>NC_141168.1:50902500-60902500 GCF_055505025.1 Bos grunniens | reverse complement strand
AGTTTGAAGTTGCTAATTTTGGGAAGAACTCACAATCCCATATTTAGAAGAAATTTCTGATTAAACTGGGACTGACCCACCTACCAAATGCCACAGAGAACCTATCGAATGGAAACCAAAGGGAATGAGCAAAAAGGGTGGGGCATGGGTGGAAATGAGAAGGAAGATTGTGAGTTCAATTAGTTTCACTATGTAAAGAGCAAGTGGAAACCATGAAAAATACTAAGACAGTGAAAGAAAGAAAGTGAAGTTGCTCAGTCGTGTCTGACTCTTTGTGACACCATGGACTGTAGCCTATCAGGCTCCTCCATCCATGGGATTCTCCAGGCAGGAATACTGGAGTGGGTTGCCATTTCCTTCTCCAGTAGATCTTCCCAACCCAGGGACTGAACCCAGGTCTCCCACATTGTAGGCAGACACTTTACCGTCTGAGCCACAAGGGAAGTCCAAGAACATTGGGACTATTGTATTAATACAATATTAGAGCCAATGTCAGGAGCTCTTAGACAACAAATGTCTCAAAGGCCTTCTCTGATGCTTGCAAAGGCCCAAATGATTAATCATCAGAGGAAATGTTACCTTTTTGTTTGATAATAATTGAAGTGTCCATAGGGCTTCCCAGGTGGTTCAGTGGTAAAAGAATCTAATTGCTGGAGATATAGGAGATGTAGATTCAATCCCTGGGTCAGGAGGATCCAGGGAAGAGGGTACCTGGAAGATCTACCTGGAAGAGGGTAGATCCCCTGGAGGAGGAAATGGCAACCAGTCCAGCATTCTTGCCTGGAAACTCCCATGAACAGAGGAGCTTGGCAGGCTGCAGTCCATGGGTTCTTAAAAGAAATGGACACGACTGAGCAATTGACCATACATGAAGTGTCTGATCACCTACACAGAATGAAGCAGCCAGATGTTTGTGAAAAGGCTCTGTTCCATCAGACCAAGGATTAGACATTGTTCAGTAATCTATTATTATTTATTTTCTTTATTGCCTTACATCTAAGTGGAATCTTAGATGGAAGAGAACATGAGATAAAAATCTAAAATGGACATTTCCCATGAGGGAGAAACCAACATAGAATGTTCTTTCCACTTTATATAACTGTGTCATGTAAAATCTGATTCCTGAATTTCACTTAAAAAATTTAGCATTGCCATCTGGGGTAAATATGTTTCATTAGTTTTCTATATGATGTCTCTTAAGGATATATGAGGCAATTACATAAAAAAAAAAATAGTTCTGACCTGAGTCCTAATATGGCCTCACTAAATTGAACCACTTACTCAGAAGGAAAACTGGCCTTAAAAAATGTACATTTTAATTCAGCCTCCAAAATATCTCTTCTCTCCCTTAAACATTTTTAGTTCCTCTGCAATGACCTACTACGTCCAACAGATTTTTGTTTGTTTGTTCATCTTTTATGAAACAACTGTTTTCTTTTGGCCTTGTATTCTGAAATTTCTCGAAAGTAAAAATTGAGCAATGATGAATTATGGAAAAATTGTTCTTGCTTCCAAAATATTCACATCTGACCTTTGTTTAAACAACTCTATCTGTCATTTTTGTCAACAGAAATTAACAACAATTTAAAAAAAAAAGATGAAAATGGACATCGTTTGATATCATTTCAGTTCCTAAAGGTTTGCCATTTTCACATAGGCTTCCCCACAAGACAAAAACCACCCCCAATATCAGAGAAATCACTCCAAGCCCCTATTGCTTCCTGAAGTGATCATTCAGTAAAATAATAAATCAGTTTCATTCCTACAGCTACTGTTTCTTGCTGTCTTCTTTTTATTTGTTTTCAGCTTGAGTGAGAAATTTATTTTTGACAGTTTGTTATTGTATGAAGGAGGTAGTTATGTTGGATTGTAAAATGCTGAAATCTTTTCTCACATAGTTACAGAGCACCTCCTTTTCCATTGAAATATAAGTTAAGTCTTTATAGAATTCCCATTAAATATCTTTCATTGTGGTACCATTATCAAATGATATTGAAACATGATCAAAGCAGATAATCCAAACTGCCAAGTATGTGGCAGTTTCATATACAAAGGAACCTAGATTTAGATTTCTGTGTTAGTGCAGAGAAAAACCAGTCATATTAGAACCAACTTGATTTTTCCCAACTTTACTCAGGTTAAGAAGTTCTTAAAGTTTCCCTCAGTTTGACTAAATTTAGACAGACCTCTTCTAGACTCTGGGCCCTCATTGCTCTTATCCAAGAGCACTTACTGTAGAAAAGTTGTCAATTCTTTCTCTGCCCCTTTAAGATGTAAAAAAATTTTAAAGCCTCTGGCCATTTTATAAGCCAGGAATGTCTTTCTCAAGGAACTGGAAGTCATCTCTTTGAAATTCAGACACTGAGGAAGACAGAACCCCTGCCCTCCAATTTCTTTGAGAGCCTAACAGCCGAACTTTCCTGGCCACCTTGCTCCAGTTGTAAAATCACCTTATGAAGACTGCTACTCTTTGGGGTAAAGCAAAGATTAACAAATACAGATGGCTAAGGAACTCTCAGCATCACCTCAAATCTTAGAAAAACAAAACACAACTCCCACTCAGTCTCAGTTCTGGTTGAACAGGTCTCGAATAAGGCCTTCTTTGCAGGTTGAACTTTGTCCAGTGAACTTTTTGCTTGACAAGTGTTAATGGATGTGCTATTCTAGAGTATCCATATACATAAGGTTTTTCACACCAGTTTCTGGACATATTTTTAAGTATAAAAAAGAAAATATCAAAAACAGGCTTAAGGCTATCATGAAATACCAGAACTAATATAAAATCAAACCAGCTGCTAAAAAAACTATTAAAATGTTCATAAAGTCTAGGATCAAAAAAAAAAAGATTTATTTACTTCATGTTTCTTTCTACAAAAGTCTTATGACAGTTTGAAATCAATAAAATAATAAAATATAAACAATAGAATGAGAGAATAATACAAATGCACCTCCTAGAAGAGAAAACATAGGTGTTGTGATCATGTTTCTTATTTGGTTCTGAAGTTACTGACAGCCAGGAGGAAAAGGAATCAATTCCTCAAGGCAATTTTTCTAAAATAATGTCTAAAAGTATGTTCATGTAGAATTTCATACAGAGAATAGTGAGAAATTTAAGAGTTTTCATGTTAATGTAAACGTGCATCTGTGTTTACAGCAACGCCATAACATAATTATACATTGTTAAGCCACCCAATCTGTGGTATTTTCTTATGGAAGACTGATAAGACTGATACAGCAGGTATGAATGAATAAAGGAATGAATGAATACTACCTTGCATTATTATGAATCCCTCTTAGGTCAATTTAAGAAATCAGAAAATTCAGTTGGTAAATTTGGCATCCTTTTGGCACACTGATACAATTTTTGGTGATTCAATTAATAGAGTTTATAGCAGTGAATTCATTAAGAAATGGAGCTAGTTTCTTATAGTTTAATATTATAAATTAAATATGGCAAACCTGGGGAGGTGATTAATAAAAACACAAGGATTATAAATCAGAAGGCTCGAAGTTTATGTTTAAGCTTAGTCATTTGGAGAAATGTACTAAGAGCTATGACTATCATAGCAATGATTTACTAACTAATTTCTAAAGAGAACTCTGAAGGAAGCAGTGGTTTATAGATAAGCACTGTTGAGCTGATGAAACAGAGCTTTTAAATACATCCTTACTTCAGTTCTTCTTTGCTTTAAATCTTAACATGCTTCATTTATGCTGCCACTTAATATGCTTTAATCATTATCTGTTTCCATGTTATTTAGTCTCCTCTGAGATTTTGATTATTAATTCATGCTTTTGAACTTATAGTTTATCCATGATATTTCTGATATTCTAGAGTAAATTACCAAATGAAAAGACCGACAATTTATAAATGCCTTCAAATCATCTCTCATATTCTACTGATCCAGCCAATAGCCTTCAAAATCCCTATATGTGACCATGATGTGTTATTTTTATTAACTCATTCAACCAATATTCTTTTGGCCATCTACCAGACACTATGTCAGTTTCTGGGGCAGGGGAGATGAATTTGACATACTCCATGCACTCATTGAGCTTAACATTTAGTATGAAACTCACATGCAAACTACAAGGAGAAGTGGTAGTCAATTCAACCCAAGTGATGAGTTGATGCCTTTTAGGAAAGAGAGGACTGGCAGGACATTAAAAGATGAGAAGGTGTTTTCCAGGAGCCAGATGCATTAAGACTGAATCAGGAAGAACAAAAGCCTGGAGGTTGGCAAAATTTAAAAAAAAATTTTTTTTCAGAAAATGTTTAACCTAATTTGAACAACTGAGACACATAATACACTAGTTTCTAGAGTTTATAAAGCAAGACATCAAAGTTTATATTTCCTCAAGTTCTTATTCAGAAACATTTTCATGTCTGTCTAAACATATCAACACCAAGCACATGGATCCAACGACCTCCATGTGTTTTTATACAGAATATTTGTTTTACTTTTCAATTGACTTGTGAATCAAAATCTAGATGTGCTCAGTGGCTCAGTCATGTATGAATCTTTGTGACTCACCAGACTGTAGCCCACCAGGCTCCTCTGTCCATGGAATTCTTCAGGCAAGAATACTGGAGTGGGTTGCCATTTCCTTCTCCAGTGGATCTTCCCAACCCAGGGATCGAACACACACCTCTTGCATCTTCTGCATTTGTTGGCAGATTCTCTATCACTAGAGCCATCTGGGAAGCCCAAGATCTAGAGAAGCAATATAAAATAGAATTGATTATTTTAAATTAGATACATAGAATCTGATGTATCTATATAACCTGGGGTTCTAAGCCTGAAGCCATTCATGAACTGTATACCTTAAATGTTAAAAACTAATATTGAATATTGTTTCTTTTCCTAATTAACACAAACATACTTATTGAGAAAGATTTGGAAATACATAAAAATATCACAATCAGTCATTAATTAATGTTAACACTAGGTACATGTAATAAACATATCAGATACAGTTTCTATTTCCATTTAAATGATAGTTTCATTCTTTAAAGGACAAGGTCAAATTGCCCAACAGGAACACCACACCAAGTTCTAGTCCTCCAGTAGGGCATGTTTGTTAAAAAAAAAAAAAAAAGAAAAAGAAAAAAAAAGTTTATTAAAGGCTTTGCAAATTTGATAAGAAAGAATGACATTTCATTATTCTAATATGCATTTCTTTGATTTGCATTTGCATTTCAGATAACATACTCAGCTCCATTTTCATCTAGTTCTTTGATTTCATTTTTATGTTTAAATATTTAATGCATTTTGGAATAGAATACAAAATAGAAACACATTTCCATCACTTTTCAACCAAGTAATTAATCAATTGTTAGAACATTATTACTGAGTAGTCTTTCATTTTCCAAATAATTGAGCTATTACTTTTATCATACTGACACTGAATATATCTCAGATTTTTTGTCACAGGGCTTTCTATTTATTTTCACCAATTTTAGATTCTTGTTCTGTACCACATCATTACTTCATCTATTGTAATTTAATAACACATTCACACCTGGTGGTTCAAATGACTACATATATTCAGATGTTGGGACTATAATGATTCATAGAATGGTGGCATTCACCTTACATATGTGTATCAGATCAATATTGCCCAAACATCTGTAAGACTAACCTGAAGAGTGAAAAAAGCAGCAAAGAGCAAAAAAATCTGTTCATTTTAGTTCCTGAATACTTTAAAGGCAAATATCATAGAAATCTAAATTATGTCTATTATATTGTGTCCTCCTAATATTTTCCAAGTACAGCAGCTGATACACATATACATAATTGCCGAAGTGGTAATAACTGGAAAAAATTATTTTATGCTCATTCTACCCAGTATTTCCATTATATACATGACTTTAGAGCCATTGAAATAAAGTGAAAAGAGAATGTTACTATCAATTTAAGCACAAATTTAAGCAAAGGAATTTAAACAAAAATTTCAATGATTAGATATTTACCATCAGAGTGTTTTTAAAAAGCATATTAAATCAACTTCTTTGATTATTAGAGTTCAGAGTCTATTAAGACTATTAAGACCTTAGCAGCAAATAAAAACAAAGTTATTTGATCTTTTCTACTAAAACTGATTTTCAAAACAGTTGCAAAAGCTTCCTTTAAACTGGTAACAATAATACTGCACATGAAAGATGCTTGCTTCATTTGAGTACATTCAATTACTCAGTTCAATGATCATTCATACTTGTAACTAATAAATGCCATACCTGGACATTCAAAATAGTAGCCTATCATACTGCAGCCTCTTAAAAATGTCACTGAATTTGCAAGTCTTGCTTTAGAAAGTCATGCAAATATTTGGATAACACACAAATGAATTAAGTATGTATTATTGTCCTAACTTCATGTTGGGACGTTTTTCATCTCATTAGAGTTGCTAAATAAATAACATACATTTTATGTATATTGAATTTTCTAAGTAACTCATAAGATATGATTTTCTGATAGTATCATGTCCAAAATATCGTGACTCCTTTCTTATCTCAGTGAGGTGGGGAATGGTGAGCCTCAACATGGTCCCCACAAGTATTTTCCAAAAGTTTACTAAAGAATCATCTATGGACAGAATCACCCACAGACAGAATACTTCATCATCCAAGGTTTCAAAGCTCCTTATCTAAAAATAATCAAACAGCAAGATGTTCCGCCCTAAGAGGGAAAAATAATAGCAGTACCTTACTTCTTTTCTTCTGTTTTCTTTTATTAGGTAGCTGCAGGGATTCACCGCATTTTCAGGAAGGTAAACATCTTCTTTATTAAAGTTTTCTCTGGTAGGAATCAGTAATAAAAGAGGATAATCTCTCCCTCTATACTGTCTTTCCTTGGGTAGTATATTTTTCACATCATTCTTTGACACTATTAAAGAACACTGTCCTCGTATCATAGCCAACTTTTAAACTTTTAATATATTTCTCCAATTTTATTTTAGAAAAGGAACTTTTTTCTGAAATGGGAAACACAGTAAATTTTAAAACTTTAATAGTTTCACTTTCTATACCATGTGTTCCAATTACATGAGTTGTGTATTTAAATGGAAAGCACTCCCTATACAATGCGGGAGCCTTGTTAGATAGGGGCAAATTTAGCAGACTTTTAGACAGATTTCTAAGGGAAAAGATAAAAGCATGCCAGATATTATCCTACTAAAAAACAGAATTGATTTTGTAAAGGAAAAACAATGATGTAAAACAAGTTCATTTCTAAAAGATAAAAATCAACTTTGTTTAGCATAATGAGGTTTCAAGAAAAAAAAAAAAAAAACTAAGTAGGTAAAAACCTAACCCAGGGTTTCAGTTTTCAGAAAGTGAACAAAAATGTAGCTATCAGCATACCAGGAAAGGGATCTGGGCAAGCCCTGGGGATCAATTAGTTTAGTACCTCCAACTGGGCTTTCCCTATGGGGAGACCTATAAAAACAACAGGTGACATATTTCTGTAAAAACAAATGTACGTGGGTATGCATGTGTCTACATCAGACATATGGGGCCAGATGAGGCCCTGCTCTTGTCGTTTGTGATAGTTTGAGGTTGAAATGTAGAAACTCTCGATTGTCAAATCCTGTCACTTACCTTTTTATTGGCCTGTTTCTGCTTCAAGACGGAAAGAAAATAAAGGCTAACTCATTGCTTTCTCTAAAAACACCATTATTGGAATGATTATACAATAGAACAATCAAGCTCAATGGTGAAAGTTGATCAATACACATGTTTTCATTGATTTTCAGTGGGTATGAAATGCAATTCACTTAAAACTGGCAAATATTTCCAAGAGTTAAAGAGAAATAGAAAAGACATCTTTTAGAAGTGTGATCTTGTAAATACATGTCAAATTTGATGTAAATAATTACAAGGCAGAATTACCCTCTCCCCAGCCTTTAACCTTTTGCCTAAAATATTACTTTCTTTGTGATAAAAGATCATTTGATTTTTTTACGCTCCAGAGTCCCTGAAGACAAAAATTACTCTTTTGAAAGTTGCTATTGTATTCTGCTAGTTCCATCAGTTGCAATTCTTAAAAACACCAAAGTTCTATTTAAGGAGAAAATCAGGTTTATAATTTGTCGGTTCCTCAATTTTCCTTATTTTCGATACAAAGAGGAACACTTTATGTGAGATTTCAATCAGGAGAAGAAAAGGGAGTGCTGAGGTAACAACCTGTACCTTTGTACGGTGCCAGGAACATCAAGAACAACACAAAATATACCAAAACCACTCATTGGAAAGGAAATCTTGATACAGAAATAAAGGACCTGATTATATTTACCACTTAGAGCACACGTTTCCCTCCTTACAACTAATGAAAATCAAGAAATTAAGTATTTCAGTGTTTCATGATTAGAAATCAATTCTAATGTATGTGTGTGCATTGTGTTATATTTAGCCATAAGAATATTTTTGCAAATCAAAGTAGACATTCCAGAGGTTTGCTTTTGCTTACCTGGGCTATCAATCAGAAAACACCCTAGATGCTGTGAAAAGTATACAACCCACTCCAAAGACCCAGGCTATTATAACTGCCACACATCTTAGCCAGGGTGAAAGAGGAGCCTGAGACAAGTATTAAAGTGCAGATCCTTTACTTGGGAGGTGCAAAACAAGGGTAAAAAGGAAAGTCAGCAAAAACGGCTCTAAACCAATATGAAGTGAGTCGCTGTGTGCTCCCTATCACTTCTCTGTAAGCCGCAGAAAAAGGTGCAGAGTGTTTAGCCGGCCTGGCTACTTAGAACGTGAGTCTTCTTTGGACCAGAGGCAAAGAGAAGCTGTGCCTTGAAATAGCTGATAAAAGGTAAGGAGGTAAAGGAATGGCTCTGCCTGCTTCCTCCTGACTTCCTTCCTAGGGAGTTAACACCCATGCATTCTGAACCTATCACCTGGCAGGCAGATGCTTAGAATGCCAGAGTCTACCCCTGGAGCATAATGTTTCATTGAGTCTGAAGTGATAGGAGCAGTTGGAAACTCGGCATGTGGCTGGTTGGCTCCACAGGCCATCTTGCTTGTTCAGTGTGGCCGAGTAGAAGGGCCAAGCCCTCCCAGAGTAAATGACTAAGCAAAAGACTAACTCTTCTGTCTTAGGGGACAGAACTGAGTGGACTTTACCTTCTGTCCCCAGAGAAAGTGACTAGCATGAAAGAGCTGCTGAAGTTTCAGGTAGGGGCAGTGCCTAGGTAAAAATGAGGAAGAAGATAATGTACCTATGTGTGGTGGATAAAGTAATAGGTTGGCATAGAAGCAAAAACATATAAGGGAACATATCCAAATGGAGCAATCACTTTGTGGGACATGATGGGTTTCTTAGACTGACTAGATGCCAGATTGTTTTCAGATCACCCCAACTCTCAGGCAGTTTCTGTTTGGCATCACAGAGTTAAAATTGCTTCACAGTCTAAGACAGATTGTCAAAGCAATGAAAAATAAGTCAAAGCTACTAACATCTGTGTCTCAAGATAAAGACATTGTGAGATTCGCATACCATTGATTCCACATCAGACAGAAGACAAACACGGTAATTGCTGATGTATCCAGAGTCCTTTTTCCCATGATGCTGAGTCAATGATGGACATCAACACTGGTTTTATGAACAATTACATCTGCAAAACTTACCTGTCATGGCTAATATTAAACAAGACAGAAACATCAATGAGATCTGAGAGTAAAGTCAGAAGAGAAGATAAATGGTTTTCCCCAGCTTAGGCTCCTTATCCAATTGCCCAAAGAGGATAGTTTAAAGTGGTGTCTTCTTCAATGATATTTTCTTGGGGTCAGTTTCTGCCCTGTGCCTCTAACATTGAAAAAAGGGAGGGACAATTTCAGGGCAAATAACCCTCTGGATTGAGTTATATTGAACAAGTGGGGGACATTTTTCAGTCTATCATATGTAGTTGTGACGGGGGAATGAGAGGTGGCATATCTGCCTCTTTAGGTCCATGGACTTTTCGTGAAAGAATTCTGTTAGTGTATCCCTTAGATCAGCTTCAGTCCTAATTTAAAATGCTGACCCCTGGGGTCCATCAGAGTTTTACTGATCTATGTGGAATGGGGACTAGAAATCTTCACATTAAAACAACCAAGGAGATTCTGAAATAAAGCTTATTAAATACTGATAAAATAATCTTCAAGGAAAATAATCTATTTGGTGCCCATAAATGCTTTTGAAAATGGAAAGAAATCACCTGATACCTCAGGGTTCCTTTCTAATAGTAAAGGTGCTAAGGCTTCAAGCCAAGATTTCCATTACAGACCTAAGGAAACAGGAGTACTCCTGTGCTGTTAATTAACAACTAAGACCCATGATCCCCCACCAATGAAAAGTTCTTAAGTAGCTCTGACTTGATCTCTCAGTACTAATAATTTAATTGGAAACATAAAAGACCATGCTAATGTGCATTAGGAAAAAGTCTTACTCAAGCCGTGTTCACTAAGCAGGGGTTGCTAATTTTCTCAATGTTCCTTAATATTAACTGTAGCTCTAACTTGGAGGTTTACCCAGTTTATATAGCTATTGACAGATGTTTACAATACCCAGAGTCCTTTAGCTCAGAGCTTTACTGTTATAAGTATCTCTGATGAGGACAAAATGTTGTGCATGGAGCAGAACACTCATTAAAATTTGTACTTTATGTTACTACATATTAAAATGGAAGTTTGGCCAAAATAGAATCATATAATAGGTACTGTATTCCAAAGGAGACACTAGACCATACACAGAATTCAAAAGGAGATTTTAGGAAACTATTCACATATTCTTTAACCACAAACTCACCAGAAGGATTTAAACAGATCAAGAGTGGCATATTCCAAAAAACTTGGAGGGGAGAACTATGCCACAATGCCACATTGTTCCCAAAGGGAAGTGAGAATGTAATGAGTGGTTTCAAGACCACTTGGAGGGCTTGGTATGTGTCACATGCAGTCTGGAGACACAATGGACAAGTTACTTAGTCACAGGTAAGAAATCTAAAGGGTGAGAGAGAAAGTAGCCTGCTGTTTTGACAATGGAGCAAAAGAGTTGGTGCTGGCTTATAAATTTAGACTCAGAATAAATCCTGCATGAATGCTTTCCATGGACCAGATTGAAGGTCACACACATAGGAACCCAATGTGAGGTCATCTTAAGACTCAACCAAGAAAACCACATGGCAGTTGACCATAAAAGAGAGAATTTGAAAATAACAAGAAATGTTAAAGGGCTGAGAAAGCAAAATGGAGATGCACTGGGTAGCATCAAAAGAACTTCAGGTAAGATGTCCCCATAACTGGATAGGGGAAGGTTTCTAAAGTACACTTAAAAGAGAAGGAGCCTTCTTTAATCTCCTACTGGTCTGAGAGAGCATAGACCAGCCAATGACAGTATCAGTCAGTTGAGACTCTCCTATCTTTGTTTTGCTCTACCATTCAATACCCTGACTACAAAGTGGTCAGAAGGGTAGTTAGCCAGATCAAGGTAAGGGGATGAAGAGGAAAAATGGAAATGCTAGGGATGCAAGCGATCATGTCTTTTCCCAGTTGTAGGATTCCAGTCTGGCTCAAGTTAGGAATAGACAGAAATCTCAAATTTAAGTTTAGAATTTTGATTAGGACATGAGAATGGACATTTTAATTATGAACTAAAGATTGTGTCTAAACTTAAGGCAACCATAACTAGAAGAACAACAGATGTGGCTCTTATTTTTAACAGACACAGGAGAAGAACTAGCCTTATAGAATAGACTTAAAGAAACAGCAAAAGACAAAAATAAAGTTATTGTATAATTACAACTCATCAATTATTTTAGTTCAACTGTAATGGCTCCTTTTACTCAATGTTTAATTCTTTAAATTCACGTATCTAAAAAGCAAAACTTAGAAAATCCATTTTTTGTGGGCATTTAATTCTAAGATTGATTAATTAAATTCCTTTAAACAATTTGAAGGGCTTCCCAAGTGGTGCTAGAGGCAAAGAATCAGCCTGCCAATGCAGGAGACACAGAATATGAGGGTTCGATCTCTGGATCAGGAAGATCTCCTGGAATAGGATATAGCAAGCCGTAGGCTGCAGTCCATGGGGTTGCTAAGAGTCGGACACAACTGAGCGACTTCACTTTCACTTTTCACTTTCATGCATTGGAGAGGGAAATGGCAACCCACTCCTGTGTTCTTGCCTGGAGAATCCCAGGGACGGGGGCGGGGGAGGGGCCTGGTGGGCTGCTGTCTCTGGGGTCGCACAGAGTCGGACACAATTGAAGCGACTTAGCAGCAGCAGCAGCATAGTATTTTTGCCTGGAAAATTCCGTGAACAGAGGAGCTTGTCAGGCTGCAGTCCATGGGGTCACAAAGAGTCAGACAGGACTGAGTGAACAACTTACTTAAACAATTTGAACTGCAGTTGGCAAATTAGTGTGACTGAATTTTTGGATACTTTAAATACTCTAAATAATAAACAAAACATACAGAAACACAATGATTTATAATGCCCCAAACCTTAAAATAATACTGGTAGCAAAAGTGCTAATACCATAAAGGAAATGTGCTTTAATTCTTAATTTTACATGTTTTCGGGGTTCTAATTTTTATACCTTCCTAAGTTTTATGAAGCTTTACCAGAACCAAAGTTTACAATCTTCACAGGGATTAAAAAAATTTTTTTTCCAGGTCTAAAAGAAAGGCAATGTTAACTTAAAATACCAGAATCCAGGTTCTTGGCTAGTCATTTACATTTGCAGTGTGGGACTGGACTTGGTTGTACGGTCCACGATAAAGCAAACTTCTGTCTCTGCAATAGGTTGATTGCCCTTTTACATCAGACTTTCAATCATCACATCCTGATACCCACGTATCCCTGACTTTAATATAAATCTTAACTTTTGATGACTTTGCTTTCTCAAAGCTTCACATAGCCAGAATCCCCTATGCCATTGCCTTGATATTATGAATCACTGACCTGGTTTGTTTCAAGTATTGAAATATACATATTTCTTATTAGTAGTTTATAAAAATTCATAAAGTTTTATTCATAATAAGTAGATACTTCATCTCCTAAGAGATGAAGGATTGAATTTTTGTGCTTTTGCTTCTCAAAACATTTGGATCATTTATAATTTTGGAGCATCGCATTTTGTAATGGCCATTGTGTATGCCTACATGCCATAGTTGTAATCAATGTTAACAACCCTGTAAGTTATTATTATATAACACCATTAATTCTGATACATCTGTTAGTATTTTCCTGGTCATTTTTATGTCAAGAAAAACGTCTACCTTATTGCACAGAAATCCTGTCATATTGGTTCAGTTATTTATCTTAATTCCTTTTTCATTTTTACACAAATGAGTATATGTGCTAAATATATGGAAATATATGCTAAACAAAGAGAATAAAACATCACGTGTCAACATTCTCCTACTTGTTTTAATCGATAAAGATTTAAAGATCCTACATTCTTTTCCATATTACAAGTACCTCTTTGCATACTTCATGTTTCCTCTTTTGAGTATTACTGTGAACTCATGCTTTTTGCAGGCTTAACTTGTTCGAATTTAACCATTAGCATTATTACTTCTGTCCTTATTTGCTGGCTCTTCTGTCATTGAAGCTCTACCTCTGAGGTTTCAAGCAGCAGCTTGTTGTTTTGAATCCATCTCATTTTGTCTTTGCACCAGACACGGAGTCATCTACCCTCCAGCGATCAAAATTTGTGTGCCAGGGGTATACATGAGGGTTGATAATAAATGAGACTAGTGCCCCTGCTGTAGGGCCATTTATAATAATGATACAGCTGGAAAATAAGTCTTTCAAGGACATGAATTCACACTGATTTTTCCAGTGTAACATATTACTGAACCCAGCTTTTCTCGTAGACTTGCTTTTACGCTTATAATAAATATGTAATAAGATGGAAAAAATTCATTACCTTCACAGCTGGTAGCAGAATTCCACCTCAAGAGAGATCAATCTCCCTTGGGAAAAATGTTTTAATTTTTTAGAGTAGAAGGTGAACTCCTTTCCCCTCCTGATTTCTAGCATCAAGGCCTAAAAGGCTGACCTCAAAGTTACAGTGAAGAATTTAGCTATCTAAAGGCTGCCAGGAAGAAGGGATTTGAGTACAGAGGATGAAAGAAGGGGAAGGAAGGAGGACTAGTACTGCCTGTCATTGACGATCCATCCACTAGCTAAACAAAAGTTCAAATTCCTGGAGCGCTGGTGGGTGCCTGTAGCAAAGTGTGCAGGGGCTGTCCATGGAGACTGAAGAAAGGGCTGAGCATCATGTAGACTGAGGAGCCGTAAGACAGGTACAGTATGCAAGCGTGCACAAACCCAAAGACTTGGAGAGATCTGCAATTGAAAATTCCTTGTAAATTTGCCAAAAATTTGGAAGATCCCTTGAGACTTCAACAGGGTAGAATCAGTGAGGTTAACGCCGATTTCATTTAGACCTAAGGAGTAGGAAATTTCTTTGTCTTAAGACAGAAATAACTTCTTAGAATAGGGTTGCCAGATATAGCAAATAAAAACATACAACACCCAGTTGTTTGAATTTCATATAAATATTTTTTAAAAATTAGCAGAAGTGTGTCCTGTGCAGTATTTGAGATATAGTTATGCTACATAAAAATTCAACAAAATGGATTGAGCCCACATTGTAAAATGAAATATAAATTGTAAACAGTTTACCAGATATGATTTTTATATATATTAAAAACTATAAATATATCCAGTGTAATTATGGTATCATCTGTATCCTTCCTCATTATAAATATATAAAGCCCTTAGCTGAGAGAAATATAAAAAAGCTCCACCCCATTTGTTTTTGTGTTTGTTTGTGTATAGGTCATCCTGATTTTGCATTGTTTCTTTATCCCAAGGTTTCTGCGTATCCTATGCCAATATGTAATAATCATGGTTTTTTAAAACTACTGTTCAAAATTCTCAGAATATCTATGGGATTGCTGAAAAGTCAAGTAGGAGGTCTTTAAAAGCTTTTTCTTCAGCTTTAGTTAACTCTCTTCTCCAATGCACAATACATTATCTTGAGCTCAAGCACTGGAAGACATCCATATAAATTCTGCAAGATGATAGCTATGATGTCACCCAAAAGTGTTCCTTCTCATGTCTCCCCACTTTACCTAGCTCATCGGAAGCTTTGAGGCCTCAGTAGTCTTGTGATGCTGTTTTGAGGAGGGTGAAAAATTCTTTTCTGGTTGGAATAAAGAAGCATCTGGGTTGGGAAAAATGTCTACCTCACTCTGCAGGAATCCTGTGGCATATCGTGTGACATGGGACCCTAACTGCAGTTACGCAGCATTTTTTTCTCTCTTCCCTGACTTCACACAGGGTACGCTCATTTTTTCTGCACCCTCAGGGCCCTGCCTTCTCAACTATTTTTCCGTCCTGGGCTTTTTGCGTGTGGTGACGTAAGGGGAATTCTCAGCTTAGTTTGGTCATATGATGGATCAGGGACACAGAATTAAGAATTCATCTGGGAGACATATTTCCAGTGAAAGATGCATATCTAGAGATCTACAGCAAGAAACTGGGTTTCTTGGGTGGGTTATGCAAAATCTTTTCCAAAGGAAACATAGAAAAAATGTTAATGAAACTTAACAAAAAATGATTATCTGGGAGCAAAATGCATTTGTGAAAAGCTAAAAGAAAAAAAAAAATGGCGTTATCCAAGTCCTGCTGAGAGAAGAGCTGACTGAACTGCACTAACTGTGGTAAAGAACTCTAAACGAGCCCAGGCCCTCCAAAGGAGAAATTAAGAAAGAGGCACAAAACCTCCTGAGTTTGCTTAGCTTCTCAAAAGGTGAGAGGCACTCTTCAAGCTTCATTCTTCTCATCTGTACAGAAAAGAGTTTGGCTAAATCTGTGGTCTTCCAGCTGTGCACCAGCAGGCCTTCATAAATATTCTCAGGCATTTATTATTTCATATTTGATAATTTTATGAAACCCCTCACAAAATAAAATCCTCTAGAGTCTAATTAAAATTGCATTGAATTCTTATATGTACCAATTTAGTTTATCCATTGATCTGTTGATGGAATTGAGTTTGTTTTCATCTTTTGGCTATGATGAATAAAGCTGCTGTGAACACCGGTATACAATTTTGCCTGAGTCCCTGCTTTTAGTTCTTGGGGGTATATACCTAAGAGTGAGATTGCTGAATCATTTGATCTATGTTTAATTATTTGAGAAACCATCACTCCTTTCCTTAATGCCTGCATCATTTCACATCTTCACCAGCAATATGTAAGAGTCCACAAAGCTTTCTTTAAATGATATGACTTTCATCACCTTTCTCACTTCTTCAGTCATAATTATTTTTTTCTAGGTCCCTACTTCTTTATCAATTTTGGTATGTTTACTTTGCTGGGAAATCAATAATTTTCTTTGGCATTTCAAAATATCTTCCATCCTTTTTCCCTTTTATTTTACCACTTATCACAGGATTTTAAAGCTTTAAGTTTTCTGAGTTTTTGCTGTTCTGTAGGTTTTGATATTCATCATTTTTTATATTTTTAAAGATAGTTTAGTATGGGCCTGCCAAGAATGTATTCTTAATTTCCAAGTAGGTTGGGGGTTGGGGGAAAAAAGAAAATTACCATCTCATTGTCTCATTTGAACATTATCAGAGGCAATGGCACCCCACTCCAGCACTATTGCCTGGAAAATCCCATGGATGGAGGAGCCTGGAAGGCTGCAGTCCATGGGGTCGCTAACAGTCGGACACGACTGAGCTACCTCACTTTCACTTTTCACTTTCATGCTTTGGAGAAGGAAATGGCAACCCACTCCAGTGTTCTTGCCTGGAGAATCCCAGGGACGGGGGAGCCTGGTGGGCTGCCGTCTCTGGGGTCACACAGAGTCGGACATGACTGAAGTGACTTAGCAGCAGCAGCAGCAGTAGCAGCAGCAGCAGCAGCAGCAGAGGTAGTAGTCTATAAAAATCCTGCTTTTAAAATTTTGTCAAGGCATGTCCCTGGTAGTCCAGTGGTTAAGACTTCATACTCCCAGGGTAAAGGATACCAGTTTGAACCCTGGTCAGGGAACCAGGAACCCACATGCTGCTCGGCACAGCCAAAAACAATTATTTGTCAAAATATCTTTTTTATTTACTTATTTTTCATTGAAGGATAATTGAAGAATTTTGCTGTTTCCTGTCAAACCTGAAGATGAATCAGCCATATTTAGCTATTATGTGGTCTTCAGGCACTTTTGCTGTTTGGTTTCCAGATTTTTCGTAGACTGTTCAATTTATCACTTTACTATTGCAAAATTCCCCTATCTTGATTACTACTTTCAACTTTCCATACCTCTTTTGCTACTATTAACATAGCTCCTACTATTGCCACACCTGCTTTCTTTTTCCTTTTTCTTTTTGTGATTTCCTTGTATCTCTTAGTCATCCCTTTATTCCAATATTTCCTCTAGGTCATGTGCCCTTAATTCTTAGGAGCTCTTTTCACACAGAGGGATGAAGTGACTCACCATCACTCTATCTAAATTAGACCTTCATGTTGGCCTTATTTTCAGCCCCAAATAGATATATCCTTCTTCCTCTTGCTCTAACAGATGATAAGCTCTAGAAAGTAGGTGACTGAGAACTAAGTCTCCTTTAAGCCACAGTATTTCTGGAATCCTCTCACTCTCCATTGCTTTCCCACTAGAATATTTCTCCTAAATTATCTTACCTAAACAGAGAAAGGGAAATTTTTACAGGGAGTTGGAAGAACTGAATTTTTAATAAAGCTCTACCAATAGCTGTGTGACCTTAAGCAAGTCAATTAAAGTTTCTAGAACTATGGCCTCAATTGTAAAATGTTCAAATTGACAAGATGGACTCTAGGGCCCTTTCCAGTTCTGCAATTCAGATTCTACCATTCTAGAGAGGAAAATTCAAGGAGGGAGAGAAAAGATACAAAGCCAGTATAGGTCAGATACAAAAGGTCAATTGCAAATTTTGAGAGCTAGGCACAAAGATAATCTTTTATCTTAATTATGTACCAAAATATCACATGCAAGGCTATGATATAGCATCACTAACTTTTAAAATTATGGTTATGAATCGGGCTATAGGTTTCAAAGTTAATTCTGTGGCTCATTTAGACATCTATTAAATTGAATACCTTAAAATTACATATTGGTCTCCATAATTTTCTAATTCAACCCCTAAATGATGAACAATCATGCATTTGAGATGTACCTATATCTGAGAAAATTATTTTGTGTCTGAATTCATTTCAAGTCATGGTACACTTATTAACCATTGCAGCAAAATTTATACACAAATTCCATTATATAATAATCCTTCTCCCTCTAAAGTTTAACAGGGAGAGCAGGTTAAATTGTGCAGTGTAAGTTTTCACATCCGTTCACAAGAATTGCAATATTACTCTTCTATATCAGAAGGAAGGGAAGTGTGGCAGGAAGAATCCCATGGATTTCTGGTAAATCTTAACACTTTACTGTCTCAAAGCCTGTCTACAGTCCAAATGTGAGAATTCTGGAAAACAAATTAATAATTCTAATGCTTCACTCTACATTGTTTCTTATGTAGTCTGAATATAGAATCAAAACTCAAAGCTAAGATTTTTTTCTCTTGGACCATGTGTAGGCCAGACCCATGCCTGCATTCTGAAGACTGATTCAATAGTAAATTGGTAGGCTTTACTGAGTGCCTATTATGAGCATTGTTTTACTTTAAACACATGATATAATGAAGTAGTAAATAGAAAAAAAGTAAAAAATATTTTTAAAAAAAGGAAGATTTGATATTCATCCTTGAGAAACCTACAACCTGATTCAGGAAACATTAGAAAGAATACTGTATACAGTAATAAGAAAAATAGCTACATGGCAAAATGAAATAATCAAAATGTCATTCTGATAGGCTCAATAATGACGCCTCTAAAAAAATCCATGTCCATGAAACCTTCAACTTTATTGCCTTACATGGCAAAAGGGACTTTGCACATGTGATTGATAATTCTGAAATAGGAGTTATACTGGATTATATGGGTAGGTGCAGTATAATTACATAAGTTCTTGTAAAAGGGAGAGAAGATTGTCAGAGAGTAGTAGGAGATGTGGGGGATGGAAGCAAGAGGTTGGAATGATGCAAAGAGCAAGTCACAAGCAGGTGCCCTCTACAAGCTGAAAAAGGCTTCTTCCCTCAGATTCTCCACAAAAATCAGCTATGCCAATGTCTTGACTTCAGTCCATGACTGAGTATGGACTTCCAACCTTCAGACTGTATGAGAAAAAAATTGTATTGTCTTAGCTACTAACTTTGTGGTAGGAAACTAATACAGCCACGGTATTATTTGAAAACACAGATAGGAGGTAGCACTGTATGAAATGAAAGTATAATAGAAATGAATTATTGATGGTGATGATGACATTTTATGTTAGATCAGGAACATCCTCTCTTCAGTCTTCGTTTTCATAAAGAAAACCTTTGTATAACACACCCCTTCACTTCTGGCCTTTTCATCACACTGGCCCTGGTAATATAGAATGATGTCTTTGGTTACTTAAAGATGGATATCTGGGCTTGCTCACTTCATCTTTGCCATTCTTGGAAAGAGCTTCCTGTAAAGACTAACATGTTCTGCTCTTTTTCTTCTTTCCATGGGATGGTTGGCCCAGTGGTACTGCCATAATAGGCAGGTTGAGTCTACTTAATTCTGGAGTACATTTAGCAGGACGATTTGTCTTTCAAACTAGATTGCATTCTCCAACATTTCTCCATGATTAATAAGGTAATATTTTGCCTGTTTATTTTCTTTTTCTAAAATTCCCAATTATTCATAACCTGGGTAGGAAAAGAGAGGTGCAATTTTGGGGGGAGGAGTCTCGGATTCCCCACTGCTAACATTTATACAGAGCATACCAGGCACGGAAGAGAGCATTTTGCGTGTATTATCTCATTTCACCCTCACAGAGACTTGATGAAGCACGTACTGATCTTACCTGCATTTTATAGCTAATAGAACCAAGGCACAGAGAGGTTAAGTAACTTGCTCAAGGTCTCACAACTTGGAAGCGATTCATGTTCAGGTCTTTCTCACTTCAAAGCCCAGGCTTTTGAACACTCTGTACATTGCCCTTCCTCCTGGAGGACATGAGGCTAGACCTGAATACTAATGATATTCCTAAAGAAAGCTCTGTCTTCTTGGTATCAATCTTGGTTTGACTTCTTTCTAATAAGCTTCTATAAAGTTTTTTTCTAGATATAAATCTCAGATTAAAAAAAATAGAAACTATAGATCATAGTAGGTTTGTTTTGTACACTCATTTAAATGGTATTAATTACCTAGGTCACCTATAACTTGCTTTCACGTGAACGCAGCCCAGACTTGATTGCAAAAATAAAACCTCTCTGAAAAGATTTCATCATTTAAAATACAGCCACCCAGAAAGCCTTTAATCTTCCATGGCATGGAACTACCCCCATTCAATCAGAAGCTGCCTAAGGGGTAATTTCAAACATGGATGCCTACAGCTGAAAATTAAGATATTAGACTTTCATCTCATTTGACCAGTTTTATTTTACTTTTGATTCCACTTCCCTCCCCTTCTCTTATCCTGCAGGCAGGGAACCATATATTTTTCACTTCATAGAGGATTTAATAGGTAGTCACAATTCTATAGCTGGACATCCCACCAAAGCAATATTCTCCATGATAAATTCTGCCATTTTTGACCCTCAGCCTTCCTTTGAGAGCCATATCAACCATATTGATAAGACCTCATATTACCATCTCAAGAGTATAACAAGGTTAAGACGATTGCTGTCTCAGCAAGAAGCTGAGTTTTTGATTCATGCTTTTATAACAACAAGGCTGGATTACTACAATTTGTTGTTGGCATCCCTCCCAGAATGCTCACTGCTTTGACTTGACTTTGCAGAGAGGATTCAGCAGTCAGGGTGTTCAACAATGAATACAGAAGTGTGTGCACATACCATATCAGTACCACAAACATTCTGTTGAAAGAGAGAACTGGTTTGAAAAAGTGTAGGTATAGGTCCTTTCTTTTAACCCTGTGAAACACAGTGAACCTTTTCCTTCCAAAAACAGGGCTTTCATATATAACCATGGCTTAGAACTGACTGTGACTCAAGAGGTCTAAGCTACTTTATAAGAATGTCATATTTCACTGGACTCCAGGCTTTGATCTGAATCCTGGGGACAATCTCTCTATTCAAGAGCCAATTCCCACTTCTAGCACTCTTAGTTATATCTTATCAGATGACACTTACTTAAAAAAAAAAAGTAATGTATAGAATACAATACTATTCTATAATCTGCATTAACACCTTGTGTGTGTTGTGTACTCATTCAAATTTGACTCTTTGCAACCCCCTGAACTGTAGCCCTTAAGACCTTGATGGTGGCGGTGGTTTGGTCACTAAGTTGTGTCTGATTCATGTGACCCCATAGACTGTAGCCCACCAGGCTCCTCTGTCCATGGGATTTCCCAGACAAGAACACTGAAGTGTGTTGCCATTTCCTTCTGCAAGAAGTCTTCCCAAAGCAGAGACTGAACCCAGGTCTTCTGCATTGCAGGCGGTCTCTTTACTGACTAGCCACCAGAGAAACTCAAATCACACAATAATATGCCAGCATACAAGTCTCACTCAAAAGTATTTCTTACTTATACTTGTAATTCCTAGATGACGTCTCCTTCCATCTACTAGACCAGTACTTATCAAAGTATACTCCTGGAACCATCCATCTCAAGATAACCTGGAGTGTTCATTAAGAACACAAATTCCAGGGTTTACCCTTAGAGTCATAATCTCTAGGGATGAGACAAAGAACCAGAATTTTTTAAACAAGCGTCCCAAGTGATCTTAATACACACTGAAATTTGAGAACTTCTGTAACTAGAGACTGTAAACCCTAGGAGTGAACATTCACAAGTCTTGTTCAGAACTTACCATGCTGCCTGACCCTGGTAGGTAGGTAATCATTGTTTCTATCAATGATGTAAGAATAAATGAACAGTTAATGAACCCATATGGAGATTCACAAAGTCCAAGGCAATGCCTCCCTCTGTTCTTGTGATCTACTCAGCACTTCTGACAGGGGCATAGAAACCACAAGTAGAGTTGGGAGATTGAGTAAAAAGCAACAAAAAGCACAACACCCACCTTGTTAAATCTGAATTTCAAAGAACAAGTAATCTTCAAGATAAGTATTTTCCATAAAATATTTGGCAACTCTAGCCCCAGAGTATATAGCTCTAGAGTGACCCAGTCTCCTCTTGGCTGAGTTCTCACAGCCACAGAGGGAAGACACAGATACCTTGTACACAGGATATCAGCAGGGGAGACAGGATCCCTTACTGTATTTCTCCAGGAGAGCTGTCAGTTTTACCCTTGAGTAGTGACAATTTCCTCCCAGTCTCATTGCTACTGCCTGAACAAGCCTTATCCAAAAGTGAGACTCTTATTTCTCTGACACTTTAATAACTCATCTTTTAAAAAAGAAGTGAAAATGTTCTCTCATACAAGTTGCTATGCTGATCAAGTGAAGGAACATGTGTAAGCTTAATGATATTATTTATTTCCTCAACTTCGCTCACTTCAGAGCTGTGATCACCTTCACTTTCTACTATCACCGTTGTCAACTCATACACACATATGCACATCAGCATGTACCCACACTATTTCAGAGTTCTGCTTATGTTTCAGGCAGGTGATCGGCACGATAGAGCATGGAGATTAAGAAAGAGAGGGCTCTGGAGGGAGAATGGATACATGTATATGTTGGCTGAGTCCCTTTCTTGTTTACCTGAAAAAAGAAAGCTGAGTGCCAAACAACTGATGCTTTTGAATTGTGGTGTTGGAGACGACTCTTGAGAGTCCCTTGGACTGCAAGGAAATCAAACCAGTCAATCCTAAAGGAAATCAGTCCTGAATATTCACTGAAAGGACTGACACTGAAGTTGAAGCTCTAATACTTTGGTCACCTGATGGGAAAACTGACTCATTGGGAAAGACTCTGTTGCTGGGAAAGATTGAAGGCAGGAGGAGAAAGGGATGACAGGGGATGAGATGATTGGATGGCATCACTGACTCAATGTACATGAGTCTGAGCAAGCCCCAAGAGTTGGTGATGGACAGGGAAGCCTGGTTTGCTGCAGTCCATGGGGTCACAAATAGTCAGATATGACTGAGCAACTGAACTGAACTGAACTTACCCACAACATTGTTAATCAGCTACACACCAATACAAAATGTTTTTGGTGTTAAAAAAATAAAAATTTAAAAAGAAAGAAAGAAAGAGAGGACTCTGAATTCAAGTATTCAAATTCCATCTCTGCCATTTATGTCTTCTGTGTGACTTGGGCTAGTTATCTAACCTCTTCAAATTTGAGTTTTTTAATTTGTAAAGTGGAAATAATAACACTTGTTTTATAGGGCTATTGTTAAGGAAAAGGAGCACATCAAGGGTGTGTACTGTCACCCTGCTTATTTAACTTATATGCAGAGTACATCATGAGAAACACTAGCTGGAAGAAGCACAAGCTGAAATCAAGATTGCTGGGAGAAATATCAATAACCTCAGATATGCAGATGACACCACTCTTGTGGCAGAAAGAGAAGAGGAACTAAAAAGCCTCTTGATGAAAGTGAAAGAGGAGAGTGAAAAAGTTGGCCTAAACCTCAACATTCAGAAAACTAAGATCATTGCATCTGGTCCGATCACTTCATGGGAAACAGATGGGGAAACAGTGGAAACAGTGTCAGAATTTATTTTGGGGGGCTCCAAAATCACTGCACATGGTGATTGCAGCCATGAAATTAAAAGACGCTTACTCCTTGGAAGGAAAGTTATGACCAACCTAGATAGCATATACAAAAGCAGAGACATTACCAACAAAGGTCCGTCTAGTCAAGGCTATGGTTTTTCCTGTGGTCATGTATGGATGTGAGAGTTAGACTGTGAAGAAAGCTGAGCACTGAAGAATTGCTTTTGAATTGTGGTGTTGGAGAAGACTCTTGAGAGTCCCTTGGACTACAAGGAGATCCAACCAGTCCATTCTAAAGGAGATCAGTCCTGGGTGTTCTTTGGAAGGAATGATGCTAAAGCTGAAACTCCAGTACTTTGGCCACCTCATGCGAAGAGTTGACTCATTGGAAAAGACTCTGATGCTGGGAGGGATTGGGGGCAGGAGGAAAAGGGGACGACAGAGGATAAGATGGTTGGATGGCATCACTGACTCAATGGACGTGAGTTTGAGTGAACTCCAGGAGTTGGTGATGGACAGGGAGCCTGGCGTGCTGCAATTCATGGGGTCACAAAGAGTCAGACATGACTGAGCGACTGAACTGAACTGAACTGTAAAGATCAAATACATTGATATAAGCAACCACTTAGAAAAGCACTTGCACATGGTGAGCTTCAACGGGTATTAGCTTCTAGATATTGTTATTTTTGGAATGAAAACTGACCTTTTCCAGTCCTGTGGCCACTGCTGAGTTTTCCAAATTTGATGGCATATTGAGTGCAGCACTTTCACAGTATCATCTTTCAGGATTTGAAATAGCTCAACTGGAATTCTTTCACCTCCACCAGCTTTGTTCATAGTGATGCTTTCTAAGGCCCACTTGACTTCACATTCCAGGATGTCTGGCTCTAAGTGAGTGATCACACCATCATGATTATCTGGGTCGTGAAGCTCTTTTTTGTACTGTTGTTCTGTATATTCTTGCCACCTCCTCTTAATACCTTCTAAGGCAATGCCAAAGAATGCTCAAACTACCGCCCAATTGCACTCATCTCACACGCTAGTAAAGTAATGCTCAAAATTATCCAAGCCAAGCTTCAGCAATACGTGTACCATGAACTTCCAGATGTTTAAGCTGGTTTTAGAAAAGGCAGAGGAACCAGAGATCAAATTGCCAACATCTGCTGGATCATCAAAAAAGCAAGAGAGTTCCAGAAAACCATCTATTTCTGCTTTATTGACTATGCCAAAGTCTTTGACTGTATGGATCGCAATAAACTGTGGAAAATTCTGAAAGAGATGGGAATACCAGACCACCTGGTCTGCCTCTTGAGAAACCTATATGCAGGTCAGCATGCAACAGTTAGAACTGGACATGGAACAACAGACTGGTTCCAAATAGGAAAAGGAGTACGTCAAGGCTATATATTGTCACCCTGCTTATTTAACTTATATGCAGAGTACATCATGAGAAATGATGGGCTGAAGGAAGCACAATCTGTAATCAAGATTGCTGGGAGAAATATCAATAAACTCAGATATGCAGATGATACCACCCTTATGGCAGAAAGTGAAGAGGAACTAAAAAGCCTCTTGATGAAGGTGAAAGAGGAGAGCGAAAAAGTTGGCTTAAAGCTCAACATTCAGAAAACAAAGATCATGGCATCTGGTCCCATCACTTCATGGCAAATAGATGGGGAAACAGTGGAAACAGTGTCAGACTTTATTTTGGGGGGGCTCCAAAATCACTGCACATGGTGATTGCAGCCATGAAATTAAAAGACGCTTACTCCTTGGAAGGAAAGTTATGACCAACCTAGATAGCATATTCAAAAGCAGAGACATTACTTTGCCAACAAAGGTTCATCTAGTCGAGGCTATGGTTTTTCCAGGGGTCATGTATGGATGTGAGAGTTGGACTGTGAAAAAAGCTGAGTGCCGAAGAATTGATGCTTTTGAACTGTGGTGTTGGAGAAGACTCTTGAGAGTCCCTTGGACTGCAAGGAGATCCAACCAGTCCATTCTAAAGGAGATCAGTCCTGGGTGTTCTTTGGAAGGACTGATGCTAAAGCTGAAACTCCAGTACTTTGGCCACCTGATGCGAAGAGTTGACTCATTGGAAAAGACTCTGATGCTGGGAGGGATTGGGGGCAGGAGGAGAAGGAGATGACAGAGGATGAGATGGTTGGATGGCATCATTGACTCAATGGACATGAGTTTGGGTGAACTCCGGGAGTTGGTTATGGACAGGGAGGCCTGGCATGCTGCAATTCATGGGGTTGCAAAGAGTCAGACAGGACTGAGCAACTGAACTGAACTGATTGTTATTTTTATTATTAGCATCATTGTATCAAACCCCAATATGTTGTTGACATTCAGTGACCTCACAGGACCAAGAATTACTTCCCCAAGTAATCCCTCTGATTTAGGACTAGAAAAACCCCCAAGTCCCCATATTTTATTCTCACTGATTATCCTCTTTAGGAGCTGAGAAAATATTTAAGGTATGTATCAATAAGCTGATTTCCAGCCTCCAGGAATTTCTAAAGCATATGTGCTACTGAGACCCTTTTTAAATTGAACTAAATAGCCACAAATAAAGAAAAAGCTTAGAGTTCTCATGATTCTATATTTATTTCGGTAACTAGTTGTTTGGTTGAAAAAGCGTATCCTTAGAAATTGTCTAAAGATCAAAATATGTAACCCAGTATATTTTAAACATCTAACATAGATCGAAATATGTCCATATTTCAAAAATTGTGACTCATTATCATCACCAATTTAAAACTTTGTAAGAAATACATCTGACTCTTCCTCATTGTGCAACATGATATCACCCAGTGCCTTTTATCAAACAAATAATTAGAGTATTAACATGATAGCCATTTATTTATACATTGACATACCTATTTAATAGTATTCATTGACTGCCTCTATGTATGAGGCGCTTTGCTATAGCAGCGAACAAAACAAATAACCTTGCTCTCACAGAGCTTACATTCGATGAGGAGAATGGGGAAAAAAGGAAAATATATACTGTGTCATTTGGTGATAAATTTGTGGCGGGGAGGGAATTAAGCAAGGATGGGCATAGGCAGTGCAGTAAGTGCTATACTTTTTACTTAGAGTTGTCTGGGAAGACCTCACTGATATTTGTATAGATACCCAAGAGAGGTGATCGAATGAGTCCTACAGATACGTAGGCAGAGGGGGCAGCAATGCAAAGACTTTGAAGCAGGTCAGCACTTGATGTGCTTGGCTGAGATAAATAGACCAGTGTGACTAAAGTGGAAAGAACATGAGAGGGGATAATAAATGATGTCAAAGAGAAGCAAGATGATGAAGAGCATTGTAAGCAATTATATGGACTTTTGCATTTACTCAACTGACACGGGCCACCATGGAAGGGTTTTGAGCAGAGGGGTAATGGGATCTGGCTTATATTTTAAAAGGTTCATACAACTTGCTGTGTGGAGAATGACAGTGATGGGGTGGGCATCATAAATGTAAGGAGACCTATTAGGGGTAATGCAATTATCCAGGAGAGAGAGACGGTGGCTTGAAGGTGGTGATAGCAGTGAAGCAATGAAGGTGATGAGAATTAGTTGCATTCTGGATATATTTTGAAGGTGCAAAAGCACAAGTGTGCATTTTGTGCCTTCCAAAAATCTAAGTGTGCCCATTTGTGGAATAAACCAGACAAAGGTAAATGTATTGCAACTTTCTTTAAAAATATTTAAGTTTTGAATCAACAATGATGTCCAAAGGTATGGAGCTGAGAAACTGCCTCCGGGGTAATGGAAGAGAGATTAGAAAGATAGACAATGAAATAGAGAAACAGAAAGCCATTGTAGGTTTCTGAGGAGGTAAAATTAAAAGAGTTGGTAAGAAAAGTATTGTTTAATACCTTATCCATCTTGACTTTTCTCAAATTAAGCCTGAAAAATACTGCATACCCTGTGAGAACAAAATACTGTTAATAGTTTATATGTACTATTTCCAGTTGTATTTACAAAAGTGAAATGGTCCCTTTTCCCTTCGTAAAGGTGAAATTCTTTCTAGAATGGAGTACCCAGCTTTGGATCAGTGCTGTAAATCAGCAAACCAGGTGTGCTTCCTGAGAAACCCCACAAGTGAATAAGCACCTTCCCCTAATGCCGCATCCCCTTGAATGTTCAAGAAACCTGATTTATTTATCTATGAGTTTAGCCTTATTTGATAACACCTTGATGCAAACAGAATGTTTTGCCAAGAACCAAAGAAAAACAAACCTGTATAGGAATTGGATTTAGAAGTAAAAGGCAAAAGGGCCAGAAGAACCCAAAACAGGGCTTTAGAAGATAGATAAGCAGAGAGCAAAGATTAGATTCAGGGATTTTAAAATTCCTCAGAGTAGATGTTCTTTGGGTCAAAAATCAAAAAAGGTTCAGAAAAACACAAAGCTAATTAAAGCCTTAAAAATTGAGTTTTAAAACATTGTAAGAATACTGAAAAAATTTAACCTGAAGAAAAGGTAACAAATATTTAATAGGAATGGACTTTTAAAGTAAATATATCAAAATCTGGATTCACTACTAATACCATGTCCATGAGAACCCATAAGATGAAAGTTGCAACCCAAGCAAAGTTGGCATCTCCTTGCCTGAGTTTATCTGAGTTTAACACTCTATAACCCAGGGTGATAATTCCAAAAGTCTCTAAAAGCAATACAAATAGGCAACGGGCAAATTCATGCAATGATTATGATGGTACCTTCATGGTGGCTATGCCATTGATTTCTGATACAGAATTACTCTCTAATGCTAATTTGATGTGGGGGGAGTGTGGTTCTATGAACTTGTCTGGAAGGGAATGTACTGACAGCCAATCAAAATTTTTATGAAAGGGCTTCCCTGGTGACTCAGCGGTAAAGACTCTACCTGCCAATGCTGGAGACACGAGTTTGATACCTGGGTAGGGAGGCTCCCACATTCCATGGAGCAACTAAGCCCATGTGCCACAACTACTGAGCCAGTGCTCTAGGGCCCAGGAACTGCAACTACTGAAGCCCACACACCCTAGAGCCTGTGCTCCGCAATAAGAGAGAATACCACAATGAGAAGCCCGCCCGCACACTGCAGCTAGAGAGTAGCCCTAGCTCTTTGCAACTAGAGAAAAGCTCACACAACAACAAAGACCCACAGCCTAAATAAATAAATAAAATTACTTTTAAAAATTCTTATGAAAAAGTTATCTTCACAAGTGGAAGTGGAGAAAATGGCTAAAAATGACTAAAAATAATAAAAGCAATCAACTCAGAATACCAAAGCATACTGATAGGTCTTGAATGTCTAAAATGAACTGAAATGAACGAAGGAGTATTCTACAGGGAAGACTGTGCCTGCCAGAGGTCCTACCATGGAAGTAGACTGAGTTTTTTCATAAAAATTCACTTGTGACAAAGACTGTGATAGCTCTTGAAAATGTCTGTAATTAATTATATTTTGTCAGCTTCTTAATTTCTCCTAAGTATATTGTTATTAGTATGCTCATATACCTTTATTCTTTGGTGTCATAAATCATTCTATTGCTATTTCTATTCTTGTTTTGTTATAAATATATTTATGGGAAGGATGCTTTGAATTTACTTGAGATATATATATATATATAGCAGGGTTAATTAATGTAATCTCGGTCACAATGTAAAAACATGAAACAAAAGCACTAAAAATCATTGTAATAATAATAATTACATTTATTGAGTCCTAAGATGTGTCACATATTTTACACATATTATTTTTAACCTCATGACAACCTCGCTGATATGTATTATCATCTTCATTTTTCATATACAAAATCTTATTCACATAAATTTAATTACTTGAAGGAAACAAGGCCAGGAAGTAATAGTGCTGATATCTGAAAAGATATTAATTTGAATTTAAAACTTCGGGACTTTCTACTACACTGTTTTTAGGAAGGAATGATGCTAAAGCTGAAACTCCAGTACTTTGGCCACCTCATGCGAAGAGTTGACTCATTGGAAAAGACTCTGATGCTGGGAGGGACTGGGGGCAAGAGGAGAAGGGGATGACAGAGGATGAGATGGCTGGATGGCATCACTGACTCAATGGACATGAGTCTCAGTGAACTCTGGGAGTTGGTGATGGACAGGGAGGCCTGATGTGCTGCGATTCATGGGGTCGCAAAGAGTCGGACACGACTGAGCGACTGATCTGATCTGATCTGATCTGACTCTTGCCTGGAAAATCCCATGGACGGAGGAGCCTGGTGGGCTGCAGTCCATGGGGTCACAAAGAGTCGGACACGACTGAGAGACTTCACTTTCATGCATTGGAGAAGGAAATGGCAACCCACTCCAGTGTTCTTGCCTGGAGAATCCCAGGGACGGGGGAGCCTGGTGAGCTGCCATCTCTGGGGTCGCACAGAGTCAGACATGACTGAGTGACTTAGCAGCAGCAGCAGCATTCAGTTTACTTGTTAAATTTGTGCTTAATCATTTTTGTTAAGTTGATGACATTTGAGAATATTGAAAATTTAGTTTGTTTCATTGTTATTTTGATTTACTCTTACTAAATCAATGTGTATGGGCAACATTTTAAAATGATACTTTGGAACTTTTATTTCTATTACAATTCACTACAAATACCATATGAAAAGATGTTCGAATTTTAGTGTAAGGGCTGTATCAGTTATGAATTCTCTTCTACAAAATAAATGAACATAGAGTTCATTTTGCAGTAAGACTTAAAAGAATGAGAATTTAAGAACATCAGCTCCAACTAAAACTCACAACTTACCAGGTTTTAGAGATGACGGTTTGGGTAGCCAAAGGAGGAAGCTCACTTACACGAGGGAGGTCATAGAGGATAATAGTGCTGCTTGAAATCTGACCTCCTAGTATCACCTATGGATATTCCCAGAGTCAATTTAAACCCATGAGAATATCAGAATTGATTTAAAATCCAAAAACATTCATTTCTTTTTACAAAGAGTAAAACTTTTGTAAAACAAAATATTTCTCTCTGAAGATTAGGATGCAAATTCCCCTCCCTCTGAAAACAAATAAAGCAAAACAAACACAATAAACTTCAATGAGGCTAATTTACTTCTGAATTACTTAGATTAAATCAAGCCATATAGACCGCATGCTGAGGGCAATTTTGGCCCCAAACCCTAGGGTTATATACCAGGCTACCACTGTACTGATTCAGCCTTTTTGCTGCAGTTAGTAGAGTAAGAAATTCCATAAGTGAGCTAAGCCACTTAGAATCAAAAGGCTTACCTTTTGAATCTTACTACTGTTTTGCCGGGACTCTTTACCTATAACCTCTCCAACTGTTCAGGGAGACACAAATGGGCAATGAGGAATAGAGTCAGTTCCAATGAGGGAGAAAAAGACAGCAACTGGCTTGTCTTGCTTGTTCCTGAAAGCACTAATTTCAGAGGTGATCAGTATGTGTTAAAAAAAAAAAAATAGTGTTTTTTAATATGCCTAGTTCTGTGTTCTCTTGTGCTAAGTCATGCTCAACTTAACGCGACCCCATTGAGTGTAGCCTGCCAGGCTCCTCTGTCCTTGGGATTATCCTGACAAGAATAATGGAGTGGGTTGCCCTTTGGGGATCTTCTCACCCAGGGTTTAAACCCACGTCTCCTGCATTGGCAGGCTGATTCTTTACTGCGGAGCCACCAGAGAAGCAAGTAATAATGCCTAAGCCATTACTAACATATCTAAACTATTATATGTATATTGAACTTCTAAAGTTGGTTCAAATAAAAACACTAAGAAAAATATGAATGTAGCAGTATTTCACTTCAAGAAAGTTAGAGATACCAAGAGAACATTTCATGCAAAGATGGGAACAATAAAGGACAGAAATGGTATGGATCTAACAGAAGCAGAACATATTAAGAAGAGGTGGCAAGAATACACAGACTATACAAAAAACATCTTCACAACTCGGATAACCATGATGGTGTGATCATTCACCTAAAGCCAGACATCCTGGAATGTGAAGTTAAATGGGCCTTCGGAAGCATCACAATGAACAAAACTAGTGGAGGTGATGGAATTCCAGTTGAGCTACTTCAAATCCTAAAAGATGATGCTGTGAAAGTGCTTCACTCAGTATGTCAGCAAATTTGGAAAACTCAGCAGTGGCCACAGGACCGGAAAAGGTCAGTTTTCATTCCAGTCCCAAAGATAGGCAATGCCAAAGAATGCTTAAACTACCGCACAATTATACTCATCTCATACACTAGCAAAATAATTCTTAAAATTCTCCAAGCCAGGTTTCAATAGTATGTGAACCGTGAACTTCCAGATGTTCAAGCTGGATTTAGGAAAGGCAGAGGAACCAGAGATCAAATTGCCAACATCCGTTGGATCATCGATAAAGCAAGAGAGTTCCAGAAAAACATCTACTCCTGCTTTGACTATGCCAAAACCTTTGACTGTGTGGATCACAATAAACTGTGGAAAATTCTTCAAGAGATGGGAATACCAGACTGCCTGACCTGCCTCTTGAGAAATTTGCATGAAGGCCAGGAAGCAACAGTTAGAACTGGACATGGAACAACATACTGGTTCCAAATAGGAAAAGGAGTTCGTCAAGGCTATATATTGTCACCCTGCTTATTTAACTTATATGCAGAGTACTTCATGTGAAATGCCAGGCTGGATGAAGCACAAGCTGGAATCAAGATTGCTGGGAGAAATATCAATAACCTCAGATATGCAGATGATGCCACCTTTATGGCAGAAAGTGAAGAAGAACTAAAGAGCCTCTTGATGAAAATGAAAGAGGAGAGTTAAAAAGCTGATTTAAAACTCAACATTCAGTAAACTAAGATCATAGTATCTGGTCCCATCAGCTCATGGTGAATAGATGGGGAAGCAGTGGAAACAGTGACAGACTTTATTTTTTTGGATCCAAAATCACTGCAGGTGGTGAATGCAACCATGAAATTAAAAGATGCTTGCTCCTTGGAAGGAAAGTTATGACCAACCTAGATAGCAGATTAAAAAGTAGAGACAATACTTTGCCAACAAAGGTCCATCTAGTCAAAGCTATGGTTTTTCCAATAGTCTTGTATGGATGTGAGAGTTGGACTATAAAGAAAGCTGAGCGCCATAGAATTGATGCTTTTGAACTGTGGTGTTGGAGAAGACTCTTGAGAGTCCCTTGGATTGCAAGGAGATCCAACCAGTCCATCCTAAAGGAAATCAGTTCTGAATATTCATTTGAAGGATTGATGCTGAAGCTGAAACTCCAGTACTTTGGCCACTTGATGCAAATAACTGAGTCATTGAAAAAGACCCTGATGCTGGGAAAGATTGAAGGCAGGAGGAAAAGGGGATGACAGAGGATGAGATGCTTGGATGGCATCACTGACTCAATGGACATGAGTTTGAGTAAACTCAGGGAGTTGGTCATAGACATGGAGGCCTGGCATGCTGCAGCCCATGGGGTCGCAAATACTTAGACACAACTGAGCAACTGAACTGAACTGAACAGTGACATTTCTCTTGAAAAAGGCAACACTCACTTCTTGGTTAATTCTTTTCTGTCGCAAAGACAATGAGATGCATGACAATGCTTCTGTCTCTTCCTCTTCTATACTAAGAACTGAGACATATATTCAGACAACTTTATAAACCACACTGTGACTATTCATCAACCACAAAATCAAAATCTTAAGGCTACATCTGATCAGAATATTTTCATTGCAATTATCTCATCAGATGACAGAAATGTGACTTAAAGTAGCTCCTGGTGAAATACTTGCCTTTGTAACTGAGGCACACCTAACCTATGTAATTTTAGTTTAGATGCTATTTTCCAGGATTCAGGTGATGTCATCAGGATCTGGTTTCTCTGAGTTGAGAAGTACTAATAGACAGGATTTTAAGTCAAATCAGGATTTGAGGCCCAACTCTACTGTATTTTGGAAATATTAGAGAAAGCATGAATTCTGTGAATTTCAATTTGCTTATTTGAAAACTGGGGATAATAATAGCTTTTGAAATAGGATCAAAAGAGACTATAAAGGAAAGTGTTGTTAAAATTCTAAGGTATTATATAAACATTAATGATAAAAGCACAAGACTTTTCCTCCTAATAGGGTGTTAAAAGAAATTCCAGTAACAAATTACTCTTATAAGGACACATGTTGGATTTAGGGCCCACCCACATCCAGGATAATCTCTCAAGATCCTTAACTTATTTATATCTGCAAAGACCTTATTTTCAACTAAAGGCCCCATTCATGTGTACCAAGGCTAGGACTTGGATACACATTTGAGGCTACTATATGGGGTATATGTACAATCTTCGCAACTTTTCTGCAAATATAAAATTATCCCAGAATAAAAGATTTATTCATAAAAAGGAGGGGGCAGTGGTTAAGTGGAATCAGTATAATGGATGTGAAATCTTACACATTGAAAAAATACTTCCTCAGAGACAAAAGGAAAGAAGGGGAGAAGAGGACTGAAAACAGATATTTAGAGGTTTAGGCAAGATATTAAGATGGCTCATGGCAGAAGAATCCCATTCACTCTAAATATGAGGTGTTTTATAAGCAAAAAAGGGAGAGAGTGAGAGTGAATGAGTTTGAAGATAATACAATAAGACCTCTGAGGAGAGGATGCACTTTCCAAAAGCTGAAAAGACTAGAGCACTAAACCTTCCTGGGCTCCAACTGAAGTCATCAACCATGACTAAGCAACAGTGTCAGTTAAGTTAGGTCATTTGCTCCAGCAGGCCTCAGCAGCTTGTGCACAGTAGCGGATAAAGAGGGTGGCTTGATTGATCTAAGGAGAGGATTGGCCAATAGATACAGTGACAGGTATGTTAGTGATGAACAAACCAAAATATTTAACATTGAGGCCCAGGATAGATGGGAAAGGGAGTAAAGACTGCTAGAATCATTTTCCCAATGTTTTCTTCTAGAAGTTTTATAGTTTCAGGTCTTATATTTTAAATCTCTGGTCCATTTCAAGTTAATTTTTGTGGATGGCATTCACAAAATGCCGTTTTTCCTCTGCAAAATGCAGTTTCATTTCTCTGCATGTGGACATCCACCTTTCCCAACACCATTTATTATAGAGAGGATCCTTGATCCATGGTGTGTTTTGGGCACCCTTTCAAAAATTAGTTGACCATGTACGTAAGAGTTACCATCCAGGCCTACTATTCTGTTCCACAGATTTATGTGCCTGTCTTTTATGCCAGTACCATATGGTTTTGAGGAAAATCTGAAAGTGATAGAGCAGTTCTTTTCAGACTTGTATGTACATATGAAGCACCTGGGGATCTTGTTAAACTGTGGATTAAATTTGGGGAGGGACTCTCAAGTGAGGCCAACACCACCACGATTCCACCAAACTCATTTTGAGAAGCAAGACAACCTAGAGATCCTGAGGATGTCACAATGCAGAAAAGAGAGGCATACAACTGTGGCAAGAAATGAAACTGGGAATTCAAAGATTCGGTTTTCTGAAATAGATTAGTGCTAGAGGATGACGGAGCCCAGACAGTTGTCCTGGGCATGAGTGGTGGAAATCAAGTGGCAGTAAATTTTGTTTGAAGAGTGTCTGGGGTGTTTGGTGGGTCTTCCCTATAGACACTTATGTCACATGAAATGAGGACAGTTTGAGTCCAGAGAAACACAGTCAGGTATTAAATTCTTCAATGTCTTTTAAGAGGAAAGACATAGAGACTACTGAAAGGTAATATAACCCAGGGAATCTGAAGAGCAGATATGTTTCCATTCATATTTTGGAAGTGAAACTCTCCGGAAAACACTGACCCCAGTTTCTAAGACACAGAGAGGTGAAAGAATGAACAGTCCCAATCAAAGTTTGGAGGGAAGTTTTTCAAATAAACTTCATTAATGACTCAGACTTACTAATAAATTCCAGTTAAATAAGAACATGGTAAACAAAATCACCCTGCTTATTTAACTTATATGCGGAGTATATCATGCGAAATGTTAGGCTGGATGAAGCACAAGCTGGAATCAAGATTCCCGGGAGAAATATCAATAACCTCAGATATGCAGATGACACCACCTTTATGGCAGAAAGCAAAGAAGAACTAAAGAGCCTCTTGATGAAAGTGAAAGAGGAAAGTTAAAAAGTTGACTTAAAACTCAACATTCAGAAAACTAAGATCATGGCATCCAGTCCCATCACTTCAAGGCAAAGGGATGAGGAAATAATGGGCTCCAAAATCACTGCAGATAGTGACTGCAGCCATGAAATTAAAAGTCACTTGCTCCTTCTAAGAAAAGCTATGACCAGCCTAGACAGCATATTCAAAAGCAGAGACAATACTTTACCAACAAGGGTCCGCCTAGTCAAAGCTATGGCTTTTTTCCAGTAGTCATGTATGGATGTGAGAGTTGGACTATAAGGAAAGCTGAGTACTGAAGAATTGATGCTTTTGAACTGTGGTGTTGGAGAAGACTCTTGAGAGTTCCTTGGACTGCAAGGAAATCCAACCAGTCCATCCTAAAGGAAATCAGTCCTGAATATTCATTGGAAGGACTGATGCTGAAGCTGAAACTCCAATACTTTGGCCACCTGATGTGAAGAACTGACTCATTGAAAAAGACTCTGACGCTGGGAAAGATTGAAGGGAGGAGGAAACGGGGACGACAGAGGATGAGATGGTTGGATGGCATCACCGATGCAATGGACATGAGTTTGAGTAAACTCAGAGAGTTGGTGATGGACAGGGAGGCCTGTCATGCTGCAGTCCACGGGGTCACAAAGAGTTGGACACAACTGACTAATTGAACTGAACTGAAACAAAATCAATTAAAAGGCTCAATGTTATCAGGAAAACTGAAGGTGCAGGATGTAAAGTTTGTGGGGAGTCAATAGGAGAAGGCTGGAATGAGATGGAGGGAATGAGAAGAAACCTGGTCTTATGGTACTTGCCTCTCTGATGAGGACTTGGGAAAGCTGGGAAGAGAGAGGAAGAGTGGAGAGCTAGACAGGGAGGCCATAAATGAAGTCAATATATTCCCAGGACTTAGGAAAAAATCACTAATAAAAAAAACTGTTTCTCTCCAAAATACACAATTCCTAGTTCTACACATGGATATAAACAAGAAACAGCAAGAGTGCTTCTCTGATGATCTTTAAGTTCTAAGAAAGATGGTATCTGTTCAGGAGCAATGGATTGAAGACTTCACAGGAATACAATTATCAGATTTACTTTAAATTTTGAAATATAAAAAGGTGGCTTTTTTACCTCCTCCTGTTGATTCTCATGGAAATTATGCTTATCATAGGTTTTGGGAAATGTAGCTTGGGGCCCTGTGGTGATTGACAGGAGCGCTAACAGTGGATGTAGTCCAGAATGGTGGATTAGAGATGAGACCTTTAAAGCTGTCCTGCATTCTAATTAGATGATAGTCATGAAAGATGTAAGCTTCAGACATTGACATTGTCACTTCAGGCAAGGACAAAAGTCATCTAACTTATATTAATATGAGAAAAGTTTAAATCTGTTCATTTAATATGGGAAAGTTTAGGCAAACTTTCATTACCTTTTTGGGTTGATAAATGAAAGACTGCGACTCTAAAAGCCACATCATTTATTCTATAAGTTAACAAAGACTGAAAATCATCTTATGGTAAATCACCATTTTTATCAGTAAAAATATCTTTGTACTGGAGCAAACAGAATATTTTATTATCATCTTTAGAATCTTTCTCATATTATTTTTAAAGACATATACATTTTGCCTATTCCATAAATTAAAGTTAGGAGAAAATAGTAAGGAGCTGAAAAATCTGGAGTTAATATGGAAAATATTTGTATCCTTAAATATATATATTTGTTTTCAGTGTTTTTTTCTCCCTAATCCTTTGGGTTAATGTGGTATATTTATAGTTTTAAGCTCTTCAGTCTAGTCCTCTCTAACTTTATTATACTCTTGCCTACAGTGATTTAAAGACATAAGATCAAGACTTAGATTTAATTATTAAGATAATTCCTATAGTCTATTTTATTTTTAAATTGCAGTGCTTTCACCCTGTTTATGGGTTAGAGTGCAGTGTTACAAGGCTTCTACAGAATTAAAGATACATTTAAATTTTATACAATTTCAGTGGTGGGTCTGGGAAAAGGCAAATCAAAAATTGCTATACCTTTTGAAAAGAACTAAGTCACAACTTGCTTGTTAACAAGCAATGTGTCCAGAGCTTGGACTTATTTATTTAGCAAGCAGATGTTGACCTTTACTACATTCCAGAAAGTGTGCCAAGTGTTGGTTTTTTGTTTTTTTTGGTTTTTTTTTTCCCCACAAAGTATGAAAGATGATTCTTTTTGTTAAGGAGTCTACAGCTTAACTGAAGAACAGAACATATAGGGGTTATAAAGATCATTATCAAAGCAGTATATGATTAAATGTAGACACTAATATCATTTCCTTTACTAAACTAAAATTCCTTTACTAAAATTTAGATATTTTCTTAAAATAGCTGATCTTTAGAATATTACTAAATACTTTTCCCTCTAGAAAATCCCAATTTATTTTAGAGTAAGTTCTTGAGGCTTACTTCTATTTTGTCAAGGTCTTAGTCTTGAATCATTTCTTTTAGTGTCTAGCACACAGTAGGAACACAACAAAGGATTGAATGAATGGATGAGTGACTAAAGAATGTTGAGAGAAAATGAAAAATATATAACTTTCTCAGATGTTTCTGTTTTATCTGAACATGAGAAAATTTTGTTTAAATATACATTAAGTTAAATCCATGTTTTCATCACTGTTTCTCAAAACAAAGCCAGACATTAAATCCAACTAAAGTATCTTGGAAATTTTCCTTCAAAAGCAATAATATTCACTCCATCTATAATTTGTTTTACCTAAATGAAATATCTATAGAGTGATGCTAGAATGATTTTCTTAGTAATATCATCTTGGACGTATGCCTTCTTCACATTTATCATTTATTACCTAATTTTTTTATATAACTAGAAACCAGAAGCACACTTGTAATGTCCTGCATCAATAATGACCGACATTAGTCCCTAATATTTCCCTTCTCTGAACCAAGCTTGCTCTTAATCTCCCCTTGTTTTTGAAGGATGTTGCCTTCTTCCTTGACAATCTTCTTCAAATAACAATGTCATGTTCTGAGTAAATCCTCACTATAATGATCCATTTCTCCTAATGCTATTTATTTATGCAAATTTAGGATTATATTTAAATCATTTTTTCCCTTTAACTTGACTTTTAATAGTCTTGATATTATAGAGTAATAAGAATAAATTATGGGGGGAAAAGTAATGGTTCAATCTAGTAATATTTTTAATGATATTTTTCTCCCATGCACTTGTCCTCACTTTACAGCCAGGATCACTATGCCATCTCTTTCTATTCCTGCCAGAAGGTAGTTACAAAAGGAAATTCTAAGGAACAACTGAAAAAAATGTTAACAAAAGGCATAATAAATATTAATAAGCCTGAAAAATATTCAACCAACAGGCTATTGTTATTATTTACATCAAAAGAAAACACAGGAACTAAGCCTCAAAACCAAAAATGAAGGGGAAAAAATTAATACAACAGAACTTGGAAATTAGATGAAACATCAGAAGACTGAAAGGGGTTCAAAGGAGAAGTCAGAATATCCAGAAGGAAGTTAAAGGATGACAAGAGTTACAAATATGCGATGGTATGAAGCAACCGGTAACTATATCATAAAGAATTCACATTTTTTACTTTAAAAAATAATTCCTTCAGGCTTCACTTCTTCATTAAAGGCATGCTGCTAAGTCGCTTCAGTCGTGTCCGACTCTGTGCGACCCCATAGACGGCAGCCCACCAGGCTCCCCCTTCCCTGGGATTCTCCAGGCAAGAACGCTGGAGTGGGTTGCCATTTCCTTCTCCAATGCATGAAAGTGAAAAGTGAAAGTGAAGTCGCTCAGTCGTGTCTGACTCTCCGTGACCCCATGGACTGCAGCCTACCAGGCTCCTCCACCCATGAGATTTTCCGAGCCACGCGGCAGAGCTGTTCTCCTGGGTTCCCTTACCCTACTGCTCTCCACCCTGGTGCCCATTCCCAATAAAATCGCTTGCTTTGTCAGCACATGTGTCTCCTCGGACAATTCATCTCCGAGTGTTAGACAAGAGCCCAGTTTCAGGCCCTGGAAGGGGTCCGCCTTCCTGCAACAAATGGCGACTCTGGTGGGGACTCTTCTTCACTGAGACTGACATCCTGACCACTCGGGGTACTCAGAGGCCAGCTTGCCTGCCAATGGACCAGACCCAGCGGCCACAACTGGGACCCCTTTGTCCCTGGTCTCCTCCTGATGTGGCCAACTGGCTAGAGTGCCCCGACCGGTAAGGAACAAGAGACTTTATTGACCTCTCTCCCATTCCCTCTCTCTTTCCTCTCCTTAACCCTTCTTATCCTTCCCCGTTTTCTAGTCCCCTAGTCCTGAATGCAGGAATCTGGTCAAAGGGCCTCAGCCTGAGCTGAGGATTAGAGACTCATCACCTCCTCTTGGCAGAGAACTCGAATTCTGGCTTTGGTCTGGTCTGATCTCTGGTAGGGCCGAGTTCCAGTCCTCCCTTCTCTGGAGGCCCAGGGTAAAGGCCCATAATGCCTGGGTATCTGCAGGTGGCAGGAGACGTCTGTAAGGCCACCCCTTTTGCCCCTCTCTCCTGCCTCCTCCCCCTTCTTCTTTCAACCTGGCTTCCTTTCCTCCCTTTGAAATCTTTGAAGACCTGAGATATTTTCCTTTACTCTGTTAGTACTTGGATCTGAAGTTCTGTGTCTCTATAGGAGGTTTTCTGAGAGATTGTATTAAATGCATGAAGTAGTTCAAATATGAATTAACTAGTTATTCATGCAGTCATTCATCAGAAATAAAACATCCTTAGTCATCAAAGAATGCAACTGACTTCTAGAAAGTGTCTTTCTTTGATGGCCCCAATACATGGTACATTCCGTAAGGATTTCATAACGTTCCAGTTTCTTTCCCCTTACAGGTTCCAATTATTTCGTATCTCTCATCATTACTTAAGATTTCTGGCAAGGTCTAAAAAAACATGAGTCATAGGCAAAACGTTACCAGAAAGAATGAGAAAGATACTACACAGTTTGTTATTGGTGTATTGCCCACGTCACCAAAAGGTGCACAGCATAATCTTTAGATGGCAAAGACTTTCTTCTTTGATTCACTCCTGTATTCCTATTACCAAAAACTGCATGGCATACACGTATTGAAAAAAATGCAGATTAAAATTGGATGCCTTCACAGGGATATTCATAAAACTGGTTCACTAATTAGGTGTGTCTTTAGAAACATTTTAATACTTTCTATTACTCATTATAGCATCCATTCAAGATGAGCTTCTCTGGTGGCTAAGTGCTAAAAAATCCACCTGCCAATGCTGGAGATACTGGTTCAATCCCTGGGTCAGGAAGATTCTCTGGAGAAGCAGATGGCAACCTGCTCCAGTATTCTTGCCTGGGAAATCCCATGGACAGAAGAGCCTGGCAGGCTACAGTCCATGGGATTGCAAGAGTTGGACATGACTTAGTGACTAAATCACCACCACCAATACTCATTATTCAGTGTTTAAGAAGTAGTGTAGTCACAAAATGAATAGCAAATTCACACAAGGAATATTATGTTCAAGTATATTCACATAACATATATCAGCATTAACATGGAGAAAACAATTTCTCTGAAAACTGAGAATTAGTGAAAAAATAATTTACTAGGAAATAGATTAGAAATTTAAAAAGCATTTAAAAATCTGGCAAATATGCCAATTCATAGCTCATATAATAGAGTTCACAGCATGGAGAAATGCAGGGAGTTTCCTACCTAATAAGCAAGGGAAAATTTTTACAGAATCAAACAAAACAAAAAAAAAAACAAACAATAAGCAAACTGATATTCTATAAAATAAAAATTAAAAAGACTTTAACAGAAAAATCTAATACACAGGATTTAACTGGGCATAATTTGAAAGCATTCTTAGCTCTAAGAAATTATTATACAAAAATGAGGACTTCCTGATTGGAAGGACTTCCTGAACATTGAGTACATGAAGGAAGGAAATAAGGATTCAGGACTATGAAACAAGTTGGACAATGAAATCTCGATTAGTATAAGAGATGTTTCAAAAGGAAAATAAAAGAATGTGGGAAAAGGCCAAGTTATAGAAGAAGCTTATTGAAGAATAATGGGTTGTCAGTGCCTGTCTGATGAGTGGATGAATGGGGGACAAACAAGTAACAATACATGTATGTTTTAGCTGTTTTAAATAACTATATATTTAACAAAAAAACATGTTTTGTTCTACAGAAATGGTTCTCAAAGTGAGACAGTATAAGAAATCCAAAGTCTTAAATTCAGTCCACAAGTTGAGGTGATTTTCTCTGAGAACATAGCTTTGTAATATATCCACATCTATAACATAAAGTTTGTCCATGGTAAGAAATAACCATTTTCTTAAAACATGACATGAAAATTACTTATTGTGATAAACAATCATGCCGAGGATGTATAAAATGTTATTCATACTTCTTTTGTACTGTTAATGTAATACACAAACAACTTGGAAAAGATACAGGGTACTGATGGGGAAATTTAATAAAATAAGCTTATCATTACATGTTAAATAAATAATCCCTTGGAAGAAAAGGGAGGTAGCTAGACAAGGGCAAAAAATAGAAGACAGAAAAAAAAAAATAAAGAAGGAGAGGAAGAAGAGGGAGGAGAGGGTATGGGGAGGAGGGGAGAGAGGAAGCAAACGAGACTGCCTACTGTTCTCAGCTTGACTAAACTTCAGATAGGTTTCCTCTGGACCTCCTGTTCTTAGAGCATATACTTTAGAGAACTTTTCTTTGTAAATTCTTTCCCTGCCCCACTGAGATGTATGTAAATCTTTTCAAAGCTTCTTGATTGTTTGAAACCCAGGAATCTCTTTCTCCAGGGCCTAGGAGCCATCTCTTCGAAATGTAAACATCAGGGGAAATAGTGTCCCAACTTTCTACTAGTGTGGAGAGATAGGAGACTAACCACAGTGTGCCAAACTTGCTTCAAATATTAAAACTGTCTCCTGTCTCAGGTTTCCCTAGAGGTCCCGTGGTAAGGAATCTTCCTGCCAATGCAGGGGACACGAGTTCCATCACTGGTCTGGGAAGATTCCACATGCCACGGAGCAACTAAGCCTGTGTGCTACAACTACTGAAGCCCTCATGCCTAGAGTCTATTGGTGCTCTGCAACTAATAAGAGAAGCCACCACAATGAGAGGCCCATGCTCTGCAATAAAGAGTAGCCCCAATCTGCTGCAACTAGAGAAAGCCCATGTAGCAGTGAAGACGCAGCCCAACCGAAAGTAAATAAATAAATACATAAATACATAAACTATCTCCTGTCTTAAAGACACAAGAAAATTTACTTTTCCTTTGGGTAAAGCCTATCATCTAACAAACTCAGATGGCCTATGTTCTCTCACTCACCTCAGTCTTTAAAAACTCTCACAACCTTTGCTTTTGGTGGGGTTGAACTCAGAGTGAGTTCTGGTCTTTCTCTCTCTTATTGCAATAACCTTGAATACAAAGTCTTCCTTCCCTGTTTAAATTTGTTACTTTTTTAAAGATGGAAGAAAAGCAAAATTTTTGACAGAAAAGAAGAGAGATAAATAATTACTAGTTTAAAGGCATAATAAATGAGAGCTTTTTTAATCACATGGTTTTAACTAATCATTTGCTGCTACTGCTGCTAAGTCGCGTCAGTCCTGTCCGACTCTGTGCGACCCCATAGACAGCAGCCCACCAGGCTCTGCCATCCTTGGGATTCTCCAGGCAAGAACACTGGAGTGGCTTGTCATTTCCTTCTCCAATGCATGAAAGGGAAAAGTGAAAGTGAAGTCACTCAGTCATGTCCGACTCTTCGCAACCCCATGGACTGCAGCCTACCAGGCTCCTCCATCCATGGGATTTTTCAGGCAAGAGTACTGGAGTGGGTTGCCATTGCCTTCTCTGAACTAATCATTTAGTAGATACTGAAGCACTAACTTATCAAGGATGCTAAACCACTGTAAAGTGAATACATTATCAAGCATGAATCATTTCTCAATATCTCAGGTGGCTATAAAGTAGGCTCAACTAAGAGGCATTTGGGACAGTGCCAGCTGATTGTGAGGAGGAAGAAATCAGGACAGAAAAGAACAGGTAGTAAATTCAAATGCCACCAACCCAGGTATAGTGCCAACTGCTGAAGATGACTTTTGGTCTGATGTTCATCATCCCAGTGCTAGGAAGACTCACACTTGGTTCAACCAGGTACTGCAGTCCAAGCCAACATATAAAGTACTGCAACAGAAATTCAGAGCACATGTTGGTTGAAGCTGAGTTGGTTCCAAGAGTATTTTCAGTAGTCAGGGAACAGAGAGCTGTGTGTATTATTCTTGTCAAAAGGACATGGCAAGGACCCAAGGAAGAACAAGCCAGAGAAACAGAAGCCAAAGACCATCAGGTGGCCTGAACAACTCCATGAGAGGACATAGGCAATTCAGTGGACATATATACTGCTTGCAGCAGGCATCCTTGGAATTTTGATTCTGTCAACAAGACTAATTCTGCATTCCAAGGTGAGTGGGCAGAGACTCAAATACACATCCAATAATTGTTATGGTCTTAGATGCTGGGAGGTAGTGATGGGAAATGATGATGGGTCAATGAAATGGACTAAGCCTTCAGGTGGAGAGAACAGACACTAACATAAAGAGATGGGCAAGACTGAACACTTAAACTGTCTCCTTCCTTATTCCAAGGTGCTAGGCATTGTTCTTTTAAGCTTCTTAAGAACTTCTGAAAATTCCTGCTACTTTTGTCTCCAGGGGCAAGCACAGATATTTATTTAAAGGTGTGATACATGGAACTTTTTCATCAACTCACAAAATGTGAACCCGTCCCAGAAAGCAAAACAACATACTCCTATTGTCTTTCATTTCCAAGTGCCAGAGGGGAATAGCTTTTAATAAATACTTTTACACTGCACTTCAGTTGAATTGCTATCATGTGAAACAGGCCTGAGGAGAATAACGCATTGCCAAATTCCCTCCAGTGAGTGCAAAATAATACTGTAGGGTCTGGCAGAGAAATAAAATGGAAATCTGATTACTTTGTTTTATTCTATATGGAGATAATGTGTGAGTACATTTAAATACATAATTCAGTGCATTTCAGCTATAGCCATAGATGATGATTTAATGTCAGCCTAACACTAACCTTGCAACATGAGAGCTGCATTTAGAGCTGACAACTAAAAAGAAAGTTGATGAAATTACACTTTATTTTATTTTCTGCAGAGCTAAGCAGACCTGTTTATTCCATTCCTAATGCCAGCTACCACTATAAATTTGAAGAAACTAAACCTACCCAGAAAAGGCCATACATATTAATAAAGCCAAAGGAACTGTCTGCTTATCATACTGGAATAGATTCAAAGAATAAATAAAAAATAAATAAAATATGGAGATCATTTTCATGGGTCAAACTACAGTAAGTGACTTATAGTCCAAATAGATTTCTAATAAATTACCTTTTAATTGTACAAAATCCATCATTGTGTTAAAGATAAGTAAATTGCTACTTTTGAAGGAATGTAGAATAGAAAACGCAGTGCAGAAGATAATTTGTAAAAGTTAAGAGTGTAGGAGGCTACTAGTAAGATATTAGGTAGAGACTATCAACATTCTTCAGTAATACTATAGGAGAGCTGAAATATATTACACTGGGAAACAGTTGTAATAATTTTAAGATGATTATTTTAAAAATTGAGTTTCTTCCATTTTATGTATTTTACTTACTTCTTTGGTAACAAGTATAGTGTAGTCAGAAAGTTGAGGCATTGTCTAGTTTAATTCTAACACTAATTTTCAGGCCACAGATATAGCAGATGAGACATTATTAGGAGACGTCCAGAATGCTGTGAACATGGTGAACATGTGAAATGTTTAATAATGCCCATGTAAGATTCAGGTTATGTTGTAATATTCACATCTGAAAAGCAGTCTCCTTTCAAAGGTCAGTTTTCTAACTCCTACTTCTGTGACTTAAGGCTGAGGAGACAATTGGATCTCCTCCCACAACAGAAGGAAATAAAAATAAAAATTTAAGGATTCCATATAATGTTCTTACTTCCTTACTTTAATGACTTTTTTTTTTGATAGAAATTTTTGTAAAAAAAAAAAAAAAAAAGAATTAAGAACTAATATAATGAATAACATGGGAAAATAAACTCCAATTTTACTTCTAATTTACACAAATAAAATAAAGGGCTAGTCTTAAAAGTAAATTATCTTTGACATAATCAACTTTTGAGTTTCAAAACATTTCTTTTGCTGATTACATATTTTCAGTTGGCTTACAGGGTAGCTTTTAGAAGTGCTTATCTATTTATGCTTAATTAATAAATTATAGCTTATCTTGTTTTCAAACAACAAAAAAAAAGGTATTTGAAGCAACCATCTGTAGGTTTGTCCTGGCTGCAGGTTTTTTTTTTTAATTCATTTAATTCCAAATTGTAATATATAAAAATATCTGCCTTAATTGCTACTGCTGCTACTTCTATGTCTACTATTCTGCCACCGCTACTCTTCACGTTGCTTCTACCTCTGCTTCTTTATAGTTACACAGATTGCACTGAACTGAACAAGGGGTTTGGAAATGTCTGTGTCTACCTGGGACATTCTAGAATTATTTTGTCTGCTACATTTGGTGCAGAGTGATTTGGCTCTGAGACCAGGGGACTTCATGGTGCCCACATGGTGAGGTGACTCTGATCTCATGCTACTTTGGATTCTCTTTTCAAGGTCAAGGCTTCTTCTCAGTCCCCAAGACTGACAGGTATATTCTCTAAGGGTCTTCACCAATCACAAGTTCTACAGCTCATTGTTTTCACTAGTCACTTCTACCCTTCTCCAAAGAACTCTGGCTTTATCATTAGTGATTTTAGCTGTCACCTCTTCTTGATGGCCACTTCGGCTCTGGAGAAAATTGCCAAACTGCATACCTCTGGATCCACCCTGTGGTCTCATGATTCTCAGGTCTCATTCAGTTCAGTTCAGTCGCTCAGTCGTGTCTGACTCTTTGCGACCCCATGAATCACAGCACACCAGGCCTCCCTGTCCATCACCAACTCCCGGAGTTCACTCAGACTCACGTCCATCGAGTTAGTGATGCCATCCAGCCATCTCATCCTCTGTCGTCCCCTTCTCCTCCTGCCCCCAATCCCTCCCAGCATCAGGGTCTTTTCCAATGAGTCAACTCTTTGCATGAAGTAGCCAAAGTACTGGAGTTTCAGCTTTAGCATCATTCCTTCCAAAGAAATCCCAGGGCTGATCTCCTTCAGAATGGACTGGTCAGGTCTCATTAGGGTCTGTTTAGTTTATTAATTCTCACAATGAGTGAGACATTTTGAAACCTGGAGCCTAAAAGTGCCTAATATACAGAAACTGTTATTCATATCAAATGGCTGCCATATTGTTCCAGAACTCTTCTCCGTATTTTCAATCTTCTCTTTTTGTATAAGGGTATGCTCTCAGAATGAATCTAGATAACAAACAACATGCCTGACCCAGCAGTTTCATTTGTCACAACTCTGAATATTGCTGTTGTATCTTTAGGTGGCATTTCTGCATTGAATTGAGCCAGTGGGCTGTTTAATACCAGTGCAGTCTATCTGAGTTCATATAAACCCAACATCTCCACGCATACAGGATTTTGAAAGAGTTAAAAATAAGACCAGTTAAAATTCAGAGTATAGCTAACCAATACACATAGGTCCAAAGTCTCTCATGACAAGAAATGTAAACTAAAATACTTTAATTCTCAGATTTCTTTAAGAATTAAAATATTCAATAATATTCAGTCACTTTCATTTCTATTAATTCTTGTTGAAGAATTGGTGAAATTGTGACAATCCTATATCAATTTCTTCAACTATAAATGGAAATAATAATACTTATTTATAGTATAAGCATATCATATACTTAGCTTTATACAAATGCTCATTTACGTATACAAGCATATGTATAAGCATATACAAAGTAATTAGAATTGTATCTGAAACATAAAACTCTAATGTTAGCTATCATTATTATTATTATCTACATTTAAAATAAGCAGACCTACGACTTAGCAACTTCATTTACAGGAATTTATCCCAGAAATAGAGGCAGACTAGGCTTTGTGAGGTCAGAAACTTAAGTCACTTAATGCCATCTTAAAGATAGCATCTTTAAGAAAAAGAACACAGCAAAATGAATTCAAAATCATTACAAAAGTGAATATATATAATAAGAAAAAAATTAAACCAAATTATAGGAGTCTTAAAAATCAGGTCCCTCCTTTTTTAAAAGCTTTCTTTAGAAAAAAAAAAAAAAAAGCTTTCTTTAGGAAAACCATCAGAAATACTCATGTAAAAATGTTTTCTGTTTGCATCCTGATATCCTCTTGCACCAAAAATCCTCCACACCTCTCAGCATTCAGAGAACCATGCAAGTGACACGTCCGAAAGCTTCTACTTCATTGTATTCATAGTAAACCCACCTCTGCCAAGAAGAATGCACATGTGTAATAAGGATATCATTAAAAGTGTACTACTTAAAGATATGTATGTTCATATACTCATTAAATTTAGTAGACATATAGATACAAATAAGAGGTTGTTTACTACAGCATGGCTTATACTAGCAAACAGAGAAAAAAATAAGGTCTATTAATAGGTAGCAAAGCATGATGGCTGAAAGAGTGAAGTCTGAAGTCAGAGGGACTTGGGTTAAATCAAAGCTCCACTACTCACTGCTGTTTGACTTGAAGCAAGTTACTTAACCTCTCTGTTCTTATGTTTCATTATCTGTAAAATAGGGATAATAATATTTTCTATGTCATTATGTTATTATGAAAAGTCAATGAGGTGATATTTATAAAGGGCATGTAACAGTGCTTGGCACATAGTAAATGTTATTTAAATATGAAATAAATACGAATCTACTTGGAAACTAATTAAGTCCATTACATCCATACAGTAGAATACTATGGACTTCACTGGTGATCCAGGGGTCAAGACTTTGTGTTCCCAATGCAGGGGGCATGGGTTCCATCCTTGATCAGGGAAAATCCCACATGCTGTGTGGTGTGCCCCCCTCCAAATAAATCAGCACAATAGAATTCTATACAGACAATTAAAAAGTAAAGATAAATTTATATTAAAATTAGATAATGATATTGAAAGCTGTTGTATAAGAAAGGGAAATTACAAACTACAAAATTCAATATATCAAGGATGAGGGAAGAAAAAGAGAGACTTGCTTTTATGCTACTTATAGGTATAGGTAGAGTAGTTCAATATCATACTATTCAGAGATATTATTTGTGTCTAATGTGAAGAAAAATATGTAAACAATTCATGACAGTACAGCATTCATACTTAAGGAAGTTTAAAAACAAATAGTCCCACAATTTTTTTAACCTTCTTCCCATAGGAAAATGAGGTCTATTTCCTCCTCTTTGAACCTAGGCTTTGTCTCTGTTCTACTTGCAGAATAGGATGAGAGTGATACTACCCAGTTTCTGGACTCAGGTTATGAGAAACCTGTTTCCACTTTCTGGTATCTGGTATCTTGGGATATTCATTATCAAACCCAGCTTCTATTCTGAGGAAGCCAAGGCCACATGAAAAGCCCATCTACAGATGTTTGGGCTGACAACCAAGCTGAGGCCCACTAAACATCCTGCATTAACTACTTAACATCTGAGCTAATATGGCTTTTGATGTAAGCCCTACCCCTCTTTTCAGCTGAGGTCCTAGTCCTCATGCAGCAAAGACAAGCCACCAACACTTTACTCTGTCCACATTCTTGTTCCCAGAGGTTTTGAACATTAGGACCAGTTTGATGGCATTAAATTTAATGCTGGTTATTATACTATAGATAGACAACAGGCAGGTAACTAGAATATATATGTTTTTCTCATGATCTATTTTATATGCTCTCGGTCAGTGACAGTATCTTCTTATCCAACTATACTTCCAACTTGTGAGTATCTAGAGTATAAGTGGACTCAGTGAGGTCTATGGCATAAATTGGGTGAGGTCTGTATCTTCCATTATCTGCTGTATGGTGATTTGTCTTTCTGCCATTTGTCTATGGATGAGCAAATAAATTAAATTAACCTCATTGAAAGCTTGTTAATGACAGGGCTGGACCTGATGCAAAGGGAAAAGTTTACGCCGCTGCTGAAAATACAAGTTTGGTGAATGCACTAAGGGCTTTGAGAGAATAGTAAAAGAAATCTAGGCAAATCTCACCCAGTAATTGAGAACTAAAGGAAGTGTTTGATATCATAAAGGACATGTTAGACTTAACTGTAATCTGGAAAGGACTGGGCAATAGTTGCATGAAATCATTGGAAAGCTGGAAGAAACCTTGGTCAAAGGCATGACATCAGTCTAGGAAATTAAATGAACGTGGAGTCATTGCCTTTGCATGGTGCATGACGCATACATCCATGTGGAAGGTACCCTATACTGTGTTTGTGTGGATTCTTTCCAGGAACCCTACTGCTCTATCAAACTGTGCATGGGTCTGAGATCACTAGACTCTGTGTGTGCATGCATTTCCTCACATGCATGTCTATATGAATCAAAAATGCCTACATATATGTTCAAGAAATTCATAATAGTGGTTAATAACAATTCCTTTTGGAGAGTCTAGGTACAGGATTTAGGGAAGCAGATGGTCTGTGGGAAGAGTGGAGAAACAATTTTTTAATTTCTTTTTTTTTACAAGAAGAATATTGCTTATGTAATTTAAATTTAAAAATTGATTTTAAATAAATGAGTCTAATTAGAAGCATGGAGTTTATAATTTCACTTCTTGGTTTTCTCACAGATAACATGGCAGTGTTTTTTCCTGGCAAGTTTTCCTCTACTCCCTTTTTGAAAATGACAGTACTAGAGAGTGAGTTGTAAGTATTCCTTTTCAACATGGAATGGTTATAAAATGTCAGACCCTTCCACTTTTTCTTTTTATTATTTAGCTCTAAAGATTTCCAGGTTCTAAAAATAAGATAAACTTCTCTCCTGAGTTTATGTACCTTGGACATATTTTAAGTATACAGTGGTCATTTATGAAGTGCGTATCTAAAGGTGGACATCAAAACTGTGTTTGCAATAATCATTTTTCTTTTCAAGCTATCTCAGAGTGATCCCAGGAAATGTTCCTTCATGATCAAAGCAAATCATCGCCTGGAAAAATGCACTATTTTCAGTTAACTCTGCTATAAGCAAGTGCCAAATGCATTTGAAGACAGAATGTTTCACACTAGAGAAAGTTAAGTACAGCACTAAAAAGCAGCCATGAGATCACCAGGAGAATCTACACAGAAAACATGTGGGCAGACTGCACATATTTATTCAGGGCAAAAGCACCATCAATGCGCACAACTTAGCTTTATATATCCCACAACATGCCCCAGAGAACAACTGAGACTTGAAAAAGACAGAAGGAAAATATGCATGCCTCCCAACTGTCAAAGCGGGCAGTTGGGCAACTATATTAATCATGATGTAAACGCTCTGTAGCATATTCTGTTTCAATGGCATTACATTTCTTTCTCACCCCTGTGGAAAAGAATATAATCCCTAAGAAAAATGGGCAATTTGTACTTGAACTAACTTTAAAGCCCTGACTAAGGACAGATACTGTAGTGTTTCTGTCTCAGTGGATAATAATTCCTGTTAAGAAGACCACAGGCTATAGAAGAAGCCGTAGATGCAAACTCACACAGCAGCTTATGATTAGGGAAAGCTGGTCATGACAAACACATTCTTTCTTTCTTCTCTTCCCACCTCAATTAATATCAACTTCATCACGCCTGACTATCGGGAGCACAAGGGAGGGAAAGGGAAATATACTTTATTAACTCAACAACAGTTACATCCTTGCTACTAATTATGACTCAAAAAATCACCTTTCATTTGCTACACAGCTTGTCCACACTACTCTGCCACTAAAGCAGTAATTTTTGGAAGTGAGATGTGGGAAGAAAATATTGAAATTCCACTTATCCTATTCTAGAAATAGAAAAAGGCAATTAAGCTTTACTAATATTTACTGTTGAATGATCCTGGGTTTCCACCCTCAGTCTATATGTCAGAGAGTCACATGTGACATATGCTCCACACAGGATATGGAAGGAAGGGTAAGTCTTCCTCCAACTTGCCGTTCTCACTGGTTCCTTAGATTTCAACATATTGCAATGAATTACAGATTGTGTATGCCTAGTTAGAAGGTCTACAGCCTATATTTATAAGGTTTTCAACAAAACTAAATCTTCTCAGCATGGTCAAAGGGCTTCTAAAAACATCTCTGCAAAGAAACTCAGATCAAAGATAAAACTAATGATGCGAGTTCAAGTAGATAAAAAATAAAGTAACAGAGTTAGCACATCTATGCTTAATATGAATTCTTTGCTGTGTTGTAAATTAAAAACAACAATGATTTAATCATATGTGGATCTATGTCAATCCCCTCAATTATAAATTATTTAAAGTCTTCCACAATATTCTCTAATAATGAACTTCTTTTAATTGCACATTATTCTTTGAGATAGTAATTAGAGATAGTTTATATATAGATAGTTTAGGGAACGTATATATATATATATGTTTAAACATATATATATATGTTGCTACACAGCTTGTGTGTATATATATATATATATATATATATATATATATATATGTTTGTATGTATAGATATTGGAGAAGGAAATAGCCACCCATTCTAGTATTCTTGCCTGGAGAATTCCATGGACAGAGGAGCCTGGCAGGCTACAGTCCATGGGTTCACAAAAAGCCAGACATGACTGAAGTGACTGAGCACAGCACATGTATAGATATAACTTATAAATACATATATAAATATGTATTGGGGAATGCATACTGAGTTTTTTAATGATAGATGCATATATTCAAAAATATTGAGGCCGCTTGTCAAAAAAAGAACAAGGGGCAGGAGAGAATTAAGAGCATGTAAGTTCTTAATTTCTAGATGATTTGTTCTGAAATGCTGACAAAGCTCATTTCAGCAAGAAACCACTAAGTTAAGCAGCTATACATTAAAGGGATTACTTTTTTAAAGTACCTTGTTTTGCAAACTTTGGCCTACTCACCTCCAGAGCCATTTTCTTGAAGTGATTAACTTAAGAAATGCATGATGACACACTGGATTCCAAAAGAAAAGGTTGATTCACTTAAATAAGTGAGTAATCTCCATCTTTCTTAAGCAATTTAAATGGAAATGATCCATTTTATGTTTTGTTTCTGTGTCTTCTCTTAGGAGAAATGTGCATATTATTTCACAGTGAAAGTAGAAAAGATGGCTTAGAAATTAATATTTACCAGGAAAAACACAGGCAAGGACTGTCTCTGCTCTTTTCCCATCATACAGATGGAAGAGATATCAGAAATCAGCCATTGCAGCCCTCTTCATTGTGCAGACAGGTGTGGCAAGACTGCACAGTTCATTAGCCTACAAAACCAGGACCAAACTCTCTTGACTCATGAACCAGTTATTCTCCAATGAAAGGAGACCAAAGCAGAAACACTGTGGTATTCCTAGAGAGGAGTCTGCTCAAAAAGTTAACTCATATACAATTGGTTTTCCTAAAGGAACTACCTTCCATAGAAATAAAAATAGGAAAAGAGAATGGACATAAAAAGAAGAAAAACAATAATTTTAGGACATAAAACAGTCTTTACATGTGGTTTTAAAGTGATTGCACAACTAACTGATTGCCAACTGGGAATGGTGCACATTTTCATTCTTTGTACAGAATCTCTTTGTATAGTTATACTCTGGAAATGTTAGAAGATGAAGCACATTTAAGATGGTTTTACCTAGCATAAAGAGTGTAGTGTACTCCACTTGTACTTAATGTACCCCCAGAAAAGTGTGCAGATTTTCCTTGGCTTTGGTGACCCAGTGACTTTTTTATTTTTTTGGTATTATATCTTTCTCTAGTGGGAATAGTTTTACCTTCAAATGAATTTGGCACTTGTGAGTAGCTGAATTAACTAGAAACAATGTACTTTTTCAGGAAGTGATTTACCTTAATTATAAAAGATTCCCCAAGAAATCTTTTGAGCTCCTCACCAACCTAAAGTAAGGTTTTAAAAAATATATATATAGTATCTTGGAGGTTCTGATTCGTTGAATCTGGGAACTACCATTTTTAGGAAGCACCTCTGTGATTCTGATGTAGGATCATACTTTCAAAAATACTGCTTTGTAAGAAACTTTCCAAGTGCTTATTTTAGAGGCAATTCCCTTAAAACGGGGCAAGTACAATATTCCCATAATGTGTTCAGTGCAATAACTGCTTGATATTGTGTAAGCAGATGATCTACTTATTTAAATGAATTTCTCAGTTTGACAATGTGGAATCACATTTGTTGTTGTCATTCAGTTGCTCAGTCATATCCAACTCTTTGCTACCCCATGGACAGCAGCACACCAAGCTTCCCTGTCCTTCACCATCTCCCGGAGCTTGCTCAAACTCATGTCCATTGAGTCGGTGATGCCATCCAACCATCTCATCCTATATCATTCTCTTCTCTCCTGCCTTCAAACCTTCCCAGCATCAGGGTCTTTTCCAACGAGTCAGCTCTTTGTGTAAGGTGGCCAAGTATTGGAGCTTCAGCCTCAGCATCAATCTTTCCAATGAATATTCATGGTTGATACCCTTTAGGATTGACTAGTTTGATCTCCTTGCAGTCCAAGGGACTCTCAAGAGTCTTCTCCAGCACCACAGTCTGAAGGCATCAATTCTTCAGTGCTCAGACTATTTTATTGTCTAGCTGTCACATCCATACATGACTACTAGTAAAACCATAGCTTTGACTACACAGACTTTTGTCAGCAAAGTAATGTGTCTGCTTTTAAATATGCTGTCTAGATTTATCTTAGCTTTTCTTCCACAGAGCAAGTGTCTTTTAATTGCATGACTGCAGTCACCAAGCACAGTGATTTTGGAGCCCAATACTACATCTTCATAAAATCAAAATCACATACTACCTGTTACAAAGAAGAATGTTTTCAGAGATCACAGAAGTTATAATACATAACTTGAAATACACGATTGTAGGAGTTCCCTAACTAAATATAAATTCTGAAATGCTTTTTACTTGGCTTCAAATAGTTCCCATTGTTTAAGAATAAATAACATAAAGGAGCATGTAATAAAGAAAGCATTTTGCCCTTCAGATAAGTCTATCACAGAACTTGTCAGGATATGGAAATGAAGAACTCCTACATGACATTACTTCTCCCATTTATGACTCCCACCAAATCCAAAACTCCTAATAATACCTATGAGCCTCTATTGATCAGGGTTATCTAGAAGAATGGCGTTAGTCCATCAATGGCCATTAATGTGTAAATGCAGATTGACTTAGCAAACAGTAATGAGAAGGCTGAGCGCCCAAAGAATTGATGCTTTTGAACTGCGGTGCTGAAGAAGACTCTTGAGATTCCCTTGAACAGCAAAGAGATCAAACCAGTTAATCCTAAAGACAGCCAACCCTGAATACTCATTGGAAGGACTGATGCTGAAGCTGAAACTCCAATACTTTGGCCACCTGATGCCAAGAGCCAACTCATTGGAATGAGAATGTATGCTGGGAGAGATTGAGAGCAGGAGGAGAATGGACGACAAAGGATGAGATGGTTGGATGGAATCAGTGACTCAACAGACATGAGTTTGAGCAAATTCAGGGAGATAGTGAAGGACAGGCAAGCCTGGAGTGCTGCAGTCCATGAGGTCTCAAAGACACACAACTTAGCGACTGAACAACAAGCAAGATAAGGAACTAATATCTTAATGAGAATACAACCAAGCTGGTAAAGAATCAGCCTGCAATGCAGGAGACCCCAGTTCAATTCCTGGGTTGGGAAGTTCCTCTGGAGAAGGGATAGGCTACCTACCCACTCCAGTATTCTTGGGCATCCCTGGTGGCTCAGAAGGTAAAGAATCTGCTTACAATGCGGGAGACCTGGGTTCCATCCCTGGGTTGGAAAGATCCCCTGGAGGAGGGCATGGCAACCCACTCTAGTATTCTTGCCTGGAGAATCCCCATGGACAGAGGAGCCTGACAGGTTACAGTTCATGGGGTCTCAAAGAATCGGACACAACTGAGCACCTAAGCACAGCACAAAGATCTAGATTAGATTCCCGGTTGTGTGCTCTGGGCTGGGGAGGTCTGGAGCAGCAGTTGGATTCTCCCAGCCTAGAGAAGCATGAGCAAACTGAAGCCAGCAGCGTGCAAGAAGAGAAATGATAAGAAAGGAAGGATCTGTTAAACTAAGACTACTTCACAATTTTGACCTTTTCCCAGGGCCCTTTCATATTGAACATTTAAAATGACCTGGCTTCTTCTAGTAGAAGCTGCCTGGCTGAGAGAGATGGCCCACATTTGCAAAAACAAAACAGAATTATAATCCAAGCCCTAATAGCAGCTGTGTGATCTTGTAGAAAACATCACCTCTGTACCTCTCAGTTTCCCATCTGTAAGAGGGGGATATGAATTCCTGTTCTTGGACCTTTGAGAATTAAAGAGATGGGTATGTAAAGTTCCTGATATGGTGCTTCTTCTCTTCATCTGCTCATCTGTTTTCCTCCATCTGCTCACCTTTCAGTGCGGGAAAAAGGAAAGGGGGGAGGCACTTTCCCTGGTGGTACAACTGAAGCATCTGTGAGATTTTTCTGATTTTCCTTACAAATGGGATTTCCCAGTTAGCACAGTGTAAAGAATCAGCCTGCTGATGCAGGAGCCACAGGAGACCAGGGTTCCATCCCTGAGTTGGGAAGATGCCCTGGAGAAGGAAATGGCAACCCACTCCAGTATTCTTTGCCTGGGAAATCCCATGGTCAGAGGAGCTTGGCAGGCTACAGTCTATGAGGTTGCAAAAGAGAACTTTGAGACTAAACAACAATTTCTGTCTTTTTACAAATTCTGCAGCCATTTCCAGGGAGAAATGAATATCACCCCATGAATATGAACTGATTATTTCTAATTTTCTGTCATTTTACTACTCTTATAGAAAAGGTAAATATAGACTTGGAATGTTGTGGATCTTTATGAAATAAAATTAACATTAATTCTTTGAGAGATCATTATATTTGGCACTAGAGGAAATACAAAAAAATATAAGACACATGTCTTTTGCACTTCTGCATAGAACTTAATTGATTAGAGTCTCAAGGCAAGTGAAAAGTTTCACAGCCATAAAAAATTAAATGGCAACTCAAGACATAATAGGAAAGATGTCATGGGGCAGTCATGATTAATTTCAGAATGAATTGCACAGACAATAATTTTTAAATGCTTTTGAAAGAGAGAATGATCACTTCAGTTAACATACTGAAGAAAGTCTGAAGCAGAAATTGGTGGAAATTGGTGACCTATAAACTGAAGTCAACCTTCAGGTCTATTTAGTTTGAAACGCATAGTGTTTTTTTGTTTTTTGTCTTTTTTTTAGTAAGTCACCAACATCAAAATTGAGGAGAACAATGCCTATGGTCCAGGGAAGGCCTTTCTAGACTAAATTGGTTATCCTGGGAATTTAAAGGAAGAAGAAGAGAGAAATCTAATTATAGTCCTACTCTCCATTAGTTCATTCATTTGTGAATAGCATCTTTCTTCTATCTGGGCATTTCTTACACTCTCTGAAATTTATTCCATCTTTTCTGCTGTCAAAAATTCTTGTTAGCAACAACTTTAGATAGACTTACTATTTCTTGAGCTACCAGAGATAATTAAAATCATCAGGATAAAAACCAGCAGTTCCTCCTCCTAGGTGATTATCAGCTGAGAGCTGACTTCACGGGCTGACCACTTCATACAGTGAAAAAGCAGGTAATTAAATCCTCAAATCTGTAGGAATCCACAGGGACTAAACAGCAACAAGAAATTTTACATTTGAGACATTTTGAGAATCAGGTCAATGAATAAACAGATATTTCAGATTTGATTCCAGCATATATCCTGACACAAAGAAGCAAAATAAAAGTGGAAGAGCTTTGTTCATGGTTGCTGTCTTTTTATTGAACTCCACAATTTTAGTAGAACATTGAAATATTCTCATTTAAATATTCAGAAGCTCAGGATGGTTTGTTTCCCCAAAATTTTTCTTTATCATATAAACATATGTCTATCACTGTGGAATTTAATTGATATTTACTGCAAGTTGTTTTCAAGACATTTTATTCCTTGAAAACACCCAACATTCTGTGACCCAATCTGCATATCCAAAGGTTTTTTTTTCTTTATGCAACATTTCAAAGTTGATTCTACTCACATGTCTACCAAGTAATGTAGCACATTTTAATATCTTAACACTTTGGTCTCTAGACTTACCTTCTGAATTTTCATTGACAATCAGGAGAATCACTCATATCCATATGCAATATTTGAAATAGGAGGAAAGATAAATATTTTCTGGCAGAGTAGAGGCACTAACCATACATATTATTCCCGTGCATGCATGCTAAGTCACTTCAGTCGTGTCCCACTCTTTGCCATCCCACGGACCATAGCCCACAGTTTTCTCTGTCCATGGGGATTCTCCAGGCAAGAATACTGGAGTGGGTTGCATGCCCTCTTCCAGGGGATCTTCCCAACCCAGGGATCAAACCCACATCTCTTCTATTTCCTGCATTGGCAGGCAAGTTCTTTACCACTAGCATAACCTGGGAAGCCCCATACATTATTCCCATGCCCACTCAAAACCTCAACATACGAAAATTTGACTTTCAAAAAATAAGAGCCATTTTTCACTTCATACAACTTTTTGAGTTGCTACATAGTATCCCTTTAAACAGACATCATTTCAGTGTCTTATATACAGTAGATGCTTGATTTACTCATTGAACATGAATTCAATGACTAAATGAGATACTTATAACATCCGAGTTTTACTTTCAGAACTTCTTAGATAGATATATATATATATATATATATATATATATATATATATGTTATTTGAATACACTAATTATGTGGGAGTTAAGATCATTTTCACTCATTAATAAGATCAACTTCACTCACTAATCTTTTTAAAAGAAGATTAAAAACAATTCATTTTGGTCAAGCCTGGGGAATCTACAACCTAGTCATATTGTAAGTTAGCCCTGAGGATATCTAAGAATCTACTGTAAATGCTTTCAATTTACAGTTTCAGAGGATGAACGTCATTAGCCCACTAACCTGGCAGCTCAACCTCTTGGTGTTACAATTAAACAGATGGCAACATTTTGTTGAAATATCCACTTTCATAGACATAGAAGAAAAATTGTGGAGAACAAAATGACCTTTGTTGCTGCACAATACTAACATATTTTTCACCTAAACTAATATAGGGAAATAAATAATAATAATGAAGCTGCTTTGAACTTAAAGAAGACCACACTGTGCTGTAAGCAGTGCTGGACAGAGGACCAAATATGTCTATTTATTTATTTTTATTTTTGGCTGTTCTGGCTCTTTGTTGCTGCATGGGCTTTTCTCTAGTTACAGTTAGCAGGGACTGCTCTCCAGTCGCAGTGCAGGAACTTCTCGTTGCAGTGGCTTCTGTCCCTGAAACCACAGGCTCCAACATGCCCAGGCTTCAGTAGTTGCAGCACGTGGGTTCAGTAGTCGTCATGCACAGGCTTAGTTGCCCTGAGATATTTGGGATCTTCCTGGATTCAGGATCAAATTTGTGTCTCCTGCATTGGTCACTAAGTCACCAGGGAACCCCAAACATGTCTCTTAAGGCATGTAGTTCTAAAACTAAGAGTTTTAAATTAGGTCCCTCTGGCAATCTCGGCCCCAGAGACAGCATTCTCTACCAAACTGCACGCAGGCTCCCAGTTACTAACCAAGACTTCCTGGGATCCTGGATGGTTGACATCTGCCAGAAGGGTCACAGCCAGACATCAGCTCCCCAGAGGAGACACACGGCACCCCTAAGATGCTGTGCATCCAGGAAACTGAGCGGCTGGGATGGGGGAGGTGATAAGATGCACTGCCCTACCTGGGGAGAGTGCGCTTACCAAGCACCTGGTCACCTGAGGTGCTCAGACCTAGGAAGGGCACAAAACGTAGGCCCAACTGAGGCTGTGCCTTTGTGGAGTACCTGAGAACCTGAACCTGAGCAGCTTAGACGTGAGAAGTGCACGCAACCCAGGGCCTGCTTTAGACAGTTCCCCTGCAGAGAAACCTGGAGCCTGAGTAGTGTAGACTGGGAAAGCACACACACCATGCGCGGGGACAAACCCAGTATGGCTCAGACACTGCAAGCACTCCCCACATATGCCAGTGATATTTGTTTGCAGTGTTCCCCCCTCCCCATAGCACAACTGAACAAGTGAGCCTAAGTAAGTGACCACCTTCACCCCCTTGTGTCAGGGTGGAAATTAGACACTGAAGAGACTTGCAAACAGAAGAAACCAAAATAAACAGAGGGAACTGCTTTGGAAGTGACTGGTTCAACAGATTAAAACCCTGTAGTTAACACCGTCTACATTGGAAGGGGCCTATAGACCTCGAGAAGAAGTATAAGCTGGAACAAGGAACTATCTGAAACTGAACTGACCCCACACTGCCCACAACAACTCCAGAGAAATTCCTAGATATATTTTACTATTATCAATTTTTTAATTTAAAAAATTTTTAATTTTGTAAGTCCTTTATTACTCCTTTAATTTTCATTTTTATAACCTACTATTACCTTGTGAAAGAAAAGATCCTATTTTTAAAGAAAATTTCATATATATTTTTTATAATTTTTATGATTTTGTTTTGTTTTCATAATATTGTGTTTTTGAGAGTTTAACCTCTACTCTAGATTTTTAATCTTTTCTTTTTGGTATTTGTTATCAATTTTGTACCTTTAAGAATCCAATCTTCAGTATCCATTTTTACTTAGTGTGGTTACTGGCTTGATTTCCCTCTCCCCCTTTTGACTCTCCTTTTTCTCCCCCAGGTCACCTCTATCTCCTCCTTCCCCCTTCTCTACCCAACTATGTGAATCTCTCTGGGTATTCAGGGCTGTGGAGAACAATTAGGAAACTGATTACTGACCAGATCTGTCTCTTTCCTTTTGACCCCCCTCTTCTCCTCCTGGTCACCTCTATCTCCTTCCTCCCTCTTCTCTTCTCTATATAACTCTGTGAACCTCTCTGTCTGTTTCAGGCTGTGGAGAGCACATAGGGAATTGATTACTGACTAAATTGTTCTCTCCCCTTTTGATTCTCCCTTTTCTCCCCCTGGTCACCTCTATCTTCCTCCTCCCTCTTCTCTTCTCCATGTAACTCTGCGAACCTCTCTGGGTGTCCCTCACTGTGGAGAATCTTTTCTCCATTAATCTAGATGTTTTATCATTGGTGCAGTATGGATGGAGAAGTCTTGAGGCTACTGTAAGAGTAAGACTGAAAACCAGAGTCAGGAGGCTTAAATCTAAAACTTGAGAACACCAGAAAACTCCTGACTCAGAGAACATTATTCAACAAGACCTCATCCAAAAGGCTCCACACCTACACTGAAACCAAGCTCCACCCAAGAGCCAACAAGTTCCAGAGCAAGACATACCATGCTAATTCCTGCAACGCAGGAACATAGCCCTGAGAATTAATATACAGGCTGCCCAAAGTCACATGAAACCCACAGACACCTCAAAACTCACTACCAGACACTTCATTGCACTCCAGAGAGAAAAGACCCAGCTCCACTCACCAGAACACCAATGCAAGCTTCCCTAACCAGGAAACCTTGACAACCCACTCATCCAACCCCACCCACAAGGAGGAACCTCCACAATAAAGAGAACTCCACAAACTGCCAGAATATGGAAAGGCCATCCTGAATACAGAAATCTAACAGGATGAAAAGACAGAGAAATATTCAGCAGGTAAAGGAACATGATAAATGCCCACCAAACCAAACAAAAGAGGAGGAGATAGTGAGTCTACCTGAAAGATAATTCAGAATAATGATAGTAAAAATGATCCAAAATCTTGAAAACAAAATGGAGTTACAGATAAATAGTCTGGAGACAAGGATTGAGAAGATGCAAGCAATGTTTAACAAGGACCTAGAAGAAATAAAAAGAGTAAATCAATAATGAATAATGCAATAACTGAGATAAAAAAACACTCTGGAGGGAACCAACAGTAGAATAACTGAAGCAGAAGATAGGATAAGTGAGGCGGAAGACAGAATGGTGGAAATAAATGAAGCAGAGAGGAAAAAAAAAAAAGAATTAAAAGAAATGAGGACAACCTCAGAGACCTCTAGGTCAATGACAAATGTCTGAACATTCAAATCATAGGAGTCCCAGAAGAAGAAGACAAAAAGAAAGGCCATGAGAAAATACTTGAGGAGATAATAGTTGAAAACTTCCCTAAAATGGAAAAGGAAATAGCCACCCAAGTCCAAGAAACCCAGAGAGTCCCAAACAGGATAAGCCCAGGGCGAAACACCTCAAGATACATATTAATCAAATTAATGAAGATCAAACACAAAGAACAAACATTAAAAGCAGCAAGGGAAAAACAACAAATAACACACAAGAGGATTCCCATAAGGATAACAGTTGATCTTCCAATAGACACTCTTCAGGCCAGAAGGGAATGGCAGGACATACTTAAAGTGATGAAAGAGAAAAACCTAAAACCTAGATTACTATACCCAGCAAGGATCTCATTCAGATATGAAGGAGAAATCAAAAGCTTTTCAGACAAGCAAAAGCTGAGAGAATTCAGCACCACCAAACCAGCTCTTCAACAAATGCTAGAGGATCTTCTCTAGACAGGAAACACAGAAAAAGTGTATAAACTCAAACCACAAACAACAAAGTAAATAGCAATCGGATCATACTTATCAATAATTACCTTAAATGTAAATGGGTTGAATGCCCCAACCAAAAGACAAAGACTGGCTGAATGGATATAAAACCAAGACGCCTATATATGCTGTCTAAAAGAAACCCACCTCAAAATAAGGGACACATACAGACTGAAATTGAAAGGCTAGAAAACTATATTTCACACAAATGGAGACCAAAAGAAAGCAGGGATAGCAATCCTCATATCAGATAAAATAGACTTTGAAATAAAGGCTGTGAAAAGAGACAAAGAAGGACACTACATAATGATCAAAGGATCAATCCAAGAAGAAGATATAACAATTATAAATATATGTGCACCCAACATATGAGCACCACAATATTTAAGGCAAATGCTAACAAGTATGAAAGGGGAAATTAGCAGTAACACAATAATAGTGGGAGACTTTAATACCCCCACTCACACCTATGGATAGATCAACTAAACAGAAAATTAGCAAGGAAACACGAACTTTAAGTGATACAATGGACCAGTTAGACCTAATTCACATCTATAGGACATTTCACCCCCCAAAAAGTGAATTTCACCTTTTTCTCAAGTGCACATGGAACCTTCTCTAGGATAGATCACATCCTGGGCCATAAATCTAGCCTTGGCAAATTCAAAAAAATTGAAATCATTCCAAGCATCTTTTCTGATCACGGTGTGGTAAGGTTAGATGTCAACTACAGGAAAAAAAAAAACTATTAAAAATGGAAACATATGGAGGCTAAACAACACGCATCTGAATAACCAACAAATCACAGAAGAAATCAAAATATGCATAGAAACGAATGAATATGAAAACACAACAACCCAAAACCTATGGAATTCAGTAAAAGAAGTGCTAAGGGGAAGGTTCAGAGCAATACAAGCTTACATCAAAAAACAAGAGAAAAATCAAATAAATAGCCTAACTCCATACCTAAAGCAACTAGAAAAGGAAGAAATGAAGAACCTCAGGGTTAGTAGAAGGAAATAAATCATAAAAATTAGGGCAGAAATAAATTAAAAAGAACCAAAGAGACCATACCAAAAATCAACAAGCTAAAAGCTGGTTCTTTGACAAGATAAATAAAATAGACAAACCATTAGCCAGACTCATCAAAAAAAAAAAAGGGAGAAGAATCAAATCAACAAAATTAGAAACGAAAATGGATAAGTCACAACAGACAACACAGAAATACAAAGGATCATAAGAGACTACTATCAGAAACTATATGCCAATAAAATGGACAATGTGGAAGAAACGGACAAATTCTTAGAAAAGTATAACTTTCCAAAACCGAACCAGGAAGAAATAGAAAATCTTAACAGACCCATCACAAGCACAGAAATCAAAACTGTAAGCAGAAATCTTCCAGCAAACAATAGCCCAGGACCAGATGGCTTCACAGCTGAATTCTACCAAAAATTTAGGGAAGAGCTAACACCTATCCTACTCAAACTCTTCCAGAAAACTGTAGAGGAAGATAAACTTCCAAACTCATTCTATGAGGCCACCATCACCCTAATACCAAAACCTGACAAAGATGCCTCAAAAAAAAGAAAACTACAGGCCAATATCACTGATGAACATGGATGCAAAAATCCATAACAAAATTCTAGCAAACAGAATCCAACAACATATTAAAAAGATCATACATCATGACCAGTAGGCATTATCCCAAGGATGCAAGGATTCTTTAATGTCCACAGATCAATCAATGTGATATATCACATTAACAAATTGAAAGATAAAAACCATCTGATTATCTCAATAAATGCAGAGAAAGCCTTTGACATCCATTCAACATCCATTTATGATAAAAACCCTCCAGAAAGCAGGAATAGAAGGAACATACCTCAACATAATAAAAGCCATATGTGATAAACCCACAGCAAACATTATCCTCAATGGTGAAAAATTGAAAGCATTTCCCCTAAAGTCAGGAACAAGACAAGGGTGCCCACTCTCACCACTACTATTCAACATAGTTTTGGAAGTTTTAGCAACAGCAATCAGAGAAAAAAGATAAATAAAAGGAATCCAGATTGAAAAAGAAGAAGTAAAACTCTCACTGTGGATAACATGATCCTCTACATAGAAAACCCTAAAGATTCCACCAGAAAATTACTAGAGCTAATCAATGAATACAGTAAAGTTGCAGGATATAAAATTAACACACAGATATCCCTTGCATTCCTATACACTAATAATGAGAAAACAGAAAGAGAAATTAAAGAAACAATTCCATTCACCATTGCAATGAAAAGAATGAAATACTTAGGAATAAATCTGCTTAAAGAAACAAAAGACCTGTATATAGAAAACTATAAAACACTGATGAAAGAAATCAAAGAGGACACTAATAGATGGATCAGAAGAATCAATATAGTGAAAATGAGTATACTACCCAAAGCAATCTATAGATTCAATGCAATCTCTATCAAGCTACCAATGGTATTTTTCAGAGAACTAGAACAAATAATTTCACAATTTGTATGGAAATACAAAAAACCTCGAATAGCCAAAGCAATCTTGAGAAAGAAGAATGGAACTGGAGGAATCAATAGCCTGACTTCAGAATATACTACAAAGCTACAGTCATCAAGACAGTGTGGTGCTGGCATGAAGACAGAAATATAGATCAATGGAACAAAATAGAAAGCCCAGAGATAAATCCACGTACCTATGGACACCTTATCTTTGACAAAGGAGGCAAGAATATACAATGGAGAAAAGACAATCTCTTTAACAAGTGGTGATGGGAAAACTGGTCAACCACTTGTGAAAGAATGAAACTAGAACACTTTCTAACCGCATACACAAAAATAAACTCAAAATGGATTAAAGATCTAAATGTAAGACCAGAAACTATAAAACTTCTAGAAGAAAACATAGCCAAAACATTCTCTGACATAAATCACAGCAGGATCCTCTATGACCCACCTCCCAGAGTAATGGAAATAAAAGCAAAAATAAACAAATGGACCTAATTAAACTTAAAAGCTTTTACACAACAAAGGAAACTATAAGCAAGGTGAAAAGACAGCCTTCAGAATGGGAGAAAAGAATAGCAAATGAAGCAACTGACAAAGAATTAATCTCAAAAATATAGCAAGGTTATGCTCAAAATCCTTCAATGTAGGCTTCAGCAGTATGTGAACCAAGAATTTACAGAAGCATAAGCTGAATTTCGAAGAGGCAGGGGAACCAGAGATCAAATCACCAACATTCACTGGGTCATGGAGAAAGCAAGGGAGTTATATAAAAATATCTGCTTCTCAACTGACAAAGAATTAATCTCAAAAATATACAAACAGCTCCTGCAGCTCAATTCCAGAAAAATAAATGACCCAATCAAAAAATGGGCAAAGAACTAAACAGATATTTCTCCAAAGAAGACATACAGATGACTAACAAACACATGAAAAGATGCTCAACATCACTTATTATCAGAGAAATGCAAGTCAAAACCACAATAAGGTACCATCTCATGCCAGTTAGAATGGCTGCCATCAAAAAGTCTACAAACAATAAATGCTAGGGAGGGTGCAGAGAAAAGGGAACCCTCTTACACTGCTGGGGGGAATGCAAACTAGTACAGCCACCATGGAGAACAGTGTGGAAATTCCTAAAAAAAACTGGAAATAGAACTGCCATATGACACAGCAATCCCACTGCTGGGCATACACACCAAGGAAACTAGAATTGAAAGAGACATGTGTACCCCAATGTTCATCACAGCACTGTTTACAATAGACAGGACATGGAAGTAACCTAGATGTCCATCAGCAGATGAATGGATAAGAAAGCTGTGGTACATTTACACAATGGAGTATTACTCAGCCATTAAAAAGAATACATTTGAATCAGTTCTAATGAGGTGGATGAAACTGGAGCCTATTATACAGAGTAAAGTAAGCCAGAAAGAAAAACACCAATACAGTGTGTTAATGCATATATATGGAATTTAGAAAGATGGTAATGATGACCCTATATGTGAGACAGCAAAAGAGATACAGATGTAAAGTACAGTCTTTTGGACTCTGGGAGAAGGTGAGGGTGGGATGATTTGAGAGAATAGCATTTAAACATGTATATGATCATATGTGAAACAGATTGCCAGTCCAGGTTCGATGCATGAAACAAGGTATGCATGAGGCTCAGGGCTGGTGCACTGGGATGACCCAGAGGGAAGGGATGGGGAGGGAGATGGGAGAGGGGTTCAGGATGGGGAACACATGTACACCCATGGCTGATTCATGTCAGTGTATGGCAAAAACCAACACAATATTGTAAAGTAATTAGCCTCCAATTAAAATAAATTAATTTAAAAAATAATAAATTAGGTCCCTCTGCTGGGTAAATTTAAACCTTTCAAAGAAACAATACCTCTTTCCAGACCCCCATGTAAGAAAAAAACAGATCCCCATGTAAGAATAAAACAATCTATAGCCACAGGGCCAACAAAGATAAACAATTGCTGGCAAACTACCAAAGTTCCTCTAGAGTATATGTATTCATTTAAGCAGCAGAAGGATAAACAGGACTGAAGGTTCTGCTTTGTTCCAGTCTCTGTGGCAATGTTCTGGACACTATCCAGCTGAAAAGAGCAAATATTCACAGCATGTTAAAGGAGTGAGTTTGAACCTTATTGGTTGAGGAAAATAGAGATTTGTGTGGCTTTCTTACTTGCTGGAAATTGTCTCCTATTTCTTCAGTTCTGGCTTCTGACCTCTTGACTCTACCAAGATGGGTCTTGAGTACATTACCCATGAGTTCCTAATTGCAAAATAGTGTTGACATTTTTAGGCTTCACTTTAATACATCTTTCTGCAACACTCAGCATGCAAACCACTCCATTCCCCCAAAGCCCCTCCCCTCTCAGGTCTCATGGACTTGTATGCTACCACTTCTCATTCTATCTCCTGTTAATCTTTCTCCATCTCCTTTGTGGAGCTCTTCTCTGCTTCCTTCCTAAAATGCCAGTATTCCAACTATCACATTCTCTTTAGGTAGAGTTTTATTTCCCCTCATACTTTTAATTACAACTTATTTAAAAAAAATTCTACAGTGGTTGCCAGGGTCTAGGGGAAGGAGGGAGAGGGAGTGCCAGTTTAATGAATATAAAGTTTCATATTTGCAAGGTGGAAAGTTCTGGAGATCTGCTTCACAACATTGTGAACATATTTAACACTGCTGAACTGTACACTTAAAAATGTTAAGATGACAAAAAACACATGTGTTTTTTTACCATGATAAATGTTAGAAAGATTATACATTCCAAATCTCAAATTTAGGATAATTTTTATTACAAGCAGCAGAACAGCCATTCTCAGGCTGCTATCCAAAAGTCTACAAGCAATAAATGCTGGAGAGGGTGCAGAGAAAAGGGAACCCTCTTACACTGTTGATGGGAATGCAAACTAGGACAGCCACTATGGAGAACAGTGTGGAGATTCCTTAAAAAACTGGAAATAGAACTGCCATACGACCCAGCAATCCCACTGCTGGGCATACACACTGAGGAAACCAGAATTGAAAGAGACATGTGTACCCCAATGTTCATTGCAGCACTGTTTATAATAGCCAGGACATGGAAGCAACCCAGATGTCCATCAGCAGATGAATAGATAAGAAAGCTGTGGTACATATACACAATGGAATATTACTCAGCCATTAAAAAGAATACATTTGAATCAGTTCTAATGAGGTGGATGAAACTGGAGCCTATTATACAGAGTGAAGTAAGCCAGAAAGAAAAACACCAATACAGTATACTAACGCATATATATGGAATTTAGAAAGATGGTAACAATAACCCTATATGCGAGACAGCAAAAGAGACACTGATGTATAGAACAGTCCTTTGGACTCTGTGGGAAAGGGTGAGGGTGGGATGATTTGGGAGAATGGCATTGAAACAAGTATATTATCATATGTGAAATGAATCGCCAGTCCAGGTTTGATGCATAAGACAGGGTGCTTGGGGCTGGTGTGCTGGGATGACCCAGAGGGATGGGATGGGGAGGGAGGGGGGAGGGGGCTTCAGGATGGGGAACACATGTACACCCGTGGTGGATTCAAGTCAGTGTATGACAAAACCACTACAATATTGTAAAGTAGTTAGCCTCCAATTAAAATAAATAAATTCATATTAAAAAAAAAGAAAAGCCATTCTCAGCACCCTGGCTAGCGCACTACATGGCTTCAAGATGGCTGCATGTTCGCACACATCTGGCCTAGTAAGCATTAAGGAACTCTCCCAGTAGGATCCAGTAAACACCCTTCTATTTCTCATTGACCAGAACTGAAACACCAGCCACTTTCTAAGCAAATGACTGGTGCAGGAATTGGTATCACTATGACCAGAAGAGACTATTCAAGCTGAGAGGCTTCTCAGAAACCTTTGTTGAGGCTGAAGTTGGACTCAACTTCCCAAAGCACATGGCTGCACAGAGAAGGATGAGGATGCAAAGTCAGACCTCTACCAGCAGGGAAGAAGAAATGTGGGGAAGATTTAGTTGGGCCACAACTGTATCTGTTACACTGATCTCTCCTATGAGCAACAGATACATGAGTACAACTGTTTCTGAAACATGTGCTCTATCAAACTTAAAATGTGCAAAACCAATCATTATTTGCACATCTTCTCATATTGCCCACTGTATTTGAGAACACTTCCACATAATCAAAAGCCTAGTCGAAAGCTTGGAGAAGTCTTCCACTCATTCCTTTCCCTATATAAACAATGATCTCCAATTTCAATAACCTTGACTCTCCTCTCATTTCTATTGCCACTCCCTCCTAACTCATTTCCCTTGTCTCTAGGCTGGCCTTTCCTAATCCGGTCCAGCTGCTAAGCGGATACTGACTAGAACAATGACTCTGAAGCACAGACCTGATCATGTAAGTCTCTTTAGGCATGATCTATATTGGCAATTCTTTGTCTGTGATGCCCTGATATCAGATGCAAAACTTTTTAAATAAGTAAGCGAAACTTCCTGGAAAACTATCCCAGAAAAATCCATGACCTGGTAAAGCTTAAAAAACTACTGACATAATGGATTTTAAAAACCTAAGATATTTAGTATGAAATAGAAGAACTTTTATGGTCTGTTTCCTACCTACCTCTCTAGACTCATTGATTGCATTTCTTTCCCTTACATCTTACCATTCCACTTAAACTACTTGCAGCTACTCAAGCAGTATAACTCATGCCTATGTATAAACTTGGAGAAGGCAATGGCACCCCACTCCAGTACTCTTGCCTGGAGAATCCTATGAACGGAGGAGCCTGGTGGGCTGCAGTCCATGGGGTCACAAAGAGTCGGGCATGACTGAGCGACTTCACTTTCACTTTTCACTTTCATGCATTGGAGAAGGAAATGGCAAGCCACTCCAGTGTTCTTGCCTGGACATTCTCAGGGACTGGGGAGCTTGGTGGGCTGCCATCTATGGGGTCACACAGAGTCGGACACTACTGAAGTGACAGCAGCAGCAGCAGCAGCAGCGTGTATAAACTAGCACTTCTTTCTAGCTTTCTTTCTTACTTTTTTTTTTTTTTTGGCCATGCCACGAGGCTTGTGGGATCCTAGTTCCCCAACCTGGGACCAAACTTGTGCCCCCTGCATTGGAAGCACAAAGTCCTAACCACTGGACATCTAAGGAATTTCTAAATTAATACTTCTTTCCAGATTACTTTTTCTGCCCTAATCCATTCAGAACATACCAATACATTCTTCAAAATCCAGTTTGTGTATCACTTCCTCTGGAAAGTCTTCATTTATGTCCCCAGAATATATTATTTCCTTCTATGTACCTTTATTTTATAGATTTTTTTCTATTTATAATACATTTGTCATTGTGGAGCATGTGTGCTAAGTTGACTCAGTCATGTCTGACTCTTTGCGACCCCATGGAGTGTAGCCCACCAGACTCCTCTGTCTATGGGATTCTCCAGGCAAGAGTACTGGAATGGGTTGCCATGTCCTTCTCCAGGGGATCTTCCAGACCCAGGGATTGAACCTGCGTCTCTTATGCCTCCTGCATTGGCAGGCAGGTTCTTTACCTTGTCACTGTAATATATCTTTACATATTCTGTTCACCAAACTGAGCTGTCCAAGGAAATGATGGTGTATTATTCTTTTTGTCTGTTCCCATCTTCTAGGAAAAAAATCTCAGTACAAAGTAGATGTTCATAAAGTATTTGTTGAAAGACACAACTGAAAAATATGTTTACTCACAGTTGATATATAATAATGGAATTGTAGGTTAACAAGATACTGGGTTTTAACCTGACAACTGCTTCCTTTCTCTTACGTAGGTTTGACAGCAATTGTTCTCAAACTTTACTTTGCACCAAATATATCAGTGAAGCTTCTTAAAAATACAGAGAGAAGCCTTGGGCCCAGACCTACTAAGCCAGAATCTCTGGGGCTATGGTTCTGACATCTGCTTTAATAAGAGGCTGCCCGGATAATCATCACACACATCAGAGTCTAACTCTTGCTGTCAACTACTGACAGAAATCACTTTCCATTCCAGAGCAAGGACCAAAGAAATATTCCCACTTTCTCCCCCATTGTGACCTTAGGCAGAAAGGTCTGTCACTACTTATGACATCAGAGGATAATCCATGTTAGTCACTGCCAACCTGCTTTCACTGAAGTTTACAATAGCTAGGCCATGGAAGCAACCTAGATGTCCATTGGCAGATGAATCGATAAGAAAGCTGTGGTACAACGGAATATTACTCAGCTATTAAAGAGAGGAAATGTAAATCGAACTTCAGTCCTGGAAGTCATTTGGACAGTTCCAGCTGAAGAGCCAAAGTAGAAAATTAACATTCCAGCTCCCAGAAACTTTATTTCCATGTTCCTTCTGGGCATAAATGATTTGTAAGTCAAATAGAATTGTTCTGGCCCTAGTAATTTTGCATAATGGCTCACAGCATGGTATTCTAGTTCACTTTTAGTATTATTTTTCTTTCATTTCCATAGAAGACTGGCCACATGATTCCCTAAGCATACCAACAGAGCCCCAGACCTACACACAGCCCCTGCCCAGCACACACATATATGTGCTGAGCTTAGTTGCTCAGTAGTGTCCAACTCTTTGAGACCCCATGGAGTGTAGCACACCAGGCTCTTCTGTCCATAGGGATTCTCCAGGCAAGAATACTGGAGTAGGTTGCCATGCCCTCCTCCAGGCAATCTGCCCGACTCAGGGATCAAACCCAGGTCTACCACGTTGTAGGCAGATTTTTTACTGTCTGAGCCACCTGGGAAGCCCTGGTTCTTATTTAGTTGAGTTTAAAATAAATAACTTATGTACATAATTCCTCACAAAAGAAAACATTTTAAAAGTCTATATGAGAGTATTTTCCATAGTCTCTCAGGCTATTAATTTTTAATGTAAAATTAGGTTTTATTCAAATCTAACCTGTTGAGTTCAATAAAAACTTCTTATAATATCAGGTATTAAGAAAGCACCTTTCAAAAGCCTACAGGTTTTTAATTCATTGGCTCACTTCTATCTTAACTTTATAGAAAGCAACTCAATAATCTCTCAGTTAGCATGCAATTCTGCAATTTTTTTTTTATGCTCAAAAGTGGTTAGTGAGGGTCATAGAGGGTACAGTGGGAAACTTCAAAAAATCGAGGCTGTTGCAAAGAGCATGCTGCTGCAGGCAAATTTGAAATGGAACACTGATTTTATTTTGATCAATAAATCCAGATAACACGGCATTACCATTCTCAAACACTGCAGTTTTTGCTTCATTTTAACTGAATGTGTCTTGTGGAATCTTGTTTTATTCCATAAGACAGAATGACATTTTTTTCCCCAGACAAGCAAGACCTATCTAAAAATCAATCTTTCAGCATGGCAAATACATTGTAAATTACAAGGCAATGTGTATACTAAGGCAAGTGTCATAGTTAATTTCAACAATTTATTAAAAGCATGTCAGGATTTTGATAATACCAAGGAGGTGAAATTTCTTACACAGCATGCCAGATCAGCACAGTTTTCGATTTGAGATTATAGGCCATTGACTAACATGTCATCAGGTTCACATAGTATCTATGGTCGATACACTCAAGAAATTAAAAGCACTCCATCTTGGGCAAGACATAGATATGAATGACTGAAACAGAAGACCTGAAAACTTTACAATTTTGATAAATATATACCTTTAATAGATGTTTTGATATATTTTCCAAGGAACTCAACACCTGCTTTAAAATCAAAGCTTCATGGGAACCTTCCAATGCTCTGGTGTCAACACGTCCCTTCAGTTCAGTTCAGTTCAGTCGCTCAGTCGTGTCCGACTCTTTGCGACCCCATGAATCGCAGCACGCCAGGCCTCCCTGTCCATCACCAACTCCCCAAGTTCACTCAGACTCACGTCCATGGAGTCAGTAATGCCATCCAGCCATCTCATCCTCTGTCATCCCCTTCTCCTCCTGCCCTCAATCTTTCCCAGCATCAGGGTCTTTTCCAATGAGCCAGCTCTTCACATCAGGTGGCTAAAGTATTGGAGTTTCTACCTCAACATCAGTCCTTCCAATGAACACCCAGGACTGACCGCCTTTAGAATGGACTGGTTGGATCTCCTTGCAGTCCAAGGGACTCTCAAGAGTCTTCTCCAACACCACAGTTTAAAAGCATCAATTCTTCGGCGCTCAGCTTTCTTCACAGTCCAACTCTCACATCCATACATGACCACAGGAAAAACCATAGCCTTGACTACACGGACCTTTGTTGGCAAAGTAATGTCTCTGCTTTTGAACAGGCTATCTAGGTTGGTCATAACTTTCCGTCCAAGGAGTAAGCGTCTTTTACTTTCATGGCTGCAGTCACCATCTGCAGTGATTTTGGAGCCCACAAAAATGAAGTCTGACACTGTTTCTACTGTTTCCCCATCTATTTGCCATGAAGTGATGGGACCAGATGCCATGATCTTCATTTTCTGAATGTTGAGCTTTAAGCCAACTTTTTCACTCTCCACTTTCACTTTCATCAAGAGGCTCTTTAGTTCCTTTTCACTTTCTGCCATAAGGGTGGTGTCATCTTCATATCTGGGGTTATTGATATTTCTCCCGGCAATCTTGATCCCAGCTTGTGCTTCTTCCAGCCCAGCATTTCTCACAATGTACTCTGCATAAATTTAAATAAGCAGGGTGACAATATACAGCCTTGACGTACTCCTTTTCCTATTTGGAACCAGTCTGTTGTTCCATGTCCAGTTCTAACTGTTGCTTCCTGACCTGCATACAAGTTTCTCAAGAGTCACCTAAAATTCAGGTCTTTGTTTCTATATTAATTGATCCCAGAGAATAAGAATGCATAATTCTATCTTTTCACTAGATCTTTAAAAACCATTCTTTCTTTCTTTAACATTGCTCAAGAACCCCACTTTTTGAAGCATATGTCATTCATTCATACTAAATACATCAACATATACCTTCTGTTGGAAAAGATTTTAAAAAGGAGAAGATTGTTTAGTAAAACATAAGTTGTTTTACTTTGCAGAGGAAAGGGGGCTGTTTATTTTGTCTCATTAATGGTTTGGCTGGTGATCAAGCTCTGGAATTTATAAAGAAAGCTGGTTCAAATGCCCAGCTTCAGGAATCTGCATTTCTATCCCTTTAACGTTCCCTCTTCTGTCTCTTCCCTTTCTTTTTTGGTGATCCTATGCACCCTCTTAGCTACAACTGCCCCTTCTTGGCTGATGATCCATTCTAGCTTGGACTTTTCTCCTAAACTCAGCCAGCTCTGTAGTTCCACCTGTGTATGGCACATCTCCACAAAGGTATTCTCTTCACAAATCAAAAATCAACATTACTGCATGCATGCTAAATTGTTTCAGTAGTGTCAAACTCTTTGCAACCCCATAGACTGCAGCCCGCCAGGCTCTTCTGTCCGTGGGAGGGATTCTCCAGCAAGAATACTGGAGTGGGTTGCTATGTCCTCCTCCAGAGGATCTTCCCGACCCAGGGATCGAACTCACGTCTCTTATGTCTCCTGTTGGCAGGCCGGTTCTTTACCAATAGCGCCACCTGGGAAGCCCTTAACATTTTACTGAAGTTCAATTTATTGAAGTTCAATAAATACTCATTTAAGCTAAAATGTGTATTTTCAAGATGTGAAAAACTGAATATTAGAATGGTTTATTAGATTATCTATAGCTGCCTCCTGGAAACAAACCTATTTCTCTAATCAATAAAACTTGAACTTTGTTCTTTGAGATGACTAACAAAATTGAAAAACTTCTGATTTATCAAGAAAAATAGAGAAGACATTTAAAAAATTATCACATCAAAAAAGGATGATTTTTGGTTCTTGAATTTCCACTTATTCCTTATTATAGATTTCAGCTTTCCAATGAAACTCCCCATTCTGTCATCAATTTTTCTTGAACATAATTTTTAGTTCTTTTAAATTCCAATATCTGAATCACCTGTGAGTATTTTTATTGTCTACTCTTTCCCAAGGTCCTATCTAGTAATAAGTCAGGGCATTGGACAGGAAAATTGTAGAGAAACTGAAAGGGCAATTCTTCCTCTAAAAGGCTTTTCTCAAGCTTCTAGAAGGCAGTTTTGAATAGGAGCAGAAATATTAACCAAGTCAGGGCTTAAGCTGATTGCGGTAAAACTTTCAATATTCCTCAAGCTGATCTATTTCTGATTTGCCCTTACTTCTTGTGTGTTGTTGTTTAGAGCTCTAAACTGAGAACCTGGGCACATTCACTTAGCAGACTTTATACTCCAGTTTTTGTCTCCCAGTACCATCAGATTTCTGATAACTGCTCTCTGTTCAGCTTCTCTAACTCCTGGTCAGCACTGCCTCATGGGCAAAATTGCTTAGAAGGTAAATCTCACTTCTCTGCAATTTTTTTTTTCTAGGATTATGACTGCTCAAATCTTGGCTGCCTTGGAAACCATACAATGCCTTCCAGCAGATGTTTTTCTATATTTTATCCAGATTTTCTAGTTGCTCTCAGGGAGAGGACTGGTTAACTCCAAGCCAGCCCATCATACCTGGAAGCCAAGATATATTTTGAAGATATAGTGACTAGGATTTGCTGACAAATTAGATGTGAAAATCAAGTGAAAGAAACTAGTTGAGAGTGACAATGGGGTCTTGTTTGGGGAGTCTTACCCTCAAGGAACCATAATAAGGGAGTTGTAAGTAGTTAAAATGGGGAAGGCTAGGTGGGGTAGATAGGCTTTGAGAGAAAATTGACAAACTCAGTTATGAATACATTTAAAGTGAGATGCCTGCTATATATGCAAGTGGTGATGCTGAGTAGATGGTTCAGTACACAAATTTAGAGTTCAGAGGTGTTCAAGATGAAAACATGAGTTCATGAATCTTCAGCCTGTGCTTTTGGAGTTTACCAGGTCAAGGCTAAGATTTATACAATATTGAAATGCAAAAGAGTGAGTGGCACTTAAAAATCTTAATGAATTTTTCCATTTTTATAGCAGGACTTTCAGATTGGAATATCTGAAGTAGAGCAAGAAAGCAAAGTAGAGCAGAAAGAGGCAGGATTCCACTTTCAAACAAATCCTACCACATTGTTTCTCTAAAGACAAACAACCATGATCACTTTATCTTCTCACTCAGATAGGAGGTTTGGCACCATTAATTCCCTTTTCATCCTTCCTCTCAAAGGACTCCATCTGTAGAAAGAAGCCTGATTATAGACAGAGTGGTCTGTATTAAAAGGGAAACCAGAGAGTACAAAAGTTCTTGAGAAAGAGAATTAAAAATGAGAATTTAAAAAAAAGGTAAAAAAAATACAAGGATACCTGAAAGTGAATAATCCATGAATTTGTAATATTTACTTATTTCCAAATGCTTAAATTAGGAAGTCAGGGCAAGAAAGTTTGAGTCTAACCTTACTTATCTATAGGGGATACACACCCTCATTAATTAGTAATGTGTGTGTGTATGCTCAGTAGCTTCAGTTGTGTCTGACTTTTTTTGACCCTATGGACTATATCCTGCCAGGCTCCTCTGTCCATGGGATTCTTTCAGGCAAGAATACTGGAGTGGGTTGCCATGCCCTCCTTCAGGGGATCTTCCCAACCCAGAGAATGAACCTATGTCTCCTGCATCTCCTGCATTGCAGGTGGATTCTTTACCCAGTGAGTCACTCACTTATTTAACTAATTAAGGGACTTTACAAAGAAGGAAAATAAACTTGCTTTTCTAGCTAAGAATCTCTACATCTGCTTTTTAAAAAGTCGGTATTTTTCTATAGGCCCCCTAAAACACTTTCATTTACCATTTCATAGACATTGTTACCTATAGAGACAGGATTCATCCAGGACAAAATCAGAATCACAAAATTTGAAGCTTAAGTAGCTGCATTTTTTAAACTTCCATTGATTTCAGAAAGCCTTGGTTAGCAACCATGATAATTTTCTGTCTTTCCTCATTATTGATGTTATTCAATCACTAATTGCTATGGACAGTGTTTGTGTCCCTTCAAAATTTATTTGTTGAAATCCAGTCTCCCAAGTGGGCTTCCCTGGTAGCTCAGCTTTTAAAGAATCTGCCTGCAATACAGGAGACCCCAGCTTGATTCCTGGGTCAGGAAGTTTGCCTGGAGAAGCTACCCATGCCAGTATTCATGGGCTTCCCTGGTGGCTCAGACGGTAAAGAATCCGCCTGCAATGTGGAAGCCCTGGGATCAATGCCTGGGTTGGGAAGATTGCCTGGAGGAGGGCATGGCAATCTACTCCAGTACTCTTACCTGGAGAATCCCCATAGACAGAGGAACCTAGCAGACTACAGCCCACGGGGTCGCAAAGAGTCAGACACAACTAAGCAACTAAGCACAGTACAGCACAGCAACCTCCCCATGGATGGTATCTGGAAGTGGAGCTTGGGACAAGTGATTAGGTTATGAGGTCAGAGCCCCCATGATTGGGATTAGTGCCCTCCTGAGACTCCAGAGAGCCCCCTTGCCCTTTCTGCCACATGAAGACAGCGAGAAGATGACTATTATGAACTAGGAAGTGGGCTTTCAGCAGACACAGCATCTGCCAGTGCCTGAGTCTTGGATTTCCTAGTCTCGAGAACTGTGAAAAATTACTGTTTCTTGTCTAAGCCACTCAGTCTATGTAGTGCTCAGTCATAGTAGCCTAAATAGACTCAGACACTAAATGAAGAGTGATCCAGAGCTTCCATCATCACTTGAAGGGTACCTATTCTCATCAGTTCTAGATTAGCTCAGAAACCTCATGCTCTTTCTCTTGGTTTCAACCTGACTATTTGCCAATATCCAGACCTGATGGAATAATCTTCCTAGAAGACGACATTGATCACATCACTCCTAGATGAAGAATCTACCATGACTTACTACCTCTCAAGTTACATTTTTTGTTCATAAACTCAAGTCTCCCTAAAATAAACCCATAATTCTTCATCTTTGCCTCTAATGTTAATCTCCCTAATGAATCATATAACAAAAATTAAATTCTGTTTATGATTTATTTAGTTTATAAGGTCTTCTTGTGATTTATAATACACCATTCTGTTTGTGTATAATGCATGATATAATTAGTACCAGATATTTAAGTTGACTTCCAAATCTTGCCACAAAGGCCATCTTGGAGAATATTAGGAAAACAAGCACATCATGACCTAAGCGTCAGATCAGAATTCTAGCACTGAAGCTTCAGCTTCAGTGCTAACCAGTTGCGTGACCTTGGGAAGATCATTGTTTCTTTAAGTCTCTGCTTTGTTATTTGCAGAATGCAAAGCTTGAATTCAATTACCTCTTAGGTCCATGTAACGCTAATGCTTTATGAGGCTCTCACCTCTCATAGAGAAGGGTGAACTAATGACTAAAAATAGATGGCATTAACGTACAAGTTCATGATTTTATAGAAAATAGGCATTTGAAGCAACTTAATAAGTTAATAATACTGTATTTAATAGATACATAAATTACATTTATTCTTATAAGTATTTTTGTTTCTTCTTTTTGTCATTTTGTGCAAAATGTGTTCTGTTCTTGCTTAAAATCTAAAACGGTCCACCTCTGTCTGATGTGTCTTTTTTACACAAACTCTAATATTTCCAAACAATTCCAAATGCTTTGAATCTGCTCACATCTGGTCACAATAAAGATAAAGCTGTGACAGTATTTCTAAAAATAAGTTAAAACCATCTGAGATGCCAAAAAGCAATAACCGCAATAACCATAATAATGGAGATTGCTTCATCTGCACAAAGGGAAATGCTGCAGATTTCTGCTTCTTGGTCATCATTACCTCCAAACTTTGATTATCCACTCACCCAAATTCATATGTTCTTTCAAGGTCAGGCTCAAAATTTCACTTCAGTAAATTTTTGCATTGTGCTATTAGTCCAAATTCATTAGTACTTTCAAGGTCAGTCTCAAAGTTTAGTTCACAAGCCCTTCCCTCCTATCATACCTTTATTCTTCTTGAGACAGAGGCCAGGCTTAGCTTCACTTTACTCCCTACCTATTTAAGACCTCCTTCTCCATGGCTGCACTGGGTTTCAGTTGCAGCGCAGGGGGCTTAGTTGCCCTGAGGCATATGGGATCTTAGTTTGTGTCCCCTGAATTAGAAGGCAGATTCTTCACCACTGGACCACCAGGGAAGTCCTCGATTGTGTTTTGCATTCTTCAGTTACCTTGTGATAATGGAAGGATTTGATTCTGTTCATTCTTTTTGGAGGAAAATGTAACTTTGTGATCAGATTTACAGCTAAAAGCAAGCCTCCTCTCAGTATGACACAGTGTTTCAGCAGCTCAAAGGTATTAGTGTTTAAACCTCTCATGCTCAATCTCGAATGAACTGGTGCCAGTTGGACAACCAGTTGACAACTGTCCGTCAGGCTACCAGTTGTGGCAATTTTCTGGAATATGTCATGGAAAGATTTTTCTGAGTCTTTTGGTGAGACTGGAGCCAAGGATACATTCACACAAAATACCCTGGACCCCATATGTTACAGGTAGTTCCAACATAAAAAGTATAAAAAGAACAAGGGACATCAATTTCTATAGCTGTAGAGAAAAGATCCAAAATCATTTGCTTGTTTTATCCTCCTTCATTTAAAATTGATTTTCTTGAGCACAACTATTTAAGAAAATCAAATTTTAGTGAATACACTTGTTTTATTTAATCCAGGGGAAAAAAAAAAACCTGCCCGCTTATAGAGTCCTACATGCTTCATAAAATGCTTTCTGAGTCGAGTTTTATGTCAGGGAATTTTGGAATGCAGATTGGCAAGTGATAACAGCCTTTGCACAGAGAAAAGATGGATAAATAGTCATGCTTGAGGAAAACAACTGAAAGGATGTCACTGTCCCCTGGTATAGGATGAAAGGTGAGTTATTTGCTAGCACTGGGCCTCCTGGAATTTGGGCAACAAAGAATACAATGAAGATGAGCTAAGGTCAGCTATTCCAGAGGAAACTAAATACAGGTTTCTTGGCAAGCAAGAGAAGCTGAGACTGTGGATGCTGACAGACTGGAAATGACCCACATGGCAAAAGCTTCTGATGGGCAACAGAGGGGAGAAAGACTCACCAGCCAAGCCTTCAATGGTCACGAGGCAGATGAACATTTGGAAGACTGATTGTTTTGCTTGATTCTCAGTTGTCTCTTTTTAGTCTTCAGATAAAATATGTGTATGCATGATATGCATGGATCAGGATAATTTCAATGGTTTGCCTTACATTCCCTTTCCCTTCTTTTGCTTTAAAAGCAGACGGCAGGCTCCTTGTTGGTTTGTTTCAGGAGAAGTTCATGTCAGGGTAATCTGGGCTTTATTTTCAGAAGTTTAGCACTGCGGGAGGAATAAGGTTTGAAAACAAAAGATGGCCTGGGCTGAATTATGAGCCCTTGGACCGGGAGTGGTATTATAATCCATGGTCACATTAAACTTCAAAGAAACTGGATCCTACATGGGTCTTCTGGACTGATCAGAGCCCCATAATCCAAGAATGGCATGGGAAAGGCAGAGTTATCTAATTGAAAGAGTAAGGCATGTTGGTGGGAGAGAAATTCCTGTGGTTCCACTTTCTTTCAATCTCTAAGCAGTCCCAAATCATCAGGCCTATTGTGGGGGATAGATAAGAGTATCCATACAACAGACCTTACTGTCCCCAGCCAAGGGGACAAGTAAAGAAGTATAACTGAGTTTTAAGAACAAATGGGTGGGAAGTACAGGCAGGACCACGTGAATTCAGAGTCGCTTGGCTGACTATCACTGAACATCACTCACACTCCTTGCTTAACAGCTTATAAACTTCAAAGATAAATTTAGGTTTTTTATAGTTAAGAATTATTTCCCTCATCATTTAATATTTTATTTGCAGCATGAAACCCTCAGACTTTACCCTGACCTTCCCCCTAAACTGAAATCGTCAAACAACACAAACCTCTAGCTTTGTTCACTGATTCACACTCCTCTCTCTACTCCTTAATGGTGTCTAACAATCTCCTTTAACATGGAAGAAATTTCTCTCACCTCAAATCCCACTGGACTTCAGCTTTCAAAACAAAACCCACAAAGTCCTCCCACAAGCTTCTCTCAACAAAGAAGCAGTCACTCTTACTATTTTCTTGAATGGAGGGAGGAAAAGAGGGGGTTTTTTTATTATAAAATTATAAGATAATGGCTTAATGTCAGAGCTATGGGAAGCAGAACAGGTACAGTTTCATTCCTCTTGAATGTTAATTCCAGTGGGTCTAACAACTGTATTCTAGGCTTTTCTCCTTTTAAATTTTCTTCTTGTCTCTCTTTTTGGGCTGAAAATATGTAGAGCCTTCTATGCCCTAGTCAACATTTTCAAAAATTTACTCTTAATAATGGACATTTCAGTTATACCCATGGTAGAAAGGTGACCAGTGACCATCAAGGCCTATCTGAAATTTTAGTAATGTATATGAAACTTGGGGAGGGGACACTCAAGGATAATTATAGTCACATTTCCCTGCAGTCCCTCAGGAAGAACTGGAACAGTGTAATTCCATTTTCCTCTCAGGGGAGGCAGTAGTTGTACAAATGGTCTGAAGAGCTACGCTTTCTAAATGGGAAACCTGACTCCATCAGAAGTATATGACTTGGGAAAATGCTCCTGGTCCTTCAGTGCCTGAAATCCCTCAGCAGCTGAGTGAAAATACTAATAGTATATGTTTCCATTTTGGGGGGATGACTGAGTTAAAATTTATAGACATTCATATTACAGAGGGCTTCCCTGGTGGCTCAGACTATAAAGAATCATCCTGCAATGTGGGAGACCCAGGTTTGATCCCTGGGTTGGGAAGATCCCCTGGAGAAGGGCATGGCAACCCACTCCAGTATTCTTGTCTGGAGAATCCATGGACAGAGGAGTCTGGCTCCATAAGGCCCTACAGTTCATAGGGCCCCAAAGAGCTGGACACAACTGAAGTGACTTAGCACACATGCACATAATACAGACAGAAAGGGAAAATCGAGAGGAAAGGACACTCCCTCCCAGAAATTTCACACATCACTTGTGTTTTTATGTTCCACTGGCCAGACTGGAGTCACAGGAATACTTCCAGTAGTCAAGGAAATGTGGAAACCATGAGCTGCCATTTACAGAGTTCCATTTCTCAGAGGAAAGGAGAATAAATATAGGAGAACAATTAGCACTTTCTACCAGAGGTATCTCTTGGAAGACTGAATTTGTAGATGGCGATTTGTTCCTACTACATAGGCTATTCTGTCTCTTTCAACAGCCTATACTGAGGTGATATGTGAGGTGAAGAATTTTGTTCTTCTCCAGGATGTAAGTAGTTCTACATGACCGGGAGAAGATGAACTAAGGAAGAAGATATTCCTAAATTTAGAAACCTTGCCTTCTACAAAAGAGTTTGAGCAAAGTAAGAGTTACCCAAGAATAACTTCACTGGATTAGCTAGCTGACATGGTGGACAAGGCAAGAATTATAACCCTGAATTTATAGGTGAAGAAAATTGAAGCTGATAAGGAAGCTGACAGCATTCACACAACTGTTCAAAGGCAAAGCCTGATCTCTTATCCATGACTTCTGACCACAAAAACAAGTGTTCTTTTCATTAAACCAAGTTTAGTTTTATTGCCTAGCTAAATATTAAATCATTGTTCACAGCACTTTTTAAAAGAAGAAATGGCTCTGAGGAAAGCAGTGTTGTGATAAAGTTGTATTTTAGGAGCTAAGCACCTGAATTCTGTTCTCAAGCATACTATTACTTTTGTGACTTGGACAAATCAGTAGTATTTGTGTGCTTGACTTACCAGATTGAAAAATGTGAAAGCTTTGTAACTTTACTTAGTTCTACATTATGTGTCAGTACTATAATATAAGCTAGTCCCAGGCAAGAATCTAGCCTTCATGTAACAGACAGAGAACCACTTGTCACTCAGCATACAAAAATAACTCTATCATATGTGACCTGCTGGACTAGATGACCTCCAAGGCTTTATGGGAAAATTTTTGGATACCCAAGAAGCAACCAGAAGCACTCAGTAACCGACTGGTGAAAAAGGAAAGGCACCTCTGATTTATACTGCTTGGTGAATAAATCATTTGATACTTGTGGCAAGTGAACCAAAAGGAAATTGAGATATTCTAAAAAGCAAAGTGAATCAGAAAAGAGTATGAAAAAAGTTATTTTTTAATGAATTTAACTGCTGGTAATTAGGATTGGCAGTAGAAATTAGCATAAACACACTGTCCAAACGGTAATGCAACTAGAAAGTTGTTATAAATTCTTAATGCCCCTTTTAAGAATAGAAAATGACAACTCATCAAAGAACAATTCATCAGGGTTCATGCAGCACTGACCTGAGCGCTTCATTGCTCTGATCTGTAGAGCCCATTCCAATTTACTAGGCAAAATGCTTTGAGCAGAGAAAAGAGAATTTTCATATAGTAATAGTCAAGACTGGTAGGTTTCAAACTTTCTTGGCTGAAGAAAATTGTCCCATTTTTCAAAGGAATTAGTAGGCAGAAATTCAATATAAGAATAATAAAAATAGCAGTAACTAACACTGACTATTAGTATGTATTAATAGCAGGTGCTATTTTAAATTTATGTGTTATTTTATTGAAGATTCACAGCAGCACCCAGATATTGGTAATATTATCCCAAGTTTGCACCAGATGAAGAAAGTTTGTAATAAGGAGGTTAAGTAAATCATGACGATCACCCAAGTTGCAATGGAAGAAGCCAGGTGTCCATGACCAAATCTGCCCCTGAGCCCAGTTACACGCTGCTTAAAACAGATGTACCAGAGCTGTTCTACTAGTGCTGCCTACTATTCTAAATGAAATCTGCCTTCAGAACACCTCATTCATGGATATCTTGAAAAGTACTTGTGATTCTGTCCTTAGATTTACTAGACAGAAGTCTCTCCCTTTATAACTTAATATGTATAAACACATCTGAACCTTTTGTATTTAATTTTCCAGTCAGATCTAAAAGACAGTCATGTCTGAATGAGACAATAATCAATTTTTGGAAGCCTCCAATCTAGAGCAGAGGTACAGAAGTAGACAGCAGGTGTCCCATAATAAACATTCAAGGCAAGTACATGTAACTACAATAGGTGTCACATGATTGTAGGAGAGTAGTGACCTCATAGAACGCTGCTGCTGCTGCTGCTAAGTCGCTTCAGTCGTGTCCGACTCTGTGCAACTCCATAGATGGAAGCCCATCAGGCTCCCCTGTCTCTGGGATTTTCCAGGCAAGAGTACTGGAGTGGGTTGCCATTTCCTTCTCCAATGCGTGAAAGTGAAAAGTGAAAGGGAAGTCACTCAGTCGTGTCCGACTCTTAGCGACCCCATGGACTGCAGCCCACCAGGCTCCTCTGTCCATGGGATTTTCCAGGCAAGAGTACTGGAGTGGGGTGCCATTGCCTTCTCCATATAGAACGCTAGCGTTTATATACCGAAGAGTTGACCAACCACCATGGTGGCTAGAGAAATGCATTAAAGATGCAAAAGCTACGGTTTTCATTTTCATGTGGTAGATAACTCAACTTTAGTTTGTTTCTAGGCTAGTACTTAGACCTTGAATCAAAGTGAACTTCCTTGCAAGTGCAAAGTCCTTTTCTCTTTCTGAGGCCTTCTCTCTTTATCTTTCTTTGTCCCTACAAAGTAGAATGTATCTCCAAATCATAGCCCCCTATTTTGCAATAAATGCAAGTAACCAAGACAGACAAGATGAGAGTATGACCAACAAACCATCACGAAAATTCAACCACTCTGGGAGACACAAATCCAAACATCCCAACCTAACTATACATCAGGGTATATATTTTACTATATTTTTTTTTGTTCAAAAGACAGCATAATGCTGTATCCACAAGAACGCAGACCTCATACAGTAATAAATAAACTTCTGCGTGCTTTTAAAATGTCTTCTTATAATTCAACTCAGTAAATGTTTATCCAGCCTCCTGTCTGTCCTTGGCACCAGTGATACCAATATGACAGTGACACAGTGTCACCCAGTTGGTACAATCTTAGCCATCTTTGCTCATTTGTAAACTTTTATTTGTCAACCATTTGTCTCTAATTATGGGTGAAGTTTTTCAACCTTAAATACTTTTACTTCCACAGTGAACATCTCCAGTGCTTCTCCTGACATGGCAACAGTAAGGAGAAAGTATTACTCATTTCAGCATCTTAGAAGCAGCCTCAGAGGGCAGGTTCCCAGGAGAGGCTTAGGCAGGGTTTACCCAGTGAAAGTTTAATCAACTTCACTAGTGGTTGTGAAGCATTATTGAGCAATACCCACATAAAATGGGCTTCACAGGTGGCACACTGATAAGAATCCGCCTGCCAATGCAGGAGATGCAAGAGATGTGGGTTTGATCCCTGGATGGGGAAGATCACCTGGAGGAGGAAATGGCAACCTCCTCCAGTATTCTTGCCTGGAAAATTCCAGACAGAGGAGCCTGACAGGGCTACAGTCCGTGGGGTTGCAAAGAGTCAGACATGACTGAGCCAGCAAACACATCCACACATAACATAATCTTCATCTTTGGTATGTGTATTACACATGCTTTGGTATGTGTATTACAGAAGTTTTACTAGCAGGATGAATTGGCTGTTCAAAAAAAAAAAAAAGCTCTCTACTGACAACATTGTATAAATGAGATATATCTGATAGGTCAATGGTAGGAAGGAAGATCATGTTCATATTTAAATCTGAAATTTTCTACTTTATACCAGAGAAATGGGCAAAAAGATAGGATACATGCACTGGATAGAAAATGAGATTTCTAGTTCTAAACATCAGTCTCTTACAAGAAATTTTAATTATTAATAATCTTTTCAAAAAAATATAAACAAGGAGCATATACCAATTTATAATGATATCAAATTTGGCTTGAGATTTTGAAAGCCTATGACTTAGATATGCAACTGTATAACTGTTACTCCTGCTGTGATCAGAGATTATAAAACATGGAAGTGTGAGATTGCTATGCTTTACTGATTACCTTTTGCTATATTTAATCTTACTTTGGTTTTGTTTGGGGTTTGTTGTTTTTCTTAAAAAAAAAAAAAAAAAAAACAGGTCCATGTACAACCCCACTTTGGTGAAGTATGACTAGGACAATATAAGAGTTCATATTGAAAAGTATAATTGATAACAATAATTTAGTAGCACTTCTATTTTTAAAAAATTGAAAAAGCTGATGCACAGCTCTAGAATGCACAGAAGTTATGCAATTTAGTAGTCATTTACAAAGGAACATAAAAAATAAAGTACCCATTTTTCCCAAGAGAAATGGAAATGCAATTTCCCCAGCAAAATCTATTCATATTTGAATTTTTATTAGCTTTCTGTAATGGAAAGGCTATTAAATATATATTGTTTTGTGCTTCTGAATAGTTTTCACATCTTCTTAAGTGAAGACAAGATCAGTATTGCATTATGAAAAGTACCATTCACGCACTGTAAGCACCAGTTCACAATGCAACGGGCTGAATAAAGCAAAATAAATTCCAAAATCTAAATAGGGCAAATGTGTTAAAAGTGAATGATAGCTTTATTACTTACTCCATTGATGCCATGGAAAAGAACACAAAAATCTGAGGTTTGAAGTGAGCTTTTACTGAAATGATCTTTAAAGCCATTTGTTTGAAAATGCAATGACATCTAGTGGCAGATTCAGCTCATCACTTCTGTGTTCACACAGAGACTTTTGTGTCCACTGCTGTTTTAAGACATTCCCAAAATAGGACAATAAATCCGGCATTTGGGGTCAACACGAAAGCTGGCAAGATTGTTTACTTCACCTAAAAGAGCTTTCATTTAATAGTTAAGGGTGACAGAGTGAGAATAAGACAGCACTGTGAGAGAGGAGGGCACTGCTCTGTGTCCTTCCTCTTCCTGTGTTGGTGGTCCCTGTGTACCTGGCAGAAATGTCCTAGAATCAATTCCATCATTTCAATGAGGACAATTAAATTAATCAAAGCTTAGTGTCTATTCTGGGAACATATGAAAATGTCTGCTTATACAAAAGATGTGCAGAAGTTTGGTCTTGATCCAACCCTACCCTAAGTGAACCAAGAAGCTCCGAGTCCCCTGTAAATCATTCCTCTCTTCTCTAAGGAGCCAGCCCAGATCAAAGTCTCTGAAAACAGTTACTGAGAACTCATAGTCAGGTTAAAGAGCCACCCTTAATAGGGCCTTTTAGATACCATGGTTTAAATGGACAATTTCTCCCCTCAAAAGTATATAATACTTGAAGTATTTAGGCCACCTTAAACCATCAAGGAATTCTCCATAGGATATATCACAAACTAAAAAATACATCTCTATTGGTGGAAGACCAGTAGCAAGAAACTATTTGCAAGAATGGTTGAGAAAGTTAGCAATTTCACTAAAAGCAAAATTCCCATGGAGCTATACTTGGTTCTTAATTTTAGTCAGCAAAGATACATTCAATACTGCTAAACCCCAGGCGCTATATTACACCCAGAAGAGCAAAGCCAAATAAGTCACAAATTTGACATTGGAACTTCTCAGTCTGGTGGATCATGAGACAAATGCACTAATGATAAGGCAAAGGTAAGCACGGGGTCCTTTTTATGAGAGTGATCTGTGGGGATGGGGGCAGTTACCTAACCCAGATTGGGCAGGAAGGGGGGCAGGAAGTAATAATAATGAGAAAAGTCCTCCCTGATCAGATCACATTGGTGCTTTTTAAAAAAAATTTTTGATTGGACTCTAGTTGATTTACAATGCTGGTTTACTTTCAGGTGTACAGCAAAGTGAATCTGTTACACACATACATATCTCCACTCTCCTTTAGATTCTTTTCCCATATAGGCCATTATAGAGTATCAAGAAGCATTGCCTGTTCTATACACTAGGTCCTTATTATTATTATAGGTCCTTATTATACACTAGGTCCTTATTATACACTAGGTCCTTATTAGTTATCTTTTATACATAGTAGTTAGGACCAGTGCATTTTCTTGGCAAAACTCTATTACTCTTTGCCCTGCTTCATTTCGTATTCCAAGGACAAATTTGCCTGTTACCCAGGTGTTTCTTAACTTCCTACTTTTGCATTCCAGTCCCCTATAAAGCCAAAGATGGAGAAGCTCTATACAGTCAGCAAAAACAAGACCAGGAGCTGACTGTGGCTCAGACCATGAACTCCTTATTGCCAAATTCAGACTTAAATTGAAGAAAGTAGGGAAAACCACTAGAACATTCAGGTATGACCTAAATCAAATCCCTTATGATTATACAGTGGAAGTGAGAAATAGATTTAAGGGACTAGATCTGATAGATAGAGTGTCTGATGAACTATGGATGGAGGTTCGTGACATTGTACAGGAGACAGGGATCAAGACCATCCCCATGGAAAAGAAATGCAGAAAAGCAAAATGGCTGTCTGGGGAGGCCTTACAAATAGCTGTGAAAAGAAGAGAAGTGAAAAGCAAAGGAGAAAAGGAAAGATATAAACATCTGAATGCAGAGTTCCAAAGAATAGCAAGAAGAGATGAGAAAGCCTTCTTCAGTGATCAATGCAAAGAAATAGAGGAAAACAACAGAATGGGAAAGACTAGGGATCTCTTCAAGAAAATTAGAGATACCAAAGGAACATTTCATGCAAAGATGAGCTCGATAAAGGACAGAAATGGTATAGACCTAACAGAAGCAGAAGATATTAAGAAGAGATGGCAAGAATACACAGAAGAACTGTACAAAAAAGATCTACATGACCCAGATAATCACAATGGTGTGATCACTGACCTAGAGCCAGACATCCTGGAATGTGAAGTCAAGTGGGCCTTAGAAAGCATCACTACGAACAAAGCTAGTGGAGGTGATGGAATTCCAGTTGAACTACTCCAAATCCTGAAAGACGATGCTGTGAAAGTGCTGCACTCAATATGCCAGCAAATTTGGAAAACTCAGCAGTGGCCACAGGACTGGAAAAGGTCAGTTTTCATTCCAATCCCAAAGAAAGGCAATGCCAAAGAATGCTCAAACTACCGCACAATTGCACTCATCTCACACGCTAGTAAAGTAATGCTCAAAATTCTCCAAGCCAGGCTTCAGCAATATGTGAACCGTGAACTTCCTGATGTTCAAGCTGGTTTTAGAAAAAGCAGAGGAACCAGATCAAATTGCCAACATCCGCTGGATCATAGAAAAAGAAAGAGAGTTCCAGAAAAACATCTATTTCTGCTTTATTGACTATGCCAACGCCTTTGACTGTGTGGATCACAATAAACTGTGGAAAATTCCGAAAGCGATGGCAATACCAGACCACCTGATCTGCCTCTTGAGAAATTTGTATGCAGGTCAGGAAGCAACAGTTAGAACTGGACATGGAACAACAGACTGGTTCCAAATAGGAAAAGGAGTTTGTCAAGGCTGTATATTGTCACCCTGTTTATTTAACTTGTATGCAGAGTACATCATGAGAAATGCTGGACTGGAGGAAGCACAAATTGGAATCAAGATTGCCGGGAGAAATATCAATAACCTCAGATATGCAAATGACACCACCCTTATGGCAGAAAGTGAAGAGGAACTAAAAAGCCTCCTGATGAAAGTGAAAGTGGAGAGTGAAAAAGTTGGCTTAAAGCTCAACATTCAGAAAACAAAGATCATGGCATCCGGTCCCATCACTTCATAGCAAATAGATGGGGAAACAGTGGAAGCAGTGTCAGACTATTTTTCTGGGCTCCAAAATCACTACAGATGGTGACTGCAGCCATGAAATTAAAAGATGCTTACTCCTTGGAAGGAAAGTTATGACCAACCTAGATACCATATTCAAAAGCAGAGACATTACTTTGCCAACAAAGGTTCGTCTAGTCAAGGCTATGGTTTTTCCTGTGGTCATGTATGGATGTGAGAGTTGGACTGTGAAGAAGGCTGAGTGTCGAAGAATTAATTGATGCTTTTGAACTGTGGTGTTGGAGAAGACTCTTGAGAGTCTCTTGGACTGCAAGGAGATCCAACCAGTCCATTCTGAAGGCGATCAGCCCTGGGATTTCTTTGGAAGGAATGATGCTAAAGCTGAAACTCCAGTACCCAGGGACTGCAGCCTACCAGGTCCTCGGCCCAGGGATTTTCCAGGCAAGAGTACTGGAGTGGGGTGCTATTCATACTCAGCTCTTAATGGGGACTTAACTTCTCAGGATGGCAATTGCCTTGACTATACATATTAACTTCTCCATGCATTTAGCTCCTCTTTGGAATTCCTTTAGAGGAGTTGTTTTGTTCTACTTTGGCATGGGATTTGCATAAAACAATCTCTAAGTAACAGAATTAAGCACAATCAGCACTCCTTTCCTTTACGACAAAAGAGAGCGTCCAAACCCTTCTCGACAGATTTGGATCACCATGAAACAGATGGCAAAAAATTAGCATGGGCCTTAAAGCCATACTAATTATTTTATTGTTCTTGGCAATGAAGAGTCATTTGTTGTTTTAAGAAGAAAATAGACATGATAAGAGAAAGATATCTGAGAAAGTTTAGAAGAAGCGTGGAGAGGAACTGAGATGGCTGAAGATGAAATATTATTAGGAGGATATTTAACTAAAGTAGTTGAGAAATGGGAAAGTCAAATGAGGGAAATGGCAGAGTAAATGAAAGAAGAAAAAAGAAATTTCAAAGTTAGTTTTGACATACTATCAACTAGACTTATGGATCAGTTCCTGGAGCTGTGAGAAATAGGAATCAAAGATGGCCAAGTTTCCAGAGGGGCTGACTTCAAAGTAATTCTATTAATAGGGTTTGAAAGTGGAGAAGAGGAAGCAAAAGTTTACCAGAGAATAGTAGTTAGCTATGTGACCTTTGAGAGGCATTACAACCACTAGGTGAAGGCAATAATTGGCAACTCAGACACAAGGTCTGGGCTGGAGATAAAGGTTTGTGGAAATCAGCAATAGTCGAGCCCATGGAAATAAATAAAAGAATGAAAATAGTAAAAAAAAAAAAAAAGAAGAAGAAGAAGAAAGAAAGAAAGAATTCAACCTTTGGTGATATCAATATTTACAAGCTACTGAAAGGGGAAAAAAAAAAAAACTTAAAAGGAGACTGATTTTTTTAAATGGTAAAAAAATAAGAAGAAGAAGAAGAAGAGGAATATGGGAGAAAGTTGTGATTCAGAAGCCAAAGGATGCTTTGTCTGAAATGCTGCAGAAGTCCTAGAGGATAACCACCGAAAAGAAGCCGTTAGATAGGGCAGGTGGGAGACTGTCAGTAACCTTTGAGAAGCTAGCTTCTGTAAAGTGATGGATGGGAATGAGAACTGAGAATCCCGGCCTAGCTAAGGAAGACTGAAGAAGTGAGTATGGACTTTTCTTTCAAATTCGACTGCAGAGAATAGGGACAATATTAAGCACCAGGGGGACTCAAGATCCAATGAAGCTGTAATAATTCTTAGTATGTAGACATTTTTATAGATGGACAAGCTGGCAAAGGCCAGTGAAGAGGAAAGTTCTGCAGATATAAGAGAGTTGGAAAATAAGACTAGATCCTAAGAAGAGTGAATATGGCATCTTTAAGAGGAACAGAACTCACATTTTATAACCTGGTTTTCCCTTATCTCTTGCCAGTCTCCCAATATTTTCAGAGGAACAAACTTAGCTTGCAGATGCTAGGAGCCCAGGATAAATACCTAAAAAAAAAAAAAGCTGATCTTTTTTAGGCAGTTATTTTTTATAATCTCTTCAGACACACAACCCACTATGTCTGCAATGCCCAGTAATCCAAGTCCCCAAATCAAGGTGTTTAGTGGCAGATATCGCTTGTTTCAGAGTGTGGCACCTCACCAGTGCCCTCCCACCTCTATTTCTCACCAGGTTTTTATTTACAGCTCTCTTTTGTGTCTCTCTCAGATACTTTAGGAATAAAGCACTCTCTCATTAAGCCTCTCTTCACTTACCACAGGATTTATCCCACCTACTACTAATAAACTGGTATGATTTATGACACAGGATTTACTTTCACCAACAGCAGGCATCTAAGGCTATCTCTGAAAACTCTCCAAACGCTTATTCAAATGTTACTGAAGCTGAGCCCCTCTCTGTTCCTAATTATTTCATAGAATAACTTAGAAGAAAATTTCAAAGTTTCCCTTCACACAGAGCACAAACTTCCCTCTATGAGACACACTTCTTCAGTCTTGAAATAGGCTTCACCTGTTTTGTCTCTTCTTTGGTGGCTCAGATGGTAGAGAATTTACCTGCAACGAAGGAGACGCAGGTTCGATCCCTGGGTCAGGAGGATCCCCTGAAGAAGGAAATGGCAATCCACTTTGGTATTCTTGCCTGGAGAATTCCATGGACAGAGGAGCCTGGTGGGCAATGGTCTGTAGGATCACAAAGAGTTGGACACTACTGAGAAGTTGGACACACTTTCTTCTTTAGTCATTCCTATCACCCAAACTGACTTCCCTGGTGGCTCAGACGGTGTAGCATCTGTCTACAATGCAGGAGACTTGGGTTCAATCCCTGGGTCGGGAAGATCCCCTGGAGAAGGAAGTGGCAATCCACTCCAGTACTATTGCCTGGAAAATCCCATGGACAGAGGAGCCTGGTAGGCTGCAGTTCATGGGGTCGCAAAGAGTTGGACATGACTGAGTGACTTCACTTTTTACTTTTATCACTCAAATTGGGGCCATACTTTCAATGCTACTGAAGTGTGCAAAGTAATGAAAAAGTGAGTCTGGGGAGGAAGAGTCAAGGGAGGTTCAAAAAGCTGTTGAGGAAAATCCAGATGGAGTCAGATAATCTTACTCTGAAACTTAAGGCAAAATTCAGGGTTAGAGATAACACTCCCTATGCTGGAAGGAATCCCTTTCTTATTTTAGCAGCAATCCTTAATGCTTGCCAGATGGGAGAAATGGTTCAGATAATATTATATCTGTTTTCTCCAAATTGGCACTCAGCACTCCTAATGTCAGGACCTGTCATAAATGACAAAGATTAATACTGGTTTTTTAAGGATTAACATCAAAAAATGGCTCCAAGTCTTAAAGATTCTCATTCAGCAACCAGAAACAAAGAGAAGATAGAAATAAATGATGAGATTTTAGATGATAAGTTCACATCCATGATAAGAGAATAAATGGGTTCCATTTAATCAAGTGAATAGTTGTTTCTTAGTTCATTTTTCCTTTTATTCAGCTTTCAAACTAATATAAATGATTACGGAAGAGGTTAGAAACAGGGGAAAAAATAGTAAATCTGAGCTATGAAAACATGGGGAGGTAACATTCAGTATGATCAGCAAAAGAGAACTAATAGAATTCCCATTAAAAGTTACCATTATAAGAAAATACTTTAGAAAAAAAAATGGTACTCCTTGTTTATGAAAATAGAAAGTAAGCAAAACTATTTTCCCCAAGACAATAAAAACACCACTTCTGCTTTCCTTTGACAAGGCATTAATGAGGGAAATAATTAATGATGCCATCTTACAACCATTCGCCCACAAAATGTCCTTAGCAGAGACCTTTTCTAGTTCTGTAGTTTATAAATGGATCTGGGCTTCCATATTCTGTAGGAAAGCTCTTATTAAATGAATCACTGTATTCTGTAATAAGGTCCTTGACTCTCCAGAAATCACAGCCCCCACATCAAATGCCATGGGGGATTGACTGCCTAATTTTAGATGATGTCTTACCTCATTAGTGCCGAACATTGAGGAGATGCATGATGCAGTATAAGAAATTTAGGCTTGGAAATTCATAAACAAGGGTCCTATCTCTGCATCTAAAAAGAAAGTGATTTCCATTAAACTATAATCTGTAAGACTATGTCTCCTTCATCCTTTTAAAAACCTGATTTTCTTGTTACAAAAGAAGTTGGGATGATCATAATTATCACAAGTTAGCATTACTTTTTTGATGAGAGTACTGCATTTAAAAAAGCTGAGACCAAATTACATTATTAACATTTTATATTATTTTCTAAATTACCTTTAATTACCATCATAGTCATGGTGGCTAATATAAGGAGTAGATTAGGTCATTTATATTTGATATTTAGACCAGATAATATATTTAAAAGGACTTTGCTCTTCTGAAGTCCTAATTTTCATATGAATTATAAACACCTTTGTTATTAACAGCTGTTCTACTATCATATCTTTCTTGGAGCACATAGGTGTGATAGCATTGAGAGCCACAAAATGCACAGAGAGATAAATATCCTCTTAGTCCATTCCAGTCATACAGTATTTCTTCCTGTGGTGAACATTTTCTGAAGAGTCATTAAAACACTATTTCCCTGCATAACTAATAGCAGCATGGGGTTAAATCAAGTGAATAAATGACTAAATGGAGATCATTTTCTTAGAGAAATTGTTTTCTCCTATTTGTCTCAAGCTTGTGAATTGTCTGGTATTTGCCTGACCCATCATCACTTTTAAAAATTATGAAATAAATACCACATGTGTGCACTTGCACTCATTTACATATCACACAAAAGAGAAATAGGCATCATGTCTTAACAGGAAAGCCTGGATTATAGCAGAAATCTAGAGTTCTAGAGGGTGAAGCAGATAAGCAGCTTCAAACTGTTATGATTCCCCTGTTTTACATGGCACAGACCTTACCTTGACATTGACATTCACTCACTCATTCATTCACGCACATGTTAATATATGGATCCCTGGCTGAATGCTGAGAAAACATAAAGGTAGCCTATATGGTCAAAAACTCCTCAATTTATGACAAACGTGGATATGTATTCAATACAATGTGTTAAGTTTTATGATAATAAAGATGTGTTCTGGATACTGGGAACTGCAGAGGGGAGCACCTCTGTTGAATGTTCTTCAGTTATACTTGCAGATCTGGTTTCCATCCTTCCTCCATGATGCTGCCAGGAGGTGGACTTTATGGCTATTTCAACACCTTTACCAACTGGCTCCCAGTGGGGTACAGACAATGGGAAATGTTGAACAAAGGGCAGAGAGTGCAAGACTACCAAGGATAGGTATTTATCTCCAAATTCCTCCTTGAGAGGTAGCCGCAGGTTGTGCAACAGACCACATCTCCTGTGAGTTGGTCCCTTCTGGGGTAACCACTACCACCTCTTGTCCTGTCAGACCTAGGAGCAATTATCACTCCCAGATGCTGCTAGTCCTGTGTTCCTGCACTATCTCTTATGGGTTTCCCTTAATCATATCTACACTTTTGTAAATAATCCCTATATTAAACCATCCTTAAATGAACAACTTTGAGCATGCTGTTTTCTTGATACATCTACCAACCCAGACTCAGTTGAAAAGAACCACATTTAAGAAGACAAATTTCTCATTGTGTCATGAAAAGAAGGGAAGACTGGATAAGAGAAGAAAAAGGATTAAAGAATGGACTTTAAGACTGGAAAAAAAATTGCATTTGTAAAAATGTAAAGAGCAAGGAATATTTGATATTTATGAGCATCAGTAGCTCAGAAAATGGTGGGAGAGAAAGCCAAAGAGGCAGTCAGGGGCCAGATCATGTAGCACCTAGCGTGATTCAAGGAAATTTGGGCCTCATTATGAATATAGCTCACTTTTCTTGAAGCGTTTGGTTCGGTGCAGTTTCAAAAGGTCACAATAGTGGCATTTTGGAAATTAGAGGCAAGAGAAGCAAAACTGGAGACAGGAAGACCATTTTCAGTTTAGTACAATTATCTCAACAATACAGTTGAGAAGTAACACACATCTGGACTGAGGCCATATCAGAGGTGATTGAGGAAAGGAAGTGGAGAAGCACATATGTGAACGTACTTTGTGACCAATTAAATACTGGGAGAAAAGTAATGAAACAAACTGGCTAGATAACCAAATGTGTGTGTGTGTGTGTGTGTGTGCATGCGCCCCACATATATATTTGTTGTGGCATTATTATGTGCTAAGCACTGTTCGTACAGTTTTGCATATTTTGCCTATTTTGGCTGTTTTTGTCCTCCTAGAAACTCCTAAAAATAACAATAACTTTATCCCTATTTTTTTCAAATGTAGCAAGCAAGATACAAAAACTTAAGCATCTTATGCAAAGTCCATTCAAGTAATAAGCAGAGAAGACAAGATTATAGAAGGAGAAAGAATTTGGAGAGGGGGTTGAGTGAAATTAGGAAAATCAGGTTGGAATTCATTAGTCTAATAGTTGGAAGATATTTAAGTAAAGAAGTCTGATAAGCAGTTGTATACAGTAGCTTGGAGTCTAGCAACACAGAAAGCTTGAAATTTTTCAACATCTATTCTTCATAACTGAAAGCTTAGGACTAGATGTGAGTCCCTAGGGAGATTATGTAAAGTGAAAGTTGGTTTCAGGTTGGAGACTAAGGCAGTATCAACATTTAATAGATTAAGAGGGATATGAGCAGGAGACCACACAATCCATTCCTGTCCCAAATTGTTGCTGTTCAGTCACTAAGTCATGTCCGACTCTTTTGGGACCCCATGAACTGTAGTACATCAGTCTGCATGGAATTTTCCAGGCAAGAATTCTGGGGTGGGTTGCCATTTCCTTCTCCAGGGGATCTTCCTGGCACAGGGATCGTACTCGCACCTTCTGCATTGGCAGGTGGATTCTTTACTGAGCCACCAGGGAAACCCAAATCTTCTGACTAATCTTCTATCTTTCTCCACCGAGAATCATCTGCTCCAGACAAATTTATTTCCTCCTCTTATACTGTGCTTTTTCCAAATAACTCCCTTTGAAAGATGGCCCCTGCATTCCACTCATCCAAACTTTCTCAGTCCATTTCAAATCCTACTTGCTCATTGGAATTTGATCCCAACTATCTTATTCTAGGAATTATATGGGCTTCCCTGATGGCTCAGTGGTAAAGAATCCATCTGCCAATACAGGAGACACGGGTTCAGTCCCTGGCCTGAGAAGATCTGCTGGAGAGGGAAATGGCAATCCACTCCAGTATTCTTGCCTGGAGAACCTCATGGACAAGAGCCTAGCAGACTATAATCCATGGGGTCACAGAGTGTCAGACATGACTTAGTGACTGAACAATAATAACAACAAAGGAATTGTATATAGCTCTCACCTATAAAACTCAGGGAGCTTTCTCAATTCTTTTTGTGGATATTCATATCACACACTAGCAAAGTAATGCTCAAAATTCTCCAAGCTAGGCTTCAACCATGTGAACCGTGAACTTTCAGGTGTTCAAGCTGGATTTAGAAAAGGCAGAGGAACCAGAGATCAAATTGCCAACATCCATTGGATCATCAAAAAATCAAGAGAGTTCCAGAAAAACATCTACTTCTGCTTTATTGACTACCCCAAAGCCTTTGACTGTGTAGATCACAACAAACTGGAAAATTCTTAAAGAGATGGAAATACCAGACCACCTGACCTGCCTCCTGAGAAATCTGTATGCAGGTCAGGAAGCAACGGTTAGAACTGGACATGGAACAGACTGGTTCCAAATAGGAAAAGGAGTATGTTAAGGCTGTAAAGACACTTACTCCTTGGAAGGAAAGTTATGACCAACCTAGATAGCATCAGAGAAGGCAATGGCACCCCACTCCAGTACTCTTGCCTGGAGAATCCTATGGACAGAGGAGCCTGGTGGGCTGCAGTCCATGGGGTCGCTAAGAGTCGGACACGACTAGGCGACTTCACTTTCACTTTTCACTTTCATGCATTGGAGAAGGACATGGCAACCCACTCCAGTGTTCTTGCCTAGAGAATCCCAGGGATGGGGGAGCATGGTAGGCTACCGTCTATGGGGTCACACAGAGTTAGACACGACTGAAGTGACTTAGCATAGCATAGCATAGATAGCATATTGAAAAGCAGAGATATTACTTTGCCAACAAAGGTCCATCTAGTCAAAGCTATGGTTTTTCCAGTAGTCATGTATGGATGTGAGAGTTGGACTGTGAAGAAAGCTGAGCACCGAAGAATTGATGCCTTTAAACTATGGTGTTGGAGAAGATTCTTAAGAGTCCCTTGGATTGCAAGGAGATCCAATCAGTCCATTATAAAGGAGATTAGCCCTGGGTGTTGTTTGGAAGGAATGATGCTAAAGCTGAAACTCCAGTACTTTGGCCACCTCATGCGAAGAGTTGACTCATTGGAAAAGACTCTGATGCTGGGAGGGATTGAGAGCAGGAGGAGAAGGGGACAACAGAGGATGAGATGGCTGGATGGCATCACCGACTCGATGGACGTGAGTTTGAGTGAACTCTGGGAGTTGGTGATGGACAGGGAGGCCTGGCATGCTGCGATTCACGGGGTCAAACACGTGGGTCAAACACGCAGAGTCAAACACAACTGGGCGACTGAACTGAACTGAACTGAGCTGAAGGCTGTATATTGTCATCCTGCTTATTTAACTTACATGCAGAGTATATCATGCGGAATGCCAGGCTGGATGAAGCACAAGCTGGAATCAAGATTGCCAGGAGAAATATAAATAACCTCAGATATGCAGATGACACCACCCTTATGGCAGAAAGCGAAGAAGAACTAAAGAGCCTCTTGATGAAAGTGAAAGAGGAGACTGAAAAAGGTGGCTTAAAACTCAACATTCAGTAAACTAAGATCATGGCATCCAGTCTCATCACTTCATGGGAAATAGAATGGGAAACAATGGAAACAGTGACAGACTTTATTTGGTGCGGGGGGTGGGGGGGGCCCTCCAAAATCACTGCAGATGGTAACTGCAGCCATGAAATTAAAAGACACTGGCTCCTTGGAAGAAAAGCTATGACCAACCTAGACAGCATATTAAACAGCAGAGACATTACTTTGCCAACAAAGGTTCGTCTAGTCAAAGCTATGGTTTTTCCAGTAGTCATGTATGGATGTGAGAGTTGGACTATAAAGAAAGTTGAGTGCTGAAAAATTGATGCTTTTGAACTGTGGTGTTGGAGAAGACTCTTGAGAGTCCCTTGGACTGCAAGGAGATCCAACCAGTCCATCCTAAAGGAAATCAGTACTGAATATTCATTGGAAGGACTGATATTGAAGCTGAAACTCCAATACTTTTGCCACCCGATGTGAAGAACTGACTCCCTGGAAAAGACCCTGATGCTAGGAAAGACTGAAGGCAGGAGGAGAAGGGGATGACAGAGAATGAGATGGTTGGATGGCATTACCGACTCAATGGAGATGAGTTTGAGTAAACTCCGGGCGTTGGTGATGGACAGGGAAGCCTGGCGTGCTGTAGTCCATGGGGTCGCAAAAAGCCAGATACGACTGAGAGACTGAACTGAACTGATCTTTGTTATTGCCTCTTTGCTTTTTTCTGTAATTTGATATCTGTATCTTAAATAGATCAGAGACTCCATAAAGGTGAAAGGATTTATATTTTTTTAATTTATTTTTAATTGGAGTATAATTGTTTTACAATATTGTGTTAGTTTCTGCTGTGTAAATCAGCGAAGGTGTCTTATTTTTTACATTCTGTTGTTCCCAAAGTAGTGCCTCATACATGACGGATATTTGTTAAATAGTGTACATTCTCTGATTTGATGTTAACAAGGAGTTGTTGCTCTTCAGTCACTAAGTTGTGTCCACTTTTTGTGACCCCATGGACTGTAGCCTGCCAGGCTCCAGGAGGTCTCCAGGCAAGAATACTGGAGTGGGTTGCCATTTCCTCCTCCAGAGGATCTTTCTGGACCAGGGATCAAACCTGTTTCTCTTGCATTGGCATGCAGAGTCTTTACCACTAAGTCACCAGGGAAGCCTTAACAAGGACTAGACGCTATCCATATAAGCAAGTACATTCTATATTAAGTTTCTGAAAGAAATTATGGAGAGTTGAAATCTTTACTCTTTACCATGCCCAGCATCTTCATGTTTATCGCGATTACTCTCATAGGAAATGTCATGAGCTCTACACCCTTTCTGATCTACCTTCTATACAAGCTCATCTGACCACAATCATTCTCTCATTGCAATCCTTTCTGCAAGATGAGAAATCGCTAACCTAACTTACTGACTTATTTTTCCTCCACCAGATAAAAGGTGACATTTTCATCTAGAACTGCATTAAACCTATTTCAATGGCAAGAATTTAGGCAGCTAGAATATACTTTGAGACAAATAAGGTTTATGATTTTTTTTTTAAATCTTACTACATGCTTCTAGTTCTTAATTATTTCTAGGATCTTGACTTGAAACCTATTAAAGTATAAAGGTATCTGGGGTAGAATTTTCCCACATTATAAATTCAGTACTTTACCATTTCTCTTTATATGACTTTGGACCAATTTTTAGGAATGGAATGCTTTTCCCTTAAACGATATACTAGGAAGAACATCCTATCCAAAGTTGTCCTATCCCATATATCTAGTTATGAATGAACCATCCACTTGCCCCAACTTTGAAAGTGAAAGTCGCTCAGTTGTGTCTGACTCTTTGTGACCCCATGTACTTACTATACAGTCCATGGAATTCTCCAGGCCAGAGTACTGGAGTGGGTAGCCTTTCCCTTCTCCAGGGGATCTTCCCAACCCAGGGATCGAACCCAGGTCCCCTCATTGCAGGTGGATTCTTTACCAACTGAGCCATAAGGGAAGCCCAAGAACACTGGAGTGGGTAGCCTATCCCTTCTCCAGTGGATCTTCCCAAGCCAAGAATCGAACCAGGGTCTCCTGCATTGCAGGCAGATTCTTTACCAACTTAGCTATGCCCCAACTTTAAATCCTATAAATCTTAGTGTCTAAAATATCTATACTTTTCACAAATAATGTTTGCCTTATCTTAAAGATGAATTTTGTATGCCTTTTTTTTCAGTATAACTGTACATGGGTTATTAAAATGGCATGTGTAAATGATAATATGAATAAAATACTAATTTGTATTCTAATAATGGTCTCCCACTGATATAAAAATGCTGGGAAAGATAGGTTGACTTTATTTCTGAAGCAGTTTTAGCTCATTATAAGAACAGCAAAATCTTCTATCGTTTTTTTTCCCCTAAAATAATGGTACAGTTTCAAAGCTCATCATCCATTTGACATTCATCTAAAGGAAGGAATGCTATTGATGGCTGATAGTGGCTCGAGAATTAATAAACCTTGGATTAAGTGCCATTTCTCACTAATTAGTTTTCCTTTTCAGGTTCTAAACTTCTCACTAATTAATTTTTTATCATTTAGGGAGTAAACTCAACATTTAAAGAGTCAATAAGGCTATATCCATTTAAAATATCCACATTGATATGTGCTTTGGAAGCAGGTTTCAGTTTTATTAGTTGCTGGATTAAGTTATTAAATTGTGATTTTTCTCAAGGTCCTGAATAATGTGTGAATAACAAAACTACAAGGATTCAATCAGCTACTAAGTATGAAAACTGAAGTATTCTTAACTGGAAAAACCCTATATAAAAATAACTTACTAACATTATCCCAGATCTTTGAAGAGCTTACTAATTTAGTGTGCTATAATGGAGGGAAAGTGGGTTTCGAAGTTCAACACCCAAAGTTTTCATAAGTTTCTACTTAGGGAAACTTAGATATTTACTTATTATCTAAATACCAAAAATTTCAATCATTGAATTCCAACCCACAGAAGAAAAAACTGGACAGTATACAAAGTTATAACATTTTGTGAGCCTTCAGAGAACAAAGCCTCCAGACAACTAAAGAACTGAATTCCAGAGTGAAAAACTCCCTCCCCTTAAAGAAGAATGGTAATCTTCTTTATTATTATTATTATTTATTCTCTGATTCCAGGACAGAGGTTAGCAATATTTACCGGTGAACAGGGTCACACTATTTAAATGAATGAAAAAATGAAGTGCCTATAAATGTGGCCATTTCTTCATTCTCATACATGCTTTTTTCCATGTTTTATCTTTCCCTGTAGAAGCACAGTATGCCCTCAAATCTGGATTAGGAGGCAAGGAAAAGGTTCAGGTCATAAGTATTCTGTTGGAATTTTAGGCACAATTCCAGCCTAAATAAAGTGTTTCTTTGCGTCTATGTTCCTTATGTGTATATCTTTCTTAGGACAACAGGGAGGGTCAGCTCTAATTTAGGGCAGAATGTGATTATTGCTGAGTATGTGCATGCTCAGTCACTCAATCACGTCCGACTCTTTGCGACCCCTGGATTGTAGCCCACCAGGCTCCTCTGTCCATGGGATTTTTCAGGCAAGAATACTGGAATGGGTTAACATTTCCTTCTCGAGTGGATCATACCAACCCAGGGATTGAACCTGTGTCTCCTGCGTCTCCTGCATGAGCAGGAGGATTCTTTACCACTGAGATCCACCTGGGAAGCCCTCTATTCCTGAGTACTTTTGGCATAATAATATAACCACTTTTATACAATCAAAACCTTACTAATATTTCTAAGAAGTATTATAATAAAATAAAGATAAATAGCTTTTACTGCTGATATAGCATATTTGTTACCACGTTTCCCAGGTGGCTTAGTGGTAAAACATCTGCCTGCCAATGCAGGAGACACCAGATGTGGGTTCAGTTCCTAAGTTGGAAAGATACTCTGGAGGAGGAAATGGCAAACTACTCCAGCTTTATAACAGACAACTGTATAGTGCTTTATACTTTAAGAACTTTTAACATCCCTTAGAATTGCACAGCCTTGGGGAATTACCTGGCAGTTCAGTGTTTAGGACTTGGTGCTTTCACTGTGTAGCCTTCACTGAAAGTTGGTACTTTCACTGTGGGGGCCTGAGTTCAAACCCTAGTCTGGGGAGTGGACAAAAAAAAAAAAAAAAAAAAAATTTTTTTTTAAGATGCACAGCCTTGCAAAGTGAAGCTTCTTATTCTTCTAGCTCTACACAGCTCTCTTTACATTTTGAGGTTCCCACATTAGGTGCATCTCCCAGCATAAAAACTATCTTGCTATGAAGCACATTGTTTTCAAACATAGGTCTCCACTGCATGTCTTCACTCAACCAGAGAAAACCATACTGGTCATTTTAAAATATGCAGTGTCTGTTTTCCCACCATCCCCAGACCCAACTAAGGATCTTTTCACTGCAGTACACAGAAAGCCATATCCAACACACATTCCAAAATGCTGGAACAGATACAACAAAAGGAATTTGCTCCAAGGGTTAACTCCAAGTTCAGCTAGACAGATTATTGCCATAGTTTTAAGTCAGACCTGGCTGAAAACCCAGAGAGCAGAGAAATAAGGAATGCAGAGTTACCTCTGCATGGCTGGACAAAGCTCTTTGGCCAAAAAAAAGAAAAGGAATATATAATGAAATGTTATCAGGATTTTTCTGACAGTATAGCTTGGATCAGTTTATCACTTCAACTGTATTAGGCAAAAAGGAGAAAATGTAAGACAGATCTATGTATATATTTTATCACCGTGCAATGCCCCTATCATCTGGCAAATATTTTACAAATAATCTCTGAAATTTAACGAATTAAATTATCATCCCTCTATTCTGGGGTAGATTGAAGAGAGAGGGTAAATGCAAGAAACCTACAGATTTTCCACACCAACACTATATACTTAGTAAATAATTTATAAGGAACAGCAACCACAAATCTTCAGAAAACAGTGTATTTTCTTTTATGTCCTTTCTACCATTGTAATGACCTCCAGGTCTCCCAGTCTCTTCCTAAAAGTTCTTCCTTATTAATTATCACATTCCTCCTTATTACTAGTCATTTGTATTTAGGTTTTTTCCCTTCCCCAAAGATGGCAAATTATTTGACAAAGGTACTGTGCCTTATTTCTCTTTGTGTCCACTTCTGTATACTCCACACAGTAGTAGTTCTATCAGTACTGATCAGTGCCATTGACCTCCCTGCCGCTCTTCTCAAACAGGTAACCAAGCCAGGAGAGAACTCAGAAGTTCTGTTTTGCTTCACACTCTGACTCAGTTATATTATTGACTCTGAGGTGGAAGCTAAGCTTTAGCCAAGCTTTTATTACTTCTGAGCAAGTCACTTCATTAAGACTCTATTTGCACTTTCCACGTTTTCACTAGAGAATAATGGTCAGCTTCAAATCTACCAGACTGGATGACAGAAATTTCATTTGGCATCATTTATTATATCCAAACATTATTATACAGTGTCATTAATTCTGTCATTCAGCTGTGAGAGATCTAATCTTACAAAATGACTTGGAAGAAAAAGATGAAATACAATTGACAGCCCTCTCCCTTTGCGTGGATAATCCCTTCAGTTGATAATCTAAAATAATCCATCAACACCACTCAGATCACTCTCCATGCCAAAAAATAGCAAGGAGCTGGTACTTTCCTTTCTCCACTGTGTAGCTAGAGAGAGAGGAAGACAAGCTTTATAGCTGATTTTTTAAATTAATTTATTTATCTATTTATTTTTGGTAGTGCTGGGTATTCATTGCTGCATGTGGGCTTTCTCTAGCAGCGTGAGTGGGGGCTACTCCTTGTTAAGGTACATAGGCTTCTCACTGTGGTGGCTTCTCTGGTCACCAACCACAGGCTCTAGGCTTGCGGGCTTCAGGAGCTGTGGCACAGTTGTTGTGATGCAACTAAGCTACAGGTGTATCCCACAGCATGTGGAATCATCCCAGACCAGGGATCGAACCCACTGCATTGGCAAGAGGACTCTTAACCACTGGACCACCAGGGAAGTCCTACAGCTGATTTTAAAGCCACTATCTTTTATAAATAGTGTGTAATGTGAAAATAAATGATTTTTCACATTGAATAATTAATACCTGCAATATTCTAATATTTTAAAAGTTTGGGCCAAACCAGTCCTCACAACTGAAACAGTGAACCATGCAAGGTTTTTCCTGCCTTTCTTTCCAAGAGAGAATAGCTTAGTTTTGACATCCACTTGAAATAAACTCCACTGTCCTAGAATAGTAGAACAATGTGTTTGCAAATTCGTGGGGAAATACCTGCTCAGTACAGCAATGCTCTGCCACTGAGTTAAAGATCCCCATCAATTACTCAGAGTCATCCAAGACCATGACATGCTTCTGAATTGAGCCATTCTCTGGCCCACTAATCCAGGACTTTCCTGTGTTACTAACCACTGATTCTCTAACAGTTTTGATTATTTATTCCTCAGCCACTGTTGGTAGCTACTAATCTATAATCTCCATAAATCTTACAGAAACATCCTAGAAAGGTTTTTTGTTGTTGTTTTTTTGTTTTTTTTTTTTTAATCTTTGCTACCACCAAATTTCAACTACAGCCTGTATCTGCTGTGTTCTAGAACAAACTTAGCTCCATGCAACCCACATCCTGGTCTTATCCAAGGCTGGGTTAAAAACTGACCCACACCCTGAGTGTGTTTCAAAATAACCAAACTTATCCCAACATATGTTTTCAGTTCTCTGTACAGTAAGCCAAATCAGAGATAATACTTTGCCAGCAAAGGTCTGTCTGGTCAAAGCTATGGTTTTTCCAGTAGTCATGTATGGATGTGAGAGTTGAACTATAAAGAAAGCTGAATGCCAAAGAATTGATGCTTTTGAACTGTGGTGTTGGAGAAGGCTCTTGAGAGTCCCTTGGACTGAAAGGAGATCAAACCTGTCAATCCTAAAGGAAATCAGTCCTGAATATTCATTGGAAGGATTGATGCTGAGGCTGAAACTCCAGTACTTTGGGCACCTGATGTGAAGAACTGACTCATTTGAAAAGACCCTGATGCTGGGAAAGATTGAAGGCTTGAGGAGAAGGGGACGACAGAGTTTGAGATGGTTGGATGGCATCACCAACTCGATGGACATGAGTTTGAGCAGGCTTCGGGAATTGGTGATGGACAGGGAAGCCTGGCACGCTGCAGTCCATGGGGTCGAAAAGAGTCAGACATGACTGAGTGACTGAATTGAACAGTACAGTAAGCCAATGTTAAAATAAAGGATTCAAATTGGTACATTTATTATTTAAAAGAGGAAGAAACATGCCACCAAGGAATAAAATCATATTTAAAGCAACTCTGCTCTTCCCATAAAAATTATGTATACATTAATATTTTACTCTTTTTCATTCAAGTTAATAATCAGAAATCTTTGGCAGTCTGCATTTCCCAATATAATGGTACCCCACGTCCCACCACATCATTCACATATTCTTTGGGGTGGGAAGGGGTGTACCACTACACAGTTTGCAGGATCTTAGTTCCCAAATCAGGGATTGAACCCAGGGCTATGGTTGTGAAGACACAGAGTCCTAACCACTGGACCACCAAGGAAGTCCCAAATTATTTGCTTTATTTAATTTTATTTTATGAAATTGGATTCTGGTTCTTGTGGAAACATATAATTAAATCTCTTGTGCTGCTCAAGAGAGGTTAATTGTTTTAAATAAAAATCATTACAACATTTTGCAATGACAACATGAAAACAAAAGTTTCTTTTGACAGACCACAGCTTTTGGTAGAAATCGTAAAGAAATCAATCAACAGAAAAGGGATGGTGACCTAACTCTTTGTATTTAAGAAATCTTTTTTTTTTTTTTTTGCTAGAATTAATTAATTTTAGCTAAGAGCGCTAAGAATTCATTTACCAAACTAAACTCCCACACTTCTTTAAAATTATAATTTAAATTCTTCAGTAAACATGCATGTATAATCCATTCTTCATATTTTTTGCCAAATGATATGACCTTCCATTTAATAAGCATTACTGACAAACAGCTTAGTTTTTTTAAACATAAAATATTGTTTGAAGATTAAAAGGTCTGTCTCTGAAGGGATCAAAAGCACTTGAAAGTAGACATCTGAAAAGTAGTAACTATTCCTGAAGTTTCAAAGTATCACTACCATACCACCTGCTGCTGCTGTTACTGCTGCTAAGTCGCTTCAGTCGTGTCCAACTCTGTGCAACCCCATAGACAGTAGCCTACCAGGCTCCCCCGTCCCTGGGATTCTCCAGGCAAGAACACTGGAGTGGGTTGCCATTTCCTTCTCCAATGCATGAAAGTGAAAAGTGAAAGGGAAGTCGCTCAGTCATGTCTGACTCTTAGCGACCCCATGGACTGCAGCCCACCAGGCTCCTCCGCCCATGGGATTTTCCACCTACTCCATCTTAAATGTCAAGTTCACATGGGTTAAATGCTAGAAGTCCATAAGGTTGTAAGATAAAGGTCTTGAATGCATAAATATGCTAATAGCTACTAAAGAACAATCTTTATATTTTTAATAGCTTAAGACAAAAAATATTTCAAAAGAAAACTATGTCCATCTTTCTTTTATTGATATGGAATAATTACTTAGTAAATCTCTTTTTTACTCTATGCTTATGATTGAAACAGGTCTGGTAGAAAGAAAAACTGGCATTATTCTTATTGAGTCTCTCTTATGTTGCAAAGAGAATCCTCAGATTTGAAGTTGAAAATATGGTGTCCCTGTTAATAGAATGCTCACACTGTACCTGGCACGGTACCAGGGAAGGCAGAGGTAGGTTTCTCCTCCAGAGACTTACTATCTAAGAAATGCAGACAAAGCTATTTGCATATAACAAGAAAGCCCATTCTTCAGTTAAATGTCAGTTTCAGAAGTACTGGCTTTCAGGCATCTCTTAGGTTTCCACCCTCCCTTTTTCCTCCTGCACTTTTTTCCTCCCCTTCCTTGAGTTTCAGTGCACATAGGATTTTCACAGAAAAGGTAAATGAAAAACTTGCATTCTGATGACAAAAGAGGAAAGAAATGGACAGTTACAAGTACACCGGAATGTTTCGGGATCTAGAGAACATAACAGAGAAAAATCTCACCAGGACATAAGAGACTTAGAAAGGAATGCGAGTGAGAAATGGAACCAATTTCTACAGCTGTTATTGAGTTCTGGACATGAAGATGAAATAAATGTTCTGTCTTTTGTGGTTTACTTTGACACCAGTGAGATTGTAGAGTAAGAAGCAGCTATTGAAAACACCCCTTTGCCTCTATCCCACTTTAAGTTACATTAAAATCCTGCAGATGTTGACTGAAACAGGTAGAGAAAAACATCAAGGTCAACTAGACATCCCATATAAAATATTATAATTTAGGTGCCCAGAAAACTTAGGGTCGAAAGATTGCAATTACTTTACTTGTACTAGACTAATCACGAAAGCATAGTCTGAATAGACTCCACTTTACTTTTGTTTTCATTAATTTCCTAGTGGGATAACTTTGTACCTTTCTTTGTGTGTGTGTGGTGGAGCGGGGGGAATACCTTTGAATGTGTGTACTGAAGCAAATGTTGATCATTTTTTCAGGGAACTTAGCTCAATGTGATGTGGGAGACTCAATGGAAGGGGAGTTTGGGGAAGAATGGATACATGTATGAGTATGGCTGAGACCCTTTGTTCACTGTTCACCATTGTTTTTGGTTGTTTTTTTTTAAAACACTTGCTGCCCTAAGCTGCTTAATTTTTAAGATTTAGTTATTTATGGCTGCACTGGGTCTTCATTGTGGCATGCTGGCTTTCTCTAGTTGCAGTGCATGGGCTTCTCATTGTGGTGGCTTCTCTTGCTGTGGAGCATGGACTGCAGAGCATGGTCACAGTGGTTGTGACATATGGGCTTATTTGCCACGAGGCATGTGGAATCTTCCCTGACCAGGGATTGAACGCATATCCCTTGTGTTGACAGGCAGATTCTTAGGCACTAGACCACCAGGACAGTCCTTATTACAGCACTGTTAATCAGCGATACTCCAATACAAAACAAAAAGTTTAAAAGAATATTGATCATCTTTTAATGATATGGCGCACAAAAGGAGAGCTAGAATAGTCAGAAAATACTGAATTCTTCATGCATTATCCTAATAATATCTCACAAATCTTCAGGTAGGAATTAATATTACCCCTTTTTTGCAAAAGAGGAAATGGGAGCTTAACTGGATATTCAATAACATGTCCAAGGTCACATAATTAGTGAGTGGGAGGTCAGAAATTGAACCCTCTCATCTACCTCCAGAGCCGGCATCATGACTCCCTACTTACAGTAATGCATGAGCTCATCCTAAGGATGAGTCAGAGACGATTAGATGGACTTGGGAAGGTGGGTTAGCAAAGTCTTTCACAAAGTGTAGTACACACATCACTGGTGGTGTTCAAGATGAATTTTTGGTGATATGTAGACAGACTTTTTAAAAATGTAATAGTAGTATATTTGTTAGGATATGTTAAGAACTAATATGATCAACTTATTAAACCCAATATTTCATGAATTTTTTGTTGTTTAGAATAAGGCTAAAGTTTTTTAAGTGAACTGTTTAAAATGTGTGCAAATAAAAAAGTCATAGGAAAGTAACAGTACAGATGGAACTCTTAATTCGGGAAAAGGCACAAAGAAAAGAAATCAAATTTGGGAACCATGGAATTAAAGCACTGCATGATAGTAAAAAATCACTAGTAAAATGTCATGGAGACTTGAAAGCAGACAATAAGTATACAGAAGAGCAAATATGTCATTATGACTAGATTATGGGGTGGCTAGATAGAAATTAACCTGAGAGGTTAGCATGTTAAGAAGCTTAGAATTTAAAACAAAAGAAATTGGAGAGTCATCAATAGATTTGACAGTCAGATTTACAGGTAAGAAAAAACACTCTAGAGAAAAGTCCTGGAGACAGAGGCCATGACATCACACTCATTTTGATGGCTACTACCAGGCAATGGCACCCCACTCCAGTACTCTTGCCTGGAAAATCCCATGGACGGAGGAGCCTGGTAGGCTGCAGTCCATGGGGTCGCTAAGAGTCGGGCACGACTGAGCGACTTCACTTTCACTTTTCACTTTCATGCATTGAAGAAGGAAATGGCAACCCACTCCAGTGTTCTTGCCTGGAGAATCCCAGGGATGGGGGAGCCTGGTGGGCTGCCATCTATGGGGTCGCACAGAGTCAGACATGACTGAAGTGACTTAGCAGCAGCAACCAGAAATCCAGAAAATGACAATTATTAGCAAGCATGTATAGAAATTGTAACCCTTGTGCACTATTGATGAGAATGTAAAACCCATGCAGCTACTATGGAAAACACTAGGGTGATTTTTCAAAACTTTACAAAGAGAATTACCATATAATCCAGTAATTCTACTTTAGGGTATATACCCAAAAGAATAGGATAGGTACTCAATGAGATATTTGTAAAGTCATGTTCATGCCAGCATTACTTGCAGTAACTTAAAGATGGAAGCAATTCAAGTTTCTATCAACAGATGAGTAGGTAAACAAGATGTGATATATATATAATTCAGTCTTAAAAAGGAAGGAACTTCTGAAACATGCTACAGAATGGATAAACCTTGAGAACAATACGCTAAGTGAAATACCTCAGACACAAAAGACTAATACTGTCTGATTCCACTTATATCTAGTACTTAGAGTAGTCAATTCACAGAGACAGAAAGTAGAACAATGGTCACCAGGGCTGGGAAAGGAGGGAATGGGGGAAATTATTGTCTAGTTGATACAGTTTCAAGATAAAAAGTGTTCTGTGGATGGATGGGAGTGATGGGAGGACAACAGTGTGAATATATTTGGAATCCATTGAACTGCACATTTAAAAATGGCTAAGATGTTAAATCTTAATGTATTTTAACAATTATTTACTTCAAAAATGAAAAAAAGGAAACCATTGTAATAGTCCACACACAAAAGCATTGAATCTTTAGCTAAAACTTTAACTAAAGAAGCAACAACTGATGGAGTCACTGATTCCTAGTCATGGAAATGGCTGGATAACCAGCAGGGCATAACTAACTCATCTGTTCAACAGGTTGGGTCACTTCAGATGTTTTCAGCAAGTGATTTATTCATGTAACTTTTGGATTTATTTAAATAAAAAATCATTGAACACTTAGTGCATATGAAGCTGTGTAAGTCCTGGGGATAAAGTGGTGAAAAAAAAAAGATATTATCCATCTCATTTTCTAGAATGGATAGTAATGGATCTTTCCACCACTGGCAGGTGTGAGCCCTTTAATTATTCTTATCTTGTGAGTCCAGATAGCACCTTCCATCCACAGCCCGTTTGCTTAGTCAATGTTTGCCAGACTTGAGGCATGCCAACTTTTCATTTTGAAAGTTCTTTTTAATTACCATTGATTCAGAAAAAGAAAATCTAACATGAAAACAATAGTCTAACACTAGATATAATCCTAAAATGAAGATCAATCTAATAAACACATTTAATTATAACTCACTACTTGCACCTTATTTTTTCTTTTTTGTCATGAAACAGTAACAGTATCTTCAAGGGTATTTACTGTCCTGTGGACATTTCTGAGTCAACCATTAGAAACCACTGGACTAGGATACTTGCCAATTCCCCAAGTCTGATTCAAGTTATCTCTGCCTTCTTCAAAGTAATTAATGGCTTCAAGGGATCCTACTTTGGCTGTCTTTGAACATTAAGACCTATAAATAAGAGATACACATAATAATACCTATAAATACCCAAAGATTTCTGCCAAGCCCCTAACAGTTCTTCCTGCCATTAAATGATAAAATTCAATTCAAACTCATTGACAAACTCTAATTGAATACCTCCATGTAACAGATAACAGATGAAGTACTGAAGGCGAAAAGTTCTTCACCATAGAATGGACATCTCCTGTACTAAGAGTGAAAGGGGGCCCTCTTAATACTTAAATCAGCAAAATTGACCCAAAATTTAAGAGATTATACTTACCCTACTTAGTTGAGTTCAGTTCAGTCTCTCAGTCGTGTCCAACTCTTTGAGACCACATGGACTGCAGCATGCCAGGGTTCCCGGTCCATCACCAACTCCTGGAGTTTACTCAAACTCATCTCCTTTGAGTCCGTGATGCCATCCAACCATCTCATCCTCGGTTATCTCTTTATCCTCCCATCTTCAATCTTTCCCAGCATCAGGGTCTTTTCCAATGAGTCAGTTCTTAGCATCAGGTGGTCAAAGTACTGGAGTTTCAGCTTCGGCATCAGTCCTTCCAATGAATATTCAGGACTGATTTCCTTTAGGATGGACTGGTTGGATCTCCTTGCAGTCCAAGGGACTCTCAAGAGTCTTCTCCAACACCACACTTCAAAAGCATCAACTTTTCAGCACTCAACTTTCTTTATAGTCCAACTCTCACAACCATACATGACTACTGGAAAAACCATAGCTTTGACCAGATGGACCTTTGTTGGCAAAGTAATGTCTCTGCTCTTTAATTTGCAGTGTAGGTTGGTCATAACTTTTCTTCCAAGGAGCAAGTGTCTTTTAATTTCATGGCTGCAGTTACCATCTGCAGTGATTTTGGAGCCCAAGAAAATAAAGTCTGTCACTGTTTCCATTGTTTCCCCATCTATTTCCCATGAAGTGATGGGACCAGATGCCATGATCTTAGTTTTCTGAAAGTTAAGATTTAAGCCAACTTTTGCACTCTCCTCTTTCACTTTCATCAAGAGGATCTTTGGTTTTTCTTCACTTTCTGCCATAAGCGTGGTGTCATCTGCATATCTGAGGCTATTGATATTTCTCCTAGAAATCTTGATTCCAGCTGGTGCTTCATCCAGCGTGGCATTTCTCATGATGTACTCTGCATATAAGTTAAATAAGCAGGGTGACAATATACAGCCTTGACGTACTCCTTTTCCGATTTGGAACCAGTCTGTTGTTCCATGTCCAGTTCTAACTGTTGCTTCTTGACCCGCATACAGATTGCTCAGGAGGCAGGTCAGGTGGTCTGGTATTCCCATCTCTTTCACAATTTTCCACAGTTTGTTGTGATCCACACAGTCAAAGGCCTTGGAGTAGTCAATAAAGCAGAAGTAGATATTTTTCTGGAACTCTCTTGTTTCTTCAATGATCCAACAGATGTTGGCAATTTGATCTCTGGTTCCTCTGCCTTTTCTAAATCCAGCTTGAACATCGTTCACGGTTCATGTACTATTGAAGCCTGGCTTGGAGAATTTTGAACATTACTTCGATAGTGTGTGAGGTGAGTGCAATTGTGCAGTTGTTTGAGCATTCTTTGGCATTGCCTTTCTTTGGGATTGGAATGAAAACTGACCTTTTCCAGTCCTGTGGCCACTGCTGAGTTTTCCAAATTTGCTGGCATATTGAGTGCAGCACTTTCACAGCATCATCTTTTAGGATTTGAAATAGCTCAACTGGAATTCTATCACCCCCACTAGCTTTTTTCATAGTGATGCTTCCCTAAGTCCCACTTGACTTCACATTCCAGGATATCTGGTTCTAGGTGAGTGATCACACCATTATGGTTATCTGGGTCATGAAGATCTTTTTTGTATAGTTCTTCTGTGTATTCTTGCCACCTCTTTTTAATATCTTCTGCTTCTGTTAGGTCCTTACCTTTTCTGTCCTTTATTGTGCCCATCTTTGCATGAAATGTTCCCTTGGTACCTCTAATTTTCTTGACATCTCTAGTCTTTCCCATTCTATTGTTTTCCTCTATTCCTTTGCACTTATCACTGAGGAAGGCTTTCTTTCTTTTTTTTTTAATCAATTATTTTATTTGGAGGCTGTTTACTTTACAATATTGTAGTGATTTTTACCATACATTGACATGGAGGAAGGTTTTCTTATCTCTCCTTGATATTCTTTGGAACTCTCCATTCAAATGGGTATATCTTTCCTTTTCTCCTTTGCCTTTCACTTTTCTTTTCACAGCGACTTGTAAGCCCTCCTCAGACAACCATTTTGCCTTTTTGCATTTCTTTTTCTTGGGGGTGGTCTTGATTACTGCCTCCTGTACAATGACACGAACCTCCTTCCATAGTTCTTCAGGCACTCTATCATATCTAATCCTTTTAATCTACTTGTCACTTCTACTGTATAATCATAAAGGATTTGATTTAGTTCATACCTGAATGGTCTAGAGGCTTTCCTTATTTTTTTCAATTTAAGTCTGAATTTTGCAATAAGGAATTCATGTTCTGAGTCACAGTCAGCTCCTGGTCTTGTTTTTACTGACTGTATAGAGCTTCTCCATCTTTGGCTGCAAAGAATATAATCAATCTGATTTTGGTATTGACCATCTGGTGATGTTCATGTGAAGAGTCTTCTCTTGTGTTCTTGGAAGAGGGTATTTGCCATGATCAGTGTGTTATCTTGGCACACACTCTAATAGCCTTTGCCCTGCTTCATTCTGTACTCCAAGGCCAGGTTTGCCTGTTACTCCATGTATTTCTTGACTTCCTACTTTTGCATTCCATTCCCTATGATGAAAAGAACATCTTTTTTGGGTGTTAGTTCTAGAAGGTATTGTAAGTCTTCATAGAACTGTTCAACTTCAGCTTCTTCAGCATTACTGGTCGGGGCATAGACTTGGATTACTGTGATATTGAATGGTTTGCCTTGGAAATGAACAGAGATCATTCTGTCATTTTTGAGATTGCATCCAAGTATTACATTTCAGACTCTTTTGTTGACTATAATGGCTACTCCATTTCTTCTACGGGATTCTTGCCCACAGTAATTGATATAATGATCATCTGAGTTAAATTCACCCATTCCAGTGTACTTTAGTTCACTGATTCCTAAAATGTTGAAGTTCATTCTTGCCATCTCCTGTTTGACTACTTCCAATTTGCCTTGATTCATGGACCTAACGTTCCAGGTTCATATGCAATATTGCTCTTACAGCATCGGACTTAACTTCTATCACCTGTCACATCTACAACTGGGTGTTGTTTTTGCTTTGGCTCCATCTTTTCATTCTTTCTGGAGTTATTTCTCCACTGATCTCCGGTAGCATCTCCAGTACCCTACTTAAGGAGGTCACAAATTGATAAGTAGCATAATCAAATTATTGGGGCTGCCCAGTCAGTGCTAGTGGTAAAGAACTCTCCTGCCAATGCAGGAGATGCAAGAGACATGGGTTTGATCCCTGGGTCAGGAAGATCCCCTGGAGGAGGGCATGGCAAACTACTCCAGTAATCTTGCCTGGAGAATCCCATGGACAGAGGAGCCTGGAGGGCTACAGTCCATAGGATCACAAAGAGTTGGACATGACTGAAGTGACTTAGCAGGCACGCAGGATCAAATTTATATGAAAACTCAAATGAAAAAGCACTTAATTGGTGGGTATGGAGAGACTTAAGGATGGTGATTGGGGATACTTCCAAAGAAACTAAGGCTTTAATTAAATCTCAAAGAACTACCAGTATTTCAACCCAAGGAAGAAAATGAGAAGTACACTTTGAGCAGAGGAACAGCAGAGAGCTCATCAAAATACTGGCTGCAACTCCAATATTACCATTTACAGTGGAAAATATTAAGGGTTTCTAAAATGCATTTGTCATACTCTTTACCTGTGTGGAGCTTATAATTTTTTTAATGTTAAAACAATTTTTTTAAAGACAAAATAATGGACATCTTTTCCCTGACTATACGATACACACATAAGATTCAGATATTAAAAAGGGGGGAGGGGAGGGGAACAGAGACAGATACTGAGAAAGAGAGAAAGCAATAAAGAGAGAGAAGGGGGATAAAAGGAAGGAGAGGGTGAAGGAAGGAAAAGAGAAAGAAAGAAAATTTACCAGCATAATTGAACAGGGTTCTTAACTTCCAGCATGACAGTTTTCTGGATTCAAGATAGATTTCAAGGATGGATGTATAGAACTACATATATTAGATTATGTTACAGATGCTAAGGTCCTATTTTCAGTGGCTGCTATTCTTTGTCGCTTGGGAATGACTAACAGAAGATAAGGGGCTTCCCTTGTTGCTCAGCTGGTAAAGAATCTGCCTGCAATGCAAGAGACCCCAGTTCTATTACTGGGTTAGGAAGATCCACTGCAGAATGGATTGGCTACCCACTCTAGTATTCTTGGGCTTCCCTGGTGGCTCAGCTGGTAAGAATCCACCCATAATATGGGAGACCTGGGTTCAATCCCTGGGTTGGGAAGATCCCTGGAGAAGGGAATAGCTACCCACTCCAGTATTCTGGCCTGGAGAATTCCATAAACTACAGAAGATAGTCTGATTTATAGCTCTCTTCATTTTTTTTTAACATCATGATGTGTTACTTCCTGGCATTCAGTGCATGAGTTCTCCCAACTAATTCCAAAGCTTGCATATTAAATGAATTCTTTAAGATATCTCTCATTATAATATTTTATAAACTTTTCTGATGTTCAGCTCCTTCTCATCATCATGACAACCTGGCAATTATCAGGTAGGAATCCTATTACACTGTCTTTTAATTTCCATTCCCTTTGATAATTTTCATCATCTTTTGATTTTCAGCTAAACCTTATGGCAGTTGAGTTCTCATGTCCAATCTCACTAAATCAGGCAAGTATACATAATTATGTAATTTTTATGTGTTAACCAGGGCTGTGTTCCAAAGTGTTTCATTGGCTGCCGACCTCAGAACTATTTGAATGGTTATTAAAATGCAGATTTCTAAGACCAGTTTCATAGTCCTGGAAATTTACATTTTTAACAAGTTCCAGGAAAATTCTCCCTTCAGACTCCTGTCATTTAGAAATACATGAGGCTTGACAGACTCATCAAGAAACAAAGGGAGAAAAATCAAATCAATAAAATTAGAAATGAAAATGGAGAGATCACAACAGACAACACAGAAATACAAAGGATCATAAGAGACTACTATCAGCAATTATATGCCAATAAAATGGACAACGTCGAAGAAATGGACAAATTCTTAGAAAAGTACAACTTTCCAAAACTGGACCAGGAAGAAACAGAAAATCTTAACAGACCCATCACAAGTATGGAAATTGAAACTGTAATCAGAAATCTTCCAGCAAACAAAAGCCCAGGTCCAGACGGCTTCACAGCTGAATTCTACCAAACATTTAGAGAAGAGCTGGCCCTGGGATTCGTGGGTACCCAGGCAAGGGTGTGGGAGAGCGGCGCAGGCGCCCTGGCGGCCTGGAGGGTCGAGGCGCCTGCGCAGTCGCGCTTCCTCGGGCAGCAGCCATGTAGAAAATAAAAAAAAAAAGAGAAGAGCTAACACCTATTCTACACAAACTCTTCCAGAAAATTGCAGAGGAAGGTAAACTTCCAAACTGATCCTATGAGGCCACCATCACCCTAATACCAAAACCTGACAAAGATGCCACAAAAAAAGAAAACTACAGGCCCATATCACTGATGAACATAGATGCAAAAATCCTTAACAAAATTCTAGCAATCAGAATCCAACAACACATTAAAAAGATCATACACCATGACAAAGTGGACTTTATCCCAGGGATGCAAGGATTCCTCAATATCCGCAAATCAATCAATGTAAAACACCACATTAACAAATTGAAAAATAAAAGCCATATGATTCTCTCAATAGATGCAGAGAAAGCCTTTGACAAAATTCAACATCCATTTATGATAAAAAAAAACTCTCCAGAAAGCAGGAATAGAAGGAACATACCTCAATATAATAAAAGCTATATATGACAAACCCACAGCAAATATTATCCTCAATGGTGAAAAATTGAAAGCATTTCCTCTAAAGTCAGGAACAAGATGAGGATGCCCACTTTCACCATTACTATTCAACATAGTTTTGGAAGTTTTGGCCACAGCAATCAGAGCAGAAAAAGAAATAAAAGGAATCCAAATTGGAAAAGAAGAAGTAAAACTCTCACTGTTTGCATATGACATGATCCTCTACATAGAAAACCCTAAAGACTCCACCAGAAAATTACTAGAGCTCATCAATGAATATAGTAAAGTTGCAGGATATAAAATCAACACACAGAAATCCCTTGCATTCCTATACACTAATAATGAGAAAATAGAAAGAGAAATTAAGGAAACAATTCCATTCACCATTGCAATGAAAAGAATAAAATACTTAGGAATATATCTACCTAAAGAAACTAAAGACCTATATAGAGAAAACTATAAAACACTGGTGAAAGAAATCAAAGAGGACACTAATAGATGGAGAAATATACCATGTTCATGGATTGGAAGAATCAATATAGTGAAAATGAGTATACTACCCAAAGCAATTTATAGATTCAATGCAATCCCTATCAAGCTACCAATGGTATTCTTTACAGAGCTAGAACAAATAATTTCACAATTTGTATGGAAATAAAAAAAACCTTGAATAGCCAAAGCAATCTTGAGAAAGAAGAATGGAACTGGAGGAATCAATAGTCTGACTTCAGGCTCTACTACAAAGCCACAGTCATCAAGACAGTATGGTACTGGCACAAAATATAGATCAATGGAACAAAATAGAAAGCCCAGAGATAAATCCACGCACCTATGAACACCTTATCTTTGACAAAGGAGGCAAGAATATACAATGGAGGAAAGACAATCTCTTTAACAAGTGGTGCTGGGAAAACTGGTCAACCACTTGTAAAAGAATGAAACTATAACACTTTCTAACACCATACACAAAAATAAACTCAAAATGGATTAAAGATCTAAACTAAGACCAGAAACTATAAAACTCCTAGAGGAGAACATAGGCAAAACACTCTCCGACATACATCACAGCAGGATCCTCTATGACCCACCTCCCAGAATATTGGAAATAAAAGCAAAAATAAACAAATAGGATCTAATTAAACTTAAAAGCTTCTTCACAACAAAGGAAACTATAAGCAAGGTGAAAAGACAGCCTTCAGAATGGGAGAAAATAATAGCAAATGAAGCAACTGACAAACAACTAATCTCAAAAATATACAAGCAACTCCTACAGCTCAATTCCAGAAAAATAAATGACCCAATCAAAAATAGACCAAAGAACTAAATAGACATTTCTCCAAAGAAGACATATAGATGTCTAACAAACACATGAAAAGATGCTCAACATCACTCATTATCAGAGAAATGCAAATCAAAACCACTATGAGGTACCATTTCACACCAGTCAGAATGGCTGTGATCCAAAAGTCTACAAGCAATAAATGCTGGAGAGGGTGTGGAGAAAAGGGAACCCTCTTACACTGTTGGTGGGAATGCAAACTAGTACAGCCACTATGGAGAACAGTGTGGAGATTCCTTAAAAAACTGGAAATAGAACTGCCTTATGATCCAGCAATCCCACTGCTGCATACACACTGAGGAAACCAGAATTGAAAGAGACACGTGTACCCCAATGTTCATCGCAGCACTGTTTATAATAGCCAGGACATGGAAGCAACCTAGATGTCCATCAGCAGATGAATGGATAAGAAAGCTATGGTACATATACACAATGGAGTATTACTCAGCCATTAAAAAGAATACATTTGAATCAGTTCTAATGAGGTGGATGAAACTGGAGCCTATTATACAGAGTGAAGTAAGCCAGAAAGAAAAACACCAATACAGTATACTAACGCATATATATGGAATTTAGAAAGATGGTAACAATAACCCTGTGTACGAGACAGCAAAAGAGACACTGATGTATAGAACAGTCCTTTGGACTCTGTGGGAGAGGGAGAGGGTGGGATGATTTGGGAGAATGGCATTGAAACATGTATAATATCATATATGAATCGAGTCGCCAGTCCAGGTTCGATGCACGATCCTGGATGCTTGGGGCTGGTGCACTGGGACGACCCAGAGGGATGGTATGGGGAGGGAGGAGGGAGGAGGGTTCAGGATGGGGAACACATGTATACCTGTGGTGGATTTATTTTGATATATGGCAAAACCAATACAATATTGTAAAGTTAAAAAATAAAATAAAATTTAAAAAAAAAAAAAAAAAGCCCTAACTACCTACAGCAGTTCCTATTACTGCAGCTGATCTTGGGACTGTAAAAAAAAAAAAAGAAGAAGAAGAAATACACGAGGCTTGAAATAAGTCCCCTGATTCCATTTGAGCCACCTTAACAACTTGAAGTAAAATGGCAGGTTCATCCCAAAGGAACAAAGGAAATGCTATTGTGAGAGGAAACAACCACAGGTATGTTGGAAAACTAGTGGATGGCATCATCTAGGTTAATAACTTAGCTACAAATGGCTCACTTGCTAAAACTATTTTGAGATCATAAAATTTTATAATTGGATGTGTCTACAGGATCATATAGAATCATATAGAATCGACTAAACTGAACTGAACTGATAGGATCAATAAGGCTTCCCTGGTAGCTCAGGTGGTAAAGAATCCACCTGCAATGTGGGAAACCCAGGTTTGATACCTGGGTTGGGATGATCTCCTGGAGAAGGGAATGGCAACCCACTCCAGTATTGTTGCCTGGAGAACCTCACGGACAGAGAAGCCTGGTAAGCTACAGTCCATGGGAATCACAAAGAATCAGACATGACTGAGTGACTAACACTTGACTTTAATAGGATCATTTGGCTTCCCTGGTGGCTCAATGGTAAAGAATCCGCATTCCAATGCAGGAGACACAGGAGATGAGAGTTTCATTCCTGGGTTAGGAAGATCTCTTAGAGAAGGAAATGGCAACCCACTCCAGTATTTTTTCCTGAGCAATCTCATGGACAGAGAAGCCTGGTGGCCTATACTCCACAGGGCTACAAAGAGTCAGACACAACTTAGCAACTAAAGTATGGGTATATATAGCACCATTTAGTGTAATGTTAGCTTGACCTTCATATTAAACCTGAGGAAACCAAGGATTATAGAGTCCAGTTATTATGTTATTTTATTTACTTTAAAATAGGAGATTTTTGCTTGCTTTTTCAAGAGTAACACCTAATAATGACATACGGAAAATGTATTCATTTTACCAAAATAGTCAGTCTCCTGCCAGTTTACAGAGTGTAAGTATAGCAGACCTGACTTATTTTTTGCTATAATTTAATCCAATTATCTAAAGCTCCAAATGCAGGGGGAAAAAACTTATATGAATAACTGATTCAGTCTCACAGTTATAAGTAGGTTAGAATGTGTCAATCATCCGGTGCCCTGAGAAGGCTATGAAGACACAATTTCAAATGTCATGTTTCTTCTTGCTGGGAGCCACATGAAGGTTACTGAATTTTAAACATATTTGTAAGCTTAATAAGTACAGATTCTTCTGCACATGTGCCATAGAAGCTCAAGAACATTTTGCTTATTTCTGTGTTATGCTGACAGAATCATCTAACATGACTCAAATCACAGAACACTTAAAAAAGAGATTTTTTTTAATATGAAAAAGCAGCCCATAGAAATAAATATTTGACCAAAAGCTAAACAAAATTTTCCCTGGTGGCTCAGCTTGAAAGAATCTGTCCACAATGTGAGAGACCTGGGTTCAATCACTGGGTTGGGAAGATCCCCTGGAGAACATGGCAACCCACTCTAGTATTCTTGTCTAGAGAATTCCATGGACTGAGGAGCCTGGCAGGCTACAGTCCATGGAGATGCAAAGAGCAGGACAGGACTGAGAGTCTAAGCACAGCACAACATATTTAAACAGATTTAACCAAGACTGTCCACCGAAAATACACAAAATTCAATCCTGGGTAAGAGAAGGAAAGTAGTTTCTTTTTTTAGAGCACGTAGCTAACTTTAAAATTTGTTTTCACTGGGAAAATGAGGTTTTTAATCACACATTGTTACAGACACTCCAACAGCTGCTTCGCACTCCTTGCTTCTAACGCAAGTTCACCTTTCACTGAGAAATTAGAAGCAGTCCTAAAAGAATGTCCACAAGCTCTGACCACAGCACAAGCACAGCTGTGCTTACCCATCCTGCTTTGTGGATGTGCTATCCATTCCTCTCACGAAGGCCAAGCCCTCCACTTACACTGACTGGTAATCTTCTCATCTTCTCAACAGCAATCACTCCAGTGATGTAAAGCGTCTGTCTACAATGCAGGAGACCCGGGTTTGATCCCTGCGTTGGGAAGATCCCCTCCCAAGATCCTTCCTTGGGAGAAGGAAATAGCAATCCACTCCAGAACTATTGCCTGAAAAATCCCATGGATAGAGGAGCCTGGTAGGCTAAAGTCCATGGGGTCACAAAGAGTCGGACACAACTGAGCAACTTCACTGTAGTCACTATAGTCAATGGTCTTTCCTCTCTACTAGAGTATAAAAATCTATAATATTGCACATCAAAGAAAAGGAAGAAAAGAAGGAAGGAAGAGGATGAGGGCAGGAAGGAAGAGAAGGAAAAGGAGAGAAGGGAGGAAGAGAGAAGTTAAGAAAAGCCCTCCTATACCTTCTCCTGCTTCTCTTGTTACTAAGAAATAAGGCTCACCTTATCAGGACTAATCTTCTTTAACCTGGGGTCCTAGAAAAGAATTTGTTTTCTGATAGAGCTCCTATGGAAACTGGGGAGCTAGTACTTATTATATCCAACCCTGGTCAGCCAGAAACTTGAACCTCAGCCCTGTTAGCAATTAAGGCAGGGATTTAAGGAATTGGGCTGAAATCGGCCCCTACTTATATCAGAAGAGGAGCTGGTGCAGCTTTAAAGCCCCACCGCCTAGTGTCAGAATTTCTCAAAAAAAAAAAAAAAGAAGAATTTCTCTCCTGGAGTCTGACACTCAGCCCTGCTGGTTCTCTGTGCACTGCCCTAAATGTCATGTGCAGCAGGGGCTCGTGCATCAGACACTGGTTCTGCCCCTTGGAGCTTTTCCCAGCAAACACTGCTCCAGCCAGCCTGGTATGTATGCTGCCTGGTTACCCATTCAACACGGTTGGGACAATGGTACCATTCTCCTGTTTAGAGCAAAACTCATAAATAGTTACTTATACTGTTGCCTCTATTTTTTTTTTATTGTCTCTTTTTTTTCTAGACATTTTTAAATTAATTAATTAATTTTATTTGTGGCTGCTTTGTCTTTGTTGCTGCATAAGGGTTTTCTCTAGTTGTGGTGTGCCAGCTTCTCATTGCAGTGGTTTCTCCTGTTGCAGAGCACAGGCCCTAGGACTCACGGGTTTCAGTAGCTGCAGCTTGCAGCCTCTAGAGCACAGGCTCAGTAGTTGTGATGCATAGGCTTAGCTGCTTCACAGCATGTGAGATCTTCCCGTGTCTCCTACATTGGCAGGAGGATTCCTTATCCACTGTACCACCAGGGAAGTCCTTAAATTTTCTTTTAAACTCTCTCCAGAAAGCCTTTTCTATTAATATTTCTCTGAATAACTCACAAAATGGTCAACAATGATTCCCAGTTGCCAACTCTGTCCTTATTTCATAGACCTATTATTGCTTTTGACACCATGCACCCTCCCTCCTTTCTGAAGCAGTTACTTCACTCGGCCCCTGAAAGACCACTCTTTTGGTTCCCTTGTCCCTCACAATCTCACCCCTTCTCAGCCTTTACTGTGGATCCCTCCAACCTCTAACCCTGGAAAGAACCCAAGCCTTGGGTCTCAGAACTTTTCTACCTAAATTACTCCCTAAATAATCTCTTCCAGTTTCCTGTATTTAATGGTATTAAATATCAACTTTATGTTGACAACTCCCAAATCTACATGTCCAGTTATGACCTTTTTCTTGGAACTAAATACTCATCCGTAATGTCCACACTGGATTTATCCCAAAATGAACTGCTGCGTTCCCTACCAAACTCTCTTTTCTTCAGCCTTACCCTTCTGAATTGCTCAGACCCAAAACCTTGGAAACATCTTTGCTTGCTTTATTTCATACTTAACATCAAATCCATCAGGATATTCTGTCACCCTTATCTCCAAAACAAAGCAAAAATTGAATCACTTTTCACATCCTCTATTGCTGTTGCCCTGATCCAAACCATTATCCCCCATTGTCTGGATATGAACTAGCTTACTCCAGCATTTCTGCATTTTGGCACCTTGACAGTTTTTCTTATAGCATCCAGACTAATCCCTTTAAAAGGAAATAAGATCACTTCTCATGATTATGACTTTCTATTCACTTTCATCTCACTCAAAGTAAAAGCCAAAGTTATATAACGGCCTCCAAGGCCCTAGAAGATCTGACTCTTCCCACTTCCTTGCTGATATCTGTTACTTTCCTGGCAGTAGAGGCCTCCTTGCTATCTCTGGAACATAATCCTAACTCAGGACATTTGATCTTACTCTTCCTTCTGCCAGGAACACTCTGCCAACAAATACAAATATGGCCCATTTGTCCCTTTTTTAGGTCTCCAGGGTGGCTTCCCCAACTGCAATATGTAAAATGCTACTACCATCCACATTCCCCATTCTGTTCCGTTTTCTTTTTCCATAGTACTTACTGCTACTTGACACACTACATCATTTTTTATTGTATCTATTCCTCCTCTAGAATCCAAACTCCACTAAGGGAAGGGCTTTGCTTTGTTCTCTAGTGTGACCCCAGAACCTAGGACAACAACAGCCTTATTGGAGGTGATCACTGTATATTTGTTGAATGAATAACCACATAAATATTAAAATTATTAACACGTTAAACCATGTTCCTTTATATTTCAATCACAGCATGACTAAAAATATAATTATGTAATATGCCAATGAAAGGCTTATTTTTGTCATGTGAGATTTTATTCTGAGATGGCTGATTAAACATTTCATTTCTGAAATGAAATCTCTATCCTTGGGTCACTTATTTTCAAACAACCTTTCAGCTCTTTTGAAAGAACCTCACATAGATTATTATTTACTCTTTTTATTTTTTCATGACATTCTCAAAGATCAAGTGAAAAACACATGTCAAAGCAATTTCTCCCTGCTCTTTCTGATTAAAATCAATATTCTCCCTGCTTTTAGCAGCAGTAAAAACCAACACAACAGTTTCTGTTAACTCAATAGAATGTCAAGTGATATCTTAGTGTATTGTTACCAGCAAGGATATCAACAGAGAACTACCAACAGCCTATAATCACTGCTGTTTTATTATCTACAAAATGTCATCTGTGCATATGGCATTTTACAAAACAACACAGTGAAAACAAAGCTCCTGTCTCAAGTAAACCTTATTTAGACAAAGAACTAAAGAAAAGGAGGCAAAACTTAAAATGAAAGCCTGTTGTTGTTGAGCAAAGAGTGTGATTGATCCAAGTAAGGGCAGGGTAGTGAGTCTCATTCCTGCTCTGTGAATATGTAGCTTGATCCTGCTCTTTGGATCACAAACAACAGCCATAACCCTAACTGGTTTTCTCAAAACACTCCTCCTGTTGATCACAGAGAAGAGAGCTCAGGACATACCCATCAGAAAATACACTGTTAGATATGTCCAACAGCAATATAAAACCACACCCCACCAAGAGTTGCTGGCACCTTTTAATATTTTGCTTAAAAAAAAATTGAGCTTTCCCAAGAAATCTTATAAAAACTGTATTGACTTTAGCCTAATAGTGAATTTCTAAGTTTACATAATTTATATCATCTAAATTAAGGAAATTTACAGTAGGATTATTAGTAATAATTAATATTAACATTGCACTTACTAAGAAATGATTTTACAAATATGTAAAAATGTGCATTAAGAAAACTAAATATGGTAACAAACAAAAAATTGGAAACAACCTAAATGTCCAAAAGAAATTATTTGAAAGGACTGGATAAATAAATTAAATCTAGTACCACAGAATACTATTCAGTCATTAAAAATGGATCTTTGGGACTTCCCTGGTGGTGGACTTCCCTGGTGATTGCCTTCCAATCAATGCAGGGGGTGTGGATTCGATCCCTGGTCAGGGAGCTGAGATCCCACATGCCTTGCAGTCAAAAAACCAAACTATAAAACAGAAACAATATTGTAACAAATAAAATAAAGACTGTAAAAATGGTCCATATTAAAAAATATATTTTAAAAAAAAGAGCTTTGGATCTAGATTTATTGTTACAAAAAATATTTTAATTATAAGGCTGCATGTATCCTATGGTCCTATTTTGACATATGTATATATATACATACATACTCACATTCACGTCACATATAGAGACTCACTCACACTACATATGTATGACTCTGTATACAAAGAACGTGAAAAACAGTGAGAGTGTGTGTGATAGAGAGATAAGGGGCAAAAAAGCAAAAATAAAAGACAGGAAACCCCTTATAGATAGAATGGAGTAAAGCATATAAAAAAAGAGAAATCTCAATGAAGAAAGAGAAGCCAGTCAAATAGGCCCACTGAAGACACCCACAGAATGGTCTGAGATGCACAGATTAAGTTGTGCCCACAAAGATTCATACAGACAGGTGAAGGATGAAAGGATAAATACTAAAAGGCTAATAGTGGTTAAGTCTGAGTGGAAACATTATAAGTAATTTTCAAGCTACCTTTCTATATTACATGATTTTCTTTTACTATGAAAATTTACAGCATTAATAATCAGAATTAATAAAATAGAAAGTTATTAGCAAAAAACACTAGAACTCGAATGAAATAGACACACTTTAAACACAGAAATAAACACAACCCTCAAATTCTTAAGTGTTAAAAATTTAATGAAAATATCATTTACTCTTTAAAATCCTGAAAGTTTTTGGTTTCTACTTATTTAACAACGTATCTTAGTGAAGTCAACAGAAAAGCATGCAGCCTGTTCTCCAAAGGCCCACTGTATGCCAACAAAGAAGTTACTTCTCATTCAGAATATTATTTCCATATGAAAAGAGCACATACGTATTTGTATTTCATCTTCTTTTTAAATCTCAGAACTTCAAAGCCTTGAGGCAATTTCAACATATCTAAGTAGGAACAAAGATAATCTCCATCACATCATCCAAATCAGATATTGAAGGAAGTTTTTCAGGGAAAAACAGAATTCTTGATCAGAATTCTCTAGTTCTCAAAGGTAGCTTTAGACAGATCCAAATATAAAGAAAAGTTTGCAAAACTGGCACACAATTTTTGCTTTAGAAAAGGTCAGAAAACGTCTACAACTTTAGCAAATCATAAAATAAGTCACTCTATGTGTCCGAAAGTGATGAAAATATACACTACTTTTAATTCATCAAATTATGATTTTTAACTTTTTCACCAGCCTACAAGGAATTCACTAGTCTGAAAGCAAAACTAAAGATAATCTCTTTCTCTCTTTTTTTTTTTTTTTAGCATAAAAAGCACCAGTATATGAGGTTTTATTTCTGAGTTTAAAAATCAGTAACTTTTAATTCACTAGAGAAACTAGAAATCAATAATACAGCAAAATCTAATGATTTTCCACTTAAATTTCTTATGCATATAAATATGGCTACGTGCATTAAAATAATAATGTCAGATTTCTCAATATCAGACAAACATAATGCTTAGAAGGCTATAGATTAGGTGTCTCATTTCTAACAAAACCTGGAATAAGCATCATTTAAAATTTTGTTATTTTAAAACATTTTCAAATACATGAGTAGAATAATTCTGAGCCACTGGAAGTTTATTAGTAAATATTATTTACAAAAACTACAATAATTCTCTTAAAATTCAACAGTATCACTACTCTTTCTTATAATCCTTTTTCATTCCATTCTTCCACTGATGACAAAGTGACCACTTGTTAAATTTAGAGATTATGTCCCTGATTCCTCCAAGGTACTCGTGTTGATCAAAATTATTCCGTTGCAAATGGCAGAAACCCATCAAAGTATATTAAACTTTTAAATACACACACACATTAGTTCATGTAAATAAACCTTAGAAAGGGAGAACAGAGTCTATCTTTTTAAACCCAAAAGAAAGCTCTCAAACACTGATAAGAAAATACTTTTCTCTTTTTTCCATTTCTCTTTGTAGGTTACTTCACTCTCTCAGACCATCTTCTCCAGATGGCTATGAATTAGTAGCTAAAAGTCCTACCTGACACCTTAATACCCTCTAACTTAGGGGGGGAAATCAAATGAACAAAAAACAACAAAACTTCATCTTCAAACTCTAGTTAGAAACAAATCCACAGAAGTATTCTGACCAGCTCAATCTGGCCAACAGCTTAAATGGAAAAGGACAGACTTCAAGGAGGAGGATTGTTCACAGAACCTTTAAGGAAAGGCATTGTTGATAGCTGGAAAGAGTGAGGTAGTTGATGGGTTTGGTGGGACAGGAGGGGGAATACTCACACAACATGGGGTGAAACTGCACAGCATGTTCCAGGAATAAGAGACACTCCAATGCAACTAAGGATATGAGGTCGGTAGAAGCCTTGATGGACTTCTCTCAATGTGAGTAGATGTTCATTGTCCAGAGTTAACCTACTCACATCCTCATATTCTCCCTTAAGCCTGATCATTGTGAAGAGCAGAGAATTCTATTTTCTTCTAAGATGCTCTCTCACCTACATAGTATAGTGATACAGCATCTTGCAGGCAATATTCCCCATAATCACACGTTCCCATAGGAATACACAAAACTGTCCACAAGGCTGAAAACCTTGTGGCTTCCTCTTCTCTGTCTCTCTCTGAGTCTCCCTCTCCATCTAGAAGTGAAGTAAGTCTGTGCGTGCACCATGAAGCATGCAGCAAGAGGTCTTATTGCAGGGACAGTGTGGAAACGTGAAGAGGACTATTCCAGAAAGACATTTAAACTTTGACCTAGAAATGTGGGTTTTAAGAAATCAAAAGCCAGGAATTGATGCCTCGGATACTGAAAAGTTTACGATTCTGCTCCATCTCTCTATAATATCCTGATTTGGAAAGCAAACTTGGTTGGTAGAGAAACTTCGGTTCAGTCATAAAGAAGCCCTCATGAAATCCCTTTGCACTCTCCACTGCCTTCCCCCACCCCACTCGTTACAAAGAATGTCTACTGTTTTTCCTCTCAGAATCAATTTTCACCTCATCCTAGAAACAGCCCCTGGATTTCCTCTTAGGCAGACACCTCTCACAGCTTAGAAATATCTGAGAAAATAAAATTGGTGCTCAGCTGGTGACTAAAAAGAAGGCATGTATGAACTGCTTTAAGGCATAATGTGAGTTTAAGTGTCAGTATCCCACTGGAGAAAGATGTTAGCCCACACTATCTTCCCCTTGCATTAACTGGTTACTAATGTGGCTTTTATCCCCCAAAGTTTTATTAATTGTTATTAATAGGATAGCCCTTTAAAAATAATTGTAACTCAAATGATTTGCCCTCCAAGAAGAAACAAGGCACTACTTTCCTCTCTCTTTAATACGATCGTTGCTGAGGTTAAGATAGAGACATATCCAACTGTGAGAGACACATCTCTTAGGGGCCCCTCAGGCTGTTTCTCTGAAGGTAATTTTGCACACCATATTTCTAACACCACGATTTTGACCCTAGAATGACTGCAGTCATATTTTGACAATATTTCTTATTAAAGTATTCACTCTTCAACCCCAGATAATGGCTTTTTTTTTAATGTACACCTTCTTGTCTGTAATAATGGTTAAAAAGAGAAAAGAAAAGAAGTTTCTTCTTAGCTATTCTACTCTCATTTTCCACATCTATAAGAGAACAGATGAACTGATTTATGAAGTTTCTTTGGCTCTAATAACCCAAGATTTGAAAACACACTAAGCATTTCAGTTGGCAGCATGGCCAGGTAGAATGACCTCTCACTCTGCTACCATTCAAAAATAGTAAAGCTATCATTCAGTGCGTATGGGCACAAGACAAGCTGACATTGTCTCACCAGGACTTACAGACAGAACACCGAAACCTGAGTTAAAGAAATGAGTATCTGTGGAGCAAACGCAACAGGATTCATAGGCATGGAGTTGAGAGGTTAAGTTTCAGATGGAAGGGGGCTGTCATCTTCTCTATAAATGTGAAGCAGTTCTTGAAAATCCCTTTTAGCAAGAAGACATAATCATGATGACATTTCCTATGAATCCTATAAAAAACATAAAGCATAACCAGCCCCTTTGTCAATGTCGTCTATTATGAGTGATTTAATGAAATTTGAAGGTGACAGTAAAAGTCTCATGACACATTTTAGATCAATAAAACAAAGGTGAAACAAACCAAAATATAAAGCATATGCCTGGTATTTTAAAGTTACATACTTGCAACCTATCACAGGAGTCAATTATTCTGACACATTCTGTTCATGGGCATGTAAAATATGCACAAATTTAAAGGTTTCAACTTTAACCATGTACTGCTGCTGCTGCTGCTAAGTCACTTCAGTCATATCCGACTCTGTGTGACCCCATAGACAGCAGCCCACCAGGCTCCTCTGTCCCTGGGATTCTCCAGGCAAGAATACTGGAGTGGGTTGCCATTTCCTTCTCCAATGCATGCATGCATGCTAAGTCACTTCAGTCATCTCCAACTCTGTGCAACCCTATGGATAGCAGCCCACCAGGCTCCTCTGTCCGTGGGATTCTCCAGGCAAGAATACTGGAGTGGGTTGCCATTTCCTTCTCCCATGTGGTAGGGACTGAATATGAGCCAGTCGTTTGAGACAATATAGCAAAGACAGACTCTTGATGTCATTGATTATGTACATTTTTCAAAGGATGCAAAATATTGAGTGGATTTTCCTTCAAATTTTATCTAGAATTTTACCACTCTTTCTCTATTTCTATTGTTAATACCCTGGATAAAGCTTCCATCTTCTCTCATCTGATTAATATAAAAGCCTTTGGATACCCTATTTCCACTCTGGTCCCCTGCATCTATGTTATCATACAGCCAAACTCATCTTTGCAGTGTGCTCAATGGCTCGGTCATGTCCAACTCATTACGATCCCCATGGACTGTAGCTTGCCAGGCTCCTCTGTCCACCTATGGGATTATCCAGGCAAGAATACCAGAGTGGCTTGACATTTCCTCCTCCAAACTCATGTTTAATGGTAACATAACTGAAATGAAAATGAGATTTTGGTTGACTGCAGGGTCAGTGGTATTGTACAAGCACTAGAAAAAAATTTTAGAACTTATTTTATTGCTTTTGAGGACAGTAAATATTTGTAGAATATATGATCATAAAAAGGGAAGAAATAATTGCTCTTTTTACTATGCTGATAAAAGTAGGGTTGCACAGTCTGAGAGGGTTGCTAGCCAACAAGAATTGATCAAGATAAAAATGAACAAAATATTGAGAAGGAAAAAAGAGTTGTGTCATGTGGGGAATACTCAATTCTCATGAACTAAAGAAATTTGGGACATTCAACCACAAGAAAAAAATTCCCACATGATGGATGGAAATAAAGGGAAAAAAGACACGAATGACTGCCTTAAAAATAGGAAGGACTTCCATATAAAAACAGAATTAAATTTGTCCTGTATGGAAGTTCCAAGATGGTAGTTTGACTCTGTATGGGCAAGACCTATTCAACAAGCACAGCACTCCAAAATTAAGAGAATATTAATAGCTCCAAGAAATGTTCACATAAAGTATGATTATAGTCCACCCCTCCACCTGAGTTACTTTTGCAGCTTCTTCCTACCTGATCTCCCATCTCCAGTGCCTCTCCAACAGCCTAAGCAAACCATTCAAAGTATAGAACTGCCCTGTATTCCCCTACTTAAAAGTCTTCAAAACATTCCACTGCCTTTAGAACAGAATCCAAACTCCTTCACTAAACATTTTCAGCCTCCTCTTTCATAGTTCTGCCTTTGTACTCTGGACTTCAGACCGAATGAATGTTTCCCAGACCTATGAAGAGAACATGCTTCACTCATCTTCAGATTTCAGCTCTCATTAGTGTCTTTATATACCACACAATAATTTCCCCTCAACATCGGGTAAGTTCTTCTCATCCTTCAGATAGCAGCTTTGGTATCCAGCTCAAATATCCTTATCAGATGAAACATGCTGAAGTCATCATCAAGCTCATAAACACTAACAAAAGAAACAAAATCATGTGATCTTTTGAAAACATAAACCAGAACACCCCACTCTTTGTTCAAATTCTACAGTCGCTTCTGATCACATTTAGAACAAAATCCTCTTCACCATGGTCTGCAAAGCTTTGTGGTGGCCTCTGGCTCCCTCCATCCTCAACTGCTGTCAGTGCTTCTCTCTGCTCCAGCCATGCTGCCTGCTTGCTGTTCCTTCAACATGTGATGCATGTTCCTGGCCTCATAATCTTTTCACTTGCAGCCTCCTCTACCTGGAACAAATATTTTCCCAGATATTTGCATAAGTTACTTCATGCAGAATTTGGCTCATTTGTCATTTCCCCACCACCATCTATCAAAAACAGACTTCTCCACACTCTTTCCCTTTTTCTTTTGTTATTTCATTTTATAATCCTTATCACTATCTGAGATCCTATTATACATTCTTGCTTATGTATTCTTTCTTTCCCCTGACAGAAATAAATGTAAGCTCCATGAGAAAAGAGACAATGTCTTGTCTTGTCTGTATCTCCAGCACTTAGACCAGGGCAAAGAAAATACTAAGCACTCATTAAATTTTAATAATGAATGACTGAATCATCCTGTTTTTCTACATAGCATTCGTTATTATCTGAAATTTAGCCTACTCATTTCCTCTATTGTTTGTTTACTCTGTCTCTACCTTTTAAATAGAATATAGGTTCTATGAGCCCTAGAAGTTTATCTCTCTTGATCCTCGAGAGAACAGGGCTGGGGAAGAAAAAACAAAATAGTGTGTGAACTTGACAGGTGAAAGTGTTAGTCACTCAGCTGTGTCCGACTCTTTGTGACCTAATGGACATAACCCACCAGGCTCCTCTGTCCATGGAATTCTCTAGGCAAGAACACTGGAGTGGGTTGCCATTTCCTTCTCCAGGGAATCTTTCTGACCTAGGGACTGCCACATTGCAGGCAGACTCTTTACCAAGAGAGCCACCAGGGAAGCAGAATAATATCCTATATAGTCCTGGTTATAGCCCTTGCACTTTACAAAAATGCTTATTTCATTGTCTGTATTTTCCACTAGACTGTAGGCTCAGAGAAGTCAGGAACTTATTTTCTTCACGAGTTACACCCTCAGCATTTATCATAAACCCTTGGTATAAAAACTTTCATTTTATAAGTGTATCCATGCAAAGAAGGAAAAGAGTGGAGGAAAGGACAAAAGAACAGGCAGAAGGAAAGATGAAGAACTTTTTCAGAGGGTTGAAAAGATTATTTAGGATCTAAAGTGATTGAACGAGATGACCATTGATATTCCTGAGTTTTTCCCAAGGGAAGTCCCAAAGGAGCTACAAAAGAATAAATGCATAAATTAAGGCTCTAAAATAGATTCTAAGAAGCCAGTTAGAGTATAAGAATCTAAGCACGTGGCTTCCTGTCAAACATTTGTCACTAGGACACTGCTCACATTAATGTCAAATATATACCAGTCACTTGCATCAACAATGCTCAAGTAGTTCAAATATTTTTGTTTGTGGGTCCTAGGGAAAATTCTTTCTTTTCCTAGAATTTCATATTTCTCCTCCTGTGTCCCCACAGCTTTTGATCTTTATATACATTTTTATACTTGAAAGTTGTTCACTATCACCTTATTATAGTTCTCTACAACAAAATATAGGAATTTTAGTATTCTATGAACACAAGGCTATACATTTTCTTTGAATTAATAATTCATTAAAATTAGTATTGATTTAAAATGAACAAAATAACATATAAATTTAAAAGGTGAACATAAATATAAAAAAGTATATCAATATTAAATAGAAAGTAAAATTATAAATATGAAAACGGAACTTTGTTGGGCCTATACAGCTTAATGAGAAGGGGAAATGTACCATGTCTTTTTTTTTTTTTTGTACCATGTCTTGATTAGAGGACTCACTGAATGGTCCCTCTGCCTGTGGCTCTACTGGCTTTGAAGTCCCAAGGTCAAGTCTCATAATAAGATTCCTGGTGGGTGAAGGTAGGTTTTTCTTTTATAATTTGGGCAGAGAGGTTTTGTGGAAGAGGAGGTCACAAAGGGAATATCCACCTCAGATAACTTCTGAGGTAAATCAGTTTTTGAAAATAGTACATTCTTGCATGCTCAGTCACTCAGTCATGTCTGACTCTTTGTGACCCCATGGACTGTAGCTTGCCAGGCTCCTCCGTCCATGGGATTTCCCAGCCAAGAATACTGGAGTGGGTTGCCATTTCCTTCTCCAGGGGATCTTCCCCACCCAGGGATAGAACCGTCACCTCCTGCATCTCCTGCATTGGCTAGGGGATTCTTTACCACTAGCATCACCTGGGAAGGCCATTCTCTGGGAAATGGTCCCCCTAAAATGACCCACCAGTGTACCCCTTAGAAAATCTCTTTGTACCCTGGTCTGAGGATCACCGGCTGTCATCACAGTGAAGCTCATCTGAAGCTCTCCTCCTCTTGTGAGCATCTCTCCCCCAGCAGTTTCCCTCACTCTCTTCACTGAAATTTAGAGCCTCTCTACTAAATTTCAGGCCAGCCTTTCCAGCCCTGGCATGGTATTCCCACATGCACACCTATCTGAAAACTTACAATCCACACACCCCAAGATAACATTATCCCTGTCTCAGCCCCCAAAATAGGTTACACCATCTCTTATATTTTCTATTTTACACAGTGGCATCACAAATCTTCCAGAAACTCAAGCTAAAAACATTAACTCTGAACAGTGAATCTAGTAAGAATTGAGATAATTAGCTGATCTCTAGCCAGCAGACTAATGAAGCTCAGACATGACACTTTCTGGGTGGTCTTGGAAGCTGGAAGTACAGAAGGTATATCTCTTTCCCTTGAAGATGAATCTTAACAGATGAGATCTCAGTAGGTGGAGATAGGCTGATTCTTCTGACAATGGTCAGTAAGCCCTCCAGAATAAGCCAGGGAACCTTGGTTAAGATTGAGCCTCTTAATTTGGTTCTAGTAAATTAGAATGGGTCTTACATAGGAAGGATATAGTTATAACACCATCCTCTCACAGGGGATTACAGATCTAATGTGATTGGACTAGAAGCCTTGTTTCTGGTTCTATTCAAAGACAGCTTTCCCATGTTCCTTTTCACGTCTAGAGTTAAAATACTGGTCATGAGGTGCTGAGATTAGCTGCTTAGTCGTGTCCAACTCTGTGACCCTATGGACTGCAGTTGGCCAGGCTCCTCTGGCCATGGGATTCTCCAGGAAAGAATACTGGAGTAAGTTGCATGCTCTCCTCCAGGGAATCCTCTCAGCCCAGGTCTCCCACATTGCAGGCATATTCTTTACCTTTTGAGCCACCAGGAATTCCCAAGAATATTGGAGTGGGTAGCCTATTCCTTCTCCAGGGGATCTTCCTAACCCAGGAATCAAACCGGGGTCTCCTGCACTGCAGGTGGGTTCTTTACCAGCTGAGCTACCAGGAATTAAATACCAAGAACAACAGTTTGCTCTTTGAGATGTTAACCATTCCTCAGTCCCAAGGTCTGGAAGAAGACACCACAATGAACTAAGGTGGGGTCTACTTCACAGCTTCTACAGAGGAACCTGAGAGATATGTATTATATATAATCTCAACATAAGAAAAGGGGGAAGAGACACTGAAAGTAAATAGAGCCCTAAGCAAGTAGGATGGGAACTTGAGATACAAAAATATTTAGATGCTCTGGACTAATAAAGACTAATTCATGGAAAGTATTACTGGACAATAATTATTCATGTGAATATTCCCACAAAGACTGCTGAAGATGTGCATTATACAGAGCTCCTTCCATTTTAAGGGGGGGAAAATCAGCTTAAACTAGCTGAAAAGAAAAAAAAAAAAAAAAACTGTGGGATTTATTAATTCATGTGACTGGAGAATTCAGGGGCACATCAGCCTCAGACACTGTTAGACCCTCAGGCTCATGCTGCCAAGCCATGTATTTTCCTCCCCATTTTCAGTTCTGCCCTCCTCCTTGGTCAGCTTCATTTTCCAAGCAACCTATCAAATTCAACCAAGGAAATGAAGGAAAATGAATGCTAGCAATTCTACACTATGACCCTTATAGCTAGTGATACACAGAGGAAGAAAGAGTCCACAACCAATCTCCAGGAGGGCATTTGACTGACCCGATTTTGGACACGTGTATGTCCTTGAACCGCTCATTTTGTCAGGGGAACGAGGGAGTTTGATGGCCAGTGCTTGAGCCCATCTATCACTGTGGCCACCTGGTAAGCCTTAGAAACTCCCTGACAGTATTCCCCACAGGAAGAAGTTATATACCAAAGAGAAAAGGAAGAAAAGGGAAGGGGAGGGAAGCAAGCCAGAAAAATCAAGCTGTAACTATTAAAGACCCTGGTAGGAGGATTCCCATGTTTGCTGGCTTGGTTTCTTTTCCTTCTCTGCTTTCAGAGACTGATTTTCTCCTGCCAGATTGGTTCCTCTGGATCTTTTCTTTCAAAATCAGTACATAAGAGAGAATGGGGAAAAAGAAGAGAAAAGACATAAGGTGTGCAGGGGTGTGATTTGGCAAAACTTGGAGAGAAAGAGGCACAGAGCTGAGATTGTGTGAGAAAAATGGATGGGTGACAAAGGAAATATTTAAAGTATTGCTTTAGGTTATGTAATGCCTTTCATGTGGTTTAAGCAAATAAGTAAACAGAGAGCTATTCTGAACTGTTGTTGGGTTTCTAAATCATTCCTTTGACAACTATAGTATGATTAGATCCTATTGTAGAGTATTGTACAAATACTATACTCTATTAATGTTTACACATGTACCTCCCTTACTAGATCAAAGTTTTCCTGAAGGTCGTTATATCTTACACCATAGTGCTTTGCACACAGAAAGGACTCAGAAACTTAATTGTTGATGTGTGATTTTTTTTCACTCTCAAGATACTCCAATAAAGTAGGTCCTTCATTTTTAAAAATCCTAAAGATTGTGTTTCCATGGCCTCTGATTACAACTTTTTTTAAGTACACAAGAATTCCCTTTGTGCCTTCATAAACTCATTCTAAGGAATTTTCTCTCTTCATTTAAAAATCAACATAGTTAGATCAGATCAGATCAGATGAGTTGCTCAGTCGTGTCCTACTCTTTGCGACCCCATGAATCACAGCACGTCAGGCCTCCCTGTGCATCACCAACTCCCAGAGTTCACTCAGACTCACGTCCATTGAGTCAGTGATGCCATCCAGCCATCTCATCCTCTGTCATCCCCTTCTCCTCCTGCCTCCAATACCTCCCAGCATCAGAGTCTTTTCCAATGAGTCAACCCTTCGCATGAGGTGGCCAAAACACTGGAGTTTCAGCTTTAGCATCATTCCTTCCAAAGAAATCCCAGGGCTGATCTCCTTCAGAATGGACTGGTTGGATCTCCTTGCAGTCCAAGGGTCTCTCAAGAGTCTTCTCCAACACCACAGTTCAAAGGAATCAATTCTTCGGTGCTCAGCCTTCTTCACAGTACAACTCTCACATCCATACATGACCACAGGAAAAACCATAGCCTTGACTAGACGGACCTTTCTTGGCAAAGTAATGTCTCTGCTTTTCAATATGCTATCTAGGTTGGTCATAACTTTCCTTCCAAGGAGTAAGCGCCTTTTAATTTCATGGCTGCAGTCACCATCTGCAGTGATTTTGGAGCCCAGAAAAATAAAGTCTGACACTGTTTCCACTGTTTCCCCATCTATTTCCCATGAAGTGATGGGACCAGATGCCATGATCTTCGTTATCTGGATGTTGAGCTTTAAGCCAACTTTTTCTCTCCACTTTCACTTTCATCAAGAGGCTTTTGAGTTCCTCTTCACTTTCTGCCATAAGGGTGGTGTCATCTGCATATCTGAGGTTATTGATATTTCTCCCGGCAATCTTGATTCCAGCTTGTGCTTCTTCCAGTCCAGCGTTTCTCATGATGTACTCTGCATATAAGTTAAATAAACAGGGTGACAATATACAGCCTTGACGTACTCCTTTTCCTATTTGGAACCAGTCTGTTGTTCCATGTCCAGTTCTAACTGTTGCTTCCTGACCTGCATACAAATTTCTCAAGAGGCAAATCAGGTGGTCTTGTATTCCCATCTCTTTCAGAATTTTCCACAGTTTATTGTGATCCATACAGTCAAAGGCTTTGGCATAGTCAATAAAGCAGAAATAGATGCTTTTCTGGAACTCTCTTGCTTTTTCCATGATCCAGCGGATGTTGGCAATTTGATCTCTGGTTCCTCTGCCTTTTCTAAAACCAGCTTGAACATCAGGAAGTTCACAGTTCACATATTGCTGAGACTGGCCTGGAGAATTTTGAGCATTACTTTACTAGCATGTGAGATGAGTGCAATTGTGCGGTAGTTTGAGCATTCTTTGGCATTGCCTTTCTTTGGGATTGGAATGAAAACTGACCTTTTCCAGTCCTGTAGCCACTGCTGAGTTTTCCAAATTTGCTGGCATATTGAGTGCAGCACTTTCACAGCATCATCTTTCAGGATTTGGATTAGCTCAACTGGAATTCCATCACCTCCACTAGCTTTGTTCATAGTGATGTTTTCTAAGGCTCACTTGACTTCACATTCCAGGATGTGAGCACACCATCATGATTATCTGGGTCATGAAGATCTTTTTTGTAGAGTTCTTCTGTGTATTCTTGCCACCTCTTCTTAATATCTTCTGCTTCTGTTAGGTCCATACCATTTCGGTCCTTTATCAAGCTCATCTTTGCATGAAATGTTCCTTTGGTATCTCTGATTTTCTTGAAGAGATCCCTAGTCTTTCCCATTCTGTTGTTTTCCTCTATTTCTTTGCATTGATCGCTGAAGAAGGCTTTCTTATCTCTTCTTGCTGTTCTTTGGAACTCTGCATTCAGATGTTTATATCTTTCCTATTCTCCTTTGCTTTTCGCTTCTCTTCTTTTCACAGCTATTTGCAAGGCCTCCCCAGACAGCCATTTTGCTTTTTTTGCATTTCTTTTCTATGGGAATGGTCTTGATCCCTGTCTCCTGTACAATGTCATGAACCTCATTCCATAGTTCATCAGGCACTCTATCTATCAGATCTAGGCCCTTAAATCTATTTCTCACTTCCACTGTATAATCATAAGGGATTTGATTTAGGTTATACCTGAATGGTCTAGTGGTTTTCCCTACTTTCTTCAATTTAAGTCTGAATTTGGCAATAAGGAGTTCATGGTCTGAGCCACAGTCAGCTCCTGGTCTTGTTTTTGCTGACTGTATAGAGCTTCTCCATCTTTGGCTGCAAAGAATATAATCAATCTGATTTCGGTGTTGACCATCTGGTGATGTTCATGTGTAGAGTCTTCTCTTGTTTTGTTGGAAGAGGGTGTTTGTTATGACCACTGCATTTTCTTGGCAAAACTCTATTAGTCTTTGCCCTGCTTCATTCTGTATCCTAAGGCCAAATTTGCCTGTTACTTCAGGTGTTTCTTGACTTCCTACTTTTGCATTCCAGTCCCCTATAATGAAAAGGACATCTTTTTTGGGTGTTAGTTCTAAAAGGTCTTGTAGGTCTTCATAGAACCGTTCAACTTCAGCTTCTTCAGCATTACTGATTGGGGCATAGACTTGGATTACTGTGATATTGAATGGTTTGCCTTGGAAATGAACAGAGATCATTCTGTCGTTTTTGAGATTGCATCCAAGTACTGCATTCTGGACTCTTCTGTTGACCATGATGGCTAGTCCATTTCTTCTGAGAGATTCCTGCCTGCAGTAGTAGATATAATGGTCATCTGAGTTAAATTCACCCTTTCCAGTCCATTTCAGTTCGCTGATTCCTAGAATGTCGACATTCACTCTTGCCATCTCTTGTTTGACCACTTCCAATTTGCCTTGATTCATGGACCTGACATTCCAGGTTCCTATGCAATATTGCTCTTTACAGCATTGGACCTTGCTTCTATCACCAGTCACATCCACAGCTGGGTATTCCTTTTGCTTTAACAAGATAGTTAAGGCAATATAACCTATCAACATCACAGAATCAAAGTAAGTAAGGCATGGAAGAGAACTTAAAATACCAAAACCAACTCCTTCATTTGCTAGAAGGAAATGGGATCTCTTTCTAGTTAAATTATTTGTTGACCCATATGGCTATTTAGAGCCTAAATCACAGATTTGAGTTCCAAAACTACAGTTTCAGGACTGTTTCTATGCATCATCTTGCCTCCTAAACATTACACCTTCTTGAAGACATGTTCAATCCTCTTCTCTTCATACTGCTGCTGCTGCTAAGTCGCTTCAGTCATGTCTGACTCTGTGCGACCCCACAGACAGCAGCCCGCCAGGCTAAATAAGTATAATTATTCCTGCCTTTCCCATAGTTTCCAATTAAAAAAAAAAAAAAAACAGTGTGTGAATAATATGGGGTAGTATTAGAACACATCTTTAGATTCTGACCAGTCTTGATTCTTCTTTTTTGAAGTTGTATGATTTGGTGGAAGTTTTTCTATAAAATTCATGTAATCATACTTACAGTTTACCAGGTATCTACAAGGTACTGAACTGTAGGCACCAGAAAGATAAAACAAATAACATATCATAGGCCCTAAACATATATTAGGAGTTTTTTTCTGCCAAACCACAACCCCATCCATAGCTGAATAACATTTGTGAAAAATACTGAAACATACAGAAGTCTATGTCAGAAGTTACAATTTTAGCTCAATGAAGAAACTGCAGTTGAAAGTTGGAATATCAAGAAATTTAAGTACTATATGTTAAATTAATCATTGATCAAGTTAATAACATTTCTTAGCTAACTCACAGCCCCATGATACTAATGAAATAAAATATTGCTTTAATTTTTTTTTTTTATCATGAGAATGTATTAGCACCAAATAAGAACAGGAGCCCAAACCACAAAGTACTCAGAGGGGTCTGAGATTTATTTAAAAGACAAAGTTATTTTGTCACTGATAGCAGTAGAGATTAGAAACTAAGTAACAACTCTCTCTCAAACATTACCACCTAATTTACAATAGCGCAGCAGCAAGGAGAGCAGTCTTGTAGATGAAAAGTAATTTGATAAAATAATGGCTGCCATTTTTCTACTGCAATTGCTCTGCAACATAATTTATAGGGCCCATACTTCTCATCTCCTTGATGACAGGTAATGGAAAAAATTTCAGCAGCAAACCTTGATAGTAGGCTAAGACCATTTGGATCAGTACTTCTAACTCATTTTTAACTGTTTCCTCAATTATCTTCTTTCAAATTTTATCCCATTTCATCAAAAAGAAGGACAAAGGTTGATAATAAGAAAATCTCTGTTCAACATTGAGACTTTTAGATTAAAAATAGCTGTAAAATGATTTTGACTCTATATTGTAAAGATATTGGTTCATTTTCTACATTGAGATGATAATAAATTAATCTACAACTATCACCATGAATACTAAAAGATGCAATACAGAGTTACATGTATGGCTCTTCTAAAAATGAAGCTCACAATTTTTTTTTTTTTTTAGTTGACTCTGTGCCCTATGCATTTCAAGTAAGCCCTGAAGTAATTTAAAAATTATCACAAAATGTGATATTTAAGAACAAAAGTGAAACAGACCACCAGAAAGATGTAGGTGGAATATAAATTTTAAGCACCTAAGTTGAGTTGATTAAAATCTTGAATCCTAAATTTAGCTATTGAATTTCTGTAATCAAATGATATAAATAATGAACAACTGCAGTAACTTTCACTTTTAGCCACTCACACCATCTTTTCCCTCACATTTTGTATGAATTCTAATTTCTTCCATACTCTTTGTATGGATCTTATCTTGATTTTGGGATTATGTGGGGTAAAATGATAAATAGGTAAGTCAGATATTTGATCCTTAATCTTTCCTAGTGATAGGTCAGGATGCCACATCTCCATGCAAGATAATAGGGGGGGAAAGACCATTTAAAACCCAAAAGATAAAATTTTAAAGTACTAAGTTAAGAAACGACTAATTATATTTTATAAAGGCTTCCCAGGTGGTGCTAGTGGTAAAGAATCTGCCTGCCAATGCAGGAGACATAAGAGACTCAGGTTCGATCCCTGGGTTGGGAAGATCCTTTGGAGGATGGCATGGCAACCCCTCCAGTATGCTTGCCTGGAGAATTCCATGGACAGAGGAGCCTGGTGGACTATAGTCCATTGGGCTGCAAAGATTCGGACATGACTGAAGTGACTTAGCACTCATGCATGACAACTAAGATTATGCTATTGATATTCAGCTCTTCCTTCTAGTAAGTGCTAAGCATAAAATTTAACCTTTTAGAAACTGCTCCTAGAGCAAGGCAATATACTCTGTATTTAACACAGTCAAAGAAGTTTCATTATTTCTGGTACAGTTGAAGGACAACTGTACAATCCATCTAAAGAAACTATTCCAAAATATTTACATAAAAATCTACATGTTTATTCTCCCAATAAATAATCAGAAACTTCGGTGTTCTGGGCACCATTCTGGAAGCAAGAGATTTAATAGCAAAGCTGCCTTTGCTGAGTTTCCTTTCATTCCAGGGAAGAATACACAAAAAAATAGATCTGGAATACAACAGGCAAGTGCTCTGAAAAAAAATAAAGCACCATGGAGGAGAGAAAAACATAGGTAATATTTTAAATAATTAAATCTGAGATAATACAGATTAATATTTTTCAGAGTAACTAAGAAAACACCTTTAAGGAGAAAATTTTGGAGCAAACTGCTGAAAGTGATTATGTAGCCAACAGAAAAGCATGTCCTAAGGTCCTGAGGCAGGATATTAGAAAGGAGACCTAGGGTACAAACCAGGATAATGCTAATTTAAAATAGAATTCCACATCATTTTATATCTTTCCTCTCTCTAATCGGGTTTTGACAACAATGTTTTAAAACAGAGTAAAGAAATAATGATAGTCTGAGATCAACTTCCTGGACATAATTAGGCCAATATATAGCTTCTGAATGTTGAGAAAAAGGATTCTGATAAGCCAATTAATTATTAAGTTGCCTTTAATCATCCTTGGCAATTTTCCTAGTAACATGAAATTGCTTTGCATTGTGACTGATAATAAAACACATGCTCTTAAGTTATGCTTCTCATATGAAATACAGTTTGAGGAAATGATAATTCAGTTGTTTCTAAGCTAACAGAGTCTGAAATGTATGTCCAGAATTTGGTCTATAATTTTGAAGTCATAAAGTGACTGCTTCCTGAAAGAAGCATAAAACTAGAACTAATTTAAGAGTTTGACTATTAGAGGTAGGGCTCATCACTCAGGAAAGATTTTGTGTGGTTTTTCTGCCATGTGATTCTCTCTTGGGGTTTTGTTCAACTTGACCTGTGAGAAATTCTAAGGGAAATGAGGCTGAACTAGCTTAACTATGGTGAAGGTGCTGAGGATGGCATGTGAAGAGAGAAACCTGTCATGTGTATATGTTAGCAGAATGCTCAAGGTTTTCTGGAGAATTTATCAACAACTAAAATGGTTTTCTTTGATGGTGGTCATCTCAAAACAAAACAAACAAACAAATTCCAGCCTAACTTCTCTACTACTTGCCAGATAATTATTTTACTGAAAAAATGCAAAAATGTTTTTTCTCGGATTAACTATAGTTATTGTTGTTGTTTAATTACCCTCACCCCTCTCTCTCTTTTAATCTTGATTTTTTCCTTTGTTTCTTGGCTCAGTCTACCATGTCTCCCCAACATTTGAGTGTACAATTTTCCTTCCAAATGACTTTGAGAATACAAACATATCCAGTTAAATATCTCTGAATTATTCCTTGGTTAATCTTCACTGATCCTTCAAGAATCTAATGAAAGTTATTGAGTTTCTCCCCTCCTAAAATGCAACACATCCGTGCACAGAAAATTTTACGCAGATTCTCAGGCTTCTGCGAAAATCCCCTTGTGTCACATAAAGTAAGAGCTCCTGCTGATATGGAATTACAGACTTCTCTGATGCCACCCACAAAAACTTTAGATCCAATTACAAGTCAGACAGACACAAACTAATACTTGAAGTCATTTATAAATATTAAATATTAGCACTTCTCATTCTGCTCTTTCATGAAGCCATGCAATGAGCACAGCGTCTCTACCTGTCATGAGTTTGATCTGAATACCTGATAAAACCTGCCTCCTTAGAGAATGCAATGTGTTTAAATTGTTCTATAAGCCAACAAAGCCTTTGAGTGGCTTCTATTAACTTGCTTATGACATTGTCAAGATAGTTTTGCCTGATACTCCTAGTTTCCTATGGGATTTTGCCAAATAATATAGCCAATATTATCAGCTCTGTTTCTTTCTCTCTTTCTCTCTTTAGTCCCTAAGTCATGTCTGACTCTTGCAACCCCATGGATTGTAGCCTGCCAGGCTCTTCTGTCCATGAGATTCTCCAGGCAAGAATACTGGAGTGGGTTGCCATTTCTTTCTCCAGGGGATCTTCCCAACCCAGGGATCAAACCCAGGTCTCCTGCACTGCAGGCAGATTCTTTACCAACTGAGCTATGAGGGAAGTCTGTTTCTTTAACCAAGGCTAACTGTAGCATATCTACTGTTTGTTTCACATAATTAGAATCTTTCAGACAGCATCACATGCACCATATTATCAAAACCCAAGAAATTCTCCAAAAAAAGAACGAGATCTTCACTGTACCTAGTGGACTTACCTCTCATAGCTTTACCTTTCCAGTTTAGCAAGTAACCAGCTTGATAATGAGAAATATAAAATTTAAATTGGAAATAATCCTTTTACATGCTCAATAACATTATTATACCTTATTGAAGAAGGTCAATAAGCTGGCATTGAATGTACATTGGGAATATGTGCCCACAGGAAAGCTGAGATCCAATATCAATGTTAAAAATGCAGAAACCTATCTCGCTTGGCAATTTTCCTTGAAAAAGTGAGTAGTTTTTGTGCTTTCTAATGCTTAGAAAAAATCCAATTTGTTGAAATTGAGCATACGCTAAATAATTAATGTGTATGTCCTAAAAGCTATTCATTGTAAAGCTAGTCCGGCCCTTATTTAAGTCATCCTGCATAGGTATTCTGCATCGCTCAATACCTAATAAAAAATAATTGAGATAACCACAGAACTAAAGGCACTCAGCCAGGTCACTTAGCAAAGCTCAGTGTTGAGGAACTGTTTTCCATAGCTTCAACATGTGTTGTGACAACTTTCATCTGCACTATATTTCCAAGAATGTCTGTATGGCGAACAATCTTAAAAGAAAGAGATAATGTCTCCCTCTGTGCAGAGAATAGAGGTCTTTAGTGACAAGAATAATTTAAAAAGTCTCTCCCTCTGGAACAAATTTTAGCAAACTGGCTAGCATCTTCTTCATAACACTGAGACTCAGGATTCCTCAGCTATGCCACAGATCCACTCTCTACACTATGTATCTAGATCATTTCATATCATGCCATAGGACTTAGGGGACAAAGGAAACCAATAAGAACAGGAAGTTCAAGTTTCTTGGTCTGCCTAGAATAATAAATCCTTTGTCTCTGATCCAGGAGTCTCCTGTCTTCTACCAGCATTTTAAAACAGAGGCCGACTAACTTGTTATTCTGCAGTCTGGGTGAAATCTCAGACTCTTCATGGTTCTTGATGCTAAGCTAAATAAGCAAAGCCAATTGAGATAGAAAATTGAATCTAGGAACTTCTGTATTTGGTCAAGACAGAGTAACGAACCAAATTTAATATCATGCCCAAAATAACTATAACAATAAAAAAATACAGGAACACAATGTTTTTAAGACACTTGTACATCAGGCAGTATAGAACAGTGATCTCTGAGAGAGGGGGAACAAAATGCCTGCTAGAATTTCCAGTCTGCAAAGAGAAGAACCCAGGAAGAGCCATCAGTTCCCCTAAGTTAAGGAGATACAGTTGAGAAATCTAAGCAATTAGAGTTTGCAAGGCAGAGGAAAGGACAGAAGGAAATGGCACAGAGAAAGAACTCCAGAGACTGGAGAGAATTCTCCTTCAGTCATCAACTGAGTACTGATCAGTGCACGTGTATGAAGAAATCACCAAAGGCAGAGAAAAGAAGCCCCCCTGGGGCTTACAAAGGGCAAGGAATAATTTGTGCTCCCAACAGCCGGAGTGAAAACCCCCTAAGTGATGGAGAACATAAAAAAGTATTGTCTCAGTTCTTTTTTCTTTTTTTAAGTCTCTCAGTCGTGTCCAACTCTTTATGACCCCATGGACTGTACAGTCCATGGAATTCTCCAGGCCAGAATACTGGAGTGGGTAGCTCTTCCCTTCTCCCTTACCAACCAAGGGATTGAACCCAGGTCTCCTGTATTGCAGGTGGATTCTTTACCAGCTGAGATACCACGGAAGTGGAATAAAATTATCCCCAGACTAAATAAAGACTGCTCTGGATCCACCAGACACCTCAAAAGAATCAAACTGCTTCCAAGTTACTTAGCTGCATCCCAGAACAAAATTCAAGAATATTCATATTAATAAACAAGTAACAATATTCAGCATGCAACAAGGTAACATTCATCATATCTGTATCCAATCAAAAGTCACTATACGTGCAAAGAAGCAGGAAAATACAACTTGTGGATGGTGGAGGGAGATAACCAGGAGATTCTCTCTATTCAAAATGTGATTCACAGATCAGGAGCATCTGTCACCTGGGAGCTTGTTAGAAATGCAAAAAATGTTAGGCCCCACCTCAGCTCCACTGAATCAGAATCTGCATTTCAATAAGATCCCTCAGGAGATTAAATGCACATGAAAATTTGAGAGTCACAGAACTAAAACTCAGAAGTCAAGGGAGTAACTCTAAGGACTGACTTGAAGAAATGTTTGCTCAGAGACTTATATAAAGAACACAGATGTGGAAAGGAATATTTATTAAGCATATTCTAGATTCTGGATATTTTATTTTCTAAACATATAACAAAGTAATATATGCACTTGTTAATAAAAATAAAATTCTATAATAGGTGTTTTAAATGGAAAGTAGAATTCCCCAATCCACCTTTTCCAATCTGAACTCTGGCTTTCAAAAGGTGATCACTTTTAACTTTTTTGTTTCAGCTCTTCTAGTAGTTAGTTCTTTAATATTTAAAACTATGCTTACATTAAAATCTCTTGATCTGTCAAATCTCTCTGGTATAAAATATAAAGACAGCTTATTAAGACTATTTTTCTAGCCTCTCCTTATTTTTGTCAGTTACTATAAATTTTTACTATAACTTTACATTTCTACTTGGACATCTATGTAATTTTAAATCATTAATATATGTATATATAATATTTCTTTTTTTCTTAAGTAATGGCATCCTTTGATGGCAGTAATACAACTATTGGAATAAGAGATCACAGGAGAGGGGGACTTCCCTGTTAAGAATCCACCTTCCAATGCGGGGGACATGGGTTAGATCCCTGGTCTGGGAACTAAGATCTGCCATGCCGCAGGGCAACTAAGCCCGCACACTCTGGAGCCTAGGGCTCCGCAACTAGAGAGAAACCCACGCGCCTCAACAAAGATCCTGAGTGCTGCAGCTAAGACCAAATAAATAAATAAAAGACCACAAGAGAAAGAGCAGGTGACATGTCTGGAAGACAGACGTGGAGTACAGAAAGAGGGTGGAACAGAGTCATTCAGTGACTATCACTGTAAAAATACAGTACATTATATAGATATCTGCATCATCAATTTTCGACTCCAAAATAGTACTTACATTTTCATTACAATCTTCATTAGGGAACAGTTTTTCTTTAAAACCTTGGCTGGATGGCAAATTAAAATTTGGGGTGAATTCATAGTCCCATGGGGTTCTTAGGCTGAATATTCCAAGTGAAGGGTTCCAGCTTCACCACAAATTTCTGTTTTAAAAAAGTATTGAGTTTTGCTTTTACAAAAGAAGATTCTCAAAGGAAGCGGGAAACACCCAACCACAGCACACTGAGTATTCTTCCTTATTTTACAAGCACTAAGGGCTGCAGCCCTCTGCTTCAAGGCTGACACTGGCGGCTGAAGAAAAATCTCACTAATTATGGTTTTTAAAACAAAATGAAAAAGACACAGAGACAACCTGATCATGGTGCACTGACCCTTTGGAGGCTGCTCAGTCCGCCCTTGCTTCTGGTGATGGTTATAAACAATTTATATGTTTCAAAGAAAGTATTACTTTAAAAAAGAGAGGGGAGGAGGGACAAGGAGAGAGAGAGAAAGAAAAGAAAGAAAAAAAAAAAAAAAAAACACCCGAACTCCTTCCCCCAAGTTTCCAATTCTGCATGAGGCCCTTAAATATTGCACTGGGAAGATGGGGTGCAGGGAGACGCTCGATTCCGGCTTAACATGACTGGCGAAAGGGGGAGATCGTGGGGACAAAACCTTTAAAAACATATTTCAGGGACCCAGAGTCTGGCTCACCCTCGCGGGCCGAACCGTTTCCAGCAAACCGGCTTCCAGAACCGGAGAGGGTCTTGGGGGCCAGTTTCAGGAAAGAGCGAGCATGGGTACGTGGCTAACCCGGGGCTGGCGGGGGCGCCCTCTGGTGGCGAGTCGCCTGTGGCGGCGCAGGGACCACAGGGGCCTTGGGCCTGGGCCTGTTGTAATCCTTCCACCTGTGACCTCCGCCTCGCACCCATTCTCACTGGCCTTCCCAGTTAGGGCTATTGGAGGCCCGACTTACAGACAATTAGGGCTCTTCGGCCTGGTCAGCTGAGCTCTTGCTATTGCCCTCGAGGCCCTTGGTCCAGGCGTCCACATGAGCAGTCTGCCACTGGCTAAGTACCCAGGTGGCTGCTTTGCCACCTGCATTGGGAGTCCTTGGGTCGTAGAGGCGGACGCTGGTCAGCACGTTGCCCCGCCAACTCCGGTGCTCTGGTCCAGGTCGCCAGCACACGGGGGTCAAAGCGGGCAGCAGCAAGTACATGCCAAGGTCCGGCCCGGTGTGCTGCCCACAAAGCCTCTCAGATGCTCGGGATAGTATCTGCTTCAGCTCCTCAAAGTATAAGAATATTAGTGGTCTTCTCCCCTCGGTACCATGTCACTCTTTAGTACCAATATCTGAAAATTCTGCCTGTACCCAGAACTTCATAAAATCAAAGTTATCTCAGCTGCTTCTTCAGCCCCTCTTTAGGCGCTCACAGTTTTAGTCCCTGGAAGGAGAAGTTGATACCAAACTCTCCTCTTCATTATCATTCTCACTCCTTCCTGCCCTGCCTTTGGCAAACCCTCCTTCATCTCTCCTGGATGTGTATATATATATGAGTCCCATTAGTTATCAATAGATGTCAGTGCTAAGTTGCTTCAGAAGTGTCCGACTCTTTGTGACCCCAAGAAGGCCTGCCAGCCTCCTGTATCTATGGGATTTCCCAAGCAAAAATACTGGAGTGGGTTGCCATTTCCTTCTCCAGGGAAATGTTAATGCCTATGTGACTTAAAAAGTGGTCCTTTATGAGTTAATTCCTATGAGATCTAAATGGTACTATTAGCAGAATTATATAGTTATTTAAAGCTTGGCTGTGAATATTATATGCCTATATATGTTTTATTCAAATGTAAAAACTTATAAAAGTATACATATAAAACAAACATACAAAAGCATCTCATGTTTAAGTTAACATGAAAATGAGCATTTACTATGTTCTTTCCATTTTTTTCCTGTAATGTTATGTGGTTCCTCAACATCAGTTCAGTTCAGTTCAGTCGCTCAGTCGTGTCCGACTCTTTGCGACCCCATGAATCGCAGCACGCCAGGCCTCCCTGTCCATCACCAACTCCCGGAGTTCACTCAGACTCACGTCCGTCGAGTCAGTGATGCCATCCAGCCATCTCATCCTCTGTCGTCCCCTTCTCCTCCTGCCCCCAATCCCTCCCAGCATCAGAGTCTTTTCCAATGAGTCAACCCTTCACATGAGGTGGCCAAAACACTGGAGTTTCAGCTTTAGCATCATTCCTTCCAAAGAAATCCCAGGGCTGATCTCCTTCAGAATGGACTGGTTGGATGTCCTTGCAGTCCAAGGGACTCTCAAGAGTCTTCTCCAACACCACAGTTCAAAAGCATCAATTCTTCGGTGCTCAGCTTTCTTCACAGTCCAACTCTCACATCCATACATGACCACAGGAAAAACCATAGCCTTAACTACACGGACCTTTCTTGGCAAAGTAATGCCTCTGCTTTTGAACATGCTATCTAGGCTGGTCATAACTTTCCTTCCAAGGAGTAAGCGTCTTTTAATTTCATGGCTGCAGTCACCATCTGTAGTGATTTTGGAGCCCAGAAAAATAAAGTCTGACACTGTTTCCACTGTTTCCCCAACTATTTCCCATGAAGAGATGGGACCAGATGCCATGATCTTCATTTTCTGAATGTTGAGCTTTAAGCCAACTTTTTCACTCTCCTCTTTCACTTTCATCAAGAGGCTTTTTAGTTCCTCTTCACTTTCTGCCATAAGGGTGGTGTCATCTGCATATCTGAGGTTACTGATATTTCTCCCGAAAATCTTGATTCCAGCTTGTGTTCTTCCAGTCCAGCATTTCTCATGATGTACTCTGCATATAAGTTAAATAAACAGGGTGACAATATACAGCCTTGACGTACTCCTTTTCCTATTTGGAACCAGTCTGTTGTTCCATGTCCAGTTCTAACTGTTGCTTCCTGACCTGCATACAAATTTCTCAAGAGGCAAATCAGGTGGTCTTGTATTCCCATCTCTTTCAGAATTTTCCACAGTTTATTGTGATCCATACAGTCAAAGGCTTTGGCATAGTCAATAAAGCAGAAATAGATGCTTTTCTGGAACTCTCTTGCTTTTTCCATGATCCAGCAGATACTGGCAATTTGATCTCTGGTTCCTCTGCCTTTTCTAAAACCAGCTTGAACATCAGGAAGTTCATGGTTCACATATTGCTGAAGCCTGGCTTGGAGAATTTTGAGCATTACTTTACTAGCGTGTGAGATGAGTGCAATTGTGCGGTAGTTTGAGCATTCTTTGGCATTGCCTTTCTTTGGGATTGGAATGAAAACTGACCTTTTCCAGTCCTGTGGTCACTGCTGAGTTTTCCAAATTTGCTGGCATATTGAGTGCAGCACTTTCACAGCATCATCTTTCAGGATTTGAAAGAGCTCAACTGGAATTCTATCACCTCCACTAGCTTTGTTCGTAGTGATGCTTTCTAAGGCCCACTTGACTTCACATTCCAGGACGTCTGGCTCTAGGTCAGTGATCACACCATCAGGATTATCTGGGTCATGAAGATCTTTTTTGTAGAGTTCTTCTGTGTATTCTTGCCACCTCTTCTTAATATCTTCTGCTTCTGTTAGGTCCATACCATTTCGGTCCTTTATCGAGCCCATCTTTGCATGAAATGTTCCCTTGGTATCTCTAATTTTCTTGAAAAGATCTCTAGTCTTTCCCATTCTGTTGTTTTCCTCTATTTCTTTGCATTGATCGCTGAAGAAGGCTTTCTTATCTCTTCTTGCTGTTCTTTGGAACTCTGCATTCAGATGCTTATGTCTTTCCTTTTCTCCTTTGCTTTTCGCTTCTCTTCTTTTCACAGCTATTTGTAAGGCCTCCCCAGACAGCCATTTTGCTTTTTTGCATTTCTTTTCCATGGGGATGGTCTTGATCCCTGTCTCCTGTACAATATCACGAACCTCATTCCATAGTTCATCAGGCACTCTATCTATCAGATCTAGTCCCTTAAATCTATTTCTCACTTCCACTCTATAAACATAAGGGATTTGATTTAGGTCATACCTGAATGGTCTAGTGGTTTTCCCTACTTTCTTCAATTTAAGTCTGAATTTGGCAATAAGGAGTTCATGATCTGAGCCACAGTCAGCTCCTGGTCTTGTTTTTGCTGACTGTATAGAGCTTCTCCATCTTTGACGGCAAAGAATATAATCAATCTGATTTCGGTGTTGACCATCTGGTGATGCCCATGTGTAGAGTCTTCTCTTGTGTTGTTGGAAGAGGGTGTTTGTTATGACCAGTGCATTTTCTTGGCAAAACTCTATTAGTCTTTGCCCTGCTTCATTCCATATTCCAAGGCCAAATTTGCCTGTTACTTCAGGTGTTTCTTGACTTCCTCCTTTTGCATTCCAGTCCCCTATAATGAAAAGGACATCTTTTTTGGGTATTAATTCTAAAAGGTCTTATAGGTCTTCATAGAACCATTCAACTTCAGCTTCTTCAGCATTACTGATTGGGGCATAGACTTGAATGGTTTGCCCTGGAAATGAACAGAGATCATTCTGTCATTTTTTGAGATTGCATCCAAGTACTGCATTTCGGACTCTTCTGTTGACCATGATGGCTAGTCCATTTCTTCTGAGGGATTCCTGCCTGCAGTAGTAGATATAATGGTCATCTGAGTTAAATTCACCCATTTCCGTTCGCTGATTCCTAGAATGTCGACATTCACTCTTGCCATCTCTTGTTTGACCACTTCCAATTTGCCTTGATTCATGGACCTGACATTCTAGGTTCCTATGCAATATTGCTCTTTACAGCATCGGACCTTGCTTCTATCACCAGTCACATCCACAGCTGGGTATTCTTTTTGCTTTGGCTCCATCCCTTCATTCTTTCTGGAGTTATTTCTCCACTGATCTCCAGTAGCAAATTGGGCACCTACTGACCTGGGGAGTTCCTCTTTCAGTATCCTATCATTTTGCCTTTTCATACTGTTCATGGGGTTCTCAAGGCAAGAATACTGAAGTGGTTTGGCGTTCCCTTTTCCAGTGGATCACATTCTGTCAGATCTCTCCACCATGACTAAATGCAGGCAGCTGCGACGACCAGCGCACAGCTGAGAGGAGCTACCCCACGTCTGAGGTCAGGGGCAGAAGCCAGGAGGACCCCATGCCCGAAGGGCGGTGGGCAAGAGGAGTTACCCCATGTCTGAGGTCAGGGGCAGTGGCCAAGAGTGCCAGACTGCAACAGCGCAGGAACGGCCGGGAGGAGCTACCCAGTGTCCGAGGTCAGGGGCTGCAGCCAGGAGGAGCTACCCCACGCCCCCACGCCCGAGGCCAGGGGCCGCGGCCGGGAGGAGCAACCCCACGTCCAAGGAGCTGTGGCTGCGTGGGCGCAGGAGGGCCTAAAGGAGTTATCCCACGTTGAAGGTCAGGAAGGGCAGCGGTGAGGAGATACCCCTCGTCCAAGGTAAGGAGCAGTGGCTGCGCTTTGCTGGAGTAGCTGTGAAGAGATACCCCTCGTCCAAGGTAAGAGAAACCCAAGTAAGATAGTAGGTGTTGCAAGAGGGCATCAGAGGGCAGACACACTGAAACCATAATCATAGAAAACTAGTCAATCTAATCACACTAGGACCACAGCCTTGTCTAACTCAATGAAACTAAGCCATGCCCGTGGGGCAACCCAATATGGGCGGGTCATGGTGGAGAGATCTGACAGAATGTGGTCCACTGGAGAAGGGAATGGCAAACCACTTCAGTATTCTTGCCTTGAGAACCCCATGAACAGTTCCTCAACATAGGCTTTGGTATTTGCTTCAAAGTACAGATAAATACTTAACCTCATTTTTATATTTAAAGAAAACTATGGTAAGATGTTTTTCTTAAAGCTTTTTAGTTCAAAACTTGAAATTCCATCCTAAGACCCAAATTACACTCCTCTGCAGAAGTCAGAATTCATGAGAAGCATGTCACGCTCACCAATGACAGCAGTAAAACAGGGGAAGCCTGTCATGCCAAGACAACACAACAAGCCCTTCTAGAATCTGCCAAAACCTGTGGAAAGGGAGAATAATACATCATATGATAAAATGGAAATGTTATCTGACTCCTTTTTAAGTCTTTACACAATTATCTATTCTGTTTCTATAATTAAAGAGCAGACCATGTTGTCAATTTTATATAATATTACTATAAAGAGACAGAAATGTGTGATAATCACCACCCCAAATTTGGCAGATAAAAAAGCGGTAGCTCCCCTTCCCCCCGAAAATAACAATTTACATTATTTTTTATGCTCAAAGAAAAACTCATGGATTTTTTAATGCCTAGTCAGTTTTCTATATCAACTTGACTTGCAAGGGTAAACTTCCTTCATGGCTTGAACTAGTTCTCATCCCCAATATTGAATCTCTGCTTTAAAAAGTGTTTTTCTGTGTTAGGCTATAATTGTAACCATTTCTGTGTTCCTGGATTATCAACCTTGATGTGAGATTTGTGCTGGATAGAGATAACGCTCTCTATTTTTTTCCACATGGTCAGCTCAGTTCCTTCCTTAAACAGAAGGATAATTAAAGGAAAGGAAACATGAAAAAAAAACACGTGCAGGCCAAGGACCTCCTTACCAAAGAGAATCAGGCCATATTAAGAACACATCAGCTAACTGTAATTTAGAATAGCTTTCTAAGGAGGCACAGAAATATAAAGCCTCTTTTCCAGTGGTTACAGGTTTCATATAGATTCTGTCCAGATAATATGGAAAATGATCGGTCTAAAATGAGTTAACTGCTCAGCATAATCCAGTACCACTCCTGGAAACGTATTCCAAATGAGTGCCATCATTTGCACCAAAAAGTGAGAGAATGCACTTTAGCTCATATGCAGATACAGACCATAGAAGTCTACAAGCCTATAAAACTACCCCTCCCAAAAAAATAAAGTATTAACCATGTATGGACAAAATAAACAAAAATATGTTGACATTCACTCTTGCCATCTCTTGTTTGACCACTTCCAATTTGCCTTGATTCATGGACCTGACATTCTAGGTTCCTATGCAATATTGCTCTTTACAGCATCGGACCTTGCTTCTATCACCAGTCACATCCACAGCTGGGTATTCTTTTTGCTTTGGCTCCATCCCTTCATTCTTTCTGGAGTTATTTCTCCACTGATCTCCAGTAGCAAATTGGGCACCTACTGACCATAATATTGTTTATGGTAGTCAAGTGACTCACTCAGTCTCCATCCACATCAGCAAACTCAATAAGAATGTCTGTTTTTCTTAACATTTGAATAGAAAATCAGACATATTTCAGTAGCCAAAATACTGGTCTCCTTTGGGTCTCAAGAGCCACCATTAAAAGTGACACTAATTGGTGTCATCGCTGACAGCACAGAGTGATGGGTGCAGGCTCTGCAAAAGAAGCACAGTTCATCTCTGGGAGTGCATGCCAGCTTACTCATGGACTGGGAAATTCAGGTAACCCCTGGGTGAGCCTGCCCTTGTCATTCATACTCTGTGAAGACAAAGGATGACAGGACTTTTGATCCAGCATTTCCTCCAAACACTGTTTACTCGCTGCCTCTGTGCACAGTGCCTCCCTTCCCAAGCTGAACTGAGGAGTAGGAACTGAAAGGCAATGAAAGCCTGGCTCTGATCAGTGATGCATGCGTGGCAGATGCTGAGAGGCCCAGGGCAGTACTCAGCTGTATGTAGGTGTTATGAGAGGAGCTGAAGACTGTGATGATGATGAAACCTGTACAACAGAATGCTTCAACCCAAAGAAGCACCGCACACCTGAGTAACAGGAATCTTCTTGGGTTCCACTGTTGTTCACTTATGGTGTACATGGAAAACTCATTCTATTGCTAATTCTGGGTTTTGTCTTTACTTTTTATTTAGTTAGTTAGTTAGTTGTGGCTATGCCAGGCCTTCGTTGTTGCTTGGGCTTTCCTCTAGTTGCAGCAAGTGGGGGTTACTCGTGCACGGGCTTCTCATTGTGGGGGCTTCTCTTATTGTACGGCACGGGCTCTGGGGCACCCAGGCTTCAGTAGTTGTGGCATGTGGGCTCATGAGTTGCAGCTCCTGGGCTCTGGAGCACAGGCTCAGTAGTTATGCTGCATGGGCTTAGTTGTTCCACAGCATGTGAAGTCTCTCTGGACCAGGGATAGAATCCATGTCTCCTGCATTGGCAGGCAGATTCTTTACCACTGCTGCTGCTACTGCTAAGTCGCTTCAGTCGTGTCTGACTCTGTGCGACCCCATGGACTACAGCCTACCAGGCTCCTCCATCCATAGGATTTTCCAGGCAAGAGTACTGGAGTGGGGTGCCATGAAGCCCTAATTCTGTTTTATTTATATCCTTCATTCTGTTCTTACATAGCATCTGGATTCTTCCTAATATAGTCCTCTTATTCCATACCTATGTAACTGCTGTTGAACTGTAATAGTATATCAGAAAATCTGCATTATAAACCCAAATGTACATAGACTTTATATTTCCTATTGGTAAGAAGAAAAAAAAACCTTTCCTGTTAGGGCATGATCCAGAATGTTCATCTTGAAACAATTTATATACAGATAATTAAGATAGCCAAAGAAATGCCCTCTAAAAAGCCATCCATGTACAAATCACAGATTTTTGAATTAGGGAAAAGAAAGGAGAATAATTTCAAATCAAATATTGAGCAGTTACTGAAAAAAAATAAAGATGCATAAAAGGATCCATCAGTTCAGTTCGGTTTAGTCGCCCAGTCACGTCTGACTCTTTGTGACCCATGGACTGTGGCACGCCAGGCTTCCCTGTCCATCACCAACTCCTGGAGCATACTCAAACTCATGGCATCAGTGATGCCATCCAACTGTCTCATCCTCTGTCGTCCCTCTCTCCTCCCACATTCAATCTTTCCCATCATCAGGGTCTTTTCCAATGAGTCAGTTCTTCACCTCAGGTGGCCAAAATATTGGAATTTCAGCTTCAACATCAGTGCTTCCAAGAAGGGATCCATAATGAATGAATAAATATAGGATACCTTAAAGAGAAAGAGTGCAAATCTGCATATGTACTCCTTTGTTTTATCTTGAGCCATAGAATAGCATAGATTTTACAAGTCATTTTAGAAGTCATTCTGTTCATCATAATGCCTCTCTGTATAAGATGGCATATGAGGGGAATGAGGTTCTATTAATAATACTAGTATTATCATATGTTTCCCATGTACTGCACAAGTTTTGGAAAGTTGGAACTTATGTCCCCAATAGCAAAATCATACCATAATGAGGGGTATGGGAGTGGGGATAACAGAACAAGGTCTACTTCTCCAAAAATAACAGCCATTTAACCAAATTTGGAGGAGAATTTCATTTTTAGATCGTCAGGTATAGGTTCATGCAGAATCCAAAGTTGCAGAAAGAAGGTCATATTGAATCTATATTTCTTGAACTCACCCACTCAGAGTCCATTCAGAGTAGAAGTTATACCAACATATGAGACCATCATCCAGGTAAAATAAAGTAACTCTACAGTCAGGAATGCCTCAGAGCACCAAACTAATGATAAAAAAGACACACAGTGGAATTGTATATTGAAAATAGTCATCAAAAAATGAAAAACGATTGGAAAGAAATATATCTGACACTCAACATGTGTGAAGAATAAAAATGACTTTTCAACTATAGTTAACAGCATAGCTGGATTCGAAATTTCATATTACTCAGTTATAGATGAAAATTAATAGTATTATATTACTTTAGCATAGCAGCATCCAAAACAAAGAGAGCTGGCATTCTCTATGAACTTCTTGGGCAAAAATGAGGAAAATGTAGAAAGTGAGCTGGTAAGTACCTTTTACTAAATTCTTCTTTGGTATCCCGAACATCCCCTTATACATCATTTAGTAGATCCTTGCTGAGTCCTTAGAGGGGCATAAAAATCTCTACAAAGCAAGCTAAAGTGATTTCCCTCAGGCAAGGAAAATTACAGATTCTAAGGTTCCAGTCAAATCTTAGTGATCAGAATTCAACCTCTCATTTTTCCGATGGAAAAATTTAGGTCTAAAGTGGTAAAGGATTCCCCCCAAGGAAAATTCAGTCAGTCAACTAGAAACGGCCAGTCTCTTCAAGGAGTCAGAGTTTCCTTTGCTGTCACTCTGTGTCAGGACTCTGCAAGACGCTGCCAAAGACGAAGGTAGTATCCTTGCCTTCATGCAGGTGACAGAATGTCACTTGCAGAGTGTAGAATATTTAAAATAGCTCCTATAGATTGAATTGTGCCCCTTCAAATTTCATATGCCTAAGTCCCAATGTAAGTCAGTTAAGTCAATGTAAGTCAATGTAAGGCCATTAAGGTTAAATAAGGTCATAAGGGTGGGACTGTGACCTTTTGAAAAAAAGACCGATCCCTGCCCCCTCTCTCTTCCTGTCATGTGACAATACAGCAGACTGTCTGCAAACTAGGAAGAGAGAACTTACTAGAAACCGAATCCTGCCAGGACCTCAATCTTGGACTTGCCAGCCTTCAGAACTTTGAGGGGAAAAATGCTTTGTTTAAGCCACCTAGTCTATGGTATTTGTAGTGGCAGCCCAAAGTGACAAAGCCAACAGAGACAACAATGTGTAGTGAAAGAGAGTGGATAGCACTCCTCAAAGGGGGATGCATTATAACCAGAGAGCCTTATATAGACAAGGTGGTGTGCCTTCAAAATACAAGTAAGGAGAGCTTTGGGAAACTTGTAGGCAAGATGATATATTCATGAAAAATTAAGCAAAGAAGATCAAAGAAAGAAGGTGCTGGCAGTTCCCCCTTCTACCTGGATGGCCTTAGTTGGGCAAGGAAGGAGATCTGTTATTAGGACTCCCAGTTCTACCGTGTCTGTGACCAGGGTGGGATACTGGAGGAGAGATCGAGAGTTGTAAAGAGACAAGTTTATTAAGTTTTATCTGACCTAGAAGCCAATTTTAATAGAAACCTACATTCTAAGGTTGGGGAGTAGTCCTTTTTTTTTTTTTTTTTTTTTGTAATTTTGAGTCCTTTTTTATTTCATGATAAAAGGAGACCAAGAGAAGGGGCAGGGTTTTATAGAAAAACTAAACAGAATTGTATATATCTAGCCAGACTTTTCTATTTCCGAATACAGAAATAAATTACTTTCTACAAGCATTGAAGAAGAGACCACATGAAAGATTAAAAAAAAAAACCCAAACTCAGAAACATAGAATGAGGATTATAATTAGCATAGTGATCTCTGAAATGGCACCCCACTCCAGTACTCTTGCCTGGAAAATCCCATGGATGGAGGAGCCTGGTAGGCTGCAGTCCATGGGGTCGCTAGGAGTCGGACACAACTGAGAGACTTCACTTTCACTTTTCACTTTCATGCATTGGAGAAGGAAATGGCAACCCACTCCAGTGTTCTTGCCTGGAGAATCCCAGGGACGGCGGAGCCTGGTGGGCTCCCGCTATGGGATCGCACAGAGTCGGACACGACTAAAGTGACTTAGCAACAGCAGCAGCAGCAGCAGCAGTGATCTCTGAAAATATGTCACAGGGGGTCTGTTAGGACAGAGGCCTTCCTGAGGAGCTAACATTTAAGCTAAAAGATGGTTAGGAGTTAACCCTTTGAAAGAACAGTGGAGAGTGATAAGAACGGCTCAGTCGGAGGGCGTTCTACAAATGTGCACTGTTTGGGCACATGTGCAGAGTTCCTGAGATGAAGCAAAACATGGTGCGTTAAGGCATAAAATAATCAGAGTGGCACGTATGAAAGAGGGGAGGGAAAAGACAGGAGGGCAACAGTACAGAAAGGGTCCAGGTGGCAGATCTTACAAACTGAATTAAGGATCTTGACTTTATATCAGGACAAGAGGAAATCATGAAAGCATTTTAAGTATGAAATGTAAATTATGAAGTTTTATAATATTTCTGTAAATAAAGAATGTAAAAAGGTTTAATAGGAACATGATTACAACCAGGAAGACAAGTTAAGAGCTGTCACAGAACTCCAGGTCAGAGAGGACAAAGGGAGGTGTCAGTGGGGATCTGAAGAATGTAACAGTTCATGTGTTAACTCCATACTTGACATTTCCTTCCTAAACAGGCAAATCATGGCGTCTTCTAAAGCAAAACATATTCAAAGCCCTACTGATGATTTTCAGTCTTTCCAGTCTCAATAAAAGACACATGCTGCTAGATATGGAGGTCAGAAACCTTGGAGATATAACGGATGCTTCTATTTTTTCCTATTTTGCCTCCCCACAACCGCCCACCCCCCATATTCAGTCTTCTCTGCTCTGTTCACAAATTTCATTAATTCTGCCTTCAAATTTGGTTTCTGATTTTCTTGATTAAGGTTGGAAACAGATTCAGAGAAGACTTACAGGCAAGAAGTCAACTGGGGATGGCTCAGGACAAATTTGTAGGAGAATAGGGAAGCAGAATGGATAAAAGTAGAGGCTGAACTGAAAGTGCAGCTGCATAGAGGGCTCAGACAATTCCACGGGAAACTCAGAATGGCCTTTCAGAGTTATCCCAATTTAAAGCAAGAACCTTATCCTCCCCGCTCACTGACCAGATACTGGATGTTCACTAACTCAGAGGCATGATCTTGAGTGAGGCATTTCTGTTGGGCAAAGGACAAGTCCTGGAGATCGACTAAGCTCTAAGCTGTCAGCAGCCAATACTTGTAGCACTGGGAGAGCACCTCAGTCCTGGAAGGGGCATCTGGGTGCCACGGCACAGAGTACTCCATATCAAAGCGATTTAGTTCCTTCTTTACTGCTCCCAGCATTATTACAAGTAACGATGGTGACCTTGACCTCTTTCACCTTGACAGTGTGTTAGCTCTGAACTGGATTTCCCTGTCCTTACTCCTGATACCCTCAAATCCACTCTCTACCAAATAACCAGAAATATCTTTTTGAAATGTGAAGCTGATTATGTCACTCCCCAATTTTCAATGACTTTCCACTGCAATGAAAATAAAAAACCAACTCCTAATCCTGCTTGGGTCTACTACTTTCTGAGCCTTTGTGTCTCAGTCAATTCAGGCTGCTCTAACAGAACTTGTAGAGTGAATGGCTGATAAACAACAGACATGTATTTCTCACAGTTCTGGAGGATGGGAAGTTTAAGATCAAAGTGCTGGCAGATGTAGTCTCTAGGAGAGCACACTTACTGGTTCATGGATTATCATCTTTTCACTGTGTCCTCACAGTGTAAAAGCAGCAAGGAAGTTCTCTGGGGTCTCTTCTATAAGAGCACTAATCCCATTTATGAAGGCCTATTCTCAAGAACTAACCATCGCCCCCAAATCTTACTTCCAAATACCAGCATATTGGGGTTAGGATTTTAACATTCGAATTTGGGAGGACACATTTAATCACGGCTTCCCAGAAGGTGCTAGTGGTAAAGAACCTGCCTGCCAATGCAGGAGACATAAGAGACACAGGTTCAATCCTTGGATTGGGAAGATCCCCTGGAGGAGGGCATGGCAACCCACTCCAGTATTCTTGCCTGGAGAATTGCATGGACAGAAGAGCCTGGCAGGCTACAATCCATTGAGTCACAGAGAGTCAGACATGACTAGTATGCATGCAAACTATAACACTTTAACCATTTATCTCAAGTCAGTTCTTCAAATCATGTTTTTTCTCTCTTCAGAACCTTCACACAGCTCTCTACCACCACTCTAGCACCCTCTGATATTTGATACACCAATTCTTGCATGATTGGGTCCTTCTCACTTTCCATGCCTCATCCTGAATATCACCTTCTCAGGGAGGTCTTAACTAATTATTCTTTTTAAATTAGGTTCCTCTTCCCTTATTCTCTAACACAGCATCTTATACTATAGCAATTTGCAAGTGTGCATTTGTGTATTTATTTATTTTTCCTTCACACTGCATTATCAGGACTGTGAGGTCAGGACCACGAAGACTTACTCATCTTTGGATCCAGAACCTAGCACAGTACTTGACACTTCAGTACCTTCTGAGTGAATGAACAAGCCAATGAATGAATAACACATCAAGATATTTGGGAAATGAAATCAACAGAATTCCGCCAGATGGCATGGTGGATTGAGTGTGATGATTTAGGGAGCATGACACCTACAATCCTATATCATACATTAGGGTGTCACCTTTTGAGATGCTTCATAAAGAGAAGTGGCTTGAGGGGAGTAGAAAGAACCTCATCTAAGCCTGATTCTTAGTGATTAATAAATATATACCTTATCCCCTACAATTCTGAGAACAAGAGATGTGCCAGACATGCCTCTTTATACCTTAAAGCCAACTTCTCTCTTAATAGGCAACTCCCATAACTTTTGGTATCAGCAAATACCAATCCACCCCCTTTGCTGCTTGCTTTCTTTCTCTGCATTTTACAGTTCTTGAGAACTCCTCAACCTCTGAAAGAAAGTAAAGTGAAAGCGTTATTTGCTTAATCATATCTGACTCTTTGTGACTCCACGGACTCTAGCCCATCAGGCTCCTCTGTCCATAGGATTTCCCAGGCAAGAATAGTGGAGTGGGTTACCATTTCCTCCTCCAGGGAACTTCCCGACACAGGGATTGAACCTGGGTCTCCTACATTGCAGGCAAATTCTTTACCATCTGAGTCACGAGGGAAGCCCCTTCAGCCTCTACCACATATACACACCAAACTATGGCTGCTCTTAAGGAAGAAGCATGAGAATAAGAAATACAGAATTAGAAAGAGAATGAAGGAAGCTGAATATGGAAAGGGACAAATAAAAGAGAAGTGCTGCCTAGGAGGAAAATAAATCCTTGCCCCATGAAAAGCAAAAGACGAAGACCCAAATCTAATCTGAGAGTGTAGACCACATGGAAAACAGTCAATGGCTTTACCATTATTATCTTTGACCTTCAGTGGATGCTAATCTGCAGGCATGTATTCTAAGGGAAACACAAATAAAAAACATAGCCATCTCTGCAGTATTGGAATTCCGGCATTCTCTCATGTTTCAGCTTTTCATTGGTTCCAAATACTTGCATTTAATTTCATATCACAAAGCTATAGCAGGCTTTGTACAAAGGACATCTGTGTTTATGTCAGCTTCCAACTAACCTTGCTGTGACATTATGGATAATCCCAAATGGTGATAAAACTAAAATCACATCTAAATGGTTTTCATTATTACATACATTTGGGGCTGTGGATTTGCCTTTCCTAAGTATATATTACAGAAGTTATCTGTGATTCAGTAGTGGTAATAGTGACCTTCACAAGTTAGAACAATAAGCTTCCTCATGTATGAGGAAGCGTCACAGAGACTTGCTTATTTGGTGGTATAGCCAGCACCCACAGTTTCCAGCCCCCTGTTCATCAGACTCAGTGGTACAGCCAAAACTGCAGGCATGGATTTTTTTTCATGACCCAACAGTTTCCAAACTTAGACTTGCAATGCTGTTTGTCGCTGGCCTTTTTGACATGACCCCACAAAATGACTTTAACCATTGTTTAGAAAAAATTTTAAACCCCTTCAGATAACTGGAGCACATTTCAGGAAACAATAGTACAGCTGAAAATTAGAAATGTTGTGGTTATTGTTCATTTAGCGCCATCAATTTGTTCTTAGCTCTTCTTCTTCCTGCTCTGTCACTGGTCCAACGGACCAAGGTACTTGAGATCCTTTGTGGCTGAGCTTAAGTAAGGTGTGGCCACTGGGCAACGTCAGAAGGAAAACATGTTGGGAGGAGAGAGAAGTCATAGTTTTTCTACCCTTATGGTCTATGCTTTAGGCTATATTTCTACCAGTTACATTCCTCCAATACTGCAATTAATATTAATTGATCCCTTCTCCAAAGCTCCAACTCTCGGTAGGCTCAAATACTATTTCTCTTCAAGCCTGGGGCCTCAAATGATATCTCTTGTTGCTAGTTTCTGAGTGCCTCAATATCGCTTATTTATTTCCTTAAAACCACTCATCCTGGACCTGCTGCTGCTGCTGCTACTAAGTCGCGTCAGTCATGTCCGACTCTGTGCAACCCCATAGACGGCAGCCCACCAGGCTCCCCCATCCCTGGGATTCTCCAGGCAAGAACACTGGAGTGGGTTGCCATTTCCTTCTCCAATGCATGAAAGTGAAAAGTGAAAGTGAAGTCGCTCAGTCATGCCCGACTCTTAGCGACCCCATTGGACTGCGGCCTACCAGGCTTCTCCACCCATGGGATTTTCCAGGCAAGAGTACTGGAGTGGGGTGCATCCTGGACCTAAAGATTATCATACTGAGTGAAGTCAGATAGAGAAGGAGAAATATCGTATGACATCCTTTATATGAGTTATCTAAAAAGAAATGATACAAATGAACTCATTTACAAACAGAAACAGACCCACAAACTTAAAGAACAAATTTATGGTTGCCGGCAGGTAAGGATGGGGCAAATGGATAGTTAGGGAGTTTGGGATGGGATGGACATGTGCACACTGCTGTATTAATATTTTAAATGGATAAACAAGGACCTACTATATAGCAGATGAAACTCTGTTCAATTTTATGTGACAGTCTAGATGGGAGGGGAGTCTGGGGGAGAAGGGATGCATCTGTACATACAGCTGAATCCTTTGGCTGTCCACCTGAAACTCTCACAACGTTGTTAATCAGCTATACTCTAATATAAAATGAAAGGATTTTTTTAATTAAAAAAAACACCAACAGGAAATGGTTTTATATTTACTTGGGGGAGGAGGGGTTATTGTTTGTGCTTTTTATCATAAAGAGTAACAATAGTAGGGCTATGATGACCCGTTTAGGGGAGGAGGAAAAAACAGAGAAAACCAAATTCAGACGCTTGAGAAAATGTCACCTCTCTCCCCAATCCCAGATTTCTGAAGTAGTCAAAGTTCACCTCAGAAATACCACTCATCTAGCAGTAGTATTAATTAGATACAAAATGGTGATGTTATCAGAAAGCACCAGAACCTTGTCTGAAAAATTGCTACATTACCAGCAAGTCCCTGACAGCTCAATTCGATGTTAAGGTGTTTTCGCCCAAACAATGGCTTAATCACACCATTACAAGCAAAGCTACCAAAAGAACTGATAAGGCTTATAGCACGCTATCCCTTATCTCTGGCAGCAGCATATAGGTCAGCCCATGAGAGGGTGACTCCCAGGAGTGTATATCACAAATCCATGCTTAGAAAAACTTCTGGCTTCAGCAGTTCCTGCACTTCCCAGTGATCACACTTCCTCAGAGACTGGGAGAAACAACACTGACATTTTGTGTAAGAGTGCAGGGGGATTTATAACCAGTATTGCCACCACTATGTCATCTTCCAGAAACCACAACTCATGGGACTCCCTATAGGTTCACATTTAATTTAATCAAAATTTAAAACCATCTTTCTTGCTGCTGTGTGGATTAAGGATTACAGGAGTGCGGCTGTGCCTGGAAGCAGGCAGATGAATTGGGCAACTTTTGTAGAAGTTTGGGAGAAAGATGATGGTAATTGGTAATAGGGTAATGGAAAAAAACGGGGGAGAAAACCAAGGGTTTTGGAGTGGTTTTTTTTTTGGCCCTGTGGCACGCAGGATCTTAGTTTCCTTGGCAGTCATCGAACCCATGCTCTCTGAAGTGGAAGCATGGAGTCCTAACCACATGAAGTTTTAAAATGTCATATTTAAATAACAAAATAAGAAAAAATTTCCTAAATTTTCCTATTAGTTGTTAAGAAAGAGATTTTTATTTCCCCTAAAATCAAACCAATTGAAGATGAACAACTGAATTGTAAGAATGTTATGTAGCAAAAGGAACAAGCTTAAATTATTTTTCCAAGAATAACAAAGGAGCTGTCATGCACTGAGAATGTTTCTCAGTCAAAACCTTAAGTAGTAGACAAGGCGTCTAACTCTCTGCCATTCAAATCCTTCTACCTCCTTTCCCTCCTTGCCTTTGTATTTTGGCTCATACTCCTCCCTTTATCTGGAACACCATTGTCCAATAACTCTACATTTTGAGATTATAGCTATTCTTCAGATGCCATTCATTGGAAAAATCTTTTCAGTCTTTGCCAAACAGAATTAATCTTCTCCTGTAAACCTGGGGAGGCTGTTTCACCTTCTATATAACATTTATCACATCCTGCCCTCTATCTGGGCATGAGGACCTCTGATAAGTTCTGTGAGGACAGGAATCATGTCTTATTCATTGCACACTGCCCTGAAAATAGTATCAGTTGAGTTCAGTTGAGTTCAGTCACTCAGTTGTGTCCAACTCTTTGCAACCCCATGGACTGAAGCACACCAGGCTTCCCTGTCCATCACCAACTCCCAGAGCTTACTCAAACTCATGTCTATAGGGTCAGTGATGCCATCCAACCATCTCATCCTCTGTCATCCTCTTCTCCTCCCACCTTCAATCTATCCCAGCGTCAGGATCTTTTCCAATGAGTCAGTTCTTCACATCTGGTGGCCAAAGTATTGGAGCTTCAACTTCAGCATCAGTCCTTCCAGTGAATATTTGGGACTGATCTCCTTTAGGATGGACTGGTTGGATCTCCTTGCAGTCCAAGAGACTATCAAGAGTCTTCTCCAACACCACAGTTCAAAAGCATCCATTCTTTGGTGATTCCCAACAAATTGTCACTTTGAAAAATGTACTAAAGTTTTCAAACATCCTGTCCCACCATGATATGCATTCAGTTCATTTCAGTCACTCAGTCGTGTCCAACTCTTTGCGACCCCATGAATCGCAGCACACAAGGCCTCCCTGTCCATCACCAACTCCCGGAGGTCACTCAGACTCACGTCCATCGAGTCAGTGATGCCATCCAGCCATCTCATCCTCTGTCGTCCCCTTCTCCTCCTGCCCCCAATCCCTCCCAGCATCAGAGTCTTTTCCAATGAGTCAACTCTTCGCATGAGGTGGGCAAAGTACTGCAGTTTTAGCTTTAGCATCATTCCTTCCAAAGAAATCCCAGGACTGATCTCCTTTAGAATGGACTGGTTGGATGTCCTTGCAGTCCAAGGGACTCTCAAGAGTCTTCTCCAACACCACAGTTCAAAAGCATCAATTCTTCGGCGCTCAGCCTTCTTCACAGTCCAACTCTCACATCCATACATGACCACAGGAAAAACCATAGGCTTGACTAGATGGACCTTTGTTGGCAAAGTAATGTCTCTGCTTTTGAATGTGCTATCTAGGTTGGTCATAACTTTCCTTCCAAGGAGTAAGCGTCTTTTAATTTCATGGCTGCAGTCACCATCTGTAGTGATTTTGGAGCCCCCAAAAATAAAGTCTGACACTGTTTCCACAGTTTCCCCATCTATTTCCCATGAAGTGATGGGACCGGATGCCATGATCTTCGTTTTCTGAATGTTGAGTTTTAAGCCAACTTTTTCACTCTCCTCTTTCACTTTCATCAAGAGGCTTTTGAGTTCCTCTTCACTTTCTGCCATAAGGGTGGTGTCATCTGCATATCTGAGGTTATTGATGTTTCTCCTGGTATAATGATATGCATTAGGACTGAAGAATAAAGGACAGACCACATTACTAACTAAGCTTTTTCATAGTATGCGATTGCTGTAGAGATGGAAAGGGAGGTCAAAAGCTAAACCTGTGTCTTGTAAGTTTGGTGGTCGTGGTGGTTTAGTTGTTCAGTCGTGTCCAACTCTTTTGACTCCATGGACTGATAGCCCACAGGCTCCTCTGTCCATGGAATTTTTCCAAGCAAGAATACTGGAGTGGGTTGGGTTGCCATTTTCTCCTCCAGGATATCTTCCCCACCCAGAGACTGAATACTCATCTCCTATGGCTCCTGCATCACAGGTGGATTCTTTACTGCTGAGCCACCAGAAAAGCTGAATGATGCCCGAAGAGGCTAAAACTTTGCTCTTATGGCTGACATCCACAGATAACAATCACCCAAGGTGATTTTTAAATGCTCTGTACCTCTGTTTGACTTTGTGATTAAATAAAGTTTTCTTTATAAAAGGATCAATTTGAATAGTTTTACATCTAAGCAAGGCTGATTTATGGGAAAAGCAATAAGCACGTGCATTGTTTGGTATGCTTAGAAAAATATCAAGATGCACTTACCACCTCTAAATACAAAGCATTATTCAAGCTTCTTTAAGGTGAAAAGTATCCTTTAAAACTTAATACTTAAGAAACTCCACAGATGGAGTTAAATAACAGTTATTCATATGCTAGTTGAATTTGTATAATGAGATTGCCTCCACCCTGACAGCCAATAAAAAATGGCAGCCCTGGAAGAAGAACAGGTTTGAAGTCAGAGGGAGGAGGAAAAACTGTAACAAATTAAACTGCTTTATGAGCACAGATCTGATGGGTGTCTCAGCTGACCCTGAACAGTAGGGTAGGAATCAGGAATGGGAAGAGGGATATGCCAGAGATCACATAAGGAAACAAAAGAGAAGATATGTGGGTGCAAAGGAAACTTCTAAAACCTACCACGGAGTGTCCTGAGACAACAGTCAGGTAGGCTGAGTTTATGTGATACCAAGCAAATCCTTTGGCTTCACTCATGTAATTATGTTGGAGTGGAGGATAAAATCAACACTACTGTCTGACATTTTAACTGTCAGACTCCCTGATTCACATTAAGAAATTTCTGTAAGGTAATTCAGAGGCAATGTCTACATGACGGGAAAGAATTAGAAAATATATATTTAAAGACATCCATAACAAATGTCTAGATGACCAGTTAAAATTAAAACAAAAATATAGAATAAAGATTTGGTATCACCCCCCAAAATATTAAGATAAACTTCCTTCCTAATCATTTTGATTCAAATATTTGAAACCCTGCAGTGATCCAGAAACTGGATTAAAAATAAAAAATAAATGAGATATCTTTGTTAGCTTCAAATAGCTTGCAGTCTAGGAAGGGAGACAGACTCAGAGATAATTCAATAAAATTGGAAAGAATTGACTGGACACAATAGAAGAAGTGGTGATTCATGCAGAACAAACAGTGGAATGAGCCGTCTGGGGAACCACTTTAGTTCTGCCTAAACTATGAAGCAGCCAAAAATGAAGCTTTTGCCCTATAGGGGATAGAACTTGGACATCTTTCTCTGCCATACTGGGAAATTTAGGGGTTCTTTTTTAAGGAATGGAAATACATAGAAGAGTTTTAGGCAGGGCAGTGAAATGGTTAGATGTAAGGTGATATGTTATGTAGTTGGATGTGAGCATATTGGGGAGTTGAAATGAGACTAGGCAGCTTTAGCCGTAGTTAAATAATAAGTAAGAATCAAAAAGCACAGAGCAAAATACCAATAATGTTCTGGTTCTTGGGAAGGTGGCATGTTCACTGATGTTTTCTATATTATTACACACAGTAAACATGCATACATAACATACTTTTCAATATTAAATATTTAGTTTAATAGACAATTAAGCAGAGTAGTTACAGATTCAAGGAGATAGAGGAGATAGAGGAGTTGCAGATTCAAGGATATTCAGATGTTGAAAACTGATCAGATGTAGGTTAAAAAGTAGAAAAATCTAGACTGAGGATTGTTCCCTATTTTTATGCATGTCATGCTCCAAATTGAGGAGGGAAATGGGAACTGCAATCCAACCTGAGCTTTCCTATGAATAGAATCTGTGTATGCACAGAGGAATGTCAACACTTTCTGCTTTTCACAAAAGCACAGCAAAGTTTTCCTGTCTCAAGCAACTGGATAAATGGTGATATCATTAACACTAGAAGAGTCACCATTGCTGGGTAGTGCTGGGGAAAAAGAAGAAAATGGTGATACTAGTTTCAGGTTGTGTGTGACACCCAAGTGAAGATGTCCACCAGGACTGTGTATCTATGATTCTCCACCTCTCAGGTGGAGAGGTCAAAGCTGGATACAGAGGTCAATGGCACATGTGCAAGAGAGAGGCGAGCAATTATAAAACTAAGTAGCACTTAATCGATAGGGACAGCAAAGAGGAGCCGGAGAGAAATAATATTTGAACCTATTGCTCTAACCAGAGATTTAATATTCCCTAATAGTTTGTTTCAGTGACATCCCATTGCACTTAAAATTTTCCTGAAAACTTAACGCTTTTTTCCTGCAAATAACACATTCTGTCCCCTAAAGCCCCAGCAAGCCCATTTCTCATCAACATTAAAGCTTTTAACTATGTCCTTATCACTTCTTGAAAAAGAACTGATTGCTGTCATTGGCTTATACTTTTCAAGATGGATTCTGTAAAAGGTATTTCATCTTATGTATTACCTTAGTCAACCAAAGATGTATTGCCTCATGTTTCAAGATACATTCAATTCAAAGCTGAAATTTCAGCCTCGTCCCCTAATGCTTTGTCCTTTTGCCCCTGTAGAAAATAGAATTTTTATATAATAATTTCAGTAACCTTTTTTTGCTGTTCAAATGGTTTTTAAAGTAACACTGCACTGTAACATCTCATTAGTGAAAAGGAAGAAGTCTGAAGTGGATTTCTGAAGAAATCTGAAATGCTTTCACTCATATGTTGTCCATAAAGGTCTTAATGGGTGAGTTCTCAACTAAATTCACAGGATTATCTGATTAGCTTAGTGTTGACTATTATCAACTCCACTTCTGTTTTGAGGGAGAGAGGCCAGACTTTATGTTAGATCTTAGGAATTCAAAGAAGAATGGGACATTATTCTCACATTTTAACAATTCAACCTAGCAGACTACCAAAAGCAAAATATCCCAAATTATCAGTTGACATTTTCTCCAGTTCTAGTTATATAAAAAAATGTGTAGAGGTCTCCTTCATAATTAAAATTTTATTTTAATTTTACCAAAAGATATTATTACACAGCCGAATTCATTCCACTATTGCGTCCTTTCTCCCCTAAGTTTTCAATTTTAAAATTTCAAAGTAAAAGAGGCTTCTATGACATTATTTATGATATTTTTAATGTACTCATCACTATTCAAGGTAAATGCCATATGAAAAGAGATAAATTATATGTCTAGGTAGGCTGCAGTTCATAATTCTTGCTCTCTTTAATGTCAGTGAGCCCTGGACAAGTTTTCAGGGACAAACCAGCAGTTAATGTAGATTATGTAGATTCAACCTTAACCATTATTTTATGACCCAGAAACTCCTAGATTTCCAAGCCTGAATTACCAATCAATTTGATATCATTTCTTTTTATTTTATTCACCTGATTATACCCTGCAAAATTAAATGAAAAATCTAAGATAGTATATCATGTCATTTATTCTCTTTGAAACCAATAGGACATGTACCTTGTCCATTCATCCTACAAATAATAATTGAGCACATATATTGTGCCAGACACTACCATAGTTAAGAATGGTATTTACGCTGGTGAATAATACAGTACCTGATTGCTTAGAAAGGTTTATAAACTCTCAAAAAGACTCTTGTTGATTATCTCCTGAAATGATATAGGTGGGGGTGGGGGGAGCGGGGAGGGGCCTGGAAGTCAGATGTATTTCCCAGAATATAAACTATCCTAAGCTTGTTTTAGGAGAGTTACATCACATAAACACCAAAAAAAAAAAAAAGTTACTCAGGAAAAACCCCTTCTGTAGCTCAATTCAAAATGTGCAAAATGGGTTTATTGTATATTTTGATGGTCATCACAATGTGATTCAAAGCCTAGGGAATCCACAATTGATTTGATTGACAAATTCAAAATCAGCAACTACTGGAAACTTGGGTGGTATTAGTGGGTAAACAGAGTATTTTCCCAACAAAAACTGCATCAAATTTAAGTTGTTTCATTATTTCTTTTCCAATTCCCTACAATACGTTTACCATTCCCTTTGGAACTAGAAAGAGAGATACATCTGAGTTTTTCTTCACCCTTCTTCGATCTTCTTTAGATATATTATTGACCTTAGACTTTCAATAACTCCCATAGTATTTCTCTAAGAACTGTTCTTAATCTCAAAATAGCTTCCAAATATACAAGTTATTTTTTGTTCTTTACATGACATTTACATATACATTTAAAATATATATTCTCAAATCTCCTGAGAATCTAGTTTTCTAATTCTTAGAAGATATTTCCCTTAATTGTTTAAAATAATTCCCCTTCCTGCACAAACACATACACACACACACACAATTTACATTATCTTCTTTTTCCTCTACCCAGTATTCAAAAGACTGTTTATTTCAGATTGGAAGAAATAAAATAAACCAAGAACATAACTGATTCTACAGACTCTTACTTAAATAAAATATCTGAAATAGGCTCACAATCAGTAACAGTTTCAAGTCCATCTTGTCCTATTCATGATGGATTGTCCCATTCATTAAATCTACCTATAAGCTGACTTCTTTTTGGCAACCATCCTCTATAAGGAGCCAGGCTCAAAAAGGTCATTCTTTTGCATCCTATATCTGGCACACACTGGCTGGAACAAAGCATTAAACCACATTTAGTAACTTTTGGACTGGCCTGCAAAGGAAATAAATATCATGCTAACAAGCATACTACATGAACAAAGGGTTAGTATGAAGACAAAGGTTTGTTGTTTTTTTTTTTTTTTTGTCTTATATAACAAAAGGGGAAACAAGATATCCTGTTATTTTAGGTGCCCAAATTATTGGCATGCTACAAAATTCCACAGTAAAAATTTCATTTATCTGTTTCTTTATTTTCCTAGAAGTACTAAAGATGGATATATATTATTTTATCATTTCCTCATTTTCTCTTTTTAAATAATACGTCCATACTTCACTCTTAGAAATTCTGCTATCATACCCCAAGATAACACTCTAGCCAAAGCTAACTGGAAGAAAATATCCACACTGAGCCAATTATATCATCTCATTTGGATCATCATTTTGAAGTTAGAACTGGGATACCTCAGTCTGTCTCTGTTGAATATTTTAGTTGTGAGATAACTTAAAAAGGATTAGAATGTTTATTTTTCACCTTATGTGAAATGAAGTACAAAAGGTCAGTTAACATTAAGAGAATAAAGTGAGCACAAGAGAATTGTAGAGACTGGAGACTCTGTTGGGTGGAAAACACAGAAGAACGACTGCCTTAAATTCATAGCCTGGCAGGCTCCTCTGTGCATGGGATTCTCCAGGCAAGAATACAGGAGGGGTTTGCCATTTCCTTCTCCAAGGGATCTTCCTGACACAGGATCCAACCCATGTCTCCTGCATTGCAGGTGGATTCTTTACCATCTGAGCCACCAGGGACTGTTCAGTTCAGTTCAGTTCAGTTGCTCAGTCGTGTCCGACTCTTTGCGACCCCATGAATCGCAGCACACCAGGCCTCCCTGTCCATCACCAACTCCCAGAGTTCACCCAAACTCATGTCAGAGATGCCATCCAGCCACCTCATCCTCTGTCGTCCCCTTCTCCTCCTGCCCCAATCCCTCCCAGCATCAGAATCTTTTCCAGTGAGTCAACTCTTCACGTGAGGTGGCCTAAGTATTGGAGTTTCAGCTTTAGCATCAGTCCTTCCAAAGAACACCCAGGACGGATCTCCTTTAGAATGGACTGGTTGGATCTCCTTGCAGTCCAAGAGACTCTCAAGAGTCTTCTCCAACGCCACAGTTCAACAGTATCAATTCTTTGGTGCTCAGCTTTCTTCACAGTTCAACTCTCACATCCATACATGACCATTGGAAAAACCGTAGCCTTGACTAGATGGACCTTTGTTGGCAAAGTAATGTCTCTGCTTTTCAATATGCTATCTAGGTTGGTCATAACTTTCCTTCCAAGGAGTAAGCGTCTTCTAATTTCTTGGCTGCAGTCACCATCTGCAGTGATTTTGGAGCCCAAAAAAATAAAGTCTGATACTGTTTCCACTGTTTCCCCATCTATTTCCCATGAAGTGATGGGACCAGATGCCATGATCTTCGTTTTCTGAATGTTGAGCTTTAGGCCAACTTTTCCACTCTCCTCTTTCACTTTCATCAAGAGGCTCTTTAGTTCCTCTTCACTTTCTGCCATAAGGGTGGTGTCATCTGCATATCTGCGGTTATTGAGATTTCTCCTGGCAATCTTGATTCCAGCTTGTGCTTTTTCCAGCCCAGCATTTCTGTAAGACCACCCAAATCTTCCTTTTGGCTTAACATATTATTAATAGGTTCTATGTTGTATAGTCAAATCAACTTTGATTAAGACATTGATCTTTTAAGTACAGAGGTAAAAGCAAGGTTCCAGGCATTGTCAGAAAATCTGATTGTCTTGTCTTAAAATTAGTATCTAATAGTGCATATGCGGTTGTTCAAAAGAACTGTATGATCTTAGGAAAGTCATGGTAACACTGAATCTATGTTTCTTTACCTTTGAAATAAAGGTAGAAGGACTTCTCCATTTGACAGTAAGACAGATTAGATATCCTGAATAACCTGTTTGAATAAAACAAAATATCAGATAAAATATTTGAATTATTCTTAAATACATCACTGAGATAACAAAGAAGTATAAAGATGTCAAGCCTTAAAAGTAACTTAAAAGTAAAAAGAATCAAGGCTGAGTTTTGACCTGAAAATTTTTATTGAACTTGTGTGACCTTGAGCATCTATTTGACACCTGCTTAGAAAGTAGGGGCTTTCTGACATAAAGGCCAGGGCACCTCAAGATGGGTAATTCAATAAGTGGTCCCTGCTGCACTCACTGTATAAGGGTGAGTGAGACATAAACCCCACCACACAGAATGGAGCAGAAAAGAAACTCATCTGTGCCAAAGAAACTCATCTCTTGGAAGGGAAAGAAATATATGTATTTACCCTAGTAATTCACAACCATAAGCCATTCCTCAACCTCGTTTACAATCTGAGTTCACACTATCTGAATGATCTGAGAAAAATCCTCAAGAGAAAACTTTTAACTTATGGTAGCTCCAGATTGATATCAGCTCCAGGGAACTGGCAGAGTGAATGCAAATCTTACTTTGAGATGTGCTGATCAACTAACTAAACAGAGAATAATTCATAGAGCAAATTAAATACAGTCCTACTTTCTAAATACAAAGCTGATCATCTCACTCTAGTTCTTAAAAATTTCATTGCCTTTTAAAAGTCAAACTGTGTTTGAAAAGTTTACTTCCATTATGTGGATCACACATAATGATCCACCCACAATGTGTTTTGTTCCTACCCCACACATTTGAGTAGTTTAGAGATTTTCACCACAGAAAAGAGCAAATTGCTATACAAGGAAGGAATTTCTACAACAGGCATCCAACAACAACTCACCAAAATGAAAGCTGAGACTGCCTCTGACAGAGCAGGGATCCTCTTGCCATTGGGAAAATAGGCGAAAGTGGTGTTAGAGTGCTGACCAAGATCCTGAAGTAGTTACTACAATTAAATGGGTTCAAGGATAACAGCTGGAACCCAGGTAATTCCCTGGAACATGTTTGTTTTTTTTTTTTTAATAATCATGCTTAGTGATAAAAACTAAGAACTTGACTTAATAAATGGGTAAAGAACTTGAATAGACATTTTCCCAAAGAAGACATTTAAAAGGTCACAGGTATAGAAAAGGTGCTCAATATCACTAATGATCAGGGAATTGCAAGTCAAAAATCACAATAAAATCTCATACCTACTAGGGTGGCAATTATCAAAAAAAAAAAGGAGATAAAGATAAATGCTATAAAGAATATGGAGAAATTAGAACACTTGTATGCTACTGCTGGGAAAGTATTAGCAACACGGGGTAGCCATGATGAATAATAGTGTGGCTGTTCCTCAAAAAATTAAACATTAAACTACCATATGATCCAGCAATCCCACTTCTGGGTAAATTGAAATTAGGATTCTTAAAGATCCTTTTTCCCTAAGTTGGCCAGAGGTGGTTTTTTGTTTTATTTTATTTATTTATTTATTTTTTTTGCATGCATGCACCCAAATAACTAACTCATTCAGAATAAGATATTTTAAAATCTGACACTAATACTACTTTTAGGGTCTAAGAGTTCAGGAAAAAAATGAATAATTACAGAAATCACTTTATTTTCTTTTTGAGTAAAGATCCTGGACAATGAGGAGTGGATTAACTGGAATAGTGTTAGCTAACAAAACTTGCAGCGGTGGTGGAGATGCCCTCAGTCTGTACTGTTCAGTACACCAGCCGTCAGCCACACGAAGCTAGTGAGCACGTCAAATGCGACCACTGAAACTGAGGAACTGAATTTATAACTTTTCATTTCAACTAGTCTTAAATTTAAATAGCCACATGGGGATCCTTGGACAGAGAATCAGAGTTTTTATATTTTTATAATTAAGAATAGTCTTATATATGATAGAGCACCTCAAATAAATGATTAGTTCTTTAACCATGAGCATTAATTACTCTAATATTTACAAATACTCTTGAATTTCACAACCATGACCCATGGTCAGTGGGCTGGATATTGTGTTTGCCCTTTCAAATCAAGTCTCTACCTTTCTCTTCGGTACTCTAGACCCCACAGGCTGACAGGCATGAATTATGTAAATAGACTCATTTGCCCTCTGGTTTCCATTTGAGCTCAGTTACTGTGAATTCCCTACAGATGGAAAAGAAGGAGCAGAGGAAAATTGGGTTACTTCTCTCCCTATTCCCTTCCTGCTGCATAGCTGTGGGTTAGCAATATCCCTCAACCACAAGTCACAGTTCCTTTCAGACAGCCTTCTCCAGATACCTTTCTATCTCCAGGTTCTGGTAATTATCCCACCTTTTTGGCTCCAACAGATAGTGATGACACTCCAACTGTTACTAGCTCTCAGGTACTTACTATGCTGGGTTTCCCTGGTGGCTCAGAGAGTAAAAATCCGCCTGCAATGCAGGAGCCCTAGGGTCAATCCCTGGGTCGGGAAGATACCCTAGGGAAGGGAATGGCATTCCATGGACAGAGGAGCCTGGTGGGCTACAATCCATGGAGTCGCAAAGAGTCGGACACAGCTAAGCGACTAAGCGCACGTGCACACACACACACACTTACTGTGCTATGCCTTGCTCCCCATATGGGCCTTTGTTTATCATTCCCTTTAAGTATCCCATCTGTTTTCTGCTGAAATGCTCACTGATAAAATCAGTCAATATTTTGTTTAACAATACTTTAGAATAAGGTTTAAAACCATATGCTAGCAAATGAATAGATTTCCCTATAGAGCTGAAAGAAGACCTTCATCAAAGGTTTTATTGATCATTTCTATAGATACTTGTCATTATACACACACACATGCACATATACTCACACAGCACAAAGGCACACACACAGAGTTAGGAATAAAATTCAACTCCAAGCTCTAAGGGACAGTGACAATAGTTTTATCGTTAAAAGCGGATATCAAAAAAGTAATTACAAGTATATTCACACAGATCCTAGATTGCAATTTGGTCTGACTCCTGGGAGCAATGTTTTCTAATGCCGGTCTCTTAGAAAAGAAGGTAAAATATTACTGGATTCCCATCAGTTTAGTCAGTTAAGTTACTATTAATCAAAACAGAAAGTGGAAGCAGAATTTAGTGTTATTTGTGAACTAAATACAGAAAAACAAAATGGAAAAACTTGTTGTGTTTTCCCAAAAGGACGAGAACATGTTCTATCCTAAAGAAACTTTAAAAATTCATCTAACTAAAAATGGTCCAAATTCTGTTCTGAGTGGCCCTAGGAAGCTTCTGCAGAGCCTTCCCTAATCTGGTGGAATTCAGCCCTTCACCCACTACCATCATTTCAAAAGGAGCAATTCTGAAGTTAATTTCCATCAGATTTTAATTTGAGCAAGCAAATCACTGATAAAAAATGAAAAAGAAAACTATGAAAGCCACTTCTATTTCAAAACCACCCCTTTACTTTCCATTAATTAACAGGGTCCTAATCCAAGTTAGGTAAGGGATCTCCCCAGTGTCAAATATCTTGCAACTCAAATCAGATCCCCAGAGTATTTGTCCAGTGTTCTTATCATCATATTCATTATTCCATTTGAAACATCATCAATGATTTCCTTTTACATATATGGGTATATGTGTGTGTATTGCATGTATAAACATCTTATGTATCTAATATATACATTGTATATATGTTGTTTTAGTCACTAACTCATGTCTAACTCTTTGTGACCCCACTGGTGGACTGTAGCCCACCAGGCTCCTCTGTCTATGGGGTTATCCAGGCAAGAATACTGAAGTGGGTTGCCATTTCTTCCTCCAGGGCTTCATCTCAACCCAGAGATCGAACATGCATCTCCTGCGTCTCCTGCATTGGCAGGTGAATTCTTTATCACTGAGCTGCCAGGGAAGCCTATCAGATCAGATCAGATCAGATCAGTCGCTGAGTCGTGTCCAACTCTTTGCGACCCCATGAATCGCAGCACGCCAGGCCTCCCTGTCTATCACCAACTCCCGGAGTTCACTCAGACTCATGTCCATCAAGTCAGTGATGCCATCCAGCCATCTCATCCTCTGTCGTCCCCTTCTCCTCCTGCACCCAATCCCTCCCAGCATCAGAGTCTTTTCCAATGAGTCAACCCTTCACATGAGGTGGCCAAAGTACTGAAGTTTCAGCTTTAGCATCATTCCTTCCAAAGAAATCCCAGGGCTGATCTCCTTCAGAATGGACTGCTTGGATCTCCTTGCAGTCCAAGGGACTCTCAAGAGTCTTCTCCAACACCACAGTTCAAAAGCATCAATTCTTCAGCGCTCAGCCTTCTTCACAGTCCAATTTTCACATCCATACATGACCACAGGAAAAACCATAGCCTTGACTAGACAAACCTTTGTTGGCAAAGTAATGCCTCTGCTTTTGAACATGCTATCTAGGCTGGTCATAACTTTCCTTCCAAGGAGTAAGCGTCTTTTAATTTCATGGCTGCAGTCACCATCTGCATTGATTTTGATGCATATGTACATTTATATATGTTTGTTAATTTATGAACTTCTTAAGGATATTTAGGAGGCGTATATGATCCGAAGTTTAGTTAATAGCTATATTGGTTTGAGCAATACTAGCTGCCAAAATGTGTATTGCTTCAAACTCAATAGGATTTTATTTCTTGCTGGGCAGCTGGTCAGATCAGGGGTGCCTTCACAGTTATTTAGGGACCTAAAGTGACAGAAGCTTTGCCATCTTCAGTGTGTAGCTTCCAAGGCTATCATGGTCATTTCCCTCCCAGCCAGCCAAAAAGCAAAAATAGGATGGAAGATTTTTTAAAGCCAGAAAAAAATGTGGCCTGTATTACTTCTACTCACATTGTATGAGCTCAGACACATAGCTATCCCAAATGGGGTGCAAAAGAGGCTGGAAAATTAGCCAGCTGTGTGTTCATGAAGAAAAGGAGAACGAGAACTTGGGGAACATCTAATAGTCTCTGCTAAAAATGGCATTGAACCTTTCTTTCGACTCCCAAAACATATACCTAGGAAACAAAGAAAGAGAATCGTTGCCATTTTCTAAACGGGAGACCTAAAACGCAGAGAGTAAGCTGATGATAGACGCAAGAAAAGGTCCCCACCCTCACCCCAAATATACATACATTAGACCTGAGATTGGTATTAACCTTCCTGCCAGGATAAAATACACTAAGCTGAAAACAGCATGTACTAGAGGAGAGGATCCAGGGAAATAAATAACTGACTAGTTCTACCATTGCCCTAGAGAGTAAAATCGTCTTCGTTCACTGCTCTACTTCCCAGTACAACATCTATGAAATTTACTGCCCACAGCAGGGGAAATTGAACCTCTTGACCTATACCAGAAGGCTATACACTTGCTACTTATTTCCCCTGGAGTGGTCTGGGGCTCAATCCTGTACACAGTTCCGAAAACTGACAATGGTTAGTTAAGATGACATGGGCAGCTTTTAAAACAAGAAACCCTGAAATCTCTGTGGCTGAATACATAAATGTATCTATCTTTAATGTAAGGGAAAAGAGGATGCTGCTGATCAGCTGCCAGCATTCCTTTGAGCAGTGTTTCAAGACCCAGCCTCCATCCAATTTACTCCTCTTCTGTTTTCAGCAGTGGTCTCCAAGGTAACCCCAGGGGTGTTCATCCAGCCAGTAAGTGAGAAAAAAGAGGCGATGGAGAGGGTATGCCTCATTCTTGACCCTCTTTTCCTGCAAGGTACACATGTCACCTCTGCTCGTATTTCATTGGCAAGGCCGCTGGCATGGCCATACCTAGATGTGAGGGAGGCTGAGACAGATGCAGTCGTTTCTCAGCAACAATTTTACACTGTAATAAGGACACAAGTTTCTGATGAAAGGCTAGCTGTCTCTGTTACAACCCACTAGGAACCCATGGAAGGAATTCTTTTATTTGACTAGTTGTTATCTGTGCCATAGAGTTCTGTTTCCATAAATAATTATTACAGTGGGTTTTCTTTAGCCTGGTATGGCTGAGCTTCAGAGGTAAGTGAACACTTTGAAATGTATGCAAATTTTTATGAGGTACAGGCTGCATTTTTTAAAGGATCTGCATGTCAGATTTCAGAGGGCTTCAAAGCCCCCAGATATTTTTTTTTTAATATCATTGCCATATAGAGATTTTCTAATCTATCTTTTCCTTCTCAGCTTCATTTCCTAACCCAGTAGTTTCTGGACTAAGTAATCAGACCCTCTGAGGATCACTTTGAATGAACAGATTTCAGGATCTTCAGTTCAGTTCAGTTCAGTCGCTCAGTGGTGTCTGACTCTTTGCGACCCCATGAATCGCAGCACTCCAGGCCTCCCTGTCCATCACCATCTCCCGGAGTTCACTCAAATTCACGTCCATCGAGTCAGTGATGCCATCCAGCCATCTCATCCTCTTTTGTCTCCTTCTCCTCCTGCCCCCAATCCCTCCCAGCATCAGAGTCTTTTCCAATGAGTCAACTCTTCTCATGAGTTGGCCAAAGTATTGGAGTTTCAGCTTTAGCATCATTCCTTCCAAAGAAATCCCAGGGCTGATCTCCTTCAGAATGGACTGGTTGTATTTCCTTGCAGTCCAAGGGACTCTCAAGAGTCTTCTACAACACCACAGTTCAAAAGCATCAATTCTTTGGTGCTCAGCCTTCTCACAGTCCAACTCTCACATCCATATATGACCAAAGGAAAAACCATAGCCTTGACTAGACGGACCTTTGTTGGCAAAGTAATCTCTGCTTTTGAATATGCTATCTAGATTGGTCATAACTTTCCTTCCAAGGAGTAAGCATCTTTTAATTTCATGGCTGCAATCACCATCTGCAGTGATTTTGGAGCCCAAAAAAATAAAGTCTGACACTGTTTCCACTGTTTCCCCATCTATTTGCCATGAAGTGATGGGACCAGATACCATGATCTTAATTTTCTGAATGTTGAGCTTTAAGCCGACTTTTTCACTCTCCTCTTTCACTTTCATCAAGAGGCTATTTAGTTCTTCTTCACTTTCTGCCATAAGGGTGGTGTCATCTGCATATCTCAGGTTATTGATATTTTTCCCGGCAATCTTGATTCCAACTTGTGTTTCTTCCAGCCCAGCGTTTCTCATGATGTACTCTGCATATAAGTTAAATAAGCACAGTGACAATATACAGCCTTGATGTACTCCTTTTCCGATTTGGAACCAGTCTGTTGTTCCATGTTCAGTTCTAACTGTTGCTTCCTGACCTGCATACAGGTTTCTCAAGGGGCAAGTCAGGTGGTCTGGTATTCCCATCTCTTTCAGAATTTTCCACAGTTTATTGTGATCCACACAGTCAAAGACTTTGGCATAGTAAATAAAGCAGAAATAGTTGTTTTTTTTTGGAACTCTCTTGCTTTTTCCATGATCCAGCAGATGTTGGCAATTTGATCTCTGGTTCCTCTGCCTTTTCTAAAACCAGCTTGAACATCAGGAAGTTCACGGTTCACGTATTGCTGAAGCCTGGCTTGGAAAATTTTGAGCATTACTTTACTAGTGTGTGAGATGAGTGAAATTGTGTGGTAGTTTGAGCATTCTTTGAGCCTTTCTTTGGGATTGGAATGAAAACTGACCTTTTCCAGTCCTGTGGCCGTTGCTGAGTTTTCCAAATTTGCTGGCATATTGAGTGCAGCACTTTCACAGCATCATCTTTCAGGATTTGAAAGAGCTCAACTGGAATGCCATCACCTCCACTAGCTTTGTTCATAGTGATGCTTTCTAAGGCCCACTTGACTTCACATTCCAGGATGTCTGGCTCTAGGTGAGTGATCACACCATCATGATTATCTTGGTCATGAAGATCTTTTTTGTACAGTTCTTCTGTGTATTCTTGCCACCTCTTCTTAATATCTTCTGCTTCTGTTAGGTCCGTACCATTTCTGTCCTTTATCGAGCCCATCTTTGCATGAAATGTTCCCTTGGTATCTCTAATTTTCTTGAAGAGATCTCTAGTCTTTCCCATTCTGTTGTTTTCCTCTATTTCTTTGCATTCATCGCTGAAGAAGGCTTTCTTATCTCTTCTTGCCAGCCCTGTTCAATGACATTTCAGTTGGAAAGGGGCAAGGATGTGAAGCAGTCTGGGAATATACGCATTTTTTTTAACTCTCCTGTGGAGCCACTGTCCTTTGTCCTGAAACTAACCAGGTGCATTTCTTTAAAAGAGAAGTGAGCATGTGCCCAAGTGATTAGCTTCCCCCACTCAGAGGACACCTGCAGTTCCTCAGTCTATCCATAGTTCTCTGCTTGTTTCTAACAAACAACTCTGTGTGTATTCATCAGACCCATTTTCCATTTCATACATCCCTTAGGTATCCCTTTTTAATTATGATGACTGACATTTATTAAGCATCTCCCCTGTGCCGGGCATCACATTTATCACTTCATGTTTAATTTAAAACTCACAGCAACCCACTTATAGTTGAGCAAACTGGAGTTTATAGACCCAAATATTTCATCTAGTGTCACAGGGCTGCTAAGTGCCCACACCTAGATTCAAACATCACTGCCTGATTCCAACTTGTTTGTTTGATTCACAAACCTATTTTCAATCTGTCCTCCTCTTCAGAACATTGCAGAATATTTTCATGGCTTTATTATTTGCCTCTCCTACTCTCAGCAGTTTTTGCTCCCTCTCAAATATTACTTTAGATTTTTATCTTTCCCCAGTTTAAAATTGTAATTCTGAGTAGTCCTTGAATTAAAAAGAGGAACTATATAAAATTTCCCAGTGGTAACAATGCCCATATTTGTCCCCGGTTTTTTCAAGTCAGAGGCACCAAATGAAGCAGATATGAAACATTCTGGGTCTTACCAGGATGTCAGCTTGAGCTACAGAGTTCTTTTTCTCTGCTTAAACAGAAAGAGATGTTTGCTGTTATGAGTCTACAGATATCCTTAGAGCTTTGATCACAGCACGCACAGCTGAGTGGGGCTGTTAATGACAAACACTTCAAAAAATAATTAACTGTTATATCTGACTTCATGTATCAAGGAATTTAAGGAATTTATCAGGAATCTGTACTGAAACTGTAAATTATTTTATAGCAGATGACACATGGCTACATTCCCTTAATTAATTTTGTATAAATGTCCCATGCTATGTCTTTCTGAGACCCTGTCTCTGTTTTCTTTCCCTGCTGACATGAGTGACTAAGCTCCATTGGCAATAGAAAGGCAAGTCTGGAATCAGCAATGTCATAAGGAAATGGTTACAACCTTATAAATGGCAGAAAGTTCCCGATCACAAAAACTTTTTCTTGAATTTTCCGGTTGTATAGGCTACTTCAATCTTCTGGTTGGAGTTGGGAGAGTTCGACAGTATTTTGTTAAATATTTTTGTTGAAAGAAATGTTAGAATTTTTTCTCATTAGTATTTTTTCCTGGGGTAAGTTGTAAAGTAAATGGAGAATGTCAGTCAATGACATTATATTTTGAATTTCACTAAGATACTAGGCAGATCCAAATGGTTAAATATAGTCTTAAAATAGCTTATAATGCATTATCAGGGAATTCTACTTGTTCCTGATATCCTTGTGCCAGTAGCAATGGTGTTTGAATTCTACTACAAACCAGAAAAAGGCAAAGAAAGAGAAATTCCATCACTTATAATAAGAGATCAGAGACAGAAAGTCTTGGCACAGATAGCAATGATTTAATAAATCAATTTAAGAATTAGACACTATGCTTGTTTACAAATATCTTCTGGTATCCAGCTCACAGAGTTGCCAAGCTGTCACTGGCAACTGCCTATCAAGGTGAAATCTTCCATATTTTTTTTCTCTTGGCTTCTTTAGTACCATAATTTTTTTAACTTTTTAAAAAATAATTGTATGTATTTTTTCTTTTTTAATTAATTTATTTTTAGTTGGAGGATAATTGCTTTACAATATTGTGTTGGTTTCTGCCATAAATCAGTATGAATCAGCCATAGACATTCATACGTCCCATCCTTCTTGAACCTCATTGCTCTCCTCAGGCTTTCTTTAGTTGCAGTGAGCTGGGGCTACTCTTCATTGCAGTGCTAGGGCTCTAGAGTGTAGAGTCAGTAGATGTGGCACATGGGCTTTGTTGCTCATCAATATGTGGGATCTTTTTGGACCATGGATCACATCTGTGTATCCTGCATTGCCAGGTGGATTCTTATTCACTGGACCACCAGGGAAGTCCCTCAAACTTTTAGTCCTTTTGCAACCTCCAGTCTCTCACCTCTAGCTAATAAACATGCTCAAATTTCTTCTATCCTGAAAAAGGATCTCTTCTTGGCCCAGGCCTTATCTCTAACCCTGTGCTCATTTTGGTTTTTGTTTTTCAGCTACATCTGAGGAATCCTCTTCTCCAACTACCTTGGCATCCTTGCCTCCCATTCCTATATTCCCTCAACCATGAAAAGCTGGTTTTCACCTCCTGTGCATCACACATTTGCTTCAACTCTACAAAAATTGCTCTGGAAATGGCAACCAGTGGCCTCCATCTTGTCAAATCTATCAATTCTCTATTCTCATTTTTTTTAGTCTTTTCTTTCTTATCTGAGAGTGATTGAGACTCAGTCCTTTCTAAAATTGCATATCCTTGGTTTCCATGATATTATTCTCTTCTAGGTTTACCTCTATTGTGTTACCATCTCCTATATGAGTATATTTGCTTCTCTTGTACCTGTTCCTTAAATATTAATGTTCTGCAGGGTTTTATCCTCTCATTATTTTTCTGCATAACTGCCTTTCTCACCATAAAGTCTTTTCAGGTAGTCTCATGTGAGCTAATGATTTGAACTCTCACTTATGTGCTAATGACAACCAAAACTAGTTCTAGAGTTCTGCCCTCTGCCCTGAGCTTCAGATTCAACCAAACAAATCATTTCTACATACGTACTCTTGGATATCTGCAGTCACTTCTTGTTCAATACAGGCAAACATGACTTTGACATTGTCTCCCCATAACACTTCTTCTGTGGATTTATTTCTCCTTTGCTCCCAGTAACATTTTTGGTAACAACGTATTTTGTGACAATATCACATCTGTATTATCAAGGAAACATTTCCCACCTATTGTCCCTGCTGAGAGGACAGTAGATTATTGATTCCCTCTGCTCTGCAGCTGATGGACAAGGGGAAAGATGTAGTCCTTTGCAGTGCAACTGAGTCCCCATGCTCCTGCCACTAAAGTTCATGGGGAGCCTTGTATCTAGAACTACGACATCAGACCTCCTGTGAAACTGAGACCTCCTGTGATGCTCTCAGAGAACAGTCTACTTTGTTCAGCACACTTGAGAAGGATCTCTCTTTATTGAAACCAGAATAATTCAGACAAAGAACAAAAAGCAAAAAGAATAAACAAAAAGCCCCACTTATTTCTTTAAATCAAACTGACCTCAACACTTGGAAAGGGTGATGATGCAATCACTATTAACATACAGTGTCTCTACCGCTGAGTGTTCCTCATTTCCATGAAGCTCCTAGAATAGACTCTAACATGGCTATCTAGATGCATCTAACTAAACAAAACCCTACAAAGCATATTGTCTCTGTTCCAATTCTCTTCTCACTCAGGAGCTGCTCAAAATCTAAAACGTCAAATACAAATTATTAAAGAATGCATTTAAGAAGTTGTTTCTGTAGGTGTCTGGAATTTCTGGTGTTACATTTCTGCTAGCTGTTTTAATAATCCTCTTTTGAATTCCATTTGTCAAATTACCTCTAATCAGCAAGAGTGCTGTTGCATGTGATATAGAAATGGGAGAGAACACAGTGTGCCTCAAGGTGCCTCCTCTTGGAATGAGCCAGAGAAGTGACTCCTGAGAAAGCCTGGTTTTAAGAAAAGGTGTACTCAGTTCTAGCATGAAATGTCAACCTTTATCATAAAGGGAATCCATATACAATAGGTATTGCCTGACATCAGATGATAATATTCATAATTGTTAAGTTTAAAAGCATTTCACACATGATCGCTTCTTTCAGGAATAAAATGGAGTCCTTTCTGAAACCAACCTGGGTTTGGCTATTCTTTAGTGTGTGAGAAGTAACACAGAGCAGCTAAAGGTTTAAACAGTTTATCATAGTCACGTTTATCATAGTCATGTGTGAGCAATTCAAAGTTATTTTACCTTGGGGAGACGGTCCTAAGATGGCAGAGAAATAGGACAGGGAGACCACTTTCTCCCCCACAAATTCATCGAAAGAACATTTAAACGCTGAGTAAATTCCACAAAACAACTTCTGAATGCCGGCAGAGGACATCAGACACCCAGAAAAGCAGCCCATTGTCTTCAAAAGGAGTTAAGAAAAAATATAAAAGACAAAAAAAGAGACAAAAGAGGTAGGGACAGAGCTCCATCCCAGGAAGGGAGTCTTAAAAAGAGAAGTTTCCAAACACCAGGAAACCCTCTCACTGCTGAGTCTGTGGCGAGCCTTGGAACCACAGAGGGCAACATAACTGGGAAGAAAAATAAATAAATAATTAAAACCCACAGATTATGTGCCCAACGGTAACTCCCCCAGTGGAGAAACAGTGCAGACGCCTGCACCCACCACTAGCAAGCGGGAGCTGGTCAGGGAGGCGTGGGCTGCATTGCTTAGAGTAGGGACCAGGCCTGAATGCCCAGAGAGCAATCTGAGGGAACTAACTTGGGCTAGCAAACCAGAATGTGGGATAGCTACCACGTGAAAAGCCCTAACTTAAGACACCACCAGGCCCACTCACAGAACAAAAGACTGTACAGAGCTAGTCAGCTGCAGACCATCCTCCTCCTGTGACAGGCAGCCAGAGTGGGAAGGGGGCAATCGCAGCCCCAGAGAGACATTATCTACCAAACTGCAAGCAGACTTCTTTGGTAACTAAGACCTTGGGGTTCTGGACAGTCAACATCCACCTGAGAAGGTGCGCCAGTTGTACACCCAGAAAACCGAGCAGCAGGGACAGGGGAGGCGATAAGTCACAGTGACTGCACTCACCAAACACCTCATCACCTGATCTGCTTGGACCTGGGAAGGGCACAAAACACAGGCCCAACCGAATCTGCACCTCTGAGGATTTCCTGAGTGCCCGAACCTGAGCAGCTTAGAACTGGGAGGTGCATGCAGCCCAGGTCTGGCCTCAGATGGTTCTGAGCAGAGCAACATAGAGCCTGAGCAGTGTGGGCAGGGAGGGCACACACGCCGTGAGTGAGGGCAGGCCCAGTGTGGCTGAGATACTGCGAGCACATGCCAGTGTTATTTATTTGCAGCATCCCTCCTTCCCCACAGTGCAACTGAACAAGTGAGCCTTAAAAAAGTGTCCACCACCGCCCCCTTTGTGTCAAGGCAGAAATCAGACACTGAAGAGACCAGCAAACAGAAGAAGCTAAAACAGAGGGAACTGCCTTGGAAGTGACAGGTGCAATAGATTAAAACCCTGTCGTTAGTACCGACTACATGGGAAGGGGCCTATAGATCTTGAGAAATATAAGCTGGACCAAGGAACTACCTGAAAATGAACTGATCCCACAATACCCACAACAACACCAGAGAAAGTCCTAGATATATTTTTACGATCATTCTTTTATTTATTTATTTAAAAAATTTTTAAGTTCTCTATTACTCCTTTAATTTTCATTTTTATAACCTACTATTACTTTGCAAAGAAAAAAATACCCTATTTTTTTAAAGCAAACTTCATATATATATATATATATTTATTTATAATTTTGTGAATTTTTTTTCTTTTCTTTAATATTGTGTTTTTGAAAATCCAACCTCTACTCTAGATTTTTAATCTTTGCTTTTTGGTATTTGTTATCAATTTTGTACCTTTAAGAAACCAATCTTCAGTACCCATTTTTACTTGGGAGTGAGATTACTGGCTTGACTGCTCTCTCCCCCTTTGGACTCTCCTTTTTCTCCACAAGTCTCCTCTATCTTCTCCCTCCCCCTTCTCTTCTCTACCCAACTCTGTGAATCTCTTTGTGTGTTCCAGACGGTGGAGAACACTTAGGGAACTGATTACTGGCTGGATCTGTCGCTCTCCTTTTGATTCCCCACTTTATCCTCCTGTCCACCTCTGTCTCCTTCCTCCCTCTTTTCTTCTCTGTATAACTCCATGAACATCTCTGAGCGGTCCAGACGGTGGAGCACACATAAGGAAGTGATTACTGGCTAGCTTGCTCTCTCCTCCTTTGATTCCACCTCATCTCATTTGGGTCACCTCTAACTCCCTCCTCCCTCTTCTCTTCTCCATGTAACTCTGTGAACCTCTCTGGGTGTCCCTCACTGTGGAGAAACTTTTCATCTTTAACCTAAATGTTTTATCAACGGTGCTGTATAGATGGAGAAGTCTTGAGACTACTGTAAAAATAAGACTGAAAACCAGAAGCAGAAGGCTTAAGTCCAAATTCTGAGAACACCAGAGAACTCCTGACTCCAGGGAACATTAATTGACAGGAGCTCATCAAACGCCTCCATACCTACACTGAAACCAAGCACCACCCAAGGGCCAACAAGTTCCAGAGCAAGACATACCACACAAATTCTCCAGCAACACAGGAACACAGCCCTGAGCTTCAATATACAGGCTGCCCAAAGTTACTCCAAACCCAGTGATATCTCATAACTCATTACTGGACACTTCATTGCACTCCAGAGAGAAGAAATCCAGCTCCACCCACCAGTACACCGACACAAGCTTCCCTAACCAGGAAACCTTGACAAGCCACCCATACAACCCCACCCACAGAGAGGAAACTCCACAATAAAGAGAACTCCACAAACTGCCAGAATACAGAAAGGCCACCCCAAATTCAGCAATATAAACAAGATGAAGAGACAGAGGAATACCCATCAGGTAAAGGAACAGGATAAATGCCCACCAAACCAAACAAAAGAGGAAGAGATAGGGAATGTACCTGATAAAGAATTCTGAGTAATGATAGTGAAAATGATCCAAAATCTTGAAATCAAAGTGGAATCACAGATAAAGAGCCTGGAGATAAGGACTGAGAAGATGCAAGAAAGGTTTAACAAAGACCTAGAAGAAATTTAAAAAAGAGTCAGTATATAATGAATGATGCAATAAATGAGATCCAAAACACTCTAGAGGCAAAAAATAGTAGAATAACGGAGGCAGAAGATAGGATTGGTGAAGTAGAATGGTAGAAATAAATGAATCAGAGAGGAAAAAAGAAAAACAAATTTTAAAAAATGAGGGCAATCTCAGAGACCTCCAGGACAATATTAAACACCCCAACATTCGAATCATAGGAGTCCCAGAAGAAGAAGACAAAAAGAAAGACTGTGAGAAAATACTTGAGGAGATAATAGTTGAAAACTTCCCTAAAATGGGGAAGGAAATAATCACCCAATTCCAAGAAACCTAGAGAGTCCCAAACAGGATAAACCCAAGGTGAAACACCCCAAGACACATATTAATCAAATTAACAAAGATCAAACACAAAGAACAAGTATTAAAAGCAGCAAGGGAAAAACAAACAAACAAACAAACAAATAACACACAAGGGGATTCCCATAAGGATAACAGCTGATCTTTCAATAGAAACTCTTCAGGCCAGGAAGGAATGGCAAGACGTACTTAAAGTGATAAAGGAGAACAACCTACAGCCCAGATTACTGTGCCCAGTGAGGATCTCATTCAAATATGAAGGAGAAATCAAAAGCTTTACAGACAAGCAAAAGCTGAGAGAAATCAGCACCACCAAACCAGCTCTCCAACAAATGCTAAAGGATATTCTCTAGACAGGAAACACAAAAAGGGTGTATAAACTAGAACCCAAAACAATAAAGTAAATGGCAACGAGATCATACTTATCAATAATTACCTTAAACATAAAGGGGTTGACTGCCCCAACCAAAAGACAGAGACTGGCTGAATGGATACAAAAACAAGACCCCTATATAAGTTGTCTACAAGAGACCCACCTCAAAATAGGGGACACATACAGAATGAAAGTGAAGGGCTGGAAAAAGATATTCCATGCAAATAGAGACCAAAAGAAAGCAGGAGTAGCAATACTCCTATCAGATAAAATAGACTTTAAAACAAAGGCTGTGAAAAGAGACAAAGAAGGTCACTACATAATGATCAAAGGATCAATCCAAGAAGAAGATATAACAATTATAAATATATATGCACCCAACATAGGAGCACCACAATATGTAAGACAAATGCTAACAAGTATGAAAGGGAAAATTAACAATAACACAACAATAGTGGGAGACTTTAATACCCCACTCACACCTATGGATAGATCAACTAAACAGAAAATTAACCAGGAAACACAAACTTTAAATGATACAATAGACGTTAGATCTAATTGATATCTATAGGACATTTCATCCCAAAACAATGAATTTCACCTTTTTCTCAAGCACACACAGAACCTTCTCCAGGATAGATCACATCCTAGGCCATAAATCTAGCCTTGGTAAATTCAAAAAAATTGAAATAATTCCAAGCATCTTTTCTGACCACAATGCAATAAGATTAGATCTCAATTATAGGAGAAAAACTATTAAAAATTCCAACATATGGAGGCTGAACAAACACGCTGCTGAATAACCAACGAATCAGAGAAGAAATTTAAAAAAAATCAAAATATGAATGAAAATGAAAACACAACAACCCAAAACCTGTGGGACACTGTAAAAGCAGTGCTAAGGGGAAAGTTCATAGCAATATAGGCATACCTCAAGAAACAAGAAAAAAAGTCAAATAAATAACCTAATTCTACACCTAAAGCAACTAGAAAAGAAAGAAATGAAGAACCTCGGGGTTAGTAGAAGGAAAGAAATCTTAAAAATTAGAGCAGGAATAAATGCAAAAGAAACAAAAGAGACCATAGCAAAAATCAACAAAGCCAAAAGCTGGTTCTTTGAAAGGATAAATAACATTGACAAACCATTAACCAGACTCATCAAGAAACAAAGGGAGAAAAATCAAACCAATAAAATTTAGAAATGAAAATGGAGAGATCACAACAGACAACACAGAAATACAAAGGATCATAAGAGACTACTATCAGCAATTATATGCCAATAAAATGGACAACGTGGAAGAAAGGGACAAATTCTTAGAAAAGTACAACTTTCCAAAACTGGACCAGGAAGAAATAGAAAATCTTAACAGACCCATCACAAGCACGGAAATTGAAATTGTAATCAGAAATCTTCCAGCAAACAAAAGCCCAGGTCCAGACGGCTTCACAGCTGAATTCTACCAAAAATTTAGAGAAGAGCTAAAACCTATCCTACTCAAACTCTTCCAGAAAATTGCAGAGGAAGGTAAACTTCCAAACTCATTCTATGAGGCCACCGTCACCCTAATACTAAAACCTGACAAAGATGCTACAAAAAAAGAAAACTACAGGCCCATATCACTGATGAACATAGATGCAAAAATCCTTAACAAAATTCTAGCAATCAGAATCCAATAGCACATTAAAAAGATCATACACCATGACCAAGTGGGCTTTATCCCAGGGATGCAAGGATTCTTCAATATCCACAAATCAATCAATGTAATACACTACATTAACAACTTGAAAAATAAAAGCCATATGATTATGTCAATAGGTGCAGAGAAAGCCTTTGAGAAAATTCAACATCCATTTATGATAAAAACTCTCCAGAAAGCAGGAATAAAAGGAACATACCTCAACATAATAAAAGCTATATATGACAAACCCACAGTAAACATTACCCTCAATGGTGAAAAATTGAGAGCATTTCCCCTAAAGTCAGGAATAAGACAAGGGTGCCCACTTTCACCACTACTATTCAACATAGTTTTAGCCACAGCAATCAGAGCAGAAAAAGAAATAAAAGGAATCCAAACTGGAAAAGAAGTAAAACTCTCACTGCTTGCAGATGACATGATCCTCTACATAGAAAACCCTAAAGACTCCACCAGAAAATTACTAGAGCTAATCAACGAATATAATAAAGTTGCTGCTGCTGCTGCTGCTGCTAAGTCACTTCAGTCATGTCCGACTCTGTGTAACCCCATAAACGGCAGCCCACCAGGCTGCCCCATCCCTGGGATTCTCCAGGCAAGAACACTGAAGTGGGTTGTCATTTCCTTCTCCATTGGATGAAAGTGAAAAGTGAAAGGGAAGTCACTCAGTCGTCTCCAACTCTTAGCGACCCCATGGACTGCAAACTACCAGGCTCCTCCATCCATGGGATTTGCCAGGCAAGAGTACTGGAGTGGGGTGTCATTGCCTTCTCCAATAGTAAAGTTCCAGGATATAAAATCAACACACAGAAATCCCTTGCATTCCTATACACTAGTAATGAGAAAAGAGAGAAATTAAGGAAACAATTTCCATTCACCATTGCAACGAAAAGAATAAAATACTTAGGAATATATTTACCTAAAGAAACTAAAGACCTATATATAGAAAACTATAAAACACTGGTGAAAGAAATCAAAGAGGACACTAATAGGTGGAGAAATATACTGTGTTCATGGATCGGAAGAATCAATATAGTGAAAATGAGTATACTACCCAAAGCAATCTATAGATTCAATGTAATCCCTATCAAGCTAACAATGGTATTTTTCACAAAGCTAGAACAAACAATTTCACAATTTGTATGGAAATACAAAAAACCTCAAATAGCCAAAGCAATCTTGAGAAAGAAGAATGGAACTGGAGGAATCAACCTGCCTGACTTCAGGCTCTACTATAAAGCCACAGTCAACAAGACAGTATGGACTGGCACAAAGACAGAAATATAGATCAATGGAACAAAATATAAAACCCAGAGATAAATCCACACACCTATGGACACCTTATCTTTGACAAAGGAGGCAAGAATATACAATAGAGAAAAGACAATCTCTTTAACAAGTGGTGCTGGGAAATCTGGTCAACCACTTATAAAAGAATGAAACTAGAACACTTGTAACACCATAAACAAAAGTAAACTCAAAATGGATTAAAGATCTAAATGTAAGACCAGAAACTATAAAACTCTTAGAGAACATAGGCAAAACACTCTCCAACATAAATCACAGCAGGATCCTCTATGACCCACCTCCCAGAATATTGGAAATAAAAGCAAAAATAAACAAATGGGACCTAATTAAACTCAAAAGCTTCTGCACAACAAAGGAAACTATAAGCAAGGTGAAAAGACAGCCTTCAGAATGGGAGAAAATAATAGCAAATGAAGCAACTGACAAACAACTAATCTTAAAAATATACAAGCAACTCCTGTAGCTCAATTTCAGAAAAATAAATGACCCAATCAAAAAATGGGCCAAAGAACTAAATAGACATTTCTCCAAAGAAGATATACAGATGGCTAACAAACACATGAAAAGATGCTCAACATCACTCATTATCAGAGAAATGCAAATCAAAACCACAATGAGTACCATCTCATGCCAGTCAGAATGGCTGCGATCCAGAAGTCTACAAGCAATAAATGCTGGAGAGGATATAGAGAAAAGGGAACCCTCTTACACTGTCAGTGGGAATGCAAACTAGTACAGCCACATGGAGAACAGTGTGGAGATTCCTTAAAAAACTGGAAATAGAACTGCCATACGACCCAGCAATCCCATTGCTGGGCATACACACTGAGGAAACCAGAATTGAAAGAGACACGTGTACCCCAATGTTCATCGCAGCACTGTTTATAATAGCCAGGACATGGAAGCAATCTAGATGTCCATCAGCAGATGAATGGATAAGAAAGCTATGGTACATGTACACAATGGAGTATTACCCAGCCATTAAAAAGAATGCATTTGAATCAGTTCTAATGAGGTGGATGAAACTGGAGCCTATTATACAGAGTGAAGTAAGCCAGAAAGAAAAACACCATTACAGATCAGATCAGATCAGTCACTTAGTCTTGTCCAACTCTTTGCGACTCCATGAATCACAGCATGCCAGGCCTCCCTGTCCATCACCAACTCCCAGAGTTCACCCAGACGCACGTCCATTGAGTCAGTGATGCCATCCAGCCATCTCATCCTCTGTCATCCCCTTCTCCTCTTTCCCCCAATCCCTCCCAATACAGTATACTAATGCATTTATATGGAATTTAGAAAGATGGTAACAATAACCCTATATGCGAGACAGCAAAAGAGACACAGATGTATAGAACAGTCTTTTGGACTCTGTGGGAGAGGGCGAGGGTGGGATGATTTGGGAGAATGGCATTGAAACATGTATAATATCATATATGAAATGAATTGCCAGTCCAGGTTCAATGCAGGATACAGGATGCTTGGGGCTGGTGCACTGGGATGACCCAGAGGGATGGTACGGGGAGGGAGGTGGGAGGGGGGTTCAAGATGGGGAACATATGTACACCCATGGCAGATTTATGTTGATGTATGGCAAACCAATACAATATTGTAAAGTAATTAGCCTCCAACTAAAATAAATAAATTTAAATTAAAAAAAAAAAAGCTCTTTAACCTCTTCATTCCTTAAAAGTAGGCTCTGACATTATTTTATAGCAATTAAGTCATGGTAGGTAGAAAATTGAGAAGTGCCAGCTTCTCAGACAAAACTTTACAAGGAAGAACAATAGAATCTTCCAGTTAATTAATTTTGAAAAATCTTAATTGGATATTTTATTCAGTTCAGTTCAGTTCAGTCGCTCAGTCATGTCTGACTCCTTGCGACTCCATGAACCTCAGCAGGCCAGGCCTCCCTGTCCATCACCAACTCCCGGAGTCCACCCAAACCCATGTCCACTGAGTCAGTGATGCCATCCAACCATCTCATCCTCTGTCATCCCCTTCTCCTCCTGCCCTCAATCTTTCCCAGCATCAGGGTCTTTTCCAATGAGCCAGCTCTTTACATCAGGTGGCCAAAGTATTAGAGTTTCTACTTCAACATCAGTCCTTCCAATGAACACCCAGGATTGATCTCCTCTAGGATGGACTGGTTGGATCTCCTTGTAGTCCAAGGGACTCTCAAGTGTCTTCTCCAACACCACAGTTCAGAAGCATCAATTTTTCGGCACTCAGCTTTCTTTATAGTTCACCTCTCACATCCATACATGACCACTGGAAAAACTGTAGCCTTGACTAGATGGATCTTTGTTGACAAAGTAATGTCTCTGCTTTTTAAAATGCTATCTAGATTGGTCATAACTTTCCTTCCAAGGAGTAAGCGTCTTTTAATTTCATGGCTGCAATCACCATCTGCAGTGATTTTGGAGCCTGCAAAAATAAAGTCAGACACTGTTTCCACTGTTTCCCTATCTATTTCCCATGAAGTGATGGGACCAGATGCCATGATCTTCGTTTTCTGAATGTTGAGCTTTAAGCCAATGTTTTCACTCACCTCTTTCACTTTCATCAAGAGGCTCTTTAATTCTTCTTCACTTTCTGCCATAGAGTGGTTTCATCTGCATATTTGAGTTTATTGATATTTCTCCCAGCAATCTTGATTCCAGCTTGTGCTTTATCCAGCATGGCATTTCTCATGATGTACTCTGCATATAAGTTAAATAAGCACAGTGACAATATACAGCCTTGATATACTCTTTTTCCTATTTGGAACCAGTCTGTTGTTCCATGTCCAGTTCTAACTGTTGCTTCCTGACCTGCATACAGGTTTCTCAAGAGGCAGGTCAGGTGGTCTGGTATTCCCATCTCTTTCAGAATTTTCCACAGTTTATTGTGATCCACACAGTCAAAGGCTTTGGCATAGTCAATAAGGCAGAAATATTTTATTAGGGTTCCCATATCATAAAAATGATAAATACCCCCAGCTTATATAATGAAAATCATAAATTGTTAATCCTGTAGTTTTTCAAACAACAATGATTCACCATGAATCATGCTAAAGGAGAAAAAAGAAAGAAAAATGAAAACAAAGTTGAGTAGAGGAACCACTAGGTTGAGCTGCATTTACTCACTCAATGCCCTGGTTAACTGTTAAGATTTTTAAATATCATTGTACTTATACACTTAAAAGCTTGATTCTGTATTCAGAGCAAAGTGTGAAAGTGGGAGATTCTTTCAAAAAGGTTTGTTCAACTTTTCCTTTTACACTAATCAAGAGAGAGGTAGGTCACATCACCATTTGAACTCATTTGAGCTTAGCTGAAATCTAGAGACAGATATTTTCATTAAGAGTCTAGAGTCTTATCTGGTCCATATATGAAATATGGATGTCATAATCTTTGTTTTCAAATTTGGATATAATGGCATACTATATAGTTAAATCACCAACCTAACTCATCTAAGATATCCTAGGAATTAAAAGATATACTGATGATGCATATTTATTCATTTTAATAAAAACATAAGCCTCTTATTGTACTGAGTAGAAAAAAATAAGATCAGGAAAAGTGGCTGTCAGTAATACAGGATAATTAAACCAGCTTTCCCTCTACTATTTAATATGCTGATTTGGCATTTCCCTTGTGGCTTCCCTTTGTGGCTCAGATGGTAAAGCGTCTGCCTACAATATTGGAGCCCCGGGTTCAATCCCTGGGTCGGGAAGATCCCCTGGAAAAGGAAATGGCAACCCACTCCAGTATTCTTGCCTGGAAAATCCCATGGACGGAGGAGCCCGGTAGGCTACAGTCTATGAGGTCGCAAAGAGTCGGACACGACTGAGCGACTTCCTTTTCTTTCTTTTTTGGCATTTCAGCAGAATTTAACTTATGTGTATATTCGTTCATGCACACACACAGATACATATTCTCCCATATACTCTGTGCCAAAGATGACAGATTAGGATTACTAGATTATAAGGCATCTGGATTGTATCTTAACAATTTTGAAACATATTTAAGCAATCTAGGAGGAGAAAAAATGATTCATTATAAATATGTTAGACTGCAGCCCAGTAATTATTGAAAGTATTTATTTATATCAGAGGTGGTTTAAATAATTATACATAAAATTCCTTTAAGACACACCTCATGACCACAGGCAGCATATTTTTCAAGTTAAAAAAAAAAAAGGCATGTGAAAATAGGTTAAGCAAAAAGAATTCAAAGAAGGGAGAATTCAAGTGGGCTGTTTAAATGAAGAGTCTCTCAAAGCAGTGGTTGTCAACTTTGACTGCACACTGGAATTACCTTGATTTGCATCTATTTAGGTTCTGATTTAATTGGTCTGAGGTGTGGGCTTGGGGCTTTCCAGCTTGTGCTAGTAGTAAAGAACACGCCTGGTAAGGCAGGAGACATAAGAGAAGAAGGTTCAGTCCCTGGTTGGGAAGATCCCCTGGAGAGGGCATGACACCTGACTTCAGTATTCTTGCCTGGAGAATCCCATGGACAGAGGAGCCTGGTGGGCTACATCCAAAGGGACACAAAGAGTCGGGCACGACTGACGTGACTGAGCACGCACATGGGCTTAACATTGAGATTTATTAACTGCCCAGTTAATTCTAATGGGCAGCAGATAAAAAATAAATAATCTTAAAACTACTCCCTCTCGTGACTTCCCTGGTAGCTCAGAGTGGTTAACAGTCTGCCTGCCAATACAGGGGACATGGGTTCAATCCCTAGTCTAGGAAGATCCCACGTGCCACAGGGCAACTAAGCCTGTGTGCCACAACTACTGAGTCAACACTCAAGAGCCTGAGCTCTGCAACAGGAGAAGTCACCGCAACAGGAGAAAGCCCACACACGGCAATGAAGACCCAGTACGGAAATAAGTAAACAAATAATATTTTAAAAAAACAACAACTTCTCCCTCTTTTTCCAACACCTGCTATTTCTAATCCTCAGAGTATATGGATCCACTGCTTTTAAACAGTTGTAGTAGGTTGATCCCAAGGAAGAGATCAATTTTTTCTAATTTGTAAATGCATATTAATAAACACTAGCAATGGCACCCCACTCCGGTACTCTTGCCTGGCAACTCCCATGGACGGAGGAGCCTGGTAGGCTGCAGTCCATGGGATCGCGAAGAGTCGGACATGACTGAGCAACTTCACTTTCGCTTTTCACTTTCATGCATTGGAGAAGGAAATGGCAACCCACTCCAGTGTTCTTGCCTGGAGAATCCCAGGGACAGGGGAGCCTGGTGGGCTGCCGTCTATGGGGTCGCACAGAGTCGGACACGACTGAAGCGACTTAGCAGGAGTTAAAAAAAAACAAAACAAACAAACAAAAAAAAACACTAATGATTCCAGAAGGTTTCCAGAATTCTTCAACATTTTTTACAGACCTCTGTGGGATATGACAAGATATATCAACTGAAACACTTTGTCAACCTATTACTTCAGGGAAAATACATGGTTAAATTTCTATCAATTATTTAGGAAATTTGGGAGGTTTTGTTGTTGTTTGGTCACTAAGTTGTGTCCGACTCTTTTATAATCCCATGGACTGTAGCCTGCCAAGTTCCTCTGTCCATGATATTTCCCAGGCAAGAATGCTGGAGTGGGTTTAAGTGGATATTTTCTTCATTATAAAAACAATCTTTCTCCTCCATGGTCATTTTCAAATCCTATATGAATTTTCATTTGAATGAATATAAGTAACTATTAGAATATTAATAACAACTAATGATACTTAATTTTAGTTTTTTCTTGGTGTAATTTTCTTTTTTACTAATCTAATTCTAATATAGTCATGCCTGGAGAATTCCAGCCAGGTTATAGTCAGAAAACAAAGTCATTATAAAATAGAGGAAAGAGAGGTTAAAATGAAGTACAAACGTGTTTCTGAGGCCAGAACAGCAGAGCACATTTACACTTCTTAGTCAATTTTTTTCACACCCAAAATTGTCTACAGACTTTCCCAACATGTCAAAAACAAAACAGCAACAAAAAAATTCAGTGTTCTTGCATCTTTCTATTTCTGCAAAACTCTAGGGTAACAGTTCTTGCTCATACTTTTATGGACACATTATTGTTTAGCTTCCTTCTCACCAAGAAAATTGGTGAAGTTAAAAACCTGCTGGGCTTTTGATTTGAAATAAGAGGTATGACTGTTATTCAAAAAGCAAGACTTGATTTATGAAGCCTCAGCCACATTTGTAAGAAATCAGCTATTCTGTCTGTTTCCCCATGGACAGACATAATAGCACCTACCACGGTTATAGCAAGCACAAATGACAATGCCTCGTGCAGAGAAGGTAGTTCTGGGGAGTCGTGACTTCCGGGTGATACCTTTCAATGTGAAAATTGAGGGAAATTGATGTCTCTACTGCTGTCTTGAGCAAACAATGGCTTTGCCAAACAATGACTCCAACCAAAATTTATACTCTCTATATATGGCAAAGTTGAGAAAAGCCTATGAATATTTGAGGAGAAATGATGGCTTTTTTTTTTAAATACATGTTCTTTATTTTATGCCATAAATGTGTGGGATGATCTTATTGCTTTAAATTAAATATTATTTTGAATCATCAGTGGTATCTGCTATTTAGTGTTTTGTGATATAGCTACCTCTAATGTATATATTAGAGTTCACCTAGCTCAGATTTATATGTACTACATTTTCTTAAGGGACATCTCTGTGTATTGCATCAAATAATTACATCCTATAGATGGCAGGCAAAGATGTCTCACAAACAAGCAATGGTTGGACCTAAAGATTGTGTGCCTGAAAACTGAGTCCAAGGCTCTCTCTTGAAAATCTGATTATAAAATATCTCATTTCTCCATTGTTCCAAGGCCATAATATTTGGACAGTACTTTAGAGAACAGTAAAGCTTTAACTGTGGGAAGGATTACAGCAGCCTTCCTCAGAAAGGAAGATACAAAGTGATCATGAAAAACTTGACTGAGGTAGGTCCTCCAAAGGAGTCTTGGACTCTATAAACAGCATTAGAATTCCTTAAACAAATCTAGATGGGCGACATTAAATACATGCTCTGCTTCCATAAGAAATGGCCTCAGGAATCCATAGTCCCAATCTAGAATTCATCTATACCACTCTCCCTGGGCCATCTCACAGCACGGTTTCTTGAGCAAAGCTTCCCACCAGTCAAAATCCCAATACCTAGTTTTGCTCCATGCCTTAGCTATGTGTTCTTGACTAACCCAACTGATTTCCACAGCTCAACATTCTGTCTTTGACATCCAAATTCGTCGAACACCAGACTGTCACTATTTAAAAGAATTCAGACTATGGACAGGAGGTACCTTACCTAGATTTCAAAAGAACGAGACCACCCTCCACTAGGAACTCCTCTCCAGGGGAGGGCGAAGGGATGTTCCTCAAAGGCAAGAGCGAGAAATCATGGAGCAAAACATTTGAGCAGTTGGAAGTGGTCAGAAGTTCTTTCTGAAGGGGAGAAATTGTTTCTGGATGGATATCTGTTTATTCACTTAACAAATGTTTATTGAGTCCTTTACATCTCAGGCGGTGTTCTATACACTGATGACAAAGGGGTGAAGAAGACAGAGAAGGTCTCTTTTTCCTGGATCTAACATACTAGTTAGGGGAGACCAACACCAAACAAAAAACAAATACAAACATAAATTCATGACTAAAACATTGATAGTGCAATAGCAAAAGACTAGGGGATTGGAGACACCTCTTTAGATCAGGCATTCAGGAAAGGCCTCTCTGCAGACATGGCATTTGAGCTTAATCTAAATAAAAGAAAAAAAGATAGCCATGAAAGACATGGGGTAAGAGGATTCTAGGCAAAGGAAATGGCACATGTGAAAATACTAATTTTAACTTGGCTAAAGAACAAAAAGATATTCAGTGTGGCTAGAGCACAGCAAATCTAAGTGGTGGATGATGGCAGAGACTTTAGTGTGGCCAGGTATATAGGACTCTGTAAAAGCATGACAAAGTGTTTGGACTTTATGTTAAGAGCAGTGGGAAGCAATTAGAGGGTTTTATATAGGATAATGCATGCTGTGATTTATGTTTTAAGATCTCTCTGGCTGCAAAATATAGTATACATTATAGAGTTCAAACATAGTAGCAGAAACAGCAGTAAGGAGACTCCTGGCCAGGAGAGACATGATAGTGGCTTGAACTGGGATTTGCAGCAGCAGCAAAGAGGCCATATCTAGGGGGTTGATACGTTGAATTCTCCCAAACTGTGCTCTAAAGTCTTATCCCTTACAACCCTGGCAACATTTCAGCCAACACTACCCTGAAATGAAAGGTATTGCTAGTTCTGATAGGTAAACTCCCTCTCTAGGCTCACAGGATGGTAGAGTTGGTGACAATAATGGCTAGCCAACAAGGAGAGATTTTTGTGACAATGACAGTGGCTCAGACTCAGAGCACATAGGTCTTAGCATCGAAACATCTGCAACACTGATGACATTTGTCACAGGTAAGGGAGAGGAGGAGGAAGAAAGGAGGAAAAGGAAAGGGGGAAGAGAGAGAAAATGTACTTGAAATACTGCCACTAGTTCTTTGTTTTGTTTTGGATTTTGAGGGGGGCTACCATTTCAGGTACGTACTCAAAAAGATGAGTGATGCTAAGAAATGTTATATCAAGCTAGGCACTGTGTTAGGTGCTTCCCATTGTCTCTAATCCACATAGACATCCTGAAGATTGGGTGTTACTATTTCCTGTTTAAAGAAGAGGAAATTGAAGCTCAAAGAGGGCAAATGGGTATTTCCTGGGTGGTCCAAGTCGTTAAGACTCTGTGCTTCCGCTGCAGGAGGCCTGGACAGGAAACTAAGATCTCAGTTGCCATGCTGTGCAGCCAAAGAAAAAGGCAACTGATTTGTCCACAGTCATGCTGTGTGTTAGTCACTCAGTCATGTCCAACTCTTTGTGACCCCACGAACTGTAGCCCACAAAGCTCCTCCATCCATGTAATTCTCCAGACAAGAATACTGGAATGAATTGCCATTTCCTTCTCCAGGGGATCTTCCCAACCCAGGGATAGAACCAGGGTCTCCCACATTGCAGCTAGATTCTTTACTATCTGAGCCACCAGGAGCCATTAGGAAATCCAGGATTCAAGCCAAGTCTGCTGGACTGTTTGAATCCAAGGCCTATGGGTTTGTGGAGGAGCCTACAAGACAGCCCTTGACCATGAAATCCACTCTGGCTAGCAGAGCAACACTAAACACAGGAAAATTTCATGGAAGGTGGGGCCAGGACCAGGGACTCTGCCCAGCAGGAAAGCAACGTGCGGAGAGTGGAAGATAGAGCATTTTCCTGGTGGAGGGAGATTATGAGGATCTCTGGATGTTGCTATTGTTACTTTGACCCTGATGCCTGCCCCTTTGGGTTGTGGTAGGGACAGTGGGGGAAATGCTGACTCATAACTGCATAATTCTGCAGCTAAGTAAGCGCAGTGTAACTTCCCACTCTGCTCCCAGGTTGTCGCAGCTAGAAAGAAAAGCAAGCTTATCTCCACGTGTACAATTAAATCTCTACAGAGAACGCTGTTAGTCCTACTCAAAGACGTTTCGTGTTCCCCTCATTTTATGAAAGAATTATGAAAGTGTTCCTTGCTGAGTTGAGTTATGTCCTGAAATCTTTGAAGAAAACTTAAGTCTCTCTGGACTTGCCTAATGCTCTTGAAGTCCGTAAAACAGGAAGGAAAGATAAGGTTGCATAAGCTTCAATTAGTTTCTTTTCAAACATCCACAACTTTGTGCACATAAGAGGAATAAGCTCTCATTTCTTGCTTGCAATATAAACACTGATAATGTTTTAAAATGTATTTTTCACAGAAGGAATATATTTTCCTACTTTAAATCTTTCATATTTTCATATTTGGAAAGTTGGGGAAAAAGTTCTCTGGCTTCTGACTGGCCTCCTTTTTTCTTTTAAATAAAACTCTAAGGCACCAGTTTTTCACCCCTGATACTCCCTTCCCCTCCACTAGTCACTCCAAAAGGTATGAAGTAAGAGCCACTAGGGTTGCCATACACACACATTAACTCAAAATGGATCATAGCCCTTAATGTAAAAGCTAAAATTTTGCAATTTTTAAAAGAAAATATAGAAGATATTTGTCATGACCTTGAGTTGAGCAAATAATTCTTAGAAGCAACACCAAAAACATGATCTATAAAAGAGAAAAATTATAAGCGCGACTTGATCAAAATTAAAGTCTTTCACATTTCAAAAAACATTATTAAAAAAAATAAAGAGACACAGACCAGGAAAAATTATTTGCAAATCATACATCTAGTAAATGACTTGTACTCAGAATACACATAAAGATCTTTTAATTAAATAATAAGAAAAAACAACCTAATTTTTAAATGACAAAATATTTGAATAGGTATTTCATAAATAAAATATGTGAATGGTTAAAAGTCACATGAAAAATTGCTCAACATCATTAGTAATTAGTGAAATGAAAATTAAAATCACAATGAGATACTATTGTGCACCCACATGAATGGCTATAATCAAAAAGACAGATAACATCAAATGTTGGTGAGGATGTGGAAAAACTGGAATTCTCATATATGGTTGGTGCAAATGTGAAATGGCACAGGTACTTTGGAAAACAGTTTTGCAGTTTTTTTTAAGAGTGAAATGTAAACTTGCCATCTTATGCAGGAATTCCAATCCCAGAAATTCACCCATTTAAAATATATGTCCCTATAAAGACATATGCATGAATGTTTATAACAACATTGATAATAGCCAAAGTATAAACAAATCAAATTTCCATCAGCTTGTGGATGGATAAACAAAATGTAAAATTACCATATAATGGAATACTATTCAGCAATGAAGAGGAACAAACCCATTGATTTGTTCTAAAACAAGGATGAATCTCAAAAAACATTATCCTAAGTGCAACAAGACAAATGCAAAAGATTACATGATTCCATTTCGACTTGCATGATTCCAAAAGTACAAAATGTCCAGAAATGAAAAATTCATGCAGACAGAAAGCAGTTTAGTGGTTGTCTGGGTCTAAGAATGGGAGTTAAGGATTGATTACAAATGGGCACGAGAAAACTTTTGGAGATGATGAAATTGCTCTAACCTGGATTTTAGTGATGATTGCAAACTCTATACAGTTAACAAAAATTATGGAATTTTATGTGTGAATTTCATCTGGTTTCTGTCTAAACTCTTCAACTCTGTCTAGATGAGGTGTACATACAGGGGCATGACTGTGTTCCAATAAAACTTTATGGAAACGGGCAGTGGGTCAGACTTGGCCAACAGGATATGGTTTTCCAATCTCTGATATAAAACATCAATGATTTGCTTATAGTTCATAGTTAACGTTTACTGTTCAGTCAACTGGAGACTTTATATTCCATGTTATTCTCACTGCAACCCAGTACAAAGAAGTACTCACCATGTGGATCATTAGAGTTCACTGAGGCAGAGTCCAGAAAATGTGATGAATGCCTCACTGGCCCTTATAGCTCTGCTCACATTTTATTGCCTGAAACAATCTCCTGGCTCTGCCTAATTTCAAAGGGTGTGGGAGAGTATGAGGCCACTATATGCCTTAGAAGGCAGAGACCAGGAAGTTATCGGAGAACAGTATTCAGTTACTGCAACAGAGGATGTAGGGAAATGTGAACTCTTATGGACTGTTGGGAAGAGTGACAGCTGGAAAGCCACTTGGGGGATTAATTCAGCACATTTAGCAAAATTAAATATAAGCTACAAACCAAAATTTTCATTCTTAAGTGGATACCAGACAGACTCTCCCACAAATATCCCATAAAAAATATAGACAAAGATGTTCACTGCAGAATGGTTTATAGTAGAAAAAATTAAATGTAGTTTTACTTATCTAGGAACAGTGGAAAAGATAGGTGAATTATGATGCTTTTCATAAATATACATAACAGGATCCATAAAAACAAACTGCTGTATCTGTATGAATATATCTAAAGAAACTAATTTTGAGTAAAAAAGAAAAGTTGCAAAAAAGCACATACACAGTGATTCTATTCATGTAAATTATTAAAAACACAATGTTTTTGGAGACATAATATAAAGAAGTAGGCGCACATTAACAATATTTATTCCTGAGAAGATTTGGGGGTTAAGGAGCTTTCTGATGTTATCTAGAATGTTGTATTTCATTAAAAGTATCTGAAGAAGTTATGGCAAAATGTTAATATGAACTAAATCTGGATGGTGGAAAATACAGATTTCTATTACTATCTCTTGTATGCTTGGAACATTTTTAAATTAAAAGGAAAAGTAATTACTGATGTTAATGTCTAACTGTCAGCAGAAAGAAGTGTCACAGTGATATTAAGTGACACGAGAGAGCAGGCTCAACTAAGAACAAAACGATGAGTTGCCCTTAGCAGAGCATCAGCTACAAAAAAATGAACCAAAAAGGAGAACAAACCAACATCACTGACAGAGCAGTCTGAAAGCAAAACTGTCAGGACTCAGTTCTCTGATATCGAGAAAGCTGCGACTGAGCGCACACATACACACACAATAGTGAATAAAGGCTTCCCCAGTGGCTGAGTGGTAAAGAATCCACCTGCAATATAGGAGACACTCAGAAGACCCAGGTTCAATCCCTGGGGCAGGAAGATCCTCTGGAGGAGGAAACGGCTATCCACCCCAGTATTCTTGCCTGAAAAATCCCATGAACAGAGAAGCCTGGTGGGCTACAGTCCAAAGGGTTGCAAAGAGTCGAACACGACCAAGCACGCAAGAAATAGTGAATAAAACACTCAAAAAATAAACTCCATCTTATTACGCCTTTGAATAATATCAGGTGGTCATTTAAGAGATGCTTGTTAGGACTTTTATGATATAAAAAATATTGTCTTCTATGCTGTGAAAGTGTTCCCACATGACAAAAATAAAATAGAAGGGAGAAAGGAAGAAGAAATGGAAGAAAGAGAGAGAGAATGAGAAATACATGGAATGGAGCAAGGCAGGAAAAGTCTGTGCTGGAAATCAGGTAAATGAGCTCCCAGACTAGCTCTGTTACTAAACCCATCTCGAGCAAGGAACTTCCCGTCTGTAAGCCTGTGTCCTCCTCACTAATAAGGGGACAATGATCTAAATTTCAGCTCAATATTCTACAATCCTTGAAGTAGCCACTGAAGTTCAAGCGGTATTATCCTGGGATAAAAAAACTCTCAGCCTTTGTCTGATCCAGCGAACAAAGTACTAGAATAAAAAGTCATGGTCACAATTCAGCATGAAGGTCAAAGCCACACATCAATCATCGGGGCAGTTGCTAAATACTATAGATAGGTGGGGTGGGAAGTGAGTGAAGACAACTTAGGGAGACTGCAGGGTTCCAGACTTCCATTTATGACAAGCAGGATCCAATAGCCACATCCTTTCTCAAGGAGGCCTGAAAGAGAATTGAGAGAAGACTCCAGATTTATGCCCACCTCCAATTTTTCAGAATCTCAGAACATAAGGAAATCCAGGAAACTCTGTCATATTCAAACCTCTAACTTGCCTGAAGTTAGTATGAAAAGGTTCAGATTACAGGATGTGAAACAAAGTCTCACCAAACTGGTTTCTCAAATACCAACTATATGCCAAACATTACACCAATAATAATAATAAAATGAACTAGTCCAGTCCTTCCCCTGACCCATTTCTCACTCCTTCCCTGCAGCACATCAGCCCCTTCCTCTAGAAGTCATACAGTATTCTTGCCTTTCTCTCCAGCTGAGCCCTTGGCCTTTTCAGCGGAATTGGGCAGTAATAAGCCATTTTCTCTATAGCTACCCACAAGAAATTATCTGGAAATATAATTTGGAGGGGTGAAGGCAGCATGCAGGATCTATGAACTGGAAGAGGTTCCTTTGAGAAGCAGACTGTCACTGGCTTAAAATAATTTTTCTTCAAGTTTATAGATAAACATTCCCAGATGAAAGTTTTCCAAACAATGCAACCATCTCTATTTTACATTTGATATGATGTCATCACAAACCGAGATCTTTCCATTAAAGTGTCAAGACTCAGATTTATACAACAAACATAAAAATAAAAGCTAAACACCAAGGCAAAGGACCTTAATGGAAGCTATATACATGCATTAAGGAGAAAATGCACCTCTGAGTGGTGTTTATGTAAAAGGCTATTTGTAAGTTTGAGTTTGCATTTCCTCAGACATTATTTGAAAGTGTCTATATTACTGATGTGCTAGAAACATTTCTCACATTTTAATTATGCTGAGGAACATGCTGATTCCAATCAACACATTGAGGACAGTTTTAAAGTCATGAGCAAGAAAGCACTCCCATTCATAGAGTCCAGATTTTATTTATAAAAAATATTGACATATATTTAATACTTACTAAATGCTAGGATCTCTATTAAACACAGGTATTTAGATACTAATCCTTCTCCGCTGCATGGTTAATGAGGTTTCTTCTTTATGTTCCCAGGACAAAATGCAAACATTTTCTGTGTGACAAAGAGAAGCAATAGCTCAGCACAGTGAGCCAAGCAAGGGCCAGGAAATGAAAGATCTTGTGAGTCAGACTATATATAACATTGAAAGCTAGGAAAAACATGGAAAGTTTTAATCTGAGGAAGTAGGGGATCAGATTTTTATTTGTGAAATACCATTCTGGATGAAGTGGGAAGAACAAAGTAGTATGAGTAAGGGCAAAGAGATGGGTTCAAGGTCCCTATAGTAATAAAGGGCTTGAGTGTGGATGAAGTTTAAACAGGGCCATTGACATAACTTGGTAATCCAATGAGTTGGAGGTAAAGGATTGACAGCAAGGATAACTCATTGTTTCGTGGCTTCAGCTATGAGATAAGAAATGACCTGTTGACTAAAGGAGGGAATAGAGGAAGCAGGTTTGCAAGGAGTGGTGAGTGATAGATGATGAGTTCACTTCTAAGCATGTTGTTTGAGATACCCTGTGGGCAGCCCCTGCAAAACTGTCCAGAAAGTGCTAGGAAATGTGTCTAGAGCTCATAAAAGATATAAAGGGAATGCTTGAGATTTTGGGTGTATGAGCTCCTGCAAGGAGAGTCTCTGGTGGATGAGATTAACAGTAAACAATAATAAACAAAAGCAATAATAATGGCCAACCGTGAGTGTTTCTGATGTGCCTGACCCTGTTCTAAGCCCTTTATATGTATTAACCGATCTCATTCTCACATAAATCCAGTGAAGTTGGTTTTATCATTATCCCCATTTTGTGGTTTGTGAGCCAAGACTCATATGATTTAAGCAACTTGCCCAAGGCCACACACAGTGCTGGAGCGGGAATGTGAACCCAGCTTCTGCTCTCAACCTGTACCCAACAGAGCAGTCATTAAAGAGGCTGACCACAGACCTAACCCTGGACAGCAATGATGTGGGAGGAAGGAAAAGACCACTCAAAGAATATTGAGAATAAGAAGCTATAAAAGGAAATGGGAAGATAAAGGAAGAAATAGGTTTAAGAATTAGGGAGTCTTCAGGAGAGGCAAACACTAACAGTATCATTAGCCTATATCATTTTAAAATTAAAAAAAAATTTTTCCTTAAAAGACAACAAATAAAACTTGTAAGTAACCTAGTAATATGTTGCAAAAATTCTTTTGAAATAAAGGGTTTCTGCCCCATTGACCACATAAACATGAGGAGGTCAGGCAAACAGTATGAATTTCAAAGTACAGATACATGCTATTTAAAATAAAGTTTCCTTTCATTCCTCTTCTATAGCTACCTAGAGCTCAGCTCTGCCTCTTGGTAGGTAAAGGCCACTGAAAACCAAAATGATTCATTCTGCTGAGACATCTTGCCCAAAGGAGACAGTGAGAGTCATGAGGGCACTTCTCAGTAAGAAGGTAAAACCCAATCTGGGGACTCCCCTGGTGGTCTAGTGGTTAAGAATCCACCTGTCAATGCAGAGGACACAGGATCGATCCCTGATCCAGGAAGATCCCATGTGCTGCAGAGCAACTAAGCCCACGCGCCACAACTATTAAACACCCACTCTAGAGAGCCCAGGAGCCACAACCACTAAGCCTGTGGCCTAAGGCCCACGCTCTGCAACAACAGCAGCCACTTCGATGAGAAGCCTGTGCACCACCACTGGAGAGCAGTCCCCGGCCGCAGCTGGAGAAAGCCCACACTCAACAGTGAAGACCTGGGGCAGCCAAAAAGAAACAAATAGGTAAGTAAATAAATAAATCTTTTCTTAAAAATTAAAAATAAATAAATAAATAAAACCCACTCTGGCCAGCACTGACTCCCCACTGCCACCACCAAAGAAATGAAAAGAGGAAGTAGAGAAAAGGCAGCTTTGCAATCCATCCTTGAAAGAGCCACAATCAGGTCAAAAACATCCTTAAAGTCTTTAAATGTGCTCATCAAAGCTGTTGATGCATCATAAACCTTGGCATAGCATGCGTATTCCAAGACTCTGCAAATAACTGAGAATTCCTAAATCTAATCTCCCATCCCAAAAGAAAACTGAAAAGCCAAATTTGAGAAAGCCTACCCTTTTCTTATTTTCAACAAGGGAAATATCATAAAATACTGTGCTCTGAAAAGTTAGGGATTGGTATCTCATTAGCTACCCTCTACTTCAATGGCAATATATCTCCCTCTTGTGGATTTTTAGGATATTTCCACCCAGGAGCCTCCCTTCCAACCTACCTCCCTCACTTAATCACAAGGTTGCACTGTGCAACTATAAGCTTAAATAAAAGGTACAATACTCTGCCTTATCCCACTACTAACTGAAGTACTAGGTAGAATACATACCCTGGCAACTCACATTCGTTCTTCTTCTGGAAATGAAGTAGCTGTTAACAAAGTTTGATCATGCATCAAATATTTATTCAGCTATTATGAAAAGCATGGACACAGGGCACTTGAAAATGCAGAGCTCATTCCTGCAGACATTTACAACCTAAAAATAAGACCAAATAGCGGGCTGGAAATTGTGTGTCGGTTGCTGTGGTGGTCAAGATAGACTTGTCCTAGGACAGCTACCCAGGTAGAAATTTCCAGCTGTGCCCGTAGCGCTAAATGCCTAGACTCTAGAAGGGTGACGTGTGCTAAAGTCCTGTGACTATGAAACAGATGTCTTCTCCTATTTGCACAAAAAGTAATTCAATATAAGAATTAAATTCCATCATTCTTTACAGATATAACACCACCCAACAAAAACACCAAAAAGTTCTTGTACTTTTACCTAAAAATTTTATAAACGCTAAGCCTATATTTTGCTTGTTTGTTGTTTTTTCTGTTTCAGAAAAAAAAAAAAAGTATTTTCTCCCAAGAAAAAATCCTTTTTACCAGTTTTTTAGCTCCATTTTCCTCTCCTGATTCCTTTCCCCTCACCCACAATTTTGTTAGGTCTTTTTCATCTCCCATACCCACGCCCCCCTGGAGAAGGAAATGGCAACCCATTCCAGTATTCTTGCCTGGAGACGTCCATGGACAGAGAAACCTAGCAGGCTACAATCCATGGGGTCACAAAGAGTCAGACATGACTGAGGGACTAACACACACACAGACACAGAAACACACACACACACATACACATTCACCCCACACTTACCCCACCCCACCCCACCCCACCTCCTGCTGATACTTTGAACTATGAAGTCCACCAGAATTTCTCACATTAGAATCAAGCTCCACTCTCTTTATTCATTCACTAATGAATCCCCAGTACCATCAATGCCTTGAATAAAGCAAATATAAATATTTGTTTCGTCTGTAAATTTTTTACCTGAAATATAATTTGCATGCCATAAAGTTCACCGTTTTACAGTGCACAATTAGATTTTTATATTCAGAATTGAATGATAGTGGTATAGTCATCACCACTATTAATACATTTTTCACTTTTTCTTCTTTACTGAGGTATAATTGACAAAACTGTAATACATTTAAAGTGTATAATGATGGTGCTTTGATACATACACCTTGTAAAATGATCCTCACCATTGAATTAAATCTATCACCCCACGTACTTATCTTTTGTGTGTGTGTGTGAGAACACAAGTTCCACTCTTATCACATTTCAATTACACAATACAGCTGTTTAGTTGCTAAGTCATGTCTAACTCTTTTGCGATCCCATGGACTGTAGCCCACCAGGCTTCTCTGTCCATGGGATTTCTGAGGCAAGAATACTAGAGTGGGTTGCCATTTTCTTCTCCAGGGGATCTTTCCAGATGAGGGATCGAACTGACATCTCCTGCTTTGGCAGGCATGTCCTTTACCACTAAGCTACCAGGGGAAACCATACAATACAGTATTATCAACTATAGTCACTGTTACGTGTTAGATTCTCAGATCTTATTTCTCTTCTAACTGAAAGATTGTACCCTTTTACCAACCTTTCTCTTTCCCTCACCCCTGCCCACTGACTGCCACCATTCTACATTTCTATGAGTTCAACTTTCTTTTTTCTTTTTTAATTCCTCATGTAAATAAATTTTTATTGTTTACAAAATACCTAGTCTGCAGTATTTGGTTATAGCAGCCTAAATGGACTAAGACATTTAGTTCTATCCTCTTGCTAGTGGTCACTTTTGTCTCCATTGAATGTCCAGAAGAAATCAAAATCTGATGTGGTTTCCCTCAGGAAAAACAAAGGAACAAATGAATGGCGTGTTTGCAACCACTATCCCAAGACTCCAAAATAAAGGATGCTTGTTGATGACCTGAAATATATTTCATTTTTGAACACAGTAGAGTGGTGCTTCTCAACCAGTAAAGGTATAATTATTCAAGAATCTCAACGTAGAGGAGCATAAGTGTCAAGGAGCTATAGTTTATTATCTTTCCACACTTTGCTTCTCTAAAATGTGGGATTCCCAAAGGGATTTATACTATTTCCTGACAGCTCCTAAGCATAAAATTAATAAGGTAAAAGAAAATTTGCCATAGAGATTCAGAGCTGATTAACGTAAGCCATGCCCGTCTGTCATTCTCTGGAAGCCAATTAAGCAAAGTACTCAAATGTAACACTTTAACATCATAAATTAAAGTTGGCAAAAAGTTTAAATTCTATCATAAAATTAACCATTGTAAGTAAAGTAACTGTAAAAGTGTACTTTGTAAAAATAAAGTATATTTATGCTCTATTTGTTAAACAAAATAAAGGAAATTTCTTTTGTGAAACAGCCAAATGACCTCATCAATTTTTTCTCTCTCTGAATTGGAGGAAAGAGGATTTTGCAACATGAAATATGTAAAATTGATTTCTTCAAGCCTATTATTCTGCAGGATCTTATGAAAAACCCCATGAAGACTATCTAAAAAAAAAAAAAAAGACAGAAAACTCACCAGATTACAGAAACAGAAAGAAGATGATAGATGGCCCTAAGTTGTTCTTTTCATATTAAATATTTTAGGTACATTTTCTATCTTCTAGGAAATTTGAGTTCTAACAGTATCATACCCAACCATATTCCCACACAGTAAATGAAGAATGGATAGATTAACAGTTAAATTAGATAAACTAGTCCTATAAGTCTGTCTTGTATGCATGTTCTCAATACTTGTTTTTTGTTGCTTTTTTTTTTTTAACTCAATTGCCGTGGCTACTGACCTATAGGTTTTATGACATAATCAGGGGGGAAAAAAAAAAGCATTATGATGAGGGAAAAAGAGCTCCATGTTTTAAACCTAGAGACCCTGAAAACACAGCCTTGGTTAACTGATTATGTGAGATGATTCTAACATTAGATATTACTTCAGCCACACACACCACACCACCCTAATTCCATGCCCCAGAGCTCTATAAGAACTAGATAAAACCCCTCTTCTTCCACTTCCATACTGTCCTTGACTTGAAGAGAAAGGTGTCCAAATTGATGTTCTATGAGTAATAACAACTCTGATCCCTCACTACACCAACTATGACTGTCTCAATGCCTTGTAACTCAGACAGACAGCCTCCTATTCCTGATTTGTTGATCACCTCAAAAAGCCTATCCCCACTCCTTGCCTAGAAATGCCTTCATCTCTTCTCAGATAGTTGTGGATTTACCCTTTTAGAAACTTATCTCCAACCTACCCAAATTCCCCAGGAACCCCCAATCAATCACCAGCAAAATCCCTTGTATCATTAATATACTCAACTCGACCTGGCCCTCCCCCAAGCTATGCTATGCTATGCTAAGTCACTTCAGTCATGTCCGACTCTGTGTGACCCCATAGACGGCAGCCCACCAGGCTCCCCCGTCCCTGGGATTCTCCAGGCAAGAACACTGGAATGGGTTGCCATTTCCTTCTCCAATGCATGAAAGGGAAAAGTGAAAGTGAAGTCGCTCAGTCGTGTCCGACTCTTAGCGACCCCATGGACTGCAGCCTACCAGGCTCTTCCGTCCATGGGATTTTCCAGGCAAGAGTACTGGAGTGGGGTGCCATTGCCTTCTCCGTGCTATGGCTTCCCTTCAACTCATCAGAGTATCAACCCTTGTTGCAGCAACCCCTCCTTGTTGAAATTATGTACAGACCCATGTCCTTCCCCATTCCTTGAAGACTTAAGCTCCTAACTCACTGTCAGTTCCAGAACTCTACTTGTCATTGTTCTTGGTGATTTCAATAGATCCCCTGATGATCCTTCCAGTCCATTTGAGCTCATCTCCAATGATCTTCTCTGCCACTTAACCCAGTTACCTTCTCGTTACCAATAATAGCAATTCCCTCATAAGTTCAACTGCAGGCACCCTGCTCTCCCACCACCACCTCTTGCCCTTCTACCTCTTTCCTCTAATATCCCATTCCCAACAAGGACCTTTTCCCCACATCCTATTCATGTAGATAATATTCTTCTTATGTAGTTTAGAATCCACAATCCATTATTCCTCTTTTGCACAAAACCTCAACTCCCTTTTTTCCCCCTCAACTCTCTTGTGCTCTTCTTATCTCATAAATCTTACTTGGCAAATTTTAATCATAGTTTAAATCAACTGACCACCTGCTCTGTCCTGATACCCATGAAGCCAAGGGGCTGGAGAAAAGCAATTTGCTGTATCTTTAAATCATGATCACTAATTGCAAAGATCTTTAGTTCTGTCCAGTGAATAGACTGCATTTGTCTACTGCACTCAATTACATTTTCTTTCACCTCAAAATTCTAGCATGTTCTCATCTTAACTCTCAACTTTGCTTCCTGTATCTCTGAGAGAAGGATAAATAGCTCTAGATACTATTGCCATCACCTCCATCAACAGTTTAGTTCAGTTCAGTTGCTCAGTCGTGTCTGACTTTTCGACCCTGTGGACTGCAGCATGCCAGGCTTCCCTGTCCATCACCAACTCCCGGAGCTTGCTCAAACTCATGTCCATTCAGTTGGTGGTGCCATCCAACCATCTCATCCTTTGTTGTCCCCTTCTCCTCCTGCCTTCAATCTTTACCAGCATCGGGGTCTTTTCCAATGAGTCAGTTCTTCGCATCAGATGACCAAAGTATTGGAGTTTCAGCTTCAGCATCAGTCCTTCCAATGAATATTCAGGACTGATTTCCTTTAGGATGGACTGGTTGGATCTCCTTGCACTCCAAGGGGCTCTCAAGAGTCTTCTCCAACACCACAGTTCAAAAGCATCAATTCTTCAGTGCTCAGCTTTCTTTACAGTCCAAATCTCACATCTATACATGACCACTGGAAAAATCATAGCTTTGACTAGACGGATGGCTACAGTTATTCCACCTTCCTTTCTGTTAGCACAGGTAAATTTTCCACGCCTTCATCTAGAGTCAACTCCACTACAGCACCAAAGCCCAGCCAAGCCCAGAAGAGCCCACAGTCAGATATGACCTACAAGCCCATTAGAAAGATATATATGCTTGTTATTGAAAGCCACTAGATTTTAGAATCATTTGTTATGCAGTGTTATTGTAGCAAAAATCTGAAGGTAATTTCATATATAGCATCAACCTCATGTAGAAAGATTCTACAACTTTAGCCATGAATTTTTTTTTGCCACACCCCATAGAGGGTTTTATTCTTTCTCTAGTACTCAACTAGCACTATCACTCTTCTTTAGTGATAACTTCTAGAAACAATAGTCTATCTCTGTTTGTCTCTTTTTGCTCATTTCCACATACTTTAGCCCCTCCAATTAGGTTTCCATCTTGACATCATAGGGAGCACTTTCTCAAAGATCACTCATTTCTTTACCAAAGGGGCAGCTATGACACAGAGTTGGGTCAGTAACAGTCATGATGACTGAATCCATCAATAGGTGACAAGTAAAGCATTGGATTGACATGGGGGCAGAGCATGTAAAGCAATTTGAGAAGCTATTTGTTCAATCCATTCAGGCTTTTATCCTACCCCTCTCTCTAAATTTTATATTAAAAATTAAAATACTTCATCCATCAATCTCAGTTTTCTCAAAAACTAGCCTGGCAATTTTATATCATGCCACTTAACTGCACTGATATTTTCATTCATAAATATAGACAGCTAAACAGCTTGGTTTTTAAACAAGAATGTGGGAATTTTTCAAAATTCACATAACCATTGGACCCCCTTCTCCTCCATCAATTTTGATACTACCGTTTAGGGTAGAGTGGGATTTGGGCAATCTGAGAATATTCTAGAATTGATTTCTTATCTGCTCAAGCCCCATTGCCTGTCCCCTGAAACATATGCACACTGATCATTCAAGACGATGAAGAAAATGTTCTCCAACATCTCCTTAAATGCTTAACAGGTATGTTTATCGGCTATAGATCATGGTCTGAACACATTAACCAAAATGATGTTTCGTATCTCTTATACAATCTGTCTATGCCATCTAATACATGTAAGCTTTCTTTTATTCCTTTCACAATACCCATAAAAGCAGTAGATGTTAATAGTTTTATATTAATTTATTTTCCCACATCCCTCATATATGCAAGGGCTCAGGTGCCAAGAAAGCAACTTTGCAGTGACATATGTTAATTTCTTCATATAACCCAGAGCACAGAGGCTAAGAAAGAATTTGCAAACTAGTGTGAACTTGGGAATTGTGTATTTTAGTTAGTGTATTTTCCCATGTGAACATTTGAAAGAGTTACAATAATTAAATGTTTCTTCTCATTATCTGCTTATTCTGAAAAATACAGTTACATGTTTTAATTTAATTTGAGTTTTTAGGATATGAATGTATTTCTCTTATTTGTTTTGTCTTCAGCCATGTCAATATGAATTCACATGCACCCAACTTCTAAAAATCCTAATACTCTTGCTGCCCAGACAGACATCAAGCAGTTTCCAAGGGAACATTGCTTCAAGGCAATGATCCTATTAAAAAGATCCTTCTAAGAACAAATATCCATTCACTGCAATATCATTCAGAAGCATTAAATTAGAGCCACTCCTCCTGAAATGAAGAGAACAAGCCCACACTTAACCATCACAGCAAAGAATGTTCTCCTTAAAAGCATTATTATTCTACAGGGTAGCAGTACCGGCATGGACCATTAGCTCTGACCGTGAAAAGCTTCCAATTCCTCTCCAACTGAAAAGTTGCTTGAGATGACAAGAGATCTACAAATCATGATTATCTTAAAATCAGAGAATTAGGCCATGTTGATGAAAGGGCCCTCCAGAGATCTGATGCCCAAGTCCTCTGGTTCAGGGAGGGGGCGTAGACAGAAACTAGTCTTTAAGGGGTGCTGCTAGCCTAGTTTGAACCATCAGAGCATTAGAATGCCTCTTAAAATATTTTTATTATTAATCTCATTTCAAAACTATAAAATTTAGAAAATGTAGCAAAGCACATAAAAGAAATAAAAATCAACCATATTCCTACCACCCAAAGAACCACTGTTAACATTTTGGGGCACTTTTTGAAACTTATTCTATAGCCCTATTTTTGCTTTTATAAAGACTCTAATGAAACCATATGTGTGTGTGTGCTTAATCGCTCAGTCGTGTCTGACTCTGCAATCACATGGACTGTAGCCCACCAGGCTCCTCTGTTCATGGCAAGAGTACTGAAGTGGGCTGCCATGCACTCCTCCAAGGGATCTTCCCAATCCAAGGATGGAACCCAGGTCTCCTGCATTGCAGGCAGATTCTCTACTTGTCTGAAACACCAGGGAGCCCAATGAAACCATAGCATACACATTATTTTATAATATTCTTCTTTCTTGGAATATTTAGCTATAAATATTTTCTCCATATTACTAAATATTCTAATAAAGATTTTTAATGGCTGAAGAAAATTCCAAATTACCAAACTAGAATTTATTTAACAACTACTCATTTGGGGACCTTTAGATTTTTCTGATTTTTCACTCTTAACTGACTTTTCACTCTTAATTAATAGTGTACTAGACATCCTCAAAAATATTTTTTGTGTACGAGATATATAATTTCCACATGACAAATTTCTAGAAAGAGAACTGCTAGGTCCTAGACTATATGTGTGTTAAAACTTTTGATACACTTTCCAAAGGATTCCTCAGAAAGGTAATAACAATAGAAAGTCTACCATCAGTATGAGAATGAACACTAGAAATAGCATTGGAATCTTCAGGCAGGGTCCACCCAGGACAGTGACAATGAGAAGAAGGATTTGGCCACCTTTTAAAGGCCAGAAGTTAATTCACTAAGAAGCACCAGATTTACACTAAAAAGTAAAAATTAGGTAAAGTTTACTAATAATGTTAATTTAAGAATTGCATGCATGCTTAGTAATTCAGTCATGTCCAACTCTTTGCAACCCTTTGGATTATAGCCTGCCAGGCTCCTCTGTTCATGAGATTTTTTCAGGCAAGAATACTGGAGTGGGTTTCCTCCTCAGGACATCTTTCCAACCCAGGGATCAAATTGCATCTCCTGTGTCTCCTGCATTGCAGGTGGATTCTTTACCTGCTGAGCCATTGGGGAAGCCCCAGTGAATATTTCTAAGCATCTGTAGATACTCCACAGAGAAAATTCTACAGTAAATTCTAGTTCCCCCTCAAAAATGGAAATACTAAGCCATGGCTAAAGCAGTGTTCTCTGGTTTGCTGTGGAAAATTCTTCCTAATTTAGCAGGGCATTCTGTTGGTGCTAAGCATCACTCTTTTCATACACATCTCTGTCACAGGATAAAAGGACCCTTAATACAAATGCTGAGGGCTTCCCAGGTGGCGCAGTGGTAAAGAATCTGCCTACCAATGCACAAGATGACAGAGATGTGGGTTCCATCCCTGGGTCAGGAAGATCCCCTGGAGTGGGAAATGGCAATCCACACCAGTATTCTTGCCTGGAAAATTTCTACAGAGGAGCCTGGTGGGCTATAGGCAATGGAGTTGAAAAGAGCTGGGCACAACTGAGCACAGCACCACCACCAATACAAATGCTTGATTCTCAGGGAGCATGAACTCAATAAGCTACAAATCCCCTACAGGTATATACAGTTGTAAACCTTGCCAATTTTTAAGCACTGGAGAATAGTGGAGTGTTTAACAAACTGGAGTAAAGTAATCCAAATTCATTTTTTATCATGAAAGATGGACTACTTATATTACGGAGGTATTTTTTAAAACCTTTCTTTTAGAATAGTTTTAGGTTTATATCAAGTTCTTCTGGATGTTTTACATAGACAGTCACATCATTTATGAACAAAAGCAAATTTATGTCTTCCTTCCTAGTCTGTATACCTTTCGTTTTCTTGCCTTATTTTAGTAGCCAGGACTTCCAGTATGATGTTGAAAGGAGTGATGAGAGGGGGACGTCCTTGCCTCGTACCTTATCTTAGCGGGAGAACTTTGAGTTTCTTACTACTGCATATGACATTAGCTGAAGGTTTTTGTAGACAGTCTTTACCGAAAGGAGAAAGTTCCTCCCTATGCATAATTTACAGTATTTTTATCATGAACAGATGTTGGATTTTGTCAAATGCTTTTCTTGCATCTACTGATGTGATCGTGTGATGTTTTGTTTTTAGTCTGTTGAAGTGATGGATTACATTGATTTTTGAATGCTGAACCAGGCTTGCAAACACGGGATAAATTCCAGTTTGTCACGATGTGTAATCCTTTGTGTACATTGTTGGATTCAATTGCTAATATTTTGTTGAGGATTATTGCATATATGTTCACGAGAAAGACTGTTCTGCAGCTTGTTTTTTCTGCTCTCACATAATGAGTTAGGAAGTATTCTTTCTGCTTCTGTCTTCTGAAAGAGATTGTAGAGAATTGGTATAATTTCTTCCTTGAATGTTTGGTAGAATTTGCTGCTAAGTCCATCTGGGCCTAGTGCTTTCTGTGTTGGAAGGTCATTAATTATTGATTTTTTCTTTAATAAATATGAGCCTATTTAGATTATCTATTTCTTCTTGTCTAAGTATTAGCAGATTGGGTCTTTTAAGGAATTGGTCCATTTAATCTAGGTTATCAAATTAGCGAGCCAAGAGTTATTCATAGTATTCTTTTATTATTTTTATTATGTTAATTTTCATGGGATTTCTAGTCATGTCCTTCCTCTCTTTCACATCTGGTATTAGTAATGTGCATCTTTTTTTTTTTTTTTTTCATAGACTGGCTAGAGGCTTATCGATTTTATTAACCTTGTCTGAGAATCAGCTTTTGGTTTGATTTTCTCTATCGATTTCTCATTTTCAACTTTATTTATGTTCTAATGCTTTTCTATTGTTATGTTTATTTTGGCTTTAATTTGCTCTTCTCTTTCTAGTTTCCTGAGGTGGAATCTTGGATTAATAACTTAAAATTTTTCTTCTTTTCTAACATAAGTATTCAGCACTATAAATTTCACTCTAAGCACTGCCTTCACAGCATCCCATAAGTTTTGATAAGTTCATTTCATTTCAGACTAATTTTTAAAACCATCCTGACAATCAAGCAAAATACATGGAGGAGAAAATCTCATTCATGGACCTCCAGATTGAAATCTTGCTTTAAAAAAAAAAAAATGTAGGTTATTTTCAGTCTCTCTCTGACGATTTTTCAAGTATGCTTGGCAACAAACATTTATTGAAGGATTTTTATAAATGTTTCCTTTGGTGTGCTCTTTAAAACGAAACGCCACCAAACCTATGACATTTCATTTATTAATACTGAAATAGGGCTGCTTTCTAATATAAGCCTCTGTCCTGTGTTGCTTGTATTCTGCCTTAGTATAGCAATTTTGTGCTGTCCATACCCTGACAATGGAAAATTGTTGCACATTTATTTTAATAATAATAATAGCTAATATTTGCTGAGTGTTTAATGAACCTGACCCTGTTTCAGCTGTCCCCATTACCCACCCCTCCCTAGTGGTTCCAAAGATATTCCTTTACCCACTAACATATATAAAGTCTGCCTTTATTGTAAGAATGAGGACACTCAGGCTCCAAGAAATTGAGTTGTCCAAAGTTAAATGAGCTTTTGGCATTTGGACATGGCAGCCTATTCTAGTCACTAATTATCGAATTAAATTTACAAACCTTACACAATATACGTGTAAGACTTGTCTCCTTAGTCACAAAGTCTCCCAAAACAAGTAGGAGCATAGTCGAGGAAGGAAGGGAAGCTTGGGGAAAGAAAGGCAATGGATGACCCTTACAAAACTTGCTTTTGTGTTGGTGAGGCTAATGTCCTGAGAGAGTTGAACTCTATTTAAGCCTAATACTTTCAGGGGGTTAGTAAATTTATTGAACTCACAGGCTGAAACATCTCAAGAGCACTGTTTATTCAGAGCAGACATATTAATCCACTAAGCTAATGCTTTAACATAAAAGGCTGGACTTACTACATTAGCTTCAGTGACCCAAGTGATTGTATATGTTTGGATAAAATAAGTTTTGGTGTGAGCAATATTAAGAAAAAAAAATGAGTATCAAATTTTGTGTGTGTGTCTATGTGTTCCATCTATTGGGTTAAATTTGTAAACTTGGCCTGTCTATTACTTTGAAAATCACAAAATCATCTATACTCTGAAACATATATTTGTTCTGAAAAAGAAATTGCCACCAAAATCCTGTGCTTATCTGAATAAAATGAAAGTTGCCTGAATGTGTTTAAGTGGGAAATGCTGCATAAAAGAAACGATAAATTTTGACAGCTTGGGTCTCCAAATAATAATGAAATGAAATTATATCTTAATTATAATTAGAAAGGCTTGGAGAGTACTGAAACGTGTGTCAAACATTTGTTTTCAGTGAAGTTTGCTCCTTAAATATGTTGAAATATAATTTTCACTAAATCTTAATAAATCATTTATGACAGATGTTAAGTGTATCAGTATAACAGGATCATGCAAAGAAGTTGGTAAATTCCATCCTACTAATAGCATAAGGCAAAACAAATGTGCATGATTAACAGTGACAGTTTGAGAAAATAATTTAAAGCAATTTAAAGACTCAGGAACCTAAAGGATCAAAAGAAACACATTACTTTCATTGGGTGAATAGAAGTAACTTTAAAATTAGGATTGTCATAAGATGCTACTTAAAATGAGGTACAGGAAAGAAATGAAACAGGACCTATTTTACTCTCAAAAAACCTATTTTGTTAAGGTTGTTGGAGAACCAATTGTTCTCAGGAGTTTGTCAAATAAATGCCTCTGAGCCTGTCTCAAGCTAAAAATTACATACAAGCATTTAGCATGTATTAGTTTGACCCTGTGAGCTGACCTCATTCATGAGATTTCAACAGAGTTGTTGAAAAATACTTCAACATACTAGCATGCCTTAATTGAACATGGCATGTTTTATAGCAAAGGGTATAATGTGGGAAATTACATGAAAACAAGAGTGAAAAAAGAAATTAATTTAACACCATTCTATATGCCAGTACCATTCCAGAATTTAACAAGAAACACAAACCATATAACCACTAAATTCTAGTTTCATTGATCCAAATCACCTCAAAGGTATCCAACCCACCCACCCACTTGTCTCATTTTAAATATTTAAGAATACAGCTTTTTATCTGGAATAATTATCAGTTGCTAATTGTTATATTAATAATGGAAAATTAAAATTCAACACTGAAACAGATGGCTTCCCTTCCACTTCACTCCAATCTTTTTATGTTATTGAAAATGCTCCTAAAAGCCAAAAACTATTTATCAGTTGGATGGGTTTTACAATATGCTTGTTATTACTCAAGATGGGGTGTCAGTGAAAGCTTTTCTTAGTGAGAGGCAGTAATTTCAATCTGGATAAAGTTCACAGCGTTTTTCATAACACGCGCCTAAACATAAACATTTTCTCTCTTTATCCAAGAAAAAAATGGAATCTCTTACTCTTTGATGTTTTATTAAGTGTTAATCTGGTGAATATCTATTCAATACTCAATGACAATGTAGGTCATACACTTGCATATATTTGAGAACATCTCTTTATGGTCTGCCTGGGATTTGAGTCCACATGCCTACTGCCTTCTCTCTCCATTCTGAGACTCCTTTATGCCCTTCCACCACATGCCTCCCTGACAAAATAGGCACTAGGAGTCTGCTTGGAGCTCAGACACTTTCCCAATTAAATCATCCTCATCTCTTCATACACCGTATGACTGAAGACCAATAAAAGCCTTTCTGACCTCAAAATGCTACATACCATAATTTTAAAAACTATAACAAAGACATAAATGCAAGTTTGATTCTTGTAAGGCCGACTTACACATTTCACAGCACTGTTTTATTTTACTATATGTATTCATTTTCCATGCACATAGGAAAATTTAAGTTATTATTTTCATGCAAAAGGTAATCAAACATGATGTAATTGGCAGCAAAGCACCTTAGACTCAATAAGTCAACTATAAATATTTTAGTCAAATTATTTAAGTAAATAACAGTAATGTCCATTTTTATTTTCCTAGAACTTATTTTGTATATTTCCTTTAATCAGAAACATTATGAAGTATGTTAATAAGATAAATATGTGTCTATATTATTTATATCAGCAATGTTTTTGTTTCTGTTCATTAACCAATTACATTTCAGCATCAGTTCAGTTCAGTCTCTCAGTCGTGTCCGACTCTTTGCGACCCCGTGAATCGCAGCACGCCAGGCCTCCCTGTCCATCACCAACTCCCAGAGTTTAGAGTAGCCAGCTTAATTCAGCTGTCACCTTATTACTTATCAGTAGATGAAGATTCACTCAGGATGTAGTGCTTTCCTGCTTTTTCAAATCAGAAGCCATTTCTCAGTTGCAAATAATTTAGCAAACAGATACCATTCTTTCTAAATCTGCAGAAGGAATTCTATTAAAAACTTCATTCTCTCTACAGCACTCCTATGATAGCTTTCTTGGAAAAACCACAAATGAGACAGAATTTTGAGATGGAACTTTGCCTCTAACAAACATGGTAGGCCTTAGTTTTGGTGCTAAGAGTTTTTGAGACTCTTAATCCAGAAGTTCAAGCAAATGAACCCCTTCTGGTAAGTTTTGCCCTCCCTAGGCTGTGGGCCAGCTCTGGACAGAGTTTTGCTCTGAAATCCTGCACTGATGCTACTAGAACTCTGATGTCTTTATTTCCACAGTAGCAACCAGGAAAAGGGGAGATTCTCAATAGTAGCAGGGCAGCATGAAGTGAAGGAAGTAAAGTGTTATTTGCTCAGTCATGCCCAACTCTTTCCAAACCCATGGATTGTAGCCCACCAGGCTCCTCTGTCCTTGGGGTTCTCCAGGCAAGAATACTGGAGTGAGTAGCCATTCCCTTCTCCAGGGGATCTTTCCAACCCAGAAATTGAACCTGGGTCTCCCATACTGCAAACAGATTCTTTACCATCTGAGCCACCAAAAGGTCAAAGCCAGAGAAGTTGTGCTGAGCAAGAGATGGGAAAGTGAAAGAGCAGCTGTACCTAAGAAGATAAATCATGCACCAAAAGCATGAAGAATAAGGCCCAAGTCAGGTTATGGCCCCTCAAATGGCTGAAGGCAAAAGGTTCAGGATGAAAACCATGACCAGCACGTGGGTATTTGGTGACACCACCTATGTGACATAACAATGGGCTTTATGGTTAATAGGATCCTGTAAGGCTAACTATAAGCTTTAGTTTCAACTCTGTAGGCAATAATACCAAAAAATCCTGAGTAAGAACATGACATGATCTGACGCACAGTTTAGAAGTTTCACTCTAGCGTCAATATAAGGTCAAGGGTAGCAAGAACATTAGGGAGCAAGAAATTACAAAGGCAGAAAGAACAGCACTCGAATTGGGGTATGTTTGGAAGATGTTAATTGAATAGGATTGATAGTAATTGTTAAAATAATTGTCTGCTGGGGCTGTGTGGGGTTAAAGTGGTATTTTTATATTATTCCCAGGTTTGGCTTGGCCAGATGTGGAGGTAGTAGTTCTATTCACAAGGATAGGAAAATTTAGAAAGCAGGTAAGGTTTTTTAGCAAAACTAATGGGGTCATTTTTAAAGTAAATGACTGTTAAAACAGTAAATTACTGTTTTAATCAAAGTAAAAATATCCAGACCAAACCAGAGACAGACCACTCCTTCAGCCACTCTGGCTTGGTATACCTCCATTCTTGAGAAATTGGAGCTTGTACCCAGAATATCTGGAGAAGGAAATGGCAACCCACCCAGAATATCACGAGTATTCACAGATGCTGGGCAGTATTGATAAACCCACATTCTTAGTCTATCTTGCTTATTTTTAAAATTTTTATTGTAAATCTAGTATTTGTCAGTGAATCAGATTCTGACCTTAAGAATCCCCATTCGTGGCCATATACAGATATAACTCTTCTAAGTGCATGCTAAGTTGCTTCAGTTGTGTCCAACTCTTTGCAACCCTACAGACTGTAGCCCACCAGGCTCCTCTGTCCATTGGATTCTCCAGGGAAGAATACTGGAGAGGGTGGCCATTGGGATCTTCCCAACCAAGGGACTGAACCAGAGTCTCCTGCATCTCCTGCACTGGCAGGCAGGTTCTTTACCACTAGCGCCACCTGGGAAGCCCTCTCTCTCCTAAGTGGAGCTTGCCAGAGGAAATGGAACTTGCCATTTCTGGTGTCCATATTCATACATTGATGGTGGACCTTGCATCGTTACTACCTTTCTGAGGAATACTTTGACAGAGAGTACCAAAAGTCTTAACATACATATCTATAAAGTTGTCCTAAGAAAATATCATAGATGTGCACAAAGATCTATGTATGAGAATATCTAGCACACTATTAGTTCTAAGAGTCAAGAATTTAAGGGCTAGTCAATGGAATTGTTTCACGACCAACTGGAAATAGCTGATCCTCTCCTAATCCAGTGTCCCCTATTTGAATGGGCATGCTTAATGTGTAGATAACACTTCCTTCCATCCTCCCTTAACCTAAAGCTTATTCTTGCCCTCATGTTGCTTTTACCTGTTTTATGTTTGATCCACTCTACATCTAAATCTGCACTTTAAATTTCACCTGTCCTCCATCCAGTCCTCACAACTCTCTACAAGTTCTACAGTCAAAGCTACAATTTCTCCAGTAGTCATGTATGGACATGAAAGTTGGACCATAAAGAAAGCTGAGCGCCAAGAAATTGATGCTTTTGAACTGTGAAGTAGGAGAACATCACAGAGAGTCCTTTGGACTGCAAGGGGATCAAACCTGTCAATCCTAAAGGAAATAAGTCCTGAATATTCATTAGAAGGACTGATGCTGAAGCTGAAGCTCCAATACTTTGGCCACCTGATGCGAAGAACTGACTCATTAGAAAAGACCCTGATGCTGGGAAAGATTGAAGGTGGGAGAAGAAGGGGATGACAAAGGATGAGATGGTTGGTTAGCGTCACCGACTCAATGGACATGAGTTTGAGCATGCTCTAGGAGTTGGTGATAGACAGGGAAGTCTGGCATGCTGCAGATCATGGGGTGTCAAAGAGTTAGACACGACTGAGTGACTGAACTGAACTGATACTCAAGTGCAGGTAACAATACAGGTAGAACACCAAGTCCACTGTATTCTTCTCCACTATTCTCCAAGATGAGATGTTTAACACTGTCTGAACCCATGCTCTTTGTTTCCTGTATTCATGAAAGAGTGATTACAAGGATAAAAATTCCAAACAAATCAGAAGACAGCAATGGCATGAAAACTGCTACTAAGTTGCTTCAGTTGTGACCCCATAGATGGCAGCCCACCAGGCTCCCCCGTCCCTGGGATTCTCCAGGCAAGAACACTGGAGCGGGTTGCCATTTCCTTCTCCAATGCATGAAAGGGAAAAGTGAAAGTGAAGTCGCTCAGTCGTGTCCGACTCTTAGCGACCCCATGGACTACAGCCTACCAGGCTCCTCCGCCCATGGGATTTTCCAGGCAAGATTACTGGAGTGGGGTGCCATTGCCTTCTCTGAGCATGGAAACTAAGTAAGGTAAATAGGAAATGGAGATTTCTAGTATCCCTCTTTCATCTGGTCATTTATTCCATTCTACCTCTGGATCCATCCCAGTCTCTGATCCATTGGAAGGTTGTTTATATACTGCTTCTCTGCAAAGTTAAAATAAGTCAACATTTCCAACAAATATTTATCATGCAAACATTGTCATTATTCCTGAAATAGATTGTAATCATTATTATAGATGGATGCTTATTCAGAATATGAATACAGCCAGTACCTCCTTGAGTAGTTAATGACTATCAGTCAGTTCAAGAAATGAGAACACTAACAAGAAATTTAGCTTTAGATAGTTAAAATTTAGATGAATTATAAAACATTCAAAAATATATTGTCCTAAATACTGCCCTTCTCAAATTCCAGAGCCACCCATAGGAGCCACAGAAAATTAGTAAGGGTGCCACAGGATATTTTAATTTTCAAAGGAAACACAGTGACATCTGTCAGATACATGCAGAAAACAGCTCTGAGATAGTTCAGTTTCAACATATACATTCCTTTTGATGTCATATTTTTTTGCAGTTTTATTTAGATACAATTACAACCTAGATAGCATATTCAAAAGCAGAGACATTACTTTGCCAACAAAGGTCCATCTAGTCAAGGCTATGGTTTTTCCTGTGGTCATGTATGGATGTGAGAGTTGGACTGTGAAGAAGGCTGAGCACCGAAGAATTGATGCTTTTGAACTGTGGTGTTGGAGAAGACTCTTGAGAGTCCCTTGGACTGCAAGGAGATCCAACCAGTCCACTCTGAAGGAGATCAGCCCTGGGATTTCTTTGGAAGGAATGATGCTAAAGCTGAAACTCCAGTACTTTGGCTACCTCATGCGAAGAGTTGACTTATTGGAAAAGACTCTGATGCTGGGAGGGATTGAGGGCAGAAGGAGAAGGGGACGACAGAGGATGAGATGGCCGGATGGCATCACTGACTCGATGGACGAGAGTCTGAGTGAACTCCGGGAGTTAGTGATGGACAGGGAGGCCTGGCGTGCTGCGATTCATGGGGTCACAAAGAGTCGGACATGACTGAGTGACTGAACTGAACTGAACTGACTGAACATATTAGTATTATAATTAACATAAACTGTATTAGTTTTAGGTGTACATGAGTGCATGCTCTGTTGCTCAGTCATCTCTGACTCTTTGCAACCTCCCGGACTGTAGCCAACCAGGTACTTCTGTCCATAGAATTTCCCAGGCAAATATTTCTCCATAACCTGGAGCAGGGTGCCATTTCCTACTCCAGGGGATCTTCCTGACCCAGGGGTCAAACCTGCCTCTCCTGCATCTCCTGCTGGTGAATTCTTTGTCTAGGAAGCCCCTTTAGGTGTACAACATAATGATTTAATATATGTCTATATTGCAATGATGTCATATCTTTGTGAAATATTTTTAGCAGTTACTGGGATAAAAACCAAGAACTAAAAAAAAAGAATCAATATAAAACAAGAAATGAGAACAGTAGGTCCACTTTACTCCATGGTTTGAGAATCTGTGCAGTGGCACAATCATACACATCAGTTCAGTTCAGTCACTCATTCATGTCTGACTCTGTGACCCAATGGAATGGAGCACAACAGGTCTCCCTGTCCATCACCAACTCCCAGAGTTTACTGAAACTCATGTCCATTGAGTCAGTGATGTCATCCAACCATCTCATCCTCTGTCTTCCCCTTCTCCTCCTGCCTTCAATCTTTCCCAGCATCAGGGTCTTTTCAAATGAGTCAGTTCTTCACATCAGGTGGACCAGTATTGGAGTTTCAGCCTCAGCATCAGTCCTTCCAATGAATATTCAGGACTGATTTCCTTTAGGATTGACTGATTGGATCTCCTTGCAGTCCAAGGGACTCTCAAGTAACTTCTCCAACACCACAATTCAAAAGCATCATTCTTCAGAGCTCAGCTTTCTTTATAGTCCAACTCTCACATCCATACATGACCACTGGAAAAACCATAGCTTTGACTAGATGGACCTTTGTAGGCAAAGTAATGTCTCTGTTTTTTAATATGCTATCTAGGCTGGTCATAACTTTCCTGCCAAGGAGTAAGCATCTTTTAATTTCATGGCTGCAATCACCATCTGCAGTGATTTTAGAGGCCAAAAAATTAAGTCTGCCATTGTTTTCACTGTTTCCCCATCTATCTCCATGAAGTGATGGGGCCACATGCCATGATCTTAGTTTTCTGAATGTTGAGTTTTAAGCCAATGTTTTCACTCTCCTCTTTCACTTTCATCAAGAGGCTCTTTAGTTCTTCTTCACTTTCTGCCATAAGGATGATGTCATCTGCATATCTGAAGTCATTGATATTTCTCCCAGCAATCTTGATTCCAGCTTGGGCTTCCTCCAGCATGGCATTTCTCATGATGTACTCTGCATATAATTTAAATAAGCAGGGTGACAATATACAGCCTTGACATACTCCTTTCCCAATTTGGAACCTGTCTGTTGTTCCATGTCTTAACTGTTGCTTCCTGACCTGCACACAGATTTCTCAAGAGACAGGTCAGGTGGTCTGGTATTCCGATTTCTTTAAGAATTTTCCAGAGTTTGTTGTGATCCACACAGTCAAAGCCTTTGGCATAGTCAATAAAGTAGAAGTAGATGTTTTTCTGGAACTGTCTTGCTTTTTTGATGATCCAATGGATGTGGGCAATTTGATCTCTGGCTCCTCTGCCTTTTCTAAATCCAGCTTTGAATATCTGGAAGTTCATGGTTCATGTACTGTTGAAGCCTGGCTTAGAGAATTTTAATCATTACTTTACTAGCATGTGAGATGAGTGCAATTGTGCGGTAGTTTGAACATTCTTTGGCATTGCCTTTCTTTGGGATTGGAATGAAAACTGACCATTTCCAGTCCTGTGGCCACTACTGACTTTTCCAAATTTGCTGGCATATTGAGTGCACACTTTCACAACATCATCTTTTAGGATTTGAAGTAGCTCAACTGGAATTCCATCACCTCCACTAGCTTTGTTCATAGTGATGCTCCTAAGGCCCACTTAACTTCACATTCCAGGATGTCTGGCTCTAGGTGAGTGACCATACCATCGTGATTATCTGGGTCATGAAGATCTTTATTGCATAGTTCTTCTGTGTATTCTTGCCACCTCTTCTTAATATGTTCTGCTTCTGTTAGATCCATACCATTTCTGTCCTTTATTGAGCCCATCTTTGCATGAAATGTCCCATTGGTATCTCTAATTTTCTTGAAGAGATCTCTAGTCTTTCCCATTCTATTGTTTTCCTCTATTTCTTTGCATTGATCACTGAGGAAGGCTTTCTTATGTCTCCTTGCTATTCTTTGGAACTCTGCATTTGAATGGGTATATCTCTCCTTTTCTCCTTTGCCTTTCACTCCTCTTCTGTCCACAGCTATTTGTAAGGTCTCCTCAGACAACCATTTTGCCTCTGTGCATTTCTTTTCCTTGGGGATGGTCTTGATCCCTGCCCCCTGTACAATGCCAGGAACCTCCATCCATAGTTCTTCAGGCACTCTATCAGATCTAATCCCTTGAATCTATTTGTCACTTCCACTGTATAATTTTAAGGGATTTGATTTAGGTCATACCTGAATGGTCTAGTGGTTTTCCCTACTTTCTTCAATTGAAGTCTGAATTTGGCAATAGGGAGGCTTCCTGGGTGGTGCTAGTGGCAAAGAATCTGCCTGTCAATGTAGGAGACATGAAATATCCCTGGAGTCAGGAAGATCCCCTAGAAGAGGGCATGGTAACCCACTCCAGTATTCCTGCCTGGAGAGTCCCATGGACAGAGGAGCCTGGTGGGCTACAGTCCACAGGGTAGCAAAGAGTCAGACACAGCTGAAGTAATTTAGCATGCACACAATAGTAAATAACTGGATATTTAAGAATGAAAAAAACATTGTTTTTTAAAAAAAAAACAATATTGTTTTTCCAACCAGCTTCTATGATGTTAGGATATAAATCCTTAAGTTATTTGGACCTAAATACTCAATAAGTAGATCTACTAAATGAGTCTTTTGGCCTAAAGATGCAGTGAAAAAGAATTGTTATTTAGTCAGTAAGTCCTGTCCAATTCTTCTGTGTCTCAAGTTCATGGAATTTCCCAGGAAAGAACACTAGAGTGGGTTGCCATTTTCTTCTCCAAGGGATCTTCCCTGCCCAGAGATTGAACCTGCATCTCCTACATTGGCAGTCAGAACCTTTACCACTGAGCCACCAGAGAAACCCAGTGAAAAAATTATCAGATACTAAAAGTCCTGTTTACAGGAAAAGCTCAGAAACCTCTGCCCAAATGATATGAAACTCTAGACATAGACTATACATTATTATTACCTTTTAGTTCTTTCATGAAATTGAGTGAAACACTTTTTATGCAATTTTATTTGATTATTACAAAAATTATTTTACTCTCAGATATAAAGTAATTCTTATTTTGTATCCAGTTTTGCCATTAAACACTGTTCACACCTTTTAGGATTTAAAAAAGGTAAACATTAAATCCTTAGTTTCAAAGGAATTAATCTGAACTATACTTTCATATTTCTGTAAGTTTAAGCAGTACAGACTTTTAGGCAAGTGCCTAGTAATTAGTTGCCAAAGAATTTATTTGTATGTAAATTTCCCTTCAGCCCTCTCCACTGATACATAAATATAGTAAGGAAACTTTAATTTCATTGATATAAGAAACACCTGAGGCAATGCCAATCAAACCCAAATCTTTTATAAAATTGCAGATGTATGTTTTGTTTTCAATATGCAAACTAGCACCAATTATTCAAATCAGCTTACTTTATGTAAATTAGTATCTTCAAAAACTTCCTTAATCCAGGCAGTTATTAAGTGAAATGAGATTTGCCTCAACTAATGTCTATACAAAGAGGAAAAAGCACACAAGAGAAATCCTATTATAGCTTCAAAGCTCTGGGTTCTCCTTTGTTTACTTACAACTCCCCCTCTGGCAAGAACAATGAGCAGGGTATAATTATTTTCTTGACTCTCATCTTTAAGTTTTAATTAGGCCCAGCATTTTAAGGAGGAGAGAAGAGGCATACAATGCAGGAGCCATTTTGCCTATACCAGTCTGACTTCGGCATTAAGAAACAAAGACATCAATTTTGCCACTAATTCCAAAAGGGACATGTGTAAGAAAACCTGTACTTTTCTTGAGAAATATGATAGATTGATCTTCCAAATGACAGGACAGTTTCGTTTCTCAAAATCAAAATCATTTTCTTTAGAAAAACAGACTTCAACTTGAAATTTTTTCCCCATTAAAATAACAATGTATTTTTTTTAATTAAGAGTTCTCAAAAATATTTACAGTCTTAATATGAATCAAGCACAGAATTTACTGCATCAAACTGAAGTTTATCCAGGAGGTGAAGGTGAGTTCTGATGTGTCTTTCAAAAAAGTTTAAATTGCTATTTATGATAATTAAAAAATAGCCTAAAAAAATTAATGTTTGCTACCAAATCCAGTCATTGATGGCAGACATATTCTTTTATTTATGTTCAGACTGTACATGTACAAATTTAAAACTGACAAACACTGGGAAAACAAGTTGTAACAGTGTTTCTCTGAAGGTAGTGGTTCACATATCACACAGAAAGTAGCACATCTTGGTTTTAGGAATCCAAGAGAGTAAAACCCTCTGGTACCATAAAATACACAACTGGGGTTGAATCTGGAGAAGGCAATGGCACCCCACTCCAGTGCTCTTGCCTGGAAAATCCCATGGACAGAGGGGCCTGGTGGGCTGCAATCCATGGGGTCGCTAGCAGTCAGACACGACTGAGCGACTTTACTTTCACTTCTCACTTTCATGCACTGGAGAAGGAAATGGCAACCCACTCCAGTGTTCTTACCTGGAGAATCCCAGGGACGGGGGAGCCTGGTGGGCTGCCGTCTATGGGGTCGCACAGAGTCGGACACGACTGAAGCGACTTAGCAGCAGCAGCAGCAGCAGGGGTTGAATCAGGATGGAATTCACTTCCTAATAGTGTTAGCCTGAGCTGGAGCCAAGGTAGAGTTGCTGCAAGAATAATTTTGAGGGAAATTATGGATGGATGCTTTTATTTTTCTTAGATTTTCATTTTTCCAAGTGATTTTGTGTATTACTGTAATACACTGACACATTTATTTCAGATTCTCTTATTCATTTCGGTAAAAATTTTAAAAGCCTAAACACATACTAATTGTCACACATACATGCAAGATTATCACTATAATCCCAGTCTCAGGTGAGCCCCAGTAAAGGAAAGAGAAGATGGTATTTTTGGTCCCCTTGCATTTTTTAATAATTAGTGCATAATATACTCCAAGTTATTCAGAGAAATTGGGAACAAAATCAGAAAAACCATTCTCTGAAAAATTGAAGTTTATATTAATTAATATGGAAGGGAGGGATGTGATTAGCCTTCTAAAGGAGTGACCCTTGAGAGACACTTTGAAATGAGTTGTGCAGGAGACTACAGTGTTTCTGAATTTCCTTAAGGTCTCCAATCCAAATACAATATTACTGTAGCCTGAGCTTTGACCTTTTATAACCTGGATAATCACATGCTCGTAATAAATGCAAACAAAATGATATGGCACTCAGTATGAAGTTTAGAAACAGAAAGTTGATGAATAATAATGATCTTGGGTTTATTCAGAGAGACCTGCAATATGAATCATTAGATATATGTAGTCAGCAGTAAAGCAGGAGCGATTTCTCTAGTTTTTGCCACAATCTGAAAGAAATACCCTTCAAGCCTACTCAATTTATTTTACCATTATCTCATATATTCATTCTTACCTCATAACTTTTTGATTAGCAACTTGGATTCCAAGGAAGTTTGATAACACAAAGGGCTATTTTAGATAAGTGTTCTCTAGTGACCTTATTTACCCAAAAAGGTAAATCCCCATTGAATATTAATAAGTTAGCACTTGTTTTATGAATAAAACAATGAGACCTCATAGCCTAAAGTCAGCTCCCACAGAATCTCATCCTTCCTCAGTGAACTGATAGCATCATTTCTTGAAACTGGATTCTGGACCCATCGGACTTCATCAGTTTGCAAAAGAACCCTCCCTGACTGAGCAAATGTGTGAAATGGTTCAAAAGCAAATAACAAATAAGAAAAATTTAATAAGCAAACAGCTTTTATTTATTGGCCTGTCACATGGCATACAGAATCTTAGTTCCCTGACCAGACATCGAACCCAGGTCCCCTGCAGTGGAAGCATGGAATCCTACCCATTGGAATGCCAGGAAACTTTTAGAACTTATTCCCAAATGTGCTATGTGGATGACTAGGTTCCATTACCATAGCTTTCAAAGTTGTTGGGGTTTTTGTGTTGTTTTCGGTTTGCTTGTTTTCTTTCTGTTGCTGGTCTTGGTGTCCCATCTCACAAGCACCAGACTGCAGGACAGACTGCACAGTGCTAGATGACATGGCTCCCATTACTTCACAGGAAGTCACACTAAGGCCAGGGCTCTGCTGAGGGGATGGCACAGGGTTGGTGTTCGGGGAGGGGAGGAGGTTGTGTTCCACTGCAGAGCATGGTACTGTGCTATTCTGCCTTTTTCACAGGATCAATAAGAGAAAGCAGTGAGGGAGTATACAGGCTGCCAGCCCCAGGCTGTCTGTTTTGGCCTATCAGACCTGTATGGTATCTACCTGCAAACACCAAGCTTTAGAGACTTCCAGAGCACACAAGTGTCTTCCCTCTTCTGGAAAGAGGAAGCCCGAAGTCCCATGGAAGCTGAGTTTGTACACTCCTCACTCCCCATCCCCACTCTGAGAGACATGCTGTTTCAGGTCTCAGCTGGTTCATTGTCCAGGCCACCCTGAGTGGGCCTGAGGGTCACTTACAGTCACTTCTTATCTGCTGATAAATGTTTAACAATAGTGGGTCTTCAACGGAGAGGGTGTGAAAGCCAAGTTTCCTAGCATTTGCTAAGGTATAAGTGGAGAAGGCAATGGCACCCCACTCCAATACTCTTGCCTGGAAAATCCCATGGGCGGAGGAGCCTGGTAGGCTGCAGTCCATTGGGTCGCTAAGAGTCGGACATGACTGAGCAACTTCACTTTCTCTTTTCACTTTCATGCATTGGAGAAGGAAATGGCAACCCACTCTAGTGTTCTTGCCTGGAGAATCCCAGGGATGGGGGAACCTGGTGGGCTGCCGTCTATGGGTTCGCACAGAGTCAGACACGACTGAAGTGACTTAGCAGCAGCAAGTAAGCCTATATGGCTAATTTCAAGCTATCAGTGTGCCATCATGGCATCGAGTTGAAAAGAGATGTCGAAAACACAAGGGTTGGCTATCACACACCAGCACAAGGTCATTCTAGGACACCACTTCTTGCGACACATAAGGTTTCACCAGAAGTCTACTGACAGTTTGGTAGCACTTGGCAATTTTTTTCATCACTTTTATTCCTTTTTAAAGGATTTAGGAACAGGAGGAAGACAGTAATACCAGATAACAAAGAATTGCTTGTACTACCCCTCACTTGTGAATAGCATTTACAGCATGTAAATGCTGAGAGGGCTATACAAATTTTAGTATGATACCAGTAAAATATAAGGGAGTTGAGAAGATGTTACAGGCTTTGCTTATTCATATACGTACTAGTTTTTGAAAGGCATGGAAAGAAACAGCTAGAGAGGTTGAATAAAGATAGCAACTATATTTTTTATTCCCTAATTTTTTTTTATTTTATCATTTAAATACAGACTTCATTATTTGTTCATTATTTCCATAGTCAAAAAATAAAGAGTGCTTCTAGGCCTTGCAGTCTAGAAGTCCTCATTAATTTACAGTAAAACGTCAGAGTTAGTCCCTTTGCTGAAATGACTGATATTTGGGGGAAAATAGTTTCTTAAATAAGAGCACCTAGTACTTGAATAGTATTATGTAGTTTACATACACTGTCCTACTTACTCCTCCACATGACCCTAAACTATGGGTCTCATTTTTCATCTATATTTTGTCTACTAGGAAATAGAGGCTCAAGTAGAGACATTTACAATGATTTACCAAAGACCATATTATCTTGTCAGTTGAAAAGTCAGCTCTCTTCTACTATCTGCCTTTTTCCCTTCCTCTCCTTTCCAAAAATATTTTTTGGGTAGTGAGTTAATCTATGCAGGCTGCCATAACAAAACACCACAGACAGGGTAGCTTAAACCACAGAAATGTATTTTCTCACAGTTCTGGAGATTAGAAGTCCAGGGTCAAGGTTCTGTTAGGGTGAGTTTCTAGTGAGACCCCTTTTCCTGGCTTGCAGATGACTGCCTTCTCATTGTGTCTTCATATGGCTTTTCCTTTGTGCTGGAGAAAGAGAGATCTCTGGTCTCTCTTCTTCTTCCATAAGGCCACAGATGTATAGGATTAGGTTTTTACCCTTATGAATTCATTTCATCTTAATCACCTCTGTCAAAGGCCCGTCTCCCAGTAGTGTCACACTTAGGATTAGGATTCCAACATATGATTTTGGGAGGACACAATTCATTCCATAAGAGGCAGCAGACACTACACCAGAGATGGAAATACAGTGATGGACAAAAAGAGAACTGGTCCCTGACTTTGCGGAGCTTATGATGTATTAGGAAGGACAGATGATGCTGTCTTGGTCCACATTTTCCCTCACATAACACTATAGAAGGCATACTGCTTACCCCCATATCCTTCATGCCATCCCCACCCGCCTCAAATATATTTTAATGAGTCAGACACGACTGAGCGACTGAACTGAACTGAACTAATACAAGATAAACTTCAGACCACCTTGTGTCTTGTTCATTTGTCTTTAAATTTGTAGAGACGGAACAAATAAAATTCACTTGAAAGTCCCCTCAGAGGAAGGCTAGTGGAATCCTTTCTGAAAGCAGAACAAGGGTTAGGCCAGGATTCGTCAACAATAACAAAAAAGCTTATTGCAGTGGTGGAGAGCAAGGAACGTTTTTGTGAATTCCATGAGGGTGTGTGCTGTGCTTCGGTCTTCAATCTAGACTGGTGAGCAGCAGGAAAGCTTTCTCTTTTCATCAGTACCCCAAATCAAGAGTTATTATATTTAAGAAGTCTCTGCTGTTAAGCCGAAGTAAATTCACAAGTGTTTCAGAAATTTTTTAAAAATAGCAAAAAGAATCGGACTCACCAGCATCACAGCACTTTGAGTCTGTGATTCTGTGTCACCTTCCCACAGCACAAATGGAGGTTAAAAGAAAAATGTGGGCAAAGAGGAAAAAAACATTCTAAGACCTTTTGTTTAATGATATGCAAATGAAACAGTTACTAGGTCACCAAGCACCATGGATGCTAATTCTGCAGTGTTTTTTGAATCCATTCTCTGCCTTCCAGCTGGCAGAAGCTTTGTATTGAATTAGATATAATATCGGCTCCAACTCAGACAAATCTGGCTTCTGCTCCTGACTCCAGTGCTTGCTAGTTTTATGAACTTGAGCAAAATAGCTAGTCTCTTTCTGCCTTGGTTTCCTTACAACAAAAATTAGAATGATAATGCTGTGCTGGGCGCTCTCAGGTTTAAGAAAACAAGGTACATTCCAATTACTGCATATAAAGATACTATAAAGATGAAAAGGAAACTGTGTCAGTCACCATCCTGATAATCAGCACGTTGTTCATCATCACTCAGAACAGGGCAGGTACTGTTCTGAGGGTCCATGAGGACTCAGATTCACCTGAAGATGAGAGTTCATTTCTCCTAACACTAGCACCTCTGCAAAATGATGACAATCTCTCTCTCTCCTTTTATCCACCTGCTTCCTTCTAGTTTGGGTGGTGGTGGTTTGGTTGTAAGTCATGTCCAACTCTTAGCTATCCCATGGACTGTAGCTCTCCAGGCTCCTCTGTACATGGGATTTCCCAAGCAAGAATATGGGAGTGGGTAACCGTTTCCTTCTCTAGGGGATCTTCCTGACCCAGGAATTGAACCCTGGTCTCCTGCATTGCAGGTGGATTCTTTACCGACTGAGCCACCAAGGAAGTCCTTCCTTCTATTCAATCACCAACTAATTTCTCTCTACTCCTCATGTTATGACTCCTGTTAACCTCCTACTTCTATTATTGCCTTCATTCTAAAGCAATTTCTTCATGTATTCCTTTTCAGCCGCTTCCACTACTCACTGCGTCCTTTCTTGTATGTTTGTTTCATTTTTAAGCTGCCTAAAACACAAGGTTTGATCAAATTCTTAATCAAAATAAAACTCTGCTTTTGCACAGATTTTGATCCCCATCTCTTATAGACCACTGTTCAGCCTGTGGATGGCTGCCTTGGAGACTGATGCTCCTCTCGATACACTCATGTGGCTACCATGGTCATGTCACATGGACACAGCATGGTTCCATCTGCTGAGAGAACTGTTGACAGACCAGCCCTTGGAGGTTTCCCAGGAGAGAGCAGTGTAATTGAGTACTCTTTTGATTGACCTGTATAAAACAGGCGCTGGTGAGGATCAGATAAAGATGTGCGAACAGCTTATTTAGTACCTGGCATATAACAGATGCTCAATAAAACTTAGCCCCACTCTTTCATCCCCATTGCAATTACTGTAGTTCAGGTCTAAGTTCTCTCTTACAACTGCAGTGGGTTCCCACAAGTCTCTTTGCCTCCACTTTCTTTTCTCCTCAAATTCATCACCCATACCTCTGTCAGAACAATTTGTAGAGACCAGGTGGAATTATTCATTTATTTAGCATAAATTGAGTCTTTGCTGTGTCAGACACTATCTCAGAAGATGGAAATATAGAAATTAATAAGATGTGCATTCTATTCTCAAGGGACTAAAGTACAGGAAAGGAAATTACTCATGGTAAAGATATACAATAAAAAGTGCAGTGGAGCCCCACCTAAAATTATCAACAGGCTCTTCCCTGTTCAGCAAAGAACAAAGTTGCTAAAGAAGAGGAAACAGGTGAATCTTGAGAAATACAGTAGCTCAGAAAATGCTAGTGCAAAGGAAGTTCATTGCACAAAGAGGACCAGATCATGAAGAGTTTGCAAATTTTATGTGAGGAATTAGAGAATTTTAAGTCCAAAAGGAAAAGCCTCCTCTACTTATAAAGAAAATTAAAAAAAAAAAAAGTGGGGTTGATGTTTAAAAACCAAAAAAAAAAAAAAAGGCTTCTAGAATCTAATAAAATCCAGGAAATGCTGGGTTAAAATAATTGATAATAAAAGGACTTCTTTGCCACAGGATTTCTCAGAGCTTTTAATATACAAATGTGTATTACGACTCTCCAAGAGGAAATTTTGATGTAAGACATTTGCCAGATTTATTTGACCTGGAACCACTTTTTCCATAGGACATCTGGCAGGATACATTATTAAACCTATTCTAGGATATAAAGTTGTTGTCTATGGGCTTCCCAGGTGGCACTAGTGGTAAAGAACCTGCCTGCCAATGCAAGAGAACCAAAAGATGTGTGTGTTATCCCTGGATCAGGAATATCCCCTGGAGGAGGGCATGGCAACCCACTCCAGTATTCTTTCCTGGAGAATCCCATGGACAGAGAGTTCCAGTGAGCTATAGTCATTAGGGTCCCAAAGAGTCAAACACAACTGAAGTGACTGAACATGCATAAGAACTGAGAAGTTTCAGCAGGAGAATAAGGTGAACAAAAGTCACTTGCAGAGCCCAACGCCCTGGTCTCCCAGCCTGGCCCCACACTGCCCCTTCAGCCACGCTTGTCAGCTGCTTCCATCCGTGTTCTCTACACCCTGCACACACTGGACATTTCATGTTTCACTAAGCATGCTTCATACTCCCTTGCTTTGGAGCCCTTGAACAGTCTCCTTCTGAAATTCTACTCATCTTTCAGGATACACCTCAAAGACCACTTCTTAAATAAAGTCATTCATAATTGCCCAAATTGTGTTGATAATACTCCCTTTGGGTGTTGCTTTTACTTCTGGCTAGCCCTTGTTTCATTCTATTTTGGCAATGCTCATGAATAACGATGTGGAATGCTGGTCACTCCTTGCCAGAACCACCCACAACCAGTTCTAAATTTTTCCTTCTATATTCACTACTTCCTCTTTGGGTTTTGAAATGGGATCTTCCCTGAATAATAGATGTACACACACACACACACAACAGAGGGTTCCCAAATTTCCCTCACTGCACAAAAAATGTGTAGAGAAAATTCAGCTTCTTTGTCTGTAACCAATCTAATCTTCGTCATTAGCACCCACCTGCTGAGTGGTGATAAAAACTGAGTTTATTCTCTTATTAATTAATCTAATTCTCTCTAGGGAACTCGGTGTTTTTTTGGATAAATGTCTAGTCTTTCAGATGCTCTCTCTCAGCCTTCTCATCCCCAAAGAGACATCTGGGTATATGCAATGTGTTTCCTATGCCCTCTTGACAGTAGAGCAGGGAGGTCTGGGATTTATATTCTCTGTCCTTATGTTTTTCTCTGGACTAACAAACACAGAAGTACCACTGGGCCTGTCCCGGGTTGTTCTGCTAGCATCTGCTGTTAAGTTTGGCAGCTGGTGGGATTTATGACCTGATCTCTTTTGGTCTCCTTAAAGCCTCATTCTTTTTAAGCCCATCTTATCTCTCAATGAACATCTGGTCCTGGCACAGTGGTCTATCATGTGATACTCAGCTGCAAGGTCACCTCCACTCTGCGACAGCAACGCTTGGCATGCCAGAATAATTTTTTATTAATAATTTACTCTTCCACCTCACCCCTGGGGCTTAAGAAAATCTGGGATTCTATCCAAGACTGAAATAAAAAGACTGCTTGGGAAGTCAATATGAAGTACAGTGTAGTTGCTCAATAAAAATTTGAATGGAAGATTCCAAGAAGAAAAAAAAAATGTTTATAAATTTTAACTTTTTAGCATCTATGATACTGTTTTCAAGAAGCTCTGCTATACATGATAATATAAATTGTATGCAAAGATTTCAATGTTTCTTGTAACTATTTTAACATATACAAATTTGATTTCTTCTTTCTTTTAGTTTATCATCATTACCATCCAAGAGCATCATTTAGCAGGTGCAAGGCCCCTACATTAGATACTTTACATTTTAAGAAAAATAATTATGGTACATATATACAAGTGAGGAACAAGAAAATGTGAGCAAAATATTACCTTTAAATTGAAAAGCAAACTGAGGATGCCACACACTAATCAGTGGGAAGGTCAAGACACAAAAAGAGTCTGCCAGTGAAATGAGGATAGCCAAAGGCATGAGAGAAGTAGACTTTGGGATTTAAGCAGTGTAAGATTAGGGATGTCTCTGTGCAGCTGACCCACACTGATTCCATTTTGTCAGCTCCTTCTTAGACTCACCGTGCCTTCCCTTCTGAGTGGCTGAGCGTTAGCATCCTTATAAGAAATGCATCCAAGCCTCATCAGCTTTTACACTTGCCTTTATTTGATATGAAAACCAGAAGATTAATGATCATGAGACCCTCGGTGGAAGGAAAAGCCCCTGGTTCTTGTCATGCAGATGTGTTTCTTCCTTAGCAATCAGATTCTATTTTTAGCTTTGGCCCCTTTAAGTTCCTCTGTACTGGGTCAGGAAGATCCCCTGGAGGAGGCATGGCAACCCACTCCACTATTCTTGCCTGGAGAATCCCCTGGACAGAGGAACCTGGCAGGCTATAGTCCATAGGGTTGCAAAGGGTCAGACCCCACTGAAGCAACTTAGCATGCTCACATACCCCTTTTAGAGTACGTCCCTGGATCATTCTCAACTCAGTCTTGCCTGTATGTTATTACCCACAGTAAACCTCATAACTGCCCTTCATGGAGTTGCCTGCTTCACTGTTTTCAGCCTTAAAGTTCCGTTTCAGTTTCAAGGATAGTATTCAATATCTCCACCTTCCAATAGTCTCTCATTAGTTATTCTCTATAAAGGTAATAGTACAATGTTATGCAAATGAAATGAAGTATCTCTAAGAGTGACCTTAAACTCTTCTCCAAATACGAGACAATCTAAGTGGATTGCAAACTGGAGCTCTTAAATAGTATTCTAAAACATAGCTTCAGAATAAAGATAACCAAAGAATGAAGAGAATTAAACCCTTGCTAATATACTAATCATATCTGTTCTCATTCTTCTGTATTAGTTCACTGGTCAGAAATTGGCTTCTGGCTTCCTGTTAATCTTAACCTTAGCAGAATTTACATAACACTTGCTACTGAAGGGATGAGAGAAATCCAGTCAGCTTTTAGCATATGAGTAATCAATTTTTTAATAGGTTGTAGTGGATATTGGGTATTGGGGAGGATTAAATACTATCTTAATAATGGGTCAAAGGACAAAAGAGCTTTTAAATATCATTTTTCTTCCTGAGAATATCTTGAAAGTTATGGCTTTTAAAAATAATAATATCTGATACAAAGTCAGGGATTCATTAGTTTATTTCTTTTATTTTTTTGTTTTAAGTAATTCTTCCCTCATGATCACTGCATCACCTAAGTGTGAAGCCAAGCAGTGACTATTTCATCACACCAAATACAATCTCCTTTCCTCTGAGAGGTGTTGAAAGGTTCATTTAATCCAATGACTCAATTGGAACCTTTTATAATGCATTTTATATGACACACAATTTATCTACATTTTAAAAATGCATTGGAAGAATATCTCTGTTCATTTCAATGACCCTGAGAGAGCCCCAGTTACTTTAGATTATATAGATATTGTGCTACAACCTGCCAGCTTAACTGTAAACTTTTATCTTCAATTAACTTCTGCCTATGATCTATTTAAATCCTCAGAGAAGGTGGGAGAGGTAGGAAGTCAGAGAGAGGCAAAGGGCTCCTCTTGGAATACGGCAGCTCTCAATCAACATCAAAGGACAAGGAGACCAACAAAAGCTGCAGAAAGCAGGGCATCTTGCCTTCACTCGGCCTTTGTTGAGCCTAGGTGGGCACGAGCTGGTAAATTGAGCTGAAAAATAGAAGCATTCCAGGTGGGCAAAGCAGCAAAGAGAAGAGCCTGGCCAGCTCTTCCCAGGCTCAGCAAGGGCTGGTTCCACGTGACCACTGGGAGATGGTACCCATGCTACCGCAGAAGGCATTCATTAGTGCAAATGAGGACAGAAGCAAAAATAAAATCCTAGAGCCTGTACAAGTGTATACATTTCAACTGGAGGAAGGCCATATCAAACAGACAATGAACACTCGATCCAATAGTAAGAGAGCTGAGGTTTGCTGTAAGTGAAGTCAAAAGAATGGTGGGAGACAAGGTGTCACTTCCCTAAGCAAGTTATGTCCGCAGTGCTTGCAGACCAGGTATCACCCTATTGCAAAAGCGGCCAGCTATAGTCCATGCGGTCGAAAAGAGTCGAACAGGACTGAGCAACTAACACTTTGGCAAAAGTAGAAAACTTCCTTTAGTATACCTACTAAGAGATGATCCCTTCCTTTCTTAAAGCAACTACATCCTCTTGATGATGTAGATACTTGTAACAAGCTTAATCTGACAAATATTTAACTTGCACCTGTAGGCCTGAGTTTCCTTCCGGAAAGATGATGTCAGACCCCACTCAGCACTTGTTCTAGGTGGCTAATTCCACTTAGAAGTGTGGGGCAACAGTCTCCACTAAGCCATGGCAGCCATGCCCTCTGTGTCCTGGGTTCCTGTTACAACAGACACAAGAAGGATGTTCAGCAATTTCAGGTCATAGTCCCTCATTATGGAATTACTGATCTGGTTCAGGGCTAAACTCTTGGCTTCATATTTGCATCACCTGGGGAACTTCTGAAAAACAACCAGAGTCTAGGTAGGGCCTGGATAGGGATATTTTTTAGCCATTCTTTGCAAGCATTTCCTTCACCTGTAAAACAGGGATAATAATAGTGCCTCCTTCACAGAGGTCTAGTGAAGATTAAATGTGTTACTAAATAGAAAATGTTTAGAACAGAACCTGGCATCAGTGACCAATCATCCTGATTTTTTAGGATTGAAATGGTCCCAGGATGCAGAATTTTCAATGCTAAAGCTTTAATGAGCAAGTGAAGTGTTAGTCACTCAGTCGTGTCCAATTTGTTGTGACCCCTTGGACTGTAACCCGCCAGGCTCCTCTGTCTCTGGAATTCTCCTGGCAAGAATAGTTGAGTGGGTTACAATTCCCTCCTCCAGGGAATCTTCCTAACCCAGGAATCGAACCCCAGTTTCCTGCACTGCAGGCAGATGCTTTACCATCTGAGCCACCAGGGATGGCTAAAGCTGAGAAGTCCTGGGCAAACCAGGATGATTTGGTTACCCTACCTGGTACATAGTAAGTAGTGTATACATGTTAGAATTTTTTGATGATACATGCCAAGATTATTCATTTGAACTATATGTAGATTGTTACATATTTCCTACTTCTGTTTTTTTCAAAAGTCAAATCATTTAAGCAAGCAGGATGCACACCACCTAAACTTCTCATCCTGGAATCATTACTTCATATGGATTCTTTTGTCTTCAAGCTCATCATTTTAAGTAGAGGCCTGAATCCTTTCCGTTTCATCTTCCCCAAAGTTTGTCTATTAACACCAGAAACTCACTTCTCATTGGCTTACTTTCTCTTAAAGCTTGCTTGTTAGAAAAGAGGCTTCCTTCTTATTGGCTCATTTGTTTGATCTTGTTTAATGAGGCAAATTTTTATAACACTAGGAGGTAAAACATCATTACTGTCAACAGTGCCCAATTTTATTTGGCTTCCTATCACAGTGCTTGCTATGTATAAAAAAAATTGCATTTCTTTCCCTTTCCTCGTTGCTCAAAGCCACATAATCACAAACAGATTATTAGAAAATGTCTCCTATGCACTGGCCCAGGCTTACATAGATAATGCATGTGACATAATTAAAAAGTAATGTAAACTTTCACAAACACAACAGAACTTATTCCAAAATGAGGTTGTCACCATGGAAGGAAATAATAGGGAGTATAATCAAGAGAAGAACTTCAGTGCCAGATAAGTCCCAATTCTACACTAGTTCTAAGGGATTTAAATCACTTAAACATTTTTATTCTGCTTCCTCATCTAGATGACAAGGATAATACCTGCTTCATAAGACTTTGGTGAAGATTACATAAAAGTGATTTATATTAATCACTGAGCTTCCTTCTTCCCATTTTTAAATCTGAGTTATCCTGGGGTAGAAGAGGAGGCACATAGCCATTCCAGAGAGGATGCTGCTGAATAGAATACTTTGGAATTACTTATCCCATGTCTTCGTAAATTTCTCTACTAACAAAAATTCAGGCTCTTGAGTCAAATTTGATGACTAGAGTAAGTGAACTAAACAGGGCAATACCATCAGTAGTGATGATGAAAGCTCAGCCTCTGCACACTGGTGCACAATGGAATCTAAGAGATGGAGTTTTGGGTAAAGTAGAAAAGAATAGCTTTATTGCTATGCCAAGTTAAAGGGGATACAAAGGGCTTCTGCCCTTGAAAGCTATTTCCCGGCTAGGGAGGATATGAGGAAGAATTTTATAGCAATAATTTAAGGGCAAGGTTGCAGATAAGATTAGCGTGTGAGTAGGGCCAGCCCTTCTATAATCTGGCTTCAGTTAATCTTATTAATGAGCTTCTGTGGTTCCATTAGTCTGGCCTCAGGTGGTCTTCTCCCATTTGGAGAATGCTGACAACTTCCCTTGTTGGGTTTTAATTCTATAAATGGGATTAAGGATATTGTTATGTGTGTCCTTGGAGGTAGAACCAGGACCCTGCCCCAAACCCGAGCTATGTTTCTTGGCTGCTCCTCCCTTGACTCTGAATCCTTTCCCTTCCTGGATTAGCAACTTTTTGAATCTGCCCTTCAGAACTCAGGGAAGGTTATAGGGGTGGAACAGAAAGTCTCCCAGTGCCCAGGAGCCCCTACAGGGGCCTGCTTGCTTTCAATAATAAAAATGTAACTACAGTAATAGGGCATACTTCTAACCATTTACAGTTTGGCATTGCCCAAATGGGCTCCATTCTGTGCAATCTCTTTGTGCATTTTTCAATATGCATCTGTTTATCTTTTAACAGTTCTGGTGTCCAAAAAGGGAACCAAACGAGACCCCCAATGGCCCACAAAGCAATGAGCAACCAGGCATAGGACTGCGTGAGCCCCTTGATTTCACTGTCTCTGGAAATGATTGGTAAGTCCTTTCTGGATCCTGGATCCAAGCTCCACAGCTTTTGAATTATGAGTTTTCAGACTATATTTGAGCATTTGTTTTTCTGGGTAGGGTCCAGAAGCTGTCCAGAGTTAGACTCGGTCTGGGATCAGACTAAATTCAGCTTAGAAATGGGAGATAATCTGGACTGGGTCCAATTTAAAACTAGATTGGGTGCAGTGTGAGGCCTCAGGTGAGTAAAATTGTTTTCAGGCTAAATAAGTAGGTTAACTTTACCAAAGATAATATTGAATTACAGTGTACACAAGTAGAGAAGTTTTAATCATCTTCAGGTCAGTTCAGTTCAGTCGCTCAGTAGTGTCTGACTCTTTGCAACCCCCTGAATCGCAGCACTTCAGGCCTCCCTGTCCATCACCAACTCCCGGAGTTTACCTAAACTCATGTCCGTCGAGTAGGTGATGCCATCCAGCCATCTCATCCTCTGTTATCCCCTTCTCCCCCTTCCCCCAATCCCTCTCAGCATCAGAGCCTTTTCCAATGAGTCAACTCTTCACATGAGGTGGACAAAGTATTGGAGTTTCAGCTTCAGTATCATTCCTTCCAATGAACACCCAGGACTGATCTTTAGGATGGACTGGTTGGATCTCCTTGCAGTCCAAGGGACTCTCAAGAGTCTTCTCCAACACCACAGTTCAAAAGCATCAATTCTTCAGTGCTCAGTCTTCTTCACAGTCCAACTCTCACATCCATACATGACTACTGGGAAAACCATAGCCTTGACTAGATGGACCTCTGTTGGCAAAGTAATGTCTCTGCTTTTGAATATGCTATCTAGGTTGGTCATAACTTTCCTTCCAAGGAGTAAGTGTCTTTTAATTTCATGGCTGCAGTCACCATCTGCAGTGATTTTGGAGCCCAAAAAAATAAAGTCTGACACTGTTTCCACTGTTTCCCCATCTATTTCCCATGAAGTGATGAGACCGGATGCCATGATCTTCGTTTTCTGAATGTTGAGCTTTAATCCAACTTTTTCACTCTCCACTTTCACTTTCATCAAGAAGTTTTTTAGTTCCTCTTCACTTTCTGCCATAAGAGTGGTGTCATCTGCACATCTGAGGTTATTGGTATTTCTCCCAGCAATCTTGATTCCAGCTTGTGCTTCTTCCAGCCCAGCGTTTCATGATGTACTCTACCTATAAGTTAAATAAGCAGGGTGACAATATACAGCCTTGAGGAACTCCTTTTCTGATTTGGAACCACTCTGTTGTTCCATGTCCAGTTCTAACTGTTGCTTCCTGACCTGCATATAGGTTTCTCAAGAGGCAGGTCAGGTGGTCTGGTATTCCCATCTCTTTCAGAATTTTCCACGGTTTATTGTGATCCATATAGTCAATAAAGCAGAAATAGATGTTTTCCTGGAACTCTCTTGTTTTCTCAATGATCCAGCGGATGTTGGCAATTTGATCTCTGATTCCTCTGCCTTTTTTAAAAGCAGCTTGAACATCTGGAAATTCACAGTTCATGTATTGCTGAAGCCTGGCTTGGAGAATTTTGAGCATTACTTTACTAGCATGTGAGATGAGTGCAATTGTGCTATAGTTTGGGCATCTTTGGCATTGCCTTTCTTTGGGATTGGAATGAAAACTGACCTTTTCCAGTCCTGTGGCCATTGCTGAGTTTTCCAAATTTGCTGGCATATTGAGTGCCGCACTTTCACAGCATCATCTTTCAGGATTTGGAATAGCTCCACTGGAATTCCATCACCTCCACTAGCTTTGTTCGTAGTGATGCTTTCTAAGGTCCACTTGACTTCACATTCCAGGATGTCTGGCTCTAGGTGAGTGATCACACCATCATGATTATATGGGTCATGAAGATCTTTTTTGTACAGTTCTGTGTATTCTTGCCATCTCTTCTTAATATCTTCTGCTTCTGTTAGGTCCATACCATTTCTGTCCTTTATTGAGCCCATCTTTGCATGAAATGTCCCCTTGGTATCTCTAATTTTCTTGAAAAGATCTCTAGTCTTTCCCATTCTGTTGTTTTCCTCTATTTGCATTGATCACTGAGGAGGGCTTTCTTATCTCTTCTTGCTATTCTTTGGAACTCTACATTCACATGCTTATATCTTTCCTTTTCTCCTTTGCCTTTCACTTCTCTTCTTTTCACAGCTATTTGTAAGGCCTCCCCAGACAGCCATTTTGCTTTTTTGCATTTCTTTTCCATGGGGATGGTCTTGATCCCTGTCTCCTGTACAATGTCATGAACCTCCATCCACAGTTCATCAGGCACTCTATCTATCAGATCTAGGCCCTTAAATCTATTTCTCACTTCCACTGTATAATCATAAGGGATAATCATTTAGGTCATACCTGAATGGTCTAGTGGTTTTCCCTACTTTCTTCAATTTAAGTCTGAATTTGGCAATAAGGAGTTCACTATCTGAGCCACAGTCAGCTCCTGGTCTTATTTTTGCTGACTGTATAGAGCTTCTCCATCTTTGGTTGCAAAGAATATAATCAATCTGAGTTCGGTGTTGACCATCTGGTGATGTCCATGTACAGAGTCTTCTCTTGTGTTGTTGGAAGAGGGTGTTTGCTCTGACCAGTGCATTTTCTTGGCAAAACTCTATTAGTCTTTGCCCTGCTTCATTCCGTATTCCAAGGCCAAATTTGCCTGTTACTCCAGGTGTTTCTTGACTTCCTACTTTGGCATTCCAGTCCCCTATAATGAAAAGGACATCTTTTTTGGGTATTAGTTCTAAAAGGTCTTATACGTCTTCATAGAACCGTTCAACTTCAGCTTCTTCAGCATTACTGGTCAGGACATAGACTTGGATTACTGTGATATTGAATGGTTTGCCTTGGAAAAGAACAGAGATCATTCTGTCATTTTTGAGATTGCATCCAAGTACTGCATTTCAGACACTTTTGTTGACCATGATGGCTACTCCATTTCTTCTAAGGCATTCCTGCCCTCAGTAGTAGATATAATGGTCATCTGAGTTAAATCACCCATTCCAGTCCATTTTAGTTTGCTGATTCCTAGAATGTCAATGGTCACTCTTGCCATCTCCTGTTTGACCACTTCCAATTTCCCTTGATTCATGGACCTAACATTCCAGGTTCCTATGCAATATTGCTCTTTACAGCATCGGACCTTGCTTCTATCACCAGTCACATCCACAACTGGGTATTGTTTTTGCTTTGGCTCCATCCCTTCATTCTTTCTGGAGTTATTTCTCCACTGATCTCCAGTAGCATACTGGGCACTTACCAACCTGGGAGTTCCTCTTTCAGTATCCTATCCTATCATTTTGCCTTTTCATCCTGTTCATGGGGTTCTCAAGGCAAGAATACTGAAGTTGTTTGGCATTCCCTTCTCCAGTGGACCACATTCTGTCAGACCTCTCCACCATAACCCACCCATCTTGGGTGGCCCCACACGGCATGGCTTAGTTTCATTGAGTTAGACAAGGCTGTGGTTCGTGTGATCAGATTGGCTAGTTTTCTGTGATTATGGTTTCATTGTGTTTGCCCTCTGATGCCCTCTTGCAACACTTACCATCTTACTTGGGTTTCTCTTACCTTGGACATAGGGTATATAATGGGTATTGTTAATTGTCGAAAATGTGTGGAAAATGCTATGTCTAAAGCAATGTTTTCTTCCCTGTGCTCTCCACTTCTATAATCATCTTAGATAGGCTTATCCATTTACATAGTTGCCCTAGAGACAAAGGAGTTTCACTCAGGCACTTACTATAAAGAATAGAGGGGAAACTATTTTTCTTCCTTTATAGTTTCTGGTGACCAGGATGAGACTTGCAAATGGGATACTGGGAAAACTGCAGAGGTCAGGAAAGGATGAGAATTCTCACCAAAGTCAGCTCCCCTAGATCTCTCTCTGTGGCACCTAGTGTGAAATAAAATATTTCCTGCCATATCAGTAGACAGGGATTCACAGTTATCAGCGATTACAGCCCTCCAATGTGAGCTGGTGAGTCATAAGGGCACTCAGGAAGAATACCTACTAGCCATCAGATTGCAGCCACTCCCTATAGTAAGCTCCAAAAGAGCTCAGGATGTGAAAAATACAGGGTACCAGGTGAGATGGCCATGAAAGGAATGATTTCGGTGAGTCAGATTCTTGCAGCTTCCCATATATAGACAAGCACTAAATTCCTTAACTTGGGATATCTGGTTTTCTTTAACAATACTTTTTTTAAGAGATAAATAAGGCCTTTATATACAGAGAAGAGCTAGTGGTGAGTGGAGTTAAGGTAGTACTAGTAGTAAAGAACCCGCCTACCATTGCATGAGACATGAAATCCAGGTTCAGTCCTTGGATTGGAGAAATCCCCTGGAGAAGGGAACAGCAACCCACTCCAGCATTCTTGCCTGGAGAATCCCATGGACATAGGTGCCTGACGGGCTATAGTTCATGGAGTGGCAAAGAATCAGACATGCCTGAAGTGACTGAGCACACATACAGAGAAGCATGACTAACTAGCGGGGGCAGGCGGGCTGTCAGCAGCAGCAGGCCAGACAGGGTGACCACACCAGCAGGGCCCTGTCAGTGGTAGAAGATGCGCCAGAAGCAGGCCTTGTCCTCCTTGTCTTTCTGAGGGATCTGCACTTAGAGGCATGGCTCACAGCTAGATCTGCACCTAGATCCACAGCTCAGGGCTCACCATAGTCGCCAGGGTGGGTCCCAGCTCCAGCACCTTGGCAAAGTCAGCCTGGGCCTCTTGAGTGTTCCACATTGATGCATGTGCCTTGATGTACTTGAAGTAGGCCTTGACATTGTCATCATACTTACTGAGGATGGAGGAGCAGTGGCCCAGCATTTCTGATACTCTTCCACCATCAGCTTGCACTAACAGTAGTTGAGCAACAGCAGTGTGATCTGCTGATCCAATTGGATTCTGTCAGGGGACTCAGACTGTTCTTTTATCTGAAGGTTCTTGACACAGGCAATGGCCTCATACCATTTGGCAGCAGCCTCCTTCACATGGCCTTCGAGGTACAACCAGTTGCCCTCCTGGTGGATGACTGGCATTGCCTTTGCCTTCTCCTCAACTGTCATTGCCCATGGGTCCTGCTGATATGTGCCAGGATTCTCCATCTTAAGCATCTCAATGTCAAAGATGAGAGGCTAGGCCTTCTGCTGCAGGGTATCCAGATCAGCATGGCCCAGGGAATTGTGCTCCTGCATCTAGGTGATGCCCTCCAGGAGGTCCTTGCTGGCTGTGATGTTGAGTAAACTCTTGGCCAATAGCCAATATAAGACCACATGCTTGACGTCACAACAGAACTGAGCGATCTCCCCCTCCCACATGGTGTACAGGATGGGCTCCCACAGGGGCAGCTTAAACTTCTTGCCAATGATGAGCTCCATGGTTTGCTCCATGGTTTGCCCCCTGGCCGGCTGTCATCCAGCATGGTGTTCTCCTTGTCATTGCAAAGAGTCTGGTAGCGGAACTTGACTTTGGTTCCATCCTGAAAGTCAGAGAGCTTTCCTTGGCCATTCTGTATCATGTGCTTTTGGATCCCATCCTCCCAGAGTCTTTCAATGATATCTACCATACTCCTTCCTCACTGCTCTCTTTCAGCAGCTTCTAGACCAGCTTCCGCAACTTCTAGAATTTAGGCAACTTCTGAGCTGGCGTCATTTCGGCTATGGGCAGAACAATAATATTTTGATGTTCAGATTACCTGCCCTTTGTGTAAAACTTCTATATAATCTGGCTCCTCCCCACCTCTCCTCAGAGCAGTTCTCTCAGGATTACTTGAGATGCTGTTTCCCAGGCTTGAAATTCTAAAACTTCCCACCAAATAAAACATAACTCTCAACTTTTGGAGGAGGAACTGGCAACCCACTCCAGTATTCTTGCCTGGAAAATTCTACTGACAGAGGAGCCTAGCAGGCTACACTCTACGGGGTCACCAGGAATCGGACAAGACTGAGCACGCATGCACATGGCATAGATTTCTTTTAAACTGGCATTCTTGCTTAATGATGTCATCTAGGCATCATTGGAGACTAAAAAAAATTACTGCTCTGTAAATAAAGCTAATTAAATGTCTACATAAATTTTAAAAGGGGCAATATTTTAATTTTTTCTTACTTAATAGTGTAAAAATTCTTTGAACTAAGCTAAAACCATGGGAAAACTTGCTACTTTAGTGTTTAGCAGTATACCAAGACTAGCAAGAGTTTGCTTCAGGATTTCATTGAATAATTAAGATTATATTTTGACTGTGTCAGAGCCATTCAAATTGTTGGTGTTGCATCATAGCTACCTTAATTGTTTTAAACATGGATCCTCTGTGCCTGTGAATTTATTTGCATGCTTCTACTTGACTTTACTGACTCAGCTTTTAGGTTGTGACTATTTTTTAAGTCAACAAAAGAAGAAGCTAAAATTTTACATAGTTCATTTTTCCCCAAATTAGGATTGGCAAGGAAAAATATTGATTCTTGACCCTTTCTTTCCCTTTGCCTTCCTGTCTCACTGTGTATCCTGAGAGGTTGGCCTGGCTACCATCAGATTGTAGGGCCCCAAAATATGGCCAGATACAAATGTGGGTTGTACTCCATTTGCAGCTAGGGTCCTACCAACCATTCCCAGCTCTCAAGGGAATTGTCTAAGTCATTCTTTCAGTTATCTTTGGGGGTGGCTCTAGATCTCGGAAGGGGAGTAATGTTTGCATTTCACTGGAGACCCCTCTTGTGTCCAGGTGCTGTGTTGAGCTGTGCTGTGCCTTGTCGCTCAGTTGTGTCTCTTTGTGACTCCACAGACGGTAGCCCACCAGGCTCCTCAGTCCATGGGATTTTCCAGACTAGAATACTGGAGTGGGTTGCCATTTCCTCCTCCAGGGGATCTTCCCAACCTAGGGGTTGAATCTGCATTCCTTGTGTCTCCTGCATTGGCAGGTGGATTCTTTACCACTGAGTCACCTGGGGAACCCCTGTCAAGAATATTTACTCTCTGTCTCAGGTAAAATGTGAGACAATATATTGAAGAGGATTATTTTTTAAAGTAGTTCTCTGGTCAGAAATTGACTTAATTGAAAGCTGACATTCAGAATCTGATAAGAACTCTTTTTTAGACCTTGTCTACTAAGCTAAAAAGCAGAGCCATTTCTTTGCCAACAAAGGTCCATCCAGTCAAGGCTATGGTTTTTCCAGTAGTCATGTATGGGTGTGAGAGTTGGACTATAATGAAAGCTGAGTGCCAGAGAATTGATGCTTTTGACCTGTGTTGTTGGAGGAAGAGAAGGGGATGACAGAGGATGAGATGGTTGGATGGCATCACCGACTCAATGGACATGAATTTGAGTAAACTCTGGGAGTTATTGATGGACAGGGAGGCCTGGCGTGCTGCAGTCCATGGGGTCACAAAGAGTCGGACACAACTGAGTGACTGAACTGAACTGAACTAAGCTAAAATGAATCTACGCACCCAGAGGGAAAGAAAACCATTCTGAAGCCATTGTGGAAGGATTACTAAACATTCCAAAGAAATATGGCTCTAAATCTAGAATGTAGGAGTCTTTTGATTTCCATTTTTGTTGGAAATCTTCTCCCGGAAATGAAAGAGAAAATTGAGAATAATGCAAGATTGGATGGTAGGGTCAGCATCTTGAAATTATTTAGGTTACAACCCAATTCTTTGAGGAATTAAAACAATTGTACTTGTCTTACAATTGAGTCTTTACCAGAACAAAAATGCAGCTCTAGCAACAATTCAAAGTCTACCTATCTTTTTACCAATCCCCTCAACTTCCCTATTTAACTCAAAAGGCTTGTAGATGTTGTAAAACATCTGAATTTTGGAAACAAAAGTCCTTTTGGAGAAATTTACAGCCTTTCTCTGTCCTTTGAGATTGTAAATGTTCTACCTGGTCTTCCTTAGGAACCCAGCTCCATCTCTTGAAATGCAAATTTATGAAAGAATTTTTATCAGAGAAAAAATAAACTATTTGGAAACAAGGTGAATGAAAAGTCTCAAGCCTTTTTCACAAATATTAGTAAAAGCTTTAGCCATCTGACATGTAATCTTAATTTATTCTTTCTGCCAGAAACACAACCAGCCTTTCTTTTATAAACCACAGTTTGCACTGTTGCACCTCATGGATAACATTTTAAAGCAAAAATTATAAAATCAATGTGTCTGTATGCCTTTGTATGTATGTTATAGTTGTATGAAATTTTTCTGCCTCTGGATGATATTGCCAAAACTAATATGTCAAGAGTTCTATTTAATTTACTTGAAGACAAAATTTTAAATTAATCGTGTTCTCTCAGAAATAGAAACTAACCCAAATGTTTTTCAAGTTCACATGATCTAAGATAAAAGCTAAACTTTGTTGGTTTAATTACAGTAGGCATGTCTTTAGAGTTATAAGCACCGAATATGATACTTTGATTCTACCTAGATTCACTAAAAGTCAGATAAGCTCATGTTTTCTCTGTTACAGAATTGAGGGTGATTATGAGGGAAAAAATATATTTCAGTAGAGAATTATAATACAGTTCTGTGGATATCAGATTCTAGTTCCATTTATTGCCTTTGAGGTTTTGTTATATATCTATAAACCAAATTAGATCCTGATTCTTCCAGTATCCTCAAATATCTGGCTACAAGTCTCCAAACTAACACTGTCAGTTTTCTCCCTTTCTGAGTGGGAATCCTTAAGAGCAAAGACTGCCCTTGAACCTCTCTGGCAGGACAATACCAGATATGCCTAATAACCCAGAAAGCAGCCAAACTTCAAGAACTTGAACTTTGGGTCCACATCCCCCAATTACAAATGGGCTCTCTAGACTCTTGAACTGCACACTAGCTAGAGATCTAAAATTAAAATTGTCTTGGGAAGTTCCTCCCCAGAAGCAGATGGCATCCTGAGGTAGACAGCTCTCCCAAAATCAGAGGTCAAGATCCTTATTCAATATAAAAGCTTGATTCCTTTTGCCTTTTCACAACTTAGTTTTTCTCTCTGTTAATGCATGAGAAAACAGAGCTCCTTAAATCTGGCAACTATTGCTGAATCTACTGCTAAGCCCATAGCTGCACAGCAAAAGTGCCTATATTTTCTTGCTAAAGTGGTTTTAGGTAATAGAATTGCTTTTGGCTGAACAAAGAAGAGTCTGTGCCATAGTAAATACCTTCTGCTCTACCTGGATCAACACCTCTGGTATTGTAGAAAATAGAGGAAATAAATAAACTGCTTGACTAAAACAGGCTGTTTCCCCTTAAGGTACATTCCTTAATTTATTTGCTAACAACTGGTTTGGTTCATGGGGGCTCTGTCTAAGGAGTATACATCAGTGTCTTGGTATTATCCTCCTAACAGCTATCCTTGAAGTGTCTGTCCCTGGTGCACTGTGTTCTCCCAAAAGTCTTAAATGAATGTCCACAGTCACCAGTAGTTCATTAGATGGTCTCAGTATGCTTGAGAACAATCAAGATGAACAGCAGAAACAATCTCTTCCACAGATCTGACATCATAACCTATGAGTTTCACAGTGAGACAAGAGCAGCTTAGATCTGATGGTGACTGAGAGTGACACTAACTCTACATTTTCGGTCAATATCTCATGTATCAGAGGACGACCAAAAGGGGAGAATTGTTTAATTAATTAAACAGGGAAGCCATTACACTGATGTGACTGTAATGCCTTAGTGGCCTGTTTAAGCAAACCAAAATCTAAGCCTGTAAATGCCTCAAGGTAATGAAATCAAAACACTAAGGACACCAATTACAGTCAACTAAGCTTTTTGCTGTAGCCAATCAATAATTTCTTTAACTTCTCCCTTTTCCCTAGAAAACTATCTCCCTGAGCTCCAAACCACTTTTCATTTGACACTTGCTGTTTTTCAGTCATTCAGTCATGTCTGACTCTTTGCGACCCCGTGTACTGCAGGACCCCAGGCTTTCTTGTTCTTCATCTCCTGGAGTTTGCTCAAACTCATGTACATTGAATCAGTGATGCCATCCGTCTCATCCTCTGTTGTCCCCTTCCCCTGCCATCAATATTTCCCAATATCAGGGTCTTTTGTAATGAGTCAGGTCTTTGCATCAGGTGGCCAAAATATTGGAGCCTTAGCTGAAGCATCAGTCCTTCCAATGAATATTCAGGATGGATTTTTTTCCTTTAGGATTGACTGGTTTGATTTCCTGGCAGTCCAAGGGACTTCTCCAACATCACAGTTCAAAAGCATCAATTCTTTGGTGCTCAGCTTTCTTTATGGTCCAACTCTCATCCTTACATGACTACTGGCCAAAACCATAACTTTGACTAGATGGACCTTTGTTGGCAAAGTAATGTCTGCTTTTTATTACACTATCTGGGTTTGTAGTAGCTTTTCTTCTACGGAACAAGCATTTTTTAATTTCATGGCTACAGTCACATTTGCAGTGATTTTGGAGCCCACGTCTCTCACTGTTTCCATTGTTTCTCCATCTATTTGCCATGAAGTGATGGGACTGGATGCCATGATCTTCGAATTTTGAATATTGAGTTTTATGCCAGCTTTTTCACTCTCCTGTTTCACCTTCATCAAGAGGTTGTTTGGTTCCTCAGTTCCTTTTCACTTTCTGCCATAAGGGTGGTGTCATCTGCGTATCTGAAGTTATTGATATTTCTCCCAGCAATCTTGATTCCAGCTTGTGCTGGAAAAATCACAACTAGCTGCTGAACAACCATCAACTGGAAAATGTTGGATCCCACCAAAAAAGGATACTGTGCATCCAAGGGCAAAGGAGAAGCCCCAACAAGATGGTAGGAGGGGCAAAATCACATTTAGATCAAACCTCTTACCTGCCAGAGATGCTCAGAGGGTGCAAACAAATCCTTATGGACAACCAAGGTCCAGGGAAAAGAGCAGTGACCTCCACAAGAGACTAAGCCAGGCCTGCTTTTGAGTGTCTGAGTTTCTCCTGAGGAGGTCAGCAGTAGCCTGCTGCAGGGACAGGGCTCTGGCTGCAGCAGACCTGGGATGCGTGGCATGTTGCATAAGTTCTCTTGGAGGAGGTTGCCATTAGCCCCACCATAGAGCCGCCGAGCAGACAACCTACAAACTGGAGAACAATCAAAGAAGGCAAAAGTTCTAGGACCCACAACAGATTTCCCAACCTGAGGATCCAGCACAGGGACTAAGAATCCCCAGGGAATTTGAAGGTCAGTGGGATTTGATTACAGAACTTCCACAGGACTAGGGAAACCGACTCTTGGAGGGCACAAACAAAACATTGGGTGCACCAGGACCCACAAGAGACAAGCCAGACTTGCCTGTGAGGGTCCAGGAGTCTTCAGCAGAGGGTCCAGAGTCTCCGCTGTCAACCCCCATGCCATGGGTTGACAGCGGCATGCTGTAGGGTCAGGGGCACTGAATAACAGTCCTGGGAGCTTCGGCATGCTCCTTTTGAAGGTCTCTATTACTGCTATTACCCCTACCAAAGTTTGGCCTAAGGCCAAACTACAGGATGGTAACACAGCCCCACCCATCAGCAGAAAATTGGGTTAAAGATTTTCTGAGCATAGCCATCCTGCCACCAGACCAAGACCCAGTTTACCCCACAGCCAGTCCCTCCCATCTGGAAGCTTCCACAACCCTCTTCATCCATCAGAACGCAGATAGGATGGAAACCACAATCACAGAAAACTAACCAAAACTAATCACATGGATCACAGCCTTGTCTAACTCAATGAAACTATGAGCCATATGGTGTAGGGCCATCCAAGTCAGACAGGTCTTGGAGAGTTCTGACAGAATGTGGCCCACTGGAGAAGGGAATGGCAAACCACTTAAGGCAGCATTCTTGCCTTAAGAACCCCATGAACAATAGGAAAAGGTTTGACACTGCCCAATTCCAATTGATTCATATTGCTCAAATAAAATCTTAAAATTCTTAAAAAATAAAGTAATAAGGCAAACTAGGTCATAAACCAACTTTCAAGCAATTCTGACACAGGGTTTCTAAAAATATTTTGAAAAATAGATTTATTTTTTCAAATTTGTCTGTAGCTTCCCAAAATAATTCCTTAAACTAACAACCCTAAACTGAACGATTACTTCTATATTCATTTTTAAAGTCACACTTATTCTCATCTATTTCATATAATTAAAATTAATTCTGGTTTCAGACACCAATTTAGATATTCTAATCATGGAAAAAGCAAGAAAGTTCCAGAAAAACATCTATTTCTGCTTTATTGACTATGCCAATGCCTTTGACTGTGTGGATCACAATAAACTGTGGAAAATTCTGAACGAGATGGCAATACCAGACCACCTGACCTGCCTCTTAAGAAATCTGTATGCAGGTCAGGAAGCAACAGTTAGAACTGGACATGGAACAACAGACTGGTTCCAAATAGCAAAAGGAGTACATCAAGGCTGTATATTATCACCCTGCTTATTTAATTTATATGCAGAGTACGTCATGAGAAACACTGGACTGGAAGAAACACAAGCTGGAATCAAGATTGCCGGGAGAAATATCAATAACCTCAGATATGCAGATGACACCACCCTTATGGCAGAAAGTGAAGAAGAACTAAAAAGCCTCTTGATGAAAGTGAAGGTGAAGAGTGAAAACGTTGGCTTAAAGCTCAACATTCAGAAAACAAAGATCATGGCATCCGGCCCCATCATTTCATGGGAAATAGATGGGGAAACAGTGGAAACAGTGTCAGACTTTATTTTTCTGGGCTCCAAAATCACTGCAGATGGTGACTGCAGCCATGAAATTAAAAGATGCTTACTCCTTGGAAGGAAAGTTATGACCAACCTAGATAACATATTCAAAAGCAGAGACATTACTTTGCCAACAAAGGTCCGTTTAGTCAAGGCTATGGTTTTTCCTGTGGTCATGTATGGATGTGAGAGTTGGACTGTGAAGAAGGCTGAGCGCCGAAGAATTGATGCCTTTGAACTGTGGTGTTGGAGAAGACTCTTGAGGGAACCTTGGACTGCAAGGAGATCCAACCAGTCCATTCTGAAGGAGATCAGCCCTGGAATTTCTTTGGAGGGAATGATGCTAAAGCTGAAACTCCAGTACTTTGGCCATCTCATGCAAAGAGTTGACTCATTGGAAAAGACTGTGATGCTGGGAGGGATTGGGGGCAGGAGGAGAAGGGGATGACAGAGGATGAGATGTCTGGATGGCATCACTGACTTGATGGACGTGAGTCTGAGTGAACTCCAGGAGTTAGTGATGGACAGGGAGGCCTGGTGTGCTGCTATTCATGGGGTCATGAAGAGTCAGACACAACTGAGGGACTGAACTGAACTGAATCACCATTGATGCTTGATATATCATAAATCAAACCTCAAAATTATTTCTTGTATCAGGCTAATCCCAAGAAATAATTTTTAGCTTTGGTTTATTTTGCAGATCTGAGCTGTTATATACAGAATGGATTAACAACAAACTCTTACTGTGTAGCAAAGGGAATTATTTTCAGTAGCCTGTGATAAACCATAATGGTAAAGGATATGAAAAAGAATGTGTGTATACATATGTGTATAAGAAATGAAGTAGCTCAGTCGTGCCCAACTCTTTTCGACCCCATGGACTGTAGCCTACCAAGCTCCTCTGTCCATGGAATTTTCCACCCAATAGTAGTGGAGTGGATAGCCATTTCCTTCTCCAGGGGATCCTCCCAACCCAGGGATCGAACGTGGGTCTCCCACATTGTAGACAGACGCTTTACTGTCTGAGCCACGAGGGAAGTCCATATATGTGTGTGTGTATATATATATATATATAATTGAGTCATTTTGTTGTATAGCAGTAGTTAACACAATATTGTAATTCAACTATACTTCAATAAAAATGAATTTTTTTAAAAATCTGCAAAATACATAGAAAATTATTTCTTGTCATGTACATTCTTCAGGGTTTATATGACAAGGAACAAGTATATAAGGAATAAGCATATAACATGTAAAAGTACCTATGGTACTTTAAAAAAAATTTTTTTAACTGGAGTATAATTGCTTTGTAGTATTGCATATGGTACTCTTGATGACTGCTACATGAAGGGCAGATTTCCATAGCCAGAATGAAGAAGAAATTTGTGTTTCTCACCTTGACATTGAGAACAAAATACTCACATAAACTGGTTAAAAATCTCTTGGCATCAGTGTGATTAAATAATATGCTTGCATCAATATCTATTCACTTTGCTGTGAACTCTTGGCCTCAACGTACATTATCAGAAACATGAGACATGTTTTCTTATTTCTCAAAGTAAGAGGTTTTTCTCCTAGTTCTGACTGCCGTAACTGTCTCAAAGGAAAAAAAATATGCCCTCAGCCACAAAGATAAATTATAGAAGAACTAAAAAAAAAAGTTAGGTTTACTGATTTAAGAGGCACTTGGTGAGCTTTCAGACCTCAATTAAGGCTGTGATTTGAGAAAAAGAAAATGAATTTTCCAAGCAATTAGGTGGTAATAGATCTAATGGCTTTGGGGCGGGGGGAAAGAAATGGGTATATTTAATTTTGACAAGTGGCTGCCGTGCATGTGTTATATAACCTCTTTTGATAAGTATTTTTGCTCCAAATACCTTTTTTAATTATCTGCAAATGCCTTTTACAGGGAATTATAAAGAGTAACAACCACAAAGAAGACAGGCATTCTGCCCTACTGAGTCAATAGCATTCACTTTTCTAAAAATATCTCATATTAATTTCATAATACTTATTTTAAAAGGTCCAAAAATATGTGCTTACCAATAAACCATATGGTCTCAGAAGGATATTTTACAAGAAAATGTGTCAGCTTTCATAAATTTCCACAGGGGACCCTTTTCCTTTTGAAAGAAAAAAATCTGACGTTGAAAACACAGTGGAATTTGAACATGAAAAGACTTTTTAACAGCATGGGAATGCAATAGGATCCAACAAAATCGGTACATTTTATATTGAAGTAAGGTTCTGTGTTCAGCTCACTCGTGGGACAAAAGAACAAACTATTGGTTACAGTGATATAGCACAGGTATTCACATTAATGTAGGTTGAAGTTCCTCATTTACTCATTGTTGAAGGACAAGCTAAGATTGAGTCATCTGAAAATAGAACCACATCACTATACATTATTCCATAGGTAAAAATCTTTTTTTAAGCCCTTTTGTTCACAGTGTACAATTTTCTTCATTATTTGACCCTACTTTTATCTCTGCCAATTCTTTAGAGTGCCAAAATTTGTCCTACAAAGCCTCTCAAGGAGGAAATCCTCCATCCACTAGTTTTGTATGAGCAGGAAATTAATTCTCTGAGCTTTGGCGCCTGCCTCTTCCAGACCCCAGAAGCCTGACCTCTCTGACCTACAGAATAGCAAAATGAGTTGGCTTTAGGGTACAGAAAATATTTCAAGCTAGTCAACTGAATGAGGTTTCTCTAAAAGAAGGCATACAATTAAAATACATAATGGTTACACCTAAAACTTGGCTGGAGACAAAAGAACTCTATGTCTATTTTGCTGGGGTTGAAATAATTGTTTACAAGATAGGAATTCTGAGGTCATACCAGCAGTTAATCAATGAGTGGTGAGTGGGACAATAGCCAATCCATTCAGTCATTTTAACCACAGTGATAAGGAATATTGGTTACTTCTCTTTAAAATGTTTATTATTATTATTTGACTGTGCTGGGTCTTCACTGTGTTGCACCAGCTTTTCTTATTGCAACCCACAGGCTCTCTATAGGACCTGGGCTCAGTAGCTGCAGTGCACAAGTTTAGTTGCCTCACAACGTATGGGATCTTAGTTCCCCAACCAGGAGTTGGACTCACATCCCCTACATTAGAAGATGGATTCTTTGCCACTGGATCACCAGGGAAATCCCATGAATAATGATTTCTAAAGCCAAATCTTTCAGGAGGTGATCATCTGTTTATTCAGATGACAAAACCAATGGGTCAATTCCACTGCCCATTTGGTCCTTTATGTGATGAAATCTGAGGAATGCTTGCTGTTATCTGAGATGGAAGCATAGTGATATTGGTGATAATAGGAAAGCAGAGGCTCTCCTAACTCCAAGAGAGGAAACAAGGGATAAAACAAGCAGAGGATGCACTCAGCTCAAGAAAAGCTGGACAGGACATCAGTGCCACAGAATTAAGCAGGAGAAAGCAGCACAGATCATGCAGCCAAAGTAACAGAGCTAAAAACAATACCTAATTAGTCATAACAACAACTGGCATATGGTGAGCACAAATATTTGTCAGGAATTGTGTTTAGCTCAGCAAATATTTTTTAACATTTAAAAAAAAATTATTTATTTGGCTGTGCCAGGTCTTAACTGCATCATGTGGGATCTGATCTTCTTTGGGCATGTGGAATCCTTACTTGTGGCATGTGAGATCTAGTTCCCTGACCAGAGATTGAACGTGGGCCCTCTTCACTGGGAGAGCAGAGTCTTAGCCTCTGGACCACCAGGAAAGTCCCCTATCTCAGCAAATCTTGACGACCTTTGATTGTGAGCTTCCCAGGTGGCACGCTAGTGGTAAAGAACCCACCTGCCAGTGCAGGAGACATAAGAGACATGAGTTCCATCCCTGGGTCAGGAACATGCCCTGGAGGAGGGCATGGCAACCCACTCCACTATTCTTGCCTAGAGAATCCCATGGACAAGAGGAGCCTGGTGGGCTATGGTCCAAACAGTCGGAAAGAGTCAGACACGACTGAGTGACTTATCACGCATACAATACATCCCCACGTTAGAAAGAGAGAAAATCGAGACTCAGAAAGCCAGTGGTGGAATCAGAGACAAATCCAGGCAATATAACTTCATGGTCTGTACTTTTGCCAGAACCCCTTAGGAGCACTGGCTGAAGAAAAGAAATAGCAAAAATGAGCATGAAACTGAAATGAATCAGCCAAATATCAAGGGAGGGGCAAAAGCAGCCAGTGGACAGTCTTTAAGCTGTGGAACCCTACAGCCAGGACAGCAGGTAGGTGTGTGATGCTGCTTTGGAAGCCTGTGCTCAGCCTCATCCAGCAGCTTTAACCACCTATATTTATAAGCCACCATCAGAAAGGGGTAACTGGAAATAGCCATTTTTGTAAGCATGGATCATTCAAGAGCAAATTCTGCAGGTCAAACAGAACTCTTCACTTGAAAAAAAAATCCAAAATCTTGCTTGAAGAACATACCAACATGTGGAATATCAGGCCTTCATTTGAGGAGCTCAAAACATTTTGTAAACACTCTCACAGGGGCCCTCACAAAAGAATCCTTTTTATTCTGTGCCCTGAAGCTAGGATTGGAATATTAGAGAATCCAGTACCTTCATACAACCTGTGGGATATCCTGTACTTTCACCAAGGCTAGAGAGAAGACAGTGATGATTTAGAAACTGGAATCTCAGTTTGTTTTGCAGGGATTACACATACTTCTAGAACCTCTGAAGGATGTGTTACTTACTGTGAATCAAAGCATCTGTGGTAGAGTGTACCTACCAGATTAATCGCATTTCCTGTGTTGATTTGTTAAGCAATTAGAACATGTACCATATAAAGTCTTACACCCATTATGTCATGCTGGTAAATAGCCAGCTTTAATCTTCAGTATCTTTAAGCAGTTGCCATTGTGTTATATTGTCCTCAGTGGATCCATGCATTTCTACTTATAATTCCTCTATTTCTAGAAGTGTGGTTTGTAAAAAATAGCTCTGACCTGTCAAATCTATAATATGGAATTGATTCTCTTTACTAAATATGTTTATAGCACTTTATGTTTACAAATGGATCTGTTTAGGTAAGTGTGGCTATTTCTTTTTTGTTGTTGTTGTTAACTGAAGTAAAATTGCTTTACAATGTTGTGTTAATTTCTGCTTTACAGCAAAGTGAATTCAGAAGTGTGACTATTTTCATCTTACTCTGGAAGGCTAAAGACCACATGGCTATAATTTACCCACTAAACCCATGATCAAAACAACTAGAAGTCTATTGATACTCAGCACAGTTTTGGCTCATGTTTTTCTTTCACTGAGGCAAAAAATAAAGAAATATGGACAACTAAGGATTTTAATTTAACTAATGATTATAGATAGAAAAGCTGAAAGACTCAGACTAAATCCTTCCCTAATTCTCACTTTATATCAGTATTAGTGTTTCTGGCAAGAATTACCCTCTAAGTAGCCTATGAACTGATATTTCAACTTTTCTTTAGTTATTAAGGTTTAGGTAGTCTTGCCTGGAGAATCCCATGGATGGAGAAGCCTGGTAGGCTGAAGTCCATGGGGTCGAGAAGAGTCGGACATGATTGAGCGACTTCACTTTCACTTTTCCCTTTCATGCATTGGAGAAGGAAATGGCAACCCACTCCAGTGTTCTTGCCTGGAGAATCCCAGGGACAGGGGAGCCTGGTGGGCTGCCGTCTATGGGGTCGCACAGAGTCGGACACGACTGAAGCGACTTAGCAGCAGCAGCAGCAGACATATGCTATAGAACAAACACTGTAATTAGCTTTAGGGGCCTCTAAGGGCAATCACGGGACAAAAGGTTCAGCCCTCTTCGAGTGACTTCAAGTGTGCTCAGAAAAACAATATAGACACACAAAATGTCTTGATTAACCAGTATGCCCAAAGATGCGGGACAGTATTCACATCAAATCCTAATAAATATATCCAACTGCAGAGCTGAGGAAACTTCCTGAGCCACTGTCAGCAGCCACTTGGTTTCAAACAATATTGAGCCAAACCAAATTCCAGCATAACAAATGGGTAACATTCTTTAGGCTTTGCTGTGACGATATTTGAAAGCATAAACCGAATGAATACATGCTGAACTATGGTTCTCCAAGTGTGATCTCAGACTCGCAACATCAGCACCACCTGGCACTTGTTGGAAGTACGTATTCTCCAGGCCCTGCCCAGACTTACCAAACCAGAAACTCTGGGGGAAGAACCCTACAATCTGTTTTCAGAACTTTTCCAGGGGATTCTGAGGCACACTAAAGAAAAGTCATCTGTTTAAGGTGGAACGAGATCAGGAATATTTCTTGAAGGAAGAGAATCTGTAATCAGACTTGACAAGAGCTTGCCTGAACTACAAGCAAGACCAGAAAAACAGATTAAACATTTACCTTTTCAAAGAAGTGTAGGCTCTGTTTAAACACTAAACCATATTATTCAACCACTTGGCTGATCTATTTTCCATTGATGTTGCAACCTCAAAAATATATACTTCCCAGCCAGCCGTTTAAAAAAAAAAAAATTGATCATCACCCCCAAAATATTTGAGAATTTACACGCTATCATTCAAGATGAAAAGTCAAGTATTTCCCTTCACTGATAATTATTTCTTTTCTTTGTCCATTTCATAAGCCATATATTTAGCTCAAAGGTGAAATTGGTAGAAAATTTACAAAATATAAGGAGGCTAAGGCTTCTCTAGTGGCTCAGTGGTAAAGAATCCGCCTGCCAAGGCAGGAGACAGAGATTCAATTCCTGGTCCGGGGATATCCCACATGCTGAGGAGCAATTATGCCCAGTGGGCCACAACTACTGAGCCTGCGCTCTAAAGCCTGGAAACCACAATTACTGAAGCCCATGTGCCTATTAGAGCCTGTGCTCCTCAATAAGACGTGCCTCCACGATAAGAGAAGTCCACACACCACAAGGAGAGTAGCCCTCAATTGCCGCGACTAGAGAAGAGCCCACTGCAGTGAAGACTCAGCACAACAAAAAGTACATAAAGGTATTGAAAAAGAGATTTCAACTTTCAAAATATTCTTTAAAAATATTTATATACACACACACATATATATGAAGGAGCTGAAATTAATGTGAATATGAAGCCACAGAGATTACTAAATTCTAGTCAACTTTTTTTTTAAGTTCTCATTTTTTGTGCAACATATTACGTTTCTTCTTAACACAAATGCACTACATTTTTCATTAGCCGCCATTTCATTACAATTTTAGTGTTCTACTTCCCCCTTGTGGTGGAAATTAGAATTTTACTGTTTTTGACATCAAAAAGAGTCCCCCGATAGTCAACAGCAAAGGCTTAATCAAGTTTAATAGAAATTGACAGATTCATTCCTCTCATTGTTTCTGTATCCTTTTGAAATGCCTGATAGTTTGTAGAATGTGTGCTTTTCACCTAGATATAAGTCGTTATCTGCTGCTGTTAAGTCACTTCAGTCGTGTCCGACTCTGGGCGACCCCATAGACGGCAGCCCACCAGGCTCTCCCGTCTCTGGGATTCTCCAGGCAAGAACACTGGAGTGGGTTGCCATTTCCTTCTCCAAGTCGTTATCTAGATACAGACAAAAACAACTGATAGGAGCAGCCAATCAATAAATTTTTTCAAACATTCAATTGTTAGTTTTTTAGAGTGCCTGAAAAAAAGAAATTCAATAGTTCAGAATAATATGATTGTTACTGTTAAAAATGAAGTCGCTAAAACTACACGGAGAATGTGTGGTGAGCTTCTCACCATTTATTTTGTAAATACTGAACTACTTAACAGATAGCTATCGCTGGGGGGCGGGGGGGGGGAGGGGGCAGAAATCCCAGTTTAATCAAAATTTCATTATAAAATCTACAATTTGCAACTCTGGAGCTGTGGCAGTTTAAGTGCCATGACAGCAACACATTTCATTCACCCATCAGAATGAACTTGGGCTAAATTACTGGGGTTGTGAGAGTGGTTTCAAGACTGAGAACTTAAAAAAAGTGAAAGAACAAAAAAAGAGAGAGAGAAATGACAATTTCAACACCTAAGTGTGTTTGCATATATGATACATCCAGTTTTCAACTCCTATCTTCCTTCGGTATCTGTATGATAACCTAAGGAACCTTGATTATGTGATCAAATGACGCCACACTAGAACCACACAGGGGTTTCATGAATGAGATGAACTGGTTCGACCTCAGTCCAAGCAAAAACTGAGAGAACCAACAATGAACTCAACTTTCAAGGAATTCTAGTTTCCTCCGTCTCGGAGACTGTTAGACAATGACATTTATTAAACTGCTATATTTAGGATGCTGAGCTAATGAGATACTCAGAAACCTTCTTGTCCTTGAAGGACCAGCTCAAATGCCAGACTGTGTCTAAAGCTAGACAGAATTCGTTCTTTCTCTTCAATTATATGAGCAATTTACTTTTACAGCTAAGAATGCACTTCACATATCGTTTTAAAACTACTGTGTGCCCATCTGTCTCCTTCACTAGACTCTGAGCTCTCTAAGCAGAGGAACTATAACTTAATCATATAGATTCATTAACATCTAGCATCAAGTCCTAATGGTTCAGTCGTGTCCAACTCTTTGCGACATGGACTGTAGCCTACCCGGCTTCTCTGTCCATGGGATTTTCCAGGCAATAGTACTGGAGTGGATTGCCATTTCACTCTCCAGGGGATCTTCCTGACCCACGGATCGAACCCCTGTCTCCCGTATTGTAGACAGACGCTTTACCATCTGAGCCACCAGGAAAGAACATCTAACATAGTGCCTGGCAAATAGTTCAGTTCAGTCGCTCAGTCATGTCCAACTCTTTGCTACCCCATGTACCGCAGCACGCCATGCTTCCCTGTCCATCACCAACTCCCAGAGTTTACTCAAACTCATGTCCATTGAGTCAGTGATGCCATCCAACCGTCTCATCCTCTGTCGTCCCCTTCTCCTCCCGCCTTCAATCTTTCCCAGATTCAGGGTCTTTTCAAATGAGACAGCTCTTTGCATCAGGTGGCCAAAGGACTGGAGTTTCAGCTTTAACACCAGTCCTTACAATGAATATCCAGGACTGATTCCCTTTAGGACGGACTGGTTGGATCTCCTTGCTGCCCAAAGGACTCCCAAGAGTCTTCTCCAACACCACAGTTCAAAAGCATCAATTCTTCGGCACTCAGCTTTCTTCACAGTCCAACTCTCACATCCATACATGACCACTGGAAAAACCATAGCCTTGACTAGACGGACCTTTGTTGGCAAAGTAATGTCTCTGCTTTTGAATATGCTATCTAGGTTGGTCATAACTTTCCTTCCAAGGAGTAAGCATCTTTTAATTTCATGGCTGCAATCACCATCTGCAGTGATTCTGGAGCCCAAAAAAATAAAATCTGACACTGTTTCCACTGTTTCCCCATCTATTTGCCATGAAGTGATGGGACCAGATGACATGATCTTAGTTTTCTGAATGTTGAGCTTTAAGCCAACTTTTTCACTCTCCTCTTTCACTTTCATCAAGAGGCTATTTAGTTCTTCTTCACTTTCTGCCATAAGAGTGGTGTCATCTGCATATCTGAGGTTATTGATATTTCTCCCGGCAATCTTGATTCCAGCTTGTGCTTCTTCCAGCCCAGCGTTTCTCATGATGTACTCTGCATATAAGTTAAATAGACAGGGTGACAATATACAGCCTTGACGTACTCCTTTTCCTATTTGGAACCAGTCTGTTGTTCCATGTCCAGTTCTAACTGTTGCTTCCTGACCTGCATACAGATTTCTCAAGAGGCAGGTCAGGTAGTTTAGTATTCCCATCTCTCTCAGAATTTTCCACAGTTTATTGTGATCCACACAGTCAAAGGCTTTGGCATAGTCAATAAAACAGAAATAGATATTTTTCTGGAACTCTCTTGCTTTTTCGATGATCCAGAAGATGCTGGCAAATAGTAGGCACTCAATAAATGTTTGCTAAAAGAATTGAATAAGTGAAGGTGGATTATACTTCAACAAATAAGTTGAAGTATAATCATTGCCCTTAACTAGTTTTTATGGCTAATCTTCATAGGCTTTCTAAGAATATATTGATGGTTTGGTCTATTGTATGATTATAAAAAGTGTGATCTCTCCTGGGATTAAGGAGAGGTAAGAAAGGTGTTTTGTTAGCTAAATGCTACTCAAACCAGCTTTTTCAGGTTTTCTTCCACTAGCCCTTCCCTTGAAGCACAGAACTTGTTTGCAGCCAAAGTGAGCTGGGAACCATGTTTTTTCATTTTCTTTTTTTAAAATTTATTTTTGGCTGGCCCAGGTCTTTGCTGTGGTGCACAGGTTTCTTATTGTGGTGGCTTTTCTTGTTGTGGAGCACAAGCTGTAGGGTGCACGGGCGTCAGTAGTTGAGGCTCACAGGCTCCAGAGTGCAGGTTCAGTGGTTGTGGTTCACACAAGCTTAGTTTCCTTGCGGCATTTGGGATCTCCCCAGGCCAGGGATGGAACCTGTGTCCCTTGTGTTGCAAGGCAGATTCTTAACCACTGGACCACCAGGGAAGCCCTGGGCCCCTTTTCTTGATCAGTGTTATTTTCCTCTCTTCACAATAGCTACATGGCCCCCAGCTAAAGGTGCACATGTTCAGAATCAGGAAATGGTCAATAAGGTATATTTCTAAAGATATAAAGAAGACTCCCATTTTCCAATGATATTTTCCCCACTGCTGCTGCTAAGTCGTTTCAGTTGTGTCCGACTCTGTGGGACCCCATAGACAGGCTCCCACCAGGCTCCCCCATCCCTGGGATTCCCCAGGCAAGAACACTGGAGTGGGTTGCCATTTCCTTCTCCAATGCATGAAAGTGAAAAGTGAAAGTGAAGTCACTCAGTCGTGTCTGACTCTTAGTGACCCCATGGACTGCAGCCTACCAGGCTCCTCCGTCCATGGGATTTTCCAGGCAAGAGTACTGGAGTAGGGTGCCATTGCCTTCTCCACTACTATGTTAATTAAATCCCACCGAAAGAATTGATTCCATTGTGTTATAAATCTCTCTACCATTTAAAAGTGCAGTTTCCCCTTGGAAAAGCAGTTCACCCAGTTCTTAGCACCTTGGTATGTGTGGGTGTTTATTAAGCTACCTTTTGTCTGCTCTAACAGGAACTGAAAAAGAGCATGACGATTCTCGATACTTATTAAGGGAGGTGAAGTGCTGAGGGGTGAGAATGAACATAAAAACTGACAGTGACGAGAGGAGCCCTACCATTCCAGACCCCTGCATTCCTGGGGCTGCTTGGGCACCTGTGAAGGCAGCCTTCCTGTACACTTCCTGCTAGTACCTAGCCACCCATAGTTTATCACTACCGTGCCTCACCTCTCTTCAAAGTGACAGCTAATTAATTTGACAAAAATCATTCCTAGGAGTACTATGAACTCTCAGAATCTTCTTCCTTCTCTAAGTAACATCTGCTAGCCTTCATGATGTGGGCAGGCTGTGACTAACCCAAAACTAAATGCCATTGCCAGCAAGAGGAGTTGAAAACTCTCATCACCTAGCCCTGGGGCACAGTAGTCTGATTGTCCAACAGGAGAGCAGCAAGTACACAGACACAAGGTAAGATGCAGAGGGGGCAGCTCCATGGAGCCCTGCTTCCTTCCTTCACAGACTAGCAAAGTAGGCATCCAGTGCAGTGGGGAAGACAGTAATGAGGCACTGTGCTCTGGGGAACTGGTCTGGTTGTCCAGAGGTTATGACTCTTCACTTCAAATGCAGAGGGTACAGGTTCTAGCCCTGATCGAGGAACTAAGATCCCATATGCTGCTCAGAGCACCCGGGAAAAAAGCACTATGCCCTGAACATCAGCAGATGGTAGTTAAGTCCTTAAAGCTATGCTCTGGGCCAGAGCTTAAATAATGCTAACAACTCTGCATGATCAGGTATGTAGATTTCAAAGCAAGGGGTATTCATCGTCTCTCAGACAGGGTGCCAAGAGCAGCCTTTAACACATTGAAAGGGAGTCACCCTGGATGGATCACCAGCTCTGAGGAAGCAAGAAGGATTCAGAAGCTAGTGGACATTTGTTGTCATTATTGTTATTATTGTTCTGCTAAACAGGATTCATTCCCTCTTTCTTATGTTAGCCTAACTCCTTTTAGAAAAATTACTTCTTCACCTCTCTGTGAAGTCTTAGTCGAACTATACCTTACCCCTATCAGATTTGGCACCAACTCATGAAATGCAGCCCTCTCTCCATGGACTTTGAACACTGAGAAGAATAATTCAAAGATAGTTCAAATAAATAAATAAATAAAATTTGGGTCACATTCATTCCAGGAGCAGAGCCTGTAAAAGATAGCCAGACAGTTTCCATTGCCTGGAGCCCTACCTGCCTGCCCTGCTTTCTGTTTCTACCCTGATATTGCGTAGAAGCCATCCTCATGTCTAAGTCAATATATTCTGTGATGAATCCCTTCAAAAAGTTCTCATTTTTCTCTCTCATTCTCTCTCTTTCTATACTATATATATAATAAATATTTATCTATACTAAATAATAAATACATATAACTAAATAACAAGTCTAAGTATGATTATACTTAAATACCTATATCAAGTGGGGCTTTCCAGGTGGCTCAGTGGCAAAGAATCCACCTGCCAATGCAGGAGACACAAGAGACATGGATTCAGTCCCTGGGTCAGAAAGATCCCCTGGAGTAGGAAATGGCAATCCACTCCAGTATTCTTGCATGGAAAATTCCATGGACAGAGGAGCTTGGTGGGCTACAGTCCATGGGATCACAAAAAGTCAGGACTGAGCATGCATGCATCTATATCAGATATCTCACTTGACTGATTGAAGACACCTGTAGTAGGCAGAATTAGGTACACAATTCTGTCTTAGAGCTTATTTTCCTCTGGATATGCCACATGCTACATTTTAATTCTATCAACTTATTTCCAGCCTCTCACTCTGGATGATCTCTGCATGAGCCAGGAGACATGAAGCAAGGATAAAATGTTGAGCATAATCCTTTTGACCTCATCACATAAACCTACTGAATTGAGAATTCAATCTCAGTCTCTTGAAAGGGGGAAAGATATTTCTCAGATGAAGTGAAAGAATCAATAAGCAGTACCAAGCCTGAAGTCTATCTAATCTTCAATTCTCCCAGTCCCAAAGAAGATTTTTCTAGTGATTGAGACACTCTGGTCCAGGGTGGATGTGGCTGGCAACAGATTCACACTAAAACAAGTCTTTTTGGATCACGCCTGGCTGGCTCGTGGCTAAGGTTCCCATGCGTGAGTTGAAGAGGCTAAGTTCAGGCAGTTCCTGTGTGCCTTAGTTTGGGCTGCTGTAACAAAGTACTGTAGACTGTGTGCCTTGACTTACAAACAACAGATATTTATTTCTCACAGTTCTGGAGGTTGGAAGCCCTAGATCAGGGGACCATTATGGGCGGGTTCTAATGAGAGACTTTGTCCAGGCTGCAGACTGCCAACTGCTCCTTGCATCCTCATGTGGCTAAAAAGGGAGCAAACACCTCTTTTATGAGGACACTTACCCCATTCATAAGGGCTTGAGACCCAATTATCTCCCAAAGATGCCACCTCCTTATGCCACTACACTGAGGGTTAGGATTTCAACATACGAATCTGGGGGGACACAAATATTCAGCCCATTGCACTGGATGGCAGAAAAGCCCCAAACACAGCAGTGCCCAGGTGAAGCTCAGACTCAGTTTTCTGGTCCATCTGCCCTATTCTTCTCAAAAGCAGGATTCATTTCCATTGACTTTACTCCTAAGCCCCACTCAGAGAAACAAAGGCAGAATTTAATTATGAGCAGAATTTAATTTTCTCATAGTTCTTGAGGCTTGACATTCAAGATCAAGATGCCATCAGAACTGGTTTCTGGTAGGGCCTGTCTTCCTGGCTGTGGGGGACATAATTCAGTCCATAAGAGGCAGACATAAGCAACACAGATTGGAAGGTTTAAACCACAGAAATTTACTTTCTCACAACTCAGATTACTTTCTCCTTACTTGGCTTGTAGATGGCCATCTTCTTTCTGTGAATTTCACATGATCTTCCTTCTATACATGTTTGTGTAAAAATTTCCTCTTAAAAGGACACCAATCATATTGGATTGGGGACCACCCTAATGACCTCATTTTAACTCAGTTACCTCTTTAAAGATTCTCTCTTCAAACATAGTCCCAGTCTGAGGTACTGCAAGTTATGATGTCAGCATACAAATATTAGTCAGAGAAGGCAATGGCAACCCACTCCAGTACTCTTGCCTGGAAAATCCCATGGACGGAGGAGCCTGGTAGGCTGCAGTCCATGGGGTTGCTAAGAGTCAGAAACGATGAAGCAACTTGGCAGCAGCAGCAGCAATTCAGCCCATAACAGTAAAATAATAGATAAGTCAAGAAATTGGACAAACGTTAAGAATAGGAAAGATGGTGAGAGAATAAAGAGCAACATTTGTCAAGGCTGGGTTAGAACCCTGACTCTGAGATTCCCAGGTGCCAACACAGGGAGGGGAACGTGATCAGTTACAAGATACTCACCACGCTCTGCACATGGATTTTTTTTTTTTTTTACTGTGGCCCATTTTTAAAGTCTTTATTGAATTTGTTACAATACTGCTTCTGTCTTTGCTTTCTTTTTTCTGCTGCAAGTCATGTAGGACCTTAGCTCCCTGGCCAGGGAGTGAACCTGCACCCCCTGCATTGAGGGGTGAAGTCTTAAACACGGAACCACTAAAGAAGTCCCTGCACAAGGGTTTGAATGAAGATGCTCTTTCAGAGGCAGTGTGCTTCTGTTGTCTAATAAAAAGTCCTGACTCATGGTGGGAGACTCAAGATGGGGAGGAAAACAGAATAGAACCATGGCAGCCCAGTATTCTTTGATACAATTTTATTGACTCTTTCACAACACTGTTATGGGGTCAACTATCTGTACTTCACAATTCCAGGGTGACAAAGAATGTCTGCAAAGAAACCAATGTTTCATAAATAATACATGCTTATGTATGCTTGCGTGGAGTGTTTCAAAAATTGTATTACTTCAATTACTTTTAATAACACTCTAAAATTAACTAGTTTTAATTTCTCAACTAAATGACTAAAGTCACAAGGGATATTTTGATCTATGCAGGCTCTTCACAGTCTCCAGCATGTTTATGTCTCTGAAGACTATCACAGCTCAGTGGGCCAAGATGAAAACAATCCAGGTGCTGGAGCACAAATTTTAATCTTTGAGTTATGCCTTGGCAGACCATTTAGATCACCTTTGGAAGGGGAACCGCATATTTGGGAGTGAAGTAACACGCAGGCAAACATGAGGATGAATGGCATAGGCTGGGCCTGGATTGTCAGTTTTTCCAGTCCTGTTCAGAGATAAAGTTTATCTGTCAAGCTGATAGGAATTATGGAGTAAGCCTCCTTTTCTACCCACTGACAGAAGTTCTGTGTAGTGCTAAAAGGACAAGAACTTGGGGGACAACCTTCCTGGGTTTGAATTCCAGAATCACCATTTATTAAAATGTATGACTTTGGGATATTTCATTAAGCTCTGCACCCTGGTTTCCCCATCCAACAAGGAGAACAATTGTACCTATTTGGAGGGTTATGAGGATTTAGTTAAATATGTATAGTGCTTACAACAATGCCTGGTATTTAGTAACTGCTATTATTCTTACATAGTTCCTTAAGTTCTGAAAATTATAGGTTGGTATATTCAAATTTCTGTTAAATTGTTTGACTAGAAGTGATAGAATCAGAACAGTTCTGGCCACGTGTACATATTCACATGACCCCCAGTGCACTCTGTACTGTGAACAAGGTTCATTTGGTCAGCTGTGTAGTGAAGATCTCACTCTGTTAGTAAAGAGGGACATAAGCTCCTTTGTCAATGCTTCATAATGAGACACCTCTGCATTAAAAACCCCAAGAGGGAACTCTCACCTTTTGGAGCTGTTGTAATACTTTGCAATTCTGATAGTATTTGCTACCTGCTTTCACTCCACATCCAGGCTTTACACAGGTTTTCTCCAAATAGGTATCTTTACTTAAGATTTTTGTTCCCCAGGTGTGTGTGTGTTCACTTTTCTCAGTTGTATCCTGAATTTTTTTCCTGTTTTTTTGGTTCAAGCCTCTGAGCTCCCTTAAGCCTTTGTAAACTATCTCAGTCTGTAGTGTTCTCAGCATCATTATTTGGTGCTAGATTGTAAGCCTTATTGGAACATCTCTCTGCCGGATCATTGATGATGTTTTAAAATTTACATCCCAGTTCTTCTTGGTCTTTTTCTTACATCCCACAAGCCTTTCTCTACAAAATGCCACTGGCTGACTTGGTTCTCTTTCTCTGTTCCCTCTCATTCATTCTCTTTCTCCCCTTTCTTTTGTCCTTTTAAGAATGAAGGGAAACTTTGTTACCCAAGTAGGTTTCATTCCAAGATGACTTGTCTCTTAGTGTATTTGACGCAGGTATATAATTAGTATAGAACATATTTGTATGGGATCTTTTGTTTTATAAATTACAGCCACAGGCTCATCCATTTTTCTGTATGTTCTCTTTTTTTCCCTGGTACCTAAGGTAACCAGATTTATGCTGCTGTTTATGTTGACTCCCTATTGTTCTTGTGATGTGTGACATCTGTTATTTTACAGCACTTCACTCATGTGCACTGGCAGCCAGGAACCTACTGGAAATAACAATTAAGGGCATAAATAACACACATCTGCATGAGTTTGGCTCCCTCTCAGGTATTAACTCTGCTCACCACCTTCCAGAGTTTTTCTCTTCTGCATTGTGATAACCATTTGATTTTGAAGACTTTCGTTTTCCTCCCTGTGGAGATTTTGGCGTACATTTTATGTAATTGTCTGTTTTTGTGGATTGGGACTTGTGTGTACTGTGTGCTCTCTGATAATTGAACATTCAGGAAAAAAAGACACTCCCCATCGTGTTCCCGTATTGCAGTGTTAGCCTTCCCACCTGAATAGTTTATACAACAACATCAAGCATGACTCACTGGTAGTCCCTGCTCACATAAAATTCATATGCCTGTGTGCTTTCTTCTGAAGGCAGCGATTTCCATTTCTGTAGGGGTCTGAAAGAATAGGAGAGAGTTATTATCAGTTATTATTTGCTGACCACCCAGAGCACTCACAATGGGGTACAAGAGACAGAAAGGGGAGAGGTCAGTTCTTTAAAATGTATGTGTAACCAGCTCAGAGCCAATGCAAGCATCTTGGTGGCACTTTAATTAGCAGTTTCCAGGGTGAGAGGACTCCAAAAATTTTCCTAACATCTACTTTGAGTCCATGGAAAGTGCCACTTCACAGACTCCTGAGATGAGAGGGCTAGCAGTGAACAGCTGTGAATTCTCTCTGCTTCTCAGCTAAGCAAGATGGCTAGCACCACCTCACTCCTCCTTTGTAGAGCTTGAGGCTGGCCTGCTCCCTGAATGCCACTAGCACCTGCTGGGGGCCACACAAAAGCTTGAAATGTTTGTTTCCCCTAAAAAAAAAAAAACAGAAAACCAGAAATGAAGAAGGGAGGAATCATTTGCGCACAGTGGTTGAAGGGCTGGTGCTTTAGATGGCACTATAACGGCAGGACAACCCAGATCCACTGGGATAGAATGTTGCTGAGCAAGGAGCTACTCTGATGGTTACATCAGACTAGAATCCTAAACCCATGCTTCCTAAACTAATCGTTAGAAAATAAAGTGGCTTTTTCATTTTTCAAAACAAAAGCATAGCTTGCAACACCAACAGTACTGTTCTTTAGAACATTCTAATTTTTTTCTCTAGAAGCCTCTCAAATATTTCTAAATGACAGAGTATGAGATCACAGAGTTTCTTTTTGTTTATTTTTGTAGCATAACAGGTGAATGAGAAGGATGAAATAGGTCATGTATAAACTGGTTTCCAAACTATACACGAGAATCTAGTCTCAGAAATTAGGGCAAATCTTTATGTCTAAAATATGTCATAATATGATAATATTAAAACAAAAAATCTAGATATGTAAGTGTCCAATGACAGGGAAATGATTTAGCTATGGTCCATCTATAACTATTAGACAATTATAGAATTATGTTTTCAAGTCATTTTAATGGTTTGCAGAAATGTTCACTATATAATTCTAAGTGAAAGAAATATAACACAAAACTACTTACAGTGTGATTTTATTTGTATGTATATCTGTACAGATGTATACACACACATACACTGGAAGGAAACACACCAAATTGTCAATAACACAGTTATATCCAAATAAGACCATTAGAGATGATTTTTATTTCTTCTGTAATTTTTTAATCTTTCCATGATTAATGTATTTTACTATTAAAATCAGAAAATAAGTGAATAGATTAAAATGCCTAGCCTGAGCTGAAAAGATAACTCAAGTCATCAGCAGGACAAATATGCACTTATGTAATAGAAATTTAACAAGATTTGTAGAAGTCCATCTTACCCCCAGATCTCTTTCATTAATATCCTTCAGGTACCCAAAATTCCTGAGATTAGAATTCATTCAACAGCAGTTGAATTCACCTGCAATGAGGGAGACCTGGGTTTGATCCCTGGGTTGGGAAGATCCCTTGGAGAAGGGAAAGGCTACCCACTCCAGTATTCTGGCCTGGAGAATTCCATGGACGGTTTAGCCCATGGGGTCACAAAGAGTCGGACACGACTGAGCAACTTTCACTTTCAACAACAGTAAACTATCTCGAGCAAAGAGTATATATTTATGACTCCATTTCTTTTTTTTAATGAGTATATACTTTAAATCTATTTACTTATTATTTATATATCTTATTATACAAGTGTTGGGGCTTCTCTGGTAGCTCAGATGGTAAAGAATCTGCGTGCAATGCGGGAGATCTGGATTCAATCCCTGGGTTGGAAAGATCCATGGAGGATGGCATGGCAACCCATTCCAGTATCTTGCCTGGAGAATCCCCATGGACAGAGGAGCCTGAAGGGCTACAGTCCATGGAGTCAAAAAGAGTCAGCACAACTAAGCATCTAAGCACATACACAGATGTGCTGGGAACTGACCCAGTCCCACTTGTTCACAATCGTAGTTTCTTTTTCATAGAGAATGGTAGGCTCTAAAGGTTAGAAGTAGGTGATAGTAAAGGATCCTTCTTCCACAACTGCCCCCACTGTGGGTATCTGGTACAATGAAAGCAGGTCTCACAAGAACTTTAGCTCAGAAGACAAAGATTTATTAGTAGGTACAAATAAAATCACACTTACTTCTCTTAGCTCAAAGAATTGTCCCACAAGACAGAACAAAATCCTAAACCTAGTGAAAGAAATTGTTAGTCACTCAGTCATGTCCAACTCTTTGTGAATCTATGGACTGTAGCCCGCAAAGCACCTCTGTCCATGGAACTCTCCAGGCAAGGATACTGGAGTGGTTTGCCATTCCCTTCTTTGGGGGATCTTCCTGACCCAGAGAGCAAAGCTGGGTCTCCTTCATGAGCCTCTGGGGAACCCAATATAATATTTCTAATCAATTCACATATTTCAAACATTAATAATCTTACTAAGGGAATATTATTTCTAGCATCCATTATGGTAAAAAATAAATATTTGAGTCCCATCTGGGGTAACAAAATTTTTTTTTTAATTTTAATTTAAAAAATAAGAAATAAACAACTGGAGAACTAGTTTCTCTGGAGTAGGGCCTTCTGATTAGAACTTCAATGGTAACTGACCATTCCTTGAACCCTAACCTTGATTAGCATATATCAAAGATTAACTAATCAGCCCTAAGATATTGATTAAAGCTAAAACACAGGCACAATTAACTAATTTATAATACATTATAGATCATATAATGATATGCACTTACTTGAAAAAAATTCTGAAAAAAATAGCCAGCAAATTATTATTAGTGATTTTCTCCAAAAAGAATGAAATTAGAAGAGGGGTCATTTTTCTTGATATTCTCCTATATTATTTGAGGTTAAAAAAATATTACTTTTATACTGTATTAATACTAATAAGAATGTTTAAAGGATGACATAAATGATAACAGAAATTTACTCATCTGAATTAAAGATTTATCCCTACTCACCTTCAAAAGTACACAGCAGTGTGCTGGAAGTTTGCAAAAGCACATGATGGTCAGGAAAATCCCCTGGAGGAGGAAATGGTAATCCACTCCAGTATTCTTGCCTGGAGAATCCCATGGACAGAGGAGCCTGACAGGCTACAGTTCAAAGGGTTGCAACGAGTGAGACACAACTGAGCATGTGTATACACACACACACACACACAGTCACACACACAGGATGGACAAGGTATGTATAGAGTGTTTTCTGCTGGGAATTTCAGATAGGCTAGAGCATTGTTTAGTCTCTAAGTCGTGTCCGACTCTTTTGTGACCCATGGACTATAGCCAGCCAGGCTCCTCTGTCCGTGGGATTTTCCAGGCAAGAATACTAGAGTGGATTGCTATTTCTTCCTCCAGGGGATCTTCCCCACCTAGGAATCAAGTCTGGGTCTCTTGCATTGCAAGTGGATTCTTCACCTGTGAGCCACCAAGGAAGCCAGGAGCATTAAGTAACCTAAATGATAAATAACTTAAAATAGATTTTTAAAGCAATTTCTCTCTTGCTTTTCTTACCTCAGCCTTACACCCCTGCCTCTCACCCTACATCCCTCAGCCCCATTAGAGATTTTCATTCACTGTAGTGAATTTAAGATTTTAGTGGAAACATTTGAGAAATTATACTCCTTTCTATTAATATTATCATCCATTAATACTTGTTATGCATTACTATGGCCTTCCCTGGTGGCTCAGACAGTAAAGAATCTGCCTGCAATGTGGGAGATCTGGGTTTGATTCCTGGGTTGGGAAGATCCCCTGGAGGAGGACATGGCAACCAGTATTCTTGGCAACTCCAATATTCTTGCCTGGAGAATCCCTATGGACAGAGGAACTTGGTGGGCTAGAGGCCATGGGGTTGCAACGAGTCGGACACAACTGAGTGACTAAGCACAGCACATGAATTAGTATGTGATCAAACAGTTATCTGCAAGGGTCAAGGAATAACTGAGAAAAGGATGTAACTGGTGGCAGGTGGTGGTTAAGGAAGTTGAGGAAAAGGGAGAAAAATAATCTGGAATTCAACAGATAGTTGAGACCAGGATACCCCAAACCTTGGGATAGCCCAGCCATTAGCCCTCTAGCAACTAGAGCTCTGAAAATGTGTGCCTTGGAGCTAAATTGAAGCAGAAAGGACAGGGAGCATTAACATCAAATGATTTTATGTCACAATTTACCCCTCCCCAGGAAAAACAGAGGTACAAATTCAACAGCTATGTCAGTCATAAGATTTACTGCAGATGATAAACATCTGTCAGCTTACTTGTATCGAGCAGAAGAGCTGAAACTACAGTCTGTGTTCGTGATAAATGAAGATTTGGAAGACATTTACTTTATCCTGCCTTTTGCTTACTTAAGCATCATGCAGACACAAAAGACATCACCAGAATTTGCTTAGACAATGCTGAACACAGAGAGAAGGGAGGGAGAAAACCACCATGAAATATTGCTACTTCCACTGCTATTCCGGAACCATCATTTCACATTGCTAATGCTTGCTCCTGCATATGAGGAGCAGGAGCCTTTCCTGATCCAAAGGCCTTGGCAGGAGGCTTCATTTATCAGGCAAGGAAAACGTATAATTCAAAATGAAAGTCACCTAGCCCTGATAAGTTGAAACAAATGAAGCTAAACGTCAAACTCTGGCTCAGCACCAGGGAACCACTCCTGTCCCTCCAGAGAGTAAGCTTCCACCCTTTTCTCGCTTACTATCAGACTCTGTAAACCTAGTGAAAGAAGAGAGGAGGAGGTGGGGAGCATCGTTGGGCTCATAATATTTAACTGTTTTTTGTGTATTTGACTTCAGTGGTCTTAGGAAGTGTCTCTCTCTCTCTCACTTGCTCTTAATCTCTCTTCCTCTGTCACTGCAGAAGGAGAACTTTCATTCTGCACCCCCTGTGTCCGAAAGATTACAAAGCACTCCAGAGAGTCTGTTTCCTTCTTTCTCCTGGCATCCCCCTTTGCCTCCCCTTTCTTTTTTATGGCAACTTCTTTTCCCAACCTCCCTTCCCATCAACCGAAAGTTTAACTCAGGCAGCTGGTGCATGATAATGAGTCATCCTTTCATCCATCCCCCATCTTTTTGACAAATATTTATTTATAGTCTGTTATGGGTGAGATGTTTGAGAATGGAGGAAAGGCATCCTCCTGTGCCCCCTTCTGCAGCTTATATTCCTGTGAGATTCTGAAAACTCTGCCCCCAAAGTGACTGTAAACAGTTTGCAGCTGTGATCTGTGTAGATCTATAAAGAGAAAGTATTACATAAAAATTACAGATCTATCCTAACAATGCTCAGTGATTCCTGGTTGAATGCTACCCTCCTTCTTCAGCAGCTAAGTCAAATGAACCAGCAGAGCAAATATGATCTGGTGGCCATGGCAACATACATTTCTGCTTTGAACTTGTCAATCCACCACAAGGAAATCACATTAACGGGATGTTTTTCTGCTACACGTAGCTTTTGTCTTCACATTTTAATTATAGAAAGAGATTTTTTTGATTTCTAAATTCTTCAAAGACCTGGGCAAAAAGGAAATAATAATAACAATAATAATGTTGTTTCAAAAATATTTTTTGCAATTCCAATTAGCCTTTTAGTTGAGGAAGGAAAGGTAGAGAAAGAGAAACCATCTATTTGTCCCTGTTTTTTTCCCCACCATATAACTTGGAAAATCAGAGATATAGTCAGATACTCTCTAAGCAATTTGCTTCTTGGTCTTTTTAAGGTCATTTCCTCATCTGTAAAAATAGAGTAAACAATATCTGCCTCACAAAAGTGTATAAGGTCTAGTTAATGCTTGCAAAGTGCTGAGGATAATTGCTAGGATTATGAATTAATGTTGCTGGTTAATGCTGGATAGGGAACCCTTGGTTTCACCTGGGGCCCTTAGCTACTTCATTCAGTTATTAATGCCAGAAAATGCTCATTTCATCTAAGTTTTATTGCTTAAATGTGGACCATGGCTGTAGAAGTTTATCAACACATTTTATGAGAAGTTAGTAAGCTCATAAAAAGGGCTAATTTAGGACTAATTTCTACCATTGATAAAGCTGAGGAAATAGGAGATGGCACCTATGTGCCACTGTGCTCGATAGGAAGACAAAATTGGACAATGAAAGGAAAAGAATCCATGAACATTTATGTTGCAGGTTTCAGTAGTCTTCATTCTGACCACAAAACTAGCCATATGATAAAAGAAGACAAAAACTAACCGCTTGCAAATGAGGATTGATAATTTCTGAGTTGTGAAGGTCTGGCTCTGTAACTCTTCCCATCTTTTCATACTGATTTTTGAGAAGAATAAGAAGGACAAATCTGTACAAAATAAATAACTCATTTGCAGGCCTTGGTTTTACTCACTTTGCTCACCTGTAGGCACAGAAGATAAAAAATGGTGGAATATGGCCCAGAGCTCTGGCTCTCTGCATTCTCAGTTGGTTTTTTTTTTTTTTCCCTAATATTTATTTTTATTCATTTATTTGACTATTAGTTACAGCACATAGAATCTTCCATCTTCATTGAGGCATGCAGGATCTTTAAATTACAGCATAGGAACTCTTGCAGCATGTGGGATTTATTTCCCTGACCAAGGCTGAAACCCTTTGAATTGGGCTCTTGGAGCCTAAGCCACTGGACCAACAGGGAAGCCCTTTGTTCTTAGTTTTTAAGGAGAAAAGCCAGTGCCTCAGGATTTTGTTGATGGAGGAAACTGAACCAGCTTCAGCTACTTCCTGATTGTCAGTGCCATCTGACTGCTTCCAAACCAGGCCCCATAGGGTGCAGAGAGCAGTAAAAAGTAGCTAACTTGTTTAGTCACTCAGTCATGTCCAACTTTTGTGACCCCTGGACTGTAGCCCACCAGGCTCCACTATCCACAGGATTTCCTGGCAAGAATACTGGAGTGGATTGCCATTTCCTTCTGCAGGGGATCTTTCTGGCCCAGGGATTGAACCCATATTTCCTGCATTTCAGACAGATTCTTTACCACTGAGCCACTGGGGTTATCAAATCAAAACTTGGGTCTTCTCCCCAGTGAAGCCTGTTTACTAACACTGCAGTGTTTGTTTCAGGGCACCAAGCAAGGAGTCCAGAGCAGCTAGTGCTCAAAACACCTGAATTCCCCATGGGTTTCTGGGAAGCATTTTCAAAGGCCAGATGAGGGAAGGGAGTCCCAGGGTCAGTGATCAACTTGTGTACGATTCCCTGATTGGTTGATTGTGAGGTAACAGGGCGGTGTCACAGGGGTTAACATTATCAATCCTTAGCTTCCAATAGGCCTGCGGGCTATGCGCACTGTCATCAAGTAGCTAACATCTTCCTTTTGGTGGGGGCTTTAGTTTCTGTGAAACAACTCAGGAAATGTGCATTAGATGCTATTATCTTAGGGACTAAGGTAATATGCAAAGATTATGCAAAGGTACACAAAAAGAGTCAGACATAACAATGACTACAGCATTTCAACAATCTTAGGTACTTAGGAGAAGAGAAGCAGCAGAGGACTCGAGGGGAGGCGTCTGTTCTGGGAAGACCCCATAGGGTCCTGCCTTGTTACACTCCACTCAATCCTTCACTTGCTCTTCTGAGTCCTTGAAAAGAAATTATGGGCTGGTCCTGCAGATATTCATGTCAGCATAGGTAATAAAAAGTCTTGTTGGTGAGGATGTAGAGAAATTGGAATCTTTGTGCTTTTTTGCTGGTAGCAATGTAAGGTGGTGCAGCTACAGAGAAAAGCAGCTTGGCAATTACACAAGAAATTAAACAGAATTACTGTATGACTCAGCAATTTCACTCCTAGGTATATACCCAAAAGAATCAAAAACAGGAGCTCAACAGTAGGCCAATGTTCATAGTAGCATTATGCACAACAACCAAAAGCGGAAGCAACCCAGGTATTTATCAACAGATGAACTTGTGGTATATATATATATGATGGAATGATATTCAGCCTTAAAAAGGAAGTTCTGACACAAGCTACAACATGGATGAATCTTGAAGACATTATACTAAGTAAAATCAGTCATTCACAAAAGGTCAAATACTGTATGATTTCACTTATATAGAGTATACCCAAATAGTCAAATCATAGAGACAGATAGAATAGTGATTACTAAAGGTTGGGGGAAGGGGGAATGGGGTGTTATCATTTAACGGGTATAGACTTTAGATGAAGAAAAAGTTCTGGAGATGGATAGTGGCGACAGTCACACACCAATGTGAATGTACTTAATGTCACTGAACTGTACACTTTTATACGGTTAAAATGGTAAATTTTATATTATATATATTTAACCCCTCTAAGCATTTTGGGCAATAGAATATCTTGCCAAATTCAATACTAAAACTTTATTCTTTATTCAGTTTTACTTCCTCCAAACCCACCCCAGCCCCTACTTGTTCCATCTGCAGGTTAGACAGCCCTAAGATCAGGAAACTTGGGAGTGGGAAGCCCAGGATATGGTGGAACACTTCATCTTCCTTGCTGTAGTTGCTATTACCCTCTGGAGCCCTTCAAGGGAGACCAAAGTGAGAGGAGAAGGATGAGCGGGAAGGAAAGTCTGGGTCCAGCTGTCTTTTTTGCCTTGGAGCTCAATGAGTTGAGCAGTTGGCCAAAGAGAATTGCTTGGTGGTAGGCTTTCGTAGACTTTTCTGAAATCACTCCTCATGAGAAACACACATGCACTCATACACAGGACCTCTTCTCTGTAGTTCTCTTGATGCTGAGGGACTCCTCCAATGGCTTCCGTTCAACTTCTTGCTCGGCCCCCTAGTTCCCAGTTCCCAGTCAAGAGGGGGGCATTGGAAAATGGGATCAGAACCAGGCTTCATCTTGTCTTAGCACATCTGCCCTTTGCTGGTAGTACTCAATATCTACTGTGTTGCTACCAGCCTTTGAAGCCTCTGCCTTCCTCTGAAGCAAAAGCAAGAGCTGCATCTAGTGTTCTAAGAGGTTTTTGTTTGCTTGTTTTGGACTTTCGATTAGATGTTCAATGATGCAGAAGTGAAATAAATAATACACAAGTAGGTTGGGGCGGGGGGGAGGTTGTGGCAAATAATAGTAGGGGAAACTCCTGAAGGATGCTGGAACATATGAACAAATTTGTGTAAGCAGCGTAGAGGTCTTCTGAGGAAAGAAGGACTCAAAATCTCAATCTTCTGTCTCAAGATTCAATCAACGAGATATGTGACTACATTGGTGGCTTAGTCACTAAGTCATGTTCAAGCCTTGGGATCCCTTGGACTGTAGCATGCCAGGCTCCTCCCTCCATGGGATTTACCAGGCAAAAATACTGGAGTGAGTTGCCATTTCCTCCTCCAGGAGATTTTCCTGACCCAGGGATCCTGTATTGCAGGCGGTCTCTTTACCGACTGAGCTACTAGGCACTGACCAAAGGTCAGAGCCAAAGACAGTCAAGAGGTCCCTGTGATTAAAAAATCACTGAAAGACAGGAAAAGAGCCAGGGAGTGGGACCAGCACCAAGTCAGGTAAATCAGTGGGGTAATAGTATCAGGTTTCATCTGAGGCTGACTCCAGCGTTTCTGCTGGCAGAGCTCTGAAGATCCTTATCCTTGGAGAATTGTGAAAACTTGTGGCTTAATTTTCCCCAGATCTACGAGCCCCACTGTGACATGGAATATTTAATTTACTGAAACATTAGTATTTATTAATATATTATACAATGTAACTTTTAGATTAAAAGGTATGTGCTAATATTCATGATCTCCAATAAATATGAACCATTAGATGAGAAAACTTGGAGCAAATGAAAGACGTAATCCATAATCCAGGAACTGGTGATAGAGAAGAATTCTCCTCTATAACACCACTGGTCTAAACCTGATGAAGTACCAGGAGGTACTCACTTTTTAATACACATGCAATGAAAGGTGACATGAAAGAGATGCTGCAGCTGGTAGCTTCCATCCTACTCACTGCCAGGATGGCAAAGTTTTACCTGCTCTCCTAGAGATCTCACTAACTCCTAATCCCTTGCTTCCTCATAATTCCATGAGGATGCTAGCTAGAGCTAGAGTTACCCCAAGTAATATTTTTAATGAAGACAGTTGATCTCCAAGAAGAATGTTCTATACCTGGAGGTCCTTAGACACCAGACACATAAGAAAGACCAGCACCCTCATGGAGCAGAAATATTATTAATAGGTGAGGGAGTGAAGACTTCTCACAGCCAGAGTCATTGTTAAAGACTCAGGGAAATTCTGCAATGAATACATGGTTCTTTATAGTGTCTATCACCATGTTCTCCAAGTTTATTGAACACATCGAAACATTGTGGAAACAGCTATGACACATCAGTTTGGAAAATCTTTTAGCAAATTACAGTGCCAGAATAGCTAACAGCCATCTGGCTGAGAGATGGCTGATAACCTTTGCCCTCATAGAATTTTGGTGAGAATGAGATGAAATGGTTGGTGTGAAAGTTTCTAGCACAGAAGGAACAGTGAGTAGGAACAATGAGTACAGTATTAGAAGAACCAAAATATGAATCAAAATCCTTATGAAGAAACAAGACACTGAAAAGGTGTCTTGATAAATATATCAGGAATGCCAAAGGAAGTGAGGCCTCGTGTATCCTGTGTGTCCAAAAGCAGGGTAGTGGATACTGATGAGCAAAATGGGAGGAAATAAAGGAATACCTCAGCTTCCTCACAGTGCAACTTGTGGTAGAACCAGTTTTAACCTCTGATTTTCCTGCTCTCCCTGCTTCTGACTTAATCCTCTCATTCTCTTATGGCCCACTCCAAAGGCCAAAAGCTTGCACAAGGCACAGATGATAGCTAACAATTAAAATAGAGCAATGGAACACAGAAGGAAAAAGAAAAGCCCATAGGATGTTACTCATTTTTACAACACACTGCAGCACCCAGGCGGTCCACCGTTTCAAAGCAAAGCAAGGCCTCCATCTAGTGGAAAAGTGGAGGTGTCTGACATTGCAAATGTTACTTGCAAATGTTATGAAACCCTCCTCCACCCTCCATATTAAATTTGGCAGCTGTTAAAGCTATATGCCAACTAAATCATGCTTGACAATCATATTTGTTTCTGGCTACTTAATTCATTCATTTAGTCCAGTAATAGATATTAACAACATTATATTCCCTACAGCAAAGCAAACAATTACAAACATTTGTAATGTTCCAGCTTCTGCTGTATCACAAATACTAATGCATCAGAGAAAATAAATGAAAAAAATTTCTCCTTCAGGCAGTAGGTTAAGTAGAATAAAGGTAATTTTTTCCTCGTTTCTAATAATAGTGGGAAAAAATGAAACATACAATCATTTTGAAGAAAGTCTTTTCACCTTTGGATGAAATATATTTTTTAATCCATCTAATTAAAACAAAGACTACATTTTAAACTACAATTCAATCAATATATTTAAATTGCTTTTTATAAGAAATAATAGCAAGAATAAAGACTGCAGTTACTCTATATGTTACAGTTTAATGTGGAAAATATTGAATACTTTAAAATATATGAAAAATAGCACCTGATCACCCAAGACACAGTCAATAAGTAAAATTAAATGTCTGAGAGTTCCTATCATTACTCAAAGTACTTGGGAAAAGAAAAAAGATGTGACCTGGTATCACCAATATATGAGCTTATCAACCCAATTGGTAATATGTTTCCATTTGAAATGACATTGAATTGCTTTTGCATTTTAATTATATAACAGAAACTGCAGAAGCTGTTTCAAATAGATTTAAAAATTTGAGAAACTGATAGACAAATGATGCATACATGCTTGGTCGCTTAACAGAAGAAAATTAAGTAAAGGTCAGAGAATGGGTGGGCTTTAAAGAATATGAAGACTAGTTAGAATCCTAAGAGAGGATAAATTCATGATCTTTCATGATGATTAGTGCCTTTTAAGATAACAACAGGATGTCTTCAGAAATGAGGATGGAAGAGGGAGGGTTTGGGCCTAAGAGCGTTCACTGAGGTGGGAGAGACAGGCCAAGAATAGAAGAAATGAGGGAATTCCCTGCTGGTCCACCCTGCTTCTGGTTAAGACCTAGCACATCTACTGCATGGGGTGAGGGTTGGATCCCTGGGTGGGGAACTAATAACCCAAATGCTTCAAGGCAAAAAAAAAAAAAAAAATAGAAGAGATGAGATTTGTAACTAGTAGGCTACTGCTCAAAGTGGGTGCAAGTTGAAAAAGGAAAAGAAGGAAAATGAAGTCACTCAGTTATGTCCGATTCTTTGCAACCCCACGGACTATAGCCTGCCAGGCTCCTCCGTGCATGGGATTTTCCAGGCAAGAGTACTGGAGTGGGTTGCCATTTCCTTCTCCAGGGGATCTTCCTGACCCAGGTATCGAATCTGGGTCTCCTGCATTGCAGGCTGACTCTTCACCATCTGAGCCACCAGGGAAAAAACGAACTCATAAAAGTTTGGCTATGATTATCAACAAAGATGGAATAGTGCTGCTGCCGCTGCTGCTAAGTCACTCAGTCGTGTCCGACTCTGTGCGACCCCATAGACGGCAGCCCACCAGGCTCCCCCGTCCCTGGGATTCTCCAGGCAAGAACACTGGAGTGGGTTGCCATTTCCTTCTCCAATGCATGAAAGTGAAAAGTGAAAGGGAAGTCGCTCAGTCGTGTCCAACCCTCAGCGACCCCATGGACTGCAGCCTTCCAGGCTCCTCCATCCATGGGATTTTCCATGCTACTGCTGGTGAAAATAATGTCAAAAGGGAGAAATGCATGAACTTCATACAGTAGAAATCCTCCAGGAAAAGCACAATTAGGGGTTTTATAGACACAGTTGTAAAGACTTGACACTAGTAATTAGTTCAAAAAGTGACTTCAAAAGAGTATAAATGAACAAAATTCAAAATTGATGTTATACAATTGATAAACAACATTTTCATTGTTCCATGATTTTCTGATACCAGTACATTATTTTCCAAATAAAATTAAATCTGGTTTGGATTTCCTACCTACCTGCTGATGGGATGGTAAATACCATTATTGGTGCACCTTGCCATCCTCTGAGAAATGTATGAGAATCCCAGGACTCAGATGGCGACAGCAAAATGGGGCAGGCCTGGCCCTCAGTCACATCTGTCTTCATCATCCACCTTCTGCTGCTTTATTTTTCCATCAAGCACTGAGCCTCTGTCCTCTACAGGACCCTGTATTATTTTCCTACTGTAGCTGGAACAAATTACCACAAATTTAGTAGTTTAATATACAAATCTATTATCTCATAGTCCCAGAGGTTAGAAGTCCAAAATGGGCTTTACTGGGCTAAAAGCAAGGAGTTGGCAGGCCTGTGTTCCAGTCTGGAGGCTCTAGGGGAGAATCCATTTTCTGGCCTTTTTCAAACCTTGTAGAAACTGCCTTCATTCCTTGATGAGTAACCCTTTGCTCCAGCAATGACAAATCTTTTTCAGAACACCATAGTCTCAGATTCTTATTCTTCTGCTTCCCTCTGACCCATTCAAAGACCCTTGTGATTACGTTAGGCCCTCCTCGATAATCCAGGAAACGTCCTTAGGTAAAAGTAAGATGATTAACAACTGTAATTCAATCTTCAACCTTAATGCTCCCTTGTCACCTACCTGAGCATATTCATAGGTTCTGGGAATTAACATGAACATTTTGGGAAGACCATTACTCTATCTACTACAAACACTATAAGAGAAGTCCCACAATGTAATCCTCTCTAGTGCTTTCAAACGTCTTTTTTACATCATGAAACTCAGTGAAAATGAAAATATTTGATGGCATACTGGGGCAACTGGTTAACCCTGTCATGCCTCAGCACAATTTTGGGGAAGCAGTCTACATTGACTACAGGACTGGTCACGGGGCTTACAATAATGCCATTGAGACTGAGACTTCATAACATTATTGAGATCAAACCACAGACCTGCATGTGCTGTCTCCATGAAGTCTTCCAGGACAACTAAGTGGGAGGGGAAGTTCTGCCATCTTTAATCTGCCACACTTGCTACCTTCCAGTCTCAGAGGATCCCTCTCTCCATGAGGCCAGCACACATTCACCTTTTTATCTAAGCATAAGAGTCGGACATGACTGAGCGACTTTCTCACACACACACACACACACACACACACACATGCTTTCTTTGTCTTCCTGTCCTCCCCTTTCTTCTCTGGGACTACCCAATGTGGTTCCTCACTGCTCCTGACACTCAATGAAGGATTTGTGTGACAGCTGCTAGACCTCAACTACCTCAGTCTAACTAATATAAAAAGACTTTTTTTGTTGTTTTTTTCACATAATGAAGACCCCAGGGGAAGTATTGGCTTTAGGCATAGCTGGATCCAGGGATAAATGACTCTGGATCTGTTTATCTAAACTTCCTCCATGGAAGCCCTTTCTCTGTTTCCATAATGTAGCCCTTGGCAGCATGAGGTTGACATCATTTTTCCTGTTAACAGTCTCAGCTGAAAGCACATCCTATACATTTTCCAAACATGAATTCATTGAGATTTCCTTTGACTTATTTTATGATCAATTTTAAAATTTTCCAGAAGCGCTGAAAAAGATAGAATTCTTCTGTTTATTTCTAATTACCACGTAGGAGATATTTTCAGTACACCATTATTATAGCTTTAAAGTAAAACTTAAATTGTACATTTATGTCCCTGTGCACACAGCTCAAAGGGGTTTCAAGAAGGAAGATTTATCATTTTCAAAGTTTTTGAAAGAAAAGCTCACATATTCCCATTCAGTAATGAGTGTCTATATAAAAAGAGTTAACAGCTGATTTTAACTTCTTAGCTTAGTAAAAGTTCTTTTAAAGTTCCTCTTTGATCTTCTTATAAGTGAGGAGCCATGTCCTAGTTTTCTGAGTATCTAAAGATCCACTGTATCAATATATAAACTAATTTTGTCTCCTTTCAAAAATAATTTCTTATGAGATATTATCTCTGACAGCTGAGACTATGGTATTTGAACAGAATATTACTTTCTAACACTATAATGTCTGAAAGAAAAATAATGAGAAAAAACTAATAGCAAAAGAGATGTTATCATTTAGTAAAAAAAAAAAAATCCACTGGATGACTACATTAGATTCTCAATGTTTTTATGAATAGATGTCATTTATCTGGTATAATCAAAATGTCCCTATTCAGATTAACCCCTTTCTAAGAGATAAATGAAAGATACTGCAATGTTTCCAAAAATCAAATTGCTGTGATATGCCATCTTATTGAGATGTCTAATTCATTCATTCAGTAAATACTGAGTATCCACTCTATGCCCGCCACAGACCTAGGTACACAAGACACATGAGTGAACAAAACAAAGATTCCTATCCTCATGGAACTTATATTCTATCAAGAAGAAAAATGACAACATGATAAGTAAGCAAATAAGAGGGCATTTTAAAAAAATGAAAAAAAGAGATGAAAGGAATGGGGAAGGTAGAGGAGGGACACTTCATAATATTAAATAGGATGACCCAGGAGGTTCTAATGAAATGGTGACATTTGAGCCAAGAATGAAAGGAGGTGAAAGGGTCGGCCGTATGGTCGAAGAGTGGTCCAAAGAGAGGAAAGGGCTAGTGCAAAAGCCCTAAGAAGGAAGTGTGCCTGGCACGTTCCTGAAAGATTAAGAAGCCCAGCTTGGCAGGAACAGAGTGAACAAGGGGAAAAGGAGTAGAAGATAAAATTAGTGAGTTAAGGAGGAGGATGGGCTGATTGTGCACGACCTTGTGGCCAGTTATAAAGGATTTAGCTTCTACTGTTGGAGAAGGCAAGGACAACCCTCTCCAGTATTCTCGCCTGGGAAATTCCATGGACAGAGGACCCTGGCAGGCTACAGTCCATAGGGTCACAAAGAGTAGGACATGACTAAGCCACTAAACAACAACAACCAGCTTCTACTGTGAATGACAATGGAGTACATAGAAAACTTTAGGCAGAGAAACGTCAAATTCAGACTTACCTTTTAAAAGGATAATCTTAGTTGCTGATTTGATGACACATTATAAGGAAAAAAGAATGAAAATATACTTTTCAACTACAAATTGGCACTTACCAAGAGCATTGCTAATGACTGAACAACAAAGGCCTTTGCCATCTGCCTCTATGAAGATCGAACCCAGGGCTGCTATGGCTGTTGACCTTCAACAATCCCTGAGGGATTTCAGGGTGGAGTGAGGCACTCTGTGCTCCAGGGAATCTAGTGGGACAGTTCAGTCGCTCAGTCATGTCTGACTCTTTGCGACCCCATGGACTGCAGCACACCAGGCTTCCCTGTCCATCACCAACTCTTGGAGCTTGGTCAAACTCATGTCTATTGAGTCAGTGATGCCTTCCAACCATCTCATCCTCTGTCATCCCCTTCTCCTCCCACCTTCAATCTTTCCCAGCATCAGGGGCTTTTCCAATGAGTTAGTTCTTCACATCAGGTGGCCAAAGTATTGGAGTTTCAGCCTCAGCATCAGTCCTTCCAATGAATATTCAGGACTGATTTCCTTTAGGATTGACTGATTGGATCCCTAGTGGGAAAAGTCTTTGGGTAGTTGGATGTTTTTAGGAACAGATTTTATTATCTCAATCCTTCCATCTCCTCATATCTAGAGAAGCACTAAATCCCTTCATGGTTATGAAGGGATTTCATCCTCATGACTAACAACAACAAAAAGTCTTTTTAAAATGAGGGCTTCATGGTATTGAACTCCCTCTTCACCAAAACCTTATATATTCACCTTCACCCACTGCTGCTTTGGAGCATTCTCTCAGAGCTATCTGAGATGCTGCTTCCCAGCCTGCAGTCCTCATTTTGCCCCAACTAGAACTTAACTTGCAACTCACAAGCTGTACATCTTTTTTAGTCAACACTTTGACCCCACTAATCCATGTGAGAGCTGATGGTGTTATTAATATTAGGGTAATAAGAAGTTGTGAGATTCTGAAAAGATTCTGAAGGTATGGCCAGTAGAATTGGCTATGCGGTGGGATTGCAAGAGCAAGAGAGAAACCAAGAATCAACCTGAGCACCTGGCAGGATGGATTGACAATCAGCTGAGATGAAGCAGACTTGAGTTGGAATATCTTGAATTCTATTTTAGATATTCTGAAGAGAGCTGTAGATAGTTGAATATGAGAGTCAGAGTTTAGGAGAAAGAGTTGTCCTAGAGACAGAAATTTGTAAGTGGCAGTTATACTGATGACTTTAAAATCACAAAAAGAGGAAGAGAAGAGAGGTAACATATGAAAGGGGAAGGGAAGAAGAAAAAGGAAGGAAAGAAAGAGGAAGAAGAAGAAAGAGAAGAGGGAAGAACCAAGACTGAAAAGACACAAAGAAGAGAAAAAAGAATCAGCAAAGAAAACTAAGAAGCAATCAATGAGAAACAAGAAAAACCAAGAGTTTGGTGTTCTGGGAGCTCAGCCAAGATATATATTAAGGAGGAGAATGTTGAACTGTGTGTAAAGATGAGGACTGAAAAGTGGCCAATTTATTTGTTATTTGACATTGATATGCAATGTGGAGCTCATCAGCGACCCTGATGAGAGTAGTTCTGGTAGAGAGTTCTGGTGGGAATGGAAACTCTTTGAAGAAGTCTCACTACAAAGATGAGCAAAGAAATTAGACAGCAACTGGTTGGAAAAGTAGAGTCAAGAGAAAAAAAATTTTTTAACATAGAACTAGCAAAAGGTTTGTTTCCTGGTAGGAATTATTAAATGGAAAGCAAAAAAACTGATAACAGGAACAAGAGGGAAGAATTTCTGAAGAATATTTTTGAATGTTCTGAGAGATGTGATCCAGTCTATGGTGGAGGGGTTGGCTTTAGGAGGGAACATAAGGAGTTTACTGATGGTAGTGGGCTCATAGAAAGGCAGAGGAAGTGGAGCAGCCTCTATAGAAGATGATAGGAAACTTGGAGAGTTCTTTTCAGAATTCTTCCATTTTCTCAATGAAGAAAGAAAATTGCCAGCTATGAATGAGCATGGATGCATTTATCTTTGTGCTTTTTTTTTTTTCCATCCAGGTGAATTTTCTGATTTCTCCAATACTAGTTTATTATATGCATATTTTTTATGTCATTTTCCATGTGGCAAACCAACACAGAGACATCAGTGGGCATTTTGAGAATAAGAAAAAGAGGACTTTTAGGCTTGGATCCCTTAAGGTGCATTACTATGTATAATGTATCTCTTAAGCATATGTATTCTATCTTGATGACCAAAATCTAACATTAATCCAGAGCTTTGTAATGTTTATAACAAAGAACAGCAAAGTAATACTATACACATGTGCTTTACACTTTCAATGACATGGCTGTCTCTTCAAATCACTCTTCTAATTAATTTTCTCTACTGCCCATAGTAGTGCTATAAGGGACATTAATCCTAACACTTATTTATGGAAAACTTTTAAAGTGTTTAAAGTTTGTCTTTTCCACAAAAGTGTGTTCTTTAATTAGATTTAAAGGTATTGGTAGTCCAGAGTTTCCAGAGTGTTACATGGAATTCTTTTACTTAATTGGTCCAGAGAGATGCTCCTAGAAAAAGAGTTTTTTGATCATAGATTTTAGAAATGCCTCAAACTATATTTGCTTCTCGGAGCTATGCATGTAAAAAAATAATTGAGAAGTCTTAGGGGAATACGGAATTCCCTGGTGGCTCAGAGGTTAAAGGGTCTGCCTGCAATGCGGGAGACCTGGGTTCGATCCCTGGGTCGGGAAGATCCCCTGGAGAAGGAAATGGCAACCCACTCCAGTATTCTTGCCTGGAGAATCCCATGGATGGAGGAGCCTGGTGGGCTCCTCCAGGGCGCAAAGTCCTCCTCCAGTCCACAGGGCGCAAAGAGTCGGACATGGCTGAGCGACTTCACTTTCACTTCAGGGGAATAAAGAAAACTAGTGTTTCCCATACTTATTTTCATTGAACACACAAATAACACAGTTTACAGCTATTCTTTTTTTTAAATATAGCATTAAGTAATACAGTCATTAGGCATATTTATTTTGATATTATTCCAATATTTAAGAATATGAATGTGACTGATACATTATTACAGAGTAGATTAGCCTATTCCAACTAACATAGCACCTCTACCTACAACAGGGAAGGAAACGGAGTGAAGGAACAAAAACGCTCTCTGAAAAGGAAAGAAAATGTTTTTCTCTGTATCTTACATCTCTAATGTATGTGGGTCTATATTCCTGATGTGTGTCAGGGAATGAGAATCAGTATTATCTAAATGATAAGAATGAATACAAATAACCAAATAATTATGCATTAGAAAACATCAACTCATTCCATTTCTAATTATGAAACATAATGTAGAAAATAGTAAAATTCATTTAAAACAAGAAAATGTTATTGCTCTTTTAATAATACCAACATGTTAATACATTTCATTGTCACTAAAAATAAACTGTAAAATACCAGCGAATGATTTTAATGACTTTTCCCTAATATGTGTAATCACTCATGTAATTTTTCAAGTGATCATTATTACTTGAAATTATATTTGAATAATAATAAATTAAGCTTAAAAAATTAAATAGTGGAAAGTTTTTTATTTTAAGCTGCTAATTTAGTGAGTGATAATTATATAATGTGTCATAACCCAAAAAAGACTACCATGAAGCATCTTTGAGATGTCAGCAGCATAGATTGGTGGAGGGAAGGTGAAAACAATGTAGATTTGAAAACAGGTGTAGATTTGACTCCCTCCAGGCCAGTAGTTAAAATTCAAAACAGGTATTCAAATAAATGAGGGAAATTGAGGTTTGACAGTGGCAGGATGGGGCAGAATAGAAAGCAGTGGATCAAAGCAAAAGATTTGATCCGGTAAATGGATCATGGTAGCAACCAATCTTCACATGAAAAAGAATACAATAGCCTCAACTTTGAAGAAAGAGACTTATATCTCTAATTTAGTCAACACCATTAGCATATGATTTCCTTCTTTAAATGCCTACACAATGATAAATACGAGGTACTCAAAGATACTTTGATTTGTAGATATTGGATAGGTGGCTAGGTCTACTTACTACCTAGTAATACACTAATATGGCATGGAATTCCATTTTATACCTCAAAAAATCACAAATTCTTATATTATAGAAATTTGGAGTCTGTCCCAAATAGTTGAAACCACAAACATTAAACCTACCAATGCCAAGATTCTGTAACATTTAAGATGAGGTTGATTCCTAACTGAAAAATTCAGCTATCAGTTCAGGGTACAAAGAGAAAAGCCCAGTCTTCTTTAAAAATCTCTAATGGTGGGGCTTCCCTGGTAGTCCAGTGGTTAAGAATCCACTTGCCCATGCAGGGGACATGGATTCGATATGGAACAACTAAGCCCGAGTGCCACAACTCCTGGAGCCCATGAGCTTTAGGGCCCTCAAGCCACAACTACTGAGACTGTGTGCCCTAGAGCCTGGGCACTGCAACTACTGAAACTGGCATGTGACTCTCAGGCTCTAGAGCACAGGCTCAATAGTTGTGGCACATGGGCTTTGTTGCTCTGTGGCATGCAGGATCTTCCTAGATCAGGGATCAAACTTGTGTCTCCTGCATTGGCAGACAGATTCTTCACCTCTGAGCTACTAGGGAAGCCCCACTTTCTACTTCTTGATAAACTTTTTTTCACTTTCTCCCAAGACACAAAACTCCTAACACACTGGCTGCCTCTTCTGAGATATCGTTGTGTATTCCTCATTTTCTCCTCATGTTTCTTTTGGGGGGAGGGGAGGGGCTCTTTTGCCTTTAATTTTAGAGCACTTGAGGGCTTAGTTCTTGGATTGTTTCTTTTTATATCTATAAATATTCCCTTGGTGATTTAGACTAGTGGTTTAAAATATTCCCTATATTTTGACAATTCAGAAATACACATCTTCAGCTCAGCTCTCTCCAAATTCCAGGCCTATCTCTAACCCTGTGTATACATTATTTCAAAATTGTATGTCCAACTGAACTTCCCATCTTTCCCCTTAAATGTCTTCTTGCAGCTTTCCCCATCTTAAGTTAACAACAACTGTCCTTCTGGTTCTCTAAACACTAAGCTTGGAATAATCTTTTTATCCTCTTTCACGCCTACATCCAATTGTTAAGCAAATAATCCTGGCAACCATTCCCACTGGTGCAGTGTGAGCTGCATTAATCTCTCATCCGGGAATATGAAGGTAGTCTAACTGATCTCTCTAGCCCACCACTGCCCCTCTACAGTCTACTAGCAACACAGCAGCCTGTATGATCCTTCTAAAGTCTATGAAAGTGAGTCATCTATTTGCTCAAAACTCAGCTATCACATTCCATTGTCAAATCTTTACAAAAGCTGACAAAGCCCTACAGGATCTGTCCTGCCCACCTACCTATCTTTATAGACTCATCTCCAACTACTCCGCCTTATCAATGACCTCCAGCTATATCAGCTTCTTCACTTTTCCTAGGACTTGTTACACATTTCCATCTTTCATACATATAACTCAAGTCTGTATATTCACCTTCTCAATGAGGCCTACATAGTCAACCAGTAAATACGGGGTTTGATGTCCAGGCTTCTATTCCCTACTGTTGGTTTTCCTTAAATGTCTGAATTCCTTGAGCATATGTATGTGTTTATGAAGGAATTCAATTTGCATAGATGAGAAAAACAGTTTCTTCAACAGTAACGTATGCCTGCATTACAGCTCCTTTTTCAATAGGAGCTATGGTTTCTTGTAAGTTGTCAGGGTATTTCAACCTGCAAGCAACTGCAGGTAAGTATGTAATCAGGATGCAGAAATTATTGCTCCCTACATGTCAAAATATGGTTTTATTTACTCTGGGACTGGAGTGTTACTATTATTCAACACCACCCTCTCCACCACCAAGTGAAAATTCACCTCTGCTCAATCTATCATGTCATCTCAATGCCCACAATTGGGGAGCCCACCCAGAAATAATCTTTTTCTTTGAAGAGTTACACTGAGTCTCTGACCTTAAGAAAAAGCTGTCAACAGTTTACCTGAAAGCAAAAGGGCAAGAGTTCCCAATGAAGTTCTTCAATGAATTAACATAATTGAGCTCTGGCCCATTTCTTCACTAAAAATCTGAGACTTAAAAGCTTCTCCAACATCTTAACTATGGTTCTCAGATTTACCTCTCAATTCAAGCTCTTTGCTTTATACCCTTTTATATCATGCCTCAAAACTCCTGGATGTTATTTTATGTTATAAGCATGTTCATGGCTTCGTTTAGATTAGATCTGATAGAGAGAGTGCCTGAAGAACTATGGACTGAGGTTTGTGACATTGTACAGGAGGCAGTGACCATCCTCAAGAAAAAAAATGCATAAGGCAAAATGGTTCTCTGAGGAGTCCTTATAAATAGCTGAGAAAAGAAGGGAAACTAAAGGCAAAGGAGAAAATGAAAAGATATACCCATTTGAGCAGAGTTCCAAAGAAGAGCAAGGAGAGATACAAAAGCCTTCCTCAGTGATCAATGCAAAGAAATAGAGGAAAACAATAAATTGAGAAAGGCTAGAGATCTCTTCAAGAAAATTAGAGATACCAAGGGAACATTTCATGCAAAGATGGGCTCAATAAAGGAGAGAAACAGTATGGACCTAACAGAAGCAGAAGATATTAAGAAGAGGTGGCAAGAATACACAGAAGAACTGTACAAAAAAGATCTTCATGACCCAGATAACCACGATGGTGTGATCACTCACCTAGAACCAGACATCCTGAAATGCAAAGTCAAGTGGGCCTTAGGAAGCATCACTATGAACAAAGCTAGTGGAGGTGATAGAATTCCAATTGTGCTATTTCAAATCCTAAAAGATGATGCTGTGAAAGTGCTGCACTCAATATGCCAGCAAATTTGGAAAACTCAGCAGTGGCCACAGGACGGGAAAAGGTCAGTTTTCATCCCAAGAAAGGCAATGCCAAAGAATGCTCAAACTACTGCACTCCAACATCTTAACTATGCACTCATCTCACACGCTAGCAAACTAATGCTCAAAATTCTCCAAGCCAGGATTCAACAGTACGTGAACCGTGAACTTCGATATTCAAGCTGGATTTAGAAAAGGCAGAGGAACCAGAGATCAAATTGTCAACATCAGTTGGATCATTGAAAAAGCAAGAGAGTTCCAGAAAATACTTACTTCTGCTTTATTGACTATGCCAAAGCCTTTGACTGTGTGGATCACAATAAACTGTGGAAAATTCTGAATGAAATGGGAAAGCCAGACCACCTTAAATGCCTCCTGAGAAATCTGTATGCAGGTCAAGAAGTAACAGTTAGAACTGGACATGGAACAACAGACTGGTTCCAAATCGGGAAAGGCTGTATATTGTTACCTGCTTATTTACCTTATTTATAGAGTACATCATGCGAAATGCCAGGCTGGATGAAACACAAGCTGGAATAAAGATTGCTGGGAGAAATATCAGTAACCTCAGATATGCAGATACACCACTCTTACAGCAGAAAGCAAAGAACTCAAGATGAAAATGAAAGAGAGTGAAAAAGTTGGCTTACAACTCAACATTCAGAAAACTAAGTTCATGGCATCTGGTCCCATCACTTCATGCAAATACATGGGGAAACAATGGAAACAAGAGACTATTTTGGAGAGCTCTAAAATCACTGCAGATGGTGACTGCAGCCTTGAAATTAAAAGACACTCTTTGGAAGAAAAGCTATAACCAACATAGACAGCATATTGAAAAGCAGAGGCATTATTTTGCCAATAAAGGTCCGTCTAGTTAAAGCTTGGTTTTTCCAGTAGTCATGTATGGATGTGAGAGTTGGACTATAAAGAAAGCTGAGCAGAGAAGAATTGATAATTTTGAACTGTGGTGTTGGAAAAGACTCAGAGAGTCCCTTGGACCACAAGGAGATCCAACCAGTCCATCCTAAATTAAATCAGTCCTTAATATTCATTGGAAGGACGGATGCTGAAACTCCAGTACTTTGGCCACCTGATGCAAAGAACTGACTCATTTGAAAAGACCCTGATGCTGGGAAAGATTGAAGGCAGAAGAAAGGGACGACAGAGGATGAGACAGTTGGATGGCATCAACAACTCGAGGACGTGAGTTTGAGCAAGCTCTGGGAGTTGGTGATGGACACAGAAGCCTGGCATGCTGCAGTCATGGTGTCGCCGAGTCGGACACGACTGAGCAACTGAACCATGGCTTCATCGTATTCTGTCATTGGAACTTGGTGGGAAACCACCATGACTGACTTTATTCAGTATGTCACACGGAACTGAAGGTGCCAGCATTAACATGAACAATATAAATTTTAGAGACCTATTCCTGATATAAATTTCTGTATTCTGTTCAACAGTGGTCTCATTTTCCCCTGCTGCTGCTGCTAAGTCGCTTCAGCCGTGTCCAACTCTGTGCGACCCTATAGATGGCAGCCCACCAGGCTCCCCCGTCCCTGGGATTCTCCAGGCAAGAACACTGGAGTGGGTTGCCATTTCCTTCTCCAATGCATGAAAGGGAAAAGTGAAAGTGAAGTCGCTCAGTTGTGTCCGACTCTTCGCAACCCCATGGACTGCAGCCCACTAGGCTCCTCCATCCATGGGATTTTCCAGGCAAGAGTACTGGAGTAGGGTGCCACTGCACCATTTCCCCTAGTGTGGTTTTATTTAGAAAAATTAAAATAACTACTTCATGAATGCATAAATTCTTAACTGACCTTGAAGTGAAGTGAAGTGAAGTGAAGTTGCCCAGTCGTGTCCAACTCTTTGCGACCCCGTGGACTGTAGCCTACCAGGCCTCTCCGTCCATGGGATTCTCCAGGCAAGAATACTGGAGTGGGTTACCATTTCCTTCTCCAGGGGATCTTCCTGACCCAGGGTCGAACCCGGGTCTCCCGCATTGGAGGCAGATGCTTTAACCTCTGAGCCACTAGGCAACCTAAATTTTCATGGAACTGATCTCAGAATTGGATCTGAAATTTAGAGCACAAAACTGCCTACCAATCTACAGCACCAAAAGAACTTCAAATTTACCACATGCACTACAGTACCCAATGCAAGACATACTCAATCCCCAAAACTTGAAGAATTACACAAGTTAGCTCCAGAAAAACATAAAGTCATGTTATGTTACTATTTTATATAGAAGAAAAAAAGGTGACAGATTTTGTGTTGACTTATATAGGGAGTACAGATTAAGCTATCATATTGGTCATTGCATAACTACAGGAGTTCACCATTCTCTTTGTACATTCAACCTATACAAACTATAAAGAAAAAAAATTCTAAATTACGGAGGAAATTGTTATACTGATTACTGGTCTAATTTCTAGTTGCTTACACAGCTAATTACTCACACATATACCTAGATTATCTAAGGATCTTTCTTTATATTTAGCTTGTATCCTAAGTGTGTATGACTCATGGTACATTTTCCCTTGCAAAAAGTATGCCAAAGAGCAAAATGAGAGGTTTAAAAAAGGGGGGGCGGGGGGGGCAGTCAAATGAATGTTTAAAACTAGATAAAATAATCCTTCATGTTTGTGATTTGAAATTTTTTTTTGCTTATTTTTTTGCCTTACTTTTTCTGTTTAATAGGCCACAGAGAATTTTTAGACCAAAATTCAAGGCAGGTGATTTTCTTATTATCAAATGAAAGTAGTATGTATAACTTTTAGGAACTAATAAAGATACATAAATATAATACATTCATTTTCTTCACAGATTTCAAATTAAAGATGATTACTAACAAATATAGGTTCATGCAGTCTGCTTTTTCCCAACCAGGCCTGAAGAGGAAAGAACCAGTGGCAAGAATACTCGCTCCTAGCAAGCAAATATACCAAAATTATAATTAACAAAATCTTCAAACTTCTAGAATAGTCTATGGTCAGTATTAGCAGCTCAATTGCTTATATACCCTCCAGAACTGCAGAATAGACTTTTAAGAATAAAATGAAAACAGAGATCATATTGTAAATATTATATTTCTCTCACTCACAAAGCTGTATGAGATATTTACTAGTTTTAATATGTATCCATAGGATTAGTACTCATATGGAGTACAACATGGAACAAGTGCAGAACTAAAGAAATAAGTCCATCTGAAAACAAAAGCACACATTTCTTAGGATTTAAAAATATTGCACATAATAAGGTTGCACAGAAATTACTGGCTGTTTTTATAAACAGAATGAGGTATTAGTCAATCTCTAAAGATGAGTGCAAAGAAGAAAAACCACACACACACAAAAATACATAAATTCACACTAAGACCTAGAGGGCCAACAACTAATTAAGAAATGTGAAAAGATATGTAAAACAGCTATGACTTTAACACTACAAAATCATTAGCCAGGGATCAAACAGGTAACAATCTCTTGACAATATTTAAGTTTTCAACTTTCTTTTGGTCTTAAAAACTATGAGCAACACAATCATTTCCTTTACTCCAATTCTTCTGCATGGTTCTGTGGTAAATATTAAACCATACTTTTCTCAAGCTTTCAGTGGAAATTAAACAAGATACTGCTTGCCATCCTTTGCTGAACTGAATTATACAGTTTCACATACATTTTGCAACCTAAGTCAGAGATGCTACAGAGCATGCAATTTTAAATTAGCAAAGGTTTCACTCAAAAAAAATCATTCATGTTCACATAATTTAAATCTAGAATAACTTTTAAAGTTTAACCTTTAAATATTTATCAGGCAAAGTCAATTCTTTCCTTAAATTGGTCATAAGCCCAAGGACAAGTAGAGAAAAAAAGACCAGGCAGAATTATAGTATCTTTTTTTTAAAGAACCTTGTCTAATCAGGGAAATTAATTAGCTACTGGTCTCCTAATTAGATGTTGAATTGTCAAAAACAATTTAAATATATTTAACAGCTATATTAAGTTAAGTGAAATCATGCACTTGTCAAAATAGTTCACAAAAAAATTCTTTCTGCATCAAAGATATTGAAGAGGAGTCACCTAATTGGGTTTAATGAGAACAGAAAAAGAATCAACTACTGTCCTGAACAGTCAGTGTATGTAGTAACCATATTTCCTCTTCGTTGAGTGACAGTCCTACAGTGCTTGCTAGATCCATGGAATCTATTTTCAGTCTGTACTGTATGTCCATTGTTGGTGGTGTCAAAACCACTAAAAGAAAACATTTTCTCCATATCTTCAAACATGTCATCAAACAAACCACCTCCAAAAGAAAACTCCTGGAAATGGTGCCTTTGTCTACTGGAACCATCCTGGCGTGTCTGGAAGTGATTTTCAAAATGCTTCTTGGACCGAGTATTTTGGTTTTGACCAAAAAAATCAAAGTCCTTAAATAAGTCATCAAAATTGAAGTTAAATGAGTGCTCAAAAGGACTTCCACTAGCTCTTTGTCCTTTACCATTAGTAAAAGCATTATGTCCAAGTGTATCATATTCTTTCCGCCTATTAGCATCTGAGAGAGTTTCATATGCTGAAAAGAAATAAAAATACTTTAGTAACTGAAGAGAAACAAAATTACATATATCCAAACCTTTTAAATTTATCTATTTTATGAAAAGATTTCACAGCACAAATAAAACCAAAGCTTACAAGCGTAAGAGTAAAAAGTCACAAAAGGCAGAGATTTTTTGTCTTACCCACTGTATGCTATCAGCAGTTAGCACAATACCTGCCTCTAGTATCTATACAATAAATGTTAAATAAATGCTACCATTACTAAAAATAATTATATGGGCAACAATTTCAGAGTTATTCTTCATACTATTTGTGTAAAAATCACTGCTTGCATTAAAGAATTTAACGAGCAAATTAAGAGGAATTCAGATTTTTCACCTCCTTACTAGCTGAAATAAATGTTTAACTCCAACTCCCAGTTACCACTACCCAACATTAACTACTGAATGCTCAGGAGATGCAATCTGTTTCGGAATTAGTATTAAGTCAAAACTTGTTTAAAACTTTTCCTTTAAAGACAAATGTGGCTTTGAGATGTAGACCAAGTGAGGAAGAAAAAAAAAACATTTAAAATCTATTTAATTTTTTTATGCTCAATAGTTTTATATTTAATCTCCATACTTCATAAAAACTTTAAATTTGAGGTATCTAAAATTCCTAACATAAACAATAAGCGATGTTATAAATAATAAAAGAATGAAATACTACATTTTCAACATTTTTAGATCTGAATGCCCAAAAAAGTATATACTTCCATACATCCAGGATCAAAATGTTATAAGAAAACAGCCTTGAGACTTTCATTACATTTACATATACATCCCACTTTACCTCTCATCTCCCACAAAACCTTCAAATACATACAAACTTCTTACCTATCATTCTCCTTTACTACTTAATACCTTTGAGACCTTGGAAATAGTCATTTACATACCTTCTGCAATCTCTCTGAATTTTGCTTCAGCATCAGGGCTCTTATTTTTATCAGGATGGTATTTCATGGCCAACTTGTGAAAGGCCTTCTTGACTTGGCGCTCCGAGGCCGACTTTGGCACACCTAAGATATCATAGTAACTTTTGGAAGCCAAAATTAATTCAGTTATCATTAAAATGCAGATTGCAAAGATGAAAACTGATTGGGGAGTAGCCATTTCTAATATCCTAAAAAAGAAAAGAAAAAAAATTATGGAATTAATCTTTAGATTTTTCTTTTAAAAGGAACTGGGTGAGCTTTCAGGATTTAAAGTACACTAATGCAGTAATGCAAAAAGGGTGGAAAATCAAAATACTTTTTGAAAGAATCCTAATCTTCAAGAATGTATACTCTGCTTCTGCTGCTGCTGCTAAGTCATTTCAGTCGTGTCCGACTCTGCGACCCTATAGATGGCAGCTCACCAAGCTCCCCCGTCCCTGGGATTCTCCAGGCAAGAACACTGGAGTGGGTTGCCATTTCCTTCTCCAATGCATGAAAGTGAAGTCGCTCAGTCGTGTCCAACTCTTCGCGAGCCCATGGACTGCAGCCTACCAGGCTCCTCCGCCCATGGGATTTTCCAGGCAAGAGTACTGGAGTGGGTTGCCATTGCCTTCTCCGATGTATATTCTAAAGGGGTTTAAAAAAATTTAACTGGAAACATGTCTATGGTAAATAGCCCCATATGTCTAAATTAGCAGTAACCTTCCCTCCTTAAGAAACAGGCTTCCCAGATGGCTCAGTGGTAAAGAATCAGCCTGCCAAGCAGAAGACGCAGGTTCAATTCCTGGGTCGGGAAGATCCCCGGAGGAAATGGCAACCCACACCACAATTCTTGCCTGGAAAATCCTATGGGCAGAGAGAAGCCTAGCAGGCAACAGTCCACGGAGTTGCAAAAGAGTCAGACACAACTTAATGACTCAACAGCAACAAAGAAATTTTCAGTTTTCATTTCGGCAAAAGGAGCCAAGGCTTGCACTTATAGAATCTCAATATCACAATAATATTGACAACTCAACAGAACGTAATCTCTTTAAAAAAAAAAAAACTGTAAGATCTCAAATATTTAATACAAAAGCATGAATATATGTTATGTTAAAAACTCGTAATTAACAAAATTTAGGATTTCTGCTAAGGCTGCCAAAAAAAAAAAAAAATTGAACTTTCATTGTTTGTACTACAGATAAGGTAAATTTACTTTCAAACTTCTCAGGAGTCATTAAAGTATTTCTCTAACCTCAAAGAAGTTTCCACCTAGAATACAACTTGGAATTCTCGAGACTACAGATTAAATGATTCGCGATTTAAAAAGAATTGATCCTGTTTTTTGAATATAGGAGTGCTTATAAACCTAAGATGACATAACATGCCTGACGAAAGACACTCTGGTTTGTGGAAACTGCCTGCCTTCCTCTCCTGTGGCCCGTTTGAAGCGTAATTAGTAGACAGATCACTTCTTTCCAGAGAGTTAGTCACAGTCACGGGTACCAAGAATCAAGTACAAACTCCTGGTTAAACGAACACAAACCGAGCGTGTACTGCGGTGCCAAAGGGCGGTTGCCAAAGGGCGGGTCTAACACTGGCAGAGAGGTACCTTCCTGGTTTAATAAACTTCATTTCACAGTTTCAAGGTGAATATCCCATCCTTTCCTAGAAGACTGACTGCCTTATACTGACTCCTCATTCCTAAGAGGGACCTGGCGGACAGTCCCGAGGGTCTCTCCTCAGAACCGGTGACTGCTTGGACTAGACCGTCAGCCCTCACCCATACTCGCCCTAGCAGACCAGATGCAGCCGTTGGGTTGAAGGGCTCGGGGTCCCACCCGGGGTCCGGCCCTAAGAGGAGCTGCCCACACCCGAGAAAGCCCGCGGCACAACCCCACGACAAACAGCACTACGCTGTTTCTGCCATCACCTTTCCCCTATTTTCCTCAAGAACACCTGGCAGCCCGAAGCCCCAGCGGCGATCGTAGCGGATACCGAGGCCTAACCCCCCTCCCCGAGACCTCGGCCTCGTCTCTCGTCCACAACCTCCGGCTGCTGCTGCTCCTAACCGGCGACACTAACCAGCGACTCCACACGGCCGCTCGGCTCGGCCTTCACCCCGGCCTCAGCAGCTTCCGTGAGCCGATACGGGCCCACTGCCTCCTGTCCGCCGACCTCACACGCCTCTCGCAACCGCCTTCCCGCACAGCCCGCTCCCCACTGGCTGGCCGGTAGCTGCGGGCGCCTGCACCTCAGGAGGACATACACGAAACGCTTTTCTATTGGCTCCCGCCTCCCCACCTGACCCTGGCGCCCTACGCGCACGTGGAAAACTGTTGTTGCTGATCAGCCCATGCGTCACTTCCGGCTCCAACCCCCTAAAGGGCCGAACCGAAGCCGGCGGAAACGGAAGTGAGTTCAGGGTGGCCGAGTCTTTCCACTCCACCCCGCCTGGCGCAGGCGCGATACCTCGGGCAGCAAGGATCTCCAGCCTCGCCTCGGTGAGGAAGTCCCGCCTGTGCCCCTTGGCGGCTCGGGTCTTGTGTGGCAGCGCTGCAGGGATGCCCCGCTATTGCGCAGCGATTTGCTGTAAGAACCGCCGGGGACGAAATAATAAAGAGCGAAAGCTTAGTTTTTACCCGTAAGTTGCCCCTAACGCGGAAGCTTCACCTTGCCTTTGGGTCGCTGTCCTGTGGCGTTTGGGGTTAGGGTTTGGCGTCTCCTGTCTGCTCTGTAAATTTGTCCTGGGTTCTCCGGGAGTGTTTGATTTCTGCGCAGGAGGAGGGCGCGAAGGCGCGAGTTGAGTCTACCTGGAAATGTTCTGACATTTCTAGGGAGGACGCTGGGCGTGTGGCGAGGCATAGGGAGGGGTCTGTTGGGGGTGTTAATAGGGCATTTTAAGCGGTAAAATTTGAGCGACACTTCTGGTTTTCAGAGCGTTTCCCCACCTCCCCTGACCTCATTTCATTGAACAACGCTAATGGACGTGAGTTTGAGTGAACTCCGGGAGTTGGTGATGGACAGGGAGGCCTGGCGTGCTGCAATTCATGGGGTTGCAAAGAGTCGGACACGACTGAGCGACTGAACTGAACTGAATCACTTCAGGTGCATCAAACGTGCCGAATGGGAAGGTGCCCTCCAAGTTTATCTTACACCTCCTGTGAGTTAGGTCGCATAGATGTTATTCCATTTTCTCCTGAGAAAACAGGCTTTTCAGAAAAGATAAGGTAACATACCTTGAAAGTTTTGTGGCAGAGGCGGAATTATAATCTGTCACCTGCTCAGGGCTCTAGATAATTCTTCACTGGTGCAGGGAGCAGGTAAGTAAGGGCTAACAGGTTTTCCCCGCTCTCCCAACGTAGAGCGTTCCTAGGAAGCCTTTTCTAAGCGAGGAAGCAATTGCTTTTATTTTGTAAAAGCGAAAAATTTGTTTGGGCCCTAATACCTGTTAGACCAAACTTTCCTAAAAGTGAAGTGGCAGAAAGCGAACTCTGGAAAAGTAGAGTTTTTTCCAAATTACTTTATTCCAAATTACTGTATGTATTCCAAATAACTATAGCCACGAAATATTTTTTTGAGGAACCCCAAAAGTACTCATTTTTACTTGGAACAATAGGGAAGAAGTATTGTGTACTACTTATTAGTAAGATACCCGGCTCCAAAGCCAGATTTAGGTTCAAATCCTGGCTCCATCACTTTGTAGCTGAACGACCTGTAAATTATTTAACCCTGCTACCCAAGACCTTCCATCTGTAAAGTGGACACGTTAATAGTACAGAATTCACACGTAACGTCTAAAAACATAAAATAGCACTTGGCATTCATAACATGCTTCGTGTTTGTGAGAAATCAACGTGTTTAGACTATTCTATAATTTCCTTTATTTCTTATGTGAAAGTGTTTGTTGCTCAGTCGTGTCCAGCTCTTTGTGACCTGTGGACTGTGGCCCACCAGGCTCGTCTGTCCGTGGAATTCTAAATAATTTAGCTCTAATGTGAGTGTCTTTAAGTTAATTTGAAGTTTCACTAGCTATTTTGTGAAGCTTTTTTGACTTTAGACCTAAAGCTCATTGTTCAGTAATGACTCAGCTGCTTTCCATTATCTTACCTAATGGAAAAAAACAAAAAACTGATAACTCCAAATGATTTGAACTATGTGCCGTGTTTCTACAGTTATCTTCCTTGAAGCCCTTCCACAGGTTGCAGAGATATTTTACGGGGATAAACATACTCTGGTATATGAATGTCACTGGCTCTGAGGAGGTTTGTAGCAAAGAATCATGTTGAACTTAATACCATATTTCCCATATTTATTTGGCCTTGGGTTTGGGGGGCTCATAACCTCAGACTAGGACTTCTTTAGTCTTGTAGACTGCATAGTTACTATTTTTAAGGAGAGAAAAATAATAAGGCCAGAGAAAGTCAATTATAGATTTTTATTCCTCAAAATATGAATTTACTGGAAATGGAACTTTTTATTGACTTTTTAAAATTTCATGTGTTCAGTCCCCTAATAGCATCCAACTTGAAGAATTTTCTTGCTAACACTGTCACGTGCTGCAAAATAAATTTATATTAATTAGGAAATTCAATGAATATAGTGCTCAGTTTATACCAGTGATTATTCTAAGTCCTCTGAAAGTAAAATTCTTTTTGCCACTAAATGCCTTTTCTCATTACGTTTATCGTATTTATAATATAAGTTACTGATATATGTAAGGTTAAAAACTTTTTAAACTGTGTATGAATATTGTATTAATGGTAAAAAAAACTTCCAAAAGCAGATAATATGATTTTTCTGTGGAACGATATCAGGGTTAAAAATTATTTCCTACAAAGCACCCAGATTCTTTTCATCTAGCATCTTACTACGTTATCAATATTTATTTTTTTATAAGATCTTATTACTACAAAGCATAAATGGTTGTGATTGAGAGAAATGTATAACAGCTGCTTCTTGTATGAGAACCTTTTATGTTACTCCTTTTTAAAAATAGGAGATTATTATATAATATGTGTCTTGGACTGTGTTCCTATAAAATGTTCAAAAGAAGTATAAATCACTGTTGTTTAATACAAACCTGTTTACACTGGTAGAATAAAGTTTTCTGTCAAATTCTGCAGCAAGTCCAAATTTTACCCTAAAACATGTAGTGTGTTAGAGCCAACTCTGAATATCCAGGCTATTTGGTACAGGAACAACATATATAAAGAACTCTCTTGCCTTTCTTTGTCTTTTCGATGTGTTTCCTATTATAAAATATGAGTCTGCCCTCTTAACATGTTTGGTTCTCTTTCAGAACTTGAATACTTGAATTTTAGAGTTCCCAAACCACTAGCTAAAGAAGACTAGAAATGTTGGACTACATTATAGATGGTTGGAATTGAGGCTGATTCCAGTAAAGAGAATGGAATATTAGTAGTTTTATAAGATATAGTATTCCTTTTATGTTAGCTAAACCATTTTTTGAATTAACATCTCCTTATTTTAAAAATATTAATATAAAAGCCTTAGGTTTAATGCTTCTTATAGACAGGAAATGGTTTGATTTGTTATATTACTATGAAGAATATTTGAATAGAACTTTTTAGTTAACAAAACTCTTTACTAGTTCTACAGACTATACAACAGAATGAAAAAGAAACATAATCCATAGAAAATATGAATAGATTTTATCCTTTGTAGTAACATAAATATTTTACTTGAAGGACCCTGAGTTATACTTCTCAGACAAAAGCTTTGGCTGCACACCTCATACCTTAGCTTTCTTTGCTGCAGAGGTGATATGGCAGTTGTTGTCATGAAGATGCTGTTGTATGGTAGGAGCAGTTGTCTTTGTGGCCCTTGGGTTACCTGTATATACAGGCCTGGAGTCTGGCATTACTGTTAAAATATAGCAAAGTTTTCCTTTTTTTAATTTCAGGTTTCCTCTACATGACAAAGAAAGACTTGAAAAATGGTTAAAGAATATGAAACGAGATTCATGGGTTCCAAGTAAATACCAGTTCCTGTGTAGTGACCATTTTACTCCTGACTCTCTTGACATCAGATGGGGTATTCGCTATTTGAAACAAACTGCAATTCCAACAATATTTGCTTTGCCTGAAGACAATCAGGTATTGGAGGCAGGGAGTAGGGGAGAAGGGGCTAATGCTGAGTATGGTGGCAGATTGCAGGGTGGCAGGTAGTCAGGAAGGGGGAGGAGAGTGAAAAATAACTGTTGGGAAAACACATACTTAAGAAAGGAAAACTCATGTGTACTTTTACTGAAAGTGATAATTTTTTAATAAACCATTCTGAAGCATAGCTTAAGAGGAGCCAAAGATAACACATACATAAATTATCAGGTTAAGTTTTTAATGTAAATTAATGATCTGAGATTTTTTTACTAGTCTTGTGAATGATCTGAGATTTTTCTTTATATATTGATTATGCATAATTTTTTTAAAAAATGCTTTCACATACATTTTGAGCTGTTAACATACTGAAAACATTTTTTAACTGAATAAATTTGTTTGGTCAGTATACTACTCAAAGTTGTATGGAAATAGCACTAACTAATAAGAGGATAAAGCCTAGTAAGGACATCTTTTTTAGAATTTGAAAATGTTATTTTATAGGAGAAAGATCCTTCCAAAAAAAAATCTCAGAAGAAAAAATTGAAAAGTGAGAAAGAAGTATGCCTAAAAGCCAAGTCAGAAGAATCTTTTGCATCAAATGAGCCAAAGAAGCATCCAGTTAATACAGATCTCCTCCCTGAACATGCAGAATTACTTGAATCATCTGCCTTGGTAAAACCACCAGATCCAAAAGCAGAAAGTGTGCAAAATAACATATTAACTCTTAGTCTAGTTAAACAAGGTACCAGAAAACCAGAATCTATATTGGAAACATCAGTTAACCAAGACATGGGTATAGGTGGTTTTCACACATCATTTGAGAATCTAAGTTCTACAACTATTACTTTGACAACTGCAAGTTCAGAGGGCATTCAGCAGCCTTTAGAAACCCAAGAAGTGATTGAAATAACTACTAATCATCTTGCTAACCCACACTTTACAAATAATTCTGTGGAAATTAAGTCAGCACAGGAAAATCCATTCATACTCAGCACAGTTACTCAAACAGTTGAAGAATTAAACACAGATAAAGAATCCGTTATTGCCATTTTTGTACCTACAGAAAATTCCAAACCTGCGATTAATTCTTTTATACCTGCCCCCAAAGAAACAGTGGAAATGGAAGAAGATATAGACATCGAAGACTCATATAAGGATGTAGACTATGAGACAGAAGTTTTACAGATTGAGCATTCTTACTGCAGACAAGATGTAAATAAGGAACATCTTTGGCAGAAAGTGTCTAAACTACATTCAAAGATAACTCTCCTTGAGTTACAGGAACAACAAACTCTAGGGAGATTGAAGTCTTTGGAAGCTCTTATAAGGCAGCTAAAACAGGAAAACTGGCTATCTGAAGAAAATGTCAAGATTATAGAAAACCATTTCACGACATATGAAGTTACTATGATATAGATTAAGAGGTTTCCAAGTTTGTGACTTTCATGTAAGGTTTCTGTTAGCCAAACCAAATTCTGTGTAAAGTGAACTTTTTCCTGTGTGAAATTCTTAACCTTAAGCCAAGCAAGTGCTCTAATGTTATGAACTGCATCCTATTCTTATTATGCTCATTTTTTTAAAACAACTCGAGAATTGTTGGGTAGATGACATTTCATTGCTTGTTAATTTTCCAAATTTAAAGTAAAAACTTAGTGAATAAGTAATATGATTCAGTCATAAAATGAGAGAACACAGACATGGTAAGCAAGAGCCCAGAATAGAAGTCAGGTTCCAGAATCAGTCCTGATTCTACCATTGAGATGTGTCTTGGACAAGTTACTTAAGATTGAGTCCCAGTCTCTTAATTTGTAGAAGGAGGGCACTGAACTAGATCTCTTACATAGTTGTTTCTTTTTAGTTTCTTCCCTTTATAGAAGATACTTTTAATAGAACAAGTTTTCTGTATGATAATCTTACACAAAAGTAGATGCTGGCTAGAATTTTCTACTATTACCTGTTAGGTTCTTCTCAATGTGTATTAAATTCTGTGTTGCTTGACCTTTGGGCTGTAATTTTTTGTATTATACAGCTTCTCTGATGCCTCGAGCAGTAAAGAATCCACCTGCAATGCAGGAGAGCCAGGTTTGATCCCTGGGTTGGGAAGATCCCCTGGAGAAGGGAATAGCAACCCACTCCAGTATTCTTGCCTGGAGAATCCCATGAACAGAGGAGCCTGGAGGTCTGCAGTCCGTGGGGTCACAAAAAGTCGGACATGACTAAGCGACTAATATTTTTTGTATTTTACCAGAAAATACTCTTGTTAGGTTTTATTCCAGTTGAACTAAAATAAGGAATCAACCATTAGCCTAGTTCTTAGGAGAGGTACTTTAAACTTGAAAGAATATATATCTTATATGTAGCTGACCATCATAATACACAGTTATTTGAATTGACACCCTGCCATTAAAGTTATTTTTATAAACCAAAAATTAAAATGAGGTTAATTTTTTAAATATTTTTTAGGAATTAACAGTTTATATCTATTTAAAATGTATAACCTTTAAACGTGTGCATGTCTCATTTTAAAATTCCAGAATAGAATAATACTTCTTCTTATACCTTCCCACTTACATGTATTTTATTAAAAGAAATTATAGATAGGTGGTGATGACCATGGCTTTGCAAGTGGTGCAATGATAAAGAATCTGCCTGCCAATGCAGGAGATGCAGGTTGATCCCTGGGTTGGAAAGGTCCCCTGAAGTAAGAAATGGCAACCCACTCCAGTATTCTTGCCTAAAAAATTCCTTGGGCAGAGTAGCCTGAGAGGCTACAGCCCATGGAGTTGCAAACAGCTGGACGCCACTGAGCACGTGCACATGGTAATGACCTTAGGGAGGTAACTAAGAAAGAGACGAAGGATGGTTTTTTTGATTTCTGTAAGGTAATAAACGTGTTTTGGTGCTGAAAAATAGGTTGTGCTCAATAAATAGTTGACTACACAGCAGATAGTATTTTAATTGTTTTTCTAAGTGGATGGTGATTATTTGCATATGAATGTGTGTTAGCTAATTATAAAAAAGTTAATCAGAGGTATCCTTATAACCATGGGGGGGAAAATCCTTAACATTTTTGTATAAATTATATACGTATAATTAATAAAGATATATTAAGTTCCATTTTGATAATATTTAAAATACATACTCTAAATGTAAATAGCCCTTTTAAGTCATTATAAAGTGTACATTATAGTTATTTTCTATTTATAGTTTACTCAGGAATAATTTCGGAGAAGGCAATGGCACCCCACTCCAGTACTCTTGCCTGGAAAATCCCATGGACAGAGGAGCCTGGTGGGCTCCAGTGCATGGGGTCGCTATAAGTCTGACACGACTGAGCGACTTCACTTTCACTTTTCACTTTCATGCATTGAAGAAGGAAATGGCAACTCATTCCAGTGTTCTTGCCTGGAGAATCCCAGGGACTGGGGAGCCTGGTGGCTACCATCTATGGAGTCGCACAGATTCAGACACAACTGAAGCAACTTAGCAGCGGCAGCAGGAATAATTTAAACTAGTTGTATTTCTTTAAACTACTATATTACAAGTATCTAAGATACTATTGACTTGTATATTCAGTTCAGAGTGTTCCAACCTAACTCAGTTAACTGTTAAATTTTATTTGGGGGTTTTGACCAACTTTATTTCTTACTTGGATTATTATAGGAACTTCTTAACTAATAGTACCTGTATTTTGGATCTCCTGCTTTTGGATCTTCCTGGAGTCCACTGTTAAGTTTTTTACCTAAACTATACATCTAGCTGTATCACTTGTGTACCACTTAACTTTCCTAGCTCAGAAATCGGTAATCACCCTTTAATAAGTACAGAATACAGCACAACTTGTTTCCATCATGTATATTATCCTCTGTGATTCTGTTCATCCTGTGTTCTAGCCATACTCGAATTCTTAGCATTTCTCAAACATGCTGACTTTGTCTGTTTATTTTATTCTTTAAATTCAACCAGTTAAAATTACATTTCAACTTTGTGGGAATATCATCCCTTTTACCAATCAAAATGGATTTTTCTTTGTTTCTACAGGGTTTGTATTATAACACTGTAGCAGTACTTACACGTTTTTTAAATTAATTTTTATTGGAGTATGGTTGCTTTTGTTTATCCTTTTTTTATATCATGATGTTATGGCTTTCTGTTCGACTTGACTATGCTTTTTTTTTTTTTTTAATTCTAGTGTTAATTGAATAAATGAAAGTACAGCTTTTAAGGATCAAAGAGACGTGTTAACATGGGATGGGGGAAGGTAATGTGATGAAGTAAGAAGTAAAAGCAGACAAGAGAGAGCATCCCTGGCTTCATAGCCAGGGCTCATCTTCACTTTTGTTTCATTGACAATGTAATATTCACTCAATAAAGGTTTGGATGAATATTCTGAATTTGCCTACTTAGAATTTCTTATTATTTAAAATAAAGAACCTTTTTAACAATTATGTCCTTCATACCTTGAGAATGTTTAGGGAAGGATATTGATCTTCTTATAGTCTTTGAAACATTCTGTGTTTCCAGTGTACAGTACAATTTACCAGTTATGTGCTATGCCACCTATTAATTGATTTTGGTTGTAGAAGGCTATCCCCACCACAAACTATTTCCTCCTTTCTATCCCAGATAATTAGAAAGGATATTAAGTCTAAGGAAGCTGTGTATCTTTATGCCTATACTTCAGGGAGATTGGTAAGTCATTTAAAAAGATTTCATCATAAATAATAACATGGCATTGATCTAAACATCAAGCAGGAAATTTTTCTGCATACTTTTGATCTTGAAAAAAATGACTCATGCATCGAGAGTTGGAATATTGATGTGCAGATGAATTTTTCTATTACTAGCTAAATTGAACAGTTCTGTCAACTAATTTGGTGTTCACGTACATGCTTTCTTCTTTTTTAGATTACACTGTTTTTCTGTGGATGAGGTGAGTGGGTTAAAACACAGCTGTCAGGGAAAAAGCTATAGAGAAAGGTGAGGGTAGAGATATTGACCAAGATGCATCTGTGTTAGAGAAACTTTCTTCAAGGAATGGCCTGTTTGAATTATCATTTTTAACCTATTCACCACCCTCTGATTTTTTGGTTGCCTGACCACCTCATCTCCAGTGAACTTTTCCTCCATTCCTTCTCAGCCACCTCATTTCCATGGTAAGTGGTAGACCTTTGTCATTTCCAGTACTTGCATCTGCTTTGAAAATTGTCAACTTCAAGCTCTTCATTCTGACCACCAGCTTCTGTTCTTTAGCATAGTTACTGGAACAGCTTACATTGCAACCAACCCTTTTCCATGGCCCATCATCCCTGCAGTGATTACATTTTCCAAATATGGCTGCAAAATATCTCTTATCCTATATTCTCCACAGTATAACCTTGCCACTCCATTATCAAGAGGTGGAGTTTATTTCTCTACCTTTTTCTGGAAAAGAGTGTGGCTGCTTTGATTGATAAGAGTACAGTAAAAGTGACTGCTAATTCCAACAGCCTGTAATGGGCCTGACAGCTTTCATTTCCTCTTTGGAGCTTTTGCTTCCTTAGAATACCAGGTGCCATGTAAGGTGTGTGATTACCCTGAGATCATGCTGGAAAAACCAAAGTCACATGGAAAAACTGGAAAGTGAGATACCAGACATGGAGTGAAGAAGCCACCTTGAAATTGATTCTCAAGCCCGTCACTCCAGGCTTCAAATGCAGCAGAGACAATCTCTTAGCTGAGCTCTTCCTAAATTCCTTTTGGGGTGGATTGTTAGGAAGTGTTTTAGGATGTGTTTTCCAGAGAAACAATTTCCCAGATCTGCAGCTGGTGAGCTGCAGACTCAGAAGAGCCCAAGGTGTAGTTCTAGTCCAAATCTGAAGGCCTAAGAACTGGGAGACCTGATTGTATAAGTTCTAGTCTGGGTTTGAGTTTGAAGGAAGGAGAGTCAATGTCCCAATTCAAAGGCAGGCCAAGAGTGAATTCTGCCTTACTCTTCTGTGCTGTGCTTAGTTGCTCAGTCATGTCTGACTTTGCAACCGTATGGACTGTAGCCCACCAGGCTCCTCTGTCCCCTGGATTGTCCAGGGAAGAATACCGGAGTGGGTTGCCATGCCCTTCTCTAGAGGATCTTCCAACCAAAGGATCGAACCCAGGTCTCCTGCATTGCAGGCAGATTCTTTACCATCTGAACCACCAGAGAATGAGGCCTACCTATATTAGGGAGGGCAATCTACTTTACTCTGTCCACTCATTCAAATGTTAATCTCATTCAGAAACACACACAGATAGACCCAGAATAACATCTAACCAAATATCTGGGCCCTCTGGCCCAGCCAAGTTGACACATTAACTGTTACAGGTAGCAATAGATAACCAACGCTATCCCCCTTCTGTATTTACCTCCATCCTTACTCTGATGCTGTGAACCATCATAACTGCTCTCCAGTAAAACCTTAAACAATATTGATCCCCTGTCTACTGTTCTCACTTGCCTAAACTCCATCTCATTGAACTCAAATACCTGTCTGCCTTTTTCTACATCAGAGTAGTTAGACTTAGCTGGAGAAGATCATACCAATGGACAGGCTTAATTCCACATTCATATCCAGAAACCCCAATTGGACCCAGCAGCATTATTGTATTTCTCAAGTGAGTTCATATCTCCAGTCTGATTCTCCCTCACACTGCTCCCTTCCCATCCTACTACCCCTTACTACTCTCCCAAGGTGAGGATCCCATCTCATGCTTCTCTGAAAAAGAAAAAATCTGAAACACCTCTATAAACCAAAATAGACTGTTACACAGTAGTAGTTGAATGAACTACATGTACATGTATCACCATGACTAAATACCCAAATTATGTGAAAAAGGTAAATTCCAAAATGTCTGGCAACAGTCTACTGTGTGCTGTGCTGTGCTGTGCTTAGTCTCTGTTGTCTCCAAATCATGAGACCTGGTGGACTACCCCACCAGGCTCCTCTGTCCATAGGAATTCTCCAGGCAAGAATACTGGAATGGGTTGCCATGTCCTCCTCCAGGGGATCTTCCCAACCCAGGGAACAGTCTACTACTTAATTAAATTTTTAAAATACACAAAACAGTAACGTGCTTATGTTTACATTCCTGCATAAAAGAAACACACCAATTTCAGGATAATGATTACTTCTCAGGAGGCAAGAAGGGGTGACGGTGGAGAGATCTTATGTGTTATTGCTTTAAAAGAGAAAAGTGAGGAGCTGAATAAAGATGACAAATTTCGTTACTGATTTAAATAATAGGTACAGGTCTACTATTTTTTAAAATGTTTCAGAATTTAAAGTTACATATTTTAGTTGAAATGACAGAAAACTGTTAGGCTTATTAAAGTAACTAAAGAAGGAAATGATAACCCACTCCAGTATTCTTGCCTAGAGAATCTCATGAACTGACCAGCCTGGGGAACTACAGTCCATGATGTCATGAAGAGTCATACACAACTGAAGTGACTGAGCATGCAAACTTGGATTTGAAGTTAGGCACTGTGCTAGGCAGAAGAATAGCCCCTCCTCACTAACTGTCTGAAAAGGGGCAATTTCCCTTTTTAGTAAGTGGCTAAAGTGGAATGGAATGGGGTAGGGGGGAGCAGGTCACAAACTTCTTTAGTTCTCTGCAGCAGTAAAATAAGAGCCAAATGAGGATGACATTTTTGCATATCATTTTCCCACTTGCTAGCACATTCCAGTTTCACGTCTCTCCTTGAGCTTGTAATAACAGACTGGCCCACTTCTCTATTCCCAGAGAAATTCCCGGCTCTACGATCAAGATGGGGTGGAGATGCACCAGGGGTAGACCTGATGGCGTCCCAGACCAGTGTCCAGTTTCTCACCATTAAAAACTTGCTTGCCTCTCATGTCACGCAGGGTGCAATCAAAGTAACCTTCCAGAATGCCTCCCAAGCTAAGATCACTAGGGAAAACATTCATCACCTGAGTGCTAGTGTATGACCCTGAGTATATTCCTGACCACAATAAGACCGATACAAACATAAAACCACAATGTTCCTTCCAAGCGTCACCACATGAGTATAAGTGATAGCAAAAGAGATGGTGAAGGGCTGGCCAGTGAGGAAAAAGTGATTTTTTTCCTTGAGTTATTAGGCCCAGTCCTTCAGTTCATTCCCACAGATTCCACAGAAAGAATATCTGAGTAGTTGGGACAAAAGTTACTGGAGAGCCTCCTCTGGTCCCACTAAAAGCTAGTGTTACCAAAGGAAGAAGCCTGCTGTACTTCCTATCTGAATAATCTTTAACCTGAGAGATGCTCTTGGAGCTTGAGCTCCATCTAGCTTCTGAACTTTGGATTCTTAGCAAGGCTGGGCGCTTCCTGACTACCAATCCAAGTTTGGGACATAAGTGACTGTACACAGTAACATCATGGACAGCAAGTCCCTTGAAAATCTGTGATCTGACAGATGAGGTTAGTAGTTCTAATTCCCAAGAAGTTTTGAAATTGTCAGAGAGACCAGAAAGCTTGACCGAGAAAAGAGACTTTGGTCCACATGCTTTGTCCATTTCTGGTTGCTCCCCTCACAGGGAGGTTGGATGTCCTTGGCATTGGCAGGTCGGTATAAACCCCCAATGAGGTGCCCCTTTTTGAGGCTGCCTTCAGTAATTACGAGGCATCTCATTCAAAACAGCAGAGCAGGGCTCCTAAATTGCTTCGCCCAGGGCATGTCATTCATTCACACAAGCACACCTTAGAGTTAGTCAGTTCAGTCGCTCAGTTCAGTTCAGTTCAGTTCAGTTGCTCAGTCGTGTCCCACTCTTTGTGACCCCATGAATCACAGCACGCCAGGCCTCCCTGTCCATCACCATCTCCCAGAGTTCACTCAAACTCAAACTCGGTGATGCCATCCAGCCATCTCATCATCTGTCGTCCCCTTCTCCTCCTGCCCCCAATCCCTCCCAGCATCAGAGTCTTTTCCAATGAGTCAACTCTTTGCATGAGGTGGCCAAAGTACTGGAGTTTCAGCTTCAGCATCATTCCTTCCAAAGAACACCTAGGGCTGATCTCCTTTAGAATGGACTGGTTGGATCTCCTTGCAGTCCAAGGGACTCTCAAGTCTTCTCCAACACCACAGTTCAAAAGCATCAATTCTTCAGAGCTCAGCTTTCTTTATAGTCCAACTCTCACATCCATACATGACCACTGGAAAAAGCATAGCCTTGACTAGACGGGCCTTTGTTGGCAAAGTAATGTCTCTGCTTTTGAATATGCTATCTAGGTTGGTCATACTTTCCTTCCAAGGAGTAAGCATCTTTTAATTTCATGGTTGCAGTCACCATCTGCAGTGATTTTGGAGCCCAGAAAAATAAAGTCTGACACCATTTCCACTGTTTCCCCATCTATTTGCCTTGAAGTGATGACTCATTGGAAAAGACTCTGATGCTGAGAGGGATTGGGGGCAGGAGGAGAAGGGCACGACAGAGGATGAGATGGCTGGATGGCATACCGACTCGATGGACATGAGTTTGGGTGAACTCCAGGAGTTGGTGATGAACAGGGAAGCCTGGTATGCTGCACTTCATGGGGTCACAAAGAGTTGGACACAACTGAGCCACTGAACTGAACTGAAGTGATGGAACCAGATGACATGATCTTAGTTTCTGAATGTTGAGCTTTAAGCAAACTTTTTCTCTCTCCTCTTTCACTTTCATCAAGAGGTTTTTAGTTCTTCTTCACTTTCTGCCATAAGGGTGGCGTCATCTGCATATCAGAGGTTATTGATATTTCTCCCGGCAATCTTGATTCCAGCTTGTGCTTCCTCCAGCCCAGCGTTTCTCATGATGTACTATGCATATAAGTTAAATAAGCAGGGTGACAATATACAGCCTTGATGTACTCCTTTTCCTATTTGGAACCAGTCTGTTGTTCCATGTCAGTTCTAACTGTTGCTTCCTGACCTACATACAGGTTTATCAAGACGCAGGTTAGGTGGTCTGGTATTCCCATCTCTTTCAGAATTTCCCACAGTTTATTGTGATGCGCACAGTCAAAGGCTTTGCATTGTCAATAAAGCAGAAATAGATGTTTTTCCGGAACTCTCTTGCTTTGTTGTTGATCCAACGGCTGTTGGCAATTTGATCTCTGGTTCCTCTGCCTTTTCTAAAACCAGCTTGACCATCTGGAAGTTCGCCATGGATAGTAAAGTGCAGTTTATTACATCGGCGAGCCCAAGGCAGAGTCTCCTCTTCGGCAAGGACCCCAGCTGACTTTTGTGAAAACCTTTTATACCTTAAGTGTACTGCTCAAGCCCACATCCCCAAATTCCTTAAACCTAGCCTAGAAAGTGTTAAAGGGAGATACAATCAGGTTACAGCCATGATTCATAATCAGAAGGGTCAGCTGATTATACATTGTAGCCTATACAAATGGGTGCCATAAAGATTACAAAGGTGATTGACTACATAGGGGATTATTACATTTTTCTGGGGGATGGAAAATCTTGGTATGGAATCTGGTGTTTATCAGTACGGGAGGCCAGTTTAGCCGTAGGTATGTTATCCCTGTGCTACTAGGCACATAGTCCAAAGCTCACTGAAAGTGCAAAAAGTTTTCTTCTTTTTCAAGATGGAGTCAGCTCTGCCTGACTCCTGAAAATTCCTTTCCTCCCTCAACATAACTGTATTTACATGGTCAAAATAATGTAAGCATAATATAAATACTGACAAAATGGAAGATGAGGTATGGCATGGGAGGATGTGTTTACGTGTGCATAGGTTTGTGCTAAGGCCAGGAGCAAGGGGTTGAAGATAAGGTGATTAAAGAGAGCAAAATCTTCATCAGTAGGATATCAAAAGATAATACCTAAATTCAAACTCTTTGAAATGCAAATTAAGTGTGTTAATTTTGAGATATATAGATAAATAAACAGAGTCTGTGTGTATGACTGGAAGATATTAACTCCAGGGAGCAGAAAATGAAGGACAGCTGTTTTTGTAATAGGTTTCATAGAAGGCTGACTTTTTAAGCACATGTGTCAGAGGTATGGGCTCACTCCTATTCATCCTTCAGAACTGACCTGTTTCTTATTTTATTTGGGAAGCCTTCATTTGCTCTTCCAGATGCCCTTCTTATTTACTTTATTAGACATCTTTACGTACCCTATGATAATACCTATCATCTAGTATCATTATTGCTCTTGTCTTCTAACCCCAATGTAAGTTTTCATACCCTTAAAGTGTGTGTGTGTGTGTTTTTACAAGTTTTTTTTACTTCATTGCCTAACACAATTCCTAGTACATAGTAGAAGCTCCATAAATATTTGTGAAGTGAATAACAGCACCTGCTAAAACCATATTTCAGGAGCTATTTGCCAGGTCTAATTCTAGCTCCACAGTGAGACAACTACCAAATAAATTAACTAATTTGTAGCTCCATGAGTGTATTATTACTCCACTATTCAAACAGGCTCTGTTAAATTATTAACGTGAATTGTAAGGTAAATAAACTACTTTAAATCTTTTATAGCATGCTATAAATAGTACCTAGTAAAGGCAAAGTAACAGTCCTTCCAGACTACTGTTTTGTAACTTGGAGGTCTTTGGGAAGCCCCTAGGAAAGTCACTAGAGAATACCCTAAAATTGAATGCAAAATTTTGTGTGCAGGCATTTTTCTAGAAAGAGAACCCATAATTCCTGTCAAATTAGGAAGGAGAGAATGATTTCAGAAATTTAAATGGCACTGCTCAGGGCAGCATGCCTTACATTTTACATTGTGCCAGTTTTTTAGAAAGGTATAGGACTCTCTACATATTTTGTTTTCTAAAAATCTTGAAACATAGAGATGGGAAAGTTACTATTCTAGACTTGAGTATACAAAAAACACCAATTCAGGTTTGTGATTTTAATTAATCAGGAATAGACTTCTAATTGAAAGAAAAATTTACCCATATCCAAAAGCAGGCTGTGTAAATTCTACAGAGAATTATTATGAGTTTTAGGCCAGTATTATTTCATATTTTATGAAATATAAATTTTAATGTTCAAGTAGAACAATGCTATATAGAATGTCAGATAAATTAAATATTAAATAAGTATTACTTTTTATTGTTATAAAATACTGTGTAAGTTCAATTTGTTTGTTTCTTGATTACTGAAATATAATTCAAAATGAGAAGCAATAGAGCAGGAGCCAATTTCAGAGGAAGCCTAGTCTTTATTTTTTTTCAGTCCATGCTTCAGGAGTTTCATTAATAAAAAAACATGGTTTTTAAATATGCACAGTGGACTAGAATATCATAAATGTTAAATGGCATTAATTTTATTGGGCGTTCAACCTTGCTTAGTCTAGGTAAAAATACAGTCACTGATATGAGACTAGAACATACCTAAACCACAGGAAAATAAATCAGTCAATTCAGTGATGTGATATTAAACTATAAGAAGAAATTTGCGGGGAAGTGAAGAGGGAAGGGCAAAAGACAGCATTCCAATTATTCAAATAATCCCCAGAAAGTCATTAATAAGAAAGCATTCACCTATTCCTTTTTGGAACATCAAGTAATATGTTAATTCACTTCAGTTCTGTTTCTCAGTCCTGTCCCACTCTTTGCTACCCCATGGAGTGCAGCACGCCAGGCCTCCCTGTCCATCGCCAACTCCCAGAGTTTATTCAAACTCATGTCCATTGAGTTGGTGATGCCATGCAACCATTTCATCCTCTGTCGTCCACTTCTCCTGCCTTTAATCTTTCCCAGCATCAGGGTCTTTTCCAATGAGTCAGTTCTTCACATCAGGTGGCCAAAGTATTGAAGCTTTGGCTTCAGCATCAGTCCTTCCAATGAATATTTAGGACTGATTTCCTTTAGGATGGACTGGTTGGATCTCCTTATAGTCCAAGAGACTCTCAACAGTCTTCTCCAACACCACAGTTTAAAAGCATCGTTTTTTTGGTGCTCAGCTTTCCTTATAGTCCAGCTCTCACATCCATACATGACTACTGGAAAAACCATAGCTTTGACTAGACAGACCTTTGCTGGCAAAGTAATGTCTCGCTTTTTAATAAGCTGTCTAGGTTGGTCATAACTTTTCTTCCAAGGAGCAAGCATCTTTTAATTTCATGGCTGCAGTCACCATCTGCAGTGATTTGGGGCACACAAAAAAATAAAGTCTGTCACTGTTTCCACTGATTCTCCATCTATTTGCCATGAAGTAACACTGGGCTGGAGTAAGCACAAGCTGGAATCAAGATTGCCAGGAGAATTATCAATAATCTCAGATATGCAATGACACCACCCTCATGGCAGAAACTGAAGAGGAACTAAAAAGCCTCTTGATGAAAGTGAAAAAAGAGAGTGAAAAAGTTGGCTTAAAGCTCAACATTCAGAAAACGAAGATCATGGCATCCAGTCCCACCACTTCATGGGAAATAGATGGGGAAACAGTGGAAACAGTGTCAGACTTTATTTTTTGGGCTCCAAAATCACTGCAGGTGGTGATTGCAGCCATGAAATTAAAAAGTGCTTACTCCTTGGAAGGAAAGTTATGACCAACCTAGATAGCATATTAAAAACAAAGACATTGCTTTGTCACCAAAAGTCCATCTAGTCAAGGCTATGGTTTTTCCAGTGGTCATGTATAGATACGAGAGTTGAACTGTGAAGAAAGCTGAGCACCGAAGAATTGATGCTTTTAAACTGTGGTGTTGGAGAAGACTCTTGAGAGTGTCTTAGACTGCAAGGAGATCCAACCAGTCCATCCTAAAGGAGATTAGTCCTGGATGTTCTTTGGAAGGAATGATGCTAAAGCTGAAACTCCAGTACTTTGGCCACCTCATGCGAAGTGTTGACGCATTGGAAAAGACTCTGATGCTGGGGAGAATTGGGGACAGGAGGAGAAGGGGACGATAGAGGATGAGATGGCTGGATGGCATCACCGACTTGATGGACATGAATTTGAGTGAACTCCGGGAGTTGGTAATGGACAGGGAGGCCTAACATGCTGAAATTCATGGGGTCGCAAAGAGTCGGACACGATTGAGTGATTGAACTGAACTGAATGGGACCAGATGACATAATCTTAGTTTTCTGAATGCTGAGTTTTAAGCCAACTTTTTCGTTCTCCTCTTTCACTTTCATCAGGAGGCTCTTTAGTTCTCCTTCACTTTCTGACATAAGGGTGGTGTCATCTGCATATCTGAAGTTATTGATATTTCTCCCAGCAATCTTGATTCCAGCTTGCGCTTCATCCAGCCCAGCGTTTCTCATGATGTATTATGCATATAAGTTAAATAAGCAGGGTGACAATATACAGCCTTGATGTACTCCTTTTCCTGTTTGGAACCAGTCTGTTGTTCCATGTCAGTTCTAACTGTTGCTTCCTGACGTGCATACAGATTTCTCAAGAGGCAGGTCAGGTGGTCTGGTATTCCCATCTCTCAGAATTTTCCACAGTTTATTGTGATGCGCACAGTCAAAGGCTTTGGCATAGTCAATAAAGCAGAAATAGATGTTTTTCTGGAACTCTCTTGCTTTGTTGATGATCTAACGGCTGTTGGCAATTTGACCTCTGGTTCCTCTGCCTTTTCTAAAACCAGCTAGAATATCTGGAAGTTCACAGTTCATGAACTGTTGAATCCTGGCTTGGAGCGACCAAACTGAACTGAACTTACTAGCATGTGAGATGAGTGCAGTTGTGCAGTAGCTTGAGTATTATTTGGCATTGCCTTTCTTGGAATGAAAACTGACATTTTCCAGTCCTGTGGCCACTGCTGAGTTTTCCAAATTTGCTGGCATATTGAGTGCATCACTTTCACAGCATCATCTTTTAGGATTTGAAATAGCTCAACTGGAATTCTATCATCTCCACTAGCTTTGTTCACAGTGATGCTTCCTAAGGCCCACTTGACTTCACATTCCAGGATGTCTGGCTCTAGGTGAGTGATCACACCATTGTGATTATCTGGGTTGTGAAGATCTTTTTTGTATAGTTCTGTGTATTCTTGCCACCTCTTCTTAATATGTTCGGCTTCTATTAGGTCCATACAATTCCTGTCCTTTATTGTGCCCATCTTTCCCTTGGTATCTCTAATTTTCTTGAAGAGATCTCTAGTCTTTCCCATTCTATTGTTTTCCTCTATTTCTTTGCACTGATCACTGAGGAAGGCTTTCTTATCTCTCCTTGCTATTCTTTGGAACTCTGCATTTGAATGGGTATATCTTTCCTTTTCTCCTTTGCCTTTCACTTCTCTTCTTTTCATAGCTATTTGTAAGGTCTCCTCAGACAACTATTTTTCCTTCTTGCATTTCTTTTTCTTGGGGATGGTCTTGATCACTGCCTCCTGTACAATGTCATGAACCTCTGTCCATAGTTCTTCAGGCACTCTATCAGATCTAATCCCTTGAATCTATTTGTCACTTCCAATGTATTGTCTTAAGGGATTTTATTTAGGTCCATGTGGCTCTGATGGTAAAGCATCTTCCTACAATGCAGGAGACCCGGGTTCATCCCTGGGTTGGGAAGATCCTCTGGAGAAGGAAATGGCAACTCCACTCCAGTATTTTTGCCTAGAAAACCGCATGAGCAAAGGAAACTGGTAGACTACAGTCCATGTGGTCGCAAAGAGTCAGACACGACTGAGCGACTTCACTTTTTTTCTTTCTTTCTTTTCATACCTGAATGGTCTAGTGGTTTTTCCCTACTTTCTTCAATTTAAGTCTGAATTTGCCAATAAGGAGTTCCTGTTCTGAGGCACAGTCGGCTCCCAGTCTTGTTTTTGCTGACTGTATGGAGCTCCTCCATCTCTGGCTGCAAAGAATATAATCAATCGGTATTGACCACCTGGTGATGGCCATGTATAGAGTCTTCTCTTGTGTTGTTGGAAGAAGGTGTTTGCTATGACCAGTGTATTCTCTTGGCAAAAGTCTGTTAGCCTTTGCCCTGTTTCATTCTGTACTCCAAGGCCAAATTTGCTCATTACTCCAGGTACTTCTTGATTTCTTCCTTTTGCATTCCAGTCCTCTATAATGAAAAGGACATCTTTTTTGGGTGTTAGTTCTAGAAGGTCTTGTAGGTCTTCATAGAACCATTCAATGTCAGCTTCTTCAGCGTTGCTGGCTAAATTACTTGGATTACTGTGATATTGAATGGTTTGCCTTGGAAATGAACCGAGATCATTCTGTCATCTTTGAGATTGCATCCAAGTACTGTATTTTGGACTCTTGTTGAGTATGGTGGCCACTCCATTTCTTCTAAGGGATTCTTGCCCACAGTAGTAGATATAATGGTCATCTGAGTTAAATTAACCCATTCCAGTCCATTTTAGTTTGCTGATTCCTAAAATGTCGACATCGACTCTTGCCATCTCTTGTTTGACCACTTCCAATTTGCCTTGATTCATGGGCCTAACATATTCCAGGATCCAATGCAACATTGCTCTTTACAGCATTGGACTTTTCTCCATCACAGTCACATGGACAACTGGTTGTTGTTTTGTTTTGGCTCTCTTTATTCTTTCTGGAGTTATTTCTCCACTGATCTCCAGTAGCATATTGGGAACCTACTGACCTGGGGAGTTCATCTTTTAGTGTCCTATCTTATTGCTTTTTCATACTGTTCATAGGATTCTCAAAAAAAGAATACTGAAGTGGTTTGCCATTCCCTTCTCCAGTGGACCATGTTTTGTCAGAACTCTCCATCATGACCCATCCATCTTGGGTGACCCTACATGGCATGGCTCATAGTTTCATTGAGTTAGACAAGGCTGTGGTCCATGTGATTAGACTGGTTAGTTTTCTATGATTGTGATTTTCAGTCTGTCTGCCCTCTAATGGAGAAGGATAAGAGCCTATGGAAGTTTCCTGATGGGAGAGACTGACTAAGGGGGAAACTGGGCCTTGTTCTGATGGGCAGGGACATGTTCAGTAAATCTTTAATCCAACTTTTTTTTTACAGTTGGAGCTGTGTTCCCTCCCTGTTATTTACCTGGGGCCAAATTATGGTGGAGGTAATGAAGATCCCATGCAGGCACTGCACACTCAGTGCCCCCAACCCTGCAGCAGGCCACCACTGACCCACACCTCTGCCAGAGACTCCTAGACACTCAAGGGTAAGTCTGGGTCAGTCTCTTGTGGCATCACCACTCCTGTCTCCTGGGTCCTGGTGTGCAGAAGGTTCTGTTTGTGCCCTCCCAGAGTCTGTTTCCCCAGTCCTGTGTAAGTTCTGGTGTTCTATAAGTTAAAGAGATATTTATTTTTCCTTGTTAAAATTTGGTGCTATGGAGGTTTGAAATACCTGCAACATATCAACTTTCAGTTCACCTGTTTAGTATCATTAATTCAGGAAATGATAAAAAGCAAAGGGAAATAATTTGATATTGAAACCATTTACCTCAGATTGGGACTTGAACACATGTGCTGGGACTTGAACCTGGCCAAAAGCCTGCTTGGGGCTTGAACCCACCTGGCTGGGACTCTAACCCAGCCAAAACACTTGATATCTGGTTTCAGGACCTAATGAGCTCAGGTTCTTGATGTCTCATCACAGAAAGAATTCAATGAGAGACAAAGTGATAGGTAAGAAGTGGATTTGTTCAGATTCAAAGCAGAAAAAGTGTGGGCCATCACAGAGGGTAAGTCAGGTGGCAGTGGAATGTGGTTGTTACTTTTTATAGGCTGGGTAATTTCATATGCTAATGAGTGGGAGGATTATTCCAACTATTTTGGGGAAAGGGTAGAGATTTCTAGGAATTGGGCCACTGCCCACTGCTTGGTCTTTTGACAGTGCCTTGGAACTGTCATGGAACCTTTGGTGCTTTAGTAACTAAGTCATGTCTGACTCTTGTGACTCCATGGCCCTAGCCTGCTGGTCTCCTCTGTCTGTGGAATTCTCCAGGCAAGAATACTGGAGTGGGTTGCCATTTCCTTCTCCAGGGGAACTTCCCAACCCAGGAATGGAACCTAGGTCTCCTGCATTGCAGGCAGATTCTTAACCTACTTAGCTAGGAGGAAAGCCTGGCACCTCTGGGTGTGTCATTTAGCTTGCTGATTGAGGATCAAGGTCTAATCTAAGTTGTCAGTTGCCAGCCATCTCAGGACTCATTTGATTCTAATCAGTTTATGTTGTGTCCTTGGGCTATGTCATTCTTTCAAAAGTTGTGCCCTGCCCATTTCCCTCCTATTACAATCTGTCTTTTGTCTTTGTTTTGTTAATCTGGAAAGAACTGAACCAGAACTTCCTGGTGGGGGGAAGGGGTTTGGTTGGCCCTATGTATCACTGAAGAACATGTTTAAATGTCAACTTTTAAATGCAAGTCAAAACTACAATGGGATATCTCCTCACAATAGTCAGAATGGCTATCATCAAAAAATTCACAAACAATAAATGCTGGACAGGGTGTGTAGAGAGAGGAGCACTCCTATACTGTTGAAGGGACTGTAAACTGGTGCAGCCACTATGGAGAACATTATAGAGGTTCCTTGAAAAACTGAAAATAGACCTACCATATGACCCTGCAATCCCACTCCTGGGTATATACCCAGAGAAAAACATGACCCAAAAGTATGCATCCACCCCAATGTTCATTGCAGCACTGTTTACAATAGCCAAGACATAGAAGCAAACTAAATGTCCATCGACAGTTCAGTTCAGTCACTCAGTCGTATCCGACTCTTTGCGACCCCATGGACTGCAGCATGCCAAGCCTCCCTGTCCATCACCAACTCCTGGAGTTTACTCAAACTTATGTCCATTGAGTCAGTGATGTCATCCAACCATCTCATCCTCTGTCGTCCCCTTCTCCTCCTGCCTTCAATTTTTCCCAGCATCAGGGTTTTTTCCAATCAGTCAGTTCTTCACATCAGGTGGCCAAAGTATTGGAGTTTCAGCTTCAGCATCAGTCCTTCCAATGAATATTCAGGACTGACTTCCTAGGGATTGACTGGTCTGATCACCTTGCAGTCCAAGGGACTATCAAGCGTCTTCTCCAACACCTCAGTTCAAAAGCACCAATTCTTCAGTGCTCAGCTTTCTTTGTAGTCCAGCTCTCACATCCATACATGAGAACTGAAAAACCATAGCTTTGGCTAGACGACTTTGATCCACTCCTCTGTCTGTGGACAGATATGGCATATATATATATATATATATATATATATATATATATATATATATAAACAATGGAATATTAAACAGACATTAAAAGTATGAAATAATGCCATTTGCATCAACATGGATAGACCTAAAGAGTGTCATGTTGGTGAAGAAAGTCAAACAGAGAAGGATATATATCTTACGGCATTCCTTACATGTGGAATCTAAAAAATGATACAAATGAACTTATTTACAAAACAGAAACAGACTACCAGACTTAAAGAACTAACTTATGATTGAGGGGGAAGCAACAGGGGAAAGTGTTAGTTAGTGAGTTGGGGGCAGACAAGTACACACTGCTATATTTAAAATGGATAACCAACAAGGACCTACTGTATAGCACACAGAACTCTGCTCAATGTTATGTGGCATCCTGAATGGGAGGGGAGTTTAAGGGAAAATGGATACTTTATTTATGACCCAGTCCCTTCACTCTTCACCTGAAACTATCACAACATTTTTAATCAGATATACCCCAATACAAAAAAAAAAAAAAAAAAAGTCACCTCTTCTAAGAGAAAATCAGTTCAGTTCAGTTCAGTCGCTCAGTCGTGTCTGACTCTTTGCCACCCCATGAACTGCACAACGCCAGGCCTTCCTGTCCATCACCAACTCCCAGAATTTACCCAAACTCATGTCCATCGAATCAATGAGGCCATCCAGCTTTCTCATCCTCTGTCGTCCCATTCTCCTCCTGCCCCTAATCCCTCCCAGCATCAGAGTCTTTTCCAATGATTCAACTCTTTGCATGAGGTGGCCAAAGTATTGGAGTTTCAGCTTCAGCATCAGTCCTTCCAATGAACCCCAGGACTCATCTCCTTTAGGATGGACTGGTTGGATCTCCTTGCAGTCCAAAGAACTCTCAAGAGTCCTCTCCAACACCACAGTTCAAAAGCATCAATTCTTTGGCGCTCAGCTTTCTTCACAGTCCAACTCTCACATCCATACATGACCACAGGAAAAACCATAGCCTTGACAAGATGGACCTTTGTTGACAAAGTAATGTCTCTGCTTTTGAATATGCTATCTAGGTTGGTCATAATTTTCCTTCCAAGGAGTAAGCATCTTTTAATTTCATGGCTGCAATCACCATCTGCAGTGATTTTGGAGCCCCCCAAAATAAAGTCTGACACTGTTTCCACTGTTTCCCCATCTATTTCCATGAAGTGATGGGACCAGATACCATGATCTTAGTTTTCTGAATGTTGAGCTTTAAGCCAACTTTTTCACTCTCCTCTTTCACTTTCATCAAGAGGGTCTTTAGTTCCTCTTCACTTTCTGCCATAAGGGTGGTGTCATCTGCATATCTGAGGTTATTGATATTTCTCCCTGCAATCTTGATTCCAGCTTGTGCTTCCTCCAGCCCAGCATTTCTCATTATGTACTCTGCATATAAGTTAAATAAGCAGGGTGACAATATACAGCCTTGACGTACTCCTTTTCCTATTTGGAACCACTCTGTTGTTCCAGGTCCAGTTCTAGCTGTTGCTTCCTCACCTGCATATAGGTTTCTCAAGATGCAGGTCAGGTGGTCTGGTATTCACATTTCTTGAAAAATTTCCCACAGTTTATTGTGATCCACATAGTCAAAGGCTTTGGCATAGTCAATAAAGCAGAAATAGATGCTTTTTGGGGCTCTCTTGCTTTGTTGATGATCCATCAGATGTTGGCAATTTGATCTCGGGTTCCTCTGCCTTTTCTAAAACCAGCTTGAACATCAGGAAGTTCACGGTTCACCTATTGCTGAAGCCTGGCTTGGAGAATTTTAAGCATTACTTTACTAGCTTGTGAGAGAAGTGCAATTGTGCGGTAGTTTGAGCATTCTTTGGCATTGCCTTTCTTTGGGATTGGAATGAAAACTGACCTCTTCCAGTCCTGTGGCCACTGCTGAGTTTTCCAAATTTGCTGGCATATTGAGTACAGCACTTTCACAGCATCATCTTTCAGGATTTGAAATAGGTCCACTGGAATTCCATCACCTCCACTAGCTCTGTTTGTAGTGATGCTTTCTAAGGCCCACTTGACTTCACATTCCAGGATGTCTGGCTCTAGGTCAGTGATCACACAATCATGATTATCTGGGTCGTGAAGATCTTTTTTGCACAGTTCTTCTGTGTATTCTTGCCACCTCTTCTTAATATCTTCTGCTTCTGTTAAGTCCATACCCTTTCTGTCCTTTATCGAGCCCATCTCTGCATGAAATGTTCCTTTGGTATCTCTAATTTTCTTGAAGAGATCTCTAGTCTTTCCCATTCTGTTGTTTTCCTCTATTTCTTTGCACTGATCACTGAGGAAGGCTTTCTTATCTCTCCTTGCTTTTCTTTGTAACTCTGCATTCAGATGTTTGTATCTTTCCTTTTCTCCTTTGCTTTTCGCTTCTCTTCTTTTCACAGCTATTTGTAAGGCCTCCCCAGACAGCCATTTTGCTTTTTTGCATTTCTTTTCCATGGGGATGGTCTTGATCCCTGTCTCCTGTACAATGTCACGAACCTCCATCCATAGTTCATCAGGCACTCTGTCTATTAGATCTAGTCCCTTAAATCTATTTCTACTTCCAGTGTGTAATTGTAAGGGATTTGATTTAGGTCATACCTGAATGGTCTAGTGGTTTTCCCTACTTTCTTCAATTTAAGTCTGAATTTGGCAATAAGGAGTTCATGGTCTGAGCTGCAGTCAGCTCCTGGTCTTTTTTTGCTGACTGTATAGAGCTTCTCCATCTTTGGCTGCAAAGAATATAATCAATCTGATTTCGGTGTTGACCATCTGGTGATGTCCATGTGTAGAGTCTTCTCTTGTGTTGTTGGAAGAGGGTGTTTGCTATGACCAGTGCGTTCTCTTGGCAAAACTCTATTAGCCTTTGCCCTGCTTCATTCCGTATTCCAAGGCCAAATTTGCCTTTTACTCCAGGTGTTTCTTGACTTCCTCCTTTTGCATTCCAGTCCCCTATAATGAAAAGGGCATCCCTTTTGGGTGTTAGTTCTAAAAGATCTTGTAAGTCTTCATAGAACCGTTCAACTTCAGCTTCTTCAGCATTACTAGGATTAATGGGGCATAGGCTTGGATTACCGTGATATTGAATGGTTTGCCTTGGAAACGAACAGATATCATCTGTCATTTTTGAGATTGCATCCAAGTACTGCATTTCAGACTCTTTTGTTGACCATGATGGCTACTCCATTTCCTCTAAGGGATTCTTGCCCACAGTAGTAGATATAATGGTCATCTGAGTTAAATTCACCCTTTCCAGTCCATTTTAGTTTGTTGATTCCTAGAATGTCGACGTTCACTCTTGCCATCTCCTGTTTGACCACTTCCAATTTGCCTTGATTCATGGACCTAACATTCCAGGTTCCCATGCAATATTGGAGAAGCTCTATACAGTCAGCAAAAACAAGACCAGGAGCTGACTGCAGCTCAGACCATGAACTCCTTATTGCCAAATTCAGACTTAAATTGAAGAAAGTAGGGAAAACCACTAGACCATTCAGGTATGACCTAAATCAAATCCCTTATGGTAATACAGTGGAAGTGAGAAATAGATTTAAGGGACTAGATCTGATAGACAGAGTGCCTGATGAACTATGGATGGAGGTTCGTGACATTGTACAGGAGACAGGGATCAAGACCATCCCCATGGAAAAGAAATGCAAAAAAGCAAAATGGCTGTCTGGGGAGGCCTTACAAATAGCTGTGAAAAGAAGAGAAGTGAAAAGCAAAGGAGAAAAGGAAAGATACAAACATCTGAATGCAGAGTTACAAAGAAAAGCAAGAAGAGATAAGAAAGCCTTCCTCAGTGATCAGTGCAAAGAAATAGAGGAAAACAACAGAATGGGAAAGACTAGGGATCTCTTCAAGAAAATCAGAGATACCAAAGGAACATTTCATGCAGAGATGGGCTCGATAAAGGACAGAAATGGTATGGACCTAACAGAAGCAGAAGATATTAAGAGGAGATGGCAAGAATACACAGAAGAACTGTACAAAAAAGATCTTCATGTCCCAGATAATCACGATGGTGTGATCACTGACCTATAGCCAGACATCCTGGAATGTGAAGTCAAGTGGGCCTTAGAAAGCATCACTACGAACAAAGCTAGTGGAGGTGATGGAATTCCAGTGGAGCTATTCCAAATCCTGAAAGATGATCCTGTGAAAGTGCTGCATTCAATATGCCAGCAAATTTGGAAAACTCAGCAGTGGCCACAGGACTGGAAGAGGTCAGTTTTCATCCCAATCCCAAAGAAAGGCAATGCCAAAGAATGCTCAAACTACCACACAATTGCACTCATCTCACACGCTAGTAAAGTAATACTCAAAATTCTCCAAGCCAGGCTTCAGCAATATGTGAACCATGAACTTCCTGATGTTCAAGCTGGTTTTAGAAAAGGCAGAGGAACCAGAGATCAAATTGCCAACATCCACTGGATCATGGAAAAAGCAAAAGAGTTCCAGAAAAGCATCTATTTCTGCTTTATTGACTATGCCAAAGCCTTTGACTATGTGGATCACAATAAACTGTGGAAAATTCTGAAAGAGATGGGAATACCAGATCACCTGACCTGCCTCTTGAGAAACCTGTATGCAGGTCAGGAAGCAACAGTTAGAACTGGGCATGGGACAACAGAGTGGTTCCAAATAGGAAAAGGAGTACGTCAGTGCTGTATATTGTCACCCTGTTTATTTAACTTATATGCAGAGTACATCATGAGAAATACTGGACTGGAAGAAACACAAGCTGGAATCAAGATTGCTGGGAGAAATATCAACTACCTCAGATATGCAGATGACACCACCCTTATGGCAGAAAGTGAAGAGGAACTCAAAAGCCTCTTGATGAAAGTGAAAGAGGAGAGTGAAAAAGTTGGCTTAAAGCTCAACATTCAGAAAACAAAGATCATGGCATCTGGTCCCATCACTTCATGGGAAATAGATGGGGAAAGAGTGGAAACAGTGTCAGACTGTATTTTGGGGGGGCTCCAAAATCACTGCAGATGGTGACTGCAGCCATGAAATTAAAAAACGCTTACTCCTTGGAAGGAAAGTTATGACCAACCTAGATAGCATATTCAAAAGCAGAGACATTACTTTGCCAACAAAGGTCCGTCTTGTCAAGGCTATGGTTTTTCCTGTGGTCATGTATGGATGTGTGAGTTGAACTGTGAAGAAGGCTGAGCACCGAAGAATTGATGCTTTTGAACTGTGGTGTTGGAGAAGACTCTTGAGGGTCCCTTGGACTGCAAGGAGATCCAACCAGTCCACTCTGAAGGAGATAAGCCCTGGGATTTCTTTGGAAGGACTGATGCTAAAGCTGAAACTCCAGTACTTTGGCCACCTCATGCAAAGAGTTGACTCATTGGAAAAGACTCTGATGCTGGTAGGGATTGGGGGCAGGAGGAGAAGGGGACGACAGAGGATGAGATGGCTGGATGGCATCACTGACTCGATGGACTTGAGTCTGAGTGAACTCCGGGAGTTGGTGATGGACAGGGAGGCCTGGCGTGCTGCAATTCATGGGGTCGCAAAGAGTCGGACACGACTGAGCGACTGATCTGATCTGATCTGATCTGAAAGATGTTTAAGATAGTTTAAAAATATAACTATCACTTGAAACTGAAAAATTTGAGGCATCACTGAGAAAACCACAAAATATTTACTCTAAGACTTCTGTTTTCAAAGGCATTATATATAATGTTTACAAAATAAATAAAATTTGAAAGTCTAAAACCCAGTGATACTATAGGCGACTTATTGGCTACTCCTAAATCTTCCTATGTTGGACTTATCTAAATTCTAATTGAAGAATAATATTTTTGGCCACACTGAGAAGCTTGCAGGATCTAACTTCTCTGACCAGGGATTGAACATGGGCCATGGCAGTGAAAGCACCAAGTCCTAACCGCTGGGCAACCAAGGAACTCACTAAATGGAAATTTTTAAGGCAAGCCTTTCATATTTTTTTAGACAGTTATCTTCATTCTGAATGATTTCTCTCTTGATTTGGATTTTATTTTATAAAGTTTAAGCTCCAGCTGCATTTTATTCTGTACCTTTACAGATATATTATTTCTAGAAGTATTTATAAATATTTTAATTAGTCACAATTTTCATGCTTGAACAGGGAGCGAAATAAGTATACTTTGAGACTTAGAAACTGACCTTTGTTCTTATTGCCATAGGATGTTTGCTGCTAACTCCCTCGAGGCAACACATATTTACTGTTTATGATTGTTTTGGGAACCATACTCATCTACTGAGACATGAAAAGTGGTTTTCACTACACTTTAATGCAATATGGATTTTCTTTTTTTTTTTTTTTTCATTTATTTTGTAATTCGAGGAAAATTGGTTTACAATGTTGTATTGGTTTCTCCCTTACCACAACACAAATCAGCCATAATTATACATATATCCCCTCCCCATTGAGCCTCCCTCTCCTCCCCCAACCCCACCCCTTGAGATCATCACAGAGCACCAGCTGGGTTCCCTGTGTTATAGAGCAACTTCTCACCAGCTGTCAGTTTTCCGTATGGTGATACAAATATGCCGATGCCATCTTCCCCATCTGCTCCACTCTCTCCTTCCCTCACTGTGTCCACAAGTCTGTTCTCTGCATTTGCATCTCCAGTCCTTCCCTGCAAATAGCTTCATCAATACCATTTTTCTATATTCCATATATATGTGTGCGTTAATATACTATTTTTGTTTTTCTCTTTCTGACTTACTTCACTCTGTATAACAAGTTCTAGGTTCAATATGGATTTTCTTAATGTCACATCATAACATGAGTAACACCACCACACTTCATTTACTGATCTTCCTAAATTTTATATCAATTCATTTTATGGAGTAATTCAGTTCAACTGCTTTGTCTTTCTTAGCAATATGTCTGTTGTTGTTGTTTTAAATGTAGCATCAAATTCCACATAAACTCTGGCAGTTTATATTTTTTAAGTAAGACAAAATGAAACAAAATACATGTTGGAACTGTTTTTTCTGAAATATGTCTCTAGCAAGTTTGTTTTGATTATCTTTTCCTCCTAAACTTGTTTTACTTCATTTCCAATGTGGGATTTATAGAGAACCTATGGAAAATTTGTTTCACACTTATTTTCAAACACTTTTTATTTACTTTGTTTTTACACATTCTTTCAATGTCCTTTGTTTAGAAGATTGTTCATTTTGATGATGGATTATCTCATTTTCTTCCTTAAATACTTGATAGACTTAACCAGCAAAATAACCTGGACCTGAAGTTTCCTTCGTGGAAAAGTTTTTGAAAACAAATTCAATTTTTTAAATAGAAACAAGGGTATTCAGGTTTTCTTTGTGATCTTGTACTAGTTTTGGTAAATTATGTTTTTCAAAGACTTCATTTCATTTAAGTTGTCAAATTTATTGGCATATAGGTGTTCACAAAATTACCTTTTTAATGTCTATAGGACCTGTAATGATATCTATCCCTCTTTTATTCCAGTTATTAAGCAACCCTTGAGTCAAGGACCATCTTTAATATTCTTTTCATGTAGGAAAATAAGACCCAGTAATGAAGTATATCACATGCTGGCTCAAGTGTCATGATTTACTATTAACTCTGGTTTGCAATATATTGTGCTTTCCTATGTGTATGTTTACCTGGAATATCTTACAAAGTTTTATTTAACAAAGGCTAAAACTATCACTGGGATGAAAAAATACTAGTAATGAAAATCCAAATCGTATATGTCTTAGATATCCTTGGCTGGAATAATTTATTATCAAAAATATTAGCAGATAGTTCAGGCCTAGAACTGAAAGTTACAGATCCTGGCTGCTACAGATTGCAGTATTTTATTTTATTTTATTTTTTTGTTTTTTTGTTTTTTTTGTGTGTGTAATAAAGTTTTATTAAAGTATAAAGGAGATAGAAAAAGCTTCTGACATAGGCATCAGAAGCAGACAGAAAGAGTCTGCAGTATTTTAAAGATACTTTCTTTTTTTTTTTTTTTTTGGTAAAGCAGTCATTTGGTGATGAGCTGCTTGGTGTTGGTCCATAGTCATCATGATTCCAGAACCGTCATGATGGTAGAGGGCTGCCATCAATTTCTTCTCTCCTTATACAAGCATGCCATACTCCCATCAAGAAACGGAGGAAAGAGCCCATTCCTTTTCTTCTTTGATTTTGGGCTAGCCTTAATGACTTGCTTAATGAATAAAATGTGATAGAAGTGATGTTCTGGAATGTTCAAAGGTAGATTATAAAAAGTCCTGCTTCTATCTGGGCCTCTGCAACACTCATTCTTGGGGAAACAAGTTACTATGTAAGAAGGCAGATTTCTCTGAGCTTATTATGCTCTAGAAGCTATGTGAAGATGCTCCAGCCAATAATCTGAGCCTCCGTTGTAGCCATACCTACCAAGGCACCAGACATGAAGTGAAGCCATCTTGAACCCTCTAGACCAGCCTATCCACCAGCTGAATTCACTACTAAGTGACTTAAGTCAGTGACATTGGAACAGAAGTTAAGTCATACCTGAATACCTGACCAATGAAATTGTGAAGTACATAAAATGTTTGTTGTTTTAAACCACTAAGTTTGGGATTGTGACACAGAAGAAGATAACCAGAAAAACAACTTGTATAAATACAGGCAAACATCTCTATTATCTGGCCTCATAAATATGGCTGTAATATTTCAGATTCGGTGAGAAAAAATCTGGAAAAATGCCACCAGCAAATCTGCCACATTAAGTAGTATATCCTAAGAAAGTTTGTTCCTCTCCACAGTGCAAGAATGAGACTATAATTTCTAAAAATTATAAAAGTTCTTGCCAACACAGCTATTTGAGTTTAAGGTGATGGACACTTTCTGGTCTTCAGTTAATTCTGACTTATTTTTATGTTCAAGGTGCTATAATGAACAGGTTAGATTGTTCAGTATTATCTCATAGAGAAAATAAAAACATCTTCATGTATAAGGAAATGTTTGAGTAGCAAAGCAAGGGTTGAGCCATGAGGTTATGGCTGGTAAACGTACTAAGCTAGCTCAGATTTTAGAATGCTTTGTAACATATCTTGTGATTGAATGAATCTGTGATAGGGCATTTGCTTCTGGAAGAATCTCTCTTGCTGTTGTTTAGTTGCTAAGTCGTGTCCAACTGTTTGCAGTCCCATGGACTAGAGCACTCCAGGCTTCTCTGTCCTTCACTATCTCCTGGAGTTTGCTCAGATGCATATCCATTAAGTGAGTGATGCTATCTAACTATCTCATTCTCAGTGTCTTCCAATAAGTCAGCTCTTCACATCAGGTGGCCAAAGAATTGGAGCTTTAGCCTCAGCATCAATCTTTTCAATGATCAGGGTTAATTTCCTTCAGGATTGACTGGTTGGTCTCCTTGCTGTCAAGGGACTCTCAAGAGTCTTCTCCAGCACCACAGTTCAAAAGCATCAATTCTTTAGCAGTCAGCCTTCTTTATGGTTCAACTCTTACATCCATACGTGACTACTGAAAAATGATAGCTTTGACTATGCGGGCCTATGTTGACAAAGTTATGACTTTGCTTTTTGATATGCTATCTAGGTTGGTCATAACTTTTCTTCCAAAGAGCAAGAGTCTTTTAATTTCATGGCTGCAGTCACCATCCACAGTGATTTTGGAGCCCAAGAAAAGAAAACCTGTCACTGTTTCCACTTTTTCCCCTTCTATTTGCCATGAAGTGATGGGACCAGATGCCATGATCTTAGTTTTTTGAATGATGAGTTTCAAGCCAACTTTTTCATTCTCCTCTTTCACCTTCATCAAGAGGCTTTTAGTTCCTCTTCACTATCTGCCTTTAGGGTGGTATCATCTGCATATCTGAGGTTGTTGATATTTCTCCCAGTAATCTTGATTCCAGATTGTGATTAATCATTTCACATGATGCACTCTGAATATTAAGTTAAATAAACAGGATGACAGTATCCAGTCTTTTCATACTCCTTTCCCAATTTTGAACCAGTCTGTTGTTCCATGTGAGGTTCTAACCTTTGCTTCTTAACCTGAATACAGGTTTCTCAGGAGACAGGTAAGATGGTCTGGTATTCCTATATCTTAAAGAATTTTCCAAAGTTTGTTGTGATCCATGCAGTCAAAGTCTTTCATGTAGTCAATGAAGCAGAAGAATGTGTTTTTCTGGCATTCCCTTACTTTCTCTATAATCCAACGAATGTTGGCAATATGATCTCTGGTTCCTCTGCCTTTCTAAATCCAGCTTGTACATCTAGAAGTTCTTGGTTCACATACTGCTGAAGCCTAGCTGGAAGGATGTTGAGCATAACCTTACTTTAGCATGCAAAATGAGCCCAATTGTTTGGTGGTTTGAACATTCTTTGGCACTGCCCTTCTTTGGGATTGGAATGAATGACCTTTTCCAGTTTAAAAGGCTTTATGTTGGATATATGTGGAGCCCTCTGCAACTTAAAAGTTATTCAGAGCTTTGCAAGCTGCTTTAGCCGAGAGGATCATAATCAATGCAATAAAGATGAAAATACAAATAAAAATGAATGCTATATTTAATCAAATCTCTAGTGCTTTGAAAAGAACATCCTGGATCATAAATTACTTTTAGTAAAAGCCTAATACCTAATTTGGCTTGTTGAGAACTTAATTGAAAACTGTATGTAAAGTAATTGAATATGTTTATTGTGAGATTTTAATCTTCCTTTTTATTCTTTAATGAAGAATAATTGTATAGCAACAGAAAACACAGTCAATATCTAAAGTCATTGATTCCTTTCTTGCTCAAGCAAGATCATTCTCATTAAACAAAAACAGTGTAGAGAAATAGTTGCCATTAAAGGATCATCTCCTTGGGGCATATTGAAAATCACTCTGAGCCTCATATGGATGCCATGCTTCTAAAAAGTGAGCTCTTTTCATTTAGCTTTACAGTGGTACTATCAAAATTGTTCAGATTAATGAAGAAAATAAAACAGTGCTTATATGCCCACTGAAAGGAAACTGAGTTGCATGAGTTAAACTTCCAGCCTCTTATTAGCTCAGAAGGTCAATTTTTAAAACCTTTTCTATGGTTTTAACAAAAGTCATTGGCTACAGAGCAGACTTTTTAAAGAAAATGGCTTATAAACAAATTATATCTATCCCAAAGCTCGAAATCTATATACATTCATAAATCAGTTAATAATAATGCCCATTTTAAAAAGTGTTGATTTCTCTGGATACACAAAGTCCCATGTCAATAGTAGAGTGGTTTGTATTTAGCAACCATTGTTGGGAAAATGATAGAAAAGCTATTTTATCCCTTGAGGTTACTAAGATATAAAAGTATTTTACCCATTGAACAAACTAAATTGTTTTCTGACATAATTACATTGTAATTCAATAAAAACTTTAATTTAAAAGCTTTTTTTTTTTAGTTATTTAGGTATATATCAAAAAGTATATTGTGGATTATTTGTATTCATTGCAAAAACTCTTGCTTAGACCTGTGCTCTGGAGGATTCATTAATTCATCCATTTCTTTATTAACAGATATTTGATGGGCATGTATTGCTGAGAAGTTGGCTTAAAGCTCAACATTCAGAAAATGAAGACCATGGCATCCGGTCCCATCACTTCATGGGAAATAGATGGGGAAACAGTGGAAACAGTGTCAGACTTTATGTTTTTGGGCTCCAAAATCACTGCAGATGGTGACTGCAGCCATGAAATTAAAAGGCACTTACTCCTTGGAAGGAAAGTTATGACCAACCTAGATAGCATATTCAAAAGCAGAGACATTACTTTGCCAACAAAGGTCCATCTAGTCAAGGCTATGGTTTTTCCTGTGGTCATGTATGGATGTGAGAGAGTTGGACTGTGAAGAAAGCTGAATGCCGAAGAATTGATGGTTTTGAACTGTGGTGTTAGAGAAGACTCTTGAGAGTCCCTTGGACTGCAAGGAGATCCAACCAGTCCATCCTAAAGGAGATCAGTCCTGAATATTCATTGGAGGGACTGATGTTGAAGCTGAAACTCCAATACTTTGGCCACCTGATGTGAAGAACTGACTCATTGGAAAAGACTCATTCCAAGACTCATTGGAAAGGACCCTGAATCTGGGAAGATTGAGGGCAGGAGGAGAAGGGGACAACAGAGGATGAGATGATTGGATGGCATCACCGACTTGATGGATATGAGTTTGAGTAAATTCTGGGAGTTGGTGATGAACAGGAAAGCTTGGCGTGCTGCAGTCCATGGGGTCACAAGAGTCGGACACAACTGAGAGATTGAACTGAACTAAATAATGAGACAAACGCAAACTGAAGGGCAAACTACAAAAAAATTCTTGTTTGTGCCAAGTTCATGGAAGGCAAGGAAAGACTGAAGAACTGCTCCAGAGTGAAAGAGACTGAGGAAATATGATAATTAAATGTGATCTGTGGATTAGATTGTAACGAATGAATCAACATTAATTTCCTGATTTTGTATTAAGGTTGTATAATGACTTATAGGAGACAAAAGTCTTACTTGTGGGAAATTCACACTAAAATATTAGGAAGATGGGGCATCAGGTCAGCAACTTATCCTCAAATGGTTCAGAAAAAGAAGCTATTTGTGTTCTATTTATAACTTTTGAGAATGCTTGAGATTATTAAAACAACACAAAATAAGTTTTCACATCAGTAATCCTCACGAGCACTTCTCTTTCCTTGGTACCCAATGGACACCACACATTCAACCTTGGGCCAGAGAGGATAAAATTAATATGCTCTCTCTTTCCTAGATTTTTTATTTTGGGTTGATATAAGTTTCAGCCATTATAAATCATATAGCATAGAATTTGGAGAAATACTCCATCACACTATTTACAAGTCAGAAGAATAAAAGTTTCCCTGAGCTAATCAAAGGTTGTCATTGAAAGGGAAGGTCAGTAAGATACTTTTCCTCATATGCTCCAGCCTTTTCAGGATTTAAGATGTAGGGAATTTTCCTGAAATCTTGTGTTAAAGACATTCAAATGCTATGCAAATTGCAGTGATTAAAAAATAATAATAGGTCACCTAAATCTCAATCCTCTAAAAAAAACAACTGTGTATTCTACAAAGTATTTGCAAGAATCAACATAATTTGGGTTCAAAAATTAGTTGCAGCTACTGTGTGGTTGTGAGAGCTGGACCATAAAGAAGGCAGAACACCAAAGAATTGATGCCTTTGAACTGTGATGATGGAGAAGAGTCCTGAAAGTCCCTTGGACAGAAAGGAGATCAAACCAGTCAATCTTTTTTTTGTTTTGTTTTGTTCATTAAGCATTAGCTTTTATTAGCATAATTCAACCTCTTCATTTCTTTGAAGATCTCAAAATGCCTCCACAAAATCTTTCCTAACTAACTGTACAACTTGCAAACCAGTCAATCTTAAAGGAGATCAACCCTGATTATTCACTAGAAGGACTGATGCTGAAGCTGCTGCTAAGTCACTTCAGTCGTGTCCCACTCTGTGTGACCCCATAGATGTCAGCCCACGAGGCTCCCCTGTCCCTGGGATTCTCCAAGCAAGAACACTGGAGTGGGTTGCCATTTCCTTCTCCAATGCAGGAAAGTGAAAAGTGAGAGTGAAGTCGCTCAGTCATGTCTGACTCTTAGCGACCCCATGGACTGCAGCCCACCAGGCTCCTCCATCCATGGGATTTTCCAGGCAAGAGTACTGGAGTGGGGTGCCATTGCCTTCTCCAATGCTGAAGCTGAAGCTCCAGTATTTTGGTTATCTGATATAAACAGGCAACTCGTTGGAAAAGTCCCTGATTCTGGGAAAGATTGAGGACAGAAGGAGAAGAGGGCATCAGAGGATGAGAGGGCTGGACAGCATCACTGATGCAATGAGCATGAACTTGGGCAAACTCTGGGAGATAGTGAGGGACCCGGAGGCCTGGTGTGCTGAAGTCCATGGTGTGGCAGAGTCGGACACGACTGGGCAACTGAAAAACAACAACTGTTATCAAAATAAGGCATGAATATCTCTATGACATAAGCCAAAATATTTGCTTTCAGTATGATTTTTGCTCTTATAGCTAAAGAGTTATACTTTAATAGTATCTTCTCAGTCTACTTCCCACAGGAAGTTACTCCGAAATATATCCCTTTTAATAAAAAAAAACAAAACAACCCTGAGAATCTAGCACAGTTTCAAAAGCCATATGAAACTGTTATTATTTCATTTTCTTTTTTTTCTCAACCCCACCCCCTTTTTAAAAATAAATTAAGCTTCAAACTCAAGTAACAAAGCTTTGAAAAGCAGATACAAGTTGTTACTTTTGGCTGCCATCTAGTGTTAAAATAAAGAACATGTTTGTCTTTTCCTTTTGAAAAATTCTGTATTGATACTATTTTCAAAATGACAGAAGTTAAAAGCTGATACTATAATTAAAATATTTTTAAAATAAAAGTTAAATATATTTAAGGTGTATAACATGCAATTTGATATACATATACATAGTGAAATGATTACTATAATCAAGCTAGTATTAATAGCATAGTTATCATGTTTTGTGTGTGACAAATACACCTGAAATTTATACTCAGTGTATTTCCACTGTTTAATACAGTACTAAGTATAGTCATCATACTTGAACCTTGGATCTCTAAACTTATTCATACTCACAAAACTGCAAATATGTACCCTCTGACCAACATTTCTATTTTCCCCACCATCCTAGTCCCTGTAAATGTACACACATATAAATATATATATATATGATACATCTTTATCCATTCATATGTTGATGAACACTTAGGTTGTTTTATATCTTGGCTGTCACTGAATAATGCTGCAATGAGCATGGGAGAACAAATACCTCAAGATCTTGCTTTCAGTTTCTTTAGATATTAAAAATCAGTAATTATATTGCTACATCCATAGTTCCATTTTTATTTTTGAGGAAACTGCATTCTATTTTCCATAGTGGATATGTCAATTTGCATTCCCTTCAACAATGCACAAGAGTTCTTTTTTTCTCAACATCCTTAACATTTGTTATTCTTTTTTTATGAAAGCCATTCTAACAATGTGAGGCAATATTTAATTATGGTTTTAGTTGCATTTCCCTGATAATTAATGATGTTGAGAATTTTTCATATACCTGTTAGTCATTTGTATGTCTCCTTTGGAAAAATATCTATTCACTTCTTCTGTGCATTTTTTAATTGAATTGTTTGACTTTTTGCTATTGAGCTGTGTGAGTACTTTGTAAATTTTGGATATTAACCCCATATTATATAAATATATGCAAATATTTTCTTCATCCTGAAAGTTTTCATCTTATTGCTTTTTTTTCCCCTCAGAACAGAAGCTTTCTGGTTTCGATGAAGTCCCACTTGTTTATTTTTGCTTTTATTGCCTTTGCCTTTGGTGACAAACCCAAAAAAATCTTTGCCAAGACCTCTGTCAAGCATCTTGCTCCTTATGTTTTCTTCTAAAAGTTTTACAGTTTCAGATCTTGAATCTGTCTTTAATTCATTTTGAGTTTATTTTTGCATATGGTACAATATAGGCGTCCCATTTCATTCTTTTGCATGTGGTTTTTTCAGTTTTCCCAATAGCATTTATTGAGGAGACTATGCTTTCTCCATTGTATATTCTTGGCACCTTTTCATAAAGTAATTGACTATATATGCACTGGTTTAATGGGGTCTCTTTATTCTCTTCCATTGATCTATGTGTCTGTTTTTACATCCTTATTACAGAGGGCGTACTTTTTGATTTCTATTTCTTTTCCAATGTGTCTCGTGTTGAAGCCTCCATCAGGTACAGTTTGACATTGGGGCCCAGCTATCTCTGGAAGTTCCATTCAACATGTATATCCCTTCGGGAAATAGAACTTACTCATTTTTCTGAGTTTTATTTTGGTAATGCCTGGCATTCTGGTTCTATCACAGAAATGGAACAATGGTCAGCCATGACCAAGACCAAAATCCTTTTCAGGTTCCCTGGCCAAGGCCCGGTTTCTGGTATCTATAGATGCTCTTTGGCCTTCTGAGATTTTGCAGCTTTATTCAAGTGAATCCATCATTGCCACGCCCCTTTACCATAGGCTTTTTGTTGCTACCTGTTTTCAAAGTGCTTTAGCCACTACTATTCCAAGCAGGGGGCTTCCCTCATAGCTCAGCTGGAAAAGTGTCTGCCTGCAATGTAGGAGATCCCAGTTTGATTCCTGGGTCAGGAAGATACGCTGGAGAAGGAATAGGCAACCCACTCCAGTATTCTTGAGCTTCCCTTGTGGCTCAGCTAGTAAAGCATCTGCTTGCAATGTGGGAGACCTGGGTTTAGTCCCTGGGTTGGGAAGATCACCTGGAGAAGGAAAAGGCTACCCATTCCAGTATTCTGGCCTGGAGAATAGTCCATTCCAGTATTCTGGAATACTACCCATTCCAGTATTCTGGCCTGGAGAATAGTCGATATAGTTCATAGGGTCGCAAAGAGTGGGACACCACTGAGCGACTTTCACTTTCACTTTTCATTCCAAGCAGAGTTTCCTTGTTCCCATCAGCCCCAGTTGGTATGAGAGTCCTTGGTCTAAGCCTTATTTCGTTAGAGAGTAAGTGGGCAAAATCTACCAAGTCTAAGAAATGGCAGTTTCACAAACGTTCACCTCACTGACCTCACACTCAAGAGCTGCTGACCGAAGAGGTTTTATCTGGGAGAAATAGCAATAACCTCAGATATGCAGATGACACCACCCTTATGGCAGAAAGTGAAGAGGAACTAAAAAGCCTCTTGATGAACGTGAAAGTGGAGAGTGAAAAAGTTGGCTTAAAGCTCAACATTCAGAAAACGAAGATCATGGCATCTGGTCCCATCACTTCATGACAAATAGATGGGGAAACAGTGGAAACAGTGTCAGACTTTATTTTGGGGGGCTCCAAAATCACTGCAGATGGTGACTGCAGCCATGAAATTAAAAGACGCTTACTCCTTGGAAGGAAATTTATGACCAACCTAGATAGCATATTAAAAAGCAGAGATATTACTTTGCCAACAAACGTCCGTCTAGTCAAGGCTATGGTTTTTCCAGTGGTCATGTATGGATGTGAGAGTTGGACTGTGAAGAAAGCTGAGCACCAAAGAATTGATGTTTTTGAATTGTAGTATTGGAGAAGACTCTTGAGAGTCCCTTGGACTACAAGGAGGTCCAACCAGTCCATCCTAAAGAGATCAGTCCTGTGTGTTCATTGCAAGGACTGACGTTGAAGCTGAAACTCCAGTACTTTGGCCATCTCATGCGAAGAGTTGACTCATTGGAAAAGACCCTGATGCTGGGAGGGATTGAGGACAGGAGGAGAAGGGGATGACAGAGGATGAGATGGCTGGATGGCATCACCGACTCGATGGACATGAGTTTGAGTGAACTCCGGGAGTTGGTGATGGACAGGAAGGCCTGATGTGCTGCGTTTCATGGGGTCGCAAAGAGTCGGACGCGACTGAGCAACTGAACTGAACTGAACTGAAGTCCTTCAGAAGAACTGCCATATTAATCTTGGAGTGCAGCTTTAATGGCAGTCCCACTAAGACGGATTTGGGAGAGTTTTGGGGATTTTCAGCACTCTTTGAATCAATCCACAGAAAATTCATTTCATTAAAAAAAAAAAAAATTGCCATTATCCATGGGTTCAAAATCTGGTAGATACTGATCATGAGCCAATCTGGAAGTTATGCAGTTCAGGGAAATGCCTTTGTCTTATCAAAAAGGAAAAAATACATATATATTCTTTTTGTATTTTCCTGGAAGTTGTATTTACTTTTTTAATCACTATAGTAATGAAAAAAATAATTTACAATTGAATCACTCTGAACTTCCCTGGTGGTCCAGTGGTTAAGACTGTGTTTCTACTGAAGGGGGCATGGATTTGATCCCTGGTCCCCCTGGTTCTCTCAGTTGAGTCTGACTCTTTACAACCCCATGGACTATAATCTGCCAGGCTCCTCTGTCCATGGGATTTTCCAGGCAAGAATACGGGAGTGGGTTGCCATTTCCTTCTCCAGGGGATCTTCCTGACCCAGGGATCGAACCCGGGTCTCCTGCATTGCAGGCAAGCTCTTTACCATCTGAGCCACCAGGAAAAGTCTTCCCCTGGTTGGGGAAGTTCCATATGCCGCGTGGTGTAGCAAGAAAAAACACAATTGAACAACACTGAGGTTAAGTATTTCCAAAATATAGGAGTATTTTTCCAGTTCATAATGTCATAATTGACAATGCTCCCTTTTAAACTGACCCTATTTGTGGTAGTTCAGTGGTTCTCAATTCTTGCAGACCCAATGTCTTAATTTTATTGCAAATATTTGGCAATACTTTTACCATTCTAAAATAAAATTCACTGATAATACAACCCATAATACAATCCATATATATATATATATATATATATATATATATACTGTTCTAACTGTAACATAAATGAGCAATGAAAGAGAAAGTTATTTGTAATAAAATATATGTATTGCAGTGTGTAAGTGCTCAGACATGATCTCAAAGGAGACAAATGAGGCAGTCTGATGTTGGCACCTGTGTTTAATATCTACCTGAATACAACCACAAATATTGTTTACAGGTGTGTGTGTTGTATATTAATGTCATAGATGGTATTGCCATTGACAATATGATTTTCCAAAGGTATGAACAACTCTTGATAAAGTTCTGAGGAAAACAGAATAAAATCTTTCCTCAATATCCATGGTAGCTACGCTTCTGGAAATTTTTAAAAATTAACATCATACCATCCCACAAATACTATGTGTTTATGTAAAGTGAATAAAACCTAAGTAACTGCTCTGATTATTATGATCATGTGTCTTATTTCACGAATGCCTTGAAGAACACTCTAATACGGGTAAGGCCTGATGATTCTCTTTTTAGTATTTCTTTCTTTGGCTGTACTGGGTCTTAGTTGTGGCATGTGGAATCTAACTTGGGCCCCCTGTGTGAGGAGCATGGCATCTTAGCCACTGGACCGTCAGGGTAGTCTTCACGGACTCGATAATTTTTAAATGTGTGCAAGGCAAGGTGTGCAAGGCTGCACACCTTGATAATTTTTCATTGTGTGCAAGGCTGGCCTCTAATCCCAGTCATCAAATGCCAGTAGTACTCTTTTATAATTGTGATATCCAAAAGTAGCCTGAGAGGCCAATGCCACTCCTACTCCTGCATGAGATTCACTTTCAAAGCAATTAAAGACAAAGAACCGACAGATTGAAATTTTTGTTTATTTTGTAAATATTAATGAATAAGATATTTTATACATTGTATTTTTATATTTGGGATAGCATTTCTTATATGTCTGTAAAACAGGCTCTTTATTATAATATATGATAATACAGAGAAAAGCATAATTGCCTGAGCTTAACATCTTTAAAGACTGAAAGAGACTATAATATTAATACAATCTACAAGCTAACAAGACATTATGATAGTAAGACATGGATATACAAGGAGAGAAACAATGTAATTCTCATAAATAATTTTTTAAATAATTATAACTTAAAAAGAAAAAAACATGGATAAGAGAAAATTTAAATCAGGAAAAAAATTTGAATAAGTCACCTATGCAGTATGCTGTCACTTTTCTTCCTCAAAATTAATTTCTATGACTCAGCAGTTTCGGTAATCATAAAACTCACAAGGATATCTCTTATTCATTTGATGAATTTGTGGATGCATATGGTATAACACGGAGAAGGCAATGGCACCCCACTCCAGTACTCTTGCCTGGAAAATCCCACGGACAGAGGAGCCTGATAGGCTGCAGTCCATGGGGTCGCTAGGAGTCAGACACGACTGATCGACTTCACTTTCACTTTTCACTTTCATGCATTGGAGAAGGAAATGGCAACCCACTCCAGTGTTCTTGCCTGGAGAATCCCAGAGATGGGGGAGCCTGATGGGCTGCCGTCAATGGGCTCGCACAGAGTCGGACATGACTGAAGTGACTTAGCAGCAGCAGGGTATAACAAATAAAGAAAAATCTTTAAATCCTAAACATTTACCTTGCTGGGAGAAGAAAAAAATTACATTGATTCACTCATTTCTTCTCTTCGTACCAAGAATCACTTCAGGTTTTGAAGAATCAGATAGGAAACAGGATCAGTTCTTTGCTAAGTTTCAAGATGATGAAACTTTGAAGGAAATAGTAGAAATGTGAGCATGAGGGAAAAAAATCCATAGTCCTATGTTTCAATTTAGCAGTCTAATCTCATAATCTAGCTTAATGGTTTTTCTATATATTTCTCAGAAGTTCTCTTTTTAGAATATTGTTTTCATTTATTTAAAGACACATAACTAAGGGAGGAAGGAAACTCTAAAATTTCAGTATAACTTTCTGTCTCCAAGGAAAATCTAAATTGTGGCCCAAGACATCTAGAAATCCTTCAAAAAACCAAAGGGGGAAAATTTAATCACTTCTCTTTTGAACTAATCTTTATGCCTAGCAGCATATTGGTCAGGGTTATTCTCTAAGTTACAGTTTCACCATTATTTAGATATATTCAGTAAGCTTTTAAATGATTTTTGGAGATATTGAGGAAAGTGATCTCATCCTTACAATTTATCTTTCAAAAGACAAATCTAGGTACCTTGTTTAGTCAGAAAGAGTTTTGTTTCTCTTGATGTCTAGATTAGTGACTTCCCATCAAAGTTTTGATAATCTAAAATAAGTTTTTTGTTGTTTTTTATTTCATAGTATTCTCCTCCTCATCTGTTTGTGTGTGTGTGTGTGCGTGTGTGTGTGAGGGTGTGAGTTGTATGGTCATCTCCTCTGGCTAGCCAAGTGAAGTTTGAGTCTTTTATGTAGAATCATGATTATGATTAACTTACCTAAGTTCAAGTGGAATGAAAAGAATTAGAGGGCTGAGTCCAGTCCAAAACCTAAGGAAAGGCCATGTTTCAAACTGAGGAAATGAAAATAAGGTAGTAAAACTCAGAAACCACTGGACCCATGGTACCTGGATGGGCCAAGTAGACATTTTATATTGGAAAATCATGCAGTACTGCAGCTCCAGGTAGATTGAACATCACTAGTCTTCGTATATGTATCGTTCAAAGATGAGAAGAATTACACAAAGGCTGAAATGAGTGCTCTGACATTTTACAGTCCTTTTGTTTGGCTGCATCAAGACACAGTTTTAATCGAGTAAAGAAATAGCCATTCCTGTTTTTACTGTCAATATTAAGGAGGTAATGTTGAATACTGTAGTCTGTGGCTAACGGCACAGAAGACAATTCCATATGTCGATTATCTTTTGCCTAAACCAGTGGCTTCCCCCAAAAACAAAAAGCAGCAAATCAAAGCAGCTAATTGCTGTTACACTCAAGAAGATTTCATTATAAAATGCAACATTGTAGTTACAGTCTCTTGAGTGTGCCACTGTGTACAAGTAATAAATTCGAAAGCACTGGTAGGGAAGGAAGCAAATAAGAATGACTCCTATAAAAAGCAGATTTTTCACCTGAGCCCAGAACTCTTGATGGGATAGTAAGGAGTGTCCAAGCTTCCGTGCCATCAACACGATGATGGTGATCTGGAGGACCAGGAGAATCACTGCGATGATTATGACAACAGCGACTATCAAATAATTGATGGCTTGCACATATGCATGAGTAAGTTCTTTGTGGAATTTGAAACAGTGGTGGCTGTCATAGCCCTCATGAATGCCATACTGAGAAACAACCAGAGGTACCACAATGACAATCACCAGCAGCCACATGGCGGTACTGGCAGCCACAGCATGTAGTTTTCTGTAGAATTCCACTTTGTCCTTGTGCTTGAAGAAAATGAGGTACCTGATGACTAGAATCACCATGTAGAACAGGAATGTGAGGTACATGTGGATGTGCAGCATGGCACTCACAAATCTGCAGAAGGACAACCCAAATGTCCAAGTGTGCTTGATGAGGTAGGTCAAGCGAAAAGGCACTGTGAGCAGAAAAACACTGTGGACCACCACCAGATTAATGACTGCTGTGGTGGTCACAGACCGGGTGTTCATTTTCACAAGCAGGAACAAAATGGAGATGATGCCCAACAGCCCTCCAATAAGCACTACGAAGTAGAGCCTGGTTAAATGGGGTGTCAATATGGGGTCATCGCAGGAGGAACTGTTGTGGGCAGCCATGCTTCAGAAGTCACCTGGAAGAGATAAAGCACGAGTGTAACTAACAAGCTTCCAGAATTTTGTTCATATTTTGTTTCCATTAAACTGGCAGTGTGACTTTGTCATTTTTCTGTTTACATGATGTAAACCTTATATGCCTTAAGAATGAGAAATATTATCATATGCATTTCCAGGTACTCTACACTGAAAACACAGTAAGTCATTGATTCTTGACCTTTAGTAGGTTAATGACCACTTCTAGAGGCCCCCAGAGATACGTGTATATCTACACAGTCAAAACTATTTGCATAAAGCTTGATTTCAGACCATTTGAAGTTCATACATAGATACTAGTATTGCAGTAACCACTGGGCAGGGAGGGGGGGGTCGGGGAGGGGAGGATATCCTAAGATGGACAGAAAGCAAAGTGGATGCATTAAGTACACAAAATGTTTTTTTCTTTTATATCATTCTAATTCCTTCCAACTCATCAGCAAATGATCCAAGAATATTTATACTTTATTTCTTTAAGATATGATTTGTTTGGCAAAAAAAAAAAAGACTAAATCAAGGCAGCAGCAAGCAATAGGAGGATTTATCTGAATTTCTCATCACAGTAACATTATCATCTAACAGTGAGAGCTTGACTAAGTTTTTATCATGGGCCCCCCTGAGACCATAGCATGTCTCCCAATTTTCCCATCACACACCCTTAAATTCATAAAAGAACCACTATCAGTTTTCCTCTGGACTTCTGAAATATCCTTTCTCTATATAGTCTTTGTCCCTTCTAATTATTGTGTGTGTGCCCAGTCACTCAGTCATGTCCAGCTCTTTGCCACCCCATAGACTGTTAACCTGCAAGGCTCTTCTACCCATGATATTTTCCAGACAAGAATCAGTCAGTTCAGTCCCTCAGTTGTGCCTGACTCTTTGCGACCCCATGAATCCCAGGACGCAAGGCCTCCCTGTTCATCACCAACTCCTGGAGTTTACCCAAACTCATGTCCATCAAGTCGGTGATACCATCCAGCCATCTTATCCTTTGTCGTCCCCTTCTCCTCCTGCCCCCAATCCCTCCCAGCATCAGAGTCTTTTCCAGTGAGGCAACTCTTCACATGAGGTGTCCAAAGTATTGGAGTTTCAGCTTCAGCATCAGTCCTTTCAATGAATACCCAGGACTGATCTCCTTTAGGATGGACTGGTTGGATCTCCCTGCAGTCCAAGGGACTCTCAAGAGTCTTCTCCAACACCACAGTTCAAAAGCATCAATTCTTTGGTGTTCAGCTTTCTTCACAGTCCAACTCTCACATCCATACATGACCACTGGAAAAACCATAGCCTTGACTAGACGGACCTTTGTTGGCAAAGTAATATCTCTGCTTTTGAATATGCTATCTAGTTTGGTCATAACTTTCCTTCCAAGGAGTAAGCATCTTTTAATTTCATGGCTGCAATCACCATCTGCAGTGATTTTGGAGCCCCAGAAAATAAAGTCTGACACTGTTTCCACTGTTTCCCCATCTATTTGCCATGAAGTGATGAGACCAGATGCCATGATCTTAGTTTTCTGAATGTTGATCTTTAAGCCAACTTTTTCACTCTCCACTTTCACTTTCATCAAGAGGGTCTTTAGTTCCTCTTCACTTTCTGCCATAAGGGTGGTGTCATCTGCATATCTGAGGTTATTGATATTTCTCCTGGCAATCTTGATTCCAGCTTGTTCTTCTTCCAGCCCAGCATTTCTCATTATGTACTCTGTATATAAGTTAAATAATCAGGTTGACAATATGCAGCTTTGACATACTCCTTTTCCTGTTTGGAACCAGTTTGTTGTTCCATGTCCAGTTCTAACTGTTGCTTCCTCACCTGCATATAGGTTTCTCAAGATGCAGGTCAGGTGGTCTGGTATTCCCATTTTTTTAGAATTTTCCAGTTTCTTATGATCCACACAGTCAAAGGCTTTGGCATAGTCAATAAAGCAGAAATAGATGTTTTTCTGGAACTCTCTTGCTTTTTCCATGATCCAGCGGATGTTGGCAATTTGATCTCTGGTTCCTCTGTATTTTCTAAAACCAGCTTGAACATCTGGAAATTCACGGTTCATGTATTGCTGAAGCCTGGCTTGGAGAATTTTAAGCATTACTTTACTAGCATGTGAGATGAGTGTAATTGTGCAATAGTTTGAGCATTCTTTGGCATTGCCTTTCTTTGGGATTGGAATGAAAACTGAACTTTTCCAGTCCTATGGCCACTGCTGAGTTTTCCAAATTTGCTGGCATATTGAGTGCAGCACTTTCACAGCATCATCTTTCAGGATTTGGAATAGCTCCACTGGAATTCCATCACCTCTAGCTTTGTTCATAGTGATGCTTCCTAAGGCCAACTTGAATTCACATTCCAGGATGTCTGGCTCTAGGTCAGTGATCACACCATCATGATTATCTTGGACATGAAGATCTTTTTCGTACAGTTCTTCTATGTATTCTTGCCACCTCTTCTTAATATCTTCTGCTTAGGTCCATACCATTTCTGTCCTTTATCAAACCCATCTTAGCATGAAGTGTTCCCTTGGTATCTCTAATTTTCTTGAAGAGATCTCTAGTCTTTCCCATTCTGTTGTTTTCCTCTATTTCTTTGCATTGATCACTGAGGAAGGCTTTCTTATCTCGTCTTGCTATTCTTTGGAACTCTGCATTCAGATGCTTATATCTTTCTTTTTCTCCTTTGCTTTTTGCTTCTCTTCTTTTCACAGCTATTTGTAAGGCCTCCCCAGACAGCCATTTTGCTTTTTTGCATTTCTTTTCCATGGGGATGGTCTTGATCCCTGTCTCCTATACAATGTTGTGAACCTCCATCCATAGTTCATCAGGCACTCTATCAGATCTAGTCCTTTAAATCTATTTCTCACTTCCAGTGTAAAATCGTAAGGGATTTAATTTAGGTCATACCTGAATGGTCTAGTGGTTTTCCCTACTTTCTTCAATATAAGTCTGAATTTGGCAATAAGGAGTTCATGGTCTGAGCTGCAGTCAGCTCCTGGTCTTGTTTTTGCTGACTGTATAGAGCTTCTCCATCTTTGGCTGCAAAGAATATAATCAGTCTGATTTCAGTGTTGACCATCTGGTGATGTCCATGTGTAGAGTCTTCTCTTGTGTTGTTGGAAGAGGGTGATTGCTATGACCAGTGTGTTCTCTTGGCTAAACTCTATTAGTCTTTGCCGTGCTTCACTCTGTATTCCAAGGCCAAATTTGCCTGTTACTCCAGGTGTGTCTTGACTTCCTCCTTTTGCATTCCAGTCCCCTATAATGAAAAGGATATCTTTTTTGGGTGTTAGTTCTAAAAGGTCTTGTAGGTCTTCATAGAACCTCTAAACTTCAGCCTCTTCAGGATTACAGGTTGGGGCATAGGCTTGGATTACCATGATATTGAATGGTTTGCCTTGGAAACGAACAGAGATCATTCTGTCACTTTTGAGATTGCATCCAAGTACTGCATTTTGGACTCTTTTATTGACCATGATGGCTACTCCATTTTTTCTAAGGGATTCTTGCCCACAGTAGTAGATATAATGGTCATCTGAGTTAAATTCACCCTTTCCAGTCCATTTTAGTTCTCTGATTCCTAGAATGTCAATGGTCACTCTTGCCATCTCCTGTTTGACCACTTCCAATTTGCCCCGATTCATGGACCTAACATTCCAGGTTCCTATGCAATATTGCTCTTTACAGCATCGGACCTTGCTTCTATCACCAGTTCCATCCACAACTGGGTGTTGTTTTTGCTTTGGCTCCACCCCTTCATTCTTTCTGGTGTTATTTCTCCACTAATCTCCAGTAGCATATTGGGCACCTACTGACCTGGGGAGTTTCTCTTTCAGTATGGGAGTTTCTCTTTCAGTATCCTATCATTTTGCCTTTTCATACTGTTCATGGGGTTCTCAAGGCAAGAATACTGAAGTGGTTTGCCGTTCCTTTCTCCAATGGACCACATTCTGTCAGACCTCTCCACCATGACCCGTCCATCTTGGGTGACCCAACACGGCATGGCTTAGTTTCATTGAGTTAGATAAGGCTGTGGTCCGTGTGATCAAGAATACTGGTTGCCATTTCCTCCTCCAGGGGATCTTCCCAACCCAGGGACTAAACCCCCGTTTCTCACGTCTCTTGCTTTGGGAGGCTGATTCTTAATCACTGTTCCACCTGGGAAGTGATTTAATTATTATCTACATTCTAAGTTGCTACTTACTAAATAAAAGACATATTAATTTTAATTACACTAATCAAGTCACTTCACTTTCTTGTTTAAATTCCTTCAGTGGCCTCCCATTTCTTTGAAGGTAAAAATCAAAAGTCTTAACATGTCTAGAATGTTCTGGGTTATAGCAAAATCCAATCCCTTGAGACCAGATTCAAGAAATAATCTAGAGATTAAATTAACAGGATTTGACTTTAATTTTATAAGGAGAAATTAAGGGAAAGGCAGTATCTCAATCCCTCCTAGATTTCTTGCTTGAACAACTGTGTGATAGGAGGTCTGTTTACTAATACCAGGGACAACAAGGATCAAAGTTAAGGAAGAACAGTAGTTGAATCATGTGGTTAATACCTGACCTTTGTAACACATTCACAATTATTCTATTCATTCTTGAATGTCTCTTCATACAATCAAACTTACAAAACAATAAAAATGAACCAACTGATGATATAATACTGATGAATCAAAAAAGCATCATACTAAATCATGTATTCTCAGTTGGGCAATATTGTCTCCAAGGGGGAAAATGTTTGTTCTGGGGGTGTGAAAAATCTAATTTTTAGTGTATAAAATGCAGGTATACATGTAGTATATAATCACACAAACAGTATATCTGTGGCATTAAAATTTCATAAAAGGGGGAGAGATAATTAGGGAAATAGGTATAGAAAGGCTCTTTAGAGGGGCAGTGAAAAAGTGGAGAACGCCACACTAAATAAAAGATGCCAGCCACAAAAGACTACATGCTGAATGATTTTTTTTTCTAGAAAATCAAAACCGATATGATAGAAGGATCAGTGTAGCTCAGGGCCTAGTTTGAAGGTGAAGGGACTGACTTCAGAGGAGCCTGGGGGAAATTATGGGATGATGGGATGTTTTATATTGTGCTGTAGTTATTTGTCAAAGCTCAATGATCTGTACACTTAAAATTGGTGACTTTTCTTGCATATAACTTATAGGTCAATAGGACTAATTAAAAAATCATAATAACCTGGCCCCAGAGAGTCTCTGCTTTCCTGGGTTTGGAATAGGATTTCCATGTAACAGACATTAAAGCTTGCCTCCTGTTATACTGGCTCTCTGTGATATGTAATCTCTGCACTCACCTTTTATTTTTCTCTGTAGAAAAGTAGTTCCATCAGGTAAATGTGAAATTATATTTTGTTCGTATCTGAATCAAGGAGGAATGTGCCATCGTAAGTTCTGCTTGTCATTTTTTTTTTTCAGTTATTTACCTAGAAGTTTCAGCTTCTAAAAGAAGAAAATATGATTAGTTGCACAACATCCGTCTCAAGTCCTCCTTTCTCACCAACTGCCATAATCTCTCTCTTTCAGATAAAGGAAGTTTATGTCACATCTCTTGTATATATCAGGTACTACATGAGATGCTTACCTGAACGTGGACTCATTTAACCCTCAAAGCAGTCCTGGGCTTTGTGTGTTAATATGTATCACTATACTGATTTTCAAATGAAGAAACTAAGCTTTAGTCCAGATATCATTTGCCAAGTTCTCCAGAGTTTTACACACACACACACACACACACACTCAGAAATATACAAACTCCTGCATCATAGAGAAGCAAGTTGTGCAGCTTCTAACGTAAGAAGGAGGGGAAGCCATGAAGATATTTGGTTCTACTCACATAGCTATATGCCAATATATCTTAAAAGCTGCTCTTCCTTCTTTTTGGATTTCTTACTTTCCTATTCCTTTTACTTGATTTACTGCGGATCCCATATGTTAGCTCATTCAACATTGGAATAGCCCATTGGAATAGCCTATTCCAACCCTTTCTGGTCTGTCAGAAATTTTCTGTACAGTTTTCTGCAGTTATAGTGCTTGTAAGTGAGCTAGTCTCTACTAGTTTGTTGCACTACTGCAAAACTTGGAGGCAAAAGTGAAGGATGTCAGTGTATAGAGAGATTAGGTTATTTGGCAAGACAGTAGTAGAAATGTCTGGTTTCTCAGGGACAGTAGTGGCACAGGAATCCAGTACTATGTATCATGGACTTCAGAAAGCAAGAGAGTCAGTGATGTTTCTGCTATTAATTTCATAGTGGTATTGGATATTTTTCTCTGTCTATATGGATCATGTCTTTGTAGCAGCCAAGTCTGCTTCCCAGATATTCTATGATATTTTGTAACTTGTTACCTTCTAATAAACACCTTCTGCTTAGACCAACCTCAGTTCAGTTCAGTCGCTCAGTCGTGTCCGACTCTTTGCGACCCCATGAATCGCAGCACGCCAGGCCTCCCTGTCCATCACCAACTCCCAGAGTTCACTCAGACTCACATCCATCAAGTCAGTGATGCCATCCAGCCATCTCATCCTCTGTCGTCCCCTTCTCCTCCTGCCCCCAATCCCTCCCAGCATCAGAGTCTTTTCCAATGAGTCAACTCTCCGCATGAGGTGGCCAAAGTACTGGAGTTTCAGCTTCAGCATCATTCCCTCCAAAGAAATCCCAGGGCTGATCTCCTTCAGAACGGACTGGTTGGATCTCCTTGCAGTCCAAGGGACCCTCAAGAGTCTTCTCCAACACCGCAGTTCAAAAGCATCAATTCTTTGGCGCTCAGCTTTCTTCACAGTCCAACTCTCACATCCATACATGACCACAGGAAAAACCATAGCCTTGACTAGACGGACCTTTGTTGGCAAAGTAATGTCTCTGCTTTTGAGTATGCTATCTAGGTTGGTCATAACTTTCCTTCCAAGGAGTAAGAGTCTTTTAATTTCATGGCCGCAGTCACCATCTGCAGTAATTTTGGAGCCCCCAAAAATAAAGTCTGACACTGTTTCCACTGTTTCCCTATCTATTTCCCATGAAGTGATGGGACCGGATGCCATGATCTTCGTTTTCTGAATATTGAGCTTTAAGCCAACTGTATCACTCTCCACTTTCACTTTCATCAAGAGGCTTTTTAGTTCCTCTTCCCTTTCTGCCATAAGGATGGTATCATCTGCATATCTAACGTTATTGATATTTCTCCCGGCAATCTTGATTCCAGCTTGCGTTTCTTCCAGTCCAGCGTTTCTCATGATGTACTCTGCATATAAGTTAAATAAGCAGGGTGATAATAGACCAGCCTAAGTGGGTTGTTTTGTCTGCAAGTAACAACCATGATGCTACTGCTACTGCTAAGTCACTTCAGTCGTGTCCGACTCTGTGTGACCCCATAGACGGCAGCCCACCAGGCTCCCCCGTCCCTGGGATTCTCCAGGCAAGAACACCGGAGTGGTTGCCATTTCCTTCTCCAATGCAGGAAAGTGAAAAGTGAAAGTGAAGTCGCTCAGTTGTGTCCGACTCTTAGCGACCCCCTGGACTGCAGCCTGCCAGAATCCTCCACCCATGGGATTTTCCAGGCAAGAGTACTGGAGTGGGGTGCCATTGCCTTCTCCGAACAACCATGATATACCTTGTTAATTCCTATTCTAAGGATCAATTGAGTCATCATTTCCCCTGGGAAGCCTTACTAATCTCCATTCTCAATTCAGGTTGTATGTAATCCCCGTTTGTCCATGGAACATACCAATCATGCTTACCTCTACTATGTCACTCAGTTACATTTCTGCCTTCCGAACAAGATTGAGGAGGGAAGAACTGAGTTTTCCTTTGTATTCATATAATCTAATGAAGTTATTTAAATGAATGTAAACATTACTATTGAAAACTAACATACTTATAGTACAGTGCTCAGATATAGGTATACAGTTCAATGAATTTTAACCATACCCTCACCAAAGACAATCACTATCCTGACAGCTAAAACCATATAATATGTTTGTCTACTTTGAATTTTATATAAATTCAGTGTCCTTTTTTGTGTGTATCTAGTTTAGTGCACTCAGTATTATGCTTTAAGATTCATTCATGTGTATAATTTTATTTAGTATATTGTATCATTGCATGAATATTTCACAATTTACCCATTCTATTGTTGATGGACAATAGCATTATTTCCACTTATAGAGCTATTATAAATAACACTATAAACCACAAGCAATGAAAAGACAGCCCAGAGAATGGCAGAAAATATTTGCAAAAAATGCAACCAACAAGGGATTAATCTCCAAAATATACAAATAGCTCATGCAGCTCAATATTAAAAAAAAAAAAAAACCCCAAACAAAAAATACACAGGAGATCTAAACAGACATTTCTCCAAAGGAAGTATATAGATGGCCAAAAAGCACATGAGGGTGTGGAGAAAAGGGAACCATCCTACACTCTTAGTGAGATGTAAATTGGTACAGCCACTAGAGAGAATTCTATAGGGGGTTCTTAAAAAAATAAAAATAAAGCTACCATATGATCCAGAAATCCCACTCCTAGGCACGCATCTGGAGAAAACCATACTTCTAAAAGATACATGCACCTCAATGTTCATTGCAGCACTATTTACAATAGCCAAGATATGGAAGTAACCTAAATGTCCATCAACAAATGAATGGATACAAAAGATGTGATACATATATATACAATGGAATATATCAGCCGTAAAAGGAATGAATTAATGCCATTTGCAGCAACATGGATGCACCTAGACATTATCATATCAAATGAGGTAGTTCAGACAAAGACAAATATCCTATGAGCTCACTTATATGTGGAATCTAAAAAATGATACAAATGAACTTATTTACAGAACAGAAATAAACTCACAGACTTAGAAAAGAAACTTATGGTTACCAAAGAGGAAAGGTGAGTGTGGGGGATAAATTAGGAGTTTGTGATTAACATATACACTGTATTATATATAAAATAGATTATCAACAAGGATCTACTATATAGCACAGGGAACTCTACTTAATACTCTGTAATAACCTATATAGAAAAGAATCTGAAAAAGAATAGATACATATGTATGTGCTAAGTCGCTTTAGTTGTGTCCGACTCTTTGCAACCCCATGGACTGTGTGTAGCCCGCCAGACTTCTCTGTCCATGGAATTTCCAGGAAAGAATACTGGAGTGGGTTGCAATTTCCTCCTCCAGGGTATCTCCCATGACCCAAGGATCAAACCAGCACCTCTTAAGTATCCTGCATTGGCAGGCGGGTTCTTTACCACTAGTGCCACCTGGGAAGCCAGATGTAAGTATATGTGTAACTAAATCACTTTCCTGTACCCCTGAGACTACCACAACATTGTAAATCAACTGTACTCCAATATAAAATAAAAATAAATAAATAAATAATACTACTTTGAACATTCTTATACATTTCTTTTGTGAAAATAAGTATGCATTTCATCTTTTGTGAAAATAAATAAATTCCCAAATTCTGTTGGGAATTTACGTAAGTGTGTAAATGATGGATTGTAGGATGTGTATTTGTTCTGTTTCAGTGAAACCCAGAAACAGTTTCTGATATAAATTCTCACTAACAGTACAGGAGAGTTTCAGTGCTCCACAGTCTCCAGAATATTCAGAATTTTCTGTCCTTTTAATTTTTGCCATTGTAGTAGATGTTGTTGTATTTCATTGTGGTTTTGATCTGCATTTAGCTTACTGAATAATAAAGATGACCACATTCATATGTATCTGTTGGACACTTAGATATTCTGTTTTGTGAAGTGCCTGTTGCAGTCTTTCACCATATTTCTATTTGGTAGTCTGCCTTTTTCTTATTGATTGGCAGTAGTCTTTATGTAGCCTAGATACCACTCCTTTATTAGAGATATGTTCTTCTTCCTATACTTCCTATACTTCTTAATAGGTATTTTGCGATGAACAGAATATTTACTTTTTGGTATTACCAGTTTGTTAAATTGGTAATTTAACAGAGTCAGCACCTTCATGTCCTGGTAAGGAGTTGGCTACACAAAAGTAATAAGGATAGTATACTATCTTAACCTAGTATACTAGTATTTTCATCTTCTTCTTTTTTTAACATATACAGTTTATCTAGAAGTGATTTTTTAATATAATGTAAGGTAGGAGCCATGATTATTTTTTCCCATATGGATAAGCAATTGACTCAGAATCATTAATTGGAAATATCATTCCCACATTCACTAAACTGTGTCATAAATCAGGTGACCACATATGAGTCAAGTTAGCCCTTTTTTAAGTCTCTGATATGTTCTGCTGGTTTGTTGATCTACACATGTGCCAGAACCACTCTTTAAATTACTATTGTGGTATAGTAAATTTTCATATCAGGTAGTCTAATTTTTTTAACTTTCTTTTCCTTAAGATCCCCTGAGCTATACTTGATATTCTGCATTTCCATACAAGTTCTAAAATCTGATTAATAAAGCTTCTGGTGTTTTTAATGAATTTACATTAAAATTATACATACTGATAGCTTTAAACAGATAGCAATCGCTTTTCAACACTGAGTCTTCTAATAACTAAACATAATATATCCTTCCATGTTTTTATATCTTCTTTAATTTGTCTCAATGATGTCTTATGATTTTCTATATAGAAGTATTTTATATGTTTTTTTAAAATATTTATCGAGATAATCATATGATATTTCTCCCTTTTTTGTTTAATGTGGTGGATTAGTGATTGATTTGTACATGTTCCATACTTGTGAACCTGGAATAAAACCCATTTTGAAGCAGGGTTCAATTCCTGGGTTGGGAAGATCCCCTGGAGAAGGGTATGGCGACCCACTCCAGTATTCTTGTCCAGGGAATCCCATAGACAGAGGAACCTGGTGACCTACAGAGCATAGGGTCACAGAGTCAGATACAACTGGGCAACTGACATGCTTCGATGTTACATATAAACTTCATTAATATATCAGCTTATTTGAAGTGTTAGTATTTTGTATAGAATTTTGCTTCTCTTACGAGAAAGACTGATCTATAATTCTCTCTTCAATGCCCTTATCAGGTATAAAAAGGTTTTGCTGGTTTCATTAAATGGGCTTAGAAATGTTCTCTCATTTACCATTTTCTAAAAGACTTTGTGTACAATTGAGGTTATTTCTTTCAGTATTCTATGCATTCAACTGAGATTAAATTTATTTTTATTATCTAAATCTTTCACATATACACTGTTTTGTGGGGGGTTTCTGTCTCCCGATTCTAGCAGCAATTGAGAGTGGTTTGTTAAGATTTTATATTCTTATTATAGATGGTGCAGTATTCTTTTCATTCTGTCAACTGTTATTTCATGTTTCTACACTATGTTATTAGACCATAAAAGTTTAAAATAGTGATTGTATATATTAATCATAAAATGTCCCCTTTATTTCCAAAATTATTCTTCCTTAATATCTACTTTTTATAATATGCAAAGCCTTTTTTTGTTAAATATTTATTTGTTTTATATCTTTTTTCTATCCTTTTATTTGTAGACCTTTATGGTTCTAACATTTAAAATGTGTCTTTGTAAATATCATATAGTTAGATCTTGTTTCTTAAACTCAGTCTAACAGCTCTTCTTATTTCAACTGTTTCTTTACATGTGACGGAACTTCTGATTGAAGTTGTGTCTAATGTATCATCTTAATTTTATTTTCTGTTTGAGTCAACCATTCATGTAGTCTCTTTCCCTCTTTCTCTGCCTTCCTTTGGATTATTCAAGTATGTTTTATTTCATCCCTTCCTCCTCTATTAACTTCTTAGTTATATATTTTTCTACTTTTTTTGTAGTGATAACCCTAAAGATATAACATGCATCCTTTTACCTATTATGGGCTTCTCTGGTGGTTCAGCAGTAAAGAATCTGCCTGCCAATTCAGGAGAAACAGGTTTCATCCCCAGGTCAGGAAGATCCCCTGGAGAAGGAAATGGCAAGCCACTCCAGTATTCTTGCCTGGAAAATTCCATGGACAGAGGAACCTGGTGAGTACATGGGGTTGCAAAAAAGTTGAACACAACTTAGCAACCAAACAACAAGCCTAATATAAATTATTACTCTAGCCACTTCCCTCCTATTGATACAAATTCAGAACATTTAAATTCCATTTACTCTCTACTTCCATTTTATTGTTATATATTTTAATTCTGCGTACATTTTAAACTCCGCAATATATTATCATTGTATTGTATGGTTAATAATCGATAGACATTTATATTTACTCACTTAGTTTTCTTTCCATTGCTCTTTTTTTTAAAAAAAGATTTTATTAAAGTATGATTGACATACAAAAAGCTATATACATTCATGTATACAATTCAATGACTTTAAAGATAAGTATACACCACAATCATCCATGCCATAAGCTGGTCCTTCGCCTTCAAAAATTTCCATATGACTGAGCAATTCCACTACTGGGCATATATCCTGAGAAAACCAGGACTGAAAAATATTCATGCACCCCAGTGTTCATTGAAGCACTGTTTACAACAGCTAAGCAATGGAAGAAACCTAGATGTCAGTTGGCAGATGAATGGATAACGAAGTTGTGCTGCATATTACTCAGCTATAAAAAGGAACACATTTGAGTCAAGGTGGATGAGGTGGATGAACTTAGAGCCTATTATACAGAGTGAAGTAAGTCAGAAATAGAAAGACAAATATCATATATTAACACATATATATGGAATCTAGAAAGATAGTATTGATGATCCTACTTGCAGGGCAGCAAAGAGGACAAAGACATTTTGGACACAGTGAGGGTATTAGGCGGTGGGATGATTTGGGAGAATAGCATTGAAACATAACATTACCATATGTAAAATTGGTAGCCAGTGTGGATTCCACGTATGACCCAGGGAGCCCAAAGCCAGTGCTCTGTGACAACCCAGAGGGGTTGGATAAGGCGGGGAGTGGGAGTAGGGTTCCAGAGGGAGGGGACATATGTATACCTAATGCCGATTCGTGTTGATGTATGGCAAAAACCACCACAATATTGTAACCTAATTAGCCTCCAATTAAAAAAATCATCCTGCCTCCTTTACTTATTATTATGTATGAAAACTTAACATAAGATCTATCCCCTTAGCAAATTTTTAAGACTACAATACAGTATTGCTAGCTATAGCCACTATGCTTTTTTTTTTTAACTTTATAATATTGTATTGGTTTTGCCATATATCAACATGAATCCACCACAGGTATACATGTGTTACCCATCCTGAACCCTCCTCCCTCCTCCCTCCTCCCTCCCAGTACCATCCCTCTGGGTCGTCCCAGTGCACCAGCCCCAAGCATCCAGTATCGTGCATCGAACCTGGACTGGCGACTCATTTCATATATGATATTATACATGTTTCAATGCCATTCTCCCAAACCATCCCACCCTCTCCCTCTCTCACAGAGTCCAAAAGACTGTTCTATACATCAGTGTCTCTTTTGCTGTCTCGTATACAGGGTTATTGTTGCCATCTTTCTAAATTCCATATATATGCATTAGTATACTGTATTGGTGTTTTTCTTTCTGGCTTACTTCACTCTGTATAATAGGCTCCAGTTTCATCCACCTCATTAGAACTGACTCAAAGGTATTCTTTTTAATGGCTGAGTAATACTCCAGTGTGTATATGTACCACAGCTTTCTTATCCATTCATCTGCTGATGGACATCTAGGTTGCTTCCATGTCCTGGCTATTATAAACAGTGCTGCGATGAACATTGGGGTACACGTGTCTCTTTCAATTCTGGTTTCCTCAGTGTGTATGCAGCAGTGGGATTGCTGGATCATAAGGCAGTTCTATTTCCAGTTTTTTAAGGAATCTCCACACTGTTCTCCATAGTGGCTGTACTAGTTTGCATTCCCACCAACAGTGTAAGAGGGTTCCCTTTTCTCCACACCCTCTCCAGCATTTATTGCTTGTAGACTTTTGGATTGCAGCCATTCTGACTGGTGTGAAATGGTACCTCATAGTGGTTTTGATTTGCATTTCTCTGATAATGAGTGATGTTGAGCATCTTTTCATGTGTTTGTTAGCCATCTGTATGTCTTCTTTGGAGAAATGTCTATTTAGTTCTTTGGCCCATTTTTTGATTGGGTCATTTATTTTTCTGGAGTTGAGCTGTAGGAGTTGCTTGTATATTTTTGAGATTAGTTACTTGTCAGTTGCTGTATAACTAAAATGTTGTACCCTTTGACTAACACTTCCCTGTTTTCCCTTCCGCACAGTCCCTGCCTTGTCATTTTGTTGATGGCTTCCCTTGCTGTGCAGATACTTTTTAGTGTAACATAATCCTGCTTGTTTATTTTTGCTTTTGTTGTCTGTGCTTTTGATGTCACATCCAAGAATTCTTTTCCAAGGTCAATGTCAAGAGGCTTTTACCATATGTTTTCTTCTAAGAGTTTTGTGGTTTCAGGTCTTACAATTCAGTCTTTAATCCATTTTGAGTTAACTTTGGTATGTAGTATAAGATGAGGCTTCAATTTCATTCTTTTGAATTTGGTTTTCCAAGACCATTTATTAAAGAGAGCTACCCTTTCCTCATCATGTATTGTTGTCAAAGATCACTTGATATACATGCATGGGTTTATTTCTAGGCTCTCTATTCTGTTCTGTCTGTGTCTGCTTATTTGCCAGTAGTATACTATTTGCATTACACTGTAATATGTTTTGTATTACAGCTTTGTATGGTAGCTTTGTCATACGTTTTGAAATCAGAAAATGTGTTGCCTCCAGCTTTGTTCTTCTTGCTCAAAATGACTTTGGCTACTCAGAGTCTTTTGTTGTTTCATATGGGTTTTAAGACTTTTTTCTTTTTCTGTAAAAAAATGCCACTGAGATTTTCATAGAGATTGTATTAAGTCTGCAGATCACTTATACTAGTATGGATTACTATAAGTAGTAATTTTAATAATATTAAGTCTTTTAATCCATGAATGTAGAATATTTCAACTTATTTCTCTCTGCTTTAATGTCTTTCATCGGTGTTGTATAATTTTCAGTGTACAAGTTTTTTACCCCCTTGGTTAAGTTTATTCCTATTTTATTTCATTTTTTCCTGCTATTGTTAATGGGATTGTTTCCTTAATTTCTGTTTCAGATATTTTATTATTACCTTATTGAAATTCAACTGACTTTTTGTATGTTGATTTTGTATAGTGTAACATTAATGAATTTATTGATTAGTTCTAGCAGGGTTTTCTGTAGAATCTTTACAGTTTTTTACATATGAGGTAACATTATCTGCAAACAGACAATTTTACTGCTTTCCAATTTACATGCTTTTTTGTTTCTTTTCCTTGATCTTTTTATTTCTTTTACTTGCTTTTTAAATTTCTCTTTAATGTCAGTACTATGCTGAATAGAAACAGCAAAAATGGGCATCCTTGCCTTGTTCTAGATCTTAGAGGAAAAGATTTCAGCTTTTCACCATTGAGTCTGATTTTAGCTCTGTATTTTTCATATGTGGTGTTTATTGTGTTGAGATAAGTTCCCTCTACACATAATTTTTTGATAGTTTTTATCATGAAAGTGTGTTGAATTTTATTGAATGCTTTTTCTGCATCTCTTGAGATGATTGTGTGATTTCTATCCCTCATGAGGTGTATCACATAGATTGGTTTTTTGTATATTGAACCATTCTTGCATAGAGGGATAAGTTTCACTTGGCCATGATGTATGATTCAATGTACTGTTGAATTTAGTTTGTTAATATTTTGTTAAGCATTTTTGCATTTGCGCTCATCAGGTATTATGCAAGACTCCCAGATGGTCTGCCTTAGATGGCAGCTGCTGCACTGTGCCCTTTCAGCTAAGCTGTGCCATGCACTCTCTCAGTCTGCCTGCAGGGGACACTCTTTCACTCACATCGCTGCCAAGGAACCAGCTCCACTATGGTAACAGAATGAGAAAAGAGGTTTAAAGACTCTTTCTTCCTAGAGCATGTTCTTCTTTTTAAAGACTCTCTTCCTCTTTGCCCCTCTGTCCATGGAACTTTCTCTTTTTTGTTCTCCTGAAGACTGCTCCATTCCACGGGATTGTCCTCCACCACCAAGATGACTCATTGGCTTTTGAAAGCAAAACAGAACTAGAATGGAGCCTAGAGAAAGATGACAATGAAGCAGTAAAGGCTTTTGAGAGTCACAGGTAGTAAGGGAGATCAGATATGGATTTGGGCCCAGTTTCTTCCGGGAAGAAAAAAAAAAAAAAAAATGTGTCCAAGAAATATTCCTGTGCATGTGGGATATGACTCCAGTGATTAATAGACATTTTAAATTAGTTAGCATAAAAAATTTCTTTCTCCTCTCCTTCTTCCTTTCTAAGAATTAAGAGAAACACTTAAGTTTCCCACAGACATGACTTGTTTGTAGCCATGACTGTGTATGTCCAATACCACCCTGTCAGTCACTTCCACACCGGTGTAGGGACAGGCTCATGCCACATGTTCACAGTATTGGATGCTTGAGAAGAGATGGGCACATGGATGAATAGCACTATTTTATGAATATTACATTAGGGAATTACATTCTGCGAATGCAAGTTGAAATATTGAAGCCTGCAGACAAGTTCTCACTTGCATTATGAGCAATGTCATATTTTTTTTATGTCAAATTTCTTTCTACAGTTTATTTCAATAACAACATCAATTTAAACAAAGTAAACAGATTTGTTTGAACCTGGACAATTAAATCTTTCCTGATCTATTACTTTATGTGTTGAAGTTGGATACCCAAAAAGAATGGGGGTATCTCAAGTTTTTGCGCAAAATTGGAATTTCAAAGCTTAAAAGTCTTGGAAAGAAATGCCTTTATTTCAAAAACTTTGAGCACACACAAAAATAGTAAATTCCATTCAGAAATGTTTCCAGTGCCTCACTGCAGAACAATTGCTTGCTAGTAAGAACAGTCCCTAGATGGGGAAAATGTCTGAGAGAAGCAGTGAAATCTGTGACAGATGAGCCTGGAAGACAGTACCTGGGACCTGGAACAACAGAACCAGCACCCACAGTCACAATGCTCACTCAAGAGCAAGCTCAGCCAAGGGTATCGATGTGTGTTATATACAGAACTCGCCAAGCAAGGTTTGATAAATCCCTACAGATAGTGCATAGTCTCTTATTAACGGAGAAGCTGTTTCTTTCCCTGAATATCAAGTTTAGATGCTGTGTGTTTGGATTTTTAAGTATTCAGGCTCAGGTTTGGAAATTTGCGCTGTGCTTTGGGACAAAGACATTTTGAAGAGGATGCACCCGAAACACAGAAGAGAGCCAGGTCAAATGTTTGAGCCACACTAGTTATTATTATTTAAGAGCTCTAGCTCAAATTAATTAAGTTTAAAAAAGACTCCCCCCAATTTTTGCAGGAAAAAATAATGTGAGCCCCAGCCCAATAACTTACTGCATGGTAACCAGTGGCTAAGTGGTAAAGAATCTCCCTGCAGTGCAGGAACTACAGGAGACATGGGTTCAATCCCGGGTTAGGAAGGTTCCCTGGAGGAGGGCATGGCAACCCACTCCAGTATTCTTGCGTGGAGAACCCCCATGGACAGAGGAGCCTGGTGGGCTACAGCCTATGGGGTTGCAGAATCGGACACAACTGAAGCAACTTCTTAGGCACACACACACGCACAAGTGGCAAGTATATCTGCAATGATTGAATGAGGTTGTGAAAGATAAAGGGAGAAATCGAGAAAATGGGGGACAGAAGGACAGAGAAGCAACAGGAACAATGAAAAGAATAAGGGGAATAAGGCAGAGGGAGAGAAGAAGAGGAAGAAGGCAGCAGGCTCTACGAATCCCGGCCAACCATGCCATCATCACTTACAGGCCTTGAGCTGACTAGTATTTTCCTGGCATCAGAGTCTTTATACCTGGAAATAATACAAATATAATGATTTACCCAGTTGATTGTCTAATATATGAACTGGTTACAAAAGAGTGGTTGACCTTTGTAATATCTGAAAGAAAGTAAGGGATATAGTTTATGCTTCCATGGAGATGATCCATTTGTAAATCCAAGGAGCCAGGGAATTTTTTAGAGCACTATCTATAGCACTTTTTTGCTGCTGTTATTCAGATATGTCACCCATATGTCTTCACTGTGCTTCCCCTTGCCCAAATAGTCTAACCTGTTCATTCTTTCCTGAACATTCCTGAGGTCCAAACTCCAAATTCTTTTTCCTTCAGGCCCCACCACCCTCCACCCCCTTATAGATTCTCAGCTGCTTTCTTGCTTCACCTAAGCATCTCATTCCTTTTTTGTTTGTTTGTTTCTTCTTTAATTCCCATTTTAATTATTTATTTTAGGTATTTGTGTATCTGTTTTTAATGTTGAATTTCTTTCAGAACTAATAAGATATTTTTTATAGTAGGCATGAGTTTTTAACTGAATGGGGAGATAAGGGTGGAAAAACCACCTTGACCTTATTAAGCATACCTTTGGAAGGACCAAATTTGGATCTAATTCTGTAGCTGATGTCAGGATCTTAGAATAAATATGGCCCAGAGCACAGTCTCCTAAGAGCAGGACTGCCTCCCTGGCCCTCTGGGAACCTCCTTACCTTGGACAGTGAGCTCTTCTTTATCTCTGTGATTGACCCCTGAAGTACAGCTGGACCTCAAACTCCAATCTCTGCCTTCTCTCATTATCCTAATTTGGGGGAATTCCCTGGTGTCCAAGTGGTCAATACCCTTGGATGGATGACTACCTCAATATCAGCAGCAAGACAAGAAGTGGCTTCTGTGGCTGTTTGATAAGGAATCCATTATAGAACTAACATCAGAGGCCAGTCTATGAAGTAAGAATCCTAAAAAAAAATGTAGAGTCCTACAAAATGGCATTAGGCAATCTACATCCTCATGAGTGCATAGCTTACAGGTCTCGGGACCACCCCTCCTTTCAAGAAGAGCATATAAAATCTACTTTGGGATTTCTCACTTCATTTAATAAACAAATCACATCACTTAAAGTATCTTTCATATAGTAGGTAGTTAATATTCTGAGATTAATAAAACATATCCCATCCCTCACTGCATTTAAATCTCCTTTTGTCTGGGAGGGGAGAAAGTGGTACATAAATTATTTGTCAATACAACAACACCTACAGGTACATTGATAATGCCCCAAGAATCCAGAAAGGGGAGTAATGTATTTAACCAATAGTGGAAAGTGGAGGCATCAAAATGTCATAGCAGTGGATAGTGCTGGGGCCCAGATATGTACCAGGCGCTGGATCCTGAAGGAGGCACTGAAGTTCTAGATGCGGAGAGGAAGAAGTAGGGCACTCTGGGTGAAGACAAGAGTCTTAGAGAAGGCATGGATGCATGTTCCGGAAAATACCAATAATCTGATATGCTAGGAACATTAGTAAATGAGTAGAAAAATAAGTGAATATCTATAGATGAGGCCTACCAAATAAACATGTTCCCACTCTGAGGATTTCCTATTGTATCCTGAAACTTATAAGAGATTCAAAACTTAAAATATCAACATTTTAATATTTCAATTGCAAAAGCTTACTTCTGGCAACAGAATGAAGGAAGGATTGGAGGAAGGCAGGACAAAAAATTGATACTATAGTAGGCTATTATGCTGATTAAGTTTAAATGCTACATGGACTGGTACAAGTTGATACCACCTAGGAAGATTAACCCCCAAACTAAATGAAAATTGAAGACACTAGGGGTGGAGAAGACATTGTATACTTCAGGCGCATCAGTTAGCAAGTAATGACATCTATATGTCAAATCAACAATAAAAAGACAGGAATAATCACTAACGTTTAAAGAAAACAAATGCCACTTTAAAAAAAAAATCAAACTCCTCAGGCAAATGAACTAACAGACTAGCTAGTTGGCTAAAAGGACAAAGGATGAAAAGTAACTTTAAATGTAATCAATACCCTCAGAAGAAGAAAATGACGTGAAAGAAATTCTATTACAGTTATTGAATAAAAGATGTAGCAGAAACACAATTGGTGAGCTTATAAAAATGTTCAGAAAGATTCTCACAGATGGAACAAAAAGTAGCCAACAGAGAGCACTGAAAGGGAATGCTACAAAGCACTTAGGATAAATCTAACTTCCAGCATCATCTGGAGAGAGCAGAATGGAATGGGATGCTCAAATCATTGAAGAGCATCTCCTACAAAAAAAGATGACCTCTTTATGTTAAAGGCTCTTATCCAGTACTGAGCTGAATTAATAAATAAGACTCACGTTTAGAGACATCAAGATGGAATTTCAAACCACAAAGAACAGCACACTTGTGTATCCACTTGGATGTCTAATAAACATCTCAAATTTAGTATATCCAAAGCTGAACTCCTATAGCTTTCTTCCCCACCTCCCAGACATACATATAAACTTATGACTTTCAAAGTCCTTCCAGCCTTAGGTTTGATAGGAACTCCACTCTCTACTGCCTGAGTGAAAAACCTTAAAGTCGTACTAGACTCCTCTTTTTCTCCCCAAATTGGTCTCCAGTCCTATCGTCTTTTCTTCAGAATAATTAACAGAGGATCCCTGGATCAGATTTTTTTTATCTGGTTCGGATATCTTTTTTATCTTGGTTCAGGGAGGGGCTTCCCCCAGTTCTGGCCACTTGGCTGGTAGTAAATGACCAAAGACAACCCGGAGGAAGCATCCCGGGCGTCTTAGGAGGCCTTGGAGAAAGGAACATTCCCAGACAGGTCTTTAGAGGGACAGACTAATTAAAACAATGTATCACAAAGAAAATGGATTACTCTCTTTATAACATGAAAGGAGGATTTTAATGCATGGTTACAATTACTAATGTACTCTGCTGTGGGACATTAATAAAGTTGCTTTTTTTCAGGCTAGAATGTTGTGATGCCATAATCAGAACATGCTCTTTTAACTTCCTTCAGCTTCCAGATGTAAATTCATCATTGGGTTCACTTCTAATAATTGCAGCGCTTCCTGCCTTGGGCTTAGGAGAAGCCTGACAAAATAGTGTTTGCTTAGGCAATAATTTAGACTTACCTTATTTGTGATTACTATAGCGATTACTATAACTACAAGGTATAATTTTACTTTATTTAAATTTTATGAATTTGAATGTTTTTTACACTAACTTTTCCCAATAAAGTCCACTATGAAACCAAAAAAAAAAAAAAAAGATTTTTTTTATATAGAGGACATTCCTGGGACAATTGACAAAATCTGAACAGAATGTATAGATTAAGTAACAGAATTGCATCAGTGTTGCTTTCCTGACTTTGGTCACTGTATGTGGTTATATAAGAGAATGTACTATTCTTAGGAAGTCTATACTGCAGGTCACAGAGATAAAAGCATCACATCTTCAACTTATTTCCAAAAGGGTCAAAATATTGTTATATATATATATATATATATGTAAAAAGTGAAAAGCAAATGTGATAAATGTTACAACTGGGAAATTGGGTTAAGGATATATTGGAGTCCTTTGTACCATCTGTATAAGGTTTTTAGAAATACAAAATTTTTCTATGTTGAAAAATACAAAAAAATAAGTCTAAGTTGTGTCTTCTCTTCACCACTTACATTGCTAAAACAACTGTAATTCAAACCACATAATATTCCACTAGGAATATTATAACAAATTCATGAATTCTCCCTTCTTTTACTTTTGTCTCTCCTATAGTCTGTTCCCCAGGCTTCCAAGGTGGCTCAGCGATAAAGAACCTGCCTGCCAATGCAGAAGATGTGGGTTCGGCCCCTGGGTCGGGGAGATACCCTGGAGAAGGCAGTGACAACCCACTCCAGTTTTCTTGCCTGGAAAATCCCATGAACAGAGGAACCCAGCAGGCTACAGTCCATGGGGCCACAAAAAAGTTGAACACTATTTAATAACTAAACAACAACAACATAGTCTATTCCTGCTGAGCAACTGAGGTAATCTTTCAAAATATAATTCAGAAGGGGTTGTTCGTCTCATCACAACCCCCTGATGACTTCTCATTTTTCTCAGAGTCAAGTCAAGATTTGGAAAACGCCTAATACGCTCTACAGGGGCATATTAACCCTCTCCCCCCATCCTCTCTTTCTTTGATGTTATCTCCTTTAACTCTCCCTTCTGTTGGTGAATTCCAAGTAAACATAATGGGCTGTTTGCTTACCCTCAAGCTTCCCTGGTATGTTCCCACCTCAGGGTCTTTGCACATGAAGTTTCCTCTTGAGGAGCGTTCTCTCCTCAGATATCTGCACAACTCGTACCTTCACCCTCATCACATCTCTGACCAAAGCTGCTTCACTGATTCCTTTCCTTTCTATTTAAAATGTCAGCACTTGACCACTTCTACCCAGCACACCTCATCCTCTTTTTATTCTTTTATTCTCCACAGCCTTTATCGCTGACATGCCATATGTTTTTGTTGTTTGTTTCTTTGTCTTCTTGCTCCCTCCACTATGATTCAGACTCCTGAAGGACAAGAAATTTTGTTTTGTTCACTTTTTTACCTCCAGCACTGGAAATAGTTCTTTGCATATAATACCTTCTTAATAAATATCAATAATTGTTGAAGGAATGAAATGAAACATACTAAACATTCTCATAGAGGGGGAAAAAAACCCAGATGCATTAAAAAAGGTTTTAAGACAAATCAACATCAGACTTTTGACATATTGAATGCTGGAGAAAACATTTGAGTGGCTTTGAAAGACAATTTTGAATTTAGAAGTCTGCTTTCAACCAAACTACCATTTGAGATGGAGAGAAAAGGAAGCAGGTATTCTAATACATATACACTCAGAAAGTTTACCTCTCTCAGATTTTCCTTGAATGAGTAATGTATATTCTAAAAATGAAAAAAGATATGTGGGATACCAAAAATAAAGTAGTGGGGGAGTGACACCAGCATCACAGTGATGTGAAATGCTGTCTTTGTTTCTCCCCTTCAAGCAACAACCAGTAAAACGTCCGCAACTCAACAAAGGTGTCTCTGCTGAATGCACCAGGGTGCTGGGGCATTCCACATTATCTGTACATCTAAAAATGGGTGGACGAGAACAAACAGAGGAGGGAGAACCAGAAACACCAGCCACAGCAGCTGAGCCCAGAGCCCAGAGTACCCAGGAGCAGGAGAGGAGGAGGTGCAGACAGCAAGAGCCTCCCAGCCACCATGCGACCACAGCCACAGGAAAATGGGCAGCAGTGAGTGGCAGGGCCCGTATTTTTGTCCCTTGTCACAGAGACACCCATGACGCCCTCTGCCTGCAGCAGCAGAGCCTATGAACCTGACAAAATCAGACACGGCAGAGGTGCCTGCACCACCAGCTCCCTGCCACCTTCCCCATCCCCTGTGTTTCAGGAGCCCACAACTCAAAAGATCCTGAGCTTGGTGGAAGAGCCCACTGTCTGGAGCCCCAGCCAGTGATGCCAGTGACACCAGCAGCAGCAAGGCACCACTGATCCATCCTGGAGGGAGGCACAGCCGTGATAATGAGGGTCTTGGGCCATTCTTTTGACAGAGGCCCTGAAAGGTGAAAAGTGCGTTCTCAAATTTAACCAGAGGCAGCGCAGGTAAAAGAAACCAAAATCACGGTATGGCGCCACCTACTGGAACGCAAAAGAAAGACCTCTAATTTCTAGATGCACCAGCTGAATTCCTCAGTTCAGTTCAGTTCCGTCAGTCGTGTCCCCCTCTTTGCAACCCCATGAACCGCAACAGGCCAGGCCTCCCTGTCCATCACCAACTCCCGGAGTCCACCCAAATCCATGTCCATTTGGTCGGTGATGCCATCAAACCATCTTATCCTCTGTCGTCCCCTTCTTCTCCTGCCTTCAATCTTTCCCAGCGTCAGGGTCTTTTCCAATGAATCAGCTCTTCACATCAGGTGGCCGAAGTATTGGAGTTTCAGCTTTAGCATCAGTCCTTCCAAAGAACACCCAGGACTGATCTCCTTTAGGATAGACTGGTTGGATAATTCTTAGAGACAAGTTAAAAAAAAAAAAAAAAGGAACTTTACCTAAAGAAAGATTTTGAACAGTTCAGATGCACCAGCAAAGGAACAAGTCATCAAGCAGCATGAAGAACCAAAGTAACATGGTACTAGAAAAAGAAAATGGCAAGTCTCCAGAAACCAGACTTTAAGTCACATAAGATTGTGGTCTAACTGATAGGAGAATTAAAACAAACAAACAAAAAAACTATTATGAAGAAACTCAATGAGCTACAAGAGAAGTCAGAAAGGCAGTTCAATGAGCTTAGGAATAAAACTAATAATCAGAGGGAAAAGTTTACCAAAGAGATTCAAACTCTAAAAAATAACCAAACAGAAATTCTGGAGCTAAAGACCTCAATAAATAGAATGAAGAATACATTAGAAAGCATTAGAAATAGAGTGGACCATACAGAAGAGGGAACTAGTGAGCTCAAAAATAGAAATCTAGAAATGATACAGACAGAAGAGGAAAGAAAATTGAGATTCCCCCCAAAATGAAGAAATTCTCCAAGAATATTCCAACTCTTTTAGGAGGAGCAACAGTAGGGTAATGGGTATACATCCTAGAAGGAGAAGAGAGGGAGAAGAGAGTGATTATTTAAAGAAATAATAGCTGAGAACTTCCCAAACCTGGGGAAGGGACTGGATATACAAGACTGTGATGCTAAAAGAATATCTAATTGCTGCTGCTGCTGCTAAGTCGCTTCAGTTGTGTCCGATTCTGTGCGACCCCATAGATGGCTGCCCACCAGGCTCCCCCGTCCCTGGGACTCTCTAGGCAAGAACACTGGAGTGGGTTGCCATTTCCTTCTCCAATGCATGAAAGTGAAAAGTAAAAGTGAAGTTGCTCAGCCGTGTCTGACTCTTAGCGACCCCATGGACTGCAGCCTCCACCGTGGGATTTTCCAGGCAAGAGTACTGGAGTGGTTGCCATTGCAAGAATATCTAATTAGTTTAACACAAAAAGACCTTCTCCAAGACACAATATATTAAAACTATCAAAAGTCAATAACAAAAAAAGAATTTTAAAGACAGCCAGTAAAAAATAAAAAGGATTGTAATCTAAAAAGAAACTCCCTTTAGGCAATCAACAAATTTCTCAGAAGAAACTCTGCTGGCCAGGAGGGACTGGGATGACATTCTCAAAATGCTGAAAGATAAAAATTGTCATCCAAGAATACTCTCAGCAAAATTGTCATTCAGATACAAAGAAGAAATAAAGACTTTCCCAGATGAACAAAAGCTGAAGGAGTTCATCAACACCTGACCTGCTTTATGGGGCTTCCCTGGTGGCTCAGACGGTAAAGAACCTGCTTGCGATGTGGGAGACCCGGATTCCATTCCTGGGTCAGGAAAATCCCCTGGAGGAGGAAATGGCAACCCACTCCAGTATTCTTGCCTGGAGAATTCCATGGACAGAGAAGGCTGGTGGGTGATAGTCCATGTGTTCTTCAAGAGTTGAACCCCTTCTGAGTGACCAGTTTTATAAAAAAATATTGATAGGAACTTTTCTATCACAAACAAAAAGGCAAAAATACATAGACATTTGAGTAAGGTGGTAAATAGAATTAGCAAATTGCAACTCTATATCAGCATATGTTTTTGAGTACTTTATTCAAGCATGAAGTTTAAAGGGAAGAAAAGCAGGAAAGAATAATGATAGCTACTTCAATTTGGATTAAAAAATGCATAAAAAGTGATAATTTGAGATAACAAAAAGAAGAAAGAAGGATGGATCTCATAGATAGATGAAGATAAGATACTATCAACAGAAATGGGCTGTTTTATCAATGAGACATTTTATACAAACGTCATGACAACCATACAACATAAGTCTAGAGCAGAGACATGAAACAGAAAAAGAGGAAACTGAGGTAAACATTATTAAAAAGCCATCAAACCAAAGTGACAGACAGAAACACAAGGAAAAAGAAACAATGGAGATATAGAGCAACCATAAAACGAAAGATAAAATGGCAGTACTAAGTCCTCATCTATCAATAATCACACTAAATATGAATGGATTGAATTCAGCAATCAAGACACAGAGTGAATGGGTGGATTTAAAAATAAGACAGAATTATATGCTTCCCCCAGCTCTAACAACAAACATAGGCTCAAAATGAAGGGAGATCAAAGTCACTCTCAGCTATTACAATGGCTATTATCAAAAAAGCAAGAAATAACAATGTTGTAGAGGATGTGGGTAAAGGGAACCCTTGTATACTATTGGTTGTTCAGTCACTAAGCTGTGCCCAACTCTTTGTGATCCCATGGACTGCAGCACTCCAGACTTCCCTGTCCTTCACAATATCTCGGAAGTTGCTCAAACTCATGTTCATTGAGTCATTGATGCCATCCAACCATCTCATCCTCTTTTACCCCCTTCTTTGCCTGCCTTCACTCTTCCCCAGGATCGAGGTCTTTTCTAATAAGTCGGTTCTTTGCATCAGGTGGCCAAAGTATTGGAGCTTCAGCTAAAGCATCAGTCACATAATTGGTGAGAACATAAATTAGTACAGCTACTATGGAAAATAGTATGGAGATTCCTCAAAAATTTAAGAATAGGACTATCGTATGATCTACCTATCCCACTTCTGGGTATTTATCCAAAGAATATGAAAACACTTACTTGAAAAAAATATATGCACCTATGTGTTCATCATAGCATTGTTTGCAATAGTCAAGATATGGAAACAACCTCAGAGCCCATTAACAAATCAATGAATGAAGATGTGTGTGTATGTGTGTGTGTGTGTGTGTGTGTGTGAATACTGCACAGCCATAAAAAAAAAAGATGAAATTTTGCCATTTGGGACAACATGAATGGATCTTGAAAATATGCTTAACGAAATAAGTCAGACCTAGAAAGACAAATATATAATTTCCCTCATATGTAGAATATAAAAAACAAGCGAACAAACCAAACAAACCAAAATAAACATGTAGATACAGAGAGCAGAATAGTGGTTACCAGTGGGGAAAGGGTGAAGGAGAGGTTAAATTGGATAAAGGGGATCAACTGTATGGTAACACATGGAAGCTAAACTTTTGGTGGTGGTCATGGTGGTAGAAATATAATAAAGTAAAAACAATGTTGTACACATAACACTTGTATAATGTCATAAATCGATGTTACCGCAGTAAGAAATACAATAGTAGTAACCCAAAATATAAGTGTGTGTGTGTGGGTGTGTGTGTTCATTCACTCAATCATGTCTGACACTTTCGCAACCCCATAGACTGTAGCCTGTTGGGCTCCTCTGCCCATGGAATTTTCCAGGTAAGAATACTGGAGTAGGGTGCCATTTCCTACTCCAGACAGTCTTCCTGATGCAGGGATTGAACTCACGTCTCTTACGTTTCCTGCATTGGCAGGCAAGAATTAATACAGAGGACTGGTTGTGCTAAGTGGCTGCCTTAAGGTCGGGAGCAGAGTAGTGAAGTGACCCACAGTGGTTGCTATGTCTGTAACTAAGAACACTGGGTGGCCTGGCCAGGCTCGTGATAAAAGGCCTCGTCCCCCAGACCTTATTCATTCCTCTCTGCTTCCCACTCCATCTCTGAATCACTCACTTCTGCTGCTGCCGACTGAACGGAAGGGACTGTGGGCGATTCAGCTTCCTGATCATTCAGTATGAGAAAGTAACCATAGTCATTTCTTCAGAGTGCTTTTTCCTTGTCACCCTCCACACCCACATTTGCACCCTTCTGGAAAGAAAGGATCCATGAAAGCTGTATGAGTTACCACTGTTTCTTTAGGTCCAGAGGAACACCTCTACCAAGGATCAGAAGACAAAAATCACAAAATCTTAACATTGGGGAGAAACCTAGAGGCTGTTGTGTCCAACACACCATTAAATGGAAGAAAACACTGCAGCACAACCAAGACCTTCCTTACCTAACTCAAGAGTCACTAGCTACATCTCAGTTCCCCTATTCCAGTCCAGAACTGTCCCCATGACACAGCATCATTGTAACAGGACCCCAGAGGCCTAGGGAAGGCAGGTTCTTTGTGGCAAAGCCATGCTTTAAGCCCACCCCCATATACCCCTCTTCAAGGATACCTGTTAGGAGTCACAGTGAATATTCAGCTCCAGCTACAAGAGGCAGAGAGGGAGAAAAGGCCATTGGTGGACACATGGCTTCCCTGCCTTTGAGATAGCTTTGAAAGTGAAGGTGTTAGTAGCTTAGTTGTGTCTGATTCTTTGTGACTCCATGGATTGTAGCCCACCAGGCTCCTCTGTCCAAGGAATTCTCCAGCCAAGAATACTAGAGTTGCCATTCTCTTTTCCAGGGGATCTTCCTGATCCAGGGATCAAATCCAGGTCTCCTGCATCGCAGGCAGATTCTTTACTGAACCACATTCAGCTTTAGAACAAATTACACTTTGTTCTTTCTACTGGAACCAAATAGGAACATTCATTTTAATCATGAAAATCAAGCAGCATTTTATCCAAAGTATTTTGAGAAAAGACTCTGTAATGACAGCTCCATATTAAGAACTAACCACCTCAGTGTAGCTAAAAAAAAACTTGCTGAAATATCATAAAAAAGATGAAAAACAAAAAAAGCAGATAAGTCAACTCTAAAGAAAGCCATTTGAAAGAATTACATGCCTAAGTAACATATTAAACAGTCATCCCGCTCCTGTTTTTTCCCCTCAAATTCCCTCTTTTGTGGTCATTTTCCTTTACTTATCCTATTTCTGAAGTTTGAAAGGAATTTCCTGAGTCTTCAACTAAAATTGAAAAAAAGAAAAGCCTGCTTAGGCAATTTTAAGTAAAGTTTTAAATCTGCAGCTTCTCGAATGAAAAAATTGTTTCAAACAACAACAGCATTCTGGGTTGAGCTATTATTTTTGCAATCACTTGAGGAGTTAAACCTTGCTCCTGACTTGTCAACTTCCAGTGACCCATAAGAGAAGTGAAAGCTGAGAGAGGATCCCCATGAGACTGAAACTCAGAGTCTCTGTGTTTGTACAAGTAAGAGCCACGTTGCCTGCAAGTCACCTCGGCATGCTATTCTACCACCTGCTCTCCGCAAAATGAGAAGCACTTTGTGAGTTCTTTCCATTCCCAGGGGGAGCTTTCCTCATATCTATAGTTACTAAAATGTGCTATGAATTCTGACCCTCGCATATGTCCCTCACCTCCTGGAAATCTTTGCTTAAAAAAGATACTAATACTTTCTTGCCCAATAATTGTTTGTCCTCAGGAAATGTTAAATCTGTGGGAGAGTGTTCCTGGAACTGCTCTATGCCCATTGCAGTAATGATCTTCCTCTTGCCTCACTGCGGAATCTGGTCGACTTAATCCACTCCACTCACAAAGACAGAAACAACCTGTCAGGCAAGGAAGGACGATGTCCAGTAGACAGAACTTCGTAGTCAGCCATGTTAGTAATTTCCTCACCCGTAAGCTCCCACTGAGCCCAGTGAAGAACTGAAACAGAGGAAGGATAGGATATCACTAAAGAGGCTGTTTTTCACATTTTCATTTCACATGATTCATGCTGTTTCATCAAGACTATCACAAGTAGGCTGTCTTCTTTTTTGCACTGCTCTGACCATGTTGTGCTTAACTATCTACTTGTTCATCTTCCCCATTATCTTTTTTCCTTCATGATAACTACCAGGGTTTTATTTCCTTTTCTTTTCTTGGTATGTTTGTCTTGTTTTATTGCAAAAAGAGGCAACTAAACTAAAAAAAAAAAAAAAAAAACTAAAGGAAAAGTAGTTGAACAGAATTTTTCCACTCTCTTGAGTATTTTAGTATATTTTCTGCTGGGATCTTTCTATGCATCTCTGTTAGTGAGATACTATAATTATATTGTACCTCAATTTTCAGCATATATTTTTCACTAGTGATATATTGAAGGACTTAGCCTTTAAGCTTCTGTACTTTTAAATGACTGCATAACATCCCATCAAATGGTCATCTTCAATGTTATCTAACCAAATTTTCAGCTGTGGGACATTTCCAATTTATTGTTGCTATAAATACTTCTATGATATGAACATTTTTGTGAATTAAGTATTTACATATTTTGGATTATTTCTCTGGTATCCAAGAAAAGAGTGGTTGTATGACATGAAAATATTTATGGATTTATATTTATAGTGTCAAATTGTTTTACATTGACATTTTTTTGACAAAATATTCATTTAAAGTAAAAAATTTATTCCTGCTTTCTAATTTAATCTGTTTCTATTAAGCAGTTTTTTTTAAATATACTTTATCTAAATGATTCCAATCAGCCAGCAATCTCTATTTGTTGTTCTTGTTGTCAGAATTCTGTAACGGACTAAGTGAGGAGCTGTGGATAAAATCCTCAAGTAACTCTTTGTAACTCAAGTAGCTAAGCGCAGGCGGCCGCGACCGGCGCGCTAAGCGCGCGCGGCCGTTGAGGAGCTACCCCACGTCCGAGGTCAGGGTCAGAAGCTGGGAGGACCCCATGCCCGAAGGGCGGAGGCCAAGAGGAGTTACCCCACGTCCGAGGTCAGGGGCAGCGGCCGAGAGTGCCAGGCTGTGACAGCGCAGGAACGCTGAGAGGAGCTACCCAACGTCCGAGGTTGAGGTCGGGGCAGCGGAGAGGAGCTACCCCGCGTCCGAGCTCAGGGGCAGCTGAGAGGAGCAACCCCAAGCCTGAGGCCAGGGGCAGGGGCCGGGAGGACCAACCCCACATCCAAGGAGCCATGGCTGCGCGGGCACAGTAGGGCCTAGAGGAGCTATCCCATGTTGAAGGCCAGGAAGGGTGGTGGTGAGGAGATACCCCTAGTACAAGGTAAGGACCAGCAGCTGCGCTTTGCTGGAGCACCTGTGAAGAGATACCCCACACCCAAGGTACAAGAAACCCAAGTAAGACCGTAGGTGTTGCAAGAGGGCATCAGAGGGCAGACACACTGAAACCATAATCACAGAAAACTAGTCAATCTAATCACAGTAGGACCACAGCTTTGTCTAACTCAATGAAACTAAGCCATGCCTGTGGGGCAACCCAAGATGGGTGGGTCATGGTGGAGAGATCAGACAGAATGTGGTCCACTGGAGAAGGGAATGGCAAACCACTTCAGTATTCTTGCCTTGAGAACCCCATGAACAGTATGAAAAGGCAAAATGATAGGATACTGAAAGAGGAACTCCCCAGGTCGGTAGGTGCCCAATATGCTACGAGATCAGTGGAGAAATGACTCCAGAAAAAATGAAGGGATGGAGCCAAAGCAAAAAAAATACCCAGCTGTGGATGTGACTGGTGATAGAAGCAAGGTCCAATGCTGTAAAGAGCAATATTGAGTAGGAACCTGGAATGTCAGGTCCATGAATCGAGGCAAGTTGGAAGTGGTCAAACAAGAGATGGCAAGAGTGAATGTCAACATTCTAGGAATCAGCGAACTAAAATGGACTGGAATGGGTGAATTTAACTCAGATGACCATTATATCTACTACTGTGGGCAGGAATCCCTCAGAAGAAATGGAGTAGCCATCATGGTCAACAAACGAGTCTGAAATACAGTACTTGGATGCAATCTCAAAACGACAGAATGATCTTTGTTCATTTCCAAAGCAAACCATTCAATATCACAGTAATCCAAGTCTATGCCCCAACCAGTAACGCTGAAGAAGCTGAAGTTGAACGGTTCTATGAATACCTACAAGACCTTTTAGAATTAACACCCAAAAAAGATGTCCTTTTCATTAAAGGGGACTGGAATGCAAAAGGAGGAAGTCAAGAAACACCTGAAGTAACAGGCAAATTTGGCCTTGGAATATGGAATGAAGCAGGGCAAAGACTAATAGAGTTTTGCCAAGAAAATGCACTGGTCATAGCAAACACCGTCTTCCAACAACACAAGAGAAGACTCTACACATGGACATCACCAGATGGTCAACACCGAAATCAGATTGATTATCTTCTTTGCAGCCAAAGATGGAGAAGCTCTATACAGTCAGCAAAAACAAGACCAGGAGCTGACTGTGGCTGAGATTATGAACTCCTTATTGCCAAATTCAGACTTAAATTGAAGAAACTAGGGAAAACCAATAGACCATTCAGGTGTGACCTAGATCAAATCCCTTATGATTATACAGTGGAAGTGAGAAATAGATTTAAGGGCCTAGATCTGATAGATAAAGTGCCTGATGAACTATGGATGGAGGTTCGTGATATTGTACAGGAGACAGGGATCAAGACCATCCCCATGGAAAAGAAATGCAAAAAAGCAAAATGGCTGTCTGAGGAGGCCTTACAAATAGCTGTGAAAAGAAGAGAAGCGAAAAGCAAAGGAGAAAAGGAAAGATATAAGCATCTGAATGCAGAGTTCCAAAGAATAGCAAGAAGAGATAAGAAAGCCTTCTTCAGCGATCAATGCAAAGAAATAGAGGAAAACAACAGAATGGGAAAGACTAGAGATCTCTTCAAGAAAATTAGAGATACCAAGGGAACATATCATGCAAAGATGGGCTCGATACAGGACAGAAATGGTATGGACATAACAGAAGCAGAAGATCTTAAAAAGAGGTGGCAAGAATACACAGAAGAACTGTGCAAAAAAGATCTTCACGACCCAGGTAATCCCGATGGTGTGATCACTGACCTAGAGCCAGACATCCTGTATTGTGAAGTCAAGTGGTCCTGAGAAAGCATCACTACAAACAAAGCTAGTGGAGGTGATGGAATTCCAGTTGAGCTGTTTCAAATCCTGAAAGATGATGCTGTGCAACTGCTGCACTCAATATGCCAGCAAATTTGAAAAACTCAGCAGTGGCCACAGGACTGGAAAAGGTCCATTTTCATTCCAATCCCAAAGAAAGGCAATGTCAAAGAATGCTCAAACTACTGCACAATTGCACTCATCTCACATGCTAGTAAAGTAATGCTCAAAATTCTCCAAGCCAGGCTTCAGCAATACGTGAACTGTGAACTTCCTGATGTTCAAGCTGGTTTTAGAAAAGGCAGAGGAACCAGAGATCAAATTGCCAACATCTGCTGGATCATGGAAAAAGCAAGAGAGTTCCAGAAAAGCATCTATTTCTGCTTTATTGACTATGCCAAAGCCTTTGACTGTGTGGATCACAATCAACTGTGGGAAATTCTTCGAGAGATGGGAATACCAGACCACCTGATCTGCCTCTTGAGAAATTTGTATGCAGGTCAGGAAGCAACAGTTAGAACTGGACATGGAACAACAGACTGGTCCAAATAGGAAAAGGACTACGTCAAGGCTGTATATTGTCACCCTGCTTATTTAACTTATATGCAGAGTACATCATGAGAAACACTGGACTGGAAGAAGCACAAGCTGGAATCAAGATTGCTGGGAGAAATATCAATAACCTTAGATATGCAGATGACACCACCCTTATGGCAGAAAGTGAAGAGGAACTCAAAAGCCTCTTGATGAAAGTGAAAGAGGAGAGTGAAAAAGTTGGCTTAAAGATCAACATTCAGAAAATGAAGATCATGGCTTCCGGTCCCACCACTTCATGGGAAATAGATGGGGAAACAGTGGAAACAGTGTCAGACTTTATTTTTTTGGGCTCCAAAATCGCTGCAGATGGTGACTGCAGCCATGAAATTAAAAGGCGCTTACTCCTTGGAAGGAAAGTTATGACCAACCTAGATAGCATATTCAAAAGCAGAGACATTACTTTGCCAACAAAGGTCCGTCTAGCCAAGGCTATGGTTTTTCCTGTGGTCATGTATGGATGTGAGAGTTGGACTATGAAGAAGGCTGAGCACTGAAGAATTGATGCTTTTGAACTGTGGTGTTGGAGATGACTCTTGAGAGTCCCTTAGACTGCAAGGAGATCCAACCAGTCCATTGTGAAGGAGATCAGCCCTGGGATTTCTTTGGAAGGAATGATGCTAAAGCTGAAACTCCAGTACTTTGGCCACCTCATGGGGAGAGTTGACTCATTGGAAAAGACTGTGATGCTGGGAGGGATTGGGGGCAAGAGGAGAAGGGGACAACAGAGGATGAGATGACTGGATGGCATCACTGACTCGGACGTGGGTCTGGGTGAACTCCAGGAGTTGGTGATGGACAGGGAGGCCTGGCATGCTGCGATTCATGGGGTCGCAAAGAGTTGGACACGACTGAGTGACTGAACTGAACTGAACTCATTGCCACTTGAAACCATACTCTTAGCCCTCAGCGAGCTAAGCCAACAAGGAAAGAAGCACTCCAGAAGTTCTACAGGTATTCTCCTATTCAAATCCTGTCTTGGCGTCTCATCTAAATAGAGCTTTGGAAAAATCATTGACCTCTGTCTTGGAGCTCAGTGCAATCTATCAACAAATCAAGATGCCATGCCAACAGAACACCTGGGGAAACGGGGAGTGGGAAATGACTTAAAAGAATGTTGAGCCTCTTTATTAAGAGAAAGATAGCCTTTCATTTGAGAGCTCATCAACAGCTATAGATGGAAGGCACCATACCTCCAAGGTGAATGTGAAATATCTTAGAGCAGTAAGGCTTTCTGCATTCAAAACTATTGAGAAATTTGCCAGACAAATCTGCTGAGGCTCTCCCCCCTCTCATTTTCAGCCCCAGGTGTCTCTGGGTCTATGCTTCCTCATCAACAATGAGAGTGTTGATTCTAGCACAGTTTGTCAATAACATAGCTGCCACGTCCTCAGATCTTCCTCAGTTCCTGGCCCTATGATGGAAAAGTCATCTACATCACTTATAATCCTCCCAAGAGGTCTAGGATCTGGGTACTCTTATCTGATGACAAGGGCTTCCCTGGTGTGGCTCAGCACGAAAGACTCTGCCTGATTCCAAGGGCTGCTTCTGCTTCCCCTCATCGTTGCCTTATTCCTAATGGAATCTCTGGAAGAATTCAAGTTTGTGCTATGTGCTCCCATATCTCTTTCCTTCAAAGTTTTTCTGCTGTCCCACCCAACAGGGGCTGAAGTAATTTTTTACAGGAATCCCAGAGTAGGAGGAGATACCACTTACTTCCTCAGTTTCCCACCTAATTCTCAGCTCCCCCAACTCCTTTATTTTTGGTTTGCTACCCAGCTGCCTCTGAACAGCATATTCTAACCACAACAAAGATGAATTCTAAGATTAGACAATGTAGTCCCTTCTTACAAAAGTGATTCATGACTCTCGGATACAGGTGGTAAAGGATAAGTTTCAACTTTCGAAGAGAGGAACTAAGTTGCTAAGAGAGTTTTGGTCCTTTATACAGGAAGAGGAGGACCAGCTTGTTCATTATGAAACACAGGGTGAAATCCATGTTAGAATTAAAATGGGTGAGTGGAAGAAACAATTAACCATATTGCCAGATGAAACAAGAAGTGCCAGATATTTAAACATGAATTGGAAAACTTCTTGACAGATTGTTGTACAGAAAACTCATCACTGAATCTGATAAGATAAGATGACCAATTCTGAGAGTCTATAATTTAACAAAGACCTGGCTTTTTCAGTCCTATCTTCACTCCATCTCTTTAACTCACCAGACTTCCGCTTTAGGCTCAGACAACAGAACCACCTTGTGAACCAACTACCAAACAGCCAAAGGCATTTATTTCTCTCTAGGCTTCTGGTTCACCCTTCAGCTTCTTTCTTACTTTTTTAGCTGTGCTGGCTCTTCACTGCTGCAAGGGCTTTTTCTCTAGTTGCGGTGCATGGGTTTCTCATGGTGATGGCAGTTCTTTTTGTGAAGTGTGGGTTCTAGGATGTGTGGGCTTCAGTACTTGCAGCTCCCAGCTCTAGAGCACAGGCTCAGTAGTCGAGGTGCACAGGCTTAGTTGCTCCAAGGCATGTGGGATCCTCCCAGATCAGGGATTGAACCCGTGTTTCTTGAATTGGCAGTTGGATTCTTTACCACTGAACCACCAGGGAAGCCCACCCTTCAGCTTTTTAAAGCTACCAAATACTGGTATCAGCAGCTTCTCTGTATTCTGGCTAAAGAATTATTCTTAAGACAGAATACTCAAAAAGGACTTGGACCTTCAAGTTCTGCGAATGACAAATAGGGGAAAGCATTCACCAGAGATCCAAAACCTGTGTCATTGACTTGTCCTCAATACTTTTCCCCTGGATGATGCTTCTTCATCTCAGATAACATGCTAGTATTGTGGATTATCTTTTATATTCTTATATATATATATAGCTATAACTATGTACAATAAAAATAGAAATGCCTTTCCCATATTTTCTGAATAAGATGGTGTAGTGAGGTAGAATGATGGCCAGCACCCAGAAGGATATGTTCAGTTAGTATCTCAGAAACCTATGAATGTGACCTTATTTGGAGAAAGAATCCTGGTAGATGTAATGAAATTAGGGATCTCAAGATGAGGTTGAGATCATCCTGGATTATCCACGTGGGCCCTAAATCCAATAACAAGTGTCCTTAAAAAAAGATACACAGAAGAGAGATACACAGAAGAGAGACACACAGAAAGAGGAAGAGAAGCTCATGTGACGACAGAGACAGAGGTTGGACTTGTGCAACCACAAGCAAAGAATTCCTGGAACCTCTAAGATGCTGGAAGAAGCAAGGAAAGATTTTCCCATGGAGCCTTCAAGGAAAGTGCAGCCCTGTGGGCCTTTGATTTTATTTATTTTATCTTATTTGTATTTTGGGCCTTTGATTTTAGACTTCTAGCTCCAGACCTGTGTTAGAATACATTTTGTTGTTTTAAGTCACAAAGATTGTGGTGATTTGTTATGTTACCACCAGGAAATAGGATACTATTTTGGTACATTATTTGGTACAGGAGAAGACAGTCTGAATTGTAGCAGAACCTCTGAGTCTATAATGTTAGAACCACCCAGATCTATGGGAACATTTTCAAGTGCAAATTGACTATGTTCCACACCATTGCCTTCACAGATCACAGAAGAAAGTTAGGAACATCTGATGAAACTCCTTGTTTACAAAGAGTAGACTTTGCATGTCTCTGTATTGTACCCCAACCCCAAAACACACACACAAAAACACGCATACTACTTACCAGAGAAGTTTAAAATAAAAGAGTATTACGAAACTAAGCTCTGCTTAAGATACTACATCTTCAAATTCCATGCTGTTGGTGGATATCCAAGACTTCAAAAAATTCCCTAAGGTTCTATGAGTCAGTGATATCTTCATATTCTCTATCACCCTTGGGACTTCAGAAGAGCCAAGGTTTATGCAGATGAGGTACTGGTTGGCAAATATCCTGTTTCCTTTGCCTACTGGTGGCTCTTTCAAGAAATCCCTGAATGGTTGTCACTCTGCTCATCTCAAATCAGGTTTACCAGCAGAATAGACTTTCTAACTCACAATTTCTCTGAAGCTTCTATTTTATCCAGAATCATCACTCACTTTCTTCATAGCACTTAATGCAATGCCTAACTTCTAATTATTTGTTAATTTCTATACTGATTGATCATTTTCCTCACTAGACAAGGATCTCCATGAGGGCAGTGACCATAACTGTTTAGTCCATTATTAGTATGATGCTAGGTCCATAGTAAACATTAAATATTTTGTGGACTATTTGTTGAGTTTAAGACTCCTGATCTCCCTTACTAGGTACAAATTTTTGAATGGTGGAAACTTTCTATACAATTTATATATTTTATCCCTGAGAGAAGAAGGAATACATTGCAAAGCTGTGAGACCAGGGGACCCATTTCCTAGTATATTTATTGTCTTTGAGTAATTATATTTAAGATGCATATGTTTTCCCAAGAGATGTATAAAGATTATATAGTAATGAAGGAGGGAAAATAAAGTAAAAGGAGACACAGGCCTGGCTTTGAGTACCTTATGCCCTAGTGCAAGAGACAGATATGTGTAGCAGAAATACATGCAGATGGAATGAAATAGTGCCTTGAGGGCACAGTGGTGGGGGGAGAACAAGCCACACTAGGAAAAGGAAGAACCCAGGAAGGCTTCACAGAAGAGGCTGCTTTTAAAATGGAACTTAAGGATGCAAAGGATTTTGCAGGCAGAAAGAGAGCAGATGAAGGGAGAAGGAGACTGGAAATTTCAAGGGATGGAACTGCCAGAACCACAAAGAACAGACACCACACTTTGAAGGGTTTGTTAAGGAACATAACACAGCCTGAATGTGTCAACCAGCAAACACCCAACCTCCATAGATTGTGATTTTCTAGTCTTGGCTGTTTAGAGATGTCCTCAATGCATTTTACTTTTGGAGAGAAGGGTGGTGACAGTAGGAGATATACTTGTATTTCTCTTTTATTAGTTTGTTTTAGACCATATGCTTTAGACTAGAAGAAAGATGCATAGCATTTTCCTTTCATAGATCTGAAAGCAGCTACTCATTCTTCTCACAAGCCTCAGTCCACATTTTCGAAGCCTACATTCCCTGCTGACAGTTATTGTGTGTTTTAAAAATGATGTAAATTTTAATCTTAGAGAAACCCACCATTAGGAAGATCTGTCTGTAATCAGAAACATCCATGGTTTGCATGTGGCCTTGCTCCATTTTGATAATATCCATCACAGAAAATTGAGGTTCTCTGGCTACGGCACTTTCCACATATCTTCCTGGACACCTTATATAGATCTGGATCCTAATAAATGCTCACAATGGGCTTGGCCTCCTGGGAGGCACCGATGCATCTCTAGACTGTAAGGGAAAACCTTTCCTTTAATGCTCAGATACAAAGAGTTTGAGTTGAAAACCTCGGTTGAAAGTTCAGCAACATTATGTCCTCTTTTACAACAAATGAGATCCAAGTAAATAAGTTGAAACTTCATTCAGAAATAGAAACTCTTTAGAGGGAATTATGTAAACTGAAAGAAAAACTTGCTCTGTGGTACACAGATTCCTGAGCAACAGAACAAACTCACCTGAGAATACAGAAGTTGCCATTTTCAGCCAGCAAGAAATGATACTTTTGATCACACGCTATATTTTTTTTTTACCACCCATATTGAGGAAACATACCCAAATAAAACAGTGAAATAGAGTAATTTTTGTTCTTTAGGGTGCTACATTTTCTACCAAAGCCCTGAATATTATTTCCTTTAATCTCTGTCCATCCTATTCTCTAATAAAGCTTGTTTTTCCCCGTGTCCCAGTTTCTCTTGGCAATATACTAAACATGGCCCCAAAAATAGTTCTGACTACTCCTTTATGCTCTAAGTAATTTTTCACTTCCTTTAAGAATTTTCCATATTCCTCCCCGAGGAATTTTTCCCACTCTAATAGTTAGTTGCACCACTTTTGTTTCACATCATCTCAGGGTTTGATTATAGTTATTAATTTAACTCCCCCCTCTCTATAATAAAATATAGACCTCCCAGGGCAGGAATGTGTCTGTCTTTTCAGTTTCCCCCATGATTCTTAGAAAGACTGTGGTCTCCATGGTTCATCAGAAGGATAAATGATTTGTGGACAGTGGTGTTTGCCTGCCTCCTCAGATGTCATTTCTGCATTCCTCAAAGCCCATCATTTCCATTTCAGGATCTATGTCATTCTCAAGATGTTCACTTCATGCCTCAACTTCATGATGGGATTCTAAACTTGGGTTAAGGTAAACTGAGTGGTATATTTCATTCCTCATCTTATACCTAATTAAAATAATTGGTTCAATATGAACACATGACTCGGTCCACTCAAGAAAGAATTTCAAGATTCCTTCGAGGAAAAGGCAAACCTTCTTGTGTTGTTTTTGGTTTTGTTTTTCACCCTACCATGCAGTTGCAGGATCTTAGTTCCTTGACTAGGGATCAAACCCCTGCCCCCTGCAGTGGAAGTGTGGACTCCTAACCGTTGGACTGACAGGGAATTCTCCAAATTCTTTTTCTTTTTTTACAAAGTAGAGTGAGTACATTTGAGACTTAGAAGTGCTACAGTGATTTTACTACCATAACAGAAATCAACATATTTTAGGCTCTTGATGCTGATTAAGTGGTAGCTTGGCAGTAGACATTTAGCTATCTGGTATATGAAATAAGTTCTAATAGGAAAAAAAAAAAAAAAAACAGAAGATCCCCTAATCAAATTTTGTACCACTAAAATCTGGTAATTAAAGAAGTTAAAGTTTTACCCAGTGTGCCTTCATAAAACTGTTACTACAGTATTTCCTCATTGATAATATGGAACCACTAGTGAGATAAAGTATGTAAAAGCACTCAGCATGTGCCTTGACCCTGAGTGGCCACCCTATAAATCTCATTAGTTTCCCTTTCTTTTCTGTCCAGAGGTCTTTTTCCGAAACAACAAACAAACAAAACACAATAAAAACCCTGAAATATATCAATAACTCAAAATTCTTATAATAGCATGTTCTGAAGAACTCAGAATAAAAATAAATAATACTTAGGAATGAAACCTCATCCTCCAACTTTCATGAGGAGACAACTAACCCAAACCAGGACTCTGGTATTTTGGGGACTCCTAGTGCTTGAGATACAGATTAATGGGAAACCATTGCAAATAACCTAATGACTTACCTATTTCTACACAACAAACCATGGTGTAACAGTATTTGCTACACAAAAGGGCAGGTTAGGACACAAAGAAATATAAACTCTCAATTTCTTGAATTAGATCTTTGCAGTAAAAAGTACAATAAGGATAATGTAAAGGAAGAAACTTCAGTTTGATTTACTCAAGGATATTTGGATAAATTCAAGTTTGCTTCTTTTTGGATTATTGTTTAACTTGAACTGCCTAAGAAGTTGTAGAACCAGCAATTATTTTCCAAAAGTTCCAAAACTCCTATTACAAACCCAACACTCTAGAATCTAGTAGCCTGTAAAGGGAAAGAAAGTGAAAGTCGCTCAATTGTGTCCAACTCTTTGCAACCTCATGGACTATACAGTCCATGGAATTCTCAGGCCAGAATACTGGAGTGGGTAGCCGTTCCCTTCTCCAGAGGATCTTCCCAACCCAGGGATCAAACCCAGGTCTCCTGCATTGTAGGTGGATCCTTTACCAGCTGAGTTATCAGGGAAGCCAGCAGCCTGTAAGCCTATATAGTAATCATCTTCTACCAACTTACCTTTTATTTTGTCGTAATGTGAGAAAAACTCTCTCTGTTTTTATTCCTGAATCCTTTTAGAGCCTTAAAAGAAAATATAGTCCTTAATAGTCAAGTTAACTTGTTAGTTCCATTAGCAAAACTGTAAACTACCACTCTTTTAATTATCATAATTAAATGTAATAAATTACAGGATATAGGAGAAAAATAGCCTGAGCCTGGGTCCTAGCGCTACCACTTATTGGCTGTGTACATCTCTTCACTTTAAAATACCCCTTCAGCTTTATAGATAATAATACATGCCCTGCCAAAACCATAGGCTCTCAAGAGAGTAAAAAATGATCCTACCAACATTTGCCACCAAAATACCTGCCATAAAACCTATCCCTCACTGCATCGCAGAGGAAAATCTAGAAACTCAGGTCCAGGAGGGAAGAAGAGGATGAAACAAAAGACATGCAGAAAATAGTAGAAAAGCCATTGGCTTTGTGGCCAAAAATGACCGTATGTTAAATCTGATACTATAAAATTATCAGTTTGAACTTAAGCAATTTATTTAATCTCTCTGAGTTCAGTTCCTCTGTGTAATGGAGATTACACTAACAACATTGCAGAATTCTTAAATAAAGAGATGTAAAGGGTCCAGTTTAGAGGCTTGCATTAAGAACTGCTTAAAGAAAGGCAATGCCAAAGAATGCTCAAACTACCGCACAATTGCACTCATCTCACACGCTAGTAAAGTAATGCTCAAAATTCTCCAAGCCAGGCTTCAGCAATATGTGAACTGTGAACTTCCTGATGTTCAAGCTGGTTTTAGAAAAGGCAGAGGAACCAGAGATCAAATTGCCAACATCCGCTGGATCATGGAAAAAGCAAGAGAGTTCCAGAAAAGCATCTATTTCTGCTTTATTGACTATGCCAAAGCCTTTGACTGTGTGGATCACAATCAACTGTGGAAAATTCTGAAAGAGATGGGAATACCAGACCACCTGATCTGCCTCTTGAGAAATTTGTATGCAGGTCAGGAAGCAACAGTTAGAACTGGACATGGAACAACAGACTGGTTCCAAATAGGAAAAAAAGTTCGTCAAGGCTGTATATTGTCACCCTGTTTATTTAACTTATATGCAGAGTACATCATGAGAAACGCTGGGCTGGAAGAAACACAAGCTGGAATCAAGATTGCTGGGAGAAATATCAATAACCTCAGATATGCAAATGACACCACCCTTATGGCAGAAAGTGAAGAGGAACTCAAAAGCCTCTTGATGAAAGTGAAAGAGGAGAGTGAAAAAGTTGGATTAAAGCTCAACATTCAGAAAACGAAGATCATGGCATCTGGTCCCACCACTTCATGGGAAATAGATGGGGAAACAGTGGAAACAGTGTCAGACTTTATTTTTCTGGGCTCCAAAATCACTACAGATGGTGACTGCAGCCATGAAATTAAAAGACGCTTACTCCTTGGAAGGAAAGTTATGACCAGCCTAGATAGCATATTCAAAAGCAGAGACATTACTTTGCCGACAAAGGTTCGTCTAGTCAAGGCTATGGTTTTTCCTGTGGTCATGTATGGATGTGAGAGTTGGACTGTGAAGAAGGCTGAGCGCCGAAGAATTGATGCTTTTGAACTGTGGTGTTGGAGAAGACTCTTGAGAGTCTCTTGGACTGCAAGGAGATCCAACCACTCCATTCTGAAGGAGATCAGCCCTGGGATTTCTTTGGAAGGAATGATGCTAAAGCTGAAACTCCAGTACTTCGGCCACCTCATGCAAAGAGTTGACTCATTGGAAAAGACTCTGATGCTGGGAGGGATTGGAGGCAGGAGGAGAAGGGGACGACAGAGGATGAGATGGCTGGATGGCATCACTGATTCGATGGACGTGAGTCTGAGTGAACTCCGGGAGTTGGTGATGGACAGGGAGTCCTGGCGTGCTGCGATTCATGGGGTTGTGAAGAATCGGACACGACTGAGCGACTGATCTGATCTGATCTGAATAAAAGGTAGCTGAAATGACACAGAATAGTCAAGTAGAGAAATAAGGTTTCAATCACATAAATATGTAATTAATGGGTATTTTGCACAGTGAATTAAAGGTTCTTAAGCAACAAGGCAGCATATATTGAAGATGACATATATTTAAAGTGATGGAACAATTGTACATATAGAGTCTGGGGACTTTCATTAAGTAATAAGGCTCAACAAAGACACATTTAATATTGGAACCACTTAAAACCCAGAAGAACACTTAGAAGAGTCTAGGCAGCAAAAAAGGAAGAGAAATCTAAACAAGACCTGAGAGATATGCCTTAGAGACCCTGACTAAAGTTTATGTGTGTGTGATTTTTTTAACAGTTTATCCAGTCCAGTTTCGATGCACAATACTGGATGCTTGGGGCTAGTGCACTGGGACGACCCAGAGGGATGGTATGGGGAGGGAGGAGGGAGGTGGGTTCAGGATGGGGAACACATGTATACCTGTGATGGATTCATTTTGATATTTGGCAAAACTAATACAATTATGTAAAGTTTAAAAATAAAATAAAAAAAAACAGTTTATCCATAAGAAAGCATTATAAATTGGCATCAAAATCTAATGGTATTTTATCTGAGTTTTCTTATATGTAATGTTGTTTGACTTGACTGGTATCATACTGTGTATATTTGTGACAGGGCATTTTTGCTCAGTTCTTCACCCTTCCCTGTGTGCACACCCTCTGAAGTGTGACTTTGCAGTCCTTCCCACCACAGAAACAGCTCCCTTGACTTTGCATTTGGCCAAGTGACTGCTTTGGCCCAAAGACTAAGGCGGGAAATGATGGTGTGAGAGTTTCTCACTTAGACCTTAAGAGTTGGTATTTCTGCCCATCCCCATGGCTCTGCCATTACCCTGAGAAGAGCATGCTGGGCTAGTATCTGGTCCCAGGAGGAGAATGAGAGACACAGAAAGTGGAGCTAAACCAGAGTCCAGCCTCAGGCAGCAGACACAGATGCTGGAGCAAGACCAAGTGAGATTTGGAAAGCCAACCAGCTGGGCCTAGACCAATTGGTTGACCCTTAGCCAATACACAGTTCCAAAAGGATAAATACTTGCTCATAATGTTTCTGAGTCTTGAGATGACTTATCACACAATATTTCGCTGGCAGTATCTAGCCGAATACAGTATCTTTACTAGGTGTCTTGTTTTTAAAAATAATGTCCCCATCTGCTCACACATTGCAACCAAAGGCAACTATTCTTTGCTATCTTTCAGGTATCAAGTTTATGGGTTTTTTTTTTAATAGTTTTGATTCATAACCAGATACATTATCCAGAGATGCAGAGAAAGGTTGTGTGAAAAAAAATGTGAGTGGTAACTGGCTATTTGACAATATTAAAGAATTATTTGGGGGCAAAATGATAGTATTATGGTTATGTTTTTGTTTTTTCTTTTTAAGAAGAGTCCTTATCTTTTACAGATACATACCAAAATATTTATGGATAAGATGATTTTACTTTGGGAATTTTCTGGGGTTTTCTTCAAAATGATCCAGTTTCAGGGGAGGTGGAATAAACCAAACCAGAGCAGCTGTGAGTTGCATCACCATACCTGAACATAGCTAGGCAATGATTAATATATGGGATCTACTGTGCGGTATGATCTAATTTTCCATAATGACAGTTTTAATTAGTAATCTGAAAAGAAAAAATAAAGACAGAAAACATTTTCTTTAAAGAAGACAAACGATGGTGAAAGATAGATATATTCTCCCATTTTCTCTGATGAGGGGTGAATACAATAAAATCCAAGGCCTCCAAAGGAAACATTGCCAGCAGGGCTCCCTCCAGATCACCAAGTACTCTCAGCTTCTCTCTAGCAGTGCATCCTCACTTTGTCCTCTGAAAAGAGAGCTTTGTGAATACAATCTGTGCTATGAAAAAAAATGCCTCTTAGTGCAAGCCTGCTGAGCACATAACAGCCATTCAGTGACTGTTCACTTGATAAAAAACACTCCTGGTGGAGGGAGGGGAGGCCAGCTCACAGACACACTGGAGTCCCTGCCACTGTGCTCCCCTGATCTTGCACTCAATATCCACGCCCATGCCCAGTTGGGGGTGACGTGATTGTCTGAACTTCACCAGGAAGTTCAGGAAACATCTAGTTCAAGACTGCCCTTCACAGATACTTTTATCTGTGTTTTTAGTAAGCTGTATTGGTATTTGAAAATCATTGCCATCAGTGAAAACCAACACAGCAATAAGATCTTCTTCATCCAGTGAAGTGAAATATTGTGACATTCTCAGTGCTGGCACAGATAAGGTAACACTGCTCATTAGAGTTGAAATGGAGATCACATTTCTAGAAATCCATTTGGCAGTGTATGGCAAGTTCGCAGTCATGCTCTTTGAGGCCGTAAACCCTCTGCTAGGAATTACTAAGAGCAATACCATCAATGTGTTCAAAATGTACACACTAGATGCAAAGAGACTTGCGAACAATAAGTTAATTCTGCTACCTATCTCTGACCTACTGTGGCACTAAAATAATGCTTATAAAGAAATATTAAATGAAATAGAAAATTCCTGTGATAAATGACTGTTTATACACTATGATCTCTACTGTATTATCTGAATAAATGTATTTATTGAAAGTGATTTTATCAAATATTTGAGCAGTTGCTTTGGGAAGGTGGATCATGAATACTTTTTATTTCCCTTTCTGCAGACTTTTTCAATGTTTGCCAAATTTTCTTCAGTAATAAAAATATAAGTTTCATTATTACAAAAGTATTTTTTTTTTGCCATGGAAGTGCTGCTTTTTTTTTAATTTTTATTTTATTTTTAAACTTTACAATATTGTATTAGTTTTGCCAAGTATTTTAAAACCATTAGTTCTTCTAGTAATTCCTCCATCATGTAAAATTGCCCTGTATTTCTTTATTTTCCTTTCTCATTTCAATTTTCTTAAAAATAAACTTTTTTAATGTATTGAGGTATTTACAATGAGTTAATTTCTGCTATATAGAAAAGTGATTCATTTTATATATGCATGTATATATCTATATACACATATACGTACATTCTTTTTCACGTTCTTTTCCATTATGGTTGATCACAAGATATTGACTACAGTTCCCTGTGCCGTATGGTAGGACCTTCTAGTTTTCCCTGTATTTCTTAGCTGCCTGATGATAGTGACTTTGGTGACAGACACAAACAACAGCTTAAGATATACTCAGAATAGCGCCTATGGCTTCTACATCTATATATAGCTTTCTTTGGCTTAGTTAAAAGCATAATAACAGCTCTATCTCAAGGTCATTTTGAAGATAAAGAAGACACAACGTATAATACGGTCTTTATAAGCAGCCTTCAAGTTCTCGGTTTCCTTTGTATACATGATATAAAATGTTGACAAGACGTGGGTAAGACACCATACCTGAACATACAGTGTAATCCATGAAAACTGCCATTATTATTACTACTTTTTTGAATGAGTACTTTAAGCAAGGCATTTGGACTTTGACATCTTGTTTCTGTACACACCCTCTTGTATAATGAAGCCAAAGATTATACAAAGAAAGGATCCTGTCTATCTGGGGTCAGGCCCTGCACCTGTCCTCCTGTTCTCCATCACTGGTTTCCTGAAGTCATCTGCCTTTTCCAAAGAGGGACTCATGCCTCTCCTGCAACACTGAGTTCTGCTCAGACACAACATCATTTACTCATTTTTCCAAGTTTTAGCAGGGCACTTTTAGCTTTCACTACTCCCTGGGGATGACACCCTCCTTTGTCACCACCCTATTAGAACTCCCATTAAGCTGTGGAAGAAGAAATGTGTCTCTTAGCACAAAAATGGCAAGCCACTCCAGTGTTCTTGCCTGGAGAATCACAGAATCCCAGCCCTCGTGGGCTGCTGTTTCTAGGGTCGCACAGTCGGACACGACTGAAGCGACTTAGCAGCAGCAGCAGCACAAAAATAAATTTAGAAAGAACAGCAACTCTGTGTATAATTGGAACACAGACTGCATTTGGCCAGCTTTTTTGCCAAGTAATTTGTTAGGAGACAACTGGACAAAAATTGCGGAAAGGAATAAAAGACTAAATCAGAGCTCTAAATTAGCCCCTTACCTAGGTTCAGCCATTTTTCCTCATCATGCTTCAATATGGCCACTATAAAATTGCAGTCTTAAATCTAGTGGGCTTCTGTGATGGTTTAAACGAGCTAACTTCTAGATCCAAAGCATCTCAGAGGTCTCATATTATCTAAGAGGTCATACACTTTCCAAAGTGTATATTTTCAATTTAAGAAATTTCTTTCATATCCACAAAGATACTTTCAGCTTCATAAAATTCACATTTTTTTGAGATAGTCTGTGATGTTGTTAGATAAAAATAATAGCTGTGCTGCTGCTGCTGCTGCTAAGTCAGTTCAGTTGTGTCCAATTCTGTGCAACCCCATAGACGGCAGCCCACCAGGCTCCCCCGTCCCTGGGATTCTCCAGGCAAGAACACTGGAGTGGGTTGCCATTTCCTTCTCCAATGCATGAAAGTGAAAAGTGAAAGTGAAGTCGCTCAGTGGTGCCTGACCCTCAGCGACCCCATGGACTGCAGCCTTCCAGGCTCCTCCGTCCATGGGATTTTCCAGGCAAGAGTACTGGAGTGGGGTGCCATTGCCTTCTCTGAAATAATAGCTGTAAAGTTCTTTATTATATTGAACAGAAGTCTACCTTCCTCTAACAACCCCACCATAGTCATAGTTCTATTTGGGGGATCTTTACAACATAAATGTTTTTCCTATTTTCTTTGAGGTGTCACTTTTACTTTGTTTAAGAACAAAAAGGGGAGAAGAGGGAAAACAGTAATTTTCATAAGACACAGAAAGGAAGTTAGCACTGAAAAAAGTATTTTTCCTTTTAAAATTATATTTTTAATCAACTGAATATTCCTGTCATCTGCCTTTTCTCTCAACTTCTGTATGCTGTCATCTTTTCTTATTCAGACAAGTAACTAAGTTTTACAGCATAATGTGGGATTATAAGCTTTGACACTGAAGTCTTGGCTTTATTATTCACTAGCTCGGCCATCTTGGGCAACTTAATTAATATCCCCATACCTCATTTTCCTTATCTGTCAGTTGGAGGATTATAATATTACATATTTCAAAAAGCTATTGCTCTAAATGTTTTACTTGCATGTGGATAGTCTACATAAAACACATCATAAGATTTGGAATAGATACCGCCCCCATAAATGTTCATCATTGATAGAGGTGGTATGGTTTCCAGCACCTCCTCATATGGCTAGATGATTTGGGCATTCTAGTTTGCCAGTGTCCTTCTTAAATTATAGTGGCAGAACTGGTAGCAGAAACATAATCAGGAAAACTCAGAACACACTGGGATGCTCACCACTTGATCAGGATGTTCAGTTCAGTTCAGTCGCTCAGTCGTGTCCAACTCTTTGTGACCCCTGGACTGAGGCATGCCAGGCCTTCCTGTCCATCACCAACTCCCGGAGTTTACCCAAATTCATGTCCATCCAGCTGGTGATGCCATGCAACCATCTCATCCTCTGTTGTCCCCTTCTCCTCCTGCTTTCAATCTTTTCCAGCATCAGGGTCTTTTCAAATGAGTCAGTTCTTCGCATCAGATGGCCAAAGTATTGGAGTTTCAGCTTCAGCATCAGTCCTTCCAATGAGTAGTCAGGACTTATTTCCTTTAGGATGGACTGGTTGGATCTCCTTGCTGTCCAAGGGACTCTTAAGAGTCTTCTCCAACACCACAATTCACAAACATCAATTCTTCAAAGTTCAGCTTTCTTTATAGTGCAACTCTCATATCCATACATGACTACTGGAAAAACCATAGCTTTGACTAGATGGACTTTTGTTGGCAAAGTAACGTCTCTGCTTTTTAATATTCTCTCTAAGTTGGTCATAAATTTTCTTCCAAGGAGTAAGCATCTTTTAGGATGTTAGCCACTTGAAATTGAGCAAGTTATTCAATATGTTTAAAACCTACAGATTCTTCATGTATAAAATGGGAATAATAAGATTATTCTCTTTGTAAAGCTTTTGTGAACATTTTAGTAATAGTGATATACGAGGTGCTGCTGCTGCTGCTGCTAAGTCGCTTCAGTCATGTCTGACTCTGTGCGACCCCATTGAAGGCAGCCCACCAGGCTTCCCCATCCCTGGGATTCTCCAGGCAAGAACACTGGAGTGGGTTGCCATTTCCTTCTCCAATGCATGAAAGTGAAAAGTGAAAGTGAAATCGCTCAGTCGTGTCCGACTCTAGCAACCCCATGGACTGCAGCCTACCAGGCTCCTCCATCCATGGGATTTTCTAGGCAAAAGTACTGGAGTGAGGTGCCATTGCCTAAGTAGGTATGAATCATGGTTCTAAGCACATCTTGACAGACTGTGTACATTCAATATTGTTATGACAGGAGATGGTCTAGGAGGTACTAGCTGTCTAACTCTAGCATGATACTTTCCCAGTAGGCACAGAGTCTGAGCTGAGCCCACCTCTGATAAACCCCATACAGACCTGACCACATCTCTGGCTGGCTCCACTATCAGACAGTTTAACAGGAAGGAGGCAAAGAGAAGAAGAGAAGAAGGTTGAGGAAGTGTAGGGGAGAAAGAGGAAGAGGTTATAGCAGTGATAGAGAACTAGGGAACACACCAAGCGGGTGGTTACTCTCAGAAAGAGGGAACAGGAGAAGAACCACCAAGAGAAGGGCTTTTTAAAAATTTTCTTAACCCATGCCAGACCGGGTTTCCCTGATAGCTCGGTTGGTAAAGAATTTGCCTGCAATGCAGGAGACCCTGGTTCGATTCCTGGGCCAGGAAGATCCGCTGGAGAAGGGATAGGCTACCCTCTCCAGTATTCTTGGGCTTCCCTTGTGGCTAAGCTGGTAAAGAATCCGCCTGCAATATGGGAGACCTGGGTCCAATCCCTGAGTTGGGAAGATTCCCTGGAGAAGGAAAAAGCTACCCACTCCAGTATTCTGGCCTGGAGAATTCCATGGACTGTACAGTCCATGAGGTTGCAAAGAGCTGGACATGACTGAGCTATATGGCCTATAAGATTTATGTTAAAAAAAAAAAAAAAAGAAGAAAGAAAGAAAATAGCCTAACAATATTCATACTGTAACTTGCTTATTAAGAAGCAGTGGCATGAAGAACAAAGATGCATTTTCCTTTTATTAACAGTTGCATTTTCATGGACTCCATCTTTAAACCTCTCCATTTGAATACCAGATTCAGCTGTTTCTGCAAAGTATAGCTTTTGATTCATGTGACTAAGATTCTTCTTATAGATTCTTTTCATGATTCATTTGTGAATTCTTTAGCACTGTTGGAAAAGTTAAAGGCACTGTAGGGTGGTAGAAGCGGAGAAGGCAATGGCACCCCACTCCAGTACTCTTGCCTGGAAAATCCCATGGACAGAGGGGCCTGGTGGGCTGCAGTCCATGGGGTCGAGAAGAGTCGGACACTACTGAGCAACTTCACTTTCCCTTTTCACTTTCATGCATTGGAGACGGAAATGGCAACCCACTCCAGTGTTCTTGCCTGGAGAATCCCAGGGACGGGAGAGCCTGGTGGGCTGCCATCTATGGGGTTGCACAGAGTCAGACACGACTGAAGCGACTTAACAGCAGCAGCAGCAGCAGCAGGGTGGTAGAAGATATTTCCACTTCCTCTTAGTACTTACAGAAATCTAAAGGATTGACAAAATTTCTCTCCACTGGGAGAGTTTAACCTCAAACTGCTTTCATGGATCTTTTACAAGCATTTTGATACTGACAGGCCCAAGTCCCTTTGAGTTCTGAATTTTGGAGGTTCACCCATCCCAAACCAGTGATTCTCAATCTGTTGACAGAGTTGCACCATTTTCCCCCTTCTCTGCATCCCCTGGGGTCTCTGACCAAAGAATTTAGTGTTAGATGCCACCAGTAGTAAGTATCCCCATGGCAATCTGAAGGTGAAATTGAAGAGACGCCATGACTTTTCCTGTGTCAACAACATCCAGCCTGAGGACTTAGACAAGAGCAGATAAACCCTGCTAATGAAGGGTCTCAGTCTTCCTCTGAATAACCCTTCTTGGAGCATACATAGCTGTAGTTTTCAGTGGTGTTTTTTGAGATTCCTGTACCTCCTGATTTCCAGAAAAAAATCAGCAACTGCTTCTAATCTTTATTCTTATGGCCCTTCCAATGGTGTTGTAGCCTCTCATCCTCTACATTAAGTTCCTCCCTGTTTGGAACACCTAGAGTGTTGTTGTTATTTCCATGATACTCTGGTTGATGCATCAATGCTGGCTGCATGGTAGAATTGCCTGGAAGTTTTTGGGAAACACTAATGCATGGCTTTCACTTCTGGGAAGGGGCCTAGGTATCCATATTTTTTCAATGCTCTTCAGGTATTTCCAATAGGCATCCAAGAATGAAAACTACTGTCTCAAATTGAATTCCCAACCTCAGGGTTTCGTTTCTTTTCTATCAGACTTTCATTTTTTTGTCATTTTAAATTAGGTTTAACAAGTCAGGAAGCTCACTTTATCCCCCTTCAGTGTTTTCCCAGCAAACTGAAGAGAGGCCAGTACATGCAGTTTTCAAACTGGCCTAGGGTTTCTGGATATCTGGCTAAAAACCACATGGCAGACACAAATGCCAATGCAAATACAAATATATAAACAAATAAAATCTTTAACATAAGTGATTTTTAAATATTGATCATGCAGTTTGCAAAATAACTGAAAATCTATTTTGAAAATGAAACATGTATCAATAGAAGCAGAATCTCAAGACATATTCAACAAAGAAAATAAAAATTGGTGAGCTCTAAAATAGATAAAACTTTCTCAGAACGCAGCTCAGAAAGGAAAATAATAAGAGCAAGCCCATTGTATACTTTTCTTAGCACAAAAGAGAAGTGACATGGAGGTTAAATTTGTTCCAAAAGAAACGATAGAGAGCAAAGTAAAGGCAATTTTCTCAGAGATAATGGCTGAGAATTTTCTAGATTTGATGAAAAACATTGACTGTCAGGTTCAGTAAGGTCAAAAAATCTTAAGCACGGTGAATAAGAAGAAACCCATACCTAGACACAGCCTAGTGAAACTGCAGAATACTCAAAAAAAAGAGATGCTGATCTTTAAGGCAGCCAGTTAGAAAGGATGGATCACCTAAAAAGAAAAGGCTTTACAGAGATAGGTGGGTTTTTAAAAGCAGCAGTGGAGGCAAGAATATGATATGATATTACCTTGAACAGTGAGTGAAAGTAACCATCAACCTACAAAGCATACACAGCAAACTTGTCTTTCAAGAATGTGGACAAGAAAAAGACCTTTCGTACGAAAGAAAATTGAAAGAGAATAACACCAATATATTCTTTCTAAAGGAACATGTATATATATTTAAGAAAGAAACAAAGTTATACAAGAAGGAAAGTCTAAGTTACAAAGGAAAAGAATGTTAATCAAAGGAACTAAATATATGGCAAGTCTAATCAGATTCTGTATAAAATAACAATATTAAAGATGTCTATTGGATAAAAATACAAGACAATACTAAAATATTGGGTAATAATATCATGGAAGTTTTACATATAAAAATACAAGTTGGGAGGGGGCTCTCTGTCAATGTGTTCTAAGATCTGTGTATTACTTAAGATGATAGTAAGACATTGTTTAACTTCCAGGGTTTTTAAACTACATGGAAGTTCATAATTCTTTAACAGCACTAGAATAATAAAAATAGAATGCTTATCTTCCAAACTAGTAATGGGGGAAAATGAAGTGAAGAAAAAGCAAATTCAGTTAGTCCAAAAGAAAAGAACATAGGAGAGAAGGAAAGAAAAGAGGAAGGAAGGAAGGGGGAAAAAAGGAAACCTACAACAAGGCGTACAAATAGATGCAAAAAATTTAAAGGTAGGACTAGATGCACATTTCATTCATTTAAGTGGACCAAAGTTCACAGTCAAAAAAGATTCTCAGATTTATGTTTAAAAGTCCATTCGAATTCATTATTTAGATACATCTTAAATAAAAGGGCCTGGAAAACTTAAAAGAAAAAAAATTAAAATGCTATACCTGGCAAACTCTAAAGAAATAAAAAGTAAGAAAGGAAGGGATGGAAGAAAGAAGTTAATGTAGCCATTATCATTATAAAACAGGCCGTAAGTCCTGTATAATAAATGCTGTATGAAATAGGTACAGTCTATTAGGGAGTAGCACCTAATTCTTTTCAGAAAAATTGGGGAAGAAGAGAAAGAAGTTCAAGGAAGAAAAGGAAATAACATTTGGCCAATGCTTGTTGAACAACTGCTTATTCCTGGCCCTCACGCATGTGGTTTATTTGCACTCTCTCCTTGCAATCCTTATGATAACTCTCCACAATGTGAATTATTACTTCCAGGCTAAGTATTAATAGATTGCCTAAGGGCTCTTTTGTGGCTGAACAGGAAATTGAATCAAATTCTGTCAAATCAGAAAGCTCTCTATGTGAAAACTGAACCTTAAGGATTTGTGTGTAGAGTTGACAGATAAAATACAGAGTACTCAGATTTAAAATCCAGATAAGTAACAGATAATTATTTTTGTATATGTATCCCATGCAATATATGGGACATACCTATACTAAAAAAAAATTATTGACATTTATCTGAAATTCAGATTTAACAGGGAGTCCTGAATTTTATTTTCTAAATTTGGCAACTCTAGGTGGGGATAAACTAAAAGAGAGTTGAGATGACAGGGCTTATCAGGGAAAATATTAATACATTCTCTTTCTGCCATACTCCATTTTGAGCACTTAGAGGACTTATTTTTAACTTACCTAATTAGAAGTGAATTGTGAGATTTATTGTCCCTAATTTTCAAATGGAACTCTTAGAAATATATATACTATAAGAATGTCCCATCACAATGATATAGTTTCAAGCATCATTGGGGTCCATATTTGCTTCAGTCTGTTTTATTTGTACTGTAAACGGAGGGTACAAATCCTGGTTGAACTGGAAGGATGAAGCACCCAGGCGAGGTTATTCATAGATTTCCTGGGGCAGATGCATTTTAAATTAAGCTTTATGGGAGGAGAAGAACATAGGTTGGACCTCTCTTTAAAAAACAATATTGCCTATTAGGCAATATCATAGAAATATGTAGGATCTGGGTTAACAATATAAATGAATATATAAACTATATGACTGTTTCAATTTACCTGAAAAATATCATTGTGTGATATGCAATTTTAAGTATGAAATTATAAAAAATATATGTGTCAGTTACCCATACACAACTGCATTTTCTGCACATTTGAAGAATGGGAGATTCTAATAAAAAAATCTCTTTCCACCAGAGCAGTAGCATCACATATGCTTGGGGAGACTGAGTAGAACATCTCCTGTGACATGCCTCACCCCATCTTTCCACCCAAAATTGAAGACAATCTGATATGCTGATGGTAGGTGATCATTGTTTTTAACTCAGACACTATGTTATGCCTTGCCAAAAGAGGAATCTATAAAAAGGGAACTGGAGGTTGAGTGGATGTGCAATCTTCTTCTGATGCTATGATGTTACTGAATGTCAGTTTCCACATTCACCCTAACCCAAATTTTCAGAGTTAAATGTGCATCTGTTCACGTGTGGTCTATGTCTGTTTCCTGTCACAATGACAGTTGAGTAGTCATGAAAGGGACCAAATTAGCCTACAAAACTCAAAATATTTGCTATCTATCTTTTTGCAACAACAAAAAATGCTGCCAGTCTCTAATTATAGATAAAAGGATCTTTTCTGTTGGAAGTAAAGTTGAAGGCGATCCATTTAGAGTGATGGGCAGGAATTTATTCATGAAATCCAATGATGTCCAAAGCACAGCTCAACAAGGCAGCAACACATCAGACTAGAAGTTTCTGTAGTTAGAATTCAGCTAGCTCTGGCTTCATATCCCACCTTATGTAGATAATATACATGTGAGACTGTTGAGAGGGTTAAAGCTAAGCCTGATGCTGAAAGTACCCGCCAAATGTTTGATCTCTTCATTTAAATAAATATTTAAGTAAATATCAACTTCCCCCCTACATTCTGTTTCATCTCAGAAGAAAGTACCTGAGTACAGTCGCTCTGATAAAATGAGACAAAACAAGGTCCCTGTGTAATTTTGTCTAAGCACAGGCAAACACAAGGTCATGGGACTAGCCATAAAATGACAAACACCCACTTTCCTGGTTAAAAATTAATGGCTTCCTTTTCCTTGCCGAGCATAAAATCGTTTCTGCTTTCTGACAGCATCCAGTATAGAGTGAACCCCACACCTCCATAGACCCTCCCCTCCCTGCAGTGAATCATAAACTCAAGTTGTCCAACTACAGGTGTCCTTATGGTCTTTGGCTGAAAGTCGTTGACAGATGGGACAGTGAGATGGAAATAATGTCAGATTGTTTTATTTGTATTTTAAAAACTATAAACTGTACAGTGGTGGTTATAGGGAAGAAAAGTAATAATTATTGAATAATACTATGTCAGGCATTTTAAGTGCTTTTTTTTTTCATAATTCTCATTTGAGTTAGATATTGTGATCTACCTTTTACTGACACAGAAGCTGAGGACTGTTGAAGGTGACTAGGTCTGTTCACTCTGTGTGTGCTCAGTTGTGTCTGACTCTTTGCAACCCCCTGGATCATAGCCCGCCAGTCTCCTCTGTCCATGGGATTTCCCAGGCAAGAATACTGGAGTGGGTGGCCATTTCCTTCTCCAGGGGATCTTCCCCGCCCAGGAATCAAACTACATTGGCAGGAGGATTCCTTACCACTGAGTCACCTGAGTCTGGGGCATGGCAGATGTGTGTGTCACTTAGAAGTGTATAATGGCAGAGAGAATCACTGTCTTTTCTAAGGAAAGCCAGTGTAGTGAGGATTAAAGCCTCTGTCTTCCTCTTAGCCTCTCTTGTATGTATTACACCATGTTGGGCATGGGGCCAAGACGCATAGGTTGTCTTTCTGAACATCTTAGAACCTTCTCTATTCCTCTTTCCCTTAGACTTAAACCCCTTGGAGCAGCTGTTAGTTATGTCTCTGCTATTAGCACTTAAAATACGAGATTAGGAATATGAGATAAGAAAGAAGCAACTGCCTAACCACAAGTCTTCATAGTCACCCAGGGAGATCAGTCAAACCATTGACGTTCAGAGTCTTATAATGACTTATGACCTTTGCATTTTTTCACATGGATAAATTGTGTCTTTCCAGCTATATTGTTGCTTCCTGGAAAGCAGAGAACATAAACAAATCTTTGAATATTTCTTTTTGTCTTTCTCTACACAACAGGATAAAGAGTGAAGTAGATATAATAATTCTTATATTTTTGTTACATTTTTTCCTGAAAACTCAAGAGAAACTAAAGAAATTTACATCATAGTTTCTTCATGGGAAGAGATCTGAAACAGACCAACAATATTCCTCCTGGTAGAGATGTTTATAGGGTATTGTATTGTATTGTTTGGTCACTAAGCAGTGTCCGACTCTTTTGCAATCCCATGGACTATAGTCCGCCAGGCTCCTCTGTCCATGGGATTCTCCAGGCAAGAATACTGGAGTGGATAGACATTTCCTTCTCCAGGGGATCCTCCCAACCCATGGATCAAATCCACATCTCCCACATCTGCTGCATTGGCAGGTGAATTCTTTACCACTTAGCCACCTGGGAAGCCCGTTTATAGGGTAGATTATGTTTAAAGGAGCATAGACAGAAAGAGATTGAGAGAAGGGGAGAAAGGAAAGAGGTAATTGATGAATGTGGCAGTTTTTCCTTAATTCTTGAATTTATGTTCAAATCCCAACTAAAGTTTCTCTAAATTAAGTCCTTGCATAGAATAACCTGTATTAGATATGGTCATTACTTTGCAAAGAGATTACAGTATAGGGAAAGATAAGACCTGCACCAAAATAATCTTATGTAGTCCATGATGAATTAATCATGAGTACCACTGTACCTGCTGTGAAATAATAAGAAATAAACACGTTACTCTGCCACTGGTTCACAGAGCTCCTAAAACCATTGCCATTTGGTGGCATTAAAGGCATGAATCCCAATATTCCAAAGAAAGTAATGTGCCATGTGCATTTTGGGGAAAATGAGATGTCCTAATCGTTGATGCTGAGGAAACAAACAGGAGAATAGTGGGATATAACTCATGAAAAGTGTAGAGCCAGACCACCTTCCTTGCCTCCTGAGAAATATGTATGCAGATCAAGAAGCAACAGTTAGAACTGGACATGGAACAACGGACTTGTTGCAACTTGGGAAAGGAGTACATCAAGACTGTATATTGCCACCCTGTTTATTTAACTTATACATAGTGTACATCGTGTGAACTGTTGGGCTTGATGAAGCACAAGCCAGAATCAAGATTACCAGAAGAAATATCAATCAATAACCTCAGATATGCAGATGACACCATCCTTATGGCACAAAGTGAAGAGGAACTAAAGAGCCTCTTGACGAAAGTGAAAGAGAAAAGTGAAAAAGCTGGCTTAAAACTCAACATTCAAAAAACAAAGATCATGGCATCTGGTCCCATGACTTCATGGAAAATAGATGGGGAAACAATGGAAACAGTGAGAGACTTTATTTTCTTGGGCTCCAAAATCACTACTGATGGTGACTGCAGCCATGAAATAAAAAGATGCTTGCTCCTTGGAAGAAAAGCTATGACCAGCCTAGACATCATATTAACAATCAGAGACATCACTTTGCCAACAAAGGTCTGTTTAGTCAAAGCTATGGTTTGTCCATTAGTCATGTATCGATGTGAGAGTTGGACCAAAAAGGAAGCTGAGTGCCAAAGAACTGATTCATTTGAACTCTGGTGTTGGAGAAGACTCTTGAGAGTCCCTTGGACAATAAGAAGATCAAACCAGTTATTCCTAAAAGAAATCAGTTCTCAATATTCATTGAAAGGTCAGATGCTGAAGCTGAAGCTCCAATAATTTGGCCACCTGATTCGAAGAACTGACTCCCTGGAAAAGACCCTGATGCTGAGAAAGATTGAAGGCAGGAGGAGAAGGGGATCACAGAGGATGAGATGGTTGAATGGCATCACCAACTGGATGGACATGAGTTTGAGCAAGCTCTGGGAGTTAGTGATGGACAGGGAGACCTGGCATGCTGCAGTCCATGGGGTCGCAGAGTCAGACACGACTGAGCGACTGAACTGACTGATAGAGTCAGGTGTTCTCTAGTCCCCAGTATCTCTAGACAAGAGAAAGCTGGAAGCCAGAATAGACAGCCAGTTTATTTTTTCATTTAATTTTAAGATTACAAGCCAGAATTTGCTTTTTACACAAAAGAATAGATATTATGGTTCCATTTATGTGAATAACTTTGAATAGTCAAATTCAAAGAAACATAAAATAAAATGGTGGTTACCAAGGGCCAGAGCAGAGAGGAATGGGAAGTTACTGTTTAAAAGGCATAGAGTTTCTGCTTGGGATGATGAAAAAGATCTGGAGAATGTTAGTTGCAATGACTGTACTTAATGCCAGTGAACTGTACATATAAAAATGGTGAAAATGGTAATTTTTCTGTTATGTATACTTTACCAAAATTGAAAGAAAAATTAGGAAAATAGTTTTTAGGGAAGACTGTGGTTTAATCAAGAAAGCAAAATTTTGGTGAGTCTTTTAGCTGTACAAATGGAAGGTAAGTGCTGCTGTGAGTCCTGAACATGCTTCACACATAGACGGACCACATTTCTGTTCAATGGGACTTGCTCTTCAGAGATAATTATGACATGAACTAATTTTTGACATCCTCTAACTGGGGATTGGGGCATAGGCTTGGATCACTGTGATATTGAATCGTTTGCCTTGGAAAAGAGCAGAGATCATTCTGTCGTTTTTGAGATTGCATCCAAGTACTGCCTTTCGGACTCTTTTGTTGACCATGATGGCTACTCCATTTCTTCTGAGGGATTCCTGCCCACAGTAGTAGATATAATGATCATCTGAGTTAAATTCACCCATTCCGGTCCATTTTAGTTTGCTGATTCCTAGAATGCTGACGTTCACTCTTGCCATCTCCTGTTTGATCACTTCCAATTTGCCTTGATTCATGGACCTAACATTCCAGGTTCCTATGCAATATTGCTCTTTACAGCATCGGACCTTGCTTCTATCACCAGTCACACCCACAACTGGGTATTGTTTTTGCTTTGGCTCCATCCCTTCATTCTTTCCAGAGTTATTTCTCCACTGATCTCCTGTAGCGTATTGGGCACCTACCGACCTGGGGAGTTCCTCTTTCAGTATCCTATCATTTTGCCTTTTCATACTGTTCATGGGGTTCTCAAGGCAAGAATACTGAAGTGGTTTGCCATTCCCTTCTCCAGTGGAGCACCCGTCCGTCTTGGGTGGCCCCACACAGCATGGCTTAGTTTCATTGAGTTAGACAAGGCTGTGGTCCATGTGATCAGATTGGCTAGTTTTCTGTGACTGTGGTTTCAGTGTGTCTGCCCTCTGATGCCCTCTCAAAACACCTACCATCGTACTTGGGTTTCTCTTACCTTGGACGTGGGGTATCTCTTCACGGCTGCTCCACTAAAGCGAAGCTGCTGCTCCTTACCTTGGACTAGGTCACCCCTCCTGACCTTGAACATGGAGTAGCTCCTCTCGGCCCTCCTGCATCGCACAGCCACCACTCCTTGGACGTGGGGATTCAATATCACAGTGATCTAAGCCTATGCCCCAACCAGTAACGCTGAAGTTGAACGGGTTTGTGAAGACCTACAAGACCTTTTAGAACTAACACCCAAAAAAGATGTCCTTTTCATTATAGGGGACTGGAATGCAAAATGAGGAAGTCAAGAAACACCTGGATTAATGGCAAATTTGGCCTTGGAATACGGAATGAAGCAGCTCAAAGGCTAATAGAGTTTTGCCAAGACAACACACTAGTCATAGCATACACCCACTTCCAACAACACAAGAGAAGACTCTACACATGGACATCATCAGATGGTTAACACTGAAATCAGATTGATTATATTCTTTGCAGTCAAAGATGGAGAAGCTCTATACAGTCAGCAAAAAGAAGACCCAGAGCTGACTGTGGCTCAGATCATGAGCTCCTTACTGCCAAATTCAGACTTAAATTGAAGAAAGTAGGGAAAACCACTAGACCATTCAGGTATGACATAAATCAAATCCCTTACGATTATACACTGGAAGTGAGAAATAGATTTAAGGGACTAGATCTGATAGACAGAGTACCTGATGAACTATGGACAGAGGTTTGTAATATTGTACAGGAGACAGGGATCAAGACCATCCCCATGGAAAAGAAATGCAAAAAAGCAAAATGGCTGTCTGAGGAGGCCTTACAAATAGCTGTGAAAAGAAGGGAAGCAAAAAGTAAAGGAGAAAAGGAAAGGTATAAGCATCTGAATGCAGAGTTCCAAAGAATAGCAAGGAGAGATAAGAAAACCTTCCTCAGCGATCAATGCAAAGAAATAAAGGAAAACAACAGAATGGGAAAGACTAGAGATCTCTTCAAGAAAATTAGAGATACCAAGGGAACATTTCATGCAAAGATGGGCTCGATAAAGGACAGAAATGGTATGGACCTAACAGAAGCGGAAGATATTAAGAAGAGATGGCAAGAATACACAGAAGAACTGTGCAAAAAAGATCTTCATGTCCCAGATAATCATGATGGTGTGATCACTCACCTAGAGCCAGACATCCTGGAATGTGAAGTCAAGTGGGCCTTAGAAAGCATCACTACGAAGAAAGCTAGTGGAGGTGATGGAATTCCAGTGGAGCTATTTCAAATCCTGAAAGATGATGCTCTGAAAGTGCTGCACTCAATATGCCAGCAAATTTGGACAACTCAGCAGTGGCCACAGGACTGGAAGAGGTCAGTTTTCATTCCAATCCCAAAGAAAGGCAATGCCAAAGAATGCTCAAACTACCGCACAATTGCACTCATCTCACATGCTAGTAAAGTAATGCTCAAAATTCATCAAGCCAGGCTTCAGCAATATGTGAACTGTGAACTTCCTGATTTTCAAGCTGGTTTTAGAAAAGGCAGAGGAACCAGAGATCAAATTGCCAACATCCACTGGATCATTGAAAAAGCAACAGACTTCCAGAAAAACATCTATTTCTGCTTTATTGACCATGCCAAAGCCTTTGACTGTGTGGATCACAATAAACTGTGGAAAATTCTGAAAGAGATGGGAATACCTTGAGAAATTTGTATGCAGATCAGGAAGCAACAGTTAGAACTGGACATGGAACAACAGACTGGTTCCAAATAGGAAAAGGAGTATGTCAAGGCTGTATATTGTCACCCTGCTTATTTAACTTATATGCAGAGTACATCATGAGAAATGCTGGGCTGAAAGAAGCACAACTGGAATCAAGATTGCCGGGAGAAATATCAATAACCTCAGATATGCAGATGACACCACCCTTATGGCAGAAAGTGAAGAGGAACTAAAGAGCCTCTTGATGAAAGTGAAAGAGGAGAGTGAAAAAGTTGGCTTAAAGCTCAACATTCAGAAAACTAAGATCATGGCATCCGGTCCCATCACTTCATGGGAAATAGATGGGGAAACAGTGGAAACAGTGTCAGACTTATTTTTTTGGGCTCCAAAATCACTGCAGATGGTGATTCCAGCCATGAAATTAAAAGACACTTACTCCTTGGAAGGAAAATTATGATCAACCTAGATAGTATATCAAAAAGCAGAGATATTATTTTGCCAACAAAGGTCCGTCTCGTCAAGGCTATGGTTTTTCCAGTGGTCATGTATGGATGTGAGAGTTGGACTGTGAAGAAAGCTGAGCAGCGAAGAATTGATGCTTTTGAACTGTGGTGTTGGAGAAGACTCTTGAGAGTCCCTTGGACTGCAAGGAGATGCAATCAATCCATCCTAAAGGAGACCAGTCCTGGGTGTTCATTTGAAGGACTGATGCTGAGGCTGAAACTCCAGTACTTTGGCCACCTTATGTGGAGAGTTGACTCATTAGAAAAGACCCTGATGCTGGGAGGGATTCGGGGCAGGAGGAGAAGGGGATGACAAAGGATGAGATGGCTGGATGGCATCACCGACTGGATGGACATGAGTTTGAGTGATCTCCGGGAGTTGGTGCTGGACAGGGAGGCCTGGCATGCTGCGATTCATGGGGTCGCAAATAGTCGGACACGAATGAGCGACTGAACTGAACTGAACTGGTAATTAACGCAGGAAGGAAGAGACTTGAATTTGTGAATGTAAGGATAAGGAAGAAAGAAGACCTCTGCCTGGGATTATAAGTAGACTCCAGCAGCGTGGCCTCAAACAAGGACTAATGAGAATGGCTGTTGGGAAGAAGGTGCTCCCTAGGTTGGGAATTGTTCATTTCTGTCTAAAACATTGTAATTTCTTAAGCTGTTATCAAGCCTTCAATATAGTTTACGGGCCAGCAAACTATAGCCCATGTCCCAGCCATGTTCGTAAAGTTTTAATCTGATCACAGCAATGCTTATTTATTTATATATCTTCTCTGACTGTTTTTACACTACTCCTGGAGAATGAAGTAGTTACAACAGAGATTGGATGGCCCACAATACTTAAAACACTGATTATCTGGTCCCAGCAAGAGTTTGTCCCAACAAAGGGTGTCATGGATTCAAGTTAGTTGTGTGGGAGAGGGAATCGGAAGGGCCTTGTCTACCTGTTGGAATAAAGCAGACCAGACAAGTGGGAAGATGACCCACAGACAGACCTGAGGCAGTAAGAGTGAGGGACACCCTCTGTCTCGGATTTGTATGTAAACCAGGTCTCAGAAATCCTCAACAGGAGATTGAGCTTCCTGTCATCGTTTAAGTGAGGCCTTGTACCAATAACAGAAGTGAGTTATATATTTAAGATTTCATGCATGACGGTTTTGGTTTTTGGACTTTCTCTGGGACTAATCTTAACCCCTAAGCAGATCCAGGGATATGACTCCAGCACAACCTCTATGTAATTGAACAAATTATTATTGTTGTTCTGTTGCTAAGTCATATCCAACTTTTTGCAACCCCATGGACTGGGGATGCCAGGCTTCCTTGTCCTTCACTATCTCCTGGGGTTTGCTCAAACTCAACTCCATTGAGTCAGTGATGCTATCTAACCATGGTACCCTTAAATACACAGATACTGCACAGGTCCAGTATGTAAACACACCACAAAGTAAACTGCAAGTTGCTGTTTCTGAGGTGGAGGGATAGTGTAGGGAGGGGAGGAGTGGGATGCACTCTGAATAAGGATATTTCAGGCATAGTACCAGATTATACAAAGCTGTGTAGGTTTTTCAGTAAGCATTTCTTACATTGGTTTTCAATCTTAGAATTCAAATTTCCCTAAAGAAATGAATGAACTGTAAACCAGCTATTGTAGATTGAATTGCTCTTTCAGAAAATGAAATTATTCATAGAGAGAGAAGAGAGGTATGTTTAGATCTCAAGCCATTTCCCACTCCAGGTAGTTGTGGGGACTCCCCAGCCAACGGAGCTCAGATTTTGGTGTCATCAGTTAACCAGGCACTGAAGGCCAGACTGAACTTCTGTGTCAGGGAGCAGAGTGCAATCCTAAACTCTGTTAGGCCTGATTTTTGAATTGCCCAGGAAAACCTTCCATTTATGTGTAACACTCCAGCCAGTACAGTCTCCTGCCTGATGCCAAGAATGCCACTATTCATTAACAAAACTTCATTCTCCAGTCCCCCGACCCCAGAGGCTAGGTTACTGGGAAAACCTGTAATGTGTCAATTAAATTCAACCAACTTCACTGTTTTTAAAAAATGACATAATGTCCAGGAACTGCAATCTTTAGTTGACCAAGTATTTTGAAATCCCAGTTACATCCAAATTTGAAAGAAAAGGCAATCTTTGGATTTAGCAACTACTGTTTTTAGAGCATTTGAGGCCCTAAGCCTTCAGTATCTACATAATCTCAGTGGTGGTGTCTTTAACTTTCCATTCGTTCATTCTTTCATTCATTTATATACTCATTCCAGAGATGCTGAATACTCAGTATGTCACACACACCGTTCCAGAATGTGTGTTCAGTTGCTCAGTGGTTCCGACTCCTGTCAGGTGACTCCATGGACTGTAGCCCACCAAGCTTCTCTGTTCATGGGACTTCCCGGGTAAGAATGCTGGAGTATGTTGCCGTTTACTACTCCTGGGTATCTTCTTCACCCTGCGCTCGAACCTGCATCTTTTGTGCTTCCTGCATTGGCAGGTGGATTCTTTACCACTGTGCCACCTGGGAAGTTCCATTCCAGAATACAAGATTAAAAAAAAAAAAAAAATCATCCTAAAAGAATGATTTCCTGCTCTTAAGGAAATCTGTGGAAGTCTGTTTCCCATTAAAAAAGTACATACTTACAAACACTCAGATTTTTGTATACAATATTAGGGGATTGGTGAATTACCTTAAGTATCATTCATGAACTCCTTTGCGGTCACATGAGTGAGTCTATATCTTCCATTTTATAACTGTTAAAAATGATTCCCAAGAATCAGAACTGGAAAATTATGGCCTTGAGGCCAGATCTGGTACATTTCTCCTTCTTTATAGCCTGAGGTAAGAATGGCTTTTACATTTTCAAAGAATTATATTTTAAACAGTTATGTAAGAGTCTGTACATTATCTTCAATTTTACCTATTGACTTGCAGAACCTAAATTATTCACTTTCTAGTCCCTATAGAAAAAAATTTGCCAATCCTTGCCCCCGAATGGTTAGAAAATATCTTTCAAATCACTCAGCCAGTTACTATAAGATAGAGGACTAGGATTCATACCACTTGACTTCTCATCCATTGGTCTCTCATTACTCCTATTGATCAATTAAAATATTGACTAACTTATTGATTGAATTAAACCTGATAAAAAGAAAAAAAGAAATTGTATATTTGGAGTATTTAATAAACAATTTCTTAGATAAATAATTGGACATTTTGCAGGAAGTTGAAATCCAGAGAACTTAGTGACCTACCCAAAATCCTTACAAATTAGTTAAAGAAGCAAGACTAAGCTGTCAAACTCAGATTGTGTGTTACTGGTTTTTTTTTTTTTTTTTTTTTACTTTGAATACTTACTATTCCACATGTTTGAAATGTAATACTTTTTGTAAACGGAAATAATGATATGGAAGGAATTTACTTAAAGCAAAATACTTGAACAGATGCTATTGTTAACTACTAATTAAATGATTTTTAAGGTTATTTTCAGATTCTCCTGTAATATAGTACTATAAACATGAAATACAAAGAATTATGATAGCTATTATTATAAAATCACATGTGCTATTTTGAATATATTCTTTTAGAAATTTCAAAGCACCTAATTACTACTGATTTCTTCTATCAGTAGGGTTGCCTGAATGGTTTCAAAGTACGTATGACAATATTACCAATGATAGAGTTTAGAGATTTTCGTAATAAAAATACTAACACTTCTTCAAAGATAAACATTTGAATAGTATGTGAAAACAATACCAGATTCCCTAAAGACTTCTTAAATGATGTTTTTAGCCAGAATTCTTTTTTTTTCTGACACATTCTGAGAACATTTTTGTTCATATTTAAGCCCTAATAAAAATTGGGTGTCACACTCAACATCATGTGTACTACACGAGAACAGACCAGTTCTTTCTAAAATGAGGAGTTGTGGTCAGTGTAAATAAACTTGTTTTTTTTACAGTAAGACTGTGTGGAGATTCTGAATTAGAACAGCGTTGGAAAGTCCAGCGTGCTCTCTTTATGCGTAACTTCCATATACATACCCCCCAGCTCAAACCTTTTGCACTTACCTGAATAAGACAGATTTCTCAGGGAAATGTGCAGAGATGGGCCACCTGACAGACTTCCAAATAGAATTCTTTTCTAATAGCAAGGCTGCTTGGGCATTTCCCTGGTCTGCGAGCACTCACACAGCCTAGACAGTTCACCAAACGAAAGGAAGCTAGTGTTTTAAGTTTTTCAGAGAATCACCAGCAACCACAAAACCTCAAGATCATTTCAGACACATTAGTATTGAAAAACCAAGCTCTTAAAGATGAACTCCAAGTTGCAAAATTACAGGAAGACCAACTGCCAAATATTTTTTAAGGTTTTAGGACTACTATGAGAATCCATTTTTAAAAAGTATTCAAACTGAATTTTGTAGAGAATGGGAAGTGGGGGGAAACAGTGATATTATCAAAACTGAAAAGAGAAGATGAACTCTGTGCTGTGGGATTGCTACTCTTATAATGTATTTCAGTGATTAGTTCTGTCATTGTATATAATATTGACTACAATATGACACTAACTTCAGCTTAGTTAATTAGAGTTAAGAAAGAGGATATTAGAATGATAGTCTATTAAAGTGCCAGAGGAGGGAAGTGTGTCTGTTCACAGCCTCATTTTTTAGACCCATAAGAAACCATACATATTGCAAATATTGAAAGTATATAAGTTCCTCAAACTGCTCTCACTTGCCTGTCATTTTACGCCACACTACGTGTGTGTGCATTCTCAGTTGTGTTCAACTCCTTGCGATGTCATGGACTGTAGCCTGCCAGGTTCCTCTCTTCATGGAATTATCCAGGCAAGAATACTGGAGTGGGTTGCTATTTCCTTCTCCAGGGGATCTTCCCAAACCAGGTATCAAACCTGTAAATTAACATTTTATAAATACTATATCTTGTAAATCATGTAATAATATATAGATATCTGTGAATTTAAAATGCTAATTTATTAAATATCAATATTTTAAACACGACTCTAGTTTTTAAACTCTAATTTGACATTTCTTTAAAAAAATTATGGGAGCATCAAACTTGTACCATCCCTGAGTTCTCTCTACTTTAAAGGCCCTAGGTAGAATTATGAGTTTGGTTATTTCATATAATTTCTGGTGTCCTTTGCAGTGTTGGAACACATATTCTAGGCAAACATTTTTCAGTTCTTATTGTTCACATTTCTCATTTCAAACATAATGTTACAAATACACCTGACTTTGTTTTTTTCAATTGCAAGGGAAATATTTTACATCTGGAAAATCTTCAACTTCAGCAGGTATGCACCATTTGTGTCACAGGAATAAAAATGTTATATGCTTCAAAATAACTTATCCTAGAAGAATTTCAATTTTCAGTAATGGTAGAGAAGACTGTTTTAGATAAACTCACCCTCTGAGAACAACCTAAAAAAATGGATTAGAATATAAGTTTATTGGTTTCAACACTTCAGAAAGCTGGCCAGGCAGTGAGAACCTGAAGAAACCAAATCCCCAGGAGAAGAGAAATACAATGTGAACCTAATTTTCTATTCTTTTTTTTACTCAAAGTGCTCCTGTTTGTAACTGGCTACTCAGAAGCAGAAAAATCAAGCAGGAAGGGGTAGCTAGGAAACTCAGAAGTGAAGGATATTTGGATTAGGGAGCAAAATTAGAGCCTAGAAATTACCAAGGAGGTGGTATCTTTATAGTCACCCTAAGGTTTCAAGTGGAACCCCTGCAGGGCTATATCTCAGGAGAAGGCATTAACTAGAAATATTGTGCCATCACAAGATTGAAGTCCAATTTAAATCAACTAAATTAGTTGTTATTGTTTAGTTGCTAAGTTGTGTCAGACTCTTTTGTGACCCCATGGACTATAGTCCATCAGACTCCTCTATCCATGGGATTTCCCAGGCAAGAATACTGGAGTAGGTTGCCATTTCCTTCTCCCAAGGTACTAAATCAGTAGGCACAGTAATTAGATAATCTAGTTTAGCACCACTATAACAACCTACATCTACATCCAGATCAACAAGTTTGCTCTCAAATTTTTTATTCACAATGTCCAAATTTCAATAAATACTAATAGGCACGTCAGAAGATAAGATTAAATAACCAAAATCATGAAAATAAATAGAAAACAGAAACAGATGTGCAAGGAGATACAGGATTGAGGGACTTTAAAATAACTGTGATTAATAGAAGAAATTAGGTAAAATGTAGAGGATTTCATATTTTATACTGGAATCTATCTCTTTAAATGGAAAATTTGAAATTAAAAGATAAGACAGCTAAAATTAAATACCCAACTGGTAGGGACTAAGAGAAAATTAGACCCAGAAGATGAGAATTAGAATAGTTCAATAGAAAACATCAGGTTGAAGAACAGAGAAGCAGAAAAAAGACACAGGAAAAGGTCTTTTCATGTATACCTGTGGCAGATTCATTTTGATATATGGCAAAACCAATACAATATTGTAAAGCTTAAATTTAAAAAAAAAAAGAAAGACAAACAGAAATGTTCTAACATGCCCATAATTGGTGTCCTAAGAAAGAGAGGAAAGAATTGGGCAGAAACAATGTTAAAGAGGCAATAAATTTAAATATTAAATAATTTTAAAAAGACATAGACTCCAGAAGCATTATGTACTTCAAGCACGGCAGAAATGAAGAAAATTTACACCTAGTTGTATCTAGAAAAATTGCTAACAACCGAAACCAAAATCAAACAATCTTAAAATCAGTTTGAAGGGAAAAATTATTTTTAAAAGTGCAACAATAAAAGTAAAAATAAACTTCCCTACAATGAAACCCAAAAGAAAGGAAAGAACACCTTCAAAACTATGAAAGAAAACAACTACCAATTTAAAACTCCTTATTCGATGAATACATTAATTATCTTGAAGGCAATATATAACATTTCCAGATAAATCAAAACTGACATAATTTAAAACCTGCAGACATTTATAACCTGCTAAGGGAATGAGCAGGAGTTATTCAGGAAGAGCAAAAGTGTATCCAAGGTGGAAGTCAGTACTGCGTGTCGAAAGGAAGAAGCAAAACAAGGAGTAAATATGGGTAAACCTAAATTTTGAAGATATATGGTAACAATAATTATAATGCTTTGTGAGCTTCAAAATGTAGAGAAAACAAAGTATGTGCTCAGTTGCTCAGTCGTGTCTGACTCTTCACAACCCCATGGACTGTACCCTGCCAGGCTCCTCTGTCCATGGAATTTCCCAGGCAAGAATACTGGAGTGGGTTGCCATCTTCTACCCAGGGGATCTTCCCGACCCAAGATCTTCCAGACCTAGGGATCAAACCCACGTCTCTTGCATGGGCAGGAGAATTCTTTACCACTGAGCCACCTCGGAAGTCTGAGAACCAAAATACGTGACAATATTAGAATAAAACATGAGAAGAAGGTAAATTCAATGAAAGTGTCCTAACACTTCTGCATCTTCTTGGTGGTGGTAAAAGCACTAATTTATTTCAAATTTAAATCTGTCTAGAATACTCATTGTAATCTCTGGGGTAGCCATTAAAATAATAACAATAGAACATATAATTAACAAGATAAAATAGAAGAAAAGAAATGATAAAAAATATTAATCCAAAAAAGTGCTCAAAGCAAAGGAAAAGACATCTAGAATGGGTTGACAAGTACGAAGTGAAAGGTAAGAGGATAACTTTAAAACCCTTAATATAATATGTAAATTTCAAGTCCTGAAAGATGATGCTCTGAAAGTGCTGCACTCAATATGCCAACAAATTTGGAAAACTCAGCAGTGACCACAGGACTGGAAAAGGTCAGTTTTCATTCCAATCCCAAAGAAAGGCAATGCCAAAGAATGCTCAAACTACTGGACAATTGCACTCATCTCACATGCTAGTAAAGTAATGCTCAAAATTCTCCAAGCCAGGCTTCAGCAATATGTGAACCGTGAACTTCCTGATGTTCAAGCTGGTTTTAGAAAAGGCAGAGGAACCAGAGATCAAATTGCCAACATCTGCTGGATCATGGAAAAAGCAAGAGAGTTTCAGAAAAACATCTATTTCTGCTTTATAGACTATGCCAAAGCCTTCGACTGTGTGGATCACAATAAACTGTGGAAAATTCTGAGAGATGGGAATACCAGATCACCTGATCTGCCTCTTGAGAAATTTGTATGCAGGTCAGGAAGCAACAGTTAGAACTGGACATGGAACAACAGACTGGTTCCAAATAGGAAAAGGAGTACATCAAGGTTGTATATTGTCACCTGCTTATTTAACTTACATGCAGAGTACATCATAAGAAATGCTGGGCTAGAAGAAGCACAAGCTGGAATCAGGATTCCCGGGAGAAATATCAATAACCTCAGATATGCAGATGACACCACCCTTATGGCAGAAAGTGAAAAGGAACTCAAAAGCCTCCTGATGAAGGTGAAAGAGGAGAGTGAAAAAGTTGGCTTAAAGATCAACATTCAGAAAACGAAGATCATGGCATCTGGTCCCATCACTTCATGGGAAATAGATGGGGAAAGAATGGAAACAGTGTCAGACTTTATTTTTGGGGGCTCCAAAATCACTGCAGATGGTGACTGCAGCCATGAAATTAAAAGACCCTTACTCCTTAGAAGGAAAGTTATGACCAACCTAGATAGCATATCAAGAAACAGAGACATTATTTTGCCAACAAAGGTCTGTCTAGTCAAGGCTATGGTTTTTCCAGTGGTCATGTATGGATGTGAGAGTTGGAATGTGAAGAAACCTGAGTGCTGAAGAATTGATGCTTTTGAACTGTAGTGTTGAAGAAGACTCTTGAGAGTCCCTTGGACTGTAAGGAGATTCAACCAGTCCATTCTGAAGGAGATAAGCCCTGGAATTTCTTTGGAAGGAATGATGCTAAAGCTGAAACTCCAGTACTTTGGCCACCTCATGCGAAGAGTTGACTCATTGGAAAAACTCTGATGCTGGGAGAGATTGAGGTCAGGAGGAGAAGGGGACGACAGAGGATGAGATGGCTGGATGGCATCACTGACTTGATGGACGTGAGTCTGAGTGAACTCCGGGAGTTGGTGATGGACAGGGAGGCCTGGCGTGCTGCATTTCACGGGGTCGCAAAGAATCGGACACGACTGAGCAACTGAACTGAATTGAACTGAACTGAAATAAGTAAGCAGTCAAAAACAAACATTTTTAGATCAGATGAAAAAACCACATGCAACTCAATGTTGATTAAGAGAGACACAACTAAAATGCAGCAACACAAAAAAATCTAAAATAAAAGATGAAATATATGTAAAATGAAAAAGTATTTTAAAGAAATTCAGTATAGCTATATATTTATGAGAGAAGTTAGATGATAAGGTAAGACATTATTGGCAATAAACAATAGGAATTTCATTGTAACAATGGCACAGTCTTTCTAAAATATTACAATTCTAAATTTATTGCACTTAATAGTGCGGTTTCAAAATATATAATGACACAACTAAGGGAAATATGATACAACTAAAAGGAAAACGGACAAACCCATTATCATAGGGAGATTTTAACAGCTATCTCTTAGTAACTGATAGACCAAGAAGACAGAAATTCCATGTGAATATAACAGATTTTTAACAATGCCATCAATAAACTTGACCTAATTTACATACTCTATACCCAGCAAAAGCGAAATTTACATCAAATTAGCTAAGTGATAGGTATAAGACAAATCTCAACAAAGATCTAACAACTAAAATTATGCAGAGTACATTTTCTGACAATAGTACAGTTAAGTTAGAACTCAATAAAAAAGAAGGTAATATTAAAATCTTCTCATGTTTGAAAATTACTTGATATAAGTACTTTTAAATAATTCAAAGCTAAAAAATGAATACAATGAAAATCAGAAAATTTTTCTTTGAATGGTAATTAAAAATAAACGTCAAATATTTCAGAACACAACTAACACCATATTTAAATGCTTATAATAGGAGCGAAGCTGAAAATGAATTCTCTAAGCATCCAGCTCCATGAGTTAAAAAAATAAATCTATGGAGAGCAAATGGAAACAAATAATAAAAATAAAAACAAAGTCACTAAAATATAAAACAAACATGCACTAGAGGAAATCAATCTAAAAGTTGATTTTTTTTTAAAAGTTGGTTTTAAAATCTGATAAATTCCTGAAAAACAGGTCAAGAAGAAAGTAAAGAGGGCATAAAACACCAATATTAAGAATGATTTTTTTCAAAGGAGAGATTTAAGTATAGATCCCACAGTTAAGAAAATGAAAACAAGAGACTATCATAACAGTTTCAGGGTAATAATTTCAATAAAATAATTAAAAGGTTTAAAATGTCATAATTTTCCAAAACTGCTGAAATGCCACAAAAAGAAAGATAAAATACAAACAGTTTAATATGTAGTAAAGAAATTGAATCTGTAACTAAAATTCTTTGAAAAAAATTTTCCAAGCCTGGTAGTTTTACTAGTGAATTCCTCCAAACATTTAGAAATGGAATCAATCTTACATATACTATTCCAGAGACAGAAAAAGAGGAAAAACTTCCCAAGTCATCTTTTGAGGTCATCATTACTTTGGTAGCAAATATTGGTAAGAACATTACACTAAAGGGCATAAGGGAAACTACTTTCTTATTTATATAGAACAAAACTCTCAAAATACTATCAAAGCAAATCCAGTGATATATAAAAATGATAATACATTATGGCCAGGGGACAATTATTCCAGGAGAGCAAAATGGTATAACACGTGAAAATCTATGAAGGCAAATTACCAAATAAACAGACTAAAGAATCATAATCATCTTAAATAGAGGCAGAAAAATCATTCAGTAAAATTCAACATCTATCTATGATTTTAAAAAAGAAAACCTACAAACTAAAAATAGAAAGATGTTTACAGCATCTAATAGCAAACATCATGCTTTAATGGGAAATATTGAAAATGTTTCTCTCTCTTTTTCCTTTTTTTTTTGAAATATGTATGCTCAGTTCTTCATCCTCACTGAAATAAATATCAGAATAATTAGCTCCAAATCCATATTTAAAGCTCATTCCCTTGTGGCTCAGCTGGTAAAGAATCTGCCTGCAGTGTGGGAGACCTGCCTTCTATCCCTGGGTTGGGAAGATCCCCTGGAGGAGGGAAAGGCTACCCACTCCAGTATTCTGGCCTGAAGAACTCCATGGACTATACAGTCCATGGGGTCACAAGGAGTCGGACACGACCGAGCGACTTTTACCTCTTCACCAAGAAAAAAGTTGCATGTGGCATTTGTTAGCTCCCAGCTCTTACCTATTACATCAGTATGCAAAGTAAACTCTAGTTGAGCTCTGCTGCAGATTTTCAGAAATCATCTTAATCACATAAAAAAGAATGCTTTCCAATATTGGCATCCCCTATAAAAATGAGGCTGGTGATAAAATGTCAAGTATTTAAAGAGCAGGGGAGGGGTCTATGAAGCAGAGAATTTCAGTGTTTGAAGATATGCACTGATACTAGAAACATCTTCCAAGTAATCATCCAGACTCTACTTGTTCATTGACAGCTCTGACATTTAAAGTTATTCATTACTCACAAGCTGAACTGTCTCACGATACCATCTGCCCACATGTTCACTTCCCATTATACCACAGAGAAAAAGCTTAATCCCTTTTCTATATGACAGTGCTGTGAATACTGATGACATTAGACTAGTCCAGTCTGTCTTCTCAATGCCTGGAGCTGTGTTCTGGTAAAACAATACTCATCTGAGGTGGCTTTGAGTTTCTCCACCCTCCTGGCCACTCTTCCTTCAATGCCCTTCAGTTTATTTAACTTCTTTTTCAGGGTTTATCCAGACGACACCCAGTGCCGGCAGTGTTCTCTATCCTGTGAAACAATGTCTCTTTGTTACGTGGTGCTTTCTTTAAGAGCTGCCTACAAACATATCTTCTAACCATCTTGTGCTTTTAGACCCAAGAGAAGATCCTTGCATTGATCTTTACTAAACTTTACTTTGTTCCAGGCTTTTCCACACCTTTTCTCTTGGATCCTAAATCTGACCACTGCATCATCTTTCAAGATGTCCAATAGAACAGAACTGAAGTTCAAGGCCTTCATCAGCCACCTGAAAACTTCCAGTTGGGCACCAGTCCATTCATGTGTGTCCTTCAGTTAGAGCTTTTCTCCAAATATCACACAGCCTGTGCTTCCAGAATGCCTATGTGGCCAGCAGCAAGCTTGCTAAATGCCTGCATGAAAACCACATAAACTTTGTGTAATGATTTTTATCTTTATTCTGATATCTTATCCAAAATACTCCTCACTAAACTTAACCTTCCAGCCACATGAATTAGCCTGTGGAGTCTGTACTCACAGTGGAACACAAGAATTTGGAGGTTCATCTGCGTTCAAGTTCCTCCCTTTCACCTAGTAAGCTGAGTGCCCTCAGCAAAAAACATCCAGACTCTCTGAGCCTCATCTTGCTAAATAAGATAATGGGCTAATTGCCTAGACCCCTGCTGTAGAATTTTAATTTGTTTTATAATGTGCATGAACTTTGTCTAAACCAGTATTTTCCCTGTAAGGTATTCCATGAATTTCAAACTCTACATAGAGACTGTTCTGAAATGGAGACCATCAAACGTCCCCATTGGTGCAAAGGCTCAAGATTTTCACAGGTTAATGCATTCAGACACTATACTTACACAAAAAAGGTTATCACCTGTGACGAAATGCTGTTATGTGGGAAGATGAGGATGACAACAACCATAGTGAGGATGATGATGATCATGCCCTTGATAATGAAACTGACAGCCCACCCTGAAGTCCACACTGTAATACTTCTGTTGTTGGCATAACAATAACACTCACTTGGCTTCTCATAGCATGAGTTCTATTTTTCTGCATGTCAGGATATTACAAGGCATTTCAGGACAGTTGCTAGGGTGACCAATGAATTTTATGAGGAAATATAAATGTACCTCAAATCTGTACTTCCTCTCAAAAAGAGACTGGATTCAAGGCCTATGTAATTCATAGGAAACAAGCTTCATGGTGCCATTTTTAAAACAGAACTAGTTTTTCTAGAAGCAGAGCATCAGCCCTTGCACCGTAGGAGACCACACTCCTATAAATAGATAAGAAATCTAGGGGTGTTTTGACTTAGGCAGGAAGTCTTAGAACACTGGTGAAGAATTTTAGTTTTCAGTGTGTTTATTCATCAATACATTTCAAACACACACGCACACACACCCCACAGACAGATCTAGTAACTGGATCACCAAAATCCTTTATTCTAGGCTAAACCAGGCCAGCACCTAATCTAAGATTCACATATTCCAACCCTGTTGAAAAAAACAAAAAACAAAAAACACAGTCTTGGGCTTTTTTTCTCTTGATCTTAACCTTAACTTCTTGCCTCACCACCCATGTCTACATATACCTAGCTCCTGTTTGGCTTTGTCTTCTGTTTTTATCCCTTGTAGCTGAAGGTAGATTTGGCTTTTTCAGTTCCAGGAAACCTCCCCACTTGATCAAGCACTAACCTGGAGCTTATCATCAGTGATGGTTTCCTTGGTTACCTAACAATCCTCAGGGGAGAGTTTCAGAGCGTTTCCTTGAGAATGGCCAGCTCTTGCCAGAGAAGTTTAAGAAACAGTTGCAATAGACCTTTCCTTTGCTGTTGCTGCTTAGTTGCTTCAGTTGTGTCCTACTCTGTGCGACCCTATGGACTGCCACCTGCCAGGCTCCTCTGTCCATGGGATTCTCTAGGCAAGAGTACTAGAATGAGTTGCCACCCCCTCCTCCAGGGGATCTTCCTGACCCAGGGATCAAACCCAGGTCTCCTGCATTGCAGCCTGATTCTTGACCACTGAGCCACAGGGAAGTCCTAGACCTTTCCTTTAGCAGCCCCCAAAGTTTCATTCTTCTTTTTAAAAAAAAAAAAAAATCTTTCCAAGTTTTCTGTTTACTTACCATATTCGTTTCAGTTCTCCATTTTGGTAGCTGTATCTCCAGAGCACTTTTTTTTCTTGAAGGATAAATTTATTAATTTATTCAACAAATACTTGCGTGGTACCAGGCCACTTAACAGCAGAGTTCCAGAAGCTGCCTGTTAGGTTTGATTCTGCCTTTGCGGGGGAACCTGTCATCTGCTTGTGCAGCATCCCACATGGGATAAAAAATAAGGTCAAGATGGTGCCTTAAACCACTCTTACTCAATCTTACACTAGAAGTTGTTTCCAAATCCATGAGGAAACACATGTCTTCATGACCTTGTCTGTTTCAGTGGTTTCTTAGGTCTGACACCGAGGCACAATCAATGAAGCAAACAATAAACGGATTTCCTGAACCCTTTTCTGGATTAAATGACACTATCCATAAACTATTTGGAAAAAAACCCACAAAATAAAAATATTTTACAAAACATTATACATAATATTTTGGTAAATAGGAAGGATTTCTGATTGCTTAGTTCCTTTGGCTTTATTGAATCTTTCTGTAAAGGCATGCCTGTGCTGTGTTAAAAATTGTTTTCATACTTGGGTATTGGTTAAGGTTTATTTTATTGTTAATGGCTCTGCTCTGTTGAGGGACCCACAACACAGGGCCAACTCCCCTGGAGAAGCGCACAACCCGTCTCAAACTGTGGTAACTTCCTGCAGGTCTCAGCCACAGTGGGCACTCCCCACACACCCTAACCATGTCTGCCACATCCCTTCCTCTCCCCAGCCCAACTGTGCAAGTGAGCCTTAGTAAGCTGCTACTTTTGCCCCTTCCTGTCTGGGCAGGGAATAGACACCTGAGGGCCACCTACCACCAGAGGCACAGAAGACAGACATGAAAGACAACACAAACAGAGAGATATACCACGTTCTTGGATTGGAAGAATCAATACTGTGAAAATGACTGTGCTATCCAGAGCAATTTAAAGATTCAATGCAATCCCTAACAAACTACCAGTGGTATTTTTCACAGAAGTAGAACAAAAAATTTCACAATTTGTGTAGAAACACAAAAGACCCCAAAGAGCCAAAGCAATCTTGAGAAAGAAAAACGGAGCTGGAGGAATCAACCTTCCTGACTTTGAACTATTAGCATTCTTATCACTTATAACTGAGAAGCAAGAAAAATATTAAAATATATTTCTTCCTTAAAAATCCAAGTCATATAAAACTATACTTTGTACAAGATATTTGAAACTATAGAAACTGAGGAGTGGGGAAAGTAGGTTGAGGTCAAAAAAATAAAGAGACAAATATGCCCTCCAATGGTACAAAAAGAAACCCAAATGTTAATTTTTAAATGTTTTTGGATTGAAAAGGCATTATGTGTTTACTCCAGAACATTTCTTTTAACTACAGAAAAACACAAAGCGAAAGGAAATTCACTCACATTTCCATGATCATAAATAATAATTATTAAGTTTGGTATTTTCTCTACAGTTTTTATTACATATGCTATAGACACACTTTTGATCACAGTGTACATGCTTAATTGGTTAAGTGAGGAGAAAGATATATGACTTCCTTTAATTTTATTATTTTTATCAATGAAACTTCTAAATTATTAAACACAATTAAAAGACAATTTATAGAATTGGAGAAAATACTTTCAAAACTTGTGACTGACAATGGGTTAATCTCAAAAAAAAATACAAACAGTTCATGCAGCTCAATGTAAAAAAAAAAAAAAAAAAAAAAAGATTCTCAGCAACACAAATTACAAGAGAAGTGCAAATCAACCATCTAGCCATCAGAAACCTCTTTTGCTTTCCAGAAGATGGTGCTGTAACGCAAGGTTTTGGTTTCTCTGAACTGGACTGAGTCTTCACACTACACACTTTCACTTTCCACCTCCTCCAAACTCCTGCTCCATGGATTGCTGATTTCTCCTGTCAGGCGGGCTGCACCTCCACAGCTTCTCATCTCCCATGAGTGCCCGGGTCTGCACCCTCCAGGTTGCCTTGCTCCTTGTGGTGGCAAGTAGGGATCAGTAGACTGTGACTCCCCGGGATCTCTCCCTCTGAAGTTCAGGCCACTCACTTACCACAGGTGGGTTGGTCTCTCGGGTGTCTTGGTGTTACTGTGCATAAGCACTTCTGTTGGGTCATGGATGTATGGTTAATTGTGAACCAAAAGAAGAGAAAAAGGGAAGGGCTCTTGCCACCACTATGTTGACGTCACTCTCATCAAAAACTGCTTTGAAGAGGAGTGACCCTAGGATAACTATAGAAAATCACATTTCTTTTCTAGTCATTAACTATTTCACCTTTTGAAAACATAAATCTAAATGATATACCTTTGGTCCTGGTCAGCCTTTAAATCCTGATGTGATGATGCCAAAAGGATGGTTGGGCACCAGCTCCAGCGAGACTTGTGAAAAAGGATGTTCATCAAGGACACAGATCTTCAGTGGTACAGGCTGGTCTCCAACCAGCTAATGCTGCATCACAACTGTGTAGATATACAGAGAATTAAACCTCCTACGGCTGTGGTGCCAACAGACTGAGATACCTGTGAGCACACCCCAGGGCCAGTGTCACAATAGTGACCCCAGTAGGTTTAGGTTGTCCACTGCACAGACTCACAACAAAGGCGAATTTACTTTGAGTTGAGTTTTATCTATACTGATGCACTCATTATCTTTCGTGGCCTTTGTTACTCACCACTCTGTGTCCTATTTTGAATGAGCATCTTCACGAAGCATGTATCATGGTTTGGGATGCTTTAGTCTGGGGTCAACCAGCTTTTTCTGAAGATGGCCAAATAGTACATATTTTAGACTATGCAGGGCATATAAGCTCTGCTGCTGCTGCTGCTAAATCACTTCAGTCGTGTCCGACTCTGTGCGACCCCATAGACAGCAGCCCACCAGGCTCTGCCATCCCTGGGATTCTCCAGGCAAGAATACTGGAGTGGGTTGCCATTTCCTTCTCCAATGCATGAAAGAGAAAAGTGAAGGTGAAGTCACTCAGTCGTGTCCGACTCTTAGCGACCCCATGGACTGCAGCCCCCCAGGCTCCTCCATCCATGGATTTTCCAGGCAAGAGTACTGGAGTGGGGTGCCATTGCCTTCTCCGATAAGCTCTGCTAAAACTACCCAAATATGCACTTACAAGTGAAAAGCAGTCACGGAAAATGCACATGACTGTGGTCCAATAAAACTGAGTTTATAGAAACAGGCAGCATACCAGGTTTGGTCTGTGGGCCATAGGTAGTGGCCTTCTGCTATTAACAGAACAACTGTAGTTATATGATGTTTCTTTTTTATGTAACTTTTTAAAAAATATTTTTAAGCTTAATTTTCTTTTATGGCCACATGCAGCATGAAGAATCTTAGTTCCCCGATCAAGGATTGAACCTATGTCCCCTGTATTGGAAGCATGGAGTCTTAACCACTGGACCTGCAGAAAGTCTTGAAATAATTGTAGTTAGATGCAGGGTTCTAAGGCAAACAAATGTTGAAGTAGTTTTGGAGACTATAATATAAAATCTGGTACCTCAGATATTTCACTAAAGCACTGCCTTTCTGACTTCTTGCCAGGGAAATTGTGGGAGAGTAGGTGTAGATCTTCTGAGTTTATTTGGTTCATTTTTTTTCTTCCTCTACATTATCTTTGAGCATATAAAATAGGTAGAACCTCTAGTTTAATAATTTTACTAGAATAAACGTATCATCTAAATACTGGTCCTAACACTTTTCAAGTTTTTCCTTCAACTTAAAGGAAGTTTAAAGCCAGTGTTTTCTCTTGGCAAAACTCTATTAACAACACAAGAGAAGACTCTACACATGGACATCACCAGATGGTCAACACTGAAATCAGATTGATTATATTCTTTGCAGCCAAAGAAGGAGAAGCTCTATACAGTCAGCAAAAACAAGACTGGGGGCTGACTGTGGCTGAGATCATGAACTCCTTATTGCCAAATTGAGAATTAAATTGAAGAAAGTGGGGAAAACCACTAGACCATTCAGGTATGACTTAAATCATCCCTTATGACTATAAAGTAGAAGTGAGAAATAGATTTAAGGGACAAGATTTGATAGACTGCCTGATGAACTATGGACAGAAGTTCATGCATTGTACAGGAGACAGGGATCAAGACCATCCCCATGGAAAATAAATGCAAAAAAGCAAAATGGCTCTCTGGGGAGGCCTTACAAATAGCTGTGAAAAGAAGAGAAGTGAAGAACAAAGGAAAAAGAAAAGATATATCTATTTGAATGCAGAGTTCCAAAGAATAGCAAGGACAGAAAAGAAAGGCTTCCTCAGTGATCAGTGCAAAGAAATAGAGGAAAACAATAGAATGGGAAAGACTAGAGAGCTCTTCAGGAAAATTAGAGATACCAAGGGAACATTTCATGCAAAGATGGGCTCAATAAAGGACAGAAATGGTACGGACCTAACAGAAGCAGAAGATATTAAAAAGAGGTGGCAAGAATACACAGAAGAACTGTACAAAAAAAATCTTCATGACCCAGATAATCATGATGGTGTGATCACTCACCTAGAGCCAGACATCATGGAATGTGAAGTCAAGTGGGCCTTAGAAAGCATCACTACAAACAAAGCTAGTGGAGGTGACAGAATTCCAGTTGAATTATTTTAAATCCTAAAAGATGATGCTGTGAAAGTGTTGCATTCATATGGCAGCAAATTTGGAAAACTCAGCAGTGACCACAGGACTGGAAAAGGTTAGTTTTCATTTCGATCTCAAAGAGAGGCAATGTCACAGAATGCTCAAACTACCACACAATTGCACTCCTCTCACACACTAGTAAAGTAATGCTCAAAATTCTCCAAGCCAGGCTTCAGCAATACGTGAACCATGAACTTCCAGATGGTCAAGCTGGTTTTAGAAAAGGCAGAGGAACCAGAGATCAAATCGCCATCATCCGCTGGATCATGGAAAAGGCAAGAGAATTCCAGAAAAACATCTATTTCTGCTTTATTGACTATGACAAAGCCTTTGACTGTGTGGATCACAATCAACTGTGGGAAATTCTGAAAGAGATGGGAATACCAGACCACCTGACCTGCCTCCTGAGAAATGTGTATGCAGGTCAGGAAGCAGCAGTTAGAATTGGACATGGAATAACAGACTGGTTCCAAATAGGAAAAGGAGTACGGCAAGGCTGTATATTGTCACCCTGTTTATTTAACTTATATGCAGAGTACATCATGAAAAATGCTGGGCTGGAAGAAACACAAGCTGGAATCAAGATTGCTGGGAGAAATATCAATAACCTCAGATATGCAGATGACACCACCCTTATGGCAGAAAGTGAAGAACTGAAGAGCCTCTTGATGAAAGTGAAAGTGGAGAGTGAAAAAGTTGGCTTCAAGCTCAACATTCAGAAAACGAAGATTATGGCATCTGGTCCCATCACTTCATGGGAAATAGATGGGGAAACAGTAACAGACTTTATATTTTTGGGCTCCAAAATCACTGCAGATGGTGACTGCAGCCATGAAATTAAAACACGCTTGCTCCTTGGTAGAAAAGCTATGATAAACCTAGACAGAATATTAAAAAGCAGAGACATTACTTTGCCAACAGAGGTCTGTCTAGTCCAGGCTATGGTTTTTCCAGTGGTCATGTATGGATGTGAGAGTTGGACTGTAAAGAAAGCTGAGCACAGAAGAATTGATACTCTTGAACTGTGATGTTGGAGAAGACTCTTTAGAGTCCCATAGACTGCAAGGAGATCCAACCAGTCCATCCTAAAGGAAATCAGTCCTGAATATTCATTGGAAGGACTGATGTTGAGGCTGAAATTCCAATACTTTGGCCACCTGATGTGAAGAGCTGACTCATTTGAAAAGACCTTGATGCTGGCGAAGATTGAAGGCTGGAGGAGAAGGCGACAACAGAGGATAAGATAGTTGGATGGTATCACCAATTCAATGGACATGAGTCTGAGTAAACTCCAGGAGTTGGTGATGGACAGGGAAGCCTGGCGTGCTGCAGTTCATTCGGTTGCAAAGAGCTGGACACGATTGAGCACTGAACTGTACTGAAAGGCTCCCATCTGTTGGGTTGGTACAGAGTGGGCTTCATCACTGTTCTCTAGCCTCTCATGATGCATAAAATCTCCCAGGCCTCTCAGGAGATAAATTAGTCTGATCGATGGCAAATTGTACCCAGTTACAATCTTGAAAGACACTTTGTTCTGAAATAAATTTAAAGTTGTTAACTCATCCATTTTAAATTTTTGGGTCTTGCTAAATCAGTCATCAATACCTACCTTAATTGAGTCATCACAAACAAAATTATCTCATTATATATAGGCTTTTAGAAACTCACACATTTAGAGGTTTTGAAGTTTATTCCCTGATCAATTTCCCATTCCTTTTCTTAAAATGTTCCAAAATAAAACTTGACCCCATCTTGGCTGTTCATGCTTCCTCCCCACCTGCCAAATAGTAAATGTCTTTTAACATTATCTATCATAGTTTAGGAAAAGGAAATGGCAACCCACTCCAGTATTCTTGCCTGGAAAATCCCATGGACAGAGGAGCCTGGTGGGCTACAGTTCATGGGGTCGCAAAGAGTACTGAGTGACTGAGCACTGCATATGATAATTTAAGAGAGCTTTGTCATTAAAAGCTCTTAAATTAAAATTTAAAAAAATTAAAAATTTTTTTAAATTTAAAAAATTTAAAATTAAAAAACAAAGAAACAAAAAACCCCACTTTTATTCACATAAGCAGTCTAAGGGGAAAGCATGTGTTAATCCTATCAGAGAAGGTACTTTCAGATAAATTCTATCTTGGGTCATAAGTTCGGATAAGTCTCTAACTTGGCTGGTTTTCGCAGGTGGCTCATTGGGAACACACTCAGAGCCAGCTCCATTTTAACAATCTCACAGCGTGCTCCCATAGCATTTACAGAAGCGTCAGGCTGGGGTGTGAAACTGTGGCAAACTCCTGTGTGAGGTTTTTTTGTTTTGTTTTGTTTTGTTTTACCATATAAATAGTTCAGAGTTGCTGTCATAAAATTAACAGTTTCTCTAATAAAACAACATCTGCATTTTATATCCACTGTGGGTTATGGGCCCCAGCAGAGCAGAGAGTTGGAGATTGCCTTTTTCTCCTCAGTAGGTACCAGACACTGGAAAGCTGAGATCCAGTTTCTTATTCAGCCATCCACCAGAAGACATTTAGAAATAATTCTCCCTACAAGGCCTTTTGAATAAACTGCCTGGCTGATCCTAGAAAAGAATTGTGAGCCATGGATGGTGGTGGCTGATTCACATTCACATTCACATTTACATTCACGTTGGGAAACACCTTCAGGCTCTCATTCTCTTGGTTAGCCATAAAGCCTTAACACAGAGAAGGAAATAGTATGAAAAAAATGACTTCTATGGAATATAAAGCCTATCCAATTAATACTAAAACCTACCTGGACTCCTTCTTGGCTTTTGGCTTCTGAAACACAGATAAAACACCAGCTTTGCTGATAGTGGTCATGAGTCAGAGAATTCTCTTTTTGTGTAGCATCAGAACCAACCCCTGCAACCTGTTTCACACTATTAGTCTTCTTGAAATGTTGAAAATTTAGAACCGTATGCTCCTACTTTGAGTTGAGGGTTTAGACTTAAAACCCTGTTGGTCACTGGTCTATTTTCATTCCCCCAAAGAGTTCTCATTCCTTTGTTGTGACTAGAAGCCCTGATCATGGACTCATGGTGTTTGTCGAGAGAAGGGACAGGGGAAGAGGTTGGGTAGAGTGGGCAGGAGGCCAAGTGAGCAGAGTAGGACTCTCTTATCCTCCTGTCAACCAAATGCTTGTCTGGGAATCTCTGAGTCAAGACTTTCTTGGTAGAAAATCCTGCCTTGGCTTTCATCTAGGGGTAAAGCCTGGTGTCGATTGCTCCTTTTCCATTTTTAATTCCCAGCTATCACCCAAGGGTAGAGCCTTATCTCCACCTCTGCCCTGCCTCTTGGTCCAACCTGGTCTCCCCAGGGAACTCACTGGTGGGCAGTGTAAGTAGAGAAGCAGAAGCCCCAACTAGCCCAGCTATTTTGAAGACCTTCAATGAATTAGGCCAATGGTTGCTTTGGTTGCATTTGTTGACCGTGACTTTAAAATTTATCTGGATTTCTTTGGAGAGGAAATAATCTCATCTATTTTGCTCCAATCTGTATTTTGGGTTATATTCCTTTAGCTCTGATTCATAACTGCAATACTGCAAGACTTCTGCTCTACTTATAGCAGATTTTCGTGTTTTTCTGCTGCTGTTGGAAATTTTTCTTTTGAAGTACATATTTCAGATCTGTCAATGAAATTTTGGACAGAAGAAAAAAGAGATTCAAGTGCTACATCCTTCAACTTACAGCAGTAGTTTGAAGAGGTTATTTAACCTTGTTAACAAAAGGCAAATCTTGATAAAGATGTAAGGTTCTGCTTTATCACTTACTCTCTATCTTGTTCTGTCTTTGTGTGTGTGTTTGTGTGTGTATGTGTATACATGGACTTCCTAGGTAGCAATAGTGGTAAAGAACCTGCCTGCCAATGCAGGACATGTAGGAGACACAGGTTTGATCCCTTAGTGGGGAAGATCCCCTGGAGGAGGACATGGCAACCATTCCAGTATTCTTGTCTGGAGAATCCCATGGACAGAGGAGCTTGCTGGGCTACAGTCCCTAGAGTTGCAAAGAGTTGGACACAAGTGAAGCAATTTAGCATGCATGCTCACATGTGTATAGATATATTTTTTTCCAAGCCTTAATATGATCTTTTATTATGATCAATTTTATAGATGAAAGATTCAACTGAGGCTTAAGAACAATGAACTTGATCTAATTCCCAACAATAGATATCTTTGTACTACACCTGACCTAGTACATCTTTTTATCTATTTTTTCTGTTTTTAGGTGTTTTGCCCCATCTAGACTTTGAACCGTATAATTTCAGGATAATGGTTTATTTATCTCTGTCACTAGTACCTAGCGAAAGTGTCAGGCATTCAGTCATATCCAACTCTTTGCATCCCCACGGACTGTAGTCCACCAGGCTCCTCTGTTCGTGGGAAGTTCTTCAGATAAGAATACTGGAGTGGATTGCTGTTCCCTTCTCCAGGGCATGTTCCTAACCCAGGGATGGGTCCCAGGTCTCCTGCATTGCTGGCAGATTCTTTACTGTCTGAGCCACCAGGGAAGCCCAGTACCTAGAAGTGGCTGAAACATAGCATAGGTACTCGGTGCATGTTTGCTGAAATCAATTGAAATAAAAGAATCAGGACTCTAATCCAGGTGTGTCTGACTTCAGAGTATACAGTTTTCACCATGGTCTACCATCAGAGCTGACAACTGCTCTAATTTTTTAGAGTTAAGACACTGCTCTCTCCCACTGCAATGTAAGGAAACTTCATATTCTTGCAATCCCTTGGCTCTAGCATGAAGCATTTTCCCAGGTGATCACTTGCATATTCTGTAATCCGTTCTGGACAGGAGTGTCCAGACAAGAGTTTTGGAGACTAGAACCCCAGAAGGGACAAGCAATGTGCCTCCATTTTGTATTTTCTAGTTTCTTCCCATGGTCCACAAACTTAAGATAACATACAAGTTGGGAAATTAACCAGAAACAAAATTAAAATGTAATGTCAGGAGCAGCAACTTTGGAGACAAACAGGAGCAACCAATTTAAGCTGAGGCTGCACCATGCTGGAATTCAACAGTGTCTGATGATAATTAGAAAATGGCATGTAAATAGTATCAGTTCACAGAGATCCATTCATGCCAGCAGTTTTGCTTTGGTTTAAGAAGAGAAAGGATGCTATCAGGCAGGTTTACATGAATACATAAGGGTTTAAAAAGGAATGAGGGAAACAGTTTCAAACATCTTCCCAAGACTGAGTCCATGGGCCCAGTTCTAAATTTGTAGAGGCTAAAACATCTCTTTTTACAAGAAACACTTTCAGACTGGGGCATGGGTAGGGTTGCTTGGCTTCTCAGACCATAGATAAAATGCAACACAGAGGGAGTACCGTGAGCATGATCCTCATTTCTGCTCAGAACCCACTAACTATCGTGATTCTAGACCTGTGAACTAGTGCATTGATGATGGGGACCACAGAGTAGTGACTGAACACCCATGGAGACCAGGAGGTCCACCAGGAAGTGGTGTAAGCCCACTGGATACGTGTGCAGAAAAATGGCAGTACCTGAAATGCACTTCTAATTATTGTGAGACAAATGAGAGACTTTGTGGGGGTCCCTCAGAACTTTTGTGTGGAGACTGCAGGAAGCTGTCTTCACCCAGGACCAGGGTCATACTCCAAGAAACAAGGTAAAAAGCCAAAATAATTTGGCAATTAATAGTAACATGGCATCACTTTTAACCACAGCTCTTGGATCTATGAAGATTTTGGTTTTATTTCTTTAAAAAAAATTTTTTTTACCATGTCCTTAATTCCTAATATCATGTATGTTTAAGCATACAATCACTTTAGCTTATTTGATAAAATAGGCTCTGAAACTTAACCACCTGGTCTGGACTCCCAATTTTTCCATTTGCTAGTTGTATTACTTTCCTGTATTTCCTCCTTATTCTTCCTGTGTTCAGTATGCTGCTGCTGCTAAGTCGCTTCAGTCGTGTCCGACTCTGTGCGACCCCATGGACTGCAGCCCACCAGGCTCCTCTGTCCAGTATACACATCTGCAAAATAGTACCTCCTTCAAAGTGCCATTGCATTAAATCACATCAGGAATTCAAACATAGCACAGGACTCAGTCTTCTATAAGCAAGAGTTTCTGTTCACACTAGTTCATGTTTTGTTATTGTCATTAGTAATATCGTCATTATTATTGAATTCATCTTCATTTAGGGCATTAGTCCTACTCATCCCATTATAGTTTTCATTTTCTCAACATGTTTTTTTTTTTTAATCAGTGACTTCAGAGATTTTCTGAATAGTCATCAGTACACAAAGACTTGATTTTCACTGCAAATTTCCCCTTTTACTTTCATTAGATAGTGGCGTTTATTGATGTATGTATTCCTTCATTATTCACTAAATTGCTTATCCAACCATTATTTCATATGCCTGCTGAGTGTTAGGTGGAATTCTTGGAACTACGTGTATGGTACAGAAACTGTGTATATAGCAGTAAGCTGCCCTCAGGGAGCTTATATTATCATGGCGGAGATAGACAATAAGATAAACAAATATGTAATCTAATGTCAAGTCTATGTAAGGACTATGAAGAAAAATATAGTAGGGCAAATGAAGAGAGGGTGACAGGTAATGTAAATTTAAATAGAGATATCTGTCAAGGCATCTCTTTACTTGTCACAGAGCAAGGGGATATTCAAGCTCAAGGGCATTGATAAAAGCAAAAGAGTTCTTGGAGGTGAGCAATTAAGAGAAGTCTCCTGATAGCAACAAGAAAAATCATAGAACAACTAGAAGTATAGCAGAGAGAACCTGAGAACAAGCTAGCTAAGAAGAGCTCTCCTGAGGCCTCAAAGTTATGTCTGCAAAGGGGCCCAACTCTAATTGAATCAGACTATGGAGCAGTTTATGACCCAGAGTGTTGTCAAAAACAATAGAAAAACCAGCTGGCAAACAGTTGAGGCTAATAGCTAAGTATGATAACCAGCCTGAAGCTTAACAGGGGGTTCAGAGAAAGAAACAGTCAGAGAACCAGCTAAAACCATAAACATCTCTGAGGAAGGAGGTCAGTGAAACTGTGCACATATGCAAAGCTGCACCCTTTAGGGAGTGACATCTGAGCACGCACACTGCCTGGGAGACAGACTTCACTGAACTAGTGCAGCCATGTCACTGAATTAGTGATCAAACAAATACCCAAGCAAACGATAAGAATACCAAAGAAGATGGAGGAGGAGACAAACTGGTATGCATGTTTGCAATGATATATTATTGAAAATGTCTGATTTTCAAGAACAAAGAAAGGATGAGACATAAAAAGAAACAAGAAATTGTTGCCCATAAACAGAAAAAAGGAGTGGACAACAAAATTTACCTTTGAGGGGTTGAAGGTAGCCATTATAAATATCAGAGCTAAAAGAAGCATGTTATAGAAGTTAAAAAAAAAAAAAAAAGATGACAATGTCTCACCAAATAAAGAATATCAATATGTATGACAAATAACTAAATGGAAATTGTGGAATTGAGAAGTACAATAATTTAAATTAAAATTCATTGAATTGGTCTAATTGATTTGAGCTGTCAGAAGAAAGAATAGACTGATAGAGATAATGTAATCTGAAGAATGGAAGGAAAAAGGACAAAATCTATAGTCAGCCCTTTGTAACTGCTGGTTCCACATCCTCAGATGCAACAACCACATGTCAGATTTCAAGGTTGGTTGGATCTACATATACAGAAGCCCACGTATGGAGGACTGACTCTGTTATACTACTCAATATAAGAGATTTGAGCATGACTAGATTTTGGTAACTGTGGGTGTTCTGGATCCAATCCCCTGCAGCTATCACGGTAATCTCAATATACTTAGAAAAAACATTTGATGATATTCGACATGTTTTCATGAAAAAAAAATACAAATAGAAGGGATTTCTTCTCTCTGATATATAGCATCTACAAAAATCTCACAGCTAATATGACACTTAGTGGTGACACTGAAGTCTTTCCCTCTAAACGTGAAAGTCGCTCAGTCATGTCCAACTCTTTGTGACCCCGTGGACTGATCAGTCCATGGAATTCTCCAGGCCAGAGTGGGTTGCCTTTCCCTTCTCCAGGGAATCTTCCCAACCCAGGGATCAAACCCAGGTCTCCTACATTGCAGGAGGATTCTTTACCAGCTGAGCCATAAGGAAAGCCTAAGAATACTGGAGTGGGTAGCCTTTCCCTTCTCCAGGGGATCTTCCTGACTCAGGAATCGAACTGGGGTCTCCTGCATTGCAGGTGGATTCTTTACCAGCTGAGCTATCAGGGTTATTTCCCTCTAAGGTCAGGAACAAAACATAGCTGACCCTCTCTCAACATTGTACTAGAGGTTCTAGACTGAGCAATTAGACAAGGAAGAGAAGTAAAAGACATCCATATTACAAAGAAAGAAGTAAAACTAACTCTAGTTTCAAATGGCATTATCCTTTTATCCATTAATTAATGAGTTAAGATCAACCTATAAAAATCAATTGTATTTCAATAGCAACAATGAACAATCTAAGAATGAAATTTAAAAATGCAATTTCACTAAATAGCATCAAAAAGAATAAAATATTTAGGTGTAGGATTAACAAAAGAATTGCAATACTTGCACTGCTAAAACTATAAAGCATCACTGAAAGAAATTAGAAAAAAAAACTAAATAAATGAAAATATATTCATGTTCAAGGATCAGAGACCTAGTATTATTAAGATGATAATACTCCCCAAATTGATCTATGGATTCAATATCATCTTTACCAAAATCCCAGCTGGCTTGTTTGCAGAAAAGTCATCATGGGACAGTGGGATAGAGAACAGATGGAAAAGGCAAAAGTGGAGATGGTAAACCCAGCTTACAGGCAATGCCACTCAGCTAAGTGAAAGACTGAAAGTCTGGATTAAGTTTATGGTGGTATGGACAGAGAAATGTGACTAGATTCAAGACACATTTATGGGTAAAATCTGAAAAGATATGAAAGTAAACATAGGGATAAATAAAATGTCTGTAAATGTATATGATCTTGGAGTAATTTCCTCTAATGAGCCCTTCAGAGAATAGCTGACAGATAAACCTAAATAACTAATGAGAAGCTGCTCAATGACTAAGATGTGAAGCTATTCTTCAGTAAGTGCTTTGCATAAAAAGCAACATTTTTCTTAATTGTTCTTGGCAACTTCTCAGAAATTCTCATTTAATTATTTTATTGTGGAGCAGGAAATCTTGCTGTATCTTCTAAAACCTTTAAAAAATGCTGTATCTTTTAAAATCTCCTTTCCCAACTCAAAAGTCTCTGGCAGAGGATTAGGGGGTAGGAAACAGCACAGGTACTCAGGATTTCTAATAAAATATAGAAAGCCATTAATTGATGGTTTTAAAGCTATTACATTATTTTAAAGCTGTTACATTATTAAATGAAAGTCTGAACTGCTTTTTCTCATTTCCATTTATTCAGACATAATTGACATATAAAATTTTAATATAATTTAAATATTTGATAAGTGTATACATCATGAAAGGATTTTCCTTGTCTAGTTAATTAACATATCAATATCCATCACTTCACTTATTCATCTTTTCTTTTCTTCTTGGGACAGGGGAGGTGAGAACATTTAAGTTCTACCCTCTTAATAAATTTCAATTATACACTACAGGGTTATCAGATATAGTCTGAACTTAAAAGCAACTTTTTTTTTCTTTTTCTCATCTTCAGGATAGTACAGCAGATAGCAAACAAGAGATAAACTGGATGAGTTGTGATTTTCTTGTAAATATGAGTTCATTCTCAGTTTGCTAAATCAAAGGGATTAAACCTCCTGACGTCTATTTAATCATTAAAGTAAGCAATGGAGTATTTTACTTTTAGCCTTATAGTCTATATTGCAGGTATAATCTTTAGCTCCATCAGCAAAATTCATCCTTTCAATTTATGACTTTCATTCTAATTACTAATTTCTTTACACAGTATGTTTAACCACATTTCTGTACATGAGATTATATCATTTAAAACTCATTTTATCAAATATTTTAGCATCTAATTTCCTGTGTGCTTTCAGAATTAGATAGCCTAGAGGGAAAATACTTTGCTGAGCCAATGATAAAAATACCATTAAAAGAATTCTATACTAGCAGATGCAGTTGACATGACTTTAGAATTTTTAATTAGCTATGGTTACCCTAGGATGTGAAGCTCCCTGGTGGCTCAGACAGTAAAAAATCTGCCTGCAGTGTGGGAGACCCAGATTCAATCCCTGGCTTGGGAAGATCCCCTGGAGAGGGAATGGCAACCCACTACAGTTTTCTTGCCTAGAGAATTCCATGGATAGAGGAGGTTGACGAGCTACAGTCCATGGGGTCGCAGAGTTGGAGATGACTGAGCGACTAACACACACACACCCCCCAGGATTTTATATTCATTGACGTCAAAGCCCATGCTTTAGTTACCTTGTTATTAGTAAGTAGTGCATTGCTCTGTTTTGTTATGTACACATAGTTCTGCTAAATAGGTGCTGAATTCAATACTAATATAGAAACTAATGTATTTTTAGATTTAGCATTAATGCTATAGCAGTATTAAAATGTAAGAGTTTTTACTGTGATAAACTCTATAAAGTATTTGTAGAAATTTCAGGATCTGAAAATCAGATAGCTTCAGGACAGATACATTTTTTTGTTCTAATAAGAGTTTAAATTATTTTAGTTTAATTTAATTCTAAATAAGTAAAAATCAGATAGAGCTGATTAATAAAGTTAAGGAAAGAAAAGAGCAGGCACTTGCAGGAAATCCTCTGGGGAAATGTTTTTAAATCAAGTACATTATATATAATAGCAATATATACCCATTTACACAGATTTCAGATATAACCAAGCGAGTGTGACAGGCCGTTATGCTGGCTGTGATGAGATTCCACCTATTCAGATAATCATCCTTTTGCTTAAATCACACTACATATCTTTCCTTGACAAGCAAATTAGGTTAGAGGGGAAAGAGAACAGTAACAGTTAGTATGTGTGGAGCATGGGGATTGGTCCCAGCATTATAGATTGATTTCAGACATTTAGGGCACCAGAAATTCCAATGCTTTTTCTCACTGATACTATCTGTAATTAGTAAGAGCAAAACACTGAACTCCAAAGATACTGGGCCAAATTACTACCACGGAAGAAAAATAAAACATCCGGATTTATAGCAGAAAACTGAGATAGTGGTGCAAAGAAGCAGAGATGATACATGTTAATAATTACCCACAAATACTGCAACTATTACTGTTTGTGCACTCCACAGCACTATACAGGCACAGAGCCCTGAATTTTCCAAGCAGGTAGTATTTCAAGGAAAAGAGGAGGTGTTTTTGTTACATATTCTCATCTTAATATTTTTCTTTGGAAAATGGTTAAATTTGGGATGCAGCTCTATGAATTCGGTGAGTCAATATTTCCAAAGTGATTCAGTCTCAGAGAACCAGGTCTTATAAAATATGATAAGCTACACTGTAGATATAGACACATAACGGACGGGTGCATGAATATTTAGAAAGAAGCCACTATTCCTTGAGCACTTTCTATGCCTCAGACACTGCACTAAGTACTTTGCATAGTAACTGCTCACAATAGAATTATTTCTCCACTTAAAAAGTGTTCAAGCATCAAGGTTTATTATTGTACCAAGGTTAAATGGGGGCCTCTTTGGTGGCTCAGCAGAAAAGAATCCAACTGCAATGAAGGAGACTCAAGGGATGCAGGTTCCATCCCTGGCTTAGGAAGATCCCCTGGAGGAGGGCATGGCAATCCACTCCAGTATTCTGGCCTGGAGAATCCCATGGACAGAGAAACCTGGCGGGCTGCAGTCAACAGGGTTACAAAGAGTGAGCTACAACTAAAGCGACTCAACACACACCCACATAAATGTGGGCAGACTAAGAATCCAACCCAGGCTTGTCTGTTTGCAAACCATGTAGTTTATAAAAATCATTGCATCATGCTCTGTCTTACAATATTAACAATTATGTAGGAAATGTTTACTGGGTACAAGTGTGTTTACACTTTGATTACTTGGTAAGTGTTTCAAATACATGAGCTCTTCTCAGCTAAGGATTGTTTTACACACGTGGTTCAGAGAAGCCAATATTAAATTAACTAATGACTACCAAACCCTTGGAATCCTTTGTGGAGTGTGCAAATTTAATCACTTGGAAAATATGTCTTTTAAGAGTTTTAATAATCCATGCTTAAGAAAGATGAAACAATATCTTTTGTTTTTAGCTTTTAGATGAGGCAGCTGCATCATAAAGAATTCAGTGATTTGCAGAATCTCCTTAGCCAGTCAGTGGTAAAGTCAAAATTAAAGATTGCTCCTGGGTCTGAATCATGCTGTTCCTCTGGGCTGTTCCTCTGGGTCGCTCCTCACCTGAGGAGGCTGCAGTCAGCCTTTGTTATTCCACTGCCCATGAAGCTCCCATGACTTTCACATTGCTTTTCTCCTCTTGGTGGTCTCCAAGGAGACCAGGAGCACCCAGGAGGATGCTGCCTGGAGAAATAGTGCCTCACTTCTAATATACAATAAGACCTTGATGGGTCTGTCGGCAGCAAGAATTTTTTCCATGTGAGGCCTGTGTGTGTGTGTTTTGTTTTTAATAAAAGACACTTTGGGGGGAGGGATAATATGCTGGCTTGACGTCAGCTTAAAAAATAAGCTTTTCAGCTTGTAATCTAAATGACTCACCAAAGATATGAAAACCTAATAAAAAATTGATGATAAAAGACTTATAAACAGAACCTGTCCTGCATATACATGGGAGGACCCAAGGGAAAAACCAAAGCTTTGCGAAGAAAATCTACAAAAAAATGCAGCCACTTCTGCACACAGGAGAAGTGCCTGTATTGTGAGAACACAAAGACCTGCTTCCTGACTGGCCTTGGCAGAGGAGGACATGCATTCTTATTACCATGACACTGGGTAATGTGGGCTGTTAGCTCATACAGGGGGCAAGGCAAGGGCCAAGCACTGTACCAAGCCAAATGGACAGTATGGACAGGATGACAAAACAGCTAAGAAAGCTTATGCAATCCCTGTGCCTACGAAGTTTAGTAAAAAATTACACATATTTAACCTGGTAACCTGAATTAGCTACCTTTCCTGATCGATAAATTTTGGTAAAAATAATAACTACAATGAGCTGTTGGGAGAATTTAAAGAAACTATATGTGTGGTGTGTATTATACATATAAATACATTACAAATACTATGTACATATAAAGTACTTAACAGCGTGCATTCATTCATTCAAACACACAGTAAACCCTGGATTCCTAGATTATTTTGGTTCAGCCCTCTTTCCTTATCTCAACCTGATTTTTGGCCCAATGCCTGAGATAACTCTGAAATCCATTTTTCTATTTTGATTTGGATCTAAGATATATTTTGATGCCTTAAAGAAAGTATCACCGTCTCTTTTCTCCTGGAAGAACAATGACTTAGATTTTTCTATCCAATCTTAGTAACCTGCTTCTCAAAACTATAAACAGTAGGAAACAGAGGGTTTCAGGGCAAACAGAGATGAGTGAAAAAGCATTCCCCGGAATGCATGTTGCTCTCTTAAAACTCCATCTTTTTCTCCTGCCAGCTGCTCTGTTCATCAGCCCACAACATTCCTTCATCTCAGTGAGTATTTAACAGCCAAGCTGAGTTGGTTATCTCTGTGTTATTGTCTGCATGTATTTCCCAGGTTAGAGTTACCTATAATTTGCAATTATGGGTAATGCCTGACGTGGCACCTCCAGGTGCTCGCCCCCTGTTCTCTGCTGCAATGTCTTGATGGATGATGTGGTTTCCGTCTCAGCTTCTTTAATACACACTCTGCCACATTGCCTGTCACCTCCTAGGGACTCTTCCCTCACCCCAGTCTCTGCACAGTCTCACCTCTTAGTTAAGTCCTGTGCAGCCTTCAGACCTCAGTCAACTGCTTAGGAGAGGTGGGTCCCCTTGCTATACACTCTAAAATCAGGAAGTGTACCTTTTGTTTAACTTGTCACAAGTTACAGTTATATATATTTGTATGTGTGTGTGTGTATGTGTTTGATAAACGTCTGCCTTCTCCTCAACACCATAGGTTACAGAACAATAAAGGCTTTGTTTTCTTCTCCTTTATGTCACCTCACTGACTACAGTGCCAGGCACATGGTAGGCAGGCATGCATTTGTTGAATGAATAAAGTATTGGTGTGTTGCATGTGCTAACTTGCTTTAGTTGTGTCTGACTCTTTGTGACCCTGTGGACTGTAGCCTGCCAGGTTCCTGCATCCATGGGATTCTCCAGGAAAGAATACTGGAGTGGGTTGCCATTCCCTTCTCCGGGGGATCTTCCCAACCCAAGAATTGAACCCAAATCTCCAGCATCTCCTGCATTGCAGGTAGGTTCTTTACTCACTGAGCCACTCGGAAAGTCAAAAGTATTGGTAATGACCCACTAAAAAGAATCATTCTCATAAATATCCCTAAGCCTCAACCCCCCATAGGGTGATGCTAAAATGTCCCCATAAGAGGGGAATTCACTGGAACAGTGAGGAGAACAGCCAGGGTCTTAGGGAAAATCAAGGATGCTTTTCGGATACCTTATGGTCAATCCTTAGGTTAGACCTATGTTACATATGGAGAAGGAATTGGCAACCCACTCCAGTACTCTTGCCTGGAAAATTCCATGGATGGAGGAGCCTGGCAGGCTGCAGTCAGTGGGGTTGCAAAGAGTCGGATACAACTGAGCAACTAACAACACAACAACACATGTTACATACTACGTTGTCTGGTGGCAGCATGCATACACCACCCAGGATAATATGAGTTGTTATCTCTGTTCTATGACTATGTAGCCTGCCCTTCTGAACAACAGCAGGCACCCAGAAGGGGAAGGGCATCCCCGCCCATAGCTCTCAGGTGATATGCCAGGCATGTTGCCTATGCCATTTCCTTGAAGGGAAGGATGTAATTCTCTTATTCTGTGTTCTGTAGGTCAGTCTAGGATGTATAGCAAGCATTGTGTTCTATATATTAATTCTTGTTAAAGAAACTGCAGGCATGAAGAGAAGGGTCCTAAGACATGCAGGCAGCCATAGACAAGCAAAATTAATGGTGACTTATGAGGACAAGTTTTATATATATGTGATTTAGAAGAGAGAACTGTAGCTGAAATAAAATGCTGATTTTTTTAAATTTGCTTAGTGCTACAGTAGAAAGAATTGAAGTAGAAGGCAAATAAGAATGTGTGTTAATTAATCACTGAGATAAGTTCTTAGCTAACTGAAAAAATAACCAGATTTGAATAGGTAAAAATAAGGAGATGCTTGTCATGTGGTGCTTGCCTCTAGAGACATTGCCTAAGAAATCTGTTTGGCTTCAGCATAGGCAAGCCCTCTAAATTTTGTTTATTTGTTCCAACAATGGAAAATTTCAAATAAACACAACAGTAGAAAGACTGATACAATAAATCTATGCACCCATGGCTCAAACGTCGATTGTTTTAAATATATGAAAAATCTTCCATTTATACCCCAGCCATTTCTCCCATAACACTAGATTATTTTGAAGCAAATCACTGGTATTACATTACTTCATCCACATATGTGACAGTCTTAATGATGATTACTCTTCTTTTTAACATAATCACAATACCATTGTTGTACTTAAAAATTATAATTCCTTAGTATCTTAATACATACTCCAAACTCATATCACATAAATATCTTTACTGCTTATTGGTTGGTTGGCTAGTTGGTTGGTTGTTTCTGTGTTGTTACTGCTTGTTTGTTTTTACAGCTGGCTCGTTAGAAGCAAAGTCCAGATTCCATAGCTTGCATTGGTTGATGTATCTCTTATGTGCACGTGTGAAATGTGCTAAGCCATTTCAGTTGTGTCTGACTCTTTGTGACCCTGTGGACTGTAGCCTGCAGGCTCCTCTGTCCATGGGGACTCTCCAGGCAAGAATACTGCAGTGGGTTGCCATGCCTTCCTCCAGGGGATCTTCCTGACCCAGGGATTGAACCCATGTCTCCTTTGCAGGCAGATTCTTGAACACTGAGCCACTAGGGAAGCCCTGATATATCCCTTACATCTCTTTTAATCAATAGTTCCCCTCTCCTTTGTAATTTTATTTGTGTTTTTATTTTATTTATCTTTTGAAGAAGCGGGTTGTTTGTTCTGTAGAGTCTCTCATTTACTGTATTTCGCTGATATGTCACTAGGGTGCTGTTTAACATGCTTTTCTATCTCTTGTGTTTCCTGTACAGTTGTAGGCTTTATAGGTTTGTTTTAAATGTTTGGCTAGAATACTTCATAGCTGGTGTTTTGTACTTTCTTTTACAGCACTTTAAGAGTCACAGAGTAACTGTCTCTTTTTTGTTATGTTAAAATTAATCAGTAAATCCAAGAGTTGCCCACCTGAGCAGTCCAAAATAAAGATTTTATTACCTTTTCACCAAATGATTTTAATAGTCTTTGTCTAGATTCAGTTTTCATTCAGTTCAGTTCACTCACTCAGTTGTGTCCGACTCTTTGCGACCCCATGAATCGCAGCACGCCAGGCCTCCCTGTCCATCATCAACTCCTGGAGTTCACTCAGACTCACGTCCATCGAATCAGTGATGCCATCCAGCCATCTCATCCTCTGTCATCCCCTTCTCCTCCTGCCCCCAATCCCTCCCAGCATCAGAGTCTTTTCCAATGAGTCAACTCTTTGCATGAGGTGGCCAAAGTACTGGAGTTTCAGCTTTAGCATCATTCCTTCCAAAGAAATCCCAGGGCTGATCTCCTTCACAATGGACTGGTTGGATCTCCTTGCAGTCCAAGGGACTCTCAAGAGTCTTCTCCAACACCACAGTTCAAAAGCAGCAATTCTTCGGTGCTCAGCCTTCTTCACAATCCAACTCTCACATCCATACATGACCACAGGAAAAACCATAGCCTTGACTAGACGGACCTTTGTTGGCAAAGTAATGTCTCTGCTTTTGAATATGCTATCTAGATTGGACATAACTTTCCTTCCAAGGAGTAATCGTCTTTTAATTTCATGGCTGCAGTCACCATCTGCAGTGATTTTGGAGCCCAAAAATGTAAAGTCTGACACTGTTTCCACTCTTTCCCCATCTATTTCCCATGAAGTGATGGGACCGGATGCCATGATCTTCGTTTTCTGAATGTTGAGCTTTAAGCCAACTTTTTCAGTCTCCTATTTCACCTTCATCAGGAGGCTTTTTAGTTCCTCTTCACTTTCTGCCATAAGGGTGGTGTCATTTGCATATCTGAGGTTATTGATATTTCTCCCGGCAATCTTGATTCCAGCTTGTGTTTTCTTCCAGTCCAGCGTTTCTCATGATGTACTCTGCATATAAGTTAAATAAGCAGGGTGACAATATACAGCCTTGACGTGCTCCTTTTCCTATTTGGAACCAGTCTGTTGTTCCATGTCCAGTTCCAACTCTTGCTTCCTGACCTGCATATAGGTTTCTCAAGAGGCAGGTCAGGTGGTCTGGTATTCCCATCTCTTTCAGAATTCCCCACAGTTGATTGTGATCCACACAGTCAAAGGCTTTGGCATAGTCAATAAAGCAGAAATAGATGTTTTTCTGGAACTCTCTTGCTTTTTCCATGATCCAGTGGATGTTGGCAATTTGATCTCTGGTTCCTCTGCCTTTTCTAAAACCAGCTTGAACATCTGGAATTTCACAGTTCACATATTGCTGAAGCCTGGCTTGGAGAATTTTGAGCATTACTTTACTAGCGTGTGAGATGAGTGCAATTATTGAGCATTCTTTGGCATTGCCTTTCTTTGGGATTGGAATGAAAACTGACCTTTTCCAGTCCTGTGGCCACTGCTGAGTTTTCCAAATTTGCTGGCATATTGAGTGCAGCACTTTCACAGCATCATCTTTCAGGATTTGAAATAGCTCCACTGGAATTCCATCACCTCCACTAGCTTTCTTCGTAGTGATCCTTCCTAAGGCCCACTTGACTTCACATTCCAGGATGTCTGGCTCTAGGTGAGTGATCACACCATCATGATTATCTGGGACATGAAGATCTTTTTTGTACAGTTCTTCTGTGTATTCTTGCCACCTCTTCTTGATATCTTCTGCTTCTGTTAGGTCCATACCATTTCTGTCCTTTATTGAGCCCATCTTTGCATGAAATGTTCCCTTGGTATCTCTAATTTTCTTGAAGAGATCTCTAGTCTTTCCCATTCTGTTGTTTTCCTCTATTTCTTTGCATTGATGGCAGAAGAAGGCTTTCTTATCTCACCTTGCTATTCTTTGGAACTCTGCATTCAGATGCTTATATCTTTCCTTTTCTCCTTTGCTTTTCGCTTCTCTTATTTTCACAGCTATTTGTAAGGCCTCCCCAGACAGCCGTTTTGCTTTTTTGCATTTCTTTTCCATGGGGATGGTCTTGATCCCTATCTCCTGTACAATGTCATGAACCTCATTCCATAGTTCATCAGGCACTCTATCTATCAGATCTAGTCCCTTAAATCTATTTCTCACTTCCACTGTATAATCATAAGGGATTTGATTTAGGTTTTCATTAGGGGTTGTGAAATGTTGGTATTCTAATTTTGTCATTGTTTTCTGCATTTATCATTTAAAACTCTTTTATAAAGAATATTTTATATCAATGAAGTTGAATATGTGTGTATATATAGTCTTTATTAGGGTTTGTATACGAGGATAATTGCTTTTCCTTTGTTCAGTGCTCAGAATGAATTGATTCCTGAGCATCTTCCAACAGCGATCACACGTTTGTTTGTTTTCCTTCAAAGTCTTATGAACTCATGGGTTTAAGCATGTTGGATGTGCTCCAGTTCATTGTATTATTATCCCTATTGATGGTTCAATTATTACATTTTTGAGACAAAATGGAAGCCAATTCAAGTTGCCTCTTGAGTCCATTTGATATGGCTCCAGTGATTTTCAATTTTCTCCTTACTTTCAAGATTGAAGTTTCAGGCTAATTTTGTACATTTGCTGCCACAGACCTGGTATCAGCCATCTCTCCAAAGAGCTCTTGTTCCTTTTATGGAAATGAGTATTTAGGGACTACAGTCTGGATGTTTGGGATGATCTTTGCTCTGAGTTAATAATTTTTTCTAATCTTTTTCAGTGGATAAACTTAGAAAATATGTAATTTTAAAGAGAAAACTAGTCAGCTTTTTATAAAGTTTGTATTATCTCCAATTCAAATTTTGGCCTATGGGTTTTTACACAATTTCTTTGATTTTAAATGTTGACTCTTAACCACATTAACATAATTACTTATTTACTTTATCCTAGTGTGTATATCTGGAGAAGGCAATGGCACCCCTCTCCAGTACTCTTGCCTGGAAAATCCCATGGACAGAGGAGCCTGGTGGGCTGCAGTCTGTGCGGTCGCTAAGGGTCGGACACGGCTGAGCGACTTCCCTTTCACTTTTCACTTTCATGCTTTGGAGAAGGAAATGGCAACCCACTCCAGTGTTCTTGCCTGGAGAATCCCAGGGACGAGGGAGCCTGGTGGGCTGCCATCTATGGGGTGGCACAGAGTCGGACACGACTGAAGGGACTTAGCAGCAGCAGCAGCAGCAGCAGCAGTGTATATACATACATATATGTGCATGTATCAAATTACCATGTTTCACAACCACTGGAAATAATTTTACTCTTATTGGCAAAACCACCAACTCAATACACAGTTTCACTTGTGTCATTTTGCCTTCTAGACTTCAACTTAATTTTGTTCATAATAATGTAAAGAATATACATGATTCCAAATAAAATCCACTAAATAAAATACATGTAAAGAAGTCTAACTTTTGTCTTTATCCCTTCCAATCTATTTTTCTTGCTCCCCCTAGAGACAGCTATTGTTAGATTTATCCTTCCATCGGTTTTTCAGTTCAGTTCAGTCGCTCAGTCGTGTCCGACTCTGTGACCCCATGAATCGCAGCACACCAGGCCTCCCTGTCCATCACCAACTCCTGGAGTTCACTCAAACTCATGTCCATTGAGTCGGTGATGCCATCCAGCCATCTCATCCTCTGTCATCCCCTTCTCCTCCTGCCCCCAATCCCTCCCAGCACCAGGGTCTTTTCCAATGAGTCAGCTCTTCGCATGAGGTGGCTGAAGTATTGGAGTTTCAGCTTTAGCATCAGTCCTTCCAAAGAACACCCAGGACTGATCTCCTTTAGGATGGACTGGTTGGATCTCCTTGCAGTCCAAGGGACTCTCAAGAGTCTTTTCCAACACCACAGTTCAAAAGCATCAATTCTTCAGCGCTCAGCTTTCTTCACAGTCCAACTCTCACATCCATACCTGACCACTGGAAAAACCATACCCTTGACTAGACAGACCTTTGTAGGCAAAGTAATGTCTCTGCTTTTTAATATGCTATCTATGGTCATAACTTTCCTTCCAAGGAGTAAGCATCTTTTAATTTCATGGCTGCAGTCACCATCTGCAGTGATTGGTTTTTAAATATAAGCAAATGTAGATATATATTTGTATCCTCTTCTTTCTTAGGTAAAATGTAGCATAGTTTATAAGCTTGACTCCAGATTGCTTATTTTCATTACATGAAAAATTATAGAGATCCCTTTTTAGTGATACATGGAGAGCTTTCACGTGTTTTTTATGTTGCATGGTCCTCCAGTGTCCTGAACTACTAGGGCTTATGCCTCTACAACTTATATTTGGTTGGTTCTAAGCTTTTGCTATTAGAGACAGTGCTTCAATAGATAGTCTACATTATATATTCTTTTCATTTTTTTACTAGTGTATTTTCTGGTAGTGGTTTAGTTGCTCAGTTGTCTCTGACTCTTGTGACCCTATGGCCTGCAGTCCATGGCATTTCCCAGGCAGGAGCACTGGAGTGGGTGCCGTTTCCTTCTTCAGGGGATCTTGGGTCTCTTACACTGCAGGTGGTGTCCTGCATTGCAGGCAGATTCTTTACTGTTATTTTCTGGATAGATTATTAAAAATGGGATGGCTGAGTTAAAGGGTAAATGCATATGTAATTTTTCTAAATATCACCAACAGTGAATGAGAATTTTTTGTTTTCTCTCAGCCTGCTGACAATGCGTGCTGTCAAACTTTTGGATTTTTGCCAGTCTGCTATGTGAGAAATGATACCTCAGTGAAATTTGAATTACATAGCTCATATTCTGAGTAAGATTGATCATCTTTTCTCACACTTCAGGACCATTTGCATTATTTTAATTTTTCTAAATATTTTCCCTTTCTATTCTAGAAGTCCTTTATACATGAGGTGATAAAAGTTGAAGTGTTTTTCCAAGTCAATCATTTGTCTTTTTACTTTCTTTATCATGTAAAAGTTGCTTCTGGAATTTGAGTCATAAGTGGAAAAATACTCCACATTCCTAGTCCATAAAGGACTTCATCCATGTTTTCTTCTAGTGTTTAAATAACTTATCACATTTAACTTTCTAATAAATTTGAATTTATGTTAGTACATAGTAGAAGAATAGATAGATTGGTCTCTTTCCAAATAGGTATCTAGTTTTGTCAACATCATTGATTAAAAAGTCCATCTTGTTCTTCCTCTTTGTTCGTCTTCCTGTTTTTTTCCTTTCCCTCCGTTTTCAGAACGATACACTATCAAAACCATTTAGTGGGATGTGTCCTGGTAAGCCGGAGAAGGCAATGGCACCCCACTCCAGTACTCTTGCCTGGAAAATCCCATGGATAGAGGAGCCTCGAAGGCTTCAGTCCATGGGGTCGCTAAGAGTCGGAGCGCCTTCACTTTCACTTTTCACTTTCATGCATTGGAGAAGGAAATGGCAACCCACTCCAGTGTTCTTGCCTGGAGAATCCCAGGGACGGGGGAGCCTGGTGGGCTGCTGTCTATGGGGTCACACAGAGTCAGACACGACTGAAGCGACTTGGCGGCAGCAGCAGCAGCTCCTGGTAAGCACAGAGTGGCAGAGTCTGAGCAGAATGAGAAGACTCAAAAAGGAAAGTTCCCACATATAATTGTATGATGAAACTCTGAAAATTTCATTGATATTGATGACCTTTTAGGAAAAACAAGAAACCAAATTAAAACAAGAAAAAGAAACCTAAACTGACCAATAATCATGGAAGAAAAAGATGAAGCTGTCAAAACATAGAAGCAGCTGCCCCCAGGGAATCATTGCTCAGGGAAGTTTGTTCAGATCTTAAAAAAATTTGTCCTTGCTATTTAGATTTCTTTTGAGCTTAAAAATCTTCCTTATTAATGTTAAAAAGCTAACATAATCCTGATTACTAACTCTAATAGAAATAACATAGAAGGCAAAACCAAAACATATTGCATCCTGAGCACAGCTGAGAGGAGCTACCCTATGTCCAAGGTAAGGAGCTGCGGCTGCGCTTTGCTGGAGCAGCCCTGAAGAGATATCCCACGTCCAGGGTAAGAGGAAACCCAAGTAAGATGGTAGGCACTGAGAGAGGGCATTAGAGGGCAGACAGACTGAAACCACAATCACAGACAACTAGCCAGTCTGATCACACGGACCACAGCCTTGTCTAACTCAGTGAAACTAAGCCATGCCATATGGGGCCACCCAAGACCATATGGGGCCACCCAAACTAAGCCATGCCATATGGGGCCACCCATGACCCAAGATGGGTCATGCTGGAGAGGTCTGACAGAATGCGGTCCACTGGAGAAGGGAATGGCAAACCACTTCAGTATTCTTGCCTTGAGAACCCCATGAACAGTATGAAAAGGCAAAATGACAGGACTCTGAAAGATGAACTCCCCAGGTCAGGTGAGTGCCCAATATGCTACAGGGTATCAGTGGAGAAATAATTCCATAAAAAATGAAGGGATGGAGCCAAAGCAAAAACAATACCCAGTTGTGGATGGGACTGGTGATAGAAGCAAGGTCCAATGCTGTAAAGAGCAATATTGCATAGGAACCTGGAATCTTAGGTCCATGAATCAAGGCAAACTGGAAATGGTCAAACAGGAGATGGCAAGAGTGAACATCGACATTCTAGGAATCAGAGAACTAAGATGGACTGGAATGGGTGAATTTAACTCAGAGGACCATTATATCTACTACTGTGGGCAGGAATCCCTTAGAAGAAATGGAGTAGCCATCATAGTCAACAGAAGAGTCTGAAATGCAGTACTTGGATGCCATCTCAAAAATGACAGAATGATCTCTGTTCGTTTCCAAAGCAAATCATTCAATATCATGGTAATCCAAGCCTATGCCCCAACCAGTAATGCTGAAGAAGCTGAAGTTGAACCATTCCATGAAGACCTATAATATCTTCTAGAACTAACACCCAAAAAAGATGTCCTTTTCATTATACGGGACTGGAATGCAAAAGTAGGAAGTCAAGAAACACCTGGAGTAACAGGCAAATTTGGCCTTGGAGTAAGAATGAAACAGGGCAAAAGCTAACAGAGTTCTGCCAAGAGAACAAATTGGTCATAGCAAACACCCTCTTCCAACAACATAAGAGAAGACTCTACACATGGACATCACCAGATGGTCAACACCAAAATCAGATTGATTATATCATTTGCAGCCAAAGATGGAGAAGCTGTATACAGTCAGCAAAAACAAGACTGGGAGTTGACTGTGGCTGAGATCATGAACTCCTTATTGCCAAATTGAGAATTAAATTGACTGTCTGAGGAGGCCTTACAAATAGCTGTGAAAAGAAGAGAGGTGAAAGGCAAATGAGTAAAGGAAAGATATACTCTTTTGAATGCAGAGTTCCAAAGAATAGCAAGGAGAGATAAGAAAGCCTTCCTCGGGGATGGTGCAAAGAAATAGAGGAAAACAACAGAATGGGAAAGACTAGAGATCTCTTCAAGAAAATTAGAGATACTAAGGAAATATTTCATGCAAAAATGGGCTCAATAAAGGACAGAAATGGTATGGACCTAACAGAAGCAGAAGATATTAAGAAAAGGTGGCAAGAATACACAGAAGAACTGTACAAAAAAGATCTTCATGACCCAGATAATCACGAAGGTGTGATTGCTCACACTAACCTAGAGCCAGATGTCCTAGAATGTGAAGTCAAGTGGGCCTTAGGAAGCATCACTACGAACAAAGCTAGTGGAGGTGATGGAATTCCAGTTGAGCTATTTCAAATCCTAAAAGATGATGCAATGAAAGTGCTGTACTCAATATGCCAACAAATTTGGAAAACTCAGCAGTGGCCACAGGACTGGAAAAGGTCAGTTTTCATTCCAATCCCAAAGAAAGGCAGTGTCAAAGAATGCTCAAACTACCACACAATTGCACTCATCTCACACACTAGTAAAACAATGTTCAAAATTCTCCAAGCCAGGCTTCAGCTATACGTGAACTGTGAACTTCCTGATGTTCAAGCTGGTTTTAGAAAAGGCAGAGGAACCAGAGATCAACACTGGTTTCATCCTTGGATCGGGAGAATCCCCTGGAGGAGGGTATGGCAGCCTACTCCAGTATTCTTACCTGGAGAACCCCATGGACAGAGGAGCCTGATGGGCTACAGTCCATGGGGTCACAAAGAGTCAGACACGACAGAAGCGACTAAGCATGCACACGACATTACTTTACATTTCAGAAATTCAGTTATCAATATTATAATTTCATTTAAATGTATTAATTACTTGAGAATTTCTCAATGTCTGGTGGAATCTAAGGTGATTGGATAAGAAAAAGGGGAAGAGCTGATTTGAAAAAGGTCAAAGAAATTTCCTGGTTGCAAGTCTTCTCAGTGCCTTTAATTTGTTCATGTACATGAAGGAGCAATTGTCTTCAGCCTTTCCAAATTTAGTTGATTATAAAATCTTCTTTAATGTTAGAAGTAATGTCTTTATAACTCAGTTTGAGAAATACTCAACCTGTCAATAGAGTAGAGAGGGAAAGCAGGTGATCATTTTGATAGATGGTACAACAAGGAATAATGAAATTCAAAGTTCATTTTTCTGAACAACTTTGGAAAACAGAAACTGGAGTGTACCTCAAAACTAAGAGGCAACATGAAATTTCACAATGATGGATTAGAGGCATTTTTGCTAAAGTCAGAAAGAAAAAAAAAAAAAGAGTACGCTTATATAAGAATGCTTATATATTCCCACTGGGGTACTGACGCAAGAAAAGAAATAACAGGCACAAATATAGAAGGGAAAAATAATGTAATGTTAGTTTATAATGACTGGTTATCAGGAAAATAATTCAAAGAAGCCAACCAATAAATTTTGAAATCATAAGAATGTTCAACAAGGTAATCACCAAAGAAAAGATCAAAAGTATATTAAAAACAACAAAAAAAAGCTATTAGGAAATGGAAAAAATTTTCCAATATTCAATAACCACAAAAAATAGGAAAGAAACAAAAGAAATATCATGGACCTGAATAATATGTTTCAGCTCCAGTGAGGGACATAAATGAAGGTTCAGATAGCTGGAGAGACAACATGAGTCTGATAAAACAAATATCAAGTTATCTAAAGAAATGCAGTATAAGAAAAGCACATGGGCTGATAAGGCAAAGCCAGCAGTTCCTTATAGAACTCACCTGACCCGACCAGAACTGCTGGTTACAAGGCAGCTAGTTTATCACCCTGATGTAGCACGATGTGATGGTCAAACCAAGAGGTTGTATGGAGGCCTCTGAGGCCTGGGACAAGTGTTAAGAGCTCCTTTGAGGAAAAAGCAGATTAGCATTGTGGTGGGCACCAAAGAAACTTCAAATGGTGTATTCAAACCTACCGAGAGCAAACATGGATCAGCAGAAAAAGAGGGACTCAGAAAGCAAGACTAAGAGAAGCAGAGAAGCCCAGTGGGAGGGAAGAATTTCCTGCTTTCACTTTACTTTTGGCCACACAGCCAGATTTCTGGTTCTCCCACAGTAACTGTTTTCACGTGAGATTAGGGTCATTTTGGAGGAAAGAAGGATTGTAACATTCACAGGGCAGTTGTGCTAAGAAGCCAGGTTATTTTGGATCTGTCTAATTGGCCTGGCTTGTATGGTTGTACGGGCGTTCACGGTGGCTTAGCAGTAAAGAATCCACCTACAATGCAGGAGACGAAGGTTTAATCCCTGAGTTGGGAAGATCCGCTGGAGAAGGGCATGGCTACTCACTCCAATATTCTTGCCTGGAGAATCCCATGGACAGTGGAGCCTGGCAGGCTGCAGTCCACAGGATTGCAAAGAGTTGGACACAACTGAAGCGACTGAGCACATGTACGCACACTTTCAGAATAACACAGGGCATGCAGATCAATGACATGTATTAGAAAGCCTTGACACACCCTCTAGTATATATAAAAATATATTAATTATGTAACAAAAATGATTTATCAGTGAACATTAATTTGGCCGAATGAAAGAGAAATCCAATTATGGGGAATTCACCAAAGAGGAATTTGGGTTTCTCACACTGAAGATGTCTAAAGCTAGCATGATTACTGGAGAAAGTCACCTGGGGTCAGACTTCTCTGACCTCCTGCCCCACCATCCTCAGCAGCCACATTTGCCCCCAAAGTGGGAAGATGGCTGACCCACTGACCGACAGGATCCATCTCATATTCCAGGAACAAGAAAGGGGAGAGGTGAAGCGACACCTTCCAGTGAGACCACCACTTGAGAAAATGTGGGCCGTCCTGGGAACCTCAGTTGTTCTGCTCTCTGACTCACATGGTCAGCTGAGAGGAAACATGGACCCATTGCTCCCAACAATTGGGTTCCTTTAGTCCAGAAAAGAATGAGAATTGGTTATAAATAGTAATGACAGTGTCAGCCGTGAATGGTATTTTATTTTTTTATTATTATTATTATTTTTAAAAATTTTGCAGTATTGTATTGGTTTTGCCATACATCAGCATGAATCCGCCACGGGTGTACACATGTTCCCCATCCTGAACCCCTTTCCCACCTCCCTCCCTGTACCATCCCTCTGGGTCATCCCAGTGCACCAGCCCCAAACATCCTGTATCCTGAAGGATGAAATGTTGGATTGCTCAATACATATGGTGATGGTGGCTAAGCAGGGTGGAAGGTGGTGGGGGAAGAAAACTAAAGTTTTCCATTACACACTACACAAATGTAAATTCCACGTGGATAAAAATGTAATTACCAAGATAAATCATGGGTAGTACTCAGGCAATCATGCCTTTCTAAGATGAATACTATGAGCCTAAAAGAGCATAAAGAAAAGATTGATGAATTCAGTTATTGAAATGTTGAAAACATTTTTGCTATAGCTTCCAGGCAACAAAATATCCATGAACATAATTCGACACAAGACTATTTACTAACACAAACATTTTCAGTGTATACTACAAAGGGTAAATCTCCTTAATATAAGATTTAATAAGAGAATAATTAATACAATACATGGCAAAGTTTCATTAACACAGTTTGGAAGAGAAGAGAAAACTAACCAACTGATACTTGAAAATATGCTTAACTTCATTATTAAGCAAAGGAATGCAATTTGATAATAATGAGTTACCATGTCTTATCTATAAAACTAACTATTTAAAAACCTGATGACATCAGTGGCTGGGGTGCAGACATATATGTCTGGTACAAGAAAAGCTGGACCTTTTCAGTGTGCAAATAATATATGTAATGTATTACATGAGCTGTTAAATGTAGCTATGTGAAGAAAGTTTTTATTCATTTTAATTTGTTTCAGTTATCTGTAATTTCCTTTTACAACTAATATGCAACATTAATAACAAGATCAAAAACAATAAAATATACTGTCTCAATCATCGATAATGTTACACCAGAATATCATTGATGGTTCTCTCATAATCAGAGGACTGTAGAGGTTTTTTATTTTATGTTTTCACTTGTAAACTTTTCTGTTTTTCCCTTTAATGAAGAGGTATAACTTCTGCAAACAAGCAATACTAGTTTGTTTGCCTTTTTAAACAACTCTTGAGAGGCTCTCTATTGCCCTCGTAATTGAGTCCAAATTTCATTAGAAGGAATGTATTTCTTCATCGTGCTCTGTTCCTTCAGTCATGTCCAAATCTTTGTGATCCTAAAGACCATAGCCCACCAGGCTTTTCTGTCCATGGGATTCTCCAGGCAAGAATACTGGAGTGGGGTGCCATTCCCTCTTCCAGAGGATCTTCCTGACCCTGGGAATGAAGCTGCGTCTCCTTCATTACAGGCAGATTCTTTACCACTGAGTTACTGGGGAAGCCCATTTCTTCATCATCTGACCTTTATTTAACACGAGAGGTTTCTCACTATCTCTTCTACCACAGTCCAGGGCTGGACAGAATGACTTTCAGTTCTCTGAAAACAGCAAAGCTCACTCACTCTCTGGGCATTTGCTCCTGTCCACATGCACCTTCTTGACTTCTCACAACTTTTTCTACTATAACACTCACATCCCCTCACCTTCACCACCTAGCTTGGTGGGGCAGGTGACCTGTACATAGCTACATCATTGCATTGCTGCTGCTGCTGCTGCTGCTAAGTCGCTTCAGTTGTGTCTGACTCTGTGCGACCCCATAGACGGAAGCCCACCAGGCTCCCCCATCCCTGGGATTCTCCAGGCAAGAACACTGAAGTGGGTTGCCATTTCCTTCTCCAATGCAGGAAACTGAAAAGTGAAAGGGAAATCGCTCAGTCGTGTCTGACTCTTAGCAACCCCATGGACTACAGCCTACCAGGCTCCTCTATCCATGGGATTTTCCAGGCAAGAATACTGGAGTGGGGTGCCGGCTTCTCCAACATCATTGCATGACTCACACACTATTTTCTGTTTGCTTGTTTTTCTCACATATTTGATTCTAAATTCCTATTGGGAAACACCTAACCAGTGACCAACAATTATTGTTGTCAAAAGAGATAAAGAATGAGTAAGAGAATGAATGGGACCACCCTCTGTGTATCATATTTTACTGTGGACACCTCACGTACTTCATCTCATTGAATACCAACTGAGGTTTATGAAATAAATATTCAGTTAAGTTCAGTTGCTCAGTCGTGTCTGACTCTTTGTGACCCCATGGATTGCAGCACACCAGGCTTCCCTGTCCATCACCAACTCCTGGAGCTTGCTCAAATTCATGTCCATAGAGCCAGTGATGCCATCCAACCATCTCATCTTCTGTTGTCTCTTTCTCCTCCCATCTTCAAACTTTCCCAGCATCCGGGTCTTTTCCAATGAGTTAGTTCTTCACATCAGGTGGCCAAAGTATTGGAGTTTCAGCTTCAGCATCAGTCCTTCCAATGAATATTCAGGACTCATTTCCTTTAGGATTGACTGGTTTGATCTCCTTGCTGTCCAGGGGACTCTCGAGAGTCTTCTCCAACAGCACAGTTCAAAGCATTAATTCTTTGGCATTCAGCTTTCTTTATAGACCAACTCTCACATCCATACATGACTACTGGAAAAACCATAGCTTTGACGAGACAGACCTTTGTTGGCAAAGTAATGTCTCTGCTTTTTAATATGCTGTCTAGGTTGGTCATAGCTTTTCTTCCAAGGAGCAAGTGTCCTTTAATTTCACGGCTGCAGTCACCATCTGTAGTGATTTTGGAGCCCCCAAAATAAAGTCTCTCACTGTTTCCATTGTTTCCCCATCTATTTGCCATGAAGTAATGGGACCAGATGCCATGATCTTTGTTTTTTTGAATGTTGAGTTTTAAGCCAACTTTTTCACTCTCCGCTTTCACTTTCATCAAGAGGCTCTTTAGTCCTTCTCCGCTTTCTACCATGAGTGGTGTCATCTGCACATCTGAGTTTATTGATATTTCTCCCAGCAATCTTGACTCCAGCTTGTGCTTCATAAGCCCAGCGTTTCTCATGATGTACTCTGCGTATAAGTTAAATAAGCAGCGTTTCTCATGATGTACTCTGCATATAAGTTAAATAAGCAGCGTTTCTCATGATGTACTCTGCATATAAGTTAAATGAGCAGCGTTTCTCATGATGTACTCTGCATATAAGTTAAATAAGCAGCGTTTCTCATGATGTACTCTGCATATAAGTTAAATAAGCAGGGTGACAATAGACAGACTTGACGTACTCCTTTCCCAATTTGGAACCAGTCTGTTGTTCCATTTGTCCAGTTCTAACTGTTGCTTCTTGACCTGCATACAGATTTCTCAGGAGGCAGGTCAGGTGGTCTGGTATTCCCATTTCTTGAAGAAGTTTCCACAGTCTGTTGTGATCCACACAGTCAAAAGCTTTGGTACGGTTGATAAAGCAGAAGTAGATGTTTTTCTGAAACTCTCTTGCTATTTTGATGATCCAATGGATGTTAGTAATTTGATCTCTGGTTGCTCTGCCTTTTCTAAATCCAGCTTGAACATCTGGAAGTTCATGGTTCATGTACCATTGAAGCCTGCCTTGGAGAATTTTGAGCATTACTTTGCTAGCATGGGAGATGAGTGCAATTGTGTGGTAGTTTGAGCATTCTTTGGCATTGCCTTTCTTTGGGATTGGAATGAAAATTTCCTCCACCATAGTTTGCTCTCAAACAACAGGGAGGGAACACTGCCCCACCCATCAACAGAAAATTGGATTAAAGATTTACTGAGCATGGCCCCATCCATCTGAACAAGACCCAGTTTTCCTCATAGTCAGTCTCTCCCATCAGGACGCTTCAATACTCCTCTTATCCTTATCCTTCAGAGGGCAGACAAAATGAAAACCACAATCACAGAAACCTAATCAAACTGATCACATGGACCACAGCCTTGTCTAACTCAATGAAACTATGAGCCATGCCTTGTAGGGCCACCCAAGACAGACGGGTCATGGTGGAGAGTTCTGACAAAATGTGGTCCCCTGGAGAAGGGAATGGCAAACCTCTTCTGTATTCTTGCCTTGAGAACTCCATGAACATATGAAAAGGCAAAAAGATACGACACTAAAAGATTAACTCCCCAGGTCGGTAGGTGTCCAATATGCTACTGGAGAAGAGTGTAGAAATAACTCTGCAAAGAATGCAGAGACAGAGCCACAGCAAAAACAACACCCAGTTGTGGATGTGACTGGTGCAGGATGTAAAGTCCGGTGCTGTAAAGAATATTGTGTTGGAACCTGGAAGTTAGGTCCATAATTCAAGGTAAATTGCAAGTGGTCAAGCAGGAGATGGCAAGAGTGATCATCGACATCTTAGAAATCAGTGAACTAAAGTGGACTGGAATGGGCAAATTTAACTCAGATAACCATTATATCTACTACTGTGGGCAAGAATCCCTTAGAAGAAATGGAGTGGCCATCACAGTCAACAAAAGAGTCTGAAATGCAATTCTTGGGTGCAATCTCAAAAATGCCAGAATGATCTCTGTTCATTTCCAAGCAAATAAGCCTTACTGCTCCCTTTTTAGAGCTAAAAGGACCAAGAATTTAGGAATTTGGATCACCCTCAATAGTACCTGGCATGTAGAAAATGCTAAAAATTACAGAATAATAGAACATTCATACTCTACAGCCATTTATGTAAAGTCAAAGCTAAGTGAAAAAATGAGCTAATTATCTGGATTGTTAAAATAAAAAGCACCTTGCTCTGAGGATGAGGTTGAGAGTGGAAGCATTAATAGAAACAGGTTGTTTATTTTACTTTTTCTTTTTGTCTTGAATTATTTTAGATGGCTACACGTAGAGTGCCTGGATTCATCTGCATTGAAACTCCTTGAGAATTTTGATAGGTTGAGCCAAAACAGAATAATGAAATGAACCCTTCTAGGCAGGAAGGCAGAAACAGACATAAAAGATGATTTCTCTGTGTTATCTGGCCTTTATGGAAAGAACCATGATGAGCTTCCAGAAAATGCATTATTGATGTGATGTAATAAGGTGAGCTTGCTTTCTTCTTTTCAAATAATGACTTATTTTATATTAAACATAGTATGAAACATGGCCACTAACACTGTTTTTCAGCACAAGTGAATTGTCTTTGATCTCATACCCTGCCTTTTCTATCTATCTCAATAACTCATATTTTGTCAACGAAGCTTTATTCATGTTATTCTTCCATTTCTAGTTCAGCATGTATTCAGTGGATTCAAGAAAGTTTTCATGCTCGAATCACACCCTTTGTTCCCTACATTTAGTTTCCTTTGGCTTCTGAGTGATTCTTGGTCAATTCATGCTTTTACCTTCTCATTTCATTTCCTTCTACAGACAAACAAAACAAAAAACTAACTGTGCTACCATTGAGAAAATTGATGTTTGTTCATAATTAGATATTTTGTTTTTTAAAAGGGCAACCTCTGCTTAATGTCTTGAAAAATATTAAAACTCACAGTCCCATTCTTTTATTGTACATACATATCTCAATTGCATGCAGGATTGTTATTGAAGCACCACAAAAAACAAACTCAAAATCCAATAAAAGGATTTATTTAAAATATCAATTTAGAGGAGAAAGATTAATTAGAGCATGATACAAAATTTACAGATTCAAATTATTCAAACATTATTGTTCTTCTCTAGCTACATTTGATAATGATACATTTGTTGTCTACTTAGCATTCAGTTGACAGGAACTCATAAATATGTAGTGAGCAAATATCCATTTTCCTCCTTTTGATGATAGAAAGTCTTTTGTGTGCCAAGCACTGTGCTAGACAGAGTCTCTGTCTTCTTCTTTGAGCTTGAGGTCTCATAAGAAAATGTAATCCCACTGATGAGTGTATAATGACAAACCAAAGTGAGTGTCCTGCCAACCAGAAGCAGATCGCGGGTTCTCTGGGGTGAGACAGTCAAGTGACGCACCTTCCGTACCTCTGAACTGTGGTCTCTGGCAAGTTGGTGAAATTACTGTCCTCCCTGTGCTCACACTGAAACATTTTCCCTGCCAAATGCTTGAGGCAAAAAGCTTAATAGACCTGACCTGGCCTGAATGTAAAACTTCACTTAGAAAGTCTTCTGCTTCTGCTGTTGACACCACAGCACATCTTATTTTCAGTTTTGAAATGAGTAATTTCATCCAGGTGGCTGCCCACCTATCAAGGCTTCATTTAGAATATGTGGTTTAAAGAGTATCTGCAGCAAAGAAGGGCCTGGAATAAACCCCTGGATTAAATCCACTGTGTGGCCAGGCAATGTGGTAGCATTCGGCAGCATGCATGGTGTTGCCAGGACACCTCTGTGTTGCTTCACCACTGCTCACAAATAAACTCCCTTTGCACCCCCATGTACATTACACACCCCCATGTACATATGTGACATATACATGTCGCAGCAAATGTATATACTTAATTAGAAATAGTAGGAAAAGAAAGGTAAAGCAAAGGTAAAGTGCCAGTACAGGAGATATGAGAGACTCAGGTTCAATCCCTGGGTCAGGAAGATCCCTGGAGGAGGAAATGGCCACCCACTCCAGTATTCTTGCCTGGAGAATCCCATGAACCAGAGGAGCCTGGCAGGCTACTGTCCATGGAGTGACAGAGTTGAACAGGACTGAGCGACTAAATGACAACATAGAAAAGATGAATAAAGCAATCGTGGCTGTCAGTAATTCTTGACTCTATGTATGGCATAAGAAGGTCAGAGTGCTATTCTCTCAACATTTCAGGATGTTTAAACTTTTCATTGTTGAAATATCTTTCAAAAATAATAAAAAGCAAGAAAAAGTGCATCAAGGCGCTTGCCCAATGGATGGGAAATCTCTGCCTCCCACATTTCTCTTAGGCATTAACTTGCTCTGACTTCCTGCACTGCCAGATCCTCTCATCCTTCTCTCCTCGTTTGCTGACGCTCCCTTCTCTGCACCCAACATGGGCCAAACATGGAATATGACCCTTTCTTCCTTGATTCCCACAAAACCCCCTGCATAAGGTGTGCGTGCATGCATGCTCAGTTGTTCTTTGCTTGTCTCTTTGCAACCCAAAGGACTGTAGCCTGCCAGATTCCAGTGTCCATGGAACATTCCAGGCAAGAATACTGGAGTGGGTTGCCATTTCCTTCTCCATGGGCTCTTCCTGATCAGAGCATCGAACCCATGTCTCCTGCATCTTCTGCATCTCCTGCATTGGCAGACCAGATTCTTTACCACTGTGCCACCTGGGATGCCTTGAACCAAAGATCCTAGGGCAATGGTTGGAGGAGGGGCTTACGTTACAAATCATCAAAGGACATGAATGAAAATGGAATTTTTTAAAATCAAACTTATAAACACTGTTTTCCTTTACAGTTTTAAAATGTCATGCACTTTAACATCCTACTCTTGAAGTAATATTTTCAATAAAGTAAGACAACTGAAGGATGGCCACTGCTGTTTCTAGAAGTCCCCTGGCCAGTCCCCCCACCAGGGGGGCCAGGTTAAGGGTTTTTGCTGCTTTTCTCTTCTCCCTGAAGCCCAGCTTCATGTCACATGCTCAGCTGATTCCCTTTCCTTCCACACCCCTTCCTCTTTCTGTCCTCGCAAACTCTGAATTCAACTCAATTTCTCATGCAGAACCACTCAGTTCTCTATATTCTGTCCCTTGCTTCCAAACCCTGTGTCTCTGGGTGGTAGGAGGGAGCATTGCACTCAATAGAACCACAGATATATTAATTCATTTGCTTAAGCAAAAAAAATCATTTGCCCCCTGAGAGCAATTATGCTAGCAGAGGGCAAAAACAGAGATGCAGTGTTTGTTTAAATAGCAATTAGAAAAATTGTTGCTACCCTGAACTGTGGCTTCACCAAAGAACCCTATTTAAAATGTGGCAAACGCTCAGTAACAATTTGTATGTGAACCTTTTGTCTGTGAAGCCTGTGCGGCAGAAGGGCAGTCCTATTTAAAATGAGCTCTAAGAATGCTCCTGTCATTGTATCTTCCTGGGTTACTAGCCTGGGACCAGACAATTGAGAATGTAAAGCCTTCTACCCCCACCCCCTTTTCCCAGCCCGGTGATACGCCCCACTATCATTGGTATTCTTGACTCAGCCCTCCCACTGGCAGCTCTATTCAGCCTCTTCAATTCTATTCAGACTCTTTTGACCTGAATTTCAACTCCTTTTGGGGGTCTTACTTTGTTCCTCCTCTGCCAGGATCCTGAACCTGTTCTGAATCTATCCTGGTTCTGTAAAAATCTGCTCTCTGTGCACTGTCCCCACTCTGTCTAATCCATTTGGCTTCATATGAGCTGGATTCAGTGAGCTCTGCTTTCATATCATTTTTGCCAATCCCGATTTCCATCCATCAGCCTTATGAAACCCTTGAGGAACATCATCCCTTCCCTGTCATTTCTTCCTCCAACATCCCAGCTCCCACAAGATGTTTCTTCCCAGAGGTCTAGATCAGTCCTCCACTTTGAGTGACGTGCACTCTCTGCCTTGCTTCTGGAATCGTTGAACCATCAGAAAGAACCATGGAAACATTTCCAGTCTAAGGCCAGCCAAACACCTTGTTATGAGCAAGATTGTGTTGGAGTCTCTTGCTTGCATTAAAATGGAAGCTTCAGGACAATAAGAAATAAAAACTTGTTCAAGAGTATCACTCTCCTATCCTTTATTAAATGAAGTACCAGGTCATAGGTAAAGAGCACCTGCACTCCTGGATAGAGAAGGGCTTCTTCAGCTGCAGACCTGCAGGGAGCCCCAGTCAGCGGGTCATGGCCTTCAAAGCAACCAGAACTCTGTCAATACTGGAATGACTTTCCAGGGCAGGGGTATCATCTCCACCCTTTTGCTATTTCATTCAGGCCCAAAGGTATGATCATAACTCACCTTACCAGATTTGGGACACTATGCAATAAATGTCACCTTAATTTTGGTAGAAACATTCAAGTAAGTCAGCACAATTTCTAAGCAGATGGACTTTGAGTCTAGGGTTTGCAAAAGTTACATTCTCCTTCATTGTTTTAGGTAGAATAGGAAAAAGGAGTCCAGAATGGCAGTGGCTAAAAGGCAAGGAAGGGAAAAGCCTGCGAAAAATAGAACAAAGGAAGGTCCAAGGACGGGAGTGAGGACCTCAGGTAGAACAAACAGCAGTCCTGGCTAGCCCAATTTACATAGGGCAGGCCCAGGGAGGAGGAAAAAATATATAAAAAGAAGAGCCAAAAGGCTGGAGGGGGCGGGGGAGGGGCGCTCTTCCGTGTGCGCATGCGCAGTCTCTCTCTCTCTCTCTCTCTCTCTCTCTCTCTCTCTCTCTCTCTCTCTCTCTCTCTCTCTCTCTCTCTCTCTCTCCCCCACCCCCCACCCCCCACCCCGCCCCCGCGTCTTTTGGGTCAGCATGCCCTCACGCCTCGAGGATGTATTTTCCTTTATTTTCTAAATAAAACTGAGCTGTAACATGGAGCTGTAACACTGAGAGTTGTGATGCACCAAGGGCTTTAACGTCGGTCACTTCAAATTTTTCTTGTGAGGAGACAGAACCAAGTAAATTACACACTCCCCCTGACAACTGTAATTGTAATCACCTACAGAGAGGCAAGTAGAACTCCTTGTTCCTTTCCTAAAGATCTGCAATAACAGATTAATAATAGCCTCAGCCTGTGAATCCTGTTTCTGTATCTGATTGACTCAGGAGTCTCCTTTGATAACCACATGCCTGCAGATGGTACTGTTCTGAGAAGATCATCAGCCTTATCTGAGGACCTGCACTCTGGTCCTCATACAGGTAACACCTGTACTCTGTCTCTGTGACTAGGCAGGGGTTTTAACATCTTCATCCTGGAAAATTGGAGTCCTTCCCATGGAATGTGTGTGTTGAGCTTAGCAGAGACAGCCCTTTCCACTCTGGAGGTAAGACTGGGAAAATTTGAGTCCAGAGCCCTCTGCTGCCTCTGGGCCCACTGCCTGTCCAAACACACCTGCAGGAGGAAAGAAGGACCTTGTTACAAACAAGAGAAGAAGAGGTGGGTGACACCAAGGGGGCCCAAGTTCCTAGTCTCAAAAGACTTCAGAAGAAAGCGTCACATTACACTTAAAAATATGCGGGCTACTTTCAGATATCTTTTGATGTTGATTTCTAACATAATTATAATTTCATAGTGATAAGAGAACAGACTCTGTATGATTTCAATACCTTTACACCATGCCATTTTTGCACCTTGTTTAGTGTCCCTGGATATATTCCAATGTCTCCTAGTTTACAGCCTATGGGAACTGAAATAGAATTTGTATCCTACTGTTGTATGAAAATTGTATACATCTTAATTATGTTGAATTGGTTCATAGTGCTTTTCAGGTCTGCTATAATCTTCTACTTCTCTGTATATTCGTTCTATTATTTTTGAGAATATGATAGTGAAACTCCAACTCAAAATCTTACCTACTTAAAAATAATGGTAATATATAGTGGAACTATATGTAAATTTGCTCTTCATTTTCCAAGTCTCCTGTAATTGTGTTAGCATGCTTTCATAATTAAAAAAAAAAAAAATGTCCTCACAAAAGCCCTAGACACAGCACTCCTAAGGCTCTGCTTTTATGTTGTGGTTTTTTACTGATGTTGGTTTTGACTTTCTGAACTACCCTGATCCCTCAACTAAATCTTTTTGTACTTAGATGAATCTATTTGGCTTTCTAGTACCTGGAACTCAAGCATCCAAATTACCAAATGGCCCATAATTTATTCATCTTAGTAATGGATATAATTACTGTGTGAGGCCTTGGTGAACTGCACACCAGCAGGATGGCTTCTCCCCTTACAATACTAACCTTCCAGGAGAAGACAGAGCTGGATAGCACTCACTTTCTCTGAGTTCCCAGATTCACCACCCCGGGTGCCAGCGACCCTTTCTGAGGACACTTTTGCATGCTCTCCCTGTAGGAGCAGCAACAGCCCTTTTTCCATTTTATATTTCTATTATCTAGTGCAATCATAAAGACCCTCCAAATACTTGTTATGGGAATAAGTGAAATGCATAATACTAATAACAATACTGTTTTTATGGTTTCAAAGCCCTTCCAGACAAATTATCTCAAATACCAAGCATATCCATGGGATTTCTATAGTAGAAAGTTGATGTTTATCAGCATCACAGCCAAATAAAAATATCCTGTAAGACCTTCAACTTCCTTCCCTTTTCTTATCTAATCTTAATCTGATTTTCTGAGGAGACTTTCATACTGGGAAAAGAAGGAGCTCATGATTGGGAACAGGAGAGGAAAGGTGATAAAAGTATCTGGTTGATTTGGTTGCATTTCCTGAAAATAAAGTTAATTGGTTTCCATTGAATATGAATCTTAGAACCTCAAGTACCTAACAACCTCATCCTCTGGTGGTGACCCAGGAGCCAAAGTTTAGGATCTGCAAAGCTGAGACTGAAACACCTCATTCATTCTTTCATTCAGCAAATTCTATTGCATGCCAATTACATACCAAACATTATGGTAATTGTGGTGACCCCTTGGGATTTTACAGCTTAGTATGGTGGTTCTCAGGTGGTTCTCACCTGCCAGCACAGGAGACAAGAGACTCGAGTTCAGTCCCTGGATTAGGAAGATCTCATGGAGGAGGAAATGGCAACCCATTCCAGTGTTCTTGCCTGGAGAATCCCATGGACAGAGGAGCCTGGTGGGCTACAGTCCATGAGATGGCAAAGAGTCAGATGCATCTGAGCTCTATATAGTGTAAATGTAACAGTTGTTCTCAAACTGACTTGTACCCTGGAATCACCAGGAGAGCCGATACCTGAATCCTACTCCAAGAGCTTGTAATTTCCTTAGCCTGTGATCTGTATGTCTGCAGTTTCAAAATGTCCCCAGGTGTCCCATGAAATGTGCCACCACAGCTGAGAGCCACTAGTCTAGAGAGAGAGAATGGTGAATAAGCAGGGAATTACTAGAAAGGGTTTAAATCCCTGATGCAGGGGAACCATGTGCAACCCTCTCCACCCTAGCTTGGGAGATCCTGAGAGACTTCCCTGAGGAGGCAGCTGAGCCCAACAGGGCCCTGAGAACTGGCCCAGGTGCTGATGTTGAGAAGCTGAGAGAAGAACAGTATTCTGACCAAAGAGAATAGTAAATGTCATAAGAAAGTGCCCTAAAGGGAGAGAGAGAGAGAAAGAGGGAGCCTGGTGTGTTAAAGAACAGAAAATAGGCTTACAGTGAAAGGAGAGATAGGCAATGATAAAAACTGAGCTTGAAGAGGTGAGCAAAGGTCAAAACACAAAAATGGAAGTTTTGGGATGTCGGAAGGCAATGGGGACACATTACAAAGTGTGCGGTAGGAGAAGGAAAGGGTCCTCTGTGCTAGAGATAGAACCTTCTCTAAGCCCTTGCTCATCAGAATAACCTCGATGGCCACACTTGTAAATAAGACCAGCCTGGAGATAGCATGATTAATGAAGATTTGTAATTGTGTTAATGATTTATCCTTTCTTTAAAAATCTTGTTCTCGTCATTGTCTGTGATAAATTTATAGGCTTCTTTTTCTCCCCAGGAGATCAAAGCAGCTGCATCATCTCATTAACCTTCACCCCCAGAGAAGATGGCAAGGTAAATGATATTATATTAGGGAAATTTTTAAACACTTAAAGTTTAAAAGACTTGCCAAGAACTCAGTGTGATAAGCAGAGAAAATGCCAAATTCTAAGGCTGGTTTTTCTTCTGATTCTTAAGTTCTGATTTATCTGTGAGATGACATTGTGGGGAGAGAGGAACAGGTCAGCTTGGAGCATGTCTGCAGAGCAGGGTGGCATGGAGCTTCAAGCTAACCTGCACTTAGAAAAAAATCAGAGGGGAACAAAATTGCTTTTTGCTCAGCGAAGCTCTTACAATTTCAATTCCAGGGGAAATAGTTAATTCATGAACTGAGCTGTGAGAGGAATGAATGCACTGGCTCCGAGAGGAAAAGGGATCTGGCCAACTCACCAACTGCTAATACAAATTTTAGACTATTTTACATTTACCCTCATGAAGGGAAAGCTAGAAATTGCTTATCTAAAGCTAAAACACTGTGGACTGGATTTGATGGGTAGATTTTTGCTAACTCATCCACCACACGATGAGGTTGGCCCCTTTATTCGGTTTTGAATCAGTCGGCTGTGTTTCCCGACAAACCGCCAGCTCCTATAGGCCTACATCTGATTTTCTGCTGTCTTTGCCTGAAGTTCCCTCTTGCCTGATCACCTGAAAAAGACAGTTCAAATTCACCTTTTCAGTTCTAGCTCTGAGCCCAGCCTATTGCCTGAGTTCAGACCAAGTCAGAGTATGGATTAGACCAGTGCTTGCCAAACTGTAGTGGACGTCCTCCCAAATCACCTGGGGATCCTGTGAAAGTGTGGACCCCACATTCTGCATTTCTAATGAGCTCACAAATTGTGTCAATGCTGCAGGGCCATGAGCCACACCTTTTCTCTACCTGTTCTCAAGCTCTGAGATCTTTCCTCTCAAAAGCATCTTCCCATCAGCCTGCTTCAGTTTTTGTTAGTAGAGCATCTGAGTCTTAAAGGCCTTTTGCCCTTTCAGAGTCTTCTTTTTAAAACGCTTTCCCTAGAGGGTTAATATTTGATACTCTGTCTTAGCTAAGAGGGTCAGGGATTAGATTTCAGTTGGTTGAAATCCAAATCAAAGTGGAATGAGTCAGGACTGTGGATATTAAAAGGACAAAGGCAGCAAGGAACAAAGAAAGGGACTCACTGATAATACATTCTTCTCCAATTAAAGGAAAACTTAGAAACAAACAAAATCAAGCCACTCTTCCTGCCTTCAGTGGAGCTTCAAACCAGAGGATGTTACCTGGAACACACTGGAGAGTCATAACCTTGGAGGTAAATCCCACTCTGCCCTAGGATTGGGACTTGGGAAAAACTATGTAACTTTCTGCATTAGTTTCCTGATCTATAGACTGGAAATGACAATACTTACTCCATCCACCGCAACTTGTTGTGAGGACTAAATGAGATATTTAATCTCAGCTATTGCCAAGCACCTACTACGGTAGCCCTAATAGTCACTCAAAATATAATCAAAATGTAATAAGCAATGCCAGTGAAATTAGCGAAATTCAGATTATCAGAAGAGCTCAAGAAGGTGTTCAGGAAATCAACAAACTCCAGTTTGGGATGTATAAAGGGAATATACTTCATCGTATAATTTGTCCTCTCATATCTGTGCCACATCTCAGCTCTCAACCTGCAATGAAGTCTTCCCTGACTCCTCCTTTCAAGGACTGGCCACATTTCATTTAGTCCTAGATTCTTCTTCTAGAGAAATGCCATATACAAGATGGAAAACAGCCCTTAGATTCCTCTTGGTATACCTTACTTAATTAGAAGAAGACACTGGAAATCCATTACTTCATTTGCCATCTGCTAACTGATGTTGGGCAAATAACAAACTTGCCCACTTTTAGTTTCCCGCTCTGTCAAGTGGGTGGAAGAACAGCTATCCTAGATATTTATCGTTCACCTAATATGGAGTGTTGTACATGGCCCCTCAGTCATTGAAAACTGCAGTCCCTTCTACCTCAAACCCCCCATCAATGTTCCTTCATCCCACGTGTCAAATGAACAAGTCCCTAAGAAGCAAAGAAACCAAGTTAAATATTGATTCTAACCTTACAGCTTCGTTTCTTTTCTCTTAACCCTTGCCCAAGCTGATGCTGCTAATTTTCCCCAGACGTAGCAGTCCAAAGAACTATAGGAGAAACTGAGTTGAATGTGATGTTTTAGGGCTGTGCTTTTCTAACAATAGGTCTAAAAAAGGCTGATTTGAATTTCTAAGGAGGTCAGCATCTCAGCCACTCAGCCTCAAGATGAGAATTGCTCTAGGAAATGGAGTTGTCAGGGGCAACACTGCAGAGGACAGGGGGCACTGTCCTCTTCCCCACCTAGAACTCAGATGGGCCAAGCCAAGAATCAAAAGCAAAATTGGCATATATGCTCTGTTTCCTGACAAATGATGTTCAATTTAGGCCGTGATGATTTTTCTAATATACCATTTAATATAAATTTTGTTTTATATGAGTTAGCAGATGGGGCCTGAAAGCTGCAGAGCAGAATGGATGTGCAAAATGTTATAAGTCACATTGGTAGGGTGACAGGTTCCGTGTGTCGGCGGGGAGTAGGGAGCCATTAAAAAAAGAAAATCAGGTCAACACCTAGGTGTTATGAAGATGAAAAAAAAAAATCATAACTGGAGAATCTAGGGATTTTTAATCTGATCTTTTTTTTTAAGATGGGAAATGAAGTGTTGAAGTACCCCTTGCGTAGAGTACCACTTTTATCAGTTCTCACCTCCTCCCTGGGTCTCAGTTTCCTTATCCAGAAAAATGAGGCTTGTTTCAGGTCAGGGATGGCAAAGAAGTTTCCCTTCGCGTGCTAACTCTAACCCTTGGCAGTGGCTGAGGACTGGTCTGGGAAATCTGAGGCTCCAGCTGGGCTGGTGTCACGATGTGCTTAGTCCTTCAGTCATAACCAACTCTTTGCGACCCCATTCTCCAGGCAAGAACACTGGAATGGGGTGCCATGCCCACCTCCATAGGATCTTCCTGACCCAGGAATCCAACTGGTATCTCTTCTTCATTGGCAGGTGGCTTCTTTACCACTAGCGCCACCTAGTGTCATAATAAATAGATGATCATTGCTTTACCGACAAAGGTCCGTCTAGTCAAGGCTATGGTTTTTCCAGTAGTCATGTATGGATGTGAGAGTTGGACTATAAAGCAAGCTGAGCGCTGAAGAATTGATGCTTTTGAACTGTGGTGTTGGAGAAGACTCTTGAGAGTCCCTTGGACTGCAAGGAGATCCAACCAGTCCATCCTAAAGGAAATCAGTCCTGAATATTCACTGGAAGGACTGATGCTGAAGCTGAAACTCCAATACTTTGGCCACCTGATGTGAAGAGCTGACTCATTTGAAAAGACCTTGATGCTGGTAAAGATCGAAGACAGGAGGAGAAGGGGACAACAGAGGATGAGATGGTTGCATGGCATCACCGACTTGATGGACCTAAGTTTAAGCAAGCTCCGGAAGTTGGTGATGGACAGGAAAGGCTGGTGTGCTGCATTCCATGGGGTCACAAAGAGTCGGACACGACTGAGAGACTGCTCTGAACTAACCAGGGTAAAGCCGGTTATAGTTGTGCTAAACATTTGAACTCGAATGGTCTCTGATTGTTGTTGTTCAGTTGTTCAGTTGTGTCTGACCCTTTGCAACCCCATAAACTGCAGCACGCCAGGCTTTCCTGTCCTTCACTGTCTTCTGGAGTTTGCACAAACTCATGTCCATTGAGTTGATGATGCCATTCAACCGTCTCATGCTCTGTTGCCCTCTTCTTCTCCTGCCTTCACTCTTTCCCAACATCAGGGTCTTTTCCAATGAGTCCATTCTTCGAATCAGGTGGCCAAGGGGTTGGAGCTTCAACTTCAGCATCAGTCCTTCCAATGAATATTCAGGGTTTATTTCCTTTAGGATTGACTGGTTTGATCTCCTTGTAGTCCAAGGGACTCTCAAGAGTCTTCTCCAACACCACGGTTCAAAAGCATCAGTTCTTCAGTGGTCAACCTTCTTTATGGTCTCTGAAGACCCTTCCATTCTTAATAGTTACTGATCCTAATGTACCCACCATGGGATGAAGGGAAGAGGCAGAGGAGGAGCTATAGATTATATTGGGAGACTCCAGAGAGAAAATAGTCTCCTACAGGTCACCCAGGAGCATAGTTTTGGCTAAAAGACATTCTGAAGTTTGGCCACTAAATGCCACCCACAAATTCAAGCCCGGGCAATACGTGTGACTTGGAGTTTTTTTTTAATGTATTTTTAAACAACAAAGATATAAGTCCTCATAGTTCTCTCTTTTGGCATCTATGATGCATTGAATTGTGAGCCCCAAAAGACTTGTCCATTTCTTCAAGCTCAGAACCTGCAAATGTTACCTTATTTCAAAAAAGGGTCTTTGCAAAAATATTTAAAAATCTTGAGATGAGATCATTCTGGATTACTCAGGTGGGTCCTAAATCCAGTGATGGGTGTCCTCATAAGAGACAGGAGAGATGACACATGAAGAGGAGAAGGGACTGTGCCCACGGAGGTAGAGGTTAGAGAGATGCAGGCCAAAGAGGCCAAGGAGGGCTGACAGCCACCAGCAGCTAGCCGAGGCAGGGGAGGACCCTCGCCTGGCCCGCAGAAAATCAACATGAGAAAGTAAACGTCTGTTGTAAGCCACCAAGTTTCAGATCACTTTTACAAAGCCTCAGGAAACTAACACAGCAGCCTACAGTACAAGTGTTTACAGAGCGGCTCTGGCTGGCCAGAGGAAGAAGCAGTTCATGGCTCTCCACAGAGGGCATTGGCCCAGGTCCTCGCCATTGCTTTCTGCCACCCGCCCTTCAGACTCTCTCCCTGACACAGGGCTGTTGCTGCAGCTCAAGCAGGGAACCCCCGCCTGGTTTCCTCTGGGCCTCCACTCAACTGCATCATCTTGATCTTCAGATGGCCTCTTGTAGGCCACGCTTCAGGCCCACCTTGATCTCAGCCAAGTTCTATAGTCTAACTTCACTACCAGCCTAATCATTCATCATAGTTCTAGCTGCACAGAATGCTCCTGGAGGTGTTGGAGAACATATGCTTAAGCTAGACTCCCTCCCCTTTATCACCCAAATGACTGCCCAAGCCAGTATTGCCGAAACTCGGCCAGCATTTGGCAGCTGAGGAATGGAGCAAAAGAGGAACTCAAATGCAAGCAACATCCCTAAAACAGTGTTTGATAAGGAAATGTTCCTCTCTAACTTGTATTACACAATGGGCAAAGGGACCATTTCTGAAATTTCATCACGATGACCTGAGAGCTTCAGCCTACAGCAACAGCAAGTCACAGTAAGAACAAGAGGACCAGACCGTGAGTTTCATCTGATGCAATTGCCATTGCCTTACCATTTTTTGTCCCCCAGATTTACACAGTCTACTTCTACTTTTCATCTCATTCCACAGCCACTTATTAGACCTCTGTAGGAAAAATAGAGCCAGCTGTCCTGTGAGCTTTGCCCTCCAGTCCCGTCACAGCTTGTGGCAAGGGCCTAGTATGGCTCATGTCTCTTTAGGATGACACCTATGATGACAAAAAGCCAGGCCACAGATTCTATTTCCTGTATGTTACTATAATATCTTATATTATTATAGTCCGTTACTTAACGTCTGTGCGACATAGAACATTTATATAATGTCTGGGAAACACTGGCTTCTTGTCTATGAGGAAGGAATAATAAGAGTTTCCTTGCATGATGACAGTGAAAATCAACATACCTAGTCCAGGGCCAGGCACAGGACTGGCAAAGTTCTCAGGAAATATCCATTACCATGATTTCCACTACTATTATTGTGATTGCTGTCATGGCTGTTGCTGCTACTGCTGCTAAGTCACTTCAGTAGTATCCGACTCTATGCGACCCCATAGATGGCAGCCCACCAGGCTCCCCCATCCCTGGGATTCTTCAGGCAAGAACACTGGAGTGGGTTGCCATTTCCTTCTCCAATGCATGAAAGTGAAAAGTGAAAGTGAAGTCGCTCAGTCATATCTGACTCTTAGCGACCCCATGGACCCTCTCCCAAAGATACATAATCCTCTGTCCCACGACATGTCTGCTTGCCTCCATATTTGCTCCTGTAATGGCTGAGGGAGAGATGAAGACCATGGAAGAAATGGAAGCAAAAACTTGGGGCCCACTAGATTAGAAAGGGTCTGAGCTGTTCCTGGATCAGGAGATCCATCTGTATAGCAGCCTCTTTGATAACTCTCTTTTGTATTCTGAGCACAGAGTCCTCATTAGACACTTCTGCTTCAGAAATAACAGCAGCCTGACACTTGATTTTATCTCCAAAATCACCAACCTGCATAAGAAATATGCATCATCCCAAGAAACCATCTTGCTTTGGGAATAATTAGACACGTGACTCTAGAATTCCCCAGTGTGGACAGCCCAGGCTGTCTTTATCCCTCCCTTCTACCTGGGTTGACACTGCCACTCACCTTTGGCCAAGCACAGACAAAAGGGTTTCTGTTTGCATCCCTGCCGACCTGGTGTTTGTCCACCAACACCTCCAGCCTCATCCCCCTTGGGGTACCAGCTCTGTGCCACACTTCAGGCTGTGATACAGCCCGCTGCACCCCCTTCACTGCCTCAGCCTCAACTCCTCCCTTCAACCTGCCCACCTCTGCCCTCTCCTCCCTATCTAGCCATGCTCTTCTGTACCTGTACACACCTGGCTCTTGACCAAAATGCAGGTCATTGATACTGCCTCTGACCTTCTTAGGAAAACTTCAGTTTCCTGATTGTTTCCATCAATGTACTCCAGCTCTATCATAAGTGTGAGTCAGATGTAGGGGGTATGCATGGTCATCCGGGCAGTGCTCCAAATTCCCCCTCACATGTCCTCACCCCAATTAAGAGCCTTCCTTTCCCTGTAAAGTCAATCAACCTTCAAGAAGTGTATCTGATGGACTAGTCACACTGACATGTAAATGACTGGTGAGAAAGAAAAGGCTTCCCCTTCGGGACTGTAACCTAACACGTAGGAATTCCTCAGGGTCCTCCATTGGCCCAAACTCTGGGAACCTTTGTTCAGTTCAGTCACTCAGTCATGTCTGACTCTTTGTAACCCCATGGATTGTAGCACGCCAGGCCTCCGTGTCCATTAGCAACTCCTGGAGTTCACTCAAACTCACATTTCCATTGAGTCAGTGATGCCATCCAACCATCTCATCCTCTGTTGTCCCCCTTCCTTCTGCCTTCAATCTTTCCCAGCTTCAGAGTCTTTTCTAATGGGTCAGTTGTTTGCATCAGGTGGCCATAGTATTAGAGTTCTAGGTTCAGCATCAGTCCTTCCAATGAATATTCAGGACTCATTTCCTTTAGGATTGACTGGTTGGATCTCCTTGCAGTCCAAGGGACTCTCAAGAGTCTTCTCCAGTACCACAGTTCAAGAGCATCAATTCTTCGGCACTCAGCTTTCTTTATAGTCCAGGAACCTTTGTACCCTCTGCAAAAATGAATTCTTTAAACAAAGGTCAGTCAGTGCACTGGGTCTTCCCATGTGGCGCTAGTGGTAAAGAATCCTCCTCCCAATGCAGGAGACTCAGGAGATGTGGGTTGATCCCTGGGTTGGGAAGATCCCCTGGAGGAGGAAATGGCAACCCACTCCAGTATTCTTGCTTGGAGAATCCCATGGACAGAGGAGCCTGGTGGGCTGTAGTCCCGGGGTCACAGAGAGTCGGACACGACTGAGCAGTACAGCTGTCAGTGCATTAGTTTGCTGGGGCTGCCATAACAAAGTGTCACAAACTGAGTGGCTCAAGCCACAGAAATTTATTATCTCACTGTTCTGGAGGCCAAAAGTCTGAAATCAAGATGTCAGCAGGCTTGTTGCCCTTTGAGGGCTGTGAGGGACAACCTGTCCCATGCCCCTCCCCCTGCTTGTGTACCCTCAGGTACGCCTTGGCTTGTAGATGGCATTCAGCCTGAGTCTTCATATCACCTTCCTTCTGTACCTGTCTGTCTGTGCATCCAGATTTCCCCATTTATAAGGACACCTGTAAGGACACCAGTCATACTGGGTTAGGGACCGTCCTAAAGACCTCATCTTAATTTGATCATCTGCAAAGACCCCATTGCCACGTAACGTCACATTCACAGGTCCTGGAGGATAGGACACCAACACTTTTTGCAGGGTACACAGCTTAACCCATGACACTTAGGTACAATGTATCCTTATTCGTGTCAAGAATGCATTCCTAAAAATCTCATATGATATGAAACTTTCATAATTAGTTTTTCTAAAGGAAAAACAATAGTTGAGGGCAAGGCGGAGGGACTATTATCTCAACATATATTTATCACTTAGTTTGTTAATATTTCCTCGTTTTCTTTTTCTCAGTATCTTCTCTAGTATTTTTCTTTGGAGACTCACTAAATTTACTGCCTGGCCTATCTCAGTGATCGTTTGGTTCATGTAGTAGCATTTTATGTACCTTTCATTACAAAGTTACTGATTTCCAGCACTTGCACAAGCAATATGACAGTGACATCTTTGATGATACTGTTATGTGATACAGAGAGTTTTAAATGTTTAAGTAGCAATGAATATTACAATAATAGTGCAAAATGGATCAAAACCCCTTGCAGAAATTCTTGAGCGGGCAGGGTATTTCCATTAAGCAGCTAAAGTGACAGTGTCGCCTGGTGAGAATGTGAACGCAGGATGCAATTCATACAGGCCCTCTGCTTTGAAATTGTGTGAATTTGTTTTTAATTTGAGGAATTTATAGCTTTTTTTTCATACTTGAGTAACCAATTGAGACTTTGTTATTACTTCCAGGCCACACTATTTCAAATTCACATATTTGCATTAAGTACCACCGGACTGGGTAAGAAGCATCTTTACTTCAGCAGGAAGGATCGTAGAGAAAACTACCCAGAGGAAACAAGGCAGATGGAAGCCTTGTGTCTAGTCACAGAGGCTAGCTTCGTAGATTAGGAGGAAGTGGGTTTCGCCATGTCTCATAGTTTTTAAGTTATTTATTCCCCACTCCCTTCTGCCTAGCTCTGAAGTCTACTAAGAAAAGAAATATTACCTTTATTATATGTTCTTTTGTCCTCCCTGTCTCCAGCCACCAAAATACACTGGTCATTTCTTGGTGTAAAGGCTAAGCTCCTACAGCAAAATGGCTTAAAAGCACAAGGCACTTAGCACTCAGCAGTATGGAGCTGGGGGTAACCTTGCATCAGGAGTCCTAAGACTCAGTTTCTAAGACTTGGCTCTGCCATCAACAGCTTGTTCTTCTTAGGACAATTTGTCTAACTTCTCTGGGTTTCCATGTCTTCGGAGTAAATGGTGTTGTACATTTTTGTTAAAGTGATGGAATGACAAAGGCAACACAGGACATGCACGACTGTCCTCTCTTAGAGAGAAATATGTATGGCTCATGAGAAAAGGATTTCAAACCAGGAGCCCTCTCTTCTTCCCACTAAACCCATGGTTCTCCTGAGTCCCCAGGTGTTAATGAGGTCTCTTGAGCCATGGCTCATCCCTCAGGCTACTCCTGCTCACTTTACTAACTTTCTCATTACGGACAGCCTCACCCACCCCACTCCACCCCCTGGCTTTAGTCAACACTTTCACCCAGTGGGGAAGAAAAGGTTGTTTTGGCAATGTTGTGCTGATCCTGACCTTAATTGCCCAGCAGGTCCTAGACAAGCCCACTCTCAGGCTTTTGAACAGAAGGGCCTCAGGTAGACAGACACAGTGTACATTTTTCTGACTAAAATGCATGATTTGTTTTACAAGAGATTTTTGAATTTTCAGATAATCTGAAACATATGACAATCAAATCATATTTAGTTAAGCCTCTAATTAATTGCCTTGACAAAGAACAAAATTACATTAAATTCATCTACCCAAGGAAATCAGAGTGGGAACCATGGCCCACTCACTTCCTTCTTATTAGTGATAAGCAGGAATCCTCTCCCCAACAGCAACCAACTATTGCTAATCCCACATCCAGTCCCATTTCTTCTTCCCCAAATCCTTTCATCCCTACATAAAGGAATTATGTAGAGAATTATTAATTTTCAGCCTCATGGAAAAATAAACGAAAGAAAGAACACATCTTTTCCCAGTCTTTGGGAATTTTGGTGTAAAAAATCCATCCATTTGTAGAACAAAGGCTTGTTATTTTCACCCCATCTTCAGGAATGGTGATTCCCAGAAAGATCTGGAATTTTAACTTTTGTTTCATGCTTGACATCTGGTTGGGTTTGTTTATGTGTGATTGTTTCTCATCTGGGGAAAGTGGGAGTGAAGACAGAAAGGCATTAAATACTCAACTCTTGCCTACCCACCAGCACTGGCAGCAATTGGTGTCAACAAAGATAATGAAAAATGAACTGGGATTCCAACATCTGTGAACCAGGTCTCCCCTGGAGCTGACATGGAAGTTGGAGACAGGTAGACAACGCCTGGTCTTTTCAAGGTGCTGAGCTAAAAAGTCTTCATAGACATCAGTATCATTGCATGTATTTTCTTCTGGAAACAATGTTCAGAAAAAGGCTGATGAAGATGTCAGAATACACAGCTATTTTAGAGCCATTTGGCAATTTTTTCTATAGTCGTCCAAAAAGGTCCTTAGGATTGCCAACAGCCAGTGTTGCCCGCCAGCTTGTTTGCAGGAGAATCCAATTATCACACACAAAAGCCCTCTGGTCTCAGATCAGTTTACTTGTCTGCCAGCTTTCAGAAAGGAGAAACAGCTGTTCCTTATGCTCTGACTTCAGGGGGCCTCCAACTGACCCCTCTAGCAGCAGAGACCTGATCTCAGCCCAATGGGTGCCTTTGACCAAAGTCCTGCTTCCCCTCTGACATCTGGTCCACCCTGCCCCATTGCACCCCACTCAGTCCCCATCTCTTGGGCCCAGTTAGTGCTTAGAAGAACCAGGTCTTCTCTAAGTTGTTTTCTTTTTTTAAAACAGAGGATGATATATATATATTTCTTTTCTGGTTTTGAAAATAACCAAGACCTGCAGTGTTAACTCTCAAGGTGAACTTGGCAGAGGGAGGCATAGTTGTGGACTCTGACCTGCCAGCTTGAGTGACAGGCTGTTTACAGTCATTAGGAGACTCTGAGAATAGAGACTTGGAGAACTGAAGGCCTCTGTAGATTTCTTGGGTTCTGTTTTTGAATGCTTAAAAATAGAGTGGTTCTTTAAAGGACATCGTTTAGGAATCATCTATCTTGTTTCCTAATCTGTGTATTTAAACTTCTATGTCATTTATCAATACAGTAGAGGCACTAATGATTAATAATTATGAGTGAGGAGCTGAAAAGGTTCAGAATGTGCATTCATTTACAGAGGCAGCACAGCAACCACAGTGGTCAAGGCACAGATTCTGGAGCCAGCCTGCATTTGAACCCTGGCTGTGTGACCTTGGACTGCTGACAACCTCTCTGAGCCTGTTTTCCCATTGCTAAAAAGCACATGAGAAAAAATACTTCTTCATATGATTTTTGTGAGGACAAGAACAGTGGTGAATATGTGAGAGGTAATGGTATTTATAATTTTTCTGAAGCACAAATTTGAATCATGTGTGTCATGGGATTTGACATACAATAGCTTATCTCTTATGGCTCTTGCCTGGAAAATCCCATGGGCGGAGGAGCCTGGTAGGCTGCAGTCCATGGGGTCTCGAAGAGTCGCACACGACTGAGTGACTTCACTTTCACTTTTCACTTTCATGCATTGTAGAAGGAAATGGCAACCCACTCCAGTGTTCTTGCCTGGAGAATCCCAGGGACGGGGGAACCTGGTGGACTGCCATCTATGGGGTTGCACAGAGTCTGACACGACTGAAGCGACTTAGCAGCAGCGGCAGCAGCTTATCCTGTGACTTGAGAGATAGGCTATTGCAGATCAGTGAAGAAAGAATGAATATGTTAATAATGATGCTGGGACCACTGATGACCCCTATGGGAAGGAAATGAAAATAGAGCCCTCCTTCCCTACTTTCAGGAGACGGCAATGGCACGCCACTCCAGTACTCTTGCCTGGAAAATCCCTACTTTCATATAAAAAATCAATCCAGATAGAAATAAATTAAGGGCTTAAACATGAAAAGTAAAATTTTAAATTTTTTAGAAGAAAAGCATATGAGGATATCATTATGGTCTTAGAGTAGACTTTTTAAAGAAAATATCTTTTGAAAGCTATTGTGAAACTATTTTTTGAAAGCTATTGTTTTCAACTACATAAAATTAAGCACTTCTGCTCATTAAGATACCATAAAATATTGAAAAGATAGGCACAATCTGGGAAAAGAGATTTGTAAGACATTTAACTGACAAAAGATTCATGTCCAGAATAAAAGAATGTCCATAAATCAATAAGAAAAAAGCAAACAAACTAACAAAAAAATGAGCAAAAGATCTGAACAGGTATTTTACAGAAGAGAAGACAGGAAAGTTAATGAACATATGAAAGTATACTCAGTGTTGTGAGAAGACAAGACAATGCAAGTTAAAATCACAATAAAATGCTCTTTCGTACCCACCAAGTTGATAACATGTGAAGCATGGCTAGAAAATAATGATCTGGGACTCAGATGCGCTGCTAGAGGGAGGTGACTGGGTATCACCATTTTGTAACACAATTAGGTCTTGCCAAGAAGAACTGAAAACCCACAACCCTACAACCTAAGTCCACTCCTTAGAGTGGATCCCCAAATTTGCTGCATGTCATAATCACCTGGCATGCTTTTAGAAATCCTGTGCCCAGGCTGCATCCAGACTAATTAAATAAGAATCTCTAGGGGTGAGACCAAGGGATCGGTATCTTAAAACATCCAGATGATTCCCACATGCAGTCAAGCTCTCCAGCCAGTGGAACCCCCTGCTTGTGACCTCCGATTGCTCCTCAGAGGATGCGGAAGTGGAGGAGGCCCAGATGTGACAAGACACTTGGCAGGATGTGAGCATGGTGAGCAAAACCCTACACAAGCTTCCCTCCCATAGGCATTTCCTCCAGGAGAGGGGTCCTCTCCACTCTGGATGTCTACCTCTTAGGTCACAAAATAAATAAAGTCTTCCCAGGCACAGACATGAACTCTTTTACACAGTCGGGTAGTTTGGCTCAAACTGTACAAACTGAGGATGGGCCTTTCTGTGTTGCAGGGCAGGACTCCCAGGAGGGGACAAGAATAAGATTGTAGCTGATGTTCTCTTTTATGACATCCATATGGCTGTAGGGGGACTGCTCTGACTAGACAGGCCTCCACAGCAAATAAGTGTTTCCTCATTATTTTGCAGTCGTCCTAAGTTGCTTCAGTCATGTCCAACTCTTTGCAAACCTGTGGAATGCAGCCCTCTGTCGGTGGGATTCTCCAGGCAAGAATACTGCAGTGAGCGGTCATCTCCTTCTCCAGGGGATCTTCCAGACCCAGGGAGTGAACCTGCATCTCTTATGTCTCCTCCACTGGCAGGCAATTTACCTCTAACACCACCTGGGAAACCCCAATTTTGCAACAGTTGATATAAAAAATTGCAATTGAATTTGAAATCCAGTTGCATTATCAAGGCATTTTAAATTTTTTTAGAAAGAACCCCCTTTTATAATGTGAACACTTTTTTAAAGTCTTTATTAGATTTGTTACAGTATTGCTTCATTCTGCTATGTTTGTTTGTTTGGTTTGGCTGCGAGGCATGTGGGATCTTAGTTCCCCAACCAGGGATGAAACCTGCATGCCCTGCCTTGGAAGGCAAAGTCTTAGCCACTGGGCTGCCAGGGAAGTGCCATTATCAAGGGATTTTTCAACCTAACATTTGTCAGTGAAAGAAAAAAAAAGCCATTTGATTCTTCAAGTATCCTGCGTGAATTGTTATTATGTATTTTAAAATTTTATTCCCAACCTTGAGAGTAATGGCTTTTGTCCATGATGACTATCAAAATGTAAAGAGATCATCATTTAAAATCTTGATCACAATTGCATGTAACTATTTCATGCAGAAAACTTGATTTTTTTTAGAAAAGTATGTTTAAGGAGGAAATCTCAAGTTTCTCTTTTAAAAATGTGAAAAGATTATATGTGGAAGTGTTACACTTTTTCCTAAAATGATTATGAAATATTTAAAAAATTAATTTTTAACATAATTATGAAACATAAAAATAGTTCTTTTTTCACCAATACCTGTGAAGGTGCCCCAACTCCCCTCCACCTTGCCGCAATGTGCTAAACAAGTACCATCTATTTCAGTGTATGCCATGAAGGCTCAAGAGGCATAGTATTAAAGAGAAACTTTTGCATGAAAAATACACAAGAATGTACTTTATAGCAGGATTCTTTATAATAGTAAACAAACAGAAAACCACCCAAAAGATCACTGACCACAGAATGGATAAAAGGTGGTGAGCTCATTCAGTGGAATAGGATGCAGTAAGGAAAATCAGTGAACTATAGCAACATGTGACTATGAAGGAAACTCAAAACTTTATACTAAGCAAGGGAAAAAAACAAGTCATAGGAGAAAATGTACAAAGTTCAAAAATAGGTAAAACCAAACAATAAATTTGGGAGAATGGGGAATTAGTAGAGTCATTCACTCATTCAAGTCCACTCAAACCTTGACATTTGCTGGGGGTTTTTTGTCTGGAATACTTTCCCCCAGAGAGAGGTTTGGTTTTTCCAAAATAAGACACTAACTTTTCTGTGCAGTTTTCCTAGATCAGCTGATGGAAAATTGTACAAGAGAACATCCAGCAGACACACACACACACATTCAGACAAATATCCCCCCGCCCATGCAACACGAGGACCCACATCATGTGCACAATGTATCCTCACCTTACTTGACTTTTCTTCACAGAATTCAGCACCTGGCATATAGATTTATTTATTTATTTATTTTTACTTAATCTGTTCCTCTCACCCAAAAGAGAAGAAGCTTAATTTCATTCACTGCTATCTCTCTAGCACCTAGAATGGTGGTTGGCACATACTAGGAATTCAATAAAAATCCATTGGATATAAATGAGGATTTATTTAGCAGTTACTTTATTCAGACTACCAAATTCTAGTGCAGGCACAAGATTTACAGTCACCAACTTGAGTAAGTAAAAATGAAAATATTTTGCAATAATTGTATTTTATTTTATTCTCAAACCCTAATTTTTACTGGTTGAAAGAATCTAAAATTTTACATTTCAAGGTAGACCTTTCTCTTCTGGGTTTTTCTCAGACTTTTCTTTGGGTAAATGGTCAATATAATATTTTACCCCACTCACTGGGCCTCTCCCTGGAGGTGAGCTTAGTTTCTGGGGCACGGAGGTTTGCAGTGCAGCGTGAGGGGTCCCTGTCTCCTCCTCCATATGGGCCCATGCGTGCTGACATCTAGAACAGTGTTCTTGTCCTGTTGGATCTTCATTCATAGGCATATCTGACCCCACTGCCACCAAACTGCTGAAATACTAGAGTCAAAGCTTTCCTGTCTGCCTTGAGCGTCCTCCTGTACCAATGAGTCACAAGCCACTGAATATTCCTGAGGAAGCAAAAACAGGCTCTTCCATCATACTGAATACTTCCTCATTCCCTAAAAATTCAAAAAACTTTTTCTCTCCAAATTTTGGCTCTAGCTCTATTACCAGCAGTTTTCAAAATAGTTAACTCTATTCAGAAACTTGACTGATCTGAACCCACCATCTCCCAGAACCATGGATGGCTCAATGGGTGAGCGATCTGGGAACAACTAGCAAATTGAAGAAAGGGAGGAACATCTGTTGTTTTCTTGAAATTTTATCTCACCGCTAGAACCCATGGCACCACAAGACCTTAACAAATGGCTTTACAAGTTTAAATAACACTTTATTGACCTAATCCTTTGGGAAATCTACAGAGGTATTTTTTTCTTTCCAACAGATGTTCACTATCTGCAACTCTCACTTTTTGTTTTTAATGTAAAAATTTTGATGGAAATATTTTTAACAGATGTTTCACACCTTCCTAATTTATTCAATGTATAATCCAGAAGATAATGACCTATTTTCAAAAGAAAGTTAGCCCCTCAATAATATCAATTATTATCCCATGCTACTCAGTAGCTCTGGGAGCTGTCATGGGTGAGAGACATGGGCAAAATGGCTTGGCTTTCCCTACATTTTGGCTCATCTGCTCTTCTTTCTTCCATCAGCTGCTCTCAAGGGCACTAGCCTGTCCATTAGAAGTGGTACTCAACATCTATTCTGTCTATAACAGGTAGACCTTGCTTCTCCAGATGTGATCCTTGGACCAGCAGCATCAGCATCACCTAGGAGCTTTTAGAAATGTCAAATGATGGGCCCCATCCCAGCCCCACTGAATCAGAATCTGCATTTTATCAAGATCCCAAGGTGATTGATGGGCACATAGTTGGTGAACACTGCTTCAGATTCAGCCCTCCCCTCACTCCCAAAGCACGTCAATTCTCAGGCTGAGGTCTAAGCGGCCCCTCCCTTCCACACCCACACAGTCCCCATTTAGATGCCCTGTGGATTGGTCATTAGCATTGGGTCAACGTTACTACATGTAGAACAATTTTCAGTATAAGATGAGCTAGGGCAATTCTCCCCAACCCAGAGTTTGGACTGACGTTGGGGGAATGACTCAGGGAGGCAGCTAATAGGAAAAAGAATATAGTGCAAAAAGCAGCCTGAGACATTTTATGTACAGAAGCCCCATCAGCTCTATTGCAATGGCAAATCATTGCAATCATGGTTGCCGACACACAAACACTTTATCCAGCACATCCCCCACATTGTACTTTTGTGACTTATTTTTATCCATAAACATCGTTTGGTATCTATTATGAATTGATTTCACCTGAATTACATATTTCCCTGAATTAGTAAGATAAGAGTAGACTGGAGGAGAGGCAGATGGCATGAAATCAGTCAGACTCTTCTCACCCCTGTGTGGATCCTCTAACCATAGGTCATGAGAAAGTGCCCTGGAGCTAGACGGCTGGGGTTCAGCACCTCGCTCTGCCTGTGTTACTGGATGGTACAGGACAAATTATTTCAACTCTTCTCCTCAGTTTCCTCAATTAAAATATAGAGATGATCAGAATTGCATCTATCTATCAGAGTGAAGGTGAGAATTACATAAATTAATACACGAAAAGTGCTTAGAACCATAACTGATACATAGTAAGTACTCAACAAATCATTATTGTTGTTAATATTATCTCCAAACCTAAGTCAAGCCACTTTTATTTCCTCCTTAAGGCATTTGTTTTTTTACCTGTGAGACCTTGAATCAATCAATATATTTACCATCTCTAAGCCTTGAGTTTTGAGTTTCCATATCAGTAGAAAGAGGATAAGCATAGCACTTATCTCACAGTGGAGTAAGAGTGGAGTGAGAAGATTTGTAAAGAAACTCACAGCAGAGTACCTGGCCCATGCAGCCTCGGAGCAAATCTTAGCTGCTGTCTCTCCTTCACAGTGAAATCAAATAGTCAATACAACTAAACAAGATGTGTTGTTTTATATGCAGTTCACATTAAAGACGTCAGTCCCAGGAAACTCCTACTCACCCAGCTTGAATTCACCAGGGGAAGGCTGAATGAGGACACAGTGAGAAGATGGGAAGGTGGTCTCACCACAACCCAATCCAACAGCACCTTGATCTTGGATACACAGCCCCCAGAACTTCAGGACAATAGATGGATTTCTGTTGTTTAAGCCACCCAGTCTGTAGTCATTTGTGATGACAGCCTTAGCCAACTCATATAAACCATAGAGGCCCAAACAGGTCCACTCAACGACTGAGAGAAATTGCAATGCAGTAAAACTCCCCATAAGCTTCTTCAGAGTAAGACATTTCTGGGACACCTTTTGCCCCAAAGATTATTCCTCACTCACTGACCTCTGGGTTTCAAGGAGAAGCTCCCTTCCTGCTGATTTTAAGCATCCCATAGTATGACAATCATCGACAGGAAAGATATTGCCTAATCCCAACCACACAAAGACTCCCTGGGGCCAAGGAACACAGCCAGACAATTTTACTCCCTGGGCATCTCTGCTCCTATGCAAAGGGGGGATTATGGAGAAAGGTTTTACCCACACAACAAACCTGCCATAAGGTAACTGCTAATGACACAGCTGGCACTCCACGCAGAGCACCTGCCGCCACCTGACAACAGCACAAAGCTTGACATTTTGGCAGTGCTTCTTTGTCTAACAAAATGATCTTATTTTCACAAGCAACTGGAGCTGCCAAAAGGCCCAGTGAACAAACACAGCCTGGCAGATGCCACGATGGGGCAGAGAGTATGAGGTCCTGGGATGGGAACTGGCAGGTTTGCACACCTCCCCAGGTCCTAGCAGGCAGAGCCCAGGCGACAGACACACACTGACTTGAATGTTAATGTCAGAGAATGGGACGTGGGAGACACAGAGGTGAAATTGGCATGAAAGTGCTTTAAGGTGAAATGAAACGCTTCTCATCATTTTAACCACTGAGGAGATTTTCAGATTATCCAAAGGCAAATGTATATATGTTAGTTGCTCTGTTGTGTCTGACTCTTTGCAACCCCAAGGACTGTAGCCCACCAGGGACTTCTCCAGGCAAGGTTACTGGAATGGGTAGCCATTCCCTTCTCCAGGAAATCTTCTCGACCCTGGGATGAAAACCATGTCTCCTGCTTTGCAGGCAGATTCTTCACCATCTGAACCACAAGGGAACAGGCAAAGACAGCCTGCAAAAAGATTGTTGTTCAGTTGCTCAGTCATGTTCAATTTTTTGTGACCCCATGAACTGTAGCATGCCAGGCTTCCCTGTCCTTCACTATCTTTCTGAGTTTGCTCAAACTCATGTCCATTAAGTCAGTGATGACATCCAACTGTCTCATCTCTGTCTCCCCCTTCTCTTGCCAACAAGGTACATGCCCATCACACATAAAATATGTTTTTAACTGGAACTGTCTTAAATCCTTCATATAGTAGAAATATTTATATTTATATAGAAGGAAGAAAAATGTTTAATTGGATTCTTTTGAATGAAGTACCATTCAAATGTATGTTCACAATAATTGGCAGCCTCTTGCCCAGGTGCTCTTGAATCTACAGAAATCTCTTAGGAATGTGGGAATCACCCCTCCTCCAGTGACGCCCTCTCTCCATCCTCCACACAGCCCTCATGCCCTCTGGAGAGCTTTATCGAATGCACAGCTCTTCACAGCCTCCCGACAATGGTTGCTCCTTTTTCGTCTTTCAAGTAAACACTACAATCATCAGCATGGCCCATGAGTCCCTTCATGATGGCCTCTGCCTACCCCTCTGCCATCATCTCCTGCCCTCAGATATCATCGCATACGATCAAGATCCCAAACTACTCACTCTCTCTTCATCTCCACAACTTTACTGATATGCTTTCCTTTTCTACTCTACTGAGTTATGACCCATTCTTCAACACAGGACTCAAATCCAACATTCTTTTCAAAGCTTCCCTGATTCTTCTAGGCAGTATTACTTGCCCTCTGCTGTACAACCCCAGAATACTGCAGGTGTCCCTTTGACATGAGGTTTAGTATTCCCAATTGTTAGAATGTCTTGATACACGCTGCCATGGCGGGCCCGGGTGGTAGGTACCCTTCTTACTTTTCTTCTCTTTGAGATCCTGTAAGGCAAAGCATATTAACTGTTTGCCTAGGGGGAAAAAATGTTTCCTATTGAAGTGTGTGAAAACAGAAAAACAATCACAAGGTAATTCATAAAACATCTTGAAACATATGGAAAAGGTAATGCTCCCTGAAAATACAGAAAAGCATATATCTAAAAATGGCTTTCAACAACAAAAGAGAGAAGAGGAAGGAAGGGAAGAAGGAAGAAAAGAATAGGAAAGAAAATTATAGAGGACATTAAGTTGGTGTCTTCAAAAAGACCCCGAGGGCTTGACCTCTAGGAAACAGGATCAGGGAACCATAAGAACAGAAGTGGTTGAGATGGAAGAAGAGACACAAAGGGAACTTGCAGAACTGGCAAAAATATAAAAGTACAAGAAGGCAAGAAATACAAAATGCAAAAGTGAAACCAAGAATGAATTAAAATGATAGGCAAAGAAGTGGGGAAGATGGAACCCTTGTGCACTGTTGTTGGGAAAGTAGATTGGATCAGCAACTGTGGAAAATAGTATGAAAGTTCTTCAAAAAATTAAAAATGCAACTACTGGATGATCTCACAATTCCACTTCTGGGTATTTATCCAAAGAAAATCAAAGCACTAATTCAAAAATAAATCTGGACTCCCATGTTCTCTGCAGCATTCTTTATAAGAGCCAAGATATAGAAACAATCTAAGCATCCATCAATGGATACATGGATAAAGATAAAGCCATAGAAAGGAATGAAATCTTAAGAAATTTTGCACTTGAGACAACATGGATGGACCTTGAGGGCATAATACTAAGTGAAATAAGGAACACAGAGAAAGACAAATGTTGTATGATCTTCCTTATAAGTGAAATAGTTTAAAAAAAAAAAAAAAAGCTCATAGATACAGAGAACAGATTGATGGTTCCCAGAAGTAGAAAGTAGGTGAAATGGGTGAAGAAGGTCAAAAAGTATAAGCTTCCAGGTATAAAATAAAGTCCCAGAGAATGTAATATACAGCATGGTGAGTATAGTTAATAATACTGTGTTGCATATTTCAAGTTGCTAAAAGAGTAGATCTTAAAAGTTTCAATCATAGGAAAAAAATTTGTAATTATGTATAAGAATGAGGAGAGTTAACTAGACTTACTGTGATCATATATCCTATAAACCTATCACATCATTACATCATGACATGAAACCAAAATAATACTATATGTCAATTAAGCCACAATAAAATTTTTAAAAATAAAGGTAAGCTACATTTTTATGACAAACATCAGAAAATACCCTCAAAAATATTCAAAAGAAGGAAAGTTATCCCCAAATTATCATAACATCGTAATTTGTATTTTTTCCAGAAACTTTCCATGCCAATATGTAAAAAATGACACAGCTTCCATGCACTCATACACATATCCAACATCAATTCTGTAAGTCCCTGTTGAGGTTCTGTTAAAGTGAATAAATCCAGCTACCATAAGACATAAACCCAGAAATCTGCATGTTAAAATGATAAAGGGTATTGCATTCTCAGATCACAGACCACTGCTGACAGAAAAGAGATTCTGGTTTGAACTCCAGGGCTCCTCCCAGCTTGTGATGCCAGAAGCTCAGGGCAACATTTGTGATGTGTCTCCAAGGTCACTGTGGGGAGGGAGAGGGGCAGTGTGAGCCTTTGAAGGGACAGGCTTATCTACAAGAGGCGTGCATCCCCTCTGCTCACATTCCTTTGACTCCACTGACTGAAAGGGATGAGGATCTAAGACGTAGCTTTGTGCCCAACATAACAGGAGACACACAGAAGCTGGTGAGCAGTAGCAGTCTCTGGGTTGTGCAGTGGTTTTAAACATGCCTACAAATTCTCTGATGCGCCTCCCTTCAAAAGGTAGAACCTAATTCCCCTACCCCTGAGTGTGGGCTCAAGTTCTAACATATACAAATGATGCTGTGTGACTTCTAAGACTGGGTCATAAAAAGCACTGTAGCTTCCTCCTTGCTCACTCTGTCTTCTCTCTAGAGTCACTTACTCTGAGCAAGTGCCAGCTGCCACATCAAAAAGACACTCAGTCAGTCCTATAGAGAGGTTAAAGTGATACAGAATTTGACTCCTGCCCATAAACACCAATACATTGAGCCAGACTTCCTCCTAACAGGCCCAAGAGGGTGCCATCTTGGAATTCACGTTCAAGCCCCAGTGTAGCCTTCAGATGATCGTGGCCCCAGCCTAGCTTATGAATGCAGTCTCACAAGAGGGCTATACCAGAAGCCCCCAGCAAAGCTACTTGGATTAGACCTCAAAACACATTTATGTGAGACAATACATGTTTATTGTTTTAAGTCATTAAAGTGAAAGTGAAGTCACTCAGTCGTGTCCAACTCTTTGGGATCCCATGGACTGTAGCCTACCATGCTCCTCTGTCCGTGGGATTTTCCAGGCAATAGTCCTGGAGTGGATTGCCATTGCCTTCTCCAGGGGATCTTCCCAACCCAGGGGTCTTTGGGGTAATTTATTTTCTAGCAGTAGATAATTAATGCAGCAAGGATCCACATACATAGCATAATAAGACTAGGCAAAGTATCTCTTTATCACTAAGTGGGACTTTGGGACTAGACCCAATATGGAACCTTTAATGGAGACTCAGTGACTGTTCTTGCTTACATTTGACAGCTATGAGATGTAGGGGCAAAGCTGAGAGAGATACTTCCTCTGTGCATTTCCTTTGGGTCCAAACTCGTAGTCTAGCCCTCTAATTATTGCCAGTTGAATGGCCAGGTTAGGCCATTCCAAGGAAAACTGTGCCAAGTAAAAACAAGGAAGAAGGAGGTGGAGTATGAATCTGGCGAACAGGCCCATGGGGGTAGGAGGAGGCCAAGAGGAAAAAGCTTGTAAGAGGACACAGAGCCTCACTCTTTTCAGAGAGATAGTCTCTGGAGGAAGGAGAATAAATCTGCAGAAAAGAAAAGGGCAAACTTTCCATTCTGAGCTGCAATCAAAACTTCCTTCCTTGTCTCTCAAAAATCTCCACCTCTAAGTGCTTGGAGTCATTAAATATCCCTGGACTTAGATCCATTCACATAAGATTCCTCTGATCTGGGATGCAGTGGGGTTAATACGAAGAAGCTTTATGCCTTCCCTGGAGGCTAGATGGCATCCTCTTCTGGCCTCCTAGGGCTATTGTTCTCTGCTTTTTAATAATAAAGGCTGGGGTCTGATTAATTCTATGATAGAATAACACTTTCTAACAACAGCCTATCTTCTCAAGTTCATTTTCACTTAATAACACCATACTTCACTCTATTAATAGAGTCACTCAAACAAATAATCAACTGAGTGTTTTCAAATTGAGACCTTGCTAAATTGGCTTTGATGGTCAGGGTATTTACTATGTTAATTGTTTATATACAGCAACAAACATTAATTGCAGGAGTTTGTTAATGTCTAAAGTTCTTATTTTTTTTTCTAAATTAAAACTGTCCCCTTGTATAATTATTCTCACTGATTATTTTCATCTTGACATACAGTTCATATTATGCTTTAGGGGAATATTAAAAAAAATGATGAATTTGTGTAGCTTAAATGAAATATTTCACCAGTAATAGCTATTTGACTATTGTCCAGCAATCAACTTCATTCCTTGTTTAAAAGAATAACTTGCATGTTAGACCCTCTTTTACATGTATGTATGGATGGATAGATAGGAAGATAGGTGGATGGATAGATAGGTAGGTAGATAGACACATAGGGAGAGAGCGCAATCTGGGTATACAGAAATGGAAGGCAAGGTTGAACCTCAGAGGAGACACAAATCATTACCACTTGCCAGAAAGCACTACACACTGGAATCCAAGTCCTGGTTCTGTGCTCTGCTCTGACATTTACAACTCTTTTGCCCAAAGTGAGTAACTGCAACCATTTTCAGGTCCATTTCCTGGTCTACTGCTCGTTGTCCTGCCCGTGATGTGGAATCACTTGAGTAGGTGACAGTGCTCTCAAATGTCAATCCAGAGTGTAAGAGATGATCAAGATGGAGAGAAAACCCCTCGTGTGGCTGCCACCTCTAATTCCTACACCCCCATTTCCAAAATTACTTATGCTGCTCTGATGGGCACAGAGGTGGCTTCTTATAAGGACGTGGTTCCTTTGAGGCCCCCAGACCTCCACCAAGGACTACGGCCAAGTACCTAGAGGAGAAGCCAGTGAATATTTGCATCAGCATGTTTTATATCATATTCCAAACACTTTGTTCTTGCCTACCCCAAAACCTAACTTTCAGAATGGACCTGTTAGGGGAGTGTAATCTCATTGGTTCTGTTTCATCACAACAAAGATTTGAAGCGACGGAATTAAAGCCCTCAGCACATGACAGCTCTTGGACAGTCTTTGTTATAGTTCTTGGACAGACCAGTTTTATTTAGAAAATAAAGGAAAGTACATCCTCGAGGTGTGAGGACTGCTGCTGCTGCTGCTAACTCGCTTCATGAGGGCGTGTTGACCCAAAAGATGAGAAGAGAAGAGAGAGAGAACAAGAGCGCGCACAGGAGAGAAAGAGACCCCCAGCCCTTTGGCTCCTCTTTTTATATGTTTTTTCTTCCCTCTGCTGCTGCTGCTAAGTCACTTCAGTCGTGTCCGACTCTGTGCAACCCCATAGATGGCAGCCCACCAGGCTCCCCCGTCCCTGGGATTCTCCAGGCAAGAACACTGGAGTGGGTTGCCATTTCCTTCTCCAATGCATGTAAGTGAAAAGTGAAAGTGAAGTTGCTCATTCATGTTGGACTCTTTGCAACCCCATGGACTGTAGCCTACCAGGCTCCTCCGTCCATGGGATTTTCCAGGCAAGAGTACTGGAGTGGGGTGCCATCGCCTTCGCCATTCCTCCCCCTAGGCCTGCCCTATGTAAACTGGGCTAGCCAGGACTGCTGTTTGTTCTGAGGTCCTCACTCCGGTCCTCGGACCTTCCTTTGTTCTATTTTCACGGGCTTTTCCCTTCCTTGTCTTTTAGCCACCGCCATTCTGGACTCCTTTTTCCTATTCTAACTACCTAACAGACCCAAGCTCCTGCTAAAATACAAATTAGCATAAAAGTGACTTGAATATTTCTGAGCACACAATAGCCGAGACCCACACTGTAATTAGCTTCCCCGGTGGCACTAGTGGTAAAGAACCTGCCTGCTAATGCAGGAGACATAGAGACGTGGATTCAATCCTTGAGATGGGAAGATGCCCTGGAGAAGGGCATGGCAACCCACTCCAGTATTCTTGCCTGGAGAATCCATGGACAGAGGAGCCTTTAGGGCTACAGTCCATGGGATTGTACAGAGTTGAACACAACTGAAGCGACTTAGTATGCACAGCATGCAAACTGCTTGTCTTTTCTGCTTGTCCCTAAAGTAAAACCACCCCAAGAACAAAACTATTTGCCTGTCTCTTCCCTCCTTGCTCCTGGAGGGTTGGTGTTACCTTTGGAGACTTTTCCTGCCTTTAAGACTAAGAGTTTTAAATATAGTATCCCAAGACCTCACTCAAAGCCACCACGTCCTCCTTGTTTTACAAAGCCCACCTTGAGCTACAGAGAGTAGCGCATAGTTATAGATGCCCCCACTCCCACCACCCCCAACACAGGATTGTGCAAAAGAGCACATTTCTTGCCATCTTTCCCGATCATATCCTCTGTTAACCTGTGACACAGTATTTTGGTCAAAGCATCAATGAATGAATCACAAATACCGAGAGAGAGTTTCCACTTCACAAATAGTTTTCAGTGTGGATGGTACTTTACCTTGGTGGATTTGTCAACTGCTTTTTCAAACTCAGGAATCATGGAATCCTGTGCAGCCTAGTGTAGAGCTCAAGAAAAATTAGCCAAGAAACCATTACTGTGATATCAAACTGCAAATGTGCCCTGAGTGGACGGAGGTGAAGGCAGATGTGTAATGCTAGTAAGATGATTCACAGGCACTTCTGGATCTTCTGAGGATGCTCAGGACCCAGAAATACTTGTATCATCATTGCAGCTATTTATGTCAACAAAATGTATTTTGTTTTGGCCAAGAAACAACAGCAAAACTGCTCAGAGATAATCTCCAACATCTTTTAATCCAGTCTGAATTTTAGGGAAGCTGGTAAAGAATTTTAAGGAAATGTGGGGTTTTGGTTTTTTTGTGTTTTTTTTTTTTTTGTCGACTGAAGCGACTTAGCAGCAGCAGCAGCAGCAGAGCAACTAAATGAACACAGTCATCACTTTAAGTCCTTTTCCACAAGCCCACAAAGTGCTGTTCTCTCTGTCAGAAAAACCTAAGCATCCATGACCACTCATCCACTTTGGATCTTCTCTCTTGTGCCTCTCTCAATGGCCACCAGAAAATATATTTATTGGAAGCCACCTCAAAATCAGGTGGCTCGTAATGGGTTTGGGGAACCTGGCTTCAGCCTGTTGTCACTGTGACTTTCATGACTTTTTATCAGCATCGCCACCACTGCCACCACAGATAATGAGTTAAGAGAAACCAGATCTAGTATTTTCACATCAAGTGATGAATCCAAATAAATCTGACAATCCTAGATGGATGTGCATGTCATATTTTAAAGTCTGGATAGCAGTGGGGCTTTGGTAATTTTCTTATCCTGAGGAAAAGTAAGCTCTCAACTGCTGGCCTCCAGCCCAGATTCACGGTCAAAGACCTGGGCTTTGGACCTTGAGCTTTCTCCGCCTCTGCTTCTCCCTTCCAAATTGCATAATGCAGACGCTGCTGATGTCCGTGGAAGATGCTGTGATGTATAACCTAGGTCTCCCTTCAGAAATTAAGGGCCTGTTTTCCTGGTTGTTCAGTAGGCAGTTGGCCAATAGCACTCAGCTCTGAGCCCTGTCCAGGAACTGCCCATGGACAACCCTCATCCAAAGATTGGTCCACAGGGGGATGTACATACCCTTCTCCTTTGCTCCAACTCAGAACAACTCTAAAGAGCCATCCTTGTTTCTAAGCTCCCCAAGGGGTCAGCTGCACCTCCCTTGAACCTGCATCGTAGCCAAATAAATGTCTGTCTTGGTCCATGCCTCCTTCCTTCTGTCCTCTGCAGATGTTGATCCCAAGAGCTCTTCCTATAATACATCTTGCATACTAATCTCCATCTCAGAGTCAGCTTCCTGGAATCCAAACTGTGGCAAGTCCCCTGTGCCCTCAGCCCACCTCCATGTTGACTTAGAGCTGAGGCTGACAATCTGGAGGCTGACAGCTTCCAACCTGGAGCGCCTGCGTCTCTCGGTGTCTTGCCTGGGGCTTTCTTAGCAATACAGGTTGCATACAAGTAGAAGCAGGGCATATGGGGGATTAACTCCCCCAGGAGGACCCAGGATAAATGCGCACCTCCCCATGCCTGGCTGGCACAGTCCTGAGACATGTTCCACAGTTTCTTGAGAGGCCCTGGTGGACCAAGTCTCTGCTGTGCCCACAGCTGCCTCACCCATGGATGTGTCATTGGCTTTCTCTTCTGTCTCACTGCTTCATACCCTGCTTCTGATTCCTGGGATCACCTTCTAATAAGTCACCAGCACTGAGGTACTTGCTTCCCTGGTGGCTCAGATGGTAAAGAACCTGCCTGCAATGCAGAAGACTCAAGTTTGGTCATGGGTTGAGAAGATCCTCGGGAGAAGGGAATGGCTACCCACTCCAGTATTCGTCCCTGTGGAATTCCATGGACAGAGGAGGCTGCCAGGCTATAGTCCATGGGGTCACAAAGAGTTGGACATGACTGAGCGACTAATACACACACACACACTGAGGTACTTGCCTCAGAATCCACCTCTGGGTGATCTGAAAAACACAGAGATGTTCTTATTTTTTTTCCTTTCTAAACTAGAAACTCACCACCGTGGGGGCAAGACCAAAAGTGCACTCGCTGTAAGGGGCCATGAGTCACAAGGAGTGTGTCAGGATAATAACTGTGGAAGATACTGAGGCTACAAGTTGAATCTCTGCCATGATGTCTGGCTAATGTCGAAGCATTTCATGATAACATTTATCAAGAGAAGGTAGACTTGAATGTCCCCCTTGCCCCATCCTCCTGTATGGGAGCTCTCCAAGTGCTCCAGAGGCTGAATGACAACAATGGCTGTCACTTACCAAGCCCTTTGCCGGTTTAGGAGGGAGCATGGGGCAGGAGCTCACTCATCCTTTGAGGTCGATAAAACCATTGACTCAGATTTAGAAACTGAGACAGAGGGGTGAGTGATTTCCATGGTCTCATCCTTAATCAGCTAAGAGCCAAAATTCAAACCCAGAGCAGATAAAAGTACAAATTCCAAATCAGGGGCCAAGAGATCACTGGAATATGTGTGTGCCCAGGCAGGTGAATGCTGGGCAGCCTGGAGTCAGTGATGTGAAGAAGAGAAAGGAAATAGCCTCCACGTCATGTTGCAGGGATATGTACGAGAGCAGGTAGAAAGGGGGCTAAGAGCATCCCAAAGGCTCTAGAAATGTGTTGATAAGGGTAGAGAAGGAGAGAAGAGACAAAATAACCACACCATCTTCCAGGTCAGCAGGCAGCCCTTGAGAAATGAGCTTGGTGCCAGTCCAAGCAAGCTGAATATGATCTGTCCTGAGGAGGGACTCTGGCTTCAATACTGTGCCCCCAGATGTCACCTTTCAACTAATATTTATTGAGCGCCCTTGAACTGGAGATGTGGAAATACACAGAAAAGGCAAGTGCCCTGCCCCCAGACAGCAAGTCTACTGGTCAGGGGAAACTGACAAGAAATAAATAAATTGATGTATTATAGATGTCTGAGAGTAATAAGAGCTCTGAGAAAATTAAAGAGGGGGTGTGCTAACAGTTGATGACGGCAGGTGCAATCTTAGATGAGGCGGCAGAGAGGTTTCTGGGGAAGGTCCCATTCAAGAAGACAAAGTATCTGGGGAGGGAGCAGCTGGTAGCAATGCCCTGTGCAGGGCTGGGGAGCAGCCAGTGTTGGGATGCAGAGAAGCAAGAGAGATAGCAGTGAGAGAGGAGGTGAATCAATTTCAAATCGAAATTGATGCCAATAACATCCAGGCGTGGGAACATCTAAGGCTGTCCCCCCAGTCCTGGACCTAAAGTTCTCCATGTCCTGCTGCTCCTGCCCCTTTGTCCTCCTTTGCTGTGTTGGTTTCACCTGGTGACAACCAAAAATCAACCTACGACAGCTTTTTTATAAGAAACTAACCACAACAAGCAGCTTATGGCCGTTACATGTACAGAGATCTGGAGTACACGAGGGAAAGCTAGCTTCACCCAGCCCACTCCATCTGCCACCTCCCTCGTCCCTCCCTGCCTCATGTTCTTCTCTCCTACCTCCACCAAGACAGAGCTTCTCCCCCTCCACATACTTCCTTTCTCCAGCCCCAGAACTATTTCTACTCAAGTGGAGATCTTAAATGCATTTCTGCATCGAGGTAAACCTCTTCTAAGAGGAACTTTTCAACAACCACTAAGAGAATACAATGTTCCCCATCTCATTAGTTCTCCCCCACCCCACCCCTCCTGGGCAGGTGTGTGGTAACAGGGCTGGAAGCCAGGGACTTGGCCTCAGGATGGAAGGAGCATCAGCTTCTGGCCACGGGCTTGCACGGAGAGCTGTGTGGTGTGTGCATCTTTCATCTAGAGAAAAATTAGGTCAGCTATAAATGGAGAGGACACGAGCACCGTGAACGCTACAGATCTCTGCTGGGTTTCCTAGGGGATGATCTACGTTATGGAGCTGTGGAGGTGTCCTTGCAACACAGGACTCGAGTCAGGCTTTTAACAGAGCTCTCATCTTGTTTTCCAATAAATACACACATACACACACACACACACACACACACTTTTAAAAACTAATCCTGGGAAAGGTGTGTGTTTAGTAGGGTGTTTTATTTTTCTTCTGTAATAGTCTAGATTAGGTTGTAAGATAGAAGATGGATTTCAGAAAATGGATAGGCCCTAAATAAACAAAAATAGTCTCCAGTCTATGATGTCTTTGCAACACAACTCTTTCTCCCTCGTTCTCCAACCCCTCATCCTTCCACCCTGGAAGCGCAGATGTAATTATAGTTACTGCCACTGATTGTGTTCCTAACGTATACACAGGCATTATCTCTAATCCTTCTAAGACAAGACAGTTAGCACTACTTCCATTTTACGGATGCAGAAACAGGCTCAGGAAGGTGGCTCCAGGCCACTTGCCTAAAACGGAGAAGTGTCAGAATCCTTCTGAACTGATTTTCCACTGCCTGCAAAAGAGAAAGGCTTTTTTCTTGATTCCCAGAGAGGAATCAATAGCTCTGTTCTCTGGGAGTGACTTTTGCAAGATCAACCCTGGGACAAGCCCTTGATTGAGTTTGTTCCTTGACAAAGTTTACCAGATCACCAATTAAACACTTGCCATAGGAGGTTCACTATCTAGAAAGGCCAGAAAGGGGGAATGGGAAGATGAAAGTGAAAGTGAAAGTCAGTCGTGTCCAACTCTTTGCAACCCCATGGACTACACAGTCCATGGAATTCTCCACACCAGAATACTGGAGTGGGTAGCCTTTCCCTTCTCCAGGGGATCTTCCCAACCCAAGGATCAAACCCAGGTCTCTGTCATTGCAAGAGGATTCTTTACTAGCTGAGCCACAAGAGAAGCCCAAGAATATCGGAATGGATAGCCTATCCCTTCTCCAGCAGATCGTCCCAACCCAGGAATCAAGCCAGGGTCTCCTGCATTGCAGTTGGATTCTTTACCAACTGAGCTATGAGGCAGGTCCCAAATGGGAGGATGGGGGTGGCCAAAAACCAAGAGACTGGGTCATTGCTTTCCAAATGTTAAAGTCTACTGAAATTTTAAATTTGACTACTTGGTGAATTTATCAAGCTGTCGGAAGAATCCAGGAAAGATGCAGGTCTCACCCTTCACCCTCTCCTTATCCCTCCCTTTCCCATTCCCACTGTGGCTGGTTGAATATTTCCCCTGCATTGACAAGCAGATTCTTTGCCACTAGCGCCACCTGGGAAGCCCGACTCTTTGAATATTATTCTGTCCCATTATCTTCCTCATTTTGCTGTTGGGAGGAGCCATTAAGACAAGGTGTATGCCCGTACTTTGTAAACTCTGCTAAGTCCCTAGAAAGCACCATCCATGAGTGCGATATAAAGCTTGATCGAGGCCATCCACATGCTAGTTTCAGTGTCCTCGAAGGGCAGGCACCTCTGTTATAACCACTATCCTCCCCAGCATCAGCAACAAGAAATATTCATCCGTCTTTTCAGTTATGCCAACCTCTGTGGTTAGCACCAATGTAATTCTGTCTGATCTTCAAAACAACCTTGTAAGGCAGATATTATCATCTCTATTTTACAAAAGAGAATGTTAGGAATTTAGTCCCTAAATAATACGCTTAGGGTGACTTAGGTATATGGCTTTTTGGAACTGGGTATTTGGAATGTTTTATCAAGTTACTTTCTTGGTTAAAGTACATCCTTCAAAGAGTTAGAAGAAAAAGAGTAAGGCTGAGTGCTCTTAGGGAAGACAAGCTGATAACAGGGGCCCCTTAACTAAGTGCACAAATCCTGAAATCACAGAAATGTCCTAAAAGCATCTCATGTCCCCTCATCACCATGGGCATGAACAGTTCTGAGACAAGCTGCTCAGCCTTTGCAGGGAACAGAACAGGTTGTGCCTTAGGAATGTATTCGCTTCAGGCTGGGGGTGACGTGTCAACCCCGCCGTGTCAGACTCCGCCTGGCCCCTCCCTAGGGCCTCACGTGCTTCTAGCCCCTCCCTGTTGTCTACTCCCCCTTCCTTCTGTGTCCTCCACATACCTCATTACCAAGCAACCCCAAAGTGGAACGCTTTGTTTAGAAAAGGCATAAACAGCGACCGTCCCGTTTAATCACAGAGTCTGGTAGTGTTCTAAAATAATTTACATGTACCTGGTCTTCAGATCTTCACAGGTACCTGTGAAGCACCATTAGCCCCCATTTTACAGATAAGTGAGCTGAAGCACACAGAAGCGAAAGGACTTTCTTAAAGCTCATTCTGACTTTGCAAGGCCGAGCTGGAGTGGGGACCCAAGTAGTCCCATGTTGCCACTTCAGAGACTGTTTCAGTTGTTTTAAAAGGTCGTTTTAATTTGGAAAGTCCCAAGCAGCCAGGAAGATGATAACTGAAGATGTGCTAATAAGTGAATACATGTCCAGGAAGCTAAGCCATTGTTCAGCCTAGAATTGGATTACAGAGGAAAAGAGTGGCAGGGCCTCACCCATAACAAGCATGGTTTTAAGAAGAAAGACAAAAGTAAGAATGAGGGATGGAGCCAAAAGGCAGAGCCCCAGGCTGGAAGCCCAGACACCTTTCAGCTGTCCAGAGGGGGCCCTATGTACAAAATGAGCATGTGGTGCCGGGAACCGAGGTGGGACTTTAGAGCATCACCTCCTTAGATGCACCCAGCACCCCTGAGAGGGAAGTGGTTTGCCAGAGGTCTTTTAGCCAGTGAGAGGGTGAGATGGGGTCTGAATGCCTTTCTGGAAGGGTAGAGGCAGAACTGGAGCTCAGAACGCTTGCTATGCCTTTCAGAAGGTTGAGACAGAGAATCAGTTGCAGCTGGCCGGGGGCTACGCTGATGAAGCCAAAGGTCATGCTGATGGAGCTAAAGATACAGTCACTGTTCTCAAGGTTGACAGCTTCATCAACAGAGCAGAAATTAGTGGGGAAATCGCTTGGCCAGCTTTGTACTGACCAGGGCAAACTGATGTCCATCCCAGGAAGAGCACTCCAGGAGGCAATCTTACCAAGATCAAATAAAGACACTTCTTGGCTTATATTAGAGGTAGATACTATTATATCTAATAGTATATTAGAGGTAGATACTATATATCTAATAGTATACTATTAGATACTAACTATAATGTACTCTCTGGCCTTTGTAAACCAGAGTGGGAAGATAAATGTTATGCCAACAAACCTAATTTAAATTAAAAATGTTCTCTGTAACTTGCCTTTGATTCCTATAATTCAGTTTACTGTCATATAAAAGGATGAGAGTTGATCATATTCTGAGAAATATTGCCTTAAATATTTTAACTAAAGTCCTCTCTAATGGTCTATTCAAGCACTAACCATTTAATAAAAAATGACAATTCAGTTGTAAATGTCATCACTGGGCACAACATTGTTCAATAAACACTAAAATAAACTCTTGTAGGAGTAGCAAAGGACACTTCTGAATCTCATTGCTATGCAGGAGTGTAGCACTGACAGTCCTGTCTGGGAAGCCACCACAGAATAAGGGCCCACCAGAAACATGGTCTCGGAGAAGGCAATGGCACCCCACTCCAGTACTCTTGCCTGGAAAATCCCATGGACCGAGGAGCCTGGTGGGCTGCAGTCCGTGGGGTCGCTAAGAGTGGGACACGACTGAGGACTTCACTTTCACTTTCCACTTTCACGCATTGGAGAAGGAAATGGCAACCCACTCCAGTGTTCTTGCCTGGAGAATCCCAGGGACGGGGGAGCCTGGTGGGCTGCCTTCTATGGGGTCACACAGAGTTGGACACGACTAAAGTGACTTAGCAGCAGCAGCAGAAACACGGTCTGGGAAGTACTTTTTTCTCTTCCCACCAAAACTGATAGAAACTAGAAATTTCCCTCGACACCAGCACCAACAATGAGAAGGATAGCCTATTTGCTTGTTTTTAAACAGCTAGTACATTTACAAGGCAAGTTACAGAGAACATTTTTATTTTAAATTTGCAACATTTCCAGTGCTCCAATGGGATGGCAACAAGGTGTGCTGTTCATCAAACCTAAAATTAGTTTTCTCTTTGTTGCTTGCTTGTTGGCTATACCTGCATTTAATAAAAAGGGAACCTCCTATAGATCCAGTTTGTCTCAACTAATTATTGGGTTGATTCTACAGATCTCCAGTTTAGAAACCTCTCAGGCACCTTCAAAGAATCTTTCTAAAATGGAGTAGACCCACATGACAATGACTGTCAAGATCTTGGAGCCTTGAATGAGTCCAAGCTTAAAGTCAGCAGCCACCCTTCTGCTACAATGTTTCAGACAAAAAGTGAGATGAGAGATATTTGAGGTTCAGGTCTCAGGGTCAAACATATTAAATGAACTGATAGTTTACTACATGCCTGAGAGAACAGTAAGGACAGGACATGGTCTTTCCCGCTGGGGAATTTCTTAATGTTGTAAAAGGTGAGGAGGTGCCCTGGAGGATACTGGTTGATAAAATACCAATGCAGTGAAACTTTGGAATCTGAAAATCCTAGACTCAGACCAAGCTCTGCCACCCATTAGCTGTGTCCTTGTGCACTTTAGTTGCCACGGGGTTGTAAGAGTGAAGGACCTGCCAGGAGTTGTCACACTGCTCTTTTATTCGTCACTTTGTTTATGCTGACTTCCTGTCTCCTTCACATGCTTGTCCAGTACATGCCAATTATATACTCTGTTTCATCTCCCCTCACTGTTATCTACATATGCTTTACTTTTTCATTATAAGTAATGAAAATTAACACATGATTGCAAATGGACAAATACTATATGGAGGTACTTGGAATAGTCAAATTCATAGAGACAGAATGTAGAAGAGTGGTCATCACGGATTCCAGGTGTGGGGGTGGGGAGGAACGGTGGGGAGTTGTGTTTAATGGATATAGAATTTCAGTTTTGCAAGATGCAAAAAGTTCTGATGATGGATGGTGATGATGGTGTCACAACAATGGGCATGTACTTAGTGCCACCGAACCGTGTACCGTTAAAATGGTAAATTTTATGTGACGTATATTAGAGTTGGACTATAAAGAAAGCTGAGCACCCAAGAACTGATGCTTTTGAACTGTGGTGTTGGAGAAGACTCTTGAGAGTCCCTTGGATTGCAAGGAGATCCAACCAGTCCATCCTAAAGGAGATCAGTCCTGGGTGTTCATTGGAGGGACTGATGCTGAAGCTGAAACTCCAATACTTTGGCCACCTCATGTGAAGAGCTGACTTATTTGAAAAGACACTGATGCTGGGAAAGATTGAGGGCAGGAGGAGAAGGGGACGACAGGGGATGAGATGGTTGGGTGGCATCACTGACTCAATGGACATGAGTTTGAGTAAACTCCGGGAGTTGGTGATGGACAGGGAGGCCTGGCATGCCTCAGTCCGTGGGGTCACAAAGAGTTGGACACGACTGAGCTACTGAACTGAACTGAACTGATGCATAATTAAAAAAAAAAAAGAAATAAAATAAATAAACACCTGACTCACTCTTAAGAAATTTACCTACAAGATCCATCATAATAGAATGATTTGTCACATCCAGACCCACCTCAACACTATCTTTTGGAAAGATTTGAGATGGGAAAAGATCCTTTTTTTTTGTTTTTATCCCCCTGGACAAAAAGGATATACACAGTGCCCAGCAGAGGGCAGAAGAGAGTCAAGGAGGCATTTCACCTTCAGTTTTGGCTGTGTGTTAGTTCATTCTTTTCTAATTTGCTGCCTAATGAAATGGTATTGTCTTTAAAAGAGAAAGTCTTTCTAAGACAACCACATTAGAGGACAGAGGATAAACAAGTCTTCCACTGAGTTAATCACATCATTTAAATGATCACATGGAAATAATTGCTCTGTGCTGGTTTTTCTGGTGGTACTAAGTTCCAACTTATCTTGCAAAGTTCTCCGTGAATAGTTGTATTGGTGTTCCCACAAAAGGACAGGAAGAACTGCACTAAGTCTCACTGGAAGCCCTATGGAAAGACTATTGTAGAATTAATGGGATTCAGGTATTTCGGTGTTTTCCTTCTTGGCAGCTGTGAGCTCCACTGTCATAACCAAATGCCACAAAAGTGCTGCCATTTACATTCACTTTAATGGAAGAAATACCTTTTCTTTCCCTCAATTTTCTACATATTTTCAATTATCCTTGATGCGCAGTAATTACTTTGGGGAGATTGCTCTTTGGCTTAAAAGGATATTGCCGTTTTATTATTTTAAAACACCAAGGGAATCATTTTAAAGGCAGAGAGCAGCATTTTTATGACAAGAGTTTTCTCTCTCCTCTCTTAAAGGAAGTCAAACGCGTTGCTGTCACATTTAAGGTTGCGGATTGTTTTTTGACTTCTGGTCTCTGGCAGCCTGGGAGGCTCAGGGCTGGCACTGGGATTCTCCAGGAGGGTTTTGTGTAATAAGAGTGAGCCTTAGCTTTCTGCCTTCTCCCTGGGAGGCTGCACGGAATCCTCCCCCAGTTAAAACTGAGGGCAGCAGCATTATCTGCTGAGGCAATTCTAGTTCTTCCCTTTATTTGGATAATCTGGATGCAGATAGCTTTCTCTTTCCTGCATTGAATATGATTCAAGTTCCCCAAATCTATTATTATTTCACCTGCCTTGCGATGGGAATTGGAGGCACACTGATAAATGATTTGAAAGATGGTCTAATTTCCGTAAATACCTCTGTTGGCTGTTAACTTACAATTTTATAATGTCTAAATAGAGGAAAACAACAGAATGGGAAAGACTAGGGATCTCTTCAAGAAAATCAGAGATACCAAAGGAACATTTCATGCAAAGATGAGCTCGATAAAGGACAGAAATGGTATGGACCTAACAGAAGCAGAAGATATTAAGAGGAGATGGCAAGAATACACAGAAGAACTGTACAAAAAAGATCTTCATGACCCAGATAATCACAATGGTGTGATCACTGACCTAGAGCCAGACATCCTGGAATGTGAAGTCAAGTGGGCCTTAGAAAGCATCACTACGAACAAAGCTAGTGGAGGTGATGGAATTCCAGTGGAGCTATTCCAAATCCTGAAAGATGATGCTGTGAAAGTGCTGCACTCAATATGCCAGCAAATTTGGAAAACTCAGCAGTGGCCACAGGACTGGAAAAGGTCAGTTTTCATTCCAATCCCAAAGAAAGGCAATGCCAAAGAATGCTCAAACTACCACACAATTGCACTCATCTCACACGCTAGTAAAGTAATGCTCAAAATTCTCCAAGCCAGGCTTCAGCAATATGTGAACCGTGAACTTCCTGATGTTCAAGCTGGTTTTAGAAAAGGCAGAGGAACCAGAGATCAAATTCCCAACATCTGCTGGATCATAGAAAAAGCAAGAGAGTTCCAGAAAAACATCTATTTCTGCTTTATTGACTATGCCAAAGCCTTTGACTGTGTGGATCACAATAAACTGTGGAAAATTCTGAAAGAGATGGGAATACCAGACCACCTGATCTGCCTCTTGAGAAATTTGTATGCAGGTCAGGAACCAACAGTTAGAACTGGACATGGAACAACAGACTGGTTCCAAATAGGAAAAGGAGTTCGTCAAGGCTGTATATTGTCACCCTGTTTATTTAACTTATATGCAGAGTACATCATGAGAAACGCTGGACTGGAAGAAACACAAACTGGAATCAAGATTGCCAGGAGAAATATCAAAAACCTCACATATGCAGATGACACCACCCTTATGGCAGAAAGTGAAGAGGAACTCAAAAGCCTCTTGATGAAAGTGAAAGTGGAGAGTGAAAAAGTTGGCTTAAAGCTCAACATTCAGAAAACGAAGATCATGGCATCCGGTCCCACCACTTCATTGGAAATAGATGGGGAAACAGTGGAAACACTGTCAGGCTTTATTTTTCTGGGCTCCAAAATCACTACAGATGGTGACTGCAGCCATGAAATTAAAAGACCCTTACTCCTTGGAAGGAAAGTTATGACCAACCTAGATAGCATGTTCAAAAGCAGAGACATTACTTTGCCAACAAAGGTTCGTCTAGTCAAGGCTATGGTTTTTCCTGTGGTCGTGTATGGATGTGAGAGTTGGACTGTGAAGAAGGCTGAGCACTGAAGAATTGCTGCTTTTGAACTGTGGTGTTGGAGAAGACTCTTGAGAGTCCCTTGGACTACAGGGAGATCCAACCAGTCCATTCTGAAGGAGATCAGCCCTGGGATTTCTTTGGAAGGACTGATGCTAAAGCTGAAACTCCAGTACTTTGGCCACCTCATGCGAAGAGTTGACTCATTGGAAAAGACTCTGATGCTGGGAGGGATTGGGGGCAGGAAGAGAAAGGGATGACAGAGGATGAGATGGGTGGATGGCATCACTGACTCGATGGACGTGAGTCTGAGTGAACTCCGGGAGTTGGTGATGGACAGGGAGGCCTGGCGTGCTGCGATTCATGGGGTCGCAAAGAGTCGGACACCACTGAGCGACTGATCTGATCTGATCTGATCTGAAAGCAGTTTGAAATTCCTCTGTGCGTATCCTGAGTGAGCTGAGAGTCACGTGCCCCCTGCATCAATTCTGCCCCCCTGCCCACCCCCCACCCCCCACCCCCCCCACCCCCCGCAAATAGAAAAGAAAACAAACTATTTTTCTCTTTCTCCGGCAGTGGAAGAATACTGCTCTCAAAGACCCGCGTGTGTGAACCATGAGCCTTTTTCTATAGAAAAGAAATGACGGGGGAACCCATCACTAAGTGCGGTAGGACAGGCTTGATTAATTTAATTTCTGTCTCCAGAATATTCTCTCTTCCTTTTTCAGAGTCAAGGTGAGGGGAGAGTGAGAGGGCATAAGGGTGGAAAGCTGCTGCTGCTGCTGCTGCTGCTAAGTCGCTTCAGTCGTGTCCGACTCTGTGTGACCCCATAGACGGCAGCCCACCAGGCTCCCCCGTCCCTGGGATTCTCCAGGCAAGAACACTGGAGTGGGCTGCCATTTCAAAAGAACTAGACCACTGAATAGCCCTCAGTCCTCTCAGAGGCTGCAAACCCCCCTGAGTTGAGCTACCTTGTGTTGTGTGTTATGTGGCAACGTAAAGATGAGTCGATGTCCTCTCTAATTACTTCAATTACCTTTCTATATATGGTAATCGCTTGGTTTACCATAAGGCTCAGAAAAACCCACTTTCTTGTGGAGTTCACCACACGTAGGCGCTCTGGAAGAGTTATTTTCAAAAACCCAAATCCCGAATTTCCATGAGGAAAATCTAAACAAATTGTACACACCAAATAAACATCATTGTGGGGAAGGGAGGGCTCCCATATGGAAATCTTGGTGACACATGGCGTTGGCAGGAGCTGCCTGCTACAATAAATTAAAATGTAAACAGCTTTCCTTGATAGAAAATCCCATATGGAAAATGGAATGTGGCTGTAGAATGCAGACCACATAAAGCACTATCTATTCTGCACTGAGTGGCGAAGCTGAGGAAGGCAGTGCAGCGAGCTTGTGTTCATCCAGTCTGCAGGGAGGGTGAACTTGTCTGTTGAACTCCATTGTGGAAGGTGAATGCCCAGCTCCCCAGGGCGCACTCCACTTCAGCTCAGGCTCACCGCAGGGTCTGTTTCCTTGGGTCGCACCTAAATTTATCACAGTAGAGGCTCTAGCTTCTGACAAGGTCTGTGGGAAAGGATCTGAATCCCTACTCCCTGTGCCCTATGTGATAGGCACTAAAAAATTTTCATTAAAAAAATTTAAAGTACAGAAAATAGTTTAACAAGCACTGTTTCCAGATTAACAAATACCAATATTGTATTCTACTTGGTTCAGATCTTTGTACATTCGTATAAAAGATGCAGAATATTCCAGCTAAAACAGAAGCCCCCTTTGCTCCCTTCCTGAGTCCTTTCTTCTCCCTCCTTCCTTCCCTGAAAAGGTGCCATCCTGAATTTTCTGAGTATCATCCTCTTGCGGATACATTACCATATTACTTGATTTAGTCCTTCCAGCAGCTCTTTCAAAACGATATCATCCTCATGTTTCAGATGAGAAAACTGAGACCCAAGGAGATCAGAATTTACTTAGAGCCACACATCAAGTAGATAAAAGAGCCTTTTTACTGTATCCTACCCCCAGAAGAGATGGTCCTCTTTCTCATGGCACCCGAGGACCACAAGGTTTCTTCCTGGCTGAATCACTTCACCTCCCTGGATCTTGATTCATGAGCTTCACTTTATGACTCCTTGATGGATCCATTTTCAAAATTTGTAAAGTCCAAACACAAACCCAGTTGGGAAGCAGTGAAACAGGAGAATTACACTATCTTATTACAGGCATGTGGACGTCCTATTTATCATGAAATATACGACTGGTACACAGTTGCCTTTCTGAGGGCCAACTGTGCATCCCATATTTCATTGGTTTCATGCCATTAGGGAGTTAACATCTACCTTAAAGATTTAGGAAATCTAAATGGGCTAAAATATGAAGCAACTTATCCCACTTATTGGCACGGGTAGTGCTCAATGAATTCTATCTAGAGGAATGATTACATATATCTAAAAAGGTACAGATGCATTGAAAATTCTACAAAAATGTCAGAGCTGGACTGAAATATATAAAAAGATACAATCTAATTTAGGCTATGTGTTTTTTACTATGGTAAAAAAAAATAAGCGATCTGATTTGGTGTAATAGTATCAGACAGAAACATTTTCTTCTACCCTCTTAGGTTTAGTACTGGCATGTGCAAATTAAACATAAATTTATAGTTTAACAGAGGAAAATGGCTTATTTATGTGCACACAAAAATACACCAGAAAGTGGCTCTCTAAATAGCTAAAGATAGGAGTTTATATCGGAGAAGGCAACAGCATCCCACTCCAGTACTTTTGCCTAGAAAATCCCATGGACGGAGGAGCCTGGTAGGCTGCAGTCCATGGGGTCGCTAGAGTCAGACACGACTGAGCAACTTCACTTTCACTTTTCACTTTCATGCATTGGAGAAGGAAATGGCAACCCACTCCAGTGTTCCTGCCTGGAGAATCCCAGGGATGGGGAAGCCTGGTGGACTACCATCTATGGGGTCGCACAGAGTTGGACACGACTGAAGTGACTTAGCAGTAGCAGCAGCAGTAGGAGTTTATATACCTAACTTAATGGTGGGGGATGAGGGGAGGGAGAGAAGAATCTTCTATGGGAGGAGCAAATGGTTTTCTAGGGGAACAAATGGGCTTTCCTGGCGACTCCGTGGTAAAGAATCCACCTACAATGCAGGAGATGCAACAGGAGCTGCGGGTTCGATCCCTGAACTGGGAAAGTTTCCTGGAGAAGGAAATGGCAACCCACTCAAGTATTCCTGCCTGGAAAATTCCATAGACAGAGGAGCTGGTGGTTACTAATCTTTGCACTTATAGTTTATTTATTAAAAAAAAATAGCTTATTTATATGCACACGAAAATACACCAAGAAAAGTAGCTCTCCAAATAGCTTAAGATGGGAGTTTATATCCCTAACTTAGTGGTGGGGGCTGAGAGGTGGGAGAGAAAAATCTTCATTGGGAAGAACAAATGGTTTTCTAGGGAACAAATGGGAGATAAGGAAGTTTGTGATAATGTCTGTTTATGCAAGTGGGAGTGGTCATCTCAGATTTTTCCTTCATGGCCGTAAAGCTTCTGGGTAGGGAATTCTTAACAGTCTCACTCCCAGAAGTTTCTGCTTTCTGTGCCAAAGGAAGGTTTCTTTCTACATCTGTTAGATCTAGAATGTCTTTACTTTAAAATAATCTTTATATTAATTTTAGGGATCTGAGTGGGTCTCTACATTGGCATTTAAACACTTCCCAACCCCCATATATTAAATAAACATGCTGTAATGTTGTTAGGCAGATTTTATAAAGTTTAAAAATAAAGCGATATCTTCTAAGCTGTTATTGTGTAAACTAAAACAAAGGAAGCCTTTCCAATCCAGGAGAAAAAAGTTCTAACAGAGTCTAGATTCAGTGACTATTGCAGTGGGGAAGACTGTCACAGGAACAGTGTTAACATCCTGTGTTCCACCTCCCAAGAGTCTGGGACCTTCTAGTCTTCAGTTTTTTCCCCTATAAATAAGGACGATAATGATGTCTAATTTGTAGATTTCTTTGAATAAAATCTATGTAGGCTGAAAAGTCATTTGGTTTATAAAGGCTCATATATGTTAGATTAGCATTTTAAAACAGTATGATCATATAAATAAGATGACATTTTATTCATTTAAATCAAGAGAAATTGGATGGTGATTAAACTTGAAAACTTAAAAAAATATGTATACATATATATGTATATATATAAATATATTCACCTCCAGGGAATGCCAAGCTGACATTCACCCTTAGGCACTCTGGTGGCTATAACTTATGTCAATACTGCCGTTTTGGAGACAAACCTGTTTTTAAAAACTGGAGTTAAGAGCCAAAGACATTACCAAAATAAAACCATAGCCACTTAAGGACGTCCTTGAGTATGATGACCTTGCAGAAAGTGATGGTTATTGCAGAACGTTGTGTGCTTGATACTTTTGCCTTTTTATTTTCTTGGCTCAAACCAGAAATGCCAACCTCTCCATCTATTCTAGAATCTCTGCCATGTTTATGGACAGAAAATGGCTGATGATAGGTTTTTGGTCAGGTGATCTTCAGTTAGACCTGAAACTTACCTGCTATTTTAAGCAAAATTTTATAAGATCCTCACCTAGCAAAACACACACCCCAACACACACACACACACACACACACACACACACACACTACCTTTCATAAAGAGTATTCCCCAACCTCACAGTTTTATCTGGAAAAAAGTCAAACAATCATGAATGTAGCTATTAACACTAACTTCAAAATTGCTGTAACAAGGTTCAAGTGGATATAAACGTTAGAATGAAGTGTCCTGTGTATAGTGATGTTTTTAATAATATGCTTCTAAAAATTAAGCTTTTCATGTGAAAATTGTCAAATAAATAGCTGTGCTGATTTCTAAAGCAATAAGTAGCTCACGGATTTCATTATTTGCTACAGATTTTCAAATGAATTGATTAAAAATTACATCTGACTAGCAGTCCCTGAGAGACTCTCTAATTTTCCACTAAAATATATACAAAATTGCTTTTGTTTTTTTGTTTGTTTAATGATAGTCATAATACAATTTAAAAAAATAAGGTACTACTCTATTCAAACTCCTCCCATAGTCTGGCCTTTCCCTACTTACAATTTCATCTTCCCCTTTTCCTTCTTTTTTTTTGTTTTTCCCACCTTTTTGTATGCTATTTTTTTTTTTTTAATTTACCTCTTTCTGAAACACTCTAGGATCGAATGTGTTCTTTCCTTTTAACAAATAGGACATAAGTATGATTTCCAATGTGCCTAAATAAGCAATGCCAAAAACAAAGAAATTTTATCTTGTGTCCTCATAGTGGGGAATGTTTCAGGTGGTGATAATTTCCAAGATCCTATAAGGGTTTGACAGGCCACAAAGGAACATGGTCCAGGTATTGGCTGGATAGCTTAGGTTTACTTTTCCCCCTTTCCTTCTTAATAAAATAAACTTCCCACCTATTATACCATGTGCTCTTCCATGCCTCAAGCTCACATGCCCCACCAACTCCAGTTCTTTGAATGACTAATTCTGTTTATTCTTCAGTACTCAGCACAAGCATTGTCTCCTGCAAGACTCATTGTCCATTGAGTGAAATAAAAACCCATTCATGTGGCTTCCTAGAGCGTTCTGTAGCAGTAGCTCAAAAACCTCTTCCCATTGCATTGAAACTCTCTCTTCCCAGGTCTGTTTCTTCTCTGTTAACCTAAAACAATAAAAGGGCCAGTTATTTTTCCAGCACAACAGGGTTTTTACTTGGGAGCAGCAAAGAACTGCAATTCTGGACATGCAATTATGATGAAGCACAGGCAAGTCAGGTAAAGCAAGGGAGAGAAGCTGTTATAAACACAAAGTCCAAAGTACAGCAGTTTTTCCTTGGCTGAGCTGTTTGTTGTCAGGCAAGAAGAAAATGTTTCCTCTTCCTGCTGGCCCTGTAATGTCGCTTTCTGCCAGAGATGCAAGGTATGTCTCTTCCTACTGGGATCTGTGCTGGCACAAATGGTATATGCATGAGAGCTCCCCTTCTGGCCTCCCAGCTCCATTTCCATGAAGTTTCCCTTTTAATTTTCACAGCTCCCCCTCAACTGAGGTCTTCAGAACAGAACTGATGTGCTGGTGTAGTAATTCCTAACTCAAGAGTTTACCATGAAATGATTATTTCCATTTTACAATGGATAGTTTAAAATGTCTTTAAAAACATTATTCTCAAATTAACAATAAACTATATAATAAATTATAGAGACAGGACAATGGCTCAGTTGTTTCAAAATCATGTTTATTATATATACACACATCATATGTGTGTGTGTACACAAAATACTCCTGAGTTAAAATTAACCCAAAACACCAACAATTTTCAAAGCAAATTCCTAGAAATGTTTGTTTCATGAGCTACTCAATGAAAAAGGGAAAGTTGAAATTAAATATTCTGAGATATCCTACACTAAGAACCCTGCAGACACTTTTGAACACAGTAGTGCCAACAGTTCTCTGACCATGTTGCAATTTTGTCAGGTACAGACTGAACAGACTAAGTAGACTCACCTACTCTGTGGACACACATTGAGAAACGTTGCATGACTTATTCTACCCAGCGCTTTACACGGCAGACAGGTCAGACCTAGATGTCCCAGCATACGTGGAAGATTTTTGTTGGAGTGGATTGTGCTTCTACCACAACACAAGAAGAAGCAGTAGACACATGCCACGTGGTACTCTGTTGGAGGACTGCCTAGCTTATCTTTTCCAATCCTACAAATTCTGCTCTTCTTTCACAGGCAGTCCTTCTAATTCAATGAATAATGTTATCTCCTTTTGGGGGGCATGTGTAAAAGGATTGTTAACTATTTTGAAAAGCACCCATCTGTGACAATAGTCATGCTTACTGTGGCACTTGATTGAGATGATTTGGGAGAGGATTATGTCTCACAAATAGGAGGAAAGAAAGGGCAGAGAGGTCCCCTTTTCTTTATAATATCAGATTTATGTCTGATACCATGTGTTCATATTTATATCATATTTGTGCATAGTATCATATTTAAAACATATTTTCCATTTAGCTTTTCTAAAATTAAGGCACAGTTTGGGGAGTAGGTACCAAAATGCACTGCTAATTTAAAACTTGGGGTGGAATAAGGACAATTCAGCTTTTACTTTATTCATGAAATCTTAGCACAGGAAATGCTACACTGTCATTTGTTTGTGGCTTCATCTTCTGCACAAAATTAGTTTTCTGCCTCGTGTCATTTGTCAAGTCATCTTTTAAACTAGTAATTTCCCTACATCCCTTATAAAGGCAGCCCATCTTTAAAACCACTGCATGCTGACGTCACCCAACAAATTGTCACTACAGGGAAGGAATAACATGAAAGCTGAGAGTTATAACGCTGACCAAATGCAGAGCAGACAACCTTTTTGACCAACATCTTATCATAAATGCAGATTCAACTGTTAACTTTGGTAATTGTTGAGAAGGTTAACACTCTGCTATAAGTCCCATGACATAGGCATCACATCGGACACAAAATCATACATGTGTTGAACATGCTAATTATACAGAGGCGCCTAATGTACCATAAAATATACATGCATCATCTACAAAATGGTAAAATGCCAGTCTAAATATTTAAGAAATTTTACCCTAAATAGAATGTTTACTCAAGTAATAATAAATAATTTATAATATTTGATTAAATGGAGGTTTGCTAAATGCTTAGGATATAAAGATACTGTAAGGAAATTATAGGGAATCCAAATCATTTTGGAATGTCAGACAGAAAAGTCCAGTTTTCAAATCTCTACCTAAAGTAGTATTCAAATCATTTTGCACTTCCAGAAGAACCTGTAATTACCACCTTTCACGCTAGGTGGTGTACTCAAGACCAAAAAAAAAGCTATTAAATGGATGAATACATTTGATTTAGCAAGGTCAAAAGAAATGGAGAAGATCATTTTAAACTTGGAAAGAGGTAATTATTTTATATAGAATTCCAATGCGTTTGATAAAGAAAACAGACTGAGTCAGAGAAGCACGGAAAAGTGGTTTAAATAGCTTTGGGGATATTTCTAAATAGGGATTCTCTACGAGTAAGCCACCTACCATCAGGAGAGCCAGTTAAAACACACATTCCTAGGCCACACTGCCACGGTGCAGAATTATCACATCAGACTGGTGAGGATAAACTAGAGACCTGAACCTGTTTTTCTAACATATGGTTTTTATGCAAAATTCTAAGAACTAGATTTACATTGCTCTAAATCTGCCTGGTAGTAAAAAATCCCAGTTGGTTGAAACGTTCCTGATGTTCAGAAACTTTGTTTTCAGCCTCCTCTAGCTTTTATCTTGAAAATCAGCAGTTGTAGGTTTCACTTTAAGGTCTCCAGATGAATTTTTGCTAAGTTACTATTACCCCAAGAAAATTCAGAGTGGCAGGTTCAACACTGTATGTAACAGAATTTTGGAAAGCAGTTTGAGCTTTGTAGAATGGGGAAAATGTGTTTTATAGAATGCAATGAAAATTAATCTCTTCTGGGAGGAATGGGTGGTATTTATATTAGGTATTCAAAAGTCGAACCACATTGATCTGTCTTTTGAAGTAATTACATTGATCTCTGGAGTTAGAGAAATGTATTGCTTATTCCCTGCGGATATTTTCCAAACCTCTTTTAAAAAACCAAAGCAGTTTTTTTTCCTTCTAGTTCAAGTCACAAAGAAAAGCGTCTTCTTGAACTGCAGCAAATTATTCTGAGGAATAGGAGAAGGCAATGGCACCCCACTCCAGTACTCTTGCCTGGAAAATCCCATGGACAGAGGAGCCTGGAAGGCTGCAGTCCATGGGGTCTTGAAGAGTCGGACACGACTGAGCGACTTCCCTTTCACTTTTCACTTTCATTGGAGAAGGAAATGGCAACCCACTCCAGTGTTCTTGCCTGGAGAGTCCCAGGAACGGGGGAGCCTGGTGGGCTGGCGTCTATGGGGTCGTACAGAGTCGGACAGGATTGAAGCAACTTAGCAGCAGCAGCAGCAGCAGCAGCAGCAGCAGCAATAGCATTCTGAGGAATGTGTACGTGTATGTGCTCATGCTCCTGTGTGTGTGTTCCTGTGCTCTCTAGAACTTCCTGAAATGAGTGTTCTGGGTTTCTTGTTTTTGCTTTTTTTTTTTTAATAATTTTAGTTAGTTAGTTTCGGATGTGCTGGGACATTGCTGCTACGAAGCCTTTTCTCTAGTTGCAGCAGGCAGGGTCTATTGTCTAGCTGTGGTGAGCAGGCTTCTCACTGCAGTGACTTCTCTCGTTGTGGAGCGTGGGCTCTAGGGCACTCAGGCTTCAGCAGTTGCCACACATGGGCTCAATAGTTGTGGCACCCAGGTTTAGTTGCTCCGCGGCATGTGGGATCTTCACAACCCAGGGATCGAACCCATGTATCCTGCATTGGCAGGCGGATTCTTTATCACTGATCCACCAGGGAAGCTCTTGAGTTTTATTTTAAATGAGAATTTTTTGGTAGCATCAAAAGCTTGCTCCTTTAAAGTCACTTGTAAAGTATTTTTGAATGGATAATATACTCAGATAATCACTCAACTTCGACTGAGTATACAGAATAAAATTTAACCACTGTGTTAAGACTTAACACAGTCTGTGAAAGTGTATTCTGTAGAGTTTGCAAGTAGTCCACTGAGGGCTACTGGCCCCTATAGTACATTAACACAGGCATCTTTGCTCTTTGAATTCTTGTACCTAAATGGTAAGGTTTTCTTATTTTTCACCTTACTTTCAATTGTTATTTCATGTCTCTATCAATACACCAATGCCGTAGGGAGGATTCTTTCTATTGCTAATCTTCAGAAGTTTTGGAAGGCTGATAACCACATTTAGTTTGTTAGGAATGTGTACAGAGTAAGAAGGAGAGTAGGAACGCAGTGGAGTTAAGGAATACTAAATCAGTGAAGTAGGAGATACTTTGAAATATCTACTCTGCCAGTGCTTTCTAATTATTTCCTCATTCTTGATTGTTTTTCCCATGGGGGAGACTGTAGGTAGTTGAACTATTGTTTCAAGTAAATCTTCTGAATCTACTTTTACTTGTGGTTATAATCATAACATTTCTAGAAAAGCTTTGTGGCCCCCTAAAATATATAAATGTTTTCAATTATTTTATTTTTCATCTACTAATAGCAGAGCATATTTTCTTTCTTAAAAAATCTAGATGTACTTCTGAGTGTTTTATGAGACAGCATATTTGCATTGCTTTCTATGTATATGTATTTATACATGCATATATGTGAGTGTGTCTTTCATATGGGGCAGAGAGGAAAAGGAGCCATTTTTCCACTTTGGGAATGACTTCACACGAATCTGCTTTATTTGAGTTACTTTCCTTGCTTAATTGTCTTCATCAAGGTCACTACATGGTAGAAGCACCACAAAAACAGGAATAAGAGAGTTTACAAAGGAGTAATATACCAGGACTGGAATTGTTTGTCTGCTCTCTCAGGGGCAGGATGGAGGAGCTGATGAACAAAAGCAGCCGTTTCCAAGAAAGAACAATGGCATTCTCTGTGACCTGGAGCACAGCTGGTAACCCTGGATCCTCAAACATTAACTCCTTCCTGAAGACCCACATTAACATTTCCTCCAGCCACATCTACAATCTACAGCATCTCAGACAAATTGAACACCTTGCTTTTTTTTTTAATTTAAAAAAATTTTCTTCTAATTGAAAAAAAAATATGTTTTTTTTAGCATTAAAGAACAACTCCAGTAAATTTATAAATGTCTAAATACATGAGGTTTGTTTGTTGAGATTTGTATCTGGAATTACTAAATACCCATGTGACCATGAGCTGCAGGAGGGTGAAGACTGGATTTGCTTTGCTCCACACAGTTTGTCTGGCATGACCCAGTGCCTGGCACACAGTAGGCCCGTGATAAACATTGTTAATCAACTGACTGACAGTAGTTGAAACAGAAAGTCATCAGTGGGTTGAGATTGACTTGAAACATTAACGGAATCAGTCGGATCAAAACATAAATGTGATTTTTTTTGTGTCTTACTGATTTATTTCCTCTGTTTCCCCTCACATAGCCCTGAAAACCTATTTTAAATTTCATGAGGAGCAATGACGTGTTCCACTGTGCCATCTCAAATCTCCTTCTCTGAATTCAGGTTTCATCTTAAGTGCAGAAAAAGTGATGCAGGCTCACAGTAGAAAAGTATATTTTTGAAAATACCCAAATCTCACTGCCCAGAAATAAGAACCACTAAAATGTTTGCTGTTTCCTTCATATTTTTCTGTATTTATATCTTTAATTTATATCTATATTTGCATAATTCAGTACTATAAATATAATTTCATATTCTGCTTTTAATGTAAATGTTATTTCTTAAGCATATGCCATATCATTCAGTTTAGTTCAGTTGCTCAGTCATGTCCGAATCTTTGTGACCGCGTGGACTGCAGTACTCCAGGCTTCCCTGTCCATCATCATCCTGAAGCTTACTCAAACTCATGTCCATCAATTTGGTGATGCCATCCAACTTTATCATCTTCTGTCATTCCCTTCTCCTCCCACCTTCGATCTTTACCAGCATCAGGGTCTTTTCAAATGAGTCAGTTCTTCACATCAGGTGGCCAAAATGTTGGAGTTTCAGCTTCAGCATCATCCCTTCCAATGAATATTCACGGCCTGATTTCCTTTAGGATGGACTGATTGGATCTCCTTGCAGTCCAAGGGACTCTCAAGAGACTTCTCCAACACTAAAGTTCAAAAGCATCAGTTCTCTGGCACTCAGCTTAATAGTCCGACTCTTACATCCATACATGTTCAGTTCAGTTCATTTGCTCAGTTGTGTCCGACTCTTTGCGACCCCATGAACTGCAGCATGCCAGGCCTCCCTGTCCATCACCAACTCCCGGAGTCCACGCAAACCCATGTCCTCCATTTAGTTGGTGATGCCATCCAACCATCTTATCCTCTGTTGTCCCCTTCTCCTCCTGCCCTCAATCTTTCCCAGCATCAGGGTCTTCTCAAATGAGTCAGCTCCTCACATCAGGTGGCCAAAGTTTTGGAGTTTCGGCTTCAGCATCAGTCTTTCCAAATAACACCCAGGACTGATATCCTTTAGGATGGACTGGTTGGATCTCCTCACAGTCCTTGGGACTCTCAAGAGTCTTCTCCAACACCACAGTTCAAAAGCATCAATTCTTTGGCACTCAGCTTTCTTTATAGTCCAACTCTCACATCCATACATGACTACTGGAAAAACCATAGCTTTGACAAGACAGACCTTTGTTGGCAAAATAATGTCTCTGCTTTTTAATATGTTGTCTAGGCTGATCTTAGTTTTTCTTCCAAGTAGGAAACGTCTTTTAATTTCATGGTTGCAGTCACCATCTGTAGTGATTTTGGAGCTCAAGAAAATTAAGTCTTTCATTGTTTCCATTGTTTCCCCATCTATTTGCCATGAAGTGATGGGACCGGATGCCATGATCTTAGTTTTCTGAATTTTGAGTTTTAAGCCACCTTTTTTACTCTCCTTTTTCACCTTCATCAAGAGGCTCCTTAGTTCTTCTTTGCTTTCTGCCCTAAGAGTGGTGTCATCTGCATATCTGAGGTTATTGATATTTCTCCTAGCAATCTTGATTCCAGCTTGTGCTTCATCCAGTCCAGCTTTTCTCATGATGTACTCTGCATGTAAGTTAAATAAACAGGTGACAATATACAGCCTTGATGTACTCCTTTCCCAGTTTGGAACCAGTTTGTTGTTCCATGTCCAGTTCTAATTGTTGCTTCTTGACCTGCATACAGATTTCTCAGGAGACAGGTCAGGTGGTCTGGTATTCCCATCTCTTTCAGAATTTTCTATAGTTTGTTGTGATCCACACAGTCAAAGGCTTTGGTGTAGTCAATAAAGCAGAAGTATATGTTTTTCTGGAACTCTCTTGCTTTTTCGATGATCCAATGGATCCTGGCAATTTGATCTCTGATCCCTCTGCCTTTCTAAATTCAGCTTGAACATCTGGAAGTTCACGGTTCACAGTTCACCTGACTTGTAGAATTTTGAGCATTACTTTACTAGCAGGTGAGATGAGTGCAATTATGCAGTAGTCAGAGCATTCTTTGGCATTGCCTTTTTTTGGGATTGGAATGAAAACTGACCTTTTCCAGTCCTGTGGCCACTGTTGAGTTTTCCAAATTTGCTGGCATATTGAGTGCAGTGCTTTCATAGCATCATCTTTTAGGATTTGAAGTAGCTCAACTGGAATTCTATCACCTCCACTAGCTTTGTTTGTAGTGATGCTTCCTAAGGCCCACTTGACTTCACATTCCAGGATGTCTGGCTCTAGGTGAGTGATCACACCATCATGGTTATCTGAATCATGAAGATCTTTTTTGTATAGTTCTTCTTTGTATTCTTGCCACCTCTTCTTTATATCTTCTGCTTCTGTTAGGTTCATGACATTTCTGTCCTTTATTGTGTCCATCTTTGCATGAAATGTTCCCTTGGTTCTCTAATTTTCTTGAAGAGATCTCTAGTCTTTCCCATTCTATTATTTTCCTCTATTTCTGTGCATTGATCACTGAGAAAGGCTTTCTTATCTCTCCTTGCTAGTCTTTGGAACTCAGCATTTAAATGGGTATATCTTTCCTTTTCTCCTTTGCCTTTCACTTCTCTGCTTTTCTCAGCTATTTGTAAGGCCTCCTCAGATAACCATTTTGCCTTTTTGCATTTCTTTTTCTTGGGGATGGCTTTGATCACTGCCTCTCATATGATGAAATGAACCTCCATCCATAGTTCATCAGGCACTCTGTCTATCAGATCTAGTCCCTTAAATCTATTTCTCATTTCCAGTGTATAATCATAAGGGATTTGATTTAGGTCATAACTGAATAGTCTAGTGGTTTTCCCTACTTTCTTCAATTTCAGCCTGAATTTGGCTTTAAGGAGTTCATGATCTGAGCCACAGTCAGTTCACGGTCTTGTCTTTGCTGACTGTATAGAGCTTCTCCATCTTTGGCTGCAAAGAATATAATCGGTCTGATTTCATTGTTGACCATCTGGTGATGTTCATGTGTAGAGTCTTCACTTGTGTTGTTGGAAGAGGGTGTCTGCTGTGACTAGTGTGTTCTCTTGGCAAAACTCTGTTAGCCTTTGCCCTGCTTCATTTTGTACTCTAAGGTCGAATTTGCCTATTACTCCAGGTATCTCTTGACTTCCTACTTTTGCATTCCAGTCCCCAATTATGAAAAGGACATCTTTTTGGAGTGTTAGTTGTAGAAGGTCTTGTGGGTCTTCATAGAACCATTCAACTTCAGCTTCTTCAGCATTACTGGTCGGGGCATAGACTTGGATTACTGTGATATTGAATGGTTTGCCTTAGAAACAAATGGACATCATTCTGTTGTTTTTGAGATTGCATCGAAGTACTGTATTTCAGACTCTTTTGTTGACTATGATGGCTACTCCATTTCTTCTAAGGGATTCTTTCCTACACTAGTAGATATAATGGTCATATGAGTTAAATTCACCCATTCCACTCCATTTTAGCTTGCTAATTCCTAAAATGTCGACATTCACTCTTGCTGTCTCCTGTTTGACTGCTTCCAATTTGCCTTGATTCATGGACCTAACATTCGAGGTTCCTATGCAATAGTGTTCTTTACAGTATCACACTTTACTTCCATCACCAGTCACATCCACAAGTGGGTGTTGTTTTTGCTTTGGCCCCATCTCTTTATTCTTTCTGGAGTTATTTCTCCACTGATATCCCGTAGCATATTGGGCACTCACCCGACCTGGGGAGTTCATCTTTCAGTGTCCTATCTTTTTGCCTTTTCATGCTGTTTATGGGTTTCTCAAGGCAAGAATACTGAAGTGGTTTTCCATTCCCTTCTCCAGTGGACCACATTTTGTCAGAACTTTCCACCATGACCCATCCATCTTGGGTGGCCTGACATGCCATGGCTCATAGCTTCATTGAGTTAGACAAGGCTGTGGTCCATATCATCAAAACCTCTTAAAAAACATAATCTTGATAGCCATGTTGTATGCCACCATAGAGGGATGTCCCATAATCAGGTTAATTTCTTTTTCTTTCTTTTTACTGTTGGGCATTTAGATCACTTGGAATATTTTTATCTTCATGATCATCTTTACACATAATGTTTGTGAACATCAGATTGCTTTCTTGGAACACTTTCCTAAAAACATACTTGATTATTTTTAAGGCTTTTGATCTAAGTACTACCACACTGCCTTCTGGTTTTATTACAATTAGTAGAATAAATGGATCTCAGGTGGCCTTGGCCGGCAATGGCTTGGAGTGGGACTTGGGTTGGTCCCAGAGACGGGGCTGTCACAGCACTGAGAGCACTAGATTCTAGCCTCTAGGCCAGTGGTCAGTGACAAGGGCTTTGGCCCTTTGGTTTTGCAAAAAGAAGCTTCCACAAAGACGGAAAGTAGTGAAGCAAGTAAAGTTTGTGTGTGTGTGTGTGTGTGTGTTTTAAGAGGGTAAAGAATACAGCATGTGTGGATAGGCATACAAGCAGACTCAGACAGAGAATCCCCGAGTTGCGCCTGAGTGGCAGTTTAAATCACTTATATGGGGCATTTCTTCTGGTTTTCCTTTGGTCAGTCATTTTGATTTGCCTGGTTCACTGTCCCTATTTGGTATATCTTAGCATCCTTCCATGTGTGAACACGCATCTCTTAGCCAAGATGGATCCTAATGCAAACGTGTCTGGGTATGGCATCTCTAGACATTGCTCCCACTTTTGCCTGCAAGGAGCCTTTCTGTGCCTGTGTGGCTGGGGAGTTCTCCTGACTTTGGGGAATGAGAGATGTGTGGTCTGGGCAGGGCCCAGCCTCCTCCCTTAATTGCTATTCTCATCTTGGAGTTTCCGGTCAATAGAGAATGAATTTCCAATTGCTTTACCCTGCTGGGGCCAGTCTGCCTCCTGGCTCAAAACTTCTAACAGCAGTGAATGAGACTCTAATAGTAACTGATAGCAGCTAACCTTTTTTTAAGTCTTATTATGTGCCAGATACCATACTAAATGCTTTATGTGTGTGTTTTCTCGTTTAACTTTACCCATAGCAATATGAAGTAGGTATTATTTTATACCCATTTAAAGATGATAAACTGAGGCACAAAGAGGTTACAAACTTCCCTGGACTCATACAACTGGATTTTTGGAGCCAAGTGATCAGTTGCCAGAGCCCTGGCCCTTACTATACTGAAGGAATCTTTGGCAGCATTGAAAGGTACCCCTTAAATCTGGTATTTTAATTCTTTGCTAACTATATAGAAGAAAAAACAGTATCTCATTGTAGTTCCTAAGTTTCATTATGTTAATATCAGCAACTTTATGTGCTTTCCTGATATAGCTATTTAGCCAGTTGTATTTCTTCCATCCAGTGTGAATTGTGTTTCCATCACTTGCTACTTAGTGACTTCTTTTTTTTTAAATATAAGCTTCAGATCAGATCAGATCAGTCGCTCAGTCGTGTCCGACTCTTTGCGACCCCATGAATCACAGCACGCCAGGCCTCCCTGTCTATCACCACCTCCCAGAGTTCACTGAGGCTCACGTCCATCGAGTCAGTGATGCCATCCAGCCATCTCATCCTCTGTCGTCCCCTTCTCCTCTTGCCCCCAATCCCTCCCAGCATCAGAGTCTTTTCCAATGAGTCAACCCTTCGCATGAGGTGGCCAAAGTACTAGAGTTTCAGCTTTAGCATCATTCCTTCCAAAGAAATCCCAGGGCTGATCTCCTTCAGAATGGACTGGTTGGATCTTCTTGCAGTCCAAGGGACTCCCAAGAGTCTTCTCCAACACCACACTTCAAAAGCATCAATTCTTCGCTGCTCAGCCTTCTACACAGTCCAACTCTCACATCCATACATGATCACAGGAAAAACCATAGCCCTGACTAGACGAACCTTTGTTGGCAAAGTAATGTCTCTGCTTTTGAACATGCTATCTAGGTTGGTCATAACTTTCCTTCCAAGGAGTAAGCGTCTTTTAATTTCATGGCTTCAATCACCATCTGCAGTGATTTTGGAGCCCAGAAAAATAAAGTCTGACACTTTCCACTGTTTCCCCATCTATTTCCCATGAAGTGGTGGGACTGGATGCCATGATCTTCGTTTTCTGAATGTTGAGCTTTAAGCCAACTATTTCACTCTCCACTTTCACTTTCATCAAGAGGCTTTTGAGTTCCTCTTCACTTTCTGCTATAAGAGCGGTGTCATCTGCATATCTAAGGTTATTGATATTTCTCCCGGCAATCTTGATTCCAGTTTGTGTTTCTTCCAGTCCAGCGTTTCTCATGATGTACTCTGCATATAAGTTAAATAAACAGGGTGACAATATACAGCCTTGATGTACTCCTTTTCCTATTTGGAACCAGTCTGTTGTTCCATGTCCAGTTCTAACTGTTGTTTCCTGACCTGCATACAAATTTCTCAAGAGGAAGATCAAGTGGTCTGGTATTCCCATCTCTTTCAGAATTTTCCACAGTTTATTGTGATCCACACAGTCAAAGGCTTTGGCATAGTCAATAAAGCAGAAATAGATGTTTTTCTGGAACTCTCTTGCTTTTTCCATGATTCAGCGGACGTTGGCAATTTGATCTCTGGTTCCTCTGCCTTTTCTAAAACCAGCTTGAACATCAGGAAGTTCACGGTTCACATATTGCTGAGACTGGCCTGGAGAATTTTGAGCATTACTTTACTAGCGTGTGAGATGAGTGCAATTGTCCAGTAGTTTGAGCATTCTTTGGCATTGCCTTTCTTTGGGATTGGAATGAAAACTGCCCTTTTCCAGTCCTGTGGCCACTGCTGAGTTTTCCAAATTTGCTTGCATATTGAGTGCAGCACTTTCACAGCATCATCTTTCAGGATTTGAAATAGCTCCACTGGAATTCCATCACCTCCACTAGCTTTGTTTGTAGTGATGCTTTCTAAGGCCCACTTGACTTCACATTCCAGGATGTCTGGCTCTAGGTCAGTGATCACACCATCGTGATTATCTGGGTCATGAAGATTTTTTTTGTACAGTTCTTCTGTGTATTCTTGCCACCTCTTCTTAATATCTTCTGCTTCTGTTAGGTCCATACCATTTCTGTCCTTTATCGAGCTCATCTTTGCATGAAATGTTCCTTTGGTATCTCTGATTTTCTTGAAGAGATCCCTAGTCTTTCCCATTCTGTTGTTTTCCTCTATTTCTTTGCATTGATCACTGAAGAAGGCTTTCTTATCTCTTCTTGCTATTCTTTGGAACTCTGCATTCAGATGCTTATATCTTTCCTTTTCTCCTTTGCTTTTCGCTTCTCTTCTTTTCACAGCTATTTGTAAGGCCTCCCCAGACAGCCATTTTGCTTTTTTGCATTTCTTTTCCATGGGGATGGTCTTGATTCCTGTCTCCTGTACAATGTCATGAACCACCGTCCATAGTTCATCAGGCACTCTATCTATCAGATCTAGGCCCTTAAATCTATTTCTCACTTCCAGTGTATAATCGTAAGGGATTTGATTTAGGTCATACCTGAATGGTCTAGTGGTTTTCCCTACTTTCTTCAATTTAAGTCTGAATTTGGCAATAAGGAGTTCATGGTCTGAGCCACAGTCAGCTCCAGGTCTTGTTTTTGCTGACTGTATAGAGCTTCTCCATCTTTGGCTGCAAAGAATATAATCAATCTGATTTCGGTGTTGACCATCTGGTGATGTCATGTATAGAGTCTTCTCTTGTGTTGTTGGAAGAGGGTGTTTGTTATGACCGGTGCATTTTCTTGACAAAACTCTATTAGTCTTTGCCCTGCTTCATTCCGTATTCCAAGGCCAAATTTGCCTTACTAAGTGTTAAAAATATTCTGATTTGTCTGTGTCTGTTTTGGTTAACTATTGTTCCTGTTTGGTGTTTAATTGTATTTACATTTGGGATATCTGAAAGTTTTTCATTTTCAAGCAGTAAAATATATTGTAAGTTCTCTTTGCGATTCCTCCCATCTCTTTGATACTCAGAAAGTAATCAATTTACAGGTATCAGATTGTTATTAATTTAGATTTTCTTTAGAAACTTGTATCTTTTCCTTGAAAAAGAAAATCTTCCTGATAGACCTGGATTTCTTCTTTTTCTCCAAGATTGTACTGTTAGAATCAAAGCGGAAACAAGTATTCTCTAACATTTCTGGTACTCTGAAAACACAATTCATATGAAACATGTATAATATCATGTATGAAACGAGTCGCCAGTCCAGGTTCGATGCACGATACTGGATGCTTGAGGCTGGTGCACTGGGACAACCCAGAGGGAGGGTATGGGGAGGGAGGAGGGAGGAGCGTTCAGGATGGGGAACACAGGTATACCTGTGGCGGATTCATTTCGATGTTTGGCAAAACTAATACAATATTGTAAAGTTTAAAAATAAAATAAAATTAAAAAAAAAAATTTCAAGGCAGCAATTTTGTCTGCCCATCCTCACACCCCATGGCTGGCCCAAGAATGGGGAAGCAATGCAAGCATAGATACACATGGCTGATGACGATCTGACACAAAGGATTGAGTTTTGGTTCCAGGGATTCTGTTTTAGTGTCACCAATATAAGTTCCTCCTTCCTGGCACTATAATTCACTTGCGCTGGTTCTCAGTATAAGACACCAAAAGATTAGTTACTGGTGAGGGCTTACTTTTAAAATTTAAGCCCTGACAGGATGTACTTTTAATCAGAGATCTCTGCCTTCTGAGACTGACAGCTGTAGAGTAGTCTTTGTTTACAAAGCATCTCATTAAAAGGCCAGAAAGCCTCCCAATGCTACAATTAGGCTTCTTTCATTTTGCCAACACTATTTGCTGATAATTCTTCACATAAAAGCTTTGATATAAACCATTTTTTCTTCATTCTACTAATTTGTGTCAAGATATTTGGGAGTATAATATTCTGTTTAAAAAGAACATATTTATGGAAAACAGTGCAAAGCTTCTCCATCCACTCTAAAATCTAAGCCTAAAATTATTTACATGTAATTTTCAGTGATTTATGACTTATTAATTAATTATCAACTAAAGTAGGGCTGATGTTGAAAAGGGTACTTTTGCTACTGGTTGCTAATATGCCAGGAAAAGAAAACCTACAATTATAAGCAAGACACAGGCAACCATGGTAACAGATAGATCTACTTCTCACAACAAATAAAAACTGTTCGAAAACAACTAATGTTTCTTGATGTTTGACTAGCTGTCACAAACAACTCCAGTGGCCTCTGTTACATTTTTTAAGAAGATAACTATGAATCTAGATCCATTAACTTTAAGTTAGTTATATGGACCTGGATTTTAATGACTTTAGATTTTAAAATTCTGCAAATGATTTTGATCTGATTTTAGGCTACTTTATAATGTAAGTAACTTAACAAATAGCCAATAATGTGTAAATTTTACAATGATTTATGATGCATTATGAGATAGTGAGCAATTACTATTTTAAAATAATAACTGGAATGGGAATCAAAATGGATTTTCCAAATATAATGAATAGCTACTCTCATCCAGCCTCATGAAAGGACTGGAAAGTATTTCACAAATTATCTGGATCAGCTTTGGAAATAAGTCCAAGAAACTGAATAGAATAAAAATCCTTTCCTAGAACACCCTAATCAGAGATAATTATTCATAGCAACAGCTAAAATTTACTGAGCACCAACTAGATGCCTGAGAGTTTCCAATCAGTTGACACTGATTTCTCAGGTGCTCTGTAGTCCTTATTTTATGCATAAGAAAAATAAGGCTTAGAGAGTCAAGTAACTTGTCCAAAGTTAACTTCTGGTAAGTGGCAAGCCTGGGACTTAAACCTGACCTATGTGAGTTCAGGATCCAAGCTCTTAACTCCTATGTAATAAATAAATGTCAACTAAATTTTGCCAACCCATCCTAGCTACATGACTATTAATAAGGCGGACTTCTCCATTCTTCCTAAGCTTCATTCTGCCTACATAGTGTTCAAGATGTCTGGGGAATTGGGATTCCACAAAAAGATGTAAGGAGTGACCCAATTAGCCAAAACCACTTGTCTTTCAAGATAACTAAGACTGTTTGTAAATCTCTTATTTTGGGGGTAAAGGAGCCTCCCCTCCTGCCAAGCATAACGCACCACTTTTTGCATAAAAGTTTTTCTGAGTAGGATTAGAGTTCAAGGTGGCTTGTGGTAGCTTTTAATGGGATCCTTCTTTTTCATGACACATGGAGTTTTCCTGTGTGACTAATTTATAGCCATTCTTTAACAAATAGTGGACCAGAACTCCAAATACTAAGTGTATCTCAGGTTTTTTGATACCCATTCTCTCTTGCCATAAAAAAACTACCAGCTTCCTAATCATATTAATGTAATATTGATATATTATATAAGATGGTGTCATTGGGGAAAGCTGAGTGATGAGAACACATGACCTCTCTACTAGCTTTGTAACTTCTCATGACTCTCTAATTATTTCAAAATAAAAAGTTTTATTTATTTATTTATGTCATGTGGGATCTTAGTTCCCCGACCAGGGTTTGAACCCCCAGCATTGGCAGTTTGGAGTCTTAGGCACTGGATCACCAGGGAAGTCCCCCAAAAGTTTTAAACTATTGCCAAATTTCCATTTTGCCTGGGAAATGAACTTCTGACTTTTGCAGCTGGTACTTTCATCCAGTCGTTTCTGCTTCAGGATTTGGCCAGAGATTTGAAGAATCACTGATGTGTGTTGTTGTTCAGTCACTCAGTCGTGTCCAGCTGTTTGTGACCCCATGGACTGCAGCACACCAGGCTTCCCTGTCCTTAACTATCTCCCAGAGTTTGCTTAAACTCATGTCCATAGAGCTAGTGATGCCATCCAACCATTTCATCCTCTGTTGCTTCCTTCTCCTTCCGTGTAGACATAATTTGTCAGCATACTAGGAACAACAGAGCATGTCCATAAACCTGCATCTGAGGGTCAACCACATACCCTTCTCCAGGAAACTAGCTGAGGGCCAGGCTGCCTCTCAAAGCCTCATTAGAAATGAAAGTCTGCCTGCTGTGGAACCACCCCAACCACCGCTAATCCCCCTGAACAGGAAGCATTCACTAGGTGACAGGCTGAGCCCAAAATTCCTTCCTGCGGGGGAGGAAGTAGTCACGCTCTTGCCTGACCCCTGCCTCTGCTTATTTATCGATATGTATCAACTTCAAATCCTGACAAGGACAGATCACAGGACTGTGGGTACTGGGAACAGAGTGTGCTGTAGAGAGAAAAGCAAAGCAATCCTGAGTGGAAGATCAAGGCCAGTCCCGAGCCGAGCCCCAGGAGGGCACAGGTCCTTAATCATCAGGAGGATGCTGCACACTCCCTCAGGAAGTTTACTCTCTGTAAAATGCCTTGAGCAACTAGGGACAGTTCTCAAAATAAGATACTAATGTAAAGAACTGAGGAGAAGGAAATGGCAACCCACTCCAGTATTCTTACCCAGGGAGTCCTGTGTGCAGAGGAGCCTGGTGGGCTGCTGATGTGCAGAGTCGGACACGACTGAAGCAACTTAGCATGCATGCATGCGTTGGAGAAGGAAATGGCAACCCACTCCAGTATCCTTGCCTGGAGAATCCCAGCGACAGGGGAGCCTGGCGGGCTGCCATCTATGGGGTCATACAGAGTCAGACATGACTGAAGCGACTTAGCAGCAGCAGGAGTAAAGAACTGAAGGAAGCTCGAGGAAAACATTGAACGATTTGTCCTGGAGGCACCTGTCTGAAATGCAATCTTTTTCTTAAGAAGGAGAAGAGGGAAACACTCAACAGCTTCATCTAGTTAATGAGGCTGATCCTGGAAGTTCCTGGAACTCACTTTGATGCATCCTGCCCAGAAATGTTGTGCCAAATAAAGGGGGTTTGTCCCCAGTTTGTAGTAGAGGAACCTGTTGAAGGTGGTATTTGGGGGAAAAAGGCTGCAACTTTGAAAAGATAGTTGCCTGCTGCAAACGGCATATATTCAGAGATGGCAGAAGACCTGCTAACAGAATCCAGGAAGACGAACGACGGGGCAGGGAATACAAGGAGCTCTCGTACGAGCCATTTCACAGGCTGCCCTGAAACTGCCCATTTGTCTTCTGCCGTCAACCTACCAAAGCCCTGTTGGCCTCTCTGTAAATAGATTGCTAAATAAGCCTAAGCTTTTTTAGTTTGTAGAATTGGTGAACCAAAGGGGCAGCAGATTTATTTCGTGCCTCTAAAGATCATTTATAACATGGCTAAGTGGCCCAGGGTAGAACACAATAAAGGTGATTCATGCAGGAAACCCATTCTGTTGAGGCAGAAACAAAAATCCATATTAAATCAGTCTATTCTGTGCACGGGGGCAGTTGGAGCAAGGCAAGCTCAGTGGTTTCTCAGGCACATTGAAGGCTGAGCACAATTGTTCTGGGTAACATGGGGATATGAGATGCCTTTAAAATGAGAATAGAGCCTCTAGCTCTGGAAGCAGGGGCACCCCTGACCAGGATGAGCTGCCCAGTGGCCCTGCCTAGCAAGTGGGTGTCTGGGACTATATTCTCAGATGGCAGCCAGCCCCTGGGGATCTATTCAATTACCACAAGTCCCTTGCCAGGAGGTTTTCATCAGCTCCACGATTTATCAAGACAGTTGGACCCAGTACCGGAATCCACCTTTGCAAATTGCCCTTCACGGCGGATCTGACTGAGACAGGGACGTTCAATGGCTCTTGGCATTTGAACTCAACTGTAAAACTGACCAACTGAAAAAGTTGCTGATCCTCACCTTCACCTTCCCTTCTGCCCCTGAAGGTCTAAACTATTGAAGAATGATGTGAGTGCAAGAGCATGTCACAGAGCACATGACATGAGCATGTCACAGGGGCCCACTGTTTTCCACGTGGCTGTTTTTTATAACATTAAATTCCTCCTGGGTTTTTCTCCTTCCTACAGCTAGCACCGCATTTCTTCCCCTTTTTCTTCTGATATCTATCCTGGACTTTGGTAATGATCAAGTGAAATGCTTTCTGAGCCCCAATCCACACTTTTCAGTGAGAAGTTGACTGGGGCTCTTATCATAAGGCCTCCAACTATATTATAAGTTAATCATGTGTAGAATATTTTTAGCACATCTAATTTGGGGTTTTCCTTCTCCACTGTCTCTTTCCCTTGCATTAGCCTTTATTCATACAGTAATGTTGCAACTTCAAATATAGTTATTCAATCATAGTGAACAATCTCTAACACAAGCTGTTTGACAGCAAGGGAGTCTGAAATGGAGACAATCCATAACTACACACAGATCAGGGTGGCACTGGCCATAAATCGTTGGTCCTCATTTGTTGTCTTTATTGAAAGCTAACAGTGGCCATTGTGATACATTCTAAAGGGTGGTCTAAGAGCAAGTCCAGAGCTGTGATAAAGGTAAGAATTCCATCCACACTGAATTTAGCAAAGACAAAACCCTCATCAAAGCAAAGCCTTTTCTCCATAAAAATGAAAATCTATTAACTTGTTATACTTTTATCAAAAGTGTTGATGCCCTTAGAGGTAATGGTAAGCTATCCTGTCTATTGACAAAACACTTGAAAACTGGTTTTAGATGGGAATCACTGGCATTCCTCAAAAATAATTCATGTCTATTCTTATGCCTGGAAGGGATGCACTGAAGGTTTATTTTATGGGAAAAGCAATCTGGTAGATTGTAGACAGAATACTAAATTTGTGTGGTCATGCAAATCTCATAAGCATGAACTAAAACATACTGAGTGCATAAATTAACCAGAGCTCCTATTGGATTTTTTTCTACAAAAATAGTTTCTTATCTCAAAACAGTATTTTAATTTGTTTCCCTTTCAAAGACTAAGGGTATACTCCTGCTACTCCTGCTAACAAGCAGCTGCTCATCAAACTATATGGAGAGAATTAATTTAATGAAGAGTTTCTATTTAGGAAAAAGCAGTAGGAGGAAAGGCAAACAGTTGCAGCTTCCACCAGGCTAACGGGGTTTTACATGCTGGAGAAGCAGCTGGAAATTTGGATGACAGTTTTGAAAGATGGATGATAAGGAGAAGGTCACTGAAATTGAAATGGTGGGTGAGAAAGTGGAGCAGACCAGGATAATATGGCAAAACTGAATCATCTCATACGTGTTCAAGCCTTTAAGGAACTCTTTTCTTTTTGCTTCAAACAGTTTGCTATTCTCCCCGGTGACAAAATGTCCCATGAATGGCATAGATTATTGGCCTTTTTTCTTCCACTCAAATCAGTTCTAAGAGCAATGTTTAAAGTTCGGTTTATATGATAAAGGATGCTCCCCTCAGACCCTCGTTAGATTGTGAATGTGTGTCTTTTGCATAAATATGATTTTTTTAAAGTGAATGTTTGTTCCCAAGCTACCTTAAAAACAATGTGTGTGTTTACAAAACAAACACACACTATAGCTTGGAAAATTCCTTTGGCATGGACTGATCAGCCACAAGTGATACTGACTTAAAAGCTGAACCAAATAAAACTTGACAGCAAGGCAAAATATTTTATAGGCAAAGTGACATTTTATAATAATGGAATAATAAATGCAGAAGGGAAAATGAAGCAAGGCTAAAATATAATCTCAGATCCATTGATGCTAAAGAGGGGTGAATCTCAATTAGACTTTTCCTGCTTTTATTGCACTAATAATTAAGGCTATGACTGAAGCACCCTTAAACTTGGAGAACGCCAGTATTTCTAATCATGGTATCACATTTCTCCAATCATTTGTCTATATGAGAATCTGGTGATACAGCGTGGAAGCCTTGGTAGCATGCTGAAGTGGATGGAAGAAAGTGATGGGAAAATCACAGGACCACTTTATCAAGCACTTCAATTTGGAACCAGATGAAGCAATGTTTAAATCATCCTGATGAATATAATCCAACCCAAAACACATCTACTTCTTGACATAAATCAGATTACAAATGTAATTAATAAAGACCAGGTAAGTTTACTTGCCTATTTCCATCTTCCACCACACTATGAAACTCAGCTCACAGAAGTGATTTGGGTCAGTTTAGGAAAATCAACAGGGTCTATTCCATAGCACAAAAGTTGTAAAGAGGATTTTTTTAAAAACCTAATGTTTAACTCTGGAAAAATAGAAACAGTAAAGGCTGGTCTTAACACAGAGGTTTAGATTTAGGATGAAAAGAGAGCCTGGATAATAAGGAGAGGAAAGTTGGGGTGTGTATTCACCCAGCTCCAGAGACATGCATCTGCTTTCTTTAAGTCCTAGTCAAATGTACTTTGGGGCAGGTGGCAACTAGATTTATTATGATGACCATGTCAAAATCTATATAAATATCGAATTACTATTATGCACATCTGAAACTAATATGATGCTGTATGTCAATTGTATTTCAATTTTTAAAAAATATACTCTGCGTTCACAATGACTCCAAGCTGGAAAAAGCCCATAAGTCCTCATTTTCATCACTCAGAAACAGATATTTCCACAAAAGAATCATCATGGTGTAATACAGAAGAAATAAACCAAGGCAACCAGGAACTCACAATCAACAAATTAGTAAATAAAATAATGATTTAATGGAGGCATTAATTATTCATTCATTTGATAGATGTTTATTGATGCCTGCTTTATCCAGGGTTCTATGTGAGGTGCTGGAGGACAATTGGAAATGACCCAAGCATCTCATCTTTGGGTAGTTGGTTTCATTAGGTATGGAGTGGGGTTTTGAAACAGGTTGCTTTTTTTTTTTTTTAGCTACTAAGATAATTCTGAGGATCCACAGATTGAGAACTCAAAACCTGAAACAGTGATTCTCAATATCTGTGTTGCCGGTAGGTCAGAGACAGAACAGTAGGGAGGAATTAGAACTGATGCAGAGACCACTGATCATAACTCCAGTCTCTGTACTTGCAGGACAGCAGTAACAGGGTGCCCTGCTGGGAAGACTGAGGACTTTTGATCCAAACACTGTGTGGCTGCTTAGAAGCAGCATGACCAGGAATCAAGTTATTAAACTCCTCAAGTAGGGACTTACAACTACTTCCCCAGGTGGCACTAGTGGTAAAGAACCTGCCTGGTAATGCAGGAGATGTTAAGAGACAGGGGTTCAATCCCTGGGTCAGGAAGATCCCCTGGGGGAGGGCATGGCAACCCACTCCAGTATTCTTGCCTGGAGAGTCCTCATGGACAGAGGAGCCTGGCAGGCTACAGTCCATGGGGTCACAAAGAGTTGGACATGGCTGAAGTGACTTAGTACAGCATCAAGTGAGACCACAACAAGGCTCTGCTTTGAGCCTGGTCCATTGCAAGGCTGAGTTTCTGTCCTTTTACTGAGTATGGCGCACCCTCTCTTTTTTTCCCTTTTACTTAAAAAAAATTGTTTTCATTCTTCACAGTCTAATCCCAGCCTACATTCTCTGTGAAAGCTTCTTGACACCCCACCACCCCCATTTCCAAGGCTCATCGACCTCCCTCCTCCGTACTCCTTCAGCCCTCGTATTCAGGATCACACAATCTGATGCTCAATTGTCCTCCAATTACTGCATGAGTATTGCTTCAGTTTTCCTGGCTGGGTTGTCCCTGACCATTTGGATAATGTTTCTTTCCATAGAGGTATAAAAGACTTACTTGCTGGCTGGTCAAAAGTACCTGTTGGGCTACTGCCATAAGAGACATCTAAAGAGGGAAGGAGCACCCTCATTTTTCTGTCAACATAATGCAGTGGAGATCTGCCAGCACTGCCACCGCCTCTGGTAGGCATTAGTATTCTGAAATAATCATCAGAATGCCAGTCTCCTTCCACCCCCACTCACTTATTTTGTTGGAAAAATGCAAAACCTGCATTTTTCCATGAACCAGATTTTACTCTATGCACAGAGTGAATGCAGCGTCTGTGTTTAGCATCCCAATGTGATAATTATACATTATGCTTACTCCATGGCTAAATCCTGCATAGGATCTATACTAAAACACAAAGGAACGACTAAACACGCTAGTGTGTTATCTTCCCCTTCCTTTCCCTTGTGATTTTTTTTCTTATCATCCAGATTGCTCCCATGCTGAACTGTGCCTGTGAAAATAATGGAGAAACCTCAGATGTGTATATAACTTGAAAGGTGAGTGACAGAAGAGGGGAATTACTGGGACATCTGTGCCAGCAAAAACATGAACATATTGGGAAGAGGGAGCAGTGTTTGTGTGTGTGTGTGTGTTTGTGTGTGTGAGAGAGAGACAGTATGCCTATAGAGAAAGCAGATTTTTTTTTTAATGAAAACAAAAGCTGGGTTATGTAAGCAGCACAATTTGAAATGGCTTGTATAGCAAGAATGGAAACAAGTTATGAATATTCATAAGTAAAATGGAAGAAGTGTTCATTTGCAAGGAGGAAGTAAAGATGAAATTCTAAATATCGTTTGGCCACAATTTTATCCAGGAAATTTTAGATGTGTAGATCACATAATACAAATTCAAAACCAACTAACCCCATTGCCTAAAATTTCCCCTTCAACACACTAATAACCAGTTTATGAATATTTCCACATACTATTGAGCCAATTTGCCTTAAATTTGATTTTTGTATCTCTGAAGATGTAAAAGTGAAAGAAGAAAGAAATAACAAAAACAAGAACCATATACAAATATTAACTCTAAATGGGCCACAGGATTAAATGTAAGAGCCAAAACTATAAAACTTATACAAGAAAGCATAAGAGGAAATCTGTAAATTTGTGGCCTTTGGTTGGAAAAAGGATCCTTAGATATGACCCGAAAGCATAAGCAAGATAAGAAGAAAAGATAGATAAACAGGACTTCTTTGAAATTAAAAACTTAGGTACTTCCAAAACATACTATTAAGAAAGTGAAAAGACAACGTACAGAATGGGAGGAAATATTTCCAAATCATATATCTGATAAGGGCCTTGAATCTCAAATATATAAAGAACCCTTCAGTTCAGTTATTCAGTCATGTTTGACTCTTTGTGACCCATGGACTGCAGCACGCCACACTTCCTTGTCCATCACCAACTCCTGGAGTTTATTCAAACTCATGTCCATCGAGTCGGTGATGCCATCCAACCATCTCATCCTCTGTCATCCCCTTATCCTCTCATCTTCAATCTTTCCCAGCATCAGGGTCCTTCTAAAGAGTCAGTTCTTTGCGTCAGGTGGCCAAAGTATTGGAGCTTCAGCTTCAGCATCAGTCCTTCCAATGAATATTCAGGACTGATTTCCTTGAGGATTGACTGGCTGGATCTCCTTGCAGTCCAAGGGACTCTCAAGAGTCTTCTCCAACACCACAGTTCAAAAGCATCAATTCTTCAGCCCTCAGCTTTCTTGATAGTCCAACTCTCACATCCATACATGACTAGAGGAAAAACCATAGCTTTGACTAGATGAACCTTTGTTGGCAAAGTAATGTCTCTGCTTTTTAATATGCTGTCTAGGTTGGTCATAACTTTCCTTCCAAGGAGTAAGTGTCTTTTAATTTCATGGCTGCAATCACCATCTGCAGTGATTTTGGAGCCAAGAAAAATAAAGTCAGCCACTGTTTCCCCATCTATTTGCCATGAAGTGATGGAACCAGATGCCATGATCTTAGTTTTCTGAATGTTGAGCTTTAAGCCAACTTTTTCACTCTCCTCTTTCACTTTCATCAAGAAAGTAGTTCTTCTTCACTTTCTGCCATAAGGATGGTATCATCTGCATATGAAGTTATTGATATTTCTCCTGGCAATCTTGATTCCAGCTTGTGCTTCCTCCAGTTCAGCGTTGCTCATGATGTACTCTGCATATACTAGTTATTCAGTTCAGTTCAGTCGCTCAGTCGTGTCCGACTCTTTGCAACCCCATGAATTGCAGCACGCCAGGCCTCCCTGTCCATCACCAACTCCCGGAGTTCACTCAGACTCACGTCCATCGAGTCAGTGATACCATCCAGCCATCTCATCCTCTGTCGTCCCCTTCTCCTCCTGCCCCCAATCCCTCCCAGCATCAGGGTCTTTTCCAGTGAGTCAACTCTTCACATGAGGTGGCCAAAGTACGGGAGTTTAAGCTTTAGCATCATTCCTTCCAAAGAAATCCCAGGGCTGATCTCCTTCAGAATGGACTGGTTGGATCTCCTTGCAGTCCAAGGGACTCTCAAGAGTCTTCTCCAACACCACAGTTCAAAAACATCAATTCTTCGGTGCTCAGCCTTCTACACAGTCCAACTCTCACATCCATACATGACCACAGGAAAAACCATAGCCTTGACTAGACGGACCTTTGTTGGCAAAGTAATGTCTCTGCTTTTGTTATTAGAAAAACAATAGTAGTCTCTGCTACTAGTTATTAGAAAAATGCATATCAAAACCACAAAGAGGTGCTTCCCTGGTGGTCCAGCGGTTAAGAATCCATGCCTCAGTGCAGTGGACACCCATTCAATCCCTGGCTGGGAATATTCCACATGCTGTGGGGCGACTAAGCCCGTGAGCCACAACTACTGAGCCCGCACACCCTGGAGCCTGTGCTCTGCGACAAGAGCAGCCTGTGCATTACTTTCTACTTGAAGAGAGTAGTCCCCGTTCTACACAACTGGAGAAAGCTCCCGTACAGCAATAAAGACCCAGCACAGCCAAAAAAAAAACAAAGCCCCACAATGAGATACCACTTCACACTCACTAGAATAGCGATACAGGCATATCTTGGAGATTTTGAGGGTTTGATTCCAAACCACTGAGATAAAGTGATTATCTCAATAAAGGGAGTCACACAATTTTTTTAAAAATTTCCCAGTACATATAAAAGTTATGTTTATACTACACTGTAGTCTATAAAGTGTTATTAGCATTATATCTTAAAAAAGTACATATTTTAATTTAAAAATGCTTCATTGCTAACCATCATCTGATAACTCAGAGTTGCCCAAGCCTTCAATTTGTGAAAATGCACTATCCATGAAGCACAATGAAAGGAGATATGCCAGTAACCCAAAAGTTAGATAATAATAAGCGTTGGTGAGGATATGGAGAAAATGTGACCTTCATACACTGCCACTGGGAATGTAAAATGGTACAGCTATTTTGGAAAACTGTTTTCAGCAGTATGCCAGACAGATAAACATAGAATTAATATTTGACTCAGTAATTCCACTCCAGAAATGTACTCAAGAGAAATGAAAACATATGCCCACACAAAAATTTATACACAAATATTAATAACAGCATTATTAATAATAACCAAAATGTAGAAATAACCCAAATATCCATCAGCTGATGAATGGGTAAACAAAACGTGGTTATCCATACAATGGGATATTATTAAGCCATAGAAAGGAATTAAGTACTGATTTCATGCTATATCATGGATGAACCTTGAAAACACTGTGCTAAGTAAAAGAAGCTACTCAAAAAAGACCACATATCATATGATTCCATTTATATGAAGTATAAAGAGAGTTGATTAGTGGTTGTTTAGGTCTGTGGAGAATATAGGGGTGATAACTAAAAAGATAAGGGATTTCCTTTTGAAGTGATGAAAAATGTTCTAAAATTGACTATTATAATGGTTGCACAACTCTGTGAATATACTAAAAGCCATCAAATGTCATCCTTTAAATGGGTAATGTATGTGAATTATTATTTCAAAAACACTTTGCAAAAGAAAAAGGAAGCAATCAGCATGATCTTGCACTCCATCAGAAATCTCAAACTATTTATTAAACAAAGCTCTATCAATGAAATTGTTGGTGAATTAAAAGTTCAGGACAAAAGGAAAAGAAAATGCTCCAATGAAACCTCATCCTAACGTCTAATCCATCCCCTAAGGCTCATGCACCATGGTGTGAATTTTAATGATGGGGTCTTACATAAGTGAGATTTTTTTTTTTCCTCAAGCAGAACTTTGATCCTCCATACATTTACCTCAAAAATTAGAAGCCTCAAAGTGAAGTTGGTGTCAAACAGCTGACTACTAGATGGTATTTGCACAGTATTTCACCTCCAAAGCCTCAACCTGATAGTATTTTTCTTTTTGTTTTCATGAAGCTAAGAATACAGGTTGGGTAATCTCCTAGATTTTGATTAGTAATCAGTGAATCTTGAGGATGAATTCAAATAACTGAAATCTCACCTCTTGAATCAGGAAGGGTAAGGACAAAGATTAAAATATAGTTGAACCTATTCATGGGATCTAGATAATGAGCCCAAAATGTATCTTCAGACCAGTATTTTCAGACTGTGCCCCATGGAGGCTGCTGCTGGGAGAGAGCCAGGGAAGATATGCTTCAGGTCCTCCACCTGAGCATCTCTGCTTCTACTTGTTTTAAAGACAGAGTTTCTGCTTCGAGAAGAAATTTATCAGTGTTTCTACTAAAGCAAGTGTTGAAACCTAGGGATCTAGACCATATGAATTCACAGAGGCATCCTCACAAGATTTTTGGCATAAAAAAGATCACATTCAGGTGCTGATATCATTCACAGAGGAGGCCTTACTAGCTCACACAAGACCTGCTTCCAATAAAGGACCTTCACCCCCAAATATTTCTGGGAGGGTTCTGAGAGACATTTTACGTACTCTCTAGAACAGGTCACCATTTATTCATCCAAAAAGGCATCAGCTCTGTGCCTGGCATAATACAAATCTCTGCCATGCTTCAAGTGTGGCGTTTCTGCACTGCCCTCATCCTTAACTTAGCTCCTGCGGCTAGACAAGGCTAACACTTCCACTGAGAGAGACCATCTTTCCAGCCACTTTGGACCAGCTGCTGATTTTAAAAAGTGCCATTAACACCCTACTGGAGGAAACATGGTTCTCCCTAATCCTTCCAACACAAATACATAACAAGAAGAGTTTCTGACCATTAAAAAAATCTTTACTGCCTTAGATAAGAGATAAAACTAGATATTTCATCATGTAGCTTTATTTTTTAATTTATTTCTAATTAGAAGAAGATAAAGAGATGGGAATACCAGACCACCTGGCCTGCCTCCTGAGAAATCTGTATGCAGGTCAAGAAGCAACAGTTAGAACTGGACATGGAACAACAGACTGGTTCCAAATTAAGACTGTATTTTGTCACCCTGCTTATTTAACTTATATGCAGAGTACATCATGAGAAATGCTGAGCTGGATGAAGCACAAGCTGGAATCAAGTTCGCTGGGAGAAATATAAATAACCTCAGATATGCAGACAACACCACCCTTATGGCAGAAAGTGAAGAAGAACTAAAGAGCCTCTTGATGAAAGTGAAAAAGGAGCGTGAAAAAGGTGGCTTAAAACTTAACATTCAGAAATCTGAAATAATGGCATCTACTCCCTTCACTTCATGGCAATAGATGGGGAAGCAATGGAAACAGTGAGAGACTTTATTTTTAGGGGCTCTAAAATCACTGCAGATGGAGACTGCAGCCATGAAATTAAAAGATGCTTGCTTCTTGGAAGAAAAGTTATGACCACCCTAGACAGCATATTAAAAGCAGAGACATTACTTTGCTGACAAAGGTCCATCTACTCAAAGCTATGGTTTTTCCAGTAGTCATGAATGGATGTGAGAGTTGGACTATAAATAAAGCTAAGAATTGATGCTTTTGAGCTATAGTGTTGGAGAAGACTCTTGACAGTCCCTTGGACTGCAAGAAGACCCAACCAGTCCGTCCTAAAGTAAATCAGTCCTGAATATGCATTGGAAGGGCTGATGCTGAAGCTGAAACTCCAATACTTTGGCCACCTGATGTGAAGAACTGACTCAGTGGAAAAGACTCTGATGCTGGGAAAGATTGAAGGTGGGAGGAGAAGGGGACAACAGAGGATGAGATGGTTGGATGGCATCACTGACTCAATTGACATGAGTTTGAGTAAATTCTGGGAGTTGATGATGGACGGGGAAGCCTGGCATGCTGCAGTCCATGGGGTCACAAAGAGTTGGGCACGACTGAGCGACTGAACTAAGAAGATAATTGCTTTACAATGTTGTGTTGATTTCTGCTATATGACAACATGAATCAGCGGTAAATACACATATATATTTCCCTCCTCTTGAGCCTCCTTCCCACCCCCACTCCCATCCCACCCCTCCAGGTCATCACAGAGCACCAAACTGACCTCCCTGTGTTATATAACAGCTTCCCACTGGATAGACACTTTACACAGGGCAGTGAGTCTATGTCACTGCTGTTCTCTGAATTCATCCCACCCTCTCTGATCCCACGGTCTCCACAAGTCTGTTCTCTATGTCTGCATCTCTCATGTAGCTTTAGACTAGGGGGTTTCTAAGTTGAATGGACTATCACCTGTTTGCAGGAAACAAAAACAAAAACAGGCTTTTGAAAATCTAACTCCCCAAATCCACCATTGCTGGTTTCAAGTGGCATTTTAACTCATAGTTTCTTACTTGGCCTCCCCCAGTTTTCCACTGAAATGCCCACTGGGACTCAGAGAACAATGAACCCTCAGACAGACAGCCTACCTACTACCAGACTATGTATGGCAGCTGGACTAATTCATTAGTGGAGTTTACTATTCATGGGACTGAAACTAGATTTAGCAGAATCTAGCCAACATTTGGGAATTTAAAAAACCCATCCCTTCCACCCTGACCCAGGGATCTGAGTTTGTTCCAGCCATAACTTGGACAAGTGTTCTTCTGCCTTACCCCATCTGGGAAGCCAAAGTGTTGGAATATACCAATCTTTTCAGATCAATTTAGGTAGAAAAGGTTGGATTTATAGATTTTCATCTCTATATTTTTGGCAACATTTCTTCTGTGCACTGTTAGCCAACACTATGGTGAAATGATCTTAAATTTAAATGATGATAGAAGGAATTTTATTTTGTTCACTGATGCATACCTATTACTAAGAACAGTGCCCAGCCATAGAGTAAACACTCAATTAATATTCATTGTTTAAATGTTTGTATGTAACCAATTTTAAAAAATCAAGAGGGTCTCAATCAGTTTCTAATCACATTTGCATTTAGTTTTTGAAGAGAACTTAGGCATGGAATTCTTTAATAATTGATGAAGAATTTTATGGAGAATTTTATCATGAAATTCACCAAGAGCTTAGAGTAACAAAAGCAGGAGCTTCATTTAACAGCAAAGGAATTAAAAAGGAACTTTGTTTATTAGTGACCTTCAAGGAATCAGCCCCACGTCCTCTCCCTGCCAAACCGAAGCCAGTGCTAACAAGCCTGCTCATTTGCCAGAGCTGAGCTGGGTTCCCTGTCAGCACCGCTGACACTGCAAGGAAGGGAAAAATAATTACTTCTTAAAGCCATGCATTAATTTAAGCACTTGGGGAAATTCAATTTGTAAAAAAAAAAAATAAAGAATTAAATGGGAACAAAAGAAATACTGTGTTTAATGTCAGAATAGGAAGGTTAGAGACTGAAAAGTGGTGAACAAAATCAAGTGTGGGGAAACAAAGTGAGGTGAAACCCACAGGGAGACCAGCCCTGCATGGCAGTGCGCTTGGCACACACCTCTCCACCTGCAAATGTGGGCATTGCCTTCGGCACACTTACACCACCACCTGCTTCCTGCTCTCCAGACAAGGGGGAGAATACTCACTAACATCCTGATGATGACTCTAGAACCTACTTATTTTAGGAAGAGGCATCAAAATCATGAGTACCGATGGGAGATTTCTGTCCACGTGGAGTTCAAAGTAGCTCTGGGGTCTTCTTTTTCTCTTTTCTCCCTGTCTTAGCTCCTATGACTCGAGAAGGCAATGGCAACCCACTCCAGTACTCTTGCCTGGAAAATCCCATGGACGGAGGAGCCTGGTAGGCTGCAGTCCATAGGGTCGCTAGGAGTCGGACACAGCTGAGCAGCTTCGCTTTCACTTTTCACTTTCATGCACTGGGGAAGGAGATGGCAACCCACTCCAGTGTTCTTGCCTGGAGAATCCCAGGGACAGGGGAGCCTGGTGGGCTGCCATCTATGGGGTTGCACAGAGTCGGACATGACTGAAGCAACTTGCAGCAGCAGCAGCAGCTCCTACGACTCCTATGTCTAACATTCTTTTGCTTCATCAGCTTTGAGGGTAAACATGAAGGAGGAGGCTAAACTAGTTTTAATTCTGCCATTCAAAGGTGCTTTAAAACATGGGTTTGGAGAATTCCCTAGTGGTACAGTGGTACAGTTAGGACTCTGCGCTCTCACTGATGAGGGTCAGGGTTCAATCCCTGGCTGAAGAACTAAGATCCAGTAAGCTGTACCATGTTGCCAAAACAAAGATTTTATTATCCTTTATGAGCATGGGGAGGCCTCCAGGTCAGAGACAACCACCACTGAAAAGATAGTTTATTATATTTACGGATGCCAAGAAGTGGGAAAACACCACAATATGGTGGGGAGGGCTCTCTAGGGAGGCACTGGGTTGGTCAGGAGGCAGAGGAAGAGGGAAAGTTGTGAACAAGAGCCTTTATTGTGACTTCTGCAGGAAGGAATGGGTCTGGCACAATAAGCAAACTTAAAATTGGCTAATTTGGATCATTTCAATGGGCTCCGGGCACAGAGTCTGTCCCTAGTTGTTCAGTACCTGAACCTGTGGTGCTTGGGGCAAGTAGATGATGGCCCAGAATGTAAACGCTGGATAAAGGCTGTGATTGAGGTTAAGGGCTCTGGATAGATTGGTTTGCATTTGAAAGGTGTGCTTACTGGCCATTTGTTCACTGTCTCTAGGAATTGGCTAGCCCTGGTAAGGTTAGTCCCTCCAAGGTCAGCAAGGCTAGATGTCAAAGCATCAGAATGCAGAGAATAACAGACATGCTTCATACAAAAGGCACTTACATAGATTCAGTTTACTAGACTAGTAAAACGTTTCACTTGGTGATTTCTATCATAGCATGAAACTTCAGTTTTTGGAAGGTCAGGCTCCCTAAAAATCCAAAACCAAAAAGAGCTCCTCAGTGAACATGAACAAACTGCTTCTACTGCCTGGGGACCATTCTCATCCTTACCCTGGGGATCTGCCGTCTCTGAATACTAAGCAAAGTGCTTCAGGAGAAGGATGCTTTATATTTCATTATTAACCTTTAGCTTGTCACAGTATGAAGGAAAAGGATGGTTGAAGAACTGTTGATGAAAATAGGGAGATTTTCTCTCTATTGCAAGGTGAAACTCTGACCTGTACATCAATAGTAGAAGCTCTTATCAGTCAATAGAAGTTCAGAACCTTGGAGAAATGGGTCTGCAGGAAATTACTTTCATAGAGGAGAAAAAAAGACATCAGGTTATTGGCCCTAAGAGGCTCTTAAATTCCAAAAATAAAATCCAGATGAAGATGTCAAAAGAAGGGGAAACATTCAGCCACATCAAAAACTAAGATTTCCTACCAATATATTATTGGAGTTTGTAAAGAATTCTCTCCAGCACTAAAGCTGATGGAATTGAATTGAAAGCTATACTCAGTGGCTCATTCAATGAATGTCAATTTGAAGCTAGTGGAGGTGATGGAATTCCAGTTGAGCTGTTTCAAATCCTGAAAGATGATGCTGTAAAGGTGCTGCACTCAATATGCCAGCAAATTTGGAAAACTCAGCAGTGGCCACAGGACTGGACAATGTCAGTTTACTTTCCAATCCCAAAGAAACGCAATGCCAAAGAATGCTCAAACTACTGCACAGTTGCACTTATCTCACACGCTAGTAAAGTGCTCAAAATTCTCCAAGCCAGGCTTCAGCAATAAGTGAACTGTGAACTTCCAGATGTTCAAGCTGGTTTTAGAAAAGGCAGAGGAACCAGAGATCAAATTGCCAACATCCGCTGGATCATCGAAAAAGCAAGAGAGTTCCAGAAAAGCACTACTTCTGCTTTATTGACTACGCCAAAGCCTTTGACTGTGTGGACCACAACAAACTGTGGAAAATTCTGAAAGAGATGGGAATACCAGAACACCTGACCTGCCTCCTGAGAAATGTGTATGCAGGTCAGGAAGCAACAGTTAGAACTGGACGTGGAACAACAGACTGGTTCCAAATAGGAAAAGGAGTCAAGGCTGTATATTGTCACCCTGCTTATTTAACTTATATGCAGAGTACATCATGAGAAATGCTGGGCTGGAAGAAGCACAAGCTGGAATCAAGATTGCCGGGAGAAATATCAATAACCTCAGATATGCAGATGACACCACCCTTATGGCAGAAAGTGAAGAACTAAAGAGGCTCTTGATGAAGGTGAAAGTGGAGAGTGAAAAAGTTGGCTTAAAGCTCAACATTCAGGAGGGTTCAGGATGGGGAACACATGTATACCTGTGGCGGATTCATTTTGATATTTGGCAAAACTAATACAATTATGTAAAGTTTAAAAATAAAATCAAATTAAAAAAAAAAAGAAAAAAGAAAACGAAGATCATGGCATCTGGTCCCATCACTTCATGGGAAATAGACAGGGAAACAGCGGAAACAGTGTCAGAATTTATTTTTTTGGGCTCCAAAATCACTGCAGATTGTGACTGCAGCCATGAAATTAAAAGACACTTACTCCTTGGAAGGAAAGTTATGACCAACCTAGATAGCATATTCAAAAGCAGAGACATTACTTTGCCAACAAAGGTCCATTTAGTCAAGGCTATGTTTTTTCCAGTGGTCATGTATGGATGTGAGAGTTGGACTGTGAAGAAAGCTGAGTGGCGAAGAATTGATGCTTTTGAACTGTGGTGTTGGAGAAGACTCTTGAGAGTCCCTTGGACTGCAAGGAGATCCAACCAGTCCATTGTAAAGGAGACCAGTCCTGGTTGTTCATTGGAAGGACTGATGCTGAGGCTGAAACGCCAATACTTCGGCCACCTCATGCGAAGAGTTGACTCATTTGAAAAGACCCTGATGCTGGGAGGGATTGGGGGCAGGAGGAGAAGGGGATGACAGAGGATGAGATGGCTGGATGGCATCACTGACTCGATGCAGATGAATTTGGGTGAACTCTGGGAGTTGGTGATGCACAGGGAGGCCTGGCATGCTGCAATTCATGGGGTCACAAAGAGTCGGACACGACTGAGTGACTAAACTGAACTGAAACTTAAGCAGAGCTTGCTTTTTTCTTGCAGTGCTCATATCCTGCGTGGTGGAACTCAGGAGGCAGTATACAGATATATCTTCCTCTGGAATGGATATGTCGAGAGAGTGTGTAATTGCCTCGGTTCTGTCTCGCCACAACAAAGCCTTGAAATGGCCGACCAGTGCTGCAGGTTGGTTAGAGCTCAGGGTTTTATTTGGTAAACAATGGACAGTGCACCCTTGAGATGTGAGGGTGGGCCAGCCCCAAAGGAGAGGCCTCAACCTGTCTTGGCTCCCTCTTTTTATACACTTTTCTCCTCTCTCCTGAGCCTGCCCTATGTAAAGTAGAGCTAGCCAGGAAGGAGGCGTGTTTGTTTCACTGAGGTTCTTACTCAGGTCCGTGAATTTTTCCTTTGTTCCCTTTTTGTGGGCTTTTCTCTTTCTTTGTCTTTTAGCCACTGCCATTTTGGACTCCTTTTTCCTATTCTAACCACCTAACAGATACGCAAGCAAAGCAAAAACAGTAGCAAAATATGCCCATGGAATGAAAGTATTAGCAATGAATAAAAAATGTCAGACATGATGCTAAAAACTCCAGAGGAAAAACAAGTGTCTGAAATGGCTTTATTTCAGAAACCAAAAGAAATTGTTTAAAAACTGTCAACCTCAACAGAATGAAAGAAGATATAACTTTCATGGAAAAGAAGCAGATTAAAAAAATAGGAGAGTCTGAGATGAAAAGGGAACTGGGTAAGATAAGAAAGGCATTCAGGAAAACTAAAAATATAATAATAGCAGAACCCCAAACCACAGCACTTACTGAGAAAAAACCAAAACGGTCAGAAAATCAAATCAGTGTAGAGAAGGCAAGATTAAGAAACTCTTCAGGAAAACAGACAAAGAGAATAAAGAAAAAAATGACAAGAAAGAGGATAAGTATCTATGACAGAGAACAGAGATTCAGCTGAGCAATTCTGTGGTGGACCTGAGGAAGGAAACACAAAGATGGAACAAGAGCATGAGTCAGACATAAATATGTAACACTTTCCCAGACCAAAAATACGGGAGAATTTGACTCAGTAGGCTTCATCACATTCTTAGACAATTTAGGTACATCCTGACAAATACTTGATATGTAAGAACTACAAGAAAGAATATATATATATATATATGCCAAAGCCAAAAAGTGGATTATGTGCAAAGGATAAAAGTTAGGTTGGCCTCTGTGACGCTAATCTATGACTAGATATTACAGTGTGAAAAAGGTCAGCTGATAACAACAGGAACCACTTAGTACAAATAACTATTGAGAATTTAGTTACAATACCAGAGAGACAAGTCTAAAATTTTTTTTTAAAAACAAGATATATATGACAAAAGAATCATTTAATTCTCAAAATCATTTAGTTCCTAAAACTTAAAATTATGTTACAAAATTCAAGAATTAGGGTGATAACAGGTTTTTAAATTCTACATTTCATATGAGGACTCAGAAGATTGCTTTCCATTCTTAATTTGATATAAAAAGATTACAGTTTTTAATGTCATTTTAAAAGTGTAAGGACAACAGATGTGTGTGTGTGTGTGTGTGTGTGTGTGTGTGCGCGTGCGCACAGATGTGTCTGACTCTGAAATTCCACGGACTATAGTCCGCCAGGATCCCCTGTTCATGGAATTTTCCAGGCAAGAATATTAGAGTGGATTGCCATGCCCTCCTCCAGGGGAGCTTCCCGACCCAGGGATTGAACCAGCACCTCTTGAGTCTCCTGCACTGGCAGGCAGGTTCTTTAATTACTGTGCCACCTGGGAAGGCCTCAAAACAACTGATAAAACAACACGAAATGCTCAAATATATAACCTTCAAGTCAGAAAAGACAAATGCAAACATGTTATGAGGTGAGCTTAGGTTTAGTTTTAAAAATGTCTATTAAAATGTATGTGTAGTAGGCATGTATTTATTTTCATTTAAATTTTTAGTGTTTTCTAAAATGAACATATATTATCTTTAAATATAAAATGTTTTATTCTTAAAAAAGAGATGTCTCTCATACATAAATGCAAAGGAATTCATTGGCATTTTCTAGCTAGTTTCCATGACCAGTGTTTGTTTTTTCTGTATAATTCACCATCAGAACTGTCCTCATGTGCAGACTAAATTAAACATCCTATGAGAAAATGGGCTTAGCACAAACTTCCAGTAAAATTTTTGGAAAAATTATTCTGCATTGTGTTGGACAACTAGCTAGAACATTTATTGAGGTTATATAGAATGTTATTTTCTTGAAATCCTAGATTGGCAATTATTCACATACTTTGGCCTTTTATTAGACTGTGGTCTCCTGGAAGCCCAGGATTATTTTTTTCTATTCCTACTACCTATCCCAGGTGAAATGAAATTATTCTGCCACATGGTTGTCACCATCACCATGTTCATTCCCATTACTGGACAAAAGGCACTGAACTCACTCGGCTTTCTTTAGTTGCATCTTGAGCTATTTCAAACTATTCCTACCTCCATTTTTTTTAAGTTTATTCACACCTGCAAAACCAAGGTGGTCTTTGATACTATATGTGCTTTTAGTTACCAGTAGCTTAAATGAGTCATAGTTGTAAAATTGCGTTTTCTTTGCTTACATATAAAGCTTTTTCCATCTGATTTTATTTAGGTCCTGACTTTCCTTCTCCCAAGTTCTAAAGAGCTGCATTAATTTTACTTTCTTCAGAAAACTTGTTTGAGCCGATAATCTAAACATGACCTGCATTTTCACAGCTCCAGGCCTTCGCTCATGCTATTCACGTGGCCCACACCTCTTTTCCCCTAGTATATTTATGCTCATCTGAATTCTGATATAACTTCTTATGAAGTTTCTTCAGCCATGAGTTTCCATTACACATTGTGTGATCATTATGATAGTGCTTCTCAAGCAGGGCAGGGCCTCTGTCTCCTTCATACCAACTCCATTCCTAGAACACAATGACATATAAGCATTTGATCAATTCAGTATACTGAGAGTGGACTCTGTGCCAAGCCCTCCATCAGACTCCCAGGATATGACATTGAACAGGTAATGAACAGTGACATGGCACTACCCTCAAGTAGCTCCCAAACTTATTTAATAAGATAAGGGCCAAATAGAGCTGTGACCAGGGCTTCCCTGGTGGCTCAGTGAAAAGGAACCCATTTGCCAGTGCAGGAGATGTGGGTTTGATCCCTGAGTCGGGAAGATCCCCTAGAGAAGAAAATGGCAACCCACTCCAGTATTTTTGCCTGGGAAATCCCAGAGACAGAGAAACCTGAGGGGCTACAGTCCTTGGGGTTGCAAGGACTTGGACACAACTTAGTGACTAAACAACAGCAAGAAAGGCTGTCACTAAATACAATGAATACACGCAGTGTGGCAGGGTCTGTTCTGATTGGTGATTAAGGCAGGACTGCTGCTGCTGCTGCTGCTAAGTCGCTTCAGTCATGTCCAACTCTTCCCTGCAGCCCACCAGGTTCCTCCGCCCATCGGATTTTCCAGGCAAGAGTACTGGAGTGGGGTGCCATTGCCTTCTCCAAAGGCAGGACTACCTGAGGGGGAAACTAAGGCCAAGGTCTGATGTATAAGGAGCTTGCATTTAGAGAATCAGGTGAATGCCTTCCAGGCAGAGAGAAGAACACATACGAAGGCCCTGAGGAAGGCACAGGCTTGCTCTGTTTAAAGAAGAGAAAAAGGTCAGTGTGTGTCGAACAGAGGGTGAGAGTCACCTGCAGATGAGAAGAGGGACATGAACTGAGGTCAGATAGGCAGACCCTGATAGGGGTAATGGAGGGGATTTTGTTTTACTTAATTTCATTGGCCATGAGTTCCCACTCAAGGGTTTTAAATTGAGAAGTGCCATTGCCTCATTTCTATTTTTAAGAGATAATTGTGGAAGTGGACTGTTATGAGACACATTTTGGGTGGATAGTAGTGCTACCTATCGAAATTGGGAAGAGGGTGGGGCATGGAGTGTGTTTGTGTATGTTGGGGGTGGGGGTTAGGCACTGAGTGTCTTCAAGTGGAACAGTCAATAAGGTAGGCGGATTTATGAACTCACACTTCACGAGAAATGTCTGGCTCAGAGATTTAATTTGGGAGGTAATCACAACTAATGGTATTTCAGGCTATGGGACAGGAACAGATTATTTTGGAAGGAATGGAACGGGACCCAGGTCAAGTTCTGAGGCAACCAATCATTTAGAGGTCAGATAGAAGCGGGAAAAAGAGCAAAGGAGTCCAAGAAAGGGAAGCCAGTAATGTGGGGTCGGGGATGGGGAGTGTGACTTGAAGGGAAACAAAAGGGGAGTATTTCAGAAGAGGGAAACAGCTCGCTGTGTGGAATGCTGCTGGCAGGGCAAGTCAAGGAGGATAGGAGATGTCCTTCTGCACTGATAAATCCCAGGTGGTTGGCCGCCTTGTCAAAAGCAGTTTTGATGGGGTGGTGGGAACAGAAGTCAGATTGGCGTGGATTGTAGAGGGAGGAGAGATGGTGAAGGAGTTAGCATTCAAAAGAAATGTTGCTGTGAAGGGGAACAGAGAAATCACTTTCTGACTACTCCAAAACACACGTGGGACATAACGTTTTTGAACACACAAGAATGCTTCTTTTTTAGTGTGAGTGTTTGTGCGCATGTGTGCTCAGTCATGTCTGACTCTTTGAGACCTGTGGACTGTCGCCCACCAGGCTCCTCTGTCCATGGAACTTTTCAGGCAAAAATACTTGAGTGGGTTGTCATTTCCTACTGCAGGGGATCTTCCTGACCCAGGGATCAAACCTCTGCCTCTTGTTTTCTCCTGCATTAGCAGGCAGATTCTTTTTCAGTATGCTCAAAAATACAGAAAGAATCAACTGACCAAAGAGCAATATTTATAATAGATGGTGTGGTTGGGAGACGTCTTCCTTTAATCACAGTATTGAAGCTGAATGCCCCTAAAACTGAGTTTCCCTGCTGAGTTTATGATTAACTTTTCTATCCAAAATTTTATTCCCTTTCTTATTTCCTCTGACCTCAATATTGTGCTAACTGGATGCTAAACATCCAGAGTCAGATGACTAATATTGCTGTTGTCAGTAACACTACTAATGTATGGGGACTCAGGTTGCTTCTCCTAGACAAAATGAATTAACAGATCCTCCAGTCATGGACTATCAGACCAGAGACTCCTAAACTATAGATGACCTGAGCAAAACTACAACTAGGAAACGGCACAAGACTGATTAACCCCAATCTTTTTGTTCTTCCCCTCTAAAAAGCAACTAACTCAAAGACCAACCTGGAGTGGATCTGAGGCTCCTCTCGGGCTCCCTTGCTTGGTACTCTACAATGAACCCTGACTTTGCTGCAAACATCTGCTGTCAGAGTTTAGTTTTCTGTGCCGTGGGCGCACGAGCCCTTGCTCAATCACAGTAGTTTTTCATTTCTTTCTGTACTAGCCTATACAACTCAATAATAGCTGACATCTTAAAGGAAACTATAATTTCCCTGGTGGCTTAGCTGGTAAAGAACCTGCCTGCCAATGCAGGCAACACAAGAGACATGGGTTCGATCCCTGGGTTGGGAAGATCCCCTGGAGAAGGAAATGGTAACCTGCTCCAGTATACTTACCTTGAAAATTCCATGGACAGAGGAACCTGGCAGGCTAGATTCACAAAGTGTCAGATAAGACTGAGTGTAAACACATGCATAATTAAAATATATTACTTTATTTAATACTCCTAACAACACTGTGAGACAAATACTATCCCATTTTAGAGATGAAGAATCCAAGAGAGTGAAGCAATTACACCAGACCACAGAGTTAGTGAGTGGTAGAGGCAGAATGAAGACCCAACAAAGATCCAGCGTCTGCATTCCCAACATTTGCAAAAGAGATGGAGAAACAAAGAAGGTATTAATGACTTGGGATAAAACTAGAATCTTAGCCATTCTCATTTAAAGAAAAATGGTCTTACTTTATTCACTAAAAATTTTGATAACAAGATTCATGTCATTGTCGAATAATCCCTAGCAGTAATTTAGATAATTCTGCTGGTAGCTGAGAATAAATGAATGGAGGCCTTAGGTATGAGTTCTTCTCTTTTTTTTAATGCAAGAAGGAAAGGGATTTAGGAAACATCATAATCTTCCTACTAAATTTGGATACTTAAATATTCTAAATAAGGTCTCTAACCATATGCCCCAGATAGTCGTAAGAGAACTGTCTGAGTAAAAGTAGTAGTACATGCTTTATTTACTGGATTTATGGAAATGTGTTTATAGCAGTAGCTTTTAGGAATGTTTACAAAAAAAGTAGGCACCCCAAACCTTTGACAAACTAGAACCTTTGCATTCCATCAGTCATTAAGGCAATATCCAGGTAGAAAAGTTGAGTTTCATGCATTACCTAAAGATATCACCAAATACATAAACATAAAGAAATGACTCGTGGGATGTGTGAGCATTACACAGGATGGATGACCCCTTAAAACAGAACCCATTTGGATCTTCAAATCAATAGTTACTCTATGCATTCAGAGAGCAAAATGACTCAACGTGACTCTGAGATGTTGAAGGCAGACAGCCATTCAATCATCCTTGCATTTAGTCATCTCACAAATGGTTTTGAGTTTTTCTAAGCACTCAGCATTGCAAAAGAAGAGGTGTAAACTCTTGAGGAATTTATGATCTTCATGGAGAGAAGAGTTCTTTACCTTATCTGCCAAGTGCCAAAGGAGCGACAGACATAGGAGTGACATTAACATTAAAGAATACAAGGCATAGTTTTTTTTTTTAATTTTTGCAAATTTTTAAAGGAAATATATGTCCAGTGTTTAAATTACAAACAAAAGAAGTAAAACAAACACACACAATTCACTCTCAGATAGCATTGATATATTTTTGGATATGCATTTATATAGTTGAAATATAATGCACAAATGTCTATCTCTTCATTTTTGCAAAATGATATGTTTTCTTTGTACCACATGATATAATTTCCAACATCATTAAAAATTCTTCATATATACATGTCATTTTAATGAACATTTATACTCCATTGTATGGATAAACTAACTTATTTAAGCATTGCCCTGCTGTTGACCATTTGAGTTTCATGCAACTTTTGATTGTTGTAGCTATAAGATAAACTGGGATAAACATGTTCATGCCAATTGTGTTTGTCTCTATCTCTTATCATTTTCTTAAGTATACATCACCAGGAGTAAGTGAAACTTCAGGGTCAGTGAGTCTCCAGAAAGACTGAAGCAATTTCTACCTCTTCAAGGAATATATAGGTGTGTCTATCTCACAAAACTCTGGACCACTATAACGAAAATCTTAAAAAAAATACATTTGTGAGTTTGATGAAGAAAACAATTACTCAAAGCTATTTGAATTCTTAGAGATTTTATTTAAATTCCATTAATGTTCCATTAGCCACCTGCATTTTCCCTTTTATAAATTATCTGTTAATATCCTTGCTCATTTGCTTTCTGGAGTTTTAGTGTTTTAATGATGTGTTTGGGTTCATTGTATATGAAGAATGATAATCCTTTATAACACCTATAATACGTATTTCCAAATATCTCCCTCACTAATAGTTTGCCTTTCAATTGTGTCTCTGCTTTCTGTGCACAAAATAGGACAGAAACAGAGGCAAGGATGTGTTAAAACTCCTAATGCCTGGGGGGAGGAAATGGGTGTGGCATTTCCAGACACATGTATTCCTCCATCCTGGCCAGTAAGGGCTGTGTATAGCTCATACTTCACATTATTGTTTGCAAGCAATGATGAACTATTGGAGGCTTAAAACAAGTGACACGATCAGATACACTTCTTGGAAAGGGAGACCTAGTGGTAGAGAGGGAGATGGATTGCAGTCAAAGACGTTTTCAGTCAGCTCCTGGACTGTTGCAAGAGCCTCCTCTGCGGTCTCCCGGGTTTAACTTACATGATTTTAAGTTTCTCTATGTTTAAATTAAAATGTTTAAACTTAAAACTAAAATATGGAATGAAGTAGGGTCAACATTTCTTTCTCAGAGGAAGGAATAAAATAGGCCAAGACGAGTGAAGAGATCAATAGATTGAAAGTGTTTATGCGACTGATATTAAAGGAACATAAACCTATCTTTTCCAGTATGTGCTTGTTTGGTGAACTATTTGACTAAATCCTGGTAATTGTATAGAAAAGTAGGAGAGAGAAAACTGTAAGAGGCTGACAGGCTGATAGCAGAAAGCATTAGTGTTAGAGTTTAGAATTATTTGTGGATAATAGGTAATCTGAAAGTTTTAGACTTGAATAAAGTAGCTTATTGGGGGCATTAGCCTTAGAATGTGCAGTATGGACTGGAAAGAGACTAGAAGCAGAAATCTCAGTTAGGAGTTTATTGCTTTGGTACAGCATTTCCAGAGGGCAATTTGGTGATAATGCGGCAACAAATATAACATACCCATTTTTGACCCTACAATTTCACTCCTGGGAATTTATTAAAGAAATAATAGATATGTGTTTGGAGCTGTATGTTCAAAGATGTTCATTGAATTGCCATATGTAATAGAGAAAATGTAAAGACTAAACATCCAACAATTCATAAGATGGACTACTGTGTAAGATGAAATACTGTGAAATGACTATCATGATGTACATCTGTATTTATAAACTTTGAAATAGCTTCATAATATACTTAAATAGCCTACACTTAGAGTGCCTCCTCCTTCACTTTAATCCATCTATCATCTTACCCTGGTGATACTTGTAAGATACTTGTAAGATTTAACCACAGTGGTGGTTTCTAAAGCAAATCTTATTGGATGTCTACTATAGCAGAGTGATCTTGGCTCTGGACTGGGACATTTGCTTTCAATTCTCATCTGTCACTTTGTAGTTGTATGAACTTGGCAAGTCACATAATCTCTTTGAGTCTCTGTTTCATATTTAAAATGGGGACAATAAAATGTGTTGTTTCCTTTAGTTGTGGAACTGAACACAAACAAAAGACCTTTCATTGCTTAATCCTTGCTTTTCAGGATTAGAAATTTCAGACAAAGAATATCAATAGCAAAAACAAGTTATTTTTTACTTTACTTAGAAGTAATATACCCACAACCCACTGCCTAGAATGCTAAAATGTTTTCCCTTTATAATTAGTCTCTTTGGAATAAACCACAGATCATTTCCCTCAAATATTATAAAACTTTCCTATTTTCATAAGTACATATGCAAATTGAAGATCTCACCTCAATTATGAGTGCTCAAGATAACATAATTATGTTATTTACATAACCTACTTTGAACTTATCTTAAAATCCGTAGTGGATTTTCCAGAAAAGAGGGCCTACCTTCTCTAGGTTCATCTAAAACCTTTTGCTCATGGAATCAAAATGCTATTTAAGATTTTTGCCTTTGGGCAAATATATGAAGAAGGATCCTACTTGCTCTTTATCTTCCTGGCTCGTGCCCTCAATATTAGATTCACTAGGGAAATAAATTCACATGCTTAGAAGTGAGTAATTGCTGTATTTTATAATAAATGTTATTGTATTAATATAAAACCTAATATTATTCCTCCAAATTTTATCCAGGTAATTAGCAAAATTAAAAAAAAATTATATAAGAACCATATCAAGTCCAAATCCTTAAAACTGGCAATTAATGGTAAAATTACTACACTGTCCTTAAAGTATTCAATATCTTTTCACATATAATCCTTCCCTTTTCTTTTGAAATGAAAAGAAGAGATAAGGTCATGTTTCGGGGCAAACAATATAGAATGTTGACAAAAAATTGAAAAAATTGGGACTTTGATTTTAAAATAAAATCAATGTCATGGAAAGAAAGTGGAAGTGTTAGCTCCTCAGTTGGGTCCAGCTCTTTGTGACCCCGTGGACTGTAGCCCATCAGGCTCCTCTGTCCATGAATTCTCCAGGCAAGAATACTGGAATGGGTTGCCATTTCCTTCTCCAGGGGATGTTCCTGATCCAGGGATTGAACCTTAGTCTCCTGCGTTGCAGGCAGATTCTTTACCATCTGAACCACCAGGGAAGCCATGGAGGATTTTTTTTTTATATTGGAGAATAGTTTATAAACAATGGTGTGTTAGTTTCAGGTATACAGCAGAGTGATTCAGTGATACATATAAATGTATCTATTCTCTTTCAAATTCTTTTCCCGTTTAGGTTATTAGTGAACACTGAGCAGAGTTTCCTGTGCTGTACAGTGGGTCCTTCTTGGCTATTTATTTTCAATACCCGCAGTGTGTGCATGTCAATCCCAAACTCCCAATCTATCCCTCTCCTGCACCCTTTCCCCCGGTGATCTTAAATTTGTTTTCTAAGACTGTGAGTCTGTTTTGTGTTTTGTAAATAAGTTAATTTGTATCACTTTTTTTAAAGTCTACATATAAGCTAAACCATATATTTGTCTTTCTCTGTCTGACTTACTATGGAGCTTTTAAAGGAAGTAACCTTCAATCAAAATCTGGGACCTCAATCCTAAACCAAAATCAATGTACATAGAATTATAGATGAACTAAATTTCTCCAGGTATGTGTGTCTTTGAAGGGACCAAGGTAGTAGATGAGCTCAGGTATGCTGACCCTGAATCGTGTGTGGTGACCCAGGAGGGGAAGATGGAAAATGTGATCCCGATTCTTGGAGAAGATGTGAGTGAGGAAAGAAGTGGAAGAGAGAAATGGCTCAGAGGGCCTGATTCATGAGTCATGTGAATCACAAAGTGGGAACAGATCTTCAGGAAAATTCTGACTGGTCTCTGGAGGGGGCAAGTGAGTTCTACAGACTGAAAGGAGAACTTTTAAAACAATCCACTTGAATGAGATGTAATTTACATACCTTTTAAAAGATTCACCTCTTTGAAATTTTTCATTTTCATCTTGAGATAATTGTATATTCACACACAGTTATAAGAAATAATACAGAAAGATTCCACGAACTATTTACCTAAGCTGGTAGCCAAGTGAAGTCATAGCAAAATATCACAATGTTATTTTATAAAATATGGTGTATATTATATATATATATTATACAGTATACATATATAAGAAGATGTATTAAAAATATATATAGTATACTATCACAAAAAGATATTGACATTGATACAGTGGGAAAGAAGAGCATTTCCATCACAAGGCTCCCTCATGCAGCCCTTATAATCACACACCTCTTTCACCCCCACACTGTCCCACCCACCAGCACTAGTGCCTGGTAACCACTAATCTCTTCTCCATTTCTATAGGTTTGTCATTTTAGAAACAATATTTAAATGAAATCATACAGTGTGTGGCCTTTTATGGTAGGACTTTTTTTTTAGTTAGCATGATTCCCTGGAAATGCATCCAAGTCGTTGTATCAGTATTTCATTCTTTTTTATTGCTGAGTATTATTCCATGGTATGGATGACCACAGTTTGCTTAGCCAGTCCTCTAATGAAGGACAGAATGTATTAATTTTAAGTTTTTGATGAGTTTTGACAAACTGAAATACCCACAGAATCATTGCTGAAATCAATAAATAGGACAATTACCCAGGAGAAAAGAAAATATACATTCACACATAAACTACATGAATACTTGTAGCAGTTTAATTCACAATAGCTAAAAACCCTAGTGGCTCAGACGGTAAAGAGTCTGCCTGCAATGTGGGAGACCTGGGTTTGATCCCAGCGTAGGGAAGATCCCCTGGAGAAGGAAATGACAACTTACTCCAGTACTCTTGCCTGGAGAATCCCATGAACAGAAGAGCCTTGCAGGCTACAGTCCATGGGGTCGCAGAGTTGGACACAACTGAGCAACTTCACTTCACTTTCTTTCAAAAACTAGAAAAAATCCAAATGACCAACCATAGATGAATAAAAATGAATAAATAATGATGTATCTGTACAATGCAATACTACTCGGTAGTAAAAAGAAATGAACTGCTGATATAAATGTCACACATAGTGAAAAAAGGCAAGACATAAAAGAGCATATGCTCTACGATTTCTTTTATATGGATTTCTAGGACAGGTAAAACTAATCCAAGTGTCAGAGAGCAGATAGTGGTTGCTGAGGGCTGGGTGAATGAGGGGAGAGACTGACTGCAAAGGGGCATGAGAAAGCTTTTCGTAGTCAGAGAACATTTTAAACCCTCAACCTGGAGAGAATCTATTGCTCAGAATAAAAAGACTTCCTTTTCACAGAAGTCAAGAAACTGATGGGAAAAAAAAAAAACAAACTTGTTTGTGGAGGCTAGGAAAAGAGTAAGGTAGGAATAGAGGCCTAAAGAATCAAGGTATGGATGAATAATGAACCCCAAACGTGAAAACAGAGGAAATTTGGGGGAAAAGCATAACAAGGCTTCAAACTGCAGAAAGCTGGTTGGAGTATTGTAACACCAGGATGTGAGTTCCATCTATTTATTGTCAAGTTTGTAATATGCAAATTCCCCCTCCTTAGCTTGTGGTCTTTACACAGGTGTGTGAGCTGTTTTTCTTTGGGTCCTGTAGGAGAATTTAGCCCAGGACACACAAGTATTGGGACAGCAAGTGTGATCTTTGAAAGGAGTAATTCTCTGATTCCATTAATTGGTTATGACATGAAATTACTTCTAATAGCAGAAAGCAAACAAAGAACAATTTATTTGCTTTTCTTGGATTGGGTGTCTCTCATGATGAAATACAATGTGATATTTTCCACAAATGTCCTTCTGGAAGCCCTCTCTATTCCTCCAAAAAACTTACCGTGCTGATGTAGTAAATGGCATGTGCTGTGCTGTGCTTAGTCACTCAGTCATGTCCGACTCTTTGCGACTGCATAGCCTACCAAGCTCCTTGGTCCATGAGGATTCTCCAGGCAAGAATACTGGAATGGGTTGCTATGCCCTCTTCCAGGGGATCTTCCCAACCCAGGGATCGAACCCAGGTCTTCTGAATTGCAGGCAGATTCTTTACCATCTGAGTTACCAGGGAAGCCCAAGAATACTGGAGTGGGTAGCCTATCCTTTCTCCAGGGGATCTTCCCAACCCAGGAATAGAACTGGGGTCTCCTACATTGCAGGCAGATACTTTCCCAGCTTAGCTACCAGGGAAGCCCAGTAAATGGCATACTCAGACGAAAATAAGTCCTTTTTATCACATTATATGTGCCAAATCCCTTCCACCCTTGAAGGAGACAGTACTTACCTGGGTTGTAGGGAGAGAAACTGAAGCAAAAATGATGGAACACTGGAAGTGTGAATTGAGTCTGAAAGAGAACAAAAGAAAAGAGGTTCAAATCAAGGTGAGAGTAGGGATAAACATCCATTCCAGGGAGATTGGCGGTCAAAGAGAAGTAAGCTACAGTTACTGGAATTCAGAACTAGGAGAACAAAGTAAAAGAAACAGGAAGCAAGCTGGAATTAAATTGGAATCGGGGAGAATTATCTGCAGATGCTAAAACTGCAGGGTAAAAGATGGTTCTGGAATAGGATATTTGTACAGTGTAAAGTGTCCTCTCATAGATTTCTTATTAATTGTAAAGGGAGAAAAGTACTTTTTCACTGGCTCAGTCTAGTTGGTGGTGACAACCTTCCCAAGAGTGACATAGCCTAACGATGCATGTGTGGATGTGATGCGGTGCCAACTGCCTATGTCACCCATGAAGGGTTCATGCCCAAAATGTTTAATGTGAAGGTCATCACACCTAACTCCTCCAGAAGCACAAAGAATAGAGCGATAAATAAAATGACACCAGAGGCAACAGGCAAATCCAGAGTGTTTGCTATTCTATAAGAGGATTTGCCTGGGCCCCACACATTATTAATACTAATTCGTAGTAGATAGAAGGGAGCATTTCACCTCTTAATATACTACTGTAGTTTCTAGATAAAGTTAATTGACAGTTATAACTCAGATGACTGAAGAAGAAACTCCTGATAAATCTTTAGATCCAGTGCTTAATAAGAAAAAAATCAGAGGTTAAGACCAGGGTCTCACAGAAACAGAATCACAGACTTACAGAAAAAACTTATGGTTGCTGGGGTGTGGTGAGGGGAAGGATGGGGGCAAGGGATAGTTAGGGAGTTTGGAATTGACGCAGTACATACTGTGATATTTAAAATGGATAGCCAACAAGGACTTACTATACAGCACATGGAACTCTGTTCAGTGCTTTGCGGCAGCGTGGATGGGAGGGGAGTTTGGAGGAGAATGGATACAAGTGTATGTATGACTGAGTCCCTTCGCTGTTCACCTGAAACTATCACAGCATTGTTAATTGGCTATATCCCAATACATAAGGAATAAAACCAATGCATAAGCTTAAAAATTTTAGAAGAAGCAGCACCTGAGAGGTGAAGGCCTCTCAGTGACCAATCTGAGAAGGTAGAAGGTATTAGTCAACTCAACATAAGAGTTAATGTAATAAGAAATTGAAATAGAGGAAAGAGGCAGAAAACTTATTTTAAAATATGTTGTCTGATTTTTAAAATGTGTAGGCTCTCTGAATTTCTTTCACTGAAGACAAAGTACTCTTGGATCTCGAAAAAAATAAAGTAGTAATCCTAAGATAGGAATTTTTTGGAGATGTACAAATGTTAAAATTCATATCAATTACAAAATGAAATAGCCCTGAAAAACTGAACTTTTTAACAATTGTTTTTTTTAAACAACGATTGATATTGTTAATCAACCACAGTACAATACAAAATAAAAAGTTTTTAAAACAATATTTTTTTTAAAAAGACCAGGGTCTCACTATGAAGCATTTGTAGAATATAAGTACACATTTAACTAAACAATTAAATAAGTATAGTTTTTATTCAACATGAGTTGAGTCATTTTTACTTTGTCCTTTTGTTGTCCTTATAGAGTCTCACATAAAATAAATGGCTGTTCAGATATTCTTGTAGCTTTTTACTAGTAGACCCCAGTTCATTTCAGTACTCAGGGAGAGCACCTTACAGGAGCATTCTGTTAATTCAGTGGAATCAACCCAAGTATTCTGCACCAGCTGGCCAACACAAGTAAATCTAAGACCTTGATGGGTTTTGATAAAATAACCCAGGACAGATCCCTTCAAAAGATACAATTCTGTTCCCCACATTTTTATTTTGAAAAATCTCAAGCATACAGAATATTTAAAAAACTATTTTAATAAATATATCTTTGTACCCTCCTTGTAGGTTTAAGAATTGTTAACATTTTGCCCAACTTCATTTATATATTTATATCAAAACATTCTCCTCCATAAGCCCAATATTATTTTTATACCCAAGAAAGTAAAAAAAAAAAAAATTATCTACCATCCAGTGACTGAAATCCTAAAAGATGATGCTGTGAAAGTGCTGCACTCAATATGCCAGCAAATTTGGAAAACTCAGCAGTGGCCACAGGACTGGAAAAGGTCAGTTTTCATTCCAATCCCAAAGAAAGGTAATGCCAAAGAGTGCTCAAACTACTGCACAATTGCACTCATTTCACATGCTAGCAAAGTAGTGCTCAAAATTCTCCAAGCCAGGCTTCAGCAATACGTGAACTGTGAACTCCCAGATGTTCAAGCTGGATTTAGAAAAGGCAGAGAAACCAGAGATCAAATTGCCAACATCCGCTGGATCATCAAAAAAGCAAGAGGGTTCCAGAAAAACATCTATTTCTGCTTTATTGACTATACCAAAGCCTTTGACTGTGTGGATCACAACAAACTGTGGAAAATTCTGAAAGAGATGGGAATACCAGACCACCCGACCTGCCTCTTGAGAAATCTGTATGCAGGTCAGGAAGCAACAGTTAGAACTGGACATGGAACAACAGACTGGTTCCAAATAGGAAAAGGAGTCAAGGCTGTATATTGTCACCCTGCTTATTTAACTTATATGCAGAGTACATCATGAGAAATGCTGGGCTGGAAGAAGCACAAGCTGGAATCAAGATTGCCAGGAGAAATATCAATAACCTCAGATATGCAGATGACACCACCTTTATGGCAGAAAGTGGAGAAGAACTAAAGAGCCTCTTGATGAAATTGAAAGAAGAGAGTGAAAAAGTTGGCTTAAACTCAACATTCAGAAAACTAAGATCATGGCATCCGGTCCCATCACTTCGTGGCAAATAGATGGGTAAACAGTGGAAACAGAGACAGACTTTATTTTTTGGGGCTCCAAATCACTGCAGATGGCAACTGAAGCCATGAAATTAAAAGACGCTATCTCTTTGGAAAGAAAGTTATGACCAATCTAGATAGCATATTAAAAAGCAGAGGCATTATTTTGCCAACAAAGGTCCGTCTAGTCAAGGCTATGGTTTTTCCAGTAGTCATGTATGGATGTGAGAGTTGGACTGTGAAGAAGGCTGAGCGCCGAAGAATTGATGCTTTTGAACTGTGGTGTTGGAGAAGACTCTTGAGAGTCCCTTGGATTGCAAGGAGATCCAACCAGTCCATCCTAAAGGAGATCAGTCCTGGGTGTTCATTGGAAGGGCTGATGCTGAAGCTGAAACTCCAATACTTGGCCACCTGATGTGAAGAGCTGACTTATTTGAAAAGACCCTGATGCTGGGAAAGATTGAGGGCAGGAGGAGAAGGGGATGACAGAGGATGAGATGGTTGGATAGCATCATCAACTCAATGGACATGAGTTTGGGTAAACTCCGGGAGTTGGTGATAGACAGGGAGGCCTGGCGTGCTGCAGTCCATGGGGTCACAAAGAGTCAGACACGACTGAGTGACTGAACTGAACTGAACTGATTCAGTGACTCAATTTCCAGGTTGTCCCAATAATATATTTAATAGCTTTCCTCAGTGAATCAGGATCTAATCAAAACTTACTTACTGTATTATTTATGTGAATTGCTGTTGTTCAGTCACTAAGTCATGTCTGACTCTTTGCAACTCCATGGACTGCAGCATGCCAGGCTCCCCTGTCCTTCACTATCTCCCAGAGTTTCCTCAAACTCATTCCATTGAGTCAGTAATTCCATCCAACCATCTCATCCTCTGTCACTCCTTTCTCCTCGTGCCTTTAATCTTTCTCTGCATCAGGGTCTTTTCTAATGAGTCAGTTCTTCTCGTCAGGTGGCCAAAGTATGGGAGTTTCAGCTTCAGCATCAGTCCTTCCAATGAAGATTCAGGGTTAATTTCCTTAAGGATAGACTGATTTGATCTCCTGGCAGTCCAAGGGACTTTCAAGAGTCTTCTCCAGTCTTTATGTATGATTGACCTCTTTCTTTCTTATAGTTTTGAATGATCTCTTTATTTTTTCCTTACTGTTTTTTTCTGCTTTCTTTTCAAAATTGTCATGACACTGACATTTTGCAGAGTCCAGGTAAGCTCTCCTGTGCATGAGGAGTTGGAAAGCTTGACTGTATTGGTGCCCGAGAGCATGGGGAATTGAGCACCAGGGCTTTGGAAACCACAGTAAGCAAGATCTCCATGTGGGCTCAGAGTGAGCTTCAAGAGCAGCAGTCCTGTCTGCCCTCAACACAAAGGCTCCAACACGAAAATGCCACAGACCAAAAAACTCTTTGGGGTCACCCATAAACATTTTCATCCACTTATATGATCATGGAGCGGGTGATGGACGTGTATGATCAACTGAGACTGGATCTCTAGCCAATTTGGTAAGTGGATGCTAAGTTGGAGTATAGTGATTAGAAAATTAAGGGAGGTCTGGATTGAAGAACGTAGGCTGAGCACTTGGGTTTTCTCACCTTTGTCAAAATTCCGATTGAAATAACAGTAAAGGTATACAAAAGGTGATCAATAGGAAACCACAGAGAGAACAGAAAGAGGGACCAGTAGCCAGAGCAGTGATGAAATTATGTAGTATGGCCAGTAGACTGGATCTATATGATCCAGAGTGCAGGGAGCTAATGCTGGGAGGAGACCCGGGGGAAAGGGGACACAGAGACACAGACACAGATCTGTCCAGCAGACTCCACACTGGCTTAGAGGCTGCAGGCACTGGGAGCAAGAATGGACTGCAGAACAGTGATTGAGGAATTTAATCAAGCAACAATCAAGGACTGGGTACAGAACAGCTGGGTCAGTGGGTCCCATCTATATTTAGAGGATGGTCAGCAGCAGTACTTTTTGCATGCATGCTAAGTTGCTTCAGTAGTGTCCAACTCTTTGCGATCCTAGGGACGTAGCCTGCCAAGTTCCTCTGTCCATGGGATTCTTCAAGCAAGAATACTGGAGTGGATTGCCATGCCCTCCTCCAGGAGATCTCCCCAACCCAGGGTTCGAACCTGTGTCTCTGATGTTTCTTGCATTGGCAGGTGGGTTCTTTATCACTAGACCACCTGGGAAGTTGCTGTCTGAAGAAACTAAAAGATTTGCCTGAAAATACTATTCATTTTCATAGATATAAATATTAAGGAATATAAACCGATAATCTGTGATCACTAGACTATTAAAGAAAATCATCAGTCCCAGAGACAAGCACCAATGTGAACAAACAAAAAAACCTCAAATTAACAGATGATTCTGGAAATAGAGAATTTAAAAACAAAGCAAATCAGTTTTTAATTAAAATGCCAGAAGAGAGTTCAAGAGATATGTCCTTAAAAAAAGAATTGGCTGCTGTGAAAAAAGGAACAATCAGAAATACCAAAAGGCATGATGAAGTGAAGTGAAAGTTGCTCAGTTATGTTTGGCTCTTTGCGACCCCATGGACTATACAGTCTATGGAGTTCTCCAGGCAAGAATACCGGAGTTGGTAGCCTTTCCCTTCTCCAGGAGATCTTCCCAACCAAGAGATCAAACCCAGGCCTCATTGCAGGCCGATTCTCTACCAGCTGAGCCACAAGGGAAGCCCAAGATGCATGATGGCTAATGCTAAAAGCATTCACTAAAAGGGTCAGAGGATAAAGTCAGGAATCTTCTAGAAAAGCACAGAGCAAAAAAAGGAAGAAAGGTAGGAGATAAGGAGATATGATGTAGAAGATCCAACAAGGATTTAGATAGAACTTCCAGAAAAGAGAATACAAAAAATGAGATGAAAATGAAGAAAAGACAGAAAGAAATTTCCTGAGGTTGAAGAGAGACAACCCTTTCTTTTGAAAGGCTTATGTAGTGCCAAGAGAGAATGGTGATAAATACCCACACCCTTTTGCATCCTGACAACAGTTCAGAATGTCAAGGATAAAGACAAGATGCTAAATGCTTCTAGAAAAGAAAATACACATACACATGGGCACATACACAGACACATGAAGTAAACCACAAGAGAGAAAGACCATTTTGACCTCTCACTTTTTATCAGCTGGCAGACAGGAAGCCATGCTTTTTTAGTGTTCTGATGGCTGCCAATCTTCCAATCAAATGTACCTGCAAATAAAGATATTCTTATCCTGACTTAGTTCACTCTGTATGATCGACTCTCAGTCCATCTGTATCCCTACAAATGATCCAACTTCGTTCCCTTCTATGGCTGAATAAGGACTTCACTGGTGGCTCAGTGATAAAGAATCCACCTGCCAAGCAGGAGTTGCAGGAGATTTGGGTTCGATCTCTGAGTCAGGAAGATCCCCTGGAGTAGGAATTAGAAATCCCCTCCAGTATTCTCGCCTGGAAAATTCCATGGACAGAGGAGCCTTGCAGACTATAAACTATATATAGGCTACTGGGGTTGCAAAGAGCCTGAGCATACACAGAATATTCCATTGTATTTACATATTACATGTTTCTATCTATTAATCTGTGCAATTTAGAAAAATGGTACAGATGAACCTATCTGTAGGGCAGGAATAGAGATGCAGGTGCAGATAACAGACATGGGGACATGGGGGTGGGGAGAGTGAGGAATTGGGATAAATTGGGAAATTGCGATTGGCATATATTCACTACCGTGTGTAAGACAGATAGCTAGTAGGACCCTGCTGTATAGCACAGGGAGCTTAGCTTGGTGCTCTGTGATGACCTAGACAGGTGGGACATGGGTTGAGGGGCTAGAAGGGAGGCTCAAGAAGAGAGGCGATACGTGTGTACATGGTGACTGCAGCCTGAAATTAAAAGACACTTACTCCTTGGAAGGAAAGTTATGACCAACCTAGACAGCATATTCAAAAGCAGAGACATTACTTTGCCAACAAAGGTCCGTCTAGTCAAGGCTATGGTTTTTCCTGTGGTCATGTATGGATGTGAGAGTTGGACTGTGAAGAAGGCTGAGCGCCGAAGAATTGATGCTTTTGAACTGTGGTGCTGAGAAGACTCTTGAGAGTCCCTTGGACTGCAAGGAGATCCAACCAGTCCATTCTGAAGGAGATCAGCCCTGGGATTTCTTTGGAAGGAATGATGCTAAAACTAAAACTCCAGTACTTTGGCCACCTCATGCAAAGAGTTGACTCATTGGAAAAGACTCTGATGCTGGGAGGGATTGGGGGCAAGAGGAGAAGGGGATGACAGAGGATGAGATGGCTGGATGGCATCGCTGACTCGATGGACATGAGTCTGAGTGAATTCCAGGAGTTGATGATGGACAGGGAGGCCTGGCGTGCTGCGATTCATGGGGTCGCAAAGAGTTAGACATGACAGCAACTGATCTGATCTGATAGCTGATTCACTTTGTCACACAGCAGAAACTAATACAACATTGTAAAGCAACTATATATCAACAAATAAAACTTTTAAAAACATTAAAAAGGATATTGTCATACATGAAGATTCTCAGAAATGTTTATCTTCCATTCATACTTTCTAAAAAATCAATTTTCTTATATAATTCAGCGAAACAAATCTTACAAAGCAGAAGTCAGAGTATTCAAGAAACATGGGACATAACTAAAGGGGAATGAAAAGAAATCCTGGGAAAACTGTGAGGGAATAAGTGACGTTGGGATGGAAAATCTGAAGGCTTTGTGGAGAATGTCTTCAAGAGTAAAGTGGATTCCACGTGCAAGGGTATGGAAGACTTTAATATGTTTTGGCAATTTTAAGACTCCAAGGAGGGAAAACCACAAAGTTGTGATGCCTCCATGAAGTAAATGAAAATATACCCAAATTGTGGGAATCTGACAGAATCCAGAAGAGAGAATCTGTTCAGTCTTTTATTCCTGACACATTACTCTTCAGGAGTGACTGGCTTAATGACATAAGATTATATTCCTTGTCTTTAGGTACAGTCATACTATTTGGTTCTGCCATGCATAATAATGTAGAAGTTCAATGTTTGGTTGCACCGAGGCAGTAAGGCAAAAGCAAATCCTTGTTTGTGGGCTTCTACAGCTGGGATAAATGACCATCTGTTCTACGTGCCCTAAGCTTCCTTTGTGTCATTTCTGCTTCTCCACTTCTTCCTAGCCTCTCAGTTTTGGTGACTTAGGTTCCATCCTCTCTATCTTTGGTTTACTGCAATAACTCCCTATCCGTTCTTCCCTGTGCCTTTTGGTGTCCCCTTTAATCCATTCTCTATTTGATAGGATGAACCATCAATATACAAAAACAGTCTCTTGCTTAAAATATTTCACTTGGAAAACAAATCAAAAAACCCTCAAACAAAAAGCTTTTCAGTGCCTTCCCATTAACCTTAATAATGCCAATGGCTTCCAGATTTTAGATTTTGCCCTCTGCTCTTGGATTCAATTTTGATATTCTCATACTTTAACCAAATTGACTTTTTAAAGGTCAATTTAAAAAGCACTATAACATCTATAGACCTTTATACAAACTGCTCCTGTTGATCTAGAACCCCTTCCCATTACCCAGCTCACAGACCCCTCGCCATCCTGGCTAATACCTACTCACTCACCCTTTGGGTTTCAGCTCTAGCAGAGTTTCCCCAGGAGGGTTTACAGATTATGGTAGCATCCCTGCCCCCTATGGTACTGCAGCCTTCCTTTACTATATCCTTCTACTATAGTCTCTCTTTTTAACTAGGTTGAAAGTGCCAGGAGGGGGACCCCCATGATTTTCATGCCCACCACTGTAGCCTCCCTTCTTCTCACAGTGGCTGTCATTTAAGGCATTCAGCACACATTGAATTAATGGATGATAGAGAGAAAGAAGGCTCTGCACACACACCTCCCTGCCACTCGGTTTGTCCCAGGGCTGACCCCAGTGGCTCTGGACTGCAGGTGCCTGCCTGCTCCGCAGACCTTGTTATCTCTGGTACAGCAGCTTCCTGGAGCTGAGGTCACTCTCTCTACCCCCAGAGCTGTTTCAAGACTGGAGTCAAGCCAACATAAGCCTGATTCTAAGACAGGAAAAGAGAACAGATTCTTCAAGTTATAGATCAAGGAAGTTGAGGCTGATTTGAGGGAGAGTTCTGAAGCAAATTATGAAATGTATTATTAAATGCACAGGACCCATTTGCAGTCCAATAAATGTTTTTAAAAAATGAATTAGAAATGAATATTTGTAAATACTTAGGAAGGAAAGAGTTGATCAACATGAGTCATCATTGATTAAAAATATAATAGGCCATTTTTGCACTTGGGGTTTTCATGGTGATATTTGAGTACTCATCCATCTTATCTTGGAGTTTTGTAAGCACAGCAGAGAATAAAGAGGTGGGAAACACAGGATAGAGTTATTAAATCTGGGTATTTCACCCAAATAGCTCTCTATCCTTCAACAGTACAAAGCTGTCCTGTAAGCATAGTTGTGGGAGGCAGTTTAGACTTGACGCTTCAGTGAATTTTGTTCTTTAGCTAGCCCTCTCTTCCATGCTTCCTTTTCTCCTAGCCATCTTGAGACTGAGGTGGGTGGTCCTGCAGAGGAGATCTTGAGTCCACTTCCCTATCCGCAGGCTGGCCCATTTGCAGAGAGACTAGCCCTGTCCTGGTGGAATTCCTGCAGGTACGAGTGACGGGCTGCACTTGGATTCTGATCCTTATTATCAAGTGGTCCCTCTCTCTACCACAGCATGACCTGATGATTGAATGATCTGAGCTCTGACCAGGAGCTAAAATAAAATCAGAGTCATTCATACTAGCTCTTTTCCTCCCCTACGGATAGAAACTGATAGGTAGGAAACGGGAGATGTTGCTGTTTATTTGCTGATTAGAAGGCTGTTCTAGGTAATAATAGCTAAGCTAACAATTAGTGAATGCTTGTACGTGCCAAGCCCTGCTTTAAGAGCTTTACTGTGTTAACTCATTTAATTCTTACTCAACCCTCCCAGGTAGATATAGTTTTAGTCCATGAGTTAAGTCACTTGCATAGGGTAATGCAGCTAGTATATGTCAATGCTGAAATTTATGTCCAACAACCAAGTCCAGAGATAGAGCCCTTCCACATGATACCACCACAATGCCCTCTCTGCACAGAGTGCCTGCTACAGACCACCAGCTAGCCCAGGGTGAAGGTGGACTTTTCTAAGGCATTTGACACATCTAAGATGTTTTTATGAATACAACAGAAAAATAAGGCTTGGCAATTGCACAGTTAAGAGGGTTGTTATCAGAAACTGAATGAACCAGATAACCCAAAGAATGCTGACCCCCACAAGGTGGCAGAGGGAGTTTGTTAATAGGGTGTCACCCAGAACCTTAGCGTTCTACCTGACCTGCAGACATGGAGAGACACTGGACACCTGAATCAAATCCAAAGAGACCTAGAGATGGTGGACCAGAGAGTTTGGTTTCTAAGACTAACCTCGTAAGCACGGACATTGCCTAATGGTAACACAGCAAATAATTTTCAGTCTTCCCCTTGCACTGGATGAATCTGAAAAATAACTGCCAAGAGCTTAGGCTACATCGGTTCAGTTCAGTTGCTCAGCCGTGTCCAACTCTTTGTAACCCCATGGACTGCAGCACGCCAGGCTTCCCTGTCCATCACCAACTCCCGGAGTTTACTCAAACTCATGTCCATTGAGTCAGTGATGCCATCCAACCATCTTATCCTCTGTTGTCCTTTCTCCTCCTGCTTTCAATTTTTCCCAGCATGAGGGTCTTTTCCAATGAGTCAGTTCTTCACATCAGGTGGCCAAAGTATTGGAGTTTCAGCTTCAGCATCAGTCCTTCCAATGAAGATTCAGTATGGATTTCCTTTAGGATGGACTGGTTGGATCTCCTTGCAGTCCAAGGGACTCTCAAGAGTCTTCTCCAACACCATAGTTCATAAATTGCTTTTAATGTCTAGTTAGTTCATTTACATGACAATTAACTTTTTAAAAAGACAGAGACAGGTGTCCTTTACAAAAAGGTGAAAGAGATTTGAAGCCCTATCACCTGAAAAGGAGTTAGATAGATAAGAATGTTTAATCCTCAGAAGAGAAAGTGTAGGTAGAATTCTAGGGTTATCTTCAAAGATCTGAAAGATGCTCAACATCACTCCTTATCAGAGAAATGCAAATCAAGACCACTATGAGGTACCATTTCACGCCAGTCAGAATGGCTGTGATCCAAAAGTCTACAAATAATAAATGCTGGAGAGGGTGTGGAGAAAAGGGAACCCTCTTACACTGTTGGTGGGAATGCAAACTAGTACAGCCACTATGGAGAATAGTGTAGAGATTCCTTAAAAAACTGGAAATAGAACTGCCTTATGATCCAGCAATCCCACTGCTGGGCATACACACTGAGGAAACCAGAAGGGAAAGAGACACGTGTACCCCAATGTTCATCGCAGCACTGTTTATAATAGCCAGGACATGGAAGCAACCTAGATGTCCATCAGCAGATGAATGGATAAGAAAGCCGTGGTACATATACACAATGGAGTATTACTCAGCCATTAAAAAGAATACATTTGAATCAGTTCTAATGAGGTGGATGAAACTGGAGCCTATTATACAGAGTGAAGTGAGCCAGAAGGAAAAACACCAATACAGTATACTAACGCATATATATGGGATTTAGAAAGATGGTAACAATAACCCTGTGTACGAGACAGCAAAAGAGACACTGATGTATAGAACAGTCTTATGGACTCTGTGGGAGAGGGAGAGGGAGAGGGTGGGAGGATTTGGGAGAATGGCATTGAAACATGTAAAATATCATGTATGAAACGAGATGCCAGTCCAGGTTCGATGCACGATACTGGATGCTTGGGGCTAGTGCACTGGGACGACTCAGAGGGTATGGGGAGGGAACAGGGAGGAGGGTTCAGGATGGGGAACACATGTATACCTGTGATGGATTCATTTTGATATTTGGCAAAACTAATACAATTATGTAAAGTTTTAAAAATAAAATAAAATTAAAAAAAAAAAAAAAGATCTGAAAGGTTATCTCCCTAGAAAGGATGTGACTTACTCCGTGTTAACTGCAGAGGGCAGTACTGGGACCAAAGGTTACAAAGAGGTGGAGTTGTCTAATTGCTGTGAGAAGTTCCCTGTCTACCCTTGGAACAATTATGACAGCTAACACTTACTGAATGTTCATGATGTCTGCACTAAAGGTCTTTATGTGCCTGAGCTAGAAAGTTGTGGATGAAATTCATACTTATTATTATAAGCATCTCATCATCATTAGTAAAGGCCCCATTTACTGACTGCTTATTAAATTACCTCATTTGATAGCTGCCCTGTTGACTGTTATTACTGTATCATTACTGTTTTACAGATGGGGAAATAAAGAAGCGAAATTACTTTCCTGGAATCATCCTGCTTTAAATTATTGGTTTATAATGATCTGCACCCAAGTATTCATGCTCCTGATACTAACTCCTGGGGTTATGCATATAATAAGGGGTCAGATCAGAGTGGTTCACTAGAAATATAATGTGAGCCACTAATGAGAACCATGTGTATAATCTTATTTCTTCTAGTAGTTGCATTTAAAATGTAAAAAGAAACCAGTAAAATTATTTTAAATTAGTATATATAGTATACATTTATGTCTTAACCCAATAATTAACCCAACTGAATCATCACATCTAAACTATCATCATTTGTTGGAATGATGTAATCAATATTAAAATTATTAACCAGCTATTTTATCTTCTATTTTCACATGAAGTCAAGTGTCTACTTTACACTTACAGAACATCTTAGCACTAGCCACGTTTCAAGCATTCAATAGCTGCTTGGAGCTCTTGGCTGCTAATGGACAGTTATTATTCAGTCGCTAAGATGTGTTCGACTGTTTTTGACCCCATGAACTATAGCACACCAGGCTTCCCCGTCCTTCACTCTCTCCCAGAGTTTGCTCAAATTCATGTCCATTGAGTCGGTGATTTTATCTAACCATCTCATCCTCTGCTGCCCCTGTCCCCTCTTGCAACTCAATCTTTCCCAGCATCAGGGTCTTTTCCAAGGAGTTGGCTTTTGGCATCAGGTGGCCAAAGTATTGGGGTTTCAGCTTCAGCATCAGTCTTTCCAATGAATAATTAGGGTCAATTTTACTTAGCATTGATTGGTTTGACCTCCTTGCAGTCCAAGGGACTCTCAAGAGTCTTCTCTAGTACCACAATTCGAAAGAATCAATTCTTTGGCAGTCAGCCTTCTTTATGGTCCAACTCTCACATCTGGACATGACTATTGTGAATAGGTTTGACTACATGGACTTTTGTCGGCAAAGTGATGTCTTTGCTTTCTAATACAGTCTAGGTTTATCATAGCTTTCCTTCCAAGGAGCAAGCATCTTTGAATTTCATGGCTGCAGTCAGTGCAGGGTTAAAATTTAAATCTCCTTTGGGGCCTAGGTGGTGGAGTGGGTGGGATTGAAACCTAAAAAACACCTTTGCTTACATTCTAATGCCTCCCTGTCCCAATTTATCTCCTTTGCCAATTTCCAGGGAATGCATAGCAATTGTCTTTTCCTTCTCTGGTAGAGCCAGCATAGATACTTCAGAATTTTGGACAGGACAGGTGTTTCTCCTGCAACCTTGCAACAACTGTCATTTCCCTTCTGGCAGCTACTCAGTTAACGTGCTTGATTTCTGCTTTAAAAAGGACTAAAATAGGTTATATGAATCAAATAATGTACCTTACAGACCAAATTGGGGATAGAACGTCTTTATGCAAAGTTATGCAAAATTAGGGAATCCCTGGCTTAATTGATGAGAAATAAATCCCGTGGTCCGTAAGCGCACAGGCGACTGTGAGGAGGAGGAAACGTTCTGTCGTTAATTTTGTCGAGCTGTCCAAGAGTCCAGCTTCAAGTAGCTTTAAAACGGCCCACCGAAGTTTCCCCTCAAAATCCCAAACCAACTGCCAAAATTGAAAGCTTGTAAAAAAAATGCCACGCACTCCCGGCCTCCCGGAGGTGGCGCTATGAGGGTGACGGAGTTAATTAGTGCCTGCAAAACGCCGCTTGTGAGCTCATCCGAGAAGTCATGCTCTGCACACATATTATTTATAGCAGAACTGAGGCGTGCACGGTGTTTGACATTTCTTTCTCTTTAAATAGGGGGACTACAAAAAGTCGTGGGCACCCCCATCCCCCCCCAGGCGAAGTGCGGTGGGCAGGCAGTAGAGCGCCGGCTGGAGGCGAACGCGCCAACCACGCGGGTCCCGGCGCAGGTGCCGGGGGCGCCGGCGGCCACTCCGCAGCGTCTGCTCTGTAGGAGAGTTCGCGGCTAATCTCGGGATGCCTTGCAGATGCAAAATGTGTCTCTGGCCAGCAGGAGGAAGGAAGAGGAAGTGAGAGCAGCGGCAGCCGGCGGCGCAGCAGCCGGCCGACCCGGAGTGTAAGTGCGTGTTCTCGGACGAGCGAGAGCGGGCGAGGATGGGCACGGGATAGATAGAAGCAGAGCCACTCACACCGCCGGGGCCCCTGAGCTGGGCGACAGAGTCTCCGGCTCCCCTTCCACGGTCGCGGGGTCGCCAGAGATCTTATCGCTGGGAACCCTCGCCGCCGCGGTCCTGCGACCCCGGGCAGGTTCGTAAAGTTTCCTGGGCTGGCGCGGCGCCCTGACTCGCTGACCTCAGCGCGGCCCGGGAGGGACCTGGGGCTGGGGCGAGGAGGAGGCGTCTTGCTCCGGGGGACTCTGGGCGCCGCGGAGACTTTTGTTTCCTTTCTGGGGGCGCCGCGGCGCAGGCGGGGGTGGCCGCGGGCTCGGCGGGGTGAAGGCTGCTGGCGCGCCCGGGCACTCCGCAGTTGGGGAAGTCAGGGCAGAGGGGGAGGCGGCAGGAGGAATGGGAGCCGAGGGAGGGGCGCCGAGGAGGGGGCGCAGGGCTCGTGACCGGGGAACCAGCCGAGACGTTTCGGCCAGGGCTGGTTGCAGGGGGTCGACCTGGGGTTGCGCTGCTGGAGCTGGGGGACTGGGGACTAGGGACGGGGAGAGTGGGACTGGGGGCTTGGGCACCACAGAGGGTGCGCGGGAGAAAGGACTGGCAGCGAGGACTCCCGGCTTTTCTCAGGCGCTCGAAGATGGGAGGGAATCCCCCCGCAGGCGCGCTCCTGGCAGGGGGCGGTGATGGTCTAGAGGGGTGGAGGGCCCGGAGGGACGCGAAGGGGCGGCAGGGACAGCTGGGAGCCCCGGACGACTGTTAGTAAATACCCGCCTCCCGGGGACACTCAGAAGTCCCGGCTGGGACCCGGAAAGGCGGTGGAGGGGGTGCGGTTCGATGGGTGACCCTGGCATCAGAGGAGGGGCGCACCGGGCGCGCCTTCAGGGAAGGGAGGTAGCAGAGTTCTGGGGGCCCTGGAGTCCGAAGCAGAGCGGGGCGGCTAAGATCGCAAGAGTAGCTTTGAGGAAGAGGAAATACAGAACTCAGCCGGCCGTGGGGTGCGCGCGTGTGTTTGGGGTTGGGAAGTCCGTGTGGTGCCGCGGGCGCGCGCGAGGGCGGCGAGCGTGTGTATGTGTGTGTGTGTGTGTGTGTGTGTGTGTGTGAGAGAGAGAGAGAGAGAGACCGAAAGACGAGAGGGGCTCTGGAGCCCTGGAGTCCATGCCGCTGAGTGACCCTCTGCCGCCTAGATGCTGTTTGAAATTGACTGATCCGGACAAGGGTTGTTGACGGTGGGACCTGCGTTGACCTAAAGCCAAGGGCTTGGACCCCGGTGGTGTGACCCGGCTCTGCGGGTCTCTGGACAGCCCCGGGGCCTCGCAGGGCATACTCTGTGGTGCCCAGTGCCCCAAAATTGGGCCTGCTAACATCACTGGCTTTAAATGATGCGAACTTAGATCGTTATATTTAAGATTTCAGAGAATCTGTAACAAGGGTTTCTCCACCCTTGAGACAGAGGCCGCGGTGCTCCCCACGGTAGCGCTGCCAGTGACTTGGGGGTGAATTTTTGAGTTGTTCTTTTTTTGGTCTATAAAATAAAAATAATTAATGACTGGCATTTATATATCAACTCTTTGAGGATAACTTTGGGAACTAGAGGGGCCTAACACCACTCAGGCTCGCTTTCAGATCCAAAAGGTGTCAGTGGCCATTAACATCAGCCTCCTTTGATCATGGTTTTCCATAGTATCTCACCTCCATACCTACTGCCCAAGATTGTTTCAAAGTGTATTGTTCCCCAGTTTGTGAGTTGGAAGGTCAGATCCCCTGCTGTCATGTGGGGGACATTTTTTTTTTTTTCTTGTAGCTGACCTCTGCCCCTGCTCTTTACTGCGGTAGATTTCCTGTCTCTTAAGGGCTGTGGTTAAATGTGCATATATATTGCTTTCTTACTATGGCTTATGACTTGATTTTGATTGTTTTTAATTAGATGGACTGGATGTCCTCTCAGAAAATCTGAGGGAATGACCTTGAGTGTTCAGACTCTGCAGGAGGGAAGGGAACTGTGAAGAAGCTGGATAGGTGTCAGGGAGGGGCAGGCTGCGAGGCTGGCCCACACCTGAGATGGTGGAATTCGGGAGCAGACACATCTACCCCTTCTTCTTTCTGTCTCATCTCTCTGCCCTTCTTGACTGCAGCAACTCTGATTGCCTCACATTCTCCTTTTTCACCAAGTTCTGTCCCCAGGGTCTTTGCACATATTATTCCTTTGTCACAAGGAGCTTTCCCCCATGTGTCCAGATGGCTCACTCCAATGCTTCCTTCAGGTCAGTTGTCAGTTTATAGGAGGGCTTCCCTGATGACTGTAGAATAGCAACCAGCCACTCCCTGGTCCTTTTCAGTCTCTCAGTTTTCCCTCTAAACATTTATTACCCTCTGGTATTATATATTCATTTCTTTGTCTGCTTATTGTCTATCTTGACCATTAAAATGGAAGTTCCACAAGGGCAGAAACCTTGTCTTATTTACAGGGCCAGAACCTAGACTGATTCCTACCTAGTAGGTGCTCAATAGATACTTGTTGACTGACTAAGATGGGCCTTCATGGGAGAGGCTCACCAGGGAAATATGTCGAGAAAATACTACAGCATCAGGGACAAGTAAGAAAAGACTTTTGCCTTTTCTCCTCTGTCGTCTCCCCATGCTCAGCCGCACCTCTTGCAGATCCCTTTCTGCCTTGAGTAAACTCCTCCCTGTAGAATTTCAGCCTGAAGAAAGGAACTGAGAAATGATTCCTTGGGAGAGTGAACAACCAGTACAGTTTATTAATAACACATAACCGCTTTAGATCTGGTATCTGTTTCATCACTCTCCTTGGAGAATGTCTTTTTAAAGTGTGTGTTACTTTAGCCAAAGGAAGACTCCCCTGGGAAGAAAGGTATTACTGTGAATAGAGTGAAGTCAGAGACGGCCACTGTATGCCACTCCACTCCCCCAGTAGATGGGAGTGAAGGAGAGGAGGAGAGGGAATAAAGGAGGAAGGAGAGGAAGATAGAATGGAGCTGGGTAGCAGATGCTGGGGAGAAGAGAGATGAGAAAAGCCCAAGAGAAGAAAAGTGAAAGAGAGGAAATGGGACGAGGGGCTTCTACAGTGCTGTTAACAAATCATACATATTTATTAAATTGAGATAAGACAACATTTGAGTGTTTTAAAGTAATAAATAACCCCCCTTTGGGTTTTGGGTGTGAATGGGTGGGGATAAAGGTGAAGGAAGGGCATGCTTTGAAGCCCTTGCAGAGAGGATGTGGCTGGGGGTGTGCCAAGGGGCTCCAAACACACACTTTGCTGACATTATCGTTTTTCTGAACACTGTAGGTTTATAGGTAATCATTCCTATGGAGGACATATCCTGTCTGGATCTAAGACAGTGGGTACCCTTAAGGTTTGTAACTGAAGCCTGCAACCACTTTTTAATGCCTGAAACCATCCAAGTGGATCATTTGATTTTTAAGACATCACAAAGCCTCTCTACATCACCAAGCCTCAAGTGTTTCCTGCTAATTACTCAACTCCATTTCTGCTTCTTCTAGTTAACTAGTGTTTTTAAAGCTTAGGGTTGCAACAAGGAATGGATCATAACATCAATTTCTTAGGTCCAGACCAGCAGTTGAAAACACAAAATAGAAGAGAGTACAATGGAAAATAGAGTGTTTTACAAAACAGATACCAAATCTAAATGCCAAATATATTACTTAATATGAGTCGTGTTGAAAAAAGTCTGTTTTAATAATGCTAGGCATATACAATTGGAGAAGGAAATGGCAACCCACTCCAGTGTTCTTGCCTGGAGAATCCCAGGGACAGGGGAGCCCGGTGGGCTGCCGTCTATGGAGTTACACAGAGTCAGACACGACTGAAGTGACTTAGCAGCAGCAGGCATATACACTTTAAATCATTTGCCAAGGATAGTGATCAAAGTGTTCACGGGGTCATACTTTAAGAAACACTTAGCACCCTCCCTCATTACAAAATGCTATTAGTTTAATCTCCTGCAAGAGATGCTGTTTCCCAGTGTTGAATCAGATGCAATAAAAGCATCAGCCATTGACTCAACCTTTAAAATACTACTGTTTATAGAACTCAATGGTCTGTTAGGCCCCAAGAATGCCATTTTGACAAAGCTGGAGATCCAGGTGTATGGTTTTCACTTAAGTGATATAGAAGGGCAGTAGATTGTATGTAATAACTTAGCATAAAATGAGTGAAAAATACTCTTTTCTGGCTAAGTTTTAGTTTAGAGCTTATGAGGTCTTTAAGCTTTTGAGGTCTTTGGAACTTACTCCACTGAACTTTTTCTTTCATATTCTACACCTCACAGTTCTCAAAGGCATGATTTTAATTACTTTCAGAGGTTTGCAAAGACAGAAGTAATCTTGTCTGGTGGCTGCCACACTGCTGTGATACACAATTAGATTAAGCTTCTTAGCTGACCAGGGCTTGGAACTGGCCAACCAAAAAAACAAAAAGGCTGAGAACTTCAGTACCATTCAAAACATCAGGATTTTGAAGACCAGTTACCCAGGGAAGAGAGTGTGGCTCCCATGAAATGTGTGTGGCCTGTGAAAGCCTTTGAATATGCCTGGTTCGGCACTTTTAGATACAGCAAAGCTAGCCTGAAAGCACAGTGTACACACTGCTTGCAGTGTTTGGGTCCCTGGATAATTTAGGTTGTCTGAGTGTCAACAATTGGAACTTATGTTTAATAGCCAGAACTGAACACCTCAGATCACTCTTATGATCCATGATTAATTTAACTTGTGACTTAGCACTATGATTTCTGAACTTTTTTAAGATAAGTGCAGGTCAGTTTGAGCAGAATTTTGTCACCAGCCTAAGGTGGGGTGAACAGCCAAGTATCTGGTAGGAATCTGTGTGGGAGAGGGAATGCTAGATCATCAAACAGTATTAACCACAGCAACAACCTGGCCTACTACTGAGTAGAGAGATTAGTCACATGTATAAATAGAAGGAGATGATGAGTCTCAGTCAGTGTTCTAGGCCCCCACAAACACTGATTTCCAGAATCTGAGCAAGATTATTACTGGAACCTTAATTTTAGGAGTTGAGGCTACCGTTTTGGCTATTTTAGTTCTAACAGTTAATGCAGGGAACATAACTTTCCTCAGTAGAAAACACTGGCAAGCGTACTACTTGTTGGGCTCCCAGACTGCTGTGGGTTGGGTGGGTTATACTTGCTGGATAAGGAGCAGAGGTTAGAGGGCGGCAGGAGTGAGTAACTCTGACTGAGCATTGCCCCAGTGGCCTTGGGGTCACAGGATTCATGCTACATCTTCCTCCTTGTGCCGGCAGCTGACATGCTTCCTCCAGGAATGCTGTTTTGGAGACAGTGGGGAAAAACTGGTATAGTGTTCTTATCCATTTTATAGAAGTGGCCTGGAGAAATGAAATGTCACTGTTGTGCTTGGCTAGTAGATCTGAACCGACATCTGCCCTTTCTGACTCTTTATGCTGCTGTTTCTTTCACATGCCCCATGACTCTTATGTTGACTGCTTATTCTTCTTGTTGGTTCTCTTGGACTAGCCTAGTCTGAGGCCAGGACCCCCATGTCAAGCTATGCTGCAGCCCATCCAGGATACCCTTCACTCCTATATGCTAGTAGAAATGCCCTGGGTTCTGATGGATGTGTCCTGGTTGCCATGGCACCTAGGGATGCGTCTGTCATCACTGAGGCCAAGTTGTTCAGTGCCTAACTTTGTATATCCCATTCCAGAGCTGACCTCTTTAGTCCTGGGAGTCAGTGATCCTTCTCTCAGGGAGAGTACGCCCATCACCTAAGCTCATGATATTGAAGCACATAAGCCAGAATGCAATTCATTAATCAAAAATGAGACTGAGGTTTGCCAAGGAGAATAGACACATATTCTTTAACCAACAGTTTTTTTCTCTTTGTGGATGAGTCATGATGAAATCAAAAGCGTGGAACTACTTGGTGTGGTGGTGATGGGGACCAATTTGGAGGAAGGAATACATTTAAAGTATCTTCCAGCTAGTCATACCTTTTTTGCTACTTGTCCTGCCCCATATATTAATACCAACCAAGGGAACCAGAGACTAGAGTCTTTAGCCAGGATGGTTTCTCCATTGGGTGATGCTGAGGCTGTAAATTCTCTTTTTGTTCATGCAGGCTATTGCCAATTCTATGTTGATCCTTTGTGTCAGGCAGTCTCAACCTCGCACTGTTGACCCTTGAGGCTAGATGATCCTTTGTTGTGTCCTGTGACTCTTAGGATGTTTACTAGCTTCTCTGACCTCTACCACCTGATGCCAGGAGCAGCACACCGGTGTGATAACCAAATATGTCTCCAGACATAATCAGTTGCCAGTACCCTTCCCATAGTAAGAACCACTGTTTGGTTTTCTTGCATGAATTAGTCCAACTCTGGGCTATCCAACAGGCTAGACTTTTGACAGCAGTTATAAGTGGCCCAGTTTTCTATTCACTGGTGATTCCTTTGCCCTAAGGTGGCTTTTTCACACGTGGGTGGTCTCACCCTTTATGTTCATTTATTTCCTCTAGTTCTCCAAGTTTCCTCTCTAGCTTCCTCTCCTAAAACTGCAATTGTTTTCCTAACCCAAATTGCTTTCAAGTCAGTTTCATGTGTGTTTCTTCCTGTCACCCTCTGGTTGAAAAAAACTGTAGCTAGTGATTTTATGTCTCTGTTTCCTCACAAGGTCTTGAATTCTGGCCCATGGTTACCGCGTTAGCTATATCCTCCACATAATGGGAATAAAATCAATGAAACAGGAGGATGGTCGCAGAATTTAGCTGGGCTTGTTCATAGGTCTCTGTTACGAGATTAAAGAACTGTCTGTGTGGGGATGAATTGAGAGGGTGAAATGCCTCCTCTGCTGGTAAAATACACCTTGGCTAGTTGGGTAGTGATAGATACTAATGGTCCGTTAGGGTGATCAGGACATTGCTTTAAGATGCTGCTAGATGTGGAGTCCTTTTCCACTCCGTCCATTAGATCCCTGTCCTACTCTTGCCACATTTGTTTCCTTATGTAATTATCTGTCAACCTTTTATTTACCTTCACTGTTGTGCTGCTAGAGCAGGGCAGCGTCTAGTGGCTTAGACGATGTAGATACAGCGATATTGCCGGCTCATGTACTAGCTGTATCTCCCTGAGGCAGCCACCTTCTTACAAGTCACAGCCCTATAGCCAACCTCCACCCTTCCTTCCGCCCTTTGTGCTTTTTTTTTTTTTTTAGTTTGAGATTGCATTTAGAAAGCCAGTGTTTTGTGCTCTGGGGTTCTGTGGCTGAGCAGTCCTGGATGAGCTATATTTTCCAGGCTGCTACACACAATTACCCTTAATTTCGAAGCATAATGCATTTCAAAATAATTTTTTTTCCCCTGTTTTCAGGCTCTTTTATCCAAATGCAGAGCCACAGCTGGCTCTGCCCTTGGCCCCCAGAAGGCATGTGGCTTGGGAGGTGGAGCCAGTGGAGGGACTTTGGTTAGGTTGCGTAGTTTTGGCTGAGTGAAGAGAGAATTCCAATAACACTCAGTAAGACTAGTTTTGCCTTGACTCTTGCCCACTTTCACCACTGCCCCACCCCATCATTTTCAGAGCATTTTTATAGTGGATCATGTGCCCTCGTTATTCCAGCCATGCACCATTCTGTAGGAAGTGGCCAAGTATTCAGACATTTAGATTTGGGGGATAGGACTGATCCTTTCATACACTAAAATAGTAAATGTTTGTTGTGTATGTATGTGTGTGTGTGTGTGTGACAAACACACACACAGACACACACACACACATATCCATGTAGCTCTCCTAATATTGAAAGGTCTTTATGAACAAAGAAACTCTTCTATCACCTGCTAAATCCTGTTTTCTCCAGTGCTTATCATTTTTATTTTTAAAGCAAGTCAGTATAAATCACATTAAATCAAAATTTTTATCAAGGAATGTATTTGTTTCCATCATCCTTAAACTTACTTTACTGCCAAGTAGTGACTTCAACTCGTTAGAACTACTTTCTCAATTACTGCCTGTTCTTTGAGGATTTGGAGAAACATTTGCCTGGATTAGGATAAGAGAAGCACAATAAAAGTTTATTTATTTATTGTAGTATATATATTTTAAACGGGCTTCCCTGGTGGCTCAGTGCTAAAGAATCCTCCTGCCAATGCAAGAGATGTGGTTTGATCTCTGGGTGGGGAAGATTCCCTGGAGAAGGAAATGGCAAACTCACTCAAGTATGCTTGCTTGGGAAATCCCATGGACAGAGGAGCCTGGCAGGCTGTTAGAGTCCATGGGGTCGCAAAAGAGTCATATACGACTTGGTGACTCAAACAACAGTGAGAATGTTTTAAATGTGTGCCTTATACTTAAATATGCATATAAGTATTTTTAAGTTGAAATATGATTGGGCTTATAGCATGCTTCATAATACTTCATTCATTCAGTAGCCATTTTGATAGCATTTTATGTCATACAATCAAGACTCTTGCTGGTCCTTATAAGACCCACTTCAGATGAGCAGTTTGGTGAGGGGAGCGGTCACAGAAACAAATTCATTAATAGATAGTCATAATAGAGTGTGACAAATGTATGTTTAGTGTGTGTAGATCACAGAGGAAGGAGTTCACAATGAAATGACTTTGAGAATGTTCTGGAAAGCTGAATGTTAAAAGAAAGAACTGGTTAAGTCTGGGGAATACAGCAATCAGCGTGGTGGGGAGAAAGTTTGAGAGATGCCTTGTGTCAACTCTTCTGGGAGCTGGGCATTTGGATTGAGTGGAAAGGAATGCTAAACGATTTTAGGCAAGAAAAAGACTCAGTTGGAATTCAATAAGGAGCATAAGTCCCAGAGCCACATGGAAGATAGATTGGATGGTACAGCAGGCGGGAAGTGCCAAGGAAGGATGGAAGCTGTAAGCCACTTCCTTCTAGGCCCACCCGAGGAAACACAAAGTCTTGATCAAATGAGTAAATAAAACTTCCTGTATAAATGCAATTCCATTTTCAAGTCTGAGGCGTGGGCCAGTCCTCTTCCTTTAAAGAGACAACTTTCAGAGGGCCAACCTTTCCCCCTCTCCAGGCTGGATTCAAGCCAGAAGGAAAAAATATTGGCATTGATGAAAATAAAAGATTTGGTGACTGAATGGATTTGGAAAAAAGGGAAAAGTCTTTGAGGTTTAAATCTAAATAAATATGTGTTGGTTGAGGGTTCTTTTCTCAGCCTCAGATTTTATACCTTTCAAATGGGCATAAGTCCCTACCTCTTAGAGTTGCTGAGGTAACTAAACATAATAATGATTGTAAAATAAGATACCCCAAAAGTACTGGGTTGGGTTGGATTTGCTGTGATTGTTGATGTTATCATTACTGATGCAGTAGTTTTGATTCAAGTTTTTTATTCAGATATTTTCCTGAAATCATTTAAAGACATACATTTATTATTTTATCCTCTTTAAGTAGCTTGGGGAATTCCTCCTAAAATCTTGACTAGACTGTTAGGTTGATTTACATATTTTTTCTTCAGGAAAACAGGAGAAACAGACTGTAGGTTAGGGAAAATTACCATTGATTGTGAATTAAAAGAACTGACATAATGAATAATGTTAGCAACGTGGGGCCCTCAAATAAAAGCTCTTGAAAATGGATCTCTATCTCCCATTCTTTGACAACTAACCTGGAATTTTACTGTTTTATTATTATTTTACTTTGGGTAGAGAGAATGGAGGTTGCTAATTGGGGGTGTTTCCCTTTCCTTGAATTCAGCCTTCCTGAGGCTATTCTTATTTGGTGTGGATGGGAGCCCCGTGAGAAACCCACAGTTTGTGGAGCAATAGTGGAGAAGTATTTGGCAGGAATTTCATTCAGTTGAACTGGGTTTCATATGATTATGCTGCATGTTAAGGACTTAGCTCAGTGGTTCCAATAATGCTTTGTAACTGTCCCTTTCTAAGTCGTTTGGAACTTCTCATGAGTAGGGGATGGTTGAAATGTTCACTGGCAGGTGAATGGTAAGAAAGTATTCATTTTTCTTCTTTAATTTGAGCCTATAAATCAGATTAGAAAATATTCTGGATATAAGCAATAGGAAAATAAAACTAGGATGTCTACAATCCTGAGTGTACAGCCACAGTATAGCTCTGTCATCCCAGCGTGAGTAATTGTACCAAGTTTCTCTTTCACAAGTGCCCCAGGTTGGACAGTTCATTTTATGGCCACCTAAGTAGAAGCCACCTGTTTCCATTTCTACTCATTTTCCCTGGCCATTTCCAGTTTATTTGGATGCCTTTTCTACTTCATGCTCCTTCAGGATGGCAACAACTAGCTGAAAGGCTCACCAGCTCATTAAGCAGTAGCTCATGTAGCTGCCACTTGGTACTGGCTTTTATGAAGTGGGTTGAAAAAACAAAAAGCCTCAACATAGACACTAAACTGCCATGAAGTATGGGTGTAGGAGAGAAATGTGCCAAGTGAAAACTACTTCTCCAAGTCTGTGCTTTGAAAAGTATAGTCCCCACACCCCTTTTACTATAGTCATGAAAAATCTCTTATCTAATCACTATAATCAAATCTTGTCTGGTACCTGACAAATTATACACTCTCTTTAGTGTACAACAAAATCCCCAGTCACATTCTCTTCTCCCAGGTAGGGTGATAAGTATGGATTTTTCATTGCTAGATTGTCAGTTGTGTGGTAAGGCCTCTTTACTATCTATCAGGATTAGTATGTGGCTTTTAAATAGGATCCAATGTTAAAATAAATGTTAAAGACCCATACAAAGATTTATATAGTGAAATATAAATTTATGATACGTCACTGGAGAATTACATCCACAGCAAAATATAGATCAGATCAACAGTGATTCAAACATATTCATTCACCTTGGACCCGTTTTATAGATAATACATGTCAGGGAGACTGGCTGCAGAACAATGCAAGGCCCAGAGAAACAGTATAATAGCAGTTTCAATGTTGAATTTCACTCTTCTTTCAAAATCCAGGATTTTTCTGTAGCACATCAAATGCGGTAATGCTCTCTTGCTGCCGTGTCTCTGTTGATTTGTCTAAGTCATTTTTGCCTCACTTGAACCCGTTGCATTGGAATATTATGTCTACTTGGTGAAGGATGGGGAACAATGCTGTGAGAACTTTGCTTCAGGAACATGTGAAAGAGTACAGTCAGGGCTGCAAGCCCTTCATTACCTGAGCCAGGGCCAACTGCTGGCAAGATGGCAGAGAGGAGAGGGCGGTAATGGTGGGTTCATTTATATCCTCGTGAAGCCTCATTCTACTGTAGTAGAAATTGTGTTGTGATTATTGCCAGCTTATTTAGGGCCATTTGAAATCATTCAAATATGCTGATAACAATTCCAGCATTTGAAAATGCCTTGAAACAGTCTGAGAACCGGCACCTGGAGCCGAGAATGATAAGACTCATGAAGGTGTACAAAAATATAGGAAGTAAGTCATTGTGAAAACCCCGAGGTCTGTTTTTATTTCAGCATATATTTTTTAGACAATGAACAGGCTTTAGGGTAATTTTTTACAGCCAAATCAAAGCAAGGCCCAGAGAAATGGCATAATAGCATTTAATGTTGAACTCCACTTTTCTTTCAAATTCCAGGAATCGCATTAGGAAGAGTTGGGCTCATCCTTTTGAAATGGTAAATGCAAAGGAAGGTATCTTGTAACATAGGTAGGGGGAGGGAAACCACCAGAGGACTTGATTCTTCCTGGTGCTAGAGAGACCCTGGAACCTTTAACCTTTAGGAGAGAGATCAGAGTATGTTTAAATTCTTGGTGGCTACTGTGGGATCTGCATCAGCTGCCAGTGTTTGCTTTTGAAATACTCTTTAATTCCTTTGTTCATCCACAAATATTTATTGAGCACCAGCTATGTACCATGGGTATGCTAGATGATACATAAACAATGGTGGGTCTCCTTCCTAGGGAAAAAAAAAATAGCCCTGTAGCTGATGTCATGGACTTCTTAGACCTCAGTAGAGGAAGTGTACATTAATTACAGAATCACACAAAAAAATGTGGCATTCAAACTGTGCCGAGGGCTATGGAGGAAAAGGTCTGATACTGGGGATTAATACAGCCAGAGCTGGGAAGGGAAAGAACAGATTTTACTGGGGAAAGAAGAGTCCCTGCCTATGGCTAGTGTGTGTGAAGGTCATTTGAAGGGCAGACTTGGATGTTGAAGGAACTGAAGCTAGAACACAGGGCAGGGAACTCTCCAGGCCTGGATTAGACTGGAAAAGAGGGCTCATTGGAACCATGGGTCTGGGCCTTTCTCAAAAGAGCAATGAGCAATCGCTGAAGTGTTTTACCCAGGGGAGTGATGTGATCACATTTATGTTTTGCAATGATCTTTCTGACTTCAGTGTGTTAACTTTTACATCATTTAAAACTGGTCACAATGTGACCTCACTATTACTACTTTTAGAATCTTTACAATTTCTAAAATAATCAATTGAGCCACTAGTGTCTCCTTCAGATTTTAAAGAGCAGTTTAACTGAGTGATTTAGCATGGATATCTCAACCACTTAAGAAGGATAAAGTCCCTAGTTCTGTGGTTCACAGACTTCAAAATGCCTAAGAATCACCAGGGACCCAGAAACTGCGTTTTAACAAGTCCCTCAGGTTGATTCTGATGCAAGTGGCCCTCTCTCCACTTTAAGAAGCCTCATCCTAGAAAGTGCTAGAGAGTGAAAAAAGAATTATAAACCTCAAGGTAAAACATTATCAGGCAGCCAGTCCAGGATAGAACCTCTTTATTGCCTGGATTTTAGCGTGGGCCTGTTCTCCCCATACTGGTGGGATTTTCTTACAGGGCACCTGAAATGGATTCTAAATCCTTTGGGTTTCTTCTCATTTATTTCCTAATCCTTTCATATGCAGCTGTTTTCTCAGATCTATGGCTTACTACTTCTGTGTCTCTGATATTTTGCTTTTCATTTTGTTGCCATTTAATAAGAATCTTGTTGTGTGCATACTAGGTCACTTCAGCAGTGTAGGACTCTTTGTGACCCTCTGGACCATAGCCCACCAGGCTCCTCTGTCCATGGGATATTCCAGACAAGAATATGGGATTGGGTTGCCCGTGCCCTCCTCCAGAGGATCTTCCCGACCCAGGGATCGAACCTGCTTCTCTTACATCTGCATTGGCACGCGTGTTCTTTACCACTTGCACCACCAGGGAAGCCTGGGAATCTTCTTAGATAAGGCCCAAATGAAGCTATGAGGTGGGGAGGTGGTGGGAAGCCTGCCCCGATGAGGAGGTGGTGAGAAGCCCTTCCATGGGTTTTGCTCAGTTTGCCATCTGGAGCAGGAGACTGGCACATTGTGCAGGGGAGAGACCAGTCAGCCCATAGTTGCCACAATGTCGAATTTTTTCCAGGGACGTAAGGGCCCCACTCCAGGACTCTTGCCTGGAAAATCCCATGGATGGAGGAGCCTGGAAGGCTGTAGTCCATGGGGTCGCTGAGGGTCGGACACGACTGAGCGACTTCCCTTTCACTTTTCACTTTCATGCATTGGAGGAGGAAATGGCAACCCACTCCAGTGTTCTTGCCTGGAGAATCCCAGGGACGGGGGAGCCTGGTGGGCTGCCATCTATGGGGTCGCACAGAGTCGTACACGACTGAAGTGACTTAGCAGCAGCAGTAGCAAAGGGCCAGGGATACCAGGGGGACTACTTTCGGGAAGGGCGTCTCCTTTCGCTCCCCTGTTCTGGTGCCGTCTTAAAATTCTGCTTGGAAACCAATCAAGAGGAAGAGAGTGGGCTCACAGCGGTTCCCCAGGGAAGTATAAGAGCCCAGAATTCCTTCTCAGGTGAAATCAGGTAGAAATGAATATTAAGGGCGAATTTACAGCAGAAAAGAAGTGACGGAAAAGGCATCAGGTGGCTAGAAGAGAGAGTGAAGTACCCCGAAGCCACATGTCCCTGTGGTCAACACGACCCAGCTCAGTGGTCACCTCCTCTGGGATCCCTCCGTGATTTCCCCATGTGCCCTCCTGGCACGCACTAGTGCTTCTCTGTGCTGTCTCTTCACACTCCGCTTCCGGTCTTTGTTCCTGGGTCGACTGCGGGTATTCCCAGTGCTGATCCCGCAGCAGGTGCTCAGTGAGCATCTGCAGGAAGAAGCGCTATGATGCATGCACGTGAGCCCAGCGTCCTTTTGGAAGACCTTTTAAAATGGCTTCTTTATCGCTGAGTTAGGGCCCCAGGGACAAGTGGTTCGGGGATGCCTGGCACGTAATTCTGATCGCTCTCAGTTTTGCTGAAGACTGGTCCCGCCTGAGGTCACTGTGATGGAGGCACAGGCCAGACAGATGTCAGATGTGGGAGGCGAGCGGCTGCTGGCTTTGCAGTGCCCTAATCCTGTGGTGGCAGTGGTTACTGCTTTTCTGTCATTCCACTGGACCCAGACGTGTGTAATGAATGTTCCAGAGGAGAACACCAACATTGTCAGCGCGTTACTGCCTGCAGAAGTATTTATACTTCATGTGTCTGCTTGTAATTCTCTCCTCGTCACCAGAAAGCCTATGGGGCGGAGATATCAGGAGAACATAAGTTGGAAGAATGTAGAAAACATTTCTTGGCTTCCACCCTGAAACTTGTACCCCCTCTGTGTCTTCATCCACGGTTCAGCCCGTGTTGAATCTGGACAATCTGTTTCTCTCTTCCTTCCTCCCGGTGCCTGTGGGCGACCAAGCATTCATGACACATGCTGGGGGCTGGGATCCTTACCACATCTGTGGTTACCTATATTTCATTTATTACGTTCTGAGAGTATCATGGCCTTGATAATTTATGTTTCTCAGCTAAAATCGCACATTATTTTTCTAGCAGCTATCAAGGGTTTTAGCTAGCAATTGAAACTTGATAGGTGTCGTGGCTCTTCATTGCTGGAACGATTTATCCTGGTGTTCAAGTGCTGAGCTGAGCCCATTTCTTTTAAGCCAGATAGCACACACACACAGTAAACCCCAAACTTAAGTGTTCTGAGTTCACTCTGGAGGTGGAGTGAGTTTGGGCCTTTGGAGCCACATTCTCCGACCTTCCCCAGCCCTTTTCAACTTCAATTAGATAACCAAACAACTCCTTGCTTCCCCACTGTGGGGATCATGCCAATTGCTGAGTATGTCTACTTGGATTATGAATTCTAGGGCCGAGGAAATAACCAAAGCTTGGAGTCAGGGACCTGCTGCAAGATGGATCTCAGCTGAAACTCCACTGATCACCTGAATTGGGCCACTGGGGACATTTTGGGTCTCTTGGAATTAGTGTCACTTCGGAGTCAGTGACCAGTAATCCCCCAAAGGTTTGATTATTTCCCTTTCCCCATTGCACAGTCTCCCTGAAGAGGCTGTTAGTCCCTCTGGGGGAAGGCTAGGAGAAAGATTAACAGTATATGCTTTTAGCAATGTACCAGGGCCCTTCCTCAAGGGGACCCACCCTCATCTTTATTTAAGGGATTTTTGGGTCTACAAACTGGTTCAAGTTGGGGAATTAATAGAAGGGCCGTGACTCTGTTTTTAATGGTTCAGGTTGGACTTGCATTCACTTGACCTAGAGCTTTTCTGCTTCAATGGCTCCAGTAAGAATTTAGTAGGCTGGCTGTTTCACCTTTAGAAATATCATAATTGACTCGCCAATACCATGTGCATACTGTCGATTCAGTTGTGTCCGACTCTTTGTGATGCTATGGGCTATAGCCCGCTAGGCTCCTCTGTCCATGGCAGGAATACTGGAGTGGGTTGCCATGTCCTCCTGGGGGACATGGGGATCTTCCTGACCCAGGGATTAAACCCCACATCTCTTATGTTTCCTGCATTGTAGATGAATTCTTTATCCATTGAGCCACACCCCATAGGTCTGTGCAAAGCTGACTATTCTGACTGCTGCTTTGATTCTGCTGTCTATATGGGAATCACGCAACACTAGAAGGTCCTTAAATAGAGCCCTTGACTGGCTTCAGGCCTGACGCCCTCGCTCTCTTACACACTTTGCTGAGCTGCTTTGGGGGAGTGACAGAGGCAGGATCGCCACGGCTACACAGATGGAGTCTGAAATTACTCATCCCCTACTTGCTGTGGGCAAATTCATTAAGCTCTCATAGCTTCCATATCCTCTTGTATAAATGGAAATGGTGTCCATGTAATGTCATGAGAAAATGAAACATGTCACCAAGGAACAGAGTTCCTTGGCTCCAGCCAGCATGCAGTAGATGTGAAAGGATACATACGTTTTGAGCCTCTCTTCAAAAATTGTGTGTTCAAGGCCAATGGTTGGTTAGAGGGGATGGAATTAGGAGTCACAAGATGCACCATTCCTGTATCTTTCCACCCCCTTCTGGTTGGCTGACTCTGAAACACGTGCTTGATTTTAACTTTTGTAGGGAGAAAAGGCCATTTCATTAGAATTTGTTATGTCCGCAAAAGCATTTCATGAAGTTTGTTCTTTGAATTAAGAATAGTGTTCTTAACATTAAGAATGCTCTTTGCATTGAGACTTAAAGTTCATTGTGTTTTCCACTACCAGATTTGCATGGGTCTTCTTTTAGAAGACCCTTTAGAGAAAATAAGGTCCCTAGGACAGGGGACCTTCTCAGTACTTGCCCAATGGTGTCGGGAGTCCTGTTTGTAGACCCCATTTGTAAACTTCATTCACTGACTCATTCTCTTTTAAAAAATATTCATTTTTATTTATCAGTGGCTGCACAGGGTTTTTGTTGCCGCAGTTGGGTTTTCTCTAGCTGCGGTGCATGGGCTTCTCATTGTGGTCATTTTTCTTGTGGTGCCAGGCTGTAGGTGTGAGTGTACACTGTCAGTGTGTAGTGGTTGTGGCCTGTGGGCTTAGTAGTGTGGCACACGGGCTCTAGAGAACAGGCTCAGGAGTTGTGGTGTGCTGGCTTAGTTGCCTGTGAGACATGTGGGATTTTCTTGGACCAGGGATTGAACCCACGTCCCCAGCATTGGCAGAAGGGTTCTTTACCACTGAGCCACCAGGGCAGCTCCCCTGAATCATTCTTTAAACACTCGACGCCGGGGAAGTGGTGATACACAGAACGTGACTTGCCTCCCTCCAGTGGGGGAAGAGGCAGTGATGGACACACCAGTAACTCAGTGTCGCTGGTCCTCTCAGGCAGGCGCCAACCGCTGTTTCTATTGGTCAATGTCCTGCTTCAAGGAAAATGTTGTGCCTCATGAGGTCTGTGGGCTCTGGTGGTCCAGGCATGGAATTCAGGTTCAAGAGGCCAGAGTCTTGGTCCTGAGGTTGTAACTCACTGTTATCTGTGCCCTCCTTGATGGCTCCAGTTTTCTTAGCTCTGTAATATGCAGGAAGGGGGCTGGATGTAATTGATGGATCCCAATCAAAGATCCGTGAATCAGTCAGCTGCTTTAGAATCATCTCAGCAGTTACAAAAACTTGGAATCTGGGTCCTCAACACAAGACATTTGGATTCTGGGTGGGTTCTGAAATCTGTATTTAAACAAAGAGTTCCTGCCCTAGTTAATGGTGATGTGGAGCCCCCTTGGGGAATCCCTGGATGACTTCTGATGCCTCTTCTTCGCTATCTCTCCATTCCTCATCCTTTACAACCTTTTGCCCTCTTAAATGCCTCCTTCAGAAAGCCTTCTGGCCTCTGACTGATTGGCCCACCATAGAGAATTAATTCATGCCTTGTGCAAAAAAAGAATGATAAAACTCATCAATTTGCACTTATTTACTTTTCTGTCTCCCTACTGGCCTGGAGGCTCCTGAATATAATGAAGGTTCCATATTTATCTTCGCATCCTCTGTGCCCTGCCCATTGTCTGGCAGGTAGAATGTGCCCAAAGGGGCATTTTTCAAGACAGCAAGGTAAGAGGGTAGTGAAACTGAAGATTAGCCCTTCTCTCAGCCTTTAGCACTTCTGGAAAAGATTTAAGAAATGTTTCAAATAAATCACTCCAACATATTTGCCATTGCCCATTGAGCTGATGCCTCCCTTTCAAATATCTGACTGTTCTAGAGGTATAACTGGATTCCATCCTATAGCCTTGAGACCACCCCCCGCCCCCCACCCCAGGACGGATGTGGGATCACCGAGAGAAGTGAGGTAGGGAGAAGACAAGTTGGAAATTAACTGATGGTTTAAATTCAGGTGTTTTGCCAATATAAGCCCTTTCAGTCTATGACTTGACGTTCCCTCCCTATGCCTCCTCCCTTCCCCAATTGAAAAAGACAGCCGACAATATGCGTGCCCAAACCCTCCTCTGGATGGAATAGAGTCACACTGAGAAAAGGAAAGTTGATTTCCTGGTTGCCCTCCTACTCACAGAGTTCTGGGTGGCGCCATCCCACACTATTTGCATCACTGAGCTACACATACTGCCAAGACTGCATCTTAAATTTAAACACATTCGCAGGAGGATAAAGAAAGCCCCAGGGAAAAAGGTGACACTTGGCCATAGAGGTATGTAAGCACTGTATGTTGTATGTTTTCCTTCTGCTTTGGTGTTAAGGACAGAACATGAATTAAAAAGTCAAAAGCTCATCTTCTGAGGAGCAATTAATTTGTGTATTGCTGTACTTTCATCTGTTGAGTCTTTGAATTTTTGAAAACATAAAGACTGAAAAATATTTCCTAGGGATCTCTCCTATGTGCCTTCTCACTGGATTGTTTTGCTTTTTAGGCTACACGTTGACTTAAAAAAGAACCAGCGTTAAAGAAAGAAATGTCACAGTAAGGTTCTGGTTCCTGATTGTCATCCCCGTGACACAGATGTGACAGGACTCTAAGCATATACTCTGTTGTTCACTGGTTCTGCCCCATCCCCATTCAGAGTCGAATGTTCCATTTAATCAAGGCAGTTAGGAAGCAAAATAACTGGATTCATTAGCCTGAGTTCTGAATGCTCCTCTGAAGAGTTATTTTTGTATTCATACAATTTTAATATTTGGGGACAGGCTGTACCATTTTCCAGGTGCCAAAAGTGATCACTCAGTTTTTTTATTAAGTACTATTTTAGCTTCAAAATATTTTATTTTTTTATGGACTGCTGTGTGCCTTTGACCCAGTTCTCTTTTTCTTGGGATGTGTGTCCTGAGAGGATGAAGTTTATGATATTAGTAATACTTGGAAGTTTGATTCCTTTCAAGTGGAATCACTGTCCCCATCCTCCTCCAAAACATACATACACACACAGACACACACCATCCCCTTCCCAAACACGCATCCTTTATGTTGCTAAAATGCCTTTCGAGTATATATGGGGAAAACTGATTTTTCTCCTCCTTTTTGCATGGGAGAGGCCTTGGTCTTGTGAGAGAGAGCTGGAATAACCAAGGTCTCTCTGAATTGGCAGACCTGGGCACTGTTGTCTTTATTGTCCTTTTTAAGCAGGACTTTTGTGTTCCTGGTAGATGTGCCATGGAGGAGGACCATGGCCTTGCAAGAATGAGAGCGTGCCATTCACAGAAAAAGGGAAGCTGTCAGCAGCTGTCTCCTCTATAATTTGCCAGAGCCTGGAAATGAATAGGTGACAGCTATTAAAAGAGCTTTAGAATGATTGCAGTTAAAAGTAAAGATATTACAGCAAAGATATTATAGACTGCCACTTAGACTTGTTTCTGCTCATGAAAGGGCTGAAATTTGGAGTCCATTAAATGTTTACAAAATAGTATCCTTGGTCTTTCTCTTAAGGACCAGTCTACAGTACTGTTTATGTCTTTCTCCATCTCCTCGTGGCTTTTCTTTTGCTGACATTTGAAGGAGGGTGACATTACACTGGAGTGAGCTGTGACACATTTTCAACAATGGTTGCTGCCAACCTGGGGTGAGGTGACTGGGGGTTATTTCATCTGAATGTTAAGAGCTGTTCATCATGCGCTTTTCCTGAGGGTGGGGTGGGTGGGTGGGAAAGGTGCTCCCGTTCCTGGCTGGGCATTGTTCTGCCTGTTATGTGCTTTTTTGCGAGTTTCAGTTTTGGAATTTGAGAATGTCTTAGCCCAAACATATCTTAAAAGCATCTCTCCACCTCTCAGCTAATGAAGCACATCCTAGAGATATCTTTTCTTCTATTGTGAATTGAACTAGAGAATAGTGGTCCATTTTGGCAAACCATTTTGTTCCAAATAAGTACACACGTTAATTTGCTTGACAGAAAAAGAACATATATCTGAATTTGGGAGAGAATCCTAAATGCCATTTTTGTTTTGAAAAGTCACAGGCAACTCTGTGCCCCTTGCCATCTTAGATTTCCAGCTGTTAAATGATTTGAATCTAGTTTCTTAAAAGGACCCCTTTGATGGTTGGAACCATGATACTTGAGAGGGTCAGGTTAGCTTTTGCAAAATTCTGTTTGTAGTTTTTCAGCAGAGATGATACAGTATCTTCTATTGAAATGATCTTAGAGATCCTACGTTACTGTTTTCCAGTTACTTGGTGGAAAGATGTTGAAGATGAATCAGGTATTAATGCTGGCTTTTAAAAGGTATTTAAATAATTGTTCATTTTAATGCATATTGGAAAAAGTATAAAAGCACATCAAACCTATGACTTCACAGACTTTCTTGCGTAGGGTGAGACTAAGGTGAAATAAGAGCTTTGAAGAGCTAGAGTGTGGGAAATGCTCATATAATCCAAAGTCTGCCTTTTGCCACTGATGAGGCTGTATACAAACCAACTCACCAAAAGCTGCTTAGTGGTGACATTGAGACAGGAATCCCAACAGTGTGTTACACTAGTGAATAATATTAATAATAACAACAAGGACAGATAACCTTTTATGGAGCGTTTATTATATGTGATGCAAAGTGATTTATACACGTTATCTCTCTTAATTCTCACTACAGTCCTTTGAGTAACTACTATTAATACTTTTATTTTATAGGTAAGAAACTCGACATTTAGATGGGATGAATAGCTTGCCCAAGGTCATAGAGCCAGAAGGAGGCAGAACTGAAGGGAAAGATGGACTGCACATTAGCTGATCTTAGGTCGCTGAGAATAATTAATATCAAAGATGACCTTGAAGAAGGGTCCTTTTATTAGGAGATTTGAAGGCCTGTGGAGCAGATATTTGTTGAGAGCCTAAAAGTGTGCTGAACTGTGAGGCACCAGGCATCCAGAGACTTGCCTGGAGACTCTTGTGACTTAAGGGTTTTATAGCTTTGTTGAAGTGGGTGGCTCTCATAAAAATTGCTTAAGGATATTCTTTTTATGTATGAGCATGTTAAATGCTCAGAAACCTGCAGTTAGAAATCTGTTTTCTTCTGTAACATGACAGTTTTCAAAATTAATTAACCACAGTTTCCCTCTTTCTTAGATAACACCTATCACATTTTACAGAACCAGTTTTCTGTGGAGCACCCATTTGGCACCTCACCTAATCCTTATAACTCATTTTAAACATGAGAAATCTAAGGTCCATGATGATTTGACCAAAGTCAAAACTAGTTGTTGGCAGAGTTTGTATCATTTGTTAATTTATTCAGTGAGTGTACATCCAATGTATATAACTGCTATTGCTATTATTTGGACTACGTATTGCTCTTTGGGATGTTAAAAATAAACTGTTCCAGAACTTGAAGTAAGTCTGTTGGTCATCCTTGCTAAGAAGTCCAGTTCTGAAACCATTGACCTTAGACAGTCATTAGAAGACAGATTATTTATGAAAGAAGTCACATTGGAAAATCATCTCTATAGGTTTCTCGGCATTGCTAAATTGTTTCATTGGCTGGAGTTTCATATCACATCTGTTTTTTGATTCCTGGGCTTTGGGCCATGTGCTACAGTGCCAGATTCTCTAAGGTTCTACCCAAATTGCTAATATCAATGGATTCCTGAGAAAGATATAGTTTGTTCAGTTATAATAGAGATGGGACACAGAATTGTATCAGATGGCTAGTCCTTCATGGCTTCAGTTTGGAAGAACTACCTGTGGGTACTGGTAGTGTGTCCATCTGGCCATTTTCTGAACTATATAGCACACTGTGGCCTTGTAAATCTCTGCTCAGGGATACTGAAAAGGACTCACGGAAGGATACAAAGCTTCTGTGAATTATACGTTTCAAGTATACAAAAAATGGCTGATGTTGGTACAGTACAAAGGATCGATGAGTCTGCTGGGCTAATGGTTCTGAGCTGCCCAGATGGAAGACAAAGAAGGTCAACAAAGCCACTGGCTTTTCCACTGGAAAAGGGATTTCTAACTGAGGAAGACCATTCTGCTATGGAGGAAATGATGATCTAATCCTGGTATGCTCATGGATCTTTTACAGTTTGCTCTCTTATCCTGGGAAGGGGGGAAGTATCATGCTAAACCTTGCTCTGCATTCCGCAGGGGACTCTGCTTCTAACGGGCCCTCACGCATGAGGTCTATCAGCATGGACTTCAGGAGGGAACACTTTATCTCAAGCAGATCATTTAATTTAGGAGAAGGGTATCCTCAGTTTTATAGAGGGATATTTTAGTGGTTAGAAATGCCATCTCTCTGACAGAGGGCACTTAGAGCTTAAAAGAAGAGAAAAGGAAATAAATCTGACACTGTCTGTCAAACTCATTTCTATGTTTCCCATGAGAATCTGGGTTTCCCCAAGAGAGTATTTCCCTGAGAAGGGATTGTTTATTTCCTCCTATGTGGGTTTATGGATCAGAGCAAAATCAGACATTTAATTCTAGGTAAAAGAGGTAAAAAACAAAAAATCTTAAAAAGATTAAGAATTGGGATAGATGTTTGAGAAGTTATATAAAATGGAAAGCTGCAAGTTTTATTTAGTCTCAGAAACGAAAGCAAAGCTGTAAGAGGTTAAGTATAGAGACACAGGCTTAATCGTGTCTATAGGAGTTTACTGTGGGCTGTGAGAGGAATGCCTGACCGCATAGAAAAATGACTAGAAGGGAAACGGTGGTCATGTTTCCCTTCCATAGTTTTAGGAAGTAAGCTGTAATATGAAAGACATCGGTATAGGTCAAAATGGTACTTGGAGCTTGAAAGAGCCAGAGCTGAACCCCACATTCTCCATTTACTGGATATGGAAATTTAAGCAAGTTATGCTATATTTTCAAATCTCAGTTTCTTCAGCTGTAAGATTTAGATAGTAATACAGACTTCTGTATGTATGTAGTGCTTAACAGGCCTGGCACAAGGAGTGCCCAGTAAATGGTAGCTTTTATTAGGAACTATAAATAGGAAAGTATCTAAGTGATGCCCACCACACCTGGAAGGGAGCTCTGAAATGCCCTGCTGAGGTGCTGTGGACCCTGTGATTTAACTGAGTGTGGCATCATGCCTGTCCGATTTTGTTTATTTCCAAAGAAATCTTATAGTGCATCATTATGGAAACACATTTTGGAGTTCTTACAATCAGTTAACTAATTCTAAAACCCTTTTCCTAAATAGCAAGGCAGGTGTTGCCGCTTCATCTGACTATTTGTACACCTGTTTAAGCAGTTAAAAATCCACCAAAAACATTTAAAATTATGAAAGCCAATTGCTTCATGACTAAACAAAATTCCCTGAAAGTGTATATTCCTGCCAACAGCTGAATCCTCTGAAAGAGGCAGGAAAACCACATGAGCTTCTCTCTCCTAATGCTGTTGATGTGTTGGGACTTGTACCACGTCCCTTAGGCCAAAAGGAAGCACAGATTTGGAGGGGGGAAATCTGATGAATTAAGCCAATAACATTCAGCCTCTTGGCCAGAGAGATGTAAATTCTTTGTCTAAACTCACAGAAATAAGTCTTTCAGGGCTGAAAGACACTGATAAATAATGCAAATTCCTCTTTTTATTGAATTTATTTCTCTGGATGCTATGTATATAATTGGTAATCAATAAACTTTATTTGCTGGCTTTGTAAAATTGTTTCAAGTTGGGAAAGAGATGAATCTGTAGTGTTGAAAGAGAAGAAAGCTAATTTTCTTATGCTGGGACTGACTGTAATCTTATTAGCCAGATGGTCTAACCATCAGAGCTAACCAGTCAGACTAGGCCACAAATATCTCAGTTGCACAAAGCAATTGGATTTATGAGCTGCAATCTTTAAAGGTCAACTTGTGTATGGGGACAGAGGCACCTCTTGTCTGTGTTTTGGGAGCATAGGTTGGCTCCCTGGCCCTACACAGGTCAGAAACACCACTGACCATCCTTTGTGGCTTCAGCTCCTTGAGTTTAAATCCCAGTGCATTTGTAAGCCCCAAGAGCAAGGGCTAATTTTGACCAGTGAAAGTGGTTAACCCTCTGGCACATCCTCTTCTGCTGCTGTTTATGAGGCATAGCTCTTTTCTCTTTGCCTGGAGAAAGAGCATTCAGAAAAAATCCACTGCACCTTCCTATTTTGATAAAACCTTTCATTTTCCATCCTTTCCCTTTGCAGCTTCCTCTATGTGCTGCATAGTCAACCCCGAAGAAGCTGAGGTTGAATTGAGATGATAATTTCAGGACGACCTGAAGTTTAGAAGTTGTGATTATAGTAGAGAGTTTCTAGCCTTTTTTGCTCAGCTTTGAAATCTGGAGGACTATCCTCCCAGGGAAAGGTTTTTGACTTCTGGGGAAACAGCACTGTGACCCAGAGGGATTGCGGCATTTATCTTGATACGGTGCTTGAAGAAGTTGCTGGATATAGAAGAGGGTAGATTTCTGAAGGATACAAGTCATCTTGAACCCTCTTGGCTGATATTCGCAAAATAAACATGTGCTAAGAAATCAGAAACTATGTGGTGGGCAAGGTAGAAAGAGTCAAGTTGGCTAAAATAAGGAAATAGGGGAAAATTGCTGTTTAGAGAGAACTTGGCATATATTTGGTATTTGTGTCTGTTTTTCTCTTGAAATGGGCTGATGTGTTGGCAAGAAGCTTCTGGCTGTTGTCGGAGATATGAACATCTGTGCTCCTTTGCAGAAAACTCAGGATTCCAAAGTGTTTGGTGGAAAATGTGTAACTGCCACTCACTCTGTCTCCTCATTAAGAGTTGAGCCTCTGCTGCACAGAGTGTGTTTTTAAAAGGAAGACGTGGCTTATGGCTCTGGGCTTTGCTTTTGCATACCACGTGGCAGAGGAGTTCCTAGGAGTGAAATCTAAGGCTGTCAGATACAAGCGTGCATACTTGCGGCAAATTTGCTTTACTTGCTTGCTTAGAAATAAGAGGGAAAGATGCCAAGTTAGCAAGATAATTGTGACATAGGCATGCAAAGAGAGCCATCAAAGGTGTGGCAAATTCTTTGAAGTCTTTTGCTTTGTTCCCTTAGTTAACCCTGAATGCCATTACAATGACCCCCAACTATCAATGGCACCACAGTAAGAATGTAATTTTTGATCACCCTAAAGTCCAATGAGGTCAGCCTAGGCATCAATATCTACCCAACACACTCCCCATCTTCTGGCTTCCTTTAGCCAAGACTCAACACTGCTGCTGCTGCTTCTAAGTTGCTTCAGTCGTGTCCGACTCTGTGCGACCCCATAGACGGCAGCCCACCAGGCTCCGCTGTCCTTGGGATTCTCCAGGCAAGAACACGAATGGGTTGCCATTTCCTTCTCCAATGCACAAAAGTGAAAAGTGAAAGTGAAGTCGCTCAGTCATGTCCCACTTTTCACGACCCCATGGACTGCAGCCCACCAGGCTACTCTGTCCATGGGATTTTCCAGGCAAGAGTACTGGAGTGGGGTGCCATTGCCTTCTCCGAAGACTCAGCACAGATGTGGCCAAATGCAGAGGAGGCTGGGAAATACATTTTTGCCATATGCCTGTGGAAAATGCAATTGATGTGATTGAACATATAGCATCATCTCTACCACAACTCTTAATGTTCTTCCTAGACAGTTGTGGATTCAAATCTTGTGAGGCCTGGAATTTATGCAAGTTTGGGGATTATGTTTGAAACTTACACAAAATTAGGTGCACAAGTGAACATTTATTTATTAATAGAAAGAGGATGGGAAGGACTCAATAGAAAGAGGATGAGAGGCCCTGCTTTAGCTTCTGTTACTCTCTTAGATGTCAGCATATAAAATGTGTTTTTCCCCAACTTGCTTGGGGGCCCCAAGGAGCCATTAGTGCTGGTGAGGGGTGGCAGGCCAGCTATCTCATGCTGCCCTGCAGGGTGAGAATTGGCCCAGTCTTTCTGGGGAGCCTCTCAGCTATTCAGACAAGCCTGTGACTTGTCTTCTGCTATAACTCAGTGGTCTTTGCCTTTGTGTGCCTGCAAGGGGCTGAGGGTCTAGACAGAGATCCAGGCTGTTTGAATCCCAGCCACTGTTTGCTCCAAATTCTTTAGCTTTTCCAAACTAAAATGTCTGCCTCCCCTCACCACAGATTGATGCAGCTGACATAGCAGAGCACATAACTCAGTGCTGGTATCCAGATTCGTTGGGCTAACACACTTAAAGCACTGAGCTTAGTACCCAGAACTTAATAAGAGCCTAATCCATATTGTCTTTTTAAAATTATTGTCACACTAGGCAAAGATTTATGTTTGGAGATGTTCAATCTGCCTTGTCATATGTGTAAAAATGAAAGCTTTCTAATTGTCCAATGACAGGTAAACGCTTGAATTACATCTCCATACAAAGGATGATTACAGTAATTGGAAATGATCATAAATTTTTTGTGAAAGTAATGCACAAATAAGTGAAAACCGAATGATATGAAATAGTATGATCTGAATTCTATAAATAATGAGCAAATAAAAAAGTGCTGAAATTAGGAAGACCTTAGTATCTTAGTATCTCTGGATGATAGACAAAGGACCAAACTTTATCCTCAGCTATAGTTTCTGCACCTGGCAAATTGTATATATTTATTTAAATAATGATATTGCTGATCCTGCCTTATAAATGGCATTATTGCAGTCTTCAATTATCCTAAAATTTTATTGTTTCCAAAGAACGATCACATCACACGTAATTTCAGCACAACTCTTTACAGAACAACAAAGGAAAAAACATGTTTTTAGTGGAAAAAAGATCAAACAAAACAAACCCACCCAACCATGAAAAACTTTCAATTGGGTGACATTTCCAGACAGCATCATCACAGAAATCTGCATCCCTGCCTCATGTCCTTTTAATTACTTCTGCTGTTTGCAAAGCACTGTAAAAAAGGAACAAAGACTACTGTCTTCTCAATTAATATAGTTTTCTATTTAAAATTTCAATCACAAGTATTTTAACAGTACCAGTTTGAATTATTTTTTAAAAAATTAATTATTTTAATTTTTGTCTTTCATCAAGAGGCTCTTTAGTTCTTCTTCGCTTTCTGCCATAAGGGTGGTGTCATCTGCGTATCTGAGGTTATTGATATTTCTCCTGGCTATCTTGATTCCAGCTTGTGCTTCATCCAGTTCAGCTTGTCTCATGATGTACTCTGCATATAAGTTAAATAAGCAGGGTGACAGTATACAGCCTTGACATACTTCTTTCCCGATTTGGAACCAGTCTTTTGTTCCATGTCCAGTTCTAACTGTTGCTTCTTGACCTGCATACAGATTTCTCAGGAGGCAGGTAAGGTGATCTGGTATTCCCATCTCTTTATGAATTTTCCAGAGTTTGTTGTGGTCCACACAGTCACAAGCTTTGTCATAATCAATAAAGCAGAAGTAGATATTTTTCTGGAGCTCTCTTGCTTTTTCGATGATCTGGCAGATGTTGGAAATTTGGTCTCTGCTTCCTCTGCCTTTTCTAAATCCAGCTTGAACATCTGGAACTTCATGGTTCATGTACTGTTGAAGCCTGGCTTGGAGAATTTTGAACATTACTTTACTAGCTTGTGAGATAAGTGCAATTATGTGGTAGTTTGAGCGTTTTTTGATATTGCCTTTCTTTGGGGTTGGAATGAAAACTGCCCTTTTCCAGTCCTGTAGCCACTGCTGAGTTTTCCAAATTTGCTGGCATATTGAGTGTAGCACTTTCACAGCATCATCTTTTAGGATTTGAAATAGCTCAACTGGAATTCCATCACCTCCACTAGCTTTGTTTCTAGTGATGCTTTCTAAGGCCCACTTGAATTTGCATTCCAGGATGTCTGGCTCTAGGTGAGTGATCACACCATTGTGATTATTTGGGTCGTGAAGATCTTTTTTTATAGTTCTTCTGTGTATTCTTGCCACCTTTTCTTAATATCTTCTGCTTCTGTTAAGTCCATACCATTTCTGTCCTTCATTGAGCCCATCTTTGCATGAAGTGTTCCATTGGTATCTCTGATTTTCTTGAAGAGATCCGTAGTCTTTCCCATTCTGTTGTTTTCCTCTATTTATTTGCATTGATCACTGAGGAAGGCTTTCTTATCTCTCCTTGGGTATATCTTTCCCTTTCTCCTTTGCCTTTTGCTTCTCTTCTATTCACAGCTCTTGATGAAAGTGAAAAAGGAGAGTAAAAAAGTTAGTTTAAAACTCAACATTCAGAAAACTAAGATCATGGCATCTGGTCCCATCACTTTATGGCAAATAGATGGGGAAACAGTGGAAACAGTGACAGACTTTATTTTTGTGGGCTCCAAAATCACTGCAAATGGTGATTGCAGCCATGAAATTAAAAGACACTTGCTCCTTGGAAGAAAGTTATGACCAATCTAGACAGCATATTAAAAAGCAAAGATATTACTTTGCCAACAAAGCTCTGTCTAGTCAAAGCTATGGTTTTTCCAGTAGTTATGTATAGATGTGAAAGTTGGGCTGTAAAGAAAGCTGAGTGCAGAAGAATTGATGCTTTTGAACTGTGTGTTGGAGAAGACTCTTGAGAGTCCCTTGGGCTGCAAGGTGATCCAACTAGTCCATCCTAAAGGAAATCAGTCCTGAATATTCATTGGAAGGACTGATGCTGAAGCTGAAACTCCAAAACTTTGGCCACCTGATGTGAAGAGCTGACTCATTTGAAAAGACCCTGATGCTGGGAAAGATTGAAGGCAGGAGGAGAAGGGGACCACAGAAGATGAGATGGTTGGATGGCATCACCGACTCAATGGACAGAAGTTTGAGTAAACTCCAGGAGTTGGTGATGGACAGGGAGGCCTGGCGTGCTACAGTCCATGGGGTTGCAGAGAGTTGGACACTACTCAGCCACTGAACTGAACTGAACCGAATTTTTGTTTGCACTGGGTCTTCATTGCTGTGCACGGTCTTTCTCTAGTTGCAGCAAGCAGGGGCTACTCTTTGCTGTGTTGCTCAGGCTTCTCATTGTGGTGGCTTGTCTTGTGGAACATGAGCTCTAGGGCATGCAGGCTTCAGTAGTTGTGGGACAGGGGCCTAGGTGTTTCATGGCATGTGGGAGTCTCTTGGGACCAGGGATCAAACCCGTGTCCCCTGCATTGCAAGGCCAATTATTAATCGGTGGACCACCAGGGAAGCCTGGATTATTTCTTCATGGAAAGTTTAAGAGTAGAGCTTGAACCTTAGCCTCGTTCTCCCCAAAAACACTTTCTGCATTTCTAGGAGGTGACAAGTTCACTTTGGATCAGAGCCTGCCTGCTTTCTGCTCTGTGTTCCCCACTGCTCCCTCCCTTGCAGGCCCAGCCTTTGAAGCTGGCGGGTGGACTGCTGAAGGGGTCACTAGGACCAGGGACCAACACATCCTGATCAGGTCACCCTGGCTGCTCTTCTCTCCTGGCTGACTGGTGTTCTGTACCTGGCTTCTGCTTTGTTCCAAGTGCCCGAATCCTTGCTGGGAGAACCCACTGAGAGCTGAGCCCTGGACTCGTACCAGTCTCGCCTTCCTGCCTCTCTGGCCTTCCAACTGCAGAAGCTGAAGTTTGCACCCTGTTGGTGACTGACTGCACCCTGTTGGGTGAAAACTTCCCTGATTCCGACCACCTGTCTGTACCTGGGAATCCTGTGTATTCTTTGACTGGCCCTCTCCATACCTGGCCTTGCCTTATGTTTCTTGTCCCCAGTCTGACCTGCAGCAGCTGATGCGGCTACTTGAGCTGACTCTAAGGCATCCTTGGCCTTGATATTCAGCAGGTACAGAGTTCCACTGGGGCAGTGCACTCCCAGCTACCTCAGCTGCCTCTGTCCTTGCTCTCAGCCTTGCTCACCCCTGGGGTTTGGGCAGATCCACTTCCAGGTTCTAGAATCTCCCATGGGAGAGATTCCAATCTTACCTCATTGCAGTGATCTGGGCCAGGTCACCAGATACTGTGTTTTGAAAAGACAACCTGTTTTTAAGTTGTTAACCCATTACAGGACAGCAGAACTGCAGACTGCTGGATGGGCTGGAAGTTGGGGAGTGGGGTAGGATACTCCTATTTCAATTTTGAGTAAAAATACTATTCAAGACAGTTCAAAAGATGTTGCACTTGCTATCTGTAACAGTCTCAAATCTGGGAAAGTATCGTGGAATGGCAGTTTTCGTGTCTCTTCTTTAACAGACAGGTCAGATTAAGTGGAAGTGTGGGTGGGGGAAAGAGTAGTTAGTGAGAGTCCAGACTTGTGGGTTCAATTCCTAGGCCTGGCCCTAACAAATTGCAACTGGGTGACTTAAAACAGCGGACATTTGTTCTCTCACAGTTCTGGATGCTAAGAGTGCAAAATCAAGATGTCAGGGAGTCTTGCTCCCTGGGACCCAGTCTTAGGGGAGGCTCCTTCCTTGGCTTTTCCAGCTTCGAGTAGCTCCAGGCATTTCTTGGCTTGTACAGTGTGACTCCAGTCTCTACCTCCATCTCCCCATGGCCGTTTTCTTTGTGTGTGTGTGTGTCTTGGCATGACGTTTTCTTCTTCTTGAAAGGATGCCAGTCATATTGGATTAGAGTTCACCCTAAGGATCACATCTTAACTTTGATTATATCTGCAAGGACCCTGTTTCCAAGTGCGGTCACATTCGTGAATATGGAGGCTTAGGAATATAGCTTTTGGGGAGACACAATTCAACCCATAACTACCTTCTATGATCCAGTCCTGGGTGCCCACTTCAGGGGTGTGGCCACCAGCCAGACTGCTTTGGGTCTCAGTTTTGGTGGCTGTAAAGTGGAGATAATAATAGCCTTTCTTAGAGGATTGCTGTGAGAATTAAATGAGAAAAGGCTAGTTGGATAGTATCTGGCTTATAGAAAGTGCTCAGTAGGGGTGCGCTTTTATGGCCAGTCATTTCCAGTCTAGGATTTCACAAGCTAGTTCATGGAGAAATTGAGGAAGTGAATGAGCCCCACACCGAGTAACACTATGGGAAATCAGAAGTTAACTCTTCCGATGCTGTGGCCCACAGGACTCATCTGCAGACAAATTCTGATTCCAGGGCTGTTGTCACCTCTACTTCTGCTCGAGTATTTGCTTGATGGAAATCTCCTCTGCTGCTCTGTAAAGGGAATGCAAAATAACCTTGTTGGGCAAGTTCAAGAAACTCTAGGCTGGACTGAGCAAATGTGTCTATCCTTTCAAGGTGGTCCTGTAAGACACCTGTCGTATCCACTCAGCTCCAGGGTGCAGTTCGTATGGTGGTCCGTGTGAATGCTGCGGCACGCCTGGGCCCTGTGCAAGGTGGCTTCGGGTCATTCCTGGGGTAACATGAGGTTTACAAGTAACATAGTCGTGGGGTGAAACTTGAACCACATTCTGCTGACTTAATTATTCAATAGAAACGGGATTCTCAAGATTCTAAACCACCGTCCCTAAGTTTGGAGAACACATATGTCTATTATATTATTCAGCAGGGTACAACCTAAGAGTTGACTGCAAGTCAAATTGCTATTTTTCTCCCTGATTCATCTTTGTGAGGTTGGTGTCGTCAGTTTTATAGTTGGCAGCACATCTGATTTAGGAAATAGATTCTACACGTTGAAGGCCTAAATAAAGCTTAGCTTTAGATTGAAGTCCAATAAAGGAATTATCTATAGTTAGTTCACTTATTTCTGGTACAAGTCAGTTGCAAGTCTGAAAATACAGGCTTGAATTTGCATGCTCATTTAGGGGTGCTGATCAGCTGAAATGCTGGTTATTAGAAAGGTGGTAGTTTCATTATGGAACATACTTTGAACTTAATTTCATGTGGGTCTATTGCTGTTCTGGGAATTTTGTTCTAAGATGTGTTGAAGATGTGCTTTTGCTATTTGGTTTATGAGTTGTTGAGGTGCTATTTATTTTTAATGTACTCCCTTCTTTTTTCTTCTCAAAGTGAATAATTAAGGATTAACATTCATCTTTAAGTGAGATCCTTTTACTTCGTATTGAGAGTTATTATTACTCTAATTCATGTTGCTTTTTCCTTGAAGTTCTGATGTATCTTTGGGAAGATAAACCTTTTTGCATATTCATTACTTTCCTTTTCAGTATTAATTACTGTAACTTCAGCAGTGAACATTATTGCACACTTATTTTATGCCAGGCACTGTGCTGCTTTAGATTATTATTATTCAATTTTTATGTCTTTACTAGATTTTTGAGTAATATCTGTTAGAATTCACATTTTATAGTGGGGATCTGAAACCTGGAGAAGCAAACCTGCTGAGGCTACATTTTTGTAAGTAATGAAGTCAGGGTTTGAAACATAGGTATTCTGGCTTAGGATCCCTTGCTCCTTCACCATATACCCTTGATACTGCAGATACAAGCAAATCTTTGCAGTTGAGGAGAGAACTACAGATGCAATCTAGAACTTTTTGGTCAATCAGAAGACCTCAGCATTTCCATGTAATATGCATTTCAGGCCAGTGGTTTAATTCACTTTGCTTAATTTCTTTTGTTCAAGTTGATATCATGCTAATTTGTACAGTCAGTAACTGGAAGCATGAGAAGTACCCTAGTAGGGCTCTGGGTTGCAAGATACGTTAGCATGCAATTAAAAAATTCACAGGCTTCATACATAGATATCCTTGAGATTGACTCAGTTGTTATCAAGATGAAAACTGTGGCCCAAAGTATGTGTTTCAGAACATAGGGTGTTGCTTGGTTTTATGTAATAAACAATAGCAAAGTTAAATCAACTTAGGTAACTGGTTTAACAACTTAAGTTTTTTTTTTTTCATTTCAGAAAATTTTTTAGGTCTTCTTTATTATATGTATGCTATGTATATTTCAGTCTCCAAGAAGGTTGAAAAAAGGAGTATTAAGTGTTTTTGGAATGTCCCTGACAATTATCTGATCATTTGTTCTGGCAGATAAGATTTTGTCATAATTCACCCCTGATGTGTTTTTTTAGATTTTTCCAGTCTAGCAGTTAGGATAACTTTGATTGTGAGTAATAGAAAACCCTGTGCCAAGTGGCTTAAACAGTAAAAGTTTATGTAAATGAAAAGGTTAGAGGTATAGGAAGATGTAGAATTAATTAATAGCTTGATTCAGCCACTCCCTAGGTCATTTAGGGTTTGGTTTCTTTTTGTTTTTCTCTGTCTGCCAGAGTTGAACTTTGGAGCTGGGCATTTTTCTCTCTCTGCCAGAGTTGAACTTTGGAGCTGGGCAAGGGACAAATTCCTCTAGTTAATGAGCAAAGTGATCACCTAAGAATGGCAGGACAAACATTTGATTTTTTAGAAGAGTGAATGGGAGCATGGATGTTTGAGAGGCAGCCAACAAATGTCCACCATGGCCAGTGACTTGGGTACCTCTATTTTAAATTAATAATATATTAATCTCCTTTCTTCTTCACCTTGTATGTATGGATATAGTATATAATAATGCTGAAGGATGTTTCACTGAATGACAGGCTGGGGTTTTAGGCAGCAAGAAAAAGAGAACTAAGGGCTGTAAGCTTGCGTGTCACACGGACACTCGCTTTTGGCCCTGGGGATTTCTTCTGAGAAGTGAGAAATGCCTTCAGATGACATAATTCATTTGGTGGTTGCCCTTTTTTGCCATGTTGTACCAACTGGTATTTTCTTCTCTTTAGTAAAGGGACCAAGTGGCTGCTCTGTGCAAGTTACTCTGTTGAGTCTAAGTTGATTGAGAGACTTTCCTTAGAAGTATAGCCTTCCTGGTCTTTCAGCTTGGTCAGGGAAATGAGACAGGCACCCAAATAGCTAATACTGAGGGTCAAATGTGGAGGGAGGCACAGGAAAAAAGTCTAAGGGGCTAAGAGGAGGGAAAGAGGAGGGAAAGATTCCTGGGGAGATGAGTCCTTTGTGGGTGGGGGAAGGGAAAAAAGTGGGGACTTTAGACAAGGGAAGAGCTGGGAAAACGATGATCTAGTTTGGCTAGAGTCTAAATGCTTAGCAGTTAAAAAAAAAAAGATTCTTATACCAGTTATTTATTACTGTGTAACAAAGTAGCCCAAAACTTTATGGCTAAACCAACAGTCTTTACTCTCTTCTGTGGTTTCTGTGGGTCAGGAATCCAGGAGCATCTTGAGGAGTTCTGGTTGAGGGTCTGGCCTGACGTCATAGACACATGTTAATGGGGTCTGCAAGTCATCTGAAGGCCCGATGGGAGCTGGAAGATTGGCTCCAAGGTGGCTCATTCATATGCTTGGTCGGTTGGTGCTTGTGCTCTTGACATGACAGCTGACTTCTCCCAGGGTGAACTTTTGAGATAGAGATAGTCAAGTGGCAGCTATATCTTTTTATGATCTAGCCTTGGAAATCACAAACACTCTGTGTTTTAGAAAAGGCCATTCTAAGGGGAGGAGAACCAGGAGTCTTTTTTTTTTTTTTTTTTAAAGAGAAGAGTGTCAGAGAATGTGCACACATAATATTAAAACCACTGCTGTTATTGAAAACAGCCAGGAGCAAAAACAACAGTTGCCTCACAGTGGTTTTCCTTTAGTTTTCTCTGCCACAGCGTTTACTCATCTTAGTTGGCCAGGCTAGAGTGTTTTGATTGATCTGTTGTTGTTCAGTTGCTCAGTCATGTCTCAGTGTTTGTGACTGTATGGACTGTAGCATGCCAGGCTTCCCTGTCCTTCGCTAGCTTCCAGAGTTTACTTAAATCCACGTCCATTGAGTTGGTGATGCTATCTAAGTATCTTATCTTCTGTCACCCCTTTCTTCTTTTGCCCTCAATCTTCCCAAGCATCAGGGTCTTTTCTGGCTCTTCGCATCAGGTGACCAAAGTATTGGAGCTTCAGCTTCAGCATCAGTCCTTCCAATGAGTATTCAGGGTTGATTTCCTTTAGGATTGACTGGTTTGATCTCCTTACTGTCCAAGAGACTTTCAAGAGTCTTCTCCAGCACAACAGTTTGAAATCATCAATTCTTCAGCATTCAGCTTTCTTTATGGTTCAAGTCTCACATCCTTACATGACTACTGGAAAAAAATAACGTTTTGATTGGTAAACAATGGTATCAATGATATCAAAAGTATGTTTTTATCTACTCAACTAGTTATTTAAGATAAAAATTGGTAATTTATTCAAAAGTTATCTTGTAGCAGAAACTTACTACGTAAGAGAGACAAAACAGAAGTGGCTCAGGCTGGGGTGGTGAAGGAAGGGTGCAGCCTCCAGTCAGCACCCAGGAGGACCCTATAAATGCTTTGAACCCAGAGAATAGTTCTCACTTTGAAAGCCACCAAATTTCTTTATGATTTTCTTTGAGAATTCAGTTTGTTCTTTTGAAAAACTCTTCCTTATTCAGGGATTTAGAATTGCTTTGTCAAATGTACTCTAACGGTAAGAATTATTTTCTGTCATTTAAATAACGTAGTTGAATCATGACACCAAATGATGGTTAGTATTATTTCATTCAAAATGTTTGCTTTGTGGGTGGTGGTGGGAGATAGTTGAGAGTGAGGAGGGAACTTCAATTTGAACAGAAGTTTCCCCTCTGTGGAGCACATATATTAGTTAAATATATGTACACACACTTGGGATTGAAACGTAAAGTGACAGCAATGAAAATTGGGAGGCACCATTCTCATGTCAGTATCAAAACTAGAAGCCATCCATGACCATGTGACCTTGAAGCATCACAGTATGACTGGTGGAGTGGGAGGCAAACTTCTGAGAAGTGGAGAATATGTGTGTTTGGTGTGAGTGTTTTTGATAATTACCAGAAGTAACAGTGGAAATTTTTATGAACCTGGTAAGGAAAAATATGCTCATTACTCATGTGAATATTAGTTTTCTCAATACAAGAATATACTTGCTAAAATCTGCACACTCCTCCCGCCCCCCAAAAAAATATTTCTGTAGACTGTAGGGAAAGAGATTCGTTAATACAATAAAGAAATTGGAAAAGCAGAGTGCATTACCTCTTCTAATTTAGCACATTAAAGGGCAATAGCTAGCAAAATTAAATTTTATTTGAAGAGTTTTGAGGATGAAAAGCATGAAGTATTAATTTTTCTCCACTATCACTTTCCACTTTTATTGCTGCTACAATCCACTTTACCCACTTGTTGCTGGAAAAGAAAGAGTATAAAGCTTGCTGCAATGATTTCTTTTGAAAATAAAGAAATGTTGTAGCAGATATAGAAAGCCTAGAAGAAACCAAGGCTGGGTGGTAAATGAAAGAAGGGAGACTTCATTTATTTATTTTTTTTTTACACAGATGTGTGTGTATGTGAAAAGAGATGACTGCTTTTTGAATTCATCCACTGACAATCAGTCCATGGAATTCTCCAGGCTAGAATACAGGAGTGGGTAGCCTTTCCCTTCTCCAGGGGATCTTCCCAACCCACGGATCGAACCCAGGTCTCCCGCATTGCAGGCAGATTCTTTACCAGCTGAGCCACAAGGGAAGCCCAAGAATACTGGAGTGGGAAGCCTATCCCTTCTCCAGGGGATCTTTCCAACCCAGGAATTGAACTGGGGTCTCCTGCATTGCAGGTGGATTCTTTACCAACTGAGCTATCAGGGAAGCCGAAGAATTGATACTTTTTGAACTGTGCTGTTGGAGAAGTCTCTTGAGAGTCCCTTGGACGGAAAGGAGATCCAACCAGTCCATCCTAAAGATCAGTCCTGGGTGTTCATTGGAAGGACTGACGTTGAAGATGAAACTCCAATACTTTGGCCATCTGATGTGAAGAGCTGACTCATTTGAAAAGACCCTGATGCTGGGAAAGATTGAGGGCAGGAGGAGAAGGGGACAACAGAGGATGAGATGGTTGGATGACATCACCGACTCATTAGACATGCGTTTGGGTGAACTCTGGGAGTTGGTGATGGACAGGGAGTCCTGGCTTGCTGCAGTCCATGGGGTCACAAAGAGTTGGACAACTGAACTAAACTGAACTGACAATCAGTATTCATACCAGTGGGATTTCCCTTTTAGAGTATTGCTAGGGTAGAAATGAGTTGCTGTATCTCCACAATTGCTTCTTAAAATCATTTGCTATGAGCTAGTAAAATGCCGGAGAAGGCAATGGCACCCCACTCCAGTACTTTTGCCTAGAAAATCCCATGGACGGAGGAGCCTAGTAGGCTGCAGTCCATGGGGTCACTAGAGTCGGACACGACTGAGCGACTTCACTTTCACTTTTCACTTTCATGCATTGGAGAAGGAAATGGCAACCCACTCCAGTATTCTTGCCTGGAGAATCCCAGGGACGGGGGAGCCTGGTGGGCTGCCGTCTATAGGGTCACACAGAGTCGGACACAACTGAAGTGACTTAGCAGCAGTAGTAGCAGCAAAATGCCACACTAGTTTTTGTTTCTACTTCCTATTCCAGCTGTTCTAGATTTTATGTGAAAGTATTACTTGTGGGAGTGGAAGCCTGAGCTCTTTCTTAGTAGAGTGACTGGCATGGAGTAGCATCAGGAAACAAATTTCCTTCCTCCTCTTCTCCTCATGCATTTCTGCACTGACCTCAACATCTAAGTTGGGAGGGTGTCAAAAAGCATTTATAAGATGCTTATAAATAGTATCTTTTCTTCATGCAGCTGAAACATTTTTCATCTAATGTCTTCTTCCCTTTACAGGTCTATCATGCAACCCTCTGTTTCTTTTTTCTCCACCAAAATATAATTCTGGTTGCCTTCATTTAGGACTAGGCCAGTGGGCCCAATAAATGGGATCTCATTTCTCTTGTTTGAATAAAAGTTTCTCTTGTTTGAATGAGGACAGTTATTATAAACCTGGATTATTGTTCATTCTGCTCTCATCTCTGTATGCCATTCATTCATTTCTTCAGGATAGCATTTAATGAAGGCACACTCTGTAGGGCTGTTTGTGTGTTGGGGTGGGGCATGAGGCACAGAGATTATTGTGATCTAAGCATCCAGCCCTCTGTCTTTCTGCTTTTTAGTATTTCACAGTCTGGTGGAGGGTTGGAGAGATAGATAAGTACACAGGTAGGCCATTTCAAACAAGTACTTATGAAACTCCTGATGTATGCAAGAAAGTGAATCACATATCATACAGATGTCAGGTTTTACCGAACTTCATTTCTTTCAAGGAGTTGATTGTTAAGCACAGAAAAGAAGGCAACTAACTTAGCAAATATTTATTTATTTATTTTATTTTTTAACTTTAGAATATTGTATTGGTTTTGCCATATATCCACATGAATCCACCACAGATATACATGTGTTCCCCATCCTGAACCCTCCTCCCTCCTCCCTCCCCGTCCCATCCCTCTGAGTCGTCCCAGTGCACCAGCCCCAAACATCCAGTATCGTTCATCGAACCTGGACTGGCAACTCGTTTCGTATATGATATTATTCATGTTTCAATGCCATTCTCCCAAATCATCCCACCCTTTCCCTCTCCCACAGAGTCCACAAGACTGTTCTATACATCAGTGTCTCTTTTGCTGTCTCGTATACAGGGTTATTGTTACCATCTTTCTAAATTCCACATATATGCGTTAGTATACTGTATTGGTGTTTTTCTTTCTGGCATACTTCACTCTGTATAATAGGCTCCAGTTTCATCCACCTCATTAGAACTGATTCAAATGTATTATTTTTAATGGCTGAGTAATACTCCATTGTGTATATGTACCACAGCTTTCTTATCCATTCATCTGCTGATGGACATCTAGGTTGCTTCCATGTCCTGGCTATTATAAACAGTGCTGCAGTGAACATTGGGGTACACGTGTCTCTTTAAATTCTGGTTTCCTCAGTGTGTATGCCCAGCAGTGGGATTGCTGGGTCATAAGGCAGTTCTATTTCCAGTTTTTTAAGGAATCTCACACTGTTCTGCATAGTGGCTGTACTAGTTTGCATTCCCACCAACAGTGTAAGAGGGTTCCCTTTTCTCCACAGCCTCTCCAGCATTTATTGCTTGTAGACTTTTGGATCGCAGCCATTCTGATTGGCGTGAAATGGTACCTCATAGTGGTTTTGATTTGCATTTCTCTGATAATGAGTGATGTTGAGCATCTTTTCATGTGTTTGTTAGCCATCTGTATGTCTTCTTTGGAGAAATGTCTATTTAGTTCTTTGGCCCATTTTTTGATTGGGTTGTTTATTTTTCTGGAATTGAGCTGTAGGAGCTGCTTATATATTTTTGAGATTAGTTCTTTGTCAGTTGCTTCGTTTGCTATTATTTTCTCCCATTCTGAAGGCTGTCTTTTCACCTTGCTTATGGTTTCCTTTGTTGTGCAGAAGCTTTTAAGTTTAATTAGGTCCCATTTGTTTATTTTTGCTTTTATTTCCAATATTCTGGGAGGTGGGTCATAGAGAATCCTGCTGTGATGTATGTCGGAGAGTGTTTTGCCTATGTTCTCCGCTAGGAGCTTTATAGTTTCTGGTCTTACATTTAGATCTTTAATCCATTTTGAGTTTATTTTTGTGTATGGTGTTAGACGGAGAAGGCAATGGCACCCCACTCCAGTACTCTTGCCTGGAAAATTCCATGGACGGGGAGCCTGGTAGGCTGCAGTCCATGGGGTTGCTAAGAGTCGGGCACGACTGAGCAACTTCATTTTCACTTTTCGCTTTCATACATTGGAGAAGGAAATGGCAACCCACTCCACTTTTCTTGCCTGGAGAATCCCAGGGATGGTGGAGCCTGGTGGGCTGCCATCTATGGGGTCGCACAGAGTCGGACATGACTGAAGTGACTTAACAGTAGCAATGGTGTTAGAAAGTGTTCTAGTTTCATTCTTTTACAAGTGGTTGACCAGTTTTCCCAGCACCACTTGTTAAAGAGATTGTCTTTAATCTATCGTATATTCTTGCCTCCTTTGTCAAAGATAAGGTGTCCATAGATATGTGGATTTATCTCTGGACTTTCTATTTTGTTCCATTGATCTATATTTCTGTCTTTGTGCCAGTACCATACTGTCTTGATGACTGTGGCTTTGTAGTAGAGCCTGAAGTCAGGCAGGTTGATTCCTCCAGTTCCATTCTTCTTTCTCAAGATTGCTTTGGCTATTCAACATTTTTTGTATTTCCATACAAATTGTGAAATTATTTGTTCTAGCTCTGTGAAGAATACTGTTGGTAGCTTGATAGGGATTGCATTGAATCTATAAATTGCTTTGGATAGTATAATCATTTTCATTATATTGATTCTTCCAATCCATGAACGTGGTATATTTCTCCATCTATTAGTGTCCTCTTTGATTTCTTTCGCCAGTGTTTTATAGTTTTCTATATATAGGTCTTTAGTTTGTTTAGGTAGATATATTCCTAAGTATTTTATTCTTTTCATTGCAATGGCGAATGGAATTGTTTCCTTAATTTCTCTTTCTATTTTCTCATTATTAGTGTATGGGAATGCAAGGGATTTCTGTGTGTTGATTTTGTATCCTGCAACTTTACTATATTCATTGATTAGTTCTAGTAATTTTCTGGTGGACTCTAGGATTTTCTATGTAGAGGATCATGTCATCTGCAAACAGTGAGAGTTAATTACTGTATCCAGCAAGGATCTCATTCAAATATGAAGGAGAAATCAAAAGCTTTACAGACAAGCAAAAGCTGAGAGAATTCAGCACCACCAAACCAGCTCTCCAACAAATACTAAAGGATATTCTCTAGACAGGAAACACAAAAAGGATGTATAAACTTGAACCCAAAACAATAAAGTAAATGGCAACGGGATCATACTTATCAGTAATTACCTTAAATGTAAATGGGTTGAATGCCCCAACCAAAAGACAAAGACTGGCTGAATGGATACAAAAACAAGACCCCTATATATGTTGTCTACAAGAGACCCACCTCAAAACAGGGGACACATACAGACTGAAAGTGAAGGGCTGGAAAAAGATTTTCCATGCAAATAGGGACCAAAAGAAAGCAGGGGTAGCAATACTTGTATCAGATAAAATAGACTTTAAAACAAAGGCTGTGAAAAGAGACAAAGACAGTCACTACATAATGATCAAAGGATCAATCCAAGAAAAAGATATAACAATTACAAATATATATGCACCCAACATAGGAGCACCGCCATATGTAAAACAAATGCTAACAAGTATGAAAGGGGAAATTAACAAAAACACAATAATAGTGGGAGCAAATATTTAGAGAGCTACCTCTGGCTCAGTAGTTGGAAAGTTATAGTTTGTTTATAGTTATAGTTTCCAACTAGTGTAGTTGGAAAGTTCGTTTGTTTTCATGTTAATTTGCAAAGAGTCAGACTCAACTGGGCCACTAAGCACACATATGAACTAAGCCCCTTATATGCAAAGAGAGTAAAGATCTTAGGAAGGGAAGTACTCAGAGTGAGAATTGTGGAAGAACTGGGAAGCAGAATAGTTAAGAGTAATTAAGGGTTCAGACTCTAGGAGTCATGGGTATCTGGGTTGGATTTTGGAGTCATTACTTAATAGCTTTGTGTTTTTTTTGTGGGAGGAGTTTATTTCCACTCCAAAGCTCTGATACTCTATCTAAAAAATGGAGATGATACTGATAATACTTACTATTCAGTTCAGTTTGGTTGCTTAGGAGTGTCCAACTCTTTGCGACCCGATGGACTATAGCACGCCAGGACTCCCTGTCTGTCACTAACTCCCGGAGTTTACTCAAACTCATGCCCACTGAGTTGGTGATGCCATCCAACCATCTCATTCTCTGTCGTCCCCTTCTCCTCCCTCCTTCAGTCTTTCCCATCATCAGGGTCTTTTCAAATGAGTCAGTTCTTCGAATCAAGTGGCCAAAGTATTGGAGTTTCAGCTTCAGCATCAGTCCTTTCAATGAATAATCAGGACTGATTTCCTTTAGGAGGACTGGTTGGATCTCCTTTCTGTCCAAGGGACTCTCAAGAGTCTTCTCCAACACACAGTTCAAAAGCATCAGTTCTTCGGTGCTCAGCTTTCTTTATAGTCCCGGCTTTCACATCCATACATGACTACTGGAAAAAACACAGCGTTGACTATATGGACCTTTGTTGGCAAAGTAATGTCTCTGCTTTTTAATATGCTGTCTAAGTTGGTCATAACCTTTCTTCCAAGGAGCAAGCGTCTTTTAATTTCATGGCTGCAGTCACCATCTGCAGTGATTTTGAAGCCTCCCCCCCAAATAGACCGTTATAAACAGTCCTCTATTTCCACTATTTTCCCATCTATTTGCAATGAAGTGAGGGGACCAGATGCCATGATCTTCGCTTTCTGAATGTTGTTTTAAGCCAACTTTTTCACTCTCCTCTTTCACTTTCATCAAGAGGCTCTTTTGTTCTTCTTTGCTTTCTGCCACAAGGATGGTGTCATCTGTGTATCTGAGGTTATTGATATTTCTCCTGGCCATCTTGTTTCCAGCTTGTGTTTCATCCAGCCCAGCATTTTGCATGATGTATTCTGCATATAAGTTAAATAAACAGGTGACAATATACAGCCTTGATGTACTCCTTTCCCAATTTGGAACCAGTCTGTTATTCCATGTCCAGTTCTAATTGTTGCTTCTTGACCTGTATACAGATTTCTCAGGAGGCATGTAAGGTGGTCTGGTATTCCCATCTCTTTAAGAATTTTCCACAGTTTGTTGTGATCCACACAGTCAAAGGCTTTGGTATAGTCAATAAAGCAGAAGTAGATGTTTGTATGGAAGTCTCTTGCTTTTCCAGTGATCCGGCTGATGTTGGATATTTGATCTCTGGTTCCTCTGCCTTTTCTAAATCCAGCTTGAACATCTGGAAGTTCACGGTTCACGTATTGTTGAAGCCTGGCTTGGAGAATTTTGAGTATTACTTTGCTAGCATGTGCTACTGCTGCTGCTAAGTCGCTTCAGTCGTGTCTGACTCTGTGCAACCCCATAGACGGTATCCCACTAGACTGCTCTGTCCCTGGGATTCTCCAGGCAAGAATACTGGAGTGGGTTGCCATTTCCTTCTCCAATGCATGAAAGTGAAAAGTGAAGTGAAGTTGTTCAGTCGTTCCTGGCTCTTAGCGACCCCATGGAATGCAGCCTAGCAGGCTCCTCTGTCCATGGGATTTGCCAGGCAAGAGTACTGGAGTGGGATGCCATTGCCTTCTCCTGCTAGTATGTGAAATGAGTGCAATTTTGCAGTAGTTTGAGCATTCTTTGACATTGCCTTTCTTTGGGATTCTAATGAAAACTGCCCTTTTCTAGTCCTGTGTAAAGTCCTGTGTAAAGTTTTCCAAATTTACTGGCATGTTGAGTGTAGCACTTTCACAGCATTATCTTTTAGGATTTGAAATAGCTCGACTGGAATTCTATCACCTCCACTAGCTTTGTTCATAGTGATGCTTCCTAAGGCCAACTTGATTTAGCGTTCCAGGTTATCTGGCTCTAGGTGAGTGATCACACCATTGTGATTATCTGGGTCATAAAGATCTTTTTTTTGTATAGTTCTTCTGTGTATTCTTGCCATCTCTTCTTAATATCTTCTGCTTCTGTTAAGTCCATACCATTTCTGTCCTTTGTTGTGCTGGTCTTTGAATGAAATGTTCCCTTGGTATCTCTAATTTTCTTGAAGAGATCTTTAGTCTTCCCCATAGTCTTCCTCTATTTCTTTGCCTTGATCACCGAGGAAGGCTTTCTTATCTCTCCTTGCTATTCTTTGGAACTCTGCATTCAAATTGGTATATTTTTCCTTTTCTCCTTTGCTTTTTACTTTTTTTTTTTTTTCCACAGCCATTTGTAAGGCCTCCTCAGACAACCATTTTGTCTTTTTGCACTTCTTTTTCTTGGGGATGGTCTGATCCCTGCCTCCTGTACAATGTCATGAATCTCTGTCCATAATTCTTCAGGCACTCTGTCTATCAGATCTAATCCCGTGAATCTATTTCTCACTTTCACTGTATAATCATAAGGGATTTGACTTAGGTCATACCTGAATGATCTAGTGATTTTCCCTACTTTCTTCAATTTAAGTCTCAATTTGGCAATAAGGAGTTCATGATCTGAGCCACAATCAGCTCCTGGTCTTGTTTTTGCTGACTATATATATAGAGCTTTTCCATCTTTGGCTGCAAAGAATATGATCAGTCTGATTTTGGTGTTGACCATCTGGTGATGTCCATGTGTAGAGTCTTCTCTTGTGTTGTTGGAAGAGGGTGTTTGCTATGACCAGTTCTTTCTCTTGGCAGAACTCTATTAGCCTTTGCCCTGCTTCATTCCATATTCCAAGGCCAAATTTGCCTGTTACTCCAGGTATTTCTTGACTTCCTCCTTTTGCATTCCAGTCCCCTATAATGAAAAGGACATCTTTTTTGGGTGTTAGTTCTAGAAGGTCTTGTAGGTCTTCATAGAATTGTTCAGCTTCTTCAGCATTACTGGTTGGGGCATAGACTTGGATTACTGTGATATTGAATGGTTTGCCTTGGAAACGAACAGAGATCATTCTGTCGTTTTTGAGATTTTTCCAAGTACTGCATTTCAGACTCTTTTGTTGACTATGATGGCTACTCCATTTCTTCTAAGGGATTCTTTCCCACAGTAGTAGATATAATGGTCATGTGAGTTAAATTCACCCATTCCAGTCCATTTTAGTTCGCTGATTCCTAAAATGTCGACATTCACTCTTGCCATCTCCTGTTTGACCACTTCCAATTTGCCTTGATTCATGGACCTAACATTCCAGGTTCCTATGCAATATTGTTCTTTTCAGCATCAAACTTTACTTCCATCACCTGTCACATCCACAACTGGGTGTTGTTTTTGCTTTGGCTCCGTCTGTTCATTCTTTCTGGAGTTATTTCTCCATTGATCTCCAGTAGCACATTGGGCACCGACCAACTTGGGGAGTTCATCTTTCAGTGTCCTGTCTTTTTGCCTTTTCCTACTGTTCATGGGGATTTCAAGGCAAGAATACTGAAGTGGTTTGCCATTCCCTTCTCCATGGACCACTGTGGGAAATTATATTTTCTAAAGATATTCAGTCTGACCCCTCATATTTGCTTTTTACAGTATCACTTTGATTGTCCTTGCCTCTAGTGATAGGGTTTACATACTTTCTCTTTATCTGGAGTGGAATATTGTGACCCCCTTGACCAACAGAATATAGCAGAAGTGATGCTATCTGTCTTGCAAGGCCAAATCACAAAAGTGCTGTGCTTCTCCATTTTGCTCTGTGGTGTTTGTTCTTGGAAGCCAGCCACCCTGCTGTAAAAAGTGGGAGTAATTGAACTCCCTGACCCACAAGCCTAGTTGAGCTCCAAGCTGACTGCTAGCTCAGCTCTCCAGCATATGTGTGAACCATCTTGCAAACTGGATCCTTCATGAGCCCCATGCAAGCCACCCTGGCTGCCTTCACATGGAGTCTAGAGCAGCCATGCCAGCCCAATCCTGCCAAATTGTAGTTTCATGAGCAAAGTAAATGACTGTTGTTTGAAGGCCTAAGTTTTAGGATGTTTTGTTATGCAGCAATAAGTAACCAGGACATTTGCCATATAAGGTTGCCAAGAGGATTTGATGAAATGATGCATATAAACCAGCACAAAACTAATGCTTCACTAAGATTTTTTCATTATTCTTGGTAGTTGAGAAGATATTTAGCAGAAATAAGCATTAATTCAAAGTTTTGTCACAACCTAAATTCCCCCCTCTAGCCACCATGAACTTCTGGTATCCAGTAGTTTTTAGGAAACTTGCTTTGTTTGCTTTTCTGTCATTTGCCAAATCTGTCATGTGTCAGCTTCCTGGAGCCCTTTTCTCCTGTGTTTATGATGCTGACTCCATGCTGGACTCTATCCTCTGTTGAGTCAGAGTTTTCACTGAGGTTTTCAGTGTCACAACCAGACCTGTAATCAACGTTTAAACTTCTAGAATGTTTTCTGAAGGTCCTGCTTCTGATGTTTTAAAAGCTTTTTTATTGTGGTTAAAAAAACATAATGTAAAATTTATCATCTTAATCATTTTCAAGTGTTTAGTTCAGTGCTGTGCTGTGTGTACCAAGTGACTTCAGCTGTGTCTGACTCTTTGTGACCCTATGAACTGAAGCCTGGCAGGCTCCTCTGTCCATGGGATTCTCCAGGCAAGAATACCGCAGTCTGGGTTGCCATGCCCTCCTCTGGGGGATCTTCCTGACCCAGGGTTAGAACCTGTGTCTCTTACATCTCCTTCCCTGGCAAGCAGGTTCTTTGCAGTTAGCGCCATCTGGGTGTAGTTCAGTGCTGTTCACTATATGAACACTCTTGTGCAATAGACTGCTTATATATCTGAACTAAATCTCTATACCTACTTAACAACAACTCCCATTCCCTGTTCTCCATCCTCCCAACCCGTGGCAACCACTGTTCTACTTTCTTCTTTCTGTTTCTAAGAGTTTGACTCCCTCATGTAAATAGAATCATGCACCATTCGTCCTTTTGTGACTGGTTTATTTCACTTGCCATCATGTCCATAAGATTCATTCGTGTTGTAGCATGTGAGAGGATTGCCTTCTTTTCAGAGGCTGAGTAAGATTCCATTGTACATATAGACGACGTTTGCACACTGCACTGCAAGGTTTGCAATGGGTAATGCAAAAAGGTACCGTTTAGTGAAGTTGAGTAAAGTGAGAACACTGGAAACTTGGGACAGGCTTGACTTCAATATTCGTGTGCTTTGCTGCAGATCCTGAAATGTACTCATGAGTCCTTACACAGCAGAAAAAAACAGGCTTTCATTATTATTTGCATCGTATAATAGATACGTATATTATTATAATGTCACTTAATGTTTATTAGCAAGTTCCTTTAAGTGGTGACCTACTTTAGTTCATTTAAAACATGATTCAATTTACTGAAACATAATTTACAAATAATTTTTCCAATGAAGTACCCTTGGGTATTTACTAGCCAGCAAATGATAGCACTGTGAGGAAGTGGAAGAGTCATGAGAGAGAACACGAGATGCAGGGAGGAAGGAGTCCTTGTGAATGTGAGCCTGTTTCAGGCCTGATGAATGGTGTTTGACCATAGTGTTGGAACCCATGAAAGATATTGATTGTGGATGTTGGGAACATTTTAATCTCTCATTTCAAAAGACAAAAAAATGTATTTCAGAACCTACTGGTGATTTTTAAATTTTATTTTAAAGAAAAGGAAGCATGGCATTTTGTGTCTTGGAGCTTACTGCCTTCCAACTCTAGCCAGTGGCCACTAAAGAGGTTTATATATGCTGAGAAAGTTAAATTTGTGCTGGGAAATTATTAGTTAAATAATTGATATGTAACGACCATTATATTTCAAAGTTCTCAAGCAGAGATTCTCAACCTCAGCGCTATTGACATTTTAGGCCAGATAATTTTTTGTTGTTGGAGGGTTGTTCCTTGGATTATAGGAAATTATCAGAATATTTGGCCACTACTCTCTCTAGTAGCACCCTCTGCTCACATTTTGTCAAAGAAAAATATCTCCAGACATTGTCAATTGACCCTAGGGGAAGAAGAACCACTACTGTTGGACGACCACTGATTTTATATAATATGTCTGTATATTATATATTCAGACACATATAATATGTCTATATATAATCTGTATGTATATATAGACGTTTATATACATATATGTATAAACAAATACATATATCCTCGAAGGATACGTTAGTATTATTTTTGCCTAATTTGCCTAAATGGTATAGTATGTATGTATTGATCTTCATCTTTTGTCCATTTGTTAATATTTTTGAGATTCAGCCACGTATATAGCTATAGTTTGCTGCTGCTGCTAAGTTGCTTCAGTCGTGTCCGACTCTGTGTGATCCCATAGACGGCAGCCTACCAGGCTCCTCTGTCCCTGGGATTCTCCAGGCAAGAACACTGGAGTGGGTTGCCATTTCCTTCTCCAATGTTTATTTATATTTAATTGGTGTATATTGGGTCACCTTTAGACCATGCGTGCTGCTAAGTTACTTCAGTCGTGTCTGACTCTTTGTGACCCCGTGGACTGTAGCCCACTGGGCTTCTCTGTCCATGGGATTCTTCAGGCAAGAACAGTGGAGTGGGTGGCTGTTTCCTTCTCCAGAAGATCTTTCCAATCCAGGCGTCAAACCCGCATCTATTACAAGATTTCCCTGGTGGCTCAGACGGTAAAGCGTCTGCCTACAATGCAGGAGACCCGGGTTCAGTCTCTGGGTTGGGAAGATCCCCTGGAGAAGGAAATGGCAACCCACTCCAGTATTCTTCCTCATGGACGGAGAAGCCTGGTAGGCTACGGTCCATGGGGTCACAAAGGGTCAGACACGACTGAGTGACTTTACTTTCACTTTCGTTGGCAGGCAGGTCCTTTACCACTAGCACCACCTGGGAAGCTCCCTTTAGACTGTATCACATTTTATTTATCTATTGATGAGCATGTAAGTTGTTTCTAATTTTGCCATAGAAAACTATTCCTTGGTGATTATTTTCATCCATGTCACCCTGAGCATGTATGTGATCATCCTAGATACTGAATAATTGGCCCACAGAATTTGTTTGACTTCACTATATATGACCAAATTGCTTTCCAAACAAGTTATATTAACTTATACTCCCAGTTGGCAGTATGTGCGATCCTATTTACACCACATTCTGACACTTGATATTGTAGAATTCTTTAACCTTTGTTCATCTGAAAGATGAACATGCTATCTTATTGCTGTTTTAATTTACATTTTCCTGATTACTAGCGAGTCATCAAGTTTTAAACCCGGAAGGACCTTTGGAGTTTTCTAGTCAACACATATTTTAAAGGTGGAAAAACGAGACTAAGAATATTTTCTTACTTCTTTCTTACCTTTATTTTTCTTCACTAAGAATATTTTTCTGCCTGATTGTTTTATATCTTAAATTGTTTTATCATTTTGAATTCAGGAGCAAATCAAATGGAAATCTTTCGTATTGGCAATGAAGGCAGGAAATGTATAGAGAAAAAAAAAAGAAAGATTTTGACAGTATAGATTTCCTTCTTGCAATATTTTCTTTTCACCAGCCACCTCAAGAAGATGGCTGTTTACTGAACTGGTTATGTTAGGCACAGGACCTAAACCGAGGAGGGTACACAGGTGTTTGCATGAATGATGGAGTGAACCCTGAGATGTAATGAGCAAAAGACAAAATCCTAGCAGCATCTAGTCCTTTGTTTTTCTCATCTCCTCTGCATCTTAAGTTTAGTTTCCTAATTCTGCTCGTAGCCTCAGCAGACCTGGGAATTACTAAGCAGGGAAGGAAGTGTCAATATTTCCCTTATTTGGGTGCGCTTCCTGGTGAATTTTGATCCATGCTCCCAAGGTCTGCCCCTCTTGAGGTGAGATTCTTGGAGGCCAGCTGTTGAGACCAGACAGTTGACCCTCGGGGGCAGAACAGCGTGGGCACTGTCCCCTGAGGGACATGTGGTTTTCTCCGTAAGGCCTCCAGACTGGAAGAGGTCATGCCTGTCTCTGTTATAACTGTCCTGACTCTAATAAGCCTGTCTTCCCAAAAACCTCATCCCCATTAATGAACGAACCCAGCATCCTGAGTCCCAGTAAGCATGCCAGACATGATTTCAGTGCCCCACGCACAAGCAAGTTTAATTGCTGTATGATTGCCTCAGATATGAAATGAAGAAACTTATTACTTTCAAGGCTAGCATTGTGTTTCTGTGCAATTCATTTCATCACAGGTATTTGTGTCAGTCAAAACAACATGGAAATGTATTTGTTTTATTTTGTGATTTGGGAGAATAACCGCAGATAAGCCGGCTTTCCCCAGAGTTAAACTCTGTGAGCTTATTTTTATGCTAAATGATGCATAAAATGCATGTTAATATTTTGTCAAGCTGAAAAAATATTTCTTGCTGAAAGAGATTCTGTTTCGAGGCTTTTTTTACAGCCACTGTATGCAGGATACTGTGTGTTCATTTCTTCTGTGATCTGTGTTTTGAGTAGGCATCTGCTGATAACCTGCTATGGGCAGCATACTGTCACATGGCTGGAGCTAGAAAGAGAACTAAGAGGAATGCCCTGCCTTTGGAACCCTCTGTCAAGTGAAGACAAAGATTTGCTAACAGTCGTTGAGAAAGGAGACACATGCAGAGAATAGGGGGCAGAGAGGAAGAATTGAATAACCACTTTGGGTAAATTCCAGGTTTTCCCAAAGGAGGAACATTCCTGCTGTATCCTGAAAAATGTGTGAGTATGACAGAGATTGGGGGTGAGGATGGTAATGAGGCTTGGCTTGGGCTGAAAGGGGAAGCCACTCCAGGCAGAGGGAACTCAATGTGCTAAGGCCAGGAACCCTGAGAAAGCCTGACCTTTGGGGAAGAATTGTTAGTTAGTATTCATTCTTGTTGTTTGGTCTAGATGTATTTAAAACACCCATGCCCTACTGGTGGGAATGATTGATTTGGATAAAATCCCATTGTCACCCCCAAGTTATGTTGTGTTACACAAGCATTTCAGCCCTGAGCTGGTGGCCCCATTACCAAAGCTTCATTGATCTGGCCACAGTGACTGCTCCCCAGGGAATGCTTGCTCAGCAAATGCCTCCTTCTGGGGCCAATTTCATAGTGTCCACACTTTTAGGGAGGACTCCTGATCATGTGCCCATTTGCATTTTATTCAGAAAAGATGAAAAAGGCAGAAAAACAGGGAAGAAATCTGAGCCAACTAATAGCTGATTTTTTTTTAATAAATATTTTGTTTTTTCATCAAAACAATTATCCAGCCACAGCCTCAGTCGCTTTAGTACTGAACTTTTAAACCAGCCTTTGAGATGCCATAGAAAACTATGGGAAGAAAAAAAAAAGATCTAGGAAACTTTTGGGACTGGAGTATGAGACCTCCTTCTATTTGTGCTGAATTCAGAATCCTTACTTACCTTTCCACAGAGAAGCTAGATCTCAACACTGATTGGAATTCAAGATGCTGCAGTTGGGGAGTGGTTGGACAGTGTTTGGGTATGAGATAACCCTAATGTAAACAACCTGAAGGGCCCCAGGGAATTTATCTATTATTTACTAGGATGTTACTTCCATTAATGTGGAGACACATTTGAAGGATGCCTCCTTTTCCACAGATATCATTATCAGAAGTAAAAATAAGCTGAGGACCCTAGGGATGCCCTGGAAAGCTGACAGAGCAGATGGGCAGTAAAGTGCACTCGTTGGAGTGAAGTGAAGGTGAAGGGGAGGAGCCACCCAGGGTCAAGTTCAGAGATGGGTCTTGGTGGAAGGGAGAGAGGTATTTTGTAGACCAGTGAGGATGGAAGATGCTCATTCAAACCTTCCCACACACTCCTTAAATTGGATGAATTTCTGTACTGATTTGAGAAAAAAAAAACAGAAACCAAAAAACATAATTTTGGGAATTGTTCCCCTCTCCTAGTAGTTCCCTCTTTCCTTTTCCTTTTTTTCTATTAATAGACTTTGTTTTTTAGAACAGTTTTAGATTTAACAGAAAAAAATGAGCAGATAGTACAGAGAGTTCCAATATACTTCCCTTTTCTGCACACAGTTTTCCCTACTAGCAACATCTTACATCTTTTAAAATTAATGAACCAATATTGATACATTAATATCCATTAATGTCTGCAGTTTACATTAAGGTTCTCTCTTTGTGTTGTACATTCTATGGGTTTTGACAACTGCATATGTCATGTAGCCAGCATTATAAAAGCATACAAAATAGTTTCACTGCCCTGAAAATCTCCTGTGCTCTCTCTGTTCATCACTCTGCTCTCCCGTCCCTTCTACCTGCATCCCCATCCTCCCGACCCCTGACAGCTACACACCTTCTGATCTTTTTACTGTTCCTATAGTTTTGCCTTTCCAGAATGTTATGTAGTTGAAATCAAACTGTCTATAGCCTTTTCACACTGACTCCTTTCACTTAGAAATATGCATTTAAGATTCATCCGCATTATGTTATGCTTTGATATTCCAGCACAGTTGCTGGGTTCTATGGTATAGACTAAGAGTTTGGCTTTGTAAGAAGATGCCAGACTGTCTTCCAGGTTGACTGTACCTTCTCTCCTTGCTTTGAACTTTCCACATGACTTTGGTTTGGGAGCAGAGCTTAGAGATAATTTGTGGGGAAATGTAGGTGCTGCTTAATGTGTAGTACACTTGATTCTGAAATATCTGGAGAAGCGTTTATATTAGGTAGAATACAGTAGTTGAAGACCTGGCCAAGAGTCTCTTACTGTAAGGACATTTATGACTTACTTAACCAGAAGTCAGGGCCAGGTGGCTTCAGATTCATCAAGTAGCTGAGGGGAATCATCAGGGACCCAAGATCTTTTCTTCTGCTCAACCATAATGAATATGTTGGCCTTTTGTCTTTTTTTCATGCTTCATTGTCTCAAGATGGCTGCTGTAGCACCAGGCACTATGACCTCACAGCCGTAGCAGAAAGAAAGAGGAAGGGGAAACACCAGCAGTTCTCCTCTCCCTTTGTCTCTTGTATTAGAAAAATGACCTTTAGCAGATTTCCTCTGATGTCTTTTTTTGGGGCTCACATGGGTCATTTAGTCATTGTAGCTGCACAGAGGCCAGGAAGTGGCTTTTCTGAGCCCCTTGAGTGTTTGACCAGCCCTCATTTATCGCGGGGACTATTGTAGGAGCTACTTGTCCCTTTTTTGGCCTTAGCATCCTCATTAATCTGTGATATGATATGTGGTATCAATTACTTTCAAACTATGTTTCCTTGAGCCCAGACTGTCTGAAGATGAGCTTAGAGGTCCCTGTAGAGGGAGTGTGGGGGGGCGGGGAGAGTGAGCCAGGCTCTGGCCTCCCACTTCTTCCTTGATAAGCACTCTTCCAGCTTCCTCACAGATTAGGGCTGCTGAAGGGTTTCCTTTGGATAAGGCTTCTACAGCTAAAATTAAGGATGAAAGCAGTCTGGATTAGATGATGGTGAATGTTTCAGTTCTGAGAGTCAAAGTTTTGGACCAAAGTAAGACAAAGCTATCAGTCTCCTCCTCAGTGTTTCATAAAATTCTTAGGATTTTTGCCTTGAAAATTTTACCAGATGCACATGTTGTGCATAGATTTTTGTCCTCTGTCCTAAAGGAGGAGGACTTTGCCATTTGTAAAGTGGTTTAAATCTTACTTCTTCCTTGACAAGGAGATGCATTTGGAGGTAGAAGATAAAACAGTAGTCAACAGCCTGAGTGTTACCCCTAAAAGGTGAAAATTTGATCTTCCTTGATCTTTTCAAGCAAAATTAATCAAATGTCCCTGTAATTGAAAAGGATAGTTTTGTGTTCTCTCCTATCCTTTTTGAACTCTTTTCCATATTTATGTGAAATTGGGGGGGCTTTTCAGATGGAGATTTTACCTTTGATGTAGCTATTTCATTTATAGTGAAAAATGTTGTGGGCTTTTAAAATTATTTCAGTTAAAATGCTTTGTAATTAATATTTATCCCCTGAAGTGATTTTATGAAATTTTAGGAAAAGAGAATATATTTAAAAAAACCACAAATAGGTCTGTGTTTAAAAAATGAGCAGAGGATTTTAATAGACATTTTTCCAAAGAGGACATGCAGGCACATGAAAAGATGCTCAACATTACTAATCATTGTGCTGTGCTTAGTCGCTCAGTCATGTCTGAGTCTTGGTGACCCCTGAACTGTAGCCTGCCAGGCTCGTCTGTCCATGGGGATGCTCCAGGAAAGAGTAGGGAAATGCAAACCAGAACCACAGTGAGATATCACCTAGTACCTGTTGGAATGGCTGTTATAAAAAGAGACAAATAAGAAGTGTTGGTGAGCATGTGGAGAAAAGGGCCCCCTCATGTACACTGGCTGAAATGTACATTGGTGCAGCCAGTATGGAAAACAGTATGGAGATTTCTCAAAATATTAAAAACAGAACTACTGTACACACACACACACACACACACACACACACGGAATATTACTCAGCCATTAAAAAGTATAAAATCTTGCCATTTGCTACAACATGAATGGTCTTAGAGGGTATTTATGCTAAGTGAAATAAGTTACACAGAGTAAGACAAATACTACGTAGTTTCACTGACTGTGGAATCTAAAAAACACAAACAAATGAGCAAATATAGCAAGATAGGAACAAAGTCATAGATACAGAGAATGAACAGGTGGTTGCCAGAGGGGACGGAGGCAGGAGAGAAATAGGTGAGGGAGATTAAGAGGTACAAACTTTCAGTTGCAAAATAAGTGAGTCAGGGGTATGAAATGTATAGTATGGGGAATGCAGTCAATAATTGTATCTTGGTATGGTGACAGATCAAATAGATTTACTATCAATAGTAATAGATTTGTGGTGATAATTTTGAAATGTACAGAAATATCAAATCACTATTTTGTATAACAAGAACTAGCATAGTATTGTAGATCAATTATACGTCAAAAACAAGCAAACAAATTCACACACAAAAAAAGAGATCAGCTTTGTGGTTACCAAAGGTGAGGCATGGGGGAAGTGGGAATTGGATGAAGGTAGTCAAAACTTCCAGTTTTTAGATAAGTGAGTACTTAAGTAAGGAAGTAAGTAAGTAAGGACTTCCCTGATAGCTCAGTTGGTAAAGAATCTGCTTGCAATGCAGGAGACCCCAGTTCGACTCCTGGGTTGGAAAGATCCACTGGAGAAAGGATAGGCTACCCAGTCCAGTATTCTTGGGCTTCCCACTGTAGCTGATGGGCTACAGTCCATGGGGTTGCAAAGAGTCTAACATGACTGAGCGACTTTCACTTTCAATGAAACATAAGGAAGTACTAGGGATGTAATGTACAACATGGTGAACGTAATTCACACCACCATATGTACCACCATATGTTATATATGAAGGTTAAGAGGATAAATCCTGAGTTCTTATTACAAGGAAAGCAATTTTTTTCCATTTCTTTAATTGTGTATCTTATATGAGATGATGGATGTTCACTAAACTTACTTCATGATGTATATAAGTCAAACCATTATGCTGTACACCTTAAATTGTCAATTATTTCTCAATGGAATCGAACCCAGGTCCCCAAGTCTCCCACATTGCAGGCAGAATCTTTACCAGCTGAGCCACCAGGGAAGCCCCGTTTCTCAAAGAAACTGGCAGAAGAAAAGGAAAACAACCTAACAAACAAACTAGGTCTGTGCTCCCTAAGGACAAATTGATGAATTGACTGCTAAGTGAAGCTGACTTTTTTTTTTTTTTTAATAATTCCAGTGGCTTCGTAGTTTGCACAGTACTTTGTGATAAATGGACAGCATGCTGATGCTGATTCCATCCAGGAATGCCCCCCCTGATCCTGGGCTGCGTGTTGCTTTTCAGGTCTTATTGGTTCAGAGTTTAGACAGAGGAACCCTGCTGTGTGCAAGACAAAGGGCCTCAGTTCTAAGTGAGCATATGCCATCTGATGTTCTACACAGTCCTGTATCATCTCATTATGATGCATAACTCCCTTCAAAGCAGAGGTTATTACATTTTGCAGTAGAAATGGCAGAGCTGGAGCTGTAGTCTTCCCAGAAGCCTGAACATTTGCCACTAAGTCAGTTCCTCTACCCTTTTGCAGTTAATTGGCATATCTCACATAAATGCAGGGAAAAGAGAGAAGGATCAATTTTTGGAATACTCTTTTGGGTCAGATAATTTGCATATTTTAAATATTTAATCTTCACATCAACCCTAGGGGAAAGAGAGTTTATGCCAATACCTGCAGTGGGAGTACAGTATTTTCCCCATTTTGCCACTGCTCCTGCTAAGTCGCTTCAGTCGTGTCTGACTCTGTGCGACCCCATGGACTGTAGCCCATCAGCTCCTCTGTTCATGAGATTCTCCAGACAAGAATACTGGAGTGGATTGCCATGCCCTCCTTCAGGGGATCTTCCCAACCTAGGGATCGAACCCATGTCTCATGTCTCCTGCACTGGCAGGCAGGTTCTTCACCACTAACATCACCAGGGAAGTCACAGCAAATTGAAGATTGAGAATTTTAGAGGAAATGGGTCCTTTAAAGGACGTGTGAAAATCTGCTCAAGATGTTGGAGTAATGGTACTACAAGAAACTTCAGATAATAGGGTTTCTGGCCTCTGTGGAAGCAGTCACTCAGCTTATTCCTTTTATGTATAGCACAGTGCCATGCCTTGTCCAAAAGGATGGTGGATGTCTGTCTACTGGAAGGAAAAGATAAAAAGTTCAGTCTTTCCTCTTTTCCCACACAGTTTCACAGTGGCTTACAGTCAGAGTACTTGGGTTCTCTTTCTATCTGGACTAGGCTGAAGTAGAGGATATGATGGGCTGGCACATTGTGACATTTAGATCAAAATTGCCTGACGCTCTATTTCCCCAAGTCTTGGAAGAAAATAATTTTCCTCCCACCCTTCTTCCCCCCAGGAGTTTGCTCAGTGAGTTGAATCAAGGGTGTGCTCCCAGCCCTCCTTGTCCTGTCCTGGCAGAGCCCGGTGGGTAATGACATTGAGGCAAGGCAGATGGAGGAGGGGCCTGAACCTGGATGGATGTGCTTCTTGGATGGAGTTGGGTTGCAGATGGGAGGGAATAAACCAGCTGGGGACTGAAGAATTCTGTCCAGCCAAGTGGCAGAATGTGATGTCCAGGCTGGAGAGTCTCAGGGGCACATGTCTGGCCAGCAGTTGTTGGATTGATGAGGATTTATGTGAGGGGGCTGCTCCTTGACACATTAAGTATCAGCATTAATGAAGCTGTGTTTGGACCAGCTCTCTCTAGTGATCCAATGTATCTCAAATTGGCACTGGGTTAGAATATGCTTGCAAGGTGGGGATGATTCTCTTAGGAGGTCAGAATCTTAAGCTGAGTGTGATGCTTCCCAGAAAGGAGCCCAGGAATGCAATAGGGACTCTTGAAGGAAGCTCCCCGCTGTGCCTCTGGGTTGAGGATGGAGGTGGTGATCAAGGGACACACACAGAGGGCACAGACTTGTTTATCACATCTTTCGGGGGACTGAGTCCAAGAAGTATCAGTGTGTCTCCGTTAAGATCATCCTTTCTGTCATTTTCCAGGAGGGATTTATGCGTGAACGTGAGGCTGGAAGACCGTGATGTGACAATAGCAGCGATACACCAGAGCCCGTGCTATCTTCTGATTTCTTGCCCTTCTTTCTTGTTTCCCTGGGGGAGGAAACTTTTCCCCTTTTGGCTTCCTTACTTAGAAAAGTTTTCATTTGTTTCAAGGGTCCAGGAATCATATGTCACGAGGTAAATAAAATAATGGAAACAAAGCAGAAAGATAAAAAAGGTTGGTGAAATCAGTCCCTTTTTGGTTGCCATCTGAGTTTTCTTATCCTGTTACTTGAATTAAGCAGCAAACAGGGCTTCAGAAGAAAGAGTGTGTCGTGGTTAATTAAAAACTTTAAAATTAATATATAGATTGGATTTTCCTGTGAAAGAAACTTGAAAGTCCTGGAGATAGGAAGGGAAAATAAAAATAAAAAAATAAACCTCCTTACTTTCTAGGTTACTTAGAATACAGTTCAAAAGTCCTTTACTGCTTTTCATGTATTTAGACATCCCTCCTCCAAAAAAAAATGACCCTGGGGGCATAAAAAGGTAGTACTTATTCTCTGGTGTCTACCATGTGTCAAGGACTAGACTGGAGTTTGTGTGACGTGAGCTCATTTAATGCTCAAAGGAGTCTTAATGAAATGTATATTATTGGCCATGTTGATGAGACAGTTGATGTTCAGAGAGGTGATGTGGGCTGCCTACAGGAAAATCACTGGTAAATGGATGTGCAGATTCCAACTCTGTTTTCACAATCATGCTGTTCATAACCCTGTTGGTGTACCTGTGCTACCAAATGAGACTGTCTTACAGATATCTTTTATAACCATTACTTTTACCCTATGTATTCCTCAAGTGTTAGTCACTCAATCATGTCCCGCTCTTTGTAACCCAATGGGCTGTAACTCATCAGGCTCCTCTTTCCATGGGATTATCCAGGCAAGAATACTGGAGTGAGTGGCCACTTCCTTCTCCAGGGGATCTTCCAAACCCAGGGACTGAACCTGGGTCTGCTGCATTGCAGGAGGATTCTTTATCATCTGAGCCACCAGGGAAGACATATTCCTCAAATATTGTTTCAAAGCTGAGCTTGAACCTTCCTTCAACTTTCTTTTTTTTTCCTTCGTAATAATTTTTGTTAAAGTTTAATTATAGGGTTTTCAGAAGAAGAAGTATTCTGGTATTTATTTTTAATTGGAGGATAATTGCTTTACAATACTGTGTTGGTTTCTGCCATACATCGACATGAATCACCCTTCAACTTTCTTAATCTTTGATAACTGAATCGAATCTTCCTATTTCGAGCATCAAGTATTTTAAGCATTGCTATCCAAAGGGATAGAAAGAGAAAGAAGAAATGAAATTAAGAAATTTTATACTATAACTGGGACGACCCAGAGGGATGGTATGGGGAGGGAGGAGGAAGGAGGGTTCAGAATGGGGAACACATGTATACCTGTGGCGGATTCATTTTGATATTTGGCAAAACTAATGCAATTATGTAAAGTTTAAAAATAAAATAAAATTAAAAAAAAGAAATAAAAATTTTCCAAAAAGTTAAAAAAAAAATTATAAAAAAGCATCTAGAGTTTCCCTTGAGTCTTGTTTTAACATATAAGTAAGTTAAATAAAATTCAGTTGGCTATACATTTTGCAGACATTCTACTCTGTTCATTATGGTTACTGCTGCTGCTGCTAAGTCGCCTCAGTTGTGTCCAACTCTGCGACGCTATAAACGGCGGCCCACCAGGCTCCCCGGTCCCTGGGATTCTCCAGGCAAGAACACTGGAGTGGGTTGCCATTTCCTTCTCCAATGCATGAAAGGGAAAAGTGAAAGTGAAGTCGCTCAGTCTTGTCCGACTCTTCGCTTCCCCATGGTCTGCAGCCTACCAGGCTCCTCCGTCCATAGGATTTTCCAGGCAAGAGTACTGGAGTGGGGTGCCATTGCCTTCTCCATCATTATGGTTAGAGTATGACTAATTTTATATTTCTACCCAGTTTGTTTCTTTCTCATGAAAATCCCTATCTTCAGTCTATACCATTCTGTCTTAGGGTTATATTATCAGATTTAGACAAATATTCCTTCATAACATGATGCAGTCATTTTTATTCTCCTTTTGTTTCTTATTTAATGAGATCATTTGATGCTATGAACTTTCCTCTTATTACTTCTTCTGTTGTTGTTCAGTCACCCTCTCCAACTCTTTGCAACCCCAGGGACTGCAGCACGCCAAGACTCCCTGTCCCTCACCACCTCCCAAAGTTTTGCCCAAGTTCACGTCCATTACTTCGGTGATGCCATCCAGCCATCTCATCCTCTGATGCCCTCTTTCCTTCTGCCCTCGATCTTTCCTAGCATCAAGGACTTTTCCAACGAGTTGTCTATACGCATTAGATGACCAAAATACTGGAGCTTCAACTTCAGCATCAGTCCTTCCAGTGGATATTCAGGGTTGATCTCCCATAAGATTAACTGGTTTGATCCCCTTGCTATCCAAAGGACTTTCAGGAGACTTCTCCAGCACTTGAGTCCTATAGGATTTCCTATATAGTTTTCTCAAAATAGTTTCTGGCTAATACATTGAACACTTGTGATGTTCTAGTGTAGAAGGTATATACATATATATGTATATACTCTGCAGACCCCTGGCTGCAGTCCATGGGGTTGCAAAGAGTCAGACAGGACTGAGTGACTGAACAAAAAAAAAGAAAAATAAATAATATATGTATATACCTGAAACGTGGAAACAGGCAAAAGGATGATTCTGTGTCCTTTCAAAGTCATACTGAATTACATAATCCCTACCCAAGGATTAGCTAATTCTCTAGGCCTGTGTGCCTTTCTTTGCTTTTCTTAGATTTACTATTTACTGTTGGTTAAAATATTTTACAAGTCTATAAGGGTAGATGAATACCTACAGAAAATGGTGCAATGCAAATGATTCTTTTTCATTAGAAAAGATAATCCAAAAGTATAATTTTGATGCCCTGCAAGGCATTAAACAAAGTTTGTATCTACTTTAACAACCTAATTTCAGCATTCTTTCTTTCAGTGACTATATATAAATATTTATCTTCTCCTATAATCCTTTGAAACAATATTTCTGTTCTGTTGGTTTTCTCATGGAATTAAATGCATCTTTAATATGTAAGTATTTTACAAGGGTCATTTTATAACATTTTGGAATTTGTTTACACTAGGAACAATGTTAGAGTCTTTCACCCATTTCACAGTAAAACCAGAACTGGATGGTAGTTAAAGCTGTGAAACTAATTTTACTCAGGAACCATTGCAATAGGGGGAAAATAGGCCTCAGTAAAGAAGTAGGCTCAATTCCAACCAAATGCAACAAGGGACAGTGGAGATTTATAGCCGAGGAACAGGGTTGGGGGAACTTCCCAGGTGGCTCAGAGGGTAAAGGATATGCTTGCAACGCTGGAAATACAAGAAACATGGGTTCGATTCCCAGGTCAGGAGTATTCCCTGGAGAAGGACATGGCAACCGACTCCAGTATTTTTGCAAGGAAAATCCCATGGGCAGAGGAGCATGGCAGGCTGCAGTACATGGGTTCTCAAAGAGTCGACATGACTGAGCATGCACGTGTGCAGCAGGGCTGGGGAATGGACAGTAGAAGGAAAGTCACTAAGGGGGAAAGCTGAGAATATGGGATTCTTGCTAAACCAAGCAAGCATTGACAGGATTCTGGCTAAAGGCAGGCCAGGGTGATCACGGTTCAACTGGAGGATGAGGAATTTGATCAGATAGTAAGAATTCTTTCTGAACTAATTTAGCAGAATTCTTATTAAAACTGGGTTCTACAAGGACAGAGACGGAAGCAGAGGGCTCGGGGGAGCCTGACCAAAGTTTGGCAAGGAGAGAATCTTTGTTTCATGCATTGTGATTTAATATTCACATAAATCTTCTTAGGTGAGCTTATCATTATCATCACTGTGCTTAGGAAAACAGGCTTAAGAGTGTTCAAGTGACTTAGTTTAGGGTAGACAGGGTGTAATGTGGAGGCACCAGATCAGCTCAGGTTTATATGAATCAAGGTCCACTGCTGATTATATATACTTCACTGTGTTGCCCAGAAAACTCAAATGCTTCTCACCAAGGTGAGTGATGGCAAGGTGTGGCTGAGGGTGACCCAATACTGTGCACCAAAGAATATAGATAAAAGGAAGAAATAAGTAAAGGAAAAAGAGCTGAGACTGCCTACAGAAAAGCTATGATACTGTTGGGTTTTTTGTTTTTTAAATCAAAAACAATGTGTGTAAAAGGTCTGTGCAATTATTTTGACTCATTGCATGGATTTGTACTTGGAAAGTCCCCATCTCTTACCTCAGACCTGAATATTTGCTTTTTGGGTGTATAGAGAGAAGTAGTTTAAAATAAGATATAGCAGAGGTGTTTGCTTTACATTAGCAGGACAAACAAAATGTTGGGAGAGGAGAAGAACCATAATTGCCTCTAGATTTCAGCCAAACATAGAGTTTTCATCTTTCACCATGTAAATGTACAGTTCCTAAGCTTAGCTTTTGAGCATTGTAGGGTGTTTTCAGTTTTTCTCCTGTTGTTGTTGCTGTTCAGTCGCTTAGTCGTGTCCAACTCTTTGTGACCCAATGGACTCCAGCACACTAGGTTTTCCTGTCTATCATCAACCATCTCCTGGGGCTTGCTCAAACTCATGTGCATTGAGTCAGTGATGCCATCCAACCATCTCATTCTCTGTCATCCCATTCTTTTCCTGCCTTCAATCTTCAATCTTCCAGCATCAGGATCTTTTCTAATGAGTCAGTTCTTCACATCAGGTGGTCAGAGTATTGGAGCTTCAGCTTCAGCATCAGGACTTCCAATGAGTATTCAGTATTGATTTCCTCTAGGATAGACTGGTTTGATCTCCTTGTAGTCCAAGGGACTCTCAAGAGTCTTCTCCAACACCACAGTTCAAAAACATCAATTCTTTGACGTTCAGCCTTCTTTATGGTCCAGCTTACATTCATACATGACTACTGGAAAAACACAGCTTTGACTATATGGACCTTTGTTGGCAAAGTAATGTATCTGCTTTTTATATGTTGTCTAAGCTTGTCATAACTTTTCTTCAAAGGAGCAAGCGTCTTTTAATTTCATGGCTGTAGTCACCATCTGCAGTGATTTTGAAAACCCGTGAAATAAAGTCGTCACTGTTTCCATTGCTTCCCCTTCTATTTGCCATGAAGTGATGGGACTGGATGCCATGATCTACCTCTTAAAGTTCTCAAAACAAAATTGGTTATAATTCATATTACTTAAAAATGTATGAGAAGTGTGCTGTGTCATTAAGTCAATAATAGGCTTCTTCAACTCCAACATTTCTGAAAATGATTAGGGAAGTGTAAGTGGTAGGTGGCAGTGAGTGAGGCAAGGATGAACAAGTCTTAAATGTCTCTCTCACTCTTTCTCTTACTGTACAATCACTCCCAGCTATGCCCACAATAATCACAGCAGTAGGTAATGTTAGGAACTCAAATGTAATTAAAATACCGGGGCTGAAACTCAGCATGCTGTGGTATCTATCCGTAGCAGCAAACAGTCCTTGAAATCCTCTACCAACCCAGATGAGTATAAATTCACTAGGATACCAGATTTAAGAGTTTGGGAAATTGGTTTTGTGTCTGGAAGTGTCATTAGCAACATCTATTGTTGTTATAGTCTGGATTCTGATTAAAAGCACCCTACTCATATCCACTTAATCCAGAAGCCCCCAGGCACTTCTGATATGTCTTGATCTCCTGCTTCTCATGCTCCTGCAAAATCCCTTGGATATTGCATCCTGTGTTTCCATGGAATCTGGTCCCTGTTTCCTCCTCATTGTTGCTGCCCCATATTAACCCTCATCAGCCTCTGGTCCGGCTGATGACTGCAATTTTCTCCTCAATATATTCTGTGTACTTAGCTTCCCTTCCGTTTCCCCTTCTTCCTCTTTGTACATAGTTCCTCAGATTGTTGTAAAAGTATCTGCATGATTTTGCCACTGGGCTTCAGATCCTTCAGTGGTTCTTCATGGCTTAAGGGATGAGTAATGAAGACTTTTGCTAAACCTACCAAGGTCTTTCTGACCCAGTCCCTGTCTACCTCTTTCTCCAATCTGTCGTCTCCTGCAGCTCAGCTTTGCTCTCAGGCTGACCTGGGATCTGTTTACACCTGCTTTCAGCAGAACACGCCAGCCTGTGTTGAGCTAGCCAGTCTCCACGCTGGATTGCTTTCCTGTGAACCTGAAGTAGGTTCTCCTCAATAACTCACTGTAGTTGTTTATGGTATTTCTGTAAATAACCATTCTGTCCTTCAGGGCAGGGTGGTGTCCTCTGTGTATCGGTGTCCCCATGCCTAACAGAGAGGCTCTCCATATATTTCTTTGTAGATTGAGTGAATGAATAAGTGAAGGGGGACCTTTTTTGCTTGAGGAAGTGAATGCAACTTACTTGTAGGGAAAAATTGTGTGAGTAGGACCTAAGGAATTCTGTTATTTGCCCACAAAAGCATCTCATCTCTCTTCTTTCCTTTTCTGTATGTCTCGTTTCTGTAAATCCATCTCTATAAATCTGCTTTCATTGCCATCACTACTGTTCCCTACAAGGGGGAGGCAGAGCAGTGGAGCACTGTTTGTGATAGAGGGCAGAGAAGATATAGAGTTGGCCCAAAAGTTTGTTTGGGTTTCCCCATACAATGTAACAGAAAAAAATCTGAATGAACTTTTTGGCCAACCAAATACAAACCGAGGTACTCCTGGGCCCTCACTTGCTCAGCCTGTCTTTGGGTTAGATAGGCCAATCTTCGTGGACTTGTGGGGATTTGAACACCACACACACACACAAACCAGGGAAAAAAGTGAACATAACCAGCAACGGGACAGTTCAAAATCATGGATCACCTGATAACATTCAAGGGAAAGGATGTAGCATCACTTTTCCATGATTTTCTGCCAGAAATCCACAACCTGAATTTAATCAGAGGAAGCATCAGACAAAGCCAGATTGAGGGACTTTATCCAAAATAAACAGCCTGTGATCTTAAAAACCGTCAAGGTCAGAAAAATCAGGGAAAGACTGAGTATAATGTTTTAGAATAAAGGAGGCTAAAGGATATAATGGGCTTTCCAGGTGGCGCAGTGATAAAGAATCTACCCGCCAATGCATGAGATGCAGGAGACACAGGTTCGATCTGGGCTGGGAAGGTCCCCTGGAGAACGGAATGGCAGCTCACTCCAGTATTCTTGCCTGGAGAATCCCCGTGAACAGAGGAGCCTGGTAGGCTGCAGTCCATAGCGTCGTCGCAAAGAGTCAAACATGACTGAAGTGACTTAGCATGCATAAACACACACACACACATAAAGAGGCACAACAGCTTAAAAGCACTGTGTGATTCTGAATGAACTGACTCCCTCTGCTATAAAGTACAACACTGGAACATTGGGTAAAATTTGAATAGTGTCCAGGAGCAAATGCAGCGTGTATTAAATGTTCATTTCCTGATATTGATGGTTTTGTTGTGGTTGTGGAGGAGAATGTCACTGTTGTAGGAAATGCACACTGAAATGTTATTGAGTGATGGGCTTCTGTTTGGCAAGTTATTTTCAAGTGTTTCAGAAAGGAAGCAAGCTTTTTGTACTTTAGTTGCCTTTTTTTTTTTGTAACTTTGAGATTGCTTGAAAATTAAAAACAAGTTTTTTAAAGAAAAATGTTAATAAACAAACTTGGACTTTCTTTCCACAAATGAATTGTCCTGATGAGATTTGCATTATATGCTGATGGAAATGTGGGGAAGAGGGGTCCTGGTTTTCCTTGAGAAGATTTAGGGGTGAAGAGGTGGTGAAGCCTAGGGCATAGCTAGGAACAAGCCTGCATCTCAATAGCTCTCAGCGGGTGAAAACAGACTCAGAAGAAAGACTGTCAGCTCCAGAAGAGTAGAGCTACCTCCCAGGGACAGGTGCAATTAGCAAGTTTCTGGGGACTGGGGAGAGAGATGCCAATTTGATGATTGAATGTGGGAAATGTACTCAAGGCCACTGGCACTCTTTGACTAGCAGATTTCCTCCCTGTAGGAAATCTTCAAGGAGGAAGCCAGGTGCAGTCAGGAGACTGCTTGGTAAATAAGGACGCACAGAGCGAGGAGCTGGCCAGTGTGATCAGAAGGTCCAGAGGCATCCGGTCCGGGGCAGCCTGGTTCCTGCATTCTGCGTGGGAGCCTCGCACCTGGTAATGCTACGTGGAGGCGTGAGTCTGGGGTGGGGCTTGCCCTGCCTTGGGTACAGCTGGGGTGGCCTCCCAAACTTCAGTTTGGGTCTGCTTTCATGGTTGGCCACCTCTCTGCTTGTGTTCTTTCTTTAGATACTGAAATAGCCTCAGGCAGTTTGAAGACCCCTGAATGCCTTTGCTTGTGTGTGATTCTGTGTGACTTCCTTCTGGGTTGATTTTATACGTTCACTCTCAGGAACATTTACCACTTTATTCAGTTTCCTTAGAGATCTTTTTTTTTTTTCTGCCACTGGCCACATGGGAACTTGGGTTAGAGAGAGACTGTAGAGTAGCAACTTCCCTCTTTTCTGTTATTTATTTTTTTAAGCCATGTAAAAGGAAGGAAAGCTTTTTTTTTTTTTTTAAAGAGGCTTATGTTCTTGGAATATCTTACTATCTTCTATTTAACTTCCCCAGTTGCAGACTTTCTTTTAGAGATTTAGTCCCAATGGGTATTTTTTTCCCTGTTGAGACCAGTGTGCCCCCACTACTGTGAACCAAAGGAATTCGGCTCCTTGGCACAAAGTCCATTGAGGGCTTGTTGTCTGTGCATGAAGATGATAATTCACTTTCTATAACTGAGTAATGCTGCCTCTCTAGGGGTGAGCCCCCACGCCTCAGAGCTCTGCTGCTTCAATCCCCTCTCCCCTGGAGGGTTTGTTGTTCTTTCTCACACTGGTGGCCAAGCACTTCAAGGCCCCCAGGTACTTAGCCCTGGAACCTGTGGTCCCAAATGGCTCCTTATGTAAAAAAGCTGGTTGTTTTCTAGTGAGTGTTACTGCAGTTACCCAAACCTTGAGGCTCTTAGTGCTAGAATCTGTTTTTGAAGAGGTGCTGCAAACTGGAAACCTGGCATGCAAGTACGTCTACCTGCAGCCCAGCAGCAATGGTTCTGTGTGGCTCATTGGTGAGAGATGAGCCGACAGGGTCTGAATACTTCTGTGAGTGATGAAGACCACAGGAGTTCTTAGGCATGGACCCTGTATTCCCCAAATAAAGCTTAGAAGGTTGTTTTGATTTTTATAAAGGAAGCACACATATATACATGGACCAGCCCATCCTGGTCCAACTTCAGGTTCCTCAATTTAGTGTAATTTTATATTTTGTTTACTCCTTTGCCCATACCATGATAAGACCTTTCATACAAATGCCTTTATAAAGGATAAGTACTTCTTTTCTGGAACATGCCTGATTTGTGTCTCTACACTGTGGACATTGAACCACGTGTTCAGTTGGGGTGTCTACATGGTCACCAGGTTGGCTGTTGAGTCCTAGCCTGGCCATCTGTGCTCTGTGGCAGATGTTGGCAACCAGATCGTCCTCTCCTCTAAAAGTGCTGCCTCATGAGGAGTTCATGGCCCTTAGCACCTGGTGGACAGAAACAATAGCTTGGAGGGTGGAGTGGTGAGCACCTGCAAGGCTCAAGAAACAGAGACTTGGTTTCCATTTGCAAACAAAACAAAAAGCCCCATGTGAATTCTGGCACCAGTTTTTGCCATCTGTTTGATTTATTTTAAGGGTCAGAGGCTGTGGTAAGTACCAAACTCTGTGGACCAGTGAAAAGAATTAGAAATAGAATCACCTGAAACATGTATTCAAAGCAGGTAGGCCCTGTGGTCTGCTTAGGGACCTATAACTTTCACTTTTACCTTGTCCCTAGGTGGCCTTGCATCAGGGACTGGGGGCTGGGGTGGCGGGGAGAGACAAGCAGGAACAAAAATGTGTTCCTTGGGGTATCTTACTAAGCTATGCCTCTGTTAGTCAGATTTCGTATTTGATAGAAAGAGTTCTACCCTCTTCAGCTCTGCCAGGCATCTGCTAGGTGAAGTTGGCCAGGACAAGCGGGGAGAGGGGATAGCTGGATGTGAAACTGATGTGAAACTGATCCCGCTCCTCCAAGTGGCGAAGGGGCTGGAGGCTGACAGCTGTGTAAGCAAGTGCTCCCTGTAATGGGCTTTGGGTCCCTGCTCGGTCAAAAGACAGACTTTTTACTCCCAGTGACAGCTGCAAAGTACAGATTTATGGTGGGGCACTATCTCTGAATTCCAATTACCAGTTGAGTTTCAAAAGAGTCGACATTTTCGCGTCCGTGGTGCATTTTTACAACTTGTCACTGTGGTAGCCGATACATAGCCATCCACTGTTGCTAATATTTCTAAGCAACTGATTTATGGAATGAGAGCACAGGTGACGGATACTTAAGGCTTTGCTGCTTGGGGGATGAAAGGGCCATGGAATATGCTCTGAATTTCAAGGGGTGAGAAAGGAAGGTGGTATGGGGAAAGAAGATGATGAGGTTTTGGAAATTGGGTGACACCCGTGAGGCTGTGTGGAAAACGTATATTTCTGTTTACGATTATTGATTTTTGTCTCAAATAGCAGCTCTCGCTCTTGAGGGTTGCGTGTGCCAGAGAGTTAATTAAGGATCCTGGGGGCACCCATGCTTCATGCTGTATGCATGCCCTTAGGTGAAGGTGGAAGCATTTGGGTCTACTGCAACTTGACAATCTTATTTCCTATGGTTGAGAGATGGCTGTATTCGCTATTGTAAGAACAGGATGTTGAGAATTGGAAACTAGCTCTGAGCCCAATCTATCATTCTTGCCTGTAATGCACGATAGACAGTATAGGTTTATCTTTTAACTTTGATAATTTGTGACTCTTTGAGATTCTTGCATAGCTGAGATGTTTTAACAACAGATTATTGTGTGCAGATTTCAAGAAACAACTTCATTGCTTCTGTTTGAAGAAATACATGTGTCTGTTCACATTCATGTCAACGAATGGTGGGGAATAAATCTCAATGTTTTAAAATAGACTTTAAAAAACCTTCCCAAGACTTAGTGCCTTTTAAAAAACCTCCTCCTGAACTTTGAAAGTCTTTTCCTTCAAACATAAAGGACAGGTCTTATGTGGCTGTTTTGCTTAATGTGTGCTGGTTTTATTTGGACTCTTTGAAACCCAGCATGAAGGCTAAAATTCTGCTATGTGGAGAAGTAAAAACGAAAGAAATGGTGAGGTTTTGGTTGTGCTAAATTAAAGTGACAAGGTACAGATAACAGGGCATGGCTGTGTCCACAAATTAGCCCTCTCTAATTTGCTGCTGTGGATAATAGTGCTTTGGCATTGCATTGTAATTTATTTCTTGAATTAAAAGTTTTAAAAAAAGAAGGTGTACTTTGCTCAAAAGAGAAAACCTGAAAAACTCAATCCTTTCAGTTTAAATGGCCTATGGTTCCCTGTGTTCAGGGAACTATTTGAGCAAGTCTTGCTATAGAAATATGTAAATTACATGGTTTTATTTTTAGAAGCCACACTGTGTGTTGGGTGACTATGTGTGCTACTTCAAGTTACCCTTTTCTGAAGCTTTTGTTGCAATTCAGAATGTATTTTGTTCAACCAGGTGGCAGCAGTATTCTGTGTGGTCTCTTGTATAAATACAGGACCATATCATGTACAGGACAGATTTCTGATGGCTGGGACAGGGCGGGGAGAAGTCCTAGGCTACCTTCTCCAGTTTCTGTTTGCTGCTGCTGCTGCTGCTGCGTCACTTCAGTCGTGTCCGACTAGTTCTAAGCAATAACTTGATATTGGCAGGGAGACAAGATGACATTTGGTTTCCTCAGTCACAACATGTCTTGCCCCAAGTTATAATATTCCTTCCCCAAATTCAACTTCCCAGAAGGCTGAAATGTCATTTTTGCAAAGTGTGGTGGCATGTGAACTATTATATTACAGAAAATCAGCTGCATAGATTGAAGAGCAAAAGTCAGAATTGTTTATTATAAATAGCACTTTAAAAAATTGCAGTTCATGATAATTTTTTTAGAAGACAGATTAATGTTTATTCTTTTTTTTTCTTTTTTTTTAAATTTTATTTTATTTTTAAACTTTACATAATTGTATTAGTTTTGCCAAATATCAAAATGAATCCGCCACAGATATACATAATTTATCTTTTGTTTTTGGTTTCTATGGATGTTTGCTCGAGGAGAAACCCAGGTCTCCATATCAGCCTGTCCACTCCTGGGTGCTGATACTTTCACTCTCGTGTGAGGTTTTAATTCATCATGACATTCCATACAAGCATGTAAGATGTTTCCTAAAGTGTGTTCCACGGGTCATTAACGGATGTGATGGTTAAAGTGTTCCATGGTTAAATAAGACACTGGGAAAAACAGAATCAACAGATTGCTTTACTGAAGGCCTTTTCTGGGTCTTTAACAGACGACTGTGCTTGTGAATTGTCAGGACAATAAGTTCATCCTCTTGAGGCGTCATCACCTGGGAGAAGAGGGCAGGGAGCTCTCTGAGGTCTCTTTAGAAAGGGCACTAATCTCATTCATGAGGGCTACACCTTCAGGACCTAATCACCTCCTCCAAACCCTACCTCCAGTATTATCACACTGGGATAAAGTTTCAACCTGGGGAATTTGGAGATGCAGACATTCAGCCTGTAACATGATGGTTCATGGAAAAATTGTGTGTGAAGCATTGAGTTCAGGGCCTGAGAGACAAGCATTATACCATTGGAGACACCTCAGGAAAGCTTCAATCCTATTCTCCCCTTCCTCCTCAGTGAGATTCCCGAGATAGGAATAACCTGTCTTGCTACCTTATGCCCATTCATTATCCAAGCCTTGATTCCTCTTTTCTTATTCCTTTCTCCCTCCCCAAGTTCTGCTCCTGACAATCACAACATTCAGTAGGCTTCTAAAGAAAAGGAAACCTGCATTCTTGGTTGGCACACCCTTTCTTTACAAATCAAACAGGTTAGTTAAGAAGTGTTCTTATTTCCAGTGCTGGGGATAGGGTCATTGTGGCCCACAGGACTGTGGCCTGTGGGCATTAACTGTATAGGTGAAGTTCTTTCCAGCCAAGAGCCAGCAACTGAAGCACAGCAACTTCAATTCTGCCTTGGAGCCCTCAAATTGAAGATCTTCAGTTAACAGGTAGCTCAGCCTTTGAGAGAGGTATTTGGCTTTTGGTTCTGAATCAGAATCGGTTGTGGAGTGTTGAACACTGTGAGTCCCTGTGCACTGGCATCTCCAGGGATTGGACCTGATGTTTGGAGTTTCAAAACTCCATTCTGATGCAAGGCCATTTTCATGTAAAGACAGAGTTTCCACTCTCCATATTCTCACTCTGTGTGTGTACACAGGCACTCATTCATTGCTTTATTCAACACATATTTATTAGGCATCAGGGCTATAATCCATGGGCTTCCCTTGTGGCTCAGCAGGTAAAGGATCCTCCTGCAATGTGGGAGACCTGGGTTTGATCCCTGGGTTGGGCAGATCCCCTGGAGAAGGGAAACGCTACCCACTCTAGTATTCTGGCCTGGAGAATTCCATGGACTGTGCAATCCATGGGGTCACAAAGAGTCAGGCACAACTGAGGGACTTTCAGTTCGCTTCACTTCATAGTGCCTGGGGTCACAGAGTCAGACTTGACTGGGTGACTGAGCATACACACAGATACACACTCATACACACACACAGTGTATGTGCTGGGCCTTCTTCTAGATGTACAGCAGTGAATGAAACACCCATGCTCACAAGCAGCTTCTTTTCTGGTGGGGAATGCAGAAAATAAAAAAGTAAACAAATCCCTGAGATGCTATCCTGCTTTGAGAAGCATCAGCAAGAAAATCAAGTTGAGGAAGGAGGTGGGAAGGACGGGACACTATTTTGAGTCGGGGTCAAGGCAGGCTTCCCCAGGGAGGTGACATTAGAACTTGAATGAAGAGGGAGAGGGAGTCACAGGACAGTTTGTGGGGGTGCATGTTCTAGGCAGAGAAGCTTGGCGTCCTGGAGAACAGCAAGGCCAGAGAGGCTTGAATGGAGGGGGAGACAAGGGAAGGAGGTGCAGAGAGAGCCTGGAGGCCAGATCAGAGAGGCTGATGACAGACTATAGATACAGCTTTGAATATTTTTCTAAATGTGATGGGATGCCTCTGAGAGATTTGGACAAAAGAGTGAAAATGATCTGATCTGTATTTAGATGGATCATTCTGGAGAATTAACTATCCCAAGCAAGAGTAGAATAAGGAAGACCTGCTAAGAGGTAGACTTTCAGGCAGTGTACAAGGAAGTTTATGCATTTGCCACAAGGAAAATATTAAACTAAATCTTTGAATTTATCCCTAGGCCATGTTGATGGTGCTTATTAAAAGCAAAGTATGGAATGTATACTCTATACTTTGTAAAATAATTGCATATATTTTCAAATATGATACCTGCAATGTTATTTGAACAAGGTCACACACTCAAACCAATTTGTGTGCATTTATACTGATGTTTTGTATGGGTGTGTGTACAACACTTGCTGGTTTTATTACAGATTAGCGTGAAAGAACTAATTTATCAGGGCCAGATTTCTGGGCAGCCTTTTGAGTCATTCTAGACCTTAGTGTTTTCCTGACAAATAGAAATTCTTTCCACAGTATAATTATTTTGATCACTCATTTAAATATATCTTTTCTAAATAGTTGCACTTTTTATTTGCATTTGTATTACTTCATTTATTTGTTCGAGTGTAAGTAATTAAATGTGTGCTTTGGACTGAATAATTCTGTTTCCCTCTTTGTGTGCTCAGTTGCTGAATCGTGTCTGACTCTTAGTGACTCCATGGACTGTAGACCATCAGTCCCCTCTGTCCATGGGTTTTCCCAGGCAAGAATACTGGAAAGAAAGTCGTGTTCGACTCTTTGCGACCCAATGGACACCAGGCTCCTCTGTCCATGGGATTTTCTAGGCAAGAGTACTGGAGTGGGTTGCCTTTTCCTTCTCCAGGGAACTTCCCGACCCAGGGATCGAACCCAATACTGGAGTAGGTTGCTATTTCCTCCTCCAACAGATTTTGCCAACCCAGGATACAAACCTGAGTCTCCTGTGTCTCCTGCATTGGCAGGCGATTCTTCATCACTGAGCCACCTGGGAAGCCCATGTTCCCCTCTACCCTTTTTTATGTTGAAAGCCTAACCTTAATGTTATGGGATTTGGAGGGAATCCTAATGTACTGGGATTTGGAGGTAGGGGCTTTGGGAGGTGATTAGGTCATGAGGGTGGAGCCTTCGTGAATGAGATAGTTGTTGTTATGTTGTCCAGTCCCTAACTTGTGTTGGACTTTCAGTGACCTCATGGGCTGCAGCACACATGTCTCCCCTGTCCTTCACTGTCTCCCAGAGTTTGCTCAAACTCACGTCCATTGAGTCAATGACGGCATTCAACCATCTCATCCTCTGTTGTCCCTTTCTCCTCCTGCCCTCAGTTTTTCCCAGTTTCAGGGTCTTTTCCAACGAGTTGGCTCTTTGCATCAGATAGCCAAAGTATTGGAACTTCAGCTTCAGCATCAGTCCTTTCAGTGAATATTCAGGGTTGATTTCCTTTAGGATTGACTGATTTGATCTCCTTGCTGTCCAAGGGACTCTCAAGAGCACCACAATTCCAAAGCATCAGTTCTTTGGCACTCGGCCTTTTACGGTCCCCTGTAAGAAGAGGCCAGGAAGATGGCCAGCTTTTACTTTCTGCCACAATGAGGATGAAAGGTGAAGTAAAATGAAAGAAAGTGAAAGTGAGAGTCACTCAGGTGTGTCCAAGTCTTTTTGACCCCATGGTCTGTAGCCCATCAGGCTTCTATGTCCATGGAATTCTCCAGGCCAGAATACTGGAGTGGGTAACCTTCTCCACAGTATCTTCCCAGGGATTGAACCCAGGTCTCCCACACTGCAGGCAGATTCTTTACCAGCTGAGCTAGGCAGTCTGCAAATCAGGGCTCTCACTAGAATCTAATCAGGCTCCATGACTTCCAACCTTTAGAACTGTGAGAAGTAAATTTCTGTTGTTTACAAACCACTTAGTGTATGACACTTTGTTATGGGCCTGAATGGACTAAAAGAGTGTCCACATCAGCATATCATGCATGTGCATTTGTTTTCTGTTTCTATGGCCAAAGTAGGTACTGGAATCCAGTCGATTGTCTAAGCAACATATTCTATCCATACTAGAGGTAAAGTATAAAAGAAACCAACAAAACCTGGGTATGTCAAAATTTACCTAAAACCCACATCGTATTGAACATTGCCTGAAAACAAAAATCTGTTTAGATATTTTTCTTGTAACACGTTATAAGAAAGGAAAAGTAATAGAAACATGATAGTAATAAATAAATAATTAAATAGGTAGGAAATAAAGAAGAACCCCCAAATAGAATCTCTACAAATATAACAAAGAATACAGACAGTAGAAACTATGTAAGTGGACTCATTTGTGAAGTGTTTCGAGATTTTTGTGTCAGATGCATGTAATGTAATTGACAAGTAAAAAATTGTAAACTCATCAGGCGGGCAGTCTTAACGAAGTGCTCAAAGTTGACACCTCCCTTAATGGGATAAACAAGCTACAGGTGCCACCTGATATGAAATGTGACATCACTCCTGTTGTATTTCTGCCAAATATCCATAACCAGAATCTCATTGCCAGGAGACATTAGACAAACCGAAATCGAGGGACATTCTGAAAAGTAACTTTTGTAGATTTTTCTTGTAGTCTTCAAAAATGTCAAGGTCACAAAAGACAAAGGCTGAGCAATCTCCCAGACTGAAAGAAACCAAAGATGAAAAACTTAATTCTGTTAGCAATCCTGGATTGGCTCCCAGGCAGGGAAGCAAATTCTTTGTTTTTGTACGATAAGGGACATAATTGGGCTCATTAGTGGAATTTGAATAGGTCTTGTAGATTATATACTAGTGTTGTATCAATTTTAATTTCCTGATTTTGATAACTATGCTCTGTTTATGTAAGTGAACTTTTTTTTTTGCCTCTCTGCACGGCTTGTAGGGTCTTAGTTCCCTGATCAGAGATTGAATTCATGCCCTTGTCAATGAAAGCCTGGAGTCCCAACCACTGGACTGCCAAGGAATTCCCTGTAAGTGAATGCTCTTGATCCTCAGAAGTACATGTTGAAATATTTAGGGTACAGGGATATCATGTTTATAACTATGTCTATATCATGTCTATAACTATATATGATATCATGTTATTCATATATAGTTATAGGGGAGGAAACACGTCTTTTTCCTTTATGCTTCTAGGTTCTCTAGTTGGGGTCCTACAAATTAGATTGAAAAGATAGAATAATGAGAGAAAAACACATGAGTTGATTGACACAAGCAGCATGCATACATAAGGGAGAAACTCAGTGAAGAGTGACTCAAAGGGGTGGTTAGAACTTGGGCTTGTATGGTATCTTAACAAAGAACAAAAATTTTTGGAACAGTGACAAGGTGAAGGAAAGGGGTGTTAGGCTTCCAAGAATGGTAAAATGTAGGAAAGTAAAGCTATGTGGAAACTAATGGAAGGTAAGGGTCAAAATTAGTGGGGTTTGCTTGTGCAGGTCCATCTGGTGCCATCTCATCTCAGGTGATAAGGTTGCTATTCCCTTCTTGGTATGGGAAGCTAGGGATACCTTTGTAAGGAGAAGTTGTGTTCTGTTTTGGGGCTTACCAGGTGGTGCTAGCGGTAAAGAAACTACCTGCCAATGCTCGAGAATAAGAGACTCAGAGTTCCATCCATGGGTGGGGAAGATCCCCTGGAGGAGGGTGCGTCAATGCACTCCAGTATTCTTGCCTGGAGAAACCCATGGAGAGAGGAGCCTGGAGGGCTATAGGGTCGCAAAGAGTCAGACACAATTGAAGCGGCTGAAAACACACATACATGTGTGTATATATGTATATATATGCATGTGTGTGTGTATATATATATATGTGCGTGTGTGTATATGTGTGTCTGTGTGTGTATATGTACATATGCTTGCACATATATACACACACACATATGCATGTGCATTCTCAGTCACTTCAGTCCTGTCTGACTCTTTGCAACCCTATGGACTGTAGCTACCAGGCTCCTCTGTCCATGGGATTCTCCAGGCAAGAATACTGGAGTGGGTTGCTGCACCCTCCTCCAGGGGATCTTCCCCACCTAGGGATGGACCTCTGAGTCTCTTACGTCTCCAGCATTGGCAGGCAGGTTCTTTACCACTAGCACCATCTGGGAAGCCCGTAGGTAAACATGTGCCACATTTTCTTCATCCATTCATCTGGTGATGGGCACTTAGGTTGCTTCCATTTCTTGGCTGCTTTGAACACTGGGGTACATGCATCTTTTCAAATTACTGTTTTTATTTTTATTTTTTGGATATATACCCAGGAATAGAATTGTTGGGTCATATAGTAGTTCCAGTTTTATTTTTTTGAGAAACCGCCATGCTGTTTTCTATAGGAGCTGCACCAATTTGCGTTACTACCAACAGCGTATGAGGGTTCCTTTTTCTCCACATATTCGCCAACACTTGTTATTTGTGGGTGTTTTGTTTGTTTGGTTTTTGCTGATGGTCATTCTGACAGCTATGAGGTGTTACCCCATTGTGGTTTGGATGTACATTTCCCTAATGATTCGCAATGTTGAGCATCTTTTAATGTGCCTGTTGGCCATCTGCGTGTCCTCTCTGGAAAAGTGTTTATTCGTCTTCTGCCCATTTTTAATTGGGTTGTTTATTTTTTTGATCATTTTGAAACTTTTATGTAAGTCTGAAATTATTTCAAATCATGAACTCTAAATTGAGTTTAGGAGAAAACATTTAATTTTCTCCCAAATTTCAAAACCCTCTCTAAATCCTCTCTAGTTTCTAAATGGTAGGAAGAAGACTTTTTTTTTTAAGTATAAAGCAATTGATCTAGAAATTGCCTTAAATTCATATCAATTAGCTATTTCACATATTATGCCTTCTATCCATAAAGCAGTGTATGTCTTGACATGGTAACAAAGCCAGTTAGCATAAAGTGGACCAGTAGGAAGTATTTGTCTAATGCTGAATTCTTAAATAGTCTTTTAAATTTCTAAATAGAAAACTAAGTTGTAATTTACACTATTTTTATTCATACTTCTCATAAACTTATAGGCTGGTCTCAACCCTTGTGATTGAATGTGTTTTAAAAGAATAAATAGAGAGACTTCCCTGGCGGTCCAGTGGCTAAGACTCTGAGCTTCTAATGCAGATGGCATGGGTTGGATCCCTGATCAGGGAACTAAGATCCCACATGCCACAAACCACCCCCACACCCGCCGCCACCCTCCGCAAAAAAAAAAAAAAAACGTGAAAGAGTAAAAAGAAATTCAGTAAGAAGTGAGAAACCATAGAGAGGATTTCCTAAATAGAGTAATCAAGTATTGGAATGTTGTTGAAGAGTTTTTCCTCCCCTGTGGACAAGGACGAAGTGTAGATCCTGGATTTCTCATGGTCTGTAGATCAACTTACCTGTACATTAGTTTGTGAGTGGTTCAAATTTTGAGTTTTAAAATATTTATATTCTCATAAATTTGCATTTTTTGGGTAAATCTTAGGGTCTACATCTTATTGTGAAATCACCTATTGTTATTATAAGTAACTTGGGGCTCCCTTGTGAGTTGTCACTTATTAGTAGCTAGTTCTTACAATTTAACTCTTGAGGAGTGTAGAGTTGTCAATTGCTAACCAGTTTTATACAGATCTGTGTCCATTCTGTGAAGGAGTTTTGCCTCTCTCTGTACTTTCTATTGAAACTTTGATAAACTGGCAATCTAGGGGTTTTAATAATTATAACCAATCTATCTAGAGTAATGGACCTCCTTGGTGGCCCAGTGGTAAAGAATCTGCCTGCCAATGCAGGGGTGGTGGGTTCCATCCCTGGTCTGGGAAGATTCCCCTGAAGAAGGAAATGGCAACCCACTCCAGTATTCTTGCCTGGAAAAACCCCATGGACAGAGGGGCCTGGCAGTCTACAGTCCATGGGGCTGCAAAGAGTTGGACACAACTTAGAGACTGAACAACAAGAAATCTAGAGTAGTGGTACCTTGCTTCAAAAAGAGCAGCTCTTCCCTTGGTAATACTGGTCTAATGAATGGATGTGAAATTGGACATTTTCTGGGGTCTGTCTTCACTCTACAGTGTCTGTAATCACCTTAGACAAGCTACAGTGCATCCTCATTATTGGAGGATTCCATATTTGTGAATTTGCCTACTTGAGATTATTTATTTATAACCTCAAATTGGTGCTTAGGGTGCTTTTGTAGTACTTGAAGACATGAACGGAGCAGTGAACATTTGGAATTGCCCAGTGAGCAAGTTCCCAGCTGAGGTCAAACAAGGTACTCTGCCTTCTTGGTTCATCTCTTGTACTGTAAACAAATGTCCTTTTTTTCATAGTCTATTTAGTGTCACATTTTCCAAAGTTTTATTCTTTTTGTTTGTGATTTCACTATTTAAAATTAGCCCAAAGCATAGTGATGGAGTGCTCTCTGTGTTCCCAAATGCAAGAAGGCTGTGCTATGCCTTAAAAAGAAACTATGGAAGCTAATTAGCTGTGTGCAGACATGAGTAAGCATGTTGATGCCATGAGTTCAAGGTTAATGGATCAACAATACATGTTAAATAAGGTGTCTTTAAACAAAAACACACATGAAGCCAGGTTATTTATTGATTGGCTGAAGGAAGTGGTTTAACCAGTCATTCCCTGGATTGGGGTGAGGGAGTGTAATTCTGCATTTTACCTTGGAGCAGGGGTTCAGCATTTGCTAATTCAGTGTTCATGAAGACTCTATAGAGAATAACAACCATGGATAAGGAGAATTGAGTCTATTTGATCTCTTCAAATCTCAACTTCCTTATAGGTAGAGTAACTATATTACTCATCATAAAGTCCAGAGTGAAAGGGAGAATTTGTCAGTCATAATGCTAGTGCAACAGGTGTAAACAAAGACAGTGTCACGCAAACCGGGTCACATGGTCATCTTATAACAGGTAATGTGGAGATTAAAATACCTAATTTCATTAGCAGACAGCAAATATTTCTTGATCCTCTCCTATGGTGCTGGATATTGTACTGGGCAGTAGGTATCAGTGGAAACAAAAGCACCATGTCCCCTGCCTGCATGGAGTTTAGAAGTATATTGTCACACATTTTGACCCATTCTATGAAAGAAAATTATAACCAGTTCTATAGGTTGTAATTGTAGAGAATAAATACTTAATTTTGAAGTTGGATGTGGCGATCGAGACAAAATGCACAACCTAAAAGTTGAGAATTATGTTTTATTCGATGAACTTTCTGAAGACTTTAAGCCCAGGAGGCAGCCTCTCAGCTCTGAAGAACTGTTTGGAAGAGGTAAAGGAAAGACTGATGCTGAAGATGAAGTTCTAATACTTTGGTTACCTGATGTGAAGAGCCGACTCATTGGAAAAGACCCTGATGCTGGGAAAAATTGACGGCAGAAGAAGGGGACGACAGAGGACGAGATGGTTGGATAGCATCACCAACTCAATGGACATGAGTCTGAGCAAACTCCAAGAGATAGAGAAAGACAGGGAAGCCTGGAGTGCTGCTGTCCACGAGGTCACAAGAGTTGGAGGACTTAATAACTGAACAACAAAGGGGGGAGCCAGGACATAATAGGAGTTTTGCAACAAAACCAAGTAGTCAGAATGTCAAAAGATGACTATTAGATAAAGAAAATCAGACATCTCAAATTAATAAATTTAGTACCTTTCTATGTATGGAAAGAGGCAAGAGTCTGGGCTCACTGAAATCATTCTTTTGATATGTACCTTAGCTAACTTTTCTCCCATTCTGAGTCCTCTCAGGATGCACAGTTGGGGGCGGCTGTAGTAGCTGATGGCTTGCAGGCAACGTTCTTTATTTACTGCTATGGCAGGGGGCAGTTTTCCTCCACGAGCAGGCAGCAAAGAGGTCTCTGAAAAGGTGACATTTAATCTGAGATCAGATGATGAGCTTCGTTTGATCTTCCCAAGTAAAGAGTGAGGTAGGATAGAGCCTGACCCTTTCCAGAAAGACCTTAGTGGCTGAAAAGTAATGAACAAGGAGAGAATGATGCAAGATAAGTGCATGGTAAAGATTCTGGGAGCACTGGGAATCCACTGGGGGATTCTGAGATTGGAAGTGATAAGCTATTTTAAAAGTTCTCTGTAGTGAATGGAATTGGCAGTGGCAGGAGAAGCAAGTGAATGCCAGGGACCAGTTAGGAGGCTATTTCAGTAGTCCTAGCAATGTAATCAACTATACACCAATAAAAATTAAGAAAAAAAAAAGAGGTCCCAGAGGAAGTGGAGATGGTCACAGTGTAGGTAGAAGAAGATGGGTAGAGATGCTTAGGAGGTCAGATCTGCTTGTCTTGACAATGAATATGAATGTATAGGATAAGAAAAGAAAGAGTTAGGAATGACTCTTAGATTGCTTGGATAGATTCTTCACTCCCTAAAAAGGTGAAATATTGTAGGGAGCAGAGTCAAGAATTTAGCAAATTAGATATGTGTATTTACATAGAAAACCACTGTTCGATATTAGTTTCTTTTCCCTTTTTGTTATTCTAGCCATAAAAGTTGTTAGACTATTTGGTTTTCTTTTTTCTCCCTGTCTGTCTCTCTGTGAGTTTGTATGTACTAGCATTCAAATTTGGTCAGTTATTCCTTTATTTTTCATATCAATTTTCTGAACATTCTTTCGCGCACATTAGTTGCAAGTCAATTAGTAGCCAGATTTAACAGGAGAAAAGAGAAAGTGAAAGTGAAATCGCTTAGTCGTGTCCAACTCTTTGCGACCCCATGGACTGTAGCCTACCATGCTCCTCCACCCATGGGATTTTCTAGCCAAGAGTACTGGAGTGGGTTGCCATTTCCTTCTCCAGAGGATCGAACCTGGGTCTCCTGCTTTGTAGGCAGATGCTTTACCATCTGAACCACCAGAGAAGTCCTAACAGGAGAAAAGAGAAGGCTTATTTACCTGTGCTTGTAGGAGTACTCAGTAAGGAGTAATTTGTCAAGTGTCCAGAAGTAAAGATGTATACATCAATTTAAGAAAAAAGTGGGGGGGTGGGGTTAGAGCTTCGGTGGGAAAGTATGGAAAGTTCTCTTAGGCTTTCTGATGCTGATGGAAGCAGAATTCATACTTCCTGGTGGTGAGAGTCTGTCTTCCTCCTGAAGGGGAGGTGGAGGGCAGCTGTATTTTAAGGAGGCTCTGCTATTAGTTTCAGTTCAGTCACTTCGCTTAGTCATGTCCAACTCCTTGCAACCCCGTAGACTGTAGCATGCCATGCTTCCCTGTCCATCACCAACTCCTGGAGCTTACTGAAACTCATGTCCATTGGGTCAGTGACGCCATCCAACCATCTTGTCCTCTGTCGTCCCCTTCTCCTGCCTTCAATCTTTCCCAGCATCAGGGTCTTTTCTAATGGGTTGGCTCTTGCCATCAGGTGGCCCAAGTACTGGAGCTTCAGCTTCAGCATCAGTCCTTCCAATGAATATTCAGGATTGATTTCCTTTAGGGTTGACTGGTTTGATCTCCTTGCAGTCCAAGGGACTCTCAAGAGTCTTCTCCAACACCACAGTTCAAAAGCATCAATTCTACAGTGTTCAGCTTTCTTTATGGTCCCACTTTCACATCCATACATGACTACTGGAAAAACCATAGCTTTGACTAGACAGACCTTTATTGGCAAAGTAATGTCTCTGCTTTTTAATATGTTGTCTAGGTTGGTCATAGCTTTTCTTCCAAGGAGCAAGTGTCTTTTAATTTCATGGCTGTAGTCACCATCTACAGTGATTTTGGAACCCAATAAAATAAGGCAACTCCTTATCCTTATGCAAATTTACCCATCTTCTCCCCTTTGAAGTGCTGTGCCTAGTAAGGAATATTGGGAGGGGAACCCTTTCAGGACACAAAGGTCATGACCTTCCCTTTCCTGGGGAGGTACTAGTGTCTCACCCCTCATTTGCATAATTGTGTGAGGCCATAGAGTTGACTCATCTCTGAACTAAGATCTGCTTCTAGTGACCCGAAGACAAACTCATGGCCTAGCAGCTTCCCCTTCTTGAAACTTGTAAGACCTGCCACATCCTGTGGATATGGCTTTTTTAAACTAATGGATAATGAAAGGATGCTATGAATTACAGGTTCACAGATTTCTTGCAACTTTTTGATCTTGGATAAACAAAAATGTTTACAAAATTGTGGTTATAAGGTCAGGTCTCTGTTCAGAGGTATAATCCTGAAACTTGCTGGGTTGGTTCAGCCTTTCTCTCTTGGACTGCAGGAGCTGGTCCTTTTTGATCAGGATAAATCTGATGTCCGATTACTGGTCTGTAAAAACAAAATTTCCTTCTTTTTCAGTTACCAAGTTTTTAGAGAAATGGTAACCTGTTAAGGTGTGATTATGCATACTTTTGAGTTCTGCTTTGCTTCCAAGAAGAGGAACTGTTAGAGGAGTCAAGGAGATAGGAACAAATAACCAAAATTACTATGTAAAAGTTCTCAATTTTTTTAAAAACACAGTTAATATTCTTTTCATCTGGCAAGTGGTAATGATGCCGTGGATGTAATGTATTGAGCTTTTGCAAGACTTCCAAAATTTGTTATTTTATTATTTAAAAAATAATAATTTTATTATTAAGGTCTTGGTTTCTTGGGCAACATGGAGAAATGGGACCTGAATGCTGATACAGTTAGATACAAATGATTGCATAAGAATAGCAAAGCTTTAGCAGTTACCTCCTCTTTTTCCTTCCTGGGGCTGCCTGGGGCTGCCTGGGTGTCCAAGGCACTGGCCTTCAGCCAGCACTTACTGTTATACTGGTCCCTTGGGGGCAGAGTGCATTCTGATTGGTCACTGGGCCCCTGTGGCTGTGTTAATGCAATCTCAGGGTATAATAAACGACAGCTCTTAGGAAAAGCTGGCTGAAGTGGGGCCTGGGCTACATGGTACCCATACCCCAGCTATAATTTAAATGAAAAATAAATCATAAAGTAGTGTCAGGAAGTCCAACATAGTGCATGTTTTCTCATGATGGAGACTTCAGCTTATTTTTAGAACTCCTAAGTAGCAAATAATGTTTTATTTTCTCATTGATTGGATGAGAAATCAGTTTTTGTCAGTGCCTTAAACACGAGCCCTTGTTGAGCTCAGAGCAGGTCTCCTAAGGCAGCAAGGATAGGAGAGAACTGGGAGTTTATGCATTGATTCTATTTACATTTTGCACTTCCATGAGTAGTTGTGTTGGTTTAAAGTGAGTAAAAATTGTTTGCATAGCCATTAAGCGTTTATGGTAACGTGTAAAGTTGTTTAAAAGAAAAAGCATTGCTTGAATTAAAATAGCACCATGAACAAACAAGCTTTAGACCTCGTGTAATTAAAAAAAAAAAAAATACTCAACAGAGGGATTTGCCACAAAAAATCTGTATTTATTAGACAACCACTTTTGCATATTGGCTTAGTTAGATTATTTGCTCTTGGCTTTAGGGTAAATAAGCGTGCCTTTCCTAGAACAGACCTCCCCCAGCGCCATCTTCATCTTTACACCTGACTCTCCTGCTGTCCTAGGAAATGCTGACTTGCAGAGCAGCTGGAGAGGCAGGATTTGAGGTGATAATCTTTAGGGTGATCTTTTCCTGGAGATGTTACAGCGTGTTGTGACTGTTTCTCAGCACTGAGGGTTTGGGTGGAAGACTAGTGGAATCTTTACAAGCCTCAGGATGGGCTTCTAACTGCATTTTTCCATCATAAAAGCCTGTCTGACTGAGGTGGGAGGTCTCTCATGTTAATCTTAACCTGCCTTCTGTTCTATGCCAGGCTGAAAAGAAAGATAATTTTGAAAAAAAGAGTGCTAAAGAGACGTGCCAACCGCCAGATCCCTTTATGAGTGAAGGATTTATCTAGAAAAACAGACGAAAATACCCATTAAATGTGTAAACTAGACTGAAGGGATTGGCAGGAAGTAGACTGACAATTATTTGTTGAATTCCTGCATTTTTATTAGTTTGAAATACACTTACCTATGTTCCAGTTAGCCCTGGAAAGGAGAGAAAAGTATATTACTACAATTTGGAGTTATAAAAAATTTATTATTAAGGTGACGTAACTTTAAATATGAGACATGTGGGTTAGGGTCAAGTGGATAAAAAAGAAATCTATAGAAAGTTCTGTTTCAGAACTAGCAGGCTTTGTGACCTTGGAAAATAAAAATAATAATAATAATCATTTATTGAACATATTGTGTGGCAGGGTCTCATGGGAGCACTTGGCATCGTTTAATCATCATAGCAACCTTGTGAAGTAGCAGTATTATTCCCATTTTACAGATGAGGAACAGGCCTGGAGAGCTTAAGGGAGAGTATCTGCCCAGAGTCACCTGGCTAGTTGGTGACAGAGCCAGGATTCCAAGCCAGGCCTCCTGATTTCAGAAGTTATGGTCTTAAACACATGAGGATGTATTTGTTGCCTCTGTCACTTAACTTCTCCAATTAGTTTTCTTAATTTTAAAAGTAGGGATCAGGATTAGATTGTTTGTGATTAATCAGAGAGTTTTGGAACTAGAAGCTCATTGCTTTTTTTTTTTTTTAAACTGAAACTGAGAAGAGCTAATGTTCACCCTGATACTCATTACAGAAGGTCAAGAGAATGACTAAATGGCAATTACTAACAAGTATTTGTAGCAGTTTAAGTCATTTCAGGATTTTACTTTTGACAGTTAGTTTTGGTTAGTTTTAGTAACAGGGACATGGAAAGAAGGTATTTCTGAGCCTACATCTCAACTGCTTTCTCATTTCTCTCTGTAAGAACCCCCACCCCCAGCCCATCATTCCCTGGAGTTGCTAAGTATTCACATGACAGGCCATCAGCTCATCAAGGGAGTGATGCAGGTGGTTCATGAGAGGAGGGTATTTCAGGAAAAGAATAAGAAACATGCCACTGGTTAAGAGAATCAGGAAGAAACTGCAGTTAGTCTGTGCTGTTAGAATCTCAAGGTTTTAAGCTATGCATCACTAGAAAATATGCTCCTTACTTGATTAAGAAAGAAAATATTCATTATCGTTTATCTGTATCTTCTGATTTATTGATTCAGCATTATGCATAGTTTCTTAAAGTGAAGTGAAGTTGCTCAGTCATGCCCGGCTCTTTGAGACCCCATGGACTGTAGCCTACCAGGCTCCTCTGTCCATGGAATTTTCCAGGCAAGAATACTGGAGTTGCCATTTCTTTCTCCAATAGTTTCTTAAGACATAACTAATTTACCTATATACCGGAAGGTTTCAAAGTACTCCCATGATTTATTAATTAGTAAACGAGTGCATCATTCTTTTGTTATGATGCTAAAATTTGGTCTTTCACATAAGGGAATTTTCTAGGTAAATAAATAGCAAATTTTAACATTTTTATTTTAGTAAACGATGATGGAATTTTATAATTTTATTAAGTATACCATATAGACTAATGATGATATATAAAAACAGTTCAGTTCAGTCCAGTTGCTCAGTTGTGTCCCACTCTTTGTGACCCTATGGACTGCAGCACGCCAGGCTTCCCTGTCTATCACCAACTCTCGGAGCTTGCTCACATTCATGTATGTCGAGTTGGTGGTGCCATCCTACCATCTCATCCTCTGTAGTCCCATTCTCCTCCTGCCTTCACTCTTTCCCAGCATCAGGGTCTTTTCCAAGGAGTCAGTTCTTCGCATCAGGTGACCAAAGTATTAGAGTTTCAGCTTCAGCTTCAGTCCTTCCAATGAATATTCAGGACTGATTTTCTTTAGGATTGACTGGTTGGATCTCTTTACAGTCCAGAGGTCTCTCAAGAGTCTTCTCCAATATCACAGTTCAAAAACATCAATTCTTTGGCGCTCAGCTTTCTTTATAGTCTATCTCTCACGTCCATACGTGACTACTAGAAAAACCATAGCTTTGACTAGATGGACCTTTGTTGGCAAAGTAATGTCTCTGCTTTTTAATATGCTGTCTAGGTTTATCATCAGAGAAGGCAATGGCACCCCACTCCAGTACTTTTGCCTGGGAAAATCCCATGGACGGAGGAGCCTGGTAGGCTGCAGTCCATGGGATCGCTAGAGTCAGACACGACTGAGCGACTTCACTTTCCCTTTTCACTTTCATGCATCGGAGAAGGAAATGGCAACCCACTCCAGTGTTCTTGCCTGGAGAATCCCAGGGACGGCGGAGCCTGGTGGGCTGCCGTCTATGGGGTGGCACAGAGTCGGACATGACTGAAGCGATGCAGCCGCAGGTTTATCATAGCTTTTCTTTCAAGGAGCAAGCATTTTTAATTTCATTAAAAGGAACTGTAGTCACCATCTGCAGTGATTTTGAAGCCAAAGAAATTAGTCTCTCACTGTTTCCATTGTTTGCCCATCTATTTGCCATGAAGTGATGTGACTGGATACCATGATCTTCATTTTTTGAATGTTGAGTTTTAAGCCAGCTTTTTCACTCTCCTCATTCATTTTCATCAAGAGGCTCTTTAGTTCTTCTTCACTTTCTGCCATAAGGGTGGTGTCATCTGCATTTCTGAGGTTATTGATATTTCTCCCAGCAATCTTGATTCCAGCTTGTGCTTCATCCAGCCCGGCATTTTGCATGATGTACTCTGCATATAAGTTAAATAAGCAGGGTGACAATATACAGCCTTGATGTACTCCTTTCCCTATTTGGAACCAATCTGTTGTTCCATGTTCAGTTCTAACTGTTGCTTCTTGATCTGCATACAGATTTCTCAGGAGGCAGGTAAGGTGGTCTGGAATTCCCATCACTTGAGGAGTTTTCCACAGTTTGTTGTGATCTATACAATCAAAGGCTTTGGCGTAATCAATAAAGCAGAAGTAGATGTCTTTCTGGAATTCTCTTGCTTTTTTGATGATCCAGTGGATGTTGGCAATTTGATCTCTGGTTGTTCTGCCTTTTCTAAAACCAGCTTGAGCATCTGGAATTTCACGGTTCACGTAATGTTGAAGCCTGGCTTGGAGAATTTTGAGCATTACTTTGCTAGCATGTGAGATGAATGCAATTGTCCAGTAATTTGAACATTCTTTGGCATTGCCTTTCTTTGGGATTCTAATGAAAACTGACCTTTTCCAGTTCTGTGGCCACTGCTGAGTTTTCCAAATTTGCTGGCATGTTGAGTGTAGCACTTTCACAGCATCATCTTTTAGGATTTGAAATAGCTCAATGGAAATTCCATCACCTCCACTAGCTTTGTTCATAGTGATGCTTCCTAAGGCCCACGAATTCAAATTCCACAATGTCTGGCTTAGGTGAGTGATCACACCATTGTGGTTATCTGTGTCATGAAGATCTTTTTTGCATAGTTTTTCTCTGTATTCTTGCCACCCCTTCTTCATATCTTCTTCTGTTAGGTTCATATATGTTGTTTAATGAAGAGTAATAAAATTAGTAGCCAGGTACCCACCACCCAACCTAAGAAATAGAACATCACCATCACGGATGCCTTTGAAGTCCTGATTCCTTACCCTTCCTTCAGCCTTGTAACCGTTGTCTTCAATGGTTTATTAATGATTTCCTTTTTATTAGAGTTACACAAATATAAACTCTATTTTGCAACTTTTTTTAAAAAATGAAATTATTGTTTATGACAGCTTTTTGTATACATTGTTTAGGAGAAAAATTCCCCTCTACTCTTAATTTGTCTACTTTGTTGAAAGGCTTTAAGAAATTATGATTGACTATGAGTTGGTGATTCTGATGCCCTGTTAGGTTATGACAGAAGGCAGTTAAGTTTATTATTAATGATTGATGAATGTATCTGCAGTGGATGTTAGTGGAGAGAGAAAGGTAAGAGGAAGTAACATGTGACTGTTGTATGCTTATTTCTCATTGTTTATATGCTATAAAACAATTTCATTTACAATACCACATCTTGGTTATTACTTTCAGGTTTTTTGTTTTTTATTAATTAGTTTATTTGATTGTTCTGGGTCTTCATTACTGCATGTGAATGGGGCTGTTCTTCTTTGCAGTGCACGGGTTTCTCATTGTGGCTTCTCCTGTTGCAGAGCACAGGCTCTGGGGGTGTGGTCTTCAGTAGATGTGGTGCTTGAGCTCAGTAGTTGAGGCTGGCGTGTTGTGGCACATGGGCTTAGTTGCTCTGCAGCATTTGGGATCTTCTCGGACCAGGGATTGAACTGATGTCCCCTGCATTGCAAGGTGGATTCTTAACCACTGGAACATCAGGGAAGTCCTCCAGCTTCTTTTTCTTGTTTAGAGAATTCTGATTCCATAAATATGACTGGAACCCATGTCTGATACCCACCATTTTTTCCTACTACATCCTGGCAATACTTAATTTGCACTTTGCTTAACTAATTCTTTCTTTTATTGTCTTCCCCAGTCTCTCTAGGTTACACCTCTGTTGAATTTAATCTGGAACCTGTTATTTTTCACTGTATTGCCAAGGAATTGTTTTAAAGCATCTAAGAAATAAATGGCTTCCCCCAAATCTAATCAATTTATTCATTTATTCATTTCCCAATTCACCAAATATTCATTAAGAATATACTGTATGACTGGAGACATAATGGTGAGGATAACAGTACTCCTGCCTCTTACAGAGTCTGAACTCTAGAGTGGAGCAAACAGATGAGTGTATAATATGCTACAAGGTAGTGACAGATAAGGAGTAAAGGAGAGTGAATGAGAGAGGGAAAAGATGACTGGGAATGTGTACGCTGGGGTGTGTATGCCAGTTTTACTGGCATTAGGTCATGTGGAGAAGGCTTCCCTGAGGGGATGACATTTGGGCTGTGTCCTGAATTCGGTGAACATGTCAGCTATGGGAAGTTGTAGGAACAGTGGGTGGAAAGTGTGATAAATCTGAATAGCTTCAAGACTTCCTGAGTGGTCAGAAGAGAGTAAGCAGAGTAGGAGGTGGGGACAGAGAAAGAGACAGATGCCAGAACATGTTGGGCTTGTAAAAACTCATCAGATAGATTTTACTTTCCTATTCTTGTTGACATAATGGAACTAGGTGAGTGTAAAGTAATTCAGTAGCATCTGGTATCTTTTTGTTCTTTTACTGTCTCATTGATTTCTTCAGTCCAGAATAAAAATGTAAATTCTGACTTTCTTTCACTCTTGTGTCAGAGACTCTAAGTTCCATGAATGATGAAACGAAAGACCCTTGTTAATTATTATGAAATAAATAGAGAATGTCTCTTTTTCCCTTAGAGGAGTTTGAGAAACACTGTCACTGAACTGGGGCAGGTTCTTTGCATCATGCTGGGAGATGCTGCTGTTCTGCAGAGACTCTGGAGGAATGTAACTGGAAAGGGGTAGATGTAAGTTAGATGTCATTCCAGCCTTGAAGTGCTCCATAGATGAGGCTCCTTAATGTGAGGGTTGAATGAATGAATGAATGCCCAGATGCTCAGTCAAGTCCGACTCTTTGCCACCAATGACTGTAGCCCATCAGGTTCCTCTATCCATGGAGTTCTCCTGGCAAGAATACTGGAGTAGGGCGCCATTTCTTCCTCCAGGGGATCTTTCTGATCCAGGGATTGAATCCACATTTCTTACATCTCCTACACTGGCAGGCAGATTCTTTACCACTACTGCCAGTTCTCAAAATCTGACTTCCTGTCTTTGAGTAGAAACATAATTTAGACAATGTAAATGATTCATTCACGATTCCATAACTTTGTCTTACTTCAGCCACTGTTCTGAACACTAGGTGTTACGGAATGGAGCTAATCTGATTTTGAGTTGGGTCTTAATTTCTATGCCTCAGTTCTCTATTTGTGTAATAGTATTTGCCCACGTACTTCACAGAGATTTTATATATGATGATATGATGTTGGAAGGATTTTTTGCCTGTTTTAATATATGAGAAATAATTACAGTCTGACATAAAATAGTTATTACTCATAATGTTTATTTTTCTTCTATGAAACATAATCTAACTTTGAAGAAAAAATACACTGGACAGTCCACTGACACCACCTAAATATGAATATAGTTTCTTCCTTTGTCTTTTAGAAAAATGGCACCATTATGAAACTTGAGGGGCAAATGTAAGGAAACTTTCTGAATTTTCCCTCTCATTCTTTAGCCTTTTTGAGTATGATGGGGTTTTCTGCTTAGAATTTAGAGACAAATTCTAGGTCATTGTAATAATGGTAGGAACCTCACTGGTGGAAAAGTCCCTGTAAGTGGTAGATGGAAGTGAAATCTTAGTTTGGTGACTCATCCATCTGATGTTTTCTTATCATTGTAGTGGTTTTTATTTTTAGTAGATTGTTGTTGTTGAGTCGCCAAGTCATGTCCAACTCTTTTCGACCCCCTGGACTGTAGCACACACAGCTCCCCTGCCCTTCACTATCTCCCAGAGTTTGCCCAAATTCTTGTCCATTGAGTAGGTGATGCTATCCAACCATCTCACCCTCTGTTGCCCCCTTCTCCTCCTGCCCTCAATCTTTCCCAGCATCAGGGTCTTTTTCAATGAGTTGGCTCTTTGTATCAGGTGGCCAAAGTATGGGAGTTTCAGCTTCAGCATCAGTCCTTCCAAAGAATATTCAGGACTGATTTCCTTTAAGATCGACTGGTTTGATCTCCTTGCCATCCAAGGGACTCTCAAAACTCTTCTTCAACACCAGTTCAAAAGCATCAGTTCTTTTGTGCTCAGCCTTCTTTATCATCAAACTGAAACATTAGAACATGACTCCTGTAATAATCATAGCTTTGACTGTATGGAGTCCTGTCGGCAAAGCAATGCCTCTGCTTTTTAATATGCTGTCTAGATATGTCATAGCTTTTCTTCTGAGGAGCAAGTGTCTTTCAGTATCATGGCTGCAGTCACCATCTGCAGTGATTTTGGAGCCCAAGAAAATAAAATCTGTCCCTGCTTCCCCACTCCCCCCTTCTATTTGCCATGAAGTGATGGGACTGGATGTCATGATCTTAGTTTAGTAGGTTATACAGTGAATATTAACTGTTTTACATTTTTATACTAATGAAGCTTAAAATCATTGCACATGGTGGATATTGTGACAACATAGGAAAGAGAATGGTGCTCATGGTGATACTTTAGTATGTCTCTATCTGCCTATCGAAAGATAAGTCATGAGTTGGGATAATTGCAAGTAATGGAGAAAAAAGAGTCTACTATTGAGGAAAAGATTCTTCAGATGGTGTGCATTGATTAACTGTTTGGTTACTTCTTCAACTCTTCACTTTACCTCAGAAGCCACAGTTTTTTTTTCTGTGTCTTTACATTAGGTTTGAACTTTTACGATCACTGAGATCAAAGTTTTGGCTTTTAGAATTAGTGACTGAGATGGGTAGATGGTATTTGAGAACTGTCAGTTCTGCAGCAGAAGACAGTCTTTTCTTCTGCTTTTCTAATGTGGAGTGCCTCTCCAGGGACCCGTGTTGAGTAGATCTCCCGCTGGCTTTCTGTCCTGCGGCGGCTTTGGTGCTGGCCAACACTAATGGAGGGAGACTGGATGCTTCTCTTCCCTGTTGAGGGCTGAGTCCTGCCTACACTCCTGTTTTCCTCACATTTCAACATGATCCCCTGTAGTGAGCTTGGGAAAAGAGGAGTTTCACCAAAACAACTTTTATTTTCAGATCCCCATTTTAAAGACTCTTCACTCTGTGAGGTTTCACAGCCTTTGATTACTCTAGGAATTTAGGACCACATCATAGAATTTAAAACACAAAGTGGAAATGTGGCCTGATATTAGAAGTCCTTTCAGTAAAAGTGGCTGTGTTTCCTAACAGATGGGAAGAGACAGAAAAACTAAGATTGCTTTCCCACCTTATGCAGGCTCAGATGTAAACCTGTGGGGGCGGAAGAGCTTTTCATTTGATAAAGGCTCAAAGCTTACCTGCATTTCTCACCTTTCAAGCTATGACAGTCATTCACAAATGTCAAATATAAAGATGTTTGGACACCATTCAGAGAACAAGTTCCAAGTGCGAGACGTAAAAGAGTTTATAAAAACACCAGAGCTTTGTTAAGAGCTCCTGGCCCATCTGCAATAGGATTCATCTTTTATCTTATTTTTCCATCAGTGGTGGTGGAACAGGAATTATCCTGAGCTGTCTTGCACTTGAAGAACAGGATGTGTCCACAGAAGTGCTCCAGTGTGCTCCAGTTTCTCAAGCAAACATTGCCAAACGTTAAGGTTGTGAAAAGAAAGGCCGAAGAAATTTGGTTTGACATGAATTTTTAAAAATTTTAATTACTAAAAGTAAGGATTCTGGAAAAAAATTTCAAAGCAGAAATAAAGACCAGAATTAAAGCACTAAAGCATGCCTTATAGAACTCCTTGATTTTTCTATACATTAAAGATTTTTGAAACACATGAATAAATATGGGAACAAATCCCTTTTTCTAATTGGATTAACATTTAGGTGAAAGGAAAAATGGTTGAAAGTGAAAGTGAAGTCGCTCAGTCATGTCCGACCCTTAGCGACCCCATGGACTGCAACCTACCAGGCTCCTCCATCCATGGGATTTTCTAGGCAAGAGTACTGGAGTGCGTTGAGTAAAACCTTTCAGAAGATTTTTAATGTAACACTCTAGATTTCAGCACTCTAGATTTTTGTCTGAAACTTGGAACTCTGTTAGTCATATATTCAATACTGTGCATGCTTGCTCAGTCGTGTCTGACTCTTTGCAACCCCTTGGACTGTAGCCTGCCAAGCCCCTCTATCCGTGGAATTTTGCAGGCAAGAATACTGGAGCAGGTTGCCATTTCCTTCTCTAGGGGGTCTTCCCAACCCAGGTATCAAACCTGTGTCTCTTGCATCTACTGCCTTAGCTGGCGGATTCTTTACCACTGTGCCAATTTGGCAGAATTGATATTAGACACACAGTCATATGAGGGTCCCCTGAGTATCTCTGAAGTCTCATTTTGTATTAATAAAGATAGAGATAAACACTGATCAGAGAGTTTGATTTCAAAGAAAAATGTATTTAGGGTTCCAGATTGGCATCCTGGGAGGGTATATCCTTTACCACTGCTTATTCCATCTTAAAGTTTTATCATAAGTGATTAAATCAACTTTCTATTAGTAAACATTATGCCTATTTATAACATTTTTCCATTGAAGACAATACAGTGCACCATCTGTGTAGATGGCAGCGAGTTCAACGTTATTCTTACTGATAAGGCTGCAGAGTGCAATTACTCTTCATTCTTGGCAGTTACTTGGAACCACATATGCCTTAACTAGTCAGTTGATCTGGGGATTGAGTAGAAATCCTTTTGAAATTTGAGGAGCTTAATTTGATCCTACTTTTGAATAGGCAGTCACCCTACCTCCTGGTGGATATGCCAAAGAATACCCTCAAACAGATCCTGGATTTTTCTCAAAATAAATAATTTCTGTCTCTTGGCCTCCCAGAGTTTTATGCTTTACTGCATGGCTGAATTAATTTTTGCCTGGAAAATTTTTAAGTAGATGTTTGAAATGTCTACCTTATTATTATTATTTTTTTAATCTCAGTGGAGTTTCATAAACTTTCATTTTAAGCTGTATAACTTCCCAGTGAACTCTCTTGTACCTGAGTGAATTGATTTGCTATTTAGGTTCTTTGCCATAATAAGCTCATTAAATGCTGAGGCCTGCTACCAAAAAGTCATTATTTCAGTTTTGAGTACTTGTTCTGAGGCTGTACTCTGACAGAGCTAGATGTCAATTAAGATTATTCCTTGTTAGTGGAAATAAAATCATGTTACCTGCTTATAAAAGACTCCTTCTCTTCTTTCTCTGGGGGAGAGATGAATAAACTCATACAAGGTTTATCTACTCATTAAATGAAAATGTAAAAAGTTAGAGATTGTGAAAAGATCCTTGTCTAAACTCACCGGAAGTGATGATTGTAGCCATGGGGTATTTTTTCTGCTGAGGTGTGTCTCAGAGTTCCTTTCAAGTTGCAGGTTCTGTCACAGCATCAACAAATATATCTGTGATGAGCCTAAAATTTCAGGCTGTATGATTCCTGTCTATGGGGTCAAAGTCAGAAGCCAATTCAGGAAATCACTATCAGTATTATGTAAGAACTGGGTGAGAAGGTGAAGCAGGGATCCATGATGGAAAAAGTGTCTTAAGGCCTCCTTCTTTCTGATTGTAAAAGCCTGGATTTACTGATTCCTGGGGTTAGTGCTTGGTTTCACTCTCTGCCAGGCCCTGTTCTACGCTTTTTGTGTATGTTATAGTCAGAGGAAGTTGATTATAATGGTTCTGAGCACAGACTTTGGACTGGCTAGATTGCTAACCCGCCAAGTTAGTGGCTGGTTTCCTCATTGACTCCATTTTTCATTTTTAGAATGGAGATTAGAATGGCACCTATGTCAGAGGGAGGTTGGGAGGATTGAATGGGTTAAAATACGTAAACTGTTCAGTAGGGTACCTGGCAGATAGTAAGTTATACAACCATTAGCTATTACCATCATCATATTACTTATCTCAAGAAAGCTGTGGGATAGTTACTGTGGTTTCCCACATTTTAGAGTTGAGTAAACTGAGGCACAGAGAACAATTTTCCCAAGGCCTCAGGCTAGGAGGCACTGAAACTGAGATTAGAATACATGCAATCTGAGTTCAGTCTGTGGCCATGACTGCTATCCTCTGCTGCCTCTCAACTTAATAAGAAGGAAATGGCCATGAGTTTTGGAGGTAATCTGCAGTAAAGCAGATTAGGTTTACAAAGAGGGGAGAGGATGTTTCTTATACTAGTGCCTTGGACTTTACCACTGGGTCCTCCAGGTGGATCTTACTGGTAGTGGTCAACAAATTGGCTGCCATGAATCTTCCTTTTGGAATAGCCCTAGCTCAGTAATCGGCTTCCCTTGTGGCTCAGCTGGTAAAGAATCCACTTGCAATGCGGAAGACCAGGGTTCAATCTCTGAGTTAAGAAGATCTCCTGGAGAAGGGAAAGGCTACCCACCCCAGTATTCTGGCCTGGAGAGTTCCATGGACTGTATAGTCCACGGGGTCTCAAAGAGTTGGAGATGACTGAGTGACTTTCACTTTTAGCTCAGTGATGACATCACCATCACTTTGGCTCATCCAGAGTGAGCCAGCTCATCTTTGACTCCAGCTTCTCCTTTGTCCCCTAGATCCATTTTATTGACGTCTGTTGATTTTTAATCTTCAAAAATAGCTTGTAAATCCTTCACCTTCTCCATCTACAAGGCCAACCCCGCAAGCCATTGCCATCAATCTTACCAGGCTTTTTACCAGTTCATTCTTTCTCCACATGTGTCTGTTTTCCTGTAGGCTGAGGCAGAATGCAAATCTGCTTTTCTTGTGCCCTGACTTAAAACACCAGCCATTTTTGCATTCAAATCCAGCTCTGTCTGACTCTAAAACTTATCCTCTTTCTTATGCCATCTTGCCCCTTTGGAGCTGTTGGCTTTGATTTGAGAACTGGAAAAAGTAAGATTGTTAGGTATCAAGTAGAATCTGATTTTCTTTGACCTCATTCATTAAATTCATGCCTCAGATAATTAGGTCCTAGTGTCTGACCCCATTATCAGATCTGTCAGCAGAACTCAAGTGTCCCACAAAGATTGATAATATATGACCTTTTTTTTAGGCAAAGCAAAGTATATTGCAATAGAACTTAAGATACATGGAAGTTCTTCCTAATTTTTTCCACAGTCATCTTCACTAATCTAGCAAGGTTTGTGTGTGTGTGTGCAGGGCTGTTTTTATTATTATCAGTTTGTTAGTTTTTGTATGATTGAGTCCTTATCAAAGTAGATGGTAGCAGATTGAGTCCCAAGTATTCTACAACTATTTATAGATAAAAAGAATCTTAAATTTTTTTTTAATTGACGTATAGTTAATTCACAGTGTTAGTTTCTGCTTTATAGCAGAGTGATTCAATTATACATTCCTTTTATTATTCTTTTCCATTATGATTTATCACAAGGTATTGAATATAGTTCTCTGAGCAATAGTAGGACCTTGTTATTTATCCATTTGATATAAAATAGCTTGCATCTGCTAACTAAAAAGAATCCTAAATCATCAGCATCCTGTTAATTTACCAACAGAAACTTTAAAAGGTCCTCAGTTAGCAAACTGTGAACACTGAATTGGAATCCCTCTGTCTTCCTCTTACCGGTTTTTAATCTCACTGCTTCCCAGGGCCATGCAAACAGATTGTAGAGAAGCTCTGCCCAGTGAAAAGTGAAGGGCAAAAGCATTAAAAAAAAAAAAAAAAATCCATCCAGAATGTGATCTTTTGGATGTTAATAACCTCAGGGTGTAATCAGTAAAACTGGCTTTCAGAATAGAACTGCAGGCTACCTTTCCCCCAGTTTGTACCCTGGCTTTATTTTTAAATAAACAGTAAGCAGTTTCTGGATATATGTCTATGGAAGAGCAATTCTTTTGTTCCCCCATCCACAGGGAACGCTGGCCCACTCACTGGACCCATTGTTATCTTAATGTTTGTGTGAAACACTCTTCAAAGCCTGGCTACCTGATAGCATGTCTCCTGATAGCATTTTGTCTTAAAACAAACTGCTGCAAACTTGTGAGGGAACCCAGATAAAAAACAGAAGGAAGAGATTTCCCTCTGGCAATCCAGGGAGTTTTGATAGCACCTCCTAAGGTGGAAGAGATAAAACCGAAAAACTTATAGGCTTGTGTTTTTGTTTGTCTTGCCGGGGGTGTGGGGTGGTACCTTGTAACCAGAGGATAAACTATCTAAAACCCTGAAAATAGGGGAGATTCATGTTTTCTAGTGGAATCTTTCCTGAGAAATGTTTTGAGGTGCTTCTGTTTAAAGCTAGGAGAGGAGCTGTGTAATCATTGGCCACTGTACCTTTGTCCTCTCTAAAACCCCTGCTTCTGCCAAGCTGGAAGGACAGACAGCTGGAGAAGCTGTGAAGTAATTGGGGCCGGCCCCCTGCTGAGCAGAGAACACCCCTTTAGTCCTTCTTTCAGTTCAGTTCAGTTCAGTCGCTCAGTCGTGTCCGACTCTTTTCGACCCCATGAATCGCAGCATGCCAGGCCTCCCTGTCCGTCACCAACTTCCGGAGTTCACTCAAACATGTGCATCAAGTCAATGATGCCATCCAGCCATCTCATCCTCTGTTGTCCCCTTCTTCTCCTGTCCCCAATCCCTCCCGGCATCAGGGTCTTTTCCAATGAGTCAACTCTTTGTATGAGGTGGCCAAAGTATTGGAGTTTCAGCCTCAGCATTAGTCCTTCCAATGAACACCCAGGACTGATCTCCTTTAGAATGGACTGGTTGAATCTCCTTGCAGTCCAAGGGACTCTCAAGAGTCTTCTCCAACACCACAGTTCAAAAGCATCAATTCTTCGGCGTTCAGCTTTCTTCACAGTCCAACTCTCACATCCATACATGACCACAGGAAAAATCATAGCCTTGACTAGATGGACCTTTGTTGGCAAAGTAATATCTCTGCTTTTTAATATGCTATCTAGGTAGGTCATAACTTTCCTTCCAAGAAGTAAGCATCTTTTAATTTCATGGCTGCAATCACCATCTGCAGTGATTTTGGAGCCCCCCAAAATAAAGTCTGACACTGTTTCCACTGTTTCCCCATTTATTTCCCATGAAGTGATGGGGGACCAGATGCCATGATCTTCGTTTTCTGAATGTTGAGCTTTAAGCCAACTCTTTCACTCTCCTCTTTCACTTTCATCAAGAGGCTTTTTAGTTCCTCTTCACTTTCTGCCATAAGGGTGGTATCATCTTCTTTAGGGACTATTAATTGCCTCTTAACTGAAGACCACATCCACTCCTCCCTGGGGAGAAAGTATCAAGAGGAAGTTGAGTTCCGGTCATCTCCCTATACTTGAGAGAATTTTCTCGGGAGGCCCGTGCCTGTTTCAGCAGGCTATCTGCTCAGGCAGTTCTCTGCGACTCCCAGCCTTTGCAGTGCAGGTCGATCCTTCCTGAATCTTAACCCTGATCTTCATCTCCAGTTCCTCTCAAGCCAGTCACTCACCTGGAAACTTCTGCTCATCCTTTAAAACCCAGGAAAAATCTTCATCTATGACCCACTCCCCACCCTGAGACTTTCAGGCCAAGTTATCATTCTCTACCCTCCTAACAGTTTGTGTACTTCCATTATGATGCTTGAGGGAAAAAAGAATTCCCCTGTGGTAGGACCTCCATGTATTTCACTAGAGGAGATACAGGAAACAGAAGAGATGTGCATTCGATGTCTGAGTCGGCCAGATCCCTGGAGGAGGATATGGCAACCCACTCCAGTATTATTGCCTGGAGAATTCCATGGACAGAGGAGCCTGGCAGGCTACAGTCCTTGGGGTCGCAACGAGTCAGACACAACTGAGCAACTGAGCACACACACTGGAATGCCGTGTATTTCACTAGAGAAGATGACAGAATCCCCTGGTTTATTCATCCAGGTACCACATGCCTGGTCAATTAATAATCATCAGAATGCTGTAGCAGGCCCTGTTCTAGTTGCTTTATGTGTTTTGTCTTCACAACAGACCTACGAGGAAGGTTCTACTGTTGCTCCTGTTTTACAGATGAGGACACTGAAGGTGAGCCATGGTATGTAACTTGTCCAGAGTCAGGGAGCTGTGGATGCGGAGAACCAGGATTAACCCAGGTGGACGTCTGAGCATGCTCACTCACATGTCTGTGCTCATCTGAAGAATGAAACCTAAAGGTCCAGAGGAGGGAGAAAAAGGCAGAGGCTATTGCCATCCTGTTTGGGGGGTGCTCGGCATTGCATCAGGCACCGCCTTTTAGGATGATTAATTCTGTGCTGAGTTGTCAGTGGAAGCCTGTGGAAGTGCAGCCGGACACCCACCTTCTGCAGAAGGCCCTCCCTGCTAATCCGATACGATTGAATTTCCTAGGGTGGCCTTTAGGGCTGTGCTGTTGCTGGAAAGGGAGGGAGAGAGAAGTTTTGCGTATTGTTTTTTGATCAGCAGGTTTGGAAACTTTGAGTGTTTGGCTCACAGGATGGTGGAAACGCTCCAGCGTTTCCTGTGGCCTCAAGTCTGGGCTCTGAGATAGGAAACTGGGCCTGAGCTTTGTCTGCCCCACTGGGAATGCCGGCACACCTCACAGAGTGATAGGAATTGCCTGAGGAGGAGGGGAGCTGGGGGGAGGTGCTGGGGAGTTGTGGGGAGCAGACACTGGCATTGCAACAGCTGAAAAGGAATTTGAAAAGCAAATATCCAAAAACTAGAACAAGGGAGAAAGTGTGTACATTAGTGTGAAAATAATGAACTTTCCATTTGAGATGCTGATTCCCTAAAGTGTGAGAGAGAGCTCAGAGTTGAAGGGATGAGCATCAGTGGCTTTAATCTCATCTTGTATTTTGACAGAATTTCTCTGGGAGGAAAATGAATTCGGAATCAACCCTGCTCTCACCTCGGAGCACCTCCATTTCTGTTTCTGTCCCATGAGACAAATGAACAGTTGCGCTTGAAAAAACCCCTAAAGGTTTTCTATGCAAAGGATTCTGGATTTTTAAAAATGCATCCTTGGCTCGAGTAATCCCTCACATCAAAAAAAAAAAACCCAAACCAAAAAACTCTGAACTTGCTTTTAAGGAAAGAGTGATTTATTTATTCACTTGTCTGAAAAATATTTACTGAGCTGCTGTTTGCCGTGCCATCTGGTCAGGAACAGAGGTCCAGAGATGAGTAAGATGATCGCTGCCCTCGGGGAACTCATTAACCAACAGCGTAAGGAAAGGTGGAAAGGTGCTCTGACCAGTGCATTGTAAGCACCTAAGAAGACAGATGTGAGCGCTGTTCCTTCTTGCCTTGGAGCCTATGGAGTCAGAGAAATCTCTCAAGAGAAGTGGGTGCATGAAATTGGCTTTGAAGGCTAGGTGGGGATTTTTTTTTTTTTTTTTGAAGCCAACCCAGGGGGAGAGAAAGAGAAGTTCTGGAATGCAGAGGGAACACTGAACAGAAGCAGGAGCCGCAAAAATTTGGCAAGCTCGGGAAATGGCCAGGAGTTTGATAGGAGAGAGATAGCCAACCTTTTTCTCAGGACTGTCCCTCTCCCCTCAGTAGATTTTGATACACTTGGAGAGTGATCCTGACCTGGCCAGTCTGGGACTTGTCTTCTTTAAGTAGTGCTACCACCAGCCACTGCAAAAGAATCATTGATGATTTTATGGGAAAACCTGTTATTGCCTGCGTCTGAGGGGGTGGGGAGCAGGGATACAGTTGATGGGGAAGGGGGCCCTGGTGGTGTGGTGCTCAGAGGCAGGTGGGCGCCAGAAAGGTTTATGTGCCTGGAATCACCTGCCAGAGATTTAAAGTGAGAAGTGAGATGTTCAGAATCCAGCTATCACAGATACAAATCTTCTGTTTCTTTTTATATATCTTCTGATGGCCTGCACAGTAGAAGCTGTGGTTAGTTGAATTCCTATGTGAACTGGAAAGAATTACTCAAAGAACAGGGCTTCTTTCCTGGAGACAATCCCATAGACACAGGTGATGATAATTCAATATGGGACTAAAGGAAAGAGTTTTCTCTATCACTTTCCAGTGTATTTCTGGCCCAGACTTTTCAACAGTTCATTTTTTCCTGAGAGGTAAAGGAGGCAAATGGTCTCAAAGCATCTCTTCTCAAAGTGTGTCCCATGAGAAACCAGTGTCAGTCACTAGATGCTCCATGAAAAAATCAGAGTTTTCTGGATAGGTGCATTTGGGAAATATTGTGTATTGCATATGAAGATTTCACAGTACACGGGCATTATATTAAAGACCTATAGTATATGTGCCCTCTTCAACATATGGGATAGCAATTAAAACCATGGGCTCTGGAATCGGACAGATGTGGATTGCGTTCTGGCTGGGCTCCACAGGGGGATATGGGACTTTGAGCAACTTAATGTCTCTGCATCTCAGTTTCCTCGTTTATAAAATGGTTTAGTAAGTGGTACCTATTCCATAAGGTTGGTATGTAAAGTCCATGAACTGGTTATTACTATTAGCTATTATCCATTCAATGATTTACAAGAGCTTTGACTCTTTTTTTTTTTTGCTTTATGTTATTTAATATATCAAAGAAGTAGTGTTTGTGGGAAATGCTTGCCTAAGACTAATCCTAAAATGCAGGCATGACTTTTTTTTTTATTGGAATATAATTGCTTTACAGTGTTGTGTTAGTCTCTGCTGTACAATGAAGTGAGTCAGCTAAATGTATACGTATATCCCCTCCTTCTTGGGTCTCCCTCCTATCCCCACCCCCTATTCCACCCCTCTAAGTCATTATGAACTGAGCTGAGCTCCCTGTGTTATACAGAAGCTTCCCACTAGCTATCTATTTTATACGTGGAAGTGTATGTATGCCAGTGGTACTCTCTTCCCTTCCCCTTCCCCCCCACTGCCCATGTCCATACGTCTGTTCTCCACATCTGTGACTCTATTCCTGCCCTGCAAATAGGTTCATCTGTACCATTTTTTTTTTAGATTGCACATATATGCATTAACGACTTCTGTTAGCAGTCTTGGAGAGCCAAGGCAGGTCCTAGGCAGAGAGGGCTCCATCAGAAATATGGACGGGCAGGTATCACAGCTCCAGAATTGTAGAGCAAAGTATCCCTCCCACTTGGCTGCAAAGTTAGACTGTGTAACTTCAGTGTGTGTTCTATGTACCAGTCATCTCTAAGGGAACGACAAGATTCTAATTCAGAGCAATAAACAGTTATGATAGAGTTGATTATTTCAGTCAGGAATTTTTCAGTGACGAGTGATAGAACCCTAACCCAAACTCACTTAGCATAATGGTGAATTTAAGAGTTCAAAAGTCTAGGAAGAATATTAAGATAGATCAGAGAGTGGAAGGAAAAGTGTAGAAGACAGAAACTCTACATAGTCAGGATTCCTGGCCTCTTATTCACCCTCCTGTCTCTCCTCTCTGATTGTCTTTGCTTCTCCTTGCCTCATTCCTTCCTGTAACAGACAGCCCTTCCCCTCCATGGATGGGATCTATCTACTGACAGCTTCGCTCAACAAGCCATGCAGAAAGAGAGAACACTCTCCTTCCAGGCCTCATAAATCAATCCCCAGAAATTGATTTGCTTGGACCATGTCTGTCCCATGGGCCAACCACTGTTCCCAAGGAGATGGGGGCTGTCATTGGTCAGGCCTGGCCGCATGCCTACTCTTGCTTAATAGCTGGTGAGACAGGACCTAATACGTGAAGAAATGAGATGGAAAAGCTCGCTAGACCACTAGACAAAAAAATTGGAGTGTGTCAACTACAAATTGGCACTTGCCTGTCAACTACAAATTGGTACTTGGCTAGAGCATTTGCCAACCACTGAACAACAACAAGGGCATTTACCATTTACCTCTGTGGAGACCGAGCCCTGTGCTGCTGTTCCTGTTGACCTTCAACACCCTCTGAGGGAGTTCAGGGTGGAGTGAGACACTCTGTAAGCCAGGGAATCTGGTGGAACAGGTCTTCAGGTGCCTAGGTGTTTTCAGGAACTGATTTCACGATCCCAGTCTTTGCATCTCTTCATGTCTAGAAAACCACTATATCTCTTCATGGTGACATCCTTTCTTCGTGACTCGCAGAAGATCTCTTGTAAAGTAAGTGCTTGATTGCATGAACACCCCCCTCCACCAAAATCTTATATGTTGACGTTCTCCCAACCGCATCTCTGGAGCAGTCTCTCAGAGCTGCCGTTCTCATTTTGTCCCAAAGAAAACTTAACTGGCAACTCTCATGTTATGCATCTTTTTATTTGACAAGTGACAAGCGCTCATTAGAGATGTGTGTGAAGGAAATATGTTGGAGTAAAATGTTACAGAATTACCCTCAAGTGGTATCAAGGTATTCATGTTTTTGTGTCAACTTCCCTTTCCTGTTGGTTTTCTTCAATTGATCTTTATATCTCATCTCCCTTTTTTTTTTTGCAGTTAAAATATCATATGTACAACTTAATATCCACTTTGTAAAGTTGGTCTCTATGAAATAAAGTTTTTTTTTTTTTTAAAGCAAGATTAGACTTAGTAACCTGAGTGACCTAGTTCTCAACCATGGGTGATGTTGTCCCCCAGGGGACACTGGGCGAATGCCTGGAGACATTTTGATGGTCACAGCTGAGGCAGTGCTCCTGGCTCTAGTGGACGGAGTCAGAGATGTCACTGAACATCCACAGTCTCTCAGGATGGATGTTGTCCAAAATGTCAATAGATCAGTGGTCAATAAACCACTAAAGAAATGTTACTTTAGTGGTTTCATCAGAACAGAAATTATAATGGCTAGATTTATTACACTAAATATTATGGATTAAAAACAAAGTAATTTTTTTTTAAAGGGCTTTTGCTTTTACATTTTTCTTGATGGTAACAATATAGTAGTAGTATTAGTCACTCAGTTGTGTCTGACTCTTTGCAGCCCCATGGACTGTAGCCTGCCAGGCTCCTCTGTCCATGGGATTTCCATCTCAGGTTGCTGCTGCTGCTGCTAAGTCAATTCAGTCGTGTCCGACTCTGTGCGACCCCATGGACGGCAGCCCACCAGGCTCCCCCGTCCCTGGGATTCTCCAGGCAAGATGAGACATAGTTATTGCAAATACTTTCTCAGGTTGCAATTTTTAAAATATTTAATGAACTATTTGGCTCTGCCAGGTGTTAGTTGCAGCACGTGGTGTTTTTCAGTTGTGGCATGGGAACTTTTAGTTGCGGCATGTGAGATCTAATTCCCTGACCAGGGATGGAACCTGGGCTCCCTGAACTGAGACTTTCCTACTGGTACAGTGGCTAAGACCCTACACTCTCAGATTGTAATTTGTGTTTAAATTTTTATCATGTGCTGTGGAATGCAGAAAATTTTAAGCATCTTTCAAAACAACTATAGCCCCTTCCCTATGTTTTCTGTTTTTGGTGTTGTACATTTGGTAGGATTGCCATGACAAAGTACTGCAGACTGAGTGGCTTACACAACACAGATTTGTTGTCTCACAGTTCTAGGGGCCGGAAGTCTGAGATCAAGGTGTTAGCAGGGTTGGCTAAGTGAGCCCTCTTTTCTTGGCTTGTCCTCAAATAATCAAGCCAAGAGATAAGAAGATGGCTCTCTTCTTGCTATGTCCTCAAATTGTCATCCCTTTGTACGTGGGTCCATATTTCTTCTCCTTATAAGGATACCAATCAGATGAAATAGGGCTGCCCTAATGACCTCATTTTAATTTAATTATCTCCTTAATGGCCCAATCTCCAACTACAGTCACAATCTTAGATACTGGGAGTTGCAACTTCATCGTGTGAATCTAGTTCAGTTCAGTTCAGTTGCTCAGTCGTGTCCGACTCTTTGTGACCCCATGAATCGAAGCACGCCAGGCCTCCCTGTCCATCACCAACTCCCGGAGTCCACCCAAACCCATGTCCATTGAGTCGATGATGCCATCCAACCATCTCATCCTCTGTTGTCCCCTTCTCCTTTTGCCCTCAATCTTTCCCAGCATTAGGGTCTTTTCCAATGAGTCAGCTCTTCGCATCAGGTGGCCAAAGTATTGGAGTTTCAGCCTCAACATCAGTCCTTCCAATGAACACCCAGGACTGATCTCCTTTAGGATGGACTGGTTGGACTTCCTTGCTTCTCCAACACCACAGTTCAAAAGCATCAATTCTTTGGTGCTCAGCTTTCTTTATAGTCCAATTCTAACATCCATACATGACCACTGGAAAAACCATAGCCTTAACTATAGGACCTTAACTAGAGGACCTTTGTTGGCAAAGTAATGTCTCTGCTTTTTAATATGCTGTCTAGGTTGCTCATAACTTTCCTTCCAAGGAGTAAGCGTCTTTTCATTTCATTGCTGCAGTCGCCATCTGCAGTGATTTTGGAGCCCCCCAAAATAAAGTCAGCCACTGTTTCCACTGTTTCCCCATCTATCTGCCATGAAGTCATGGGACCAGATTCCATAATCTTAGTTTTCTGAATGTTGAGCGTTAATCCAACTTTTTCACTCCTCTTTCACTTTCATCAAGAGGAGGAAATAAATGCAATAGCCCACAGTAGGTATCATGACCGAGAGGAGAGGTATCATCCTCTGGAGAGTATGTAAATATTTGGAGGAAGTAGTTCAAATTGCTGAGACTTTATATCTTCATTCATTTATTGCAGATGTTGCCAACTGTCACTTGGGGCTGGGGTAAAGAGTAAGTAAGAAAGTATGTATTTCAAATGCCCAATCCAGTGCTTGGTCTCAGCTCATCCCTGCCCCTTTCTGCCAACTGTACCATAGCCTCCATGATGACAGTTCAAGCCTCTGTGAAAGCATTTTTCTCTGAAAGTTTGCAACCTGTTGTAAGCCAAAGGTATCTAATAGCACATTACCCCCACCTGGTAAGTAAAGGGCCAAGTTATTAGTGAGATACCATATGTGGTTTTCGTGCACTGCATATCCATAAAATGGGATATTGGTTTTGCATTTGATTCACTTCTCTCTTTTCTTCACTTTCTTCTGAATGCTTATGTCTTGCACAGGGTTTTCCCCCATTTATAAAGTCATAAAACTTCCTCCTTGGCCCCTCTGCTCTTCTCACAATGGCCAACAGTTTTCTAACAGAGATGGAGAATCTGAAATGGCACCCCCACCATGTGTCACTCCATCTGGACCCTGCAGTGTGGGAAACACAAGTCTGCTCCCCCTGCTCGCATGGTCCCTGGAGATCATGGCTCATCTACCTGACTGCATAACAAACCTTAGTAAACAACCCTTTCTTAGTGTGCATTTCCAACTTACCTTTCTACCACATACATTTCCACCTGCATCCATGAAGTCCTGAACCCCTCTTCCTCTGTCTAGCCTTTTCTCCAGCCTTTTCTCCTCGCTTAATCACCCCTGCTAAGATGGTTATGAGCTCCAAATTTTAACTGTCTCTTTGAGTTACTCATCTCTGAGTTCTTTGGCATGTGCAGGCATTGTATGAATAAATAAATAAACTTTTTTTTCTTCTTTTAATTTTTTTTTGTTAGTTTAATTTGCAGTCCCCAGCTGAAGAACCTAAGAGGATTGAGAAAGGGGATTTTTTTTTCCCCTTCCTACAATGAAAGGCTACTCTCAGAGCCACTTTCAGAGGTCCTTTCCCTTTTTACATAATTTGGATACCACAGGAAAATGTTGTCTTATCTCTTTTTCTATCTGGGACCACTGAACATTTAAAATCTGGAACTAGTTCTCCCTCCCCACTATTCCCATACTCATTATAAACCTATTATCTGTCACAAGTAGATAATGATGGCGAGTGGAGCAGGGGACAGCTTGCCTATGGAGGAAAGGAAGAGACAGAGGAGTTGAAACAAATTGTTTCTCCAGCTGTTTGCTATTTCTTTCCCATCGATCTGCCTTTTGACTTCTACTGGTCCATCTATCAGGCTCTTTCAGTACAGTTGTGGGGATACATGGTTCACAGGGCAATCATGTTAACTTTCCCACTACACAACTCCTGTAGAACATCCTTATAGGCTTGATTTTCTCTTCTCTTAATAGGGTTTGCTGGTGTAACAGGAAGGCTAGAAATAAGATAAAAGAGTTCAAAGCCATTCAGAGACCCAAAGCTAAAACTCTTATGGAAAATTCAGGGGAAAAAATGGGTCAGATATTTGGGAACTTTATGAACTTCAAGATCTAATCAAACTGCCTGGAAAAACATGCAGAGATGTGACACATCTTTAGGAGACTTCAGTGGAATGAGTTTCAAACACAGAACATGTAGCACTTTGGGTTTAGAACAATGCACAGTGATAGATTTCTAGATAGAAATCAAGAGTGATTTCTCTCCATTGTATCAGATACGTGACCCAAAGATAAGGAGGAGACATTCGGCAGAATAATAAAGACAACTTCAACTTGCTCAGGGCTACATCTGAGGATTTTGGTAACTCACTTCCAAGTAAGAAGTGACTCCTTTTTTATTCATTTAATTTACTTAACTGTAAACAAGTCCTTTGACATGCATCTTATTAAGGTTGTAGAATCTTAGTATTGGCATAAAGTAAATTAATCAGCAACCAAGCCAGAACCTTGTAGAATTCTCCACTCATTCCTTAGGTAGGGAGGACCACAAGGCAGAGTGGTTAAAAAAGATCTCGCCTACACTGCCCTTCAGTGGTTCTGAAATTATAGTTTGCATAACAATTATTATATCAAGGAGTTTATTACATAAATTCATGCAGCTTATATTTACTGGGCAATTTGATTAGACTCAGTTTTACTGCCAGTAGCTCTGATGAGATGTCAGTTGTAGAAAGGATGCATTCAGCCAACACCATGCATGAGATGCCTGTGGGCCCTGGTATGTAACTGTGATCAGGATGTGTACCCTGCCTTACAGTGCTCCAAGCTGTGGTTGGGGGAGGTTGACGAGAAGACTCAAAAGCTATGAGCACTGTGTCTGAAGATGCAAAGATGCCAGGAGACTACATTTGTTGACTGAAATTTAGAAATACTTTTGCATCTCAGTGATGCCTGACCAGGCACTGGGTCTGAATGTTCATGTTTCTTGCTGAGCCTGTCTTGTGTCTCTTCAGCCATGGCTTGCCCTGATCATTAGTATCTTCCCAGAGAACTTGGCATGTGTTAGTCACTCAGTCGTGTCCAACTCTTTGTGACTCCATGGACTGTAGTCCACCAGGCTCCTCTGTCCATGAGATTTCCCAGGTAAGAATTTGTTGTCCTTCAGATGCTCAGTCATGTCAGACTTTTTGTGACCCCATGGACTGCAGCACACCAGGCTTCCCTGTCCTTCACCATCTCCCAGGGTTTGTTCAAACTCATGTCCATTGAGTACGTGATGCCATCCAACCATTTCATCCTCTGTCATCCCCTTCTCCTCCTGCTTTCAGTCTTTCCCAGAATCAGGGTCTTTTCTAATGAGTTGGCTGTTTGCATCAGGAATACTAGGTAGACATTCCCTTCCCAGGGGATCTTTCTGACCCAGGGATTGAACCCAGGTCTTCTGAATTGCAGGCAGATTCTTTGCCATCTGAGCCACCAGGGAAGTCCTGAGAACTTGGCAGCTCACACCTAACTGGAGGACGATTTTCCCCTCAGAGGACATTGGCAGTGTCTGGAGACATTTCTGACATTTCTGTCACAGCTAAACAGGGTTATTGACCTTTAGTGGGTAGAGGCCAAGGATGCTGCTAAACATCTTACAAGGGTGAGAAAACCTGAGCTAGAAACGTTCTCTTCTGAATTTCATCAGTAGCAACATGACTATATATAGAAGCTAACTGTTTCTTCGTGGAAATATAAATTCAAGAGGATAAAATGTGGACTTCTGAGAATAATGAGGTGGATGGGATTATTCATTCTGCAGTTGTACACCTGACTCTACCTATGGGAACCTGGCTGTACCCCATCTCTGCTGCTTGTTAATGTGGGGAAAACTGATGAGGACTAATTGGGCTGGTTAGGTGAGTTCCCAAGGGGTGCTCCCAGCCTCTTTGCTCTCAATGGCTGCTTTGTGCACCGCTCTTATGTTGTTCTCTACGGAGGCACAAGGAGAACTGTGTTATTCTATTCTCACCTGTTCAACAGGTTTTGTCTGAACAGTCTTTGAGAAATAAATATCTTTTAAAGGGGAAAAAAAGCACACTTGGCCTTTGATTCCTGGAAGGCCAGATGACCTCTTTCAAAGTAACTCTAGACTATTTTGTGTAGAGTTGGGAGGAAATTGCTCAAAATGCATTTTTATTTCTACTGTCTATTATCTGTTCTCTTCACCACCACGATTATGTGTTCTTTGGTTTGAATAGTGTTACCTGATATTTGCACTGAGTCTGTTTTCACATTAGAACTTGTTTTCTTAACTCTTATTCTAGGATATGTAATTCAGTATGGATCCTCGATTGAAGTGATGTGGTACCGATAAAATACACTATCTTAGAATTCTCAAGTGAATTAAAAGAGTGTACAGATTATGAAGAAATCTGTCCCAGTGCAGACTGGCTGCTTGTATTTGTACTTATGAGACCCATAATTATGTAGCAGTCCCTGTTGTTGAATATTCAATTGTTTTCAAGTTTTGGGAACTACAACCAAAACGGCAATTGACATTGTTATGGTTGAGTTAATAGTTATTTCTTAAGGAAACATCCTAGAAAAGTAAAATTACTCAAAGGGAATATAGAATTTTAAGGCTTTGAGTACAGTTTGCCAAAGATACCTCTGGAAAGTTGTGCTAATTTATACTCAGAATAGATAGATATGCATGGACATGAACTTTCTTCTTTAAAAGTTAAGACCAAGAGTTAGCATAGGAATGTCTAGGAGGGTCAAGAGTACAGTGAGTGAACCTACCACATTGTGGCCCCAAACTGCTGGAACTCACTCTCTTATTACTCTTACTCTTACTTACTTGACTTTGGCCCCTCACCTGTTTCAGGAACAGGTAAGGCATGCTCCTCCCTCAGGGCCTTTGCACTTGCTAGTTGAAATAAAGTATTACCTGCCATATTGGTAAAGAAAGGATCTAGCCACCATGTTACAGTCGGCCCAAATGTGAGTCCTGAGGGAACTCAGGAAGGAAACAAAGGATGTCTGCCATCCAGCAGTCAGCAGACTGCAGCCACTCCCCTCCTCTATGAGAAAGCACTTCTGGCCCCACACAGCTGAGGTGCACATCAAAGAATGGTTTCAGTGAACCCAGACTCTTGCATCTTACCATATACAGAGAAGCACTAAATTCCTTAACTTGAGATATCTAGTATTCTTTTATTAACAGTAATCTTTTGTTTCGACTTCCTGGTACGGTTACAAAAACTCCGATATATCCTGGCTCACTGCTTCCTCTTGGGAGCAGTTTACTCAGGGTGATTTGAGATGCTGCCTCCCGGGCTCAAAGTCCTAAGAACATCCACTGAATAAAACATAACTCTCAACTTTTAGGTTGTGCATTTTTATTTCAGTCAACACGCTCTCTTGGCCTGTGACATGATTTCCCCAAGTGTTCGCATGACTCACCTTCTCACTTCTCATAGACCTTTGCTCACATTCTGCCTCTCACTGAAGCTTTCCCTGGTTTCCCTATTTAAGACTGCATCCTGCCCCTCCCACACAGATATACTCACAGACTTCAGATTCTCCTTCCCTGATTTATTTCTCTCCATGTCCCTTGATGCCACCTAAGGTGCAGATTTGCTGCTGTATCCCCAGCACTGAGAAAACAGCTGGCACAGAATTGGGCTTAATAATTATTTGTTGAATGAGCCACTGCACCACTGCTTTGGAGATATGCTCCTGCTGGTTAGCACTGATTATCTTCACACCAGGCTGGCTTCATCATCCTTGGCCAGAGGGGCAGCCGTTTTGTTTTGGTTCATTTCCTTTACTTGTCAGCTCTGGTGAAGTTAGTTATTTATATCACTGCTTGTGTTGTTATTATTAACTGACATTAGGCTGTCACTATTAGCTCTGTTATCTCTATTATCTTAGCCATGTCCAACTGCCACAGACAGGGGTTAGTAACTGACAAGCCCCACTCGGGTTTGATAAAGAATCAGTTGCATATGTTTGACTAGAAGCTTTATACAGAGATCAATTTCTGAATAAAAGACCAAGAACCCAGTAGAAAACGGGCAAAGTATTACTTCAGTTCACAGTAAAGTAGACATGGGACTTCACATCTTTACGTTCAACTTCCCTCACAATAAGAGAAATAGACATTGGAAGTACATTGAAATATATTTTTTCAGTGCATGGAGGTGTGCAAAAGTTCAATCTGTTGGTGAGTCTGTGTAAATAGGCAGACTCATCCATTGCTAAAGGGAGGGTAGACTGGTACAACTCTCACTAGGGAGGGATATTTGGAGATGGTGTCAGAATCTAAAACTGCTTATACCCTGTGACCCAACAATTTTACTTCTGTGAATCTACTGTAAAGGTATACTTGCAAGTGAGCACAATGATGTATGCATAAGGTTATTCACCAGAGGCTTGTTTATAACAGCCAGAGGTGAGAGATCACCCAGTGGCTCATGGCAGGGGACTCGCTCTTCAGATAAGACACTTCTATACAAAGAATGACTATGCAGCTGTAGAAGGAACCAGGATACAGTGTTTATACTAATATAGAAGGTTTTAGAAGACACATGAGCTGAATAAAACAGGGTTTAGAATGCTGCCTTTTATATAAAGAAAATGGGAAATATATGTTTTAACATTTGACTTACATGAAGAAATTCTGAAGGGACACATAAGAATCTATTAACAGTGGCTAGCTGGATGGATGGGATGGAAGTTATATCCGTTCGGGAGGAGGGAGATTCACACTGTCTTTACACACACACACACACACTCTCATTTTGAATTGCATGAATGTTTTACCTGTTCAAAAATATTATGTTAAAAAAAAGTCATTCTTAAAGAAATGAGGGAGTCTGGGAAAGAGAGGCAGCAGAGGATTAATCTTACTTCCCTTGTGTAAGCAACACTATTCATTCCAGTGAGAATTCAAGGTCTGTTCTGAATGCTGTATTCACCACCACAGTTAATTTTCTTCGCCTCTTGTGAACTGGCCTTGGGGAGGGAGGGTGTGTGTACATGTGTGTGAACCGTGGGGCGTGGCTCCTTCCTCATGATATCCTGGTTGCTATAGTGCAGAGCTCTATTTGTGACACCCAGAAAACACTTTAAAGAAATGCTGCTTCCTGGCCATGACTTCCTGGGCAATCTGTCCTTCCGGAGACTGTTGAGCACGAGGAGTTCGCATGTGCTTCTGGGCAGAGTGAGCCAGGCTCATTCAGACCCCGGGCACCGGTCAGAGCAGAACTGGTCGGTAAGGGTTCCGCCTTGCTTCACACTGGAGACTTGGGAGCCTATCCCTCGCCAGCGCCTCATCTCCCGGTGGCTCTGAGCCCAGGGCATTGGTATCTTCCCCTCCTCTACCTTCCCTCCTGGGGAGCCGCCACTGAGTGGTGCAGTTGGCGCCCTGAGTCTGCTGCACCCAGAGCCGTTTCTTGTACCTAAACCACCAGTGAAAACAGGAAGTGATAAAGCAAAATTCACCCTGTATTTGTACTGAGCGACTTCTCTTTCTCTTTTCGTCATTCCTCATTAGGTGTAGACACGTGCAGCCGTCTACACCGTAGGATCCCACTTCCACTGGCTTTGGACGTTCCTGGAATTTGCAATGCCGCCGCCCGCGGACATCGTCAAGGTGGCCATAGAATGGCCAGGTGCCTACCCCAAGCTCATGGAGATCGACCAGGTTAGTAAGACTGGCAGTCATTTGGCGGTTATTTTAGTTTCCCTTCTATTCTGAATTTTTCCCAGACTTAGTTCTTTTTTCTCCTGTTCTCTCTCTGGCTGTGTTGAAAAATTGGTGTGATAATAGTTACAGTATAGTTTGATTTCTGTACCACATGTAGTGGCGAAGGATGGGGTTTTATACTTGTCCAACATCTACTCAGAGTGAGTCAGTACAGGGTTTGTGTCCGAAGCTGTGAAGGAGCTGGAGGGACGAGGGGACTGGACTTGGGCCGTTGATGCAGTGGAGCTGTCCTAGCACTGCCTTGCAGAGACTCATGACTATGAGTAGATTGTTTTATTATAGACAACACAAAACTTAGTTTTGGGGGTCACTCTTCTCTGGTTTTTGCAGAAGCAGCCATCAAGTACAATGTGACTTTGTCCTATTACTATTTTGATGATGAAATTAGCATAGAGGGGTGGGTCTTGGGTCCTAGCCAGTTGTCATTTCATTATTAGAGTTAAATGCACTGTGGCTCTAGTGTATTGTCTGGTATATGAAAAATGCCCAGTAAATTTTTACTGCACGAAAAAATATCACAAAGATTTTTAGCATGGTTTTACCTATGGAAGCATCCTTTAGCTTGGGTACTGAGTCTTATGATGTAATCGATTGCAGGCAATCTCAGGGAGCTCACTTTTGTCATTCTAGAAGAAATGACTTAAAAACAAAAAAGTTCGAGACCTAGTATATGCTTAAGGGTTTCATAAAGCATGTAGTATGGGGTTCTGGATGGCTTTCTACGTTTTCAAAATTAGGGTACCATAGCAACTCTACTTTTTATGTACTCGATACTATTTTATGATTACGCTGTACATTTTTTTTCTGGTCAGATTTTATTATCTGGTTGAAGACTACTGGAAGATTTATAAGCTACTGTGTGCATTCAAATGATTCATTAAATTATAAAGGTCAAATGAGAGTTAGTTGAGTTTGAGCATGAATGTAAGGAAGAGTAAATTTTGTTGTAAAAAAGGTGTCATCAGACCAACATGTCATAATCATTGTAACTGCTCTTTGAGGCAGATTTTGTTGACTTTAGAAGCAATCCATGAAAGTAGAGAAGTGCGCTCAGTTATTTTACATACATTTGTGTCAGACAACAGTTGTTTACGCTTTTTCATGTGCTGTTTGAGAGAGGGTACACATTGAATATTACTGCAAGATATGGCTGGGGCTACTTGGTGAAGACTAAATGTTGTTAGGATTATGTTTGTCTACAACCCAAGAGAACAATTGTTTCAAAGAGATAGAAGTTGGCTTCTCAAGTCCACAGGACTTCCCAAGTCCATAGTACTTCCCTAGTGGCTCAGATGGTAAAGCATCTGCCTACAATGTGGGAGACCTGGGTTCGATCCCTGGGTTGGGAAGATCCCCTGGAGAAGGAAATAGCAATCCACTCCAGTACTCTCGCTTGGAAAATCCCATGGATGGAGGAGCCTGGTAGGCTACAGTCCACAGGGTCACAAAGAGTCGGACATGACTGAGTGACTTCACTTTCTTTCCTTCTTTCTTTCAAGTCCACAGGGCCATCCTGGGCTGGCATGCTCCAGTGACATGACACTGATGCTCCAGTGTCATGGACCCAGGCCCATTCTGTTTTGTTGCTTTGCCTTGTCTGCAGGTGGGGCTGAGGATCAGTTGCTTGAACATCACCTAGGAGCTCAGTAGATATACAGACTCTCAGACCCTACCCAGACCTCCTGACCCAGATGTGAATTTTAACAAGGTCCCCAGGGGATTCCTTGTATAGTTAAGTCTGAGAAATATTGAGCTGGATACCTGTGCCCAAGCCCGAGGCCATATCAGAAACATTTGGGGCACTTGTTCAAATGTTCTCTGGGGCCCCATCTCCAGAGATTCTAAGTCAGTGGTTCAGGTAAACTATTTCCTTTTGATTCTGCCATGGCCAAGGGTGTTTGGAAACCTCTTATTTAAGACAGCAATTCCTGACGTATACTCTTAGGGGCCTGTGGAATCAGTGTCCTGTCCCTGCCTTTGGGGATGGCCTTTGTTGTATGTGTATCAATAATCTTTCTAAAATATTCTTTTTATTTGGTAACAATTTTAGATTGACAGACAAAATACAAAGATTGTTAGAGAGTTTTTGTACACCCTTCACTAAGTTTATCCTAATGTTAACATCTTAATATAACTGTGGTACATTTGCTTCAACTATGCTGATTGCTAGTAACTGAACTACAAAATTTATTAGGATTTCATCAGTGTTTCCACTAATGTCCTTCTGTGACAGGATCCAATACAAGAATACCAACTGCACTGTAATATATCCATCTTGTTTCCTCTGTCTTCTCCAGTCTTTGACAGTTTCCAAGTCTTTCCCTTGTTTTTCATGGCCTGATAGTTTTGAGGAGTAATTTATTTCAATACAGTTTCACACACGGAAATGACAAGAATAGTACAAAGAACTCCTGTCTACCTTTTATCCAGACTTACTAATTATTAATATTTTGCTTCATTATTTTTTCTCTCTTGTATACATATCCCCTTTTGAACCATTTGAGTGTGACTTAGAGGCAGCATCTCTCTTTACCCCAAATAATCAATGTGTCCTCCTTAAGAACAAAATCATTCTCTTACATAACCATACTCTCTTTATAGAAACCAGAAAACTGAACATTAGTTCAAAATTATCATCTGGTTCAGAGCCCAAAGCCCATATTCATATTTCATCAGTTATTCCAATAAGATCCTTGATAGGTATTTTCCTCAGTCTGACATCCTTTCAGGATCCTGAAAGGATCAATCATAACAATACGTTTATTGTCATGTCCCTCTGGTCTTACGGCTCTTGAATGGTTCTTTGGAGGCTCTTGAATGGTTCTTTGGAGATTCTTTATCTTTCCTGACCTAGAAAGTTCTGTAGAGTAGAGTACAGGTATTTTGTGGGATGGCCTTCAGTTTGGGTTTCTCCAGTGTTTCTTTCCAATTAGATGCATGTTTTGCATTTTTGGCAGACAGAAAGGAGAGATGAGGGTCCTCTTCAGGGCATCACGTCAAGAGGTACATAAAGTTGCTTTGTCTCATTCTTTGTGATGGTTCTAAATTTACAGATGCTAATATTGAGGTTCTTAGAAGTTAGATGATTTCCTAGTCAGTGAGACCAGAACACAAACACAGGCCTTCTGTACTTTGAAGACCGAACTTTTCAACCATTGGCTACATTGTAGACCTCCTGCTAATGCCATATGGAGACCTCCACAAGGTGTTAGGAGACCCAGTCCCTTTTGGCCCTGCAGTGGCTGAAGCTGGAGTGAGTGGCAGCCTTGCTATCAGGTGCTGTTTCTTGATTGAGTTGGAAGTTGGCACTAGGATCGCAAATGTATCTGCACAAGCAAGGAAGACTTGGGCAGTTTTCTCCTAATCTTCTACCTTGTTTAGTAAAGGTCACATCACCTGCTTCTCTCCCATCGCATTTTACCTTTGCTCCTTTGCTCTTAGCTACCATTTCACTACAAGGTATTTCTGGAAGCTGGGTCAAGCATGGCTGCTCTGTCTTCTCCCCCAAACCTCCAGTATCCCTCCACTTGTCACACTGTGTTGTCCTTATCTATCAACTTAAACTGGTGGTCCTCAACCCTGAGTGTGTCAGGGCAGCTTGTGAGAAACAAACATCCCAGGCGCACTCCCAGGCCCACTGCAGAGATTGTGATTCTGCCGACCTGGGGTGGACCCTTGATCTGGTTTGCGACGAGCAGTAAATAAATCTAGAGCAGAGTCACCCTCACTGCATCCTGCAGGGGCTTGAGAGGAAACCACCTTGAGCCTGAATTACTCCATTTCTGAATACCTTTTTTTCTAGTGCCTGTTGACCAACCTTTCTATATAAGTAAATAATTAATGACTAGCTGGGAGAGGGAGATTCCTGAGTGGGGATCAAGTCTGCTCAGACAGGGCCCATCCCGATTGCAGGGGATGTCTACTTGGAGTGGATTGGTTTATCTTCATTCTAAATTTTGAGGAGACAGTTCTGTGTTTCTACTCCACAGGAAAAGCCCCGAGGAACCTTTTACAAGTGAAGTCTGCTCTATCATGTGAGGCTCTCAAAAGAGCTGTCATCTAGCTTCTTTGTTCATGGCAGCGGCCTCTGCTCCTGTCTTCACTGTCTGTTGCTGGCTTTCAACCTCAGGAACCATTTGCGGTTTTAGGTGATCATTGTCTGGATATACAGAGCCAAAAAGGCTTCCTGTCCACTCTTCCCGTTAACCTAATGCTTTCTGAACAGATGTTTTTTGGTCAAGCGTGTAGAACCCCCAGCTCTTGGACAAGAGGCATAATGCAGTGTGTCCTAACAAACACGATGTGGGCTCCAGGACATTTAAACCTGTGGGGTGGGCTCAGTGGCCCCCTTTCTGTGAGAACCCGGTTAGCCTCTTTGAACCTCATTATCTTTGTCTTGTCAAGATAATAAGTCACCACTTTTATGATCATTGTGAAGATTAAAGAAAATGTATGAAAAGAATAGGACACTGCCCAGTTCAGAGTAATTGCACAGTAAAGGCATTGTTGGGCTTCCCTGGTGGCTCAGCAGTAAAAGAATTTGCCTGCAATGCAGGACCCACAGGAGGTGTGCGTTTGATTCCTGGGTTGGGGAGATCCACTGGAGGAGAGCATGGCAACCTACTCCAGTATTCTTGCTGGGAAAATCCCATGGATGGAGGAACCTGGTGGGCTATGGTCCATAAAGTCACAAAGAGTCAGACACGACTGAAGTGGCTTAGCATGCATGCAAAGGCTTTTCTGCTGCTCATTTAAGCAAGTTCTCATCCAATAAGAGAATGAGATGCTCAGGTTTTCTTTTTTACTTGCCCTTCTATCGTGAATGGTTTCCCACCTTTATCCTTCTTTTTCTGCATGACTTTGTAAATATTTAGGAAAGAGAAAAAGTTAAAGGGCAAGTGGGAGGGAGGCATCACCTAGTAATAAAGGAACATGCTAACTGGCCACACAACAAGTTCATGCTGTGGAATATTCACTGGCTCCCTAGTATTTCTCCAAAATATTTTCTCCCACCTCTTTGCCACCTGCTCTTCTGTCTGCTGCACTGTCTTCCTCCTGCCTCTGTTCTGCCCCCCATGCCTTTCTTTACAAGGATTACACTGACGCCAGAAAGCCACCACTCCAATCTGGGCCTTAGATATTCTCTGCTGTGTATTTGCCCAGAAGGGATGATGAAAAGAGATGCATGGTTTTCAACCTTAGTTCTGCAGATCCTCCTCAAATGGTTCAGGGTGAAGGCTGTGTGCCATAGGCCTCCAGGGTCTCCATGCCCACTTCTGCCACAGCAGTGGCTGTTGACCTTTTCTCGCTTTTGGATGCTTTGGGGAAAGATTTTGTTTGAAGAAAGTATACCACAATTAAAAGAAAAAGTCATGGATGATCCTTGAGCTTCCTGGTGACCCTGAGACTTGTCAGATTCCTTGGCTTGCTTCATGTCCTGCTGTGATTTTCTCTTACATTATCCCAGGTTCAAGGTATTTGCATGTGCTGTGAGCAGTTCTCAAGTACCCTCTTGCTTTGGAGAAACCGCCCCTTTACGAGTGTGTCCCTGCCCATATTTGCACTTTTCTTTCCCCCACGCACTTTTCTTCTGCCCTCTCTTACTCCCTCCACTCTAAATCTTGGCATTGCTAGCATCACACAGAGCCTCCTTTCTGCTCAAGTCTTTTTCAGTTCTGTTGCAATGCAGTTGTTTCTCCATCCTTCTAATCCCTACCCCCCCCCCCTTTTTTTTTGGCTGCACCACGTAGCATGAGGGATCTTAGTTCCTTGGCTAGGGATCAAACTCTTACCCCTACAGTGGAAGCACAGAGTCTTGCTTGCTGGACTGCCAGGGAAGTCCCATCCTTTTAATTCCTTATATCGTTTTCTTTGCCTGTAGATTTTGTTTACAGTTAACATAACTTGAGCCTGACATTATTTACATTTTTAAAATGTGCCTAAGTCTTTTGAAGTAGATTATAAGCTTCTGGTGGTCAGTCTGTTTTATATACATTTGTATTCTGCAGGCCATCACATTGGTCTCTTTCTGTGGGATGACTTTTGGCTTGAATCGTGAGTAGTAAAGATAAGCATAAAACATTGGTATTCTCCATTCTTCAAAGAGAAAGAAATTACAATAGCAACCCCTCTTCATACATGGTTGCAGATTTTATTTTTCTAAAAGGAACATAGATGCATGTGTTTTTAGGCAAGCGTGCACAAAATGATTGCTCATGGTTTTCCCTCAACTATCTGATTTCTGTAGTATATTTAAGCTATCCTATTTCTGTAATATATTTAAGATATAATTCAATATGCATAAATTTGATTTACCCAAGACCTTTTAATGGCTCACTCATTGCATAAAGCGCATTGAAGTTTTTGTGCTTGACACAGGAGTTTAACTCATTCTATACATAGTACTAGTAATAGTGGTAATATTAATAATAACGTATACCATCCAATTAGCACATATGATGTGCCCGGCAGTGTCATAAGTGCCCTGCATGGAGTACTTCATCCCCTTCCTAAAGCCTAGCAAGGCAGGCTTTACACTTCTCATTTCATAATTTTTCCGAGTTACCTGAGATCACACAGATAGGATGTTATTGATCTGAATCCAGATTGGGCTTCCCTGGTGGCTCAGAGGTTAACGCGTCTGCCTGCAATGCTGGAGACCCTGGTTCGATCCCTGGGTCGGGAAGATCCCCTGGAGAAGGAAATGGCAACCCACTCCAGTACTCTTGCCTGGAGAATCCCATGGAGGAAGGAGCCTGGTGGGCTACAATCCACGGGGTCGCAAAGAGTTGGACACAACTGAACGACTTCACTTTCACTGTCACTTTTGGGTGACACTAAAAAATCCAGGCCGTTTGTACTAAATCATAATTCTGTTTGGTAGCTCTTTTTTAAATTTCATTTCAGCTTTATTGAGGTACAGTTGACATAGGATGAGAACAATTCATTTGTTTTTCTCTAAAAATATTTATTTATTAATTTGGCTGCACCAAGCCTTAGTTGCAGCAGGCAGGCTCTTCAGTCTTCGTTGCGGCATGTGGGATCTAGTTCCCTGAACAGATACCAAACCCTGGGCCCTCTGTGCTGGGAGCGCGGAGTTTTAGCCACTGGGTCACCAGGGAAGTCGGGAGCATAAGTTCTATTCTCTTAGACAGTTTCAATCATACAGTACAGTATTATCAACTGTAGTCACCATGTTTTATATTAAATCCTCAGGCCATGTTCATCTTACAGCTGAAAGTTTGTATGCTTTGACCAATCTCTTCATATTTCTCTCACTCGCCAACCTCTGGCAACTTCTTTTCTACCCTCTGTTTCTAGGAAATTGAATTTTGTGTGTGTGTGTGTGTAGATTCCACATATGAGTGATATTGTGTGTGTGTGCTTAGTCACTTCAGTTGTGTTCGACTCATGCAACCCTATGGACTGTAGCTCCCCAGGCTCCTCTGTCCATGGGGATTCTCCAGGCAAGAATCTTGGAGTGGTTTGCTCCCTCTAGGGGATCTGCCCGACCCAGGGATCAAACCAGTATTTGTCCTTCGCTGTCTGTCTGATTTTGTGTGTTCGGTGGTTCTGTTTGGGTCTCTCCATCCCTTATGGCTCCATTCAATGGCTCACACCAGTAACAACAGCCTCGTTTAAACAGACACTTCTACCACTGCCGGATTGCCTCCTCCATCCACTGACAAGATGACTTCCTGGGACACAGTGTATGATGAAAGCCAAGTCTGAATTTATTTAAAAACTAGGGAAAAGATGGTGAATGGTCTGGGTTATCATTGAAGGAGCCCACCTGAAATGAGACAGAGCCTTGAAACGTGGGGGTTTCTTTGGGGTTGGACACTGGGAGGGGCAGACTGGCCTGGTGCTTACAGGCACAGCCTTTGGATGGGCTTATTTGGACTCAAAATCTGGGTTGCTACTAAGTGCTGTGTGACAGGGGACAAGCCTCCTGCTTTGTAAGGATGAACTGTCAATATTCTTGGGTCCTTCCTGACTTTGTGGGGATTCAGTGAGGTAGTCATTCAGCGCCCTGCTTAATAATCATTTAGGAGCCAATTATGATTTTTTTTCAGGGTCACACATGAAATAGAACCATTTTCTTATGTTTCAAGCAAGACTGGAACCAATGATACAAACTTTCCTTAAGTGCATTAAAGTTATCTTTTCAGCCTAAAAACCTGTAATTCCCAAGACATTTAAATATTGAGAGCCTGGTGAGCTAAAACAGTTGAGCTCCAAATAAACATTCTGAATTCAGATGCAATCACGTTCAGTTCAGTTCAGTTCAGTTCAGTCGTGTCCAACTCTTTTCGACCCCATGGACTGCAGCACGCCAGGCTTCCTGGTCCATCACCAACTCCTGGAGCTTACTCAAACTCATGTCCATTGAGTTGGTGACACCATCCAACTATCTCATCCTCTGTCATTCCCTTCTCCTCCCGCCTTCAATCTTTCCCAGCATCAGGGTCTTTTCCAGTGAGTCAGTTCTTCGCATTAGGTGGCTAAAGTATTGGAGTTTCAGCTTCAGCATCAGTCCTTCCAATGAATATTCAGGACTGATTTCCTTCAGGATTGACTGTCTATCAGATCTAATCCCTTGAATCTATTTGTCACTTCCACTGTATAATCGTAAGGGATTTGATTTAGGTCATACCTGAATGGTCTAGTGGTTTTCCCTACTTTCTTCGATTTCAGTCTGAATTTGGCAATAAGGAGTTCATGATCTGAGCCACAGTCAGCTCCCAGTGTTGTTTTTGCTTATGTATAGAGCTTCTCCATCTTTGGCTGCAAAGAATATAATCAATCTGATTTTGGTGTTGACCATCAGGTGATGTCCACGTGTAGAGTCTTCTCTTGTGTTGTTGGACGAGGGTGTTTGCTATGACCAGTACATTCTCTTTAACAAAACTCTGTTAGCCTTTGCCCTACTTTGTTTTGTACTCCAAGGCCAAATTTGCCTGTTACTCCAGGTATCTCTTGACTTCCCTGCAGTCACATAGAATACACAATTTGAGTGTATTTAACACTGCTGAGCAGTATGTTTAAAAATAGTTAAGATTGTAATTTTAATGTAATGTGTATTTTGCCACAGTGTTCATAATAAAAAAGATCCCATAGAATCAAGAAAATGAGACTGAATTTCTGGAAAACAAGGTTCTACCCTTGCCCTGCAGAAATGAAAAGTCTTGTGCCTGTCCTGAACTCTTTTCCTGAACGGTTGTATTACATTGGACTTTCTCAATCTCAGAACTACTGACATTTTAGACTGGAGAAGTCTTAGTTTTGTGGTCTGTGCTTTGCATTTGAGGATTTTAGCAGTATCCTGGCTTTTACCCACTAGATGCCAGTGGCATTCCTTCCCCCATCTGTGACGACCAACAGTGTGTCCAGACAGTGCCAATGTCCCCTGGGTGGTGGACAAATTTCCTCCTATCAAGGGGGGACTAAATCAGTGGCTCCAAGCTTGGTTCTGCATCTGAATTGTTTATGACACGTATTGAACACAGAGAGGATTATTTGTAGATGTGGTTCAAGAGCTGGGGATTCCTGTTTCTTCAAGCTTCGTAGTAATGCTGATGTTCTTGGACACAGATTTAGAAACTGTTGTGCGGCCCTATACATTTCTCTCTGCTGGTGCTGCCTCTGGCTCCCACAGTAATGTTTAGGGAGTCCTTAATGCTTCCTTCAGTAAAATGGTCCTAATAGTTCTTCGCTTTTTCTTACTTTATAAAGAATACAAACATGACACTTTCAAGAGTTTATTTGGTCCCGCTTAAGAGAATCCCAGGGACGGAAGAGCCTGATGGGCTGCTGTCTATGGGGTCGCACAGAGTCGGACACGACTGAAGCGACTTAGCAGCAGCAGCAGCAAGAAAAGTGTGATGAAGCCTGTGTGATGTTATACTGCTGGGTTTTGTGCTGTCATAACCAGGTAGAATGATACTGAGACAGGAAAAGTCATGGCTCATCTGATTTTTGCAACTGTTGGATTTGGTATCGTAACAGCTATTTCTTAAACTTCCTTTAATATAAAGTGACCGAAGAACTTCCCTTTCTGGTTTTAGCTCTCTCCCTTTGTATGTGAGAGTGTGTATAATCTCTTAAAATCTTAGAGTTTGCCATGCTTTGGAGGAGAAAGATGGAAAACATATGTTTCCCCTTAGCTGAGAACCCAGGTTAATTGCACAAGCATGAACTCCAGCATTCTGCTTTTTCTCTGAAGATGAACTGCAGATTTCAGTTTGCTTTCTAGGTAGGTAGGGGTGATATTCTCCTCCGTCTACTTCCCTTCCTCAGCTCTGTCACTAAGAGCAGATTGGGTAACTCGGGACAGAACCTTTTATCAACCATGTTTCCTTAAGGTTTTGATGACTAAGACATCTCACATTTCTAGAACCTTTCGTGTATGTCACACTGTGTATTTTGTTTTCCTGTTAGGTCAACTGGCAGTTTGTGGTGGAGTATATAAATATGTAGCTTTCAGCATGAAGCAGGACTCTGGCTTCTCCTAAAAAGGTGCTTTGTTCTAGAGAAAGGCAGCTTGCACTTTGTCTCTAGGGGTGTGTAGACCTGTGCAAGGTGCCCAGAACTTCTCGGGAATGAGAGCAGCCTCAGGGGGAAAGAAATATATGCTTTTCTGGTTGTTTTTTTTTTTTTTCCTAGAATTTCCATCAGATGTACTCATGAGTCCTCTGAGTCAGTGGTACCACCATGGTGCTGGACCACCTCCCCTGCAACTCCTAAAGTCTCTCAAATAGCAAATCCTGTGGAATTTACCTCCTCAGTGGTTCTTGATTCTGTCTACCTTTTCTTTTTTTTCTTTTCTTTTCTTTTTTTTTTAATTTTATTTTTAAACTTTACATAATTGTATTAGTTTTGCCAAATATCAAAATGAATCCGCCACAGGTATACATGTGTTCCCCATCCTGAACCCTCCTCCCTCCTCCCTCCCCATTCTTGATCCTCACTGCTCTCGCTTGCCTCCACTTGCCTCCTCGGCTGGCCTCCTGGTCTCCACTCTTACTTCCCTTCTAAGGCATTCTCCCAGGCCTATCAACCTTCAGTGCTTTCCCACTGCACTTAGAATAAAATCTAGACGTTCTGGCTACGAACCTGCTATCCCCAGCCTTTGCTTACCTCACCAGCTTTGCTTAGAGTTACTGCAACTTCCACCAAACTCCTATCTTGGTTCTAATTATAAGTGAATTTTTTTTTCTTTCATAACTGCACACTTCTCAGAGCCTTTACAAATGTGATTTTTCTTTTAACTGGAAGTTACCATCCTTTCATTTCTCTGCTCATCTAACTCCCATTCCCTCTTGATCCCAGATGAAATGTAAACTCCTTAGAAGTCATCTGATTTCTCAGATCAGATCCAGGCCCTTGTTATATGCATTTGTAACAGTCCATATGGCTCCACTTATTCATTATGTGATGCTATGCACAGGCCATGTGTGTTCCCCGTGCCTAGTACAGTGCCTGGTGTGTGGGACAGTCATAAGAATAGGAGCAAAGGAAATAGGTGATGTTTACACCTTCTCTGTCTGATGATGCAATTAAATACAGTTATGAAAGGAGTGGCCCTTTGAGAAGAACATCCCTCCCCTTGTCCCCACCACGCATTCTAAATATATTGTTTTATCGTATGAATTGACTTTATGAAGATCTATTTTTATCCTTCCATCAAAGCATTCCGTAATCAAAAGACAGCCAAATGACTTTGAGATGTGAAATTGCTGAGTTGTATCCGACTCTTTGTGACCCCCATAGACTGTAGCCTACCAGGCCCCTCTGTCCATGGGATTTTCCAGGCAAATGTACTGGAGTGGATTGCCATTTCCTCCTCCAGGGGATCTTCCCAACCCAGGGCTCGAACCCGGGTCTTCCGCATTCTAGACATACGCTTTACCATCTGAGCCATGATCATTACACTGGAACAAGTTTGTGGTGATCTATTTGCATTCATCAGCCTTATCACCATAAGATGCTCATAATTTCCACTGTCACATCATTCTTGACCTCCTGACCCATATGAACAGTGTCCATCTGTTACTTGTTTTGACCATCTAGATGCCTCTTGCACCTTAAACTCAAAATAGTCAAAATCAGTCCCCATTGTTCCTTCCACCCCCAAACCTGTGCAGTTTTGCTTTCCTTAATAATTTCTTTTCTCAGTGATATATGAACATATACCCAGTTTGCTGAAGCTGCAACTGCATGTCTTCCTAGATTCTCCTCTTTCCCTCAGCCTTTCTAGACAGTCAGTTACCTCAGAAAACTTGCATCTGGTCCCTCTTTATCACACGGGCTGCTGCTGCTCCAGGTGGCTCTATTCTATCTGGTAAATGTGGAGGAACATAGCGCTCAAGGGAGGACTTAAAAATAAGTGTGTCATGGGCCCTCAAAGGAAGGACTTTAAAAGAGAGAGAATAGTATCTTCACAAACAGAAAATTATGCGCATATAATGGGTAGACATAAATTGAGAATAGATAAATTTGAGAAAGAAACAATTGAAAATCTCAGAAATGTAAAAGTAAGAAATAAAATGTAAGAAAAACTCTACAACAGGAAAAAAGCAGTAAAATACACAGAGTTATTCTATGGTGGGTTTGGCTAAAGAGAGAACCAGTAACTTGGAGGTTGGAAGTAAGGAATACATCCAGAATATATTCCAAAAGATAAAGGAACAAAAAACACAAGTGTGAAGTTGTCTTGAAAGGACAGGTTAAGAAGTCCCATCCTGTGTCTAACTGGCAATCCTACTAATAAAGAACAAGAATGGAAGAAATGGTGGAGAGGTAATATTTGAGATCCTGCCTAATACCTTCTTTCTTTGGAGTTGAAACAAATTCCACACGGGGCTCTGGATTTGCCCGCTGGATGGATAGAGGGTGTGTCATGAGGAACTGTATGGACTCAATACTCTGTCCAAGAGTCATGGAAAAAAAGGAATGTTTCTCAGCAGAAGGTTTGACCGCACATGATGTGATCTGCATTTTTAGAGGGTCAAAGTTGAAGAACTGTTTTGTGAGAAATAAAATTAAATAAGAAAGATTAGTTAGACAGTAATTAGTTGCAGTAGCCCAAGTGAGAAATAATTATGTCATGGCCTAGGATAGTGACCTGGAGAAGGGAATGGCAACCCACTTTAGTATTCTTGCCTGGAGAATCCCATGGACAGAGGAGTCTGGTGGGCTATAGTCCATAGTGATGCACAGAGTCAGATATGACTGAAGTGACTTAGGACAGCACAGGATAGTGACAGAGGATACAAAATGAAGTGAGACAAGTGAGCAAGCTATTTAACATTTTGAGATCCTCGTACAGTTTTCTCATTTGTAATGTAGGCTCAGTAACATCATCTTGCAGTGGGATATGGTAGTCACTCAGTAAATGACAGCTATTGCTATTATCATTATTATCAGAAGGGCTGACCAAATAATGATAGACAATGAAAGTGTGGGTTAATGGTATGTCAAAGGTAGGGCAATTTTAAAAGTTCTTTGCCTATTTCAGATCCTTCCAGAAGAGCCTGTTTTATTGTTCTTCCAGGCTGTGGTTTAGCCTCACGTAGCCATGGTCACACTCATGGGACATACATTGGAGACCTAGAAGCCCATGTTTCTCCACTACTTGCTGGCACGTTTCTCAGCACATCCATCACCACTGAAGAAAGAAGGATGGAGGACTTCCCTGGTGGTCCAGTGGTTAAGAATCTGCATGCCAATGCAGGGGCCGCAGCTTTGATCCCTGGTCAGGGAACTAAGATCCCAGGTGCTGTGGGGCAACTGAGCCCATGCGTCACAACTAAGACACAATGCAGCCAAATAAATAAACTTTTTCAAAAAGAAAGGTGAATTGGTGCTAGTGCATCCTCTCATGGTAAACCACTCACCCACTCAAACAGTAAACCACCTACACGGCACAGAGAGACAAGAAGGAGAAGAAGGGGAACTAAAAAGTCAAAAAAAAGTAAACTTACTTCTTAAAACTCTCTTTGCTATGGCTTAGTATTCTTTTGACAGCTGTCTTAAGGTGAGTTTCTTCGCAGTTGATAAACATTCATAATCCTGTGTTTAAATTGAACTTGAACCCTACTTTGCCTCCAGAGCTTATCTCGCTTTTTCATATCTACCCATCTGGTCTGCTATTACCTTATCCATCACAGTCAGCAGTCATTTCTGTTTATTCTATCAAGCTTGTCTGACTTTTTATCAATCCTTTCATACCATGCACATAAATAGGATTAACCTTCCACATATGAGCTTAACACTAGTAAGTGGACTATTTCACAGAAGAGAAGGTAGGCAGACCTTAGGACCTGAATTGAGTCACAGAGTGAATCACTCACTCATTTCCATATAAAAGAGAACACTTGACTCAAGGCAGTTTGATCTCTGGTTCAAAGAGATCAAATTGCCAACATCCCTTGGAACATTGAAAAAGCAAGAGAGTTCCAGAACGCTTGATTGACTGTGCCAAAGCCTTTTACTGTGTGGATCTCTACAAACTATGGAAAATTCTTCAAGTGATACCTGACCTGCCTCCTGAGAAATCTGTGTGCAGGTCAAAAAGCAACAGTTAGAACTGGACATGGAACAACAGACTGGTTCCAAATTGGGAAAGGAGTACGTCAAGGCCGTATATTGTCACCTGCTTATTTAACTTGTATGCAGAGTAGATCATGCAAAATGTTGGGCTGGATGAAGCACAAGTGGGAATCAAGATCGTTGGGAGAAATATCAGTAACCTCAGGTATGCAGATGACATACCTTATGGCAGAAAGTGAAGAAAAGCTAAAGAGCCTCTTGATGAAAGTGAAAGAGGAGAGTGAAAAAGTTGGCTTAAAACTCAACACTCAGAAAACTAAGATCATGGCATCTGGTCCCATCACTTCATGGCAAATAGATGGGGAAACAGTGGAAACAATGACAGATTTTATTTTGGGGGACTCCAAAATCACTGCAGATGGTGATTGCAGCCATGAAATTAAAAGACGCTTGCTCCTTGGAAGAAAAGTTATGACCAACCTAGACAGCCTATTAAAAAGCAGAAACATTGCTTTGCTAACAAAAGTTTGTCTAAGTCAAAGCTATGGTTTTTCACATGTATGGATGTGAGAGTTGTACTATAAAGAAAGCTGAGCACTGAAGAATTGATGCTTTTGAACTGTGGTGTTGGAGAAAACTCTTGAGAGCCCCTTGGACTGCAAGGAGATCCAACCAGTCCATCCTAAAGGAAATCAGTCCTAAATATTCACTGGAAAGACTGATGCTGAAGCTGAAACTCCAATACTTTGGCCACCTGATGTAAAGAACTGACTCATTTGAAAAGACGCTGAGTCCTAAATATTCACTGGAAAGACTGATGCTGAAGCTGAAACTCCAATACTTTGGCCACCTGATGTAAAGAACTGACTCATTTGAAAAGACGCTGACGCTGAGAAAGATTGAATGCAGAATAGAAGGGGACAACAGAGGATGAGATGGTTGGATGGCATCACTGATTCGATGGACATGAGTTTGAGTAAGTTTCGGGAGTTGGTGATGGACAGGGAAGCCTGGCATGCTGCAGTTCATGGGGTCCTGAAGAGTTGGTCACGACTGAGTGACTGAACTGAACTGAACTGAACTGACTCAAGGTGTGGTGGAATGAAATGGCCCACCAGACAGGCTGGAATTATCTGGGAGCACTTCTTAGAAAAGACAGATATTAAGGAAGGTAGAGAAGGATATAGTAGTTGGGAAAGTTGTTGTTTTTGCTGCCTGAGATATTGAAATTTGGAAAAAAAAATTATATCCATAGTAACATTGGTATTAGGACAATGTAAAATACTCAAGAAGAAGGAAGAAGACTCAGAATAGATAATTGATGTGAGTAGGGCTTTATTTTTGCATTGTTCATTTCTACATTTTTGTCATTTTCTAAAATTGCAGTTTTGCTTCCAATTGAAGCAGAACACAGTTTCTACTGAGCAGAGGTATATCAGAGGACCTAAAAGAGAAAGAGAACCTTCTCCTCCTCTTTAACTCATTACTAATGAGAGTCCATTCTAAAGGAGATCATCCCTGGGTGTTCTTTGGAAGAAATGATGCTAAAGCTGAAACTCTAGTACTTTGGCCACCTCATACCAAAGACTCTGATGCTGGGAGGGATTGGGGGCAGGAGGAAAAGGGGACGACAGAGGATGAGATGGCTGGATGGCATCACTTACTCGATGGACGTGGGTCTGAGTGAACTCCGGGAGTTGGTGATGGACAGGGAGGCCTGGCGTGCTGTGATTCATGGGGTCGCAAAGAGTCGGATACGACTGAGCGCCTGAACTGAACTGAACTGAGTGAGAGTACTGATTATTTTTTGTGTCTGCTCATTTGCATAGTCCGGTGATTTTTATGATGCAAAGATTGCACTTGGTCTTGCTGAATCTAATATTTAATTAGATTCATAAAGCTTGAAACAAGTCATTTTTAGTAAACTATTTTTGAAACAAATCATCTGTCGAGAAAAAGGTGTCATAGAGTGTCATCTTTCTATTTTTAAAATTAATGGGATACGTAGTTTTTACTGCTTTGGAGACGGAGTTGGGCGTCCTTTCCCCTCACCCCCTGCCTTTGTCATTTCTAACAGTCACTGGAATCTTGTGTCAGTGATTCCCATTGGAACTGTTGTCAAAATGTGTGCTTTCCAAGAACCAGCTCTTAGTAAATTTGCCTCAGGGAAGTGTGGTTTTGTCATTAACTTTCAGTTTATCTAAGCAGCTATTAGGAAAACAGAATATTCATACACACCTCTCAGAGACATCTGATTCCTCCTTATTAAAGGTATATGGTTGGAAGCATGGAGAGCAGTCACCAGGCTCGTTGGAGGAAGAATAAAGCTGTTGTAAAAATGACTGGTGTTTTTGACATGGTGTCAGGAGGCACCTCCGGGAACTAGATGGGTTACTTACCGCACCTGCAAGTTTTCCCAAGTCACATTGTGGGCTACATCTTAGTCAACATGCATATATCCCTTCTCAGAGGTGTCCTGACATTTAGGAGCTGGCTTTCTTTTCTTTCTGGACCAACATCACTCAGAACTGCTGGGCAGAATATGTTCAATGAATTTCCATCTATAAAAGGAAGTAAAAATCCCAGGTGCTGTGCTGTACCACCCCAAAGTGTCAAACCAAAGCATCTGTCACATTCGTTGAAAGCACTGGAGAAAGACTTTATAATAGTCTGGGACCAAGAACCTTCAGTCTTGGTGGAAAATGGTTTTGCAATTACAGGGCTGTCTGACAATGGCCCTCTGGCAGAGTGGCTACGAGGTGGTGATGGGAGACTGCTCCTGCCTTTCTCTTGCTGTCTTCCATCTTTAGCTTCTGCCTGGGCTTCAGAGGCAGTTGGAAGAGACCAGAAGAAAGGGAAAGAAGCTGAAAGTCTGAAAAAAGATGTGTTTTTAATTTAAAAAAAAGTTCATTAATTGCACGCCTTGTAGCCTAGCAGCCATTTGCTTGGGAAGTGACAGAGGTGAGTCTCAGAGGCAGTGTTTCCCTCCAAATGTGTATAATCTGGTTGGCAGAGGAAACAAAAATGCATTGAAGAGTAAAGAACAGGATGAGATGAGTGCCAAAGGCAGCCCTGGGGGCTGGAGTCACTCCAGGAAGAAGGAAGAAGAACTGGATGTTCATTCATTCATGTATTTTATTTTCTTAACCGACATTTAAAGAAAGTACCTGCAAAGTGTCCAAGCTGGATACACAAAATGAAAGAACCTATTCAGAGGTAACACGTATCCAGTGCCTCGCTGGGTACCAGGTGCGGTTTTGAGAGTTTGATATAACATCCTCTCAATTAGTCCTCACTACTCTACAAATGAGGTGCTACTTTTATTTTCAGAAAAGAAAATGGAAACATTGAGAGGAGAAGTAGTAAGCCTAAAGCTACAAAACCAGGGGCTGCAGAAGTTGGGGTTCTACCCCAGGAAATCATTTTCTAAAGTTATTCCAGTGCTTATAGTTGGGGTAAGATGTAGAAAAGCAAGTTGTTGATAAAAATTCAGCATTCTGAGTGCTTTTCTGGTGTCCCTACTGCTATCTCATAAGCGTACCCTCACCCCATATCTTTAAAAACATTTGAAATAAATAAGGTTTTGAAGAAGCCAAGCTTTCTTTCTGATGTGGTGCTCTTTTTAGGACAGACATGGGCCTGAGAAGTGGATGTCAGAGGTAGGAACAGCAGCCCACAATTTATAGTTGCTGACCAGTGTGTATCACTTCAGATGAGGGAGATACCAGCCTCCACAGGCGAGTGTCAAGGCAGAAATGTGGGCAGAGAGGACCTGTGAGCTCTGAGGTGAGCATTTGGGTCGCATAGTATCCCCAGGCCAAGTGCGCTGCCAACAGGCAGGAACAGGTGGTTGAATGGGAACTGCAGTCATCAGCGAGGGGACACGGACGAGGGGCAACAGCTGGGCTGTGTCCGGGGAACATGCCTCAAGGCAGGCTGGACTCCACAGCCTCTGAAATAAACAACTGGAGATCCCCAAGGATGTTTCTTCTGGGGGCCCTCTCATGTCTGAAAGGAACCATGAGCTTTGGGCGGGGAGAGTGAGATATAAATACATGTATATATATATATATATTTTTTTTTTTTTTTTGAGATAAAAGTGAGACAGGAGGAGGATCTGGTTTAGTGAGGAAGAGAATGTAGTGCTAACCTTGAAGAGGTGGCAGGACGTTTATGTGGATCCACCAGGGCTTGTTGGAAATGCAGGATCAGACCATAGAAGAGGGGTCAAGTGGGAGGCATGGATTCAGGGATTTGGGACACTGGCATTTCATTAAAAGCAAGAAAGAGTTTAGGAAGAAAAGTGAAGGACCAACACCCACTTTAAGGATTAGGGAGAAAAGGGTGCATTCTCTTTTCTCCCTAATCCTTAAAAAATATATATATATATTTTTCTTACCCAATTGCAATAGTTTTAACAGTGGCCCCAAAGGTATGTCCAAATTATAACACCTGGAATATGAAAAGGTGACCTTATTTGAAAAAGGGGTTTTATATATATAATTGTGTATCTTGTGATGGAATCACCCTGGATTTACATCCTTCTTGTAAGAAGAGGAGAGAACACCATGTGAGAACAGAGGCAGAGATATAGATCACAAGCTAATTGCTAGTGAATTTGACCATTCTCAGGAATCTAGGTGATTTTATGAAAAGTAAATAAAAATCTTTTTGTACTGGAAATTGGCTTTCTGGATGTAGTCTATGATAAATTAAGTTGAATAAAGGAATTCTTTTGGAGAGTAAGAGTTTAAAAGGGAGGGATAAATTAAAAAAAACAAATCCAACAACAAAAAGCTTATTTACTCCATGAATATAATTGTTGGCACATAGTACTTTGCCAATAAAATTCATTTGGAAATGCATACTTTGTTTGATGAATAAAAATATTTGTGTCATTATTGAAATTTTCTCCAATTAGTATAAAGAGAAGAAATACTTTCATGTGGTGAACAATGACCTCACCATTGCTAAAGGGAACAAGTGGAGAGTCTATTTAATTCCCAGTCACCTGCACTTGGAAATCTGGTAACTGACTAACCCTCTGGGTTATCCTTAAAAACATTTCTATTGTTTCCATCTTAGTTCATTACTGAGTCTGAGAAGACCGATTTGACCTTCAAAACAAAAAGCTTAAGGGATTTAGTTATGATTTTTGTTGAGTTACAAAAACACGCTCAGGCAATTAAAATAATTTTGCCTTGATATTTTACATGGAGATATATTTGTATAGAGTATAGAATTTATTTTAGTTCCTTTATGGTTTATGGACTCAGAGAAGAACCAGTTTTTATCCTTTTAGATCAAATTTTCTTTTCTTCTAGTCTTTTCTCTCAATGAGATGAAAGGCAAATATTTTGTGGGTCCACAGAAAGCTACTAAGGCAATGCGCTTGTCATCCTACTCCCAAGTTTTAGTGAACTTCCAAGCATGCCTTGGAAGCTTTCTTTTCCTCAGGTGAAACTTGCATTATTATAAAAACATCTTATGTAACCTGAACAAATATTAACTAAAACATAGAGCCAAACTTTAGTTTAGAATTTAAGTCAGGCAAGGAGGTCATGTCAGATTGAAGGTTTTATATAGAAAGTGAGCAAAGCACTGCTACCAAAATAGTGTATTTGGGAGTATCTTGTTCCATCCCTGTTTACAGCAATAGTTCCTGCTCACCTGTGTGGCCTTGCTAAAGGATGGTGACAATCATTTGATTGGTATCTGCTTTATCACCTGTTGAATTATACTCCTCATCAGCTGGCTGGCTCAATTCTCTCCCAAGCTGTGAATCACAGAGTGGTCTGTGTGGGGAGTGGTGACAACCTTCACATGTCTAAGCAGCTGCTTATAGCCACCCCACAGTGGTTTACATGGTAGGAAGTGGGATTCGTGCTGATTAATCCAGGCTATACTTTGAAATGGTTTACTTTGATGTTGTTGGTTGTTTTTTTCTTTTGTTTTGTTTTTTAATATGCATTAATCATTTTCCTTATTTTTTATTGGAGTATATACTTGCTTTAAAATATTTTGTTAGTTTCTGCTGTACAGCAAAGTGAATGAGCTATATGTATACACATGTATACATAGCTACCCTATGGACTGTAGCAGGCCAAGCTCCTCTGACTCCACTATCTCTTGGAGTTTCCTCAAACTTATGTCCATTGAGTCGGTGATGCTATCCAGTTGAATAGCATCTCATCCTCTGTCACTCCCTTCTCCTCCTGCCTTCAGTCTTTCCCAGCAACAGGGTCTTTTCCAATGAGTCATTTCTTCACTTCAGGTGGCCAAAGTATTGGAGCTTCAGTTTCAGCATCAGTCATTCCAATGAAGATTCTCCATTAGAAATAGGTTCTCATTAGTTACCTATTTTCTATGTAGTAGTCATAGTATATATGTCAATCCCAATCTCTCAAGTCATCCCATCCCCCATTTCTCCCCTCGCTGTGGTGTCCACACATTTGTTCTCTACATGTATCTCTATGTTTGCCTTGCAAACAGGTTCATCTGTACCATTATTCTAGATTCCACATATATGTGTTAATATACAGTACTTATTTTCTGACTTACTTCACTCTGTATGAAACTCTCTAGGTCGATCCGTATCTCTACAAATGACTCATCTCATTCTTTTCATGGCTAAGTAATATTCCATTGTATATATGTACCACATCTTTATCAATTCATCTATTGATGGGCATTTAGGAAATGGTTTACTTTTATAGTCAAGGCTTTTCTGTTGGTTCTTTTTTTTAAAAAAATAAAGTAAGTGAATTTTCCATTTAACAGAAATATATTGTTTCCTCTTATATCCTGTTAGCATCTGTGAACTGTAAGATACCTTGTTTTCAAGGGACAAGAAAGTAAGACAGATATACTAGGTCCTTAGGAGTGATTCATTTAATATGCTAAGTATAGGGGGACTTTGTTGCCAACAAAGGTCCATCTAGTCAAAGCTATCGTTTTTCCAGTAGTCAAGTATGGATGTGAGAGTTGGACTATAAAGAAAGCTGAGGGCTGAAGAACTGATGCTTTTGAACTGTGGTGTTGGAGAAGACTTTTGAGAGTCCCCTGGACTGCAAGGAGATCTAACCAGTCAATCCTAGAGGAAATCAACCCTGAATATTCATTGGAAAGATTGATGCTGAAGCTGAAGCTCCAATACTTTGGCCACCTGATGCAAAGAGCCAACTCACTGGAAAAGACCCTGATGCTGAAAAAGACTGAAGGCAGAAGGAGAAGGGGCCAACAGACGTTGAGATCACTGACTCGATGGACATGAATTTGAGCAAACTCTGAGAGATGGTGAAAGTTCAGAGGAACCTGGCGTGCCACAGTCCATGGGGTCACAAACAGTTGGGGACAACTTTAGTGCCTAAACACTGGGGCTTCCCTGGTGGCTCAGTGGTAAAGAATTCACCTGCCAATTCAGGAGACATGAGTTTGATCCCTGATCCAGGAAGATCCCACCATGCGGTGGAGCAACTAAATCTATGTGCCACAACTATCGAATTCATGTTCTAGAGCCTGGGAGCGGCAACTATTAAACCCACGAGCCCTAGAGCTCTTTTCCACAACAAGAGAAGCCACCACAAAGAGAAACCTGCACATCACAACTAGAGGGTAGACCCCACTGCAACTAGAGAAAAGCCTTCACAGCAATGAAGACCTAGCACAGCCAAAAAGAATATTTAAAAAATGGCATAAAGTAAAAATATGGGGGTGGGATTTTTTGGATGAATCATTAGCTAAGCCAAAAGTATGGGGAACGTGTACAACATTAGTAGACAGTTTGATTGCTTGAGACCAGATTCTGGAAGGCCTTGGATGACAAGCTAAAAGATTTATACAATACAGGTGGTGGTCATTGAAGATCTATGGTGGATATTAGAGCAAAAGAACAACATGAGCAAAGTTTATGGGGAAAGTCTAATTTTACCTAATTATAATTAATGCAGGAATTAGAAAGAAAGAAACTGGTGATGTACAGACTTATTTGCAAGGATCTGATGCCAGGATCCTGAGAATTCTTAACCAAAGGTGGTAGTTTAGGTCTGGAAGGGATAAAGCAGAGAGAGGTTTTTGCAAAGTATTGATGAGACTCAGTGTCTTGTAGATATCTGTATTTCACAGAATAGAGAAGGCAAAGATAAGTTCTCTAGAAATCTACATGAGAGAACTACTAGACGTAGGTAATACAAATATAGGAACTAATGCAAGACCAGAATCTGTGTTTGATAGGCCAGTGTAATGTTTGACTGGAAATTTATGGCAAGTAGTTAATGCCAGTAATAATGGGCTGTTCCTCAGGAAAGGCACTGGGGCTGAGAAAGCAGAATTAAGAGTGAAGGAACTGGGGTATGATTTATCTGGTAGGAGTTGGAATGAGGAATGCTAAGATTTTAGAAGAGCAATTTGGAGGAGGTGAGAAGTAATGATATGAATGTCACAGAGGAAGATGTAATACTACCTGTAACAAATCAGACTCAGAGTGTGAAGAAATAAAGGTTAATGATGCTCTGGGCTGTAGTGGTGTCATAGAAAAAATCATGACTGAGATGGCGAGAATTTTGGGGTGGGGACATGCTATTTTTGGGTTAGGGAATCGTGAGAGTAATGATTTTTGTTTGTATATTTAATAAGATGCTTGAAGGAGAGTTAACATGCTGTTTCTAACAAGCTGCCAGAGATTTCTAAGAGTGGAATCAGATTGCAGACTTGGGATGAGGAACTGACCAGTTGAATGAAAACAGAAGAAGTAGAAACATAAATCTGAAGTTAGAAGTAAAACAAATAATGAAGGATCTCGTGGATTTTATCGGAGGATTATTGCTTATAACTGTAGGAGATGGAAGGCAATACAGCAACTCTGGAAAGGTGGTTTCAAAAAGAAGGTAGTAATGACATTAAAAATGTGGACGAATTAAGGGAGTTGAAAATTGTGAAGTCATTGGAATTAGGTTTGGGTGGTGGAGTTCAGTGTTTCATTGGAACATGTAAAGAAGGGAGGGGGCGGGTGTAGGATGCAGGCAGTGGGACCCGCCCATGCTTACACAGCATTCATTTCAATTGGTGAGGCTGCAGTTACGTTAACTGTGAGTCCTTTTCCTCTGGGGTTTGAAGTTTTACTCTAATCTTTCTCTATTAAATCTCTAAACTTTGTTCTTCCAGAGTCTTTACTCCTTTCATATAGCCAACTTCAGAATGTTCTAGATATAATAGTTCTAGAAGCCCACTTCTGTCTGTTCAAATTTGACTCTGAAACTATGAATTAGACCTGGATTAAAATCTGAATTCCTCTAAGTTACCTAGACTTTAAGGATTCCCATTCTGAAAGCAGTAATTTAAGTGCCTTCTCCTACATCATTAGCAATACTTTCTTGGCTCGATCTGTCCTTTCAATATAATTTAAGTCTGAAATTTGACCCTGTTATTTATATTTTAGTTTTGAGGATGCAAGAAGATTGGGGGAGTTAGGAGACTGGTAGGTAAATAAGTGTCAGTCACTCAGTTGTGTCCAACTCTTTGCAACCCCATGGATTATAGCCTGCGAGGCGCCTCCTCTGTCCATGGGATTTCCCAGGTGAGAGTACTGGATTGGGTTGCCATTCCCTTCTCCAGCGGATCTTCCCAACCCAGGGATTGAACCCAGGTCTCCTGCATTGCAGGCAGATTCTTTACCATCTGAACGACTGCAGCTTATCTAGGAGACTGGTAGGTCCTCATGAAATACTAATAGCCTGGAGAGGTCTCTGACAACTGGAAGTGCAAAATCCTCAATTTATGAAAAAAGTTTTATTCCTAAAGCTCCTTTCTCCTTTGGTTGGGAGTGTACATTTGCTCTTTGACTCACAGCCAGAGCTGTAAACAATGGACAAGTTCTTGCAAAGGCCTCAAGTTGTAACATGTAACCTCATTGTCGAATCCAATCTCCATTTCTAATCTTAGTCTAAAAGAGATTAACTCAAAATGCTAATATGTACTGCCTTTCCACCCCTCCACAATTCTCGGTCCCTTTTCTGCCCACTGCATTTAGAGTTGCAGGCAGACGTTCTTTTGAAAACATGGTGGTGGGCTTAGTCATAGACCCTACGCTCCAGAGTGCAGGAGGGCATTGGAGGAACACTGAGGGCAGCACTGGAGCCTTTACCAGGGCCCCGAAGCCCTCAGGAAGGACTGTGAAGAATGGGGTGCTTGGAATTAACCAAGAGGGGGACCTAGCAACGTTGGGTCCGAGGGCAAGGATGCAAAGAGGAAATCAAGCTCTTCTAGTGACACGAGAGAGTAAAGAAGTGGAGCCCTAACCCTTTTTTGAGGATTTTGCCCTTTATTTTAATTTTCATTTAATTCTTAGGACAACCCTGAGGAGTGGGTAGGTCTTCTGCCCATTTTGCAGATAAGCTAGTTGTGGCTCAGCAAATTAAGGAAGTTGTCAGTCTCACTGCATGCAAGTTGACAATTCTGTTTAACATGCAAGTTAAACCAATTCTGCTTGATTCAAATTCCTTCTGCCATACCACAGTGTGCAGAGGGACAGGAGGAGAAAGTGTTTAGATGCTATTCTGTGGTTGTATTTGAAAATCCAGGACCATGTGTTGTATTTCTTTGATTTCTCTTCCCCATTTGTTTCTTGTCTGTGATGTGTTCCTTTGGTAGACACACTCCTGCCCATCCCAGGAGACAGCTGGGGTCTGTTTACATCCAAAGCAGAAAGAGTTTCAACATCTCTAGATGAGCTGTCTGTGTCTCTTCACTACATTCTTTCTATCTGGAGGCAGGCAGAGCACAGCTGTGGCTATTAGGCCAAGAGTACAGCTGTAGTCAGCCGCCAGTTGACACCACAGCACATGGTGTCATGGTCCCGTTACTCGCGTGTGTCCTGCTCAAGCTGCTGCATGATTGACATTTGCCGGGACCACAGTTGTGGGAAGAATTCTATGTACTTTGTAGGAACAATGTCACTACTCTTCATACTCCATTTGCCTCGTGTTCTCATAAAATTACCCTACATCCAAGCTTGTTTGCAAAAAGCCAAACTACTGGTTGTCCTACCCATGTACTGCTACTGCTGCTGCTGCTGCTAATTCACTTCAGTCGTGTCCGACTCTGTGTGACCCCATAGACGGCAGCTCACCAGGCTCCACCGTCCCTGGCATTCTCCAGGCAAGAACGCTGGAGTGGGTTGCCATTTCCTTCTCCAATGCATGAAAGTGAAAAGTGAAAGTGAAGTCGCTCAGTCATGTCTGACTCTTCGCGACCCCATGGACTGCAGCCTACCAGGCTCCTCTGTCCATGAGATTTTCCAGGCAAGAGTATTGGAGTGGGGTGCCATTGCCTTCTCCAACCCATGTACTGCTGCTGCTGCTAAGTTGCTTCAGTCGTGTCCGACTCTGTGCGACCCCACAGATGGCAGCCCACCAGGCTCCCCTGTCCTTGGGATTCTCCAGGCAAGAACACTGGAGTGGGTTGCCATTTCCTTCTCCAATGCATGAAAGTGAAAAGTGAAAGTGAAGTCGCTCAGTCGTGTCCAACCCTCAGTGACCCCATGGACTGCAGCCTACAAGGCTCCTCCGTCCATGGGATTTTCCAGGCAAAAGTACTGGCGTGGGGTGCCATTACCTTCTCCGAACCCATGTAGTACTCTTGAGGAATTCTGGTGATCAATTGACTTTGTAGGTTGTTATTGCCTATGAGATCTTTGACCAAAACTATGTTTCATCCTGATTTTAATGTGGCTAAGTTAAATACTGGGGCTTCCCTGGTGGCTCAGATGGTAAAGAATCTGCCTGCAATGCAGGAGACCTGGTTTCAATCCCTGGGTCAGGAAGATCCTCTGGAGAAGGAAATGGCAACCTGCTCCAGTATTCTTGCCTGGACAATACCATGGACAGAGGAGCCTGGTGGGCTACAGTCTATGAGATTGAAAAGAGTTGGACATGACTAAGCGACTAACACTTTCACTTTCAAGTGAAATATGATGTATATTTTGTTCAACAAAAAAGGGACCCAAAGGATAATACATCATTAATGCAGTTGGTGGTGATGGCTGGTCGATTATTAACCTTGAGAAAAACAAACTCACAACAACCAAGAATAGAAAATGTAAATTGTTCTTACTTAAGTGTCTTTATTAGGCCTCTTCTTCTTCTTTTTTTAGAGCTTAAAATGATGAAATGAAACTAACAGAAAGTATTTCCTTTTTTTCTATTTTTCAGAAAAAACCACTGTCTGCAATAATAAAGGAAGTCTGTGATGGGTAAGTGTTACTCAGGATTTATCCAGGGAGCTCCAGGCACCATATTGAAAGGCAAATAAAATATTCTTGTGCAATTGTTAAATATTACTCATTAAGTCACTATTTGACTTGCCTCAAGACACCAAGAATTACTGTGTAATATTTCCTTGTCTTTTCTACCAAAACATTCTCTCTGTTTCTCAAAGAGTGGGAAGTGTAGAAGTCCTGATATGTGGACATTGGGATTGATCTTATTTACTTTGAAAAGATGTGGTTCATTCATCCTATTCAGCAGGAAGCAGTCTAAGTTCCCGAAGTTAAGTGCACACTTCATCTGATATAAAATGAGAAGACCACTCAGGTCCCCACAGAAGATAAAATAATTTAAAAGACAGATCAGTGGGTGGAACTTCACAAAGATAGTGAGCTTTCCTACTTCTCTTGGGCTGCTCTAACAATCCATGCATATGGAAGTTGCCTGAGGTTTTTTGAATTTTTAAGGCAGAACTATGAATAGAATTTTACCTGGAATTCGTTTAAGACCTGCGATCCTTAAATGGACAGAGGAGACTGGCGAGTTAGTCTGTGGGATCACAGAAGAGTGGGACATGACTTAGTGACTAAACAACAACAATTCTTAACTGAAATGTTCCAGTCTACAGCAGGCATACTGATTGGGGATGGTAGACTACAGAGACAACTGAAATGTAACAATTATCAAAAATTTAAATAGCATTCATTTCCTTTGTTTTCCTCTTTCTGCTCCACTTACTCCTTCATCATAGGGAAGAATGGAACTTTATATTTAATGAGCCCTCCCTCAAAGCTGTGAAGATAAAATACTTAAAGGGTGAACAATAGGCTTGGAATAAGATCTTGGTCTCAGGGTCATGATAAGGGAGCTAAAGTCATTTTGTTTTAGGAACTGCCCTGTGCATATCTTGGGTACTGGCCCAGTTCCAATCACAGGGTGCTAAGTTCATCTAAGTCTATCATATGAACATGAAAATTATTCTTTTTTGTTTTTTTAATCAGCTTTTGCTTGCATTTTTCAGATGGTCCCTTGCAAACCATGAATACTTTGCACTGCAGCATGCTGATAGTTCAAACTTCTATATCACAGAAAAGGTAGGTCATCCACGTTATTTAATCTGGAACACTTATATTTAAAGGAAATTAAAACATAGCTGATGTTTTCTCTGCTCAAGACTAAACATGCTGGTCTAAATTTTACATCTCTCACGAAAACAGAGTCTGCAAAGCAACCAACCGCTACTTTAGTATTAACAAGGGGATATTTAGCCCATTCAAGAGTAAAGACCAAATATGTTTCTGTGTTCTGTTTTAGCAACAGCATTTGCCTTCTAACAGTGAATTTACTAATGATCTCTCTTCTTTATTGCTTGGTTTAAGTATTTATTTGATACTTAATGACTTAGGCAAGCTTTCCTTTCTCAGACTTTTTTTTTTTCCTCAGAATAACCTCTAAGCCCTGCTTAAAGTTATTGAAACAATGACAAAAACCATTTTGAAGGTGGCATTGTGTAGGCATTGAGTGTTCTGTGGTTCTTGGGAACTCTGCTTTTTCGTGGGTGATTTTAACTGGGAAAATTGGAAGTGAGAGAAGGATTGTGAATACTATAGTGGCTCTAGCAGAAAGTACAATTAATATCCTAGAGATTTCTGTGGAGAAGGGAAAAGTAACATTTATTGAGCACCTGCTGTGTGCCAGAAACTGGGCCCGCCTCCTTACATCTGTTTGTTGATTTCGTCCACAAGACTAACCTGTGGTGGAAACCGCATTGGCTTTGGTTAACAGATAAGAAACTGAATCGGAGCAGTCAGGTGGCTTAGCGAAAATCTCAGGAGTGATAAACCGTAGACCAAGAAGCCAATTCAGATCTTTGTGCTTTTATCACTTTTCCTTTGGGGAATTCTTGGAGAAGTTTAGTATTCAGCTCGGTTTTATGGAGAGCTCACTGATACGCGTAGGAGCCAAAATTGTTCTCATGGAGCTGATGGCCTTTCGGGTTGGTGGGGAGGAAGAGGATGGGTCTGTGAACAGTTTTCATCACAGGAAGCTGGCCAGCTCTGGGACAGGAGTGAATACAGAGTGCTCCAAGAAAAGGGAGAACTGGGTGGCCTGTGGCTCCTGGCTTGCTTTGTCCCAATCCTTAGAGCGATCTTCAGTTTCCCTGTGAATGAAATGGTGGTGGAGGGTGGAGGCACTAATAAGGGTCTGTCCCACTGTGACTGCCCTCTCTACCCTGAGGAGGCAACAAGTGTTCAGTCCAGCCTGAAGGGAAGACAGCCAGAGGCCTGAAAATGCTTCTTAGAAATTGCTTATTCTTCCCAGATGGGTCCTGGAATTTTCATAGCTGATCATGTTTTCCTCTGCACACTGATGGCCAGAAAGCTAAGAGTTAACATGTAGCCTAGATTTCCTGGCCTGTATTGTCTTTATTACTTGTACTTGTTCCTTTGATTTATTCCATAAGCACTCAATTTTGTGTCTTTCTTTTCTTCTTGCTTCACTTTCTTAAGATTTTTAATTTATTTTATACTTATGTTGCAGGAAGGCAGACCCCTTCCAGGGCCTGAAACTGGGCTCTTGTCTAACACTCGGAAATGAATTGTCCGAGGAGACACAGGTGCTGACAAAGCAAGAGACTTTACTGGGAAAGGGCACCCGGGTGGAGAGCAGTAGGGTAAGGGAACCCAGGAGGACTGCTCTGCTGCGTGGCTCACAGTCTCGGGTTTTATGGTGATGGGATTAGATTCTGGGTGGTTTTTGGCCAATCATTCTAATTCAGAGTCCTTCCTGGTGGGCACACATCGCTCAGCCAAGGTGGATGCTAGTGAGAGGGATTCTGGGAAGTGGATGGACACGCGGTGTCTCCTTTCGACCTTTCCCAAACTCTTCTGGTTGGTGGTGGCTTATTAGTTCCATATTCCTTATCAGGATCTCCTGTCATAAAACAGCTCATGCAAATGGTTACTATGGTGCCTGGCCAGGGTGGGCGGTTTCAATCAGTGTGCTTCCCCTAACACTTATATAATCTGCATGCTATTTATGAGATAAAGAGGATGTAAATAAATAAAAGTTAAATGCTAGCAGTTGAATGTATTGTTTTTGATTCCTTTAAACAGAAGACTGTGTCACTTTACCTTGATCCACTTTTTAAAGGTAACTAAAATATTGTGACTTTGAGGGTGTATTGGAAAAGACTGAATGGCTTTCTACTATTTAGGATACGATATGAAAAAATTTTTAAATTATTAAGTGATAAAAATATAGGACAACAGATATTATAATAGAGTTTTTCAACCACCACCAATTAGTGGGAAGTGAAATCAATTTAGTTGGTTGCTGTAACATTAAAAATTAGAATATAATAAGAGTAGGCCAGAGTACATCACCCATGTTGTTTCTGAAAAACTTGGGTCATACATACATACACACACACATATAATACAAGTATTTTGTGCTGGTTTTATACCTTAGGTTGTGGCCCAAAAGCCACTGAGTCACAACAGCTCTGCCTTTGATAAACCATGTTGGTTTGTGTCCCCTGATGACTGTCCTGTCTCTGTCTTCATTGTCAGGAGACCTCAATTTATTGGTGATTGCTAAGGATGGACTTCGCAGACCAGAGAACATAAACATCACAGGGAGCATCTTTTTTAAATGGAGATTTCTCAGATCCCAACCTCAGAGACTCAGAATGGGTGGGCCTTAGATATGGCCTAGGATTTTACACTGTAAGGGCCCTCTGGAATTCTGATGCTGATACTCAGGGACCATTAGGAAGAACACTGCTCTGGGACCACTTTTCTGAAGACTTGGGGCCCCAGTGTCCCAGGCACTGTGCACCATGAACAGAAGTCATATGCTAAGTTTCATTTAGGAGGGTGTTGATGTACGGTCAGTTGTTAGAATAATTTAAAAATTCATATATTGTTTATACTTTTATTCTAACTAACATTAATATCTACTCAGAAAATTCAAACTACTCAAATCAAAAGGAAAATTATTTATTTCATTGGGCATGCTAGTTATTTTCTCTGAGGAGATCCTTAACATTGAATTTAAAGGGACTGCCGCCTAAATCTGTTATGTCTCCACTGCCCAATAGCAAGGATTCTTCCTTTACTAAAAGTTTAAGGAATGAGAAAGCTCATTTTTTGTTTGTAAATAAAATGTCGTCACTCTTCCTCCTGCAGCTGTCTCTGGGCATAGCACATGCGTGTGACACAGAACTCGATGCACACAGGGCAGGAGATGGACCTTGAATCCTGGGTCCACAGGGGTCAATCTGAGCCACCTTCAGTCTGCGGTTAGGTCCATCTAGTTCTTTGCAAGTATTCCTAAAAATAGAGTCCATTTCCCATTTTGAAGTGATGTATTTAGCATCATCTCGGTTACTTACAGCCCAGTGAGTTGTTAGGCAATATTTGCGTTACCATGGTAACCAGTGACTAATTTTTGAAACTTGTGCATATTCTTAGTTACTGACTTTCCCTTGTATATGAAGTGGTTCCCCCTCCCACTGGCAGGGATAAAATATCACCTGTAATTTTAAAGAAGAAAAATTCTCCAGCTCTGGCAGGACAAGCTAACATATTCTGTAACTGACGGATGTTGACAGTCTTCTAAGATCCTCAGGAAGGCACCTCCCCTGCTTTTCTCATGTTATCCAAGCCCATTTTCTGAAATTGTCTTCATTTGCTTATTGGGCCATTAACTTTTGTTTTTCAGCACAAGGGAAAAAAATGTCATATTGTCGAGCAGCGTTCAGCAGAAGCATAGCATGCAAATGCTTAGAGAACATTAAGATTCAGCTATTTACAAGTTCAGATTCTGCCCCAGAAACTTTATATTTCAGAATGATGGCTCAGAGACAGAGAGAGAATACAAAATAAAAAGTGAATTGTGTATTTTTCAGCTTTATTGAGGTGTACTTGGACAAATAAAATTGTGAAATATTTAAGCATATGTCATGGTGGTTTGATATACATACACGTTATGAAATGATGCTTATCTAGTTCATAACACAGGCATCACCTCTAATTATTTCTTTGATGAGAACATTTAAGTTCTAGTCTCTTGCCCTGTGCTGTGCTTAATCACTCAGTCATGTCCAACTCTTTGCGATCTCATGGACTGTAGCCTACCAGGTTCCTCTGTCCATGGGGATTTTCCAGGCAAGAATACTGGAGTGGGTTGCCATGCCCTCCTCCAGGGATCTTCCTAACCCAGGGATTGAACCTGGATCTCCCACACTGAAGGCAGGCTCTTTACTGTCTGAGCCACCAGGAATACTGAGCCACCAATACATCCAAGAATACTGGAGTGGGCAACCTATCACTTCTCCAGGGGATCTTCCTGACCCAGGAATTGAATCGGGTTCTCCTGCATTGCTGGCGGATTCTTTACCAGCTGATCTACCAGGGAAGTCCTCTAATCTCTTAGCACATGTCTATATAATACAGTGTTATCAGCTAAGTCATCATATTTTACATTAGATCCTGAGACCTTAGTCATCTTATAATCTGAAGTTTTGTACCCTTTTACCAACCTCTATTTCTACCAAACCTTCAGCTCCTGACCACTTTTTCTACTCTCTGTTTCTCTGCCTCAATGAGTTTGACTTTTTCTTTTTTAAAAAAATTCCACAGATAAGGGATTCCACGCAGTATTTGTCTTTCTCTGTCTGACTTCTTTCCCTTAGCATGATGCCATGAAGGTACATCCATGTTGATACAAATGGCCAGATTGCCTTCTTTCTTATGGCTAAATAATATTCTGTTGTATATTTCTACCACATCTTCTTTATTCATTCATCCATTGACATCTCTTAGGTTGTTTCCGTATCCTGACTATTGTGAGTAATGTTTCGATGGATGTGGGAATGCAAGTATCTCTTCAATATCACGTTTTCATTTCCTTTGGATGTATCCCCAGGAATGGGACTGTTGGATCCTGTTTTAATTCCGTTTTTTTTTTTTTTTTTAATTTTTTGAGGAACCTTTATGTTTTCCCTAGTACCTATACCAATTTACATTCCCACCAACAGCGTATGGGGGTTCCCTTTTTTTCCACATCCTCACCAATACGTATCTCTTTCTATGTTTTGTTTTTGATAATAGCTATTCCAACAGGTGTGAGGTGATTTCTCATTATGGTTTAATTTGCATTTCCTTAATGATAAGTGATACTGATTTGTCATATACTTGTTGACTACTTGTCTTTTTTGGAAAAATGTCCATTCACTTTCTCTGCCCATTTTTTAAAATTGGAGTGTTTTTTGTTTTTGTTTTTGCTATGGAGTTGTGTGAACTTGTTATTTAATTTGGATATTAGCCCCTTATCGGATATATGATTTGCAAATACTTTTCTCTGTTTCATAGGTTGCCTTTTCATTTTGTCAGTGCTTTCCTTTGCTGTGAAGAAGCTTTTTAATTCAATGTAGGCCCATTTGTTTAAGTATTCTAGTAGAATTTGTCTTCTGAAAGGATAATTTTATAGAGAGAGAGGGCTAAAGTGGGTGGTCCGTTATCTTCATGGCAGTCTGATGATGCTGGTATTATTATCTCCATTTTACCATGAGCAAAATGAGACAGAGAAAGATTATGCAACAGCTTGTTTAGGTCATACAGATGGGCAGTGGTTGAGCCTCCAATCTACCTATGTCACCTCCTGGAAGGGCCCTAGTTTGTTTATGATGCCCCCCTTTTTTTGCTGACACTATGCCATTGATCCTGATGATGTTAGTAATTGCCTCAGGACAATAAATATAGGCTGTTACAACCTGTGAGCATTGGTTACCAGCTTTAGTCTGTGCTCATGTCAGACGCTCAGTCATGTCCAACTCTGCGACTCCATGGACAATAACCCACCAGGCTTCTTTGTCCATGGGCTTCTTCAGGCAAGAATACTGGAGTGGGTTGCCATTTCCTTCTCTAGGGGATCTTCCTGACCCAGGGATTGAACTCACATCTCCTGCATTGGCAGGTGGATTCTTCACCACTGAGCCACGCTATTATGACCTCCTTATTCCTTAAGAAGATGGCATGGAGGAAGTTATAACAGATAGTCTTCTACTCAGTAGAGATTAGCAAATACATTTTCATTTGCCTTTGGTCTGGATTATCTAAAATAGTATCATTGATTAATACTATATTTTTTAAGGAAACAGGAAAGTTGCCTTGTTATCCTTAACCCTAAGCATACAGAGAGGTAGGTTCCCTGAAAGCACAGGGCGTGGTAGAAGGCACCTTTAGGAGATCATGTACTGGTGGACCCTTGAAGTTTTCTCACAGTTTCACAATGGTATTTGGTCCCCGTGTGCTAAGACCTACCTCAGAATGTGTGAAGTATAGTGATATACCTTGGCAGTATCTTATTTCCGGAAGTTCTTATTTTGTAAAAATAGAGATAGCCATGCCTCATCCAGACTCCTCTTTGAAGCTGGCCCCAGGAACCTTTGGGAAGGAAGTGGCGTCTTTGAAGGGCACCCCTTTTTAGTGCCATTCCTACCTCCTAAATGCTCTGGGTTCTCAGACAGGCCTTGAGCTTCCCATAATCCCTGGGCAGACAGGGATTGCGTTTCTCTGGTACTTGTGTGTCTGACTTGGGTCCGGAGACCACCTGATTATTGTGTGGAATTCAGTCCAATTATTGTGAACCATCAAGCTTTGGGCACTATAAATAGTTTAGTGAGATGAGTCCCTTTCATTCTGTGTATCCATGGATCTCAGGGTTTAGTGGGGGAGAAAACATTGAAGTGAGCACTGGTTTTGAGAAAGAAGAGGAAGAAATCAATTTATTATAGAAGAGAGGAGGGATCCAAAAAGGTCCTGGAGTGGGCTAACCATGTCTGATAAGAGATTCGAGAGGCTAATGGGAAAAGTACTCATTCAAAGACAGACATCTGCTTGTGTGTTTTAAGCACTTTGGCAGGTGAGCTGGGGCGTTAGTTGGGGGATGATAACAACTGTCCGGAACATATGTTGGATCCTTGCTTTGTGGCAGGCACTAGGCTTAGCGCTTCACATGGGCTCTTTGTTGTACTTGAGTCTTCACAGGAAGCTTGTGAACCGGGTTTTATTGGTACCTGCTCCATTCTACAGAGGACACAACTGAGGCTCAGGGGACGTCAGTAAAGATCAGGGGTGGGCTCAGGTCTGACTGAAGAGCCCGTGTCCCACACTCTTGGGCCATGCTGTGGGACAGGCAGGAATCTCGGCAGTTCTCAACATGCTGTGCCGCAGATGGAAGTCACACCAGTTCTTGGTGCTGGAGAGGGAAATCCATCTTTCCATCCTCTCTTCTACCTCCCTAGCTTCCTCTACTGACAGTCCTCATTCTGCTACCTCTTGGTCCTCCAACAAGCATTTGATCCTATTTATATCCATGACCCAATAACCCAATTGCATCGGCATTGCTGAAGAAAGTAATCTGCCTTAGAAATTCCCCAGAGATACACACATTACCAACAGAATTTCTTTTCCCATTGGGACAAGTTTGGTGAGCCCAAGGGAGCTGGTTCCATCCCTGTGTGGGCAGCTTGGCTTTGTACAGAGACAGTGGGTGGTGCTTCTCAGCTAGGTTGGTTGACACAGTGCATGAGTCCCTACTGGTCACTAAACAGATTGAGAACAGGGGTGTCATATGACTAGCTTAAGAACATTGTTGGGTAAACAATTTAAAGCATTAGACATCTTTTGTAAACTTGGTTCATCTTTTAAAACTGTCTACAATATTGTGGAATTTAGGATATTATTGGGAAAGAATTGGGGAATTTTCTTCTATATAAGTATGATATGAAAAGTGTGAAATTGTTTTTAAATGATAAAATTATAGGTGATAGAGGTAATAGTAGGGTTTTCAGATCACTGGTCACCACTTGTTAGTGGGTGTTAGATCAATTTAGCAGGTTGAAGGAGCATTAAAATGGCTATAATAGGATAGAAAAGATCAGGGTGCATTACATGTGTTGTTTTGTGAAGCATTTGTTTTGTGTGCTTCATATGTAATATATGTGTAGTCTTATTTTTTATCCTGGGGTTAACAATGTTTGAAAGTCACTGAAAATATTTACGAGGTGGGGGGATCCACTCGGGAGAATACATACAAGTGCTGCATATTAAGTAGTTTAAGGAAGTTTCATGTTTGGAACATATTCTTTGTTGAAGAGTGGAATACACACACACAAACACACACCCACACACCGACTACCATTGCCACCCAACAAAACACAAAGCAAACTGAGGCATGTCTTTTCCTGGGAAGCTGCCTCTCCAGTGGCTCCTGGGAGGCCATTTGTCCCTTCTCTATTGCCCCCAACAGCTAAGGGACTGGTTGATGCCTTACCCTAGCTGAGCCCTGCCCCCTTACATTCTCTCCTGGAAATCTGAACTTGAGAGGTGAGTTGGGCGATGGTGTTTGCTAGAACGGAAAGGACATATGGAGTCAAAACTACTGGGGTGTCAACGCGAATGCATCTTCCTACAAGGTGAACACCGGGCTGCAGAAAGGATTGAGACTTGAGATAGGTGGGGCTGAAGGCCTGTGAGGAAGCCAGAGGAGGGGGAGAGGCTTCCAATCCTATTTCCATTCTGTTCTCTGTTTTCTGTCTTCGCATCCCTGTGAGAGGATCTGCTGTGGCATTTTCAGTTCTGCCCCTGAAACCACTGTATGCAGGTCTCAGTTACTCTTGTTCAAAGAATTTTCACTGGGACAGGCGTTTTAATTTAAGCAAACCAGAGCCCAGGAATGTTGTAAATTTCCTAACCCAGCCACACATCTGTACGAGACATCCCCTTTTCTGCTACCTATGGTGAAAGATTCTGGATTTGTTCAATAGAAGCCACTGTGGCTGCCTCAGCAAGTTGTCCCTCAGCCAGGTGTGACCAGCATGGGTTGTGACCTGCTGATCTGGGGAAGCGCCTCCAGGACTGGCACTCAGCAGGCAGGGACGGGCAAAGAAAGATCCGGGACTGGCACTCAGCAGGTAGGAATGGGCAGAGAAAGATGTTCCTGCTTTTCAGCTTGCCCTGGCCTTTCAGCTCTTCTGAGGCTTCTGACTCCCAGTATTTCTCTCCTGCTGCCCCTTTGCCCCATCTCCTGCCTTTCTCACACTCTGCTGCCTGTCTCCCTTTGATCCTCACTCTACATTCACATGTGCCTTGCTGCTGAATTCTTCCTTTTTTGATTTGTAACCGAACCTGACTTCTGGTATGGATGCTCCTTGCCCTGTTGGCTGCTTGTGTGCCTGTCACCAGTCTTTAGAAAGTACTGGACTCTTCTACACAAGCTACTTGTCCTGCATCTACCAGCTCATAATCCAAGGCTGTCCAGGGAAAAGAGCCATGCATGCATGCATTTGAGAAAAGTAACTTGTACTGACCTCCTGTATGTGCCAGGCACTGTCCTAAGCTTGAGATTTTTTTTAGCATCTTAATTGAGATATAACTCATACACATAAAAACTACCATTTAAGTGTGCAGTGGTTTCTAGTATATATACAAAGTTGTACAGCACTTTATTTTTTAGATAGTAAAGCTGTGTTGTTCCTAGTCACGTCATTTTTAAGTTCCAATCTAGCAGCTCTCAATGTAAATATAGATCATGGCCTCAGATCTAGAGATGCAGATCCAATAGATCAAGTCTGGGGTTCAAATATTTTTAACAAGTCCAAGTGGTACCACCAGTGCCACATTTGAACCTTACCCATTAGAAGTGTGAGCAACCTCTGGACCTTTCTCTTTATTCCTGCATGCAATGTCTCGGCTGAAGAAAAATGCATGACCTAAAAGTTATCAGTTATGTTTTATTCAGGGGCTTTACTGAGGACAGGACACAGCTTCTCAGATAGCTTTTATCCAAAGAGATAAAGGAGGAACCAGGATATGTGGGAGTTTTTGCTGAAAAACAACAGCAAACATTTAGTCAAACATCAAAGATTCCTGCTACTCATAGAAAACCAGGCATCTCAAGTTAATGATTTTAGTGCTTTCCATGTTTGGGCAGATGCAGAGTCTGGACTCATTGCATTTATTCCTTAGATATGCATCTTAAGTATCTAGGGTCAGTATCCAGTTTTTTTCTCTATCCTAAATTGTCCTCAGGGCACGCCATGGAAACTGGCTACTGTGGCTGATGACTTTATTGGGGGCAACATTTGTTGTTTACCAGAATGGCAGGCAGTGTTTTTGGCTGCAGAAGAAAACCCATATTATGAATTCTTACCAGCCTGTAGTCCTGTGTGCTCCCTAATAATGGAGACAGCGTTCACTTGACTTTCACTGTTGCTGAGAGAGAATGAAGTCCAACCTCCTTCCTTAACCTGGCTGTCAAGGTGTGTCACAGTCTAGCCCCAATCAACACATTCAATTTGCCTTCTTTTTCTTATTCTCTCTGCTTTAGCCAAATTGCCTTGATGTTCTCCAAATAAACTTTGCTCTGACTCCCCTGGTAGCTGTACTCACCTGCAGTTCAGTCCTGCCCAACCCCCCCTACTCCCTCCTATTCTGTTTCAGGTACTAGATTAGATGCTGGGTATGAAGAGATGAAATGGCAGACTCCTTGCTTCTGGGGGAGGTGAGTCTTAACAAGGAATACACATGGGAAATAATGCCATTAAAATAACTGCCATTTCAGGACAGTCAACCCTTCTGTCCCTACCAATTCTAAATGATCTGAGCTGGAAGAGACCTTGGGTGTTTGCCTGAAATAATCTTCTCCCCAGTGTTGGAGATCAGTGTCTTCATTCAGTCCTTAGCTCTAAATCCCTTCCCTTGGCTCTGTTGTTGTAGGAATGATTGTCTCTTTAGTTTATTATCTCTTAGATTCATTTGTTAGCTAAGCAGGATCTGCATCTCTTGACTGTTGCCTTAAAATGTGACTTAACTATTTGTGGGCTAATTTTTATCCCCCCTCCCACCAAGTTGCAAGTACTTTACAATCAAAACCTTCATTTTTCACCTCGGGGGCCCTGTACAGTGTCTCATGTGGTTCCTCGAACATATTCTGTAGGTATTCAAAGATTGCTTGTGGATTTTATGTGATGCATTTTTTTGTGTGTAAGATAAAAGGTACAATTAGTTGCTTAATAAATTATGTATGATATTGGTTAATTCAATTACCAGAATATGCACATACACTTTCAGATTATTCACAGTGGAGAAATCCTAGAGTGAATAAATGAATCTTAATGCTCCTCTTAAGAGTCTTAAATCAGTGTGACAAAGTTGGCTTTCAGTACTCCACCACTGATTAATTTTCTTTCCCAAAATAAGTATATACGTACATACATACACACACATAATATTTATACTGTGCTGGATGTCGACTAAAATTTTTAAAGATTCGTGAGATTTCACAAGATGATACTTAAATCCAGTCTATGGATTTCAGTACTCTTTCTTTAGAATCAGTGACCTGTTTTTGAGAACTCACAGCAATAGCTATGGGAAGGGAAAAATAAGAGACCCTCTGGTAACTCATGTTATACAAATAATTCATCATTAGGCAGATGATCAAACAGTAATACAGTTTCAAAGTCAGTATGATCATGTATTTTTGTTGTAGCAGGCAACAACCTCTAAGAACCAAATTGTAGTTGTGACAGAAAATTTACCCCAAATTTTGTGATTTATTTTGTTGTTCAATTCTGAGAAACTGAGTTTTACTTTATTTCACCCTGGGGGATCCATTAATACTCTTGTGGCTCACCCATCTTTGGTTCTTTATCAGGGAGTTGACTCTGTTTGAAACAGTGATCACAGAAGAGCAGAGAGAATTCTAGGCTTAAATACATGCTTTAGAGTTTCCATGAAGGAAAACAGGGGCAATAACTTTGAAACCTTGTCAGCAGTTTCTGCCCACCCCACACACTCTTTTTCATTAAATGGAGGTGAGACAGGATAGTCACAGTCCACTGTGGTGCCACATTTTCGAATAACTAAGGAACAAGTGAATGCAGCTGTTTGTAGTTGGAATTATATGTTCATATGGTGAAAACAGGGCTTCCTTGGTGGCTCAGTGGTAAAGAATTGGCCTGCAATGCAAGAGACACAGGAGACGCAGTTTCGATCCTTAGGTCAGGAAAATCCCCTGGAGAAGGAAAAGGCAATCCACTCCAGTATTCTTTTCAGGAAAATCCCGTGGACAGAGGAGCCTGGTGGGCTATAACCCATGGGGTCACAAAGTCGGACATGACTGGAGTGACTAAGCCCACAGCACACATGGTGAAAGCAAGTCACTAAGAACAGAAGCTGTAGTGAGAGTCTTGGCCAATAAGAAAAGCACTTTGGAATTTATCCTATTGTGTTTGCTGTGTCTTAGACCTTTCAGTTTGGGTAACAAAACTGCCATAGACTGACTGTCTTAAAAACAACAGTTATAGAAGTTGGAAGTTCAAGATGAAGGCGCTGGTAGATTCAGCATCTGGTGAGGGACTGCTCCCTGGTTTATAGGTGGCCATCTTGTCACTGTGCCCTCCTAAGACAGAATGGGAGAGACAGCTTTCATCAGGGTGCTAATCCGATTCACAAGGGAATGACCTAGTGAAGTGAAGTCACTCAGTCGTGTCCGACTCTTTGCGACCCCATGGACTGTAGCCCACCAGGCTCCTCTGTCCATGGGATTCTCCAGGCAAGAATACTGGAGTGGGTTGCCATTTCCTTCTCCAGGGGAATCTTCCTGACACAGGGATCGAACCCTGGACTCCGACATTGCAGGCAGACGCTTTAACCTCTGAGCCACCAGGGAAGCTCATCTCCCAAAGGTCACACCTCCTAATACATTAAGCATTAGGGTTTAACAAATGACTTTTAGGGTGACACAGTCTGTAGCACATGTCACATGTGAACCCATAAAATTTTATTATCATCCCTTAGACCTTACATTTTGAGTTTCTCCAAGTCAGGAACCAAAAGATTATTAATATTATTAATATTTACTTTAAGGACATACTGGATTTTTCCCAGTTCAGTTGTCAAAGACAGAAGGGCAGGATGATAGCCACGTGATACTTGGGTATTTGGTTCCTGGCGTGTTATTGGGATAGAATGATAGGTACTACTCTTGGGTTCCCTCAGACCTTTCTCACTCAATTCATCAAGCCCAACTTGTGAAAATGGAAATATGCACACACATTGGTATGAATGCATACAGGCATCAGACAGTTCCAAATTTCCCCAGAAGCTATCCAGCCCTGGCATTAGGCTTCAGCCAGCCAGTCACCCTCCCTCTCCTGGTACCTTTGCTCTTAGTGACTCAAAGTAAACTGGCATTAGACTTTCTGAAGTCTCTGAAAACATTTGTGGGGTATTTTTTTAAAGTTTTCTAATTAAGAGTTTAGGAATTGGGCAGGAGCTATCATTTTAAATCATTTGGTGCTTTTCCTCCAGAGAAGACTTGGAAGAGTATATACTTATTTCAGTATGAAGAAAAAAAAAAAAAAACAGTCTCAGTTGAGTCATATAAATGAGAGGGAGCGAGAGAGGGAGGGTACCGACTGCCACCAGCATTACTCAGATGTCAGTGGGTTTTATGACATGTTATTTAATGTTTACCAGTGACTGTTGGATAGAGGCTATAACAAGATGATTACACAGGCAGCTAACTTTTTTGCTTAGGCTCCCTAGCTTGTGTTTGGTAAGATACGGCTGCTTCTAGAATTGCAGGCAAAAATAAATGCCAGAGGTCATGATAATTCCATGTTCTCCAGTTCAGCTATTAAACCAGTGAATAGATTGACTCAAGTACTGAAGCATTTAACTGTAATGTTCAGATACAGAACGAGTGACACATGGGTTTCCCGCAAAGGCAGGCACTTATTTACCAAAAATGACCCAGAATACCCTTTTAAACAAAACAAAAGACAGTAAAAAGCAAAAACCTGTATCAGTAGAGGAGATTCTGAGAACGGCTCTGTGACATTGTATTTCAAAGCCAGAAACCTAATTGCAAATTTCCTGACCACAATCCCATTCATGTTTTTTGCTCTAAGAATGAGGTTTAGTTCTTTTTTTTTTTTAATTTCATTTTATTTTTAAACTTTACATAATTGTATTAGTTTTGCCAAATATCAAAATGAATCCGCCACAGGTATACATGTGTTCCCCATCCTGAACCCTCCTCCCTCCCCATACCATCCCTCTGGGTCGTCCCAGTGCACTAGCCCCAAGCATCCAGTATCGTGCATCGAACCTGGACTGGCATCTCGTTTCATACATGATATTTTACATGTTTCAATGCCATTCTCCCAAATCTTCCCACCCTCTCCCTCTCCCATAGAGTCCATAAGACTGTTCTATACATCAGTGTCTCTTTTGCTGTCTCGTACACAGGGTTATTGTTACCATCTTTCTAAATTCCATATATATGCGTTATTATACTGTATTGGTGTTTTTCCTTCTGAGGTTTAGTTCTGAATAGCTATTGAACTATGTTTCTCAAAGTTATAAGATAACACAACATTCTGTGTGCCAAAGGTAACATAAAAAATTCATGAAACAATTGTCATGATGTTGTTAATTTATTTTTTTTATTGTTTTCTGTTTTGTTTTATATTTTTAAAAATGTTTGCTAGGACCCGTCAGGATGACTTCACGACTATCACTGACTGTGACCTGTAGTGTGAAAAGCATTTTGTTACACTATTTGCTCTACAAGGTCACAGACAAAGTTAGATATCCTCACCTTTGCTATCGCAGTATCTAGAACAATGCTCAAAAATTTAATTAATGAAAGAATGAATGCCCACAGCAATAATGTGTCAGTGATTTAAAGGCAAACTTGAGGAGCAGGCATGACCGAAAGGAGGAAGAGAAATAAAACGAAGATAAAAAGTTTGGTAGAAAGATTGGGAAGAGGGCAGAGGAAAGAGATCTGGTTGCAACCCCAGAAAGGTGGTGTGTCTTCAGTGTTTTCTGGATACGGCCTTCTGTGACATTTGGGGTTTTAGGATGCCCACTTTCTACTGTAATCAGAGTTAAGTTGCAGTAATAACTATTGCAAGATCATTTCTTTTTTATCTCCATAGTTCCCATTCATTTTTGCATCAAAAATACCCCATGTTTAGTAACATAAAACGAAAACCTATTATCAGCAGAGATGATTAGTTATACTTACTGGGTCAGCCTTTTGGACATGGCAAAGCAAGGATAACCTGTCTGTGATGACGTCTAGAGTCCCATCCGGGAAGATACAAATATTGGGGCCAGAATCATCTGGAAGCATCTTCACTTGTATGTCTGGCTCCTGGGCTGGGATGACTCAAAGGCTGAGCTCCAGTGGGATTGTACACTGGAGTGCCTTCCTATGGTCCTTCCATGAGGCTTGGGTTTCCTCACAGCATGGTGGCAATATTCCTAGGAGCTCCCTGGAAGGGTACTTCCTGAGAACCAATATTCCAGGAGAATAGAGCAGATGTTTGACGCTTTATGACCTAGACTGGTAAGTTCTGTCGAAGCTTCTGCTGTAGTCTATTGCTGAAAATAGACCAAATTCAAGGGGAGAAGATATGGGCCCCTCCTCTCCATGGAAAGGATGGCAAACAACTTTGGGGCTTTTTAATTAAACCACCACATGCCACATCACTTTACCTTTCTCCTTCAGGGAAAAGCTGTTAGCGGAGTTACTATTTTCCAGAAGCTATCCAAAAATTAAACTCGATCTTTTACTTTTGCTTGATTTTGATGTTTTAAGCTAAGAGGAAGAAGACAAGATAGTTAAAATAAGAATTGAAGAAAGTTTACATCATTAAAGCACAGAGCATCAACGATGTGATTTTTCACGTTGACAAAGGGTACAGGTAGAGGAATAATTTATTGCTTCTTTTTCTTAAGGGTGGCAGGAGGAAGCTGGGTAAATTGAGCAAGTGTTCAGAGGAAATTAGAGAGAATTAGGCACTTGGATATTTATACCTCCTTTTGAGTATAATTTTTGGGGAAATGGGTTCACTTCCTTTACCATGTCTGAAGACTGTAGTTAAAAAATAAGAGTTTTGTTATCATCAGCGGCACCTGTAACCCAGTCACTACTCTGGAGGGTTCAGGATGGGGAACACATGTATACCTGTGGCAGATTCATTTTGATATTTGGCAAAACTAATACAATTATGTAATGTTTAAAATAAAATTTAAAAAAAAAAGAATCTGCCTGTAATGACCAATCAAAATAAATAATGAGTTAACGCTCAAACATCAAAAAAAAAAAAAAACAAAGACAGTCTTGTGCTTGATACTGTGACTAAAGAGAAAGCTGAAAAATACTTGTTGTGTTAATTGCAGTCCTGTCCAGGTTCTGGGGTGGTGTCGGACAAGTTAACCTTGGTTATCAAGTACATTCTTCAACCCCTTCTCACTCTTACAGGGGAAAATTACAAAAAATAAAAAATAGCTTTAAAAGTGATTCATTGTGATCTTATTGAAGTTTTTCCATTTCATTTAGAGATGAATAGGAAGGAATGGTTCCTCCTCTATTCTTATTGTTTTGATGTATTTCTTCTCTTTTCTCATTCTTTCTCTGTCCCCGATATTTATTTTTAATTCTCCTGTGGCCCCTTTTCTTCCTACTGATTCCTTTCACTCTATCTTTCCTCATTACCATCTCCTTTTTTAGAATATTAACTATCTTTTTAAAAATTTCTCTTCCTAGTCTCTCTTCATCAACTTTTCTTTCTTTCCTTCTCTCTTGAAACTTTAGACTTGCAAGCACTGTAGTTAGGTTTAGAGTTTAGATATAAAAAATAGTAAGGTGCCACTTTACTAATTTAATGCAACTTACATAAAAATTTCCTTTTTTTGGTATCTGCTACTCCTAAACAAACAGATATGAAATCTTCAATTTCATTAAAAAATTTATGCACACAGATAAACATGTTGGACACACATTCAAAGTAAAAAAGAAGAATAAAAATTGCTTTAATTATCAGAATCCTAGTATTCAGAGAAAACCACTGACATTTTAATGTAAACACTTCAGATATATTTGAGTATGCATAATTTGCTTTGCAAACTGGGATCATAGCATATACATTCTTCTCATAACTTGCATTTTAACTTAATGTATAATATGCATCTTGACACGTTAATACACTCTACCTACTCCACTATGTAATGACAATTAAATGGGATAATGCTGCTAAAACACTATGCCAGGCGCTTTGCCCGTGGTCATCCCTCAGTGAGTTATATTTCCTATGTATTTGTCAAACTTTCTTAATGGCTGAGAAGTATCCAACTCAGTTTTAAAATTAGTTCTTTTTGTTTGTATTTTAGGTTGTTTGCTTTTTTTTCTTTCTTCCCCTCTCTCTTTTTTAAAATGCTAAAATGTCCATTCCTTAAACTGAGTCTTTTAGTAATTCTTTAACTGCTGCTGCTTCTAAGTTGCTTCAGTTGTGTCCGACTCTGTGCGACCCCACAGACGGCAGCTCACCAGGCTCCCCCGTCTCTGGGATTCTCCAGGCAAGAACACTGGAGTGGGTTGCCATTTCCTTCTCCAATGCATGAAAGTGAAAAGTGAAAGTGAAGTCGCTCAGTCATGTCTGACTCTTCGAGACCCCATGGACTGCAGCCTACCAGGCTCCTCTGTCCATGGGATTTTCCAGGCAAGAGTACTGGAGTGGGGTGCCATTGCCTTCTCTGATTCTTTAACTATTTCCTTATAAACTATCAATAGAACTTGAATGAAGAATCAAACTGGATTATCCTGACTTATACAGCCACTGCTTATTGATGAACCCCTGTGTGTCAGGCATGTTCTTGTGTGATTTCATTCAGTCAGTAAAGGTTCGCAGGGTCTTGGGGAAGCTTGGAGTTTTAGGTCGCACAACTTTGAGTGTCATCTTTGGAGCTGAACTTATGATCTTCTATATTATTGTGAAGGAGATTCCATTTCAGAGGATTTTAGAGATGGCTTAGCAATTGTAGACATATTTGAATTATCTGGCCTTTTAAACTGTTGCTTTGAACTATTTCAACATGAATAAAAAAGATCAACATAAACTCTAATAATAGCCTCATTATTCTTAACTAAACCTCCCAGGATAAGTTGCCTTTAGGCAAATTTCAACATGAAACATTTTGTTGCCTTCATCCTTGTGCATATATTTACGCTTATAAATGTGTCATTGACTGGAAAGATTGGACTGTTTTGTTTTAAATCAAGCATATACCCGCCTACTCAAGTAAAATCATCCCAGCAGATTTACTGCCGCAGAACCTGAGTGCCTGGTTCATGTACAATCAGGGATAGTTCAGGCTTCATGGCTTGGGTACACATCAGGTGTCCAGTAACAGGAGGAGACCTAATTTTATTCCTTTCAGTAAGTTTTGGGTGTCTTTTGCTTGACTTCTAGTGTTTATTATGAGGAATGAGAGTTGAGGTTAGTTATACAGATTTGACTACGCCATAGCCTTTGACTGTGTGGATTGCAACAAACTGTGGAAAATTCTTAAAGAGATGGAAATACCAGACCACCTTGCCTGCCTCCTGAGAAACCTGTATGCAGGTCAAGAAGCAGCAGTTAGAACTGGACATGGAACAACGGACTGGTTCAAAATTGGGAAAGGAGTACATCAAGGCTATATAGTGTCACCCTACTTATTTAACTTATATGCAGAGTACATCATGCTAAATGCCAGACTGGATGAAGCCCAAGCTGGAATCAAGATTGCCAGCTTGATTCAATATCCTCAGAAATATCAATAACCTCAGATATGCATATGACACCACCCTTATGGCAGACAGCAAAGAGGAACTAAAGAGCCTCTTGAAAGTGAAAGGAGAGAGTGAAAAAGCTGGCTTAAAACTCAACATTAAGAAAACTAAGATCATGGCATCTGGTCCCATCATTTCATGCAAATGGATGGGGACACAATGTAAACAGTGACAGAGTTTATTTTCTTGGGCTCCAAAATCACTGCAGATGGTGACTGCAGCCATAAAATTAAAGGACGCTTGCTCCTTGGAAGAAAAGCTATGGCAAACGTAGACAGCATATTAGAAAGCAGAGGCATTACTTTGGTGACAAAGGTCTGTATAGTCAAAACTATGTTTTTTCCAGTAGTCATGTACAGATGTGAGAGCTGGACCATAAAGAATGCTGAGCACCAAAGAATTGATGCTTTGGAACTGTGGTGCTGGAGAAGACTCTTGAGAGTCCCTTGGACAGGAAGGAGATCAAACCAGTAAATCCTAAAGGAAATCAGTCCTGACTGTTCATTGGAGGGACTGATGCTGAAGCTGAAGCTCCAGTACATGGCTACCTGAAAGGAAGAATGGACTCAGTGGAAAAGACTTTGATGCTGGGAAAGATTGAAGGCAGTAAGAGAAGGGGACAGTAGAGGACGAGCTGCTTGGATGGCATCACCGACTCAATGGACGTGAGTTTGAGCAAGCTCTGGGAGATAGTGAAGGGTAGGGAAGCTGGTGTGCTGCAGTTCATGGGGTCATAAAGAGTCGGACATGACTGAACAACAGCAAAACAGTTTTGGCAAAAATATGCCCTATTATTCCCTAACCATCTTGAGAAACTCCTGAGACTTCAAGGTGATATCTTAAAGGACATCATTTATAGCTATTACATAATACATAGCTGGGTATGGTAGGCAGAATTGTAAGTTAAGGTGGCTCCCGAGATTCCCATCCCCTACTGTTGCATGCCCTGTATAATTCCCTCTTCTTGAGTGTGGTCTGGACCTGGGAATATGATCGTTTTACTCCTGTGGTTACATCACAGTGTATGTCAGAGGATTTGCAGATGCAGTTAAGATCCTTAATCACTTGACTTTTGGGTTGACTTTGGCTTCATCAAAAGGGAGACTGTCTTTGTGGACCTGACTTAATCAGACAGCCCCTTTAAAAAGGGTGAAGCATTAAAGAGATGCTTCTCTGTTGGCTTGAGAAGGTGTAAATTGCCAGGTTGCAGAGAAGACTACAGGCTAAAGACCTGAGAGCCACCTCAGAGCTGAACGTGGTCCCTGGGCAACAGCTGGCGAGGAAATAGGGAGAAGCAGGATCTTCATCAAACAACCAAGGAAAACAAATTAGGCAGCAACTGGAATAAACTTGGAAATGGTCTCTGAGTTCCAAATAAGGATGCAGCCAATTGACACCTTGGTTTTATCCCTGTGCAACCCTAAACAGAGGGCCCAGTTAAAATGAGCTATCCTCCTGACCCATAGAGATTGTGACATTACACATTTGTTTAAGCTTCTAAGGTTGTGGTAATTTGTCTTGCAACAATAGAAAACTAGCATACTGTATAGATGTATCCAGGTTTTCTCTATATTGAATAAGATAACAAAACACAGAAGCAAATTGAATGTAGAAACTCGTTGTATTATTCTAACGACCATCCATAATGCCAGATATTGAATTTTCATGTTAATAAAAAAGCCTCATTATTCCTGCTGGTAACTTTAATAAAATATACATTTACAAACCTAAGCACATAAAACATGATAATATTGATACAAAACCTCTTTGTCTGTTTTTGGTTCTGAGGGATTTCTTTTCCCTTTCTAGAACAAAAAGATTTCATTATTTGAAAATCATTGGCTTGACTAATAGGCACTTTTTAAAAAGACTGCATTTTGGTTGTTTTAAGAATGTAACTTTTGACAGGGAACAGAAAAGTGGGATTGTGTGAGGCTAATTTATAGTCAGCACATTGTTTTTAAATATATGTTTGTCTTTAATTGTTTCCTCATTACTAAGTAATGCATAGATGTAAGGAATCCAGTCACTACTTTTGAGTCAGATGAGTTTTACAGTAGTGATGGTTTTTTAAATAGTAATTTAAAACTTTAAAATCATGCAGTATTTCAAACATAAGAAAGTACAGAAAATGACATAACTAATTCCCATATATTCAATCATCTAGGTGTTAATAGATGTTAACATTTTGCCTGTTGCTTCAAGTTTTGTTTAAAAAAGTGCAAGTCCTGCTACAACCCTGCTTAATCTTTTTTCCTGTCTCTCCTCCTATTCCTCCCTCCCCAGAGGTAAATTCTAGCCAGAAATGGATGTATATTATTCTCATGAATTTTTATAAATTTTCTATGTCTGTTTGTATTTTTGAATAATATAAAGAATTGTTTTATGCTTTAAATTTTAAATTATTGGTATCATACTGAAGGTAACTTAATTTTTTCACTCAAAGTTATATTTTCAAGATAAATGATAGGTAATGTCCCATGGCATGAACGAAACAGTTGATTTTTTAAAACACAGTTGATCACCATTTTTCTGCTGACAAGCAATGAAGTTGTTTCCCCAATTTTTGTATTATAAATAGTACTGTCATAAATATCCTTGTTCATATATTTATGTGACCCCATTTGAACATTTCTCTAGAATAGAATGTAGGGAGCTGTTGGGTTGTATCTTTAACTTTACTAGGAGTTGCCAAACTGCTTTCCAAAGCATTTCTTTTAGCCTAGTCCCACCGGGCTTCCCTGGTGGCTCAGAGGTCAAAGCGTCTGCCTCCAATGCGGGAGACCCGGGTTCAGTCCCTGGGTTGGGAAGATCCCCTGGAGAAGGAAATGGTAACCCACTCCAGTATTCTTACCTGGAGAATCCCATGGATGGAGAAGCCTGGTAGGCTACAGTCCACGGGCCCACAAAGAGTCAGACACGACTGAGCGACTTCACATACACACAGTCCTACTCACAAAATAGAGTCCTCTTCCCTTCTTTTTACCCAGTACTTGTCATAGTACGGCTTTGTTCTTCAGCCACTCAGTCATGTTCGACTCTGTGACGCCATGGACTGCCAGGCCTCCCTGTCCCTCATCATCTCCCGGAGTCTGCTCACTCATGTCCGTTGAGTTGGTGATGCCATCCAGCCATCTCTTCCTCTGTCATCCCATAGTCCTACTGATGCTAACTGGATGGAGGGTGAAGGCGTGTGGATTTCATTTGTATGAAGTCCTATGAAACCCTAGTCCACTAGTCCATAACTGCTTAATTTTCTATGCTGTCTGTTGTTAAAGAGATGTTAATAAGACTGGTTTAGTATGATTGTGCTTCCCAGGTGGCACTAGTGGCAAAGAACCCACCTGCCCATTCAGGAGATGTAAGAGATGCGGGTTTGATCCCTGGGTCAGGAAGATCCCCCAGAGGAGGAAATGGCAACCCATGCCAGTATTCTGGCCTGGAAAATCCCATGGACAGAGAAGACTGGCAGGCTACAATCCATGGAGTCACAGACAGTCGGACATGACTAAGTGTCTGAGTACAGTATGATCAAACTAATCACTTTTCCTTTAATTGCTTGGGCTTATTACGTTTTGTCTGAAAGCACTTCCTCTAGTCATATATTATAAAGGTATTCTCTTTTATTTTCTTTCAAAATTTAGAAAGTTTTGATACTCATTTTGATTAAAATGGATTTAACATATGGATTAATTTTGGAAGAAATTTGCTTTTATTAGCATACTGTCTATCTCCTCCATGTGAACAATATATTTTCCCATTTATTAGAATGTTTTTTAACCTGTTTCAACAAACTCTTATAATTTCTTCCTCAAAGTTGTTATATATATTTATATGACTCACAATTTTATGTCTATCATAAATTGTATCTGTTTTTAAGAACTTCTACTCTTTATACCTATTTATGTATAATTCATTGAGTGTTTCCTGTATAGAAAGTTTTCTACTGAGCTTAATTTCTGCAAATACACTAGATATATTTATCAGTGTATTTCCTGTTTTTTATTATTAGCAAAATTAAGTATCAGAGAGATTAACTTGAGGATTGTATATGACTAATTGTACAACCTGGATTTTAACTCAGTTTTATCTAATTCTTTACCTTTTGCTAAAAGCCTTTCCTTTTAAATCAGCTAATGTTTCTCTGATGTATGTCACCTTGTTTCGCAGTATCTTTTTATAGTAAAAACAAAAATCTCATTGTAGAGTCTCTATGTGAAAAAAGCATTTATTCCACCAAGTAGAAGTTCCTTCATGTCAATTAGCTGATTCATCTGGATAGACACATTTATGGAAGAGAAGACGTGTATAAAAGAAATGTTTCTCTGGCAGTTATCTTTAAATCAACTCTTAAGGAAAACACCTGTTCTAATTGCCAGTGTGTTTTTTCTCTTGCTCACTACTTTACTTGTGCTAAGAGGGTTAGTCCTCCCAGCAAGACAGACAGCTTCTAGAGATAAGGCCCAGAGGTCCAAGTGCAGGGCAGGTGCTCCAGTGAAAAATGAGGATGTAGATGAACTTTCTAATACATTGTAAGTTTTTTTTTTTTAATTGAGATATAATTGACATAACTTTATATGGTGGCTCAGATGGTTAAGAATCTCCCTGCAATGTGGGAGACCTGGGTCTGATGCCTGGGTTGGGAAGATCCCCTGGAGAAGGGAATAGCTACCCACTCCAGTATACTTGCCTGGATATTTCCATGGACAGAAGAGCCTGGCAGGCTACAGTTCATGGGGTCGCAAAGAATTGGACACGCCTGAACGACTTTTCACTTTCATGCATTGGAGAAGGAAATGGCAACCCACTCCAGTGTTCTTGCCTGGAGAATCCCAGGGACAGAGGAGCCTCATGGGCTGCTGTCCCTGGGGTTGCACAGAGTCGGACACAACTGAAGCGACTTAGCAGCAGCAGCAGCAGAACGACTTTCACTCACTCCCCATTAATTTCAGGTGTACAGCATAAGGATTCGATATTTGTATATACTGTAAATTGATAACCACAATAAGTCTAAGTGAATGCTAAGTGAAATAAGTCAAAGATAAATACTGCATGTTTCACTTATATGTGAAATCTTAAGAAAAAAGGAAACAAAGCCTAAGTCCCTAGTTACAGAGAACAGATTAGACTGGCAGTTGTCAGAGGTGGGGAGTTAACGTCCCTTATCTAAATAATTACAAATATTTTTTTCCTAGCAATTTTCAAATAGTACTGTTGTTGTTCAGTCGCTAAGTCATGTCCAACCCTTTGTGACCCCATGGACTGTAGCACGCCAGGTTTCCCTGTTGTTCACTATCTCCCGGAGTTTGCTCAAATTCATGTCCACTGAGTCATATAGTATACAATACAGTATTATGGACTATAGTCACCATGCCATAACGACACGTCCATGACTTACTTATCTTATAACTGGAAATGTATCACTTTGACTCCCTTCACCCATTTTGCCCACCCTGTAACTCGCCCCCTCTGACAATTGCCAGTCTAATCTGTTCTCTGTATCTATGAACTTAGGTTTTTTTTTTTTTTTTTAAGATGCCACATGTAAGTGAAACATACAGTATTTATCTTGACTTATTTCACTTAGAAAAATGATGCAGTAAACATGGAGGTACATATATCTTTTCAAGTCAAGTGGTTTCATTTTCCTCGGGTAAATACCCAGAAGTGGGATTGTGGCGTCATATGCTAGTTCTACTTTTAATTTTTGAGGAACCTTCATACTATTTCCTATAGTGATTGCACCAATCTACATTCCCACCAGCAGTGCAGTAGAGTTCCCTATTCTGCACATTTTTGCAATCACTCTTAATTTTTTTATCTTTTTATGATCGCCAATGGAAACAGGCATGATGCATTATCTCATTGTGGTTTTAGTTTGGATTGCCCTCATAATTAGAGATGTTGAGCATCTTTTCATGTACCTCTTCGCCATTTTTCTTTTAAGGAAATCTCTACTCAGGACTTCTGCCCATTATTTTTCCATTGGATTGTTTGGTTTTGTCCTGTTGACTTGCATGAGTTCTTCATATATTTTAGATATTTACCCCTTATCAGATACATGATTTGTAAATTATTTGTACATCAGTTTTTGTCATTCAATATGTTGCTTTTCCATCTTGTTGGTGATTTCCTTTGCTGTTCAGAAGCTTTTTAAAGTAGTCCCACTTGTTTATTGTTTTATATTTGTTGCCTTTGCTTTTCGTGTCAAATCTAAACAGTCCCAGAAAGACCCATGTTAAAAAGCTTACTGCCTATGTTTTCTTCTGGAAGTTTTATGGTAATACTTTCAAAGTTTTGATTGTTTAATTTCCTTCTCTTTCATTTGTCATCCATACTAACTCATCTAGAGAGATCTACCTAAAATCTAGTTTTTATTCTAGTGCAAGAAGAAGAGAGGCTAGAAGGGAAAAACCTATAGTGGGAGTCAAGCTCAAACCCATTCTTTCTCTAATATGTTCTGTTGGGTACTTTCACTTCCAACACCCAGGCCAAATGTTGCTTTTCTAAGACTTCTACCTGGTTTCTTCTCATAACTGGGCAATTCCTCTTAGGATTGTAACAGTTTAGTTTCTAGGAGTGGTTCTGGATGGTCTTGTGAGTCCCAGAGCTCAGTTGTAGATGTCTGGGACTCTTTGTAACTCTGCTTCTGTGCTAGCGCAGCCTGATGCTGTGGCTTAGGTGAACATCCATTCAGGACATTATGGGAACACAAGAATTGATAGTGGAACATGAGCAATTATTATCTCTGTTCTTCCCTTTTTTTTAAAAAAAAGATAATACAAGTATCTCATAGTAGGCATGAAATAAATAGCCGTAGATTGACTGCAGTTTGTAAAATAGGGCAAGGAAAGAAAGATGGGCTTAGATTTATTTGCATTGTGGGAGGAAGAAAGGGACAGTATCTCTATCTTTGAAGAGAAAAGTGGGCAGTTAGTTTTAGTTTACAGATATATTCTGACTATTGCTTCAGGCCCTATTATGATTAAAATAGCCACTGCATTCATGTAAAAAGTATGTATTAAACACATTTTACATACCATGCACTGTTCTAGGCACTGATGATGAATAAAACTTAAAATACTATGAATAAAACTTAAAATACTATGAATAAAACTAAAATACAATCAGAGGATGCCTACTCCTCTGATGCATATGTTCTCATGGGCGTGGGTGGAGACAGGAGATTTTTTTTTTAATGACAAGGTATTTATTTTTCAGATTGAAGTAAAGACTCCAAACGAAATAAGTGAGGTAATGTGATAAAGATTTGTGAGCAGAGTGTGGTAGGCAGGCATGGCTATGGAGCTCAGTCTGCTAGGCTAGCCATGTAATTTAGGTTCAAGAATGGGTCAGAAATATGACTTGACTTGTTTTAAATTTCCAAATAAACAGATATAGAGGAAATAAGGCTGCAGGAGAGTGGACACAGTTTCCAGAACTGGGGGCCTATGACCCTTCTTCTCCAATTATGTGTGCCCCAAGAAACAAACTTATACTCCTCCCCTAAGGTACCAAGTTTGGGCTACTCAAGCTTAATGTCTGAGTTCTGGGTCTTTACACTGGGATTGTGCCAGCTCTGGGACAATCTGCATCTCTCTGCAAGGCCCCGGATGTCCATCTGTGGTCAAGATTGCTGTAAAGCATCAGGAAGTATCTTTCTGAAGGGGTGATATCCATGCCAAGCCTGAAGAATAACAAGGAGGCAGATCATAGCACTGCAGCAAAAGGCACAACCAGTACAAAAGCCTTGAAGCATGAAGAACTTGGTGTGATAAGTGACAAAAGGGAATAGGAGAGTGAGCTGGGGCGTTGGGGGAGTATCAGATAGGATGGTAGAGGTTGGCCACAGCCATGTCGGGAGTCTTTTAAACCATGATAGGAATTGGGATTTTGTTCTAAGAACACAGAATGCCATTGTTTTAACCCAGGGTCTATGAATTTGTATAGGAAGAAAGTTATAACTGTATGACAATAAAAAAGTCACATTATTTCAATGAGACTGTAGACAACAAGCCATGCTAGTTTAAATAATATCTGTGTTTGCGTTACAGGTAGAAATGATAGATATTTCCATTTATTGCTATTATTGCAATGATCTCAAAATGTCATTTATGATAATTGCATTAATTGTAAATTATAGTAGTTATTAGCGCTTATAGTATATCTTGTTATTTTACGCATTAATAAAGGTGCCAGTGAACTACAGCCTGTGGACAAAATCCAGGTTGCCACCTAGTTTTGTAAATGAAACTTACTGGATTACAGCCATGCCCATTCATTTATGTATCCCAGTTGCAACAGAAAATTTCTTCCCTTGCAATGCTTAAAATACTTAGTAACTGGCTCTTTTTTTTTTTTTTTTTAACTTTACATAATTGTATTAGTTTTGCCAAATATCAAAATGAATCCCCACAGGTATACATGTGTTCCCCCTCCTGAACCTTCCTCCCTCCTCCCTCCCCATACCATCCCTCTGGGTCGTCCCAGTGCACTAGCCCCAAGCATCCAGTATCGTGCATTGAACCTGGACTGGCATCTCGTTTCATACATGATATTTTACATGTTTCAATGCCATTCTCCCAAATCTTCCCACCCTCTCCCTCTCCCTCTCCCATAGAGTCCATAAGACTGTTCTATACATCACTGTCTCTTTTGCTGTCTCATACACAGGGTTATTGTTACCATCTTTCTAAATTCCATATATATGCGTTATTATACTGTATTGGTGTTTTTCCTTCTGGCTTACTTCACTCTGTATAATAGACTCCAGTTTCATCCACCTCATTAGAACTGATTCAAATGTATTCTTTTTAATGGCTGAGTAATACTCCATTGTGTATATGTACCACAGCTTTCTTATCCATTCATCTGCTGATGGACATCTAGGTTGCTTCCATGTCCTGGTTATTATAAACAGTGCTGCGATGAACATTGGGGTACACGTGTCTCTTTCCCTTCTGGTTTCCTCAGTGTGTATGCCCAGCAGTGGGATTGCTGGATCATAAGGCAATTCTATTTCCAGTTTTTTAAGGAATCTCCACACTGTTCTCCATAGTGGCTGTACTAGTTTGCATTCCCACCAACAGTGTAAGAGAGTTCCCTTTTCTCCACACCCTCTCCAGCATTTATTATTTGTAGACTTTTGGGTTGCAGCCATTCTGACTGGTGTGAAATGGTACCTCATAGTGGTTTTGATTTGCATTTCTCTGATAATGAGTGATGTTGAGCATCTTTTCACGTGTTTGTTAGCCCTCTGTATGTCTTCTTTGGAGAAATGTCTATTTAGTTTTTTACCCCATTTTTTGATTGGGTCGTTTATTTTTCTGGAGTTGAGCTGTAGGAGTTGCTTGTATGTTTTTGAGATTAGTTGTTTGTCAGTTGCTTCATTTGCTATTATTTTCTCCCATTCTGAAGGCTGTCTTTTCACCTTGCTATTAGTTTCCTTTGATGTGCAGAAGCTTTTAAGGTTAATTAGGTCCCATTTTGTTTATTTTTGCTTTTATTTCCAATATTCTGGGAGGTGGGTCATAGAGGATCCTGCTGTGATGTATGTCAGAGAGTGTTTTGCCTATGTTCTCCTCTAGGAGTTTTATAGTTTCTGGTCTTACGTTGAGATCTTTAATCCATTTTGAGTTTATTTGTGTGTATGGTGTTAGAAAGTGTTCTAGTTTCATTCTTTTACAAGTGGTTGACCAGATTTCCCAGCACCACTTGTTAAAGAGATTGTCTTTAATCCATTGTCTATTCTTGCCTCCTTTGTCAAAGATAAGGTATCCATATGTGCGTGGATTTATCTCTGGGCTTTCTGTTTTGTTCCATTGATCTATATTTCTGTCTTTGTGCCAGTACCATACTCTCTTGATAACTGTGGCTTTGTAGTAGAGCCTGAAGTCAGGTAGGTATATTCCTCCAGTTCCATTCTTCTTTTTCAAGATCGCTTTGGCTATTCGAGGTTTTTTGTATTTCGATACAAACTGTGAAATTATTTGTTCTAGCTCTGTGAAGAATACTGTTGGTAGCTTGATAGGGATTGCATTGAATCTATAAATTGCTTTGAGTAGTATACTCATTTTCACTATATTGATTCTTCCAATCCATGAACATGGTATATTTTTCCATCTATTAGTGTCCTCTTTGATTTCTTTCACCAGTGTTTTATAGTTTTCTATATATAGGTCTTTAGTTTCTTTAGGTAGATATATTCCTAAGTATTTTATTCTTTCCGTTGCAATGGTGAATGGAATTGTTTCCTTAATTTCTCTTTCTGTTTTCTCATTATTAGTGTATAGGAATGCAAGGGATTTCTGTGTTGATTTTATATCCTGCAACTTTACTATAGTCATTGATTAGTTCTAGTAATTTTCTAGTGGAGTCTTTAGGGTTTTCTATGTAGAGGATCATGTCATCTGCAAATAGTGAGAGTTTTACTTCTTCTTTTCCAATTTGGATTCCTTTTATTTCTTTTTCTGCTCTGATTGCTGTGACCAAAACTTCCAAAACTATGTTGAATAGTAATGGTGAAAGTGGGCACCCTTGTCTTGTTCCTGACTTTAGAGGAAATGCTTTCAATTTTTCACCACTGAGGATAATGTTTGCTGTGGGTTTGTCATATATAGCTTTTATTATGTTGAGGTATGTTCCTTCTATTCCTGCTTTCTGGAGAGTTTTTATCATAAATGGGTGTTGAATTTTGTCAAAGGCTTTCTCTGCATCTATTGAGATAATCATATGGTTTTTATTTTTCAATTTGTTAATGTGGTGTATTACATTGATTGATTTGTGGATATTGTAGAATCCTTGCATCCCTGGGATAAAGCCCACTTGGTCATGGTGTATGATGTTTTTAATGTGTTGTTGGATTCTGATTGCTAGAATTTTGTTAAGGATTTTTGCATCTATGTTCATCAGTGATATTGGCCTGTAGTTTTCTTTTTTTGTGGCATCTCTGTCAGGTTTTGGTATTAGGGTGATGGTGGCCTCATAGAATGAGTTTGGAAGTTTACCTTCCTCTGCAATTTTCTGGAAGAGTTTGAGCAGGATAGGTGTTAGCTCTTCTCTAAATTTTTGGTAGAATTCAGCTATGAAGCCGTCTGGACCGGGGCTTTTGTTTGCTGGAAGATTTTTGATTACAGTTTCAATTTCCGTGCTTGTGATGGGTCTGTTAAGATTTTCTATTTCTTCCTGGTCGAGTTTTGGAAAGTTGTACTTTTCTAAGAATTTGTCCATTTCTTCCACGTTGTCCATTTTATTGGCATATAATTGTTGATAGTAGTCTCTTATGATCCTTTGTATTTCTGTGTTGTCTGTTGTGATCTCTCCATTTTCATTTCTAATTTTATTGATTTGATTTTTCTCCCTTTGTTTGTTGATGAGTCTGGCTAATGGTTTGTCAATTTTATTTATCCTTTCAAAGAACCAGCTTTTGGTTTTGTTGATTTTTGCTATGGTCTCTTTTGTTTCTTTTGCATTTATTTCTGCTGTAATTTTTAAGATTTCTTTCCTTCTACTAACCCTGGGGTTCTTCATTTCTTCCTTTTCTAGTTGCTTTAGGTGTAGAGTTAGGTTATTTATTTGACTTTTTTCTTGTTTCTTGAGGTGTGCCTGTATTGCTATGAACTTTCCCCTTAGGACTGCTTTTACCGTGTCCCACAGGTTTTGGGTTGTTGTGTTTTCATTTTCATTCGTTTCTATGCAAATTTTGATTTCTTCCTTGATTTCTTCTGTGATTTGTTGGTTATTCAGCAGTGTGTTGTTCAGCCTCCATATGTTGGAATTTTTAATAGTTTTTCTCCTGTAGTTGAGATCTGATCTTACTGCATTGTCGTCAGAAAAGATGCTTGGAATGATTTCTATTTTTTTGAATTTACTAAGGCTACCTTTATGGCCCAGGATGTGATCTATCCTGGAGAAGGTTCCATGTGCACTTGAGAAAAAGGTGAAATTCATTGTTTTGGTACGAAATGTCCTATAGATATCAATTAGGTCTAACTGGTCTATTGTATCGTTTAAAGTTTGTGTTTCCTTGTTAATTTTCTGTTTAGTTGATCTATCCATAGGTGTGAGTGGGGTATTAAAGTCTCCCACTATTATTGTGTTATTGTTAATGTCTCCTTTCATACTTGTTAGCGTTTGTCTTACATACTGCGGTGCTCCCGTGTTGGGTGCATATATATTTATAATTGTTATATCTTCTTCTTGGATTGATCCTTTGATCATTATGTAGTGACCTTCTTTGTCTCTTTTCACAGCCTTTGTTTTAAAGTCTATTTTATCTGATATGAGTATTGCTACTCCTGCTTTCTTTTGATCCCTATTTGCATGGAAAATCTTTTTCCAGCCCTTCACTTTCAGTCTGTATGTGTCCCCTGTTTTGAGGTGGGTCTCTTGTAGACAACATATGTAGGGGTCTTGTTTTTGTATCCATTCAGCGAGTCTTTGTCTTTTGGTTGGGGCATTCAACCCATTTACGTTTAAGGTAATTACTAATAAGTATGATCCCGCTGCCATTTACTTTATTGTTTTGGGTTTGAATTTATACACCATTTTTGTGTTTCCTGTCTAGAGAATATCCTTTAGTATTTGTTGGAGAGCTGGTTTGGTGGTCCAGAATTCTCTCAGCTTTTGCTTGTCTGAAAAGCTTTTGATTTCTCCTTCATACTTGAATGAGATCCTTGCTGGGTACAATAATCTGGGCTGTAGGTTATTTTCTTTCATCATTTTAAGTATGTCTTGCCATTCCCTCCTGGCTTGAAGAGTTTCTCTTCAAAGATCAGCTGTTATCCTTATGGGAATTCCCTTGTGTGTTATTTGTTGTTTTTCCCTTGCTGCTTTTAATATTTGTTCTTTGTTAATTTGATTAGTATGTGTCTTGGGGTGTTTCGCCTTGGGTTTATACTGTTTGGAACTCTCTGGGTTTCTTGGACCTGGGTGATTATTTCCTTCCCCATTTTAGGGAAGTTTTCAACTATTATCTCCTCAAGTATTTTCTCATGGTCTTTCTTTTTGTCTTCTTCTTCTGGAACCCCTATGATTCGAATGTTGTAGCGTTTAATATTGTCCTGGAGGTCTCCGAGATTGTCCTCATTTCTTTTAATTCGTTTTTCTTTTATCTTCTCTGATTCATTTATTTCTGCCATTCTATCTTCTAATTCACTAATCCTATCTTCTGCCTCTGTTATTCTACTATTTGTTGCCTCCAGAGTGTTTTTAATTTCATTTATTGCATTATTCATTATATATTGACTCTTTTTTATTTCTTCTAGGTCCTTGTTAAACCTTTCTTGCATCTTCTTAATCCTTGTCTCCAGGCTATTTATCTGTGATTCCATTTTAATTTCAAGATTTTGGATCAATTTCACTATCATTATTCGGAATTCTTTATCAGGTAGATTCCCTATCTCTTCCTCTTTTGTTTGGTTTGGTGGGCATTTATCCTGTTCCTTTATCTGCTGGGTATTCCTCTGTCTCTTCATCTTGTTTAAACTGCTGAGTTTGGGGTGTCCTTTCTGTATTCTGGCCGTTTGTGGAGTTCTCTTTATTGTGGTGTTTCCTCGCTGTGTGTGGGTTTGTACAGGTGGCTTGTCAAGGTTTCCTGGTTAGGGAAGCTTGTGTCGGTGTTCTGGTGAGTGGAGCTGTATTTCTTCTCTCTGGAGTGCAATGAAATGTCCAGTAATGAGTTATGAGATGTCTGTGGTTTTGGGGTGACTTTGGGCAGCTTGTATCTTGAAGCTCAGGGCTGTGTTCCTTTGTTGCTGGAGAATTTGCTTGGTATGTCTTGCCCTGGAACTTGTTGGCCCTTGTGTGGTGCTTGGTTTCAGTGTCGGTATGGAGGCGTTTGATGAGCTCCTGTCAATTAATATTCCTTGGAGTCAGGAGTTCCCTGGAGTCAGGGTTTGGACTTAAGCCTCCTGCTTCCAGTTATCGGTCTTATTTTTACAGTAGTTTCAAAACTTCTCCTTCTATACAGCACCATTGATAAAACACCTACATTAAAGATGAAAAGTTTCTCTACTGTGAGGGTCACTCAGAGAGGTTCACAGCGTTACATGGAGAAGAGAAGAGGGAGGAGGGAGTTAGCGGTGACCCAAATGAGATGAGGTGGAATCAATAGTGGAGAGAGTGGGGTAGCCAGTAGTCACTTCCTTATGTGCACTCCACAACTGGACCACTCAGAGATGTTCATGGAGTTATACAGAGAAGAGAAGAAGGAGGAAGGAGACAGAGGTGGCCAGAAGGATAAAAGGGGGGAATGAAAAGGAGGGAGACAGATCCAGCCAATAATCAGTTCCCTAAGTGTTCTCCACCGTCTGGAACACACAGAAATTCACAGAGTTGGGTAGAGTAGAGAGGGGTTAGGGAGGAGACACAGGTGACCTGGTGGAGAAAAAGGAGAGTCCAAAGGGAGAGAGAGCAGTCAAGCCAGTAATCTCGCTCCCTAGTGAAAAATGGGTCCTGAAGATTGGGTTCTTAAAGGTACAAAATTGGTAACAAATACATAGAAGCAAAAATTAAAAATCTAGAGTAGAGTTTGGAATTTCAAAAATATGATGTTAAAGAAAAGAAGGAAGAAAAGAAAGAGAGAAAAACGGACAAAGAAAAACAAATAAGGTCGTGAAAGTTATAAAGAAAATACAGGTACAAAATCGATAACTAATACCAAAAAGCAAAAATTAAAAATCTAGATTAGAGTTTGGAATTTCAAAAATACAATGTTAAAAAAAAGGAAGAAGAAAAATAAAGAGAGAAAACAAACAAACAAAAACAATGTCGCAAAAATTATAAAGAAAATATAGGTACAAAATTGATATCAAATACCAAAAAGCATATATTAAAAATCTAGAGTAGAGTTTGGAATTTCAGATATACAATGTTATATAAAAGAAGAAGAGAAAGAAACAGAGAAAAAAAAAAGTCACAGAAATTTTAAAAAAGACTATAGGTACAAAATTGATAACGTATACCAAAAAGCTAAAATTAAAAATCTAGAGTAGAGTTTGGAATTTCAAAAATACAATGTTAAAGAAAAGAAGAAAAAGAAAAAAAAAAACAAGGTCAAAAAATTATAAAATATATATATATGAAGTTTGCTGAAGAAGAAAAAAATAGGGTCTTTTTTTTTTTGCAAAGTAATAGGTTATAAAAGTGAAAATTAAAGGAACAATAGAGGACTTAAATTTTTTTTTTTTAATTAAAAAAAAAAAGAAAGAATGATCGTAAAAATAGTAAAAATATATCTAGGACTTTCTCTGGTTTTGTTGTGAGTATTGTGGGTTCAGTTCATTTTTGGCTAGTTCCTTGGTCCGACTTATATTTCTCAAGATCTATAGGCCCCTTCCTATGTAGTCCATAGTAACCACAGGGTTTTAATCTCCGAGGCGTTTCCCTCTGTTATAACTTTTTCTGTTTGCTGGTCTCTTCAGTGTCTGGTTTCCGCCCTGAAACAAAGGGGACGGTGGAGGATACTTTTTTTTTTTTTTTTTTTTTAGGCTCACTTGTTCAGTCGCGCTGCGGGGAGGGAGGGAGGGACCCTGCAAACAAATAACACTGGCGTGCGCTCGAAGTGCCTCAGCCAAACTGGGTCTGCCCCCGCTCACAGCGCGTGTAGCCTCCCTGCCCACACTGCTCAGGCTCTAGGTTGCTCCACCGGGAACCATCCGAGGCCGGCCCTAGGCTGCATGTACCTCCCAGGTCCAAGCCGCTCAGGTTCAGGCACTCGGGTAGTCCTCAGAGGCGCAGACTCAGTTGGGCCTGCATTTTGTGCTCTTCCCAGGTCCGAGCAGCTCAGGTGATGAGGTATTTGGCAAGCGCCAATGCTGCAACTTATCGCCTCCCCGCCACTCGGTTATCTGGGTGTAAAACCGGCACACCTTCTCAGGCAGATGTTGACCGTCCAGACCCCCAAGAAGTTTTATTTAGCAAAGAAGCCTTCTTACAGTTTTATAGATAATGTCTCTCTGGGGCTGCGATTGCCCTCTTCCGGCTCTGGCTGCCTGTCACTGGAGGGGGAAGGTCTGCAGCCGGCTATCTCTGTTCAGTCCTTTGTTCCGTGCGCGGGCCTGGCGGTGTCTTAGGTTGGGGCTGGCTTTTCACGTGGTAGATATCCCACAGTCTGGTTTGCTAGCCCAAATTATTTCGCTCAGATAGCGCTCAGGGTATTCAGGCCAGATTCTTACTCTCAGCGATGCAGCCCGCGCCGCGCCTCCCTACCCAGCCCCTGCTTGACAATGGCGTGTGCAGGCGTCTGCGCTGCTTCTCCGCTGGGGGAGTTACCTTAGGGCTCGCAATCTGCGAGTTTTACTTGTTTATTTATTTTTTCTCCCTGTTAAGTTGCCCTCTGTGCTTCCAAAGCTCGGCACAGATTCGGCAGTGAGAAGGTTTCCTGGTGTTTGGAAACTTCTCTCTTTTTAAGACTCCCTTCCCGGGACGAAACTCCGTCCCTCCCTCTTTTGTCTCTTTTTTTGTCTTTTATATTTTTTCCTACCTCCTTTCGAAGAATTGGGTTGCTTTTCTGGGTGCCTGATGTCCTCTGCTGGCATTCTGAAGTTGTTTTGTGGAATTTACCGACGTTTAAATGCTCTTTTGATGAATTTGTGGGGGAGAAAGTGTTCTCCCCGTCCTACTCCTCCGCCATCTTGGCTCCTCCCTCTCAGTAACTGGCTCTTGATGGAAAAAGTTTGCTGATGAAAAAGAGGGCAGGAGGAGAAAGGGACGACAGAGGATGAGATGGTTGGATGGCATCATCGACTCGATGTACATGGGTTTGGGTGGACTCTGGGAGTTGGTGATGGACAGGGAGGCCTGGCGTGCTGTGGTTCATGGGGTCACAAAGAGTTGGACATGACTGAGCGACTGAACTGAACTGATACTGAAAAAGTAGCATATGTATTACTATGATACAGTTCAAAAACTTGGATAACTATTGGTTTCTTTGCAAGCTTCTGTATTTTATTTTATGCATTTAAAAGTGTTATTTGTAGAAGTGATCTGTAGGTTTCACTAGACTTCCAAAACATCCATGAAAGGGGGCAAAAAGAAAAGAGATTCTTTAAATCTCTGCCTTACAGGATCTCAGGCAGGGGAACCTAATGGCCTGAACTGCATTTACTCTGCCTGAGCTTCTGTTCCCGCTTCTTGATCTGACAGATTTTTCGTATTTCCAGTACCCAGTACCCAAGCTGCCTCTTCTTTGTGAATGATGTATCGAGTCCTTACCCAGTGCCAGGCAGAGCCTTTATTAGCACTGTCTAATTTTATCCCATGACAACACCATACGGTCTAGGTGTGACGATCTTCCTTATAGCAGTGAGGTGGGCTCGGAGGAGCTGTCATGCCCATGTATTAATTGACCGGATGTTCACTGAGCACCTGCTATGTGCCAGGCTCTATGCCAAATGCCCAGGTGACAAAGCTGTCAGTAGTGATGCCGAGGTTTGGATCAGTCCCATCTGATACCAGTGTTAGGGTGGCTCACATCACAGCAGGTTGTGTTCGAGATGCCAGACACCACACTGTCTCTTTGAAACCAGCAGCAAGCTCAGTTACTCTTCCTTTTCTGGTGTTTCCATCCCATTTTATTCAGTAGCTCTCCTCTCCATCATAAAGGTTTGCGTCTCGTTCTCACTCCGTAGTCTGTTGTCTGCATTGGCTTTGCCTAGAGTAGGCCATAGCGTCTGTATTTTCCTAGCTGTAGCAGCATTCCTGGGCTTCCCTGGTGGCTCAGTGGTAAAGAATCTGCCTGCCAGTGCAGGAAATGGGGGTTTGAACCCTGGGTCGGGAAGATCCCCTGGAGAAGGAAATGGCAACCCACTCCAGTATTCTTGCCTGGGAAATTGCATGGACAGAGGAGCCTAAGGCTACAGTCCATGGGGTCACAAAAGAGTCAGACATGACTTACGTGACCAAAGAAAAACAAGCAGCATCCTTAGTGATGCTTGTCAATGCCACTGGAATGGCCCTTTAAAATCTTTTCTTTTTTTACAAGCATAAGCTTCTTTCCTGTAAGTGCAGCTCTCTTCTCCAGCACTTTGTGGATTTCTGAGACCACTGAGATTTGCCCTTCACAATCCAGGTTTAAACATTTACACATGCCATCTGATTGGGGGTTATGTTAAAATTGATAGCAGGAGGGGCTGGCAATGAAATCTCTATCTCAAATAGATAGAAAAAAGGGACCATAGGGGAGGCCTGATCTATGTGGTTTACCCTAGCTTGTGCAAATCTTTCTGTCCAAAACCATGGAGATTGCTTTCTCCCCTAGAAACATAACCAATGTTCATTAGCTGGGGTGGGCAAATACTCACAATATCAGCCATTTTAAAAAATTTCTTTTCCTTTTTTTCATATGTTGTAAGTAAAAAGCATTGTTGCCCAGTTGTTACTGGATCTACCTGGACATCAGCATTTTACCAGTTTATACACACGTAATATATTCCATCAATTTGGATTCATAGTGCAATACTATTATGCAACCTACATTTTTTATGTGCTAACTTAAAAATAATGCAGGAGGCTGCATATTAGAAAAGAGTTTTTGGGGGGTCTTAAGATTTGCAATTCAGAAGACACAGGTTTGGGGTAAACACAAAAGAATATTCCAAGGAAGAGAGTCAGGAGCTTTTAAAGACAAAAGCCACAAGGTTGTTAAAAGTTGCCTGGAGAGGACTTCCCTGGTGGCGCTGTGGATAAGACTCCATACCTGCCAATGAAGGGGACAGAGGTTTGATCCCTGGTTCAGGAGGAATCCACATACCACGGAGCAACTAAGCCGGTGTGTCACGACTACTGGAACGTGTTCGCTGTAGGGCCTGCAAGCCACAGCTACTGAAGCCCATGTGCCTAGATCCTGTGTTTCACAACAAGAGAATTCACTGCAATGAGAAGCCCGTGCATTGCAACTTCAGAGTAGCCCCTACTCTGCACAACTAGAGAACGATCCCACTCACAGCAGTGAGGACCCAGCACAGCAAAAAAAAAAAAAAAAAATGCCTGGTGAGAATTGTCACTGACTCACCTGAATCAGAAAATATTTGTCCTTACAGAATCCCAGGTTGTTTTAGAATAGGGTTCCAAAAAGTAGATAGACCGTCACAAGTTATTTTAGGGGAAGGGTTGAGGGTGGATGAGGCCTGTGGACTTCTTTGTATAATAGTAATAATAATGGTGATGATAATAACAATGATAAAAGAGAACCACCTTTTGATGACCGGGCAGGATCATTCCAGTGCTCTCTGTTGGTGAAGTTTAACATTCTCCTAGATGGCAAAAGGGAAATGGTTGCAGGGCCCAGCTCCAATATGCAGTTGGGCCAAGAATGTTGGATTTCGGGTTAAGAGACAGTAAATGAATAACTAAAGTATCTGGGCTTGCTTTTAGTTGTTTTCTCTCTGTTATAAATGATGCCTCGGTGGACAGCTTTCATAAAATGTTTGCCTTTCTGGTGTTTCCAAAGGAAAAAACTTCATAGAATTTGATTTTGATTTTTAAGGCTTTTGCTAAACATTATGAAATCACCCATGAAAAATGTGTCTTTGTTCATTGTCCTGCAAGTCATGTGTAGGAAGAAAGGCACAGATTTTTGTCACAGAGCTTATTACTAGTTTTTCAGTTCTTGGGTCTCTCTGTTGGATTGTTAACTTGGAGACAGGAGATGCTCCCAGCCAGGAGTCTTGTGGTTGGAATCCGGGGTCTAATATAGTGAATGCCAAGCCTTGCAGAGATGGAAGCAGCTGTGTATTGCTGCAACCCTCCACCACCTTGCCCAATCTCTTTAACTTACTCTCCATTCTAATTCTCTGCTGCTGACAGATTTATTTCTCTGAAACATTCCCTCCGTCATAATGTTCAAAAGCCTTAAATGTTTTCTCTTTGTTTATTGTATTGAGATGTTGCTAGTGCTTACCCCACTTGTCTGTATTACCAAAATTATCCCTGTCACCTTCTGTGCTCAAGGGAACTGACTACTCTGACTTCAAGGTTGATTCACCATCTACATCAGTTCAGTTCAGTTCAGTTCAGTCGCTCAGTCATGTCCGACTCTTTGCAACCCCATGAATTGAAGCATGCAAGGCCTCCCGGAGTTCACACAAACTCATGTCCATCGAGTCGGTGATGCCATCCAGCCATCTCATCCTCTGTCATCCCCTTCTCCTCCTGCCCCCAATCCCTCCCAGCATCAGAGTCTTTTCCAGTGAGTCAACTTTTCTCATGAGGTGGCCAAAGTACTGGAATTTCAGCTTTAGCATCAGTCCTTCCAAAGAACATCCTGGGCTGATCTCCTTTACAATGGACTGGTGGATCTCCTTGCAGTCCAGGGGACTCTCAAGAGTCTTCTCCAACACCACAGTTCAAAAGCATCAATTCTTCATCTCTCTTCTTTCTACACAGTCCAGCTCTCACATCCGTACATGACTACTGGAAAAACCATAGCCTTGACTAGACGGACCTTTGTTGGCAAAGTAATGTCTCTGCTTTTGAATATGCTATCTACATAGTGACCTTTTATTATTTCTTAACAGATTGGACTCAGTCAGTTTTTTCTCTAGGATGTTAGAGGGACAGAGACATGGATTGGGTTCTACCCTGAGTTTTTGGTCCTAGGGCCCGGACCTAGGACCGGCAAAGGTAGATGTGTCTCACTCTTGCCATATGAAATTGGCTGAGAAAGCAAGCATCTTCCCTGGCTTTCTAAAAGGTGCCTCTTTCCAAGCAGCAGTGAAATCTAATAGTGCCTGTTCCTTTAAGATAAGCATGCTCTTTTCCAGAAAACATTGTTCTTTGTCTCCTACAAGCAGTTGATGAAAACGAAAAGGGGGACAGGCATTCTCCTCTGGCTCTCCCCTGGGATCACTACATCCCATAGATTCCCTGGGCTCCTGAGGACTGTCTACCAGCTTTTCTCCATTCCTTTTACCCAGATCTTATTACAGGTAGAAAGAGAACAAAGCGTTCTGATGGAACAGGCCCTCCCCTATCATGGTCTGTGTTTACATAGGACAGATAGGTAATTAGCTAAATATTCCTTATCACCTGTCTTGTCTATCTTCTCTCGCTTTGGGGAATTGTGTGAATGGTACATGGGTGTTATGAAAAATAAATTGACTAAAGAAAGACAATAACTGAGAATAGAATCTAGTTAGTGGCATGAAAAAAGAGTGGAAAGAAGTCACATCCAGATCCTTCCGTCCACGGATGATGATGAATTGCTCAAGCTATATGGAGCTGGGGCGTGGGGCTGGGAAGGAACATGGTCCTTGATGGTAAGGACCCCAGGGAAGTCTGCAATATTAGTTATGTGAAATGTGCTTTTAGAAGAGTTTGCCACCCTTTCTTTCTTATTCTTTTTCCCCACCACACCTCTCAGCCTTTTTCTCCTGGCCTTTGGGGGTTCAGGTTTATTTTAGGGTATTTCTATACTCCTCCTCAAATGTTAGACCTGTAGTCCTCTGTCTAGAGGCATTGCTCTGTAACCTAGCAACCGGCATGTCATATGTGGTCCTCAGTTATTTCCCTCAGCCCAAAGATTTGAAGATCATGCAAATGGACGCATAAAGGATAGAAAGGATCAGGTTTACAGTGAAAAATCAGCCTCTGTGATGACTGAGTAATGGATACAAAGAACAGCGTTATTTCCTAGTATTATTTCCAAAGTAAGGACCCCATCACATCAGGGGAGAGAGACAGTGACAGACAAAGGCAGAACCAGAGAAAAGGTCCTGGAGCTGCCTGGACTTGCGGGGTCTGGTCGTGAGTGCCCCCTCCCCCTCTGACCTCCTGCTTTCCTTTCTCAGTCACAGGAAGGGGGTAGAATTTGGAATTTTTGACCAGGGAATAATTCTTAATATTGCCTGGCTACATAGAAAGTTGGCCTACTGAGATAAACAAATTTCAGAAGGCAAAATATGACAACAGTGACATTTTCCTGAGGAATCTTATTATCCGATCCACACAGAGGCCGAGTCACTGAGCTGGTTCCGTGAAGAAGCACAAAGACATCCTATGGAGATGCTTGTGAATGTCAGGGGCTAGTACAGTCTGCCACTGCTGGGTGGCAGGAGCTGTGACAGTGGGGTTTAGCGGCTTTCACTGGGCCCTTGTCATTCTTCCCGTACATTGTGTGCTGTTACTTTAGGACATTCTCTGCAGAAATGTTCTTTCTGCTGCTCTCTTCTTCATTTTTAAGGAGCTGCCATTAGTCTTGTTTGCCTTACTTTATTACCTTGAAATTCCAAACACTGACTCTAAATGTGCTGCATGGTCTTATGAATTAGACCAGGATGATTCTAAACTTTACTGTGCATCAGAATTATTTGCAAGCATAGTGAAAATGTAGCCGCTGAGGCCCCTGAGTGTGTGCTTGGTGGGCTGGGGAGTCCCAGAAATCTGCATTTTAATACTCAGGGTGATTCTCAAGCCAGTGGTATGAAGATCCCATGAGAATCAGGGATTAAAGACTGATTTCCCAGAGAGGGGCATGGGACAGTTTCTTGGCTCTGTGAGTTGATGAATACATTCTTTAGTTTTGCAGAATCCCCCTCTCTGTTTGGAGGGAGGGAGTTCACTTTTTTTTGTTGTTGCTGTTCCTTCCCCCACATGCTTTTCTTTAAAGTGCATATCTTTTTAAAATTTTATATATTTTTTAAAATTTAAAATTTAATTTTTTTCTTTGGCCATACCACAAAGCATGTGGGATCTTAGTTCCCCAATAAGAGATCAAACTTGTAACCCCTGCATTGGAAGTGCAAAGTCTTTTTTTTTTTTTCCCCCTTAATCCCTGAACCATCAGGGAAGTACTCCCGTCACGTACACACACATGCTTTTATAAGTCATTTAATGATGTTCCTTGTCTGGCCTGAGAAAAGTGCCTCTATTGAATGCTGCTGGATTGATCCTGTTGAAATCTGCTTACCAAAGGTCACTGACATAACCTGTTGATCAGACAAAGCTGGCTAGAGTATTACTCACTTCACTAAGGAAGAATGGATCCATGCCAGCTGGGGCAGAGTATCAGCGGATGGAGGTGAATTGGTCAGGGTAAGCTGGAGGGAATGGACAGGAGGTAGAGGGAGGCAGGCAATGGGCAGGATAAGTAAAATCACACACACACACACACACCGCTTGCTGGATGCTTGGAGGACTGCATCAAAGAAGTCCCTTCTGAAACAGATGTAGAGGCCCGAGAGTATGATAAAAGAATGGGTGCCAGGTCCTCAGCCTTTAATGTGGAGCATGCTGTGTGCCAGACCTCCCCTCAGCCGTGCTGATCTGCTGATGGAATAGGTGAATGGTTGATAGCATTTGTTATCCCGCTGGATATGTGCTGCTGACTTCCTGAAGTCTGAGACTCAAGATCACCTAGACGGCACTGTTATTTTTACTGGCTGGATTACATATAGAGACTGGCTCAAAACAAGTAAGCATATGCAGCAATGTGCTTTTCGGATGTTATTTTTGCACTTAATAATAAGCAGCTAACTTTTTTCATGAGCGTTTGCAAGGTGCCATTCTCTGTCCTAAGCACTTTAAATGGATTATTTCAGTTAATCCTCAGAACAGCCTTAGGAGACGGGTGCTATCCTTATTTTACACACGAACAAGCTGACACAGAGGGTAGCTATGTCACTTGTACCAGATTCCCCAGGTAAGAAGTGAGATGTGGATCTAGTTCAGACTATCCTAGCCGGAAACCCAACTCATCAGTGATGCCCTACACTGTCTGGATGAGACTTATGAAATAAGAATAAGTCCAAGCCTTTTCCCGTGTTTACATCCCAAGTTCGACTTCCTTGGAGAGCAAAAGGCGTCATCATCAGTCAGTGGCACGAGAGGTGGCATCCAGGGGATTTTCTTGATGGAAAAGTCTCCGAAGCAGATGTCTACCATTGGCTCTTTCTTTGAGTTTGATCTACCCTTCTGTTGGGACCTTAAAGTTTTTAATGCATATATTTGTGGCTTTTCTATTTTTTGCTGTTGTTGTTTATCTATTGTTCCAAAATACTAAACACTGATTAAAAAATGTATTTTGGGTATAAGGAAGAGACAGAAAGCAAATCAGCTGCCGATTGAGAAGGGATGCGTGCTGCTCTCAATGTAACAATCCCATTTTGAAAGAATTCTAGGCCAGGCACAGCTCATACGTCACATCTGGTTCTTGCTGCATTCTCTAAGCAATGACTTGTTCTTCCCATTTTAGATTGGAGTGGTTGAATAGCTTGCACTGAGCTTACAAGGTGGTGTGAGTCAGATGGAATTTGAACCCAGCCCTGCCTGTCAGTGGTTTTGACACTGCTTTTGTTTTAAATAAACAACCCTCAAGACTCTTTCTTCAGAGTACTCATTCTTGGATCCCAGAAAGTCAGGAGTCTGTGTGGAAGGAGTCAACATGGAGGTCAATTGCTTGAGGTCACCCCAGCCATAATTCCACCCAGTGCCTCATGTCCAGGACATCCTGGAGAGCACCTGGGAATCTGCAGAGCGTTTGTTAATACCGCACTTACTTCTTTGCTCTCATATATGGCAATCAGATGATGAGCTCGCCCCTCTAATGAGGAATGCAAGGTCTAAGTTGTTTACCTTTTCCAGAGGGAGCACAGCCTCTGATGTCATCTGCCCCCACCCTGAGGGGTTTGAGTCCCCCCCTCCCCCTCCTTGATGTTGGGCAAATAACTTATCCTCTTGGCAGCTTTGGTTTCTTATCTTTAAAGTGAACATAAGATAATTATGATGGTTAAATAACCATTCCAACAAAACCCCAAATCCCTCACCACAGTGCCTTTCAATAAATGTTAATTTACCGCTTTTATTAGGAATGCTTCATCACCACTACTAATTTTCACGAGGAGAGATTATTGCTAAACCCTGCAGGCCTCTTTATACCCTCTTTTCCTGCTTGATTTGTTACTTGGGAAGAATAAACTAGGCCCCCTTTTCCTCTTGGGAAGGAACCCGACTTGGGTCTTAACCTCAACAGGTATGCTAATCTGAGGGTTTCGTTAGCTGTCTGCTGGTTATCATTCTCAGCCCTGTGTTCCATAATCACTAATAAAGGAGATATTTTAGGTTTTCACCTTCTGACTCCTTTATTTCTTGATTCATATAAAACCTGAGCAGGAAAGACATAGCTATCTATTTGGCTTCCTTAATATTCTATAATGAGTATTTTTGGTTTTCCTCTCCATTTCTCTTAGAGGCATAGAATTTTAGAGTTGAAAGATTTTTAAAAAAAATACTGAAATTCATTTCACCATCTTATAACTGAACTGGGCTGCCCAGTGGTCATCCAGCCCTTGCCTACACACTTCCGGTAATGAAGACCTTGCTCTCTCAAGAGGTGGCCCAGGGTGTCTGGCTGGGGATGCTCTAAATTGGGCTGAAATTGCCCAAGGAAAGTTTGGATCTAGCAGTGTGGAGCTTTCAGGCCTGCTGAACTCAGTGTAAAACGTTCAGATTAGGATTTCTTTGGGAGAAAGTACTGGCCTGAGGCCTGCTCGCTTTCAGATAATTGTTCTAGAAAATTCATTTTCCAATAAGTCATCAGAATTGGCTGAGGGCGAGAGTGAGTATTCTGTGTTTATGGCATCTCATTCTGAGAAATTTCCTACTACTCCAATGTGCCTGCTGCATCCTGAGCAAATTCTAGCTTGTGGCTTGTCAGAAATGGTGCAGGAGATTGACCCACAAGGCACTTTATTAACCTCCTGGCTCAGTGCTCCGGGGTGGGGGATGTGGTGGTGTGACTCCCAGAAGGTCAACTCCTGAAAGCTGAGCATGGTGCGTACTCTGGTGGCAGAAGAGGAAACTGCCAGTGAAATTCTCCTTTGCATGCCAAAGATGCTAAGTGAAAGCTTCACAACACTCACTTCCAATATACTTGCTGAGTGGAGATGGACCAATTTGGAATCTGCTCATATATGCTGTTTGTTCTTAACTTCAAGGCAACGTTCAATAGAAACCAGCAAATGTTAAGAAACCAGAAACCAGATTCCTTCTTAACTTTTTTTTTCCCAAAAAAGAGAACAACTTTATTGAGATAATTCACAGACCAAAAATTCACCTGTTAAAGTGTTCAGTTTGTTGCTGTTGTTGTTCAGTTGCTCAGTCATGTCCAACTCTTTGCAACCCCATGGACTACAGCACACGAGGCTTCCCTGTCCTTCACCATCTTCCAGAGCTTGCTCAAACTCATGTCCATCGAGTGGGTGATGCCATCCAACCGTCTCATCCTCTGTCGTCCCCTTGTCCTCCTGCCTTCAATCTTTCCCAGCATCAGGGTCTTTTCCAGTGAGTCAGCTTTTTATATCAGGTGTCCTAAGTATTGGAGCTTCATTATCAGTCCTTCCAATGAATATTCAAGGTTGATTTCCTTTAGGATTGACTGGTTTGATCTCTTTGCTCTCCAAGGGACTCTCCAGAGTCTTCTCCAGCACCGTAGCTCAAAGACATCAATTCTTCGGTGCTCAGCCATTTTTATTGTCCAGCTTTCACATCCCTACATGACTACTGGAAAAACCATAGCCTTGACTATATGGACCTTTGTAAGCAAAGTAATATATCTGCTTTTTAATATGCTGTCTAGGTTTGTCATTGTTTTTCTTCCAAGGAGCAAGTGTCTTTTAATTTCATGGCTGCAGTCACCATTTGCAGTGATTTTGAAGCCCAAGAAGATAGTCTCTCACTGTTTCCATTGTTTCCCCATCTATGCCATAAAGTGATGAGACCGGATGCCATGATCTTTGTTGTTTGAATGCTGAGTTTTAAGCCAGCTTTTTCACTCTCTTCTTTCATCTTCATCAAGAGGCTCTTTAACTCACTGGCTTTTAATTCTTCAATTTGTTGGATTTCACTATATTCACAGATTTCTAAAATCATCACCACCATCAATTTTAGAGCATTTTCATCACCCCTGAAAAAAAATTCCTGTGCCGGTTAACACTCACTCCCAAATCCTCCTCCATCAGCCCTTTGAAACCATTAGTCTGCTTCCTTGTGTCTATGGATGGACCTCTTTTGACAAATGGAATCATAAAATACATAGCTTTTGCATCTCAATTCTTTCACTTAATGTTTTCAAGATCGTGTGGTAGCATGAATCAATACTTTGTTTCTTTTAATGGCTTAGTAATATTCCATTGAATGGATTTACCATGTTTTGTTTATCCAGTCATCTGCTGATGGATATTTGGGTTGTTTATACCTTGGTCGTTATGAATAAAATTTCTCTGAATATTCAGGTACAAGTTTTTGTATGGTTATGTAGTTTTGGTTCTCTTGGGTATGTATGTAGGAATGATTTTGCTGGATAATACTCCTTTTAATAATCTTTTAAACTTGCTTGTTTTGATTACTATCCTTGTGTCCCATGTATCTATTCTCTGGGTTCATATTCACTTCCTCTGTATGGTATGCTGTCCATGATGATAGAAAGAAACAGAACAGAGATAGACTCACAGACACCAAAAGCAAACTTATGGTTACCATAGGGGAAAGGGAGGAGTGGGGGGATAAATTAGGAGTTTAGGATTAACATGTATACATTACTACATATAAAAATGGGTAATCAGCAAGGACCTACTATATAGCACAAGGAGCTCTATACAATATTCTGTAATAACATATATAGGAAAAGAATCAGAAAAAGAATATATGCACATGTATAACTGAATTACTTTGCTATACATGTGAAACTATCACAACACGATAAGTCAGCTATACTCTAAAATAAAATAAAAATTAAATTAAAAAAAAAGAATTGAAGGGGGAAATAAAGTTAATGCATCTGCTGCTGCTGCTGCTAAGTTGCTTCAGTCATGTCCAACTCTGTGCAACCCCATAGACGGCAGCCCACCAGGCTCCCCCGTCCCTGGGATTCTCCAGGCAAGAACACTGGAGTGGGTTTCCATTTCCTTCTCCAATGCATGAAAGTGAAAAGTGAAAGTGAAGTCACTCAGTCGTGTCCGACTCTTAGTGACCCCATGGACTGCAGCCTACCGGGCTCCTCCATCCGTGGGATTCTCCAGGCAGGAGTACTGGAGTGGGGTGCCATTGCCTTGGGACCCAGATTAAAGTCCTTTGTAGAAAGAATTAAAAATTATTCAAGTGAGAATAGACCGAATCATATGAATGCATATTATTTATATATAGACTCTCTGCTAGGTGATATGTGCCTTTGTGTTCTTCTTTCCCAAGCTTCCACTTGAAGATTTACAGTTTTTTTTTTTTCTTTTCCAGAATAGAAATGAAATAAAAAATGGCACTATCCTTCGATTAACCACATCTCCGGTAAGTTGATGCTTGTTTGTGGTTCTGTGATTTGCAGTTTGTTATACGTGATTATGGGATATTAAATTTTCAAGGTGACTCATGTGAAACAAAAGATTTTTGGAGTGTTCCCCTATTCTGGAGTAGCAGGAATGCCCCCCTTTGATTTCCTGGCACAGAAAAGGAAGTTTTTGTTCCAGGTTATGTGCAAGTAAATTCACTTTAAAGTTTGAATTCCCTGGTCATATCAACAATTCTCATAACATAGATAGGATAACTCTACCCTGCGAATCGGTTTTACCTACCTACCCACAGATCCACCTGAGACTATCTGAACAAACAAAGGGAACACAAGTAGAGACAGCCTGTTAAACTTCCCTTGAAAGTCAAAAGGCGTGTGTCTGTGTACGGAAGAGTGAAAACGTTTAAGTATTTCCTAAGGTTTGGTCAGTTATTGTGACGATCCATCAAATATAGTTTAAGAAATATTTGCCACTTCTGTTGTTTCACTGACAGCTGATTCTAGAAAAAAACCCTTTCAAGTTTTCCAAATAAAAACTGCTAAACAAAATGCTACAATATATTTAGATTACTGTAGCCAACTGTATTGCTTAACTTGATCTTTCTTACTTGCTTATGGAGACTTTGGGTAGTAACATTAGCATATTTAAACTATGTTTTTTTCACAGTGCATTTTATCACTTTCCTAAAAAATAATCTGCACAAAATACACCAAGTGTTACTATTTTCACTCTGCATATGTGATGAAAACTGTGTCTAGCTCTCATTTTCAGTTTCCACTGAAGCCATGTGCTAGGCTAAAAATAAATTTAAAAATTGGGAAAAGCATCTGGCTAAAATTAAATTGTGGGTACTGTAACCACCACAAATTCTTCTTGTTGAAAATTACATTAGAGAGGCTTACAAACACCTAAACATTTTACCCAGTAACATCTTGAGCGTAAACACAGTGATGGGCTCAATAGAATACGCTGCTGGAGTTGGCTAAACTGGCTTTTGGTACCTTCTTTCCCACTTAAGGGAAATTACCATTCACACTCCTTTTTCAGTGACTCCATGTTGAGCCAAGACATTTTTGTCTGCCTTAGCACTGACCTTACTTCAGTTAGCATGAATTCACCTTAATTTGACTTTTAGAGACCATGGTTTCATTTGGGTTTTGTAGTTCCTATGTATCCTGTTGAAATTATTCATCTGGTTGATGGGAAGAAAGAGTATACCTTTTGTTTCATCTCAGAATTAGAAAGACACCATTTTTTTTTTTTTTAATCTACGCCTTGGCTTCATGAACAAAATTTCTGCAGTGCCAAGCTACTGCTTGCAAGAAGGTTAGTGTTTGTCAGGGTGAAGTTTCTCAGCATCCAGAAAGCCAATATGCTGACACTGTGGTGTGACTTGGCCTCACTGGGGACACTGGAGCTTGTGCCCTTCGTGTACCCAACACAGTGAAGGGAGACGTGCAAAAACCAGTGCACAAAAACAACACCATACAATAGAGTCCCCCTGCAAGAGACTAGTTTACATTTGCCAGAGAATAGTGGTCCCCAAAGTTGAATCATTGGTAGAACTTTAAAAATGCTGATGTCTGGGCCTTCAAAGAGAAGCTGAATAATGACATCTTTCTAAGATGTCAAGGGTCCAAGCTCCTGCACTTTAAGTAAGCACTTTATGGTTTGACTGTAGCCATGGAGTCTAGCATTGGGAATTACTCTATAAGCAAGACATATTGGATCTTTAAACTTTGTTTGTTGCTGGTAGATTTTCTTTTTAAAGATTTTGTGTTTGACTGAAAAAATATGGGTCAGCATATGCTAACTCTTTCACTTCTTATATACACAATAAAAATATATTTTTGAAAACTGTCTCTATTGAATTTGCAAGGAGGTGTTAGAGTACCATAAAGAAACCAGCAAATGGTGTTGTGCTAACTTTTACAAGTTTTTGTATCTACCTCAGCTGAACTCTCTCTGTAGCCACAGTATCACACTCGCCCACACTCATAGACACATGCATGCACACACTCTTGTTTTAGGTAATGTGCAGCTCATGTCCACTCTATCAATGGCATTTTGAAGGATTTATTTTCAGTCTTACTCTGTTATAAAACTATTCTTTCTGGATTATTCCTAACAAAATAGGGCATTAATAATAAAAGATTTAAAAAAAACTGCATAGTTATTCTTTTAATAGCCCAACACTTGGCATATGGTCTTCCTCTATGTTGCATATCTTCAGACAATCTCTCTACTGACCATCTTAAATATATATCTTTTTTAGATGTCATATCCTTATCTATCTCCCCAGTGGTATGAAAATATAGCCATGAACCCACCCTGGAAATGTGTGTGAATATGTGTGAGTTTTTGAGCATTTAAAGGTTTGAAGACCTTCAGATTATGCTGCTAAGTAGTATTTCCTTGTATCTGTCATGATAATATTAATAATAGCTATGGAAATCTAACCTGAGGTCACATGTTGCATGAAGCATGTTTTACATAAATTTTGACTACTGTTCCTGTTATTAATAGAGGAAGCCTAGGTTTCCAGACCATTGTTTTCACATTCCTGAAATTTTTGTTTTGGAAAGTTTTTATAGTAAATATATTTGTAGTTTTGGAGTATGGAAAGCCATTCTAAGTTCTAAATAGGACACAAAACTCAGAAATTACAAAGAAAAAGATTAATAAATTTGATTACCAAAAATAAAAACACCACAGAACTTTCATATTTGCGAAAAATTCCAGAAACAAAATAAAAAATAGCAAATTAAGAAAAACTATTGGCAATGTAAGTAAAAAATGGAGGGTTAATTCCTCAAATTGCAGGATCCCTTGTGAATAAATAAACTGCCCCCAAAATATATGGTCCAAAATCTATAAACAAAAATGATCTCTTTCTCTCTTTCTATAAATCTATATATTTATCTATCTTATCTTGCCAAGCAGGATCTACATAGACCTATATATGGCTATATACCTATAGCTGTGAAAGAAGAAACTCAATCTTCCTCTCAAAAAAGAGATGAAAATGTACATTTCTTGATAATCAAGGCACGAGGCAAAGATGCTGTGGGGTCAAGAGTATAAATTGGTACAGCCTTTTTGGAGGGCAATTTAGCTGTATTCACCCAAGCTTAAAATGCATGTGTCTTTGTTCTGACAATTTGACTCCTGGGAATTTATTCAGTAGATAGTCTCACAAAAGCACTGTAGGATACACACACAGACACACAAACACACACACACACCCCATACACATCCATACAGGGCTGTATGCATCATTGCTTTCCATAATCAAAACCTATTGGAACCTATTAGCTATCAGTTGGGACTAGTTAAATGCATTAGGTGATAACTGTGTGACAGAATACTGTGTAGATGTGAAAAAGAATGTGGCATGTGCTGCCTCAGAAGCACCTCAGAATTTTATTAAGTGCCAAAGCAGGTTGCAGAACACGATGTGTAGAGTCATCCCCCTGATGCACAGGGAAAATAGGTATATGTCAATAAAAGAATAGAAATGGTTCTCAAGGAATATCACAAGAAACTTTTAGCATTATGCTAACTCTATTTTTCACTTTATAACTTCTGATAATACATATTTCTGTACCATGTGCTGCTGTTATTTTATTTTATTTTGGCTGCACCCTGCTGCACTCAATATGCCAGCTAATTTGGAAAACTCAGCAGTGGCCACAGGACTGGAAAAGGTCAGTTTTCATTCCAATCCCAAAGAAAGGCAATGCCAAAGAATGCTCAAACTACCGCAAAATTACACTCATCTCACACACTAGTAAAGTAATGCTCAAAATTCTCCAAGCCAGGCTTCAGTAATACATGAACCATGAACTTCCAGATGTTCAAGCTGGTTTTAGTAAAGGCAGAGGAACCAGAGGTCAAATTGCCAACATCTGCTGGATCATGGAAAAAGCAAGAGAGTTCCAGAAAAACATCTATTTCTGCTTTATTGACTATGCCAAAGCCTTTGACTGTGTGGATCACAATAAACTGTGGAAAATTCTTCAAGAGATGGGAATACCAGACCACCTGACCTGCGTCTTGAGAAACCTGTATGCAGGTCAGGAAGCAACAGTTAGAACTGGACATGGAACAACAGACTGGTTCCAAATAGAAAAAGGAGTATGTCAAGACTGTATATTGTCACTCTGCTTATTTAACTTATATGCAGAGTACGTCATAAGAAATGCTGGGCTAGAAGAAGCAGAAGCTGGAATCAAGATTGCCAGGAGAAATATCAATCACCTCAGATATGCAGATGACACCACCCTTATGGCAGAAAGTGAAGAGGAACTAAAAAGCCTCTTGATGAAGGTCAAAGAGAAGAGTGAAAAAGTTGGCTTAAAACTCAACATTCAGAAAACGAAGATCATGGCATCTGGTCCTATCACTTCATGGGAAATAGATGGGGAAACAGTGGAAACAGTGTCAGACTTAATTTTGGGGGGCTCCAAAATCACTGCAGATGGTGACTGCAGCCATGAATTTAAAAGACGCTTACTCCTTGGAAGGAAAGTTATGACCAACCTAGATAGCATATTGAAAAACAGAGACATTACTTTGCCAACAAAGGTCCGTCTAGTCAAGTCTATGGTTTTTCCAGTGGTCATGTATGGATGTGAGAGTTGGACTGTGAAGAAGGCTGAGCGCTGAAGAATTGATGCTTTTGAACTGTGGTGTTGGAGAAGACTCTTGAGAGTCCCTTGGACTGCAAGGAGATCCAACCAGTCCATTGTGAAGGAGATCAGCCCTGGGATTTCTTTGGAAGGACTGATGCTAAAGCTGAAACTCCAGTACTTTGGCTACCTCATGCGAAGGGTTGACTCATTGGAAAAGACTCTGATGCTGGAAGGGATTGGGAACAGGAGGAGAAGGGGACGACAGATGGCTGGATGGCATCACCAACTCGATGGACATGAGTTTGAGTGAACTCCGGGAGTTGGTGATGGACAGGGAGGCCTGGTGTGCTGCAATTCATGGGGTCACAAAGAGTCGGACACGACTGAGTGACTGAACTGAACTGAACTGAACTGAACCGTAGCATATGGGATCTTCCCTGATCAGGCATCGAACCTGTTCCTCTTGTGGTGGTAGCACGGAATCAGCCACTGGAGCACCAGGGAAGTCCTGGCTGATGTTATTTTTAATTAAATAAACCTGCAAACAAATTTCATAATGTCACTACAGTATACGAGAGATGAATCATGACATTCCATGCTAAAACCATTCCAGTATTCCAAACTATCAGATTTTTAGGAGCCCTTTTATATATGACCTGAACTCTTCTTGCCTCTTATCCCTCATTTTGGCCCATGTGGACAAATTAAATAAAATTGCTTATCAAGTATCTGCTGTTGCTTCGTCAGCTTTAAGCGCAACCCTGCCTTCTGCTCTCTTGCACTTGGGGAACTGATATTAGAAGCATCTGGGTTAAAGAGCCTGCTGCGCTGATTTGGGGGGCCAGTTACTGTGGCGAAAAGAAAACAGTGTTACCCCAGTCACTCTGTGGATTCAGGTTGTCAGAGATTCTTAACTGTAAGACTGTTAATGATTTTTTGAGCCAATTTCTTTCTCCTGAGCTGAGAAACCTAAAACAGATGGCAGGATGTCTTAAGTTCTGTTTCTTGCTGTTGCCCTATGAGCTTAACACAGAGGGAAGCCAGTGGAAGCTTTTAGGCAGAGGGGGGACAGGATCACTCTGGGTGCTGCCCCGGAACAGATTGCCAGTGTCAAGGGGCCGGGTTAGGAGACGGGATGGCAGTGCCAGTTGGAGATGATGGCGCAGGCTGCCTGTGTGTTCTGGACATGGAGGGTCTGAAGGAGTGTTGGAGGGCAAGCCCCAGCACTTCCTGATCCTGGGGCTGTGGTTCTCCTTGAGGGAGACTGCAGGGATGTCCCTGGTGTTTGGGCACAATCAACAGCAGTGCTGCTTACTGGAATAGAAAGTTTAGGAAGCGGGAAATGAAGAATTGCAGATGCCTGTCCTGTGTCCATGAGGACACGTCAACCAGGCAGTTAGGAGTCTGTTAGGCACACTTAGGTATGCTGAGGCCTGCTGAGAAGGTAAGGAGGACCAGATGAGCGAGGTAGACAGGGCATCATGGAGACGTTGTATGGGTAGATAGGGGTGAGTATGGAAGCTCATGGATGGAGGTGAGGAGGAGAATGTGAGGTGAGGTGAGTGGCAATTTTAGACCCACTCTTAATTCCAGAACTGTTATGGAGAATGGAAGCAGTGAAACGAGGGCCTGGCTGGAAGTGAATTGACTCAATGTGCAAAGGTGTGACAAATGTACACACCTTTTCATTTGTTTTTAAAACAGGGCCTGTTACAGATGTTTGTAGCTGGACCTGATCTACTGCACAGAGAGAGACTGATGTACAAAAGAAAGGGGGACACAGTAGGGGCAGAATGCCTGAGAAGGTGAGAGGGTGACAGCTCTAGGGCTGGGGATAAGGGAACGATTGACCTTGGACAGGAAACAGGGGTCAGGTACATAGATTCAGAAAGAAGCAGAGCAGGAGCATAGAGGCCCGGGGCCGTGTCCTTGCAAACAGGAAGCTGAAGGAACTCTGTGCTTTTTGAAATACGAAGATGCAGAAATTCCTGGCTGATTACTTTGATTTCCTCAATAAAATGTAAGGCAAGATCACCAGTGTGAGGGAAACAGGAAATGAGGGAGCCTTAAGGAAATAAGAAAAGGTGTGAAAGAGTCATTTTAGAGAGAGCTTCCCAGGTGGCGCTAGTGGTAAAGAACCCACCTGCCATTGCAGGAGACTGAGAGACACACCTTCAATCCCCTGGGTTGGCAAGATCTTTTGGAGGAGGGCATGGCAACTCACTCCAGTATTCTTGCGTGGAGAATCCTGTGGACAGAGGAGCCTGGCGGGCTGTAGTCCGTAGGGTCACAAAGAGTCAGACATGACTGATGACTTAGTACGCATGCAGCAGACATTCCAGGGAAACTTGGTTGGATTGCTGGGCAATATTGAGTGCACATTTGAAAATATCTGAGCCTATAGACTTTTTTGATTACTTCTTAGTTGGTATCATGGACCCAGAACCATTCGGGAAATTCCTTGGGAAAAGCTTTAATTAGGACCGTAAAGAACAAAGATGGTAAATACTTGGCACGCATCTACTGCATATACCTATTCTGTGTCCACTGTGATCCCTCAGAGGCTGTTTGCCTCTGAGCTTGGGCCCAGAACTTTCTCATCCCTGGACATTAGGCAGCCATACCATGCTATTTGAGTGACTCAAGATGAAACTTGTTTTCTCTCCTAGGACAATGCTGGAAAATAATACTTACTCTCTGATACAATCACCCACACGGCTATTAGAGTCTTTTTCAGTTGTTCTAACTGCTTGGAAAATCAAAACTAAGGCTATTTTATTTTTTAATAATGTAAAATTTCCCCTAAATATAAAGATATTACAGACTCATGGAAAATTTGAAAAGTGAAGCTTGCAACAAAAAATTATGCAGAACATTACAATTCATAAATAACAGTGGGCTACATCTTGATTTGTTTCCTTGGGTCATGTTTATGCAAATATGTGTGCATTTATATATTCATTGCTTCTAGTGTTTGAATATGAAAGCTATTTTAAGAGCTCCAAAGGTACCACACATTTGTCTAGATGTTTAAATTCATCCTATCAGTCAGGGAAGATCATCACCACCCAGGATTCCTCCAGCTCTGCTGCTTCTGCTTATGAACTTCTTAGGCCACCTGGCCCAGTCTGTTTGCCTGTCCTCACCTCCTTACACGCCCCTCTTTGTCCTCCAACCGCAGGCACACTGGTCCTCTTTCTATCCCTGCAGACATCCTAGGCCTGTTCCTTCTGTTTTTCCTTTGCACCAACCGTTCGTGCTGCCCAACATACCTCCGTGAGGCCCCTCCCCAATGTGGCTGAGTTTTTGTCGATTAGACCCCTGCATCAGTGTCGCTTTCTTAGGCTGCTTGTCCCTGAAAACCACATAATGTGAAGACACGTTATTATCTAGACATTCAGATCCTCCAGTATATTTCTGTCTTGGATGTAGAAGCCAGGTGCCAATGCCTTAAAAATGAGAACTCTAATTCTAGGCAAAGCTGCTAATTTGGTTTAAAATTTTTTTTGTATTTGTGTTTGCTTGTTTAATTACTTTGTTTTAAAATCATGCTGTAAATAACTAATGCGCATGAAACACATGTTGTTGAAAAGTGGAATTTACAAGCTCCGTTGTGTTGTGCTGGAAGATTTTCAGTAACCCCGAAAGATTATTTGGGTGTCTAATGATGCTTTTGAACATTTTGTGTAGGCAGTTATTACTCAGAGTATTGACTGAATGGCTGAACATGCTGTATAAATTTGTGCAATTGCTTAATTAAGCAAATAGCTTTTTGTCATTTGTAGATAATAATTTTACTTAAAAAGTAAACATTCTCCCCCTTTTCCCCTCCACACTGCCATACCCGCTCCATTTCCGGGGTTTTACTGTTCTTGGGCTCTTGCTTCTCCTTGAGATGGGAATATGGGTCCTGTCAAAGAAAGGCAACTGATTTTCGTTGTGAAATTGACAAGCATTGCCTGAAGGTGAAGTCATTATGGTTGGAAACCTCCCTTGGTTTGTAATACTTAACTGAACTTGTGCATTTGGCCTTTGTTTCTTCCTTTCTCAATGAGATGGTGATTTTATTTTATTTTTTGATCTGCGGTGGTTTCCTCTGTGAACACTCTTTGCTTTGTTTTTCTCTCCGGTGAGGCTCAAAACGCCCAGCAGCTCCATGAGCGAATCCAGTCATCGAGTATGGACGCCAAGCTGGAGGCCCTAAAGGACTTGGCCAGCCTCTCCCGGGACGTCACATTTGCCCAGGAGTTTATAAATCTGGACGGCATCTCTCTCTTGACACAGATGGTGGAAAGTGGCACCGAGTAAGCACCTTTTATCTAGACTTCATTCTGGGTATACTTTCCTTGTTCTTAGAATTTCTAGTTTTAAATACCAGAAATTGTCTAGGCTCAGGAAAAAAAATGGCGTTTAAGATAGTGTGTGGGGTGTGGTTTTGTTAAGGATCACTATGTTCTCCACCCACCAACTAGTCAGTGTCTAACACAGTCTGAAATTTCAGATTTAGAAGGAGAAATATTAGGTCATTATCTCTAAGGGCCTTTCCAACACAAATTATAGTTCTTTAAAATATAAATCCCTCACATCCTTTGCTTATCTGCAAAAAGAATTCTCCTCCCCTCACTCCATTTTTAAAGAAAGTTAGAATACCTCCTTAGATTTCAGAGTCTTAAATCAGGTCTAAATAGCATCCCTAAAGTAATTGTTTTTTTACATTAACATTTGACTGATCAAATACATGTATTTAGTTATTTACCATTAAGTACAATAAACATTCAGCTTCCCAGGTAGTGCTAGCAGTAAAGAACCCACGTGCCAATGCAGGAGATATAAAGAGACATGGGTTTGATCCTTGGGTCGGGAAGATCCCCTGGAGGAGGGCATGGCAACCCACTTCAGTATTCTTGCCTAGAGAATCCCCCGTACAGAGGAGCCTGGTGGGCTACAGTCCATAGGGTAGCAAAGAGTCAGACATAGCTGAAGCGACTTAGCATGTATGCACAATAAGCATTTATTAGGTACCCACTGTGTACAAAAAATTAGAAGTCGGGAAAATTTTACAAGATGTGAATCTTGCCATCCAAAACTTTTTAGAGGCAGAATTCAGTTGAGGTGCAATTCCTCCTGAGGGCTGGGAATCTAGAGGTTGGACCAGTTACATCTCATGGAAGCTTACAGGAGGGTGTCAGTGAATGGGCTTTAAGGAGTTGGAGTTCTATCCTGAGCAAGGAAGGAATGGGCATTTCTGTTTGAGGAGTTCATCTTCTTAGGGAAAGGTTTGATTCTGTGGTGTGATTGTGAAGTCTAAGGAGCTAGATGGACCTAGCTTTTATATGTGTGGACAGATCATTCCCTTGACCACAGAATGACAGCTTAGGGTCCACAGGAAACTGCTCATTTCTATATGGTCAGGTGCTACTGGTAAAGACTATTAGAGTATGCCAGTTAGACCTTGTGGGGATGCTGAGCCAGCCAACTACATAGTAATATGCCAAATGAATAATGTGCAGAGCTGGGGTAGGTATTTATTAGGAAAGAATAAATATCACCGAGAACTGCAGTTTAAACCTGGGTCATTTAAATGTCTCTTCAGTATGTGGTGATTTAAAGAATGACCTGATGACTGTACATAGTAGAAACCTGTCTCAGCCCACTGCCTTCCTTCCTTCCTTCCTTCCTTCCTGTCTCCTCCTACACTTGGCTTTATTTAGCCTCTGCTACTGGCTAATAAAGGATTCTTTTTTTCTATTTCAAAGAGCATGTTTTATAACAATAGAAATATCTCCTATATTAGAATGTTCCCCAGAGTTTGGAGCTGGGGGTGTCTTACTTCACAGACAAGTAGAGAAAACATCCAGGAGTGAATAATGGAAGGGGGGAAAGTCTAATCCAAGAGGACTGGGAATCAGGATTGGGTGATCTGGAAAGGGTCAGTTGTAGACAGTATTATCTGTTTTGTTGTTGTTGTTCAGCTGCTCAGTCGTGTCCGACTCTTTGTGACCTCATGGACTGCAGCATGCCAGGCTTCCCTATCCTTCCCTATCCTTCAAGTCTTCCAGAGCTTGCTCAGATTCATGTCCATTGAGTCAGTGATGCATCCAACTATCTCCTTATCTATTTTGTAAATGATGACTAAAACTCGGCTTATTAAATTTTTGGCAAACATGGACTTGGAGTAGGACAGGGAATCTCAAATTCTGGGTGTCATCAAAATCCAAAGTGGTTACTGTAAATTGGAGTTGGTGCTTGAAGCAGCAACTTGAAGGGAAGTTGAATAAGTTTAGCCATCCATGAGGCTCACCCAAGGAAAAGGAGAAAGAGGATTCTGCCTGTTGGAAGCTCCAGGCTAGAATCCGGTGAGGAGTGTATCAGATTCTTCACTTCTTGTAACTAGTGGACAGTGGATTGTGAGTTGTGATTACAAACACATTCACTGGTGACTGTGGATGACTTCATGAGCTTGCCATACATGGTAGGCCCTTCTTCACACCCATTACCACTTCTGGTGGGATAGTGAGCCCTGGGAGCTTCTGCCTCCATTACATTTGTAACATGTTAAACAAAAACATAAATGTGTTCCCACATTTATTGATTTATCTGAATCTCAGCCATTGGCATATCAAAAACAATGTACTAGAACCAGTTTCAGTGGAACCTGATAATATTAGTTGGTTCTGCCACAGATACCTAAGTGTCCAGGGGCTTAAACTCTGGCATATTCAGAATGACATTGTGTTAATACTTCCAGGTTTATCAGAACTACAATCATAATTACAGTTACAGTGGTCCATACACTGAAAACCAGAGTGCATGGGATATGTACCCTAAATAGAGGACTGGAACTGAGCTCCAGAACCTCTGGAGGTTGGCAGTTATATACTTGACAATTCTCTGGAGAATGCATGCTAGGAGCTTTAATTTTTTAGTTTCTCATTATATGCGTTTGCTAGAGCTTCTGTAACAAAATACCACAGAGCAGATGGCTTAAATAACAGAAATTTCTGTTCTCACAGTACTGGGGGCTGAAAGTCCAAGCTCAAGGTGTTGGCAGGCATGGTTTCTTCTGCAGCTCTCTCTTTGATTTGCTAATGGTCACCTTCTTCCTATAGGGCTTCCCAGGTGGCGCTAGTGGTAAAGAACCCACCTACCAATGCAGGAGACTTAAGAGACATGGGTTGATCCCCAGGTCCGGGGAAGATCCCCCAGAGAAATGCACAGCAACCCACCCTAGTATTGTTGCCTAGAGTATCCTATGGACAGAGCAGCCCAGAGGGCTACGGTCCATAGGGTCGCAAAGAGCTGGCCATGACTGAAGTGCCTTAGCATGCACACCTTCTTCCTATGTCCTTACAAAGTTTCCTCTAATCAAAAGCAGCCTAGGTGTCTCTTTGTCCAGTTTGCCTCCTCTTACAAGGACACCAGTCAGACTGGATTAGGACCCTAAAGGCCTCATTTTAACTTAATCACCTCTTTAGAGGCTTTATCTCCAAATACTGCCCCATTCTGATGTATCGGGGACAGGAATTCAATATATGAATTTCAGGGGATACAGTTCAGCCCATGACACCCATCAAGGAGACACTACCACTTGTGCTGGAGAGGAGAAAGAGTGAAAACGGATGAATGGCCTTGTCAACCTTAGTGGTTTTCATCTGTGCTGTTGCCTTTTCTGTAATTTATCTTGACTCATGGAGTGGCCTACAGAATGAACATTGGGGACAGCAGATCTGAATTATATCACTAGGTTTCACACGTCAATACTGAATTTACTGTATGTGAACCACAGTAATTGAATTCTTTTTTTTTCCAAAATGTATCATACTCATTCATATTTTAATTATTTGTAATCTGTAAGCCATCCCAGTTTGTTACATCCACCTTGACTGCAGACAGATGAACAGAACTCAAGACCAGATCTTGAGTGTGTTCTGGTTTGCATTGTCTCTGATACTTTCCCGTCACACTGTGTTACTGGGAAGGGATGATATCTCTCTGAATGACCTTGGTGTGTGCCCTTATCACCATTTTGCGTATAAGTTCAAAGTCACACTACTCATAGGGATGGAGTAAAGAGGGCACCGGAGCTGTACAACCTTCCTGCCTTCCTTCTGCAAGGTCTTGCCACTCATGCTAGGAAGCTGCTCATTTGATGAACAGTTATTTTCAGATCTTTTGCTCAGATGAAAAGGAAAAGAGAAGGACCTTTTTGTCATAGGGAAACTCAGCTTCTCAATTAAACTTAAACAAGATTTTAATTAATTAACAGGAAACCTTTGGAATAGAAGCTGCACAAATTAAATAGATCCTGCAATTTGGAAGGCATTTACTTATGACTCCTGGGCAGACTTCCAGGTGGGAAAGGCAGCAGTTTCCTGAACAGGACCTGTGGAAATTTTTAGGAAACACTGAAGAAATGTAGCTGGAATTTTTCTTCTTACTTTGAGCTATAATGAGATTCAAAGATTGCTTGCCTGCTTGCCATTACCCAAGGCTGAGCTTTTTAACGTCTCTTTCCAGCTGGTACCAGGAGAGACTACAGGGAAAAAATGAACAACAGAGGAGCGAGAGGCAGTGACACTTTGGCAGAACACAGTGTCTAAAACTTGAATTTCATTTTTCCATTCTTGTATCATTTTGAAATTCCATTCCTAGTTTCAGCTTGAGAGATAGATGTGGAAGCATATATATATTTTGGGGAAACTTGCTTCTCCAGCCTGAGTCAGAAAATGGTATCCATTAAGGAATGGGCAATTATTTTTGTTTTCTGTGTTTTTTTTTAAGGATAGATATTAAAAGATTCTCGGAAATGATATATTTTGTTTTATTTGAAAGAAAAAAAAATTGTACCTGCAACTTTAAATCCATTGTAGTGAATAACACTGCTTTTCTTAGGGTTTTAATTAAACACCGTGTTCTTTGTCTATGCTGCTGTGCACATACACAATTGGATGGTTTACTCTGTGCCCTTTTGCTGTTCAACAATCAGAAGAACAGAGGAACATTTCCAAGAATGAAAGGGCAGGATCCTTCTAGTTTCCCACTTGGCAACATGACAGGCAAATTACGCCCTTGGAGTATGAGTAAGCAGTAGCACCACCCTGGGCAGAAAAGTTAAGAGTGAAAAAAGTTAAATCCATATATTTACCAAAAACTCATTTATTTATTATTTAAAAATAAATGTAAGTAAGCAGAAAGAAACAAATAAGAATCATTTGTCTTCTGCCTTACTACAGGCAAATATTGTTAACATCTGGGTTTATATTGTTTTTGTACATTCTTATAGATACACACACACACAGGCTTACACACACACACACACACACACACACACACACAAGCTTACACACACAGACACAGGTCTTACAAAAGTAGAATTATAATATTAATGGTCTCTGTAATCTTTTTGTACTTAACAATAGTGCTATGTCGTTAAATATTATTCCCTTCGTAATTTTTGTTATCTGCCTATTTTTTATTGGAGTATAATTGCTTTACAATGTTATGTTAGTTTCCGCAGTACAACAAAGTGAATCGGCTATATGTATATACATATATCCCCTCTGTCTTGAGCGTTCTTCCCATCTCCCCATCTCTCCCCTCTAGGTTGTTGTCTGCCTATTAGTTCATTTTTAAAGCTCTGTTGAAGTACAGTTGGTAAGCACTGTAATATGATAATTTGAAGGATATGCAGAGTGGAATTAACCTTTCCCCTATTGTTGGATATTTACTGTTTTGAGGTTTTATTATGATTGTGAACATTCTCTCATCAGTTTTTCATTCAGCAGAATCTTTGTGAATAATTTTTTTATTGAAATAAAATTACTAATTCAGCACATATTCAAACTGTTTTAAAATAAGAACAGCCCCATAGCTTGCTGACGTGTCCTAATTTGTACTTTACCCTTCTTGTAGGAGTATGTCCATTCCTAACACCCTGGGCAATACTGGGCTGGTGTTTCCTTAGGGATTCTGGCTTTCCTAAGAAAAATAGCAAAAAAAAAAAAAAAAAAAATAGCAGTGAGGTATTTGAGGAGTTTTCACTAATCTGGGGAATTTACAAGACTTTTTATTTGCTTAGTTGATTTCTCCAAAATTTGGCTATGCTAGCAACAGTGGAAAGAGTCCCGTAGTTACTTTATATGTATATCTCTAAAATAACTATGGGACTCTTTCCCTTAAGTGGACTTCCTGGTGGCTCAGATGGTAAAGAATTCACCTGCAGTGTAGGAAATCTGGGTTCAAACCCTGGGTCGGGAAGATCCTCTGGAGGAGAGCATGGCAACCCACTCCAGTATTCTTCCCTGGAGAATCCCATGGACAGAGGAGCCTGGCGGGCAACAGTCCATGGGGTCAGAGTCAGATACGACTGAGTGACTAAGCACACAGCACAGCAAAGCCCTTAAATAATTGTCTTAAAAACAAACCACATTTGTTGTATAAATTGCCAGTCTCCTCCCCATTCTGTCATATAGATGACACAGATGAGGCTGTTCAGGTGTGTGTATAGCTATGTGTGTTGTTCATATAAATTGTCATTGTTAATACACAGTTTCGTACTAAACTTTGATGATTCAGGTCACTTTCTGCTGGCTGGAGTCAGAGTTGTGATTGTGTGGCAGGTGTGGAAATTCAGTTATGATCTAAATTAAGCATGCAAAAGGATGTCTTGGCCTTGATGTTGCCTGGCACTCACACTTGAGAATGGGTTTCTAGGTTTTATTCACTCAGCTAAGTATGTATTCTTTGAATGCCAGATATTCCTGACAATGGGTTAGACACAGAATGTGTGTGTTGTTGGGTGGGGAGGGAGAGGACACAGTCATGCATATGACAGTTTGGGACTATGTGTGACCTTTTTTGTCTTCACACAAAAGATAAATTTCTTTCTTGAAAGTGACTTTGCTAAGCTTCACGGACACAGATTATTGGCTCTAATTCAGGCTCTTGCTTCTGAGAATTCAGTGTTTCTTATAAACCATGGTTGTTGTGGAAGGTCCAGGCCAGGCCAGATTGATCAGGGAATCTCTGCCAGCCGCCAAGCACAGGTCACACCATGCGTGTCCTGTACTTCACCTCGGACAGAGGCCATGAGGAGGAGCCAGCGGCTCCCCAGGCCGAACCAGAAAGAAGCAGTTCTGTGTGGTCCGTGGGCCCCAGCTGAGAAGCTGGCTGAGTCTTCCAGCTCCCTCAGTCTACCTTCTTGGCGCTGCAGAACACAGAGCTCAGGGAGTTTCAACAGGAGCAGCCCTTCTGGGGCCCTGCCAGGAATTTGCATCACAAACGCCAAAGGGGCCGATCTTCTTGGGCTTTGTTGGGGGTTGTGTGGCAGAAAATTCTTTATGCTGAAACTCCGCCTCGCCATCCCTTTTTGCTTTGTCTCTGTGTCTTTGTCCATCACTCTCATAATAGAAATAAGAAGGGGTCATACAGCCTGTTTAAAGGAGAGGTTGTCTTCTGCTGGGGGAAAGGATGCCACAGCTTGGGCTAAGGTAAGGGGCTTCTGATCACTGTGAAGCATTGTCTTTGGAGAATCATTTGTTCCCCTGATTATGTTTCCTTTGAAGTGGATATATATGGAGACAGAGAAAGAGAGAGAAGGAGAAGGAGAGAAAGAGAGAGAGAGAACTTCAGATAAGAAAACAGATATCACAACAAAAAATTCCTCTTCTGCTTATGTTTCTCTGAAGCCAAGGTGAGGAAGTAGAGAAGTGAGAAACACTGAATTTCTCTCTCTGTACTCTGGTCAAGAACTTTCTAAAGCCAGAATCTGCTACAGGGGTTAGAACACCCCCCCCCCCCACACACACACACACGCTTATATATACCTAAGGATGCACAGGCCTGAGGCCAGAAGGTTATTTTGAAAAATTGCATTGATTGCTTTATATATTTCACACACATACACCTCTGACAAGCATTAATTTTGAAGCAGTTGTGTTAAAAGATTAACTGACCCATAGCAAACATTTTTAGAGTGTATTTGAACAGAAATCAGTTAGAATTGGTCAGTGCCAAACTGGAAGTGGTTAGAAACACTCTGTCCACAGGAGCTGGGGAGGGAAGAGTCTCTTACAGAGAAGAAGTGGAAACAAGCAAGGGCCTTGTTAGACTGTTAGTCAAGTCTGGTTGCTTGTCCTTAGGTTTCCATTTCCTAACCTGGAGGCATTTGTAGGTTTCGGGTTTTGGATTGATTATATAGGAAGCCAGAGTATTCGAGCTGCCTGCTCTAAAGGGTGGCTTGTTCAAGTAATTTAACAGTTCCAAACTTAATGGAAAAGTTGCACGCTCAAGTTTCACCCGTTGTCCTGATTGTGTCCTTTACAAAGATCTAATCCCAGAGAGCCCTTTGCACCCAGTTGTCCTGCCTTCTCCTAATTGTTGCAGGAAGGGGGACCTTTTCCAGGTCTGAACAGTAGGTGCTTGTTGAACATTCAAAAATGAATTGTTCTAGGAGACACAGAACTGACAAAATACAAGAAAAAAAACTTTATTAGTAAGGGGTGCCTGGACAGAGAGCAGCAAGGTGGTACAGGAACCCAGAATAACTGCTCTGCCTTGTGGATCACAATCTCAGGTTTTATGGTCATGCATAGTTTCTGGGTTGTCTCTGGGCAATCATCTTGCTTGTGCCCATATTTGGTCTGACTCAGCATACTTCCTGGTTGTACATGCAATCTCTCAGCCAAGATGGATTCCAGCAAGGATTTCGGGAGGTTGGTAGGACATATGGGTTGGCTTCTCCACCGTCCTTTGGGCCCGCCCCTCCTGAATTCTCCTGGTTAGTTTTTGGTGGCAGCACTTTCTTCCTCATTGGGACCTCCTGTTGCCAGACAACTCATGTAAGTTTCAATCACTGGTTCCCTAGTATAATCTCTTATAGTCTGGAGCTATTCCTTAATCTTGCCTTTTCTCTCATGGCTTTGACACTTTCAAGATCATAGGTCAGCCATCTATAGAATATTCTCCAATTGAGGTTTATTAATAAGTAGCTAATTAAAAGGTAATTATCAGGGAAAGGTAAAAGCATGGCTTTCATACAGATATAAAATTGAACATATGTTACAAGAATGTATGTTATTCATTTGATATAAGGGAACTGGGCAGGTGTTTTCACCGGTTCAAAGGAAGAGTCAAAGGACACAAATTTCCATGAAACAGAAGAATGTTGAAATGAACTGCAAATAGAGGCAAAACTAGTTTTTCACCTGCAGGGAAGAAGTCAGTTAATTCACCACTAGACAAAACTGTGGACACCAATTTCCCTTTGAAACATAAATTCTCTTTTTCTATAGGTTTATCCAATGTTTTCTTGTTTTAGAAAACGTATGTCTTTGGCTAGAATATCACAAATGCTTTGCATCCTATTAATGGCACATGATATCTCTGTCTTATTATTGCTGTTCACTTTGACCACTTTTTAAGATAGTGCCTTCCAAGTATCTCCCAGTAATGCTTTTTACCCCTTTTGTAAATAATTAAGAGAGAATCCTGAGTAGTTACCCATGGGAAATGGAAAGTGGTACAAATCAGATTTATATATTTTTCCCTAGAGATTTAGTTCTTCAACAGTACCAGCACACTACCTTTAAAGCAGTGTAGGCCCATTTGTTCTTATTTTATTCCCTGGGCTAGAACTCATCACCGTTATTATTTACCTTGATGCTCAGTGTCCCCGGTATTGCTTTGGAAACTTCTTCAAGCTGTCTTCTGTGTTCTACCTTGTTTCCCATTATTCTTTGAGCATTTCTGTACTTTTTGGCTCAATGAAATGTTCTGAGATTTTCTTGGTCTTTTCTTGCCCCAATCCTGGCCAGAGTCATTTCTCCAAGGAGCCCCAGTTCCTTTTAGTGGAGGGTAGTGTTTGGCTCTTGCAAAAGGGCCCAAACTCTGCTCAGGCTTGCCTCTCCATGGCCGCCTACTTCTTTTACTCTGCCCATGGCAATTTGAAGGAGAAGAAAAGGAAGCTAATACAGATCTGGATGAAAAATGTCCTCCAGCCATCTCAGCTAAAAAAGGACATTAGAGCCATCAAACCATAAACCACTGCAGCTGCACCCCCTCCCTGTGCGGATTCCTGATGGAAAAAAGCAGGATAATGGCCCTAGATAGCTAAGTGAAGTGAGAGTCGCCCAGTCATGTCCAACTCTTTGCAGCCCCATGGACTGTGTAGCCCACCAGGCTCCTCTGTCCATGGGATTTCCCAAGCAAGAATACAGGAACGGGTTGCCATTTCCTTCACTAGATAGTTAAGGTGCATATCAAAGGAATGATTTCAAGGAGCCCAGACTCTTACATCTTCTAGTACTTAGAAAAGCACTAAATCCACTAGCTTAAGAAGTCCGATTTGTCTTTAACAGTAATCTTGATGTTCTGACTACTGGTTTTTGTTGCAAAAATTCCATTGTATACTGATTCTTCCCTTAAGGCCTTGGAGCAGTCCCTCAGAAGCAGTCTTGAGAGGCTGTACTATGGGCTTAAGTCCAGGTCCTTCAACTAGAACAAAATCCTCAACTTTTAGGTAGAGCATTTATTCAGTGTATATATATACACTGAATACATATATAATATATTATTTAATTAATTATATCTATTACTTATTGATAAAGCTAAGTAAAAGAGGAGGAAGAGGGGAGGAAGAGGAAGATTACATACATTTTTAACTCCCCAGTTTTATCAAATACTAGATCTGATCACCTCGTGGTCATTTGGGTTTCCGAAGTGGTTACATTTACATTGATGTGGTTGAAATGTGAAATTTAACTTCTTCTGAATTGAATACCTACTCTGCAGGTGCCTGATGGTATAGTTAGTAGTTGAGTTACAGAGCCAGCCTTTGCCTTCATGGTGCTGGAAGGGCTGTGAGATGTCCTAACTCAAATGCCCGGTGTATTCTCAGCGCTGCCAACATGGGTGCCACACTCAGTCCAGTCAAGGAAGGGAAATCAGAGGTCAGGGAGGCTTCACAGAGGAGCCTGGAATGAATGTGGGGTAGGGTTTAGCTAGTCTGACAAGGAGGAGAAGGGTATTCCCCCAACTGAGGGAAGAACACACTTAATGCCAGAGATTTGGCAGGCTTGAGGAATGGGAAGTGGCTTGATAAGGATAGAATCACTTATTACCTAATTTTTTTGACCTAATCTTTAGTTTTTTAAGAAGCATAAGTGTCCTTTTTTGCAGACAAGTGTTGTCGATTGTGTGCTGTTTTTGCAGGCTACGATCCTTGAGGTCCAGCTGTCATCCAGGACTACTGCACTGTCTCATGATGTTTTCCTTCAGAAGAAGCATTTTTTTTTTCCCTCTGAGAAAAGAGGAAGTAGAATTAGTGAGCATTTTACCAAAGAAAGATAATCAACTATTTCTCTCCTATTGAGCATGTACTTAAAGAACAACTGGTTTAAGGCTTTGGGGCTCTACTTTTTCATTGAAAACATGCTCCCCCTTATTTCTAGTGATGTCCTCCTTAGTTGAATATATACTCGTTCTGAGCCAAAGGGAGTGTTTCTGTTGCCTTTGTGTGCGTGCTCAGTCACTAAGTTGTGTCTGAAACTTTGTGATCCCATAGGCTATAGCCGATACTGGAGTGGGTTGCCATTTCCTCCTTCAGGGGATCTTCCTGACCCTGGGATCAAACCCCCATCGTCTCTAGTGGCTCCTGCATTGCAGGTGGATTCTTTACCACTGAGCCACCTGGGAAGCCCCCTTTGTTGCCTTTATTCAAAAGTAAATGCATTAGGTTGGTTATAGTAGTTTAATCCCTATTTTTGATTGTTTTGTGTCATTAATAAACACAAATTTATTACTTGGAGAAATGTTTTGAAATGAATGAAATGCCCTTAATGGCTGTTAAACCTGTCATATAGCTCATTCTGGGCTTTATTCATGATATGTAATTTGTGTAAAATCCATCGCTGTCATGCATGAGCCTTACATGGTTGCTTTTGAATTTTACAGACGATACCAGAAATTGCAGAAGATCATGAAGCCTTGGTAAGAATTTCTGATCTGTTGATATAGATGATGTAACACTTCCTTCTTCTCTGAATATTTAAACTCTGTCCTCTGAATGATTGTGTAACTATGTGTCTAGATATTTTGAGTGATTTTTTTTCTTTCTTTTTTATGTTCTTATAAACAGGTTCTTAAAAAAATTATTTCCCTTTTCTTTTTGCTTTGTGGTAGAGTGTTTTTATGTTTGTAACCACAGAATGATCACATCAGGATTGCTCCCCTTCTCTTGGAGCAAGGCTAGGCATAATTTTATGTATTACTTTAAACAAAACCTTTCCTTTTCGGCCGGAACCGCCATCTTCCAGTGATTCGCCAAGATGACCAACACAAAGGGAAAGAGGCGGGGCAAAAAAAAAAAAACAAAACCTTTCTTTTTTGTGGCCTATGTAATGTTCAAAGTCAAAAATCTTTGATTTTCTTCAATGACGTGGTAAGAAAAAGATCCACATAAAAATATTGAAGATTGAAGTATGGAAGGAAAATTATTTACTTTCAGTCTGAGAAAATGTTCAGTCACCCATGTATTTGAATTGCATGATAATTGTGTCTGGAGATCTCAAAAGTTCTTTCTTAGAGTATTCCCTCCTCAATGCCTTTATTATTCACTAAACAAGAGGAGTCCAAATAGGATCTTATAAACTCTCTGTAATAGGCTGAATGAATTTCCATTTGGCCCAGTTGTTAAGCATACAGTTTCAGCTTGAGAAGGAAGATTGAACAGCATCTGAAAATGTGCACCTTATTTTTAAGCCTCCAGAGAAAATCCTGAACAGTGTAATAGTGGTCTCCAAGCTTTCATGTTCCCCTGCCCCTCCCACTAGAAAAAGTATTAGTTGCAGGAACTCTTCAGTTATTAAATTCTAATAGGTAGAAACATTGAATTTTTAGGATAAAGCTTCTTAAATCTGATTTTGATATATATTTTAATACAGTAGAAACACTTAATGGTAATGACAATAAAATCCATCTTTTGTTGAGAATTTACTCTGTCCTGGGCACTGTCTCAATGTTTAAATGTTTACACTTGTTACTTCTAATTCACACTTTTATCCACAACACAAGATGAGTAAAATTAGCATTATTTCCCTGATGCGGAAGTTAAAGTGAAGTGGTATTGGGATTCAAACTGGTTATTTCTTCTGTAATAACCTAATACAATTTGTTAATGTAAAATTTTGGACTCCAGCCCAAATAACTTCTCAAAATTTATCTGTCAGCAGTGTTAATCTTTTGGATTATAGGGGCATTACAAGTGTGAATCATGATTTTTATTTATGGTAGACAAAATCAATGCTCAGGATCCTGGTTCTGGTAATGGCGAAGTAGCCTAATCAGACTAAGGACCATAGATAACAGTTATGACCTCTAGACAAAATATTGCAAACAAAAACATCTAAAAACAAGCATTTAAGGAACTAGATTGCAACTGAAACAGACAGGAAAGAAGTAAGTCAGTCTTTGAGAGAACAAATTGGCTCTAGATGAGATTTGTGTGTTTACAGCTTTTTGCCTGAGGATCCCTTCTCATCCAGGTAGCATGCGTTCTGCGTGTGTGCTCAGTCACTTCAGTCGTGTCCGACTCTGTGCCTGCTATGGACTGTAGCCTGCTAGGCTCTTCTGTCCATGGTGATTCTCCAGGCAAGAATACTGGAGTGGGTTCCCATGCCCTCCTCCAGGGCATCTTCCTGAACCAGAGATTGAACCCGCATGCCTTACATTTCCTGAGTTGACAGGCAGTTTCTTTACCACTAGTACCACCTGGGAAGCCCCATCCAGGTATTATGGAGTGATGAAAACCCTCAATCTTAATGTTACTGGTGGTACATGCCTCCTCTGTCCATGCGACATAATTTGGGGCTGGCAGAACAACTAGATAACTAAGGAAAATCCATGAAAGAAAGGAGGCTCAGAGGATATGAAACCCTCATAAATATATATGAATTCTGCCCAAGTATATCACTGATCACTGAAGTGTGAATATACACGTGTGTATGTGAACCCCAAGGGGTATTCAGATTTTTTGTTTGCTCGTGGTCAGTTTTGATGTGTCAGTTTAGTCCCTGAGCAGCTGATGCTGAGATGGAGTAAGGAGAGTAAGAGGTTTATTGGAGAATTGGTGGTACTTTGTGGCACAAAGTGAGGTTGGATATGAATACCTTTCAGATAGTGAGGTAGAGCTGATGCCTGTGAAAGGAAGAAGAAAAGAGGAAGCAGATGTAGATCTGACAGTCCCAGCTAACCCAATAGGAAGCTCAGTATAAATACAGACTGTTAGAGGGTTACACAATGAAAATTGGTTGCACTGGTGAGTTTTATTGTGCAGATGCAGACGAAATACTGAATCTACACATACGGTTTCAGAAAAGAGAGATGGTGGGGAAAAGTTCCCAATCATTTTATGAGGCCTGTGAAGCTAGTATCACTCTGATAACAAAACCTGACAAAGCTAATTTAGGAAATAAAAATTATAGGCCACCTAATGAACAAAAGTGCAAAACTCCCCAGAAACATATAAACAAATATAATCAAGCAAGGTATAAAGAAGATTTGTGGCAACCAAGATTTATCTCAGAAGAAGTTTAACATCTGAAAATCAGTGACCATGATTTAGAAAAATAAAGGAGAAAACTTAAACAGGAAAACCACCTTTATAGATACAGAAAATAGATAACAGATACAGAAAAAGCATTTCATAGTATCCAACACTCATTCATAAGTATTCTCAGCAATCTGGGAATAGAGGGAACTTCCTCAACCTGATAAAGACTATCTAAGAAAAAAAAAAGCATTATACTTAATGTTGGAAGATGAATCCCCACTCCTCCCACTAAAGATTGGGAATAAGGCAAATATATTCACTTTTTGCACTTCTGGTCAACATTGTACTATAGCTGTTAGCCTTAGCAATAAGTCAACATAGAAATAAAAGACCGTGGTCAGAAAGGAAGAAATAAGGGCTTCCCTGGTGGCTTAATGGTAATGGTAAAGAATCTGCCTGCCAATGCAGGAGACACGGGTTCCACCCCTGATCTGGGAAGATCCCACATGCCAAGGAGCAACGAATCCTGCGTGCCACAGCTGTTGGGCCTATGCTCTAGAGCTCAGGAGCTTAAACTGCTGAGAGCTGCGGGCCTCAGAGCCTGCACTCTGCAGCAAGAGAAGCCACCGCAATGAGAAGCCTGCACACCCCAACTAGAGAGTAGCCCCACTTGCCGCAACTAGAGAAAGCTGCACAGCCACGAAGACGGGGCACAACCCCAAATAAATAAGTCTTTAAAGATACTCATGTTGGAAAAAAAGAAGTAAAATCAACTATCCACAGAAAATCCTAAGGCATTTACAAAGAAATGGCTTGATCTCATAACTGAATTTATCAAAGTTTCAGAGTATAACATCAGTATGTAAAAGGGATATATTTTTATACTTTAATAGCCAACAACTGAAATGTGAAATTTTATAATTTCCATTTACAGACGTCAGAAATGATAAAATTCTTAGGAACTAATGAGACATTAATACCTGTTGTCTGAAAAATAAAAAATATTGCTGGAAGAAATTAATGAAGACCTAAATAAGTAGAGAATACAGCATTTTATGGATTGGAAGACACAGTATTGTTAAGATAGCAATTCTCCCCAAATTAGGTTTAGTGCAATACAGTTTCTAAAAAAGAAATTACGAGTTTTCCTAAAAACTTAAAGGAAATGCATTGGACCTAGAAGAGCCAAAACAATCTTGAAAAACCCATAAAAATCAATAAAGTTGGAAGATTTCATTAACTGACTTAAAGACTTCCTACAAAGTCAGTAATTAACATACTGTGATATTGATATAAAAGGATAGACAGATCCATAGAATAGAATAAAGAGTCTAACATTGATCCACAGCTAAATTTTCAACAAAGGAGCTGAAAGGATGTCTGTTGATATATCGTGCTATGATTCTAAAGGGAATGTCCACTGGGGCAGTTTAGAAATCCATACATTTCTGTGTCTATAAGTTTTACCACACAAATAAAATACTTGGAAAAACTCAACAGGCAAGGTAGAACAAAGTTATATCATTAACTTTGGCAATTACAGATATATTCAGTATGATTTATTAATAACTTTAAAAGTGGTCTTAATTTTCATCTTTTCTCTGCTTCTCTCTTGGGCATGGCACCCAATGAAAACATTTGGAAGCACTATTTGATAAAACTAACAGCATAAAATTTAAATGCTTTGAGATTGGCTGAATTTTCTTGGAAAGAAGATGGTCTCTACTGAATTGATGAGAAACATTTATTTGAATCATTCCAGCACACATGGTGTGTTGGCTGTGACATGGCTCTCGACCAGCATGTAAAGTTTGTAGTCAGCTTAATCTGTCGCAGCCAGTACTGCAAAATCTTTAGCTTAGCACTTTATAAAAAAACAAATAAACTAAACAAATAAAAATGCTCCCCGCATGTGCCATGTGGTTGCTTTATATCTATAATCCTTTTAGCCTTGATCTTCTGCACCCAGCACTGATTTCAGAGACAGGATCTTGGCTCTTGCCTGTCCTCTTTGGAACCTGAATCACTCCTCTAGCAGTGGAAATAAACATCTGTGTCAGGGTTCAATAAGAGCTTTTGTAGCTGCCTCAATTGAGATGAGGTGAGTGAGTCCCTTGATTTGGAAGGTAATAACATTTTAGCACTGCCATCCTTTCCTTGCAACTGAGGATTTAAAGTTGAATTTTGAAAAATGTCTCCCATGGAAAGGTAGTATGCCATCCAGCAACCAGTTATAATGAATTATATATGTCATATATATAGTATATATAATACAATATATTATATACATATTCTATATAATAATATATATGTATATATCATATAATAGATAAAGTATGTTATATATGTACACAGTATATAAGATATACATTATATATACAAGATATTGTATCATATATAATGTGTATAATATATAAAATATATCTAATAACATATTTTATATATTATACATATACATACATATGAATATATAGCATATGTATGTCTAATAACATTAATCTGTAGAGTTTATAATTACATGTGTGTGTGCTCAGTCGTTTCGTCGTGTCCAACTGTTTGCAACCCTATGGACACTAACCCACCAGGCTCCTCTGTCCATGGAATTTTCAAGGCAAGAATACTGGAGTGGGTTGCCAATTCCTCCTCCAGGAGATCATCCTGACTCAGGGATCGAATCCACATCTTCTGTGTCTCCTGCATTATAAGTGGATTTTTTACAGCTGAGCCACTGGGAGAGCCCGCTTATAATTATATATGTGACTCAGATTGTAAAGAATCCTCCTGCCAGGGCAGGAGATACAAGAGACATGGGTTCGATCCCCTCGAAAAGGGACAGCATCCCACTCTAATATTCTTGCCTGGAGAATTCCATGGACAGAGAAGCCTAGCAGGCTATACTCCATGGGGTCGCAAAGAGTCAAAGACGACTGAGTGACTAACACTTTCACTTTCACAAGTATAGAAAGTGTTATTAGATAATAATTATATAAGTATACATTAAGGAAATAGCAACCCGCTCCAGTATTCTTACCTGGATAATCCCACAGACAGAGGAGCCTGGCAAGGTCACAAAGAGTAGGACACTCCTGAGTGACTGAGCACGCATGATATAACATTTATATAAAACTTTTTTGGACCAAGAGAGTGATCCTTGCTCTGGACACGTTGGTGTGTGATGTAAAGAAACTTCTCTCACTTCTCAACCATTGACACTAACTGGTGATTGCCAAGCACAGAAAGCCCTAGGGGCAGTCTCAGAAACAGTGCTCCAATTCCAACCATGGAGATTGAAACACTAGTTCCCCAAAGCAGCTTGGAGATTTGGAAACCAAACAATACTGTTTCTCTTTTTCTGCATCTTTTGCCCCAGGTCCTGGGAGCCTGTCTGAGGAGTCTGTAGGCAGAGTTCTGGGGCATTTGAGGAAGAGGGAGTATCCCAAGATGTCGCTGAGGCCATTTGGATTATGAGTCCATTGAGGGAGGAACAGAGTTCTGTTGCCTTCAGATAATTAGAGCGCATAAGTACAATTTATCTTTTGCTTTTAAAGCAGTTAATGAGGACTGATACTGTCTTTAGTTCAAAATATAGGGAATGTAAAGAAGAGCTTGTTTCTAGCCATGTGTTACTCCTTTTTCTGTTTCCATTGCTTTTCTCTTAGTGACAACACCAAGGCAATGTTTTTACACTGCATGGAACCTATGAATGCCATCCTCCAATGTCATGTACATTTTTTAGCAATTGAGATCTTTCAGCAGGCCAGGTGTAAAGAAATGCAAACCATTCATTATCAGTTGTGTATGTATGTGTGTGCTCAGTCGTGTCGCCGTGAACTGTAGCCCGCCAGGCTCCCCTGTCCATGGAATTTGCCAGGAAAGAATACTGGAGCACTTGCCATTTCTGACTCCAGGTTCATTATCACTTAGTGTTTTTTTTTTCCCCTTTTTTTGAGTAAAAAACTTGTTAATATTGTTTGTGTGTGTGTGTTAGTTGCTCAGTCACGTCCGACTCTTTGTGACCCCTTGGACTGTAGCCCACCAGGCTCCTCTCTCCATAGGGATTCTTGGGGAAAGTATACTGGAGTGAGTTGTCATGTCCTTCTCCAGGGCCTCTTCCTGACCCAGGCATTGAACTGCAGGCAGATACTTTACTGTCTGAGCCACAAGGGAAGTTAGTTAATATTGTTTACCACTAATAATACAACAAAGTAATAAATTACATAATATTGTTCACTAAAAATTCTATACATAATTATGTAATGTTTTCACAGTGATACTAATATCTAATAATCTGTTAATAAATCTTACTAATTGTTTTTATTTCCTGGCTTTCTTATTTTCCTGAAGAAATTTCCTTTTTTTTTTTTGCAAGCTAGTGTTTAGATTTTCTTATGACTCATTGTAGAAGAGTCATTCTGGAATTTTTCTATAACCTTTCTTACTTGTCCTTTTAGTCCATTTTCTACCTGACTATCTACTTTTTTTGTTTTCTTAAAGTGAGCTTGAGTTTTCTGGTTTGGAATTTCTTTTTGGGGCATGATTCTCTGATGCCACCTAGGGGGAACCTGTAAGATGGGGATTGCTTGTCTGTGACTCAGAAAAGTCTTTTAAAAATATATGCTGCTTTTTTAATCTGATTTGAAAGGTTTGGCTTTCCTTGAATTTTTTTTTTTTCTGGTTCCAAGGACAGAGAATTCTTGTCACAGTGAAGACAGACATTTGAAAATCATGAGCTTCGTGTACCTTTTTAAAATACCTCTTTGCATAATGATGATAACTAATATTCATATGCTGCCTTCCGTGTGTTATACACTGTTCAGAGGGCTGTACGTGTGGTAACTCCTTTTATCTCCCCAGGAATCCTTTGAGTAAAGTATCACCTCCACTAGCCGCATCATTGTCATCCTCTGTTTTAAAAAATGAGGAAACTTGCGCACAGACTGTGTCAGTGACTTGTCCACTTACAGCTGTCCACCTCTGCTGTCTGACTCCAGAAACCACCCACTGAACCATTTCCATCCAGCACATCTCATCCCCTCTGTTGTGTCTGGTGCCTTTGGATTACAGTCCTTGCCTGAGATTCACTTCCTCTTTTGTAGATTTATTTTCAGCATCACAGCTTCTGAGATGATGCAAGATTTCCAAGGTCCTCCATGGAGGCCAGGCTGAGAACACTGGGAAGAAGGGGGACTGCAAAGGTGTTTTAAAAGAAATAGGAGCCAGTTTTCTATTCTGTTCATTGAAAATGAATGGGAAGACTCCATCTAAACACTTTATGAAACTCTGTAAAGTAGCAGTCATGATATATAGGAATCTACAGATTAAAAATCGGAACTACTAAATTTATTTTTAAAAAGTCAAGCATATGAATCAGTATGGTTGTATACAGTATGGAGATTCTGATGGATGTAATTTAATATACCCGAAGAGACAAAACTTACCTTGAGAGTTTTAAGTTAATACTATTATGGTGATAATTTACAGTAGAGGTGAGTTTCTGTAAAAGATTCTCAAAGTTGTTTTGTAAGCACTAGAAACCAGGTTGTTGTCTGGTAAGGGGTGTGGGTGGAGCTATTATAGAAGGCAATTCTTTTACCTGAGTTTGCCTGATCTGTTTAAATTTCTAACTCATTCATGAGGCACTTCCTACAGCTTCTGAATCACAGCAAGTCAATGGCCAGCAAATCGTTATTATCTATAATATTCTAGAAAGATATTCTATAAAGCCTGTTAACTAAAGTTAAAATGCTGGACAGTGTAACATAGAAATTAATATGCTTACTTACATATATGTTTGTATCTGTGAGTGTGTGTATGTGTGTAAATGCACTCACCAAACACACACACACACACACACACACAAACACACACACACACACACACCCCTAGGTATTTATGGGCCACATGAATCTTTTGCAAAGTGCTCATACTTTTAATAGACTTATTTATAACCTTCCCTGTTGGATACCCAGAGATAATAAGAGAAGCGTGTTGCCCTCTTCCTAATATTTGTTTGCTGAGGAGCTTTTTTAAGCTATCATTTTCTGAATGCTTGTATGCTGAACTTTATTCAGTGCTCTACCAGCAGCCCTGTGATGGAACAGATTTCACTATCCAGTTTTTCAGTGGAGAAGACGGTGGCTTAGAGAATCTTAGGGACCCGCTCAGGGGCAACACAGCTCACCTGAGTGAGACTGTGAATCCAGGTCTGTCCCCCAGAGGCCCAGGCTTCTCACTGTGAAGCTACCTGCCTCCTTCCTACTGAGCCACGTGTGTAAGGACGTTGTCTGTGGCCCAGCTGCTTATCCCAGTGATCTTGTCCAGTTCTGCTTGTATTCATCCCTCTAAAGCTCTCTCACTCCCATCTCTCCTTGTGCTGAACTCCTGGCCTATCACCCTCACGCCTCCTTGTGTTTTCCAGCTTTGGAGACATGCTGTCCTTCACCCTGACGGCCTTTGTGGAGCTGATGGACCATGGAATAGTGTCCTGGGATACGTTTTCAGTGGCATTCATTAAGAAGGTAATTCAGATTGTGCTTCCCAAGCTCAAACCACTTGGTTTTCTGCAGATATTTTTCTATGCTTTGAGCTTATTGCAAAGTTGTTTCCTTTAGTTCTTTGTGTTAAAGTGTGAGTGTGATTTTTGATAGTATTATATATATGGTGGTCTGAGGGCCTAAATTCTATATAAAAATGACATTTTCTCCCCAGCGGGATCATAGGAGTTGTACAAGAGAACCCCTAGTTGAGAGAAGTCAAGGTGACATGTTAAAACCCCTCTTCTGGGCTCCATTGTTTTTAAGACCTAACTAGAGTTCCTAGTATCTTTCCTGAACCTTCTCTCCTCAACTAGGTGTTCAGGAGAAGGGAAAGAGGCAAAATATATTGATTGCTACATGACTGGGTCTGAAGCAGAAATGTAAGAGAAAATGGGGTGCTTGGGTCCATGCCTCTTGGGCAGAGTAAGCCTGCTCACTCGTAATCTTGTTGTAGTACGTGTCTCTGGGATCAACTCGTTCAGTTGGTTCCTGCTGTCCTTAGGAGGAAGCTAACAAAGGGGCAGGCAGAGGTGGACCTGGTGTGAGGAGGGAGCAGAAGAGCTCCCCACCATCCCTAGCCGTTGAATAGTAATAAAAACACATCTGCAGATTTACAATTCTCTTTCCAGTCTTCTAACCAAAAATGAATAGCCTTGACTTTTCAACTATTAAACGTAGTGTTAAATCAAGAATCATCATCATTAATTTGTTAACTTATTTTTCCTCTCTTTGTATTTGTGAAATGGTTTATAAATGTATTGGCATCTTTCGTTCTGCTGTTACTGAGACTGAAGAGATATTTGGAATTCATATATTTATCTTACAGGTCTAGATTCCTGGGAAGAATGGTCTAAAATAATTTCAGAGAGTCTTTGTGAAAGCTAGAAAATAAAAACAAAATCCAGGATGAGTCACTTGAGTTTTTAAGAACTTTTACTTTGAAATCATGGTAGACTTATAGAAAATTAAAAAAAAAAAAAAGTACAAAATGTTCCAAATGACCTTCACCCAACTTCCTTAATGATAACATTTTGCATAATAACAGTATTATCAAAACTAGGAAATTAACAGTGCTATAAGACTTATCACCATTAATTGATTTCACCAGTTTTTCTCTGGTTAAGGACTCGAGACTGCATTTAGTTATCATGTCTCCTTAGTGTCTTCCAATATGATCGTTCCTCAGTTTTTCCTTGTCTTTCATGACTGACAGTTTTGAAGAATACTGGTCAGTTATTTTGTAGAATGTCCCTCAGTTTGGGTTTGTTTGATATTTCCCTTAAATCAAGGTTATGCATTTTTGGCAAGAATGTCAGAGAAGTAATGTTGTGCTCTTTTTAGAGGATCACATTAGAATATGTGATGTTGATACCTCTTATTAATGGTGACCTTGATTATGTGGTTGCGACCCAGCAGATACCACTGGGTCTCCCCACTCTGAAGTTACGTCTTTTCCTTTTGAAGTTAATCAGTACCTGGAGGGAGTTACTGCCTTAAACTGAAGAGCATAGGAGAGCCCTTAGTCTGTCGAATGAGGATGTTTGGAATGAAAGTCTCACAGATTGAATACCAGAATGATGTTGTCTATTTATTTCAGGCAAGAACTGTTTGGGAACCCAAGGTCTTCTTGATGTACCTCTGAATCCTTTTTTCTTACGTAAGGGCATAAAGCTGAGAAAAAATGAGTAGTAAGAACTACTCAAGAAAACACAAAAAGAAGGATGAAGCCTCTTTTTGCCTGTATTTATCAGTGGCATGAATTGCTTAGAAAAAAAGAAAGAGAGAGAGAGAAATGAGTGTAGAAGAGAAAGCCAAGGTAATCCAGATGTGTTAGGAAGTACTCTCCTTTGGTGGTGGCAGGTAATAAATATAAGTGTCAGGTTTTAAATGCATTGAAAAATATTACTGTATTTTGTCTCTCCAAGATAAAAGTTCTAGAGAAATGGAGTATTATTTACCCATAAAAGAGTGAAATATTGCCATTTGCAGCAACATGGGTGAACCTAGAGATTATTATACTAAGGGAAGTAAGTCAAACAGAAAAAGACAAATATTATATGATATTACTTGTATGTAGAATCTAAAAAGTAATACAAATGAATGTATTTACAAAACAGAAACAGTCTTATAGAGATGGAAAACAAATTTATGGTTACCGAAGGGGAAAGAGGAGAGGGATAAAGTAGGAGTATGGGATTAACATATATACACTACTATATATAAAATAGGTAAACAATAGGAATATACTATATAGTGCAAGGACCTATATTCAATATCTTCTAGTAACCTGTAATGGAAACGTATCTGAAAAATTAAAAAAAATATGTATGTATATATATACATGGACCTCCCAGGTAGGGCAGTGGTAAAGAATTCTCCTGCCAGTGCAGGAGATGAGAGTTGAATCCCTCTCTCAGGAAGAGCCCCTGGAGAAGGAAATGACAATCTACTCCAGTATTCTTGCCTGGAGAAACCCGTAGACAGAGAAGTCTGGAGGTCTGTAGTCCATAGAATCGCAGTCGGACTTGACTGAGAGATTGAGCACCCCCACACATGCACGTAAATACATATAAAACTGAATGACTTTGCTGTACTAAAACTAATGCAACACTGTAACTCAACTATATTTCCAATTACAAAAAAAAGTTCTTGGGAGGCAACTTTAAATCTGAAGATACTGGGTTTTGCAGATATTTTTTATACTTAAAATTTTTAAATTCATTCTGGATTTATGGTGGGCTTTTCTTTTCTACTTTCAAATTGCTTTGCTTCTTTGATATTATAGCCTTTTTTGCTATAAAAACAATGCTGTTCGCAACGTGAATTCCTTGAAATTAGGTTGTGCTTTCAGCAACACTATCTCTTGATTCCTGTAGCAATCCTTTGCAGAAGAGAGCAGTAAGTGTGTGTTCCTGGTCAGGAGGGGAGGACACAGTGGCTTGGGGAGGTAGAGTGAGGTTATGGAGAGTGGGGTGTCGTTGGCCCCCCATTTCAGGGCTCCCTCCCGCATCAGCATGTACCTGCACTTTAAATGTTGGAAAGAAGAGATTCTGAAGGACAGAAGAGCAGACTTGTTGAAAGAGCATAGCCTCTTGTTCAGCCCTCCCTGACCTCACTGGGGCAGAGTTAACTGATTTCTTCTGCTCTCCATTCTCCTTGAATCTTGTACATGCCCCTGTTCCATCACTTATCACTCTCCTATGAATTTTTTGTTCTTTTGATTGGCTCTCCCAAGACCATGAGTCCAAGAAAGCTAGGATGGAACCATGGCTTTCTTCTGGCCTCTCTCCTCAGGGCGTGGCATTGAGTCAGACCTTAATACATTTCTGTGAAAATGAATAAATGAAATTTGCTTTGGAAGTATTTTTCTAAACTCTAAAACTTGAAGGAAAAAAAAAAAAGAATACAGTGCCACCATATTTAAAATATATTTCAAGTAAAACTTCAGCCATGAATGGAAAGGAATTACAAAGGTATCTTTCTTTAAATGGGAGATGTGGTTAAAGAGACTGACAATAATCTAATTTTCTAACTGCTTATGAAAATGGTTTTCGCTCATTGAAATTAACCAAAAAATCATATTAGATTCAGGGAAGCAAAGACTAGCAGTCTTGGCAGTTTAAATTAAACATTGAGTATTTTTCAGAAGACAACATGTTTATAATGTATTCCAGCCTCATTCCTAGCCATTCTATTTCCTTGCATTGCTACTTCGAGCTCTACTCCTTATGTGAATTTTAAAAAGTGGTCATCAGAAAATGACTTTATAATTGAAAGTTTTTGTAAGGTTATCTTTTTATTCATTAGCTGGATCAAATTCAGCACTTTGACAACCCAGGAATTGTATACAGGCAACTGTCTTTTAAATGGAGCTTTATCTAGACAAAAATCAGCTAGGAAATGTGCTGACAAAAGATGCTTATCTCTGTGGTCCAGACTTGGCTTCCTATTAATGCCAAATTCATACGACTTTGGAGAAATATTTTTTCCCTGCCAGCCCTGATATCCTTCTCTGCTATCTATTTTGTTATGTGTGGATCTCGAGTCTAGTTTACAAAGTTTTTCTGTAATAAGAAATATCATTTCATGAACACTTTGAAACTTGGAATCCCTTGATGCCAGTCTTTAATGTTGCTGCTTTTTAAAGATTTGGTGACTTAGAGAGAGGGTCAGAAGGCATGGGGAAGAAAGAAATGAAATAAAAGAAAAACAACCTAGAACTTTCTGTGTTACGAGTTGGTTTTACCCTGGCCAAGTATAACATCAGAGCCTTTTCTTGGAAGGAAAGTTTTATACAAATGCTCTTGAAACCTTAGCTCTGCAGGAGGGCCTGGTTCACTCTGCAGTATTTTCAGTGCCTAGATAAACATCCAGCCAATTTCAGTTTAGAGACCCAGTCATTTTTGCCTCTTAAAAGCTTGAGAGATTTATGGACCACTGCCTGAATAACTTAAAATATGGGAGAGGGGCTCCATGTTCTCCATGTATCTTTTCAGTTTTGATAACAGAGGATAATTTTAAGGTCTCTTTCTAAGTAATTCAAAGTGTTTCTGTGATTTTAAAAAGTTGTATTACTGATTTCATACACTGTGATGCCCCTTAACTTCTTAAAAGTCACCCAAATATTCCTATGTTTTATCTAAGTAGCACCTTTATTTATTTATTTTTCTTTTAATTTTTATTTTTTTAACACTGAAAACATTTTTGATTGGGGTATAGCCAATTAACAATGTTGTGATAGTTTCAGGTATACAGTGAAGGGACTCTGCCATGCGTATACATGTATCCATTCTTCCCCAAACACCCCTCCCATCCAGGGGTGTTAGCACATAACACTGAGCAATTCCACGTGCTGTACAGTAGGTTTTTGTTGGTTATCCATTTTAAATATGGCATTGTGTGTATAACTTTCCCAAAGTTCTAGGTAGCACTTTAAAAATGAGTGGAAGCATGTGGAAGTAATAGATATCATTATTGTTAGCTCCTCCTCCTTCTTTTTCTCTCTGATACAGACCTACCTTCAAGAACCTGTACTTTGACAGGTTTAGGCTGGTTCACCCATGTTGGCCAAAGTACAGAAATGCAGCTGGAAAAAATTTAAAGGCAAAGGAAGTCATGATTGATTTTGAGGAAGACAAGGGAAATTAAAATTTAACAAGATGATTTTTAACCTTCTATAGCTATACTGCGATCTGTAGTTTTTAAACTAGACATAGAAAGTAACATTTAAACTTTCACAAAGTTGTCCATTCACCAATGAGGACAGTCATCATGTTTGCTCAGTCAGCCCTGATACCTTGTTTATTAGTATTCATTAGATGAAAGTATTGGGTCATTTAAATGTCAAGCTGAAATTACTGATAAATAAGCCAAAAGATAGAAGTTAGTTTCAAAAGACAACTAGTATCTCCTACAGAATTGTACATTAGACTCTAAAGAGTCAGATGCATGCTTTCTTGAGTATTTCCAGAAAGGAAATACTGTCAAGGCATATTTACAGAAGTAGAGGGTAAATTTGTATCAGAGGGAAATCTTGAATATAGAGGAAATTGAAGAAGCTGCTGTCATAGTAACCCAGGAATGAGCTGGACCATGTTCCAATGTGCATATATGACTTCATGTATGTGAGACGGTAGATGTTGCACAGAGCTTCTTTGGTGGCTTAGATGGTAAAGAACCTACCTGCAATACAGGAGACCCAAGTTCAGTCCCTGGGTTGGAAAGATCCCCTGGAGAAGGGAATGGCAACCCACTCCAGTATTCTTGCCTGGAGAATTCAATGGACGAAGAGCCTGGTGGGTTACAGTCCATGGAATCACAAAGAGTCAGACACAGCTGAGCGACTAACACTTTCAGACATTGCAAATGTGTTCACAGAGACAGAAAGTAGGGAACTGGGACTATTTATCACTAATGATCATGGCAAACTTGGAGAAAGGTGATACTTGAGAAAAGGGGAATAGGAAAGAAGTCAGTGAGATTGATTTTTAGCCCATTTAATTTTAGACTTTAGAATATCTAAGTGGACTTATACTTTTGGATGCCAAGAATAAGCATGTAACATGCTGCTGCTGCTGCTGCTGCTGCTAAGGCGCTTCAGTCGTGTCCGACCCTGTGCGACCCCATAGACAGCAGCCCACCAGGCTCCCCCGTCCCTGGGATTCTCCCGGCAAGAACACTGGAGTGGGTTGCCATTTCCTTCTTCAATGCATGAAAGTGAAAAGTGAAAGTGAAGTCGCTCAGTCGTGTCCGACTCTTAGCGACCCCATGGACTGCAGCCTACCAGGCTCCTCCGTCCATGGGATTTTCCAGACAAGAGTACTGGAGTGGGTTGCCATTGCCTTCTCTGACATACTTCATAGTAAATGACTGTTGTGTGTCCATCTTTGCTAGATTATAAGGTCCTTGAAGTTAAAAAGCATGTGGCTTTGCTCATCTCTTGATTTCCAGATCCTAGGTCAGTGCAAGCCTGTTTTGTAGTACATGGTCAACACCTATTACCTGAATGAATGAAAAGAGGGGATGAAGGCAAGAGGGTGGAGGAGGGGGTTTGGTCATAAACTTTCAACTAGAAGATTCTCCACAGAGTCTTAAAGGTACATCCAAATTTACTACATGGAAATAAGAATAGGAGCATGGAAGGAAAATAGAATCAGTGCCAAGAAATCAGTGGTATTGTCAACATATTTCTTTATAAGTTCTTCTCTTTTCCAATAAGTGTCAAAAATTGTACTGGGATCATGAAAAGTGTTTGGTGTGGCATTGATGAGGAAGTCAAGGAATTAATATTGGATTTAGAAGAGGTCTAAGTTAGGCATTAACCCTAAGCACAGCATGAGGGTCACTGGATTTTTGTGAGAGATAGATGGACTTAGGGAAAGAAAAGTGGCCTCATCGTGGTAGATCTGATAGGAGAATAGACCCAGACAGTGAGGATTAAGGCAGGGGCTTGCCAGGGACAGTAAACACATTGAAGAAGTTTATTAGCTGTGAAAGGAGCTAAAGCAGTCTTTTGAGAATCTTAAAAATCTCATACTCTTCCTATAGTCTGTATTATAAAATAATACCCTTTTGGAATATACTAGTATAATGTTACTTTATTTCTTTATGTCACATATTTTCTATCTCCTAAATCCAGGTGTATCTGGAGGCAGAGAGCATACTGATAACTGTACTTGCCCACCTCTGTTTTTCACTGTACCCTCTGCTTTCACTGGGGAGTCATTGGGCTAAAAATGGTTGAGCTGGTAACTGTAAGTTGCCATGGTGCCTTTGAATTTTATCTTGTGCAAAGATGAAGAGGGAATGAGGAGAAGGGGTCAATGCAATAGCAAAAAGGGAAATATTCGTTGATAAGGGGAAGCTATAAGTGTCAATTTGTCATGGAACCAAATAGCTTTTAAGAAAGCAGTCATTATGATGATATAATAATAGCATTTTAATGTGAGTTGTCAACAAACAGTAATAACATTTAATGAGGCCTCTAAAATAAAACCTTTATGGTACCCATGTGTTTGGGTTTCTGTGATCCATTATTCTAACCCTTATTTTACTTCCCTCTTACATTCTGATTTATTATGTTTGAGGCTTTAGTGATGAATTCCTAAGGGAATGTATTTTAGAGCTTAAACGACTATTTTAACTTTTAGCACTTCTGATTTAATTGGTTTCCTGTTTGCTAAATTTGAGAGTGATTAGAAGAATTTATTTTAACCATAAGAAATGGAAAGAATGGGGGAAAGAGTGCTTCACTGAGGAATAAAAAGGAGATTAGCCAGTGACTGAAAAGTTGCCAGTTGAACTGTGTTGACAAGTGTGATTTGTGTGAGTCCCTTAAGAATGTAACAGAAGCATAGTAAGAACATAAAAGCCATGGGTTGTATGGGTGAAGGAGTAGCCTGAAAATGGGAGGCAATGGCTATTAGTATATGTTGAAATTGCTGTCTCAAAGAAACACAAGAGTTCTTACAATATATGTGTTGAAATTATCTGCCCCTGAAAGCTGAAACTCAGACGAACCATTCCAAAAACACCAGACAGAATAATTCTTTGAAACCATCTCCTTTCTAAAATTGCTTATTACCAAATTAGAGAAATAGGCCATAAATAGAGGTTTGTAATAAGGTGGTGAACAGTCATTGTTGACACTACATTTCTGGCTATCCTGCTATAATTCCAGGTACTTCTCACACTGAATAGCTGGTGTTTCTTAAATGAGCTACCGATTGACTTCATTTGCTCCCTTCTCTGCTTCTCTGCTCTGCTTAGCGTGAGTAATCAATTGTGTCTCTCTCGGGTTTTCAGATAGCAAGTTTTGTCAACAAGTCGGCCATAGATGTCTCCATCCTGCAACGGTCCTTGGCCATTCTGGAGTCCATGGTGCTCAACAGCCACGACCTCTATCAGAAGGTGGCACAGGAGATCACCATCGGCCAACTCATTCCGCATCTCCAAGGGTGAGCAAGATCAACGCTGCCACAGGGGGAGGGAACGTTCTTCAGGCAGACAGCTCCCATGATGGTTTGGTATTGGTTTCATTAAATATATACAGAAAAAGAATCTTGATCTGTTATATAATCAAACCATGCCTCACGTTTGTCCCCCATCACACTGACATGACACAGTGACTTGCCCTGGGTGCGCCCCTTGCCTCTTCTTGAGACTAGTGTGTCCCTAGTGCCTTGGTCGGAGAAGGCAATGGCGCCCCACTCCAGCACTCTTGCTTGGAAAATCCCATGGACGGAGGAGTCTGGTGGGCCGAAGTCCATGGGGTCGCTAAGAGTCGGGCACGACTGAGCGACTTCACTTTCACTTTTCACTTTCATGCACTGGAGAAGGAAATGGCAACCCACTCCAGTGTTCTTGCCTGGAGAATCCTAGGGACGGGGGAGCCTGGTGGGCTGCCGTCTATGGGGTCGTACAGGGTCGGACACGACTAAAGTGGCTTAGCAGCAATGCCTTGGTAGGGACTCAGTTCTGATAAATGTTGCTAGATAGTGTAGAGCTTTTCTTTTAATAAGATACAATAAAGCAATTTGTTCTCTTACAATCTCAATAGAGTCTTTATCCTTAATCATACAGTATTTTCTGCAATACGAGAATTTTCATAGTTAATTAGGAGTTTTTAAAGCCAGACTTCTTTATTTGTCTCCAGGTGATTACAATAACCTTTTTCTAGTGTATTTTATAAAATACAAAATTTTAAGACGCTTGAGCTATGAGATAGCTGCCCTAGCAGCCTTGGGTTTTGGGGGAATCTCTCCTCCCCACTCTTAGATAACTAGCAAGGTTGCCTCTGATGATACCAGCCTGAGAAGGAATCCTTGTAGGATGCCACTTGATCAATGAAAGTATTTTGGATCGCAGGTGGCAAGAAGCATCCTGACTAGGACAGGGAGTTTATTGAAAGGATACTGGCGTGTTTTATAGAACCGAGGAATGACTTGAGTAGCTAAGCCTTGGGAAGGACAGAAACTATGGCTTCCTTGGAGTTCTCACAACAGGCCTTTTCTCTGGTATATTGGCTGGCAGTAATGTGACTTGGCTCCCAGTAAGTGCTGCCCCTGCTCTCTCAGGTCACACTGGCAGATTTTCAAGAGGAAACCTGATTGGCCTGTTTGGGTTGCGGGTGTAGAATGGGGATTCAAGGGAGTATTCAGTAGTTCTCAGTATACCAAAAATGTTGACTATGTGTTTAAATTAAACTTTATATTAAACTACCAAAATGCATTAGATGTTTCCTTCGTTTGGGGGTAGGAGATGGTTGACTAGAGTGTAAAATTGTAAGTCACACAAGCTATAGACTGTGGCCTCAGGGAAAATTAGCCCATGCTCTAAAATGATGATTTTGTGTGAACTCATGCTGGAAATGGTACCAATTTCACGTGTCCCTGAATGCGACCTGTATCAACTTAAAAGTCTGTGTCTTTCCTCTGAATCTCAAGGGCATCATTGTGCACTTACAGTGCACTTTGCCAAGAGGAGAGTTTCTTATTTGCCAAGCGCTGTACTAAAGGTTTTATGTGCATTACCTCATTTTATCCTAAAAGCAGCTCCTTGAAATGAGTGTGTTTTTACCCAGCGTTCCAGATGAGGAAGCTGTGTAGGGACACCCCGTGAACTTGTCCAAGGCCACACAGCCAGCCAGTGGGGCACTGGGCTTAGAATTTCATCCTTCCTGAGGCTGTGTGTGATAAGCTCTGCCTCTTCCTCAGTTATCTCTAAATGTAGCTCTCTGGCCTCTGCTCTTTGTTTATGCCTTGGGTCCTTCTTATTTACTATTTATGCTGTGCTGTGCTTAATATTTACTATTTACCATGCACCTAACTGTAGATCTTGGCTTCATTTGGAATTTCTGATTTCATTCCTGTGAAAAGCAAATTTGTAAACATAAAAACCTATCCTTCTTGTTCTTTGAAGTTTCTAGTTGAAAATAGATTTTTAGAATATGTAATATTGCCATGGAGACAAAGCAGTTTCCTCTATAATAAGCCCAAGAATGTGGGGACACCCAGGACTGTTCCCAGATGTACTTCATGCATCAGACAGAGAATTACACACACACAAACACACTGGTCCATATTTTTAACTCTAATAGAGGAGAGAGGAAGAGAGCCAGCTGGCCACCTATATCTCTGGGTGAGTGTGTTTTGTCCGGCTAGCAATAGTAATTGTCTCCTCATGTGTTTCCAGCTTTTCATGGTTGAAATACACAGTGCTGACTGCATTCTCTGGGTCCTGCCTTTCTCTCTCACCTTTTTTGGGGCAATAATCATGACCCTTATCATGGTCTCACTGAGGGGTGGTCTTTTCTTTTCTTTTTTTTTTTTTTCTTTTTTTTTTTTTTTCTTTTTTTTATAGCAACATGAATCCAGGTGATATTTGCTCAGCATGAATGTAGTATGAGTAATATAAGTCACTATGTCTTGGAAACCTAATTCCTTACATACCGTTAAATAATTTAAGTTGAATGATCTTTGATTGTCTTGCTTCATTCATTTCATTCATCCATTCAGCAAATCATTATTGTCCAAAAAAGATTACTTCAGTTTGCTCAAACCACAACTATGGTTATTGTTTGACCGTAACCACAGAAACATTTTGTGACTAGCTTTATATTAGAACCTAATGTACTGCTTATCCTAAATTGTTGACATTATGAAGCTAAGAAAAGCAGACTATTTTAGGATTGACCATGGATGGTATCTACATATTTTAGGCACAAATATTATAAATCATATATCTAATAAGGGATTTTTTTTTTTTAGATGAGCTCACACTTTATTGGTTGCATCAACAATAAATCCAATAGTATGTCTAGAAGTGGAAAACCATGCTTATTTCCATTCTCAGAAAATGCACAACATGTCTAAGGATTTAAGGGTTCTTTGCAACAATTCCATGCCCTATTCCTCCCACACTGGGTCCTCAAGCTGAAAGTACAAGTTCGGGAAATGGTACCCATAGAGTTTCTCCTCTCTTATTTTCATTTTTTTTTTTTATGTCTATCACAGGGCTACCATTAGGATTAAATAAGACAAAGTATGTGAAATTGCCCTGCATATCACCTGCTCAATATGGGATTTCAGTGGTGATTTTTTTTTTTTTTTTATTGCCGTACCTCATTTTACTGTGCTTTGCTTTAGTGAGCTTTATAGATACATGTTGTTTTTTTTTTTTCCTTGTTAATTTTCTGTTTAGTTGATCTATCCATAAGTGTGAGTGGGGTATTAAAGTCTCCCACTATTATTGTGTTATTGTTAATTTCTCCTTTCATACTTGTTAGGATTTGTCTTACATACTGCGGTGCTCCCATGTTGGGTGGATATATATTTATAATTGTTATATCTTCTACTTGGATTGATCCTTTGATCATTATGTAGTGACCTTCTTTGTCTCTTTTCACAGCCTTTGTTTTAAAGTCTAATTTATCTGATACGAGTATTGTGACTCCTGCTTTCTTTTGGTCCCAATTTGCATGGAAAATCTTTTTCCAGCCCTTCACTTTCAGTCTGTATGTGTCCCCTGTTTTGAGGTGGGTCTCTTGTAGACAACATATGTAGGGGTCTTGTTTTTGTATCCATTCAGCCAGTCTTTGTCTTTTGGTTGGGGCATTCAACCCATTTACGTTTAAGGTAATTACTAATAAGTATGATCCCGTTGCCATTTACTTTATTGTTCTGGATTCGAGTTTATACACCATTTTTGTGTTTCCTGTCTAGAGAATATCCTTTAGTATTTGTTGGAGAGCTGGTTTGGTGGTGCAAAATTCTCTCAGCTTTTGCTTGTCTGAAAAGCTTTTGATTTCTCCTTCATACTTGAATGAAATCCTTGCTGGGTACAATAATCTGGGCTGTAGGTTATTTTCTTTCATCATTTTAAGTATGTCTTGCCATTCCCTCCTGGCTTGAAGAGTTTCTATTGAAAGATCAGCTGTTATCCTTATGGGAATCCCCTTGTGTGTTATTTGTTGTTTTTCCCTTGCTGCTTTTAATATTTGTTCTTTGTGTTTGATCTTTGTTAATTTGATTAATATGTGTCTTGGGGTGTTTCTCCTTGGGTTTATCCTGTTTGGGACTCTCTGGGTTTCTTGGACTTGGGTGATTATTTCCTTCCCCATTTTAGGGAAGTTTTCAACTATTATCTCCTCAAGTATTTTCTCATGGTCTTTCTTTTTGTCTTCTTCTTCTGGAACCCCTATGATTCGAATGTTGTAGCGTTTAATATTGTCCTGGAGGTCTCTGAGATTGTCCTCATTTCTTTTAATTCGTTTTTCTTTTATCCTCTCTGATTCATTTATTTCTACCATTCTATCTTCTAATTCACTAATCCTATCTTCTGCCTCTGTTATTCTACTATTTGTTGGCTCCAGAGTGTTTTTAATTTCATTTATTGCATTATTCATTATATATTGACTCTTTTTTATTTCTTCTAGGTCCTTGTTAAACCTTTCTTGCATCTTCTCAATCCTTGTCTCCAGGCTATTTATCTGTGATTCCATTTTAATTTCAAGATTTTGGATCAATTTCACTATCATTATTTGGAATTCTTTATCAGGTAGATTCCCTATCTCTTCCTCTTTTGTTTGGTTTGGTGGGCATTTATCCTGTTCCTTTATCTGCTGGGTATTCCTCTGTCTCTTCATCTTGTTTAAATTGCTGAGTTTGGGAGTCCTTTCTGTATTCTGGCAGTTTGTGGAGTTCTCTTTATTGTGGCGTTTCCTCGCTGTGTGTGGGTATGTAGAGGTGGCTTGTCAAGGTTTCCTGGTTAGGGAAGCTTGTGTCGGTGTTCTGGTGGGTGGAGCTGTATTTCTTCTCTTTGTTCAGTCGCGCTATGGGGAGGGAGGGAGGGATGCTGCAAACAAATGACACTGGCGTGCGCTCGCAGTGCCTCAGCCACACTGGGTCTGCCCCCGCTCACGGCGCGTGTAGCCTCCCTGCCCACACTGCTCAGGCTCTAGGTTGTTCCGCCGGGAACAATCCGAGGCTGGCCCTGGGTTGCATGCACCTCCCAGGTCCAAGCCGCTCAGGTTCAGGCACTCAGGTAGTCCTCAGAGGCGCAGACTCAGTTGGGGCTGCGTTTTGTGCTCTTCCCAGGTCCGAGCAGCTCAGGTGATGAGGTGTTTGGCGAGCGCCAATGCTGCGACTTATCGCCTCCCTGCCACTTGGTTATCTGGGTGTAAAACCGGCGCACCTTCTCAGGCAGATGTTAACCGTCCAGACCCCCAATAAGTTTTAGTTAGCAAAGAAGCCAGTTTTATAGATAATGTCTCTCTGGGGCTGCGATTGCCCACTTCCGGCTCTGGCTGCCTGTCACCGGAGGGGGAAGGTTTGCAGCCGGCTACCTCTGTTTAGTCCTTTGTTCCGTGCGCGGGCTGGCGGTGTCTTAGGTTAGGGCTGGCTTTTCGCATGGTAGATATCCCACAGTCTGGTTTGCTAGCCCAAATTATTTCGCTCAGATAGTGCTCAAGGTATTCAGGCCAGATTCTTACTCTCAGCGATGCAGCCCGCGCTGCGCCTCCCTGCCCAACCCCCGCTTGCTAATGGCGGATGCAGGCGTCTGCGCTGCTTCTCCGCTGGAGGAGTTACCGTAGGGCTCGCAATCTGCGAGTTTTAATTGTTTATTTATTTTTTCTCCCTGTTATGTTGTCCTCTGTGCTTCCAAAGCTCGGCACGGATTCGGCAGTGAGAAAGTTTCCTGGTGTTTGGAAACTTCTCTCTTTTTAAGACTCCCTTCCCGGGACGGAACTCCGTCCCTCCCTCTTTTGTCTCTTTTATTGTCTTTAATATTTTTTCCTACCTCCTTTCGAGGAGTTGGGTTGCTTTTCTGGGTGCCTGATGTCCTCTGCCGGCATTCAGAAGTTGTTTTGTGGAATTTACTCGACGTTTAAATGTTCTTTTGATGAATTTGTGGGGGAGAAAGTGTTTTCCCCATCCTACTCCTCCGCCATCTTGGCGCCTTCCCTGGTCTTTTCTGACTTTGATGTTGTTCTGTGTCTTTACAGGACAGATCAAGAAATCCAGACCTATACCATTGCAGTGATTAATGCACTTTTCCTGAAGGCCCCTGATGAGAGGAGGCAGGTAAGTTGCATTTCTTCTGCCTTAAAGCCTGTGCCCAGGGCTGACAAGCTTTGGTGCAGGGAGAGCCTTCCCCTTCCAATCCCAGCAACTCCTCTGGGGTTCTCTGCTTCGCAGCAGTTTGCCTGGCCAGACTGGGATCATTCACAGATCCAGTGGGAGCTAGTTGGAGATGAAGTGTTTCAGAGGTAAAGCCCTTTCATCATGTGAAACCCAGTATGGAAGCCCCAAACAAAGAGCTGAAAGAAAGAGGAAACTGCTTTTGTGGTGGATGCAGAGTTAGAAGCCCCTGTGGCCTTCTGTCATTTCACTGGATACTCACTGGGGCCAGGGAGGGATTGTCCCCATTTTCCTGATGAGGAAAGCTAGACTCTGAGAACTGTCACACTTTGCTGGGTGGGAAGATGGGAAAGGGAATGTGTAAATTGCTGCCGCAGTTGAGAGAACCTTTCATCTGTAAGAGGCTCTTTGCTTAGTGGTATTTCTGCTGTCCGTGTGCGGATGTGCCCAGGAGGAGTGAGCATTCATTTCCTCTCCTCTGTGTCATCAGAAGGAGGGAACCCCTTAAATGTACCTGCTTGGAACGTACCCTTCAATACTGTCCTTTGTCAATCTTTGGTTCTTCTTCAGCGAGGGAAAGGACCATTATAAAGTGGCTGTGGAAGAAGTGGTGCTTTTGCATGTCTTAGAATTTGGCTCACATCTCAGAATCCTTTCTTTTTTTTTTCCAGCAACATAACATACTTGTTACCTAGGTCACAATTGACTCCCTTTAGAAACTAGATGGAAATATGAGATCTTTCAGCATTTAGAAAGTATACTGGGGAGCTTATGACAGTTACTAATAAATCGTTTTAGAAGAATTTAGGAGGTTAGCATGCTACTGAACACTGTGGCAAGAATTTTACTTTTTTTTTTTTACTTTATTTTTTTCATTGCCAGGGATTTTAAACCTCAGTGGCTAAATATGAGGGTTTCTGGTTTGTTTTCCATTTAGGTTTGTTTGCTCATTCCTAGGAGTCACATTTGTACAAGAAGCAGAGTGGCTTTCTAGTTTCCTGTGCTTTTGGTTTGGTATTGGCTGGAGCCAGGGGGTGCCTGCCGTCTCCAAGCCTATTTTCCAGTCTGGATATTTCAGGGCAGCTTTGCAGATCTTAAGTGGGATCATGGGCAGGGCTGCTCCTTTTATATTTATATCTAAATACTGGGAGCATGATAATTCCCATCAGGCCAGTAAGTTGCCTGCATATGTTCACAAGCCTGACATGGGCATCACAGAGAAGCTTGATTCTTCTGCTAGCCAGACCAGGGATGCCTAGCCAGACCAATGATAGCTGCTTGTAGAGTGGGGTCAAGAGCCAGGCCAAAACTAAGACTTTGACTAAACTGACCTAGACTCTTGAAACTGTCTTTCCCTCTGTGGCTAGATTAGAGGAAAGGAAAGCTCACACTCACCCCAAGTGCTACAGTTTCACTCAGACCTCTGCATGAGTAAGATGCATACCCCTTGCATCTTTCTGTTACACTAAAATTACTATTAATCTGATTAACTGTAATTGAATGACCGTGAAGAAGTAGGGAATTAGATGCCAATCTATGCTGACTCCAGGGCAATGATAACAATGAAAATATAATGGGGTACCATTATACTAGAAATGCCGTTAATATTAGGCTTGAATTCTGCTAATCAAATCTTTTTTATTTTTGAAAAATTAGGCTATATGAAACCGACGTAGCACGGTTTGTACATATATTACTATATTAATACTAAATCACAAAAGGTAGTCTAATAACATTAAATCATTTAAGTAAACAATTCAACTAAGAAAGAGTGTTTATCAACCAGGAGAAAATTCAGATTTTAGTCTTTGAGATAAAAATGACAATACTTGTCAATAGAAAATTAACTTGGACTTTATAGACTATGTTGAATTTAGGATGAATCAGTGACTATTTGTCAAGAAAAGGAGTATTTTGATTTTTAATTTATAAAATACTTTCTAGTGAGTTAAAAGAGAGTTGGCTCTAAAAATTACTTCAAGTTCATAATGAAGGAAAGCTTATTTGTCATTATTTTTTGAATATCAGTAAAGTCCGATAAAGCAAAAGCTCAAGCTAATTGGTAATATCTTACTGTATATTATGTATTTGTTATTGATTGATTTATGTTTTGAAAAATTGAAAGTTCTGAAATTTTTGGCAAGTAAGAAAACTTGCCAAAGCCTGTCACTGATAATATTTGAGAGTCTGCCTTGCAAATATGTTTTATGTCATTTCATTTAATCCTCATATCTATAGAAAATCTTATTATTTCTATTTTATAAATGAGGAAATTGAGAGTCAAAGAGGTAAGGAACTTGACTGGTTGCTGAGCTGATTAAGAGTCCATGTTAGAATCCCAGCCTTACTCTTGCTCTTATCTGCAAAGCATCCCATTGAGTGCTGGTCAAGGAAGCATCTCCTGCAGAATGACCTTGTATTTGTCTGGTAAACAACTTCTTGATACTTGAGAGACATCAAGCCCATTTTCTTACTCCAGTTAGATTAAAATGTAACCTTAACACTTATTTATTGGATTTACAGGAATGTCCCTTTTTGTTTTTTTTAAGCTTTTAGACATTGGATAAATTCTACTTCGGTCAAAAATTTTTATTTATTTCAACATCTCTTTCCAACTCGGGGTCAGACACATTGGTAGGACTCCATTATTTGGGTGTTGTTTTTTTTTTTAATGTTAATGAATTTGGAAGGATTTTGAATACCAATATGTTATTTCTACTTTTACTGAAGAAAGATACCGCCAAAGTCAAATATTTTTACTTGGCAGGCAAACCTGAGCTACATTTTTGTTTTGCATTCATGGAGTTGACCTGCCTGAGGGAGCGCTGAGCTTGGGCAGGGGTATAACTGCCCCCTGCGTAATGGTGCCCTGTCAGCCGCCCTGGGAGGTGAGGGCTTGGGTCATGCCTGCCTCTCGGATATTGGAGAAGCTCCCTTTTCCTGCCCAAATGAAGAGAAAGGGTACTGTTTTATCGGAGAGGGGATTGTTGTTAGGGGGGCAAATGGATCCTTTTTTTTTACAACTAGTTGCCATTATTCATTTTATTATTTCCATGATGAAGAAGTTTGTCAGATCACTTCCAAATTTCTCTACAAACACTTATGTTTTGATAAGCATTATTTTAAACAAACAAACCCTTTAGCTTAAAGATTTGGTAGAAAAATCAGAAAATACAGATTCCGGAAGAAGTTTTAAAAACACAGATGTATAGAACAGTCTTTTGGACTCTGTGGGGGGGGGGGATGATTTGGGAGAATGGCATTAAAACATGTATAATATCATAAAAACAAAAGAAGTTAAAATAAAAAAATAGAAATAAAAACACCTATAATTGCATCCCCAGAGAGGGAAACACTGCCACTACTTACCCCTGTGGGACTGTCGTGGTCCTACTTCCTACTTTTTTTGTGCAAAGACTTCCCCTCAGACATCATTTTTCACTAGATGTGATCATACTGCATGCACTGTTTATTTTTAAAAATGCTTTTAAAACTAAACATGATTTTGTGGACATCTTTCCATGTCAATATATCTATACAGGCAGACCTCGTTTTACTGCATTTTGCTTTATTGTGCTTCACAGATACTAATATATATATATATATATATACATATATATATATTGAATGTTTGTGACAACCCTGCATCAACCAAGTTTACTGGCACCATTATCCAACAGCATTTATTCACATGGTGTCTTTGGTAATTCTTGCAAATTTTCAAGCTCTCCATCAGCAAAAAAGATTATGAGTCAATGAAGACTTAGATGATGTTACGATTTTTTAGCAATCTGTCCTGTGCTTAGTCGCTCGGTCATGTCCGACTCTTTGAGACCCCATGGACTGTAGCCCTCCAGACTCTTCTGTTCATGGGAATTCTCCAGGCAAACAGAGTAGAGTGAGTTGCCTTGTCCTCTTCCAGGGGATCTTCCCTACCCAGGGATCGAGCCTAGGTCCCCCGCATTGCAGGCAGATTCTTACCATTGCAACCACCAGCAATAAAGTATTCTTAATGGTTCACTCAAACCATTCCTTAATATTGAACAAAAAATCCATGATGTGGATGAGGATTTTTCCATTTTCTCTCTGATCAAGCACTAGTTCCTTTAGGAGGGTAAAAAAATGTTTTATGTACTTTGTTTTCTTAGACATAATGTATTGCATACATAATAGACTACAGTCTAGTGTAAACATAACTTTTGTATGCACTTGGAAGCCAAAATATTAGTATGAGCTAATATTAATCAAGGTATTTGCTGTATTGTAGCAGTCTGTAACTGAACTTGCAATATCTCTGAGGTATGCCTGTATCCATATCCATATTTATATTTATCTATATATTTTTATCCTGGAGAAGGAAGTGGCAACCCACTCCAGTATTCTTGCCTGGACAATTCCATGAACAGAGGAGCCTGGCAGGCTACAGTCCATGGGGTCGCAAGAGCCAGACACAACTTAGTGACTAAACCACAATCATATACTTTTATATCCGGGAGTTGGTGAGGGACAGGGAGGCCTGGCGCGCTGCGATTCATGGGGTCGCAAAGAGTAGGACATGACTGAGCGACTGAACTGAACTGAACTGAATGATATAAAATATTCTCCATAGATTCTCAAGTTCTCTCAAATCATTCTTTAATATTGGACAAAAAAAAAATCCATGATATGGACAAGGATTTTTCCGTTTTCTCTCTGATCACGCTCCAGTTCCTTTAAGAGGGTATCGGACTGTTTTATCAAACATTCATTGCCTACTCTGTGTCAGTCATTGTGCTGTGGGCTGGGAATACAAAAATGAAAAGGACAGTCTGTGTGCCCTTGAGAGGACCATACTCTTCTGCAGAAGATAAATATCATAAACAGATCATTATAATAACTGCTCTAGTAGATGTTGGAAGTATATCATTCCTTCTAACTTATTTTAAAACTTTGTAAGTTGATAGACTAATATGGACTTCCCGATGGCTCAGCAGTAAAGAATGCCCCTGCAATGCACTAGACACAGGAGACATGGGTTTGATCTCTGGATTGGGAAGATCCCCTGGAGGAGGAAACGGCAACCCACTCCAGTATTCTTGCCTGGAGAATCCCATGGACAGAGGAGCCTGGAGGGCTATAGTCCATGGGATCACAAAGAGCCAAACACGACTGATTGACTAAGCACATCTATGTCAGGCTAACATAGGCACAGAGGATTTGTGTGTGTGTGCCAATAACGCAATACGTTTATTTTTATAAAAGAAAAGGAATGAAAGGAATGTTGAGCCTTTGTTATTCATCTGGTCCAAGGAAAAAAACAGAAGATGGACTTTTTCTGTTTTGATCATGAAGAAGGCATGCTTTCTTCACCCCGTCGAAGGGCAGTTCCTTCTGGATCACCATTTAACTTATTTCTGAAGGTGTCCTTGTCCTTGCCTTCTTGTTTTTAAGAGGTTGGAAGAGGATTCAGCATTGGATTTTGACTGATGCCGTCTCTAGGCTTTTTAGATCACCGTAGAGTATTTGTACGCGTGTCTCTTTAATGCTGTGGATGAGCAGGGACTTTAACATTAAGCTGTGATGTCTAACAGAGTGCTCCTAATTTCCATCCCTCTCTCTCCTACCTGCTTTCCTTTCTGTGGTGGCGATGGCCGTTAGGTTGGTGTAGACAGCAGTGTTGACATCCTTGAGTGTCCTCTGACTGTAAGTCCCCACGTTCCCTTCGTCAGCACTCAGCAGGCCCTGCGCCCTCATTCTGCTCCTGTCCAGCCCTGCCTGTGCACCCCCTTGTACTTCCTCCCCGTGTTCTGAGTTCGCCTTGCTTTCTACAAGTTTGTTTTGACCTTGATCAAATTCACGGTTGTGTTTTTAAATTACAACTTAGTTTCTTCTCTACTCAGTAAGAGTGGTGACCCTCAAATTACCCCCTTTGCCAATAAACATTCCAGTGACTTCCTGAATATGAGCAGTATTTTTCCTTTTGGATGTTTGTACCCCAATTGCGTCCAACTGTTTAATTTTCCCTTAGTATCTATTTGACAATGTTTAGAAAGAGCATCTGTAAATCATGTCATTTAATAAAATCACCTGCAAAACCTCTATGCCACTCAGGTAGGCCAGTGCACAATCTGCAGAACTGAGGCCCAGGGAGACTGGGTGTGGACCTAGAGCATAGCATCTGCCCAGATGTCTGTCCTTTGCTAAAACTTCACTCAATTCATTTGGATAGACTATTAAGCCTTGGGGTATATACTACTCAATGTTTGGTTTTGCACAGATTCAGATGAAATGGCTTTTAGAAGTCTTAGATCTTTAAAGTGATGGCTGTCTAGTATTGAAATCTCCTAGGCGCAGGCATAAGTTGCCTTGTAGTAACAACTCTCTGCACATATATATTCTAATAAAAGCTGATGAGCCATTTCAGTGGAGAGCCACTGCTCTCATTTGGAGTGTTTGATTTTGATTTAGTACTCACCTTTCCCTGGAAGGAAGAAATTCAAAAAAAAAGAAAAAAAGAAAGAAGTCACAGGTGCCACATTTCTTTCCTTTGTTTTTGGACATTGCTGTATTATCTAAACAACATTCACAAAGTCAGTTGAGTAGTACTGTCCATTTGAGCCCTTTCTTTGGTAAGAAATACTGCTGATATCCAGTTTTGAAGCACACCCCAGCATAAAGTCATTTGGGGCCACGTGGAAATGTTTCTTTCAAACTGATGCTTTTCTATCTGCGTGTTTTCTTCCACAGGAGATGGCGAATATTTTGGCTCAGAAGCAATTGCGTTCCATCATCTTAACGGTGAGTACCTGTGTGCTGTGAGCACCTTGCTGGGGAGGAAGGGTCTGGTAAGATTTATTGATCTCCTCTTTTGGCTTGGTTTTGTGGTTTGTTCTGTGACTTGCTTCTGTGGCCAAGCAGTGGGAAGTAGAAAGGAAGTAAAAGTGTACTTTTGGAAATGGAATAAATAAAGCTTTCCCCCAGAGATGGCCTTGTGATTGGAGGGCGGGGGTCCCTGGAAGAGAGAAACGCCTTGTGGCAGGTTTATTATAACTCACCAGAGCTTTAGCTTTGTATGTAAGGAAGTTAGGGACTCCCTGACTTTAACAAATCCACCAATATGAGCTAATACCGTTTTTAATGAGGAAACTAGAGAGAAACATATCAGACTCTGAGAGAAGTCCTGAAATTTTGACCATCATTTTCCTGGGCCACTTTGCTACAGAAAGGCAGGAAGGTCAGGCATGAAACCCACTCATTCACTGTAATGCAAAAAATACCTGAAACCTCAGTCAAGAAGAGGCTCTACATGTTATGTTGTGAATGTTTAGAAGTAAATCAGATAGCGAGATTTCCTGAGGCCTTATCTGCTACTTGACTTTTAACTAAAGGCTGAAAGAAACATGTGTGATTGATTCTTCTGCTTACCAAAAAAAAAAAAAAAGAATAAAGATTTATGCGTGTATAATTCCAAAAAGGAGTTCTGCAAGCATACAGTTACATACACACATACACATACACACACATTCCAATACCATGAGGCCATTAAAAATTAAAAACCTTATGAGGGCAAATAAAATAAATATTCTAGAATCCAAAGCCAATAATAATGACTACAATTTGTCATCAAGTATGATGTTAAACTTCCTGGCTATTAAGGATAAAGAGAAACCATATGAGTGTACTTTTCATTACTTGATAAAAGGGGTACCCCAGGTCTTTGGAGGATGACATATTCCCACCCCCTGGAACTGGAATCTGAAACGGGTATTGTCAGAACATTCTAATATGTTCTTTGTCCAAGAATGGTTTTGTAGAAATTGTAGAGGGATTCAAAATACGGTTATTTTTTATACTCACTCTCAATAAAAGTGGAAGCAACAATATTAATCATAGAGAAATGAAGGTATTTGTGTAGGGGGTGGAGGGTGATGAAAGAGCAGAAACCTGGAATTAAAGTCTTAGCCTGTTGTTGATATCGCCTTGGTGTGGCAGTTGAAGTTAGAATGCCCAGAGATGGAGTGGGTGAAATGACTGTAGCTACCATGTCTCAAAGATCAGTTTACTTCAGCGTGACTGTTTTAAATGAGACCTTGATGACTGGAAGTTTAAGATTGGTTGGTATTCTCTGGCAAGAACGTGGAGTGTAGATACTGTTGAGTTGCTAATAAAATAAATAGCCACATGCTTTAGTGCCCATACACTTTGGACATTAAACATATACCAAGAATTAACATTCTCTTGGGAAGATTGGAAGATATGAGGTTTGATTTCTCCCCATCCCATTGCTTGGCTTCCCACCCTCCAACGCACCTAATTTTGGTTCAGCGACTTCCTTCTTTGTCTTGTTCTTCACCCCACCTCTCCTTTAATTGGCTGTTTCATCATGGTGCTCAGAGCCAGGCTGTGGAGTCCAGGTTCAGGGCACCCAGAGAAAATTCCTTGAGACAGCAAGACATGGTTGGGCCTAGCAATTCAAAATAACTCATTCGAGTGGGTGTTTCACCTCTTTGACTGGTTGGTTGGCATTTTACAAAGTATTTATTTATTTATTTGCCTGTACTAGGTCTTAGGTGAAGCATGCAGGATCTAATTCCCTGACTAGGGATCGAACCTGGGCCTCCTGCACTGGGAGCACAGAGTCTTAGCCACTGAACCACCGGGAAAATCTCTGGTTGACTGGCATGTTTAAGGCATGATAAACTGTTTAAGGCATGATAAACCACTGTTTCTGTGGTTTCTGCCAAAGCAGATGCATATTAGGTCCAAGTCTTGAATTCCATTTCAAACCCAGCCCTTGAGGGGACAAAGGCCCACGTATTATAGTCTGCTGCCACTCTTTTTATATTTATTCCATTTTAGTTCTGTTTCTAAGGGGAAGGGTCATTTTCCAAAAAAAAAAATTCACTCACTGCCTTGTTGGGGTAGTGGTCACTGTATAATGTCCACAGTGAATTAATGACAGATCTGATAGCTACTTTGCCTTTGTGTGATGCTTCTAAAGCTTTCCCTGTTTAGATGTGGGATCACTTCTCGGAGACAGCTGTAGGGTAAGAGGATGGCAGAACTGCTTACAGTACATGTATACCATTTATTTTTCTGGCAAGGCAAGCAGGCAAGGAGTGCTTCTGTTGTAGAAATCCACAGCTCTCCTCAAGACGCTCTCATTTTAGGCATACCTTCTCTTATATGGCTGTAATAGCCACCGCATTTCCATTTCCTGCTGCACCTCCACTCTTCCCTGAACACAGTAGGTCTTTCCCCAGTTCTGGCCTAAAGATCAGGAAGCTTATTGGGTCCTGAAATGTAAAGGAAAATTTACACCAGGGTCACCTGTGCACTCATCTTTCTCCTGAAAGTGGTTCCACCCACCTCCATGCCCCGTGCTTCCAAATGAGGTCTTCTGAGGTTCTACTTGGCATCATGATAGGGGTGGGGTGGGTAAATTAGGTTATTTGCTGTTACGTTATTCCTTTGTTTAAAAATGTTTCACTCATGAACCATCTCCCTAGCATGTCATCCGAGCTCAGCGGGCCATCAACAATGAAATGGCACACCAGCTGTATGTGCTGCAGGTGCTGACCTTTAACCTTTTGGAAGATAGGATGATGACCAAGATGGACCCACAGGACCAGGTGAGTGCTCATTAGACAACAGTCAAAGCATATGAGGGAAAGAACATCCTTAAAAGTCTTTTCTTGAGCTTCTTAGAAACCAGGAGGCTTTTGATGATGGTAATATTATTATCATCTCAGAACTTAGGGAAATGGATTTAAAATTTTGGTGAATCTAGAATCAGAGAGGGCTTCTCTGACAGGTCAGTGGATAAAAACTCCTCTTGCAATCCAGGAGACACAGGAGACAGGGGTTCAATCCCTGGGTCAGGAAGATCTCCTGGAGTAGGAAATGGCAACCCACTCCAGTATTCTTGCCTGGAAAATTCCATGGACAGAGGAGCCAGGCAGGCTACAGTCCAAACGGTCGCAAATAGTTGGACATAACTACGTGACTAAACATGCATAGGATCATAGAATAAAATAAATGAAATATTTTGTTATGTATCGAACACATGCATACTCTTTCCTTATTGGATAAGAAAGCCTGACGTCGCATGACTACAAACACTGACTCTTGGCTAGTGCCTTCATTGGTGATAGCTTGGGATTCAAGTCCCCAGGACACAGAGCCACTTGGTAGCTCTGTGTGATATGGCTTCTACAGGCTGAGAGAGTATTTCCATTCTCCAGTGGTCAGAGCCGTGGGTGGAGGTCCCAGGTTACATCTGATTTCTGGGCTTCCATTTCTGTCGGTTGGCTCTCTGCTACAGATCTCTCTAGGTCTCTGGCTGTTGTGCTTGAGAGGTTAAGTCTTGATCCAAAAGGCTCTGGGGGAACTTTACTGTGTGAAGACAGAGTGAGAGGAAACAGCTGGGAGCGCTGCTGTAGCATATTTGCAGCTTAAACAGCGCTGCAGCTTTGGAAAGGAAAACACTCGTTATTGGCACGTGAGGGTCTGATCTCTGGCAGATGTGGATGCACATGCGAAGTGTGTAACCGCCGCAGCACTTCGTTCGTGGCGTGAGGCCACGCGATTAAGAATGATCCAGAGGCTTCCAGCGGCCGTCTAATGTGCCCCACACTTCTGGCAAGGCCAAGTGCAATCATCACAGAAAGATGAGACTGCCTTATGACTTCTAGTTCGAAAGGCAGTGCGTCCAGAGGTGGAACAGCCCTCCCTTCTTGGAAACCTCCTCCTTTTTATGTAAAAGATACATGCCTTTTTCTTATTGTGGTTAAACATGCACCACAGAACCTTTACCGTTTTAACCATTTTTCATATTTGTCTCTATGAAGTCACTTCTCAGTGGAGTTAGGGGTCCCTTGTCACTTACCTATTGTTCTTAAACCTTATGTACCTCTCACTTTATTTCTGACAGTACAGGACTTCAAGATCCTCTAACTTGGCTTTTTCCAATCAGAAGCCTTCCCTCATATTTGGGGCCCTCATTGAGAATGTCACAGGGCAGTTGATACCAGAGGTCCAAGGGGCTTGGCCATGAGGATAATTGTGGAATAAAGCCAAGGCTGACCAGCAGGGAGAGTGGCAGGAGGGGGAAAAGAGTTCACAGAGCTGTAACTTAGAACACTGGTTGCCCTTTATCTGTTTCCCTTTTGCCTGTACCCAGTGATTCATTTAGACCCTGGGGAATGAGGGAGTGGATGAAACATCACAGAATGAAGGCAGCTCTCTCTCCCTCCCGTTTTTTCCTTCCTAACCCCTTCAGGCTCAGCGGGACATCATATTTGAACTTCGAAGAATTGCTTTTGATGCAGAGTCTGAACCAAATAACAGCAGTGGCAGCATGGAGAAGCGCAAGTCCATGTACACCCGGGATTATAAAAAACTTGGCTTCATAGTAAGTAAGCCATCTCCAGTAAGCTCTCTCCTTCCAGCACCCGGGGGCCTGACCTCAGCCACATAAGCGATGTCTCCTCTGAGCGTGTGGTCCTCCTGTGCCTTACAGAATAGTTTCCACATTTTCCAGATGTTTAGCTGGTTTAAACAGGATCACATGAAAATCTCTTCTGGCTGCAGCGGAATGGAATAACTTGTACAAGTGTGACTAATACTGAGTTTGTTTATTCAGTTCTGATTAAGTGTAACCAAGAGTAGTTAGCCCGGAAAGCATCTAGACTTCGTTAGATCTACTTCACAGGAGGCTGAAGATTCTATTTAAATTAAATGGGTGATGGCAACTGTGGGAGAAATCTTATTTGGGGCTGGTGACTGGGTTATTCACATATGTCGATTCCATATCAAAATCAGATTGAGAGTCTCCTGAAATTTGATCGTGGTGTGACCTGCAGTTTATATTGTCCTGAAAGTTTTGTCTTGCTGTGGATGCTAATTAGTCACCACCTAGATTTTCTTTTTACTTGGTTTGCACATCAGAACACAGCCTTGTCCTGAATATAATCTGTTGTTTTTGTTTCTGCTTCCGGTCCAGTTTTGCTTTCATCATTATCACATTTCTATATGACCTTTGGCTTATTAACCTCAAATTCTGCAGGTGTAAATTTGGGTTTCTTTCTACCTCCTTCATAACCAACATATATCAGACTTTTGTCTTCAGTAATTAGAAATGATCAGGCATTATTTTATAACTGCAAATACTCTTTCCTTGAATATACATACACACACACTAATATTAATATTCATTTGTACACATTGGTATTTATGCTTTATTGTTATTTGGAAAACCTTATCTTTTGTGGGAATTCTTTGAAAATGTTTCCACGTCAGTTATATGCATTGTTTTCATTACTAAAGAGTTGTTATTATATGAGTGTACTACAGTTTATTTAGCCAAGCTCTTTTACTGAGTATTTCAGTGTTTTAAAATTACAGATAAGTCTGCAATTAACATCTGTGCCTCTCAGTATTGATGTACATCCTTGATCATGTCATTAGGATAAATCCATGGAACTGGCATTTCTATGATATATATTTTTAAAGCTTTCGACATCATCAAATTGCTTTCCATAAACACTGGGTAATTTCCACTTTAACCATTGGTGCATCAGAGTAACTTTTTTATAAACCTCTCCAATAATATTTGTAAAACTAGAAAAAAAATAATTTGATGTTATTCCTTATTTACTGGTAGTCTTAACATGTTTTTTCTAAGAAGAACACTTCTGAAGCATTGTATTCAACTTTGCAGCTTGCTTTACAGAGCTTCATTTTTATGTTGTCATATCCCAAATTTTGACTTTGACATTCCATTTGATCTTTTAGCTGAATCTGTTTGTCTAAATTTTAGCAAAAAGCTCCAAGACTAATGGAGAGGTGAGCGTCCCTGTGCTTGGTGTGTGTCGATGCTCAAGGCTCCGAGGTGGCCCCAGCCCTGCCCTCACCCGTGTGTTGGCAGACTCCATTTGCTAGGGAGTTAGCCGTCGAAAGCTCACACTCTACCTCCCCGACAGTTCCTTCCAGGTTTTACTTTAATGTGTTCAGTGAGGAAAATGAAAGTGAAAGTTAGTCGCCCAGTCGTGTCTGATTCTTTGGGACCCCATGGACTGGAACCTGCCAAGCTCCTGTGTCCATGGAATTCTCCAGGCAAAAATACTTGAGTGAGTTGCATTTCCTTCTCCAGGGGATCTTCTCGACCCAGGAAGTGAACCCAGGTGTCCTGCATTGCAGGCAGATTCTTTACCTTTTGAACCACCAGGGAAGCCCCATGTTGAGCCAGGAGTCATATGCAAATCACCTGGGAAGTTGTGCAAAATCATCCAATCTCTTACCCTTAGGTCATATCAGAATGGCCAGGGCACAGACCAAGGTGTGTACACTTCGAACTGCTTCCCCTCAATCTTGATATTCTGTCCTGGAGGACAGCCTGTGGATAGCATACACTTGAGTTACTGCCATTCATGTTCCTCCTTTTGACTACCTGGATTTCCTCCTTTTAACTACCTGGATTTCTAGTGCATTTGAACAATGTGGAAAATGCAAAGTGAACTCTTTACACACACTGATCCCTGGACACAGTGTGTCTCTGACCCAGGTCCTAGTGGGTTTTGTCGGGGGCAGTTGGGTCCCAGAACACACAGTGTTATCTGTTGTCCTGGGCATGTGTCTGAGGGATGGAGGAGAGAGGGAAGTTGAGGAAAGACCACTCGGTAGGACCTGGATTATCCCAGCTTTTTGTGTTACTGCAGGTCTCTAGGGAGGATTAGACTTAATGAGGGTGGGAGGTATGAGACACCTCCTTTTTTATTTCCATACTTTAGTCCTGTGTGAAATCTCCAGGGTATCCCACAAGCCAAACTCTGAGTGATTTTTCTCGATGAAACTCCATCTGTCATAACACGATTGATAATTCCTTCCGCAGTTGGCTTCTGGGGTCTGTCTCTGTCTTAGCTTTCAACGTCTGCTGAGTGTTTTTTGCTTTGTGAGTACTTTATGAAGAATGTTGCATTTTTAAAGTAAAAGTTAATTTTATGTGGTTTTAAGGCCTTCAGCACTTATGTGGCCTCCACTCCAAGGATTTGAAAAGTCATTTAAAAAAAAGCAAAAATCTTGAACAGAGAATAACCAAAATGGAGTGTTGATTTCCTTCATATTTCCCTGGTACTTTTCTTTGAGCTTTCAATTTTAGTCCTTCCTTTGAAACTTCTTCCAGGCCACAATATTGCATCAGGTAATGGAGAAACTGAAAAGACCAGTCATGATTTCTAATGCTAGAAATGATGCAACCACTTTCACAAGCAGAAATTTTCTCTTTTGACTACCTGTCAGCAGAAATACACAGGCCTCACTAATGGAAAGACAGGCTGGTGGTGCCACCTAGAGGCCATTGTGCAAAACGCAGAAAGCTGGTTGAGGACCTCAAGTGTCTGGCCCGGAAAGCTCTGGATGCTGGAAACTATCCTGGTAAAGGATTCTCTCTGTGCTTCCAAAGGAGGAGTAATCTTGTCTGTAAACTCCTTACCGACCTCCTCCACAATCTGAGATTTGGGTAACCTTTTGGATCTTTTTGAAGAAAAGTTCAAGTCATATAAGATTGTTATTCCTCTTTTTTACATCTCCTGAGTACGCATTGCCCAGGAAATGTTAAGTGACAAATTTTTGGAGTTGAGTGAGTCTAGATTTTAATTCCATCCTTCCCACTTAAAAAGCCACTTACTGATAATGAGCCATTTATTAATAACTGGCCAGTGGGGCAGTTATTTGGGCTTCCCTGGTGGCTCAGTGGTAAAGAATCCACCTGTAAAGCAGGAGACACAGGAGGCACGGTTTCAATCCCTGGGTTGGGAACATTCCCTGGAGAAGGGCATGGCAACCCACTCCAGTATTCTTGCCGGGAAAAATCCCATGGATAGAGGAGCCTGATGGGCTACAGTCCATAGGGTCGCAAAGAGTTGGACACAACTGAAGTGACTTATCATGCAAGCACGGGGCAGTTACTTAACCTATTTGGATGTCAGTTTCTTCAGGATGAAACTGGGCAGATGCTCTTCTATTTCGCAGCTGCTGGAGGGCCCTGCTCAAGACCATCTTTTAGCAACTGGCCTTGCACCTGCATGGTGGAGGCACCCAGCAAACGGCACTTCCCTCCCTTACTTTTCGGAGAGCACATATCAAGGAAATCATAGGCAGCTTTTTCAGTTTTCCGAAGTGGAGGGGCCGTTGCTCCAACAAGGCAAGAAGAACAGTTTGTTACCGGATAATAAAGCACGACACTTTTGAGAAGGCAGATGGGCCTCACATTTCTTCTCAGTGCAGCATCCCAACAGAGCAGATTTTTCTGGTGAAATCATTCTAAAGTCCCAATGTAAAGTGGCTAAATGGCTTATATGGTTAGTCATAACACAGAAAAGCACTTGCTCTTAACACAAAGCTGCTTATTCTTCTAAGATCTTTTAGTGAATGGTTTCTGAGTTGCAAAATGGACATGCTTATAGATTCCCTGGTAAGAAGAGGGAGTCAAGGATGTCTGGGTTAATACTAATCTTATTGGAACTTCTAAGGAGGAGCACGTGTGCTTCTCAACCTGACAGAAGGCAGATTCACATTTTTAGAATGATTTTATTTTGAAAACACAGGAAATACCTGACTATAATGACCAAGAACTGTGACGAATGCTTTGCATACTCTGAGAAGAGTTGAGTTGAGTTCCTAGCCACAGACCCTTCAGAACATGACTGTCTTGATGTCAAATTGATAGCTTCTCTATTTGTGGATTTTACCTTTGTCCAGTCTAAAAGGAGATATCTGTAGTTCTTTTTTTGAGCCCTCGTAGACTAAGGAAGATGTCAGAAAATGGAAAAGAGTGGGTTTTTTCCTTAATTGTCTTTTTCTTCTTCTTGAGCTTGACTGGGGATAAAATAAGCTCATTTTTTAAAAAGAAACTGTTTCTGAACAGCATAATGTGCTTTTAATATGAAGTGTTTTGATAAGCATTTACCTTAACATTTTCAGATGGTCTTAGCAGATAAAAAAAAATGGCTAACGTGATGGTGAAACAAGGTAGTGGGAAAAATATTATTTCAGAATTAAGACTCTTTTAAAATGTAGGTTTTATTGTATTCAGGTATAATAAGGCCAGCCCTGCCCCTGGAGATGGTTGTTGTTGAACAGGCAGGTTGTTATTCATAGATCCCAAGAGGAGGGAGCATGTGACCTCACAGGAACTTAAGGGGGCACTAGGGTCGGTCAGGAGACAGAGGGAGCAAGGGGAAAACTAAGGCAATAGCCTTTGTTGTGGTTTCCACGGGAAAGCTAAGGCACAGCGGGTAAGCAGACTCAGAACTGGCTGGTTTGAATAATCTCCCTGAGTTCTGAAGCCTGCATACTACCCTGCGTTGTCCGGTACTTGGCCCTGTGTTCATTAGGGCGGGTGGATGGTGGCCCCGAGTGTAAACACCTGAGAAAGGAGGTTGTTGGGGGAGGAAGGCAGCCTTCTTATCTCTAGAAAGTAGGTCAGTCTGCAAAGGGGAGCCCCTCCAATGTCAGCAAGGACCCAAGATTCCAAAGCATCAGAAAATATAAGAAAATGAAAAAACAAATGATGAATACAGATTTACATTCAAATTTTTAAAGGATTTTTTTACCTTCTTGGGTGATAGAAGATACTTATGCACAAGTATAATTATCCATAATTATATATGCAGTGCTTGGTGTCATTTTAATATATTTTTTCTCAAATACAGATGGCAGGATATGAAATGAGATGCATATTTATATATCTCTTCCTCCATCTCCATCTCCATCTCTGTTCCCATACCACAGAAGACAGCGTCTTAGTCTAAGTGCTGCTGAAATCAACAGCTACTAGGAGAGTGTGACATTGGGATTATGCTTGTCCAGGGCTGTCTTTGAGTCTGCCACTCACAGGCTGAGTGATTCCGGCAAGGTACTTGACATTGTCATGTCTCAATTTTCTTATCTTTAAATGGGGCATGTTAGTTGTTTCTGTCTATGGGTTTGTTGTGTGGATTAAATGAGTAAACTCTTACAAATCATACAGAATGATACCCGGACATAGCAATTTGGACAGTGTTACAGCTACTATTAATATTATTATTGGAATGTTGCCCAGTGTCCCATGACACTGTGAGAGACAATGCTGGGGGAATGTGAGCGTTGTAAGTTGCTCCTAGGAAGATAATGAGAAAATGCATGGTTCAAAATAACAAAGATGAGGGAATAATGTGTGCTTGGGAAACTGCAAGAAATTTGTCATGACCAGTGTTCATGTTGTCCTGGGGTCAGAGAAGTAGAGTTGGCATTACAAGCAAGAGACCAATTATAGAGAATTTTAAATTCAGAGGGGTTAAAATAGACAGTCAATCTTCATGGCTTCCATACCTGAATATTCACCCATTCCCTACAATTTATTTGAAATCAGTCATCGTGGGCTTTCACAGTCATTTGCAGACAAGCACATAGTGGCCAAAAAATTGAGTTACTGGGCAGTCTCACGAGATCAGCAAGGGATCTGCTGTCTTGTTTCAACTCTTAAACGAGTATCCCTTTTGCAGTCCAGCCAAGGACACATTTTCGAAATGTTGTGCTTTCTCTTGGTGATTTTGCCATTAAAAATGGCCCCCAAACTTTGTGCTAAAGTGCTGTCTAGTCTTCCTAAGTGTAGAGGCTGTGATGTACGTGCCTTACGGAGAAAACCTGTGTATTAGATAAACTGACTTCAGGCATGAGTGACACTGCTGTTGCTGTGAGTTGTGTTAATGAATCAACAATATGCTACATAGTGAGTTTTTAAACAGAAATGCACACAAAACAAGGTTATATATTGATCGATTGACAAAAATTTGTGACCAGGGGCTCAAAGGAACCTAAACCTGTACTGCCCTTAGGAACAATGGCTCAGTGTCCGTGATGATTTCATAGACCATAGGTATAGGAAACAAAGAGAATCCATGTACTGTAAGGCCCTGGAGAGCTTTCAGGTGGGGGTGAGCCATGGAGAGGAGAAGCTAAGGTGGTCCTAGGCTCAGTTCTGTGCTCACCACGTATCCTGTACATGCTAAGTTGGGAAGAGATGGCCCATCCTTCAAGAGCTCACAGGTATGTGAGACGTCAACAAATGTCTGCAAGTCACGGCACCACTCAGGACAGTCCGGGTGGGTGTGAATACTATAACCTACTGTGACTTGAGTCGTTTATTTCAAGAGGCTGCCTTGAAACTGCTGCTGTATCAAATACTGCTGCTGCTGCTGCTAAGTCGCTTCAGTCGTGTCCGACTCTGTGCAACCCCATAGATGGCAGCCCACCAGGCTCCCCCGTCCCTGGGATTATCCAGGCAAGAATACTGGAGTGGGTTGCCATTTCCTTCTCCAATGCATGAAAGTGAAAAGTGAAAGTGAAGTCGCTCAGTCGTGTTCGACTCTTATCGACCCCGTGGACTAACTGCAGCCTTCCAGGCTCCTTGAGTACTGGAATGGGGTGCCATTGCCTTCTCCAGTACCAAATACTACATCCCGGTAATTAGGTGAATTTTCATCCTATAATCAAGTTTCATTCCAAACTCATTCTGCATAGATGAGAATACAGCCTCGGGTGGGTCTGGCTTATATTTCAGCATCACTCCTAACAGGACTTTCTTAAAGGTTTTGTCACTGAGAATGTGATTCAGTCCCTTGGACTACAAGGACAGCATTAGCAAGAATCTAGACTATATGGAAAGTAGATTTTAACATTTACCTAATTTTTGCTGTCCTTAACCCCCTTTCTCAAGCATTTCTGGAACCACAAGTTAAAGCAGATTTTAATAAAGAAAATCACTTTTTCCCATAGGGATGATTTAATAATTGGAATAGTATTCCTAATCAAGAACCCTAATTTCAAATAGTTAAAGATGTGACCCATGAAAGTTAGGTCATAAAAAATGGGACAACTAATTAGGCTTGGGTTGCTCTTCACAGAAGCTCTGGCAAGTCTTAGTCAGTCCACCCAGCCCCAGCCTACTCCTTCCACCCGAGGGAGGGACCTTTTACAGACTGTGATGAAGGGATAACTGAACTCCCTGAATGTTTAGGTTCAGTCTGGATGAAATCACAGGCAGTTACCACATGCACCTACTGCCCAGAACCACATCTTCTATCTTCTGCCTCATGGACACTGTGTTCTGGTCCATTCTGTTCAGAAATCCCCTTTCCCTATTCAAAATGCAGTGAGGCCTCGGTCCTAATCATTTCTAGTCTTGCTCCATCTGAAAGGAAACTAACAGAGCACTGCGCATCTGCGAGAGGAAACGGCAGGCCACTCCAGTCAGTATTTCTGCCTGGAAAGTCCCGTGGACAACAGAGCCTGGTGAGCTCCAGTCCTTAGGGTCACAAAGAGTCGGGCATTACCGAACTAGCCGAGAGATACAGTTACTAATGAAGCCTGAGCAGAAGCAGCCAGCAGATGGAGTAAACCCACAGCCGTTGACGACTCTCAATCAGACCTCACCCCCGACGAACTCGGGAGTATCAGCCACTGGGACACCCAATTATATTACAGCTTTGCTTATCAGCCTGCAGAGTTTGAAGCTGTAGGGACAAGAAAAGAAGCCTTAGGATCTCTTCAGGAGGTCTGCTTAGCCTTCATCAAGGTCCTACAGAAGCTGCTGCTGCTGCTGCTAAGTCACCTCAGTCATGTCTGACTCTGTGTGACCCCATAGAGGGCAGCCCACCAGGCTCCCCTGTCCCTGGGATTCTCCAGGCAAGAATACTGGAGTGGGTTGCCATTTCCTTCTCCAATGCGTGAAAGTGAAAAGTGAAAGTGAACTCGCTCAGTCATGCCCGACTCTTAGCGACCCCATGGACTGGAGCCTACCAGGCTCCTCCACCCATGGGATTTTCCAGGCAAGAGTACTGGAGTGGGATGCCATTGCCTTCTCCATCTACAGAAGCTAGGGCCATTCTAAGATGCCCACCTGGCCTCCTTGTTAAGTGAGATTGGCCTGCTGTTCATAGCCAGTGAGCATTTATATGTAGCATCCACATCTCCTGATGCTCATTTCCAATTATTTTTCCTTATGCTGTCGTGAAAATATTTTATATGGGGTGTTAAGAGTCTATACATCGAACATTTTCTTCTGTCTTAACATGGAAACTCAAGAAAGAATGCACTGTAAATAGAAAATCCAGATGAATATCGACTGTAGAAACAATGATAATAATAATGTATTTGGGGGGTTAAAAATATACATAATTAAAACGTGGAGCAACAATAACTTGGAGTGTGTAGCAGAGTAAAAACGAACCAGCTGGGATGTGGTACAAAGCTATTGTGGAAGTCTGAGCTCATTCTTGATACGTATTTCTCAGGTGAGTAGAATATTATGGATTCATTTTTCAACTTTTTCCTTTAGTAGCCATTTGTGACCTTGTGGACTGTAGCCCCCCAGATCCTCTATCCATGGGATTCTCCAGGCAAGAATACTGGCGTGGGTAACCATGCCTCCTCCAGGGGATCTTACCAACCCAGGAATCAAACCTGTGTCTCTTGTGTCTCCTGCATGGCAGGCTAATTCCTTGCCAGAGTGCCACCTGGAAAGCCCCTTTTAAGTAGCCATTTCTGGAACTAATTGTTCAGAGAGATCACCGAGACTCCCATCTTGATGGTATGGGGTACTTGAACCTCGTGAACATTTCTTTCCCTTTTATCCCTGCCTTTCTCTTCCTCACTTCAACAAATAGCAAGGGGGTTGTGAAAGGGAAAGCCAAAGAAGGGCATTGTTTGAGGATACTCATAGTTTAAGCCAGAATTTGCAGGCAGTTCTGTCAGTCACTCCCTTGACTGGCAGGTAAGAGTCTGGCAACTCCTCATGACAGGTGAAGAGAGGACACCGTGGCCAGGATGGGCTCTGCAGTGTCTGTCTTGGATGTTTTCGATCAGTGATGCACAGTGTAGCATCTACTATCTTCACGTTTGGTTTTAAGTGCTGAGACCATAGCATTGTTGGAGTTGTGGGTGCGCACATAGAAGAATAAAAGTTCGCTTCTGAAAGTCTCTGGCAGAACCAGAAGATGGGATATTGGGCTTCATTTCTCTGTCATTGAACTGCGGGGAGCAGATCACTGGGCAGAGCTGCTGCGCGGTGGGCTTTTCTGGTTGGTGTGGTGGTAGGGCCGCCTGCATCGCAGGGTCGCATCATCACACTTGCTGGTGATGCAGGGACACCAAGAAGTTCCGTGTAGAACACTTGCAGACTTTTTGTTTCTTCTTCTTCCTTTGCTGTCTGGCTGGGGTGGGAACGGATGGTCCAAGTGGGCGTGGTGTGTCTGGCTTGCAGGGGCAGCCCCCACGCAGGCTCTCTGTCACTGTAGGAGCTGACAGATGGGCCTGTTACCACTGCCTGACTCCTGTATCAGGGCTTGTGCTGTTGCTGCCACTTCCATCAGCTGGTGACTTCACGTACGTGACAGGTTACTTCCCTTCTCCCTTCCCTAGCAAGGGAGAGGAGTGCAGAGGTGCAAGAACTGGGGACAGTCTCATCTCAGAATCAGCCCCCCATGAGTCAGCTGTTACCCATGGATGCCATGAAGATGGAGAAAAGTACAACAACCTTATAAGGGACGTGTGAATAACTGCGCTCTGGAAGTGCTTTATATTTTTAAAAGAAATATTGAAAAGGAAAATTTTTTACAAACAAATGGACTGTGATTCATTGCCATGACAATATTTGAGCTTTGTTCTCCTCTCGTATTTTAATGCAATTAGTTTTAACTCTAGGCAGAATCTCTCAGGTGACTACTGAAAAGTGAGTGAGAGGATGGGTTTCTCCTGCTCCGTTTTCCCCACTCTCCTCCTGTTCAGTACTCATTGCGCCTATTGTTGTTCAGTCGCTAAGTCGTGTCCAGCTCTTTGCGACCCCGTGAACTATAGCACTCCAGGCTTCCCTGTCCTTCACTGTCTCCTGGATTTTGCTCAGACTCATTTCTATGGAGTCAGTGATGCCGTCCAACCATCTCGTCCTCTGACACCCGCTTCTCGTGCCCTCAAGCTTTCTCAGCATCACTGTACCCAAGCTGGGCCATTTATCTCCTGTTAGTGCTGATTTCTAGTCACTAGGGGGCGCTCCACACAAAGGCTGAGCGACTTCACTTTCACTTTTCACTTTCATGCATTGGAGAAGGAAATGGCAACCCACTCCAGTGTTCTTGCCTGGAGAATCCCAGGGACCGGGGAGTCTGGTGGGCTGCCGTCTATGGGGTCGCACAGAGTCGGACACGACTGAAGCGACTTAGCAGCAGCGGCAGTGCTGATTTATAGTCACTAGGGGGCGCTCCACACAAAGGCATGTGTGTTAGTTACTCTCCAGACAGAAGATATTTTCTATCAAGAGCAGCTCGTAGAAGTCAGAGTACTTGGTGGGGTAATTTTTAAAAGACTGAACCCTGGGCCAGCCAAAACCGTCTGCCTTAAACTTTAGCTTAAAACCGACAAGAATTTTGTCTCCTTGCAAACAAAACTATGAAGGCAACTTATTAAACAGTGTTAGTCACGAACTCCTTCAAGTTGCCCTCTCCTGGCATTCTTTCTTTGTACATGGGATTTTGCAACAAGGGTTACCATTCAGCAGGTACAAGGGTGGTGCACAGGGAATGTGGGCTTCAGTTCAGTTCAGTTCAGTATAGACTCTCAGTCATGTCTGACTCTTTGCGACCCCATGTACCATAGCACAGCAGGCCTCCCTGTCCATCACCAACTCCCGGAGCCTACCCACACTCATGTCCATTGAGTTGATGATGCCATCCAACCGTCTCATACTCTGTCGTCCCCTTCTCCTCCTGCCTTCAATCTTTGCCAGTATCAGGGTCTTTTCAAATGAGTCAGCTTTTCTCATCAGGTGTGGACACCCAGGACTGATCTCCTTTAGGATGGACTGGTTGGATCTCTTTGCAGTCCAAGGGACTCTCAAGAGTCTTCTCCAACACCACAGTTCAAAAGCATCAATTCTTCGGCGCTCAGCTTTCTTTCACATCCATACATGACCACTGGAAAAACCATAGCCTTGACTAGACGGACCTTTGTTGGCAAAGTAATGCCTCTGCTTTTTAATATGCTGTCCAGGTTAGTCATAACTTTCCTTCCAAGGAGCAAGTGTCTTTTAATTTGATGGCTGCAGTCACCATCTGCAGTGATTTTGGAGCCCCCAAAAACAAAGTCTGACACTGTTTCCACTGTTTCCCCATCTATTTCCCATGAAGTGATGAGACCAGATGCCATGATCTTCGTTTTCTGAATGTTGAGCTTTAAGCCAACTTTTTCACTCTCCTCTTTCACTTTCATCAAGAGGCTCTTTAGTTCTTCTTCACTTTCTGCCATAAGGGTGGTGTCATCTGCATATCCGTGGTTATTGATATTTCTCCTGGCAATCTTGATTCCAGCTTGTGCTTCCTCCAGCCCAGCGTTTCTCATGATGTACTCTGCATATAAGTTAAATAAGCAGGGTGACAATATACAGCCTTGACGTACTCCTTTTCCTATTTGGAACAAGTCTGTTGTTCCATGTCCAGTTCTAACTGTTGCTTCCTGACCTGCATACAGATTTCTCAAGAGGCAGGTCAGGTGGTCTGGTATTCCCATCTCTTAAAGAATTTTCCATAGTTTGTTATGATCCACACAGTCAAAGGCTTTGGCATAGTCAATAAGGCAGAAATAGATGTTTTTCTGGAACTATCTTGCTTTTTTGATGATATGGCAGATGTTGGCAATTTAATCTCTGGTTCCTCCGCCTTTTCTAAAACCAGCTTGAACATCTGGAAGTTCACAGTTCACGTATTGCTGAATTTTGACTTGGAGAATTTTGAGCATTACTTTGCTAGCGTGTGAGATGAGTGCAATTGTGCGGTAGTTTGGGCATTCTTTGGCATTGCCTTTCTTTGGGATTGGAATGAAAACTGACCTTTTCCAGTCCTGTGGCCACTGCTGAGATTTCCACATTTGCTGGCATATTGAGTGCAGCACTTTCACAGCATCATCTTTTAAGATTTGAAATAGCTCAATGTGGACTTGGCTGCTGCTGCTCCTAAGTCGCTTCAGTTGTGTCCGACTCTTTGCGACCCCATAGACGGCAGCCCACCAGGCTCCCCTGTCCCTGGGATTCTCCAAGCAAGAACACTGGAGTGGGTTGCCATTTCCTTCTCCAATGCAGGAAAGTGAAAAGTGAAAGTGAAGTCACTCAGTGGTGTCCGACTCAGTGACCCCATGGACTGCAGCCTACCAGATTCCTCCGTCCTTGGGATTTTCAAGGCAAGAGTACTGGAGAGGGGTGCCATTGCCTTCTCCCAATGTGGGCTTAATGATATATAAACAAGTCAGTTTCATCTAAGATAATATAACATTGCTCTCCGGACACACAGTCTGGGGCCAGACTGCCTGGTTTTGCATCCCAGCTCCATTGCTCCTCAGCTGCGTGACCTTGGACAATTTACCTAACCTTTCTATATCCCATTATCTGCATTAGTAAGAATGGCATAGTAATAGTTCCTACCTAAGCTTCGTGGTTGAGATTAATGAGTTAACAGAAATCCAATTCTTAGAAACCTGCCTGACATTGAGAGAAATTTAATAAATTCTAATTATTGCTGTTACCCTTTGGGTTGGGTGACCACCGTGAGTGTGGGGTCTGCGTTTTGACTTTGACAGTTCTCCAATTGACTGGAACCAGTTGTATTAGAGAGTAGAAATAAGTGGCTTCAAAGTGGAGCTAATCTGAGGGATAATATGTCCCAAGAGTGCTTCCCTGGTGGCTCAGATGGTAAAGAATCTTCCTGCAATGCAAGAGACCAGATTTGATTCCTGAGTCAGGAAGATCCCCTGGAGAAGGGCATGGCAACCCACTCCAGTATTCTTTCCTGGAGAATCCATGGACAGAGAAACCTGTTGTGCTATGGTCCACGGGCTTGCACAGAGTCAAACATGACTGAGTATGCACGCACATACACAATAGGTCCCAAATTCCATGAATTCTAGAGAATTTTTTAAAAGTGTTTGGCAGGGCAGGAATTTTATAATCGTCAAGAAGTGTTTAATGAAGAGGTAAATCCTTTTCCTCTGCCTTGAATAGCAGCTCAGGAACCAGCATTCAGGCCCATGGCTAAGTATGTCCTTAGGGATTCTGTCCTCATAGACACCTGCTCCTGTGAGGAGTTCCAAGAGGCAGGAGGGCTCAAAATCACAATGTAAATCAAAGAAATTTTGCTGTTCAAACAGGAAACACTTTTCAATTAGCTGACTCCATACAGGGTAGCCCTTGAGAGTACCTTGGACTTAGGCTAGACTGCACTAGAACTCGAGCATTTGATCAGAGTCTTAAATAGGACAAGCAGTTATGGGGTTCTGCTACCTATGACGGATTGTTGTAAACATCCAGCATCTCTTCCCATCATGCTCTGCTTCGTGGCTGAGCCTCTTGATTTTGCCCCTGGTAGGATGTCAGGGGTCTTCCCAGGTAACACTAGTGGTAAAGAATCTGCCTGCCAATGCAGGAGACATAAGAGCCGTGCGTTCGATCCATGGGTCAGGAAGATCCCCTGGAGGAGGGCATGGCAACCCACTCCAGTATTCTTGTCTAGAGAATCCCATGGACAGAGGAGCCTGGTGGGCTACAGTGTGTGGGGTTGCAAAAAAGTCAGACACGAGTGAAGCGACTTAGCACACACACACAGGCCGGTATCAGAGCATCTTGAAAAGCAGTGCTGGATCTTCCAGGGTGCAGGCCAGAGGGTGAAGAAATGCCAGGACGGAGACCCCTGGTGCAATCGCCTGCTTGCTGTCAACCTTGCCTTGGACAGCAATTGAACAGCCCCAGGTCAAGTTAGTGGGCCTTCTATTCTCATTCTCTTTCCTGAGACTATTTTTTGTCCTCTTTTCCAAATGGTCACCATTTGTCCGTGTGTCTCATAGCTCTGAATTCGGTGTGATGTGACCTTGGGAGAGGAGGTGTGAACAAGCCATGCAGACCTGTTTTATGTCTGGGAGGAAGTAATTTATACACCAGGAGCTGGCTCCGTGGTGTGGGATTCTAATTCTGGGTATGGCATTTTGTATGTGTAGGAAGGCTGTCAAAACCTTTCCAATGGAAGGGACCAGAACCAATTTGAGAATAAGGTGGTTATGTAAGAACTGTCCCGGCTCAGGCATCTTGGCACATGTCCTGCGTTGTTCACTCCAAAGAGGAAAGAAAGGGGAACAGGAGGAATTCTCTGTGCGCTCTTGAAAACCCACAGACTTACCAGTAAGAGATGACACGCAGTTCTGAGCTGTTTCTGGAGTTTTCTGTAGTCAGAAAAGGGTAATGGGTGTGCATGAACCCTTTGCTTTCTTATTATTCCTGCTCCTCCTCTTTAAAATGTTCACCAAACTGACTAGCCTGCTGGGTCTATGTCATCTTAAGGAGGCCCACTAGGGTTTCCACTGGTCTTATATCAGTGACAAAACAGCCACAGTGACCACCCCACTAGCAGCAGCATTTGAGCCCGTCTAGGGACCTGGGCCAAACGGTTCCCATGCAGTGGAGCCTCCACAAGGCACGAGGCACAGCCATGACTTTTCCTACTTTAGAGGTGAGCTCATGTGGCGCAGACATTGGAGATGGGCATCATAGAAGGGGAGGTGTTTAGACGTGCAGGAATTCGAGGGTAAACAAAGGGACCAGTGCGGATTAGCCCTGGCTGAGAAGGAGGAGCATGAGTGATGAGCAAGGACAACGGGAAGATGTGAAGAAAGTGCTCCTTTGACGACAAGTCGTGAGCAATTTGTGCCTGGGGGTTTGGGTGATAGTTTGATAATTTTAAATTAGGAGAGTATGTGGTTAAAGATGAAGATTTCACTTTGATGGTAGTATAAAGAGGATGTTGTTTTGGAATAGATTCTTGCAGCCCTTTTTATCTGTGTGCATATGGGGGTATTGTAGGCCTTCCGGTGGCGGGAATACTGTCAGTATAGCACGGTTTGAATACTCAGTGTGGGTTCCTCTGAGCAGAGGATGTGTAATAGGTTTACTAGTTTATTTAGCTCATCCTCTCACTCCCACAAGAACTCCCAAACCTCCAGCCCCACTTCAGCTCCCATACCCCGATTATGGGCTTCTGTGGCTAATCCCTCACCCAGACTCCTTGTTTGGGGCATCCCACTACCGCTGTCCCGCCCCCCACACACACACATACATGTGTGTGTGCTTATGTGTACGTGCACAGGTGTGTGTGCCCATCTGCTCGCAGGAGAGAAATTGACAAGAAGAGAAAAATTGGATGGCCTGTAACATAGGAACTGTCTGATTTGTTTTTAAGAGCTTCTGCTGCTGCTGCTAAGTCGCTTCAGTCGTGTCCGACTCTGTGTGACCCCATAGACGGCAGCCCACCAGGCTCCCCTGTCCCTGGGATTCTCCAGGCAAGAACACTGGAGTGGGTTGCCATTTCCTTCTCCAATACATGAAAGTGAAAAGTGAAAGTGAAGTCGTTCAGTCGTGTCCAACTCTTAGCGACCCTATGGACTGCAGCCTACCAGGCTCCTCCGTCCATGGGATTTTCCAGGCAAGAGCTAGGAAACAAAATTGATACTCTTCCTGTAAAGAGCCTTCTGCATTGTCCTGTTTTTAGTGTTTCCTAGTGACTCAACAAGGTATAGATAGTCCTGCCCTATTTTTAGTGCTGGGTGTGAGTCTACTGCCTAAGGCTGCTGGTTTCCAAGGGTGCTCCTCCTCCAAGCTCCCAGTCCTGCAGGACCTTCCCTGGTGGAGGCTTGTGGAGCCACATCCTCGTCTGATGCTCCCATGGTCCACAGTTCCATCCATCCTCTCTGTCCTCCCCTGCTGCTTCTTTAACAGCCTGTTGTCTTCATTCAGTTTACATGTCAGAAAAAAATTGCCTCCGTCTTAAAAGCGATCTATGTGAAAATGTCAGCCTAGCAGAAGTGCAGGGGGCCTGTGGGTGGATGAGCATCTTTTTGGGGGCTGTGCACTGTGACCCCTGTCAGGCACGGGGGCTTCAAGTGTGCTTGCCTGTCCCCAGCCTGCCTTCTCACAGGCATTTTCCTCCTGCCTCCTGGATAAACCAAGAGGGAGGTGGTCAAAGACTTCATGGAGTCCTTGGTAGTTTTCACAAGATTGGGCAGACATGGTAAACGGATAATTACTTGTCAGGCTGAATCCTTCAAAGCCCTCCAAAAAAATCCTCTCTCCAGATCTGAACAAGGATGTGCAGTGTTTTGTTTTGGTTTTTACCCCTCGGACTTTCTCTTTCTACTTTTTAAAATTCTTTTTTCTGCTGGTCAGTTTAGTACTTCCCTATTGTGGAAAGGAGAGGAGAGGAAATTGTGAAGAAGCAAAGCAAACATATAGGAAACCACACACAAACACACACACACACACACAACACCTATAATCCTACCCTCCAATAGCAAACTGTTATTGTTTAGTATTTTTCCTTAATTGCTTTTTCTATGGGCTCTGTTCTCTTCATATTTGAGATTAAATTTCATGTTCAATTTCCAATCGTTTCCATTTGTCACATGTAAACTTTGATAAAGATCATGTTTAGTGACTGATGCTCTGCAGTAAGTACTTAAACCATAACTTACTTAGGTGGTCCTCCAATAATTAAGGACATTTTAAAATAAATTATGGAAATGATTCGATGATCATGTTGTGCAGTCCACATTTAGAATTATTTCCTTAGAAGAAATTATTAGACACTTGGGTCAACATTTACAGATATTTTTGAAACTCTAATTTAATTTTGTTTATTTGTACTTCCTATTTTTAAATTCTTCCTGCTGTCCATGAAATTGATTTTATTCACATTGTTTCTACCTACTTTATTTGAATTCTTTTTTTAAACTATTCTAATTCTGAGAGCAAGACATGGTGCCGAGAATTCCTAAAATTTTAACTAAAATTATTTAGAAAAAAATAAACCATATTCCTTCGTATATAAATAGTTACAATTTTGGTGCATATCTTTTCCAGATATATTCTATGCTTATATATATAAGTATACTTTCTCTAAATGTGATCTTCTAGTTTTTTAAATTTTCAAAGTGAATTTTTATTTTAAGGTTTCTAGTGAAAATGTAGTAGAATTTTTATGCCATCTTATCATATGCTTAGCTTTATCTGACAGAAACTTAGTGAAAATATTAAAAAATATGGGAGCTAAGCACTATTGATGAAGCCTGTCTTTTCTGTTTGTATTCATAGAAGCTTCTCACAGAAGGAGCAGTCATGGAGGCAACTCTTGCGGCCACATCCAAGCAATCTTTGTCCACAACAAGATTTAGTCATACTCTCTTTTTAGGGATTTTGATGTATATTGCACAGTTTGTTAGAAAAAGAACTATAACGATTTGCATTTCCACCAAGTATTTATGTATTTTTCATTTATTAAAAAGCAAAGACATCATTTTGCTGACAAAGGTGTATAAGTAAAAGCTATAGTTTCTCCAGTAGTCATGTATGGATGTGAGAGTAGGACCATAAAGAAGGCTGAGCACCAAAGAATTGATGCTTTTGAACTGTGGTGTTGGAGAAGACTCTTGAGAGTCCCTTGGACTGCAAGGAGATCAAACCAGTCAATCCTAAGGGAAATCAACCCTGAATATTCATTGGAAGGACTGATGCTGTAGCTGACTCCAGTACTTTAGCCACCTGACTCGAAGTTGTTGTTCAGTCTCTCGGTTGTTTCCGACTCTTTGTGACCCCATGGACTGCAGCATGCCAGGCTTTCCTGTCCTTCACATCTTCTGGAGCTTGCTCCAAGTCATGTCCATTGAGTCCATGATACCATCCAACCATCTCATCCTCTGTCCTCCCCTTCTCCTCCTGCCTTCAGGCTTTCCCAGCATCAGGGGCTTTTCTAATGAGTCAGTTCTTCACATCAGGTGGCCATCGCCCTGGAGCTTCAGCTTCATTATCAGTCCCTCCAATGAATATTCAGGATTGATTTTCTTTAAGATTGACTGGTTTGATCTCCTTGCTGTCCAAGGGACTCTTGAAGAGTCTTCTCCAACACCACAGTTCAAAAGCATCAGTTCTTTGGTGCTCAGCCTTCTTTATGGTCCTACTCTCACATTCATACATGACTACTGGAAAAACCATAGCTTTGACTATAGGGACCTTTGTTGGCAAAGCGATGCCTCTGCTTTTTAATATGCTGTCTAGGTTTGTCATAGCTTTTCTTCCAAGGAGCAAGAGTCATTTAGTTTCATGGCTGCAGTCACCATCTGCAATGATTTTGGAGCCCAAGAAATTAAAGTCTCTCACTGTTTCCATTGTTTCCCCATATATTTGTCATGAACTAATGGGACCAGATGCCATGACCTTCGTTTTTTGAATGTTGTTTTAAGCCAGCTTTTTCACTCTCCTCTTTCACCTTCTTCAAGAGGCTCTTCAGTTCCTCTTTGCTTTCTGCCATGAGGGTGGTGTCATCTGCATATCTGAGGTTATTGATATTTCTCCTGGCAGTCTAGATTCCAGCTTGTGCTTCCTCCAGCCCGGTATTTTGCATGATGTTCTCAGCATATAATTTAAATAAGCAGGGTGACGATACACAGCCTTTGCATACTTCTTCCCCAATTTGGAACCAGTCTGTTGTTCCATGTCCTATTGTAACTGTTGCTTCTTGACCTGCATACAGATTTCTCAGGAGACAGGTGAGATGGTCTGGTATTCCCATCTTTTTAAGAATTTTCCACAGTTTGTTGTGATCCACACAGTCAAAGCCTTTAGTATAGCCAATGACACAAAGAGCTGATTCATTGGAAAAGACCTTGATGCTGGGAAAAATTGAAGCAAAAGGAGAAGGGACTGACAGAGGATGAGATGGTTAGGTAGTTTCACCAACTCAGTGGATATGAAACTGAGCAAACTCCTGGAGATAGTGAAGGACAGGGAAGTGTGGTGTGCTATAGTCCATGCGGTTGTAAAGAGTTAGACATGACTTAGCGACTGAATCACAGCAGTTTTTTTAGGGATATTCAATGCTGCTTGTAATTATTAAAGCAGCATTATATTAACAAATGGAAACTTTAACAAGTGGAAACAATAAGTGTTATCAAAGCCTTTCTTTGCATAAATGATACTAGTTAGACCTCTTTATTATGCTCGAATTGTATCAAATTTCATTGTACTCTCTTTGAAAAGTATAGAAATGGTTTCTATTTTAAAACTCTATTTGCTGCTTTGTTAAAAATAGAGACTGACAGCAAATTCAAAAGAAGATGCATTTGTTTGCCTTTAAGCTATCAGATTTCATCCAGAATAACTCCTTAGAAAGAAAGTCTTTGAGGCCATGATGGGAGAGGGAATGGCGAGTGCCTCCCCATAGCCCATTCTCTGTTTATTCCCCTATTTATAATGGAGAAATGATCCTCAGTCTTCATATGCTGTGACTTCAAAAGGTGAGAGGATTTTTGCATAATAGACATGAAAAGTGAAGTCACTCAGTTGTGCCCGACTCTTTACAACTCCATGGACTATACAGTGTATGGAATTTTCCAGGCCAGAATACTGGAGTGGGTAGCCTTTCCCTTCTGTAGGGGATCTTCCAACCCAGGGATCAAAACCAGGTCTCCCACATTGCAGGCGGATTCTTTACCAGCCAAGCCACAAGATAAGCCCATGAAGATTGGTCAAATATGTAGAACAGAGGAAAAACAATAATTTCATGCTTTGTGATGGACTTAAATGTATGCAGACAATTCAACGAACGCGGGTTGATTTGGATAAATATTTGGTCTAGGTTTGCTATATTTTTATTCTGCAGGGATTATGGTTTCCCAGGCTACATTTTAGGGCTTTTTGCCCTTTTTATATAGAGCAATTTGTAGGAACCCATATCTACAGGTATTTGCAGTTATAGCTTTAGTGCCTGGAGCCAGACCACCTTGGTAGCCAGTGAAATTATCCCCAAACTCTGTCTATACTCATCTTTGACCTCGGAACCACCTGTGCATGGGGCAGACCCAAAACAGTAGCTATAGACAAAAAGTCTGAAGTGAGACCAGAACTTCAGCCTCCAAACAGTTAGCAGTTCAAGCATAAGCAAGAAAATGATCTGCCAAAACAGAGGAAACAACACTCCTTAGAGAATAATAACAGGATCCAGACTCTTTGCAACTTAACATTCATAATGGCTGGAAAACAGTCTTATGTTTTCTGATATATGAGGAATGAAGGCAAATTTCTCTCAAATCCAACTCCAAGATGAACCAAATGTTGAAATTAGGAGAGGAATTTAAAATGTTTGTGAAAACTGTCCACAGTGAAAAAAGCAAACCATGTTTTCAATGTTTGAAAATCTTAGCAGAATTAGAAGTGTCAGCAGAGACATAAAAACCATAGGAAAGAACAAAATGGACAGTCTAGAATAAAAAAAAATACAATCACTGAGATTCCCAGTATGTAATAAACCTGCAAATGTAAGCTATTATTGTTTGTAAGAGAAAAGGTAAAGTATTTTGCTCTTATTTTAGTACATTTTTTACTAGTGAAATAGAAGCAGAGCAACTCTGTCCATCTTTTCCTCTTCTAACCTTTATCATCCTTAACCTTGAGGAAAGAGAAAGTTCTGGAAGGTGAGCAGTGAGGTGAGAAAGTTGAGGGAGTTTGGGGGTGTTGTAGCACAGACTCTTCCTCTCTCTTCTGTGCTACTTCTGCGCTTTGTGCACAGATTTGTTGCTTTTCATAGAGCAAATTCCAATTCATCTCCCGATTCATCTCGCTCCCCTGGTGGGTCCTAAATAATAGGAGGTCAGCTTCTAGGTCTTTCTTATCTCTTTCTGTAATAGGAGTGGAATGGATGGGCACTGCGTGAATGAATAAAGCTTTTGGGTCCGTCAGTTCCTGCTGTTATCTCCTTGCCTTTTTCTTGGAATTGTCGTGTCTTTATTGCAAGTGTTTTAGAGTGCTTTACAAGAAATTGCATAATTATTGAAACAGCGTTATTTACTGAGTAGGCTGTCAGAATGTTTGCCATTTTTCTTTATCATCAGCTTTTAATTTTGCCCAGCATATTTAATCACGATGAAAATGAAAGGGTCAATCACTATAAATAGATCTGTCTTTCCTCCTCCTAGTCTTCCACACCTGTGTTCCACCTTCTATTCCTTTATTGGTCCTTATGGGAAGGTTTTATGATGTCCGTCTCTAAAATAGTCTCCTTTAAAATGGTTCTAAGGGCTTCCCTGGTGCCTCAGACGGTAAAGAATTCACTTGCAATGTGGGAGGCCTGGATTCGATCCTTGGGTTGGGAAGATCCCTGGAAGAAAGCATGGCAACCCACTCCAGTATTCTTGCCTGGAGAATTCCCAGGACAGAGGAGCCTGGCAGGCTGCAGTCCATGGAGTTGCAAAGAGTCAGACACGGCTGAGCGACTGAGCACAAAGTGGTTCCATAGAAGTATGTGTACACACCAGTCACTTTTACCAAATGCATCTTAGTCACTGCATTTTGAGTCTCGCTTCCATGTGTGAGCTGTTTTTTTTTTGACACTTTGTGTAGGACTTTGAAGAGAAAAAAAAAGAACAAGTAGCAGAGGTATGAGTTTTCTTTTTGGTTCATCAACCCAGGGGTGAAAGAAAAACTCAGCCTTTTTTGTCTGCTTATTATTCTGTGACAGGTCCTCTCCTGGGTGTTTGAGATGATTTTTTTTTTTTCATTTAATCTTCACAACCAGTTTGTGAAATAGATGTTTTCCCCTTATTTTATATCTGAATATACTGAGGTTAAATAACCTGCCCAGAGTCTCACAGATGGTAAGAAGTGACACCAAAAATTCAGTGATAATTTTGTCTCATTCTCCAGGCCACTGCTGTTTGGCACTGAACCATACTGCTTCTCTCTGAAATAAAAGGTTAAGAGGACTAAGGAATGCAAATGAGGAGGTGTTGGAGCATGAGTGGTTGGTTCAGCTTCTGGTACAATAATTTTTAACCTTTTCCCACTGTGAAAGCACATGGTAGAATTCATTTATATTTTGTATATATCTCTTTCTTCTGGCCTGAACTCTCTTATGCTGCCTCTTTGTCTCTCACTCTCAAGAACATATTGAAAAGCAAGTGAATAACTATGGCACTGTTATATAAATATATCATCTAATATTTTCCAGTGTATGAAATGCAGTGGTATGTAAGATGCATGGCCAATGTTATAAAATGGTCTAGAAGATGAGAAACTCATCTTTACTGTGCTGCTCCAATTGCCTCGTGCTGACACCAGGGGGCAGCATCTTCACATAGCTTTCAATTTAGTGGGCATTTGAGGTAGTGGGCCATGTTTGGCCCAAGTGGATCAAGTTTGTGTGTTAGTTCCTCAGTCATGTCCAACTCTTTGCAACCCTGTGGACTGTAGCCCTCCAGACTTCTCTGTCTATGGAATTCTCCAGGCAACAATATTGGAGTGGGTTACCATTCCCTTCTCCAGGGGATCTTCCTGACTCAGGAATCGAACCCACACCTGAATTGACCTTCACCTCTTATTTTCCAAGCCAGGTGACCCAATCTTAATTGGGCTAAATGAGTGCAAAACAATTTTCAGTCAGTGTTTTTTAAGAGGAGGGTAGTGAGAGGCATAACCTTGTATGTTAGCACACACAATAAAGTCTTTGGTTTATTATATGAATGGATGTGTTCTGTGTATTGTAGAATTCTTTCCTCTACCGAGAACACCCATTTTCTTTTTCAGGACTGCAGTACTGAACATGCAGTCTTAACACAACTGCAATTTAAACTTTATTTCCCACTAAACTTTAGTATATATTTATATTCTGAAAGGATACCTAGTACAGTTACCAGAATCTCAGAATTTAATATTGATACATACTATTTTGCTGTCCAGTCCTTACTCAAATTTAATCACATGTCCTTTATACCATTTTATTCAGTCCAGATCCACAGTTCCACGTTGCACTTTGTTGCCATTTTCTTTGCTTTCCCTTAATCTGGAGTAGCTCTTACTTGGTCATTTTTCAAGGATGCTAAGTTGCTTCAGTCATGTCTGACTCTGTGCAACCCCATAGACGGCAGCCCACCAGGCTCCCCCGTCCCTGGGATTCTCCAGGCAAGAACACTGGAGTGGGTTGCCATTTCCTCCTCCAATGCATGAAAGTGAAAAGTGAAAGTGAAGTCTCTCAGTCGTGTCCGACCTTCAGCGACCCCATGGACTGCAGCCTACAAGGCTCCTCCGTCCATGGGATTTTCCAGGCAAGAGTACTGGAGTGGGGTGCCATTGCCTTCTCTGTTTTCAAGGATATGGGCCAGTTATTACGTACATTGTCTCTCAACCTGAGTTTGGCTAATATTTTTCACCATTGGATTCAAGTTCTCATGATATTTTATACTGTACTGTGGAAAAATGAGTCCTGATTTCCAAAGGCTAGACATGGTAACATTGTTTATCTCAAACTATCTCTTCAAAAACTAGCAATTGTGTGTAGATGGCATTTTTTAGCTCTACATTGCAAAGCTGCCCTAACCCTGTGGGCTTGGGTTTAGTTTCCCTGCTGCTGCTGCTAAGTCGCTTCAGTCATGTCCGACTCTGTGCGACCCCATAGACGTCTGGCAGTCCACCAGGCTCCCCTGTCCCTGGGATTCTCCAGGCAAGAACACTGGAGTGGGTTACCATTTCCTTCTCCAGTGCATGAAAGTGAAAAGTGAAAGTGAAGTCACTCAGTCTTGTCCGACTCTCAGCGACCCCGTGGACTGCAGCCTACCAGGCTCCTCCATCCATGGGATTTTCCAAGCAAGAGTACTGGAGTGGGATGCAGAATGGGGATTTAGGAATTGTTTATCAGCAGTTTTATGCTTCAGGACTGGAGGGCAGTGACAGAATCATATTGTGTAGTGCTCTGTGTTAAAATCATTGTTTTTTGATATTGTGGAGCCAAATGGAGTTCCCTTTATGTTAATTCACTTGTCAAATGTTAAGTGAGAAAATGACAATTTGCCATGTAAATTGTTAAGATAATTAAGCCAGTCTTCTAGGGCATGGCGAAGGCTGCTTGTTTGACTCTTGTATACCTTCCCAGGGAGGATGGTACATTTTATTTCCTTGGCAGTAGAATTTCCCTCTGCCAAGAAAAAAAGCATTACTACCCTGAGTTTATAAAGCAAATCAACAATATCAATTTGGGTACATGGCTAATTTCTTAAGACTATTTTATTAGTAGTGTTATAGCTGCTATCAGAACCAGAGAAGTGACTCTCTGTTTTTTTCTCCTCCCTTTATGCAGCCTCTCCCAAATCTTTGTATTTCCTTTCCCCCATCCTGCTGTATTTGATAACTCAGCTTTTCCTAAAAGGATTTTGGCTTTTGTTGTAAAAGTTGAAATGAAAAAGCTATATGCAAATATATGCAGATTAGATTTGGATTATTTTTAAGCCACATGGACAAAATTCCCCTCAGCAGTCTGTTCCCACTAAGAAAAATTCCTCCGTTGTTCTCTTTCCATTTTAAACTTTTTTATTTTGAAGTAATTTTAGATGAACAGAAGTGTTGGGACTATAGTGCAGGGAATTACTGTGACCCTTTGTGTACCTGCCCATAATGTTACATTTACACAATGGTAGTATATTTTTCAAAACTAAAAATTGATTTTAGTATGATACTATTAAGTGAAGCACAGAGTTTACTAGGATTTCCCCAGTTTTCCCACTGATATCCTCTTTTCTTTCCAGGGTTCCAGAATGCATTTAGTTGTCGTGTCTTCTTAGGCTCCTCCAACCCGTGGTAATGTCTCAGTCTTTCCTTTGTGTAGCAATCTTGACACTTTTAAAAGAGATCTAGTGTTGTGTTTTGCAGAAAGTGCCTCAGTTTGTGTTTTTTTTCTGATGTTTTCTCATGATTAGACTGGAGTTATGATTTTTCTTTGGGGGGCGGGTTATGGTTTTTAAGAAAGAATATGATGGAAATGAAGTGTCATTCTACTCAGAGAATCTCATCACATCATATCTGGGATATATGGTTTCTTTATTGACTTTTATAATTTTCTTATATTCTTTCTCTGTTTTGCGGTTTTAAATCTCTTTATGGTGCTACCTGGTGGCTCAGATGGTAAAGTGTCTGCCTCCAATGAGGGAGACCTGGGTTCGATCCCTGGGTCGGGAAGATTCCCTGCAGAAGGAAATGGCAACCCACTCCAGTACTCTTGCCTAGAAAATCCCATGGACGGAGGAGCCTGGTGTCCATGGGGTCCCAAAGAGTCGGAACGACTTCACTTTCACTTTCATGGTGCTACAACTAGTCTTTAAAAATTGAATACCGTGGTCAGTTACTTGGTTGTTTGCATAAAATCCTCAGAGCTCATTTAAGTTTTCTGTATAACATAGGGTATTTCAATGAAGGAAAATCAAATGCAGGCACGGTTTCCTCTTTCTCAAATACTTTCAACCTCTCAACTCCACTTGAAAAGCATAGTGAGAAGTGGGATATTTCCTGCCATATCAGTAAACAAGGATGTCACAGTCGTCAATGATTCCAGTGGTCCAGTGTGAGCTGGTGAGCCTAAGGGCACTCAGGAAGGAGAGGAATACTTGCGATCTAACAGCCATCAAATTACAGCCACTGCCGGTGGTGAGCCCCAAGGGAACTCAGGATGTGAAAACCACAGGATTCTGGCCACAGGAGAGCTGAGATGCATGTGAAAGGAATGGTTTCAGTGAGCCCAGACTCTTGCATTTTCCCATATGTGGAAAAGTCCTAAATTTCTTAAGTTAGGTTATCTGGTTATCTTTAATTAACAATAATCTTTTGATGTTCAGACTGCCTGCCCTTTGTTGCAAAACTTCTGTATAACCTGACTCCTTCCTGCACCTCCTCAGAGCAGTTCTCTCAGGGTTACTTGAGATGCTGTCTCCTGGGTTTGAAATCCTAACAATTCCTGCCGAATAAAGTGTAACTCTCAACTTTTAGGTCGTGACTATTTTTTTAAGTTGACAGTGGGTACGCCACTTTCTAAAGTGTTTAGAGAGTCTTGGACAAAGCGTAGCACATCTTGAGATTTCTTTTAAGGTTATTTTCTGTGTGTCAGATTTGTGCGCTGGAACAAAGCATGCTAGAGACATAGATGTGCTTGACTGAGTCCTGATCTGCCTAACTCCTTGCTGAACTTTGACTCTTTGAGTTCTAGACACAGAGCATCTGTGGATATTTCATAAAGCTGATTTTAATCTTAATATAAACTTTTCCTGCCAGTATAAGGAATAACATGGATGTGGATTGTATCTCATTTCCCATTCACTCATGAACTATCTGGGTCCTAGAAATATTCAATTTAAACAATGAGCCAAAATGAGGAAGGGCCTAAGTGATCCACAAACTATAATCAGTCTATGACCACCAGCAGCTGAAATTGTCACTCTCAATCTTTCTCTAATTCGTGGCTTACTTTAGAAATACCCCCTTTTTATTGAAGTATAAGTGACATAAGACATTATGTTTAATTTCAGGTGTACAGAATTGTTTGGTATTTAATGCATAAAATCTTTGTAATAGTGCCCTCCCAAATATAGAGTGACAAATAAAACATAAAACAAAAGAAAACAAATATGTAGTTTTCATTTTATAACATTCATCTTTAGATGGAAGATCACTCTTGTTTGCTTCCTATGATTTAATTCTAATTATGGCTCCCAGAACACATTCTAAATTACTGTGCTGTAGCTTGAATATTGCTAATTACCTATCCTTCCAATTGGGAGGGAAAAAAAAAGAAATTTAATTAGCTCTGAAGTTCAAGAACTATTGAAACAAGCACATTTCCACCCCACTTCTCTGTACTTCCTCTTGCAGATGATGTATTTAATTGCTGGTATTTCGTACTTGATGTGTGAACGTATTTGGCAGCCATTGCCACCAAGTTGAGTACCATGAGCTTTCATAAGCCACATATGTTCAGAAAGTTTTCTGACAGGGCAGAGAAAAGGAAATCTCAGATCTGCTGCACCCTCAGTCTTCTACTAGAGCATGCTGTGTTTAAAGGACTGATGAGTGAGCTTCCTAATTGGAAAGGTGATCTTTGGTAATTCCTTGAAGCTCTTAATTTCAGCGCCCCTGAGATCTCTTCTGTCCCGTTCTCTCTAGTTTTTAATGTGCTGTGTCTCTTTCTGAGCTTGTCTCTTTCCTCACTGGAGTATACAGCTGTACTTCTTCCTTTAATTGCTATGCCATCTCTGTGCTTTCTCATTAAGCTGTATACTCCATCTTGGTTTATATCAGTATTGTCTGACATTGAGAATATATTCTTCTAAAAGCTGTGATCTGTTTTCGCCATTTTCCTTCTTTTTTCTTTTCCAGTTTCTGTTTATTGCACAAACTGTGGCATAATAGTAATCAGGGAACAAAAGGAAATTGAGTTCTATGTTCAGATTACAGTGGATCAACAATTTTTGTTCTCTGTTTCTAGTTTTGATCATATATGTAATGTTTACCTAATTATAATGCTAAAAAACAGACTATTTCATATTTTACTTGGAGCATTACATCAAAAGGATTTTTTTCATATTGTTACATCGCCGTCATCCTAATGACTGTTTATGTCATTAAGTTGATACACTGTCATGTATTTAGACATTTTTAATTGCTGGACATTTGATGTTGCAGTATTTTTCTATTTATGAATAATGTTCTATTGTGCATCTTTGTTTTTATGACTTTTGCTTTTCTTTTGAATTATTTCACTGAGGTCAGTCACTAACAAAGTACTTGAAGGTTTTCGTTGTTCTCAGGTTCCGTGATGTGTTTTGCTTGTGTTTGTTTTTAGCACAATGTCATTTATAAGAAGGCATTTTGCCTGTGTCTTGGGATCAGGCGGTGATAAGGAAGTCCATTTGGAAGCTGTCTTTTCATGTGGACTTATTATTGGGGTTCTGAAAATGATCTTTTAGGAAGTGATAGTGAGAGCAAAGCAGCCATTGAGTCTTTGGGGAGACGATCAAATTGTTGGGATTTAAAAGGTCAATTCGAAATTCATTCGCCGGCCTGCTGTAATCTATACTGAAATTTTTTCTAGTAAAAATATATTCTCAACAATATCAAAGACTATTTTAAAAGCTGGCTGGGTGTCTTGTATATCATTCCAAATATCATTTGAAAGCTTTCTTTTATGTCTAACCGGAATCTCAATCTGCTGTGGAAAATCATTTTTAAGTATTACAATCCAACTTGCAATTAAACATAGCTGCATTCTTCTTCACAGAGAGTAGACACTGTTGTGTACTGTGACCGGGGGCCATTTTGAGTTGGGCATGGAACAGAGGGAAAGCAGTGTCCTTGTAGGGTTGAGAGAGGTGGTTGAAGATGAGCCTTGATGTAACTCCTCAGTAGCGTCCTCTCTCTTAATATCTGTTTGGTTTTGGTTGTCTTAAGGGGAGGATTCATTCTGTAGCTCAGCAGTGTCATCTGTGACCGGTTACCATTGTTGTCTCATTCCGATCAGACATGGAAAATAATATGCTGAACAAATTTAAAGAGCTGTGAGTACTTACTAATTTGTACTCCGAGAGGTGATGATAGTAAATGGCAACTTGATTCGAAGCCCATGTTCAACATTTGGAAGTGATAAGCATTTTATTAATATGCTCATCTCAAAAATTATCCCACATTTATTTTTCTTTTACTCTGTCATTTTTTAATAATTTAATTTAAATTTTATTATGATGATGATGATTTTTGGCTGTGCCACGCAGCATGTAGGATCTTAGTTCCCCAACCAGGAATCAAACCCATGCCTGGAAGTGCGCCACCCCTGCAGTGGAAGTGCAGAGTCTTAACCACTGGACTACCAGGGACGTCCCCTCCCTCTGACCTTTTACTCTTGTGTCCCCTTTCTCCTGTTGTCCCTTTTTCTGGTATTTCCAATGCAGTTTTTCTCCTCCTACGTCTCTTCTTCCAACCCTCCTCTCTCTTCTATATCACTCTTCTCTGTCACTCTTCTCTCTCTCCTTCCCTCTTAGTTTCTGCCATTCTTAATTCCCTTCTTTTTCCTTTGGGAAAATAGGCTTTACATTTTAAGTATGCTAAGGGAATGTCATTTCATAGTGAGAAACTGCAGGATTCAGGGACTGCATTCTATGGCTTATTGATAAAGAGAGGCTGCAGGAGCTTGTGCTTATGGCCGTGATTTAAGGGTGATGGCCCTGTGTCTCAGATTAATTCAATTGTGTTGTGGGGCAGCTGGATTCCATTGTCACCTGATTCTGACCTTTCTTTGCCATGTAATTAACAATGTGCCAGCCTCAGATCATAAAGTGAGTGCAGTTCAATGAATAATACTACATACTGGTGCCTGAAGTTTATCTTAACCATGGGACTAGTGGGCATGGGATGTGCCTGGATGTCTAGCTGGGAGTGACATTTAAGCTCCATTGCCTGATGCTGGGTTATGAGAGCTCTGACGTGTGTCCCCAGACAGTTGCTCACTACAGATGGCGGATGAGCTCTGAAGGCTTACGTGCCCGGGAGCCCAGAGGCAAACTGACCCTTTTCTCCTTAGGCTCAGCATCTGTGTTGGCTGTTAGAAATGATCAGAATACACTTTGATTTATTTTCCTGATGAAGCTTGGGAGGCTTAATTTTTGGTGATTAAAGTAGACTTCTGAATAGATTTCCCCAAACCCCAAACATCTTGCTCAGAGATTCATATAGTGAAGTAGGCTTGCCTCCCTCGATGAGTGTTGCTGTAGATTCAGTCCTTTTCACAGCTTTTGTGTTGTGTGTTGATTAACAGACCACGAGCTGACTGCCAAGCACGTACACAGAAAAAAAGAAGTGGGGAGGGTATTAAGCCTGGGATGGATAATTCTCATTAGCTTAAGATGCATAAGATAAGTTGAGGTAGGGTGGGAAGGAGTACAGAACAGAAGATTTGCACCCCCATCATGGTTTCATTTACTAATTAAGGAGCTTGGCAGGGTGGTTCAGACAGATTTAGGGACTGAATATAAACAGGCTTCGAGTGATCACTAAGATTTTATTCAGAACACGAAGCAGATGACTTTGGTTTCACCAGAAGATGGGCAGATATGGCCATGTAGTCAATTAGTAACCTGGAATTACAGGAACCTGGGGGTGGGCCGTCACTGTCATGTGGCTTTTCTCTGTCCAGTCTCAGGAAAGCCAACAGAGCAGGTGCCATCTGCATTGTGCATGTGAGTTTGGGGGTGGGAGTGGTCCTGAGAGGAGCCAAAAAAAAGAGAGAGGTCCTTTAAAGGAAAGCATTTCTTATCTCTTCTCTGAATAAGTTTTGAGCTTAACACAAGATGCATTACTGAAGGAGTTCACCTAGAGTTCATGCATTGAGCCTACCTGTGGGAAGATGCCACCATGGGGACAGGGGAAGTGGTCATCATGGGCAATTTAAGTTTTTGCAATTTAGTTTCATTATTTACTTTGAAATGAATTCTCTGATAATTGTGCTCAGTCATTTCAGTCATGTCTGACTCGTTGAGACCCTATGGACTACAGCCTGCCAGGCTCCTTCATCCATAGGATTCTCCAGGCAGGAATCCTGGAGTGGGTTGCCATGCCCTCCTCTGGGGCATATTCCCGATCCAGGGATTGAACCTGTGTCTCCTGGGACTCCCGCATTGCAGGCAGATTCTTTACCTGGTGAGCCACCAGGGAAGACCTTCTCTGATAATTGGCTTCATGTAAAATCAAAGGGAAATTTGGAAAAATACCTTCAAAGGCAAATCAGTGGGATTTCCAGTCATCCTCTTCATTGCTTGGAGAAGGAAATGGCAACCCACTCTAGTATTCTTGCCTGGAGAATCCTGTGGACACAGGAGCCTGGTGGGCTCCTATCTATGGGGTCAACAGAGTTGGACACGACTGAAGCGACTTGGCATGCATGCATGCATTGGAGAAGGAAATGGCAACCCACTCCAGTATTCTTGCCTGGAGAATCCCAGGGATGGATGAGCCTGGTGGGCTGCCATCTATGGGATTGCACAGAGATGGACACGACTGAAGCAACTTGGCAGCAGCAGCTCTGTTGCTTTTTTGCATCAAAGGGGACCACTGTAACTTGGCTTCCACCCACCTCAGCGGCCCCTTTCCTTGGACCCTCAGATGGCGCGAGGGGCTTCCAGGTGGAATAGAAGAAGACATGGTGCATTCCCACGTGCCCGTGCTGGCCGGGTCTGAGAACAGGGAAATATTACTGAGGCCACTGGGTCTAATTTCAAAGAGTGTATCTCCAGAGTTAAATGGGTTTGCCTTAAATTCTGAACAGTTACAGATGAGGTAATCCTTTGAGACATTTTATTAAGCAGATTGAATTAAGATACAGGAAATGCTATTTCACATTTCATCAGAGGAAAGTCAAGTCTTATGAAAGTTGTTTACTATAACAGGAGGTTGTTGTGTGTCTGTTTCAACTCAATTTTCTCATTATTTCGGATCTGTGTTCCCTGCTGCCCTCTACTCCTTTCACAGTGGAAAATCTAGTCTGCTAATAGCTTGTTGAGATGACTAAGTGCGTTCTTCCAGTTGTGGGAAATTGGGGTTTCAAGCATGTGTACTTATATGCGTACACAGAACCTATTTATTTAGCTCCAGTGTTGCAACTTAAGATGGCCATTTTCCCTCTAGGCGTAGCATATACACGCACTAACTTGATAGTAACTGAGTAGTTAACTTGAGTTGTACTTCTTGTATTGTTGCTAATGTGCCCTCCACCTAAGATAAGGCATTTGGCCACTTGCTGTAGAATCTAATATGGTAATCAAGGCTATTAGTACTTCTTGGTAGCAGGCTACTTCCTAAATTTACAGAAATGTCATATCAAATCTTACTTTTTCTTAGCTTAGCTGATGGACTCTTTGAGAGGATAGGGAGAACGATAAGTTGATTTGGGTGTTGTAGTATTTTGGAGAGAGGCTTGGGAAGGAAGCAAAATGAGGGATGCATTGGTATGTCTCACTTGGCCTTTCTTATGTAAAAAAGATATACTCAGAAAACACTTCCTAGTTACTGAGAGTAAATTTCTTTTCTGAAATATCTCAAGCGGCTCAGAAGAGGATTTCAGTATGAAATGACTTTTTTTTTTTAAACGAAAGCACAGACAATTCTCTCTCCACCCTCAACCCTTTACAGAATTTCAAAGAAGAGGAGAAATAGAAATGAAGCTGACAAGAGAAGTCATCTAAAATTAAAACTCTCCATATGGAATTCCTTTTTCTTTTCCTCTATATATTGTACTTGAAGTCCTAGAAACTCAGCTCCATCTTTGAGAATGTTGTTACAGGATGGTCATCAGAGGCTCTTTTAACTCCTAACTTCTACCATTGTTCAATGATTGATATCTTCTAAATGGTAAAACAGGGTTCTTCTAAATGATAACTTTTTATTGAAAAAAATTCTTGCTATCTTTTCTTATATATTGAATAGGATAAGTACAGAATTCAAAAGGTATATGTGTGAGCGTGCTCAGCTGTGCCTGACTCTGTGCGACCCTATGGACTGTAACCCGCCAGGCTGCTCTGTCCATGGAATTTCCCATGCAAGAATACTGGGATGGGTTGCCATTTTTCCTCCAGGGGATCTTCCCAACCCAGGGATTGAACTGCATCTCTCGATGTGGCAGATAGATTCATCACCACTTGAGGCACCTAGGAAGCCCTTAAAAGGCACAGAAGATGAAAAAAAAAATGGTGAAATGATTCCTTCTATCTCTTTCCTCCAGCCTTCCTCTTCCCTTCCCTGGAGACAAATACTGTTGTCACAGTTCTTATTTTCATCTTTTGGTATGTGTGTGAATGTGTTTAGGAATTCATGGAGTTTAAGTATCTCTTTATGTTAGATGTGTTTTCTTGGTTCCCTTCAGTTTAAAATGTATTTGAAGAGAAAGTAAAGCTTAGTGACAGTAATAAGTTAATGGATTGTATTTAGCTAATCACATAAATTTACCTAGAATTCTCCTGGATAAACCTTCTTGCTACTGTATTACATTTATATCTCCGTATTTCATTGTCAAAGATGTCATTTATTGGGAGATATACATTTTATGTACAACTTAGAATGAAAATAAACCTAACTCAGTGAACTATTAACCAACACTTACTATTATCTATTTATTTAATCCTATTATTTGGGTCTTCTCTGGTGGCTTAGATGGTAAAGAATCCACCTGCAATGCAGGAGACCCAGGTTCAATCCCTGGGTCAGGAAGAGCCCCTGGAGAAGGGAATGTCTACCCACTCCAGTATTTTGCCTGGACAATTACATGGACAGAGGAGACCAGCAGGCTATAGTCTTTGGGGTTGAAAAGAGACACAATTGAGCAACTAACACTTTCACACTTCATTTCCAATTATTTAAGTATTTTCTAAAATATTATGTTTATTTAAAGAGCTCAATCAGACTTACTGATACATAGATGGGCTTCCCAGATAGCTCAGTTGGTAAAGAATCCGCCTGCAATGCAGGAGACCCCAGTTCAATTCCTGGGTTGGGCAAATCTGCTGGAGAAGGGATAGGCCACCCACTCCAGTGTTCTTGGGCTTCCTTTGTAGCTCAGGTGGTAAAGAATCCATTTGCAAAGCTGGAGACCTGGGTTCAATCCCTGGGTACATAGATGCTTATTATTTAACACTCTTGAAAGCACATAAAAGGAAGTAGCAGGAAAATAAGTTTCATTCCTGAAATTTCTATCCATGGACCCACCTCTTCTGAATCATTTCCACCTCAGTTCTTCATTATCTATCTATATTTTCCAAACAATTTGCCCATGTGCTGTCAAGAACCATTTGGTGATACAGCTTACAAAGAATCTGAAAACAAATTAAAAGTCAGTGGTGCTGAGCTCTTAAACTATCCTTCTTCTGCAGTTTTGTAGAGTTGGCACACTCTTGGCTGCCACCCAGCTGAAAATGTAGTGAGTCATGCTCAGTTGCCTCTGCTTCTACCCCTTTGCACAACCACTGGGGCTTGGGGTTAAAAAAGAAAACCTCCAATATTGTCTCAATGTTTTTATTGCAGATCCTGATACCCATTCTGCTATGTGATGCTGGGTTTTTAATATTCACACATGCTCATGCAAAGAAAATTACTTTGTGACTGATGTCTGGTAGAGAGAAGTCAAAGATCCCACTTGATTTTGGAATTCTACCCAGATTTAGAACTATTAAAATATGAAAAACAAGTGCATCTTAGAATTGATGAAGATGATAACCTTAATTCTGAGTCTTACTAATTAAAAATGGAATTTCTAGAAGTTTTATACTTTCAGATGAGAATTATCTCTAGATTGTAGACTTTTGCAAGGCTCATAAATCAAAGCCATAAGTCAAAAGCACTAAGCTTTGAGATTTTGACATGTCTTAGATTCATAAGTGTGAACCTTCCCTTCCCTCTTATGCTCACAAATATTGACAGCACATTTCTTTTTCAGAACATCTGAAGTGAGTTAGTTTGATATTTAAGTGGCAGGTTAAAAACTCTTTTCTTTTCTCCCCTAATGAGTCAGCTTTTTGTTTTACGCTAAGAAATTCAGAGATCAGATTTAAGAATAATCTTCTAATAGAAAAAGGGAAAAACAATGAGAGAAAATTCTAATTTGCGACCCAACTTGGTTTAAGTCACAGCTATTTTTTCCCTTTATTTGAAATGTGTAGTATTATAGGCAATAAGTTACTAAGAAAAAAATTGAGAATTTGGAAAGGAGGCAAAGAGTAGAGTGGCATATCCTTTCAATGTCGTATTGGAGCATTAAAAAAAAAAAAGCCTGGCCAAAGATGATTCCATTCTCCAGGAGAGCATTCCTGTGTTTAACTGGGTTGTTTACTGTTACTAGAGCCTAGTCAGTGGGAAATGGTATGCTACTGTGTAGGTTTTAGCTGGTAGAGCTGCCTAGCAGGAAATCTTACCCCAAATATTATAATGCTCTGTAGGACATTAACTAGCTTTATAAGTAATACAGCAGTCTTTTACTAATATTCTTTTTGCAGATGCTACAAACACCATCCTCTTCAAATGCACTATGAACCAGTTTTATCATCCTACTTGTTTCTTCATTACTGAGTTGAGTAAATCTTGACCCATGTTTATTCTGTATTTTTACAGGAGTCCTGTTATTAAAGTTTTGAACCTTTCCCTTTGTCAAGATTTTAATCTCTCACGTGAAATAGAGTTATTACCAGTCACTATGAAATATATTTGTAGCTTGACAAGTGTGTGTGGTAGTAGTTCATAGTAACCCAAAAGCATAATAAGTGCATATTTACCAGGTTCAAAAGTAGACTGCTGAGAATGTATGTGAGCAAGACTTTTACCCAGTGATGTCAGCGTGATTAGCAAATGATTCTATTTGTGTGAATGGAAGTTTCAGGAGCTGGAGTTGGGCTTGTGTAGGGAATTGTTCTAACCAGAGCTGGAACTGTCTACAGAATCCTGAGAGCCTTTTCAGAACATCCCTGGGGGTTCAGGGGTACCCTACAGAGGTAGGTTTTGTCTTTACTCCTTTGGCAGCAGGAGTGGGGTTTTCTAAACCCTCAACCATGTATGCAGTTGTTCCCTGGAGTTATCACCCTCGTCCTTTAAGGATCATCAGACATGAAATATATTTAGTTCGGTTTACCCTCCCACACCCTGATTATTCTCACATTATCCTTCTCCTGCCATCAGTCCTATTTGCTCCCTCTTCTTTCTTCTCTCTGTCTCTCTATCCATTAAGGAATGCTCCCTGACTTGGAATGGTATGGCAGATGACATCATGTTTAACTGAGATATATATTTATTTGATTACTTCAGGGCTTTTTATAATGTCTTAGAAGCACAGTAAATGCCAAGCAATGAGACACACACAAATCAGTGGAGGGAAATTTCATATGTATTTGAACTTTGCATTGATCACCTTAACTGTGTACCTAAGTCATTTTCCTAAGAAGAGAATTAATGTATCTCAGATTTATGGTGGCTTAGGGACACTTATTTTGAAGTGACAGAGTACTCAACATACAATGCTGCATTATCTTATGTAACTTGGCACCTGGAAGTCAGGTAAAATGTTGATGAATGTACAAATGAGTGGAAAATGAAAAATGCTATTGAATCTTTTCTGCCAGAAGTCTCTATAAATAGAACAAATTACTACGCAGGTGGGAGACTGAAATTTTCCACACTTGAATGCAAGGAGATGGGGAAGGTACAATATCCCCCCAGGATCTTTGGGGAACTTTTGATTCTTTAATTCTTTTCTGATTCTGTTGGCAGAATCCTGGGGTGGGGAGATGATTCAACAGTGTTGGGAAGGAGGCCCCTTTAGCACAGTATTGGTGAGATCTTTGAGTAAGTGTGGGTTGAGCATAGTCTTTGGAGAAGGCAATGACACCCCACTCCAGTACTCTTGCCTGGAAAATCCCATGGATGGAGGAGCCTGGAAGGCTGCAGTCCATGGGGTCGCTGAGGGTCGGACACGACTGAGCGACTTCACTTTCACGTTTCACTTTCATGCATTGGAGAAGGAAATGGCAACCCACTCCGGTGTTCTTGCCTGGAGAATCCCAGGGACGGGGCATCCTGGTAGGCTGCCGTCTCTGGGGTCGCACAGAGTCGGACACGCCTGAAGTGACTCAGCAACAGCAGAGCATAGTCTGGGAATCAGTTCTGTGGGGCCTGGAAGCTGAAGCTTAAGAATGCAAGGACCGTTGATTTCTTGAAGGGAACCAGAACTAGAAAAAGGACCAGAATTTCCGAATGAGGGATCTTTTGGCAGAAGGTGAGGGAGGACACTGATGCAATTCTAGATGGAAAGTGAATAACCCACAGCTACCATTTCCCTGGGGATTACCTGTTGCTCTGTTCAAAATGTTTTCTATATGTCATCTCATTTGATCTTCGCCAAGCAAGTGAGAGAGAATACTACACAGAGTTATAGGTGAAGAAGTGGGGATTTTTGTTGTTGTTGTTCAGTCACTAAGTTGTGTCCAACTCTGCAACCCCATGGACTGTAGCATGCCAGGTTTCCCTCAGTTCAGTTCAGTTCCTTTGCTCAGTCATGTCCGACTCTTTGCAACCCCATGAACCACAGCACACCAGGCCTCCCTGTCCATCACCAACTCCTGGAGTTTTCCCAAACCCATGTCCATCAGGTCAGTGATGCCATCCAACCATCTCATCCTCTGTCATCCCCTTCTCCTCCCGCCTTCAATCTTTCCCAGCATCAGGGTCTTTTCAAATGAATCAGCTCTTTGCATCAGGTGGCCAAAGTATTGGAGTTTCAGCTTCAACATCAGTCCTTCCAATGAACACCCAGGACTGATCTTCTTTAGGATGGACTGATTGGATCTCCTTGCAGTCCAAGGGACTCAAGAGTCTTCCTCAACACCACAGTTCAAAAGCATCAATTCTTCAGTGCTCAGCTTTCTCTATAGTCCAACTCTCACATCCATACATGACTACTGGAAAAAACGATAGCCTTGACTAGAGGGGCCTTGTTGGCAAAGTAATGTCTCTGCTTTTAAATATGCTGTCCAGGTTAGTCATAACTTTCCTTCCAAGGAGCAAGCATCTTTTAATTTCATGGCTTCAGTCACCATCTGCAGTGATTTTGGAGCCCAGAAAAATAAAGTCTGACACTTTCCACTGTTGCCCCATCTATTTTCCATGAAGTGATGGGACCAGATGCCATGATCTTCATTTTCTCAATGTTGAGCTTTAAGCCAACTTTTTCAATCTCCTCTTTCACTTTCATCAAGAGGCTCTTCTCTTTAGTTCTTCTTCACTTTCTGGCATAAGGGTGGTCTCATCTGCATATCTGAGGTTATTGATATTTCTCCCGGCAATCTTGATTCCAGCTTGTGCTTCCTTCAGCCCAGCATTTCTCATGATGTACTCTGCATATAAGTTAAATAAGCACGGTGACAATGTACAGCCTTGATGTACTCCTCTTCCTATTTGGAACCAGTCTGTTGTTCCATGTCCAGTTCTAACTGTTGCTTCCTGATCCTTCAGTATATCCCAGAGCTTGCTCAGATTCATGTCCCTTGAGTCAGTGATGCTATTTCTTTTCTAAGAGCATCGGCTGATTTTGAAGATTGCATTGGAACCCGCATTGGTGTCTCTCCAAGTCTGTGCTGCTTACCATACCCTTTGCTGCTTTTTACGGGTGCTTGTTTTGCCCTTTTTGGTTAGCCAGGCCCTTTACTGAGGAAGTACTTGTCAGAACTGAAGAGACTTTCCTGCTTGTTCAAAGTGATTTAGGGTGAAATATTTGGAGAATAAGCTCCGTGAACATGGTGGGCACAGGACCCAGGTGGATATTCTTCCAGCATTGCACTGTAGTCCTAGAGGTAGGATTTTATGGGGTCTTTTTGGGGGGCCAGCTGTGCTCCCTTTGAACTGTCCCTTGATTTTTCCCATCTCACCCCCTGCATACGGTGCCACTGAGGGAGGTACCACCTACACCAGCTTTACTGATGAAGAGTGAGCACTTTGTGAACAAATAGACTCTTTCTACCTCCTCTGCCTTTTGTCTGATATGTAAGAACTCAGCAAAGTTTCTTCTCTTCGGGGTGCTGAAGAGAAAATTGATCTTTTACTAGAAAAATGGGAGACTAGAAGAGGAAATTATGCTCTTTTGTAGACGAGGGAGGAATTTATATAAATATGTTCAGAATGGTTTTACAGACGGCCCATGTATGCACTCACTCTGCTGAAGAAAGATTCATTTGTGGAGGATTGAAATGTTCCTATTAATATTCCTTATCTAAGAGAAACAGAGGTATCAACTGAATTTCACTAAAGGTAATAGGAAAACTGATCTCCAAGGGTCTTCTTTTATATTTGGTTTCCTCTTTTGTTGTTAAAAATACATTTCATTTCTCTTTTACATGCCAGGGTACAGCAGAGGAAAAAGTTAACATAATCAGTATGAAAGTAATAGCAGATGTTAGTGCCCATTTTCAGTTCTGGTCACAACTACCTTTCTTCTTACATTTTATTATGCCTTCATATTTAAGGTGCAAAGTCCTAAAATTATTAAACCTACTTCAGTTGCTGTAGTCAAATAACATTAAGAAAATATAGCCTTTCTAAATTTACACTGTAATGATGAACTATTTTACTCAAAGAAAAATAACTGAAGATACAAGATATTGGGCTTCCCTGGTGGCTCAGTGGTAAATCTTCCTGCAAATGCAGGAGAACTGAATTCGATCCCTGGGTGGGGAAGATCCCTTGCAGGGAAAAATGGTAACCCACTCCAGTATTCTTCCCTGGAAAATCCCATGGACAGAGGAGCCTGATGAGCTACAGTTCATGGGATTGCAAGTGTCGGACATGACTGAATGACAAAGCCACCACCACCACCAAAGATATTCATGTCTGTACTTACAATTCAGATTTAATAGATAGTAACATTTAACTGTATTTTCCTCAAACATCTCTATTTGGGGAGGAGGCATGATTAAGAAAATAGGACATTACAGATTAAGTCCATGTCCCCCTCTCTCCCCACCTGTCCCTATCCTTCTGCCGTCTTATCATGATGCATATCACTTCCCTGCATGTTTTTGTACTTTGAAAAAAATGGTTGTAGAAATTTTGAGTCCAATTTTCTTTACATACATATCTTGTGATAATATCATGAGTTTAAAGTCATAATGTGTATGTTTGAAGTTATTTTTTTCTGAGATCTAATTACAAAAAAGACCCAGTTGTTAGAGGAGGTTGAATTTAGTTAAAATAACCACCAAAAAATAAATCAGACTTTAAGAAGTTAGTTTCAGTTTCTCTTGTCCCTCACCCCTGCCCTCAGCCTCTGAGTAACCTGACAGATCCTTGCACACTGGGGCTCCTTTAGGACCAAGTTCCTAGAGCACGTGATGTTTGCGAGATAACCAGGAGGTGTTTTCTTTTTTGACGTGGTAGTTTGTATTAATAATTCCATTCAATCTGTTTGCTAAGGTTAGGGGCAACTTGGCATTCACATGCTATTTATCTAACATTTTCAATAATTCTTATCCTCTTTCAGGGTTTATTGCTCTCTTGTTGGTAATGGTCTCAAATCCTTGTTTTTCAGATCGTTTTTCTCAGGACTGAGACGGTCACAGTCATTGTATCTGCAGATGGGTAGATTTAGTGTGAGCAAAACCAAATCAAGCAGAGATCACTTGCTTTTCTGTTGGGTCCTGTGAGTGACAGCCAGGAGGGGAGATTTTTCTGCTGTGGTTTTGCTGATTTCTTAGAGGCAGAAGGTGTGTCATAAGACGCATTTTTGGAAGTTTGTTTTTAAAAAATCTATTTTATTACTGATTTTCAAACTAAAACTGTGGCACTCTTTCTATCCTCAGCTCCAGCTATTCTCTTTGGAATTGCTTCCATTGCATTCTTTAGGAAGCCATCTTCTTTCAGGAATTTTCAAGATAACTGGGGTGGCTGCATCTATTTAGCTTGACTATTTTTAGATTGAACCTTGTGAAATTCCATTACTGCAGGTCACAAATGGTCAGATATTGGCAGTTTCAAAGGTTCAGCCCTACATATTTGGGGAACCCTGAACATTTACTGCTCTGAAGACTTTAGAGCTGAAGGGTCCCATCAAGATAATATTGTCCAACTGCCAGCATTTACAGGTGACCGCCCCTGGGCTGGCCCAGGATTGCCCAGTCAGTAGTGAAGTGCCTCACTCAGGCTGAAGCTGTGATTCTAGTTTCCTGACAAAGTGAACTGAGGTGTGAACAGTCAGGCTCCAGGAGATGCTGGCTTAAAAGGATCGGGTTAAAGAAGGGGAGTCCTTTAAGCCCAGAGGGCTGTACCTTTTGTAGGGCTGACAAATTGAGCAAATGCCATGCAGTGGTCCAAGCCAGGGGGACTCAGGACCTGAGATTGCCTCTGACTCAGATAAGGGACCTCTTCCTGGCCTTCTTAATTCTCACACTTTCTGAAATGCCATGTTCAGGAGGCAAGCTGTTCTGCACAGGACTTACTTGGGCAGGTGGAGATGAACCTTTCTGCCCAGATGTGTCCCTTGGGCACAGCTGAACATGACCTACAGGGGGCCTTCAGCAAAGGCTTGGGCGGAGTCCAGTGTGAGACTCCAAACCATTTCTCATCTTTTCCTGCAGGATGGTCTCTGTTTCTTTTTAGAAAACAATGGGCACACCTCTACTCAGATATAAGTAAGAAGCAATGCATCTTCATTAGAGAAAATTTGAAAAACACCGACAGGTAGGGAAAAAAGTCTTCCATCTCCCTACCACTACAAAAAAAATTACCATTAATACTTTGGTAAGTTTCCTTCCAGTTTTTAAAAACTCACAATTACATGCTAAGTATATATCTTGATATTGCCTGCATGTATATGTCTGTTATATATATATATATATATATGTAATAAGAATACATAGAGAGTACTCTATATAAAATATACAATGTCAAGGAATATATACTACTATTGAAATTCTACACAGAGTACAACATATATTTTATATTCCTAAATACTCTATGAAGATAATTTTTTGAACGTATTTATTTTAATTGAAGGCTAATTGCTTTACAATATTGTAGTATTTTTTTACCAAACATCAACATGAATCAGCCATGGGAGCATATGTGTTCCCCATCCTGTCCCCCAGGGGTCATCCCAGTACACCTGCCCTGAGCACCCTGTCTCATGCATCGAACCTGGACCGGTGATCCACTTCACATATGATAATATACATGTTTCAATGCTACCCTTTCAAATCATCCCACCCTCGCCTTCTCCCACAGAGTCCAAAAGACTGTTGTTTACATCTGTGTCTCTTTTGTTGTCTCGCATATAGGGTCATTATTACCATCTTTCTAAATTCCATATATATGTGTTCAGATCAGATCAGTTGCTCAGTCGTGTCCGACTCTTTGCGACCCCATGAATCACAGCACGCCAGGCCTCCCTGTCCATCACCAACTCCCGGAGTTCACTGAGACTCACGTCCATCGAGTCAGTGATGCCATCCAGCCATCTCATCCTCCGTTGTCCCCTTCTCCTCCTGCCCCCAATCCCTCCCAGCATCAGAGTCTTTTCCAATGAGTCAGCTTTTCGCATGAGGTGGCCAAAGTACTGGAGTTTCAGCTTTAGCATCATTCCTTCCAAAGAAATCCCAGGGCTGATCTCCTTGAGAATGGACTGGTTGGATTTCCTTGCAGTCCAAGGGACTCTCAAGAGTCTTCTCCAACACCACAGTTCAAAAGCATCAATTCTTCGGCACTCAGCCTTCTTCACAGTCCAACTCTCACATCCATACATGACCACAGGAAAAACCATAGCCTTGACTAGACGAACCTTTGCTGGCAAAGTAATGTCTCTGCTCTTCAATATGCTATCTAGGTTGGTCATAACTTTCCTTCCAAGGAGTAAGTGTCTTTTAATTTCATGGCTGCAGTCACCATCTGTAGTGATTTTGGAGCCCCAAAAAATAAAGTCTGACACTGTTTCCGCTGTTTCCCCATCTATTTCCCATGAAGTGGTGGGACCGGATGCCATGATCTTCGTTTTCTGAATGTTAAGCTTTAAGCCAACTTTTTCACTCTCCACTTTCACTTTCATCAAGAGGCTTTTGAGTTCCTCTTCACTTTCTGCCATAAGGGTGGTGTCATCTGCATATCTGAGGTTATTGATGTTTCTCCTGGCAATCTTGATTCCAGTTTGTGTTTCTTCCAGTCCAGCGTTTTTCATAATGTACTCTGCATATAAGTTAAATAAACAGGGTGACAATATACAGCCTTGACGAACTCCTTTTCCTATTTGGAACCAGTCTGTTGTTATATGTGTTAGTATACTGTACTGGTGTTTTTCTTCCTGACATTCTTCGCTCTGTAAAATAGGCTCCAGTTTCATCCACCTCATTAGAACTGATTCAAATGCATTCTTTTTAATGGCTGAGTAACATTCCATTGTATATATGTACCACAGCTTTCTTATCCATTCGTCTGCCAGTGGGCATCTAGGTTGCTTCCATGTACTGGCTATTGTAAACAGTGCTACGATGAACATTGTGGTACATGTGTCTGTTTCAATTCTGGTTTCCTGGGTGTATATGCCCAGCAGTGGGATTGCTGGGTCATATGGCAGTTCTATTTCCAGTTTTTTAAGAAATCTCCACACTGTTCTCCATAGTGGCTGTATTCGTCTACATTCCCACCAACAGTGTAAGAGGGTTCCTTTTTCTCCAGCATTTATTGTTTGTAGACTTTTTGATAGCAGCCATTCTGACCGATGTGAGATAGTACCTCATTGTGGTTTTGACTTGCATTTCTCTGATAATGATGATGTTGAGCATCTTTTCATGTGTTTGTTAGCCATCTGGATATCTTCTTTGGAGAAATGTCTGTTTAGTTCTTTGGCCCATTTTTTGATTGGGTCATTTATTTTTCTGAAATTGAGCTGCAGGAACTGCTTGTATATTTTTGAGATTAATTCTTTGTCAGTTGCTTTGTTTGCTATTATTTCCTCCCATTCTGAAAGCTGTCTTTTCACCTTGCTTATAGTTTCCTTCGTTGTGCAAAAGCTTTTAATTTCAATTAGGTCCCATTTGTTTATTTTTGCTTTTATTTCCATTACTCTGGGAGGTGGGCCATAGAGGATCCTACTGTGATTTTTGTCAGAGAGTGTTTTGCCTATGTTTTCCTCTAGGAGTTTTATAGTTTCTGGTCTTATGTTTCGATCTTTAATCCATTTTGAGTTTATTTTTGTGTATGATGTTAGAAAGTGTTCTAGTTTCATTCTTTTACAAGTGGTTGACCAGTTTTCCCAGCACCACTTGTTAAAGAGATTGTCTTTTCTCCATTGTATATTCTTGCCTCCTTTGTCAAAGATAAGGTGTCCATAGGTGTGTGGATTTATCTCTGGGCTTTCTATTTTGTTCCATTGATCTATATTTCTGTCTTTGTGCCAGTACCATACTGTCTTGATGACTGTAGCTTTGTAGTAGAGTCTGAAGTTAGGCAGGTTGATTCCTCTAGTTCCATTCTTCTTTCTCAAGATTGCTTTGGCTATTCAAAGTTTTTTGTATTTCCATGCAAATTGTGAAATTATTTGTTCTAGTTTTCTGAAAAATACGCTTGGTAGCTTGATAGGGATTGCATTGAATCTATAGATTACTTTGGGTAGTATACTCATTTTTACTATATTGATTCTTCCGATCCATGAACATGGTATAGTTCTCCATTTATTTGTGTCATCTTTGATTTCTTTCAACAGTGTTTTATAGTTTTCTATATATAGGTCTTCTTTAGGTAGATTTATTCCTAAGTATTTTATTCTTTTCATTGCAATGGTGAATGGAATTGTTTCCTTAATTTCTCTTTCTGTTTTCTCTGTGTTAGTGTATAGGAATGCAAGGGATTTATGTGTGTTAATTTTATATCCTGCAACTTTACTATATTCATTGATTAGCTCTAGTAATTTTCTGGTGGAGTCTTTAGGGTTTTCTATGTAGAGGATCATGTCATCTGCAAATAGTGAGAGTTTTACTTCTTCTTTTCCAATCTGGATTCCTTTTGTTTCTTTTTCTGCTCTGATTGCTGTGGCTAAAACTTCCAAAACTATGTTGAATAATAGTGGTGAGAGTGGGCGCCCTTGTCTTGTTCCTGACTTTAGGGGAAATGCTTTCAATTTTTCACCATTGAGGATAATGTTTGCTGTGGGTTTATCATATATGGCTTTTATTATGTTGAGGTATGTTCCTTCTATTCCTGCATTCTGGGTTTTTTTTTTTTTAATCATAAATGGATGTTGAATTTTGTCAAAGGCTTTCTCTGCATCTATTGAGATAATCATATGGTTTTTATTTTTCAATTCGTTAATGTGGTGTATCACATTTATTGATCTGCAGATATTAAAGAATGCTTGCATCCCTGGGATAAAGCCCACTTGGTCATGATGTATGATCTTTTTAATATGTTGTTGGATTCTGTTTGCTAGAATTTTGTTAAGGATTTTTGCATCTGTGTTCATCAGTGTTATTGGCCTGTACAAAACAAAAAAGTTTTCTTTTTTGTGTGGCATCTTTGTCTGCTTTTGGTATTAGGGTGATGGTGGCCTCATTGAATGAGTTGGAAGTTTACCTTCCTCTGCAATTTTCTGGAAGAGTTTGAGTAGGATAGGTGTTAGCTCTTCTTTAAATTTTTGGTAGAATTCAGCTGTGAAGCTGTCTGGTCCTGGGGTTTTGTTTACTGAAAGTTCTGGTTACAGTTTCTATTTCCATGCTTGTGATGGATCTGTTAAGAGTTCCTATTTCTTCCTGATTCAGTTTTGGAAAAGTTATACTTTTCTAAGAATTTGTCCATTTCTTCCAAGTTGTCCATTTTATTGACATGTAGTTGCTGATAGTAGTGTTTTATGATCTTTTGTTTTTCTGTGTTGTCTGTTGTGATTTCTCCATTTTCATTTCTAATTTTGTTGATTTGATTCTTCTCCCTTTTTTTCTTGATGTCTGGCAAATGGCTTGTCTATTTTATTTATGAAGATAATTTTTCAAGGCTGTATAATGTTATATCAGGCTTCCCCAGTGCTCAGAGGTAAAGAATCCGCCGGCAATACAGGAAACCCGGGTTCGATCCCTGGGTGGGGAAGATACCCTGGAGGAGGACATGGCATCCCACTCCAGTATTTTTTCCTGGAGAATCCCATAGACAGAGGAGCCTGGAGGGCTATGGTCCTTTGGGTCGCAAAGAGTTGGACACGACTGTAGTGACTGAGCATGCACAAATACAATATTCTATTACGTGATTCCCACCCCACCCCACCCCACCCTCATTGTGTAGTTAGCCAGTTCTCCTTTTAGGATAGCCATTAAAAAATGAGCTCTGAACTTCTGGGTTCAAATCCAAGCATAATGTTTGTGTGAATGTTGGCAAGACACTTAACTTCTCTGCTCCTCAATTTCTTCATCTTTAAAACAACCATAAGAATTCTACTGGTATGGAAAAGAGAACACAGTCTCCAAATTTAAAAGCCAGGACTTTGCCATTTACAAAAGCTGTGCTGAAAGGGGGAAGGAGGAGAATGCTTATGAGACACAGTCCAGATCCCCAACTCATCAAAATTGCAGGCAGTCTTACATAAAGTTATATAAAGTATAAAAGTCTTATATAAAAGTGTGTCAAAGGTCCCTTCCCAGGTTTGCCTTTGGTTGGCAAGGAGAAGGGACCTGAAGACACCAAGGTGGGACTTTGCATCACAAATTAAGGCTACTAAAAACATTCCTTTCAACTTAACATTTTCAAGACACAGGATTTATCCAGTTAAAATTTAGTAATCTTTAAAATCAGTACAATGTTTTCCAGGGGAGCAAAACATTAAACATTCACATAGGGGTTGTGTTATCCAGATACTAAACATTTACCAAACATTAGCATTTCTTTGATAGTTGAGATGTTTAACTTTGATTAAAGAGTCATTAATTTTCTTAACTCACAGCATTGCTGTGAAAACAAAACACTTAGAAAGAGGGTTGGCAAACTTTCTTGTAAAAGAAGGGTCAGTGAGTAAAACTTTTAGACCTTGCAGGCCAAATGCTCAAGCAGGTACAGATAATATGTAAATAAATGTGCATAGCTGTGTTCTGACAAAGCTTTCTTTATGAACATTGAAATTTTAATTTCATTTAATTTTCATGTGTCAGAGGTAATTATTTTCCCTTTGAATAAAAACAAGATTTGAAAATATAAGAAGGGACATACACGTTTAAACTCACAACTCTACAAAATTGAGTGCTGGACCCAATCTGGCCCCTGGGCAGAAGTAACCCCTGGCTTAGAATAGTCCTCAGCCTTCATTAAGTGCTGTGTGTGTGTTAGCTGTGACACTTCCATGATTAGAGCTGTCATCACCATCATCACTAGCACCATGCAGTGCTGGGTCCTGGAGGTGGCGGGGATTGTAGTACACAAGCCCCTGCATCCCATCTATAGCAGCAGCATCTTGACCAGCTCCTGGCTCCATCACAGAAAAGAGGTTTTGTCTCCCATGTTGGTGGTGGTGCCCATATCAGAGGCTGCCTGGAGAGCTGTGCTAGGCTCAGAGGGAACGGGTTCCCTGCATGACTAGCAGCGCCAGCCCTGGAGTGAGGGTAGCACACGTTCTGTGTCCTTTGATGGACCTTTTAGCCTGTGCTCTTCCTGGGGATGGGTGAAAGAGGGAGACAGAAAAACCCCCTGTGCATAACTGATGCTAGTTCACCTTCTGTTTTAAAACTACAAAAGTCCGGCAAAAAGGGAGTTCTAAAAGGAGCAGTGAAAAAGCTGCTGGGAGTTCAGGGAAGAAAGAGTAGGGTGTTGCTAGCAAGAGCCACGGTGCTTGGGTCAATGAGAATCCTGCGTGCATTCAGATCAGTAGAAAAATTGCAGATATCTTTATAAACCTTGACAGCATTGTTTCATTATTCATGAAGGCTTTTTTTTAAACCGTAACCAGCTTCATTTTAAAGGAAATTTATTCCCAAGGCGTTTTTAATTGAGTTTTCATGGTAATTCTTTGTATTGACTGTTAAATCAACATACAAAATAAACAATATTAGAATTTATTCTTTTATTCAGTAAGTCTCAACTCTGCTTCTTCAAGATAATGAAGGAAGAGTGAGCCCAGTTTTTCATAAATTGTATACATAGCACTTCATGGCCTTTTCTGACCTTTTAAGAGTAATTTTTAAAAGGACAATTTTTTAAAAAAACTTTATTTTATATTGAGGTATAACCAATTAACAATGTTGTGATAGTTTCAGGTGGACAGCAAAGGGACTCACCCATACATATACATGTTTTTTGACTAAGGAAATTAGCCTTAAATCCAGAATTTTCTGTGTGAGACCTTCCACAGTATGCATGTGTGAAGTTATTGATGCTTGTGGGGTGTATGTGTGTGCAGAGTGTGTGTGTATGTGCACATGTGCATATTTCAAAGCTGTACTGTTAAGGCTTTTAATAATTCACTTCTGAAACAGAAGTTTCTTGAAGCCAAGTACTATTTTGATTAAATCTTTGGATGAAATTTATCATTTTTGTCTCCTGTGGTGCCTTGCACAGTAGTATAAATCCAAAATTATTTGATAAGAAAAGGAATGAATCAGGGCTGCTAAGTATCTATTGTCCTTTGCTCCAATTCTCTACCCTTTAGTTCTCTGGAAAACATTCTGGCTGGACATCCAGTCCTTGCTTCAGTATTTCTGAAAAGGCTGTTTTCTGCCAATTCTGCTTCCTGTAGCTGCCCTTACAATGATATCAATCCTTGAGATGCCTGAGGACAATGGTGATCAATTGTGACAATAGTGATCACGGCTCCCATCCTACTACATACCACCACCGTCACACCACGTATACTTTTCCCCCTGGGCTAAATATCTGAAATTTTTTTTCCCCCAACTTTTCTGACACACCTTTCTGTCCAGATATTTCTGCTGCTTCCTGGCTGCCCCTCTGTATAATTTCCTATGTGTTGGGAGCTGGTTCGCAGTGGGGCCCCCCAGATCTCTCTGTTGTGTACAGGTATGGCCTCAGCTGGGCCTGGATGGTGGAATTCTCCTCTCTTCTTCTGGTTGTGCTCCTGTTAATAAAACCCAGCCTGTCAGAGCCTCCTGCCTGCCACTTGAGATTGATTCATCTTGGACTTATATTGCCAACTCTAACTCATATTTCTTAATATAGAATAGGTCATGAACTCTCCTAGGTTGCAGAACAGACCCAGGGAGGGGGTTCCTAGTGACACTGGGTAGTAGTGGATGGTGAATTGGAGGTATTCCCCAAAAGGTTAGTTGTGGACCTGTGGAAGAAGATAAATGGAGCCAAGTTGAAGATCAGGAAAACCAGAGTAACAGGTGGGTGAATGACATTAGAAAGACAAGCAAAGGTGTAGGGGTGTTCCAGAGGCCAGGCAAAGAAGAGAATGTATAGCTCAGAGGGAGGCCAGCATAGAAGCATGGATAGTCTGTTGACCTGAACCCTTAGCATCTTTCTGAGTATTTCTTTCTTGTAGATCCTTTGTGCTTTACCTAAAAGAATCAAATTTTAATGATGTGGAGCTGGAATCTCATGAATTATTTGTGAGCCAGATTTCCCTTTTTCTGTAGTAGATTTGTTCTTGAATTTTTAAAACAGTCTTTTTATGGGATGTTACATTTCTCTGATTAAACTTCTACTTGCTAATGGGACCCATCTTCCTATTCTCCAAAGACCTTTTGAACCTAAATAGGAAAAAAAAAAAAGCTACAGTGTTGAAGTTGTGACTTTGCCACTTCTAACCAGCATCTTGCACGAATCACTCTCATCTGTAGGCAGAGAAGAATAACATTTACCTCCTTAATAACTTGCCTCATTGGGTAGTTGGGAAGATTAAATTAAATCGCCCCTTTGGAGTACCTGGCACAATGCCCACCTGTACCTAGTCACAGCTATTTTTCTGCTCTTCAATATATTCACCATCTTGCCCACTCTTAGGTCAGATTTAATAAGCTGCCTTCTCTGTATTCATCCAAATTCTTCATTTTTATTGAATTTAATGGAAAGAGACCAAGGACAGAATGCAAAGATTTCTAAGGGCTATGTCTAGGACTTTGGAACAGTGATCTGTGTTGGGGGTCAAATAGTCAGATACTGTTATGAACTTCCTCATTTTACTGTGTGAGGCAGCCAGGTGAGAGAGTGCTGAGCCTGTATCAATTTGAAGAGTGCATGTCCTCCCTAAAGCAGACATCACTATAAAAGTCCCTGCCAAACCAAACACTTTGATACAGGGAATCAAGGTTCCAACTCCATCAGTTGGTGCGTATAGGTCCCTAGAACTCTCTTGCATTGGGTTACTGTGGCTTTAGAGCAGAGGTTCTCAAAGTATGGTCCAGAGACCATCAGTAACCCCTGGAAACATGTATTAATGCAGATTCTCAGGCCTCAACCAGAAACTCTGGAGGTGGTGCCCAGCAATCTAACTGAACAGACGCTCTATTAGATTCTGATCATGCTCAAATTTGAGACCCAATGATTTGGGAAAGTGTTCTCAATCTTGGCTGGACATTGGAGCTTCAGAAATCCAGTTGCTTGGTTTCCACTTAGCAGATTTTGGGTAGAGCCTGGACATCAGAATTTTTCAAAGCTCCAAAGGGGATTTTCGGGGGCATCCAAGGTGGATAAGTGCTGTTGTAGGAACCTGTTGAAATGCCCACATACCCTTTCTCCTGGGTTGGGAGGCAAGGAGTGGAAGGAATGCACAGTTTGGCACAACTCCCACGTGATCTTTTGCAACCATCAAAACCTGCTTCCCCTTGGAGAACATGACCTTAATTTACCAGCCTCAAGAAATAGCCTTGATGGGGCTTTTCCTAGACTGAATGAATATTCACTCAATGTGATTTGTTTTAAAGGTTGCTTTTAATGCTATATTTGTTCAGCAAATGTAGGCACTCATATAGCACAAATATTAACTCCTAAATCCTCAAAGGCTTTCTCTGCGATATGCCATCTGGCAGGCATTATTGTAATCATCTCTTTATTATCCACACTAATGAAGGACTAGCATGGCATTGGTAATTGAAAAACACAGATCATTTAAAAATCATTCAGGCTCGTGCCAGCACTGCTTCCCCAACCAGGAAGCATTCAGGAGTAAAAAATATTGACTGATTACAGGTTCCTACCTTCCCCGTGGAGGTACTAATATATATTATTTTCGTCCGAAATTTGAGAAATAGAAGTGAGAGGCTTCTAAATTATAATTCCTTTTTCTGAAAAAGGAAATTTCTGTTTTCTGAATAAGAGGCCAAAGCACAAAGCAGATAAACAACAAGTATATTTATAATGCATCACACCCTGGAACCAGTCAGTTTAAAGCATGATACTCAGGGGATCATGGGACTCAGGGATGCTTAGAGAAGCTGCATGGGACTCAGGGGATGAGTGGATATGGATTCCAGATCTTACTTTGATATTACTTGTGTTATTTGAGATGAGTCATTGCAGTCATCAGTAGGTCTCAAATTGTGGTCCCCAACCGGCAGCATCTGTGTCACTTGGGAACTTGTTAGAGATGCAGATCCTTGGACCTCACTCCAGCCCTCCTGAATCAGAAGGGCCAGCAATTGGTGCTTCAGCAGAGCCTTCAGGAGATTTGGCTTGGATTCCTGCTTAAGTTGGAGCACCAGTGTTCACCAGGTGCTTAGTTTTCTTAACTACAAAATCAGATGACCAGCCTAGCTTATATTTGAAGTCCACAACTCTCCAGTGACCTCCAGTGATTTGGGCCTGGAACATATTTAAAGATTCTCTGTCTTAGACCTTGGATGTGTGATTGAAACAATTCAACTTAAAAAACTGGCATGAGGATAATAGAAGAGAAACAGATCTCTAGGAACACTAAACACAAACCGTACGTAGGGTGCTCGCTATAAAATAAATCATGCTATCTTCAGTTGGTTGGTACCATTTTCCCAAAGTGAAAATTTTTGGTGCCTTGGAAATGCAAGTGGCTGCTCCCCCTTTCTACAGAGGCTTAGAGCTGTCTGATGTGATTCAGGGAGCAGCACTTCTACAGGCTCTAACAAATGGCATTTCAGGAGGATGTACAGAGGTACACAGGCTTTGCAGTAAAACAAGGGAAATTTTCAAGTCATTTATCAAAGCACTTGCAGCTTCCATTTCAAGACAGGTGGGAAAAAAATAACATGGAACAAGAAAAGAAAATAAATCTGTATCTAGAGCATCTCATAAATAAGGAAGGAATAGGGGAACTATTGGCCTTGCTGGGTTCTCAGATTATTTTCGTCACAGTATAGAGAGCTCTCAAATGTCTTGGCAAGTAATTCTTATACTTTTTCCATTATCAGAATCTATGCTTGTAAAATAATTTCACTGGCTGTTAAAACCAAAAGAGAAAGAGGAAACAATCATTTCAAGGAGAGAGAGGCTGGAAAAATGAGTTAAAAAGACAGAGACAGAAAAAAACCAGACTATCGTTCACTCACAAGGCAAGTTATTTTTTAATCTAAAATGCAGTGACGCTTCATAATTTAGAGCAAGTCATAGAAAATCAAAGGCAATTTTCTAATTGACTTTGGTTTAATAAGAGCCTATTTTTTGGAGACAATAAGACCTGGTTTATTGAACATGAGAGAGACTCTGGTCTGTTATGTCTGGAAGGGATGGAGAAATTAGAGCTTTTATTGAAAAGGATAGATCACAGGCCCACTTTGCCTGAACAAAGCGTTGACTGGGGAAAACTACAACGACTGAGAACCTGCATTGGACATCTTTGTAAAATTTCCAAAGGTGTCTGGTTGAACAGCTACGTGACACTAAAATCCTGGTTTAAAGCCTGTGACCTTAGTTCAGATTCTGGTTCTGCCACCTTCTGGCTCTAAAACTCTGCAAGCTATCCAGATGCTCAGTGCCTCAGTTTTCTACCATCAATGGAGGAAAATAATAAGACCCGCTCTGTGGGAATTTTATGAGGATTAAGAGTTAACATCTTCAAGGTGGTTTATATAACACGTAACAGATAGCAGGCATTATTTTATTGGGACTGTTTGCTAAATAGCCACATGAATCTTTAAAAGAGCTATAAAAATATACTTTTTCTTTACTGTAAGACCTTTGAAAGCAGCAGTGCCCTATTTGATACCCCCATTGTGTGCCTAAGGAAGTGTATAATTGACTGAAATAGGTTTCTAGAGGGTCCTAGGAGCACTGTTCAAACAAGACTGATGACCCTTGACCCACAGGGCCTTCTTTTTGGTCAGCTTCACTAACACATAGCTTTGGAGGGTTGTTCAAACTAGATTCAGAGAAACTAATTTCTTTTTCAGATGATTGTCTTTCCATATACTTATTTTTGGAATAGATTCATAGACCAACACTAGAAATAAGTCTGAAGTAAATGTCATGTTTTTCTCTTTTATTTGGCACACTCTCCTTTGTTGGCCCGACCATGCTGTGTAGCAGCTAATATTGATTAGCCTACTTTTTTCTCAAGCTTTTCTCAGGCTATATAAAGTATAAATGGCTAGCAGTACCAAAATAAATGCATTCAACATATAAAGGAAAAAAGTAGGAGCAAAAGCATGTGGAAACTTGTTGTCCAAGCAAGACCTTGCCTGCACTTCCAAGTTCAAGTTGCAAGTTCCTGGGCAAGATTCTTATCTCATCTGAGCTGTAGTTTCCTCATCAATAAAATTCGTGCAGCCACTATGGAAAACAGTATGGTGCTTCCTCAAAAAACTAAAACTAGAACTACCATATAACCCAGCAATTCCATTCCTGGGTATATATTCAAAGAAAACTGAAATGCTAATTCAAAAAAATACATGTATCCCAGTGTTCATAGCAGCATAGCCAAGATATGAAAATAACCAAAGTGTCCAGCCACAAACAAATGGGTAAAGAAGGTGTGACATAGATGTAGATATATGTGTGTACACACACACACACACACACACATCCATCCATACAATGGATTTCTACTCAGCTATAAAAAAAAAAAATTCACCATTTTTTAACAACACGGATGGACCTGGAGGATATGACATTAGTCAGATGGAGAGAGACAAATACTGTATGCTATCACTTATGTGTGTAATCTGAAAAATAAGACGAATGACTACAACAAGATAGAAAAAGACTCACAGATATAGAGAACAAACTGATGGTTACTAGTGGGGAGAGTGAAGCAGCGAGGGGCAGAATTGGAGTATGGGATTAAAAGATACAAACCACTATGGATAAAATAAAATATACAAGGACATATTGTAAAGCACAGGGAATATAGCCAATATTTTGTAATAACTTTAAATGTTGAAATTAATATAATGTAAATCAACTGTACTTCAATAAAATGTACACCTAAGAAAAAATATGAGATGAATTTTGGAGTATTCTACTCCAGAATTAAACAAAAATAAAACAGCATTGTATTATTAAAAATTAATAAAATGAGGATAACAATAGTGCCCACCACCTATTTATTAGATGAGAGAACCCTAGTGAAACCCAAACTAGTGCTAGCCCTGAAGAGTATTCAACAGATAGTAACATTTTTATGTTAGCTGTGTTCATGAAAATCGAATACATTCAAGTCAAAATAAAAATGTACACATAATGAGGGCACTTCTACCATTCTCTTCTAAAGGACTGAAAATATTACAAGATTTTCACTGCAAGTTACTTTTTAGTCTACATCTTTGATCATTTATTTTCAGCATTTTGCTTCACCCACCCCCTCACTTTTGAATACAGGTCTGACTCTCATACACCAGTGAGTATCAGATTAAGGCTGAATCTCACTGCACTTGATGTGCTCAATGATTTTCATTTTTGTTACAATTTTATTTATTTTATGAAATATATCTTTCTTATCCTAACTAGTAGTACTTCGGTATTTAAAAAATTTTTCAACATCTTAACAAACAAATCAGGTTAAAGTGCTAAAACAAAATATTGAAGTCAGTACATGGGCCCAGATTGCTTTACAGATATGGACAGAGGTTTCTGGAAATTGCGGAACTGTGGCCAGTAGGAAGCCACTGTCCTATAATTTTACATGTTATTAGCTCATAAAACAATGTCAAATCAGCATGCAAAAGATAACTTCTGTGTATTCTTGAAGGAGGTAAAAAAGTGTGGGTTGTTTGAGCAAGTGAACAAAAAATTCTTCCTGTATGTAAAGTAAAAAAAATTACCGTTGACCAAAATTTCTCTGGCATATCAGAGGGTCAGACTGTTTATTAAGAAGTATTCAGGAACAAAATAAAATATATTCTTTCATACAAATTACCTAGATTATGAGGAAAGAGTAGTTTCTTGAATATCTCTTCAGCATTTCTTTTCAATCTCTTTAGCAGAAAAATGACTTCCCTCAAATCATTTGCGTGTGGGCTAAGTTGCTTTCGTCGTATCTGACTTTGTGGGACTCTATGGACCATAGCCTCCCAGGCTCCTCTCTCCATGGAATTCTCCAGGCAAGAATATTGGAGTGGGTTGCCATGCCCTCCTGCAGGGTATCTTTCCAGCCCAGGGATGGAACCCTCAACACTTACATCTCCTGCATTGGTGGGCAGGTCCTCTACCACTGGTGCCACCTGGAAAGCCCCCCAAATCATTAGCCATTTAGATCTGAATTTTCAAGACAGATGTTGGTAATTGTTTTCGACAGTTGGCTGTGGAAAGTGGTTTACTGCCCTGACTAGGAGTCTCTGGTGGTGTTTACTGAATAATCTTGAGCATATGGACAATTTATTGGGCATATTTATAACTATTGTGTTTTGTTTTTTTGTGTGGTTCTTGACACTGTGTGGGTGACAAGGCCAGAGCACTCCCTGGAAGTAGGGAGATGTTAGGATCCTGTGAACATCTGAATTTTATAGTCATGTGTCTGCAGAGACCTATAAGTCTGGACAGTTCACAAACACCATGGACTGGTGTGACCATACTTTACCCTCACTCATGAGGATGAGGAAGTTAAGGTGCAGAAAGGTAAATGGCAGACATACAGCTTTATCCCAGGTCTTTCTTCCCAAATACTACTGGTTCCAGTAGAGCACAACCACCAGAAATAACTGTTTTTGCATTATTTTCTTTTCTTGCAATGTCACATGTCTAAGAATAATCCCATATTTCGATTTTCAGCTGAGTCTCCCAACCCTGTGTCTAGAAGCCGATTTTGACGCACTTGTAGAAAGAAGCCCCCATCGCCACCACAACAGGCTCACATGGAGACAGCAAATGTCCTACTTGATTATTTGGAGCTTGCCCTGTGGTACTTTGTGGTCTTGTGGAGGGAAACCAGACCTCTAGTGGTTGTTGATGAAATCTACTGAAGAACTGACCTGATCAAACCTTTTGTTTTAACCACAGAATCATGTCAACCCCGCCATGGACTTTACCCAGACCCCTCCTGGGATGTTAGCTCTGGACAACATGCTGTACTTCGCCAAGCACCATCAGGATGCCTACATCCGGGTAAGCATGTGGCCTCTTTCAACTGTTGTAGGTTTTCTGCTGAATTTGAATTTCCAACTTGTATATATAGAGGGATTACCCTTTAGATGAGTGGCCCCAGAGTTTTGCTTCTGTTATTTAGTAAAGTAAAAAATGAAAATTAAATGAAATGAACACCAAAGTAGGGATTTTTAACTTTTAGGTTTTTTTCACATGATGACATTTTAAACATATATTAGATACTGGAAAAATATATAATTCAGTTATTTGATTATGGCAAAATCTCTTATCCTTAAATAACAAAGAGAAATGGAAATCTCTTAAGACTTTTCTGACTTCTTGAGAAGAGTCTCAGGATTCTGTCTAGTACTGCTCTGTTCAATCTAATGCTGTAGATACAATAAGATAAACAGAGAAGTGTGGGAGAGATGGGGAGGGAGATGAAATGCCTTCTTGCATTTCATAACAGATCAGTGAAACACCAGCTACCAGAGCAGATTCCTTTGTGGGTGGGGTGAAGGCAAGTTGAAGGTGCCCAGCTCTGCATCGGCAGGAAAGACAGAGTGTGAAAGAACTGGAGCATGGAGACAGTGATAGAGAAGGTCTGCCCATCAAGGCTGCTCCACTGGAGACCCTGGATTTGTGTTGACCTCTGTCCCCAGTCTCTAGAAAGAGGACCACAGTTGGGGCAGGAATATAGATCTATGATTGAGATGGAGGAGGATATGAATAAATGGGCAAGGGCATTGGTGAGTGGTTAAAGTGATGACTGGATATAAACTTAGAAAATAGTCAATGAATGAAAATCCTAATGCATGAAGGCTAAAGCTGAAATCGGAGTAGGATATGAGCCTGTATGGGGCTTCCCAGGTGGCGCTAGTGGTAAAAGAACCTGCCTGCCAATGCAGGAGACGTTAAGAGGTGTAGGTTCGATCCCTGGGTTGGGAAGATCGCCTGGAGAAGGGCATGGCGACCACTCCAGTATTCTTGCCTGGAAAATCCCATGAACAGAGAAGCCTGGCAGACTATAGTCCATAGGGTGGCAGAGAGTCGGACACAACTGAAGTGACTTAGCACATGAGCATTTACTCCAGACCTTCTCTGTTGGATCCCTCTTAGCACTGGCTTTCTGGAGACCAGGGCTCAAGACCTTTCACTATTGTTACCTGGTGATGTAAATGTGAGCCATTCCTTTTGAATGGGCTACAGTTTCTTCTCCAAACTAGGGAGCTTTATTCCCCCAGGGAGCATTTGAAAATGTGTGGGCTTTTTTTTCCTTTTTTAGTAGTCACCATGCCCATTGGGGTTCTACTAGCCACAACCCTCTAAAACATGGGACAGTCTGCACCATGAAAATTTATCCTACCCAGTAGTGACTCCTTTGAAAAAAAGCCATGCCAGATCTGAGTTCCCTGTAAGCACTATCAGTTCAGTTCAGTTCAGTTGCTCAGTTGTGTCTGACTCTTTGCAATCCCATGGACTGCAATATGCCAAGTCTCCTTGTCCATCACCAACTCCCGGAGTTTACTCAAACTCATGTCCATTGAGTCGGTGATGCCATCCAACCATCTCATCCTCTGTTGTCCCCTTCTCCTCCTGCCTCCAATCTTTCCCAGCATCAGGGTCTTTTCAAACATTTTAACTTTATGTTTTTCTATATATGCAATTTGACAAACTTTGACTTATATTGAAGCATTATTTATAATTTAATTATATGAAGGATTTTATGAATTTCTCTGAAAGTTTTATGCACTTCTCAGGTACTCGGTCAGAAATACAATTTTCCATAAGAAAATAGTTTTTTCAAAAAAGTTTAATTTGTTTTATATGTGCGTACATTTATTGCACAGATTTTTTTCTAGGAATGTAATTGCTCCCACAGTAAGTAAATTAATATTTTTGAGATACCATGTAGTATGGCCTTAGAGAGTTGAGTGTGAAAAGAAGAAGCCTATTAGAAATTAAATTTAGCATTAACTGATTCATGTTTGTGGATGAATGTTTCTAAAATTAGAATATTGATGCTCAATGTATTGTTAATTGCATAAGGCACATATGTCTCAAGAAGAGTAATATAATATTTTAAGCCCATTTTCTTCGATGTGTTCTCTAAACCATCATAAGTTAAACTAATACCACAGCAACCTGATAGAACTTTATATCTGATAGGAACTTAAAAGAAAATCCTGTTTGAAAGGAAAGTGTGGCCCTTTTCATCCACATGCACTTTACTTTCTGGTTAGACATTCCGATAACTGAGTTATCTGTTGTTTTCTAAAAAGTGTCCCTTCCTTGATGTTTTTTCTGTGTCCTATCTGACTTCGGGGTCATTAACTGCTACTTGGAAAGCTAAAGCTATTTATCTGAATGAAAGGGATTACAGGATCGTATATAAAATCTGAGGCATTTCAAAGGAAGTTTTTCGATTTTTTAAAATGTTTATTTATTAATGTACATATTTTTGGCTGCAGTGAGTCTTTGTTGCTTTGGTCGGGCTCTCTAGTGTGGAGACTGAGCCGACTCTGTGGTTGCAGCATGCGGGCTTCTCACTGTGGTGGCTTCTCTTGTGGAGTGTCAGCTCTGGCGGCACCTGGCTTCAGTAGTTGCTGCTTGTGGGTTCCAGAACACAGGCTCAACAGCTGTGGCGCACGAGGTTAGTTGCTCTGTGGCATGTGGAGTCTTCCAGACTAGGGATCGAGTCTACATCCTCTGCATTGGCAGGCCAATTCTTATCCACTGAGCCACTAGCCAAGTCCCTGCAAAGAAGTTTTGTAGCGACTATGAAAGCAGGCTTCTCAGGTAGCACAGTAGTAAAAAATCCTCCTGCCAATGTAGGAGATGCAGGAGGACAAGGTTTTATCCCTGAATCAGGAAGATTCTCTGGAGTAGGAAATGGCAACCCACCCCAGTATTCTTGCCTGGAAAATTCCATGGACAGAAGAGCCTGGTGGCTTCAGTCTGTGGGGTTGCAAAGAGTCAGACACAACTCAGCACACACGCACACACATGAAAACAGATGTCCCACTGGCAGTAAAATAGAGACAATGAAAATTGTCATTTCAGCAGCTAATTATAGATTTTGGTCTATGAGCTGAGTGGTCTCTTCTGAAATATAAAGGTGGGCTCTTGGGTTTTTAATAAGTTTACATTTTGATAAAATTTGTGTTTTTTTATGGTAAATTTCCTATCTAAATGCAGTTATTCACTTATTATTTATATCTTTCATTCAGTAAGCATGTATTCTCTACCTGAATATATAGTCTCACTTTTCACTTTGCCAGTCAGATTTATGGCTGAGGTTTTTAAAAAGAATTCTAATGTACACACACACGCATACCCGTTCCTTCTTTGCCCTTGATACACTCCACCACCCTTCAGCTACTGTTTTCCCTCGAGCACTGTGTGTTTTTCCCTGTTGTCTCCTTGCGCCATGTTCTAACTCACCTGCCCCTGACTTTACAACACTTGGCACCCGTCACTTTCCAGAAACTGTTCTCCTGCTACATGAAGAGCCCTCACCTCCTCCTTTGTCTCATTTGCCCTCCCATTGACACTGGACACTGTTTCCATTGGCTGGTTCTCCCTTTTTTGCCTGCAGCCTATGGTGTCTGTCTTGGTTCTCTCCTTGGCTGTTTTAGTCTCTCTGATGGGTTTCTCTGCTTATCAAATGCGCATGATCCTCATGGCCCAGTCTGTGGAGCACTTTCCTTTCAGGCACTCAGGCTGCGTGCGTTTACTGAGTAACTATCAAATAGCCTGCAGTGAATGAGGAGACAGCAAGTCCCCAAGGAGCAAGTCACTCATGAGTCCTGTCCTTGAGGATTTTACTGTCTACAGATGGCAAGTATGGGGAGCTGGGGGAAGAGATAAATACCAGCACTTTCCAAGCCACTCATTGGATTTTGATTGGGTATGAGTGATACTGGGGACACAGAGGAGCATCACAAACATAGACGTCAGGTAAGGAGGACTTCCTGGAAGAAGTGGCATAACACTTAGACCTGTTGGGTAGTACTAGTTATCAGGTGAGGGGAAAAGGGTGTGAGAAAGTACTCTAAATGGAGGGAAATATGCAAACAGAGGCATAAAGATGTGCACTTTATTTAAGGAACCGCAAATAGCACAGAATGGTTAAGGCAGGGAGTGGCAGATATGATCATGGCTTGGGAGATAATTGTGGGCTGGTTCGTTAGGCATCCTTCATGTAGTATTAAGTTGTTTAGGCCTTAACCCAAAGGCAGTGAAGAATTTCTGCACTATTTTAAGGAAAAAGAATGAGAGTCGATTTTAGAAAAATCATTCTCCTGCCAGAAAAGAAACGTGAGAAATCGATACTAGTGGTGAAAATGAAATTGGGGAAATTATAGAGAAACGATGGTCACCTGATTGAGGGTAGTAGCCGTGGCATTGGGGAGAAGCAGTTTGAATGAATTATTTTGGAGCTGAGATAAATTTGATTCCCTCCAAGGAAGAGAGAAATACTGGCTTGAGTGGATGGACAATGGTGTCATAGATGAAATAGATCTGCACGCTGTGAGGGGATAGTCCTTTGGAGACATCCAGACCCTATACGTACATGGGGCATCTGTCCAGGTCTTCGTTTCTAATAGACAGTGAGCCCAAACCTATATAGATACCACATTCTATGCGTTCTCCATTCTAAACTTTCTCTTTTCCTCTCATCTATTCTCCCTTTTTTCTATTCATGTAGATTGTTACAATATTATCTTAATTACCTCCCTGCTAAAGCCTGCACTCTTTGAACCCACCTTCCAGGCTAGCTGCTAGAAAGATTTTTCTAACCACAGTTCAGAACACTTTGGGAACCACCCCTGGCCCACAACTCTACCTCTGGCACCTGGCACATAGTGGATTTTAATGATTGCTTGCTAGTTGAGTAGTTTCTTTAGTTTTATTTCGATCGTCTCTTGCCAGTGATCAATTCGTTTTTATCATCTGGGAATCATGGTCTTTGGTTCTCTTAACAATCATGTAAAGGTATATTTTTGCAACATGAATTTATTGATGGGCAGTCTGGTTTTTCATGTATTGTTTGAATAAACTTGGTAACCATGTATTAATGAAAGCAGCAGACGTAATTGAATTAACCCACACTTGGACGGGCACAGAACACAAGGAGAAATTGCAAATCTGAGCATCCCACTATGCCCAGAGTAAAATCTGAAGACATAGCATGATTTCAGACTTTGAGTCTTATTTACTGTGGGCATAATTGCTTTTTTTTCTGGAAATGCTTCATTCCCAGAGCCCCCCATCCCACTCCCACCCAAGGCTGTCTGTGTGAGGTGGAGGGTGGGGCTTGGCTCACTCCCGTGATTCTGCTGTCGCTCAGAGACGGATAACTGAGCGTGTCGTGTGTGGTTTCATCTTGCTTTTGCTTTCACTCCCTGGAATGGCAATTCTTAGTACCTTGGAAGAAAGAAGCTTAGTGACTCCATTGGAAATAAAACCTTGGGTCTTAGAACATATATTCTTGCTGTATTTAATTATTCACTGGAAACCACTGAGACCAAATGACTTGTTTTCTTTTGGTTCAAGACTCAGACTGGCTATTGTGGGAGCCAAGATTTAGCCACAAAGCAGGAGGAAGAAACTAAGGATTCCCAACACACAATGGTCAGGTCTGGGGAGGAACTGGGACTGGAAAAAAATACCTGAGAAAAATGCTAAACTAAAGACGTCATTTCAGGATGGAAGTAATTCTTTATGGTGATACTTGTCTTCCGCTGATTGTTCAGAGAAAATAAGTACCTAGTACAGGTTGGGTGACATAAGATGCACTCCATATATTTAGCTCAGTCTTCAAGAAAAGCTTGTGAGACAGATGTGTTATCACATAGATTCAGGTCCTAGGACTTACAGGAGTACTAAGAGCTCCACTAGGTCAAACAGCCAGGAGACCAGCTGACTTTGAACTTCGGCTTTGGCTTCCAAATCTTAGGCTCTTTGCATTCTACAGCCTCCTTTCTCAGGGCTTGGTTTGTGATGAATGCAACAGGTCTGTTTTTCCTGACATGATGGGTAAAGGGACAGACTCAGAGGAATGCTTAAAGACATGGGAAGTTGATGGGACCATCAAACAAGTGTTTATATTCAGTTCTGATTTTCCTAAATCTAGCATGATCAGAAGGTTGTTCCTAAAAGGAGGAGAGGTGGCAACTTCTTCCATTTTATTACAGACTTTATATAAATATCATAGTGTCTTTATTAGATTGTAAATCCTTTGAAAACCGAGGCTGTCTTTTTCCTATGTATTGTCATATTACCACATATTTGATTGCTACTTACATCATGCTATTTAAAGGGGTAATCGAGCCTGGTGAAGGGATCACTACAAAGCTTTCCAGATTGCAGATGTGGTCATTAGCTTCAGACTAGTGACAGGAGAAGTGACAAGCAGAAGAATTTCAGAAGGTTCAAAACTTCTTGGCATTACAGCCAGACAGAAGCATGCTGTTCATTAATCCTAGACACTAAAAAAGTCAGATAAGCTATTTAAATATGTTGCAATAACAGCCAAAAGTGTGCAAATGAGATGTTTCTGTTATTGCTTATATCTGTCTCAGAGGGAGACATATTCACACTGAAAATAAAAAACGGTTCATTTTTTCAGATGCTGCTGCTGCTAAGTTGCTTCAGTCGTGTCTGACTCTGTGTGACCCCATAGATGGCAGCCCACCAGGCTCCGCCGTTCCTGGGATTCTCCAGGCAAGAACACGAGTGGGTTGCCATTTCCTTCTCCAAGGCATGAAAGTGAAAAGTGAAAGTGAAGTCGCTCAGTCGTGTCCGACTCTTAGCTACCCTATGGACGTAGCCCACCAGGCTCCTCCATCTATGGGGTTTTCCAGGCAAGAGTACTGGAGTGGGGTGCCATTGCCTTCTCTGTTCTCAGATACTAAAAAGCATCAAACCAAAGAGAGGGGCTTCCCAGGTGGTGCTAATGGTAAAGAACCCGCCTGTCAATGCAGCAGACATGAGACACCGGTTCAATTCCAAGTTCGAGAAGACTCTCTGGGGGAGAGCATGGCAACTCACTCCAGTATTCTTGCCTGGAGAATCCCATGGACAGAGGAGCGGCAGGGTCGCAAAGAGTCAGACACAACTGAAGCAATTGCACACAGGCAAAGGAAGAGAAATCTCTTTCAATATTCACATTCAACATCAACTCACTCAGGTTGATGCTGTCATTATTTCCATTTTGTGGATGGGGAAACTGATACACAGGATTACACACAGCTAAGGAAGAAGAGAGTGAAAAAGTTGGCTTAAAGCTCAACATTCAGAAAACTAAGATCATAGCATCTGGCCCCATCACTTCATGGGAAATACATGGGCAAACAGTGGAAACAGTGTCAGACTTTATTTTTGGGGGCTCCAAAATCACTGCAGATTGTGACTGCAGCCATGAAATTAAAAGACACTTACTCCTTGGAAGGAAAGTTATGACCAACCTAGATAGCATATTCAAAAGCAGAGACATTACTTTGCCAACAAAGGTCCATCTAGTCAAGCCTATGGTTTTTCCAGTGGTCATGTATGGATGTGAGAGTTGGACTATGAAGAAAGCTGAGTGCCGAAGAATTGATGTTTTGAACTGTGGTGTTGGAGAAGACTCTTGAGAGTCCCTTGGACTGCAAGGAGATCCAACCAGTCCATTCTAAAAGAGATCAGTCCTGGGTGTTCACTGGAAGGACTGATGCTAAAGCTGAAACTCCAATACTTTGGCCACCTCATGCGAAGAGTTGACTCATTGGAAAAGACTCTGATGCTGGGAAGGATTGGGGGAGGGAGGAGAAGGGGACGACAGAGGATGAGATGGCTGGATGGCATCACCGACTCGATGGACATGGGTGTAGGTGAACTCTGGGAGATGGTGATGGACAGGGAGGCCTGGCGTGCTACAGTTCATGGGGTCACAAAGAGTCGGACACGACTGAGTGAAGTGAACTGAACTGAAGGAAGTGCTTGTGCTAGAGCTGAGTTTAACACTGAAGAGTTTGCTTCCATACTTCATGTCCATACCCTGTGCCTTTTAGGGGTTCGTAGATTCATATAGAGGTTGAAACTGACTGTGTGGACTGTGGGAAATCAAGTAAGTTCTAAGGATGTATTTTGCTCACCTTACACAGTATTTTTAATGAAGAGAGAATTTAAATTGCCTGTGGTAGGGCCTGCACTCTCTCCAAAAGAATTGCGAGCTCCAGGACTCCCTATTACATTCTGTCTGGCTGCTTTATGAATTCTAGTTGGCTGCCTGCAGCCTCAGGGACCTGACGTAGTAGCCATGATATTAGCGACCTTTGTGAAGTTCTGGGTGCATTGTCATCACACAGTGGGTGCTCAACGTCTCTTACTTGACTTTTTCTTTTCCTGGTGCATAAAGTTATACTTGGTTCACTGTCCTGTCTCCTGGGGCTTCGTATTTCTGCGCTGAATGTTGTCTTTCACCTTGTTGTCAGCTCCTGGAGAGCAGATGCTTCATCCTGTATTTGGTATTTGTTCTCTTGCTGAGAATAAAGGACTTTAATTTTAACCTCCCAAGAGTAGAGGAAAAGATTAGGCATGGTTCTCAAATTCTCTGGTTGTAAATATTAAAGAAAAAAAGGCATCAGATATTATTATAAATACATGAGTCCAGTGTCTGGGGGCTTTCCGCACAGTCAGCCCTCGGTGCTGTGTGTCAGACCACGCAATGGAATTCTTGCTGCCCGCAGCCTGCACATAAAGGGGCACAGAAACCGAGTATCCCTCATGCACTAACGGGGTGCTGATGGGGGCAATGGTGAGCCTTTAAAATAAATTAAGGAACTTTTAACATTTCAAGGGGAAAATTGGCAGTTTCCCAAGTGGCATAATTACAAGACAGTGTGTAATGTGTAATTAAACTTAACTATGAAGTAAATGATTGGAATAAAGCTTGGTGGCACATCATTTTTTTTTCTTCCCCTAGTGCTGACAGATCCCTCCCTCCCCTTGTCCCTGAAATGGCTTTACAGCAGCAATTGCTCCTAATTTTTTTCTTTTTTTAATGAAATTATATGTTGCCAGTTAAACACAGAGTTTTCATGTATAGGAACCTTTTTTATTAGAGTGATATTTTCCTTCTAGGTGATCTGGGGCACAGAATCCATAGGATAACAAGGACCTCAAGGCAAAGCCTTGCTGGGACTTTAATCTTTGTCTAATTATTTATTTAAATACTTTATTCTTTACTTTTTATTTTGACTCTTTCTTTGACCAAGTTCTGCAGCCTGAAGGCTTGTTTTTGTGTACATTTTTTTCATGTTTTAAAAATAGTGGCATTAATTTCATTGATTGTGAATAACCAAGCTGTTCCTGCCAAACAATCAGGACCCCTTGAGAGTGTGAATATATGTGATTAGATTTACTAATTGCACTGGAAAGCAGAATTTCTGACTTCTAAAGCCAATGATTTGAATGGAATACTTCAAGCCTCAGGATGAGATCATTGTTCAGCATGAGCTTGGTTTTATCTCAGACAACCCATCATCTTAGGAGTGAAGGCTGGTTCCACATCCGTGAACAATTGCTAGATATAGCAGTGCATGTGCCCTGAGTTCTCACCGCCTGAGTTCTTTTGGTACCTACTTCAGTAACTGGAATCTGAAGCAGGTCTAAACCTGGTAGTTACATGTTTCGTGTTCCTCTGCACCAGCCCAAGCTGGGTATTAGGTTTAGAACTTTTTACTTAGCTGTATCTAAAGGGTTTTTGTTGTTGTTTTTAAACTGTAAAACATAGTGGGATTTTAAAACATGTGGATGGATTGCTTGATTAAAAAAAAAATGTAACCAACCAATAGAAGGAACTCAATGCAGTTGACACAGTACAAACTAGGCCCAGTGAACTGCAAGGTTAGAAACTGCAGGCAGCCTCATGTGTGGGTGACGCTGTGCTCATGAGGGTATCAGCTAAACCCTTAGTCAACAGGGGCTGTCCTGGGTCCATCCTTAGACCCAGCCGTATCTTCTCATTCTTTCTCCACATCCGTTCTTTCTCAGTCCACATTGTCCATTGTTTGTCCCATTATTCTAGTTAAACAAATACATTTTTATTGAGTACCTGCTCTGTGACAGGTTGTCTCCTTTCTGCTGTCATCAGCTAAGTTCCCCTTTTAATTATGCACTTTCTACCTTCATTGTGGAGGGCTTAGTAGCTGCTGTGCTGGGGGTATGGTGTGGCCTCTCCTCTTTCTGCTGTAGTTGCTGTGCCACTCTCTAAAGTTCCAAGAGCTGCTATTCACTTTTGCCTGTCCCTTTAAGAGGTGAAAAGTTTCTGGGAATCCCCTCTCTTCTGTGTATCTAAGTGGAAAGTGTTATAGGCCTCTTTAGCTCTTTAAGTTATTTTTAAATAATGGACATTATTTTTAAATCAGTTTTAGGTTTACAGAAAAATTAAGCAGAAAGTACACAGAGTTCCCATGTATTACCCCTTCAGTCCCTCTCCCACACATGGTTTCTCATGTTATTATCATCTTGCATTAATGTGGACTTTGTTGGATTTAATGAAGCCAATATCCTACAGTCTTGCTATAATTGACTATTAGTTCCAGGATGTTTTTGTGTGTGTGTCCTTTGAAAGATTCTGGATAAATAATCATGTCATTTGTGCACCAACAGTTTTATTTCTTCTTTCTCAATCTGTGTACTTTTCATATCCTTTTCTTATCTTATTGCATTAGCTAGGATTTCCAACAAGATGTTGGATAAGTCAGAAGGAATATCCAGCCTTAATCCTGATGTTAGGGGGAAAGAGTTAAGTTTTTTACCATTAAGGATGTTGTTAGCTGTAGAGTCTTTATAGATGTTCTTTATCAAGTTGATGAAGTTCCCCTTAGTTATTAGTTTGCTAGGACTGCCATAACAAAACACGCGGTGGCTCAGACAATAGAAATATACCCTTTAACAATTCTGGAGGCTGAAGGTCTGAGGTCGAGGCCAGTGGGTTGGTTCCTCTTAAGGCCTCTTTCCTTGGCTTGCAGACAGGTGCCTTCTTACTGTGGCTTCCTGTGGCCATTCTGCTGTGTACTCACATCCCTGGTGTCTCTCTTCTTCTTATAAGGGTCTCAGTTTATTGAATTTGAACCCCATGCTAATGGCCTCATTTTCTTGCTGCTTTAAAAGCTTTATCTCCCAATATAATCACATTTTGGAAGACCAAGGGTTAGACCTTTAACATACACACTGGGGGAGGGGGAGATACTGTTCAGTTCATAGCATTCTGTCTACTTTCTACATTCCAGGTACACATTCCAATCTCTGGGTCTGGTATAGGCAGACCTCATTTTATTGCTCTTTGCAGATATTGGTGGCATTATTTTTTTAACTAATTGAATGTTTGAGGCAACCCTCTGTCAAACAAGTCTATCAATATTTTTCTAATAGCATCTGTTCCTTTTGTGTCTCTTTGGTAATTCTTGTAATACTTCAGACTTTTCAAGCTTTTTCATCATTATCATATTTTATAATATATAATATGTGATCAGTCATCTTAGATGTTACTATTGTAATAGTTTAGGGTTGCATGAACCATGCCTGTATAAAATGACAAACTTCAGCAATAAATGTTATATGTTTCCTGACTGCTCTGCCAACAGACTATTGCCCATCTCTCTCCCTTTCCTTGGATGTCCCTACCTGAGACCCAATAGATTGATGTTAGGCCAGTTAATAACCCTACAATGGACTGTAAATGTTCAGGAGAAAGGAAGTGTTACATGTTTCTTAGTTTAAATCAAAAGCTAAAAATAATTAAGCTTAGTTAGGAAGGTATATTGAAAGGTGGTGTTGTTCAGTTGCATATCTGACTCTTTGTGACCCCATGAACTGCAACATGCCAGGCTTCCCTGTCCTTCACTATCTCCCACAGTTTGCTCAGATTCATGTTCATTGAATCTGTGATACTATCTAACCATCTCATCTTCTGCTGCCCTCTTCTCCTTTTGCATTCAATCTTTCCCAGCATCAGGGTCTTTTCAAATGAGTAGGCTCTTCACATTCAGGTGGCCAAAGTATTGGAACTTCAGCTTCAGCATCAGTCCTTCCAATGAATATTCAGGGTTGATTTCCTATAGAACTGACTGGCTTGATCTCCTTGTAGTCCAAGGGACTCTCAAGAGTCTTCTCCAGCACCACTATTCAAAGGCAGATAGGCCAAAATCTATGCTTCTTGAACCAGTTAGTCAAGTTGTGAATGCAGAGAAAAAATTTTTGAAGGAAATTAAAGGTGCTACTCAAATTAACACATGGATCATAACAAAGCTAGACAGACTTATTGCTGATATTGGCAAAGTTTTAGTGGTCTGGATAGAAGATCAAACGAGCCACAACATTCCCTTTAAGACAAAGACTAATTCAGAGCAAGGCTCTAACTTTCTTCAATTCTGTAGAGGCTGAGAGACGTGAGGAAGCTGCAGAAGAAAGGTTTGAAACAAGCAAAAGTTGATTCACGAGGTTTAAGGAAAGAAGTCATCTCCATCAAAATGCAAGGGTAAGCAGCAAGTGCTGATGTAGAAACTGCTGCAAGTTATCCAGAAGATCTAGCTAAGATAGTGAATGAAGGTGACTCTACCAAACAAGAGATTTTTGATGAAGACAAAATAGGCTTCTGTTGGAAGAAGATGCCATCTAGGACTTTCATAGCTAGAGAGGGGAAATCAAGTTTCAAAGAACTCTCTTGTTAGGTGCTAATGCAGCTGGTTACTTGATGAAAATGCTCATTTACCATTCTGAAAATCCGAGGGCCCTCAAGAATTAGTAATACTAAGTCTACTCTGCCTGTACTCTATCAGTGGAACAACAAAGCCTGTATTGCAGCTTGTTTACAGCATGATTTCCTGAATATTTTAAGCTTGTGTTGACACCTGCTGCCCAGAAAAGAAAATTGCATTTCAAAATATTACTGGTCATTGACAGTTAACCTAAGAGCTGTGGTGGAGAGTAATGTTTTCATGCCTGATAACATATCATCCATTCTGCAGCCCATGGATTAAGGAGTAATTTCCATTTTCAAGTCTTATTATTTAAGAAATACATTACATGAGGCTACAGTTGCCATAGACAGTGACTCCTCTGTTGTTATCTCTAAATTGAAATTTTTCTGGAAAGGATTTACCATTCTGGATGCCATAAGGAAATTTTGTGATTCATGGGAAGAGGTCAAAATATCAACATTGACAGGAGTTTGGAAGAAACTGATTCCAATTCTCATGAATGACTTTCAGGAGTTCAAGAGTTCAGTGGAGGAAGTAACAACAAGTGTGGTGGAAATAGGAAGAGAACTAGAATTAGAAGTGGAGTCTGAAGATGTGGCTGAATTGCTGCAATCTCATAAAAAACCTTTAAGAGACAAAATCCTTATGGATGAGCAAAGAAAGTGGCTTAAGGTGCAATCCTTTGCTGGTGAAGATGCTGTGAAGGTTGCTGAAATGACAACAAAGGGTTTAGAATATCATACAAACTTAGTTAATAAAGCAGTGGCATGGTTTGAGAGAACTGACTCCAAGTTTGAAAGTTCTACTGTGGGTAAATGCTATCAAACAGCATTGCATGCTACAGAAGAATTATTCATAAAAGGAGGAGTCAATCAATGGGGTCAACTTCATTGTTGTTTTAAGAAATTGCCACAGCTACCCCAGCCATCAGTACCACCACACTGGTTAGTCAGCACTCATCAATATCTAGGCAAGAACCCCAACAGCAAAAAGATAATGACTCGCTGAAGGCTCAATTGCTGGTCAACATTTGTTAGCAATCAAGTATTTTTTTTTAATTAAGACATGCACATTGTTTTTTTAGACACAATGCTATTGCACACTTAATAGACTACAGTATAGTGTAAATGTAACTTTCATATGCACTGGAAAATCAAAAGTTTGTGTGACTAGCTTTGTTTTGATATTTGCTTTATTGCAGTGGTTTGGAAGCAAATCTTTAATATCTGTGAGGGTTGTCTGCACTTGCTGCTTCCTCTCCAGGAAATCTGCTCCCCTTTTAGGGGTACCTTTGCTCTCACTTCCTCTAGATTCACGGTGGCCTCTTCTCACCACCAAATATAAGACTGTAATTTCATCCTTTTTTCCCCATCCACCTTCCCTCCTTTGTTTTACTCCAAGTGTAATGCTGTTTACATACTCTACAGCACTTATCTGTTAAGTGGGTGTCTGAATCGAGTGGGTGCTTGTGTTCTGCCTCCTGGCCAGATCACCAGTCACCCCAAGGTAAGAAGCCACAGAGATGGGTTTTTATCTGGAATATGCTAACTGCAGCTGCCCTTCTGTCCTTTGTCCATTCTGGAATAGAAACCAAATTAGCAGTTATACAGGTATGCCCCAAAATGGCCTTGCCTCAGATATGCTGATGCTTATACTTGGGTGAATCACTGCTGACTTTCATTTTTAAATTGTATTCATGTGACTTCAGTCCAGCCAGTATCAGCAGCCTGACTACCAAATCAGAAAGCATTTTGTGTTGGTATAATAGAATTTAGATGGTAGTGTTCCTGAATGTCCCATTGTCTTCAGTAAAAATAGCTTTCCCCTTAGGAACTGTGCAATACACCTGGTACACCCAGAAGTATTTGACATTGTCAGGTAGCTTTCTTTTTGATCTCAATTTTATCAATTTTTCCTTTGTCTTGAGGAAAAAGACTAAGACTCCAAAATTTAGGATAAATCATAGACAATATTTTTCTTGTATTTGATAAAGTAGCTGAAGCACTATTAGTAACAGATATAACGGCCTTAACAGCTTAATTTCTCTCTGACTTATCGAATGCTATTCTGTAAATAAATACAAGGGTCCTTATACTTGGAGGCTTTTAGAAGACACAGATACATGTCATTCATACCTGTCCCTAAACTTGTGATTACTAGGATCAGGGAAGTCAGTCTGGCGCACTTTCATTTCTTGAATGGTGATGTTTCTGTGCCACAGGGCTCTTGCACATGCCATTCCCACTGTCTCAGCTCCACTTTTCTCTGCCCATACTTCCTTGCCCACGTAACTCTCATTCTTTAGTACTTCATCCTCAAGGCGCCTCTTTTATTGATTTTCTTTCTTTGTTACTTCCTATAGAGCACTGACTCAATTTGGAATTCTATAATTACATGTTTTATTATTTAATTGTCATTTCTCTCAAATAAGACAATTTTGAGCAGGGACCTTTTTCCCCTAGGAACCTATTGTCAGCAAAGCTGAGGAACTGACAAAAGGTGATTCTGAGCAGGAAGAGAGAGGCCCTGAGTGATATGAGACTTTGTTTGTACTAGAATGCCTTAGAAGTGGAAAGAGGAAGAATGAAGCTTCTCTAAATCCTGAATTTTCTTAATTGAATTTAGTGATTTGTACTTGGGCTTCCCTGGTGGTTCAGATGGTAAAGAATTTGCCTGCAATGCAGGAGACCTGGGTTCGATCCCTGGGTTAGAAAGATCCCCCAGAGAAGAAATGGCAACCTACTCCAGGATTCTTGCCTGGAGTGGAGGAACCTGGTGGGCTATAGTCCATGGGATCGCAAAGAGTAGGACAAAACTGAGCGTACTTACATAGGAATTCTTCCCTTGAGAGCCTATAGGGGAACCACCACCCCCCGCCCCCACTCTCATCACCATCCCATCCCATGAAAGGTGCAGCTTTATAGGACTCAGGAGTGGCTGCTGCCATGGGTGGCGAGGCAGCCTGGAGCTGTGGGGTAATTGGGACAGGTTGGTGCTTACTAATCACTTCCTTTTCCTGCTGGGAAAAATGTCAAGGACATATAGATTTTCCTTTTCCATCCTAGGTTCAGATGGGTGCTATGAATTATTTTTTAAGACTATATTTTTTTTAGTGCAGTTTAAGGTTCATAGAAAAATTGAGGGGATGGTACAATGATGTCCCATGCATACCCTGCCCCCACACATGCACAGCCGCCCCCACTAACGACATCCACGTTTGAGTGGTACTTGTTCCAGTTGATGAACCTGCACTGACGCATCGTGATCACTCAAAGTCCATAGTTTTCATTACAGTTCATGCTTGTTGTACATTCTGTGGGTCTGGATAAATGTATAGAGACATGTATCCATCACTATGGTATTATATAGAGTATTTTCACTGCCTTAAACATTACCTGTGTTTTGCCTCTCTTTCCCCTCACTGCCCTCATCCTCCCCTGGCAAGAATTGATCTTTTTACTATTGCCATAGTTTTATCTTTCCTAGAATGTCATGTAATTGAAATCGTGAAAATCATGACTTTATCAGATTGGCTCCTCTCACTTAGTAATATGCATTTAAGTTTCTTTCATGGCTTTTCGTGTCTTGATAGCTCATTTCTTTTCAGCAGTGAATAGTATTCTGTCATCTGGATATATTGCAGTTCATTTATCCCTTCACCTACTCTAAGACATCTCAGTTGCTTCCAAGTTTTGCCAATTAAGAACAAAGCTGCAGTAAACATCTATGGATAGGTTTTTGTATGAAGATAAGTTTCCAGCTCCTTCAGATAAATATCAAAGAATGTGGTCATTGGACAGAATAATATGAGTATGTTTAGTTTTATTTTAAAAATCACTAAACGGTCTTTCAAAGTGCCTGTACCGTTTTGCATTTTCACTAGCAGTGTATAAGAGTTCCTATTGCTCCATATCCTCACTAGCATCTGGTTTTGTCAGTATTCTGGATTTTGGTGGTGAAATGATTTTAATGGTAATTCTCTCCCATTGCCTTGGGGAGTATAAAGAGATACAAGCTTCTTGGATGGTGGTTTATATCAGTAAATATATTTTAAGCAAACAAGCTCTTTTGACTTAATTCCTTTTCTAGTAATGGACTTGAAGTGAAAAGTTAGTGAAAGTGTTAATCGCTCAGTCGTGTCAGACTCATTGCAACTCCATGTACCGTAGCCTGCCAGGTTCCTCTGTCTGTGGGATTTCTCAGGCAAGAGTATTGAAGGTGATTGCCATTCTCTTCTCCAGGGGATCTTCCCCACCCAGGGATCAAACCCGTGCCTCCTGCATTGCGGGAAGATTCTTTACCATCTGAACCATCAGGAAAACCCTACAGGAAATAATTTTATAAGTAAGCAAAACAATTGCTGTGCAAGATGTTTATCATTAGCTTCAAATAACATGCAGTTTAGAGGACCTTTGGTTAGCAGGAGGTGTCTGCACACGAGTATGAGTAAAGGAACAGAATTTGGCACCCATGTAAATGCAAATACAGCCAGGCAGCTGCATTTCTTTGCCTTGGCAGCTTTAAGTGCATTAAGATTTGTGTCATTTTTTTTTTTTAAAGAAAGGATTTTGAAATGAAGGAAAAAATAGTCTTTTGGGGGCTATAACAACTGGGAGGTCATTTATCTCCCTAATACTTACACTCTTAACACTGTCATGTAAGCTGATTGGAAACAAGAGCAGCCACCTTCTCTTTGGTCCCCACATGTACCTCAGGTGGCACAAGAGGAGCTTGGTTCATTCCAAAGGGCAGTTTGGGGCTGGTCAAGGTTGCTTCCTGGGAAAATCACAAGCATTCATTGCTTTAGCCTGCAACACTGTCTTCCCCTCTCCACCTGTATCTTCAGCGATCTTTGTCAATTGTACAGTAATTAGAAGAAATTTCCCTATTAATCTTGCTATAAAGGAATACTTTGAGTCTTTTTTTCCCCCATTTTTTATGTTTTACCTGAAAACATCATAAAAAAGTGGGTGTCCTTCGAAGCTCAGTAGTAAAGAATCCGTCTGTCAGTGCAGGAGACACAGATTCGATCCCTGGGTTGGGAAGATCTCCGGAGAAGGAAATGGCAACATACTCCAGTATTCTTGCCTGGGAAATCCTATGGAGCCTGGCAGACTACAGTCCATGGGGTTGCAAAGAGTCAGACACAACTTAGCAACTAAACAACAGCAAATCATAAAATTAACTTAGGGACAGGCTCATCATCAGGCAAGCAAATTGGGGTTTGTATGGAAGGACTATTTCCAGGAACAGGGGACTTAGAATCAGAGCTGGTGCCCAATGTGCACAGAAGAGAAGGAACCTATGGGAGCATCACTACCTCGGAAGCAGGAGTAGGCTTCTCTTTCATGACTTCAACTTGGAATGCTGGATTTGAAGGCCTTGGAATGTTGCCCCAATCACCGAAACCCAAAAGGGGGGATTCTGTGCCACCCCTTCATTGTAACAGGAGGGTGAGAAGTGGAGCATGGTGGGTATGTGGAGGGCATATTCCTTTGCTATGGAAGCTGGTTCCCAGACACATCACAGACATTTTTTTTCTGCTGGTTTTCATTCTCAGCATTTATAGGAAGCGTTTATAGCAAATACTTGCCAAGTGTTTTCCATAAACATGCAACTGAGGACATTTTTCACACATTCCAACGCTCTGTAAATGTTTGTTTTCACAATGCACAAAGAAGGTGAGCACACAGTTTCCCTGAGCAGACCTTTGAAATGTGGGCTTTGGTCCAGAGAGCATTCCCTTCTGAGTTTGTCCTTCATCTGCCATGTTGGCCGTGCACAGCAGTAGTTCCTCAAGAGAGTTTCTAAATGAAGTTTCCTCCTCCGCTTGGATTCCTAGCTGCATGGCTGTATGGCAAGTAATTTCTGGGTCCTGAGTACCCCCATGATGAAGAAAGGAGTGAGGTCTGAGGTTGCTGGGAACATACAGAAGTCGTTGCTTCTGAAATAGGATGGGGAATGTGGGTCACAGGGGATGAGAAGATGATTAGAACTCAGGATGCATGTGAATGTACAGAAATAATAGATTATGGAAACTCCCATGTTCAATTCTCACAAGCTAGTGGTCACCATAAAGGATGGTGATGGACCCTCGGTGGGCCTGGCTGGAGTTGTACCCTGTACTATTCATTCACTTGTTTGATAATTGTTCATTAATGAGCACTAGTCTTTGGAAGGACTGATGCTGAAGCTGAAACTCCAATACTTTGGCCACCTCATGCAAAGAGTTGACTCATTGGAAAAGACTCTGATGCTGGGAGGGATTGGGGGCAGGAGGAGAAGGGGACAACAGGGGATGAGATGGCTGGATGGCATCACCGACTCGATGGACATGAGTTTGCGTGAACTCCGGGAGTTGGTGATGGACAGGGAGGCCTGGCGTGCTGCGATTCATGGGGTCGCAAAGAGTCGGACATGACTGAGTGACTGAACTGAACTGAACTGAGTGTATGTATGATTTTGCTGCAGTGTGGGAGATCCACAGGTGACTAACATGTGGTTTCTGACCCTAAAGGCTCAGCCCCATTAGGGGAAATAAGGCATATATGAAAAGTGAAAGTGAAAGTCACTCAGTCATGTCCGATTCTTAGCAACCCCATGGACTGTAGCCCACTAGGCTCCTCTGCCCATGGAATTCTCCAGGCCAGAATATTGGAGTGGGTTCCATTCTCTTCTCCAGGACATCTTCCCAATCCAGGAGTTGAATCCAAGTCTCACACATTACAGGTGGATTCTTTACTCATTGAGCCACATTTGGAGCAGAAAGTGAGAAGTGCAGTGAGAAATAAGGTAAATTTCTCACAGATAAAGGGATGAGGTTTTAGACAAAAGAATTGCATAAAATTTTATGGAGAAAGTAGCACTGGCTTGGGTCCAAAGGAAAAGGACAATTTAGACAGGCACAGGAGGAGAGGGGGCGGTGGGGAGGTGTCAGGGGAAGCAGTTCTGGACTGCTGGGAACCCACATCTGGACCAACTTCTATAGGCAGGCTGTCTCATCACAGAGATCTCTCATTTGGCAGAAGTAGCCAAAGTTTGGGATGCCTATGTAGAATCAGATATAATGAGATAAATTCCATCTAAAAAGCTAGATTTAATAGAAGATAGATTCTCTTTTCACACGCCTTTAACTTGAAGTAAAACAATGTATGACCTAATTTAATTAGATTTCAATAAGTAATTTTCCCATTGTAGCTAACTTAATATGTATATAATTGGAAAATTGACACTCTTTTCTGTTTGAAAATGCTTCTGCAAAGGCCAATTTATTATTGTCCAGAAGATGATGATGGAAAATAGTTCTCTCTTCCTCACCTTTCCATCCCCTCATGTCCATATTTCCAAAACAGAGTGAATTTATAAATCTGTAAGCCAAGTGAGAAAACAGGTGTGATCTATTTCATCACTAGCTCTCCTGAAATGTGTTTGTTTAGTAAAGCAAGTTATATCCAAATAAATTTCAGTGTAACATAGCTTTAAGACTGCAATAACTGTTAAGACAGTGGTGACAATTTCTCAGTAAGAAATCAGGCTTGAGAAATGTCAAGCCTAATTTTTCATCTAAAAGTGACTGTCAGACAATGCCAAACATCTTGGTGTCTTTGTATTCCATTGAAGGAGACAGGAGGCATTTGTATTCAGTAATGCAACACTGAGTGAGTCAAAATTCTGCCTTGTGATCGTGTGATTTATTGTTAATATTGCCCAAGATACAGAGGGGCTTCTCTGCCTTCATCCGGCATCCATTTCCCAGTTGTAATTAATCTTTATTACATTCCATAGCTCACCTCTGGTTTGGAATGTTAAAGAGATGCCTCAGAATAGAGTCTGGAATCAGTTTCTTCTCCAAGTTTCACCCTCTTGATGAAGCTAAGCCTGCCTGCCCACTGCATCTTATATGCACCTTCATCCCAGAAAGTCCTATTTCTGTGTAAAAAATGCAAACAATATAGAAGGACACAAAAGAGGTACATAGCAAGTGAATATCTGCCCTACACGTGAATATCTGACCTGCCATCCCTTTATGTCTTCCAAATATATTACAAGTCCCTAAAGAAGGTATTTTATCTATATGTGTATTTTTAGCCTCTGGCAAGTTACTTGCAATAATCAATGCTTAAAGAAATGCTTGTTGGATGAATCACTCAATCCAAGGGTATGAAGGAGAGTGGGGCTAGAATTCAAATGACACATTTGGGGAAGTATTTTGCTTTTCAAAATGTGATGTTTGGACCAGCGTCATCAGCATCTTCTGGGAACTGGTTAGCAGTGCAGGACCTCAGGCTTACCCCAGACTGCTGGATCAGAATATGTATTTTAACAAGATTTTCAGGTGAGCAGTGAGTGCTTGAAAGTTTGAGCCGACCTACAGTTGTCCTGTTTATCTGCAATATAATTAAAAATGTGAGCTTTCACAAATAAATGCAAGGAAAGCTATGTGATTTGCATTTACGCCATATGCAGCGGAGCCCTTATTCATCAGTGTATACTGGGGACTTTGTAAGGCCTTCATGTTTCACTCCCTTGAGTGTGGCTGTCCTTGGGTGTCCTGTAGGAGTGTCATCCTGAGCCGTTTTGGAACTATGTCCTCTAGTGCCCATATCTGGGTAGTCCTAAGCCCCAGTTTGGAGACAGACACATTTCATGTCACCCAAGAAACCGTTTAAAACTGCAGTGTAGAAATCATACCTTGCTGGCATATCACATTTTAACTGTTACTCAATGTCTGAGGTGTGGTTTCCTTATGTGTAACATATCCTGCTTTGACAGCTTATGAAGACTAAAGGAGTTAAAACGCTTAACAGTTTGCACATAGTAATCAGTCCATATATATTCATTCTTTTTTCCCCCCCACTGGGGCAAAATTCACATAACATAAAATTAACAATTTCAGAGTGAACTTTTAAGTGATATTTGGTATATTCACTATGTTATGCAAACATCACCTGTCTGGTTTTAAGACATAAATTATCCTCACCCTGAAAGGAAACCATATACCCATTAAGTAGTTGTTCCCCATTCTCCTTCCCCCCAGCCCCTGGCCACTACCAACTGCATTCTCTTTCTATGGGTTTTATTTAATTATTATTAATAATATTTTTTATTAGTCACAGAAAAAAAAAACCCCAAAACTCAGATTTTTAAATTTCTTCTTCTTTCTACTCTCATTGCTTTTCACATCCTTAAAAACAGGAGGTTTGCTAATGATGGGAACTGGAAGGAGAGACGTGGTATAACTTTAAAAACAGTGGTTCATAAAATGTGGTCCCAAATTAGCAGCATCCACATTGCCTGGGAACTTGTTAGAAAATGTAAATTCTTGGGTTTGCCCCAGAAGAGCTGAATCATAACTCTGAGGGTGGGGCCCAGCAATCTGAGTTTTAATAAGCTTCCAGATGATTCTAATGCCTGCTTCAGTTAGAGAACCACTGCTTTAAATAAACCAGATGTTGCCTCTCCAAGCGTCTATGGGTCACTACACGTGCCTCACACCTTTACCATCCTTGGACCCAAGAACACACGTACTGGCCTAGGAGAGGTGGTCTTCCAGCCCAGAGAGAGGAGATCTTCCAACCCGGTTTCTTGGATGCAGGCATCAGCTAGGGAATTCCTCCGGCTATCCTCTGGCCCCTGGAACAGTCAACAGAGCTGTTGCCGCGACTTCCTCCAGTGACAGCGGCATCATTGTGCAGGCACAGGTGCAAACACAAGTCATCTCTGCTGTTATTTAATCCTTTCCCCTCTTGGTGCTCCCTGACTTCATGTTTAAAGGGAGGACTTCGCAGCAGCGTGTGGATGTGATTGCCCGCTGTGTTTCACACGTCCTATTTTTGTTGCACTATATCAGAGTGCAGGCAGCATTTCTTTTGGGTTGATTAATGTTCCATTCGAGGTCTATTATGAACCTCCAGGCTTTAATTACTACACCATTACCCAGTCAATTCCTTGCCATTTTATATTTATGGCCTTTATTATGCCTCTGTATGTGCAATTGCCTAATTTTATTCTGAAAGAATTTCACCTCATTAGCTGGGTTTTATACTATTCTTCTCATTTGTCCAGATTGTTATTTATCTCAGTTCCCTGTGTGTGCTTTCCACTTTGGTTTTTCACCAGTCTGAAAATGGTGAAAAAAAATCTCCTTTTCCTGAGATGCATTGTTCTTTTGCTCTTGGAAACTGCTCCTTAAGTTTTTGCAAACTCTTCTGCGGATGGTCTTTTCCTTGGTGATCTGTTACTCCGACTCTTATCTGGTTGCTCCATTTGAATTGCTGGGTATCACTGGCCCTTCAGAAGGCCTAGAGGTCTGGCTTTTCAGCCCTGGGCATACCATGGACAGTGATCTCTCTCTAAAGGGCCAACTAAGGTTCAGGGAAGAAGTTTTTTTCTCTTTCTTAAAGACTATGCTGCTAAAAATAATTTTTAAATGAACTCTAAAATGCTTTGCTAACACTTCCTCCCTCAATCCCCCCAGTACCTCCAAAGAATTTAGACTTCGATTCACTTGCTTTTATATTTTCTTACGTTCCTTCCCATACCTGCTAAGTCAAACTCTGGGGGAGCAACCCAGCTGTCTGTGTTTAATAAGCCCCCAAATAATTCCAATGCTCACTCAAGTTTGAGAACTACCATTGTAAAAAGATGCTGAAAGAACTTCAAGAAACCTAAGTCAGAAATATTTATTCCATCCAAGTTCTTACTTTCCCAAAGAGCAAGATTAATAATTTCAATACCAGTTGTGACTGGTTTTTTTTTGTTTGATTTTTTTCAACATCTTTACCCTAGAGTTATAAGAATATTTCAGTAAGGCAAGAGCTCATGTAATTACTATAGTAATAGTAGATCAGTCGTCTCCCTCATTGAGTATTTGAGATGTCTCAGGCACTGAAATCTTTTCCTCCATTTTCTGTTTCCATTTAATCTTTACAGCCCTTTGTGGGTGGGTATTCCTATTTCTGTTTTTGTGGGAGAAAACTGAGATTAAGAATGTCATTATCAAGTCACCAAATCTATTAGAAGTAGATGCAGGGAAACCATATCTGTCTAGAGCCACATTTTCTAGTCATTTGTTACCTTGAAAAGAACTTTCCTGATCAAAGCTTTATTATAATTATCTCACCCTCTCCTTTTTCAGTAAAAGTTAGTATCATGTGTTTCAGTAGGAGTCAGTAACCAGGAATGTGTGCTTTAGTGTTAGACACCCTGAGTCCCTGAGCTGGGTCTGCTTATTTCTGTTACATGAACCCTGGGCAAATTATACCACATCTTTTTGCTTAAGTTTCTCCATCTGTAAAGTGGGACAATGCAATATTCCTGTCTCACAGCAGTATATGTACCTTAAATGAGATAATCAGTGAAATCATTTAGAACAAAGTCTGGGAAATAAAAGTTCTTGGTAAATATTAGGTTCTGTTTCTCTTTTTCTCCCGTCTTGTCTGTGCCTTTAAAGCTATTTACTTTGGGGCTCACTATGCTCATCTGTGAAGAAGTGGTGGTAGGTTGGGTAGACTGACCGCCTGGGATTCTGATTCGCTCTGGTTTATTTTCCTGCTTGGCATACTTTCTATGATTGTAATATTACTTTGTTCTCTGCACACTTAAAAGCATATTAGGGATTTGGCATGCCTGTTTAATTTTTAGGGACTTGCTCAAAATTCATGATCATGATTAAGGTCTTGTGCAGCCCATTTGAGGTAGCTCAGTGCTCTTTCTAAAGCTTTCCCTCTGGCTTTCTGGTACCAATCACCATTGTCTTTGGTACAAAGGGAAATGTAGGAGGTGGCTCGCTCTTGTCTCCCAAATTCCTGTGGATGTAAGACCCCACCCCCCAAGTTGGCCTTACACGTTGATTCAGAAAATATCTGGGTGTCAATGATGAGATTTAAGGGCTAACACTTCATTCTGGGGTGTTCCATGATTCTATTACTAATGTAGAAGTACTGCTGTGTTGGGGATAGGGAGGGGACTTGTTGATACAGTAAAGGTCTTTATTTTTTATTTATTGGTTTAACACAGGAGAAGATTGGCATTTTCTCTGGTGGGTGAAGAGACAAGTTTTTGCAGAGCTTGTGGGGTTGACAAGGCTCTGAGGACAGGTTCCTATGGTGACTGTAACTGTTTAGTCTTGGGATTTTATTGCCAAAACTATCAGACTGTGATTTGGGTTTCGGGGTCCTTTCTTATTGTCTGTACTTGTATACGGAGAAGGCAGTGGCACCCCACTCCAGTACTCTTGCCTGGAAAATCCCATGGACGGAGGAGCCTGGTAGGCTGCAGTCCATGGGGTCGCGAAGAGTCCGACACGACTGAGCGACTTCACTTTCACTTTTCCCTTTCATGCATTGGAGAAGGAAATGGCAACCCACTCCAGTGTTCTTGCCTGGAGAATCCCTGGGACGGCAGAGCCTGCTGGGCTGCCATCTATGGGGTCACACAGAGTCGGACACGACTGAAGCGACTCAGCAGCAGCAGCAGAACTTGTATAACCTCGTGTATAACTTGTATAACCCCGTGGAAGATGCCTGCTTGAATACAAGCACCTCGGACCTTCTATCTTGTATTTCTGGTATAAGTAGGTTCACACACTGTCTTTGGTGGCCTGTGAGGAGACCTTGAGGCTTCCTGTGACATTCAGAGTCGAAGTGGCGTGCACAAGAAGTCTCCACAGATGAGAGGAGATGGAGGAAGTCCCTGAGGCTTGCTCCAGGGCTGGCTACAGGGAAAGCTGAATGAACCGGACTCACCCCAGATGAGCCTCACTCAGGAAAAGGTGGAGGAAAGTGTGCCAGGGACAATGTAAATGTCAGCAATGTGATGCGGAGGCTAAGGGGGAAGGGTAGTCCCAAAAGCCAGAGGAGGGCAGTTATTAGAGTGTGGCTGGCCTTGTTCTCAGCTCGTAATAGTCACTCCCAAGCCAGAGAGGTTTGTCATCTGCACCAGTGCAGAAGAAGAACTCAAAATGCATGAAAACAAAGCCTGTAGGGACACTCTGCACAAAGTCATTCACCCAGGTAATTGTTACTGACCCTCGGGGGATAAATGAACCAAGAGAGAACCTTATACCTTTGTCTAGGAGGGGCTGGGATTTATAGACCCACTTCAGTGAAATTGAGGAAATTGATCAAAGTTCCCTTAGCCTCTTGAGACCAAGAAATCCATTGAGTTTCATGGCAAAGTGTATGTGAAAGCAATTTGTAAGCTATAATGGGGCAGAAAGAGATTTGGAAATTGAAGACCTTAAAAATTGAATTCCAGGAGTGACCTAGGTATGATCTAGGCAGGTCACCTCTTCCTGTTGTTTCAGCTTTCCTAAGAGAATAATAATAGTATCTGCCTCATTAATCTTATAGACTTGTTGGGGTCAGTGGATAGAATGTATGTAAATATACTCTGTAATCTTGAAGTATTTGATCAAATGTTTTATACTTAATATTGCATAAATATCCAGTGTTTTATAAAATATGCAGACAGTTACAACTTCTTTTGCTGTATGAAATATTCTAAGGTAAGTGATAATAGAAAGTTTAAATATGTATTCCACCCATCGAGGTTTCTGTTACAGTTTGTTTGCTCTTAAAACCAAAGAGTGAGGGGAAAAAATAAAGATGAAAAATATGCTTTGATATTTCCAGATAGAGGCCCAAGTATATCAGATAAACATGGATAGTACCAGAATGTTGAAATTGAAAACAGATATATTAGTATATTAAGTTAAAAAACTACTGTCTAGTCTAAGAATGATCTCTCACTATAGTAATATCTTATTAGTAATATTCATAATTTAGTCTTTTCTGAATATTTTTGTGACAATGTTGACCTTAAAGCCCATGCAGGTAACTAACTTGAATGATATGTGTCAGTCTTGTCTAAAAAAACCAGTAAAGAAGGAGAGTTTCTTTTTCTTCAGGTGGGTAAATATGATAAGATAGATGGTACATTAAAAAGTGAAGAGCAGGGCTTTTCCAAGCTGATTTACATATTGGTTACTTAAATTACTCCTTAATTTAGTGCCTGCTAATAAACAGTGCCTTGGAAATGTTCGGAACATTTATTGGCTGCAGTAATTCCATGTGCAGTGTATTCAGATCACATCCTCATTAAATATTGATGTGCTCATGAAATGTTGATGGAATGTTAATGTGAAATGCCAGGGAGTGTCAGTGGGAGCCACAGGCTGGCTGAAAACCACCTGTCTCCTGTCTTTTCTTTCTGTTCTGTCTTCTGCTGGGTTTCCTCCCTTCGTTTCCCCATCATCCACAGATTCAGATTTGCTCCTTGATGGGGCTGTCTCAGATACAAATATTTTCAAAGAGAAATGAAAATTCACTGATGGATGGGAATACGGTCGTTCTTCCCTTCTGCTTTTCTGAACTGGAATTTCTGGTTAGAACCAGAAAAGATTCACCTAAAAGGAAGAAGTGATTCAGGCTCAGTTGAATGAGACTGTTCACATTCAGGCAGATTTCCAGAAAAGACCATGAACAGGGGCAGAGCCGTTCAAGGACTCCAGTACTGGTCCTTTCTGCTTGGCAGGAAAAGGGATTTAGTTGGAGTTTATGATGAGCTTTCTGAGAGAAAAAAGTAACTAACTCAAAATGTGTGTTGGCTAAGGAGACTGTAAGAATTTTTATGATGAATCTTAAGGACAGCAAAGGCTAGATTCATGCTGATAGTCAATGCATAATTATTTATGTGAGCATGTGCTGCAAATATTCCATGGACAGAGGAGCCTGGAGGGCTATAGTCCATGGGGTTGCAAAGAGTCGGACATGACTGAGTGACTGAGCAAGCATGCACTGGCTGCAAACGGTTGACAAGTCCCACAAAATGGGATAGTTCATCAACTTCTTGGACAATCATAAGGGTGATAAAGCCACAATGATGAAGGCTTTGAAAACTGCCCCTGATGCAGCAAGTGGAACTGTTTCTGTTGTGATTGGGGTTGGGTATACCTGTGATGCTGGAAGGAACATCCTCAAATGGAAATGGTTGATTTGTTTGTGATACTGTCAATGCGTATGATTATGTGTGTGTATATTTCTGTGTGTTATTGTTATAGTGTTTGTGAGGAAAACAATGGGAGCACATTCGTTTTGAAATTCTACTCCTTTGGGTTTTTTTAATTAATTTATTTTTGAAGTGAACTATTTTTAGTCTTTATTGAATTGGTTACAATATTGTTTCTGTTTTATGTTTTGTTTTTTCTTGCTGCTGAGGTGTGTGGGATCTTAACTCCCTGACAAGGGGTCAAACCTGATCCGCCTACATTGGAAGACATACTCTTAGCCACGGGACTGCCAGGGAAGTCCCTACTCCTTTGTTTTTAAACCATTCTCCATATCCTGTGCTGCCTCATGTTACTTTGCTATTTGGAACCTGTCTGTGTAAATAAAACAGCACTTTGATTTACTTTTCCTTCTTCCCCTTTTAATTTTCTCCTTTTTCTTCACTTCTTCCAAACGGTCTTCCTGTTATCCGTCTTTCGTAAGCACTTTCCGTATTCATTTCTTGTGTGTTCATTCTCCTTGCCTTTTTTGATCACTTACTGTGTAATGAGTGCACCCTCGCAGTCAGAGCCGAGCCACCTTCATCTCTGCCAGGGATGCTATAGGCCTTCTGCAAGGACTGCACTTTTTTTCTTAGGCCCTACTATCCATTCTTTACACTTGTAGATCTTTCAAAACAAATCAGACCATGTTGCTCACTTGTCTCAACTTCCAGGTTAGCATCTCAGAATTTGAAAATGACACCCACTGGAGCCCTGGGGCAGTGGTTTCAGCCAACCTCTACACCCTCTGGCTCTCTCTTCCCTGCTCGGCCTCCTGGAATCCTAATACTGCCCGGCACAGCTCCAGACCCCTCCACATTGTAGACCAGGCTACGTGAGGAGACTGTATCTGAAACATACCCTACTCAACTCAGCGGCTCTGTCCTTGATCTCTGCCTGGACTATTCTTTCTCCTAGACCTTGACATGCAAACTCTATTTCACCCCTTGATTCCTAATAGTCACCTGGTTATCTGTACTCTCCTCTGCAGGTCTTTCTTGTTACTCTTTACCACCTCAACCAGTTAATCTTTTTGGTAGCACTTGTTATAAACTATAATTACCTCTTTTTCAAAAAGTATATTAATTTTTTAATTGATGGAAATTGCTTTACAATTTTGTGTTGCTTTCTGCTGTAAAACAACACAGATCAGTCATATATGTGTGTGTGTGTGTGTGTGTGTGTATCCCTTCCCTCCCTCCCCTGCCTCCATCCCCACCCCATACTGCTCTGCTCTCGGTCATCACAGAGCACCAGTCTGGGCTCCCTGTGTTATTTAGCAACTTCCCACTAATTCTTTTATACATGATAGTGTTTATATATCAGTGCTCTTCTCTCTGTAATTGCCTCTTTCATTTTGTCTGTCTGCCATGGTTAGAGTGGATGCTCCTATAGGTCAAAGCCCTGGTCTCGCTCTCCACTCTATGGGCCTAGGCATTTTTCTGGTAGACAGTAGGTACTCAATTACTACTATTGATTGAATGAATAAAACACCATTTCTTCCACTGAAGAAGTCATAGTGGTAAACGCTTCTGGGAGACACCTACTGAAGGTCCTATAGCTTTTAAGGACATTCCAGACAACCCACTGGGAAAGTTATAGGGAGCTTCAGAGATGAATAAGCTGATTATTCTTTTTGTCGACATATGAATTTGAAGTTTGGCAACCTTAATTTTTTTATTATTATTGTGTGCTTTAGAACAGTTGGCTAATAGCCCTTTACTCCTGAAGTAGAGTTTTCCCTTTTTTGTTTTACTTTTGTTTAATAAATGTGCTAAATGGCTCCCTTAGTTATGGTAGGAATATCTCAAACCAGCTTAAGGAAAGAAGATAATTTGTTAGATGGCACAAATAATTTTCAAAGGGAGGGTTGAGCAAATAAACCATAAATTTGGGGAGGTAGTTTTGCTCAGCACTCAAATGCTGCCACGGCCACCCCTGCCTCTGCTCTATTTCCCCTTGCATTTTGACTTGCTTTTCTTTTCCTTTTTTTTTTTTGCAGACTCACTTTCAGGTAGTTCCTACACTCATACCTCTTGGGTAATATAAGCATAGTTGGGTCAATTTTCCCAATTATGGTGCTAAGTCTCAGGGAAGAACTCTGGATGGTCCATTTTTGTGTCACATGTCCATTAGGTGTGCTTGGTCAACTAATGCTGGGGTGAGCTCTTGTAAGAACATGGAAACTCCTGTGGGAAATATGTGATTAAATATAGGAGCTGAACCATTAAAAAAAAATGGAATAATACCATTTGCAGTAACATGGATGCAGTTAGCAATGATCAAACTAAGTGAAGTAAGCAAAAAAGAGAAATACAAATACCATATGATGTCACTTTTATGTGGAATCTAAAATATGAACAAATGAACCTATTCTGAAACAGAATCATGTGGTTGCCAAGGGGAAGGGGATTGGAGGGGAGGGATGGAGTGGCAGGTTAGGATTAGCAGGAGGTAAGCTTTTACATGGCTTCCCTGATAGCTCAGTTGGTAAAGAATCTACCTGCAATGCAGGAGACCCCAGTTTGATTCCTGGGTTGGGATGATCCACTGGAGAAGGGATAGGCTACCCACTCCAGTATTCTGACCTGGAGAATTCCATGGACTATACAGTCCATGGGGTTGCAAAGAGTCGGATGACTGAGCGACTTTCACTTTCTTTCAAACTTTTAGATATAGAATGGAGAGACAACAAGGTTCTACTGTATAGCATAGAGAACTGTATAGAATACAGTTCTATACAATATAGAATATCCCTATGATACACCATAGTGGAAAAGAATATTTGAAAAAAAAGAAAGAAACTGTCAGAGCTGAAGTCGTTAAAGGAGAGTTGCTATTCCCAGGAAAGGGAAGATATGATTGGGAGAATAAGAGAGTGGTTTTGTTACTTAAGTAAAAAGTCTTTATTGTACTATTTTTAAAAACTCTCCATAGGCACCTCTGGGTAAGTGGAAACTGATGAGCAAAATATCCTCTTACAGAGTTGGAAGTGGTTTTTAGGAGATTTGGAAAACAAGAGGGTTTTCAGCCCTATATACAGAGACTATACTTAGAGTACAATTTTGTTCTGCTCCCAAGAGCCCTAGTTTGGTGGTCTGAAGTGGATCTGTGTCTCTATTACAATACAGCCAACACTTTTGATGTTTTCTGTAAACTGACTTCCCTTTCTGACCTCCTTCCTTTCCTGCTTGCAGATTGTGCTTGAGAACAGTAGCCGAGAAGATAAGCATGAATGTCCCTTTGGCCGCAGTAGTATAGAGCTGACCAAGATGCTGTGTGAAATCCTGAAAGTGGGCGAGCTGCGTAAGTACCCTCATTTCCCACAGGGTATGAAGCTTGGCAGAGATCCAGCTTCTGGGGGTGCCCACCTACAGTCAGGGTTCCCAAGGTGCTGACAGCTGAGCATGGGCATCATTCCCATGGACCAAACATTCTTTAACTCGGGTTTCCCGTGTATGTATTTCTGCATGTCTGCTCTAGGAATAAATACTAAAATCTACAGGAATGGAAAAATGTGCAGGTATTGTGACCAAATTTAAAATATTGTAAGAGTGTATATTGCTCTGTTTAGGAAAAGATCTATGGGTTTCTTTTTTAAAATTCCAATTTTAAGCTACCAGTAGATCATTTTCTTTTTGCTTTTTGAAACATCTTTCTTATATAAAGAAAAATGGCACACTTTAATGAAATTCTCTTGCTTCCAAGTATTTTACTTGCTTATAATCCTTTCTCTATGAAAGATAGAATTATTGAAGGAAATGAGTAGCTGTGTGGTCAGAAATATGCTTATTGCTCTTTTCCTCCCTTACACAGTGTTACAGAATTTAAGAGAGGATACCTAGAAATAGAGAGCATGATAATTCTCTTGGCTTTTGCTCCCTTGCATAATTTGGTTTTAACCAGTTAAGGCAAATCTGATTTAACCTGGCCTGCAATCATTGTTAACACTGAGTCTCCCTATAGCAGCTAAATTCCATTCCCTATAACAGCTATAGAGCCGACACACATATAAATCTTTTCTTGTAGACTTAATAACATAGGCATCAGCAAAAGCTGTTTATACCAGAGGAATGTCTAGTGTTTGGTATTATTGTGAAAGCATAAATATTTAGTCACCTGTTTGAGAGCATAAAATAATGGTCTATAATGATTGATGGGAAGGAATCTAAAGATGAAATTGGAAAGGGGGTTATGTTTTATTTACAATGTAAAACTGACTACTATCACTGCTAAGGTAAATTTTAAAAATGTAGAACTTAATAAGGAAAAAAGCTAAGAATTTGAGCCTGTTTGACCAAGCACAGTGAGTGTTATCATCCTCCCAATGTGGGTGGGGGAAAGAAACCAAATCGGGTGCGGAACTCCCATGAAAGGTCATTACTTTCAGGTCATTACAAAGCCCAAATTAGGTCATTTTTGCATTAAAAGAGTAACAACCTATCCTGAGAGATGTCTGTGTAGTCTGTTTGGGTTCACTTATCACCAATGCTAACATTTCATTTTTACTTTAATCCTTGACCTGAGTTATCCTTCCTACTCATTTCACTAACTTGTAGAGACTTATGTCTGCTGTGCAGCTTACTAGGTATTCCACTGAAGAATTAAAGTCCTGAGTCAAAAAAATCCTCCTGAATTCCTCAGTCTGATAAGCATGACTATTTCCTGTTTATCTCAATTTGATGGGGAAAAGTCTAGAAAGTCACTTGCTAAAAGGCACTGATGACTATCCAAGATTTTCAGAAACGTGAACAGTCACGCTCTGCTTGGCTGGTATATCCTGTGTCCAGATTACTGCCTTGCAATGTCCTTCTCCTGTCCTGCCTTCATTTTTGTCTGCCCCAGTGGCCTGCTTTGGCTATCCTACTCTCATCTTGATGATAGCAGAAGGTAAGCTCTTGTGTGCTTCGACTGTCATACCCAGCTTTCTGCTTTTCTCCTTTGCCCAATGGGCATGTGTCCATTATGCTACAAGTTAGCACAGAGCAGAAATATGGTAGACTAGAGGGAGAATGTTGGGGACAACAGGCAGCGGGATTCTGTCTTGGCTACTTATGACATTTGTGTCCTTGAGTAACGAGTAGCAAACTTCACTACATGCTCATATTCCTACATTTTCCCAGACAGGGTTGGGGTGATGGTTTGAGTAGTTGCATTCATTTTGGCTTGATCACAAGTAACTTTGGTGTCTGAAATTGCAAGGGTTAAGTATGAGAGGAGTACCCTAGGAATAGGCAGTATTCAACCTCAGGAAACTAACTTGGACAGGATGGCCACATTTCAGGCTATATGTGGGCAAGATTAATGTGTATCTGATTTGGACTCTCCTCCCTGTCAATGGTGCCCCATCTGGTGTGTGGACAAGAACTTTTGTGACAAGAGTCTAAGCAGAGCATGCTGTTCATGTAAATGTCAGCTCTGTGCTTTGAGGGAGGGAATTGGTATAGATTAGGGGCTGACCTCTGCCTGGTATAGAGCACCCTCCCCAGATTTTTGAAGACCTGGTAGTCAAGCCAGGAACCAGGAGAGAATCCCATTCTGTGGGCTGAGGTAATCAAGTAAGAATGAAGGCAAATACCTTTGGGATCCCTGGAGGTGTTCCAGACACTATGCACCATTTCAGAAGGTGAGAACCTTCTGCTGCAGAGAAGGCCTCCAATATGCTGCTGCAACTTGCTTAGCACCAGGTCAGGTCTGGTTTCTGACATCTCCATGGCAGGCTTCCTTTCCTCTAAGATGAAAAATGCATCTATTCATTTGTTTAATAAAAATCTACTGATTAATTACAATATGCCAGAGACAATGTTGAACACTGTAGGTGCAAAGGTGAACCAGATATGGTCTCTGTCCCCAGGAATCAGTCTTCCACTTGAGAAAGTATATGAGTTGAAACTGATGTTTTTTCCTCTTAGCTATAAATGTGTGTTTATATATCCATAAATACATGTGTATATATATATATATATATACACACACCCATTATCTGATCTAAAGCATAATTTTCAAATTTCGATAGTTGAGCTTTCAGGATGACCTGTGTTCACCCTCTACTGACTGCAGAGCCCATTTCTGACATTTTGCAAGCCTACAAAAGACCCCCACATTTCTGAAGTCTTCATGCCCAAATTGGTTGTTTTCTACTCATAAAATATTAAAGGATTGCTACATTCTGATTGAGTGCTAGATAGCAAATGATGAAACACCCTGGAGTAAGAGGAAAATTGCTTTTTAATGGATTGCCTTTTGTTTGTTGCCATATTAAATAAGTTACTAATAGAAAAAGTAAATTTAAGCATACCCTTACGCTGGAGGAGATGTCTGTTTTTCTTCTGAGGAAAATTAGGTTCACACACAAATCCATCTCCCTTTGGTCTGTGTGTGTTTGCTTTTCTCCATTCCCAAATCAATGATTTGTGTTAATAATTGACCGGGAAGATCACGGTCACATTACGTCTATGAGCAAGTACTGAGACGAAAGAAGTACTAATTAAAATTCTAACTCATTTTTCTACAGTAGTAGGAAGATTCAATTTTCTAGAAATGTTTTGCCTTTTGATTTAACTTAAGGTCTTTTGAGGGAACCCACTTCTGAAATACCAATTATATCTTAGTGTCTGAAGCAAACATATTAATGTTCAGTTAAATTACTAATACCTAATATTTATGCACAAGGTTTTTTTGGATTACTTTTTAAAAAAGCATTGTTTTTCTACATCCCAATTATTGGCATTGTAAGACGCAAATGTTTAGTAGTGTAGTCTATAAAACAATGCCTCTTTATATTCTCAGAGCACTTTATCAAGGTATTTAATTGAAGTCTGTAATACCCCCAGGAGTTAACCAAGATCAATAGCATCTATTTTGATTAATGAAGAGAAGACTTGTGCTTTCTGCCTATTGTCTAAGGTCACTGAATTCAAACTGGTGTTCAGGTTGCTCAAAGAGTGGTTCAGAAAGAGGCAGGGAAGTCAAGTGTTTGCATTTTGGCATCTGAATGACCTAATTTGAATCATAGCTCAGCTATTAATCAGATGCCTTGGGCATGCTTCTCTCTGTTCTGAGCTTTCTGGTTCCTTATCCATAAAATAAAGATACTGTCTACTGCATATAATTGTTGGGAGGGTTAAATGAGATCTTGGATGTGCTTTAGTTGGAAGATGATAGTCTTTTTTTCAAGTGATAGGATTTTACTTCCCGTAAACAAACAAACTGCCAAGTTAAGCCAAGAAGGGAAAGTGCTCTGATTTAAGTGACAACTGGAAGCAAGATCTGCAACCATATCCTTTGTTTCTTCATTCTGTACATTCTGTTGTTATTGTTCAGTCACTCAATCATGTCTGACTCTTCTGACCTCCATGGACTGCAGCACACCAGGCCTCCCTGTCCTTCACCATCTCCTGGAGCATGCTCAAACTCATGTCTGTTGAGTCAGTGATACCATCCAACCATCTCATCCTCTGTCGTCCCCTTCTCCTCATGCCTTCAATCTTTCCCAGCATCAGGGTCTGTTCTAATGAGTTGGCTCTTCACTTAAGGTGGCCAAAATATTGGAGGTTCAGCTTCAGCATCAGTCCTTCCAATGAATATTCAGGATTGATTTCCTTTAGAACTGACTGGTTTGATGCTGGCTTTCTTCATGGGGCTTGTTTGAGGCACTTGTGTTCTCTTAGTTTCAATTTTAAAAATCACAAAAAGAAGAATCCTATTGACCTAGAGGTAGTCTCACATCCCCGTGGCCTGGGTTGTAGAATTGTCAGCCCCATGTAGAAGAATATTGAAGTAGAGGGAGAACGTTTTCAAAAGGAGAGGTGTGTTTGTGAATGTGGGATGGGTGAGAATAGGCGAAAGCAGGAAATGGTTTCCTTACAAAGGAAAGGAGGCATGATACAGGCTAATCGATTCGTTATGAAGAAACCCTGCTCCTAACAGGAGCTAACAATGATAACTGTTGTTTTTGCTTTTGTAGTACTGTTTCAAAAGCAATAATAAGCTTTTTAGGAATGCAAAGAAAATTTGATTTCTGACACAAATAGGTTAATTACTTATCCTCTGGATAAGGATCCAACAGATAAGTTATATTCCAATTGCAGTTAGAGCTAGGATATTTATTTTTTATTTCACATTCATTCAATAGCTAGAGCTCTTCCTTTATGTTGTTATTTAGTCACTAAGTGGTACCTCTTTTGAGACCCCATGGGTCCAGCCAGGTTCCTCTGTCCATGGAATTCTCCAGGCAAAAATGCTGGAGTGGGTAGCCATTTCCTTCTCCAGGAGATCTTTCCGACCCAAGGATTGAACCCGGGTCTCCTGTTTGGCAGGAGGATTCTTTACCATGGAGCCACCTGGGAAACCTATACTGATGACGAGGACTTAGAACACACACTTCATCCTCTAGCAGTTCACGCACTGACTGGAGAGTCTTTCATGTAAACAAATAATTATAAAGCATCTTACTATTTGTAGATTACATTTAAGATATGTTAATGTTCCTAGGGGCATTGTTTAGTTATTTTGTTCATGGAAAGCCATGCAGGCTGAGGAAGGGATATGACATCGCTCAAGAAGAGACTTTTTTTCATTTTAATTTAATTTTTACTGAAGGATAATTGCTTTACAGAATTTTATTGTTTTCTGTCAAACCTCAACATGAATCAGCCATAGGTATACATATTTCCCCTCCCTTTTGAACCTCCCTCCCATCTCCCTCCCCATCCCACCCCTCTAGGTTGATCCAGAGCCCCTGTTTGAGTTTCCTGAGCCATACGGCAAATTCCTGTTGGCTATCTATTTAACATATGATAATGTAAGTTTCCATGTTACTCTTTATATGCATCTCACCCTCTCCTCCCCTCTCCCCATGTCCATAAGTCTATTCTCTAGGTCTGTTTCTCCGCTGCTGCCCTGTAAATAAGTTCTTCAGTACCATTCTTCTAGATTCTGTATATATGTGTTAGAATACGATATTTATCTTTCTCTTTCTGACTTACTTCACTCTGTATAATAGGTTCTAGGTTCATCCACCTCATCATAACTGACTCAAATGTGTTCCTTTTTACGGCTGAGTAATATTCCATTGTGTATATTACCACACCTTCTTTATCCGTTCATCTCTCAATGGACATCTAGGTTGCTTCCATGTTCTAGCTATTGTAAATAGTGCTGCAATGAACAATGGGATACGTGTGTTCTTTTCAGTTTTGGTTTCCTCAAGGTATATGCCTAGGAGTGGGATTGCTGGGTCATATGGTGGTTTTATTCCTAGTGTTTTAAGGAATCTCCATACCGTCTTCCATAGTGGCTGTATCAGTTCACATTCCCACCAACAGTGTGAGAGTGTTCTTTTTTCTCTAAACCCTCTCCAGCATTTATTGTTTGTAGACATTTTGATGATGGCCATTCTAACTGGTGTAAGGTGATATCATTGTAGTTTTTACTTGCATTTCTCTAATAATGAGTGATGTTGAGCATCTTTTCATGCATTTGTTAGCCATCTGTATGTCTTCTTTGGAGACATGTCTGTTTAGGTCTTTTTCCCACTTTTTGATTGGGTCGTTTGTTTTTCTGGCATTGAGTTGTATGAGCTGCGTGGGTATTTTGGAAATTAATCCTTTGTCAGTTGTTTCATTTGCTATTATTTTCTCCCATTTAGAGGGTTGTCTTTCACCTTGCTTATAGTTTCCCTTGCTGTGCAAAAGCTTTTAAGTTTAATCAGGTCCCACTTATTTACTTTCGTTTTTATTTCTGATACTCTAGGAGGTAGGTCATAGAGGATCTTGCTTTCATTTATGTCGAGTGTTCTGCTTATGTTTTCCTCTAGTTTTGGTCTTACATTTTTGTAGTTTCTATTCTTACATTTATGTCTTTAATCCATTTTAAGTTTATCTTTGTGTCTGGTGTTAGGAAGTATTCTAATTTCATTCTTTTACATGTAGCTGTCCAATTTTCCCAGCACAATTTATTGAAGATGTTGTCTTTGCCCCAGTGTATACTCTTACCTCCTTTGTCAAAAATAAGGTACCCATAGGTGTGTGTGTTTATTTCTGGGCTTTCTATCTTGTTCCATTGGTCTATATTTCTGTTTTTGTGCCACTACCATACTGTCTTGATGACTGTAGCTTTGTAGTATAATCTGAAGTCAGGAAGGTTGATTCCTCCAGCTCCATTCTTCTTTCTCAAGACTGCTTTGGCTATTCGGGGTCTTTTGTGTTCCCATATGAATTGTGAAAGTTTTTGTTCTAGTTCTGTGAAAAATGCTATTGGTAATTTGATAGGGATCTCATTGAATCTGTAGGTTGTGTTTGGTAGTATAGTCATTTTCACAACATTGATTCTTCCTACCCAGGAACATGGAATATCTCTCCATCTATTTATGTCATCTTTGATTTCATTTTTTGTGTCTTATAGTTTTCTATGTACAGTTCTTTTTGTCTCCATAGGTAAGTTTATTCCTAGATATTTAATTCTTTTATTGCAATGGCAAATAGGATTGATTCCTTAATTTCTTTCTGATTTTTCATTGTTAGTATATAGAAATGCAAGTTACTTCTGTGTATTGATTTTGTATCCTGCAACTTTGCTAAATGCACTGATTAACTCTAGTAATTTTCTGATACTGTCTTTAGGGTTTTCTATGTACAGTATCATGTCATCTGAAAACAGTGAGATCTTTGCTTCTTCTTTTCTGATCTGGATTTATTTTATTTCTTATTCTTCTCTGATTGCTGTAACTAGGACTTCCAAAACTATGTTTAATAATAGTGGTGAAACTGGAGACCCTTATCTTGTTCCTGATCTTAGGGGAAATACTTTCAGTTTTTCACCATTGAGAATAATGTTTGCTTTAGGCTTATCATATATGGCCTTTACTCAATTGAGGTAGGTTCCTTCTATGCCCATTTTTTGAAGAGTTTTAATCATAAATGGGTGCTGAATTTTGTCAGATGCTTTTTCTGAATCTGTTGAGATTATCATATGATTTTTATCTTTCAATTTGTTAATATGGTATATCACATTGATTGATTTGCGTATATTAAAGAATCTTGCTTTCCTGGAATAAACCCAACTTGATCATGGTGTATGAGCTTTTTGATGTGTTGCTGATTTCTATTTGCTAAAATTTTTTTGAGGATTTTTGCATCTATGTTCATCAGTGATATTGGCCTGTAGTTTTCTTTTTCTGTGTTGTCTTTGTTTGGTTTGGTATCAGGGTGATGGTGGCCTTGTAAAATGAGTTTGGAAGTGTTCCTTTCTCTGCAGTTTTTTGAAAGAGTTTTAGAAGGATACGCACTAGCTCTTCTCTAAATGTTTGATAGAATTCTCCTGTGAAGCTATCTGGTCCTGGGCTTTTGTGTTTTGGGGAAATTTTTTTATCACAGCTTCAATTTCAGTGCTTGTAATTGGGCTGTTGATAATTTCTATTTCTTCCTGGTTCAGTCTTGGAAGATTGAACTTTTCTAAGAATCTGTCCATTTCTATCCATTTTATTGCCATATAGTTGTTCATAATAGTCTCTTATAATCCTTTGTATTTCTGCATTATCTGTTGTAACCTTTCCTTTTTAATTTCTAATTTTGTTGATTTGATTCTTCTCTCTTTTTTCCTTGATGAGGCTGGCTAAAGGTTTGTCAATTTTAAGAACCAGCTTTTAGTTTAATTAATCTTTACTATTGTTTCTTTCATTTCCTTTTCATTTATTTCTGCTTGGATCTTTGTGATTTATTTCCTTCTACTAATTTTGGGGGTTTTTTGTTCTTTTTTTTCCAGTTGTTTTAGGTGAAAGTTAGGTTGTCTATTCGATTTTTTCCTTCTTTCTTGAGGTAAGATTGCTATAAACTTCCCTCTTGGAACTGCTTTTGCTGCATCCAATAGGTTTTGAGTTGTGTTTTCATTGTCATTTGTTTCTAGAAATTTTTTTATTTCCCTTTGGATATCTTCAGAAACTTGTTGGTTATTTAGAAATGTGTTGATTAATCTCCATGTGTTTGTGTTTCTTACAGTTTTTTTCTTATAATTGATTTCTAGTCTTATAGCATTGTGGTCAGAGAAGACGCTTGATACGATTTCAGTTTTCTTATATTTACTGAGGTTTGATTTGTGACCCAAGATGTGATCTATACTGGAGAATGTTCCATGTGTACTTGACAAGAAGGTGTATTCTTCTGCATTTGGATAGAATGTCCTGAAGGTATCACTGAGATCCATCTCATCTAATGTATCATTTAAGACTTGTGTTTCCTTATTAATTTTCTGTTTTGATGATCTGTCCATTGGTGTGAGTGGGGTGTTAAGGTCCCCTACTATTATTGTGTCACTATCAATTTCTCCTTTTATGTCTGTTAGAGTCTGTCTTATGTATTGAGATGCTCCTATGTTGGGTGCATAGATATTTACAATTGTTATGTCTTCCTCTTGGATTGATCCCTTGATCATTATGTAGTGTCCTTCCTTATCTTTTATAATCTTCTTTATTTTAAGGTCTATTTTGTCTGATATGAGAATTGCTACTTCAACTTTCTTTTGCTTCGCATTTGCAGGGGATATATTTTTCCATCCTCTCACTTTCAGTCTATATGTGTCTTGAGGTCTGAAGTCGGTTTCTTGTACACATCATATATATGGGTCTTGTTTTTTTATCCATTCAGCCAGTCTGTGTCTTTTGGTTGGAGCATTTAATCCATTTACATTTAAAGTAATTATTGATATATATGTTCCAATTCAGAGAAGGAAATGGCAACCCACTCCTGTACTCTTGCCTGGAAAATACCATGGGTGGAGGAGCCTGGTAGGCTATAGTCCATGGGGTCACAAAGAGTCGGACAGGACTGAGCGACTTCACTTTCTTTCTTTCTCTAGTTCCTTTTGGAGAAGGAAATGGCAACCCACTCCAGTGTTCTTGCCTGGAGAATCCCATGGATGGAGGGGCCTGGTGGGCTGCAGTCTATGGGGTTGCAAACAGTTGGACATGACTAAGTAACTAACACACACACATGTTCCAGCTGCTATTTTCGTAGTTGTTTGGGGTTGATTTTGTAGATTTTTTTTTTTTCCTCTCGTATTTCTTGACTGTATAAGTCCCTTTAACATTTGTTGTAAAGCTGGTTTGGTGGTGCTGAATTCTGTTAACTTTTGCTTATCTGAAAAACATTTTATTTCTCCATCAATTTTGAATGAGATCCTTGCTGGGTACAAGGATTTGGTTGTAGAGTTTTTTGCTTTCAGTACTTTAAATATATCCCGCCATTCCCTTCTGGCCTGCAGAGTTTCTGCTCAAAGATCAGCTGTTAAGCATATGGGGTTTCCCTTCTATGTTACTTGTTGCTTCTCCCTTGCTGCTTTTAATATTCTTTCTTTGTTAGTTTGATGAGTATGTGTCTTGGCATGTTTCTACCTGGGTTTATCCTGTATGGGACTCTTTGTGCCTCTTGTACTTGACTGACTATTTCCTTTTCCATGTTGGGGAGATTTTCAACTATAGTCTCTTCAAAATTTTTCTCATACCCTTCCTTTTTCTCTTCTTCTTCTTCTGCTGCTACTGCTAAGTCATTTCAGTCGTGTCCAACTCTGTGTGACCCCACAGACGGCAGCCCACCAGGCTCCCCCATCCCTGGGATTCTCCAGGCAAGAACACTGGAGTGGGTTGCCATTTCCTTCTCCAATGCATGAAAGTGAAAAGTGAAAGTGAAATCATTCAGTCGTGTCCAACTCTTAGCGACCCCACGGACTGCAGCCTACCAGGCTCCTCCATTCATGGGATTTTCCAAGCAAGAGTACTGGAGTAGGGTGCCATTGCCTTCTCCGCTTCTTCTTCTGGGGCCCCTATAATTTGAATGTTGGTGTATTTGATATTGTCCCAGAAGTCCCTGAGACTGTCCTCAGTTCTTTTCATTCTTTTTACTTTATTCTGCTCTTCAGAAATTATTTCCACCATTTTATCTTCCAGCTCAATGATTCATTCTTCTGCTTCAGATATTCTGCTATTGATTCTTTTTAGAGTATTTTTAGTTTCAGTAATTGTGTTGTTTGTCTCTGTATGTTTATTCTTTAATTCTTCTAGGCTTTGTTAATTGATTCTTGCATTTTCTCCATTTTGTTTCAAGGCTTTTGATCCTCTTTACTAGCACCATTCTGAATTCTTTTTCAGGTAGTTCCTATTTCCCCTTCATTTATTTGGACCGCTGTGTTTCTAGTTTGTTCCTTCATTTGTGTAGTGTTTCTCTGCCTTTTCATTATTTTTTTTTTAACTTGTGTTTGAGGTCTCCTTTTCCCAGCCTTCAAGGTTGAATTCTTTCTTCCTTTTCGTCTCTGCCCTCCTAAGGTTGGTCCAGTGGTTTGTGTAAGCTTTGTATAGGGTGAGATTTGTGCTGGATTTTTGTTTGTTTTCCCTCTGACGGGCAAGGCTGAGTGAGGTGGTAGCCCTGTCTGCTGATGATTGTGTTTGCACTTTGTTTTGTTCGTTGTTTAGATGAGGCATCCTGTACAGGGTGCTACTGGTGGTTCAGTGATGCTGGGTCTTGTATAGACTTGGTTTCCCTTGTGTGAGTGCTCACTATTTGATACTCCCTAAGATTAGTTCTCTGATAGTCTAAGGTCTTGGAGTCAGTGCTCCCACTCCAAAGCTCAGGGCTTGATCTCTGGTCAGGAACGAAGATTCCACAAATGGTTTGTTATGGCATTAAATGAGATTAAAACAAATGCCCAAAGATGAGAAACCAAAGATGAATCCCAGACAAATGGCAGTTACAAAATCAGGCAAATAATAATTAAAATAATGGAATATACACATTTACATATACACCCATGAGCAAAGTCAAAACAGTCCAACAAAAATAAAATATAGTAGACTGACCTGGCAAACAAAGGAAATAAAAAATTATATTTACTAGTTAAGAACAAAACTAACTAAAGCAGAAACTGGAAAACAAAACTAAAGCAAGGTGCCAAATGGGGAATAATGCAATGAAAACAAAACTAACAAATATGTTGAGAGGAAAGGAAAGAAAGAATAGATATGCAGAGTTAAACAGAGGTAGATGAAGAAGATTTATATACATTAAATATTAACTGCAAGGGGAAAAGAACAATAGAAAAGGGAAACAAAGGAATAAGTGTAGAAAAGTAGATCTTAAAAAATTAGAAATTAAAATTATAAAAAAGAGAGGGAAAAAAGAGGGAAAAAAGGAAAGCTTTACAGAACTGCAAAAGCCCAGTGTAGAGGCAGAGGTTTATAACAACAATAAAAAGTGTGACTGAATATACACATATACATATACAACCATAAGCAAAATCAATACAGTCCAACAAAAATAAAGTACAATAGATTGACCCAGTGAACAAAGGAAACCAAAAATTGTATCTACCAGAACAAAACTAACAAAAGCACAAACTGGAAAATAAAACCAAAGTAAGGTGCCAATTGGGAAATAAAGCAATGAAAATAAAACTAATGTGTTAAGAGGAAGGAAAGAAAGAAAAGAAAGAATAGATATGCAAAGTTAAATAGAGGCAGATAAAGAAGATTTATATAAAGATTAACTGCAAGGGGAAAAGAACAGTAGGAAAAAACAAAGGAATAAATGTAGAAAAAATACTAGGTTTAAAAATTTTTTAAAAATTAAAAACAGAGAAAAGAAAAAAAAAAGGAAAACTCCACAGAACTGCAAATGCCCAGTGTAGAGGCAGAGGTTTCTAAGAACAATGAAATAATAATTAATAATAATTAATTATTAATTAACTGAGGGAAAAAAGCTCAAAAGCTCAATTAGATTTCATAGTGCCAATAAGGAGAAGGCAATGGCACCTCACTCCAGTACTCTTGCCTGGAAAATCCCATGGACGGAGGAGCCTGGTGGGCTTCAGTCCATGGGGTCGCTAAGAGTCAGACACGACTGAGCAACTTCCCTTTCACTTTTCACTTTCATGCATTGGAGAAGGAAGTGGCAACCCACTCCAGTGTTCTTGCCTGGAGAATCCCAGGGACGGGGGAGCCTGGCGGGCTGCCGTCTCTGGGGTCTCACAGAGTCGGACACGACTGAAGCGACTCAGCAGCAGCAGCAGCAGCAGTGCCAATAAAATCCATAGCTACAACAGAAGAGGAAAAACGGGGGAAAAAATTCCAAGAGAATCTACAGAACACGTCAAAACAGAATAATGTTTTTCTTGAGTCACTGCTGTAAGAGTCCTTTCCCTCGATGGAAGTCACAGTCCACCTTACTTCCCTAGGATGCCCTCCAACACGGTGCTGATCTCTGGACCTGCTGTGAGGGCAGCTCAGATTCTAATCTGGTCCTACTCCTGTGTTTTCTTGCCTCCAATGTCCACAGCTATCAGAACTAGTGCATTTATTTTTGTGGGAATTGTCAATGACCTTTTATATATTCCATAGATACAAAGTCTGCCTAGTTGATCGTGTGGATTTAATCTGCAGCTTGTACAGCTGGTGGGAAGGTTTTGGGTCGTCTTCTTCAGCCACGCTGCCCCTGGGTTTCAATTGTGGTTTTATTTCCACCTCTGCATGTGTGTCGTCCACTGGGGTTTGCTCCTGAAGCTGCCCTGGAGGACTTTGGTTTGCCCCTGTGAAGGCCAAATGTGGAGGTGGTGCAGCTCTTTGGGTCGCAGGTATTCTGGTAGCACCAGGTACTCAGGAAAGTTGGCAGCTAGGGCAGCAGGAAATACAGTGCTCTAGAAGGGTATGGCGTAGAAGGCGATGGCACCCCCCTCTTGCCTGGAAAACCCCATGGACGGAGGAGCCTGGTGGGCAGTCCATGGGGTCACTAAGAGTCGGACATAACTAAGCGACTTCACTTTCACTTTTCAGTTTCATGCATTGGAGAAGGAAATGGCAATCCACTCCAGTGTTCTTGCCTAGAGAATCCCAGGGAAGGTGGAGCCTGGTGGGCTGCCCTCTATGGGCTCGCACAGAATCGGACACGACTGAAGCGACTTAGCAGCAGCAGAAGGGTATGGCAACCAGTATTGGCCAATACGCTTCAGAATTCTTGCCTGGAGAACCCCGCTCCCTGACAGAGAAGCCTGGCAGGCCACAGTGTACAGGGTCACAAAGAGTCAGACACTACCAAAGTGACCCTGCGCGCATAGATGCAAGTCTTTTTTGCCTGTGGCAGTTCTGCCCCAGTGAGAGTTGAACATGAAAGTGGGGCAGCTGCTTAGCTTACAGGGACCCTGGCGGCACCAAGTGTGCAGGGACATGGACTGCCTCAGCTGCAGGAGTTATGACCCTATCAGAGTCTTTATTTGAGCCTCTTGTAGCTGCCAATCAGAAGGCCTGTTTGGCGAGTCTTTCTCCATAGCTCCGCCCATTCACGAACATAGAGAGCTCCCTTTTCTGGGGTCTTTCTCTGTTGTTTAGAGCGTCAGGCACATAGAGGGGCCCCTCTGGCTGGGGTCCTACACTGTAGATTCGTGCATCCGGCACTTAAAGGGGTATCCTGGGTGGCATCCTACTCTATAGTTAAGTGCATCAGGGGTTTGATGGGCTAGTCTCTCTTATTGTTCAGCTGCTGATGCTGGTGTGTGGGGCAAGAGAGGCTATGGTGATGTCTCCACCCCCTACACATGACTCAGCAGTATGGCCTTGCTTCCGTGGCTGACCATTTTCCTCCATAGGCATTTCCCACCACAATCTCCTCTCTTCCATTCCCGCGATCCATCTCTCCACAGTCAACAGCAGCCCTCGCCCTGGGATTGCTCCAGAATCTCTAAACTCTAGCTCCCAGCTGCTGCATCTTTCAGGGGACCTTCGTCCCTGTCTGGGGTATGTATGGCTGCGGCAAGGACTGTCTGATTCTCATTCCATTTAGGCTGCCACAGATCAGCTGTTTCACATTCAGCCTTAAATGTTTCTCCTCTGACTCAGACAATTGCCCTGATGTGGGGATCAGACCCCTGCTTCAGTTCCCCCACCCGCCAAGGGCAGGTCCAGTGCTACTAACCCTCCTGTTTTTCCCCTAGTTCCTTCATCCTACCAAGTTTGCGTGGGTCTATATATTCTTTTCCGCTAGTCAGGTACTCCTGTCTGCTCTCAGCTGGTGTTCTGCATGCACTTCTGTGTCTGAAGGTTATTCCTGATGTATATCCGTGGAGAGAGATGTTTTCCACATCCACCTGCTCCTCTGCCATCTTGTTCAAGAAGAGGTATCTGAGTGTGTGTAATCATGCAGATAAAGAAAAGAATAACCAGGCAGGCACGGTGGGAAGAAGCTGTTGAAAATTCCAGGGGGTTAGACCTGTAGGTGGAAAGACCAGGAGGTTTGGAGAATTCTGCAGTCTGCTCTTATCTGCTGGTTCCGCATCCTTGGATCCAACCAATCCTGGAACCATCCCTTGCAGATATGGAGGGCTTGTACTTCAGTATAGCAAAAGCAGGAAGCTTGAGGGAGCAGGCAAATGGAGGAGATTCTGACAGGAGAGGCAAGGATCAAGGTATAAGGATTTGCAGCACGGAGGTGTCTGGATTTCACCAGATAGTGGAGTGGGAACCAGTAGAAGAACTTTAACAATAAAAAGAAATGTTGCAGTCCTAAGCATAAAATTCTAGAACTAGATTATGTTTTCTGGGTGTGACAAGACCTTGCAAGCCTGACAATATGCAGTTCCAGGACCAGAGACAAACTTATCTTACTCTAGCCTAGCACAGATAATGAATGGAGAGTCGATTAGGAGGTTTTCAGCTTCAGGTAATCAAAATCCCAACTCAAAATGGCCAACATAAGAAGAACATTTATTGAATGTCACAGCTTCAGACATGAGTAGGTTCTGGGGGTGGATATCTGTTTAGTGATGTCACCAAAGACCCAAGTTCTTTCCATCTTTTGGTTCTGCCATTCTTGGCATACCAAATTTGTTCTCGTGCTTATAGCAAAATGGCAGCTATCATCACATGGTCCAGAGGAACAAGAGGCTGTGTCTTCCAGAGAATCTTTCTTAGGTGTCTAAGAATGTTTTCAAAAGCCCTTCAGATAAGATAGATGTGTTCAGGGTGGTGTGACTGTAGACCCAAAAGCCGTTTAGCAAACTTTTTCTCATGTATCTTTGGCCAGCACTGTGACCATTGCTTGTGTCAAACTCAGTCACTGAGAGGGAACTAGAACATGTAAAGGTCATAGAAATCATTAGCTTCTCCCAAGACTGAAACTAGTCTTCTCTGAGTGGCCATAGGATGATGGGTAGCTAAAGAAAATTGGCAAACTGCTCAAACCCTTAATTCTGTCCCTTTACTTTGAAACCTATTTTCTGCATTTTCTTTACTGCTGCAAAAAACTATAACAAATTGAATTAAGATTATAGCCCTGTGTCATTTTGCCTTTATTTGGAGTTGAGGAAATGCACTGTATTTTTTTAGGTCACAATATCAAAGGTTGCAGAAAAATGGAAATTGAAGTTTGATTATAATGTATTTCATTTTTCATCACTTTGCTACTAGAGCTCCACTACCTTATTTTCTTTTTAGCAAATGGATATTCCACTTCCTCAATTATGCCTTCGTGTGTGTTATTCTCCAGAGTGTTCTGAAGGGCAGGATGGACATACATTTATGATTGAAGCCTTCATATTTCTCTGAAATAACTTTGCCATCTTCAGCTGTTTGACTATACCATAATTAGATTAAAATTTAATAGCTACTTCTCTGTTTAAAAAAAAAGATACAAGAACAAAATCTGCATCACACACTATGAAAATTTTAAGCATTTTCTTACCTTGTCTTTCAGTGGAAATATTTATTATCACATACCAGTGGTGCTGAGTGAAGCACCTTGTATAATTCATCACCCAGACACCTCTGCTTTAGCAAGTAAAAATAACACAGATGAGCAATCTGAAGGACTCTGGAGTGCACAACAATTAGAATAGACACTTAACTCTGGGACATTGGTGTTTTCGTACTTGGAGAAATACATCCATCACTTTCATTCTTAGAACATCCTGGCTAAAGCAAACTCAAGGAAATTAGCTTTTAACAATTAAACCTCTTAAGGACATTTTCCCTCCTAATACTAGCTTGTACCCATGATCCATGGCAAGTTGAAGCCTCTCAGATGTTGACTCTGTCTTAAATGTTTATATTCTACTTCTTTATAGTCTATACTTTCATACTCTATTTCAGCCTTAAGTTTAATGTAAGCAAATAAGCAAAAATTATTCAAGCCCTGAGCCTGGATTTAGGAAGTTACATGCACTTTTGCCCCAATTTAACATGTCATAGGAGAGAGTATGAAAGTCAGTCCAAAGTGGTTGTTTAAAATATATATAATGTAATATTACTCAGCCATAAAAAGGAACAAAATTAGGTCATTTGTGATGTGAATGGACCTAGAGTCTAGAAAGATGGTGCAGACAAGCCTGTTTGCAGGGCAGGAATAGAGATGCAGATGTAGAGAATGGAGATGTGACACAGCATGGGAAGGAGAGGGTGAGGCGAGTCGGGAGAGTAGGACTGACATATATACACTACCGTGTGTAAACCAGAAAACTGGTGGGAAGCTGCTGTATACGGGAGCCCAGCTCAGTGCTCCGTGATGATCTAGAGGGGTGGGATTGAAGGGGAGGGGTGGAGGGAGGCTCAAGAGGAAGAGGACATACGCATACATATAGTGCATATTCACTTCATTGTACAGCAGAAACTAACACAACATTTTAAAGCAGTTATACTCCACTAAAACTAAAATTAAACAATTGATATCAGGATTTATAACAGTAGTACCATGAGAGAGAGGGCCTGATTCCTGTATCCAGCATCAGAAGCCCTGGTTGATAGACATCAGTGATTTTGTCTTTGTCATGATAGCCAGACATATTGCTCCTTAGTCTCCCATTTGTAACACAGGAAAATCATCATCATCTGAAAATCAGAGGAAGAACGTCAGTTAAAGTGTTTTGTTAACTATAAAATGCTGTCCTATTGAAGGAAGTACTTGAATATGCAGAGATTCAGAGACACTGAAATGCATCTCATCCCATAGCAAAGCCAACTCTTTCTGTGCATCCAGTGGCTGTCATACGAATCTGAAGTTCTGGGGTGTTTTGTTGGTGTGTCAGAAGGCTGTCCTTGTATATCCTTCTGAATCACAGTGTAATGGTTGTCTCCATAGACACATGGTTGCTGAGAAAAATTAAGTTTGGCAGTTTGAAAGAATATATCAAGCACATCTCAATTATAAATGGATGAAAATAATTTATAGTTACAATAGGCTTTTTTAGGACTTGCCCTTTTTTACATTATTTTTGAGAAGATACATAGCTGGAAACAATCAGTATCCATTCCTCCTATCAAATTAGGTTATAGATTGAGAGGGAAGCCTGGTAGATTTGCCCGCCTCATGATGAGGAGAGACACAGACATACTGACAGGATACAGATGCCCGTTGTCACCTTCTGCCTTGTAGCAATATTTTTCATCCAGGTTCATCTTTAACATCCCATTTGGGTGACTGTTCTGATTCCTTCCTGAACTCCAGCTGTAACAGGATATCACATCCTCCTCTAAACTCCTAAAGCACTTTATCTGTGTCTCTTCTGTTGTACTTTCGACTACGTGAAGAGTTTTTACCTTATTTGTGGCCTTGTTTCCCCTACAAGTTGAGGTGGTTTACTGAAAAGTGTAAAGATAACTTGAAAATAATTAAATGGTGAAAACAAAAGCAATTAAAAAACAAAACAAAAAATAGATTATGAGTGTTTTCAAAATACATGTTATAAAGACCTTTGTATTGATAGTTACTAGCAGTGGACCTTGGGAGAAGGCAATGGCACCCCACTCCAGCACTTTTGCCTGGTAAATCCCGTGGACGGAGGAGCCTGGTGGGCTGCAGTCCATGGGGTTGCGAAGAGTCGGACACGACTGAGCGACTTCACTTTCACTTTTCCCTTTCATGCATTGGAGAAGGAAATGGCAACCCACTCCAGTGTTCTTGCCTGGAGAATCCCAGGAACGGGGGAGCCTGGTGGGCTGCCGTCTCTGGGGTCGCACTGAGTCGGACACGACTGAAGCGACTTAGCAGCAGCAGCAGCAGTGGACCTTGAATTTGGCTCAAAGATCCGTTTATCTCAGGGAAGGCAAAGCAACTCAGTAACAAAGAAACAGAACAGTGCCCGTTACATCTGAATAAACTCCATATGAAAACTGAAATGCTAATTTCAATTAATCCAAAATGGTATTTGATAGCACTAATGTCATCTGTTAAAGACGGGATAGGATACATTCTTAGCATCATTTTGTAAACTACTACAATGCAACAAGCCAACATGATATTTAAAATGGTAATAACAAAATTGCTTTACCATTAAAATCTGGAACTAGAGTAGGATGCAAAGGATGCTGATAGACACAAATAGAGGTACAACACAGTGATAGAAACAAAGTACTTTAAATTATAGACAATAAAACTATCTAGAAATCCCTGAAGAAGCGATGGAAAGGCTGTTAGGATTAATATCATTTAGAAGAGTAGCTACATAGTGGATAAACAAAACTTTGTAACATTTCCGTATGTCAGCAATAATTAGTTAATTATAAAATGGATAAAAAGGGTTTTTCTAGTAGTGGCAATAAAAATGTAAACTGCTTCGGAATAATCCTAACAGAAAACATCTTGGGACTAATGTGAAGAAAACTGTAAGAGTTTACCAAGATATGCAGCACAAATTTTAAATAAGTGTTTTATTCCTGGGAGGAAAACATACATACTGTGATCAAGATTTAAGCTCCCCAGTCAATGTGCAGGCTCATATCTTGTTCCAAAATACCAATGGGATCTGGGATGGGAACATCACAGAGCGATGGTAGAGTTCCTTTGGAAGAATAATAATGTAAAAATTGGTAAGGAAGAATTGATAAGTAAGAGCAATGATAAACGAGTGGAAGTAAAAGTATTTCTTTTTTAAAAAACATTTTTTTGCAAGAGAGTCCAAAGAATTCATTCACTTATACCTTTCACCCTGGTTCATCTACTATTATATTCACATTTTACCATATCTGCTTTACCATTCTCTTTCTCTCTCTGTCTACGCATACATACATACATATATACATACATACATACATATATACATACATACATATATACATATATACACATATTCACAATAGAGAGCATGTGGAAATATGAAAAAAATGTGTCTTGTTGCAGGAAAAAATTTAATATATTTTTTAAAAATTCAAATAAATAAATATGATTTTAAATTGGATCCAGCTCTGGCCTGTTGTCTCTTAGAACAAAAAGTGCCCGCAGCCCTGCCCCACAAGAGGCTTCCTTGGATGGCTGTGGGGAGGAAAGTTTGGGATGTCACTGGATGAGGCATCATGATTAGAGCAGTGGCAGGAGCCGGGCTCAGGACATCTCACCACTGGGGGTCTGAGAGAGGCTCACTGCTACCTGCCACCTTCTCAGTGCAGCTCAGCCGCATATATGATGAGTTTCATTGTCTTCCATTCTGTTCAACAATACTGGGGATGTGGCTTACCAAAAATCCAGTGGTTACATACATGAAAAACTATGGATTTCAGGACATGCAGCTTCTTATATAAGTAGAAACATTATTTTTAAAAAAACGTTAAAGTAAAGTAATCCCAGTAGATGAAGCAGGCTGTCTAAATGGATGGTATCTTCAGTTCTCATTTGGGAAATCAATCTAGTATTAAAGTTACTAGTCTCACTCCAAAAATGTGACAAATGAAAACCATCTTCCTCTAGTTCTGCAGATGTCTGTCTCTTCTAAAACCCAGGGTTAGACCCATAGGCTGTTTGTTTTTTTTTTTTTCCCCAGAGCATTAATCACACTTTGCAGAACTTATTGTAGGAGTGTATCACACCAAGTTATGAGATAAAAGACCCAAGGATGTTGTAAAAATAGAATATTAATTTGGGAGGGATGAAATTAGAGAAAAAGTATAAGTAGAATGCTGTAAGTTTCAGCTAGATGGTAAAGCAGTATAAAATAGATCAGAAAAAGAAAGGAATTAAAACAACACAATCAAGATGTTAAACTGCACTGAAATAGTGATGAGATGCTAAGTTATAAGGTTTAAAACCAAAATATATATGTGCCAAACAAAAACAAACACACAAGAAATCCAGGAGGATACCCACACCTCCAGTCTTCAGTTCATTGCCTACAGTGTTGGACTGACTCCCAGGGAGTCCCCATTGGTTGAGAGAGCAGCAATGGACAGAAGCTCTAGGATGCCTTTTAAAGCTTCTGAGGGCTTTGGATGGATTTTCCTGGTTGCTGGAGTAGATTAGGAGATGAATGCCAATAGAATCTCCCAACTCTGGGCACTTGAACTTCAATCAAAAACCACTTGTTGATCTTTAAAGATAAGTAGAAAGAATCTATTTAAAAAAAAAAAAAGCAAAACAAGACCACTACCATTTTTCAGATGCTTTCTCTTTGGAAGGCAATTTTGTGAGGTCAGTACACTGTTAACCCTTATAGCATCACCATTTACAATTGAAGGACTTGGGACTCTGCTGCTGCTGCTAAGTCGTTTCAGTCGTGTCCGACTCTGTGCGACCCCATAGACGGCAGCCCACCAGGCTCCCCCATCCCTAGGAGAGGTTAAGTAGGCTGAGGTCATGAAGACATTCGATACAGTTAATTATTATGGGATATTACTGTGCTGTTTACTTTTAACTACTGTGCAAAACTATCAATACTGCTTTCATTTTTTAAAGAATGCCCTATCTTCCTTACAGACTGTAAGCGCTTCCAAGAATGAGGCTCAGAGTGAATTTATGTTCTAGCTAAGCCTCTGGTCCTGTGCTTTACATAAATCTGCATTTAATAAATATTTAATGGGAATTTCCTGGTGGTCTAGTGGTAGAGACTCCATGCTCTCACTGCTGAGGGTCAGGGTTCGATCCCTGGTTGGGGAGCTAAGATCTCACTAGCCATGTGGCATGGTCCAAAAAAATAAAAAAGTATTTACCATACAAATAGAGTAACTTTCCATTTGCTTCAAAATCAGTTCCAAAAATATTTTTCAGATATCACTAAATTTTTTATGATGTCTCTGCTTTATCCCCAAACCTCTTAAACAGCATCCTTTTTTCTTCCAAAGTAAGTGAAAATGAATTATACCAAAGGACTCCTCTTCATCCCTCCCCCTCCTCCGCCTTGGGGTAATTTGGTGAGGAGGCCTCCTGGGTCCAAATTTGAATTAGAAAATATCAACACCACAGTATGTTCCCCAAAGAGGAAAACTTGATCTATTTTCAATCTTGTGTTTCAGAACACACAGCTGTGTGACTTCCTAATTTATTATATTCCCCATCTGCCTCCAGACAGCTCTCAGCTTGCTTCTTCTTCTCTACCCACCCCCTCGCTATGGGAAATGGGGTGGACTTGAACCAGCCCAGAGCTTGGACTCTAGTGAAAGGCCAGTAAACTGTTCCTCCCAAGACGCCTCCTGCCCAAGCAGGTGCATTAGCCTCTAGGATCTGAAGGGAGCCTGGCCCCATGGGATGACAGCTGTAGGTTAGGAAGCCAAGCTTCCAGCTCCTTGAAGGTCAGTGTCAGCTGCCTGCATGTCTCCCTAGGGTGTGGTCATTGTTCCCTGTCTCCAGAGAGAACAACACAGCTTTGGGTGGGTCTTGGCAACCAAGCCCAACGTGGCTTCCCTTAATTGGGCTTTCCAAGGGTTTTGGCCATAAGAACAGATTGCAGCTGTGGCCTGAGCATCTTTAGAAGTGTGAATCATTTTTTTTTTCCTCCTGAAGAAGCTATTTTGAGCTTTATAATTGCATATTTCCATGTTATTTTTTTCATAGAGTGAGTAAGGAGAATGACTTGCATTTTTTTTTTAATAGAAATCTGCTGGGTTCTATGCTCTTCTGTCTTGTATAACCCAGGCCAGTGATTCCTGAACTTGGTTGTGCATCAGATTTACTTGAGAGGAATGTCTGTGATATATAAATTCTTGCAATGGAATCCAGAAATCAGCACATTTTATAAACTCCCCAGTTCATTTCCAGGCAGCGAGACTGGCGTCTCCTAGGTTTGGAAATCTCTTTTCAACCCCCTTTCTCCCTGCTGTGGTAATTTGGATCCCAGTTAAATGGTTATCTTTATGGAGTGCTAAGAGCCCTAGATTGGGTACTGCTGCTTAGTCGCTCAGTCCTGTCTGACTCTGCAACCCCATGGACTGTAGCCCACCAGGTTCCTCTGTCCATGGGGATTCTCCAGGAAGAATACTGGAGTGGGTTGCCATGCCCTCCTCCAGGGCATCTTCTCAACCCAGGGATCAAACCCAGGTCTCCCGCATTGTAGGCAGATTCTTCACTGTCTGAGTCATCTAGAAGACCTGAAATCTAGTTCTATTAATAGATCCACTACTGACCAGCTCTAGATAAGTATCGTCTCCTATGTGGTCCTCAGTTTCCTCTGGTGAAAACATTGTTATTGCCCAAGTGGCCACCAGGTCCAAAACTGCTATGTTCAGCAGAATCCTTTATATGAACCCGAGAAGGTGACCCTAACCACTGCATTAGTTAATTAGAACTTGGCCATCATTAGTTCTCTAATTACATGTATACAACCTAGATTGGTTAGTGGATTCCGTGTCAGAGAACTGAAGAGAAGCACAAAGACCTTGTGAGGAGGAACTCCTAGTGATAAGGCAGCCTCTCAGCATGGACCAGAGGACTTGCAAATATCAGTGCACTCACCTTTTGAACATAAAATTTAGTTAAATGTGCTTTCTCTCTGTGAATGTTTTCCTCATTTGAAAAATCAACTTTGTTGCCAGCAAAGAATTAAACCTTAATTTTGCCAGAAAAGATAAAGGAAATAGCAAAAAAAAAAAAAAAAAAACCCTTCCTCTCACTTCAGTCTTCCCTGCCTAGATGATTTCACCCTGTCTTTTCCCACCTTGTCATCCTCTCGGCTGGGTTTGGTGGCTCTTGCCTCACTCCATGATGCGGTGGGGCTGTCGGGGGCTGAAGCAGCTGCCTTACCCATCTTTACTTGGAAACAGGAGTGTTTAAATAATCCTGAAACTTGGAAGAAGACACAAGCCTAAATCCAAATGCTACTTAACATTTCTGCAAGTCATTCCTATCCCACTTGTAGAAGCACAGCTCTGATGGTTCTATGGCTTTTATTAGGTATTTAATGGTTTAAGGAGCAGCTTTGCACTGGAGCCCATGGAATCCCACCAAATTGCACAGACCATCCCAACATGGCCAGATCAGAACCCATCCTGCTGCTCTTCTGTGTCATGAATGTTGTCAGAGGAAACCTCGGATTTAAGGCCTTGTGGAGTTGACTGTTTTGATCATTTTTAAAAAATGTTGTTTTGGATTAGGAGTTTACATTGATGCATATACTTTAAAAACTTTTCCTTTTAGGAATGAGCTAATGCCATGTGTATTACTTGGTAATCTGATTCTTTTTAAGATGTTACAGGCTTCTTTCCTCTCAGTAAATGTAGTCATTTGCAGTTCATGTAAACTTTGAACAGTTGAATAGTATTCCATTTGATATCTATGGCCATCATGTAGATACAGATATAAATAGTATCCTATTTTCTGAAAGTGTGAATCTCTTATTGATAAATACTTAAATTGCTTAAAATAATTTTTTTTTTTTTTATGAAGGGCATCAGGATGAACATTTGCTCAATAAATACAGTTTGCATCTTAGTACTGGGGCTGTGACAGTAAAATTAAACTGAACACCATCCCTTCTCTTAAGTAGCATATATTTTACTTGGAGACCAACAGAAAATAAGCAAATGAAGAAGTATGTCATGTGGTAAAAAGTACAACAGAGACAGATCAGACAGAAAAGGGAAGATGCGTGACATTGCCTCACTAAGATGATGACATTGATCAAAAGTATGAAGGAAGTGAGGGAGGGACCAAGGTAGTATCGAATCAAGAGCTTTCTTGAAAGAGCGAACAGCAGTGCAAAGGCCCTGAAGCAGATGTATCCAGCAGAAAAAAAGTGCAAGTATCCCAGTGTGGCAGGAGCAGAGAGAACCCGGGGAGAGTAGCAGGAGATAAAGAGGATCGGAGGAAGGAGAGACTCTGCAGGCCCTTCGTAGGCCACTGTAACAAGTTTAGCTTTTACTCTGAGTGAAAAATGAAGCCATGGGATGGATTGAGCATGCATATGCTGTTATGGGACTTATGATTTGAAAAAATGGTTTGGTTTTTCTATTGAGATTAGACTATGGGGGAAGGCAAGTTAATATACTCCACTACAGTGACCAAGCTGAGAGATAATGATGTCTTAAACCAGTGTTAGCAGTGGAGATGCTAAAAAGCAGTTAAATTCCAGGAAATAAAAAGAGGAGTCAAGGATGGGTGGTTAGTTGTCAGTCCAGGTTTGATGATACTGGATGCTTGGGGCTAGTGCACTGGGACGACCCAGAGGGATGGTATGGGGAGGGAGGAGGGTTCAGGATGTGGCAGATTCATTTTGATATTTGGCAAAACTAATACAATTATGTAAAGTTTAAAAATAAAATTAAAAAAAAAAAAGAAGCAAGAAATTGTCATTGAGAATGATGAAGGGCATAGAAGATTAGCAGTTCTGTTTTGGTCATGTTAATGTTGAGATGCCTTTTAGACATCCAGATGTTGACTTTGCAGTTGGATGTGTGTGTATGTCTAGAATTCAGGGGATGGTTCTGAGCTGGAAATCTAACTTTCGGCATCATCAGCATATAGACCCTATTTAAAGTGATGAGATTGGATGAGAACAGTGAAGAGGTTCCAGGACTGAGCTCTGAGCACCCCAAAGTTGAAGGCTGGGGAGAAGAAGAATGACTCTGAGTAGAATCATAGGGATGTAGGAAGATAATCAAGAGAAAGTTCAATTAAAGGTGAAGGAGAGATTGCATGTATAAAATGCTGCAGACTGTGGAATTAAAAGAGGATTGAGCACCTCATGCGAAGAGTTGACTCATTGGAAAAGACTCTGATGCTGGGAGGGATTGGGGACAAGAGAAGAAGGGGACGACAGAGGATGAGATGGCTGGATGGCATCACTGACTCGATGGACGTGAGTCTCAGTGAACTCCGGGAGTTGGTGTTGGACAGGGAGGCCTGGCGTGCTGCGATTCATGGGGTCGCAAAGAGTCAGACACAACTGAGCGACTGATCTGATCTGATCTGAGCATTGATTTTAGCAGTGTGGAAGCTCAAGGTGATCTGAGCAATGGTAGTTTCAGCACAAGGATGGAAAGAGAGCCTGACCGGATGGGTTAACAGCAAGAGACGGCAGAAGGATTGGGACAGTGAGTACAGAAGAGTCCTGCTCAGCATGTCTGAGGATCGCTGCAGGGATGTATTAATAGTACAAAGTCAGCTTTTAGAAACTTTTCTAGAAGTTTGACATGGTCATGACATTCAGGCACAGGATCATTTTTCTATTGATTAATTTTATTTCATTTTCCATGAGTATCTGTTTCTAGTCACAGATTAGAAATGAAAAATAAACCGGTCCTTTGCTACACAGAGTTTGATAGGTGTTGATGTGGACTGTTGAAAGATGATTTGCTTTATGGCAGAGCAAAAAAGTAAAGTGGAAGCTGGAGGGGAAGTTACAGTCAAGTGTCAAATGTGATTTTTTTAGTCTTTTTTTTTTTTTTAAATATATGTTCTAGAAAAGGAGTCAGCAAACTACTGGTAATGGGCTCATCACCTATTTTTTAAATTATTTTTTATTGAAGTATAGTTGATTATGCATTATATTATATGCATTAATTCAGTTGTGTAGCGAAGTGGTTCAGTTGTATATATATATATGTATTTTTTCCTGATTATTTTCTACTAAAGATTATTCCAAGATATTGAATATAGTCCCCTGTGCTATACTGTAAATGCTTATTTGTCTTTCTCTGTCTGATTTACTTCATTCAGTATGATAATTTCTAAGTACATTCATGTTGCTGCAAATGGCATTATCTTATTCTTTTTCATAGCTGAGTAATGTTCCATTGTGTTTATATATACCACATTTTCTTTGTCCATTCATTTGTTGATATTCATTTAGGTTGCTTCTATATCTTGGCTGTTGTAAATAGTGTTGCTGTAAATATTGGGGTTCATGTGTCTTCTCAAATTAGAATTTTCATCTTTTCTGGATATATACCCAGGAGTGGGATTGCTGAACGATATGGTAACTCTGTTTTTAGTTTTTTAAGGACCTCCATACTATCTTCTGGTAGTGGCTACACTAATTTACATGAAAGTGGAACTGTTTTAACAATGGGAGAAATTATGGTACTTATACATGCTCATAGGAAAATTCAGTAGAGAGGGAAAAACTGATGATGACGGAGAACTATATCTTTGTGGCTAAATCTGTGCACACATCTGTAATAATTTTCTTGTTAAATATCTACCAGCAGATCCTGAATCAAAGAGTATGTACTTTTAGTATTTTTTAATCCAATGTAACATATGCCCATTGTTGAAAAATTTTTAAATTCAGAGAAGCAAAACTAGTAATTATCCATGATCCCATCACTAAAATAGATTGGTATATATATATTGCTTTATGAAGAGATTAAACTATAATATATGAAATACCTTATTTTTTCCATTTCATATGTTGTGACTATCTTCCTACAATAAATATATAATTATATGTATTATTTAATGTCTGCTTAGTATTTCATTGTGTGGATCAACTATAATTAATTTAACCAGACTCTTATTACAGAATATTTAGAGATGTTCCATTTTTTAGTGGAAATAGCATTGTGATATCTGTCTTTGTAATTCTATCTGATTTTATTTCCTCAGGATTAATTCTTAGTGGAAGTTCTATGTCAGATGATCTGAAAATTTAAAGTTTCTTATTCGTTTACAATTTACCCATAGAAAGGATGAAGCATTTGCACACTACTAAGCAGTCATGAAGATTTAGATACAAGCTTTGAGACAGTTTTTTAAACTACTGAAAAAACTGGGAGTGGGGCAAGAAACCTAGTTGAGATGGTGGGGCCTGGGGTGATGATACGTAGGGAGTTGCTCAGATAGATGGACGTGTATCTCATGGATCTACTGTATATGACAGAGGCTTATAGGCCTAGATATGACATATAGCTGTCCATACCACAGACACATTATGACCTTTGTAAGCCCCAGGAGCTTTTGCCTTTGTGGTCAGCTTATTCTGTAAAACAATGTTAAAATTTATATTTTAAAACTGCATGACATCACTTACATATGGAATCTAAAAAAAAGGTACAAATGAACTTATCTTCAAAACACAAATAGAGTTACAGATGTAGACAACAAACTTACTAGAGGATAAAGATGGGAGGGGATAAATTGGAAGATTGAGATTGCCACATACATACTACTATATATAAAATAGATAATTAATAAAGACCTACTGTATTGCAAAGGGAAGTCTACTCAATATTCTGTAATGACTTACATAGGAATAAAATCTAAAAAAGAGTAGATATATGTATATGTAGAAAATAACATAATATTGTAAATCAACTACACTCCAATAAAATTAAAAAAAAAGAGAGATTAGTGAAAGTCTGCAAAAAAGACTATATTGTCATAAAGATGACTATAATCCAGGCTGGATTCACTGTTCTGGGTTGGTTGTTATCCTGTTTATGTTTTTCTTCTAACTTTTTTCTGTTTTGTGGTGACCACCTAGGAGGGAAGGTGGTTTTTTTAAAGCAATTCAGATGAAAACAGTTTCATGGGCTGGAGAGTATTAATACCCACAGGCCCTCAGTACTGTGCCTGCAAAGCACCATGGATAGATTGGCCCTGATTATGCTTCTCTGTAATTTTAATAATGAATTGATATGACTTATGAAAAAAATAAAAGAGAAAAATGTCAGTCAAAATTTATAAATATTCATGGTCCCTAAGTAGTTTCACTTGACTTGAGTTACAAAGGGAAGATATACAGTCTTCTTCTCCCATATGTTCCATCCCATTTCCCTCCCACCAGTGGACTGTAACAGAAGACTTGGTAAAAGTAAAGGTAAACCCTTTCCAGCTTCCCTCCCAAATTGGCTGCTGTTTCTGATCCCTGCCTCTATTTACCCAGCTGTCCTCCCAAAACTCCAAAACTTGAGGTCATCTTTAGTTACGGCCACAGGTCCACAGTCAGTCAATGACCAGGCCTTGTCAAGACAGCACCTAAAGCTTTCTTTCTAGATTTTCTTAAAAAATTGAGATATAATCAACATGTAAGTTTGTATTAGTGTTAGCCCTTATGATGTAATAATTTGGGAAGGGAAGCTGATAAATGTATATATTGCAAAATGATGATCAGAATTAGTTTAGTTAACCTCCAGCACCTCATGTGATTACAAATTTGTGTTCGTGATAAGAACTAAGATCTCTTCTAGCATCCTTCAAATATGCAACACTCTTAACTCCAGTGTTGTTAATTGTAGTTACTATGCTGTATTTGTCTTATACATGGAAGTGTATACCTTTTGACCACTTAAGATTTCTTCTGTCTCCCTATTTCCTTGTGTTTGCGCTGCCATCATCCTGATTTAGATCACCATGGTACTGCCTCCACAGTTGCTTGCTCTAATCCATCCCTACTCCATCCTGCAACCTGGGCTTTATCTAGGGCATAAATCATATCTGTTTAATCTGATTTATTAAAATAAGATGGCTCCCATTTCTTCCTGTTTTCTCTCAGAATAAAATCCAAACTTCTGTTCATTACCCTTGCATCTCAGTTGCTTCCGACTCTTTGTGACTCCATGTACCATAGCCTGCCAGGCTCCTCTGTCCATGGGATACTCCAAGCAAGATCACTGGAGTGGGTTGCCATGCCTTCCTCCAGAGGATCTTCCTGACCCAGGGATCGAACCTTCGTCTCCTGCATGGCAGGCAGATTCTTTACCAGTGAGCCACCCGGGAAGCCCTAGTCCCTTTCCCAGGCCTGAGCAAGCAGGTGGGCTCTCCCCAAACCCCTGAGGCAACTAGTTATATTGCTGCATTTGGCCTGAGTCAAGATTAGTCCACTCAAAGGCAAACAGACATTGTGATGAGGAATGAACTGGAGTACAGAAGAAGGCATCCTTGAGATCGAGTCCTGTAAACCTTTTAGCATCCTCAGGAATTTGGGTTAATATGTATAAAGAATGGCCATGGAGAGCTGTATGGGGATCACTGTGTCGTTTACTGCTGTAAGGTCGTGTACCATCGTATGTTCCCCATTTGGCTTAACAACTGGTAGAATAGGAGCGTGCAACAGAGACTGGCAGAGCACCAAAAGGTCATGCCTTAGGAATGTACCCACGAGGGGTTGTAAAACCTTCTTCTCTTCCAACTTCCTTTATTCTCTCCTGTTAGGATAAGTGGTTTCTGGTCCAAGGCTGATTCGTACAGGTTGGGTGTTAAAAGCCCTTCCAGGGATTCCTTTGTCCCATACTGAAGGGTCTTCTCCTTGTAGAATATGGCCAGGAATAAAATCTTGTTCTTCTGGCTGGTCTTAGACAGGATTAAAATAAGGGGCTGTTCAGGGCCTCCTAACCAGAGTACGACCCCAAGGGAGCTTGAAAAGTCCTTCCCAAGTAGAGGAGTAGGACACTGAGCCATAACTAGAAAGGGATGCAAAATCAGCCACTGCCTTACTACCCTTGCCCTCCGGAAATCCCATCATGACACTCTTCCTCTTCACTCTGGACCTTTACATACATAGGCCCCTTCCAGAGCATCCATCCTTTGTTCCTTTGCATCCCTACATCAGATTCACTCTTCAGCCCCTACTTCCTGACAGCAACATTACACAGGACTGGACTCGAGGCCTGAACTGAAGCACATTCACATACATGGAAATGACATTTCCTTGTCTGTCTTTGCACATTTTCTCCCTTCAGCTTCATTTACTTTATAGTACAGCTCCATCGAGATTCTTACGTAAGGCTGTCTACTAATGCAGCATAGATGAAAAGCACGCAGAGGCTGCATGGGGGACAGCTAGTGGAACATATGGAACTGGAGGAAAGACAAATTTTGTTTTAAAGTTGAATCCATTGACTCTGGGACTATGATTTGGACAGATGGGAGTCAGTGAAACCTCCCAATCAGAACAAGCGATGTCATATGGGATGAAGAAGACAGTGGGATGGGTCTTAACCGTAGTGTCTGACAGACTCAACAGATGCTGACTCAACAGATGCTGCCTGTTGCCTTCATCCTAGAGAAGGCGAGCACCGGGACTCTGGTCCCCCAGGGTTGGCCCTATGCTTTGCTGGGGCCTGCCTGCTGGATGGTGGGGCAGGCCCAGATTGATACGACTGTGTCCATCAGATGGAGGTTAGAAACCATCAGGTGAATACTGCTATGTTTAGATCATCACCAATAGGAGCAAGATGATTGTTCTCTTTATGAAAGAGTGGAGCCCAAGTTTCTTTGCTGCTCTTAGTCTTGAGAAAAAGTCAGAAGCATAGGCAGTGACATTTATAGCTATTTTGACTGGCTAGAGAGTTGAGTTTTCAGAAGATGAGGAAACAAACAAGAAAATCGAAACCAAAATATATTTAACCCTCTAGATTTTGGCTCATTTTGCTTCTTTCTTATAACTTTGGTCATTGTAGCTGATGAGATGGTAAGGAGGGGACCCGTGGACATTTTTTTTTTAACCATCTCTATGCCATGCGGCTGCCTGCATTTATACTTAAGATAATAGCATAATTTCTACTGTTCTGAATATTCCTCTGGGTCATAGCCTCGAGTCATTTGATTTCTAACTTTGATTAGTTCATGAGATGTAGTTATAAGCATCTTATCTGAAGAAATAGGAATAAAATATCAGGAAGGAGGCAGTCAAATGGATTACTCTCTTGAAATAATTGCAAATGGTGACTCATTTGGGTAATGAAATCACTGTAGTGAATTTTGAATAGGGTTTTAAAAAATGGAATAAAATAATTTTTAGAGTGCTTCACAAGTAGCAGAGACAAGTGTTTCATTAGATCAGTTTCATCTGCATGTGTACTGGGATACAAGATGCGTTTGGTGCTGTCGGTCATGGTTGAAAAACTTTAAAAGCCTCTTCCCCTACTCCTTCATAAGGCAATTCACCTTGAAATTACCTGCACTATAGAGCATTGTCTGTTTTTATATTAATGTATGCGTTGCATATTTTTTTATTCAGATGTGTTATTCCAATAGAGTTTATCTTAACGGATGAGTTGCCTACCTCACAATGATACGAGTGAGGCTGATCATTGCCCATAAGCATCTCTTGCATGATTTCTACTCACTACTCACGTCCATCTTTTCTCTTGGTACCACTTCTAGCTCTTGGTGATAACCCCAAATTTCCAGGCTCTTTAGAAGGGCTTCTTTACAGATTAGAAAATGAGAATTTTATGTGTGATATTTCTTACATGTACATGAGAGGGAGCCACAAGATATATCTTTAAATGAAAGGGCAGTGTCCAGTCTTTTGTGCCAGAAATGACTGGAGCCTTAAAATAGCTTTTGTGTTTCTGATTTGTTTCAGCGTTTTACCCGTGTTGCATCTGAAAGACAATATTCTGTTTTAAACAGTTCCAAATGGAAAGCCATTCAACCACCATGTATGTAAAAGCCTGTATCTAAAACCCGAGCAGAAATGTCTGGCTAAACGATAAATGCCCTTCCTTCCTCCTGGGCTCCCTTCATGCAATCGAGGGAATGTGAATAAGAATAAGTGGGACCTGAGAAAGCAATTGTGAGGTCCTGACTAATAAGAAAATCACTGAATAGTCATTCACTCCCACTCAAACCTAGGACTGTGGAAAATCCCCGATTGCTTTGGACCTTTAAAATCTCCATAATCTGGCTTCTGTCTGCTTTTCTAACCTTATTCTCTATACAACTTGGGAAAAAGAAAAAAGAAAGAAACAAAACAAAACCTAAACCCTAAAGTAGCTGCCACAACCAGCTTGCATTTCCTTTAGATATAGGCCATTTGCAGTACCTTAAAAAACCAAACTACCTCTTTTGTTCCTTGGCTCTTTAGCACTTTCCTCTGTAACTGTTTTTGGTCTAATTCAACCCAGCCTATATGGTCCAGGTTATTGGCACATAACGTTTGGGGACCCTCCTGATTAATTTGAATTCAGTGGGTTTCTGTAGAGCACTTACATGGTTCAAGAACTGTGCTCAAAAAATACATGTTTCTTCATCATCTCTCCCTCCTGAGAAGCCCACATACAGAATTATTAGACAGTATCTATTGAGCATCTGCAATGTCACACATCTTGATCTTGGTACTGGAACCTGGCTGATTTGTTGAAGATAATATAGAAGTCAATCGTGGAATTATCTTTGTGCTTTTCATTAACTTATAGTCTAACATCAGTGCAGCCATGTGAATAAAACCATTTATTAGAGAGATAACAAAATCTCCATGCGTCATCTTAAGCTGTTCAACGAAGAAGTGTTCCATAGAAACAAAAGACTTCACTAGTCTTTGGTTTCTATCTTTGGTTTAGCCAAGTGATATTTTGTAGCTTATATTTTATTTCTAAATTTCCTTTATGATACTGTGCATTTTATATAGGATCAGATTTTTATTTTTAAATAAATGATTATATAATAATTGCCCTTGATTTCTCTCTGCCATTTCTTTATCAAAAAATTACATAAACCAGTATCATATCACATATATATGTATATATATAAAGATTATAAAATCAACACATTAAAAATAAATTTTTAAAAACAGTATGTCTATTATTGAAATTTTAGAAAACGGGGATTTTTTTAAAATTTATTTTATTGAAGTATATATGATTTACAATGTTGCATTAATTTCTAATTAATTGCATTAATTTCTACAGCAAAGTGATTCAGTTTTATATATATATATTTTTTTCATATTCTTTCCATTATGATTTATCACAGGATATTGAATATATCCTGTGCTATATAGGAGGACCCACTGTTTATCCATTCTTTATATAATGATTTGCATCTTCCTCTCCCAGATTCTCATCCACGCTTCCCCCACTCCACCTCCCTTGTAGCCATAAGTCTGTTCTTTGTGCCTATGAATCTATTTCTGTTTCAGAGATAAGTTCGTTTGTGTCAAATTTTACATTCCACATATAAGTGACATCATATGGTATTTGTCTTTCTCTTTCTGACTTACTTCTAGGTCCATCCATGTTGCTTCAGGTAGCATTATTTCTTTCTTTTTAAAGGCTGAGTAATATTGCATTACTTATACATAATACGTATTTATCCATTTATTTGTTGATGGACATTTAGGTTGTTTCCATTTCTGGCTATGGTAAATAGTACTGCAATGAACATTAGGATGCATGCATTTTTTTTATAGTTTTGTCCAGATGCATGCCCAGGAGTGGGATTGCAGGATCATATGGCAACTCTATATCTTTAGTTTTTTGAGGAGCATCCATACTGTTTTCCACAGTGGCTGCACCAATTTACATTCCCACCAATAGTGTAGGAGAGTTCCCTTTTCTCCACCCCTTCCAGCTTTTGTTATTTGTAGACTTTTAAATGATGGCCATTCTGACCAGAGTAAGGTGGTACCCCATTGGAGTTTTGATATGCATTTCTCTAATAATTAGCAGTGTTGAGCATATTCTCATGTGCCTGTTGCCCATCTGTCTGCCTTCTTTGGAGAAACATCTGCTTAGGTCTTCTGCCCATTTTTCGATTGGGTTGTTTTTTCTGTCATTGATCTGTATCAGCTGTTATATATTTTGGAAATTAAGCTCCTGTCAGTGGCATCATTTGCAAATATTTTCTCTTGGTCCATAGATTATCTTTTCATTTGTTTATTATTTCCTTTGTTGTACAAGTACACATAGATTGATTAGGTCCCATTTGTCTATTTTTGCATTTATTTTTATTGCCTTGGGAGGCAAGAAAACCTAAAAAAACCTTGGTACGATTTATGTCACAGAATGTTTAGCCTATGTTCTTTTCTAAGAGTTTTATGGTGTCATATCTTATATTTAAATCTTTAAAGCCATTTGAGTTTATTTTTCTGTTTGATGTGAGGTTGTGTTCTAACTTCATTGATTTATATACAGCTGTCCAGCTTTCCTAACAATGCTTTCTGAAGACACTGTCTTTTCTCCATTGTATATTCTTGCTTCCTTTATCAGAGTTTAATTTAGTGTAGATGTGTGGGTTTATTTCTAGGCTCTTTATTCTGTTCCATTGATCCATATGTCTGTTTTTGTGCTAATACAACACTCTTTTGATTACTGTAGCTTTGTAGTGTTGTCTGAAGTCTGGAAATGTTATACCTCCTGCTTTGTTCTTTTCCCTCAATATTGCTCTAGCAATTTTGGGACTTTTGTGGTTCCATATAAATTTTAGGAGTATTTGTTCTAATTCTGTGAAAAATATCATGGGTAATTTGATAGGAATTGCATTAAATCTGTAGATTGCACTGGATAGTGTGGCCAGAAAATGGGAAAGATTTTTAAAGAAGAGAATTAAAGTCACTCACTATACTGCCACCCCATGATAACAACTATAAGCAAAGTGATACATGTCCTTCTACCCTCTACTGTATCTATGTTTATATCCTCACATTATCTGTAAATATACATATGTTTGCAGAAATATGCACATATTAAAAATGTAAGGTTTTTCTGCCTCTGCAGTTCAGAATCCTATTTTTCTCTTTGTTCAGAATTATCATATCTATAACATCTTTCTTTTTCTTGAAATATCCTTCAAGGATATATTCTTTAAAGACTGGATACCATTCCACTGTGTAGATACATCACAATTTATTTAATAGATGTCTTTTTTTATATGTTGAGGTTTTATCTAATTTTTGCTATCATAAACACCTCTGAGATCATCATCCTTGTAAATAAATCTGACATTCATCTTTAGTCTTTTACTTAGAATAAATTCCTAGAAGTGAAATTGCTAGTCTTGTACACCCTTAAGTTCTGATTACTTGTTGCCAAACTACCCTCTGAAAAGGTTATCTCAATATTTGCCTCCCCTTCAACAGAATGTGAGAGAGTGTCTGCTCACTACACTACTGTAAAAAGAACAAAACCCAGAACTCTCATCATTCACTTGAGAGTTCAAAATATCATCTCCATTTTGGCTATTTTATGGGAAATGTTAAACATTTTTTGATGATGAATTGGCCATTTATATTTTATGTATCAAAGTGATTCAGATCAGATCAGAGTCGCTCAGTCGTGTCCAACTCTTTGCGACCCCATGAATCGCAGCACGCCAGGCCTCCCTGTCCATCACCAACTCCCGGAGTTAACTGAGACTCACGTCCATTGAGTCAGTGATGCCATCCAGCCATCTCATCCTCTGTCTTCCCCTTCTCCTCCTGCCCCCAAATCCCTCCCATCATCATGAGAATTGTGCATGCCTTATGTTAGGAGCCTGGTGGGCTATGGCCCATGGGGTCGCAAAGAGTTGGACATAACTAAAGTGGCTTAGCATGCATGCACACATATGTGTAATTCATATTTTAGGGCTTCCCTGGTGGCTCAGATGGTAAACAATCTTCCTGCAAAGCAGAAGACCTGGGTTCAATCCCTGGGTCAGGAAGATCCCCTGGAGAAGGGAATGGCAACCACTCCAGTATTCTTGCCTGGGAAATCCCATGGACAGAGGAGCCTAGCGTACTATAGTCCATGGCATCACAAAGAGTCAGACACGACTAAGAGACTACACTTTATTTCTTTCTTTATGTTATATAAATAAGAGAAACTGATGACATTATCAGGTGGCACATGATTTTTAGGTGAGGACTAAGAAGATCGATTCTTTGAAATAAAGCAGAATTGGTGGTTCTAATTTAAAACATATGTAGGGTGATCATTTTACTTTATATATTTAAGACTGCTTTAAAAATATTTAGAGGAGCTAACTAGCATTAGTATTAGAACGCATTAACTAGCATTCTGAAATTAAGTTGTGGCAATCCAAACCCTATTATCAGAAGGATCTTTTTAAAAAAGTCCGTTTGTAGGGGTTTGAACCACTTTGGGAGACATTCTCATTATTGAGTTGTCAAAGGCCTGTATAGGGTAGTATTTAAATTTGTTAAGGTTTTAGATTCTTTTTTTATTTTTAATACTTTTATTAAAAGAGTAGCACATGATATTATAAAGTACTTTAAATTATATAGTAGATTTAAAATGAAGAGAATGAATTCCCCTCTCCATCCTCAGTTTGCTTCTTCTTGAGTCCCACATCTCAGCAGTAATCTTGGTGTGATGAACTTGTCTGGTCCTCTCTGATTGCATAGACTAATGTATTGTGTGTGTGTGTGTGTGTGTGTGTGATATTATAGAACTCACTAATTTTAATAGCTGGGCAATATTCCAGAGTAACGTCTGACCTAATATCATGTTTGAAATGTGAACACAAGCAATGTGAGATTTACCTCAGGGCATTTTGTTTATTTTAATCATTTTGGAGAAATTGAGGGTTCCAGGAGATGACCTTTTTGACTAATGTTAGTAGAGAAGATATGGTAGAAGGAGTATTTTTTAAAGTTATGTCAAATAGAGGAAGATGCAAATAGAGGAATATGATATCAAACTTAAATTGTCCTCTTTATTTAAATTTTGGAACTGAGTTAAATTTGGGGAGGAGAGTAATAAGGGAAAGTGCATCTTCAAGGAGCGTTCTCTGAAATTCTCTTAGAGAGTTAATCACAGTGTCCAAAATTGATTTTATCTTTGGACTATAATCGTTTCAAGACTCTAAAATACAGTCGTGAAATCCTGCTAGTTTCTTCCTGAAACCATGAGGCCAGCTTTGGGAAAAATATGATTTTCGTCCTAGAATTGCAAGTGTGGTGAGGAGTATGAGGTGTGTATGTGGGTGGAAGAGATGAATGATTCGTTCATTCACTTCTACCTACAATTCATATAAATGGAATCATACAGTATGTAGCCTTGTGTGTGTCACTTCTTTCACTCAATACAATGTTTTCGAGAGTCATCTAGGTTGTCACCTCCTGTTTTAATGACAGGTGAGCTTTGTTTTGTTTTGTTTCGCTTCCCGTTTTAAGTCAGGTTTGTTGAGGTATAAATAGCACAGTAAAGTTCACCCATTTTAGGTATTCTATTGTATGGTTTTGTGTTTTTTTAATTTTTTATTAAAGTTGCTCTACAACGGAGTGTGGTTGCTTTACAATGTTGTGTTAGTTTCTGCTGTACCGTAAGTGAGTCAGCTATGCATGTGTATATATATATCCCCTCTTTTTTATGTATTTCTTTCCCAGGTCACCACAGAGCATTGAGTAGAGTTCCCTGTGCTATACAATAGGTTCTCATTAGTTATCTATTTTATACATAGTATCAATAGTGTATATATGTCGATCCCAATCTCCCAATTCATCCCATCCCCCTCTTTCCCTCTTGGTATCCATATGTTTGTTCTCTACATCTGTGTCTATTTTTGTTTTGTAAATAAGATCATCTATATCCAATTTTTTCAGATTCTACATATATGTGTTAATATATGGTATTTGTTTTACACTCAGTTCTTTAGTTTTGATATATGTATGGAATTTCAGTTGAGCTATTTCAAATCCTTAAAAATGATGCTGTGAAAGTGCTGCACTCAATATGCCAGCAAATTTGAAAAAACTCAGCAGTGGCCACAGGACTGGAAAAGGTCAGTTTTCATTCCAATCCCAAAGAAAGGCAGTGCCAAAGAATGCTCAAACTACTGCACAGTTGCATTCATCTCACACGCTAGTAAAGTAATGCTCAAGATTCTCCAAGCCAGGCTTCAGCAATATATGAGCCGTGAACTTCCAGATATTCAAGCTGGTTTTAGAAAAGGCAGAGGAACCAGAGATCAAATTACCAACATTCTCTGGATCATCGAAAAAGCAAGAGAATCCCAGAAAAACATCTGTTTCTGCTTTATTGACTATGCCAAAGCCTTTGACTGTGTGAATAGCAATAAACGGTGGAAAATTCTTCAAGAGATGGGAATACCAGACCACCTGACCTGCCTCTTGAGAAATCCATATGCAGGTCAGGAAGCAACAGTAAGAAATGGACATGGAACAACAGACTGGTTCCAAATAGGAAAAGGAGTTACTTCAAGGCTGTATATTGTCACCCTGCTTATTTAACTTACATGCAGAGTACATCATGAGAAACACTGGGCTGGAAGAAGTACAAGCTGGAATCAAGATTGCCGGGAGAAATATCAACAACCTCAGATATGAAGATGACACCACCCTTATGGCAGAAAGTGAAGAAGAACTAAAGAGTCTCTTGATGAAAGTGAAAGAGGAGAGTGAAAAAGTTGGCTTAAAGCTCAACATTCAGGAAACTAAGATCATGGCATCTGGTCCCATCACTTCATGGGAAATAGATTGGGAAACAGTGGAAACAGTAGCTTATTTTGGGGGTCTCCAAAATCACTGCAGATGGTGATTGCAGCCATGAAATTAAAAGACGCTTACACTTTGGAAGGAAAGTTATGACCAACCTAGACAGCATATTAAAAAGCAGAGACATTACTTTGCCAACAAAGGTCCATCTAGTCAAGGCTGTGGTTTTTCTAGTATTCATGTATGGATATGAGAGTTAGACTGTAAAGAAAGCTGAGCACAGAAGAATTAATGCTTTTGAACTGTGGTGTTGGAGAAGACTCCTGAGAGTCCCTTGGACTGCAAGGAGATCCAACCAGTCCATCCTAAAGGAGATCAGTCCTGGTTCATTGGAAGGACTGATGTTGAAGCTGAAACTCCAATACTTTGGCCACCTAATGCGAAGAGCTTACTCATTTGAAAAGACCCTGATGCTGGGAAAGATTGAAGGCAGGAGGAGAAGGGGATGACAGAGGATGAGATGGTTGGATGGCATCACTGACTCAATGGACGTGAGTTTGAGTAAACTCTGGGAGTTGGTGATGGACAGGGAGGCCTGGCTTGCTGTGGTTCATGGGGTCACAAAGAGTCGGACACGACTGAGCGACTGAACTGAACTGATTCAATCAGAATAGAGACTATTTCCATCTCCCCTCAGAATGTTCTCTTGACAATTGATTTTGCCTTTGATAAATAGTCCTTAGCCAATAGGAAGTTGGGGTGGGTGGGGGGGAGCTGGTGAAGTTAAATCTAACCTGATTGCCATAAGCCTTCAGCAATCTTATCTATTCAACTTTTAGAATCACACAACTTTTCCTTGATGAGCGTGTCCCCCTACCCTTTGTTAAGCATATATAAAGGAATGTCACAGTAGAGACGAGAGATGGCGTGTGTTTCTCTCCACTGGATTACCACACTTTGCTTAATCTTAGATGGTAGTTTTATGAGATAGACCAGAACCTTTCCCTGACAACAGAGCAAAACTCATGCCCTGCAATCTGCAATGCGTCACACCATCTATTTCTAGAAGTCAATAATGGCCAGAACACATGCTCAAGAAAACAAGGGGCTATAGATGATCACATGAAGGTAAACCCATCCTTTTGCTAGTCATTATTCCTAATTGATAGATACTATCCAAATTTGTATAGTACAGACAAGCACACACAGGCCCACAAATTTCACAGATGTCCATGGGAGTCAAGAGAGGATGTGATTTTTAGTGAGCTTATTTAGTTGATAAATAACCCCTGTTTTAGGTCTAAGCCCTCTCCTACTGATGAAAAAGAAATAAAGACTAAAAGAAGATTGCATCTTCATATGAGTTTTTCTCAGCCTACAGTATCCTCTTTAAGTCTGTTTATCACACTCCCCCCAGAGGTGGAAGGCTCTGGGAGCACTGCAGAGTGAAGGGAGTCAAGCAGGCAGTCTTTTTGCCATCAAATGGTGCTATGAAGGTAGGGTAATGAGGATTTTAAATGATGCAGTTTCAGCTTCTTCTCTTTTACCTCCCTTGATTACTATCTTCTCACCCCCCAAATGAATGTCTCCCATGTCTAATCGGATGAGGTGAAGAAGAGAAAATTACATTTATTTTAAGCTTAAAGTTTAGCCAGATGGGAGCCAGCTTAAGTTTCATGTGAATATAATTTGATTATTTCCCCATCTCACCATCCCATGTTGAGTTGCCTCTGACAACTGATAAAATTCACATTTCCAAGCAAATCTAGGATTTAGATATAAATATGCAGAGTGAGCACGCAAATTAACTCATGTTCTCAAAGTTAAAAAGGGTGAAATCGGACTAACTTCACATAAGAAAATTTTCGACTATGCTAGTGAGATGGAGCGAAATAGAACATAACCCATAATCAGATTTCAAAATTCTTCCAATTCATAATTTTTAACAGAATGAGTAGGAGCATTCTAGCAAAGCTGATTACTAAGTCTGAGATCAATTTTCTCATTAACTGTTGGTATAAAATTGGAGATAGGCTCCATTTGAAATAATTTTCCCAAACATTGACATAAAAATACTTGTTATGGAATAAATTAAAAATTTGGGAAATGTTATGAGATGGGATACATTAGAAATTTCAGCTCCTATTAGTAGTTCACATTTCTTTGCTTCACTGAGGCACAGGTTGAGAATTGGAATTTCTTCATTTCATACTTGTAGCCCACAACCTTTCTGCTTTCAGTTCTGGATCTTTATCCAGTATTATAGATGAAGGGGCTAGGAAGAAATAGAGTGGAATTTGGTGTTTCTTTGTCAGTCTGATCAAAGTGGTTTGGATCTAGAAACAGATACTTCTTCTTTTTAAAAAAATTAAAAAAAATTGTAGTGTAATTTCTATACAGTGTTGTGTTAATGTCTGCTGTACAACGAAGTGAATCAGCTACCAGGTGGCTCAGTGGTAAAGAATCCATCTACCAGTGCAGGAGACGTAAGTTCAGTCCCTGGGTGGGGAAGATCCCCTGAAGAGGGAAATGGAAACCCACTCCAGCATTCTTGCCTGAAAAATCCCACGGACAGAGGAGTCTGGCATGCTATAGTCCATGGGGTCACCAACGAGTCAGACTTGACTTAGCGGCTAAACAACAAACAACACTACATATATATATCCCCTCCTTTTTAAACCTCCCTCCCACCCCTCCCCTCACAGAGCACAGTGAGGTAGTTTTTCTGATAGTTAGATAGTTATCTGACACACAGAGCTGTGAGATAGTTTTTCTTCTAAATAGATCCATCTTAGGAACAGAATTACAAATTGTATGGATAAAGCAAGCTTTCATATGTATCCCCGTTTTTTCTAGTTGGACCCAGTGGGAAGGGCAGAGACTCTGTCCAGATGGTGGAGTAAAAAGTAAAAGCAATAATTCTCACCAATCCAGGCAGTGCAGAACTGGAGTGGAGTCATTTCCACACTTGGAGCTTCCCCAAGCAGCAGCAGCTGGAACAGTAGACATGTGAGTGGTAGTGTGTCCTGGGAGAGGCCTCTGCCGGATTGTCATGGTATGGTTCTGACTTTCAACTGCAGTAACCAGGCATTTGAGGACAAGAGACCCACCAATCATTTTAAAATGAAGTCATCAACACTTTTATATTCAAAGGCAGAATTGTTACTTAAATTCAAACAGTATTTTATAATTAATTTCTATCAGCCACATTTGTATTTAGAATCTTCAGTCTTCAAATAATTTGAGGAACCATCTGATTATCTCGGGAGCAGAACCATTACTGAGCAATATTTACTTGAGGGGCCCAGACCTTCTAAAGGGGATTTCTCTAGGACCCCTCAGAATCCCCGTTTTTTTGTCAGCAGCACCATCTCCTCCTTTGGAAACCCAGCCTGAACATTCCTGTGTCTCATTATTAGTGCCCTACCCCACCAGTTCTGTAAGTTTAAATATTGTGTATCATGCTGATGTCTGAGCTAGCTGAATTGTCACTGTTTTGTTCTTTTGTAAGGTTAATTTCCTTACTTATGTTTTACTCAAACAAATGTTAAAATTTGCATGCCTTAGTGAAGGGGGCACAGTGTCAACTGTGATGGAAGAAGGTGTGGCTATGTCCATCATATTGAATTTGGGATTCTCATAACCTCAGGTAGAGGGTGAACTGTTTTATTTCTAGGTGAGGATAACCTGCTTAGAGTCATTTCAAACTCATTCTTTTGAGATTTGTGAATTAATCTAGTCCAGGGAGAGCCTGTAAGAACATACTTACCAGCTTCCTTTCTAGGAAACTTTTAAACCTTTACAGTGTTAGTAATAGAGACAATTCTCCCTTTAAGAATTTTTTTATGTGAGTTTTCAAGATATTCTAGACTAACAGTTTCTATTTTTGGTTTGTTCATTTTCTGATTCTAAAGTTAATAGAGATAACTTAGAAACAAAGATGTTTTAATGATCTAAAGTCATTTCTGAAATTATCTCCTTATTTTTTCTTAAACCTCTCTGCTCTTTTTCTGATGGTGCAACAGTTTCCTAAACATAGTAGTGAAATTAGAAATTTTAAAGTTAAATTTTAAAGTTAAAATAAAATGTAAAAGATCATCCCAATAGTCATTGTTAATATTCTTTGCATTTCTGCCAATCTTTGGAGCATATGTGTTTAGAAATCTTGCTCATCATTGTAACCCCACATCCTAGAGACCTCCTGAAAGTTGTAAGTTGCTCAGCACATATATGTACTATGGGTGATTTTTATCACATAAATTATTCTCATTCTTTTCAATTGAGAGGGCACCTTTGCATCATTTGATTAAAATGTTCACTTCTGAAACATTGTATCTGCAGATGAGTGTTTGGGCTGTCTCCTGCCCCTCAGGAACCAGTGACGTCTATGGATTTAACAGCTTTATCTAAAGACAAATGGATAAGTTTCTCTAGAATACATGGATCCCCTTTTTATGGAATCCTCTTTAAATTCTGATCAGGTTTGCTTCATCAATACAGCTTGTGCAGAATTTTTCTGTCCTGAATATTTCTCAGATAGAGAATTTATTCCCAAGTCCTTTTTATTGGCATCTCTGTCCAATCAGTTGTGGTTCTTCCTGCAGGTGATTGTACCCTCATAGTTTTTCCTAACTGGGTAATGCAAGTGGATTTTCAAGTATTGGAAACAAATCGCAAATACCTTGCTCTCCAGTTCCCTTATTGTTATTATTAATTTTGCTCTACCCTAAAATTGGCATGAGCCCTTGAGTCCAGTTTTCTCAGTATCAGTATGTGAGGCATTAAAATCCACTGACCTGAAATCACAACCTTATCAGAGAATGACCCCAGAGTCACATTGTGCCAAGGGAGATTCCATTTTGCCTAGTTCTTGCCATTGTTCTCAAGTTGCTAAATACTAGATTCCAAAGCTCAAGCATAAGTGCATAAACATTTCCGTTAATGGACATGCCACTCCTAATGGTAACTGCAAAACTCAGGCACCTCCAGTGCCCTGGAAGTCTGGCTCCAGACCTTCCTTCAGTGTCTTGCATGGTTGACTGTCCCTTCTTCCCAGGTGGCCTGACTGCTGTTCAAGGTAGGCAGTGTTCCAGTTCTTGGTTTGTTCCTCCAGTCTTCTAGGAGTGCTTTCACTGTCAAAATAGATACATATGCAGATCATAGAACACAGGAGGAAGGCCTGTGCTAGAGATACTAACTTGGGAGTCATCGCCCTGTGAGTTGGTAGTAAAGTCATGGTGTTGGGAAGATTGCCTCAAGGGAATTTGGAGAGTGACTAGTGTAGGTCTAGGAGATAAACCTGCAGGAAACCTTCCTTTAGGGACCACATAGAGGAAGAAGGGAGCTTCCCTGGTGGCTCAGACAGTAAGGAGTCTGCCTGCAATGCAGGAGACCTGGGTTCGATCCTTGGGTCTGGAAAATCCCGTGGAGAAGGGAATCTTGGAAAATCCCATGGAGCCTGGTGAACTGTAGTCCATGGGTCACAAAAAGTCAGATACAACTGAGTAACTAACACTTTCCCTTCACTTCAAAGGAAGAGGATCATGCAAAGGAGAGGCAGGAGCTGGAGGGGCAGAACCAAAAAGCACAGAGGCCAAGGGTCATATATGTGGACCTAAAAGGAGTCCAGGATGAAGGCAGACGTCCTGGTGAAGAGAAAGACTTATGATATTGGTTCTGGAATATTTATTATTAAATAACTTGTCATTTGACACCTTTGCATGTGTAACTTTTGGATATTGCTGGCGTTGGCTGACAGTTTTGCAGTTCACTTACCACGCAGATTTGTTGTATTCATCAGAGAGGGAAAGTATAAGCATGTCTTAAAATATTTTAAACTTTGTTCAGTACTAAGTTTGGAATCTTTTATTAGCAACTTTTCTAAGGATTTAGATTCCGTATTGAACCTGAAAATGAGTGCTGGCATAATAAAGAAATCCTAATTGGATTAATATTAGTCATGGTTTCGTTATTCCCTAAAAGCTACTTATTGATTTAAAATGCAATCTTCAGATCCCCTCAGATATTGCAATCAGACTTTGTTCCGGGGTGAACATCATGTGAATTGACAATCACATAAGACTTAAAACTTTGCCCTTCACACGAGTTTCAGATCCATACCTTATTTTCTCTCTTGGACTCTAATCAAACCTAAAGGGAATTGGCATTCACAAATAAATAGTATGTTACAGTGTGCATTTTGTGGGATCCTTCTCTTACTGAGTGGATGACATAAAATTGCCTAGCATTCAGGGCAAAGGTGTCTGTTCATTCTCTTTGATGTCTCTGGGTCCACGTGCACTGTACCTTCCCCAGCTAGTCAAGTGGTGATGGTGGAAGAAAACATTCCTTCTGTTGTTCAGTCGCTAAGTCATGTCCAGCTCTTTGTGACTCCATAAACTGCAGCTTGCCAGGCTTCCTTGTCCTTCACTATCCCCCAGAGTCTGCTCAAACTCATGTCCATTTAGTTGGTAATGCTATCCAACCATCTTATCCTCTGTCACCCCCTTCTCCTCCTGCCCGCAATCTTTCCCAGCATCAGTGTCTTTTCCAGTGAGTCAGCTCTTTGTATCAGGTGGCCAAAGAATTGGAGCTTCAGCTTCAGCATCAGTCCTTCCAGTAAATTTTCAGGGTTGATTTCCTTTAGTATCAACTGGTTTGATCTCCTTGCAGTCCAAGGAACTCTCGAGAGTCTTCCCCAGCACCACAATTCAAAAACATTAATTCTTCAGCTCTCAGCCTTCTTTATAGTCCGACTCTCACATCCATACATGGCTACTGGAAAAACCATAGCTTTGAACAATAGCCTTTAATGAGTTATAATGCAAGTGTTTTCCCTGAGCAACAGCCCATAATGAGTTCCTAATGTGAGCGTCTTTCCTCCCGGTCTTCCTCTCGAGGAGTGTTGGCTACTTGGTTAATAGGAAGATCAACGTAGCTGTGGTTTCCCTTGCTTAGGGGCAGTGTTTCCTTGTGCTCTAAATAGGATTAATTTCCATAACTTAATTTACCAGGTCCAAGAGGCGAGCTGCAGTTGCTATGGGAACATAACTAAATTTCCTTGTGTTAGTACATTTAACACATCAACAGTGATGCTATAGTGATATACGTATGTCTTCCTTTTCCCACTTTCATTTCCTTATCCTGTTAGATGGATTACTCTTGGGCAAAGGAGAAGAGGATTGATTTTCACAGTCTAGTTTATCTGATTAGTGTGTCACAATGTTCACCCGGCCAGTTATTTTCATGGTAATTACAAGTCCAAGGATGCCTGTGTCTAACCTTTACCTCCTGCCTTTGGTTGGTGCTACTTTTGACAGGCTTTCTAACATCATGGAGGCCCTTGCTGAAAGAGAGAAAAATATTGTTCATCCCCATACTCTGGGTGCCCAACCTTGTGCCCCAAACTGAATAACTGTTGATTGAATGTCACATGGCTTTGTGTATGGTGATAAGTTTTGTTCATTCACCTTTCATTTCCACCAGCATGAATCATTTCTTTGCTAAAACTGAAAGGCCTCTTGGGTTAGATATCTATATGCACACAGAGTGTGACTATCAGGGAAGTACTTGCATTGCATTTCTAGGCCACATAATCTTTAGCCTAACATTTGCATATTAATGGATAATTGTAAAACATTATGTAAATTATACATGGTGATGAATATATTATCATCAAATCAAATGGCCTTTAGGGGTAATTACAGGATGCTGCTATGTCAACTAGGATGCTGCAGGTTGAATGCTGAACACTTTCCATAGAAGAAAATATAACCTGGCCAGGGTTTATTTCTGTCCAAAGTCACGAGTTGTCTTTCAGTGTGATTTTCAATTTTTAGATGATGAAGCTGATACTTGGGATGATATTAGTTGCAGAATCTTAGGGATTAAAAGAATAAAAGCCTGATTGAAAAATATTAGAACATGGAAACTCTTAAGGTGGTAATCAATTAAATGTTTGAGTCACAAAGTCCCATGAGTATTTATTGTACTGATTCAAACATACTTTCTTTTTATTTTTTTTTAATTTTACTATAATCCATTCTCATAGTAAAATGCACCAGACAATACTGCCTCTTTAAGTCACCCCACTGCTAAATGACTTCATTTATTGACACGAGTTCTTGAAGACCACTGTCTGCTTTATCACTCTGACCTCCTCGATTCCAACTTGATATCTGTTCTATATATGGTGGCAAGAAAGCATTGTGGAAGGAAAGAAGGATGGAAAACAGGAAGGGAGGAAGGAGGCTGAGAGGGAAGCAGGGAGGAAAGGGGAGAAGGAAGGATGGAGGCAGGAAGGGGAGTACTTGCTGGGCCAGTAAGTACTTCCACCATGAGTGTGAACTGTGGGCAACCCGAGTCACTTTCTTTGACTATTTGTTAGGTTTACTGTATGAGGAAAGAAATACAGTTTCTGTTTAGAACATATATTTTTCCATCTATAAATGTTGACTGTATCTAGTGCTTAGAAAGGAGGCCGTCTCTGTAAATCTCTCTTGGTAGTCAATAGTGAGTGGTAGACTAAGATCTTTATTACCATTTAAATCTGTTCCTTTCTAATCTCTTCTCTTTCTCTCTCTCTCTCTTTTTTTTTTTTGTTTTTTTGTTTTTTTGAGCCCCTGGGTGTGAGCCCAGGCATGGACATTTTAAAAATTATTTTTAAATTTTATTTAGTTTTTACTTTATTTTTGGCTGCTCTTGGTGTTCATTGCTGCAAGGGCTTTCTCTAGTTGCCACGAGTATGGGGGCTACTCTCTAGCTGCAGCGCTCGGGCTTCTCATAACAGTGGCCTCTCTTGTTGCATGGGCTTCAGCAGTTGTGGCACAGGGGCTTAGTTGCCCCATGGCATGTGGGATCTTCCCTGATCAGGAATCAAATCTGTGTCTTCTGTACTGGCAGGTGGATTCTTTACCACTGGGCCACCAGAGAAGTCCTCTAATCCCTTCTTCCTTAAAACCCTTATTTTACTTGATTTCCATACAAAATGATCCTCTTATCACCATTATTCCAACTATTTTTTGGTTCTCTGTTCTGTTAGTCAGTGAAAATTGGGGGTGAAACTTTTTTTTCCTAAAACACACCTGATATTATGCCAGGTACCTACTTCCCAATAGCAAATATAAAACAGTAAGCAAATTTTGGAGGTCAGAACCAGTCATGGATCAAAATGGTCATTCAAATGTGTTCTAGGAAATCAGACTTAGCCTGAGTAGCCTTGGAGGTCAGAAACCTTGTGTGTCTGAGTTCCCTGCTCCTCCTGTTCTTTTCCTGCCTGTCCCCAGCCCATCACCATATTGGGCTAAAACTTGGGATATTAACCCACATTTTTGACAAATTAATTTACTTGGTTTAGTTATACTTTAAATAAAGATAATGGTCTAACATTATGTCGGCTGTAAAGCATAAAATAATTGTTGACCTAAGTTTTTTATGTTTTGGTTGATTGTTGTAGAATTTTACGGGCCCATTTCTAACCAGACAAAGGGAAAGGGACTATGCCCAATGAAAAACATTCCTGTTGCTTTCTCAGCACCAGGGTTTGGTTAGATGATTAAATCCCTGCTTTGCTTCTTGCTGATTCTGTGACCTCAGATGAGTACTTTTATAAGCCCTTCTGTACCAGCTTTTAAAGACCTGGAAAGGGGGTGGCAGAGGTTGAGATAGATAGCATCACCGACTCAATGGACATGAATTTAATCAAACTCCGGGAGATAGTGGAGGACCAAGGAGCCTGGCGTGCAGCAGTCTATGAGGTTACAAAGAGTCAGACATGAATTAGCAACTGAACAACAACAGCGATGTTTCTTATCTCATAGTTGTGTTGTGAAGATCAAAAGAGATCACAGATGTGAAATTCCCTAACAAAGGGCCTAATTCATAGAAGGTGCTCAATACATGTCTTTCCTTGTACGTAACTCTCCTCATTGCCAACTTCTTCCTGCAATGATAATACGGAAACCTCTAAAAGTGACTGCTGTCAAAACTAACATGCCAACAGGTAATCGAGGTACAGTCCGTGCCTGCCCTTAGGTAAGTCATTTATCCATCATTAATTTGCCTTTTCTCCATTTCCAACTCAGATTGGTAATTTGGAGCCATTGGAAACTAACAGGAAAATGGAAGGCATTGCTATCATTATTGCTCTGGTGGAATGAGGCCTCATGCAGGAAAATTTGAGGGAGGCACAGGATAATAAAGGAAAAAGAAACCTGCCTAGAATTAAGCTGTCCTATCTAGGGCCTCCTTCGTATGACTTCAAAGCCACATTTCCTTAAGTGGGAGTTAAAAGCTTAATCTCCTTGCCAGTTAGAATAATTCTTAATGACTAACATAGTACTGAATCATTCTTTGGCTCTGTGAGATACTATTGATGGCAGTACTGTAAAGCAGTGAAACACAGAAATGGCTTCTGCCATACAACGAAAGAGGAAAATATAGCAGCTAATTAATAGGCCATAAAATATCTGCTACTACTGCTACTACTACTGTTACTATTGATACATCCGATTTCTATGATGTCCTATATGCGAGAAGCTGATACATTGGTTCATATTCCTGTTGAAATTATGTTAAGGCACTCATGACAACAAGCACTGCAGAGGACTATGGGTCATCAGGCTCCCTGTCTTATAGAACATCTGCCTATAAAAGCCCCTAACTGATGTGGTGGTTTCCCTGAGCATATCAGAATCCAGACTTGGGTTCATTAAGAGACTTCATCAATACAGAAAACACAGAAGAGCAAAGGTAAGGGAACTTGTCTCAGGGTGGCTTACTGGGCTTTGGAAAAGATTCCAGCATCCAGTCCTTATTGGAGACTCTCACCTACAGAGACCCCAGGTGGCCTGGACAGGACATCTCAAACTGATAGATGCCTCATGGATAGCAGCATAATGCCTGATGACACAGGCCTCTCCCCACACTTCCCCTTTGTCCTTTATTGGGAGTAGTAGAAAGGAAGAAAATTACCATGGGTTTCAGAAATCTCTGAAAAATCCTTTTAGGCTGTGTGTGAAATTAGACCACAACTCTGGACTTTCTAATGGCTCACAGTCTTTGTGGAATCCTTCCACCAAATATTCTCAGATAGGAATATTGCCCCTGTGAAATCAGGGCCTCTTGGTTTTCCAGGGGGATCTGTATACCACACTCAGTATTCAGAGCCTGGCCTGGCCTGGCGAGCCACCCCAGGGTTTCCTGTACTGAGATTCTCTGAAGACAAGGTGGCATCATGCTGTGGTAAATGGTGCCTGGCTCTCGCTGATTCCCTGGAGGAGGAAACAGCAGCCCACTCCAGTATTCTTGTCTGGTTCTCTCTCAGTAAGCATTTGACTACCTGATTTAGCCGGGGTCCTAGGCAAGGCACCAGGGCGGGATCCCTTTGGACACAGAGGGACCTTTTGTATTTAAATAAATAAATAAATAAATAAAAATTAAGACAGAAAAAAAAATAAATAAAAATAAAAATTGACAGATTAAATAGATCTATTTTGTGGTAGGGATATCCTATTTTGTTTTTTAACAGGCAATCACACCCCCATCTAACGGATCACAGTTGGGTTTCAGCTTTTCCATGGGAGCTCTTCTTGGTCTAATCACAGTGTGTGCAGTAGGAGTTCTGAAGGATGGTGCTCCCAGAATCAGTTATCTCGTTGTGAACTCATGTGTGAAAAGCAGACCCTACCTAGTGCTCCTGTCAAGAAAGTCACTGAGAAGAAACTGCAACTGTTGTTGCTTTTTAATCACTGCATTTCTTTCCTCGCGGGTACACTGACCTCATAAAAAGAACCAGCTCGGGATCTATAGTCAATAAAAATAGCTTGTGTTTATAAATCACCTTTCCTCCAAAGTATAAAAACTACTCCACAAATTTTACTCAAACTAAACTCTTCTTGAATTATTATTGAGAGAGACAAGAGTATTATCAATTCTTTCCAGGTAGGATTGTGCTTTTGCCTTTCTTTTCTTCCTCTCGAAGCACTAATGGTTACTGAATATTTTGTGATTGGTTGGCTGCTGGTTACTATTAAGATCAATGCTAAATCTTACTGGATTGTACAGAATGAAATATGGAAATCTAAGGTTGCTCTTTCAGCCCAGACTATGAGCAGGCATCCGCCTTAGAAAGACTGTGGCAGCCCACTGTGTATAGTTGGGTACTGCCCAGCTGTAGGGGGCACCATTCACATGGCCCTGGTGGTTCTGGTGCCCTTTAGAATTGGGCTCAGCTTAACTGTACACAGTAATGCATCTGTGGGCACAGCAAGACCTGTGATTATAGGGCTTATTACAGATGTGGTGAGCAGGTACATTCCCCAAACAATTTCTTACCCTCAGAATCTCAGGAGACAGACCTAATAAGACATTCCACCTGCAGGAGGACTGGAGCTAACACTGTGTTGAACACGGACTCAAAGGCCGGTTGGAGCAGATCCTGCAAATGGATGGTGGAGACCATGCTTTGTTAGCTCTGGGAAGAATTGCTGGGCTGTGAGTCTGCAGGGGGTGGGTTGGTATCTTGAGTGCTAAAGCTTTGATTTTAGGCTGACACACATACCTGTGTGGACTCATGGGTCTTTGGCTTCTGCTGTAGCATCAGTTGTTAAAAGATGAAGGAGACGAGGTTCAGAGAGGGATTCAGATTGCCTAAATTCCCATTCCTAGTAAGTGGTCAAGAGGGAGTTCACCCAAATCTTTAAAACTTGTGTTTATGCAGTATACTTTCCTGCTTCTAGTTTGGACAAGTTTATTTTATAGACATTCCGGCTCTTTGCTTCTTATCATTTTCTCTATTTATTCACTGGCCACAGAAGCCATTTTTCTCATATTCATTTTAATGTTCAGTGTTTACATTTCAGGATGAGCCGCAACTGCTTGTGACATGGCTGACAGGGAGACATGGGTATCTTGGGGAAGCTAAATGATAAGTTCCTTAGAAATCTGTTCCCTGGGTAATGGAATATGCCTAACTCCATTGTTTATAAGCAGTAGCATTATTGCTAGGACAAGAAATGCAGTACATATGCTAATATGTGCATGAACGGTTCGAAAGATGTTTAAACCAAAGAAGCTTGTCTATTTCACATTTACAGGCAATGAAAATTGAAATTTTTAAAGCAGATTTTCAGTGAAGATTGGAGAGGTGCCAAAAATTGGAGATTGCTACATAGTGGTACCTTCCTCCAAATTACTACAGCATGCATGCTGTTTGCAAGGGGAGGGTAAAATTATTGCCAGTTTTGAAATCCTATGATTCTGTAAAATATTACATAATATACAGTATAGTGGTATAGTGTTAGTGGCTCAGTGCTGTCTGACTCTTTGTGACCCCATGGACTGTGAACCACCAGACTCCTCTGTCCGTGGGATTCTCCAGGCAAGAATACGGGAGTGGGTTGCCATTCCCTTCTCCAGAGGATCTTCCCAACCCAGGGATTGAACCCAGGTCTCCTTCGTTGCAGGCAGATTCTTTACCGTCTGAGCTACAGGGAAGATCCATTTATAATATGGATTAATTATATAATATATCTTACACAAATTCCCCAGGTATGCTGAGTATAATTTGAATAAACATAAATTCTTAAATTTAACTTGAATTGAGATTGTATAAAATACTAAAATTTTTCTATTTCACATACTCTCTTATGATTTCTTAAAGTATTTAATAAAATATTAGCACATTTTGCCTTTTGTTACTAACACCAATGTAATAGTGTCCATAACCTATTCCCCATTCTTCCCATATCTTTGAAAACAGAATCCATTTCTTATGTCTTTGTGGCAGGCAGTTAATCAGTGTATGCTAAGGGACGGGGGGTGAATGTTATCACTTTCATTATCTTTAAAAGTGGATTCTGGAAACAATTACCACTGACAAAAATTTTAAATGTATTATTGAAAAAGCCTAGGTTTTGGTTTTCGTAAGAGAAAGTAGCAAATACTTAGAGTCATTTGGGTTCCCTAATTCAATTTTACCAAAAATCACTTTCTTTCCTGTCCTAAGTATTAATATGATAAATTAGACAGGTGCCTTTAAATATAGTGTATCTAGTGTCTAAGAGAGGGAATATTTTAAGAATTTCTTAGAATCATTTTCTTGGAGAGTACATGGGTCTGTCTTTGGCTGTATATTTTTAAGAAATTGAATCCATAGTCTGAATAAAGGAATGCAAACTATACTTATCATACTTTTCAGAATACCCAAATCAAGAGGAGCTTTTCATAATTAAAGACTTTTCTATGTCCTAGTAGGCTGAAACAGTGGGATAAATATCAAAATTACCTTTGACAAAATTCTGCATTTCAATTAAAAAAAATCAATTCCACAATTTTAAAACCAGGGAAATGACTTTGATCAATCTTCCTGGGTGAAGAACCTGAGCATTTTAGTTGATGACATTGTCAGTTAAGCCTTTGGTAAATGATTGTTAAGTAAAACCAGTGAAGTCTCAGGCTGTACTCACCAAAATAGTTTGCAAATCCAAGAAGAGGTAATAGTCTGATGGTAGATACACTTGCCTCAGACAATTCCTGCAATACTAGGGATTATTCTGGGACACCTATTTTAAGACTGTCCTTGGCAAATAAGCATATATTGAAGAAAGTAATGATGTCTGTAAGTAACAGCTGAAGAAATGGGGTATGATTAGCCTTTTGTAGAAAAACCTAAGAGGAGAAATAAGAACTTTCTTCAACTGTTTCAAGGATTGCCAAGTGAAAAAGTGTCTGATTTACCACATGTAACTCTAGAGGTAAACTAGGAAATTAAACCACAGATTTTGTCTATTGTTTGATTTTGTTAAAACAAATGAATATGTACTGCAAAGTCGTGAGTTATTGCTCATTATGTTTGAACCAAAACTACATGACAGTCTTTCGTGGTTGTTGTTAGTTATGGAATTTTTTAAAATGAATTCCCCCCATGTCTGGAAGTGCAGATTTCTATAGGAATATTCTAACAAACCTACTACCAAGAATAGAAAAAAATGAGAACTTGATCATTTCTACCTGACACACATCCCAAGACACTTGCTGAACATCCTATAAACCACAGATGCTGGTTCCAGGCTTTCTCTGTGGAAGAGACTAGTTTGTCATCATTAGAGAACTTCTAGGGCTTCCCTGGTGGCTCAGATGGTTAAGAAGCTGCAAACTAGTACAGCCACTATGGAGAACAGTGTGGAGATTCCTTAAAAAACTGGAAATAGAACTGCCTTATGATCCAGCAATCCCACTGCTGGGCATACACACTGAGGAAACCAGAAGGGAAAGAGACACGTGTACCCCAATGTTCATCGCAGCACTGTTTATAATAGCCAGGACATGGAAGCAACCTAGATGTCCACCAGCAGATGAATGGATAAGAGAGCAGTGGTACATATACACAATGGAGTATTACTCAGCCATTAAAAAGAATACATTTGAATCAGTTCTAATGAGGTGGATGAAACTGGAGCCTATTATACAGAGTGAAGTAAGCCAGAAGGAAAAACATAAATACAGTATACTAACGCATATATATGGAATTTAGAAAGATGGTAACAATAACCCAGTGTACGAGACAGCAAAAGAGACACTGATGTATAGAACAGTCTTATGGACTCTGTGGGAGAGGGAGAGGGTGGGAAGATTTGGGAGAATGGCATTGAAACATGTAAAATATCATGTAAGAAACGAGTTGCCAGTCCAGGTTCGATGCACGATACTGGATGCTTGGGGCTAGTGCACTGGGATGAACCAGAGGGATGGTATGGGGAGGGAGGAGGGAGGAGGGTTCAGGATGGGGAACACATGTATACCTGTGGCGGATTCATTTTGATATTTGGCAAAACTAATACAATTATGTAAAGTTTAAAAATAAAATTAGAAGAAAAAAAAAAGAAGCTGCCTGCAATAAAGGAGACCTGGGTTCAATCCCTGGGTTGGGAGGATCCCCTGGAGAAGGAAATAGCAACCACTCCAGTATTCCTGTCTGGAAAATTCCATAGACAGAGGAGCCTGCAGGGCTGCAGTCCATGGGGTTACAAAGAGTTGGACACAACTGAGCAACTAACTGGAACACGCACAACCTCTGAAAGCAGGGCGGGTGGTTTGGTGCTCTTTGTGGTGCTGAATCAAGGCAGGGCCTTTCAGGCATTCCCCCAGGCTAAGGTTTGCTTTTTACTTCTCTCACTCTGTGTGTGTGTGTCTGTGTGTGTGTGTGTGTGTGTGTGTGTGTGTGTTTGCAGACGCTCAGTCATATCCGACTCTCTGCAGCCCCATTAACTATAGCTCAGTAGGTTTCTCTGTCCATGGGATTCTCCAGGCAAGAATACAGGAGTAGATTGACATTCCCTCCTCCAGGGGATCTTCTTGACCCAGGAATCAAGCCCACATCTTTTGTGTCTTCTACATTGGCAAGCAAATTCTTTACCAACCGCACCACCTGGGAAGCCCTTTACTTATCTCTGCCCTGCAACAATTGAGGTTGCATCAATTGCCTGTTGGCATCCCTCAGTATTATGACTCCATACCATATAGATCACAGCCTTACATCAAGCTTTCTGATGATTTTGCCTGCTTTTCTTAAATCTGATTGGCACCCAGCCTGCCTTGACCCCAGTCCACTGACTTCTCAAGATAGATAAATTATGGAAGAGATTTGAGATTTTGAGAAAGCTGCAGTAGATGAAACATGATGTTCTTAGAGCTCTCTTGACCTATTAATTACATTTCTAATAATATGCAAAATTATCTCATGGTATATATTCATTGATTCTTGGTAGACTTAGACATGAGGCAAATATTGGATTAGATGGGTATCTGGCTAAGAAAGCATATTAAGGGTTTGATTACATCACTGATAAACTAGATATGAAAACTAGACTTTTTCTTCAGTTTTTGTTTCTCTTATACATACAAAGTCCTGTTCTAGTGGCTGGAGATATCAATTCTTTACCATGGTTTTTGCAAGAATGAAAAAGCTTGAGTAAAGGTCATCACATGACAACTAGAGGAACTTCGCTGACAGAACATCTTGACCACAGAAGCAGAAATCTCATAAACTCAGGCTGTGCAGAGTAGACAGTCATGTTCTGCAGATAAGACAGGGACACAGCTGGACACACAGGGGAAGGTACTTCTGTCCTCCTATGGGGTCTCACCAGACACAGAGAAATTGTCTGAAATGAGCATTTTTCTCTGTGGACCCAGAGATCTATGATTAAGCTCGAATGAGAAAAATTTGTGAACCTAAAATTAAAAAGAAGAAAAGGAACTACTAATGGAGAAAAGGAATATAAAGCATAATGGAGAGAAAAGTTGGAAAATCTCTGATATATAATGGTAACTAATATAAAACCCTGCATGGAAGCCAAACCAATTAAGATTCATAAATTTTATAGCTAGAATTTAAATGTAAATTTCCTTGAGGAAAGGATTCATTCAAATTTCGCTAGTTATTAAGTTATAGAACATTGCTATACCCAATTATGCACTTAGTAAATGCTTTCTATGATACATGTGAGATGGATAGAAAGAGAAAAATCTCCCTAAAATCAAAGGGAAAAAATAGAAACTTGATTTTAGGAAATATAACAAATGATATAGTTAATCCTCAAGGTTCATCCTGTAAGGTTTTGTGATTAAATAAGAATTCACATAAAGAACTTTGAGCTGAAAGAAATTATGCTCATTCAAAATTTAGGCCATTTTTTTTAACATCTGGTCAAATTCAAGGTCAGATTTATTAGGCTTAGAAAAATTATACAAATTACTAAAGAGTTGGTCCACTTACTGAATAATTCTCTTTGAAAGTTTTTTTTTTTTTGTTCCCCTGAGAAGAATAATCTCCAGAGTAAAGATGTCCTGGTGTCCATTTGAAAAGCTCTTTATATCATATCTTACCCAATGTGATTAAGAGGCCAAGTACACAAGCCCTGTTTCTCATCATCTTCCTGCTTTTTAGCACTGCAGCTCTTTTACACATTTTGGTGTTTCATATATCCACTCTGAAAGGAAACAATATTTGATCAAGCAGCATGTAGTAGCCAGAGGAGGAAGGAAGCTGAACATGTCAAAGGAAGAATTCTCATGAGAAATTCCACATTTATGGCAGGGCATCTTGCCCAAAGCCCTTGGAGTAAATGGGGCCCTCCATTTGTGCTATCTTCTGTGGTTAAATTGTGTCCCCCTAGAGGGTAGTTAACCTCATTTAGGGCAAGCTAAATATCAATGAAAAAATATTTGACTTTCTTCCATAGCACAGATGAGACTCTTACAAAAATACTCCAAGTCAGCCTCTGAACTTGGCTTCTACAAGCATCTGATAAAAGTTAACTACCATGTAGACTTGCTCTAAGGCATTATGGATCATTGTAGGGACACAGCAACTGTTGATTGTCTTTCCACCTTCTCTTTCAAGACTATTGTAAGACTACTGAAAAAGAGGTTTGGGAGGTAAAGTTTTCATTCTTACCGAACACCTAGGTATCATCTGTCCTTGAAGGCTTTACATATTCATACTAAGTAAAATCTGTGATGGATCCATCTCCTCAAGGGGAGGACCAGAGGGCAATTGTCTTTGAATCCCATGATCGAATGTGGCAAATAGGTTTGCTGACCTAAGTTCTTGATTTCTCCAATTGTTCTAAAGAAAATGATGACACATTCCCAAAAGAAAGCCACATTTGGAGAGAAAAGTGTCAACTGCTAGGATTCAAAATTTTAAATTTATTAAAACAAAATTGTTTTCAGTGGCCAGAATGACAGAAAGTGGAAAATAAGATTTAAAAACAAAGGAGGATGGAAAGTGACTGCTAAGGGGTCTGAAGTTTCATTTGGTGGGATGAAAATCTTCTAACATTATACAGTGGTGATAGCTACACAACTCTCAAAGTACAGTAAAAAATGTTGAATTTCACCATTAGGTGGGTGAATTTTATGGTACATAAACTGTATCTCATTAAAGGTATTAATTTTTTAACAGATGAAAAGGTTTATTTTCCAACAGAACAGGTGTTCAGGACAAAATGTCTTGGGTTCACATCCCCATAACTCTACCATTAATAGTTGGGTGGCCCTAGTCAATCTATCTAATACCTCTACATATCAGTTTTCTTGTCTCTAAAATGGAGATTAGAAATTATGCTCATTCAAAATTTAGGCCATTTTTTTAACATGATCAAATTCAAGGTCAGATTTATTAGGCTTAGAAAAATTATACAAATTACTAAAGAGTTGGTCCACTTATTGAATATTCTCTTTGAAAAAAAATTTTGGTTTTTTTGATTTCGTGAGGATGATTGGACTAATGTATGTAAAATATCTACCAGAATGCTTAACTTAGAGAAAGCCCTCAGCAAGGCTAGTCCTTGGGAATAGCAGGATATGATTGTTCTGACCATGTTAGTAGAAGTAAGTCTTCAGTATAAAAGTTCAAAGCCTGAAATAGCCCTTGTAGAGACCATTTCATTTCAGGATGTATTTCTTCACCCAAACATCTATTAAAGGAGATTGATTTCATTGTTTTCTCTCAGTAAGCCTTCCTCTTTCCCTGGGCTGATCTGGAGACAAAAATCAGCTAATTCATTTTTGCAAGTGTGTGGTTGGAAATCAAAGTTTGCAAGTTCTTTAAGGAAAGCTGGACAGTTCTGCAGCTTTAAGCTCCTCCTCCCTGCCTCTGCCACTTGGTTTCCTTTAGAATAGGAAAGCTGGGTTGCACAAAGATGAAGGGTGTTGAATATGCCCCATATATTAATTAGTATAAAAAGGCCACCCAGCTGAATCTTTTCCACAGTAGAATGGTCTTTCCAGGGAGAAGAGATGCAGTCAGAGAGAATCCTTTTGGGAAAGCTGATCTAGGGACCTTTGGGGGAAAGGATCCTGGGAACCCCAGAGCAACACTGGCAGTGGTCAGGCTTCAGGAAGCACCTCTTCCCAACTCAGATCCTGCATTTATTTATCAAGTTCATTCAATAATATATATTAAGAGCCAGCTGTGTCCGAGGTGGTACAGTGTGTGCTTTTGTATTTATCCACTAACAAGACAAGTGTAGTGATCTCTATCTTAAAGGTCGACATTCCAATCAGAAGACAGAAAAAACAACTTAAAGGGAAATTAAATCACTGTAAATTGTTATGAGTAAAGCAGTTGTAAGTAAAAAAATGTTAGAGTATCAAGCTAGTGATTGCTTTCCTGGTGGGCCTGTCTGACCACATCACATCCATTAAGCTCAATGAGGAAAATCCTTTCCATCCCATCTTAACATCTGTGAAAGAGAGTGCAGAAAAGTCTCTTGGTGATAAATAAATAAGCATTAAATTTCATATATTTCATTTAGGGAAGTCTGTCAAACTCATGCACAGGGTATATTTATTTTTAATTTAGCTATGGTTTTTGAGAGCTGGACTATAAAGAAAGCTAAGCACTGAAGAATCGATGCTTTTAAACTGTGGTGTTGGAGAAGACTTTTGAGAGTCCCTTGGAGTGAAAGAAGAACAAACCAGTCCATCCTAAAGGAAATCAGTCCTGAATATTCATTGGAAGGACTGATGCTGAAGCTGAAACTCCAATACTTTGGCCACCTGATGTAAAGAACTGACTCATTGGAAAAGACCCTGATGCTGGGAAAGATTGAAGGCAGAAGGAGAAGGGGACGGCAAAGGATGAGCTGGCTGGATGGCATCACCAACTCAAGGGACATGAGTTTGAACAAGTTCCAATAGTTGGTGATGGACAAGGAAGCCTGGCATGCTTCTGTCCATGGGGTCACAAAGAGTCGGACACAACTGAGTGACTGAACTGAACTAAGGCACAGTTTAGATATATTTGTGGTGGCATGCATGGTTATACTTAAGATACTTAACTGGAGTAGGTCACATGACCCAGCCAGGAAGAGTTGGCAGCTGTGGTGCAGCCAGAATGTCTTTATTGGGGAAGATTCTTGAAGAGTGATATATTAATCCCATGGGGAACAAGTGACCCTGGGCAGCTGCATCCACTCTGTGCATTTGTTCTCCTCTAAACCCCCTGAATACCTCAAGTTCTCATAAGCTAAAATGGACCCAGGTTAACTGGGGCCACGCTGGCATTCTTGTCCATTATTGAACCTTCTTTTGTGGTCAGTCCAGCTCTGTCAGCTTTTTGTTTCAAAGCTTACACAAGATAGCAAAAAATCAGGTAAATATAGAGAGGAAATTCTGTGACAGGCAGGTGCATTGATTAATGAGCCATTTCTGTATTTAACAAGCTATTTTGTTCAGTTGGCCTCTCAAGTAGAAGGCCAGGTCATTTTATTCAACAAACATGTTTTGCTAGAGGCTGGGGACAGAAAGGTGAGCCAGTCCTAGCCCTGCCCCTCTAGACATTCAGTTCTGTGGCTCAGTGCTTTCTCTTTCTCCTTTGCAAGCTGAAGAAGCAGCATCAACAACTACCATTGACAAATTGTGCAGATTCTTTTTAAGTGTAACATTTGATTGATCCTAAGGCATAATTTTTTAATATGACAATCTGTGAGTTGTAAACATAGAAGGAGAATTTGTTTCATTAGTGGCACCTAGTGAGTTGTTCCCAGCATTTCACAGCCTCTTCCACAAGCTGAAAGGATCCTGAAAACCCCTCTGTGCTTTGTGCTGGAATTGCACAAAGAGAGTTCCCAGGTTCTCTTTAAAAAATCAGAAAGCGAATTTACATTAGCTGTTATTTGGCTCACGAAACTCCCTTGATCTCTCAAAGATCTCCTTACCCAATGTGTCAAAATCTCAAGCAAGGTACATATTGTCACCTTCCCCTTGATCTCTCCATGAGTTTCAGAGCGTCAGGGTTAACTGCAGACGTTTGCCTCGGTCTTTGATTCGTCTCACGCTTTGATTTTTTTGTTTTGTCTTGTTTTCATCATTCTCATTCCTCCATTTGATTCCTCGATGATTATGACATATCAAAAACATCAAACCTAAACTGCTGCTCTAATGAGAGCAGACACACCAGGGTTCTTTCTCAGCTGATCTGAAGCCCGGAAGGCAGCTCCAACTGGGATGCGCACGGCGCTGTGTTCTCCAACAAGAAGGTGGCTGGGCAGAGGCCTGGGCCCCCTTTCTTTTCACATTAGTAAGTGCTAAATGTCTTGGGATTCCTTGTGCGAAAAATACAAAGAATACTTGATGTTTCTTGCAGAGTCATCTGAGATGGTTCTGACTTCTAACATGACTATGTATGTACAGAAAGCAATTTTCTCTCTTTCCAAGGCTGACCTTGAGTTAATCTGTTGAAATTGTGTATAATTGTTGGACAGTTATACACACTGTATAATTTTAAAAAGAGACAGGTAAAATTATGTGTTAGGTGACAAGGAAAGATGAGCCGGCTCTCAGCTTATTTACATTCAGAAAGCAGGAGACTGGTGTATATGCAAAGGTGGACGCAGCGAGGATTGATTTAGAATTTGGCAAGATGTGTCTGTGGATTTAATTCATTGAAGGCTGCATCTGGTGTGATGGCAGTGGCTCCCGGATCAGCTGAATAAAAGAGGTCATGACGTCTGCAGGAAGTAGAAAGCCCTGCATGGGTTGGAAGGTTTTACTTTGCCTCTCAGAGCCTCAGTATTCTTGTCCCTAAAGTAGAGATAATTCTCAACCTCACAGTGGTTACCTAATGTATGCTAATCTGTGGGGAAATACTTTGTTAACTTTGAATTACTGCATAAAATATACTTTTTATTATGGAAATATAGACTATCTTGTAAGCTATTTTAGGGACTCTAGAAAAAGGAAGACTTTATTTAACTCTTTTTCCTTTCACTTGATTACTTTGTAGAATGAGGCAGTGCATGAATATATAAATAATTCTTCCTCCTTGGAAATAAGTGGTATTTTTAAGATTTAATAGAGAATAAAGGGCAGGCAAATTGCTGCAGAGCAAAAGCAGTCAGCAAGAGGGCCTTTTTAAAAAAGCTTTTGAGCTACTGTCATTTGAAAAAAATACATGTACTGTCTTGTCCAAATAAAGAAATTTTTATAATAATGGTATAAGTTTGGGGGCAGTAAGCAGACAGTGCAAAATCTTACCTTCTTGTGCCACTAAATATTTTTAATGAAATTGATTTTTTAGTAAAGTTTAGATTTACAAAAAATTGCAAATATAATATAAAAATTTTACACATACCCACTACCCAGTTTTTGCCATTATTAGCATCTTACACTGGAATATTACATTTGTTTCCATCAATAATAGTAATATTAACTGAAGTCCATACTTTCAGATTTCCTTGGTTTTTAACTAATGTTCCTTTTCTGTTCCACAAGCCTACCCAGAACACACTTTATATTTAGTCATGGATTTATACTCTAGGTGGTTCAGAGTCAGTCCTAGCTTATAGTGTGTCTCTGTGTTAAACTAGTTACTCTTTCTAAGGGTCTCTATTGATCATCCTAGTAAAGCATTCATAGCCTCATACTGGGAGACTCTAGCTCTAGATTACCTCCACCTAGAGCCCAGCTGTGTAGCCACTTTGAGCAAAACACAGGCAGAAACTAGCATGGGAATTTTAAAAATAGCCTGAAACAGTTGTAGTAAATAACAGAGTGCCAACTACATTCATGCACACTACTTCCACTATTACTTTTATAATTCATACTTATTTATTTTGATTTTACACACATTCCTAACCATTTTGGTACCATATACTATTTTGAAGCCTTCAAACTCTGACTCAGAATGTGTCTAAGCCTGTAAATAGCTGAAGATTATTTGAAATTCTAGAGTAATCTCAGACTGAAGACCCAGAAGATAGTGTGGACAAAAGCATTCTTCTTTTAATGGTTTTAGTAGCTGTTGAATTCAGCACAATGATAAGAGTAGAGACCCCTATGATGAGGATAACAATGATGTACATGTGTTGAAGGACATAGTAGTGAAACTCAACATCTAACTCTAGGCTCTGCTGATCTCACAGTAGCTTTTCTAGAAGCTTTCTGTGTCGTGTGTGGAAGTAAAGCTAGCAGTAATCAAGCAGCTCAGTAGTTGTGACTTACTATTCCACCCAAGAGACCGTGCAGCCTGCAGAAGAAAGTCACAGAGCCTGGCAGATCCTGGCTTAGCACTGTGACTGGGTGCAGAACATAAGGCCATTGCGAGCTCATTCATCCTCTCAACCAGTATTCACAAAAGTGCCAGCCAGCCTGTGTAGACACTAGGGGTACAAAATGAACAGAAGAGTCAGAGGCCTGTCCTGTGGAGTTTACATTCTATTCTCTTCTGTATTGCTAATTTTATTTACATTATAAAAGGATCCCTCTGGATTCTTTGTGGAAAAGAGATTGGAGCAGGAGTGGAAGAGGATGTCTAGTTAGGGGGCCACATGCGACAGTCAGTGACGAGGCTAAACCAGGTAGTGGTGGAGATGGTGACCAGTAATCAGGTTCTGAATTTATTTTCAAGAAAGAGCCAGCAGGATTTGCTTGTGTATTGGATGTGGGTTTGAGAGAACAGGAGCCAAAGATGCCTCCAGGTCTTTGGTCATTTACTACAGAAGGGAAGACTGGGGGAGGGGAGAGCTTGAGGATGGAAATCAGGAACCCAGGCTTAGCTGTCTTTCTGAGGTATCTGTGAGACATCTGAATGGTGCTGACAGCTATGTAGTGAAAATATGCGTCTGGGTGCAGGGAGAGGACTCAGCGCCCAGAGACTGGATGAGATTGCATCACCCTGGGAGTGAGGACAGCTAGAGAAGCCTAGATGTGCAGGACTGAGCACTAACCTGGAGGTTAAGGATAGGAGGAGGAACCAGTAAGCAGACAATCAGTAGTTCATGAACAAGAGCCAAGAGGAAGGGGAGGAGTGATCACCACATCAAACAAGACGGATGTTCAGGAGGAGTAAAAAGGTAACGTGAAATATACTATTAGCATGGTGGAGATGATGGCAAAGCCATAACATTCTCATTTTTACCCCTTTGTCCCTGCCATGCAGCACGTGGGATCTTAGTTCCCCAACCAGGGACTGAACCCTTGACCCCTGCATTGGAAATGCAAAGTCTTAACCACTGGACCGCCAGGGAAGTCCCAACATCCTCATTCTTAACTGAAGACAGGAATAGTCTTACTTAGGATACTTCAGGATGAATATATAACGATGTGAAAATGCTTAACACAGTAAATGTGTAATTCACGCTAGCTATTTTAATGGGATACAGTTGATAGATCACTTTCTTGCAGGTTGGCTGTTCTGAGTGTCCCAGGTGATCTAAGGGAGAGCAGTGGCCATTGCAATCTTTGTCCTTGTTTAACAGTAAGGACACTCGTCTTCAGAGAGGTTAGAGAGAAGTAGTAAGGTTGTTGGGACAGAGCTCTTCCCAAACCGTACCTCATGGAGGATTTTCACATGTGCCCCAAAAGAGCCTATCTGCTGTATTACCAAAAAAAGAAAAAAAAAAGAAAAAATCAAAACCAACCAAACAAGCACCTGTTTAAGTCTTTGTTGGACAAAATGAGTGGATTGTAGCACTTTCCCTTACAAACATCCCATGCATCACCACCCTCCCTCGAGTCTGTCTGATGAGTATACAAAAGAGTGACTGTTCCCAGTCCCTCATTGGATAATGGGGATGGCATTCCTATAATGAAGAGGCAGAAATATGTAGTTCACAAACTGCAAAACTGAGAACCTGAATTCTTTCTCTAGAGCCAGCAACACCACTGGTCTTTGGCCCAGCCCCTTTTTCATGTGACTCTCCTATGGCCACAAATTGCATTGGTCTCAGTCCTGGTTGCATGTGAGAATCATTAGGAAGCTTCTCAGTAATGTCCTGACTCATGCTTTGATGATTTGATTTCATTTATCTGGGTTAGGCCCAAACATCAGTAGTTTTTTGCAGGTAAGTTTATGGAGACATAATTTACATTTGGTAAAGTTCTTCTTTCTTTGTGTACAGGTCCTTGAGTTTTGACATACATATAGTCATGCAACCAGTGCCACAGTCAACACACTGATTATTTGCATCACCCTAAAAATCGATGGGCCACTTTGAATCGATGGGTTGACACCTCTTCCCCCACGCCCTGTAAACCACTCATTTGTTTTCAGTGGCACTGGCATTTTTTAAAGTAGACTATTCTAACATGTATCCAGGGTTCAGAAACATGGTCAGCAGAGCTGCCTTCAGCCTTTGTTAAAATTCAGGGACAAAGCAGAGGAAACCTGAGGTGTTCTGTTAATACATTCAGGAAATCAATCAGTTTATTTAAAGCTTACGCTCTATTAGCTGAGAGAAGGCCCATCTATTGCTTCCAATTTTCTGCAGCTGTTTCTTTGTTTTACTAGTGGTTTGAAGAGAGAAGCGAATGGAGATTCTGAGGCACTGATCAGGGAGGGCAGACTTCCTGTACCTGCCATGGTGGTGGGCAGTGTGAGGTGACCAAATACATACTCATCTTTTCTAGGTGTCCACACTGTCCTTAGCATCATGAACACAATGGCTGTTGTTCAACGCACTGCCCCCCACCTTCCCACCCCCCCACCCCCACCTCTGCTTTCCTTTGCCACACACAGACCTCAAATGTTTTGGTAATAACTCAGAAGCCCACAGTAGTTCAGCAATGTAGGCAAAGACCTTCCTGTTTGAAATATACCTTGTATATTTCAGGGGCCTGCTCTCTGTGCATGATGAATAAGGCCTTCATGTGTTCAGGCTTATGGCTATAAAATGACAAATGGCAACATTAATCTTCACATTGTTCCCTTCCCCTAAGGACATTATAGAGACAGCCAAGGTCGTGCAACCATGTAACCTGAGTGTTGTTTCTCCTTATTCCCTCTCCTATACAGGATGTTGACATTACTTATATATGCTACACTCTTTCCTGATCTCCCCAACTTCCTATTTGCAAATAGCTTTTAGACTTATATTGAATGGTAATGATACAAGTAGAAAGAAACACAGCATTTATTCCTTATACCCACCATTTTTGACTGACGGGGTGGGCAATAGAATGTCCTCTTTCTCCTTTGCTGGTGGAGAAATACACCAAGTGGTGGCAGCATAGTGTGAGAAGCATGAGTCCTTCAAGTGTGGGACTGGCTATGTTGTACCAGGGCGCACTGCCGATGAAGTACGATCTTGGGGAGGAGGAGGAGGGATGTGTCACTCTTACAGTGTTGTCTATCGTATCAGGCACACACTGATCACAGTCGGGTGCATTAGTGTCCGTATTTTTGCTGTTTCTGTGTCAGTTAATGTTTTTATCATAATGATACTAACTCTTTTCCATGTAGTCTCCTTTCTGTTGGTCGTGGGTTGGAAGATCTATGCAAGAACTCTTCATACAGCATCACAGCTACTTTGAACAACATCACCCCTTCAGTCTGTGGCAAATGGGCTACTGATGAGAAAAAAATCATCTCAGGTTATTTCTACTTGGTTTTAGTTTTGTGCTCTGAGGATGGTTTTGCCTAGTAGGAGGTTCCTAAGCCGAATATCCATCTTTCTAAAACGGCACTGTCCAAGAGGTTAGCCACTCACCACATCTGATTATAGAAATTTGAATTAGGTAGAAATAAATAAAATTTAAAAATTTAGTTTCTCAGTCATACTAGCAACATTCCGGGTGCTTCCCTGGTAGCTCAGACAGTAAAGAATCTGCCTGCAATGCAAGAAAAATGGGTTCGATTCCTGGGTCGGGACGATCCCCTGAGAAGGAAATGGCAACTCCAGTATTCTTACCTGGGAAATCCCATGGATGAAGAAGCTGGTGGGCTACAGTCCATGCAGTCACTAAGAGTCGGACATGACTGAGTGACTAACACTTTCACTTCACTAGATACACACACACACACACACGCTTCCAAGATTACAGGAAGTTCTTCTGGAAAACACTATAATGCAATACCTTTCCCAGGTAAAATGAGATTTTTTTAAGTCATTGCATTTCCAGTGATTTTGTATTGGAGCCTACATTTTATCTTAAATCAACATCATGTTGCTCCTATAAAGAGAGGAGATAAATACAAGTCAAAAGTATGTAAAACCAAAAAATTCATTTATGCAAGTGAATCATGTGGGTCATAGTGTTGATTATAAATGATCAGGAGGAATTAGGCATAGACTGAATCAACTGGAATCAGGCTATGGAAAGATTTCCATAAGGAAAGTGCATAGTGACCACCAAAACATACCTTCCTTCCTAATTCTGATGATATTGAGTTATTCTTTGTGTTCTGTATTGCTTGCTTCTGATGGTGATTCTTTAACTTCAAAGGTCAAAATTGCCTTTGCAGAATTTCAATTTCCCCTCATGTTTTGGTCAGTATTAAGTAAAAATATGATGATGATGCTTTTTTGCAATTCTGTGGGAAGGGACCAAGATACAGTTTGCTGAACATCCTATCCACCCACATTAGCTGGACCCACAGTGGAGATTCAGGGCAGGAAATGCCCTGGTGTAGATGCCATCCGTGTCTCTCTTCTTCATGATCTATGGACAGAGTGCTAAGCAGGCTTCAGGGAGCATGGAGAGAATATGGCTGTTATCATCAAAAGAGCATTGACATTTTGAAACAAAACTAACCTTACCTCAGACCATGGCATCTCATAAGTCTGTACATCTCACCCCTTGGTAAACATATGATGTAAAGTGCCCCCCATTTTGTGATCCTGTGTGCCCAGGAGAGTGTCCTTGCAAACTAAATCGTAGTTACTTACGTAAAGCAGCAATGATTTGTTTCACTAAACCTCATCCAGAATTTTTTCTAAACCTTTGAAGAATAAAAAGAATGTCAAAGTTTCCTGAGCTTAGAAAAGTGATATTAGAAGGAAAATCTCTAAGCAAGGAAGAAACCTGTCATACCAACATCTGTAGCTACCAAGGTGTAGGTGATGCTTAGATTATTCAGAAAATGTTACAATTTTCTTACAATGGTAAGAATTAAGGGAGACAAGAAAATCCATTCCAAAATATGAGTATCTTTTGAGTCACCAGCAAAATATCTGAACAAAGTTTCCATTAAATTAAGAGAAACTGTTCTGAGAAACCAGGGACCACCTGGGTAGAGTGCTAGAGTATAAGAATCTGCACAGTCAGGTCAGTGACCTAAAGCTTCCAGGGGCAGTATGAGTCTGGGGCCGAGTGCACATGGGATTTTGAGCCAAGTAGGAAGAAGTAGAGATGAAACTGTCTTAAAGAAGGGGTGGTGAGAGATACACGTAGAAGTGGAGGGGCTGAGGCAATTGTTGCCAAGGGGCTCATGGCTTCCTTCATGCTTATTTTTTCTTTGGCTTCCATTGAGGTGGTCTTTGTGTGGTCCCCTGATTGAAAAGCACGGGCCATACAAGTGAATTAAAGAATGTATATTTTTCAGATATGGGGGATGATGGGCAGAGCAGATGGGTCCACTTAAGCATAGTGTCTGATAAATTGAGACCGTCCTCTCTGGAAATGTTTATTGTCCTCTTGATTGCAATGTCCAATCAGTGTGTTTCATATAGGTTGTGTTTTGCATAATTTCTGTAATTTCTTTATTCTATATTAACACTTTGGGAAGTGTCAGTTGCCCAGATTAGCCATATCCTAAAGCTATAGATAAATGCATCTGAGTATACTTTGCAATATCATTCATTCAGTCAAAATGAGATGATGTCTTAAAGCAAAAACAAGAAAGCTTTTGAAAATGACCCATCTTGTTAGTAAGAATCTCTGTATTATACATGAAAAATACTCAGGAAGAAGTCCAGAACTTAGTAGGGATAGAAAGAAATATTTATAGATATAAATTTAAGGTATTGCTCCAACTGACCCACTGTCATGTGTCTATTTTCATGTCCTTAGAAAACAGACCAAATTTGACTTCTGACTCAGGTTTTGGGTGATGATGGAGTCAGGCTAATGCCTGATTCCTATAGGTTTGGTCACAGACTGTTATTTCCCTCAGTTTATTTCTCACTACCCTATCCCTCTTCTTCATGTCTGAATTTTCTCAAAAACAAAGCTGGCCTCTCTAGTCTGTGTTACAAGGTTTTTTGCCAATGGCTGCAAGCCCATGTCCACTCTGCTCAGGCCATCTGATGGCCTGATTCCTGGCCCCTCTTACTGAGTTCTTATCACAGGCGATGTCTGTGTCTTCCCCTGATAACAGCTCAGTTATTCTCCAGGCTCCTCAGTCATAGGTGTGAGTGGATAGGACTGGCTAGAACCCAGTGAAAGCACGGCTGATCAGGTTTTTGGATGAATTGGGGAAGGAAATGCAAGCATGAATATTACTCTGGAGTAAAACCAAAAAGCTTTTGAGGTTATTGAAAATAACAGAAAACATGATGCACAGGAACTGTTGACGTCAACCTAATCCCACGAGACACCTCTTCATTGCAGATTTGCTTTTGTTGAAACCTTAAAGGGCATATTCTAATCTTTTTACATAGAAGAGTTTCCATTTTATTTTCGGTGAGGCTAACTAGCAGATGCAGAAAATTCCATAAATAAATTTTTAACCCCTCATTTTACTATTTTATTAGAAGCTTATCTTTTATTCTTTAACAACCCCACCGTTTTACCACCCTCTTTCCTCAGCTTCCCATTTACATTGGCCACTTTGTTCTCCTACAATTTCTGCAGACATGGGCTCTCGACATGATTTTTGTTTCTTTTGTCTTCTCATCCACATTCAATTTGTTGAAAATATGTCTTGAATATTTCCCTGTCATGGAAGTCTAAACCCTGGTTGTATCCCTTCTGCGTTACTAGATCCTTTCCAGAAGTCTTCCTTCAACACCAGGATTTTGCATGTATTTTTTAAAAAAGAAAAAATTCTACCACCAAAATGTGTGGCTCTCCTTTGGGGACTTTCTTCTGGTTTTTTGTCATTCCCACCAATTCAGCTCCATCATCACCACCCCTGATGTTTGTAGATACCAGCACATCTTTGATGATACTTTTTAACATTTTCTCCTTTGATTCTCTCAGCTGTGTGAAGCTGTGAGAAATTAAGTCATTCACATAGAGAACATATATATATATATATATATATATATCTGCTTGGTACCAGAGAGTGGACTATCACTCAAGCCTTCTAAGGGTCTAATTTCTTCCTTCTACACAGCTCTGTAGCCTAATTCAGAGAGTTACTCACTGTTTACAACTTTCCTTTATCTTCTGTTGTCTTTATACTGCACTACTGAATATTTTGGATCATGTACCCCGTTCGTCCTTGGGCATTCAAAGTTTTTCTCCCAGTGTCCTCTGTGTGTTCTTTTCTTGGCTTTTTAAGAATCAATTCTGATTATCTCAGCCTGCAAAATTTACATCCCCCATACCTCATCATGGGACAAATTGCAATTCCTTTTCCTTATTCTTTATTCTTATCAGAAACCTCTATCATCAAAGACACCAATTTTGCCTCATTTCTTGATATATTAAATGTACCCTGAATAGTTATGGTCTTACCTCCTGGGAAAGGACTTTCAGGGCTTGACTGTAGAATGCTGACTTTCTTGTATAATCTAGTTATACAAGATTATACAAGTTATAATCTAGTGTCTGGTTTCCTCCGACCCCGACAAACACATGCTCTAGACAATGTTTTTGCTTCCTTTTTACCAAACATTCATGATCACAAAGCTTTGTTTTCAAAAGCACTTTTCACCTAAAAAATTCAAAGTGCTTTGAGCATTATGCATCCCGGCAGTGTTCCTCTGAGGTAAGTGGGTGGCAAGTATTTTTATCACCTTCTATTAAAGCAGAAGCAGAATTCACTGCACTAGGATCCCCTGGAAAGCAGAACGATGTGGACTTAGTGAGTCTCTTCTCTATTTCACTTATTGGCCGCTGTAAAACTATTCCTGATAGAACTGGGTAGAAGCATCTCCCTTGCAGGCAGGCTTCTATGCATGCTTTTAAATGGCTTCCCAGAGATGCTGATTATGGAATTTGGAGTCTGAATGTAAATGAATTTGAAGGGAGCCTGACTGGGTTCTGAAGGAAAAACACATTCAGAACTATGAATTAGATTCTCCTCATCCTTGGGTCCAATTCAAATGCCAATTCCTCTAAGAAAATAAACTTAGCCTTCCCCGGGACTCTCATGACCCTTTGCATATTCTTCTTTTGTGGCGTATATAACTCACTGTACTTTCTTCTGCCACTGATTCCATGCCCGATTTATCTCTGTGGATAGCCACTTGAAAGATTTGCTGGAATGGAATGAAAGGAATTAACCTCTATTGTTTCTAATTATCATGGAGCTTAAAAATTCTTCCATTGGCAGGTTCTGAGTGTCCTGGATGACATCTAGATGATTGCAGTTCTTTGACTGTCTTTCCACTCAGCTTTGTGCTCACTAGTTGGCCATTGATTATGCTGAGAAATGTCACTCTCCTTAGCCAAGCATTTGTCTATCATAGCCAAGAAAGAGAAGCCAACTGGCCCTTTATCAATGGTAGCTCTGGGAGACCGTTTCTAGGTACCTGTCCTGAAAGGGGCCTTGTGGGGTGTCTTCTCCTGTGAGCCTTCCTGCTCACATCGATGACATGCATAGCAGCAAAAGCCAAATGCAGGCCTCCCAGGAGCCACGTGAACTTTGGATGTGCTAGAACTCCACCGTATCCTGCTGTTCTGGTGAAAGGGGCTTTAAGTAGAGTAGCTTGTGAAAAATAAATAATGCCAATTCTCCAGCTGCCCCTGGCTGCCTTAGATGTTTCTAAAAGGTGCCAATGAAGCCCACAAAATATTAGTAATGAAAAGGAAGGGAGAACAGGTTCCTTTTGTCATAAGAGTGAACTGTGACTCATACATCCTGACTCATCGAAAACATACAAAGGAAGCCAATCTGTGGGGTGCCCTCTAATAGGATGTTTCTCCAATGACTCATGCAGGCCTGGAATGAGGAACAGCCTGAATCAAGCCAAACAAGTGTATTTTTAAATATGGGAGGGCGAGTTTCCTGGTACGATATGATGAAGAGTCCTACACACTTACATGGTTATTTTAGCCCAGGCATTGAAATGTGTGGGCACGGTCTCTGCAGAGCCTTCTCCTGTGGTCATGTTTTGTTTTGTTAGTGGGGAGAAATGTTTAATGATTAACTAGTGCTGGCAAGAATATGAGATTTCAGTGCTGTGTTTCAGTGTAGCAAGGAGATGGAGCCTTTTTGCAAGTTGCAGCTTCAATAATGTTGTCCCATGGGACAAGTAGCGTGTCACATCTAACCATGCATTCCACAAACATTTTTGGAGACTCTAAAGACAGAAAAGGCATAGTCCTGGAGCTCCAGAGTCTTGGAATTTTTGTGGAAAGACACAAAAACAGATAGAGAATGGTGTAAATGATGGAGGGTGAGATGGAGACAGTTAGAGGTATCAGACTACAGGTAATGAGAATAAAGGCATCCCATGGAGGTGGTAACTGCACTGGATGTTAGAAGACCTTTGGAGTTATCACTGAGTAGGTGGCTCAGTAGTAAAGAATCCACAGGTAATGCAGGAGACACTGGTTCGATCCCTGGGTCAGGAAGATCCCCGGGAGGAGAAAATGGCAACCCATTCCAGTGTTCTTGCTTGGAAAATCCCGTGGACAGAGGAGCCTGGTGGGCTACAGTCCATGGGGTTATAAAAGAGTCGTACACGACTGAGCAACTAAACAACACCAACCGGGGAATGAGACAAGGCAGGGTGTTTCAGGCAGAAGAGAAACTTTTATTTAAGTCTAGAAGTCTTGTAAACAGCTTATTTGATTTAATTTGTTTGGTCATTCTATTTCCTTCTCAAAATTTGAAATTGTTTTCTCCCTCTCCCCAGTAAACACATTCTGGAAGTTTTATTTTAAAAAATGTGCAATGGGCCTATTAAAGACTAGGCAGAGTACACACAGTAAAGACTTTGAGAGGAGCTGGGATTTTATCTAAGGGATTTTAAGCAGAGTGACTTAATTATTTTCACTATGATAAAGCACTAATAATAATAGGTTTAAATGCTTCTTATTGCTCTATCTGTATCTTGCTGTGGCAACAGATTTTCATGAATTCCTCGTGGGGCAGTGAGGAATATGAATCTGTCTTGAGGGTGGGAAGACGTTTTGAGGTCTTTGTCACCATCTGGTACAGCAGACAATGAACACTTGAACCCAGCCCAGAGGCAGCAGGAGGGGAAAGGAGGAAATAAATATATTCAGAATACTAAGGTGACTGAGAGAGGAGTCCAGTCGACTGTGGATGACTAAGCATAGGAGACTGCTTGGATGGGGAACCAGACTAGATAGAAGGGATGGGTTCAGTTTGGGTCATTTTGAGTGTGAGGTGACTAAGGGATATCCAAGCAGACATGTCCAGTAAGCAACTGGTTATCTGAAGCTCAGGGCAAAGTTCTGACCTCAAAAACGAGATTTGACAACGGTGACCATGGGAGCCACAGGAGTAGTTCAGTTCTCCTAGGGCAAGAGTGAAGAGAAAAAAGAAAAGAAAGATGAGAACAGAACCTTGGGCAGAGAAAAGCACCACCCCCATCCCAAACAACAAACAAAAAACAAGTCTATGAAGAAGACAAGAAAGAACAGTGAGATTGGGAAGAACAATTATCCAGTGCTAGTCAAATCCCATGGACGGAGGAGCCTGGTAGGCTGCAGACCATGGGGTCGCGAAGAGTCAGACACAACTTTCCCTTTCACTTTTCACTTTCATGCATTTCACTTTTTCCCTTTCACTTTTCACTTTCATGCATTGGAGAAGGAAATGGCAACCCACTCCAGTGTTCTTGCCTGGAGGATCCCAGGGACGGGGATTCCGTCTCTGGGGTCACACAGAGTCGGATATGACTGAAGTGACTTAGCAGCAGTAGGCTATTGTTTTTATGTTTTACCCTCTCGAGTCTTAACAGCTGCCAAATAACCTCAAAAGCATTTATAGGGACTCTACATGCTAGATATAATGTCCTTCTTGCTAGGAAACATGGGTACCCGTATTGGGTATCCTGTGTACATTCTAGTGACCACAGGAGATGTCCTGATGATCATTTATGTGTATAAGAGAATGGAAGTGATGTCAGAAGCACCCTCTGTTTTTAGAGAATTGGGAATTTTTATAAAATCAAAGTTCTCAAATGCTTTTGTCCTAGGCGAGGGAGAAAACTATTTCAAAACATGAAGAATAAGATCGTATGACCAAAAAGTAAAATAAAATAACTGTCTACAAAGAAGGGAAATGAAAGTGTCTGAGAGCATTACATTTTATTTCATATGGAAGGAAGGACTGAGAATTTTCATCAGAAAATCGTCCTCTTGAAGTTAAAAGCATCTTATTTTAGTCTTATCCTTAGTTCGGTTTTTCATTAAGATATGTTCTTATCTAAAACGATGTCTTTTTGGTGAGAGTTTAAAAAGAAAGAGAAAGATGATGGCTAAGAAGCTGAAGGCCAAAATAACTTTTGTTGAATTTGGCTTAGAACAAGTTCAACGGCAGGCAGTCTGTCATTGGATAATAACCACCTGAATATATAAGGATGTTAGAGAAACTTTAGAACTATTATTATATCTCAGCAAGACCATGGAGGAAAAAGCTGCAGACATTCAATATAAAAAGAATGTGGATAACAAAGGGTTAAAATATATCTTTGCCATCAATTTAAGACTGACTACAGACACACATTCCTGAGGCAGAAGCTATGTATGTGAACCTGTCTCATAGGCCCAACAACAAGAAACCAATGTTTCATTCCTTGGAATACTAATTAGCCCACAGTCTGTAAGATGAAAAACTAGTCTCATTAAAGCAATAACAAGAACTTAAACCTAATTTTATTAGTGCTCTTTAATAGTGAAAATAATTTTATCAACTGCAGAACTGTATTCACTTCTTGGATGTCCATGTATTCAAGATAATGAGATGCACTCTGGGACCACACCCAGAGTGAATGTGCCACATTTTTACTCAAATTTATTTCCCAGAATACCACCAAAACACCGATGCCTGATTTTTTTATTTGTTTGAAGCTATTTCTGTGAAATAGAAATCCAGTTCCAACATAATTTTTTGAAAGAAGTTAGAGTGCATGGGGCTATTTTTAACAAATAGAAATAATATAATTTGACTACTTACCCTAAACCTGAGACATCTGGGGTAGTCATGGATATGTGTGTGATCACTCAGGGTCAAAGGAGCTCAATGGCCTTATTATGTGAATACTGCTGAAGCTCTCATTGCTTCATCAGTATTGTAATGGTTAGGACAGCACCAGCAGCAACTAGAACGCTACTAGGGCAAGGAGACCTCCAAGTACACTGACTACGCATATATTCAGAGAACAGCCTCTGCAGGCTGACGCCTCCAGACTTACTTTCTGCCCTGTCTCTCTCTGGCTGTGTGACCTCAAGTAAGTTACTTACCCTCTCTGTGCCCCAATTTTCCTCACTTGTGAGACAGAGTTGAGAATCGAACTTGTCTCAAATGAGAATTAAATGATTTAATAGTTGTAAAGCACAGAGAACAGAGGCTGGAATATATTAAGTGCTATAGAATTGTTTGATTAAAAATAAATTGGTCTCATTAGCTTGATTTTCCTAATCTTCTGTGCAAATTTTCTATCTTCTTTATTAAGAAACCAATGAACAAATAAAAGGTACCTGAAATTAAAAGTCTATGAATTGTTGAATTTTCCCCTGGCATTAAAACAGTAACATTTTCGTGGGAATACATGTCTGCCATAGATAAATTGGAAAATGCAGCATTCTTACCAACTGTAAGAATTGCATATCCAAAAATTACTTTAGTTTTCAAGATTAAGTGTTCATTAAAATAATGGCTTGGAGAAGAAAGAAATGGAATTAAATTTATTTTTATATCACAGTAAATAGGCGTTCTAGAAAGTATTAACTTTGTGCTATAAAAATCTTCCATAGAGGGGAATTAATGTGTGTTGAGTAGTTTGATAAGAAGGACTCTGGACCCAAATTATTGTTAAATCCTGGCTCTGCCTCTTCTTAGCTCTGTGAACCAAGCAACATCACTCTTCTGTGCCTTGTTTTCTCCTCTGTACAGTTAAGGTGATAATAGCTCTACCTCCTTTATGCAATTGTAATGAAAACTAAATGAGAAAATACTTGTAAGGAGCTTAGAACAGTTCTTCTGCATGGCCACTGCAATGGTATCAAGTAAATAACAGCTTTCTAGGCTACTCACCTTCTAACTTGCTCTGGCAGATTTCCCAAGTGACTGGTAATTCAGACTATGTCCTTTTCAAGTTTTCCAGCCAGCTGTTCCTGGTTTGATATGTAATGCTTTATCTTTTCGTTTCCTCTTTTCTGGGGTAAATCTCAGTCAAGTGCCTGTGTGAAGCCTGACTTTTTCCTACATTATTAACACGATGCTTGAGGATACACTTCTTGGGCTGGTGCTCTGCTGGATACACTGCTTGGCCGCTCTGCACAAACCTGCCCACGTGACCCTGGGTAGGAGAGAGCCGTACTCCTTATATGCACTCTTCTTTAAGAGGATTGATGGAACTATATATAGGCAAAAAATTAGGGGTTTAAGTCTGTTTTGATCACTGACAGAAATCTTCATCCTCTCAAAGCCCACATTGGCAAAAGCATGATTGTCACTGGATTGTTCTCTTCATATCCCCCATATTCCCTTTAATTCCCCATGGGTAGGGGGACACATTGTTAACACTGTCCTGCAATTTTTGAGGCCATATGTTCCTTGTAACGAAGTCTGCTGAGGGCTCGAGATCAGCACTGAGTTCCGGTGCTCCTGCTCAAAGCCACATGTGGTAACTGAGGTGGGCGGGGAGAGGGAAAGAGGCCCCTACCCTGGGGCAGGACTAGTTGTTGGCATTTGATCTACAGGAGGAGGGTTATATACCATAATTTGGGTACATACCAGATTTGAGGCGTTTTTGTTGTTGTTGTTACATTTATGTGATTAATCTGCTTCCCTTATAAAATTCCTCATTTTTCTTTTTTTTTAACTTTTTAATTTTATATTGGAGTATAGCATTTTAACAATGTTCTGATAGTATCAGGTACAGAGCAAAGCCAATCAGCCACACATATGTATGTATCCATTCCCTCCCAAACTCCTCTCCCATCCAGGCTGCCACATAACTGAGTTCCTCTGTGCCATACAGCGGAGAAGGCAATGGCACCCCACTCCAGTACTCTTGCCTGGAAAATCCCATGGGCGGAGGAGCCTGGTAGGCTGCAGTCCATGGGGTCGCTAAGAGTCGGACACAACTGAGTGACTTCCCTTTCACTTTTCACTTTCGTGCATTGGAGAAGGAAATGGCAGCCCGCTCCAGTGTTCTTGCCTGGAGAATCCCAGGGACGGGGGAGCCTGGTGGGCTGCCGTCTATGGGGTTACACAGAGTTGGACACAACTGAAGCGACTTAGCAGCAGCAGCAGCAGTGCTATACAGTAGGACCTTGTTGGTTCTCCAGCTTAAATATAGCAGTGTGTACATGCTAACTCCAGACTCCATAGCTCATTTTCTATTAAGAGAGCACCTATACTTGGATTTCAGGATATTGGTAGAGAGGATACAGAGGACTGCGTCATTTTGTAGGTTGGACAATTTATTTTAAAGTAGTGGGTGAAGCATGTATGGGGCCTTCCAAAGTGCCCTATCACAGCAAGAGTGCCGAAATGTGTGTTATACAAAAGTTGGGAACTTCTCTCATCCCATTTTATTAACAGTGCATGAAGTGGGGTGTAATGGAAACCACATAGAAGAAAAGCATGTCTAGGGAGGCAGAAGAAGGAGGAAAACAGAGAAGGCATTGTGGGCATGTGTTTGTGGAAGGCTGGCCATGTGAGCACCGTTAAGAATGCAGAAATTACTAAATCAGGATTCCTGTGTCTTGGAGGCTCATAATCAAGTGTGGGGATTCCAAGCGGATGGAAGAAATAAAAGGTCTGGAAACACAAAGGAAGCAGAAGTTGGGCAGAGCTGGAGGGAAATGACTTTAGCAAAGGGATGGACTTTGAAGGTTGACTCACTGGGCTTCATGAAGAGGGAAACCCAGGAGCTTAACATGTGCAGATACAAGTATGTGTCCCCGTGTAGTTGCTCAGCCATGTCCGACTCTTTGCAGTGCTATGAACTGTAGCCCGCCAGGCTCCTCAGTCCATGGGATTCTCCAGGCAAGAATACCAGAGTGGGTGTTGCCAGCCCTCCTCCAGAGGATCTTACCTACCCAGGGATTGAACCCACGTGTCCTACATTGCAGGCAGATTCTTTACCCATTGAGCCATGGGGCAGCCCCACAGATATAAGTGAAGAGGTTTATTTGATGACTTTATTGTTGAATTTAATGTTCAGTCCTAGGTCAGTTAGGAAAAGTTAGGAGAATGGAGTAGGGGCAGACTGGAAAGTGTTGAATGCTTTGCTAAATCATTTGCATTTTATCCTGACACCTACATGTAATCACTAAGTTTTTAAGGGGACTCAATTACTGAGTACCAAAGACATGAAAGAATGTATGCGATGAGCAAGACTTGACATGTCCTCTTTCCTTTATTTGCTATTTATTGGACTTAGGGTTACTTATTTTTAGCCTCTTTGCCAGATCCGCAGCCCTGGTTAAGGCTCTGAGCCTCAGGTAAAGATGTCATCCATGGTCATGTGATGGCACACAGCTCTTTCTTGCTGGGGCTTCAGTGAGACACGTCCCAGCCGTTCATTAATCAGCCTCTATCCCAACATAACCCTTGAGTGCCCATCTCACATGGTTGAACAGGCAATTATTTCTATCCATGCTAAATTTGCTGTATGACAGTCTCTTAATGTGTCACTTCTGAGAATAATTTTCCTTATAAAGGAAATTTCAGTAAGGGCATGCAGTAATCACTTCTTGGATGTGCTCTCCTTTGCCCTGCCTTGGACTGTCTACCACCCAACTAGAACTTTCCTCTTTCCTAATCGTTCACTGTGCCTATCAATGCTGCAGCCACCCCTCACCCAGGAGGTCGGCAAATTAGATTTTTCATTTTGGTTTTGTATTATTAAAGCATACTACAAACTTGATACTCTTCCCAAAGAATTCAGTTTTTCCTATTATGTTCTTTCCTTTAGACCATTCAGAGACGTATAAGTGAATCCAGAGGCAGTTATTTTGTCAAGAGAGAAGGTGTCAGGATCCAGATTCTGTTTTACTGCCCATCTTAGTTTCAGCCAGAGGACCAAGAAGCACAAACACGGAGCATGTCAGAAAGCCCATTTTTCAATTATAAGCCAACATCTAGGAGTCACTTAGCTCATTCTTATTAGAAATCATAATTTCCTGGAAATTCTGCACATTTTGTCATTTGGTAGATGCAGCTCTATAATTTTCCAGGGGGTCTGTTACTTTCATGAAGGGAGGTTCAAGTGAACAAGATTTCACACAGACTAAACCTGTGTGAATCTAAATTTAAGATTTTGGGGAAAATTGCACATCATATTTGTATTCTGCACAGCATTTTATAGCTACCATTTATTGAGTGCTTATTATATGCCAAGAACTATGCTAGGTGTTTTAAGGGACTCCTCTCACTATATCTTTACTCAGTTCTACAGATGTAAATTACTGTTATTATCATCATAATAATAGACTTGATGACATAAAGGACTTAGTTGAGAAAGTATAGAGAAAGAATTCTAGCCTCAATTCTGGTGACTCCTAACTACTTAGCACTAATGTTTTTATGTAGTTCATCACTCGCCCTTAATACACTGAAGTATCAAGTAGAGTCCAGAATAACAGGGATCCTCAAATTACCTGAATTTTAATTCCATTAAAAAGAGATAAAAGGTAGAGGAAGAAAGGTGATAGGAAGTTGTTACTTTATTCCACTCCTGTTTAAAACCTGCTAATGGCTTCTTATTGCAGGTGGAATAAAGCCCATGCTCCCTAATGTGTTCTACAAAGAATTAGATGATCTGATGCCTGCTGGTTTCTTCAGCTTTTACTCATTTCTCCTTCTTCTTGAGCTCAAGGTCATATAGATAATGAGTGGCAGAGCCAGCATCCAAACTCAGGCAGACTGGCTCCAGGACCCTGTTCTTAACCACCTTACTAGTTGAATGTATGGATGGATGAATGAGTGGATGAATGGATGGATGGATGAGCAAATCAGTGGGTCAGTGGACTGATGGATGGACAGATAGATGGACATGCACATGCATGGATAGATGGACATGCACATGCATGGATGAAAGGAAAGAAAGAAAGAAGGAAGGAAGGAAGGATCTGTAGATGAATGAAGGAAATGAGAGAGGGACGGAGGGAGGAAACTAATTTAAGAGATTTGTAACTCTAAGAGTTTGTATAAACCAGTCAAATCTATTAAAGCTTTTCCATCAGCATCTGCAATACTCTTCAGTGAATTTCTTTCACAAAAGAAAATGCACACATATACCCTTTTATCTACCTAACAGATGAAATTGAACTAAAGTCCAGGTGTGGAGACATACCCCTGAACAATTTTAGAGGCTAATACCACTTAAGTGATTGCAGTAGGATGCCTGAATAGACAGGTTATATGCTTTTCTATCCAGCAGTTAACCTGACTACATGAAATGCCAATCCCTGGCTCTAGAGGTAATGGGCAGGGCAAATACAGCACCACTTCTGAAAGCCCATCAAAATCATCTGCAGTAGTTTTTACACTGTCTGAAATGTTGTTCCTTCTTATTTGCTTAGAAAGCTCATATTCTACTCTTTTAACTTAACTTTTTATATCAATCTAATTTAATTGAATAGAAGTATTCAAATCCTGAAAGCATAACACACCTCAGTGAATTTTTTAGTAATCAGCTATCCATTTTGCTGTTCCTTAGCTCAAGATCTAGAGTATTATGCAACCACCAGAGACCCGTGGGGGCTCCCCTGGTGGCTCAGATGATAAAGAATCCACCTGCAATGCAGGAGACCTGGGTTCAATTCCTGGTTTGGGAAGGTCCCCTGGAGGAGGGCATGGCAACCCACTCCAGTATTCTTGCCAGGAGAATCCCCATGGACAGAGGAGCCTAGTGGGTTCACAAAGAGTTGGATGTGACTGAGTGACTAAGTACAGCAAAGCACAGAGACCCTTGGGGGCTGCCTTACCCCCAATTTCTTCCTGTCTCTAAGAGAATAGGAGAATACCCTGTTTCCACTACCATAGATAAATTTTCCAATTTGAGCTTTACATAAATGGAATCACATAGCGTGTGGTCTTTTTAAGAGGATTCTGTTTGTTCAATGTTGTGTTTTCTATTCATTCATGCTATTGTATGCAGTATAGCTTTTTAAAAAGTATTTCTTTGTAGTAAGTATGTTGCTATATACTTACTACAAAGTCTACTATAAAGTGGTGTTGGAGAAGACTCTTGAGAGTCCTTTGGACTGCAAAGAGATCAAACCAGTGAATCCTAAAGGAAATCAGTCCAGAATGTTCATTGAAAGGACTGATGCTGAAGCTGAAGCTCCAATACTTTGGCCACCTGTTTCAAAGAGCTGACTCATTAGAAAAGATATGATGCTGGGAAAGATCGAAGGCAGGAGGAGAAGGGGATGACAGAGGATGAGATGTTTTGATGGCATCACCGACTCAATGGACATGAGTTTGGGTGAACTCCAGGAGTTGCTGATGGACAGGGAGGGCTGGAGTGCTGCAGTCCATGGGGTCGCAAAGAGTTGGACATGTCTGAGAGACTGAACAACAAATATTGCTATATGAATAAACTAAAATTTATCTAATATATTGAGTGGACATTTTGACTGTTTCGAGATTTGGGTTATAACAAATAGAGCCACTGTGAACATTCAGATACCTTCTTATGCAGTTGATGCATTTCTTTCGGATCTATATCTTTGGGTAGAATTGCTGTATCATTGAGTATGAATGTTTTAGGTAGACTAAATACTGTTAAACTTCTTTTCCAGGTGGTTGAGCTGATTTACACTCCTAACAACTGTTTATGAGAATTCCATTTTTTTCTACATTCTTATCCACACTTAATTATTTTTTTAAATCTTTTCATTGTAGCCATTCTGGTGATATTTGAAAATATCTCATTGTAGTTTAAATTTGCATTTCTCTGGTGATTAAAAAAGCCAAGTATCTTTTCATGTGTTCATTGGGCACTTAGATATCTTGTGAAGTATCTACTTATGTTTTGCTTATTTTTCTGTTGTCTTTCTTTCGCTTATTGATTTATTAGAAGTATTTATATACAATGGATATCAGTTTTTTGCCAGACAATGCTGCAAGTTTTTCTCCTACCCTGAAGTTGCCATCCTTCTTGTACCCTTTGATAAACAAGAGTTCTTGATTTTAATATAAGCAGATCAAACCTTTTTCTTTAGGGTTAATGATTGTTTTGATTCTGTTTAAGAAATCTTTGCTCACTTCTAAGTTATCAGTATTATTCTTTGTATTATATAGGAGCCTCATTGTTTTTCCTTTCACACTGAGACCTATAATCTACTTTGAGTTGATTTTTGTAGATGGTATGAGGTAAGGAGTTATAATTCATTTTTCAGATGCATATGTAATCGGCTCAGCACAAGTTGTTGAAACTTCTTTTCACTATAGTGTCACCTTTTTCATAAATCTAGTGACTGTACATATAAGACTATATCTGAAGGTAAGAAGTCCCTATCCTATTTTGTTGTTCTGTTTTTCCATTCATGGACCAATATCAAGCTGTTCTAATTATTATAGTTTCATAATGTCTATCTACAAGTATAATTCTTCCAAATTTGCCATTTTAGCTAAGTACAATAATAATTATTTTGCTATTAAAACTGGTAACAACTAGCACTTATTTTATCTCAGTTAATATGTGAATCGTGTAGCACTTTAAATTTAATCTCAGCAGCAATCTGATGAGGTAAGATGCATTATCTTTTTTATAATGAAGAAACTGAGCCCCGGAGGAAGAGTAAGTTGGTTAAGGTCACATTGCTATTCAGTAGTGACACCAAAATTTGCCCAGATCAACCTCACTCTAGCATCTCTGCTCTTTTATTAACACACAACTGTGAGCTTGAGCTATGGCCTCAGGTCATTCTTGGTGAATTGTTTATCTTTTGATGCTAGAGTCTGATTTTTAGCCCTAACACTAGTTGGTATTTTTTTTTTTTCTCTCTGCATGTCCTTAAAAAAAAAAAAAAAGCCCAGAAGGAAAGTGAACAATGGAGCACTGGATTAGACGATATGTCTTTTTAGTGTCAATTTCATACTATTTTTAGGCATGAGAGAGGATAGAAAAGAATATCCAGAGTTCTGTTAAACCAGATTTCAGGAGCTGGAAGCGCTGAGCAGCTTTCAAGCATCTGATCCCCTGTCCTGAAATAGCAGGAGTGGAAGCTTCTGCACTGGTGGAGCTCAGCAGTGGGGAACTTTTCACATTCCTTGCCCTCACTCTCCTTGCCTCTTTTCACCTCTCCCACCTACAAAAGGTTTTGAACTTTGAGCCTCTTCCCACACAGCACCAAAACTCCAAAGCCAAGCTATTAAGGAATACCCAGTCTAAAAATAGAAAATTCAAAGGCCGCAAGGGTGAGATTTTGTGCGTAGGTATAAATAGACATTTGCATCTGTGAATTCATCAATATATTTCCCAGATTGACCCGAGAGCCACAGATAGTTCTAGTTTCCATGCTGTGGCTACCTAGTAAGATTTTGCAGCCATTCTGACAGTTTTCACGGCGCTCTTGTGTTTATGATTTATCCCCTTCTTCCTGTAGCTCAGAATTTTAAAACAAAATGCCCTTTGTGTTAGGCCAGTGCTTATCTCTCTTTCAAAAGTGCACCATTTCCAAAGACTGGTTTAGTTGAAATGGCTCATTATTTCATGGTAAAAATACTCAGAATTTGCCTAGTGCCACCAAAACATGTCCCTTTAGTCACTTGCAAACGGGTTCACAGTCTGAGTATAGCAAGGGTCATCGAAAGCAGGAACAGAGCTTTTCAGCATCTGAAACATTACATTTGTCTGAGAAAATTCCCATGAAAGAGCAGAAATTATATGCATTTTCCTGTGTCATCTTGTCATTCTATCTTTAGTCGTGTAATTTTATGTAATGGTCTGCATTCGATGATATTAATAGATTGAAAGGGGCTGAAAACACTAACACTTTTCTTATGAAAGAAAGATTGAATACTAGCTTATCAAATGTCTCTAAGCCTATCAAATGCCACTCTGATGCCCTAATACCCTAACTGAAATGTGTCATTCAAGGAAATAATAATTTAGGACATAAAGTTCAATGCAGGTTGTAATCTCCAAGTTCTATAATTACTAATGGACATTAGGGACTTCAAAATACATTATGGTGTGTGTGTGTGTGTGTGTGTGTGGAACCTTACCAGGTGGTCTCATTTACAGGTAAGAAACTTGGAGCCCTGGAGCTGAGATGACCTTCTCAAGGTCCCAGGGCAGCACTAGAACCCTTGCTTTGTATTCACTTTTCATTCTTTACTTCCTACCCTACAAAAGCCATTGTTCTTTGAGCCTCCAGTGACCATATCTGCCTCACCTTACAGTATCCAATGGAAAATAGGAACAAATCTACTTTGAAAGGCAAAAATGCTACATAAGTGTATAGCATTCTTATTTTTCATTTTAGAAACAAAGTGTGTGGATTATAGAAGTTTTCAAAGCTTCCTATTTAAAAGTGAATTAAATGTCAGCAAATTAATAAGAACTCATTTACTCCCAGCCCTGAAAATACCTTAATATTCCAGACTTAAAAGAACAGTAAGTTGATCCTTTTTTTTTAATAAAAGAGAATCTCATTGTGTTAAAAATAGTGTGCTTAAAAACAACTTGGTTCTTAAAAAAATCTATTTTTGTCTCATTGAAAATTTCTCTTTAAATTCCATTTATAAAATCATTGCCTACAAATTCAACACTTCTTTTTCTTCAAAAAAGTGTTTCTGTTTTCCTTAAAAAACAGTAATAACCCTTCCCTTCCCTATTTTTATCTGTGTGTTTGTTTGTTTGTTTAAATCTCCAGATTAAGGACCCTGTTCGTGAGAATCAGGCCACCTCTGTGAGCTGATGCAAGTTTAGTTTATCACTGGGACAGCCTGGGCTGAAGGCCACTTGCTATGGGATGAAGAGCAGCGTAATTTTGTTGGCCCATAGTTGCCTTGAGCTTACTTCCTGTAGTCATGTTCCCTTTTGATCCGCACAGCCCCCTGATGAAGTTCGTTCTACTGTTGCCCCCAGTTTACAGATGAGAACACTCAGGCAATGACAGATGAGATGTGTGGCCCAGCTGGCTCAGCAGTAAGTGATAGAACCAGGATTTGAACCCAAGCAGCCTGACTCCCAGCATCTTTGCCTACTTTCGGCCAACACAAACTCTTGGACAAGCCATTTTGCCTTTCTCACTGCTCTTACCTGAAAAATGAAAGAGGAAAATAGATCAGATAATCTGGACCAGTCCTTCTGCTCAATCATCCTCAATCCTGAATATCTGCAGTTTGAATATTTTTGAGGAAAAAAATACTACTTTTTTCTTGCCTTTAATATAGGAAAAATATTTAAATCATAAATCCCAAAATACACCAGTCTTCTCATTGTTTCTTTGGTAACATGTGAGGGAGCAAATTGTTTTTGATTTGTTGTGTGCCCATTTCTCATCACAAGGGATGAGTCCCAAAGAAGCTTAGGACGACGGGAAAGCTGTTGTCTTATGGAGGTTGAAAGAGTGGCTCTGGTGTAGAATGCTGGATGTGCAACAATGATGGGCTGTCACCTCAACAATGGAAGGGCAATGACGATGGACTTTGGAGCCAAGTCAACTGAGTTTGAGTTTGCCACTTGAAAGCTGTGTGACCCTGGACAACTTTCATAACCCTTCTAACACGGTTTCTAATTTAAATAAAAAGAAATTGATGTTATTTTCCTAGAGGAAAGTAGGGCCTGAAATGTGGCTAATGACAGTGGTATGGCCGTTGTTGGTACTGTCACGTGGCCAGGTATTATCCATCAACAGGTGCTGGCTGTGTAGTTGCTGTGAGCCTCACTGGGCTGTCCATCAAGATCATGGTTTCTGTTGAAGGAAGAATCCAAGGAGATCTGGGAGAGTAGGTGGAGAATTTAACTTTCAAAGCATCAATCACAAGGAAATGCCCTGTGCTCTTGGTGTCAACTAAGGCAGGAAGCTGCTGCTGGGTCAACAAAAACTGTAGGTTTCCAATGCTCGTTTGGGGCCACGTGCCTTAGTTGACATGATGGAAGGCTTAATTTCTTCAAGTTTCATATATAAAATGAGGATAAGCATCATGCCTACCTCCTGGGTTGCTGTGAAGATAACACCCCTAGAGCCCTTGTGAGTTACACACAATCTTCTACCACCTGATCCCTATTATTAAGGATGTCGTTTTCATCCCTCTTCACCCCAGCAAGAGCAGGGCTCGTTGTTCTCAGTTTTGTCTGGCTTGCACAGCTCCAGTAGTCCCATAAAACTTTAATTAGGGCATAAAGTACACATATAATCATACCAGTCCTGAAAAAGGTACTGCGATAATGTGATTAATAAGTTTTTGTATGGTGATAGTGCTTTACAGTGCTGCTGTAGACCTGTAATTTTACTGGCTTCAGTGCTTATGGAAGTAAGAGTGCCAGCTCATTGCCCAGGGCAGCAACACACAACCCTCCTGCATTTACTTTTCAAGTTCCTTAAATAGCTTTGTATATCAGGTCAGGACTTCACTTTCTTCAGTTTCGTCATCTCTACCACTAACGGGCTTCCCTGGTGGCTCAGATGCTGAAGAATCTGCCTGCAAGGCAGGAGACCTGGGTTTGATCCCTGGGTCGGGAAGATCTCCTGGAGAAGAGTTGGTTACCCATTCCAGTATTCTTGTCTGGAGAATTCCATGGACAGAGGAGCCTGGTGGGTACAGTCCATGGGGTCACAAAAAGTCAGACACGATTGTGACTAACAGTCGGCCAGTCACCACTAACAGGAGCTGGACTTGGGGTTACTCATATGTTCTTTCCTCTGATTTCTGAGATGTAATAACAGGCTTGACTAAGAACTGAGGGCCATCAGAGAACATCCCATGTTCCTGGAAGTGATCTGCTGGTACAATCTTCATTGTCATCACCACCGCTTTGTTCCATATTAATCTTTTTAAAGCACTTTCCCATGAATGGGGGAGGCAGTGGAGATTTCATTTCCACTTTTTAGTTTCAAAAATCAAGAGCCATAAAGGTGAAGTGAGCTCCTCATTGTCATGGATGGACTTGAACCCAAATCTTTTGCCCTTAGACCCAAACTTTTTAGTGTGACTGCTGGCTGCTGCTAGCCTATGCCCCTACCTTCTCAGGAAGAGAACAGCATTTACTATCTATTCTAAAGGATGAAGACAAAAGAGGTTTGTGCATAGGTGTGCCCCTTCCAGAGTGGAGCATGTCCCCATGGGTTTGATCAGGGCTAACTCACCAGGGGCTTTCCCCAGGGGATTCTCCCTAAATAAGGTCTGTGTTCAACTACAGGAAGGGCTCCCTGACCTTCCCCAAGTGCTGTGAACCTTACTGCCGCCCCACCCCTCCTGCCCTCCTGGGCTGCTAGGGCTTGAAATTCAACCATTTGGGGCCTTGAGGACTAATTTGCCTTTAAATAGAGTTCAATTAAAATAGAAATTCTTTCACTGTATCACACGACTGAGCGACTTCACTTTCACTTTTCACTTTCATGCATTGGAGAAGGAAATGGCAACCCACTCCAGTATTCTTGCCTGGAGAATCCCAGAGACAGGGGAGCCTGGTGGGCTGCCGTCTATGGGGTCGCACAGAGTCGGACACAACTGAAGCGACGCAGCAGCAGCAGCAACAACAGCAACAGCCTATATTAAAAGAAAAAAAAAATGTAGAATCCTGTTTTGGCCCTGGGGAATCAGGGACAGGGGAGTCACAAAGCTTACTTCCTTGGGCTCCAGTAGCCTTATTCATATGACATGAACAGTCAGAGGTATTCTAAAGAGCAAATGAATGTATGTAAAAGGACTGTAAAAATGTAAGCTTGACAAAGAGCTGAGGAGAAGGGAGGGGCTGGTGTGCTGGTCTGGGAAGAGGAGACAGGTGGCCACACCTAGAATTCAGAGCACTGGGTCTGACCGTGACAAAGGAAACTTTGTAATGAGGTGGTTTGAAGGCAGTCTGACTGACTTAAGGGTTTGGTCCAGGACTGAACCTTCAAAGACACTTGGGCTGCTTCGACCTCCAGCCATCTGTATCTGGAAATGTCAAACAAATGGTTAATGGTATCAGATGCTTAATGATCTCAGATGTCCCCTGCTTACTGCCATAAGAGGGAAAAGAGCCCCCTGGAGAAATAATTCAAGGATGCTATTTTCAACGTTGCAATTAATTGTGTATTCGGGAAAGCTCATCTTCTGCCAGTTATTCAGTTGAGAAATGGGAAATTATGGGTGATGGAGGAGCTGTGATTGACAGGGCAGTTTGAATGATCTTTATAAGGTCAATAAGGCAGATGCAGAGCCCATATTCAACACCAGGCATCCTGGAACAAAGCCATAATGATCATAACGTGGGAAGTATTACGAGCTAACTTCCATCAATCAAAATATGTGCATAAGGGTAGGTCTGACCATCTGACCTTAAACTTGGAGGTTTCATGGGGACTAGCCTCTGGTTGCCTTTTCTAAGTGCCTTTTTTTCTATGGTGGCTTGAGCCGAATGTGCCTCCCATTGTCTCCCTCTGGGGGATGTGGCCGTGTCTCTTCATTTCCCTTCTCAACTTCCTCCCTTCTTTCCCTCCTCTTTCCTCCAGCTAGTGAGACCTGCAACGATTTCCACCCGATGTTCTTCACCCATGACAGATCCTTTGAGGAGTTTTTCTGCATCTGTATCCAGCTCCTGAACAAGACATGGAAGGAAATGAGGGCAACTTCTGAAGACTTCAACAAGGTAAGAGGAATCTGAGGCAGAGGCATCAGCTTCCTATGTCCTGGAAGAGGCTCCTCCCCACCCTTTGCATGATCTCTTTGCTGCGCATGAAAGGAGAATGAGGATGGCTGTGAGTTTAGGTGGCTTTGAGGGTGGAAAACGGAAGGCATACCTGTACAGACAGGAGCCTGTGTGCCAATGATGTTCTTATCTCTCTAGGGATAAGCTTGGAACAGTTTGTTCCTTTTGGCTCACTAAGCAGAAGCCACGGGCAGAGACTCTTTCTTGAGAAATATTGATAAGGTGAACTTTGCCTTTAATGGCATTGAGCTGGGAGGCCTTGTTAGTATAAGATCTAGTGGGGGAAGCACCTGCCTTTCACCTGTGCAGGTGACTGCTAGGGAGAGAATGAGATGAGGAAGGCTGCTGTGGTCTCTCTGGGTTATGAATGGGTTGAGATAACTGCCCTTTTCTCTGTCACAAAGAGTTTTTATTAAAATGCAAGACCTCTTTGTGGGAGTTGAGTAAGTTGAAATGGAACATTTCTTGGTTTACAGAAAGCATTTGGTTTTTGTGGAGAGTATGAATCTCACATTTCCACTTGTGAGTGAATGTTGGGTGGAGAGAAGAGTGTTGATCAACTTAAAAAAAGGGGATATATCTTGTGCACTTTTCAAGATAAACAAAATCTTTATCCTTAGGTCAAAGCCTTGTTAGCAATCATGACGTGGCTACTAACAACTGGCGGTTGGGGCAGGTGTGCATAGGACTGTAATAATTCTGATTTGCTAATATATATGGCTCTAGGTTTGATTAGCCCCCATCACCCGTGTTCCCTGGCCTGGTACTGGGGACAGAACTGTTTCTGAGTCTTAAGTGTCTGGTCTCAGAGTCATCCTGCAGGGCCTTCATGGGCTTATGCTTGGGGCATAACGTAATATCTGTATTCTGGTGTCATTTGATATTCTTCATGGTCTTTGCCTCCCAGTCCCCTTTTCTCTGAACTTAAGTCTATCTAGTCCTTCTTTTCCACCATATTTCAGGTTCATGGCATCTTGAACCAATATTGGCTAAAAAGAAAGAAAACCAGGGAAAGGACACTTTTCCCAAGCCCTCCCCAAGGTTAGAACCTGTCTCTATCAGCATAATGATCTTACCTGCACTTGTAACAGAGAATGAACACCATTCCATCTCAGTCATTCTGGGCCACCTATTCAGTTGCTTTCTTTTTGATTTTTGTGAATCTATTGTATGTTTTTGATTTGTGGTTACCCTGGTTTTTGAGAAAGTTTACCCATAACTGTATCTACTTGCTTTAGACTGATAGTCATGTAAGTTCAAACACATTCTAAAAGATGGACCTTTTTTACCCTCCCCCACATTTTGTGATTTTGATGTCCTGTTTTACATCTTCATGTTTATCCTATTGCTGTTCATTGTAGTTATAACCACTTCTAAGAAATGTTTTGATTGTTTTTTAATCTGTGTACTGGTTTGTTTAAGTGATCTTCAACCCTTTTGTATATTCGCTTGGGCCATCTATTCAAATCCTTGAAATTGGCCCCAGGGACTCCCCTCTGTGGAAAACACTAGTCTGTAGATTGTGTACTAGAGCTGCAAGTGTCTGAGCAACTGTGTCCAAGGACAGACATGATTTGGGATGGGAAGTGAGAAAGAAGAAGCCCATTAATTCCCTTATGATTATAACTGTAGCCGCCTAAGTGTACTCTACTTGATTATGAGGGACTTTGCAAATCAGGTGCAAATTATCCTTAGGAGAGAGGGAAGAAGGAGCATGGAGACCTTTGTTCAATCAGACCAAACCAAGTGGAGAGTTAAGTCGGCAGGCTCTGAGAGTTCCAGAGTGCTGTAGCCACCTTGCCTCTGGGTCAACGCAGCTCTTCCCATGCTGCGCCGTTTCTGAAAGTCACTCAGTCCTCAGCTCTTGTGTCCTGGAGACACCTGTTCCTCAGGAGAAGATGTCACTGGCTCCCATGTGTTCTGGTACCAGGTATCCATCTGCTTTCTGGGGGGGGGGGGGGTTCATCTAGCCTTCTTCCCCAGAATTTTAGATATCTGCATTTTTGTGCAAGATAAAATCTAATATCATTGCTATTGATCTATGCACAGATGAGGTATATAGAAAATATTGGCAAATTCCTGCAAAGGAATGGCTCAAGGGAATAAGTACATAGACTTAAGTACTTAATTACTGTAGAACTTATAAGTTTAGGACATAAAGTTAAGAATACATCAGTAACAAAGGAAATCAGAGGCCTCAGTCTGGAGTTGCTGAGCAGGGCTGGAGGGAGGAGGTGAGCCTGGCTCTCAGATCCATTTTGTTCATGGCTGCTGTGTGCTCGGGCCGGTGAAGATGATTTTCTCCTTGCGTAGGGTGAGGTCCTGGTAGGTGACAGTAAGGCCCCCAAAGGGTCATGTGAAAATCTGTTTAATTAACTTATATGGTTGCAGAAACATTCTTCAGCAAGATCTAAGAGCCAGGTTCAAATACAGTTTCCTATTGTAGCCTAAGTGTCATCTTTTTTGCACTGGACAATCATAAACTATGGAGAAGAAAATGGCAACCCACTTCAGTATTCTTGCCTGGGGAATCCCATGGACAGAGGAGCCTGGCAGGCTACAGCCCATGGGGTCGCAAAAGAGTCAGACACGACTGAGTGACTAAGCAACAAATGATAAATCTGCTGCCAAATAGGGGTGGTTAATTATGGTTGTGAGTAGGCAGCTGGAGGCCTGAGAGGTAGAGCGCCCCACTCCACATGCCCACTGGTCAAGAATGGAAATCAGTGGAGGATCAGGAATGGGTGTGACAAGGCATTTAAATTTTCTACATCAAATGTTGGTGTGTTTGCTTTTTTCTTTTAAATACTGTGCATGCCTTACTTTTGTAACCAGAAAAGTATATCAGTTATATACTTTTAATCGCATGTGTATTAGGTTTTTAATACTTTTGTAACATATTGTCACAATTGTAGTGGCATAAACAATACAAATTTTTTATCTTACAGCTCCCTGGTTCAGAAGCAAAAAACAGGTCTCCCAGGACTAAAATAAGATGTCAGCAGAACCATGTTTCTTTGGGGAGGTTCTTGGGGAGAATTCATTTCCTTGCCTTTTCCAGGCTATGGAAACCACCTGCATTCCTTGGCTCATGGCCCTCTTTGTCCATCTTTGAAACCAGCGATTGCAAGTTCAGTCCTTTATACCACATTTCTCTTCACTCTGATCCCTCTTATGCCTCCATCTTTCACTTGTAAGAACCCCTGTGATTACACTGGACCACTTGGGTAATCCAGAGTAATCATTCCTGTTTTAAGGTCAGCTGACTAGCAACCTCAATTTCATCTGCAATCTAAATTCCCTTTTGCTATAAAAGGAAATACATTCACAGAGTATGGGGATTAGATTATGGACATCAACACAGGGCCATTATTCTGCTTACCATAATGTGTACTTAACTAGTAAATATAATAGATTTGTATCTGTGAGTATCAATTTAAATCAATGAAACATGATTCAAACATGAATCAATGGACAGATGAGCTTTTCTGGTGCTCTTTTTTCTGGTAGACTAGCATAATACCAGTTGCAGAGTTCTGCTAATGGTTGCTCAAATGCAGGTATAATTATGTCCTTTTTCTTTTATTTCTCTTTTTTGTTGCTGGCCTTAACAACAACAACAACAACAAAAGGGCGGGGGTGGGGTGGGGTGGGGGAGTGGTGGGGAAGGACCCTGAGTGAGAGCCTTTACTTAAATGTGAAGAATGTCTTCTCTGATTTTTTTCCTGCTGCCTGTCTATCAGCCACTGTTTGCTTTACCAGATAATAAATTGGAAAAGAGAAAAGCTGAAATTGTAATCAGTTCACTTTTCTTCTTGTTATTAACTTGGTAGCAGAAGAGACTGAGTTTAGGAACAAATGTGGGTTTGGTGTTACTGGTAGATTTAATGTTTTTCTTGTTTCCTAAGATTATACAAATGGAAATTCAGAAGTATTTTAAGAGTCTAACGGAAGACACAGTTTCTTTGAACTTTCTTGGACATCTTCTCAAGCTTTTGCCTGTTTGAATGAAAACATGGATGGTGGATTTAATCATCAACCTGAGATACAGGGTTCTCTAAGAAAGGCTTAACTATTTGCCTCCTTTGGCTTATTAGTGGAGAAGCAGTATTTCTCAATCTAAAATTTTGGTTTTTCTTCCCAACAAACAATACCAGATTCCGGCAGACCCAGGAATCTCTTCTACAACCCACTTTGTTGAGGACACTCGTTGGTAGATACCTAATGCTTGGAAGTTAACACTGCTGCTGAAAGTGAGTGTTTGGAAAAGCAGCTGTCTCACTGCTGCTCCAGACCTGGGAAACAGCAGATGCAGTGTTGTTGTTTTTTTTTTAATTTATTCAAGAAAAGTAGAATTAAAGAGTGATTACAATATTTATGCTTTGAAAGTACTTTCAGTTTCTCAATATAGCAGTCTCTGCAGAGTAATCCATTGATTCAGGCCACTGAGTTTGTATTCTGTGGTTTTGCCTTTTATTACCAATATTTCAGAGCATACATTATTCATTGTCATGGGTATTAGAGAAGAGCTAAAGCACAGCTGGATCCCCCAAAATGCAAGTGGCTCCATAGTCATTTCATTGAAGCCTTTACTTTTGAGTTGGGGGTTAGGAAGGAGGATGCAAGTGACTTGGATATTTCAGGTATGGGAATCTCATTTCAAGCTTCTGTGTCAGACTGCTCCACTTGAAAAATTTGAATAAGGATATATATACATCAAACTCAATATCTATGAATAACAGCATTTCTCAGCCTGTCTGTACGTTAGAATCACCTAGGGGGCTTTTTTGAAAGCTCTGTTATCCCGGTGTCCAACTGAACCACATGCCAATTTAATTTTTTGGGGGTGGAGCCAGCACTATTAAAGATTTTCATTAAGGTAGATTTGATCACTAAAGGTAAATCATGTCCATAGAATTACCATCAGTTGACACATGTAACACATTTCACCAACTCATGACTTGTGCTGATGAAGCAGTGTGTCTGTCAGTCTACAAGGCCCAGGTTCTAATCCTGACTCTCTTACTCAGGAGCTCTATGCCTGAAAATTAAAAAGAAAAAAAAAGTGGATACCAGAATTCTATCGCTTTCTCTTATAGTGGTGTGATCTTAAGGTGAAGTCATAAATGTAAAAAGACTTTGAGGAAGTAAAATATCACATGCAGTTGTAAAGTGCTCTTTTTGTATGTAATAAGATAAATCCTGTCTATGAAATACAAGTAAATTGCTTTTTCACAAGAAGACATTTTTTTAGCCATTATGTTTTAAAAAAAGAGGAGGGAGGGGGAAGAAAGCAAAGTGAAGCTGTCTATGTAGCCCCAGTTAACTTCTGAACTGAATTAAACAGCTCATCTAACTTTGGTGGAAATAAGGTTGAAGCTGAAAATTTGGTGGTGTTTTTCCCCAAACATCTTTATTAGGTACCTTGATTTTCCCCGTGACAAGCCATGAGTAGCAGCCTAAAAATCAGCAGGTCCCCCAGTTTTCATGTACTTAATGTCTGGTGAGAGTTAAGGCCTCTCCAGCAATTACCTTGTTGCCCAGACTTCTCCCCAGGGTGGCTGAGCCTACTAAGATACCATCAAAATATTTGTTCATAGCATTAGTGTTACTTCAGATGCTGTCAAAATGGGCCTTAAAAACCAAGATCAAATGACTTTGCCATGCCTTCAAATTACCAAAACTGAAGAAACTAATGATTTGAAAAATGCAGTCACTCTAGAGTGAAAGCACTGTTTTAAAATGCTACCCAACAGCGTAATAAGCAAAGCACACACGATAGAGTTTACGCTCTCAGCTCACAGATAAGAGATCGTCCCTTCAAAGAGGAGAGGCTGTGCACGGGGAGAACCCAGGCCCACCACACAAAGCTGCAGCTGCCTCTGGCTGAGCTACCAGCTTCTTCCAAGTCAGTGGGTGAAAACACAGTGGGAAGAATTGGAGAACAAGACACAAGACAGGGGACACATCCTGAGAAGTCCCCTGGAAGGTTATCCATGGAAAATAACCACTCTCTAGTCCCATAGTCACATCTAATGGGTTCTGATGTGGTATAGAAAAGGGATTGTTTGAAAGCTCAAAGGCAGTGACCACATAAATGAAAAAGGGAAATATGTTTTCTCCCCAAACCGCTTCCAGCTTACTGACTTTCTATGCATGCTTTTCAGGGAGCAATTAGCTATTCAGAAGTCCCCTTCCTAGGCCAGCTCAACTTCGTCATGGTGCAGACAGCGCTCTGTTGGTTAGCTGAGCTGGCCTAGGGAATGAAAGGTGGTCTGTAACTCTCACCATGAATAAACATGAATCTCATTTGCATGAGGCAGGTGACTGTAAAATATCTTGGAGCAAGTTGTGAAAGGAGGCTTTGTGCATCTGTGCCCAGGGGAAGCTGGGGGGAACTCAGCGTTGTTTATCTTCATTAGAATTCCAACTGGTGCTGCCGTTATTGATCTGAACCCAGGCCTGGTGTGGTTAATAAAGTAGGTGTATGTTTTAATTGAAACGTGAATATTTAAGTAGAGGAGAAGTCTTTGAAAAGGCCCTCATGTCATATGGGATTATCCATTTTTCAGCTGTCGAGGCCATTTACAAGTATTTATTCAAAAGGCTTCTCATGTTTCATGTAGGTCTTTAGGTTTGGCAGGAAGGAAATCAAATCTCCTCTAGAAGCAAATGTATTATATGAATAGGTTTATTTTTTCCTTTGATGTTTCCCATTGCATAGGTAGCAAATGGTTTGTGTATGTGTGTGTGTGTGCTTGTGTTTCAGTGTGTTTAAGGTATCCACTTAAGGTGGTATTACCCTTTTTCATGTAATTTGCCACTTTCTGTTGGACAGTAATCATGGCATGTCCTCATCAATATCAATTATGCTGTTGAGAGACAGTGAAAAGACCAAGAAAGATCAACTGTACTAATTTATTGTTTTCAAGAGGTATCTTCTTAAATAGATCTCAGCATGTACACTTTCTAAGCAGAAATGTATTAATTATAGGTAACATAGTCCTGACTAAGATGGGAAGATTGCTTCCGTGTGAAGCAGTATTTCTCCAACTGTTTTGCATCACAACCCCATTAAGGAGCTTTCAAACATATCTTTCAAACCTAATCACCCTCCTCCTGAAATTTCAATTATGCAGATATATTGTTATTTGTTTATATATGTATATCTGTACTTTCCATGTTAAAAGACTAAGAATTTTTGCTCCTCCAAGAACTAATTTTCACCTCCCCTGGGAGAGAGCAACAGAAGAGCCTGCAGGCAGTCCCAGCATGGCTTCTCACCTGAAATGTGACCTTGAGCATGTCCTTTAGCCGCCAAGTCCCTTCTCATCTGTAAGCTGAGTAGCAGTAATAATAATAATAACAATGATATTTCCCTGAATCACAGAATTAGACCCTCAGTGGTAGGCTTTGTAAATTGCCCCATACATATGGGAGGTGCTGATCTCAGGGGACAAACAGTAATTTGCATTTGGATTGTTCAGTATAATTGAGCAGCTTTGATTTCCCAGGGTGGTGGTGGTGGTAGTTTAGTCCCTAAGTCATGTCTGACTCTTGCAGCCCTGTGGACTGTAGCCCACCAGTCTCCTCTGTCCATGGGATTTCCCAGGCAAGAATACTGGAGTGGGTTGCCGTTTGCTTCTCCGACGGTTTAGCCGCAAAGGGGGATTTTGACCACAGTGGGGCACATTTCTTAGTGAGGAGGAAGTCCTTTTGTGCAGTTGGTGGTTATGAGGGACGCTCTCCCCAGCCTACCCACAGATGTACCACGGTGATGCAGGAGCTTCGCAGAATCTCAGAGATGGACACGCTGGTCCTTCAAGAGCCCAGGTTCCCCAGTGTCAGCTGGATAACCTTGTGCAAGGGCTTCAGCCCTGTCAGCTTCAGATTCCTCATCTGTGAGGAAACAGCAGGAGCAATACCATGGCTACCTGGGCTCTGAGCCCTGGACCCTGTCAGGCGCAAAACTGCTTGGCTCAGTCTGGCCTGGCGCGAGCACCAGGTGACACAGGATTCTAAATTCCCCTGAAAAAGAAAACTCATGGCAAAGCTGATGACGAAATGTTTTCAGGCTTCTCCCTCTGACTTAAGTGACTAGCTTAATAGAATGTCCATCTCAGAATGCCGTCTTAGTGGTCCCAGCTGCACTGCAACTTTTATGAGAAAGCAGGGGTGACCGTACAGTGGTTCATTTGCAGGGACCATCCTGAGATTGTGCCACTAACAGCCTGAGTGTATGTCCTTTTGAAGGGGTTGTATACAAGGATCCTGAATCATCCAGAAAGAATTAGATTTTGTTGACTCTTGTAATTTTCACAAGAAATGGTTAAACTATTAACAATTTGTTTAAAAGCTAACTGATAGGCTTAGTTGGTTGAAAACACAGCTAACATGTTTTTCTCTCTTGACATTTTCTAAAATCGGAAAATTTAAAAAATAATACTTGCTGTGTTTGAGTCTCATGAACAATTTGGGGAAAAGGTTGACAATAGTAAATATACATCTTGAAGTTTCCTTTATGTGCTCAGGGCTTTTCTCGTTTCCAAAGTCTTCATAGACTCGGTGTATCTTTCTCTGAATGTGTTGTTGTTGTTTAGTCACTAAGTTATGTCCAGCTCTTTTGCAACCCCATGATCTGTAGCCCACCAGGCTCCTCTGACCATGGGATTTTCCAGGCAAGAATATTGGAGTGGGTTGCTGTTTCCTTCTCAAGGGGATCTTCCTGACCCAAGGATCAAACCTGTATTTGATCTGCACTGGCAGGTGAATTGTGTGCTAAATTAAGACCTGCCAGTTATGAGAAGCAAAGAATTGATAGGTTCTTCTACTGGACAGTGGTGAGACATATCAGTTCCTTTAAAAGTATATATATATATATTAGTGAATTATAATTGGCATACAATATCACATTAGTTTCAGGGATACAACATAGTGATTCAATTTTGTGTATGTTGTGAAATGACCACAACAACAAGTCTGGGTACCATATGTCACCATACAGAATTAAAACAATATTATTGACTATATTCTCTATGTGATACATTATACCACCATGTATATGTCTCTTGGTTCAACTGCAGACCTTTCCTGAACATGAAAATAATGACAACTCTTTAAGTTAACTGTTCTCTATAACTCTATTCAATGACTTTGGAAGCTTCTTTTCCCTTTTATTAACTACACCTTGGGGGCAGTGTATGAGTTGCTAACTGGTTCCTATGACCTGCATTCCATATTCCATGGTGGATCATGTGAGGGATTTGATAATGGCACAGAAACCATTTTATTAGTATACATCCAATTGAAAGGAAATTACCTATATTTTAAGCTAGGCATAATGAGATTTAGGCATTCTAAAGTAAAGGGCAGATAGGAAACAGGGATGGATAGCTAAGAAGAATACCATTTGATGGGAATCTCTCAAAAAATGCCAAGTCCTTTTTGATTTAAAAGAAAATATTTATCTTGCATTTGCAAAGTAAATTATGTTAAAAGGGAGTTGAGAAGACACTCCTCAGAGACCTGTGTATCATAAGGTGGAACAGAAGTACAGGAGGCACTTCTTGCCACCTGAGGGGACTAGATGTTGGGTAGTGGCAGGGGATAGAGGGCAAAGAGGGGCCCTAGATAAAATGAGATTAGGAGTCAGAATGAGACAGAAGTGTCAGAAGCCAGTTGCAAAGACTCCAGTACAAGAGGTAGCAGAAGTTAGAAGATCCCAAGTGAGATTTCCACATGCCCGCTGTGAAAATACTGGATCATGGCGGTCAGGAGCAAAAATATATATTTAATTATTTAAATGTACATAGTTTAACTGCTCATTTACACTACTCATGTGCCTGTGTAGGTTTTTCAAAGTCATGCTTTTACATCTGAGCAGCCATGAATGATGAGTCAAGACTCTCCACCTTCATTTTCCTAAGTTGGTGCTAAAGCAGTTACCTGCATGGCATGACACCAGAGGCTGGCCTGCCCACTCCATCTCCAAGCATGGACATAAGCTACTGGGTCTAACAGGTCAAAAACAGAAGCTAAGATTGAGAGGCAAAAAAGAGGGTACTCAATAAGGTTCAATTTTATCACAGTCTCTCTACCTATTTGTTATAGAGAGAAAAATCAATGTGGAAATTTGAATGAGAGATGAACATTCCAAACTGCTAGTTTCCTCTTTTCCTTTCCTCCCTCTCCCCTTTCTTTTCTATGTATTTTCCTTGAAGTTCTGGTAAAATTAAAAATGATAGTGAGTGCTTAGTGAAGTACATGGAGGAAGTTGTTTAGGCGGGTAGTCGGATATCATTCCTACACCCAGTCAACACTCTCCCTAAGGAAAGTTCTCAAGCCACTGTGGCTTTTGGCAACAACTCATTCAGATCTCTTCAAGTGCTCCCCTCGCTCTGTCCTTGTGAATACCCATATCTAAAACTTACCACAAGGAACTGCAATTGTCTAACTGGCAGGTTTCTAGTGAGTAGAGCCTTGCTTTTTCTGTATTCTTGGTATCTACTCAATATCTGGGATATAGAAGGTGTTCAGTGTTACTCTCCCACAACCATCATGTACACAGCATGGCCACATCAGTGGTCCACTTTCGGTTAGTAGTGTTAATATCCAATCTACACTTTAAATGCGGTCCATCCCTTCAACAAACGTTATTGTGTGTTGGTAACATAGTAGGCACTGTCCCAGGCACTAAGAATACAGAGAAGGACTAGACTGATGGTTCCTGCCCTTGTGGAGCTGGCAGTCTGATGTGTTTCTATTTGGAAACTAGTCCCTCTTTCTGAAACCACCAGTCAGTGACCAGAGTCAATACAACCACTGTTGGGTCCTCTGCCTTCTCATCATTGCCTTGGTTCTGATATTCCTCTTCTGTCCAAATCTGGTACAAGTGATTGCTTGGGCCAGTGAGATGTTCATGGATGTGAAGTGAGCAAAGGCCTGACTATGGCTTCTGTGGTTGGGTTGGGCTCTTGCACTCTACCTTCATCATGAAATAAAGTCTGTAACCTGGGAAGCCATTAATCCTTTATTGTAGTTCCCAGAATGAGGCATATAGACTGCAGTTTCCTTACCTATCCCATGAAATTACATCTTGCTTAACACTGTCACCTCAGCTGACCTATAGACCTGTGAATAGAAGAACTTCTTAGCTATTGGGATTATTTGTTACACAGCACTCTTAATAGCTGACTAAGAAACCAACTATTTCAGTAACTTTTCTCCTAGCTTTAAAACCTTCCCACTTTCCAAATGTCCTGCAACGTTGATCTGACCGTATCATTCTTGATTTTAATCCATCTATAGCTGTCCATTGCCTGACTTATATAGTTTCCTAACCTTAACAAGATGTTCACATTTCTCTTTTATTAGCCTAAAATACTTTTCCCTGCTTCATCCTTATATCTTCACCTGTACCTGTCTGAAGCTCTGCATATTCTGAACTGCCCACCATTCCTTGCATGTGCCATCATACTTTCCTAGCTGAGGTGTTTGCTCATTGTCCTTCCCTCTGCCAGAAATGTCTTCCTCCATCTGCCTGTTGAAATTCTACTTCAGGATTTTGCACAAGCGCAACCTTAGGAAGATGGTTACTGTCTCCCCTTCATTCAGACTGAAATTCTGCACCTCTGCCCCCACAACATGGAATTCAAAATTTCTTTTGGAAAATATCTTTGAGCTAAGAGTAGTAGTGTATTTACAAATCTGCCTTTCTAAGTTAAATATGTCATTGGAAACAAGAACTATAGTTTTAAATCTTAATATCTTCCTGTTATTTTTAAAGTAGTCTCTGCTCATTTTTTGGACGGTTGAAGATTGAATGAATAAATGGCCAGAAATGTTTAATTTACTCATTATTTATAATGGCCTACCCAGCCAATAAACTGGATTAATTTATACCATTTTTGTGGGATGGTCACTGTTGTTCAATTACTAGAGACTATAGTTACTAAGAATTCTGCAGTTCTACAGAATAAGGAATTTTCTTGTCCTGGATTCCAATAGATCTTGAAAAACCCTTCTAGATCCTTCTTTCTGAATCTCCTCTTCAGATGTCAGAATTTTGAGGGAGTTACAACTGATTTTGCCATTCATGTTTTAAGAAAAATTAAAATTATTTTTCCACATCTGTAACTTTAAATAAGATGAATAGAAAGCTTCAAAAATGTTGAAGAGTTGCAAAATAAGCTAAATTTCTTTTTTCCAAGGGGAGTTGGTTTAAAACAAAAACGAAAACCTCTGTTTTATTGTTTCACCTTAACTCATTTCTTATATCCACTATTGGATTTGCTTAACCCACATGCCCTGGCCATTTGAGGAGTATTCTATTTCTCCCTAGTCTTGTTTCTTCTCCAGGCCACGGGGGAAAATAATACCAATAATGGCATTTATCCTTTCACAAGATGGCCACCAAGAGACTTTCCAGTGTGGAAGACAGACATGCCTTTCAGCAGTTCATCCCACTTAGATGACTGCTCTCTACCCAAGCACTCCCAAGAAACCTGTACCTGTCTCGCATGTCAAATAGTAAACATGAGGGCATCATGCAGTTTATAAAAATTGTCATTTGTATTTTACCTTTGCCTCCCAAATTTCCCTTAAATTAGAAAAAAGTTGCATTCCCTAAGAGCTTCATAAGAGCAGGAAGATTTGATTCTTGCCACAGTTATTGTGTGTTTAAAGTGCAGTCAAGTCCCTAGAACTCTTCTGGTCCTGATTTCCTTATTTCTCTTTCACATACCCGTTTGCGTGGCTTGGCTGGAATCGAGGTGTATGGCATATGGCTTTTTGCCGCTTGAGCTGCCACAGAAGTAAATGTCATTGGCATATAATGCCAGATTTCCATTTTTTGAATCACAGAGCATAGGATTCTGTCCGAAAGCTCCCAGGCCACTGTGTGTTCTTGAAGCAGAAGCAGAAAAGGATAAGAACCATGTCTCAGAGATGCCCTGCTTATTAAAATGTGTCTATTGCGATAAGAAATATATATAAAATGGAGATGCCGTTGCCCTCAAATGTGTTAGAAAAAGATGCCTGGCTTGTTTTATGGGGCACTAAGCAACTCTGGATATTTGTTCCAAGCCTCTACTAAGCAGATAACAGAATGTAGAGATGGTTTTGATTTTTTTTTTTCAGACAGATAAAATTCACTCGTGCATGTACCAGAAAACATGAGACTGTGAATAAAAGATATTGATGTTTTTTTGATGCAGTTCACTAAAATTTTGTATTCATTAAACTGTCATGTTATAGAACACTTCAGGACAGACTTGGCTGATAAAAGAGCCTAGAAGCTGCTGCAGACACGCCCTCAACCTTGACTTCCCACCCCCACCCCTCACTGCACTCACCTCCCCACTCCCAACCCCCTCCCACTGCTGAGGAACCAAGAGGAGGGTTTGGAGATTCACAAAGAAAGAAGAAATGTAGTCAGTAAGTTCAGTAAGTCAAGAGCAGCATCGACCCTGAACCTAAGGAGTGGAATTCAAACTCTAGTGCCATTATTTCCTTGCTACGTGATCTTGGGTGGATCAGTTCATTACCTTGCCTTGTTTCTCAATCTCTTATCTGTGAAATAATATAGATATTTTACTTAATATAACAACTTGATATAGTTGTTGTGGGAGTTAAATGAGCCAAGATGAGCTGGTCATATGAAATGGCAGATATTTGACCATTTCTGAATTACAAAATTGAACATTCTTTATGGTTTATCCTAATATATATAAAGCACTTGGGCCATTTCCACAGGATTACACAGTGCTCCAGACGAGGTGTGGGAGGCGTGGATTCTAGTCCAGTTCTGCCTTTAGTGCTTGATCCTGGATGGTTCTCCTACACCTGCACCTACCACCCCTCTCCCGTCTAGAGAGAGGTGGCCCCTGAGGCAGCTTCCTGCTTCTGGGCTTTGAATTCTCTCCCTTGTCCTCTGCACCAATGTCCCTTCTAATCTTCCCATCATCGGTATCATCCTCTTGCATGCTGTCTTCTCACCATGATAAAAAGGTACTCACATCTCTTGCATTTTACAAAAACAAATGACTCCTTCTTGATCCTCTATCTACTTCAAGCTGGGTTTCCTCATATAGTTCCATCTGTGTACCATTTCTTTTTTCTTCCTCCATTAATTCATTAATCCACTGCAACTTGTCTTCTGCTCTCACTAAAATAGAATTCAGCAAAAGGAGACAAGTAGGACTCTAAAATACACTAAATTATATTGTCAATACTTGAAACCTCTTTAGCCACAAAAGCCTCCCGTTTTGACAAAGTCAAGAATTACCTCTGATGGACATTTTAAAATCTCTCGTTATTTGCCTTCTTTGAAGCACATAACCCTTTTAGTCGCTCTCTTCTTAAAAACTATCTTACTCTGGCTTTGGATATGAACACATGCACAAGGTATATACACGATACACTATATGTATTAAATGAAGTAAAATAATTATCATTGTTCCAGTTACAAGTGATATTTTAGGCAAAAAAAAATTTTAAGGCAGCTAAAAATATAACATCTTGAGAAGAGAAATATGACTCTCTAAAATGCACTAATACACATTTTGAATACTTGAAAACCTCTTTAGCCATAAAAGACAGGATTTCTTAGAGGCAAGTGGAGATTGAGACGAATTGTTGAGTTCTAATTTAAGACTGGAAAGAAGTCACATTGTTAAGAATCTCTGCTCTGATGAAAAAAGACATCAAAAAATGTATAAAAATAAATCTTTTATCCCTTTCTCCTTTATACTTATTGACATTCTCTCTCCTCCTCCCTCTTCAGTTTCTTCTCTTCACCTAAAAATCTCTCCTTTCCTTCAAGATTCCTCTTTCAGGTTCTTCACAGGCTCTTTTGTCCCCTCTCTGCCAAATTTCCCAGGAGAGATCACCATCTCCTTGCCCACCTCTTCCACTTGCTGTGGTTTGACATTCACCCAAGTCCACCTACTGAAGTTGCTTTATTTAGGTCAGCAGTCACCCCTGAGTGTCAAGTCTAATGGCCCGTTCCCATATGTTCATCCTGTTCCATGACCCTGGAGCTTTGGCTTGTGTCCCCACCTGTGCCTCCTGGGATCATCTCCATTGCTTGACTCACAAAGCACTGCAACCGCCGCTCAACCCTTAAGGTTAGGCATCCCCCTACGCCTTTTTCTTGTCCCACAGCCTCTCATCTTCAATCATCCATCAACTCTAAGAATGGCCCCTCGTCTCTTAGTCTTGGAACCTTACAGCGGTCCCTGGCTTTCCTCACCTCTTCTCCTCCCCTGTCCCCAGATCCTGTGGGTCCAGGAGTGTATGAGAAAGGGTCATCTGCTTTTACCACTTTTATCCTGCTTCCTGCCACCATTAACTCTTGTGGAGCCTGTGTTTGTCTTTTAACATTCTCCCTGAATCCGGACTCAGCCCACCTATAAGTTCTCTTTCCCTAGCTGCCAGAAACACCTTTTTAGAACACAGTTCTTCTAATAACACATTTGTACTCGGAAACGTTGGGTTTCCTCTTCTTGCAGCATGATGACAAACTATTTTATTGTAAGCCAGTTTTCCAAATGAAATGCCTGTTGCACCCTGCGACTCACCCCTACTAACCTGTAATTCATTGCATTGATGGCTCCTCCAGTGTGCCTTGAATGTCCAGGTCTCTACCCATGTTCCCTCAACAAGGAAGACCCGTCACTCTTTGTATTGAAAGTCTGCCCATCCTTCAAAACTCAGCCCATGAGCTCCGCAGAGCCCTTCCAAGGAGGTAGAATCTTTTTTTTTCTTTTAGATGCACTTTCTTTTTCCCTTTCTTGTAGCACTTCACATGCTTGGCCATACATTGAGTTTGAAAACCTCTTTTATCTTGCTTCAAGCAGGTCCCTAGCCACCTTTTGTCCCACCTCATGCCTGCCTATGGCAATACAGTAGAACCCTAAAAAGACCCATGAAAACCATGGTCTTATTTTATAGTTCGTCACATGTACTTTCTCCTTCTTGACTCTACTCCAGAGAATAAGGAAAAATTCGGTATTGCCTTTCTATCCCAAGGGGCCAACTGAAATATTATACAAGTACTCAACAAATATTGAAATGAAATTGAAACTGTTAGACACTCAGTCGTGTCTAACTCTTTGCAACCCCATGGACTGTAACCTACCAAGCTCCTCCATCCATGGGATTCTCCAGGCAAGAGTACTGGAGTGGATAGCCTATCCCTTCTCCAGGAGATCTTCCTGACCCAGAGATCAAACCTGTGTCTCCTGTATTGCAGGCAGATTCTTTACCATCTGAGCCACCAGGAAATTAAATGGATTGAATTTTTTATCCAGCCACAAATGGGAAAAAAGAAACTGATAATGTTTCTGTTTTTTAATAAGCTAGAAAGCTTACCTTAGAACAAACTTGGCAAATTATGGAATAAAGTCAATCTTAAGTGAAGGGTATTATTGTGTAGCTAAGATGAGCAGGAGAAGGAAGATACTACAGAGTGATGATTTCTCTTTGGACCAGGAAGAAAATTCAGGCACTTCTAGGAGAGAAAGAAAAGAAATTATGTGTATGTGTGTTGTGTGCACCTTAAAAACACCTTTGCATTTGGTTTTGATGGTATTTAGTGCTTGACAAAAACCATTTGATTGTTTTGTGCTGGTGTGTACTCCTGTTCAGAGACCAGGGCATGAGATGCTACAAACACAGGCCATGGCAGAGCCTGGGAGACCTAGTCCCCAGCTGTTTGTGAGGCTGATTACCTCCTTTCCTCTCCTCCCTTGTTTATATCCGTTGGAAAACCTGGAGCTCCCTCTGCAAAAAAGAAAGAAGGAATTGGCATCCACAATGACATTAGAGGGCTGCTTGCTACCATTTTGCTGGCATAAATCTTGACATTTCAGCAGAATTTTAAGAAACAAGTTGGGACAAATTTCCTATTGGGAAATCTACCAATAATTGATAAACTAATTTATAAAGTCATGCACTATAATACAGGTGTTTAGAATTATGGACATTCCAGGGAAAAAATGAAAACATACAGATGTTCATTTCATTGTTATTTACAGCAGCAAGAAAATGGAAATTAACTCAATAATTCAGCAATGAGAACATGATAAATTAATTTATGGCCACATTTATTTATGTGTCAAATTTTTGTAGTCATTTAAAAATGATATTTGTGAAAACATTTTAAAATATTATGTTAAATGTAGTGGGGAGAGCAGGATGCAACACTATATCTTAACCAAGAAAAAATGTAAACTAAGAAATTTTCAACATGAAATTTGAATGATTTTAACAATGGTTTCCTCTTCATGGTGTGATTAATAATAATTTTTTCTGTTTTACTAAGTTTATAATGTTAAGCATATTCTCTACTGAGCATAAATGTTCTTACAGTCATATTTTTATGAACAACTTTAAAGTATGAGAATACAGAACTGTCATCAAGCTCCAGTTGTGATCTGCTAAGTGGTGCTGGTCTAGGGGGAATTCTCTGACCACAACAGCCCACATTATCAACTCAGGCTAAGTTTATTTATTCTTCCTTAAAATAAAGCATGTATTTGAGCTATCTGTGCCAGCTGAGCCTGTGCCCTGCATCTTCAGCCTGAAGTTGATCGGTACTAAGATCAAAACCCTCTGAGGCTCCATTCGAGGAAGACTCATTAACTGCAAAAAAGTTCTAAGCAGATGTGACATCCTTGAGAAAGTGAGCGAGTTCATAGAGAGAGGGTCCCAGCACCTGGGCTGCTTGTAAAATGGGTTCCTGGAGGGAAGGTATCTAACTTCTTTTCCATCTCTCTGAGGCCCCTCGGGATGCAGAAGTAGGAGGAGAAAGGAATGAAAGAAGACATGAGATGAGTCACTGAGATGTTTTCAAAGATATCCTCATCTCATAACTTTATCCTTGAGGTTGGGTAGAATAACAGAGAAGTACTCAGAAGGATTTTATCACTTCCCTAAGTGTAAAGGTTTGCAAAAAGATTTTATATTTTTGGCTAAGGTATCAGAGACATGTAGAGACGGTGTTCCTAGTGTTGTGTGAATAAATCAGACTCTAAGGAGTTCACAGAATTGGTCATAGCCCTGGAAAGAGATAATTACAAAATAGCATGACATATGCAATAGCAAAAACCTAATATACATTGTATGGAAATAATTCAAAGGAGGAATTGTATAGGAGAGGCACTCTATTGGGAGGGTTTTAATGTATGACTAGACACCAGGTAAGCAGAACAGAATTGGCGGGGAAAAGACATGAAATACAATGAATACGTGAAGAGAAAACTTAATGAACAGAGCTCTGTTGTTTTTAAGATATTAAAGCTGTATTCTTCAGTATCCAAGACTTGAAAAAAACAACCTTAAAGAAACATGTGAAAGCACATTATAAGTACTTCCTAAATATTAGTTGAATGAATGGAGGCCCGATTCCTTAATTACAAACTGGAGTTTTTTGGTGAAAGATATTTCTTCAGTGTGTGAACAGAAAAACTAAGATGTCTGACACACAGTAGATTCCCCAAAAATGTAAACAAGAGCACTTATTCATAGTTGAACATATGTCATTATTTGAAATATCTGCTTCACAATTCTTTTGCTTGTCACTGCATTAAGAGTATTATAGGCAATGCATTTTGGAAATCATGTTTCATATTTGCTGTGGAATGACTTGGAGGGAGAGCATTTTTGCATTTAAATGGATGGGTTATTGCCCTTTGGGGCCAATTTTTATTTATATTATCAAATTAACTCCTTCCTGCAATTACTGACTTAAAAAATGAAGGCAAGTACTGAGCAATAAAACAAAATTATACTTTGGACTGAATTTAATTGCTGCACAAATTAGGTTGCAAAGCTCATTCTTCCTGAGAGTTGGGAATAACCTGTTAATATCATTTGCCTAGGGGTCATGGTTCACATTTCATAGCTTTCTTTAATTGGAAGTAGAATAGAGAACAGTTTGCAAGCAATCTGGCTCTTACCAGCTGATAATATTGAAGGCTGAGTTTCAGAACGAGTTTGTCCTTGTAGTCGTGATGCCAGTTGGCCATGAGTGGTCACAACACTCAGAGTTGGTTTTCCTAGAGAGTTGCTGTGTTGTTTTGGTATTGAAATGGTGGGGGCATGGTTGTAATGTGTCTGGCTTCTGAACACGGTCTTTATTAAGGGACAAAGGCAAAATGATTGAGTTTAAATAGGGCTCAGAGTAGAATTTCATATGTTGGATCCCTTTGGTCCTGTGGGTGTCCTCCCCTTGTGGTTTCTTATGTGGTTCTGTAAGACCTCTTGGACTTTATTTCAAGCCCTTAAACTCCTTTTGCTTTGTAGCATCCCCTTCCACATCTTAGAACCTGACGTCCCAGAAACTGATGTCTGTACGCCTTCCTCTTCCTCCCTCCTTGCCTAAATAAACCACATCTACTTATCTTCTTAATCTTCTTGGTTTCCCTCTTTCTCAGCAAACCCTCCTATTTTCCACTTCATCCCTGGTTTACCATGTTATGTTGCAGTGTAATGCCTGTTATAACTAAAGACCAGGACACATAATTTATCTGTGAATCTGTGAGCAGAAAGAGCAGAAAGAATGAGGGCATCCAGTGTTAACCATTTGACAAAACAATAGATATAATATCTGCTGACTGAAACGAAATTGGCCCTTTTACTGAATATCAGAAGCTAATTTTATTCTCAAAAGATAGAATTATTTGCTTGTGAAATTCTATGTTTTCTCAGAATTGGGAGAGATTTGCTTATGCATTAGATCTGAAAATCAAGAAGAATGTGATGACAGCCCAGAAGCATCCCTTTTCCAAATGGTGAAGAAGCTGTTTCCCATTTTGTATCATCTAGAGCATATCCTACCATTGGCCCAGCAGCTTTCTGCCACCATACTGGCAGTGGACATGCTTGGCAAGGCTGAGCTGAGGATTTTGGCATTTTCATTTTCCCTTTTGGCATGATTTTTCATCAGCCTGCAATTCTGGAATGCACTTCCATAGTGTATTTGAAAAATTTGAGCTGGCAAGTCCATACACTTTCAGAATTCACCAGTACTCCTTTACAGACAGACAAAATTATAAGAGCTGCATGATGTTAGGCCTTACTCTCCTGCCGCCTTTACAGGCTCAGCTGGTAAAGAATCCGCCTGCAGTGCAGGAGACCCCAGATCAATTCCTGGGTCAAGATCCACTGGAGAAGGGATAGGCTACCTACTCCAGTATTCATGGGCTTCCCTTGTGGCTCAGCTGGTAAAGAATCCACCTGCAATGCGGGAGAGCTGGGTTTGATTCCTGGTTTGGGAATATCCCCTGGAGAAGGGAAAGGCTACCCACTTCAGGATTCTGGCCTGGCAAATTCCATGGACTGTATAGTTCATGGGGTCACAAAGAGTTGGACACAACTGAGCGACTTCCACTTTCAAACTTTTCAAAAAAAAAACAACAAACCTTCTGCTCCCCATGTTCTTCTCAGGCCAGATGATTTTATTTGGTTAAATCCTTCACACCCAAGGACTTCTAGACCTTGACTCTCCAACCTTATGAATGCAAATCATGGCCACCACCTGTCAGAGGTCAGTTGCTCTGAAAGAGGGAAGAAGTGCATGGATTAGAGACCTGTTTATGGATGGGTTTGCATTTTGTGGATCTACTTTTATTTCAGTGTTTGTAGATTTTGCTTATATTTTAAGCATTTCTAAGGGAAACACAAAAATAGCAAGGTTCAGGGACATAAACTTCATATTAACGCCTCACAATGCGAGTTACGTGTCTTAGGCTGCTTGTGGGGCAGTTGAATCTGCTCTAGACGCCTTGCTTATGGGAGTCTGTCTTCTTGATCTCAGTATAACCATATCATGAATTAAGGCTGTCATTACCATCATATACATTGCCAGCAATGAAACATGCATCCTAACAAAACTGATGTCCGGCTTGTGGAAGTGATCTGTTTAGGACCAGGAGTTGGCAAATAGGATTTGCTATTAGTGCTACTTCTTTATAACTCAGTAAATGGAATCTTCCTCAGCTCTCTTTTAAATGCCCAATATAAATGGTGTTCATTTTAGCTAAAACCTGTAGGTAGACTGAGGAAAATGTAGACTGCAAATTTAGAAATCACTCCACTATAATCTCTATATTTTATGATCCCAAAATATATATTGTCACCTAACAGAATCCTTTTTGGTTTATGTATTTATTTTTAAAGTATTGCAAAGTTATATGACTTACATCAAATCTGGTAATAATACATTTGATAAATCATGTTTATGGAAAGGAATAGAATTTAATTAGTTTGAATCTTCCCCTAGAAAACACAGGATAAATGGCACCAGCAGTGCCTACCTGGAAGGAAACAGAGTACAGGCTGGAATGTGGGGGTAAAATGGAAAGATATTTTTCTCTGATTTTATTCAGATGCCCAGGTGGCATTATTTCTCCCAGAATTTTCCAGGTATTTGATGCTGTGATTTCCTTCTTCTGTCTGTGGGCAGCACATAATAAATATGAATGTGTTCATAACTGATGATATGCTACCAATAATACCTTTTAAGCCTCTAGAGTACAAGTCCATTAAATGTATGCTCTGTACCAGTTCTTGGGGACTTGACAAGCAGAAGTTCAAATAATATCAAGGCAGTAAAATCTAGGTTTCCCTTTTATTGAGGTTCATTAGCAGCTGTCTCTTTTTCAATTGAAGTATAGTTGATTTACAATGTTGTGTTAATTTCTGTTGTGCCGTAAAATGATTCAGTTATACATATTCTTTTTCATATTCTTTTCACTTATGGTTTATCACAGGATATTGAAAATAGTTCCTTGTACTATACAAGACCTTGTTGTTTATCCATTCTCTGTATAATAGTTTACATCCATCAGTAGCTCTTTAAGCTTGTGTATACTTTTTTCATTACAAAGCGTAGAAAGGGAAGAATACCCAATAATGGCCAAGTTGACTAACCCCGTCTGGAATCTCAGTAACAAAAGTACTAGACAACATTCCATGGGAAAAATCCTGGGAAGATTTTCTGAAGATTCTGTAGCTACTCTGTATAAAGTGACTCCTCTGGAAATGTAGATAAAGCTGCTTATTTTTCAGAAGTAGCTAGGTGAACCAAAGTGCCTGTTCGCTAACTTTTGAATAGAGGAGGGGGTAGATCAGACTGAGGAGAAGGCAATGGCACCCCACTCCAGTACCCTTGCCTGGAAAATCCCATGGACGGAGGAGCCTGGTGGGCTGCAGTCCATGGGGTCGCTAAGAGTCAGACATGACTGAGCGACTTCACTTTCACTTTTCACTTTCATGCATTGGAGAAGGAAATTGCAACCCACTCCAGTGTTCTTGCCTGGAGAATCCCAGGGACGGGGGAGCCTGGTGGGCTGCCGTCTATGGGGTCGCACAGAGTCGGACACGACTGAAGCGACTAAGCAGCAGATCAGACTGAAGGCCAAAAATCGTTCTCTGTTGTCTTTGCAAATTTTGTCTTAAAAAATGAATTTTCTAGAAAAAAATTACCCAAAGAAAAGTTATGACAGTTCTTAGCATTTTACCATCTGAGCCACCAGATAAAAGAATCTGCCTGCAATGTGGGAGACATGGGTTTGATCCCTGGGTCAGGAAGATCCCCTGGAGAAGGAAATGACACCCACTCCAGTACTCTTGCCTGGAGAATCCCATGGGCAGAGGAGCCTGGCAGGCTACAGTCCATGGGGTCACAAAGAGTCAGACATGACTGAGCAACTAAAACACTTTCATATCATTCAGGTAATATGAGCTCTACCTGTCTTCTTGCTGGCAAGTCTGATAGCATCTCTAACTACCTGGTAAATCTGGTCTTCAGGAGCTTACATGCTATTTCTTCAGATACCTGCTCACCAGCAAGTATCGTTGTTGTTTTTCAGTCACTCTGTCATGTTTGAGTCTTTGCAACCCCATGGACTGCAGCATAACAGGCTCCCCTGTCCTTCACCATCTCCCAGAGTTTGCTCAAACTCATGTCCATTGAGTCGGTGATGCCATCCAACCATCTCATTCTCTGTTATCCCCTTCTCCTCCCACCTTCAATCTATCCCAGCATCAGGGTCTTTTCCAATGAGTCAGTGTTTCACATCAGGTGGCCAAAGTATTGGAGCTTCAGCTTCAGCATCAGTCTTTCCAATGAATATTCAGGACTGATTCCTTTAGGATTAACTGGTTTGAACTCTTCGCTATCCAAGAGACTCGAAGAGAATGGCAAATCACTTTAGCATTCTTGCTTTGAAAAACCCATGAACAGTATGAAAAGGCAAAAAGATATGACACTGAAAGATGAATTCCTTCACCACCAGCAGAGCTGCTGAGCCCCAAACTGTGCTATGTATGGTACCTACTCTCAACTCAGAAATTGATAGTCAAAGGAATGGGATTTTGTTCTGATGTAAAGGGATTCTTTGGGTTGGCTTGGAGTAGTGAGACCCACCCCCATTCTCAAACACACACACACACACATGCCATTCTCCATTTTATGCATTAAAGATTAATTTAGGATTAGTCTTTTTTTTTCTCCTTATTTTAACCCCTCTTGCAGTGATTGTCAAGCTGTGGTGTATACGAGAATCCCCTGGAGAGCTTGGGAAAACATTCCTAGATTCCACTCCTAAGATCGTAGGTTAGGAGGGATACAGTGGGATCCTAGGAACCCGCATTTGGCCGAGAGCTCCAGGTAATTCTGATCCAGGTGGTCCCTGTAGATCTCTTTTAAAGAAACCGGAGCTGGAATCTTTGGGTTCACATCCAGCTCTGCTGCTTTTTATCTTGGTAACCTTACTTAACTTCCTTAAACTTCCATTTCCTCACACTGTTATAATAGGGACCATAATAATACTTCACTGGGTTGTTGTAAGACTTAAATTGGTTAATCCAGATGGAGTGCTACCCAGACTATTAACTCGTAAATGTTAGCTAGGTCAGTTCAACATGTTATGCACGCCTTGAAATCAGCTATGTCAATTAGACTGTTAACTTGTTGTTGAGATTAACTGGGGAATATATTGAGTTACGTAGGTGTGTTGAGGGATGAAGTCAGGGAGTCACTGAGTGAAGTATTTCAGTGGCTTGTCATTGTGATAGGATAAAAACCAACTCCGAGACATGATCTCTGAGACCCTGCAGATCTGGCCTCTGCTTGCTGTCTGGGTTCATCTCACACTGCCCTTTTAATCATTTTCTCTCTGATCAGTCACATTTGGCTTGTTTCAGGTTTTCAGAGCTGTCACCCTCCCTCGTAGGCAGTGTGTGTCTAGGAAGGCCCTTTGTATGTATTATTCCTTATGTCTGAAACACTGTTCCCCTTGCTTTCAACTCATTACCTTCTACTCTTCCTTTAGATCTTAGATATCTCTTCCTCCGAAGTATTCTGCCTTACCTCACTACGTTCAGTCTTTTTATTATTTGTGCCCATAGCACACAGCTCTCCTTCATCCTCCTTATGAAAGTTACATTCTAATATCTTTTGTGTCTCTGCTAGGGTCATTGTGCTGTAAGGCACAACACGTGCTAGCTTGTTTTGTCATGAGCACAATTACTTTTGGCACATAAACACTCACTAAATATTTGTTAAACAAATGATTCAATTTTTATTAAATTTCCAACCAGGGAAGAAGACCTGGTTGGAATGACATGTTTCTGCATAAAAACAATAGCAATTTGGATAATCTCAGGAGGGTGAGAGGGCAATGCGCAGGTGTCCCCATGGCAGAGGAAGATAGACAGGGGAACTTAGAAAGGTTCCAGAAAGGTGGTAGAGGAAATCTGAGATATGCATGACCCCGGAGTGTTGAGGTAGTCTGGACAGAGCTGAGAAAGACTGCTGGGTGCCTGAGAGGCAGAACCTGGGTGAGAATTCCTTCCCAAGCTCACAGTGGCACAAAGAAACAAAATGGAAAGCCAGGACTCAGATTCGTGAAAGAGCAAATGTAACATCAAGACCACTGGGCCAGAGCTGAGCACTTGGAGACAGATGGTTTGGACCAAGAGTCGTTAAGGAATAAAGGAGGTCCAGGGCTCCTGTTGCTTGTTAGACACTGTCTGTGTGGTAGTGAATAATTCACCTTGGCTCCAAGAGCAAGAGACTTTAGCCCTCTAGGAAGCCTGGCCAGTGTCATTAATGGTTTGAGGTCACCAGGCTTATAGAGACTGTTAAGAAAGAAAAGATTCTCCTTAAGATTCATGATGATGGGACAGAAAATAATTTCTTTCTCTCTAACTTAAGCCAGAATTATAACATTCTTTGACACTTGCCATTTTCCATCAGTTTCTGTAGAATTCCATCATGTCAAGGGCTTCCCGCAGACCCAGGTGTGAGATCACCTGGGTTTGACCAGACCAAGCAGCCATTCATTGCTCAGTGGCGGCCCCTGCTGTTATAGAGAAATATAACAGCATATCTAAAGTGACTAACTGGTCATGCAACCAGAATTTGGAGCATGCAAAGGGAGGAGTTAGAGGGGATGTAAAGGGGCTGAGGAAATCCCCGGGAGGAGCCCCAGCGTTCAGGGTACCTTGGTGAGGTGCTAATGCAAAGAAGTTGAACTTAAGGGTTTGTGCAAGCTTTCTTCCACAAGCACCTGGTTTCGTCTCTTCATTCCAGAGGTTTGCTAGGAACCACCACAGTGCCCTCGAGAAATGCCACTGAAAACTTTTATTTGAGGGCTTTTAGCACTGTTAGATGACAAATATTTTAAAAGATACTCCACTCATTCTATAGGTGACTTACAGTACATTTTAATGAGAGGTGGAGGCTCAGGAGGGGCTGTGTGTGTTTGTTTACATCCTGAGTATGAATCAGAGGATGAATCCTCTCGGGGGAGCCCTGCTGGGATGCACTCTTGCATAAACGCATTTCTGGGTATGTGAGCACCCCTGGCGTGTTGGTACTGTGTGTACAGAGTGAGGCTGTTACATGACATTTCTGGACAAAAACTGTATGTGAAGAAAAGGAGGGAGAAAGCAAACTCACAATCAAATGAAAGTAGGGAGGGGGCAGAGATGAGATTGCAGTTAGATTGTGGGTCTGGCAGCAGATGTTCTACACGAATCCAACTTGCTGCAGCCAGTCTGTTTCCATGGCAACAGAATCAGTAATTATTGAGCCTGGGAGCTCCCCCCTCCTTTCTCCCAACAAGGTGGAGGCTGATGAATATGAACTATCTCCAGCCCACCACTAGCTCTTTCTTCTTCCTCCTTTTCTTTTGTTTTTAGTTCTTTACAAGAAAAGGGGGAGTGCTGAGGAATACCAAGAAGAGGAGGTATCTCTTTATTGATAGAAGAGCATAGGGCACTAAAATTAAATGAAGTTATTGTTTTCTCTTGTGGTGCTATAAGAGAAAAGCTCTCCCTCGAAAAGCCGATGATCTCTGAAGATGCTAAATAAATGAGCAGGAGTTTCCCTGAAATGGAGGCTCCCTTTGATTGGCTGATCTTTCTGCAACTTCTGCCAATCAGAGCACCCCTGGGTTCCAGCTCCATAAACATAAGCAGAGCTACATGCTTATTTTTCTGGACTTGAAGTGTATACCATTCAAAGGTGTGCGGCGGGTCTCCATTCACATGGCTCAACTGGAAATCTATTTTGTGAACAAGCTCACTCAGGAACCGTCCAGTATTTCAGCACTTTGTTCTTCTGGAGGTCGACTTTAAGTCATTTGGTGGCAACTGCAGCTTAGAAGCAGCATCTGTAGTTGGGGAAAGATGGACTTACGGGGGCTTGGTGAGTAAACCTCAGTCTTACACATCTGTGCGCTGGTATTAGCAGCCTGAGCTAAAATGTAGCTTTGTCTTATTGTCTGCCAAGAAAACGGTGAATTGGAACAAGCACATGGAGGAATCAGCACTCTAGGCTAGGGTTCCCATGATGTGTGAGCCTCTGTATTCCAAAGACTGCATGCATCGCTCGGGTATGATGGGGTTTGTAGTTGACTGTGTGTTTTACTGGGATGTTGGTTTGTCTTGCTAGGATCAGTGTGAGGAGTGGAGTTTTACTTTATCTTCCTGGGCACGAATCCATTTCAAAAGAGGAAGCTTTTAAAACTAAATTTATGAGAGTCAATCCTGTGCATGGCTGGGAGGAGAGAGAAGGGTGCAGGCACGGACCTGAGCTGCGAGCTGCTTGATTGTGTTGCCGGTGTTTGCGTTGTGAAGAGAGATGTTATTACAATGGTTTGTCAAACACTTCTTCAGACCCTCAGCCAGAGAAAGAAGCATCTCTGCTGGGTGCACTGCCGTTCTTGCTCGGGAAGTATGCAACTGAGCTAGGTCGGGTCCCTTTCTTCGTTCATGAAATCGGTCTCCAAATTGAAATATATTCTCTCTCTTTTTAAAAAATTAATTGCAGAAAGAGTTAGAGTGCAGTCAGAGAGATTCCGGCTGTCAAGAAGCATGCTTCTAAATGACTCTGTTTTGCATCCTTTGAAACCAGAGAAGGTTTGCAAAGTTGAATTCAAGGATTGGCTCTTTGCCAGAGAACCGATGCTCTGAGCTAGTGCTCTGTTCCCTGGGGTTTAATTTTCTGACACTGGTGATGAAATTTTCAATTTTGTTGAGTAGAAAAAGGAGGAATAAGAAAGCAGTGCTGTAAACAGGCAATGGAGGGGCTGTGTGTGAAAGGAGAAACTCTTTGCCTTTAGGGACGCTTCTAGCTGCAAACTTAAATATATATGTGGTGAAATGGAACTCAAGCACTATCCTCAGCAGTAGGATGTAGGATTCCAGGGGAACTACAGTCTTTCCGAATGTGGAGAGAAGAGGCATTGCCTTTGGTTTGGGTGCAGAGAGTGGAAGCTGAACTTGGGGCTTCCAGCTCTACCTAATAAGCCTCTCCCCAGCATCTCTGTTGATATTGAAGCTTCATTACTGTGACTTTTTTTTAATGCGATCTCCCGCGTTATGTACCAGGGAGACTGACAGCACACTTGACATCTTCTGTTTACAGTCCACTTGGGTTCAGATAACAGAGAGAAACAAAGAGAAAAAAGCATTATCAAGATGCGTGTAAAGTAGTCATATATGGGAAGTCTCATTGGCTTGTCCTTTAAAACAAGGTCCTATTGACAGAAGAGCGTTGTAGGTCTTCACGTGGCTCTAGAATGGAATTTGCTGTGTCCTAAATGGATTCAGTGATGAACCGGTAAAGAAACAAAAGAGTAGGAAGGTTTTGCCTGTAGAAAACTTGAAAACAGAGCGAGGGTGATTGGGTGTTTAGGAAAGATCTTCGGCTTTTGTGACTGGTAAAGAGATAGGGTTAACTCTCTGGAGAACATGGAGAGTTTCCCAGCTCCGCGTGCCTGCATCCCACACGGGAAACCTGGCTGCTCCAGGTCCGCGTCTTGTCTGTTAACTGAAGCTCTCTAGAAATGAAGGCTGTCCTGTGATCCCAAGCTGCTCAGGATGGTGTGCTGATCGAGAATTCCACCTGATTGGAGGCGAGTGTGAGCATCTCTCTGCTGCATCTCACTACCCCGTACACCTCAGTATAGGCACAATTTGGAGGAAGTCTGGTTTCTAGAGGCTCTGCATTAAGTGCCCGTCACCTCATTAGAATGACCCTCCATCCTCTTTTGACCTCTTCTCTCCCCCTCTAGTGTCATTTGACATGAGCGGAGTGCTGGCACCTGTTGGCACGAATGAGAGAAAAAAATAGCCTTTTATGGAAGCAGTCAAAATGTAAAAAAAAAGAATAAGAGTAGTTATTAGCCTATTTTTTGTCATGGAAGTCTAAGAGTTTGAAAGCTATGAAACTCTCCCCTGGCTTAAGAAAATACCTTTATGCCGAATCTCATAACATTTTGGGGACAGCCCATTTCAGGGTCAAGTAAGATCTCTGCCCTATGTGACTAGCCAAGAATTTATTATGCGCTCATGTTCATTGTCTCCTTTTTGCAAATGGGTCCACTATGTACTGCTACAGCCAGGTCTACTCAGCGTCTGGCTTAAGCAATGATTTCGGTATCTGAATGAGACCCTGGATGTTCTCACCTAAGATCTGTATTAAAAAGTTTTGGAAATCATTATAGATCATGGTGGTTTTCTCACTCCTGAGCTTAGAGGGTTGGTGAAGCTAGAATTATGGGACTTGAAAATGTTCTTTCAAGGACCAGAATTAATTGCATGTTTGTAACTGTTTAGTTTGCTCTTGGAAGAGAAGGCTTCTTCCCACTACCTCTTCTTGGAATTTGTAGGATGTAGGACATATTAGAAGGTTAAATGTAGAGACTTCCTTGATGGTACAATGGCTGAGACTCCACACTCCCAATGCAGGAGACCTGGTTCGATTCCTGATCAGGGAACTAGATCCTACATGTTGCAAATAAGAGTTTGCATGCTGCAACTAAGACCCAGAATAACCAAATATATAAATAAATATTTTTTAAAAAATAAAGATAAATATAAAGACCAAAAAGTGAATTCCCTTAGATTTTTAAGTGACTATCAGAGTTTCCCAACATTAAGTCAGAGTGAATATAAGTACATTGAATCTAATTCCTGAAATTTAGCATTAAGTTGGAATGATAAGATTCCTCAGTTCTCCCAGCAGTTGGAATAAAATCAATTACAACAGGGGTAGTTAACCTGCCTTGAGCATTAAGTGTGTGCCAGGCACTGTTCAATATATTTTATGCAGATGTAATAGCTCAACGAATCTTTATAGCAGCCCAGCAGAACTACTTGTATTCCTTACTTCCTAAGTGAGGAGATGGAGTCACCAAAAATGTAAAGAACTTGTTTTCGTTTATCCAGCTAGAAACTGGCAAGTGCTTGGTGTTTTCACACACATTGATTTACCACAATGCTGAATTTATGGGTGGACGGAGCCCAGGTGGGTAGAGGAAGGCAGTCTCCTAGGTCATCTAGTCTGACTAGTGGAGTCAGACCCCAGGGAGTTGAATTAAAGAGTCATTGCAATAATTAAAGTCAAATTAGAAAGGCATTGTGGGGTAGTTGAGTAAATTATTAATAATACCATTTAAGAAAAAAAATTTGAACTAAGTAAAAACCTGTCACCAAAATGCTGCATTTGTTCAACCCCACCACCACACCGTGTTCCTGTATGGTGTGCCACCTTATTCTGCAGAGTATTTATTTGACTGGTATTAACTGGGTCAATTTCTATATGAAACCAGCTCCTCCTGGGCCATATGTGAGAGGTGGGAGGTCACTCTTTCCATAGCTGCCCTTTGCTTGCATTTGCCAGGAATGGTTTGCAGTTGCCATAGCAATGGTGAGGGTTGTTAAGGGCCACAACAATAGAGCAGCCAGGGTGTGCTGTGGGAATCACCAGGGCTACCATGCTTTCTGAAGACTTGGCAAACAGGAGTGATGGCCCCAACTCAGAAAGATTCCAGGTAGTGACAGAGGACAAACAAAGACGAAGCAACTGAAAGGTCAAGATTAGGCCTGGAAATCATCAAGTGACATAGATTTCAAAATATGCACCTCAGAGTTGCCATCATTGAGATAACTGGGGTAATGTGGAAGCGGGGTGAGTCTTCAGTTCCCACTTTAACCAGAGCATCTACATTCTATCTGTTTTGCAAACTGGCAATCTCCACTGAAGACTTACTAATGAAAAATGAAAGGAAAGGTTGGGTTCCTGAAAGGTTGGGTTCCTAGAAGGAAAAACAAAAATTATTGACCTCAAAATTTTCAGTTTGGCAGATAAAGAAATGAAAGACTGCAGCATAAAAGCAAGCTTACATTGCTATATGGAAAAGGAATCTGTAGGGGTCTTAATAGCAGCTTTTAAAAACATGGGTTATTTGTTATTCGTGTCTAATATTGTGCAGTTTCTAGTATTACACCAAGTATTAATTTGTGTGGGCTTCTCTGGTGGCTCAGACAGTAAAGAATCTGCCTGCAATGCAGGAAATGCAGGTTTGATCCCTAGGTCAAGAAGACCCCCTGGAGAAGGAAATGGCAACCCACTCCAGTATTCTTGCCTGGAGAATTGCATGGACATAGGAGCCTGGTGGGCTACAGTCCATGGGGTCACAAAAGAGTTGGACACGACAGCAACAGCAACAATTCATATGTGTAGAAGACACATTTAATAACCATTCAATAAACAATGTCCTCCAGAAACAATATGACAGATCTCTTTCTAGAGCAGCATTGTCTAGCGGGAATACAATGCAATTTATATAATTTTAATTTTTTTAGCAGTCACATTAAAAAAGTAAAAAGAAAAAAAAAACCAAACTCTAAATCTGTTCATTTTAATAAATTATATTATTTAACCCAATATGTCCAAAATATTATCCTTTCTATATCAAACTACAAAATTATTAACAAAATATTTATATTCAAGTTTTTCATGCTAAGTCTCTGAAGTCTGACATATATTTTACACTTACAGCACAACACAATTTGGAGACTGAATTTTCACGGGAAATCTGTATTTAGATTTCACAAAATTTACAGTTACAAAAGTAGATTCAGGAACAGAAGTTGTTCTAAACATACTTAGAAGTTTTCCAATAACTGAAGTATCAATTTTAAAATTTAAATTAGCTAAAATTAAATAAAATTTCAAATTTCTAAAACAAAAAATGCAAAACAAACAACAAAACACCTCAACTGCATAGTCTCATGAACCACATGTTTCAAGGTTCCCACGACCATGTGTGGTTCGTGGCTACTCCCCTGGACAGTGTAGTGGTGAACCCTCAGAGAATTCTCCTTATAAACTAGGTCAGTTACATTTCTCACTTACTCATCAGGCCATGGCACCTTGATCTCTTTTACCTCTATTAGGTATCAAGCAGGCTTGCCCTGCTAACAAAGAGAAAAACCATACATTAGTATTCACAGATGTGTTTACCTTTTGCCCTTAACCATTGTGTGTGTCACATCCAGCATATAGCTAAATCTGGTTGCTCCATTGCACTGTTTGGCATGGGGGAATTAAAAGGTGTGCCATTCTGCATTGCAGAAAGTCAATATGCCATCCGTGGCATTTTTCAGTCCTCAGATATCTTGGCCTTGCCACTCGCTGCACTTTGGCACTACTTCCTTCAACTTAATATGCTCAGGGAACATGAGTTTCATTTTAATAATAAGCTAAGCAAACCAGAATAAGAAGGTAACTTTGCTGCAGATAATTCTGTTTGCATAATTGAGGCTAAGGGATGATTTAACTGATGTCATCTTATTCAATTCTGCAAATTTTATTTATTTATAAAAGTTATTGAGGGCTTCCCCTGGCGGCTCAGTGGTAAAGAACCTGCCTGCCAATGCAGGAGACATGGGTTTGATCCCTGGGTCAGGAAGATCCCCTGGAGAAGGAAATGGCAACCCACTCCAGTATTCTTGCCTGGAGAATCCCATGGACAGAGGAGCCTGGTCGGCTACAGTCCATGGGGTCACAAAAGAGTCAGACACGACTTAGCGACTGAGCAACAACAACACATAAATTAATGACTGAATAGTGCCTACAATTAATTTGGTCTTAAGATCTTTACTTTCAACATCCTTATCTAAAGTTTTCTTTTTATAAATATAAAAGCAATCATGAAAACAGAATCAACCTCTTCAATAACTAGATCAAAATGATGCTACAAAGTCTTCATAGAAGTATCCAATTCCAGCCTCCTAAAGATATTCTGACATTGACAATTTCAGCCCAGTCTGCCAGTGGAAGGATAAAGCTCACTCCAAGCTTGGTGCTCTTAGGCCTTCCATTAGTAAAGAGCTCTTTTAGAAATAATAGAAAAAATTGAGAAAGGAAAAAAATGCCATACGGTTAAATACCATCCCTAGAAGTGGGGATGCCTTCTGGTTCAACTCCACCCATTTCTAGCGTGTTGGACAGAACTGCCAAGGAGAATGCCTTGTGCACTTAAGCACTTGACAAGTGTTGGTTGGGTGAAATTGTGTGAGTCCTTTGCAACTTCTTTCTTTCTATGACATGACTTAATCTTTTCGTTCTGAGACAACAGTGGCAAACCAAGTAGATTAAACCATAGGCAGTGTTGACTCTTGAGAGCAAGATGACTTGGTATGTGAATCTGCTGATATTTGGCCAAGCCAAGAGCTAATCCACTCAATCATGAATGAAAAGAAGTGCTGTGGGATTTCAGTAATTACAGAGACACTGGGAACTAGCTGTATGTTACATAAGTAAAATTATCATTACAGTAATTGCTTTTGCATTATCACAGGATTTTGAAGTTCACTAGCTTATTTCATCTAGAAAGTCAGGACTAGAAAACTATCATATAGAGGACAGAGCAGTAGTCTCGCATTGTCATCTCTACTTTAAGAATTAAATTTTACAAGTCACTTAACGCTTATGCTCCTCAGCATCTTCACATGGGTAAGGAGGAGTTTAGACCTGGTGACTTCCCGGGTCATGAATGTGTCAAGTTGGAAACATTCAGTCCTCGAGGGCCCATGCTCCATTGGTTACAGTAGTCTTTCCCATTGTACCCAGACAGAGCTTCAGAATCCTTCTTAACACAGCGCTAAGTCAGCCACTGCCAAAGGATCAGAATTGGCTTAAAGCTGAAACTGACTTTTCATCCTCTCCTAGGTCGCTTCATCAGCTCGGTGCCTTGTGTAAGACTTTGGAAAGGAACATACAGGGAATTATCATCAGTATGCAGGGTTTCAGCGATAAGGGAATGACAGTTCTTGCCTCAGCCCCTTGCTCAGCTGTTCCATGGAGGTGTTGCCATCTGACAGGGAGGGCTGCAGCCTGGCACTTCGGGAGCTCACTTCTCTCTTCCTTTGAGCTCTAAGTGATGAGGGACCTGTCAAGGAGAGCAGTTCACTGGCATCATTCCCAGACCTGGAAGCATAATGAAATAAAATTTCATTCTGACTTGGTTGGAATTCTTCTAGCTGAACATTTGAGATAGCATCTGGGACAATTCTAACATCCAATTGCCTGGTTGGAATGAAGCACCCATCAGCTATTGGCTTTCATTCAGTCAGAGCCTCTTGGGACAAATCATTTCTATCTAGAGCCAGCCCAGTCCAGAGGTCCCAGCAGGTGATGCAGAGCCTGCTCATGTCTAACGGGCCAGCAAAGTGAAATCTGCATTTCAGAAGCTTTATCATTTGCAAAAAGTGATTTCAAAGCAGGAAGCGTCTGAAAGTCACTGATGCTGGTACTCCCTCTAGACTTCTCAACATTAAGGCTTTAATTTGAGACTCAGGTTTGAGGGGTATTATGCTGGTACTGTCCACTGGTACTCTTTCTAGTACCCCCAAAGAGTGGGAGCAGGGCCACACCCCTCCAGCTATAGAGAGTGGTAGGGTTTGAGGGGCAAAAGCCTTCATTGACTCCATGAGCCAGGCTCAAATGCCTTTGCAAATTAGACCCAACAATCTTTGCAAAGACTGCCTTATGGACCATCCCTGTCCATTCTGAGTTTTCCAAGCACTGTGTAGATGATTATTTAACCTTTATGAATCCTAGTTTTCCTTATCTGTTAAAATAGAAGTAAAGATGCATAATTCACAGGGCTGTTGAATGAAAATTAGAGTGATGTCTGTGTGAGTGGTTAGTATGCTGTAATACACTACGTAAGGAGAAAACAGTATGATTATAGTCCTTGGGTAGAAGCCATTTACTTTTCATATCTCATAGAATATCTAGCTCAAAACTTTGGCTATGGAAGATTCTCTACTTGGACAACCAGGGTGCTTGCTGTCTGCTCTCAGGTCATTCTCCTTAAACCACAGGGGCTATCCCAGCTCTGCTAGTGCTGGAGGCCACCCAGAAGAGAGCACTGCCCTTAGAACCCCATTGTTCGTTGCTGAGTTGCTAAGTTGTATCCAACTCTTTTGTGACCACATGGACTGTAGCCCACAAGCCCACTGTAATTCATGGGGTTTCTCAGGCAAGAAGACTGAAGTGGGTTGTCACTTTCTTCTCCAGGGGATCTTTCTGACCCAGGGATCAAACTGGCATCTCCTGCATTGACAGACAGATTCTTTACCACTGAGCCACCAGGGAAGCACTTAGAACCAAAGCCCAAGATAAAAGTCCCAGCTTAGCCACTACTAAGATTTAGGTCTTGCCATGTTACCTCTCCAATTATTAGTATTTTCTTCCCTCACAGATAAAATATAAATATTATTTACACTAATCTGACATATAGAAATGTCTAAAGAACCAAAGAATTAACACTTTCCATGTGCTTTGTGAATTATGACATAAAGTATTACTATTATTATTTAAAATCTAATATCTCCTAACGACTCAGCCTTGTTTTTCTGAGGAAGGATAATTGGGAAGATGTTTCTGGAGGCAGAGTACCAGAAGCTCCAGGATGATGATGTATACTTTCCTGATTTTGGAAGCCAGTCAAGATCAAACGATATTGTGCTTCTAGGCAGATGCCTTGTGGCATTCAGGGATACTGTGAACTGCCATAAATAATTGGTGGTGTTTACATTTGTAAGTCAAGATGTTCTTGGGTCTCTGCAGATGGCCCATAAATCTTTCTGGATAGCCAAGTCTTAGCCATACAACACCAATTCTGTCCTTCTTCTTGAAAATATAATAAGCAGCTTTGAAAGCATGCATATTTTGAGTTCTTCTCTATGCAAGTTCTCAGACACTTCTTGATCGCTTTCTTCCCCTCCCCTACCCACCCTCTACCACCGCCAGCCATGAACTTAATACCCCTGAATTATACATTCTGTCAAGAGAGGAGGTGTGATTTCTTCCTTTGTAACATCTGGTGATCTGTTTATTGTATTCCCGTGGAAAAGACTCTGATGCTGGGAGGGATTGGGGGCAGGAGGAGAAGGGGACGACAGAGGATGAGATGGCTGGATGGCATCACTGACTCGATGGACGTGAGTCTGGGTGAACTCCAGGAGTTGGTGATGGACAGGGAGGCCTGGCGTGCTGCGATTCATGGGGTCGCAAAGAGTCAGACACGACTGAGCGACTGAACTGAACTGAACTGAACATCCTAGATCTTGAGGAAACCTGAGTCCCAGGATGTTAAATAAATTTCGTCTGGTGACAGCCTGGGGGTACTGGGGGTAGTTACCAGGGCTCTTCATCTGGACTCAGTGGTCCCATGGACGGGAAGGGGAACAGCACCATGCAGTTACGTTATTACAAGTAGAAAAAATGAGGCTCAGAGAAATTGATTGACTTGCTAATATGTCTCTGTTAACAAAGGACAGTGGCCACATCTGCTTGCTCTCTCAATTTATTCAACAATCAATACTTGCCGAATGCCTACTGTGTATGAATTCTAGGCCTTAGTATTATCTGTGAACATAGATAATCTATGACAATCTATGGATTATTCTGCATGGAGGTTTATTTTTAATGCAATCATTAGTGTCAAAATTGGAATTGCCTAAAATGCAGAAGCCATGATAAGAAAAATTTCTGACAGACAAGTTATTTATATATTCATTAATTCATTCATGCATTCACTTATGCATTTATTTCCATGCCCATTTGCATAAAGAATAAATATCTACTTTCAAAAATTGGGGCCTTGGAAGAACTATTTGAAAACAACTTGAAAGAAATCGATGAAAACAAATTGGCCAATAACTGTCCTTACCTTCTGCCTTCTTTTCTCCTGGTCTCTGTTTATGGCCTTGCTGGCACAGAGTTAGAAATGAACACAGAAGAAGATCTGAATTGTAAGAGCAAACACAAGAGCTGTGCACTCTTTTAGTTTTGCAAAACAACTTACAAGTTGAAATTTGGATGAACCAGATTTTTTTCACTTTACCAGAGGTTTCTGAACTGTTAGAATTGTCAAAGAAGAAATAATCCAGCTATGGTGATCAAGAACTGTGGCAACTCCATGTCTCCTGGGCAGAGGTATAAGTATGAGTGGGTAGGAAAATCTTTTAGCTCAATATCTGAGCACTATAGGTAACTATACAATAATCACACTGTGTGTAGCGAGCTATCATTTTCTTCCACCCCTGCTTAATTTATGTCCTTCATAAACTCACTCCCAGTCACTTGCTTCAAGGCCAGAGTAATGTTAGAAACATTTGTTTTGGTGGGCATATGAATTGTGCCTTTTCTATGCTAGGCACTTTACATATTCTTAGGTCCTTTTAATGGAATTTCTCAAACCTTTAAAAAAATATTTTCAGTGTAACTATTATTTTTAAATTACCACATGCCATGGTCTATCAGGATACAAGTTTTTACCAAAAGGTGCATCCCTGTATACTCAAAGGATGAATAGAAGTCGAGAATCCGGGAGGCTTTAGTGTGATTCTCAGTCTCCATCCTTTTTCCTAACATAGTTTCAGTATCGTGCTAACAGCAATGTTAAAAGACATTATATCCCCTTTTACAGGTAAGGGGATAGAGATGTAGAAGAGTTAGCTTATGATCCATCTAGTAAGTGGCAGTGAAAGTGAAAGTGTTAGTCCCTCAGTCGTGTCCTACTCTTTTCGACTCTCTGGACTATAGCCCACCAGGCTCCTCTGTCCATGAAATTCTCCAGGCACGCATACTGGAGTGGGTTGCCATTTTCTTCTCCAGGGGATCTTCCTGACCCAGGCATTCAACCCGGGTCTCCTGCATTGCAGGCAGATTCTTTACCATCTGAGCCACCAGGGAAGTAAGTGGAAGAATCCAGGTCTCTCTGGAAGTAAGTTCAAATCCAGGTCTCTCTGACTCCCAAGCTTCCTATATCAACTTGGAAGTCATATATATGTGGCTTCCAAGTTAACTTGAAAGTCACATATATATATATATATATATATATATATATGAGGCTTTCATATATGTATAAAACACATATATATGACTTCCAAGTTGACACACACACACACACACACACACACATATATATATTCTGTTTCAGAGAAGTACAATAGTATGATTAACAGCTAACATTTAAGCATAAAATTCTATTATGAAAAAAGTTTATGAGTAGAATCAAGATAGAATGGGAAAAATGGGAAGCAGGATGAGAATTTGAGTTCTAGGACAGAGGTTCACAAGTGACTCATGGGCCAAATCCAAGCCATGGCCTATTCTTGTAAATAAAATTTGGTTGGAATCTAGCCATGCCCATTTGTCTATGTACTGTCTGTGGCTGCCCTCATGCTACAATAGCAGTGTTGATTAGGTATGACAGAGACTGCCCAGAAGGCTTAAAATTATATTTGGCCTTTTATATTAAAAGTTTGCTGACCTGTATTAAATGAGAAAAATGAAGATGTGAAATTTCCAGTTATTAAAGAAGAACTTATTCACATATGTTTAAATGAGCAATTATGGGTATCAAATCACTCTTGTATGCATATCCAAGGATACACTTTTAAAAGCGATGCAACCATTTTATTTTTTAAATATCAACACTGTGATACACTGAAAATTATATTCTTTGCAACTATTTCAACTTCAATAAAAATTTTTCCTAAGTCAACATAAAAATTTGTTAAAGAGTATGTAGATTTTTAAAAAATAGAGAGTTAGGAGACCAGTACTCTAGAAGACAGGATCAGGGATGGGGCTTTCCATAGTTCAAGGTCATCCAGTGATGGAGGGAATTTGTTTTCTTCTCATGGGGCAAACTGAGCCCCAAGTGTAAATGTCACCCCTCAGTCAAGACTCCAATAGGACAGTGCTAAAGAGTGATTTCTTAGACATCTGGGTTCAGTCCTTCAGATCAGAAATACCTTTCACGAGCCTCTGTACTGGCCTTTCTGTCAGCCAGCCGTGCTCCTTGACAAGGTAGAAGGCTGGGCTTTTCATGATGTACCTGCAGACTTGATGGGAGTCTGTGCTGTGCTCTAGCTGCCCTGACTATGGGTTGTCCTAGACAAGTGGATGTTTAAACCTGTCTAGCAACCTTGATGTATGTTAGGAGTTGAATTGTGTCCTCCTTCAAAAAAGCTATGATGGTCTTAACCATCAGCACCTCAGAATGTGACCTTATACAGAGGTCTTTACAGAGGTAATCAAGTTAAAATGAAGTTATTAGAATGGGCCCTAAGCCAAGATGGCTGGTGTCCCAATAAAAAGGGGAAATTTGGATCCAGAGGTAAGACATGCATGGAGGGAAGATGATGTGAAAAGACAGAGAGAGAAGACATAAGCTGTTATCAGAGTACCTCTAAGGATGGAGGCCTGGAACCAGGGAGACTTTGGTCCTGGCCCCTCGTCTCCTTCCTTTCGCTTAGAGAAGTTCAGCAGAGTATTTAAGATAAAAAACTCTGGAGCCAGAGCTTTTGGGTTTTAAATCGTACCTACCAGCTGTGTGACCTCAGGACTGAATAGCCTCACTTGTTAAATAGAAGAATAATGTGTGTGTGTGTGTGTGTGTGTGTGTGTGTCACTCAGTCATGTCCAACTCTTTGAGACCCTATGGACTGTAGCCCACCAGGCCCCTCTCTCCATGGAATTCTCCAGGCAAGAATACTGGAGTGGGTAGCCATTCCCTTCTCCAGAGGATCTTCCTGACTCAGGGATCTAACCCAGGTCTCCAGCATTGCAGGTGGATTCTTCACCCTCTGAGCCATGAGGACTCACAGAAGAATAATAGTACCTGCCTTATAAGGTTATTGTAAGAACCGACAGAGATAATACCGTGTGAAAGAGTGTTTGGTACATAATAGATGCTCAGCAATGAAGTCTTCATTATTGGAGATCAAAGGAACAACTACCTTGGACCTATGAATCACCCAGCCTGGAAGTTTTATTTGTGAAATGACCATATACATGTTTGAAGTGGGTTTTTGAAAAAAAAATCTCTAATCATCTTTTCTCTTGCTTTATCCTGTCTTATTCTTGCAAAGGCTAATATTTGAGAATAGCCAGCATGCCTTATTAATCCTTTAAAGAAAAAGTATCTGCTCTGGTACCAGTTGGCAGTTAGATTTCATCAGTCACTTGAGATTATGGATTAACTCGCTGATCTTTCTACCCTTCGAGCTAATTAGCCTTTGGACAAATAGAGCCAGTCACAGAAGCCAGGCACAGCTGACCAAATACATCTCAAAGCAGATTTGGTGGGTAAATAATGCCAAGCTTACTTAGATCTCTCGATGATACTGCTTTTCTGAGTCACTAGAATCTTGACGGTTTGTCTTTCCCAGCTAGAGTTGGAAGTGAGGTGTTTACAACCCTTCAAAGCAATAGGACATATGTGACTAATTAAACTAGCTATCTCCTCCTTTCCTAACACCACCACCCCACATTTAAAACTAGTTCTTCTCTTATGTTCCCAAATAACTGGTCCAGTTTGGCTTTAAATGACTTCAGCATATTCTTTGGGACCCTTATGTAACAGATAAGGGAGACTTTCTGACATCCCCAGCTGAAATGCAATTTTTCTCAATGTAATTTAATTACCAATACTTTGGCTACCTGATGTGAAGAGCTGACTCATTAGAAAAGGCCCTGATGCTGGGAAAGATGGAAGGCAGGAGTAGAAGGGGAGGACAGAGGATGAGATGGTTGGATGGCATCACCAACTCAATGGACATGAGTTTGAGCAAACTCCAGGAGATAGTGAAGGACAGGGAAGCCTGGTGTGCTGCAGTCCAAGGGGTCACAAAGAGTCAGACACAACTGAGCAACTGAAAAATAACAAATTTAATTACCACCACCTGCCAAGACTTTCTCATACCTCTATAAAGCACCTTACACAGTTCATGCCTCACCTTGGTGCTAAAGCCTGCTAAGTACTTGTAGGTAATTGTCATATCCTCTTAGATAGTGTTTGGTGAAATTCAGAATGTTTATTCCTTTCATTCTTTGCTAAAGATGACCTCTCCAGATAATCCTTCTCAAGCTCCCTTCAGCTGAAATTATTCTCTCACTGTAAAATCATAGACAGCCTGACCATCAAGCCCTTGGTAGTTGCAAGGAGCTTCTCGGTGGGGCAGGGCCATCCCCGTGGTAGTGACAGCTGGAATGGTGAACCCCTCGTGGTATCCAGTTCTGTTGGCTTCTTCCCCAAAGTCTCCTTGCATGGGCAGCCTACACTGTGCATCTGTGTTCTTCTGAGTGACTCCTGCTTCTTCCTGATCCCACAGGGCAGAGTTCTGGTGAAGGGATTCTAGACTAAGTGACCAGCTCTGACATTAAACAGCCACGTACCTAAGTCACTGGGTTTGGGGTTTTGTTCTTGCATTTGAGCAAACAGAAAATAAGAAATGGTTTTGCTCTTATCTTAGAAGAGTAGTAGAAGTGTGGTCATTTTGCATTGTCATCAATATGCATTGATTCAACAAAACATTTATCAAGTGAATACTAAGTGCCTAGTACTGTGTTTGGTAAATGGGAAGAATCCAAAGAGAATACAATCTAGGTTTTGCTCTCAGGATCTTAGAAAAGAGTGAAAAAATTTACGAGAGAGTAAATCGTCTTGAACGATATTATCCAGTTAATAACAAAATTGAGAGCTTCAAAAAGATGAAGTCATAGGCCACCATTCTGTCACTTGTATGTTTGGAAAAATATCTCATGGCAAAGAGCAATGCACTCTATGCTTGCATGGGCTTCCCCAAACCAGGCTATCATGTCTGATACCCAAGTGGCATGTGTCTAAATGAATTATGATAATGTGAACTTACTATATAGAATGAACTATATTTTAATGGAAAAATGGCCAAGAAACATTTCTCAGTGAACAAAAAAGGTAGGAGGATACTACACAACATATTACCCCTGGTATTTGTGTGTGTGTGTGTGTGTGTGTGTGTTTGTGTTGGGTGTATGCATGCATTTGTGTCTGTTTGCATATATGAAAAAAAGTCTAGAAAATGAATAAGACAATGTTAAAAATGAGTAACTGGAGAATGAGATGGAGGAACGCAGAAGAAGACTTTTACTTTTAATATGATGTTCTCTTGTACATATTTTTGCTGTAGGTATGCAATGTCAAAATGAATTGTTTTAATATAAATCTTAATTAAATATTGGTCATGGTGGTTTAATCACTAAGTTGTGTCTGACTCTTTGCAACCACGTTGACTCTAGCCCACCAGGCTCCTCTGACCATGGGATTTCCCAGGCAAGAATACTGGAGTGGGTTGCTATTCTCTTCTCCATGGGATCTTCCTGGCCCAAGGATCAAACTCAGGTCTTCTGCACTGCAGATGGATTCTTTACTGACAGTAAAAATAAAAACCTTTTACAGTATTATCAATATAGGAAAGTGTGTTTACTCTGAATTTGATTATGGAAGATACATAATTTAGAGTTTGTTTTGGAAGTATTTAAAGCAGTGATTTCATTCCTTGGTGCACAGTATAATTACCTATTGATTCTTTTAAAAATTGAGAGACCCAGCCCCTGGATTACCTTAACTTTATAAACCAGAATTGCAAGTGAGGCTTAATTGTGTTTAAAAACAACACACACAACACCTCACCACCACACCAACTTACTCAAGTGATTCTGATGTGTACCAACTTAAAGTACAGAGCTAGAGAGGAAGTGAAAGATGAAAAATGCCACCTATTGTGGCCATATACACACCAAGTTAAACTTCCTAAGAAAAGATAAGTTGGATTATAAAACAAGATATAATCATATTCTAGTCACAAGATAACCACCTAAATAAATGATAGACAAAAATTTTGAAGGAAAAATAGAGCACACAAGTTGGAAAGAAAGAAAATAGGAATAGCAATATGGACAGCAAAGAAGGAATTAAGCCTAAAATCATCAAATGGGATAAAGAATCATTTCATAGATAAAATGTTCAAACTAATAAAAATAGTCATGAATCTTTATTCACAACATATCAATATTATCAAAAGGAAAAGGAAAAGTTAAGAAAAAAGAATGGGCAAAAATATAGTTGTGATAAAACATCACAGCATTCTTAATATATTATCAAATTAAATATATAGAATTTTTTAAAACATAAGTATCAACCAATAGGTACATATTGAATTCACACCTTACACTGAATGTGTGCCTTCTTTTCAAGGATCTATGCAACTTTTTAAAGAAAATGTGTCACATGGCCAAAGATCCTTAATAAATTCTCAGTGTAAGAGGCTTTTCAGTAACTACTGAGTTAAAGAAGAAATAAAAGCTACAATTAGAGGCCATTCAGAAAGTGGTGACAGTGAGAACATGGCATGCTGAACCTTACAAGATACAGCCAAAACTCTCTTTATGTGATATATTTATAGCCCTAAAAATCATTATTTTTATAGAAAGAATGAGAATAAATAAATCAAGGACAAGTTATAAAACAACAACAAAGGAACAAAGAAGGGGCAAGAAGAAAGATAAAAACCAATAATGAACTAGGAAACAGAAGCAATAGTGAATCCAAGAACTACTTCCATTAAATAATAACCATTGACAATTTTATCAAAGAAAATATAGGGGAAACATGAATTGAAAAACTTATCACTGAAAATGAGATGAAAGCAGGCATTGGGTGACTAAAACAGTAGTAATGAATGTTATGGGTGTCAAAGGGCTGCTATCCTAGATAAAGTTCAGCTAGTGCACAAGAACATACAAAAGGCAGGAGAACGTTCTAGCTAGAGACCTTTGGAGCCTAGAAGGTTCCAAAACCCTAGGTCTATAGTGTCCCAGTGCTTCCATCATGGGCTTTCATCATTAATCCCTAGGAAGTCAGCTGTTCTTGCCAGATATTTAAATTCCTACTAAAAATGCCTCTTACTCACCTAGGAACACTGACTCCTTTTCCTTTTTTTGATCCTTTATCCTTTCTTTTTGTTAGTCTGAGCTTCCGGAAGCAGTGGACACCCTCCCTTTTCCAGAAGCACAAAATTTGGCAAACACTCCCCCTAGTGGCAATTTAACAAATCTCCTGAAATGACCTACCCAAGAGCCAGGGCTGAAAACTGGTGCCAGGCTGGGTTAATGGAGGCACTTGTTAATGAAACATATTGCTGGGCTCCACGTCATAAGGGTATACCTTAAAATATATGCTTCATCTAACAAGCATCATTAAATACTCAAGTTTGGGTCTATTGACCTAGGGTATGTATTCCTGTATGGTATAGGAAAGAAAGGCAACGTGAGAAGAAATAAATTCTTATAAACTAGCCAGAAGTGTTTGTACTAATTTTATACACTGAACACTTATGAGAACACTTGCTGCTACTTTTATTCCTCATATACTACCTACCAGCATATGAGAGTACAAATGACAGACAGGCCAATTGTTCCTGGGAATTGTTGCTTCATTATTCTCAAGTCACATTTCTAAACATCCTCCATACCTTAGATTTCTCAGTTTCTAGATTGCCATTCCACTCAGAAGAGCCAGCTGATTTCATCAACATGCTGCCTATCCCATTTTCCAGATGGTTAATGGGTCTCAAAACTGGCCCTAATTCTAACCAGTGTATCTATTCTGGCCCCTGTTGTAGCATAATTTGTTTCATGGTCAAAGTTTCTTTTCATTATTTCTTTGTAGTCTTTGGTAATCCGTTTTCACCACTTCCTTGTTCAAAACTGTCAAATGGCGCATTCATTCAATTCATTGGTGTTAATAGTACTTGCAGGGAAGAAGACACTGTTCATATTAATATCAACACATTACTCAAATCATTTATCATCTCCATGTCAAGTTTTAGAGAATAGATTTGTCATCATTATTGATTAAGAGAGGAAAGAGCCTTCTTGTTGAGGAATCACAGACAGGTGGTGTCCTTCGCTGCCTCTTCTTTGGGAAACAGGATTATCATGTGAAACAGCATTATCTGAGGAGTAGCATGTGTGGATCGGGTTTTCAGAAGTCTCACCTGAAAACCCTGTGGTCCTAATATTCAGTGCGACACAAGGAGTTCAAATATAAATAACCTTTGAGCTTGCCCATTGATTCAAGTCTCATTCCCATCTCGCAAGTGGCTTCCAAGGTATACAGTTCAGTCATAAGAGTGACATTAAAACTAATGCTGGCGGAATGCCATTGTAGCATGACTTCTGCAGTAATGAACGGCTGGAAGTAGGCAAGATAATGTAAGATGTAAATGAGGTTTCATTCTGAAAGGAAGGCAGCCAGAGGTCCTGAGAATTAATGGAAAAGCTGCAGAAAAAAATATGGCGCTATTACACCAAGCACTTTCCGCTTTTCCTTTCTATTGCCTGACTGAGATGATTTGGCAGAATTTAAAAATAAATGAACTGTATTCATTTTTTCCTTCAGAGCTTTTCTTTGAAGGCATTTTGTAAGAAAAAAAAAATACTAATACAGACAGTATGGGGGGATCAAGACATGAAAATGTAAGCATTCTATCCAGTGGTATATGTTTAATAGTCTAACACTCCTCATGTGGGGAGATATGCCTGATTCCAATTAAGGTCATATCATACAGGCAAATGGGGTGTTTCAAAGAGATGTTAATGATCTGCTAGGTAATGCAGAGGAAATGATGTTCTAAATGGGTTTCAGTAACATTTGAACCTTTCCACTGCCATCTTTACACTGCAACATATAGTGTTAAGGATTATGTTTTTATAGCAATGCCATTCCAATTTTCAGTGCTAACTAGAGACAGGATTCTTTTGCAGACTTATCATTTATGTTGATCGTTGCTTTTCAAGTTTTATTTTAGCCGCAGAACCTATACTGTAAACAGCTTGAAAGTACACTTCTGTGATGTAAATGAGGTTGGACAACATCTCAGAGGTCCTTCCCTTCCCCCAGCTCTTTTTCCAGTGTTTTCCTCACATCTCCCCATAGCTGAGTTTGCAAATTGTCTTCTGGGAGAAAGAACAAGATTTCTTCTTTATAACCTAGGGAGGAAATGCCTTTAATTATTCATTCATTCTTTGATGAGACAGATATTTTTTCCAGTGCCTGTTGTAAGCCATCATTTCTAGGCATTGGGGATGCAACAATGAACAGAAAGGACCAAGAGCCTGCTCTTAGGGAGACAGTGAGAGAGACAGCCAGGCAACCAGGAGGTGATTGGTGCTATAACGACAGTAAAGAATGATGGATGAAAAGACGGGTCCTAGAGAGAGGGCTAACACAGGAAGAACAGTCAGGCAAGGAATTAGAATGCTGAGAAAGTGTGGTCACATCTATCCAGAGCCTGGGAGTGTTTCAGGCAAAGAAAGCTTCTGAAAGCCCTAAAGCCAAAGTATTCAAGATGTGTCTGACAGCCAGGCAGCTGGAGCCCCGTGAGAATGTGGAGGCAGAGAGGTCAAAGATAAGGAAACTAGTTGATGGAGTGTCTGGTGGACCATGATGGAAGTTCAATATTTCTCATTTTATTTAAATTTACTTTTCATTTTGGTTTAATTATTTATTAAACCACTTATGATTAAGCTCTTCATATTTTTATTCCATCAGCTTCCTAAATGGTTTTGAGGTAACTCACATGTATGATGCCTAAACACAGTCCATTCAAGCTCAAGACCATTTAGAGGGAGAATGAAGTAATAGTGGAACTGAGAATTTTAAATGTAGTTCTTTGTTTCCTCAGGGCCAGGGTTAAAAAAAGAAAGAAAATGATGTCTTATGTAATTTTGGTTAGTTAAAAGGGAAGGCTATCCGTTCTTAAGGGAAGGAACTTCTAAAATAAATTCGAACATAATGTATTCCATTGGGTCTTATACAAGAAACATCCATAATTCTCTATGAATATTGAATACCTAATGTATGCAAACTGTTGACACTAGGGAATACAAACCATAATCAAACATAAATTCTGCCTTCCATGAGCTTGCAGTTTAATAAGGTGCATAGCAAACATACACAAATAACTGTACTACAAAGTAAGATATAAAACAAATATAAGTTAGTTTTCAGAGTCTCTAGAAATGGGTCTTCATGGAATTTTATGTCAGTCACAGGATTCTACAAGAATTTCATGTTTATAGGTAAGAGTTAAAGTATCCAGCCAAGTTTATAGCTTTGCTATAACCCAAGGTCTTAACACACAGTACCCTGGGGCAGGGCAGAGGGCAGGCTCTGCGGGCTGGCTTTCTCTGCCCGCATACACCTCACATACAGGCGCTGGTCCTCATTCAGTTCAAAGGTGACTCTTTGCCAGAGCCTCAGTTGCACATCGTCTGTGTTGCTAACTGAAGAGACACTTGTATTTTGGATATCAGATGTGTAGGTGAAAAACTGACATCATTATGAAAATTGAATAGTGTTTTTTTTTTCTTTAATAAGAAAAGGAATGTATTTTAATAGTGTATGTTTTATGCAGAACTAATTCATGTAGAACTGATTGGTAAGTGACTCAGACAGTAAAGAATCTGCCTGCAATGCGGGAGACCTGGGTTTGATCCCTGGGTGGGGAAGATGCCCTGGAAAAGGGAATGGCAACCCACTCCAGTGTTCTTGCTTGGGCAATTCCATGGACAGAGAAGCCTGGCGGGCTACAGCCTGTGGGGTCGCAGAGCTGAACATGACTGAGCGGCTAATGCTTTCATTGTCACTTTTTCAGAACTAATTCAAGTTTATAGTTGAAGATAGAAAATGAAAGCATTCCTAAAGGAAAAACATGTACAATTCATCTATCCAAATGAAAACACTGTTGATTCTAATCTATGTTCCCTCAGACATTATTCTGTGTGTGTTTATGAGAATATCGCACTATCTGTACTGGTTATGTGGTCGCCTTTTTTCATTCTTTAAACATAGAGACATGCTGTTCAGTGATATCATTAGTAATTGCTATGTGACACTCTAGTGCACAGGTGTGTCATTATTTGTTTAACCAATCTTCCAGAGTTGACACCTGAGTTGTTATTGAGTTTTCAATGTTAGAATCAATGCTGGGGTGAACAATCTTTACGTCTTTTCATACTTTTCTGTAATAATTCTCTAGAAGTGGAGAGAACAGTGATTTGGGATAACTATCCTAGTTCTAACTGAGTCACACATGTACCCAAAACTTTTTCTTAAGACCTTTGCCAATTGACTCTAACTGCAGATGATGTGAAGCCATCCTTTATACAGAAGAAAGGCAGCTTCAAAACACTGAATGAGTCTCTGAATTTTAAATTATTATTTGTTTTTCCTTTCTTCCCATCCCAATGCCATCAAGTCCTTTCAATCAGTCACTCAGGTCAGACCATGGACGGCATTATCAGCTCCTCTCATCTCTCAACACCTACCACATCCAATAAGTTACCAAGTTCTTTACATTCTGTGTCCTAAAAAATATCCTAAATCTGTATACTGACTTCTCCCGTTTAGTTTATTGGTCCCAGATGACTGACCCTGAATCCCTATTGTTAGTTGTTCAGCTGCTAAGCTGTGTCTCTTTGCAACCCCATCGACTAAAGCACACCAGGCGTCCCTGTCCTTCACTATCTAACACAGTTTGCTCAAACTCATGTCCATTGAGTCGGTGATGCCATCCAACCATCTCATCCTGTCACCTCTTCTCCTGCCTTCAGTCTTCCCCAGCATCAGGGTCTTTTCCAATGAGTCAGTTCTTCACATCAGGTGGCCAAAGTATTGGAGCTTCAGCTTCAGCATCAGTCCTTCCAATGAATATTCAGGACTGATTTCCTTTAGAATTGACTGGTTTGATCTCCATGCTGTCCAAGGGACTCTCAGGAGTCTTCTCCAGCATCACAATTTGAAGGCATCAATTCTTCAGTGTTCAGCCTAATTTAAGGTCCAACTCTCACATCTGTACATAACTACTGGAAAAACCATAGCTTTGACTATATGGACCTTTGTTGGCAAAGTGATGGGTCTGCTTTTTAATACACTGTCTAGATGTGTCATAGCTTTTCTTCCAAGGAGCAATTGTCTTTGAATTTTGTGGCTGCAGTCATCATCCACAGTGATTTTGGAACCTAAGAAAATAAAATCTGCCACTGAATCCCTATAGAATTTTTTAAATGTTCTGCTCTTCTTGGGTTTGGCTTACCCTCTAATCCATCTTTCATACTTCATTGTAATGTAAATCTGATGATGCCACGGTCAACCTCAACGTCTGTGATGGTGCCATATTGCTTTCTAGGTAAAATTCCAACCCTGCAGCTTGGCTTACAGGTGTCTGTTTCTGGGACTAGTCACCTGACTGAGTCCTGAGAATCTGTATGTTTTAAACCTTCCCTGTGATTTCCATGTGAGCAGCTTGACCCTTCATGAATCCCAAGATGGGCACATAGGAAGCACTGATCTGCTTGGAACCCACTGTAAAGCAGGAGGCCAGAGACAGCTGGAAACTTCCCTCAGCCAAGGCTTAAAATTATCCAGCACAATGTGATTATTTTAGGAAAAATTTCAAAAGCATTCCACCAAAGAGCAGCATGTTTGCAAGTATAGATTAGAAAATTATTTCCTTTTAGAAAGCCTAATTTAATTAAGTGACACAATTTTGAAGCTATGAAGGCTTTTTCCTGCTGAGTCAGGATTTTTTATTTCTCAGCTAATACAAAACAGGTAGTGGAAATTAGAGTCCAGCTCTAGAGACTACTACATGTTTGGCTGTGTAAAAGTATAAAGTATTGTTTTATGGGGTAGAAGGGCAAGAGGTCATTTCATTTAAATCTGGTTAAAGCACCATGTGAAACTTTTTTTTTCAATTAAGATATTTAAAATATAGCTTTCTTAGAGAAGTACTGAAAAATCACTGAATCCTTTATATTTTTTACAGAAAATAATATTCATAAGTATCATCAAGCTTAAAAGAAAAGAAAGAGATTTTGGAACAGTTGTATGTTTTCTTGAGATTTATGGTGGAGTTTTTTTAAAAAAAAAAAAACACATTTGTGAAAATGAAGAGGACATTGCTATAATAGAGGTTTATTTAACCTCATCTCTTGCTAATCCTCCAGAGAAGGCAATGGCACCCTACTCCAGTACTCTTGCCTAGAAAATCCCATGGATGGAGGAGCCTGGTAGGCTGCAGTTCATGGGGTCACTAAGAATCAGACACTATTGAGCGACTTCACTTTCCCTTTTCACTTTCATGCATTGGAGAAGGAAATGGCAACCCACTCCAGTGTTCTTGCCTAGAGAATCCCAGGGACTGGGGAGCCTGGTGGGCTGCCGTCTATGGGGTCGCACAGAGTTGGACACAACTGAAGCGATTTAGCAGCAGCAGCAGCAGCTTGCTAATCCTCAAAGAGTTTGGTGGACTAAAATCCCCTAATTCTCAGGCGAGGTAATGTGAACACCCTATATAGTCTTTAATATCATTAGCATTATTCCTGGAAGATACAGAGTTGGAATTTTAAAACAATATTGGTTACTTTTCTTTGTATTTCCACTAAAATGTAATTTTCACAAAGCCAGAGTCTCTGTCTTGTTTGCTGTGGGTCCCTAGGCCTTTGTTCATTAGGCACCAGTAAATATCTGCTGAGTTAGTGTTTGCAAGCCAAAGAGTGAAGATTTTGTGTAATATACTCCTCTATGGAGATATAAAAGGAGAAAGAAATTTCATACTCAACCTGAAAGAAGCTTATAATAGTAGACATTACCTATTTTTCTAACCCACTGGATCTATCCAATTATGATCATGCTATATACATTGCAACATGATTCTCAAAAGAAAATCTATTTTGTCTTCTTTCATATCTATCCTCTATTTTCTTGATATACATCATCAATACGTATATTCCAAAATTGTCACCAATGTATGCCTCATATGTATGTGGAAGGGACACTTAATTATCTCTAGGCATGCTCAGAGATTAAAAAATAGTTTTCAAAACCAGAGGTAAGAAAAAGTTGCAAAAGATACTGGGCTAGATGGTCTACATCAGCATTACTCAGAGTGAGCTCTTTGTAACTGATTTGCAACAGAATTTAAATCAACTATGTCATTAAACATACAGTTTAGTTCAGTTTATACCTTTGCCCTGGTAAGACTTTCTCAATGAAGGAAGCAGCACATTGACTTGATTTCTCATGCAAGCTTTATCTTGTGGTCGAATCTCAAGCAGTTCATAGACTAACACTGCTCTACAACCACACCTTGAACAGCACTGATCTTCATCAAAGTCTTATCTACTTCAAGGAATCTCCAAACTGCCTTCTATAAAATATTTATTTATTTATTTATTTGGCTGTGCCAGGTCTTACTTGCAGCACTCAGGATCTTCGATTTTCATTGTGGCATATGGGATATTTTAGCTGGGGCATGTGGAATCTAGTTACCTGACCAAGAATTGAACCCAGGCCCCCTGCATTGGGAACACAGAGTCTTAGCCACTGAGTCACCAGGGAAGTCCTCAAAATGCCTTTTAAAAGTATTATTTTCAGTTTATTATACAGTTATTTCTCCAATAATTAGTTATGTGATAATTAATTTAATTAATTATAGAGGAGCTTGGTGCAGGCTACTATCTATCCATGGGGTTGCAAAGAGTCGGGCACAACTGAGCGACTTCACTTTCGCTTTCACTCTCATAGACCCAGGGATCGAACCTGGGTCTCCTGCATTGTAGGCAGACAATCCACCATCTGAGCTACCAGGGAAGCCCTGTATAGATGGATAGATAATGCCGTATCAAGTAATAACATCATAGAAAAACTTATACAAGGCTGAAAGGTTAGAGAAAGGTTGGGGCTGCTGTTTTGGTTGGAGTTCCCTTGGGTGGTTTCTGTAAGGAAGTGATGCTGGAGCTGTGGAAAGAAAGCTATGTAATTATTGCTGAGAAAGAGCATTCTGGGAAGAGAGAAGATCAGGCTCAAGGGGCTTGAAATAGGAGCAAGCTTGGTGTTTAAAAAACATCAAGGCAGTCAGTGTGCCTGGAGGGTAGTAAACAAGGAGTAACGTGGTAGGGGACTGAGTCAGAGAGGTAGACAGGGTCCAGACTTCGCAGGGCCATGGAAAGAACCTTGGTTTTTGTTTTTGGTAAGACACAGAGCCCTTGGAGATGGTGAGCACGTGAGTGGCAGGATCTGATAGGTTTTAAAGGGTCACTGTGACTGCAGAGGAGTTAAGATGACATGAGAGATGAGGATGCTGCTGCTGCAGGGATCAGCAGGCAAGGGACATGGTGGCCTAGACTAAGGTGGAAGGGTTGGAGAAGACAGAGCAGTCACATTTGAATTTGTGTTCCAGACACAGCCAATAGGATACGCTGATTGGAGTAGGGATGGGACAGAATGAATGAAATTAACCATGACTCTCGGTTCTGATGGCACCATTTATAGAGTTGAGGAACACTGGGAAAGAACAGATCTGGGGTTAGGGAAGAGGAAGAAAAAGTTGAGTTTGGAGCTGTTGGGTGTTAGATGCCTGACAAACATCTAAGTACAGATGTGGAGAGAGCAGTGCAATAGATGCATCTGACTCCTACAAAGAGGTTGGGACCAGAATGTAATTTGAGAGTTGCTGGCTCGTCTAGGGAGTGACAGTCAAGCTTCAAGAACCAAACTCAGGGCACTCCCAACAGTTAGAGATCAGAAAGATGAGGGACTTCCCCGGCAGTCCAATGGTTAAAACTCCATGCTTCCACTGCAAGGGGCACAGGTTTGATCCCTGATTGAAGAACTAAGAGCCCACATGCCATCTGATATAGCCAAAAAAAAAAAAAAAAGAGAGAGAGAGAAACTCAATAACGGATACTAAGAAAAAATAGAAAGCACACAGACAACAAAATGTGGTATTCTGAGTGTCAGGAGAAGAAAGACTTTCTTTGGAAGAGGCAGTAATCATCTGTTTCAAACCCTATTGTGGAATGAAGACTGTAAATTATCTATCAGAAGGGGCCTTTTGGAGGTCATTGGTGCTCATGATTAAAGCAGTTTCAGCTCTAATTCACTGCCTAATTAGAGGAGTTTTCTTGTGATTGGTTTTACTTTCTTACTGAAATGAGAATCAGTTATCTGATGAAAACTAAGAAGGAAGGGGTGGGGCCCTGAAGGTTTGCAAGTAGAATGAAGCTATGAAGAGTGGATCAACTGGGGAAGCACAGTAGGACTGCCAACAGAACTAACTCACTTGTTAGCCATGGTCATAGATTTTAAATGACGCCAGACTGCACCATTGTATGCTTTCCTCCAGCCACTCAACTCCGCAGAAGGGCAGAGCAGAGAATAGGATTTAAGGAAGATCGGTGATTTGCTGGGCAAGTATGGAGGGGAGAGGTGCTGGGTATTTGGAAGCAAATGTAAGGGAGTGATTATAATTATAATGGAATATAAATGATATAAAAAAGTGAAGACATGAATAGGGAAGGAAATGATGACAATATCAGAAGTCACAGTAAGTTCAGAGAATGTTCAGAATGGACATATTAGCAAGAGTGAATTGTAAAGATGAGATAGTAGTTGTCAACTTGAAACTTTGGCTAATGTTCTATATCAGCAATAACAATGTTTAAGATACAATCACAGCAAAGAGTGACTTTGGAGTGTATAATGGACAAGATCATTGGTTGAGGAGGCCATGGAACTAAGAAGCTAGATGTTGGATGGATCCTCTGTGAGGATATTGGGATTACTAAGAATAGTAACAGAACGATGGCAATAGGAAAGAGGGTAAGAAAATCTTTAGTAAATTGTGGGCATGACGGGGAGGAGAGTAAGTAACACAAGGAGGGCTAGTGAGTAGTATAATCTGATGGGATCTCAAAGGACCTGGACAAGGGTTAAGGAGTAGAAAGGACAGTGGTCTGGATGCAGCCAGGAAGAGCAAGGACAACTTATCCAATCTCCAAGAGCAGTAGTACCAAGAGGTAGAAGGAAGACTAGAGAAGCCTACAGAAGAGAAACAGTCTTCTAGAAAGTCATCCAGATTTCCACCAGGGCAAGAAAGAGAAACAAATGCTTTCAGAAGACACAGGGGAATTTACTGATGACAGACCTTGGGTTTCAGAGGGCACACTGGAAAGGTCTGAAGATAATAGGAGGGGGTGACCAGAGCTTCAGGCAAAGTAGGGAATACAGAGAACCTTTGGGAATGCAGATCTGTGAGAGTCTGGGTGATGAGGAATGAGCTGGAGTCTTGACTGAGATACAAAGGAATGAGAGGTGTGACAGTCTGATTCCGGTGGAGTCTCAGAGAGAGTGGGCTACTCAGAACTGACAGTAGTTTCTTGTTGGAACTGGTCTCATTGGTGGTTCTCATGAGGAGGTGGGATCGGTGGGAGGAGGAAAAGCAGAAATAGCACCAGAAACCAGGAGCACTTGGAAGGCTCTTTGGATGCCAAGGAGAGTGGTCTGACAGGGGCTGGGGATCCCTAGGGGTTTCGCCTCCAACCTGTCAAGAGCAACCTCAAGGTTTTCAGAAACCATATTCCTTCAGTTGTCCATTATCTTCTCTAGATTAGAAAATCACCATCCAGTGATATTTGGGGTCTTTGCCCGAATGTATTTCAGAATTACTAGGTTGGTTGAATGCTTCAACAAGTACTATTTTGATGGAGTGTACTTCAAATTCACTTTGGAAAAGAGTTGGTGCCATCCTTTCCACAGAAACAAGGCTGATAGCATTTAAATGGCTTTGGCCATCTCTTGGGGCGATCACAGTTGGTGCGAAATTGACAACATTACTTGGACCATAACTTGGAAATGATATTTTCCTCTGCTCACCACTAGACATTTCGGACTTGGGAAACTCAGACTACCAGAGAAGTAGCTGATGGATGTGAAAGGACAGTGGAAACTCACTTCAGTTAATCATTTCTTGTTATTTTTTTTTTCCTGCCCTATAATCAAACCTACAGACCACCCATTATTTGCCTGTTATAAGTTTAACTTTTCCAATTTCAAAGTAGTCATTGAAAAATTTCCCAACTGATGGTGTTTATGTAGGCTAATCATCTGTATGTAGGCACAACATATTTTTGATGATAGTCTTTCCAACAACTGCTAAAAAGCCTTGTCTGTCTCCAGGCTGTCGCGAGATGGCCTCACTTGGCAGTCTCAAAGTCGAACTCATTTTCTTATACACCTCAGCGCATTTTCAAGCTGTAAAACAAAACTTCCTGGATAAACTGACCTTTTTTTTTTATAGGCAACCTAGCCAATTTCAGAATTGTCCTTTACGAGCATTTAATACATGGATTGATCTGATGGCATTTGGGTCTAAAATTACTTCTTGGATACAGAAGAGACCAAGGCCTTGTTTGGAAATTTTCTCACTTAATTGTGTTCTTTCAAAAAAGAAAAGAAAACAAATGCAGGATTTGGAGAGAATTATTGATTTTTGTTCTGACTTGTTCCTGAATCAAAATGTTTATAGCCTTAAGGACATCCTAGACAAAAGAAGGTTTTGAAAAAGGGAACAAATATTGAGAGATAAATTTGAATCAGACATCTATTTATGTATCAAGTACTGACTAAGAGAGAGACATAAAAATGAAAAAAGGATCTAGTCTCAAGCATCAAGTGGTCTAGCAGTAGAGACAAACCAACTGCCCTGTTGAATTCCATTAGACTTAAGTAGAGGATGTGAAAACAGTTAATCCTCTTGGAGGCAAAAAGAAAGTGGGTAAAGGATGGGGCAGGGGCAGCTGAGAACCGACGAAGAGCAGGAGATACTTGGATTGGACTTTGGAAGATGATTCAGAATTTGCCACATCCATAGGAGTGGGATAGAGGTCATGTGAGAGAGAATTCAAAGCGGAAGCAACAACCTGAGTAGAGGAAGAGGCATGGACAGGGTTGCCTTTGGGACCCCGAGGAGGCAGCAAGGGACAGAAAGATATCACAGCTCTAATTGGTATCCTTCGCACGGCAGCTGTGACGAATTTAAGGGGAACAAAAAGAGGTATACGCGCTTCCAAGACATCATGAAGTGTTTTCATAAGAGAAGATACCCGCTAAGCATGTTGCTTTTCCAAGTGCTTTTACTTGGAGAATTTGTTCTTAAAAATGGATTCTCCATTTTTGAGGAATGAGACCAAGGGGTATACTGATGATAATTAAGAGATGAGAGGATGTAGAAAAAGAAGCAGAGGATTTGCACCTAGAGAAGAGGGTTTACTTCCTATTGTGAGCAGTTAGGAGCCGTGAGCCCAAAAGTCACATGACCTCCTGGCATTCGTTTCTTCCTCTGTGTAAGGGGAACTACACAGAGACCATATATGAGGTAACATGAAAGCCTTTTCATGCCTTAAAGCATGATAGACACGACAGCTGATACTGACTCTAATCTTTCAGTTATAAACTTTGTCTTGTTAAGACCCCAAAGTCAGAAATTGTATAATGAATTTAAAGAATGACTCTCAAATTTTAGTACCTAGAAACATTTCTCACCTGGTATGCTTGTAAAAATGCCAAATCTTGGAAACCACCTGCAAAATTTCTGATTCAGTAAGATTTAATAGGGATACGGTTTAGGAATCTGCTTTAAAAAACAAACAAACAAATTATGTGATTCCAAGGAAGGTGGTTCAAGGAAACCATTTTTAGAGAAACAGTTTCAAAAGAGCTGAAAAAATACATGCACTTGGCAATATCAGGCCAGAAAGTGCCCCGCCTGTTAACAGAACCTTGGATTCTTATCTTTTAAGAGAAAGTGCACATACTCCTTGTTGAGGTCTGACGTTCACTTTGACCAGGTGCCACAGCTGAAGTTTGCCTCACTGCCTTAGGCCAAAACAAGAAGGTACCACTTTTTGGGGGTGTGGGGGGGCGCACTTCCCAGGTGGCTTAGCGGGTAAAGCATCCACTTGCAATGCAGGAGACATAGGTTGGATCTCTGGGTTGGGAAGATGCTCTGCAGGAGGGCATGGCAACCCACCCCAGTATTCTTGCCTGGAGAATACCATGGACAGAGGAGCCTGGCGGGCTACAGTCCCTGGGGTCGCAAAGAGTCGGACACGACTGAAGGGACTGAGCATGCATGCTGGCATTACTTTTTTGAAGTTCTTTGGTGGTGTTTGGGGTGGAGGACTGAAAACTCTACCTGCTACTGAGCACAGACTTCTGCACCGGGGCCCTCTTGGCCCTTACCCATTATCTTCATCCTTCATTTGGCAGTCCAACAATCCCTGGACTGCCTTCCAGAGATGCCTGTCCTTCCCCATCAGCCTTGCCCAGGGGCATCTGCCCTCAGTAGAAGGCGCTCTGAGCACTTAGTCTGAACTTTAACCCTGATACTTTGGTGGCTCTGTGACCTCCAGCAATTCCTTTACTTTCCTAGTTTCCATTTCTCAACCGTAAATGAGGTCGACACACCTAGCTCACAGCACTGCTATGACGATGAGGGGAGATGGCTTAATGCTCTATGTAAGCCTACACATGGGCTTCTCCTGCCTTCCAGCAACTTGTGTGTTTACGCACTTATGAGCAACTGCAGTGTCTTTGGAAAGCCTGCCTGAGACTCAGAGCAAGTATCCAAGTTTTAGGCATCAAGTCCAGAGCATTAAAATTTTCAGTACAGGTCTATTAGCTTCTGAATAAAGATAGTAACTTTAGATTGAAACATTTACTTCTCCTTTTTCCAAAATTACCCTTGAGATGACCAAACGCACACGTACACACACACACACACTATACTGTTCCAGGTCTGGAGCAAGGAAAGGTGAAATCTAGTCATTCATTCAGCAACATGTTAACACACATGCCCATAAGATGCCAAACTCTTCTGTGGGTACATTCAATACAGGTTAAGATTGGAAACTGCCTACATGTTCAGCAATAGGAGAAAAGAAAATAGAAAACTGTTTTCCTTAAAGATGTTGATGTATTAGCATAGATTTTATATAGAAAAGATGTTTATGTTATATAAAAAAGGTTTTAAAAACAATATGTACAATATTATACTAAACCTATTCTTACGAAAAGTTCTAGAAAGCTGTGCACTAAAATTTTTAAGTGTTTTTTTTTTTTGTAGATGGTTGCATTAAGGATCACATTTTAAAATATTGCTACCTATTCTAACTTAATTACATTGAATTTAGCATACTTGTGTCATAAATATATCTAACAGATTGTCACAGTTGGGGTTTTCAGACATTAACTGCAGACCTAAAAAGTATTTGCACAACTAATTTGGGGTTTGTGTGTGATGTTCATGTTTATATGAAGAGAGCAGTACCTGTCTTCTGCCATTCGACACCTGACCTCATGGTACTGAAATGTCATGAGAGTCCTGTCACCTTCCTTTGGGTCCCGTAAGCAGTGCTTTGGGGGTAATGAAGAGATTGTCTTCTCCAAGGGCAGAAGAACCCCTGTCTTCTTTGATGTCAGTACTTTTCCCTCCCCATCCATTCACATGCCAGTAGAACTTCTCTTATGTAAGTAGACCTCGCTTGAGACTCTCTGTGATAGGAAAGAACGTGTTAAGTCTTTTTTTTTTCCTTTTATTTTCCAAAAGCACCATTACAATTCCCACTTTCCCTCCACTCATTTTCATAACTGAGTCTAGAGTGATTGTTTTTTCTTTGAACCTTGCTTAAAAGCAAGTCAGCCCCTTTACAACCACCCTTTTACCTGGAGACTCTAAGGTGAGAGTGATGATACAGAGAGGCTGTCCTATTAATCAAACGTTTCTTCTGTGCTGGGCATTCATCACATAAATCCACATAGCTGGATAAGACTCATTAGTGTCATCTTTCACGGCTTTTGTCTGCCTACCCTTCTCGTTCTCTGTAGCATTCATTAAAATGCCATCAAAGCTTCCGTGGCCAACTCCATCTCTCTCTCACCTCCCGTGGCCAGGTGCCGTGTTTGACCCCGCAGGGACAGGGAACAATCGCTAAGAGGTTACCAAGCAGAACATTTAATTAAAGGGCCTTTGATGGCCTCTTTGACTGATTTCCTTTAAAATCTACCTGGATCCTCTGGGAGGTTCTTCTCAAGATCCATGTTCTGCCTTGAGCCTGGCAGCCCCCAGGGGTGGAGATGGGCCTCCACCTGACGCTGAGCATCTGTGTGCAGTGGGTTTGCCAGAGGGACACACCTTTCAGCAGTCACTGGCCCTTGCCTGGGGACATCCTGCCGGTGCCCAGACCCTCCTCTCTGGTTCCCAACCAGCTCCAGCTGCAATCTCCTTGCTAATTTCATGTAGAGGTCTTTGAGTTCAGAGTCTCTTGCTCTGGCCTTTATATCCCACTTTGTGTTGTTTTTCCTTGAATAAGTATTTATTGAGAGCCTACTATTTGCCAGGCCTTGCACCAGTCACTGGGGACGCAATGCTGAGCCAAAGAGGCGTGGTTCTGCTTTCATGGAGCTTACGGTCTAGCAGGGGAGACAAGCAAAGGCAACACAAGAATAAACGAGGCAGAATGGTCTCAAATGTAAGAAGTACTATGAAGTAAACCAAAAACGGGCATAGACAGAATCTACCAGGGGTAGGGGAAACCTTTTGAACAGTGTGGTCAGAGAAAGCTGTGGTCCCTGGGCCAGCACCATCAGTTTCACCTACAACCTGTTAGAAAGGCAGGTCCTTCGACTGTATCCCTGACCTCTGGTGCAGTCTGTATTACCAAGGCAGTTATGTGAAAGTGTGTGGAGGAGAGTACATTCCAGGCAGGGGGTGCAGAAGACCCAAGACAGGAAAGAGCTTGGTTTGTTCAAGGAAGTGATATTAAGACTGCTTTGGCCAGAGCAGAGTGAGGGGGAAAGTGACAGAAGATGATGTTGGTGATTTGGGTAGGGATCAAATCATGCAGGTTCTTGTAGACCAGGGTGAGGGGGTTGAACTTCAGTCTAGGCAATGTGAGAAACCATTGACGCATGTTAAGCAATATGATGCACTCACCTGAATTACTTTTTTTTAATTTGAAGTTTGCCCCTGCACATTTTTAATATAATTTTTTTTACTTTATTATTGGAGTATAATTGTTTTACAATGTTGTGTTAGTTTCTACTGTACAACAAAGTGAATCAGCTATAGATACAGCAGAGATATATGTTTACATGAGATCTGAATTACTTTTAAGATGATCTCCATTGTTGAACCCAGAATAGATAGGGGCAGCTTAAGAGTGGAAGTAGGAAGACCACTGAGGAGACTGATGCAGTGGTCCAAGCAGTAGGACCAAGGCAGTAGAGCATAGAGGCAAGAAAGTGATTCCAAGATATATTTTAGAGAGAAGCTGATGGTCCCACTATGAGTAGAGAGAAGTTACAGAGAAATGGAGCCTCCTCCATTTCTGCCTTGAGTGACAGGAGAATAAGGTGTCATCTATGGCTCTACAGGGGCAATAGGCAGGCATACCCTCCTCGCCTTTATCTCAGACCCCTGCCCCCAACCGTTTGGGCACACATCCCACTGTAACAGCTTCCTGGAGCCTATCCTCAGCTTAACTCTCGGACTATATCTTCAGTCTATCCCAGAGCCTTGACAGAGGATGCCCAGAGCTGATCCCCATAAGGACTCTGACCCTAAGGCACAGTGTCTTGTGTGCACAAAGGTTTGAGGAATACCTAACTGGCTATATCTCTGGGTAGATCAGTGTTGCTACTGAAGAAGGACTGAGTCCATCCCTAGCCTTGCTGAGAGGTGCACACTTGTTACCTTCCCCTTAGGAATGAGCAAAGAAGTAGAGAGAAAGAGGTAAACTTCCTGGAGCCAGGAAGCACAGCTGGCCCTGGAATCCAAGGGAGGTTGAACCAAAATCCAGGGGAGGTTGGACCAAAGGACAGAAGATAGGAGTGGCTGGGGGCAAAGGAGGAAATTTGAAAAACCTGGGGCTCCATGGTGAGTGACCCTTTGCCCAGTCACCCACCATGAAAAGTGAACTGCAGGAGGGAAGAGGAAAGAAAACAGATGTTTTAACTCATGTCTCCTGCAGAGATGGTGGGCTGGTTACATAAAAAGCTGCTTGTGGGCTGCTCAGTTCCTGAGTCTCACTCATGAGGCTAAAGGAAATGTCACCTCCTCTCTCACATCTGTGAATAATGGGCCTGTCAGCCAGTCCAGCCAGTCAGGAGTCAATCACTTCCCATCAGCCATGTACCTCATTGTTTGTATAACATGCATAGTATTTTGTTCCTCAAACTGTGTTCATTTGGGAAATGCCAGTGGTTTCATCTTCTAAAATTAAACTCTGAAAAAGTGGTAAGATAGACAGGAGGGATGAAAAGGAGATGTAACGAAGCACTGGGGGAATAGAGAGCTTGGAAACTCTGACCAAAAAAGGCAGAACCCGAGAAGGTGAGCGTTGAGTAAGCCCAGCCCATTTATGGAGCATCTAGTTGGCCATAAAGAAAATTCTGTATTTCTCCTCTATGTTGTAGAACCTTTGTAAGGATAAAATGATAATGTATGCAGAGTTCCTATACCTGGCTGACTTACTAGCCAGATGACAGATCATCTTCTTGCTCCAGAGTTTAGCCGAAGGAGTCCAGCTTCTTCTGCACAGAGTTATGTGCACTTGGATCCCACAAGTTGCCTTAGTTTCCCTTACCTTCCCCATCAGTGCACAGAAGAACATCCCTCTCTCTCTCTCTCCCCCATTTATCTCACCAATTTTAAAGGCAAAATGTCCTTTAGAGTGCTTATAAGCTGCTGTAAGATAAATTCCATATAAAATCAAGATCCTGTTTATTCTAGTTATGTTATTCACCACTTTTTACCACTTCTGTATTCAGTCTGCATTTCTTGAACATCTACTGCATGCTACGAACTATCACAGAAGCTTGGAAAATTAAATCAAAAGAACACATAATCCTCCACTTGGCTGTTTGTCACAAACAAATATTTGCTCATCTTCTGTCAATTGAGCCCTACCTTCGTGAATTTTATCATGAACATAGTTGATTTAGTTGATATCCTCAGGCAACATCCTGAAGGAGGAGAGAATCTTGGGGGCAGAGGTGCTTGTGGGATATTCCAGGAAGAGGAATGTGGTTGCTCCACTGTGGATGCTTCCAGATCATTGATCTGTGTGTAAGCAGGACAGCATCAAGAAATACAGCTGTAGATGTGAGCTGGGTCAGCTTGTGAAGGGCCTTGTACAACCTGCTGTGGGACTCAGGCTTTGTCCCAGGGTTATGGAAGACTACAGAAATATATTAAGCCAAGTAGACATCGTGGTCTTTGTGCTTTAGAAAGAAAACTTTCTGGATTGAAAAGTCCCAGATGACTAGAGGAGAGACCAATTTAGGAGGTTTAGGAGGTGGTTGCTAATCCAAGAAGGACATGATACAAGATCGAATCAAGGTACAGGCCAAAATGGAAATGGAATCAATCAATGTTTAGGCTGTGAAATCAACAGAGCTGGGTGATTTGTTGATTGCAATTGAGAGTGAGTTGGAAAGTGAGACATTGAATATGATTTCTGGTGGATATTGGAACCTCTAACCAAGATAGAGAATTCTGAGAATAATAGCAAACCAGGATTTGGGGGAGAGATGAGTTCAGTTTCTGATCTAGATGAAAAGGGATTTGTGTGCATACACATGGAAGTCATGTCCTGTGCAGAGCTAGAGGGAATGATGAGCAAAGGTAAGTGGGATTAGCTGGAGATACAAAATTGGTTTCATAAGCATGAGATAGAACTGTAAGTCATTTGAATAAAGGAGACCACCGAGGGAGAAGGTGGAGAGTGAGAAGAGAAAGAGGGTCCAGGACTGTGCACCTGCATTTATTTTTTTATTTTAATTATTGTTAGAGTATAGTTGATTTGCAGTGTTGTGTTAGTTTCAAGTGTACAGCAAAGTGAATCCGTTATCCGTGTACATATATCCTACCTTTCTCGATGCTTTTCCCGTATAGATCATTACACAGTATTGACTAGAGTTCCCTGTGCTGTACAGTAGACCCTTATTAGTTACCTACTTTATATATAGCAGTGTTTATATGTCAGTCCCAATCTTCTAGTTTGTCCCTCCCTCCTTTTACATCCTGGGAACCATCAGTTCATTGTCTACACCTGTAACTGCGTCTAAGTGACGTGCAGATGAACGCAAACTCACAAAAGATACTGAAGAGGATGATCAGTGAGGTAGAAGAGAAGGCTGTTCTCAGTGAAAAATAGAGTCTTGATGGTTTCAGAAAGAAAGGATAGGAATTTATGGAAAACCACCCCACCCCTATCCTCACTATTGGTATCTTCCTTTAGAAGTTACAGACCAACATACACCCACCTGTATGCACACACACACACATGCACACACACAACACACACACATAAAGGTTGTTGCAGCAAATGCCATTTTGATTTTAGCCAGGGGTGGCATTAAGGCTTCAACCATAATGAAGTGACTGGGAGAATTCCACTTTTCTGTCCTGACAACCCTTTATCCTCACAGCAAAGCAGGAGGGTCCAGTGGCCACTTGGACAGCAGATGTATTTTCCCTGTAACCATTAATTCTACTCATTGCTCTACCTACTGGGACACAGTATAGCCCTCATAGCTACCCCAAGCCTCTCTTCGTGGTGATGGAAATTTCCATTATTAACAGGAAAACAGCAGGCTAATGGCACAGATGAATTGTAAATTTTGACAGCCCAGACAGGTAAATATTGGCTTTGCACAAACAAGTTTCTATAAATAACCTGTCTGCTGTAGAAACTCCACAGATGGCAGCAGGGCTGCCCAAGCGTTGATTTTCCCAGGGTGTTCGGTGCAGAAAAGCACAGCTGTCAACTTTGCTGTTCTTGCTGTGAGCTCGGGCCACGTCTGCTGTGCCAGCAGCCTGTCCCTGTCCCATCCTCCTTTGGCAGGCAGAGTCAGGGACAGGTGGAAATCAGTCATTTCAATAACCTGCCTCCAGTGCCGTTCCTTCCAGGATTCCAAAAGGGTTTCTTTAAAATGTCACTTTTTCAGGTTCGGCAGTCAGAGTGGAAATTTGTCTGATATAGTGATTCGTTGGCCCCTTCTAATTTAAGTTCATCCTGTTGGAAAGAAAAGCAGGTGAAGTGAGACACACAGTCATTCTGGATTGTGTGTTGTGTGGCTGCTTTGCTAAAAATAGTGCCTTCAAGGGCTCTGGGTAGATGTTGGCTGTTGTGTGTGGGCACACCATGGCTGCTGACCTAAAAGAGAATGGGTGGGGTGAGGAACCATTTACATCAGCAAGTCATCTTGCAGAAGAAATTGGCCCAGTGGTCATCTCAGTGCATCCACAGCAACGAGAATGCAGTAAGCCACTCTTGGAAAAATATAGAGCCATTCTTATTCTTAAATTGTGGGCTAAGTGTCCATAGCTGGAATAATGCAGATTAAAGTGACGGCCTTCTAAATGGTCATTCTAAGGATGCCCAGAAAGCTTCGTGCTAAATTAAACACTCTGTCACTGTGGCTGGGCTCTGTTTGAAGTATACTTCCCTCCTTCTATAATGTTTATTTCCTGCTTCTTCTTGTTTCTGAGGGCTCACTGATCTGGTGCATTGTGTTGTCATAAGGCTTTTCAATTCCTTCTGGAAGTAGACAAGTTATAAATCATATAAGGTGAGTCAAATGATTCTAGAAGGTGCCTAAGATAGCAGTAGTAATCAAAAATTATTATTTTCCCCTTCCACGAAAGTTTTGATGGAAATTCCCCGGCAGTTTAGTGGTTAGGACTCCACACTTTCATGACCGAGGGCTTGGGATCAATCTCTGGTCAGGGAACTAAGATCCCACAAGCCTCACAGTGCAGCAAAACAGAAAAAAAAAAAAAAAAGGTATTGAGAAAGCAAATGATAATAACAGACACCATGTTGTTGTTTAGTTACTAAGTCGTGTCCCACTCTTCTGTGATTCCGTGGACTGTAGCCTGCTAGGCTTCTCTGTCCGTGGGATTTTCCAGGCAAGAACACTGGAGTGGATCGCCATATCCTTCTCCAGGGGATCTTCCTGACCCAGGGATAGAATCTGCATCTCTTGCATTGCAGGCACATTCTTTACCTCTGAGCCACCAAGGAAACCCAATAGATACCATGCAATTGAACAATTCAAAATAGGAAATTAGGAGGAAAGATATTGTGGAGAACTGCAGTAGGAAATAACACATAAATAATGAAGAAGCAACGATAGCAATGTTGTCTGTGGTTTTTCCCTTTAGTCTTATCCCAAGAGAAGAGAGCAAAGCTGATAGGAGTCAGCCGTCAGTATAAAATATAGCACATATATTTGCTCTGCTCTGTGTTCACAGAGTGAATTCAGGGCTTTTCTTTCCTCTCCTGGGCCACTGATCACCACTAGCACAGTCTCCTTGGCTTCTCTGGCCTGGTTACCTTCTAGTTATACTTCCACGCTCAAAAGGACTGCTAATTTATTAGGGTTTAGGGCTTTGGGCTTTTCCTCCCAAGTCTTGTCTCCATGGATAAAGGCCTATGTTTCCAATAAGGGATTTGAATGCCTCCCAGGCCACGCTTGTCCAGGCCTTCTGCTTCCAGAGCAATCTGTACAGCACCCAGCAGCCAGCAGGCAACAGACCAATGTTTGGGGAGTGGAGCTGACTCTATGAGCTCTTATTATCAGGGAATCTTGTTTCCATGTTAGGGAAGAGACCAGAAAAATTATTCCTGGTAAAATTACAGCTCGATATTCAACAGTATAGCTGAACCAGGTGCTCACCCTAGGAAATAATGAGGCATCTTCCACTAAAACTGTAAGAAGGGGAGAACATATCATATAGGAAGCCCCAGTAGGATACTGCCAAGGGTAAGAGCTTCATAATCAGACAGACTTCATTTTGAGTTGTGTACTCCTTATGTGAATCGGTGGACTCTGGGAAAGATTTTGAGTCTCTTTGAATCTCAGCTTTTCAATTGTTATGATACAGATGAGAATGATCATCAAATTCTCTGGACTGTGATATCTAAGAAGCAGGATGTTACTGTTGCAAGAAGGAACTCAAACCACATGGCCAGGCTCACCTCCTTTTTCTGCCATTTACTTGCTGAGAGATCTGTAGCAAATTCCTTAACTTTTTGTGCCTAAATTTCTTTATGTTTAAAATGGGGAGTGTTGCTGTGGTGAATAAGTAATTCATATATAGAGAGTGATTCAGACGGCATGAGGTAAGTGTTCTGTGTGTGTTTATGACAGTGTCAGATGGCACTGAGAAAAGATGCCCACCTGGGGTACTTGCTCCCTCCATCCTACTCGCTCACTCATCCCTGCCTTTCTGAACAATTCCCCGATCATTTACTAACTATGAAACCAGCCACATTATTGGCATCTTCATAAAGGATTGCACAACTGTTGTCTAGTACATAAGGCCTCATCAAGAGGGCACCTGTGCCAGTTTCCACACAAAGCCAGAAAGGGGGCCTTTGAGGCCCCAGGAGGGAGGGTGAGTGTTGTTATGTAGAGCTGGAGTGAAGGTCTTGTTTGTTTTTTATTGTTATGAACATATGTTCTTTCATTGAAAAAAATTGCAAGGTATTCCCAAAATCCAAAGTAATACTCTTGTTTACCTAGCAAGGGGTGAGTATATTACTTAGAGGCATATAATACAGTTCCATAATTCAAGATATAGATATACACTCCAATCATTCATTTAGTCAAACCCTCTTATGCAGCGATTGGACACCTATGCCAGGTGCTGGGGAGAGAAGTAGGAGCGAGACTATCTTTGATCTCAAAAATCTAATCTAATTGGTAATATCAATTAATGAAACTGAATGGCGGTCTGTCCTTCATTGTCCTTCTGACTCAAACAATTGGATGAAGATCTGTCCATGAGTGATGATCCAGAACACCATAGAGGGGACTGTAGACAAGGGGAAAGTGAGTAACTCTGTGTTAGGACTAGTATAGTACCTAAGCTAAGGCAGAGCTTAAGAATGGATGTGGGGCAAATAAGATTAATTTATACAAACACTAATGATAATTTCAGTTTGTTTAATACTTAAAGAAAAATATTGTTGACAATCCCAGAATTACATAACCCACCTAAGTAAGTGACCATGAATGCATACATGGGAAGGACTTTGGTGAATTTCATTCTCTTTTGCATGTACATCATCCTCTAACCATGTGGTAAAGGTTTTCCCTGATGTGCAAATAAAGAACCGGGTGCTCAAAATAAGGGGGGAGCAACTGATGGGGGGAGCAACTGATAGGGAGCACCTCTGAGATGGAAATCCAGGTTCCAGGGGTAGCTGAGGTCTCTGGCACCGTGCACCATCCTGCTAGGCCAGCCTGCTGCTGCTGTGATCTGAAGGTGGCTTGTCGTGGCAGTTTATCCCTCTAAGCGCACCCTGGAAACTCTCAGTAGTATGTTGTAACAGCCACCTTTTTTCTTCTAACTCTTCCTCCCTCCTGGGAGCATCTTACCAGATAGTATAACAACTCCTAGGCTCCTATACTTTGTGTTTCTTTTCTCAGCAAGTGTTCATCCTATGTACAGGCTTTTCACGAAGCCTGAAAAGGTCCTGGCTGGGGCAGTTGATGCTGTGTTGTGTTAATCACTTGGTTGCGTCCAGCTGTTTGTGACCCCATGGACTGTAGCCCGCCAGGCTCCTCAGTCCATGGGATTCTCCAGGCAAGAATACTGGAGTGGGTTTCCATTCCCTTCTTCAGGGGATCTTCCCAACCCAGGAATCAAACCCAGGTCTTGTCCATTGTAGGCAGATTCTTTACTATCTGAGTGTCCTGGCTGGAGCAGTAAACCTCCTAATTATCATGCAAGGCCATGTATGATCTCTTGTTAAGACCCCTTCAAACTAAAATACACTGAATCCTCCATTGCAGGAAACACTTCCTTTAAAGGGAGCAAGTCATGCCATTTATCCAGATTTTCTCAGTCATGGTGTAAATATGTGGATTTCGTGCAACTGAGATAACTCGTTGTCTACAGCAAAGAAAGCATCTTCTCCATAACTCTTCTGAAATTCTCAGCCCACGTCGTAGGTTTTCTCAGATGGTAGTGGCACCAGTTGGTCTCCTGAGACCGGGAAAGCACCGCTTCTGAGTCTTAGCACAATTGGAGAACTGTCACTTGTAATTACTTCATGTTTCTATTTCAAGGACTGTTGACTGATGTTTTGTAAAAATCACTTTGTTTCTTCCATATATAGCTGAGGAGTCTTAGAACTAACATGCAGTAGTGCTTCCTGGTAGAACAGGAAAGATTTTCCAGATGTGGCAGAAGAGCGGACCATTTAGTGAGTTAGGGTGGGATGTGGCCCAGTGACCCTGCAATTCTGTGCTCAGTGTCCACCAGGTGGTGAACCAGTGTGTGGAGATCTGGCCGAACAGGAGAATGCTTGGGACTGTTGGACCTTAAAAAAGTGGATCTCTGAATATCTGTTGATAAGATGATGACTGTATTTCCACTAGATTTGTATAAATTATAGATTACTACTTATGTCTGTCCTTAAAACCCTATTCCCTAGAATCACCCAGCACTAAACTAAGGTGATCCTAGCTTTCTAGCACTATTGTACATCTAAGACAACTGGGGTAGAGTGACCAGGAAGGCTTAGGAACAGACCCCAAGCCCTGCCATTTCTCAGCTGTGCAGTCTTAGGCACACTGGTCTACCTTCTCTGAGCTTTAGTTTGCTCACCTGTGGAAAGGAGACAAAGTCCACCTCACAAGGTGTTGTGACAGGCCACGTAAGGGTGTTTTGTAGAAAAGATGGAAAAGATGAGTTAAATCCTTTGGAAGTGTGTGTTTGATCATCTCCCCTGAGTGTGGTCCCAAGGCACAAAGCCAGAAGCCACAAACTTTCCTTCTAGATTGCCTGAATATGGTTAGGTTTGACATGGTATTCATCGCATGCAACTCATTCAAGGCAACAATTTCCAAGGTGAACTAGAAAATCCGTAGGTATTATGCTGCTGCTGCTAAGTCACTTCAGTCGTGTCTAACCCTGCACGATCCCATTGATGGCAGCCCACCAGGTTCCCCCGTCCACAGGATTCTCCAGGCAAGAATACTGGAGTGGGTTGCCATTTCCTTCTCCGAGTAGGTATTGTACTAAGAGATAAAAGGTGTTACATGACCAAATATGTTTGTGATATCCTAGGTTTATTTTGTAAGTTGAACAGATTTAACTCATATATCCTGATACATATAGTGAGCCTCCAGGAGAAGGGTATAAAAACTGAAGTTTCTTAAAATTATACATCACCGAATTCTTTCCTTCTTATCCAATTTCCTTTCCCCTACCCCACTGAGCATATCATGGAACTAGTGTAACCCAAAGCATATTCTGAAAAATGCTGATGCAGAGAATTCTAAAGAAACTTGTTGTTTAGTCACTAAGTTGTGTTTGACTCTCATGTGACTTCATGGATTTCAACCCACCATACTCCTCTGTCCAGGGGATTTTCCAGGCAAGAATACTGGAGTGGATTGCCATTTCCTTCTCCAGGGGATATTCCCAACCCAGAGATTGAACCTCAGTGTCCTGCATTGGCAGGCAGATTTTTCACCACTGAACCACCTGGGAAGCCCTTAAAGAAACTACTCTTAGCTTTTTACACCTGTGTTAATAGAAAGGCATGGTGTCAGAGAGTGGTAGAGTTTATTCTAAAAAAACACTATATGACCACATAGCTGAGGGACAGTGCCACCTTATTCATGAAGCTGCTCTGAATTCCCCAGCTAGAAGTTGTCTTTTCTTCTCCCAACCTCTTATCACACTTTAACTGTGCCTCTCTTGTGCATTTATAATCTTCTACCTCACTTAAAAGCTAATCATGTACATGGTGTAACTCCCCTGCTGGTGAAGAGACTCCTTTTGTGGAGGGCTTCTTAAAGCCTCACAATGCCTGTGCTTTGTGAGTGCTTAGAGAGTGTGCCTGTGCTAGACGCTCAGATGACTGACTCAGATGATGAAAGTTTCTCATATTTCCTTAAGACTATCAATTTCCTGTTTTTATTATTATTTAGTTATTGGGCTTCACAGGTGACACTAGTCATAAAGAACCCGCCTGCCAATGCATGAGACAAAGGAGACCTGGGTTCAATCCCTGGGTTGGAAAGATCCCCTGGAGGAAGGCATGGCAACCCATTCCAGTAGTCTTGCCTGGAGAATCCCATGGACAGAGGAGAATATGGGCCTACAGTCCATAGGGTCTCAAAGAGTCAGACATGAGTGAAAGGAGTTAGCACACATGCATTACTTATTTATTATTCATTAGCCAATATTTGTTAAACATCTACTATGTGCTAAGCACTTGGCATTGATTATTTCTTTTAATATTCACAACAAAACTGAGGTAGATGCCTTTTCACCTCAGTTTACAAATAAAGGAACTGAAGTTTTAAGAAATGCTAAACAACTTGCCCAGCATCAGAACCAGTATTCTAAACTATGGGTTGTCTCTTGCCCAAGCCTGTGCTTCAGATCACTAAGCATGACCCTCTCAGGGGCTGATGAATAGATAAACACTCACAATCCAGAAAAGCAGCCTCAGTGGTACCTTTGTGCTTCTCTGTTCTCTATAAGTCCCTCTGTGGAGATTGTGGTGGAGGTTTAGTCACTAAGTTGTGTCCGACTCTTGCAACCCCATGGACTATAATAGCCCACCAGGATTCTCTGTCCATGGGGTTTTCCAGGCAAGCATGGAAAACCTAGAAATCATGGAAATCCCCTAGAGGGGATTGCCATTTCCTTCTCCAGGGGGTCTTCCTGACCCAGGAATTGAACCTGGGTCTCCTGCATTGCAGGCAGATTCTTTGCTGACTGAGCTATGAAGGAAGCCCATGGAGATAATCACCCTTATAAATGAAAGACTTGTAAGCCACCAGGCAATTGCCTTTCCTCCTACACTTGGAGTGTGGAAGGCTCTCCTTGGCCTGCTCTGTCTGATGTTGCTTTCACCAGATTTGCCCTGCCATGACTGTAAACCCTTGTGAAGTTGTGGGTTAATTGCCAATGTAGGCTGTGTTCAGAAGTCCCTCCAGAGATTACAGTCTCAGAACTGGGAAAGGTTGTCTCTTTGATCTCCACTTGCCCAGCTGCTAATGGGGTTAGGAGGATGGCAACAACATATGCCATTCCAGATTCTTCTCATTTACAAAGTCTTGATGTTGTTCACACCGCATGATATTCAGCCTTTTGCCACCTGTGGAGTCAGGCAGCCAAACCAACCAGTATTTATTGTGTACATGCCACATGTAGGGACAGGGTGGCCTTTTGAACTCATTCATACCCTTTTGATTCCTCTTCCTATTTTCCTTTTTCCAGGGGCATACAGTGTGGCAAAGATTAGAACAGGAGATTTGCGTTCTCACTCTAGGTCAGATACTATTCCATGCACGCTGTGGGCCAGCCAGTTGGCCCCTCTGGCTCCCAGTCTCCTCAGCTAAAAGCAGGAGAGTGCACTGTGACGCTCCCTGTTCTCTCCTTTCTGGCCTGACTTTCTCAGAGTGCCTGCAGCTCCCCAAGGGAAGAGTTTATCTGCAATCTGGATGGGGATAAGGACTCTTATATGCATGTGGAATAGTCCAGAACCACTACAATACTGCTGATATGTTTTATTACTATGTCATCCCTGAGAAATTCAGAAAACGCAGTTCTGGGTGAGTGAATACAATAAACACAGAAATCCATGTTGGAATGAGGTTTACACCCTGTAGACTTCCATTTCCAGGAGGTGAAACATACCAAATCTGTATGTAGAGCTGCTCTAAGAGTGCTGGCCCTCACCTGACTGGGTCAGGGTAGGGAGCAGGTCTCAGGCTTCTGTCTATGGTAAGTGACAAAGTCTTTGACCTACATATGATATGGCCAGGAAATCAACAAAGTCTTTCCTGAGACTCATTCCTAAGGTATAATTACCTCCAAAGAAGGTGATTTATGGGTCATTTTCCATTTTCTAATAGCTTTAAAAGTTATGCAAGTAAACACATTTTCCTTTTTTAAAAAAATTAACAATGTCTTTGATGTTTTGAATCAATAGAACTTTTTTTATTCTAGAACATCATTCATTGAACAAAGCAAACATCCCCTCCCTAATGGAACTTACATTCTAGGTGACCATTGATGACAACTAGGTTAAGAAAGAAAACAAAACAGCATTTGCCCGTCTAAGAACAAAGGATGAAAAATGAAGCAACTGCGATTAAGGGCCCTCTTACCCTATGCAGCTGGAATTGGCAGCTGATTAGGTAATTTTTAAAAAAGACCATGGAAATGGTTATGGTAACATGATATAGATATGCCTTAAATATTTTACTTTAATTTAAAAAATATAAATGCATATTAATTCACCTTTTAAAAATGTGAGACCAAAGCATTTCTTAGAGTTGCTGATTGGAGATTTTAATGACCAGTCTTTGAGAAACCAGGCTGAAAAGACATCATCCATAATTTCGTTTCAGTTTTCTTAAAGTAGAATGAGATCTCGAAGGCACTTAGGAACCAATCCAAATACAGAAGATTCCAGTCTTTTGTGTTGACCCACCCACACCTAACCCTACAGCAGGTTGATTTTGTTTTAGCCACTTTTTCCCCTAGCCTCTAAATCATGCAGCTGAGAGCATTTTTTTTCACACCCACATTTCATCAGTGTATATAATATGCAACCAAATTGCATAATTACACTAACAAGCATAACTGGCAGAAACACTAACAAGTGTAATTGGCAGACCCTAAAATCTCACTCCACACCTGGTAGAAGCAGAAGCACAGAGCTGTGCCACGTGTGTGCTGTCGTGTCCGACTCATTGCGACCCTGTGGACTATAGCCCACCAGACTTCTCTGGCTGTGGAATTTTCCAGGCAAGAATACTGGAGTGGGTTGCCATTTCTTTCTCCAGGAAATCTTCCTGACCAGAAATCGAACCCGTGTCTCCTGTGTCTCCTGCATTGCAGGCGAATTCTTTACCATTGAGCTACTGGGGAAGCCCAAAGCACAGAGGCATAACAGCAATTAGGCGATTAGCTTGTAGTGGGGAATGGCTACCCACTCCCTTATTCTTGCCTGGTGAGAATTCCATGGATAGAGGAGCCAGGTGGGCTACAGTCCATAGAGTTGCAAAGAGTCGGACATGACTGAGCGACTAACAGTTTCACTTTTTTTCATCATCTTGAGCATCAGTCAGTATATTAACAGAAAGGAAGGAGAGCATTTCTTAATATGGCAAGTCAGTTACTCGGCAATCATTTACCAGAACTCCTATTGTATTTCTAAATATAGCCATAAGCACCCATTATTTGCATGACCTAGAAGAGTGTTTCTCAGCCTAAGTGCTATGGAACCCAGATGATTTTATTGGGGTCACTCAGGGGTCATTATAAAGAGTTGGCAGCAGGTCTGAATCTCCCCAGCTTTCTTCAGCTGTAGGAGCTGCGCTTTTATCTAAGTTATACATCTGACTGCTGCATCTAATTCCATTTTTAAAGAAAAGACTTAGGGAATGATTGTATCTCTAAATAAGGGCCACTGGGATGCTTTTAGGGAGAAAATTTTAGAGTTTTAGCAACCTGGCACACATTGCTGTAGAGAGAGGACACCTGATAACATTTTAAAGTTCTTTTTAAAAAAGAGATGATTTTAAATGCTTGCTTTCCACCTGGTTTCTTTCTATTACATGTTTCTGATTAGGCACTATATCCATTTCCTAGAACTGCCATAAGAAAGCACAACAAACAAGGTGGCTTGAAACAGTGGAAATTGACTGTCTCACAGTTCTGGACCCTGAAAGTCCAAAAGCAAGGTGTCAGCAGGCCCACGCTCCTCCTGGAACCAGTACGGGAATCCTTCCTTTGCTCTTTCTAGCCTCTGGTGGTTTGCTGGTGTCCTTGGAGTCCCTGGCTTGCAGCTGCGTGATCTCAATCTCTGCCCTCGTCATCGTATGACATTTTCCTGTGTGTCTGTGTCTTCACATTGCTACTTACTCACAAGAAAACCAATTATACTGAACTAGGGGTCCGCCCTACTCTGTGTGACCTCATCTTACCTAATTACGTCTGTAATGACCCTCTTTCCACATAGGGCCACATTCTGAGGTACTGGCATCAGGATTTTGGTTTATATTTGGGGGGAACACAATTCAATCCATAATATTTTTCTCCCTGTCCTCAGCACCCTCAATTCCTAGATACCAGTAGTGAACAAAACAAAGCCTCTCAACATTTATAAGGCCACTGATGTCCCTGTGCTTGAATAAAACCAAAATAAGTCTTCTGGGAGAATCCCTTAATCTAGGTAAGGCAGTGCAGCCAGGAAAGACACTACAGCAAAAAGAACTAGCATGTTTTAAATGCAAACCCTGCACTTAGTCTTACACTAAGCACAGGACATCTCATTTTTATTTATCTTCTGCCAAATTCTTAATAGGTATTTATTATTTTATATATTTTAATTTTCAAGTAACAGAAAATTTGCAGTTATTCATTATCTTTAACAAGAAGAAAATGTATTGGCTCACATAATTGAAAGCTAGAAATGGAGACTGAATTCAGAGCTGACTCAGTCCAGGGTGGCTGCAGCTCTGGATTCCCTGGACTCCAGTTTTGCGATTCCCCGGGTTCTGCCCGTATCTGTGTGGCAGCTTTAGTGCTGGACATTGCACACCACAACATCCCATGAGACATGGGTCATTTTAGAATATGATAACAGAAGGAGTGAGAATATTTGTGGAAGCACCCAGCCAAAGCTCTGCTTGTCTCCTTGGCTAGAATTTGAATACACACCTGTTCCAAACCAAATAGTGTTAAAAAGCGTGGGGAGGAGCTCAGACCAATCAGACTGGCACCTGCAGTCAGGGTGACTGGGTTAGTGTTAACGTTAACTCAGGCTCAAGGACTGCCCAGAGGATAGGTGGATATCTGAATAAAATGAGGCTTCTCTTAGGAAGGAAAAGGGGGCAATGACTATATAAGTTACCACTAACGTCCACCTCAGCAAGACAGGTGTACAGATAAAATAACAGAGATTTAGAGAGGTTAATTACTTCTTTCCAAAATGACATAGCCTGTGAGTGTTAGACTAACGTTCAACACCAAATGTCTCTGGCTTTCTCATGTAGCAGGTACCACTTCCCTTACTGGAGTGGCTGAGCTCTTTGTGTGCTTTTTGGACTAGTTACGTAGTCTCAGCTTCTTAGAAACTTGGTCTCCACACCCTTGATTGTGCACCTTCTTCTAAGGGTGCCAAGAGCCTCACATGATGTGCTTCTGTGAATGAATAAGGCTGTTGAGGTGTTGAGTGTCGAGAGAAAATTCTAGGAGGCCTTGGGCTAGGAGAATGGATTCCCCACCTGAATGAAAAAGTGAAAGTGCAAGTCACTCAGTCGTGTCCAACTCTTTGCGACCCCATGGACTTAACAGTCCATGGAATTCTCCAGGCCAGAATACTGGGTATTCAGAATACTGGGTAGCCTTTCCCTTCTCCAGGGGATTTTCCCAACCCAGGAATCGAACCCAGGTCTCTTGCATTGCAGGTAGATTCTTTACCAGCTGAGGCACAAGGGAAGCCCAAGAATACTCGAGTGGGTAGCCTATCCCTTCTCCAGGGGATCTTCCCAACTCAGAAATCGAACCATGGTCTCCTGCATTGCAGGCAGAGTCTTTACCAGCTGAGCTATTAGGGAATCCCCTCACCTGAATGCTGCTGCTGCTAAGTCGCTTCAGTCGTGTCCGACTCTGTGCGACCCTATAGACGGCAGACCACCAGGCTCCCCCATCCCTGGGATTCTCCAGGCAAGAACACTGGAGTGGGTTGCCATTTCCTTCTCCAATGCATGAAAGTGAAAAGTGAAAGTGAAGTCGCTCAGTCGTGTCTGACTCTTAGCGACCCCGTGGACTGCACCCTACCAGGCTCCTCCGCCCATGGGATTTTCCAGGCAAAAGTACTGGAGTGGGTTGCCATTGCCTTCTCCCCTCACCTGAATAGACAGCCTTAATAAAACCACTGGATTGTTGGCTTCCTTTTTGTGCTTTAATGCACTCTGAGCAAGATAGCAGGTAGGCTGACTCCCCAAGTAAGAATGGAGATGGTGGAGTTGTACCTTCCAACTTTGCAGTCAGACCAGTTAGGTATCAGATTCTTTTTTGGGAGAGACAAGGTAATACCTTTATAACCTCTCAAGAGACAACTTGCAGTGAGGGAGACTGTGGTGGTGTCTATTAGTTGAGCAGAAACAATTAATGTCCAAGATGGAAGAACTGAAACTTCCCTGCATGCCCAGCATCTCACTCAAGTGATGGGAAATGAGGAGTGAGTTTCCTCAGGCTCAGACCTTGGGGACAGCCTGGGTATTTGTCTCTAACCCTTAGTTGAACTACTTCTGTGAATTTCCTTTAGCATTTCTCTGGCCCTTGGCTATTTTAAGTATTTTTTCTAGCGATACCAGTGGAGCATTACAAAATCCAAAAGTTTTTCAAGGACATTTCCTCTTGTGAGCATCTGTATTGTCAAGGAAAAAAATTGTTTTGCCCATTATTAACCTTCATGCTAATTGTTTCTTTTTTCATCTCCTAATCATCAAAAGCACATGTTTTCATTTCCATTTCAATCATTTCAATTACTTGCATCCAAAGCAGAAATAATCCCAAATGTTATTAACGTTTATAATGCCCCAAAGTAAACAGTTCTTAGCCTTACCAAGCCATGCCTGAAGGTTCTCTTTTCCCTTGGAAGGCACTCCCAGCAGGTTTGGCTTCACAGGTGTGTTTAGGGAGTGGAAAATAGTGCAAGTGCTGTAAAGCTCGTGCCCTTCTCTTCCTGCAGAGTTTCCAAAGCAAGGGCAGATGTTGTCCACTCCTCAGACCTCTCTGGCTCCCGAGCCAATTGGGAAAGTATTTCATCGTCTTTGATCCCGCTGTCCCCGGGTGGTGAAGAGCTGACTTAAATGTGCATATAATAAACCTGGTTTACAGGATGCCAGGAATATGACTTGTCACCTGAAAGTGAAAGTGAAATCGCTCAGTCTTGTCCGACTCTTTGTGACCCAGTGGACTATATAGCCTACCAGGCTCCTCCATCCATAGGATTCTCCAGGCAAGAATACTGGAGTGGGTTGCCATTTCCTTCTCCAGGATCTTCACAACCCAGGGATCGAACCCAGGTCTCCTACATTGGAGGCAGAAGCTTTAACCTCTGAGTCACCTGAGTTGTCCCCAGTTCTCTACATCTTTGCTCCTTGTCATATTGTCCCAATCTCTATGAGCCTTACTTTCTCTTCCTGTTGCTGCAAATATCCTCTAAGAGTAAGACCTGTTCTCAACGCTTGACTTCACTCCCATGGGACTCTCTCCAGTAACGAATGTACCAGGAAAGCTGAATTAGCAAATTTCAAACATTTCCACAGTCAAAACTTTTCTAATAAAGAAAGAGAGAGAGAGAGAGAAATAAAGAAGGAGGGGAGGAGGTAGATGTCTAAGGGAAAACTTTTAAAAGCAGAGCTATTTTCACTTAAATAATGCCCTAACCCCCGGTTCTCTGAGGTGAATCCCTCCATCTCTCTTGAACACAGTGTAAAAATCACAGACCTGAAACCATGAGCCCTCTGGTGTGGCTGGGACTCAGCTGCCCCTGCCTCCCTACATTCTGTTCTCCAGCCCCTGCCTTCCCTGCCTAGTAGTTAGACTCCAAACTCCCCAGGTTGTACATGTGTCTGGAAGGTTCCTATGGAATTGCCCTTATTCTCACAGAGGTGGAGCCCTTGAGCGCATGTGAGTGTTACCCTCATCTATTGCCTCATTCTGGAGCTGTCTCCTTCCAAGGGCTTGTATTGGTCATGCACCTCTCAGTGTAGCTTGCTGGAGCACAGAAGTATTTCCCAGGGAGCTTTCAAGGTATGTGTGGATAGACAAGCATGGGTCACTGTTGTTCCTACAATTGTGATTTCAACTAACTTCTCACCTTAGAGGATTGGTGGGAGCTACAGTTCATCCTCTCACATCCAAGTTCCAAGAGAAAAGCATAGACTTAGAGTCCTTCCTGTTCTTAAAGGAGAAAGTGACCTGGTCTTCCTGGAAGAAAGTGAGTAGTCATTCCTATCTCGGGTGTCTTGAGCCAAGCAGATTAGTGTCCTTGCAAATATCACAGTTTCAGTCTGTTCCCAGAAAATTTTCGCTATGGAAAGTCTGTGACATTGTAAATAGTTATATCTAAGCGAGCTTGGAGTACAGACATTCCCAGCCTGCCACCTGGACTTGTAAAGTCTTCTTCAAGCAGAGTGAGTGGCATAAAAGGTCCTTTTCAGGCCCACACACTCTTTGAGACCAGGGTTGTGCTGCATGCTCCGTTGCTTCAGTCGTGTCTGACTCCTTGCCACCCCATGGACTGTAGCCGGCCAGGCTCCTCTGTCCATGGAATTCTCCAGGCAAGTATACTGGAGTGAGTTGACATGCCCTCCCCAGGGGGATCTTCCTGACCCAGGGATCAAACCCGCATCTCCCCCTGCATTGCGGGAGGATTCTTTACCACCGGGCCCCCAGGGAAGCCCGTCCCCTTCCATACATGAACCTGAAAGTGACAAAAGGGTATTAGGCACATTTCTCTCTTTAAGCACTTTTTACCCAATCCTTGAACTGATGTTCATTTGTCTCTCCATTAACCAGAGATCTCCTTGAGGAAGGAAAGAAGGAAACTGATACTGACTATGAAGGATGTTGAGCCAGGAACTGTATGGGAGCCCTCTCTTGTGTGTGGACAGGGACCATGTTTTATTAAACTGGGTCTAAATAACGCCTTGCCTGCCTCTTAACTTACCCACAAAAATGTTTTATGAATGAATGAATAAGGTTTACCCTCTAAAGAGCAGGTCATGTTACATCTCAGCATGTGTTTACCACCTGGGCCTGTACAGCTTTTTGTGTTTAGTATCTGGTTACCTGAAATAATACCTTATATCATACAGAACTTTCTGATTTTTATGCATATCTTTAAAGAGAGCCACAAACACACAAAAGTTCCTAGCATATAATATTAGACCAGTTACTAATTGATACATACAGATGGTCATTAAATGAATTCTGTAAAATAGGTAATAGCATCCTCCTTTTTCAGGGAGGCTATTGTATGTGTGCCCAAGGTCCCAGCTCACATTTTGGATTTGTGTTCAGGTTACATATGCGGAGGATCTGCTATGAGCTGGATGTGCCATTAGGTGCTGTCCATGTGTTTATAATTTACTCCTGCAACAACTCTACAGAGTCTTTATTAGTGTTGTGATTAACTGGGGCCTTAGGAAGATAAATAGGTCTTATTTAAGGTCACGAGTTCATACTAACAGGCCCATCTCAAATGGTGCTTCTTACAGCTCACACAGCTAGTACTAGTCCTAGGACATGGACTCTTTGGGATGAATCCCCCAAAGCTGCCTTACCTGTTCTAAAGAAAGCATTTTTCTTTTCAAACGTACATCTGTCTTTCTCACTGTAAAATGATTCTCACTAGAGTGATGGTGGCCAGAGATTCCACATTATTCAAACTCAATGTTAAGAATAAAGGCATAAACTATCAAATTGATGTTAATGAACCAAGTGCTCTTGGAAAACCAGAAACTCATTTTCATTCTAACCCTTTCCACTGATTAATAATATTATGGAGAAGGAAGCAGAGAGAAAGAAACTGAAAGTGCCCATACACTCATCTCACAGGTGAGCCTGTTTGGAAGTGTCCACTGAATTTGTCTGCGTGCCCTCCTTGTGCAGAAGAAAGGAAGCATGCCCTTCCCACCGTGGAGAACAAGCTTGGTTTTTTTTGCCACTTGCCTGATTGGAAAGCAGCAGAAATGACAAATATGATGTGATTTGGATGATGGACTTTTCTCAGTGAAAGTTTATTTTAAAAAATCAGTGAGATGTGTCTAAAAACACAGCATTAAAATGTGATGTACCTGAGCATATTCTGTAGAAGATGATTTTACCCTGTTTTAGTGGACATTTCAATTAGGGCTTACTCTTATGGGGAACAGTGCTGTGGAACACAGGAGGAAGTAACGAAGCTCGGCATGTGGCTTGGGAGGCTTCCTGCTAAATGCAACTCAGCAAATTAAAAGCATAAGTAATTTTAATGACAGCATAAGAGAAACAAACCTTCAAAGGTTAGGAAATTTAAAATAGCTTTAACTTGAGGGAATTGCAGGGAGGTAGGCTTTTAACTCTTTTCATCTTAAAAAGGCACATCCTAAAATATGCCAAGTATAGGCATGTGGAATAAAATTCACTGAATTTGGAAGCAAAATATAGTTTTTGAATTTCATGACATTGACCTGCTATTGATATTGTTAACAAAATTGCCTTGGGCCCCAAATAGCCCTCTTACAATTTCTAGACACATCTGGGGCCATGGCTTCTCCCTGGTCAATGTCGGCTAGCCCATGAGCTGGGAAATCACATATACTATGGTACTTAGTTCAATTGCAAGAGAAACAGAGTGAGAGGGAGTAAGCTCATGGCTGCTCAGTGACTAGATGTGCTTCCTACCACTTTTCACTGTGGGTTGACCAGTTCTTTTCACAGCACGATGCTACCTAATGAGCAACAGAATCCCCAAACATCATTTAGGCCCTTGTGGAGGTGTATTATTTCATTAGGCCACTCGGATCTCATTGAGCAACAGGCTATTCATTTTCTCAATTGTTCCCAAAGGGGTGTGCAAAGCTGGTGAACCTCCTTACTTACACTTTGGGAGTCGATCATTGACCAGATAAGCACTGGCCCATATCCAGGCAACTCATGTAGCAGTGGTGTGTTTCAAGTGCATTTGGAAACCAGTAAGATGGATTTGGCTACCATAGATTTTAATACTTAACATTTCAATATACCTTTGCCAGCTACTTTTATATTGTTCTGCTATAGTGATTTTAAGTCATACCCTCTTTTAAATTCATCAGCTGGTTGAACCATTCATTATTCATCCATTCAACAAATGGTGACTGGGTGGCAACCCATTTAGAGCTGGACCACACTGAGCCTGCAGCTGGAGGACTTTAAGATGCTTCAGTTCAGTTCAGTCACTCAGTCGTGTCCAACTCTTTGCGACCCCATGAATCGCAGCACGCCAGGACTCCCTGTCCATCATCAACTCCCGGAGTTCACTCAGATTCCCGCCCATTGAGTCAGTCATGCCATCCAGCCTTCTCATCCTCCGTCATCCCCTTCTCCTCCTGCCCCTAGTCCCTCCCAGCATCAGAGTCTTTTCCAATGAGTCAACTCTTCACATGAGGTGGCCAAAGTACTGGAGTTTCAGCTTTAGCATCATTCCCTCCAAAGAAATCTCAGGGCTGATCTCCTTCACAATGGACTGGTTGGATCTCCTTGCAGTCCAAGGGACTCTCAAGAGTCTTCTCCAACACCACAGTTCAAAAGCAGCAATTCTTCGGCACTCAGCCTTCTTCACAGTCCAACTCTCACATCCATACATGACCACAGGAAAAACCATAGCCTTGACTAGACAGACCTTTGTTGGCAAAGTAATGTCTCTGCTTTTGAATATGCTATCCAGGTTGGTCATAACTTTCCTTCCAAGGAGTAAGCGTCTTTTAATTTCATGGCTGCAGTCACCATCTGCAGTGATTTTGGAGCCCCCAAAAATAAAGTCTGAAACTGTTTCCACTGTTTCCCCATCTATTTCCCATGAAGTGGTGGGACTGGATGCCATGATCTTTGTTTTCTGAATGTTGAGCTTTAAGCCAACTTTTTCACTCTCCACTTTCACTTTCATCAAGAGGCTTTTTAGTTCCTCTTCACTTTCTGCTATAAGGGTGGTGTGCTTAGTAAAGGTTTAAAAAGTGATGCTGAGAGTCGTTGTATATTTGCCCAGTAAGGAATAGTTACGTGATAATTTTAATTCCAACCTGGAGTGAGGAATTTTCTAACACTTTGAAATGTATTTACCCTCTTTCAGAAAACTGATTTGGGAGGCAGGAGGTTCACCAGAAGTGATCCTAGGGGATTAAGAGGAGATGGCATCACCTAGTCTCCCATTCATATTGCAGGGGAAGGCAAAGCTCAGCAATATGGCTGGCTTTTGACATTGGAAGTGAGTCTACAGCCCAGTCTGCAACTGCCCACACTGAGGTCAGTCCTCAAAGGCAGCTATAGGGTGTACAGGCTTTGATGTGCTATGCATCTTTTGTTTGATTCTCATTTTGCTACTTACTAGCCATGTGACCTTGAGTAAAGCTCTTAACCTCTCTCAGTTATCGTTTCTTGATAATGTGAAGTTGAGAACATCGTTACTAGGGCAGGTGCATCGCTTAACTCAATAGCTAGCCAGAGAAGACATCCCATGAGTGCTGGTTTTCAGTGGCTGGTGTGGCTATGCGGCCATTACTGTCTGTCACTCCTGTGCTTCTAGTCCTTTGTCCACATTTGTACAGGCACACAAGTTCACACACATGCTGAGCAGCTCTATATGTGTCAGATGTATAGAATGCACACTTTGGTACATTCTTGCCATTCAGAAAAGCTCTCTTTCACATTCAGTCTAGTAGGAAAAAGCTCTTCAGTAAGGGTCATCTGATTCCCTGGTGGTCTGATTCCAATTGGCCCAATGGGTGGGATGATTGATTGCATTTTTAGACCATAGTTGATATTTATGGCGAGGACTTGGAATAGACATGGAGGATGGTTGGCTGACTCTGGAGGCAAGTGTTATTAACCAGGCAGTGGGAACCAAGCAGGGCCTGAAATAGATGTCGACATTATCTTTTGGTTGCAGGGTGTCACTACCCTGCTGCTTTTCTCGTCACTGCTTCCTGGATCAGGGTTTTTAAAAAAGATGGCAAAACACATCGCTTTTATCAAAGACTCAACTTTTCAAGTATAGAATGCTGTTTATGTGTCACTAATGCTGTTGGACTTGCCTTATGCACCTGATTTATACAGATCGTTCCTTTTGACTGGTTACACTGAATGATTTGCTTAAAGTCCTATTGATTGGATGGAGAGGGTAAGCATTACTGTCAAAGCCCTGGAGTCTGCAGGGTAGAAGGTAGGAGGAGATTCAGAATGTCTTAAAATAATCCTATTCTTGGATAGAAGTGCGGGTGGCAAGAGACAGTCAGCTTTCTGTTTTCTGGGGCAGAGGAAAGATACATTTATGAATGCCGGAGTTAATCTTGAAGCCTCACTTGAACCAAGGAGCTTATCTTCTTGGTTAACAAGTGGCAAAAAATGAAACTTCTGAATATTCTTTCCCCTCATTTGCCTTTTAAGATTATCAGGGACTTACCAATACCCAAAGAAAATGATAAAGCATGAAGAGATGAAGTTTGGATTTCTGAATAATCAGAATTTGATATGATTTATTCCGGTTGAATTTAAGTCTGGTTTCCCAGAAGAATTGAGAGACCAATCACCTATTTTCTGAATTTGAACCCCCAAATCTCTCCCCCTTGAGCTACTATTATAGTAGCTGAAATGACAGTCCTAAGAAGTAACCAATTCCTTTAAATATGTAAATAGCCTGTGGGCCTCTAGCAATCATTCATACTCTAGTATGGACTAGTTCCTTCAAATTTGATTTCTAGAGTTGTACTCATTGGATGGAAAGAACAGGCATGTATTTTGCAAAAAAATAAATAAATAAAATGGTTTGGTACGGTCTCCCAAAAGTAGAACTGGATGTGATACCACAATGGGTAGTTTTGTCTAGCTGTGTACTGTAAGCTTCCAAATCTGCTCTTCCAGCTTTGAACTTTGTGTAATCCCCATCATCGATAAGATGTAGTAGACTGCAGGTAAAAGAGAAGCGGTACACCCAGCTGCACTGGGGGATGACAAGGTGCTTATAAATGCAGGCTTCGTCCATTCACTGTGTGTTTACTGCTTGGTGTCCAGTATTGTGTTTGGGTGTTCTGCTCCTGGGAGCAAGGAAAGGCAGCTGTAGCCTGAAATGTGACTTGTTCTTATAAATGTCCTTATGTTTTCAGAAATAAATCTGATCTGTATACTACTGTCTGCAGCTTTAAAATAGGATTGTGTCAACATTTATAAATGATCAGGGTATAAGTTTACTTTATCACCTTGCTGCTCTTAATCTAGTTTACTAAGGTAAATTTGCTCTGTAAAAGAGGAAGGGAGGGCAAGCACTGTCCTATGGAAAAGAATGTTAGTATTTTCTAAAATTATGGACCTCAAGAAGCTATCATTGATCTGTGCCTTCTTTGGTTGCTTACACATTAACTAGATCTTCATTAAGAACTGTTCAAAATACATGTAATAATATATAATATGTACTTCTTAGAGTTAGATAATATGTTTCCATAAAAATGACCAATATTTATAAAGAAACTTCCTTAAGTGTTTACCATAGGTCACATAAGCCCGTCTTGCCCTATGTAACAGCCTGTGATCTCTCCACCTTGTGGGCTTCCCAAGTGGCACAGTGGTGAAGAATCCGCCTGCCAGTGCAGGAGATGCAGGACACACGGGCTTGATCCCTGGGTGGGGAGGATGTCTTGGAGGAGGGAATGGCAACCCACTCCAATATTCTTGCCTGGAGAATCCCATGGACAGAGGAGCCTGGCAGGCTACAGACCATGGGGTCACAAAGGAATAGGATACATTCCTACCTGACGTATATCCATGCAATGTACCCATAGATCAGAGTTCATCCTTCTTAGAGCTCAGAAACCACCTGGAAACTCCCAGATTACTCTTGTCTATTAGCATTTACAGCTGGTGATTTGAAATGTCTGAGTAAATCTTACTAGTTGTGGGTCCTTCTCACAAGTGAAGATGGAAATTGATTTTTAAAAAAACAACAGCAGCCACTGCCCCAGATGTGAGACTTGGAGCCATAGTCCAAGGAATGGCCTGTAGTCTTTATTCTCTCCCATTGGCTGGGACATGGGTGTAGTTTGCCACAGACAGCGAGGGCATTGATGTGCTCTTCACCAGTCGTATCTAGCAGGAGTTACTCAGATTCTTTAAATTGGAAATGAAAATCCACTCAAAGGGAAAACGAGAGCAGCAATTTCCATTTTGGGAAGGGGAATTGAGAAAGAAAAGGGGAACACAGACACATGAAATGTCTCAGTCACTCCTTGGTCCATTCCCAGGTCCTGGTCCCCTCATTTTTTGGTTTGATAGAAAATAGTGCAAGCTTTTACACTTTTCTAAATACTCTGCCAAAAATGGTGAAATCAGTTGGTTAATTAGGATATCTGCACGACTCTTCAGCAGCAAGAGATGTGATAAAGCCATACAGTGGACAGTTAATAATGACTTCTCTCAAGAGAAGGTTATTATAGCTCCCTGCTTGCTGTTAGTGTGAGAATTAGCCTAGGAAGGCTCTGCAACTTTACTAGCACTAATTTAAATAAGGATTCCTGTGTGTGGGATTGTTGCTGAGCAGCAGATTCTAAATTACATCCCATGAAATATGTGTTCGAGATTTTGTAAGCAGGTATAAAAGGAAGAAGTTTTCATAGTCCAACAGGTCTGAGGGAATTCTAGGTTAAGCAAAGAATCTTGAATTTGCCAGTTGTCTACAAATTTGTAATATATTCTTTGTATTTTTCCTTGGCCATTAAGCTTGTTGCCGGAGAGCATCTCTTGAGGCAGGGTAGGCTGGTGGTTAAGGAGTCTGGAGCCAAATAGTCTGGATTCAAATCCCTATCTTGCCACTCATTATCTGTGTGGTCCTAAGCAAGTTGCTCAGTTTCCTCATCTCTAAAACAAGGATCATAATAGGATCTACCTCCTAGGGTTGTTGAAAACTATTAAATGAATTAAACCATATAAAACATTTAGAATTGTGCCTAGTATGTGGTTCGTGCTCTGTAAGGGGCAGTATTGCTGTTATTATAATTTTTCAGACTAAAAGACTGGGTATTTGAGCACCTAGGTGGCTCAGTGGTAAAGAATCTGCCTGCCAATGCAGGAGACACCAGTTCGATCCCTGGGTCGGGAAGATTCCCTGAAGAAGGGAATGGCAACCCACTCCAGTATTCTCACCTGGGAATTCCCATGGACAGAGGAGCCAGGCAGGCTACAGCCCATGGGGTCACAAAGGAATAGGATACAACTTAGTGACTAAACAACGACAGCAGCAGAAAACTGCATAGTCACCAATTTTTTCAGGAATAATTGCTTACTGTTTGCTTCAAAATAAGTTTCTTCCTCCCCAATATGTGTGGAATTAGGTCAAAATTAATTTAAAAGGTAGAAAACACAATGAATTATGGGATTCCATGGCATTAGTTATATAGAAAGCTATAAATTTTGAGTCAAATAGGAATTTGAACATAATAGTTTGGAAACATTGAAGGACAAGCTCTGGGCTTCAGAAAGTACTGTGTGAAATGATAGTACCAATTACCAATGGCAGATCATATGTTTCCTACTTGCCCCTCCATAATGAAACCATGCATGAATACAACCTTCTGTAGAGTAAGAACAAGGTGCCAAGTGCCAAGTACTGGATTTCTCTCCATCCTCTCCTTCTTCACAGTAAGAAGAGAAGGAGGAGATGGGAAGGTTTAATCATGTGAGATTTAAGTGCAATTCTCAGGGAAGCCCAGGAGGAGAAGGGAATGACAGAGGATGAAATGGTTGGATGGCATCACCGATTCAATGGACACAAGTCTGAGCAAACTCTGAGAGATGGTGAAGGACAGGAAAGCCTGGCGTGCTGCAGTCCATGGGGTCGCAGAGTCAGATGCAACTTGGCGACTAGACGACAACAACTGAGTGATGCCCAAAGTTAAAAGGACAAAGATCTGAAATTCTACTGCTAGTTGGAGTGGGTCCTTTCCCCCATGGGACTCTGGGGGCCCAGGCAAAGACTTACCCTAACCCTGCCACACGTGAGACAAGAGGAAAAATCGCCCATTGTGCTCTTCAAAGCAGGAGTCCCAGGAGACGTGGGCCCTAATCTCGCCACTAAAAAAATTCGTGATCTTGAGCCAGTCACTCCAGGCCCAAGCCTAATGCTTCTGTAAAACAAAGGGACAGGCCTTAGTCTTAGCCCCGTCCTCCCGTGGGACAGTCTGCCATCGTCCTGACAACAGGGAACTGTACCGAGGCTTACACAGCAGAGCAGAAATGAGGACGGAGTCTTGGTCGGTCACGAATTCCGAGTTCCCTCCCTCCACTTCCTTGCCTTGGGCAGCCGGGATATTCCTTATGTAACTGGGTCAGGAAAAGGAGAGCAGGAAGGTAAAAATACTACCCTGCAGGTGTAGCTGAGCCGGTACTGCACTGGACTCCGGGGATGGAGGAATGAAGATGAAGGGGACTTGCAAGGATATCGGAAGAAGCAGAACGCACGGGAAATCCAGATTGATTCCTCAGGCCCTGAGCCTTCTTCACATATTTGGTCCTCCATGTGGCTGTTGAGTTTAGGGTGGAAAAGAGGCCGCAGGGGTGGGGCTAGAAGGGAGAGGCCTCCCTCACCATTGCTCAGTGGCTAATTTTCCAGAGACTGTCATTAAACAAATTTCTGCTATAGCCCGGCAGCCCTCACAGCCCTCATTTGTTAGAAGAAAATTGGGAGGAGGTGATTTATCGGAGGTAATAGGCCGGCCGGACTCTGGATTCTTAATGGCACATGGACCTTTTGCCTTTAAAAAAATTGCTTGTTAGAAAATTCATTTTCCAGCCTGTCTTTGCATTCAGAGTCAGAGGAGTTGGGGCAAAGAGAAAGAAAAGGCGAAAAAGCTTGCTGGGCTTTTGAGCCCAGAATTGGGGTCCAGGAAAATTGAAATGAGTAGGGGGTAAATTAGGGATCAAATGCTAGGGGTTGCATGATGGAGAGGGAGGGAGGCTGGAGATAAGAAAGGATGATTTTCCTGGAAATTTCTGGCCATTACCTGCCAGGAATAGCATCCTTTTATAAATTAAGGTCTTATCTTTTGCAGCAGCAGCATCTAGCCCAGAGAGGGCTGGCGCGGCCCAGCTCAGAGAGGATCCAAGAGCCTGGGAGCTATGTATAGAAGGCAGGGTTGCTCTTCCAGCCTTTGGAAATGTTCAAGCACTGAGAGAGTCACGAAAAAAAAAAATGATCCCTCTGTTTGTTCCTTGAAGTATAAAAATGATTTTATTTTTAGACATTACAGTGTTTTTTTTTTTAAATCTATTGGCAGTAGTCTTCAGACGCAGCCATGGGAAGTGCAGCCAAGAATGGGTGCAGGGGTTCCTCAGCCTCAGTGCTATTGACATTTGGGATAATCCTTTGTCTTGGGGCTGTCCTCTGCCCTGTGGGTGTGTTGCAGCCTCCCAGGCTCTGCCCACCGGATGCCAGGAGCATGCCCCACCTCCACCTGCGGTGGCCTGACATTACTGAATGGTCCGTGGGGTGGGGGGTGGGCAAAATTATCCCAAGGTGAGACCCCTGCCCAGAAGACACAACCATTCCCATGGCCCCTGCCTTCAGTTTTTCTTAAATGATCAGGTGTCCCCCAGACCACTGGTCTCCCTGGGGCCCACTTTGCATCCACTTCACCCCATGGGGGCAACATTCCCCCTCCATTCTCCAATTTTGTCCAAGACAAATGCTCTCCCCCCTCCTCTTTCCCCCCACAACATGTAGTAAGTTTAATGCACACTGTTTTTGTCATGAAATATTTGCATTGTATTTACCAAATATATGTTCTTTAAAGAAGTTTGCCAAATGTGTCGCTTTAGTGGGAGAAAACACATTTCCACTCAGTGTTTCCATTTGGTTTTTTTTACCTGTGTGTGCGTGTGTGTGAGTGTGTGTGTGTCTATGTTTTAAGGTAGTGCATAGAGGACATATTGGTTCTAAGATCCCTATGGTTCTGTTTTTTGGGGGGAGTTTTTTGTGTGAGAGGGGTTGTTTTTTGTTTGTTTTGGTGTTGGAAGAGGTTCTTCTTTGTTTTTGTACTGCTTAGATTCTTTTACCGGAGAAGGCAATGACACCCCACTCCAGTACTCTTGCCTGGAGAAACCCAGGGACAGCAGAGCCTGGTGGGCTTCCATCCATGGGGTCGCACGGAGTCGGACACAACTGAAGCGACTTAGCAGCAGCAGCAGTAGGTTCTTTTACCCTCGTTTCCACCTGTAAGGTGGTGGAGATTCATACTAAGTGGTCACAGGCTTCCAGCCCATAGACTTGTAAGCTTCTTGCTCCCAGATTTAACATACCTCCAAAGAAGAAAGAAGGACATTTCTCCTAGGAAAGATGAGCTAAACCATGGAGGCAAGACCAGGGCTGTTGGGTAACAGTCTAAATGGTAAATGTTTAATAAAGATTAAACTTAGAATTGGAAGTGAAACCTAGCTGGAATAGGTAGAATTTAGATTAGGGACCATTCCAAAACATAGCTCAGAAGGGCATCTCACTCTTTGTTTAGATGCTTTGGTGGTTCCTGCAGGGGGAATCCAGCTTCCTCGGCCTGGAACAGAAGGCTTGTGTGATTTGCCCACAGAAGCCTCATTGCCAGTCTTTCCACTGGCCAGCTTTCTCACTGTCTGTGTTCCAGCTATACAGAACTATTTTCAGTTTTCCCAATATGCCAGGGTTTTTCATAACTTTGCCAGAAATGTCTCTTCTCTTTTCTCTTCTACCTGGCAAATTCCTACTCATCCTACTTGACCTAATTTGAAAGATCTTATCTTTGGTGCTACTTCCCTGCTTAATAACCTATGGTATTATTATGGTTCTCCTCATGCCATATTATAATTATTTATATTCCTTTCTCAATTTCTAGTAATGAGAACAAAGTGGACATCCCCTGAATGTAATTGAATGAGTTAATGCATGATCCCAGTCCCAAAGATCCCAATGAATTTTTAAAAATTCATTCCCTGAAGTTCTAAATTCCAGAAGGTGCCTTGAAAATTCCAAGATCCCCACCCAACCTCTTGCTCTTTGGAAAGCTTTGCCAATTCTAAGCCCGTAGACGAGGTCCTCCACTGCTACAAATTTAGTCAACACAGGGTTTTTGTCATGGTTTCCCTTCTTCTGTCATTTTCAGTTGCCATGGCATTCTTGGAACTGTTTTCTCTAAACTGAAAATAAGTTTACTCTTTACTTTTACTCTTCTACCTGAGGCTGTAATATTGACATAGAAGGTTATCCTGCAAGATGTGAGTCCAAGTTCAGAAAAAATTTCACTCAGGTTAGTGAACCCATTAGTTCTCAAAGTTGCATTCTATTCTCGAAGTTTGAGTAATCTTCCTTAATGTTCATTAGTTAATTAATTGGCATCTAGGGGATGTAGAAAAGAAAAAGGTGTAGTACCACCAGGCTTCCCAGGTGGCGCTAGTGGTAAAGAACCCACCTACTAATGCAGGAGACATAGGAGATGCAGGTTTGATCCCTGGGTCCGGAAGATCCCCTGGACGAGGCAACCCACTCCAGAATGCCTGCCTGGAGAATCCCATGGATAGAGGAGCCTGGCGAGTTACAGACTATAGGGGTTGCAAAGAGTTGGACACGACTGAAGTGACTTAGCACAAAACACGCATTCTAAGATGGAAGTTTTCATATTTTTCTTTGTCTTCCTTGTTTCCCTTTGCTTTTCCTTCTCTTTCAAGTCATGTTTGGGAAGATTTCTTAATTTTCAAAAGGAAAAGATTCCAGAATCCAAGAATAAAACTAATTAAAATGACAAATTGACCAAAATGAGAAAAATGACAAATAATCCGTAGGCTGAAATTTTCCCAAAAGCCAGGAATAAATAAAATGTCTCTTAAAATGCCTGGTGGAGGAGGCTGATAAAAGAAACTCAATTATCTGTTGTTTCTTCTTCAGTCTGTGATATCTGAGTTTAAAAGGGAAAAAGTGAAAAAAAAATAAAGGATATGAAGTAAAATAATAAATAGAAGTTTATGAGCTTCTGTGTAGTTGGAGGTTGAGAGAAAATGTATTCATAGTGAACTAGCTAATGAATCAGTAGATTTTCTTTTAAGAATAGATTGTTCAATTTAACCTCCTCTCTTACGTTAAAGTGTTTCAGCTGGACAGTGGACTTGACTGGACTTGACCACCTACGTCTTATATTTGGAACTTTCAACCATTTTACTGTAAATAGATACCTTACTTTGTTTCCCTGAAATTTGCCTCATTCTTGCCTGGAGAATTCCACGGACAGAGGAGCCTGACAGACTACAGTCCATGGGGCTGCCAAGAGTCAGACACGAATGAGTGACTAACCCTTTTACTTTCATAAGGGAACAGGCAAAAGAATAATTAGCAAAGAGCAAATATAGAGAATCCCAAGTGTTTGATAGAGGGTGATAGATTTTGATAGTTTGATAGAGAGTGCCATAAGAAAGGGAAGGAGGTCTGCACCATGCAAAGAAGTCCTGCCACTCTCTGGAACAACCTCACCTGGGCACTTCCTCATAGTTAAAGCCCAGCAAATGCCCTAGAGTCAACGTGATCCTTCTTCCAAGGACTTTTTCAAGAGACATGCAACTTTGAAAGATAAACGACTACCACAAATATGGCGATTTTTACAGTGAATCTGCCATGGTCCAAATGCTTGTATCTCCACCAAATTAATATGTTGAAACCCAAACCCCATTTGGTATTAGGAAAGGGGCCTTTGGAAGGTGACGCTTAGGTCATGAGGGCTCTGTTCTCATGAATGGCATTAGTGTTCTTATAAAAGAGGGCCCACAGGGATCTCTAGTTTATTCTACCACGTGGGGACACAATGAAAATATGTCAGCCGTGAACCAGGAAAAGAGCCCCCACCCAGCATACTGACACCCTGATCTTAAACTCCTAGCCTCCAGAATTATGAGAAATAAATTTCTATTGTTGAATATATGCTGCCCAGTACGTGGTATTTTGCTATAACAGTTCCAACAGACTAAAACACAATCTTGTCTGGATCCTTGCTCCACTGAAGAACATTTAGGAACTTTTCTGTGTTGAAAATAAGGTATTTGGGAGAGTTCATTTGATAGTTATTGAATACCTACAATATACCAATGATTATACTTGACTCTTGAACCAAGTGCAAGAAACAGACCCTCATCAGCTGTCAGGGAGGTCACAGACGAGGTGGAAAGGGAGTAGTAGTAATAATAATAGTAATAACAGCAAAGAGCTGGTCACGACTTAGCAACTGAACAACTGTTATTATCCCCACTTTACAGTTGAAGTAACTGAGGCCAAGAGAGATTAAGTAACTTGACAAGACCACATAGCTAGTAAGTGGCAGAGCTAAGTTCTAAAGGCAGATCTGGTCCTGTGGTCCAGCTCCTAACTACAAGGTAGCACTGCTTCTCATGGACATGGAAATTGATCATCTAAATATGTTCATAGAGGCCTATAAAAAGAGCTTTGGGTGAACAGAGAATAGAGTGACTCATAGGAGAGTCAGAAAGGACGTCTCAAAACAAATGACATTTCAAGAGACAAGATCGTCAGTCTAACAACAGAGAAGTTAAATGGCAGAAAACAACATGGAAAATTCTGTTCATAAATTACCATTTTGTAGAGTGATTTAATATGTATATGTTTCATGCCAGATTTTTTAAAAACCTTTCCTGCATAAAACCGTAATGATCTATTGATATTCATTAAAATATATGCACATATATATACATGAATTTCATTATGAAGATATGAAAATTAATGTATTGAGCGAGAGAGTATGTTTTAGGGTATAAACTGAACACTGTGTTATGATTTAACTTTAAAGAACATTGTTTTTAGTTTCGGATGTTGTAGCAGTTGTTTTAAATATCCACAAATCAGCACAATGGGAAAATATAAGCCTTTCAGAGGTACATGAGATCAGCGTTTCTCTCCAGAGGCAGTGCCAGGTGATAGTTGCCTGCTCTGGGCAACAGTCCAGCTGCCCAGTCAGTCCAAATCTCATTTGTAAATAGGAGTGATGCATTCGTTTGTTCCATCATTCATTTCCACGGACTCACTGACTCATATTCAACAAATTGTTTTGTGTGTAGGTCCAGAACCCTATATGTTGGTTCTTGAATGGCTGTCAATGGGCATATTACATACAGTAGAAGGGGTGAGATCTAGGTCTTAGAGGCCAGATTAGAGGATGAAGTCTAAAGCTGACCCCTGGAGGTGAAAGCTATTAGGTATTTATTAGTCCAGGCTAGAATGACCAGAAGGAAGAACCAAGCATCCTGATCAGATTACTGCTGGTATCTAAAAGGGGTTGGGCGCTTTGGGCACCCCATGGAGAGTTCTCAGTATGATACAGTATAGCTCTGAGAGGTCCATAAAATCTAAGATCTCAATTTAAGACATTGGCTAGAGATTTAGGAATGACAGGCTGGATGGTTGGATGACAGGGGCTAGGCCTCTAAGGAAAGAAGGTTGGTAATGGCCAGATGGGTTGTTCCAGTTGCAGCTAAGATCGTATCTTAGTTCAGGGTGGGCTTCATTTTCCTGAGAACTTTGGATTGAAGAAACTGTTCCACCAGGAGCCCAGCGTGAATCACAAAGCATTGAGCTATGAATTGGAGCTTTGTGAGCACTGGGGGGCCAGAGCTCACATGAGAGGACTAGATATTGGTTTTGTAGCAGTACACTTGCAGCAGCAGCAGCAGCCTCACTTCCGTATTTGCCAGGTCTACTCTGTTCCAGGCACTGTACATTCACTCTGTGATGCTCACAGCAACCCAGCAAAGTTGATTTCATTATCCCATTTCACCGATGAAGAGATTGAGACTCAGACAGTAGATGATAAAGCCGAGTTTCAAACCCAGAGTTATCCGACTTTCTTCCTCTTTTACTAAATGCTACTTCTCTTGAGCCGGTCAAAACCTCATTCACTGGTGACAAAGATTGGTTTGGGAAAGATAAGGGGTAGGTAGCCTCATCTTTGAGCCTCAAGGCTCAAAGCTAGTATATGAACAGCACTGGGAAAGGCAGAGACTGCATGGTACTAAATACTGTGTGAAAGAAAAGCATCTTAGAAAAGAACGATTGTCCTAGTCATTATTAACCAAATGCTGGAGTCCGTGTGCACACAATGACATCCAACAGAGAGAGTTGCATTCTCTGCCTTCTAGGACCATCCAACCCAAGATGCACATTTACTGGGTTGAGTATTGAGCTAGGAGAAGGAAAGTTGCTGAATTTGTGCAAGTTATTTTTATTACAGATGTTGAATTACTTTGAGTTAGTCGAACCATCATTAGGTGTTGACTGAATGACTAAATAAATGAAGGAAGGAAGGAAGCCAGGTTTGCTTGCTCTTACAGATAAATCTTTATCTATGGATAAACCAAAAGAAAAAATATATTTTCTCATACCCCCTAAAGTGAGTCTACTTTGTTTTGTGGGAGGTAGCAATTTATAGACCTATCTACACATTATTTTCTAAAACTCAAGTATTTTGGAAGAGCAGATGGAGTACCATACTGTACACACTAGTCATATATTTTGAAATGTATTTCTTTTTGAGCAATTCAGTGCTGCTTTATTTAGCAAAAGTTGTTGAAGGTTTTAAAAGCAATGATCCAAAGAACCTAAGTGGCTGAAATATAGTGGACAGACAGGCATGATGGCAACGCTTTTCAAATGCTGCTCTTCGGACCCCAGCCCTGATCCCCATCACCTCCGCCATGTAGAGAAAAAGATCCCTTCCATCCTGGGAGATGTGGGTGTGGAGCCTGGTTATCTGTGGTTTTTTTGTAAATCCTCTGGGTGATTCTGATATGCACCCAGATTTGAGTACCGATCTTCTATACCCATATCTGAGTCCTACTCTTAGTTCCTCGCTTTCTTGAGACTCATTTATTTTCATAGATTAAATTATTAGATAAACTAAGGGAAGAAAACCCCATTCCTTTCATATTTCCTGAGTCACAGGGGAACCAAATAGGTATTTCCAATATGCCAGGAAATTTGTTTTATAGATTTCACCTAATTTTCACAAGAACTTACCAACATTTTAAGAGTTGGCCCTCAGATACAGATTTGGGTTGTGCATACTCCTCAGTCTTATATATAGCTTATATAGCTTATATAGCTTATCACCATAAGTCCATGGAAGACTTTCCTTTTATTTTATTTTATTTTTTTACTTGGAGGAAAATTGCTTTACAATGTTGTGTTGGCTTCTGCCATACAAGGCAAATCAGCCATAATTATAAATATATCACCTCCCTCTTGAGCCTCCCTTCTGTCCCCCCATCGCACTCCTAATGTTTACCTTTTATTTTGTTACTGTTCCTCTTCACCCTGGCTCCCAAACCCATTCCCCTTCCCAATAGAGAACTACCTACATATTCTGGAACTCAAATGTGCATGTGTCTTTATAAAATGTATCTTATTATTGGTGTATGTGTATATTGTCATTTTTGTAAATGATAAATCTTTAATACAAATAGGCTATAAAAAATGTTTCTTAGTTTTTACTGAACATTATGTTTTCAGGTAGATCCCTATTATGTAGACTCCTGACATTTTCATAGTATTTCATTGCCTGTATTTCATTTCACATTATTTATATCCTTCCAGTTGATATACACCTATCCCACCTCCAGATCTCCACTAGTCACGAAAAATTCCGCAACAAACATCCTCATTTGTAACCCTTGGGGACCCGTGTTAAGCATTATTTGGGGGATGCATACCCAGGAACTGGGATTCAGAGTCATATGATATGATTATTAGCTTCAGATTGTTCCTATATTAATAAATGGAAAAAGCACATGAGTGGTCTCACCTCCTTATACCCTCTCCAATGTTGGGTGAACATTTGGCCATTCTGATTGCTGAGAGCACGTGTCATTGTCGTTTTGATTTTCATACCTTGAAAAACTAGTGAATTTGAGCTTCTGTTCATGTGCTTCTTACCTATTTACCTTACCTTCTAAGAATTGCATTTTTATGCCCTTCATCCACTTTTCTATTTCTTTTTAAATTCTAGGTATTAATTCTTTGTCAGCTCTGGCTGCTGCAATAATTAACTCCCAGTTTTGTTATTTGTCCCTGGTAACTTACCAGTATCTTTTTAAATATCCTTATATTTAATGTCGGTAAATCCAACAGTTTTTCATCTTAAGGTTAATGGTTTTAGGATCTTATGAAGTACTTTCCCACCCAGAATAAGATTTGATTCCCATCTTTGTAGGTAAGGAAATGGAATCCCAGTGTTTATAATTATCAGTTAATAGCAGGATTTGAAACTATTAATAATAAGCTGTTAATAATGAAATTGTGGTGTCCACAACACTTTTAAACTAGTAAGTATTATTTGCACCTAAGACATTCTGTGAAATTCACTAAGAGAGCTCTCAAAAATTCCAGTCTGCAGCTTGCGTCCCTCAGATTTCACTGAATTTTCCTTTCTGCCCTGAAATTCTTGCAAAGTATCTCAAATTGCATTACCACCAGGCTGGTCGTAATTACAGCTTTGGCCTTCATTAAGCTAATTACTACTTGGACTCAAATTGAGCCATTTCGCTCAAATAACACTATAAACCAGTCCTTTCTCTGTGACATCTCTCCCTTTTTCTAGGAAAGTACAAGGCTGATATCAGAGCTCTGTGTCTCCTTAGAACAGGGGATTTCAAGTTTCCTTTCTCCAGGGAGCCCTGCAGTACAGTTCAGGTGCCTCACAGTGTAAGAGAAATGGAAGAAGGAGCTGGGGGCTGGAAGGGCGCACGGGCCCCTCTTCCAGTTTACACGGTCAAGCTTTGCCTTCATTTGGTGCGTGTACTGAGTAATGTGCTGTGCTTAGTCACTCAGTCGTGTCTGGCTCTCTGAAACCCCATGGACCCACCAGGTTCCTTTGTCCATGGGGATTTTCCAGGCAAGAATACTGGAGTGGGTTGCCATGCCCTCTTCCAGAGGATCTTCCCAGCCCAGGGATCGAACCCAGATCTCCCGCATTGCAGGCGGATTCTTTACCATCTGAGCCACCAGGGCAGCCCTGGTGGAAATTGAAAGTGAAAGTCGCTCAGTCACGTCTGACTCTTTGTGACCCCATGGCCTATAGTCCACCAGGGGCTTCTGTCCCTGTAATTCTCCGGGCAAGAATACTGGAGTGGGTAGCCTATCCCTTCTCCGACAGATCTTTCCGACACAGGAATCAAACTGGTCTCCTGCATTGCAGGCGGATTCTTTACCATCTGAGCCACCAGGGAAGCCCTGGTGTAAAGTACTGGGTAATACGTAAGATCTATTTGAAAAGGGATTCTACTGATAAAGGGGGAGGAAGGGGAGAAGTGTTGCCTTAGAGAACTAGACTACTTAATATAAACTGATATATTTTCATCTCTTTGCTTACATTACATTTATATAGTGCTTTACATTTTGAAAAACACTGACATTATTTGAATTTATAAACTCTTATGAGGTAGGCATATTTTAACAGCTGCAGCAAAATTTTCTCACAATTAAAGTTCCATCTTGTAGCACCTGCCTGTTCTAGCAGGCAGGCTGAAGGGCCATATGTCAGGAGATGATCGAGATTATCACCAGCTTAGGTTGAAGGCAGAACTAGGCCATATCTAATCTCTGTTTGGGCAAAGATGTTATAACTGGGAATGATTAGAGAAGAAAGTAACATTACAAGAACTGGCACCACTAAGCTTTTTGTCTGCTGGGGAAGGAAGGAGGAGCCTCCACACATTAATTGGACACGTGCTCTGGTCTAGTCACCAAGCTTGGTGCCTCATTTCATTTCACCTTATAGCCACTCTGGGAGGGAGGTATTATTATATCATTTTAAAGGTGATGAAAGTGAACCATGTCAGCTTAAGTGGAAAAGCCCAAAGGTTTTTTTTTTTTTTTTTCCCCCAAAGCCCAGAGCTTTGCAAAGCTCCAAAACCAGGACTCTTCCCACTGCATTAAGGATGCCTCCACATAAACATTACATCTTTTAAAGATTAGCCTCCTTGAACTTCATTTAAGCAGTTCTGTCTGGAAGGAAGCTTTTCATAAGTCATTCCGTCTCACGCTGGGCATCACATCAATGCCTTGATCCTCTCCATCTCTCTGGTGCTTACCTCCTGTTTCAGATGGAGCCGCATCATCTGTCGTTTATAGCTACATTCAGCCTCCTTGTTGATGAGGTCACTTGCCATGACTCAGCCCTCAGCATCTTTCCTGCTTTGATTTCCTGGGTTTCCAACGCAAGCCCCTGCTATTTTTGGTTTTGCCTCAGATAGAAAGATTGGAAAACAGCAGTCCAGCCTTCTGGTCCTTCAAAGTTGTTGATTCGACTTGGCTTTCTGTCTTCATTCATGAATTCTTTCTGGGCTGCAAGCTGAGGAGGTTTACATGATTGAAAGCTTCTTCTCTATTCTCAGAGAGTGTGCATCTGGGACACAAACAGAGGCCAAATGTGGTGTCAGCATTGATTATCTTTGTTTTCACTCTTCTGACCAGAATCCCATGTACACAATTACTCTTTCTCCTGCCTATTGCTTAAATAAAGGAGTAAATATGTTGAATAACATTGTTGAGTAGTTTTATTTCAAATATGCATATATCATGACTAGTGACCTGAGCAAGATGACCAAGACTAGGTATATTTAATCTTTTATTCCTAGGGCCTTTTATTCCTAGGGCCAGATTTTTAAATGGAACTGTGCTCTGTTCAATGAAAGCTGTTGGTTTTCACAACTTGATCTTCTGGGATCTTCATTTTACACCAGGAAGCCATTTACTCAAATGTTCGTGATCATTCTAAAATGATGGAGAGCAAGGTGTTTGCATAACACCTTATACTTTATGAAATACTTTCATATGTGTCATGCCTTTTATGTTAACTACTCTGGGGTAGATCTTATCATCCCTGTTTCACCTAAGTAAATTCAGATACAAAATGCCTTAAGCTGTATAAAGGAACATGAGTTTTAAAAAACAGCTGTATGCATGAGGAGATTGGGCAGGGTCACACAGACCTAGCTGTGCAAGTCATTGGCTTCTTTTGCCACAAATAATGCTGTTGATGAAGAAATAATATTATACTTTGCTGATGCATATAAAAAATTGAGGTAAGACTGAATTATCGTTCAGCTGGCTGACACTCAGGTCAGTATCAGAGGGGCAGAACTCCTGGAATTAAGCAGGGTTTTATATTCTAAAGTAGAGCCTTTGTGACCTGTTTTCCCTTCAGAATGGTTTCCTATAGGTGACTCTGTTAGCCAAGCCTGCAGAGCAGCCATTATGTCTTCAGGATACCCCAAGCAGAAGACAATGAGTATGCCACAGATTCTCAGTTGGCTAGGCAATATTCTAAGTATTGGAGCTAACACAATTAATAGAAAGCTTCCTTGCCCAAAGAATATGACAGTATGGTGGAGGTGGAAGGGGTGTTCACTTAAACTAAGCCTTTTAGTAGAATGAGATCAGGGCTGTGATGGGTGACAGGCCTGCTTGTGTAAGGGATGAGTAGTTAGCCCAATAAAGAGGGAACATTTCAAAAAGAGACATCAACGTGGAAGAACAAGGAAATCACCAGTAACTTGGTGTTTCTGGAAGGCAGAATCTGAACAGGGAAATGGCAATCAGTGAGACTAGAAGATACAGGCAGAGGCCCTGTGATGGGAGCCATCTTTTCTGACATGGAAAAGTTTATCTTTTATGGTGCTGGGCACCTGGATCCAAATGGTTGGATTTGTATTGAGTTCATAACACCGTGGAGAAGGGATGGGAGGATCTGAACATGAAGAGAGGGAGTTAGAAGGCTTCTGAATTCATCCGGATGAGGGATGTGGAGCCTCAACAGACGAAGTGGGAGTAGAAGGGAAAGGGCAGAGCTTAGAACCATGAAGAAGCTGGAGCCACAACTTGAGGACTGGACACAGAAGCTAAGGACTAGAAAGGTGTCCAAGATGACATCGTTATTTTTGGTCCAAAGGAGGACGCCATAAATCCTTATAGGACATGCTGTAGGCAGGGCAGTTTTAAGACAAAGATAATAAGTTCAAGTTTAGAAATGTGTGAGAAGTGTTTATGGGACACTTCTAAGACAATGCTTTGAGACAGAGAAATCAGTTTATATCTCAAAGCTAGAAACACAGCTTCTGCTCTTGTTTGTATTAATTTTTTTTTTTTCTCATGCTACTCTTTAAATCAGTGGTTCTTTGGGACTTCATCATGACCAACTTTAAGGATCTGATGACAGCCACGGATTCCCTGGGGGTAGAAAAGCACATGTACACATTCATAAAACGTGACACACAATTACAGGTAATTTGAACAGCTCCAAGATAATACTCCTTGCTTTAAATGATACATGAAACTTTAAAACTCGATGCAAATCTCTGAGCTGCCAAGTTACATATTGAGAGACTATCAAGGATATTCTGCTATTGCTATATGATCAGAGTCCAATTGCAACCACATGGTTTATTACCGACCCAAGTCAATAGGACGTCGACAGGCAGTTACATACCTAAAAATTGGAGCACACAGGCTCGTTTTAACTCTTCTGTACACTACGCATATCTTTTTCATGACCCCATTCTTTGCCTGTGTTATAAACTCCTCCTCCGACTTTCCCCCAAAACGCAGCTAACAGAATGTGAGGTTGTTCAAACTCTGTTACTACTTATTGACAAATGTAGTCTTGTCCCAGTTCATTTCATAAGCTGAGAAAGCTGTTGTGAGAACAAACTCATGTCATCTTCCACTGCATTCTCTGCTCAAGTTGGTTAAATTCTATGTCCGGAAGTCAACTCACTTTTGTTTAGACAAAAGTATAAACATCCCACAGCTTCTGTCTCTGTATTTTAACTCTTTTTCTACAAGCTCTGTACATGTTCTCACAAGATAAACTTTTTCACACATTTTGTTCTCCTGCTGAGGAATGTTGGCATTCCTCTCCTCTAATGTGCTGAGTAGTGCTTCAGACCAACAGAGTCCCCCCAGAAGATACAAAGGTGCATTAAAGATATTGTCATCTATTATTTATTGAGTGCCTATTAGGTACTAGGTCTCCCTTGAGGGTTTCCAGTCTAGTGAAAGAGGCAAATGTGGATTTATAAATTGCACACAGTGTGATCATTATGTTAGTAGAGGTGTTGAACTCAGGGGATTATAAAACATGCATGCAGGGATGCCCCTTGCCTAATGGGTTGAGTCTTTTGGTCATTTTTGTGTGAGCATTTATTGCACCCCTCCTGAGTGGGCTTCATGGTGCTGTAGGGGTAAATAGTTGGACAAATCTTGAATTTGAGCAACTTTGACAGCTTAATGAAGATGTACAAAATAAGCTTTAATGGGAGGTAGAAGTAAAACATGCCACACACACGTGAAGAAAAGCAGAGGGGAAACTAGTACTTATTAAGTACCTATTATGTGTCAGAAGTTATTTTAGATACTTTCATTTATACTTTCTAATTGAATGCTCCTACCTGTATTTAGGCTTAATTAGCCTTTTCTAATTTAATTTAGAAATTAAGACTCAGAAATGACAAATTAACTGAAGAGTTCCTTGTTTGTGAAACTCATGATATTTCCAATCTATATTGCTAAAGGACCTTAGGAAATACATCAAAATAATGAAGTGAGACAGAATATGACCCATTTACTTAATGCCCAGTGTTCCAGTTTTCTCTCCACTTCATTTATCTCTTTCGCCCTGCCCATTATGGGTCAGTTTATACCCAGAACATCCCTAGGGGTTGTACCTTACCAGCTTTAACTATCATTAATATTATGATAATTTCAAAAATAAATCCCTTTGGATGTGGCTTAGCAACTGGCTCCTATCTTTCTCCTGTGATTTACCCCATCTTTGGTAGCGTTAATATTAGAGATAATTAAACATGCTGTCTTTACAGGATAATTTTCAATGGGCATGTCTTCTTTTGTCCTAAAGTATGAGCATTTCTTAATAAGGCATAGACATGGCAGGCACCTTTTCTTATGTTTCAGTGCCTTTTCATGTCCTTTTTAACAAGACTGCTGACAAAGCCACTCTTTTTTTTTTTTTAACTTTACAATATTGTATTGGTTTTGTCATATATCAACATGAATCCACCACAGGTATACATGTGTTCCCCATCCTGAACTCTCCTCCCTCCTCCCTCCCCATACCATCCCTCTGGGTCATCCCAGTGCACCAGCCCCAAGCATCTAGTATCGTGCATCGAACCTCCACTGGTGACTCGTTTCATATATGATATTATACATGTTTCAATGCCATTCTCCCAAATCATCCCACCCTCTCCCTCTCCCACAGAGTCCAAAAGACTGTTCTATACATCAGTGTCTCTTTTGCTGTCCCCCATACAGGGTTATTGTTACCATCTTTCTAAATTCCATATATATGCGTTAGTATACTGTATTGGTGTTTTTCTTTCTGGCTTACTTCACTCTGTATAATGAGCTCCAGTTTCAACCACCTCATTAGAACTGACTCAAATGTATTCTTTTTAATGGCTGAGTAATACTCCATTGTGTATTTGTACCATAGCTTTCTTATCCATTCATCTGCTGATGGACATCTAGGTTGCTTCCATGTCCTGGCTATTATAAACAGTGCTGCGATGAACATTGGGGTACACGTGTCTCTTTCAATTCTAGTTTCCTCAGTGTGTATGCCCAGCAGTGGGATTGCTGGGTCATAAGGCAGTTCTATTTCCAGTTTTTTAAGGAATCTCTACACTGTTCTCCATACAGGCTGTACTAGTTTGCATTCCTACCAACAGTGTAAGAGGGTTCCCTTTTTTCCACACCCTCTCCAGCATTTATTGCTTGTAGACTTTTGGATCGCAGCCATTCTGACTGGCGTGAAATGGTACCTCATAGTGGTTTTGATTTGCATTTCTCTGATATTGAGTGATGTTGAGCATCTTTTCATGTGTTTGTTAGCCCTCTGTATGTCTTCTTTGGAAAAATGTCTGTTTAGTTCTTTGGCCCATTTTTTGATTGGGTCATTTATTTTTCTGGAGTTGAGCTGTAGGAGTTGCTTGTATATTTTTGAGATTAGTTGTTTGTCAGTTGCTTCATTTGCTATTATTTTCTCCCATTCTGAAGGCTGTCTTTTCACCTTGCTTATAGTTTCCTTTGTTGTGCAGAAGCTTTTAAGTTTAATTAGGTCCCATTTGTTTATTTTTGCTTTTATTTCCAATATTCTGGGAGGTAGGTCATAGAGGATCCTGCTGTGATGTTTGTCGGAGAGTGTTTTGCCTATGTTCTCCTCTAGGAGTTTTATAGTTTCTGGTCTTACGTTGAGATCTTTAATCCATTTTGAGTTTATTTTTGTGTATGGTGTTAGAAAGTGTTCTAGTTTCATTCTTTTACAAGTGGTTGACCAGTTTTCCCAGCACCACTTGTTAAAGAGATTGTCTTTAATCCACTGTATATTCTTGCCTCCATTGTCAAAGATAAGGTGTCCATAGGTGCATGGATTTATCTCTGGGCTCTATTTTATTCCATTGATCTATATTTCTGTCTTTGTGCCAGTACCATACTGTCTTGATGACTGTGGCTTTGTAGTAGAGCCTGAAGTCAGGTAGGTTGATTCCTCCAGTTCCATTCTTCTTTCTCAAGATTGATTTGGCTATTTGAAGTTTTTTGTATTTCCATACAAATTGTGGAATTATTTGTTCTAGCTCTGTGAAGAATACTGTTGGTAGCTTGATAGGGATTGCATTGAATCTATAAATTGCTTTGGGTAGTATACTCATTTTCACTATATTGATTCTTCCAATCCATGAACATGATACATTTCTCCATCTATTAGTGTCCTCTTTGATTTCTTTCACCAATGTTTTATAGTTTTCTATATATAGGTCTTTAGTTTCTTTAGGTAGATATATTCCTAAGTATTTTATTCTTTTTGTTGCAATGGTGAATGGAATTGTTTCCTTAATTTCTCTTTCTATTTTCTCATTATTAGTGTACAGGAATGCAAGGGATTTCTGTGTGTTGATTTTATATTCTCCAACTTTACTATATTCATTGATTAATTCTAGTAATTTTCTGGTGGAGTCTTTAGGGTTTTCTATGTAGAGGATCATGTCATCTGCAAACAGAGTTTTACTTCTTCTTTTCCAATTTGGATTCCTTTCATTTCTTTTTCTGCTCTGATTGCTGTGGCCAAAACTTCCAAAACTATGTTGAATAGTAATGGTGAAAGTGGGCACCCTTGTCTTGTTCCTGACTTTAGGGGAAATGCTTTCAATTTTTCACCATTGAGGATAATGTTTGCTGTGGGTTTGTCATATATAGCTTTTATTATGTTGAGGTATTCCTGCTTTCTGGAGAGTTTTTATTATAAATGGATGTTGAATTTTGTCAAAGGCTTTCTCTGTATCTATTGAGATAATCATATGGTTTTTATTTTTTCAATTTGTTAATGTGGTGTGTTACATTAATTGACTTGAGGATATTGAAGAATCCTTGCCACTCTTAAGTTTCCTTTACTGCATGGCAGTTATGACAGCTTAGATCCATTTACCCAGTGTCACACAAGTTACTGGATATGCTCAATAGATGACCCAAGTTTTAACCTTTTTATAATTTAACACTATTTATTTGGCTGCATTAGATCTTAGGTGCAACACGTGGGATCTTTTGTTGCAACACACTGATTCTCTAGTTGTGATACACAGGCTCAGTAACTCCGGGACATGTGGGATCTTAGTTCCCCAACCAGGGATCTAACCCACGGTCCCTGCATTGAAAGGTAGATTCTTAACCGCTGGACCACCAGGGAAGTCCCAACACTTTAAATGAAAGCCAGCAAGCTTCACCTGATGGTACATTATTAACACTATATGTCTGAAACAAGCTCACTTCTCAGCCACATGTTCAGACAGAAGGCACTCATATGAGTATCTTGAGATGTTCCTTTGAAGATCTTATGCCACAGAGCAAGCATTTATTTATAGCTTTACTTTTTTCTTTATCAAATGAATTTTACACACAAAAAGGGTTTTATGTATAGTGTTTTTCTTATGTACCTCTTACTTTTCCTTCTCATTTCATTCACCTGTTGTTCTACATTGGCTATCAGTATTTGTCAGACAGCCTTCCTAGGTGTAACATCTAAAGCAAGACTCACCTGGGCACCTTGCATTCTTTGCCTGGTGTTTGCCCAGTAGTCATCAGTCATGTTTGTTCATTAGTTGTTGGGGTGATGAGCCAAGACACTGTACTCTCAGCTGGGGCTGGAGCCTGTTTAGCTTGGCACTGATTAATGATGTGTATGGAATAAGCCAGTTGCAGACCCATCTTAGAAGCCCAGTTAGCCAAAGACAAATAGCTGAAAGTTGGCTGATGGGAGCACAGGAGGTGGACTCTTGAGAAAGGAGAGTCATTTAGAAACAGTGGTATGACTTTTGGTTGTCATAACTAGGGAAGAGGCAGGTTCTGCAGTTAAAATAAATGCCTTGGGGTGTGGTTTCTTGGTAGGTACCCCAAATTCCGTGTAAGGCATGTTACTGATATACTTTCATAACTGCATCATTTCCCTATGCTGTGGGACCTACCATTTATAACTTGCTTATGGAGCCTTCTCAGCCACACCTTCAGACAGAAGTCACTCGTGTGAGTATTTTGAGATGTTCCTTTTGAAGATCTTATGCAAAAGAGCAAGCATTTGTAGCTTTACTTTTTCTTTATCAACTGAACTTTACACACACAAAAGTTATTGTGTATAGTGTTTTTCTTGCCTTATGTACCTCTTGTTTTTCCTTCTCATTTCATTCACCTGTTGTTTCATGTTGGCTTAGCATCCATTTCTTTACTCAAAACTTCTCCTCTTTGCCTTTTTCTATCCTTTATGTGAGACAATGAGGAAGAAACACATTCATTTTCAAGTTATAGAAAAAATATCTTAGTGCTAACTGGAGTCTTATCCATTTAGTGGCATGCCAAAATTGGGCATGGTACTTTATTTCATCCTTTCTAGAACAGGCTTTTTCTCCCTATTACTGACATAAAACTGACAGAAAACATTTCTGAAGTTCCATTGCCAACTTCTGGCTAGAAACTTTAGGGATATGTATTTCCTGAAGATAAATAATCCCCTTGTTCAGAAGGCATTTTTTCACTAACCTATCTGAAATGCTTAATTCAAAAGTTATAGGGATGCCCAAATCCATTTGGGTGGAGAAAATCCAGAGATGAGAGGATGACTCCAAGATTACACAGGAGATGAGACAAGAAAATTCACCAGGTGTTCTGGCTTAGTTATTAATGTTTGGTTTTATGACTTTGCTTCCTCTACTCAAAGATTTTAATTTTTCATCACTTCCTGCAAGATAGAGCTCAGATTCTTCTACTTGGCAGCTACAGGCATCCATAGTTTGATCGTGTCCTGTCTCCCACAGCTTATTTCCTATCCCTCTCCCTAAGTGAGGGAGAAGGAAATGGCAACTCACTCCAGTATTCTTGCCTGGAGAATCCCATGGACAGAGGAGCCTGGCAGGCCACAGTCCATGGGTTCGCAAGAGTCAGCTATGACTTAGCGACTAAACCACCACCACCACCTCCCTAAGTGAATAAGCATAAACAACAGCTGTCATGGATGTATGGTCTTGTAAAAGCTGCTCAACAAATACTCTTTAATTCTTACATCACCCTGCAATGTTTATACTGTAATCTCCAGTTTACTAGGGATCTGAGACTTGGAGAGTTAAAAAATATGCTCTAGGACACACAGATGCAAAAGTAAGAGAACCATGAATCAGACCCAGTTCTGTGTGACTCCAGTGGTCACTGTTTTCCTTTGACCTTTTACTAAAGCCAAAGTGATCTTAAGAAAGTGCTTTTCAATTGGCTTGGAAAGCCCATCTCCCTCGCTTCTGTTTTTAGATCTAAATCAAACCCATCCTGAAGAACCCCACCAGAACCTGCTTTGTTCATAGGATGCTTCCTAACCACCCCAGATGGAAATGGTCTCACCTGCCAGGTAGGAATCGGGAGCTTTGGGCTGTATGCCACTCTCCAGTGTGTGATTTTTGAGTAAATAATTTAATTCTAGCTTGGCACATGCTGCAATCTGACCTCTAGAGTTCCACTCGGTTAAAAATTTTAGGATTCTGAACACCCTTTTAATTTCTTGTGAGATAAGAACACTAATGTATCTCTTATTTGAATATTTGTCTTTGACTCCTTCCTTAACACAAGGCTCCCAAATCATTTGGAAATCCTAAGTGATAAGAGCTCTAAGAGAATTTTTTATTCTACTGAGCTGACTCTGGGTGGACCCCTAGATGGAAATTGTCACCAGAAAGACCAGGCCATGATTAGAAGCTTGGAATTTTCAGCCTTGCCCCATCCTCCAGATAGGGGACAAGGGCTGGAAATGGCAGTCATAGTTGGCCATGCTCACATGAAGAAATCTCCATAAGATCCCAATAGCACAGGGTTCAGAGAGCTTCTGAGTTGGTGAATACATCCACACCAGGAGAGTGATATACCCCAATTCCATGGGCACAGAAGCTCCTGCACTTGGCACCTTCCAGACCTCACTCCATGCTTCTCTTCATCTGGCTTTTCAACCGTATCCTTTACCATATCTTTAATAAACTAGTAAATGTAAAAAAAATTAGGATTATGAAGTTATATCATGTATATAATTTCTTGTATGCATTAAGTCCTATACCTCTGTGCCTGTCTCACCCCCATTTCCCAGTGGCTATGTGTGTGTGTTAGTCGCTCAGTCATGTCCAACTCTTTGCGACTCAATGGACTGAGCCTGCCGGGTCCCTCTGTTCATGGGTTTCTCCAGGCAAGAATACTGGAGTGGGTTGCCATTCCCTTCTTCAGGGGATCTTCCCAATCCAAGGATCAAACCCGGGTCCTCCGCATTGCAGGCAGATTCTTTACCATCTGAGCCAAGTGCAGTGCCTTATGCAGAAGGAGTGGCATACAGATGGTATTGTGGAGAAACACATCTACTCTTCAGTTCTATCACACTCCCTTTTATTTGCTTGTCTCTTTTATTCACTTACTCATCCATTTATTTATTTATTACTAGCACAGACTTTTCCTATAACTTCCAGGATCCTTCCTGAGATCTTCTAGAAGACTCATCTCCACTTTTAGGCAATATAGTTATTGCCTAAAATAACTATAGTTTGGGCAAAATTATTGGGCAATAGTTATTGCCTTGAGGGTAAGAACTTTTCATTTTTTTATACTCAAATAAGAAACCAAAAGGAAAAGTCACTTTGAGAATATGAGATTTCAGAAAAAGAAGTTTGAACAAATACCAATAAGCAGTTTGTAACATTTGCAGTGTCACGGTTTATTCAGCATTTCATCAATCCTTGTGCACCTGTGCATACTAGCCTATAGTTACTGCCCTGTATAGAAATATGGGTGGCTACCAAGTAACTGAGGTCACCAGGTTTCAAGTTTGGTTTCAAAGGACTATCGTCTTCTGCACCATCTTCAGTGACACTTGTCCCCTTTGACTCCTAAAATTTTGGTTCCTGCAAGTTCTCAAGCATTCCTTTTAGGAGAAAATGGTTCTGTTTATCCATCAGCAGACACCACTGGGAAAAATAGATATCATTGTCTTCCCCTCGTATCCCCCAGAAAATTCTCGGACCCCAGTTTTCACCTGTCAGGCTTCCCCGGTAGCTCAGATGGTAAAGAGTCTGCCTGCAATGCGGGAGACCTGGGTTCAATCCCCAGATTGGGAAGATCCTCTGGAGAAGGAAATGGCAACCCACTCCAGTATTCTTGCCTGGAAAATCCTATGGATGGAGGAGCCTGACAGAATACAGTCCATGGGGTCACAGAGTCAGACATGACTGAGTGACTTCACTCTCTTCACCTATCAGATGTTCATACTAACTGAAATTTGAAAAGAAAGGAAAAGGTGAGCATGCTCAACATCAGAAGGTGTACAGTTTGAACAAGGTGACCTATGTCTTCCCACTATTTTATACATTCAACAAACATGTGTTGGCCCCTCCTGAGTGTTTGGCACTGTTCTTAGACCCATAACTAAGTTCTTTCCATGGATAGTACACCATTTCCAGAGGTGTCATTGTTGACTTCAAATTGCCAAGATAGTGAGATAGAAATACTGTTTAGCTATTGGGTTGAACAACTTTCACAAGCACATACCACTGAACATAAGTTCAGACCCTGAAAGAACTTGAGCTATTTCTCAATAAATTTGGTTTGGGGCATTAGGGCTTTTAAGAAAATTTAATCCAAAGTTATTGAACAATCAAATGTGTTAGGTAAAATTAACTATTGCTGACTAACATCGTTTCCTTCAGAGATGATAGATAAGTGCTATTGTGAAGACCAAATTCAGTTGATTGGTAGTGACTGCCTGCAGACAGAGTTCTGGTTCAGCAGGAAAGAAAGTGCTGTGATGGATTAGTCATGTCTGCCACTGTCATGGGAGAGAAGAATGCTGAGATATGTGCTATATAATTGCCATCTAGGCTGTTTCTTTCAAAGGACCCATCAGTAAGCGGGGCAGGAGGTGTCACATTCAGGTGAATACAGGGCAGACCCAGTGGATTTCTGTGACAGTAGCTGCCTCCTTGGATGCATTAGATCCAAACCACCAAATGACTGAAAGGATTTTGCAGAATCAGGGCACTTTGGGTGGTTTTAATTGTCTGAGCTTTGTGGCCATGGTGGCTGACAGGTTCTCCTTTAAAGATAATAAATAGCTCACAATTGCTTTACTTTGGAAAGTGCTCTTCTGCCCTGGGACTCTGTAATAACCAACTGTGGAAAAGGAAAGGCCTGGGGATTTATGAGATGTCCCAATTTACAACCATCTGGGAGAAATACAGCAGGGCGTTGGTACATCAGTGTTTTAACCAGAGTTAATCCATCATTGCTACTGTACAAACCCTCTCTTTCCCTCTGCTTAAAACTATCACACAGATTTGACCCCAGACTTCACCAGGACGGGCCAGAAATCATGTTTTAAAGCATGTAATTCAGAAATACAGTCAAATTGACCTTTGGTTTACTACACTGTAGGGGATATTTTCCAGGTATGAGAAATTTTAAAACCTACTAACGATAAGAAGAAAAATGAGGTATAGTCTCTTCCTTCAAAGGGAAACCAGTAGTGAATACATAATTTCAGGACACTCTGGGAAGTGAAGTCCTTGAAGTGATCCGACAAGAGCAACAACATGTTTGTATGCACAGAAAACAGTGGTATGCTAAATCGTCTCTTTGCTTGCCCTGCCCCCAATTATATTGGTAACTCACACCCATGATAGCACTTATTGAGGCCACTGTTATTTTTGTTCACATCTATTTGTTCCTCCTGACTGCCTTTGAGTTCTGTAAGAGTGAGCCTTGGATCTAGTTCTTTGTGTTTCCAGCACTTCGGGACTGAATACATGCAGCTGACTCAAACTACCTGGCAGTTAGGACATCAACCCTCTGCACCGTCAAAATTCCACATATGATACGTAGTTTGGGCATTTCCTTTGTAAGTGTGGCTCCACATCTAAGGATTCGACCAACCCTGAATCATGTAGCTGTAGCATTTCCTTTGAAAATAATCCACAAATAAGTGGGCCTGCATAGCTCAAACCCATGTTGTTCAACAGTCAACTGTACTTTTAAAGCTTCTAATGCCATACCCGGAATTGACAACTCATTAGATAAAATTTAGAAAATAAAAGCATATTTACTCTTCATATGTTTTGTTGATGATTCAGCTGAATCTGTTTGGAAAGTAAAAGGCATTTCTAAATTTCTCAATGAAGAATGGTCCACTTATAATATCACACCGTAAACTATAGAAACAAACATTTGATATACCATTTGCTTAAAACTGTAAAAACACAAGAAAATATTACATGTTATTTATGCATACAGGCATATGTAGAATTATAAAAATATCTACAGAAAGAATATATCTCTGGCAAGGGTAGAATGAGGTATGGCATTTTATATCTTTAAAAAAGACATCTAAAACAAAATGTTGACACAAATAAAATTAATATGGTGGATGATGAAGTATCTGCTGTAGTATTTTCTGTTGAAATATTTCATAATTTTGAAGCTTATAATTACTTTTTTAGTGAAATAAGACCACTGAGAGGGAAAAAATATCACACTCTTAATTTGCCGAGTACTGAAAAGGAAATAGTATTTGGAGAAGGACGACAAGAAGATTCCCTCCTGTATGTCAGAGTTTACACCAGTGGGCTCTGCTGCATGGCCATGCCCCTGCGCAGTTTGTCTGCTGAGGGGCATCCACCAGCACGTTCACTTTGGTGCACGGTCCTTCCGGAATGACTTGTCGAAGCAGTGATCCCCATGTCTTCAGAGTTCGGCAGCCTTGCCTGGTGGCAGAGCTGGTTTATAGAAGCCAGACCTTGCCTTTTCTACCCCATTTCCCCCGTGTTCTTGCCTGAGCAGTCCGCTTATGAAAAGTTTATTCAATCTCCCTTCCAGAGGGGTGGGTTGTCCTCTTTCATTTGTCACTATTTAATAGCTTATGCAAACCTACTAGGAGAGCCAAATGTGGGAGGCTTCAGGATTCACCCTCATTTACAGTAAGTACACAATGCATTTACAGTAAGTCTTCTCCATAAGAACCTTCAAAGTTGTGAAATTTCAAAGATGTGAATGTATGTGCCATGAATATCTAGCATGAGTGAAATGGCATCTTGCCTTCCGTCTTCTATTACTGATGATCCTTCAGCTCTACCATCTTCCATCTCCTTTCCCTCCTCCAGTCATTAACTCTTCTTTCCTGCTCACTCTATGCCAGCCCCTGAATGTCGGCTGTTGTACTATACTATCCTACTTTTCAGGGTACTTTATGGCCTGAAAACCAGCCCCATTGGTTTCTGCTTCTCTCACCACACATGGTCATGCATTTTGACTGACTTACTTGACATGTCGTTTATTCAAAGCCATGGAATTAAATGCCACCCACTAATGTGATTGGCAGGGACTTTGCTTGCCTGAGGCAAGCATCCTCAGACACTAGTGAAAATAGCTCCCTGCTGTCCACCAGGGCCTTCAATTAGCTAACCAGCAAATCTAGCCTGATGGCTGTATTAATCTGGCTCCCTGTTTCAGTGGGGAAAAGAAGCCTGGTCACAGGACTGTTTGCCTCTTGGTCTCCCCTGCTCTAAGGGCAAGATGCAGAGGGAAGGCATTAATCCCAGCCCTCACCTCTTCTGCCTCCTCTTTTGAACTGGCTCCCTGTGGATGCTGAAGAAACTGAGAAGGATGTTTCTTCCACATCCATTGTTCTTCCACAAAGCCAGCACTAATTGATTTTGAGATGAATTGCTAGTTGAAATGTTTTTTTTTTTTTTTTTACTGGCTGTAAAGGTGCCTGAAACCTTAAATTAAAATGCCTTCTTGTGAAGAGCAGGGCAGCTGTTAGTGCCTGTGTCTTCATCATCAGATGTGAAATCACCCAGTTAGCACCTGCACGGAACCACAGATCAGACATCATTTAATAAGTTATTTGGGGCTGATGGCAAAGCCCTCAGAGCTCTTAGTTTGGATATGATCAGATTCTCAGGATGATTGAACCTGTCTGAGCATCACTACCCCCTGCCATCTGATTCCTACTTTATTTGTAGTTGAACTAGGGGAAGTTCTGAGCAAGGAAAAGGCAGTGCCAAGCAGCTAGCTCCATTTCTAACAGCTCTGGTGCCATCTGCTTTGCTCTCGGGGTGAGTTTAAAAAAGTTATTTTTCATAGTGTCTCTAATAATAGCCCTCCATCAGGTTCCCCAGGCCCGTCTGGACACTGCCAACCACAGGCTTGCTCACTCAGTGTTGGCACTCAGGCATCTGCCATGTATCTGGAAATGCTGATACTGATTGCTGCCCAGGGGACTGCGGGCTTATTGGGAAGGCGGTGGCTGCCCTTGCTACAGTGGGTCCCTGAGCAACACCTGAGCCCAGGTAACAGATGCTTGCACCATGGTGACTAGGGCCGCCTCAGTGAGAAGCAGCCCAGGGAAAATTACCCAGCCCCCGAGTGGGGTGGCATCAGAGAGCCCTGTCCAAGCCTGCTCAGAGCAGATGCAGTCTCCTGACCATCTCTCTGACTGTCCCAGGTGAAAGCACTCACCCTCTCCACACTGTAGCTAGTACCTGAAGGCCAGCCCTTAGGGGAACTGTTAGAGCCCTTGAGGGCTGTAACAAGCCAAGCTGTGGGTTCCTCATCTGTAAGTTGAACATCCCTTTCTCTTTTTCCTGAAATGACAATCATCATAGCTCCTTCCTACCTTCTTATGCCTCCTCATTTAAGACCAGTAGCCCTCAACCTCAGCTGAACTTTAGTGCCTCCTTGGGAGCTTTGTGGAAAATGCAATGGCACCCCACTCCAGTACTCTTGCCTGGAAAATCCCATGGACGGAGGAGCCTGGTAGGCTTCAGTCCATGGGGTAGCTAAGAGTCGGACACGACTGAGTGACTTCACTTTCACTTTCATGCATTGGAGAAGGAAATGGCAACCCACTCCAGTGTTCTTGCCTGGAGAATCCCAGGGACGGGGGAGCCTGGTGCGCTGCCATCTATGGGGTCGCACAGAGTCGGACACGACTGAAGTGACTTGGCGGTGGCGGCGGCAGCGGGGAGCTTTGTAGAGTGTGACCAGTGGGTTTTCAGTGTGTGAAACCCATTCCCAGCTAGATGAATCAGAATCTATGGGGGTGAGGCCAGCCAAAGGTACATTTTAAATTTTGTTGTAGACTGAAAATTGGGAATTACTGATTTTGAGGCTGTTTCTTCTTTTAATCATTTGATGAGTCCATCTGTCATATATTAAACAGACCTTTTGTCAATTACTATGTGATCAGATCATGCAGACTCTGAATATACAAGAGTCATCACCAAGAAGGACACAGCCCATGACATTATGATACAGTCCTATGAGGGGAGAATAGGTGGTCCGACGTTGCCTTTAGTGAGAGGGCAGCAGGTCAGAGATGGATTTCTAGATTTGAAGAATGAACAGGTATTGGAAGGAGGTCATTAGTCACAGGTGGGAGGAAGTAAGCACAAGTGAAGCTACAGGATGAAGTTCAAGGCACTGGGAGAATCTCAGTGTGGCTGGATCATGGAATCTGAAGGGTGATACAGTGTAGAAGGCATCGGCTAGAAGGGAGTGGAAGGCAACCATGAGGGCCCTCGTGGTCACGCTGAAGGAGCCAGTCTTCACCAACAGGCAGTGATGAGATTACCTTTTGGAAATAATCCAGCCTCTATGTAGGGGGGCTGGAAGGGGCAGAGTTGAAGCCAGAGGCTGTTGGGAAGTCGCATCAGGTGATGAGGCAGGGTTCCAGGGGTGGGTCAGTGATAATAATGTGAAGTCAAAGAAAAGAATAGATATTTAAGAGGCGAATGAGCATCTCACACTTCTGAAAACTATAATCCTCCTAGCAAAATACCCAACTTTCATGAACTAGGTTCCCCAGCCCAGAGAGTTCCACCATTTGGATCATTGCTACTTTGTTTTTCATCACTCACCAAAGACATAATGAAACTCCAAGGTGCAATACCAGCACAGTACAGATACATGGGCCCCTAAGAACAAGACTGTCAGCAGTTTGCATTCCAGACTCTGATTTGGGAGGAGTCAAACCAATGGAACAGCCCAGTCTTCAGTGAACTCTTCTTATTCTCAGCTCCTGGGTTCATATCTTGGCTTTTGATTTGATGCATAGTAAGCCTAGTGTTTGATGGATTCAGAAATGCTGTCTTAGAGAGGTCTGATCATGGTGTCCTCACAGCCCATGTTACACACAGCTCAGAATTAGGTCATCGACACCCGCTCTGAGGGATGCTCACAGGAGCTCAGAGAGCTATTAAGACCCACTGGAGCATCAGAGGTGGGGAGAAGCTAAATAGCTTGCTGGTTCTTATGATTATCACATGCCAGGCTTAGATCATGTCCTCTATGAAGTGCAGAGACACTTTATTGCATTTATTAATGAACAGACTATTTCAGATTCATCTGGTATAATTTGAGGACATAGAATGAAATTGAGGATGGGCTGGAGGTTGCACACCAGCTGAGCTGACTTGTGATTTCAGAACAGTCTCTATTCACTTACATTAAGCCTGATCCCATGGAGTCCTGGAGAGTCAGACCCATCAGCAGGGGCCTGCACTGGTCCAACCCCAGTAGGAGGTGTGGTAGAAGGAAGCAAGGATGGGCCAGAGTGTCTTCCAGTCCGTGAAACCATTCTGAGGGAGAGCTGAGAACACTGTTTAAAGAAACAACTCTTTAATCTGTCTGAACCAATTCTATTCAGTGCAACCTAAATATAATCTTGAATTGCCCTGCACATGTTATGAACCCCCCAGGTTGTCATGAGGATTTTTGCATGCTACAAGGAAGATTTTTTTTCCTTTGGATAAGCTGTTATTAGAATGGTGATTCACGGGAAGCCTCCTAATGATGAGTATAGAGTAATGGGGTAAATATTGTGCATCTTCTAATCCTAACTAGAGATATTCACCTCCACTTTATAGACAAGGAAACAAGATTCAGAGAAGCTAGAGCAATTTGCCCAGTTAAGTGAATGATGGAGGCAGACTGTGAAATGAGCACTGCCTAATTCTAAAGCCAGGTATTTTCCTTCTATACCAGGGGTTAGCAAACTCCCACCTGCAGGCTGTATACCCAGTCTACCAGCTATCTTGTCAAATGAGGTTTTATTGGCACACAGCCATGCTCATCATTTCTTATTATCTGTGGTCACTTTCATGGCACCACAGCAGAGCTGGGTAGCTACTACAGACACTATATGGTTCACAAAGCTTAAAATATTTCTTATCTGGCCCTTAAGAGAAGTTTGCCAACCTCTGCTCTAGATCAAACTGCCCCAAGATAAATACAGAAAAATTAAATCCTGCTCCTTGGGCTAAGAAATCACTTTTATTTTTTCTTTCTTTCATTTAATATACTTGATTTATTGTTGTTCAGTCGCTAAGTTGTATCCGACTCTTTGCGACCCCATTGACTGCAGCATGACAATACACTTGATAGCACTCAGCAGAAGTCTTGTTTGCTTGAACTGACTCAGGCAGTCCATTCCCTACCTATGGCAGAACTATAAAGTAGAATCATCTCTAGTTTCCAGAAGCTATCCTAAGTTTAAAGACCTCTAAAGGATGGAGGTCAGTTGACAGCCTACATCTGGTTCAGTAACTGTCCCTTCCAGGTAAGTCACCAGTTTTCACCCTAACTTCTTGAACTTTTTCTAGGCAAGGCCACTTCTCCCCACATTCTAACCTTGGAGAGTAGCCCCCTAGAGTGAGTCCTAGTCTCCAGAAAAGTATCCTGCTTATACATGGGTACCTGGGGTCTTCCTTCCCCCATACTCCTCTTCAGGTGGAATCCCTCAAGTTTTCTCAGCCTTCTGTTGTTTTATGTAAAGAACATTTCTGGGAAGAAAAATGGTTCCAGTCCTAAACCCAGCAATGAGAACTCTCCCTCATGAGTCATTTTAAAGCCAGACCGCATTGGCATCTGTCTTCTCTAAGACAGCCTTTTCTCTTCATCATGGAGATAAATCCATTTAACGGGCACCACTGGTTGGGTAATTGTATATTTGTAAGCATCCCCTTTAGTGGTATACTGCCATGGCTTCTTCCAAAACCCTTCACTCAGCTTCAGATCAGCCCCCTCCAGCTCACCTCTGAAAGAAAGCCCAGAACGACCTCTGGAACCCCAAGACACCATCTCAAAGCCACAGACATTATTCCTTAGGCTGTGGAAAAGTGCTCTCTGAGAGGTGTGTTAGCAGTCTTACAGTTGTGTTAAGGTTGCATTTGTTTAATTCTATAGATGAACAGTAGAAGCCTGAGAATCTTCAGTGTTGAGCCTATCAATCATTACAGTCCGGCAGATACTTGTTAAGTACCATGGGCCACAATACAAACAAGAAACAGTGCCTGCCTTCCAGGGATTTACAATCTAGATGGGGTTACAGATACACTAGTCATTAACTTCCTTGCTTTATAGACATATGACAGGACTCTCTATAGAGGCCACACTAAAGGCTCAGAAGAGGTGCTGGACATCTGCTGAAATCAGAGGTTCTCACACTTGAAGGTGCATCAGAATCATCTAGAGCAGCTATTAAAACGCTGATTCCTGGGCCCAGCCCTAAAGTTTCTGATTCCATGGGCCTGGGGTGGGCCTAAGAAGCTGCATTTCTAGCAAGTTGCCAGATAATACAGATGATGTGGTCTGGGAATATTTTTATAGGAGAAACCTCTGACATAATTTCATTCTCAAAAGGTAAGGGGACTCACATTTGTCATGAATCTAGTATGTTCCATTCACTGTGTCAGATGCTTTGCACATAGTATGTTGTTTAGATTTTACAACAACCCTGTGAACTCTGTACTATTATTTCCACTTCACAGTGAGTAAACTAAGGCTTGAGAAGGGGAACTAGTGTTTGCTAACTATCTACAATATACCATGCAGAGTTTTAGGCTTTACCTCATTAACAATAAACAGTGTGTGTGTGTGTGTGTCTGTGTCTGTGTGTGTGTGCACGCGTGTGCGTGCGCACGCGCTCCATTGCTGAGTTGTGTCTGACTCTTTGCAGACCCATGAACTGTAGCCTGCCAGGCTCCTCTGTCCATGGGATTCTCCAGGCAAGAATACTGGAGTGGGTTGCCATTTCCTACTCCAGGGGATCTTCCCAACTCAAGGATCGAACATGCATCTCTTGCATCTCCTGCATCGGCAGAAGGATTCTTTATCACTAACGCTCTGATGAATCTCAAATGATTCATTCTCCCAGTTTACAGATGATGGAAATGAGTCTGGGAGGGATTGAGTGTCTTGAGGAAGTTGGCAGCCTGGTTTCAAAATTGTGTGTGTTGAGCTCTAAAGGCTGTGTAGCTGCCCTGCAACCAGTACCCATCCATTGGCTGAAAACTACTAACGCGAACTCCAAAAGCATATTTTCTCTAATACCTGAGTCATGCACTGCCTACCTCCTGCCTTTGCTCTTGCCAGTCCCTCTGCCTGGAGGGACATTTTCCTCTTCCATTACATCGTAACTCCCATTCATCCTTCAAGTCCCAGCAACAGTCTTGTCTCAACCGTGTAGACTTTGCTGACATCCCTCCTTTCCCCAACTGGCCCAGGAAAAAAGATACCTTTGTATGTGTCCCAATATACATTACTGAATTCCATCACACCACCCAAAATCCTCTGATGATTTATCATTAGTAATAGAAAAAAACAATCTGCATTTTTCATCTTAGTAAAGCCACCTACCATCTTCCCAGCCTTACCTCTCAACTCCACCTCATTTCTCCAATTAAATGAAACCACCAGCCACTCTTCTCCACCTAGAGCTGTTCTCTCCTCTCTCTGAGCTTGCCTCATGCCGTTTCTTCCACTGAGACGGGCTCCTTCCCTGCTCCTCCTCATGTCCATATCTGGCCTCTCCTTAAACCCCAGCCAAAATCCCCATTCTACACCCTCAGCCCTCTGGCACTTGAGAGGGGCTCAGGAAATATTTGAGGGATGAATATCTTGCCCATGCACCACTATGACGTCACGTCCTCTCTTGGAAGATGCAGATGGAGTTGCAAGTCTTTCACTTTCCCAGGCCAGGAGCTCATTCCACACAAGAACATTCACTCTTAGGGCCTTTTACATTGTAGATGCTCAGAAACAGTTGTTGAATGAATGGATGAATGATGCTGGATAAAGATGTAACTGGTGTGTCAGGGTCAAAGAGCTGATGAGACCAGGAGCACACAGAGGCTCCATGGATCAGAAGCTCATTGCAGTTAACAATAATGAAACTGGAGCACCGTCAGACTGCCAGCATGCTTGATTCTATTCAGGGATACCCAGCACTTACACCTTTAACCCACTCTGCCAAGGAGCCAAAAGGTTTTCTCCATTTAAAGTACAAGTGTCTTGTGGGACCCCCACTTCTTTTGTAACATATGATGTTATTACAGTCAGTGTGTGCTGGGAAAACTCCAGAAACACACGGTTCAGACCACAGGCACGGTTCAGACCTTGATTAAATAATCAGTCAATACCAAATGCAAATTCTAAGAGTATGTTTTCTTTGATGTCTGTGGCAAAGCACATGTTGTAATTAAGAAGTTTTAAGTTCACTGATTTGCTCGTGCCTCTGCAACACCATTGTGGGTTTTTCAGAAAATGATTAAAGGTTTCCCAAAGAGGATGGGGTTAAAGATGGTGGTTGTGAGTATCCTGATTTAAATTGCACACATAGAGCACTAACAGAGACTTCACATCATTAATTCTAGTTCTTGTAGAAGGTATGTTGCAAAGGAATAGAAGGCCGTTTGCCCCCTCTGACTATTTTGCCCCTTCTTAAGGAAACAATGACATCTGTCGCTCAGGTCATTGCTGTTGGACATAGAACAATGGCCAGTGCCAAGCAAAACTGTGAGGTAGGCAAAACCAATATTTGGCTGCTGTTTTATCCTGTATACCTACCACTTGCTTCCCTTTTCCTGGGGCCAGTGCCATCCAGACCTCTTCACCCTTATCAACCTACTCTTAAGAAAAGGGCTATATTTTCTTCAAACTGAAGTGTAAATGATTGTTGGGGATTTAAAGGATTGTTCCACTTATGGATGCTTACGTCTAGCAGGGATCAAAGTCTTAAGCAGGAGAAATGGAATTCTAACAGTGGATTTTAAGTGCAGAGCATAAGTAGAAGCTGAAGAGTTTCCCATACTTGCATAAGGGATTATCATCATTTCCATGCAAAGGTACAACCATGAGCATATAAATGAAGATGATTTTAACTTATTTGTTTTCAAAATAGCTTTATTGTTCCTACCCAGTGACCTTTTCCTATTTTTTCTCCAATCTGGGCAACGTCAGCCTCTTAAATTGGTATACCTGCATACTTCATTGCTTATGTTCATTGAGATCTTCGGTTGAAAGTAACAAGAATCCCATTCAAACCATTTCCAGAAAAAAAGGCTTATGTAATCAAACCAGCAAATACCAGGGTTGAACTGACTTTGTGGTTGGAGAAGATGATGGCACCCCACTGCAGTACTCTTGCCTGGAAAATCCCATGGACAGAGGAGCCTGCTGGGCTGCAGTCCATGGGGTCTCGAAGAGTTGGACATGACTGAGCGACTTCCCTTTCACTTTTCACTTTCATGCAAGGAAGAGGGAAATGGCAACCCACTCCAGTGTTCTTGCCTGGAGAATCCCAGGGATGGGGGAGCCTGGTGGGCTGCTGTCTATGGGGTTACACAGAGTCGGACATGACTGGAGCAACTTAGCAGCAGCAGCAACAGCATAGCTTCATCATTGGGTTTCCCCAGTGGCTCAGTGGTGAAGAATCTGCCTGGAATTCAGGAGATGCAGGTTCGATCCCTGGGTCAGGAGGATCCCCTGGAGGAGGACATGGCAACCCACTCCAGTATTCTTGCCTGGAGAATCCCATGGACAGAGGAGACTGGCAGGCTACAGTCCAAAGGGTCACAAAGGGTCGGACACAACTGAAGCGACTTAGTACATGCACATGGCATCACCATTATTAACACATTCTTTGTCTCTCTCCTTCTCTCTCTCTCTCTCTCCACCCCCGCACACACACGTGCACGTGCTTCTAACTTTCTTGTGTCTGATTCTACTGGCATCGGGCTCATTATCTTCCACTCTGCCATATGTTAAGGGACATTCTCACAGTTCTCAATTTGAGGCGAAAAGAGCACACTTCAATTCTGCCTCAAGTCGAGTCAGAAAAGTCTGGGAAGGATGCTGATTGGTCAGTTCATGCTACATACCCTCTTACTAGCGTTATCATTGTGTCTAGTCACACGTAGTCTAGTGACTGTCATCTCTGGCAGCTCCTTAAGAAACTCATGAAATAAGAGAATCTCCTGGCCCTCTGAGCCTGTTTTCTCATCTATAAAATGAGGAAAGTGGAGAGAGCTGTTAAGACTCCCCCAGCATTAACCTAATTCTATTTTAAAACCTCTTCATTTTTGGTGTTCTAGTGGCTATATCTTTGTCTCTCTTACATGTCCTACCTCCCGCTAGAAGGTCAAATAACATTAGGAGATGACAATTACAACCTTGGCTCAACTCTGAGTTTCTCTAAATGAGGAAAGGGACAGCTCCTGCAGTGCCCCTCACATGAAACTACAAAGTGTTATAATTCAGCCTTGACCATATTTAGCCACCATTTATACTGCAAGATATGAGATGGTCACAATTTCAAAATTTTTGAAGCATCCCAAATTTAGCATTTTGCCTGAGTAAAAAAAGAAGCAGATCAGGTGGAAGGTCAACTGGAAATTTTCCTCTCTTCCGTTACACTGGGGGCATGAAACAATGTTTATGTAACTGGTTCCAATTCAGACATAGCCCAGGTTTCAAGCAGTTAAGATGTGGTAGTTTCCATATTATTTACCTGTTTCAACATCACTGAATATGCATACTTCATTCTAAATTCATGTGACATTCTCTTCTTTGAAATACCTTCCCATCTGCCAACAATGTTTATCCATCCATCTGCTCTGTCACATCCACATTTCAGCTGTCATAATCTTTGCTCATCCTGGTTCTCTTATTAGAGCCTTAGTTCACACAAGGCAAAGAGCATGCCTTCAGTTCAGTTCAATTCAGTCACTCATGTCCAACTCTGCAAGCCCATGAACTGCAGCACACCAGGCCCCCCTGTCCATCACCAACTCCTGGAGTTTACTCAAACTCATGCCTATTGAGTCAGTGATCCCATCCAACCATCTCATCCTCTGTCATCCCCTTCTCTGCCTGCCCTCAATCTTTCCCAGCATCAGCGTCTTTTCAAATGAGTCAGCTCTTGGCATGAGGTGGCCAAAGCACTGGAGTTTCAGCTTCAGTATCAGTCCTTCCAATGAACACCCAGGACTGATCTCCTTTAGGATGGACTGGTTAGATCTCCTTGCAGTCCAAGGGACTCTCAAGAGTCTTCTCCAAAACCACAGTTCAAAAGCATCAATTCTTCGGCACTCAGCTTTCTTTATAGTCCAACTGTCACGTTCATACATGACTACTGGAAAAACCATAGCCTTGACCAGACGGATCTTTGTTGGTAAAGTAATGTCTCTGCTTTTTAATATGCTGTCTAGGTTGGTCATAACTTTCCTTCCAAAGAGTAAGCATCTTTTAATTTCACGGCTGCAGTCACCATCTGCAGTGACTTTGGAGCCCAAAAAAATAAAGTCAACCACTGTTTCCATCTGTTTTCCACGAGCACTCAGCAATGTTTGTTATGTTGATTTCACAAATAATGCTTCTCGAGCAAATTTTTAAGCTGTGGTACATATACCCAATGGAGTATTACTCAGCCATTAAAAAGAATACATTTGAGTCAGTTCTAATGAGGTGGTTGAAACTGGAGCTCATTATACAGAGTGAAGTAAGCCAGAAAGAAAAACACCAATACAGTATACTAATGCGTATATATGGAATTTAGAAAGATGATAACGATAACCCTGTATGCAAGACAGCAAAAGAGACACAGATGTATAGAACAGTCTTTTGGACTCTGGGAGAGGGAGTGGGGGGATGATTTGGGAGAATGGCATTGAAACACATATAATATCATATAAGAAATGAATCACCAGTCCAGGTTTGATGCAGGATACAGGAAGCTTGGGGCTGGTGCACTTGGATGACCCAGAGGGATGGTGTGGGGAGGGAGGTGGGAGGAGGATTCAGGATTGGGAACACGTGTACACCTGTGGCGGATTCATGTTGATGTATGGCAAAACCAATACAATATTGTAAAGTAATTAGCCTCTACTTAAAATAAATTTTAAAAAAAGAAAAAAAAAATTAAAATTTTAGTAAAAACACATATTTAAAAAAAAAAAACATGTTTCTTATTAACAGTATGTAGTTGGGTTTTTAGAAAATCCGTTCCCAAATCTCAAAAAAAAAAAGTTTCGATCAATACAGTCTGATTGGGACATTCCTGGTGGTCCATTGGCTAAAATTGCACTCCTAATGCACAGGGGCTAAGTCAGAGATTCCTGATCAAAGAATTAGATTCCACATGCCACAGATAAAAATCCCACATGCCACAACTAAGACCCAGCACAGCCCGATACATAAATAAAAATATTTTTTTAATGTAGTCTGACTTATGGTAACCCTAATAACCAGTGGAATTACACTGCAGAGTAATCCAGCCATCGCCCCAGAAAGTCCCATGAGTCACTGGCCTGGAGGACAGTTGCCTTCATGCCTTTCAGTTCAGTTCAGTTCAGTCGCTCAGTCGTGTCTGACTCTTTGCAACCCCATGAATTGCAGCACGCCAGGCCTCCCTATCCATCACCAACTCCCGGAGTTCACCCAGACTCATGTCCATTGAGTCGGTGATGCCATCCAGCCATCTCATCCTCTGTCGTCCCCTTCTCCTCCTGCCCCCAATCCCTCCCAGCATCAGAATCTTTTCCAATGAGTCAACTCTTCGCATGAGGTGGCCAAAGTACTGGAGTTTCAGCCTTAGTATCATTATTTCCAAAGAAATCCCAGGGCTGATCTCCTTCAGAATGGACTGGTTGGATCTCCTTGCAGTCCAAGGTACTCTCAAGAGTCTTAGATCAGTGTTATCACCAGCAACCTCTTCTTTACAAGGCAAGCATGGCACACAGTCCTCTGAGAACAGTGTTGCCTACTGGATAAAGCAGATCCATAGTGAATGATATAGATCTGTCATCCTTTGCATTTTCTTCTGAAGTTTCTCAAGATTCCTACAATTAGATTTATTTCTTGTGATAAAATACTTCTTGCCTCATAGTTCCTATGAAAATGCAAATAGATTACCTAGTAGTGGGCAGTCTTACTGTGGGCATGGATTCTTAAAGGTTAGAAGGATATAAGGGAAAATAAGGGTTGATAGCACTTGAAAATAGACAGACCTGTTTGTCTCCCGGCCATCTATGACTCATCTTACCCTTGGTTCAGCCGTGTTCAGTTGACTAAAGGAAAATGTGGTTGACATGGGATTCCTGGTTACACAAGGGCAGGGCAAGCAATGTGCATGCAGATGACTAAAGAGTGAGCTATCAGACATCCCTGAGCTGAGGGGACTCATGGGCTTATGGGTTCCCCCAAGGCTTTGGTTTTTCTGAGGGCACATTTTGTTTTGCTACCAAGAAGGATTCATTTTCTTGTTCTGCCTCTCAATGTCTGTGGACCCCAGCAGATCACTGGACAGGTCCTTATTTGTAATAGGACAGCTGTGCTAGAGACATCCACTTGGAGAAAGCACCCTGTACCATCAGAGAAGGGCAATGCCGTTAAACAGAGCTCAGCTGGTGCAACAAGCTGTCCAGTGTGTGGAGGACATTTCATCTGCCTAATATTACTTGAGGTGGTGAGATTTTTCGCCATCACCTGGCCATCATTTGGGTTTGAAAGTTCTGGTTGCCACGGTCTTTTCCATCCTATAAAACTGTTACTTCTGTTCAATAACATTTCATGAAATATTGACATTTTGGTGGGACTAGCCAGTGAGTGGGATTCCCTGGTGGCTCAGGTGGTAAAGAATCTGCCTGCAGCACAGGAGACCTGGGTTTGATCCCTGGGTCAGGAAGAAGCCCTGGAGGAGGGCATGACACCCCACTCTAGCATTCCTGCCTGAAGAATCCCATAGATAGAGGAGTCTGGCGGGCTACATTCCATAGGGTTGCAAAGAGTCAGACACGACGAGCAGTTAATACTTGTTTTTTTTTTTTTTTTTTTCCCATCAGTGAGCAATTACTATCTACCGTGCTTGAATTGTTGAATGAATAACTGTTTAGAAGCCATAGGAGCATACTGAGATCACAGTCATAATGATGGGCTAGGTGGTACCCCGGGGCTGTTCAACACTCAGTGTGTGTTCTGTTCACCATACAGGTATCTTAGATCTCAACTAGATATGTGTGACCTTAGAGAAGTTCTCAATCCTTCTCAGTAACCATTTTCTTACATATTTTTTAAATGTTGTACTTTATATTATAGTTGATTTACAGTGTTGTGTTAGTTTCAGCTGTACAGAAAAGTGATTAAAGTGATTAACTATACATATTCATATATCTATTCTTTTTCAGATTCTTTTCCCAATATTGAGTCCATTTTCTTATCTTTAAAGTACTAGTAAAAACATATAGTTTACTGTATTGAAAAGAGGATTAAATGAGTTGATGAACAGCAAAGTGCCTGACACCGAACCTAGCACATAATTGAGGTGCACTGGTGATCTACTCTTATTTTTAAGTTGCAGATGACCCCAGAATGTTGCTATGAAGACAGTAAAATACAGCATTTACAGTCAGCCCTAAGTTCAAATCTCAGCTCAACCACCTACCCATCATCTATAGAATTTTGGACTAAAGTTTTCAAAGCTTCAGTTTCTGCATATAGGAATAATGATGATACCCACGTCCTGAACTAGAGTAGATTAAAATAAAGAATACATATGAAGTACCTTTCATAGTATCTGGCTCATAGTAGGTATGTTATCAAGGGTAACAATTGTTGTTAGCATCTATAATGGAGGATTTGAAAAAAAGAAGCTGCAAGGTTACAGTCTCTTGGATGCCTCTGTGTGTTTTCTGGTCTTTTCCTGCTCTAGATATTTGGATGAAGATGAATCCACATTAATAGAGGCAATGGTTAATTGCCTTTGTGGTCTGGACCTGTCCCGAAGCAGCCAATTACCATATTCTTCTTTTTCCTTGAGGCTTCCAATGGGATGTGTCAGCTCTAATTCAGTAGACCTCTTTTTTTAGTGCCTGGCTCAGAGAGGCAATACCACATGCACATTTCTGGCTATATCATCTGTATGAACACTCAGACCTTAACTACATGGCAAAAGCAACCCAGGAGGGACGGGTGTAGGTATTATTTCACATTCACTTGAACCAGTGCCAACCAAACTTCCACAGTTAATTGTGTCTCAGAGAGTTTCTCCTGGAAAAAAATAATGATTATGCAGACTTCTAGCTGTTGCTTAGACTCCTTTTTCTCTTGAGTTGCATTGTCTACAGTCATATAATATATCAAGCAAATGAATAGGTATATACCCTCCCACCCTAAGTCTCCCTCTCCCTTCCCAATTCAAAGTTAGTCAATCCACCTTTTCCTTGCAATTCCAGTAGTACAGGAGGAAATGAAAGCTGTATATCATAGCAGTTGACTCTTTGGAAAAGCACACTCCAAGTTGGGGCCAAAAGTGCAAACGAAGGGAACCGGGGGCTAGGGAACCATAATCTGTGGAAGATTTTTCTGAATGGGTAAGGTCAATCCCCAGGAAAATTATGGTTTTCCTTCAATCTCACAGGTAATGCAGGTGGTGAAGGAACAGGTTATGAGAGCTCTTACAACCAAGCCTAGCTCCCTGGACCAGTTCAAGAGCAAACTGCAGAACCTGAGCTACACAGAAATCCTGAAAATCCGCCAGTCTGAGAGGATGAACCAGGAAGATTTCCAGTCTCGCCCGATTTTGTAAGTTACCTCTGACCCCTGCCTTCTCAACAGCTCTGACGCACCGTTTCTAGAGTGAAAGCCTATCACCCAGCTGGGCTGTGTTGCATGGAAAGCCAATGAAAGATCTCTACTCAGTTCCTGAAGTCTCAGCAACTCCTTGAGAAAGGCTGGGCAGGGGTAGGCTATGGGGAGGTGGAGACAGGAGGTGCTGGCAGAAGAATCTAAACCAAGAAGTGACCCCGTTACTGATGAGTCCTCTAAGGATTTGCAGCTGAAAAGACTGGCAACTTTTCTAATACTTGGGACAATCTTTTTTGTTTTGTCCATAAAGCTATATTCTATGTAGGCACTCTTGAGTGGCAAGATGTTCTGCTCCAGCCAGAATGAGACTTCGCGATAATTAAAACAAGAGGACCATTGAAGTGTCATGGGTGGGAGGGAGCGTGAGCTTGACAGGAAAGACCCACTGTCTCCCTGCCCCATTGGCTCTGCTTCGCATCAGAACGTCTCATATGGCTATCAGCAGAACATCTCTTGTAGCTATCAACCCAGAGGCCTGAGGTGAAGAATCAGGGGGCTCGTTTTCACAGGGCTTTGCATCAGGGGCACTTGCAATGGTTGTGTAATTTCATCTCCATCTTTATGATGTTCTAAACCTTGAACATGCACACTGTTTTAGACTGTTGTTTCCTTTATCTTTTGTTAGTATTGAGCTGTTTATCTTCCTGTGTCCTTTTCTTAGAACTAGGTCAATTTTGTTACCTTATACTTCATAGGAAAGAAAATAGGAAACAGAACGGGAAGTAAGGAAGGTGTTTGACATTTACTCTCATTCTTCCCTCGAAAGACTGAATGTGGCTTCTTCTGAAACCATCTTACATCCTTGGTGTCATGAAGCACCTCTTCAACATCTCTCTCTCTCTGATTCCTTTTCTTTATCCCTGCTTTCTGTTTCTTGCTCCAATATATCTGATATGTTCAGTGCTTGGCGATTTGCAAAGCACCTCCTCATGTTCCTTATGCTATGATCATGTCCTCACACCTGTGTGAGGAAGGCAAGTCTTATTTCTACTTGAGGACCAGAATATAGTCTAGAGAGGAAAGGAACTTGTTGGCAAGTGTAGGATCCAGGACTTGAACTCCAGCCCACAGATCCCTTAGCTAATATTCATTTCCCCTACCAGAGCTGCTTTGCCAAGTGCAAGGCTAAGATGAAGTTTTTAAAAGTGCACAGAAAAAAAAAATAGCCAAGCTATAGCATCTACTGTGTTTGTTTTCAAGCCTTAAGAAGCATCATTAGAAGCTGCAGAGCGGAACTGTGGGCTTTTGTGGGGATGAGGTTAGGCAGCAGGGGAGGGGAAATGCTTCCTCAGGGCCTTTGGTGGCTTATTCGTGCTTAGTCGCTCAGTTGCATGTGACAGTTTGGACCCCATGAACTGTACACTGCTAGGCTCCTCTGTCCATGGAGTTTCCCAAGCAAGAATACTGGAGCAGGTTGTCATTTGCAGTAGGTTTCCATTTCCTCCTCCAGGGGATCTTCCTGACCCAGGGATCAAACCCGCATCTCCTACATCTCCTGCATTGGCAGGCGGGTTCTTTAAACCTGAGCTACCTGGGAAGCCCCTTTGGAAGCTCACATCTATGTAAAACCTAACCCATATCCACAGCAAGCAGCAGGCAGCACTTGTAAGAGGCAGAGCTGGGGTTTTGCTTTGGTCATCATCTATTAATAGAAGAAGATAACAGCCCCTGAATACCAAGTAGAAAGAGCTTTGAATAAACAGCTGACTCCTCAGAGATGCTGTTTATTTCTTTTTTTTTTAATTAAAAGAGTCTGTTATTGAAACATAGTTGACTTGCAATGTCATGTTAGTTTCAGGTGTACAGCAAAGTAATAGATAGATAGATACATTTCACATTCTTTTCCCTTATAGGTTATTACAAAATATTGAATATATTTCCCTATGCTATACAGTGGGTCCTTGCCAATTATCTGTTTTATGCGTAGCAGTGTGTATATGTTAATCCCAAACTACTAATTTATCCCCTTCATCTGCTTTGGTAACCACAAGTGACCATGTCTATGTCTGTGGGTCTATTTCTTTTGGGGGTATAAGTTCATTTATAGCATTCATTTTTTTTTAGATCCCACACATAAGTGATATTAAATGGTATTTGTCTTCCTCTGTTTGACTTAGTTCACTTAGCATGATAATCTCTAGGCCCATCCATGTTGCTGAAAGTGGCATTATTTTATTCTTTTTTATGACTTAGTAGTTTATTCTTTTTTATGACTTAGTAGTATTCCATCGTATCTATGCACCACATCTTCTTTATTCATTTCTCTGTCAATGGACATTTACATTGTTTCCATGTCTTGGATATTGTAAATAGTGTTGCTATGAACATAGAGGTGCATATGTTTTTTTGAATTATAGTTTTCTCCACACATATACTTAGGAGTGGGGCTGCAGGATTCTATGGTAGTTCTATTTTTAGTTTTTAAGGAACCTCCATACTGTTCTCCCGGAGAAGGCAATGGCAACCCACTCTAGTACTCTTGCCTGGAAAATCCCATGGACGGAGGAGCCTGGTAGGCTGCAGTCCATGGGGTCACTGAGGGTCAGGCACGACAGAGCGATTTCACTTTCACTTTTCACTTTCATGCATTGGAGAAGGAAATGGCAACCCACTCCAGTGTTCTTGCCTGGAGAATCCCAGGGACCGGGGAGCCTGGTGAGCTGCCGTCTATGGGGTCGCACAGAGTCGGTCATGACTGAAGCAATGCAGCAGCAGCAGCAGCATACTGTTCTCCATAGTGACTGTATCAATTTATAGTCCTACCAACAGAGTAGGAGGATTCCTTTTTCTCTACACCCTCTCCAGCATTGATTGTTTGTAGATTTTCATTGATGGCCATTCTGATTGGTGAGAGGTGATTCCTGATGCAGTTTCTCTCTTGCAAGGAGGGACAGAGGCCCTTTGCCCCATCCTGGGACCTACAGTACTGCAATGTTGGATTTCATGTTTGTTTCAGCAGATGTGTGAACACAAGAAGATTTTATTATGCTTTTGACAACAATTCTTAAAGCCTAAAAAGAGTCTTAAGGGACCACTTCAGTTAAGTCCAAAAGGCCAAGTGATTCTAAATTAATGTTTGACCATGACTTTGTTCCAAATAAGACTGTTAAGTGCTTGTCAAGTACAAATATTTTGCTCCTGCTTTGACTTCATATCTTTACTTCTCAAGGCTCTGCTATGACGTTCTGAAGTTTCATTTCCCTTGCTTTCCAGTAATTATAAGAAACTCTTATCTTTATTTTTATTATTATATACCTTTATGCTTATTGTATAGAGAGAAGCTATGAAAATACAAAAGAAATCTCCTGTATGTATATACATTGGCATCATCACTTGGGCATGGGACTAAAAAGCACCATGGTCCACCAGAGCTCTGGTAAAGTCATAAAAACTTGTCAGAGCTATTTCATGGGGGAGGCCATGAACCAACCTTATCCCTATCCTGGCCCCTGAAGTAGGCAGGAGGCTACCAGCCTCCAGCTGCTTCTCCAGTGATGCTCTGTCTGTTAGAATGATCTGCTAGACAGGAACTCATTGTAGTTGGATGAAGTCTAAATGCTGCCACAGTGGCTCATGGGATAAACCCACAACAAAGAAAATGCAGAGAACCATGTATGATTGTATTCATTCATTCATTCACTTAACAAGTATGTATTGAGTAACTCCTTCCTGCAAGGTCCCGAGGTGCTGGGACAGGCAGAGAAACAGAGACACTTGGTTGTCCCTGTGCCAGGCTTCAAAGCTGAGATTAGCAGGGATTATCAGGGACTGTGCTTAGTGCCAGGTGAGAGGAAGCGCAGGCGGGTAGATTGTCACAAAAGCACATAGGAGACACATCTAACCCAAGCTTGGGGCTTAGGAATTCATATTTTAGAACTGAAAAGCAACTTTAAGGTCATCCAGTTCAAGCTTTTCATTTTGCAGATTGGGCAGTGGCTGGGCTGGATGGTTGATCTCTGGTGCAGAACACCGCTGACCATCCCCTTCCCCTCACCTGGCTGCTGCACACAGCATGGAAGCAAATCTCAGAGCCACGACGATCCCTCAAGGCGTGCATCTCATTTTTATAAAATGTTTATATTTCCTGAGCAGAAAAATGCAAGCTCTGGGTGAACAAATATTTTGGAAGACTGTGTATTCAGTGGGTTGAAGAAGCTCTGTTTTCTTTCTTAGCTCTTGACTAATTATTTCAGAAGAAGGTATTTGTTACTTTCTACCTTGTGTGACTTTACAGGGCAGATAAGTTCATCCGCACAATTGACCTGAGTGGCACCGCACTCCAGTACTCTTGCCTGGAAAATCCCATGGACAGAGGAGCCTGGTGGGCTGCAGTCCATGGGGTTGCCAAGAGTTGGACACGACTGAGCAACTTCACTTTCCTTTTTCACTTTCACGCATTGGAGAAGGAAATGGCAACCCACTCCAGTGTTCTTGCCTAGAGAATCCCAGGGACGGCGGAGCCTGGTGGGCTGCCGTCTATGGGGTCGCACAGAGTCGGACACGACTGAAGTGACTTAGCAGCAGCAGTAGCAATGGATATAAAAAGCTTAATAAGTCCCCAAATAGATCATTTGCCATGATGTTGGGGGAGGGGGAGGGGAGCTGCAGGGACAGACACCATGGAAGCAGAGTAGCAAAATGTGGAAAGCGCAGACCCAGGAGCTAACAGACCCGGGATCAGATTCCCAGGCCATCGCTTGCAAATGTGGCTCCTCAGTCAAGTTCTATCACCCATTCTAAACCTGTTTTTCTCATTTCTAAAAACAGTTAATAAAATGTCTACACTGTTGAGTTGTTCAGAGGACTCAGTGAAGTAATACATGAAAAGCCCTTAGTATATGCCCTGCACTTAACAAACACTCTGAGAATTAGTCACTCTTATTATGAGTTGATAACCAGAATTTAACAAGTTGTCTCACTATCAATATAGAAATGGTAAAACTGACACTGTGAATATATTCGTTTATACCTCATCTTATCTCGGAGTGTACAGTACAGGTAGGTGAGGAAGAAAAAGGAAAAGCAGATAGAGCCAGGACTTCCTGTCCTGCAAATCTACATCCTTGTTAAAGACTGGTCACAAGCTTCGCTCATGGCTTTCATAGCCAATGCCAGTGTTCAATGCAGCCTCTGTTCTAGATGAACACAGGTCCAGAAAGGAGGCTCACCAGTCTAGTGGTGCTGTCTGTCCTCTGCATATGTCACCGGCCTCATTGGGCTTAGACTTGGAATTCTCTTCCGGAAACAGTGCTAGACTTTGAACTGCTCTTCATACACTCATTTATTCTACCTCCATTAATCTTCCTCCTTTTATTTATTTACAAAGCTTTTAGCTAGAAATAGAGGAATATTTATCAAAGCAGAGCTAGTGAACCCATGACCTTGACCTCATTAACCCCAAGCTGAGAATGTCAAAGCCCAATTTCAGCCCATGTTTATTACCAGGATTCCCCCAGAGGTCATATCTCATTCACAGAAACACCATGTAGGGATTACATATGTTTTCCTAATATGAGTGAAGTCTGCAGCTACTGAGCCCATTTGCGGGAAAGAAGAGGACATCACTTACAAAAAAGAAAAAAGCTATTCCATTTCCCTCATTGCCTAAACATGTTTTGGGGTCCTTGGGGTTCATAACAAGAAAAGGTAACCTTTGTAGCAGCAGATCCGCTTATTCTGACAGTCCATCCCCAGAGATGGTTCATAACGGAAGGTGCTATGATGATAACATCTGCCTCTTACACTAAAAATCATAAATCATCAAGTTCTTTCAGTTATTCCTCCTTCTGGTCCTCATCTCTGCATCCTCATCTCCATTTTAATAGTTAACTCTAGCCTAGGAAAACTATTCTTTAAAGGTGCATCTCTAACCTAAGAATTGATGAAATTCCCAGTTTCTCTCTCCCATGATTTCTCCACCTCATTACCCCGACTTGAAGCCAGAAGCAGTGATTTACTGTCATGTGTGACTACCTTGGCTATCTTCCACCTTCTTGTCCATTCAGAGCAGGGTTCATCAAAACTGCAATTCTGAGTCCATTCTACAAAAACTGAATGCTGATAATAGGTAATGTTAGTGATCTGAATGCCTGAGATGAGACCCTGTGAGACCCACACCAGAAGAGAAAATGCACAGAGAGCAGATGCACCAAGCTGTACCATTGGGGTGAATATCCACATTCAGCTTTAAAACTGGTCAGATGGAACAGTATCAAATGCCCTGGTATTTGAGGCCATTTAAGTCCAAATATGTATCAACAGCTTACTAGCATACCTGGTTAGATGGCCAGATCCTTTCATATCGCTTTTTATTCTTTATTTTTTTCTCAGGAGTGAATAGAAGCAGTTTGCACAAGAAACACTTGATTGTGTACTCCTATTCAGGGCTTCACTTCTGTAAGCTATTTCTCCATCTGTGAGATGGGACTGATGATATTAATACCTGTTCCCACAAGTCGGGGGTTCTTTGGTGGGGAGGAGAGAAGGGTGTTAAATGAGCTACATTTGCCTAGTACACTGCCTGGCTCATAGCACACACTGACTGAATGTGTAGGGCCTTTCATACCTGGGAACAGAATACCACGTGAAGATAGATTGCTTACGATCCAGAGTAGCCCAGAGTTAAGGCTGAAGCTTACGAAAAATGTGAGCCTTGACTACATATGGGCACAAGAAATGTTTGTCCTGAGGAAAGGCGAGAATATTATCTAAGCAAATCCAGAAACGCTTGGCATTCCTGCCCAGCGCTTACAGCTCACTTATACTCACACTATCCCCTTTGGAAGGAAACATTCTTGTTCCCATTTTACGAATGAGGAGAGACTTAGAGGAGCTACATGAAATGCCAATTATGAGCAGAGCCTAGATGGAAATCCTAGTCTTTTGAGTTTGGGTCACTGCTTTCAACACTGCTCTGAGGGCTAGACTCTAGGTCTCTCTATACATCTTCAACTAGAAAAACTCTAGCTTTAATATACTCAAATATGAGGGTGCTACCTAAAATTTCACAAGATAAAAAAATCTCTGCTCTTGAGAAAAGAAAAAGGGTTCACAACCCACTGTACTCATCTTTACAGCATAGTACATCTAAACCTAAATTACATTGTATTAGCCTGAAACAAGATGCAAATCCTTAATTTATGCCCTCATTATCCCCATCTCTATGGGCTAAAATCTCGGACGATATGTTATTCCGCTTTGTAAGTGGTCCTTTGCTTCACCCAACACTGTGTTTGCTGTACAATAGTCACCACATGGTTGTCCATCACTCCTGTTTGGTCAGATCACACATGTAGTCTAGGAGTTTATCTATCTGCTGTACGGAGTAGAATATGACCAGTAATTCATTGTCTCAGAAGAACTAAGTGAATTTTTGCATAAATTTGTATCTGTGACTTTATAAAACAAGAGACAAAATGTCTCTGGAGACATCAGTGTAGAAAAACGTCACTGAAGTGATTGGGGCTCTTGTGGGTATTCTGTAAAAGTCAGAGAATCTATACAGTTACTACAGCAGACAACCCTGTTTACTGATGCTTAATAAATGATTCTCTAAAGCACCAACCTAGGAGGTCTGGGGATGTTCAGGAAAAGATGGAGCTTTTACGCACCTGCCCTCTCTGCCATGGTGCCCTTTCAGACAAGTGCTTTTCTCAAGGTGGGTTGTGGAATATGTGTTTATCCTTTCACAGGGAACTAAAGGAGAAGATCCAGCCAGAAATCTTGGAGCTGATCAAACAACAACGCCTGAACCGCCTCGTAGAAGGGACCTGCTTTAGGAAACTCAACTGCCGGCGGAGGCAAGGTATTCTTTCCAGACCTAGCAAGGAAGAACAGTGGCCTGCTCCCTAAGGAATCACATGGGTATGGGTGTTCGTTTAAGGGTCGGCTAAGCAGCATTGTACTCAGAATAAGAATAGCTCTAACTTATTCCAGGTAAGTTTTAATTTCCTATGTAGACCCAGGAAGAATCAAAATCTAAAATCAGCAGAAGACCCGTGGAACTGAAGAGTCACCTGAACCATTTCATGCCTCATGTCTGCCAGAAGTGGTCCCACAACAGCTAACATTACTGAGTGTTTACCATGTGCCAGGCTCTCACTTGACCCATGTTAATGCATGTCATCTTCCCAGTAACCTTAGGAAGTAGCTACTGTGATTACACCCAGTTTACAGATAGATAAACTAAGGCAGTGAGGGAAACTAAAGCAGTGGGGTACAAAGTAACTTGCCCAGTCACAGAGAGTAGGGATTTAAACTCCAGCATCTCTCTGGCCCTAACCTTTAATGATTCACTATGCTGTCAGGAGTGCTAGCATCCACTGTTGGTGATTTGATCTTGGAATTTTCAGCATGGATGGCCCTTGTTTTCAAATCCCCATACTGATTCTCTTCCAGGTCAGAATATTTTATTCATAGTATAAGTAACAGTGAACCACGGTGGGATAGAATCAGTTTTCATAATCTTGCAAGAGAAATTTCTGAATTGTCTTTATAAATTTTAATCCCAAAATATTGAGTCCAAATGGGTTCCATTAAACTAGTTCCAGTAGATGGGAAGCATGTCCAGCTGTTTCTTAGCCAGGAAGGTAAACTCCTTTGATTGCTTTCTTGACATATGGCTAATTGCAAAGTCAAAGTATTCGTATTCATACTGTCCTAGAAACAAATAGAAAATAAAATTGAAATATAAAATTCAGGGAGAGGTGAAGAGATTGGGGAACAGTCAGGAAAAAGAATAAGCATTAGCAACTGTACCAAGAACAAACATCAGTTATGGCCCTGGAGAAACCCTGGCAGATATTTTTGAAATCTGATGGATGCCCTGCTTAGACACAGCGCCCGTCCACTAATGACATACATCACTTCATGTTTATACTGAGCCCATCCTCCCGGCCATTTACTTTTAATGGCTTTGTGCTGAATATTGAGTAAATTCAAAGTATTTCAAATGCAACCATTAAAAATCATATTAAGAAACGTCCAAAGGCAGAACTTCCTTGACAAATGAAAATGCAGGTCATTCCCAGGGGATAAGAAACCCTCACTGATGACAGTGAGCTTCAGGCTGGGCCTCAGGAGAGGACAATGGGCAGAATAAGAAAGAGCTGAGTTACAGCTGGGACTGAGAAAGGCTCACAGTAGGAGGAAGGCACTTACCTCTTCCATTCAGCCATGGAAGGACTGGCTCACTGCTCCTTCTTTGCTGCATCGCCTGCATTTGGGCACCTTCATCAGAGTGGATGGTGCTCCAGGAAAAGAGTGTGGTACAGTGAGGAGAACAGGAGCCTTGGAGCCAGATACAGTGAGTGCCATCCAGCCTCTTCCTCTGTCCAGCTCCATGACCTTGGGCAGTTCCCCCATGAAATGGGGATAACAATGCCTGTCTCTTGAATTTACTGTGAGGAAGAAAAGTGGTCATGAATGCATCTCTTAGAAAGCAGCTAAAAAAGGGGGGGTGGGGTGGGGGGGAGTAGAAGGTAGTTACTCTTTTATTCTGGAAGACCCTGTAGGAAAGAACAAGGAGCTGGGGGTGAGAAGGCTTGGTTCTAGGCTTCTCAACTCTGTGAGGAACCACTTGAGTGTCTTTTGGCAGGACACATGACCTCTCAGGTCCACAATTTCTCATCCGTTAAGTGGGAGTACAAGATCAGATGATCTGTTATTTCAGTTAGCCGGATTGTCTGTTATATGCCCTGATCACCTCGTTGCCTTTGGCAAAATCAATAGTCAGGGTGTATTGCCCACATTAGGTAATTTATACAGTTTTTATGTACTTGACACTGGGGAGAGAGCACGAAGTGGGGGAGGGGAAAGGTAGCAAATATTCCCATGCCACCAAATGCCCCCATTCATGGCCAGCTATTGATGCAATTCTTCTGAATACAATAATAATTCAAAGAAGCTAATTTAACCTTCCAGTCTACTCCACCACAAGACTTCCTTTTCTAGGCTGAAATGAGTAGATTCTATTAGAATAATTCTGTTTCTAGATGTCATAATTACAGTTTTTTTGGCCAAAAAAGCGTTATTTCCAAATGTTCAACTTTTTCAGTTTTCTAAAAATGAATTACCTAATGAACAAAAAATGATTAGCATCTAGACTATAAATTTATTAGTTAAACTCCCTAGGGAGCATGACCATCTGTGTTTAGTATAAAATCATCCTTCCAAGTGCAGAAAGGAAGGCTTTTTGGGGTTTGGTAAATTGATTTAAAATCTGGTGACTAGCTTTGTGTGCTTAAAAATAGAGATTCAAAGCAGACTGTGCTGAAATTGGTTTCCTATCACCCCATCCAAACATTCCATTCAGATGTACACACATTAATGAGGACATGGAGAAGGCAATGGCAGCCCACTCCAGTACTCTCACCTGGAAAATCCCATGGACAGAGGAGCCTGGTAGGCTGCAGTCCATGGGGTCGCTAAGAGTCAGACACGACTGAGCGACTTTACTTTCACTTCTCACTTTCATGCATTGGAGAAGGAAATGGCAACCCACTCCAGTATTCTTGCCTGGAGAATCCCAGGGACGGCAGAGCCTGGTGGGCTGCTGTCTATGGGGTCGCACAGAGTCGAATACAGCTGAGGCAACTTAGCAGCAGCAGCAGCAGCAGGTGTAAAATTATTTGAGAAGTAAAATTATTTCTCAAAGTCCTTTTGAGAAAGGTAAGATATGAGACGAGGACACCCATGAAATATATCCCTGGTTAAAGAGCAAGTACAAAGGGCCCATGCATGACCACACTCCCTCTAAACTTGTCCGACAGGGAGTTAGACACAGATGAGTGGATTTACGTATTAACTTTCTAGGGGAAAGTAGGAAAGAGGCTCCTGTCCACCCAACTGGAAAGGGGAGGAGCAGATGTAGAGCCCTTTATCATGCCATGTTTGGCTAGAAGGTCCCTGAGTTTCTACTTGCCCATCATTCTGTCTGCCTCATTTGCAACTCTGCTGCTTGGTTAGTCCAATAGAGATATATACAAATGTGGATTTCTGGGAATTGTGACCACAGAAGAACTGAGAAGCAGTAAATCATGGGAGATGCACCATGCTGCGTCCATGTCCTGCCTCCCTGCCTGCTAGCTGGTTAGCCTTGGGCAACCTAATAAATCTCTCTGTGCTTCTCTTTCCTCATCTGTCAAGTGAAGACATCAGTTTCTACATCAAATTGTTTCGAGAGTTAAATAAAATCAGGCATGCATAGCGCTTAGTCTAGTGCTCAGCACATTGTCAAACATTCATTAATGATATTTAGTATTTTAATTTATAGTTACTCAGAATATACATTCTTATTTTTTGATTTTTAAAGATTTTTTTTTTTGGATGTGGACTATTTTTAAAGTCTTTACTGAATTTGTTACAATACTGTTTCTGTTTTACGTTTTGTTTTTTTGGCCACGAGGCATGTGGGATCTTAGCTCCTCAACCAGGGATTGAACGTGCATTGGAAGTCTTAACCACTGGACCACGAGGGAAGTCCCTAGAATATAGGTTTTTAAACATAGGCCATGGACTGGTAGTGACTGTCATATATCTGCTTCACTCTGTCCCGCACTCACTGTGGAGTGTGAAAGGCTTTTGTCCACAGTCCTTTATGATAAATTTGCCTTGTATCTGTGTTCCCTGGGCTTCTCAAGAGAGTTTTAATGAAATCTCAGAAGCTGCCTACATTCAAGCCATTATTTGCTTCGTGAGACTCTATAGGCTCAGAACTGCCTCCTATTTTCCTTCCTTTTCAGAGATTAGGGTCTTTCAGAATCACTTGCATTGAATAGTCTTGATTAGAGCCCAGGGCTACACATTGGAGTGTCATTTTCAAGAAATCATAGCATGAAATTTCTACTTCTCTTTAAAGACAGTGCCCATTTTGTTGACCAGCATCCCTTCTCTAAGCATTAACTTGACAAATATAACTTGAAACCCAGGGATGAACAAAACATGCACCCAGAGGAGTTGGCGTGCTCCTGCACTTCAGCCACAGTTGCTGTACCTGCCTTGCCCTTTCATTTCACTCCAGAGACCTGCAGTCAAGTGGTACATTCAGCCCATTTGGGGGCACCTGTTGTTTCTTCCTCTTGGACTTAAGTGTTCTTTTAATATTCCATTAAACTTTATCACCAATGGCACCCCACTCCAGCACTCTTGTCTGGAAAATCCCGTGGACGGAGGAACCTGGTGGGCTGCAGTCCATGGGGTCGCGAAGAGTCAGACATGACTGAGCCACTTCCCTTTCACTTTTCACTTTCCTGCATTGGAGAAGGAAATGGCAACCCACTCCAGTGTTCTTGCCTGGAGAATCCCAGGGACGGTGGAGCCTGGTGGGCTGCCGTCTATGGGGTCGCACAGAGTCGGACACGACTAAAGCGACTTAGCAGCAGCAGCAGCAAACCTTATCATAACTCATTTTTACAAAAAAAGGCAAATATGTATAAAATGTACATTGTCAAAAGAATAAAAGCCAGATTATTTTCAGGAAAAAAGGCACTTTCCAATAGATCAGAATAACAGATTATCATCCAGTAGTGTGGATGAGAGGGGTTACTGTTAACTGAAAGATACCAAGGTACTGATACTTGAGAGCTGGCTCTGTGAAAGATGAATGACAGGTACTCTATATATGTTTTACTCATATAACTTTTAGTGTTATCTAACAAAGGAACCATAGGAGTCCATAAGGATTTTTATAATTTGGCCAAGACTCCATAGCTGATGTGTCAAGGCCAGGTGTGTAACTAAGGTCTGTGGACTCCAAAGCATCAGTTAAGCTAAACCATCTTGAAGATGTCTTCAGGGCTCTGGAGTTATCTTTTGCTGTGAAACAAGAGTCTCCGGGGAGGCAGAATTCTGACTCAAAACAGGAGTCTCTATTCTGAAAAATGTTCAGTGTAGTGAGGAAGATTTGAAAGGCAGAATGACCTTCATTCTGTATCTGTGGTTGTTGTCTTCCTTCACTGAACTCAAGAATATTTCCCTTTAAACACATCGCTAGGATCGCTGATGTTTTTGTAACGTGGGAAGGTTTGAAGCGGACCTTCCGCTGAGCACACCGAAGACATTGCACATTTTAGGTTAACCTAGGAAAGACTCAAAATCTTAGTGGAAATGCCATAAGAATTGGCTTTAGTAAAGGTCACTTGTCTCCCAAACACAGGATTCTTAGGGCCCCCTGGGCCAGCAGCCAGCTGCCAGCTGTAGGCTTTGCACACAATACAAGGATGTCCCTGAGTCCATGATAGAGTCAATCAGGACTCAGTTCTTGCTGTGGCCTGTGCCTCACTTTACAAACCACATTTCCTACTCAACAATGGTAGCTATTATTCAGCTTGCCCATCTGCCCTAAAGACCTGCTGGCCAACTCTACACTCATCTGCACTTTGGATACAAAGACAGGCAGTGAACTGTACTGTTCCGTATGGCTACCTATGGCTATTTGAGTTAATTAAAATTAAATAAAACTCAAAATTTCTTTCCTTACTATTAAATAAAGCAGGTACAGAGTATTTGCAGTGGTGCAGAAACTTATATCAAATATTACTGCAAGAATTACAGTTGTCAGGGGTGATTAGCTCCATAATGATCTATGTGACATTGGGAATAACTTTAATCAGCCCTGGAGACCTTCTTACCAGGCTGTGAGCTTTGAAACCAGCTTTTCTCTCTGATCCTTCAGATACACACACATGCACACACACACACACACATACATACACACAGGGAAAAAAGTGAAGCACAAAATTATCTCCATATTTTCAGTTTTTTAGTTTGGGGAATTAAAAATGGCTATTGATGTAGTAACATTTGTAATTGACTGAAAGACCTCCATATTAACTCATGCTTTCTCTTTAAAGGCTAGTAAACAATCTTTGCTAATGTTCTCGCTGCTTCTTGCTAATTGCTTTTAGTGACACAATCCACTCATTCATTGCCCAAAGGGATTGGGGAACTAGTAACATCATGCTGGGTTTTGAAAAGAAAATACATGTTTTGCTTACCATAAAAGAAACTGCAAATCAAGCTGCCACCAGTGGCTAACACTGAAACTGTCTCACCCAACAAGTCAGTGTGCTATGCTGGCTGGAGCCGGCCTCTCTGCTTCCTTTATAGCTGCTCTGCCTTCAAGACAGACACACAAGTTACGATGCCTCTAAACCTTCCCGGAGCTAATGACTCCAGCCTTTATCCCGAGGGAGAGACTGGCTCAGTATCCACCCATTTGTCTATGAATCAAAACAACCTTCCCAAGCCCTTCAGCCCTTTTCCCAATATTCTGTCATCCATCCAAGGCTTCTTATTTGATGGGAGGAGCAGAACACATCACTCACATTGATGATGCACAGATCTTTTGCTCTCTGCCATTTTAGTGGTAGACAGAGAAAGAGGAACTTCTGTGGGATAAGAGAAGAGGTAGTCAGAGGTAGAAGGAAAACCAAAAGACAGTGTGTCTTAAAAGTCCAGAGATTCCAGGGCAGAAGAAGAGGGTGGGACAAATTGGGAAAATTTTTTGACATATATGCACTACCATGTGGAATATAGATAGCTAAAGGGAACTGCTGTGTAACACAGGAAACTCAGCTCAGCGCTCACGATAACCTAGAGGGGCGGGATGGAGCGGGGCGGCAGGGAGGTGTGGGGGTGGGAGGGAGATTCAACATGGAAGGGATGTATATATACATATAGTTGATTCACTTGATTGTACAGCAAAGACTAAAGCAACATTGTAAAGAAATTATACTCCAATAATAATAAATAAATACATAAATAAATATATACACACCAGGGATTTCCGGTGCCCATGCATGCTCAGTTAAGTCCAACTTTTTTGCAACCCCATGGACTGTAGCCTGCCAGGATCCTCTGTCCATGTAATTTTTCAGGCAAGAATACTGGAGTGGGTTGCCATTTTCTTCTCCAGGAATCTTCCCAATGCAGGGATCAAACCCACGTCTCCTATGTTGGCAGGCAGATTCTTTACCACTGAGCTACCTGGGAAGCCCAGGGATTTCAGATCTGAAAACAAAGAAAAAAAAGAAGTCAAGAGAATTTAGTCCTCTGGAAGGAGGAAAATCTGTCAGCTCTAGACTGTAGTGTTATGGTAGATTTCCAGGTTTCCAGGTAGCCTTTTGTGTTTCTTTAAACAAACAGCAACTACAACATTGCAAAGATGATTGTCTTCAACCCTCATGATAAGTAGCCACTGATTTCAGTAGTCTCTGAATGTTGTGCACAAGAGATCTCTCCTTTTCCTGTTTTTCCTTGTAGTACAGGCAGAGTTGCTGAGTCACTGTCCATATTTCCCAGACCTGAGACACAAGTGTTTCCACCGTCTTTCTTTAAGTTGCCACTAAGAACTGAGGGAGCTCCTTCTCCTTGAGCTTTTCGGCTTTGTCCCTCATGCTTGCCTTTCATCCTGATGACTTTTGCTACATCCAGTAGAGTCCTGTGAGCACTGTAGGCACTCTGCAAATAGTCATTGGAGAAACAGACTCAACCTATTAAATAGACAAGCTATGGAGGTGTATGCAGCAAATTTCTGAAGTGTTGCAAATGAATGTAAATTGTGCATTTAGCTCCACAATATATGTTTGTACCACTTAAATTTCCGAATGCTCCCCCAAATCTGTTGAGGATGACAGTCTTCTTTGATTATGCCATATTGACTCCTGGGCTTCATGTTAGCACTGCTAGTCTCTTGAGTTTACCTCAGCTTGAGAAGTGAGGGATTTCTAGAAAGAACAGGCTTACTCAAAATAAGACCAGCATGTCCAAGTGCTACTGCTCACCAACTTCCCTCCCAGCTTTCTGTTACCCTATTACAGTTGCTCACTTAGCCAAAGTCCCACCTCAGAGGTAGCAGGGGAAGGAAAGCACTATAGAAAGTTTTTCCAGCTGTGGTCATCACAGTTTACTTAGACAAGGTGGAAGGTCCTTTGGGATGAAGAGATCTTTATAGACCATCATGCCAGGCCCCCGAGAGCGCTATTGGTACTCATGGCTGAAGCTTAGCCCACTCCTATCAAATTGCAGTTTTCCTATTGTGAATTACAAGTCAAATTCTCAAATATGTTCTCCTCATGGAAAGCTGCCTAATTGAAGTGGTTATGAATTATTCAGGGAATGATTTTATTTTCTCCCTTTGAAATGCCCTCCCTGTGTTGAGTGTATATATATAACAGAATTTTGAAAATTTAGCAATTCCAGATGTTTTCCTAGCCTTCAAATAACTTTTTCTTTCCTCTCAAATTTTTCCACTGGAGTTTAGATTTTTTTAAATTTGTGGATTGCTGTATACAGACTACATTCAGGAATTCTCAAACCCTATTTATACTTGAGAAAGGAATCACAGAGGCATTTTGCTTTTGTGGATCAAGTTGGGTGTTTCCTTTGTTCACTGTGTGACTTTTGCCTCCATCTTTAAAACTTGGTTTTCTACTAAAAGAATTGTAGTTAAGACATACTTCTTGGTGAAAGCAATTTTAGATAAAAGAACATTTTTGTTAAATGTTATAGAGAGCTTTCTGGTCAGATTGGCAATTTGTATTGGGAGACACAGTAATGGGGTGATTTGACCCAGGCCACTATGTTTGCCAACCACATAATTGGACAAAGGGTATACAGGTCATGGATGTTTTGTGACTTACACATCTTGACTGAGTCCTTTTGGGTCTTCATTTATCAATTTAGCCAATAGCAACTGTGCAGCTTCTACATGGCAGGCATTGTGCCAAGGGATTGGTGCTGTGCAATCATGAAGGCCATGGCTGTCATCGGAGAGCCTTGGCTTTGTACACTGTCGGGACTGTTAAGTGTCCTGGAGTCTTCTTCTTTTGTTAATAACTGTTCATCATGTCCCCACTGGGCAAGTTGCTTGCCTAAGCTCTATGGCAGATAATGGGAATACTAAGGGATTTAACATGAGGGCACCAACCATCAAAGGAGACGCTGGAGCAGCTAAGAGGGTGGGAAGAGTCCCCTTGGCTGCAGTAATCACAGAGGGCTTCCCAGAGAAGGCAGCATCTACCCCAGCCCTGAGAGCTGCACAAAGATCACTCTCACAATTTAAGTTTCTCATCTAGAAAAAGCACTCTTTACCTCCTTCTCACTACCTCACAAGCTCATTCAAAAATTGTTATTACATTTTGAGGGAGCAGATGAAGTTAAGCTGAGGGAGTTATTTATAAGGATGATCCTAAGGTACTGGTCAAGCCTGTTCAAGGGAACTAAACTCTACGAATTAGAGAAGAGATGAATGTGACATCCTCATTCTTGGATACATTTCTGACTTGGGGTGGTTCCTCATGAATCCCACCCCTTGTGTATGGATTACTAGCATCCTAATAATATATTCATGATTAGTTTGTGTGTACAGGCCTCAGGGGTGAAGGCCTTACTATGCCAGCTTAGATATGGCACAAACATCTCAATAGTCTTAGAATCTCACAGAAGGAAGTGGAAGCAGAAAAGTTCTGAGAAAGCTCTTTTTTCTTCATCTCTCTCCCTACTTTGTCAGGCCCAACTGAATAATTAATCATGCCCTCATCATTATAGATATTGATGAATTACTCCTCTGGAAGTCACCACCTCAGACTTGTTGCCATTGTCCTCAAAGGATCTGGTAACTTTCCCAGTGGCACCAAATGTCTACGTGGAAGGCAGGAGCTAACTGCATATGAAAATGGAGAAGGGACTGACCGCCAGGGCTCTTAGAATTCATTCCTTTCTGAGGATTTAAAATCAAAGAAACTGCCTATTCTCTCAGGAAAGGCTCTGAGGAAATAAGGATGTCAATATTTTTTAAAAATCAGAATCACTTACCTAGTAAATCTGCATTTTCTTTTTTTTTTTTTTTCCCTTCCCTCAGACAAGTTTTGGTATTGTCGGCTTTCACCAAACCACAAGGTCCTGCACTATGGAGATCTGGAAGAAAGTCCCCAGGGAGAAGTGCCCCATGATTCCTTGCAGGACAAACGTAAGTGTCTCTTCTGTGTAGGAGGCTTGAGTTTTGGTTGGTTGGTTGTTTCCTGGTCACAGAACATCATACAGAAAGACTATTAACCTAAGTAAACCCATTGGACATGGCCCACCTTGCTGAGTCCTGGCCTGAGCCATCTCATCAAGCACAAGACCTTGGTGGATTTGTGGTTTGGGAAAGGAATACTCACACATCTGTCCTGAAAGATACAACTCTAGAATTCCAACATCTGCTTTTATATTACTTGTCCATGTGCTGTTCTAAGAAACAAAACCAGCATAAACCTGATTGTCAGCTGTCTTTTTCTGATGATCCAAAATAATCTCACCTGAATTGTGTGTTTGATACCCTACCACTTTTATTCATTATAGTTGACTGAATGGTGGCTCAGTGGTAAAGAACTCGCCTGCCAATGCAAGAGACAAGGGTTTGATCCCTTGGTCAGGAAGATCCCCTGGAGAAGGGAATGGCTACCCACTCCAGTATTCTTGCCTGGGAAATGCCATGGACAGAGGAGCCCGGCAGACTACAGTCCATGGGGTCACAAAAGAGTCAGACACGACTTAACAACTAAACAACAACAAGGTATATAAATTAAACACAGTATTATGGAAACATTAAAATACACAAAGGTAGGGACTTCCTGGCAGCCCAGTGGCTAACACTCCATGCTTCCAGTGCAGGGGGTATATATCTGATCCCTGGCTGGGGAACTAAGATCTCATGTACCACATGGCCCCCCAAAAAATTTTTTTAATACACAAAGGTAATGAATTAATTTGGAATAGAAATGAGATAAAGTTAGACATAGCGTCAGAGGATATCTCAGGTAGAGAAATCAAACAGTGAGGAAAAAGTAAAGACACTTTAAAATAACTTAACAGTGAGGAAAAAGTAAAGACACTTTAAAATAACTTTTTAAAGTCACCTTGACTCTCCATGAATCACATAATTCACAGGTAAAATCCTTACCCCTAGGTCCTGGCACCTCCCCAAAATCGCCCCAGGGCCCATGGAAGTCCAATCTGTACTGTCTTCCTTGCAGCTCTTAGCCGTCACAGGGGAAAATTAACCACGAGTGGCAAATTCCTGACACACTCAGACTCTAGGCTTACGTATCAGACAGACAACCTGGCATATTCTCTCTTCCTCCAGCTTAAAAATGGGACAGTCTGGTCCTTGTAGTGTCATTTAGTTCAGAAAGCAATCTTATTTCCTTTCATGGGAGCACTGCCGTCTCAGTCCATGTTATTAGCGCTGTTAACAGGAAAGGAAAGAAATCTGAAACCCAGTACTGCAGAGTCTGGGATAGTGTCTATACATACATTCCTGTTGTGGGATCATTCCAGGCCTCTCTTTTTGTGATAAGGACCCTCCCTTTAAGTCTCAGAAAACCTCCATCCCACCACGGACAAGCTAAAACAGTGGTTCTCAGACTGTGGTCCTTGGACCATCCGCAGCAGCAGCATCACCTGGGAACTTACAGAAATGCAGATCCCAAGATCCTCCCTCCCAGACTTGATGAATCAGAAATTCTGGGAATGGAGCAGCAGTCTCTGGGTTCATGGGGCCTCCAGGTGATTCTGATGCGCATTTAAAGTGAGAACTACAGGGCTAGATATTATTGGATATGCTTCCCAGTGGGTCCCTAAATTTGGCTTTCACCAATACGTAAACATTTTAAAAGAATAAAAACCTGAGTGGATAGTGGGTTTGCCAACTTCAGGTTTTGGCAGGGAAAAAAAGAAAAGCTATTAAAAAAGAAAATCTAACTAAAATTTAATATCACATTCCTTTCATTGTAAAAAGAACTCGATCCAAAAAAAAGGAAAGACCAGAAGGGCCTAACCTTGGAATAAAGGACAGTCCCTTGCACTAAATAAGCTGTATGAAAATCTCATGGCATCTCTAAAAATGAGTGTCTCCATTTTCCTGTCTTTGCTATTAACTGGTGAAAAATTCACTGAGAATCCTCTCTCATGAGCTCAAAAGAACTGTGCAAAGGCCAGCCACTTGGAATCAGAGCTTTAAGGTGGTAAAATGAAGAGTTTGAGGTTACTGTTGGCCATAGCAATCAGAAGCTCTCTACAAACTCTCCCACTGCCTCTCTCTTAACTTAGCCAGGAAATAGAGAAAGTGGTCTGGGCCAGAAAAAATAAAACACATCTGGGTTCATTCTTGACCCACATGGCCCAGTGAGTCGGCTCTCCCACGCACTGAATGTATTCTTTATCCCCATATTTGTAGGGATCTAATCCATTTCTCAACCCATAAATTGTCATGGGTTGTAGTTTAAATGGAGCACTCTCATTCTAGCTGGCTCTGCTGCTTAGGAAGTCAGTAGCTCTCCCCCTAGAGAAGGTCAGGGCATGGACAGCACCTAAGCCTTGTGTAGGGGCTGTCTCTAGACTTGTCCACAAGCTGATGACCCCAAGCTCTACCAAGGCCTGCATCCCCAAGGACTGGAAACTGGAGTGCCGATGCCAGGGAGAACCAGCTTGCCAGGGTGGTTGCAAAAGAGCCAGGACAGAGCTGCAAATCTCTGGAGAGCTTTTGGTCATGGTTGTGATGCTCGTTCAGAGAAAGCATTGCAACAGTCCCTTCTGATTGTGGCTCTGAAACTCTTGTCCGCCCCTTTCCTCTGTGGCCTTAGAAATCTAGGAATTCAGAGTTCCAGAAGAGGTGCTCTACAAACAGTTTACCCATTGTAAGATAAACCAAGAATGCATACCTGTGCAGGTGTTCGTGTGTATATGTGTGTGTATTAAAGAGATTATATCTGTGTGCCAGGTGGGCCAGTAAGGAGGAACATTCATGTAATGAAATCAGATCAAGCTGTTTTGTGCAGGAAATGAGAAGGCCTCAGCCCAGGAAACCAAAGTTTGCTGCTTCAGGCCTGCCACCTGGTTTGCATTTAATTCCAATTCTGCATTCTGCCTGGAGCAAAATAATCCATCCTCTTGGAGCCCTTCAAAGTCAAAAACCTCATTCCACTAGAAAAATGAGCTGTTCCTTTAATTAATTTCAAGTGCCATTGCTCTTGCCATGTACGATTGCCCTCTCTTGAGACCAACGGGAAAATTGTCTTCCACCCCTTAAGTTAACCAGCTGAATATTGAGATATTGATGAGTCAAATAGTGTAATTGAACCCTCTTAATCCAGAGAATGCAAGTGGAGATTGAGGGCTACTCAGCTGTCTTCGTGCCTAAAAGTTTAGCAAATCTCTTCTCTCGTATTCCTTTTGTTTGACAGGAAACATGGCCCTTGAAAAGTCCATATCTCCTTACCTCCCTTTGCCCCACATTCCTCCCACCAGGTATGCAGACTCTCATCACCCCACTGAAACCAGACTCCACTGCTTTCCAGCAGTGCCCCCACCTCTCAGAACCGCCCTTTGAGAGAATCTAGGCCAGCGCTTTTCACTCCTGCATCAAAGGGGCCGGGAGGAGAGGGCTCAGTCCCTCACACAAGACCATTAAGCCTCTTACCACAGAAGAGAGGAGTGGCAGCCAGAGCAAAGCAAAGTGGGGCGATTTGGGTTGTTGAAGCATGCTAAGTAATTTAGGTCCTTCAATCTACAAAGAGAATTAACTCTGATTATTGATAATAAGAATAATTGCAAATATATTTGGAGTGCTTACTCTATACCAGGCACTGTGCTAAGAGCTCTGCATATTAACAAATTGTCCTCCCCATGACTTGAAGCAGTACGTACCATTGCCCTTCTTTTACAGATTAGGAAACAGAGGTACACAAAAGTTAAGTAACCTATTGAAGGCCACTTGTCTAGTAAATAACAGAGCAAAGACCTGAATGCAGCTATCCAACCCCTGGTCCAGATTTTTACCCACAAGGAAGCTTATGCTCCAAGAACTTAAGCCCAAAGTGGCATAGCCAGTAGGTGCATCTAGAACTCAAATCCAGGCTCTGTGATTCTTCCAGCCACTCCAGACTGCTCAGTTAGAGGCCAGATCCTCTACTGAACTGTCCTGGGATCAGCTTGCCCCTCCTCTGTATCTCTGCCCAAAGGAGTTTCCACAGCGGAGCTATATATACGGCAAGTGATCATGCTTACTGGCTACTTCCTGGAGTGATTTCTGCCTCAACTTACTGGCTTCCTGGGGTGATTTCTGCCTCAACTTTCTGGTTCCCAAGGGTGAAAGCTAGAACAATTTTTATCATGATGGCCACATTTACTTTTTTAATTAAAAAAACACATTTCTGTTTTAAATCACAATTAAAATTTCTCCCACAGATATTAGCCATTAAAGAGCTTCCTGAACATATCTGAAGTGATAACCACTTCCAGGGCTGTGTCTGACATGTGTTTAGCATGATCTGGGGAGCTGACACCTTCCAAACATAGGAGAAAATCATGGCCTAGCAAGAGACCATGGAATAGAAGAAAAAGCGGCTGTCTCAGCTCTGTCCCTCACTAGCTGTGTGACATATTTCTTCTCTTTAGGCCTCAGTCTTCCCATCTATAAAATGGAAATGTTGGATTAGATTGTCTCAATCCAGCTTAAACTGAAAATAGCATTGAAAGAAATGAGGGCAGGCCCCAAGGAGTTAAGAGTGGGGGCTAGGGAACCAATGGTGACCTTTCTGGTTCTCATATCTCTGAACCCCACTTTGTTATCCTGCTCCCACATGAAAAAAAGACCTGATGGAAACGCTGGCCCTATTTTGAAGTAATCAAGAGCCCTCTGTCACCTCCTACAGTATAGATTCCAAATGTGTGAGTCTAACTCTGCTGGTGGGTTTAGAGAAGATGACATTTTGGCCCTTCCAATGCCTAATTTTCCAGTGCATCCAACAACAAACTATGCAAAGAACAATCTTTAAAAGCCACGCTGTATTTTTAGAACTTTGTGTTTTCCTTTTAGCCACAATCCTGTGAGAAATACAGCAGCTTTTCTCCTTGACAGGGGGCGATGCATATGAAACACATAAAATACGTACTGCCACCAGCATGGTGGAAGCATGCCTTCTCTCCCCCGCTGCCCGCTTATTAGAGATTCTGAAGACTGCTCCCACAGCAGACCTTAGTGTGACCCTTGTCCTGCTCCACATGATGGGTTTTCAGAGCCAAGGGGTAACTTACTATTTACCAGTCATAGACACACTCTCTCATTCACTGAGCACGTTACATATTTGAACAGCAGAAGACTTTCTAGGAGGTGCTTGCTACTCAAACTCCATCTGAGGCTTGAGAAGGGTTTTGGAGTTTGTACATTAATTATATCACAAATTCACTTCAGTGGTACGTTTTCCACTGAAAAGTAAACACTAAGTAAACCCAACTTCCCAAAGTGCCCAAGTATCTCCTCCCAGAGAAGCAAGTAGGTAGCCAGGTTGGCCACTGAGAACAGGGTTGATTGTTGGTTATGAAAATGGATTTGAGAAAAGCTGAAAGTCAATGGCTGTGATCAAAGGAAAGTTCAGAAATCACAAGGACTGTCTACAAGAAGATGCCGATCCCAAGAAGCCAGGTAGGGGAGGAAGGGGGTCCAAGGTCAAGGGTCAGGCCACTCAAAAGAGGCTGCATTGCTACATTAAGCTTCAGGAATAAATAACCCCCCAAACCTCACTGACTCACAACAGTTTATTTCTCGCTCCTCAATTATATAACTGACATGTGCTTTCAAAGGACTGCTCTGCATGATCACAGGGACACAGGCTGATGGCTGCTCTGACATCCCAGAGCTGTACCATCTGGAGGGACCACGTGGCCTAATCAGTCCCTGTGGCTGGGGAAGAGAGGCTGATGGAAGTGGGCTTCTCACTGCCTCAGCCAGGAAAAGAGCCAGGCCATCTCCTCTCATGTTTCATTACCAGAGCTAATCACTATTCGGGCCCACCTAAATGCAAAAGTTGCTGAGAAGCATGGTCTTCCATGTGCCCAGAACGTTATTAATGAGAACAAGTCCTATCTACCAAGGAATCTAGAACCAGGAGTCCACGCTAGAGGAGCAGATGTGGTGGGACAGAGAGCAGGAGGTGCCGTCAGAGAATCCTAGAAGATTTCATCACAGCACCACTCTTCGCTAGGATTCGAGAGAGCTCTGGAGGTATCACGGATTTGGACAGAGTTCTTAGCAACTTTAGGGTACCCGGAAAATGTTAGCTTTTAAAGAGCCTTCCTGTTATATCATGTTGATATTCTACATATTTTATAATTTTATCTTCATCTAAATGTCACCCCCAGAACCCAATGCCCCAATAAAAGTAGGTGAACTTTAATGGTCAAATCTCTCATTATCTTCGTCATTGGAGGAGTCCAAGGAATTGATGAATCAAAGCTTCTGCACATCCTAACTGAGCCCCTAGAGTCCCTTGAGGGACTGAAAGATTAGGAGTTGGAAAGGGACAGATAACTCTGCAGTTTTTAAAATTAAGTTTCCAAACCAAAAAAAAAAACAAAGTTTCCAAACCATCCTGCAGCCTTCTCTCCATCAGATGATCTTAACAAAAGCATTAAGGGCAAAAGCCTTTCCATATCTTTTATCTTCCCGCAAGTCCTGAATAAGACGATAGATAACATCATTTTATCTAACTGCATTATTCTCAGGATTTCCAAGATAAGTGCCAGCTACTATTTCCCTAACAGAAAGGAATGTTCCCTTTATTTAATAGAGTTTAGTTTTGTTGTCCATAAACTAGGAATAACAAAACCTGCCTCACAGAATGGTTGTGAGAATTAATGAGATGGCAAGAGGGAGAATTTGGAGAGTGAGAGTTCAGAATGGTTTATGTTCAGATAGATTTTTTTGTAATAGGGTTACTTCCCCTTATTATCCAAAACTCAGAAACTAAAGTGATGTCACTACTATAGTAAGAGATATCAGTCTATAGGAAGCACTTGGCATTTGCTCCTGGCACATAGATGTCTTCCATAAAATCAGTATCAGTACCACTATTACTTATATCATTATTGGTTCTTCTAATGCCATCACTTTTAACACAACTATGGTGGGTTTTTTATTGTGTGCAATCTTTTTTTTTAGGTATTTCTTTTCTTGAAACAAATTCTACTTATGAACATAGATTTTTCTCCCCAGGAATACTTTCTACCAGAATATTAAGAGTATATTTTAGTTCCTTGTCCTGGAGCCTGCCTGACTTCTCCCTCTCTTCATCTCTTGTCTCTTCCTGCTATAGTGTCTGGGAATGGCAGCTGTCCCAACAGACTCGATAATGCTTAGTCTTGCTATTTTATGGACACTTACACGGTCACATGATGTAATTACTTTCATTTTCTCTTATGAATTTCAGTGCCGGTGGCAGATATCAAAGCTGTGGTGACGGGAAAGGACTGCCCTCATATGAAAGAGAAAGGTGCCCTTAAACAAAATAAGGTATGATTTCCAAATTATTCTAAGTAGTTCTGTCTGCACAACGCAGTTAGTGACTACAATGGGCCCTTCTTTGGTAGCTATGCCTGTGTGGTTGGGGAGTGTGTGTGTGTGTGTGTGTGTGTGTGTGTGCAGATGTGTCACGCAGTTACACATCTCTTAAACTCAGTTCCTTTTCCTTCCCTGATTCCTTTTACATTTCTCAGTCTTACTCTTTCTCTCACTGATCACTTGCTGAATCCCTACCATGTCTTGTATTCTCCCACTTCCTGTCCATATACAGCCCTAGGAATTGCCCTCACTGATGTTACCAGTCTTCTCTCAAGTCTTTCCACTCATCTCCGTCCTCTGGGCCCCTCCTACCCTCCTATTTATGTTCATAGTCTCCCTTCTGCATTTTCTCCCCAATCTCTTCCATTTTCTTCTTCTTAGTTACCCCTATGGGGTCTCAGAGAAGTCTGGGAAATGGAAGAGAGACCAGATGACTCCCAAAAATCTGAGAAAAATTTTCAAGGCCTAATATTCTTCAGCATCATGGGAAATATTGTTTCCCATATTTGAAACGGTTCAAATTCAGCTTAAGGGAGAAAATGTTCCCAAAGTTGTATATTGCTTGAATACTCTTCACATTGCAGTATTTTTCACCCTTCCCACCATGTTGTTCACCATGACAGCCTAGATTCCATAACAGAAGGTGTGGGGGGCAGCATTGTCTGAAAAGGTAGAGGAATTTCCTTTGTCCCCAGTTTGGAGGCATTTGCCCTTGGAGGCAAAGAGTATTAGGGAAGGAATATATGAAGGTAAAAGAAAAGTATATTTTTTTCTTATTAATTAATCTAAAAGGTAACTCTTTGCTTAAAATAATAATTTTAAAATGTGTTATATCTATAGCATATGGATAAGTAAAATGAATGACAGAAAAGTCAAAATGTACAGGAGGAAGAAGTAAGGATACTCAAAACAGGATAAAGTTTTTTTAAAAAAAAAAGAGAGAAAATAAAAAACAAATGCAACAAATGAAAAAAGTTGCAAACTTGGCAGACATAATATAACTATGTCAATAGTCATTTTAAATGTCGATGGTCTAAATACGCCAATTAAAAGGGATTATTTGAGTAGATAAGAAGCAAGACTAAATATATGTTTCCCTCCAAGAAACCCACTTAAATATAGAAACTAAGAGAGGTGAAAGTAATGGGATGAACAAAGATGAAAATGCACGAGGCAAACTGAGAGAACTGGAAGAAGAAATTCACAAATCCATTATTGTCCTGGAGACTTCAGTAACCCTCTGTCAGTAATTGATAGATCAAGTGAGCAGAAGATCAATAAGGATATTGATGACCTGAACAGCACCATCAATTAACTTGATCCAATTAACATTAATAGAAAATCTACTCAACAGCAGAATATACATTTTTCTCAAGCTCACAAGAAACATTCACCAAGACTGACCACATTCTGGGTCATAAAATAGATCTTAACAAATGTAGAAGTAACAGTCATACAAACTGTATTCTAATTCACGATGGAATTAGACTAGAAATCAATAACAGAAAGATAGATGGAAAATCCCCAAAATGTTTGGAAATTTCAGAACACACTTCCAAATAACCCATAGTCCAAAGAGGTAGTCTAAACAGAAATAACAAAATGTTTTACACTAAGTAAAATGAAAATATAACTTACTAAAATGGGTGGGTTGTGATGAAAGGGAAATGTATAGCATTAAATGCATATATTAGGAAAGAGGAAAAGTCTAAAATCAGTAAAGTTTCCACCTTAGGGAACTAGAGAAAGAAGAGCAATTTAAGCCTAAAGAAAACAGAAGAAAAGAAATAATAAATATTAGAGATCAATGAAATTGAAAACAGGAAAATAGTAGAGAAAATCAACAAATGCAAAACTTGGTCCTTGGAAAATATAAATGAAATTGAAATTTCTAGCTTGACTAACCAAAAGAAAATGAAAGAAGATACAAGCCATCAATGTCAAAACAGGTATGGAGATGAGCTCATTTGAGCCTAGGATGTATGTGGCTGATTTTGGCCTTCTTGTTTCAGATTCCTCTCCCTTTAGAGGAGAACAAAACAAACTGAGTGAATGACTTTTCCAACCTTATTTTTAAAAATTGTGGTGACACTTATAGAAAACTGGGCAAGTGGGCAGATGAATGAGTGATAGATGAATGGATGGAGAGAGAGGTGGTTGGATGATGGAAGAATGGATTGGTAAATGGGACACAGTGCTGTAAACACATGATAAGACTTCAAATGAAGGCTACTTTCTGGGATCTGCTAGCCTAGAAGGCTAAGAGAGGTAGTAGTAGCTCTGCTAGCCTGGCTTTTTCATTTGTATACATATGAAAATAATTTGTCTTATAATATTAATAGTGCTCATATATTTGATGCATCAGGAAAAATGTCAGAAAGTAGAAAGGAAACCCGAAATTCTAATAATTTATTTCCTAACCCACTCACACCCCTTCCCCAATGATCCAGAGGCCTGCTCCTCCCTACCTCTGGGACTTCTGGATAGGAAAGGGGAGTTGTTGTCATTCGGTCACTAAGTCCTGTACTCCACTATCTCTCAGAGTTTGCTCAGATTCCTGTCCATTGAGTCAGTGATGCTATCCAACCATATCTTCTGATGCTGGGAAAGACTGAAGGCAAAAGGAGAAGGGGGCAGTGGAGGATGAGATGGGATGAGATGGAAAGAAGAGGCCTGCAACTTAAAAGGAGGGCTGGCCAAAGTGTGTCCACAGGAGGCCTGTCAGGGCATGGCAGTGGGCAGCAACCAAGGCCTGCTGCTGGCTCTTCAGCTTTTCCAGCTAGACAGTAGATTCTGACATTTTATGCCCCAGGACTCTTGGTTAGCTTAATTATGAGCAGGGCAAACTGGACATTCAGATCTGTTGGTAACTGGTAGTACTTCTTGCTCATTCAACAGCTGACATGCCAGGCACAGTCTAAGGTCCTAGAAATAGATAAAGGAAAGGGACTGATCCTTTCCCTTGAGGCAGAGGTCTTTTTTCATAGAGTCCTTCACTCAGTCAGCATTAGAGCACTTGAGATAGGATGGGCTATAGGCACAGAGTGATGCACAGGCAGACACAGCCCTGTCCTCCTGGAGCTGAGTCTAACTTGTTTAAAAGAAGTTGGTGCAACAAATTTCTGTGGACACAAAAAGTATTGGCTTCTTCACAGAGAGAGTAGGAAATTCCTGATACTTGAAAAGAATTTTCATGGGTGAATGGAAATTGAATTGGAAGAATTTGACTTTTAAGGATTAAGGATTCTAAATTCAAACTCTGTGGTTCATGAAATAAAGTTGATTTGTTACTGTATTTTTGAAAGTAGGCAGTCCTGGTACTTATCCTACTGCCTTGGGCTTTAGAAGTTAAATAGCATGCAATCACCAGAGGAAAACTCTAACCAGATATCAGTGAAAGGGATAGGAATATGTTTGACCTGAGACATGCTTCCATTTCACCATGCCCAGAGCCCAGATTTATTTTTCCAGTATGATTAACGTACCTGAAATTAGAAGCAGATTATATTAGAAGATGATGTTCTAGTATTGACTTGAAAATCCTGATCTTAAGCAAAAAGCCTTTTATTCAGAGTTATTTCATTCATCATTCATAGTCACACTATATTGAGTATTTTCTTTATACCAGACCTGTGCCGGGTGCTGGGAATCCAAAGATAAATATGACCTGGCCCCTGATATTTTGTGTCTAGAGCAGATACAAGATTTAATGATCCACATGCTATTATAATCCAATGGTGCCTATGCCCCAGTAAATTTAAAAACAAGGGGAGCCTGGGATTTTGAGAAGGTTCATGGAGGAAGTGATGTCTGAGCTGGGTTTTGAAAAGAAGAGAGGGGAAGACCTTCTAGGAGAAGGAAACAATATATGAAAGGCGCGTGGGGTCTTTTGACATCTGATGAATATCCTCTGACTGAGAAACATTGAATTCACAGTAGGATTGATGGGGACAGAGATGAAAATGGGTTGGAGAACTATTGGCTCAGATAGATGGGGCCCAAACATAAAGCTACTTCACAGAAGGCAAAACCCTCTCACTATATAATATATGAATGACTGATTTTACCTTCTACAATAGAAAGTCAAACTCATAGGTATACAGATGAGCCGCAGTGTTAATAGCTATGAAATCTACTATTTCTCTGGCCACGTTTAGCACACACACATGCCAAGTTATGTACACATCTGTAATCAAAATGCTTTGCCCTCAAGATAACATGGATAGATGCTGGAGAACCAACATGATTAAAGTGAATGCCAGGTGAGATGGCCAAATTAGACAAGTCACCCCAAAACAATGTAAGGAATGGCAGCCAACACTTTACAGTGAAATTATGTTGTATAAAACTCTACTCTCATATTCCATCAGCCCATCACGTGGCCCTGGAAGGTGGAAATCCCCAAACCAAGACACCATCATGCCCAGAATTTCTCTGAGCATCCCCTGACCCTGTATGCCTTGTCATTAGACCCAGGGCCAGAAGGTTGAGTAGGGTCAGAGGTCATAGGGCGAGTTCCTCCTGTATCCTCCAGCCACAGAACTCACTTATCCCAGGCCTTCCTCCACATGTGAGGGGAGGACATATGAATTAGTGAGATGGAGGATGGAAATAAGCTACTCCTGGACATGATTTTTCACTGACTTAGATCCAGAGTGAATAAAAGACCTTAGGTAGTGAGTAGCAAAACCGCAGAGCATCAAATATCTAAGAGAGTGTTGTGGTGTGTGACAAGAGGCCCCTGAGGGGGATGCTGCCCCAGATCCACAACCACTTACTCCACCGCCTCCTGGCACCTCTCTCCCTCACAGACAGTTTGGACAGGTGGCCGCTTCTAGAGTGTTAGCCCGAGAGGCCGTCGCTGCCAGCTCTGCAGCCTGCCTGCTCAAAGTGCTAGAGAGCTGACCTCCACCAAAGCCTCAATGACAGCCAACTGGAGACGTCAATAAAACTCATTATAAGTGATAGCAGCCTTTAACGCAGGCGTGCGACTCAGAGAAGTAATTCCTCCAACCCCTCCCAGGCAGCTTTGGTGAAATTAAAGTGGGGATTGACATTCTCACGAATTTCCTATTCCCTGCCTGTGTTTATCAGAAATCTAGGTCATGACAGTTCCTCTCTTTCACGTCCTCGCTGGTAAATGCCTTAGAAGGGCAAAACCTAAAGTTGGCAGCCCCCCCTCCTTTTTCTTCCTACTCCATGCCCTGTGGAAGAGAAAGTGTCACAAGGACAGCCACACTGACACTCTGGTCTCAAGAGACTTCAGCACCTAGTCAAGAGGCCACGTCTGGGCTCTGGTGATGCTCACACCTGCTGTCGTAAGCAAGGGGATGATTAATGTGCCTGCCCTAAGCAGAGCAGCAGGCATGGTCTAGCATCAGTCAGAAATCCGTTGTCAGTCTCACCTTTTCCTGTTGACTTCTGAAGGTCACCTGGTGCTGCTGTGATGTACTGACTGGGTGTCCAGAAGCAAAGCCCCTCCTCTCCTTTCTCTCCAATCTCCTAAGTACGAGTCAGAATTTTTCCAGGGGATGACACTAAGATTAGTAAAGAAATCATCATCTATATCAATGTTTCTCATCTAAGAACAGTTTTTATGAATTTAGGAGATTAGAGCTTAACATTTTGTTGAAAAATGTTTTCAGTTTTTTAAAAGAAAATAATCACCTATGATCCCAGCACCTTAACATAATTATTTTCATTTCACATATTCGGTTCCAGTCTCCAACCACAGCTAGACATTGTTCCTAGTTGTGATCAGTATGTAAATAATGTTCATTTCTCTTGTTTGTTTTTCCACTTAAAATCAAATGTTTGTAATTATACTTAATGCCTGCTGCTGCTGCTAAGTCGCTTCAGTCATGCCCGACTCTGTGCGACCCCGTAGACGGCAGCCCACCAGGTTCCCCCATCCTTGGGATTCTCCAGGCAAGAACACTGGAGTGGGTTGCCATTTCCCATTAACAACCCTGCGAAATATATGCTGCTGCTGCTACTTAATGCCTAGCAGCATTTATTTTGCAGGGTTGCTAATTTGTGATTTCTTTATTTAATGTTTTACCCAAAGAAGGGAGGACATTTATTTAGTTCCTTGTATTACATTCTTATGGCTTCCTTGGTGGCTCAGTTGGTAAAGAATACACCTGCAATGCGGGAGACCACCTGCAACCCAGGAGACCCAGGTTCAATTCCCGGGATGGAGCAATCCTCTGGAGAAGGAAGTGGCAACCCACTCCAGTATTCTTGCCTGAAAAATCCCACGGAGTGAGGAGCTTAGCAGGCTACAGTGCATGGGGTCGCAGAGTCAGGCACAACTGAGTGCAGTGCTGTGTTTTTCTGTTCTGTTACATTCTTACAGATAATAGTATATACAGTTTTGCTTCCTTTTGAATTTTTTTAGGAGTAACTCCAAAAGTGGGACGGCTTGTTCTTGATATGGACTGCCTTACAGGCTTTTTTAAAAGGATGACACCAATTATGGTACCACTGTTAGGACCCATGACCATTTTCATTATGCACTAAAAGACCTGAAAGAGATGCTAAACTTATGGGGAAATTGTTTTTGTTTGTTGGTGAACTCTTTTCCAATTTTATTGATCTTTCCTGGGCAGGCTTGAATAGAATCCTAAGGAAAAAAAGAATGAAAAATTCAGAGTGGGTAGTCTTGCAGAATAGATCCTGGTCTGTGATTCAGCAGTTTTTCCTTCACCTGTTTCTATTTCTGGTAGGGTGAGGATACCCTAAGAGGATGAGATACTGTTAGGTCTGGGTTCAGAACAAAAGCTGCTTTCCCTTAATGAGGGGACAGCTAGAGTCTAGCCAAACACAGAATTCATGAGAGCCACAAATAGCCTGATGGCTGACTGTGTCAGGAGAGGCATCCGCCTAATGTTGAGCCTTTGGAGTCCGCTTGGGAGAATTCTTTCTCATCTGAAATTCTTAAATCTAGAGGCAGTGACCTCATCTTTCTCCCTTCTGTCTTCTTTCTGGAGCATTCTTGCTGTGAGTTACTGGCCAAAGACAAATCCTCTGACAGATGTTGAGGTAGAGAATGATGTGGAGAGGTCTACTTCCCTAAGAAAGAACGCCTGCGGGTGGTTACTGAGAATGCAGCTCCTAGATCATACCGTGAGGGAAAGGGGCAGTCCTCAGTGGTGCCTAATAGACACAGAGACAGAAGGTAGGCTAGCACATGAGTTTTGTAGTGATGCAGAGCATCGATGTGGACTCACTTGGCTCTTTCCTCCAAATTAGGAGTTGTTAGGGTGTTGAAAGGGGCTGCCTTGGTGGCTCAGATGGTAAAGAATCTGCCTATAATGGAGAAGACACAGGAGATGCAAGTTCGATCCGTGGGTCAGGATGATCCCCTGGAGAAGGAAATGGCTACCCACTCCAGTATTCTTGCCAGGAGAATTCCATGGATAGAACCCGGTGGGCTACAGTCCATGGGGTCACAAAGAGTTGGATGTGACTGAGCAACTAATTGGAGAAGGCGATGGCACCCCACTCCAGTACTCTTGCCTGGAAAATCCCATGGACAGAGGAGCCTGGTGGGCTGCAGTCCATGGGGTTGCAAAGAGTCGGACACGACTGAGCGACTTCACTTTGACTTTTCACTTTCATGCATTGGAGAAGGAAATGGCAACCCACTCCAGTGTTCTTGCCTGGAGAATCCCAGGGACAGGGGAGCCTGGTGGGCTGCCGTCTATGGGGTCGCATAGAGTCGGACACGACTGAAGCGACTTAGCAGCAGCAGCAGCAGAGCAACTAATACACGCACACAAACACAATACAGGGTGCTAAGATGTTCAGTGACTCTCATCTTCCAGAGACTGTACCTGCTGACTGCTCAATCCAGTAGAATAATCATTATATCTATTAGTGCATAGTGTGTACAATTTGAGAAGCATATTTTAACGCACATATTAGGAACAACACTAAGTGTCTCAGCCAAGGTCATTCAGCTACAATGGAATGACTGCAACACTTAGTCCTTGGCCCTTTGGGTTTGTCTCATAGTCTGTACTATGAATGAACCCAGGCACTCGAACAAAGAGACATTCACCAATGAATGAATCCAGCTATTCTGCCACTTGGGCCCATACTGTCCTTTATACCCTGCAGCCACTATAGGATAAAACTAGGTTTCATATAAACTTTGCTCTACAGTAGTTCAGAGATCAAAGGGCAGACATACTACCTAAAGATAGTGGATTCATCCCGAAGCCTCATTACCTCCTATGTAGCTTCCATGTTTTAGGAAGTTTATACCCACTATGAACACCTGTCTTTTTGGAAATGATAGAAGATAGAGCAGCCCATAATGTTGCTGATTGCGAAAGAGTTTACTACTTTCCGTGGTCTCCCTGGGAGGGAGATGTTGAAGATAGGAAAGTAGCATAGCTTTGGGGCTGTGTGGCCTTGGACAACTCACTTAACCTCTCTGAGCTCCTTCCCATAAAAAGGGAATGATAACACTTGCTCCATGCACTGTCTTGAGAATTAAACGAATTGGTTCATGCAGACCTCCCATGAACAGAGAGAAGGAAACGTGTTGTGAATCTTGAAAAATATCGTCCTTCTTCCCATCAGCCTCACTACCGCTCCTCTTGCCTGGACCCACTACAGGCACTATTCCACGTGCAATCTGCAGCCATTTGTAACTGAAAAGCAAAACGTGCAAATTGTCTTCAGTGTGGTGTTTTCTCTAATCTCTTGCAGGAGGTGCTTGAACTTGCTTTCTCCATCTTGTATGACTCAAACTGCCAACTGAACTTCATAGCTCCTGACAAGCATGAGGTAAAGATCTCCAGGGGTTAATTTATGAGAGAATGTCATATTTTCTTGAGAAAAACAGCAGATAAAAAAATACTGGAAAGAATTTTTTTTAAGTCTACCTAAGAAAAATTATGAGCAAATGCACATTTTGTTGACTTAGAATAGAATGAAAACCTCTCAAAAAACTGCAAATTAAACAGATTCAGCTTCTTCTTAGCTTAATCAAGAGTTTATGGTAAAGAAGAAGGTACAAGTGCTTCATAGTAAGGACATACTGTTACAGAAAAAATATCATCCTTAGCTATGGCTTTGTTTTTATTGAATATTTAGGTTTTGGTCAAAATTTTCCCATAATAAATTTGTCTCAATTCTTTAAAACATTTGAGAACTAGATTTTTTATCATGTTTAAGTTATTTTAAGAGGTTTAGGACTGTCTCTGCTGTTGGAATTTTATTTTTGAGATGCTTTTATTCCTTTTTGACATCTTGTTATATGTATAATTTGTTTCTCTTCTCGAAGCACACTGTCAGCTATATTTAAAATATTTAGCATAAATCTAGGAAAATGCATTTGTAAGATGAAGTAGCAGCTATGGCTGATTTAACTTTTTTTCTTGTAAGCTAGAACACAACATCATGCTTGAAACTCTTATTTTTAGATGATACCATTCAAATTTTTGTTGTGCATGTGGTAACATAAAAAGCTTTTAGAAAGGAAGGAACATTTTAATAGAACTTGAATTTTGTTCCCCATTTCCCCAGGGAGATTTAACTCATTTAGAAGTTATTCTGTATTTGTTTTGTTTTTTACTGCTTTGAAGCTTTTGGATAAAATTGTACATCCCCCAAAGAGAAGAAAGATTAGATGCAAATCCTGCATTTAAAGTGGTGCTTAAATATAATTCTGTGTTACTTGACATTTAGTTCATGGAAGGGAATGACTTTGTCTTCATCTTCTTGAAAATAGATACGGTGTCCTACCATTTCTCTTTTTAAATAAAACTGTGGTTGTACGCAGGCCACCATATTCAAGATATATAGGAAACCACTTAAAATAGTAGAACTGAGGATGCTATTTAAATCTATACAAGGCTGTTTTGCCCAGTGTACATTAACTCCAGATAAGGATAAATGCTCTGAGACTGCCAAATTTTTATTCATATCTGCCACTTTTTATTGATGCAGTGAGGAGAAAAATGCCATGCACTTGTGAATACTTTTAATTTCTTCAGACCACTTTCATATCTATTGCCTCATTTTATTTGCATAATTGCTCCATAAAGCAGAAAGTTCTATTACAGATATCTTCACTGATCAAAGGAGGAGAGAGAAGCCTCCCAAAATTGACTACCTCAACAATAGTAAAGACAATAGTAATTATAACTGGAATACTCTGAACCAGGCACCATTCAATGCTTTGTGTGCCTCACCTCCCTCAATCTTCATTCTGTAACTGTAAAAGAAACAAGCTAATGTTATTCCCATTTTATTAAAAGAAAAAAAATAATGCTCCACAGAGAACTTAAAAAACTTTTTCCAGATCAAACAAGTAGTAAGTGATAGAACCTGGATTTAAACAATGGGGGTCTTGTTCCAGAAACACCTTCTATCTGAGCCCTGTACTGGGTGGCTTGGAAGGAAGAAAGCAGGACCTGGACTCAGGACTTCCTGCCAGTGCCCATCCCCTAGCTTCAGCAATTATCAACTCATAGACAATGAAGTTTCACCTGTATCCCCGCCCACACCCAGCTGCCATACCCCAGATTATTTTCAAAGCGCATCCAGATGTCATCATTTTATTTGTAAATACTCCCCTTGTGCACCTCTAAAGACCCGATGGACCGTAACTCGCCAGGCTTCTCTGTCCATGGTATTCTCCAGGTGAGAATACTGATGTGGGTTGCCATGCCTTCCTCCAGAGGATCTTCCCAACCCAGGTATCGAACCCATGTCTTTTATGTCTCCTGCATTGGCAGACAAGTTCTTTACCACTAGCGCCACCTGGGAAGTCCTACATTTCAATAGGTTGCCATTATTGTCATTATCAGTGTCCAAATTATCTTATCTAGAAAAAGTAGATCTGGTCCCATCACTTCATGGCAAATAGATGGGAGGAAAAAATGGAAACAGTGACAGACTTTATTTTCTTGGGCTCCAAAATCACTGTGGATGGTGACTGCGGCCATGAAATTAAAAGACATTTGCTCCTTGGAAGAAAATCTGTGACAAAGCTAGACAGTGTATTAAAAGGCAGAGACATCACTTTACCAACAAAGGTCTGTATAGTCAAAGCTATGGTTTTTCCAGTAGTCATGTATGAATGTGAGAGGTGAACCGTAAAGAAGGTTGAGTGACAAAGAATTGATGCTTTTGAACTGTGGTGTTGGAAAAGACCCTTGAGAGTCCCTTGGACTGCAAGGAGATTAAATCAGTCAATCCTAAAGGAAATCATCCCTGAATATTCATTGGAAGGACTGACACTGAAGCTTCAATACTTTGGTCACCTGATGTGAAGAGCTAACTCACTGGACAAGATTGCAGGCAGGAGAAGAAAGGGGGCAATGGGATGAGATGGTTGGATGGCATCATTGACTCAATGGACGTGAGTTTTCGCAAACTCCAAGAGACAATGAAGGACATGGAAGCCTAGCATGCTGCAGTCCATGGGGTGGCACACAGTTGGACATGACTGAGCGACTGAACAACTATAGAGAAAGTAGGAATACCTTCTGGTTGGCTTCTGAGTCCTATTGACAGATGACCCTGGCAGTTTTCAGGCATTCTGGCATGACAAGATACTCCAGGTTCTTCTTGAGCATTCCCTGCCTTTTCTCTATGGAGTTTTGACTCCTTTTGGTATTTAGCAACCAGAATCTGGACATTCAATGTGCCTATTATTACTGGGTTGGTGATTATTTTTAGGCATTTTTGTAGACAGAGCTTGGAGTTATGTTTTTAAAAGACAAAATACATCATACATTTATACCGATATTTCCAACTCAGATTCAGTACTACAGTTTTTATTTATTGATCATGATGCTTTTTAAAAAAGTTTTCTGTGCTTGCTGCTTCTCAAAAGAAAAGCACCACAGAAGTGTTCCTGTGGGTTAAATTAATCTGTACTAGGAAGCTAGCCAGGACTGGGAAGGCTGTGTACAAAGAGTAGCGACCCCAGCACTTAGGGATTTACAGTGAAACAGTGTCTAAACTGGAAGGGGCCTCAAAGAGCATGGGGTTCAGTGGTGCTTCTAAATGGAGATACATCAGAATTAGCTGGAAGCTTTTCTAAATAAAATTTCCTGACCTAAGATTTGTAAGATCAAGATCTACAGAGTAGGACCTGGGTTCTATTTTTATCAAGATTATTTATGAAGAAACAAACGTTTAGATGTGTTTAGAAACCCTCTAAGGCATTCACAAGATCACTAATACTTCCAGAAACCTCTTAGCCCTCAGTTGATACTTAGATGGGTTGAGTGCTCTGGCTGAGATCCCATAGTCAAAGCCGAACCAAAGCTCTACAGTTCAGGACTGCCCTACTCAGACAGACTTAATAACACACCTCCTTGGCTTAACAAGTGGAGCCCCCAGTGTGCATCAGGGTAGATTTCTAAGCCATCACTGTGACTTAAGATCTGTATAAAGCTTGCCGTCTCATAGTGCTTTTTTGTTGAGATCTGCTGTCATATTCTGGAACATAGCCCAGGTAACCACAGTGCAAAGGACAAGCTAAGTAGGGTCTGGAATTGCAACTTGACCCAGTAAGGGCAAGAGAGGGGATAATCTAGAGCACATTCTAGAAGGAAGATCAGTCCCACAGGAAGAGCAGTGAAATTACTATCAAAGAATTACTATCAAAGAAGCCCTGAATAGGACTAGGACATCCTAAATGGTGAGCTGAGCACAACATCCAGAATGCAGGCAGTTTTCTGATGTTGGCAGCAGAGGCTAGTTCTTCACCAAGTATTATGGCTTTAATGGTCAGGGCAGGATTTCAGCCTCTGGAGGGATGCTGACAAGAGCAAGGCAGGTACTCAGATAAATGAAGCATAGTTCATAGCCTACTGGAGAAAGAAGCAAAGGGCATGATTAATTTTTAATGAGAGGGGAAGAACCAAATCCTTAGTTGGTTACTATGGAGTGCTTTCCAAAACAGGTGATGTCCCCAGGGATCAGACTCCAAAGACCTGGAGGAGAAAACCCTTAGAAACCAGAAGCCCAGGCAGAAGAGGTCCGTAGACTGGCAGCTAAGCCACCTTCCATTAAGATCACCCAATAATTTTAGCCATTTTGTCCACCAGACCTTGGGCAGCACTGAGCTATTCCTAAATCTTTTGCTAAGAAATACAAAGGTAGGATCGCGGCCTCACCGGCTGAGGAAGGGCGCTCTAGCCGCGGAGGTTGTAGCGGCCCCGGAAGTGTTCAGCCATCGACACGACCCCGGCGCCCCGGATGGGGAAGGAGGCGGGCGGCCGCCCTTCCCCGGCCGCACACCCCTAGGAACTCGAGGGCAGGAACTTAGCTGCATTGTCCTGCCTCAGAGAACAAACTCATCTACTGTAGGCCTAGCCTGGGTCGCTGCCCTTGAAAGCAAGGGTAAGAATTAAAAAAAAAAAAAAAAAGAAATACAAAGGTAGGACCACCATTAGCCCCAGAGTGGAGTTCGACTGTCATTTTGAGTGCAGGAATCAAACAGGATAGTCAGATATTAGCTCTAGATTAGAACTGCTCAGAGTCAGGAGAGTAGCAAGTATGATCTGATGTTGAGTCCAGGAGTGTTAGGGTATATTCTACCAATACCTTTAACTCTTTGATTCACTGGTGGGATGTTAGAGATATTCTGTTGCACAGGCAGAAAAAATTCAAATCCTCCTGCTGCTATGTAGGGAGGCATTATTTGTACAGAAGAGTGCAGACGATGGAGGCAGATTGCATAAGTTCAAATCCCACCTACTCCACATACTGCCAAGTGACTTAATTTCTCATTGTCTCAGTTCCCTCATCTGTAAAACAGAGATGCTAACCGAAGTGTCAATTTTATAGAGGTGCTGACTATCAAATGATGATGTAGGCAAAGCCCTTAGCACAGAGCCCAGTCCTTGCTGAGTGATCAGTTGGTGTTAGCTATTGTTATTCCTCTTGTAATTGTCATCAGTCGTTCTCATTGTCACCTTCTTTCTCCCCAGTACTGTATCTGGACAGATGGGCTGAATGCGCTGCTGGGGAAAGACATGATGAGTGACCTAACACGGAATGACTTGGACACGCTGCTCAGCATGGAAATCAAGCTCCGCCTCCTGGACCTGGAAAACATTCAGATCCCCGACGCGCCTCCACCCATCCCCAAGGAGCCCAGCAACTATGACTTCGTCTATGACTGTAATTGAAGCACCCTGGGCCCAGATGCACCCCCTCCAAAACTGGAAGATTTAGCTAATAGGAGAGAAGAATGAAAAGGCGCCCACACCGTGGAATCCGCTGTGGTCAAGGGACGCTGTGGGTCCACACTTCCTTTGGCCTCGCCTCCTCTAACTCTGGCATTTTTCTGCCCCTCCCTGGCATCCTGCTCACCACCCCGATTCTGTTCCTAGACTCCATTGCTTTAGGTTACCTCCCGTCGCTGCAGTCAAAGGTGGGAGAAAAGCAAAATCCACCGCCAATGAGAGAGCCAAAGGGCCCTTCCATCTTCATTCCAGCAGGCAAGTCCTCCCCTCCTAGCGGCTCCAAGCCAGCAGCCCAGACCTCCTCCCAATCTGCAGCCAGACACAGGGGTGTGCCTCAAGCTCTGGGTCTGGAAGAACCGGAAACGATCTAGCTTCTCGAGAAGACAAACACCACTCCTCGTTCCCCAGAGGGTCTGCTCACACCACCAGTTCCATGTGAATTGAAATCTGCTTCTAAATGCCCTCCCTCCCCCATTCTGGCCTCTGCCTGCCCAGTTCCTCTCTGGTCCCAAGAGCAGCAGCGGTTGCCTCATCCTAGTTCTCACAAGCGTTGGGTCAGCAGACACGATCTGAGGGTCCCATGGCCACATCACGTCTGCCCTGTGGCTGTGACCACCCTTTCTGTCTCTCAGCTAGTCTTGGGTTTCTTCTCCCTGCCCCATCCCTGACCTGCCTTCTTCATTGCCACACATTCCTCCAGCCCCTTAGCTGAAAGCACAATGCTGAAATCAGTCGTCCTGCTTCATCTCTAATGTACTAAATCTAAAAGCCTCGATGACAGGCAGTTGCTATCTAAGGGTCTGGGGGGTTCTGCTGCAACACAGGTTCCACAAGATGGTCAAGCTGTCAGACATCCAAGTTTACATCATTGTAGTTATTACAGGTATTGACAATTTGCAGAGGGTTTGGGTTGTTGGTTTTGGGGGTTGGTTTTTGTTTGTTTGGTTTTTTTTTTGCTTTGTTTTTGTATAAAAGAGTCTAACATTTTTTGCCAAACAGATATATATTTAATGAAAAGAAGAGATACATAAATGTGTGTACTTTCCAGGTTTTTTTGTTTAATTATTTGAGTCCTAAACATCTTCCTGAGAATAACATTCCCCTAAACATGCTGTGGAATAAAATTAATTGTGATGAGTTGGAGAGCTGGTGTTTTGATTTGGTAATTTAGGTTCTTGCTGCTCAGTCATCAACATCACTGAGAGCTTGTTGAAACTGCAGAATCTAAACCTCACCCCAACCTTGAAGAATCAGGTGATGCTCATGCATATTAAAGTTTGAGAAGCACTGGCTTTGGGGACTCTTGACCTTTGCTGGATCACTATAGGCTCTGAGCATCAGTAAAGAATGATCCTTCTAAGAAGACCATCTCAAGTCAGCTAGAAAATCAGACCTACTTCATAAAAATATAATGTAGGGACTTCCCTGGTGGCCTAGTGGTTAAGACGGCGCTTCCACTGCAGGGGCATGGGTTTGATCCCTGGTCAGGGAACTAAGATCCCACATGCTGTATAGTGATCATATTAATTACTTTTTAAAAAACAGATATTTAAAAAAATTAAAAATATGTATTTATAATCTATTCATTTTACACTGTTACCTCCTGACTGTGACTTTATCTTTTATTTTTCTTCCTTACCATTATATAATTTATTAAACTGACCAAATGAAACACACCACACTTTGAAGGCACAAATTTAGCGATAGAAAAGAATGCAGACCCACAGACCAGAAATAAATCAAGCCAGAACTAGATAAATCTAATCATGAATTAATGAAATATGGGTCAGAGCCCAGCAAAGGATTTTTCTGCGTGTTATATCCATTGGAGGCATATCTGGATCATAAACTCCCAACAGCTGGAAGAAATGTCAGGAAGTTCCAAATGATGTGGAATTCACAGCACAAGCCACTCTTGACTCACGGCAGAAGTGTTAGATGCCTTCAGGTCACTGCTCTTTATTGTCACCAAGATGTGCAATTACAGGCTAACCTGGGTTGAGATGACATGAACCCTCCATAAATTACAGGAAAAAAATTTCCTTTATGATCCATAGTAATTCCCAAGTAATTATGCTTCCCATCAATGCACACACGCCTGAGTGTCAGGTTGAAGCTTCCTTTACATTAAGTTTTGATGACATTAACATGTATGTCCTTCACATAAGGAGCATTTATAGATTTACCCATCAGCCTGATAAAATGATAAATTGTAGGTAAAAGAAAGGAGACAGAGTCAGACCATTTGTCACTTAGGAGTTACCAGACTTCATCTATGAAAAAGGGAATTTTTTGGACCAAGTACCCGAGATCCAGGGACTCTTGCTGGGAGGAACGAGCCCTTCTCCCTTCTGTTGCTCTTGCTTTGGTGCATTAAATAGAAACTAACCCTTTCATGGCTATTAAAAAGAGTATTCTGCCACCTTGTAGACCCTCCTCTCAAGGACTAGTGAGATTCTGGGAGTGTGACCTCATTCCTTCATTTTGTGGCAATGTGGGGCTGGGTTACCTTCCACATTTGGCCACCCCATCTTCTCAGCCTACACTGCCCAAGGCTTTCCCAGCCAGTGAGCCTCCCACCCTCAGCTCAGCCCCCATCCCCACAGGATTCTAAGCCTGGACAAATTAGCCAAGCCAAAGGACACTGAAGGAAAAGCCCAGTTTTGTCCCTATGGCTAAGCCACATTCTCCAATTCAGCTTTACCTGAAATAAAATTGATCATTGAATTTTAATCTATTGATACTTTAGTTCCTCTCTTGCTCTTATTCAGAAGCTATAGGGGGAAGGGTAATTAGTTGGCATTCTCAAACTCAAAAGTGACTACTAAGGATAGGAAAATCTGATGACTATTGCAGAAGAAAAAGTGCATGGCTGAATGTTTCTGGAGTCTATTTGCAAATCCACTCTAAACCACTTTTGAACTATCAGCTAAACGTCTTCCTACTTGCCTGTTCTATAATGAACTGAGTAATTAACATATATACCTTTGTTTCATCTTGTCATAGTTATGAAATATTTGGCTTCCCCAATGGCTCAGTGAGTAGAGAATTCACCTGCAATGCAGGAGACATGAAAGACATGGGTTCAATCCGTCTTAAACATAAACCTTTAACTTAATGGAAATAAATATTAATACAATAATCAAAAAATATTTAGAGCTAGACACTAGGAATGCAACAAGAATAAAATTTGTAAAATCAGAAAATTATAATCAAGTAATTTAATTGAAAAACCAAGTACTTGATGGGAGATTTTAGGAAATGATAGCAAGGGGGGATCATGAGACAGTGAGTTTGCTGAACTTCTCCAATCAAAGAAATGAGAGCCATTTACCTCATCTTAAAATGGAAATTTCATGACTTGAGAAGCCTGTGGATGATGGGGCTGGAAATTGTCATCACTCAGTAAATAAATCCCCTCCCATCCCTTTTGTCCTCTATCCATGCCCTCTCCTTCTCTCAAATCCTCTCCTTTCCTTTTTGATACACAGTGGTTGAATGATCTCTAGTATAGTTAAACTATATGGCACGTTTCAACCAATTCAACCTGTTTTATGAAAAAGGAAAACAATAAAGGAGGAAAGAAGAAAATTTTTAATTTGAACTTACTCTTGAATTAAATATTTCAGGTAACTTGCAATAAAACCACAATTTAAAATAAATTTGGGTGTAGGTGGGTGGAGCAAATATGGTATAATTCTATGTGAAAATGTAGTAATATTCTATATTTTTATTTTAATGGAATTAAATTTTTCTGACCTTAAAATAGAAAATGAACACTTCAAATGTTTTTTTTTCTTTTAATTCAGAAAACTAATCAAAACACACCCAAATGAAGGAAGAAGATAATTCTACCAGAAACATGATGCGAATAGAGGCGATACACTTGAACGTTAAATCTAAGTCTGGGCTTCCTGGAAGTCAGTGTAAACAAGGAAGCAAGTTGGGATATATAGATGTCATTTTTTAAATTAAATTTCTATCACCTCATAAGAAAATATCCTTTCCCAGGCACCAAATCTCAGAGAAGACATGCTATTAAAAGTACTTATCACCTTCAATAGGCTTCTCTGGTGGCTGAGAAGGTAAAGAATCTTCCTGCAATGCAGGAGATCCGGGTTTGATCCCTGAGTTGGGAAGATCCCCTGGAGAAGGGCATGGCAACCCACTCCAGTATTCTTGCCTGGAGAATCCCTGGACAGGGGAGCCTGGTGGGCTCATCCATGGGGTCGCAAAGCATTGAACACGACTGAGCAACTAAGCACCATCGATAAATACTTCTTAGTAGAAGCTATTTGTCTGTCATTCTGTATTTTGTGGAATGAAGAGAGTTACCCTTGCAGCCCCTTGAGGGGTGAAATCAATGGGGTACCAGAGAAGGAGCCTTCTGAATGCTGAAGTCAGTTTAGGGACAGAGTAACAAAAGAATCCGGAGAAGGAGATGGCACCCCACTCCAGTACTCTTGCCTGGAAAATCCCATGGACGGAGGAGCCTGGAAGGCTGCAGTCCATGGGATCGCGAAGAGTTGGACACGACTGAGCGACTTCACTTTCACTTTTCACTTTCCTGCGTTGGAGAAGGAAATGGCAACCCACCCCAGTGTTCTTGCCTAGAGAATCCCAGGGACGGGGGGGGAGCCTGGTGGGCTGCCGTTTATGGGGTCACACAGAGTTGGACATGACTGAAGTGACTTAGCAGCAGCAGCAACAGAAGAATCAAGAGGATTCTGGGAGTCAAGCAACCAAGGAAAGTCTGGCCAGAAAACGGTTCAGGAATGTATGGAGTGGGTCCAGGACTAGGAGATGTGCTGGGCAGAGAAGCACAGGATCCAGGAACCAAATCTCATGCACTTTCATCAGGCACTCACTGTGCACCATGCACAGGGTACAGGGATACAAAAGTAATAAGAAATGACTCTGCCTTCCAGAGGCTCATGGCCTAGAACAGGAAGGACAGACAAATAAGTGCAACCCATGGCTAAAGGGCCATAATGTAGAGAACACTGAGCTAGTACACAGAGCAGGAGGCAACTGCTTCCACTTAGAGGGAGTGAGGCCTGAGAGAGGCTTGGAAGGATGAGCAGGAAGCCACCAGGTGACTAGGGAAAGAAGGCCAGGCTCATTCCCTACTCATCCTTTGGGTTCCAGTTTGGTCATCACTTTCCCTGGCTATCAAAGTTAAGGTTGTGGGCTCCTGCTCTGTGCTCCCACAACCACCTCTGCCTATCCTGTGGTGATCATATGAGTTTTCACTGTCATCCTCACTTGCTGGGAGCCCCATAAAAGAAGACATCTGGCCAGTGGTTATCACCACTCTCATGCCCCACCTTGAACCCAGTGCTGGGCACCTAACTGCATTCCTTCAGCACTTTCTAAGAGAATTGATCAAGGGCATGAGCCATTAGAAAGAGGAAATGGTAAGCCAGAAAGAAAAACACCAATACACTATACTAATGCATATATACGGAATTTAGAAAGACAGTAACGATAACCCTGTATGCAAGACAGCAAAAGAGACACAGATGTATAGAACAGTCTTTTGGACTCTATGGGAGATGGAGAGGGTGGGATGATTTGGGAGAATGGCATTGAAACATGTATAATATCATATAAGAAATGAATTGCCAGTCCAGGTTCGATGCAGGATACAGGATGCTTGGGGCTGGTGCACTGGGATGACCCAGAGGGATGGTACAGGGAGGGAGGTGGGAGGGGGGTTCAGGATGGGGAACACATGTACACCCGTGGCAGATTCATGTTGATGTATGGCAAAACCAATACAATATTGTAAAGTAATTAGCCTCCAATTAAAATAAATAAATTTAAATTTTTTAAAAAAGAGGAAATGGATTATAGCTGGAACAGACATGAGTGTGGGAGAAAGAACAGTAAGAGATGAGCTTGGAAAAGAGGTCAAGGACCTTGAATGGCAGGCCCAGAAGTTGGAACTATATTCTTTATGTGGCTAAAGCCACTGACATAGATACTTCGGTAAATGGCCATGAACTGATTTACATTTTAAGATCACCACTTTCGATCTGGCCACAGCACAAGAGACAAGTTGAGGAAGAGTGGCTCTAGAAGCAACAAGACCAGGTTAAACGTGTGTCCAAGGTGAGTCATTCTTTTTAAACACTTTTTATGATTCTGTTTATATAAGTTCAATATCATTACAACATTCTGCCAATGCAGCAATAACATGTTACTGGAAGAAGTCCCTTAGCAGGAACGTAAGTGACAAAACTAGGATTTGAATCCAGATTTTCTGGATCCAGCTTTTCCTTCTTTGTTTTTCCAAGCCCTTTTATTTAGTTAGTTATTTACTATTGAATTGTCATCGGCATGCAATTTTATGTTAATTTTAGGTGTGCAACGTAGTGATTTAATACTTTTCTACGTTAAGGAACAATCACCAGGATAAACCTAGTTACCATCTGTCACATACAGAGTTATCACAATATCATTGACTCTATTCCCTATGCTGCACATTACATCCCATGACTTATTTTACGGTTGGAAGCAAGGATGCCTCACTTTTAAGAAAGCTTAGCTTATTAATCAAATTACTAGGATCAACCTGAGTTCAGAAAAGAATATATGTGTGTGCTGTGATAGAGGTGAAATTGATTGTCATTGCAAGGACAGAAAAAGGAAAATTATATATTTTTGAAGTATAATATGTAAAAACAAAAAGAGAAACCAGACCAAATCTTTCTCAGATTGGCTGGAGAAACAAAATCTGGACAAATACAGGTTATAAGATATATGCTTAAAATAAAATGACATGAATAGTTGAAAATATAGAGATGGGCAAATACCAGCAAATACAAAGCCACTGTGGTACACATGGGCAGGTAAATATCAGGCAAGTAAAACTGTGGGAAAAGAAAGTGATTTTGTAATACTCCTTAATATTAATACAATTTACCATTTGGATACGACTGATGAGAATAATACCTGATGTCACTGCAAACTGGTAAAGGACTTTTCACCGATATCTGACCAGCCAGCACCCTGACCCTAGACTTCCAGGCTCCAGACTGTGAGAAATAAAGTTCTCATAAGCCACCCAGTCAGTGGAATTTTGTTATAGCAACCTGAACAGACTAAAACACACATGGTTTGTAGCTCACTTTCAATAAATAAACTCTGGTTTGATGGTGCTCCATTTAAAATGTCACTTGAAGCCAATCACAGTTTTCTAAAACTGTGACAGTCTAGCAAGTAAGACCTTACTGAACTTGCAGAGAATTCTTACAGAATTAAATCTTAAGAACATAATCAATTTTTATTTTATTTTCATTTTACTTCATTTCATTTCACTTCATTTCATTTTTGGAACCAAGTAATGCTATCGACTTGGTGCTACTAAATATAATCTTTAAAAACAAAAGCACAAAATATGATACCAGGAAAAAACATACATGAGAGAGAGAGAGAGAATGAGAATGTACATGTGTGTTGAGGAAAAGTCCAACTTTGGAGCAATGTCATGGTTACGCAGTTATTAAGAATATATAAGCTGTGAAATCCTACATCAACTTCCAGTTCCAAAGCTTCCTAGCTGTGTGACCTAGTTATTTCCTGGTTTGTAACACTTTGTCTATACAATTCCTTTATAACAACTATTGAAGGATTATTTCAAATCATGTTCATAAGCTTCACAGGACAATATCTTCAGTATAGTAAATTCTCAAAAAATACTAAGTAGTAAATACTCATAGCTAGACCTTTCTGATACCAAAAAAATCAAACACACGTCCATTTGAATCCTTTTGAGCTGGAGTTTGAATCAAGCCACACTCTACTCCTCTTTCTAGGCTAGCTGATGACCATGTGGATCTTTCTGCTATATCATTCGCACTTTTCCTTCATGAATCACTACTGTCTTATTTCCACCATTTGGATCTGACCTCCAGTTTCTTGTGTGGTAGTGGTGATGTTGAACAAATGGACCAGACCCTGGATGTTACCTAGACAACCAGGATCAGTGGCCCAATCAGCAGAAAGAAAGCTAAAAATGGAAACTAAGTCAACATACTTAGAAGTCAGGCAGAACCAATGAGAGCAAGGTCAGAAGTGAGATCATTCCTTCTCAAGACTGGATTTTGCATTTTTCTGTTTACATTTGGAAAAGAGCAATCTTCTATCACCGCAGAATGCAAAATGGAAGAGGGAATAAGAGAAGGATGGGAGTGGCATTTTGTACCCCAGCAGAGCCTGCTGTGGGGCAGTATCACTGCGTTGGTGCATAATTTTGCCAGCTTCATGCAGCTCTCCAAGAGCAAGCGCCTAAGGCTGATGCTGCCTCTGGAGAGGAAGGCCAGGTCACACCATCCCTTCTGCCCTGTAATGGGCTATCTGTTTCCCACACCCACTGTGAGAGGAGTGAGGAGAAATGAACAGGTGTACGTGCAATTTCGTTGGCCCAAGTCATTTCAACATCTGTAAAGCAACCAAGAATTCATCCATCACAAAATAAAGTCATTATCAAAGCAGCTGTTACCCAGACATGACTCTCAGCTGGGGCGGTGGGAGAGCAATTTATCTCTTAGCACACATGGTTGCCAACATCTTGCCAACATCTAACTTGAAATTTACAGAGGAGGAGAAATCCTCAGCATACAAGGTTCAGGCAGACACGTTGAAAACAACTCTTCAAATTCTTCTGAAACTATGTCTATTATTTTTCAATTTATCAAATACTCATAAAAAATCTGGAATATTCAGGAGCATGTATATAGGGGAAAAAATGAGTTCTAATCAAGATGACCAGCATTAATATTTTAATATATGCCCCTTCCAGGCTTTTATCCATATATTAGACAGATAAATGATAGTTAATAGATAAATAAACAGATACTGTGTAATTCCACACATCTGTAAGTGTTTGTATAGTCAACTGAATGGAGTCAGTTAGGGAAATAAGTCTATCCATACAATTGTGTCCTTAGTGTAGCCAGGTTTCCTTGAGGTCTCATCTAGTGATTCTACTTAGCTTCTTTTAATGTTTGGCATCTCATTTCATATGGTCACTGCCCTGGTCGGTCTGGGCATCCTCAACCTCACATACCAGGATATCTCTCTTAAGTTTCCTATACAGATGCTTCTACGCTTCTCAGCATCCAGTATGAACAGAGGAGAAGGATAATAAATCCAAGTAAATCCTATATATCAAATGGGGAAAAGTCGAAGGAGATACTGCAAATCAAAAGGAAATGAGACAATGTAGGATGTTAGAGAAATGCTAACAGAGCCCAACTTCACCAAAGAGGAAAGAAATACAGGCAAAGTCATGCTGAATTGAAATCTTCCCCTGACATTCAACAATAAGAGCAATCCCATTGGAGTATTTTTCCCAACTGTCTTTCAAACCTTCTCTATGAGAAAGAATGATGTATAAGGCACATGCCTTACATTCAGGGAACTCTCAAATGAGAGTATATACCATCCTTTAGGTTCAAGTTTTCAACCTGAGTGCTACTGATTTTTAGGGCAAGATGGAGGAGCCTGGTAGGCTGTAGTCCATGGGGTTGCTAAGAGTCGGATACGACTGAGCGACTTCCCTTTAACTTTTCACTTTCATGCATTGGAGAAGGAAATGGCAACCCACTCCAGTGTTCTTGCCTGGAGAATCCCAGGGACGGGGGAGCCTGGTGGGCTTCCGTCTATGGGGTCGCACAGAGTCGGACATGATTGAAGCGACTTAGCAGCAGCAGCAGCAGCAGCAGCAGCAGCAGCAATCCTTTGTTATGTGGGGCTGCCCCATACTTTGTAGGATGTTTAGCAGCTTCCCTGAACTCATTAAATTCTAGTAGTACCTGTCCCTTGCCCCCGGCAAGTTGCAAAAACCAAAAATGTCTCCAGATATTACCAAATGTCCCTTGGGTGGGCCAAAAATTGAGATTCTCCCCAGTTGAGAATCACTAAACTAGATATAGGAGTTGAGGATAGGGGGATATTCTGCTGCTGCCAACATCAAACTAATTCTATTTTCAAATGATTTAAAAATTCCAGCAGCAATGTCCCTAGGGACATTAAGCTGAACACACCAGAGCCATTTGGGTTTGGTAAAGAGAAAGGAAATAAAGATGGGTTTACACACTTCATTTATTTTAAACTTCTTGACAGTCTTTCAGGTGAGCATTGTTCCCTCACTTTACAGGTGAGAAAACTGAGACTCAGAGAGGATAAGTAACTTGCCCAGGACCACAGAGCAGGTAAATAGAGTGCTCCCTACTATGGAATGAGGTTGGTGACATTGTACAGGAGACAGGGATCAAGACCATTCCCATAGAAAAGAAATGCAAAAAAGCAAAATGACTGTCTGGGGAGGCCTTACAAATAGCTGTGAAAAGAAGAGAAGTGAAAAGCAAAGGAGAAAAGAAAAGATATAAACATCTGAATGCAGAGTTCCAAAGAATAGCAAGAAGAGATAAGAAAGCCTTCTTCAGCGATCAATGCAAAGAAATAGAGGAAAACAACAGAATGGGAAAGACTAGGGATCTCTTTAAGAAAATCAGAGATACCAAAGGAACATTTCATGCAAAGATGAGCTCGATAAAGGACAGAAATGGTATGGACCTAACAGAAGCAGAAGATATTAAGAAGAGGTGGCAAGAATACACAGAAGAACTGTACAAAAAAGATCTTCATGACCCAGATAATCACGATGGTGTGATCACTGACCTAGAGCCAGACATCCTGGAATGTGAAGTCAAGTGGGCCTTAGAAAGCATCACTACGAACAAAGCTAGTGGAGGTGATGGAATTCCAGTTGAGCTACTCCAAATCCTGAAAGATGATGCTGTGAAAGTGCTGCACTCAATATGCCAGCAAATTTGGAAAACTCAGCAGTGGCCACAGGACTGGAAAAGGTCAGTTTTCATTCCAATCCCGAAGAAAGGCAATGCCAAGGAATGCTCAAACTACCACACAATTGCACTCATCTCACACGCTAGTAAAGTAATGCTCAAAATTCTCCAAGCCAGGCTTTAGCAATATGTGAACCGTGAACTTCCTGATGTTCAAGCTGGTTTTAGAAAAGGCAGATGAACCAGAGATCAAATTGCCAACATCCGCTGGATCATCAAAAGAGCAAGAGAGTTCCAGAAAAACATCTATTTCTGCTTTTTATTGACTATGCCTAAGCCTTTGACTGTGTGGATAACAGTAAACTGTGGAAAATTCTGAAAGAGATGGGAATACCAGACCACCTGACCTGCCTCTTGAGAAACCTGTATGCAGGTCAGGAAGCAACAGTTAGAACTGGACATGGAACAACAGACTGGTTCCAAATCGGAAAAGGAGTACGTCAAGGCTGTATATTGTCACCCTACTTATTTAACTTATATGCAGAGTACATCATGAGAAACGCTGGGCTGGAAGAAACACAAGCTGGAATCAAGATTGCCGGGAGAAATATCAATCACCTCAGATATACAGATGACACCACCCTTATGGCAGAAAGTGAAGAGGAACTCAAAAGCCTCTTGATGAAAGTGAAAGTGGAGAGTGAAAAAGTTGGCTTAAAGCTCAATATTCAGAAAACGAAGATCATGGCATCTGGTCCCACCACTTCATTGGAAATAGATGGGGAAACAGTGGAAACAGTGTCAGACTTTGTTTTTCTGGGCTCCAAAATCACGACAGATGGTGACTGCAGCCATGAAATTAAAAGACACTTACTCCTTGGAAGGAAAGTTATGACCAACCTAGATAGCATATTCAAAAGCAGAGACATTACTTTGCCAACAAAGGTCTGTCTAGTCAAGGCTATGGTTTTTCCTGTGGTCATGTATGGATGTGAGAGTTGGACTGTGAAGAAGGCTGAGTGCTGAAGAATTGATGCTTTTGAACTGTGGTGTTGGAGAAGACTCTTGAGAGTCCCTTGGACTGCAAGGAGATCCAACCAGTCCATTCTGAAGGAGATCGGCCCTGGGATTTCTTTGGAAGGAATGATGCTAAGGCTGAAACTCCAGTACTTTGGCCACCTCATGCAAAGAGTTAACTCATTGGAAAAGATTCTGATGCTGGGAGGGATTGGGGGCAGGAGGAGAAGGGGACGACAGAGGATGAGATGGCTGGATGGCATCACCAACTCAATGGACATGAGTCTGGGTGAACTCCGGGAGTTGGTGATGGATAGGGAGGCCTGGCATGCTGCAATTCATGGGGTTGCAAAGAGTCAGACACGACTGAGCGACTGAACTGAACTGATCTGATCTATACCAGAATGCTGTATCCAGCCAAAAAATAAAAATTCCTAGAGTTGGAGAAAGGAAAACATGCAAATTCTGAATTTGTACATTTAAAATAAAAAAAACCTGGTGCATGAGATGGACCTGAAGGAAGTCTTGAGTGACTTCAAAAACTAAGTGATTCCAAAGAGATTTTGCTCATTCTGAAATGGTTTGTTTAGAATTACTTTGTCAGCAAAATTATCGTGGCAGTTATTTTGTCTACTGATTGGGCCCTGCAATTAAGCCTCCTTGATGAAGGCATATTAAGGCTAATTTTAAATCTGATTATTGTCAGCATGACATCCACTTGGAGCTGCTTTTCAAACAAGAGGCAGTGTTTTCCTAAAGTCAGTGTCAGAATTTGTTGCCAGAAGTTTCTGCAACCACATATTCATCTCCCACCCCTGTAACCGTCTCCAGATACTATCAGTTCACAGCATCTTAAACTCAAAGTGCTTTGATGTGAGCTAAGTCCAGAGCTTCTCTTGGGAACCCAGAAATGCAGTGTTGTATAAGCATTGGCCTGATTCAGAGAACATCGGAAGATTGAATATCTAATCAGGTTAGTAAGAGAAAAGGCTCTGGGCCATGTCCTGCAGTCCCTTGACTTGAAGCCTCTTTCATTAAAAGCAGTAATATGTGATTTATGCTGCCTCTGCTCTATTGTGGGAGGATAAAGATAAGAGTGATTGACTATTGTTGTTGTTTAGTTGCTAAGTAGTGTCCAACTCTTTGCGACCCCAAGGATGGTAGTTCACCAGGCTCCTTCTCTCCATAGGATTACCCAAGCAAGAATACTGGAGTGAGTTGCCATTTCCTTCTCCAGGGGATATTCCCAACCCAGAGCTCAAACCCACATCCCTTGCATTGGCAGGTGGATTCCTTACTGCTGAGCCACCACACCAGGAAAGCCAGAGGGATTGATAATGATTACTAAAAAGCCTCTTGGCCCCAAGCATTCTGTTATCTCTCAGAGCTTTTTGTCTTCCTTTGAATAAAACAAATGTTAAGCAAGATAGGAACTCTGAAGACTGTCTTTCTAGACTGTATTAAATAATGGAGAAGCTGACTGTCCACCTCTGCTGCTTAAGATGACAGCACATCAGAAAAGCATGCCAAGTAGGGTGGCACTGAGCAGAGCTAGTGCTATGGAATTAATTCTGGCATCTGCACAGTTTTCCCAGTTCCTCTTTACCCTCGCCTTTGAGATGGTATACATCTCTGCAAGCTACTGTTTTCATGAATTCCCAGCTCCAAAACAAAAAACACAAAACCCTTGCTTATCTCTTCACACCCATTTCACTTACAATGAAGGTTTGTAAAGTACAGACATGATGAAGATAGAACAGAGATGCGGGAGATAAAAGAGGCAGCACTCAGTGACCCATTGGTTGTAGGGGTGAACACGAGAAAACAGTCCAGAGTGATTGAAGTGGCTTGCTTCACTGATCAGGGCAATGGTTACACATTAAACAGCAGAGTGAACTTGGACTGGGAGGAACACATTTGGGGGAAGATGGGTGACTCAATCTCAATTTAGGTCCTGGAGGTTTGAAAACCCAGGGCCATCCCAGGACCTGTGCCAGGAGAGAAGATTGCCACAATCCCAACTGCCTGAACAAGCTGGACCCCTGCTCCATTGTCTACACAAATCAGAGAAGGTGACCTGAAAGAAAATGACAAGCCATGGTCTTAAAGAAAGATTTTTAGTGGTGGGGGAAATAGGAGAGGAAGGAGGCTACTGGTTTCTTCCTTGAAGGTACAGACCCACCAAAACTTGACCTTGACAAAAGAGACTTGGTCTTCAAGTTCTGAAACAGTGTCTGGGCTGCAGATCTAGACTCCAAAGCTCAGTGATATAGACCCTCACTCTCACTGCTGAAAGACTCCTACCTGGCTTCCCTCAGCTCAGTTGGTAAAGAATCGCCTGCAATGTGGGAGACCTGGGTTCGATCCCTGAGTTGAGAAGACCCCCTGGAAAAGGGAAAGACCACCCACTCCGATATTCTGGCCTGGACAGTTCCTTGGACTGTATAGTCCATGGGGTCGCAAGGAATGGTACACAACTGAGTGACTTTCACTTTCACTTTGAGGCCCAGAAGAATCCACAGTCGGCCCTAGCAGCAAATTACTTGTTTGCTTATGCTTTTCACTTTTCATATTATTATTGTTATTTTTAATATCTCAACTTTAAAATGGCTTTTTCTTATGTCATTTTGGGGATGTCATCTCCAGGGAAGATCCCCTGGAGAAGGAAATGGCAACCCAGTATTCTTGCCTGGGAAATCCCATGAGCAGAGGAGCCTGGCAGGCTACAGTCAGTCCACAGGGTCCCAAAAGACTCAGACACAACTCAGCAAGTAAACAACAACAGCAAGCCTTATTTAATTGCTTTCCCATTCAACATTTAACCTTCTGAGCTCAGAGTGTCCCCTTTTATTATTTTTCCTTGTTTCTAATTTTAACATTCTACCTTACATTACATTATATAAACTTGGTTTTGTTTTGATTTTCATTTCAGCTTTTGAGCAGAAGATTTTATTTTCAATTGTTTAAATTTTTATCTCCAAACCTTCCCTTTGCATGTTTGAATTTTTACTTTAATCATTTGATTGATTCATAAAGAAATGTTTTCTTTTATTCATTTTCAAATTTTCTACCTTAAATTTTTAGCCCATCTCTCACAGTCATTTTCCTACAAGGTTTTCTCTTTTTAATTTCTTTTTCATTTATTCTTAACGTTGTCTGTCATTGCTCCTGCTGTTTGTTGTTGTTTTCCTCGTTGTTGCATTAAGGTCTTGGAAAAAATTCCCCTATTTCTTGTGAAAAACAGATTAGACATCTTTTCCCTTCTAACTGTATACCTTACCTCCTTTCTTTCTGCCCTTGCAAAATTTTGCCGTATAGGTTTTTCGAAGTGAATTCTAAAACAATTCTAAAGTAAGTTAGATGTGCAAATGCACCCATGCGTGCACACACACACACACGCCCTCTTACCTTGTAAAATGAAGTCCCTTCCCAGTCAAGAAAGCTGCTTCTGCAGATACACATCTGAAGAGTTGGAATGATGTGTCACTTCAACACATTACAAGAAGGCATGGGATTGATAATCTTTGACTCCAAAGAATTCAAAGGATAATAGAGTAGAGAGATTTCAATGGTCTGCTCTGCAGACCACTTGCATCAATATCTTTGAGGTTTTTGTAAAACAACCTCGGCCCCATTTCCATTTTTAACAGGTTTCTCAGATGATCACTTATATTAAAATTTGAGAACAAGTGCTTTATTGTACTAAAATTTATCCATCTGTATCTGCATAATAGATATATACAAAGCCACTGAAGTTATTATGAATAATGGTTACTTCTGAGAAGTGAGACAGAATGGCGGGGAAAAATAATTTTTTAAATAATAAACATTTGCTACATTTATAACAATAGTTTTAATTAAATAATTTTAAAAGTTATTACACAGTCCTTTGGATGTTTTCCTATGCTGTCTGAATCTCTTTTGACTTTAAGATAGAAAGTAGAACAAGTTACAAGTACATAGCCTCGAAAATACTGACACTGTCTCCTGCTACATTAAGACAGATGTTGGAATTCTATGGAGCACTGCTATAGGAAATTCACCTGCTCTGGCCCTGCGGTGTTCCTCTTCAAAGAACTGGAATCTAAACAAGGAGGGGTGAGGTTGCTAGTTTCTCTTCCTTCCACTCCTTTCACTTAGCTTCTATCTGTCTACAGCATGGAGATCAAACATTTGGCAGAGAATTCATTGGTGCGAATGAGTGAAGATGTCCCTGTTTTAACACTCCACTACTTTCATTGTCCTGTTTCCAAATATTTATTTACACAGCTCCATGCCACTTCAAGAGAGATTTCCGGATCAGAGCTAGCCAGCTGACTTTAATCGGTCAAGGCCAAAAGCTTGTCAATGTTGTCTTTAGGGATGTTAGCCAGGGTCAGGCCCTGAGCAACTGGGAAAAGAATAGCTAGAAGACTGAGGAGGGCAAAAGGGAAGAGACAGGACATGCTGTCACATACTTGGTGGACTACTTGGATTAGTGACTTCGGCATGTCTCCCTCAGTGTCTATGAAATTCTGTTATCAACATTCCTCTAACTCCAGGGAACTTGTGTGGGGGTGGGGAGGAGGGGAGCAGGTTGACTCCCTCAGACTCTGTGCCCAGAATTGTGCTTGGGTGTTGGAAGGCCCTGCCTCCACCCCTTTTTGCTCTTTCCTTATTGTTTGGGCATTTAATATGAATAAACATCCCTAATTATCTCTTTAGGATAGACTCCTAGAAGAAGGATTACTAGGTCAAAGAGTATGAACAAATTTGAGAATCTTAATGTATGTCTATTCAATTAGACAAGTGTTAGCTTTTTCCCACTGGATAATCTATTATAGAAAAACATTCTGTAACAGGGGCTTTCCCAATGGCTTAGTGGTAAAGAACCTGCCTGCCAATGCAGGAGCCTCAGGAGATGAGGGTTTGATCCCTGGCTCTGGAGGATCCCCTGGAGAAGGGAATGGCAACCCATTCCAGTATTCTTGCCTGCAGAATCCCATGGACAGAGGAGCCTGGAGGGATGTAGTCCATAGGGTCACAAAGACTTGGACACGACTGAAGCAATTTAGCACACACACGCACATTCTGTAACACATTTGTTTATGGGAATATTAATATAAATTTTTAGAAAGAGCAAGGACTTCCCTGACAATCCAGTGGTTAAGAATCTGACTTCCAATGCAGGGGATGTGGGTTCAATCCCTGGTTCGGGAACTAAGATCCCACATGCCGTGGACGAAATAAGCCCATGTGCTTCAACTACTGAGCCCACACACTCCTGAGCCACAATGAAGACCCAGCACAGCCAAGGAAAAAAGAGCAGAGCAGAGCTTTAGTGCTTGTCACTGTACATAACACGTGACTCCCCTCAATCTACTGGTTTAGCTTTGCATATTTAAAACAGTTTGGTGATCCACAAAGCTTTCAATGATAATGCCACACTCTATGTAAAATAAAAATTTAAGATTCCTGATCCAGAATAGTCAAACTAATGTGGAATCTACAGTATGAATGAGTTGGACAGATTGTGTCAGATAATCAATAACTTAAAGGACCCATATGTCTTGATGGTTGTAGAAAAGCCAGTACTCCAGAGGATTTAAAAAAATTGAGATATACTTCACACATGATAAGATTCTTTAAAAATTTTTCTTTATTTATATTTGGCTGCCCTAGGTCTTCATTGCTGCAAGTGGGCTGTCTCTAGCAGTGGGGGCTACTCTCTGGTTGCAGTGTGCAGGCTTCTCATTGTGGGGGCTTCTCTTGTTGCAGAGCACGGGCTCTAGGAACAGGGGTTTCAGTAGTTGCAGTAGGTGGGCTCAGTAGTCATGGACCGTGGGCTTAGTTGCTCTGCGGTGTGTGGGATCTTCCCGGATCAGGGATTGAACTGGTGTCTGCTGCATTACAAGGTAGATTCTCAGCCAGTGGACCACCAGGAAAGCCCAGATTCTTTTTTTTTTTTTTTTTTTAGGTGTACAATTCAGTGATTTTTAGTATATTCACAAAGTTGTGCAATACCATTATCTAAGTCTAGAATATTTTCAGTGCTCCACAAAAAGATTCCGTACCCATCATAAGTCACTCTCCACTTGTCCTGCCTCCAGCCCATAGCAACCACTAATCTGCTTCCAGTCTGTATGGATTTGGTCATACTGGACATTTGATATGAATAGAAATATACATATTTTGTGACTGGCCTTTTGTGACTGGCTTCTTTCACTTAGCAGAATATTTTCAAGGTTCATCCCTGTTGCAGCGTGTGTCAGAATTTCATTTCTTTTTATGGCTGAATAGTATTCCATTGCATGAATCCACGACATTTTGGTTGTCCATTCATCTATGGAGGGTTTTTAACGTTAACTTTTAATTTATTATGGAATACACCTGGGAAAGATTATACTAATGTTTATTGTACACTTCAATCAATCTTTATCAAGTGAGCAACCAGCACTCAGATTGTGAAACAGAGCACTACCAGAACCTCAAAAGCCCCACGAACCCCTTTCCAGTCCCTTGTCACCCTCCAAATACAGCCATTATCTTGATTTCTAACTCTGCAGATTAGTTTTGTCTGTTTTTGAAATTTGTACAAGTGAAATCCTACACTACGTTGTCTTTTGTGTCTGGTTTGTTTCACTCAACTCTATTTTTGTGAGATTCATTTGTGTTGTGGCATGTAATTATAGGCAATCATTTCTCAATACTGTATGGTTTTCCATTGTGCAGATACTACAGTTGATGGATATTTGGGTTTCAGTTTTTGGTATTGTTCATAGTGCTTACTGTCTCTTGGTGAATATATGTGCACATTTCTGTTGGTTATATGTCTAGGAGTGGAATTGCTGGCTCATAGGTGTATATATGTTCACTTTAATAGATGCTATGGAACACTTTTCCAAAATTGTTATACCAAATTACAGTCTCACCCTCAGCTTATGGGTGTTACCGTGGCTTCACATCCTTGCCACCAGGGACTATTATCCGTCTTTCTCATTTTCACCATTCCGGTGGAGGTATACTAGTGTCACATTGTGGTTTTAAACTATTTCCCTAATGACCAACGAAGTTCAGCATCTTTTCATACGGTTATTATCCATTAGAAGCCTTCTGTTTTTGAAGTATCTGTTCAATGTTTAATTTTAATATAGTCCAGATTACAAATGTTTTCCTTTATGGTTTTAATTTATATATGTATCACATTTAAGAAAGTTTTTCCTACACTAAGGTCATGAGATTGTGTTTTAATATACTTGACATTGAAAAGTTACTAATTATCAACATCATACCAAATGGTGAATACATCTCAGTTATGGCCCCATCAGGAAAGGCATATAATGTTTTAAAGATGTCTGAATGGAAAAAGGAACAAATCATAACATGCATTTTGCCAATAACAACCTACTTATTTCTGTTAGCCTTTAAAAGAACCCGATCCAGGGTTGTCTCTCAACTTAGTGTTGGTGATTGTATTTCTAATTTCTTTCTAACTTGTCTATCAAAAAAAAAAAAAAACTTGTCTATCATCCTTATTTGTAGAAACAATTTGCTTTGACTTATTTATCTCTGCATTTGTGTCTAAATATAAACCATATTAGACCATATTTCATGATTCATATAAACCATATTTCATGATTCTATTGGTCAGTTTGTAACCATCCGGGCAGGAGGAAGAAATTTTCTGGGAAGAACAGCTCAACAATGTTCCAACAGATTTATTTCTCCATCTGAATCCTTCTCAAACATGCCAAGTGTCCTTTCAATTACCAATCTGATGACACTTGGAGCATCACTGTAATTTATGTCACAGGGAGTTTAGGGGGCAAGAAAGAGAAATTGGCCAGAATTTCAATGGCAATGCACTGCCACGTGAAGCAGAAGGACTGCACAGAGGCCAGCTCCTCTCCAAGGGTCATGGTGACTTCACGGCTCACCCTGATATACACAGTATCTGCATCAAGCTAAGAGCGATGACTGATTCGGAAACTGCAGCACACTGCAAATGCAAATCTCACTCTTCCCTCCAAATTATCTGCTGCTAAATAATATGACCACGCAGAGCTGCACACCAGATTGTTGAAAAAGTAATGATTCGTTGGATGCTCGGAATAGCTGGCCAGCACATCAGAGGGTCTTGCAACCTTCACAGAGCACAGCAGCTGTGTCTCCTAAAGATGGGAAGCTTCATTAAGAAGCATGGAAAGACTCACAGAATGGGACCGAGGGGAGAGTTAGCAACAGCAAGGGAATGAGAGGCAGGGCTCAGAGTGATATACACCTGCCCCAGTGGCACTCCTTAATTCACATGGCAGGTGTGGAGTGCTAAGACTGAGGGGCATGAGATTGCTTCCCCAGAGACTTGGGTATGAGAATGGCTTGCTCTTGTCTCCAAAATTCTCAATTCTTTCAGAGTTGGGAGACACAGATAGATAATGAGCTAAGAGTATAAAAAATGCTTATTAAAAACTACCATGTGTGAAGAGCAGGGAGTTCCACTGTCTAGTGAAGTGGGTAATAGCCTCTCTTTTCTGGTCTGTGAAACAATATTCCAATAAATCTATCTACAAGAGTATTTCTTCTCGCTCTTCAGAAAGGACACCAAGAATGTTGGAGGGAAGAAAAATGATTAGCAATGTGCCAAGGTAAGCACCTGGATGCTGTGAACTAGCAACCTGCTGAAGGGAAATCTGCTCACCTGGGTACCAACATCTGGGACCTTCCTGACCCAGGAATCAAACCCGGGTCTCCCGCATTGCAGGCAGATGCTTTACCATCTGAGCCACCAGGGAAGCCCCTAGGAATCCTTAGCAGGTAGAAAAGACACTGTAAGGATAGTATTCCTTTACAGTCACATTTGCCACCGTAGTGCCCTGCTCTTGCTCTTTTCTGCCTGGTTTTCTCTTCTCAGGCCCTTCCTAACTCACTCTTTTGCATCCTTAGATTTCTGCTCAAATTCCATTCCTTAGAGAGACCTTCCCCAACCACCTGATCAAGAGATGTTGTCTCACCGCAGCTCTGCATCTAGTCTCATTCAGCTCACATGTTTATTTCTTTGTTTAAATTTTTAATTTATTTTTTAATTGAAGCATAGTTGATTTACAATTTTGTAATTTCAAGTGTGCAGCAAAGTGATTCAGATACATTGATAGATAGATATAGAAATAGGGTTTTCCTGATGCCTCAGACAGTAAAGAATCTGCCTGCAGTGCAGGAGAACTGAGTTTCATCCCTGGGTCAGGAAGATCCCCTGCAGAAGGGAATGGCAATCCACTCCAGAATCCTTGACTGGAGAACTCCATGGACAGAGCAGCCTGGCGAACATGATTCAGTGATTAAACAGCAACAACTATATACATATATAGTTTTTTCATTTGTGTGTATATATATATATATAGTAAGTGGTAGTCACTCAAGTCGTATTTGACTCTTTGTGACCCCATGGACTGTAGCCCACCAGGCTCCTCTGTCCATGGGATTTCCGAGGCAACAATGGTTGCCATTTCCTTCTCTAGGGGATCTTCTCAACTCAGGAATCGAACCCATGTCTTCTACATTGGCAGGTGGATTCTTTACTGTGTGAGCCACCAAGAACCTACATATGTGTGTGTGTGTGTTTATTTCTTCATGAAAATTATCACTACATGAAAATACCTTTTAAGTTATGTGTTTACTTTTTATGGTCATCAATAATATAAACTGTGTGAGGGTAAGGTCTTTGTCAGTCTTGTTCATGTTTTATTCATGGAGCCTGAAATAAGATCTGGTATTATAGGTGATTAAATGTTTACTGAGTAAGTGAATCATAGTGACAAAAAGATTAGTCAAGAATTACTGGTCAACATTCTAGAATATAAATTATGTACTTTAAATTGACTAAAGAATCAGCAAATTACAAGTTTCAAAAATAGAGTGTTTTCTGACAATAAGTTTACAGACCCTTCTCATTGTGGAACTGGCTTGGTTATCAGTTATCTATTGCTTTGAAACAAATAGTTTCAATATCTTATAGTTTCTAAGGGTCAGGAATTGAAGAGTGGCTTAGCTAGGTGGTTCCTGTTCAAGGTCTCACATGAGGTTACATTACATCCCAGGTGTCATATGGGGCTACAGTCTTTGAAGAACTGACTGAGGCTCAAGGATGCACTTCCAAGACCAGTCACACAGTTCTTAGCAGAAGATATCAGTTCCTCCCCATAAGGGTCTCTCCAGAGAACTGCCCACAACCTGGCTCACCTTGGAGCAAATAGTCCAGGAGAGAGAAAGAGCACAGGCAGAGGAGAGAGTGCCCAAGACAGAAGCTGCAGCCTTTCACAACCTAGACTCATTAAAAATAAACCCTGTACAATGTGAGAGGGACTCCCCCAGGGTATAAATATCAGAAAACAGGTGTCATTGAAAACCATCTTGGAAGCTGGATACCCATATGGCAAAGAGTTTTCTCCATTCTAGTCTGGGTCCCTCTTCCGTCCGGATAGTCTAAGATCTGCTGGCCATCTGTGGTGGGTCTTGTTCTATTCTTACTCCGGGATTATTTGCCTTGAGATCAGATGCCTGCTTTGAAGCAAAGTCCTGCATCCTCAATTTATGAACTAGTTCACTGTTCACCTTAATTATGCACACTTTCAATGATAGAGATTTTACTTTTCTCCAGTACAGCCTGGAAAGCATTAGCCACTAATGTTGGAATTCACTGACCTGCATAAGCAGTGTCATCCATTAATTAAATGACTTTTATTCTAAACTCCATTCTGTTGGAAGATGTAGCCTCTCTGCTCAGTTTGTCCTAGGTTTAGCCTCCTCCATAGAGTGGGAAGTGGAATTTATTCTGCTCTCCCTGATAAAAGCTGAAGACAGGCCCTGCAGCAGGCACACACATGGATGCTGTGAAATGTCACATCATCCTGTCAGCTTTCTGCAGTGATCAGAAATTTGGTCATTTAATTCATGGTTTAATTCATGGATGACACTGCTTATGCAGGTCAGTGAATTCCAAAGTTGGCTCCTGCTAAGAAACTCCTGGGCAGCTTCTGAAAAATACTCATTGCCTAGATCTCTTTGCAGAAGATTTGAATTCATTTTGTTCATCTTCTTCACTTAAAAGTTCTTCAGATGAGCCTGATCATCAAACAAGTTTGGAAACAGGGCAGGCAAAAATAATAATAGAGAGTAATAAAAAGTCATTAAAACAGTCATATCAGAATTCACATGTGCTAAGACCAAGGTCTTGGAAGCAAATGAGATGCTGCCTGTCCCTGTAACTTCTTACTTGGGTGAAGTCCTGAAGATGGAATTTCCTACTGCACTGGCTTTCCCTCTCTTTCTACTCCCTAAATGCCTAATATACATCTTTTCCCTTTCCCTGTAGGGGCAGTAAGACATAGAAATCAGTTTCATAAATCTCATGGAATGGGTTCTCAACTGTAAAGGGAGTTTTGTTATCAGAATATGGGGACAGGAGAATTAATAAAAACCAATGTGAATGCATACCTTGGAGAAACTGGCAACTGCTGACATTGTACAATCATCTCTCCAGCTTGGAAAGAGGAAAAGAGAACAAGTTAAATATTCTACTGCAAGTTGGATGATACCAAGTTTGGAACAATTGAGCAGTGTCACATTGAATCTCTGCTCCTGGGAGGGTGTAATTGTCTTGCATAGAAAATATCTCGGTGCCTGTGGTTCTTTACAAAAAGGAATGATTTCATCTCCAGCTCTAAGCCAGAAATGATTTTTCCCTCCTAAAGGAATTTAAAGCATCCTTCATCTTGTTACAGTATGCCAAGCACGTGGTCATCAGAGCTGAGAGCATGGGGTGTAACAGCCAGAACAGATAATCACAGAATCTATACCCACAGCATCAGCCAAGTGAGTTAAAGCAAGCAATCCCCATTCTAGAAATCAGTGATGAAGATTCAGAATGTAACCATGCTATTAATATCTGTAGGAAACACAGTCAAATGCTAAGACTCTAACTAAGTACTATAACAAAGGAGAACAATTGGTCATCTCCTTTATGAGTCAAGTATGATGTGTAACACCCAGGAAAAGAACTGGCCAAGGATGGCTGTATTACATTCTCAGAGAGAAAAGTAGCCAGGGATTAACATCAGAGTTCCATGTGTACTTTTGGATAATTAATTATATATACGTATGTGTACATGTATGTCAACTATATGTGGTTTCCATTAATGGAGTGGGTTCATGTTTGATCATCTCCATGCCACCTGAGCTAGAAAGTTATTGGGCTGCATGGTACCTAGCAGACAGTGAGAGTTAGAATTCCAGGGTTCAAATCAAGTGCACACTTTCCCTTCCAGAATTCTATCTTGACAAATCTTATTTCTTTCTGGAAGTGTGCAGCAGTCTCCAACACTACACTACTGCACAAGTCTTTATAAGACTCCTGTTAATTTTTAACCAGCCAAATTTATATATTTTGAATACAAATTTTCTCTTTAAAAATATCAGATGGCATTTAAATATTTATTTCCTTCAGTGCTTTTTTCTTTGATTTGTTCAAGAAACTGACAAGAACTTGTTAATTCTGTTTATAAGTTTTATAATGAACAATAGATCATTTTTAACAGTGATAATCATTAGATCTATTTATAGAAAATAAATGCAAAGTAAACCATTATTTGTTTCCATAACCTCAATTATTTAATCTAAGCAATGCTGTTACATTCTAAAGAACTGTTCAGTTAGAATTTTAAAAATTTAATCTCTGCTTATGGCTCCTTTTATGAATTCCATTATTTTAGATTGCTTCTTATCTTTTTTAATAAGCATCACATTATTTACTCTCTTGCTTCTTACAAGCCAGTCTGCATTAATATGTATGAATGTATATCTCTTCCTTTCAGCAAATGTAAGTGAACAAGCATGTTATATGCCCATGAACACACATATGCACATGTGTGTGCACATGCACATATGCACACACAAACACACACAATATACTTGTATGGTCACATGCAGAAAAAATTTGTCTCCCTTACTCAGTCTTGGAATCCATACAGAACAATAAATTACCAAGGGAAAGAAGAATATTGTCATTGATTTTCTCCAGATCAAATACCATAATTTTTATAACTTAGTTTTTATTTTTTATCAAGGTTAAATACGTATGCATATGGAGTTAAATAGTGCAAAATCAAACCAAACAAAAACAATCCCATAGTCATTGCCCACAATCTCAAATTTTTATTTCTAGGAGACCACTTTCTGCAACTTTTTAAACTCCTACTATTTTTTTTTTTTTACTCATTTATCAATAAATTGGACTTCCCTTGTGGCTCAGCAGTAAATAATCTTCCTGCAATGCAGGAGATGTGAGTTTGTTCCCTGGATTGGATAGATACCTTGGAGAAGGAAATGGCAACTCACTCCAGTTTTCTTGCCTGGAAAATCCCATGGACAGAGAAGCCTGGTGGGCTATAGTCCATGGAGTCACAGGAATTGGACGTGACTTAGTGGCTAACCACCACTACCACCATTAATAAATTACATACTTTTTTTTTTGGAGGCTAATTACTTTACAATATTGTATTGGTTTCGCCATACATTGACATGAATCCACCACGGGTGCACATGTGTTCCCCATCCTGAACCCCCCTCCCACCTACCTCCCCATCCCATCCCTCTGGGTCATCCCAGTGCACCAGCCCCAAGCACCCTGTATCATGCATCGAACCTGGACTGGTGATTTGTTTCATATATGATATTATACATGTTTCAATGCCATTCTCCCAAACCATCCCACCCTCACCCTCTCCCACAGAGTCTGAAAGACTATTCTATACATCTGTGTCTCTTTTGCTGTCCCCCATACAGGGTTATTGTTACCATCTTTCTAAATTCCATATATATAGGTTAGTATACTGTATTGGTGTTTTTCTTTCTGGCTTACTTCACTCTTATAATAGGCTCCAATTTCATCCACCTCATTAGAACTGATTCAAATGTATTCTTTTTAATGGCTGAGTAATACTCCATTGTGTATATGTACCACAGCTTTCTTATCCATTCATCTGCTGATGGACATCTAGGTTGCTTCCATGTCCTGGCTATTATAAACAGTGCTGCGATGAACATTGGGGGTACACGTGTCTCTTTCAATTCTGGTTTCCTCAGTGTGTATGCCCAGCAGTGGGATTGTTGGGTCATATGGCAGTTCTATTTCCAGTTTTTTAAGGAATCTCCACACTGTTCTCCATAGTGGCTGTACTAGTTTGCATTCCCAACAGTGTAAGAGGGTTCCCTTTTTTCCACACCCTCTCCAGCATTTATTGCTTCTAGACTTTTGGATAGCATCCATTCTGACTGGCATGAAATGTACCTCATTGTGATTTTGATTTGCATTTTCTGATAAGGAATGATGTTGAGCATCTTTTCATGTGTTTGTTAGCCATCTGTGTGTCTTCTTTGGAGAAATGTCTGTTTAGTTCTATGGCCCATTTTTTGATTAGGTCGTTTATTTTTCTGGAATTGAGCTGCAGGAGTTGCTTGTATATTTTTGAGATTAATTATTTGTCAGTTGCTTCATTTGCTATTATTTTCTTCATTCTGAAGGCTGGTCTTTTCACCTTGCTTAGAGTTTCCATTGTTGTGCAAAAGCTTTTAATTTTAATTAGGTCCCATTGTTTATTTTTGCTTTTATTTCCAATATTCTGGGAGGTGGGTCATAGAGGATCCTGCTGTGAATTATGTCGGAGAGTGTTTTGCCTATGTCTTCCTCTAGGAGTTTTATAGTTTCTGGCCTTACATTTAGATCTTTAATCCATTTTGAGTTTATTTTTGTGTATGGTGTTAGAAAGTGTTCTAGTTTCATTTTTTTACAAGTCGTTGACCAGTTTTCCCAGCACCACTTGTTAAAGAGATTGTCTTTTCTCCACTGTATATTTTTGCCTCCTTGTCGAAGATAAGGTGACCATAGGTGCATGGATTTATCTCTGGGCTTTCTATTTTGTTCCATTGATCTATATTTCTGTCTTTGTGCCAGTACCATGCTGTCTTGATGACTGTGGCTTTGTAGTATAGTCTGAAGTCAGGCAGGTTGATTCCTCCAGTTCCATTCTTCTTTCTCAAGATTGCTTTGGCTATTCGAGGTTTTTTTGTATTTCCATACAAATTGTGAATTTATTTGATCTAGTTCTGTGAAAAATATCATTGGTAGCTTGATAGGGGGAGAAGGCAATGGCACCCCACTCCAGTACTCTTGCCTGGAAAATCCCATGGACAGAGAAACCTGGTGGGCTGCAGTCCATAGGGTCGCTAAGAGTTGGACACGACTGAGCAACTTCACCTTCACTTTTCACTTTCATGTATTGGAGAAGGAAATGGCACCCCACTCCAGTACTCTTGCCTGGAGAATCCCAGGGACAGGGGAGCCTGGTGGGCTGCCATCTATGGGGTTGCACAACGTTGGACATGACTGAAGCAACTTAGCAGCAGCAGCAGAAGCAGCAGCTTGATAGGGATTGCATTGAATCAATAGATTGCTTTGGATAGTATACTCATTTTCACTATATTGATTCTTCCAATCCATGAACATGGTATATTTCTCCATCTATTTGTGTCCTCTTTGATTTCTTTCACCAGTGTTTTATAGTTTTCTATATATAGGTCTTTTGTTTCTTTATATATTCCTAAGTATTTTATTCTTTTCATTGCAATGGTGAATGGAATTGTTTCCTTAATTTCTCTTTCTGTTTTCTCATTGTTAGTGTATAGGAATGCAAGGGATTTCTGTGTGTTGATTTTGTATCCTGCAACTTTGCTATATTCATTAATTAGCTCTAGTAATTTTCTGGTGGAGTTCTTAGGGTTTTCTATGTAGAGGATCATGTGATCTGCAAACAGTGAGAATTTTACTTTTTCTTTTCCAATCTGGATTCCTTTTATTTCTTTTTCTGCTCTGATTGCTGTGGCCAAAACTTCAAAAACTATGTTGAATAGTAGTGGTGAGAGTGGGCGCCCTTATCTTGTTCCTGACTTTAGGGGAAATGCTTTCAATTTTTCACCATTGAGGATAATGTTTGCTGTGGGTTTGTCATATACAACCTTTATTATGTTGAGGTATGTTCCTCCTATTCCTGCTTTCTGGAGGGTTTTTATTATAAATGGATGTTGAATTTTGTCAAAGGCTTTCTCTGCATCTATTGAGATAATCGTATGGTTTTTATTTTTCAATTTGTTAATGTGGTGTATTACATTGATTGATTTGAGGATATTGAAGAATCCTTGCATCCCTGGGATAAAGCCCACTTGGTCATGATGTATGATCTTTTTAATATATTGTTGGATTCTGTTTGCTAGAATTTTGTTTAGGATTTTTGCATCTATGTTCATCAGTGATATTAGCCTGTAGTTTTCTTTGTTTTGTGGCATCTTTGTCAGGTTTTGGTTTTAGGGTGATGGTGGCCTCATAGAATGAGTTTGGAAGTTTACCTTCCTCTGCAATTTTCTGGAAGAGTTTGAGTAGGATAGGTGTTAGCTTTTCTCTAAATTTTTGGTAGAATTCAGCTGTGAAGCCATCTGGTCCTGGGCTTTTGTTTGCTGGAAGATTTCTAATTACAGATTCAATTTCTGTGCTTGTGATGGGTCTGTTAAGATTTTCCATTTCTTCCTGGTTCAGTTTTGGAAAGTTGTACTTCTCTAAGAATTTGTCTATTTCTTCTCAGTTGTCCATTTTATTAGCATATATTTGCTGATAGTAGTCTCTGATGATTCTTTGTATTTCTGGTTGTCTGTTGTGATCTCTCCATTTTCATTTCTAATTTTGTTGATTTGATTTTTCTCCCTTTGTTTCTTGATGAGTCTGGCTAATGGTTTGTCAATTTTATTTAACTTCTCAAAGAACCAGCTTTTGGCTTTGTTGGTTTTTGCTATGGTCTCTTTTGTTTCTTTTGCATTTATTTCTGCCTTAATTTTTAATATTTCTTTCCTTCTACTAACCTTGGGGTTCTTCATTTCTTCCTTTTCTAGTTGCTTTAGGTGTAGAGTTAGGTTATTTATTTGACTTTTCTGTTTCTTGAGGTAAGCCTGTATTGCTATGAACCTTCCCCTTAGCACTGCTTTAACAGTGTCCAGTAGGTTTTGGGTTGTTGTGTTTTCATGTTCATTCATTTCTATGCATATTTTGACTTCTTTTTTGATTTCTTCTGTGATTTGTTGGTTATTCAGCAGCGTGTTGTTCAGCCTCCATATGTTGGAATTTTTAATAATTTTTCTCCTGTTGAGATCTAATCTTATGGCATTGTGGTCAGAAAAGATGCTTGGAATGATTTTTGAATTTACCAAGGCTATATATATGGCCCAAGATGTCATTTATCTTGGAGAAGTTTCCATGTACACTTGAGAAAAAGGTGAAATTAATTGTTATGGGGTGAAATGTGCTATAGATATCAATTAGGTCTAACTGGTCTGTTGTATCATTTAAAGTTTGTATTTCCTTGTTAATTTTCTGTTTAGTTGATCTATCCATAGGTGTGAGTGGGGTATTAAAGTCTCCTACTATTATTGCATTATTATTAATTTCCCCTTTCATACTTGTTCAGTTCAGTTCAGTTCAGTCGCACAGTTGTGTCCAACTCTTTGCGACCCCATGAATCGCAGCACGCCAGGACTCCCTGTCCATCACTAACTCCCGGAGTTCACCCAGACTCATGTCCATCGAGTCAGTGACGCCATCCAGCCATCTCATCCTCTGTCGTCCCCTTCTCCTCCTGCCCCCAATCCCTCCCAGCATCAGAGTCTTTTCCATTGAGTCAACTCTTCGCATGAGGCAGCCAAAGTACTGGAGTTTCAGCTTTAGCATCATTCCCTCCAAAGAAATCCCAGGGCTGATCTCCTTCAGAATGGACTGGTTGGATCTCCTGGCAGTCCATGGGACTCTCAAGAGTCTTCTCCAACACCACAGTTCAAAAGCATTAACTCTTCGGCGCTCAGCCTTCTTCACAGTCCAACTCTCACATCCATACATGACCACAGGAAAAACCATAGCCTTGACTAGACAGACCTTTGTTGGCAAAGTAATGTCTCTGCTTTTGAATATGTTATCTAGGTTGGTCATAACTTTCCTTCCAAGGAGTAAGTGTCTTTTAATTTCATGGCTGCAGTCACCATCTGCAGTGATTTTGGAGCCCAGAAAAATGAAGTCTGACACTGTTTCCACTGTTTCCCCATCTATTTCCCATGAAGTGGTGGGACCAGATGCCATGATCTTCGTTTTCTGAATATGAGCTTTAAGCCAACTTTTTCACTCTCCACTTTCACTTTCATCAAGAGGCTTTTGAGTTCCTCTTCACTTTCTGCCATAAGGGTGGTGTCATCTGTATATCTGAGGTGATTGATATTTCTCCCGGCAATCTTGATTCCAGCTTGTGTTTCTTCCAGCCCAGCGTTTCTCATGATGTACTCTGCATATAAGTTAAATAAACAGGGTGACAATATACAGCCTTGACAAACTCCTTTTCCTATTTGGAACCAGTCTGTTGTTCCATGTTCAGTTCTAACTGTTGCTTCCTGACCTGCATACAGGTTTCTCAAGAGGCAGGTAAGGTGGTCTGGTATTCCCATCTCTTGAAGAATTTTCCACAGTTTATTGTGATCCACACAGTCAAAGGCTTAGGCATAGTCAATAAAAAGCAGAAATAGATGTTTCTCTGGAACTCTCTTGCTTTTTCCATGATCCAGCAGATCTTGGCAATTTGATCTCTGGTTCCTCTGCCTTTTCTAAAACCAGCTTGAACATCAGGAAGTTCACGGTTCACATATTGCTAAAGCCTGGCTTGGAGAATTTTGAGCATTACTTTACTAGCATGTGAGATGAGTGCAATTGTGCGGTAGTTTGAGCATTCTTTGGCATTGCCTTTCTTTGGGATTGGAATGAAAACTGACCTTTTCAGTCCTGTGGCCACTGTTGAGTTTTCCAAATTTGCTGGCATATTGAGTACAGCTTTCACAGCATCATCTTTCAGGATTTGAAATAGCTCCACTGGAATTCCATCACCTCCACTAGCTTTGTTCGTAGTGATGCTTTCTAAGGCCCACTTGACTTCACATTCCAGGATGTCTGGCTCTAGGTCAGTGATCACACCATCAGGATTATCTGGGTCATGAAGATCTTTTTTGTACAGTTCTTCTGTGTATTCTTGCCACCTCTTCTTAATATCTTCTGCTTCTGTTAGGTCCATACCATTTCTGTCCTTTATCGAGCCCATCTTTGCATGAAGTGTTCCCTTGGTATCTCTAATTTTCTTGAAGAGATCTCTAGTCTTTCCCATTCTGTTGCTTTCCTCTATTTCTTTGCATTGATCGCTGAAGAAGGCTTTCTTATCTCTTCTTGCTATTCTTTGGAACTCTGCATTCAGATGCTTATATCTTTCCTTTTCTCCTTTGCTTTTCGCTTCTCTTCTTTTCACAGCCATTTGTAAGGCCTCCCAGACAGCCATTTTGCTTTTTTGCATTTCTTTTCCATGGGGATGGTCTTGATCCCTGTCTCCTGTACAATGTCACGAACCTCCATCCATAGCTCATCAGGCACTCTATCTATCAGTTCTAGTCCCTTAAATCTATTTCTCACTTCCACTGTATAATCATAAGGGATTTGATTTAGGTCATACCTGAATGGTCTAGTGGTTTTCCCTACTTTCTTCAATATAAGTCTGAATTTGGCAATAAGGAGTTCATGATCTGAGCCACAGTCAGCTCCTGGTCTTGTTTTTGCTGACTGTATAGAGCTTCTCCATCTTTGGCTGCAAAGAATATAATCAATCTGATTTCGGTGTTGACCATCTGGTGATGTCCATGTGTAGAGTCTTCTCTTTTGTTGTTGGAAGAGGGTGTTTGCTATGATCAGTGTGTTCTCTTGACAAAACCCTTGCTAGCCTTTGCTCCTCTTCATTCCATATTCCAAGACCAAATTTGCTTGTCATTCCAGGTGTTTCTTGACTTCCTCCTTTTGCCTTCCAGTCCCCTATAATGAAAAGGACATCTTTTTTTTTTTTTTTTTTTTTTGCAGGGCTTTTTGCAGGATAGTTATCCCACAGTCTGGTTTGCTATCTCAAGTTAGTTCCCTCAGATGGCCCTCGGGGCATTCAGGCCCGGTCCTTACCCTAAGCAATGCAGCCTGAGCCTCCCTGCCCAGCTCCCATTTCCCATTTGCTAGTGGCAAATGCAAGCGTCTGCACTGCTTTTCCACTGGGATTTGCCTTAGGCACATAATCTGTGGGTTTAAATTATTTATTTATTTTTCCCCACAGTTATGTTGCCCTCTGAGGTACCAAGGCTTGCCACAGATTCGCCGGTGAGAGTGTTTCCTGGTGTTTGGAAACCTCTCTTTTTTAAGACTCCCTTCCCAGGATGGATCTCTGTCCCTTCCTCTTTTGTCTCTCTTTTTATCCTTTATATTTTTTTTCCTCTACCTCCTTTTGAAGACAATGGGCTGCCTTTCTAGGTGCCTGATGTCCTCTGTCAGCATTCAGAAGTTGTTTTTTGGAATTTGCTCAGCGTTCAAATGTTCCTTCGATGAATTTGTGGGGGAGAAAGTGGTCTCCCCATTCTATTCCTCTGCCATCTTAGGACCGCCCCTCAGTTACATACCTTTTAAACACTACTTGTGATTTTTTAGTGCTAGGCAGCATAAATTGACTTCTTTCTATGGAAATAAGGATTTAGTTCTTTTTCACTCTTCCTCCCATCTCTCTCTGTGTGTGTATGTATATCGCTCTCTCATACACACACACATTTCTCCTCAAATCTCAATTATACTTGAATGAAAGTTTTATTAATTCAATATTTAATATTAGCATTATAACCACACAAACAATATTCTAAACGAGTCATATAGGAATATGAACAACTATTGGTTTATAAAATGAATAGTAGGCTTGTTTTTAAATGTAGTTTTCTTTGTGTTTGCCCAGACTGTCAGTTCTCTAAATCTTCTCCCAATACGTCAGACCACATCAGGAATAATGTCAGTCTCCTCTCCTCCCAAATATCCTCTCAGAGCCCTCATCCTGGCTGCTCTCTATTGCCCATTCACAGTGGGCATCTGGACCCAGCTTAAAGAAAGACCTAGTTTAAAGAAATTTTCTTTTCCAGAAAAATCAAAGGGTCTTCTGACAACATGTGTGCTGTGCAAAGTCACATTAGTCATGTCTGACTCTTTGGGACACTGTGGACCATAGCCTGCTAAGCTCCTCTGTCCATGGGGTTCACCAGGCATGAATACTGGAGTGAGTTACTGTGCCCTCCTCCAGGGGATCTTCTTGACCTAGGAATCAAACTCATATCTCCTACATTGGCAGGCCAGTTATTTGCCACTAGCACCACCTGGGAAGCCCTCTTCTGACTGTAAGTTTGGCCAAATCTATGCCTATGATTGTGAATTACGCTGGTGAATCACCCTGTGGAATCTCGGTACTATTTGGCCAGACAGCTGTTGGAAAATAACATGCTACCCCTGGAGTGTGTGGAGTTTATTATGGCACATTGTATCTATTATTCCATTTAAACATCATAGCAACCCAGGGAGGTGAGTGCTGTTTTCAAGAAGATTATGATCCACTCAGGTTACACAGAGTGTGTGCAGAGCCACAGGTAGGTTTCTGCTGTAAATAACTCATTAAGTCTCATCCAACCTTTATTCCCCTGTGCTTTCTGTCCCTGTGAGCTCAGTACTATTTGCTTGCAAATATCAAGGCTTCTGCATTTTGATTCTCCAAGGTTCTCAGAGGCTTTGATTTGGGCTATTCATTCCCCAAAGAAGCTCAGGCAGCCCCTTGGGTAATCAGCAATGTGGCTGGGCAAATTACTGTTCTCTGGACCTGAAATAAACCAACTATGAAGACCAAATGCTTTAAATTAGAGTATGAAAAGTGAAAGCGTTAGCCACTCAGTCCTGTCTGATACTTTGCCACCCCGTGGACTGTAGCCCGTCAGGCTCCTCTGTCCATGGGATTCTCCAGGCAAGAATACTAGAGTGGGTAGCCATTCCCTTCTCCAGGGAATCTTCTTGACCCAGGGATCAGACCCGCACCTCATACACTGCAGGCAGATTTCTTTACCATCTGAACCAATTGAGAATATGAAGAAGAGTCACTGTTGTGTTGGGGAGGGCAACCTACTCTGGTAATTTCTAATTAATCAGACCAGCTCATGGTCTCTGGGTTTAGTTCTGTAAATAGAAAGCAGATGCTTCTGTGGGGACTGCCAGAATAAGGAAAATAGCATAAATGACTTTAAACTGTGACAATTTCAATGGAAAGGATTTGCAGAAATGCTGGGTAAGTTTTTAGACAATTTGTTAAATTAGTAGTGGGGGTGTAGAGCCATAAAGCTTACTCCTTTCAGAGTAAAGCAGCCTGAAATGTTTCAAATAAACTCTCCAAATCTCCTTGTCAAAAACAAACAAAAAAATTGGGGAATGTAAGTAATGATATATCTTATTTGCAAGCCAATCTATTTTTACAAAGTTCATTCTTGTTCTCTCAGAAGTAAGACACGTATTCCCAATATCTGTCATACACCAGGTATTTTACAGCTGTTAGCTCCTTGAATTCTCACAAAACCCTGCAAGGAAATTGGCTTGTTTTTTGTTTGTTTGTTTGTTTTTTCATTAAGTGAGGAAAGAGAGGCAAGGAGAATGAAGCAAATTGCTCTGGATCACACTGGCAAGGAGAGGGACTGGGATAGGTGGCAGGCAGAGGTGGGGTACAGCCTGGTGACTTGAGCCCTGGCTTTGCACCAAATCCCAAATCTGCCTTTATTGGCTACAACACCTTGGCCAAGTCATTTAAGTTCTCTGTGCCTCGGTTTCCTCACCTGCAATGTAGGAATGAGACAATATGCAAATGAATGATGGTCAAACTATCTGTAGATGGTCAAACTATCAGTAGAACTCTGGCCTGTTACCTCTATAGCAACCAGCCCAGGAAGCCCAACCATCACCTGTACAGTAATTGGCCCAGAACTGTCAGGATATGGCCAAGGCTGCCAGCTTCCCTAGACTTTTGTCCTTCCTTTCAACTCACAGCCAACCTGAGAAAGCTGAATATACTCCTCAAACAAATCACAAAAGATGCCCCACTTCTAGTTAACCTACCTCCTGCATCTCCATGCCAACAGCCTCTAATCAGAGCAGACATGAAGCCTGTCCCTTTTTATAGCTTTCCCACTCCCCTGACTGCCCAGAGTCTCTGCCAGGTGCAAGTGATGGGGGCCAACTCCCTTCCTACAGCAAGCGCTAAAGGTTTGTTTTCATTTGGTTGGTCTTCATTTATTTCCACAGGGGTAATAATGGCACCCCGATTTCTTAGGATTGTGGGGAGGATAAATGTAAGCAACACAGGTGTAGTGCTTAGAGCAGAACCAGACACACATTAAAAGTGCTCATAAAGACAGGTTTTTTATATATAATTTCACAGTGAAAAGTAGTAAGGCAGATTCCAGTAAATTATTTGCACAAGATACAAAACTGAGAACGACTGAAGGATGGGGATTTGGGCAGATACTTAGCTGAGACTCTTCTCTGGCCTATGCTTCCCACGTGGCTCAGTGGTGAAGCATCTGCCTGACAATGCAGGAGACAGAGTTTCAATACAGGGTCAGGAAGATCCCCAGAAGAAGGAAATGGCTACCGGCTCCAGTATTCTTGCCTGGAGAATCCTATGGACAGAGGAGCCTGGCGGGTTATAGTCCATGGGGTCACAAAGAGTCAGACATGACTGAGCAAGCAGGTACACATGTTGTACCTGTGCTGGGTGATATCATTTTCTTTACTCCATAGATGAAGAAACTGAGACTCAGCATGACTGAACTTTGAGGAAGAAACCGCACTACAATTCCAATTTATTTCCACTTCTCATGCTCACTTTCTATGGTTTTTTTTTTAAAGTTTCCCTTGAAGAGGTCTACCTCTTGGAGGTTTCTGTGATCCTGACCTTTGTATGGGAAAAGAGCAAGTAGGTCCCATGATTCCCTGATTTGTGAGTCCACCAACCATATTTATATCAGGCAGTAATATCATGGTGGGACTTCCTGAAAAAGTAAAGATGTTGCTGGCCTGAGATTGAATGGAATAGCTTAGGGTTAATCCCTTAGAAAGCAAGACCCGGCGTAAAAAATTTCTCAGCCCATGGCACAGTAATGGATGGATGGTACTTAACTACTGGCATCTATGTTTTATTTTCATGAATATTTTCAAAATAATAAAATAGATAGATAGTACCAGAATCTTAGATAGATATATAGGTCTGGATTTTCTTATTGACAGATTATATCAATTATTTAGATGAAATGAGAACCCAAATTAGGAGCAGTAGGAGAGAGACATCATACATCACCGTATTAAAGACTATTTAGAAACAGCAGAGGAAAAAACAGGAGCGTCTCTAGAGAGACAAGCTGTAGGCAATGCTCCACTCTACAGAGAGAAAAAGTAAAAACCATTATACACTTTGGAGTTTAATGGGGAATTAAAATGGGTAAGGGAAATAATGAACATCTCTATTCCACAGTAAAAGTTCATCTTGCTGTAAAAGACCAAGAACTGTGAAACAGCCCTGAGAAGCCCATACGTGGGAGAAAGATGAGGAAGCAAATACATTAACAGAAAATCTTCAACAGCTAAGTTAGCAATGGAACTTACAATACACAGGAGTTATTTATACTGTTTTGGTACATGTTCTAACTGTAGCATTGCATAGCCTTTAAGCAAAAGTTATGGCTCACTGATCTACTTTGTATAAATATTGATAAATAATGGTTCCTTGTTTAAGCTGATAAACTTGATGTGGTCTATAGGAGACCCCATGTTTAACTTCCATTCCTCCCTAATTTCCATGACAAAGGTTAAAAAAATAAGAAAGAGTCTAGAAGGTGGAGAGGACAAGCTCAGAGCCCCTAGCACCCACAATCTCAACAGAGAAGAGCCCCCCATGCAAGGGGACTCCCTGGGGTTCAGGAGCAGTGGCAGACCTCAGCCTCCTAGCATGTGGAACCACCAGGAGTGTGGTTCATTCACCGCCAGACCGTAGCCCTTCCTCCCACCACCTTTGAAATGCCTGTCTCTTTTTGCAGGGACTGAAATCACAACAATTATCCATACTTCAGAAAGAGAGACATCTCTTGCTAAAGAAAAGTCGCCAGATATTTGAGAAGTTTCAGCAGTTCAAATAAGAGGGGTTTTATATGAGAAATTAAGGAAAATACACGACAAACTGAAAACAGCCACATACAAATAAATGTTTGAAAGGATGTATTTTCAGTATCTTGACAAGATGCAAGAGAATGTTGTCCCATTGAAAGAGGATCAAGATGACGAGAGAATATATTAATTGGATACGAGAAACTTGGTTAGTGGATTTTAAATGCATGGACTGATTTAGACAATATGGCTTCACAAGAGCAAAGGTTGCTTGGAACTTTATAAAGGGAGTACTCAGGCTGAATTGAAGACTAACAGTGCCAGTGATCACATTTGTTGTTCAGTCTCTCAGTCATGTCCAACTCTTTGTGACCCTATGGACGGTAACACACCAGGCCTCCCTGTCCTTCACCATCTTCCGGAGCTTGCTCTAACTCATCTGCATTGAGCTGGTGATGCCATCCAACAATCTTATCCTTTGTCATCCCCTTCTCCTCCTGCCTTCAATCTTTCCCAGCATCAGGGTCTTTTCTAATGAGTCAGCTCTTCACAACAGGTGGCCAAAATATTGGAGTTTCAGGATCAGTCCTTCCAATGAATATTCAGGATTGATTTCCTTTTGGACTGACTGGTTTGATCTCCTTGCTGTCCAAGGGACACTCAAAAGCCTTCTCCAACACCACAGTTCAGAAGCATCAATTCTTTGGCGCTTAGCCTTCTTTATGATCCAACTCTCACATCCATACATGACTATTGGAAAAACCATAGCTTTGACTATATGGACCTTTGTCAGCAAAGTAATGTCTCTGCTTTTTAATATGTCATCTAAGTTGGTCATAACTTTTCTTCCAAGGAACAAACGTCTTTTACTTTCATGTTTGCAGTCATCATCTGCAGTGATTTTGGAGCCCAAATAAATAAAGTCTGTCACTGTTTCCCCATCTATTTGCCATGAATTGATGGGACCAGATGCCACGATCTTACTTTTTTGAATGTTGAGTTTTAAGCCAGGCTTTTCACTCTCCTCTTTCACCTTTATCGAGAGGCTCTTTAGTTCCTTAAGGTTTCTGCCTTAAGGGTGGTATCATCTGTGTATCTGAGGTTATTGATATTTCTCTTGCAAATCTTGATTCCAGCTTGTGCTTCATCCAGCCCAGCATTTTGTATGATGTACTCTATATATAAGTTAAATAAGCTGGGTGACAATATACAACCTTGATGTACTCCTTTCCCAATTTGGAACCAGTCCCTTGTTCCACATCTGGTTCTAACTGTTGCTTCTTGACTTGCACACAGGTTTCTCAGGAAGCAGGTGAGGTGGCCTGATATTCCCATCTCTTTAAGAATCTTCCACAGTTTGTTGTGATCCACACAGTCAGTCACCTTAGCATCACTTGAAGCTGTTCTTGTGGGCAATCTGCGCCTCCAAATATGATGCCATGGGAAGCACACACCACCACCTCTGAAGGACTCTGGCCAAAAAAGAGGAGAAACAGAATCTAATAGAACATTTTAAAGGTTAGCTATGTGTAGAAAATGTAGGCGTAGAGAGAAAGGACAAGTCAGTTGATACCACAAAGGTGCAGGACATTTTAGCAGACAACTGCCCAGCATAAAACAAGCCAGGAGAGAAAGGGCTGCTTAGACTAGAAGAGACTTAGGCGAAAAGACAAACAAATGGTGTGCACAGACCCTGTTGGGATCCTTGTTTGAGCAGACCAATGGCAAAAGGACTTTTAAAAAATTCTGAGAATCTTGATAGGAAATTGGATATTGTATGATACTAAGGAATTTTTTTTAGTTTTATTAGATGTAATTGTGGCATGGTGGTTTTAGCTAAGGAAATTTTAATCTTATTTTAGACTTGGTGTTCAGGGATAAAACAACATGATGACTGGAATAGTTTTTATTTAAAATTTTTTTCCAACTTTATTAAGATTTTATATTATGAATACAGTATACATAAGTCTAAGGTGTATAAAATGATATGAAATGATGACCACAATAAGGTTAATTAACATCTCTATTCTCATACATAATTACCATTTTGGGGGGAGTGATCGGTTTTAAGGTCTGTTCTCTTAGCAACTCTCAAGTATACAATATAGTATTATTAATCACAGTCACTATGCTGGATATTAGGTGGGACTATTTTTAAATCTTACAACAATAACAATAAAAATAAAGAAAGAAAATGCTGCAGTATATTGATAATTTTTGAATCCAGGTGCTGGTTAATGAGGGTTATTGTTCTTTTCTCTCTAGCTTTTGGTGTCTGAAAATATTCGTGTTAAATATTTTTATTGTATCAGTGACATCTTAGTGTTTGCCATCTGATCTACTATCACAGTGACCAGCCACTGAAACAGAGTATTCTTTTTCAGATGATCTACTTACTTCTAAAGTTATCATACACGAATTCAGTGGTATTAGATCTGTAAGTATTGGTGTGTGCGATGGGTGCTGTAATGCTTTGTCTGTTTCCTCAGCTGCCCAGAGGGTTTCCTGCTAATGTCTCAAAGCCAAGTCCCTCCCCAGGAGCAGTCCTTGGCCAAGGGGGAGATAACCTGTACAAGTCATGGCCCCTTCAGGAGCAGTTCACATCAAATTTCCCATGCACGTGGGTCTCCATAGCCCCACACGAGATGGCTGTGAGCTTTGTTGTGGCTGCGTTGCAGTTGACCTTCTTCTGGTCAGTCATGCTCCCTTTACTCTCCCCCAGGTGTTATTCTCAAGAGCAGCAGCTAATCAGCCTCCTACACACAGATTTCCTCTCAGCTTCTGTTTCCCAGGAAACCTGATCTAAGCTGGTGTGGAAAGACCTCCACTACCTGTTGTTGACTGAAAAGAGCAAGATGCAAAACACTATGAATAGAAATTTTCCATGCAAATAATAGTGCGGAAAGCCATACATTTTGATAAGAGGGTAAATTCACAGAAAAAGATACAGGAACATAGGTATGTCTTTTTAATTTGGGGAAGGGAAGTAAGTTGGGGAAACGTTAGGGGCAGTTTTCATTTTATTTGACTCGCTTTAACTTTTATCAATGAGATGATTTAGTTTGCTATTTGCATTATTAAATATTAAACGTAAGTCTATTGTGTGTTCTTTTTAAACATACAATAGAAGTTTCCCTTGGAAGATGGGATACCATAGACAGGTGAATTTATAAGAAGATGAGATAAAGATGAGATTCAGCACAAAAAATGTTTTTAATATCAGGCAAAAGAAATGCATGTTTATATAGTAGAATTTTTAAGCTTGAATAAAAAAAGAGAAGTCTTATAGGCACCCAGGGCTTGAGAATAGGTGGTAGTTCAAATACAAAAATATTTCAGTTGGCACCAGACTTCTTTAAAAATCTCAAATGCCAGAAGTCAGAGGAAAATAACCAGAGCATGTGAGAGGGAAATATTGTGACCTATGGGTTTTTCATCCAGTGAAGTGATATTTAACACGCACAAGAACATCAGAAAAGAGTCTCATAGATGCGAGAACTAAGAAGGATAGAATCCATGTATTTTCCTTAATAAAAATTACTTGAAGTACTGATGCACAAATTCTCCAAGCCAAGAAATTGAGTCTGGAGGTTGGATAAGAAATTAATGGTGATGAGCAATAAAAGAAGTAAAATTTTGAATTAAATAATTAATACTAGCTTGGAGTGGAACTTAATGCAAACTTCAAGAATAATTCTTTAAAGCATGATTGGACCTAGAGAATATTATACTTAATGAAGGAAGTCAGAGAAAGACAAATATATGATATCACTTATACATGGAATCTGAAAAATTATGCAAATGAATCAATATACAAAACAGAAACAGACACACAGGCATAGAAAAAAAAACATGTCTACCAAAGAGGGAAGGGATAGATTAGAAGTTTGGGATTAACAAATACAAATTACTATACAGACAACAGGAAAACAAGGATTTACTATATAACACAGGAAATAATATTCAATATCTTGTAATAAACTATAATAGAAAAGAATCTGAAAAAAATATATATATATAAATGAATCACTTTGCTATCCACCTGACACTAACACAATATTGTAAGTCAACTGTACTTCAATTTTAAAAAAGAATAGATCTTTAAATTTAATGTTCATAACATTTAAAAAATTATCATTATTAATCTGGATGGAAATTCCACTGTCTATTGGCAAAATTAAGGACAGATGGTAGACAAGAAGGGAGGAAGAAAGAAGAAAGTGTGAGGGTATTTATCTCCCACAGCTTATACAGGTATCCAAAAGATACATTGTTTTATTCTTGATATTAATTGGGAAATACATTTTTTTCAGTTTAAAGACTGTCACTGGTAGACTGAAGTTACAAATTTCAGTTTTTAAAGAAAAAAAATTAGGGAAGTTTGACCATTGTGAAAAAAAAGAAAAAGTAGAAAAAGAAAAAAAAATGGAAAATGAGGAAAAATGTTTTAAAGTACAAAATAAGATGACAAAATCAAGGTGATAGAAATTAATTATTAAAATGAACATGAATATATTAAATTACTTATTGTTGTTGTTCAGTCACTAAGTGATATCTGACTCTTTGTGACCCCATGAACTGTAGCATGCCAGGCTCCTCTGTCCTCCACTATTTCCCAGAGTTTGCTCAAATTCATATCCATTGAATCAGTGATGCTATCTAACCATCTCATCCTCTGCTGCCCGCTACTTCTTTTGCCTCAATCTTTCCCAGCATCAGGGTCTTTTCCAACAAATTGGCTCTTTGTATCAGGAAGCCAAAGTATTGGAGTTCAGCAACAGTCCTTCCAATGCATATTTAATAGAAGTTTTAAAAACAGGAAAAAAATCAGATTTAAATTAAAAAATTGAAGTATATGGGATTTTCCAGAGATTCAACTAAAATTAATTAAGAAAAGTTAAAAATAATGACTTGGATAAAAACACACTGGACCAAAAAAGCATATACGGATGGCAATAATAATACCAAATAAAGTTGAAATAAAGAGAAACAATAGCTAAAAGAAACAAAGGAGTTTCTTCATATTTTTGAATAACATTTCCAATAAAGATAAAATATTCATGAATAATGATTGAATCTATTCAATCAATGACTAGCATTAAAATATCACAATTATATTAGGAGGAGAAATTGGCAAAAATGTGTCTAATAGGAAATTTTAGTATACCTGGCTTAGAATTTGGAGTAATAGAGAAAATTACTAAAGATATAAAAAGTTAATATAATTTATAAGCTTGGACCTCTACTATCTATCTATTTACCATTCTATCTATCATGAATAGCACATAATACTATTCATAGTTTATTTATAAAAACTGGCATCTAGGGCCACAAAACAAATCTCAATAGGTCCAAAGAAACATTATATTAGTCAATTTTTCATGATTGCAAAAAAACAGCAAATTAATAGCAAATGACTTTTTAAAATTCTACTTGGAAACTGAAAAAACACAGCTAAGTAACACTGAAGTCAAAGAGGAAACGAAGGGCTTCCCTGATGGTTCAGTGGTAAAGCATCTGCCTGCCAATTCAGGAAACACAGATCTGATTCCTGATGTGGGAAGATCCCACATGCCTTGAAGCAACTAAGCCGGTGCGCCACAACTATTGAGCCTGTGCTCTAGAGCCTGGGAGCCACAACTAATGAACCCATGCGCTGCAACAAGAGAAGCCACTGCAATGAGAAGCCTGTGCACTGTACCTGGAGAGTAGCTCCCGCTGCGCAGTCAGAGTCCAAGCGCAGCAACAAAAACCAGGTCAGCCACAAATAAATAAGTAAGAAGAAATTAAAAGTGCAATTAAGGATGATTTAGAAAATGATAGCAGCTATAATGAATCTCAAATTTTAATGCAATATAGCCAAAGCTGGGAACTTCCCAGGTGGCTCAGTGATAAAGAATCTGCCTGCCATGCAGGAGACGCTAGATCGACCCCTGGGTTGGGAAGATTCCCTGGAGAAGGAAATGGCAACCCACTCCAGTATTCTTGCCTGGGAAATCCCATGGACAGAGGAGCCTGGAGGGCTACAGTCCATGGGGCAGCAACAGAGTCGGGTACGTCTTAGTGATTTAACAACAACAATAGCCAAAGCTACATCAAATACATTTTTAAAAGAATAAGAATACATGACCTATGCTTCTGTTAATATTGACCTAAGAAAAAGAATAATAAACATATAAATTGAAATTTATATATTTGAAACAGAGCAATTGACAAGTAAAAGATGGAGATATAATTCTGAGTAGCCTAAGGACATAAAGGAGAGAGAACAGAAATATACATTAGAAATTAAAAAGTATATATTATTGTAGAAATATGAAAAAATTAAATTCTTAGAGATGACAAGAACGAGATCAAACACTGAATATGGATGACTTTCCCTGTTATAAGACAATAGCCCTCACTTTACAAGATTTTTTAAGAGATGCATCTAATAGCAAATAAGCAGAATGTTTTAAAAGAAAGAGGGAGGTAGAGATCTACCAAGTGAATGCAAACACTTAAAAAGGTAGGAGTGATACTATTATCTGACAGAGTAGAATCCAGGGCAAAAGGATTAAATAAAAAAAAAAAAAAACTATTTTTAAAAGATAAAAGTACAAGTCACAGTGGAAATACAGCAGGTGTGCACCTTTCTATGTCGAATAACATAGCCCAGAGATAGACAAACAAAAAGATGAGAAAAACAAGAGATCATGACTAAGACGTGCTATAGGAAAACTCTTTGGAAAAAAAAAAATCTCTTTTTATGGCTTGGGGCTCTTCAGCATTTCCGTGTGAAAAACTATTCTTCTCTTTGAAAACAAATGGGAATAATAAACTGTGGCAGTTTTTCGAAGCTCCATATTCTTTTCCAGCGAGACCATATAATGTTTACAAAATTCCTTAGAACACTCTACCTCTGTCTGGAAATGAAGCTTGCTTGCTGTTTAATGTATCTATTAGAGAAAAAGAAAAACAAACAAATAAAGGTGGTCCCTTAGCATTTCAAATCTGATAGCATTATGATTCTGTCATCCTTAGGCCCCCTAATTTCATGCCAGGAGAAATAGTAAAAGGAGACAGAATTTCAACCTCTTTGAACTAGCTACCTAGTAAAGCCTGTCAAGCATGACTCCTGTGTCAAGGCAAACTCCTTGTGCCCCTCTTTGATTTAAGGGAACTAGACTTCCCTGGTCTGAGAAGGCAATGCCATCCCACTCCAGTACTCTTGCCTGGAGAATCCCATGGACGGAGGAGTCTGGTAGGCTACAGTCCATGGGGTCACGAAGAGTCGGACACGACTGAGCAACTTCACTTTGACTTTTCACTTTCATGCACTGGAGAAGGAAATGGCAACCCGCTCCAGTATTCTTGCCCAGAGAATCCCAGGGACGGGGGAGTCTGGTGGGCTGCCATCTATGGGGTCGCACAGAGTCGGACACGACTGAATCGACTTAGCAGCAGCAGCAGCAGCAGCAGACTTCCCTGGTAGCTCAGCTGGTAAAGAATCTCCCTGCAATTCAGGAGATCCTGGTTTCATTCCTGGGTCAGAAAGATCCACTGGAGAAGGGATAGGCTACCCACTCCAGTATTCTTGGGCTTCCCTGGTAGTTCAGATGGTAAAGAATCCTCTTGCAAGGTGGGAGACCTGAGTTCAATCCCTGGGTTGGGAAGATTCCCTGGAGGCGTGGCAACCCACTCCAGTATTCTTGCCTGGAGAATCCCTAAGGACAGAGGAATCTGGGAGGCTCCAGTCCATGGGGTAGCAAAGAGTCGGACACGACTGAGTGACTTTCACACTAGACTAATATGGGATTTTGCAACTGCACAGAAGTAGAGAAAAGCAGTTCTTTTTCCTTCTTAGCAGAGAGATTAAAGCCATTTTGCAAACTATCTGCTGAACCTCATCTTGCTTTGTTTGGACTCTGGTTTTTGAGGTCATCTCTATACCATTGCTTTTAAAGGATTCTCACAGTCAGTCATGCCCAGAAACATACTCATCACTAGTTTTGACACATTAAAACATGGGAATGTTTTAAACCTTTTTCTCATAAACTGAGAAATGAAAGATACATAAGGATTTAGAAGTTTTGAAACATACACCAAAATTGTTTAATAAATAAAGAACTTTTTAATCCTACCAAAAGAATGCATTATCCTTAAAGTGTTTATAAAATTTCATAAAAATTGGATTAAAATACATCAACAGGACTTCCCTGGTGGCTCAGTGGGTAAGAATCTGCCTGCCAGTGCAGGGGACGGGTATTTGATTCCTGGTCTAGGAAGACTGCATATGCCGCCAAGCAACAAAGCCTATGCTCCACAACTACTGAGCCTGTGGTTGCAACTTCTGAAGCCCGGGCACCTAGAGTCTGTGCTCTGTAACAAGAGAAGCTGCAACAATAAGAAGCCCGTGCACCACAATGAAGAGTAGCCCTTACTTATTGTAACTACAGAAAGTCCATGCAAAACAACGAAGACCCAGCACAGCCAAAAATAAGTTAAAAAATTTTTAACATACATCAACAAATTCAAGAATGGAAAAATCCATAGGCTTCATTTTCTCATTTATTCATTTGTTCATTCATTCATCCACTATTTAATGGGCATTACCATTTTGACAAGCAATATGCTAGATACTGGTGAGAAAGCCAGAAAATTTAGAAATTTAAACAAAACAAAAAAAAATCATCAAGCTTTTGAGTCTTGGGGAACTCAAAACATATTTCTCCCAAATAGCTCTAGGATCAAAGAGTAATTCGAAAGTGCAGTTATAAACTACTTAGGAAATACTAATGATGACTATACCACATTCTAGTGAAAACTGTATGCAGGGGAAATTCATAGTGTTTAAGCTAATATTATTAAGGGAGAAAGATTCAAAATAAATAAGTGAAGTGTTTATGTTAAGTTTAAAAAAACTTAAGAGTTACAAAAAGTAAAAAGCTAATTCTTGAATATACTCAAAGGATTCCCCAGTTCTCCAGGAGCTGCCCATTGGGAGATTCTTATTTTTCTATTAGAATAAATCACAGAATCAAAAGAAAAAAGCACAGTCAGAACTCAGCACCAGGAATTTACAGACCTTTCTTCAAAATACTGGAACTGGGGTGAGTTAACCTCTGTCCCAGAAGGGGTCGTAAGATTACAGAGGAAGTTCAGTGCAGTCATTCAGTCATGTCCGACTCTTTGCAACCCCATGGACTGCAGCATGCCAGTCTTCCCTGTCCATCACCAACTCCCGGAGTGCACCCAAACTCATGTCCATTGAGTCGGTGATACCATCCAACCATCTCATCCTCTGCTGTCCCCTTCTTTTCCTGCCCTCAGTCTTTCCCAGCATCAGGCTCTTTCAAATGAGTCAGCTCTTCACATCAGGTGGCCAAATACTGGAGTTTCAGCTTCAACATCAGTCCTTCCAATGAACACCCAGGACTGATCTCCTTTAGGATGGACTGGTTGGATCTCCTTGTAGTCCAAGGGACTCTCAGGAATCTTCTCCAACACCACAGTTCAAAAGCATCAATTCTTCAGCACTCTGCTTTCTTTATAATCCAACTCTCACATCCATACATGACCACTGGCAAAACCATAGCCTTGACTAGACAGACCTTTGTCGGCAAAGTAATGTCTCTGCTTTTGAATACGCTATCTAGGTTGGTCATAATTTCCTTCCAAGGAGTAAGCATCTTTTAATTTCATGGCTGCAATCAAAATCTGCAGTGATTTTGGAGCCCCAAAAAATAAAGTCAGTCACTCTTTCCACTGTTTCTCCATCTATTTGCCATGAGGTGATGGGACCAGATGCCATGATCTTATGTTGAGCTTTAAGCCAACTTTTTCACTCTCCTCTTTCAAGCTTATCAAGAGGCTCTTTAGTTTTTCTTCACTTTCTGCCATAAGGGTGGTGTCATCTGCATATGTGAGGTTATTGATATTTCTCCCGGCAATCCTGATTCCAGCTTGTGCTTCCTCCAGCCGTGTTTCTCATGATATACTCTGCATGTAAGTTAAATAAGCAGGGTGACTATACAGCCTCGACATACTCCTTTTCCTATTTGGAACCAGTCTGTTGTTCCATGTCCAATTCTAACTGTTGCTTCCTGACCTGCATATGGATTTCTCAAGAGGCAGGTCAGGTGGTCTGGTATTCCCATCTCTTTCAGAATTTTCCACAGTTTATTGTGATCCACACAGTCAAAGGCTTTGGCATAGTCAATAAAGCAGAAAGAGATGTTTTTATGTAACTCTCTTGCTTTTTCCATGATCCAGCAGATGTTGGCAATTTGATCCCTGGTTCCTCTGCCTTTTCTAAAACTAGCTTGAACATCTGGTAGTTCACAACTCACGTATTGCTGAAGCCTGGCTTGGAGAATTTTGAGCATTACTTTACTAGTGTGTGAGATGAGTGCAGTTGTGCAGTAGTCTGAGCATTCTTTGGCATTGCCTTTCTTTGGGATTGGAATGAAAACTGACCTTTTCCAGTCCTGTGGCCACTGCTGAGTTTTCCAAATTTGCTGGCATATTGAGTACAGCACTTTCACAGCATCAGATGAGTGTGAAAGTCAGGACTGGAAAAGGTCAAAGTGCTGCACTCAATATGCCAGCAAATTTGGAAAACTCAGCAGTGGCCACAGGACTGGAAAAGGTCAGTTTTCATTCCAATCCCAAAGAAAGGCAATGCCAAAGAATGCTCAAACTACCACACAATTGCAATCATCTCATACGCTAGTAAAGTAATGCTCAAAATTCTCCAAACCAGGCTTCAGCAATACGTGAATCATGAACTACCAGATGTTCAAGCTAGTTTTAGAAAAGGCAGAGGAACCAGAGAGGAGAAGGCGATGGCACCCCACTCCAGTACTCTTGCCTAGAAAATCCCATGGATGGAGGAGCCTGGTAGGCTACAGTCCATGTGGTCGCTCAGAGTCGGACACGACTGAAGCGACTTTAGCAGTAGCAGCAGAGTTGCTATATTTAGCAGAAAAAAACACAGGTCCCACAGCTAATTTTAAATTTCCGGTGAACATCAAATAATTATTTTAGTATAAGTATGCTCCATATGTATTCGTGTATGTAATATTTTCGGCTTATTTATACTAAAATAAGAACTCATTGTTTACTTGAAATTCAAGTGAAACCCACGTGTTTGTGTGTGCTTGTGTGGGCCTCTGTGTTTATAGCCGTTTGGGGGTTGTTTGCATACCTGTGTATATGTATGTATATGTTTTGTGTGTATATGTGTACCTGGGTTCTAGCATTCCTAATAAGAGTTTTGTTTAACCATCCAGGCCATGGGGAAAGCAGAAATAGAACTCTCCATTTGGAAGAAAAAAAAAGCAAGCAGATTTTTTTCTTTATTTTTAATTTTGACTCAGAACAAGTTACTACAAAGTGAAAAGGTTGAACAGATTCAACCATTTAAATATTTATCGGCCATCCTAGGAGCAGAGGGTACCAAGGCAAATAATTCACAGAGGGTTCACATTCTAGAGAAAGGACATCTATACAACCGATGAGGTTATGATGCAGTTAATGCCACAATAAATGTTCCAGCCAAGAACCCAACGACTGTGGCTGTACCTTCCAGTTCTTCATGTCTGTAAAGGCAACAGATATTTCAGTGTGATGCTTTTATCACTTGCAATCTTTAAATTATGATTATTGGTAAAAGTATGCATGCTGCTTGGCTAAGCATAGATGATCACCCAGGCATCAGCCAAGGGAAGCATCGCTCTATCGAGCAAGTTAGTTTTTGTTTTTTGTTTTATTTTTTTAACACCGTAAGTATTCATGAAAGCCAGGAAAATAACGCTGACTTGTGCATTTAAAGCATTCCTTATACTGTTCTCCTGGACAGCACTGCTGCTAAGTCACTTCAGTCGTGTCCGACTCTGTGCAACCCCATGGACGGCAGCCCACCAGGCTCCCCCGTCCCTGGGATTCTCCAGGCAAGAGTACTGGAGTGGGGTGCCATTGCCTTCTCCACCTGGACAGCACACCTTGCTGCTTTAAAGGGCCACTGCTTCCCCTGCAGGGCATCCAGGCTGTGCTCACATCTCTCCCCATTGTTGCACTTCTTTTGCTCATCTACCATTTTCAGGATCTGTCTTCAAAATGCAATTAACTGGCTAAGTGAGACACTGGCCATTCTGGCTTGAAATCTGTCTTACCTTGCTGCCTTAACGGGCCACTGCTTCCCCTGCAGGGCATCCAGGCTGTGCTCACACCTCTCCCCATTGTTGCACTTCTTTTGCTCATCTACCATTTTCAGGATCTGTCTTCAAAATGCAATTAACTGGCTAAGTGAGACACTGGCCATTCTGGCTTGAAATCTGTCTCAAGTGAGCATTCACACCCCTACACAAAACTGCCTTAATATCATAATTGAGGGATTATGTAGGAGCGTCTGAATCCAACAATATATAGTTAGAAGACAGGCTACAGCAAAGAAATCTCAGTGGTGGCAATTAGAAGTGTATTTCTTACTCATCAAGTAGTCTGAACCTAAGCTGTCTTGTTGGACCCTGCAGTCCCAGAAGTCTAAGGAGTCTAGTTCTTTCTTCTTGATCCTCTATTGCCTTCAATCCATAGCTGTGAACTCACACACGGTCTAAACTGCTGTCTGGCTCTCATCAACATTGCTTCATCCCAAGCAGCAGAAAAAGGGAGAGAAGGGGGGTGCAGGTCCAATTCCTTTCAAAGGCCATACCTGGCATTTGCATGGATCACTCCTCACGCATATCAGGTGAACTGTGGCCAATGAAGTGAAGTGAAAGTCGCTCAGTCATGTCTGACTCTTTGTGACCCCATGGACTACACAGTCCATGGAATTTGCCACGCCAGAATACTGGAGTAGGTAACCTTTCCCTTCTCCAGGGGATCTGCCCTCCCCAGGGATTGAACCCAGGTCTCTCTCATTGCAGACAGATTCTTTACCAGCTGAGTCACAAGGGAAGCCCAATTGTGGCCAGACTTGACTTCAAAAGAGTCCAGAAATGTGATTTTCATCTGAAGATATCCCAGGGCCTCTATCATTATGGAGGAAGGAAGAGTGGATATTGGAGTCCTCTCTGCCCAAAGAGTATTTGCCTTGAAGTATTTAAGAGGACTAAGGGCAAATAGCTCATAGAAGACACTAGTCTGTTTATAGCCGGCAGGACCAAGAACCAATACTGAGCATCCACTGTGTTCCAGACTCTGTGAGAATCATTTAGTTGATGTTATTTTCCATAATCCTGATAGGCAAAGAGCCTGAGAGGTGAAGTAGCTTGCCCACTCATGACTATGGTGCCAAAGGGGGCATTTGGATTCAGGAACTTTCCCACAGATCATCCTGACTTCTATAACCTACTGTGACTAAATGAATCCCTTGACTGTGTGCTGGATTGTTGATTGTCAACTCAGTATTGTTGCCATCCCCATCTAGATCTGCTCTGCACTGCAGAAGCAAAGCAAGAACTACATTTCCCAGAATGCCATTCTCTACAGAATCTAGGTTAGAGCAGTTGTAAGAGACCTTTGGTAGGAAGAAGAGAAGCAGAGTGGTGCAGTGATGGTTGTATCTAGACACCAAGGCAGATGGAGAATTTCTGGCTTCAGTATTTCATGCTTTGATCTTTGGCTAGTGGTTTCTCTGACTTGGCACCCTGGCCCTTCCAAAGGTGACATAAATCCCTGATCAGTATGTAAAATTTTTCATATCTAGAGCACATAGACTGATCCCTCACAGGTAAAGAATGTAAGATCATGAGATCAGGCAGAGTCCTTTCTTTATGGCAGAAAGAACAGTAAAAATAGTACCAAATGAACTGGATTTATTTTTTATTTTTATTGAGGTTACATTGACTTACTACATTTAATAATTTTCACATGTATAACATTCTATTTCTATTCTATATATCCCATAATTTGCTCACCACCCAAAATTTATTTTCCGTCTGTCACCATACAGTGGATCCATTTACCCGTCAACCTCCCTCTCCACCCTTCCCCTTGGGTAAGCACTACTCTGTTCTGTGTATCTGTGTGTTTGTTTGGTTTGTTCATTTACTTTTTTGTTTGTTTGTTTTAACATTTTTTATATTCCACATATGAGTGGATGAACTGGATTTAAATCCTAGCTTTCTTAGCAAGCATGCCCTTAGGCATATCTCTTAAACTATGTGAGCCTCAACATTTTTTATTTATCAAATAGGAATAACAAAATCACTGGAAGGATTACATGTGATAAAATATTAAACAGCTATTAACACAACAGAAGAGCAAAATGGTATCATTGTTATTACTGGTAGTAATAATAACCAAACATATTATAAACATGATTTTATTTAATCCAAAACTACCCTTGTTACTATTATTCTTATTTTACAGATGGGAAAACTGAAAAATAGAGAGCTGAATTAACTTGGAATTATCACCCAGTTAGTTCCTGATAAGGCATAAATTGGACCCAACCTCTCTAGTTCTAGGGCTCACACTCTTAACACTATGCATTGTGTTCCCTGTTAATACACATTTCAACTAGCTTGTTCACTTTGCTCCTCAACAAACAGCTTACCAGGGTTGCCAACAAGTGCAAAGATGAGAGAGAAAAACTTATGGGCAGATGTATATATGGAATAACCTCCTAATAATTTCAAGAACTCAAGACAAAATTTGTCTAGCTGGTGAGGTGCCTGCTCCTTGGGTATTTAAAAAAAAAAAGAAATCTCAAGGACAACTAACTCAAAGGCAGTGTTTCTCAACCTGGGGTGACTATACCTTCCAAGTAACATTTGATAATATCTTAAATCATTGTCACAGCTGGGGATTGGGTTCTAATGATACCTAGAGTGATTGCAGCCATGAAATTAAAAGACGCTTACTTCTTGGAAGGAAAGTTATGACCTACCTAGATAGCATATTAAAAAGCAGAGACATTACTTTGTCAACAAAGGTCTGTCTAGTCAAGGCTATGGTTTTTCCAGTGGTGATGTATGGATGTGAGAGTTGGACTATGAAGAAAGCTGAGCGCCGAAGAATTGATGCTTTTGAACTGTGGTGTTGGAGAAGACTCTTGAGAGTCCCTTGGACTGCAAGGACATCCAACCAGTCCATCCTAAAGGAGATCAGTCCTGGGTGTTCATTGGAGGGTCTGATGTTGAAGCTGAAACTCCAGTACTTTGGCCACCTGATGCGAAGAGCTGACTCATTTGAAAAGACCCTGATGCTGGGGAAGATTGAGGGCAGGAGGAGAAGGGGATGATAGAGGATGAGATGGTTGGATGAGATGAGATTACTGACTCAATGGACATGGGTTTGGGTGGACTCTGGGAGTTGGTGATGGACAGGGAGGCCTGGAGTGCTGCAGTTCATGGGGCTGCAAAGAGTCAGACATGACTGAGTGACTGAACTGAACTGAACTGAGAGGGTAAAGACCAGGGATGACGATAAGCACTTTACAATGCACAGAACAGCCCTCCTCCTCATGCCCCACAAAGAATTATCTGACCTTGCTCAATAGTGTTACTGTTGAAAACCACTGCTTTAGGAGGTGTTGAGACTTTCAGCTCCTGAAATGCATTATATGGAACATTCTCTACTACTATGTTGTTTAATAAGGTGGTCACTTGCCGTGTGTGTCTAAAGTAAAGTAAAATTAAATTAAATTAAAATTTTGATTCCTCAGTTGCACTAGCCACATTTCAAATGCTCAAATTTATGACTGATGGTCACTATACCAGACAGTGTCAGTTTATAGAAAATTTCCATCATCTCAGAAAGTTCTTTTGAATAATGCTGCTGCAAGGTCTTCTTTTACTCTGAAATTCTATTAAATATCTCAAGCTGTAGTTCCTTGCATGTTATGAGAAACAAAACATTCAAATGGTGATTTTAATAACAGATAAAACAGGACATGTATATTCACATCATAAAAATAATCTTTTAAATGTGAATGTTTCAAATATATTTGATGGCTTATGTCCTTGTTAAGAATCTGATTTACATGTTTATAAGATCATTAAAACAGGGAAGAAAGTATAAACAGAATTAGCAAAGCCACTACCAATTGAAGCTCAAGGGAAGGTCTTGAGGCAGCTCTGAAATTACAACCTAAACCAAAGATGTTTATTAAGTTGTAGAATTTTTTCTAGTTTAACTTTTTTTGGTTTGGAATTACATAGTAGTTTTTAGAGACCACAAAGTTCTTAAAGAATCTAGTGAAATACACTGACTCTCTCTTCCCAAGGGGGACTGTGAACACACAGATACTTACAGATACACTTGCCTATACAATTCATGCAATCAGCGACTTCCCAAAGTGAAGGGAAACCCTCTGTTTCCCAGCTAATCCTCGCCCATCACCCTTATTTCACAGATGAGGACAATGAGGTTCTGAGAAATTAAGTGACTTGCCCAAGTTTACACAGTGCAAGAAGATGGACACTTCCTGAGTCAGAAGATGGACATTCTAATTCCCAAGCTTCACACATTAATTAAGAAGTAACTAACCGACTGTGTGATATAAGATACACTTGTACTATCTAAATTCTTTTGCTTGGCTTCTATGAAGGAAAGGGAGGAAGGCCATGTTTAAAATGTAAAGGAATGGACTCTAAAACTGCCAGAGGGTTCAGCTCAGTTCAGTCGCTCAGTCGAGTCTGACTCTTTGCAACCCCATGGCCTGCAGCACACCAGGCTTCCCTGTCCATCACCAACTCCGAGAGGTTGCTCAAACTCACGTCCATCGAGTCAGTGATGCCATCCAACCATCTCATCCTCTGTCGTCCCGTTCTCCTGCCAGAGGGTAGAAGAGAGAAATGCAAGTCCATTTACTATTCCACAGACTGGGTTGTGTGGGCTTCCCTGATAGCTCAGTTGGTTAAGAATCCACCTGCAATGCAGGAGACCCCGAGTTTGATTCCTGGATTGGGAAGATCCGCTGGAGAAAGGATAGGCTACCCACTGCAGTATTCTTGGGCTTCCCTAATGGCTCAGCTGATAAAGAATCTTCCTGCAGTGAGGGAGACCTGGGTTCAACCCCTGGGTTGGGAAGATCCCCTGGAGAAGAGAAAGGCTACCCACTCCAGTATTCTGCCTGGAGAATTCCATGGACTGTATAATCCATGGGGTTACAGAGTCGGACATGACTAAGCGACTTTCCCTTTCATGTACTGGATTGTGTAGCTCTGGATGAAGAAGCATATTCCTTAATTTCTGATTTTGAATTTTATCAGCAGCCTTCTCCTTTGAGAATTCATTGCCTTTCTCCATACAACACATTCCTAGTAGTAATATGAACTCCCACCCAAATGCCTCCATCTTTCTCATCTAGTCTTCAGGAAGCAGAGTTTGTGAATTCCCCTTTGAATAGCTCATTAAGTTATTTGCTTTTTTTCCTGCCTCCAGTCTCCTGTGTTCTGTGTCCTTATTTGTGCTTTTTCTTTAAAGCCAACAAAGAGCCTAGAAAACTCCCTTATGTAAAATTCCAAAATTCAATTGTGTATTTTGTTTCTCGGCTTAATTATAAGAATCTGTGCCTGCTCTATACTTACAGCTTTTCAAAGTGTGCTATTATGTGGAATGGCAAACAGAAGCAAAAGGTAGCAAACCTCATTGAGGTCTAATCCACACAGAGCTGTCCCTATTGAAATACTGTAAATAGAAATAATATTCAAGTGAAAAGAAATTGCCTTTAGATCTATGCCCAATAGATCTACTTACAAATCCCAAACAAAGCTTAATGTGTTAAGTACACTTAGCCCAATGTCTGGAACATAACAATCAGTTAAAAAAATATTTGTTGAGTGAATACACTATTTCCATTTCCCCCCTTGCCATTCACATTCTGCTCTCCATCCTCTTCCGCCTGTCTCTGTCCTGATGCCTGTGGAATGCATTATCCAGGCATTTTTGCTGCATGTCCAATGGCTACAGGCAACAGGAGATTGGCACATGGAAGAGAGACACTAAGAACCTCTTCTCACTCCCCTCTCCTTCTGCACTTTGCCCCCGGTGTGACTCTCTTCCCCTTACGAGCACAGCTCCCACGAGGTGGTTCTTCTTGCATGGCACCAGCTCTCATTGGGCTTCAGAAACATTATTCCCTCCTTGTGTCCCTTTAGGTCTAAGGCTAATAACAATTTCTTACGTTATTATGTCCTGGCTGTCTCCACATCCATTTTGGTTTCTTCAGCTCTGCCCACATCATAGTAAACCATTTTGTGCTTGTCCATTTGGGCTGCTATATAACAAAACATCGTAAACTGGGTGGCTTAGTGAGAAATTTATTTCTCTCTAGATTTCTGGAGGCTAGGAAGTCTAAGATCAAAGCATCAGCAGATTCTGTGGTGAAACCCCACTTCCTAGATAACCATTTTGGTTTTGTTGTAACTTTATATGGTAGAAGGGATGAGGAAATCTCTCTTAGTTCTAAGAGCCCTAATCTCATTCATGATCTTCTTACCTCCAAAGGCCTCCTCCTCCTAATACCATCACCTTGAGGGTTAGGATTTCAATGATGCAAACATTCAGCCCATAGCACCATCTCTTCATTAAACTGCTCAGTTGAACCAGGCAAGTTAAATTTTGTTTTTCATTACCTTGACAAATGAAACAGCTAGATAAATGAAAAGAATTAGAAAACCAACTTAAAGTAATTTTGAATGTATAATTTTTAACATTAAGTAATAAATCTATAAAGATAAAAATTACTTCCTCAAATATGAAAATCTCAGCAATTGAGATCTGACTTAAATATAAGTTTCAATATACAAAAATTTGCATTCATGTTTATATAATATACGTCAGGGGCAGTTAAAGTAATTGAGAAAATTGATCTAGGTGTCAAAAAAAAGCATTAATAAATGATAATGGGCAATTAGCTTGTACCTCCGTTATAGAAGGGAAGTTTGCTACATGTTCGTATGTATTTGCCCTATAATCAATCCTTGTTGTTGTTTAGTCGCTAAGTCATGTTCGACTCTTTTGTGACCCCATGGACTGTAGCCCACCAGGTTCCCCTGTCCAAGGGATTTCCCAGGCAAGAATACTGGAGTGAGCTGCCATTTCCTTGTCCAGGGGATATTTCCCACTCAGGGATCTAACCCACATCTCCTGCATTGACCGGTGGATTCTTTAGCACTGAGCCACCAGAGAAGCCCATAAGCAGTCCTGCTGCTGCTGCTGCTGCTGCTAAGTCGATTCAGTCGTGTCCGACTCTGTGCGACCCCATAGATGGCAGCCCACCGGGCCCCACCGTCCCTGGGATTCTCCAGGCAAGAACACTGGAGTGGGTTGCCATTTCCTCCTCCAATGCATGAAAGTGAAAAGTGAAAGGGAAGTCGCCCGGTCGTGTCTGACTCTTAGCGACCCCATGGACTGCAGCCTACCAGGCTCCTCCATCCATGGGATTTTCCAGGCAAGAGTACTGGAGTGGGTTGCCATTGCCTTCTCCGATAAGCAGTCCTAACCAATCACAAAATTTATGCAGCCTGATACAGCATCTACAGTCCAATTTCTGACTTATTATAGAACAGAATCTTATCACTACATGGACTGAGAGAGTCCAAGTGGAGCTCAACATAGATAGGCATGAGTTGATTTCAGGTTACAGGTATGAGCAATTGGGAAACACCTCATAAACAAAAGGTCTAGTCATCCTAAGTCATCAGGAACATGGTGTGAATTGCTTTAGTGAAAGAGGCAGGTTGAAAGCCAATGTCATGTTCAAAGTTAGGGTGGGTAGGTGGCAGCCTGGAGATACCAGTCCATCTCTGAATTAATGCGTTCTTTCTTTTCTCCCACACACACTTTCTAGCATGCTGGCACTTGCTCTGTTTCACTGTTACTCTCTCTTATTATAATACATTCCAATTATGTTACTTATTTTAAGAAGTAGTAAATAGTCAGTAAAGAAAAAATACCACAGAAATAAAGATAAGCGAAAGGAAAATAAAACATAAGATGACCCAGAATATTTCCATCTTAAGATAAACAGTTTATACACTAAAAGACTAAATCCTTCAGTAGATGCTGATTGATGGCTAACTAAGTGAATAGGTAGATATTTCCTAGCAAAAACTAATCAAATGTAGATGGCTTATACCTTGCTGTTTTCACTTAATAATATGTTTTAATATCTTTCCAAGTTTATTGCCCACGCTTTCACAGCAGTGTTTTTGTAGCTGAAAAATATTCTGTAGTATAAATTTGCCCTTATTGGCTTACCCAGTTCCCAATCGTTGGACATTTAGATTCTTTCCAATACCCGCCCCCCCCATTTTAAACAATACTGTAAAAGATAATCCTTGTAATTGCTCGCTACTGTTATTATCTGAAATTTTTAGTGTAAGGGCAATTGGTTAACCTTCTTACCTCTGAGGTATGGTTGTGATTACAGCAAGATGCAATAATCATAGACTAAGTTCAGTTTTGAAAGGAAAGAATCTATATATTCAATCTAGTGTCACTTCTGGCACCTAGGTCCTGTCAGCTACCAAAACTTTTTCCCCACACATGGCAATATTAACAGGGTAATCTTGAGGCACTAGTTAATATTTTATTTAACATTTCTTTTTTCTAATGAATACACAGCAGTAAAATTAAAGGAGACATGCATTCTTTTCTAATTCTCCCCATACCCACATCTAGGAACTATGTGTAAGACACTTCACAAATTGGCATGCAAATGCATATGTATATACCTGAATGTCTCCATTGGGTGGCCCATGCTGTCTTTACTGTTTCCATCAAAAAAAATTCATAGGTTACCACGTGTTTTGTACTACTTACCCCACTATGCTGATTACAACCTAGCAAGTCATAGATTCACTATAGATGGTGCAAAGGCCCCATCTAAAGCTGGCCTAAGGCTCAAAGAGCATCCTGACTAACATTTCTGCTGGCGGGGAGCCTGCCTTTTACAGAATGATTATCAGATAGGCTGGAACTTTTCTTCTACAAAATAACTAGAGGCTCAGACATTTAAAAAAAAAACAACAACAACTTCTTAGCGCCCTTTGTATACCTAACACCATGGTAAGTGCTCAGGTTTAAGTAGTAAGCAAAAGTGAAAGGTTCCTCCTAGGCCTCACAAAGACTCATACCCAAATGCAGACTGTCGGGGGTGTAGCAGGTACTCAACAAATTAAATGAATTAACACATGTCAAGCACTTAGGACAGAGCTTGGCACATAGTAGGTGCTGTATAAGTGGTATTAAGAGTGCTAGATAAATAGTAGTAGTAGCAGTAGCATCAATAGCAATAGTAATATTATTTGTGGAATAATGAGTGAAGAAAGACAGGAAACCCGGAGAAGCAGGTAGTGAACAAAAGCTACAAAGCTGAAGATACTATGAGGCAGACAGATCTGTAGAGAAGTTAGATGTAAGCAGCAGAAATGTAGACAGAGAATTAAAAAGGGACAGAAGTTGAACCATGAAGATAGAAAATAAGCAATAAATATAAGAAAACCAAAGCAACAATATTGATATCAGGGGGAAGAAATTGCAAAACAGAAATTACTGGAGCTAAAAAGAAGCACTTCAAAATGATAACAGTGCAATTAATTAGGAAGACAAAGCAATCATAATTGTTTATGTCTAAGAAGAGAGCTTCAAAATACATGAAACAAAAATTTACAGACATTTATCCTGCTGACATTATCCGATATGAATCATTCAAGAAATATAAAAACCCAAACAACTGAAGCCCACTTCCAACTCTGTGGGAATGAGGAAACTGAGGAAGGGAGATTTTGTAACTTGGCCAGGATCACAAGGCTAGCAGGTAATAGGTGTCATATACCAGAGCATATTTAGCAAATACTACCAGCAAGTTTGAGGCTTCCCTGGTAGCTCAAACAGTAAAGAATCCACCTGCAATGCAGAAGAACCAGGTTTGATCCCTGGGTCGGGAAGATACCCTGGAAAAGGGAATGGCTACTCTCTCCAGTATTTTTCCCTGCAGAATTCCATGGACAGAGGAGCCTGGCGGGCTACAGTCCAAGGGGTTGCAAAGAGTCTGACATGATTGACCGACTAACACTTTTTCACTAACAAGTTTGCCACCAAGGAATATTGAGTAATGAAATCTAGGCTATATTTGGCCAAAAAAAATCCTCTGCCACAAAATTTAATAGCCTAGATCCTTGTTTGGTGATCTCGTGAAGCAAAGAAATTTAATCCAGGCCCCCCACCCCACCCAAAACAATAAACGTTAGTAAAAGTGATTTCCCCAAATCCAAGTGTGGTTGTTAACAAGGCTCTGGAAAACACTGTAGCGTGGACTTGTTTCTACTCACTCTTCTTTCCATGCAAAGTGCTTTTTCACACCTCAGTTCATTCTCAAAAGGAATTCCATCTCTCTAATGTTCCCTTCTACTCCTTTTATAAGTGTTTATTAAGGCTTGTCTCCTCCATTTGATAGTGAACTCTGTGAGGGAGTGAAAGAAGAAAGAAAACCAGCATTTGAATATGTACCTGTGATGAACTCAGCACTCTTGTGGGAAATTAACAAACATCATTTGGGTAGGCAGGAACCAAGTCCAAATTCATCTTTATAGACTCAATGCTTTATAGACTCAGTACAATGCTGTACTGCATGGTTTTGCAGTCTGTAGGTAAACACAAATTCCTTCTTTGTTTTTTGGACTCTGATGCACTTTGTTGCATGCAAACATATTTTGAAAATCATATATTAATCAGCTTGGTACCATAAGGCAAAGTCCAAAAGTAACAGATGATTGATATAATGCAAAAGACAAAGTGAAGATACTAAAATGAAATTAGGATGTAGAAACCTAAAAGCTCCCCAGAGAAATGCTTAGAGAGCAAAGTGAAACTCGGTGAGTTAGGAAAGCAGAAAAGGATACCACTGGCAGAAAAACAACCAAGTCAGAGAGGGAGCATCATTAAGATGATTTAGTACAGAATTCACTTTAGGAGAAAACACTTGCAGGGAGGGAAAGAATGGAAAAAAGCAAACTGACATTCCAATTCATCTCTTTGCTGTTAAGATAATTCTGTACCTGCAGGGAATTAATTACATCTCAGAGTAACACTTAGACTCAACTCATATTGTAACCTTGCCTTGTGGTTGAATTGACTAGTCCATGAAGACTCCCTAATTATACAAGTTTTGGTTTATGTCTTGCAACTAGTCCTAACCTTCAAAACCAGAAATAAATCCTTAGATCATGGATGGGATCTCACCATTCTTGGTTTACTATTTTCTACCTTTATATTGACAGTTGATTGCCACTCTAGCATTTTCTCTAAAGGGTCTCAATTGAAGGGGAAAATGGATTGGTTTATTGCTCTGGGTCTGTCTTTTCTTGCTGAATTGATTTCTTCCATTTTGATTTCTCTCTGTCCTAATCATTTTGATTAATTAATTACTCTTTGGTCATATTTATCTTCAATTTTTACCTCTCCTGGATCTTCCATATTAAAAAAAAAAAGGTTCCTGCCCTATATGTCTTCATCCATTCAAAGCCAAATGTCTTGGAGAATCATCTGTATTTGTATCCCCAATTCTCCACCCTCTTCTGTGTTGACATTCCACTAAACCCCTTCTCACCAAAGTGATCAATGACCTCCCAGTGCCAAATCCACCTGATGTGTCTTCAGCCCTTATTTGGTTTGACTTCTTTGCAGAATTAAACAATTTAGCACATCTTCCGTTTTTAAGCTCTCCTATATTTGCTTCCACAAACTGCTATCTCCAGGTTTTCCTGCTGCTATTCTTGAAGCACATTCTCAGTTTTCCTACTAGAGTGCTTTTCCTCCATGTTGCCTCCTTAAACGCATCTGTTCTGCAAAGTTCCATCTCTGGGTCTTTGCCAACTTAATCCTCTCTCCTTGAGAAATCTTGTCCACTCCCATGATTTGGATGACCACTCATACACTGGGCACAGTAACATCAGTATCTTCAGGGCAAATCATTCTCTTGAGTTTCAAAAAACAAATCTAACTGCCTCATTTTATTTCTTTTCTTCCCAAATTTATTTCTCCATTTAGTTATATATCTGGGTGAAGGCCACATCCATTCACTCAGACAGAAATTTTAGAATTGTCTTTAATTCCCTGTTCTTACCCAATTTTCACAGTAAGGCAATCACCAAGCCTAGTCGATTCCCCCAAATAGCTCTCAATTCCATCTCTTATTTTCTTTCCTTATCATTTCTGCCCTGCTGCTGCTGCTGCTGCTAAGTCACTTCAGTCGTGTCTGACTCTGTGTGACCCCATAGACGGCAGCCCACCAGGCTCCCGCGTCCCTGGGATTCTCCAGGCAAGAACACTGGAGTGGGTTGCCATTTCCTTCTCCAATGCATGAAAGTGAAAAGTGAAACTGAAGTCGCTCAGTCGTATCCGACTCTTAGCGACCCCATGGACTGCAACCTACCAGGATCCTCCATCCATGGGATTTTCCAGGCAAGAGTACTGGAGTGGGGTGCCATGGCCTTCTCCGATTTCTGCCCTAGATAACTGCTAAATACATCCTAAATGCAATTCCTATATCCTTCTCTTGTCTTTGTCCAGTTTACTGTTCTTGCTTGTGCAGGAATTTGCATTTTTGAGATTAAATCCGTCATTCATTAATGCAGGGGTACCCAACCTCCAGAATCTAATGCCTGATATCCGAGGTGGAGCTGATGTAATAATAATAGAAATAAAGTGCACAATAAATGTAATATACTCGAATCATTCCAAAACCAGCCTCTTCCATTTCCATGGAAAAATTGTCTTCTACAAAACTGATCCCTGGTGTCAAAAAGTTTGGGGACTGCTGCTGATGATACCCCACTGGTTTCTGGGTAAAGTTTAAGTGCTTTCACATGGCCATCAGTGTCCTCTTAGTCTAGCCCTGTCTTCCTTTCATGCTGCAGCAGAGGGTTTGTTGTCTCCCACAACTAATCTCCTCTTGATTCCTGGCACTCTCCAGCTAAAACTACATTTCCCATGAGGATAGGTGTAGCCACAGGATGAAGTTTGTGTCTTACTTGTTTAAAAGAATATTGCTTGCCCCAGACATCCTTGCTTTCTGTGTCCTTAAGCTAGAACCAGACATGTCTGTGACCCATCTTCAACTGTGCAAAGGCAAAGGGATGAGATGGTTCCCATAGAGCAAAGCTGCCCATCAACCTCGGCCAGCAAGACAGTCATGTGAGAAGCAAATAAAAATCCATATTATTTGGGGTGCTGTATTGTGGGGAATGCCCTGGCGGCTTAGCAATAAAAAACCCGCCTGCCAATGCTCGCCAATTTAAGAGATGGGGGTTTGACCCCCTGAGTCAGGAAGATCCCCTGGAGAAGGAAATGGCAACACACTCCAGAACTCTTACCTGAGAAATCCCATGGACAGAGGAGCCTGGTGGGCTACACTCCATGGGGTTGCAAAGAGTTGAACATGACTTAATGACTAAACAACAACAACAATTGTGGGGTCTTTTACTGCTTTATCTTAGCCTTTTCCCTAACTAGCTGAAAGCCTTCTCCTCGGGCAATATATGTGTTGTTTCAAGCCACTAAAGTTGTGGTAATCTGTGCAGAATAAATTGGAAACTAATAGAAGTAGTATTATCAGCTGAATGAACTTGGACAAAATATTTAATCTACCTATACCTTGGTCTCCTCTTATAAAGTAGGGATAATATTCTTTCTGTGATTTTGAAGACTGAATTAGATATTATATCAAAAGATTTTGGCAGAGTGTTTGGCACATGGTAAGCACTCTGTAAACAGTAGTAATCACTATTAATAATATCCTCATTGTTATTATTGTTCACTGATTTGCCTAGTACTTCTGATTGGAGAGGAAGGAAGAGACAGAGGAAAAAAAGACAAAACAATAAACATCTCTCTCAGAAATCTTCAGGCGTATTTGGTTTAGCTCTGTTGTAAACTGTCTTTTAAATTCACAGAATGTACTTCATTTCGTTCTGCTTTCTCTCTCTCGCTTTAGGTATTAAGATCTATTTTAAATTTAGTCAAAGTCCCCTTGGCATCGTGTAAATGTCACACCATTAAATATATATTCAAGGAGTGCTCAAGCAGCCTGGCTTCCCTGCCAAGAAATGGAGTCCCGGAGGTGGGCAGGTGGAGGAATGGCAGACACACCCTGCCGCGGACCCTACTGTCTTTACTCACCAAGACCATGTGTACTGAGCTCCAAATCCGGATGTGTGGTCTGACAAATGTATTTTCTCCCGAGTTTCAGTTTATTTTTATGAAAGGCTTACACTGGTATTAAATCACATGAAATTTAGTGGATAATCTTTGTTGCAAAGAATAAAACCTCAAGTGAAAATTCAAAGAAAATATATTTTTGACATTTGAATTATCTATGCCAATCTGGAATGTAGGGTTTGTTTGACATCTGTGGTTTTTTGTTTTTGTTTAGCTTTGCTCTTGAACATCCCCTTCCCTACTTTTTCCCTATGAGCCGTGCTTCTCCTGTTCTAATCAACTGACTCAAATGAGCTGCCAGACACAAAACCTCAGCTTCTGGTTGATTGAATAGACACATGATGCTGACCTGACCAGTCACAATACCCCACTCCCTGGCCAGTGATTGGTCCCATGAATAAGCACATGACTTTAATGGAGCTAATCTCATACAGACAGATGGAGAGCACAACTCTCTCTTTACTCTTGAGTAGCACGTGGTGGCGACACACAGAGATGCTGTGGCCTGCCATACTTGCTACCACAAAAAGGAAACATCTGCAGGAAGTGGATGAGGCCAAAGACCAGAAAGAGGCAGGATGAGAAACAGGAAGGAGAAAAAAACTCTTAATGATATTTGTGAGCCCTCAGACCCTGCACTGCCTGTCACCAGTTACTCCCCATTCTTCCCTGTACACGAATCAATACATCTTTTTCGAGTAGGTTTTCTGTCACTTGAAATGGAAGGAGCCCTGGCTAATACAGAGTCATGGCAAAGAAATGTTGTCAAAAAGAGACCTCAGAAAATCTAGCCCAAAGGTAGGCGAAACACAAAAAAGAAGAGAAAAGAGTGGATACAACAAACAGCAAGACAAAGTGAGAAGAGAACCAGACTCAGAGTCAGAGCACCAGGGTTTATGTTCCAACTCTGCCATTTACCAATGACCTTGGTAAGCTGTGATCTTGGGTGACAGCATAACATTTCCATTTAATGATCTGCAAAGTGGACGATTCTGATCTCGCTGTCATATAAAACATGATGCACTAAAGGATGCTCACCTGAGATGATAAATGTGAGTGTTCTTTGTAAATGTTAAGTGCTTGCAAATGGCATTTATTACACAGAAAGCAGCACATTTAAAAGAGTATGGATTGAAACTGAGACTAGAAAGGTAATGTTAAGCCCAAAGTAGCTGAACTCATGAGAGAGGACTAGGAAACCCAGTAAATAGTTGACTCTTCTATGAACTATCAAAAGAGCTGACAATATTGAAAGTCACTGATTAAGTAGAAACATGAAAACTCTATGCAAAAACTAGAAAATAATTCTAAGGCGGTGTGTAAGTTAAGAGTCACAAGAGAGAAGAGAGAACCATTGTTTGTGAGTTGCCCACAATATCTCACCTGTGTACCAACAAGCCCTCACTTGACCTATGCAGCTACACTGCAAGAGTCAGGTATTATTGTCCCAGTTACATATTTGAGGACAATAAGGCTCAAAGCTTACATTCAAGCCCAAGTCTTATGATTCTACAACCAAATCAGTAGATTATACATTGATAATACATTTGAAGGTAGACTTTGGGGTTTAGATAAGGATACGCATAGTTTTCATTCCAGATTAGAAGAACCAATCAATTAATATTTTAAGAATCAAGGAATTCATTTATTTAAAAATTTAAAAAGTTAATTATGAATGGTTTTCTGTCAGATTTAAAGACTTATTAGTGCTTTCAGTCATAAATAGGAATATTTGTCTCCTCCTCTGCTTATCAAGAATTGTAAAGGGTCTGGGATTTTACCCTACTTACAAGTAAATAATTTAGACTGCTACAATTCTATGGATGCTGGCAGAGGATACAAGACTCCCAGTTGGAGACCAAGAATGTTATTACTCATGGTTGAAGCAATAGCCAGAGGTTTACATTGGTTTGTATTGGTTGGTTCTCAACACTGAATTTCTCCCCACCAAGTCCCAAAGGGTGGCAAAGAAAGTTCATGGTGGGTGCCCACACGTGCCATGGGTTGCATTATGGGAGAGGGACAAGTGGAAGCAAACCTACTCTTTGTCTGGAGGGGATGTTACCTCATCCCTCAAAACTGCCTACGGCAAACACTACTCGGACAAGCAGCCTAGATAAAGAGCAACCAGGGCCTTTCACTTTGGGCATACCCAGCAGGAATGCATAGGGAGGCCCATGGTCCATGGTGGATTGCCCTCCCTAGCACTGAGATCCTCCTTTGACAATACTGAAGTCTTATTCCTACTTATCCTCTCCAACCACAGTTTCATTCCCTTGCTCTGCATTGGAATCTTCCCTTGCACATATTTCTTCAGGCTCTTTTCTCTCTTTTGTTGTGAATATCTCCCACTTTCTCCTCAAAGTTCTTAGAAACACTGTCTTTGCACCCCCACCACTCAGCCACCACATAAAGCCTTGTGATGTGTGTCAACTAGTCTAGGCTAAATCACCAGGGAAGTCTCCTTCTGGTATTTCCCATCAGAGCAGGTTGCAAAAGACACTGCTTCATGCAAACTGGAGGACTGAGAGAGGAAGTAGCTGTTTTCCCATGTTGTCCCTCAGCAAATAAACATGAATCTAGATGCTATGGTGAAGGGATCCTACAGATGTAACCTACCTCATCAATTGATTTTAAGTTCATCAAAAGGGAGATTATCATGGGTTGGACTGAGTTAATCAGTTGTAAGACCTCTGAAAGAGGACCTAGGCCCTTCCTGAGCTAGAGTTGCAAACAGCAGTTGGCCCTGCAATTGCTCTCTTTTCCCATTGGATCTTTCTTCCCAACTCCCTGACTGTGAACAAGTTTCAGCCTGGCCCCACAATGTGTCAGCCTGCTGGAGGTCTTTTCTGCCGGACTGCCTGCCCTATGGACTTTGGGTTAGCTGAGCCAATCAGCACAATTGTATAATCCAACTCCATATAATAAATACTGAAATATATTAATGAGAATTAACATAATATTATAACAATATCATATAATCATAAACATTAATATTTATTCTCAATAATATATTGATCATTGACATAATCAATAAAGAACACATTCATATTAACATCTATAATTGACAGATAATTTATAAACAACATATGTATCCTACCAGTTTTGCCGCTCTTATTGAGCCCTGACTGATATATGTGCCACTTCCTGGAAACTGTTCATTTGTTGAGACTAAGACCTCCTTCCTGTCTAATTCAACAGTTTTCTCAGTTCTCATTTGGCATGACCCCTCTACTAGGCATCACCTCTTTAATGATGATTTCTCCTTTAATGATGATTTCTCATCACTTCCCCTTTGGCTTTGGAAATATCATTTAGGGTCTCTTCCCAGTCTCTCTCTCTCTTTTCCTGTTTTTCTGATTCCTCTGGTTCTTTTAACTTTGGTCATTTTCCTAAGGTAATTCATGTTATGTATTGTATCTCTTCCTTTTCTCGTACAGGCAGTCTTCAGTCCTCAGAGTTTTGACTATATTCAATGCCAGTGACTCAAATATGTATCTCTCATTTTCATCATCTTGAAGTCCTGTTAGTGTAACTCTTGCCTGACCTAGTTCATGAAAGATTCATTGAAATGAAGACCATCCCCAAGGCCATTTGAATCTTCTGCTCTTCTGGACTCTGGAGAAACCGTCTTCATGATGATGGTGATACTGACTGGCACCACCATCTTTTATTGAGCCTCGATATGAATGCTATTGAAGGTGCTTTACAAACATGATCTCATTGAATTCTTACAACATCCTTGTGAAGTAGATATTATGATTCCCATTTTTCTTATGAGAATCTGAGATTTGGGGAAATTCCATGCAATTGGCCTTGGGAACAACAGCTGGTAGATGTCAGAGTTAGGATTTTTGCCCTTAACTCAAGCCCCAACTAACTGGCAATAGTGCCTTTGGATAAGACGTGAACAGCAAGGGCACAGTCATCAAAGACCATTTAAATCTGTAGGATCTGGCCAAGCATGGCAGAGCTGGGCAGGTAGCTCTATCTTAAAAGCTGGCAGTAGCACTTAGGTGACTACTGAAACCATTATAGCCTTGGGTCTAGTCTAGCTGCTATAATCACAGGTTTCCTTTGCCCTTGGTTCCTATTGCAGCTTTGTAGATTCCCTGGATGAGATTGTGTACTCTCAGCCAAAGAACAGCCAAATCACTCTCTTGCCAAGCTGTCTGTCTCCAATGATGGACAATAACCCAGCCTCCAGACAATATTGTTGTCTCACTGATACTGCCTTACCACTCCTGATCCATGACCTTGACACCACTGAGTCTCAGTCACACCATGTCTGGCAGACCAGTACCCAGCAGGCCAAGGGATTTAGTGATTATTCCTGCTGATGTCAAGTCAGTGCAGTGTTTTCTGCAGAATCATGGTGCTTAAAGCATCCTGTGCAGCAAAGAGCAGCAGAAGACTGATGCTGATAGAAAAAAAAAATTGCCTTCTTCCCCAAACAAGAATTTTGGGCAATTTCTTCTCTTGGCTAAAGCCTTTATGTTTCTGGCACGATGTTTACTTTATGGTCCAATCATCAAACTCTGATGTAGCTATGAATAAAGATTATGTTGAATATGAAGAACAAATTACAAAGATGGCTGTGGAAACCTTGCATATTTCAAAGGAATATATGCCAGGATGTGAGAAAATCTTGGCAGATGCTTCTCTTGGAGAAAAAGAATAGTGTAATTACCTACTGACTCTGGGGACCATACCTTCTGCTTCTCTAAAGAAGAAGTCCTTGTTAATATATTTTACATAAACCATTTCCTTTTGTGATACTTTGTGGCTTTAGTTTGCTTAAACATTTATTTCAGTTGGTTGTGAATTTATTCTAGTCTTTTCAGAAATTAGTTTTACAAGATCCCTGTACCAATTCCCCCAGCCAGTACTGTGCATTCCACACCTTCTTTGTTAGTTCACTGGTAAGAGGAGCCTAAAAATGGCTGGGGAATAGGCTCAGCTCCCGATTTAATTGAACTAGAACTCTCTTTTCTGGCAGAACATCCCTTCATAGAATACAGATATCAAGATAGTGATAACATCAGACTTCACTCAAGCCACTCTCACTTCTCTTGGTTCTTAGGTCCATGCACACTGAAGAAGATGGTACCTGCTTGTAAGGAACTATCTTCATCAGACCATTCCAGCAATCTATCAAGTCATCTGCTTTGGGGTAACAGAAGCAAGAGCCCTTTGCCACACCTCCTTCACCACCAAATAAGTGCGTTAAATGGATACATTTTGTGAGAAACCATGTCAATGGATAAGGCATTTGTAGACCCATAAGTGGGAATGCCAGCAGAAGAGTTCTGAGAAAGGAAGGCAAATGTGTATTTGGGATATATATTTATTCCTGCGAGGACAAATCATTGCTTACTTCAGGGAATGGTGTTTTATTAGGACTCAGTTGCCTCTGCACTTGAAAAGTTGGGCAGTCCGTATTGACTCTCACCAAGTCAACCTTGGGAATGAGAAGTCCATGTTAAACTTCCATCTTAGTCTCTGTTGCCATGGTCTACATGTGCTCATTGAAGAAGTACTAACGTAGCCAAGGAAGGAGAATGACTGACAGCTACCTTTCCCACTATCCATCGAGAGCATTTTCATGTTGGTAGCTAAAAACCAGGTGCTAGGAGTAATTATTAATTTGCTCCAGTAATCGTACCACATCCAAAATCTCAACTGTGATTTCCATAACCATCTGATTTAGTCTGGGACAATCTACAATTATTCTCTAAGACCCATCTGGTTTGTGCACCTGCCAAATAGACTAGTTAAATGGAAATATGGTAGAATTAATCACCCTGCACCTTCTAAGTCTCTGATGATGGCATTAAACTCTGCAGTTCCTCCAGGGATACCACATTGCATTAAGGTGATTATTTGGGGGCTTCTACTTGGCTCTTCCTGTCAATGTAATCTTCATTTCACACCATAGGGAGCTAATGTGTGTATTCTGCCAGTTGAGTACATTAGTTCCCACCGTACTTTTAGGAATGGAAAAATAACTAGAGTATAAGAATCGGTTAAGAGGAGACAGTTGTGCATGCCAAAGATGATCAGTGTCTTATCCCTTTCCCTCTCCTCCCGTCATGGAGATTGTCTCTATACTTCTCAGATATAGGCAACTCAATCACAAAATCTAATTTTAAGAGGCTGTGTCCCAGGGGCACTTCTCTCACTACTAATTATTATATAAGTCAAGATTCTGGCAGGAAACAAGTAGTACATTCAAATGGGGATAATGGGAGAGTACAATAAAGGGCCATTTTACAAAGATGTGGACAGATTTAATAGACACCAATAAGGAATAGAGGAGGCACCAGGGGGTTAGCAACAATGGGAGCACCCCTTGGAACTCAAGAGAGGCAATCTGGAAAGAGCTTAAACTTCAATAAGGATTATAGCTGCTGCCAATCTGTAACCTAGAAATGCAGAGGCCAGGGGAATAAAAACCTTGACTTCAATGCACTCCTGCCCTCTAATGCCCTGCCAGTGTCATCCATTGGCCCAACTCAATGAGAAGTCACACAGAGAGAGGCCCATTGGTACAGCCCATATAGATCATCCTCCCTGGGCACAGAGCAGGATGAAAGTTGAAGAGTAGATCTGGAAGGGCTAATGAAGACTGTCCAGCACATCATCTTCAGCAGGAGACCCACTCTGAGTACTCTAATATATCAATATGTCCCCAAGCCCTGGAACTCCCCATCCTGCTTCTCTTACTCCATCTTTTCACTTCCCATGGCATTGTCAGAACCTACAATATGTGATCTATCCATTTATTATACTTATGGAGCATTCTCTACCTCTCTAGTAGAAAGTAAGCTCTCCTAGCATAGACATCTTTATCTGGTTTTGCTCCCTGATGTTTCCAAATTACCCAGAACAATTGCTGGTACAAAGTAGGTGTTCAATAAATATATGTTGCTGAATACACATAATAATGAGTTGTGGATAATGAGAAACCACTAGGCAGAGAAGAAGGCAGATCTAAGAGCTGATATACTAGTGATAAATCTCTAATCCTCCATAGATCTTAAAGAGAGGATTTGGGACAAATTTGAGGTATGGAAAGAGGAAAGAAAACAGGGAGGCACCAGGGAAGATTTAATTTATGTCAAGAAAAGTGAAGAATTTGTTTGATTGTTGTTCTAGAAAATCTCACAGAAGTATCAGTGTATAGTTTACCTTAAGGATTAAGGAATAAAAGTGACCAACACTTGAAATGGGCCTCGTGGTCCAGTTAATAAACCTGAGTCTCTCCCGCCTTACTCAGAATCCATTTCTCTTCTCTCAGCCTATACTATTACAGCAGACATGGGGGTGAATGGAAGAAGGAAATGGCAACCTACTCCAGTATCCTTGCCTAGAGAATTCCTTGGACAGAGGAGCCTGGTAGGCTGCTGTCCATGGGGTCGCACAGTCAGACATGACTGAAGCAACTTAGCATGCATGCATGCATTGGAGAAGGAAATGGCAACCCACTCCAGTATTCTTGCCAGGAGAATCCCAGGGACAGAGGAGCCTAGAGGGCTGCCGTCTATGGGTCGCACAGAGTTGGACACGACTGAAGCAACTTAGCAGCAGCAGCAGCAGAGGGTTAATGGGGCTGAGATTAACTGAGAATTAACCAGCACTCCTTCAGGCTCTTAAATCTCCTCCTTTGACCCTAATACATTTATACCATTAAAAAACAAAATTGTACTAGTACGAAAAGAAAGTTGGGCTGGGTAAACACATTTGTGCTACAATGAGGGTACAGATGAGCAAGGTTGGAACCATCTGTTGCTCTTGCTTGCCTGACAGCTTCTTCCCCTTCATTTGGCGACATTACATTTTACTTTGGGGAGTGTTATGGATGAAACAGTGTCCTCCCAAATTCATATGGTGAAGCCCTGTCCCCCAGAGTATCAGCATTTGACTGTAATTAGAGACAGGGCCTTTAAAGAAACGTGTGTGCATGTGTGTGTGTGCACGCGTGTATGTGTGTTAGTTGCTCAGTCGTGCCTTTTGTGACCCCCATGGGCTCTTTCCATGACATTTTCCAGTCAAGAATACTGAAGTGTGTTGTTATTCCCTTCTCCAGGGGAATCTTCCCAACCCAGGGATCGAACCTGGGTTTCCCTCGTTGCAGACAATTCTTTACTGTATGAGCCACCAAGGAAGCCCTTAAAAAAGTGTAATTAAAAAAAAAAAAAAGTAATTAAGGTTAAGTGAGGTCCTAGGATGGCGCCCTAATCCAACAGGAGTGATGGTCTTATAAGAAGAGGAATAGACTCAGAGAAGAGGCCATGTGAGGGATTAGAAAGAAGGTGGCCATCTCTAGGTTAAGCAGAGAGGCCTCAGGGGAAACCAAACCTTCCAGCAGCTTGATGTTAGACTTCAAGCCACCAAAGTGGTGAGAAAATACATTTCTGATATTTAAGGCACCAGTCTGTGGCATCTTGTTATAGCAGCCCTAGCAAAGTAAAACAGGAGGACGAAACCTCTCCCATTACTCATGGCATGACAGAATCAACATATGGTTCTTTTTTTCCTGCTTTTTCAACAAGGCACCCACATTTTCATTTTGCACAGCGACCTGCAAATTGTATAGCCAAGCCTGTCCATCATTGCATGGATGATCTCAAGTGGCTCTGGGATGTTTTTGTTGTGACTTAATGGAGGCAGGAGAGGAGACTGAGAAAAAGGTGCATGAACATCACTGAAGGGAATGCAGGGAGAGAGAAAAGGGTCTCAAAGGGAGATGGTGGCATCAATCAGTGACCTTTAGTGATGTAACCGTGCAGCCTGTGAGGAGCAACAGGGACAGCATCACTAAAGGAAGGATGCTTAGTGGATAAAGGCAGTTTCCTCCTTTTAAGTTGTGCTGATAAGAGCAATTTAGTGCTGAGAATGATGGTAGAGAAAGGTTCTCTTCTCATATGATTGCTGATAACCTCCTGTCTATTACTCGAGCTCAGTACTGGGATGTATTTGTACAGAAAAGCTGAGAGCTTGCTCCCAGGAAATTCGGGAAACAGAGTGATTGATTGATTTGTCAAGCCCGGGCAGACAGAAACAATTTTCTTGACTAGACTTAGAAGTTAATGCAGATGGCAGGTTCCTTCAGTCTTTAATACCTCTCACCCTGGGTTTGGAGCTTGTTCCCAGGAGGATGTCACAGCCTCCCTGGAAGGCTCTGGACTTTTGCTTGAGGCATTTGAAAGGAAGAGGAGATAAAACAGCACAGCAGGAACCTGAGAAAGATTTTAGCACAAGGTGGGTGTGCCTGCTGGTAGTCATTTAAAACCTGATCCTGCCTCTGTTTTCCGTGTCCAGTCATCTACTGGTGCATCAGAAGCTCCTGTGGGGATAGAAGGCAAAGAATATGCCAACCAAATGCTGATTCTTTACACCTGGAACACGGGCTCCCAGTCTCTGTCTGATGGACTGAGATACTAGATTGTCAGGAAGTGTATGACCATGCAGAGCCCAGTGGCTTGGAACCTAAGCAAACACAAGCCTGATCACCCTGCTCCTGGCCTCTTCTTGCTTGCACCCACTCTGAGATCACTGATCTTTGTTTTCAAGGGGGAAGGGAAAATGAGAGAGCAGCCCCCCATCCCCTACATCCTGCACAAATATTCATTTCAGTCTTCACATTAAATGCACCTTTTCTACCTCTTGCAAGGTGGGGTTTGGGGGTGGGGGAGGTTGGTAGTGTTGAGCTCTATACCACAGACATCCCATCTCTAACGTCTCCTTCCCACAAACACTCCTGGCGACCCCAAATGGCATGTAGTTCCCTGTTTCATCTCAGTCTTTCCCCTCTCTCTGCCTTTATTTATGCTGCCCCCTCTATTGGAATGCCTTCCCTACTTCTTTATTAACTAGTGTGCATCAAATCCATTTCCTCTTCTTCCTGGCCACACAGGTTAAGACTATATTTCCCAGACTGCCTTGCTGTCAGTTGTAGCCATGTGACTGGGTTCTGGCCAATGGTATGTGAGCAGAAGTGAGGTGTGCCAGTTCTAAGCCTGATCCTTAAGAACCTCTCACATAAGATCCTCCAAGCTCTTTCCCATCTATAGACTAATGTGAGGGACCACAGTGCATGGTGAACTGAGGGATAAAGGGGATGAGGCCACAAGAAGAAAGCAACCTAGTTCTTTTAATAAACACTTGGAGGAAAACCACTGCTGATCATCAGAAACATCTATTTTGGAAAGTGAGAAATAGACTTTAATTATCTTTAAGGGTTGTTTAAGCAGCCAGTGTTACCATAACTAATACACTGACTTCTAATAATATTCTCCCTCTTCCTGAGGGTTATAACACAGTTGTAACCCAGAAATTAGCTCCTCAAATGTCCTCCACCCAACTTTTCTTAGAGTGCTCCTGCTACTGCTAAGTCGCTCCAGTCATGTCTGACTCTGTGCGACCCCATCAACGGCAGCCCACCAGGCTCCCCTGTCCCTGGGATTCTCCAGGCAAGAACACTGGAGTGGGTTGCCAATTCCTTCTCCAATGCATGAAAGTGAAAAGTGAAAGTGAAGTCACTCAGTCATGTCCTACTCTTGGCGACCCCATGGACTGCAGCCCACCAGGCTCCTCCATCCATGGGATTTTCCAGGCAAGAGTACTGGAGTGGGTTAGGGTGGACTCCCCCAAATTCCAGCCTTTTGGCCTCCTTAGGTCCTCACTTGGACTCTTGGTCTCTCCTTTGAGTTGTAAAGATGCAAAACCTAAAGATTTAGACCAGTGACTGGCAAACTATGACCCACACACAAGATCTAGCACAGATTTTGCATAACCCACAAACCAAGAGTGGTGTTTACATTTTTTAAATGCTTAGGAAAAGCATAAGAAGAATAAGATTTCTTGATGTAGGAAAGTCATATGAAATTTAAATTTCAATGTCCATAAATAAAGTTGAACAGAAACACAGCCTACTCACTCCCTTATGTATTGTCTATGGCTGCTTGCACAGTAGAATGGCAGAGCTGAGTAATTGCAACAAAAATAAAGCCTACAGTATTCTTATTTACTTACTTTCTTGTGGGATCTTAGTTCCCTGATCCGAGACTGAATCACGGCCTATGGCAGTGACAGCACCAAATCCTTACCACTGGACTGCCAAGGAATTCCCAAAGCCTACAGTCTTGACTACCTGGCTCTTTACAGAAGACATTTTCCTGGCTTAGACCCTTTATTAGTAAAAAGACCACCATGGATGCAAACAGTCTCCCATTTGACTCTGCACTCTCAGCTTCGTCTTCTGCAATGATGCCCGTTTATATCTGCATTTCCCAAATGGTTTGCAAGATGATAATGTGACAGAACACAAACGGTTCTTTAATCAATTAAATCTTGGGCTTTTTATTGTGAATAATATTTTATTTAATCATTTTTGTTTGCAACTGAAACTCTGGGAATTCAAAATTAACATCCTTGCCCATGAGCTTCTTGTAGAGACGAGAAAATGTTTCAGCCTTGTGTTCCACGTTGTTCTGCTGTGCTTTATCCAAATGGACCATTATGAGTCAGCTGCCGTCCAGCTTCATGGGGATTCTCTTACCCACAATCTCACTTGGGAAAACCAAGTTCTCCAGGATGGTGTCATGCATGGCAGTCAGAGTGAGGCTCCTGGGATGCTTTTGCTTATTTTTCGTACAACTTTTTTGAGTTGGATTAGGCAGAATTCTCCTCTGAGCGATGAAGATGATGTGTTTCCCTCTGAACTTCTCCAACTTGTGCAGCAGCTGCCCATGGATTTTTAGGAAAGATTTCAACTGCCGAACAGGAACAGAGATGATGATAGCTTTCCAGCCACCACCAACTTCAGTTTCCTCGGCGTCTGTTATGTTCGGCTCCCGCAGCTGGGCCTTGAGGTCCGAGTTCATCTCCAGTTCCAAGAGGGCCTGGGAGATGCCCAATTCAGACTCCTCCAACTTCTCTATGTTGGGCTTCATGATCTTCACGCTGGAAATGAACATGGCCTGCACCTGGCAGATGTGGCCAACACTTGTTGCTGCCACTGACACCAGTAGGCCTAGGAAGAGCAAATCTTGGATTTTTAAAAAAGGATAAATTTATTTTGTTACCAGAAGTATTTTCAGCTCTTGAAATATGCTTGTAAATATGGAAGGATATTTAATGGATAAATATCCATTGGATAAAAGTGGATAAATAAGCTATCCAAATTGGGTATATAAATTTTAACATTCCTCAAACTTATTTCATCACTCATCAGATTTTTTAAAGAATGTCCATGATTATCTCAGAATGCTCCGCACCACATAGTTTTATCCACACTACTCTATACCTTTACCAGATATCAAAAGATTGTCTTCTAATTTGGAGAAATAAAGCCCTCTTCCTAGTGAAGCCCCCTCGGTCATTCACTCCCCTCTTAAGGCACAGAAAGTTAGAGTGGTGATTGCTTCTGTCACCTCTTTACTGATGACAGACCTGCTCACGTTTTCTCTCCCCTATCTGTGGTATCATTCCTCTTCCCTACGTACTCATCACCCCTTCGAAGACATGAGAAGACAGGAATTTTCAAGCTGCAAGTTATAACTCAGCAGTGGGTCATGAAATCAATTTAGAGGGTCAGTGATCAGCATTTTTTTTTAAATAATAAAATACAAGAGGATATAAAACATTAGAGTGCATCTCAATAGTACTTGATGAAATTTTCTTATGGGTTCTGGGTCACAGTATAAAATGAATTTCTTTGCGTCATGGTTAAAAATCTTTGAAAGCCACTGTGCTAAGGAGCAAACAAAATAAAAGAACCTAGCTAAACCTTATAGCTAACATTTGATTAACAAAAATGTTATATATCTGTCCTACTATTAATTCTTCTCATGCATTTCTATTTTAAATTGCAAACATAAAGACCCAAGGACTGTATCTTTTGATTAACCTCTGTATCTCCTACCCCTCACTGACTGTGGGACTCACTTCCCTACAGAAGCTGCATAAATATTTGATGTTGATAATGAAATGGAATTAAAAGCTAATAGAAAAAACCTTTCAGTTTCTACTGTCAGTCTGTTTAAAGGATGGGAAGTAACCTCTATGCCATAACCACTTCTGCAAGGTCTTTCAGAACCACCTCAACATATACCCTAAGATAACCCAAGGGGTGACACCTCCCCTTTCTTCAGCCGAAAATGCACACTCTTAGTCCTAAATTCTTCCCACGCCGCAGCCTTCCTACATTTCCATTCACTTCTTCCCTCTCTTGCTCCAGCCACTGTCTTCAAGAACCCTCCATACATCTGCATATAAAGCTCACTCCTCCTTCACAGCTTCTCCCTCCACACTTTTCTCTCGCTGAAATCCTTTTTACCTGCACAAGTCTGCATTGCATAGACCTCTGTGAAGCCGCAACACACCGAGTTACTTTCATTCTTTTTGGTGATCCCACAGAACTTTGTTCATGCATCTGTACAGCAAGAGTGGCACTGGATTCTAAACTCCGATGTGCCTCTGGTCTCCTACTGCCCATTGGCTTCTCTGAGACAAAGTGTGCTTTATTCATCTCTGAGATGTCCATGACTGGCATGGCGTGGCAGAAGTAGGTACTCAATAATATTTTAAGTGTGAATGAAAAAGAAGCAATAGCATGAAATATCAAAGGGATGAAAAGTTTACATATGGGGTAGATCATGCTGCTTCCTCCCACCTCCAAACCATCTCTAGCACCTAAGAGGAAGCTTGCTTGCCCATAATTTGCATACTTTTGTGAGTGGATGAAGGAGAACATGATATTTGAATGTGTGTTAGTCCCTTAGTCATGTCGACTTTTTGTGGGTCCATGGACTGCAGCCTGCCAGGCTCCTTTGGGATTTCCCAGGCAAGAATACTGGAGTGGGTTGCCATTCCCTTCTCCAGAGGATCTTTCTGACCCAGGGATCAAACCCAGGTCTCCCACATTGCAAAGCAGATTCTTTACCATCTGAGCTACCAGGGAAGCTCTTTGCATGGAACTTAGTTAGGAGACAATTCGCTTCTGCAGCTGAGCTGGAGGAAGGAGAGAGGGAGCCTAATGGTGCTGGGGTCCCCTGAGGAGGAGGCCACCCTAGGGAAGCAGAACCAGAGGTAGAAGGGTGCACTGAGCCTGACGACATCCCTGAGCTCCCAGATCTGAACACGGTCAACCCACCCCTTGGCTTTTTATATGCAAAGCCCATCACTGGTGATTGTCCTTGCCACCTCAACAGCCAACGGGGCTCCAGGCACCCCGACTTTGGCCGTATCCAGACCCGGGGCTGCAGCCCGCATGGGGTCATGAATAATTGCGGACGTGGGAGGTGAGCAGGTTGCCCAGAGGATCTTGCCCGGACTACGTGGAGACCAGGAAGCTGCTGTGGGAGGAGGAGGAGGAGGAAGAGGAGGAGGAGGAGGAGGAGGAGGAGGAGGGGAAAGTGGCGGCCCAGGTCACCCTGTGCTGTACAGTAGATTCCTATTAGTTATCTATTTTACACATAGTAGTCAATAGCGTATATATGTCAATCCCACTCTCCCAATTTCCCCCCTCTTTTCTCTGTGGTATCCATGTGTTTTTTCTCTGTCTGTATCTCTTTCTGCTTCCAAATATGATCATCTATACCATTTTTCTAGATGGACCAACTCTTCTGAGATTTATAGTTGGGCCATTCTATGCACAAAGGGGAAGTTTCAATTGCTCATGGACCTCTAATGTGATCACAAATACCGTACAGCTAGTAATAGATGATTAATGACTTGTATAATTTGTCCAAATGTGAGCTTTATAATTGCAATGAATTTTGAAAACTACAGAATTAAGTGACTTTTGTTTTGAATGTCCTGCAAGCTTTTCTGTTTAGATCCCTCCCTCTAATACTCTCCCCTCCATCTACTCACCTAACAACCCCCTACCTTTGTTCCCCCAGAGCTAGTACACTGCTTCTCTCACCCATGAGCACCCATGGGATGCTCTGCAGCTCCCTGCACTTGCTGGGTGGTAGCAGCATTTCACGCCATTGCTAATCAGAGCACTACCTTCTCTAGGGATCATCTAACTCCTCTGAGGCTAAAAGACAGTTCAAATGAGTTGCTCCACCTGAGCCAAAGCAGTTACTGAAGGTTAGAAAGGGGTGAAAGCCACTTTTTGAATTCTACAAGGAAATCCATGCATATCCATGCAAATATTTACCTTAGTTGGGAAAGCCATACAAACCCCAGAGTAGAAAAAGAAAAGAAACAAAGCCCCTAGGACGGTCCTGGCCCTCGGTCAGATGTAAAGGGATTGTCACCTGTGTGTGACCTTTATTCTCTTTGGGATCTGTGGGTTCCGAAGAAGCAGAACTGAGATTATTGAAACTAGTTGGGAGGGGCTGGCACCAAGAACTGAGAGATCAAAAGGCACCAAGGAGAACATCCTACTATATGCAGGGTGACAATGAATTCATTTCAGGTAAATCTGACCCACTGAGCAATCCACTATGTGCCATTATACCTGGGTGTTGCAGACAATCCAAAGATGATAACTCCATGTAATAATCTTCATCATCTTCCTCCCATGCGTGCTTCCACCTGATGGCCCTCATCTAGTTCAAGACATTGCTCTCTGCCTCATTATTTGGGCCAGAAGTCCCTTACTCTCACATCTCTCATCTAGTCAGCAAAATTCACTCCCTAGATATGTTTAAATCCCTCCCTCTTCAGTAGAACCTCCAAGATCCTTTGCGTGAGCGGCCAGCCCTTAGGTGAGCTGCTGCACTCCATGCTTAGGACTCTGCAGGGTTGACCTGTAATTCTTCACCAGAACTGCAACAGGAAACATAACCAGAAGGCAAATGACAAGCAGGGAACAGTGTCTGCAACATATATGAAAGTGCAACGGTTTCCATATATTATATACAAACAGCTGTTACAGATCAGTGGCTTCCTTGATGGCTCAATGATAAAGAATCGCCTGCCAATGCAGGAGACATGGGTTCAATCCCTGGAGAAGATTGAGAAGATCCTCTGGAGAAGGAAATGGCAACCCACTCCAGTATTCCTGCCTGGGAAATCCCATGAATAAAGATGCCCGGTGGGCTACTTTGCGATCCATGGGAGCACAAAACACACAATGTGGCAACTAAACAGCAACAATAAGAAAAACATGAGCCATCCAAAAAGACAAAGAAGACATAAATGAGCATTTTTAAAAATAAAAATATAGGGACTTTCCTGGTGGTCCAGTGGTTAACAATCCGCTTGAAAATGCAAGGGTCATGGTTTTGATCCCTGGTCCCAGAAGATCCCTCATGCTGCGGGGCAACTAAATGCATTCCACAACTACCCCGTGCTCCAGAGCCTGAGAGCTGCAACTACTGAAGTCCATGCTCCAAAACAAGGGAGGCCATGGCAGCGAGAAGCCCGTGTACCACAACTAGAGAATAGTCCCCGCTCACCACACCTAGAGAAGGCCTGTGCACAGCAATGAAGACCCAGCACAGCCAAAAATAAATACTAATTAAGACTTGTTTACATTTCTAAAAATAAAATGAGAAAATATATATGTAGAGAGAATAAACATAAGGGGGAAAGGCCCAACCTAAATAGTAACAAAAGAAATACAAATTAAAGAAATGACGTATTTTCTGCCTTTGTTAGTGAAGTAAGGGGAGAATATAAACTTTTCTATGCATGTGATGAAGCCCAAATTGGCGAAGAATTTCTCATGGGAAACCTTGCTATATGAAAAACAGCCTTTTAAAAAAAAAAGTGTATAACATTAACTAAGCAATTGCAGTGGTATAATTAATTTTATCCTAAGGAAATAATTAGTGGACTGGAAAATGTTTTTACTTTGGGGATGTATAACATCATGTGGGTTTTAATGGCAAATATATGGAAATACTCCAAGGTTTCAACAATAGGTTATTTTTTAAGCAAATTCCATGCTCTAGTATGCATTTATTTAAAATGGAAGTATGGAAGTATAATTGTTGACATGAGACAAATGTTTATTGGTAAATGTAAAGGTAAATATAAAACAGTTTATAAAAATGTATGACAGTATTTTTTTACTTTAAAAATTAATATGCATAAAATGCCAGGGAGCATGTATCCCAAGCTATAGCTATTGGTTATATCTAGAATAGACTTACTAGTGAGGAAATGTGGGGGGAAGCCTTTCTACATTTTTTTCACCTTTGAACAATAAAAATGATTTACCTTTATAATAAAGAGTGGTTAAAAATAACTCAAACAAAATTGCCAAACTAAGAGTTATTTATTACCAGAGGCAAAGACTTGAGCAACTTAATTTTACGAATAAAGCAAACAATTTACTTCAAACTAGAAGAAATTGATTCACGTTCTATGAGCGAAGCGTGGTTGTGAGCTTGGTGTGGGGAGCCTGGCATTAAAATGGTAATTCACATAGTTGCTTCAATAAGCCTCATGAAATTCAAAATTACAAAAATTCATTTGATTTATGAATCTTGACTATTATGCTAAAGCTATTTGAGGGTTGATTAAGTCAGGTCATACGAAGAAAATACATTTAAAAATAAAATGATACACATATATATGTGTCAAAACTAACTGAACTGCATGTTTAATCTGCACATTTTGCTGTGTGCATACTTCAAAATGTTAAGGCAGAAAAATTAAAACATCCATAGAAAAACAGAAAATATTTTACATTTTTCATCTTGAATTTTGAATGGATCTCTAATATTGAATAAATTAAAAAACCAAACACAGGAGTACTTCCAGCTCTGGCTATGATGGAGTAGAGAGAAAGCCCCTCTTTCTGGCACCTCTCACTGTCTCCTCACACTTGTTTTCTCCATCCTCTTTCTCTAAACTCCCAGACACCCCAGTACTTATACTTTTATCTATGAAAGTTTCTTATAAAAAAAGAATAATTTAGCATCATAAAAAACTTCTCAGGTTGACCTGAGAATAAAGCAATCAAAATCACATTAAAATTATACCATGATTTTTTTCCCTGAAACTCATTAAGGAGTGGTAAGAAAATTAGTACACCAACCTGTTGTGAAATTCCAATGTTAATCTAATTTTCTGATTTGGTTTGTTTCCCCACAATTAATTTTGTTTTTCTCATAGACAGTTCCACTTTTTTTTTTAAGGTGACAAAAATAAAAAAAGTGAGAGAAAATGTCTGTTGCCTACAGCTGTGTTTCCTGACTTATGGCTGGGAGGGTGCTGACTCTGCTTTCCTGAGTCCACGGGTAACAGGCTCTCTTCTGCCCACTGCCAGTCCCCTCCTGCAAGCTGCACTGCTTTGGGAGTGGTTTTGCACTTAATCACCCATCGTCCCAGCCAGAGTTGATGTGGTGGCAAATGAGTCACAATTTCAACTGAGACGGAGAGAAACTTGACCCTGCAACATGTAAACGCATGTGCTCCTGGTGGCCGTCCTGGCTGAACATGGGTAGGGGAAGATAGCCCAAGCCAAAAGGAAGAGTGAAGAGGAGGCTCAGAGAAAAACAGGGAGGACGTCCATTCTGGATTGCTTATAGTTCCCAGGTCCTGTGCTTTCCTAAAGTCCTGCAGCGTCTCTGCTCTTGGTATCCATGAGTTTCTGTATTACCCAGCCATTGAAATGTAGACTTTGCTCAAACTGGTTCCCACAGATTCCTGTAACTTACAACTAGAAATGCCTGAGGAAGGTGCCAGGCTTCTGCAGTTCAGTGTCATGGCCTCGCGAGCCTCACTCCTGTAAGAGGTGAGCACATTCCCTGTCTCCAGTAATCAGACGCTCCTCCTTGGTGGAGCCCGCCTGCTCCCTGAGCTGAGTTAGCCACCTTTTGGCTCAGTGGTCCCTGGCTCTCCAGTTATGGCCTTTCGTCCTTCAGCCTTTGGTCACTCATAAGCCTGAACTAACGGATCTTATTCCAGGGCAAGGGCTGGGTCACCCCACCACTAGCTCCTCCGTTCTTGGTATCATTGCCAGGTTAACTGGAGTCAAAAATTGTACACAATGCCAGCTTATGTGACTAAGATACTGCTTCCTTATTTTCTCCTAATAATAGAATCTCCCTTTCATCCTGTGGATAATGTGCACAGAGGTTACACTTTAAACCAGTCAGTGAGTAAAATCTCAGTCTCCATGAGATTGAATAATCTCTCTGAGGTGATCAGGTCTGCTAGAGAAACACTCAGCCTTCCAGACCTCCTTACCACTTCCTTTATTTTAAAAAAATTATTTTATGTGGACCACTTTTTCTTTATGTATTGAATTTGTTATACTAGTGCTTCTGTTTTATGTTTTGGTTTTTTCACCCCGAGGCATGTGGGATCTTAGCCTCCCAACCAGGGATCAAACCCACACTCCCTACTTTGGAAGGCGAATTCTTAACTACTGGACTGCCAGGGAAGTACCCCACCTCCTGTTCCAGATGGCAAGTGGATGAAGGGAAACAAGGAGATTTCAGGGTGCTAGGAGAGAAACTGGGAATTCTAACTCAGACTTCCTCCCTGCCAGACCTGCCTCACCACACCTCTTACTCAGCCACAGGCTCCTCACTCAGCTGAGAGATTCCTTCTGTAGGATGGTGTCCCCTCACAGTCCCAAAGCAGGGTGAAACCTTTCTGCTTCTGACTCCCCCACCCCCTAATCTTTCTGACATATAGGACCCTCAGTTTGGCTGATGAGAAGAAGTTGTGTATATATTTATGACTGCTTGTTCACTCACCTCTATGTCCTTCTCCTCTACTTTGCTGGCACAGAAGGGGCAGGCTTCCCTCTCTCTTTTTTGTTTGATCTGAAATCCTCTTACATCATTTTCTTCCACTTACTTAGGCCAATAAATCTCAAGGCCTGGCTGCCCTAGGACAAAGGTCACTGGAAGGAGATACGTTCTGAATTCTCTAGGTTTCAGTCAATATGAAAGCTGCAGGCAGTTGAGTTAGGGATTACAAAATAAAAATATAAACCTGCTCAGCTAGTATTATATAAATAAAAGAATGATGAAAGAATGGATGAATGAATTTCTACCAAATGGCATAAAGAAAACCTTGAAATATCCAAACACTGGTTGAAATAAATAAAAATTTCAGTGCGACTTTTGCTATCAAGTATTACTCTATCACATTTTTGCAGCTAAAAAGCATTTCATAAAGTATTTCATCTGACAGTTGTAAGAATCAAGTAAGGAAAAAGAGAGAGCAGGTGCTATGAAGCCCATTTTATAGTTGGAGAAACAGGTTCAGATTGCTTCAAGATGCTTCAAGGCAACACAAAGGTAAGCAGACTTCCAATTAACTTCCTCTTAACCTCTGTATAGCATGGCACCATAGTAATTATTCATCGATATAAAATTACTTGTGAGATTTATATCTAATAATACAGAGCTAACTCTCTTTTATTTGGAGAATGCTTATCCAGAATATCAAACTATTCTAAGCAAAGATGACAAGCTATGGAACCTCTAGGGTCAAAATAGATGTCACAGTAAAACCTTTAAAGGTCATATGGCCCTTTGATAGATTCTGTGAGCTCTCATTCAAAGCCTATTTTCTTTTGTTTTTAAAGTGAATCATAATTTGTTTGGTTTTCAGCCCACAAGAAAATGGAGACATTAAATGAGAGCAGGGAAGCATCTGCCCTGTAAGAAGATAGAGAGAAGACAGAAAGGCAGGAGCACAAACAAGGACTATGAAGGCATAACCGTCTAGAGACAGTTGGTGAGGAGAAATAACCAGAGACACACAGACGAACTCCAGACACCTTGTATTCTGGATGTTGTAGCAGACAGAGCACAGGCAGGTTCCTCTGGAAGGTTGGTCTTGCTTCTCCTTTACTCTTCTGTTCTTTTTGAATGAAATAGTCAGTGATGGTATTAGCTCCCCATTGCTGCTGTAACAAACTACAACAAACTTAGGAGCTTAACTTTTGGACTTCCCTGGTGGTGCAGTGGTTTAGAGTCCTCCTTGCAAAGCAGGGGCTGCAGGTTCGCTCCTTGGTCAGGTAACTAAGGACACACATACCGCTGAGCAGCTAAGCCTGCGTGATATTGAGCCCTCACACCACAACCAGAGAGTCCATGCACCACAATGAAAGGTTCCAGATGATGCAACTAAGACCTGATGCAGTCAAATAAATAAATCAATGTTTTAAAATGCACACACACACATTTATTATCTTACAGTTCTGGAGCTCAGAATTCCAAACTGGGTTTTGTATGCTAAACTCAAAGTGTTGGCACAGCTGCATTTTTTCTGAAGGGTTTAAGTGAGAATTTGTTTCCTTTCCTTGTCAGCTTTGAAAGGCTAAAAGCATTATATTTCTTGGTTTTTGGTCCCTTCTTTGCATCACTCCAACTTTGCCCTTTGTATCTTCTACTCTTACTTTGCCCCTTTAGCCTCTCCCTTATGAGGATCCTCATAATATGTTGGGCCTACTCAGGTAGTCTAGAGTAATCTCCCTAGCTCAAGATTTCTAACTTAATCACATCTGCAAAATCTCTTGCCTTGTGAGGTAACATATTCCCAGATTAGGACATGAATATCTTTGGAGGGCCATTATCTAGGCTACCACACTGAAAAATGAATTTCACAAACAATTCTAAATTAAAGTCACCATTTCGTCCTCTGCAAACATTCCCTCATGGCAGGGAAAAGGGAGACTCCCTCTTCTCTGAATGACTGTGATAAGGTATTCAGCAGATTTTATGAAAGGTGAAAAGAGGAATACAAACTGAAATAACAGAGCTTGCTCAAATATGCAAAGAAAAGTTGCAAAAGAACTTTGATGTTACTGGTACAAACTGGAGGGAAGAAATGAAAGCCAGTATATGACATTTGGTGTGGGGAAAGATCAGCCCTTGGGCTGGAGTTTCCTGAACATTGCTTAATGACAGCAGCCAGACACAGGGCTGATGTTCATTTTGACTACCTTGTCTAGCAGGAAGAGCTTCTATCACCATGCTAATACGGAAATAGCTGTGCCCCAGATGGTAAAAAAATCTGCCTGCAATGCAGGAGACCCAGGTTCAATCCGTGGGTTAAGAAGATGCCCTGGAGAAGGGAATGGCAAACCACTTTGGTATTCTTGCTTGGAGAATCCCACAGAGCCGACTGGCAGGCTACAGTCCATGGGGTAGCAAACAGTTGGACACAACTGAGTGGCTAACACTTTCACTTCACTTTCAAACTTTACAAAATTTCTCAACCCAAGGGGATAAGTTTAAAGAGGAAAACACCAGTTCGTGGGAATTTCACATTTGTGAAATACAGAATAAGAAGTTGAGAAAAGTAAGATCTTCCAAATTATGGGTTCTTGACCTAGGACCCATGAACTTCCAGAAAATAAATAAGTGGGTTTCAAGGATCTATGATGCTTTAAAATTCACATGTAAAATTTGTTTTTTTAGTGTGTTTGTATATGTGCTTTTTTCCCAGGAAAAAGATCCATAGTTTTTCATCAGATTTCCAAAGGGGTCTATGACTATAAAATAGAAGATATTTTATATCAGGGGATCAGAGAAAAGGCCTCATATCATTAACTTACTGATAGAAGAAGTTGTTTCATTTTATCTATGAAATGTACTTAAAAATCAACATATGAACCAATCTATGTGAACTCTAGGGCTCAGCGTCAGGACCACTCAAGGGCAGAGTAATATAAAGGATGCGAGCTTCCTGCCCTGTGGAAATGGTAGGTTTGTGAGTTTCCCAAGGAGGTGTTCTCCCTACAGCTTCTGTTCTGATCATGTGAATGAATAATGACAAAAAAGCAAAAGTGACTCAGTTAAGTTAAGTTAGGTTCAGTCGCTCAGTCATATCCAACTCTTTGCAACTCCATGGACCGAAGCACACCAGGCCTCCCTGTCCATCACCAACTACCAGACTTTACCCAAACTCATGTCCATAGCGTCGGTGATGGCATCCAGCCATCTCATCCTCTGTTATCCCCTTCTCTTCCAGCCCTCAATCTTTCCAGGCATCAGGGTCTTTTCAAATGAATCAGTTCTTCACATCGGGTGGCCAGAGTACTGGAGTTTCAGCTTCAACATCAGTCCTTCCAATGAACACCCAGGACTGATCTTCTTTAGGATGGACTGGCTGGATCTCCTTGAAGTCCAAGGGACTCTCAAGAGTCTTCTCCAGCACCACAGTTCAAAAGCATCAATTCTTCTGTGCTCAGCTTTCTCCACAGTCCAACTCTCACATCCATACATGACTACTGGAAAAACCATAGCCTTGACTAGATGGACCTTTGTTGACAAAGTAATGTCTCTGCTTTTTAATATGCTATCTAGGTTGGTCATGGCAAACTATTTCAGTATTCTTGCCTTGAGAACCCCATGAACAGTATGAAAATATGCTGAGTTGGTCATAACTTTCCTTCCAAGGAGTAAGTGTCTTTTTACTTCATGGCTGCAATCACCATCTGCAGTGATTTTGGAGCCCAAAAAAATAAAGTCAGCCACTGTTTCCATGTTTACCCATCTATTTGCTATGAAGTGATGGGACCAGATGCCATGATCTTAGTTTTCTGAATGTTGAGCTTTAAGCCACTTTTTCACTCTCCTCTTTCACTTTCATCAAGAGACTCATTATTCTTATTCACTTTCTGCCATAAGTGTGGTGTCATCTGCATATATGAGGTTATTGATATTTCTCCTGGCAATCTCGATTCCAGCTTGTGCTTCTTCCAGCCTAGCATTTCTCACAATATACTCTGCATATAAGTTAAATAAGCAGGGTGACAATATACAGCCTTGATGTACTCCATTTCCTATTTGGAACCAGTCTGTTGTTCCATGTCCAGTTCTAACTGTTGCTTCCTGACCTGCATACAGGTTTCTCAAGAGGCAGGTAAGGTGGTCTGGTATTCCCATCTCTTTCAGAATTTTCCACAGTTTACTGTTATCCACACAGTCAAAGGCTTTGGCATAGTCAATAAAGCAGAAATAGATGTTTTTCTGGAACTCTCTTCCTTTTTCGATGATCCAGCGTATGTTAGCAATTTGATCTATGATTCCTCTGCCTTTTCTAAAACCAGCTCGAACATCTGGAAGTTCACAGTTCACATATTGCTGAAGCCTGGCTTGGAGAATTTTGAGCATTACTTTACTAGCGTGTGAGATGAGTGCAGTTGTGCGGTAGTTTGAGCATTCTTTGGCATTGCCTTTCTTTGGGACTGGAATGAAAACTGACCTTTTCCAGTCCTGTGACCACTGCTGTTTTCCAAATTTGCTGGCATATTGAGTGCAGCACTTTCACAGCATCATCTTTCAGGATTTGGAATAGCTCAACTGGAATTCCATCACCTCCACTAGCTTTGTTCATAGTGATGTTTCTTCACATTCCAGGATGTCTGGCTCTAGGTGATTGATCACACCATCATGATTATCTGGGTCATGAAGATCTTTTTTGTATAGTTCTGTGTATTCTTGCCACCTCTTCTTAATATCTTCTGCTTCTGTTAGGTCCCTACCATTTCTATCCTTTATTGAGCCCATCTTCGCATGAAATGTTCCCTTGGTATCTCTGATTTTCTTGAAGAGATCTCTAGTCTTTCCCATTCTATTGTTTTCCTCTATTTCTTTGCACTGATCACTGAGGAAAGCTTTCTTATCTCTCCTTGCTATTCTTTGGAACTCTGCATTCAAATGGGTATATCTTTCCTTTTCTCCTTTGCTTTTTCCCTTCTCTTCTTTTCACAGCTATTTGTAAGACCTCCTCAGACAACCGTTTTGCTTTTTTGCATTTCTTTTTCTTGGGGATGGTCTTGATCCCTGTTTCCTATACAATGTCACAAACCTCCGTCCATAGTTCATCAGGCACTCTGTCTATCAGATCTAGTCCCTTAAATCTATTTCTCACTTCCACTGTATAATCATAAGGGATTTGATTTAGGTCATACATGAATGGTCTAGTGGTTTTCCCCACTTTCTCCTATTTAAGTCTGAATTTGGCAATAAGGAGCTCATGATCTGAACCAAAGTCAGCTCCTGGTCTTGTTTTTGCTGACTGTATAGAAGTTCTCCATCTTTGGCTGCAAAGAATATAATCAATCTGATTTCGGTGTTGACCATCTGGTGATGTCCATGTGTAGAGTCTTCTCTTGTGTTGTTGGAAGAGGGTGTTTGCTATGACCAGTGCATTCTCTTGGCAAAACTCTATTAGCCTTTGCCCTGCTTCATTCTGTATTCCAAGGCCAAATTTGCCTGTTATTCCAGGTGTTTCTTGACTTCCTACTTTTGCATTCCAGTCCCCTATAATGAAAAGGACATATTTTTTGGGTGTTAGTTCTAGAAGGTCTTGTAGGTCTTCATAGAACTGTTAAACTTCAGCTTCTTCAGCATTCCTGGTTGGGGCATAGACTTGGATTACTGTGATTTTGAATGGTTTGCCTTGAAAATGAACAGAGATCATTCTGTCATTTTTGAGATTGCATCCAAGTACTCCATTTTGGACTCTTTGTTGACCATGATGGCTACTCCATTTTTTTCTAAGTGATTCTTGCCCACAGTAGTAGATATAATGGTCAACTGAGTTAAATTCACCCATTCCAGTCCATTTTAGTTTGCTGATTCCTAGAACGTCAACATTCACTCTTGCCATCTCCTGTTTGAACACTTCCAGTTTGCCTTAACTCAACCATATTTAAATAAATTGATTTGTCATATGGCACTTGGGGTCCACTGTGAGTCCACAGAATGTAAATTCAGTGAGGATGGGAATCTGTGAGTTTTCTTAACTTCCATGCCTGCAACAGCACCTGGCCATAAGGCAATCAGTAACAGATGATCAATAAATGTGTTGAATGACTCAATGAAGAGTTTCCCAGAACCCTATGAAGACTGTTCAGTTCAGTTCAGTTCAATTGCTCAGTCATGTCTGACTCTTTGCAACCCCATGAATTGCAGCACTCCAGGCCTCCTTGTCCATCACCAACTCCTGGAGTTCACCCAAACTCACGTCCATCGAGCCAGTGATGCCATCCAGCCATCTCATCCTCTGTCGTCCCCTTCTCCTCCTGCCCCCAATCCCTCCCAGCATCAGAGTCTTTTCCAATGAGTCAACTCTTTGCATGAGGTGGCCAAAGTACTGGAGTTTCAGCTTTAGCATCATTCCTTCTGAAGAACAACCAGGACTGATCTCCTTTAGAATAGACTGGTTGGATCTCCTTGCAGTCCATGGATCCAGTCAAATAAGGCTGACTTTTTAATTTCCTTGACAATTAATAGGAAATTATTTGGTTTTATTTAAAAGCCACATATTGGCACTAAATCAAACATTGTCATATTTTATTATAATTGTTTTCATGCTGAATGTCTGAAAGCTGTTTACTGAAAAATCTTGTCTTTCATCAATATAATATTTCCTTATATTTTTATTAAAATTTACATATGAAAGAAAACGCAGAGAAAGGACCACTACTTGATTCTTTCCATTAATAATCATGTAACTTAGGACCTCTGACTCCATGGAAGTAAAAGATCCAAGTTTCAGAGCTAACAATGTGAGGATTAAAGTTTTCTGCTGTTGCTGATTGAGAATGAACTATTTCCTGCACGGTGAAATTCAAGGACGTCGTTCATGGTGCTATGTGTTAATGGGATTGTCTTTAGTATAGCTGGTTGAAGCCTGGCACAGATCATTTCCACATGGGTATCTTGAGTCAGGCCCGCCTTCTAAACCCACAGGTCTGTTTTAAAGTCTGAGCACTTTCTCACATCAAAGAGTGGAAAAGAAATTTCTGAATCAAAAACTAAGTGGATTTCTTATCTCATGGCCTGCAGCCATAAGGTATTCTAACCTCCTGGGAGAGATATCTCACCAGAGCTTTTAAAATGAGGTGCCAGATTGTTGCTTTACCTCCACTGGGCAGTTTGCAGGGAGATGCTTCAAAGGAGCCGGGTGTACAGGAAACACCCGGTTAGATGGTTCCATTCTTTTTGACTTGAATACTGGGAAGGTAGGGGTGTTGGTAAGACAGAACAGCGAGATGGTATCTCCCGAGAGGCTAAACCACTCCTGAAATGTATTCCAGCAAAGCAGAAAACACCAGGGGAAGCAGATGGTCTAATTAATGACTTCAGGAGAAGATAGAGGGATGAGGGTCTGAAGAAGGGTCACCCTTGATCAGAGCAAACTGGCAGGTTCATAGTTTGCAGGGAAATCAACTCTGCTGTCTTATTAAAACAAGCATGACAAATTGGGAGGAAATTGCATGACTGTAGACTTCTCTCTGAAAAGATAACACTCTCACTTCTTGTTTTTTTTGCTACACAGATATAGGACTGCCTTTCAAATCCTAACTCAGGTGCTCAGCCTCCTTTGCATCCTTTGCTGATATGATTCCACAACATTTATACTAGGGTTTAGTTCTGAAAACAAAATTGTATGCCTTTAATGCTTTTCCTTTTGCATAATACTCCTGAGAACATGCTGAAAAATGTCATCTGTTCCACTGTATTGCCATAATATCTTTAAATCTTGCACAGCACTTTTTATAATATCTTTAAAGTTTTTCTTTTGGCTTGCTCCCCCCTTTCCCCCCATGATTCATTTATTGAATACCTGCCATGAGTAGGTGCATACTCCACAGTGATAGAGCAAAACAACTTGCCCTCAGCATCCAGTGGAGGGAGTAGAGGGGAAGAAGTAGCAGATGTCCACACTAATGTCCAGGCTACAGAGGCAAGGGCCAGTGGAGGCTTGCCTGAAGTGTCTTGGTAACAATGAGAATGGGTCAAACACTTGTGCTTGGCAAGGGACACAGGAGGTTTTTGAGAAGAAGTAAACTTGAACAAAAAGGGGCAGTTGTCCTGGAAGATAAGGAAAAGGATATTTCAGACAGAGTGAAAGTTCTTGCAAAGGCACTGAGGCAGGAACAGCTGGGCCTGTCTAGGCACAACACTGGTAATTTGATGCCAGCAGAACACCTGGGAAAGTGATGAGAAATGTGACTGAAGGGATGGAGTCTCAAAATGATGAGAAGACTTGTGAGCCCTTCCAAAGAATTCACTCGTTATTTGGTGGACCATAGGGAGCCATGGCGGGTTGTAAGCATCAGGATAATATGATCTACTGTGTTTTTTTTTAATAAGATTACTATTTTTCTTCAACTCTAATTTCATCTTTAATAAAACTCCTTGTATCTTTCTTTTTCTCTAAAAGCCCATATTATCATAACATAAGGTCATTCATGGATATATTTATTCTGGTTATTTGTTTTTTTTTTAATCTATTAAGGTATATTCATCCCTCCCTTTGCTTCCCTTCCATCACCTTCCCTTTGGAGGCACTTGGCAGGAGTCTGGACGTGGATTTGGATGCAACATTGTAAGCATCTTGCTCTGTGCCAGATACTGTGTGAAGCAATTTCATGATCTTCTCTCCTTTTCCCTTACTCTCTGTCTACTAACTCTTGACACAGTGACTGGGGATATCAAGAAGAGATCTTTGAACCGAATGTAGAACTCCAAATAAGCCTGTAATAGACTGCTCTGAACTCATTGTGTGCATCTGGGGCTCATGCAGTAAAATAGTATACACTTAGCTCAAGATATGACAACCCACTCCAGTATTCTTGTCTGGAGAATCCCAGGGATGGAGGAGCCTGGTGGGCTGCCATCTGTGGGGTCGCACAGAGTCGGACACCACTGAAGCGACTTAACAGCAGCAGCAGCTCAAGACAAGTTCTCAAGGTCTCCTTATATTTAGCCACTTTGCTTCTGAGATCATTCTGCAGCTGCAATGTCCTACATCTTCCACATGTAACTTGAAGCTGCTTTTAGCATTTCGTTCATGGTTAGCTTGAAGCTTAGTGAATTTTATTTACACTTCTTCCGTGAAAATATCCCCAGAAGAGATTTAACTAATCCATATTTTTCAAATGTAGTGGCAAACTCCCTATTAAGTCAGGACCCTGGCTTACTCCCGACAGTCCCCTGACCATAGGTTAGCTTGTCCCTTTTCAGTCTCAGCTGTGATTTTCATGAAAGTTTTTGCCAATATGTTTTTCCATGAGCTGTCCGGAACAAGAGTTAGAGAGAAAAGTGCCTTTAGGGAGCGTCTGCTGTCCATATTTTAAAGAAAACACCACTGGGAAGAATAGGACGAGTCAGTGTGCCTCATTCCATCTTCCAAATGCTCATAATGCAAGGTAATCAATTATATACAATTGAGAAAGAAAAATATTCACATATATTTATGTATAATACACATGGTAGACAGTTGCCTCCCAATAATTCTCTTTCTCCTTCTGCTTATAACTCTGGATTTTCACTGAGCATGTTGCCATCAGAATAAAGACCACCTGCCCCAGATTCCTTAAGCTAGGAAGGCTTATATGACTATTTCCCAGCATCCCTGGTAGCCACGTGTGGCCAACGAGATGTATGCAAAAATGTTCTGAAGATTTGGAAAGAAGCTCTTTATAAAGAAAGGTGTAAGCTTCACTAGCCTTCTGCTTTCTTCTAATCCTGCTCTGGAACATAGACATGATGGCTGGAGCTCTAGCAGCCATATTAGGTCTAATATTTTCTGCCCTACTAATTCTAAGATAGTCGAACAGAAAATTAGAAGCTTGGGTGCCTGAAGACACCATGGGACAACCTAACAGCCCTAAACTGCCCACTCTGAACTTCTTTTATCTAAAAAAATAAAAGAATGAATGAATGTGCTTCAAGCTTATTTCACCTGTTTATTTTATTCTGTTTTGTGCATTCGAACTCTGCTTTATACTTTGCAGATCTAGGTAAAACTAGTTTAAGCCCATATTCCCCCCAGTCTATAGCATACGGGAGTCTAAAGCATATGAGACTATTTATAACATGTGAAAGTCCAAAGCCCTCCCCAAAATACCCGTGAATCCCTGAGCATATAAACTCCGGGTCCCTCTCCCTCCCTGGACCTGTTACTACCTTCTTTGCTCTGCCCAGCTCTGATCCAAACATGAAACTCATTTCCTCATTGATTTCCACAAGAATCCATTCAGAATCTGGGCAAAGCATCATCTCTCACATGGCACAGCAAACAACTTCCTCTTCATATCACAACTTCCTATTAGCTCAGGGTTTTTTGTCATCCCCATGTCCCAGCACTTCTCTGCTGCCTCTTCAGTCAGCAAGACCCCAGTATCTCATCTGATTCTGCTTCTCCCTTCTCTGCTGCTATTTCCTTCCTTCTACGTTGTGTCCAAATTCTACCTCCTCACTGCTGAAAAGCAACTCGTGCCACAGTTCCTTTTCCCAAATTTACTGTCAGCTGACCAGCAGACAAAAGAAGTTCATTTTAAAGAATTCACTCTCCTTAGAAGGCAGTTGTAGTTATAAACGGCATACCTCTGCCAGCAAGTGTGAATGTATCTCTAAAAGTCTTAAGAATGTCAGAGTGTGGGAATGGGGGATATGATTAACGGGGAGCAAGAAAGGAGTGTTGGAGTACAGAACTCATTGTGTGTCTGGGTCACAGCGTTGCTGCCATTGCCACACTGTTAACACATTGAGGATCACTGGCTTATTTTCTGGGGGGTGTTTTTTCCTGCTGGAAGTTACCAGTGTACCTCTTGGGGTGATTTTCCACATTCTCTCTTATCAGGTGGTTACTTCCTACAATACATCTGCAAGTTCTCTCCCTCCACTGATAATACCCATGGCTGGCCACTCCTCTAGTGTGTTCTGAATTTCTACTCTGTATCTACTTAAGTGCATAACTAAAATGGACATCCCTTTAAAGGTTCTGAGAAAATGTACAAAGTAAAACATGTTAAAATTCCAATACTGGAGAAGGATAGTGTTAATTCATTGTTAGTTTTAAATGTATCTAACACTGTTAGTTTATTTTAAATTCATGTTGTCTCTGTAATCCTCATAATTTCCCTATGATATTTGGCATCATATAACCCATTCTATAGTTAAATAAGCTGATACTCAGAGAGGTGGATCAGCTTGCCCAAGAACATACAGTAAAGTGCTAAAACCATGATGAAGATGAAAGCTCACCTGATCCTAAGCCCAGAATGCTTTTTTACAATAATTTTATTTATTTATTTACTTTTGGCTGTGCTGGGTCTTCATTGCTGTGCGAGTTTTCTCTCGGTGCAGCGAGTGGGGACTACTGCTTAGCTGCAGTGCTTCTCACTGCTGCGGCTTGTCTTGTTGCGGAGCACAGGCTCTAGGGCACGTGGACTTCAGTAGTTGCAACTCCTGGGCTCTTGAACACAGGCTCAATAGTTGTGGCACACGGGCTTAGTTTCTCTGCACATGAGGGATCATTCTGGATCAGGAATGTCTCCTGCATTGGTGGGTGGATTCTTTACCGCTGAGTCACCAGGGAACCCACCCCCCCCTCCACCAGAATGCTTTTAATCAGCCGGCATGCACCCTTCTCCTGAATTAATTTAGGATTTCTGCAGCAAGGAACAGAAGAGACTGAATGAAAGTAGAATAAATAAACTCTGACTGCGGCGGAGGGGCCAGCAAAGGATCTGGGCTTGGTTTGAACAGACAGTCACCCCAGAAAGTCTTGGGAAGCCAGAAGCATGGAGACAGATCCTTGGTGTCAGAAAGTCAGAGAAGAGGCACTTTTGAGAGAGCACCGGAATTTAGTGTCTTCTGTCACCCAGGTCAGTTTTGTTTTGGGTTTTTGTTGTTTTTGTTTTTCTGATTAAGGAACTTGCTGTGAATGAGGTGATTGAGGCCAGTTCAGTTCGAAAACTAATCAGGAAGCATATTCAGACAGAACAAGCCACAACCAACCACCAGTGTTACATTCAAGAATTTACAAACCCTCAGCCTTCTGCCAGCAGGACAGACTGTGATTCGAATCCAAACGCTTCTGGTGAAGTAAGTAACAAAGTGCTTCAAGGAAGAAATCTCATTTTCTAAAAAGAGATTTTGAGAAAATCAGAATTGGAGCCTCTGGCAGCAGGAGGTCCTCAGGGGACATACACAGGGTCCAACAAGGGGTTTTTTGTGAGAAACCACGCCATAGGTCCAGGGCCTTTCAGCAAGTTGTACAGATATTCTAGGCCATGTGCACTCAGTGCCCAGTGAGACGGCCGGGGGAGAGGAGACCAGGAGTCTGAGAGAGCCTGTGCAAACGGTAGGGCCCACCGCCTCCACACCCACTTCCACCTCCACCTGGGCAGCTGGAGGGAGGGTTTGTTTAGCGGTGTGTGGGCACATGCACTCCCTTCAGTATCAATTAGCAAGTCATTTCCTGATTTCTGTGTTCCTCTTTTGACCCTGCTAACTAAGAATTCACCCTTCAAGCATGAAAATCACCTCTGTTTAGGGAAAACCCACTACATGTTGACATTCCCCTGCAGCTGAGGAATTTCAGCCCTGGAAACGACAAAGGACTATCTCCACTGCAGAACTAAGCCCAGGATTCCCAGTACAGCCCACCCTGCTTGAAGCCTAAGCATCCAGTCTACCTCAGGACCACGATTCCAGGAGTGCTTGTGGGTGAACTCCCTGAGTTCGTGCACACATGACCACGGGTCTAAAACTTGCCCACTGTCTTAACACTGAGAAATGTCCCTCACCCTGAGGTGGCCCAGTCTGGCTCACAGCTACATACCTAGACTAGGAGACCCTCAGGAGCTCCAGTTTGTTCTTGTTGTTTACTCACTAAGTAGTGTCCAACTCTTCACAACCCCATGGACTGTGGCACTCCAGGCTCCTCTGCCCATGGGATTTTGCAGGCAAGAATACTGGAACTGGTTGCCATTTCCTCATCCAGGAGATCTTTCCAGCCCAGGGATCAAACCTGTGTCTCCTGCATTGCAGGCAGATTCTTTACTGCTGAATTACCAGGTAAGCCCCAGCAGGCCCAGAGCCTGTGCAGTGGCTCTTTCTGAACCTATGCAAAGATTCCTCACCCACCTATTGTTAGCAAACTACCCTCTGTGCTCCTGGAGGGCTGGTTCTGTACACAGATGGTGTTCAATAAGTGCAGCCTTTAATAAATGCAGGCAGTATCATTTTCCTATATCTTGGCCTGCAACTACTGTGAATGTCTTATAATAATTCTCTTGAAATCTGGCCTCGGGTGCAGATTTCCTCATACTCCTGCTGGGATAGCAGTAACCAAAACTTTGTTTTACCAAACACTTCTTGCAGGGCACACTGCTTTATAGCATGAATCCATTGTCTATTTTAGTCCTTCCTAGAATCCTGAGAAATATTATTATCCCAACATAAATGAGGAAACCAAAGTTTAGAAAGGTTCCACCACTCGTCTAATACTTGACCTAGAAGTGAACATCAGACAGGATAGCTGAACAAGTATCTTTTTGTCTTTGCAGGCAGTACTAGTAATAACTCTGATTCTGCCTCCTCAGGAATTCTCTAGAATTTCCCTGGGTCCTGACCCCTCTGGTGGTCCTGGTGACCTCTAGAGCTTCCCTTGGCCACAGGGTCAGGGACCTTGCAAACCAGCAGATCAGCCTCAAAGGAAGTCAAGGGCCCTTGATGAGCAAGACATTTTTGGTAGTCATTGACCCAGCCAGTGCTGGGGACTTAAGAAGGGAAACACTCTGGTGTTTGTCACAGATTCAGAAATTTGACAAATTGGCATTTGTTAAACTGATGCTTTCTCAAGGAATCTTCAAACCATAAAAATTGGTATCTCCTACATCCTAGAAAGAATGCAACTCTAAAATTCTACCTGCTATTTAAAATGTTACTCCTTAAGTAAAAGCAGGGGGAGGAGGAGGAGAAGAAATCTTTACCAATTTTGATTTCTAGTAAATGTTACTAGAAATATTATATTTAATTAAAATTTTAAAACAATTAAATAATTTTTAATATTTTTATGTATTTGGCTGCTCCTGGTCTTAGTCACTGCATGCAGAATCTTTAGTGACATGGAAACTCTTAGTTGCAACATATGGGATCTAGTTGCCTGACCAGGGATAGAACCCTGGCTCCCTGCTTTGGGATCGTGGAATATCAGCCACTGGACCGCCAGGGAAGTCCCTTGATAGCTTTTATAATATTTTATAAAGTCTATAACAAGCTTTCTTCAGAGCCTAATAAGGGAGAATGTTGATTGCTTGATCCCTAGGCCCATCAGATTGTGGCCATTTGCCCCAGTCTTCTTATCTTATTGGATAAGAAACAGCTTGTGACCTTGCTGTATCCTATTTTAGAACAAAGCATTTAGATTATATGTCTTTATCTACAGTCTGGTTGAGTTTTCAGTTAGTTTTTTTTTCCTTGTAAAAATAGCATTCGGTTCTCATCTTCAAAGTAGAAAATCAGCCTCTCAAAAATGAATGAATCATTCTCAGGTGAGGGATCTGAACATACTTTGAAATTCTTCAGAAAAGAGATGTATCATACACAGCCAAGTAAAAATGAATTGATTAATTTCAGCTCATTTTTTTTCTTATTAGATTGAAAACCCACCAGTGCCAAGTGCCCAATGACTATCTCATTGGTCATTTTCTGAACACCAATGAAAGGCCCTAGGAAAACTTGACCCTTGAAGGAATAATCCAACATTTCCAAAGGAAAGCAACTACTTGATCAGAACATTCTTTAACCACCAAAGGAGCCTGATCTCAGCATATAAAACAGTTTAGAGCAAAACTGTATAACTTCTGAATATAACAGATGGTAATTTTTACAGTCTGAACACTGCTATCAAATTGCTAAAGTGTTGTGTGTTTGTGGTTGAGGTTTTCTTCTTCAGTTTTACTTTTAGTTTAGCTTTGTTTTGCAAGAAAGAAAGAGGAAGAGCTGCCTAACCAGGCCACAGGATGATTCCGGGAGGCTTCAAGGTTCCTAGGGTTTACCGCCACTGACTTCAGCCAGCAAGTGCAAAAGCACTCTTGGCTGCCTCAGATGCAACCTGTGGCAGCTTTTCCTTCAGTTTGCAGCTTAGAAGAATTGTGCACCAGGGGCTCCTCCAGCTCTTCCCAGACCCAAGACGTGCGGCTCCCTGTCTGGGTTCTGCGTAGTGAAAAATGTGTATGTGAGTGTGGTGAGCGTGTGTTAAAGGACAGAAGAGAAATGGAGAGAGACTAATCAGTTCTTGGGCCTCAACTTCAGCATCCTTCAGCCTGCAGCTTCTGTCACCAGCCTGAAGTCTCCTGATATAATAGCTCTGAGATGAAGTCTCCTCGGAAACTCATTATGGCTGCTCCTGTGTTTTTTCTCCTGACCCTTCACACCTTGGCCTCTTCAGGCTATGGCAACTGGCCTGACACCAGACACTCCAATGGCCATGCCTGCATAGGTAAGTAATTATTCTGTGCATTTTTTTTTTAAAACAAACTCAGCTCTTTTTTACTTCTTATTTACTTCTTTTTTGATATATAAATTTATTTATCTTTGGCTGCACTGGGTCTTCATTGCTGTGCTCAAACTTTCTCTAATTGCAGTTAATGGGGGCTACTCTGTAGCTGTGGTGTCTGGCTTCTCATTGCAGTGGCTTCCTTTGTTGCAGAGCATGGGCTCCTCAGGTTCGGTAGTTGTAGAATGCTTGCTTAGTTGCCACGAGACATGTGGGATCTTCCTCAGGTATCAAATCCGTGTCCCCTGCATTAACAGGAGGATTCTTAACCACTGAACCACCAGGGAATTCTTATTCTGTGTATTTTTAATGTGAATATCATGGGGTCAAAATCTTGGCTTTCATAGAAAACCACCTATTTAATGGCATCCATGGCCAAAAGAATCCAGTTAAAGTATCAATAACCTCACTAGCAGAGAAAAATTTTGAGTTTTAAAGTAAGCATTCACTCTGTATGCAAATATGCGTGTATAGAAGTGTGCTATATAGTTGCTAGCTTGAATTAAAAGTGTTCCACCTCATTGGTGATTGAAATCTTCTCCCCTTGGATGGCAACTGTAAGAGCCTGAAATTCTCAACTGCCTTTCAGGACAACAGGCAGCATTATATATCAGAAAGAAGGTAGACTTTGACCTTTGAACTGCTGCCATCCCCATCCTCTGCTCCATCCTGTACAATCTGAAACTTTGAGCAACTTACTTAACACTTCCATGCCTCTGTGTTACCAATGAAATGAGGCACATAATACCCACTTCATGGGGATGCTGTGAGAATTGAGATAATACATGTAAATTTATGGTGTTTGCACACAGTAGGGATTCAGCAATCTTAGTTTTGTTCTTTCTGTCAGTGAGTCCAGAGTTGACAATAAACAGTCACCTGAAAACATTGAACACTGGCTGAGATAAGGCTCTTTCACTTAGCTTTTATTAAAGTATTTTATTTCCAAGTTGTTGTTTGGTGTTTTTGTTTGGTGTTTTTGTTTGTTTGTTGTTGTTGTTGTTTTGGAGAGGAGTAAAAGTAGGGTAAGACCTTTGATATTCATATCATACCTGGAGATTCCCAGCAGGCTTTCACAGGGTCGGTCCATGGAGCCAAAGTCTGAGTAGTAATTATTCAATGAGCAGATCCCAGGAAAAGAGCCAAGAAAAGAACTCAAGGGATAAGCATAGTGGCCATCTCTTACAAATGAAAAATTGGGATACAGAGTGTGACACATAAATTATTTCTGGAGACTGGAGAGAAAATATCTGATTTAGTCCTATTTCTTGAAAAAAAAATCATGATTTCCAGTCATTATACATGGTAAAGAACACATCCCTAGTTTAAAAGTCTTCTTTTAAATTAAAACCTTAAGGCCCAGATTCCATGAGAATCTATTCTTCACAGACCTGGAAACAGAGATCTGTGGTCCCATTGGAAACATGCCTAGGAGGTTGTCCCCACTCAATATTTGGTTCCATCCAATAATTATTTACCACCTTCTTTTTTCTCAAAACAAATACCTCAAGCTTATAAAATGAAATGCTCTTGAGAAAGGCTTAAGTGAAATCAGTTTTATTTTTAGGATGGTTGAACTGAGATAACTTGGTCTTACACTTCCATAAAGTAGACATAATATACTCATTTCCTTTCCTGCCCCATTCCCAATGAGGCTCAGAGAGTTAGCAAGAGGTGTTGAGGGGATCCTATGATGTGGTTGTTTTGATTATATTTTACTGCAAAACAAATTTTAAAGTAACCATTTTGTCATACCACAATTTTGTGGGTCAAGTGTGTGCCTTCAGCAGTTGTGGCGGTGGGAGGTATCTCCTGAAAGGGGACCTGGGGATGCCCTTAGTCACCGGTCAAATGTGGAAGTGTCTTAGGAAGCAGCAAAGTAAGCTCACTCCACTCTCAGCTGGTGGTAAGAGGGAGAGCCTCTTGGAGAGGGTGGGAGTAAAGGAGGAGTTGCCTGTTGGACTTCTGTTAATCCCAACAACTTTCAGATGAAAAAGCAAGACTATATGCCTTCCAATTTACTGGCTCCCATAATCCAGAGTTTGCACATAAGAGGTCAACCCACACAGAGAGGGATTCTCCTTCTGGCTGTCAATCTAACTTCCTAGAAGAAAGAATCTGGGCTAAGTCTTTAGATCAGTGAATAAGAGGCAGGTGGGAGTGAAGAGAGCTCACAATGCAGATGTGGCTGCCAGTTTCGGGGAGGGAGGTGGCAATGCTCACGGAAGTGGGGACTGTCGTGACTGGAGAGATGCTCCACAAGGAGCCACTGTAGAAGTTACTGAGTGACTGAGCCAACATCCCCATCATAAACAAACAACCGCAGTGCCTATGCCAGGAAGAGCCTTTGCAGTGGGAACCAGCCAGCAGATCTGGAGGGCATGGCCTTGAACATATTCCAAAATCAGAACTAAGCAATGCAAAACCCTAATGGCCTCTTTCCCTAGTTTTACCATAATTTCTTTGCACTGAACTATACATTTCATTTGATCACCAAGCAAATTCTGATTCTACTGTGCTGGAATGGGCAGGGCCTCTTTCTGCTGCCTTTCAAATGTTATGAAATCAATATTAAGTCATGTTCATTTTTGCAAAACATTATTTTCTTTACATGGATGATTTAGGGGCAAAATAATCCTTACATTTTTAAGTCATTGACATTTAAATGTTTTGACTTTTGAGGTTGTTTTTGTTTTTTGTTTTTATTTAAGCCCTATTTGGTGCTCAGGAAGCTTTTTAAAGAGTTTTAAAAGAAAACAAAAAATCTTTTTTCCATCATTCATGTTTGGTTAAGCATATAAAATGCCTTGGGAGTAAAGTTAAAACCAACCCCCACATCACACATACAATGGTCAGGGATGACTTTATGTTCGAATGATAAAGAGGAAATGATCCTAAGCATTCGGCCAGCGGGAATGGTAAAGTAACAATGTCACTGACAAAAATAGGAAAGATTTAGACAGAGCCAGCAGAGAAGGTTGAAAATCTATGATAACAATTTACATGGACAGAAATTTTATTTTCTCTATTTTTCTATATCTGAACACTTGTTCATAAACCATCACAGTCACTGCTGAGGACAGAAAACATTTCATCTTTCCACTCGTGGGTTTAGGTTTAGTCTCTCCGGATAATTCAGGGCTCTTTTCCTTCTCCCCTCTCTGAGGGTTGCTCTCGGTTCTTGGGGAGAGACTGTGTGTCTCCCTGACACTTACAGTCCCCGGCCCTCAGAGCTCCCACATGGAAGTGTCATGGCTGGTGCAGCTCTTTGGCTGGTATTGGCAGTCCGCAGTCACTCCCTGCTGGTGCCTGCTCACCTTCACCCTCACAGGCCCTGCTGAGGCTCGAGGTGTAGCCATTTGCCCTCTGGTTCCCAGCTGCAGCTTCATGCAACCCTCTGCACTTTGTCCCTCACTTTCCCATTTCCCCTCTCCTAAATCCTCTACTTATATTTTTAGATTATCATAGAATTTAACCCCAACCTTGGCGCAGATGGTAGGTTTATGATCACCTCCATTTTTCACTAAGCTCACATCTGCCTTTTGTTTTTCTGGCTTGTTCTGGGGTCATACCCCTGCAGAGAAGACCCACAAAGACACTCTAGAGAGAGGGACACAATTCTGGGGAAAGATCCCAAAGTGTGCAAAATTGAAAAACAGTGGACAGTATGCTTTTCCTCAAGAAGAAAGTGAATAAATTCTTTTTTGGAGGGAAAGGGAGACACAGTAAACTAGATTATAGTTTAAATATATTATGAGAAAGAGGGAAAAAAAAATGTCACAAAACATTAAGTGGAGTGAAATCCCCCAGAAGTTATAATGTACCCACCTTTCTGTTTACATAGCTGTTATCCCAGATAGGATGAACAGCGAAATGCTAATTGTGGTTGTGTGGTTATCTGTGAGTAATGAGGTTACAAATGATTTGTAATTTCTTTTCAGCGCTTTCTGAATATTCCACATTTTCTAGATGAGCTTGCATAAACAATAGTAAGACATGGTGGTTAAGAGTAAGAGAGCTTGGACTCTGGGCTCAGACTGTCTGGATTTGAGTCCTAGCTCTGCCTCTCTGTACATACGTGACATAAGGGCACAGCTTCACCCTCTGTACTTCGTGTCCCCTGTCTATAAGATGAAATTACATGGGACCTGCATCCTAGGACGGTGTGGAGGCTTAGGTATATGTTCATACCGCTGTTGTGTCTGACTCTTTGCAACCCCATGGAACTGTAGCCTGCCAGGCTCCTCTGTCTATAGGATTGTCCAGGCAAGAATACTGGAATGGGGTGCCATTTCCTCCTCTAGGGGATCTTCTTGACCCAGGGATGGAACCCTGGTATCTTACATCTCCTGCATTGGCAGACAGGGTTTTGTTTTTCTTTTCTTTTTTTTTTAACCACTGAGCTACCTGGGAAGCCAGGGTGATGTGGAGTAAATAAACATGAAGGACTTACAACTGTGCTCAGTACATACTAAGTACCCAAAGGAGTTGTGATTATGTACTCTTTGGGAAATCAGTAAAAAACAATTGAAAATATGCTATAAAAGGCCTAAAATTGAACCTAATATAAAGCAAAGAGGCCCGAGCAAACTGAATAATTTCTTGTCAATCTTTATCTGCGTAACTACAAATTCTCAAATCTTGGCTATCTTATTGAAAGATGCACTTATGGGGAAAAAAAAAAAAGCGTTCATAGTCTATTAGCTTTCTATTGCTGTGTAATAAATTGCCATACATTCTTCAGTTTAAGACAATGTAAATTTACTGTCTCACAATTTCTGCACATGAGAAATCTGGACATAGCATAACTGGGTTCTCTGCTCAGAATTTTACAAGGCTGAAATTGAGATGTCAGCTGGGGTTGCAATGTGAGTTGAGACTCAGGTCCTCTTGCAAGTTCACTGGTTGTTGGCAGAATTTAGTTTCTTGGATTTTCAGGACTAAGGTCCCATGTACTTACAAGCTGTCAGCAAGGATCACTCTCAGCTCTTAGAGGCTACTCCTTTACAAAGGAAGTTAACAACATACCTATTTCTTTAAGAACAGCTAGAGGGAAAAAAAAAATCCTCTGTTTACAGGGTTGACCTGATTATGTTGGGTCCAATAAACTTGACTAACTCAAAGTAGACTAACTAAAGTCCTTAACTGCATATGCAAAATCTCTCTTATCCTGTGTGCTAGGTCGCTTTAGTCATGTCCAACTCCGTGCGACCCCATGGACTGTAACCTACCAGGCTCCTCTGTCTATGGGATTGTCAAGGCAAGAATACTGGAGTGGGTTGCCATGCCCTCCTCCTGGGAATCTTCCCAACCCAAGTCTCTTCTGTCTCCTGCATTGGCAGACAAGTTCTTCACCACTAGCAACAAATGGGAAGCCCCTCTCTTATCATAGAACATAACATAATCACAGAAGTGATATCCAATCACATTCTGAGGTTCTGCCCTCACTAATCTTGTCATTCTGCCAACCACTCATAGAAATGATTAAAAAAGAAAAGTCTCCAAACTAAATGCTAAGGAGTATTGCAAAAGAGAATGTATGTGACTGAATCCCAAACTGATTCACCAAATAGGCATGACTATATAGAGGAAATTAATAGATGAAGAGAATGCTGTGGGTTGAGGGTTTTTTGTTTTGTTTTGTTTTGTTTCTGAGGGGGAAGGGGTTGATAGTCAAGATTTTTTCTCCCGCCTTCACACTTAGAATTTGAAAAGAAAAATAAATTACTCCACTATTATTCCCTTTCTCTAATAAACTAATTGTTCTTCAATGTTAACAAAGAAGACAAATCTTCCGAATCTTTCCCTGGACAAAGTCCTTTTTTTAAAAGTATGATTCCCACAATTTAAAAATGTCAAATGTAAATTAAAACAGATTAGATTGCCCTTTAACATAAGCCCCAGATTCTTTCAGATATAAACAAGTGCAAGAGGGAATTCTGATTATTATGGTATGAGGGGCTCGTGAGCCCGCTGTGCAAAAGGCCAAGCATAACTGGAAAGACTGTCTTAAGCAACCGTTTTGGGACACTAAAAATCAACCATTGGACCACAGTGAATTGAGGAATGTTTATTCTTGAAAAACTGCTCGCACTTCAAGAAGAACAGTAAAACTCTGACCTTTTTGCCTGAGGCTGCTCCATCTACCCTGGCCCTCAGCTTAGTTAGTGAGAACAGTAGTTTCATTACCATGGAGCTGTCTGCAAAAACCAGCAGGTCTACTGCTAATGGGACAGGCTTGATTCAGCCAGGATTCAAAGATGGCTTTGTTGGCTAAAAGTGATGGACTCTGTTGGGAATTAACAAGGAGAACACGCAGTTTGCTAGCTTAAGGTTTTGGCCCTAGGTGAGACAATGACGATCAGCCAGAAATTTCACAGTGAAGCCCTAGTAATGTGAGCATCATAGAAGGCCAAGATAAGGTCTCCACACATCCCTGACTGATTTGGAAACTGCAAGTGTTGGGAAGACCTGAAAGAGCCTAAGAAAAGTAAAGCCAACTTAGCCACAACTTTGAATGTATTCACCAACCCATTTAAATTCATTCCCTTTTTTTCATAAAATATAAGAGGAAGGAATACTTTCTAGATCATTCCATCTTTTACATTAATATCAAATCCAGACAAAGACATCACAAGAAAAGGAAATAAGAGACTGATATCCTGTATGAACATAGACACAAAAATCCTTAAAAAAACATTAAAAAACTGCATGCAGCAACATATAAACTAGTTTATACCCCATAATAAAGTACCATTTATCCTAGGAATGCATGGTTGTTTTAAGATCTGAAAATCAATTAATAGGATATATCAGATTAGTAGAATAGAAGCTATAACTACATTATCATCCTGATAGAAACTGAAAAATAATTTGACAGAATCAATCACCCATCCATGTTAAAACCACTCAAGAAGTTATGAAAGAAAAAGGAACTTCCTTAACATGATATAGAGCATCTATGAAAACTTATTACTAATGTTATATTTTATGAGGGAAGACTGAATGCTTTTCTCTCAAAATCAGAAACATGGTAGATGTCTACCTCACCACTTGTACTTAACATTGTTTTGAAGATTCTATTCAGCTTAATAAAGAAAGAAAAATAATTGAAGCAAGCAAATTGGAAAGGAATAAGTAAAACAATATTTTCAGACATGTTCCTGAATATATAAAATCCTAAGGTATTTACAATAAAAGTACTAGAATTAGCAAGTTTAGCAAGGTGGTAAGATTCAAGATTAATATAAAAATTAATTATATTTATTTATATTAACAGCAAATGTTTAAGAACTGAAATTAAGAAAACAATTCCATTCATAATGTGATAAAAATAGGAATAAATCAAACAAAAGAAATGTAATTACTCTATACTGAAAACTATAAAACATTGTAAAGAGAAATTAAAGGTGCTTTACAGAAAAGGAGAGATAACTTCAGGCTAATGTATCAGAAGACTCAATAGTGTTAAGATGGCAATACTCCCCACATTGATCTAATAGACTAAATACAATTCCTTCAAAATCCTAACATCTTTTTTTTTGTAGAAGTTGGCAAGCTGATCCTAAAATTTGTATGGAAAAGACAAGAAGCCAGAATAGCCAAAAATTTCAAAGAAACCAGTTAAAGAGCTGACACTGTCTGATTCCTTACTCCAAAGCATACATAATTATTAACTCAAAATAGATCTTAGACCTCAAGGTGAAAACTAAAACTAAAAACTTTCAGAAAAAGTACAGAAGAAGAATCTTTGTGATTTTAGACTGCGTGAAGACTCTTAGATACGACATCAAAAGAACTATACAAAAAGAAAATACAAGTTGTACTTTATTAAACACTTTGTTCTCCAGAAAACATCATTAGAAAGTGAAAAGAATATTAAGAAACTATATTCGCAAATCATATAGACATCACTATAGCAATTATTATTTTGGTTAACACAAATGACAATTTTCACTTTCAGAATCCAAAATTTTAATGTATGCACTGTGATAGTCAGCAGTGTATAAATTTCAAATTTCAGTGCATCTGGGTAGGAATCACTAGCTAGCCCATGAGCAGTTGAATCACTACTTGTCTGAAAGGCCTCAGGTATATTGCTTAACCTCTCTGAGTCTCATATTTCTCATCTGTAAAATGGGAAGTACCAATCTCATGAGGTTGCTGTGAGGATTAAATGAGATATAGTTTGTGAAAACACCTAGTAGAGAGCTGAAAGAACAAAGGTCTTTTCATAATTTCCTTAAGCTTATTGAAGTAGAAGGCAACTATTAAAAAGCTTATTCAATGAGATATTGTTTGATAAAATACAATTTATTGGGGGTTTTTTGTAGCTATAAAAGAATATATGACTTCCATAGAGATTTTAGAAAATACAGATATTTTTAAAGAATGTAATGAACTGTAGTCCTCAAAGTCAGATGATCACTATTGATATTCAGGTATATTTCCTTGCAAAACCATCTAGGTTTATATTTATAATGAGTTTAGATCTTGTTTTATTGTTTTATTTAATTTCTAAATTTGGATTGTTAAGTAGACAAGTAAAAGTAAACACCTTTTTCTTTCAACAAAATGTGAGAAATTTGGCAGTAGTAAGCTGTTGCTGGCAGGTGAGAACTTCTCAAGTTAGCAATTAAGTTTGTGGATAAAAATGATTGGGCATAGTCTAAGATTATTTTTCTATCTATCCATTTACTCATTATTTGTCTACCCTTCTTTCTATTCATCCATCTGTCCATCTATCCACCCACCCATTAATCCATCTTCTTCTATCCATCCATCCTCTATCTTAAAATTCAAATATAAAAGTAAATGAAAAAATAAAGTTATATTCTTCTGAAAGAAAATCTGATTGGTTAATTTCTTTGATAATAAGATCTGACTTTGCCATTTAGGTTTATACAGAGGGCATTTTTCATAGCTTGAATGAACTATATCTGTGGCTCCAACATTTGACAAAAATGTCTATGAGGTACACAATAAGATAAAGAATTTTACCTCAAATGTTGTATAGGCAAAAGTGTATTGAAAAGAACAATATTTCAACTTGCCAATTATTTCTGAGCATATTAGTTTTTAACAAGATCTCTCTAAGTGAAATTGTAGTAGGTAGAATTAAAAGGTAAGTCTTAGTAAAACTTTTTAAAATATTTCTCAGAAATTGAGAAAGTGGAAGGCTCCATTGATTGGGCAGCAAATGTTTTTGCAACTCAGTTTTATCAAGTTTTTTGCTTTCAACACAATTGAAGGGAGACTTAATAATTTTCAGTGATGTGATCACTTTCAGATTTTTGACATTTAACTCAGAGGAGTTAAAGAATTGAGTGACACCACGGTATCAGAAGTCCTTGCATTCTCTTTTACTTCTTTAAGTAAGCATGTTTTCTCAGCTGTTATCTCTTTAAAAATGAAAAATAAGAACGTTGGGGTTAGCAGATGTAAGCTTTTGTATGTAGAACGGATAAACAACAAGGTCTTACTGTATAGCATAGAGAACTATATTCAATATTCTATGATAAACCATAATGGAGAAGTGTATATTTAAAAAAGAATGTATATGCACACATATATATATCTGAATCACTTTGCTGTACAGCAGTAGTTAACACAAATTATAATCAACTATACTTTAATTAAAAAAAAAGACATGATACTTGACATGAACCTTGTGTCTTTACAAGAGTAAGTAATATTTTTCAAAAGATACAGGTATTAATTGAAATAGTCCAACCATCTCATTAAAAGATGGAATTCCAATAAAATTTTACCTTTATTATTTAGAAATTGTTTATCAAATTAACAATACATACTGCTTAGATAAGTTAATTTTACTAATAAAAATCTATCCAGAAGAATTTTTAAAATACTTTCAGTGTTTTATTCACAAGAAAGTAAAGGTTTTATTTAAATTTTATACATATTTTTAGTGTGAAAAAATACCTTCAACCATAAAAATACATTATATTGGGATAAAACTCTAGTGGAAGGAAAATTCAGTGAAATAGACTTTTCACTGAAATATGAGTTCAAGGAAAGGAATTATCAATGCAAATTTTTCACTGTGAAAGAAGAATTTGATCATATATTTTTAAAGTAGATGAGAGTAAGTATAAGTCATTATAATATTTAGATTCTTTTGGATACATATGGAAGATTAATGTAATTTTTCTATTGTAATATTTACAATCTTCCTGGGATTGTACCCCTTGCAACTAATGGAACTTATACCCCTTAATAATATTTTAACATCCATTAAAATGTAGAAGGGTACATAGCTTTTCAAATTTCTTTTGGGGGTTCAGAGCAAAATATTTGAAAACCATTAATCTATATTCTAGTGGAGAGGGAAATGGCAACCCATTCCAGTATTCTTGCCTGGAGAATCCCAGGGACAGAGCCTGGTGGGCTGCCATCTATGGGGTTGCACAGAGTCGGACACAACTGAAGCAACTTAGCAGCAGCAGCAGCATATTCTAGAGCATGAAGCTGGTGGTCTGTAATCTGAGCTTCAAGCCTCTTCATGATCTATCTCCTTCCTAACTTTCTTACTCTTCCTTTCCCATGGAGCCTGGGCTCAAGTCTTGGCCAGCTCTTCTCATTCTCACATTCAGTTCTTTAGAAATACTGCTACTCTCTTCCTGAAGTCCTTTCCTGCCTTTTTTCTGTCAAATAAGGTCCTCCCATCTCGTAACACTCAACTCCTCCAGGAAAATGTCACTACTTACCAAAGGCAGCGTTAGTTTCTTCTTCTGATGTGTTCCCAAAGCACTAATAGGTCTCGCCACCAAACACTTGCAGGTTGCAATAACTAGATTATTTTTCTAATCTTCAGCATTTTCTAGTGTCCTGTGCTCTCCTATTCTTTGTATACTCAAGCCTCTGAGCACATAGTGGGCACTAGTAAGTATGTGTTGAATAAGAACAGGATGGATCGACTCCCAGTGTCCTCACTGTCTTTTCTTTATCATTGTTTTCTATGTATTTCTAAATTAGCCAAGCACACTATTCTGTATTTCTCAGCACAGGCTGCTAATTGCCTCTTGCTGCTTTGCTTGGACTCTGCCCCCACTTGGATGCCCTTAGCCTTGTTCTCACCAGTAATCATCCAATATAGTGCCTCTTTCACTGCCAGTGTTTTTGGGAGAGATGGCAGTTTGAAACTCACTGAGCATTTTCTCATAAAAATAATATTCCAGGTGATGATTGGTTTAGGACACAGAGCCTAATCTGCCCAAATACATTGAAAATACAAAATATCTATAATAAAAGTAAATTCAACCATAGAAAAGGAAAAAGACTAGTGATGTTACATGTTTTTCAAAAATAGGTTTCTGAGCTTCTATTTTTAAAAAAGAGTCATGGAAGATACGTTCTTTACCCTATGATGGTCCCAGCAGGTGGGGTAGAAACTAACCTGAAACATCCACTCTGCGCCAGGCACCATGTGCATTATATGTGTTGTATCACTTAATCCTCACAAGACTTTTGCCAGGTTTTCAGATAGCCTTTGCCGAATTACAAACCTCTGTGTACTTACACAGCAATCATTTATTAGCTTGCAAGCCTGTGGGTTGGCATTTTTTGCCTGGGCATTTTTCAGTGACCCTTGAGCTGGTCTTAGGTAGGCTCGCTACCGCTGCTGCACTCAGTTAGTAGATGGTGGAATGATGAGCTGGATATTTAGAATGGCCTCATAGCAACTAACACACACACACATTCACAAACCTGGTAGTTGTCAGACTATTACTGGACTTTCCCTTCATGTGGCCTCTCCAGCAGACTAGCTCAAGCTCATGGCTGTGAAATTCTAAATGGGAAAAACGGAAGATGCAAGGCCTCTTGGGGTCTAGAGTTGGATCTGAAAAGCTGTCACTTCTACATTCTACTGATCAAAGCAAGGTCACAAGGCCAGATTCAAAGGGCTGGAAGATAGATATCACCTCTTCATGGGAGGAAGTATAAAATGTCTGTGACCATTTTTAATGTATACCGCACAAGGGCATTTTATTATTCTGTTCTGTGGGTACCAAAAATCTGGGTTCAGAGAGGTTAACAATCCCACCAAATACAACAACTCACAAATGATAGAAGCAAGATTTGAATCCAGGTCTGTCTGAGCCCCAGATTCTTCACTCTCTACTGTACCCTGGTTTCTCCCTTCTCTTTCCTCCCCTCCTCTCTCTTTTCTTCTCCTACCCTCTTTCCCTATCCATGTCCAGACTGAGAGAAGAAAGCGGACAAAAAGGTGAAAGTGTAGTATTCACAGATGGGCTGTGTGCTACCCTATCTGGCTTGGTAAATAATATCCTAGGGAAACAAGGCTGGCTGCAGGATCATTTTAGGTGATTGTTTTCCTACCTTTCTTTCTTATTTCCTTTTCACCAAAGTGAGAAAGTCTGGGTATAAAGTTTGTTGGTTAGAATTACAACATATAAAACTATAATCTCTGCTCCCACCCGATTAGGAAAATCTGAGAACAGAATTTAGTCATTTGCGGAGGGGCACCAGGTTGGGGGAGATGGGTCATATGGGAAATGAACTGAAAATGTCATGCTGGTCCAAGAGGGATGCAAGGACAAAAATCCAGGTGGGCTGTGACTCTAAAACCTGTGTTCTACACTTCTCTGGTACCCAGACCAGAAATGAAAGAGTCATCCTTGATTCTGCCTTCCTCACGTTTCTCATCAGTTCATTAATAAATCCCCTTGGGTCAACTTCCACAGTAGATCCCAGATTTGTCTATTTTCTTCCACTCCCACTGTCTCTCGTTACGCTGTCCAATAAACCATCATCTCTCCCCAGGCCCAAAACAGCCTCCTTCTTCATCCCTCTGCCCCCATATTTACCATCTAAGATCCTTCCTCCTCAGGACAGCCAGCATGATATTTTCAAGACACAGATCGAATGGAAACAGTCTTCTCCTCAAAAACCTATTCACAGCTTCCCATTCCTCTCAAGTTGAATCCTTACCTCTTTGGCCATCTACAAAACTCTGAGAGGGCAGAAACCATATCAGCTTGTTCTCAGCATGTACTCACAGCTCAGCATGGTGCCTGGCATCCAGAAGGGACCCAGACTACATTCTGGGTTCCAGTCTCAGTTCCTTTGCTCACTAGCTACATACTTGGCAAGGACCTAACTTCTCTGAGCCTCTGACTTCTGGTCTGTACAAGAGCAATAATTCCTACAGTGATGAGTAAAGTTGTTGTGAAGTTTAAATGAGATGAAAATGTATGCAAAACTCTTTGAAAACGGCAAAGAAGATTCTAGCCATGTAATGAATTATTTATGCCCCAACCCAGGGTCAAAAAGGAAGTGTAGTCACACTGACTCTGGTTCTGATAACTGCCAGGTGCTTTCAAGGCTTCTCGATGAAGTGCAGGCTTCAGACAAATGGGAAATCTAATAGACCTCTCTCTGCAGTTGGCCGCATCTCCAGCCAGCACAGATATGATTATAATTAGAGTTTTAAGAGTTCTGTTTCATTTCAAAAAGATTCCATGGTACAGTCTGCAGTCTACCTGAGATGTGTGTCTAGAAGCAGATTCCTGTAGCAGGTGTTTTTATTCTAGCCTATTTGCTTCTTTTCTTACAATGTCAAGGGTGTCTGTTTCTATTATACTCATTATTTTCAGATGCCAGGTGAGAAGAGATTTTCCATATGGAAGATTTCAGATGGTGACCACTGAGCAAAATACATAGTTCTCACCCACTCTCATCACTTCTTAAATGAACAGTAGCTTGGACAAACTTGCTTCAGCAAACCCAGGCCTTTTTATTAGCAGCCAGAGAATAGTCTATAATGGGAAGAAATTACTCTGCTCATGCATTTCTCCAAGGGAAAACATTTTCTCAGCCTGTCAAGACAGTGAAACCTCTTATTAGAAACTATAGCAAAGTCAATTTCTCTATTCTTGTTACTAAAGGATTCAGGACACACCTCACTGCAGACCCTAAATTAACAACCCAAGGGGAGTTGAGCTCGGTGGAAATGGGCGGGGATGTCCAAGTGAGTGGGACTCAAATCAAAGCTGAGCCCAGCACAGGCGTTTACATATTTCAAGCCCCATTACCTGCTTTTCTGCAGAGTTCTTTTGATCATAACAACTCTTCACTAGGCAGAGTGGCGATAGTGGCAAGATATACCCAATCTTTAGAGACAGTTAAATTTTGGGGGGAAGGGGTTCCTTTTTATTTAGGACTTGCCAAGTGGCACTATCTAATGACTTCCTATTTAAGTAAGTAGTGCTAAGGAGCCACGAAAATCATCAGTCCTTGTTGGGACTGCTCTGAGTAAAAGAAAACCTCACCTTTGTAAGGACAAAGAAGCAGGTTAATCTCAAGCAGCACAATTCTCTTTGCATTTGTCCTTCCATGCCAAGGATGAAAACAAACAGGTATGTACCTGTGTGTTTCAAGTCCACTCTGGGTGACAAATGCTGCAGCTCCTTGATGAGACTCTATGAAGTGACTGCTATGCAAGAGCTCAACCCAACCTCTACCGCGTTCGTCTTTGATCCTGAGCTGTGTGTCGTGACTATTTGCTAGAGAATCTGCTGGTTAACTTAAGAGAGGGTGCTGGTTGTTGCACAGCAGGATGAGAAGTGGAGCCATGTCCTGCAATGAGATGGAACAAAGAGTAAGCAATGTCATCCGTGAGATGACGGAGCTAGAACACAAAGTCGGTTGCATTCATTAACCCTTTTCTATGGAGGTCTCTACCAAGTGACTGAATTGTGCCTCAGGTGGCTCTCTAGTCAGTTTGCTTCCAGTCAGCCAACATCTCTTATCTCCTTCCTCCAAGCCAAGTACTCAAAGTTAGAAATAGGAAGACCCCAATCCTTCCCAAAAGGAACTTACACTCTAACTGTAAACTCTTTTCTTTTTTTTATTTTAATTAGAGGCTAATTACTTCACAATATTGTGGTGGTTTTTGCTGTACATTGACGTGAATCAGCCACGAGGGTACATGTATCCCCTTGTCCCAAACCTCCCCCCGACCTCCGTCCCCATCCCACCCCTCTGGATTGTCCCAGTGCACCGGCTTTAAGTGTCCTGTCTCATGCATCGAACTTGGACTGGTCATCTGTTTCACATATAGTAATATGCATGTTTCAATGCTATTCTTTCAAATCATCCCACCCTCACCTTCTCCTATGGAGTCCAAAAGTCTTTTCTTTATATCTGTGTCTCTTTTGCTACCTTGCATATAGAGGTGTCATTACCATCTTTCTAAATTCCATATATATGCATTAATATACTGTATAGGTATTTTTTTTTCTGACTTACTTCACTCTGTATAATAGGCTCCAGTTTCATCCACCTCATTAGAACTGACTCAAATGTGTTCTTTTTAATACCTGAGTAATACTCCATTGTGTATATGTACCAAACTTTCTTATCCATTCGTCTGCTGATGGACATCTACGTTGCTTCCATGTCCTAGCTGTTGCAAACAGTGCTGTGATGAACATTGGGGTACACGTGTCTCTTTCAATTCTGGTTTCCTTGGTGTGTACACCCAGCAGTGGGATTGCTGGGTCATATGACAGTTCTATTTCCAGTTTTTTAAGGAATCTCCACATTGTTCTCCATAGCGCTATACTAGTTTGCATTCCCACCAACAGTGTAAGAGGGTTCCCTTTTTTCCACACCCTCTCCAGCATTTATTGTTTGTGGACTTTTTGATAGCAGCCATTCTGACTGGTGTGAGATGGTACCTCATTGTGGTTTTGATTTGCATTTCTCTGATAAGGAGTAATGTTGAGCATCTTTTCATGTGTTTGTTAGCCATCTGTATGTCTTCTTTGTAAACTCTTAATAAGAAGTTCCAGAAGGTTAGGTAACTTGTTCAAAGTTACACCATTTTAAGTGACTAATCCAGTATTTGAACTTTGTTTTTTAAAAAGTTTAATTTTTATTTCAAAGCTTCTCTCTTTTCAACTATACCACACTGCATCCTCTTATAACATTGCAATATAATTACTTATAATTATTTTAAATTGCAGTTATTAAAATGTATTTAGCTCCACCTAACTTAACAAGTGATTAGCAGAGACATAAATCAAGATTGAAAAGTGCATTATAAATTTTAAAAAATTCAAGTATATTATATATATTTTGTGTTTAAAAGTGAAATTTGTTTATCTCTGGATGATTTAAGTGATGTTTATCCTTTTAACACTGCTGTATATTTTAAAAATATTCTGAAATGAGATTGCATTGCATCCATCTTTTGAAAAAGTGTTAGTTGCTCAGTTGTGTCTGACTCTTTGTGATCCCATGGGCTGTAGCCCACCAGGCTCCTCTGTCCACGGCATTCTCCAGGCAAGAATACAGGAGTGGGTAGCCATTCCCAGGGGATCATCCCAGCCCAGGGATTGAACCCCAGTCTCCCCATTGCAGGCAGATTCTTTACCATCTGAGTCACCAGAGAAGCCCCCTTTCTTGAAAAGTTATTGGTAAAATGAAACAAAATATACATGAAAATGTTTTTAAGACTGTATAGTGCTAATAAGTATCAGCTACTGAATTCACTGCAATGTAATAAAGCCCTCAATGCAAGGATTAAGTTAAAAACACACCTAATCCACCTTGGTAATTGAAGTTGAATGCCCCAGAGGAAGATGCTCCCAGAGCAGTAAGACTGTGGTTATCAAGGTTGAACTATCTCAGATTTGGTGAGCCCAGCTTTACTGAAGGGTACAGAACAACCGAGGCCAAAGCCTGATCAGGTGTTGCAATGTCTAGAAAGGTGGAATTTCTTCTTCTTTGTTGGCAATCTCTCATTCTATGGGAGGTTTAATTTCTTTCTGTCTAGAGAAGCCCAGTTGTACTATTCACATCTGTTATCAGCCACTTTCCCTCAAGGATTCCTAGTGGGAATTTGGTTTTAATGACACTGCATGTGAACTTGGGTCCCAGCTTCTTGAGCAGATGGATAATAGTGAGCTGATTGCTGGGCCAGCCACCCTGGAACTTCTTTATTTTAGATGTAGTCCTTCTTTTGCCTCCTTGGAAACCAGCCTCTGCCAATAAATTCCACTCCTGTTATCTCAGTGAAGCTGAACAGTTTCTTCTCAGAATTACTGATCTTTGAACAACCAACCCCTTGTGTATAGATGAGAGTCCCCTCCCTTTGGACAAAGAAGGTTTGGTCTTCCCTGGCAATTTAGGCTGGTGACAGAACGTTCTAGGGGTGTTAGCCTAGCAATTCCGTGCCTTAACCATTATCATACATCAAGGTAGCTTGAGAAATATATTATTAATTTAATCCAAGGTTCCTTCTGGACACTTATTGTATTGGTACATGCTTTCAAGCAGAGTGCTTTATAGCTGAGAGGTAAAATAATATTTTACAATAGTGTTTTGATTTCAAAGCCATCTTCATTTGTACTATCATCTCATTTAATCATCACAGCAGCCCTACAGGAAACTTAACTACTTTGCAGTGAGGAAGCCAAGGCTTAGAAAGGATACATGATAAACCCAAGATTCAAGGGCAGCACTCAGTCCCGGGTCTTCTGACTCCAAATGTTGGGCAATTTCCACTGCTTTTCTGCAATTAAAAATCTGAGCCCGGGTCATAAGTTGAGCATGTGTAAGGTGGAGATGATCCTACTCACAGTGAAGCTATCTACGGCAGAAGGGAGGGAGAGTAGACAGCAGAGGCCAGTGTCTACGAGCTTGTCCTCAGCGCTGGCTGGCTGTCTTCTACACACTAACTCCTGTAAATGGCACCTCTTTCCCCCATATGATCAAAATGAAATGGAAATAAAGCAAGATTCAATTACTTCCCTGAAGTCACATAACTTAAAAGTGACAAAAGTCAGCTGATAACCTGTCTTTCTGACCCCCAAAGTCATAATTTTCTTATCATATTTCACTAAAAACTCAGCGTATTCATTCATGTGGTCGATTATAAAAATCATGGCAAAGAAAAGTTCTCTGTTTTGGGAAGGTTTGTGTTCTTAAGGACACACACATATCCCCCTTTCTTCTTCCGGTCCTCCAGAGAACCTTTCCATGTGACATAGCTGACTTCTCTTCTGCTCCCTGCAGGTTGTGTGCTGGTGGTGTCTATGATTGAACAGCTCACTCAAGTTCACAACTCGACAGTCCAGATCTCAATGGAGAGACTGTGCAGCTACTTGCCTGGTAATGTAAAAAGGGTCACTTGGCTATGGGTCTGATTCTTTTCTCACTTGTGAGCCATCATGAGTGAATTTATACCCTACATGAGTTTACAGAGGAGAATCTGACTGTGTTCCTTCTGTGAGTTGATATTCTTATGGGGATCATAGGGATTAAAAGAAGCACACAAAAGAACACTCTAGGCATTTTTTTTCCCCAGACATTCATTTTCCATCATAGCAGAATGAGATTGCTGTGGACATTTAGGGAGCAAAATGTCAAATGGCCAATTTTTTTATGAATCATTTACAATGATTTGCCCACCTAGTGATCATGACCTTAAGTACCAGGAAGGCAAAAAAATCAATAATAAATAATTTTCAATGATTTATGTTAATTTAACCACATACACATTCTCAAATGCACATACATCCCTTCTAACACAGAACTTTATTTAGTCTGAAAAGACAATGGATCTTAAAATTCCAAACTGGAAAATAATCTGGGAACAGTCCATTGATATGAATTGGAACTCAATAAAATCACTTACACATCCTGCAAAAGAAGGAAATAATCTGTGGTTTAAACAAATGGTATGCTGTTGTTGTTTAGTTGCTAAATTGTGTTTGGCTCTTTTGTGACCCCATGGACTGTAGCCCACCAGGCTCCTCTGTCCATGGGATTTCCCAGGCAAGAATACTGGAGTGGGTTGCCATTTCCTTCCCCAGGGGATCTTCCTGACCCAGGGATTGAACCTGCATCTCCTGCATTAGCAAGTGGATTCTCTACCATTGAGCCACCTGGGAAGCCTTTAAGCAAATTGTATAGTTGTTTTAAATTTCATCAGAATGAAAATATTGATTCTATTTCCCTTATATTAGAATATTCTTAGGTGTACAATCACAATGAGTGAACTTCATTGAGAGTCAAATATTCATTCAGTTAATGTTAAGGAACTAATTCTCCAAAGATGCCTACATTATTATTTTTAAGTAAGATAGTTGGACTCAAGACAGTTTTATCTTTGACTTAACAAATGCTCTGTCAATGGCATCAATGCACTTTTAGAAAAGTTATTGTTTACAGTCACAATGTACACTCATAAGCTCAGTTTTGTATTTAAAAATAAAAACTAAGAGAAGATAATACACAAATACATTTGCTTGCAACGTCCCAGTCTGACTACTGCTAACATTTTGACATAATTGCATCATCTTTCTTTCATGGAATTAGAATGTGACAAATAAACTAGAAGGCGCTTTGGCCTCCCCTGATCCCAGTTCTGTTGTCCTTCTACCTCTCTAGAGAGAACCATTCATGTGAACTTGATGGGTATTAGCTTTGTCAAATTTTATACTTTTACATTCACGTCATTGTCTATGAATCTATAGATGATGTGTAGTATTATCTATGGGTAATTTTTAAATCTTTTCCTGGTAAAAGGAAACAAATGCAGAAAACCACACAAAATAAATGTATAGTTTTATTAGCTATTGAAAGGTGAACATCTTTGTAAACAGAGTCCAGAGGAACAGGGCTGTGTTCAAAAAGGAACAGATTGGTGGCTACTCCAGAAGTCCCATCCACATGCTCCATCTCATCAAAAACTCCTCCTTCTCCCTAAAAAAAGAAAAAAAAAAAAAAAAACCTGCCTGTTACTATAATCATCCTCTTATATTGCTTTATAACTTTCTCATCCAACTGGGTATCTCCAGACACCATAGTTCTGTTCAGTTTTTAATTTTTGATGTGTCTTTTAAGTCTCATTTTAATCTACCAGTTTCTTTTCCATCCCTTCCTTTTCCTTGTAAGTGAGCTATGGAATCTGCCCTGTAGTTTCTGCATTTTGTTGGTGCATCCCTGTGGTAGGATTGAATGTGTTTCTCTGTGTCTGTATTTCCTGAAAATGGCAGCTAGATCTGAGGCTTGACCAGACTCCAGTTTGATTTCTTCGGTAAGGCTATAAATGGTGTTTTCTTTCATCAGGAAGCCATCATAAGTGTTTTTCTCTTGTTTTATTTTTGTGATATTAGCACTGTTGATGCTCTATGACTGTTACTGCATTGGGGTTACAAAATGGTGCTGTTCTAATATATCAATTATATTTCATTTAGCAGCTGAAATACATTAGAGTCAGTTTCCCTCATCTTCATTATCATTTAGATATATCTTTAGATAGTTGCTGCTGCTGCTAAGTCACTTCAGTCATGTCCTACTCTTAGCGACCCCATGGACTGCAGCCTGCCATGCTCCTCCATCCATGGGATTTTCCAGGCAAGAGTACTGGAGTGGGGTGCCATTGCCTTCTCCATTAGATAGTTGAGTTACTGTCTAAAGTTCATTCCTTAGAAGGGACTCGTGGGAACAATATTCCCTGAATTCTTGCATGTATTTTTTCTCCACAGTTACTAATGGTACTATTTATTCTAAGAAAGGCAGGGTAAATGCTTGATTCTTTTTCTCTACTTGCCAGTTTTCAAATAATTCATTGCCCTTGTGGTATCATCCCAAACTAGTCATTTAGTCAGTTCAGTTCAGTCACTCAGTCATGTCCAACTCTGCAACCCCATGGACTGCAGCACGTCAGGCCTCCCTGTCCATCACCAACTGCCAGAGTTGACTCAAACTCATGTCCATTGAGTCACTGATGCCATCCATCTCATCCTCTGTCATCCCCTTCTCCTCCCACCTTCAATCTTTTCCAGAATCAGGGTCTTTCCAAATGAGTCAGTTCTTCGCATCAGGTAGCCAAAGTATTGAAGTTTCAGTTTCAGCATCAGTCCTTCCAATGAATATTCAGGACTGATCTCTTTTAGAATGGACTAGTTTGATCTCCTTGAAGTCCAAGGGTCTCTCAAGAGTCTTCTCCAACACCACAGTTCAAAAGCATCAATTCTTCAGCACTCAGCTTTCTTTAGAGTCCAACTCTCTCATCCACACATAACTACTGGAAAAACCATAGCCTTGACTAGACAGACCTTTGTTGGCAAAGTAATGTCCCTAGGTTTTCTTTACAGTATCATTATGAACTCATGAATTCATATGCATTTGATGAGTTTTAGTCTACTTCAGTTATTATCCTTTTGAAGCTCAAATTTGTCTCATCTTTGACCAGTGGGAACTTCTGTAAGCTGACTCCTTTTGACATAAGTCTACATAATCATTGATAGCTTCCTCACTAACTGGTATGAGAGTTGTACTAGCCTGTCTAGTACATTTCCAAGCCCAGGCTTGAAATCAGTCATTTCTCTTAGATGCTCTGGTTTCTTTTAGTGGGAAATAGTATTAAGACCACAAGGTCTGAGTGCATAGGAATGTCATTGCTACTCAGTCGGTCATTCTTTCTAGACTTCTTCTGTTGACAGTGATAGAAAACATACATATATATATTTACTTATATTATTTTAAGATAAAACATCAAATGAGTTCATCCTGTCACTTTAAATTCAAATTCAGGACTGCAGGATTTTTTCTTTGCATCTTCTGTCTCATATCGGTATCTTCTTTCCACAGTTGAAGTCCTAACTCTTATGGACAAGGGGATTGATTAAATTAAAATATCTCATGATTACTCATTTACCGATTCTCCTTTTCACATACAAGAAGCTCAGGATGTCAATCTTAATTCTACTATTATTAATATATTTTATAATCCTTGAGAGCAGTTAAATTGTTATTTGAATATGCTTTCCCCATATCTCTACACTTTTTAATCATTGTACTGTATTATTTTAGCATACAGCCATTACATACAATATATACATTCCCTTTGCACCCTCATTTAGTTTTAGTTCCATCAGCAACTATAAGACTGATGTTCACCACCAGCCCTTATGCAGATGTCTCTCTAGTCGAGTTACTATCTAAAATTCATTCCTCAGAAACGACTCATGGGAACAATAGGCCCTGAATTCTTGCATGTTAATAACAAGCTGGCTTGTCCTTTATACTTGAAAGTCAGTGTTTTTCCAGATATAAAACTCCTTGGCATGTAATTTCTTTCCCTAAGTGTTGTAAATCGGAGAAGGCAATGGCACCCCACTCCAGTACTCTTGCCTGGAAAATCCCATGGACAGAGGAGCCTGGTGGGCTGCAGTCCATGGGGTCGCTAAGAGTCGGATACGACTGAGCGACTTCACTTTCACTTTTCACTTTCATGCATTGGAGAAGGAAATAGCAACCCACTCCAGTGTTCTTGCCTGGAGAATCCCAGGGATGCGGGAGCCTGGTGGGCTGCCGTCTATGGGGTTGCACAGAGTCGGGCACGACTGAAGTGACTTAGCAGCAGTAACAGCAAGTGTCATAAGTATGTTATTAAAAGTTTAATCATAATCTAATTTTCCTTTTCTTATAAGTTATTTACTGTTTTTGCCTAGTTCGAATGATTTTTTTTCATTTTTATAAAATTTAGTCATTTAACTAGACTATATCTTGGTGTCAGTTGTTGTATGTTGATGTCCTCAAGCACACGGTATGCTCTCTCAATCTGTGGCTTCAAATACATTTTTTTTAAATCTCACAAACTTTGTAGTATTTGCTCAGTTTTCTTGATTTGGTTTTCTTCTTCGGGGATTTACAGTATCCATATTTTAAATCTTCTTTGCCTGTATTAATGATTTTGCCTATCTCTTGAATGAATAATTTAACAATTTCTTTTCTTCAGCTAAGACAGCAAAAGAGATGATTTATCGTATACATGTTACATTCAGCCACAATTGAGAAGATAACTAGTCCAAAAATCACAGGTCCAGGGCAATGGACCTAAAGGGACCCCTTTGATATAAGCAAGGTGGGTCTCTCAAAGGTGGTCAAGGTGATCAGAATAGCTATGGATGTTCCAGATCCACTGAGACAAGTTCTAGATAGTAGGCATGCCATCCAACAATTTGTACCAGCATCACTGGCCTCTAACTTCCCTTATTTCTGCTTCTGTGGTTTCCATGGCTATACGGGTTTCCTTGGACCTCTGCCTCATCTTTCTTCTTTTGTGCTTCAGCTTGTGTGTTCACTTCTTCCTCCACTTCATTCTCATGGCATGGAGGTTTCTGAAAAGATGGCTTTAGGCTGAGAAATTTATTTATTTTTAATTGGAGGATAATTGCTTTACAATATTGTGTTGGTTTCTGCCATACATCAACATGAACCAGCCATGGGCATACGTATGTCCCCTCCTTCTTGAACCTTCCACCCCATCTCACCCCTCTAGGTAATCAGAACACCGGGTTTGAGCTCCCTGTGTCATACAGCAGATTCCTACCAGCTACCTATTTCACACACAGTAATGTGCATATTTCAGTACTCTCTCTATTCATCCCACCCTCTCCTTTCCGCCTGTGTCACAAGTCTTTCTCTATGTCTGCGCCTCCACTGCTGCTCTGCAGATAGGTTCATTAGTACTATCTTCCTAGACTCCATATACATACATTAATATATGATGAATACTTCTTCATCACTTCATTTCTTTTTTTATCTTGAAAGTTTTCCTCTTTTTCATCTTCTATTTCTTTTACAATGTGAGCTATTGTATGCCTTTATTCTCACATTCATTCTAATATGGATGTCATTTCTTTTATAATTTTGTGTTCTTTCCTGAATTCTTTTATTCCATTTCTGAGTTTTTTCAGTTCTGATTTCTGTTGTTCTTTCATGTCTTGTATCGTTTTATTAATACTTCTCACTCATTTTAAAATACTGTTATGTTTTAATCCTTTTTTTTTTGGCACGATTTTCTGGCATGCTTTTGCTATCTGCAAGGATGTGATTCTGTTCCTTATTCTTTTTTTTCTTCTTATAATAACTTTGTATGGGAGTTGACCTAGATACATTTCTGTTGCTTATTTTTATGTGAAATTATTTTTCCAAAACTCTTAGAAAGAGAAGTGGTTCAGGGCAGCCTCTCCAAATGCACAGAATTCCTTCCTCTGTTGTTTTTGTTGGTGTTAAAAAATAAACACATGGCTGCTTGCATTTTGAGATTTTCTGATTCTATCTTCCTGCCCACTTTTATCTGGATTTTCTCTTTGTTTTGCTTCTATCCAGCTAATTTCTCCTCAGTGTGAGTCTTATCCTGGAAGGGAGCTCTGGTAGATGAGTTTCTAGAATTCGGGGATGCCTCACCACTCAAATGCCTTTGTCCTTCTAACCCTGAGTCTTTTGTACTCATGTCCAACAGAAGTGGGCTAAACCTCATCCCCGCCTTTCCCACTTTCAGCTGATATTCTTACTGGCCCACCATACTTTGTCATCAATACCCAGGCTGTTTTGGCGATTCATCTATTTACTCCTTGCATCCCTTTACTTTCTCCCACACTTGATAACCCCCAAGTCTCACAGTTGTGAGTGATTTCTTGTTGCCTTAATTGTATTTGGGGGCTCATGGAGATATCTAGTTTTGCTGTAACTAATGTTCATAGTGTTTTGGTTTTCCTATTCAGAAGCTTTATTATTATTATTATTTTTTTTAATTGAGATTCAGTGAAATACGAAAACTCTGCTGCCTCAGAATCCTCCCTTGTGGGGATCTCATTTTTACATCAATAGTTACTGCATATACCACTCTGCAACTTCTGGTTTTCAGTCAACAGTATGTTTTTGGATCTATACATGTCAAGATATACATAGACTTAGGTCGAGCCTCTAAGTTATTCTACAGTCCTTCACCATATAAATGTCCCTTATTTTATTTATCCATCCCTTTATTATTGGACATTCAGCACCTATTATAAACCTTACTTTTTATTCTCAGATCTCTGAATTAGAGGAAGAAGAAGAAAATGTTATTATCATTTTACAAGGAAAAAAAATAAATAGTCATAATTATCATTAAGACTTGTTTTGACTAGTTTTCATTTCTGTGTAGCAGACCACACTGATAGATATCACCATTTGTGCCTCGAGTTTGATTTTCTCTTTTTAGGCAAAGTTTTGTTGTTCAAAGGTGAAAGCGTGAGTAAAAATCCTGTTTCTCAGATGATCCTGTTCTAATGTACCAGCAAAACATAAAAATGCATTAACCAAGATTGCTGGTATTCAAGGTTCCATCTTGGCTCCTTCTGACTCTTAACAAAAAATTTTTGTTCAGGTAAAATGAGAGGCTGAAAGTCAGATTCCAGTAAAATAGTAGCTGGCACATCACCAAAGGGAAGCAAAGGAGGTATTTCTGTTTTCAGTAGTGGGCTACCTTTCAATTAGAGGAGATTTTCAAAGAATTCATAAGCCTACTTGGGGGTATTTTCATTTTGTTAATTAACATTTATGTCTGGGTGGAAATAAAGCACTCAGTTCAGATTAAAGGCTCTTTGACCTGACAGACAGGAAGGCAGAGTGGACGTTACTGTTTCCATTTTGTGGAGGCGGAAGAACATATAGAACAGTCATGCGAATTGTGTAGGGCAACAGTGGCAGTCTGATCGTTGGCTGAAGATTTCTCCTTCTAGAAGACATCCTAGGACTGCTTTGTTTATGAAATATGAAAACATCCGCACTGCCTGAGTACACCCAATGTTGCCTTCTCTCTGGAGAGCTAGGAGAATGGGAGAGAGGGGAAGTCAAATTATGCACAGCAACAGTTAGGATTTTTAAAATTACTTTTAAGTAATACTGCTTTTACCTCCAAAGCTAAATAAGTTTATAAAACATAACCTTAGCAGAAAAAAGCATGCAGAAACATTCTGGAGAATAATCACTCAGTAAATCATGTTGGCCTTTCCTGTGCCTGGGAAGACAGTTTTTTCGAATTGTGCAAAATATTTCTGACCTTCAGTTTCACCCACTGCTTTTGCCTCTGGCTCTCATTAGTAAACACCTTGGAAGAATCTCAGAATTGTTAATGGAAAAATGATTAATAGAATCATTCTCACCAGGGGTCAGCAGACTCCTATGCCCTCAGTGTCTTGCTAGAACTTCACTTTCTTGGGTCACCTGTGCAGAAATCTTATCTCCGTGGAGTATGATAGTTAAAAACTGATGTCAACTTAAAATGAGAAAGGCAACTCTCTTCGCATTCTGTAGGCTCTGAAAATCTACATGCACCCTTAGAACACACAGCCACAGAACTATCTTGGTGGTCAACTCATTGTGTTTTAAATTTCTAATTAGTAAGTTGGTATACACCTGCCATACCCGAGGTAGATGAGGCATCAAAAAATGTCCTAAGTACATTGAAATGCATACTACAAATAACTTGGGCTTTTGGAATAAAAGATTTTAATCTCTTACTGAACCATTCTACCCTTGAGGAAGCCTTCAATTCTCAAAGTTTCTTCTCATAGAATGAGGGTGAAAAAACCACTCCCCCAAAAGTCTCTTATGAGAAAAGAAATGATGGTAAACCTAAAGGTGACTTACTACCTGAAATGTTCTAGGTTTTATTTACACCCATATATATGGATACACTTAACATATGATGACTGTGCAATTGTTTCTTTTTTAACCTTCCTTTGCCTTTGGAATTGGCCATACCTTTTTATCCCTATGCTGTTTCAAGTCCTTTTCATTCTGTAGAAATTAAACGCTCTTGTAACTTCCTGGTCGCAAGCACAATTTAACTGTAGACTTTTTACATCAGATAGGTTACTAGCACTATGTTGGTGTCAATCTTTTGTTCAGTTGTAGCAATAACAGGTTATCACCTAATTATGGCTGACTGGGCCCGATCAGGCTTTTTCTAGAGACTTTGCCTATCTCTGCTCTGTCGTCTTCTAGGTCTATCTAGAGTTTAGCTCTCAGAAACCCAGCTCGTGTCCCACATTAGCCATTTCTGCAGTAGCCTGTCATTCTTAACCATCACGAAATTTGAGGAAACTGATTGTTGGCCCTGCACAGAGATTAGGAAATGTTGCCACTTACTTCAACTTGAGCAAAACAAGATTCTAGAATAAATACACACATACACACACATGCACACGGAAGCATCTCTTATTTTACCAGAAAGAAAAAAAATTGTTCCCTGCCTTTCAGACAACACTGCAAGTGTATCAAAGAACACCTGGTGTCCATTTTTAAATTGCTCTGCTCTTGGCTAAACTAGTTCTCACGAACAACACTGGAAACTCATTCCAAAGTGCGTTACAAGTCTGTGTAAGTTTGAATGTCAGTTATATAATCCTCCAACTTCCAAGACAACATAGTGAAGGGGACTGAATCCTACTCCTACATTTTTCAGATGAGGAAACTGAAACCCAGAAGGGAAATCAACCTGACCAAGGTCAAAGCCAGTTACCCAGTGCTGAAACCCAAGTCTCTGAGTTCTGGAGCATCAAAGTTCCTTAGGACCCCTAAAAAGGAACACCCAAGGGGGTGCTGTTTTTATTTTATAGCAGTAGTGTTGAGATTTAGTTCAATTATACATGCATTTAAAGTGTATACTTCAATTAATAATTAAGTCACTCAGTTGTGTCTGACTCTTTGCAACCCCATGAACTGTAGCCCACCAGGCTCCTCTGTCCATGGAATTTTCCAGGCAAGAATACTGGAGTGGATAGCCATTCTCTTCTCCAGGGGATCTTCCCAACCTAAGGATTGAACACATGTCTCCTGCACCACAGGTGCATTCTTTACCATCTGAGCCACCAGGAAAGCCCAAGAATACTGGAGTGGGTAGCCTATCCCTTTTCCAGGGGATCTTCCTGACCCAGGAATGGAAACGGGGCCTCATGCAGTGCAGGCAGATTCTTTACCAGCTGAACGGAGTTGTATGTCCATCACCACCATATATTTAAGAATATTTTCATTATATCAACAAGGACCTCCACCCACCTCAGTTGCCCACTCCTAACCATCCATTCCTTCCAGCCCTAAGCAACCACAAGTTGACTTTCTGTCTCTATGAATTTGCCTATTGTGGTCATCTCATATAAATGCAACCACAGAAGCATGTTTCTTTCATTTAGCATAATTAATGTTCATCCATGTTGTACCATGTATCAGAAAGTCATTACTCTTTATAGCTGGATACCATTTTGTTATGCGTAGATAGACTATTTTTTTCATCCATTCAGTCATTAATGGACGTTTGGATTTGAATTGTTTCCACTTATTTGATTTTATATAAAGATAATTCCACTATGAACATTCATGTGTAAGTTTTTGTGTGGAAATGTTTGTATTCTTTTGGGTATATGCCAGCAGTGGGCTTGTTGGCACACATAGTAACCCTATACTTAACCTTTTGAGGATCTGTCAGACTGTTTACCAAAGTGGCTGTACCATTTTATATTCCTGCCAGCAGAATATGAAGATTCTAATTTCTTCATGGCCTCATCATTTCTTGTGCTTATCTTTATTTTTATTCTAGCATATCATAGTGGGTGTGAAGTGGCATCTCATTGTGGTTTTTAACATTTTCCTCTAACAGCTAATGATGTTGACCATCTTTTCATGTGCTTATTAGCTATTTGTGTAACTTCTTTGGAGAATATCTAGTCAGACACGTTTTGAAAATGTTTGGTACAATTCACCAGTGAAGCTGTCTGGCCCTGGGCTTTCCTTTATGGGACATTTTTGATTACTAGTTAAATCTCTTGTTATATCTCTATTAAGATTGTCTATTTATTCTTAAGTCAGTTTCAGCAGTCTGTCTTTCTAGGAATTTGTCCATTTCTTCTAAATTATCTAATTTGCTGCCATGAAGATGTCATAGTATTTCCTTATCATTCTTTTTATTTTTGTAAGGTCCATAGTAATGTGCGATAGGTTTTAAGTTCCTATTTAAAAAGCATAATGAATTTGAAGTCTTGTGCTTTATCACGAAAAAAAAAGTCCCATGAAACTATTTTAATATGAAAGTAGTATTTACATTGTGCCTCCCTTATGGTTATTTACCATTAAGAATCTGCCTGCAATGCAGGAGACTCCGGTTCAATTCCTGGGTTGGGAAGATGCCCTGGAGAATGGATAGGCTACCCACTCCAGTATTCTTGCCTGGAAAATTCCATGGACAGAGGAGCCTGGCAGGCTACAGTCAATGGGGTCATAAGGAGTCAGACACAATTGAGTGACTTTCACTTTTCAAGAGTATTGGCTCTCTTACTAGTACTCCCACTCCAGTACTCTTGCTTGGAGAATTCCATAAGACAGAGGAGCCTGGTGGGCTACAGTCCATGCTGTCACAAAGAGTGGAACATGCATAAGTGATGAACACTTTCTCTTTCAAGAGTACTAGAGAGAGTTCCCATATTTATCTTGTTATTCCACTACCCTACTCCCCAAATAACTGGCAGCCCAGTTTGAGGTAAACAGGACAAGAAAAATTCCCAGGGAGAGTTTCCCATCTGTTCCTGGACAGTCCATCTATCCTAACCTTGCTAAAGTCCTCCTTGGAATGACCAGGGTTCCACAATGGCTGACAAAGCAGAGAAACAGGGCCAGAGAGTTAACAGGTTTCATTGTGCAAACAGATTGATGCACAAAGCCTTCCTGTACTGTCATAACAGGGGAGGCAGGAGGAAGGGGATTGTTTAGGTAATGGGTTTGTGTGTGTCTATGTGTGTGTTCTCTCTGGTGTAGGTGGCAATACAGAGACACCTGTGACTGTTAGTATCTTTTTATCTCTGGGATACCAACAGCAAAAGCTAAATAGTCAAAGTCAAGTCTTTTTTCCCCCCAAATGAATACCAGAGAAGAATATTTTCAACAAAGCAATACTTCAGATTATTTACTTTCCAGCAAATCCTGTTTCTATCATTAACAGATGAGATCCTCACTACCATTCAGACGTTCCCTGCTACACAAAAGAAAATGAGACTCCAGAATTTAACTGTATTTTTATCAAAAACTAGCCTTCTTTAGCATGTATAGTAAGCAAAGTAGCATTTACATAAACCAGAGCTGGAAATGATATTTTCATGGATATAATAACTGTAACATTTCTGCCAAATCCTTATAATTAATCACTCGAATTAATGATAAATTAAGCACTCAGCTTCAGTTCCTAGTAAAGATCATTATTGACTCATGTGTTAAATTCATCATAATAATCTATTTCCCCTGCTTTATCTTTCTTAGAAAAACTGTTCTTGAAGACCACTTGCTATTTAGTGGTACATATATTTGGACCAGACATCACAAAACTGTGAGTATACTAATACATTCATCTGATTCAGTTGCTGGGACATGGTGGGAGGTGGGGAGAAAACTGGGAGATGCCTGGCTCCATTTCCAGCCGGATGTACTTACTGTACACGACATAAGTCCTATCTGGTTCTTGTTAATAGTAGAAAATTCAAACCTGACTCAGATCGTCATCCTAGGCAAAGGCTCTCTTCAAATTACTGTGTGGCAACTTGGCTCAGTTTCTCTCCAAGGGCCGTTTGGAAGAATTTTGACCAATAATGCCAATAAATGGGGAGATCCTAGTGGCTGGGACTGGATGTCTGCCCCCTTCTCTTGGGCTTTCCCTCCAGTCCCTCCTGGATTCTCAGGCCGTATGCTTCTCAGGTTCTTCTCTTCTTGCCTCCCACTTGCTGGCTGCCTGGCCTTCTCCTCTTCTCCAACCCCTGCCCCTTAGGATCCTATATGCATGCCATTGTCATTTTCTGTCTGCTTCCTTTCTTCTACCTTTTTTTCTTTTTTGAGCTCAGGACACTGAATCAGACACATCATATTCCTGTCCTTGGCTCTTTCTCATCAAGAATCCAAACTTGGCTTTCTTGCATTTCTTATCCAGTTATTTACCTAGTTATTCTGAATAATGTCATTAGCCCCCAAACCTACCACCCAAAGCAAAGTCTGGACCTTGACAATAACTTACCCTAACCACAGGGTCTCGTGTCTTTATTCTCATGATTTTCTCCACCCAAGTAATAAAGTCCATGCTCATCATTCTCTTGTTTTCCTTTTGTATAGTTATATATATATATGTATATTTTTATTAATATAATACATTATAGTCATAAAATAATATATAAGTAATTATTAAAACCTATTATGATTATTTTCTATATTCCTTTAAAGCATATTTTAAAATTTTAGTTATTTCTTTATAAAGAGATTATCACATCATTCATAATCTTTGGGGACCTACCACTTAAAATTGTATGTCTAAGATTCATCCATAGATTCGCGGCATTGCTGTAGTTCATGCACTCTGAGTACATAGAATATCCCATTGTGTCTCTACAAGAATCTATTCCCTCACTCTCCCATTGATGGGTATTTGGCTTGTTTTCTGATTTTCTCTTTTGTGAAGAAAGTGCTGCTGTGAACGTTCTTACATGGTTCCTGTTTTATATGCCCTTAGCCTCAGAGCAGAGTGGCTCAGAGAAACTACCCCCACAGCAGGGTAGCCTGCAGTTAAAGATTTCTAAAGACAAAAGAAACTTAAAACAATACAGACCAGAGGGACAATCAGTGCTCCATCGTGCTGTGCCCCTGCCTCTATTTATGTTAATCTCACTCTACTGTGGTCAGTGATTTTTCATGGACCCTGGACTGGGAGTGTTTAGAAGGCAGGGATTCCCATCTTCTTAGCTCGTCTCTCTATTACTGCCACTGCCTCCTAACAGGACCCCAGGCCTGCTGGATCCCCCATTGCCCTGCAAGTCCATAATCCACATTCTAGCTGATCAAATAGCTTCTTAATGCAAAACTAACTACGGCAATCTCCAACATAAAGTTTTTTACACACTTTACAGGATTCCTTAGCCCCCTGCACAAAGCTGTTTATGACCTTATCTCTGAGAACATGTTCAGACTCATTCCTGGCTCTTCTATAGCATACCATGCTCCAAAACAGTTGTAATTTTCCACACACACCAGAAGGTTTTTGCTTCAGGACTTTTGCGTGAAATGTTCCCTCATCTCCTACTTCTTTAGATCTTAGTTCCAGGGTCACTTCCTCTGGAAGTTTCCCTGACTCTCCCCAGGCTAAGATAGATACCTCCAACACACACACACACACACACACACACACACTCACACAAATTCTTCCTTTCCTATGCAAACTCCTGTGTGCTTTTCACATCTGTTTGTAATGTAATTCTCCATTTACTTTTCTAAGTTGCTAATGAGATTGAAATACTTCTGAGAACTAAGACTACATTTTTTAATCTAAGCAAAATATTAATACTTAAGCAAAATACTGAATATACAGAAGGAAGGAAAAAAGGAGGAAGGAGGGATCTTTGTATCACCAGAAAGAGAAGTCATTCAGTCATGTCTGACTCTTTGCAACCCCATGGACTGTAGCCTACCAGGCTTCTATGTCCATGGGATTTTCCAGGCAAGAGTACTGGAGTGGGTTGCCATTTCCTTCTCCAGGGGATCTTCCTGACCCAGGGATCGAACCCAGGTCTCCTGCATTGCAGACAGATGCTTTACCATCTGAGCCACCAGGGAAGCCTGTAACAGCAGGGCTTGGGGCAATACTTAAGCATAGAAAGTCTTCGATAAACATTCGTTAAATTGATTAATTCTTTTTAAAAACAAAATTATCACCACAGATGAACTCTGACTAGACTGCTTCAAAGAAAATTACTTGAACATATAAAAAAAGAAAAAAAAATAGCCTATAGTGAATCTGTTTACACACCTAGTCTGAGCCAGGTGCGCTGGGGAAACATCAGCTTGGCCAGAGAGGTTTTCTTGGACCTGGATTAGGGGACTGGAGAGTCACAGAGGCCAACAAAGGGCAGTACCCACAGATATCTAAAAGGGATATCAGAGATTAGCTACCAAGTGTGCTGGGAGTAATAGGGAAGTGGCCTGGCTTCACTGGGACATCCATTGTTATTCTATAGCTGGCTGGAGGGTGCTGAGTGCAAGAGCCAGGTAAGCATGGGATCAAAGGGAGGACAGACTTTGCACCAGTACTATAGGTGTGGACTGTACAAGAGACAGTCACCACCTCAAATAACTACAAATGGACACAGAGGGTTGAGAAAGAATGGGCCCAGCAAGCCATTGAAAGAGTAGGTGATAGGGAAAGGAGGAAAGTTCTTTCTTTGAGATGACTCAAAGTTATACGATGGCTAATTCTCACTAGCATGGGATAAGCCACTATGAAGAAAGATAGATGTAATAAACAATCCCTCTTTGCGGTTCCATCCACTGTTAGTTTTGTTTGTGAGTAATTTTTCAGGACCCATATTAGTTGTTTGCTGATAGAAATTACTCTTCCTATGGTGGCCTCTTCTTACAGCTTGTTTTAATCAATCACATGAAGTTCTGGGTTGATGTAGACCCTGAACATGACAATCTTATAATTTAGTTTTACCTAAATTTCAGGCTTCCAATATTAAATGTGTTTCCTAACCCAGAGGGCATCTCTCCTCATTATTTCACACCAGTCAATTCTCAGTGATTCATGGGCTAATTATTCAGCAATTACATTTTCTACCCACTGGCAAACCACAAGATATTGTTAGGAAGTGGGGCACTTAGCATTCAGGCATTCATTCCCCCAAGAACCCAGGTCAGACAGGGTGGGGCTACTTCCAGGAGCAGCCTGGCCCAGCCAGCAACCAGGGGCCCAGTCCTCCTTGTTCTGACATCCACTGTGCCAAATATTGCCAACCAAACCTGATGCTGGTCTTCTGCTCATCTCCCTTGCTTCATAGTATCTATGCTCTCAATCATAAATTCCTATATTCCAACTTAAGAGTTCTCAGAGATCAGGAGAGGCCTAAACTACTAACATATTTAGAAGAAAAATGCAAAACAGAGTTTATAACAATTTTGATACACCTTAAGTGTAATTAATGTATTTTTAAAGGACAAAAATATAAAGTATTACAACTGAGCCATTCACAGGACAATGGCAAAGGGGTGGGAGGGAAGCTCAAGAGGGAGGTGATATATGTATACTTAACAGCTGATTCACATTGTTGTACAGCAGAAACTAACATACCATTATAAAGCAATTATCCTCCAATTAAAAAAAAAATCCTAGGATAAACCATAATGGAAAAGAATAATAAAAAAAACCATGTGTGTGTGTATATATATATATATATATATATATATATATATATACTGCTATTGCTACTGCTAAGTCGCTTCAGTCGTGTCCGACTCTGTGCGACCCCATAGACAGCAGCCCACCAGGCTCCCCTGTCCCTGGGATTCTCCAGGCAAGAATACTGGACTGAGTTGCCATTTCCTTCTCCAATGCATGAAGGTGAAAAGTGAAAGTGAAGTCGCTCAGTCCTGTCCGACCCTGAGCGACCCCATGGACTGCAGCCTACCGGGCTCCTCAGTCCATGGGATTTTCCAGGCAAGAGTACTGGAGTGGGGTGCCATTGCCTTCTCCGATCTATATATATAGATATATAGATACAAGAAAATTGCTTTGCTATATAACAGGAATTAACATTGTAAATCAGCTATAATTCAATAAGAGTAAATAAGGAAAAAGATAACTACAAGATTTCTATAAATGATTAAATTCATAGTACACTCTGAAGAGCGTAGTCCAGAAGTGGGATAAAAGTGTTAAGTCATATGAGGAAGATCTTTTTTCAATGCTATGAGTGTGTCTCTGCGACTATATATTAATGCATAAATCCTCCTTTGGAAGTGATGTCAAAGGTTTAAATTTGAGAGCTTTCATGTGTGAAAGGCCCTGTCCTTGCTCTCTGCCATAGGCTATCACTCTACCTGTCTGTCCAAACTTAACCCTGACCTTGCTCCCTTCTTCTGAGTTATGATGATGATGAACGATCATCAGCATTGACTTCATTCTACCATGATCCTAATTAAATTTGTTAATTAGCTCTGTCAAATGTGTTGAAGTTTCCTGCCCACAAGACTCACTCCTGTAAAGGTCATAAAAGGATATAAATTGAAATGTGACCATTTTGGTCTTATTTGCTGCTCTGGAAAAGAGAAAGCAATGTTGAGTGGGAATAGTTATTACAGGTTTAGAGATTTCCTAAGTGAAAGTGAAAGTTGCTCAGTCATGTCCAACTCTTTACAACCCCATGGAATTCTCCAGGCCAGAATACTGGAGCGGGTAGCCTTTCCCTTCTCCAGGGGATCTTCCCAACCCAGGGATTGAACCCAGGTCTCCCACATAGCAGGCAGATGCTTTACCACCTGAGCCACCAGGGAAGCCCAAGAATACTAGAGTGCATAGCCTGTCCCTTCTCCAGTGGATCTTCCTGACCCAGGAATCAAACCAGGGTGTCCTGAATTGCAGGTGGATTCTTTACCAGCTGAGCCACCAGGGAAGCCCCTGGTAGGAAATTTGGAGATTTCCTAAGGATTTCACAAAGTATGTGTAGCCTAGGCCTTTTGTCCTGAGGTTGGTCAAGAGCACACATGCTACTTTGCCACTTCTTTGCAGCTTGCACATCCTTATCGTGATACACTTGTCTGGACATATGAGGCTCAGCATTTTCTATTCTTGTCCAAAGGAGTGCTTCTCACATTCAGTCTTTCTGATGATAAAACTCTGGTCTTAGAGGATTTGGGAGGGATACCACATGCCCAGCCTCCCTCTCCTATTTTTCAGTTAGAGAACACCAGTCTGAATGAGGGGCCCCCATCTTCACTCTCATATTCAAGTTCACTTACTTGAAATTGTGCTCTATTTGCAGGGGAAACAGAATAGGTGGACACCATATGATGAGTTGGCTCTTGTGGTTCTGAATTGCCACAGATGGGATATTGGCCTTAGGTTAAAAAAAAAAAAAAATTAAGCAGAGCCCTATTTATCACCCTTCTGAGTCCACTAAATACCAGATTCCCACAAAGACAGCAGTCATCAGTTAAATAAATGAACCATTAAATCGAGAACAGATGTGTGAAAACAGTCACCCTCTCCTGATTTACTGACCCTGGGTAGATATTACTTTGGTAATGGACCTTGTGTGTCACAAATAGCTTGTCCCACTGCTTAGCCACCTTTAAGTTGGTTACCTTCCCCTCCACCTCCCATGCGGAAACCCTGGGGCCAAGTGGATGATTCATGATGATCTCGCTTTTTTTTTTTTTTTTTTTTTTTTTTTTAAATTTTATTTTTTAAAAAAAAATCACATGCTCCCCATCCTGAACCCTCCTCCCTCCCAACCTCCCCATACCATCCCCCTGGGCCTTCCCAGCGCACCAGCCCCAAGCATCCAGCATCGTGCACTGAACCTGGACTGGCATCTCGTTTCATACATGACATTTCACATGTTTCAATGACATTCTCCCAAATCTTCCCACCCTCTCCCACAGAGTCCATAAGACTGTTCTATACATCAGTGTCTCTTTTGCTGTCTCGTACACAGGGTTATCGTTACCATCTTTCTAAATTCCATATACATGCGTTAGTATACTGTATTTATGTTTTTCCTTCTGGCTTACTTCACTCTGTATAATAGTCTCCAGTTTCATCCACCTCATTAGAACTGATTCAAATGTATTCTTTTTAATGGCTGAGTAATACTCCATTGTGTATATGTACCACAGCTTTCTTATCCATTCATCTGCTGATGGACATCTAGGTTGCTTCCATGTCCTGGCTATTATAAACAGTGCTGCGATGAACATTGGGGTACACGTGTCTCTTTCAATTCTGGTTTCCTCAGTGTGTATGCCCAGCAGTGGGGTTGCTGGATCATAAGGCAGTTCTATTTCCAGTTTTTTAAGGAATCTCCACACTGTTCTCCATAGTGGCTGTACTAATTTGCATTCCCACCAACAGTGTAAGAGGGTTCCCTTTTCTCCACACCCTCTCCAGCATTTATTATTTGTAGACTTTTGGATCGCAGCCATTCTGACTGGTGTGAAATGGTACCTCATAGTGGTTTTGATTTGCATTTCTCTGATAAAGAGTGATGTTGAACATCTTTTCATCTTCACTCTCATATTCAAGTTCACTTACTTGAAATTGTGCTCTATTTGCAGGGGAAACAGAATAGGTGGACACCATATGATGAGTTGGCTCTTGTGGTTCTGAATTGCCACAGATGGGATATTGGCCTTAGGTTAAAAAAAAAAAAAAATTAAGCAGAGCCCTATTTATCACCCTTCTGAGTCCACTAAATACCAGATTCCCACAAAGACAGCAGTCATCAGTTAAATAAATGAACCATTAAATCGAGAACAGATGTGTGAAAACAGTCACCCTCTCCTGATTTACTGACCCTGGGTAGATATTACTTTGGTAATGGACCTTGTGTGTCACAAATAGCTTGTCCCACTGCTTAGCCACCTTTAAGTTGGTTACCTTCCCCTCCACCTCCCATGCGGAAACCCTGGGGCCAAGTGGATGATTCATGATGATCTCGCTTTGCCCTCTTAACTCAGGTGCTCACAAAAGGCTGAAAAGCCATCTTGCCAGTCACGTTGTTAGTCTCATTCAGCTGGAATGAAATTTGGAAGCCGCGATCTTAGCCTATGTTTTCACATACTGCTACTGCTAAGCTGCTAAGTCGCTTCAGTCATGTCCGACTCTGTGCTACCCCATAAACGGCAGCCCACCAGGCTCCCCCGTCCCTGGGATTCTCCAGGCAAGAACACTGGAGTGGGTAGCCATTTCCTTCTCCAGTATGTTTTCACATACTAGTGACCTTCAATTTTTTTTTCTTTTTTATTGAAGTATAGTTGATTTATAATATTGTCTAAGTTTCAAGGGTACAACAAAGTGATTTGATTATGCATATATTTCTTTATTTTATTTTCCATTATAGTTTATTGCAAGATATTAAATATAGTTCCCTGTGCTACACAGTAAAACCTTGTTGTTTATCTATTTCGTATGTTAGTCTGCATCTGTTAATCCCATATTCCTAATTTATCCCTCCCATCTTCCCCTTTGGTAACCTTAAGTCTGTTTTCTATATCTATGAGTCTATTTCTATTTTGTATATAAGTTCATTTGAGCTATTTTTTATATTCTACATATAAGTAATATATAATATTTGTCTTTGACTTACTTCACTTATGATAATCTTCAGGTCCATCCATATTGCAGCAAATGGCATTATTTCATTCTTTTTTATGGTATCATTTAATTCTTTTGTATTCATTTTCTTGGTTTAAGAAGCGTGTTGGGAGTGGCAGGTAGAAACTGAATATGGAGGCTTTGTTTTAGCCCCTTCAAATCTAAACATAAACCCAAATGCTTGAAGAACACTATCCTTACATCATCCCCAGGGGAAAAAGTCAAAGGTAAAAAAATAAATTTACTTTAAAAGGAAAAGAGATGCTTTGATTACACCTAAGAAAATGATTTCGGTTGTTTAAGGCCATATCATAAAGATATTTTTTGCTATAAGGCTCAGCAAACTTTAAAATATTGTTACACTCCTGTCCATTTCTCCTATCTCAATTTTATTTATGGCTTTTCCAGAAAAGCATCCCAGTGCCCATGCAAGAGGCTGGCTTACAGCTCAGTGCTGTTAGCCCGTCTCTCCCTGCGCCCAGGACCTTAATGTGAAAGTAGAATGCAAGTGGCAGGAAATTGTTCTGATCCAGCAGCTACACAGGACTGGACTCAAAGGCCATGCCAGAATCCATTCCGGGGATTTACCTTCTTTTGAAATTACTTCTGCTTTCTAATGCCTGAGAGCTTTTAAATAGCCTTTGTTTTACCCTATTTCCCTCCAGATTCAGAGCAGATATGAATGCTGATGTGGTGTGTCATACCCTGGAGTTTTGTAAACAGGATCCCGGCCAACCCTTGTGTCACCTCTATCCCCTTCCCAAGGTGAGTGGTTTTTCATTCCGAACGTCAGATCACAATGCCATGCAAGCCCTTTGGACATGTTGTAAAGGGAGGTTCAGCTTCACTGGCTCCGTGGTTTGGGACAGGGACCTGCAAAACGACATTTTCCATTACATCACCCAAAATAATATTCCCAAAGTTCAACTTAAATGCCTCCCCCATGCTGCCAAAGAATGTCTTTGCTGTTTATTTTGGACTGTAATCTAGACTTGGGCAGGCAGTACATAGGAAATCTGGCCAGCCAAGGTGAGGAGAGGTTAAATCCCTCTCTACCCCTTAAAATTCAAGCAAGTTACTTTTATAGAGTGACCAACTCATGTATTTTGCCTACGACTTTTCTGGTATCAGCAATGGAAATCCCACATCCTGGGAAAACTCAGGCATTTGGTTCCCCTAGTCTAAGTTTTATTGTTCTCACTAATGTGGGCCTAATCAAATACCTGAAATACCTCCCTACTACATTTGTTGGGGAAAGTAGGTAAATTAATACATATAAAATGCTTAGTGCAATACCAGCTGTGTAAATAAGTATTAATAAAATGGTAGCTAATATAATTATTACCAATATTATTATTATTCAGAGATAGCTGTTCAGAATACCCTGTGTGCATTTTATCATGTTGGACAATTTTTTTTTGGAATGCAGACAGAGAAAGGCAAGTGTTGACACAATTTCCTGCTAATGCTGTGTGCTTAGTCATATCTGACTCTTTGCAATTCCATGAACTGTAGCCCATGAGGCTCCACTCTCCATGGAGTTTTCCAGGCAAAAATTACTAGAGTGGGTTGCCATTTCCTACTCCAGTGGATCTTCCTGACCCAGAGATCAGACCTGCGTCTCCTGCATCTCTTGTCCTGGCAGGCAGACTCTTTACCACTAGAGCCACCTGGGAAGCCTTACCCATGCTGTGAATGAAATATAAGATTAGATCTGGTTGGGTATCAAATAATGATTTTCAGAAACTTCCTATGAAAATAAAATAAAACAAAATTTTATGCCCCCTTTCCCATAATTGTAGTCTTTCTGTGTATAACATAACAGGCTTCTGATTACTTGTCATTTCCTTTTTATTTTTATTGAAAAAAGGCCAGTTTAACACACTTTTGGTCTTGGCATGGTTTTGCTGACTGGCAATATTAAATATCATGATCCTAAAAGATGATGCTGTTATTAAAGTGCTGCACTCAATATCTCAGCAAATTTGGAAAACTCAGCAGTGGCCACAGGACTGGAAAAGGTCAGTTTTCATTCCAATCTGAAAGAAGGGCAATGCCAAAGAATGTTCAAACTACTGCATAATTGCACTTGTTTCACAAGCTAGCAAGGTAATGCTCAATATCTTTAAGCTAGGCTTCAACAATACGTGAATCAAGAACTTCCAGGTGTACAAGTTGGATTTAGAAAAGGCAGAGGAATCAAAGATCAAATTGCCAACATCCCTTGGATCATAGAAAAAGCAAGAGAATTCCAGTAAACATCTACTTCTGCTTCATTGACTACGCTAAAGTTTTTGACTGTGTGGATCACCACAAACTGTGGAAAATTCTTGAGAAGATGGGAATACCAGATCAACTTACCACCCTCCTGAGAAACCTGTATGTAGGTCAAGAATAAACAAAACCAGATATGGAACAATGGACTGGTTCAAAATTGGGAAGTAGGTCAAGTACGTCAAGAATACATCAAGGCTGTATGTCGTCACCCTTTTATTTAACTCATACGCAGAGCACATCATGAGAAATGCTGGGCTGGATGAAGCACACGCTGGAATCAAGATTGACGGGAGAAATATCAATAACCTCAGATATGCCAATGAAACCACCTTTATGGCAGAAAGTAAAGAGGAACTAAAGAGCCTCTTGATGAAGGTGAAAGAGGAGAGTGAAAAAGTTGGCTTAAAACTCACCATTCAAAAAATGAAGATCATGGCATCCAGTCCCATCACTTCATAGCATATAGATGGGGAAAAAATGGAAACAGTGACAAGACTTTATTTTCCTGGGTTCCAAAATTACTGTGGACAGTGACTACAGCCATGAAATTAAGAGATGTTTGCTCCTTGGAAGAAAAACTATGATTAACCTAGACAGCATATTAAAAAGCAGAGCCATTACTTTGCCAACAAATGTCTATCTAGTCAAAGCTATGGTTTTTCCAGTAGTCATGTACGGATGTGAGAGTTGGACCATAAAGAAAGCTGAGCACCAAAGAATTGATGCTTTTAAGCTGTGGTGCTGGAGAAGGCTCTTGAAAGTCCCCTGGACTGCAAGGAGATCAAACCAGTCAAACCTAAAGGAAATCAACCCTGAATATTCATTTAAAGGACTGATGCTGAGGCTGAAGCTCCAATACATTGGCCACCTGATGTGATTCACTGGAAAAGACCCTGATGCTGGAAAAGATTGACAGCATGAGGAGAAGAGGGTGACAGGGGATGAGATGGTTGGATGGCATCATTGACTCAATGGACATGAGTTTGAGGAAACTCCGGAAGATAGTGAAGAACAGGGAGCCTGGTGTGCTGCAGTCCATGCGGTCACAAAGAGTCGGACACAACTGAGTGACTGAACAACAAATATTAAATATCATAAGCCTGTTCCTTGAGCAGAGAGATAGAGATGTAAATATTTGGGGTACATGTGCATTTCATGCTAACTTGATGGTTGACTTAAACTGCTAGTTAAATTTCCCTTAATTCTACCTGAGAAGCTGTTGGCTCCACTGGTATCTGGAAGAGTTTGTTAATTTTAATTAAAATTTTTCCATGTATTCAAATAGCATGCAAATATGATATTATAATATTTGCTATTTGATAATGTACAGAAGAAACGTCTCTATGTACAAAGGCAAGTGATATGGGTTTTCATGATTTCCTTAAATAACATCATTTTACAGAAGAAACGTCTCTATGTACAAAGGCAAGTGATATGGGTTTTCATGGTTTCCTTAAATAACATCATTTTATATATTTTCACGGGAGAAGGCAATGGCACCCCACTCCAGTACTCTTGCTTGGAAAATCCCATGGATGGAGGAGCCTGGTAGACTGCAATCCATGGAGTCGCTAAGAGTCGGACACGACTGAGTGACTTCACTTTCACTTTTCACTTTCATGCATTGGAGAAGGAAATGGCAACCCACTCCAGTATTCTTGCCTGGAGAATCCCAGGGACGGGGGAGCCAGGTGGGCTGCCGTCTATGGGGTCACACAGAGTCGGACACGACTGAAGTGACTTAGCATAGCATAGCATATATTTTCACACTCAGAGCTATACATAGTCACAAAATGTTCAACTTTATCCCATTTAAAATGACATTCTTTATTTTTATACTCTGTAGAATTTATACTCAAAATAGCATTTCCTTGTCCTCCCATCACCACCCCCTTTTCAATTCCCAGTTTGGGAACATTTTGACCATCCTTTCTGGGTAAGAGGAAGTTAGAGGATTTCATCTCAGAAATGATCAGTTTCCTCCTCAAATCCACATTGCCAACTTCCAGCTTTACAGATGACCCAGAAAAGAGGAGCAGTTGGTGCAGTGTGGACAGTCATCTGCCTCCACGATTTCATTTAATAGCAATAACAGGTATTTACTGAGCACTCACTGTGCTTATTCTTCATCCTCTTTAATCTCCCAAATACCCCTAGCATGGAGGCACACTTGGATGACCCCTTTTCTAAGACTGAGGAAACTGATAGTTAGAAAGGTTATGGAACTTGAAACTCACTCCCCTGGGAAGGACCGGAACTGAGATTCATGTCCCTGTCCTTCATTCAGAGAGGCTGGTTGATCTCTTAGCCTTTATGTCAGTGTTTCTTGAAAATCCCCTTGGGGTGTCTCTTTACAGCAGTTAACTGAAATCCCACCACCAGAAATAACCAATGTTAAAATATTGAATGCTTTCCTTTTAGTATTAAATAAATTATATTAATTTCTTTGAGAGTTATGATACTGTTGTATATACAATATTTTATTTTACTTTTCCCCCTTAATTTTATGTTTTGAGTATGTATTTTTTTAAATGGTACATATCAGACCTTCCTTTCATTCTCATGACACACAAATTACACCTGCAAAGCAAGTGTGAATTAGTAATAAAGAGACAGGTATAATTTCCATCCCCCTAGAAGACTTCCTCATGACTTTCCCAGTCAATAACACCCCCCATGATAGCCTCTACTCTGAAATCCACCACAGAGTAGTTTATTTATATGAAGATCTACTCTTGAATTTCATGTGAATAGAATAATACGATATATTCTTCTTTGTGTCTGGCTTCTTTTGTCTGTGAGATTCATCCATGTTATTATGAGTAACAGCACCGTTGTATGAAGTAGTCACACAATCATCTTTTGATGTTACTCCTGCTACATAGTCCCATCTAGTCCAACCAAATCTTGCCCTCTTTCCAATAAATTTTGAACATGGATGCCAGAAATGTCTTTCTATAAACAGATATGATCTTGTCACCCCACCCCAATACCTTTGCCTAAAGCTTGAGGAAGCCTACCCTGGATCCTTTTACACACTCCTCTTGTCAGAGCTCCTCTTTTTTCTTTCTTTAAAGTTGCTTTGTTTTGAATGATACACTTGTGTGATTGTGTCTCTCCCACTAGGCTATAACCTCCAGGAGGTCAGATTCTATCTTCTTTACACTGTATACCCAATGTGTAGGACAATGCTTTGTACATAACAAAGAAATATTTGTTTGTTGCCTCAACCTTCCCACCTTCCCTGCACCTTTGTCCTTAATAATCCCTTCTGCCCAGAATGACCCATCAACGTCAAGCCCATCCTTCTAGCTCGTCTCATTGCCACTTTCTCTGTGAAATAACTCCTAATCCTCTCGACAAAATGTTCACTCTCCTCTCAGTCATCAGCATGAAATGCTTTTTGAGTACTGCCATGTGCTGGTGCTGTTCTAAATGCTTCATACATAATTAACCTTATGAAGTAGGTGGTGTTGTCGGCCACATGTTGCAGACGAGGAAAGGGAGGCACAGAGATAGGAAGACGTTACATGTACATAGGTTTCCTTGTTCGAGTGTAAATAGATCAGGCAGCAGTTCTGCATCTTGCCCATCTTTGTCCCCTCCGTCATGTCAGGCACATGCCTAATACATGAGTTAATGTGCCAGGCACTGCACTGTACATGGGTGATCTCATTTAGCAATGCTCTTGGGGGAGTATATGTATCTTAGAGATGAGGAAATGGAGACTAGAAGATGAGTTTTTCCCAGTTTCATAGCTAGTAAATGGCAATGAGAAGCTTCAGCCCTGAGTCTGTTTGTCGTTGAAGCCCAAGTTCTTTCAACTGTGCTCTGATTCTCCATTGATTCTCCTGGGGTACTGGTATTTTGAGTCAAACCACTGCTCCTGGGCCAGCTAGTTCCTCACAAGCAGGACTCTACACACTTGAGGTCTTGCTTTGTGTGTGTTTCAGATGCCGGTAAAATGTAGTGTGATACAAGCCATTGTCCCTGTGAAATGCATTTTACAGGGTGGAGGGATGAAGAAATCTCTCTGCTTCAGGGGCCTGCAGGGGGAGCTCCACAGTGTAGAAAAATGGACATCTGACTTTAGGGGGGCCAAAAGCGAAAGGTAGAACAGCTTGTAGGGATCCCCTGAACCTACATCATCTGCAGTGAAGTTGAAATTTCAGCCACTTCTTGCCAGTCCTTCAGCCTCGTCTTTATATCCTTTTCTACCGTGTGCTCCAAAATGACAATTCCATCCATAATTAACTGAAGCAAGAAACAGTCTGCAGTGTACAGTGGGCACCAGGAGGATGGAGTGAGAAGACGGGGAGTGGAGGGGAGACGAGGACAAGACAAGGAGAAACAAGAGAGCAGGGGAGAGGTGAGGAAAAGGAAACCTGCAGGCTGTGTTGTAAAGACCACCCAGACGGTTTTGTGTCACCTACTTTAGGGGGATTATTCATGTCATCCCTCCTCTCGTTCACACACCAAGCAAGGCCCTGCCTACTGCTGCTGTGTGTCTCTGTGTGCATGTGCCTAAGCGTGATTCTGATACCACAGCTCGCCAACTGAAAACCAGATGTGGTTCCTCCATGTGTGCCCTTTTGATTTGAACCTCTTCTCATTTTGGGGTCAGAGAACAACAGTGCATGCGCTCATGCTCCAACTGGGCTGGGTGCAGCCTGGAGCCTCCTCAGTTTTATGCTGTTCCCTCCTGGTCCCCTAACTCTGAGATCCCCAAACAGACCCTGTGACTTTGAACAGATCCCTTTCTTCACCACCCCTGAGCTGGAGGGACAGGCTGCATCTACCAGCACCTCTAAGGTGTGCTCAAGACTTACTTCACAGCACTCTGATCCACATTAAAAGAGAATTATATTCAGAAGGTGTATGCTAGTGGAGATGGATTCTCCTATTTCTCTGGGGCCTCTGGCCCATTTAAACTACTGCTAAAGAGATCTGCTGCCTTAGGAAAGCAGTCTAGACTTTGCAACAGCTTTTCCCACAGTAAATCCAGTTTCTGCAGGAAACCACCATAACTCTCCAGTGCTGAGTGTGTGGGCCTGTGGGCACGCACAGGGAATCTGTGCTTCCCTGGAATCCAAACAATCAGGAAGCTGACATAAGTAGATTTGGAAAGAGTAGATTAGCACTTTTTATGAGAAAGCGATGGGCTTCCCAGGTGGCAGTACTGGTAAAGAACCTGCCTACCAATGCGTGCTAAGTCACTTCAATTGTGTCTGAATCTTTGTGACTCTATGGACTGTAGCCTGCTAGGCTCATCTGTCCCTGGCAAGAATACTGGAGTGGATTGCCATACTCTCCTCAAGGGGATCTTACCAACCCATGGATCGAACCTGTGTCTCTTATATCTCCTGCATTGATAGGTGGGTTCTTTATCACTAGCACCACCTGGGGAGCCCTAATGCAGGAGACATAGGAGTGTGGGTTCAGTCCCTGGGTCGGGAAGATCCCCTGGAGGAGGGCTTGGCAACTCACTCCAGTATTCTTACCTGGAGAATCCCATGGACAGAGGAGCCTGGAGGGCTACGGTCCATAGTGACACAGGACAAATTCTTCTTCAATTGAGGAATAAACAAGCTGATCTCAGGGATTTATATTTTTTAAACATTAAGTTTATTAAGAAAATATCTGGCATTAATAAAATACCTGGCATCTTTTTAATGGAAGGTAGTAGAGTTTAGGAAAAAATTATAGATGAGCAGGAAATTCGACATTTTCTAAGATTTATTAATCACTAAATTTTATCCTACAATGGACAGCACCTTTCCATTCATAACGATGTGCTCAGCTCTGTGAGCTCACAAAACGCTTTTAGATACATTATCATCTAATCACCCCCAAACTATTTTTAATAAGCTTTTTATTTTGGAATACTTTCAGATCTACCAAAAGTTGTAAAAATATCATACCATACCATGGAGAGTACACCTTGACCCAAGTTCAGTTTCCCATAATGTTAACATTTTAACATTACTTAGTCAAAACTAAAGAAGCCACATTATTCTTGTAATTGTCATGTACTAGTCCTTAATCAATAGTCACATGAGTATTTCTTACCAGGTGTCTCAGTGGTAAAGAATTTGCTTGCCAACGCAGGAGACGTAAGAGACATGGGTTCAATCCCTGGATTGGGAAGATCCGCTGAGGGAGGAAATGGCAATCCATTCCAGTATCCTTGCCTGGGAAATCCCATGTACAGAGAAACTGGTGGCTATTAGAGTCACAAAGAATCGGACCTGACAGAGTATACATGCACACGTGACTATTATTAGTCATTACTAGTTTAGACTTGATTTGGTTTTCGCCTTTTTTTTTAATTTGCTAATGTCCTTTTTTCTGTTCTAAGATCTAATCCAAGACACATGTTGCATTTAGTGTTCCGTTAGTTTCCTCTAGTCTGTGACAGCTTCTTACTATTTCTTTGTTTTTCATGACTTTGACAGTTCTCAGAGTACTGATTAAGTATATTCATATAATGTCCCTCGAATTGGGATTTGTCTGATGTCTTTATTTTGAGTAGAGAGACTTACAGGTTTTTGGAAGGAAAACCACAGAGGCTAAGTGCCCTTGTCATCACATTTTATCAGGGATACATGATACCACACTATATTCAGGGGGATATTAACCTTGATCAGTTGGCTAAGGTGACATTTGCCAGGTTTCCTCACTGGGAAGTCGCTATCTTTACCTTTTTCTTTTCTTTATTCATTATAACTCAGTCACTAAATCTAACAGAATGGGGGCTCCCAGCTTACCTCCTGGAGAAGGGAGTATCTATCTACATACATTATTTGAAATTCTTCTGCGAAGATGTGTCTCTTCTTTCCTATTTATTTATTCAGTTATTCATTTATGTCAATATGGACTTGTATATAAGTATTTTATACTTGAGTTATAATCCACTACTGTTACTTATTTTCTTGGTCAGATTTTTTCAGTGTTGGCCACTAGGATCTACTAGGATCTCTTTCATATTGCCCTGTGTCCTTTTCAACACAGTGCCTTTTCTTTCTTTCTTTTTTTTTTTTTTTTTCCTTTGCTGTTCTTCCTTCTTTCATTTTTTCCTCTTTCCTTTTCAAACTTCCTTACTTTCTGGTAATGCCAGATGAGTATTTTATTGTCATCTTGTATTTTTTACGCCCCAACCCTAAAATCCACCATTTTCTAAGATGGTTTGGTTCCTTTTATTGGAAAATGGTGTTTAGAAACCAAGATCTAGTTGCTGGGTATTCAAGTTGTTACTGGAATGACATTGCTTCTAGATCCTCCTGGTGGAGAATTTAGTAAAGTATGTATGTATGTAACCTATGAATCCATCCATTTGTGTGTGTGTGGGTATGTGTGTGTGTGTGTGTGTACTGATGTCTCCAACTTTAGATAGTATCAAAGGGTCAAACTCTATTTTATAGATAAAGTTATTAAACATATTGTGGAGTTGAGGCTTAAGGTCTTGACCTAAGTTTCATATCTAGTGAGAATAACCTGAACTTAACCTGGGGCTTCAGACTTCAGACCTGCAACTCTTCACATCAGCACATGTGTGTTTGGCAGAGATTATGAAGCACATTCAGAGTAGTCAGTTCTCAATATCAGAAAGTAAACATCTCTTGGTTTTAGTTTTAATGGAAATATTATGAAGAGCTTAAGTTCTAAGAATCTTGCCCAAGGATCCCAACTTTCTCCTTACCAGTTAAATCATTTGGTCAGTCATTCACATAGGCAGCCACGCCTCAACAAACATTTCTTGAGCACTTACTGTGTGCTAGCCCCACTGCAAGGCACATTGAGTAAGCTATCTCTTTTAACCATCACAAATCTGCAGGACAGATATGACTCCTCAATTTTATAGGTAAGTCCACTGAGACCTGGAGGATCAAAAGACTTGCCTATAGTCCTGTAGCTGCTACAGAATGATTTTTTTTCCCTAGGCAGCAAATATTTATAGAGAGAGAATTATGTAGGACAGTATTCCAATAAATGAGACAGGCAGTCACGATGCAAATAGTGATTCTACAAGGGAGTTGTAAACAAACTCTGACGAAGAGACAAGTGTTCTAACAGAGGGTGCAAAGAGGAACAGAAAGCTCAGCAGAGCAGGGCTGGGCTCTCCCTGGGAAGGAGTGGAGACGGCTACCTCCAAGGTGCAGGAGGTGTTGACTGCATATGCAGGCTTCTGGTTACATCTGCCTCAGAACCCTTGTTTTTGGGTACTTGGCTTAGAACCCTTCCAGTTCTCTGCACAGTCAGCTACTTCTCCTCCTTCAGCTTTCTGTTGAAATGTCCCTCCTCACACTCCATCTGAAGGTCTTCTTTGTGCTCTCACACAGCACTTTGTTTCTTTCCTAGCACTTGAGGATAGGAACCATGTCTTTTTCACTCACCATCATGTTTCCAGGACTGTGCAATGCCTGACACATAGTAGGTGCTTTAAGTTTTGTTACATGAAAGACAAGATGGAAAGGGCCTTTCTGAACATGTATTTGCTTTATTCCTCCCTTGCAAGGGTTTATCTGATCTCAGTGGAACATACCAGAGTATAAAAGGTTTAGCTGATTTTAGAACGTGAAGCAGTTTTTAGAAATATGTGTGGAGTCCCACCCAAGGGCATCTGGTTCAGTACTTCTGGGGTGAGATTTGAGCAGCTGCACTTCTACAAAACTTCTGATGAGCACTGAAGGGTAAAAACTGTTGGCCCAAGCCTGAAAGCTGCCATCAACAAGCCTGAAAATATTGTTTCTCCTCCTGCTGCTGGCCTTTTCTTTGTCATCTGGTAGTTTCCCAGACACCCAAAGTCACATGTCTCCATTTACCCCCAGTCTCATCCTTGGTTCCTTGACTTCTGCCCCTTTTCTCATGGATTCATTAACAAACTCTGCTTATGGGCTTCAAGTCTCCAAACCCCCACTGCTAAGACCTCTTAGAAGGGCTGAGGGAACTGAAGGTTTTAGAAACAATATATTTAGAGTTCATTCCTTTTTTATGGATTTTCTCATAACAGTTTGCTAATTGGGCCAAATTACACTGAAGTTATCTACACCCAAGGAGGGAAAGGAGGATACCTATTAACCAGCTCAGGTTGCTCCCATTCCAAAAATTAATATAAAAATAAACCCCAGGACTCCCATTCTTCTCCAGCTACTATCTAATTTTTTCCTTCCTCTAATTGACAGGTAGTTCAATATTGTGGTTATGAGCACAGATCTTAGAGCCAGACCACCTGAGCTCAAAACCTGGCTGCATTTCTTATGTTCTGTCTCTCCTTAAACAAGTTGCTCAATTGCTCTGGGCCTCAGTTTCTTCATCTGTAAAGTGGACATAATACTCAGGCTTCATAGGGCAGTTGTGAATATTTTAAAATTTAATATATATCTCCAGGTGTGTTTATATGCATACATACCTATAAGTGTGTATATGCATTTTATAGTGGGGCAGGAGATTGAGTTTTAGGATGGTGCTTTCTTTGCTTGTAATAAGCATTAATAAGTGTTAGGAGCAGCAGCAACTTCCAGCTATCTTTTAAAGGAGAAGAGCTTTTCTTCATGTCCCATTTGCTTCTCAAGTTACTGCAGGTTGGCCTCTAGCCCCATTACTCTAATAAAACACTTCTCCTTAAGCTGATGACTTAAGGAGTCACTGATGACTTCCTCAACATCAAATCCAGGATCATTCTTATCCATTATCCTTTGCGTTTAACACTGTTTGCCACTCCCTTCCAGAAACTTCTCTACTCTTTTCTGGTTCTCCTTGCACTACTCTGTCTCCTTGAGGCTACCCTTCCCTTCCTAAGCACCAGGACCCACCCAGCCAGGACTCTGCTCACTCTGGGCTTTCTCTCTGAGTAATTATAGTCAGGACAGCCTGGCAGTTAAACACAGACTGCCCAATGCCATCCTGCGGGGATCAGTGACCCTGGCCCCACCATGTACTTGCTAAGTGCTTTGAGATATATCATTCAACTGCTTTGTGTTTTTTCATATGTTAAATGAGGAATAGAGTAGAGCCTACCACCAAAGGATAATGTGAAGACTACACAAATTGGCATGTGTGAAAATTCTTAGAATAGTGACTGATCATCATAAACATACAAAACATTTGCTCTTGTTATTAAGCCTCACAAACAAAGTTCAAGACTGTCCTCAGAGATTCAGCCACTGCATGCAGCTGCCAGATAAATATCTTCTTTTGTAGGTCCCAAAGACAGCTTGAACATAATGTGTCAGAAACTGGACTATTATCTTTTGCCCACATCAGCTATTCCTCCCATATTGCATATTTCAGTACTGACACCAGCCTTCACCCTTCTAAATGGTTCTTTCTAGTCTATTCCCCTTCTTCATCTTCAATTCTGCCTGCCTCATTCAGGGACTTATTATTTCTTTGGCCATCTGATGCAAAGATTGGAAAAGACCCTGATGTTGGGAAAGATTGAGGGCAGAAGAAGGGGGCAGTAGAGGATGAGCGATGGTTGGATGGCATCCTTGACTCAATGGACATGAGTTTGAGCAAGCTCCAAGAGATAGTGAAGGACAGGGAAGTCTGACATGCTGCAGTCCATGGAGTCAAAAAGAACTGGACACGAGTTAGTGACTGAACAACAATAATAATCATTCTAGGGTGGAGTCCTGCAGCAACTTTGTAATTGATATCTCCACCTCCCACCTTGAAACCCTCAAATCCAGGCACCCAAGTGATGTTTCCAAAATGCAAATCTGACATGCTCCCTGTCTTGATGGACAGCCATCCATCAAGGCCAAGACAAAGCCTGAGTTCCATAAACTAGCCTGTCCTTACCTCCCCAGCCTTGTTCTTGAAGGAACTGGTTCATCCACTTCTCTGCAGCAGCTCAGTACTTATCATTCCCATCACATCCTGCTTGTTCTCACCTCCCAACCTTGTTCTATTTTCCCCTGCACCTGTGATGCCCTTTCCCTGAGTCATCTTTTAAGATCTAGTTAGTTCAACTGTCACCTTCTTCAAGAAACCACTGGACACCTATGTTCCTACTCCAGTGAGGATTAGATTCTGTTCCTCATTGTCCCCATGATACTAACAGCTATATCCTAACAGCTAGCATTGCAGTTTCCAGTTTGTATGTTAGTCATTAGTTTCTGTGTCTGAAGCTATAAGATTGACCGCTGGATTATAATTGTCAGGCTGGGACTACATCTGAGCCAGTTCTCTCTCCCCACTGCTTGTTCTGGGTATAGGAGGTTGGCACACTGCCCAATAAATGTGTATTGAATGAATGGATTACATTTTAACCCAGTTCTTTCTATGAAATAGGACAGTAATGCCTTTATATTTCTTCTTCTTGCTACATTCCTTCCCAACACTAGCTAGTGTCTATACTTCCAGTGCGTCTTCTTCTTTATCTCTTTAACAGACCAATCCTTAAGATGGTCTTAATCTTAATCCTTAAGATGCCTTGATCCCATTTTTTAACAATAAAGTTTTTTTTTTTTTTTTTTTTAAAAGGATGTCTTGATCCATCTATCTAGACTTGGGCTTTCCTGCCACTAATCTTCCAGATGACTCATCATGGGCATGCATTCTGTCCTTTCCACTCTTCCTTTATGAATAAGGACATAATTATCTCCCAGAAATGCATCTCTGTGTTATTCTCCTATTGTAACAACCTAGAGTTCAGTATAATACGAGCCCCAACTTGAATAAGTTTTGGAGGCATAAGAATATACCTCCAAAGGCTACTACAGAACAGCAGCTACCACGGTTCTTGGAATCAATGGTGACATTTTTAAAAAATAAAACGAATCCATGAATGAGCACTAAAATCAAATTGACAAGAGGATGGAGTTTAGAGTCTCCCCTATTTAAAACCAAAATGTTCTCTAGTAACCAGCAGTTAATCCTTTGTTCTTATTCAATAAAAGTAATCTCTGATCCTGAGCTCCATTCTTTTTCAACATGGGGTGTGTGTGTGTGTGTGTGTGTGTGTGTGTGTGTGTGTTTGGGTAAATTTCTTTAATCTATTTGTGTTGTTACGACTTGACTTTTTATGTCAGGTACATATAAAATAAAAATGAATTAAGTGTTCTCAGTTTAGCAGAATTTCTATGTCAAACAAGGAAAGGAAATTACTTTCTCTTGTTATATTGGTGCCTCCATCGCTACTACCACAGGCAACTCTAGCAAAATAGTAGCTCAAAACCTGAACTAAACTGAATAAAATCAAGCTTCTCGTCTCCTTCAGTTGTTTAGTCAACCTACCCAGCTTGCTGTATTTGCACTTCTTCTGTTCTCCACCCTAACTCTGTATAGTATGTGAGTGTTTTCTCACAAATCCAGGTCTAGAAGAAAACAAATTATTAAATAAAAAAGGAGTCAGTTGTGTGATCATCAGAGTTTTAGATTAAGGAAATTTCCTCCTTGAGTGATAGCTGTTCTTCAACTGTGACTTGGCAAATCATTAGAAAATCAAATGTTATTTTTGAAGAGAACATACATCCAAGGACAGTTTTTGTGTGCCTTAATATTCTGGAAGACTTAATAAAGTTTTCCAAATTACCTCACTTAATAAATTAATGCCATTCCTGGAAGACAAACATATCTTTGATACCTGAGGCCAGGAATGGTTCCGTTCAGTTCAGTTCAGTCACTCAGTCATGTCCAACTCTTTGTGACCCCATGAACTGCAGCACATCAGGCCTCCCTGTCCATTACCAACTCCCGGAGTCCACCCAAACCCATGTCCATTGAGTCGGTGATGCCATTCAACCATCTCATCCTCTGTTGTCCCCTTCTCCTCCTGCCCTCAATCTTTCCCAGCATCAGGGTCTTTTCAAATGAGTCAGCTCTTTGCATCAGGTGGCCAAAGTATTGCAGTTTCAGCTTCAACATCAGTCCTTTCCATGAACACCCAGGACTGATCTCCTTTAGAATGAACTGGTTGGTTCTCCTTGCAGTCCAAGGGACTCTCAAGAATCTTCTCCAACACCACAGTTCAAAAGCATCAATTCTTCAGCACTCAGTTTTATATATAGTCCAACTCTCAGTACTAGGGTGAAAAAGTCTTGACTGACACTGATAGACTTTCAAGTCATGGACAGTCATTCTGTTATTCTCATAATATCCATTTACTAAGCCCCTACTCTATGATAGGTACACATTAGGGGATGAAAAATGAAAGGTAATTGACAACCACAATTTGAATGACTGTAACACACCAAAAGCTGGACTAACTACTTATCATACATCATTGAAAATCCTCTCATACAATTGCAGAGTTATTCCATTATCCCAATTTTATAGATGAGAAATCAAAATTCAAGTAAATTGTTGGTTGTGGAGTTGTTTGCTTGACAGTGTTTCTAAAGTTCCTCTTTAAACATCTCAGGAAATTATGAGCAATGAGATAAATTACAGGGGAATATAGCCATCTAGATGCAGAAAAGTCAGCCTAAAAGCTTAAATTGGAACAAAATATAGTGTCTAAAAATAAACTCAAATGCATTTGAGATTTTTGTTTTTGATAAAAAGAAAATAGCATTTCAAATCAGTGACAAAACACTGGCGTATTCAGTAAATGGGTGGGATTAAAGACTAGCCATTTAGGAATAAAATTTAAGGTGGATACTTGTCTATTCTTTATAGCAAAATAAATTCCAAATGAATTAAATGTTGAGTCATAAAGAATGGAACCATAAAAGAAGAAAAATCTAAGTAATTTTATTTGTAATTTGTGATCCCAAAGTCACAAAGGGAAATATGAATGCATCTAACTGGTGAAAAACCTGACATGTACAAAGTCAGAAGACAAATGGCAAACTGGGAAAGCATTTTTGTAATATGCCACACTATGAATTATTTTCTCCATGATTCAAAGAGCTCTTACACACACACACACACAAAAACCACCTGAGCAAGCACAGCAAGAACAAAAAAATGGCTCATGGAGAAAGATCAAAGGAACAAAAATATAGGGAGAAATGATGATCCTTTTCTCATAATTAAAAAAGTAAAAATTAAGTGAGATTCCATTGACCTCTTATGTATTTTGCTTCCACAATACTCTTTGAAGATCATTAGACAAGAAATTATCACAGAAATGGAAAGGCTGTAAATATCAGAGACCACTAAATTAAATCACTCCCTGAAGACTTGAAGTTTTAAAACTCTAACAGAACTGAGAATAGAATTTAACACCACTCTTGAATGTACAGTCTGCTATTCAGTCATTTCCCCCAGCATTTCAAAGGATTTGATAGACATTCCAAGCTGCATTTCAGTTTAAGCCCACATTTGGAAGCTTGGAGAATATGTCTACACAGACTTAAATTTTCAGTCTTATTTGGAGGTCATTAAACTCTTAGAGATCTCGAGAATCCTCAGGGGACAGCACTAATAACACAAATGTTACCCTTGACTTCTGATAGGGAGAAGAAAAGATAATTCCAAGGAAGGTACTTAAATGGTATTCAAATTTGTAAACCTTTCTTGCCTGCTTTTGAGAACTTAAAAAATAATGGCAACTCTATCTCTCTTGAGAATATGCTTTCTTCCCTTAGCTCAAGAAAAGCTAATGACCCTAGTGAATTTGAACAGTTCTAAAAGATACTTTGAGTTTTAAAGTTTTAATAACTAGTCTCTCAGCTTCCACTCTTGGCCCTCATCTTCACCTAATTAATCACCCACATCAGAGCTCAGATCAGAAATCATTTCTTCTAAGAAGTTTTCCTTGATGCCCCAAGTTAGGTCCTCTAGGATTTCTCTCCTTTCATGGCTCTCCATGCTTCTAGAAATTATCATAACTGTAATGAAACAGTTGTACAATAAGATAAATAACTGTAAAATTATGATTTAATGTCTGCCCCTTCTGTTAAGGTGTAAGCTCCATGAAAGCAGATAATCTGGCTGATTTATTTTTTAAATTCTTTGTGATTTCCCCAGAGCCCAGCACATTTCACTGCATATATTAATTTCTCAATAAATATTTGTTGAATGAGCAGTATGGTATACAGAATAATGGCCTCCCCAAAGAAGTCCATATCCTAATCCTCAGAATCAAAAAAGACTTTGCAAGTATGATTAAATTAAGGATCTAGAGATGAAGAGATTATCTGGGATTATCTGGATGAACCCCATGTAATCACAAAGTTCCTTATAAGAGAAAGGCAGGAGGATCAGCATGGGAGAAGACTGTGATAACAAATGCATTGATCAGAGTGATGAGGCCATCAGCCAAGTAATGTGTATAGCTGCTAGAAACCAGAGGCAAGGAACATATTTCTCTCTGGAAACTACAGGAAATGACAGGCAAAGTTGTGGGGTGGGAATAGTCTTATTTAAAATAAGACTTTTTTTAAAAGGTATTTCCTGGAGAAAAAGGATAGAGACTGTGTGACTAAATGTCCAAATGATACTAATAGATCCACAATGCAAAAATGGCCCAGGAGAAGAAAAAGAGGAAATTTAGCTAATGGTAAAATATGTATGAAGAAAAGATATTTAACAGCATAAGGGAATGCATTCAAAAGTGGTGGTGTTTTTCAGTTATTTTCACAGTTTTTTCTTCTTTCTTTCTTTTTCTCTCTCCCCCCACCCCCATTTTTGGTCCCCAGAAGAAGAAAATGACATAAACTGATATGATTTTTTTTCACATATTCCAGAGTCATAAAACTGGGAAATGTGGGAACATCAAAATCAAATTGGACTTTGGGAGAGCTAAACCCTACATGTTGGGAAATAGCCACTATAGGTTACAGTGGAATGCAGATAATGTAATAAACCAGAAAATTCCAGTTGGACAGGCTACTATTTGTTACAAACTTATATAAGCAATGCCTCCATGGGTATATGCTACTGTGTGCCCTGATGATCAAGCAAAGGGTTGGCCTTTCCCCTTTTTTAGACTGCTAGGGAGCCATGTCATGTCGTCCTTGGAATTTTCCAAGTCCTTGAGTAAAAAAATGCAATATACATATCCATGGTTCTTTGGACTATAAGTTTCAAGAGTGAGGGCTTATATCTCTGTGAGTCCGTGTAATGGCTTCCTCTGCAATTCACTCATGAGACTCTGAAGGAGATTTGAAACTGGAATAAGGAAACACCGCAATCAAAGGGAGAAAGTAATGAGAAATTGAAAAGATTTGACCATAACAAATTGCAGGATCAAATGAGTATTTCCAGAAGCAAGCCCCTCATTGTTGATGGAGAATCTGCTTATGCTCAGATGATTGCTCTCAGTGAGTCAGAAACATCATTATGGCTTCCAGCCAGGAGAGTTTTATATCTGGCTCAGAACCTATTCCCCAATTTTCTTTCCAATCACTGATTACAGTTGCACCCTCCATTCTGAAGTTGTAGTTTTCCAGAAGATAGAAGCGTGGTCCTCATGCTTTAGAAACAATGGCTTAAAAATGCTAGATTGCCAACAGTGAAAATGCTACCAAGGTAAGAGAACAATTATCTTCATTTTCATGTTGATTACAACTTGCCCCCTTTGCCCGTCTTTAAGACAAGCAAACAAATAGCTTTAACAAATGACTTTCGTCTTTACATTCAATTTTACAGATAGCAGAGACTTGGAGGTTATATAATTTAACCATGGCTGTCTGCAAGCAGAGCACGTGGTCCGAGTCTCTGAATTCCAGCACCTTCCCCACCATTGTCATGCTGTTTTCCAAGGATAAATTAAGTCTGAAATTTTAACACAAGCCAGATAATATCACCAAGGCTCAGGGGAATGGCAAACTTAGATCCTATGGCATGTGGATGATTTAATGCGAAGGATCAGACCGTTGGAAGAGCGCTGGCTCTGTATGCCTAGCACCTACGCACCTGTGTGGAAATTCATGTAACCCAGGGACAAGGGTAGTCACGAGCATATGATTGATAATGAAAGAAAAAAGAAATATTCATTCAACCAGTCATTTCTCTGTGCAATCATTCATTCATTCATTCCACAAGTTCTTCTAAAGCATCTGTGTCGTGCCATGAATTATATATTAGGGATGTAATAGTGAATGACACATAATCCTTCTCATCAAGGGTTTTGTATCCTGGGAGAGAAGAATGACAGCAAACTGGTAAGACTGCAATGTAGAAAGTGTTAAGTAGTAATTACTATTATCCTTATTTTATAGATGAGGTAACCGAGGCTTAGTGTTGATAAATAACTTGTCCCAAGTTACAGAGCCAGTAAGTTACTCTGTTCAGATTCAAATGAGACATGTTTGACACAAAAAGCCTTGCTTTTACTCCCACTCTGGGAGATGTTAATGGGTGTGCTAGAAAAGAAAATTGTTGTTAAGTTTTAAAAGTTTGGGAAGTCTGTAAACTAAATTCCCTGCTGGGAGAGCCATTGCACATATTAGCCTATTCAAGGGGTTGAGCCACTTTAGGGTAAGGAGTACCATTTGGAAAGGCATTTCGCAAACATTCAGATGTTTCAGCCAAAGCACACTATATTGACAAGGATGGGAAAACACGCAGAGAATACAGTGCACCCGGGATGCTCCAGATCTCAACATAATGTCCCTCAACATTTAAGGAGTATGAATTAGACAGGACACAGTCACAAACTGGTCCTTCTCAGGTTCTGTGATGTTAAAGAGTTGAATTCTGGTACACTCAGGAGTGAAGGAAATAAAGAAAAATAGTATTATTAGACATGAGTTTCTACAGGGAATAATTTTTAGTGATCAAGTTCTCTGCTATCAATTATAGCAGCAGTAGATTTGAAAATTACAGAAAATGTCTTTTCTTCACATCACACTTTGACAGCAGTGACAAGCTCCCACAAAGGAAGAAGCCCCCTGGGACATAAAATGATGCTTTTAGACGTGAAATTTTTTTTATTGTCAAGAAGCAAGCATTTATGAGGGGGTTTAGGGGTGGGGAGAAGCTCACTGATCTACTCCTGATCTTTTCTAAAAGTTTATTAGGACAAACTGCTCCTCACTCCCAAATTTAATGACATAAATTAATTTACAAATGGAGCAAGGTTTGAAAGAAGCTGTTCCTGAGGACTTGACTGCCCACTGGAGGTAGTAAATGCATAAATAATTCCAGTGGAAGACAGAAGAGTTAAGAGGAAAGGACAAATGGGGCTTTGAGGCCATTTCTGTTATGTAGGAAGACAAATGGAGGGAGCTCCTCTGCTTTTAATTTTTCATCAAATAGTGGCATGTCTGACCTTTGGGTGGAATTTGCGGTCTATTATTATATCTGTGTTCCTCTATATCCTACGGTGACTATTTTCCAATACATAGGATTTAGCTTTACCAAAAGCATCTTTTAAAAGCACTGATGATTTCTCTTATGATGGTATTAGTGCACTTTAACTGTGGGAGACAGTGCTGCTCTTGTCAAGCCAAGACCATACATATCTGCCCTCAGCGTTCCAGGGGGGACCCAGAAGCAGCAATTATGCCCAGCACTAAGGGGTCAGAAGGTACTTGGCAAAACCCTTGTCACTTCTTCTCCTCCTTTTTCTTCCTTGTCTTTATTCCTCACTAAACATTGGTCTCCCTAGAGAACTGAGCTGGGTTAAAATCAGATCAGTTCTCTCAAGGGGATCCAAATGGCCCTTCCTAAAAAGATGTTGCCAGCACCTTCTCTCTGCTTCATCTCACTTCCACTTGCTGTGCTTACTGTACCTGTTCCTGGCGCCTCCTTGCCAGAACGGGAATTTCAGGAGACAGGAGTGTCTGTTCACCCCCAGATCTCAGGGTCCTCACTACATCCCTGTACTGGGAACAGATCATTTCCAATAAGCAACAGGGCAATGTGTATTGAGTTCTTTTTTTAAAAAGTATTTATTGCTGAATTTGTGCTCATTATTGAAAATTTAGGAAAAAGTTATCACCGACTATTATTATGGCATATTTCTTCGCAAGGGCCTTTCCAGGTGGTGCAGTGGCAAAGAATCTGCCTGCCAACACAGGAGACACAGGAGATGCAAGTTCGATCCCTGGGTCTGGAAGATCCCTTGGAGTAGGAGATGACAACCCACTCCAGTATTCTTGCCTGGAAAATTCCATGAACAGAGGAGCCTGGTGGGCTATAGTCCACAGGGTTGCAAAGAGTAGAATGAGCACACACACGCACACATTTGCAGGATTTTTTTTCTTTTCTGTATGTGCAAAATCTGATAACCTATTTTTTCCTTGCTTGGCACAATATCATAAATGTTTTCTTTCACTTTTATTTCTATAAAATTTTATTTTATTTCTATAAAATTTGATTTCTATCTATTGAGCACTTACGATGTATCAGAAACTGTGCTAGACGCTGTAGATGCTTGAGATGGGCCTCAAATTCAAAGGGATATTTCCAAAGCAGAGAAACAGGGGACCCATAATTAAGGCAGAGGAACACCACCCTCAATGTTGTGGAGAATGAACTTTAAGCTAACAAAGGCTGCCAAAAAGGAAACCATAACAGAAATTTGCACCTTCTGCACTGGGGCTTTCAGACCCAAAGGCAAGTCACTGAGCTTAGCAAAGCAGGCAAGAAGACAAGGGTTCAGATGGCATCTCTTTTGGACATTGGCTCTGAGATCTGCAGCCAATTTCTTAGCTTTTCTGCATCTCAATTTCTTCATCTGTAAAAAGGTCATATCTCTCAGAGATGCTGTGAAGATTAAATAACATAATATTTGCAAAGCACTTAGCATAGCATCTTGCACAAAGCAAATCCCTTATTAAAGAGAGCTATTAACATGAAATTGCTTTCCTGTGAGTTATTTTATCAGAAAGCTATAGAATAATGCATTTATTGCTAAGTGACAAACAAAAAACCTAACTTTGGAAACCCAGGAAAAGAAAAGATGGGATACAAGTTGTAATATTGTCTAACTTTATTTTTATAGGAGGCATGGACATTTACACTTGAGAAGGCCAGACAGATTGTCAAGAAATCTCCAGCTCTGGTAAGCTGAATGAATGACAGGGAGAATGCCAGCATTGTCCTTGGCATGTTCACCTCCCTCTGGCCCCTGCTCTCCCACTCCGAAGGCCAGGAGCTACTCCTGACACAAGCTCGCAACACTCCACAGTTGGATTGGGACTGAAGTAGGAATATGAGCCCCATCCTCTTTTTTTCTCTTTTTTCTCCTCCCTTCTCTCTATAGCTGCATTTCTCACCTTCAGTTGGAGCTGGGTAATCCTTAGTTGTGGGTTCTGCCCAGGGCATTGTAGGATGTTAGCAGTATCCCTGTCCTCTATCTGCTAGATGCCACCCCCCACCATAGTCACCACAACCAAAAATGTCTCCTGGCATTGCCACATATCCTCTGGCACTCACTGTTGAGAATTGCTGCCCTCCAGCAGATGACATTGGAGGAGACTATAGCCTCCTGCTCCATCACTTTCTAAATATGTGATCTAGGCTGAGCCTCAGTTCCTCTATCAGTGAGATAGGGACAATGACAGCATTCCTTTCTCAAAGCTAGGTATCAGGACCTAAGAGAGTCCATGTGTGTGAAGTGCCTAGTATCATACCTGGGACTTATCAAGCACTCAACAGATGCTAGCTAAAATCATCACCATTATTATTCTTTTCCCCTAATTTTTCCTCTTTGCAATCATAGTTTTATTTAACAGACAGAATGGTTAGTTCAAACTGGCTATCATTAAGTCAAGTATTTGACTAGGGCCCTGGTGGTCATTCAGCCCCAGATGAAAAGGAAGCAGAAAGGTAAACCTTTGAAGAAGTGTCTCCCCTGATGCTAGCAGTTCTGGCAGGAAGGAGGCATTCGTCAGAGATGAGAGGACATGGCCCTCATCCTTGGCTTCTCCCTGCTGGCCCAGCTTATCCTTCACTGATGCAATACAGTCAAAGTAGTATTGATTTGGCAACATGGAAATGAAGGGGGAGGAAAATTCCTTGTGGCTCAGCCTGCCAGATTTAACAAATAAAAATGGAAGATTAAATTTGAATTTCAAATAAATAATGAATAATTTTTAGTATAAGTATGTCCAGCACAATATTTTATTTGGCAACCCTACTTGAGGGGGGCACATGGGTTTTGATGTACAAGTCTGATACATGTTGAATGACAGCATGAAGACATTTCTACACAATCGATTAAGCAATCATAATGCCTGAAACGTCAATTATTATTTAATTCAGTGAGTAATTAAAGGCCAACCATAACTGGTTCAATTAATCCTCTTAAGACATTGAACAAAAAATTGAAGCTTCACATGAAACCTTGACCACCACCTTCAGAACTCTAAACAGACTGGAGAATAATACCATTTTTCTTTTAATTCTTCTCAACATGCATCTAAAAATTTATTCTCAGAGCCTTGTTTACTTCACTAGCATAAACTGCCTTGGCATTGACTCAAAGGCTAATTAGGACTTTACAATTTTTCATTTCTGTCACCAAAATTGCCAGCATAATTCATGGGGCAGGATTCCAATCATGCCTTGCGAGAAGCAAAAAAAAAAAAAAAAAAATCAACTGAACAATTCAACAATAAAAAAAAGCTCCTCAAAAATATCCTGCAATTTATTTACTCTCTAAATTAAAGCCATCAAAGAAAAAATAATCAGGAAATGCAAATAAGAATCTTTAAAAAACTGCTCAGAGGATATTGCCTGCAATTAATTCCATTGTGATGGCCGATGTAACTGTAGACCTAGCCAGAATGCAGAGAAACACACAGTAGGTTGCATATCATTTCAGCACAACCTGTCAGAAAATCCAGACTGGGGATTAAGTGGATTAAGTGTTGTGGCTGGGGAGCCGGGTCGGGGGGTCGGGTAGGGAGGTCTTCGTGGATTTGACAGATCACTGAGCATCTAAATGTTTAGAATATTTGAGTCATGTCCTCAGTTTATTCTCACAAAAATGCCTAAAAGGAGCGAGCATATTTTTGTTATCAACCCCATTTTATAGATAAGAAAACTAAGAATCAGATAGGTTAAGTAATTTCCTCATTCCACATAGCTTGTGAGTGGGAAACCCATCATTTAAGTCCAGGTTTAGCTTCTGCCCAGTTTCTAACCCTTCCACATTACAGTAGCTTTCAACCAGACCTCCTCAGTACTGAATTTCAGGAAGCACCATTCACATCACAGGCTGTGTGACTATTAAAATTGTGCAGTGTACAATCTGTACAGCTGAACCCGATGGCCCTGATGGTAAACCTACCTACTCAATAGAACCATCTGGAAAGACTAAAAATTGCCACTGTTCAGACTTGCCCTGGGCTTCCCAGGTGACTCAGTGGTAAAGAAACCACCTGCCAAGCTGGAGACACAGCTTCGATCCTTGGATTGGGAAGATCCCCTGGAGGAAGAAATGGCAACCCACTCCAGTATTCTTGCCTGGGAAATCCCATGGACAGAGAAGCCTGGCAGGCTATGGTCCATAGGGTTACAAAGACTCAGACACGACTGAAGCAATTTAGCACACATACAAATTCAAGTAAAATAATATATGACAATGGTTTAAAAGTATTATATCACTCAGAAATTCAATTTTAAGTTGGTTATGTACAGAAGGGGGCTTCCCTGGTGGCTCAGGTGGTAAAGAATCTGCCTGCAATGCAGAAGAGAAGTTATGCTCTCCCTTTGAGCCTCTATTTACCACATTCACCACATTCTCATTTATTTAACCTCTGCTTATTGTTCTGTATTCATTTAACATCATGGGGTGGGCAAAGCTCCAGATGCAAGTAGAAGTTGGCTAAATAGATGGCAAAAATGAAAATGTTGCCTGAATCCTATGCTCCAGGAGAGCCCAGATTTGGGACTTTTATTTTAGATAGGATTACACACAGCCAGATGTGCTGTTTTAAATCCATCTCTGAGATAAAAACAGCCCCCATTCTGCCTCTGTCTAGTAAGGTTTGAATTGAAAGGAAGGGGCTGTCAAATATGCAAGTGAGGGTCTCTGCAGTGCTGCTCTGTGTCCATCTAAGTTCCCTTTGCACGTTGTAAGAAGACGTTAGTCTTTCCCATACCATGTGATGAAAAGGCTGGATGATCAAAACATCTGTCTTAACAGAAGGAGTTCTGGGGATCCCTGGACAAGTTACATCACCTTCTGCCTACATCCTAGATTCAACTTCTGCACAAGGAATGTCAAAGACAGCTGCAGCCTTCAGGCTGAATTCTAACAGTGAACAGCTGTGCATTTTATTCCATTGTATCTCCTGTGTAGTAATTATCAGCCTGTCCTTATAAAATGTTTGATGTATTGGTTATCATCTGTGTTAAAATCTACATTGCCATTAGGTTAATTAGACCAAGGCCTTCAGACAAAGTAAATATAAAAAGAAGTAACTCAAACTTTCAAGTGCAACCTGACTCTGGATCTTAGAATGTGTCTCTACCAATTGCCACCCATGTTATGGTGTAATTGCACGCCAGAATCTGTTTCACAGTGTGTCTACACTGCTCAGCTCACTCAGTTACCAGTTCTCCAAACATCCCATCTCTGTACCACAATCCCCCCTCCTCCCACCTTCCATCAGTGGTTCCCAACCGGAGGCAATGCTGTCCCCCATCACCTCTCCTGGGGACATTTGGCAACAAGTGGAGACATTTGGGGGCTACTGACTATAGTGGCTAGATGCCGGATATGCTGCTAAATAGCCTACAATGCACAGGACAGCTCACAACAAAGAATTATTCAGCTCTGAATGGCACTAGTGCTGAGGTTAGAAAGCCCAGGACCAGGCCTTAAAGTCTTTATCTGCCAATGGGTTTTTCTGTCCCATCTTGCCTCCTCCAGGCTTTCATGTCTCCTCCAGAGATGTCTTTCTGAAATACATGTGATCTCTCCCAGGATTCCCCACTGCCCGCAAGACAGCACATGATGCAGCCTTCCAGGCTCATCCTATGTGTCCTTCCTTCCTTGGTCCACTGCATTCTCCTGGCTCCTTATGCTCCAGCCAGGTTGAAATGTCCTGCAAGATGCCAGCCCCACTCATATGCCCACAGCCCTGTGCCGGGTGCTTCCTCTGCTTCTCTGGCTTTGGTGTGGACTCCAACTACCTGGGACCTTTTTAAAATACAGATTCTGATTGAACAAGTCAACTGTGTGGCCAGAGACTCTTAGTCCTAAGACTAAGATGACATCCAGTGCTTCTGGTTTGTGATCATACTTTCTTCAGCCAGAGTCTAGAGCAGTGCTCCTCAAATCTTAGTGAGCATCAGAATGACTTGGAGCTATGAAAACACAAATTTCCAGGCCTTCCCCAGGCTTTCTGAGTCAGTAGATTGTGGTGGAGCCCACGAATTACATTTGTAGCCAAGTCTGCAAACTGCCTTTGAGTTGAAAAGCCTGGAGCATCTGTCTCTTCCTTTCTCGCCTGCCTCCTCCTCCAGTTCCTAGAAAGCCATATTAATGCCTGGACCACAGCAGCCCTCACAGAGCATGCTGAGAGCTGGGATTATCCACCCCTATGCTCCACTAGACAGTGAGCTCCATGACGACAAGGACAGCCTCTTCTGCTCCACCTCTTGCATTTAGTTGAGAGCACTAGTCAGGATTGTTCCTCATTCTAGAAAGTTGTACAAAGATCACAAAGATCCTTAAATATCTCATTTGTAGCCAGAAAAGGTTACTTGTCTGCCTTTGCTAGGGTCAGAATACTGACAACTGTTAGTAACACTCACAGCCATCTGAAGGACTCTCTAGGTTGGTGAGAATTACCACATGCTTCCCCGCTATCCAAAAGTAGACCATTCCTATGAAGTCTTTCCTAAGGCTAAGCAGCAACTACCTTAGCACTCATCTTGCTAACAGATGCACACAATAAGTGGAGATCAAGCACAGAAGCTCACAGACATGGTTCAAAGCTATTTCTCCCTGATACCTAAGTGTTCAGTGTGGTTTCTGGGGAAGGAGCTGGGCGGGGCCTCTCTCAGTACTCGAGGTTACTCATTGGCTCCACTCTGGCTCCTGCACAACAGATGATGAACACTATTTTTGCTTTTTGCTTTTTTTTCTGTTTTTATGAAAGTGAAAACTCCTCTTCGGATTTCTTTCAGTTCATGAAGATAGATACTAACGTAGGTCTTTCATCGAATCAAGGTGGCGAGAAGTGAACGTTAAAAAAGCAGGACATACCTGTCTCCCTTTCTCTCTTTGTTGATAAATGCCAGTTCCTGACTTTTTCTACCCAGTTGTTTTTCCTTTTGTCTGTGAAAAGCATCACAGGAACTGCAATACTTCTAAAAGCACTGTTTAATTAAAAAAAAAAAAAAAAAGCCCAGGTTTTTAATTTATCCCCCAGCTAGAGTCTTATGTAAACTGCTGTCTGAAATCCCTTTGTTCAGGAAACTCTGGGGGCTTCATCTGCACCCCTTCCACCCCTCCACCCCCCCCACCCCCCAGGGAAGGGGCCTTCCTTCTTCCTAAGCCATCTCTCCTGTTAGTCTTTATTTTATCTCTTAACAGGATGGAATTATCTTATTTGAAAACAGTCTTTATTTTTCAAATCCTTTTTTAAAGCCACTGAAAATAGGGAGGAGAAGAATGTTGTCTGAGTAGAATGGACCAAGATGGGTCTCTTCTTTTGGGAAGAGCTGGAAAAGACAAGAAAATGGGACTAGCTGGCTGGGGGAAGAGAGACCTTCAAGCAAAGGAGCCAGCACACAGGTGCAATGAACTTAGAGTGTGGGGACAGGAACACGGGGTAAATTGAGTTAAGTAATATGGCCCAGATTCTGGAGAAAGAAGAGGCCAGAAATTCAAAATGTGGAGCCAAGAAGAGAGGAAGTACCTTTAGAAACTGGAGAACCATTCCTTGAAATAAATAACTCTTTCTCTTTTTGCTTTTTCTCTCCAGACGTACTCCAGAAGTGGTGCTGGTATTTGTTCACTCCCATTTTTGGCCAAGATCTGTCAGAAGATTAAACTGTATGTATATGAATGCCCACTCCTGAGCACTAACAGGGGAGAGCATCTTTAGTGGTTTCTGTTTTCTAATGATGAAAATGATCTTCAAGTTAAAAGGCATCTTTCTGAAGGTGAAAGTGTTTCTTGCTCATGACTTGTATAGAAATTAGAAGACAAATTAGCTTAGAACAAATCATTTTGGAAATATACTGAATACCAGCATCTTTGAACCTCCAAGCCTGACTTACAGTCCTGGGCTGGAACACAGCCTGCCTGCCAGTGCATGCTCACACCGGGGACAGGACAGCCCCTCCTTGCTGTGTAAGATCCGGATGAGGTCAGCCACCCATTATGGTGAGGACTCTTTGAGCATCTTTAGTGCAAGGCACTCAAGAGGCTGGTAAAGGACCTTTGTTTTCAAGAGCGCGACCTATTACCTAAAAACCTTAGCTCTAATATCTATGAACAGAATTCCAAATGCAGAGATACTGTCCAGAGTTCCCAAGCCCTCCTGTCTCAGTTTAAAATCCCATGCTCCAGCTCACTCTAAGATTGTGCTGGGTGTCATAGTAACTACTGTTCAGACTATTGAAAGATGGAACAGTATCCTGAGAGGCACGTTGGACTAAGAGGCAAAATAGCATAGGTCTCCTTCCACCCAGCTCCTTCCCTTGTAACTGTGGCAGGGCTGCTGCCTGCCACTGTACGGCCACTATTCCCAGGGCCAGATACTGAACTTCCACTGCATTTCTGCACTGAATTCTCATAATTCCATCACTATTCCCATTTCGAAGATAAGGAAACTGAGTCTTACAGAGGTAATTTTTCCAAGACTTCTTTCCAGTGGTTAAGACTGTTTCCACTGCTGGGGGCATGGATTTGATCTTGGTTGGGGAACTATGATTCCACCTGCCACGTGGTGTGGCCAAAAAGTATGAAAAAAAAGTAACTTTTCCCAACCACAAGGACCCAACATACACCCCCAGGTATATTGGACCACACTTGTTCTCTGGAAACATCCCCTTTTGGATTCCTCTGCAGTGCTGTGTCTTGAGCCAGATTTGAGGACTTGGGCCACTTCATGTCTCCGAACCTCAGTTTTTCCCATGTCTCAACTCAAGCTATAGAGCCATTTGGGAGGTTTTAAAGATGCAGACTGTTGGCCTGAGCCCTGGTGGGGGAACATGGCAGGTTCCTAGGCTCCTGGTTAACTATGTCCTCCCGAGTGCTCACATTCTAGTTCTGGAGCCAGACCACAGGTGCTACATGTACAGATAATGCTATGACTCAAAATAATATTCCTTCTCTGTAACATATTCACTGAGACCATGCCATCTGCCCGGGCCCCTGTTGCTTTTATTCTCACTCTCCTGCAGGCAGTTCCTATCACTTGAGTGCATTCTGGTCCAGCCTGGCTCTCATTGTGAAGGGATAGAGGGGAGGACTCTCCAGAGATGAGAGTCAGGCCTTATACCTGAACTGAGAGGTTGTATTCATTTCTTAAGGCTGCTGTACTGAAATACCGCAACCTGGGTAGCTTAGAACAATAGAAATGTATTCTCTCCCAGTTCTGGAGGTTGAAAGTTTGAAAGTAATGTGTGGGCAAGGTCCCTCTGAGACTCTAGTCCCGCTGATATTCCTTCAGAGACTCTGGGTGGAATCTTCCTTACCTCTTAGCTTCTGGCAGTGGCTGTCCATCCTTGGCAACCCTGAGCTTGCAGCTGCATCTCTCCATCTCTGCCTTCCTCTTCGTGCATGGACATCTTCCCTGTGTGTCTGTCTTTTCCTTTTAAACCCAGTCATATTGGATTAGTTCAGTTCAGTTGCTCAGATCAGATCAGTCGCTCAGTCATGTCCGACTCTTCGCGACCCCATGAACCACAGCACGCCAGGCCTCCCTGTCCATCACCAACTCCCGGAGTCTACCCAAACTCATGTCCATTGAGTTGATGATACCATCCAACCATCTCATCCTCTGCTGTCCCCTTCTCCTCCTGCTCTCAGTCTTTTCCAGCATCAGGGTCTTTTCAAATGAGTCAGCTCTTCACATCAGATGGCCAAAGTGTTGGAGTTTCAGCCTCAGTCCTTCCAATGAACACCCAGGACTGATCTCCTTTAGGATGGACTGGTTGGATCTCCTTGCTGTCCAAGGGACTCTCAAGAGTCTTCTCCAACACCACAGTTCAAAAGCATCAGTTCTTTGGCGCTCAACTCTCTTTTGGTCCAACTCTCACGTCCATACATGACCACTGGAAAAACCATAGCCTTGACTAGACGGACCTTTGTTGGCAAAGTAATATCTCTGCTTTTTAATATGCTATTTAGGTTGGTCATAATGTTCCTTCCAAGGAGTAAGCATCTTTTAATTTCATGGCTGCAATCACCATCTGCAGTGATTTTGGAGCCCCCCAAAAAGAAGTCAACCACTGTTTCCATCGTTTCTCCATCTATTTCCCATGAAGTGATGGGACCGGATGTCATGATCTTCGTTTTCTGAATGTTGAGCTTTAAGCCAACTTTTTCTCTCTCCTCTTTCACTTTCATCAAGAGGCTCTTTAGTTCTTCACTTTCTGCCATAAGGGTGGTGTCATCTGCATATCTCAGGTCATTGATATTTCTCCCGGCAATCTTGATTCCAGCTTGTGCTTCCTCCAGCCCAGAGTTTCTCATGATGTACTCTGCATAGAAGTTAAATAAGCAGGGTGACAATATACAGCCTTGACGTACTCCTTTTCCTATTTGGAACCAGTCTGTTGTTCCATGTTCAGTTCTAACTGTTGCTTCCTGACCTGCATATAGGTTTCTCAAGAGGCAAGTCAGGTGGTCTGGTATTCCCATCTCTTGAAGAATTTTCCACAGTTTATTGTGATTCACACAAAGGCTTTGGCATAGTCAATAAAGCAGAAAGAGATGTTTTTCTGGAACTCTCTTGCTTTTTCCATGATCCAGCAGATGTTGGCAATTTGATCTCTGGTTCCTCTGCCTTTTCTAAAACCAGCTTGAACATCTGGAAGTTCACAGTTCACATATTGCTGAAGCACGGCTTGGAGAATTTTGAGCATTACTTTACTAGCATGTGAGATGAGTGCAACTGTGTGGTAGTCTGAGCATTCTTTGGCACTGCCTTTCTTTGGGATTGGAATGAACACTGACCTTTTCCAGTCCTGTGGCCACTGCTGAGTTTTCCAAATTTGCTGACATGTTGAGTGCAGCACTTTCACAGCATCATCTTTTAGGATTTGAAATAGCTCAACTGGAATCCCATCACCTCCACTAGCTTTGTTCATAGTGCTGCTTCCTAAGGCCCACTTGACTTCACATTCCAGGATGTCTGGCTCTAGGTGAGTGATCACACCATCATGATTATCTGGGTCATGAAGATCTTTTTTTTTTACAATTCTTCTGTGTATTCTTGCCACCTGTTCTTAATATCTTCTGCTTCTGTTAGGTCCATACCATTTCTGTCCTTTATCGAGCCCATCTTTGCATGAAATGTTCCCTTGGTATCTCTAATTTTCTTGAAGAGATCTCTAGTCTTTCCCATTCTGTTGTTTTCCTCTATTTCTTTGAACTGATAACTAAGGAAGGCTTTCTTATCTCCCCTTGCTATTGGTTGGAACTCCACATTCAAATGGGTATATCTTTCCTTTTCTTCTTTGCTTTTCCCTTCTCTTCTTTTCACAGCTATTTGTAAGGCCTCCTCAGACAGCTATTTTGCTTTTTTGCATTTCTTTTTCTTAGGGATGGTCTTGATTCCTGTCTCCTGTACGATGTCATGAGCCTCCGTCCATAGTTCTTCAGGCACTCTGTCTATCAGATCTAGTCCCTTAAGTCTATTTCTCATTTCCACTGTTAATTGTAAGGGATTTGATTTAGGTCATACCTAAATGGTCAAGTGGTTTTCCCCACTTTCTTCAATTTAAGTCTGAAATTGGCAATAAGGAGTTCATAATCTGAGCCACAGTCAGCTCCCGGTCTTGTTTTTGCTGACTGTATAGAGCTTTTCCATCTTTGGCTGCAATGAATATAATCAATCTGATTTCAATGTTGGCCATCTGGTAATGTAGGGACCACTCTAATGACCTCCTAAAGGAAATCAGTCCTGAATATTCATTGGAAGGACTGATGTTGAAGGTGAAGCTCCAACACTTTGGCCACCTGATTCGAACTGATTCATTGGAAAAGACCCTGATGCTGGGAAAGATTGAAGGTAGGAGGAGAAGGGAACAACAGAGAATGAGATGGCTGGATGGCATCATTGACTTGATTAACATGAGTTTAGCAAGCTCTGGGAATTGGTGATGGACAGGGAAGCCTGGCGTGCTGAAGGTCCATGGGGTGACAAAGACTGAGTGACTGAACTGAACTGAACTAATAACCTCATCCAAACTTAACATCTGCAAACATCCTCTTTCCAATAAGTTCCCATTCACAGGGACCAAAGGTTAGAACCTCAACAGCTCTCTTTGGTGAACACAGTTGAGCCCACAACAGAGGCACTTTTCCTATGTTCCTCCATCCTTCATCTCATCAGCTACATGGAAGCTAAAGCCACTGAACAGCCCCCAGTCTGCTTTGAAAGTATCTCAGGAGAAGAGAAGGCTGTGCTTCTGACCCACATTCAGAACCTCTTAGTTTAAAAACTTTTCCTGGTTCATCTGCCCACATGAGTTCCTGTAAGCCAGCTGTGCAAAGTGCTGGCCTAGATCCCGGAAACAGTTATCAACACTGCTTTTCATGAATAGAGGTGGAGGCGGACAGCATCAGGATATGAGGAGTGGAGGGGGAATATCAGACATGAAAGAAGATGCTGGGAGGCTGAGAGACAGCCAGGTCCCTAGGTCCCCAGGCCCCTGATCATTTCATCATACCTAGCTCTTGTTGAATTGAGACTCCTGTCTCCTCCTTGCTGAAATCATCATTACATTTTCTGTGTCAAACGTGGGCCTGCAGGACCAAAACGACATCTCTGCAATTGAACCACCTTTGAAACACTGAATTCAAGAGCATCTGTGGCCAGAGATTTTCCTGGCCCAAATTAAAAGGGAAATTCTTTTTATGAAAAAGCAATATGTTTTTCTTCTTCTAAAACATTGTGCTTCTAGTATAATTCATACCAGGTCACAATTTATTCAGTGCTGTTTGGTTTATAAAGCACATTTAAATGCAACCTCATTTATTCTTCAAATAACCTGTGGCTCAGTGATAATAATGACAAGGAAGAATAACCCAGTACTGTCTCTTTACCAAGAACTCTTGTAAATGCAGCCCTGTTAGCAGACCCCATTTTTGTCCCCCTTTTTAAATATGTAAAGTTATTTTCCCCAAGTCACAGAACTAGTCATGGATACATATGATATTTGGACCCAGAACCACTACACTGTCTGTCCCTTGACCCTGAGCCCCACTTTCAGATGAACAAGTTGGTTCTAGTTCATTTAATGCCTGACCCACTAACACAGTCAGCAGGTAGTAGAGACAAGACCCACATGTCTTCTACTGCATTAACCCTTCCGTAAAATCCCCTCCAATAAGAATGCCTTTCCTGCTCCTTGCCTCTCCCTGTGCCCTGCTGTTTGTTCTAATGCCGTCAAAATGCAATGGTGGCATCTCCACGAATGGTAAGAAGTTTTCCAGCTCCCAGTCTGTCTTCAGCCATGTAGCTAGCCTCCTCGGTACCCCGCGCTCCCTGGCACCTGCTCCTGCACCCTGTTCTTCCCTGGCTGCTTCTCCATCAGTCTCCCACACCTACCAACAGCTTTTGAAGAGTGAGGAAACCATTTCTTGGTCAACTTTTTAGCCCTGCTCCCTACCACAGTGCTTGACCTCAGTAGGGACTCAGTGAAGAAACAAATGAATAAACAAAGAAAAAACACTAATTTATTAGAGACACAAATGTGTAGGATACCAGGCTACTACCTTGGGGCAACCAACGATTTTGTTGTTTTGTTCTGATCAGAATTCACAGTGCCTATACACTGCCTAATTTTTTTTTATTGCAGCAATGGTGAGTCAGGAGGGTCCCCTCTTAATATCTATAATTTGTTCTTTTTATTGAATTTCCAAATGCTTAAGCCCACCTATGTATTATTTCACATAAATTCACACAGGCTATCATATCCTGTGTTAATTGCATTTTTATTTCATCGTTCTTGGCTTTTTTCATTTGTTCCTTCTTGCTTTTGCCCTGCTCTTGCCACTCACCTCAGTCCCTATCCCCACCACACAGTGAGCCACGTAAACATGCCAGGAAGTGTCTTTCCATGGTTTGCTCTGCTTTCATTGCATCTTACAGAGATGCATATAACACATCCACATGCAGAAGAAACAGAGCCACTCTGACCCTGCACTGCTGCCTGGGATTCAAATGTGAGGCAGATACTCATGGATACTTTATTTTCCCTAGTTTTCTTTTGTTGTAATGCCCCAGTTTCATGACACAGTTTTAGGCGTTTTGAGCTTGAATAGCTCAATATTATGTAACGAATAACATTCAGCTGCAGTCACAATTGCTCACTGGGTCAAGCTTGTCAGCCAGACCCCAGGCAAAGGGCAGGAGCAGCAAGCAGGTGATCAGCTGCACCAGCCAAGGTGATAACTGGAGTTCTAGGTATCTTCACTGTAAGTTCCCTGTTTTAAACATCTTTGCTGCCACAAACATTAGTTTCACCATATAACTAATTAGCCATGAGGCTAATTACACAATTAAAGAGACTTTATTACTAAATACAAAATATCTGAATATATTTAAAGGGTGAAAAGTGAAAGTCAGTCATGTCCAACTCTTTATAACCCCATGGACTGTAGCCTACCAGTCTCTTCCATCCATGGGATTTTCCAGGCAAGAATACTGGAGTGGGTTGCCATTTTCTTCTCCAGGAGATCTTCCCAACCCAGGGATTGAACCTGGGTCTCCCACATTGTAGGCAGATGCTTTACCATCTGAGCCACCAGGGAAGTCCATTTAAAGGGTGCGTAGATTTAACGGCACTACTGTGCAGATGACTGACCTTATTCTGTGACTTGTGCCTGAGCACTTGTCTTCCAGGGCTTTCATTCTTAGTGTTTTACACATTGATTCGCCTCCTCATTCGGCATCACAGTTTTTCTTTTTGCTAAAATTTCTTCCTTTGTTAGAGGAGGTATCAACTTCCAAATACTAGGATGCATATTTATACCCAAGCTTTGTATTGCATCCCATTCCTGTGCTTTTGCCTAGAAAGGAGCCTGGTGGGCTACTGTCCATGGGGGTGCAAGAGTCGGACACCTCTGAGCACACACACATTTGTATTGTGTTAGGAAAGCCTCTACACTGTTGTGTGATCCTGGCATCTTGTCACATGTCTGTTGATAAACATTCCAGAGGTTTATGGGAAATGTGAGCTCAAACCCGCGATTTTTCAGGCGCTCAGCCTCTTTCTCCTCTACTGCAGTGTGTTTAGAAATAAGAAACTGGCTCTTGGGGCAAATCATCATCATTTGTCATGATTTTTGTATGATACATATCAAAACAAACTATCAACCAGTCATTTTACCTTTTATGGCAAAATTGTCTTATGGCCAATTAGTTACACAGTGAGAATGTTTGTAACAAAAATGCTTGCTGTGAAGGTACTTACAGCAAAGAAGTTTACAGTAAAATTATCTAAAAATAACGGGCATGCATAACTGGATTGGACATTGTATGGCTGGGAACCTGAAAATCTGAAGAGAATCCATGGGTTGAATTGGGGATATATCCAGAAACTAAAATGTTATAAGAGCAGACAACTTAGGCCTGTTTGCCCAGTCCTAGAAGCCACCCTTGGAATAGCTGTTAGCACTGTGCATAATAAAGAAAAGAGCTAATATTTTGTGAATACTTATCACATGCTTGGCACAGGTCTTCCTTGCTTCACATAACAACTCATTTAGTCTTTGCAACAGTCCAAGGAAGCAGGTACTGACATTGACCCCATTTACAAATGAGCCAACAGATGTAAAAATGATGAAATAATTTGCCTTAAGGTTATGTACAGCAGACCTGAGATTCAAATCCAGGGAGTCTAATTTCAGAACCTAGAGCTATGTTATAGGGCTTCCCATATTTTTCCTTCCTACTAGAATGCCTGTCACCCAATTACTTGCTTTGAAAATGCTTTCTAATCCTTTAACTTTCACTTTAAGATTGCCTCCCTCCCTGTAGAGAGGGAAATGTCTTCCCTCTGTGTGCACAACCCTCTTAGAGAATTTTCTCCATAGCACTGTACCTATCTATTAATGCATTGTTTTCCCCAACCATCACTGAGTTCTTCTAGCATAGGAAATGTATCTAATACTCATCCTTAATATCTAATATGATGTCTGGCACATGGTAGGGACTTCAAAAATAGCTATGGAATGAATGAATGAATATTTTGGCATACAACCAGGTACCTGTAAGGATACACAATGTTTCAAATTTATATACAATTTTGCAGAAGCAATTATAGTAAAAGTCAACAATGCTTTATCCAAAACCTTGGAGCCAGATGTAATTTGGAATTCAGAATTTCCCAGATTTTAAGAAAGTGACATATCATGCGTATACTATAACTCCCCACACTCACACTCTTAGCACTCCTGATTAAACACATTTATATTTCAGCAGTGAAATATATGGATAGTCATATTAAGTAGGGTATAGGTTATGAATTGCCTTAGATTGGTTTAGGTCAAATTTTGCCATCAAATAAATTAGCTTCAACATTGAAAATAAGAAACCACTCTTGGTTTTCAGGACTGTTTGGATATGCAGGCTATGAATAAGGGATTGTGGAGTTTATGTAAATTGCAACTTATGAGATTTAGGATGGCCGATTTACCCACGTATGTCTAGAATGTATGGTTTTGGTTAGTTACTTTGAGCCTTTAAAATAAACAAGTAAAGGTTAATTTAATGACCAAACGTTCTAATTCTAGAAATAACTCATTGTTCCTTCCTTCACGGACAAACTCTCACCCCAAAGGTGGCGAAGGTAGAAGGAGACAGTTTTGGCATCATTGAGAAAGACCTTTTACCCAGTGCTTTTTCTCAGATTGATAATACGGCTGTGTGGGTTTGTTCATCCTCTCTCTCCTCCCTACCCCATCCCTCTCCCTCCCCCTCTTCCTCTTATTCTTTCTCTTGCTCTGTGTCTTTCCTCCTTTTCTCAACTAGGAGCCTAAAACAGCTATCCAAGAGGTCAGATACATACATAGGAGAACCTTACCTATTCTTACAGGGGATGTCATCCGCAAGAGATCTGTAAAGTGGACCTCCAGTGGCTCCACCATCCCAGAGCTCCTAAGACAGGCTCCACACCACCAGTTAGGCTCCATGCTTGCTCTGGCTGAATTCGCTAGCCTGGAGACTCTCAGAACTGCTGAGAAGCTCTTGATTCAGAAGACCATTTACTAAAACCTATAAGGGAGCATGTTACTCTCTCTACATTCTAAGCTCCAAGAGTAACCTCACTCTGCCGTATGATGGCACTTGCCTGCTACTCTGTAAGTGATTCTCCTAAAGGGAAAACAGTGTTTGCCATTTGGAAGCTGGGGAAAGTCTGGTAGTGAGGACTTAAGGGAAATCCTCGCTCAAAGGAGGTATCTGTAGTTCTTGGCATTAATTGCTCGATCATCAATTACATCAATTACACCCGGCTCTTAAAGGGGAGTGACAACTAAATGCCTAACGGGTCTCAGATGAAGTGATTTAAAAGAGGAGAAACTTAAGAAAAGACTTCTGTCCCAGAATGTGTAAAATGTGTAAAATCTCTAGTACTAAGTTCATTGACTGGACCAAAAAGGCAGCCTCCTTTCCTGAGGACCTCAGCAGCCATATCCCATGGCCTCTAACACTTGAGTTCATTATATTTTACTTACCCTTATAGGCCAAGTAAAATGTCAGAGAGAAAATCATTCTGTTGAGTGGCGAGTAGGAATAAGCAAAGTTGGGCTGGCACTCAATTTTATCTTTACTTTTTAAATTTTTATTTAGGCCCTTAATTTTATTTTTAGAATGGGGTTTTGTTAAGTAAACTCAACACAGTCATATCTAAACATGTCTGTATTTATTTTCACAAACACGCTTTCTTTTTTCTTAGCTCACAGGTGTTTCATTTTCTTTCTTCTAGAAGTATACAAAATTCTGTGCCATTCAAAGATGCCGATTCAGACAAATATAGTGATTTCCCAGTAAGTATTGTTAAGAGTAACCAGACGTTCAGTAAATATTGCATTGCTTCCTATAAATTTCTTTCCTTTAATAAGACAAGATTGAATGCCATTTGAATGTATTATTAATTTGATAATACACCATTTTATAATGTTTATATACCTTTACGCTATCTCCACATGGACCATCAAAGTGGATCTTAGTCCTAGACTGTTTTCATTTCCTGAAGCCATTCCCAGCTGGAATTCTCCATGGGGATAACAGTTATCTTGAAAACATGTCATGAATTATTTTCAAAATTCTTAAATATATTTCAACTTACTTTTTAAAAGTGTATATGTGTTTGTGTGCACATGTTTGATTTAGAACAGTTAGGATATCATAATATTCTCTGTGAAATTCAACAAGCAAGTAACAGATGTCACAAACTTTCCAAAGTTGATGGGATCTCAGATACTCTACCTGGCAATTCGAGCAATAAAAGAATTGTTTGACATCATCGTGGCTCTTAATCCTTTTGAATCAGACATGTCAAAAATATAATAAATCCATGCAAGTAACCAGTTTGGCTAGAGTTTTTAATTATTCAGTAAAATTATTAATCGTTGAACAAAATAAACCAATTGCTTTGGGGCCTGAGAAGGTTGATGATTAACAGAGAAAGTTCAAGGAGTTGGATGGCCCTGCTGTGTGTGGAAGTACACATAGACACATACACATGAACACACATGTACACACAGACACGCGTGTGTGAAACATGCATTTGCATAACCACCCATGTGAATGTACACATGCTCACGACTTGCAAATTCACACAGGTGCACCCCCATGCTGTCACATATTGGCACACACACAACAGTGCACACACACACCACACACACACACACGCACACGCACACTTATGCTACACCTGTGATTGGCCCTGGCACCATATTATATTTCACCTCACTCGGGAGGTCGTAGCATATTCACCTTAATTTTCTTGGTGATCTCTGGTGTTCCCAGACTATATTTGAATTTGAAACTGCAGATGTCAATCCCCCTCTGACAGCTCGGACTGGCCTTCACCGTGGACAACATCAGAGCAGAACTGACCCTTCCTGTGTGTGCCCTTCACTTTCAGACACTGCGGGGCTTTTATTGGCGAGGGAGAGATTGCAACGACAGCAACAAGATGGCATACCCAGGCAGAAGGTAATGGTCTCTGCTCATCACTGATTTTGAAAATTACCTTCTGAAAAGGAGGCGGGAGGCATAATTATCTCCTCCAGCCTAGGGGATTCGTGCTTACAGAGAGAAGGGACGTCCGTGTCCTCACTGAAGTAAAACTCAATGAAAAAAACCAGTAATTGTTCATTTTATTGCCCCCCAAAATGCTCATCGAGCATTGCCAAGCATTCTGCATCATGCTGCGTGGTAAACAAATAGAAATACGAGTTTACAGTCTAGTGGAAGAAACAAGTGAGTAGACAGGTTATTGTGGACATTTATCCATCCGCCTGCTCAAGCTCTACAGGCAGCCCTGGGCCCAGAAAAAGTAGCCTTTTCCACCAAGAGTAAGGCAAGGACTGCAGGGAGTGGAGTGCCAGTTTCATTTTAGTCCCAGGATGATGTTCAGCCAATCACATCTCAAAACTCAAACTGGATATGCCAGCCTTCATCTTAGCTGTGACTACAGTGCTGAAGCATTAACCGGATGTTTGGGACTTTAGAGGCGTAACTTTAATGGTGTTGCCTGTCTGAAGAAAATAGACTGCAGATGTGTTCATTACGCTCATCAGCACCATTACCCAACAATACCACCCATGAACGTAGTCAGTTATGAAAAGGCTGCATTTGGTCCCCAGCTCCCAGCAAGTACCCAAAGCCAAGAGAATGACAAAGAGGCCGAGTGAGGGTTCTGTGGGCCACAACACACAATGGTGTGTGGCATTTTCCCTTGAAGAACCTGTTGGTCATCAGTGACACTTGGTGTAGCACTCATTGATTCATTCCTTCATTTGTGAAGCTGACATTCAGAGTGATAAATATATGCTGAAGACTAATGTGGCTGTCCTCTCTGTAGGCCAGACAACTGGGACTCATATCAAGATTCAAACTGTAACGGCATTTGGGTAAGCAACTAAATTCAGACTTAACCCTATTCTCTGGCTTTCTGCCCTCCTTACAAGCCCATTGCCTGTTTGCTTAGTCAGACCTGAGGAAGAAGATAAGATGGTAGGCTAAGGCAACTCTTTTTCTGCTGTTTGAAAGAGCAGCATAGAATCCAATCACACGTGAAAAGTGTCAATGATGTAATGAGAGCTGAGGCTCTCTCAGTCACAGCCACTGTAAGTCTTGTTTAAGGTCACTCACATCTAACCCCTTGGTTCTGTCTGAAACAGTGTGAAATTAAATGAATCATGGTGTTAGCAAACTTTTTACAGCAACCCAAACAGCTGGTGGAGCAAATCACATGCTGTCACCGTTTCATTGCAGCCATTTTTTTCCTGTTTCATAAGGCTACCCAGGCAGAGTGGAAATTACCTGTAGTTTCCCCACTACCTACATCCCGAAGCATCTATGCTGCTACCCTGGTTCCTCATGAATAGATTAGTAGCTTCCAGTAGAGAAAAGGGAAGGAAGGAGAAAAGCCAAACACTTATCTGAGGACAGTAATGGCAGCAAATCTAAATTTTGTGAGGTCTTGAACTTATAGGATTTGAGGGCTCCTCACCCACTCCCGTGTTCTTGCCTGGAGAATCCCAGGGACGGGGGAGCCTGGTGGGCTGCCACCTATGGGGTCGCACAGAGTCGGACACGACTGAAGCGACTTAGCAGCAGCAGCATGAAGTAAAAAGTATACCAAATACAAAATCAAGTATAAAAGTATGATTAACTAGAATGATAAAAGAAATCTTAACAAATTCCTGGAGTCTTGGAAATTCAGGTCACTTTCTTTTGAGATCTCTTTTCCAATTTACCAGGAGTGCTTAAGTGGAAACATTATTCTGACTGCAGCCAGACTCCTCTCCACCTAAAACACTCTACAGCTCCCAGCTGCTCCCAGCACTCACACAGGCAGGGATCATACAAACAAGGGGCCTTGAAGTTTAAGATTCCACCCCACTCCAGTACTCTAGCCTGGAAAATCCCATGGATGGAGGAGCCTGGTAGGCTGTAGTCCATGGGGTCGCTAAGAGTCGGACACAACTGAGCGACTTCCCTTTCACTTTTCACTTTCATGCATTGGAGAAGGAAATGGCAACCCACTCCAGTGTTCTTGCCTGGAGAATCCCAGGGACAGGGGAGCCTGGTGGGCTGCCGTCTATGGGGTCGCACAGAGTCGAACACGACTGAAGCGACTTAGCAGCAGCAGCAGCAGCTTCAAGATAAATTGCCTTTGAATGGCTGCCTTATTTGCTTGAATGAAGAGGAGAAAGTTTCTGTAAATAGTTTCTTCTCTCCAGGACACTGATGGTCTGTTATTTCTGGGATGTGGAGAGCAAGACAGATTGTACCCCAGTATAGCCCACCCCACCCACCCTATCATTAGTCAAATTGCCTTCTCATGAGAAGGGGAAGACATCACCCCTAGTCTTAAGGTATGGAGGTGTCAGGATCCCTAAGGCAGCTCTTGTTCTGTTAGAGTCAAGCTTAGCTGTCCTGTTGGATGACACAGAGGTTATTAGTATGTGAAGCTCCTATCTTTGTTCCATGACCCCATCCCTGCCTCTGACGTGTGACCCCACCTACATATGGAAGGCCAATAAGAGACAGTGCTCAGTTCAGTTCAGTTCAGTCACTCAGTCGTGTCTGACTCTTTGCAACCCCATGAATCACAGCATGCCAGGCCTCCCTGTCCATCACCAACTCCTGGAGTTCACCCAAACCCATGTCCATCGAGTCGGTGATGCCATCCAGACATCTCATCTCTGTCGTCCCCTTCTCCTCCTGCCCCCAATCCCTCCCAACATCAGAGTCTCTTCCAATGAGTCAACTCTTCACATGAGGTGGCCAAAGTACTGGAGTTTCAGATTTAGCATCAGTCCTTCCAAAGAACACCCAGGACTGATCTCCTTTAGAATTAACTGGTTGGATCTCCTTGCAGTCCAAGGGACTCTCAAGAGTCTTCTCCAACACCACAGTTCAAAAACATCAATTCTTCAGCGCTCAGCTTTCTTCACAGTCCAACTCTCACATCCATACATGACCACTGGAAAAACCATAACCTTGACTAGATGGACCTTTGTTGGCAAAGTAATGTCTCTGCTTTTTAATATGTTATCTAGGTTGGTCATAACTTTCCTTCCAAGGAGTAAGCGTCTTTTAATTTCATGGCTGCAATCACCACCTGCAGTGATTTTGAAGCCCCAAAAAATAAAGTCTGACAGTGGAAATCCACGAGGAGCCCAGAGAGCCAAGACTCAGAGTTCATCATCAGTTAATAGGAAAAAGACACATGACCTTCACACCTATCCCTTTCCGTAGAGGAAAAATGACTCCCAGAATCACAAAATCATGAACTCAGAGAGGATTTTGCAACCACCAAGTCCAACATTTCCCTAACTGTGTCCAGGAACTCCGCTGTCAAGTGGGAGGTTAAAAGATACAGGAGGAGGGGTGCTATACCCAGGTTTAGAAAGTACTGGGTCAAATAAGCCTAAACAGTTTGCTTTACTTCCGAATTTCTCAGCGTCTTTAATGTTTTATTGCACACTGGGAGCCCCCACGACCAAGAGAGTGAACACATTGTTTCCAATACATTCTGACCATCAGGCTCTTCCTAGAATCCTGTTAATACCATTACTATCTAGTGGAATGCCAGTGTTCTCCAGACCAGAGTTTGACAAGCAAAACAAAACAAAAAACATAACTATATATGTGTATTAACTTTTCCTTAGGGTTATCCAGACTCTGCTTGAACCTTCCAAGGACCAGTTACTCTACTAATGCACAGACCTAGCATTCAGTGTTAGAAAGTGCCCTCAGCTATGGTAACCCTGTCCAACTCACAAGCTCAACCTCACTGATGGGTTTCTCAGTCTCATTGTATCAACATTTGGGATGATGTCTTATCGTCCAGGCTGCCTTGAAAAATGTAGGATGGTTAGCGGCATCTCTGGCCTCTCCCCACTAAATGCCTGTAGCTCCCCCTCCCCACACTGTAACAACCAAAGATGTCTCCGGACATTGCCGAAGTCCCCTGGGGATGGGTGCAGGGCAGGGGCGGGTAGGGGGCTGCCTTAAAACCAGCCCTGTTGAGAATCACTGCTCTAGAAACATCACTCCTTAGGCACTGGAGAAGTCAGGATACTTAGAGCTCTAGTTTAGAGACCGCTGAGCCCACTCTGACCCTGTGTCCCAGCACTGACTGGACCCTCAGTGCTCCCTCCAGTGACACTTCCAGCACTCAGAGCCCTGCCCTGCATCCTTCTGAACAAGATGGTCCAGTTTCTGGATCTCTCCTTATTCCTGCCCCCAGGTCCTTAAAGCCTAACTCACTTACGTAGAATGTTGCTACCTTGGATTAAGGGCTCAAGAGACTTTAAAGGATTTTATCTACTGATTTGCCTTTGTGCTTTAAAAGCCATCTGGGGAGGATTTTGTACTTGTGTCTCATAAATTTAAAAGCAAATTGCTAATCTCATCACTTCTCTCTTAAAGGGTGTTGATCCAAAAGATGGAATCCCATACGAGAAGAAATTCTGTGAAGGTATGAATGGTAAAAGTCAGTGTACTTATCCTAATAGAATATTCTTTTCTAGTCTGAGTCAAATTGAGTCGAACAGACAAATGAGGAAATGCCTGATGCTACAGCATAATGAGTTTAACTGATTCCTTTATTGGGTGACTGGAAAGTTATTAGAGGGATAGTTAGGGAGTTTTGGATGGACATTACTACTTTTAAAATGGATAACCAACAAGGACCTACTGTATAGCACAGGGAACTCTGCTGAATATTATGTAACAACCTAATTGGGAAACGAATTTGAAAAACAATAGATACTTGTATATGCTCAACTGAATCACTTTGTTGTACAACTGAAGCTAACACATTATTAATCAACTATACACAAATATAAAATTCAGTTTTTTCTTAAAGGCTGTAAAATAGATACCATGGTAACTGAAATCCAGCACCTCTCCAAATAAGAAGATAAGTGGAGGTGATAATTTTCATTCTGCTCTGTGTCCTTCTCAATACACCATAAGGTCAGACATCTGGGCTTGTACTGACAAAGTCCTTGTGTCAAATGGGTTAAAGGCTTGTATGTGGGTAACTTGAGGGAGGCCGCCAAACTATAACTGCTGAGAGTTCCCGAAAACACTTGAACAAAAGCTCTGTATTCTAAATGCCCACGTGCCACAGACCCCTGGGCCACCAGTAGTCTTTGTACTCTTTTTGGGGGGGCTAAGTCATGTCCAACTCTTTTGAGACCCCATGGACTGTAGCCTGCCAGGCTTCTCTGTCCATGGGATTTCCCAGGCAACAATACTGGAGTGGGTTTCCATTTCCTCCTCCAGGGGATCTCTGCAACCCAGGGATTGAACCGCATTTCTCGCGTCTCCTGCATTGGCAGGTGGTTTCTCTACCACCGCGCCACTCGGGAAGCCTACCAGTACTCTTAGGAGAAACTTATTAATACCAACCACATAGTGCTGAAAACATGGCACTGCTGATGCCCAAAGAGCCTCACACAAGACCCTATGGTAGCACCACTATATTTGTTTAGGCAGTGCTTTTTCCTAACATTTAAAAATATTTCATTCACTCAACAGGATATTTCATGAATACCTATTCCTATTATGCACTAAGGTCTATACTTGGCTCTGAGTTTTCATGGACAAACATGATATAGTCCTTGTCCTCAATCAACTTAAAGTCTAACATCTCTAAGCTGTCAGGGGGGTAGGATAGAGGTAGAAAATGTAAGGACCCAATACATAAGTCATACCATTTAGAAATGCTGTTGCATGAATAAAAGAATGAATTAACAAGTAAATGAATCAATAAACATTGAGTGAAACCATGGTGTGAGGCTCTGGGGTCACTATGGAATCTCTTGGATTCCCTAAATCCCGTCCCCTCCTCGATGTCCTGGGCCTTCTCAGTCCCCAGTTGCATAGCCAAATGCTGGCTGTCCCAGAGTTCTGAGATAGGGAGCCGTTGGAGCAAGGCTGGAGCATCCTTGGACCTGATTCAGGGGGTTTGTAGGCGGGGAAAGGAAGCTCTCCTCTCTGACTCTGGGAGGCATCACTTGATTCTTTCAGGACTTTAAGAATTTTGGAAGAGTACATGCATCACCCATGGGTGAATTCCTCAGAATCAGATTAAGTGATCTGTAACCTCAAATGTACAAGGCTGCACAGTGACTTTATTTTTCCATTTCTCCATCAATCAGGCGTAATTGTCCATTCCGTGCTTTTGCCTTTGTAGATTCAGGACTTTAAAAATCCATAACATGCTTGAAAAATCAAAATTGCTCCATGATATCACTAATTCCTAAAGAGAATTATAACAGAAATGGGTATGTTTTCCAAGAAAGCAATTTTTCAGGACCAAAATCTGGGCATATTTCTGAGTTCAGATAAACTTCTGATGTTTTTATTCATCCATCATTCACTTAAGAGGTTGCACAGCAGTTTGTTTTATGCGGAGCTAGGAAACACACCTGCATCTCTACAGCTTAGTTGGCAGTTTCAGTGGCCTAGAAATCTCATTCAGCTCCTAAATGCTATGCCCCTCATCCTCCAACACTCAAAAAGTGGCAATGTATCACTGTTATGATGCTCCACGCATGGAATACACACCAGGGTATGTGCTCACCTAACTACCTAACCTAGAGGCTCCAAACTACTTGAGTGCATAAATAATGCAAATAAATTGTGCCCCCTAGGTTCACAGCCCAGGGGAGTCATTTTGCTGGGGGACTCAGCTGGGGCTCATTTCCACATCCCTCCTGACTGGATCACAGCTTCGCAGATGTCTTTGGTAAGTAATTTTGGCAGTAATCATCCCCAATGTGCCAGCCTTTGTGTTTGTTTCCCCCCTTGCTCTCTATAAATGTAATGTCAGTTTCAAACAGGTGCGAATTTCCCTTCTCAGCACAATCTGCCATAAAAGGCACTTCCACTGCCATTTCAGTTCAGTCCAGTTCAAACAATGTGATAAGAACAACACTCTCACAGCAAGACCATCTTGTCCATCAGAGAAGGAGGATGGTGCCCCTGACAGGTGGGAAGGAATGCAGGCACAGTGGGAAAGCACTTGTCACATGATCACCTTGGGATGTGGTTCCTTCTTCAACCTTCTAGAAAATGGGATTGCTGATACAGAGAAATTAAACTACAGAAATGATCGATTCTTCCTTGATCCCTTTTGCACATTGAAGAAATCAGACATGAACCTGAACACTCTCTAACTGGGCCTCTTCCAGTTTCCAAAACTGGGCAAACACAGCACTCCCTCGTAAGGATGAGAAAACAGAGAAACATTTGAATATAGAAAAAATGTTCATGATCTCCAAAGAGGAGAGCTCTTTCAAAAAAAGCTTGCAACAGGAAAGTGAATTTTGTAAGATATTAAATCAGATTCTCAGTAATAATTTGAGGAGACAACACTAGTGAAAAAGAAACAGTCTGAGATCAGGGAAGACTACTTTTAGGTGAAACAATAATTGCCTGATGTAAAAATGCGATGGCCATACTGATGAGCAAGTTGGACAATGCGAAACAAACAGGATGAGAAAACCACTGTGGCGGATTCATTTCGATATTTGGCAAAACTAACACAATACTGTAAAGTTTAAAAATAAAATAAAATTAAAAAAAAATAAAGTGTAAAAAAAAGTAATAAATAAAGCCAAAAAAAAAAAAAGAGAGAAAACCAGTCAGCCCACTGGGGAAATTCTGAAACTCACATAAGAGGCATAGGATAAGTCCTGGGGATTGACTAGGAAACCCAGAAGAAGAGAATACATCAGACAGAGAAGTGGTGACCAAACTGAAAAAAAAAAAAAAAAAGATAATTTTCTTTAGTTGAAGAAATCCTTGACTTTAATCCAAAACCCACTCAACTCCAGAAAGTGTAAAACAGACTCCTCATCGTGTCTGGCTTTTCCTTTTTATTCCAAGTATAAAGAATAATCTTGCAGTCATTCTGCTCTTACAAATAACTGGGGACATACTAACAGATAAAAATCTTTTTGGTATCAGACCTCACTCTCAACAGTAAATTTTGGGAAATAGTGGAATAGCTTCTACAGCATTTTGAGGATGGTGTGTTAAAAATGCTCCAACTGCCAAGATATTATTCCTACATGAGAGTCACAGAAACATATTCCCAGTCATCCAAAGATTCAGAAAATAGAACAGATTTATACCTTCCTGAAAAAAAATATTTTAGGAAGTATTCCAATTTCTCTGAGCATGATATTACAAAGGGAAGCCCAAAAAAAGTATTACTAGGTTTAATTACATAAAATCTTCAAATGTGTGCAATGTCAAAATATTCATAAAATTAAACGATAAGTGAAAAACTAGAGCAATATTTGTAGCATATGACAAGATTTAAATCCTCTAATAATAAAGAGTTCCTGCATATCAATAAGGAAAAAAACAATTTAATTTTTTAATGATCAAGAACATGACCAATAAATATAAAAACAGTTTCATCTTTAGTAGTAATCAAAGAAAAACAAGTTAAAACAGCAATGAGATATCATCTATCGTCTGATAAATAGGCAAAGGTTAAAAAGTGATGAAGGCCTACTTTTAGCAAGATGAAAGGGACATGTTCATTCATCACTAATGAGAACTTAAGTTGCTAGAACTTCTCTGAAAGCAACTTGACAATGAGCATAAAGTACAACACCATAGGCTATAGCCCACCAGGCTTATCCATCCATGGAATTCTAAAGACAAGATTACTGGAATGGGTTGTCATGCCCCTCTCAATTTTGGACATACCAGAGTTCAAATCCTGGCTTAGTCACTTACCTTTAATTATTAATATTTTCTCTGAACTTTAATTTCCTCATGTGTAATATATAAATAATGAGAGATATTTCATTAGAAATACAGGATGATTTTATGACAGGTGTTGAAAATTGGACTAGTTATTTCTACCTAACTTTCAACTGAGACCCCAAGATAATGTGGGTCAACTATTCCCACCTTCCACAGTCAAATATTAGAAGGACTGCAGCAGAACCCACAGAAGAAGGGAGGTGGTTAGTGTCAGTATGGCATTGGGGCTCAGCTGTCCCCATGGGGGAAGAGTGCGATGCTTCTCCTCACTGTGGAAGGCTACTAAGTGGCTTGGACAGGTGTCTCCTGAGACTGGGGTCAAAAAAGCTGGACTCTGACATTCGTGTGAGTAATGTAAGGGTGGTGATGGAAGCATCAGGACAGGAAGTGTATGTGTCCTGGGGCAAAACATGGACCACCGCCCCCCCACCCCCCCTCAACGGAAGGGAGAACCAGCCTGGGCCATTGAAAATTTTGGAAATGATTTCCCTGGATTTGACATCCATGTGGGGACTAAACTCTAGATGACCAGGGGCTGGAGATGAAATTTAAGTGACTAGTAAAAGTGAAGAAAATATACCAACTCCACACCAGAATTTATTAGTTTAAAATTTAAAATAAATTTATCTTATTTATTAATAAGAAACATATTAACATAAATAACATATTTTTATAATAAATAACTTTATTTTCCAAAACAAAAGTTAAATTAGAATAATAGCACTCTTTTCTACTTTTGTAAATCTCCTTGATATCTGAATAAAAGACAGCTAAATTAAAAGACACTTGCTCCTTGGAAGAAAAGCTATGACAAACCTAGACAGCATATTAAAAAGCAGAGACATTACTTTGCCAACAAAGGTCTGTCTAGTCAAAGCTATGGTTTTTCCAGTAGTCATGTATGGATGAGAGAGTTGGACCATAAAGAAAGCCGAGTGCCAAAGAATTGATGCTTTTGAGCGGTGGTGTTGGAGAAGACTCTTGAGAGTCCCTTGAACAGAAAGATCAAACCAGTCAATCCTAAAGGAAATCAGTCCTGAATATTCATTGGAAGAACTGATGCTGAAGCTGAAACTCCAGTAATTTGGCAACCTGTTGGGAAGAACTGATTCATTGGAAAAGACCCTGATGCTGGTAAAGATTAAAGGCAAGAGAAGAAGTGGATGACAGAGGATGAGATGGTTGGATGGCATCACTGACTCAATGGACATGAGTTTGAGCAAGCTCCAGGAGTTGGTGATGGACAGGGAAGCCCAGCATGCTACAGTTCATAGGGTAGCAAAGAGTCGGACATGAGCAACTGAACTGAACTGAACTGAAATTCCCATATCTGCTTCTGCCTACAACCTGTTTCTGTATCCATGTGTGTAACCTCTTGAAATCTCATTGTACCCTTATGAGTGAATTAAAATGAAAAAGGTAAATCAAGTCTCACTATTGTGATAATAATAGTGATCTCATGAATACTTTCTGAGGGTTTCTATGATTCCCCATGGGTCCTCAGACTATACTTGAGAACCACTGTCATTTTCCCACTGCCTCCACTGTCCAACTTTGAGGATTTACAAAAGAAAGATGTGATTGTAGAGTACTGCAGTGTAGTTTTCAAAATTCTTCATGTGTAGAAATGCCAAGGAAGAAGCACTCTAAGACAGACCATTGTAGAGCAAAATGGGGAAGCCATCAGCATGATGTGGGCTCATCTCTCAACCTGAATATTTCTGGAGGATGTTAGAGACTGAAGTTCCCCAGGAGAGCATCTCTGCCCATCTGACTGTCCTCAGTCCTCACTCTGCCCATGGGTTCTCTTTTAGTGATGTCACCACAAAGGGAGAAAGCCTCCAACCTTTTGCTAATTCAACAAGTGGAACCCTTTTAAACTGGGTTTCTTGTCAGAATCAACATTTATCAGGGGTTAGTCAAGAAAATGAAAGCATTCCAACAGAGGAGATTTAATATAGGATACTGGCTACACTGATGGATTTAATACAGGGAACTGATTATACCGACTTTAGAACAAAAATGAGTTAATGAAAGTCGCTTTGTCGAGACCAACTCTTTGTGACCCCATGGACTATATAGTCCATGGAATTCTCCAGGCCAGAATACTAGAGTGGATAGCCTTTCCCTTCTCCAGGGGATCTTCCCAACCCAGGGATTAAACCCAGGTCTCCCACATTCCAGGCAGATTCTTTACCTGCTGAGCCACAAGGGAAGCCCCATAGAACAAAAGGAAGGATGCTAAAATTATCAGAGATTAATCATTGCAAGAAGCAACTGCTGACTCCAGAGCTAAAGAACAACAGGAGGAAGAGGTATTACCAGAAGCCAGAGGGAGAGGTGCAGCTGGTGCTTGGACCACTGCACAGCCTGTATTTTCACTGCTGAAGCCATGTGGACCAGCTACCTCTGAACCACTGAGGAGTGCAGAGAGGAGACAGAAGCAGCAAAGGGGGCTGGAGGCTAGAGGCTGCTGAATGCCAGCTCAACTAAATGCCAGAAAATAGTTCCTCCTCTCCTTCTCCTGCCCTTCTTGTCCATCTCCCACCTGCACCTCTCATTGGCAGGGAGATGCAGAGGAGTCTGGGAAGTGTAGTTGCAGAGTCCAGCCCCATAGCACAGAGCAGAGAATAGAGGAGTGGGCTTGGAGCCCAGAAGTCATTGGTGTTAACCCAGTACAGGTGACTCAAACCCTTTCAAAACAAGTCTGGAATCCATTCCAGCCAACACTGGGCACCAGAAAGCAGGGATGTCCGAGGAGGCTGAAATACAACAGAAATCCTATGTGTTGGCTCAAGGCTGGATGACTGGCAGGAAACAGCTGTCAGAGACCAGTATTGATTATTCAACCTTGTGGGTCCCATGTGGGAGGCCTGGCTGGTGGACGGCATAACCATGACCCAGTGAAGCCTCATTTCTTCAGGTTCTTATTAACCTAGGACCTGCCTCACCCAGGGAGCCCACCCTTCCCCCCTCACCACTCGCTGCTATTCACCAAAGACCAGATTATCCCCTCCTCAACTTTCTTTAGGAATCCTTTCCAAAATGACATGAAGAAGGTGAACAACTGAAAGCTGTCTTTAAAAATGAAGCTGTGCAACCTTTCTCCAACCTTCTGCACAGACAGAGGTTCTGAATTTGGATTCTCTACCATTGACTGTGAAACTTGAAAGTACCCACTGACCCCCAACCCCACCCTGTAATCCCTCATGATCTGGTGTTCCACCAGGAACCATAATGGGATCACCTCTTCCAAAGTGAACATTTGGCTCCATGGCCTTTCTCAGGGTCTGACAGTGGGGATGCATATTAATCAGCCAAGACCCTTCAGGATCCCCGAGAGTGCTTGATGCCATTCCTTTGCTATGCTAACTAGTAAGTCATATTCTGGGAAGACCAGTTAAGTGCTATAGAAAAACAAGCTTTCTTTGCTCATAGTAGGCCATTCTGCCCTTTAGGAGAGTAGTCAATAAGTCTTTGCTTTTGTCTCCTTATAAGACAGAAAAGTCTCCTGCAGATACATCACCCCATCCCAACTGTGCCCATCGAAAAGACTCACAGTCATGGATATCTTTCCTGAACTAGTCCCTCTCCCCTCCTGCTCATGCCATCCCATAGCTAAAGTAGCGTGGCACCCGGGAGGCCTGTTTACAGCTAATTAGATTAGGAGAGTGTTCATCTGGAAAGATATTTGTAGTTCAATAAAGAGAGTGTGAAGAATTACCCTCGTTGTTACACAGAAACAAAGGGTTCTGAGGCTCACTCTGCCAGGGACAGAAAATCCTGCTCTCTTCCTCTTTAAAAAAGAAAAAAAAAACAAAAACACACACCTTAGCATCTCTCCAAGATATCCTCAGCAGTCAGGTTCAAAATGAGCTTTCTGTATCACACAGAAGACCTCAGCTTAGAAAGATTTCAGAAGCAAACAGAGAGCAAATCTGAGAACACTTTCATGCTGTCTTATTTTATTTTCTTGCAAAGGAAAAACAATCACTGCTTGAGTTGTTTTGTTGACAAAGAAGGGAAGGTAGAGAGATCATCAAGGCTAGTAATAGAAGCTGCCCTCCTGCCTCTTCCCCCATCTGCTTGAAAATTATTTCCAAAATATTAAATGCTGCATTTCACTGAACCAGAATTGCATGACGGGCTGGGGATTGGTGAGGAGAGAAGAAGAAGAAATGCTTTCAAAATACAATTTCCCAAATGTTTATTTTGCTGGTGAAGACTGTTGCCTGTACTATTATAAAATCTTCACACGACCCCTGGCAGGCTGTTGTCTGTAGGCTAAGTAAGTGCAGATTGAATTTCGTGCTGTGTCAAGGACAAAATGAATCCTTAATCTGGCTGCATAAAATGCATATTCACCCGAGAGCAAAGCAGCGCCAGTCTTTCAAGTCCCCCTGCACTTCTTTCCTCTCTTGGAGATGATTTTGTAAATCAAGCTAGTCTACTCTTTATTAGCCCACAGACAACAGAGCCAGTATCAGCTCTCACCCTGCCTCTCACTACCCAGCCCTGCCTTCGCTCTCTTGATTTATCAGTGAGCATAAGGCTTCCATTAAGCATAAAGGTTGATTTTCACGGTACATAATAAAATATGGAAATTCTACCTCCACTAACTTCATGTCGACTCCAGAAATATTAAGAGTTAGGGTACTTTTTAAATTATTTTTTCAGATGAGGAAAGGCTGTTGTCTAATAAAACTGGATAAAATTACATTTTCTGCTCCTCAGACATCTTAAAAGCTGATGGATTAAAGATGCTAAACAATGAAGAATGAAGCCCCAATCCTAGTTATTTCTCATTTATTCTGTCAGGAAAAGAGAGTTCTGTGTACCATGGTGAATCCTTTTCTCCAACAGCAAACAGGCCACATGAGAAAGAATGTTCTTCTGTTCCCTTTCCCCGTTTATGGGCACAGGGCAGACGGGCTGTTGCTTTCAGTCCTGATCAATTCAGTGCCCCTTTCTTCCTGCTCAAGGTGAGCATCTGTGTCTCTTACCTGACAGCAAAGTCCGGTTTTCTTGCAGCCTCATGCCTCTGAAATCATTGATGATCTTTGCCCTCTATGCCTTCTGTGAGGATTAAAAAGACACAAACACTGGTTGTTTTGAAAAACTACAAGAGGAAATTATTTTAAGCTCCATACTTCTGAAAGGCATTTATAATTACTCAGCCCACATGCTTGCTCCCCGGGCATGTTAGATAGAGATCTCCACATAGAGAGGCAGCATGAGTCAGTAAACACCTGTGCAATCCAGTGTATTGCTAAGACCAGAGAACAATCCTTGCCCTCTAGCTAATTATATCTACCATTTTGCTTCACTCTCCCTCAAGTTTCTCGGCCATAAAATAGGTTTAATGATAGTGATGCTTCATAGAGGAAACGTTTAGAATCTCAAATCCATTGGCATGGGGGAAGAGGACAATTCTAGCATTTAAAAATAATTCTGAATGGTTGGAATTGATTGCTATATACCATTCATTCACTGGTTCCTTCAAATAGTTCCCTCCATGCCTCTCCTGGGGATTACCCAGCCCAGTCCTTGCCAAGGGCTGGGAGTCAAGTCTGGCTTCTGTGTGATTTTCTGGGGATTTCCTACTTAAGGCAACGACTGGAGGATTGGTCAGAGGTAGGAGCTAAACCATCAGTCCTAGAGGAGAATTATGGGGAGCATTATGAAATACGAGGCCCATAGAAAGTGTCATACTGAGTGAAGTAAGTCAGACAGAGAAGGAGAAATATCATATGACATCCCTTATATGTGGACTCTAAAAAGAAATGATACAAGTGAACTTACTTACAAAACAGAAAGAGACTCACAGACTTAGAAAATGAACTCATGGTTGCTGGTGGGGTGGAGGGATAATTAGGGACTTTGGGAAGGTTGTGTACACACTGCTATATTTAAAATGAATAACCAACAAAGACCTATTGTTTAGCACATGGAACTCTGCTCAATGTTATGTGTCAGCCTGGATGGGAGAGGGGCGTGGGAGAGAATGGGGACATATTTATGTATGGCTGAGTCCCTTCATTGTTCATCTGAAACTATCACAACATTGTTAATTGGCTGCTAAGTCGCTTCAGTCGTGTCTGACTCTGTGCAATCCCATAGACGGCAACTCACCAGGCTCCCCCATCCCTGGGATTCTCCAGGCAAGAACACTGGAGTGGGTTGCCATTTCCTTCTCCAATGCATGAAAGTGAAAAGTGAAAGTGAAGTCACTCAGTCGTGTCCGCCTCTTTGCGACCCCATGGACTGCAGCCTACCAGGCTCCTCCATCCACGGGATTCTCCAGGCAAGAGTACTGGATCAGGTTGCCATTGCCTTCTCCGGTTAATTGGCTATACCCCAATACAAAATGTTTTCAGTATTAAAAAGAAAAAGAAAAAAATTAAATACAAGGTTCAAAGATTCCAGAAGCAGAAACTGAAGATGGTATCACCAAGAATTTAAAGCCTAGTTGATAAAGAACCCAAAGGAAAGTAGATCAAGAAGAACCAAAGAGTAAATATACACAATGGAGTGTTACTCAGTCATTAAAAAGAATGAAATAATGCCATTTGCACCAACATGGATGGACCAAAGATTATTATATTAAGTGAAGTAAGTCAAAGACAAATGTCATATGCTATCACTTATACGTGGAGTCTAAAAAATGTTATAAATGAACTTATTTACAAAATGCAAATAGACTCACAGACATAGAAGACAAACTTATGTTTACCAAAGGGAATAAATTTAGTAGGAGTTTGGGAGTAACATATAAACACTACTATATATAAAATACATAAACAACAAGGACCTACTGATAGCACAGAGTATGTGCTAAGTCACTCCAGTCATGTCTGACTCTTTGCCCTTTGGACATGTAGCCTGCCAGACTCCTCTGTCCATGGGATTCTTCAGGCAAGAATACTGGAGTGGGTTGCCAAGCCCTTCTCCAGGGGATCTTCCTAACTGAGAGATTGAACCCAGGTCTCTTAAGTCTCCTGCATTGGCAGATGAGTCCTTTACCACTAGCCCCACTGGGAAGCCCATAGCACAGGGAGCTATATTGAATATCTTGTAAAAACCTATTATGGAAAAGCATCTGAAAAATAATATGTATATGTATATAATATGTATATACAACTAAATCACTTTGTTATACACCAGAAACTAGCACATTATAAGTTAACTATAATTCAATTAAAAAAAAGAACCAAGGAGGTCATGATTTCACATTGATAACATATTAGCCAGAAAAAAGGAAGGGTAGGTCATCCCTTCTCAAAAGATTAATTATTAATCAAGCAGGGTATAGGCTCAGCTGCTGTGAAAGAATCTCCAAATTAGTGATTTACAATGGAAACAAACTTTCCTCTCATATAATAAGGTGTGATGAGAGCAGGAAGAAGGTACCTCACAGAGGAAGATCAGAGCAATCAAGAACGTCAGGATTTAGCTAATGCTCGACGCCATGGACTGTAGCCCACCAGGCTCCTCCCTCCATGGGATTTTCCAGGCAAGAATACTGGAGTGGGTTGCCATTTCCTTCTCCATTGACCAATAACAGCAACTGGTTAAAGGAAGGAGAAGGAAGAGCTTGTGACAAGCCCCGAGGTCCGAGGGGCCACAGGTGGTTGAGTGGTGGGAGAGAGAGGACTGGGAGAAGAGGCTGGGGCAGTGGCTGGTGCCACGTGAGGATGGTGTTGAGTAACTGTAGTAACCTGTAGAGCAGCCTTTCTGAAATCTGGCTAGTGACTGCAGCTATTTAGGGCACTTCTGAAAAATAAGGACTCTAGGGCCCTAGCACAAACCTACCTGAACAGAATCCATGTTTTAAAGAAGCTCCCCATGAGATTCTGGGATACACTGCTGAAGATGGTGGGGGCGTGTGAGGAGGCAGGGACCCTGGCCAGAGGCTGTAGCACTGACTTGAGTTCGAAAGATAGAAAGAGAGAGGTTGTGTGACAGCTTCTTGGGCGAAGGTAAAACAGGGGAGAGAACGAAAATGAGAGCAGTTTTTTGAGTGAGCTAGTGGGATGGAGAGCACAGCTCAAGCCTGCTCATTAGGTGCCCCAGTAACGGCTTTCCCTCTCCTCAACTCTGTAGTTTGACTGTGGACTTTGGGCTTCTTCTAGAATCTAAGGCTGGATGTTGCCTCTCAAAAGAGGAAAACTACCCACCCCCCCCCCACACCAAGACAAATGGCAGCCTGACTGCTTCAGAAATGACCAAACTTTTAGAAAATCCAGTGATGGTATCTGAAGACTGGACTTTTATAATATTCATTCATCGTTATCTGTTCCTGGCCCTTAGAGGAGTTGTTTTTTCTGTTTGTGAAAGAATTTTTTTCATTTGCCCCACAAAAGATTGATTTGCAATTATCTTTGTGTAAGAACATGACATTTTGAACTCTTGTTTTCTCACTTTTATGAATTTGGATATAGTTCTCCAGTCCCTCTGGAAATGATGATGAAAGTGAAAGTGTAAGTTAGTCACTCAGTCATGTCAGACTCTTTGCAACCCCATGGACTATAGCCCACCAAGCTCCTCTGTCCATGGAATTCTCCAGGCAAGAACACTGGAGTGGGTTGCCATTTCCTCCTCCAGGGATCTTCTCAACCCAAGGATCAAATCCAAATCTCGCGCATTACAAGCAGACTCTTTACCAACTGAGCCACTGGGGAAGTTATAAAATGGTGATGGAAAGAATTTAATTTTGTATGAAAAGTCCAGCTACACAATGCATTTTCACTGGATATGGGGCACTTAGATAAATGCATCCCTCCATTCATTCATCAAATAAATAAATCATGGGGTTAGAGCTTAAACGATAAATAATAGAAAAGGGAAAAGGAAAAGACTATGAGGAGCTGATGAGGTAAAAATAAAAAAATAAAAAGAGCTATTTTCAGGCAAAATGATGAAAAATTGTTGCCTACCATACTGTCCTCTTTATATTTACTGGTCATATTTTCTAGAATTCTATGTTTGACTATATCTTCACTGCCCCCATAAGTTTCTGGACTGGCATAGGGTTAAAGATGAAATGCTATACCTCCTCCCTGAAAATTACTTATTTAGCTCAAGTTGAAGTTTAAATGTGCATTGAATAGATGTCATCCCAGGAGCAGAGAAATTATTGTTACTGATCTGCTTATATATAGTATGTTGTAGACTGCTGAATTTAGAGGTAATTTGTTATACAGCAATAGGAAACTGGCACACTTGGTGTTTGGGGTTGGTTGGGGAGGGTGGTTTACTGGTCTTCTGTGTATATAATATGATGAATTTAGCTTTGTGACTTTCCATATGACATTGTTGTTGTTTAGTTGCTAAGTTGTGTCCAACTCTTTGCAACCCCATGGACTGTAGCCCACCAAGTTCCTTTGTCCATAGGATTTTCCAGGTTAGAATACTGGAATTGGTTTAGCCATTTCCTTCTCCAGGGGATCTTCTCAACCCAGGGATCAAACCTGCACCTCCTGCTTGGCAGGCAGATTCTTTACCACTGAGCCACTTGAAGCATATGGCATAGCAAATGTTTAAACTCTTTTGCCCCTCCCCGTCTTTGACTGGCTTCCTCTTACTAACCTTACAGGGCTTACATTGGATAACACTTCTTTTAAGATTCCTTCTCTAAATATCCACATGTGGAATAGGTATCCTTTCTATTACCCTGACCTTCTTTATTGTCGATAACACTAACAGCTAGCTTTTATTGAGCATTTACAATTCTAAACTTTAGGTGTAGGTTATCTTTTCTAATCCTCTCAACCTTCCAATGATACAGGTGCTGTTATTTGTCCATTCTATAGACAAGGGACTGAGACACAGAGGAGTTAAGGAAAGTCTTCCAGGTTACCCAGCTGGGAAGTATTTATTTTCTGTGCCCCTCTAGACAGAATGTCAGGCTGGCACTTGCTGCATTTCTCAATCTCTCTCTCTCTTTTTTGTCTCTCTCTACTCTTTAATGAATGATAGGGCCACAGGGACTTTGACAATAGCCTTATCCCACTGCACATGAAATTCTAAAGTTTGCAAATCTAACTCAAAGTTACACTACGTTCTTGAAGTTGTCTATATAAAACATTGGCTGCACGAACAGTGCTGCTTGCTGTAGTTACGCCTGCAACTACAGAGGCAGAAACCTGATGAAATGTCCTCTCCTTTTTCTCCCAGAACTTCATCTGCCAGGTCGCTCTGGAAGATAAACCTCCAGAGCAGCAGAATGCTCTGTTCTTTCCCTGTGGCTGCCTTTCCTCAGCTTGTGTCAGGCCAGAACAGGCCCTGGGAATGTGAATGGGGTGTTTACAGAGGTGTCTATGTAGGGTCCACATATAATTTCAATATTTATCTGCAAAATACTTATTCTGCATTCTTCATAAGTTATGCATGGCTTCCATAAAAGAGACAGAGGAGGAAAAGTTGGAGGCAACTCTAGAGTTATGTATAGATTTCTCAACTTTTTACCTGAAACAGCATCTGAAAGACCATTCCTCAGCAGGAGGCTTCATTTTCAACAACTAGCAAATCCAGCTAGCTAACGCTGTGATTCTAGGAGATCTGGCAGCTAAAAAGAAAAGAAAGGATCAGATACAAGAAGGCTATGAAAAGCCGTGTCCATGAAATTCTCCAGGCCAGAATACTGGAGTGGGTAGCCTTTCCCTTTCCTAGAGGATCTTCCCAACCCAGGGATCAAACCCAGGTCTCCTGCATTGCAGGTGGATTCTTTATCAGCTGAGCTATCAGAGAAGCCCCTGTTCCACCAGAACCTGGGTTCAAATCCCAGCCTCTACTATTTACCAGCTCTGTGATTTGGGAGTTGTCCAAACTCCCTCTAAATTCTGTTCACAGTAGTTTTTCTGGGCCCCACTGCCCAGTGTAAGGGATTCACTAACAGAAAATACAAAAATCTCCCTCAGACTGGAACCAGTGATGGGGGTGGGGGGTGCCATTTAAGAGGCCCTTTTTCAGTATCTTTGATTGGGATAAAGCATGGTTATTTAATTCACTGCTATTCATATGAGACCTGGGTACTTGTTCATTTTAAGAGGTAATATTCAGCATCTGATAATGATAGTTATTCAAAAAGCATGTGTGGAATAGAGAGAGGAGAAAGAGAGGAAGAAAAACTAATCCCTGCCTCACAGAGTGGTTCCATAAGGTTGAACAATTTTCATAAGTTTCCTGTCTCAGTGCCTGGCACATAAGGGGAACTTGAGATTAGTTCCCTTCCCCACTCTGGTTTAAATTGCAAAAGGTATCTGGGAAACAGCACATTCAAGCACCAAAAATGGGTGTACATTAGTTTATAAGATTTGTTGACTTTTAAAAATGCACAATGTGAGAGTTGCAAGTTAAATTTTATTTGGGGCAAAATGAGAGACAGTATTTTAGATAGCTCTGAGAAACTGCTCCAAGGAGGAAAGGAGGGAATGAGTATACACAGGAGCTTTGCAGCAAAGAGCATGTAGTCAGAACATCATAAGATTATTGTTAGTTAAAGAAAACCAGATATTCCAAGTTAAGGAATTTAGCACTTTTCTATATATGGGAAGATGTAAGGGTCTGGGCTCACTAAAATCTCTGTTTTGACATGCACCTCAGCTAACTGGGGCTGTATCCTGTGTTTCCACATCCTGAGTTTCCTCAGGGCTCACCTTAGGGTGTAGTTGTAGCCTGATGGCTGCTAGATGGCAGGTATTCTTTTCCTTCCTGAGTTTCCTCAGGGCTCACCAGCTGACACAGGAGAGCTGCAGTCCCTGATGACTGTGAAATCCCTGTTTACTGAGATGACAGGAAATAGCCCATTTCTCAGATTTATGCACAAAGCAAAGCCTAAAGAATGGGACCAGAAGAAGAAAGTGTGTGTGAGAGTCAAGGAAGACCCGTCAAGTTTCATAGATTCGGTATTCCTGTAAGAAAAAGGCACTAGGGTTGTGTGGGGGGAGGTGCAGAGGAGGGGCAGTGAGGAAGGACCTTCCTGAGAAGGCAGGAGGCAGTTCAGTAGCACAGTGGGATCGAAAGGCGTAAAGCATGGGAAGAACCTCACCTATGCCACCTGCGGGACAGATGAAATAATGGCAGACCAAACAGGACCCGGAACCCCGTGGTCTCAAATGCTAGACAGATAGAGCTATTGTCTCTGATTCCCAGGTCTTGAGACTCTCACTCCATTATCAAAAGACCAACAACAAACCTGTTTGCTCTGAGAATTTAGTTCCTCGGAAATAAATTTTTAAAAAGACTTGTTTAACTGTTGATGATATCTTCGGTATCTTTTTCAAATAGCAGTTAGCTACAGATTTCTCCATGTGATTTTGTACTTTTCAAAAATAGTCAATTTAGGTCTAACTCAGTTAAGAGGGTTTTTTTGTTTGTTTGTTTGTTTTTTTAAAGAATACTCTGTGCAAAGCCTTGCTGGATGGGGAGGGCTCAAATGTAAACAGTAAAATAAAGGTAGCAAGAATATTCCCTTTGTCATTGAAAGGCTGGCAGAACCAGATATATGGGTGATAGATGCCATTATTCTCTCTCTCTCATTTAAGATGGCTTTATGAAATGAAAGTATAAGTTGCTTATTGAAGCTAGGGCTTAAAATATTCCCAAACCCAGAGTATTATACATACTAAGATTAATTAAAATGAGAACCAGTGAGGTTTCTCAAAGTATGGAAATACACACAAAGTAATGTTAAGTGAAAATATTACACAAAAATGCTATACACTTGCCAGTTATGATATAAAACATTTTTATGTCATTGATAAAGTCAGAAGAAAATTTGAAGCAATGCAGTAGTTGATTTAATACTCACTGAGTTTCTGGTGCTGTTTACAAGTTTGGAAATTTTTTCTTGGTAAATATTAAGTGTTTCCACATATGTACATTTAAGGTACACTTAAGATGAGTTTCCTGAGAACATAATGCTCCAGAGGAATAAGCAAGAGTTGATGAGGGAGATCTTAATTTGCATTTTTCCTGCCTTAAGTGCCTGAAATATCTTGAGTATAATGTTGCGTGAATAAGGCTTTTAGTGTTTAATGTGATATGACTTAAACATTCTCTTTATGCTAGGGTCTATAAAACCTTTGCTATTAATGGCTGTTACTTTTCATTTTTATCTACCAAATTTACTAAGGAAGAAAAAAATATGTGAGGTTTCCATTTGTCTGCTCAAATATTTTCTATTATTTCTGGCAATAAACTTTATTCTTCTTAAAACCAGAAACAACCCACTTTGAAAGAGAGATGGTAGGTGATCCATCCTCTAAATACGATGCTGTCTTGATCCTCCCAACAGTCTTGTTGAAGTAGATAGTCTAATAGTCAGCGATATCAGAACAGGAACACTAGTAAAGCTATATTTTCCTGACTTTTGCACAGCTAGTAGTAGTAAAGCCTTGCCATAACACCATCAATGAAGTCTGAATTATTAGACCAGGAAAACACAGATTTGCATTATTTCAAGGTTAATCAAGTAACCAGGATATGCCTATACAGGTGACCTTCCTGGGCCTTTCAGGGCTCCAGCTGTGGGATGCACACACACCCACCCTGATCCCAGTGGCATTTCAGCACCAGCCGCTGTCCACTCCTGATGGGGGTAATTCCAGGACTGGTGAGGAAGGGCTTCCTGGAGAGCAGCAGAGTCCAGGATTCTCCAAGGTAGTTGAGACCATTTTTTCAGATTGATCCAGAGAGAACAACTGGGATAATACTGGGGAACGGAGACCACCCTCCCTTCTCAAGATAGGTTTGCTGGCCATTTCCTCACCAGTCCTACCCCTTTCTCAACATCTTTTTTGCCTCGACCAGGAAGATAAAGTTTTTTTTTACCCACTTCTGATTGAGAATGGGGGCTGCATGGAGTATGGAACCCATTTCCAGTATGTCATATCCAAATCATGAAATTGTGCTGAATTTGTAGAGTCAGACATAGAAATCAGATCTCCTGATTCCTAGAACAGACTCCCTCCCCTACTCTGCTAGCACACGTCACAACTACCATCCCTGACATTATTATTCCAGGTTGCAGAGGATATCAGACATACCACCCTATGTTTGAAGAGTTCTTGCCTACTACCTTCTTCGGAAGAGAAAGCAGACCCACCCAGAATCAGAAGCCCAGTTCCATACTCAGTTTTCAAAATCTGGGTTTTCATTGTGCAGATGACTGAAGAAATGGTGATAGAGTAATGTGGGGGTGTATTGTGTCATTCTTAGAGTTTTAATGTGTTTTTACAGGCTGCTAACTTACTTAGCACAGCTCATAAATTCTGCCTGCATTTCACAAACCACTTGCTTCCTCACTATCTTAACATGTCTTATGAGTTTCATCCACTCTATTTGTTTTTCTTGTCTTTTCCAGTAGAATTGAATATTCTCAAATCCTACAGCAAACATATATTATAAGCAGAAAGACCTAGGGAAAAAATGAGATGAAAAAGCAGAGAAAGAATTTTATTTTAGTGTCAGGAGAAACAGAAACTAAAAGAGAGAGTAGCTCAGTCATGGTAATGGTGGAGTTTAGAGCAGAAAGTGGTGGGTGCTTCCTGCCAAGAGGGGACAAAGTATCAGTTGCTGGAATTCCATCCACTGTGGAGACTTATTGGGAGCCTCCATGAGTTAGTTTCTGCTCCTTTGACACAGCTGCTGCTGCTGCTAAGTCACGTCAGTCATGTCCGACTCTGTGCGACCCCATAGACGGCAGCCCAACAGGCTCCTCTGTCCCTGGGATTCTCTAGGCAAGAACACCATAACAAATACAGTTGTATTCCAAGAAGCCATCCTTCCCAACCACCTCCCACCCACTTCCAGCCTCCACTTGTGCTGCAAATAGCACTCAGAATAATAACAACGCTGGGGACCTTGGGATTGGCATGTACAAGGAGAAGATGATTGAGGAAAAGGGAGTGAAGGAAGTTCACAGAACCATGGGAAAAAGGGAAGGACAGCATGGGATAACCACTGTGTGTGAATATAGCTACTACATGACTCATTTTGAGAAGGGTTTATATCTTGGACCCTCATGAGAACTATAAGCAAATTGTCCAGTTCAGGCCATGTCATCATTTCCTAGGGCTACCACAGCACAGCACCACAAATTGGGTGGCTTAAAACCACAGAAATTTACTCTCATAGTTCTGTAGGCTAGAAGTTGGAGATCAGGATATTAGCAGGATGATTCCTCCTAAGGGATCTGAGAGAGAATCTGTCCTGTGCCTCTTTTCTAGCTTCTGGTGACAGCAATCCTTCGTGTTCCTTGACTTGTGAAAACATCACTCCAGTCTCTGCCTTCATCATCACATGGCCTTTGTCCAGTACCCATGTCCCTTCTTCCTCTTCTTACAAGAACCCCTAATACCAGACCACCTGACCTGCCTCTTGAGAAACCTATATGCAGGTCAGGAAGCAACAGTTAGAACTGAACATGGAACAACAGACTGGTTCCAAATAGGAAAAGGAGTACGTCAAGGCTGTATATTGTCACCCTGCTTATTTAACTTCTATGCAGAGTACATCATGAGAAATGCTGGGCTGGAAGAAGCACAAGCTGGAATCAAGATTGCCAGGAGAAATACCAATAACCTCAGATACGCAGATGACACCACCCTTATGGCAGAAAGTGAAGAGGAGCTAAAGAGCCTCTTGATGAAAGTGAAAGAGGAGAGTGAAAAAGTTGGCTTAAAGCTCAACATTCAGAAAACTAAGATCAGGGCATCTGGTCCCATCACTTCATGGGAAGTAGATGGGGAAACAGTGGAAGCAGTGTCACACTTTATTTTTGGGGCTCCAAAATTGCTGCAGATGGTGACTGCAGCCATGAAATTAAAAGATGCTTACTGCTTGGAAGGAAAGTTATGAGTGAACTCTGGGAGTTGGTGATAGACAGGGAGGCCTGGCGTGCTGCGATTCATGGGGTTGCAAAGAGTCGGACACGACTGAGCGACTGAACTGAACTGAACTGAACTGAATACCTCATATTCAATCCCTGGTTAGCAACTGTGCACACACACATGATACCTCATACAAATAGAATCGTGCAAGGGTTGTTTTTTTTTTTAAACTGGCTTCTTTTACTTAGCATAATTTCCTCAAGATTCATCCATATTGTAGCATGTATCAGAATTTCCTTCTTTTTTAAGATTGAATGGGGTTCTCTGGTGGCTCAGATGGTAAAGAATCTGCTTACAATGCAAGAGACCCAGGTTGGATCCCTGGATCAGGAAGATCCCTTGGGGAAGGGAATGGCTAACCACTCCAGTATCCTTGCCTGGAGAATTCCATAGACAGAGGAGCCTGGCATACTGCAGTTCATGCGGTCACAACGAGTCAGACTGAGCAACTAACACTTTCACTTTCGCTTTAAGATTCAGTAGTATCCTGTTGAATATGTATACCACATTTTGTTTATAGAATTCAAATTTAACTGAGCACTTGCATTTTTATTTGCTAAATCTAGTAAGCCTATTCCAAACACATTATTCTAGATGAGCTTTTTCTAGGAATTAGACTAGAGAAGGGGTTTATCCCAGATATCATCTATATTAAGGAACAATCAGGAGACATAGCTAGCAACATTTTTCTTTTGTGATTTTGCATAAGTCATAGAATGTGGTTCAAAGGAATTCTAGTTTAAATTAGAATTAGAATTCCATGTCAGGAGTTCCTGAACAGGAGGCTGTGCAAGAGTTGCAGGAGTTCTGTGAACCCCTCAAAAATCACAAGAGTATATGTGCATCTTCATGAGAAAAGGAACCATAAGATTTTGCAAAGGTGTCTAAGAACCCCCGCCCACCCAAGGATGTCAGGAGACACCATCTTAATAACTGAAGGCATAGCTGTGAACTCAGGGAAGGTATTTTTGCTGGAGGCTTGAGTATTATTAGTTTTCAGACGATCAATTTTCTGATTACCCAACCTTAAAAATGGAGAAAATCTCAGAAATTAAATAGTTGAAAGTTTACCCATGTCCTGAAGCATCCCTCTCAAATGAGGGTTGAGTATGAGATGCCATGCTTCTACATCTTTCACAGGAGCTGAATGGAAGCCAGTTTAAGAGTGAATGCTGATCTCTGTGAATTTTCTGATGATGGTTAACCTTAAGAGGCATATGCTTTAAATGCAAAGTCCCTTAAAGAGATTAACAAGGTGAGAGAGAGACAGGCAGAGGGCAATGCCTGAGCAATAGACAACCTTACTCCCTGTTGAAAGCTAGTGACCATTTTGATAATTACTACCTTGTTTTTCCTTTAGAAATCCTTCCTCAATTTACCAGTAGCTCTTACCAATGAGCTTGACTGGCCCCAGCTATCTGGTACTACTGGATTTCTGTACTCCACCAGCAGGTATGTATGTCTGCGTACCCTCAAACATGGCAATGTGTCTATGTAAGGAACAACAGGAGATGAGGTTTGTTCCCAAGGTGTTAAAATGAGGATCATTAGAAATTGCTTCTGGAACACAAGTGACACAACAAACCCACCACTGGCACACTCACATCATCATAGCTTGTGATGGAGCGTCCTGCAAATTACATTCTATCTGTGCTGGCAGGGAAAGAGCACTCCTGCTCAGGGGCCCTAGAGTTGACCTCTGATAAGAAAGACTCTAGCACACCACTGAAGTTTTCTGACTCAAGAGACAAAGAAGTTTACTTTCTTATTTACACTCATATATATACATTAACATTTTAAAAGATAATAGGCAAGCCTCAAAGTCCTAGTGTCATTCTGGCTTTAATGCTCGGAAGTTGAAAGTAGAGATGACGCATGACAAGTCATGAGTGTCACCCAGACCCAGCCTGCTCTGTGTCCCTGGGTGTTGACTCGGGGCCTGGGAACAGCCAGTGCCCCCTGTCCTTTCTGCATCTATTCTGTCCTCTGACCAGGGGGTTCCTCTCTGATCGATATGAAATCCCACTAGTTCCCCAATCCTATTGCAGTTTCCACCCATCATCCTTCAGAACCCAGCAGGCAGACAGGTCCTCCTTAGAAAGTCAGTGGGGTAAAAGGGAGAGAAAAAGTTTTGATTCTTCAGACACAAATGGCTTATAATTCTTATAAGGGCTTTGCAGAGAGATTCTGACCTCATGACACAAAAGAAGGAACCATCTAGCTGTGGCTTATGTGAAAATTATCTCTATTCTGAGCTAGTCTACGCTGACCGAGCACCTTCTTGTATTAGGCTCTGTGTTGCTATTTACAAACACACTCTGTTCACAGAACTTGCTCCACATTGACTCTAAGCACTGTCCTTATCAGCTTTATTTCCAAGAAGGTGCACACCCTGGCTGGTTGGCCACCTTCCGTGTGAGGTTTTTTCTCTATATATTTGTGGGGGCCCAAGCTATCTGGTTGTCTTTCTCTTAGTGTCTAGTTGCCACCTGCTTCTGTGTTCTCTACCATGTAGCTGCCATGACAAAGAATATATTTAACTCCTTTCGATAGAAAAGGGAATTCTCTGTCTGGAATAAGGGTTGCAATGGATCCCCATTAAGCAAAATCACAGCAGTATGATGGCCCCAGGGTGTCACCATTCAGTGTGTCCCTTGTAGCAGTAGCTTCTGTTAAACCATCTCATATATTGTCATGCAAATTATTTTTGTTGTTGTTTAATAGCTAAGTCATGTCTGACTCTTTGTGACCCCATGAACTGCAGCACGCCAGGCTCTTCTGTCCTCCACTATCTACCAAAGTTTGATCAAATTTATGTCCATTGAGTCAGTGACACTATCAAGCCATTCTATCCGTTACCGCCCCCTTCTCCCTTTGCCTTCAATCTTTCCCAGCATCAGGGTCTTTTCCAATGCGTTGGCTCTTCGCATCAGGTGGCCAAAATATTAGAACTTCAGCTTCAGCATCAGTCCTTCCAATGAATATTCAGGGTTGATTTCCTTTAGGATAGACTGGTTTGATATCCTTGCTGTCCAAGGGATACTCAAGAGTCTTCTCCAGCACCACAATCTGAAATCATCAATTCTTTGACATTCAGTCTTCTTTATGAATCACAGCTGGAGTACATGACTAATAGAAAAACCATTGCTTTGACTGTATGTACTTTCGTTGGCAAAGTGATGTCTCTGCTTTTCAATGCACTGCCTAAGTTTGTCATAGCTTTTCTTCCAAGGAGCAAGCATCTTTTAATTTCATGGCTGTAGTCATCATCCACGGTGATTATGGTGCCCAAGAAAATAAAATCTGTCACTGCTTCCACTATTTGCCATGAAGTGATAAGACCAGATGCCATCATCTTAGTGAGAGAGTCAATTCCTAGGCAGGTTGATAAGAAGTCTGGGGGTCCCCAAGGAGAGAGGGGTCTGGAATTCTCAAGGTAGAGGAAAGGACAAACCTTTTTTTCCCTCTACATTCCTTAGGATTATATAACAATAATGTATCTTGCTTGAGGACAGTTTCTGGGAAAAAACCTGGCTAATCCTGTTATCTTAAAATGTAAATTATGGGAGTGAGCCTAGTAAGGTATTTATAACCTCCAGACATTCTTTTGATTCACTGTAATAACTAATTAAAAAGTATATAACTCCATTGCTAACACTAGCGAGGGGGCACTCTTTCTGCCCCTTCTGATGTCTATGTCAGAAGCTTTCTCTATCTCTTATATACTTTAATAAAACTTTATTACACAAAAGCTCTGAGCAGCCAAGCCTCGTCTCTGGCCCCAGACTGAATTCTTCTCCTCTGGATGCCAAGAATCCCAGCGTCTTCTGTGGTTCAGCAACGACCTTTCATTAGTCTCTTTATTGTTGTGTTTTAAGCCAGATTTTTCAGTCTCCCCTTTCACCCTCATCAAGAGACTCTTTAGTCCTTCTTTACTTTTTGCCATTAGGGTGGTATCATCTGCATATCTGAGGTTGTTGATATTTCTCTCAGCAATCTTGATTCCAGCTGTGATTCATCCAGTCCAGCATTTTACATGATGTACTCTGGATCTAAGTTAAATAAGCAAGGTTACAATATACAACCTTGATGTCTTCCTTTCCCAATTTTGAACCAATCAGTTGTTCCATAGCTGGTTCTAATTGTTGCTTCTTGACCTGCATACCAGTTTCTCAGGAGGCAGGGAAGGTGGTCTGGTATTGCCATCTCTTTAAGAATTTTCCACAGTTTGTTGTGATTCACACACACAGTCAAAGACTTTAGTGTAGTCAATGCAGCAGAAATAGATGTTTTTCTGGAATTCCCTTGCTTTCTCCATGATCCAACAAATGTTGCCAATTTGATCTCTGGCTCCTCTGCCTTTTCTAAACATAGCTTGTACATCTGGAAGTTTTCAGTCCATGTATTGCTAAAACCTAGCTCGAAGGATTTTGAGAATCATACCGTTCATGGGGTTCTCATGGCAAAAACATAGTGGAGTGGGTTGGTATTTCCTCCTCCGGCGGACCCATTTTGTCAGAACTCTTCACTATGAACCTTTAGCCTTGGGTGGCCCTGCATATCATGGCTCATAGTTCCATTGAGTTATGTGAGCCCCTTTGCCATGATGACAGGGCTGGGATCCATGAAGGGAATGCAAATTATTCCTTCAGATAACCTGTGCTAGGCCAATCTCCTTTAAAGAACAAAGAGTTATGAAGTGTGTAAAAATCACTAAAGAGATATTGGCATTAGAATGAGGATCCTCTTCTGGCAGAATCAGAATAAGCAGAACATTGACTTAGAAGCAGTGTTTGTGAGAGATGTGGCAGCTGCCTCAGGCATTTTGAGCAAATGTTCCTTTGGGTCCAAATGCTTATCAACATGGGATGAAATTTATGGATTTCTCTATTCAACTGGATCTCTGGAAAATGCCTCCTGCCTCACCCTTTGGATGTTCACAGTGTTATTTCGAAAATGTACCTTTGAAAGCAAAAAAATGTACCTTTGAAAGCAAAAAAAAATGTCATTTGGAAGAGAAGATGGTTGTTTTCCTTTCTTTTTTCTGTCAAACCCTCCACCCACTCAAAATTTAATATCTCCTTTATGAGATGAAAGTAACTCTAATTGAAATTACATGCATGCATTTAAAGACAACATAACCACTTAGTTTTATAAATCTTTACATCACTCAGTTGAGTCAACATTAATAAAATCTGTTCTCTTGACTCTCAGCTTCAGAAAATTCAAAAAGTAATATCCCTTAAAACTATGTGCTTTCTGAAAGAAATTGAGTAGGTTGAAGGCAAAAACAAAAAATGAGGCTGGCAGCTTAGGAGCTGGGAGCCTGACAATAGGGAGAACTCTAGAAGCAAGGGAAAAAAAACTATTTTTGAAGATTAAAAATAGTTATTTGTGTTCAGAACACGTTAAAACACAACTAATGTAACGGGAAAATCCTATTTCAGTTAAAGAAGCCAAGGCCCAGTAACCTATATAGAAGGATATAAAACAATACCAAAACTTCAGGAAGGAAGAACTTCTTGTTTAAAAGCAATATATTAATAGATGAGGGATATTAAGAGATACAAACTTCCAGGTGCAAACTAAGTGAGTCTCAGGAGTGAAGTGTACAGTGAGAAAAATATAGTCAATAATTATGTAATAACTTTGTACGATGATAGATGGTAACTAGACTTATCATGGTGATCATTTAGAAATGCATAAAAATATTGAATCACTATGTTGTGTATCAGGAACTAACACAGTGTTATAGTTCAATTATATTTCAAAAACAAACTCATAGAAAAAGATCAGATTTGTGGTTACCCAAGGATAGGAGGAGGAGGAGGAATTGGATGAAGACAGTCAAAAGGTACAAACGTACAAACTTACAGTTATAAGATGAATAATTACTAGGGACATTATATACAAAATCATAAATATAAAACTAAAAAGTTATAAAAGTTATAAAAATATAACTTTGTTCACCAAAGTTAGCACTCAGTTCAGTCACTCAGTCCTGTCTGATTCTTTACGACCCCATGAATGCAGCACGCCAGGCCTCCCTGTCCATCACCAACTCCCGGAGTTCACTCAGACTCACGTCCATCGAGTCAGTGATGCCATCCAGCCATCTCATCCTCTGTCATCCCCTTCTCCTCCTGCCCCCAATCCCTCCCAGCATCAGAGTCTTTTCCAATGAGTCAACTCTTCCCATGAGGTGGCTAAAGTACTGGAGTTTCCTATTATACATTATATATGACAGTTATCAAGAGAGTAAACCCTAAGAGTTCTCATCACAAGGAAAGTAATATTTTATGTTGTATCTATAAGAGATGATGGGGCTTCCCAGTTGGTGCAGTGATGAAGAATCTGCCTGACAATGCAGGACACACAGGAGACATGGGTTTGATCTATGGGCTAGGAAGATCCTCTGGAGGAGGAAATAGAAACCCACTCCAGTATTCTTGCCTGGAAAATCCCATCGACAGAGAGCCTGGCAGGCCACAGTCCATAGGCAAAGAGTCGAGCATGACTAAGCAACTGAGCACATAAGAGATGATAGATGTTCACCAAAGTTATTGTAGTTATTGTGATAATCGTTTCATGATAGATGTAAGTCAGATCATTATTTTGTACATCTTTAACTTAAATGGTAATGTGTGTCAACAGAAAAAGCAGCATCTAAAATTCCAGAGCACTTTGAGTCCGTATAGTAGAGTAGGAGGAAGTCTGTGTTGACAGATGAAAGGGTGCTGGTTCTATGTGGCTGCAGATGGAACATTTAGCGTTCCTGGACTTCATTTACGTGATGAAGGGGAATTGCACCTGCTGATCTCTGAAGTTCTCTCTGTTATTCAAGTTTGGTTGCTGTTAGGGCAACATGACGTTTGAGTCCGTGTCCTTCTTTAGCTGCTGCTTGAATTAGAGCCATTAGGAAAACTGCTGGGGAGAGGTGCTCCTCCTTCTTGCCACCTCCTATGCTTTTCTCCAACCCTTAGCTAACTGTGGCTTGTGACTAATTTTGTGGGTCAGAGTCTGAAATGTTCTAAGAACCAAATTTATGTAGGGCCAGGGTTACTGTGTAATGGAAGTCAAGCTCATGCGTAGTAAGCCCTGCATTAGGTGTTTGACCAGCTATTAATTAAAGTGGTTCTCCATTATTATCTTTCATGCATACTATTTTCTCCAAGCAACAGCCAGAGAGGAAAACAGGTGACTCCAAATCCTTAACAGAAATAATCACCTGAACCCAACACATCTAACCTGAGCATTTATGGTTATCCAACTCCCCTTCTGAAAGTGAGGCCAGAAGTCAGAGAAGTTCTGCCTGCCAGGGCTAAATGATCAAGAAGTTCTTCAAAGCTGGGAGGCAGAACCAGCTGGAGCGAAGAGCAAGGCAACAATCACAACTTAAAAAAAAAAAAAGTAAGAAACTGCTGTTAGCCTTAAAAAGTCATGAAAGCCAGGGCCTCCCTAGTGGCTCAGTGGACAAGAATCTGTCTGTTAAAGCAGAAGACACGGGTTCAATCCCTGAGCCAGGAAGATCCCACATGCCACAGGGCAACTAGGCCCATGAGCCACAACCACTGAAGCCTACATGCCCTGGAGCCTGTGCTCTGCAAGAGAACCCACCACAATGAGAAGTCCCCACACAGCAGCTAGAGTGTAACCCCCTCCTGCCAAAACTAGAGAAAACCCATGCTCCGCAATGAAGACCCAGTACAGCCAAAAATAAATTTTAAAAAGTCACAAAAGCCAAAAGAACCAAAAGCAATGACCAAAGTTACCATATCAAGCTCGAGAGATAAGAGTGAGACCAGTGGGCCAACATAAATTGGTGCAAAGTAGATGGAATTTTCTAGAGTAGCTGCTGCTCCCTCTGCTTCTGACTTAAATTTGCTATTTGGGCCAGAAACAAGTCAAACCCCTAGAAAGAAATAGACAAAGCCATTGTTATAAGTGGCACAGTAATGCTATTCAAGGACATTTAAACACACATCTTTGATGAGAAGTGTCCTAGAATCTGAGTGTTAAAGGTTATCTATTCTCTCCAACCCAATAGACATTATGTGAGAGAACAATTTTGAAAAGCAATGTATAACTCCAAATCAAGTCACTTGGGGCATTAAAAACATAAAATTGGAGAGATGGGATTTGAAGCTAAGATTTGCTAACCTAATTTCCTGTTTGAAAAAAAAAAAAAAGAAGACATGTACGTATGAGGCACTAATGGGCTTAATAACCTTATTAAATCCATTATTCAAAAATTATATGTGATATAATTGCAAATGATTAGCTATCTTATAATTATACTTTGCAAAACAAATAATTAGCCAGAGAGTTGGTAATCTGAGGTTGGGTGAGGCCAACTGGAATGGGAGATAGACTTCATCAGTGATTTTCCAGGTGTGGTCCATGGACCTCTGGGTCTCTAAGACCCTTTCAGGGGGTCCACAGGATAAGAACAGTATCTTCACAACAATGCTAAGACAGTAGTTGTCTTTTGCACTGTGTAGCCATTTACCTGAGGTAAAAAAGCAATGGTGAATAAAACTGCTGACATATGAGCATGAATCAAAATTGCACTAAGCTATATTAATAATCATAGTGGTCTTCACCTCCACACCTTCTAGATTAAAAAAGAGAGGACATCTGCCCTTGAAAATTTCACCTATAAAATAGGAAAAAAATATTAATTTTATTAAAGTAAGTACATGATTTTTAAGAATGTCATCTGATGAAATAGAAATATGCATAGAGCACTTCTGCTACATAACAAAACATGATGTTTGGCCTAAAGAAAAGCACTTGTGTGAGGGAGTTGAAAACTGAATTAGTCAGTTTTTCACGGAACACCTTTTGTTGAAAAAGACTGGAAAACAAATTATAGTTATTTAGACTTGGATATATGGCAGGTATTATATCTGCAATGAATGAAATGAGCTTGTCACTTCAAGGGAAACAACTGCCAGTATTTGTTGCCAAGCATAAAATTTGAGCTTTCAGAGAAAATTTAGAATTTTTTAAAAATTGTATCTTCTGTTATGAACTTGACAACTTCCTATTACTCCAAGTCCTTTCTAATGAGATACACAATTTTCAATATTGTGTCATAAGGTGTCATGTATGGATGTGAGAGTTGGACCACAAAGAAGGCTGAGTGCTGAAGAATTGATGCTTTCGAATTGTGGTGCTGGAGATGACTCTTGAGTGTCCCTTGGAAAGCAAGGATATCAAACCAGTCAGTCCTAAAGGAAATCAACCCTGAATATTCATTGGAAGGACTGATGCTGAAGCTGAAGCTCCAATACTTTGGCCCCTGATGGGAAGAGCTGACTCCTTGGAAAAGACCCTGGTCTTGGGAAAGACTGAGGGCAGGAAGAGAAGGGGGATACAGAAGATGAGATACTTGGATGGCATCACTGACTCAATGGACATGAACTTGAGCAAACTCTGGAAATAATAGTGAAAGACAGAGAAGCCTGGCATGCTGCAGTCCACAGGGTCACAAAAAATCAGACTTAGCAACTGAACAAGAACAACAACATCATAAGTTGTGTCAACATTTGGAATATCTGCATAACTCGGTGAACCAATATTTTCTAAATGGCCAATGTTTGATATAGGAAATCATGCCATTCAAAGGACAAGCTAGATCATTTGAATGTAACATGGTGCAAAAAGTCCATTTCAGATTCCATATGGCAACTAATCGGCCTTTTAAGAGATAATTACTTGCTGAGTTTTGGTATAGAATCAAAGAAGGCAATTGGCTGTTATCTAAAAAAGATATTAAAATTTTACTCCCTTTTCCACCTAAATGTATATTTAAGACAAGCTTTCCTTCGTATAGCTCCCTTAAAAGAGCACATCACAACAGACAAATGCAGAAGCAGATTTGAGAACCCTGGTGTCTTCTATTGTCAGACATTAAAGATATTAGCCAAATGGTAAAATGATGCCTTTCTTCCCACTAATTGGGGGAGGAGTTGGAAAAAAAATGTTTTTAGAAAACAAATATTTCGTTTATGTTAATATGTAATGGATTTATTATTTTAAATGATTAATAATTAAATGATTTTTTAAATTTCTAAGTTTTAATTTCCAGTATATAAATATTGACAGCTATAACTCACATAAACAAAAGCTCTCTGATTTCCTCAATAATTTTAAGAATATAAAGTGGTCCTGAGAGCAAAAAATTGAGATCTTTTATTACAGGGAATGAGTGTGAAAAAGAAAAGTGGCTGAGGACAGTGGCTGGGGGATGCCAACATGTAGCGGTTAGGGAAGAGAAGGAACCGCCCTAAAAGGCAAAGGAAACCAGAAGCAGTTAGTGTCCTGGATGCCAAGTGAAGAAAGTCTTTCCAAAGGAGAAGTGCCCAGAAGCTAGATGGTGGGAGACGGAGAGGAAGATGAGCCCTGAGAAGAGCCACTGAGTGTCCAGATGGTGATCATGGTGACACTCTGACCAGACACATTTAGTGGGGCAGAGATGTCTGATTGGAGAGAATAGGTTCAGGTTGTAAAGAAGTAAATGCAGGTGAACATACACAACTCTAAACAGGTTTTACTATCAAAGGGAGCAGAGAAGTGAGGTGATAGCTCATAGGGAATAAGAGATAAGAGAGACGTTTTTAGATGAGAAATCCTACCACATGCTTGTAGAGATAGAAGGAGCCAAAACAGGGAGAAAGGCAGACAGAGGCGGGAACAGTTATTAGACAAGGCAGGAAGGGATGGAGTGCAGGCACTGGAGGCACTGCTCGGGGCAGGAAGGGCCGAGGATACCGACTCCTGGCCCAGGACTCTTCCTGCCTTGTACTGACCAATCTCTCCACTGAGACAATGTCCCCTTTAACCCTACTTATTTTTAATTTATTTATTCAAACCACAAACACATTTTATTTTACAAAAAAATACTGAGGTATGTAATAAAAAAATCAGAGCCCTCCGCTAATTTCATTCCCATTCCCAGAAGAAAGCCCTGTTATCAATTTAGTGTGGTTTCCTAACAGACTCTTTCTATGTGTTTGTTACATAAAGAAATAAATGTTTTGTTGGGGTTTTCCCATAAATGACATCATACTGTGCATAATATACTATAAATTAATGCTTCCATAATACTTCTTGAAGCATTTTGCATTCTGATGCAATTGTGCATGATATTTCATAGTATGGTTGTTTCATTCTCCTATTGACGGACAGTCAACTTAATTCCAAATCCTCACGAATTCCATTAGTTCTCTAATGAATTTCCTATGGTTCTCTTTATGACTACATGTGAGAATGTCTTTAGGAAAAAGTTGCTGGATCAGAAGGTATACATTTTTAATTTATTATAATCTTTCCAAAAGGGCTGCACCAATTTACATTCCCCAAAATATTGCATAAGAATACTTGTTGCCCCACACCTTTGTCAATACTGAATATTGCCCATTTTCTTAATTTTTTCCAATCTAACAAAAACTATTTTATTGCATATTGTTTTATTATTGCATTTTATTTTATTACATATGTTCTCATATATAACCTCTTGATTATGAGTGAGTTTGAATATTTTTCATAGGCATTTAAGCCTCATTGTTGTCATATCTAGTTACTCCCATTCGTACTTCACCAACCAAAGTTAGGAGTCAGTTCCTTGGACAGCATCTTCATACTAACCCCCATCTGACTCTCTCCTGTGCTCCTATTTTGCTCTTTCAATACCAATATCATCTCACTTGTCATAACTGTTTACTCACTGTCTGACCACTCCACCCACCCCACACCAGACTCTGCATCTCCAGTACAGGGATCAGGCTTGACTTCTCTCTGAAGCCCGAGCTCCTGGCACATTGTGTGTCACTGTGGTTGGTATTCAATAATAAGAATCACTGAGTAAGTTCATAATGACGTTACTTTACATTTGCAGAGTGTGGTACAATCTACAAACCTCCTTCCCTTGCAATTTCTCAGATTGCCTAAATCAAATCAGATTTGCAGAAATTAACATTTTAGGGAAAACGCCAGGGACAAGGGAGGAGGAATATAAACAGCATGAATTGAATCACCAGCTGCATAACGGGATACATATAAAAATAAATCAGTGTAACTTAAGCCCTTGGATTTCTAAGTGTGTTCTAAAATAAATATGTTCTACAAGAAATTAGCAAAAAGTCATCACAATATTAAAATAACTGCAGTCAACAAATTGGAGAAAATAAGTTTAAAGTAAAATTATCCATTCAGTAGTCAAGTAGAAAGTATAAAACAAAGGAAAGATCTGCTATTTGAAGAAATTAAGCATTGATGTGAATTTTTGTCTGGAATGATATAATTTGACTGCAATCTAGATTGACCAAAGTATATGTACAACCTCCAAATTTTTCTAGTAGGATTCTTGTAGCTGACTGAACTTGAGATTTTAGGCCATGCCATAATGCTCAAATATAGATCACAGAGGTAATTCATCAATGTTCTTCAAAACCTGTTCTGTGAAGCACTAGTTCCACAAGATGTTAAAGGTATTATGCACATTTTTAAGAATATTCCTAGGTCAAATAAGTTTTGGAAGTGCTGATTTAAATAAAGGAAAACAAGTTTAATCAGTGTAAGGTTTATCAGAGACTTCAATAAGCCCCAGAAGCTTTGCTTCAGATCAGATCAGATCAGTCGCTCAGTCATGTCCGACTCTTTGTGACCCCATGAATTGCAGCACGCCAGGACTCCCTATCCAACACCAACTCCCGGAGTTCACTGAGACTCATGTCCATCGAGTCAGTGATGCCATCCAGCCATCTCATCCTCTGTTGTCCCCTTCTCCTCTTGCCCCCAATCCCTCCCACCATCAGAGTCTTTTCCAATGAGTCAACTCTTCACATGAGGTGGACAAAGTACTGGAGTTTCAGCTTTAGCATCATTCCTTCCAAAGAAATCCCAGGGCTGATCTCCTTCAGAATGGACTAGTTGGATCTCCTTGAAGTCCAAGGGGCTCTCAAGAGTCTTCTCCAACACCACAGTTCAAAAGCATCAATTCTTTGGTGCTCAGCCTTCTTCACAGTCCAACTCTCACATCCATACATGACCACAGGAAAAACCATAGCCTTGACTAGACGAACTTTTGTTGGCAAAGTAATGTCTCTGCTTTTGAATATGCTATCTAGGTTGGTCATAACTTTCCTTCCAAGGAGTAAGCGTCTTTTAATTTCATGGCTGCAGTCACCATCTGCAGTGATTTTAGAGCCCAGAAAAATAAAGTCTGACACTGTTTCCACTGCTTCCCCATCTATTTCCCATGAAGTGGTGGGACCGGATGCCATGATCTTCGTTTTCTGAATGTTGCTCCAAGGTATAATATGAATATATTATATATATTATATATATATATAATATATATAATATAACATTTCCTAAACTAATTTGACCACAGAGCTATGTGATGTGTGTATGTTTGATGAGAAAGATACATCTCATGAAACTAGTGTTGTACAGAGCATCCTTTGAGAAACACTGTTGAGATTACTGAAACAATCTTCTTCTACGCCACAAGTGATCTTTTCGGATTTATAAATATCCACAGGCTTAAATCCCCAAGTTTTATCACAGTTTAATATTTACCCTGATACAGTGGCCCAGAATCATATCTGAGGCTGCAAACATGAGGATGGAGAGAGTTACAATGCTGCCAGCTCAGAGAAGATCAGAGAAAGGAATCTTAGTGGAAAGTTAACAGGTAAGAAGCTCCGTGTGAGTACAGCAGCTCATGAATTATTGAACATGATGCCCATGAAGTCTATTTCCCTGTACTATTTTGCTGCTCCAGATTCAAAATCTATCATGCTGTCTTGCTAATCTTTTCAAGTCTGAACTCCTAGGACCTCCTCTGCAGTCATCCTCACCCCTGCAAACTCCCCCTGCATAATTAGCCCATTGCCAGACTCTCTGAATACACGATTCATATTCTGCATGTTTATCTCTCTCTGAGGCTGAAACCTTGGTTCTTCTGTGATGCAGTGAATTAAGGTTTATACAGAGCTCTGGGCTGTGGCTAGTATCAAAGAACCAGAAGGAATTTAAAAAATTCTTTAATCTATTCCCTGGCCCCATGCTGGCCTGACCTTCAACCACTTGGAAAGAAAATTATTCACCCTTTTCTTAAAACTTCCTAGTCGTAGAGGCCCCTGAATAAAGTCTGTGTAGTCTGTAAGTTATCCACCTTTATCCCTGTATACTCCCTGTCCTAATCCTTCACATCAAATGTTACCATTTATCTCTCCCTCACCCTGTTGCTAGCCTTCCAAGCCCCACTGTTTTTGTGTGTGACTTACTCCCTGATATTCAGCTTGATAGTATCTCAGAATTTTTTTTAATAAGATTTTTTTTAAATTTTATTTTATTTAACTTTACAATATTGTATTGGTTTTGCCATATATCAAAATGAATCCGCCACAGGTATACATGTGTTCCCCATCCTGAACCTTCCTCCCTCCTCCCTCCCCATACCATCCCTCTGGGTCGTCCCAGTGCACCAGCCCCAAGCATCCAGTATCGTGCATCAAACCTAGACTGGCAACTCGTTTCATATATGATATTATACATATTTCAATGCCATTCTCCCAAATCATCCCACCCTCTCCCTCTCCCACAGAGTCCAAAAGACTGTTCTATACATCAGTGTCTCTTTTGCTGTCTTGTATACAGGGTTATTGTTACCATCTTTCTAAATTCCATATATATGCATTAGTATACTGTATTGGTATTTTTCCTTCTGGATTACTTCACTCTGTATAATAGGCTCCAGTTTCATCCACCTCATTAGAACTGATTCAAATGTATTCTTTTTAATGGCTGAGTAATACTCCATTGTGTACATGTACCACAGCTTTCTTATCCATTCATCTGCTGATGGACATCTAGGTTGCTTCCATGTTCTGGCTATTATAAACAGTGCTGCGATGAACATTGGGGTACACGTGTCTCTTTCCCTTCTGGTTTCCTCAGTGTGTATGCCCAGCAGTGGGATTGCTGGATCATAAGGCAATTCTATTTCCAGTTTTTTAAGGAATCTCCACACTGTTCTCCATAGTGGCTGTACTAGTTTGCATTCCCACCAACAGTATAAGAGGGTTCCCTTTTCTCCACACCCTCTCCAGCATTTATTGCTTGTACCTCAGAATTTGTACCCAAACTGACTGTGCTCCTGATGAGAGTTCAGAAATAGATTTAGAATCTATTTATAAGGACTTGATACATCTCTGTTGCTTCAATAATATTATACTTGGTTTATCCACAAAACCTCTAATATGCTAAGCTCTTTGGGAAACTGTTTTTGTTGCCTCTCTCCAAATGGGTTCTGCTCTGAGTCAACAAAGGATGTGACCGTTTTTCAGTTTTAAAGCCACCCATTTGTCTGCATTATTCTTGAGGCTTATTCTTGGTTTTACTCTTTCTCTTGTTGTGTTTTTCTTTCAGTCATAGTGAAATGGAATAGGGGTGGGGGTCCTTAGAAGGTTCTTAGATAAAGTGGGTTTTTGTGTGTTTTCTGGGAAAAGCCACTACTAGATCTAAGATTTATCTATTCTGAATGTTGGGGGTAGAAATCAAAATCTGACTAGTGTGTCAGTGAAATGGCTGTACTTCCCAGGCCCTACCATAGATGGGGCTGATAAAACTGGGACTTTAGTATGGTGAACTTTCAAGCCTACTCTGGATGTTGAGGACACACCTATCTTAGACAGTGTGGAAGGTGTAAGAAAGAAAACTTTTCAGCACTCCTTCTCCACACTCCTCAATTACAGAACTGAAGCTGTCACCTCTTCTACTAACCTATTGTACTGGGGTTTCCTCTGTTGGACTGGGTAGAACAGAGGAAAAATAGAGAAATAAAGATCATATGGGAAACTTGAGTCCGAGAAGAGAGGGGAGAGCAAACGGAGGCGGGGTGTGAAACCAGAATGGTGATCACAGTTAACCTTACTATGCATGGTATCCTCAGCTTAGCCTATTCATTCAAGTTACACTGACCCTGTATATAAATAACTTTCTATTAAGCAATCTTTTCAATTTATAGGCATCTCAAATATTGTATTACAGGCTTCTCAACATATTGTATTGATCCTTCTATCTTCTTAGAATCCCTGAGCACTGCATGAGAAATTAAATTCCTAAAATTTATAAGGGAGATTATGTATTGAGAATGAGGATGAAAAAAATTGTGTCTTTGATTAGGTGAAATAGTTTCTAGTACTTAGTACAAAACCTCATCTCCAAAATTCAGAAATAGTAATTGTGGTCAGAAATAGTAATGGAACTATTCAGCTATTGGTAAAGATGTCTATATTCTTTCTGTAATGAAAGAATTAGAACTGTACCTATATTATTAATATCCACAGTATTTACTCTCCATGAGCAGGTCAAGAGCAAAACAGTATTTCGGTACATAAATTCTATTTTTAGAAATGATTTTTGATGTCAAAAATATATTTCTGGCTAAATATTGGTAACAATTACTTTCCCAAAGGAAAATAACCCCTCCTTATTGACCGTGAAATTATTTTAGCATTGAACTCAGATCTAATGTCCATTTCCCATCTGCTTTTTTGAAATATAATAAAATAGTCAACGCAGAGGGTATAAATGATGCAGTGGATAAAGTATTCATTTCAGGCTTCTGGGTAGAATAGCAGATTGAACAAAGCATTTACTTCTCTCCCTTGAGAAACCCCACTAAAATGACAGAAAATGAATTTGTCCACAAGGACAAAGAGAACAGAAAGAGCCAACAGTCATAAAATGTTGAAAGCCAGAAACACAAGGACAAGTGGTAACTGACTTAGTCGATTCAGGAAAGTTGCATCCTAAGCTAGGAGGATGGAAGACCAAGAAATGAATCAGTCTACACTGCAGAATCCCGAAGGACTTGGGAACTGGCTCCATATAGTAGTTCTAGAAATGACAGTGAGGCTAAAAGCAAGTGGTAATTGGAAAAGTAGTTGGAAGATTACTGAAGAAGTAGTAAGATCCTCAGATAAGAAGCTTCCCTTCCCTTATTCTGAATGAGACTAGGGTTTATTCTCTGGGGATGCCAAAATCAAGAGCTTCTGGACTAGGAGACGCCAAAGTGTGGTAAGGAACACCCTATGAAAACACAAGCATGCTGAATCTAAGGTCCACCCACTGCAAGCCCCAGAACGCTGGCAACCCAGAGACTAGAAGACCCTTCTCTGGGGAACCTGCACATCCCAAGAGGAAGGAGCCCCAAAGACTCTGACAGCAGTGGTTCCTTGAGAAAGACCCAGCCAGCTCACCCACTAGCGAGGACAATAGATTGCAAGCCACACCCAGCAGGCCTACTTTCCAATCCACTTTTAAGATTTCAACTAATTTCCACTTTTAAACATAAGCCAACAACCTAAGATTATCAGATATATTAGAAAAACTTCAAATGTAAAAAACAACATAAAATAAAGAGAAAAACAACTTCAAGAAGACAGAAACTATGTTCCAAAAAAACAATTTTTAACTCTTATTAGAGTCAGACCTGATTTGGTGACTGAACAGCAACAACAATATCCCACTTATAAAAGTAATTAAAATGCATATCTTCAGAAAGACAGGAGGAGATATTAATTCGGGTAACAAAAAAAGTAAATTATACTAGTGACATAGGAAGATTTTCATAGATGTATTGAAAAAAATCAAGTTGAGGATATTATCCAGAAAATAGAGTAGAAGACAAAAAGATAGAAAATAGGACAGAAAAACCAGGAAAATCAGTGACCCAATACCTAAATAACAGGAGTTCTAAGAAAGGAAGAAATCATCAGTGGAATAATTCAAGAACATAGCTCAGAACTGAGTGACATGAATTTCCAGGTCCATCAAATGTCTAACACTGAATGAAAATGAAACCACGCCAAGCCTATCATCATGATGCTTCAGAACACTTAGAATGGACGCTACCCAGATTCTTAAAGGATTGAAACACAGAATAACTTCAGACAACAACACTAGGAGACCAGGAGCCAATGAATTGGTTCCTTCAAACTTCTGAGGGAGCATGAAATTAACCCAGAATTCTATAAGCATCCTTTCTGGATATCTGTTGTTGTGTAACAAAGTACTCCAAACTTCAGTGGCTTAAAAGAAGTCATTATTATATCTCACGGTTTGGCACTGTGAGAAATTCAGGAATTCAAGCAGAACTTGACTAGCCAATTCTTCCTCTCCGTGTGGCACTGACCATAAACACCTGATGATATTCACTTGGTGCTGGGCTGGAGGGTCCAAGATGGCTTCACTCATGTAAAGGAGTGCCTGAGAAGGGGTGACCAGAAAGCTGGGTTTAGCTGGGCCTCTCTTCCTTTCCAGGTAGGGCTTTTTTTTTTTTTTTTAATAGACTTTAATTTTTGAGCAATTTTAGGTTTACAGAAAAATTGAGCAGAAAGTACTGAGAGTTTCCATGTACGCCTCATCTTCTCAATTGCCCCTATTATTAACAACTTGCATTAGTATGGTACATTTGTTATAAATGAAGAGTCAACATTGATACAGTATTATTAACTGAAGTCCATAGTTTATATTAGGGTTTTCTCTTTGTGCTGTGCTTTCTATGAGTTTTGACAAATGTGTAATGACATATATTCACCATTACAGTATTATACAGATTAGTTTCACTGCCCTAAAAAGCCACTGTGCTCTACCTGTTAATCTTCCCCTCCCTCCTCATAACCCCTGGAGACCACCTTTTTTCTTTTTTTTTTTACTGTCTCTATATTTTGCCTTTTCCAGAATGTCACATAGTTGGAATTACGTAGTATGTAGCCTTTTCAGATTGGCTTCTTTTACTTAGCAATATGCACCTAAGTTATCTCTGTCTTTTCATGCCATGATAGCTCACTTCTTTGTATTGTGACTAATAGTTTATTGTATGGATATACCTGGTTCATTTGTCTATTCACCTATTGAAGGACATCTTGGTTGCTTCCACTGTAGGCTCTTTTACATGATGTCTCCAAAAAGATAGACTTCTCAGATGGTGGACCAGGGCTCTAAGAGACCAGAGTTGACAAGAATATTAAAAGCCTATCCAAAACTGGCAGAGTGTCACTTCCACCACATCTTATTGGTGAAAGAAGTAACACGACAGCCAAGATTTAAGGGTAGGATTGTCAAAGATATGAAGCCATTCTTAAATCCACAATATTGGCCAATGAGCAAACTCTGATGGCCCTAGAAGCCCATTTACTTCTTCCTATTGGTAGCTTAGCAAGAAGCCAAGGGACTCCTCCTTTTTAACAAACCAATTACCTATCCCAGAAATCTATTATTATTACAATTACATAATGATTTATATACTCAAGAGTTTTCTTTCTCTAAAAATATATAGATGTGCTAGTCTAGCTATGTACTGTCTGAGACACCTTTTTATGAGATAATGAGAGTTCAGAAACCAAATGAACACTGCTTCTTCTCTATTTGAATTTTTTCCCCAGTAAGTCCTATTAACCCTATTCGTGTTTATACTTACGGTGTGACAGGCGTGATTCTGGGCCCACCCTCCACCTCACCAGCAATACCTCACCACCCTACACTTCACCAAGTCAAAAAGTAAAAACAGTTTCAGATATGCAAATGCTAATAATAATGTTACTTCCCACACATCCTTCAAACATAATATTTAAGAGTATGCTCCATCAAAAATAAGAAAAATGTGGCCTTCCAGGAAATGAGATATCCAATAAGTCAGAAAGAGGTGAAGAAAATCCCCAGGAGGATGAAGAAGGGAGCTCCCAGTACATGTGCTGCACACCAGGGTGAGAGAGGAACAAGTCCAGATTAAGCAGGTCAAGAGGTTTCAGGAGACAATTCCACAAGAAGATGAAATTACCAAACTATATGATATATCAGAGCATATTGAATGGAGATCAAATATTTATAAAAAGATTTAAGGGTAAATTGATGTTAAATACTTCAGAACATTAAGCAGAGGAACAAAAGCAGCTATTGAGTTCAGTTCAGTTCAGTCGTTCAGTTGTGTCCGACTCTTTGCGACCCCATGAATCGCAGCATGCCAGGCCTCCCTGTTCATCACCAACTCCTGGAGTTCACTCAAACTCACGTCCATCGAGTCAGTGATGCCATCCAGCCATCTCATCCTCTGTTGTCCCCTTCTCCTCCTGCCCCCAATCCCTCTCAGCATCAGAGTGTTTTCCAATGAGTCAACTCTTCGCATAAGGTGGCCAAAGTACTGGAGTTTCAGCTTTAGCATCATTCCTTCCAATGAATAACCAGGACTGATCTCCTTTAGGATAGACTGGTTAGATCTCCTTGAAGTCCAAGGGACTCTCAAGAGTCTTCTCCAACACCACAGTTCAAAAGCATCAATTCTTCGGCACTAAGCTTTCTTCACAGTCCAACTCTCACATCCATACATGACCACTGGAAAAACCATAGCCTTGACTAGACGGACCTTTGTTGGCAAAGTAATGTCTCTGCTTTTCAATATGTTATCTAGGTTGGTCATAACTTTCCTTCCAAGGAGTAAGCGTCTTTTAATTTCATGGCTGCAGTCACCATCTGCAGCAATTTTGGAGCCCCCAAAAATAAAGTGTGACACTGCTTCCACTGTTTCCCCATCTACTTCCCATGAAGTGATTGGACCAGATGCTTAGTTTTCTGAATGTTGAGCTTTAAGCCAACTTTTTCACTCTCCACTTTCACTTTCATCAAGAGGCTCTTTAGCTCCTCTTCACTTTCTGCCATAAGGGTGGTGTCATCTGCATATCTGAGGTTATTGATATTTCTCCTGGCAATCTTGATTCCAGCTTATGCTTCTTCCAGCCCAGCGTTTCTCATGATGCACTCTGCATATAAGTTAAATAAGCAGGGTGACAATATACAGCCTTGACGTACTCCTTTTCCTCTTTGGAACCAGTCTGTTGTTCCATGTCCAGTTCTAACTGTTGCTTCCTGACCTGCATATAGGTTTCTCAAAAGGCAGGTCAGGTGGGTATTCCCATCTCTCAAAGAATTTTCCACAGTTTATTGTGATCCATGCAGTCAAAGGCTTTGGCATAGTCAATAAAGGAGAAATAGATGTTTTTCTGAAATTCTCTTGCTTTTTCGATGATCCAGCGGATGTTGGCAATTTGATCTCTGGTTCGTCTGCCTTTTCTAAAACCAGCATGACCACCTGGAAGTTCATGGTTCACGTATTGCTGAAGCCTGGCTTGGAGAATTTTGAGCATTACTTTACTAGCATGTGAGATGAGTGCAATTGTAGAACATACAGAACATAGAACATAATAAGGCTATGTATGTCAATAAACATCACTCAGATAAAATGAATTGATTTTGAAAAGTATATGCATGGGTCGCTTTGATATTAAAAAGTAAAATAAGTCACTTACCTCAAAACTCTACCACAAAGCAAAAATCCTATAATTAAAGTATTGCTCAGAGACCTTGGTCTTCTATTAACATTAAGAAATGTTATTACGATTCAGAGCTTCCCTGGTGGCTCAGATGGTAAAGAATCCACCTGCAATGGAGGAAATCCTTGATCAACCAGAAAACCCTGGTCGAGAAAATCCACTCCAATATTCTTGCCTGGAGAATCCCCATGGACAGAGAAGCCTGGCGGGCTACAATCTATGGGATTGTAAAGAGTAGAACAGGACTGACACATACATGCCATTAAGATTTAGCAGGGGGGGGGGTTGGGGCGTGGATTTGGAGTTTTTATTGAAGTATAGTTGATTGCAATGTTGTATTAACTTCACGTGTATAGCAAAGTTATTCAGATATATATATATTATTTTCCAGATTCTTTTCCCTTATAAATTATTGCAGAATATTGAATATAATGTATTGGGTATGGTCCCCTGGGCTGTACTCTAGGTCCTTTTTCATTATCTATTTTATATACAATAGTGTGTATGTGTTACTACTAAACCCTTATTTTATTCCCCCCTTCCCCTTTCTCCTTTGGTAACCACAAGTTTGTTTTCTATTATTATTAATTTTCTTAGACTTCAGAAAGAACACTACTTGCAGTGTATTCCAAATATGTACATATTTGAGATACAAATATGTATCCCAAACCTGATACATGCTTACCTGTCTGAAGCACTGAGACAGTTGGCAAGCACTCTAAATATAATGAGTGAAATTTATATAACACTTAAAAATAAATAGTAATTTATGTAAGGTTGTGAGACAGGAAGTCTATTTTAATGAAAAGAAGATAAAATACACCTGAGAAGATAATAAAAAATGTCTGAGTTTAATTATTATTCATTAGTTTATAGCTGGTCTGATTTCAAAAAGGATTTTAGGAAACCTATGAAAATATGGAGAACATAACATTAAATTGCATTTAAATTAAATTAAAATTTGGCAAAAGAAGATAGAAAATCAAAGATGGGACAAAGAGGAGCCAAGGAAGTGACTTAAAACATGTGCAGTTATAGCTTGCTACTGGTTGAAAATTCGTCTCTAAGATCTGTGTCCATTAGTATTATTGAATGTTAAGTAAAAGATTATGGAAAAACCCAAACAAACTCTTTGGTTAACCCAATAGATTCAGCTATAAGTAACAGAGAAACTCAATGTCTGGGAATTTAAATAAGATAACAAAGGAGTTTACTTCTCTCACATATGCAGTCCACGTCTGATATGGGAGCTCAACTCTCACCCCTCTGCCTTCTCGGTGTAGAACTTATCCCCACAGTCCAAAATGGCAGGTACCCTATTGTGGGCAGCAGAATGGATAAAAAGGACTAAGCAAGGTCACCAGACAATTGTTTCCTGAGATGCATTCCCAGAAACCGTCACTGGAGAATTTCACTTCTATCTCATGGTCCAAAGCTTAGTGAGATGGGCGTTCCTAGCTGCAGGTAAAGATGAGTAAAGCCATCATTGTTCAGGGGGCAGACACGTGTCCTACTAAAATTTCTATTAAAATGGATGAAGGTGGGGGGAACTCCCCTCGTGGTCCAGTTAAGACTCCCCGCTCCCAATGTAGGGGACACAGGTTTGACCCCTGGTTGGGGAACTGGGATCCCATGTGCCACATGGCATGGCCAAAAAAAATTTTTTTTAATTAAAATAAATTGAAAAGTAAAATGGAAGAAGGGGAAGAAAGAAATCTGAAAGACAAGAGTGTCTGCCACAGCTTTACAACAACCAAAAGAAGAAAGGGAACATGGTCAGGTTTAAAATAATCAAGCTGGTAAAAATGATCAATTGCTCAAGAGATTTAAAACAGCTCTTGGTTAAAAGGTTAGAAAGGGATGATTGGAAGTGTCATTAAAAAAAAGAAGAAATTCGAACTTATCACACCAATGCAACCCCATTTTGTAGAACTGTTCTTGTAACAATTCCTAGTAATGTATTGACAATTTAGAGAAAATGTGTCTGCAGAGATTTGATTTTCTGAGTTCATTCTCACATTTTAAAAAATCACAATAAAAACATGCTGCTTTGAACTCTATCATGTAAATGTCCTGAAATTAAATATACACATATATGTTTGTTTCAGAATTAAAGAAAACTCTATTTACCTTCGTTTACGGAAAAGAAACCACTGCAATCACAGGGACTATCAGAATATTTCAAAAAATGGTATGTAGTGTTCCATTTAAATCTTAACCACTGTGCCTGTAATGATTGGTTTTATTTCATAAGTACCCAAAAGCAGAGAATTAGATAACAAGACTAAAATGAACAAATTCCTCTTCTAATACCATTGCCTTTTCTGAGAGGGGGCCTTGGGTTCAAAGCCTTTCACCCACAGCAAAAGAGAACGAGACAAGATGCAGTCAAGACAAAGACTACACAGGCATCTCAGTTATCCAACCACAAAGTTCTAGAAAGGCCAAAGTGAGGACATCAAGGTTCAGGAGGCAAGAACTAAGTGAGCATTAGCAGAACTAAGTGAGCATTAGCAGAACAAGGGCAGGTTGAAATCCAGGTCATTGCAAAGACTCTGCTTTCCCTATGGTGCAGCGTCACACACATTTCTACAGGTCTTGAGGTTTTAGGAAAAATAGCTAAGAGTTTGTGGCTGAAATCCCCCAAAGCCATTTTAAAAAGAAACTGTTTTCAGAGTGTTGTCATGACTTCCAGGTCTCCATCCATTTCCCGTGTGTCCCAGACATCTGTGTCGTCTGGGTTTGTTCTTCCCTGTGTGGTTCTCACCTCCCACCTTGAACCCAGATTCAGTCCATTGCCACACAATTTTGACGAAACTCCTGATTGATAAACCATGGCCTTCAGTTCAGTTCAGTCGTTCAGTCATGTCCGACCCTTTGTGACCCAGACACAGTGCTGGATTGCAGCACTCCAGGCTTCCCTGTCCATCATGAACTCCCAGAACTTACTCAAACTAATGTCCATTGAGTTGGTGATGCCATCCAACAATCTCATCCTCTGTCGTCCCTTCTCCTCCCACCTTTAATCTTTCCCAGCATCCGGGTCTTTCCAGTGAGTCAGTTCTGTGCATCAGGTAGCCAAAGTACTGGAGTTTCAGCTTCAGCATCAGTCCTTCCAATGAAACCATGGCCTGGCTACTGCCTAACAAGCTGCCAAGTAATATTTTCTGACAATAATGCAGAGATGGCAAACACTTAGTGTGTGTGTTGCCACTCCATCTTCCAAAGCCTGGGGAAAATACTCCTAATACACCTTGGCACTCTTGTCTGCTGCACTCAGATTCCACCTCAGCGATTCTCACAGTACAGCACATCTGACAGACATCATCAACAGATTAGACTTGGCACAGAAACTTAAACCTATTTGCCATCCCTGTGCCATCTCTAATCAACAAGAGTACTACAGAATTTCCCAAGCAGTACAAGTTTTATCTAAGTATATGACCTACAAATAACATTTTTATAATATATATTCTACACAGAACAAATGTTCTGTTGTAAAGACAACATAGCTCTTTTCTTACTGATAAAATAATAGCTGGTGTTAATCTCTTCAGTTCAGTTCAGTTCAGTCACTCAGTCGTGTCCAACTCTTTGTGACTCCATGAATCGCAGCATGCCAGACCTCCCTGTCCATCACCAACTCCCGGAATTCACTCAAACTCATGTCCATCAAGTCGGTTATGCCATCCAGCCATCTCATCCTCTGTCATTGCCTTCTCCTCCTGCCCCCAATCCCTCTCAGCATCCAAATGCTAATAACAATTTATGTAAAATATTTCACCTATTCCCACAAATATAAAGCAAGTATTTGTTATATATAACATATTATATTATATTATTTCATATGATATTTCTTCAATTCTAAGATACCACTGATTGCGTTAGCTCTGTGGAGAGTTAAGGAGGGGAAAACGACAGAGACTTCCCTGGTGGCTCAGCAGTAAAGAATCTGCCTGCCAATGCAAGAGGCGCAGGTTCGATCCCTGGGTCAGGAAGCTCCTCTGGAGAAGGAAATGGCAACCCATTCCAGTATTCTTGACTGGGAAATCCCATGAATAGAGGAATCTGGCAAGCTACAGCCCATGAGGGGTCAGCAAGAGTTGTACATGACTTTGGGACTAAACAACAACATATAGATTGCAGCTCTCAACCCAGTATCAAATGTGTTAAAATACATTTCTCAGAATTGAGGCTCTTTAATGATATCCACCTGGACCTGACAGAAGCAGAAGATATTAAGAAGAGGTGGCAAGAATACAAAAAGAACTGTACAAAAATGATCTTCAAGACCCAGATAATCAAGATGGTGTGATCACTCACCTAGAGCCAGACATCTTGGAATGTAAAGTCAAGGGGGCCTTAGGAAGCATCACTATGAACAAAGCTAGTGGAGATGATGGAATCCCAGTTGAGCTATTTCAAATCCTGAAAGAGGATGCTGTGAAAGTGCTGCACTCAATATGCCAGCAAATTTGGAAAACTCAGCAGTGGCCACAGGACTGGAAAAGGTCAATTTTAATTCCAATCCCAAAGAAAGGCAATGCCAAAGAATTATCAAACTACCATACAATTGCACTCATCTCACATGCTAGTAAAGTAATGCTCAAAATTCTCCAAGCCAGGCTTCAGCAATACATGAACCATGAACTTCCAGATATTCAAGCTGGTTTTAGCAAAAGCAGAGGAAACAGAGATCAAATTGCCAACATCCGCTGGATCATCGAAAAAGCAAGAGAATTCCAGAAAAACATCTATTTCTGCTTTATTGACCATGCAAAGCCTTTGACTGTGTGGATCACAATAAACTGGAAAATTCTGAAAGAGATGGGAATACCAGACCACCTGACCTGCCTCTTGAGAAACTTATATGCAGGTCAGGAAGCAGCAATTAGAATTGGACATGGAACAACAGACTGGTTCCAAATAGGAAAAGGAGTACGTCAAGACTGTATATTGTCATCCTGCTTATTTACCTTATATGCAGAGTACATCATGAGAAACGCTGGGCTGGAAGAAGCATAAGCTGGAATCAAGATTGCCAGGAGAAATATCAATAACCTCAGATATGCAGATGACACCACCCTTATGGCAGAAAGTGAAGAAGAACTAAAGAGCCTCTTGATGAAAGTGAAAGAGGAGAGTGAAAAAGTTGGCTTAAAGCTCAACATTCAGAAAACTAAGATCATGGCAAATAGATGGAGAAACAGTGGAAACAGTGGCAGACTTTATTTTCTGGGGCTCCAAAATTGCTGCAGATGGTGACTGCAGCCATGAAATAAAAGACGCTTACTCCTTGGAAGAAAAGTTATGACCAACCTGGACAGCATATTAAAAAGCAAAAACATTACTTTGGTAACAAAGGTCCATCTAGTCCAGGCTATAATTTTTTCAGTAGTCATGTATGGATGTGAGAGTTGAACTATAAAGAAAGCTGAGCACCAAATAATTGATGTTCTTGAACTGTGGTGTTAGAGAAGACTCTTGAGAGTCCCTTGGACTGCAAGGAGATCCAACCAGTCCATCCTAAGGGAGATCAGTCCTGGCTGTTCATTGGAAGGACTGATGTTGAAGCTGAAACTTCAATACTTTGGCCACCTGATGCAAAGAGCTGACTCATTTGAAGAGACCCTGATGCTGAGAAAGACTGAGGGCAGGAGGAGAAGGGGACGACAGAGCATGAAATGGTTGGATGGCATCACCGACTCAATGGACATGAGTTTGGGTAGGCTCCAGGAGTTGGTGATGGACAGGGAGGCCTGGTATGCTGCAGTTCATGGGGTCGCAAAGAGTCAGACACGACTGAGTGACTGAACTGAACTGAACTGAAATGATTGATATCCACATTGTTACAGCTAAGAAAACAGGTATAGAGAAGCCAAGAATTTTGTTCAGATCCCATCAATAGGAAGTTCAGAGCCAGAATTTATACCCAGCTTGTCTCACTCCACTGAGACACCAGCAAAGATAACACAGTCACCAGTCTATCATCTGAGACTGACCTGCAGAAAGAGATCAGCTTTGTCTCTCTGTGTATGGACATGCTCAATAGTTTATTGGAAAGTTGTCAATAAATCTGGCTAAGGATCATCATAGACATAAAGTGAACACTGGCCGCTTGTTGCCCTCTCTTTTTCCTTCAGTGACATATTTAAACAGCCCCAGTGTTGTCAAAAGTTCTGTCAACAGAGACTGTAAAAATCAAAGAACAAAAACACCCACATGGAATATTATGCAGCTCTAGAAAATGAGGCTTAAAACAACATATTTTTTTAGACCTACTAGGACACCATTGGTTCCTATTTATACTTTTAAAAATTTTATTTGACTGCTTCGAGTCTTATTTGCAGCACCTAGAATCTTCCTTGCCTCATGCAGGACCTTCATTTTGGTGTGCAGTCTCTCTAGTTTTGGCTCACAGGCTTAATTGCTCTGTGGCACATGGGATCTTAGTTCCCTGACCAGGGATGGAACCCATGTCCCCTGCATTGCAAGGTGGATTCTTAACCACTATGCCATCAGGGAAGTCCCCATATATCTTTATTTAGAAAGACAAAACACTGCCAAAAGAAAATTCAGGATGTAAAATTGGATATTGCTTTAATTTCTACTATATTTTTAAAAGGAAAGAAAAACAAATAGCTGCACATAAGAAAATACACCAAAATCATAACGTTTGATAAATTATGGGTGATCGGTTTTTCTTTTTTTTTTAAACCTGTTTCCCAAAGATTTTGGTTTTATATAGAAATAACAACAACAATAACAACAAAAATCTAGAAGGAAACCGAGTGAAATAAAGGACTTGTCCAAGGTCCTCTGCTGAGGGTACATGTTAGCTGCAGAATAAGGAATAGGATTTGACCAGAAACACAAGCTGGAAGCTGTGCTCTCCCTGTGTGCCTGCAACACCAGCATCTCTCTCTCACAAGACCCAGGCATGTCATCTCCACATCACTTTGTACCCACAATGAATGCAGCCATCTTTTGTAAAATCAAAAAGACCAAAGTAAAATTCTCTGAAAAGTACTTGGTACAATTTATAGTCGACATCTCTCCTTTTGTGGTACACTGTCTTGACAGCATTTCTTTAAAATTCAGATTGTGGAGATAAAAAGAGAGAAAAGATATGGGAGGAGAGCCTAATCATGAAAAAACATGCGTGTCAAAATTTGATTGAAACCCATGGCTTCTGTCAAACTTTTATCTAATGAATAGATGCTAGGGTGGAGTTGCAGGATGCGGGGGGGTGGGGGGGTGGTATTTCCTTTCTTTTCTTTAAATTCACAATCCTTAGAAATACACAGAGCATACACTCTGTCTAGTATAACTTCTTTGAAAATGCTTCTTGACTATTTTTCTAAGGATGTAATTTAAAAAAATTTTTTTAAGTTTCTCATAGTTACTCATTATTTAATGTTCTGGCTTTATTTTCCAGCTCCTCTTCCTGTTTTCTGCTGCTTTCCTCACTATGGATTTTTCCTTTGATATTATGCAGCATGTAACCTGACTACCGGAGCCAGGTTATTTCAATTACTCCCCAAGGTTTTTATTAGATATAGAAAAAGTCAGCTTTCTACAGCCTGCATACTTATGGATACACTTATTTTTCAGAACCAGTGAGAGATAAAGAGGAAAAAGGGAAGAAAGAGTTGAATGAAATATGAAAGCATTTCTTAAAAATTGCATAGTGAGAATCAAAGAAACAGCTCCTGTTTTCCTTTTGATGTTTACATACAAGATCTTAAAAATTTCTATAGATACCTCTACCATGAACCACTGTCAGCAATTATACGGCATTTTTAAATGTAAACTGTTGAAGTCATCTTAATTTGGGTATCCATTCTCTGGCATTGGGGGTTAGGCACACCAAGATTCCTGCTAAGCCTTCTTTACAATCATCAAAGGGGAGCGGTTGCAGCACCCCTTACAGCTCCCAAAACAGCATGGGAGTCGGGTGGGGGTCAGTGTAGGGTCAAAACACTGTAGAGTGGTCTGGGTCCTCACAGAACAGCACCTTACTTCTCAGAGATGTAAAGTAAAGCCCAGAGAACAGAGAGCAGAGGTCTTCCCCTCCTTGTTGCTTCATAGAATCTTTTTCCTTTGTGTAAAAAATAGCAGACTGATTTTTTGAATTTAGGCGCTGGAACTGGTATGTGACTTGGACAAATTATTAAATTTCTCTGGTCTGCTTCTGCATCTATAAAATGGGGATCACGGTGCGATGAGCACAGTTGCCCAAGGTGACGCCGGGATCTCATTCTTGGTTGCCTAGACAACAAGCCAGCTCCAGTGGGATTCTTTACCCCATCCTCCCTGGGGGAAAGGCTGTACCTAAATTCAGTAGGATGATGAAGTTCAGGGGACAAACCCAGCCTTGTAAGTTTGCCCTTTCCCCAGTAAAGCCAATTCCTTAAACTATGTCATGTGACATGAAGGAATTCATCACAAAACCCACATGAGGCTCCCTTTGCAAAGTGGGGAGATAGCAGTCCACACGTGAACTTCACTAGGCTGTGGTAAGGTTGAATGAGGAAATACATTGCTTCTTGATCATTCATTGTTGTTGCTAACTTCATCATCTGGCCTATTATTTACTCAGCATTTTTAAAACTCAGTCACTTTTTCAATATAATATTTTTTATGAAGTAAGTAGATTTGAAAAAACAAAAGTAAATTTAAAAGACACATGTTCATGACAGAAAGGCTTTCAGAGTTCAAGGGCAAAAGGACGGGCATCTAGCATTGAGTTTCCTGGCCCACGGAAACAGTGGCAAGCAGGAAGGTAATGGAGATGGGTGAGGGGCAGCCGGCCCCACCGGAAGAATCTGGCAGAAACAAGGGAGCTTCCTCTGGGAGGAAAAAGTCGGGCTAGGGATAGGAGTGGGAAGTGATGGAAACTGATAGATAGCAGGTCTAAGACTGACAGAGAGGAGCTGGGATGAAGGGTAGAGGACAAATGAGGGGACTACAGAGGGAGCCCTGGGGAATGGAAGGTGGATGCAGCCTGGGGAGCAGGGTTGGGGCTCCCCTAGAGAGGCTGGAGGAGACATCAGGCAAGGCAGGGTTAAGGCAAGAAAGAAAGTGCTGAGGGTGGGGCAGTGGAGGACCCCTGCACTGAGATGGGTGGGGCAAGAGATGGAAGCCGTGGCTGGAAGGGGCTGGAGAACAAGCCTTGGCTGGTTGAGCTGGAAGGTCTAGAACATGGAAGGAGCAGAAGCAGATGAGGGGTTTCACCTTCTCTCCAGTGATGATCACCCATCAGAGACTAGAGCTCTAAGCATGGATGCCAGTCAGTATTCAGTTGCGAAGGTGGACACAGCAAACATGAACCCCAAAACCACCTCCTACACCCATGCTGCATGTTCTAGTTTTTGGGACCCCATCACTGGGACTCAGGCCTGGTGCTCAGGGAGGACTGAATAAATACTAGCTTTGGGAACTTCCCTGATGGTCCAGTGGTTAAAACTCTGCACTTCCAATGCAGGGTCAAAGGTTCAATGCCTGATCAAGGAACTAAGACCCCACATGTTATACAGTGCAGCCAACAAATAAAAAGCAAAAATAAAGGGAAAAAAAAAGTTCATCTAAAAATGATTGTGTGATTAAAAAAAAATACTAGCTTTTATTCAACCCTCACTGAAGCCCTTTGTCCCTGCCTCTGTGGCTGCATCTCCTCGCTTATAGCTGAGTCATTTGCTTCAAGTCTGGCTTCCTCCTCTGACACTGAGGACATGTACCTGCAACCCTGAGGTCAGACTCTGCTGCATGTAGGAGGTACCTGTCAACCCAACATGCTTTTTTTAAACTAATAACTCTCAGGGGTTACATTTAACCTTTGAAGAGAGGAAAAGCACACACACAATAATCTTTTGCCAAACTGAATACCTCCATGGTGGGCAAAAACTCTGAGTGACAAGATTACACTCCATCTAAAATAAAGGGTAGAAGAAAAACAAATGTTAACATGGTATTCAATATCAGTATGTATTTTAAAGTAAATAAAAATTCATAAGGCATCACCTTCCAAAATAAACAAGACTCTTCTGCTTTAAGAAACAAGCAAATCCCAGCCCTAAATCTCCATGGCCACAGCCTGCCAAGGAGGGCATCTGACGGGCTTAGGGGTTGCACTGAGGGTCTCTTTACAGTTTGCAAACGGGACTTTACTATCTTGAAATAGAATGTCTTTTTCTGCTGGCAACCTCCTTCATTTTATTTTTGCAAGTTTAGCAAAGCTGGTGTAAACACCTGTTTGGGGTTGTTTTGTTTTCAGAAAGTCAAAAGTGCTGAAGAGTGTGTTTTCTTGAGAGGCCCATCCACACAGTGAGAAATTGCCTCTCTCTATGCACCCATATGTTAACCCACTCAGTAGGAGAGTGGGGCACAAGGGACTGACTGCAAACATATAGATACGAAAAGTGGAGAGTGTTAACATTTGCCAAAGTGCATGTGTTTGCAGACTCATCTACCCAACCCAACCCAACCTCAAGCCCCTTCCCATGAACCAGATTCAATCTTGAACTTCTTGGCTTCTCTACCCAGCACCCAGCCCCCACACCTCCAAAAAAAAAAAGAATTCATCTTGATGGTTCCCCTGTTTCAGATCAGATCAGATCAGATCAGTCGCTCAGTCATGTCCAACTCTTTGCGACCCCATGAATCACAGCACGCCAGGCCTCCCTGTCCATTACCAACTCCCGAAGTTCACTGAGACTCACGTCCATTGAGTCAGTGATGCTATCCAGCCATCTCATCTTCTGTTGTCCCCTTCTCCTCTTGCCCCCAATCCCTCCCACCATCAGAGTCTTTTCCAATGAGTCAACTCTTCACATGAGGTGGACAAAGTACTGGAGTTTCAGCTTTAGCATCATTCCTTCCAAAGAAATCCCAGGGCTGATCTCCTTCAGAATGGACTGGTTGGATCTCCTTGCAGTCCAAGGGACTCTCAAGAGTCTTCTCCAACACCACAGTTCAAAAGCATCAATTCTTTGGCACTCAGCCTTCTTCACAGTCCAACTCTCACATCCATACATGACCACAGGAAAAACCATAGCCTTGACTAGACGAACTTTTGTTGGCAAAGTAATGTCTCTGCTTTTCAATATGCTATCTAGGTTGGTCATAACTTTCCTTCCAAGGAGTAGGTGTCTTTTAATTTCATGGCTGCAGTCACCATCTGTAGTGATTTTGGAGCCCAGAAAAATAAAGTCTGACACTGTTTCCACTGTTTGCCCATGTATTTCCCATGAAGTGATGGGACCGGATGCCATGATCTTCGTTTTCTGAATGTTGAGCTTTAAGCCAACTTTTTCACTCTCCACTTTCACTTTCATCAAGAGGCTTTTTAGTTCCTCTTCACTTTCTGCCATAAGGGTGGTGTCATCTGCATATCTGAGATTATTGATATTTCTCCTGGCAATCTTGATTCCAACTTGTGTTTCTTCCAGTCCAGCGTTTCTCATGATGTACTCTGCATATAAGTTAAATAAACAGGGTGACAATATACAGCCTTGACGTACTCCTTTTCCTATTTGGAACCAGTCTGTTTAGTTAAACCATATGTAGAATGGGAGAGAATCTGACAGACCTGGAGAAACTAAAACAGGGGGGCAAAATTCAGGGCTGCATGCGGAATTCACATTCAGACCATCTACAGGATAATGTCTTAGGGAGGCTGAATGGGTGTAGTGGGGAAGAGAAGAGAAAGCTGGGTAGCGATGGGGTGAGGATGCAATTCTAAGGTAGACTCCTCTCCAAGGAGGAGGGCTTGGAGCAGAATCAGAGTGAAAGGGAGTGGGGAGAAGTAACTTGTCCATGGTCTATTAGCTTGTTAGAGCTGAAAACTGCTTGTATCCTACTGGGCACACCAGCATGTCTGTCCAGGCCCCCACCAGGCCATACTGTCCTGCTTTTGAATTCTAGACTCTAAAGCCACCATCTTACTTGCTGGGACACCAATACCTGCCTTGGAGGCCAGGTGAATGTCAGAATTAGATACCTTGACCCAGCATTCTGTGTCAGCTTTCTTTGTCAAAAGTGGTCCTCTCAGAAAGGGATAGAGACAAGAAAAAAGTAAAAGAAGGATTAAGAGAAAAACGACAAATGAAGTATTAATTCAGGCTTAGCTGAATTCAATTATATATACAAGGGCTTATTATTTACATACCCTCCCAGCCCCTCCCCCAAATCTCTGTATTGGAAGAAAAAAGGTTTTGTACTTTAACTGAGCAACTGCTACTGTAGTCTACTGCTACTGTAGTATTTAGTTATAATCTGAATTAAATCATGAAGAAATATAAGACAAACCCCAAATGAAGGATATTGCATAAAATAATTGGCCAGCACCCTTCAAGCGTGTCAAGGTTGTGAAAGACAAAGAAAGACTGAGGAATCAGCCCAGATTAAAGCAGGTGAAACAGACATTAAAAAAAAAAAAGACGAACATGAGAGTAAATACAACATGTAATCCTGAATTGGATGCTGGCCCTGGTCATCAGTGGGGCAATTAGTGAAATTTGAATGAGGTCTGTAGAGCAGACAATAGTATTGAACCAATGTGAATTTCCTGATTTCCATCACTGCACTATGGTTATGAAATATGCTCACATTTCACATTTAGGGAATCTAGATGAAAGGGTATGTGCAAATCCTTTGTTCTATTTTTGCAACTTCTTGTTTAGCATTCTAACTTATGGAAATTATTTCAACTTTTTAGAAATCATTTCAAAGTGAAATTTTTTTTTTTTCAAAGTGAAATTTTTAAGACAATATTTTAAAGCCACAGAGTATTGGAAGAAGCAAAGAAGTCACCTTTGCCAAACAGAAATAGGCCCTCAGTAAATATTTGATGAACCCATCCACTGGGTGGAATATTTGGTCTCAACCCAAGATGTTGAGAGGAAATAACAGAAATTATTTATAACAAAACAACTAGGACATTTCTGTTTGGGAGCTATGATCTAGTGTGATCACAACAACAAACAAAGATTTTAATACCAATTTTTGAGATGCTTGATCTAAAAGGCAAATGCACACAGATATACTATAGGAGGACTGCAGGCATCAAAACTTGTTATTTCTCTCAAAGACCAAAAATGCTTCCAAGATACAGCACTTAACTATAATAGAAACTTTTGAAAGAGTGATTTCAAAAGTTTCTATTTTAGTGTTACATATGTCATATAGAGGGATACATTTCCCTCCTTTTATTAGAGGACATCATTCCAATTTTTAATACTTTCTGGAATTTCAAAGAATCATTAAAGAATGGAGATATTGTGATTCCATTGGGACTATTTCTTAGGATTTATCTACACAGCCCTTTCTGGCTTCTGCTTGTCCCATGCAACACATCATAGCAGGGCAACGTAACTGACAACAATTATAATACGAAGAGTGATGAGCGTATGCTTGAGGTTCTTCTGTTAGGTCAGGATTTTCATTCTGTACTTCTTGAATCAGCACATCTGCAGAGGACAGATTCAGAAGCATATCTTACACTTTTACATGTAACTGTCCATGGCAAGGAGTCTCTTTTCAATCAATCCCTTTGGTTTAGGGCTCAAGATAAAGGCCATCATAGGGAAAGTTCACTGCTACTTGTGTTGATAGTTGAAATGAACTTGCTGGATTTTTTTGTCAGTTTCAAAGTATCTTGGGCTGTGCCTTTTACCACTGGTCTTCTCTTCTCTTTTACTTCCCTTCCTCTCATGCTCCATTGGATTTTGCCCCACCACTCTCTCTGTTTCCTCTCCAATGTTGCAATAGGTGCTAGAAACAGAAAGGTGAACAAGACAAAGTGCCCATCTTTAAGGAGACTATAAGTAACCAGAAAAGAGAGACAAGATGGAAACAATTATGGTTCTTAGAAAATGACACTAAAAGAGAGGGAGGTTGAGGTCTTCTGAAGGTGGGAGCCACTTAGCTCTGCCTGGAGGAGAGGAAATCTTCAGAGAAGATACATTTGAGCAGAGAGCCTTGCAGAAAAAAAATAGAAATCCAAAAACCATGGGGAGATGGTGACTCAGTGCATACATGCTCCAAGGGCAAAGTATCTTTGGGGGAAAAGGAGAGAGAAGTTTAGCATAGCTGAAGGATACTTGTGAAGCTATGTCAAGTTTTGAGACTAGCAGGTAGATTAGAGCCACTCTGGGGAGGTTATTATATTCTTCTAAAAATACGTGTTTTGGGGAATCATTTATCTAGTTTGTCACAGAAATTCAGAACCACACTTGTGAATTTGAAAGCATTTTCAGTAGTAGAAACACCATCAGAAACTGTCACAACAAACAATTATTAAGTACCTACTATTTTGAGTTGGAGGTCAATGTATTAGTTTGAATATTTCTGCTTATTACAAGCAACACTTTTAGAGAAAAGAAAGAATTTAAATTTCTCATGGCTGATTTTTTTAAACTAAATTATACGAATTGTGCTCTTCAAAATGCTTCCTAAATTTATAAGCAAAACCTGCATTATTTAAAATTTAATTAAAGTTAAATGACATTATTAAATTTATTTTAGGTCACTGTATGACACCACATTTTTCATGAACTATTTATACTCTTTATAACGCATTCAGGTTTCTGGTTCCAGGTATAATGGAGTAAGCACACTCTACCCTGTCTGTCCCAAGAAATGCAGCCATAAAACCTAGACAGAATCTATAGGAAAGATGTTGGAGGACTCTGGGAAAGTAAACAGGAGAAGAAAACCAGAATCAGGAGTACAGCCAAACCAGCAGTGGTGTTGGCATTTTGTTGTCCTCTGATGTTTTCCAAACTAGACCCAATACTTCCCAAAATCCAGAAATGAAGAGTGGCACAAACTGATGGAGTTAGAAGAAGCCCTCTAGCTTTCACTCTAGAAGTGGGAAGGGAGTTTCTTCTCAGTGTCAGGGCAGCAGTGAGGAGGTGCCTAGAATTCTTGGTGTGGGGGTGTTAGTCACTCAGTTGTGTCCAACTCGACCCCATGGACTGTAGCCCGACAGGATCCTCTGTCCATGGAATTCTCCAGACAAGAATACTGGAGTGGGTTGCCATTCGCTTCTCCAGAGGATCTTCCCAACCCAGGGATCAAACCCACATCTCCTGCACGGCAGGCAGATTCTTTACCATCTGAGCCACCACCAGGGACATCTCTAATGACAAGAGCTGTGCTCCCAGAAGGGTAAGGTAAATCCCCCATCGCTCATTTTCTCACTCTGTCCTCTTATTATGAGATCCTATAATGAGTTAATCTGTGAGAAGTGTACATGAGAGTAGGGGAGTGGAAACTGGGGCTTTAGGACGATGGAGGGGAGCCCAAGGAACCGGAAAGGACCAAGGAGCTTCTAGAGTGTGAGGAACTTGGGAAAGCAACCTCGTAAAGTAGTGTATGAACTCCTGAGCTTAATCTTGAGCTGAACATGCACAGATCTGATCCTTAATTGCATACCAAAGACTCAGAACTCAACTTCAACATAGACTTCTGTCTAGGTCCCTCTCAGTGGCACAGACCTGAGACTAATCAGAATAACACTACAGAGGCTTTGAGAGGGGAATGGACATTGAAATCATAACCTCCCAGAAGGCTGGGTAAAACTTGCCTCCTGAACCTGAGTGGATTGCCTAATAAGACAAAAGTACAAGGCTCAGAGTCTTTTAAAATCCAAGATGCCAAGGATAACATCCAAAATTACTCAGCACATAAGGAACCAGAAAAATCTCAACTTGCAGGGGAAAAGAAAACTAACAGATGTCAATGCCAAAATGTTGGAACTATCTGACAAAAAAACTGTATAGCGGAGGTTGTAAAATGCACCTTACAGTCCTTTTTTACAGGTTCTCATATGAGAACTAGATCTTTTGCTTTTATTTATTTTAATTGGAAGCTAATTACTTTAGAATAATGTGATGGTTTTGGCCACACATTGACATAAATCAGCCAGGGGTGTACATGTGTCCCCCGTCCCGAACCCCTCCCCCCCCCCACTTCCCTCCCCATCCCATCCCTCTGGGTTGCCCCAGTGTACCGGCTTGACTTTGAGTGCCCTGTTTCATGTATCAAACTTGGACTGGTCTTCTATTTCACATATGGTAATATACATGTTTCAGTGCTACTTTCTCAAATCATTCCATCCTGGCCTTTTCCCACAAAATCCAAAAGTATCTGGCCAGGCACAGAATTTAAAAATTACAGGTTATTTAGAAGACTGTTATTTAGAGACCGTTGAATGTCCAGAATATGAAGCACTTGCTGCTATAGTCAACACTGATCCATCAGTGAAACTGTAAGCTGAAATTTACTCATGAAAGGAAAACCAACACTGACATTATGGGAAATGTTCTTTACTTGCAATGTACAGTGCCTTATTTTAAAAAGATGATAACTGTGGCTTTGTAGTAGAGCCTGAAGTCAGGTAGGTTGATTCCTCCAGTTCCATTTTTCTTTCTCAAGATCACTTTGGCTATTCGAGGTTTTTTGTATTTCCATACAAATTGTGAAATTATTTGTTCTAGCTCTGTGAAGAATACTGTTGGTAGCTTGATAGGGATTGCATTGAATCTATAAATTGCTTTGGGTAGTATACTCATTTTCACTATATTGATTCTTCCAATCCATGAACATGGTATATTTCTCCATCTATTAGTGTCCTCTTTGATTTCTTTCACCAGTGTTTTATAGTTTTCTATATATAGGTCTTTAGTTTCCTTAGGTAGATATATTCCTAAGTATTTTATTCTTTTTGTTGCAACGGTGAATGGAATTGTTTCCTTAATTTCTCTTTCTGTTTTCTCATTATTAGTGTATAGGAATGCAAGGGATTTCTGTGTGTTGATTTTATATCCTGCAACTTTACTATGATCATTGATTAGTTCTAGTAATTTTCTGGTGAAATCTTTAGGGTTTTCTATGTAGAGGATCATGTCATCTGCAAATAGTGAGAGTTTTACTTCTTCTTTTCCAATTTGGATTCCTTTTGTTTCTTTTTCTGCTCTGATTGCTGTAGCCAAAACTTCCAAAACTATGTTGAATAGTAATGGTGAAAGTGGGCACCCTTGTCTTGTTCCTGACTTTAGAGGAAATGCTTTCAATTTTTCACCATTGAGGATAATGTTTGCTGTGGGTTTGTCATATATAGCTTTTATTATGTTGAGGTATGTTCCTTCTATTCCTGCTTTCTGGAGAGTTTTTATCATAAATGGGTGTTGAATTTTGTCAAAGGCTTTCTCTGCATCTATTGAGATAATCATATGGTTTTTGTTTTTCAATTTGTTAATGTGGTGTATTACATTGATTGATTTGCGGATATTGAAGAATCCTTGCATCCCTGGGATAAAGCCCACTTGGTCATGGTGTATGATCTTTTTAATGTGTTGTTGGATTCTGATTGCTAGAATTTTGTTTAGGATTTTTGCATCTATGTTCATCAGTGATATTGGCCTGTAGTTTTCTTTTTTTGTGGCATCTTTGTCAGGTTTTGGTATTAGGGTGATGGTGGCCTCATAGAATGAGTTTGGAAGTTTACCTTCCTCTGCAATTTTCTGGAAGAGTTTGAGCAGGATAGGTGTTAGCTCTTCTCTAAATTTTTGGTAGAATTCAGCTGTGAAGCCGTCTGGACCTGGGCTTTTGTTTGCTGGAAGATTTTTTATTACAGTTTCAATTTCCGTGCTTGTGATGGGTCTGTTAAGGTTTTCTATTTCTTCCTGGTCGAGTTTTGGAAAGTTGTACTTTTCTAAGAATTTGTCCATTTCTTCCTCGTTGTCCATTTTATTGGCAGATAATTGTTGATAATAGTCTCTTATGATCCTTTGTATTTCTGTGTTGTCTGTTGTGATCTCTCCATTTTCGTTTCTAATTTTATTGATTTTTTATTTATTATTTATTTATTTATTATTGAACAAAATAGAAAGCCCAGAGATAAATCCACGCACATATGGACACCTTATCTTTGACAAAGGAGGCAAGAATATACAATAGATTAAAGACAATCTCTTTAACAAGTGGTGCTGGGAAATCTGGTCAACCACTTGTAAAAGAATGAAACTAGAACACTTTCTAACACCATATACAAAAATAAACTCAAAATGGATTAAAGATCTCAACGTAAGACCAGAAACTATAAAACTCCTAGAGGAGAACATAGGCAAAACACTCTCTGACATACATCACAGCAGGATCCTCTATGACCCACCTCCCAGAATATTGGAAATAAAAGCAAAAATAAACAAATGGGACCTAATTAAACTTAAAAGCTTCTGCACATCAAAGGAAACTATTAGCAAGGTGAAAAGACAGCCTTCAGAATGGGAGAAAATAATAGCAAATGAAGCAACAGACAAACAACTAATCTCAAAAATATACAAGCAACTCCTACAGCTCAACTCCAGAAAAATAAATGACCCAATCAAAAAATGGGCCAAAGATCTAAATAGACATTTCTCCAAAGAAGACATACAGATGGCTAACAAACACAGGAAAAGATGCTCAACATCACTCATTATCAGAGAAATGCAAATCAAAACCACTATGAGGTACCATTTCACACCAGTCAGAATGGCTGCGATCCAAAAGTCTACAAATAATAAATGCTGGAGAGGGTGTGGAGAAAAGGGAACCCTCTTACACTGTTGGTGGGAATGCAAACTAGTACAGCCACTATGGAGAACAGTGTGGAGACTCCTTAAAAAACTGGAAATAGAACTGCCTTATGATCCAGCAATCCCACTGCTGGGCATACACACTGAGGAAACCAGAAGGGAAAGAGACACGTGTACCCCAGTGTTCATCGCAGCACTGTTTATAATAGCCAGGACATGGAAGCAACCTAGATGTCCATCAGCAGATGAATGGATAAGAAAGCAGTGGTACGTATACACAATGGAGTATTACTCAGCCATTAAAAAGAATACATTTGAATCAGTTCTAATGAGGTGGATGAAACTGGAGCCTATTATACAGAGTGAAGTAAGCCAGAAGGAAAAACACCAATACAGTATACTAACGCATATATATGGAATTTAGAAAGATGGTAACGATAACCCTGTATACGAGACAGCAAAAGAGACACTGATGTATAGAACAGTCTTATGGACTAAAAAAATAAAAAATAAAAAAAAATTTTAAAAATTAAAAAAAAATAAATAAAAAAATAAAATAAAATAAAATTGCATTAAAAATACCTAGGAATAAACTTTTTTTTTTTTTGGAATAAACTTAAACAAGGAGGTAAAAGACCTATGTTTTGAAAACTATTAAACATTGATAAAAGAAACTGAAGATGACTCAAAGAAATGGAAAGATATCCATTAGTTCTTGGATTTGAAGAATTAATATTTGTTAAAATGACCATACTGCCCAAAGCAAAAAAAAAAAAAGATGAGCCAAAATTCAGACTTGTGGCCAGTAAGGACACTGTTCTTTCCTTTCTTGATGACAGGTAGATTCTCCATTGGACTACCTTGACAAATAAATTAAATGTCCCTATTTCATAGTCAGAACTTTTCCATTTCTCTGATCTATCACTGTAGAGACCAGGTAGGGACCTCTTAAGGGCATCTCCAGTTCTTTGAATGCTGCTCTTGTTTTGCCACATTCCACAGGCTAGGAGCTATCTTTCTCTTTTACTCACATCTTTCAGCTCCAACTGCTTTACTAAGTATTTTCTGTAATAGTAGTAGCAGTAGCAGCAACAAAATCAGCAGCCTGGAGGAAGTCTACATACAGGAGAAGAGAGAAAATAGAGCTTGGGAGGGAGAGAGATATCAAATGATGATGTGACTGGTGGAAGAGTAGCAGGACTACAGGAAAGGGGGGCTCAGGAGAGAAAGTAACATGGGAATTATGTAAACTCATTACATAATCCCATAAAACTGAGATTTCCAAAAGAAAATGGAAATCATGGAAGTGTAACAACTTTGGAGCAAAGAAAATTCTTTGCTCCTATTACAAACACCCACCAGAAAAAAATAAACATTTGGGTAAAGAAGCATGCATACTTCCTCTCTCCTTGGGTGGATGTTTGTGATTGCTGCTTTTAAACCCACCTCAAGCCTTTGCCATTGGCCTGCCATCTTTGTCTTGGCAGCAGAGAGATCAGGGGATGTGGGCCCAGGCAGGGGCTCTCCATATGGCATGCCATGACAGGTTTTCATTTCCATTTTCCTCAAGCTCTGTGGGTACTCTGCACCTCAGTTCCCACTTGTACTCTGGATAATGAGGGAAATTATTGACAATCCCTGACCTGGCCCTTTATTTTTTTTTTTCCCACTCATGGCTTGAGTTTTCATTTCTCATTAAGAAAAAAATCAAAGAGTGAGAATTAAACACCTCTTGATTTATTATCTTACTGAAAATGGGAAGTTGAGAGTCCTGGAGCTGGCACTGAATGAAGGGCCCAGCTGATGAGATGAGTCAGCCACTGTAGGCTCCCAGTGGCTGTCCTTCTTATCTTCCCTCTTGAGAGCAAAAGGGAACAACCTCACGCCCAGAAGTACTTCGAGTCTATGTTTAGGACTCAGTGTTGTAAAACCTGGCACCTTCTCTGAGCAGAGATAATAGGCTCAAATCACATTGAGTTTTCTGGTTTGGATCTGCACTCAACCTTACTCTAGTGCTCAGTAGTGTGTCTGCCCCCATAGATGGTAATCCTCGGGTATAAAGGCTGTGTCCAACTCACCTGTTAATTCCCTACTATGTGTCAGGCATATGGCATGTTCTCAACAAATGAATGGAGAGGGTGAATGAATGCTTACATGCTAAGGTGAACTGACGGCTCTTAATTTGCATGTCTGTGTGCACATTTAGTACTACCCTGAACTGAGAGTCGCTCAGTGGTGTCCAACTCTTTGCAACCCTATGGACTATAAAGTCCGTGGAATTCTCCAGGCCAGAATACTGGAGTGGGTAGCCTATCCCTTCTCCAGGGGATCTTCCTAAACCCAGAGATAGAACCCAGGTCTCCCACATTGCAGGTAGATTCTTTACCAGCTGAGCTATCAGGAAAGCCCCACCACAAAAAGGAAACAAAGAGTGTATGACGATTCCTAAAATAAATTAAATGTAGCATTGCCATATGGTCCAATGATTTCAATAACCTAAATAAACCTAAACAGGTACTTGCACACCGATGTTCATAGGCAGCGTATTCATAATAACCAAATGGTAGAAGCAACTCGAATGCCCATTGACAGACGAATGGATAAACAAAATGTGGTATGTGCAAAAATGGAAAATTATTCAGTCTTTAAGTAAGGAAATTCTAACACAGGCTACAAATGGAGGTCCTTTGCGAACATTATGCCAAGTGAAATAAGTCCAACACAAAAAGATGAGTAAGGTATGATTCCACCTATCTGAGGTACCCAGAAGAGTTCAATATATACCAACAGAAGATAGAATGGTGTTATCAGAGACTGCTTCTATTTGGTATGACGGGAAAATTCTAGAAATGGATAGTGATGGTCGTTGCATAACAATGTAAATGTATTTAATGTCACTGAATTGCACACTCAAAAAGGATTAAAATGGTTATGTTTATGTGTTGTATATTTTACCACAATGAGAGGGGAAATAAAGCAATATTCATTTATTATGCATAATTCCTGAATCAGTCAAGAGAACATCAATGCTGCACATATAGCTTGTATCTAGTTGTATGTGGAAAAGGAGGCCTACCCTGCATGGTCACACAATTTCGAGGGGACATGGGCTAATTAGTTCCTAATAGCTGTGCACTGCCCTTTTGCCCATTTGTTTCCACAAGAAACCCACTGGCTTTCCCCCCAAGCTTCCAAGGCTAGAAGTTACAGGAAAATCTCCCTTGCCACTTAAATTGTACCACGCACCTGAGGATTACTCGCTAATCACTGCAGACTATCTTCCAATGGACAAAGAAACAGAACTTATTTGAAACAGTGAACTCAGTCTAGAGAAGCCGTGTCACACAGGGAACCAGAGCTCAGCCTTACAGAAGGGACAGACTTTGAAGTGCAACTCTCCAAATGATTAGTTATGTGGCGTTGGGAAAGTCACTGTAAGTGAGCCTCAGTTTCCTCCTCTATAAAATGGAGACCTACTATGCCTAGGGCTTCCAAGCTGGCACAGTGGTAAAGAATTTGCCTGCCAGTGCAAGAGATGCAAGAGACAAGCGCACACGCCCATGTGAGCACACGCGCGTGCGTGCGCACACACACACACACACACACACACGATGCTACCTCGTACTGTGGTGCTAAGGCCTAAATGAATTAATAAGTGTTTAGCAGAGTGTTGACAATAAAAAGAACATTCAATGAATACAATTTTCATAAAAGAGATTCATTATTGATGGTATCAAGAATAGGGGAATGAAGTCATATGTGTCACTGCTGCTGCAGCTAAGTCACTTCAGTCGTGTCCGACTCTGTGTGATCCCCATAGACGGCAGCCCACCAGGCTCCCCCGTCCCTGGGATTCTCCAGGCAAGAACATGGAATGGGTTGCCATTTCCTTCTCCAATGCATGAAAGTGAAAAGTGAAAGTGAAGTCACTCAGTCGTGTCCAACTCTTCGCAACTCCATGGACTGCAGCCTACCAGGCTTCTCCATGGGATTTTCCAGGCAAGAGTACTGGAGTGGGGTGCCATTGCCTTCTCCGATATGTGTCACTATGGGAGCTTAAATAAATCAGCTCTACAATCTGACTCTTGCACAGACCAGCCAGTCAGGAGGAGCCTCAGGAGTGAGCAGAAACACCAGCAGGCTATTAAATGGGGATTTCCAGGGAGATGTGCAGTTCTTGAACAATCCTTTTTACTGTCCCTCTCATTCCCTAACTCATTCCTTAATCTGTGGATAGTTTCTGTCTCTGCTGATAGATTTATACTTTTTTCTCACATCTATTAGAAAGTGTACCCATTCGCGCTCAGTAAATGTCTTTAAATCTATGAATCCAAAAATGTTAGGATTATGTTAATATAATGCCAAGTAAACAGAAGGCCCATTAAGAAAGTTGTAGGATAAAGTCATTCTCATCAGTATGATGGTTTGGATGACCTTTGACCATACAATAATGGTTCTTCCATGATTTCCGTCCATCAGTCTAATTCTCATACTAATAGTGCTGACTTGGATTTATTAACTTTAATTATTTTCTCAATTTTAACTATTCAGGTGCATCCTCCCAAAACCTGGAGAGATTTATAGAAAGGTAAGTGGAAAAGGGAGGGATATAAGAAGTTTTTAGGTTGGGTTTCTATTCTGAAAAATTAATAAAAAAAAAAAACTCTCTGTTATTATCCAGTAGCCACTTATACTGAACATCCATAACTTGTTAGTCACTCTCCAAACACTGGGAAGTTTTCATGTCTTGGGCCAGTGACCACAGGATATGGTTAATTTACATGTATACTTTCAAAAGGGTCATAAAAATGTATACAAAGTGAGTAAAACTTAGGTCTGGCCCAAGTATCTGAAAAAGACAAAAAAAGACTGCTTCTTATTCCTGCTTTATGAATGAGAAAACAAGTTTTTGCTCATATTTGACTTAAAATTCATTAGCAAGGCCTGGGGTGTCCAGAATAGGAACCTTGAGAAATCCTTGATTTTTCAAAGTTGACTATGTCCACAGCTGTCATAATGTCCTACACATCTGGACATAAGTACCTCAGGAAACTGATCTGGATTTACTGATGACAAATATTGTGAAAGATGGTAGCGTGTCCCCCTACTGGAGACTTCAACCTACTCTAAATGTAGGTATGTATTTATGTGGTCTTTTCCTAATGGAGAAGTGAGTTAAAGATTATAGAGAAGAGGGGAAGTGGGAATGGAGACACTAGAATGAAAGAAAAATAGCAAAAAGTTACCCAGAGGATGGCCATTTGAAGATTCTTTCTCATATTGGTTGGTTCCAAAGCTAGGTTTCCAAGTGTTCGATATTCAACTTCCATCTATGGTTTCTCAGTTTATCTAGGAACCAGCTGTTGGATTATCCAGCCATTGTCATATATGCCATGATTGGAAATGATGTCTGCAGTGGGTGAGTTACTAAAAAATGTTTGGAAGGTTCTTTGAGTTTCCCCTCATCTCCACTCCATTATAGTAGCCTGCTTCCCTATCTTAACAAGTTCTGGACACATGTCGACTCAATAGAATCAACCTGTAAAGCTGAAAGACCCTCTGAAAAATATCTGATCCCATTAATTCTTTGCTCTGCTTCACAACAAATGGGTGTGTCATGATCAACTCTGAATTACATCACAAGAAATATGCTGCTGCTAGCCAAAAATCCAAGACTGAGAAGCGTGACTTTTGAAATAAAATAAAGCAAAATCACAGCTATCCCATAAGAACAGCTTCTTCACTCATCTTCTGATTTACTTACTCGTGTGGTTGAGATAGCACAGACTTAGAGCTTTGCAAAGAAACCTACACATGATTCACAGCCAATCCTATCTGTGCCCATGGCCCATAGTAAGAAAGTGGTTTTGCTAAACTGCTAATATCAGTAGTGATTTCAAAATGTTGAATGCCTTCGTTCCCCCACAACATTTTGGAAGGCTTCTCAAAGTCTGTGCATACCCCTAAGAATATGCAGCACATGTGAATGCCATCTGTCCTGTGATCATGGCCAAAAAGAAAAAAAAAAGGTGAGATCAGATCTAAAACAACTCCCCAGTAGCCACCCACCCATCATTTTGGAAAACAGAAAAGCAAAGCCAAGAGAGGGGGCATGACTTGTCCAATTAGTGACGGATGGCAGAGCTGGACTCCAACCCAAGGGGTACTAAAAGCAGGCCACCCTGCTCACTGCCCACCTTCTGCTTTTCTGTACTTCACTCACCAAGAGCTTTTTAAGCTTGTGCTAAAAACATGGCTGAATATTATGAAATTGTGTTTGCCCTCATGGAAACCTCCATGAGAGCCTCAGAACTCTTATGATGAAGGAGGTGGAGGCCTAATCAGTGAAGTGAGTTCAGGGCAGGAGATTCCATTCTGCAACCCAGAGATACTCATGTGCCCTGCCTTGGCAGCCCCTAGGCTGGTTTACCACTCTCCCCAGAATCCCAAGTCTGCCAAGGCTACATTCTGGGGACCCAAGTTAGCTCTGTGATGAGCCACCTGGTAGTCTCCAGTAAATAGCAAACACCCCCAAAACCTTCCATGAGCCAAGAGCCACACCACTCTCTGTATCATCTCATCCCCACAGCAGCTCTAAGAGGCAAGGGCTATTGCTCCATTTTACAAATGAGGAAACCGTTTCAGCAAGGTTATTAAGAAACTTACTTCCATAGTTAGTGAGAAGCAAAGATGAGAGCCCAGCAAGGTTCTCTGGCTAAATTCTGTGTTCTTTCTACAGTCCATACTTGTCTCATTTGCTTTCTTTTATGCACGTGCTTTTAAAAGTATGTATTGACCACTTACGATGTGCCAAGCTCTGTGCCTGGCTCTAGGATACACTGGCAAAGAGGCCACCATCCCTGACCTCAAAGAGCTTATGAAAGGTAAAGCAATGAGCTTCAGCCCCCAGTCCCATCAAAGAACAGAAAAAAACCTATGGTCAGATCAGCCAGTGCCCCTCCAATCTCTGGATCCTATCCCCCGGGAGGGGATAGAGAACAAGCCAGTTATACTGAGTAAAAAACACCTGCAGAAAGACTTATAGTGCAAAAGCCCCAAATCCCTGAAACTGCATGTTTTCAGCAGGAGCTGCACATGCAGAGGTCCCTCCAGCCTGGCCCTGCTCTTCCTTTTCCAAGGAGCTAAAGGGCAGGTAGACATCAGCCAGAGACCTGCCCCGGGGGGTCTGGGCAAATAAACAGTAAGCATTTGGGTGAAAGAATAGAGTTGGCTGTGTGGGGTGTCCCCACGGTGCCCATTTTGCAACGTCCTGTGGAGGGGTTAGAAAAATAAAGACAGATGGCAACTATACCTCCCATCTGCCAGAACATCAAGGTGGAGGAGATTACCCCAAATGAGCAAAGTGATTTCATAAAAAGCTCAAGCCAGCAACACATTGCATAATAAGTTCGTCCTGAAAAACCTTTTAGGATATTTGCTTGACTTTTTTCTTTTCTTTTTTTTTTTAGTGATGATGATAGTTCTCTGCTTCTTTCTCTATTCTTTAAACTCTTGTAGGTAATAAGTACTTGTTAAATGAATGAAGGTCAGGATTGGAAAATAGCTTTTAGCATCAGGAATTCAAGAAAAAAGAGTAAAATAGACAAATTTAGCTTTGTCATTGTAACTCTACTTGATTTGGCTTAAACTCACCCAGCTTACTTGGGCTTTTGCTATCATTGCTTTCAAAAACTGCAGAATATGAGTGATACAGAAAAAATTCCTGGAAATAGGGCAAGTATGAGTGAACCACAGCAGCAGAGGCTTGGGTAGCAATAGGAGTGCTGAGAAATGAGAGTGGCCTCAAGGGCCTCAAGTTCATAAAGGGTGACCACAAACCTTCCCCAATATCCCAACACGACATCCCTGAAAAGAATATCATAATTACTGGAAATGTGATAAATATATATATATATATAGAGAGAGAGAGATATACATATACATATATATAAGCACATAATACTAGCCACAGAAATGGATCTAATTCCATTTTTTAGAGTGGACCTAGAAATTATAAACTAAATATCTTTTACCTAATGGAGAGAGCCAAGGCCACCTACAGAGGTCATCTGTGTCGCCAGCTGCAAAGCATTTTTCTGCAGTGCCGTTGTTTCAGATGTCATCCAGGACAGCTGGTCAGCACTGCATTAAGAGGAAGCAGCCAAGGTGCTGATAGATAACAGACTCCAAGGAGTTCAGCTGCCAGAAAACAATCCATTCCATCCAATCAAGGGTAGAAAACCAATAGAGAAGGGAAGGGACAGAACTCCTGCTCAGAGGCATTTTCTCTCCCAGCCTCCTCAGTGGCAGTGTGGGTGGCCAAGGAGTTTCTCAACCAGCCAGGATGTTCCAGACCACATACTCTTTTAAGGGCCCCAGGACCTCTATGCATCAGGTAATGTGGGCCCAGTGAGTCCCCACCCCATTCCCCGTCTATGTCAAGAGGCCTTTTCAAAGAGTTGGGGTGGGAAGTCAATAATGTGGTTACAACTGGCGGGCCTGGAGAAAACGGCTGCCTCAATTTTCCAGGCAAGAATACTGGAGCAGGTTTCCACTCCCTACTGCAGGTATCTTCCTGACCCAGGGACTGAAACTGTGTCTCTGGCATCCCCTGTATTGGCATGTAGATTCTTCATCACTAGCACCACCTGGGAAGCCCTCTCTTACCTGGATGTTTCAAAAGCACAAAACTAGCTGTGGGTGAAATCTGAACACTCAACCACAACAAGTCTCTGGGCTCTTGCTCTGATTCTGGGCAATGTTTTCTGCAGAGTCTGTTTGCCTTCTTCCTCGAGAAGGGGCACACCTGCCACCAGGTGCAATCTGGCTGAAACACCTGCCAGGCTAATGAAATGATGGTGGCTGGCCCTGCACCCAAGTCATGAGGCTTATTTTGCATGATCGGGCACAATTCATTAGGATGAGGACAGAGTCTGAGCCACCCCAAAGGCAAGGCTCATCGTCTGTTCCAAGCCCACCCCTGTGGTCCTGACATGTGAAAGGATGTGCTGGGCACCATTTTTTTCTTTCGTTATTTTCTTGGCATGAGCATCATGTCTCTCAATCTGGTTTTCATATTTCTCCCCTAAGCTCTGTCCCCGCAACCCCTCACCTCTCCACGAGTGACTGGTGTGAGCTCACCAGTGAGTGAAGAAGGATGCAAGCACCACGGTGGCAGGCAAACCCAGGATGGCAAAGTGGATCTGACATGGGTTCCAGAGCATCCTGGGGAAGTTTAAAGTTTCAGCTCAGCCCAGTCAGCCTTTGACAACAGGTGGCGCTAGTGGTAAAGAATCCGCCTGCCGTTGTAGGAGACGTGAGATGCGAGTTTGATTACTGGGTTGGGAAGATCCCCTGGAGGAGAGCATGGCAACCCACTCCAGTGTTCTTGCCTGGAGAATCCCATGGACAGAGGAGTCTGGTGGGCTACAGGCCATAGGGTCGCAAAGAGTGGGACATGGCTAAAGTGACTTAGCATGCCCACAAGGCCTGGGAGGTGTTTCCCAAACCACTGGAACTCTTTGATCACTAAAATGCTAGTACTCAGCTCAGTTCAGTCGCTCAGTCATGTCTGACTCTTCGCGACCCCATGAATTGCAGCACGCCAGGCCTCCCTGTCCATCACCAACTCCCGGAATTCACTCAGACTCACGTCCATCGAGTCAGTGATGCCATCCAGCCATCTCATCCTCTGTTGTCCCCTTCTCCTCCTGCCCCCAATCCCTCCCAGCATCAGAGTCTTTTCCAATGAGTCAAAGAGTACACAGATAGAAGTGGCATTGAGAATTTTTCAGATACAGAGTCACAGGGACCTTGTATGGCATCCAGAAGAGGTGACCCACCATCTGTGACTCAGACCCTTCTGAACTTGCCCGAGCTTGCTATGCTTACAACAGGGTATACCTAGCAATGCACACATGTAAATTATCTAGGTGTACGTGATGTAGCAAAGATGACTGGAGACTGCAGAAGCATCATGGCTTCTATTCTGACTTCAAGCCATTTTGGTTAAGCTTTCTTATTTTGTGAAGTGCCCTTTCATAAATGCAAATTAGCTGAGATTCTTTATCATCAGGGTTGTGTCTCTGACCAAAAAAGAATCATTAAAGAGGGAGTTTGGGAGACTTTCCTCCCTCTTAACTCATCTCGCTTTTAGGTGGTTGGAGAGGCTTACTCAGCATAACTGCTCTGTGCCATATTGCTGTTGTATCAGCAGAAAAAACAAAACCTGAGATGCCAAGGCAAAAGTTAACAGGTGTGCATGCTAGCTTTACCACTGACAGAAGACAGGACACAGACCCCAACTTGCTTTGTTTAACCCCTGCTGTTGCACTCCAAACACACAGTGAAGGTAAACCCTGGTTACTCTGGGTGGATTCTCCTGGTCTGAACAAGCCCACAGGGCAGCCCGAATCCCCTCCACACACTGGGGTCCTTCTAGTGCTTTTGGACATCTGCAAATCAAGCCTTACCAGTCTTTTACCCCTAGTAGGTAGGCAACCTATTCTCAAATTCTTCTGAGTACTTTTTTTTGGTAGGTTACAGAGCCTTTTTGCTCATAAAACCATATAATTTTTCCCAAAGTAATAAAAACCATAAATATAGAATTTTATTCTACATGCTGGGGTTTTGTAAAATGGGCATCTTTTTCCCTTTCCTCCTATCTCTAGCACAAAGTCCAAGGAACTCATTACCTAGTGTAGAAGCATATACACCGACTGCAACAAACGCCCCAAACATCAGGCTTGCTCCACCTTTTCCTCTGGATGGGGACATGACGCTTGTCACAACTGGCCCATGTGACCCTCACACGCATGCTCAGTCTGTCACCCTCGGGATAGCAACAATGCGAAAAGTCTATTTGGCCAAGTGAAATAAATAGAGCGGAAATGGCATAAGATGACAATGTTTTCTGCCCCTCCCATTAAAACTCAGTTTTCTTTCTTATTTTAGAAAGAATAAAATGATACAAGGACCCCTTTCATTTGGATTGTTTCTCTGATCACAAAATAACATCTGTTGTAAGAAGTTCAAATAATACAGGATTTAGGAAGGGAGAGTTATGCCAGAGTCACTCCCTACCAGCCCGCACAAGCCTGCTCTGAGCTAACCAATAGAGACAGCTTCCTGTATTTGCATCCAGATTTTTTTCTATTCAAATTCTAACTTACAGGCTGATTAATATTCATTGAAATGAAATATTATTATGCTTAGTGCTCTGCAATTTGTTCTTTTTGATCAACAATACTTTTCATCAGTCTTTCCCATGTTAATACATTTAGATTATTCTTTTAAAAAATTTTGTTTTATTGAGATGAAATTCACATATTGTAAAATTAACCATTTTAAAGTGAATGATTCAGTAGCATTGAGTACATTCAGAATGTGCCATATGCAACAATCACCTTTATCTAGATACTTCATTCCTTTGAATGGCTGCATGGGTGTACTATAATTTAGGTAGCCAGGCTTTTTAGTTATTCCAATTTTATTCTATTCCAAGAAATGCTGCAATATTTGTATGTACATTTTTGCACATTTGTGCAAACATTATTAAAGGACAATTTCCCAAAAGAGAAATGTCAATCAAGGTTAATAGTTAAGCCAACTTCAAATTTTGATACATTTTGAAAAATTCCTTCCAAAATGACAACACCGATATCCATTTAGGAGCAGGTCCCTTAAAAGTGACAATAATGAATACCCCCGGGACTTCTTTCTATTCCCTCTTCCCATGTCTCTTATGTCTGGTCCAACCTGTGAGTCATGAACTTACTTTTTCTGGCTTAGAATCTGCATTTAACGCCCAAGGGTGGCAGTGAGAAAATACTTCAACCTGGGTAACTTCAAACAAAGGAAACATTCTCTCACAGCGCTGGAGGCTAAAAGTCCAAAATCAAGGTGTGGGAAGGGCCAGGTTCCTTTTGAAGTGTCTATGGAAAATCCTTCTTTGTCTTTTCATCCTTCTGGTGGCTCCCTGCAATCCTCAACATTCCTTGGCTTGTGGCAGCCTCACTCCAGTCTCCACTTCCAGCATCACATGGCTTTCTTCCCTACACGTGCGTCTCTCCTCTTCTTAAAAAGACCCTAATGATTGTATTTAAGGCTCATCCCAATCCAGTATGATCTCGTATCAACTGATTATATCTGCAGAGACCCTGTTTTCAAATAAGGTCACAGTCTGAGGGATGCTATTCAATCCATAGACAGGATCATTAGGTAAATCTGAAATTTTAAGAACTTAGAGAACATGATTCCATTTAGATTAACAACAGGCAGTTTAAAGCCTAAAGAGTAGATGAAAATCAGAAAATTCTATTTTCTCTCCCAGGTTAATGCAGGTTAGTATCTTAAGTCAAATTTGATGTGTACTTAGGGCTTGTACAAAAATCAGTTGTGCAAAAATAATAGTAGGCTTAGATATTAAATCCAAAAAATGTTCTAGAATCCCTATTTGTACCTTGCCTTTTAAACATAACAAGAAAAAAAGATAGAAACAAAGAAAAGAAGGGAGATTTAAATGAAATTTTCAATGATTTATTTCTAGTATTTTTTACATTTCTTATCTTTGTTCTTTGCTCTTTTCCAAGACAAATGAAAATAAATCAACCAGCTTAAATTAAAAAATGTCTCATTGAAGCTAAAGATTTGCTACTTTTATTTTTTGTTGTTGTTGTTTATTTATTTATTTATTTATTTTTAATTTTATTATTATTATTTTTTTACTTTACAATATTATATTGGTTTTGCCATACATCAACATGCATCCACCACGGGTGTACACATGTTCCCCATCCTGAACCCCCCTCCAACCTCCCTCCCCATACCATCCCTCTGGGTCATCCCAGTGCACCAGCCCCAAGCTTCCTGTGTCCTGCATCCAACCTGGACTGACAATTTGTTTCTTATATGATATTATACATGTTTTAATGCCATTCTCCCAAATCATCCCCCCCTTCCCTCTCCCACAGAGTCCAAAAGACTGTTCTATACATCTGTGTCTCTTTTGCTGTCTCGCATACAGGGTTGTCATTACCATCTTTCTAAATTCCATATATATGTGTTAGTATACTGTATTGGTGTTTTTCTTTCTGGCTTACTTCACTCTGTGGAGCCTATTATACAGATTTGCTACTTTTAATTCACTTATGATTTACATGTTTGTCTTAAATTCTTTGATTTTAGGACCATGCTCTTATAACTACTTTCAATACTTTCATTTTCTGTTTTCACTAACTTTTATGGAACAAAAAGATAAAAATAAAATTTTAAATTTTAAATATCCTCTATAGAGCACAAGCACTACCACATAGAGAAAGGCAGTGATGAAAATTTGAATTGTCTGCTGACAGATATTGTTGCAGGGGTACAGTCTGGAATAGCAGTCTATCAGGAAATTCATGAAAGTTCACATTTAGTGCAGAAAGGAAGGATGTAGTATGGACACATAATGTCACTTCATTTTGCAGTGAAAGTCTGTTTCCCTGACTATGATATATATGAAAAATTTCAAAGGCCAAGTTGCAGATCTCAAAGCGCCAAACAAATAATAAGCAGTACCAGACTTCTTTGATTCCATTAACTGTGTGCAATAGTCAGGATCAGTGACATTATACTGCAGGAACAAACAGCCCCTAAAATCTTAATAGCATAACACAATAAATATTTACTCACTCACACTACATTGTCCATCAAGGATCACCATGGAGCCCTGTTCCGGTACTCATTGGTGGAGCAGCTGCCTTCTAGAACATTGTTCAGGCCCATGGCAAAGAGAAAGGGTATCCTAGAGACCCAAAAGAGACACAGATGTATGTTGGCTCTCATACAACCAAACATGACAAATGCCATTGCTGCTCACAACTCGTAGGCCAGACCTGTCAGTGGCCCTCCTAATCACAAGAGAGTCCTAAAGTCAGAAATATTTTGCAAATAAATAATCAGTGTGTGTGAGAGAGAGAGAGTGTGTGTGTCATGGGCAGGGAAGTGTATTTGCATGCATTTATCCTTATAACCTACTAAGATGTTTTCTGTTTCTTTTGCCAACAGGAATATTGATCCTCTCCCAGAAATGACCACTCCTGAGAAATTGTACTCCAAGGTCATGCAGACTCTGCAGTATCTAGATTCCCACCTGCCAAATGACAGTCATGTTATTTTATATGGCTTACCAGATGGAAGATTTCTCTGGGATCATTTGCATGACAGATATCATCCTCTTGGTATCAGAGATTCTTTTACTCTTTAACAATGTCAGTGTATTCATAATTCAAATATATGTAGCTCAACTATATAAGAATACACCTTAAATGTCACCAGAACCAATCAAGGAGAGAGTACCCAGGTATAGGATCTAAAGGTCAGTATCCAAAGGTGGCCAGAACCATATCAAAGTCAGACAGGGCAGACACAGTTAGTAAAGAATTTGGACAAATTGAAAGGTACGAGTTTAAATAAGGAAACTCCTTCGCTGAAGGTGAGATACAGAACACAGAACAAGCCAACGAAGTCCAAACAAGAGACAGAAAGGGGACAAATAAGTCCAAGGGAAGGATTTCTCCAGACCTCAGTGGTGAGCGCCCCTGGTGGCCGGAATTCTAATGGCTTCTGTGCACCCTGAATCTTCCCTGGTAGCTCAGCTGACAAAGAATCCACCTGCAATGCAGGAGACCCTGGTTCAATTCCTGGGTTAGGAAGATCTGCTGGATAAAGGACAGGCTACCCATTCCAGTGTTCTTGGGATTCCCTGATGGTTCAGCTGGTAAAGAATCTGCCTGCAATGTGGGAGACCTGGGTTCAATCCCTGGGTTGGGAAGATCCCCTGGAGAAGGGAGAGGCTACCCACTCCAGTATTCTGGCCTGGAGAATTCCATGGGCTGTATAGTCCATGGGGTCACAAAGAGTCAGACACAACTGAGCGACTTTCACTTTTACTTTCTGTGCACTCTAGTGACCAGTTGGGAGTTCTACAGAACACAGTCCTCCAGAAGCTTTGGTTCCTGCTTCTACATTCTTGGAGTTCTTGGCCCTGAAATGCTTTAAAGTTCCAGGAAATTTCTGATAGCATGTGTAGCATTCCAGATGCTGCTTTACAAAGATTGGGCAAGTAGTAGTAATTCACCTTGGGAAGAGCTGCCATTACTGATCCTTAAAACAATTCTGTAGGATAAATGTTTCTGTTCATTCCACTTGATTGATGAAAAAAAACTAAGGCTCAGAAAGGTTGGGTAGCTTGCCAAATGTTGCACAGCTTATTGTATATGTAACCTGGGTGTAGCAGGGTTCTTTTTCTGTGTTTCAGGGAAGAATGTCCTTTCAAAAAATACTCATTGTATGCTATGTGCTGTTCAAGACACTGTGTAACCATCAGTGAACATTATAGTCAAAAATCTCAGCCAGCATAGGCTTAGGTTACAGTGGGATAAAGATTCCAAAAGTCAGAGAAGGCTGAGTGTTACTAGAGAAAATTAAACAAAGGGCAGATGGGAAGCGCTGGCCTCAGGCCTCTCAGAGAGGCATCTACAGGGAGAGGCCTGGGGACCATCATCTCAGCCCCATATCCACAGCACCTGTGCCAGTCTCTCATGGAAAGAGACTGTCCCTTCCCTGGTATTGCCAGGTCTGCCTCCTTAGACCAACCCTGGAGGTACAAGCAGTTTCTTGTGAGTCAGATGAGCAATTCAGAGCGGGGTGACCCGAAACTCCTTCCTTTGTGTCCTCCATAGTGGGTGGAGGCGAGAGCTCTCCCTTGCATCCGTAACATCCCTGTGTCTTTTCAGTCCTCTCATGTCCTCTTCCTGCTGCTGCTGCTAAGTTGCTTCAGTCGTGTCCGACTCTGTGCAACCCCATGCATGGCAGCCCACCAGGCTCCCCTGTCCCTGGGATTCTCCAGGCAAGAACACTGGAGTGGGTTGCCATTGCATTCTCCATTGTGTGAAAGTGAAAAGTGAAAGTGAAGTCGCTCAGTCGCGTCAGACTCTTTGAGACCCCATGGACTGCAGCCTACCAGGCTCCTCCATCCATGGGATTTTCTAGGCAAGAGTACTGGAGTGGCTTGCCATTGCTTCTTCCTGCAGTTCCTGTTTAATCTAACCTCCCTACTACCTCCCTCAGCAAGTTCCACCCTTCCCCACACAAGAAAAGAGCAGAGACTCTCTAACCAGCTCTCAAAGGGCTCTGATCCCTTCACTGAGTTCCCCTTACTGGGGGACGATAGATGTCCACATACCACACTCCCTACCAACGGACTAAAGTAATTTTCTTCTTCAGTTATGAAATATACTATGAATGTTATTGTTGTCTAAGAAAACATAGTTTAGCCTTTCATAAGGAAAGCATGTTCCACCTGTTCACATGGCTTCGACCACACCCTGAAGAAATGATTGTGTGATTACACAGTGAACTTTACTCCATTCTGGGCTGCCCTGGACATGTGAAGGACAACCACTTGGGCTGAGAATATCTCTTTGAGCCATTGGGGATGAAAATTTCAGTTCCCCTAACAGATATTTTCAGATTCCGTGGTGGCACAGATGGTAAAGAATTCGCCTGCAATGCAGGAAACCTGGGTTTGATCCCTGGGTTCGGAAGATCCCCTGGAGGACGGCATGGCAAGCCACTCTAGTAGTCTTACCTGGAGAATCCCCATGGATAGAGGAGCCTGGTAGGCTACAGTCCACTGGGTTCCAAAGAGTCGAACATGATTGAGTGACTAAGCATGGCACAACAGATGTTTTCAGATTCCTAGATTTCACCCACACTAAGAAATGCTTAGAGAAGGGAACTTGGAGGCAGGGGAAATGTGCTCCCAATTTACTCTCTCACACCACTAGGGACTTGACTTTGGGTTTTCTGACTTCAAATCCCATTCCTTTTCCATGAACTGAAGTTAGACTGCATACATAAGTTTTTTCAGATATGCCATGCAATTCCCTTGACTCAACCATAGTATTTACAAATGACTCTACATAATTTGGAAGAGAGCAAGGAGAGGAAAAAGGTGATTGGTCAGGAACTCAATCACTTGGAGGATTCTCTCAGCCAGTGGTTCTCATCCAGGGACTACCCACCCAACCCCACCATATCACACTTGGAGATACAGGTGCTACTGGCATCCAAGGGTTAGAATCCAAGGATGTTCCTAAACATCCTACAGTGCACAGGACAGCCCCTCCACAACCATGACTGTCAACAGTACCAAGGCTGAGAAACCCAGCCCTAGGCTTTGTCTTATCCTCAAACAGCCTCCCTCCAGCCGCTGATCTAGACTAGCATTTCACAGCACTAAAGCAAAAGGTGGAACAAGTGTGTTCTATATAAACAACCCTAGTTTGGTGCATTGGGGTGGGGGAGGGGGATCCAATTAGGGAGAAAGTTGAAACCACCTAAAATGTCTAATGTTTTTCAGTTATTATTCATATCTTAAATTATCCCTGCTGTCTGGTTGCCATGGGAAATAAGTGTTGAATTCCTCAAGAAGCATCAGGGTCCTTCCTAGACAGACTGGGGAAGGAGGTGGGATTTACCCAGCATCCTCATTCCTCCTCTGGCAGGCTCCTAACTCACGTAAGATGACATGGTTGAGTAGGGGGCTGCTGCCTTCGCATCGTCTCCATTCTGTTTCTGCTCCACCTCCAATCTTTGGAGCACTATGACCCGGGAACCAGACTCAGGTGTTTGTCTATTGATTAAGATGAGATTCACCCTAACCTGGGCAAAGCAACCAAGCCCTGAGACTGACCCAGCATTAACCTGCTTCACTGCTGGTTCCTGTCTTGTGGGAACGAAGATCCAAAGATCTTAGACCAGACCCAGACACCCTAACCTTTAATAGGCAGAAATACCAGAGAGAAGGGAAACCAACCCATTACATCTCTCCTATTTATCTTCTAACTACAGTTAATATGCCCTTATCCCATCCACAGATTTACCTACTCACCTAAGAACTTCCTCTCCATCAACCTGATCCAATTAGACACAGAACCAGAATAGCCAGGAGATAGAGGGGAAGGAAAAGGGACTAGGAGATGATCCAGAAGGAGGATATGCCTTGTAGTCTCATCCTAACGTTTGCTGGGACCTCGGCAGTAGCATAGCAAGAAGAGGGGAGTAAGCTGGGACGCAGAAAGACTATGGATCGGCTTAGCCCCCACAGGGGAGACAGCAGATGACTTCTCCAGCATCCAGGAGCAGGATAAACTCCAGTCCCTGTGGATATCAGTGAAGTCCAGTCTTTCAGAGGAGGAAGAAGATGGTGTAGAAATGTTTCTTGTGATCAGGCATGAGGTGCCACTTCCGGCAGGTTGAAGAGACTTCAGCCACCGGGCAGGGGAAAGACAGAGAGAGGCCACTGGGTGAGAGTCAGGGCCAAGCAGGCTGTCAGGGCCCCAGCCAAGCTCTCTAAGGTTTGTTACATGGCCCCAGTACCAACAAAGAAACAAGATGGCAGAGGAAAGGCTGGCACTCAGGGGCTGGGTCAGCAAGAGCCAAGGCCTCCCGGCAGTGGAGAGTTAAGGGTGGCGATGCAGGTTGGAGGTGTCAGTCATTGCAGCTGGGCTAGGCTGAGACAGGCAGGGACACACGCAGAAAAGAGGCAAATTGCAAAAGTACATGCACACACACACGCACGCACACACAGACACACACACACACAGAGGGAAAGCAGACTCAGTGACGGAGAGCGGGATCTTGGAGAAAGATGGGAGCTGAGAGCTCCATGTGGAGTCCATAAAATAAAAGTGAAGACAAGAGCCAGTGGCTTGGGATTCATCTAAAATGTGAAAACGCAGACACCTTCGGAGCACAGAGAAGGCCCCGCATGTCACTGTGACTTTAATGGCGATAATAAGCCTGCAGTTTTCCAGTCCTGGGATTCACTCACCCACACAGAGACATAATATATTTTTCCCCTAAGACAAGAAAATTGAATCTATCTTTCAGTCTAACTGAACTGAGGTATAAGTGAAAAATAAGACTGTGTTCTATCACCTTCAATCTTTCTCTTCGCTCCGAGATAGGCCCTATTATTTTCCTTTATTTTTTCGGGCGTGAGAGAAGTGTTAATAGATAAGACATCAGTCATTCACCCCTGAAATGCGGGAGAGCCTGGATTTTGTGTCCCAGCTGCAGCATGAAAGTTGAATTGCCTCTGGGGTGAAGTAGGGGAGGGAGTGGGTGGGGAGCGGGGGATATGGTGGAAGGGCCAGGGGTGGGAGGTGTGAAGAGAAAATAAATTATGCCCCCAGATTCTGGATCTAGAGGTGATATTTGGAAAGACTCTGCATGAGCTTGCATTTGGTGCTTATCACTTTATTCTTATGTACTTCTTTAACTTGCTCCAAAAGCACCAAAAATAGAGCCTATCTATGAATGAGGGCTCATGTAAGAGAACTTGTGGGCCCTGAAGGGGTATAACATTAGCTGCTCCCATTCGATGGCTGCCCAAGCACTTGCGGAAACCTTCAGTTCACCAAACTATAAAATAGAGCATGATCAGACCTTCAGACACTCGATTGTCCTGTCATAATTGGAATATTTATTTAATTGGGTCAGACTTCAGTGTTTCATAGACACAAAAGGAGGATTTGGTCAACTACACCTTGCATGCTCCCTGGGCCCCATGTTTGATACCATTGCCGGGAGAAACCCGCTGCTCTGCCAAGTCCTTCATTAGTGGTGTTCTGGTCCGTATGGTGCCCTGTATCCCTCTCCCTGGAGTCCTGCCCTAGCCCATGACAAGAGCTCAAGATGGGAGTGAACTCCTTAGGGCTTCTCCCCAACTCTGGGTCTCAATGTCTAGGGAGCTCAGAAAGAAGGAAAACCTAGGCTTCCTCAAGAGCAATACCAAGTGCAAAACCCGGGAAGATCCCTGGGGACCCCAGCCTCCTTCAAGGGAGGCAGGATCACCCATCAGGGTCCCTCGTTGGCTGCTGTATCTCTGAGTGCGTGCCACAGGCCAGATCCCTCTGTTTTCCAGGCCAGCTCAACAAGGACGTGACCTACGCGCACTTCTACTCCTTCCTCAACTGTCTCCAGGTGAGCTCACACTGACTGCTTCCAAGGTCATGTTCCCACGACTCGCACCATTCTTCTGTATTCAAAGTGTCTTCCTGCTCTCAGGTCAGCCCCTGCCACGGCTGGATGTCTTCCAACAAGACGCTGCGGACTCTCACTTCAGAGGTAGGGCTGTTGTGGGTCCTTTGATCCCATCTTTGAGCATTCTCTCCCTGTGTTTGCTGCAGGACTTTCACTGGGGGTGGGGTTTTGGCAGGGCAATGTCCTCCAAGGTGGTGAATTAAAAAAAAACAAATTCAAACTCTTGGATGCTTGAGGAGCCAAGAGAATGTGGGGTGCCCTGTCTCCCCACTCTGCCTCCCTGAGCCTGTCATCTTGCCAGTTTCTCTTTGTGTGCCTCTCTTGGATGCACATCACGCATGTACGCACACACAGAGATGTCTGTGAAAGCTTGTCCTAGACATATTTGTAGAATCAGAGAAGTGAGCAAGGTTAGGTAGACACAGAGCTGGAAGTCTCCCAAGGCAAGGGAGGACCAGATGCCCCAGAGCCTTCCTTTCTTCTCTGAAAAAGGTTCCCACATTTCTTTCACAGATGGTAAATAATCTCTTTGTAAGGAATTTATTTAAAAGTTTTTACAAGGGAAATATGTTGCAATTTTTTAAAACTTTGGAATGTAAAACAATACAAAAAACATTAACAAAAATCACTCAAAATCTCACCACCCAAAATTAATATGTATGTCTTTCCAGTATTACTTTCATATTTTGGGGACTTTGCCTGCATAGTATCAGAACACATGTATTGTTTTATACCTTCTAATGTTCATAATTATTCCTCTACATCGTTATTTTGTAATCATTTTAGAATACAGAGTGCATGAATATATCATGGTTTATATCATCCCTTGGTGTTGGACATATGAGTTGTTTCTAATTTTCCACTATGATATATAGCATTGTGATGAACCTTTTTATATATAAAAATGTATGTCTTTGTGTGGCATGTCTATTTTCTTAAGATAAATTCCTAGAAAATTATTAGGTCAAAGAGTACACCAGATCTGATCCATATCACCAAACCGTTCTCTAGAAAGGTTAAACAAATTGACATTCTCAATCACATATCCCATGGCAATACTCTTTATTATCACGATTGTTCATCTTTTCCTTGACAATACCATGGGGAGAAAATGGTATCTTATTACTTTAATTTGCACTGATTTGGTTCCTAATGAATTTTAACAGTTGGCCATTTGTGCATGAACAGAATTTAATATGCAGAGCTGCTCTCTGCTGATGACTTGCAGTGGGGGTGGGAGTGGGAACTATTGATTTCTTTATTCTGCCTGAATTATCTCCCTAAAGCCCAAGTCTAGGTTTCATGAAATTCTCCCTGTTTCCTTTGTATTCAGAGAGCAGAACAACTCTCCAAAACGCTGAAAAAAATTGCAACCAGCCAGAAATTTACGAACTTCGACCTTTTCTACTTAGATTTCGACTTCCAAGAAAGTAAGTTTTGCTTGGTTTAGGTATTGACACAAGACAAAAGCAGCAGCCACCATTTAGAGCCTGCCTGGGCAAGGTGTTTGTTTACAAGCAAACAGGCAGTAGCAGGGACACGGTCACTGTTGCCCATCCTGACACATTAATAGCTCTGAGTATTGGAAGAAATAAAGTATGATACTCTTTCTGGAAAGGTGGACGCTTAGCATCGCTTCCTTATTTCACCATTATTTTAGAATCCCTGCAGCAATAGATCCAGTGACCAGTCAGAAACGGCTCTGGGCTGGGAGCCAACAGGTCAGTGAAATCATCTTACTTATTCTTGACAGTTTAGTAATGCCCTGCTTATGAATGGGCTAAGGATGTGACAGGCCTGAGGGATAAGCCCATGTCTCTTCTCATGGGCACTGGATTCCCTAAGGACTCAAAGCAAGGCAGATTCCCAGCCCCCTCACATGATGAAACAAATCAGAGTCTCCAAGGGAGGGACTTCAGATGCCTATGGTAAAATGGACAAACCATATCCCAGCTTTCGGGAAAAAACATTGCTGCTGCTTTTCTAGCACTCTCTCCAAACACTGGGGTCACTGATAAGCGGTCACAAGAAAGCAAGCATGATTACTGGATTTATCCTTTACATCTTGACTCTGAAAAATTATTATCTATTGACTTTAATCCTTCCAGTCCCATTTTCATTTCTAAGTAATTGTTATACAAGACAAAAGCCTCTGTTGTTTGACTGCCAGCTGAGATGATGCTAACGAAAAGCTTTGCAGTATGTGCAAAGGATGGACGATTTCTCATAAGGAGTTTATCATCTCTATCTCCCCACCCCCAGTTCCCCCAGCCCAAGCATCTGGGATGAAGCAGATGGCCATCATGAATTATCAAATGTTGCATTAGCTGACACGTTTTGCATTGTAGACTCTAGTACTTCAATTCTGAACATCTTTTCAACAAGACTGATCTCTCTTAACTAGATTTCCTGCCTAGGTGATACATATTTCCCTCATGGGGAGAGACATTTTGATAAATAACCCCTCATTAAAATGCAGAGTTAAAGCCTCATTAATGAATTCCTGGTGAAAACAAATGTACCACTAAGTAATCTTTGATCATCACCAACCCTGAATGTAGATAAAGTTTTTAAAAATATAATAATGCCTAGCTTTCACTAGAGACTTTCTCATTTCCACAGTAATCTCTAGCTCTGTCATTTGTTATCTTTGGGACTGTTGGAAATTCCCTGAACATTTTCAAACTCTCCTTTCCAGACCTGGAAACAGAGACACTGTATCTACATAACAAGTCTTTGTGATGATTGCGTGAAATAATGTATAATCCTCCTAAATGCCATGCCTGGAACATAACCAGCACCTAGGAAAGAGCACCATTCTCTCATACCCTGGCCACTTAATACACAGTTCAGAATGAACAGGATCCATACAGCAAATGCAGAGCCCTAGGCCCCACTCCTAATTAGGACCTGCCTAATCAGAGTCTGTCTGCATCTGGACATAATCCACAGATGATCCATACACACATTAAAACTTAATCAGTGGGGATCCGATAATGCTCCAAGATTAAGAACTTAGTCACTTAATCATCATATTTTTACTAAGCGCTCCTATGTGCTGTACAGGTGCTGGGAATATAGTTAACAAAACAGAACAGTCCTTCTCTTCATGAAAGATAGAGAAAAGAGCTTCCTCCCAGACCCCATCCTTACCAGCATTCCACATGCTTGGAAGCAGAGGTTCCTCAGCACATTCTTATCCTCAGAGCAGCAATAAATGCAATTTAAAAGTTTCAGTTAAACTGAACATGCCACATCAACATGGTGATTGACCATCTTACTGAGAAACCTCCTAGGTATCTCTCCTTGTTTGTCAGTTCTCATCAGTAGTTCAAGGAATTTCCTGAAATTTTTGAATTTCCTGATATTGAAGGGCCAGTTTTGGTACAGGGATTTCTTTGCCTTCTCCATATGAGGTTAGTCTCCACTAGAGAAGACGCAGTGGGAGGGAGAGGGGAGACAGAGGAAATGGTACCCTGGGATCTGCCTCTGAAAACATCTGATATAGCATCCCACATTTAATAGCTATGTGCTCTTCTGAAAGAGCTGGAATCTCTATCTACTTTTCAGGACATCTGTGGTGACGTCTTCACCGACGCCCAGTGTTAGACTAGCATTTTTCCAGGGCAGGCAGAAGGTGCATCCACTCCCAGATCCATCTCCATGCATAGCCTCCAACACATACACTTGGTCATGTCCAACTCTTTGTGACCCCGTGGACTGTAGCCCACCAGGCTCCTCTGTCCATGGAGTTTTCCAGGCAAGAATACTGGAATAGGTTTCCATGCCCTCCTCCAGGGGAATCTTCCCAATCTAGGGATCAAACTCACATCTCTTGTGTCTCCTGCCTTGGCAGGTAGTTTCTTTACCACTGCACCTCCTGGGAAACTCTATGGAGTCATTTATTAAATCTGCAGTCTCAGTAGTCACGTGAAAATCTCTGCTCTCATTTCTATACTGCATTTGAGCATCACAAATATTACCTTCATATGTAATTCACAATTTTACACCCTGAGACAGAGCAAATGACTGTTGAGGGTCCCTGTCCCTCAAGGGTAGACATGAGACCTGTCTGTTCTCCACTCTGACAGCCTCAGTCCAGATCCAAAAGATGATTGCTCACCTTAAAGACTTTTTCTGTCTCTCGCTGACTCATCCTCCAACTGGTTATGAGCTAAACAGAGGCAGTAATTTTTTTCTCCTTTCAGGAAATGCCAGCCTGAGCAGGTGATGTCCTTTTTCTTCATCTCTACCACACCTCCCAAATGGGGGAAGGAAAATGCCACTTGACTGACAAGGCCATTTTTTCACTGACACTTTAAATATTCCACCAGCTGCCCTCAGCTTCTAAGACAACTCAATTAGAATAAACCTGGTTCCCCCACGTGTGTTTGTAAAATGACCAATAGCCATGAAATCTGACCAGAACTCAGATTTTTCTTTAAGTATCTGCTAATATTGCTGTTCATCAAGGAGCTAGCAAATGTTCTATGAGTCTTCTCCTGTGATTTCTATTGCATCTCTGAAAAACTGGTTATTAGCAAAGTTTTGACTTTACCAATAAAGAAAATACAGTAGGTACCATATCCCAAGAGATCGTTCATGCTGATTCAAGAGCTTTAAATCAGCTGTTCCAAAGAAAAAATTGGAATTCGTATACCTATTTTTAATTATGGTCCCAGGTAGGAAGCAAACTGACCAATTTACCATGATACCCTGCTTGGACATCCCACGCCAAAATCAGTCAGGAAGAAATAGAGACTACTGTTTACAATTGTATTTATTCTAAAGAGCAAAATTTCACCCTGAGATAAACAAACTAAAAAGGATCATTCTATCTAACTCTGTCTGGTCATAACACAGGTGAAACCTTAAACTCTTGCCTGTGAGTTACTGACTCTTCCTGTAAGTGTTGTAATTCTGATGTCTACAGATATTTAGTGACTGGTAACCCTCAAAGATAGAATCATCATGTGAGAAAATGATCCTACATTATGAGATCAAGCCTCCAAGGGAGTAGAAGGAATGACCATTCCTTTTCATTTAAAAAACAGTCATTAATTCTGATGACTGAATTTGTTCCATGAAGTATAATATCCATCACCACCTCTCCCTTCCTCTAAGGGAAATAGTTTTTCATTTAGTAGTTAGTAATGCACATAAAATTCAAATCAAAATGGAAACAGTCTAGACTAACTTTAAGCTTGGTTAAGGCTAGCGTTTAATCACACTAGAGAAACATAGTTATAAGAAGTCTGGTATTTATAATATGGGGCTCTCAGTAAACATTTCTCTCCAGGAACACCATCTTGGCTTAAACTTATAGGCTCAAATTTGTTTCACTTATGGGCTCAAATTTGCTTTCCACTGTGGATTTTCCAGCTTTCTAGATTACTGTAATTCCTTTCCAAATGTTCTCTTAGCCAGTAAAGGCACAAGTTTAGATTGAATTTGTTGATGAACCTTCTCTGCAAACAAGGAGAGCCAGAAAATACTGTAAGGAACTTCATGCCCCTGCTGGATCAGAGGATGTGTGGGTGGTCCAGGTCAGACCCATGCCTTGCTGTCCATCTTATTAATACAATCCTCATGTCTTATTCATCCAACTCTATAGCTTCTCATCAGGCTTTCTGAGGTCTTCATTGGGCTTGCTTTCCATTGTCTAACATGGACTGGGAATTACTTAACACTGGATAGAGATTCTTTCTCTCTTTCTTTTCTTTTTCACACTTGTTCAGCATAAGGGAAACCAAACTGAAAATAAAGGGAGACGCAAGAGAAAGGGTGGAAAAGCTCATTGAGAACTTGGGTGAGGTGAGAGAGCACAAGTAGCATAGAAGCGAGGTCACCTCTCCTGGGATAGATAATCTGGGAGGCTGATGTCTTAACCTGGGCTGGACCTTTCTGCATCATTATTGATTTTTGTTTTAGAAACTCTTGGGACTGCAAGACAGGGATAAGGCTGATCATACAGAAGAGCAAAAAGTATGGAGTGGGCTCAGTAATGGGTGACACTGACTTTGAAGAAACCTTTCCAAATGCCTGGTGCTCCATTAAGGGTAATTGGTTGGATAGTCAGATTGACAGTGACTCAGAGAATCAGTGTAAAATTCTAAAGTAGAAAAACAGGACCCCCCAAAAAAGTGAGTAGGAAAGTGGCCCATCATCTCCTGGTCAATCAAAGGGGAGAAGGAACAGCCTGAGCCAAACACTGGGAGCTCACAGCAGGTAAGACAGATGAGCAGAGCTGGGCGGGAGCAGCACTATGCACCCAGGAGGCCAGCACAGCCCACAGGTGCTTCAGCTTCAGGGCCAGAGGTTAAGGTGCAGCAGCCGGAGTTTAACATGAAACAGAAAATCTGATTCCAAGGTCATGCCTGAAAAACAGAACAACCAGGCAGACTGAAGCTGGAGCCAGGCAAGCTTGCCCAAGGCTCTGTCTTTCACAGGGTCCCTGTGGCCAACTGCAAGAAACTGTTGAGGTCTGCAAGCTGGTTCAGCAGAATAAGTCTTCATAAGGGTTAGTGTGGTTTCAGCATCATTGCAACTCTAAGCTTCCTATCAGAAGATCAGATATATGCTACTCCTTCAGAGAGATACATCATTTACCAGCATGAAGCAGTCTCCCTCAGGACCACATGTGGAGGACACAGTGGACAATGTCATTGATTTGAGTGTCACAACAAATGCAAAGGCCATTTTCCAATAGCTGTTTCTTCTAGAACCCTCCAATAAAACCCAGTAAAACACAAATATAAGAGAGTGGCTCAGTGGTGGCCATTCAGGCAGGGAAAAAGCCAACAGGAACTGGTAATCCAGCGTAAGACTCCAAACCACCAGCAGGGATTGTCTCCTGTGCTGTGAGAAGGGCAGCAGTATTTGCAGCCCCTCTGGGGATGAGATGGCTGGATGGCATCACTGACTCGATGGACGGGAGTCTGAGTGAACTCCAGGAGTTGGTGATGGACAGGGAGGCCTGGCGTGCTGCGATTCATGGGGTCGCAAAGAGTCGGACACGACTGAGCGACTGATCTGATCTGATCTGATCTGGGGACAGGGATTGGACTGCAAGTATAAATGGCCTGGCGTGATATTAGAACTAATTACAAAAGCAGCATAGTATTGATTCAGCTCCAGGGAAGTCCAGCTTCTTTTGTCCAGTCAGAGCCCCTAATAGAATTTTCATTCTTCCCTTGGGGCAAAGGGAGATAAAAAGTGGGGGGTGGGGCAAGAGGGCACAGATCCCTGCCCTTGAGTTTTTGCGGAGTGAGGAGGGAAGATGGAGTAGGAAATGGCAACCCACTCCAGTATTCTTGCCTGGACAATCCCCATGGACAGAGGAGCCTGATGGGCTACAGTCCACAGGGTTGCAAAGAGCCAGACACAACCAGTGATTGAACACATACGCACGAGGAGGGAGGAACCGGGGGAATCACAGCTGTGCCCACTCCCTTCTCAGGACACCAGGGAAGTGAGGACATGGTGGGCTACTCTAGTAACGGTAGGTCTCACAATTTTCTCTCTGGAGGTTTTCTGGGGATTTGAAATTTCCTTGAGAAATCCTTATTGACAATATGATATTACAATGTAGAGTTCATTGTGCTATTGCCTTGGGGCAACTGACATTCCTGGGTTTCACCCCTGTTGAAGAACAGTTTTATTGCTGCTCATCATTTTAAGGCTCATAGTGTTTTCTCTGTAGCTATGCTCTACATGTGATGTTGAGATCATTTTATGTAATTATATTTCTGAGAACTATGTGAGTTTTAATGATGATGGCTTGATATATGCAGGCAGTGTCTGGAAATGGCAACCCATGAAAGGAAAGGTTAGTTTAATAGTTTTCTCTTGTTTCTGAAATTCTGTTCTGGTCACTGAGAAACGAGATGGACTTAAATCAATGTTGAATATTTTACAGCTCACCCTTCCCTCCCACCCCCCTTACTCTACAAACCACATTCATCCAACACTATCACATGTTTTTCTTCTTGAGTTAAAGGGGGAAACTGATACAATGGAAATATCACTTCTGTTTAGAAAACCCCCATCCTGAAACAATGACTCAGAGGCAGATGTGGTTGGGTAAACATCAGCCCAGGAGGAGCATCCTTCACAGCCCTTATTCTGGGTGTTGACCACTGCTCAGAAAAGCATGTCTCTAATTCTGTGTGTGTCTGCCTTGCAGTCACGGAGGAGTGGCAAAGGAGAGGTGGGCAGCCCTGGCAGCTCATCGAACCTGTGGATGGATTTCACCCTAATGAGGTAAGAGCAGTCACATGATGGTTGCTAAAAGTTGTTATTTTTTCATTATATGCATCCATATGTTCATTTTTATCCTGTTTTATTCCAGAAAGAGTTTGAAGTGATATACATATATGTGTAAGATAGAAGATAAACATAAATTAAATTAATTTAATATTCATTTTAAAGAATAAAGTAAAAATCAGAGTAAAAGGAAAATGAGATAGAAATGATACCTGGATTCCTGACTTAATGTTTACAATTCATGATTTGTCCCAGAAATTCCTAAGGTACTCCCTGCAAGGACCCACAGAATCAACTCCAGGCTTTCCAAGAGGCTGATGCAAAGAGAGGCATAAACCATGGCCTTCAAAAGATAAAAAAAAAAATAAATTAAGTACTCAGAAAAAAAATCAGAAGGATTCCTGGAAATTAGAGAAATTTCTGTGAGAAATTTCTTCTACAGATCATTCTAGAAAATGAGAATTGTATGAGAGGAGAACAATGTCCTTGGCAATATCCTGCTGTAAAAGCTGTTTCCCATCTAGGATTCCAAGGGACAATTCTGGAAAGTAGTTCTGCTCTGGTCTCTTCACAGAGCAAGGGGAGCTGGAAGGTTGGATGCTGTCCCCTCCTGTCTTCATTCTGTCCATTATCCTGGCTGTAGCCAGGGAAGTTCCTCTTTTATCTGTTCTATATACTGGACTTCCTTATAATATCTCTTTATATAGAAAATAGGAAAAGAACCGGGGGCGGGGCTATCTCGGCCACTTGTTACATTTTGGTCAGTCAGGCCACAGGGAGGCCTGATCATCGCTGCAGAAGCTTGAAGAGAACCACGTTCTCCTTCCCTCGAGTTCTAGGTCCCATGAGTACCCATGGGCAGGGTTAAGAGTTATCTCAAAAGAAAAGGAAGACTGCTTTTCCACCATCAGATGATGGACAGTGGAGTCCCATAGATGCTGGGTAAATTTTAAAGTGAATATTAAACGCCCATGTGTTAAATAGCAACAACCCAAAAAATCTAAGTAATGCACTTCAGAATATCTAAGTTTCCTGTGTATCGCTTGGATATGTTGATCCAGAGAATTATTGACTAGAAGCTGCTTAAATATTAGAGTTTGCCCCCTCCCCTCAATGATGTCTGATTTTAGAATAGTTCACGTGGAGACCTGCTTTCTGGCAGTAATGAGGTAGTAGTTCTTATCGTTCTTTGTACATCACAGAATTTTACCCTCTGACTCTACCGAGAACAGGGACGAGAGGAGATGGTCGGATGGGGAGTAATGAGGAACAAACTAAAAAGAAGAGGGTCAAAGACAGCTTTGTTGTATCCCTTGGGACATATCTGTCTGATCTATCAAAAGAGTATTGTGTCCCTGCCTCTTAAAATAGCATTAGGGTTCAAGTTCTGTCAGATTGGGGCTCTTTCTTGCACTCAGACGGTTTCACCAATAACTGATTGTTGTGAACAGAGTCAAAAGCTGAAAATCAGTGTGTGCTATAATCTTCAGTTGTTCCTGAGAAATTTGTTCACATGCTGGGAGTGGGTGATAGAGTGGGCCACAGTGGGCGGAGCTATGACTAAAGTGGATGACAATGGAGAGATATGCCTAAAGCCTGCCTACTTAGCCTGTATGTTGAGCTGAATAGTCTAGATGGCGAATTGCCACCCAAGAATGTGTACTGAGTGCCTATCCGGTATCAAATACAGTGAGAAGTCAAGGATGAACAAAAAACTACCCCTGCCGGTTAAGGAGATTATAGGATAGAGTGGGAGAATGAGAAGTAAACAGATAATTAAATGTAAAGTAGTCAATGCCTCTAATTTACAAGCACAGATGCTAAGGGAGCATTATGGGAGATGGGATGGAGCAAAGGGGTATGAGAAAAACTTTTGGATGAGGGAACTCAGAATTAAGACTATGGACTTGTCAAGTGACAGGAAGAGGGAAGGGGCTGCAGAAAGTGTTTTGAGCCAAAGAAAGTGCAAAGGCAAGGACCTGAATACAAAAGAAAGCACAGCACATTGGAGGAAGTAAAAGTGCTTCAGTGTGGCTGAGACACAGAACACAAGAGTGGAGCGGAGAGAGAAGGATGAAGAGAGAGATTTAGGGACAGATCACATAGGGTCTGTATGGGATTTGACATTTCAGCTATGGAAGTGGAGACATTGAAGGTTTTTTCAGCAAGAAGGAAAAATACCCAGACTTAGGGCTTCCCTCGTGGCTCAAACAGTAAAGAATCTGCCTGCAATGTGGAAGACCTGGGTTCAGTCCCTGGGTCGGGAAGATCCCCTGGACAAGGGCATGACAGTCCGCTCCAGTATTCTTGCCTGGAGAATCCCATGGACAGAAGAGCCTGGCAGGCTACAGTCCATGGGGTCACGCAAAGAATCAGACATGACTAAGCGACTAACACTTTCACTTCTTTCACTTTGTGCTCTAAAAAGATACCTGAGGTGGTGGCGTGGAGAATGGTTTGGTCCAGAGGGAGGGAGACCTGTTTGGAGGACACTTTTGTGTGGGAGAGTGTGGTAGCCTGAACAGAGGTAGTGAGAGTGGGAGAGAGAAAGCCTCTATTGGAGTGATTCAGACCGTTAAATCAACAAAACATGGTTGTTTATTGGATGTGAAGGTGAAAGAGAAAGAGATGCTAAGCATGACGCTTCTTTTGTGAGTTGGGAAATTGGATAGATGAGCAGCAGGACATTGCCTGCTGAGATCAAGAACAGCTTTAGGGGGATAGGGTGGTTTGAGGAGGTGTTAGTAAAAGTTGCATTTAAAGATCCTACAGGATGTCTCTGCAACAAGCTCAGGAAGGGATCCGAGCTGTAGATACAGATGTGAGCAGCATCAGGACAGGGTTGTGACTTGAAGCCTTCAAGGCAGCCTCCGAATGTCCCTATATACTCTCCTCCCAATGGCGTGCCCTATAGCAGAAGGCGTGTGAATGGATTCTTCTACACCATGGGGAAGCTAGAGGAGTCCACCCCTTTTCCATCTTGAAAGAGCTAGTTGGTCAAGGCTGAGTCACATGACCTCATGTTGATGGCACAGACATAATGCCAACCAAAAGAGTAGACACGAACCTTTGTCCAGTCCCCCTCGCCATTTCCTGTACCTCTGAGCAAGACAGTTGCTACTGGCCCCTCACCACCAAGAGCGGAGCAGGCTTTATTTTATTGGCCTATTTCTTTCTAAAACCATGGTGGAGAAGCAGAGGGGGACAGTGTATAATCACTATTGATTCAACTGTTCCAGTATTCTCAGAGAGACAAGTGTAATTAAACATAAACATGGATTTTTGTTTAAAAGTTCAAATTTATGATAGATATTAATTTTTGAGCCAGATTGTATTCACCATCTAAGTGAAAGTAAGCACATATAGAAAAATCCTGATATACTAACAATCACTTTATTTTTTATCTCATTCCCAAAACGTAGAACAAAATTTTAAGAAATACCATCTTCATTTTAAGGGGGTAATGGGACTAGAAGAGTATAATGCCAGACCTGCTGATTGAATGGATTTCATGAGTAGGGAAGGAGATGACTCACAAAATTAGACACCTGGATGAAGAGAGGTGAAAATACCAAGTCAAAGAACTCAGAAAAAGGAAAAGATTCAGTTCAGTTCACTTCAGTCGCTTGTCATGTCCAACTCTTTGTGATCACATGGACCACAGCAGCCAGGCCTCCCTGTCCATCACCAACTCCTAGAGTCCACCCAAACTCATGTCAATCGAGTCAGTGATGCCATCCAACCATCTCATCCTCTGTTGTCCCCTTCTCCTCCTGCCCTCAATCTTTTCTAGCATCAGGGTCTCTTCAAATGAGTCAGCTCTTCTCATCAGGTGGCCAAAGTACTGAAGTTTCAGCTTCAACATCAGTCCTTCCAATGAACACCCAGGACTGATCTCCTCTAGGATGGACTGGTTGGATCTCTTCGCAGTCCAAGGACTCTCAAGAGTCTTCTCCAGCACCACAGTTCAAAAGCATCAATTCTTCGGTGGTCAGCTTTCTTTATAATCCAACTCTCACATCCATACATGACTACTGGAAAAACCATAGCCTTGACTAGATGGACCTTTGTTGGAAAAGTAATGTCTCTGCTTTTTAATATGCTATCTAGTTTGGTCATAACTTTCCTTCCAAGGAGTATGTATCTTTTAATTTCATGGCTTCAGTCACCATCTGCAGTGATTTTGGAGCCCCCAAAATAAAGTCATCCACTGTTTCCACTGTTTCCCCATCTATTTGCCATGAAGTGATGGGACCAGATGCCATGATCTTAGTTTTCTGAACTTTTTCACTCTCCTCTTTCACTTTCATCAAGAGGCTCTTTAGCTCCTCTTCACTTTCTGCCATGAGAGTGGTGTCATCTACATATCTGAGGTTATTGATATTTCTCCTGGCAATCTTGATTCCAGCTTGTGCTTCTTCCAGCCCAGTGTTTCTCATGATGTACTCTGCATATAAGTTAAATAAACAGGGTGACAATATACAGCCTTGACATACTCCTTTCCTGATTTGGAACCAGTCTGTTGTTCCATGTCCAGTTCTAACTGTTGCTTCCTGACCTGCATACAGGTTTCTCAAGAGGCAGGTCAGATGTTCTGGTATTCCCATCTCTTTCAGAATTTTCCACAGTTTATTGTAATCCACACAGTCAAAGGCTTTGGCATAGTCAATAAAGCAGAAATAGATGTTTTTCTGGAACTCTCTTGCTTTTTCAATGACCCAGCGGATGTTGACAATTTGATCTCTGGTTCATCTGCCTTTTCTAAAGCCAGCTTGAACATCTGGAAGTTCACGGTTCACATATTGCTGAAGCCTGGCTTGGAGAATTTTGAGCATTACTTTAGTAGCATGTGAGATGAGAGCAATTGTGCGGTAGTTTGAGCATTCTTTGGCATTGCCTTTCTTTGGGATTGGAATGAAAACTTACCTTTTCCAGTTCTGTGGCCACTGCTGAGTTTTCCAAATTTCCTGGCATATTGAGTGCAGCACTTTCACAGCATCCTCTTCCAGGATTTGAAATAGCTCAACCGGAATTCCATCACCTCCACTAGCTTTGTTCATAGTGATGCTTTCTAAGGCCCATTTGACTTCACATTCCAGGATGTCTGGCTCTAGGTGAGTGTGAGTGATCAACCATCATGATTATCTAGTCATGAAGATCTTTTTTGTACAGTTCTTCTGTGTATTCTTGCCACCTCTTCTTAATATCTTCTGCTTCTGTTAGGTCCATACCATTTCTTTACTTTATTGAGCACATCTTTGCATGAAATGTTCCCTTGGTATCTCTAATTTTCTTGAAGAGATCTCTAGTCTTTCCCATTCTATTGTTTTCCTCTATTTCTTTGCACTGATCACGGAGAAAGGCTTTTTTATCTTTCTTTGCTATTCTTTGGAACTCTGCATTCAGATGCTTATACCTTTCCTTCTCTCCTTTGCTTTTCACTTCTCTTCTTTTCACAGCTATTTGTAAGGCCTCCTCAGACAGCTATTTTGCTTTTTTGCATTTGTTTTTCTTGGGGATGGTCTTGATCCCTGTCTCCTGTACAATGTCACGAACCTCCGTCCATAGTTCATCAGGCACTCTGTCTGTCAGATCTAGTCCCTTAAATCTATTTCTCACTTCCACTGTATAATCATAAGGAATTTGATTTAAGTCATACCTGAATGGTCTAGTGGTTTTCCCCATTTTCTTCAATTTAAATCTGAAATTGGCAATAAGGAGTTCATGATCTGAGCCACAGTCAGCTCCCAGTCTTGTCTTTGCTGAGTGTATAGAGCTTTTCCATCTTTGGCTGCAAAGAATATAATTAATCTGATTTCAGTGTTGGCCATCTGGTGATGTCCATGAGTAGAGTCTTCTCTTGTGTTGTTGAAAGAGGGTGTTTGCTATGACCAGTGCATTCTCTTGGCAAAACTCTATTAGTCTTTGCCCTGCTTCTTTCTGTACTCCAAGGCCAAATTCACCTGTTACTTCAGATGATTCTTGACTTCCTACTTTTGCATACCAATCCCCTATAATGAAAAGGACATCTTTTTTGGGTATTAGTTCCAAAGGTCATGTAGATCTTCATAGAATCGTTCAACTTCAGGCTCTTCAGCATTACTGGTCACGGCATAGAGTTGGATTACCATGATATTGAATGGTTTGCCTTGGAAATGAACAGAGACCATTCTGTCGTTTTTGAGATTGCATCCAAGTACTGCATTTCGGACTCTTTTGTTGACTATGGTGGCTACTGCATTTCTTCTAAGGGATTCCTGCCCACAATAGTAGATATAATGGTCACCTGAGTTAAATTCACCCATTCCAGTCCATTTTAGTTTGCTGATTCCTAGAATGTTGATGTTCACTCTTGCAATCTCCTATTTGACCACTTCCAATTTGCCTTGATTCATGGACCTGACATTCCAGGTTCCTATGCAATATTGCTCTTTACAGCATTGGACCTTGCTTCTATCACCAGTCATATCCACAACTGGGTGTTGTTTTTGCTTTGGCTCCATCCCTTCATTCTTTCTAAAGTTATATCTCCACTGATCTCCAGTAGCATATTAGGCACCTACCCACCTGGTGAGTTCATCTTTCAGTGTACTATTTTTTTGCCTTTTCATACTGTTCATGGGGTTCTCAATGGAAGAATACTGAAGTAGTTTGCCATTCCCTTCTCCAGTGGACCACATTTTGTCAGGAGAAGATTGGAACATTCTAAATTTGGGGTACCTGCACTATATCCAGTCACTAGATCAAGTTTATGAGTTCTGATCTCAGGAGAGGGGTCTGGCCTGGAGACACAGATTTGGGAATCACCTGCTTCTAGGTGAGAGTTAGAGACACTGGCAGGGATGAGGTTGGCCCAAGGGATCAAATTATGAAGAGAAATAAACATCAAACAGGATTAAGATTGAGAAGGTATTTTAGTTGTCTACTGTTGCATACCAAATGATTTTAAAACCATGCACATTACTTATCTGACAGTTTCTGTGGCCAGCAACATGGGTTAACTGGGTATCCTGCTCCACTGTCTCTCCCAGGTTGCCATCAATGTGTCTTCCAGGGCTGGGTATCATTTGAAAGCTTAACTTGGATCTGCCTCCAAGTTCACATGCAGAATTTAGTTCCTTGAGGCTTGTGGAACTAAAATGTTGCTAGCAACAGTTCCTAGCTGGCTGTTGCTCAGAGGCCACCTGAGTGACCTGTTTCATCAGTGAGGACAAAACGGCAACAGAGAGTATCTGCCAGCAAAACAGAAGTCACAATGGTACACAACCTAATCTCAGAGTAACGTTCCATCACCTTTGCCATATCCCAGAAGTTAAAAGCAAATGTCAAGTTCCACCACACTCAAAGGAGAGGGATTACACAGGTGTGACTGTCATGAATCCGGAACTATTGGCCCTCCCAGCAGGACCCACTGGAAAGAAGATCTGGGAGATCACTAGATGCCTCCGGAGACAGCTGATGTAGCAGAGAGTTGGGAATAGCTGTCAAACTACTGACAAAATGCAAAGAAAGTTTGTCCTAGAAAAGAAACATCATGGTAAAGACCCAAGACCCAGATTGGTGACCTGTGGAAGGTACAGCAATTCTATATGTTCAACGTCTACCTTTTAAAATCTTCGCAAAGTTAAATATCTGAAAAGGCACTCAAAACATCTCTGAGTCTAAAATCAGACAATAGTAAACAGGAAATGTTGAAAGAATCACAAACATATTAAGTCCAGTTTTCTTGGCTATGCTGAGACTCTCTAGTTAAACATTCCTGACACCTTCTGCCTTTAGAAACTCCATCCAACAAAGTCTCTGCAAAACAGCCTCATCTCTTATCATGCAAGGAGCAACTCAAACCAACCTTTTCAAACTCTCCCTGCAGGCAGTGAATCTTCCATGATATCAACTCCCTCTTCTTTCTTGAGCCCTGACTCGTTTACACTGCTGGAAGCAAACATCTATATATAAAATCAGTAGGGTGGCTTTAAATAAGTTTAATAGCCTCTAGATCTTTATTTGTCTCAACACGTAAGTCCCTGGGACCCCAGGTCCATGGCAGACTTGTGGAGTCCCTCAAAGAAGGCATCTCTGCTGGCAGTGGGGAAAGAGAAGAGAAAGGGCCTTCTGGGCCAGGAAACCCTCAAATAGTGGTCATTTAGGCTGGTCACCCAGGTATGAAGGACCGTGTTTGTTCAGTTTGCTTTATACACCAGCTGGCAGCAGTGGTTTGAGTGGTGGCACACTGAATCAGCACAGACAGGCTGGAGCTGGAAACTTACATTTTTCCTTAAATGTTTTAAAACACATCTTATACCACTATCACATTGTAAGCTTACAAATTTACAATTAATTGGGAACAAAAGCAACCAGGTCCAACAGATTGTGTTTCTGAGCAGATTAAGAGGCCAGAGAAATAAAACCATGCCTTCCCTGTGGTGAGGGCTTCCCTGCAGGCATTTAAAATCAATCTTACCAAGATAGACTGGATGTGTTCTTCCTGCAGAAAAAATAAATTCAGAGATTTTTCACTTTGGTCTGGTAGAACCCCAGTGTTAAATTTAGCAATTTAAAAGGTTGGTCATAAATTGTTGGTGAAGTCTATATAATCTTTCTCTGAATTGCAAGAATTTCTTCTTTAAAAATATTACAAAAAGGAAACAACAAAATTCTGTAAAGCAATTATCTTTCAATTAAAAAATAAGTTAATTAAATATATATATACATATACATAACAAAAAGGTAGTTACTGTTTAGGGTTGGTTTTTACGGTTGTCTTACTAAAGAGTTCCATTTTTGTAACAAAGTATATTGCCTTTCTTTGGGATTGGAATGAAAACTGACCTTTTCCAGTCCTGTGGCCACTGCTGAGTTTTCCAAATTTGCTGGCATATTGAGTGCAGCACTTTCACAGTGTCCTCTTTCAGGATTTGAAATAGCTCAACTGGAATTCCATCACCTCCACTAGCTTTGTTCGTCGTGATGCTTTCTAAGGCCCACTTGACTTCACATTCCAGGATGTCTGGCTCTAGGTCAGTGATCACACCATCGTGATTATCTGGGTCGTGAAGATCTTTTTTGTACAGTTCTGTATATTCTTGCCACCTCTTCTTAATATCTTCTGCTCTGTTAGATCCATACCATTTCTGTCCTTTATTGAGCCAATCTTTGCATGAAATGTTCCCTTGGTATCTCTAATTTTCTTGAAGAGATCTCTAGTCTTTCCCATTCTGTTGTTTTCCTATATTTCTTTGCATTGATCGCTGAGGAAGGCTTTCTTATATCTTCTTGCTATTCTTTGGAATTCTGCATTCAGATGCTTGTATCTTTCCTTTTCTCCTTTGCTTTTCACTTCTCTTCTTTTCACAGCTATTTGTAAGGCCTCCCCAGACAGCCATTTTGCTTTTTTGCATTTCTTTTCCATGGAGATGGTTTTGATGCCTGTCTCCTGTACAATGTCACGAACCTCATTCCATAGTTCATCAGGCACTCTATCTATCAGACCCAGTCCCTTAAATCTATTTCTCACTTCCACTGTATAATCATAAGAGATTTGATTTAGGTCATACCTGAATGGTCTAGTGGTTTTCCCTACTTTCTTCAATTTAAGTCTGAATTTGGCAATAAGGAGTTCATGATCTGAGCCACAGTCAGCTCCTGGTATTGTTTTTGTTGACTGTATAGAGCTTCTCCATCTTTGGCTGCAAAGAATATAATCAATCTGATTTTGGTGTTGACCATCTGGTGATGTCATGGAAAAAGCAAGAGAGTTCCAGGAAAACATCTATTTCTGCTTTATTGACTATGCCAAAGCCTTTGACTGTGTGGATCACAATAAACTGTGGAAAATTCTGAAAGAGATGGGAATACCAGACCACCTGACCTGCCTCTTGAGAAATCTGTATGCAGATCAGGAAGCAACAGTTAGAACTGGACATGGAACAACAGACTGGTTCCAAACAGGAAAAGGAGCATGTCAAGGCTGTGTATTGTCACCCTGCTTATTTAACTTATATGCAAAGTACATCATGAGAAATGCTGGACTGGAAGAAACACAAGCTGGAATCAAGATTGCCAGGAGAAATATCAATAACCTCAGATATGCAGATGACACCACCCTTATGGCAGAAAGTGAAGAGGAACTAAAAAGCCTCTTGATGAAAGTGAAAGTGGAGAGTGAAAAAGTTGGCTTAAAGCTCAACATTCAGAAAACGAAGATCATGGCATCCGGTCCCATCACTTTATGGCAAATAGATGGGGAAACAGTGGAAACAGTGTCAGACTTTATTTTTCTGGGCTCCAAAATTGCTGCAGATGCTGACTGCAGCCATGAAATTAAAAGACGCTTACTCCTTGGAAGGAAAGTTATGACCAACCTAGATAGCATATTCAAAAGCATAGACATTACTTTGCCAACAAAGGTCCGTCTAGTCAAGGCTATGGTTTTTCCTGTGGTCATGTATGGATGTGAGAGTTGGACTGTGAAGAGGGCTGAGCACCGAAGAATTGATGCTTTTGAACTGTGGTGTTGGAGAAGACTCTTGAGAGTCCCTTGGACTGCAAGGAGATCCAACCAGTCCATTCTGAAGGAGATCAGCCCTGGGATTTCTTTGGAAGGAATGATGCTAAAGCTGAAACTCCAGTACTTTGGCCACCTCATGCAAAGAGTTGACTCATTGGAAAAGACTCTGATGCTGGGAGGGATTAGGGGCAGGAGGAGAAGGGGACGACAGAGGATGAGATGGCTGGATGGCATCACTGACTCGATGGACGTGAGTCTGAGTGAACTCCGGGAGTTGGTGATGGACAGGGAGGCCTGGCGTGCTGCGATTCATGGGGTCGCAAAGAGTTGGACACGACTGAGTGACTGAACTGAACTGAAAAAAGTATATACAAATATCTTCTGAAGTGGGAGTGTGGAGGAATCTCAGATGATGTCCAGCTATGAGCACTGCTGGGCTTCTATCATGTCTGCATATGTGAGCAGATCATGAGCATGTGGGCTGAATCTGGCATGGTGTATTTGCCTGGAGGACCAGTACTGCCTGGGAAGAACTCATCATAAGTACAAATATGGTTAGGCAAAGAAATGTGGCTCAATTTTAACTTGTCATCAGAAGGGAGAGCAATTCTAAAATCACATGATGACTGTCATCAAGGACTGAATCAAGAAATAGCACCAAGTCCCCACCCTCCAACTCCCCTCTCCATGGACTCATGCCCAAATCCTAGAGAGAGCAAAGGCTGCAAGTAAAAACTGAAAAAGCTGCTCACTAAAATACATAAAACAATGGGAGGTTAAGTTACCCTGCTTGGTCACCCCTTCTGTGAGAGTTTCAAAGAGGAAACTTTGCAGTGGGAAACTTTGCAAACTTTTCAAAGAGGAAACAGCCATCACATGGTTTTGCTACCAGGAAGGCTTCTGCAGCAGGCAGATGAGTGGGTGACAGTGCCCCACCTAAGCACTGGGGCTGCAGGGCGGCCTGCAGACCGGCACCAGTGCCCATCTGATATGGACTTACCCAGAGTAAGGGCTGCACTGCTAGAACTGAGTGGCACCTGGACAAGAGCAGCACCACTCTTGTGGCAACCGTCTGGACTCTGCAGCTGGGGCCCTGCGAGAGCACAGGCAGCTGAGTCACTGCCGAGGAAGAGACAAGGAAGAGCCTGACCCTGTTCACCACAATATTCCACTTACCCAGGACCCTGTGTCCCCTAGCTTTCCACTGGACCAGTTTCATTCCGTGCACGTGTCTAGCAGGGGTAGTGAATGAGGCAGCCTGTGAACCCACCCTGGGCTGCAGATGTTGTACGCACCGGCAGCAGGAAATTGTCTCTACCCGTCCTGAGGACAGATGTTAGGGAAATGTGTGGCAAGAATCTCTATCGGTGAAATAAATTAGCTTACATTTATCTGATGGAGTATAGTGCCATGAATAAAAACGATAGAGATCTATTTTCAGTGACATGGAAATAGGTTTGTAATATAGAACGAATTAATAAAAGCAGATTAAAGATTGGTGGGATGATTACTCAACTGAATGCATTTGTCAATACTCATGGAACTGTTTACCAAAAAGAGTTAATTTTACTGTGTGTAAATTATTCCTCAAAAAGAGCAGATTATAAAATATTTACAGAGGGATCCAGTGTATGTATGTGTGTGTGGCTCAGAAAGGCTCAATGCTAACAGTGACTCTATTCAACTAAGACGTGTTGTATCCTGTTTTTCTTTTTGTTTAACTGTCTTTTAAATTTTTTCTCAACTGAATAGGTATTGCCTTAATATTTTAAATTGTGAATAGGGAAGCACAAAAGATATTTGTGCTTAAGGACCAGCTCATCCAGGGTAATAAGGATAGCTGAGCCTTGTGCTGAGCAGTGTATCATGGGAGTTACCAGAGAAGGTTGGTTTTAAGAAGCTCATAGTAAGTGCTCAGTACACGTTTCTCAGACCAATGATTAAGTATAGTGGGTCATTTTATCACAAATTTCTAGTTAGTAATAATGATGCCATTCTCATTTTAGATCCAAAATATCAGCAGTGCACACTCATGAATATTTTAATCTCCATTAGAGTGACAGCCAACTAATTGCTTTCAAACCAAACAGCTACCCATACTCAAATCTGAGTTCTTTCCTTTTAACTTTCCTCTGCTTATCCTCATCCCCATCTCCTCCCTTATTAATTCAGACTGGGAAATAAATGACCACAGATACCTTGGTACCACATAATTATTAGGAAGACTGCTTAGGTACATCAAGGTAAAATGCAAAAACCAAAAAATAAGAACTCATAATTTTCCACAGACCTAGAAGGAGGCTACTATGTTGAGAAGTGGCAGGAAAAACAGTCTGAAACCAGTCCTCTTTTGAAAAAACACTGACTGATTTAGTGTGTGAGAGATGATCAGATCGTCCAGTAAACCTGCTGGCCTGACAGCCTCTTTAGGTCTGAGTGGTTCATGTTGTATGTGATAGTGGCAGTTGGGGTGTGTATGTGTTAGACACCACACAGAAATAATCCAGGTTACATTGGTGGATGGATGGAATTTGGGATCCACCTCAGAAGGCTCAGAATGTATTAAAATACCAAGGATGTTTAATATCTCGACTCAACCAGTTCTAGTTTTTTTCTAAGTGCTAAAATCTTATGCACAATTTAGACCCAGATAAGTCATCAGATCATTCACTCATTTTGCAAACGAAGAGAATTTCAGCCCAGAGAGTAGAAGAGGGCTTTGCACATCCACAGGGAGCTGGCAGCACTGCTTATTGGCAAGATGAACAGGATATGCCCTTTGAAGACAATGTCCATGTGCTTCTGAATAAGTCAGGGACATCACTGAGCATCCGCGCTGAACAATATGTTCCCCTCTGAAACCTTCAGCAATCACATTCCTCTATTCATTCAGCTTTAACCACCCCCCACCCAACCCCAGGGAAATGTAGCCATCTGGGGCCTGAAGGCTTGTCCAAGCCCCATTTGCTAAATGAAGGCATTATCTGCAGAGAAAGACTCCTCATCAAAGACATGTTAATGACAGGCCAGAGGACTGAACACCAAGAATGGATCCTGGTGACACTGTGAATAAAGGGACATACAACAATGGAACTAGGGAGTGGGCACTGGGCTGGGAGAGCCAGGGACAGACCTGTGAGTTAAGCCTGTACGTTCCTCACCCTGGCACTCCAGCCACACTCTTCATGCCCACAGCCCTGCCAGGGCACCCATTCAGCCTCATGTCCCAGGCATCCCTGGGTCCCCACCCATGGGCCATTCTCTTCTGTACCTCTGAGCTTTGGTGTGTGCTGCATCCTCTATCATGTATATTACTTCCCTCTTGATCCATCTGGTGAATTCCTCCTTGAAAATTCAGCTCAGCTATCACACTCTGCAGAGAGGACCTATCCTTTCCTCCCACCCAGCAGAGTTGCCAGCACCCCTCACAGCCCTCCCTATGGCTTTGGTAGCATCATTCTGCATGTCTCAGTCCCTCACTAGACTGGGAGTTCCTTGAAGAAAGAATTCATCCTGTTTATCTCCAAAACCCAAGCCTCAGGCCTGTAGTAAGTGTTAGCTGTCCATAGGTAAGTGAATAAATGGCTTTCTGAGAAAGTATATTTGCTGTCTATTACCAAATACAAATTTCCACAAAGGTAGCAGCTTAAAACAATACATACTTGGTTCAGTTTCTGTGGGTCAGAAGTACTGGCACAGTTTCACTGGGATCCTTGCTTAGGATTTCACAGACTAACATCTACATTCTCACTTGGAGACTCAACTGGGGAAGATTTGATTCCATACCCACTTGGGTTGTTGGCAGACTTTATTTCCTTGTGGCTGTAGGACTGAAGGCCCAACTTCTTACTAGATGTGAGCTAGAGGCCACCCTCTGTTACCTGCCATGTGGCTTCCCAACATGGCTTCTAACTTCATCATCCCAGGAAGGAGGGTCTCGAGAGCAAGTCTGCCAGCAAAGCAGAGTCATAGATAACACGACAGTCACTGAAAGGACATCCTTTATTGTGCTCTGTTGCTTAGAACCAGGTGATAGGTTCCACCCACATCAAAGGTAGGAATCCTTGGGAGCCAGCCTAAGGTCTGTCCACCACTCAAAGAATAGAGTAAATCTTGCCGATAAGTTCTTTACTTTGGTATAATCCCCCTTTTCCTTTTCCTTTGGGTTCTTGCTTGCAGGTGGTTTTACAGCTGTTGGCAGATCACTTCTGGAAGAAGATGCAGCACCAGTGGCCCCACGTCCTGGGAAAGGAGAATCCATTCAATCCGCAGATTGAGCAGGTGTTTGGAGACCAAGGCGGGCACTGAGGCCCCAAGGACATGTGCTTCTGGGGAGGCAGCAACTTGGCTAAACTCATTCAACAAATGGTTATAGGGGCTGCCTGTCACAAACTCACAGGACCCTCTATAGCATCATCTTGGTTTTCTCTCATTTAAGAGTTCATCTAAATAATGGTGTGACTCTGTGCTTCCAGGATCAGTGCCCCTGTAACCCTCAAGTGACCCCGAATGAAGTGCTTTGGGTGCCATTCTGAGTCACAGCGTATCTGTCTGCACCCTTGAATGGCTAGTTATTCCAAAAAATAAATAAGAACTCTGCTTGAGTGACGTTCAGCAACTTCCCCAGGGTCTTGGTGTGTCAGGAAGTGACCCTCCTTCTGTGGCTGACTCCTTAAAGATGGCTCTTCCCAGGAAGGCCACTGGCTGGCTGCCAAGGCCTCTCACACCAGAACATGCAACTACAACACAGAATTAGGTACAACTTAAATACTTACTTAAATGTATGAGAGAAGAAATGAGAGAATAAATCACAACAAATTACAAATTTTTACAAGTTAACAAATATAAGCGCCACAAAGTCTAGGGAAAAAATGACAACTTTAAAAGATTTTCTTACATTCTTTGGCTACATAATCTGATTACTTCTTCCTATAATAATGATTTTATAATATGATTGTTTATAGGTAGAACAGAAATTTTTTTTTTCTTATTATTGATAGTTTAGAAGAGTTTCTTTCAGCTACACAACTCATCACTGGTAAAGCTGTGTAAATTTCTAGGATGGTTTTCCAACTGGGAAGACCTCGATCAGATTTCTTTTGTGGAGGAGTCATTAAAGACACACACCCTATCTGTAGTGCTGGTAAAGCTTTGTGTTCATATAAGCACACATATAAGAATTCTGATTCTATTGCACATCCTTCTCACCCATGTGGCACTTCCTGGTGCTAATGGAGATGGGGCTCAGAGTCTGTGTGCCGCCAGCACTCCACCTCAGAGCAGGCCTGCCCTTCTACATTCTGCCCTCAGGAGCTTGCTTGGCACAGCCCAGAGTGTGGGCCAGTTCTGGCCAGGGTTCTCGGGGGCCGGGGAATAAAGGCTCCAGCCTCTCCGTTTAGTGCTCAGTTTGGGAATATACTCTGTGTGCTTCTCAGGGGGTCTCGACAGAATCAGCCTCCTTTGCTCACAGGAGCTGTCGCCCTACATGACTCTTCTTCCTTCCTTGTGTCACTCTCCTCACTTCTCCTTTCCCACTTTTGGGGATCACTCCCCAAATAAACTACCTGCACCCAAATTTTTGTCTTAATAAAGATGAAATTATAATGACAGTATGTGTATAATTGTGTATGCTTTATTACTTTACTATTTTTAATTTATTTATTTATTCCTGATAGGGAGACACTTCTATTTTGTCCAGGCACCAGCATGAACCACATCTTGCAGTCATCGTATCCATGACTGGAAGACCTTACCCCAGACTAGCTCCCAGATTTGTGCATTTCACATCTCATTTCTCCTCCATGATCCACATACTTCCCATGCCAGGAGCTGTAGTTCGCTTTCTCCTGTGATCTGACCACCAGCCCTGCACTTTGTCTCCATGCTGGTGGACAGTAGGAGCGTACCTGGAAGTCCTTCCTGCCCCAGGATGGCTGGCAGTAACCTGCACAGAAATAACAGCTAACCACACACACAGTGCAACCTAAATGGATCTCCATTTCAACTTCCCCAAAATTCCCATGGCTTTTCCAGAGCCACCAGATAAAAGGGAAACTGTGACAGAGAGGAAGCAATTGTGTTTAAAATATCTTACTTTTGCCAATTTTACAAAGCATTGGACCCTGTGAACTCATTGTTGGGGCCCCTTCCAGGGCTTTGGAAGAAACTCTAAAACTTAATCTTTCTTAGATTTATGGTAAATCCATCTCTGCTCAGAAGATTAATCTGCCAGGTTTGTGTTTGGAGGGCCAACACACTTAAAATATTGTCAACCCATTCATTTCTGTCACCTGAGTAGGATCCTTGGCTCAGAATGACCAGCACATGTCCTCAGGAGGTAGATCAGCAGGGGACCAACAAGTCCTCAGGAGGCTGCTTGTCTGAAGCAGGAAATACAAACTTGGAGAATAAAGATGTGAGGTGTTGGGCTGTGGTGGTGGTTTAGTTGCTAAGTCGTGTCCGACTCTTGTGACCCCATGGACTGGAGCCCATCAGGCTCCTCTGTCCATGAGATTTTCCAGGCAAGAATACTGGAATGGGTTGCCATTTCCTTCTCCAGGGGATCTTCAGGACCCAGGAATTGAAATCAGGTCTCCTGCATTGCAGGCAGATTCTTTACCCACTGAGCTACAAGGGAACTTGGAGAATAGATTAAAGATGTGAGGTGTTGGGCTGTGGACACCTGGTATACCTGTCTCCTCCTGGTTCTGATGTTTCAACATTTCATCTTACTTCTAAGCACTAAAATACCAACACTCGTGTTGTTTTGTTATTGTTTTTTTAAATCTGAAATCTAAATCATTCAGTCTCAAAATATACCCAGAGAACACTGCACTAAAATTTTGTATTCATTTAGAAAGAATTCTATTCAATCCCCTCTGTTTAAAATGCTTCCAAGTTACTTCATTGCTATTCTAATTTTTATTTCCCAGAGTACCAGTGAAGTTGATCATCTTGTATTGCTTTTGCTGTTGTTGGGGGCATGGAGAATTCATTTTAGGCCTTGATCTTTTTCCAGAAGGCCCTGAAGGAATAGAGTTATTTTATTGGGGTAAACTAGAAGAGGGTATACGGAGACTTATAGGGTCCCGGGAGGGGGTTCCCAGGGATGACTGTCCTGAGTCTGATCACCTCCTGTCTCCCACCCCAGATGTCATCTTTGTCCTTGCTCCTTTTTCCTGTTTAAATTCTCTTAGAGACTGAACTCCCACCTTAGGGATTATTTAACCAGTTCCATCTTTCTCATTCTCCATGTGAACCAGTTCAGATGGGAGAACGGAGGCCCCTGGGTTCTGAGCCTTGGCCTCCTTCCTGGGCACAGCACCAAGAAGCCAAAGGATGGGGGAAGATGGTACTCCTTTCTCACAAATACTGCACAAAATAAATACTAGGTATCACTACTGTCTCCACAAGAACTGGACTCCCAAGTCAGGTCCACTCCCCTGGACTGGGAGTCCAGACTGAGGCATGTCCACTTAGGGCACGCTCTATATGCTCTAATCCAGACATGTTCTTTCTTTGAGATCCAACTGTGGCTTTCTCTCTGGCTTGGAGATATCCTGTCCTTGTAAGGTGTTGTGTGTACGTCTGATGACTTCTGAGTGTCCAGAATTTATTGTGGAGCCATGGGGGACAGCTTCTATCCCGTATTTCTGTACTGGTGTCCCCTTGAGCTACTATTGTCAGCCTCTGGTTTTTCAGAATCGTAGTATGTGGGTGCTGCCCTCTGAGAGGCACCCCTTTATTGGTGTGGCTGGCACCCCTCTCCATGCCCTTCCCCCATCCGGGAGTGACCTCCTAGAGACAAGGACTTGAACCTGAACAGAAGCTCCACTAGATGAGAACCTGGCCAGTCAGGTTCACTCTGTATGCAGAGCCCTACAACAATACCTGTCCATGAAGAGGTGCTCGATAAGTACTACTGAGTGCAAGAATGAATGAGATATTAGAGTTGCTGTCCAGGATACATTTCCTTATATCTTGCTATTTAGGCAAAAAAAAAAGGAGCATTTTTCTGCCACATTTGAGTTAGTCCCATTGAATCACACTCCTTTTGGTGAGAAAGGTAAAAAAGAAAAGCAATCAACACAGGCAATGCTTTCCTTTCTGGGCCCCCTTGGTGGGGAGGCATGATCTTCATCTAAACTCCCCAACACTATATTGTAATTTGTTTCTCTTTTGTTCAGATCAAAGACTTCTCTCATCCTTTGCTACTGAAATTTGGTTCCTCATTTTCCACATGAATAATTATCAAGAACTTCTATCCCCACTTCCTGGGCGTTTTTCATTTGGTAGAGCCTTTTGGGTTCAGGCTCTCGTAGAAAAATAAAATCAGACCCCAAGCAAGAGCAAATCAATTAAAAAAATCTTATCTGAGATTTGTTACACAACAATGCAGGAAACATAAGAGATGTGGGTTCAATCCCTGGGTAGGGAAGATCCCTGGAGGAGGGCATGGCAACCCACTCCAGTATTCTTGCCTGGAGAACCCCATGGACAGTGGAGCCTGGCAGGCTACAATCCATAGGGTTGCAAAGAGTTGGACACCATTGAGGTGGCTTAGCATGCATGCACATCATGGGACCAGAGTCCCCAGGAATTTGCAGCAGCTACGCCACTCCACCCTCTCCCTGAGTTAGTCCCATAAGAGAATGGATTCTGAACTGCAGTCTATGGGAACCACCCTCTTCCAGAATTAAGAGGGCCTTTGAACTTGAATGGGAAAAATGTTTGTAGTACCCTCTGGGTAAAATTCACCATTTCCTTTAATTATGAATGGGGCAACAAAACACTGTATGTTTATAGCTGTATTGTTAGCAGTCGATCACAAATATTTTCACTTCACTTTGTTGCAGATGCAATCAATTTTCATTACTCGGGACAGTTATGTTCTACAGTCACCTTGGACACTGAATTAGCAAATGCTGAACTGCTGGTCCTAGGGGAAATACAGGGTTACATACCTGTGAGAATCTGGTCACAGCATCATGGTGAATCAATCAATATACAATCTTTTTCTAATGTGTGGTTTTTGTTTAAAGACACCTTTTTAAATTTATAGTTGATTGATTGACATTGAACTCACAGCCAACAGCCCTAGAGCTCACATCTGAATGAAGCTTAATTACCGATCTATTTTCTTCATAAGGCACATCTTGGTCTCCTGCACTTAAGCACACAATGTAGCGCTTCAGCTCTGCACTCAGGGACTATTTTAAACAGTGGAATCACCAACAGAAAGCATAAACATGACCAAAATGAGGCAGTAAATACGTTGTAGAAAGGACTCTTGTTTTCCGTGTGAGAACTGAAACAAGAAGTCAAAGTCCTGCCTTTTTCAATCTCAGCAATGGGAACATGCAGGTTAGGTGATGGAAATTTCTCATTGCTCGAATGACCGCAAAAGTGTCGTGAGTGTTAATTGGGAGGTTACAAATAAATTTTAGCCAGTATGTGAATTTACAGATCCAAAATTTGTGAATAATGCGGAATGACCATATCTTGAAATATCATTTATGGCCATCAGTACTTTGAAACACCTGTAGTTATTAGACCCGTTGTAAAAGAAGTACATATGGGAAGAATGGGTACATGCATATGCATGGCTGAGTCCCTTCACTGTTCATCTAAAACTACCACAACATTGTTAATCAGCTATACCCCAATAATGGACGCCCATTTTTAAATATTTCAAAATATTTTTAGTACTGTGATACTTTCATTTCGATACGAAGGGTTTCTTTTTGTAATCCTTTGTGTTTGCAATTAAAAATGTTATTCTGAGAAAGGATCTCCAGCTTGCCCAGCCTCCCAAAGGGCTGCATGACACACACAAAGTCATACATTCTGGGGTGTTCTGCTTTGAGAAGGAAGAACTCCACAGTCTAAAATGTCTGGGAGCACAGCAGAATTTATCTGCTTCCTGGGAAGTCATAGGGTGAAAGTTCTACAGTAAAAAGATCTGCTTAGCTCATCATTTACCCAGCAGTTTTGACCGAGAGCCCCTTCTCCTCAAAGGAGAGCTATTAACACTGTGGCCATCATGGTCTACAGAAACACCTTGGAAGATGCTATGAAAAGGAATCAACCTCTAACACGCTCACCAGCAGTATCCAGAGAGAATTTCCCAGGTATATTTAGACTAGAACCCCCACTCCTCATCTCTTGAGTAAAGCGGGATGTCTTTGGAATTCCTCTCATTGCAACAAAAGCTTTCCTGGTAGAACTAAAAATGACTAAGGCAGCATTTCTCCTAGGCCCTGAGACAAATGTATAGATTTCCTGATAAATGAATGCATCAATATGCTACTAACATGTCAGTTTTCTCATTAAATCTGAGTACAGAATCTGTGGTTGCTTAGCAGGATGAACTCCTCAAATCTGATCTGGTAGAGGGTCTAGCATAAATATTCATATAAGCCAGGGCTCTTTTAATCTGGTCCTTTGCTTGGGGTAAAGGAGTTAGGGGTGGGTTTAAAAGCTTGCTTTAAAAGCTTGTTTCTGGGTCACTTCTTAAAACTGCAATACCAAAAAATAAGAGCCTCATCATCATGAATCTGTCATTAAAGAGGATTACACTTTTGAAGCTCTTGGATGGATAGAAACGGAGAGGAGAAATAAAGAGAACACAATGAGGTTTGCTAAGAATTTCTTTGGGCGTTGTGCTCCTGGCTGGCTGCTTTGTTTATACTTAATTACGTGGACCATTTATAGGAACCCTTTCAGCCTCAGAGCGCTGCAAATGTAACTCACGGGTTCACAAAGCTGCAGTCAATAAACTGCGGCAGAAAGATGGGCGAGAGCGTGCACCAAGGGCTTCTGTGGCGGCCCATGCTCAAGGCAGCTTCCAACCTGAGAGGCTTTCAGTCTTCCCCTGAGGACTCTACCCTCTGAGATGCACACTTGGCACAGGCTCAGAAAAAAAACCCAGGTGTTAGTATTTTCACAGTGATCTCCACATGGTCCCTCTGCAAACATCAGCCCGAGCCTGGACATTGAGCGAGGCTGCTAAGGGAGCAGAGAGCTTTTGAGGAATAATAAGTGGAGACTCCAGGCTCATATAACTCCAGGATAAAGACAAAACACCATCCTTCTGTCTCCTGGAGCTAGGGAACACATCAAAACACAACCAGTGGGAATTTCAGGAAGCAACAGGTTTTGGAATCACTTGTCTGGGTTTGAATCTTGTTTAAGCTTCTGGTCCCTCAGTTACTTCTCTTCCGAATGAGAGTATTAACACCTGTTTCCCAGAATTACTGAGAATATTGAGGACAAGAGCGGATGCTTACAGAGGGCAATGTGACATGTATTATCTCACTTAGTCCTTACAATGATATAAGGCAGGTCTGCCACGATTATCCCTTTTTTTAGAGAAGGAAACAGAAACAGAGGGTAATCAAGTAACTAGATGGAGATTGCACAGCTAATATATGATGAATCAGGACTCTGAAGCCAGGCCATCTGGCTCCAGGCTCTGTGCTGTTAGCCCCGAGATAAGCCCACCTTTATTGTGAAAGATAATGCTTGTACAACATGGCGAGTGGTTGATCAGCACTTGCTCTCATTGTCTCTCTAGCCAGGGTGTGGTTTGGCCACCACACAGGCTGGAGTCTGCTTTGTCTATAGAGGAAGCCAGAACTCATCAACCGACACAGCCTGGGCCTCTACAGGCTCACTCTTTTCCTGCCTGTTTCTTTTAGCCTACATCCCACAGGAGATGTAGGCTAAAGGGAACTTGTCACTACAAGCACAGGCAGTGGGTAAGTCTCCACCGGCTGCCCTCCCTGCCACTCCTTCCACGGAGACGTAGCCCCTATCCCCACCACTGTAAGCCAGCCCAGCCCAGAGGAGGAGGTGCAGGCAGGCCGGCCATACCCAGGCCTAACACTATGGAGGACAAGCTGCCATTTCACCTCTTAGGTCTCAGAATTGTCTTGCATGGTCAAGGTTATGCTGCTACGAGGGAAGCCCTGCAGGATGAGACACAATGTGGAAGAGAGAGGTCACAGGGAGAAGATCTAACGTGCCCCCAGCCCACACCAAGACCTCACAGGTGTGAAAGAGGATTTCCTGGACCTCCTAGACCAGCCCTCCACCAGCTGGATGCAGCTGGACAGGCATTCCCAGGCAAGATTGCATGGAGCCCAGCCAACCCACAGAATCATGGGATATCTTTTCATTTCAAGCCTCTGAGTTTTCCAGGGGGCTGTTCTACAGCAACAGTGAAGGAACAAAGGCCAAGCCCTCTTACAGTTCCATGTCTTTCAATCTGCTCTCTCCTCAGCCTTCTGGCCTTTCTCTCACTGGAACACTCCCGCTTGTTCTTCAAGATCCAGCTCACCTCGTCTTTGTCACAGATGGGAAGATACAGAACAGACACACAATCTGCCAGAAGGCATAAGTATCTCTAGGACAAGGTTCAGTTGCTTATGAGTGAAACCCCAAAGAATAATGCTGTAAAAAGAGAGAAGGTTAGGGGAATTCTCTGGTGGTCCAGAGGCTAAGACTTCATGCTACCATCGCAGAGGGCCCCGGTTCATTCCCTGGTCAGGGAACTGGATCCCACATGCCACAAGACCGGTGCAGCTAAATAAATTTTAAAAATATACAAAAAAGAGCCAGGATGTCCAAACCGTGAGTCTGCTAAAAGAAAGAAGGTTATTTCTCACATAAGAGACTTGTAGTGGTAGGTGGCACCAGGCTGGAACGAGACTCTGTTGCCAGGTGCCCAGGCTCCTTCTCTATTTTCACTGCCATCTTCAGCATTTAGCTGCCACTCAGTTCAGAAAGGTTTCCTGAGCAACTGCTGCCTGAACTGCTCCTGGACCAGTGGGAAGAAGGGTGAGAAGAGGATCAGCCACATCTCCTCCCTGGAAGATGACTTCTACTCGTACCTTAGTATGCCAAGCGTTAGTATGCCAGCTCTAAAGACAGCTAAAAGCTAAAAATTCTATCTAGCCAAGTGTGCAGCTGAAAATGAGTTTACTATCAGGAGAGAAGGGAAGATAGATGTAGGAAAAGTAGCAGTCTCAACTCAGGGTAAATTAGAACCCCCTGGAAGGCAACTGAGCACTACCACTAACCCACATGTCAATTACCTCCATCCCCTGCTACTTGAAACATGGTTCTCAGACCAGCATCATCAGCATCAACCAGAAGCCTGTTAAAAATGCAAGATCTTGGGCCACCTGCTAATGATTCGTAATTGAATTATAACTATTCTTGGATGATTTATTTGCATACTTGAAATAGTTTGGGAAGCACTGACCTAGAACAGCAGTTTTCAACCCTGGTTGTATGTCAGAATCACCTGGGAAACTTTCTAAAGCCTCCTGAAGCTTGGGTCCCACCTACAGAGCCTCTCATTTAATTGGTCTGGGTGAAATTCAGGCATTTGTGATTCTGAAAACCTCCTGCTAGTGATTCTAATGTATAACCAAGTTTGGCAAATGATGGCTCTAGGCTATTTGGGGGAAAGAATTTGTCTCCTGAGTAACTTCTGAGTCACCCTGGCTGCAGCCTCTCACCTGACTCTCTGAAAATTTGTTTGGGGCCTCTACTCTCTTGCTCCCATTTCACCCCATTCTCTTCATTTTGGCTTGTCTGTCCGCACTTTGTGGTTGGAAGTAATGCAGGGGTTACACTGTAGCGCAGCATAGCAGGGACATAAAACTGCACATCCCCCACCCCGCCTTTAACAACCCCCTCCCCACCTGGAAATCCTCCGTTGGTCTCCTGCTCCTGGCTCACTGGCCACTTAGCATATTGGTCAGTTCTCAGTTCCTCCCTTGAGTCCCTATTTGAAGTATTCCTGGAAATGTACAATTTTTACTTCATTGTGCAGAGCAAATTATTTCTCCTCTCTTCACCTTACTCCCTCTGAGGTTTATCTTTTCACATTACAGGATTCATTAGGGAGATTACCAAAAAATCTACTTTGAAGAGAAAGAATGCCACTCCCTTGGGAGACAGAAGTGGCTGTGGAAGATGGTGTTTGGAATAATAATAGTAAAAAATTCTTCTTTACTTTCATGCATTTCAAAATCTTTTAGAATCCATACTAGAAACACTGACACATTTATAAATCTACTTCTTTAAAAGTAAAACCTTTCATAAGGCAAAAATATACCATAAGTGGGCTTCCCAGGTGGTGCTAGTGCAAAGAAACTGCCTGCCAATGCAGGAGACATAAGAGACACAGGTTCAGTCCCTGGGTAGGGAAGATTCCCTGAAGGAGGGCATGGCAACCCACTCCAGTGTTCTTTCCTAGAGAATCCCATGGACAGAGCAGCCTGGCAGGCTATTGTCCATAGGGTCGAAAAGAGTCCAACACAACTGAAGCAACTTAGCACGCACACATACCACAAGTAGAGTCAAAGGACAAAAGGAAAAATGCGGGTGAGGGAATTCAATTCATTTCACGAAGAGCTAATCATCTTCCCAACATATGAAGAATTCCTAAAAATAAAGAAGGAAAAAGATAATTTAAATTTGAACTTGGCAGAGAATGAGTGGAAAAGTTTACAGAAGGATCAAATGCCCCTTATACAGAGGAAAATAGGAAAGTATGTTCAACTTCAATCATAATTGGATAAATACAAAATGAAACTGCCCTGAGAGACTCTTGGTTTCTGGTCTGGTGTATAATGAGTTTGTAAGTTGTCACTCCATCCTAATAACAAGTAAAAAGCTGAACAAACTAAAAACCTCTTAGATCTACCAGAAAATTGAGGTCACAGAGCAAACCACTGCACCCAAAGTTGGAGAGACAGGCAGATACAGAGAATCACATCTTACAACCTACAAGGAAACTAGTACAGAGTACATCGTGTCTGGATTTCAACAAAAAATTAGAAGACATACTTAAGGCAAAAACAAAAAGAAGTCCACAGTTTAAAGAGACAGAGCAAGCATCATGCAAAATTCAGATATGACAAGGATGTTGAAATTACCAAACTGGAAATTTAAAATAGCTGTAATTTTAAAATAAAGGCTAAAGAAAAAAGATGGGGAAAAAAAGAACAGAATATACAAGAACTGTAAGGCAACTATAAAAGCTATAATATACATACAATAGGAATACCAGGGGAAGAAAGAGAAAACAAAGAAGAAATATTTGAAACAATAATGACTAAGAAAGAAAAGAAAGAGAGAAAGTGAACTCACTCAGTCATGTCCGACGTTTGTGACCCCATGGACTGTAGCCTACCAGGTTCTTCCGTCCACGGAATTTTCCAGGCAAGAGTACTGGAGTGGGTTGCCCTTTTCTTCTCCAAAGGATCTTCCCGACTCGGGGATTGAACCTGGGTCTCCCACATTGCCGGCAGACGCTTTACTGTCTGAGCCACCAGGGAAGCCCAGTGACTAAGAATTTATCCCAAATTAATGTCGGACATCAAAGCTCAGATCTAAGACTCTCTGCTGCTACTGCTAAGTTGCGTCAGTCGTGTCTGACTCTGTGCGACCCCATAGACGGCAGCCCACCAGGCTCTGCCATCCCTGGGATTCTCCAGGCAAGAACACTGGAGTGGGTTGCCATTTCCTTCTCCAATGCATGAAAGTGAAAAGTAAAAGTGAAGTTGCTCAGTCGTGTCCGACTCTTCTCGACCCCATGGATTGTAGCCTACCAGGCTCCTCCGTCCATGGGATTTTCCAGGCAAGAGTACTGGAGTGGGTTGCCATTGCCTTCTCCCTAAGACTCTCAAAGTACACCAAATAGGCTAAACGCTCTGCTGAAAAACCTACACAGAGTCACATCATTTTCAAATTGCAGAAAATAGGAGATAAAAATTCTGAAAGAAGACAGTGGAAAATGACAGCAAATGGTATTGGAATAACTGGATACCCACATGCAAAAAAAATGAATCTAGACACAAATCTTACACAGTCATAAAAATTAATTCAAAATGGGTCATAGACCTAAACATAAAATACAAAACTATAAAGCATAACATAGGAGAAAACCTGGATGACCTTGCATTTGACAGGACTTTTTAGATTCAACACAATCCATGAAAAAAACCATTGATAAGCTGGACTTCATTAAAATTTAAAATGTTTGCTCAATGACACTGTCAAGAGAATTAGAATACATGTTATAGACTGGAAGAAACTATTTACAAAATATATATCTGATACAGGACTGTGATCCAAAATATACAAATAATTCTTAAAACTTGACAATAAGAAAAAAAAACAATAAAAAAATGAACCAAAAATCTGAACATTTCAATTAAGAAGATACACAAATGGTAAGTGAGCATATGAAAAGATTCTCAACAACATATGTCATTAGGGAACAGCAAATTAAAACAACATGTTACCACCGAAAACCTAAGGACAAAAATCCAAAATACTGACAACACCCAATGTTGGTGAGGACGTGGAGTAACAGGAACTCTCATTCATCCCTGCTGCTAGGAATATGAAATAATACAGCTATATGAGAAGACAGGCAGTGTCTTACAAAACCAAACAACCAAACATACTCTATGATACAGTCCAGCAAGCCCACTTCTTGGTATTTTCCCAAAAGAGTTGAAAACTTAGGTCCACACAAGAACTTGCACATGGATGTTTATAGCAACTTCATTCATCACTGCCAGAACTTGGAAGCAATCAAGATGTCCTACAGTAGATGAATAGATAAATTAGCTGTGTGATACAACCAAACAATGGAATATTATTCAGTGCTTTAAAAAATGAGCTACTGAGCCATGAAGAGACATGGAAGAAACTTAAATGTATTTTACTAAGTGAAAGAAGCTAATCTGAAAAGGATACATATTGGAATTCCCTAGCAGTCCAGTGGTTGGACATCAAAGCTCAGATCTAAGAATCTCAGACTACACCAAATAGGGTAAATGCCCTGCCAAAAAAGCTACACAGAGGCTTTAGGATTCTGTGGTTTAACTGCCAGTGCCCAGGTTCAATCCCTGATTGGGGTACCAAGATCTCACAAGCCAAAAAAAAAAAAAAAAGAAACAAGAAAAAAAGGGTATGTATTACATGATACCAGCTATATCACATTTTGGAAAGTGCAGCATGTTGACTATAGTTAATAATACTACATTGTATAGTTGAAGTTGTTAAAAGAGTAGATCTTAAAAGTCCTCATCATAAGAAAAACTGCCACTAGATATGGTGACAGATGTTAACTAGACTTATTGTGGTAATCACTTATGATATATACATATATTGAATCATGTTGTAAACTGAAACTGATTTTATATGTAAATTACACCTCAATAAAAATATACATGTAATAAAGCCCTAAGTATATTTTTAATTGAATTGGAAACGTTCTTTTTGCCCTTTTCATTTTTATTCTGTTTAATGATATATATTTTCAATTTTAACTTTGTAATATTTATTATTAATTAGAAGATAATTGCTTTACAATATTGTATTGGTTCATTTGAACCATTTTTAAGTGTATAATTCAGTGGCAATAAGTACATTCATTCATGATGTCTGCAACCACCATTTCTAGGAAATTTTTCATCACCCCAAACTCAAACTCTGTACTGATTGAACAATAAGTCCCCATTTCCTCCTCCCCCTAGTCCCAGTAACCTCCATTCTACTTTTTGTCTCTGAATTTGCCTATTCTCGGTGCCTCATATAATGTATCTCATATTCTAGGTACCTCATTATAACCATGCAATATTTGTCCTTCTGTGTCTGGCTTATTTCACTTAGCATCATGTTTTCAAGGTTCATCCATGTTATGTCATGTATCAGAATTTTATCCCTTTTTAGAGCTAAAAATATTCAGCTTGTATGCATGTACCACATTTTGCTAATCTGTTCATCTGCTGATGTACACTTGGGTTGCTCCCACCTTTTGGTTATTGGGAATAATACTGCTAGGAGCATTGGCCTACTAGTATCTGTCTGAGTCTCTGCTTTCAATACTTTTGAGTATATTCTTTGGAGTGGAGAATTTCTGGATCATATGATAATTCTACATTTAACTTTTTGAGGAGCCACTGAACTATTTTTCACTGTGACTGCAATATTTTACATTTCTTCCAGCAGTGCACAAAGCTTCCAATTTCTCCACATCTTCAACCAACACTTGTTAATTTCCATTTTTATTTGTTTTAAATAACAGCCATCCAAACATGTTTGAAGTTGTGTCCTATTGTAGTGGGTCAGCTTTATTGAGAAATAATTGACAAATAAAATTGTAATATATTTTAAATACAACATAAAAAACAATAAAGTACAACGTGATTTGTGCGCTTCATTGTATGTAAATTTTATGGACTGGTGGGAAGCTAGTGAATGCACTGATACCTGTAACTGCTGTTAATCTTTATAAAAATGTCAAGGAGGATTTTTTAATACCTTAAGGATAACATATAGTTATATGTACACCTATTGATGAATCATTTTTCTAACAAATCTTGAGAGTCTATAAAAGGTCACTGGAAGAATCCATTCAAATATTTCACAGTTTATTGTGAATTGTAATATTTTTACAGGCATATAAAGAGTTTTACGTTTACGCAATTGCTAAGCTATTGGTTTAATTACAAGAAAGAAATACTAGAGAAAAAAAAAAAAGACTGTAAGCTCCCAAACTTTAGAGTATAAATGGGATCATAACTTGGAAGAAGGAAAGACATAAGGGAAAAGAGAAAAAGGAGAATTAGGATGCAAAAAAAAAAAAAACATGGCTCATGAATTACCTTGAAAGCATAATTTTAAAACACAATTATCTTAATTCATTCCCATCCTGAGAAAAGGTACAGAATAAAGCCAAACTTCCTCCCTGGCCGGCTGACAACTTTATTAAGCCAAATGACTTCTAGCAGTCCCCATTCAAAGAAGCAGAATCCCTTTATGGGAGGCCAGCCTGGTGCAACATTTGCCAGAGAAAAGTGCAAGGCATTAATTACATCCTGGGTTATATTGCAGATGATGTCAAAGCTGAGTGGCTGTGTGGACCAAGACCACAAGGGAAATGTCTAATCACTGGAAAATCTGACATTTGCAACATTGTCTGTTTGCTTCCCAGCCAAACAAGGCTGCTCCTTGAAGATGCCAGAGAGGGGCTTTACCTCTCTCCATCATGGTGTAATAGTTCACTGGGCCATCATATTCTCTGTCACAGACCCCAAAGAAAATAAAGATTAGCACAAAATATGGGTGGAAAACTCAAAATTGGCAAGGAAGCTAAAGCATTTTAGAATATTCAAAATTTTTAGTAACTGTGGGAGACAATGCAACATATTGCCTTTTGGAGTAAAGCCAAAATTTGAACGTTGACTCTGCTGTGTGACCTGGGGAAAGTTATTTAACCACTCTGACCCCCCGATTCCTGGGTCTCAGATTCTTGTATTTAATATTGCATTAAATTAAATTACATTCTCAGCCAATGGCACCCCACTCCAGTACTCTTGCCTGGAAAATCCCATGGACGGAGGAGTCTGCTAGGCTGCAATCTATGGGGTCACTAAGAGTCGGGCACGACTGAGCGACTTCACTTTCACTTTTCACTTTCATGCATTGGAGAAGGAAATGGCAACCCACTCCAGCGTTCTTGCCTGGAGAATCCCAGGGACAGGGGAGCCTGGTGGGCTGCCGTCTATGGGGTCACACAGAGTCGGACATGACTGAGGTGACTTAGCAGTAGCAGTAGCAGCAGTAATTTAATAATGAAGTTAAATTGGATTAAATTAAATTAAATTCTCAGATTCCTGCAGTTAACATAGAACATCTGTGAGATTTAAATGAAATAGCACGTGGAAAGCACCTAATATAACTCCACAACACTTATATCTACATTCCTCAAATCCACAAATAACTAAAAGTTTTTCCTAACTTATTTGGGAGCAAAAGCTGACCTGACCCGAGGCCATTTAGTCTTCATCCCACTTAATGAGAACATTCATGTTTCTCTGCAGAAGTATTACTGTTCTGATTAGGGGGAGTTGCCCTAGACCCTTCTGGAGTATCATATAATATGTGGTTTACACACAAGATTAACTTTATAAATTCAAAATATTCTGAATCCCAAACCACATCTGGCCCTAAGAATTTCAGAAATGGGATTGTGAATCTATCTGACATCTTCATTTTATTAGTACTTTAGAGAGTCCCTACTCCAATGTTCTTGCCTGGAGGATCCCAGGGACAGGGGAGCCTGGTGGGCTGCTGTCTATGGGGTCACACAGAATCGGACACGACTGAAGAGACTTAGCATAGCATATTCCTACTTCATGGCACAGCAAAACCTTCCATGTATGGATTTAACTTATGTTGAAAGACTTTATGTGAGCTGATTGTGGTGTGAGTGGATTCTATTACATAAGTGTTTCCCTGTTGCACTCAGATGGTCAAGAATCTGCCTGCAATGCGGGAGACCCAGGTATGATCCCTAGGTTGGGAAGATCCCCTGGAGGAGGGCATAGCAATCCACTCCAGTATTCTTGCCTTGAGAATCCCCATGGACAGAGAAGCCTGGTGGGTTACAGTCCATGGAGTTGCAAAGAGTCAGACACGACTGAGAACTAAGCACATCTATGTATGATATAAGTAAGGTTGGGGTCATGTTCAAGAGAGAAGCACAGTTTCTGAGCACAGGCTTCTGCTACCTCCAGACAGCCCTTGAGTATCCAGGGTACAGAGTTTAAGGAGGAAAAATTATGGTCACTGCTGATCAGAAGACACCACTGAACAAATGAGGGGATCAAGGAAGAGGAAACGAGAAGATGACCATACCTTTGGCTCAAGTCCACCAAGAAAGCCAAGAAAACAGACCAGCAACTTGCACTTGCCTCCCAATTGAGGAGCAAACAGCTCAATTAGAGATATCACCTGATGAGCTAGTAAGTGCATTAAAAGTACAGCTTCTGAGCAAGTTTTCATATTAAATGGCTGGTTTACAAAGCAGCAGATGGCAAGAAAATGAAAATGTTGAAAGATCTGACTTGTAGAAATTGGTTTTTAAAAGTTGTATAAATTAAATATAAAGTGTGAGTACAGTTACAGGAAATAAGTAGCTTTCCATTCATTTCAGCCTGCTTAATTCTTTGGCATAAATTGTTCTGAAGATGTTATACACTTACACTCATTTTAACTGAATTAATAATAAAGGCCTTAATTTGGTTAACAGTTTAGGTAACCAGTCTCTAAAACGTCTCTCGGATACGGCTTGAAAGGATGCCAAACCAACTTGGCAAAACCTATCAGAGAAGTATGGGCGCCATCCTCTGGTGAAACTCAAAGCTACAAATGTATTTGTGTACCACTTTCAGCTGCTACAAATTCAATCCTTAGACTGAAAGAGGTTATTTGATTAAGTCAGCGTTACTTCCTCCAGTGCTGATCTCCTTCCAAAATTTCTATAATCAACTCTGTAAATTCACTCTAATAAACTGAGATATTGTCATGCTTGAAAGTCAAAGTGTTAGTCACTCAGTCATATCGACTCTTTGCAACCCCATGGACTGTAGCCCACCAGGCTCCTCTGCCCATGGGATTTCCCAGGCAAGAATACTGGCATGGCTTTCCATTCCCTTCTCCAGGGGATCTTCCCCACCCAGGGATCAAACCCAGGTCTCCTGCATTGCATGCAGATTCTTTACTGTCTGAGCCACCAGGAAAGCCCTATTGTCATATATACATTACAAGAAAACATACATAAAAAAAGCTTTATAAGGAACTATTTTATAAGAATCAAAATACATGCTCACGTGTATATACTTGCAGGTTCCCAACTCCAAATACGTTTAATCCTTTCACTCCACCTCAGAAAACTTCAAAAAATATTTGCGTGTATCAAGTAAATAATAAAGACATAAATATTTTGAGTCATCTTTCTTAGCATTCAAATGTTGCCTTTGGGTTAGATGTGAGAATTAGAGAGATTTGGAAAATTGTGGTGGTCATGGAAATAAACAAAGGCTACCCAAATGAGAAACAGGCAAAGACAATTTACTCAAGAATTGCTATAGCAAGGGAGTCAGCCACCATCTTTCACTTGTGTTGGCTGAGACTCAGAGGCAGATGGAGGAGTGGGAAAGTTTTATGGTGGGAAGAGGGGAAGGCTTCAGTAGTGGCCTGACTCGAGGTGGCTGGCGTGGGGAAGCTTTGGCAGGCTACCTAGAAGCACAGCATCCTACATACAACTGGTTAGGAGTACACGTTTAGCTTTCTCACATTGGTCCTAAATCGGAATTGGAGATAGACTTTAGGGAAGCTGTCAGTTGGTAATCAAGTCTTGACCATCTGGGGTTGATTGTTACAGAGGTTACTGTTTGGCTTCCTGGAACAGTTACTAGAGATAGGGCTCCATTTTCTACAAATCTAGATAGCAAACTTGCTTCCTAGGCTGTTTATTATAGATAATGAGTTGGTTGCTCTTGGCTGGTTGCTGCAGACCATGGGGCAGAGTTCTATTCTTACGTGTAGTCTGGTCATTGTCTGTTTTGTGTATTCGGTTTCTCATGCCAAACGCAACAGCTGAGAAGCTGGACCCTGAGAAGAAGGAGCCCTGTCATGAGTGCATCAAAGCCAAGTCCTGGGTCCACATCACTGCACTCAGTTCCGCTTGAGCAGACAAGAGGCTGCAGTCTGTTAAAGCCCTGCTCTTGGTACTTTTTTGAGACAATAAAGAAGGATGGGAGGAACTAAGGAGAAAACAACAAATAGCATGTAGAATAAAACACGCAATATTTAAATGTGCAAAACAGCATTAAAAAGCTCCTGCCGCTGGCCAATGTTACTCTCACTTAGAGCAATAGTAACAACCCTCCACACCAGCATCCCTGTTAAAACTCTAACTTTGTAATTATCCTCCAATTAAAATAAATACATTTATTAAAAAAATAATAATAAAACCTCTAACTTCTCCTCTGAGGCACTTAACCAGAGAGGCTCAGGTCGCCTTCTCCCCTCATAGCAGGGAAACTCACAGGACCCTGGGTAGAAAGGAATTCATCAGACCTAGCATGCTCCTATTGACCAACCCCCCCACCTCCACCCCATGTGGCTTTGAGTCCTAGGGAAAAGGGAGTCAGCATCCCTTAGAGAATCTGGTCATTGTCCTGTGTTGAGTTTCTGGGCCTCAACGTCTCCCCATGTGCTGGTCCCAGCGGTCTCTGCCTAGGTTAGGGAGGCAAAACTTCCCAGAGGCCTGGGCTGGGAGCTGCCACCAGGGCAGTGGCTGGAGACCCAGGCCTCCTGGACACAGGCTCCTCCCACTTCCCTCAGAACTTCAGAGGCCTCTTCTGGGCCCGTGGGTGCCAAACAGAAGTAGCTGACTCCCCTCAACAATGGTTTTCTTGGAAACAGGGAGTTTTTTAAGTCCACGTTCACAGAGAAAAAGGCTGTGAAGAGGCTTTTAGAAGCTCAACGTTTGGTGCCGCAGAAGAATCCGAATGAAGGAGGCCATTTGTGTCCTCAGAGCTTTTTCTTGGCCCCCAACCTCATTCAAGCGGTAAACAATCTGCCTGCCAATGCAGGAGTCACAGGAGATGGGGGTTGATCCCTGGGTCAGGAAGATCCCCTGGAGGAGGAAATGGCAACCCACTCCAGTATTCTTGCCTGGAGAATCCCAAGGACAGAGAGCTTGGAGGGCTATAGCCCACGGGGTCACCAAAAGTCAGACAGGACTGAGCGCACACACACACAACCGCACCCCATTCGAGAGCATAACCAGGCCCCAGGTTGAGAAGCTGCTCAGAGGCTCCTCTTCTGGTCTCTTGAGGAAACTGTGCTTGAGCCCCTGGGTAGGGAAAAGCCAGAAGCAGGATGCCAGGGAGGAGGGTCCCCGGACTGAGGTGAACAGTGAGGGTAAAGTGCAGTCATGGTGCAGCCAGGAGGCCCCACCTGCCTGGGACCCAGGTGAGGACAGATATCGCTCCCAAGTGGTACAGCCACCTGGCTCAACTTACACAGATGCCCATTTCACTGGGAGTTCCAGAGCTCAAACCACATTTTGGACCTCAATTTTCTTTTATTATATATTTCTTCCTTTGAGAAATAAAAATGGGAAATATTTTATTCATTAACTTTTATAAAAATAAATATAAATAATATTTTATTTTTAAAATAAAAATGAAAAACATAGTTTAGTCACTAAGTCATGCCTGACTCTTGTGGACCCCATGGGCTGTAGCATGCAAGGGTCCTTTGTCCATGGGATTCTCCAGGCAAGAATACTGGAGTGGGTTGCCATTTCCTTCGCCAGGGGGAAAAACATCTACCTGTATTTTTAATAGGTAATACATTCATGGAGATGAAAATAAAAATAATATACAAAGGTAAAGAATCTTGTTTTCATCCCCAAATATACAAAAATAATAATTTTTATTCATTTTTTCCAATCTTTCTTTTTGCAAATATAAGCAAATATGAATCCACACCCTCTCCTCTATGCAGCTTGCTTTTATATTTAATGATAAATGTTGAAAATCTTTCCACATCAGTTCATGGAAAACTTGAACATCTTCTTTTACTGCTGCATGATATTCCATTGTAGGGCTTCCCAGGTGGCTCAGTGGTAAAGCATTAGCCTGCCACAGCAGGAGACATAGGTTGAGAAGATTCCCTGGAGAAGGGAACAGTTACCCACTCCAGTATTCCGGCCTGGAAAATTCCATGGACAGAGGAGCTTGGCAGGTCTTAGTTCATGGGTCACAAAGAGTTGGACATGACTGAGCATGCACGCAGGATGGTGATATTCCATTGTGCCATTGTATAGATGTACCCTACCTTATTTAACTACCACTCATTGATGAACATGTGTTGTTTTTAATTGTTATTTCAAAATTGCACTGTGTATATTTTATTTTGCAGTTGTACAAATTCATCTGTGCAATTCCCAGGAGTGGAATTTCTGGGCCATAGGGTGCTCACATGCTCAGTAGCGTCTGACTATTTGCAACACTATGGGGGACACAGTCTCCTGTGTCCATGGGATTCTCCAGCCACAAATACTGGAGTGGGTGACCATTTCCTCCTGCAGGGGATCTTCTCAAACAGAGATTGAACACCCCATCTCCTGCATCTCCTGAATTGACAGGTGGATTCTTTACCGCTGAGCCACCTGACAAGCTCCAAGCCATAGAGTACACACATAATTTTGAAAGATTTTTTGGAGAGGGGAGAAGGAAGGATTTATTACTTACAGGAAGTAAGGAGAACACCAGGAACATTTCCCAAAGCTGTGTCTCTTCATTTCAACAGATATTGCCAGCTTGCCCTATAGGGGTTGCACTAATTTGTATTTTTACCAGCAATGCAACTATACACAGAGTCTTGGACAAAGTACAGTGAAGATTTACATACCATTTATAGAAAAGTATATATGTAAAACTTATAAATTAAGCTCACAAGCTGCTAAACAAAGTATATATGTTCTATTCTAATGCCGTGAAAAATATTCAAAGGACCATAACTTCCAGGTTGAATTTAGAAATCATGGGTTGCTCAGAGTTCTACCCACACAACTTAGTGAGCAATCTATGGCCTGCAGCTGACCTCTTCTCTCTCAATCCCTGAATCCCACACTCAGGGGGGGTCCATGCATTCACACATGTAGACACCCGCACCTCCAGTCCTTATTCATGTCACCCTCTAAACAGCCACCCCTCAGGGTCAAGGAAGCATATCATCATGATTGACCTCTGAGAGGATGACCCAGGAAAGAGCCACACAGTCCCCTGAAGCAGACTCTGGCCATTTGGGTAAGAATTTCTAAGGACCTAGAAGCCAGGAGCATGGCCCAGGAGGGGAGGTGCAGGTTCTGAGTGGACATGTGCCCTTGGCCTGACAGAGGAAGTGCATGTTTGGATGTGGACCAGGGCAAGAAGAGGCAGGTGTCTAGAGCCTGGAGCCCAGGAAGGAGCCTATTGTCTGGAAAGCCATTTTCATGAATCTTCATAAAGAAGCAAATCTTCTACTATGCTTATGTCCTGCCTCCTAAGACTCTTATCCTAGCAGATTCTAGAGCAGGACTTTGAATACTCCCTTGGCTAAGAAAGGTATTTGTCTTCTCCAAAGGCCTGCCCAAGGACAGAAAAGAAATAAGGCAACCTTTCAGGCAGTGTCCAAATTCAGATTCTTATGCTCTTAGCAATAGTCACAAGCTCTTTTTATATAAATCCAAAGCAAAAGTGAAATCAATACCACAGTTTCAATTAGTCTATCCCACTGGTAAACCAACTGTCTGGATTTTTAGTTCCAGGGATATGATCATTCTGTATTCTTGTACTGACCATCAGGAATAAGTTTGGCATCTCATTATGCCTTAAGATAAACATGGGTTATAAACTGTAGAGTTAAGAAGCAGGAAAGAAGGAAGGGCGGAGGAAGTCCTCTCCGGGAGTCCTTTGTTATTTACCTTTTATAAATTAATTCTCAACAGCCATTGATTCTTTGTCAAGGTCAGCAATAACAGTATCTTTCAACCACGTTAAGTTATTCATTTGAAAACATATCAGGAGCTACCACCTGGAGATGACTTTCCTGTTTTGTTGTCAAACCTATCATTTAACTTTTCAGCTATTTTTGCTGCTGCTCTAAGATAAACAGAAGAATCCAAGAGTTCACTTTATGATAAGGCCTTAGATTTTTCTTAAAATATTTTCAGCCAGTAAGCCCAAAACATTCCTTTACTTACAAACAATTTCTTGTATGCAATCTTATTGTGACAGCAGAAAAAATGTTAAAAATTAAAATTCAGAAGGAGCCCTTTTATCTAACACAATCAAATAATTGAAAAAGTCAATTATAGTGGGAAAGCATTATAAAAGATTACACACACATCTCAAATATTCATTTTCATTCATCCAGTGTATTGTGAGGACAAGGCCTTTCATTTGAGCAGAAGTGTGCAGAATGAGCTATAGGGCTTCTGCCTTACATAAACAACCAATGTGCAATGTTCAGGTCCCTAAAAAGAATCAGAATTTAAAGACACTTGTAATGTCATCTCAGAGTACTATCCTTCTAGATTTCTCTTACTTTCCTCTTTTCTGCTTAATATGATAGCAGTTCTTTATAGAACTTATAGTTCTCATAGGAAAAAAAAATTCCCCTCTCCCTCTTTCAGTTTATGTAATATTTAACTATGTCATTTACAATAACATTTACAACTGGCATGATCAGATTTGGGAACAAACAACATTGACTCTTTTTCCATTTGTTTGTGGAAGCAGAAATGCACACACATACTGGAGAGCAGCCTACTGGCATCTGGATAGTTATTAGTCAATAGATTTTGCCAGGGGGATGAGCAAATTAATATAATCAGATAGTGGAGTAAGACTTTTGGTCTGTTTTTGATGCATGCATACACACACACACATACACACCCCCACACACACCCTGGCTTCTCAGGAGTGTGGTGCTAAGGAATATCCTTTAATTTTCCTGAGAAGATTTATAGGAATGCAAATGAAAGAAACCAAGAGAAAGAGAGGGTTTTGTCTGAAAAACAAAACAAAACAAAAAAAGCCGAGAGAGCTGTGTAGAGGGTTTTGCTGTGAGAGGGTTTTGCTGTGTAACAAATTTATCCAAACTAAGCAGCTTGAAACCTCACCCAGTTATTATCTCATTGTGGATTTATCTCACTTGATCTTCTCACAAAGGATCAGGTATAGGCTGGCTTAGCTGGTTCAGAGTCTCACCCAGCTGCACTGACAGCTGGTCAGTTTCCTTCCTGAAATCTGGGGTCCTTTTTTGAGCTCACATGGGTGTTGGCAGAACTGCGTTCCTTATGGTGATAGGATGGAGGTCTTCAGCTCACAGAGGACTCTGCCGTTTTCTGCTACACAGCTCTCTTCAGAGACAGTTCACATAATAGCATCTGGCTTCTTGGAGGCGAGTAGGAGAGTCTCCTTCCAATCTGCTAAAACAGTCTTAGGTAATGAGACCACAGGAATATATCTCATCACATCAACCATATTCTACTGCTTAGAAACAAGTCAGAGGTTCCTCCCACCCTCACTCAAAGGAGATCATAAAATTCCATGTCGTTGAATGGGAGTCACCTTAGGGTATGTCTGCCAGAGGAGGGGAGAGGTGACAACAGCAGAGCCTGGGGACTTCGTGGGGACTGCGTGGGGACTGCAAGACACTGATTTGGGAGACGGACAAACAGAATTTTGGTAGCTACTTATGCGTCTGGGACTTGGGGAAGTCAGAGAAACTTACAGGGCGCATTTTGGTAATTTGGCATGATAATCCCCTCTACCCTGTCTCTGGGAATATTCAGTGACAGTTTGTGTTGTTCTTCAAAGATTCTGGAACCAAGTTTGGGTTGCTTGGGGGTTTTTTTGGTTTGTTTGTTTCTGTTTAGTTTGTTAAAAGCTTAATTCTCAAACTAATTAAAAAAACCTTTTTCTCTTACAATTAGAAAACATAAAACAAAGCTTTACTTAACTACATAATGAGGAGGTCAACAGAGAGACAAAAGAGCTGGCAAGAAAAGCATTTGAGAAATAAGACTGTAATAGTGAGAAAATGAAAGCAAAAATGAGAATGTCAGGTTAGATATAAAATTGGTTAACTTCCTTTAGAGCAGCAACACCATAACGTTTGGGGTTATCTTCTATCAGGTCAAACACACACGTACACCATATCAGCTTTTACAAGTTAACTTGTAACTTTAAGGGGCAGTTAAATGGATGGGCCCTCATCGGTTGTGGCTAGTTGGTCAAAGGAGTCACATCCCCCAAGAGAATCTTCCCAGGAAATAGCAGGATATCTAAAAATCAAAATGATCCAGTTATATTTTGGTTAAATATTTTGCTGCTTATGGCATACATAAAGGACAGTTATTAATGCTTTTAAACTTAGGAATACACATGGTTTAGCATTATTGCCAGTTTACAGATAATGAAACTAAAGTTCAAGTAAGTTAACATAACTGGCACCAGATAGATAGTCCAACTCTGATCTGTCTTTCCACTATACCAGAGAAACCTAACTAGATAAATACTATTTGTTGAATAAAGGAAAAGATCCACTTTTGTCCTTAGAATTTCAGGACATTCTAGAAAATTAGTGAGTTATTACAAGAGTACTTGGTGGCTCAGTCAGTAAAAGAATCGGCCTGCAATACAGAAGACACAGGTTTGATCCCTGGGTGGGGAAGATCCCCTGGAGAAGGAAATCGCAACCCACTCCAGTATTCTTGCCTGGGAAATCCCATGGACAGAGGAGCCTGGTGGGCTACAGTCCATGTGGTCGCAAGAAGTCAGACATGACTTAGCAACTAAACCACCACCACCACAAGAACAGTAGATGTTTTTGGTAGTAATTATACAGTGTGTCAAAAGTCAGTTTTCCTAATACATGTGATGGCTTTGCACAGCTTTATCTTTACATAATAAAGATGATGACAAATTTCCTGCAGGTTCTGAACTGGCATGTATATTACTTGTCAACAATAGTAATGTATCATATATCAACAAAAGTAATGGCATAAGAAAAGAAACTCTACAACGTGTAAGGAGAATGGCACAAATATCTTCTTCCTTTTTTCTTATGTTATCTGTCAAATTCAACCAAAAGTCACATTTGAAAGACCATCTGAAATCATCTGAAACTTGTAAATAGGCAGAAAAGATTATAGAGTGTTCTTATAGTGTCATGATGGGCTTGACTTCCTACTAATTAGGCTATTTCACAAATCTTTGGGAACAAAGTTTAGTTTCTAGGATTTTGTTCAGTGGAGATGTAAATAGTTTATGTTTATTAGAACAGATAACATCAAAGGGAATAACTTATTGTCCTGCTGGATATTAACCAGTTTTGTATCTAACCCAGCAGTCTTTCCAAATATCTCTAAATATCTTGTTCCTGAGTGCTCTTTCATCTGGTTTTAGTGTCTTACCAGTTTCCCCATGAATTAGTGAGTTACAGAAAATTACTGACATATGTTCATTTTATATTTATATGAATCATATTTTCTTCTTGAAAATTATAGATTATCAGTCGTCATGTCTCCAGTGTAAATAGGAGAAACTTGATGGAATGACCACTAATTTGGAACTAGAACACTTAGATTCTATCACTTACTAGCTGCATGATCTTCAGCAAATCACATAAGCTCCTTGAGACGCAACTTCCTCATCTGTTAAGTGGGAATAATAGTATTGCCTTGTCTACAAGGAATAATAATAGGTCTGAGAGTCAAACAAGGTTATGGAACAGTCTTAGTGATTGAATATCTTTGTTTCCAAGTGAGAGTTTACTGATAGCTTTTAAGCTTTTGTAACAAAGACTGCTGGTTTCCATGAAGGGGAGCTGATAATAGGATTCCTCAAAGGTTTTGCATTTGAGAACTGAATCACAGAATTGGCCTTTCATCCTCAGAAGTAGGATGTACAGTAGCCCTATGCAGGTAAAAATGGGCATCTTTAGACTCTTCAAATTTTTGCTTGGGAGTTTTGTTTGTTTAGTTAAACAAGAAAACAGTAACCTTTGTATCTTAAGTATTTTCAATAGTGTGTGTGTGCGCTAAGTCACTTCAGTCATGTCCTTCTCTTTGCAACCTCATGGACTGTAGCCCGTCAGGCTACTCTGTCCATGGGATTCTCCAGATAAGAATACTAGAGTGGGTTACCATGACTTCCTCCAGGGTATCTTCTCAACCCAGTGATTCTTTACCACTAGTGCCACCTGGGAAGACAGAACCTAATCAAATGGAACAGAAGGTGAATTCACCATTAACATCATCTACTCTACTCCCTACAATATCTCCAGTTCACAAACAGGCTATCCTTTAAAATGTTTGTGCCTTATGTTTTGTCAATTATACTTTATATTTAGTAAAATGATCTGAATTCTTTTTTTTTTTCCCTTTTTCATCCAAATCTATTTGAAACAACAACTTCAGTGAGATTCTCCTCCCAATCAGGTGCTGGGAAGGAGCTGGAAATACAGGCATGAAGAAACCCAACACCTGGCCTTATGGTGATCAGACAGCACTCAGTATTTTAAAATAAAAGACATGGTGGCTGCCAACATTTTCATATCTCAGAAGTAGTACCCTGTTGAAAAAAATGCACAATACCAGAGTTGCAAGTTTTAACTTGGGGCAAATGAGGACTGCAGCCTGGGAGGCAGCATTTCAGATAGCTCTGAGAAACTTCTCTGAGAAGGCAAGAGGGGAGCTAGGATATATAAGAGCTGTTGCAACAAAGGGCAGATAGGAACATCAAAAGATTATTGTTAATTAAAGAAAACCAGATAACTCAAGGTAAGGAATTTAACACTTTTCTATTTACAGGAAGATGCAAGAGTCTGGGCTCACAGAAATCATTTCTTTGATATGCATCTCAGCTACCTAGGGCCAGTATCCTGTATTTCCACTTCCTGTCTCCTCAGGTCTGAACATAGGGAGTGGCTGCAGTCCGATAGCTACTCAATGGTAGGTATGTTTTTCTTTCCTGCATTTCCTCAGGGCTCACCAGCTCACATTGGAGGACCGCAATTGCAGATGACTGTGACATCTTTGATATGGCAGGAAATATTCCATTTCTCAACCCTTTAGTAAAGAAGCTCAAAGCTACCAGGCTATAAAGCTTAGAATCTGGCACTTGTGATACTGGCACCTTCTTCAGGGGCAGAGACACTGATTCTAAGCCATAAGCACAACCTGCCAGGAATCTGCCATCAACTTTTTTCTTTTATTTTTCATAAATGGACTGATGGGTTGTGAAAATCCTTCTGCTTTTACTCCAAAGGGCACTGAGTAACTTAATATCTTGAAGGCTTTCAGGAGACAAGAGATTGTGGCCACAAGTTTATCTTCCTCACTAACTTTTCTGTGTTAGGAAACCATGAGCGGAAATGTAAAGTTAAAACAGCTAAATCCCCCTACAATTGCACAGTGTGTTGAACTATCCAGATTATTCTCTCTGTAAAACCATACTCATTCTTTCTTCTACCTGCAACTCTAAAATAGAAAAGAAATTTCACTTTCAAAATGCAAAGATTTGACTTTACCCATGGCAAACACAATACAGTGTTATAGTAATAGTTGCTTAGTTGTGTTCTACTCTTTGCAACCCCATGGACTGTAGCCCACCCAGCTTCTTTGTCCAGGGAATTTTCTAGACAAGAATACTGGAATGGGTTGCCATTTCCTTCTCCAGGGGATCTTCCCCACCCAGGATTGAACTGCTCCTCACATGCATCTCCTGCATTGGCAGGTGGATTTGTTAGGTATTTAGAATAGGAAAAAGGAGTCCAGAATGGCAGTGGCTAAAAGACAAAAAGGGAAAAGCCCATGAAAATAGAACAAAGGAAGGTCCCAGGAAGGGAGTGAAAGCCTCAGGTAAAACAAACAGCCCTTCTGGCTAGCCCAGTTTACATAGGGCAGACTCAGGGGAAGGAGAAAAAGCAAATAAAAAGAGGAGCCAAAATTGAGTTGGCGGTGCGGGGCGTGGTAGTGGGGTACTTCTCTTCTCTTCACATCTTTTTGGTTGGCCTGCCATCAAGCCTCAAGGATGTATTTTCTTTTGCTTCCTAAATAAAACTGAGCTGTAATACGGAGCTGTAACACTGGTCCATCCCTCGCTTCAAATTTTTGTTGTGACAAGACAGAACCGAGAAATTACACACTCCCCCTGACAGATTCTTAACCATTGAATCACTAATACAGTGGATAGTGTCAAATCCTGGCAGAGCAAAGACCATTTCACAGTCAACAATACACGGCCAGATCTAGCCCGGGGCCTACTCCAATGGCTGTTCAGTAAGGGTTTGTTAAGTAAATGAAGAAAAAAAATGCTAACTCTTTTTAGTAGGGAGGTGAAGTCAGAAAATTATTTTCAGTAGGGTAACTGGCCACCCAGTTTTGTCTGGGACAGAGGGCTCTCCCAGGATTTTTTTTTTTAATTGGAGTATAGTTGCAATATTATGTTAATTTCTTCCATAGAGCAAAATGAATTAGTCGCACATATACATATATCGCACTTTCTTGGATTTTCTTCCCATTTAGGTCACCACAAAGCTCTCCTAGTATTTTAATGCTAAAACCAAGGAAGTTTCGGACAAACCAGGACAAGTTTGTCACCTGCCTAAACAAAATCTTTCTAGAAATATATGAGTCAACATTAAGGCTCAGATGCTTTTGAACTGATTTGGTTTAGTTTAAGTTTTCGTTATTTTAGGAACAAAGGAAACATTTCCCTATTTGGGGCCAACAAAATACAGATCCCCTTGCAGTGCACTTTGTAACACTGCTTCTTTGTATTCTTTCTTCACCTGACCCATACCAAGGCTGAAGACCTGCCTCCAAGCCACACACTCTTGGGCTAAAAGCACTTAGGAAATGTGCCTTTGGCCCTCTCATGACCACGTAAAACACAGTTTGGAAATGTAGAACATCTAGAGTAAAAAGCTGATGTCTGCAAACTCACTCAAATGGTGAGCTAAAACAAAAAAAGATCTTAGATATAGATTTAGCTTTAAATATGCATAAGTAGAGATAAACCAAAATGTTAACAACTATTGAATCTCCTTGGTAGGGTTATGAGTAAAATTCTTTATGACATTCTTTCAATTTTTCTATATTTTTGAAAATTTTAAAAGTTAAATGTTGAAGGCCAGGGGAAGAGTGAATCTGAACAACAGATTGTTTACAGCAAATATCTGAATTTTCACTAATGGTCTATGCCTACATTGACTTTGATAAAATGATTTCAAATCATTTTATTTTGATAGTGATTTTCAAAACTTGCATGTGTGCAAAGATTGTGTGCACACTTTCCAGGAAGGAGACGCTCCCACAGGTAAAGAGTGGAGGTAGCGAGTAATACTTAGATAATGTTGGTAGCCAGTGTGTTGGATACCTGAGATTTGGAGGATATGGCCATGGGTGTTATTTTAACTTTTAACCCAATAACAATGTGCTTCACTTTTGCTTCAGCCACAGTGGTGGCAACAACAGCCTAGAAGAGTAATCCAAGTCTTTGGGTTGTCATCTTCAATAAAGGTATTCTTATTCCTCTATTGAGGGAACTCTGCTCAATATTCTGTAATAACCTAAATGGGAAAAGAATTTGAAAAAGAACAGATACATGTATACATATATATAAGTGAATCATTTTGTTGTATACCTCAAACTAATACAATATTGTTAATCAACCACACACCAATATAAAATAAAAACTAAAAGAAAAGAAAAATGCTCTTCATCTGAAAGACATGAATTCTCACATTACAAAATCTCAGCACAGTGAATGGAGAGAGAGTCCACAAAGGCTCATCACTTTCCTGAAATTTCAGAAAACTGGAAATAGAAAACCCAACAAAGCTTCCAGAGAGAAAAAAACAAGTCACATCAAGGGATTAAAATCAGAATGGCTTTGGACTTCACAGCTAAACTGCTGGAAACTAGAAGCCAATGGACCAAAGTCCTCAAAATCTAAGGGAAAAATATTTTTAGCCTAGAATTCTATAACTGGCCTAATTATCAGTGAAGTATGATGGTAAACCAATGACATCAGACCTGTTAGTTCTCAGGAATGTGCCTTCCAGCATCTTTCGCAGATGCTTCACCAAAACCAAGATTTAAACCACAGGAGAGGAAGAGATAGGATGTAAGAGCCAGAGGGAGGAGAGGGGGGAAACAGGATGTGCTGGTCTTATAATAAACTTTGTAGAAATACCAGGCCCTTAAAATTTGAAAATAAAAACTGAAAACCTGGCATATTGCAACAATATAAAAATAAATAAATGAAGGACAGATTAGGGAACACAACCTGGAGTAAACTTAGTATATCAAATGCATACTCTCTGACCTCAATTAATTCTAAAAGCTGAACCACAAATTTGGCTCCATTCTTCCAAGGTGCTGAGATACACAATCAGTTACAAGATTTATAGTGTCCATAGGACAAACATACCACAGCTGTTCAACAGAAATGCAGCTTTTCCTAATACCTGAGACAAAGTTCTCCCATGGGCTCTCTTAAAAAGGACACTGCATAATGTTGTAGTATATATCCTTGAAATATCACAACAAAGTATACAACAGTAAATTTCCCACTGCATTTTCTCATCATGCCCATCGAAATAGGCAGATGGCAAAAATGGAAACACAATTAGTACAAGTGCTTGAGCCAGAAGCACATGTTCCAAAGGCAGCGTTAAAAATGTCTGTCCTTCAATCAATGCTCGATGAGCATTGCTTCTCATAACCTGGATTGCTTTTTTGTTGTTGTTATTGTTCCCTGCATCTCTGTATTTACCCCAGGTTGGGGTTTAGAAACATAAAGCAGATCAGATAAACTCAGACAGACCAATGGTCTGAGATTTTTATTCTACTTGCAATCTAACCAGTTAGCCAGCCACAGATTCATGGGTGCTGACGGAAGACAGTCCTGGGTTATGGATAAAGGACTGTATTACTTACAGCAATAACAGTAATCAGAGTAATAGCATTTGTGCCAGTTACCTAAGCCCCAGTTCCTGCAGGACAATGCAAAGAGGACCAGATGACACCTGCGCATCCTCTGGGTTGCATTACAGGAGAGGAACCCTGCACTTAAGAAAACTGCATCTTTTATAATGATCAGTATGTCTGACTTTCGTGCTCAAGAAAGACACTATCTCTATCTTCCAAGATTGTAAACAAACCTGTTCTTTGCTCCAGAGGGAGATACTTTTTCTTCCAAGGATTTCTACTATACAACATCTGAGGGAAGACAGTCTAGAACTAACTTGCAAGGGAAGTACAAGCTGTGCAGAGATGCAAGAGAACCATGGAAAACTGTCTGCCAGGTGGGCAGGAGGAATGACAAAGGCAGGTTTGAAGAGAAAATCTCAAGAGAAGACTGTGGGCCAAAGAGAAAATGTATTCCAAGCCTCAACAAGACGTGAGGTTCAGATCATAACAGTAGTTACCACTGTTACAAACAGATGGAGCACCTTTCTGCTCCCAGGTGGCTCTGGACCCTAGGGTCTGGCTTTATTTCTCAAGCTGTATGATGCTGGCAGCTAGAAGGATGGAACATTGAAGTACAAAGGACACAAGCCTAGTGTCTCCAGAAGAATATTCCCCAAAGCTGCAACAAACATTATACTTACATCGCATTGGCCAGAACTCAGTCTCATGGCCACTATAACCTTCAGAGGCACCTGGGAAATGCAGTCTTTATTCTGAGCAGCTACATGCCATTATTTGAGCTCTATCACTACATAAAGAGGGGATAACTACAGTCTCTGTCATACCTTTCAAGGCATTTTCCAAAACAAGGACATTTGCTACCCCAAAGAAACTCTGGGCCACTGCTAAAATACATTTTTTAAACTTTGCATGCTAGAATTCTGTGTGAACACCCTTAGATCTCCTAATGTTACCTGTTAATTTTATAGGAGAATTATATAAGTGTGATTTATGCCAGACCATATAGGAATGGATAAAGAGGTTGTGGTACATGTATACAGTGGAATATTACTTGGCCATAAAAAGAAACACATTTGAGTCAGTTCTAGTGAGGTGGGTGAACCTAGAGCCTATTATACAGAGTGAAGTAAGTCAGAAAGAGAAAAACAAATATTGTATATTAATGCGTATATACGGAATCTAGAAAGAGGTACCGATGGACCGATTTACAGGGCAGCAAGGGAGACACTGACAGAACAGACTTGGGGACACGGTAGGGGGAGGGGAGGGTGGGATGAATTGAGAGAGTAGTAGCTTTGAAACATAAACATCACCTTATGTAAAATAGACAGCCAGTGGGAATTTGCTGTGACACAGGGAGCTCAAATCTGTTGCTCTGTGACAACCTAAAGGGGTGGCAGGTGGGAGGGAGCTTCAAGAGGGAGGGGACAAATGTATTCCTATGGCTGACTCACGTTGATGTATGGCAGAAACCAACACAATATTGTAAAGCAAATTATCCTCCACTTAAAAATAAATTTTAAAAATTAGCAATCAATTTTAATTGGTTTAATGCAATTCATTTGGTACACATATATTGAGTACCAACTGTGTATTACACACCATGCTCCATGTGATCATCACCTCACTTAAGGATCAATAAGTTTCCATTAAGGGACTGAAGCTGCAGGCCCCAGGTCAAGCTTCATAAAGGATTTTTACAACACAAAACCTTCAGAGTTTTGTTTCCACTTTACAAATCAGGAAGCCAGAGGCTCAGAGTAAAAAAGTAGTTTTAAAAAAGTCCCCAGTGGCTCAGTGGTAAAGAGTCCACATCCAATGCAGGAGATAAAGGAGACAGTGGGTTTGATCCTGGGTTGGGAAGATCTGCTAAAGGAGGGAATGGCAACCCATTCCAATATTCTTGCCTGGCAAATCCCATGGACAGAGGAACCTGGTGGGCTACAGTCCATGGGGTTGCAAAGAGTTGGACATGACTAAAGCAACTGAGTAGAACAGAATTAGGTTATACAAAAGTAGTTTACACTTAAGTTTCTTTCTTTTCTTTCCTAACTTGCTGTTCTGTGCCAAGGTGTTTTCCTCCATTACTCCATTCCTTTCTCAACAGACTAGCCAAAAAGTAGATAAATTATTTGACCAGTTTGTTTTTCCTTTGGTTTTTATTCTCAGAAGATTTCTTATGTAAGATTTCCTATATTTCTAAATGTTTTCATTTGACTGGAACAATTAAAGCTATGGTGACTCTTTCTCATCAGCTTTAACATTGACTTTGACTTACACTACATTGTTAGGGGCTTCATATTATTTTAAGATTACATTACAAATTTCCACAACAATTTGTAACTAGGAGATGGTAAGATGTTCTCTCTACAATGTTATTTCAAATGCACTGTGGGAGGTGGAGTCAAGCAAACTTAAACTTGCCTATCAGTCCCAGGGGGCTCATAACACTTCCAAGAACTGAGCAAAATAATAGGTAATGTGGAACATCTAAGTAATCCCATAAGATTACTATGCCATCTAAGTTTTCATCTTACCAGTCTGGAGTCTCCTGCTTTGTTAAACCTCATTTACTACACCTAAATCTCTGAATCTTGTGAAGTATATATTTTTTAAATGACTTCACTCACATGAAAATCTAACTTGTGGAAGAAAGCAGATTAAGTCCATTTTCCACTTTTATAGAAGTAAAAGTTGTTTTAACTTCTCAAGGAAGTCTTAAAAAAAACAAGAAAAAGATGTTATATTGAGTGGAGGCAATTCTAAAACTGTATCATTACTGTTATTTTCTTTATGACAAAACTTCAATAAATGCCGTAAAATGTTATTTGTTGCCAAGAGAATTTCTAGACATCTTTAAATCCCCAGCAACTTCTAACTTCTGTTCTGACAAGAACAGAAATCTTGGTGTTGGGAAGGTAGCTAGCCTGATCAGATTTATATCTGCCTCTGTCTAGACCTTCTTGGGCAGCTAATTCCACAATAAACAATCACTGTCACTTATTAGGAATTTACTTTGCCTTTTTACTGGTCTGAGGCCTTAATATCTATTGTCTTATTTAATGCTCCCAATAGATTATGTTGTAGGTACTAGAATATTCAATTTGTAGCTGAAGAATGCTCAGCTAGTAAAGGAGTGTAGATCCAGCTACCTATAAACAAACATTAATCTCCCTAACATATAAATTTACAAATCAAATAATAAGGATAACTGAAATGTGGGCAAACAGTGCAAATACGGAATTCACAAATGAAGCAATGCATAGGACTAACGAACACATGGAAAGATATTCAAACTCACTTGAATCTATCAAAATTGCCTAAGCGATTTAAAAATGTAATCAGTTTTTTGGGACACTTCTTAATAGAATTAATCAAAGAAAAAAGTTATTCCATAATAGAAAGGATTGTTTAAATTAACATAATTAAAGCCCACTCAAAGTGCCTGAGAACTCTGGAAATTACAGACTGCTAAAACTCTCAGTGGAACCAAGATGGAGTAGATACATTTCTTCCTATTTCATCCTTTAAGTAAAGTCAAAGCCCTGGGCATTGTATGTAAAAAAAAAAAACACCAGAAGGCTCTGAGAGGTGAAAAAAAACGGGGAGCCCACGTAGAGAACTCAAGACCCAAAGAACAACATGATGGTGAGTTCTCTGGACTTTTATGTGATATATTCTGGACTGGGTGCTGGAGAAGCTGGCAACCCAGAGAGGCCAATGGCAGCAAGAAAAGCCCAAGAAAAACCAGTTCTCTCTCTAGCTGAAGGACCAGAAAAGAGACAGTCTAGCAAGACAGAAAACTTTTAGACAACAATCACCCTATCCTAGCCAAACACCACAGAAAAAGCATGGTCCCATGACCACCCACGCAAAGGTCTGCTAGGGAGCTGAGACTTCAACGCTTGAACAGCTTTAACAAGACACACTTACTGTGTCAATAGAGTCTATGTCATTTTCCTGGTGTGTAAAAACCTCCCAAAACGAAAAGAAAAGGGACAATTCAAATAGCTGTTTTCCTGGACTCTCAAGGCAAAATAACAAATCCTTTCTGCGGCTTTTCTGCAACTCAGGTGGCTCTTCTATTTCTGCTTTCAACAAAAAAGGAGTTAGCTCTAAAAAAGCAAAGCTACTAGCAGTTGCTGTATATGAGAGGCAACTGTGAAATATATAATAAAATGTATTGTATTATATTGTATTAATACAGTATATAATACAATAATAATACAACCCAGGGAGGGACTGAGCCAGTTTACCAGATAAAGGGTGTGTGACCTGAGGCCCCTGATTCTGTTGGGGACATTAGTTAAGAATAGAAATCCAAGCACACAGACCCAAACTGAGACTCCCTCTTGAAACAGTCAGGAGCAGGCAATGGAGAAGGAATGTCTTCCTGTTGGCTTCAGCATCACTGACTGCTGCCCTCCTCAGGCCAGTCTCCTGCAGGGCACTTGCTCCGCACCAGGGAACCCCAGTGCAACCAATCCACTCCGTGACCATGGATGAGGTTGCATTTATCACTATGGCTCCCACATTTATTTTTTATTTTAGTTTTTTGGTTTGATTAACTACACTTGTGACAATCCGAAAACTAAGGGAACTATAAACTGATAGTCCTGGTTTTACTGAGATCTGATTACTGACATTTTCCTAGTTAGTCCTTAGTAACCCATGTCAATCAGTTTTTTCAGTTAACTTTCATAGGAATCTTTGTGGACAGATTCTCCACTTGCAAGATCTTTAAAGTGGATCTGTTATTTTCTCCCCACTTTAAAAGCAATTAGCCCATTGCCAAAAGGTTTTAGCAATTTAAGGTTGGAACTGCCTTTCTGGGATCTAATTCCATGGACCTGTGGACACAGCTGAGCGAGTTGGCAACAGCAGCGCTAGGTGATTCCTTGCGAGGGCAGGGCCAGCGCTTCTGGGTTGCTGTCTCTATGGGAATAGTTGGCTTTGGGCACCTTCCACACCAGACTCACTCCCATTCAGAACCTGAGTAATGCCTATGCAAAAAGCCGACAGGGATTCCTACAGGTTTAAGGGCTTAAATCTCAAACTTTGATTCTATGTTTGGAGAAATGGGAGTGAACTGAAAGGGCAAGCAATAAAACAAATGACCATACCAAATAACCATAGACTCCCAACGCCACTCCACTCCTGTGGCCAGTGATTAAAACAGATCAGAGTAACTGGAGAGGAGAAGAAGCCTAAGGGTCATGGAATTCACCAGCATTATGTGAATTCCCTACCAAGATGTATAAATTGCTCGTATTTACATTGTTTTTATGGAACTAGGGGAATAGAACTGATTATCTGTTTTAGAAATGTAAGCTATTGTTCACCTCTAATTTTTCATCTGACAAAATGAGCAGCTTAAATTCCGTGAAACAAACATCTTTGTAAAGCCTATGGAAAAAAAAAGAAAAAATGAAGGAGTTAGAAGTAGTGGCAGGGCCTGCTGGTGGTTCCTGAAAATGGGAGAGGGGCATACATGCTTTTAGGGTTCAGTCTTTTTCTATGATATAAACTGTTAGGGTTTAGAGACTCTGCTATAGTTAGTCATGCTCCAGCTTCATGTTCAAACAGTTGTGGAATTTTCCACACTGCAGTTGCCTCAGCCTTCATGTGGCTCTCAGTAGCCAGTATATTTCATGAAAGAGGAGCAAAGCCTACAGATCACTCCAGTCATGTCCAGTCCTACATGACTGTGTAGTTTGGGTGCCCCAATTCTTCATTACTTGGTCACAAAGTTCCCATGAACACGCTGACTGCTGGGATGGGGTCTAAACTCCATTTGTCTTCTAGGTTGTCACCCTTCAAACTGCTTCACAAATTCATTCTCCTCCATCTCTTGGATTCCTTTTTCCCACTATCCTCAGGTCTTCCCTCACCTTTGACTCCTCCCCATCAGTGTAGTAACAAATATCCTTCCTCAACATTTCCCCACCAAACTACTGTCTCATTGTACCTTTCCCTTCTCAATCCAATACCCTGTAGTCTTTACTCAGTCCTCCACTCAAAGTTTCATTCTGAGTTTAAATTTTAAAGTGTTTACAAGTGCATGAACATGAGCAAAATGAAAATATTTTCATTGTAAATAAATCAAATATTCTAGAAAGAGTCAAAAGTCAAAGCATTTCTCCATCCTGCACTAACTACTCCCAACCTCTTTCCATTGCACTTTCCATATAAAATTTGGTGCAGTTCCTTCCCCACTTTCATCTGGGTATTTGTGTATTTGTATGTTCCATATACAGTTTCATGTTGCAGGGCATATCCTTTTCGCCCATAAGTTGTTCTGAAAAGTTATATCAATATACATATACATGGTTTCCTTTTCTTCTCGTAGAAAGAGTGTGCCATGATTTCCTATTTCCAATTTTCTTCCCTTTTTATCTCTATTTTTCCTCTTTAAAAACAGTATAGTAAGGATCATCCTTTTATGTGTCTTTGCTCACCTGAAAGTTCATCTGAAGAGAGTGGGGAGGAAGGAGTTAAAGTATCTGGGGTTCTGGGAAAGAAAGAAGGCAGGTGACACATAAATTTTTTGCGAATGTGCTGAAAATGACCTCCTGGCTGATAAGACTAATGATATTTGCTAGATCTCTTATCTATGGAATGCTCTTAGTAGGATGTGGCTGGTTAAGAATGCTTATGGTAAACAGAATTTATGGATTCATGAGGCAAGACTCCTGAGAGTCACACCAGCTATATAACTACATAGGGCACCAAATGGACATGTTGCCTTGCCTCTAGGCTCCCTGCTGTGCTTGATGTCTCACAAATCTCATGAGTGATCTTATCTATTACTTGTTCAAAGAAGGAATGAAAGGTCCAGGAGGTATGCAGGGTTTTTCAGATTTCTTGCTTTAGCCAGTGCCTTGATCACTTGTGTTCTCGAAATTATGAGTAAAGCTCTATATGGATAAGATCTCTGACGCATGTAAGTATGATCTGACGTACTGATCCTTTGTGTTAGCATAGAGATTACTGGAGGATGCCAAGCTGTCATCCAAAAAGGTTGTAGCAGTTTCCATTCTCACCAAGAGTACAGGTTTCTTAGCAACACTGACTAGTTCCAACAATCTGAGGGCCAATAACCCACTGCCATTTAAATTTGTGTTTTTGCTTATTAGTATCATTTTTATATTTTGTTGGTTCTTTGGATTTGTGTGTGTGTGTGTGTGCATTTTCTACTAGTGATATTTGACTCCTTTTTAGGATAAATTTTTTCTTATTAACTTGAGAAACATCACAGTGTAATAATAAAGTACGTGGATTCTGGGTTCAAATCTTGGCTTGCCACTTGCTAATAAGCATGTTGCCTTACCTAAGTTTTAGTTTCCTCATTCAATGCTTATTTCATACAGTCACATGAAGATTATATGAGATAATGTATGTGAAACACCAATAATATCTCCTGGTACATAGTAAATGTTCAAATGATGATAGCCAATCAAAGAAGCTCTTTATATATTTTGTATATTACTTCTTGGATTATCAAATATGTTGTGAATATTTTCTCCTAGTCTGAAGCTTATAATCCAACTTTGCTTAGACTTTGTTTAAATTTGTCAGGAAGGAAATTTTTTACGCAATCAAATCTGTCAATCTTTTCCTCTGTGGATTTTGCTGCAACTTGATTTTTCAGCTGAACCTTTTTATCGAACTGACCACTCCAAATTTCACCTGTTATCTTTAACCCACTTTTTGATTTTGTGGTCAGATCATAAGATCCTCCTTTGGTCTCCGCAGACATCGCCCCTGTATTTCTTTCATGGAAGATAACTGTTAGTCACTCATTTTTCACTCTTCCCTAAAGATCATGTTCTTTTTGTCCTGGCTTCTCTTTCCACATCATACCCCTGTATTGACTCTAATGTTTCAACATCTGCCCCCACACCCCAGGCAGACGACACTGAAATTTTCAGAGCAGTATTTTCTACTGTTTGACATACTTCTAACATATGTTCCATAATCACCTTAAATTTCTTCTAAAACTGAGGTTTATATACCCCTTTACATATACTAAAATATAATGCCTGCTAAGGAATACTCTTGGGCTTTTTTCTTAAACAGTACAGATGGAATATTTTTTAACTTTTTATTTTGTAATGGGGTATAGCTGATTAACAATGTTGTGATAGTTTCAGGTGAACAGCGAAGGAACTCAGCCATACATACACAAGTATCCATTCCCTCCCAAACTTCCCTTCTATACAGGCTGCCACATAACATTGAGCAGAGTTCCCTGTGCTATACAGAAGGTTCTTGTTGGTTATCCATTTTAAATATAGCAGCATGTTCATGTCCATTCCAAACTTCCTGACTATCCCTTCCTCTCATCCTTTACCCCAGCAACCATAAATTCGTTCTCAAGGTCTGTGAGTCCGTTTCTGTTTTGTAAGTAAGTTCATTTGTATCATTTCTTCGTAGATTCCACATACAAGGGATGTCTTGCCATATTTCTCTGTCTCTGTCTGACTCACTTCATTCAGTATGACAATCTCTAGGTTGGGATGGAATATTTTTAATGAACAAAAGAAAAGAAATATGATGATGAATCAATAATATGCACAGACTCTCTCTAGGAGGACACTGCAAAACAGGCAAAAGTGGTTGTGACAAGAGGAAAAGACATACTTTTCACTTAAGTTCTCTGTCTTTTGAATTTTTGAATAATGACGTATAACACTTATTCAAAAATAACACAAACCTACAAATAAATAAAAGGGAACCTGTCACCAATCCCACCAAATCTATATCCTGTTTTGGCTGGTTATGTTACTTATCTACTCAGTCTCTGCTAAGCACTTGGGAATCATCCTCTGTCTCCTCAGATGTGCGTCCAAGTACCATCAAACTGACTCAGAAATGGATCCTTCACCCACCTCCTCACTCAACAGGGACTCTAAGAACACACAATGAGCTAAGCTCTGGGCTAGAGGTAAAAAGATGGTGAAATATCCTCACGAAGTCAGTACAACTCCCTGAAGGAGCCCACAGCCTAGAATGCAGAGCAGTTGTACAGCACAATTTAATAGTATTTCTTAAATAGCTAATTCCTTAAGTCATTTGCAAGTATTTATTTACGTAGGAGATAATAAAATATAGTTTTATAATATACACAAGAAAAAACACATTTGAATGAATACAAAATAAAATGACAGGAGGTGACAGAATTTAGTGTTTATAAATGAGGCCATCAATAACTAACAATTCAAAGAAATTGAAAGTGTACTTAAAGGTGAGCCTGTGGTTTACATTTATAATCTTTTATAATTGAAAAAAAAAAGGCATTAGGCTTTTAAAGGTAATATATGACTTAACAGTTTTTCAAGTGATTTTCATAATGGGTTTCTAGACACCGTCATATATGGATGTGAAAAAAAAAAAGACACGGATTTAGGCAAGCAAAGTATTAGTCCATAGCAGCTTGGTGAGGGTTACTTTTCTTACATAAAGAGTCTTCAAATTTACATTTATTCTTATTACAGGAGCAGAAAGAAGTAATTTGCCAGGTATATTTGAGGAGCCTGTAAGCTATATAGCAAAAATAGTTATTTTTAAAAGCCTGTATTCCATGGAAATGTGCATCACACAGCATCTATAGTAAGTGAGTAAATATAAACCATGTGATTAAGTCTTCTAAATAAAACATTTAACCCCCAAATCTCACACAATATCCCCCATGTCCACATGTCTTATTTGATGGCAGCCATAAGCTTCAAACTAATATGCATTTGCTATTTTTAAAAGGTTCTTACCTCCATTACTAAAAATGTTTCTGCAAAGTCCCTTAGAATTTTTTTCAGTGCTCTAGAAACAAGATATATCATGATCAGTAAATGACCACAATCTTCAGAAAAAAGTACTCAGGCTAGAGAAAGAATGGTCAAGTCAGAGGTTTCTGTCTCCAATCATGGAAGATCTTTCTACTTTGAGACCCACAGCTCTAAGGAGACAATTCAAAATTCCTTACTTTAAAACAAATGTTTTATCATGAATAATTGAATAATCAGATATCTAGGAAAATGAGGCTTTTAAATTAAAATTTAGCAAAATCAACTATAATAAAATTTTTTCTACTAATCATTTATGAATAACAGAAGTGAAATCCGGTGAAGTTTTACATACAAAAAATATAAATACTGCATAATATGTAGTGAATGAATATTGGCACATATACTTTTGTATTTAAAGCATAAAATGCAACCAGCAAATCTGATGCTCTTAAGATACATTTATGACATACGTCAGAAAACCTCTATATGACATGGAAATGTCCCACAGTTTAAGGCTTTCCAATAGGTTTATAGCAAGCATCAGGCTGCCAGAGGCGAATATCAACGAGAACTTGATTGAGTTTTTGCATCCAGAGATCCCGTTCTTCCTTGGTATCTGCAGATAGCCAGTTCCTACAGGAACAAACAAAAAGATCAGGATCCTTTCCCCTATTCCACACCTCCAAGTACTCTTACTGTGGGGTAAACTGAGGGGAGCCTAAACAGTAAAAGGAGTAACTCTTTAGTCACTTCAGTCATGTCCAACTCTGTGCGACCCCATAAACGGCAGCCCACCAAGCTCCCCTATCCCTGGGATTCTCCAGGCAAGAATACTGGAGTGGGTTGCCATTTCCTTCTCCAGTGCATGAAAATGAGAAGTGAAAGTGAAGTCGTTCAGTCGTGTCCGACTCTTCGAGACCCCAGGGACTGTAGCCCACCAGGCTCCTCCATCCATGGGATTTTCCAGGCAAGAGTACTGGAGTGGAGTGCCATTGCCTTCTCCTTGCCCTCTTTTAATGGATGCCAAATCAGGAATCCATAGTAAAGTGCTTCTCCAATTACAATAAAAGAAAATCATCTTGCAGATTGGTTAGCTGAGCCATAACTCACACCAATCACATTTAGAAAATGATGGAACTTCACATCAAAGACAGTAACTAATCTTGCACAGGTGATATGATTGGACAATTTGCTGGTGCCAAGACAGTCATTGAGGGTGGGTGGGTCACCTCTTAGAAGAACAAGCACACCACAGACTTGAATATGGGGACCAACCCTCTAGATCCCTGACTCAGGCTCCCCAGGAGCTCCACAGACTCACGGACTTTCACCTGGCCTTACAGATAATACTATTTTATACTGTCTCCTTTTTTTTTTTTTTTGCCCCACTGTGTTAGTAGAGTACAGTATTTACAATAAGTGATCTAAAGATCCTAAGATTTTGTCTACCCTAATCTCTCTGTTCACACCAGGAATCTCTTCTTTACATCCATATTCAGTTAAAAGTTGAACAGCTGACAGGGCAGGTGAAGGTAGGGGAGAGGGAAATTCCCTAAGTCACAAGCCAGACCATTCTTCTAGACTACAGCCAGGTGTTAGAAGGTTGTTGTATTATACTTCTACATCTTTATAATTTCTCCACATTGGTACTAGTAATGGTATAAGCATGATTAAGCCCTGAGTTGATCATCTATTAGTAAATGGAGGGAACACATTTACAATAAAGATAGCGACCATTTGTTGAGCTCATTCCGCGTGTATGACAACACGCTAAGTAGATCTACTCATTAACCTTTATTGTCACTCTGTGGAGTTTATTCTTCTCTTATGACACAGGAGATTTCAGAGAGCCAGCAAAGTTAAATACCTTGCCATAGTCACATTTGGTAAGTCACTGAGTTGGGATTTAAACCTACATCAGTCAGTCACTGAATCGGGATTTAAATCTAGGTCTGTTGACCTCTCAGGGTTCAACTGCACAATACTGCTTTGCCATGTGATGAAGCATTTCTAGTTCAAATGTTTAATCTATATTTCAAAGTAGGCACTACTGATCAGATGATAAATACTTTGCATTGAAGGAGGGAAATATAGCAAGGTTGGTTTGTAGAAATAAAAATGTGATACATTAAATTTAGATAAAAGGCACAGGTCAGAAAGGCCCTGGGGAGAAACAGATAAATAAGGCAAAGGAGAACGTATAACTGTAAAATGTATATACTCTGCAAAAGGTATGATCAAAAAGTGAAATAAGTTTTAAGAAGCCACAAAGCAAAGCTAAAAGACTCAGTCAGTCAAGACTGAATTGAGAATAGGCCTCTTTCAAATGCTTGGTCCACTCAAATTATGATAATGTTATAATGAGAAAAATTACATGCAAGTGAAATACAGCATAATTAGAACAATATGTGATATAACTATTTCCACCATAGGAGAAGGTCAAAGGAGAAATCTGGGAAGGTTTATGTAACAAGTAAAAGAAGATTTTATGAAAAATGTGAGTAATGTTTATAAGGGCCATGGTGGTCAGGAAGTACTTGGTGACTGAATTTTGTTTGGTTCCCTTATTGACTATGGCCACAGACAGGGTAGCTACTAAAGAAAGTGACTATAAATCCAATTTGCCTCTCCTGTCCTGAATGAGGTCACTGCTGCACAGAAGACCCCCAAAGGAAAGGAGTGGATGAGCTGAATGAACTAAATTAATCTAAAAGCAATCTAGACATCAAGAATTCCCATGGAACGGGTCCCCTTTCTCTCTGTTTTAAAACAAAATGGCGGTATTGGGGCAACTTTGTTCTATTTTAATAGAGTGTCTCTTGCCTAAGCTATCTGACATTTCCACATCAGAAACTCATGGAGCCATTCTACCCATCTCCCTGTCTGAAATATTCAGCCACAATTTGATTAACAGAGATTTTGTCAAATTCTAACTTTTGTCCCTAATCACAATTTTTTACATTGAAGTTGGTGTGCAAGCTTCTCTTGGGCATTCAGGCAAAAGAATCTTAGACCCTTAGCAATAAGTTTCTGCATCTTATACTTAAGTTTAGGGTTAACAAAAACTGACACTCCCAGTAGTTTATTCTATCCATCACCAACCAGAAATTTTCAGAGTAGAGTGAAGTACTTTGGGAAGGTACTTTGGTACTTTGGGAAGGGACAGGCAGGGATGTGTCAAATCTCTTTAAATAATACTTGACTTACCAATTACACATGAAATCTTCAAACTTAACACAAAGAATATTAGCTAACTGCCCCGAAAATGGCTAAACTGTAAGTATGCTGGAAAACATGATAAACTAAGACATAAGTTGAATGCTGTGTTTTTCTTAGCTATATTAATTTTGTTATTACATTCCTCTCTTACTGTTGTGTATGTGTTTTGTCTTCTCATTCTTAAAGCATACCCTCTTCAAAGACAAAGACAGTCTCTGATATTTCTCACAGTGGTAAGGACATAGTGGGCAATCAATTACTTAGTTGATAGAAACATTTATAACCCAATACATACTTGGTTACACAGAGTGTGTCCCTGCATTGGCTGACCAGCGTCTCTCGGTCATCTTCTCTTTGTGGTCGAACAGTAATTAATTCTAAAGTGTTGCGTCTTGCACAAAATTCTCTGTTGACTGGTTCTATCTGCCGACTGGTACAATTGGCCAAATTTAATCTTCCTATGGGATTCTTTAAAACAAATTTTTAAAAAATATGATTAGTAGAAAATAAATAAGACCATTTAAGTCAGCAAGCACTGAGCAGTATTCAACTTGATACCAACTTAAAATAAGAAAACCATTAATTTAAAAGTTAAAACTTAATTACACTGTATTTAGAGAAACATATTTAATATTTATGATTATTTCTTGCTGGATATAAAAATAGAAACCAAAAATGTCAACTGTTCATCTTAGCCAGCTTAAAAAACAAACCATTTGTTATGGAAAACTTAAAATAGATACAAAGTAAAAAGAACAGCATAAGAAGTTTCCATGTACCCATTAACCAGTTCTAACAAATAGAAACAAACATTCAACCCTTTTTGTCTCAAACCCTCTTACTTCTTCCCTTTCTACAAATAGAAACCTAGACATAGTATTTCATCTGTAAATATTTTTTACGTATCTCTAAAAGATCAGGCCAAACTACTGCCTTGGATTTTTAGAAGCCATGTCATTCCTACAGTATGAGAGTAAAAAAATAAAAATAAAACATTGCAAGACTAAATGGTGCTGAAAAATGGGAAAAGGGACAAGCATGGGCCCAAACAATGTATTTATTTATTTATTTAAATTTATTTTTGGCTGTACTGGGTTTGGTTCCTATGCACGGGCTTTCTCAAATTGCAGCGAGCAGGGACTGCTCTCTCATTGTGGTGCCTGAGCTTCTCATTGCAGTGGTTTCTCTTGCTGCAGAGCACAAGCTCTAGGCACAGGGGCTTCAGTAGCTGCAACATGTGGGCTCAGTAACTGAGGCACATGGGCTTAGTTGCCTACAGCATATGCAGTCATCCCAGACCAAGGATTGAGCCCATGTCCCCTACATTGGCAGGCAGATTCTTAACCAGGGAAGTCCTGGGCCCAAACAATTTAGAAACTGCCAATCAAAGTGTCAAATGTATTAGTAATTAAAAAAAAAAATTAGAATGAAATATATCATTTTAAAACATTAGATTGACCAAGTCTGAAAAGAATAGTAATAACCAATATTGATTGGTTGGGGGTAACAAATTCTTATACACTGCTAGTGAAAGCATAAAATGATCTATTACTGGTAGATAATTTAATAACAGTGATCAAAAAACATTCTAAATGAACATATCCAGACCATACAACTTCACCTAAAAGAAATTTATCCTAAGTAAATATATAGGTACAAGAAGATGTTTATATAGGTACTGCTGTTGTTTAGTCGCTAAGTCATATCTGACTCTTCTGTGACCCCATGGTCTATAGCCTGCCAAGGCTCCTCTGTCCATGGGATTTCCTAGGCAAGAATACTGGAGTTGCCATTTCCTTCTCCAAGGGATCTTCCTGTCTCCTGCACTGGCAGGCAAATTCTTTACCACTGAGCCATCAGGGAACTCTTATATAGGTGTAATTGCTGTTTTTTCATAACGCTGAAAAGATTGAAACAAATTAAATGACAGTAGTAGGGGACTATTTAAAACAAATAATAACATTATGTTTCCAGCAAGTATGGAAAACTAAGTAGTCTGAGAGTCCTCTGAAAACCCCCCAAATGCTAGATAACTGAACTTGCAAGACAGCAAAAGAAACCTTCATAGGCCAAAATCAATGAGGAAGAGTGCAGAATGGTAGGCTAGCCTGAAACCTGGCTTCCTTGGGTTCCTAGCATATCTACCAATGCTAGGAACTGGCAACCTTGACTCACAGATTATATGATATAATATGAAATGTGATATTTGCTTTAAAATACCTTAGCAAACCAATGAGAACAAAAGTGTGCTGTGGAGGATAAATGAAACAAGGAAATTAATAAGGTATTTCTCTCTTACTAATTTCTCTTTTTCTGGGTACATTTCAATTATAAAAAGTTAAATATATAGGTACATCTATTTCTGTGTGTATGTGTGTGTGTGTTTAAGTAAAAGAATAAATACACTATTGAATAAAAACACAACTTAGGAGAGTTATCTTACCAGGCTTAAAGATTTATTTTACAGCTATGGTAATTGAGAATGAGAGATACAGACCAAAGAAAACAGAATAGAAAGCCTAAATATAGACCCACATATAAAACGATACCTTGATACATGCCAGAAACAGCATGTGGATGAGTGGGGAAAGAATGGATCATCCCATGATGCTGGCACAATGGGGTTTCCAGATTGGGGGGTGGGGGAGATCAATTCCAGGTAAATTAAATGTTAAACATAAATCTTTATAATTTTTAGAAGTCATAAGGAAGTATATTCTTTATGACTATAGAGATGGTTTTCTTAACTAAGACACAAAAAAGCAAACAATAAAATAATAAACTGACAGATTTATCTTAGCATTAAAAATTCTGTTTATGAAAAGATACTATAAGGATAAATTAAAGCATATGCCAAGCAAAAGACTAGAAAAACAAGTGGCCAAAATACATAAGAAAAGATGCTTGCTCAATGCTCAGTCAAGGAAAATTAAAATAAAAACACAGTAAAATAACATTTTACACCTATCACAATCAGAGTTTAAAAGGCTGAAACAACAAATGTTGCTGGGATGTGGAACACTGACAACTCCTGGTGGGAACAGAACGTTATACAACCAATTTCAAGATTCACCAGACAAAATCTAGTTAAACTGAAGACGTATAAAACCCTACAAACCAGAGATTCTGCTACTAGATACAAAATCGAGAAAAGAGCTCTGATCCAGCTTGGTGCCCTGTAATGACCCAGATGGGTGGGATGGGGGTTAGGGGTGGAAGGGAGGTCCAAGAGGGAGGGGTGATAAGTATACATGTAGCCAATTCACTTTATTGTACAGCAGAGACTAACACAACACTGCAAAGCAATTATACGCCAATTTAAATAAAGAAAGAGCAGTGGTCCATATAGTTAAGTCATAGCAGAGCTGTTTATAACAACAACAATTTGAAATAATCAAGTGCCCATAAATAAGAGAAGTGTATAAATTGATTGTGATGCATTCTTATAATGGAGTATTTCAGTACAGAGAAAGATGGGTAAAGCTCTGCAAACTAGAGCTACGTACATGCTACACACACCAGCCAACACTAACTTCACAAATCATGTTGATTCAAACATGCAAGTTGCAAAACACTATACACAGTATGATACTATTTGTAAAATGTTTCAAAATATGCAACTGCAATAATACACTGCTTATACCATATTCAAAAGCAGAGACATTACTTTGCCAACAAAGGTTCATCTAGTCAAGGCTATGGTTTTTCCTGTGGTCATGTATGGATGTGAGAGTTGGACTGTGAAGAAGGCTGAGCGCCGAAGAATTGATGCCTTTGAACTGTGGTATTGGAGAAGACTCTTGAGAGTCCCTTGGACTGCAAGGAGATCCAACCAGTCCATTCTGAAGGAGATCAGCCCTGGGATTTCTTTGGAAGGAATGATGCTAAAGCTGAAACTCCAGTACCTTGGCCACCTCATGTGAAGAGTTGACTCATTGGAGAAGACTCTGATGCTGGGAGGGATTGGGGGCAAGAGGAGAAGGGGACAACAGAGGATGAGATGGCTGGATGGCATCACTGACTCGATGGACGTGAGTCTGAGTGAACTCTGGGAGTTGGTGATGGACAGGGAGGCCTGGCGTGCTGCAATTCATGGGGTCGCAAAGAGTCGGACATGACTGAGCGACTGATCTGATCTGATCTGATCTATGTATATCACATATAAAAAAATTTAAAGAAATACATGGGAACAAAATAATTTTAGGATAGGAGTTATCTCTGTGAAGGAGAGAAAATTATATAAGGAGCTTCAACTGGACTGATAATACAGAGGCTGGTGGAAATTATGTTTTTTTTGAATGTTCCAAATATTCCACAATAAATCTTAAAATTTTACATGGCTACAATGTAACACATACAGTTATCTAATGTAATATCATAGATATATTTTTACCTATGTGGAAAGGTATCAGGACGTTCATTATCAAGTAAAAATCAAGTTAAAAAAGATATGATATTTTCTGTTTAAAAAGATTCATAAATGGATATATAATTATTATTTAGTATACATTTTAAAAATTTAGAAGGATCTACAACCAAAATGTGAACAGTAGTTATCTTTTATAGATGAGTTTACTTTATTATTCTGCTTATTTCTATTTTCCAGTCTTTGGATAATAAATTATCACACTTGGGCAATAACATTAAATTTTTAAAAAATAAGATGTAATGTATTACATAAAATTCTATTATCAAATTTTAGAAACAAACTAAAATCACAATATTCCTACGGTGGTTTTCCATTTCTGTTTTATCCCAAATTTAGGTAAATCAACTGTTAATAAAATACAGAAGTGAATTTAACATATTTCTGACTAAAAATCAATTAAAAAATTATAAAACATTCCAGAAAAAAAAAAAGAAAAATATATGCCTTAAGGTATTTAAAGAGTGGTCAAATCACAGGGAATGAACAAGATATAAAGTTCTAACACACACACACACACATATACACACACACTCACTACATCTTAATGGCTTAGTAAATAAACCTGAGTGCGGAATTTGGGTGGCTTATGGCCACAGGGAACACTTGCATAAAATATTACCTGAAAGTCAGTCAGGGCTTTCACCACTGACCATCAGTATTAGTATTACCTTTCGTTTCTCATCATCTGGATAAGTCCAATAAGAGATACAGTTTCCAGAAAGAACACACCATCTTCGATGCCAGGCACCAAAACCACTAACATCTTCAAATATGGTCTGAAAAAGTCAATGAAATACTGACTTTAGAAACCTGAGGATCAATTAAATGCTTCTACACATTAAACTTCAGTATGTTGACGTATTTCATACTTCAAAATCAACTTGCATGATTTTCTTTTCCTTTTTTTTTAAAGTACTTAAGTTTAATTTTTTTTATTCTACTCTGTATCAAGGCCAGAAGTCTTGTTATTTCAATCTCAAGAGCAAAGTTAGTACAAATGACTCACCAGCTCCCTTTTGTGTTTACATTACAAAGGTAATAGAAAAGGAAAAATTTGATAGATAAAAATAATACCAAGTTATCATTACTCCCTACTATAATCAGAGAAAAATAACAAGAGGACAGATTTTTCATTTTTATAGCTAGGGTAACTGAAGGCCAAGGAAATTAAATGACAATATACAATCACAAAGAAGAACTGGAACCTTCTTGCTAATGCAGAATGTACTTTTCTTGCCGCTCATCAGTACTGGCAGAGCTAGACAAGCACCATTTTAGAATCACTTAGAGTTTCACTGGTTGGTAGTCTCCTTCGATTCAGCTGCCCCTGGCACATCAGGAAAGAAAACTGCACCAAGTAACTTTAATTTCAATTACTACCTCTATTTTTAAACAGAGGTTAGAAGTAATTAAAAGGCACAATTTAGAGAGGGGACAGAAGTTATCTGTGGGAGTCCTGAGCAATTTTTTTTTTTTTTACCACATTTCTATAAGTGTGGATGCAATAAGAGTGGGCTCTAGGATTCAAGACAGAGTTAACCTGAAAAGATATAACTCTAAACTACTTAAGAGCCCAGCTCAAAAGTTAAACAGGTCAGACCTTATAGGCAAAAGAACCAGTTGGCATAAGAGTCTATCAGATGCTAAAGGTATCTAAAGCAAGATGTGGAAATATTATATTTACATTAAAGGAAAAGATCAGTAAGCGTACACTATGTTCAAGTCTGATATTTACAAAAACACTCTTCCAAGAATATCTAGTGCCATCTGCTGGATTTACATGTGTAAAAGCTACGAAGTCTGATTTACAGTCATCTTGGCAGCTTGGACTTCCTGTACAGTCTAGCTCTTCCTTCCATACCCTGTCAGCAACTACAAATTGGTTTGTGATATCTGTCATACAGTTCAAACTCTTGCTTCACAAAGAAAACCAAAGCTATTAGATTTTCTCTACATCTTGTACCACACCCACAATCTTCTGTATATTCTACACACATACTTTTCTCCTCTGATAATGGAAAAAGTGTAATTCTGTACAAGATCATGAACCGTGGCTTGGATCTTCTTTGCTCTCACTCTCATGACTTTGTTCCATGCGTTATTCCTTAACCCTAGTGCAAGTTCCCCATTGCCTCTATCTTCACCCTCTTTGGCCCTATTGGAAGCCACCCATTTGAATTTACAGACACTCAAGTCTCTTCAGTCCTAATAAAATGTGAACAAAATCCTTCTTTCACCCTACATACCTCTGCAAGTACCACATTCTTTTTACCCCACTGCAGCCAAACTTTGTTTCAAAGAGTTTCTACACTCTCATTCTTCATCTTCCACACCCTTTATAACACATTTGCAATCTAGCTCCTGCTCCTGGCAAGACCAGAATGACCATCTCATAAATAAGTCCAACAGTCTCCAATAAATCCTTATCTAACTTGATCACTCCTTCTTCCAGACTCTCTTCCCCTGGCAACCATGATACTAAATTATCCCTTGCCCGCCCTGTAGTCTTCTCTTCTTAGGTCTATGGCTTAAACGTCAGTGTTCTCCTGGTTATTCAAGTCTGCCTGCACTTTGAATACTACCACTTTGCTGCAGATTTCCAAACCTTCATCTCATCTAAAATGTCTATCTTGAGTACCAAACTCAAACCTCTGAAACATGTCTCTAGGAATTTAAACTTCAAGTCGTTTAAAACTTAAACCATTAAAACTTTCTCCCTTGGGTGGGGATTGACTGATAAGGGACATGAGGGAACTTTCTGGGGCAGTATTTTGTACTTAATAGAAATCTGGGTTACATAGATGTATGCCTGTATAAAAACTCAGGGGATGGATACTGAGGATTCAGGGGAACATGCTAATGTCCACGATATATTTTGAAATTCTGCCCCACAAATGTATTTTCAGGATTCGCTAGAAGGATAGCTCGGTAGTAGGTACATGATAAAGCAAGGACAGTAAAAAATGTTAACAGCAAAACCTAGATGCTGGGTATGCGGGCATTCAAATTCTAACAACATTGCTGTATGTTTGCAATTTTCCACAATTAAATTTGGGGAAAAAATACTTTCCATCACAAACACAAACACTTGCTCCTTCCCCAGGGTCCCTAATCTCAGTATAGTTACCCCACAAATTGTGCAAGGCATGGATCTGGGTGACATGCTTAATTCTGCTTCTCCACCCCTACAAACAAACCACTAAGGTCTGCCCTTCCTCCTCCATCCCTCCACGATGAGTCCTTCACTCCACCCAGATTGTCAGCCACCATCCCCTCTCTCAAGGAGTAATTCAGTCTCCTCGCTAGTCTTCTTCAGGTCCTCACTCCCCTGTCTACTTCCACACAGCAGTCAGAACGACCTTCCTAAACTCCCAATTTGATGTCAGTCCTCTGCTTAAAACCGTATAAGAGCACCCCACTGGCTTCATGCTAAAGTCATTAAAACGCTTTCAGACACTTGGTCTCATTTCTCCTAAATACACTTTCCCCCGCCCCAATCAGTTGCCTCACTGCCCTTCCTCCGCACACACATTCTGACTCTAAATGCATTACTCTAAATACCTGCCTCTATCTAGATGTGTCATGTATTTCTCTGGTGGGGGTGAGAGAGGGAAGGGGCCTCTAGCCCACGGTACGTGCTTTTCCTTCATCTGGAGCACATCTCCCTCCTCTCTTCCCCTGGCTGACTTGTTCAGCTGCCAGTTTACAAGTTACTTCCAATAGCTTCCAGTAAGCCCTCCCACACATACCTAAGATGTGGTGTCCTGCCAGTCTGCATCCATGCTCTCCATGCTTTCTCCCATTACAGTACTGCATTGTATTTCTCCCTATTAAACTACAAATTTCTGAGTGGAGGGACTATTTTTTGCAGCCCATTACATTCCAACACCAGCACAGTGACAGGCATAGAGGGGTCATGCAACAGACCTTTACTGAACCAGTTAATTGCTTAGTCACACAGACTTTCATTCCTATGGGAAACCAAGTCTATACTTCAAAAGATGGAAAAAAATATAAATATAGATCCAGTGATGTTACTTACTAGAAAACCTCTTTCTTCCACACTTGAATTCACCTGACACTTTATTTTTAAATAAATATGGCCTTCCAAAGGAGATAAAAAGGGCACCTGTGAGGAAAGAGAGCAAATTATTTGTAAAAGTTTTCTTGATAAAACATGTTTAAATCATGAATAGCATGAATAAAGAATATTATGCCTTGAAAACACGGTATTTTCTAAAGCTGGAATATAAAGTAGGTGGCCAAAAAGCCACTGGTTTCTTAGCAACAAATGCTTCTGAAGAATAAATTCATTCAATATAGAGCCTGATTAAAAACAGAACCCTAAGTCCCAAGTTAATGTGATAAAGAAAACAGATTTAAGAAGACAATACATGTGTTTATCCATTTTCTATCAACAGAACATACTTGATAGAAAATGGTATAAACCAATTGGCTTTTTTAAACAGTATAATATTATTCAGCAACAAAGAACAGTGAACTACAGAATGGAAAAGTTAATCCTCAAATTCATATGTAATTGCAAGAGGCCCCAAATAACCAAAACAATCTTCAAAGTCGTACTTCCAATTTCAAATCCAAAGCTACAGTAATCAGAACAGTGTAATACTGGAATAAGGATAGACATACAGACCATAGGAATAGAACTGAGAGTCTAGAAATAAACCCACACATTGATAAACCCAGATTGATTTTCAACAAGGGTACCAAAACCATTCAATGAGGAAAGAGCAGTATTTTCAACAAATGGTGCTGGGGAAACTGGACAGCCACATGCAAAAGAGTGAGGTCGGATCCCTACCTCATGTCACATACAAAAATTAACTCAAAATGGATCAATGACCTAAATATAGGGGTAAAAAACCATACAATTCTTAGAAGAAAAATAGATGAGTAAAACTTCAGTGATTGTGGACTTGGCAGTGGTTCTCAAATATAATACCAAAAGTATGACCAACAAAAGAAAAAATAGACAAACTTCATCAAAATGAAAATCTTTTCAGTATGAGGATTCCTCAAAATACTAAAAACAGAACTATCATAAAATAAATCAACCCCACTTCTCAGAATTTATCCAAAAGAATCAAAATACAAATTGCCAACAAACACATGAAAAAAATGTTCAACATCAATCATCATTAGGTAAGAAAGGAGGCTCAAGAGGAAGGTGATATATGTACACTTATAACCAATTCAGGTTGTTGTACAACAGAAACCAACACAATATCGTAAAGCAATCTTCCTCCAAATAAAATTTTCTTTAAAATAGTCATTAGGTAATAATTGTTAGCTTGATGATAATGGTGAGGATAAGGATGAATATTTTAATGGAAATCTCACGTTGCCATCGTGTCCAGAACCATTTAGTGAGGAATGAGTAAAAAGGAATCTGATTCTTTCATTGGAATCACATTGCTTTGAACCAAAATAAACATAAGCTAAATTACAAAACCAACAAGTTATTGAAAACAGAATTTTGTATTGCTTATTTTAAAGTTGAATCATTCTATACCCATAAAGTTTTTTCTTATTTTTTAGAAACAAATATGTTTCCAACATTTATAATCCTAAAACTCATGCTACAGCTTTAACCATGCTATGGTTGAACTGCGTCCCCTCTCCATCCATCCCTTACCAAAATCACATGTTGAAGTTCTGACTCCCAATACCACAAAATGTGACTATATTTGGAGATAGGGCCTTTAAAGAGGTCACCAAGGTTAAATTAGTTCATCAGGAGGGACTCTAATCCAATATGATTGTGTCCTTATAAACAGAGGAAGATTTAGACACACAGAGAAAAGACCATGTGAAAGACACCTAAGACAGCTATCTACAAGCTAAGAAGAGAGGGTTTCAGAAGAACCCACCCACTTCAAAGCCTAGATTTTGGACTTCTAGTCTGCAGAACTGTAAAAAATAAACTGCTTCTTAAGCAAAAAAATAAAACAGAAGAGTTGACCCCAAGTAACAAAACCCCGTTTCAGCTCCACTACTGATTACACTAAGAGACGAAAGGGTATTATCACCACCTACTTCAGACTCTACTGCTTTTTAATAATATTAACATCTAGCCTACAGTTTAAAAGTTTTACAAGTCATGAAAAAGCAGGAAAAGGTGGCCTTTAATAAAAAGAAAACAAATCCTGTCAATAGCAGGTCCACAGATGATCTAGTTGTTAGAATGATAAGACAAGGACATTTATATTTTGTTATGGAATTTAGAGGAAAAGAAGGACAAAAATGGGTGAGAAAAGGGAGAATTTCGACAGAGAAATGGAAACTCTAAAGAATATATATAAAAAAAAAATCCCAATGGGAATTTTAGAATAAGAAAAAAGCTGAAATTGAATAGACTTTCACTGGATAGGCTTTACAGGAAACTGGGCACATTGGAAAAAAAGACATGAACTCAAAGACTGGTAAATAGAAATGACCCAAAATGAAACACAAAAGAAAAAACGAATTAAAAACAAACAAAAAAAGCGGGCTATAGATCTGTAGGAACATAATCAAGAGTCCAACATACAATTCAACTGGAGTCCTAGAAAGAATAAAAAACAAGGCAGAAGAAATATTTGATGAGATAATGGCTAAGCATTTGCCAAAACTTATAAAACATGAACTAGAAAGAGCTCCATAAAGTTCATTAACTTAGGATGAAAAAGAAATGACCCAGCATGACAAAGAAAACCACACCTAGGCAGATTAGGGTCAAACTGTCTCAAATTTTAAAAATTTTAAATATTAACAGTGGAAAAGGGGAATTCCCTAGCAGTCCAGTGGTTAGGACTTGGTGCTTTCACTGCTGGGAGCCCAGGTTTGATCCCTGGTCAAGAAACTAAGATCCCACAATCTGCACTGGCACAGACAAAAAAATTAAAACAGTACTTTCTTGGTTGTCCAGTGATTAAGAATTTGCCTGCCAATGCAGGGGACAGGGATTCAGTCCCGTTGGGGAAGATTCCACGTGCCTCAGGGCAACTAAGCCTATAAACCGCAACTACAGAGCCCATGTGCCATAACTACTAAAGCCCACACAGCTACAGCCCATGCTCCGTAACAAGAGAAGCCACGCAACGAGAAGCCTACGCACTGCAATGAAGAGTATCCCCTGCTTGCCGCACCTAGAGAAAGGCTGTGAGCAGCAGTGGAGACACACCAGAGCCAAATAAATAAAAATAAAGATAATAGAAATTTTAAAAAACAGAAAAGATAAGACTGATGGTTGACTGAAGATCAGAAACAAAGTCAGAAAACAATAAAATGGCAACTTTAAAAGAATGGGTGAAAGGAAAAAACCTGTCAGTCTAGCAGTCCTTCAGAAATGAAGACAATGTAAAGAAAGACATTTTTAGATAAACAAAAGTTAGAGAATTCATTTCCAGCAGACTTATGCTATAATGAAATTAAAAAACAAAAAAACTTCTTCCTAAGAAGGCAATAATCCCACATGGAAGTCTGACTCTACAAAATGAATGAAGAACATAACAACTGGTAAATACAAAGGACAATACTTTTAAATTTCCTTTAAAAATTGATTGAAAAAATAACAGTGCATTGGGGTGTATAACAAGGGTAGAAGTAAAATATAATGGAATGGACAAATGCAAGGTTCTAACACTTGCAAGGTACATAAAGTGTAATTGTATTTCAAGGTAGACTGTAGTGACAGTAATAGGCTAAAGATGCATATTGTAATTCTCAGTAATAAATGAAAAACAATACAGGGAGGTACAGCTAAAAAGCCAACAGAAAAGAAAAATGATTACCAAAATACTCAGAAGCAGTCAAGAGAGGAAAAACAAATGAACAAAGAACAGTTGCTACAGAGCAAAAAAGCATGAGTATGTTTCAATACTTTAGTTACAAAAACAGGCTGCTGAACTTTAGTTAATAAATCAATATCAGTTCATTAATTGTGACAAAAGTAACTTTTGTCAAAAAAAAAAAAAAAAGGCCAAGAGCCAGATTTAGCCTGTAGTGTAAGTATGCCTGCTTTGTAATAGACTAAACCCAACCTGGGCATGGAACAACAGACTGGTTCCAAATAGGAAAAGGAGTACGCCAAGGCTGTATATTGTCACCCTGCTAATTTAACTTATATGCAGAGTACATCATGAGAAACGCTGGGCTGGAAGAAGCACAAGCTGGAATCAAGATTGCCAGGAGAAATACCAATCACCTCAGATATGCAGATGACACCACCCTTATGGCAGAAAGTGAAGAGGAACTAAAAAGCCTCTTGATGAAAGTGAAAAAGGAGAATGAAAAAGTTGGCTTAAAGCTCAACATTCAGAGAATGAAGATCATGGCATCCAGTCCCATCACTTCATGGGAAATAGATGGGGAAACAGTGGAAACAATGTCAGACTTTATTTTGGGGGGCTCCAAAATCACTGCAGATGGTGACTGCAGCCATGAAATTAAAAGACGCTTACTCCTTGGAAGAAAAGTTATGACCAACCTAGATAGCATATTCAAAAGCAGAGACATTACTCTGCCAACAAAGGTCCGTCTAGTCAAGGCTATGGTTTTTCCTGTGGTCATGTATGGATGTGAGAGTTGGACTGTGAAGAAAGCCGAGCACTGAAGAATTGATGCTTTTGAACTGTGGTGTTGGAGAAGACTCTTGAGAGTCCGTTGGACTGCAAGGAGATCCAACCAGTCCATTCTGAAGGAGATCAGCCCTGGGATTTCTTTGGAAGGAATGATGCTAAAGCTGAAACTCCAGTACTTTGGCCACCTCATGTGAAGAGTTGCCTCATTGGAAAAGACTCTGATGCTGGGAGGGGTTGGGGGCAGGAGGAGAAGGGGACGGCAGAGGATGAGATGGCTGGATGGCATCACTGACTCGATGGACGTGAGTCTGGGTGAACTCCGGGAGTTGGTGATGGACAGGGAGGCCTGGCGTGCTGCGATTCATGGGGTCGCAAAGAGTCGGACATGACTGAGCACCTGAACTGAACTGAACCCTGTCAGTACTGCATTAAATATAAATGTATCAAACACTCTAATGAAAAGACAAAAAATTGTTTAACAGTAACAAAACATGACCATAAAATATGCTTATGAGACATAAATTTGACATATATGAACACAGACAAGTTAGGAATAAAGAATGGAAAAAGAGGGGATTCCCAGTGGTCCAGGGGTTAGGCTCCATCCTTCCACTGCAGGGGGCACGGGTTTGATCCCTGGTTGGGGAACTAAGACCCCACGTGCCACATGGCATGTCCAGGAAAAATTAAAAAGAATGGAAAAAGATATATCATACAAACATTAATCATAAGAAAGCTGATGTAATTCTATTAATAACAAACAAAATAGACCTTAAAGATGACTACCAGAAAGATAAAGTGTTAACAATTCATCAAGAAGATCTTAAGTATCTATGTACCCAATAGCATAGCTTTAAAATACATGGAGCATAAATTGACAGACAAAACTAAGTGCCTAAATTGAGACTCTGTTGCTTTTACTGCTTGGAAGTTTGAGGGATTGATATTTTCTTCCAAATAAAATCACGCTTTCTATCTTGTATGAAAATATTCACATAAATATTTTAAATAAATCATTCTCACCAGTATATTAATATTTAGCAAAGAGACCTCAGGCCAAAAGTATATTTTAAACAATAAAAGAGCTTAAGTATGTGTGATAATATAAAATAATTATGAATTTAAATTAAAGATTACAAATATAAGAAAAATTCAATTGGAGAAATATTTAAAGTGATATTGACTTCTGGGTCAAGATAGAAAGGGGAATGATTAACTCTGTCATTCCTGCTGCCCAGTGAAAAAGAATGACACTCTGGTTTGAATAATCATAGTTCAGTCTAAATTTGAAAGTTTTAACTGGAAGGTTAGTTTATAAAAATTTACTCCTCCACCCTAATAAAGATAAAAAGGGAGAATTCTTGACCAAAAAGTATAATTTCAACAGACTAATTTCATAAAACAAACTTTCAACTTTCTGAACTTCAAAGGCATCTATAATGTAATTCTACAATGCTAATCAGGGTCAAGACGTCATATGCCTCATTAACTGCATTAGTTATAAATTCCCTTACCATTTTCTTTTCCATATTGTCAGTGTTAAGCTCTTAGCCTCTCAATGCTAATTAAGAGAATTCTACCATTTAGCCAAGAGAGTGCTCCTGTAAAAAGAATCTCAGAAAGATGAGAAGAAAATGTGAAAAGCTGGGAAAAGTAGACAATATTCTTGGTGAGAAGCTTGTCCTGAAGTGAACTGAGAATATTCACAGACGTCAATGTTACTACGCCCTATCAAGTGTGGAGACGTGAAAATGTGTGATCGTATTCTGTTTTCTGTTTAATAAAAAGTGTCTTTTAAAATTATCAGCACCTCAAGGATTATTATTAACAGGTGTTAAATGTACTCTATAATCAGGGTTACTTTGTAATTTTTTATACACCAAGATACTTCTGAGTGAGAATAATTATACCTGTTAATAATCACACCAGGCCAACAGGTATAAACCAGGATAGCTTTGGACACACCAGAATACCTAATCATTCTTCCTACAACTTCAAAATTCTACAATGCTAGTCAGTTGTTCTACTTTACAGTTTTTTGTCCTAATACTATTTAAACTGACATCTCTTTTTCCTGGAAGGTACATATATCTACGAGATTTCTTTAAGTCAGAAGATGAATTGTGGGATATCCTTCTCCCTTTATCCATAAATGTACAGTAAAACCTATGACTATTCTGGATTCTCTATTCAAAGAAAGGATCTGAAAGTGTGATTCATTGAGATTCATAATTTAAATTCCAGAATGCCAGTCTCTACATCAGATATCTATAACCTTAAATAAGAAAAGTGAAGTTGCTCAGTCGTGTCCGACTCTTTGCAGCCCCATGGACTGTAGACCACCAGGCTCCCCCATCCATGGGATTTTCTAGGCAAGAATACTTGAATGGGTTGCCGTTTCCTTCTCCAGGGCATCTTCCCCACCCAGGGATCAAACCTGGGTCTCTCACGTTACAGGCAGATGCTTTACCGACTGAGCCACCAGGGAATTCATTATTAGTACTATCCTCTATCTGTAGAGTCAACAGTCTGACTAACCTCAAAAGAAACTGCATTCTGAAGGGGATCTCAGAGACAATGCTGTGACTTATCATTACTGGTCAAGACACAGTAAAATAAGCAAACGCTGCCTTGCACTGATGGTCTCTGGGCGCACACAGGAGACTTGTTTACTCTCTCAAATTTAATCAAATAGGTTATTATGTGTGTACAGAAGGTCATCCATTTTCCCCACCAATTTAAAGAACATCTAAACTTAACTATCTCATTCTCCTACATCAACTATAAGATATTAGAACAAATATTTCCTCCCCCTGCTATTCAAAAAAGCATACTTGTGACAAATTTTACATCTATATTGTATTTGACTCAGGAAGAGACTTTACAGTACTGAACACAAACCAATTAAATTGAGTGATTTTATACTCAGGTAGGATACTTTAGCTATAATTACAAAAAAAATCATTAAGAGAATGAACATATCACAATTTATTTTTAATCTGTGTGACACTAAAATGGCAGTGAACAAATTTTTTAGAGAGCAGTCTATATTTAACATGTCATTGAAATCTTTTTCATTTTAGAGATTAATGAAACTGTACATACATAGAAATTGGCTATATGACAACACTGAGTAAGGAATACAGTTCACAGAACTCCAGTTCTTATGTTTCCCTAATTTGCAAATATTGTTTGAAGAACTTTAAATAAAATAAAAAACACTATCCAGTATTTTGCAAATTAGCATTTCTATGCTGCTGCTGCTAAGTCGCTTCAGTCGTGTCCGACTCTGTGCGACCCCATAGACGGCAGCCCACCAGGCTTCCCCGTCCCTGGGATTCTCCAGGCAAGAACACTGGAGTGGGTTGCCATTTCCTTCTCCAATGCCTGAAAGTGGAAAGTGAAAGTGAAGTCGCTCAGTCGTGTCTGACTCTAGCGACCCCATGGACTGCAGCCTACCAGGCTCCTCCATCCATGGGATTTTCTAGGCAAAAGTACTGGAGTGGGGTGTCATTGCCTTCTCCGAGCATTTCTATATACACCCACAAAATGCTTGTGATTGATCTTCACAGGGATATTAAAAGTTCTAAAAAAAAAAAAACTTCTAAAATATATGATTATATTTAGTATAATTTTAGCATTAAATGATTTTTAATTTTAAAGTTAATAAACAGCATCACCTACATAGCAACATACCTATTAGCCAATTAAGACCATAAAATTTTTCTACTTTTACTTAAAACATCACTTATAGGTCTTTCAATAGGTAGGAAGTCAACAATATTGAGTAAATTTTAATTTTAGGATAGTTATTAAATTTGGCATTTTGGTACCCAGAAAATCAATGTTGAAGTGACCGCAGAATCTTAAAGAATAGTAACATGAACTTTTAAAGAAAGCCTTAAAGAATTATGAGAGTAAAGAAAAAGATGCCCAATGGTCTAAATAAAGCATAATTTACATAATGTCCTTAATTATTCAAAATAACCAAGAAGACATGAGAGTGGTTAGTAAAACAAAAACATAAGGGCCAAAAATTAAGGACCAATTTTTAAGCTCATTAGTTTTAAGCAAAGAAAATGTGGCAACCTTTTCCTGGAACATATAGCCCAGTAGCTCTCGCTCTTTTACATCATAATTTATCTAAAACAAACAAAATAAAAGACAAAGAGAAAAAAGACCCAGAATCACTCAATTTGTTAATCTAGCTGAATTATTAAATTAAAAGTTATGTGGATTTGTTTTTAAACATCTCTATATTCTGACCACAGAAATTTCTTATAGTATTTTTAAATAGTCTGTATTATACAGCAGGAGCCAACCCTAGGACTGAAGTTTGCCTCTACTTCTTCTACCACTTAAAATGGTCTTGTTTGCTATTAAAAGTTTAGTCCTTATAGTGTGGCAAAAAGCGCTCAATAGTGATATTACAAAGATTTAAACTATGAAGGCTTAAACTTGGAGAGTAAAGTATGGGAAAGAAATCCCTTAGATTCATAAGTACTTTTCCAAGAAATTAACCTATCTTTCCCTATTTTGTAAAACTAAATCTAAAAAATGTTAATCATGTCAAAATATTGGTTTTAAATGAGCAAGATACTGTTTTAAAACTGTAAGCTTAACATCTATATGCAAGCAGCAATACTTTCTTAGTCAGAATTGACATTTAGAATAAACCAATATATACTGCTTTGAAGACTTAACTATTAATATAAAGGGAGAAATACTTCCAACATCAAAAAACATATCATGCATATAAACCTATATCCAATTAACATACACAATTCTAAGAGCATATACATTCAGCCAAAGATTTCAAATACTTGAAATGGGACATTTCCATTGACCTAACTTTTCTGTAAATAAATAAATAAATTTGGATTACCCTGTCCAGAGCAAATTTTGTGTTTCCTACTGAAGATAATGACAGAGTGTAAGATCCAACAAGGGCAAAGTTGCTGGTCCGCACAGCATTAAGACTGGCCATAACTAAAGAAAAATGAAACGAAGTTTAGTTCAGAGTGACTTTGGTACATATAAAATAACAATTGCTCACCCCACCCTAACAGAATGAAATTAAACTGCCACAGGAAAAAAAAAAAAAAATTGCTTCATTTTCCTTTATTTCTAATATGGGGGGGCAAGGCAGGGGGACTAAAACATTAACATGTTCCCTAATGAAAGTAAACTGCTAAGTATTTATATTTAACTTAAATGAGGTACAAGCACTCCTTAACATTTGAGGCAGATGTTTTTAAAGATACAGAACCTAAAAATATGTGCGTAAAAAGCAACTTTCCTATAAGAGACATGAAAGGACTTTACTGCTATAGTCTAGGATAACATAACGAGCAGCAGGACTTTATCTGCGTGGTTCTTCTCAGCTATTCTCTTGTGCCAAGAAGCAGAGATCAAAAGTCCAAAGACGAGGGAAACCAGCTCAACCCTAACCCTCTTTGGAAAATTTTGGCCTAACACTACTCTGGAAGTCTTTCCTGGCTTACCTGGCACCCCAGTTCCCAGCGAACTAGAAAGATGTTTTTCTGACATGATACAATTGTCATGATCAGTACAATTAAAAGAGTTAAACTCTACAGTGTGAACAGCACAAAATAAATCTACAGAACAAGAGCAGCTGTGGTGAAGAGTAATACTACTTGCTGCAGCTGTAAAGTGGCTGGTATCCTATGTGCAGTGCCTGCTAGAGGCTGAATAATGTGCAGTTTGGTGGCCTGTGGTGGTTTCTGACAGCAGACTATTCTGGCTAGTAATCTTACAGGTTACTAAGAAAATATTATTCAAAGGAGACTAAAGTAGATACTTACAAATCAAGAGGGTTACACAAATAAGTATTCGATTGCTTAGTTCTTTTTCCTTATTCTAGTGTTTCAAGTAGTTCAAGATCCACTCACCTGAAGAATGAAGGGTGCTTTTCTAAAAAAAAAAAAGGCGTGAAGAAGAACGTGTTATTTTCTTTATATGATACAAAGATTTAAATAGTAAGTACAAAACTGTTTAACACTGCAAGGACTACATTTTAGAAAACACTATTTTTTCCTTTTAGGATATTTTAAAGATTTCCAAAGTGCTAAGGGTGTAGAAATGGTTAGTTTTAGTTACTCACTTGTGTCTGACTCTTTGTGACCCCATGGACTATAGCTCGCCAGACTCGTCTATCTATGGAATCCCAAGGCAAGAATACTGGTGTGGGTAGCCTTTCCCTTCTCCAGGGGATCTTTCTAATCCAGGAATAGAACTTAAGTCTCCCAAATTGAGGGCAGTATATGTGGAAGGTGAAGATTTTTCAAGGAACTTCAATTTTTTGAAAATTCTACTTACAGTGGTTACCGATGTGAGAAGTCGCTTAGGAGTAATAGCCTAGAAAAAAAGATAACTTAGTATAGTTCCTATTAAACATTACGGTTCAGAACTTAAAACTAATTTGAGATTCTGCCACACAGAAAATAATTCTTCAATATCAATACATTTTGCCTGAGTCCTTTATTAAGGTTTGTCCCCATACCGTTATTCCTTTTTCATTAAAGCTAAATAAAATTTTTTTAAATGATGATTTAGAAAAAGAACAAAAAAGCAAAGGCTAGGAAGGACAGAAACTAAGTTGCTTCTATTCCATATGCCTATAGCAATCACATCATTCTTAAGTATTGCTTACAGGAGTTTGTAAGACAAAAGTTCAGAGGAAAAGCCTGAGAAAAGTTTAAAGAGATTCTCTGATGGATCAGTCAATAAAGCATCTGCATGCAATGTGGGAGACTTGGGTTTGATCCCAGAGTTGGGAAGATCCCCTGGAGGAGCACATAGCAACCTATGCTAGTATTCTTGCCTGGAGAATTCCAAGGAGCCTGGCGGGCTGCAGTCCATGAGGTTGCAAAGAGTCAGACACAACTGAGCAACTAGGCATAGCACATTATAAAGTTAGTTGTCAAGCAGATATAGAGAAAATAGAATTTCTAGCCTGGGTGTATCAGTAGTTTATAATTAGGGTTATGGTCACTCACTGTAAGTTTACTCTCAGTATTCATATCTAATAAATGCAGTAACTAGAAATCTGAGGCATAAAAATGACCCAAGAGCCTGATAATTCTTTAAAAATATACATAATTTTTAACTGACATTATGTCTCGTACTTCTGATTATATTTTTACTGGGTTTCTTTCATTCTCACCTTTGACTTGTATGCTTTTTTCTTCTTATCAGGGCCTGAGGGATCTTTCCTTTGTACCTACATACAAATTAAAGCAGAATTTAACTTAAAATCTGATTCCTTTAAGAAAAACACACCATTAGTAATTTTAGAAAGCTGTAACTGTTTACCAAGCTGTAAACTTCAATATTTATTTCAAAGTCATTGGACACATCTTGCCTGGAAAAATAAAAATACCAAATTATGCCATTAAAAATGATGCCATAAATACTGTTACAAGAATTACAAGAGAGTAAAGGAATTCACTATATTTTAAAACTAAAGACAATAGTTATAAATTATTAAAGAATATAAAAATTAGTAAGAACAGTCAATTTTTCCCCTGTAATACAAGTCAAACATTTTCTTCAGTTTTTACAACTCAAGATCTTAAATAATAAAAATAACTTTTTTCTAAATTGGATTTTGACTCTACTTTCAAAATAAATCTGTAACACTAAATACAAATGTCTTACACAGAGACTGAATGTTAAGTACATTCATAGATTTAAAGCATATATTAAAAAATTATGGTCCAGATTTTGTATGTGTGCGTATGTGTGTGTATAGTAAATATATATGTTAAAACACTTCAAAATATCAAATACCTGTAGACACATGGAAGAAATATGCTACTCAATGGAAGATCAGAAACATAAGAGTTAAATAAAGAAATTGAAAAATGAGATATTTGTCCATATAAAAACAACATACAGATTACAGTTCAAAGATTATGAATTCTATCTGTATGCTTAGACTATATTAATTCTATTAAAAGAAAAACATGTTTCAACCACCAAAAACCTAATTTACTTACAGAGTAAATGTAGTAGTGAATGTTAGAGCATCACCGTTAAGAGAAGTTGAAGTACTTGCTAATGGTGTGGCTACCATATTTTCAGCTCCTGCTTTTAGTATAATTAAGAAATAGTAATTTGCTGCATCTGCAAGAAATAATTACATTATCTAATAAGCACAAGCAGAATCAGATTTAGCTAATCAGCATTCTGGAAGATCAAATGACTAAAGTAACACTGCAACTGATTTATATAAAATTTATTTAAAACTTCCTAAAGTCAACTTACCACACACAAAAAGACAAGACATAAGCGGACAGACATATACCTGGAATAGCATCATCAAGATATCTTCCTATTATGTGAACTGAAAAAACTTCACTACACATTCCTCAATTTCTGCTGACTTTAAATTTTACCTATTGACCTGAAATTCTTCAGCTAATAGTATATAACTCAAAAGGGTATATTCTGGCTTGTTATTTCAAAACTGAAATTAAAACACTATATTTCTGTGAAAGTTACCACCTTGTCCTATTTTTCAGATACCAGTGCCATAACCTCCTTTATCCACCTTGTTTTAATATCATTTTAAGTAGAATATATAGCTTAGAAAAGTTTACTCAATCTAGAGGGTTAAACGAAATAAAATTTCAATAGACATATCTATACTATCATGCTCTTAACTCCCACAATCAGTAATTCAGGATTCAAACAACAGATTTCCATAATGGAGTGAATTTTAAATAGAACAGAGTAAGTAAAATAAGTTATTTTAGATGCCAAATACTTTCCACAAAAAAATTAATGAATGTGAAATGGTCTGTTGCATCAGAATAACTCGCCTTGATAATTTATGTTCAGTATTATGTTTAACAAGCCCTACTTTCAGTTAGAGCCATTTGTGTTATTCTGTAATCAGTAAGATCATATATGAAAATTTTCCTTGGTTATTTTTAGATACATATTTACAGAAAAGGAACTCAAGGCTTAAGATATGCAAGTCTTGCTTCTTTTCGGATGCTCTACTTGTTCCCATTTGCACGATTCCAACCTAGGTGACGTTCATAATTTAACATATGATCTGGAAGTGACAAAATAAAGATCACCATACCTGGTTTCTGAGCTGTACTGCAGACAAAATCTGCTTTTAGAGGCAAGCGGATTTCTGACAAAGTAATTGATCCTCTGGAAGGGACAAATTCACTTTGGGATATGGGACCAGCCTTATTCTTCCTCTGAGGCCCTTCATTCTTCAATTTATTCAACTCATCAATCAAAAGTGTTCTCTTCTCAGCTATATAGAAATATGTAAGTTAATATTTCAAATATTAAAACTGCAATTGTTTCTAAATGAAGCCAGTGCAAGAAAATGCACTCATGTGGCAACTGTACACAACACCAAAGACAAAATCAGTAACTCTTCCTTTATATAAACAGGCGATAGGTAGTTAGGCAAAACCTTGATCACTCCAGTTTTTACTCAATATTCCAACTTTTGGTCAGTTCTCTTGTATGGTTAATTTCTCCATCCTAACGTGCCCTGTCATCCTTCATCATACATACACACACAACAAAATTCATATACTTGTTTTTAGCTACACATACAGAGCTAGTGTGTGTGTATAAATATACTCATATATTCATTATCAGCACACTCTACAACATTTCTTCAGATGCACTCCAGATTCTTTCACCCTTTCATGTAAACTACGCCTTATTTTACATGCAAAGTTTTCACAAACCACATTAAAAAAAAAATTAAAAACAGATCAGCTGAAACAGACTTATCAAAAAAAGCCCTTTCTCTAGAATTAGAAATTTCTGAATATACTAGACAAAATGAGCTTTTCCTGGTGTGAAACTGTGTTGGAATTGTTTTGGGTATAACACACATACTTGCTATTAGAAGAAGTCTTTCTGCCTCAGCTTCTTCCAGTGACCCTTTTCCATGTTCTTCATCAACACAACAGTTAAGAGCCTGGCTAGCCTGATAGATCACTGTCTGCTGCAAATTTATTTCATTATTGAGTTCCTAGTGAAACCAATGAGAGGAGAAAAAAAATTCATATTGAATCATGATTTTTACTTTATTTAAGCTTTATTTATAATTTATCCAATTAGGTAATTTCTAAAATCTCCAGAGAGGAAAGTCAAAATGGTAGTTTCACTGTTCAAGTTTCTAGACTATGCACCAAAAACATTTAACATATCTTTTTCATTATGGCTTATCATAGGATATTGACTATAGTTCCCTGTGCTATACAATATATCATACTGAATATAGTTCTCTATGCTACACCACTCAGGGCTTCCCAGGTGATGCCAGTGGTAAAGAAGCAGCCTGCCAATGCAGGAGACATAAGAGATGTGGGTTCGATTCCTGGGTCAGGAGTTCCCCTGGAGGAGGAAATGGCAACCCACTCCAGTATTCTTGCCTAGAGAATCCCAGGGACAGAGCAGTCTGGTGGACTGTGGTCCATGGGGTCACAAAGAGTGGGATACAACCGAAGCTACTGAGCAAGCATGCATGCTATACAGTAGGACTTGGCTGTTTATCCCTCTATGTGTAACAGTTTGCATCTGCTAATCAAACTCCCAATCCATTCCTCCCCCTCGTCCCTCACTTGGCATCCACAAGTCTGTTCTCTATACCTGAGTCAGTTTCTTCTTCATAGATAAGTTCATTTGCATATGACAAACATTCTTAAAAGTAAATACTTCAGTAATATCAAACAAGCTTCCAACTTTTCCAGTAAAGAGGACTTTTCTCAGACTGAATTCAGGACACAGTTCCTGAGGCCCTGCAAGCCAGAGACTATCCTAGTCCTGGATAGAGATGAATAAGACAGGGTCCTCGTCCTCAAGAAGCTCACAGTCTCAAGGTGTTAACATTCCAAACCCCCTTTCCAGTGAAGCACATACCTGCATCTTCTGTTTGATGTTAACCTGACAAGGAAAACCATTCTTTTTTTCTTCCAATTTTGAAGTAACATCTTCCTTCCGAACAATCACTTGCTTTATCGAAGGACGGTCCGTTTCTTTGACTCTTTGAGATCTATATGCATCGATGCTTCAGGAAATAAGTTATAGTCTTTAAGAATCCAGCAACACACTAAGCACTATGCTTTATTGAATGTATCAGCAGAGTCTAATATTGCAAAGTATTGGCAGAACACTTCACTAGAATGGAAAATGCCACTGGGTGAAAGAAGGTGACCAAAGCTATTTCAAAGTTTTATGAAGATTAACATTAATAACATTATAAGTATAAATAACAAGACTTCTTATTTTAACCTAAACCATGATAAACTGTGGAAAATTCTGAAAGAGATGGGAATACCAGACCACCTAATCTGCCTCTTGAGAAACCTATATGCAGGTCAGGAAGCAACAGTTAGAACTGGACGTGGAACAACAGACTGGTTCCAAATAGGAAAAGGAGTTTGTCAAGGCTGTATATTGTCACCCTGTTTATTTAACTTATATGCAGAGTACATCATGAGAAATGTGGACTGGAAGAAACACAAACTGGAATCAAGATTGCCGGGAGAAATATCAATAACCTCAGATATGCAGATGACACCACCCTTATGGCAGAAAGTGAAGAGGAACTCAAAAGCCTCTTGATGAAAGTGAAAGCGGAGAGTGAAAAAGTTGGCTTAAAGCTCAACATTCAAAAAACGAAGATCATGGCATCCGGTCCCATCACTTCATGGGAAATAGATGGGGAAACAGTGGAAACAGTGTCAGACTTTATTTTTCTGGGCTCCAAAATTGCTGCAGATGCTGACTGCAGCCATGAAATTAAAAGACGCTTACTCCTTGGAAGGAAAGTTATGACCAACCTAGATAGCATATTCAAAAGCAGAGACATTACTTTGCCAACAAAGGTCCATCTAGTCAAGGCTATGGTTTTTCCTGTGGTCATGTATGGATGTGAGAGTTGGACTGTGTGAAGAAGGCTGAGCGCCGAAGAATTGATGCCTTTGAACTGTGGTGTTGGAGAAGACTCTTGAGAGTCCCTTGGACTGCAAGGAGATCCAACCAGTCCATTCTGAAGGAGATCAGCCCTGGGATTTCTTTGGAAGGAATGATGCTAAAGCTGAAAGTCCAGTACTTTGGCCACCTCATGCGAAGAGCTGACTCATTGGAGAAGACTCTGATGCTGGGAGGGATTGGGGGCAGGAGGAGAAGGGGACGACAGAGGATGAGATGGCTGGATGACATCGCTGACTCGATGGACGTGAGTCTCAGTGAACTCCGGGAGTTGGTGATGGACAGGGAGGCCTGGCGTGCTGCGATTCATGGGGTCGCAGAGTCGGACACAACTGAGCGACTGATCTGATCTGATGACCCTTAGTGACTGAATGTCTTCCAAGATATTCTCACCTATAAGGAAGATCATGATCTTCAGAACCAATGCTATCACCAGACTCAGCTCGAGGGACACGGGTTCTTTGGAATTTTCCTGGCTTTGGACTTTCATCACTGATGCTGGTGTCTTTCACTTCCCATCTAGGTGAAGAAACTAAACTCTGTAGGAAGGCACATCAGATATTAGATTTTATGGATGACATTGATTCTAAATGAGAAATCTGAGGAATAGAATGCCTTCTCTATTACTAGAAAATAAATATCCAATATGTTGACCAATTCATTATAAAAACAAGACAAACTATGTTCCTAAAAAGTATATGAATAAAAATTCATAGACAGCTGAAGCCTACACTTGTAACTCTTTTTTAAAAAATATTTCTAATTGAATCAATTTCCAAAAAAGCTGTAGTTATTCAGTTCAGAGTGACAGCTAATAAATGTTATTTATCTGTCTTGTGCTAAATACTGATATTCTAATACAATTTAATATGCACTTCAACTCCATGATGGAGGTACTGGTTTTAACCTAATTTAACATTTAATTGTGACAAAAAGTTTAAATAACCTGACCAGTAAACACCAGTACATGGCAGAGCCAGGATGTGAGCCCAAGTAGCTTGCTTTTTAAGCCATGTTACAGTTTGGATTTCATCTGATGCCAACAGGAAACCAATGAAGAGTTTTAAACTCTCTTCTAAGAGAGTTAACATCAAGTTTGCAAAATATCCCTGGCTATAGCATGCCAAATCCCCAGGTACCAACTAAAACAAAAAGAGATGCTAATTCTACTTAGTTTCTTTATGTCCTGGGCCTATTTACATTTAGTCCTGTCTTACCTCTGGACTTACCACACCAACTGTCTGTGCTAATGGAGTAAGCAAAGACATCGAGGAAATATTTAGTGCATCTTCCTGTTCTTCGCTGCTTTCTGCATCTGCTTGATCCAACTCCTCTTGGTTCTTTTCCACATCTAGTCCACCTTCCTCTAGGACATCACTGAAGATGTCATTAATTACTTTTGAACTATTGATATCATCATCATCATCCACGCTCATCTCAATTTCACGTACCACTTCTGAAAAACATTTCAATAGGTGAACACTGTGATTCAGACCTTTTGGAATTAAAGGGATAACAGAGAAGACTTAACATTCATATGCTTACTCAATAAATAGGGGGGGAAAAAAGCCCCAAAATGTACCTCCTATACAAACAAAACAAAAAGAAACAGAATACTGCTATAATGTTCCAATAACATTTTCTAAGTAATGAAGTTTGCTGCTGCTGCTGCTGCTAAGTCGCTTCAGTCGTGTCCGACTCTGTGCAACTCCAGAGACGGCAGCCCACCAGGCTCCCCCGTCCCTGGGATTCTCCAGGCAAGAACACTGGAGTGGGTTGCCATTTCCTTCTCCAATGCATGAAAGTGAAAAGTGAAAGTGAAGTTGCTCAGTCGTGTCCGACTCTTAGCGACCCCATGGACTGCAGCCTACCAGGCTCCTCCACCCATGGGATTTTCCAGGCAAGAGTACTGGAGTGGGGTGCCACTGCCTTCTCTGAAGTAATGAAGGTAGGAACGATCAAAAGCTGATTCAGTGCTACAGGTTTAAGAATATTAAGCACTCAAACTGCAAGATAATAGCCAAAGCTTCAGATTTACACAAAATACTCTTTCAAATAATTCTCTTTCTCGTGCTGAGAACTGTCTTTTCACACTGTAGTCAATAACAGGACAATAATAATATCACAAATAAGGGCAGGGTTCACAAATAAACTTCAAGGGCACTGATTTCTCCCAACTGTACATGCAGAGTGTGGAAGGGTAGCACATTTCCTTTCCCTGTGAAACGAAGTGACAGCCTTAATCACATTTTCACAGGGCATGGGACCTAAAGATAACTGTTAACAGTACCATATTTTGCAAAAGCAAGAATATTTCCTATTTTTTTTAAAAAGGGGATTATAAAATCATAAAATATTTTGAAATATAGAACTCTACATATTTGAATATGAGAATACTAATTCTCCTAGCATATCCAGAGTTAATAAGAAACAAAGAATAAAAACAATGAAAACCAACCAGTCTGCTGTTCAACCTTTGGTTCTGATGTCACTTTTAAGGATTTGTCCTCTTCTAAAAACAGTGTTATTTTCAAAGGGCTAGACTTAGTCATTTCACATTCAGTAAAATCTAAAAAAATAGGAAAAACAATTTGAATATATATAAAAACTTAGAATTGTTCAGTAAAAGACTCTTAATGCAATTCCTATCAAAATCCCAACAGAGCTTTTTGGAGAAATGGAAAGTCTGTCCTAAAATTCGTACGGAACTTCAGAACCTCTGAATATCTAAAACAATTTTGAAAGAGAACAAAGTTAAAAGACTGACATTTCCTCATTTCAAAATATATTATAAAGCTATAATAATCAATACAGTATGGTACCAACATAAAGATAGACATATAGACAAATGGGAAAGAATAGAGAGCCCAAAAAGAAAATTTCAAATATATGGTCAAAGCTGCCATGATAATTCAATGAAGAAAGGATAATGTTAGAAAAACTGGATAGCTACATCCAAGGAATTAAGTTAGACTTTTATCTGATGCCATATACAAAAGTCAACTAAAAATAGATTAAAGACCTAATAAGATTCAAAACTACAAAACTCCCAGAAGAAAACAGAGGGAAAGCTTTATGACACTGGATTTGGTGATTTCCTGTGTATAACACAAAAAGCACAGACAGCAAAAGCAAAAATAGACAATGGGACTATATCAAACTGAAAAACTTTTGTGGCAAGCAGGGCACAGTAAACACATGGAACAATATTTTATAATAACTCAAATGGAGTATAATCTATAAAAATGTTTAATCACTGTACACCTGAAACTAAGATAATATTGTAAATCAGTTAGTTCAATTCAGTTCAGTCACCCAGTCGTATCCGACTCTTCGCGACCCCATGAATCGCAGCACACCAGGCCTCCCCATCCATCACCAACTCCCGAAGTTTACTCAAACTCATGTCCATCCAGTCGGTGATGCCATCCAGCCATCTCATCCTCTGTCGTCCCCTTCTCCTCCTGCCCCCAATCCCTCCCAGCATCAGAGTCTTTTCCAATGAGTCAGCTCTTCGCATGAGGTGGCCAAAGTACTGGAGTTTCAGCTTTAGTATCAGTCCTTCCAATGAACACCCAGGACTGATCTCCATGGACTGGTTGGATCTCCTTGCAGTCCAAGGGACTCTCAAGAGTCTTCTCCAACACCACAGTTCAAAAGCATCAATTCTTCAGTGCTCAGCTTTCTTCACAGTCCAACTCTCACATCCATATGTGACCACTAGAAAAACTATAGCCTTGACTAGATGGACCTTTGTTGGCAAAGTAATATCTTTGCTTTTTAACATGCTATCTAGGTTGGTCATAACTTTCCTTCCAAGGAGTAAGCGTATTTTAATTTCATGGCTGCAATCACCATCTGCAGTGATTTTGGAGCCAAAAAAAGTCTGACACTGTTTCCACTGTTTTCCCATCTATATCCCATGAAGTGATGGGACCGGATGCCATGATCTTAATTTTCTGAATGTTGAGTTTTAAGCCAACTTTTTCACTCCTCTCTTTCACTTTCAACAAGAGGCTTTTTAGTTCCTCTTCACTTTCTGCCATAAGGGTGGTGTCATCTGCATATCTGAGATTATTGATATTTCTCCCGGCAATCTTGATTCCAGCCTGTGCTTCTTCCAGCCCAGCGTTTCTCATGATGTACTCTGCATAGAAGTTAAATAAGCAGGGTGACAGTATACAGCCTTGACGTACTCCTTTTCCTATTTGGAACCAGTCTGTTGTTTCATGTCCAGTTCTAACTGTTGCTTCCTGACCTGCATATAGGTTTCTCAAGAGGTAGGTCAAGTGGTCTGGTATTCCCATCTCTTTCAGAATTTTCCACAGTTTATTGTGATCCACACAGTCAAAGGTTTTGGCATAGTCAATAAAGCAGAAATAGATGTTTTTCTGAAACTCTCTTGCTTTTTCGATGATCCAGCGGATGTTGGCAATTTGATCTCTGGTTCCTCTGCCTTTTCTAAAACCAGCTTGAACATCAGGAAGTTCATGGTTCACATATTGCTGAAGCCTGGCTTGGAGAATTTTGAGCATTACTGTACTAGCGTGTGAGATGTGTGCAATTATCCAGTAGTTTGAGCATTCTTTGGCATTGCCTTTCTTTGGGATTGGAAAGAAAACTGACCTTTTCCAGTCCTGTGGCCACTGGTGAGTTTTCCAAATTTGCTGGCATATTGAGTCCAGCACTTTCACAACTACACATCAATTAAAAAAATGTTTATATATCAAAGAACAGTCAACAGAGTGAAAAATCAACCTACTGAATTCAAGAAAATATCTGCAAATCATATATCTAAGAAGTTAGTATTAAGAATATAAAAAGGACTCCTACAACTCAAAAAAATCAACCTGATTTAAAAAATGGGCAAAGGATATGAACAGACATTTCTCCAAAGATGATATATGAATGGCCAACCAGCATATGAAAAGATGCTCAACATCACCAATCACAGGAGAAATGTTAATCAAAATCACAATGAGCTAACAACTCATACCTATTAGGATGCCTACTATCAAGAACACACAAAAAATATCAAGTGTTGACGAGAGTGAGGAGAAATCGGAACCCGCATGCACTGGTGACAACACTGTGTGACCAGGATGTAATAATGTAACCAATGTGGAAACCAGTATAACAGTGCCTCAGAAATATTAAAAGTAGAACTACTATATGATCAAGCAATTCCACTTCTGGGTATATAGCCACAAGAATTAAAAGCAGGGTCTCAAAGAGATATTTGCACACCCATGTTCATAACACCACTACCCACGACAGCTAAGAAGTAGAAACAATCCACATGTCCATCAATGGATAATAGATAAACAAAATATGGTATATATACACAAGAAAATATTATTCAGCCTTAAAAAGGAAAATAATCATGTCACACACTTGACATATGACATGTCAACATGGATGAACCCTGGGACATTATGTTAAATTAAATATGCCAGTCACAAAAATACAGATACCATATGACTGCACTTATATGAGCTATCTAAGGCAGTCAAATTGACAGAAACAGAAAGTAGAATGCTGGTGACCAAAGGCTGAAGAGGGGGAAAGGGGAGTTGTTGTTTAATGGATATAGTTTTAGTTTTGCCTGATGAAAGTTCCTCAACAATGTGAATATACTACTGAACTGCATACTTAAAAACTGTTAAGATGGTGAATTATTGTCTATGATATATTAAATGTCACTACATACGCCTTACTTTTTTTAAACAGCTACATAATACTCAATTACATGGATTTAGCACAATTTATTTACAGTCTTCTACTGATGGGCATTTAAGTTATTTAAATCTTACCACTATTACAAAAGATGCAACAACTAATAAATTTGTACATACATCCATTGCACACTAGTTCTAAGAATTCAACTTACAGAAACACTTGCAAAGAAGTTGAATAAGGAATACACACACTTTACAATTCAATAGATACTACTAAGTTTTTCTCCAAAAAATATTTATAGTAAATTTATACTCTCATTAAGAGTATGAGTTCTCACTCTGGAAAGAAAACTAAGGAAGAAGCATATAGCACGGCTAGAAACAAACAAAAAAATTAATTTGTCTTTTTACACTAGAACAGCATTTCTGCTGCTTCCAAAATTATGGTAGACTGAAACTGACATTTTAAGTGAAACAGAAATAGAAAATGCTTACCTGAAGTTTCTCTACTAGAAGGGTTTGCTGGTGTCTGATTTTCTGTCACCTTTTCTGTTACTGTAAGTGATGGGGTACTTGGATCAACTTGTTTTTTGAGGGGAGTGCTCTGACAGTGAATTTCCTGCAAAAAGCAAATGAAAATGTAAATTTTATTTCTCAAAACTATAAATCTTGTCTTTTTACATGTTATTAAATGAAACAAATAAGAGTCATTGTTAGAAATAAACTTCCTCAGAACAAAACAGAAAATGAATGTTGAGAAGGTCCAGCCATGTTTAGAACACTAGTTCATACTCCTGATAATTCACAGTACATAATTTTTTTTAGAGACCACTAGGCAATGGAGGAGCCTGGTAGGCTGCAGTCCATGGGTTCGCTAGGAGTTGGACACGACTGAGCGACTTCACTTTTACTTTTCACTTTCCTGCATTGGAAAAGGAAATGGCAACCCACTCCAGTGTTCTTGCCTGGAGAATCCCAGGGACAGGGGAGCCTGGTGGGCTGCCGTCTATGGGGTCGCACAGAGTCAGACATGACTGAAGTGACTTAGCAGCAGCAGCAGGCAAGACAGAATGAAAATTCACATCAGAGTTCAGCTTTAGATAAACCAATTCAAGTGAAAGGCAAATAAGAGGAAAAAATAACTAAGTCTCCTCAAGAAGAACAAAACAAATACAAGCTAAAACTATATACTTCCACATCCCTTTTCAGCCACCATATCTTTGCTCCCTGCCCTTTAGAGACAAACTTCTGGGACTGCCTATACTAATGGACTCTACTCTTCACCCACTACCTGCCTCCTACCCTCACCACTTCACCAAAAGGTTCTGCCAAGTCACAACAAGCTCCTTACTGTGATCTCGGTTCAGTCCACATTTACAACAAACACGTGACAATACTGACCACTCCTTCCTTCTGAAAGGCTCCTTCTTCCCTTGACTTTAGTTACATCACACTCAACTGCTTTCTCTTCCCATCACTTAGGTTGCTTTTTCTATGGGTACCACAGATGAATTCTGAAGTGGGAAGACCCTTGAACTCTCCCAATACTGTGTTCAGAATTTTCTTTAAATGCATATGTACAACTATCTAGGGAAGGAGTCCACAGATTTTTTAGGAATCATTTAACACAAAAACTTTAAAGATCTGTTGCTCTGTATTTTCTAGAGAAAGAAAAGGAAAACCATGAGACTGTAACATACTGGCAACCAAGTGAAGAAGGTGCTTCAGACAAAAGGGAGTGATTCACAAAGTCAACTGCTGCTAACAGGTCAAGTTAAACACTAGAAAAGTGATTCTGAAGATCATTGGTGAATTTGATAAAGGTAGTGGTGAGAGCATGAGTGGAGAGATCAAGAAAGAAGAAGAGAAAAACTGCAAGATACAAGTAGAGACACTCCTTTGGAAGAGTCTAGATGAAAAGGAGGCAAAGAAAGGGAAGAGAAGGGAGATTTAAAGAGTTGCTTTTGTTATGATCATGGCATCTTGGCCCCACCACTTCATGGGAAATTTAAATGCAGAAAAAATGGAATTAGTGGCAGATTTTATTTCTGTGGGCTCTAAAATCACTGTGGACGGTGACTGCAGCCATGAAATTAAAAGACGTTTGCTCCTTGGAAGAAAAACTATGACAAACCTAGACAGAATATTAAAAAGCAGAGATATTACTTTTCCGACAAAGGTCTGTCTAGTCAAAGTAATGGTTTTTCCAGCTTGCTCCTTGAAGAAAAAGTATGACAAACCTAGACAGCATATTAAAAAGCAGAGACATTACTTTTCCGACAAAGGTCCGTCGAGTCAAAGTGATGGTTTTTCCAGCTTGCTCCTTGAAGAAAAACTATGACAAACCTAGACAGCATATTAAAAAGCAGAGACATCTCTTTGCCAACAAAGGTCCATATAGTCAAAGCTATGGTTTTTCCAGTAGCCATGTACAGATGTGAGAGCTGGACGATAAAGAAGGCTGAGCGTAGAAGAACCGATGCTTTCGAACTATGGTGCTGTAATAAGACTCTCAAGAGTCCCTTGGAAAGCAAGAAGATCAAACCAGTCAATCCTAAAGGAAATCAACTCTGAATATTCTTTAGAAGGACTGATGCTGAAGCTCCAATATTATGGCCACCTGATGCAAAGAGCTGATTCATTGGAAAAGACCCTGATGCTGGGAAAGACTGAGCACAGGAGAAGGGGGCAATAGAGGATGAGATGATTGGATGACATCACTGACTCAATGGACGACTGAACAACAAATGCTAGTGGGAAGGATTAGCCCATTCATTTCTTCCTCCTAAAGGAAATCAGTCCTGAATATTCATTGGAAGGACTGATGCTGAAGCTGAAACTTTGGCCACCTGATGTGAAGAACTGACTCATTTGAAAAGACCCTGATGCTGGGAAAGATTGAAGGCAGAAGGAGAAGGGGACAACAGAGGATGAGATGGTTGGATGGCATCACCGACTCAATAGACATGAGTTTGAGTAAGCTCCAGTTGTTGATGGACAGGGAAGCCTTGTGTGCTGCAGTCCATGGGGTTGCAGAGTCGGGCATGACTGAGCGACTGCACTGAACTGAACTTCCTCCAAAGACAAATTTACTGAGTTCCTACTATGAGCCAAGGCCTAAGAACACAGATAGAAAAGAATGTGGCTCTCATACAGTGCTGGAAAGCAAAGTTAAAACACTTACAGGAAAATAAATATTCTAGTGAGGTAAAAACAGGATGGCATGGACCCAAACAAGGAGGGAGGGGAACTGGGGAAAGGACCAAGTAAAAATTTCCAAAGGTAATTAAAGTTTGACCTATTCTTAATGAAGCAGCTCATCACAGAGATACTTCACCCAGGGGGACTAGCAAAGCAAAGACAAACAGATCTGAAAACATGGGCACACTCAAGAAACTGCAAATAGTCTGCATGACAGGGCTGAAGCACACATGCAGAGGAGCAGTGAAGAGAAGTCAGGTTTCTGAATGATTCTAGCTATCAAATCCAGCACTTTAGACACTCTTCTGATGACGGCTATGGGAAGCTCTCCAGGATTTTAAGCAAAGGAATACATGCTTATCTGCCTCTTGGAAATATTTTTCTGGCAGCAGTGGGTTAGCAGTGGACTGGAGAGTAGCCAGACTAAAAGCAAGATGCTCATGCGAGGGTAAAGGCAATGGCAGAGGAAAATACAGAGGTCAAGGCAGCTTGGCAACATATTTAGAAAACGTATCACTGGATGTGTGTGTATTTATGCATAATATGTGCTAGAGGCCAGTGGGAAGAAAGACACTAACAAAAGGAAGGAGCCAAGGAAGAACTACCGGATTGTTTTAGATGAGGAAGTATACAGTAAAGCCCTAAGTGAAGACAGAGACTATCTGGGGAAGATACTCCAGCAAAGAAAGCTCTTCCAGTCAACCAAAGCTCGACTAGAGTTCAAGAGAGAGGTGAGGGCAGCGCAGCCAAGCATCATCAGCATTTCTGTGATTGGCTGAAGCTAGATATGAGGATGGGAAAGAGATGTTCCAGGACAAGTGAGACAAAAAAAAAAAAAAGAGATCAGAACTTTGGGAAGCATGATTTGTTAAGCAAGGGAACTGGTAAAAAAATAAAATCAAATAGATCCTTCTCAAAGAATATGGTTAAATGTATTATTCTATTTCTACTGGTATCCATGTTAAATGTAATTCTATTATTTTTAGCTTAAAAATGTAACCTAACACAGGGAAAGTAAGATGTACAACTTCCAGTTACAAAATAAATGGGTTACAGGGATGAAATGTACAGCACGGGGAATATAGTCAATAATAAAGTAATACCTTTGTATGGTGACAAAGAGTAACTAGACTTAACAAAATGACCATTTTGTAATCTATAGAAATAATGAATCACTATATTGTGTGGGAACTAGCATAGTACTGTCAGTCAATTATACTTCAAAAACCAAACAAATTCATAGGGAAAAAGATCAGCTTTGTGGTTACCAGAGGAGGTGGGAGGGAGATGTGGAATTAGATGAAGGTGGTCAAAAGGTACAAACTTCCAGTTATAAGACAAATGAGTACTAGAGGTATAATGTACAACATGATTAACATAATTAACACTACTGTTAAATTAAATATGAAAGAGTAAATCCTAAGAGTTCACATCACAAGGAAAATATGTTTTATTCTCCTTCTTTAATTTTATATCTGAGATGATGGAGAGTCACTAAATTTATTGGGGTCATCATTTCATAATGTCAGTCATTATGCTGTATACCTTAAACTTATACAGTGCTGTATATCAATCATATTTAATAAAATTACAAGTAATATATATGCATATTTATCTCCTAACATAGTATTTTTGTACACAATAGGCATGTAGATGAAATAGAAGAGAGTTTAACACAGTAGGAATTTTGCTGAAGGCTTATCCATGAAATTATACTATGAGAAGTAGTATGGGTAAGAGGCTTCCCAGGTGGCACTGATGGTAAAGAACCTGCCTGCCAATGCAGGAGACATAAGAGATGTGGGTTCAATCCCTGGGTCAGGAAAATCCCCTGGAGGAGGGCATGGCAACCCACTCCAATATTCTTGCCTGGAGAATCCCATGGACAGAGGAGCCTGGTGGGCTACGGTTCACAGGCTCAAAAAGAGTCGGATATGACTGAAGCGACTTAGCACGTAGAACAATATAAGCAAAAAGAAATCTGGGAGGCATTTGGTGACTAAAACGATTACAGGTAGTATAAATGTATGATATTTGAGGAGAGATATATAATCATTACTGATAAAAGTAGATTCTGAGAAACATTTGAAAATCAACATCTAAATAGAATGTCAAAAGGAATCTGAAATCAGTTGAAGGTGAGAATACTTTTTAAATTTGATTTTAAGTAGGTCATCATAAACATGGTTAGAAGTTCCATTAAATGGCAAAATATCACAAGAGAAAAGCCAAGTTGGTATGAACATTTAAAGAGTTTATGAATGGAAAGCAGCATAGTTAATCAGAACAAGAAACTGTATAGAGAACTATTTTACAATACAGAACTACAAGTTAAATCCCAGTTCTCGTTTATGTTACCTGTTTGGTTTCTAGTTGTTTGCTTTTTGAGTTTTCGCCTTTTTCTGCACTCCATAAATTGCCCTTGTCAAATCGGCTACGAAGACATGCTAGTTCTTTTTGACGTTCCTAAAACCATCAAAATCTTTATTTTACACAAGAGCCAAAAGTACGTTTAATAATATCCAAATACTACTAACTTTGCTTCTCATTTTTTTTTCTCTTCATTTTTAAGATTAAAAAATTCATAATATACATGGAATATAAGACAACAACACTTTTAATTTGAAATAAGTGATACAGAGAATCAAGATGCTATTCATCTCAGTCATAAAGACTGGCATCAGAATTTGACATCTAGGTCCTATGCTGAGGCTACGTAATGAATAATGTTAAACACAGTAAGATATACCTGCTTGAGTTGCTGTGCTAGGTGAGTAGTAGATGAAGACGCGTTTTGCCTGAATAATCTTTCTTGTATGGCCTTTGTATTTGGCGTGATAATGGGAGTCCTATGGGGTGTACTACGAGCTGGACTTTCTTTGCTATGTTCTTGACAACGCTCTCCAAAGCGTTCCAGAAAAGGCTTAATTCCTGATCCTCCTAAAGAAAATACACACATTTTAGAGGCTACTTAGAATAAATAACAATTATGATTTCTATGGGAAATGTTCTAAATCCAGTTCAGCTCCAAAATGCTTTTATTCTACTAGGAATATTCATTCAGAAAGAAAACAGTAGGAAAATAGTTCAAAAAACTTAAAAATACTTTTTTTAACCATACTATTTAGTTCTATATCCCAAAATTTGCTTTATAGGATTTAATACTTTAAAAAACACAAAAAAAATTTTAAAAGGTAGAGTGAGAGGACAGAGGGGATTAGAAAACCCTTAAACTACTTAGTCAGAACCTAAATAATTGGAAATTGACTGTATGTGCATTAATGATATGCCCTAAACACCAAGTGGAGAAGGCAATGGCACCCCACTCCAGTACTCTTGCCTGGAAAATCCCACGGACGGCGGAGTCTGGTAGGCTGCAGTCCATGGGGTCACTGGGAGTCGGACACGACTGAGCGACTTTACTTTTACTTTTCACTTCCATGCATTGGAGAAGGAAATGGCAACCCACTCCAGTGTTCTTGCCTGGAGAATCCCAGGGACGGGGGAGCCTGGTGGGCTGCAGTCTATGGGGTCGCACAGAGTCGGACACGACTGAAGCGACTTAGCAGCAGCAAACACCAAGTATCCTGGCCATGATAACTCAATTACTAATATCTCTACAGTCCAATTTATTTTATTTTAGGAAGTATAACATGAAAATCCAGTGATTAAATCCTTTTTAAAAAATGATAATTAAGGATAATTTAGTTTATCAAAGTATGTCTTGATTTCACCAAGTCTTAGTACTTATTTTAAATAGTATGAAATACATTTAAAATACAAGTGGACTATGTATCACTTCCACTACAACAATGCTAGGGTTGTACTACATAAAAGGAGGTGGTAAACATTTTCCCATAGGTAGCCAAAGAGTAAATATTCTGGGCTCTGCAGGCCATATGGCCATCGCACATTCCACAACTACTCAATCCTGCACGGAAGCATGAAAGCAGCCACAGACAGTAAATGGGTGTGGCTGTGTTCCAATAAAACTTTATTTGCAAAAACAAGTAAAGGGCAGAATTTGACCCATGATAGCAGTGAAAGCAACAAGTCCTAACCAACGAATGCATCAGCAGAGACTTCCCAAGAATACTTCTTATTTATGTCATTCTTATCTATGCCATAAGTCTTTAGAATACTGGGAGTCATAGTCTAATTTCACATGGGGATTTTGCTATTGTTTCTCATTTCAGCTCATCTGGAAACTGACTGCTAGATTCTACTTATCCTGTAACTAATGGATTCCCCACTCTTATCTCTGTATGACTTCTCTTTTATGATGAACTATTGTTTCTGGAGATACTATATTTTTAAGAAGTTAAAATTGAGAATTAATACAAAAAGCAGTTCTAATGAAAAAGAATATAGCCCTAAGTAAACTATATTACCATATATTTGAGAGATAATTTTTAGTCCTGTGTTTCTCAATCAGGTGGGGGTATACCAGAAGTATACACAAGATAAATATGAACTTCCTGGAGCATCAATTTACTATAGGAAAACTGAATTTTCCTATGTATATATTCACGTACAGTATACACACATATAAATTTAATGAGAGTGGAGTCATCTGTATACATATTCTCTTCCCTTTGCTACTAGGGATGTGTCATAGTGCAGTTTGAGACACACTGCTCTGCACACTTGGTTATAAGAATGTTTCTGCATTATATCCTTAAAATGTGATTTTTAGGTATAGAAGAAAGTATCTAGCATGGTCATTCGAGAAAAAAAAAATGCTTAAACTGTTAAAATGTAACAAGTTAAACTCTTTGACCAGTAACTGGGCTAATCTACAATAACAAATATTCATTCGCTCAATTAAAGTTGACTTTGAAGAAATCTCACTGATGCATTCAGGCATTTGCCCTGGTAAACCAACACTATAATATTCACAACTGGATATTTAAAATGCTAAGAACAGACACCCTGAAAACAGTCAGCAGTACTTTAGATTTTTTCAAAATATGTAACCTGGTGTTGCAGATTTGTCCTTAGGTTGAGACCACAGACAAATTTCTCTGTTTAATTCTTCCTTGGGCCGAACTGTACGGGATACAGCTGACTTCTCAACTGGTTTTGATACTTCTGTTTTCAGAGGACTAACAGAGGTTTTTTGAAGTAGTTCAGGATTTTGGACCTTACAATTTTTAGCACTGGTGATGGATGTTGTAGAAGATTTCACTGGGGAAGAAGTAGCTTTCTGAAACATGATAACAGGGTAAATAACAACACAATAGTTAAAGATATTTCTACAACAAAATAATTCAAATCCTATATTCTTGATAGCCTTTTTGTACACTCATGTAAACAAGTTTCTTGCTCTCTAATAGATCAAATTAATTTGAAAGGTTTGAAAAAAATTAACTTAGAAAATGTGATTATTCAAATTATGTAGTTTAGTCTACATAATATTCTGATGGGTAATTTAGTACAAGGGAGAGGGTTACTCACTATTTTAAAAAACAATTTCTTTTGTATCATCATACTAGTACCCTTATGAATATTAACTGTATTGGCCAAATACATATATATTTGTATTTTAATTAAATCATGTATCATGTACTTAAAGGCAATTATAAGTACTACTTACTATGTGCGAAGTACCATACTAAGTGCTTTATGAACATTATCTCATTTAATCCTCCCACAACCTTTTCTTTCCCATTTTACAAATGGAAAAATAGTCTCACAAGATTAAGTAACTTCTCCAAAGCCACACTTCTAATTTTGTGGCAGGGCTGGGATTGAATGCAGGTGTCATTCTAAAACTGAGCTCTACACTTAAAGATAATGCTCAGAAACACAACATTTTTTTTTTTCGTTTTTGTTTTTTTCATGTTATTTTTAAAAACCATTGAGATAACACATGGGCAGGGTAATCTTTCAAATACTTCAAAAGGGTATCAGTGAAAAAATCATACCCACCCTTGACAACTGCCTTCTGGAGGTAACTACAGCTACTAGCTTTCAGCGATATTTGATGTCTTTCTTGTATTTATACACATACATAGAGCATTTTAATAGAGAAGGTAATTTTCAGGCTCTCGTGATGAGTAAGAAGAGGCTCCATCATTCAAAAGCACATATTTTGGAAGTACATTAAATTTGTATAATTTAGTTGTTAATTGATAACTTGGGTCAGAATATCAAATTTATGATTTTTTACTTTCTATGAAATACTCTAAAAATACATAAACATCCTCTATATATGTTATAAAATACATACCTACAGACAGATATATATATATATATATATAACATAGATTATTTCTTATAACAACAAACAAAAAGGTTACCAAATACCAAAATTATATTTACTTACCCCAGGGCTAGAAATCGCAACGTTAATCAAAGATGCACCCACAGCACTTGAGGATGAGGCTTTATTCAAAGAGGCATCGCCATCCCTTTGGGAACAGCATGTAGCTTCCTGCTTAACACTGCTGCTATTGATCCTAGCAGATGCTCCACTTGCAGAGGAAAATTTGGATAAACAAGTGGTACCAGGCTGTTCTTGCACACTGTTTTGCTTTGCAGATGAGGTTTTTACATCATCTTCCCAGGAACAAATAGTTGCAGCAAGGTTGGCCAGTCGGCCCCTTCTCCCAACTGGAGTTGCTGAGGCATCTGAAAGGGATGGTTTGGGAGGGGAGGCAGCCTTTTCCTCTGATGGCATTGCTGAGATGGGTGAGCTTTCAGGTATATCATCTGAAAATGTTTTGAAAGTTAAAGTCCATGAGCTATATGTGTATGTAATAAAGGGATCACTCCAAAAAAAAAAAAAAAAGCTTTTCTAATACACATGAAACTACCAAACTGCTTAAATTTGACAATATATTTTCAAATCAGATACTTGACCCAAATTAAAAAAGAAATACTTTGTTACTTAGTTTTCCAATCATTTGATAGATTATGAAATCTATAAAACATCATACATTGAGGTTATATTTTTAGGATTAATTAATGATGTTATAACACTGCACAAATTAAGATTACATATTCAACATACTTGTTTTTAGAATGTACTAGGTTAGTGCTATACAATAGAACTTTCTGCAATGATTGAGATGTTCTATATTCATGCCATCTAATACAGTAACAACTAGCCACTGTGGCTAGTGAGCACTTGAACTGTGGTAAGAGCAATAAGAAACTTTATTTCATTTTAATTAATTTAAATTTAAAAAGCGACATATGACTCTTGTTATGATATTGAATACCATATCCAGTACTATATTGGATATCATACCATATCCAACACCAATAGCACAATATCATATCCAATACCAATACCATACCATATCTAATACCAATAGCACAGGGCTAGACTAATATGTTTTTCTGCACAGTTACTTCATTTGGAAATAAATCTCAAATACGCCAATACTTAACCACAAAAGGTCTGTATGCATAAAGCATATACGGCAAAGCTCATGGCACTTCCTATTCCACAAATTCTGTCAACAGAACAGATAGCCCTCCTACTGTCCAAAGCTTATACATCTGCCTGAATTCTCAATTCTACTCCTCTTAAACCTTCTCAGGGATCTTGCTCCAAATAACCACTTCTTCCTCTCTACAAACTTTGTTTTCTACACATTAATATGCTCAATTCTCTCTCATCTTAAAGCTAAAACCAATCATCCTCTCATCAACATACACCCGCTTTTAGTTACTGTCCCTCTTTCCCTGCACTAAATTCACTCACCACTCAATTCACTTCAATCTGACTTCTGCATACACAGCTGCACTCAAGTTGCTTTTGGTATTTTCACCCAATGCCTACACATTTGGCAGGCCTTGAATTTCCATATGTGACATCATCCTCTACTAGTTCTGCCTTTGCAGCCTATCCTTCATGGTATCCTTCTAACTACCAACTACCTACATTTGACTATCCCATTTGCACCTCAAATAATATATCTAACGTTGAAACTGCTTCAAACACAGTCCTCTTTATCACGCCTCTTCCTCCCTTTTCCCTTACCATCCACCACCTGGTCATTAGGTCCCACAGATTCTTTCTGCTAAATCTCTCAAATCTAGCCTCTTTACTTTCATGGGCCTTCATCATTATGCCTGAATCACAATATTAATCTTTTAACTGGTCTTCCTGCTTCAAATCTCTGCCCTCTTCAATCTCTCCTCAATTCAGATGCCGAGTGATCTTTCTAAAGCATTTGCCTACCTAAACTCTCAGTACCTCCCCATCACCTTCTGATTAAATTCCAAATGCTATGGACCCTGCTGCTTTCTTTGAATTTTATCTCTTGCTTTTATACCACATGAATGGTATACCAGAATGCCTACTCTTTATACACATACTGTGTTCATGATACCTCTGTGCTGTTTATTAATATATATGTTCTGTTGCTCCTGCCTAGAATATCTCTACTGTCTGAAGCCAGCTGCCCTTCAAAGTCCAGGTTAATTGCCTTTGTCGCCTCCAGAAAAGCTTCCCTGACCACCACCTTCCCTATAATACTTTTTTGCATACCTTTATCATTTTCCTCAGACTATGCACTGTCTTCTAAACAGATGATAGTTTTACTGTCATGCTTTAGAAATGGACTTAATAGACCCCTCACTCTTCTATTCTCTATCAGAAACAACAGCTTCAGATAAATTATACTTTATTATTCCTCAAACCTTTAATTGGCATATGGCCACAGTCTTGAATACCACTCACTAAATCATTCATCACAAACACTTTATTAACAACTTTCAATGCTTAAAATTAAGACGAGCTATGATGCCTTAAGGAGGTTTATTTTCAAGACTGAGGTAGGCATTTGTTAATATTTGCTTTCAAAATATTCAAGATCACTGTTGCAACAGTTTCTCCTAAGAATGCTTAGGGCCTTGATTGTTCTTCTGATCAAGTATTACATCACAACTCTTTTTCTTTTTTCTGAAAGGAAAATCTGCACTCTGCTGCCCATAGATATTTTCTACAAAATAGAATGGGACATCTTTCTATTCGGGCACATTAACTGGCTAGCTTCCTCAGACATACTAAAAGCAGGATGGTTAGCCCCACCCGCTACTAAAATCAATAGGTATAACTGACAGTGTGGAGTATCAGTGGAATACGGGTGTGTAACCCATAGACATCAGGCAGGACATAAAAGTTGAGCCCCAAACTCAAACTCCTAGTGTTTGCATTTTAGCACTGACTGTGGGCAGGTGTCTTAGCCTCTTTGAACTCAGTCTCCTCTCCTACAATATTTGAAAGCCAAAGCTTCCTTGGATAAGGCTTAGTCACCATGGACTGTCCGCTTGCACTGGGCTGGTTCACTTCGGCATTGCTTCTACTGAACTGAGCCAGAAGCCAGCTGTCTGCCTACCCTGAGAAACCTTACACCTTTGCTAGCTCCTACAAAAGTATCTTTAGGACCCAGAGAGGAAAGTTCTCTCAGGTCTTAATGCCAACCATGACTCTGTTTCTTCTGTTCTATAAACATTATCATGTAACTAATAGTGTTTCACCTCTCTGCATCAGCTGCTAGTGAGTTCAGAACCATCTCTAGGAAGTGAGGAGGACCTTAAGGCCTGTATCTAGTAAACTAACTTTACCTTTCACTTTGTTTTTTCTTCTCTTCATATTGATTTTTCTCATTTTTCAAATTTTTAACATAGGTATTTTTGTAAGTCATCCCAAGGCTTCTTTCGTAACAAGGTAGGAGATAAGCTCTCCATCAGATTACGGGCCCATGAAATGCAAAAGTCAGGTTTGCGTTTCCTCCTCCCTGGGTAGGGAAGATCCCCTGGAGGATGGAATGGCAACCCACTTCAGTATTCTTGCCTGAAAGAGACCATGAACAGAGTAGCCTGGTGGGCTACGGTCCATGGGGTCGCAAAAAGTTACACACTACTGAGCATGCACACTCATTTTTGTAAGCCATTCCAAGGCTTTTTTCGCAATAAGGTAAGAGATAAGCTCTCCATCAGATTACGGGCCCATGAAATGCAAGATCAGGTCGCTTTATCTATAGTCTCCAGCACCTTAGCATGATTACATGTTTTGCAGGTACTCGATAAATATTTTTTGAAATTTTCTTTTTCCCCTATGAACAGCATTGCATACCTTAGTCACTCAGGTTTATTCAGTGAATCCATGAAACAGGATTTCTTGAATACAGAACTGAAGGTCAGCAAGGCTGATAATGCCAAGAGTACAGTTTATCCTTTAGTGTTTTCATTGCAAATATAAGATAGTTCCTTTATAAGATCAAGGTTTTGTGAACCAGTCTAAGAACCTCATCTCGTTTACTTCAATGAGAACACACCCGATAAATATATATTGATATATAAACCATTAGCAAGCAATGGATACTCAGGACATAGATCAAAAGCATTTACCTTTCATGTGTTAACTGATACATAAAATTTTTAACCTACCAAGTTGAATTGCACTGAAACAGATTTAAGGACCCCACGGTCCACAAGAGTGCACACCTGTCACATCGTCACTATCCCAACAACGCCGCTGCTCAGCCAGCTTTTGCATTCGTGTTCTGACTGAAGAGGCTGCAGCTGCTCCCAGTCTTGAGTTCGGCCCACTCCTCACACCCAGCAGTGGTGCTGAGGCTGGGGCAGCCAAGGAGTCACTGACACCAGCGGGTGCCTGAGACATCTGTGGCTGAGCCTGAGGGGACACAGGCCTTGGAGAACAAGGTTTTGCAGACGTTGACTCAACTGGCTTTTCATTTTCCACGTCAGAAACTTCTACTTCAGTGTTGTCAGAACAGCGTTTTTTGGATGGTGATGGTTTTGTGCAAGATTTCTCTAGGTTAAAAGGACAAAAAATTAAAAGTTCTGTAATTTTGCATGGCATGAAAAAAACATAGGTACAAATGAATAAAACACTAGTCTCTCTGTTCCTTTAAATGATTTCATTCACAAGAAGAAATATGTAAAATTCTACATTTTTCAGTAACTTGGAAATCTGACATTAGAGATTTATGTTTAAGCAAGCATATAATTTAGCAGTTTAAAAAAACCTGAATGAAAAAATCTTCAAATAACATCCTCAAGATTTATGTATAATGTTCTTTGTGGTCTTCAGACACTAGGAAATAAAAAGTATGCACACAGAATAAGCAAAGCAAATGTCCTAAGGGATTTTAAAGATCATACAGTCCAGTTACCACATTTTTAAATAAGAAAAATCAAGTCCAGAGAAATCGAGTTACCTGCTTAACATGACACACCTGAGCTAAGGGTAAAAACAAGCTTTCTGCTTTTAAAAACAATTTTTCATGAACAGTAAACAAGAGTAGAAGGACACCTGGCTTGAGGTTTAGGAGGCAGAGAACCAAAAGACTGACTGAATTATCTGACCAGTACCAAGCAAATTCATCAAGTCAAGTGTTTAACAACATTTTACATTTTAAACCTCTATGAACACCTATAAAAGTAATTAAAAAGTCCTAAAAGAAAAAGGAACTATCCAAATACAAGGAATATAATTTTTACCTATGAATGAGTTCTACTATACCTCCTATAAAACTAATCCTTTAAAAGGTAAGAATGTAAATTCCATTTGAGGTCAGTTTCACTGTCTGTCTAATCAAGTGTTCTTATTCTGGCAGTAACTGAAGTATCATTAGTGGGAAGTCATGATTGCCCTCATAAATATCAATCTAATTAAATAATACATCATGAAACTTTCGATGATGATGGAAAAGGAGAGAAGGAGGCTGTGGGTCAGGGAAAAAACCAGTAAACTACCAGCCTGAGAAAAAAAATGTCTCTTAACTGAAGTATGACTGGTGTTGGTGGCATTTATACTTCTTTAAACTCTCTTTTCATTGGGAGATGATGCTTCCCACATGTTCAGTTTTTCTCACAAAAAGGAAAGTAGCTCTTATAAATCACACACAGATTTTAATTATATGTGTTACTTGGTGGGGGTGGGATGGTGGGTGATATAGGGGAAGAGGATAAAGAGGTTAAAAAGCCTCCAGGTATAAAATAAATAAGCCATGGGATGTAATATACAGCATAAGGAATATCCAATCTTCTGCAACTCACTTAAGGGTATATTTTAAATGAACTAATCTAATCCTTTTTTGGAAGTGTTCCTATTTAACATGCTTCACTATCTGAAAATACAGAATGCTTCAAGTTTACATTTCTTATATGAAACAGTAAATATTTCCATTTAAGCATCAAAATACAGTTCTAACCACTAGTTTTCAAGTACATACTACTCAATATCTGAATGCATAAAGCTGTGCCACAGTGGAAAGATCCTAGACTAGAGCTAGATCTCTGTTTTCCCATGTAATATATACGGTATTCCCTCCCTTCAAAATGTATTAACATACAAAAGAAATTCTCATTCTATGGTTAGCTTACAAAATAGTTGGGAGCCAGCACTATGCCCTCATCTCTTTTGTAATACTAGTTTTGCCCTCTTTAATATTCTTTTTCTATGTGCATTTTAAATGTCTACTAAGGAACATTATCATCTCCAGATTATTCCAAAAGATTAAACCAGCTGACTGATACAGGCTGAGGACGCCAGGATTTAGGAAAGAATAATAAAGTTTCCAGGTGCATTTGAGTTTGTTGCAGGAGTTGTTGTTTGTTTTAGTTGCTATACTGTGTCCAACTCTTTGTGACCCCATGAACTATAGCCTGCAAACTCCTCTGTCCATGGGATTCTCCAGGCAAGAATACTAGAGTAGGTTGCCATTTCCTTTTCCAAGGGATATTCCCAACCTGGGGACTGAACCCACATCTACTGCATTGGCAAAAGGATTCTTTACCACTGAGCCACCAAGGAAGTTCTTCTTGGGGTGGATGGGGGTGTTGGTGGTTAATTTTGTTTCTATTTAATTTCAGTAAATCTGTAGATTAACAACCTATACTTTGTGCCCAGCCTGAGGGACATTGTTCAGCAGACAGAGGATGAAAAGACTCATGATATTTCAAGCATCCGCAGGCAGGCCTGCCTTTTGTTGCCCTGTTTATGTAAGAGGAGTAGAGAAACTCAACACTATGGCCAGTGTAAGTGCTCCACTGCTCCCACAGTATTCTTCCCTTAGAGGTTTTAATGATACTTTTGGAATGAGGAAAATAAAGTTCAACCAGTTAATCTGAAATATTTGTTAGAAATTTTGCTCTCGCCTGATAGGTTCCAGGCCTAATATAATAGGCCTGGAATACAATAAAAGGTTTATCTTTCCCCTGGAGGCTATTCCATTTGTCTCCCAAAGACCTTGGTCTTCTGCAGGAACAATAAAGTGTTTGGCACTTATTTGCATTTTGAAAACTGCAAATTTTACTTTTCCCCACAAAGCCTATTACCTTCGCCATCAGATAGGGGCTGCTGGTTACTTGCTTCCGAAAGTGGCTCCCTGATCCGCTTGGCATGAGTCAGAGACCTTGCTGCTGGGATGGGCCGCTCAGCCATTTTCCTCTGAAGATTCTCTCGTCTGGCACGGGTTCGCTCAAGCAGTTTCTACGATACACCACAGCATTAAAGCATAAGTTTAGTCAAAGGTTCACAAAACTTCAGATGCCTCCTCAAATCACTAACTGTCATCAAACATGTATAATAACAGTTAAATACATTTCAAAAGTCAAATTCTCAGTAATTAATATTCACCAAATGAGCACCGTCATGTCAAAATTTGATTAGATATAATATGACCATTAAAGGGGAAATGAAATGTGTTAAGTTCATTGCATGAGATTTTAAATGGCCACAGATTTTTTTCTGTTTCCCTCAAAAGGTACTGGAATCAGGCTGGCTTTATGATTCACTTTGACTGTTAAAACACGGCAGAAGTGATACTGTGTACGTGACTTCCAATCCCAGGGCTCAAGAGGTCTTGAGGTTTCTGTTCTCACTCTCTTGGAACACTGTCTTCCTGTGAAGAGGCCCCGGTTAAGCCTGCTAGACACATGGCCCAGCTGACAGCCAGCATCAACCACCAGACTTGGGAGGAAGACCATTTTAGACCATCCAGTCCCAGAAATTTCTATATGACTGCAGACTTCTGTATAATCCCAGGGGACACCAGAAGTCCAGCTCAGCAGAGCCCAAATGCTAAGCCACTGAGTCATGGGAAATAACATGGTGGTTGTTTTAATCACTATGGTAGGCAGAATAACAGTTGCCTTAAGTTGTTTATGACCAACCCAGATAGCATATTCAAAAGCAGAGACATTACCTTGCCAACAAAGGTTTGTCTAGTCAAGGTTATGGTTTTTCCTGTGGTCATGTATGGATGTGAGAGTTGGACTGTGAAGAAGCCTGAGCGCCGAAGAATTGATGCTTTTGAACTGTGGTGTTGGAGAAGACTCTTGAGAGTCCCTTGGACTGCAAGGAGATCCAACCAGTCCATTCTGAAGGAGAGCAGCCCTGGGATTTCTTTGGAAGGAATGATGCTAAAGCTGAAACTCCAGTACCTTGGCCACCTCATGCGAAGAGTTGACTCACTGGAGAAGACTCTGATGCTGGGAGGGATTGGGGGCAGGAGGAGAAGGGGACGACAGAGGATGAGATGGCTGGATGGCATCACTGACTCGATGGACGTGAGTCTGAGTGAACTCCGGGAGTTGGTGATGGACAGGGAGGCCTGGCATGCTGCAATTCATGGGGTTGCAAAGAGCGACTGATCTGATCTGATCTGAAAGTTGTTTATTATCCTAATCCTGTGAACCTATATGTTACCTTACATGGCAAAAGGGACTTTACTGATGTGATTAAATTAATGACCTTAATGATTATCTTGGATTTTCTGAGTGGGCCCAATGTAATCACAGGGCCTCCTTGGTAGCTCAGCTGGTAAAGAAATCTGCCCTCAAGGCAGGAGACCCCAGGTTGATTCCTGGGTCGGGAAGTTCCCTTGGAGAAGGGATAGGCTACCCACTCCAGTATTCTTGGGCTTCCCTGGTGGCTCAGATGGTAAAGAATCTGCCTGCAATGCGGGAGACCTGGGTTCGATCCCTGGGTTGGGAAGATCCTCTGGAGGAGGCAACCCTCCCTCTCCAGTATTCTTGCCTGGAGAATCCCCATGGACAGAGACGCCTGGCAGGCTACAGTCCATGGGGTTGCAAAGAGTCAGACATGACTGACTGACTAAGCACAATGTAATCGCAACTGTCCTTATGAGGAAGAAGACCAGAAGGTTAGAGTCAGAGAAGATGTGACAAGGGAAGCAGAGGTCAGAATGATGGAACTGGGGGCACTGAAGATGGAGAAAGGGGGTTGCAAGCCAAAAAAAGCAGGGGGCCTCTATCAGCTAAACAAGGCGAGGAAACAGATGTCCCCAAATCCTCAAAAAAAAACACAATCCTGCTAACACCTTGATCTGAACCCAGCAAAACCCAACAGACTTTTGACCTACCAAAGATAACATGTATGACATTAAGCTAGCAAATCTGTAGTAATTTTTTATAGCAGCAAAACTAATACAGCCACTAAGATTTGGGGTGATGGTAAACAGCAAGAGATAACTGACTTAATAGTCCTTTGAAAACATAAGATCCTTCCTAAGAGAAAAATCAACCTAAATATTTTTATGTTTTATTTAATTAAATATCTATATATAATAAAACAGTTTTAAGTTGAATTCTTAGTATTCCATAGAATCATGAATATGACACTTTTCAAACCCCAAAATATGCTCCTATTGAAATCAATGTAGTATAACAAACACAAAACCCTGTAAAACAATTCATTCTCTTTGAACACAACCAGAGAAGGCATGCAAATTACTGGCTGGAGTATACACTGTCCTGCAAACACAGATAAAGTAATTATTGCAGACTAAGGAATTTAACTTAATCTAACCTTTTTAATTGCTTAATTAAGACAGAATAATCATTTTTTAAGTCCCTTTGAATATGAAAAACAAGCATGAGCTTATCTTAGGAATGATCTCTCATTGAAAGAAGTAACACTAAATCTAAATGCTATGTCACTGAAAGAATAATTTATGAGCCAAATGCCTTCCAAAACACAAAACCTTTATCCTTTAAGGTCTTCAACAAACTCAAAAGTGACAGTATTATACAAATTAAATAAAATAAATCATTAATCACAATAAAATATATCATTCCTAAGATACAAAACTAGCTTAAATATGTTCATTTATGGACACACCCACATTCCATTCTGGTCAGTTAGAATACTTATGAGTCAGTATATTTTCAGTTACTATGAGCAATGGGTCAAAAAAAATGAGGTTTTGCAATTCAAATATACACAAAGTGTTCTATTGTTACATTAGATTCAAAAATTTCAAGATTAAAACAAATTAAAGTAGATAAGCAAAAAAGTTCCCTAATCTGTAATATAAAACTTATAGATACCAAAGATTTTAATGTAAAAGAAGTGATATATCTAAAATACATAAAGTCAACAGCTACATAAATGTAAGTTACTCTTTCTTATAATAGTATATCAGGAATTTAAGAGTTTTTTTTTTATTTATAAGGTACATTCCTTCAAATATCACACCTCCTCCTTCAAGGGAAAAAAATTCTGTCAGAAATGGTTTGAGGGATGTGGGGCAGAAATTGCTTAAGGACTATACACTTCAGTTATTTTAGATCCCTTCATGTGGAGTATCTTATTTCCTGATTGTTAGTAATTGCACTGTTTAATTTTTTTTAATGCCTCTATTATTTGAAGGAGGAGGTGTGATATTTGAAGGAAGTGAGTGAAGTGAAGTCGCAAAGAGTCGGACATGACTGAGCGACTTGACTTCACTCACTTCCTTTAAATATCACACCTCCTCCTTCAAATAATAGAGGCATTAAAAAAAATTAAACAGTGCAATTACTAACAATCAGGAAATAAGATACTCCACATGAAGGGATCTAAAAAACTGAAGTGCATAGTCCTTAAGCAATTTCTGCTCCACATCCCTCAAACCATTTCTGACAGAATTTTTTTCTGGGAGATATTACTGATTTCCTACCTTCTTAAACAAAGTAGACTCAATAACAATTTATTATTTTCAAAATGTTCTAGAAGCATTCCTTCCCTGGTCATCATAAAGAGTTCACTTAATTGTGGAAAATTAAAGAAACTCTATCGAAAACAGTGATAGCATGTTTGTCAATTTACATCACAAGAAAAAAAGGTTTCATATATTTTAACTGTAGCTTTTTCTTTTTTAAAGTTCCTACATGGAAAGTTCTGACTTGACACAACTAGCTGTGGATTTCCTATGCTAACCTGAGGTGACCATCACCATCAGTAGATCTTCAGACTAAAATGCTAATACTGACATTATAAGTAATAAGTTTATGGTTTTAAATCCATCTAACAACAAATACAAAAAGAACTTCCCAGATAGTTCAATGGATAAAGAATCTGCCTGCAATGCAGGAGACACAGGAGACATGGGTTTGATCCCTAGGTCTGGAAGATCCCCTGGAGAATGAAATGGTAGCCCACTCCAGTATTTCTTGCCTGAAAAACCCCATGGACTGAGGCATCGGATGGGCTACAGCCCATGGGGTCACAAAGAGTCGAATATGGCTGAATGACTAAGCACAGCAAGCAACAAGTACAACAATCACTAGCGCTTAGACAGGACTTCAAGTACTTTCAGTGTCGGCATACACTAACTCATTCCATCTTCAAAGATGATTTGTTGAAATTCTGTTTTTACTACTGTTTTAGAGATGAAAAAATTCAGGTAGGGGTTAAATAACAAGCCATAGGTCACACAGCTAACGAGTAGCAAGGCAAGATCAAGAACCAGGCTCCAGAGTCTGGACTCTTAACTGCTTTGCTAAAAACTATAGCTTGGGAGGCGTTTGGGAAAGGCTGAGGGAGGAGGCTGAGAGGAGGAGGCTGAGAGAAGGAGGCTGAGGCAGAGAGGAGGAGGTCCAGGCTGAGGGCAGAGGCTGGAAAAGGTTGGGATTGAGGGAGGAGGCTAAGAGGAAAGGAGGTGGAGCTTGAGGGAGAAGGCTGAAGGGAAGGGGGTCGAGGCTTAGAGGGGAGGTGGGGGGGGGGGGGTCCGAGGTCAGGAGGGTCGCCTCGGGAAGCCAGAGGTCACCTTGGTGGGGAATTCTGAAGTCTGATGTGGAGTTTGCGGCGGCCTCCTAGAGGGGAGGCTGAGTCCGAGGCAGGAGGCAGAATCTGGTGAAGAAGATTGCCGGGTGATATGTTCTGCTGAGAATCCTAAGATCTCTCACTACCCCTTTCCTTCCTCATCTTTTCTGTTGAGAGGCCTGCAGGGCTCAGCACCTAGAGGTCACCAAGTCCCCTCCCCCTGTCTCCCAGCGGGCCCTGCGGTTGCTGCTGGGAAATGGGACTCCTGGGGTCGGAAGAAGAAGGATGCAACTTGTTAAAACAAACTTTTTCGTTGAACAGAAATCTGTGGAGCAGCAGCTTCTTCTGTTCTAGGTATCATTTAGGGGCTGAGGCCAGGGGTGGTCTTGCCACCTTCCTCTCACTCAGTCTGGAGGAGCATATAGACCATGACAGAAAAATTGCTCTACACTATCAGGTTGGGAGGAAGGACAGCTCAGAGTTTGCTGGGAGCACAGGGAAGTATCTGCCCAGCCTGAGAAGTCAGGCAAGGAGGTGCCATCTCAATTAGGACCTGAAGAGCAAGAGTTATTAACTAGGCCCAGGAAGGATAAAGATAACAAGTTGAGAGGTAAGAGAGAGGCGAGCACCTTCGAAAAAAAAAAAAAAAGAAAGAAAAAAAAAACCAAAACTATAGCTTGACTAAATCCAATTGTTCTTTTAAAAACTTATCATCAGTAGAACTAAGCAAATTCATATGATCAACATTAACTTTTTAATGCTATTAGCTGATCATAATAATAAACATGTACCTTAACTGCTAGCTTATCCATAAATCAAGATGGATTCTTTCTTTATCTCTGGTTGGTCCATGAAGAACATCAGGAACACATGGTCCTGTGGACTCTGTCTAAATGCTGATTCAGATTGCAAAATCATGAGACACTTAGGAACAGCTGAACACTGACCATGCTTGACGATTTTAAGGAACTGCTGTTTATTTTTTAGGTGTGATAATAGAAGTATGATTTTTTAAAAAGTCTTTAGTGTTCAGTGATGAATACCTATGTATTTATGTATAAAATTATATGCCTTCTAGAATTTGCTTCCAAATATTTCAGTGAGAGGGATTAGAGGCAGATACAGTAAAACAACATGGCCACGTGTTACTGGGCAATGGATGCATTATACTTGAGATTTCCTACAAGAAAAGAATATTGCTAAAATGTTCTAACAGTTACTGCTTTATTTAATTATTTGTCTGTAAAGCAATTTACACTGAACGGCTCTCTTTCACATCAATTCAGCAGACCGTTATTGGATTGTGCTTGATGTTACAGAAACATCTCTCTGAACAATTTCCTACCTTCACAAAGCTTACATTCTAAGAGAAAACATGTTCAACAGGTACATATAAATGCAAGTGAGATGTGTACTGTGAAAGGTGATGTCCCCTCTGAAGAAGGGGAATCAAACTGTGAGCCGGAGGTCAAAACAAAGTTTGCCTGGCAGAACAGGCGGGAAGACAGAAAGTGAGCCAAACAGCACCAGTGACAACACGGAGGGGAACCACTGCACAACAGCCTTGTCTGAGGAAACAAGAGTTTAGGATGGTTGTCCATGGGGTCACAAAGTCAGACGCGACCGAGCACAGCACAGCCTTTCTCAACAAGAGTTACCAGGAGAATTAATCCTTAAGGCCCTGGCATTAATGTAATGAATTAACATCTCCCCTATGCCTACAGAACGGCATGGTTAAGAATCACTTTGGGGAGAAAAAAAATCACTTCTGGGAAAACTGAGAAAAATAGTTTCTCTCAAATAATTTTCTGTGTTCTATGGTTCTGATAAGGAACTCCGGCTGAGAAAGTCATTTTAACTGACTTTCAATTTTCTTTTTCAGACAAGGAACAGTTAGCTTCACTGTACAAAAATGTTATGAATGCTATAATTAAGCACCTAATCTTTGGAACCATTTCAAATAGTTCACTCACTCCCAATTAAGGAAAAGATGTCAAAGCTGTTGATTCCAACAGCAATCGGTCTAACTTCTCAAAATATAAAACACACACACTAAACCACACATATTTCTGAGCTGCACTCTAAAATGAAAAGTTTCTTTCAAATAAAAGTTTCTTTCAACTGAGATTTGTACTAGCTTCAGAATAACATTTTTAAGTAAAATGAAGTGCAATTTTCAGCCAACTTTCAAAATGCTTTGTTTTTGTCAGTTACTTAGAAACATAAAGCTATTGAGAACAGGAAGGGCTAATATTTTAAGGAATCCTATTTTTAGTTGTAACATCATATATCCTTTTTAATTTCAATGTAAGTGAAAAATCCGTGGTGAACCACCAGCTCTATTCCCTAAAGCTAATACAAAAATGTGCTCAGGATTTTTCTGTTAGAATATTTAAGGTTAACAAATTTTTGTGTATCCCTGAGATGATTGAGAATTTGGAAACAAATACTATTGTGTTTGAATACAAGTAAACTCTAATTGGAGAAGGAAATGGCAACCCACTCCAGTGTTCTTGCCTGGAGAATCCCAGGGACGGGGGAGCCTGGTGGGCTGCCGTCTATGGGGTCACACAGAGTCGGACACGCCTGAAGCGACTTAGCAGTAGCAGCAGCAAATTCTAACTGCTGAAACTTTTAATATCTTAGACCTAACAGAATTGTAACTACATCTCAAAAAATATATATATATTAAGAGAGAGAGTATTAATATTCCCCACTCAAGCTTTTCTATCTAGTGTAGAGAAATTTTTAGACCCACTTTGCAACAACTCAAAAAGTAACAATTTGACACTTGCACAACACCGTAAAAAAGAGGAACTGTCCGTGAAGAAAAGGTAGTGGACAACTGGCCACACGAAATTCCTGAGTGGGTCAACGTACATTCGAAACAAAAGTCAAAGCTAGACAAATAATCGACACAGTAATGATGTAATTAATATTTAATTTCCAAAGAACAAAAGACGAGTTAAGTCCTGCTCTAATGTTATGCCCCATAAACATACCCAAAACAGGTTTCTTCCTTTTTTTTTTTTAAGTCGTGGGCTGTAACTTTTGACTTGAACATATTCGGCTAGCAATTTTCCTTTCAATTAGTGTCAACCTCAGGTATGAATCTTCTTTGCTAGTTAGGTAAGCAATAGAAACTGAAGAGAACTATTGACTTCATAGGAACGGATGCAATGGTTTCAAGCACAGGCTTATTGTAACACTTTGCTGTCATTTCGTTCACTGCATTCTTAAATGTATGGAGTGGAGAAGGGAATGGCAACTCACTCCAGTATTCTTGCCTGGAAAATTCCATGGACAGACCACAGGGTGGCAAAGAGTCGGACACAACTGAGAGACTATTAAACGCACGGCTCCTTTTCGAGTCACAGGAACCCCGCAAACCGCATTCCATTTCATTTCCAGGCGGCGGCTGCACACACTGCACTGAGTCAGTTGGCCACCGACTCCACCCTGCAATATCCCGGCTTTCACTTCGAAGGGGCTCTGTTTCGTCAGGCCCCCACAGCACCCTTCGAAGACCCAGAATCCACTTCAGAGGGGTGTATAACCGGGGCTGACAGGAGGTCTTTTCACTACTGCTACTGAGGACAGACTCAAAACTTTCCCCGCAGAGCTTTATCTGCAGGATAAGACCAAGAAAACCGCGGACAAACTACTGCCACAGAGAAGAGGGAACCCGCCGCACCCTCCCAGCTCCAAGCTGGACTCTCGCACGCCAACTCTGCGCACGCGCGCGCACGCGCTCTCCGGCCACTGGGCCGGGAGGTTGACAGAAAGTAGGAAGGGAGGGTGGGGGGTGGGAGCCGTCATGGCTGGCTCTGCCCGCAAGTTTTCTCACCTCGGTAAACGGGTCCATCGCCCCGGACTTCGCGTGTCGATTACGAGACGGCCAAAACGGTGGTTCAAATTCAGAAAAAGAAAAGTGAGTGCCGTCTCAGTGTGTCACTTGAAGAAAACAAGAAGGTGGTGGGGAACTCCCCCAAGCTCCTCTCCTCTTCCCCACTGCCTCCGAAGTCCGACTCGGCCTGCAGCGGCGGTTCAAATTTGAATTTCAGCGCCCGGACCCGCGCGCATGCGTGGGGGGTGCAGGGGGCAGGGCACGCCTCTCCTGGCCCTGGCGCTAGATCACGTGGCCTCGACGGGGCTGGGAGGTTCCCAAGAGTGGCTTTGCCGGCTTAGTGATAGCCTGGCCCCGGGCCGGCGGGGATGCAGCGGTAGGTGCGGCTCTCCAGTGCATCAACTGCCTCCTGGCTCAAAGCCCCACCCGCAACGCTCGCACACCCCACCCTGTTTAAGCAGATCCCTTCACACTCCTGTGCCTGGGCGTTCCTGCTTTCCTTCATTCCTAAATCTAGGATTAAGGGCCCTTCTGCTTGGAATCCCACTGGACCTTTGAACTTACATAGCTTTATGTTCATATGCTCTCCAGCTCCTGATTCACGCCAAGGTGGACTCAGTCTTGGCCTTCTTGAGGCGCAGGTCTGGTGAGCCCCCAGACACTTGTCACTAATGACCAGTGAGCCGCCTTGGGCACTGGCCTTTATCACTGGGAAAATAAGGTTAACTTTAACAGACCTGTTAATGCTTATACACAAAACTCCTGTTGGCCCTTTTTATTTTAACCCCATCAAACTGCATGCAAAGTTAGAGCTGACAAGCTACCCATTTTGATCCTTTCTTTTACAGGTAAGAGAAGGGAGACACTAACACTTTAAGTAACTGATCCTGGAGAAATGAAAATCCCATTCTCGGCTCATAGTCGACTTTCCACCACTGGATCATAGCTAGGTCTCATGACTATTCTTTATTGAGAAATGAAAAATACGTTTTATAGTTACTGTATTGGATTCATACCTTATTTAACAAGTCTGTACTAGGACTTGTTATAAAGACAACAAACAGGATGTGACTTGTTCATCTGTAACACTGTGTAGACTTATGAATGGCTGCCCAACAGTTGAACAGGCCAAAACCATTACTCCCAAGTAAGAATTTCAGTCTATTTAATAAGGTTTCTATCTCAGCAGTCAGTAAACATTACAAAAAGTATTTCACGAGTAATATCTGTAAGTTGAATTGTGGTACTGTATGTAGTAATGGAAAGAATTCTGAATGTGGGATGAGAAGAAATTCCTTGGGGCCTTGACTCCACCAGGACTCTGTGACCCTAGGCTTTAGGCAAATCATTTAACTCATTATCTTTTAAATCTTTTTGGGAATCATAGACTTCTTTGAAAATACAATTAAAGCTTTAAAATGCCCTTTCAATCATAAGCATTTTAAGATATGATTCCATGAAGTAATGGTCACTGGTTAAGAACCTCCAATTTAGCCTCTTTGGATTTTGGTTTTCTCATCTGTAAAACCGAAATAATCAGCTGCCCTGCCTTTCACAGAGTTGTTAGGCAGATCAGGTGAAAAACTGAGAGCAATCCAAAAGTATTCTGTAATAAGTAATAAGGTCCTACCCAAGTGTTTTGAATTATTAATATCTAACTCAAAAGTGTGGCTTCCCTGATAGCTCAGTTGGTAAAGAATCTGCCTACAATGCAGGAGACCCTGGTTGGATTCCTGGGTTGGGAAGATCTCCTGGAGAAGGGATAGGCTACCCACTCCAGTATTTTGACTTGAAGAATTCCGTGGACTGTATAGTCCATGGGGTCGCAAAGAGTTGGACACAACTGAGTGACTTTCGTTTTAACTTTCTTTTCAAATCAAAAATGTTAATCGCTCATTTGTGTCTGATTCTTTGTGACCATATGGACTGTAGCCCTCCAGGCTCCTCTGTCCATGGGATTCTCCAGGTAAGAATACTTAAGTGGGTAGCCACTCCCTTCTCCAGGGGATCTTCCTGACCCAGGGATTGAACCCAGGGCTCCTGGGTTCAATACCTGCGTTGCAGGTGGATTTTTTTCCATCTGAGCCACTAGGGAAGCCCATGCTAGCTATGAACGAAAGAGAAAAGATGCTTGAATTTTTTTTCAAGTGCTAGACAAGAAAGTGGTGGGTATGTTAGGGTTGGAGGTTCAGGAGGAAGTTTACACAGCATTGAAAAGTGAGTCATTACAAACTTATGAAGCCCTGTGCCTTCCAGCTTTGACCTCTGTGAGCCTTAGATTCTTTATGCCTGTGTGCCTGCGTGCTCAGTCGTGTCCAACTCTGCAACCTCATGAGCCCATGGGGCTCCTTTGTCCATGGAATTTTCCAGGCAACTGGAGTGTGTTGCCATTTTCTTCTGTAGGGGTTCTTGCCGACCCAAGGTTGGAGCTCATGTCTCCTGCAGTGCAGGCAGATATTTACCACTGAGCCACTAGGTAAGCCCCTTAGATTCTTTATAACTGGATTCTAATAAAGACTGAACAAGATAAATAGAACATGTGGTGCAATATAACTACTCAGAATGTTTAGTTTATGTTTATTCACAATCTCTGTGTCTTTACCCTGATAATGATGATAATAGCAACCACCCTATAAAGCTGAAGTTTGTTAAACCCCTACTCTGTGCCAGAAGCTGTGCTAGAGACTGAAGTCTCAGTTCAGTTCAGTCACTCAGTCATGTCCGGCTCTTTGCGACCCCAAGGACTGCAGCACATCAGGCTTCCCTGTCCATCACCAACTCCCGGAGCTTACTCAAACTCATGTCCATCGAATCAGTGGTGCCATCCAACCTTCTCATTCTCTGTCCTCCCCTTCTCCTCTTGCCCTCAATCTTTCCCAGCATCAGGGTCTTTTCCAGTGAGTCACTTCACATCAGGTGGCCAAAGTATTGGAGTTTCAGCTTCAGCATGAGTCCTTCCAATGAATATTTCCTTTATGATTGATTGGTCGGATCTCCTAACAGGTCTCCCTATTTACCTTCTTACCCCCTGATAGTTAGAACTACCTTTCTTCTTTAAAAACTGTGCTATAAAATATTTCCAGTGTAACAAAAAATTAGTGAATAGAACAGATAACCATGTACTACCACCTAGCTTAAAAACCTTTGTAATGAAAGTCTCCTATGTATTCCTCCTTCGTGTCATTTACCTTCCACTCCCCAGGGGTTAAACTATCCTGATTTTCATGTTTATCATTCCTGTGAAATGTATGTACTTTTATTACATTTACATATATATCTATATCAATATATAGAGTTTTTCATAAATGTTGTTTTTACTGTAAGTAAAATTTCTGCAACTGGTTTCTTTTCCAAATATTCTCTTTATGAGATACATCCTCACTAACAGATTTAGCTGCATTTTATTCATTATCGCTGCTATAATTCTGTTTTATTAATATACTTGCAATTTATATATCCATTATCGTGTTAGTGGACGTTTAGCTCATTTCCAGTTTTTCATTCCAAAGACCCCATGATGCCATGAATATTTTTATGTTTCCTTATGTCTCCATGCAAAATTTTCTCTAGAGTAATATACTTAAGAATTAGATGATCATTTCAAAAAATATATTTCAGTATTGCTGCCAGATATTAAAAATAAATTGCCCTTCAAAATGATTGTAACAATTTATATTCTAATCACCTTTCTATAAGTATGTCTGCTACTATAGCCCCTCTTTAGTACTTGGATGCTTTTTAGCTTCTATCATTCTTGTTTGTGTACATTTCTCCTATTACTAGTGGAAATGAACATTATTTCGTGTGTTTATTGGCCTTTCAGTTTTCCTTTTCTGTGAATTTCAAATTCATATTCTTTGCTCATTTTTCTATGTGGTTGCTTTTTCTTATTGATTCAAAGCATTTTGTTTACTATTTTTATAGGAAAATAACTCTTTCTGGTTTTTTGGCTGGAAAATATCTTTTCCTAGTTTATAGTTTGTCTTTTCATTTTAGGATGTCTTGGATGTACAGAAATGTTTACTACTAATGTGATTAAATACATGTATATTTTCCAATAGGGTTTGTACTTTTCGTGTCTCAAGAAATCCTTCCCTACCCTGAGGTTGTAAATATGTTCTCCCATATTTTCTTCTAAAAAGTGTGGGTTTTTTTTTTTTTTTTTAATGATTCTGTCTTTAAATTATCTGGATTGATCTTGTTTTTTATCTGGAAAACCAAATGTCTTAGCAGCATTTATTTAGCTGTCCACTGACCTGTAATGCCACTTTTGTAGTATACCTGTATGTGTAGGTCTGTTTAGAAGCTCTTTATTCTATTCTACTGGTCTATTTGTCTAGTCCTCTTCCAATATCAAACTGTTTTCATTATGTAATCTTACATACCTCATCTTTGTGACATCAAACCATTTTATTAGTGCACATGGACATATCTTCATTAATTTAAGCCTACTTTAACATCTTCCAAAATATATATATAATGTACTTGCATAAAGATCTTTATACTCTTTGATGTATTCACATGTATCTTTGTGGTTATTGCTTTTAAAATTATACATTTTTAATTGTACTTTAAACTAACTATTATTAGTATATAGGAACATGATTATTACAAACCTACTGAACTATCATATTTTAGTAATTTATCCAAAGGGTAGGAGCTTTTTATTTTTTTTATTTTTTTTTCTAATTTTATTTTATTTTTAAACTTTACATAATTGTATTAGTTTTGCCAAATATCAAAATGAATCCACCACAGGTATACATGTGTTCCCCATCCTGAACCCTCCTCCCTCCTCCCTCCCCATACCATCCCTCTGGGTCGTCCCAGTGCACTAGCCCCAAGCATCCAGTATCGTGCATCGAACCTGGACTGGCAACTCGTTTCTTACATGATATTTTACATGTTTCAATGCCATTCTCCCAAATCTTCCCACCCTCTCCCTCTCCCACAGAGTCCATAAGACTGTTCTATACATCAGTGTCTCTTTTGCTGTCTCGTACACAGGGTTATTGTTACCATCTTTCTAAATTCCATATAAATGCGTTAGTATACTGTATGTTTTTCCTTCTGGCTTACTTCACTCTGTATAATAGGCTCCAGTTTCATCCACCTCATTAGAACTGATTCAAATGTATTCTTTTTAATGGCTGAGTAATACTCCATTGTGTATATGTACCACAGCTTTCTTATCCATTCATCTGCTGATGGACATCTAGGTTGCTTCCATGTCCTGGCTATTATAAACAGTGCTGCGATGAACATTGGGGTACACGTGTCTCTTTCCCTTCTGGTTTCCTCAGTGTGTATGCCCAGCAGTGGGATTGCTGGATCATAAGGCAGTTCTATTTCCAGTTTTTTAAGGAATCTCCACACTGTTCTCCATAGTGGCTGTACTAGTTTGCATTCCCACCAACAGTGTAAGAGGGTTCCCTTTTCTAGGAGCTTTTTAAATTGTAAATTATACAGTGTCAATTTCTTGTGTAGATCCAGTTTATGTCTTCTCTTGCAAGTAGGAAAATATGCAAATTCTTTATCATACCTACAGGGCCCTACATGATCTGGGACTAACCTTCCTCTCCTAGTATCCTGCTGCTGCTGCTACTGCTAAGTTGCTTCAGTGGTGTCCGACTCTGTGCAACCCCATAGATGGCAGCCCACCAGGCTCCCCCGTTCCTGAGATTCTCCAGGCAAGAACACTGGAATGGGTTGCCATTTCCTTCTCCACCTAGTATCCTAATATTCTCCAAATATCACAATGTACACGTGTGCTAAGTCACTTCAGTCATGTCCGACTCTTTGTGACCCTATGGACTGTAGCCCACCAGGCTCCTCTCTCTGTGGGGATTCTCTAGGCAAGAATACTGAAGTGGGTTGCCATGCCCTCCTCCAGGGCATCTCCATTACCCAGGGGTCAAACCCACATCCCTTATGTCTTCTGCATTGGCAGGCAGGTTCTTTACCACTAGCATCCCCTGGGGAGGCCCAAATATCACAATTGTTATAGAGTTTCTAAGTCATGTCCAACTCTTTGCAACCCATGGACTGAAGCATGCCAGGCTTCCCTGTCCATCACTATCTCCCAGAGTTGTTCAGACTCATGTCCATTAAGTCAGTGATGCCATCCAAACATCTCATCTTCTGTCACCCCCTTCTCCTCCCGCCTTTTCAATCTTTCCCAGCATCAGGGTCTTTTCCAATGAGTCAGCTCTTCACATCAGGTGGCCAGAGTATTGGAGCTTCAGCTTCAGCATCAGTCCTTCAGTGAATATTCTGGTTTGATTTCCTTTAGGATTGGTCTCCTTGCTCTCCAAGGGATTCTCAAGAGTCTTCTCCAGCACCACAGTTTAAAAACATTAATTCTTCAGCACTCAGCCTTCTTCTTACGTCCATACAGGACTGCTATAAAAACCACAGCTTTGACTATATGGACCTTTGTCGGCCACGTGATGGCTCTGCTTTTCAATACGCTGTGTAGGTTTTTCATAGCTTTCCTTCCAAGGAGCAAGCATCTTTTAATTTCATGGCTGCAGTCACTGCCCGCAGTGATTTTGGAGCCCAAGAAAATAAAGTCTGTCACTGTTTCCATTGTTTCCCCATCTATTTGCCATGAAGTGATGGGACCAGATGCCATGGCCTTAGTTTTCTGAATGTTGAGTTTTAAGCCAGCTTTTTCACTCTCCTCTTTCACCTTCATCAAGAAACTCTTTAGTTCCTCCTTGCTTTCTGCCGTTAGGGTGGTGTCATCTGCATATCTGAGGTTATTGATATTTCTCCTGCCATCTTGATTCCAACTTGTGACTCATTCAGCCCGGCATGTACCTCATGTGAAAATATCACAATACTTTACCTTTTTTCCACTAGTCTCCAGCCTCATAAGCCTTTCTTCTAGTCATAAAAATATGCCAAAATTTTTCCTGCATCAAGAACTTTCCACCCTCTGGACATTCCTAGATCTACCCATGGCTTCTCCTTGTTAATTGGGTCTAAGCTTAAATGTGCTACTTCCTCAAAGAAGACTTCCCTGATCAGGTGGCCACACCACTTCTCTTTGCCCCCAAGCCACTTTCTATCCTATTATTCTGATATGTTTTCTTCATTGCACTTACCATTTATATGGGGTTATTTTAATTATGTGTTTAAGCAATGGAATGGCAGGGACTTGTGTTTATAGCTATTACCTAGCACCCTGAGTGCACATGAGTTCAATAGATATTTGTTAAATGAATGCATTTAAGATAACTAGTATTCCATTTTTAGAGATGGGGGAAACTGATACAAAGAGGCTATTTGGTTTAAGACTATCACCTAAAAATTTGAACCAGATCTGCCTGACTTTAAATCCTGCTTATGATCTTGACATTTCAGTTAATTTATTTTCATCACAAAAGACAAAATAATAATGTAAATGTGTTCTTGAGCTATATATATAGTGCTGAATAAATTGCAACCTTAAAATTGCTTTCTTAAAAAAATTTTTTAATTGCTAAATTAGGAAAGAAAATACATGTTATGTTCACATGATTATTAGTAGTTAGACTATACAGTTTGCCCTAATTACATTAGTATTCTGAAAGTCATCAAAAGTGTTTCTGTAATTATTTAAATAAAAACCACAATCTTCCAAGTTATTTAGATAAAGACCACAGCTTGTTATATTAATTTAAATATAGAATCAACGCTCTGAAGCAAAGATGACTAGAAATTAAATGCTGCCCTAGTAAATCAATATTTGCTCCTTCAAAGATCCTTTTTCTTCAACAAAGGAAATAGTGATCGTTTTTTCACAGATAAAATTAATGGAGGGCAGAAAAACAGAAAAAGTCTAAAGCATTTACCTCAGTAAGGACACGTGTTATGTTACGTATGTACAGTTAATTTTTCAAAGTACTTTCATACACATTCTCATTTCATTCACAAAATAATACAATGAAATAAATATTCTTATTTTTACAGGCATCAAAAAGGCCAAGATCTAACCATAAAGCAGTGGCAAGAAGGATTAAGGTCAAGATCTCTACTTCAGGTTATCTGGCTGAAGGGCCACTTCTTTTATACATTTATTATAATGAAGAAATAAGAATCATCAAGTGTTGTCATATACATGTTTACTAAATGGGATAGTTTATTTCTTACAGTATCTGCCATTAATGCACGTTAGTATCATATTTTAAGGGTATAAACAGTTTTAAGGGTTCTTAACATCAGATGTTTTTCTCTTCTAATTTAATCAATGAAACTGTTTCATATTCCAAATTGAGGGAGAACGGATTGTGTGTTTTCTAACATACTGTATTGTTTCCAAAAGTCAATCCAACTACAGTCATGTTCCCTTTATCCAATCAACTTTTGTTAAAATTTATAGCTTTCATCTCCTTTTTACTTTCTCAAGTGGTTTATAAGGGCATTAAGGGAGTCATTCCATTCTTTTTTTTTTTTTTTTTTAATTTTTAAACTTTGCAATAGGGCCATAGTAAATCCTTTCATAAAGATGAATTCTTTTATGTACTTACTGCACTATAATATATATATTGCTACCTTTACTTTTCCATACCTAGATTTCTCAAAGCTATAATCACAGAACCTATTTTTTAATTAAAAAAAAATATTTCTACATTGCACCTTGTGGGATTTAGTTTCCCAGCCGGGGACTGAGCCTGGACCCTGGTCAGTGAAAGCTTGGAGTCCTAAACATTGGACCATCAATTAAGTCCCTATTTTTACATTTTTTAGCAATCCCATATAAAAGAAAAGTGGGCCTTCCAAGTGGCATTAGTGGCAAAGAACCCACCTGCCAATGCAAGAGACATAAGAGAGGTGGGTTCCATCTCTGGGTTGGGAAGATCCCCTGGAAGAGGGCATGGCAACCCACTCCAGTATTATTGCCTGGAGAATCCCATGAACAGAGGAGCCTGGCAGGCTACAGTCCATGGAGTTCCAAAGAGTAGAACATGACTGAAGCAACTTAGCACACATGCATATAAAAGTAGCTCTTAAATAGTAAAGAATAACAGAAGTCCATGTTTCTTAAACATCAAACTCTCTTTATGGAACCTCAAAAATAAAATATTCTTAAATTTGAAACAAGAAGGTTTATTGTACTCCAGTGATGTCTATCATGAACTTCTTTAGTTTCCAAACACTTCACATAATCCTTCCAAACTTGTTGCTTGGTTCTTCTCCTCAGTCATTAACCCTTCCAAATGTTAGGGTTCCTGACATTCACTTTCATTCTCATCTCCCCTGCTTCTCACATCTTTCTCAGCACCATTCATGACTGACAGGTACTGAGCCCTCAAGAAATGTTTGCTGATAATTTGTCTGTGAACACAGCCTCCTACACTCTGACCTCATCATTCCACAAACCTTCCACCTCTGCTGACCTCTTCTACTTGTGCACCAGAAAGTGCTCCATCTTCAAGATTTCAAATCCCCAGACTGGCCTCCTGATTGAAATATCAAATCCTTATCTCTTTTCCACTGCTCCTCTTGCTTACGAAACCTGCAAGCCCTCTCTGACCCTCCTCCAGCTCTTGGTCCAATTGAAAATGTAGTTCATTTGTAGCCATGCCTATGTATGTATTAGCCCTGACTTTCTATCTTGCCGTTTTCTATGAGGCCACACACTAAGTAGTTCATCTATCTTTGAAAGGTGCTGAACAAGCTGCATTTAATTTGCCAATATGTAACCTTCTTCCAGTGGCTCAGATGATAAAGAATCTGCCTGCAGTGCAGGAGACGTGGGTTCAATTCCTCCCTCAGGAGAAGACACATGGCAACCCACTCCAGTATTCTTGTCTGCGAAGTCCCATGGACAAAGGAGCCTGGCAGGCTATACAGTCCATGGGGTCACAAAGAGTCAGACACAACTTAGCAGCTAAAGAACAAAAACTTAGACATACATACACACACACACATTTACATATGTAGCTATTAGATTAGATCAGATCAGATCAGTCGCTCAGTCATGTCCGACTCTTTGCGACCCCGTGAATCGCAGCACGCCAGGCCTCCCTGTCCATCACCAACTCCCGGAGTTCACTCAGACTCACATCCATCGAGTCAGTGATGCCATCCAGCCATCTCATCCTCTGTCGTCCCCTTCTCCTCCTGCCTCCAATCCCTCCCAGCATCAGAGTCTTCTCCAGTGAGTCAACTCTTTGCATGAGATGGCCAAAGTACTGGAGTTTCAGCTTTAGCATCATTCCTTCCAAAGAAATCCCAGGGCTGATCTCCTTCAGAATGGACTGGTTGGATCTTCTTGCAGTCCAAGGGACTCTCAAGAGTCTTCTCCAACACCACGGTTCAAAAGCATCAATTCTTCGGCACTCAGCCTTCTTCACAGTCCAACTCTCACATCCATACACGACCACAGGAAAAACCATATTCTTGACTATGCACCTTTGTTGGCAAAGTAATGTCTCTGCTTTTGAATATGCTATCTAGGTTGGTCCTAACTTTCCTTCCAAGGAGTAAGCATCTTTTAATTTCATGGCTGCAGTCACCGTCTGCAGTGATTTTGGAGCCCAGAAAAATAAAGTCTGACACTGTTTCCACTGTTTCCCCATCTATTTCCCATGAAGTGGTGGGACCGGATGCCATGATCTTTGTTTTCTGAATGTTGAGCTTTAAGCCAACTTCTTCACTCTCCACTTTCACTTTCATCAAGAGGCTTTTGAGTTCCTCTTCACTTTCTGCCATAAGGGTGGTGTCATCTGCATATCTGAGGTTATTGATATTTCTCCCGGCAATCTTGATTCCAGTTTGTGTTTCTTCCACATGAGCGTTTCTCATGATGTACTCTGCATATAAGTTATAGTTACATAGTTATTATAAATTTATCTGTGTGTGTGTATGTGTGCAGAGTCCCTGATTTATGATGGTTCTACTTACGATAACTGGACTTTATAGAAATGCAAAAGCAACGTGCTTTTAGTAGAAACAGTACTTGGGATTTTGATCTTTTTCCTGGACTACCAGTAAGCAGTACAATGCTTTCTCATAATGCTGCATAGTTGCACCAAGATGCCATTCCATCAGCCCTCTGATCCGAAGGATAATCAGTACCCATACAACTGTTCTGGTTTTAATTTCCAGTACAGTACTCAATAAATTACAAGAGATATTCATCATTTTATTATATAATAGGCCTCATGTTAGATAATTTTGCCCAACTGTAGCCTAATATAATTGTTCAGAGCATGTTTAAGGTAGGCTAGGCTAGGCAATAATGTTGGGTAGGTTAGGTACATCAAATGCATTTTTGACTTAAGTTGTGTTTATTGGGACATAACCCCATCATAAGTTGAGGAAGATCTATGTGTGTGATGTATATGTGAACAACTCTGTTGGCTCCTTTTCCTCTGCTCCACAACTAAGTGACTGAGAACTTTAAATTCTACCCTGGTTGCTCTTGTGTACCTACACACACCCACTGGGTGATCTCATCAGTTCCACTGACTTAAAATACCTTCCATATACTGATGGTTCCCAAATTTATTTCTTTGGCATGATCTCTTCCTTGAGTTCTGAATAAGAATATTCAACTAACTATATGAAATCTTGACTTAGACTTTTAACTAGTATATTAAACTTAACAAATCCAAAATGAAATTTCCCCACTAAACCTATTCTTTCTCCAATCTTCTCTATTTCCATAAATGGTACCACTATCTACCCAGTTGTTCAAGCCAAAATCCTAGGAGTCATAGTCAATTCCTTCTTCCTTTCCTCCTACTCTATCCATATACCCAACCTACCTATCAACTCTGCCTCCAAGTATACCCTGGGTCTTTTACTTCTCTTCCTCTCTAGAGCTTCCGTTACACTCTAAGCCACCATCACCATCACTGGACCCACTGCAAGAGTTTCCTGTCTGGTTTCCCTGCTTCCACTCTCATCCTCTTTTCCGTTGTTCTCAGAACAGTTAGTGCTATCTTTAAAAACAAAAACACAGCTGTGTTTTAAATCCACCAGTGGCTTCTGATTGCACTTAGAAAAAAGTCCAAACTCCTTTCCTTAACCCCTGCCTACCTCTGAGATCTTTTCTCCTACCACTTTTCCCCAGTTCACTGGATTCCAACCATGCTGACCTTCACATAGCCCCAGAATCAGGATAAGATCATGCCCATCTCTGGGCTTTTTTGCCTTTGCAGTTCCCTCTACTATGAATGCTTGAATCCTCCCTCTATGCGAAATGTCTTGTGGCTGACATTTTCTTATCCTTCAAGTCAGTCAGTTCAGTTGCTCAATCGTGTCTGACTCTTTGTCTGTATCCTTCAAGTCTCAGCTCAATAGTCACTTCTTCTGAGGCTTTTTCTGACCCCTCCGTACTTCAAGTCATCATCTCCAGTATACTAGAGATGTACAGTACTATTCCTCATAGCACATATTTGTATTTGATATTACATCATTTGTTTGTTGTTCAGTCGATAATCAGGTCCTACTCTTTTGCGACCCCATGGACTGTGGCCCACCAGGCTCCTTTGTCCATGGGATTTCCTAGGCAAGAATACTGGAGTGGGTTGCCATTTCCTTCTCCAGGGGATCTTCCTAACCCAGGGATCAAACTCATGTCTTCTGCATTGGCAGTGGAATTCTTTACAGTGAGCCACCAGGGAAGCCCACATCATTTGTTTACTTGATTGTTGTTTCTCCCACTGTAAGTTCCAAGAGAACTAGGACTCTATTTGATTTATTCACCACAGCATTCCTGAGGTGTGTGCCCAAGGACTGCCTGATACATGTATATCATGTGTACGTATGTATGTATGAAGTACCAGTACGCATATCTTCCCGTATGCAGAATCTTTCTTGTATGTATGCAGTATAAATAATTAATAAATATCTGTGGAAGGAGTATATTAATGCACATCTTGATTTCTTCAAAATGTAATTAAGATAAACAATATTTCTGTTGTCTGATTTAAAAATATCCTTCTTCCCTTATTTACAATAAAACATCCTATCAAAAAATATCATAGTGTTTCCCAGAATTTTTGTGCTGTTCTATTTTCATTGACGTGAAAAGGCAAAGGCATTTCACAAGGCATTCTTTATTTATTCTTTATGCTTTTCATTCTCCTGAAAAAGACATACTGAACATGTTCCATTCTCTCAATACAGACATCCCAAAAGCATTCAAATAGCACTGAAAAAAAAATTTTTAAACCTATAGAAACCAACTTTGCCTGGATTTTTTTTAACTTTTATGTATCAGGGAACATTGTTTACAGCTGTCCTGAGGCTTCTGTTAATGCTTGTTAGAATCTGGAATATTGCAACTAGAGTTTCTCTATTCTTTTATAACACCAAACTGCAGATTAATTTTCCTCAATTCATATATTTCCAAAGACACAGAATGTTATAAATTGCTTCCAAGAGAACAAGGAGGAAAGTAAAAAGTATTTTCTAGAAGCTTCTTCTCATTCTTTTAAACTCTTATCTGAAATTTAAAAGTAAACAAATATTTTTTAATGTCCTGTTTTTTTTTCATTACTAAGATAACTTCTTCTTAAGAAATTAAACTTTTTTTCAATTTCAAGAGAAACATATACTTGATCTGCTCTCAACAAAATGAACTTTTTCTGTAGAAAGTGAAATATTATAGTTATTTGTCTCTCCACTGGCATTAGCAATACTAGCAACCTTCTCCAGTCTTCACCATTCTTATTTCTTCTTTCCTGGCTTTTATGACCCAGGTTAATGATCACATATATTCTAAACCTTTAAAAAGGAAGATGTTGATTTTTTTCTTAAAAAAAAAAAAAAATCTGATCCTCTCTTACTACAGAGATGTTTCAACTGACTTTTGTCCTGAAACTCCATTGACTATGAGTAGCTTGCCATGCGGAGAAGGAAATGGCAACTCCAGTACTCTTGCCTGGAAAATCCCATGGACGGAGGAGCCTGGTGGGCTGCAGTCCATGGGGTCGCTATGAGTTGGACACGACTAAGTGACTTCACTTTCACTTTTCACTTTCATGCATTGGAGAAGGAAATGGCAACCCACTCCAGTGTTCTTGCCTGGAGAATCCCAGGGACAGGGGAGCCTGGTGGGCTGCCGTCTATGGGGTCACACAGAGTCGGACACGACTGGAGTGACTTAGCAGCAGCAGAAGCTTGCCATGTGATTCAAACATGAAATATACATGTTAATAGATGAGTTAATTAAATAAGCTACTGAAAAAAATAAGAAAAATATAAGCTCTTTACTCATAACATAAAAAACAATATTTCTGTGAAAAATATCTATTTTTCTATGATTTTTTAAATCTAGAGTTTAATGGAAATGATCGTTAAAGAGAATCAGAAATTGAAATGATCCACGATACAATGCTGGTACTGAACATAAAAGTAAACATTAAAAAAGTGAAGTATAATGCTGCAGCAGGAAAAGTGCAATAGCATTCTTGGCTATTACTGGAAAACTTAGGTTTAGTAAGACTTTCAAAAGGGGGGAGGTGTATTCTTAGAGGTAAACAAATTATTAAAAGCAATTTTAATAATTCTTAACTTTATTTTGCAATCAGTGCTTTGAAAATGAAGTTTATATAGAGACAAGTAGGAAGGAAAGTTTCTTTAAAAGATGGAATTGTTCATTGTTCTGGCGGATATGTAAAAACAATGCTGACTCAAAAGCAGCCAAGTGGACAGCTGCAGATGCTGTATCCAATGGAAATACTAAGCAGGCGCAGCATGAATCAATAATTAACAAAGCAGATGCACAAAGCTTGATGAGGATGAATGATGACATGGGTGGGAATGGTAAAAGAAGCTGATAACAGTACTAGCTTTGTAAGTAACTAGATAAACTCTTTGTTTTCATGAATTTGTCAGTAAGAGTACTTCAGTGCCTAATAGTACACAAAGAAAATCTTTTATTAATGCTTTGAATTAATTGATATGTACCTCTATGTATTAATAGTATTTTTCACTGAAAATGTTTATAAATCAAAATGATCCACAAGAAAAATTGGTAGGGTGAACATAGAAATAATTTTTAACATAAAGAAGAAATAGTATTCTAAATGAACTAACTACAGGGGCATCAAGGGCTTCCCCGATAGCTCGGCTTCCCTGGTAGCTTCTGGAGAAGGGATAGGCTACCCACTCCAGTATTCTTGGGCTTCCCTGGTGGCTCAGCTGGTAAAGAATCCACCTACAATGTGGGAGACCTGTGTTTGACCCCTGGGTTGGGAAGGTCCCCTGGAGAAGGGAAAGGCTACCCACTCCAGTATTCTGGCCTGGAGAAATCCATGGACTGTATAGTCCATGGGGTTGCAAAGAGTTGCACAATTCTTAAGTTTAATGAAATGTTTAAGAGGGAGGTATTTCTTTTTTTTTTTAATTTTAAATAATTTTATTCTTATTTAAAATACTCAAAACATTTTTAAAATAACTCTTTTAAAGAGTTATTTTTAAGAACCATTTAGTCAACAATGTTTGTTCTATTAAATACATTAATTTCTCTGTTTTATACATCCCATTCCATTTCACTATCATCAGTTTTATTCAATATTATCTATTTTTTCATACCCCCACTGTAAAAGGCAGTTAATTCATGTTGGAAACACTAAAAGATCAGTAGATAGGTGAGGTGTAGAATCAAAAATGAGAGGATTGATTTATAACTGAAATATATAGTGTAGCAAGTGAAAAGAAAAAGTTTACAGAGTTGGAAAGGAAGAAAAAAATTACTGTTATCTGCAGGCAATATAAACTATATTTTATTTTATTTTATTTAAAGCATTTAATTTTATTTTTAAACTTTACAATATTGTATTGGTTTTGCCAAATATCGAAATGAATCCGCCACAGGTATACATGTGTTCCCCATCCTGAACACTCCTCCCTCCTCCCTCCCCATACCATCCCCCTGGGTCGTCCCAGTGCACCAGCCCCAAGCATCCAGTATCGTTCATCGAACCTGGACTGGCGACTCGTTCCATATATGATATTATACATATTTCAATGCCATTCTCCCAAATCATCCCACCCTCTCCCTCTCCCACAGAGTCCAAAAGACTGTTCTATACATCAGTGTCTCTTTTGCTATCTCGTACACAGGGTTATTGTTACCATCTTTTTAAATTCCATATATATGCGTTAGTATACTGTATTGGTGTTTTTCTTTCTGGCTTACTTCACTCTGTATAATAGGCTCCAGTTTCATCCACCTCATTAGAACTGACTCAAATGTATTCTTTGTAATGGCTGAGTAATACTCTATTGTGTATATGTCCCACAGCTTTCTTAACCATTCATCTGTTGATGGACATCTAGGTTGCTTCCATGTCCTGGCTATTATAAACAGTGCTGCGATGAACATTGGGGTACACGTGTCTCTTTCAATTCTGGTTTCCTCAGTATATATGCCCAGCAGTGGGATTGCTGGATCATAAGGCAGTTCTATTTCCAGTTTTTTAAGGAATCTCCACACTGTTCTCCATAGTGGCTGTACTAGTTTGCATTCCTACCAACAGTGTAAGAGGGTTCCCTTTTCTCCACACCCTCTCCAGCATTTATTGCTTGTAGACTTTTGGATCGCAGCCATTCTGACTGGCGTGAAATGGTACCTCATTGTGGTTTTGATTTGCATTTCTCTGATAATGAGTGATGTTGAGCATCTTTTCATGTGTTTGTTAGCCATCTGTATGTCTTCTTTGGAGAAATGTCTATTTAGTTCTTTGGCCCATTTTTTGATTGGGTCATTTATTTTTCTGGAATTGAGCCGTAGGAGTTGCTTATATATTTTTGAGATTAGTTGTTTGTCCGTTGCTTCATTTGCTATTATTTTCTCCCATTCTGAAGGCTGTCTTTTCACCTTGCTTATAGTTTCCTTTGTTGTGCAGAAGCTTTTAAGTTTAATTAGGTCCCATTTGTTTATTTTTGCTTCTATTTCCAATATTCTGGGAGGCGGGTCATAGAGGATCCTGCTGTGATGTATGTTAGAGAGTGTTTTGCCTATGTTCTCCTCTAGGAGTTTTATAGTTTCTGATCTTACGTTTAGATCTTTAATCCATTTTGAGTTTATTTTTGTGTATGGTGTTAGAAAGTGCTCTAGTTTCATTCTTTTACAAGTGGTTGACCAGTTTTCCCAGCACCACTTGTTAAAGAGATTGTCTTTAATCCATTGTATATTCTTGCCTCCTTTGTCAAAGATAAGGTGTCCATATGTGCCTGGATTTATCTCTGGGCTTTCTATTTTGTTCCATTGATCTATATTTCTGTCTTTGTGCCAGTACCATACTGTCTTGATGACTGTGACTTTGTAGTAGAGCCTGAAGTCAGGTAGGTTGATTCCTCCAGTTCCATTCTTCTTTCTCAAGATAGCTTTGGCTATTCGAGGTTTTTTGTATTTCCATACAAATTGTGAAATTATTTGTTCTAGCTCTGTGAAGAATACCATTGGTAGCTTGATAGGGATTGCATTGAATCTATAAATTGCTTTGGGTAGTATACTCATTTTCACTATATTGATTCTTCCAATCCATGAACATGGTATATTTCTCCATCTATTAGTGTCCTCTTTGATTTCTTTCACCAGTGTTTTATAGTTTTCTATATACAGGTCTTTAGTTTCTTTAGGTAAATATATTCCTAAGTATTTTATTCTTTCCGTTGCAATGGTGAATGGAATTGTTTCCTTAATTTCTCTTTGTTTTCTCATTATTAGTGTATAGGAATGCAAGGGATTTCTGTGTGTTGATTTTATATCCTGCAACTTTACTATAATCATTGATTAGTTCTAGTAATTTTCTGGTGGAGTCTTTAGGGCTTTCTATGTAGAGGATCACGTCATCTGCAAACAGTGAGAGTTTTACTTCTTCTTTTCCAATTTGGATTCCTTTTATTTCTTTTTCTGCTCTGATTGCTGTGGCCAAAACTTCCAAAACTATGTTGAATAGTAATGGTGAAAGTGGGCACCCTTGTCTTGTTCCTGACTTTAGAGGAAATGCTTTCAATTTTTCACCATTGAGGATAATGTTTGCTGTGGGTTTGTCATATATAGCTTTTATTATGTTGAGGTATGTTCCTTCTATTCCTGCTTTCTGGAGAGTTTTTATCATAAATGGATGTTGAATTTTGTCAAAGGCTTTCTCTGCATCTATTGAGATAATCATATGGTTTTTATTTTTCAATTTGTTAATGTGGTATATTACATTGATTGATTTGCGGGTATTGAAGAATCCTTGCATCCCTGGGATAAAGCCCACTTGGTCATGGTATATGATCTTTTTAATGTGTTGTTGGATTCTGATTGCTAGAATTTTGTTAAGGATTTTTGCATCTATGTTCATCAGTGATATTGGCCTGTAGTTTTCTTTTTTTGTGGGATCTTTGTCAGGTTTTGGTATTAGGGTGATGGTGGCCTCATAGAATGAGTTTGGAAGTTTAACTTAAGAGGGAGGTATTTCTGGGCTCCAAAATCACTACAGATGGTGACTGCAGCCATGAAATTAAAAGACGCTTACTCCTTGGAATGAAAGTTATGACCAACCTAGATAGCATATTGAAAAGCAGAGACATTACTTTGCCAACAAAGGTGCGTCTAGTCAAGGCTATGGTTTTTCCTGTGGTCATGTATGGATGTGAGAGTTGGACTGTGAAGAAGCCTGAGCGCCGAAGAATTGATGCTTTTGAACTGTGGTGTTGGAGAAGACTCTTGAGAGTCTCTTGGACTGCAAGGAGATCCAGCCAGTCCATTCTGAAGGAGATCAGCCCTGCGATTTCTTTGGAAGGAATGATGCTAAAGCTGAAACTCCAGTACTTTGGCCACGTCATGCGAAGAGTTGACTCATTGGAAAAGACTCTGATGCTGGGAGAGATTGGGGGCAAGAGGAGAAGGGGACGACAGAAGATCAGATGGCTGGATGGCATCACTGACTCGATGGACATGAGTCTGAGTGAACTCCGGGAGTTGGTGATGGACAGGGAGGCCTGGCGTGCTGCAATTCATGGGGTCGTAAAGAGTCGGACACGACTGAGCGACTGATCTGATCTGATACCTTTAGTGCACATCATTTTCTAACTTTTATTGTGTGTGTGTATACACACACATGCTAGTCAGTAAGGATAAATACATTGTGGATAAATATATTGTCTTTTATGTACTGTAAAAGCACTAAGCCCTGTCTCTTGTGTATAAATAAATATCTGTGGAATTACTAATACATCTTAGTTTCTCCAAAATATAATGGAAGTAGACAATCTGATTATGCATGTTTTAGTAAAAACATTCAGAGTAAATTCTTTAGATTCTGAACATATGAATTGGAAACATCTTTTAATCTTTCTTTCTTTCTTTCTTTTTTTTTTTTTTTTTTTTTGAGAATTACACCTCTTAAATTGCAGTGACTTGAAGAATTAGAAATTTGCAGAGGTAACATGCATTTATACCAAACTTGGAAAGCAGGTTTCAGTTTTAGGTATATAAAGAAGGAAGGTATGTAAGGAAGATAAGTATACAAGTTTCATTTACACAGTTTTCCCTTAGGACATATGTTGCAAGAACAACGGCTCTTCTGAATGCAAAGCATTCATTGCTCTTTACTATTACCAAACGTTTAACCTGAAGATGTGTTCTTTATCCACATGCCCATTTTATATCATTCTGTTTTTCTTTGAATTATCATCGAAAATGCAAGCTTTCTATTATCTACTGATTCATTAACTTACAAATGATTTATTGAGTATATACTGTGTGCCAGACACTATTCTAGTTGCTAGAAATATAGCAGCGAGCAATCAAAAGTTACTGCACTTATGGAAATTTTATTCTAGAGATGGAGACAGACAATAATCAAGATAAATCAGTAAAAGACATAATAAATTATATAATATTAAGTGCTAAGGAGAAAAAAATAAACCAGAGAAAGGAGCTAGGAAATCTGAGAAAGGAATAGAATTTTAAATTGAGTGACCAGGAAAGGTCTATGAGAAGTGACATTAAGTCCTGGGAAGTGAAGGAGCTAGTCCTGTGGACACAAGGCCAGGGTGGGTGCTGGGGGTGGGGGAGCATTCCAGGCAGGGAAAGCCCCAAATCGCAAAGGTCATGAGGTGAAACAGTGCTTGGCATAGTTGAGGAATATTTAAGAGGCCAGAGTGTCTGGAGGAGACCAAGGAGAGGACAGCAGTGGGAGATGAGACCAAAGAGATGACAGGAGGCTAGGTCATAAAGACCTTGTAGGCAAGAACGGAAGACATTGAAGTACTTTTCACAGAAAACTGACATTATCTGACTCTTTAATAGGATCAATCTGGCCACTGAGTTTTGAGAATAAAGAGGGCAAGAATGGAAATAGTGTTCAAGTCTCCTGTAAATGTGTTATCATAGTTTAATTATTTAAAAAAGAAAAAAACAAAACCAAAAAAACCTCGGACTACCTGGGCCATTAAAAAAAAAAAAAGAAATACAGGGTTCAGCTACAGCTATAATCCAGACAAAAGATGGTGGTGGCTTGAGCCAGAATGGTGGCAGCAGCAATAGTGAGAAGTGGCTGGATTCTGGATATATTCTGAAGACAGTATCCACAGGATTTTCTGACAGACTAGGATGTGAGGTTATACACTACCTGTGATACTCTGAAATTTCCACCCATCCTTCTTAGTGAAAAAGGTACAAATACTCTCATGTTCTCCGTCATTCTTAGAGGATGATGTTTCTGATATAACTTCAACTTTCCTTTTGTTCCTAAGTTTGAAAACATACCCCACAATTATTTTTGTGTCCTATCTCAACCTTGAGGAAAGCTAAAAGAGAAGACGTGGCTCTGAAAATTGACAGTGTCAACTCTATCTCATGAGTTCCTCCTCTACTGTAAAATCCACCCTGATTTCCCTTGTTTATGCCAAGGCCTGTCTCAGAACCTTGCACATATTGAGTCAGTCAGTCAGTTCAGTTGCTCAGTCATGTCAGACTCTTTGTGACCCCATGGACTTCATCATGCCAAGAATCCCTGTCCATCACCAGATTTACTCAAACTCATATCCATTGAGTCGGTGATGCCATCCAACCATCTCATCCTCTGTCATCCCCTTCTCCTCCTACCTTCAATCTTTCCCAGCAACAGGGTCTTTTCAGATGAGTCAGTTCTTCACATCAGGTGGCCAAAGTATTGGAGTTTAAGCTTCAGCATCAGTCCTTCCAATGAATATTCAGGACTGATTTCCTTTAGGATAGACTGGTTGGATCTCCATGCAATACAAGGGACTCTCAAGAGTCTTCTCCAACACTACAGTTCAAAAGCATCAATTCTTTGGCAAACTCTCACATCCATACATGACTACTGGAAAAACCACAGCCTTGACTGGGTTGGACCTTTGTTGGCAAAGAAATATCTCTGATTTTTTTTTTTTTTTTAGTCACATCCAGTGTATTTATTGCAATCTTTAAAGTTATGCTTGCTCAGTATTTTGGAAATATTTTAGACAGAAATCAACAATGTTAGGTGTATGAAGTTAAAATAATAAAAGATTGTTAATATTAATGTACATGTGCAAATTGTAGAGGCTGGTCATGACTTTTCTCCCTAGGAGTAAGCATCTTTTAATTTCATGGCTGCAGTCATCATCTGCAGTGATTTTGGAGTCCCCAAAAATAAAGTCTGTCACTATTTCCACTGTTTTCCCATCTATTTGCCATGAAGTGGTGGGACCAGATGCCATGATCTTAGTTTTCTGAATGTTGAGTTTTAAGCCAACTTTTTCACTCTCCTCTTTCACTTTCATCAAGAGGCTTTTGAGTTCCTCTTCACTTTCTGCTGTAAGGGTGGTGTTATCTGCATATCTGAGGTTATTGATATTTCTCCCAGCAATCTTGATTCCAGCTTGTGCTCCCTCCAGCCCAGCGTTTCTCATGATGTACTCTGCATATAAGTTAAATAAGCAGGGTGACAGTATACAGCCTTAATGTACTCCTTTTCCTCTTTGGAACCAGTCTGTTGTTCCATGTCCAGTTCTTACTGTTGCTTCCTGACCTGCATACAGGTTTCTCAAGAGGCAGGTCAAGTGGTCTGGTATTCCCATTTCTTTCAGAATTTTCCACAGTTTATTGTGATCCACACAGTCAAAGGCTTTGGCATAGTCAATAAAGCAGAAATAGATGTTTTTCTGGAACTCTCTTGCTTTTTCAATAATCCAGTAGATGTTGGCAATTTGATCTCTGGTTCCTCTGCCTTTTCTAAAACCAGCATGAACATCTGGAAGTTCACGGTTTGCGTATTGCTGAAGCCTGGCTTGGAGAATTTTGAGCATTACTTTACTAGCATGTGAAATGAGTGCAATTGTGTGGTAGTTTGAGCATTCTTTGGCACTGCCTTTCTTTGGGATTGGCATGAAAACTGACCTTTTCCAGTCCTGTGGCCACTGCAGAGTTTTCCAAATTTGCTGGCATATTGAGTGTAGCACTCTCACAACATCATCTTTTAGGATTTGAAATAGCTCAACTGGAATTCCATCACCTCCACTACTTTTGTTCATAGTGATGCTTCCTAAGGCCCACTTGACTTCACATTCCAGAATGTCTGGCTCTAGGTGAGGGAGCACACCATCGTGATTATCTGGGTTGTGAAGATCTTTTTTGTACAGTTCTTATTTTTTGTACAGTTCTTCTGTGTTTTCTTGCCACCTCTGCTTAATATCTTCTGCTTCTGTTAGGTCCATACCATTTCTGTCCTTTATTGAGCCCATCTTTGCATGAAATGTTCCCTTGGTACCTCTAATTTTCTTGAAGAGATCGCTAGTCTTTCCCATTCTATTGTTTTCCTCTATTTCCTTGCATTGATCTCTGAGGAAGGCTTTCTTATCTCTCCTTTCTATTCTTCAGAACTCTGCATTCAGATGCTTATATCTTTCCTTTTCTCCTTTGCTTTTCACTTCTCTTCTTTTCACAGCTATTTGTAAGGCTGCCAAAATGTAAGACAGCCATTTTGCTTTTTTGCATTTCTTTTTTGGGGGATGGTCTTGATTCCTGTCTCCTGTACAATGTCCCGAACCTCCGTCCATAGTTCATCAGGCACTCTATAAGATCTAGTCTCTTAAATCTATTTCTCACTTCCACTATATAATCATAAGGAATTTGATTTAGGTCATACCTGAATGGTCTAGTGGTTTTCCTCACTTTCTTCAATTTAAGTCTGAATTTGGCAATAAGGAGTCTGAGCCACAGTCAGCTCCTGGTCTTGTTTTTGCTGACTGTATAGAGCTTCTCCATCTTTGGCTGCAAAGAATATAATCAATCTGATTTTGGTGTTGATCATCTGGTGATGTCCATGTGTGGAGTCTTTTCTTGTGTTGTTGGAAGAGGGTGTTTGCTATGACCAGTGTGTTCTCTTGGCAGAACTCTATTAGCCTTTTTCCTGCTTCATTCCATACTCCAAGGCCAAATTTGCCTGTTACTCCAGGTGTTTCTTGACTTCCTACTTTTGCATTCCAGTCCCCTATAATGAAAAGGACATCTTTTTTGGGTGTTAGTTCTAGAAGGTCTTGTAGATTTTCATAGCACTGTTCAACTTCAGCTTCTTTAGTTTTACTGGTCAGGGCATATACTTGGATTACTGTGATAGTGAATGGTTTGCCTTGGAAACGAACAGAGATCATTCTGTCGTTTTTGAGATTGCATTCAAGTACTGCATTTAGGACTCTTTTGTTGACTATGATGGTTACTCCATTTCTTCTAAGAGATTCTTGCCCACAGTAGTAGATATAATGGCCATCTGAGTTAAATTCACCCATTCCAGTCCATTTTAGTTCGGTGATTCCTAAAATGTCGACATTCACTCTTGCCATCACCTGTTTGACCACTTCCAATTTGCCTTGATTCATGGACCTGACATTACAAGTTCCTATGCAATATTGCTCTTTATAGCATCAGACCTTGCTTCTATCACCAGTCCCATCCACAACTGGGTGTAGATTTTGCTTTGGCTCCATCCCTTCATTCTTTCTGGAGTTATTTCTCCACTGATCTCCAGTAGCAGATTGGGCACCTACTGACCTGAGGAGTTCATCTTTCAGTGTCCTATCTTTTCGCCTTTTCATACTATTCATGGGGTTCTCAAGGCAAGAATACTGAAGTGGTTTGCCATTCCCTTCTCCAGTGGACCACATTCTGTCAGACCTCTCCACCATGACCTGTAGGCCTTGGGTGGCCCCACACAGCATGGCTTAGTTTCATTGAGTTAGACAAGGCTGTGGTCTGTGTGATCAGATTGGGATCATCTTTTAGGATTTGAAATAGCTCAACTGGAATTCCATCTCATCCACTAGCTTTGTTCATAGTGATGCATGCACATATTACGCTCTCAGAAAATGTTTGTGAAATGGTATAGTCTCTACTGAAAGTCCCACGGACAGGAAGGAGATCAAACCAATAGATCTTAAGGGAAATCAACCCTGAATACTCTGTGGAAGGACTGATGCTGAAAGTGATGTGCCAGTATTTTGGTCATCTGATGCAAACAGCCAATTCATTGGAAAGGTCGCTGATGTTGGCAAAGATGGAGAACAGAAGAGACCAGCACAGGATGAGATGGCTGGATAGCATCACTCATGCAGTGGGCATGAACTTGGGCAAACTTCGGGAGATAGTGAGGGACAGAGGCCTGGATGCTACAGTCCATGGGGTTGCAAAGAGTCGGAAACGACTGGGCAACTAAACAACAACATAGTCCCTACATTTCCTAGGCAATAATAGACAAAAAGCAACATTCAGCCCCTATCAACTGCACAATCATAAGTTAAAATTTGTATTTTAGTATTAAGGATATTATGCCAGAGCACTCAACTGATAAATATGGTCGAGCTTCCAGCACCTTCATTATTACCAGCTGCAATCTAAAGTTGTCTTAGCTTTTCTGCACCTGGAAAGGTAACTTAAAAGCCGGAGTAGACCGGCTTTGTAACTCGCAGCTGGGACTAAGTGACACACCAGCTGTCTCGTAAATTTACCGCGGAGTTAACAGCTCACAAACGTCTACGAAGACGAGGAGTCAAAATGCGTGTATCCCAGCGGGCGGGGACACGAGCCTCTCCCAAGGCCCAGCCCACAAGACCCCCGAGGCGTGGGCGAGCGCTGTGCACGCGGGGAGTTGTAGTTCCTCCTCTCTTCTGCGAGTCAGGCCACCGTAGCTCGAGCGCCTCCTGTGGCGCGCAGGCTCTGAAAGCTTGGCGCACGCGGACAGCGAGAAGCGTTTCCTAGCAACGGGGGAGCGGCAACGTCACGGCGGCGGGTACTCAGAGCTGCTGCCTACCGTTGGGCGGCCTTGAGTACCTTCCAGCTACCTGCGGGCTGGAAGGAACGCTGTGCGCAGTGCTCTGTCCGCACGTCTTTGCCGGTCCGTTCCCACCTGATCCTACCCCTGGTCGCCGAAAGCAACCTCCTGCCGCGACCCCGGGTCCGAGGCACGGCCGGAGGCTAGAGGCGGCTCGCCAGGTTCCTATCTGGCCCTCGCCCCCAGCGCCCGCGGAGCCCACCGCCCGCGGCCTCAGCGGGACGATGCTGGAGTCTATTAGAGTGACAGGTGAGTGCTGGGAAGCATGGTGGTCCCTGGGCTGGCGGGAGCCGCCAGCGTCGTCCCGGTCGTTTGCGGCGAGTATCGGGTGGGTCCGCCGGGAGGCCGAGGTAACGGTAGGATTGGGGTCCGGTGCCCAACGCGACGCCCAGAACAGTGCGGAGCCCCCAGAAGGTGCTCAGGCAAAAGGTGCGCAGGGAAGAGAAAACGGTACCGTTAGGTTTGGTCAGTTATCAATAAGCACGTGCTGTGGATTGTAATGGTGTAAATTTTACTGGCTTACCGGCCCTACAATCTAAATATTGTTAAATTCTACTTCAAAGCTTATTAATCAGGCATTATAGTGCCCTGAAATCTAGTTTTCTAGAATGTTCAGAAAAATAAGAGCTAAGCAAATGAGCACGTCTCTGTATATATCAGTATTTGTACTGGTTTGTATGTATGCTTTTATTCTTAAATCAGAACGTTTTTGAGTTGATATCAATAGGTCACTGAATAAATGTATTATACCAAACACAAAAAATGGATGTTTAGACCCCAGGTCCGAAAGTTATTTGCTTTCTGTTATTAAAAAGAATTGTGGATACTATTTTAAAATGATCTTGCATAACATTAGAATAATTTCCTAGGCCATTTTCTGTCATTTGAGTCTGTTTAACATTACTGCAAGACAGAGTTCTTGATAGTCTAATATCATGACCAGAAGCACCTAAGAACAGCAGAGTAAAGGAAATTCTCTAAACTTGAAACTAACATCAGAATAAGGCCAGGTTTGTTTTTTTTTTAACTTTAAGGCATTTTAATACCTAGTAGACCATTTTCCTGCAAAATCTTTGTGTAACGAAATCAAGTTTTAATGAAAATATTTATGGTCTTAATTATACTGTATTTCATGTTCCGTGTTATAAAATAGGGAACTGATTTTGTGCAGTCGTGACATTGCTGTGATTTGTCTCACCGTTGTTTATGTTGATGGGAAGCATCAACAATTACAAGATTTAAGATTTCAGAGGCATTAGATTTTTTTTTAAGTGATTTGGTGTAGGTGCTGTTCTTTTCATCTAAAATACAATGAAAATATTGGAGGTTACTTTAAAATATTGTATCTTCTTTTTACCTTGGAGCAGGGTCTCTCAACCTTGGCACTGTTAACATTGAATTAGTGGGTAACTCTTTGTTGTGGGAGGCTGTCCTGGGCATTGTACAATCTTTAGCAGATCCCCAGCCTCTCCCACTAGATGCTGGTAATCCCCTCACCCCCAACCCCCACCCCCCGACTCCACACACACTGATTTGTGACAACCAAAATTATCTCCAGACCTTATCAAATGTCTCCTGGAGGGCAAAATTACCACCGCCCCCGCTCCATTTGAGAACCACTGCCTTGGAGAAAAATATTCTAGTTAGATTTTGTAAAAGGGTTATTATATAACAATTTACAAATGATATCAATCAAAATTATTTTCCCAAAGCACAAAAATAATGGTAGAGAGAATATAATTATGATAATACTAGTTTTAGAAAGTGAGTATTCTGACCAGTCAGCTATACAACATGGATCTCCTGTTTTTCTTATCACAGTTGGAAGTTTGAGGAGAAATACTTTATAAAATAGTAGACCTACTTCTCTTGTCTGAACCCCCATTCCATAATTTAGTGGCAATACACTCCTCAGTCCAACTCTGCTTGTTGCTATCCCAAGATAACATAATTTGGCAGTGGATTACTATAGTTCAATAAAAATTAAAATAGTCATTTGAGACAATTCAAGCCCCAGATTAGAACAACTGGTCATTTTTCAAATTAGTTTCTCCATTTCTTTTGTAAGTTTCTTGACTAGTTAAAAGGAACTCCCATGTTCTAGAACTCCACGCCTAGCATTTTGCTGACATATCAGAAAACCCACTTTCAATGGCCAGAAACTTTATGAAGAGAGTTTAGCCAAAAGTATACCCTCCTTTCCCCTCACTATCCCTCTCTAACCCCTCACTATTCATTGATATCTTAGAAGCCCATGTTCTTCTGATTAGCATTAAGATTGCTCTTGTTTGTGGTGAGAGTACTGATGGAAAGTACTCTGTTCATTTCTTTTCAGCTTTGAGATAGCTATGAATGTAGAGCACTGAAGCACAGTTACTTTTTTCTGAAATTACTTCCTATATAATATCTCACTTTTGACTTATTAGTCATGATTTAATATCTAAATATGACATCCCAGTGAACTGCCAAATGGAGGAGTAAAATAAGATTTGATTCCAAATACTGGAGTATTTACAGTGTTCCATGGAGTATTTCTGTAGAAGCTGAATATAATACTGATACTAATAGTTAACACCCACTTCTTAGTACAGGCTGGCATTGTTCTCAGCACTACACATATATTAACTTTTTTGATCCTCTCACTAATACTGTGAGGAATGTAGTATTTTTATTCCATTTTCCAGATAAGGAAGCTGCAGCATAAAGATGTCAAGTAATTTGATCAAGGTCACACACAGCTGCTAATAAATAGCCAAGATTCAAATCAGAGAAACTCCCTTCCAAAGCCCATTTTCTCAACCACTAGGGAAGTCAAACACTTGTTAAAAGATATGCTGAGTTAAGCCACAAAATTCAACATGAAAATCTCATTTAACATCAGTGCTATGTTAGCTGATAATTTACTCCAGATGTTTTTAAGTTTTATCACAGGCAAGTCTGTAATAATTTTTGCCTGGAAAGATGACATTTTACCTGACTATAAAATTGTTTTTGAAATAGAGAAGATGACATCTAGCTCGTTCAGTGAGTAACAAAATGCTGTCAGAAGCCATATAAGATTATGTTCATTTGTGAATTCCTACTGCCTGTATTTTGTATGTGATGAGAAGTGACTAATTAATCATCTGGAAATGAAGCTCCTTTGTGACAAAAGTGAATGTTTAAAAATACTAGACAGAAGTCCTAAGAGCAGTGTTTGGCCATTTGGAATGGATACACTTAGGCATATAGCTCCTGTTTATTCTACAGCAGTAGGCACCTGCCATTAAAACTTATCTTCAACATCACTCATTGTTTAATTTTTTTATGCATCCAGGTATGATTTTTTCCCTCAACTTTCAGGCATTTAAACCCTGTGTCCTTTCTCTGCTCTCAAATATTCTCCTTCCTTGGTTATCTCTCAGCAGTGAGTGAACAAAAACAAACATAGGTTTATGCCACAATGGAACTTAAAATTTCAGTGATGGGGAAGGCCATCATATAAGCAAATGTAAGACTGCAATGATGACAAGTGAGTCAAAAGAACATTCCAGGGAAGTTTTCCTGAACAAGTTTGAACTGAAGGATGAATAAGGATTAATCTATCAGAGAGGAGAGCTCTTCATATATAGGGAACGGAAGATGAAGTGTTGTGTCTGGAGAGAGGTGAGTGTGAGAGATTGACAAAATGAAGGGAGTCTAGAATGGACTGATTAAGGGGCGGTGGGTGTGTGGACATTGTGCACCCCGAGGCCAGAGAGGCAGAGCAATGATCGTCAGAGCCTTCATGTGCCGTGATTAGGAATTTTGTCTTCACCCTACGTGGAATACCTGGGGAAGTTAGTTTTCTTGCATGTTCACTGTTGTTTTAGACAGTTTAATGTGTTTTCTTTTACCACAACCACCATTTCCTGGCATTATAGAATACTCTTCGTGCTTCTAAATGCATATAGAACTCAGCAGTTTCTGGCCAAAAAACAATAGTATCACGTTATAAGAATCGTTGCTACTAATAGAGTGACACTGAAATGCTCTTAACTGGGAATCTGACATTTTTAAGAATCCTTAAATACAGTTGAGTTTCTCAATTCTTAAATGATACTACCTTTTCATCTCTTTCTTCTTACAGTTGAGAAACTATATTGGACAATGTTGAATTCAGATTGTAATTAAAAGATTACCTATTATAATGCAGACAAATTGGGCAATAAATGTTTTCAAAGATACCAATTTTTAACATACCATGTAAAAAATTATGGTCTTAACTTACATTCAGTAAAGTTCACAAGTCTTAAAGGGGCAGCCTGATGAATCTGTACATATGTAACCACTGTCCAGAATAAAATACAGGGCATTTTTAGCCCCTAAAACTTTATTACCACCTCCCAAATTATAACCCCTCCCCCAAAGGTAATCACTTTTCTGTCTTCTAATACCATAAATTAGTTTTGTCTGTTTTTGAACCACATATAAATGAAATTATACAGTATAAACTCTCATGATCTGGCTGTTTGCTCAGTATTGTCTAGAGTCATCCGTACTATTGTAACCTAATTGTTTTTTTTTTTTCCATTGCAATGTATTTTATTATATAAATATATCACAATTTATTCATCCTTTCTACTATTGACAAATACCATTTAAATAATGATAAACAACCTGGTGAAATTAAAGTGTTTATCTTGTTTGGGGATTATTTTGTTTTGCCTTCTGTTTGTAATTAAACAGCCTATTGTTTTGTGGTATAAAATTATCCCAGCTTCTCAGGTTTCATAAGTATTAGTGAAATATATGAGATTGCCATTTTATGGGTCAAAATTGGTTGAATGGTATTTTCCACCAGGCTGTGATGCTGATGATCTGATCTTTCCTTTAGCCAGAGACCTTATAATTACTGTGAAAGCTCACCTATTCAGTTGTGAAACACTTTTAAGAGTTTAGTAAACAGTGTTCCCTCCCTCTCCTGTTTCTTTAGATGAGGAACAGGAGGCACCCATGGGTTTAGTAATTAGGCTACTATTACAGAGAGGTTATTGAAAGAGTTGGGAATGGAAGCCAGGAATCTTGGTATTCTTTTCACCTGTTCTAGATACAAATTCAGCTTTCATTGTGTTGGTAATTTCAGTATATATGTGACTATACTGACCACCAACTTTAATGTAATATTATTTTGCAATTTTCCCTCAATATGGGTAATCAGTTTGGGGTGAATGGCTTCTTTGATCAACACGTTTTCATTTCCTCCAAGGCTATAGTGAAGCAGATTGCTGGTGGCTAAAATGTTACTTTAAACAGTGACTTAATATGAGAGTATGAGTTTTACTACTTTTACAACAGGAAGTGAGTTACACTTTCCCCCAAAGAAGCCTGCTTATGCTTTAAGAAGTCTCAATTTTTTGGTAAAAATTGAGTTAGGCGAATATGGTGTCTTCATTGAAATCTTTTTGTTCTTAAGCCTGTTTTAAAAGTCATATTTTCCTAAAGTAAGCAATAGTATTTAAAATTACAAAAACAGTCTTTTAGGTTCTCCACTGCTTAATACAACAAAATAAGATTTGTTTGAGCATTCCTTGGACAGCAAGATCAAACCAGTCAATTGTAAAGGGAATGAACCCTAAACATTCATTGGAAGGACTGATGCTGAAGCTCAAGTACTTTGGCCATCTGATGCAAAGAACTGACTCACTGGAAAAGACCCTGATGCTAGGAAAAACTGAGGGCAGGAGGAAAAGGGGGCAATAGAGGATGAGATGGTTGGATGGCATCATTGACTCAATGGACATGAGTTTGAGCAAACTCCTAGAGATAGTGAAGGATGAGGAAGCCTGGTGTGTTGCAGTCCGTGAGGTCACAAAGGATTGGACACAACTGAGTGACTGAACAGTAACAGCAAAATAAGATTAGTATGACTCTTGAGAAATTAATTTATATCAATCTTGTAAGAATTGTTTGAAGGCCCACCTGCCCTGCTTTTATGAACTTCATGGGATATCAGCATTTGGCAGGATTCACATTTATTTGAAACAGATACACCATTGGTACTCCCAGCCTACTTAATAGCAGGTGGAGCTTAAAAAGGACTAATGCTAAATCTCTCAGTTAGATAATTCACAAGTGAACTGAAACTCCTGGGAGGGAGTGTTTTAGCAGATAGTTTAGAATTGAACTATCCTGAAGTTTATAGCCTGTTTGCAATGGGACAAAATTATGAATTTTGGTCACTGATGCTTTATGACAAAACAACAGAAAACTCTAGGTTTTAGGAACCAAATAAAGCAGTTTTACATTGAATACTCATTTAAAAAAAACCTGTAATAAACCAACGAAATTAGGAATTGTTCAGAGCAGTTTATTCACTGATTTTAATTTGAGGTAACTCCCTTCCTTTTTATTATGAAGAGCAAATGAAAAAAAAACCTGATTACCTCGCTTTACCTTCCTGGCTGTGCCTAGCCCTTACCTGACTTTTCTAGGTTTATGACACCCTTGTTCTTATCTCAGTTCTCTTTTTTCCCTTTCAGTGTCCATTTCAGTCTTTCTTTGATTATCACCTCTTGTCTTCTAAATTTGTGGTGTCTTATTAGGGAAACCGACACTGTTCATGGGCATTTGGACTGCAGCTTGTGTTCCTTAGCCCATGTTTGCCCAGCCTACCTAGTTTTGACTATCAGTTGGCAACACTTAAGTATTTAAACCTGTGGGAATCTGGGACCTACCAGCCGTTGATGAAAGTTTTATTTGTTCTGTTTACTTGGCGTTGGTTTTTTATGTTACTGAACAGCCACTTTGTGTAGTCAGCCTTCAGCATGTCCCTATGCAATCTAGTTCCTACTTCTCAGCTTGTCCACGTGGTAGACAGTTTATTTAGCTCCTACTAGAAGCAACTTAGCAGCAGCAGCAGCAGTTTAGAGACATGGGTTCGATCCCTGGGTTGGGAAGATCCCCTGGAGGAGGTCATAGCAATCCACTCCAGTATTCTTGCCTAGTGAATCCCATGGACAGAGGAGCCTGGATGGCTATAGTCCAAGGGGTCACAGAGTTGGACACCATTGAAGTGACTACACACACACTCACAATTTATACTTTCATGTTATCTTTAGACAGTAGAATTCAGATTTCATATGTTGGCTTAGAAAATGTTAACTAGAAGGACTTCTGAGTACCTTTTGTATTTGGATTGTTTATTGTCCACTTTTAACATCATACTGTTTCTTTACCTTAAATCCTATGATTTCTGGGTTTAAAACTTAGCATTTAGTGCACAATTTCTCTACCTTAGCACTATTTTAGGATGAATGCTTTTGTTGAAGGAGGCTGTCATATGCACTGAAGGATGTTTAGTCTCATCCCTGGCCTCTAACTACAAGATTCTGGCAGCATCACTCCCTGGTTGTGATAGCCAAGTGCCCTAGAGGGCACAGTTGCTCTCAGCTGAGAACCTCTGGTTCAAGGTCTTGCAGGTTATTTTTCCACTACTGCAATGATCTCCTCAGATATATGGAATGGTTCCAAAACTACAAATACATGTTTATCTACAGTGGTTAGAGAGTAGCAACTTAAGGATCATACCATTCATTAATTTATTCAGTGTACATTTATTGAATGTCTACCAGATACCTTGCTAGATGTTGGAAAGAGATGAATAAAACATGGTCGTGTACCTATCTTGGTACATTAGTGATTCCGATTACTATGTCTTAATAGGGTGCCGTGTCTTGTACAGAGGAAGAAAGGTGTAGTGCTGTGCGTGTAGCAGATTTAATACCGAATGTCTGTTGATAATTGAATGACTGTCCTTATATAATAGAATGAGCATGGACTCTGTAATCAGACACATTCAGATCATAGCTTGTTCTTCACTACTTTGTCATATAACCTTGAGCAAATTATTTAAAATTTCTGAAGGTTAAATGATAAAACACTACAGTCTTTGGTGAAATCCCAAAGTCACATAAATGTGTCAACAAATAGTGGCTGCTATTATTATTTATTCAGTTCAGTTGCTTAGTTATGTCCGACTCTTTGCGACCCTGTGGACTGCAGCACACCAGGCTTCCCTGTCCACCAATTCCCGAAGCTTGCTCGAACTCACATCCATCAAGTCAGTGATGCCATCCAACCATCTCATCCTCTCTCATCCCCTTCTCTTCCCGCCTTCAATCTTTCCCAGCATCAGGGTCTTTTCCAATGAGTCACTTCTTCACATCAGGTGGCCAAAGTATTGGAACTTCAGCTTCAACATCAGTCCTTCCAATGAATATTCAGGACTGACTTCCTTTAGAATTGAATGGTTTGATCTCCTTGTAGTCCAAGGGACTCTCAAGAGTCTTCTCCAACACCACAGTTCAGAAGCATCAGTTCTTCAGTGCTCAGCTTTCTTTATGAGAGAAAAGCTCTCACATCCATACATGACTACTGGAAAAACCATAGCTTTGACTAGATGGACCTCTGTCAGAAAAGTAATGTTTGCTTTTTAATATGCTGTCTAGGTTGCTCATAGCTTTTCTCCCAAGGAGCAAGTGTCTTTTAATTTCATGGCTGCAGTCACTGCCCGCAGTGATTTTGGAGCCCAGGAAATAGTCACTATTTCCATTGTTTCCCCATATATTTGCTATGAAGTGATGGGACCAAATGTCATGATCTTAGTTTTTTGAATGTTGAGTTTTAAGCCAGCTTTTTTACTCTCCTCTTTCTTTCACTTTCATCAAGAGGCTTTTTAGTTCCTCTTCACTTTCTGCCATAAGGGTGGTGTCATCTGCATATCTGAGGTTATTGATATTTCTCCCAGCAGTCTTGATTCCAACTTGTGCTTCAGCCAGCCCGGCATTTTGCATGATATACTCTGCATAGAAGTTAAATAAGCAGGGTGATGATATACAGCCTTGATGTACTTCTTTCCCAGTTTGGAACCAGTCTGTTGTTCCATATCTGGTTCTAACTGTTGCTTCCTGACCTGCATACAGATTTCTCAGAGGGCAGGTAAGGTGGTTTGGTATTCCCATCTCTTTCAGAATTTTCCACAGTTTGTTGTGATCCACACGATCAAAGGCTTTGGTGTAGTCAATAAAGTAGAAGTAGATGTTTTTCTGGAACTCTCTTGCTTTTTCCATGATCCATAGGATGTTGGCAATTTGATCTCTGGTTCCTCTCCCTTTTCTAAATTATTTATTACTATTTATTATAGAAAGGATCCCTGAATGTCTAATCTTGAATGAATGAGTGACAGATCTATGTAGATAAAGTTTTTTTAAAAATTGAATTAATGGGTTGTCTTTCTTGGCAAGGAAAGCAGCTGTCCAAGTCAGCTAGCATTGAAATTGCCTCCATAGTAGGAGCCAGAGGTTGAGAACTAGAGGTGTAAGGATCCACGAGACTTGCAAAAGAGAGCTGTTTGAGAGAATCATGTATCACATTAGCAGAAAGGATTTAGAAAAGGTTTTATAGGCAGACGTGGTCTGATAGGAATTCAAATAAGAGAATTTAAGACAAACTGGAACACTTGGTCAGTTAATTGAATGTGAAAGCTCTTAAAGCGTTCAGCTGAATTCTCAAGTGTTTCTCTTCACATTGCTCTCTTCCTTCTCTGAATTCTACATTATTATCTGTACCTTTTGTTTTTCATATTTAAGCTTATACTACCTCATGCTGCTGCTGCTGCTGCTGCTAGTCGCTTCAGTCGTGTCCGACTCCTAGCGACCCCATGGACTGCAGCCTTCCAGGCTCCTCCATCCATGGGATTTTCCAGGCAAGAGTACTGGAGTGGGGTGCCATTGCCTTCTCCGAACTACCTCATATTAGTACTCAAATCTTCATAGAACTGCCTTACCTTCAGAGCCATATTGGAGGCTATGCGAAGACAAGAACGATGTAATTATACAGATGTTTTTCAGATTCATGTACCTTTTAGCAATACTCCTGTATTTGTGGAATGAAAGAGTGCACTCTGCTCTCCTCTTTCACCTTCATCAAGAGGCTCTTTAATTCCTCTTTGCTTTCTGCTATTAAGGTGGTGTCATCTGCATATCTGAGGTTGTTGATATTTCTCCCTGCAGTCTGTATTCCAGCTTGTGATTCATCCAGCCCACCATTTTGCATGATATACTCCGCATACAAGTTAAATAAGCAGGGAGACAATACATAGCCTTATTGTACTCCTTTCCCATATTGAAACCAGTCAGTTGTTCCATGTAAGATTCTAACAGTTGCTTCTTGACCCACGTATAGGTTTCTCAGGAAATAGCTAAGGTGGTCTGGTATTCCAGTCTCTAAGAATTTTCCAGTTTGTTGTGATCTACGCAGTCAAAAGTTTTAGTGTAGTCAATGAAGGAGATGTTTTTCTGAAATTCCCTTGCTTTCTCCATGATCCAACGAGTGTTGGCAATTTGATCTCTCATTCCTCTGCCTCTTTGAAACCCAGCATGTACATCTGGAAGCTTTTGGTATAAGTGCTGCTTAAGGCTTCCCTAGTGGCTCAGTTCTTTGGAAGGAACGATGCTAAAGCTGAAACTCCAGTACTTTGGCCACCTCATGCGAAGAGTTGACTCACTGGAAAAGACCCTGATGCTGGGAGGGATTGGGGGCAGGAGGAGAAGGGGATGACAGAGGATGAGATGGCTGGATGGCATCACCGACTCGATGGACTGAGTTTGAGTGAACTCCAGGAGTTGGTGATGGACAGAGAGGCCTGGCGTGCTGCAGTTCATGGGGTTGCAAAGAGTCAGACACGACTGAGCGACTGAACTGAACTGAACTGAGTGGCTCAGTTGGTAAAGAATCCTGCTGCAATGTGGGAGACCTGGGTTCGATCCCTGGGTTGGGAAGATCCCCTGTAGAAGGGCATGGCAACCCACTCCAGTATTCTTGCCTGGAGAATCCCCATGGACAGAGGTGCCTGGTGGGCTGCAGTCTATGGAGGTCAGAAAGAGTCAGATATGATTGAGTGACTAAGCACACAACACAAGCCTAGCTTGAAGGATTTTGAGCATAACCTTACTAGCATGTGAAATGAGTGCAATTGTATGGTAGTTTGAACATTCTTTGGCATTGCCCTTTTTTGGGATTGGAATGAAAACTGACCTTTTCCAGTCCTGTGGCCACTGCTCAGTTTTTTGAATTTGCTGACATATTGTATACAACACTTTAATAGCATCATCTTTTAGGGTTTTAAATAACTCAGCTGAAATTCCATCATCTTTGTTAGCAGTAACGCTTCCTAAGGCCCACTTGACTTCATACTCTAGGATGTCTGGCTCTAGGTGAGTGACCATAACATTGTGGTTATCTGGGTCATTAAAACCCTATCGTTCTTCTGTGTATTCTGGCCGCCTCTTCTTAATCTTTTCTGATAGGGGCTTACTGTTTATGTTCTTTATCATGCCTATCCTTGATTGCTTGTACTCAATATGCCAGCAAATTTGGAAAACTCGGCAGTGGCCACAGGACTGGAAAAGGTCAGTTTTTATTCCAATCCCAAAGAAAGGCAATGCCAAAGAATACTCAAATTACTGCACAATTGCATTCATCTCACACGCTAGTAAAGTAATGCTCAAAATTCTCCAAGCCAGGCTTCAGCAATACACAAACTGTGAACTTCCAGAAGTTCAAGCTGGTTTTAGAAAAGGCAGAGGAACCAGAGATCAAATTGCCAACATCTGCTGGATCATCGAAAAGGCAAGAGTTCCAGAAAAACATCTATTTCTGCTTTATTGACTATGCCAAAGCCTTTGACTGTGTGGATCACAATAAACTGTGGAAAATTCTGAAAGAGATGGGAAGACCAGACCACCTGACCTGCCTCTTGAGAAATTTGTATGCAGGTTAGGAAGCAACAGTTAGAACTGGACATGGAACAACAGACTGGTTCCAAATAGGAAAAGGAGTACGTCAAGGCTGTATATTGTCACCCTGCTTATTTAACTTCTATGCAGAGTACATCATGAAAAATGCTGGGCTGGAAGAAGCACAAGCTGGAATCAAGATTGCCTGGAGAAATATCAATAACCTCAGATATGAGGTTATGGCAGAAAGTGAAGAGGAACTAAAAAAGCCTCTTGATGAAGGTGAAAGAGGAGAGTGAAAAAGTTGGATTAAAACTCAACATTCAGAAAACAAAGATCATGGCATCTGGTCCCATCACTTCATGGGAAATAGATGGGGAAACAGTGGAAACAGTGTCAGACTTTATTTTGGGGGGCTCCACTATCACTGCAGATGGTGACTGCAGCCATGAAATTAAAAGACACTTATTCCTTGGAAGGAAAGTTATGACCAACCTAGATAGCATATTCAAAAGCAGAGACATTACTTTGTCAACAAAGGTCCGTCTAGTCAAGGCAACGGTTTTTCCAGTGGTCATGTATGGATGAGAGAGTTGGACTGTGAAGAAAGCTGAGTGCCGAAGAATTGATGCTTTTGAACTGTGGTGTTGGAGAAGACTCTTGAGAGTCCCTTGGACTGCAAGGAGATCCAACCAGTCCATTCTGAAGGAGATCAGCCCTGGGATTTCTTTGGAAGGAATGATGCTAAAGCTGAAAGTCCAGTACTTTGGCCACCTCATGCGAAGAGTTGACTCCTTGGAAAAGACACTGATGCTGGGAGGGATTGCGGGCAGGAGGAGAAGGGGACGACAGAGGATGAGATGGCTGGATGGCGTCACTGACTCGATGGACGTGAGTCTGAATGAACTCCAGGAGTTGGTGATGGACAGGAAGGCCTGGTGTGCTGCAATTCATGGAGTCGTAAAGAGTCGGACACGACTGAGCGACTGAACTGAACTGATCCTTGATTGAAATGTTCCCTTGATATCTCCAATTTTCTTGAGATTTCTAGTCTTTCCCATTCTATTGTTTTCCTTCTTTCTTTGCATTTTTCATTTAAGAAGTCCTTCTTATCACTCCTTGCTATTCTCTGGAACTCTGCATTGAGTTGGATATATATTTTCCTTTCTCCCTTGCCTTTCATGTCTCTTCTTTCCTCAGCCTCCTCAGACAATCACCTTGCCTTCTTTCATTACTTTGTCTTCAGGATGGTTTTGGTCACCACCTTCTGTACAATGTTATGAACCTCCGTCCATAGTTCTTCAGGTACTCTGTCCACCACATCTAATCCCTTGAATCTATTTGTCACATCCACTGCATAATCATAAGGGATTTGATTAGGTCATACCTGAATGGCCTAGTGGGTTTCCCTACTTTCTTCAATATAAGCCTGAATTTTGCAATAAGGAGCTCATGATCTGAGCCACAGTCAGCTTCCGGTCTTGTTTTTGCTGACTGTGTAGAGCATCTCCATCTTTGGCTGCAAAGAATATAATCAATCTGATTTCAGTATTTCCCATTTGGTGATTTTGATGTGCAGAGTTATCTCTTGGGTTGTTCTCTTGACAGAACTGTTAGCCTTTGCCCTGCTTCATTTTGTACTCCCAAGTCCAATAACTTGCCTGTTATTCCAGGTATCTTTTGACTTCCTACTTTTGCATTCCAGTCCCCTGTGGTGAAAATGATACCGTTTTTGGTGTTAACTCTATGAGGTGTTGTAGGTCTTTATAGAAGTAGTCAACTTCAGCTTCTTCGGCATTAGTGGTTGGGGCATAGACTTGGATTACTGTGATGTTGAATGGTTTGCCCAGGAAATGAACTGAGATCATGCTGTCATTTTTGAGATTGCACCCAAGTACTGCATTTTGGACTCTTATTGACTTTGCGGGCTACTCCATTTCTTCTAAGGGATTCTTGCCCACAGTAGTAAATATAATAGTCACCTGAATTAAATTCTCCCGTCATCCATTTTAGTTCATTGACTCCTAAGATGCCAGTGTTCAGTCTTGCCATCTCCTGCTTGATCACGTCCAATTTACCTTAATTCATGGACCTTACATTTCATGTTCCTATGCAGTATTATTTATAGTATTGGACATTATTTTCACCACCAGACACAACCACAGCTGAGTATTGTTCCTGTTTTGGCCCAGCCACTACATTCTTACTGGCTTTTTTTTTGCCCTCAGCTCTTCCCTAGTAGCATATTGAACACCTTCCAACCTGGGGTGCTCATCTTCCAGTTTTGTATCTTTTTGCCTTTTCATACTGTCCATGAAGTTCTCCAGGCAAAAATACTGGAGTGGGTTGCCATTTTCTCCTCCAGTGGACCACATTTCGTCAGAACTCTTCACTACGACTTGTCTGTTTTGGGTGGCCCTGCATAGCATGGCTCATAGCTTCAGTGAGCTGTGCAAGCCCTTTTGCCACAGCAAGGCTGTGATCCATGGAGGAGAAAGGCAAAACTGACCTCTCCGTGTATGAGATATCGTACATAGTGGGCTTCCCTGGTGGCGCTAGTGATAAAGAATCCTCTGCCAATACAGGGTAGACGTAAGAGACACAGGTTCAATCCCTGGGTCAGGAAGGTCCCCTGAAGGAGGGCACAGCAACCTACTGCAGTATTCTTGCCTGGAAAATCCCATGGATAGAGGAGCCTGGAAGGCTGCAGTCCATGTGGTTGCACAGAGTTGGACATGACTGAAGCGACTTACCTTGCATGCACATCCTATGTAGTAATTATGTTTTTAAAAGACTTGGCAAGAAAAAATTTGATTTTGTTTAATGTTAACCTGTGTTGTATAGTTGCTAAGTCATGTCCATCTCTTTGCAACTCCATGAACTGCAGCCTGCCAGGCTCCTCTGTCCATGGGATTTCCCAGGCAAGAATACTGGAGTGGATTGCCATTTCCTTCTTCGAGGGGATCTTCCAGATGCAGGGATCGAACCCACGCCTCCTGCATTGCAGATGGATTCTTTACTGCTGAGCCACCAGGGAAGTCGTACCTTAACCTATATTTAGAAATTAAGAAAAGAAACTAATTAATATTCAGTGATATTACTAAAACATGCTTGAATGTATACTTATTTAATTTAAAATGTTTTTGATATAGATAAGAGAGTATTGTCCTTCTTTTACTGTGGCTATCTTTATATATCGTGTCAGATTTCAAGATTCTATTGGCTTTGAAAGTGTCTTGGATTTTACTTTGATATTGATAATACCATTAAAGTATATCCTTTCTATGAAATCTACATGCTTTGGTAGAATTGAGTATTCAGATTATTTGTATATTATTATCTCATATCTATAATAAACTTTGATCATCTAAATGGTTTGACGCTAAGGATTTTTACAGCTAATTTGTTGTATATACATTCTTATAAAACTGACAATGTCTAGCCTGACCAAAATTTAATAATATATTATTTTAATATTTAAAATGTGTTTTCCAAAGATTGTTGCAAAATTATAAAAGTTTAAAGACCCTTCAGAATGCTTTTTATATAATAAGCAATTTGCTTCATCTGGCATCTTTTTTATTTCTTTTGTTTTGATTTTATTAACACAGAAAAGCTTCACTGGCCTGAGCAAGAGCTTGCTAAGAAGTCCATTCTAAATGCAGAAGCGTCCTTGATCATTGACAGCAAAAGAAGCATTTCACATTTATCTCCTGCAATACTGAAGGACATTTTCACAACTGGAACCAGTAGTTACAATGTCTTACTACAGAGCAAAGAGGAGAAAAAGCATCATTCACAAAAACAGCCTTCCTCCACCGGCTCCAAAAGATGTAGAAAACCCAGCAAATCTCCTAGCTCTTCGCGTAGTAAAGATCTTCGCAAGATGAAAGCCCCAGTGCCTGTGATGAGCAGTAGTACTTGGTACTGCCTAGAAAGGCAGCCTGCTGTGTTTGTCACTGGGTCAGTGTCAAGTCCTGTAAAGTTTACGCATGATATCTCTGTTACAGGAAACCCCATAGTACTGCCACCTAAACCCAAAAATGAAAGAAAAGTGAAGCGACACCTTTTCTCCACACTGCCAAAGCCAAAGCCAAAGCCACAGCCTCTGCTGTCGAGAAGTTTTGAAAAAGGAGATGATTTTTCTGGAAAGAAATTTTGTATACTGACTGCTATAAAGCCCACCAACTTGGAGAAAGAAAAACTGAGGTTCTTCAAGTCCGACTACACCTACAATCCTCAGTTTGAGTATGCTAATCCCTCTCTGCCAAGCGTATTGGCCAAGCACAGCAATGCATCTGATCGATTTCTTAAGCAGGTAAAATGCTGCTTCCGTCATGTGATTTCACTTTATGTAGTGAAAACAATTATTTGCCGTCATTTAAAAAGCCAAAAAAGTTCTAAAATACTCCAATTATTTATAGTTATCTCCCATCTAGGATACATAAATATGTGACAAGAAATCTCTAGGTGAGTGTCAACCCATATTTAAATTACTTCGCTCTAATCAAAATTTATAAAGAATCTACTATGTAAACATTGTGTCAGGAAGCAACTATATTAGGAAAAAGCTTCAGATTCTGACTCTAAGGTTTCATTTGGGATTTACAGACTTGTGGCCCTTTCATAAATCCACATACAAGTGTTTGTGTTTTCTTTTTGATTTTGAATGCGTTAGATGGAGCATGCATATTTCTGGTTCTCCCTGTTGTATTACATTCACAGCTTGCTTAGGCCCCAAATGGCATTTTGGGGACTGAGGCTTGAAACTTGCCAAAGTACTTTTTAATGCTTTACTGAAATTTTTAACAATCATCAAATAACTATTTCAGTATTCACTTAAAAAAGAAAATAATGGAATTTTTAAAACTACCTTCAGGGTTCACAAATCATGATGCAGATGATAATAAAAGCATCTCTTTCCAATTGCTCAATTTAGATATTTAGCACATAGTTTTGTGTGTTAAGGTCTTATGAACTTCAAAATCTGCTTAAGTTTTTGAGGAGAAATTGGCTGATATTTACCTTCAGGGCATAGAGCTAAGATCTTAAAAGCAGACTACATTTGGTTAAATTAACTTTGTATAGGGTTTTTATAATGCATTAGGTTCAACTTGGCTTCATTACTGGTTGAAAATCTGTAGGCTCCATGAAGCCACGTGATTCCATTTATCTTTAGCGGATGCCCTGTTTTAGCATTTTGCTGCAGTGCAAGTTCTTTGGACTTGTGGCCAGCAAATTTTTTTATTGTTTGTTATAGATTATATGAAATCTGACCAGTCTTTTAAAGCTTTTTCTTTTAGTTGCTCAGGAAAATGCACTGCCCCCCTGCCTTTTTAATTGGAGTATAGTTGATTTACAGTATTGTTTCAGGTGTACAGAAAAGTACATCTGTTATACATGAATCCACTCTCTTCTAGATTCTTTTCCCATATAGGTTATTATAGAGTACTGAGCAGAGATCCCTGTGCTATGCAGTAGGTCTTTATTAGTTATCTGTTTTATATACAGTGGTGTGTATTACATTCCCTTAAAATTGACAGTAATATAAAAATGCTATTTGTGGTTTTTCCCCCTTAATGCTAAAAGAGATGGCTGAGATTTCTTTATCAGTATTCTTTAATTTGGAGTCTTACTGCAAGCCCTACCAGTTGGTAAAGGGATTTCCCACCATTAGGTCAAAATGAATGCTCTTTCATGCCCTTGGATGGGAGTTAGGAAGCATCAGCAGCTCCAAAGATTGAGAATTGACAGTGGTTGGTTTCTGGCCCTACAATCTTTATTTTAGCCCAATTTCAACTTTTTATGCTTGGGTCATTTGAGACTTCTAAATAGGACCAGTAATCCTAGCTGGCTGGTATTAAATACTTCAAATGCCACCGTTTGGGAGAATGATCACAACAAAAGCCAAATGTACTTCAAACCACTTTAATCAAATAAAGGAGATTCATCAGAACAGGGCCTCCATAAAATATGCTTAAGTTCCTACTTAGCATCTGAATGAATTCTGACTTGATATATCCTTCCCCTTCCCAGCTGTGAAGTTAAAGCATCAGCTTCAGGGCTAGTTTCAGGACTTAGAATTGTGCTCCTCAGAGGGGTCAGGATGGCCAACTAGCCCACTGGTCTCTGGCCTCCACCCTTGAGGCCTTGCCAACCCATAGCTGGTAGTCTTGTAAGTATCATGATCTGGATCTTTCCAAGGCAGGCAATCTGTATTGTTGTTGGACAGTGACTGTGGTCCTTTTTAGTGCACAGATTGGCAGAGCAATAGTAAATGCAGGCCAGATACGTCTACCATAGTGGAACCAAGGTCGTGCCCAGGTTCGATTCATTCCTAATTGGTTGCGCTGTCAATGTCAAGGAGTTCCAGGACTCAAGTTTTTTTCTAGTCTAGGCAGTAGGTTCCTCAGGAGGTCCTCAGGCCCTTTAGGTAGTTCAGAGCATCTAGCATGGGCTGCAGGACTTGAAAATAACTCCACGTGGAGCCTGCTGAACCCTGCTTAGCCTCTTGCTGGCAGCCATTGTGAGTCTTAGCTCCTCTCAGCTCCTCAACCCTTGGGGGTCAGAAGCTGAGAATGTCTGTTTTCTGAGGTTGTGGACCTTTGCAGGAAAGAGCGCAGTACTTCCTGGTGCTGAAGAAGGGATCTGGGATGAGGAAATGCTGAAAACTATGCAGGGTCAGGTGTCTCCTCATCAGTGAATCAGAAGTAAAGCCTTAGTGGCACATTTGAGCAGTGACCTGGCAGCCAGTACATTCTACCTTACTTCTTTGTGGCTGACTATCCTGGAAAACCTAGGTATCAAATCCATAATGGCTTCAGAGCCAGCGTGTTGTTGAACAAGATGGGAAGGGTCTTCAGGGCAGTGATAGGAATCCTTGGCAGTATTTCCAGCAGTCAAATGAAAATTATATGTTTTTATGAAAGCCAGTGGGTAGCGTAAGTCACTGATTTTCCACTCTAACTGGAATCATATCTCATTGTAGATCATGGCTAGTATCCTGCTAGCTGGAAGCCCTGATTGGTCGAGTGATAGTTAATAACATAGGCAAAATAAGTTAACTTTTGTTTGGCTTGTAAATTAAAGTTTGAATTATGTTCTTGTTAGTAAAGCTGGAGCAGTGGGGATCATCAGTGATTGGAAAAAGTGGGGAGAAGGAAGGCTTTGGGGTGTTGGGGAAAGACCCTGGGCTGAGACTACCCCGCTGGCTGTCAAGGAAGGAATGGTAAAGATATGTACGAGGAGTTAAGAGAACAGGCCTGAGACTACCATCCTTAGAAAGCCTTGGTTGCGAGATTAATTGGAGCCTAGTGTCTGGGAACTTGACTGTTGAACAGTTTCCTATACTGAAATAAACTTTCCCTAAGTGATAAGAGGAGCTTGCCATGCCTCATTGTACAAACAGTATGTTTTATGGAATACCTCTTTTCCTTTCAGGAGCCTGGAATTTTAGATTTGCTAGGCATAGGGGTACTTATGTGACTAGCCTATGATAAAAAATCTTGGGCATTGAGTGTGTGATCAGTTTCATCAGTAGACCAATCTTTACATGTTCTTTACAACTCAGTTGCTGGAGAAGTTAATTGCATCCTATGACTTCATTATGAAAGGATTCTTTTGAGGCTACTTCTGGTTTCCTACAGACTTTACAGGATATAAGAAATGGGGTTAGGATATAAGAAATGGGCTTGGGTTAATTTTTTTTTTAGGGCATTTACATTCAGATTTTAGAAAAAGAAGAATACAAAACTCAATACTAAAAAAAAAATCTCAGTATTGCTCAAGTAAAACATCTCTGTGGGTTATAGTCATTGTCAGTTTGAGACTCCTGGTGAGTTAATAAGGTCTGGCTTCTTACAGCTTTGTAAAGGACCATTGTATGGCACAGTTTCAGGGGATGCTATTTACAAGCTGAGCTTGGGCTCACCTGTGAAAGAGTGATTATTAGTTGCTGCTTTTTGGAAGCTTTAAGATGAGTGTTTACCTTCTGCTGTTTTGGCACCCATCCCCATCTTCCAGCTACAGCTGCAGTCTCAACTCCATAATATATCGTCATTTAGTGCCTTGGAAAGAATAGCAAGGTTAAACCTGGGTGCCTAGACTGTCAACTGAGTAAATTGAAAGAAGCAAGTACGGAGTGCCCCAAGGCGGTCATAGCATTGTAGATGACTGACTTCTCTCCCCATGCCCCTTGGCTCTGCCAGGGAAAAAGCAGAAACATCCATTCCAGCTCCCACATGCGTGTGTGCTAAGTCGCTTCAGTTGTGTCTGACTTGTCATGGCCCTAAGGACTGTAGTTCGCCAGGCTCCTCTGTCCATGGGATTCTGCAGCTCCCACAATATATACCTTTTATCTGTTGACCACTGTCCTAATTGCATTTCTTCTGTTTCCTTTCTATACACAACTGAGAATTGACAAGAGGGTTAAAATAAAGTTATTTTCAATTGAAACAAAATAATTGAACTTTCAAAATGTCTTCAGTGAAGTAGTAATTGTTTTCCTATTCCTAAGGCATTACATTTTTCAAAATAATTGTTATTTGCAAATACAATCAATTTTTGATTATCCATATTAATGGAAGGAAACACTGGTATGGATTGGCTAAAATGGCAAGATTATTCCCTGCTCCCTCCTTCTTGAATAGTTCTCATCAAGGCAGTCATCTTAACTTTCCTGCTGTGATGGTGCTACATTAGCCATAGTAAGTAGAAAACACAGCAACAGAAAAAGCCACAAACAGTTGTTATTTGCAAATACAATTGGTTTTTGATTATCCATATTAGTGGAAGTGGAGGTTGTAGAAGGAAATGATGTTTAACATCCACCATCTAAGTGAAAATAATCCCCTGAAGTGATTTATAAAGAAGAAAACTCTTTGAAACCTTCAATTTGGTTCCAGGGATCTTACCTTTTAACCTCTGGAGGAGAAGACGCAGTTAGGAAAGATGGGGTGGGGGATTAAGTATGGCACCCCACTCCAGTACCCTTGCCTGGAAAATCCCATGGACGGAGGAGCCCGGTAGGCTGAAGTCCATGGGGTCTCGAAGAGTCGGACATGACTGAGCGACTTCCCTTTCACTTTTCACTTTCACGCATTGGAGAAGGAAATGGCAACCCACTCCAGTGTTCTTGCCTGGAGAATCCCAGGGACAGTGGAGCCTGGTGGGCTGCCGTCTATGGGGTCGCACAGAGTCGGACAGGACTGAAGCGACCTAGCAGCAGCAGCAGTATGAGTGAAGAACAGATGGTAAGGACTTGTAATTACTAGAAGAAATGTGTAGATATATTTGTAAAAAAATGATGTAAAAAACATACAGTAAAATGTCTTTTTTCATCTTAGCATATCAGAGTACTCCATAAATGTTAATCTTTTCAGTATTTTGAAACAACCCTCTTAGCCAATAGTGAAATGGATCTTACAGCTATTTATAAGAATCACTGTCTTAAGTAAGAGGTTTATTAGACATATAAATGTAATTAAGAAATTGAAGGATTGCCTTCTTTAAAAAAGTATTCTTTGACTTATTGATTTTTAGGACTCTTGCTGTATAGGAGAGAGGTAGACCCGATCTCTCAAGTTTTTCTTGTACACTGTGGTGCAGAATGTTTCTGTTTCTAATTTTTGCACCCATACTATATACTCATGTAAACATTGCAGTGTCTGCTTCATTTTCCTCATGTATATATTGAGGGGAATAGACTCAGTGATCCTTGAGAGCCCTTTCTAGGACCACACACCTAAGTTCCAGCCCACAAAATACTATGGCTAATCACTTAAAGATTCCATTTCATGTCATTATGTATTCAGTTGTGTCATGCGTTTTGTTAAAATGTTTAACTATCTTTCCACATCATGTGTTAATCACAGAAAAGCTCAGCTTCTGCCTGCTGTTAACTGAAGATTCTTTTACTTCAGATATCAGTGCTTTATTAACTCAACCCATAACTGGCAAATATTTTGGTTTGCTGAAATTAACTTTACAAGTAAGTGGGATTTGTTTCTCTGCAAAACCTAGTGGAAAAAACCATTTCAGTGCAGTTCTTTCTACAATGTGTGTTCAGCTTGACAATTCTAAAGAATGCTTTTTAAACTAAGGTTACTGAGAAAGTAGCCTAACAGCAGAAATGGGAAGAGAATAACCAAGGAAATCAGGGTGTGAGCAAATCTATATTTTATATTAAATTCATGTGAATTTTACATTAAACTTCACAATGTAGCTTTAATATAGGAAAATGTAAATACCTTACTGACTGGCAACCATGTTTACATGAGTATGTAGTATGGGGGCAAAAATTTTAAATGTGAGAACCTGAAACTTAGTAGGAAGGTATTATACTTAACATTATTGGATTGTAAAATTAGCTCTCGTCACCAGAAGTCCAGCAGCATCTTGAGGGGAAAGCACAGACAAGGCACCTTCTGGAAAGGAGAGTAGTCATCAGGAAAGGAACTGTATACCTCAGAGCAGACAGGGGTTCCAACAGCTTGGAGACTGAGTACAAAGTCATAGTATTACCAAGTGCAGGCATATTGTCTTAGTAGTGATAAAACATTAAGAGTGACATAAACTTGAATTCTTATAAAAAGCTGTGTCCACGAGTGAAACAGTACCAGTTGAGAAAGCGAGCTGCAAGAAAGTTGATTTTTTAAAGGTATTTGATGTCTCTCAAAAAGACCTCTTCCATCATAACCATATTATTTAAGAGTTAGGATATTACTTGGTATTAATATATTCTACATCTGCCTAACTGGAAAAAAAAAAGCTGTTCTGCTTATGTAATTAGAGTATCCTAAATATATTTCTTGAAGTAAATGAAAGTTAATGGTCTATGCTATCAAAGGTAGCTTGATAGAGTTATCATAAAATCTCAGAGGTATTTAGAGAAAAGAATTCTGACTTTTTTCCTGCATTGGAATAACATAATGCTTAACATTCTGTGGCATAGCATTGCATTTTCAAATATTCAAAGTAAGTATCTCGATGGACCAACTTCATTATGAAGTGAAGTGAAAGTTGCTCAGTCGTGTCCGACTCTTTGCAACTCACCCCATGGACTATACAGTCCATGGAATTCTCTAGGCCAGAATACTGGAGTGGGTAGCCTTTCCCTTCTCCAGGGGATCTTCCCAACCCAGAGATCAGACCCAGGTCTCCTGCATTGCAGGCAGATTCTTTACCGGCTGAGCCACAAGGGAAGCCCAAGAATACTGGGGTAGGTAGCCTATTCATTCTCCAGTTCACTTCCCAACCCAGGAATCAAACTGGGGTCTCCTGCATTGCAGGCGGATCCTTTACCAACTGAGCTATCAAGGAAGCCCAACTTCATTATGCTAGGAAATAAATTCTGATTTTTTTTCTTCCTGGTTAGCAGACTTTATACAGCTAGGGTCACATGTGTAGGATCTGAGCAGGGATCATAAATGATTGCAGGGAGTTGTCTGGGCACTGTAGGCAACTGGAAACCAGATAGCAGTTGGGCTACAGTTTGGGTCTAGTGTATCATATCCTCAGAAATTGTAAGAGAAGATAGATAACTTGAATTTTATACAAAGTCTTCCAATTTGTAAATGTTGACAACTAATTTAAAGAAAAAAACAAGTTGTTCAAACCAATGAAAACCCGTTTGTGGGCCACAGTCATCCCTTGGGTTGCCAGTTTGCCACCTCCGATTGACCAGATCTATTATACATAAGCTTTGTTTTGAGGCCAGTGATAGTGTAACATAAAGATTTTTAAATGTGGTCCTCAGGAAATGCCTTGCTTTTGGAGTTTATAGTGAAAATGGAATAGGTAATTTATTGTTAGATTAAAATGCATGCATAATACATAAAATCACATTGTGTTCTAAAACAAGTGTTCGTTTTCCTTTTTTGGTAGAAATAACACCATTGGAAATCAAATACCTTCACTGATGATAATATGTCTTGATATAAAATTTCTTTGAGGCCATGTTTTAATTGTACTAGTATTAAGGTATTTTGTGTTGGTAGACCTCAAGTTGTCCAGACAATAAAGGGGGAGGGAAAAGCAAGCCTTCTTTAAACTATACTTCTCCTTAGGTGACACAGTTTTTTGCTGAGCAAATCACAAGCCTTTTTCCAGATTCATTAAAGTTAAAAGATTAGAGTTTAGTACCTCTCATAGTAGTTTTGTGTATTAGATTGGAGATGTAAGGTCATTTCTTAACCTAATATCAAGGAAGATTTTCTTACAGAGACGGAAACACCCCAATCAGATTGTGTGTCCTTGGAAGAAGGTATGACCTTGATGACTCATTGAAACAACACTTCATTGATGTGCCTTTGAAAACTTGCCTAACCTGCAATCTCAGGTTCTTATCTTAACAAATTCTTTTCTCCAAAACAGCTTGAATATCTACTTCTTCCTTGTAGGTAGCGAAAGAAGAGTTTGCAGTACTAATTTGTACTGTTTACAAATATCTTCTCTTGGTAGCATTTACCCTCTCACTCTCCCACTTAACATTGTATACATCCAAACTACCCTTAACCCTGAAGACAGAAGGGGCAGAAGGGGATTGAGGGGAAGGCTGTAGGTGACGGTTTTCTTTGTCCTCTATGTTCTTTCACTCATTCCTTCATTTAAGGCAGACTCAGTGTCTCGGATCTATTTCCGGGATTCTGCATATGTAGAATATAATTTATCGAAACATTTTTCTTTGTTAAACTGCGACCAGATTATAATAAAATCTGTTTTACAGAAAACTGAGTTATTGGCAAATGCAGTTTCTTTTGCTCTCCACACTACTGTCAGTGTCTAAGTGTCAAATCTGATTGTGTCACTTTCCTTCCTGCAAAACTTTAGAGCTCCTCATAATTCAGGATAAAGTCCAAAACTTTTACCATGGCCTGCAGGTCTTTCATGTTTCCTGATCTAGCTCATGCTTAGGTTTCCAAAGTCAACGCTATACTCCCACAGCACCTTGTGCAGATTGTCTGTCATGAAATGTATCACTCTGTTATCATCCTTAAGTTTCTTTTTTTACCTTGACCACAAGACTAACCTCTTTTATAAAAGTGTGTTTTATTTATTTCAGCTGTTCCCAGAATCTGACAGAGATTGAAAATCTCAAAATCAAAATCTCATTTAGATTGAAAATCTCATTTAGATTGAAAATCTCGTTTAGTTCCTGGCACTAAATAAATGAGTTTCCTGGTGCCTGTCTAGCCTAAAAGCTCTGTATTTCACTTTCATTGCTTTGTGTATGCTTTTGACAATATTCTCCCCCTTTACCTGGAATATCGTCTGTTTCCTCTAGGGCCCCACTTTAGTTTACCTTCCTGTGTTTTCACAAAATTTTATTCATACATCCAACAGAGAATTATTAAACTATGTAAATTTCAGTATAATCTCTGTCAGTCTAATGGTCAGGCTTGGAATTAGATTCTAAAAGATTGTAAAATATAAAAGCAGGGATTGGCAGAAAGAAAGTAACCTTAAAGATGAATGAATACAAGATGTTATTAATGGTATGCTAGAACTTCAATGAAATACTCTACAAACAGTAGATCCAAATTTGTGACTCGGGGTCAAGTTCATTGGGCACGTATGTTTCTTTGGGGGGACAGCTTAGTGTTTTTAAAAACATTGGTATATAAGGATGCTCTTCTATTTCCTCTGTTGTTTAGTCTCTAAGCTGTGTCCTATTCTTTTGGGGCCTCATTGATTGTAGCCTGCCAGGCCCCTCTGTCCATGGAATTTCCCAGGCAAGAATACTGGAGTGGGTTGCCATTTCCTCCCCCAGGAAATCTTCTAGACCCAGGGATCAAACCCACGTCAGCAGACAGATTCTTGACTACTTAGCCACCTGGGAAACCCACAGTCATTTGGGAAATAGATTACAAAACAAATTCTCTTTCTCTTTCTCTCCCTCCCCTCTTCTGCTGTCTGTGTCTATCTCTAATTTCATCCTCACACCAACCCTATTAGGTAAGTAGGGCAGAGATTTTCATCTCCATTTTGCTATTGAAGAAACTAAACCTGAAAGGTGAAATGACAGACCTAAGATCACGCAGTCAGTAAAAGGTAGGGCACCAGCATAAAACCAGATCTTTTGACTTCTAGTCTTTGCACAGTGTCATCAAGGCTTATATTGTGTTAGTGTCCCTGTTGTATATAGCTTTTCATTGAGTGACAGCTGCATTTGAAAAGGGAAATAGGTTTTTAGCACATGACTGTTTAAGTGGCTTTTGACTGATGGTGAGATTTCCAAATTGCTAAACAGCAACAGAATCAGAAAGTAAACCAAAAGTAGGTCATTCAACAGAGTGTTGAGATTTTTCAGAAAGTTTGCTGTATCATACAAGATAGTGCTGTAAGTTTTGTACAGAGATTTTTCATTTTCTGAATTAGTGGTTTAAATATTATACTGTGCTGTTTGATTACTATTTGTTTTTTAAATGATGGCTTTATGAAGATATAATTGACATGCCATGTAGTTAATCCATCTAAAGTGTACAGTTAAGTGATTGTCAGTATGCTTAGGATTATGTAGTCATTATCACTATCAAATTTGAGAACATTTTATCACCTGAAAAAGGAAACCCTGTACTCATTAGAAGTGACTCACCATTTCTTGCCAACACTCTCACTCCCACCCAGCCTTAGACAACCATCAATCTGTTTTTCTTTTTATGGATTTAACTGTTCCAGACATTTCAGATAAATGAGTCATACAATATATGGTTCATTTTGACTGGCTTCATTTACTTAGCATGTTTAGCATGTTTTCAAGATTATATCATAGCATGTTTCAGTACTTTTTATTATTGGATAATACTCCATATATATATTACATTGTATTAGTCCATTCATTAGTTGATAGATATTTAGATTGTTTCCACTTTTTGGCTGTTATGAACAACGCTGCTATGAACATTTGTGTCCAGATTTTTGGTGAACATGTTCTTGGTCATCTTGGGTATATACCTAGTATTAATAGTAGATTATATGGTAGTTGGTCATATGGTAGGAGATCAGAGATCATATATAATGGGTCATATGGGAACTCTGTGTCTAACCTTTTAAGGAAAACTTTTCCAAAATGACTGCACCATTTTACATTCCCACCAACAGTATATGATTTTCAGTTTCTCCACATCATCGTCAACTCTTTTCTTCGTTTTTTGTCAACTCGTTTTTATTTTTACAGCTATTCTAGTGGGTGTGAAGTGATATATCATTGTAGTTTTAATTTGTATTTCTCTGATGACTAATGGTGTTGAGCATCTTTTCATGAGCTTATTGGTCATTTGTATATCTTCTTTGGATAACTGTGTTTGTATCTTTTGCCCATTTTTTAATTGGATTATTTGTATTTTTATTATTGAGTTATAGGAATTCTTACTATATTTTAGATATGTCACTTTTCAGATACGAAATTTGTAAACTTTTCTCCCATTCTGTGCGTTGTCTTTCTGCTTTCTCGATGGTGACCTTTGAAGCATAAAAGCTTTTAATTTGGATGAAGTCCAACTTACCTGTTTTGTTCGTTGATGTTTTGGTGTCATATCTAAGAAACCACTGCCTAATACAAGGTCATGAAGTGTGTGCCTGTGCTTTCTTCTAAGAGTTTTGTGTGTAGCTCTAACATTTATGTCTTTGATACATTTGGAGTTAATTTTTGTATATACATTTGGAGAAGGAAATGGCAGCCCACTCCACTGTTCTTGCCTGGAGAATCCCAGGGACGGGGGAGCCTGGTGGCTGCCGTCTATGGGGTCACAGAGAGTCGGACACGACTGAAGCGATTTAGCAGCAGCAGCAGCAGCAGGGGTCCGATTTTATTCTTTTATTTATATGCAGTTATCCCAGCACCATTTCTTGAAACTCCTGGTCCTTCCTCTCTCTCCCTTCTTCCCCCTTGGCAAGCCCAAGTCTGTTTTCTCTGAGTCTGTTTCTCTTCTATAGATAGGTTCATTTGTGCTACATTTTAGATTCCACATATAAGTGATATCATGTAATATGGGGCTTTCCACATGGCTCAGTGCTAAAGAACCTGTGACTGCCTGCAATGCAGGCGACGTGGGTTCAGTCTCTGGGTCAGGAAGATCCCCTGGAGAAGGAAATGGCAACCCACTCCAGTATTCTTGCCTGAGAAATCCCATGGACAGAGGAGCCTGGCAGGCTGTAGTCCATGGGGCCAGAGAGTCAGACATAACTTAGCAACTAAACCACTACCACCATATGCTATTTGTCTTTCTCTTTCTGACTTACTTCACTTAGTATGATAATCTAGTTGTTTCCATGTTGCTACAAATGACATTATTATTCTTTTTTATGCCCCAGTAGTATTCCATTGTATATATGTACCACACCATCTTTATCCATTCATCTGTTGATGAACATTTAGGTTGTTTCCATATTTTGGCTATTGTGAACCATGCTGCTATGAACATAGGGGTGCATGTATCTTTTTGTATTATAGTTTTGTCCAGTTATATTCCCAGGAGTGGGATTGCTGGATCATGTGGTAATTCTATTTTTAGTTTTCTGAGGAACCTCCATACTTCTTTCCTCGGGGGCTGAACCAACTTACATTCCCACCAACAGCATAGGAGGGTTCCCTTTTCTTCATACCCTCTCTAACATTTGTTATTTGTAGACTTTTAAATGATGACCATTCTGACCAGTGTGAGGTGGTACCTCATTGTAGTTTTGATTTGCTTTTCTCTAATAAGTAGTGGTGTTGAGCATCTTTTTATGTGCCTGCTGGCCATCTGTATGTCTTCTTTGGGGAAATGTCTATTAAGGTCATCTGCCCATTTTTCGATTGGGTTTTTGTTGTTGAGTTGTATGAGATATTATTTATATATCTTAAGATTACAACTTTGTCTGTTGCATCATTTGCAAATTTTTCTTCCATAAGTTATCTTTTCATTTTTTAAAAAATGGTTTTCTTTACTGTGCAAAAGCTTGTAAGTTTGATTATGTCCCATTTGTTTATTTTTGCTTTTGTTTCAATTTCCTTGGGAGACTAACCTAAGAAAATATTGGTATGATTTATGTCAGAGAACGTCTTGCCTAGTTTTTATGTGGAGTCCTTAGGGTTTTCTATTTATGGTATCATGTCATCTGCATATAGTGACAATTTTATCTTTTCCTTTCCAATTTGGATACCTTTTCCTGCATTTTCTTGTCCGATTGCTGCTAGGACCTCCAATACTATGTTGAACGGAAGTGGTGAGAGTGGGCATCCTTAACTTGTTCCAGATTTTAGTGGGAAGGCTTTTAGCTTTTCACTGTTGAGTATTATATTATCTGTGGGTTTGTCATAAATGACTTTATTATGTTGAGATATGTTCCCTCTGTTCCTGCTTTGGTAAGAGTTTTTAATCATAAATGGATGTTGAATTTTGTTAAGTTCTTTTTCTACATCTATTGAGATACATGTGTTTTTTGACTTTTGTTAACGTGGTATAACGTGGTTGATTTTGTGTATGCTGAACCGTCCTTGTGAATTGGGGATGAATCCCACTTGGTCATGGTGTGTGATCTTTTTTTTATGTGTTGTTGGGATTTGGTTGCTAATATTTTGTTGAGAAGTTTTGCATCTATATTTATTGAAGATACTGGCTTGTAATTTTCTTTTTTGGTGGTGTTTTTGGTCTTGGTTTAGGGTGATGGTGGCCTCATAGAATGTCTTTGGGAATGTTCCCTCCACTTCAGTCTTTTGGAAGAGTTTGAGAAGAACTGGTATTAGTTCTTCTTTGTATGATTGGTGGACTTCATCTGTGAAGTCATCTGGTCCTGGACTTTGATTTGTAGGAATCATTTTTTTTTTTTATGATTACAGATTCTATTTCACGTCTAGTGATCCATCTCTTCAAATTATCTTTTTCTTGATTCAGTTTTCGCAGGCTGTACATTTCTAGAAAGTTGTCCATTTCTTCTAGGTTGTCAAATTTGTTGACATGTAATTGTTCAGAGTATTCTTTTATGGTTTTTTGTATTTCTGTAGTATCACTCAAGATTTCTCCTTTTTCATTTCTTATTTTGTTTGGGTACTCTCTCATTTCTTCTTGGTGAACCTGGCTAGAGGTTAATTTTGTTTACCCTTTTAAAGAACCAGCTCTTGTTTTTGTTTTTCTATTGTTTTTCTATTGTTTTTAAAATCTATTTTATTTCCTTCCTAATATTTATTTTTTAAAATTTTATTTATTTTGGCTGTGCTGGGTCTTCATTGCCACTCAGGTTTTTCTCTGGTTGTGGCAGGTGGGGCCTGCACTGTGCGTGGGCTTCTCATTGTGGTGGCTTCTTTTGTTGCAGAGCACAGGCTCTGCAGAGTGTGGGCTTCAGGAGTTGAGGCATGTGGGCTCAACAATTGCAGTTCCCAGGTTCTGGAGCACAGGTTCAATAGTTGTGATGCACGGGCTTAGCTCCAAGGCATGTGGGATCTCCTCAGACTAGGAATTGAACTCACATCTCCCACATTGGCAGGAAGACTCTTCACCACTGAGCCACCAGGGAGTGTGAAGACAGTGAAAGTGTCAGTTGCTCAGTCATGTCAAGTTGCCTTGGTTTTCCAGTGCAAGGGCTACCTGAATGATAAGGATTTTCTAGGAAGGAGGGGTTATCATTATTATCATTGTTATTAAAAGCTCATTATCCCCTCCCTTTAGAATTTTGAAAGAAAGTGTTAGTCACTCAGTCATGTCCAACTCTTTGTGACCTCATGGACTGTAGCCCACCAGGCTCCTCTGTCCATGAGATTCTCCAGGTGAGGATACTGGAGCAGGTTGCCATTCCTTTCTCCGGGGGATCCTCCTGACCCAGGGAACAAATCTGGGTATCCCGCATCGCAGGCAGATTCTTTACTATCTGAGCCACCAGGGAAGCCCTCCCTAATCTTGATTATTTCCTTCCTTCTGCTGACTCTAGGTTTTGTATATTTGTCTTTTTCTTTTACGTGCCAGGTTAGGTTGTTTCCTTGAGATTTTTTTCTTGTTTTTTGATGAAGGTCTGTTGTACTTTTAAATTTCGTAAAAGTTGTTTTGGTAGTGGTCCACCTCAGGGGGGGTCTTGCATAGATTCTGTTGGAAGGAGCTTGGTCAGTTAGCTGTGCAGTGGAGGCACCTTCTGTAAAAGGCCTGCCATAGCATTATAGTCAAGGGAGAAGGATCACAGCTGAACCAGTTATACAGGAATTGTTCACTCCTTCTTCCATATACTGAGTATATTCAGTACACAGAAAGCACAGTCACTCAGTCATGTCCAACTCTCTGTGACCCCATGGACTGTAGACCACCAGGCTCCTCTGTCCAGGGCATTTTCCAGGCAAGAATACTGGAGTGGGTTGCCATTTCCTACTTCAGGGGGATCTTCCCAACCCAGGGATCAAAACCACGTCTCCAGGGTCACCGACATTTGCAGGCAGATTCTTTAACCCGCTGAGCCACAGAATATATTAAAAGTACTGAATATTCAATATGCTGAAGGGAAATGGGGGAGAGATGAGGAGGACTCAAATCACTGATTATGCCTTCCTTTCCTAGTGAAAGTTCTTTAGGTCCCAGACCAGGCCCTGCCTAGGGGAGGTGAAAAATCTTTAATTAGATATATGATTTATGTTTTAAATTGGTTAAATTAACTTGAACTTTTTTTCTTTTAATACTTGAATGTTATTGGAAGTTAAAGAAATGGTAGAGATATATTTGAAGATAGGAAAGGGATATTCTGAATGGCAAACTGAAAGTGATGATTGGGGAATTCCCTGATGTTTGTTTGAATCTCCCACCAAATAATATTGGGAGATGTAGTTTTCTGATTAACTTAAATGATATTAATGGAGAAGAGAGATTTTGACATGAAATTTATTGCCTCTTAAACATATTAACCATGTGAGGGTGTATGAAAGTTTGATTCCCAAAGTGGTATAGATATTGATTCTCTGAGCTCTAGGGGGAAAGGATGAACTTTCTTTTATTTCCTATTTTAAAAAATAAAAACTTGTGGCGAGGTGTGGATCAAAGGGTACCAAAATTCAGTTATAAACTTGGAATAAGTCCTGGGCATCTAAAATACAGCATAATGATTATAGGTAATAATAATATATTTTATACTTGAAATTTGCTAAGATCTTATGTTCCCACTGCATATGTGAGGTGATGGATTTGTAAATTAATTTGATTGTACTATTCATTCCACAGTGTGTGTGTATATATATATTGTCATCACATTGTATACCTTGAACACATCATTGTACAATTCCTAAAATGACATAGAAAATGTCATTTTCCTATGACATTTTTCATAGGAAAATGATTTTTTCCTATGCATATTGTAAACAATTTAAACAACTCCTGTAAAGTGCAAACAAACATCAGTGTAGCACATTACCCTTTCCCAAAGATGAACATCATATCATGTAGCGTTTGGGTGTATCCTTCCAGGCTTCTTTGTGCCTTTTAAAATTGCTTATTGCCTTTTCTTTTTTCCAAAGTTGAAATCATACTTGTAAAATCTTTGTGGCCTGTAGGAGGTTGCATGCTGCTGCTGCTGCTAAGTCGCTTCAGTCGTGTCCGACTCTGTGCGACCCCATAGACGGCAGCCCACCAGGCTTCCCCGTCCCTGGGATTCTCCAGGCAAGAACACTGGAGTGGGTTGCCATTTCCTCCTCCAATGCAAGAAAATGAAAAGTGAAAGTGAAGTCACTCAGTCGTGTCTGGCTCTTAGCGACCCCATGGACTGCAGCCTATCAGGCTCCTCCGTCCATGGGATTTTCCAGGCAAGAGTACTGGAGTGGGGTGCCATCGCCTTCTCCTAGGAGGTTGCATAATGAAGCAGAAATTGTTGTCACACAGAAATACTCACTGATGAAGTAACCACTGAACACTGCTGACTTGTCTCTTAAAACTTGAATTTATTCACCTGTCCAACCACTGTCTCTCTATGTTGGAGTCTAATGCAAATGGATTGGGAAGTCAGTGAAGGATATTAGAAATCTGTGTGATCACTGACAAATGTGTCTAGGTTGGACCAGTTGAAAATTAATAAAAAAAAAATTCTAGAGATGACCACAGGATGGGCACTTCAGTGAAGAATGATTGAATATGACATATTAAGCTAAGCTTTTGGGACCATCTGTGTAGCTCCCATGTAGGGTTGCTACCATGCTGGTGCATGTAAGTCGTGCAGTGAAAGAAAAAATGTGCTGTTGTATGTCATTTTGATAGAAAAATTACATCCCTTCTCCAAAAAGCTCCCACTATTTTTATTCTTTCTTTGATGTATGTAATAGTTGATAGGAACAAGGTTTCCCCAGTGTTGTTAAACTGCCAATATAATTTTTTAATCTTATATTTGTTAGAGTACTTTTTCAGGATAAATTTTCAATCAAATCTTTGTTCCCAATTATGAATATAAATGCATACCTACTATGAATGTGAATTCTTAGTTCAGTTCAGTCACTCAGTCGTGTCTGACTCTTTACAACCCCATGAATCGCAGCATGCCAGGTCTCCCTGTCCATCACCAACTCCCGGAGTTCACTCAAACTCATGTCCATCGAGTCAGTGATGTCGTCCAGCCATCTCATCCTCTGTCGTCCCCTTCTCCTCCTGCCCCCAATCCCTCCCGGCATCAGAGTCTTTTCCAATGAGTTAACTCTTCGCATTAGGTGGCCAAAGTATTGGAGTTTCAGCTTCAGCATCAGTCCTTCCAATGAACACCCAGGACTGGTCACCTTTAGGATGGACTGGTTGGATCTCCTTGCAGTCCAAGGGACTCTCAAGAGTCTTCTCCAACACCACAGTTCAAAAGTATCAATTCTTCGGTGCTCAGCTTTCTTCACAGTTCAACTCTCACACCCATACATGACCACTGGAAAAACCATAACCTTGACTAGACCGAATTCTTAGTAGCCTTCTATTAAGTACCATTTGTTGGTGATAACTAGGATCACCTGTATTTAAGTTTTTCCAAATTCTCTAGACTGTTTTATATCTGCTATAATAGTAACCAGATAATAACATTTTCCTACTGAGTAAGCATATACTAGAAAAGCTAATTTTTCCTAAATTAAGTAGATACTTTTAAAAACTTATAAGCACAAGTTATAATAAAAATTTTCTTTAGCTTTTGTTTAGGTCTAAATATAAGTCCAATATAGAAGTACCACTTCTGTATCTTATGTAATTAAGGCAAAATTTCTCACTTTCTTCTAACACTGGTATATTGATGATTAGTGACCTTTAGGGGCTTCCCTTATAGCTCAGTCAGTAAAGAATCTGCCTGCAATGCAGGATACCCAGGTTTGATTCCTAGGTCGGGAAGATCCCCTGGAGAAGGAAATGGCAACCCACTCCAGTATTCTTGCCTGGAGAATCCCATGGACAGAGGAGCCTGGCAGCTACAGTCCATGGGGTCACAAGAGTCGGACTCGACTTAGGGACTTAACTACTAACTACTACTCCTACTAGTGACCTTAGACCAGTGTATGCAAATACCTTAGCTAATCTAGCGCCGAAGAACTGATGCTTTTGAACTGTGGTGCTGGAGAAGACTCTTGAGAGTCCCTTGGACTACAAGGAGATCCAACCAGTCCATTCTGAAGGAGATCAGCCCTGGGATTTCTTTGGAAGGAATGATGCTAAAGCTGAAACTCCAGTACTTTGGCCACCTCATGCGAAGAGTTGACTCATTGGAGAAGATTCTGATGCTGGGAGGGATTGGGGGCAGGAGGAGAAGAGGACGACAGAGGATGAGATGTCTGGATGGCATCACTGACTCGATGGACGTGAGTCTGAGTGAACTCCGGGAGTTGGTGATGGACAGGGAGGCCTGGCTGCGATTCATAGGGTCGCAAAGAGTCGGACACGACTGAGCAACTGAGCTGAACTGAATCTGCTAAAATGGGCTTTTAATTATGTGCTAATTTGTTCTTTTAATTATCCTGGTTATCAGATAAGTAAATTAGCCTCTGGGTTATTTGCTGTGTTCCCATTCTCTGAGACCCTTCTAGCTTTCTACTGTGCTGGTGAATCACCTGGGAAATGTTAAAATGCAGATTCTGATTCAGTATGCACGCATCTTGGAGGCAGGCAAAATTCTGAAGTTGAAACCAGTTTCCAGGACAATTCAGTGCTTCTGGCTTTTGGACCAAGGTTTTCCCAGGTGGCACAGTGGTAAAGAATTCTGCCCACTCCAGTACTCTTGCCTGGCAAATCCCATGGACAGAGGAGCCTGGTAGGCTGCAGTCCATGGGGTCGCTAGGAGTCGGACACGACTGAGCGACTTCACTTTCACTTTTCACTTTCATGCATTGGAGAAGGAAATGGCAACCCACTCCTGTGTTCTTGCCTGGAGAATCCCAGGGACGGGGGAGCCTGGTGGGCTGCCGTCTATGGGGTCGCACAGAGTCGGACACAACTGAAGCGACTTAGCAGCAGCAGCAGCAGCAGCAGTAGCAGTGGGGATATATATGTTTACTTATAACTTGTAGTGCCTGCGCTTTACTGTACTTTTTGTGTTGAGCCTGTCATCTACAGTGGTGATATTTATAAAGAATGATGACATAATGGTGGTGATTACAATGCTGATGTAATAATTGACATGTATTGACTACTTGTATCTGCCACTGTGCTTTACAGAGGCTGGTAGTTTTTCTCAACAGAACCATGAAGTAGACATTATTGTAGTTATCCTCATTTACTAATGAGGAGGCTTAGTAATAAGTAACTTGCTCAGAGTCACACAGCCAGAAGGTGGCAGAGCCAGGATATCAGCTCAGGTAGTGTGACTCTAGAGGTTGTACTTTTCATCTCTTTACTAGTCTGATGACAGCTAGAAATTTTAGACTTAATATAACAGGTGTCTGAATTTTCTAGCTTCCGTCACCATTCATATAAGATATATATGTGAATTTTCTAGATTTTTTCCAGAAGATCTTTCAATAGCATTTTCTATTCTTATGTTTACCTTTTTGGTGGCTTTCCCATAGATGGTCATCATCTGTGATTTTTTACGAATTTTCTTACTTTTCTTAGTCTTTCTGTATATTTCTGTTTGCAGAAAAAGATCCCAACGTTCATATTCTTTTCATGTGAAAATTTATGAAGAATGAAAAGTAGATAGTACCCTGCCCTGAATGATAGATACAAAGTATTTTTAGTAATATTGAGACTGTGTTTTCTGTCAAAGGAGAACATCAAGTTCTATAGGATCATCATAGAAGAGTGGTTGATTCTTTTGTGTGTTCTTAAAAATTGGAAATATTTTTTTCTTTATCCAAGTGGTAATTATATACTAGTGATTAGTCTGGAAACATACCTTCTGAGTTCTGCAAAACCACCAGATGGTCTCAGAGAAGCCAAGAGAAACTAAGAACTCAGCCTGTTAGATACTGACAGGTGTGTAGTGCTTGAGCCCCTTTATCCCATGCTAAGAAGTATGTACATAAGTGTTTTGTAAAAACTTGTGAAAATGAGTGAAAACTCTTTAGGATTAGAAAAATGTGCTTAGCTACAATTTAATTTGTAAATCAGTAAACACAGAACAGGTCATGATAAGCATATAGCTCAGTACTCACATCAGAGTAATTGGAGACAATTTACTTTATCTCTGTTTCTTTTACAGTCCATCAATATTATGGAACTGACTTTACAAAAGTATGGAAGTTATGAAAAATTTGAACAGGCCACCGGTGGTAGCCTGCTATCTAAAACTCGAATCTGGAGTCATGTTAGGAAGTACATGATGAAAGAAGGCTGCATGGGTGAGGTATGAAATCATGAGTGAACATGATGAGTTGACTGAACATTGTAACTCTCAGTGAGTGCTACGTGTTTTTCTTTTTTTTTTCCTGCGGGTTATGTTTTCCCAACATTATTTTACTCATTAAATAAGTCATCCAGATTTCTAATTAAATATAAGTTTAAGTTTTTGTTGCATTGACTTGTGTTCAGTTTATTTTTCCCCTTATTACCATTTTTGTGTAGCTTGTTGGGAGTATATGAATTGGTTTAGGAAAATTATTAAGGAAGATATTTGCCACAGCGGCTTTTTTTTATTAGTGGCTGGTTCCTAGTGTTCAGTCTCAAAATAAGCTTTGATCTAGCAGTGACTAGGACTCTGGCTCCTGCACCTTCCTTCGCATCGTTTCATCCCAGGGACTATATTGGAGAGCAGAGCAGAGGCACAGTTCCAATTCTTTGTGTCTTCCGCATAGCTGTCTACTTTTCTTTCAATCTAGTAAAGGTTCTTGAGTTCCCCAAAGCTCAAAATTCCAAGGGTCAAAGCGATTCTGCATTTCAGCTTCTTGGTTTCTTGGTATAAACAAAAGAAAAAGGTGTTAATTTATGGGTCTGTTGTTGTCTGTGAAAACTTTCTCCCCATGCCTTCTGTGTTCCGTCGTGTGTGTGTGTGTGTGTGTGTGTGTGTGTGTGTATTTTAACTTTTGCTTCTTAGATTGTAGTTCATCTCACTGAGGACCTGCTTTCCCGAGCTTCCATGACAGTAGTAAATGGATGTCCGACGCTGACCATCAATGTTTCCACTGCACGAGAACACTGGCTGGAAGGAATGCTGAGGCATGAAATAGGTAGGTGACCACCCTTCTCCACTTATTCAGTTGTAATAATAAATTACCTCAAGCACCTGTTTTTTGTAATGTTTTTTTTCTTAGTAATATTTGGCAAAAAGTGATGAAATTGTTAGGTGTCACTTGAACTTAAAGTGAAGATATTAGTGTCTCATTTCAAATTAAGTTTTTTAGGGTACTGTGTAAATGGAGAGTCATTTAACTCCTCTGGATTTCAGTTCACGTTTCCCTGGTGGCTCAGACGGCAAAGCATCTGCCAGTTCACCCCCCTTCAACTGAGGGAATGACCTCTGAGATTCTTTTCAAATATCAAGTTATAATTCTTCTCTTAAAAGAAAATAAATTTCCTTAAAAGTTATACCTCTTCTAATGAGAAATACAATCCTTCTGAAGGCAGTGTCCTCAGTCAAACCCAAAGGCATTAGGGTCAGGCCATTTTCTGCTTTGTTTTGATTTGTTACATACACATCAATTTGGTTTTAGAACTGTTGGTAGAATCTTTTCTTGGAGAAGAATTAACATGAGAATGCATTTCTTGCTTTTCATGTGCCTTATTTTCTCCATAGGCACACATTATTTTCGAGGTATTAACAACCTTCAGCAGCCATGGAACAGTTGGACTGGCCGTAAAAAACTTGAACTAAAGCCAAATAACCCCACAGAGGAAGGACTGGCAAGTATTCACAGTGTCCTGTTTAGAAAAGACCCCTTTTTATGGAGGGCTGCCCTCCTCTACTACACTGTTTATCGTGCCAGCCAGATGTCTTTTTGTGAACTATTCAGAGATATTGGCAAGTTTGTCAAGGACCCCAATACGAGATGGGATTATTGTGTACGAGCCAAGAGGGGATGGACTGATACCTCTCAACCAGGTGAGAGTGCCTTAACTGTAGATTTTGTGATTAATGGGTAACTTGTCTATTGATTTTGGTCACATCCTGCTCTTCCCATCATTGAATCCACTCACCTTTGAAAAATTAAACTTTTGTTACTTGAGGTCAATGCTGATTTTCCCACACCACATTTTGTTAGCATTATTTTGCTCATCTCTTAAGAAAAATTTCAAACCTACAGAAATTGGGAAATAATGATGGAATGAACACTTACTCTGGATTCACTAGTTGTTAACATTTTTCCATTTTTGCTTTCTCTCTGACTTTAAAAATAGTATTATTGAGATACATAGTTCATCCATTTTAAATATACAGTTCAGTGGTGTTTATAATGTTCATAGAGCTGTGCAGACAGTACCACTGTCTAATTCCAGAACATTTCATCACCCCAGAAGCAGCTCATCCCATTAGCAGGCATTCCCCCTCTCTTTCCCCATTGTTCCCAGCGGTAAAAACCATTAATCTACTTTTGTTAGTTTTGCCTGTTTTGGATGTTTCATGTACATGGAATCACATGTGATGCTTTGTGGCTGGTTTCTTTCACTTAGTGTATTTTTAAAGTTCGTTCGTATCGTAGCATGTATCAGTATACCAGCCCTTTTTACTGCTGAATAATGTTCCCGTGCATGCATATGATGCATTTTATTTATTCTTTCACCAGTTAATGGGCATTTTGGTTGTTTGCATTTTTTGGCTATTATGAATAATGCTATCATGAGTATTTGTGTACAAGCTCATATTGCTAATTCTCCTGAGTGTATACTTAGGGGTGGAAATTTGGGCTTATAGGTAACTCTGTGCCCAACCTTTTGAGGAACTGCCAGTGTTTCCAAAGTGCTGCACCATTTTACAACCCCACCACAGTGGATGAGGATTTCTAGTACACCATATCCTCCAAAACACCTACTGTCTTCATGTTTTAATTACTATTATAGCCATACTAGTGGGTATAAAGTGGTTAACTCGTGGGTTTTCTGCTGGCTAATGATATTCAGTATCTTTTCATGTGATTATGTTATTTGTATATTTTCTTTGGAGAACTGTTTAGATCATTTGCCCATTTTTAATTGGTTTGTTTGTCTTTATTCTTGAGGTAAGAGTTTTTTTTGTATAGTATAGATACAAATCTCTTACCAAATAATGAAATATTTTCTCCTGTAGTACGTCTTTTCACTTTCTTGATGCTATTCTGACTTTGTTTTTACAGTGCCTTTTTTTTTAATGTGGGCCATTTTTTAAGTCTTTATTGAATTTGTTACAATATTGCATCTGTTTTTTTTTTATGTTTTTGGAGCTTTGGCAAGAGACACATGAGTCTTAGCTACCTGCCCAAGGATTGGGCCCACACTCCTTTCATTGAAAGATGAAGTCTTAACCACTGGACAAAAAGGGAAGTCCCCTCTTTGTGACTTTTTAAAGAATTATTTATTCATTGGTTTGTTTTGGCTACACCGCTCATTCTTGTGGCTTTTCTCTAGTTGCAGCGAGTGAGGGCTCCTGTCTGGCTGTGGTGTGTGGGCTTCTCATTGCGGTGGCCTCTCGTTGTGGCACACAGGCTCTAGGCACACAGGCTTCAGGAGTTGTGGCTCATGGGCATAGTTGCTCCATGGCATGTGGGATCTTCCCGGGACCAAGGAGCGAATCCATGTTCTCTGCATTGGCTGGCAAATTCTTAACCACTGGACCACCAGAGAAGTCCTCTCTGTAAATTTTTAAAAGCAAATTGTACACTTGACATCTCATTCCTTAAGAACTTAAGCATGCCTCTCCTAAGACTAAAACATTCTCTTCTACTTAAAACAGTATCATTATCACACTTAAGAAAGTGAGTTTTAATTCAGCAGTATCAACTCTTCATATACCGTATTTAAATATTCCCAACTCTTCCAAAAGTGTCTTTTACAGGTGTTGAAAAAAAATCTAGATCTAATCACTGTTCATGCATTACTTTTGGTAGCAATGTGATTAACCACTTTTAATAGGGAGACACCTTGGACATTTGTTTTTTGTTTCTTGTCAATGTTTTTTTTTTTTTTTCTAATTTATTTTTTAAGATATATTTTATATTGGAGTATACAGAGGAGCCTGGTGGGCTACAGTTCATTGGGGTCACAAGGAGTTGGATATAACTGAACAACTGAGCACATACACACAGTTGATTAACAGTGTTGTGTTGAACGTGTACAGTGAAGTTGTTTAGTTACACACACACACACACACACACATATATATATATATATATTCTTTTCCAAGTGCATCACCCATTTAGGTTACTACAGAATTTTACCACAGTTCCCTTTTCTACACAGCAGCTCGTTACTGGTTATCTGTTTCAAATATGGCAGTATGGACATGTTAATCCCAAACACCCAGTTTATCCCCGTCCCCTACCGTTCTCCTCTGGTAACCAGAAGTTTGTATTCTAAGTCTGTGATTCTGTTTCTGTTTTGCAAACAGATGCAAACTTTATTTGTATCGTTTTTTTTTGATGCACTATATAAGCGATATCAGATCTTTGTCTTCCTCTGTCTTCACTAAGGATGAGGATCTCCTGACCTATCCGTGTTGCTGCAAATGGCTTCTTTTTAATGGCTGGGTGATACATACCACTGTACACATGTGCCTCTGCTTTATTCATTCCTCTGTCAGTAGCATATTGGTTTCCTCCATTATTATAAATAGCACTGCGGTGAACACTGGGGTACACGTATCCTTTACCCATAGTTTCCCCAGATATACACCCCGGAGTCGCATTGCTGGATCATGTACTAGCTCTAGTTTTAATATTTTTGAGGCATTTCCATAATGTCCTCCATAATTTACCTTTTGCTGTACCAATTTACTTTTCTCAACATCCTCTTCAGTATTTATTGTTTATAGATTTTTTTTTTAGTTCAGTTCAGCTCTTTTATTTTTTATATACAGGAGATCGTTCTAGATCCATGTCTAGTAGGTTTTTGATCATGACCATTCACATTAGTGTGAGGTGATATCTGATTGTAGTTTTGATGTGCATTTCTCTGCTAATTAGCAATGTTGAGAATCTCTCCATGTGCCATGTAGCCATCTGTGTGTGTTCTTTGGGGAAATGTCTGTTAATATCTTCTGCCCATTATTAGATTGTGTTGTTTGTTTTGTTTGATATTGAACTGCGTGAACTCTTTGTATATTTTCAAGATTAATCTTTGGAAATATTTTCTCCTGTTGTGTGGGTTGTCTTTTGTTCATGGTTTCCTCAGCTGTGCAAAAGCCTTTGAGAATAATTAGATCTTATTTGTTTCTTTCAATTTTCATTTTCATTTGAAGTCGATTTATCAGTATTCTGTTAGTTCACGTGCACAGTAAAGTGATTCAGTTATACGTGTATATGTATCTCTTCTTTCCCAAATTCTTCTCGCATTTAAGTTTTTAGAGAATATTGAGCAGAGTTCACAGTGCTATAGAGCAGGTCCTTCTTGGCTATCTGTTTTCAGTATCAAATGTATTATAAGTCTCTAACTCCCAATTTGTCCCTGCCCTCCATCTTTCCCCTTTGGTAATAACCCTCAGTTTGTTTTCTAAGTTTGTGAGTCTGTTTTTGTTTTGTAAATAATTTCATTTGTATCATTTTTTTTAGAGTCTGCATATTAGCAATTTCAGGTGATATTCGTCTTTCCCTATTGACTGACTTCACTTAGTATGAGAATCTCCAGGTCCATTCATATTGCTGCCAACGGCATTATTTCATTCTTTTCTATGGCTGAGTATTATTCCATTTGGCATGTGTATCAGATCTTATTTACCCCTTATTCTATTGATGGAAAAATAGGTTGCTTCCATGTCAGTTACTAAACAGTGCTGAAAACACATTGGGGTGCCTGTATCTTCTGAACTGTGGGTTTAGGCAGATGTGCCTAGGAGTGGGATTGCTGGAGCATGTGGTATCTCTAGTTTTAGTTCTTAAGGAACCCGCATAGTGTTATCTATACTGGCTGTACCAGTTTACATGCCCAGCAATAGGATTCAGTTTTTTCCATACCCACTCTAGCTTTTATTGTTCATAGATGTTTTGATGATAGCCGTTGTGACTGATGAGAGATGGTATCTCATTGTAGTTTTGATTTGCATTCCTCTGGTAATTAGTGATGTTGAGCATCTCCACATGCCTCTGAGTTCTGCATATGTTCTCTGGAGAAATGTCTGTTTAGGTCTTCTGCCTGTTATTTGATTGCATTGTTTGCTTTTATTGATACTGAGCTGCATGAACTCTTTGTACATTTTAATGATTAATCTCTTTTTGGTTGATCCTTTGCAAATCTTTTCTCCCATTGTGTGGGTGATCTTTCCTTTTGTTTTAGTTTCTTCAGGAGTGCAGAAATTTTCATTTTATTTAGGTCCTATTTGTTTCTTTTAATTTTTCATTTGAAGTATAGTTGATAAACAATGTTGTTAGTTTCAGATATGAAGCAAAATGGTTCCTTTATACATACGCACGTATCCATAGTTTCTCAAGTTTTTTTTCCCCCAGATTATTAGAGAATATTGGCACAATCGCTGTGCTGTACAGGAGGTCCATCTTGGTTATCTGTTTTCAATAATGTAGGTTATATTTGTCAATCCCAAACTCCTAATTTATCCTTGCCCTCCACCTTTACAATTCAGTAACCATATGTGGGCTTTCTAAGTCTGTGAATCACTTTCTGCTTCATGAATTATGTCACCTCTATCAATCTTACTTAGATTCTGCATGTAAGCAACTTCATATGATAGTTCTCTTTCTCTGTTTGACTTACTTCACTTAGTATGACAGTCTTCATGTCCATTCAAGTTGGTGCCAAGGGTATTATTTCATCCTTTTCAATGTCTGAATAAGATTCCTGTGGAAATATGTACAACATCTTCCTTATACCTTCTTCTGTCAATGGATATTTAGGTTACTTCCATGTAGTGCATGGGATCATAAGAGTTGTACATGACTTAGGGACTAAACAATGAAAACTTAACGTTTGTCATTGTAAAGAGCACTACGATCAACACTTGGCTACCATTATCATTTTAGACCAGGGTTTCTGCCAGATATATGCCAAGGAGTGAGACTGATGGATCACTCAGTTCAGTTCAGTGCCCAGTCATATCCGACTCTTTGCGACCCCATGAATCGCAGCACACCAGGCCTCCCTGTCCATCACCAACTCCCAGAGTTCACTCAAACTCATGTCCATTGAGTTGGTGATGCCATCCAGCCATCTTATCCTCCGTCATCCCCTTCTCCTCCTGCCTCCAATCCCTCCCAGCGTCAGGGTCTTTTCCAATGAGTCAACTCTTCACATGAGGTGGCCAAAGTATTGGAGTTTCAGCTTCAGCATCAGTCCTTCCAAAGAACACACAGGACTGATCTCCTTTAGGTACCTCTATTTTTAGTATTCAGCTGTGAAAGTGCTGCACTCAATTTGACAGCAAATTTGGAAAACTCAGCAGTGGCCGCAGGACTGGAAAAGGTCAGTTTTCATTCCAATCCCAAAGAAAGGCAATGCCAAAGAATGCTCAAACTACCACACAATTGCACTCATCTCACACGCTAGTAAACTAATGCTCAAAATTCTCCAAGCCAGGCTTCAGCAGTATGTGAACCGTGAACTTCCAGATGTTCAAGCTGGTTTTAGAAAAGGCAAAGGAGCCAGAGATCAAATTGCCAACATCCTTGCTGGATCATTGAAAAAGCAAGAGAGTTCCAGAAAAACATCTATTTCTACTTTATTGACTATGCCAAAGCCTTTGACTGTGTGGATCACAATAAACTGTGGAAAATTCTGAAAGAGATGGGAAGACCAGACCACCTGACCTGCCTCTTGAGAAATCTGTATGCAGGTCAGGAAGCAACAGTTAGAACTGGACATGGAACAACAGACTGGTTCCAAATAGTTTGAAAAGGAATACGTCAAGGGCTGTATATTGTCACCCTGTTTATTTAACTTATATGCAGAGTACATCATGAGAAATACTGGGCTGGAAGAAGCACAAGCAGGAATCAAGATTGCCTGGAGAAATATCAATAACCTCAGATATGCAGATGACACCACCCTTATGGCAGAAAGTGAAGAGGAACTCAAAAGCCTCTTGATAGTGAAAGAGGAGATTGAAAAAGTTGACTTAAAGCTCAACATTCAGAAAACGAAGATCATGGCATCTGGTCCCATCACTTCATGGCAAATAGATGGGGAAACAGTGTAAGAGTTTATTTTTTGGGGCTCCCAAATCACTGCAGATGGTGATTGCAGCCATGAAATTAAAAGACACTTACTCCTTGGAAGGAAAGTTATGACCAACCTAGATAGCATATTGAAAAGCAGAGACATTACTTTGCCAACAAAGGTCCATCTAGTCAAGGCTATGGTTTTTCCAGTGGTCATGTATGGATGCGAGAGTTGGACTGTGAAGAAAGCGGAGCGCCAAAGAATTGATGCTTTTGAACTGTGGTGTTGGAGAAGACTCTTGAGAGTCCCTTGGACTGCAAGGAGATCCAACCAGTCCATCCTAAAGGAGATCAGTCCTGGGAATGATCTAAAGCTGAAGGAGGAAGGAATGATGCTAAAGCTGAAACTCCAGTACTTTGGCCACCTCATGCGAATAGTTGGCTCATTGGAAAAGACACTGATGCTGGGAGGGATTGGGGGCAGGAGGAGAAGGGGACGACAGAGGATGAGATGGCTGGATGGCATCACCGACTAGATGGATGTGAGTTTGAGTGAACTCAGGGAGATAGTGATGGACAGGGAGGCCTGGCGTGCTGCGATTCATGGGGTCGCAAAGAGTCGGACACGACTGAGCGACTGAACTGGACTGAACTTCCATTTGTTTCTGCAGAGTGGCTGCTTCAGGACTCCATTGCTTTTAACAGGGTAGGAGGGTTCCTTTTTCTCAGTGTCCCTCTCCAGATTTTATTCTTTGAAGACTTTATGGTGGTGGCCATTCTGAGTACTGCCAGGGGATATGTCTAGTTGTCCTTTTGATCTACAATTCTCCAATAGCAACCCAAATAGAGCATATTATCTTATGCCAGTTTTGTGTTTAAAACTGTGAGATGAACATGTGCCTCTTGAAATTGGCTACATAAGTCTGCTTTCTTATAAATTACATTTCTCAGCTACCCCAGCACATTTGTTGAGAGCAGGTATCTTTCACCACCTCCCAGTCTTTCTGACTATGATGTGCCCTTTTGTGCCTGTTTTAAAGGTGTAGTTATAAGAAACGGCCACATGGCGGCAGGCTTTATTGATGCCCAAGTCTGTGACTCAAGAAACTAGAGCCTTCTGAAACTTATTTTTCCTGGGTCATAAAAGAGAGTAGAGATACCCTGGAGAAGGGCATTGTAACCCGCTCCAGTATGCTTGCCTGGAGAATTCCAAGGACAGAGGAGCCTAGTGGGCTAGAGTCCATAAGGTCGCAAGGACTCAGACGCTACTGAGGCCACATAGAACCCAACCAGATGAGAATGCCGTGTGACACAACACACAGCCCAGCTTTCTGTGCCTAACTTCTCCTTCAGCTGTAGCGCGTCTGCACTGCTCCAAGAGCCCTGTGTGGGATGCTGTGGTGCATGCCTGGGGTGACTCTAAGGAAGGAGGCTAGAGATAGAGAAGCCAGCACCAGGAGACGTGGAACAGGTGACTTTTCAAAGTGTTTCCAGTCCACAGAGTCTGCCTGCCTTTGCGGCACTAGGCGCCTTTGGCTGTGGGAGTGCCTGCTGGATCTGGAGATTGTGCTCCCATCCAAAGGGAACAGGGCACTACACGTCCGAGGCAAGGTCATTTGCTGGCACAGCCTTCCCACATCCTTCAGCCCCCTGCCATCCCTGGCTTGGGACAAAGGCCTGCTCTCACCGTGTGGATGTGTGTCTACCAGGATGCCGAGGATCCCATGGAAGAGGGCAGGCATTGTTTTTTTAATTAAGTTTTTATTGATACTGTAGTATAAATGATTTACAGTGTCACATTGATTTTAACTGTGCACACACATAGTTCAGTATCAGAAAGATAGAGATCAACTCTTTTTAGGCTTCTTTTCCCATAGAGTTGTCGGTGTTTTTTCCATCCTGTTCCCTGTGCTATACACCAGGTCCTTTTTACTGATCTATTTCAAATGTATAAACAGGTACCTGTTAATTCCAGTGACCTAATGGAATTCCTTGCTCCTGCACCTTCTCTCTTTGGGCATCATATGGATTTTTTTTTTTTTTTTCCTTTGTGAGCCTCTTATGTATTCTCAAGCTCTTTTTTTTTTTTTTTTTTTCCACTAAATCTTAACTTTTCACCTCTAAGTGTTATCATAGAATATGTGTCTTTCTCGAACTTGTTCATATATATTCTGCAGGTCCAGCCATATGTCCCCAAATGGAATTATTCCATTGTTTTTTCAGGAGGAGTAGTATTCCTTTGTGTGTTTATACCTAAGCTTCTATATCCTTACCTCCAGTGATAAACATTTTGGTTGCTTTTCTGTCTGGGCTGTTTTAAACTGTGCGGCAGTCAAGGGTGGGGTGTGTGTATCTTTATGCACTGTGGTTTTGTCCCTCAGTACAATTGCTCAATTGTCAGATGACCGTATTTCTTTCCCTGAGAAACCTCCATCCTGTTCTGTTGATGTCTGTTAGCAGTTTCCATTTCCTGCCACATTGTACAAGCATTCTTTTTTGTGCAGCCCCCTCTCCATCATCTATCATGTGTAGTCGTTCAGTGATGGGAATTTTGTTGACAGTCAGGGAATACACTTCTTTTGATTTGCAGTTCTCTGGTAAGGAGCAATATGGTGTGTGTTTTCCTGGGAACCTTTTTTTGTGTATAAGAGGGTGTGATGAAAATTCACCTCCTGAAATTAGCTTCTGGGAAGTCTGCCCTCCTATGAATTCCATTTCTCATACCTGCGCTGGGACATTTCTGGATGGCAGGTATGCTTTCCTACCTCACAATCCTTGCATACATGGTGTACTCCTCAGATCAGATCAGATCAGATCAGTCGCTCAGTCGTGTCCGACTCTTTGCGACCCCATGAATTGCAGCACACCAGGCCTCCCTGTCCATCACCAACTCCTGGAGTTCACTCAGACTCACGTCCATTGAGTCAGTGATGCCATCCAGCCATCTCATCCTCTATCGTCCCCTTCTCCTCCTGCCCCCAATCCCTCCCAGCATCAGTCTTTTCCAATGAGTCAACTCTTCACATGAGGTGGCCAAAGTACTGGAGTTTCAGCTTTAGCATCATTCCTTCCAAAGAAATCCCAGGCCTGTACTCCTCGGTGCCTGTTTTATGGGTGTAGTTACGAGAATGGCCACCAAGGGCAGGCTTTCTTCAGACTCAGGCATCTAGAGTCATTCTGCAAGTTTTTTCCTCCTCCTCGGGTTGTGAATGAGAGTGGAATGTGGCAAAACACAGAGCCCAGGGCTTGTCTTTGTTTCTTTCTTCTCTCTTCTACTGCCCTGCGTGGATCCAGACCCTCAAAGATATCTGTGCATGTTGGTGTAAGCCACACTTGGGGCAACTCTAAGGAAGGAGGCTAGAGATAGGGAACCCATCAGCAGAAGAGGAGGAGACCGGGCGAATATTCAGAGCTCTTCCAGTCCACGGAATCCACCTGCCTTGGTGAGCACTAGGCAAAAATAGGCTGTGGGATGTGCCTGCAGGATCTGGAGACTGTGGTCCCATTCAGAGAGGACCAGGCACTACAGCTCCAAGCAAGGTCATTTGTTGGCACAGCCTTCCCGTCTCCTTCAGCCCTCTGCCAGCCCTGCCTTCAGACACAAGCCTGTTCTAACCAAGTGGCTGTGTATCCACTGGGACCATGAACATCCTGTGGAAGAGGGTAGGCATGGTTTTTCTATTATTTAATTTTTAGTTTATATTGATATAGCTGACTTACAGTGTCATGTTTATTTTTGCTATGCACCCACATGATTCAGATTCAGATAGATAAGAGATCTACCCTTTTTAGGCTTCTTTTCCACAGATTTGTTAGGCTTTAGAGTCTGGTTCCCTGTGCTGTGCACTAGGTCTTCTTTGAGGATATATTTCAAATGTATAACTGGGAACCTGTTAATCCCAATGACCTAATGGAATTCCCTATTCCTGCACCTTCTCTTTTGGGGCACCATATGGTGTTTTTTTTTCTCCTCCGTAGTCTCTTTTGTTTTCAAAGCTGCTCTTGTCTTGATAAATCTGAATTTTTACCTCTGCTACTGCTAAGTCACTTCAGTCGTGTCCGACTCTGTGTGCCCCACAGACAGCAGCCCACCAGGCTCCCCCGTCCCTGGGATTCTCCAGGCAAGAACACTGGAGTGGGTTGCCATTTCCTTCTCCAATGCATGAAAGTGAAAAGGGAAAGTGAAGTCGCTCAGTCGTGTCCGACTCTAGCGATCCCATGGACTTCAGCCTTCCAGGCTCCTCCATCCATGGGATTTTCCAGGCAGGAGTACTGGAGTGGGGTGCCACTGCCTTCTCCGTTTTACCTCTAAGTGTTATCATACGGTATTTTTTCCTCCTCTGGTTGTGTTCACACAGTATAATGTTCTGCTGGTCCAGCCATGTGTCCCCAGATGGCATTATTCCATTTCTTTTTTGGGAGGAGTAATAGTCCTTTGTGTGTTTGTACCTAAGCTTCTATATCCCTGCCTCTCATGATGGACATTTTTGGTGCTTTTCTGTTCTGGCTTCTGTAAACTGTGCCGCAGTCAAGAGTGTGGTGTGCGCATCTTTACACATTGGGTTTTTGTCCTTTTACTAGCCAGGGGTGCGGTTGCTCAATTATCAGGTGACTCTATATTTCTTTCCCTGAGAACCTCCATCCTGTTCTGCTGATGTCTGTTAGCAGTGTCCATTCGCCGCCACATCGTAGGAGGGGCCTGTTTGTCGAGGTCCCTCTCCAGCATCAATTGTGTGTAATCGTTCAGTGATGGCCATTCTGTTGACTGCCAGGGGATCCAGGTCTTTGTCCTTTTGATTTGCAATTCTCCACTAAGGAATGATAACGTGTGTATTTTGGTGGGACAGTTTTTATGTGTAAGAGGGTGTGATGAAAATTGACCTCTTGAAATTGGCTTCTGGGAGGTCTGCCCTCCTATGAATTCCTTTTCTCATCCCTTCACCGGGACATCTCTGGATGGCAGGTATGCTTTCCTGTCTCACAGTCCTTGCATACATGGCGTACTCCTCAGTGCCTGTTTTATGGGTGTAGTTACAAGAAACCGGCCACCAGGTGGCAGGCTTTCTTCATGCCTGAGTCTGTGACTCAGGCATCCACAGTCATTATAAAAGTTTGTTGTTTTTTCCCCCTGGGTTGTGATTGAGCGTGGAATGTGGCAAAACACACAACTAAGGGCTTGTGTGTGTTTCTTTCCTCTCCCTTCACCTACTGGCCCGAGTGAATGCCAAGTCCTCGAAGATCTCTGTGCAGGGTAGTGTTAACCACACTTGAGGCAACTCTAAGGAGGCTAGAGATAGGGAAGCCATCAGCAGAAGAGGAGGAGGACCGGGTGACTTTTCAAAGCTCTTCCGGTCTACAGGGTCCACCTACCTTGGTGGGCATTAGGTAGAAATAGGCTATGGGATGTGCCTGCTGGATCTGGAGATTTGGTCCCAATCAAAGAGGACCAGGCACTACAGCTCCAAGCAAGTTCATTTGCTGGCACAGCCTTCGCATCTCCTTCAGCCTCTGCCAGCCCTGCCTTCGGACACAAGCCTGTTCTGACCATGTGGATGTGTATTCACCGGGACCCCGAGGATCCCATGGAAGAGGGTAGGCTCTTTTTAAAAAAAATTTTAGCTTATACTGAAGTATAATTTACAGTGTCGTGTTTATTTTCCCTGTGCACCCACATGGTCCAGTTTCAGGTAAAGATCTACCCGTTTTAGGCTTCTTTTCCATAGATCGGTTAGGGTTTGGAGTCTGGTTCTCTGTGCTATGCAATAGGTCCTCTTTGAGGATATATTTCAAATCTGTAACTGGGAACCTGTTAATCCCAATAACCTAATGGAATTCCCTGCTCCTGCACCTTCTCTTTTGGGGCATTTTTTTTCCTCTGTAAGTCTCTCTCGTATGGTAAAGCTGCTCTTGATAAATCTGAATTTTCACCTCAAGTGTTATCATACATTTTTTTTTTCATCTGGTTGTGTTCACAGAGTATAATGTTCTGCTGGTCCAGCCATGTGTCCCCAGATGGCATTATTCCATTTCTCTTTCGGGAGGAGTAATATTCCTTTGTGTGTTTGCACCTAAACTTCCATATCCCTGCCTCTCATGATGGACATTTTGTTGCTTTTCTGTCCGGGCTGCTGTAACCGGTCCCGCAGTCAAGGGTGGGGTGCGTGGGTCTTTACACATTGCGGTTTTTTCCCTTTACCAACTAGGAGTGCGGTTGCTCTATTATCAGGTGACTCCGTCCTGTTCTGCTGATGTCTGTTAGCAGTGTCCATTCCCCGCCACATCGTAGGAGGGGCCTGTTTGTCGAGGTCCCTCTCCGGCATCAGTCGTGTGTAATCATTCGGTGATGGCCATTCTGTTGACTGCCAGGGGATCCAGGTCTTTGTCCTTTTGATTTGCAATTCTCCAGTAAGGAGTGATGGGGTGTATTTTGGTGGGACAGTTTTTATGTATAAGAGGGTGTGTTCAAAATTGACCTCTTGAAATTGGCTTCTGGGAAGTCTGCCTTCCTCTGAATTCCGTTTCTCATACCTTCGCCGGGACATTTCTGGATGGCAGGTATGCTTTCCCATCTCTCAGTTCTTGCTTTCATGGTGTACTCCTCCGTGCCTGTATTAACGGTGTAGTTACAAGAAACAGCCACCAGGCGGCAGCGTTTCTTCACGCCTGAGTCACAGACTCGGGCATCCACAGTCATTATGAAAGTTTACCCCCTCCCCCTCCCCCCACCCCTGAGTTGTGAATGAGAGTGGGGTGTGGCAAAACACACAACTCAGGGCTTGTGTGTTTTACTTTCCTCTCCCTTCTCCTACTGGCCCGGGTTAATGTCAGCCCCTAGAAGATCTCTGTGCACTGTGGTGTGAGCCATCCATGAGGCAACTCTAAGGAAGGAAACTAGAGATAGGGAAGCCATCAGCAGAAGAGGAGGAGGCCGGGTGACTTTTCAGAGCTTTTCCAGTCAACAGAATCCACCTGCCTTGGTGGGCACTAGGGAAGAATAGGCTGTGGGATGTGCCCGCTGGATCTGGAGATTTGGTCCCATTCAAAGAGGACCAGGCACTACAGCTCCAAGCAAGGTCATTTGTTGGCACAGCCTTCCCGTCTCCTTCAGCCCTCTACCAGCCCTGCCTTCGGACACAAGCCTGTTCTGACCATGTGGATGTGTATCCACCGGGACCCTGAGGATCCCTGTAAGAGGACAGGCATTTTATTTATTATTTAATTTTTAGTTTATGTTGAAGTGCAGCCAGTGTACGTGTCATGTTTATTTTCCCTGTGACCCACATGGTTCAGATTCAGATATTTAGAGATCTACTCCTTTTAGGCTGCTTTTCCACACATTTGTTAGGGTCTGGAGTCTGGTTCCCTGTGCTATGCACTAGGTCCTCTTTGAGGATGTATTTCAAATCTATAACTGGGTACCTTTTAATCCCAATGACCTAATGAATTCCCTGCTCCTGTACCTTCTTTTTTGGGGCACCATATTTTTTCTTTTTCTGTGTAAGTCTCTTGTTTTGTAAAGCTGCTCTTATCTTGATAAATCTGAAGTTTCACCTCTAAATGTTATCATACTGCATTTTTTTTTCCTCTGGTTATGTTCTGCTGGTCCAGCCATGTGTCCCCAGATGGCATTATTCCATTTCTTTCTTGGGAGGAGTAATGTTCCTTTGTGTGTTTGTACCTGAGTTTCTATATCCCAGCTGCTCGTGATGGACATTTTTGTTGCTTTTCTGTCCTTGCTGCTGTAAACCGTGCCGCAGTCAAGGGTAGGGTGCGTGGGTCTTTACGCATTTCGGTTTTGTCCCTTTACCAACTTAGGAGTGCGGTTGCTCGATTATCAGGTGACTCTGTATTTCTTTCCCTAAGAAGCCTCTGTTCTGCGGATGTCTGTTAGCGGTGTCCATTCCCCGCCACATCGTAGGAGGGGCCTGTTTATCGAGGTCCCTCTCCAGCATCAATCGTGTATAATCATTCGGTGATGGCCATTCTGTTGACTGCCAGGGGATCCAGGTCTTTGTCCTTTTGATTTGCAGTTCTCCACTAAGGAGTGATACGTGTGTATTGTGGTGGGACAGTTTTTATGTATAAGAGGGTGTAATGAAAATGGACCTCTTGAAATTGGCTTCTGGGAAGTCTGCCTTCCTGTGAATTCTGTTTCTCATACCTTCGCCAGGACATTTCTGGATGGCAGGTATGCTTTCCCATCTCACAGTCCTTGCGTACATGGTGTACTCCGCAGTGCCTGTATTAACGGTGTAATTACGAGAAACAGCCACCAGGTAGCAGGCTTTCTTCATGCCTGACTCAGGCATCCAGAGTCATTCTGCAAGTTTCCCACCCCTGGGTTGTGAACGAGAGTGGGATGTGGCAAAACACACAGGCCAGCGCTTGTGTGTGTCTCTTTCCTCTCCCTTCTCCTTTTGGCCCAGGGGAATGCCAAGCCCTCGAAGATCTCTGTGCAGGGTGCTGTGTCCATACTCTGGGCATCTCTAATGAGGGAAGCTAGAGATAGGGAAGCCAGCAGCAGAGGAGGAGGCCAGGTGCGTCTCAAAGCTCATCTGGCCCACAGAGTCTGCCTGACTTGGTGGGCATAGCCAACAGTTAGCTGTGGGATGTGCCCACTGGATCTGGAGATTGTGGTCTCATCCTAGGAGGATCTGGCACTACAGCTCCAAGCAAGGTCATTTTCTGGCACAGCCTTCGCATCTCCTTCAGCCCTGGCACACAAGCCTGCTCTGACCATGTGGATGTGTAATCACCAGACTGCAAGGAACCCCTGGACAAGGGTAGGCTTTTTAAGTTTTAGTGGATACTAAAATATAGCTTATTTACAGTATTGTTTTATTTTTCCTGTGCACCCACATGGTTCAGTTTCAGACAGAGGTCTACTCTTTTTAGGCTTCTTTCCCCATAGTTGTTAAGATTTTGGGTCTAGTTTCCTGTGCTGTACACTGCTTACTCGCTCAGTCTTGTCTGACCCTTTGTGACCCCATGGATTGTAGCCTGCCAGGCCCCTCTGTCCATGGGATTGTCCAGGCAAGAATACTGGAGTGGGCTGCCATGCCCTCCTCCAGGGGATCTTCCTGAACAGGCATCGAACCCAGGTCTCCCGCATTTCAGGCGGATTCTTTACCGTCTGAGCCACCAGGGAAGCCTGTGCTATACACGAGGTCCTTCCTGATGATCTATTCAAATGTATAAATGGGGACCTGTTAAACTCTAACGACCTAAGGAAATCCCGGCTCATGCTCCTTCTCTTGGGGGCACTATATGGTTTTGTTTTTTCTCTGTGAGTCTCTTCTGTGAATCCTTCAAACTGTTGGTTTTTTGTTGTTGTTTTTTTTTTTGCTAAATCTTAGTTTCCACCTCTAAGTATTATCATAGAATGTGTGTCTTTCTCTGATTTTGGTCGTGCAGTATAATGTTCTGCAGGTCCAGTCGTGTGGTCCCAAATGACATTATTCCATTTCTTGTTCACAAGGAATAGTATACATTTGTGTGTTTGTATCTAAGCTTCTATATCCCGTCCTCTTTTGATGGACACTTTTGTTGCTCTTCTGTCCTGGCTGCTGTAAATCGTGCGGCAGTCAAGGGTGGGGTGCATGCGTCTTTAAGCATCGCGAAGCATTGTGGTTTTGTCCCTTTACTGGCCAGGAGTGCTACTGCTCGATCATCAGGTGACTCTCTCTCTTTCCCTGAGAAACCTCCATCCTGTTCTGCAGTGTCTGTTACCAGTTTCCATTCCCTGCCACTCCAAGGATGCCCCTATCTAGCATTTATCCTGTGCAGATATTTGGTGAGATGTCCATTCTGCTACTGCTAGGGGGATACACCTTGTCGTTTCGATTTGCAGTTCTCCAGTAAAGGAGCATATCGTCTGCATTTTCTGGAACACGTTGTGTCTAAGAAGGTGTGATGAAAATTGACCTCCTGATATGGCTTCTGGGAAATCTCCCGTTACGTATTCCGTTTCTCATACCTACTCTGGGACACTTGTGGACGCCAGGTATCCTTTAACTCCTAAGTGCTTGCGAATATAGTCGACTTACATTTCACTGTGCATCTACTTGTTTATTTATATTCAGATGTAAGTTTACTCCTTTTTGCTTTTTTTCTAATTTAATATGTGACTAGTAATATGCAGAATTGTTTATTTAGTTTCTGGAATTTCTGAGCTTTGTCAGATTGCTGAGCCAGCCATGTGGGTGGGTTCCTGACGGTTGGTTGGGTATGATGTCAGAGGTGAAACTCCCAGTGGGTTCACTGGTCTTTGACACGGTTGGGAGTTGGTCTGTTGTGTCCTGACGATTTTGTTGGCTCACTGGTAAGTGGGACCTGATCTGCAGTGCTGGCTAAGATGCCCAGAGTATCTTGAGCTGCTATTGTCCTGCTGGGGGCTGAGGCCCACCAGCACCAGGTGTTAGGACTGGTCTCACCTGCTGGGGCTGGGTTGAGTCCTGGTATAGGAAACTGCCATTGTCCCGGGGCTTGTATATGTCTGCCTATGGTTGGGATTTATTTCTACCTGGCTTGTTGCTTGATCCGAGATGACCCAATATTGGTGCCTTCAGGCTAGTGAATGGGGTGGGCCTGGGACCTGGTCACAAGGCTATAAGCTGCAGGGAGAATTCCAAAACAGTGCTTCACAGCAGCAGTTCTGAAATGGTAGAACCAACTCCCCAAAGTGGCTGTCACCCGTGTCTGGATCCCCAGGGTGACCTCTGCCTTTCTGGGAGATTTTTTAGGATTGACAGTAGTTCTGACCAGGCTCCTTTCAAATTACTGCTCCTTTTCTGGCTCTCAGAGCATGTGAAATTTCGTGGGCACCTTTTCCTTTAAGAGTAGAGTCTTTCTTTTCCACAGCGTATGGATCTCTCCAGAGTAAGTCCCTCTGACCTTCAAAGCCAAACATTCTGGGGTCTTGTCTCCCCACAGGGCGCCTGGGCTTCTTTTCCTGCTCCTTGTAAAGGGTCTCCCCCTGCCATTAGTCCTCCACTTGTGGGTCTCTCACCTGTACTGCCGGAGAAGGCGAAGGCGCCCCACTCCAGGACTCTCGCCTAGAGAACCCATGGACAGAGGAGCCTGGTGGGCTGCGGTCCATGGGGTCGCTAAGCGTCAGACACGACTGAGCGGCTTCACTTTCACTTTCACGCATTGGAGAAGGAAATGGCAACCCACTCCAGGGTTCTTGCCTGGAGAATCCCAGGGACGGGGGAGCCTGGCGGGCTGCCGTCTGTGGGGTCGCACAGAGTCGGACACGACTGAAGCGACTCAGCAGCAGCAGCACCTGTACTGCGATTTCTCCCCTCCTGCCCACCTAACTGTGGTTCCTCCTTTGTATCTTTTGTTGTAGAAATATTTTCTGGTCGGTTTTGGTCTTTCTCATTGATACTTGGTCTGTAAATTGTATAATTTTGGTATGCCTCTGAGAGGTGTGCTTAGGGTATTCCTAGTCCAGCATCTTGGGAACTCTTGAACAATAATTTCTTAATATATGATTCTCCATTTGGTAGAATTCTAGTTCCGTCTAGTCCATTTAAACCTAGAGCAAAATTTTTAAAAATTTATACAAGTTATGTCATAATGGGAGAAAGGTTTTCTTTGTAAGTAGAACACCATTTTTTATCTAGGCTCAGATCTCATTCCTGATTTTTATATTACAATTTCATATTCTTTACAAATTCAGTTCTAGTTTTTTGTTTCATTGAGCGTAGGAGTATCAAAATCGACTGTTAAAGGGTACTATTAAAAAAAAAAAGAGGGGGATTTCTGAAATCCCATGTCTCCAGAGTATCTCCTTGAGACTTAGCTGTTCTACAGCTTGCCTTCCCCAGCCTTCCTCACCCAGATGCCTTCAGTGTATCATGGGAGTTAAGTTTATGATCAGATGGTGGGCGGGATAATTATGAATCATGTATTTTAAATCACTAGTGTTTCTTTAGGGGAAAATACTGTTTCGATGATGGGGAGCCAGGAAAAGGAATTCCTAAAGGGAAGCTGTTTGACTTAACTCACTCGTGGTGGTTCTCCAGACCTTGCACCTTACACTTTATGTTACGGTGATAGTTAAATTTCTGATTTTGCTCCACCCCTTTTTTTGTTATACACAGGACTGATTCCTCTAGTAAAGTGAATGGGCTGGTATCTAGTTACTTAGCTTCTTTAAACATCAGAAAGTAAACACTATTTTGGTTCCTCCAGGGTGTTTCAGTAAAGACCAGGTATACTTGGATGGTATCCTGCAAATCCTCCGCTATAGAGAGACCATTGACTTCCATCTTCTGACCACCCTGGGGAAGGTGAGTGAGACCAACGGCACACAATTCCCGGACACACCAGGTCAGCATTTCCTCCAGCTCATTTCATGATTAAATAGGTCTCAAGCTGAAACTCTTTAGCAATAAAATCATATTCCTTATGTGATAATAAGAGGGAAGAAATGGGATTCTGTCACAGAACCAAGTTACAGTATTTCTTTGTGGACAGTAAGAAAAGGAAACTTGGAATCATTAATTTTTATATGCATATTTTTCTAAAATATTTTAAAGTGAGCTGCAGGTATAACTCTACTCATCTTTATGCATTAGCATGATCTCCCAAGAACAAGGATATTCTGACATGACCATATGATTTTCTAAAGAAATTTATCATTGATTCCATACAATGCCTGAAAAAACAGTCCACTTCATATTCTCCAGATCATCTCTAAAATGTCCCTTGTAGCTTTTTCATGACCCTAAATCCAGTCAAGATTTATGTCTTGCATTTAGTTGTTCTCTTTAAACTCAATTTATAAAGTCCCTCTCACCCTAGTCTTTCTTTTTTACGACACGTTTAAGAATTCAGGACAATTTCCTTGAGAATTCCTAGAATCTGGACTGTTTTCTTATAATTAGCTTCAGGTTAAACATTTTTGCCAAGAAATACTGCTTAAATGAGTCATGTATCTCTCAGTGTGTCACATTAGACACCATGTATTACTGTCCCATTACTAGTGGTACTGTGTTCAATCACCCGGGTAAATTAGTTACTGCCAGATCTCTCCATTGTAAAGGTACCTTTACACCACTGCATTAATAAGTAATCTGTGGGATGGAATCTTTAAATGTACTATTCTCTAACCTTTCTAGAAATGGTTTTAACATCTCCTGATGATTTTTGCCCAAATCAGTTACTACACTGGTAGTAGCAAAATAGAGATCTTTGCATTCTGTTACATTTCACTCCTCCCTTTTATTCAGCTCTTCCAGTGACTGCTTCTAGGTTTTTAAAAACATGTCTACATGTTTCCCAGCAAAGTAAAGTATTCCGGGCTCACCTTAGATATTTCTTCAAGGAAGTCTTGATTCCTCTTAGTGGGAAATGGTATTTAGAAAACAAGATCTCAGCAAAAGGTGTTACATCACTTCTGGGTGCTGATACTTCTGGACCTTTTCAGTGAGCAAATTGTATATTTGTTCTAAATCATAAGGACATTCTAATTCAAATCAGACACCACACGGTGCTTTTACAACCCTTACCATTCCATGTGTGTATCTTCTTTTTCTTAAAATGAGCACCTTATTTCCCAGCATTAGCCTCATTAAACTCAGAATGGTTTAAGATAAAACTACATCAGTATCAACACCAAACCTATTTCCTATCACCTACTACACTTAGTGACATAAATATTCAATAAAATAATTGAGTGTTGATCAGAAGACAATAGTACTTAAAACCAACTGTGTTTTGTTTGGAATTTCGCATTGCACAGGTAATTTATAGAACTTAAAATTTTTACCCCTCAGCTTAATATAGTACCTGTAAGACTGGCTTCTTCCTCAAATGAATGAGAGACATGTGAAATTTTTTAAAATACTTAAAAATTTCAAAGCAAGAAAATTTAACAAAACACAAATTGTATTTCTCAATACAAAAAGGAATTTAATATACAATTGTGCTGATTTTCCTAATACATTAGTACAGCATTTACATTCTATTTTCTCAGTTCTTTTAGATTTAGGCAGGAGATTTGTTTAGTTGTTTAATTTCTAGACAGACTTTTCAAAATGTGGTGATGGTATGCATCTCACACAGTAAAGTTTTATTTTCCAGGTATTAATTTAAAACCAGTTTACCTACTTCAAACTTCACTAAGACCAAGGGAAGAAATTGCCCTTCAAAATTTAACTGGTAGTTACATTTTAAAATTAACCCATCTTCTTTTTTCAGGTCTCTTATGAAGATGTGGATCGCTTAAAAGGATTGGCAGTTACTGAAAACATGAGGATTCCTCACTTTTTGCAGGACCATAGCCGATACATGGAGCACTTAGAGAAGATCATGGAAGTCAATGAACTGACTGACAGGGAACTGAAAGACCTTATATGTTAGCTATGTTCACAAGAATACTATTTAAGTTATACCTCCATGTATATTACCAGTTAGGTGCAGTTGGCACCAGCAGATTTATAAAAGAAGAATGGCTGTTTACATGAGTTTTCTGAAGAATGATCTGCAGTATTCAGCTAAATATTTAAGTTGAGAACAAATGTTAAACTGTTTCCCTAAAATGTTTCTGTAGGCTCCAGGGGAAAGTTACTCCTGTTCTTATCTGAATCTGAGTCAGCTGGAAATGCTGCTGATGATGAGTGTCTTTGAGGATCCTGGTCCAGCGGCGTGATCAGCTTCTTCCTGAGCCATAGCGTCGGTCGTAGTGCCCCTGCCTGAGCACCAAGACCAGCTCTGCCTGGAGATTGAATTCCAGTGTTGTTCAAACTCCAGGGGTCTGTCTTATTTAATAAATAATGGTAATTCTTCTTCTTTGAAAAATCAGTCTGTATTGTATCCCCAAAAGCTAGACAATAAGAAATTTAAGACTTATTTTCGTATATGTTAAGTAATGTGAAAGAGAAGGGAAAAGCAATTTTTAAAGTTATTAGTTCATTTTTGTCCAGTTATCCTTTAGCTAAACTTGGTTTTCATTTGCTGAAATATATCATACCTCTTCAAAATTTTAACCAAGTTTTAGGGTCTTTTCTCCCCATTCCTCTTTATTCCTTTATGTAAATGAAAATACAAGTCTCAGAGAGGTTTTTCTACCTAAATACTTGGGCAAGAGAGAAGCCACTTCCTTTTTTTTTTTTAATTAAATGGAGCAAGGAGCTGGATGTTGACTGGGTAGCATCTACAGTAAGCTTAACTATACTCTGAGAAACAGAATTTCTGGGCGTTGCTAGTTGATAAACTGGCTCTGTGATATTGGCTCAGAGTGTTTAATCAAAATCTTTGGCTTGATGAAGTAAAAAAATGATATAATTTGAATTTCAAAAATGAGTTCTGTTTCACTACACTTATACCTAGCTTTGTAATTTATCAATTTCAATATATATTTGTGTGTATTATATATATATACACACACATACTTGGGCTCAAGTGGTTTTTCAAACAGCTTTTTTAGTAATCAGAAAGGACACTGCTGTAAATACCCCATTCAAAATTGCTGTTGTAATTTCTACCCAAAGTGTGCGAGTGTGTCTTTACCTCAATTCAGGCTTAACTATGGTGCTAACACTGGTAGATATACTCTGCAAAGCCTGGTTCACATTCATACTAGGAAAGGATTTTAGAAACTCTTTTGCAGACTAGGTTATGTGATTTTTCTCTTTCACATATCTCGAAGGGCTTGCCTCAAAGAATGATATATTTCAAACTGGCACCTGGCAGTTCTTGCAAAGCCACACATTTCGCCTAATTGAGCAGGCCAGGCCCTTTGGAGCACTGAAGGTGCCCGTACGTGTGTCATGCTGGCTGGAGTGTGCCCTGCACTGTGCAGGGCTGGAGGCACAGTGCACCGATACTAACCAGACACCAGACCACCACTCTTGTCCCTTCAGGCATTATTTACCTGTAGCAGAGTCACCCAGTTTCAGCTTTTGTGTAATGTTTTCTGACTTCATCTTATCAAAGGTAATTGCGAAAACAATGTTTTATTAACTGAAATTGAAACACACACAGAAATGGCAATATTGATGTCCTGTGACTTAAGCCTAACTGCTTAACATTCTATTGATGTCCTGTGACTTAAGCCTAAATGCTTATACATTCAACATTTGTAGGCAATAACACTGCTAATCTTATGGTTTAAATATAAAGGAAAGCCATAGCAGCCTTAATTTCCTATTGGAAGGATTCTTTGTAGTGTTTTCAGTCCCTGCATTTTAAAATGGATAGATATATGATCTGAAAAAGGAAAACCTTTCTTGCCTTACTGCTTTGGTATAGAGACAAAAACCATGAGCACTGTCTGGACAAAAAGAAAAAAAAGACCTTAAATTACACTGATTAAGATATTTCAAAAGTTAGCACTGAACCAAAAGTAGTTTAAGATTAGCAGAAATACTTAAAGAGCCCTAAGCTTTAAAAGTTGAGATTGAAGATTTAATGTTTATTCTCTTTCTCAAAATAGCGCTAAAGTCAGTTTTGTTCTCCCAAAATAAAAGTTTTTAGAAATAGAAAATTGTAGCAGCGGTACTTAGAATAGTTGAAGGTCATACTAGTTTTAATTAGAATAGTCAGTTGCTATAGGCTACTGATTAGGATTTCATCAATTTTGTCCACTGTAATTCTAACATAGCTGTGTCAAAGTCTGATAAACTGTTCGGTTTTCACAGATTTGAAGTAAAATTGTTTGCAAACATAAATCCATAGTCATCTTTATATTTTCACCTTTGTAAAAATGTTTAAAGTATATATCATTTGTTTTATATCTGAACATTTTGTGTCTAGCTGCAATAGAAATAAATAGCACTGAGATTCTCAAATGAACTATGTCGATATATATGCGTGCAAACTTCTGTTCTTTTATTTTTATTGTGGTATTTCTGGGTATTTATTGTGGTAAGTATTTCAGTACCATCAGTAACATGTCTTCTAGTATTCTTATTTATAGAGAAATACTACATTTGCCACACTCTACCTTTCCTCTGATTAGCTCAGTGTATCTCCCCATGGGGCATAGGAAAAAGGAGGGAAGGAAAAAGTCTGTCTTAATTTACTACTGTTTGTTTAGTTATGCATAACCTCCTGAGGAGCAGGCTCCGTGCTGTGTATTAGAGGTCCTCCGATGAGAAAAACAAGAAACGTTCACACTCCGGTGAGGAAGAGCCACAGACCCAGGTTACAGCAGTGCCAGTGCCGTACCCAAAAGCATTCCCAGAAGAATGAAAACCAGAGTGACAGGTCTGCTCATGTATTTGAAGCATAGAGAGAGAGATCACTTGCAAAGTAGTAAGTATTCACAACATTTTATTACCACTCTTTGCAAGGCTTGTTTAGAGCCTGAACAGCTTTGGCCTAGGGGCTAAAGAATACAGCTGTTTGGGTCATCAGAGGCCCTGAGGCGATCCCCTGAGCAGGTGCCCAAGGGAGTCAACACACTGGCCCTGTCAGTTGGCTATAATTTCATTTTTGTTCATTCTGATTACAGTGGCTAAAGAAATTGATATCTTGAAACTGCCAGGATAAGAAATACCAATGTTTGTTAGCTAGCTTTAACAATATGTGGAATCTCAAGTACTTAGAAAGCATATGGAGAGGAAGTGAGAGGGCAGCCATCTCTAAGCCAAAGAGAGAGGCCCAGAACAGATCCTTCCCCTGTGGTCCTCAGGAAACACCAAACTTTCCAACACCTCGATCTTGAACTTCTAGTCTTCAACTGTGCCTGAAGAACAAGGACAAAGCTAAGAGAAAGCTAAAATCTGACCACTGAGAAGAGACTACTGAAAACTAATTTCTTCTAGCTGCCTTCACAAAAGACAAGCAACTTCAGAAGTGGCATCAACCTGGCTGAGTAAGTTTTCCCTCGTTTGTGCCACCCACCCCAAACAATTTGGCATCCATCTACAGACACAGCTGACTTCGTGAGAGCTTTGGGATCCAACACCATACGCCAGCAACCTGGCAGGAATCTCTCCTGCCCATGCATTGGCTAATAGGCATGCAGACCTAGGTCCTGGCTTGGACCCTGCAGTGGCTGTGAACCAGCTTTAGTGTGGAAACCCCCGGACAGTACTGTCTTAGACAATCGCCCACAGACAAGAGCGCCTCTGTGCAAGTCTGTTTTCAGTGGAGCATTTTCAGCACACTTCTGGAGCAGTAAGTGAGCTTAGGTTTAAGAGGAAGAGTTTGATTTTACCCTCGTTACCCTTCCCCCAAGGTGGCACAGCTCAGGGCCAAGAGAGACCTCCTCAGCTGGTGGTTTCTCCTGGATAGGAAAATGTGCGTGAGTTTGTTCCCAGCTTCTCCAACTGCGTGCGTGGGAAGCTGCCAAAAGGATCCATTTCTCTCCTGCCTCCTCCAGATGACAGACTCATGAGCTACATGGCAGTGAGGTGAAAAGTTGGTGTGAGAACAGCAGAGAGGCTCTGACCCTGTAAAGCCCTCTAAGAGTCCTCCTGGGGCCTCCCAGGTGGCACAGTGGTAAAGAACCCACCTGCCAATGCAGGAGTTGTGGGTTCAATCCCTGAGCCAGGAAGATCCCCTGGGGTAGGAAATGGCAACCCACCCCAGTGTTCTTGCCTGGAAAATTCCATGGACAGAGGAGCCTGGCAGGCTGCAGTCCATGGGGTAGCAAAGAGTCAGACACAACAGCACGCATACAAGCACATGCATGAGTCCTAACTCACGGTCCCATCGAGAAGCTAGCCCACAGGGGACACCTTACCCGTGGATCTCCCCGACTGGCCCATGGGAACCAGCAGTGCTCCAGTGCCTCACACACACACGCCATCCTATGGCCGGCTCCGTGCCTGCACTCCTGAGAGCAAGCAGACTGCTAGTGAACATGAAAAAAAAAATGCCAGCCTGAATCTGCAGGCCAGAGAAAGACCACAAACATGAGCTTTAGCCTCACTCCTGGGAAAGCAGAAGGGAGTTGTCAGCATCTAGCCTTCTGCATTGCAGAATCAAGAGAAGACATACAAGCACAATCTCAAAAGGATATTTTTTGATAAGTTGATTCTAGAGCTCTATTAGACAATACATAAAAATGTTAAGAACATGTATATCCTTAACACAACAATTCCACAATAAGTACACACATACTATCACACACTTATTCATCACAAATACATTGTATATACATGTGCAAAAATAATATATGTAATGTATCTTTGTGCAAAGATATAGAATACTTATATGTTAAAACTATACAGCCTATTTAAAAACTACACAGCCTATTTAAAAATAAAGTATACCTGTATGTATTGATGTAGATTGTACATCATTGTAGAACAATCTCCAAAGTTTATTGTTAAGTAAAAAAGCATATTTCAGAACAGTGTTTAAGTCAATTCATATTTGATTTTTAAAAAGGGACGGTATGTGTATGTACATGTACACACACTTGTATACCACAGCCCATCTCTGGTAAGCTACACAAGACCCTGGTGACGTTGAAGGACTAGAAGTCAGAAGTGACTCATTTTTACTCCACACTATTTGACTTTACTATATGCACATACTGTCTTTAACATTTTCTTGCATTTTTGAGTCCATGTTTATTGCTTTACTCAGCATGGATGTGAGCCGAATTCTAGGTTTAATAACTGCATTTTGAAATTTAAAATTTCATATTAGAAAATGAAATACAAAGTGTCCCTTCCACCTATGACTCCCATTGCTGCAGTTCTCCCCCACCAAAGATAACTATTTTCAGTTTCTTATAAAACTTACCACTTCTTATATACACAAACATAAAATATGACTCCACCCTTATGGCAGAAAGTGAAGAGGAACTAAAAAGCCTCTTGATGAAGGTGAAAGTGGAGAGTGAAAAAGTTGGCTTAAAGCTCAACATTCAGAAAACGAAGATCATGGCATCTGGTCCCATCACTTCATGGGAAATAGATGGGGAAACAGTGGAAACAGTGTCAGACTTTATTTTGGGGGGCTCCACTATCACTGCAGATGGTGACTGCAGCCATGAAATTAAAAGACGCTTACTCCTTGGAAGCAAAGTTATGACCAACCTAGATAGCATATTCAAAAGCAGAGACATTACTTTGCCAACAAAGGTCCGTCTAGTCAAGGCAACGGTTTTTCCAGTGGTCATGTATGGATGAGAGAGTTGGACTGTGAAGAAAGCTGAGTGCCGAAGAATTGATGCTTTTGAACTGTGGTGTTGGAGAAGACTCTTGAGAGTCCCTTGGACTGCAAGGAGATCCAACCAGTCCATTCTGAAGGAGATCAGCCCTGGGATTTCTTTGGAAGGAATGATGCTAAAGCTGAAATTCCAGTACTTTGGCCACCTCATGCGAAGAGTTGACTCATTGGAAAAGACTCTGATGCTGGGAGGGATTGGGGGCAAGAGGAGAAGGGGATGACAGAGGATGAGATGGCTGGATGGCATCACTGACTCGATGGACGTGAGTCTGAATGAACTCCAGGAGTTGGTGATGGACAGGAAGGCCTGGCGTGCTGCGATTCATGGAGTTGTAGAGAGTCGGACATGACTGAGCAACTGATCTGATATATGTATATATATATGAAGGAAATGGCAACTCACTCCAGAATTTTTGCCTGGAGAGTCCCATGAACGGCCTGGCAGGTTAGAGTCCATGGGTCGCAAAGAGTCAGACACGACTGAACAACTAACACGTGTGCACACATACACACATATATAATACTTTTCATCCTTCATTGTTTTTTACAGAGAGATTACTATCATATAAATAATTCTGCATGTGTTTCTCTTTCCACTTAATTACATACCTTAGAACCAAAGTCAAAAAATAAAAATAGACTGGACATTTTTAAATCTTCTTAGAGGAGGAAACAAGATGGCAGAATAAAAGGAGCTCACCTTCTCTCACAAAAACACCAAAGTTACAAATAACTGGTGAATAACCACCAGAAAGAGAGACTGGAACCTACCAAAACAGATATTCTACTTCTGAAGACAAAAAAGCCACAGTGAGATGGTAGGAGGGGCAATTTCGTGATATAATCAAATCCCATTCCTGCCAGGGGCTGTCTCCCACACGGTTGAGATTTCTGAGTCCCATGTCAGGCTCCCTAGCCTGGGGGTCTAACATTGGGAAGAGGAGCATTTGACTTTTGAAGGCAAGTGGGGCTTGAGAGCAGGAATTCCACAGGACTAGGGGAACAGAGACTCCACTCTTGGAGGATGCACACAAGGTTTCATGAGCACTGGGAACCAGGGCAAAGCAGTGACTCCGTGAGCACCTGGAACAGAGTTTACCTGATGGCCTCGGGGGTGTCTTCCTGGGGAAGCAGGAGTCAGCTGCAGTTCACTGTAGGGGGAAGGACACTGGTGGTAGAGGCCCAGGGCATATAGTGTCCGCTCTCCTACAGGTTGCTGTTTTGGCACCGAGACCTGGCCCCACACAACAGCGTTTAGGCTCCAGTGCCAGAATGCCCCAGGCCAAACCACCGACAGGGTGGGAACTCAGCACCACCTACCGCAGACAGGTCACCTGAAGTCCTGAGCCCACAGCCACCTCCAAACACATCCCTGCCCACCAGAGGCACATGACTTGGCTTCACACACCAGGAACAGGCACCAGTCCCATCAAAGCTGCATGAGACCATGGAACAGCCTCACCCACGAGGGGGCAGACAGCAAAAGCAAGAGGAACTATAAAAAGGCAGCCTGAGAAACGGAATTAGACAAATGAGGCAGCAATGAAATATGGTCTAGATGAAGAAAAAAGATAAAATTCCCCCCAAAACTAAGTGAAGTAGAGATAGGAAATCTGCCTGAATAAGAATCTGGAGTAATGATAGTAAAGATGATTCAAGATCTCAGAAAAAGAATTGTTATAGCACAGGCTGAGAAGATACAGGAAATGGTTAACAAAGAGCCAGAGAGTTAAAGAATAGAGATGAACAATACAATAACTGAAATGAAAAATACACTAACTAGAAGGAGTCAACAGCAGAATAAATGAGGCAAAGAGTGACTAAGCGAGCTTTAAAACATTGATGGAAATCAAAGCTATGGAACAGAATAAAGAAAAAAAGAATGAAAAGATACCCTAAGAGACTACTGGGACAACATTAAACACCAATATTTGCATTATAAGGGGCCCAGAAAGAGAAAACAGAAAGGGCCTGAGAAAATACTTGAAGAGAGAGTAGCTGAAAACGTCCCTAAAATTGTAAAGAAAATACTCAAGTCCAGGAAGTGAAGAGAGTCCCATACAGGATAAATCCAAGCAGGAACATATTAATCAAACTGACAAAAATTGATTGAAAATGGCAAAGAGAAAATATTAAAAGCAACAAGGAGGGAAAGCAACAAAAATATACAAGGGAATCCTCATATGGGTATCATCTGATTTTTCAGCAGAAACTCTGCACGTGAGAAGGGAATGGCAGGGTATATTTAAAGTGATGAAAGGGAAAAACCTACAAGAATACTCAGCAAGGCTCTAGTTCAGATTTGATAAAGAAGTCAAAAGCTCTACAAACAAACAAAAATTAAGAGAATTCAGCATCACCAAACCACCTTTACAACACATGCTAAAAGAACTTCTCTAGGCAGAAAAGGCCACAACCAGAACGAGGAAAATCATGGACGGGAAAGCTCACTTATAAAGGCAAACATACATATTTGTCCACACACAGATATGGTATCAAAACCAGCAATCATGAGACTAAAAATGTAGGATATTGGAAATGCATTTGGAATTAAAAGACTAGCAACTTAAAAAAAATCTTGTGTCTGTGTGTGTGTATATATATGTATATACAGAGAGAGCGAGAGATGCGTACACACACACACACATAGAGGGAGATTGTTATAGCAAAACCTTATGGTAACCACAAGCCAAAAATCAACAATAGATACACAAAAGAAAAGCAGTCCAAACAGAACACTAAAGATAGTCATCAAACCACATGAGAACAAGAGAGGAAGGGAAGAAAAAAAGACCTTCAAGAACAAATCCAAGACAATTTTTTAAATTGCAGTCAAAGCATACATATCAATAATTACCTTAAATGTAAACAGATTAAATGCTCCAACCAAAAGACATACACTGGCTGAATGGATACATAAACAAGACTTGTATATACGCTGTCTATAATAAACCCACTTCAGATCTAGGAAAACACAGATTAAAGGGATGGGTAAAGTTATTCAAATGAAAATCAGAAGATCTGGAGTAGCAATATTCATATCAGGCAAAATAGACTTTAAAGACTTAAAAGAGACAAAGAAGGACACACGTGTCAAGGGGTCAATCCAAGGAGAAGATTTAACAATTGTAAATATATATGCAGGCAACACAGGAGCACCTCCGTACATAAGGGAAACGATAAGTCATAAAAGGAAAAAGTCAACAGGTACACAAAAATTGTGAGGAACTTTTAACACCCCACTAACATCAATGGACAGATCATCTAGACAGAAAATCCATACAGAAGCAAAGGCCTTAAATGAGTCTTGAGACCAGATGAGTGTAATTGTTATTTATAGAACATTCCATCTGAAAGCAGCAGAATATACATTCTTTGCAATTGTACATGAGCATTCTCTAGGACAGATCACATGCTGGGAGCCAAAAAGCAAGCCTTGGTAAATTTAAGAAAACTAAAGTCATATAAAGCATCTTTTCTGACCACAACACTATGAGATTAGAAATCAAAAGATGAAATAAAAAAAAGTACCTAGAGACAAATGAAAGCTACAACAATCCAAAACCTATGGGATGCAGCAAAAGCACTTTTAAGAAGTAAGTTTATAGCAATACAGTCTTAACTCATGAAACAAAAATCTAAAACAACAGAAACTTACGCCTAAAGCAACTAGAGAAAGAAGAAAAAAACCCCAAAGTTAGAAGGAAAGAAATCATAAATATCAGAGCAGAAATAAATAGAGATGAAGAAAACAGAAAAGATGAATGAAACATAGAGCTGACTTTCTGAAAAATTGATAAACTTTTAATCAGACTAATCAAGCAAAAAGAGAGGGCTCAAATCAATCAAATATGAAATGAAAAAGAAGTTACACTGGACACTATAGAAGTATAAAGGATCATAAGACACTATGGCAATAAAATGAACAACTAGAAGAAATGGACAAATTCTTAGAAAAGTAAAATATTTTAACACTGAACTAGAAATAGAATATACGAACAGATCATTCCAAGTAATGAAATTGAAACTGTGATTTAAAAATTTTCAACAAACAAATGTCCAGGACCAGATGGCCTCACAGGTGAATTCTATCAAACATTTAGAGAAGTGTTAACACCTATCCTTCTGAAACTGTTCCAAAAAACTGCAGATGAAAGAATACTCCCAAACTCATTCCGGAGCCACCATCATGCTGCTACCAAAACCAGGAAAAGATACGAGAGAAAAAAAAAACCAATATCACTGATGAACATAGATGCAAAAATCCTTGACAAAATACTAAGAGATTGAATCCAACAATACATTGAAAGGATCATACAACATGATCACCTGGGATTTATCTCAGGAGTGCAAGGATTTTTCAATATCTGTATCAATCAGTGTGATATACCACATTGAATAAAAACCATATGATCATCTCAATAGAGGCAGAAAATGCTTTTTGACAAAATTCAACACCCATTTATGACAAAATCTCTCCAGAGAAGGGGCATAGAGGGAATCTACCTCAACATGATAAAGGCCATATATGACAAACCCACAGTTAACATCATACTCAATGGTGAAAAGCTGAAAGCATTTCCTCTAAGATCAGAAACAAGGATGTCCACTCTCATGGTTTTTTTTTCCCCCCAACAATTTTGGAAGTCCTAGCCACAGCAATCAGAAAAGAAAAAAATAAATAAAAGGAATCCAAGTTGGAAAGGAAGGGAAACTGTCACTGTTTGCAGATGACATACTATACATAAAAAAATCCTAAGGATGTTACCAGAAAACTACTTAAGTTGATCAATGAATTTGGTAAGGTTGCAGGACAAAAAAATTAACAAGTCCCTTGCATTTCTATACACTAACCACAAAAGATCAGAAAGCAAAATTAAGGAAACAATCCCATTTATAATTGCATCACAAAGAACACAACTTCTAGAAATAAATCTAAGGAGGTAAAAGACTTAGAAAACAATTGGAAAAGTATAAGACACTGATGAAAGAAACTGAAGATGACAAATGGGTTAGAAGAATTACTATTGTTAAAGTGATTATACTACCCAAGTCAATTAACAGGTTCAGTGTAATCCTTATCAGAACACCAATGACATTTTTCACAGAACTAGATCAAGTAATTCTAAAATTTGTATGGAAACACGAAGACCCCAAATAATAAAACCATCTTGAGAAAGAAGAGCAAAACTAGAAACATCACGCTCCCTGATTTCCAGTTATACTACAAAGGTATAGTGACAGCATGGTTATGATAGCTATCGTAATAGCATGGTTCTGGCAGAAAAAACACAGATCAGTGGAGCTCAGAAACAAACACGAGGTTACATGACCAACTGATCTGTGACAAAGGAAGCAAGAATATACAATGGGGAAAAGCCTCTTCAATAAATGGTGTTGGGAAAACTGGACATCTGCATGCAAAAGAATGAAACTGGACTACTCACACTATCTTAAAAACACTCAAAATAGATTAAAGAATTATATGTAAGACCTGAAACCATAAAACTACTTGTAGAAAACATAGGCAGTAGGCTCTTTGACAACTGTCTTACCAATAATTTTTTTGGATCTGTCTCCATCAATAGAAACAAAAGCAAAAATAAATGAGACTACATCAAACTAAAAAGCTTTTGCACAGCAAACTATCAATAAAACAAAAAGGCAACTTACTAATTGGGAGAAGATATTTGCAAACAATATATCTGATAAGTTAATATCCAAAATATACAGAGAAATCATACAACTCAACACAAAAAGACAACCCAATTAAAAAGCTGGATAGAGGAATAGACTTTTTTTTCCCCCAAAGACAACATACTGATGGCCACAGACACATGAAAAAATGTTCAACATCACTAATCAGGGAAATGCAAATCAAAACCACAATAAGATAACACCTCACACCGGTCAGAATGGCTATTATGAAAAAGACAACAAAGAACAAGCTGTACAAAAGATGTACAGAAAAAGGAACCCTCGTGTACTGTCGGTGGGACTGAAAATTGAAGAGTCCACTGGAAAACAGTATGGAGTTCTCAAAAAAATTAAAAATAGAACTGCCATATGATCCAGCAATATCAGTTTTGGGTATTTACCCAAAGAAAACGAAAATACTAATTTGAAAAGATACATGTACTCAATGTTCATTGCAGTGTTACTTAAAATAGCCAAGATATGGAAGCAATGTGCGTGTCCACTGATAAATGAATGAAGAAATGTAAACATATGCAATGGAATGTTGTTGTTTAGTCCCTAAGTCCTGTCCAACTCTTACGCGACCCATGGACTGTAGCCTGCCAGGTTCTGCTGTCCATGGGACTTCCCAGGCAAGAATACTGGAGTGGTTGCCATTTCCTTCTCCAGGGGATCTTCCCAACCCAGGGATTGAACCTGTGGCTCCTGCACTGATAGGTGGATTCATTACCACTGAGCCACCAGGGAAGCCCCAGAATGGAATGTTACTCAGCCTTGAAAAAAGAAATCTTACCACTTACAACAACATGGATGGAACTAGAGAGTATTATGTTAAGTGAAATAAGTCAGACAGACAAAGACAGATATACTGTATGATTTCACCAACATGTAGAATCTCAAAAACAAATAAAATAGAATGAAAACAGACTCATATAGAGAAGAAATGGGTGGTGCCAGACGAGAGGACATTGAGGGGGACGGTGAAATAAGTGAGGGGATTAAGAGCTACAAACCTCCAGTTATAAATAAGCCATGGGGATATAATATTCAGCATAAGGAAAATGGTAATACTGTAATAACTTTGGGGACAGATGTACTAAACTTACTGAGGTGACCATTTCATAATGTATGCAAATGTCAAATTGCTATGCAGCACATCTGAAATGTAGTACACCTTGAGAATCCCATGAACAGTATGAAAGGCAAAAAGATATGACACCAAAAGACGAACCTGCCAGGTCGGGAGGTGTCCAATATGCTACTGGAGAAGAGCAGACAAATAGCTCCAGAAGGAATGAAGAGGCTGAGCCAAAGCAGGAATGACGCCCAGTTGTGGATGGGACCGGTGGTGAAAGTAATGTCCAATGCTGTAAAGAACAATATTGCATAGGAACCTGGAATATTAGGTCCATGAATCAAGGTAAATTGGAAGTGGTCAAATAGGTGGCAAGAGTGAATATCGACATTTTAGGAATCAACGCAAATCGGACAGGAACAAGTGAGAATTTAATTCAAATGACCATTAAATCTACTGCTATGGGCACTAATCCCTTAGAAGAAATGGAGTAGCCCTCACAATCAACAAGAGAGTCTGAAATGCAGTACTTGGGTGTAATCTCAAAAACGACAGATCTCTCTTCCTTTCCAAGGCAAATCATTCAATATTGCAGTAATCCACATCTATACCCCAACCACTGATGCTGAAGAAGCTGAAGTTGAATGGTTTTGTGAAGACCTATAAGACTTTCTACAGAGAAGGCAATGGTACCCCATTCCAGTACTCTTGCCTAGAAAATCCCATGGACGGAGGAGCCTGGTGGGCTGCAGTCCATGGGGTCGCTAGGAGTCAGACACGACTGAGTGACTTCACTTTCACTTTTCACTTTCATGCATTGGAGGAGGAAATGGCAACCCACTCCACAATTCTTGCCTGGAGAATCCCAGGGACGGGGGAGCCTGGTGGGCTGCCGTCTATGGGGTCGCACAGAGTCGGACACGACTGAAGCGACTTAGCAGCAGCATAAGACTTTCTAGACCTAACACCAAAAAAAAAAAGTTGTCCTTTTCATCATGGATTGGAATGCAAAAATAGGAAGTCAAGAAATACTTGGAGTAACGGGTAAGTTTGGCCTTGGAGTACAAAATGAAGCAGGGCAAAGGCTAATAGAGTTTTGTCCAGAGAACACACTGGTTGTAGCAAACACCCTCTTGCAATAACACAAGAAACAAGTCTACACATGGACATCACCAGAAGGTCAGTACCAAAATACTATATTCTTTGCAGCTGAAGATGGAGAAGCTATATACAACCAGTAAAAACAAGATTGGGAGCTGAGTGGGGCTCGGATCATGAACTCCTTATTGCATAATTCAGACTTAAAGTGAGGAAGTAGGGAAAACCACTAGGCCATTCAGGTATGATCTAAATAAAATCCCTTATGATTATGCAGTGGAGGTGACAAATAGATTCAAGGGATTAGATCTAGTAAACTATGATTATGAACTATGGCTGGAGGTTTGTAACACTGTACAGAGGCAGTGACCAAAACCATTCCAAAGGAAAATAAATGCAAGAAGGCAAACTGGTTGTCTGAGAAGGCTTTACAAATAGCTGAAGAAAGAAGAGAAGTAAAAAGCAAGGGAGAAAGGGAAAGATACACTTAACTGAATGCAGAGTTCCAGAGAATAAAAGAGAGAGATAAGAAGGCTTCTATAATAAACAGTGCAAAGAAATAGAGGAAAACAATAGAATGGGAAAAACTAGAGATCTCTTCAAGAAAACTGGAGATATCAAAGAAACATTTCATGCAAGGATGGGCACAATAAAGAACAGAAATGGTAAAGACATAACACAGGCAGAAGAGATTAGGAAGAGGTGGCAAGAATACACAAAAGAACTGTACAAGAAAGGTCTTGATGATCTGGATACCCCAAATGGTGTGGTCATTCACCTAGAACCAGACATCCTGGAGTGTGAAGTCAACTGGACCTTAGGAAGCATTACTATGAACAAAGCTAGTAGACATGATAGAATTCCAGCTGAGCTATTTAAAATCCTAAAAGACGTTGTGTTATCAAGCATCTTTTCTGATAACAATGCTATGAGATTGGAAATAAACTAGAAGAAAAAAACTCTAAGAAACACAAACATGTGGCAGCTAAGCAAGATGCTACTAAACAACCATTGGATCACTGAAAACAATCAAAGAGGAAATAAAAAAATACCTAAAGACAAATGAGGATGAAAACATAACGGTCCAAAACTTAAGGCGTACAGCAAAAGCTGTCCTAAGAGGGACGTTTATAGCAATACAATCTTACCTCAAGAAACAAGAAAAATCTCAAATAATCTAACCTTACACCTAAAACAGCTAGATAAAAAAACAAACAAAACCTTTTAAAGTTAGTAGAAGGAAGGAAATCATAAAGATCAGAGAAGAAATAAATGAGAGACAAAACAATAACAAAGATCAGTGAAACTAAAAGCTAGTTCTTTGAAAAGATAAAACTGATAAGCCTTTAGCCAGACTCAAAGAAATAAAGGAGAGGACTCAAACCAGTAAAATTAGAAATGTAAAGAGTTACAACTGACTCCACAGAAATACCAAGGATCATAAGAGATTACTATGAACAACTGTATGCCAATAAAATGGACAACCTGGAAGAAATGGACAAATTCTTAGAAAGGTACAAGTCTCTCTAGAACCAGAAAAAAAATATAAAAAATGAACAGACCAATCACAAGCACTGAAATTGAAACTGTGATTAAAAACCCAACAGAAGTCCAGGACCTGAAAGCTTCACAGGTGAACTTAAAAAAATTTTAGAAAAGCGTTTAACACCTATCCTTCTGAAACTGTTCTAAAAAATCACAAAGAAAATTTCCCAACTCATTTTATGAGGCCACTATCATCATGATACCAAAATCAGACAGATACCACAAAAAAAGAAAACTACAGTCCAATATCACTGATAAACACAGATGCAAAATTCCTCAACAAAATACTAGTAACCCCCAACAATACATTTAAAAGATCATACTCAATGATCAAGTGGGATTCGTCCCAGGGATGCAAAGATTTTTCGTCATCTGAAAATCAATGTGATATACCATATCAACAAATTGAAGAACGAAAACCATATGATCACCTCAATGGATGCAGAAAAAACATTTATCAAAATTCAGAACCCATTTATGATAAGAACTCTCCAGAAAGTGAGCATAGAGGGTACATATCTCAACATATTAGAGGCCATTTATGACAAACCTCGGAGAAGGCAATGGCACCCCACTCCGGTACTCTTGCCTGGAAAATCCATGGACAGAGGAGGCTGGTAGGCTGAAGTCCGTGGGGTCACTAAGAGTCGGACACGACTGAGCGACTTCACTTTTACTTTTTACTTTCATGCATTGGAGAAGGAAATGGCAACCCACTCCAGTATTCTTGCCTGGAGAATCCCAGGGACAGAGGAGCCTAATGGGCTGCTGTCTATGGGGTTGCACAGAGTCGGACACAACTGAAGCAACTTAGCAGCAGCATGACAAACCTACAGCTGGCATCCTACTCAATGGTGAAAAGCTGAAAGCATTCCCTCTAATATCAGGAACAGGAAAAGGATGTCCATTCTCACCACTTTTATTCAACATAGATTTGGAAGTCCTACCTACAGCAATCAGAGAAGAAAAAGAAGTAAAGGGAATTCAAATCAGAAAAGAAGAGGCTAAACTGTCACTGTCTGGAGATGATATGGTACCATACATAGAATATCCTAAAGATGATGCCAGAATCCTACCAGAACTCACCAATGAATTTGGTAAAATTGCAAGTTACAAAATCAATACACAGAAGTCTGTTGGATATATATACAATAACAATGAAAGATCAGAAAGAGAAGTTCTAGAAGCAGTTCCATTGCATCAAAAAGAATACTATACCCAGGAATAAACCTACCTAAGGAGACAAAAGACCTGTACACCAAAAAATATAAGATGCTGATGAAAGAAATCAAAGACATAAACAGATGGAAAAATATACCATGTTTGTGGATTGGAAGAATCAATATTGTCAAAATGAGTATACTGCCCAAGGCAATCTACAGATTCTATATAATCCCTATCAAACTACCAATGGCATTTTTCACAGAATGAGAACAAAATATCTCAAAATTTGTATGGAGACAAAAAAGACCCTGAATAGCCAAAGCAGTCTTGAAAAAGAAAAATGGAGCTGGAGGAATCAGGCTCCTTGACTTCAGACTATACTACAAAGCTATAGTCATCAAAACAGTATGGTATTGGTACAAAATAGAAATATAGATTCATGGAACAGGATAGAAAACCCAGAAATAAGCCCATGCACCTATGGTCAATTAATCTATGACAAAAGAGACAAGATTTCACGATGCAGGAAAGAGTTTCTTCAACAAATGGTGCGGGGAAAACTGGACAGCCATATGTAAAAAAAAAAAAAATGAAATCATATCATTCTTTAACTCCATAAACAAAAATAACCTCAAAATGGATTAAAGATCTAAATGTGAGACTGGACACGATAAAACTCCTAGAGGAAAACATAGGCAGAATACTGTCTGACATAAATCACAGCAACATCTTTTTTGATCCATCTCCAAGAATAATGGAAATAAAAGCAAACATAAACAAATGGGACCTACTGAAACTCAAAAGCTTTTGCAGAGCAAAGGAAACAATAAACAAAATGGAAAGACAGCCCACAGATCGGGAGAAAATATTTGCAAGTTATCTGACCAATAAGGGATTACTCTCCCAAATTTACTAGTCAATCTAATCATACGGACCACAGCCTGGTCTAACTCAATGAAACTAAGCCATGCCCTGTGGGGCTACCCAAGACAGGCAGGTCATGGTGGAGAGATCTGACAGAATGTGGTCCACTGGAGAAGGGAATGGCAAACCACTTCAGTAGTCTTGCCTTGAGAACCCGATGAACAGTATGAAAAGTCAAAATGATAGGATACTGAAAAAGGAACTCCCCAGGTCAGTAGGTGCCCAATATGCTACTGGAGATCAGTGGAGAAATAACTCCAGAAAGAATGAAGGGATGGAGCCAAAGCAAAAACAATACCCAGTTGTGGGTGTGACTGGTGATAGAAGCAAGGTCTGATGCTGTAAAGAGCAATACTGCATAGGAACCTGGAATGTTAGTTTCATGAATCAAGGCAAATTGGAAGTGGTCAAACAGGAGATGGCAAGAGTGAATGTCAACATTCTAGGAATCAGCGAACTAAAATGGACTGGAATGGGTGAATTTAACTCAGATGGCCATTATATCTACTACTGTGGGCAGGAATCCCTTAGAAGAAATGGAGTAGCCATCCTGGTCAACAAGAGAGTCCAAAATGCAGTACTTGGATGCAATCTCAAAAATGACAGAATGATCTCTGTTCGTTTCTAAGGCAAACCATTCAATATCACAGTAATCCAAGTCTGTGCCCCAACCAGTAACGCTGAAGAAGCTGAAGTTGAACGGTTCTATGAAGACCTACAAGACCTTTTAGAACTAACACCCAAAAAAGATGTCCTTTTCATTATAGGGGACTGGAATGCAAAAGTAGGAAGTCAAGAAACATCTGGGGTAACAGGCAAAATTGGGCTTGGAGTATGGACTGAAGCAGGGCAAAGGCTAATAGAGTTTTGCCAAGAGAATGCACTGGTCATAGCAAACACCCTCTTCCAACAACACAAGAGAAGACTGTACACATGGACATCACCAGATGGTCAACACCGAAATCAGATTGATTCTATTCTTTGCAGCCAAAGATGGAGAAGCTCTATACAGTCAGCAAAAACGAGACCGGGAGCAGACTGTGGCACTGAAACATGTAAAATATCATGTATGAAATGAGATGCCAGTCCAGGTTCGATGCACGATACTGGATGCTTGGGGCTAGTGCACTGGGACGACCCAGAGGGATGGTATGGGGAGGGAGGAGGGAGGAGGGTTCAGGATGGGGAACACATGTATACCTGTGGTGGATTCATTTTGATATTTGGCAAAACTAATACAATTATGTAAAGTTTAAAAATAAAATAAAATTAAAAAAAATAAGATGAATAAAATTCACAAAAAAAAAAAAAGGACCTACAAGACCTTTTAGAGCTAACACCCAAAAAAGATGTCCTTTTCATTATGCTGCTGCTGCTGCTAAGTCGTGTCCAACTCTCAGAGACCCCATGGACTGCAGCCCACCAGGGTCCTCCGTCCATGGGATTTTTCAGGCAAGAGTACTGGAGTGGGTTGCCATTGCCCTCTCCCCATTTCATTTTAGGGGACTGGAATGCAAAAGTAGGAAGTCAAGAAACACCTGGGGTAACAGGCAAATTTGGCCTTGGAATACAGAATGAAGCAGGTCAAAGGTGAATAGAGTTTTGCCAAGAGAACACACTGGTCATAGCAAACACCCTCTTCCAACAACACAAGAGAAGATGCTACACATGGATATCACCAGATGGTCAACACCGAAATCAGATTGATTATATTCTTTGCAGCCAAAGATGGAGAAGCTCCATACAGTCAGCAAAAACAAGACTGGGAGCTGACTGTGGCTCAGATCATGAACTCCTTATTGCCAAATTCAGTCTTAAATTGAAGAAAGTAGGGAAAACCACTAGACCATTCAGGTATGACCTAAATCAAATCCCTTATGATTATACAGTGGAAGTGAGGAATAGATTTAAGGGACTAGATTTGATAGAGTGCCTGATGAACTATGGAATGAGGTTTGTGACATTGTTCAGGAGACAGGGATCAAGACCATCCCCATGGAAAAGAAATGCAAAAAAGCAAAATGGCTGTCTGAGGAGGCCTTACAAATAGCTGTGAAAAGAAGAGAAGCAAAAAGCAAAGGAGAAAAGGAAAAATATAAGCATCTGAATGGAGAGTTTCAAAGAACAGCAAGAAGAGATAAGAAAGCCTTCCTCAGTGATCAGTGCAAAGAAATAGAGGAAAACAACAGAATGGGAAAGACTAGAGATCTCTTCAAGAAAATTAGAGATACCAAGGGAATATTTCATGCAAAGATGGGCTCGATAAAGGACAGAAATTGTATGGACCTAACAGAAGCAGAAGATATTAAGAAGAGGTGGCAAGAATACACAGAAGAAGTGTACCAAAAAGATCTTCATGACCAAGATAATCACGATGGTGTGATCACTCACCTAGAGCCAGACATCCTGGAATGTGAAGTCAAGTGGGCCTTAGAAAGCATCACTATGAACAAAGCTAGTGGAGGTGATGGAATTCCAGTTGAGCTATTTCAAATCCTGAAAGATGATGCTGTGAAAGTGCTGCACTCAATATGCCAGCAAATTTGGAAAACTCAGCAGTGGCCACAGGACTGGAAAAGGTCAGTTTTCATTCCAATCCCAAGGAAAGACAATGCTAAAGAATGCTCAAACTACCACACAATTGCACTCATCTCACAAGCTAGAGTTTTCCTGGTGGCTCAGATGGTAAAGTGTCTGCCTGCAATGTGGGAGACCCAGGTTCAATCCCTGAGTTGGGAAGATCTCCTAGAGAAGGAAATGGCAACCCACTCCCACGGACAGAGGAAATGGAAACCTACACCCACGGACAGAGGAGCATGGTAGGCTACAGTCCATGGGGTTGCAAAGAATTGGACATGACTGAGTGACTTCACTTCACTTAACACGCTAGTAAAGTAATGCTCAAAATTCTCTAAGCCAGGCTTCAGCAATATGCAAACCATGAACTTCCAGATGTTCAAGTTGGTTTTAGAAAAGGCAGAGGAATCAGAGATCAAATTTCCAACATCCGCTGGATCATGGAAAAAGCAAGAGAGTTCCAGAAAAACATCTATTTCTGCTTTATTGACTATGCCAAAGCCTTTGACTGTGTGGATCACAATAAACTGTGGAAAATTCTGAAAGAGATGGGAAGACCAGACCACCTGATCTGCCTCTTGAGAAACTTATATGCAGGTCAGGAAGCAACAGTTAGAATTGGACATGGAACAACAGACTGGTTCCAAATAGGAAAAGGAGTACATCAAGGCTGTATATTGTCACCCTGCTTATTTAACTTATATGCAGAGTACATCATGAGAAACACTGGGCTGGAAGAAACACAAACTGGAATCAAGATTGCTGGGAGAAATATCAATAACCTCAGATATGCAGATAACACCACCCTTACAGCAGAAAGTGAAGAGGAACTAAAAAGCCTCTTGATGAAACTGAAAGAGGAGATTGAAAAAGTTGGCTTAAAGTTCAACATTCAGAAAATGAAAATCATGGCATCTGGTCCCATCACTTCATGGGAAATAGACAGGGAAACAGTGGAAACAGTGTCAGACTTTATTTTGGGGGGCTCCAAAATCACTGCAGATGGCAACTGCAGCCATGAAATTAAAAGACGCTTACTCCCCGGAAGGAAAGTTATGACCAACCTAGATAGCATATTCAAAAGCAGAGACATTACTTTGCCAACTAAGGTCCATCTAGTCAAGGCTATGGTTTTTCCAGTGGTCATGTATGGATGTGAGAGTTGGACTGTGAAGAAAACTGAATGCCGAAAAATTGATGGTTTTGAACTGTGGTGTTGGAGAAGACTCTTGAGAGTCCCTTGGACTGCAAGGAGATCCAACCAGTCTATTCTGAAGGAGATCAGTCCTGGGTATTCTTTGGAAGGAATGATGCTAAAGCTGAAACTCCAATACTTTGGCCACCTCATGTGGAGAGTTGACTCATTGGAGAAGACTCTGATGCTGGGAGGGATTGGGGGCAGGAGGAGAAGGGGACGACAGAGGATGAGATGGCTGGATGGCATCACCGACATGATGGATGTGAGTTTGAGTGAACTCCGGGAGTTGGTGATGGACAGGGAGGCCTGGCATGCTGCAATTCATGGGGTCGCAAAGAGTCGGACATGACTGAGCAACTGAACTGAACTCCCAAATTTACAAACAGTTTATGATGCTTAGTAGCAACAAAAACAAACTCAAAAAGTAGGCAGAACACCTGAATAGACTTTTCTCTAAAATGTACATACAGATGGCCAATAGACACAGGAAAAGATGTTCAATATCATTAGTTATTACAGAAATACAAATCAAAATTACAATGAGACTATCATCTCACACAGTTCAGAATATCTATCATCAAAAAATTCACAAACAACAAATGTTGGAGAGGGTGTGGAAAGAATGGAACCCGCCTGCACTCTTGGTGGGAATGTAAATTGGTTCAGTCACTATGGAGAACAGTATGGAGGTTCCTTAAAAAACTAAAAATGGAGCTACCATGTGACCCTGCAATCCCACTCCTGAGCATATATCCAGAGAAAAACATGGCCTGAAAAGATACATGCACCCCAATGTTCATTGCAGCACTGTTTACAATAGCCGAGACCTAGAAGCAACCTAAATGTCCATTGACAGAGCAACAAATAAAGAAGACAGGGTACCTATATACAATGGAATATTACTCAGCCATTAAAAAGGATGAAATAATGCCATGTGCAGCCACATGGACGGACCAAGAGTGTCATACTGAATGAAGAAGGTCAGACATAGGAGAAATATCATATGACATCCCTTATATGTGGAATCTAAAAAGAAATGATACAAATGAACTTACTTACAAAATAGAGACTCACAGACTTAAAAAACAAATTTATAGTTGCCAGGGGGAAGGGGCAGTTAGGGACTTTGGGAAGGTCATGTACACACTGCTATATTTAATTTGGATAACCAACAAAGACCTATTGTATAACATATGGAATTCTGCTCAATGTTATGTGCCAGCCTGTATTAGAGGGGGGTTTGGGGATGAATGGATATGTGTATATGTATGGGTATGGCTGAGTCCCTTTCCTGTTCACCTGAAACTACAACATTGGTAATCGGCTGTAACCCAATACAAAATGGTTTTGGTGTTAAATACTAAAAGATGATGCTGTTAAAGTGTTGCACTCAACATGTCAGCAAATTTGGAAAATTCAGCAGTGGCCACAGGACTGGAAAAGGTCAGTTTTCATTTCAATCCCAAAGAAGGGTGATGCCAAAGAATGTTCAAATTACCACATTAATTGCACTCATTTCACAAGCTAGCAAGGTTATGCTCAAAATCCTTCAAGCTAGGTTTCAGCAGTATGTGAACCAAGAACTTCCAGATGTACAAGTTGGGTTTAGAAAAGGCAGAGGAGCCAGAGATTAAATTGCCAACATTTGTTGGATCATGGAGAAAGAAAGGGAATTCCAGAAAACATCTACTTCTGCTTCTTTGACCACATTAAAGCCTGTGACTGTGTGGATCACAACAAACTGTGGAAAATTCTTAAATAGATGGGAGTACTGGATCACCTTACCTGTCTCCTGAGAAAGCTGTATGCAGGTCAAGAAGCAACAGTTGAAACTGGACATTGAACAACTGATTGGTTCCAAACTGGGAAAGGAATATGACAAGGTTTTATATTGTCACCCTGCTTATTTAACTTATATGTAGAGTACATCATGGGAAATGCTGGGCTGGATGAATTACAAGCTGCAATCAAGATTGCTTAGAGAAATATCAACAACCTCAGACATGCAGATGACACCACCCTTATGGCAGAAAGCACAGAGAAACTAAAGAGCCTCTTGATGAAAGTGAAAGAGGAGAGTGAAAAAGCTGGCTTAAAACTCAACATTCAAAAAACAAAGATCATGACATCCGTTCCCATCACTTCATGGCAAATAGAAGGGGGAAAAGTGGAAGTGGTGACAGATTTTACTTTTCTGGGTTCTGGAAAGTCACTTCAGACAGCAACAAAATTAAAAAATGCTTCCTCCTTGGAAGGAAAGCTATGACAAACCTAGACAGTGTATTCAAAAGCAGAGATATCAGTTTACCAACAAAGTCCATATAGTCAAAGCTATTGTTTTTCCAGTAGTCATGTTCAGATGTGAGAGTTGGACCATAAAGATCATGTAGGAATGTGAGAGTTGGACCATATAGAACACAGCACCAAAGAATCGATGCTTTTGAACTGTGGTGCTGCTGAAGAAGATTCTTGAGAGTCTCTTGAACAGCAAGGAGATCAAACCAGTCAATCCTGAAGGAAATCAACCCGGAATATTCATTGAAAGGACTGATGCTGAAGCTCCAATACTTTGCCCACCTGATGCAAATAGCCGATTCTTTGGAAACGACCCTAATACTAGGAAAGACTGAAGGCAATAGAAGGGGGAAGCAGAGGACAAGATAGATAGCATCACTGACTCAGTGGGCATGAATCTGAGTAAACTCCAGCAGATGGTGAAGGAGAGATGAGCCTGGCACGCTGCAGTCCACGGGGTGGCAAAGAGTTGGACAGGACGGAGTGACAGAACAACAGCAAAGAGGTCTTGAGTGAATTTCTGGGTGCCACTCCACAACTGTCCACTAGAGGGAACACAAACTCTTTGTTCCCACTCTCTTTTAGCTCTTTTTCTTTTCAGTATTTTATGTCAGGCCCTCTAGGGCTTCCCTGGTGGCTCAGATGGTAAAGAGTCTGCAATGTGGGAGACCAGGGTTTGATCCCTGGGTTGGGAAGATCCCCTGGAGAAGGGAGTGGCAACTCACTCCAGTATTCTTGCCTGAGAAATTACATGGACAGAAGAGCCTGGTGAGCTACAGTCCACGGGGTTGCAAAGAGTCAGACATGACTGAGCTACTAACACACACATACAGAGGCCCTCTGGGCTCCCCAGGTGGCACTAGTGGTAAAGAGCCCCACCCCCGGCCCCTCCGCCAATGTAGGAGACATAAGATACACAGGTTTGATCCCTGGGTCTGGAGCCTGAAAGATCCCCTGGAGAAGGGAATGGCGACCCACTCCATTGTTCTTGAAAGGAGAATCCCATGGACAGAGGGGCCTGATAGGCTACAACTCATAGGGTTGCGCAGAGTCTAACACAACTGAAGTGACTTAGCACAGCATAGCACAGGAAAGAGGTCCTGTGCTGTTTTCTTTTCCAGGAAAGATGTACATATCACCTTAAATAGCTCTGGAGAAGGAGTTACTGACGTGTCCTGCAGGTCTTCCAAAATCTGTTTCCTCCCTTCAATTTAAATTTCTCACTGGCCAGTTTGTCATAAAATTCCCTGAGATGATGCACTGAAAAGCAATATATATATACATATATATATACACACACACACACACACACTCTGTATATAAATATACAGAGTCTATTCTATGCTAAAGTATATACTATTTACAGTCTTGACAGATATCTTTAATAACATTTTAATGTCTGTTTGAAATGTGAGCCATTTGAGATTCAGATGGTATTTTATCTTACCACAGCTTCCTAACATAATTACCTAAGACACTTCTCAGGAAAACCAGTATTTTGCTTTTAGAGAAATGAGAGAGAAAAGATACCAGATGCCTTGGCCAAAGAGATTTCTCAGCTCAGCAGCTAACAGCGACCCACAACCTGGGGTCCCCCTTGTTTCTGGATTTCACACAGGTGAGCCTAGGAACTGGTGATTTCTCATCTTGTTTTGATATATTAATATAATAGCTCTGTGGGTCTTTAGGTCTTATGTCACAAACCCAAGATACCCAGTGACAATGCAGCTGTCAGACCTTGTAATCTGGGTTATTTTAAAATACTGGGAACCACAGCAAGTTCTAACCATCTCTCACTGCACTCCCCAAGTAAACAGGTCTATAAATTGGGATTCCTAAGGGCCTTTGGGAAACACTGGAGGTGTCTCGGGGTTGATGTGTGACAAGATTTGTCAGGGATAATTTCAGGCTTTGAGAACTGTATGCTGCAGATGAGAACTGAGGCCAGAAGTTGCCTATGAAGGTGGATGCATCTGATCCTCCCAGGTATGCATTGCACCCTGCTGACCTCAGCACCAAAACCACTCAGTCTGACTGCTGCTTGCCAGCAAGCAGGCCCATAAACCCCTCTGTGAGCTACATATGAAAATATTAGGACTTCTAAAAATTTCTCTGGTAATTTAAGACTTGGATAAAGAAACGATGAAGAATATGTTCAGAAAAATTCAGAAGAAAAGTTAAAAAAAAATTCCTAGAGCGCCAGTTGCTTACCAGTTTTCTGAATATTGGACTTCCTCGGTGGCTCAGACGGTAAAGCGTCTGTCTACAATGTGGGAGACCCGGGTTCGATTCCTGGGTTGGGAAGATCCCTTGGAGAAGGAAATGGCAATCCACTCCAGTACTATTGCCTGGAAAATCCCATGGACAGAGGAGCCTGGTAGGATACAGTCCATGGTGTCGCAAAGAGTCGGATATGACTGAGCGACTTAACGTTCACGTTTCTGAATATTAACAGTAAGGATTTACCCAACACAAATCTTTGAAAACTGGTCCTGTGTTTGGTAACTGAAGTAATGAAAGATCCTCTCTGCCAGTTGTACTGGGACAGCAAGCCAAGAACTCAGACTCTTAATAAAACAGCCACTGTCACAATGGCTCTCCTGCCATTTGTCACCTTTGACCCTTCATGTGTTGAGCATCTTGTTGATCTGCTTCACAGGTAGTTATTGCCCCTGCTGAAGGAATCCCTTACCTAGGCAGTGAAAGCCACACTAAAATTCTTATACACTTGTGCATGTCTTCATGTTTCAGTCACCTCATCTCTGTCTTGGGTAGTGTTTATAGTGGGTTCAGCCATACCTCTCCGTACTCTGTTTAAACGAATTCCCCTCAAGTCTCTCAATGTGTGTCTCCGGGCACCTTCACTGACCCACCCAGACCACAGCGGGACCTAATCAGCATTCTAGCATGGACGCTTGGGGTCAGCGCTGCAGGCCAGGGAGCTCCTAGGGAGACCCTTCAATGCACTGATGCGGGATCCCCACTGCCCAGGAAAGCAACACTCCTTGTCTGAAATCTCAGTCAGAGGTAACACTGGAGCAGGATGGAACCTGAGGGTCGGGAAACGCTGGCCGCAGGTGGCCCGCCAGTGGGGCCTCATCCTGGCACTTCCTGACTCCCTGTCCTTGGGCTTTTAAAGTCAGTGAATGGGGGCATTTCTACAGCCTAGAAAATTCACAGGATTCCTTGAAGCATAGAGCAGTGAGGGTGCCCCCTTGGCTGAGAGGTAAAGCCATCTCAGTAGCCTCTTTTAAAATGCCACTTTACGGTTTCAATGTGATTAAAGACCTAAATGTACAACCTGATACTATAAAATTCCTAGAGGAAACCATAGGCAGAACATTCTTAGGCATAAATTGCAGGAATATAATTTTTAATCCATCTCCTAGAGTAATGAAAGTAAAAACAAAAATAAACAAATGGGACCTACTTAAACTCAAAAGCTTTTGTACAGCAAAGAAAAACCATAAAACAAAAAGACAACCCATAGAATGGGAGAAAATATTTGCAACTGACAAGGGGTTAATCTCCAAAATTTACAAAGAGTTCATGAAGCTCAATATCAAAAACAAATAACCCAATCCTCCAAAGAACACAGATGGCCAAAGGCACATGAAAAGATACTCAACATTGCTAATTATTAGAGAAATACAAAACTACAATGAGATATCACCTTACACCAGTCAGAATGACCCTCATCAAAAAGTCTATAAACAAGCAAGGACCTACGATACAGCACATGGAACTCTGCTCAATGTTATGTGGCAGCCTGGATGGGAGAGGAGCTTGGGGGAGAATGGATACATGTACGGCTGAGTCCTTTACTGAAACTATCACAACATAGTTAATCTGCTATATATAAAATAAGGTTTAAAAAAGGCTATAAACAGTAAATGCTGGAGAGGATGTGGAACCCGAATACACTGTTGGTGGAAACGTTAATTGGTCCAGCCACTATAGAGAACAGTATGGAGGTTCCTTGAAAAGCTAAAGAATAGATCTACCACATGCTCCAGCAGTCCCACTCCTGGCGATGTTTCTGGAGAAAAACATGGTTCAAAATGATACATGCACCCTGATGTTCATTGCAGCGCTGTATAAAACAGCTAGGACATGGAAGCAACTAAAACGTACATTGGCAGAAGAATGGATAAAAAGACATATATACAGTGGAATATTACTCAACCATTAGAAAGAAAGAACGGCGCTTGCAGCAGCATGGATGGACCCAGAGACTACCATACTGGATGAAGTGTCGGAGAGGACAAACGTCACACGACATCACTTGGATGTGAAATCTAAAACCATCATGCAAATGACCTTGTTTACGAAGCAGAAACAGACTCACAGACTTTGAAAACAAACTTATGGTTACCAAGGGGAAAAGTATTGGGGGGGTGAAGGGCTAAATTAGGAGTTTGGGATTGACGTACACACTACATATATAAAATAAGTAAATCAACACGGACCTAGTACAGCACAGGGAACGCTACTCATTATTCTGTAATAAATGGAAGAAGACTTTGCAAAGAACAGATATATGTATTGAATCACTTTGTTATACACCTGAAATTGACACAACACTGTAAATCAATTATAAATATAAAATTTTTGAATAGAAATCCAAATTAATAAATAAAAATGCCCCTCAGGACATCTCTGAACTCAGAGTGAAGACACTATCCCAGGATGCAGAGTGGGCCTGGAGGCCTGACACCCTCCTCCAGCTTGCAGACTTGGGTTCAGCCCGAAGCAGCCAGTTCTGATGCAATCACACAGGGCCAGCCAATCGTCCTCATTCACCACCACAGTAAAACCTGAGTCCTTAATGCTCCCCACCAGCAACAAATCACTGAATTATTATTTAATCACTGAATTAAATAACTCGTCATGAGGGAGGCAGCAGGGCACTTAGGAGCGCCCGTCTTCCACCACAGACTACAGACGGGACCTCAGTTGCTCAGCACACACGAGCAGGTGCCCCAGAACCAAAGGCACCTGTGCGGTTTGACCCCCCAGATGCAGGAAAACGCCAGCACGTGGGAAACCTCTTCTGGGGCCTGTCTCTCTCCTGTCTCCCTCCCGCCCAAGCCCCCGGAACCACCTGTGCACGAGGACCAGGCCCTGGGCGGGTGAGGCAGCGCCCTCTTTTCCGGGTGCTCTTCAGCCTGTGGATGTCACTGATCTCATTGGCCTGCATTTCCCGTGTTACCAGCCCCAACCTGGCCCCCTGAAAACCCAGATCTGAGAAAAAAAGAGAATGTCGCCCCTCCAGCCCCCACCCCTGAGATGAAGAGAGGAATGGTACACCAGGGTGCCCCAGACCACACCTTACCTCTGCCTTTGAAGCTCGAAGCTTGTCCTCCCTGCTCCAGGCTGCAAGTGTCTGGGGGCCTGGCCACCCCGGCCCTCTGCCCCCTGCTTTCCTTGGTCTCTGTGCTGCTGAGGCAACTCCAGGTCAACCTTGGCTACTCGGCCTCCCGAGCAGTTTCCGGAGGGCTGGAGACCACAGAAAGTGCTACCGGGCCTGGGCCTGTGGCCTTATTCCCTCCTCCCCTCCTCCATGCCCCCGGCCTTTGTCGTGGCCACTTGTTTTCCACAGGCCTCCTTATCTGCTTGACACGTTCCAGGCCAACTGCATTTCTTATCACAGCAAAACCTGAGTCCCCAGTACTCCCCACCCACAACAAGAATCATTTAATTAAACAATTCATCACGATAGAGATAGCAGCTTAGGACAGCCCATCTCCCACCACTGACTACTGACGGGAGCTCGGCTTCTAAGCAGACACCATTAAGCACCTCAGAATCCAACGTGCCAAGAGAAACATGCGTCGTGTGGTCTGACCCTGAAAGTGAGGGTCATCTCCCCATCCCCACGAGTGATCTGTTTTATGCTCAGCAGACTCCTCGCCAATGCAGGGTCACCCTGGCTCCACTTTTAGGCAGTGGCCTGCTTCTCAGTGGTGGTCAGGCCTCCCCACACCCCCCACTCTCGGTCAGACCCTGGCATCTGATCTCGTGTCGGTCTTTATGGTGGTGTTCACACAAAGGAGCCTTGTCGTGCTTGGCTAGGGGCTGTGTCTGGGCACAGAGCAGCAGTCTGAGAACTCCCCAAACACTTGAACCTCCCAGAAGGGCTTGGCCACCACAGAAACTGCTGGTGATGAGGAAGGGGATTGCCACACACACCCAAAAGTTCATTTCTTATTACAAGAAGGGAGGAACATTTCCATTTTTCAGCTATGGAAACAGGCTTACAGAAGAAGGTCGAGTAACTTGGGCAGAATCACAATAAGTTCCACGTGGGTTTAACAGGAGTCTGGGCCTGTAATATTCACTACAGCTGAGCTCTCAGTACCTCCCAGAGCTGTTCCCCCTCCACCTTGCTGGGCCTCTAACTAGACCTATAAATGTTCCAGGGGCCTGCTCCTCGGGGGTGAGGGGGACCACTGTCCTGGCCCCTCCATGCCCACCGCTGCTCCACTCCAGCCTCATCCCTTGCTCAGGGACCAGTGTGATGCCCAGCGCGTTTCTTGCCAGGCTCTGTGCTGCAGCCTCTTCCTCTGCTTTGCACAAGGCCTGCAGAGCAGCCTACCAGCTCCCAGGCCTGCTGCCTTTTAACTCTGGCCTTGGGTTCTGTTTAGTCTTCTCCCCACAACCCTTCACAAACTTGCCAGAGTGACCTGGACAGAGCCCTTCCCTCCTCCACACCCTTGTCCTCAGTAGCCCCTGCCCAGAATACTGTCTTCTGCCTGCCTGTACCACCCACACCAGTCTTGCCCATTAAAGCCCCAGCTCAGAAAACTTTCCCAGGAAGACTACTCAGATTTGCCGCCAAGTGAAAACATACCCTTTTCCTCTGATTCGCACAGCACTTTATATCTCTGCTTGACAAGTTATTTTTTATTCTTAAGTATGAGCCTACCCCCCTAAAGAACTTTAAAAACAAGGCCTTTGCATTCAGAGCTGAGATAGGAATCCCAACTTTGTGACTTACCAACTAATGGGGGCGATGGAGTCGGCCTCAAATCCTCGGAGAAGGTCCTCAGGTTAGCTGTGTAAGTCACCTGGCCAGCCGTGGGACACTCAGGAGGCAGATAGTGCCCGCTCTGCTCCAGACCTCCTCTTCCTGGTTTCAGCAAAGCTACCCACTTCCACTCCTCTGAGCCTGCCTGGCTTCAGCAGCAATCAGGCTAAGCAGGCACTCCTGTGGTGGGCGGGGCTCTCTCCTTGGAGGCAGACATCCCAGGGGGCCCATCAACCAGGAAAGGGTACCTCAGATGGGCAGACCTCATGCTGCCACTCTGTCCTCACTCGGGAGTCCAGACCTACTCAAAGGTCCTTCCAAGGGGCAGGACCTGCTGGCCTCCAGTGGGGTTAGGCAAGGAGACTCCCATCTGCCCCCACAAGTTGAAGATGAGGAAGCTTGTTTATGATTCCCTGGCTTGTTTCTTTGCCCCCTTAGGGAAAGTTGGTCAATTGTGTCTGACGCTTTGGGACCCCACGGACTGTAGCCCACGAGGCTCTTCTGTCCATGGAATTCTCCAGGCCAGAATACTGGAGTGGGTAGCCATGGGTTCCCTTCTCCAGGGGATCTTCCCAAGCCAGGGACCGAACCCAGGTCTCCTGCACTGCAGGCAGATTCTTTACCATCTGAGCCACCAGGGAAGCCCCTTTGCCCACTTAGGCCTGTACCAAAGCTCATCTGTGCAGTGGATGGGGGCATGCCAACAGTGAGTGCCTTGATGTCGGGGCCACAGCATGGAGACTGGGTAGAGAGCTGGGCTGGAAGGAACTGGCCCTCCCCATGGAGCACCCAGAGTCTGGGGGCTCAGGGTTCTGTTTTATGAAAGGGCCTATGGTTTTCTTATAAAATGGAAGATGCAGTTATGAATCACTTTGTCTGGCTGCTGCATGAGGATTCCCAGCTTCCTAAGGCCTGGCACTCAGATTCCTGCCAGCTGCTCCCTCAGGGGAAGCCCCTCTGCCTCTTCCAGGCTCACCAAGGGGAGAATGGAGAATACAGGGGATTCTGTAACCAGGCCCTTGCAGCCCCTGCTGGAGACAGGCACAGACCAGAACCATGGCCGAGTGATCCTGGAAGTCAGGGGTCTTCCTCCCTCTCCTCTGATCACCCCCAGAGCCAAACCTCGTGGGTGCACCATGTGTGACGAATGAAAAGCAGCCCAAGGTTTTTAAATATCCCTTTCTTGTCTTTGTTCCAAATACCTATATTTTAATTTTACCTCCAAATACGTATATTTTAATTTCACCATTCCAGAATTAACACTTGATCACTTTCAGTGACTCCTTCCTAGCAAAATGCCCCTTCAGGGAGTGGCATAAGAAGAAAGAGTTGTAATTCCCTTCACATGTTTACGTATCTGCTGTGAGGACTTTAGCATACTTGGCCTACAGGGAAATGTAGTATTTTTCTGTTTAAAAAGTATAAAACTTTGAACATTGTCATTTTGGGGCAAGCTTGGGCCTTTTATTATGTATGTATTTATTTCATTGTGACTACGAAAAGTCTAAAACAGACAAAAGTAGAAGAGCATCATGAATCCCTATGTTCCTATCACCCAGCTTCAACAACTATCCATAATTTGTAAATTTAAGTATCCTTTGGATTTTAAGCTCTACTCAATTCTCTCATACTTACTGTGCAGGGGGAGAGAGATGAGCCATCTGATTATTAATTAATCTTAACACTTCTAGAAAACTTGAGCTTTGAATTCTGTAAGTTTTATGAATATCCTGCCTCTGGGCTAAAGGCTCACAGGCCCAGGCAGGGAGGAGCCTAGGGAGGCACTCTCTGCTGGGGAAAGCCTCCATCATCCCACAGCCTGGCTGGGAACTGAGACTTTCAAAGGCTAAATGTGCCCACCGTTAGACCAGCTACGATACCACTTAAGATTCCACGTCTGAGTCCAGCTGTTACTCCTGGGAGACAGTCGGCCATATCCTGTCAACTCAAGCAGAAAAAAAGCACAGGTTCTGTTTCTGGATGATTTACTGGGTGTCCTACCAAGTTTCTCCACCAGGAGGAGCTGTGAAGTGCAGTCCAGAACCTCTGGGTCTTTCTCAATGGAATGTGGGGCGGGATGATCAGTGACAGGCTCCATTGGGTGGGGATCCTTACTTTTGAGAGCTCGGTTGGACCAGTGGACAGTCCAGGATAACATACTGTTGGGAAAGCACGAAGCATCTGTTCCAGTTGAGGATAACAGAAACTCCGGGGATAAAATGAAGACAACAAAAAATAGAAGAATTATTTTTAAATGCTGCTGCTTGTTGAGATCTCACCATGTGTCAGAGGAAATGGCTCCCCCCACCGCCACCAAACCCTGGGCCTGTGGCTACCAAGCAATGCCTTTACTTCTGGGGTCCTCAGGAAACAAGCACCCCACTCTGTGTCTGGGGTGCGAGTGTGCATCCAGCCAAGGCTAAGCAGAGGCACTGAGCAAACTCCAGTGTATGACCTACCATTCAGCTCCCCAGCCTCTGGCTCAAATCATGGGACTTTCACAAAGGTTGTTTAACTGGATTTTTCTCCCCTCTTCTCACCTAAGAAGCCCTTTTCTCTCCACAGTTTTGTGCAAAAATCTGGCTAAAAGAACTTGGAGCATCTGAATGGTGAATGCAGGTGGAAGTTTTAACTGCAGATAAAGGAGAAGGCAATGGCAACCCACTCCAGTACTCCTGCCTGGAAAATCCCATGGACAGAGGAGCCTGGTAGGCTGCAGTCCATGGGGTCACTAGGAGCTGGGCATGACTAAGCAACTTCACTTTCACTTTTCACTTTCATGCATTGGAGAAGGAAATGGCAACCCACTCCAGTGTTCTTGCCTGGAGAATCCCAGGGACGGGGGAGCCTGGTGGGCTGCCGTCAAAGGGATCGCACAGAGTTGGACACGACTGAAGCAACTTAGCAGCAGCAGCAAAGTACCAAAAAAGGTCAGCTCAGCTGAGAAGCACCCCTTCCTACCCACCATGACTTTTCATTCTAACTTGACTGCTTTCAGTCAAGACTCAGCTATCACAGGTTCCAGGTCTCCAGGCGCTGCTCACCCACCCACTGGAGAGAGCTCCTGGGAGTAGTAATGGGTGATGACCAGGTACCCAAAAAGCTCCCGGAAAGGGGTTTCCTTCCTGTGCTCATGACCAATGATGCTCCCGGGAGCCCGATGCCCGAGGTGTCCATCCTTTGATGGACAGGGACCCTTTCACTGCCCATCCAGCCCTGGGTTTCAAGTCACTAGATTCCCACTGGTGGTGATGGTGGGCCACACATTCACTGCCATTGTTAACTCTCTCACACGTCAGTGCCAGCAGCATAGGGCTGAGATGTGTGCATGGGCTTTGGACTGAGTGTGGATCCCGTCTATGTACTTACTGGCTGCGTGACCTTCAGGAGGTGAAACCCTGTAAGCCTGTTTCTTCGGCTGTGAAATGGGCATTATAATCCCAGTCTCATGGGGACCTACAGGAGACCCCAACCTGGGAAGGAAAGAGTACTTGATGGCAGTTAACCCACATGTCCCGCCCCCCACCCCCAACACCCATGCTCAAAGGAGGACCCAACCTCTCTTGATGCTCCCAGGCTTAGCTTCCTGGGGATCCAGAATCAACAGCTATTCCTCAGGATCGGCAGATGGAGGCTCTGGGTAGAGAATGCCTGGGGAATGCTGGGGAACTGAAGGTGAACTGAATTGAACGGGGAAGGAGGAAAGGAGATCCTTCCAATGGTTCTTCAAAGTGACAGATGGTCCAGCAAACGGGTCAGAGGATGAAGCACTGGACGGGAGGGAAGAGACGATCTAAAGACTGGACAGAGATTCCGGGGGTCAGTGAGGTGTGACGGGTACCTCCGCAGGATCTCAAGGCGAGGATGCAAAAGGAACTCCCAGGGTTAGGGGTGCCTTGTGTTCGGACCCTGCAGGCCGCAGCCTCTCCCCTTCCCCACCCGGCCCAGGACATCAGAAGAGGGCACAAAACACACAGGACAGGGGACCGCCCCCAGGCTCTCACTGCAGCCAGGCAGGTTCATCTCTGTTTATTTTTTCAAAACAAAACTAAAAATCATCACTCAAAATATTTGAGGAGAGTACTCAAGTTAAAAGCTTTTCACAGAATTTGCAGTCAGAACATCATAGACTGGTGGTCAGGAAAGAGAGCTCTGCCTCCAGCCTCCACGGCTATTCCCTTTGAGCTGCAGTCCAGGCAGTGTGGTGATCACCCCCAGTGGTTGAGGCTGGCGGCATCCACAGATCAGAGACATTCCAGTTCTCTACCCAGCTTCTGATCAGACCATCCAGCACCTCGAGGGCCCACTGGGCTCCCTTCCCCATGAGAGTCCACAAACTCTGTGAGGAAGGCAGCTGGGTCACAGCGCAAGCACTGTCCGCTGTCAGAACGAGGACAAAAGGGCAGGCGGTTCTGGCTCTGCATCTTCACGGGGAAGGGCGAACTCCCCGGGGTCAGGGGGTGGAACGCCTGTTCGGTGCCATCATCGCTCGTGTTTAATGTTGGCTTCACTCCGCTCCAGGGTGAGCCCATTGCCGCTCCGAGGGCCTTCCTTCCTGGTCCAGTCCTTCTCTGTGTAAAACTCCGCAAGCACAGGGCAGTGTTCAGAAGCCACTCCGCCCCAAGACCAGTTATCTGGAATCCAAGGGTTCGTGAGGCCTTCTCTCACTACAGCCCAGTGGCCTGGAGGCAGAGGGAAGACAGACCCAGAGGTCAGGATGGGGGGTGGGGGAGGGCCGCAAGCTGGTGGGTGGAGGCCAACAGTGTATAGTCTGCAAGCCTGGGCTCCCTGACGAGACCCCTCAGTCACCTGGCTTGCCTGTGCAAATGAACTGTCTCAGCCCATTGGATTTCCCAGACAAGTGAGGGTTTGCCAAGGAGGCGCTGAAACTACCCTGGGTCCAGGCCTCCTGCCCATTCGCATACCTCCTGGCCCCCACCCCGTCCTTATTTGGCAAACACTTGCAATCTGACCAGCAAGGATAAGTGTTCGAGACAGGGACACAGTTCCCACAAAGGTGTCCAAAGTGAAGGTCCTATTTCACAAAGCAAAGCTGCAAAGGCGGGTGGGAAAGGAGAAAGTTCTACAAAAAGGGTAAAGAAGAGAAAGTTACAGAAGTTTATGAGATGGTAAAGGTATTTTTAAAGTCAAGGTTTAGAAACACGTGAAGCTTAAGGTATGTTTAAGAAATGGGAAGAGTCACAGAAGAAAGGACAGAGCAGTTAGAAGCATGGCCATGGCCCTCAGTGAGAACTGTCCCAGATAATCAAACAGACCCAGGCCTGGGCTCTGGTGGCTTCCCTAGTGGCTGAGATGGTAACAAATCTATCTGCCTGTAATCAGGAGACCTGGGTTCAATCCCTGGGTTGGGAAGAAACCCTGGAGAAGAGAATGGCAACCCACTCCAGTATTCTTGCCTAGAGAATTCCATGGACAGAGGAGTCTGGTAGGCTATAGTCCATGGGGTCACAAAGAGTTGGACACGACTAAGCAACTAACTGTGGAAAATACTGAAAGAGATGGGAGTACCAGACCACCTGACCTGCCTCCTGAGAAATCTGTATGCAGGTCAGGAAGCAACAGTTAGAATTGGACATGGAACAACAGACTGGTTCCAAATAGGAAAAGGAATACATCAAGGCTGTATATTGTCACCCTGCTTATTTAACTTATATGAAGAGTACATCATGAGAAATGCTGGGCTGGAGGAAACACAAGCTGGAATCAAGATTTCCGGGAGCAATATCAATAACCTCAGATATGCAGATGATGCCACCCTTATGGCAGAAAGCTAAGAACAACTAAAGAGCCTCTTGATGAAAGTAAAAGAGGAGAGTGAAAAAGTTGACTTAAAACTCAACATTCAGAAAACTAACATCATGGCATCTGGTCCCATCACTTCATGGCAAATAGATGGGGAAGCAATGGAAACAGTGGCAGACTTTATTCTTGGGGGCTCCAAAATCACTGCAGATGGTAACTGCAACCATGAGATTAAAACACGCTTGCTTCTTGGAAGAAAAGTTATGACCAACCTAGAGAGCATATTAAAAAGCAGAGAAATTACTTTGCTGTCAAAGGTCTGTATAGTCAAACTATGGTTTTTCCAGTGGTCATGTATGGATGTGAGAGTCGGACCATAAAGAAAGCTGAGCACTGAAGAATTGATGCTTTTGAAATATGGTGTTGGAGAAGACTCTTGAGAGTCCCTTGGACTGCAAGGAGATCCAACCAGTCCATCCTAAAGGAAATCAGTCCTGAATATTCATTGGAAGGACTGATGCTGAAGCTGAAACTCCAAGATTTTGGCCACCTGATTCGAAGAACTGACTCATCTGAAAAGACCTTGATGCTGGGAAATATTGAAGGCGGGAGGAGAAGGGGACAATGGAGGATGAGATGGTTGGATGGCATCACTGACTTAATGGACATGAGTTTGAGTAAACTCCAGGAGTTGGTGGTGGGCAGGGAGGCCTGGCGTGCTGCAGTCCATGGGGTCACAAAGAGTTGGACACAACTGAGCAACTGAACTGACCTGAACTAAGCAACTAACACCTTCACTTTCAGGCCTGGGTTCTGGTGTGAGTTCTGCTGCCCAGGCAACAGTCCCACGATGGGGGCCACTTGTCCCTGCACCTCACTTTCTACAGCTGAAGAGCAAGGGACAGATGAAATGGTTTCTAACTTTCCTCCAGCCCTGTCTGCTCAAGCACTCCAGCACCACCTCCTACTGCCACCGACCTCTGTCTGGCCAGCGGTACCTTTCTGCAAACTGCGTCTGGCCCAGTCTGATGACTGACACTCCCTCTGAGACCCACTTTCTTCATCCTTTGGATTTTCCTATGATGCAGTCCAACAGGACATTGGTGCCCAGGACTGGAGATTCTGGTTCTGAGGATCCAAGTCTTGGTTGCACATCCTGGTGGCTGCACATCCTGGTCTCACAGTGGGACTCCAGCATTGGTACTTAAATATGTTTTTAACATTTCTCTGAAGTATAATCTGCAACTATTTGTGTTTAGTAAGGGCTTCTCTGGTGACTCAGACGGTAAAGAATCTGCCTGCAATGCAGGAGACGGGTTTGATCCATGGGTCAGGAAGATCCCTTGGAGAAGAGAATGGCTACCCACTCCAGTATTCTTGCCTGGAAAATCACACAGACAGAGGAGCCTGGGGGGCTACAAAGAGTCGGACATGACTACAACCGATCAACTGACACTTTTCAAACTGTTGGTGCTTATCTTTTCAGTGCTGAGGTTACCCCCCACACCCTGGTCTGGCAGAGTCCTGCCTAAAGTACTTCGGCATCCTATATGATGCCAGGTGATGTGTCAGCTCACCGCCAACTGCTGCTCTGCAGGGTGCTGATGGCATGTTGGTAAATCTCAGGCCACAACACACTGCCTGAACATGACAGGGCTTGAGAAGTGTTTGCTGAAGGGCCAAGTATCCTTAAAATTAGGCTAAGCTGGGGCTTCCCTGGTGGCCAGTGGATAAGAATCCACCTGCCAATGCAAGGGACATGGGTTTGAATTCTGGTCTAGGGAGATTCCACAAGTCGTGGGGCAACTAAGCCCGTGTCCTACAACTACTGAGCCCACGCTCTAAAGCCCGTGAGCCGCACTACTGAAGCCCACGTGCTCTGCAAGAGAAAGCACTGCAATGAGAAGCCCACGCAGCACAACCAGAGAGTGGCCCCTACTCAGCGCAGCAGAGAAAGTTCACAGCAGCGACCAGTGCTGCCAGTCGATAACCAGGTCTGCCCGGCACACATTGGCTTTGTCCCTGATGTAGGTCAGTGAATGCCTTTTAATTAGTTTTCAGAACCCCTTCACTCTTAAAAGTGGCTCTGTGTGAATGATAATTACACAGCCACCTGAACAGTAACCTCATAAATGCCCGCAGAGGAGGGAAGATCACTCCTGACTCTCGCTCAAACCAGACAATCGTGAACTGCCAGCTCAGACAGGCGACTCTCCCTCTGTTTCTGAACAGCACATGTGCTTTACCTGTGAAAACCTTCTTTAAGCTTTTACTGATCCAGATGTTGTCCAGAGTCTTCGAGCCTTGAGGATTCTTGGTGCTGATGTTGGTAAAGGTGTGTGCGGGGATCAGGTGGTGGAATTTTTCTTTCCTCAAGATATCATAGTCACTGCTGTCTGGCCCCTGGCCAAAATCCCCTAAAACTATCACGTCTTTTTCTCCTAGAAGTGGAAGAAAGAAATTCAGAAATGTAAGAGGTGGTGGGAAGTTAACCCAACACTGACCACTACTCGTTTAAGTAGGATCGTGACTGTCTGATTTGACTCTCCAGGATAAGGACTGTGGCATGGTTCTTATTCTCCCAATTCTTCCAAGTTCCTTGGGCAATACCCCCTCACTGCCACACCCCCCACCCCCGCCAACCCCCAAGCTTTCAGAGTAGGTTAGTGACACATTTGGTTAGTGTGATGTCAACATCACCTCTGTTCTGGATCATGGGTTCCGAATCTCATAGCACAAAAAGGCCCTAAGGATCTTGCCCAGATCGTTAACAAAAGATCAACAAACATTTATTGAGCACAGAAGGAAGCCCGTGTGAAGACACAGGAAGAAGACAGTCATAGACAAGCCGAGGGGAGGCCTCAGAAGGAACCGACCCTGCCAACACCTTGATCATAGACTTTCCAGCCTTCAGGACTGTAAGAAAATAAATGCCTGTTGTTTAAGCCATCCAGTCTGTGGTATTTTGTTATGGAACCCCAGCACACTAATATAGGGCAAAATACTTTAAAGTATCTTCAACATCTCTCTCAAACTCTAGTTTGATTTACAAGAGTAAGTGGGATAGTTATGAAGTATTTTCCAAAGTGAGGAGACATTCAGAAAAGGACAGTGAGACCCAGCTTGGCTCCCTGGGATTCCTGTCCACTGCCTGACCATCATTTCCTGTCTCGAAGTTCCCCTCAGGGGAGCCACCTTATCACAGGGAGAAACATTGCAAGGAAAGCTTTAAGGAAAGCAGTTCATAACCAAGGGCCAAATGCATCTGAGACACTCAACAAATCTTCACGGACTTGAATATGCGTCAATAACAAGGGCTGCTGCTGCTGCTGCTGCTGCATCACTTCAGTCGTGTCTGACTCTGTGTGACCCCATAGAGTCCAGGCTCCAGACTCCACCAGGCTCCCCCATCCCTGGGATTCTCCAGGCAAGAACACTGGAGTGGGTTGCCATTTCCTTCTCCAATGCACGAAAGTGAAAAGTGAAAGGGAAGTCGCTCAGTTGTGAGATTAAGAAATCTAAAGTGAAATGACACAAGCCACCAGCAGAGGGCACTCACGTTCTGCACGTGACACCGTCTCCCAGTGGGCCTGAGGGAGGGAGGGATGGAAGGAAGCCTTTCCTGCAGCCATTGTATGAGCAACAGAGACACAACTGTGACCCTCATGCTAGATCCTAACAACCCTGGCACCCAAAACAGGGCGAGCCCAACTAAGCTGGTCTTGAGAAATCAGTGCGAACTTTCAACAGGAAAGTCAACTTATGAATAATACTAATAACAACTCCTACGAGGCCAGTGTTCATGACCCTCCACTGAGTCGTCACTGTGTGCTGGGGACCTCTTGCAAGTAAGAAGCTGAGGCTCTGACCAAAGCCACCAAGCCCTCAAATCCAGGACTCTTTACAAAGAGCTAGGATGGAAGAGCCCCACACGCTTGGAACAGAGGCTGCTGCCTGGCAGACGTAAGATAAACATGCATGGAAGAAATGGTGAACAAAGCATGAGGAAAACTGCACAATTAAGGTGCAACGTATTTTTCAAAAGGAATGAACAGAAAGATGCTACCTTTATTAAATTTCAAGGAAAACTTAGGAAAGACTGAGACAAAAGGTTTCAATATAATGAGAGGTTTTCATTAGGATACAAACATGAAATATTTGAGCCAAAAAAAGACAGTTCTGGGGGTTTTCCTGGTGGCTCAGTGGTAAAGAATCCACTGGCCAATGCAAGAGACGTGGGTTCAATCCCTGGTCTGGGACGATCCCACATGCCACGGGGCAACTAAGCCTGTGTACCACAACTGTTAAGCCTATGCTCTAGAGGCCAAAAGACACAGCTGATGAAGACTGCACATCCTGCAGCCTGTGCTCCACAACAAGAGGAGCCACCGCAACGAGAAGCCTTTGTCCTGCAATGAGAGTAGCCCCGCTCGCTGCAACTGGAGAAAGCCCATGTGCCGCAATGAAGACTCAGCACTGACAATATATATATATATATATATATACACACACACACACACTTTTTTTTTTTTTTTTAAGAAAAGAAAATTCTGAACCCAGGAGAGATGCTGGTGTCAGGCATCAATAAACCCAGCTCTGTGTAACTTCGGGAATGAAAATAATGGCTCATTTTTAATTGGACTGTCCAGGTTTCTTACAACTCATCTACTTTGGTTAAAGCAGTTTGGTGATGACATGGAGACACTCCCTGCCTCTGACAACCCACAGAGGTGCAGGGACCTAAATTCTCCCAGGAAGCTGTCTGCCAGGGTGGGCTCCACAGTTACCCACTGATTTTCTAGGAGTTAGGGCTTCCTAGGTGGCCCTAGTGGTAAATAACGTGCCTGCCAATGAAGGAGACCCAGAAGATGCAGGTTCGAGCCTGGGTCAGGAAGATTCCCCTGGAGGAGGGCATGGCAATCCACTCCTGTATTCTTGCCTGGAGAATCCCACAGCCAGAGGAGCCACCTGGCAGGCTACAGTCCCTGGGGCCGCAAAGAATCAGACACTACGGAGCACACACATTTTCCAGGAGTGAAGGGATAATATTTGGGGCTGACTTCCTCAGAGTCCTAGATATATAAAATGCCAGGGACAATAGCAGGAGCCCGGCCCCACTAGGGGTAAGTCTTACTCAGATGCCAAGCATGACCCTGCCTTGTTTGAGTCTTGCTGAATTCACAGAGCAGGCCTTGGGTGGGGCAGGGCGGGGGGTGGGTGTCTGAAAGAAGAAAATTCCATCAGCGGATAGGCCCCCCACCCTCAGCCCTCACTGACGTCAGTCAACCTGGGTGCACATTCCAGACAAAGGTGGAAAGGCCCAGAGTTTGCTAATCAAATCGACTCTGTTTGCTCTGATAGAAAGAAGCCTGTGGAATAAAGGTTCAGTCTTTGAGCCAAACTACCTCTGCTCATCGATTTACCCGAGCTGCCCCTTGGGCAGGCTGCAGCACTTCCTGATTCCTTGGCTCTGCTGTGTCACCAGTTAACAATAGGCTGAACGTTAGTTAAATGCAGAGGGACACAGGGACATGAGTCACTGTCCTTACCTGGGCATGGCAAGGCTGAGCCAGACTGTGGCTCAATAGTCCCTGGCAGCTTGAAACGATACCCTACCCAGGTCTTCTGACAAATACCTGATCCCTACCAGAATATCAGAAAAGACAGCAAGGGCCTATGGTTATCAGAGAAGTAAGGGACTGGCGCATTCCCTTCCTCTTTCCGTATAAAGCAAAAGTTTGAAATCAAGAACAACAGAAATGTCCACAGATTTAAAAGCTATCAAGACATCCTTCATAATGGGTTAGAGACTAGCCGTGGGTGAACAATCTCCCACATGGTTGCTCCTTGGATGAAGTATCTTGATTTAAACATCTTTCTGACTTTTTTTTAGCCCAAAGACTCATAATTTAAGGGGAATGCTGGTCACAGCACATCCTGGTTTGAAATGTAAGCTGTACATCAATGTTCATAAGAGCATTATCCATAACAGCCAAAAGATGGAAATAACCCAAGTGTCCATTGACCGACAAATGGAATAGTATTTGGCCATAAAAATGAAAGGAAATTCTGATGTATACTACAAGCCATAAAGACATAACATAAGTGAAATAAAGTGGCCACAAAAGGGACAAATATTGTAAGGTTCCACTTAGATGAGATACCTAGAAAGGTCAAGTTCACAGAAACAAAGTAGAAAGGTGACTGTCAGGGTCTGGGAGGAAGGGGATTTGTGTTTAATGGGCACAGAGTTTCAGTTTGGGAAGATGAAAGAGCTCTAGAGATGGATGGTGGTAATGGTTATAAAATAACGTAAATATATTTATATATACTTTAAGTAACTTAAAAATGGTTAAGATGGTAAGTCTCATGTCATATATATTTTACCATGATAAAACTCTTTTCAAAATGAACTATCTTTGAACTATCTCTGTAGCCAAATCTTCATAAATCACCTTGTGAGGGGCCAATTCAACAAGGGAAAAAGGCTTAGCAAGCTAGGAAGATGGATTAAGACTCTAGAATACAGAAGAGAACTGCAGGCCTCCAGCTGTGAAACCTCACCTGGAGAACCTCAGTGCTCTGAAAAAACAAGCCAAACTGAACACACCCCAGTAAGGCAATGGCACCCCACTCCAATACTCTGGCCTGGAAAATCCCATGGACGGAGGAGCCTGGTGGGCTGCAGTCCATGGGGTCACTAGGAGTCGGACACGACTGAGCGACTTCACTTTCACTTTTCACTTTTATGCACTGGAGAAGGAAATGGCAACCCACTCCAGTGTTCTTGCCTGGAGAATCCCAGGGACGGGGGAGCCTGGTGGGCTGCCGTTTATGGGGTCACAGCAGAGTTGGACACAACTGAAGCGACTTAGCAGCAGCAGCAGCAGTCTTTACAGCTGTATCAGCTTTCAACTCTTCCTCCTTGTAAGCCACACATAGAAAATGTTTGGTATTATTGGGGGCAGAGCTGGAAAGCAGAGTCCACCTGTTTTCTGAGGTTCTGCTCTTTTCAGTGTTCTCTTAATCCCCCTGGCATGTTTTTGACTCAACTCAAGTCTGCTGAGCCCCTACCATATCCTGGGTCCTTCATCAGATGGTCACCCAGCCCTGGGCACCCTGTGAGGTTAGCACTGTCAGCCCCTGAAGAGTGGTGACCTCCCAGACATCCTACAACCATTGAAGGAGCCAAGATTCAAGTCCAGCGTTTCTGTCATTTCAGGGCTCTGTCAGCAAGATCTATAATCTACCAGGAAGGAAAGGACTTATCAGGACTTCCCCACTCCCCTCGTCACCAACTCTCTTTCACAAGAAGAGCAGGTGCACACCTTCAGGGGACACCACCACAGGAGCACACGGGGGGCAGTGGAGCCCATGATGGGGGGCGTGGGACGTCATCACTAGTTTCTCCTTCTCCCAATCCTGTCCATCAAAGAGAGGCTGAAGAGCCACAAAACCCCCACCACGGAACCCACATGCCAGACCCACAGAGACTAAGTTGTGAGCGTGCACGGGGCACTGAGCTGCCCAGGATGCAGGCGGTATGGTGGTTCCCTGTACATCCCTCAGTACGCATCGCTGCCCACAGGACAGCCAGCCTAAGGGAGGGGAGAGACGCTGGGAAGGGGCACCCCTCACCTATCCTGCAGAAGTGGGAGCCGCTAGCCCAGCCGCACAGAAAGATGGTTCCTACCTTTCAGGGTTTCCTGCAAGGTCTGTGTGAAGCTAGCCCAGCGATGGCTGTCACTGTGATTCTTGCTCAGGTTCTCACCCCCTGGGAGGGTCAGGGTCGCCAGGTGAAGGTTCACCAGCGTCAAGTCGTGACTTCCTACCTGGGCAAGATGAAACAAAGCGCCAGACACAGGGTGAGATGCTCTTATTGCCTGCGTCCGTTACCTCCAGCCCCCACGCAGCTTTGCAAACACTGACCGTGGTAAAACTACACAGGGCAGCTCACCCCGGAGGAAGCAGGGGCAGCATCGTGAGAGCTTCCTGAGGCCCCTGCAGGACCGAGACCTCTCTTGTCTATCACGGGGACCCCCTACATTGCACCCCTTTACTCCTCCTTAGGGCCTGGAAAACCAAGCACGTCTAGAAACGTCAATTTTTTTTGCTTTTTTCCCTTCTGAGCAACTATGGAGGAGGAAGAGGTAACGTTAGCAGCTGGTTGTTAATGAAGACCTGGGGCTCTCCCCACAGGGCCAGCCTGTCACCCCCTACCCCTGCCAGGATTTGCGGCTGGGCCCCGCCTCCTTCCCCACCTCCCCACATCCCACCTACTGCTATGTGCTCCCTTCCCCGCTAGAGATCACGGTGCCTGATGCTCAGTGATTTCAAACATGAAGAATGAAAGCTGGCTGAGCCCTGGTAGCACAGGCTATGCCGCCTCCTGCATCCCCAGAGCAGCGGCAGAATCGTGACATCAGAGTCAGTCTCCTGGGCACCAAAGCAGTGCTCGGCTGCTCTGGGTTTGGCAACCCCACCCTTCTGTTATGGCAGGGGTGTGCAGAGGGCACCCCCAAGTGGGGGCTGCCAGTTTCATCTTACAGAGGTGACCCCAGTTTGCCATCACCACCGCCCAGCCAGGAGAGCTCTCTCTGAAGCTGTGGCTCTGACCTCAAGGGAGACACCTTCAGACCGTGGGCGAGGAAACCCTGCCTGGGGAGAGAAGCCACATCTCTGTCCCCACAACTTGCTTGACCTAGGATGTGACACGAAGCACAGGAGCTTCATACCTGTCCAGGGGATCACTTCATTCAGAGGATTTGAGCCAATAATTCACAATCTGAGAGCATTTCTTAATGATCTTTAAAACCAGCCCACCTCTTCAAGACACTAGCTGGTTCTGCCTGTTGCCTTGCTTGGCCGAAGCCAGTGCAGCCACTTAACATACAAAAGGGACCTGCGGAGGAGGGTTCAGGGGTGATAGCTGGCTGACTGATACACCAGTATCCAAAGCACAACCCACAGACACCCCGGGTTGTGTGCATGCACACGGAATGCCAGCACCTCTGCAGCTTTGCGAGTGCGGAGGCGGGAAGTGTGGGCTAGACACCCGACCACAGTCAGCACAGCCGCCAGCTCACGGGCAGCCCCAGCCCGGAGCTGCCAGAGAGAAACTGTGCTGAGGTCTGCGGCAACTCTCTGGCTCCAGAACTGCTCTGGAGCATATAGAAGGGGGTGTCCCAGACGCCCAGCAGCTAGCTTGCTGGGCTCTGTGACAAGGGACCACTCTCGCCCGACCCTGTGACTTCTGAGGGGTAAGGCCAGCTGCTGACTTGGTGACCTGTTTTGGCTGATGCCTTTTCCTGCCTCCTGATGCCCAGTTTCTGACTGTTTGCTGTGCATGAATACTTCCCAGGGCATCCAGGGGAATCGAGAGACAGCTCAGGTCAGTCTGCTTGCTGCTCCCAACTCTGGAGAGAGAGGGCTTGTCTGGAAGTGTCAGTGGCCCCACCACCCAGAAGCTCCTTCTGAGCCCCTTCCAAGCCCCAGTGACCCCTGGAGGGCTCCCCTTCTCCCTAGTAAGAGAAGGGTGTCCTCAGAGCAGTTCAGCTGCCCTCTAATCCAGAGATTCCCAAACGAGCAGCTTCCTTACCCAGCACTGAGAGCACTGATGAAGTGCAGGAGGTGATTCTGGAAAACAGACATTGTGTGTCTGGGGCAGGGTCCAGGAAATCCTGATTTTAAGAAAATCTCTCCAGGTGATTCTGCTGCTTATCAGGTTTGGGAAGCAGCCATTTGACTTCCTTCTCACCCAGAGGTCCAAGTTACCAGAGCTATGATCTCCCCCAAATTCCTCTCCTTCCTGCTCTGGACAAGCTCCCCAGCTGAGGGAACCCCAAGTGTGTGTGCTGACCCAGCCCCAAGAGAGAATAAAACCAAGGCAAAAAGGTGGGCTTCTCTGGCTCACAGTTCAAAGTGGGCTTTTCTCCTTTTCAGAAGGAGTGGCCCCACACAGCAATAGGAGCGATACCTTGAACCTCGCGAGGTATGGGCTGGGGCCCACCGGCTTCCCATGCCCGTTGCCGGGCGAGCTCTCCTGCCAGGCGGCATCTCTCAGCTCCACCCCGGCCGCCGTGTCCCACAGGAACCCCGCAAACCCGGCACCCTGCGGGAGAAGACGAGGTGTTAGTGTGCAGAGAGGTCTGTCTGGTGGGGTCCTCAGCCTCAAGCTGAAGAACAGCAGGCAAGGCTAGGAGGAGATAAAGGGAAAGTAGCAAACTCTACGCTGGGTCTGGGGGTGACCTGCCTGGGGGCTGTTTCTGAGACAAAAGCACATCCCCAAACCACAGCATGTTCCTCCTCCTAGTCCCCCTGACAAATTTCCCAGACCAGTAATTTCAGGGAGGTTCACACAGCTGGGGTGCCTGGGCTCTTCTCTGGCAGGGGCACATTGTGGGGGGAGACCCCAGACTAGGCACAGAATTATCTTTTTAATCATCACATCCCATAGGACAGCCACTCACGTGCCCACTTGTCATGTGAAGACTCAGCTGCTTAGAGAGGTTAAGTAACTTCCCTGAAACCCCACAGTCGGTAAATGGCAATGCTGATGATCAAATACAAGACTCCAAGAGGTGGCTTTGGTTACTGAGCAGCTTCCAGCTTCCATTTCAGCACCGCCTGCCACCTCACGGGTACCCTGCCAGGCACTGGCCTGTGTCTGCTAAACAAGGATTCAACGCACAGTATCCTTTAAAATGCTATAGGCACTCTGTGAGTTGAGGGAGGAGCTGTTGATCCCATTTTACAGATGAAGGGGTAGAGGCTGAGTGATCTGAGAGGCAGCCACACACTGTTACCCAGTGGCCTTGACACCTAACCTGGAGCAGGGTTACTGACTTGAAAATCTCCAACAGGCTCCGTCAGGCTCAGTCACGGCCCTGGGCTTGCAAAGAGTGAAAGAGGCCAGGTTTCTGGGTCTAGTTTTCTCACCATGAACATCTAGTACTGTGTGCCTGACACATAGTAAGACACTTTTCTAATGATCTGCTGAACAGATAAATAGTGTTAAATGGACTGTAAGAGTCCTGTGAACCTATATACATGTATGTAAAGTGCCTTTTAAAAAAAGGTGTGAAAGTGTTAGTCGCTCAGTTGTGTTCGACTCTTTTTGACCCCAAGGACTATAGCTCAGCAGGCTCCTCTGTCCATGGAATTCTCCAGGCAAGAATACTGGAGTGGGTAGTCACGCCCTTCTCTATGGGATCTTCCTGACCCAGGGATTGAACCTGGGTCTCCCACACTGTAGGCAGATTCTTCACCATCTGAGCCATTAAAAATATTTTTAAAATTATTTTTATATATTTATTTATGGCTATGCTGGGTCTTCATTGCTACACCAGCTTTTCTCTCGTTGGGGCAAGTGGCGGCTACTCTCTAGCTGCAGTGCATGGATTTCTCATTGCAGTGGCTTCTCTTGTTGCAGAGCAAGGGCTCTAGAGGGCTTCAGTAGTTGCTGCATGTGGGCTCAGTAGTTGTGGTTCCTGGGCTCTAGAGCACAGACTCAACAGTCATGGTGTGGGCTTAGTTGCTCCTCAACACGTGAGATCTTATCGGACCAGGGATGGCACCCCTGTCTCCTGCACTGGCAGGCAGATTCTTTACCAATGAGCCACCAGGGAAGCTCCCCAACCCTGTTTTTTAAGTTTATTTTTATTTTACTTTTGGCTGCACCATGCAGCCTGTGGGAACATAGTTATCTGACCAGGATTGAACCCGGGCCCCTGGCAGGGAGAGTATAGAGTCCTAACCCCTGGATTACTAGGGAAGTCCCCTGTTAGTATTATTTCTATGTGGACTGAGAAGGGACAGTCATGGGCTGGAGTGGTAAAGACCAGATACCTTCCAATTATCCTGTATTTCCAGCCTCCTGGCTACCACCTGCAGTAATCACTTACCCCCCAAACCCAGAGAAATAAGGTTTACAGCACACTTTAAAGTAGGCACTAAAAAGAAAGCTTATTTTCAGTAAGTAACTGGATACTTTTAATTCAGTAAACATTACAATTTAAAAGTCCCAGATCTCCATATCTCTCAGATAAGTATTTATATCATGTGTGTTTATAATGGTATACTAGAGATACAAACAGGCTTCCCACATGGCTCAGTGGTAAAGCATCCGCCTGCCAATGCAAAGCCACAGGAGACGTGGGTTTGACCCCTGGGTTGGGAAGATCCCTTGGAGAAGAGAATGGCAACCCACTCCAGTATTCTTGCCAGGAAGATCCCATGGACAGAGGAGCCTGGTGGGGTATAGTCCAAGGGTCACGAAGAGTCAGACACAATTGACATGCACGCAGCACCAACAACTAGAGATAAAAATACAACATCTGCATTTATAGGAAAATTTTGTAATCCGCTCATAATTAACTATCAGGAGCCTTTTTTTTTTTTTAATCTAAAACTCTACCTATGTTGAATATTTCAAGTGAATAAAAACTGGTCTTGAATACGATATGTGGGAGTGAAAATACATACATAGAGCGATTTACCTAAACCCATATGGGCAATACTAATGAGAGAAAATTCAAAATGAAAGTCTGCTGAAAGTTTCCACAGACCATTTCCATGTGCACAATTCTTACCACTAAAGCAAATATTTCACGTATGAATTAAGTGAATCTGAAGTTCTCAGTCAATGAACAATGGGCTGTCTACAAACTTGGCAGAGGCTAGAACCGTGGAGAAGGGATTAGAAGGACAAAGGACAGAAATACCCCATTTGCTGCCTTGGCTCCAGACAGGATTTCTCCTCTCCTCCCAACACCCCAGCTCCCATTTCCGTCTGGGCAGCAGGCCATTCCTGATCCAAACAGGAAATAAGAACCAGGGCATTTTGAAACAAATGGCAAAGAGCTAAAAAACGGGCAGAAATACAACATTACATCAAGGATGTTGGCAAAGGAAAGATTTTAAATGTCTGTGATTGGAAAAAAGAAAATGGAAAGAAAATCCCCGTTCTGCAGATGAGGGTACCTTTTGGAGCTGAGTCGAGGGCGTCTCTGAAACAACGGCCTTCCAGCATCCCCGGGGCCCTTTCCACTTGCGGATGTTGGGCAGGATTGGCTGGTTTAGCTCCACACAGAACTGTAAAGACAGAGAACACGTCGGTGTGTGTTCCCGCCTAAAGCAGTTCCTGCTGCAGGCAGTCTGAGGAGCCAGAAAATGCAGGACCCTGACTCCTCAGCCTGATCCAGACACTTGTCAGACCCCGTCCTTGTGTTCTCAGAAGCCAGGGTTTATGAAGACCAGGATGACAAAACAAGCCTCGAAAATTAAAAAGCAAACTGTCCACCGGTGAAATATACAATTATCACCTGGAGAATTTTAGCTTAGAGCAAACCATCCTCTTTGTAGCAATCCACCACAAATAGTCCAAAAGCAGTTGTCAGAATCTTTTTAATCCTTGAAAAATCAGTGCTTAAGGTCCCAGGAGAGTCTAGATCAGTATCAAACGCAGAGGGAAGAACATGGATACATGGTAGTTTCCCACCGTTGTTAGAGGCACAAAAACAGACCCCCAGAAGGCAGTCAATAATTGTGAAATAATTTTGAATAGTGATAGGTGGTCACTAGACTTAATGTTGCGGTCATTTCATAATGTATAAAATTACCAGATCACTATGTTGTACATCTGAGACTAATACAATATTGTAAATCAATTATACTTCATTTAAAAAAAAGTACCAACTGACCCTCCCTTCACCATGCACCACCATACTTTTCCCTTGGTTTTCCTCTGAGAAGAAAGACCTCTCGTGGGTGGTGACTATGCCTCATGTGCGTTTTCAGGGTGAGCTTCTTTTTGTGTATGTGTTTCACCAATAAAGAACTGTAAGGTGACTTTATCATCAAGGCAAAATGAAATCGTACAGACAACGTATTAATAAAATGAGGAACTGAAAAACTACAGGTTTCAGAATCCATGGGCCAGCTCCTCTAAGTCATGCCTCAAACACAACCCCATCTTTTGGGGCTGGTTCTTTTAAGGGTCTCCGGAATTTGTCAGATTTGGGCTGTGTTTGAGATGCTCTGATACCTGGTACTGCCCCTTCTGGGTGACACCTCCTGTCCCTTTACTTCATGCACCTTGGGCACCCTACTCAGCCCTTTCTCTGCCCGGTCCTACCAGCCAGTCTCTGGGCTTCCTTTCGGAGGCATCATTGCCATCTCCTCAAAGAGCCACCCTTAGATAACCTCAGCCCCACAGCTTCAGCTTACACTTCTACCCCAAATGCCCCCAAATTTGTACCAGCATCTCAGATTTCTCTCTTGAGTTTTGAATTGTATTTTGACTTCCTTTTTAACATTTCCATCAGAAGATTTCCACAGAAGTACAAACCCAGCAGGTCCCAAAGGAACATACCGTTCCCCTCCCCAACGTGCATCTCAATTCCTGGCATGAGCATCTTTCCAGCCACTCTGACTCTGCCCTCTCCTCCCACAGGCTAGTGCTCCCCAGGCCACATAGCATCATGTCTGTCAGAAGCACCCTCTTTCTGTTCTCCAATCCCACTGTTATGGTCCATTTCAGAGCTCCATATTCTCCCCCCTGGCTCACTGGCATAGCTTGTTAGAGGTCTCTCTGCCTCTCTGTCATTCAATCCCCTCCCATCTGTCCACTGGGTAAGCTGTGATGGCTATGCTGACACACCATCCCTGTGGTTCTCAAAGTGTGGTCCAGGACCCAGGAACATCAGCATCACCTGGGAACTTGTAGGAAACTCTCTGGCCCCACCCTAGACCTACCAGATCAGAAACTCTAGGGTAAGGCCCAGTAAATGTGTTTTAACAAGCCCTTTGGTGATTTGGACGCCAGCTAAGATCTGAGAACCACTGCATTTGCCACTCCTCCCTAAGCATCTGCCTCAGATACACGTGTTGTGGGCAGACAGCGAGTGGTCTGCTGGCAGCCTCCTCCAGGAATGCCTTGGCTGCACAGAGCGGCTCTCATACCCTTCCTGGGCAGTTCACATCCAGCAGCTGAGAGAGGCCAGGGTCTGACGGCCTGGTCTTTGCTCTCCCGTTGCTCGAGCTCTAAGAGAGAAGATGAATCATTTCTCTAGTGACAAGCACTATGGAGGAAACAAAACTGGGTGAGGATGGAGCCCCCGGGAGGGCTACTCTAGATGCACAAGGTTCTAGGAATCGTGCTGCTTTTAGTTACATGTTTATGCGTCTGCTTCTTCCCAGTGGTGGACGCCACAAGAGCAGGGACCGTCCCCAAGTTGCCCTTAGAAAGCCCACCTGGCAGAGCATGGTGCCCAGTGGTACTCTATAACCATCAGCTGGTGAGCCAGGAAACTTCAGAGACGATCACCATCCTCAAATCCAGGTATGAGAGACAAAAGGAGGAATTTCTTCTTGAGGCTATTTAAGTAACTGCTTTGATCTTAATCTGACTTTGAGTTTGCCTGGGAAGGGTTCTCTCTGGGATCTGGTCCTCAGTGACTTTTATCCGTTCCCCTTTCAACACTGCCACGGATGGTGTTATCCCCAATAGGGGGACTTCACCCTGCATGAATCCCCATAGCCAGATGGTCCTGGCTGGTAGCCACCCTTGGGTAGGAAATGAAGCACTCTGGAAAATGCATGCAGAATTTATCGACTCTAACTTTAGGAATCCAGCGAGGAAATGTACTTCCAGAGGGTCCAATTTCCTGCTGGGGAATCATTCACTTGCTGAGTGATCATTAGAGCTGAATCCAAGAGTCATTAAAAAGGAGAACAGCTCTCCAGTGTCCATCTGGTGCCTCACTGCTCTCCACATAGGCAGGCCTGAACCTGGCTGCTTGCCTGCATCTCTGAGGATGCACCCCAGGAACCTCTAGCTCTTAAAAAGTCCCTGAGGTGATTAGCCAACCAGCTCTACTGGAAAGTTCCAGCCTCTAAGGCCATGCTGTGCTGGGAAGAGCAATCTACAGACAGCCAGAAAGCTCATCTCTCCTGACCCTCACAGGTCAGGAGAGACACTGTTTTTCATGCACACCTCTCTCAAAGATGGGCTCTGGGGACAAAGCTTTGTGCTGGTTCAAGTGTGAGCATCAGTATCATCTGGGAACTTAAAATGCTATCAAAATTAGTGTCTGAGTCAGACCTGGCAAGCTGCATTTTAACATCCCTTCCAGGTGACTCTGATTCAAGTTTAAAAAGCTGGTGTTATGGAATGAAGGAAATGTATTTTCCTTTTCTTTGTTTTATATTTAAAAGTCTTTCCCTCACAGGTAAACTCTGGAAGATAAGGAACCATGATTTCTGAAACTTATGGGTCACCTGTATTTTGTATATCTGAAGCCTTGCCCTTGATGTTTCTCTCAGCCCTCAGAGTAGATGATCCTTCTACTTATTAGTACATAAGTATTTCTTATGTTACTGGGGACAATTAATAATATAAGTGGGGCTTCCCTGGTGGCTCAGAGGTAAAAAAATCTGCCTGCAAGGCAGGAGATGCAGGAGACCTAGGTTCGATCCCTGGGTTGGGAAGATCCCCTGCAGGAAGAAATGGCAGCCCACTTCAGTATTCTTGACTGAAAAACTCCATGGACAGAGGAGCCTGGCAGGCTAAAGTCCATGGGGCTGCAAAGAGTTGGACATGACTGATCAACTGAACACACATACACAATAAAATAAGGGACCAAGGAGAACAGTGTTTTTGGCTGAAAGCACTCTATGCCTCAATTTTCATGATCAGCATTGGGTAACAGGTAGGTATTTTCTTCTATTTCTAGAACTTAAAAAAGAATTGCCACAATTAAAAATGAAATTTAAAAAAAGAGCAAGAAAAAATCTGCCAGCTTGATAACTTAGCTGACCGCTTGCACTAACAGTTCACAGCAAATCTAAGGAGGAGAGCATCTTTAAATCCTTGCTACTCAGGGTGTGGTCCATGGACCAGTAGCATCAAGCTCACCTGGGAGTCTGTTAGAAATGCAAGCTCTCAGGCCCTCCCCCACACCAGTGCCCTGGAATCTGCGCTGTCACAGGATCCCAGGGTGCAAGTTCGGCAAGCTTTGAGAAGCCTACTCCAACAGCCCCCTTGTTTGGTCCACGCCATTCCTATTATCCCACCAACAGATCACACTACCAGTTATTCAGGAGGAAGGTGCAGCCCAGAAATGTTAGGCCCAGACATAAGTGAGTTGAATGCGAGATTCCACAGCTGACAGGGTTTAGAGGGAGGTGTGAACTGAAGTCTGTCTCCTAACGTACCGCCTCCCTGTCAGAACAGGTGGACCACGTGGGGCTGGACACGATGCAAGGGGTGGGGCCAGCCAGCCTTTACCGATCCTTAGATTCTTTCTCCTGAACACTTCAAAGGGAAAAGCACCCTCTGAGAGCCCTCAACCTGAACTCTGCCCGAAGTTGATTTAAAAAAAAAAAAAACAGAACAGCTGGTTCTCAAATTTTCTGCTTTGCCCGCACACCAGAAGGAAGAAAATATACTTTAAGCAAAAGTGGTTCCCAAGGGCAGAATGGGTAGAAATGGAAGGGGCAAGGTGGGTATGATTGGAAAAAAGCCTCCCAGTAACTGCACAGATCTGCACAATCTCACCACAGGGCCCTTGCCCACCACCTGTGTTTCTAAAGTCCCAGGGGCTAACCCATCACCTGTATTCAGCAGAATTACACCAGCTCTCATTTTAGACCACAGGTTTGCCCATCCCACCCTGACTGAGTCAGAATCTGAGGTTAGGGCCAAGCTGTGCACTCTCAAGTTCCCCAATTTTAAACTAAAGCTTGAGAAGTTCAGAGGAAAAAAGATAATTATTGCTTTCGAACCTGGTCTTTGCATTTTTAATACCTGTGGTCAGGAAAGACAACTTGTATTGTTCAAAACAAATAAATACTATTTCAGCTCTCCCACTCTGCCCTGTGTAAGCATCTGACTGAGGTCCTTTGCAGAACACCCTGTGAGATAAAGGCAAGGAGGGAGCCCGGCCACCATGTATACATAGGCGTGCAACGGACATTTGTTGAATGAATGAGTAAAGGCATGTCTCCTGGGGATCCCACCTTAGGTTTTTCTGTCCCAGGATAAATTACAAGAACCCCCCAAATGGGCTGGACTTGTTTCTTGAGCTTCAGACCAATTAGGGGATAATATCAGTCTTTAGTATGTGCCCCACAGTTGGCTACTCAGATGCAGAACTTGATTGTCAAGGCCAAATTCACCCCTCTCTCTGCTTCGGCTTGTCAACAGGGAGCCTAAGTCAAACCTTTAAACTCCAATCTACAAGATGCCCAAGTTGCTGGCAGTCAGAAACGTAAAGTCCTAAAAGACAGGACTCCTTTGGCTGTGCTTAGGATGTGCTGCACACATCAGGTCTGTCTGGACCAGTTGACTGTTCACCTCTGCAGAGACAAGAGGTTCCAAGGCTTAACACCAAACTCTTTCTTGGTTGGTGGACTTTTGGACTTCGTTCATCCCTTCTACCCTTCTCCCTTTCTGAAATGAACGCTCCTTGGTTCATCTGGTCCTGACCAGTAAATAACAATGGGAAGGGGTCCAACCTCACCAAGTGCCTTGTGCAGCCACCACCAAGCTCCGCGGTCCCTTCATCTTTCCCGTCCAGTTAAGGTGAAATGAAACCCGGGGCTCTGGGAGCCAGTTACAAAGATGCACTGCTCGTGCTGACCATACAGCTGGAGACAGAATGTCAGGAGGACAGACAGGTTTCAAAGCAAACTCCAGATGGCTGCCCTTCTGCTTCCTGGATGGGCTATAGGGGTATGTTTTCATTTGGAATCCACAGGGCCAAAGTTCCAGATGAAGCTGTTTCACTGAGTTGGCTATTTTGGTTGCTCTTCTGATTCTCAAGGTGACGTCTCTTTGACCGCTAGCTTTCCACTTGTTACCCCCCGTTCCCTCTGTGCACTCAGCAGCAGCTTGTGCAAACAACACACTGTGTGGACGGAGAGGCACTGTTGCCTTAAGAGGATGAATGGCCATCATAGATGAAAGCAGCCCTGTCTTATTTGGTTTTTAATGACAAAAAAATGTTTTTGGTTGCACCACTTGGCATGTGGGATCCTAGTTCCCCAAACAGGGACTGAACTGTGCCCCCTTACGTTGGAAGCATGGGGTCTTAACCACTGGACCACCGGGGAAGTCCTAGCAGCCCTGTCTTAAGTCAGGTGAGGTCAAGAGACTCAACTTTCTTTCATGTGAGTACTACCGGAAACAGAACAAAGGACACAGACAACACTTTGTTTTTGAAATGTTAATAGTAAGCAAGGGCTTAGCTTTGCCAGGATCATCAAGCACATGTATGTTATGGGCAACATTAGAAGCCAGCAGATCTCTGGGTATCTGTCAGTGATCACGTGGACAGTGAAACCATGGAATGGTTAGGGTCCTTAAAATGTCAATATACTCGCAAAGAACACCAAGCCGTGCAAAAGCTGAATAACGTCCGCATGCATGTTAAGTTGCTTTAATCATGTCCGACTCTTTGCGACCCCATGGACTGTAGCCCACCAGGCTCCTCTGTCCATGGGATTTTCCAGGCAAGAATACTGGAGTGGGTTGCCATTTCCTCCTCCAGGGGATCTTCCAGACCCAGGGATCAAACCTGTGTCTGTCTCCTGCATTGGCAGGCATGTTCTTTACCACTAGCACCACCTGGGAAGGATTAATCATGCTTGGCCTTCTAACAATAAGCCAATTACAAAGTTTTCTGGGCATATTTAGACTTTCAGATGTTGATACTTTGTAAGGCCATACTGCCTATGGGGCGGCAATGCACTCATTTATTGCTCTGTCCTAATAAGTGCTAAGTGCCTTAACCATCTTAAAGGTCCTGGCCTCCTCTCCTCAGAGCAGGGCACACACGCAAAATGTAACATGGACACAGAGCCAGGGCAAAGAGTCTGTCACTCCCTCCTTTCCCAGTCTCTATGGAAGAGAAAGAGATCATTCCCACAGAGCCGTGACGAGGTGCAGTCACCTTTGCTCAAATGCACACTCAGGCATGTACGCCAGAGGGGAGACAGGTGCGAGGTATACCAGACAGCCATGACTCTGGGGCCCCCAGGATTGCTCGGAGCCCCTCACCCAACACTGCTGCCACACTGGGTGTATCCGGGAGCCTGTCCCAAGGGCCCAGGTGTCTGTGGAGGGAGAGAGCGCGGCCATTCCTCTGCCCCTGGGGGCTCACTGAACGACAACCATGTTCGAAAATGGAAAGAAAGAAATGGGCTCGTTTCCTTGTAGCTTTGGAAGGGCACTTCAAGTTCTAACACTGCATGGTTCTAGAACGCTAGGAGAAGAGGCAAAGAGGAAGGTGTGGGAAGAGAAGTGTAAGACTAAAAGAGAAAACACAGTGTTCTCAGAAACATTAAAACTCCTTTCTCCCTCTTTCTCTGTGGTAATCGCCCCATGAACTCCATAAAGGAGCGGACTGCTCTGACAGCACATCAGGTTAACTTTCCGAAGGCTTTCTCCCAAACATGGAGAACAGATTCCACTCTTTTGAAAAAGAGCATCAGCCCTCCTTAATGTGCCCTGAGTCCCACCTGGAGACCCCTTGCTAAACTGCCTAACTAAGAGCTTACATTTCCTAGGCAGTCATTCTAATAGGTTTAAGTTTGGACATATCCATCAATTGTAAGAAAACATAGGTGGCCAGTAATTCCTGACCAGTTAGCTCTGACTCCTGTGAAAAAGAGAGCCAGAGGCTGAGGAAGGGCGGGCAAGAGATGAGGACCAGCATTTATTAAGCGCAGCGATTAGGCACTGTTCACACATTATCACATCTGATCCCAATGACAATCCTGCGAGGAAGTTAATAATGCTCTCATCTGACACGTGAGGAAAGCAGGGCTTAGAGAGGGACCACAGCAAGGTCACCCACTGCCAGCGAGTGGGATAAAGTCCAGCGTAGCCAACTCGAAGGCTCAATTGCACTTCACTTAGGAGCGAAGTCTCAGAAAACACGAATTAGACCAACTGCCCTGTGAGATGATGTGTGTCTACTGCACCACGTGTGTTCCAAATTTGGGATCCTCTGGAACTAAAAGCCCCACCACCACCACCACACCGCTACTGTCCACTTCCTCACCGATGTTCCAGGTTACCTGGGGACACTGCCCTCCCAGGGAGGTCAACACATCAGAACTACAGCCTTCCTCCCGGTAGGAGCCAGGGACCAGCGGGACACACAGCCAAGCGTTCAGAGCTTCGTGGGGCAGCCCCTGCCCTAAAGGCTCAGGCCCGTCCTTCTCCATCCATCCAGAGAAGCAGTGGGCTTACCGCCCTTGCATCACTTGGCCCGCGAGCCCCTACTCGGTCAGCTCCATGAACATGCTCTTCCTAGGGACCCGAAAGGATTCTGGAGGACTGTTCATCCTTGTTTAAACACTCCTATCATGCTGAGGAAGACACAAAGCAAACAGGGACGCATTCCCTCCGCCTCCATAACCAGTTCATCACCAGCTGCTTCTTCAGAGTCAAGGGGAGGGATACCCACATGCACTCCTGTCACAGAGTGGCTGCCGGTTCTGGTAGCCTCTCCTCCATGCTCCCAGGAGCTCCTCAGCATATGTTTCCTGGACAAGATGGTTAAAAATAAGCACAGGGGGAGGGAGGGTACTTTGCAAGGCAGTTAGATTTTTTTTTTTTTTGGCAAGGGAAATTATAAAATGGAGACTAAGAGAAAGCTGAAGATTCCTGGAGAGGCAGGTTAGGATGGGGAGTGAGAGGCACAGGGCCTGGGGCCTGGGGCCCTCCTATGGGGATTTTATACTCCTATGTTGCTGCCTCCGTGCTTGTCATCACCTCATCACCCCTTGTTTCCACCCTTCAGGGACGCTTCCAAAGGTTCTTTTCTTCTCTAAAGCTCTTTGGATGCTAAGACTCTTAATCTGAGATGGGAGTTAAGATTGTACTAGTAATTCTGTGGCTTTTTCCCTTCCTTCTCTTTAAATGGAGGCTTATGCTCTGGTATCAGCAAACACAAGCTCATTATAGGACAATTTGTAAATTAGAGAAACAAAGAAAAATTTAAGCAGAATATCACTGTGCAAAGACAACCACTGCTAACACTTTTGGTGGATTCCCTTCTAGGATGTTTCCTATGCATTTAAGCATCTGCCTGCAATGCGGGAGATCTGAGTTTGATCCCTGGGTGGGGAAGATCCCCTGGAGAAGGAAATGGCACCCCACTCCAGTATTCTTGCCTGGAGAATCCCATGGATGGAGGAGCCTGTTGGGCTACAAAGAGTCAGACACGATTGAGCGACTTCACTTTCACTTTCATAGCTGATTATTCATAAAGACACACACGGTTTTGTTCTAATGGTGCCACAGTATTACACACTCTTCCAAACTCTCTCCACGCACCATCTAACACACTCTCATATGGACACAGCATGCTAACCCCCTAGTGGTGGATGTTTCGCGGGCTGGGAGGAACTTCTGCTATTTAGGGGCTCGTTTCATTTCATTATAAACATCCTGAAATCACCTACTATGGTAGCAATAAAACCTCACCATTCTACCCTGTGCTGTACTTAAATCACTCAGTGTAGCCCGCCAGGCTCTTCTGTCCATGGGGATTTTCCAGGCAAGAATACTAGAGTGGGTAACCATGCCCTTCTCCAGGGATTGAACCCAGGTCTCCGCATTACAGGCAGATTCTTTACCATCTGAGCCACCAGGAAAGCCCAAGAATACTGGAGTGGGTAGCCGATCCCTTCTCCAGGGGAACTTCCCAACCCAGAATCGAACCAGGGTCTCCTCCATTGCAGGTGGATTCTTTACCAGCTGAGCTACCAGGGAAGCTCCCCATTCTACCCTACGTGCTCACATTACTTATATCCACATGTCTAAAAAAGATCCCAAGTAAGTTAGTTTAAAATCATAATGTCTTTGTTTTTGAAAGTAAATCAGGAGGCTTTTTTTTTTTTTTCATGTACATACTTGTGATAAACAGATAGCAGCTCAGGGGCCTAGGGAGAGAAGGACCACAGACATTAAGCCCCTGAACTGTGTGGTCAGAAAGGAGGCAATAGACTGTTTCTTACATCTCTGACTGACAGAAGAGGTGGGAGTTTTCCTAAGTAGTTTCTTTCATCTGCAGATAAACCAGTCTCACTTTTATTTTTTCCCTCAAGCTTTGTTTTAATGTCTCTTTAGAGAATTTGTCCTGACATCAACCTGTCAGGACCCTCAGGTACAAAGGGCCAGCAGATCACAAGCCAGAATTCAGTGGGAATGTCCACTGTTCACTGTGGGGCCTTTAACAAAACTGTCCAGACTCAGGACAGCACCCGCAACTCCTTCAGTGGAGGAGTCCTTCCCACATTCTCAGTGTTTAAGTGGGTCACGTTCATTAGTTAAGGGTGAGAATCTGAAGAACACAGACTCTGGAGAAAGGCTGGCAGGACCTAAACTTTGGCTCTGCCACTTACCAAGACTTTGGGCAAATGGCCCCCTTGCTCAGGCCTCAGTTTCCTCGTCCATAACAAGAAATCACTCGGGCCTCATGAGTCAGATATTTCTGAAACGGGGTGCACAGGGCTTGGCACACGGCAAGTCCCGTCTGTTCCTGCGGTGGTCATACAGACTGGGCCCTCCCTCCGTACAGGGCCACAGACAGGGGATCCTCACCCTTGACTCTCCACACCTGGCAGCCCCATTCCCCAAACACACCAGCTGGGGACGTGGGCAGGAGGAGGGGTTGTGGCCAAGCGCCACCACACTGCACGCCAGAAGCTAGAGCTATCCAAACTCAGATACAGAAGGAGAGATGGGACACCATAGTGTTAATATTCTTCTCTGGTGAAGAAGAGAATGGATTCATCCAATCGTTCAGTAAAAATGTAACTAGCACTAAGTACATGGGTACCTTGAGGTGGGCTCTGGAGCTTTAATGGGAGCAAAGGAGTTGTGGTTCCCTGCCCCTCAGAGCTTACAGTCTGGAGATGAGGGGTGTGGGGATAGCAGTGTAGGTACAGCTATTTATTTTTTTAATTAAAAATTTTTTAAATTATTTTTAAAAGTTATACTAATTATACTTCTATTGAGATTATTTCGGGGCCATGTATGTAACACATATGAATTTATTTCATTCTTGCAACAGCCTTCTAAGGTAGGTATTATTATGGCCCTGTTTAATGGATGAGAAAACACAGGCACAGAGAGGTTAACCAGCTTGCCCAAGATCACACCGCCAATAGGGACAGAGCCAGCATTTGAACCTAGGTAGTCTGGCTCCAGAACCCAGGTTCTGCATGTACAGTTGCCTTCTGTCTCTGTAGGCAGTTATGAATCAATAATCATCCAAATGTAAAAATGCAGCTAGAACTTGTGCTGCAAAGAAATGGTTAGGAGCCTGTGGGCCTCCATGATGCTAGCAGTGGGGGTGGAGGTGAGTTTGACTGAGTCAGGGAAGGCTTCTCTGAAGAAGTGAGGCTTGTGCTGGGAATTCCAAGATGAGAAGGCATTAATTAGGCAAAGAGGAGAGGTGAGCATTCCAGGCAACAGGGATCGCACGTGCCAAGGGCCTGTGGTTGGCAGAGCAGGGAGAGTTTATAGGACAGAAAGATCAGTGTGTCTGCAGCCCAGATGGGGAGGGGCAGAAGAGTCGAGATAAGCCTAAAGGAATCGTTAGACACCTGGCCATGGCAGGACCCTGCGGGCCTGAAAGGAGTTTCCTCCCTACCTTCCTAGCAATCCTAAACTCAGTGAAGGGCATGAAGAACAGATCTGCATTGACAAGGACATAGGGCTGCAGTGTAGAGTCAGGCTGGAGAAGGGCCAGACCAGGTAAGTAGTGCAGCAAGAGATGAAGGTGGCCTGACAACAGGAGAAAAGTAAAGTGAAAGGGGGCTCAGTCGTATCTGACTCTTTGCGACCCCATAGGACTGTAGCCTGCCAGGCTCCTCTGTCCATGGAATTCTCCAGGCCAGAATACTGGAGTGGAGCTACCAGAGAAGCCCAGCTAATGGGAGAGCAGTAAATCAGAGAGACGACTAGAAGGTAGCACAACTAGGATCAAAAGAATGAAAACGAACTGGTATGTGAATTTCACTCCAGCACTACTCACAGAGCTAAAAGACAGAAAGGACTCAAGTGCCCACCACTTGAAGAACAGATAAACAAGTGTGCTATTTCCATATGTTGAAATAGTACTGAACTACCCCTTAAGTCGGAGAAGGTGATGGCACCCACTCCAGTACTCTTGCCTGGAAAACCCCATGGATGGAGGAGCCTGGTGGGCTGCAGTCCATGGGGTCACTAAGAGCTGGACACGACTGAGCAACTTCCCTTTCGCTTTTCACTTTCCTGCATTGGAGAAGGAAATGGCAACCCACTCCAGTGTTCTTGCCTGGAGAATCCCAGGGACGGGGGAGCCTGGTGGGCTGCCGTCTATGGGGTCGCACAGAGTCGGACACGACTGAAGCAACTTAGCAGCAGCAGCAGCAGCAGCAGTCTAGGTACAGCTGTGACATCGGGCTGTCCCTGGATCAGGTGGGGAGCAGGAACACTGCACTGGGGAGGTTGCCTCTAGACAGGGTTACCCCAGCCTTCTCTCCACGTGGTTATAATGCACGTGGGACAGACCTGCACAGCCTGGTAATTTTTGGACTATAGAAGCCTCACTGAAGCTTAAAAAAAAAAAAAAAAAGACAGTTTTAGGGCAAATAAAATAAGTCCTCTGTCCCAAATTAGACACCACATCTGTGAGTAATGATTGAAACTAGTTATTCTAAGTGGAAGCAGTTCTGAAAATAGAGTTTTGGAGGATTTTTGCAGCTATTTTAGAAGTGTGCAAGAGAACTGCAGGCAGAGTTATGTACCCCACGTCACAGCAGAAACCCTGGGATGGTCATGCCATGGCTTGCACTAAATATGCCATTCCACAGATCCTAATGTTTTTACATGGCTGGAGAAACACACCAACAATGAAGGTGGATGGTATAGAGTTTCAGTTGGTACTTCCTACTGACACACTGAACCAAAAATTCAACAGGAAACGTCAACCATATATATTACAACATTTTACTTGTAAAGCAAAAAGGCATCTTCATCAAGCAGATGTTAACACTTCCTAAGACAAACCATGGTGACTTAGCCAACCACAGTTCTTTCTCTTCTCGAGTCTTCTTTCCTCTTTGACATTTTCAAGTGAACAGGCTCAAAGAATAAGATGGGTATAGATGGAGGAAGGACGGTCTCTAAGCACCAACAAACCATCCCACAGCACAACTGATTACTGACAGCATTTGTATTCATCAACAAGAGAAAGGGTAGGGGCAGAGGGGGAGAAAGGCGACATAAAAGGGTGGGAAACGACTGCGTAGGTATTTAAATCCGCAGAAAAGCATGGAGGAGCAGAACAAAGCTGGCGCCTTACATCAGTACCCCATCCCTAACCTCCCACACGAACACCTACCTATTTTTTAAAACCCCAAGGATACATTTTCTCAATCCATAAACACTAAAGACTAGATCTCTCTTAGACTCACTCTACGGCAAGGCTCCAGCACTTCCTATATGTGTTTCTGTGAAGAATGCAGAGTTATTTAGGAACTGTCACATTAAACAGAATTAGTACTTATGAACCCTCAGGGAGACTGCTCTGGTGGCCATTTTTCTTATAAAATGCCAGCCTCCAGCTATATTCTAAATGGTGTTTATGCAGCCTCCCATCCTCAAGAGCAATAATCATAAAGACTTCAAAGCTGTGGGTGAAAGTATTATAGATTCATGACTTATTTTATTTTGATTTGCATTATGCCAAATTCTAGTCTCTAAAGCCTGCATATTTCCTATTTTATTTCAGGGCAAACCACATAGATTTGATTCATCTTTTCTGTGTGGGCAGCCAGGGATAGAAAGACCTACAATTTTTCAATCCCAGACACTTTATGGCAGCAAGAACTATAGGCGGGAGTTCGCGAAACAGCGTTTCATCTTGGAGAATGTTCTGAGACTCCTTGATTCTCAATTTTCTGTGCTAACAGGGGGAATGGAGAGACAGACCCCCAAACTATCTTTCAGTTAACCTCCTTTCTCATCACGTCTTTGGCCAAAGGAAATTAAAATTAGCCAAACTGTCTGATGTTACTTTCACAGGCTTTTCAGTTCAGTTGCTCAGTCATGTCCGACTCTTTGTGATCCCATGAAATGCAGCACGCCAGGCCTCCCTGTCCATCACCAACTCCCGGAGTTTACCCAGACTCACGTCCATCGAGTCGGTGATGCCATCCAGCCCATCTCATCCTCTGTCGCCCCCTTCTCCTCCTGCCCCCAATCCCTCCCAGCATCAGAGTCTTTTCCAATGAGTCAACTCTTCGCATGAGGTGGCCAAAGTACTGGAGTTTCAGCTTTAGCATCAGTCCTTCCAATGAACACCCAGGACTGATCTCCTTCAGAAGGGACTGGTTGGATCTCCTTGCAGTCCAGGCTCCCTTTAAATTACTGGAAGTGGGTGGAGTGAAAGCTAACAGGACACAGGGGAGTGTCACAGAGATCAAGCTGCGCCCTGGTGGGGGCCACGTGGACACCAGGACCGTGCCCTGAAGGCACAACGATGGATGCCTTTACTGGCACGCTTGCTGCATGCCAAGCACCACTGCTGGCTCTTCACATACATCATGGGATGCCACCATACCATGGCTCTGCGAGGGAGGAGTATCCTTGCTCAAGAAAGGAGGAATATAGAGCTAGAGGGGTTAAGATCACCCATAGGGCAAACAGCTGAGCCAGGATCCAAGTCTACATCTGTGAATGGATTTGGAAGCTACTTGGCTTCCAGATGAAGCAACTACAGGCAGGGCAGTAAAAGGGTCAAACTTGCATTTCAGGAGGGTTACTCTGGTAACCATACAATTGAAGCACTGAGACAAAAATTAGAGACCAAGTAGTAATTGCATATGTTTTAACTTTTCTCTCCGCATTCACATTTTTTAGAAATTTCACTTTTCTAGAAAGTCATACTATAAATATCAATTAAAATTGGCTTGAACTTTATCAATACAGCACATGTGTAAGTGCACACACACATATACTTTTCTCTTCATAAATAAAAGGTTATTAAGTGCTGTTACTAAATAAATTAAGCACCAAAACGACATTTAAAAATGTCCCTGCCACATCTTAACATGAAGGCTAAAAATAAGTGTTACTTCTTCCTCTCTTGTTCACAAATACAGCCAAGCAAGCTAAGTGTATAACAAGGATGTCTGGGTGATTAGGAAGAAAATGAACAATCAATACACAGCAATTTATTTTCTAACTAGAGGTTTCAGCCAGATGGAGAGAGGGAGTGAGACAAAGTACATCTGATAGAGAAGATGAGCAGTAATGTAAAACTCCTGTCTCATGATTTCATAATAAAAAAAGCAGGAGGGAAGGCTCTAGCACCTCCAGCCCCACTCAACCTCAGAGCTGGTGCAAATTTGGGAATTCAGGCAAAACCCCAGAAATTGTTACCTTCCCTTCCAGGTTCAGCCCTTCAGCTTATAAATGGTGGGGACTTTGTTTTAGTCCTGAGTACTTCTGGTCCCTCTGGATCCCTGGAGCTGGACGTGTCAGGAAGATGCTCTGTGACCCCATAGTGTTTCTACAGACCACTGAAATCTGGTGACTGATCACTTGTACTTTTAGAGTAACTCATACATGGGGTGCTGCTTTGTTTCCTCTGGCTGTCTTCTTCCAAACTAATTAATTCTGCATATGAAAATAAGCCTACATTAAGGTTAGTGGGGACAGACCCAGGGCAAGAGAAGAAATGGGGTGGCAACACTGAGTGTGGTGAGGAAATGAGTCTAGAATCTAGTAAGGGGTCTTGGATTATTCTCATAAGGGATATCTGTATGTTGTTCTGAATTTCTACAAAGATAGATCAACATCTCTAAAGGTGGGCTGGATGCTTTCCCAGAAGTTTGGAGTCTGGTTAAGGTCCAAATTCACCATTTCAATGTCTCCCAAAGGTTCACAAAAAATATTTTATCAACTGTAGGAAGCACTCATTCTAAGTGGGTAGTTAACAATTTGATAGATCTCTCCACTGAATTAATTCTGGCAAAGCTGGCCTTAATGACCAACTCAATCAGGATGATTTTACCTACTGAGAACATTCAGCATAAATCTTTTTAGCAACTGAGCCAAAGAGTTTCACTTGCCTGCCCTTCTGTTTCATTTAAAATTCCCAACTGGCTTACACATTACTGAATCAAAGTCATGCTCTCAAGAAATGAATGAATGAATCATTCACAAAACATCTCAGAATTCTCTAAAACAGTGAATTGAAAGTTCTCTCAGTACCAACTCATGGTTAGCATTTCCTGATAACAGAAGCATTTGAGGGTGGGCCAAATAAAATAGGAAATTGCATATAACTCCTGTCATCATGGCTATGTGAGTGTTTGTATAAGATAATGGCTACATGCAATGAGTTGGGCATATTTTCTTACTGTTGAAAAGCAAAAAAGAGTTAAGACGCTAATGAGGCAGGAGGGAAAAGTGCTTAGGATATACCCGACGGTAAGCAGAGCCTTTCCATTGCTGGAAAAAAAATCCTAGAGCAGGCTGTCTTCCCTTCTTTCAAGCCAAAAAAATGATCTAGAATATCAATTTTCAAGCATTTCTGACCATGACTCATAGCAATAAATAAAATTTTATATAGCAATCCAATATAATGCTGTCTTACTGCCAACTATGTATGTATACCTGTATCTATCTATCCATATCCTTCTATCTATCCATTTATTCATCCATCTACCCACTCATCCATCCATCCATCCATATACATATAGTGAAACAAACGATGGCTATAACTTACTCAATTAATTTTATAACCTATAATTTGAGAATCAAGCTCAAATATTTCTTACTACGAAGTCTCTTGTCTTACTAGAATATCATAATGTGCTGTACTTTCATTTCTGTCTTTGCCAAAACCAAATGAAATGTTTTTGCTAGACTTTATGTAGATAATGCCTTAGAAGTCTCCTCAAACAAATGAAATTGTGTCACTAAAGTTGAATGAGCTTTGGAACACTGAGTAAGTATGAGCCACTTGTAACCCCATCCCAAATAAAATGTGGCATGTATGGGCTCAGTCGTGTCTGATTCTCTGCAACCCCATGTACTATAACCTGCCAGGCTCCTCTGTCCATGGGATTTTTCAAGCAAGAATAAGAAGGTTGCCATTTCCTTCCCTAGGGGATCTTTCTGACTAGAGATTGAACCCACGACTCCTACATCTCCTGAATTGGCAGGTGGATTCTTTACCACTTGTGCCACCTGGGAAGCCCCTTCATTAAAACATGGTACCCAGGAATATAGCCAGCTTTCAAAATCCACCTGTTTCTAACAAGATTAGCAGCTAAATTTTCATCAGAAACAATGAAGATCAGAAGGCAGCAGAATGACATATTCAGAGTGCTGACAATGAAGAATTTTATATCCAGAAAAAAAAAAAAAACTTTCAAAAATGAAGATGAAATACACTCCCAGACTAAAACCAAACAAACTATGAGAATTTGTTCCTGGCAGACATTCCTGAGAAGAAACACCAAAAACACGTTGTCAGGCTGAAAGCAAGTGACACCACAGATGAGGCCAGCAAAATTCTCTTTAGTTGATGATAAACTGATTCTTAGCAAAGCATGGAGAAGGTTGATTTTTCAAGGCCCCTTTGACTTTCAAGCATGAATGAAATGATCCTTGTGCTCTTGTTATAGGCCTTGTTTTGGCCCCCACCTAAGTTTGCATTCCAGATAGCTATTATATGATTTCTCTTCTTTTGCTCTATAAATCCAGAATCAATTAGGAGGCTAAGAAGTAATGAAGATGTTAGTATGAAGACAAGGAGATGGAACCATCAAGGAGAGTGTCCCCAAGGACAACCATCGCAGGTAAAAGACAGCAGTTGATTCAGGCTCCCCAGTTCATGCAGCTCACCTGGATAAGACAAGCTCTAGGAATGATTTCCTTCCTTTTCCCACTCCTTAATTCACAGCACTGTATCTAAATGGCTGCAAAATTTTTAAAAATATTTTTAACACAAAATCATTACTTATGCATTATAAAAACAGAACTGACTCATTAGAAAAGACCCTGATGCTGGGAAAGATTGCAGGAGAGGGGGACAACAGAGGATAAGATGGTTGGATGGCATCACTGACGTGATGGACATGAGTGCAAGCAAGCTCTGGAAGTTGGTGATGGACAGGGAAGCCTGGTGTGCTGCAATCCATGGGGTCACAAAGAGTCGGACACAACTGAGCAACTGAACTGATAGAAACAGAAATAGGTACATATGCCAAAAAATGGGTAATTTCATATATAATTTTTAAGTACAACATAAAATTATCTCACAATAATTTTTAATAGAAAGTAAAAAACATTTTTAGTAAAAATACTTTGGGTTAGAAGTTGGTAAGAGTAAACTATGATTTATTAGATTAACTGGGATAGGGGCTAGGCTCCTAAGGGTTAAGGACAGCTGAAAGGGGATAGAGGCTGGTTGTGTAAGGTGGGAATTTACATTCAGGATAACTATGAGTATGGAACTTCCCTGGAGGCCCAGTGGTTAAGACTCTGTACTTCCAATGCAAGGAGCATAGGTTCAATCTCTGGTCAGGGGATTAAGATCCCGCATTCTGCAGGGTGCAGCAAAAAAAGAAAAAAAAAGATAACTATGACTACATAAAAGAAGAGAAATAGGACAGCAGCAAAGAGGAAAGTAGGACAATAGCAACACATTTCAGATTTCAGGAGCCCTAAAGATGTCTCACGTTACCAGGGAAGAAAATGATGCTAGAAAGAAAGGAGTGAAGAATGGGGTCACGGGGATTCTATGAACCAGATAATCTCCTTAGAATAACCAATATGGGATCAAGCCATAAATCACAGAAAGATAACCCAAGGGATGCTGTTTCTGTGCCAATGGGATGCAGTCTCATCTAACATCTGACTGGCTTCTTACCACGCGAAGGACCCTCCCTGCAGACCTTGAGCACTATGCCTTCCTGGGAAGGGTGAGCCATCCACTCTGAGACCCATTTCCTACTAGGCTACCATTTTGCAATGAGAGAAGGTATTGCAGCATTTCTGAGGTAGAGAAATGGGTGTAACGGCTAATGTTTTCCTCAACACTGACATGAGTCACAGGTAGATAGGAAAGATAGTAGTCTTGGTAATAGCTGTATGGGTCTCCTAGCCCAGCACAAAGCCTGACACAAGTACTTAATAAAAATTGGCTGAAAGAATGCATACATGTTCTTTTACATAGTTGTAATTAGAGCAGGCACAACTGCTTATCCTCCTTTTTGTAAACATTATATCAAATTTATACAAAGCTTAATGATTATCAGTTTTAATGGCCACCACACACCAGTCCATGGGCAGACCTACCATAGACTGTTTAAACTCACCCTTCCCGCTGAGCAGTGAGCTGCCTGCAATGATTCATAATTATAAAGCACGCTGTCAAATGCTTTTCCACATTTTTATGGATCATTTCCTCTAGATACACTCCCAGAAACCTACCTTGGTCATAGCGTAGGGATATCTCAAAGGCAATGAAATATTCTGCTCCAGAGCTTACAAAAGGACAGTGCCTTCTCACCACCCTCCTCAATGAATGGGGAGGCTGGTGCTATCACAACTTCAGTATTACATATTATTGTTTAAAAACCTTCACCAATGTGATAGTACATTTAAAATGATCCCTCATTGTTTACTTTAATTATCTTTGAAAGCTAATAAAGCTAAAAGCAATTTAAAAGTCCTATTTGTGAACTTTACTTTTTGCTCACTTCAAATAAAAGCTTTTCATAATATGAGAAAGGTAGTGGGAGCCCCTAAATATACATGGTATATTGTGATGGTTTTAAAAGAATAGGAGAAAATTTAAAAGAATAAGAATAAAGAAAATAAGGAGTTCAATGAACTGTGAAGCCTGGCCCATAATTCACCAAGATGCTCCATTTTCTGGCAGCTGAGGGGCCTGCAGGGGATTCCAGCCAAGAGCCCTTTCCCAAATGGGGTCAGGACCCAAGTGTGCAGTCTGCAAAATAGAGCTGGTGAGCAGCTGGTTGCAGTGGCCCCTGCAGGCCTGAGCTAGACTCCAAGCAGTGAACAGGGGGAGGCTGAGCTCCACAGGGGCCCCCATTTCTGCTCATTAGCCCTTCAAGGAAGTAGCAAGCTGTCTGTTGGAAGGGATTTAGCCAGGAACATGAGTACAAAGAGTTTGACCATAATTAAGCACTGATTGGCTCAACCCACTTAAAAAATCTAACAGATACATGAATACTGATTATTCAAGATGGCATTCAAATGAAGCTCTGACTATGGGCTTCTCTAGGCTTCCCTGGTGGCTCAGTGATAAAAGAATCCACCTGCAATGCAAGACACAGGTTCAATCCCTGGGTTGGGAAGATCCCCTAGAGGGCATGGCAACCCACCAGTATTCTTGCCTGAAAAATCCCATGGTCAAAGAAGCCTGGTAGACTACAGTCCCTGGGGTTGCAAAGAGTCAGACACAACTGAAGCGACTGAGTGTGCATGCATGCATGGGCTTCCTTGGTGGTTTAGCCATAAAGAATCCTCTTGCAGTACAGGAGATTTGGGTTTGATCCCTGGGTCGGGAAGATCCCCTGGAGAAGGAAATGGCAACCCACTCCAGTATTCTTGTCTGAGAAATCACATGGACAGAGGGTCCTGGCGGGCTACAGTCCAGGGGGTGGCAAAAGAGTTGGAGATGATTTAGTGACTAAACAACAACAATGGCAAGGACTAGGCACGGGAGAAAAACAAATCCAGGTTGCTTAAGAATCTTGCTCTGAAATCCACACAGAGTACTGTTTTGTAAAAGGCACATTTTATGTTAAGATTCTTGAAGCAATTCATTTTGACACTGACCCTACGGAGGGTGTGTTTGCAGCACGTTCTCTGTCCTCTTCCATGTTCCTCATGGCCTTCCTCTGCAGTGGCCCCGACTCTCTGTAGCCCTCGCATCACTGAGAGTTCCTCTGTGCTCAGATGCTCCCCCGAGAGTGTCCGCATCCTGAACCCTGAACCTCCAACTTCCTTCTCCTCCAACCTCCAGCCCATGTTCTCTGTCTTCGATGTTGGACCAAGGAGTGCCCGTGGAGACAAACAGCACAAGTGCATGTCTGTTTTGCTCCAAGGATTAGAAGACCTCGGTTTAAATTCTTCATCACCTGGACCAGGGACCAACTGTCTGGATCTGCTCCCAGTCCTGGAATATGCAGAGACAGAAGCCCCCATACAGTCCATTGAAGCTGAAGACCAGGATAAATGAGACCAGAGAACACAGGCAGTGGTCACACTGAAGTGAGCACTGGACGAGAACTGAGTCCACCGGGGCAGGTCCTGATTCTACCAACACAACTGCTATGGGCCCAGGCAAGAAGGACACTTCAACACCTCTGTGTCCTGTCTGCAAAGTGATGGATGACAGGGCTGGACTCAGTGGATTAAACAGTCTCCCTCAGCTCTGACATTCTGGGATTCCATATGTGCCATTCAAGTGTATTTTTATAATTTTATCTCCCTTGGCATATAGTGTGATTTAGGCACAGCACAAGCTCTCAACTGCTGCACAAACTAAATTAACAGGGAGTCTAAATCACAGAGAAAAACACTCCAAAAGAGCATAATAACAAAGTTAGAGCTTATATATGTGCCTGCAATGCGGGAAACATGGGTTTGATCCCTGGGTTGGAAAGATCCCCTGGAGAAGGGCATGGAAACCCACTCCAGTATTCTTGCCTGGAGAATCCCCATGGATAGAGGAGCCTGGAGGGCTACAGTCCATGCAGTCACAAAGAGTTGGACATGACTGAGCGACTAAACACACTCACATGTGGATGTGTGTATATTTATAACCTACCACCATCAGAGATACAAGCACTCAGCATCCTTAGTTTATTCATACAAATCTATGTGATAATCATTTACCTCTTGTTTCCTTCTGAAAATCTCCAGGAAGCTACTAACTACTTAAAAAAATTTTTTTTTAAATTTTGATTTGGGGTACAGCCAATTAACAATGTTGTGATAGTTTCAAGTGAACAGTGACGGGGACTTAGCCATACATATACATGTATCCATTCTCCCCCCAAATCCCCTCCCATTCAAGCTGCCACATAACATTGAGCTGAGTTCCATGCAGGAAGCTACTAACTTCTAATTCCAACATTACTGACCACTAAGCGATGGCACCCCATTCCAGTACTCTTGCCTAGAAAATCCCATGGACGGAGGATCCTGGTGGGCTGCAGTCCATGGAGTAGTGAGGAGTCGGACACGACTGAGCGACTTCACTTTCACTTTTCACTTTCATGCATTGGAGAAGGAAATGGCAACCCACTGCAGTGTTCTTGCCTGGAGAATCCCAGAGATGGGGGAGCCTGGTGGGCTGCCATCTCTGGGGTCGCACAGAGTCGGACACAACTGAAGCGACTTAGCAGCAGCAGCAGCAGGGTTCAGTTGGAAAAGCCCCTGCTTCACCACCGTGTGCAAACACCAAGTTCAATTTTTCTAGTCTGAGGCTTGTTGGTGAAATGTACATGCTTCATCTCACATGGAAAGCACAAGAGGCCACAGAGATGATCTGCTCTACCTGCAGGAAAACTGGACTAAGAGTGGGACTTCACAATGGAAATTCTAGGAAACATGTCTAGACGCAGCAGCAGGCATGGAGACTGGCAGGCATTTTGTCCTAGACAATTTTGCAAACAGGGTGGGGGCTGAGGTGGGGTAGGACAGGCGATAACTATGAGTTGGGCATCCTGAACCCCCAGGAGACCTGGCTCTCACAGACAGCTCTTCAGGTGTAGTTGGGTCTCGTTTAGGGTCAGCTGGTACCCTGCCCTCTGGCCCTTCCAGGGAGAGGGTGACCTCCAGCTGGAGGGAACGGCCAAAGTATTGTTTGCAGCTTTGCAGGAAGCTGTTTGAAAGGGTCATTGAAAAGTGATCTTACTAAATCAAGCTGTACCAATATTTTTGTTTCCTTTCATGCAATGCCACGTTTAAAGGCGTTAGATGGGACCTGTCTATAAAGCCTGGGAAACAAGTCTGTGTGACTTAAGTTCAGAAAAACAAAAGCATCCTGCTCTTAAAGCACAGAAAACAGAGAAGGTGGGAAGACCTACATCTGTCTCAGAGAAAGTCCTTGCTTTTGGCACCTAATGGATATTTGACAAAAAACAAAAACCCGAACACTTTTTCAAAGAAAGGTCACATATCCTGACACTTATGCTCAAATGATAAAGAATTTGCCTGCCAATGTAGAAGACATGAGTTTGATCCCTGGGTCAGGAAGATTCCCTGGAGAAAGAAATGGCAACCCACTCCAATATTCTTGCCTGGGAAGTCCCATGGACAGAGGAGCCTGGCATGCTGCAGGCCATGGGGTTGCAAAGAGTCAGATACAACTGAGCAACTAACACTTTCCAAAGTTCTAACAGATTTTTAGAACAAGAAGCAATTATTAATTGTATGGTCTATAACTTATTTTTTAAATAAATGACAAATAACTTTCACTTGTCTGGGAAATGGCTTTGTGCAATGTTGATGGAGAAGAGAAATTCAGAGACTTGACCTCCCAGATGTCCCCAGTCTCCATCCCAAACGATGACACTTGAATTAAGACAAAGTGTTTGAAGAGGTAAAAACTGGGAACCTGCTGATCTACACATGGCAGTCACTGGGCAGGTGTTCACCACTCTCCTCTCCATTCAGATGAAACATGGAAGCCCCTAAAACCAGTAAGAATCACCGGATCAAGGAGTAAAGAAAGAATTAACAGAGCATGAAAAGGAGAATTTTCCTCTCTTCACAACGTGATCAAGGATCATCTGTGAAACCTAAGTCTTTTAACTTTTAGAGGAAAGATCCACAAAAGGAACAGAAAGCTGTTACATGGATAAGGAAAGAGGCCAGGCCTCTGAGGAAGGCAGTCTGCCAGGTCTAATGGCTAAACTGAGCCGGGGCTGCAAGGGGACCCCCACTCTCCTACAACAGTCTCCCCACAGCTCCTCTGAGCTCTGTAGAAACCCACAAAGTCTTGGCACTTCCTAAAATGGACAAGCTCTCCACCTAAAGTCAGGGAAAGTACAAATCAGACAAATGGCTGCTAGTTTTGAACTAAAATGCTAAGATCACAACACTGTCTAACATTAGCAAGAAAAAGCACTAAAAGTCTTATTCTTGTAGCTGTAGCAGCAGCTACAAACCTGCTGCTGCTGGCTTGTAGCCTTTTATGTTTTACATAATTTAAATATTTTGCAGGTGAAATTTAACCTACAAATAGCTGTGAGGGAAATGACTCCTTCAGAAAAGCCTCCATCTTATAAGTGAAAGGCATGTGTAAGTTCCCACTGTTGGGACTGTCTGGAAGGGACCAGCCCCATTGTGGTAGGATCTAAGGAGTTCAGTAATTACAAAACCCTAAAGCAGGTTGCCACATGAAACCCAACTGCAAAGACAGTTAAAGAGGTGTGAGTTTGTCGGATGTTGTGTCTGAGGTCATTCTTGCTGGCTCCACTTATTAAATTAACTAAGCCTATTTTTTCAATGAAAGGAAAAAGCAGGCAAACTAGAGATAAAAACTGAGTGCTTACAAATAGACTTCTGATGTTTTACTTCTCTTTTGACGCAAGAAAGCAAGCCTGATTGCCCACTAAGGCAAAAAGCTGACACCTCAGAGGTTCTCTATGAAACTGGACTAGTCAACAGCAGTGATCGTGACAGTAACTGATACTCCTCAGGAGAACTTCTTAGACTTTGGTCCACGTGAACCACCTGGGGTTTTGTCAGAATGCAAACTGAATCAGGCAATGGGGCCTGAGATTCTGCATTTCTAACATGCTTACAATACTGTCGGTCTGCAGACCACACTCTGAGTAGCAAAGCTATTGCTATGGTTTACTGAGAACTTTCCTTGGTGATTCTTTAGTTTGTCTGGGTAGGTGAGAATCTGTAATTTATAAGGCTCTTTAGGGAATGTATCTTATTCTAACATGAACTGAACCGATCTTATTGCAAAAAATAGCACTAGGCCAGTATAAGCCATGTGTCACTCGATACAACCGGCTGCCAAGCTCAAGTCTACTGATCACTTCTGGACTTTTCTAGAAATGTTTGCTACTTGCCCTGCATATTGAAAGCTCAACAAAAGCCTGCAGTGTGAGTGAATGAATGAACACACAAATAAGAGAGGGAAGAAGGAAACTCAGTGACCCTGGCTCCTAGCTGGCCCCTGCGCATGTTTAAACTATCGTATTGGTCTTTCCACTGCTCATTTGTGGAGACAGGGGAACAGTACAAAACCATCATCATGTGTGGTGAGAAAGAGGGAGGGAGGGAGGAGGGAGAGGAAGGGAAAACAACACGGGCAGTAGCTGACTCTGCGGGACCACTGAGCGCCAGGTATGGAGTTAAGTCCTTTACATAGGCTGTCTACTTGATCTTCTCAAATCTTCTGTGGATTTTGGGTTATAAAGAGTCCCACTTTACAGACCGGGAAAGTAAACCACAGAGAAGGCTGATAACTCAAGGTAACCCGCTTAAGAAGGACGAGGTGGCTCTGGGCCCAGCTCTCCAAACCCCACCCTATAAGCTCCCTTTCCGTTGGACTCCACAAGCTGTTAGTATCCCACACCGGCTTGGCTGTGTGGCCTCTCCACAAAGGGCGTTAACACAACTCTAAAGAGCTATAGATATTTTTGGTGCCTGTGTTTCTATTGTGCTGATGCACCTTAGCACATGGTTGCCATGCGTTTACCAGTTTTGTCTAATTTTTTTTTAATTGAAGAGTAAACAAATACCTGTAGTGAATACTGAGAAGAAAATTGTTTCTGGAGGGGTAACTTTTTAAAAGTTTCAAGAATATACAAAGAATCTTCATGTACACTTAGTATGTTTTAATGGCTGGATTAAGAATTGATAGGAGTAGTTAAGAATTAATGAGTCGATAACTTTGGCACTTAGGAAGCCCTTCCGCTGCACTAACTCATTTGGTTCTCATGTCATCTCTCTGAGGTCAGGCAGGCAGCACCATCCTTGTTCCATCTGTAATACAAATAAGGCTCGAGGGATGTGAAATTCAGAGCCAGAGTTCAGATAGATACCTCCCTCCCCACACATCACTGCCCAGTGCTTAAAGACTTTATTTGCTTTAGTGACAACCAGCAGACTGACCACTAATGAAAATATTTTAAATTATATGAATAATATCATTTGGGCGCTTATCTCGCTAACCATTTTCTTCTACATTACCCTTAGAGAGTCTAATTAATGACCATGGCCACATACTCGGCAAGAGTCCTGAGCCACCCAGGGAACCGCTTGGGAGGCCCCGGGGTGGCACCTGGACCACGCAGCACACAGACTGAACCCACGACTGGCAAAAGGCCCCAGCTGAGTGCTTGACTTGAACGTGGAGAACTGAGACACACTGACCGCTCCTTCCAGGGCACGTGTGGGACGGGGTTTCCCAAACCGCAGAAGTAGCCCTCAAAGGAGTTCAGACACATGAATTTGACTATTCAACAGAAAAAACAATGGTTGTAGAAATAAAACTATGGGCCTCAAATCCTTACTCTGCCACTTAGCTAATTTTCCTAATTAGAGCAAGTTCCCTCACCTCGCTGCCTTAATTTTGGCATCCACAAGCTCAGACAAAAACACACACAAGCAGAGATGGAGGGAAGGACAGAATCTGGCACGCTGGCAGCATCGGGTGTGTGGTGTTTCCAGGCACAGAAAGCCTGCTCCAGAGCCTGGCCCACAGCAAAGTGAGCCTCTGCTTTTACTCAACTCTGAAAATGCCAAGCAAGGGAGAGTTTGCGAGCATTAATGGCCTATGAGCAATATGGGGGCATTCTGATTAAAAATCTGCACGGTTTACTACAGACCAACTTTGTTGCAAGTGCTGTCTCTGGCAATAGAAAGTGGAGTTTTTCCTTTGTGTGGCACTCTGCTCTAAGTTTATGGATCTGGGGTAGGAAGAATAAAATATTTACCTTTTCCAGGGCCTCTCTGTCAAGTAGTTCTTGCACAGCTAGCAGCTTGATGCTGTAAGAAAAAAAGTAAAACCACACTTGAAAACAAAACATTTCACGTCACCAAGCATGAGACAAGTCATGAAAACAAAGGTCTGAAATTTCAGCCTGCATTTCTACACCACCCCCAGTCTGAAGGTGACCTTTGGTTTGAGCTGAAATGACCATTTCAGAACTAGCTGAAATGTTTCTGAATTGTAAAAATGATTTTACCATAGAATCCAGCAATTCCACTTCTTGGCATATACCCACAAGGGTTGAAAACAGGGACTCAGATATTTGCACGCCCACGTTCACAGTAACATGATTCACAGCAGCCAAAAGGTGAGAACAATGTGCATCATTGGATAAATGGATAAACAAAATACAGTGCATACATATGATAAAATATTTAGCCTTAAGAGAAGGAAGTTCTGGCACTTGCTACAACATAGAGGAAACTTGAAGACACCATGCTCAGTGAAATAAGCCAGACGCAAAAGGACAAATACTGTATGATTCTTCTTACGTGAAGTCCCTAGACGTGTCACACCCAAAGAGACTCAAAGTAGAGTGGTGGCTGCCAAGGGCTGGGGGAGGCGGGAATGGGGAGTTATTACTTATTGGGTACAGAGTTTCTGTTTGGGAAAATGTTCTGGAGATGCTGGCGACGGTTGCACACAAAGTGAGTGTGCTTAATGTCAGTGAAATGTACACTTATTAATGGCTGAAATAGTAAATTTTATGTTGCATACATTTCCCCACAAAAATTTCTAAAAGCAATTGATAGTTGCTTATGTAAGCAACTTCAATAAATTCAGAGGAATATAAAGAAGAAAACAGTTACCCATGTTCAGCACTAATCTTCCCTTGATGTCCCTCTGGTGAGAATAAATAACTAAAATCACTCCTTATGAAGACAGCCTGCTCACCTGCTCATTTGTTACTGCATATGGATGGAGCCCTCCTGGGTGCAAGAAGCCAAGAGCACCTGATGACTATGACCTGCTCCTTGCCCACAAGTTCACAGCCTCCCGGAGGCCACGCTGAGGGAAAGGACCAGCAGGGTGCCAAGTGGACTGGCTGGGGAGCTGAGAGGAGCCCAGCCTGCCGAGGGCAGAGATGGCTTCCTCTAGGAGGGACCAGGTTAGCCTTGCCAGGGGAGGGGCCTGGGGAGAAAGGCAACCAGGGACAGAGGCACCACGGAGGAGAGAAAGGGCTTGGAGTGTATACAACTCGCCAGTTTCCAGCTTAGGGGCCAGAGCCCAGACTTCAGCCAGCAGCTGAGATGAGGGAGTTCAGATGTGTGGGAACAGGTCCCTTCTGTGACAAGTTGCTTTTGAAGTGTCTAGGGACACAATGAGCAGGCAGCCAGGGCAGGAAGGCCCAGCACACAGGAGGAAGTGGGAGCTTGGTGAGACTGTTTAGGGGGCAGGTCAGCTCTCCATGGTGTCGTTCTGCTCCCTCCCCACCCAGCTAATCTGCTTGTGGTCACTGGTCACTGCACCCCTACCAATCTGCACAAGCTCTCCGGGGCAGAAATTGGCCCTACCTGTACCACACACCTCCCTCAAAGGTAGTTATGCCCGTAACAAGTTTCACCTCAACCTACAGAATTCTTAATAATCTCCCTATACAGACAGGCAGGCACTGCCCAACCAAATGACTAGGTTTACCTAAAAGCAGTTCAGCAAGTGCAATAAAAGTGTTAAAGGCCTACAAGAAACCACCGCCACCACCACCACCAATTTAGCAGACATCAGGGCTAATGGACAAGACCCTGTGCATTCCCTCTGCTCCAGTCACTGAGTTTCCTTCATCTCTTGGACATGTTTGCTTTTGCTGTTTCTCTGGCATGGAAAGGTCATCCCCAAGACCTTGACAACACCAGTTACATCTAATTACATCATCCCAGGCTAAGTTCAAATGTTAACTTCTCCAACCACCATTCCTGGTCACCTTGGATTTTGTTTTTTTATGTGTACTTACTGGTTGTTGTTGTTTAGCCACTAAGTCATGTCTGACTCTGTTGCGACCCCATGGGTTGTAGCCCACCAGGATTCCTCTGTACAAGGGATTTCCCAGGCAAGAATACTGGAGCAGGTTGCCACTTCCTCCTCAAGGGGATCTTCCTGACTCAGCGATCCAACCCGAGTCTCCTGCATTGGCAGGCAGGATTTTACCACTGAGCCATCTGGGAAGCCTAAAGCATTTATTTGTCAGGTTGCTTTTGTCTGTTTCCTCTCACTAGCAGGGAAGCTCTTTGAGGCCAGGGGTTCCAGGGTCTTCTCATTACATCTGTGATGTCTATAACTGACATGAAGGACACTCAGGAATATTTATTTACTGGCTGCCTATGAGGGCCCAGGGGCTTACAGACCAAGTTGCTCCTGGTATGGAGAGCTAAAATCACCGGTCAAGCTTTAGTTTCTCTGTCTGACAAAAAAAGCCCTCCAATGAGATGACTGTGTGTGTTTTGTGTTTTCCTCGGTGTGGACAGTGCTACACACATTTGTAGAAATGCCTGCTCTGTCTGGTGGCAGGTCAAAGCTACCAGTCACTCCTCAGTTCAGTTCAGTTCAGTTCAGTCACTCAGTCATGTCCGACTCTTTGCGACCCCATGAATCGCAGCACGCCAGGCCTCCCTGTCCATCACTAACTCCCGGAGTTCACCCAGACTCACGTCCATCGAGTCAGTGATGCCATCCAGCCATCTCATCCTCTGTCGTCCCCTTCTCCTCCTGCCCCCAATCCCTCCCAGCATCAGAGTCTTTTCCATTGAGTCAACTCTTCGCATGAGGTGGCCAAAGTACTGGAGTTTCAGCTTTAGCATCATTCCTTCCAAAGAAATCCCAGGGCTGATCTCCTTCAGAATGGACTGGCTGGATCTCCTTGCAGTGCCAGGGACTCGCAAGAGTCTTCTCCAACACCACAGTTCAAAAGCATCAATTCTTTGGTGCCCAGCCTTCTTCACAGTCCAACTCTCACATCCATACATGACCACTGGAAAAACCATAGCTTTGACTAGACAAACCTTTGTTGGCAAAGTAATGTCTCTGCTTTTGAATATGCTATCTAGGTTGGTCATAACTTTCCTTCCAAGGAGTAAGCGTCTTTTAATTTCATGACTGCAATCACCATCTGCAGTGATTTTGGAGCCCAAAAAAAGAAAGTCTGACACTGTTTCCACTGTTTCCCCATCTATTTCCTATGAAGTGATGGGACCAGATGCCATGATCTTCGTTTTCTGAACGTTGAGCTTTAAGCCAACTTTTTCACTCTCCATTTTCACTTTCATCAAGAGGCTTTTTAGTTCCTCTTCACTTTCTGCCATAAGGGTGGTGTCATCTGCATATCTGAGGTTATTGATATTTCTCCCAGCAGTCTTGACTCCAGCTTGTGTTTCTTCCAGTCCAGTGTTTCTCATGATGTACTCTGCATAGAAATTAAATAAGTAGGGTGACAATATACTGCCTTGACGTACTCCTTTTCCTATTTGGAACCAGTCTGTTGTTCCATGTCTAGTTCTAACTTTTGCTTCCTGACCTGCATATAGATTTCCCAAAAGGCAGATCAGGTGCACACTCTAATTCCCAATGCACACCTCTAGATTCCATGTTATCAACATGTAACACAAGTTACAGGCTAAGGAGAGTCCAGCTGTAACTCAAGTTTCAGAAGCTTAAACTGCTTCTGAAATAACCACTGGAAAATACTTATATTGGAGGAACTTCTAAAACAGTCTCTTGTTCCTGCCCTTCTCTACAGTCATGAAGTCCGATTTACTATCAGATATCAACAGGTTAGAGGAAAAGATTTAAACACCGTTAATAAACTCAACTCTCTTTTTCTCCCTATTCACAAAGATACTATATTCAAAAGACTGTAGAACATGATCTGAAGACCAACAGTCTCAGGCTTTGAATAAAGATGAAATTAAAACAATTTCTGTTGACTCTTTTCAGAGTCAAAATCTGAAGGACGCTATTCCCTGCTTTCACCAGATTACTTTCCTCTTGAACAGGGATAACAAATACTTGGCATGCACACTCTCCAACTCTCCTCATCCCTTTGCATGGAACTTCCCCCCGTTAGCTTATATACAGCTTCAGAATCCTTCTGAACACTCCAGTAAGCCACAGCCAATCCAGTGAAGCTGGCATGTGAGATGAAACCAATTTAGCTTCTGCTCTAAAATTAATACCAAATAGGTTTTGCATGTTGAATGGAAACAGAAAAAAATAAAGACCTTTTCACACTATTTAAACCCAGCAACACAAATGAGCTTGCTTTAGGGGCAGATGGAGAAAAGATAACAGGACACTCAAATCTAGATGGTTTGAGGTTCATAATGGAAACAATACATGTTAATCAGAAGTTACTGCTCCAGCTCCTCATAACAGTGGATTTCTTCAGAAAGCTTGGGTTTTTTCCTCCTTAGAGTTGTAACCTTCGGGAGTTTCAAGATTTTTCCCATTACATAACTCTCCTACTGTTAGTTCTTACCTTATTGGAAACTCTCCAGGTTTGGAGTATTCGTTTCAGTGTTTATGGTATCAGATTCTTCCAGCACATCAGATACTCCCTGGGAGGAAATTTCATACACACGAGGAAGCAATGAACCCGTTTACCAAATCCTCCATCTGACATCTCTAACTTCTTACCCTGGAAGGAATCTCATCTCTCAATTCCAATTTTGCCCCTCTTCTCTCCCTCCCTCTCTCCATGTCTCTCTCCTTCCCTCGTTCCATCCTTTGCTAATTCCACAAACATAACTGGCACCAGGAAAACAAAGATGAACGCACTATTGTTTCTGACCTCAAAGGGGCTAGGATGCTTCTGGGGCACAGGCTATGGGAGCCATGTCTCTCTGAGGCTCTCCGAGTTCCAACATGGACCACCAGAGCCGGACTAAACAGCGCATGTCTGTGGGGTGACCTGGTGCTGGGTCAGCATCCTGTGAAAACAGCAGAGCTCCCGTCAGATGGAAGCTTCAGTTTCTTTTTCACACTTGACTTTGAGAAGACAGGCAAGTCACACAAAAGCAGCTGACAGCCGTGATTTATTTGGAAAAAAGGCCGTTTCAAGGCCAAGTTCTGAAGTCAAGATGGGCAACACTTGGAAGGACCTAGAATGCATGCAATTAATGTTTGCTAAGTAAGCGACAAGGAAGTGAAGCACTTGAGGGCAGATGTCTTTAGAGCTCATTAGTGGCTGGCACAGTGAGGGCTGTAATGGAATTTGAAGCAGTGAAGGGGAACGAGTCAGGTAGACACTGACAGTAAGGAAAAGAAGAAGCAAAGTTAAAGAGAAGATGGAGGGCTCCCTGTTGCTTAGGGTGGCAGGCGCAATGAACCTCAATGACCCTGTAAAGGGAGATAACAGGTAACTATGTGGGTGCACAAAAGCACTTAAAAGAATAAACTCCCAACCATACAGAAACTCTCGCTTCCAGAACAGATTACGACCCACACGGCACCAGAGTCAAGAATTCACTCTAGCCAGCTTTCTCTGAGGATTCTGACACTTTGAGTTTCCATTGCATTTATTAAGTGCCATAGCTTAGTGCATGAGATACAGTAGGTTTCAATAAATGCAGAAAGTGTGTAATACAATGGAGCCAGCATTCACTGCCCAGATAAAGCATTTAAGGGGTAAGTATTATGTACCAGGCACTCCTGGATGCAGAGGAAACAATGATGTACAATGATACAACGTAGCCTTTGCCTTCAAACTTCTAAGTTTAATGGAGGAACCAGGTAAGTGCATCAACCAGGTGAAGAGCGCTCTCTAGAGGCAAACTCCGCTGCTGTGAAGCTCTTTGGAAGAACTTAGTAACACACAGCTGGGAGGCTTCCTGGGAAGTGACTCCTAGGCTGACCCTTGCAGGCTTGCAAGGCGGAGAGGTGGGGTGGCAGGAATAGCACGAGGTGGGAGGCCAGGCACAGCCCGGGACTGCAGAATGACCGGGGAACACGGGGTGTCTGGGGTGTGGCGCAAGTGCTGAAAGGTTCTTCTGCAGAAACAAGCAGGGCCAGGCTAGCCACATTAAGGAGCTTGGCCTGTACTTGGGGGGCAAGGAGAGGCCAGATGATCTAGAGCTGTGGTGTGGCAGAGGACCCAGGACACAGAACATGCCCGGTAAATGTATAAAATGGCTCTGATGTACAGAACCCCTGGGGGTGGAATGGGATGGAGGACAAGACTGGAGGTAGCGAGACCTGAGATAGGTCCTAGGAAGAGATGACGGAGGCTGGTGTGGGGAAAAGGCACTGGGCTATTTCCAAACTGATCAGCAGCTGGCAGAACCTGATGAAGAAGCAGCCGTGGGGGGTGTGGGAGAGAAACATCCCCTCGGCTCCCAGCCTGTGAAAGTGGGGGCTGGAAGGACCAGCTATGTGGCCTGAAGACAGTGAGTCAGGTCCTGGACACACTGACGCTGGGGCCTGTGGGAACTCTCAGTGGGGTATGAACAGCAGCTGACCGTCCCTCCGCGAGTTCCAGGCTCTGCAGTAGACACCAGGCACATGAGGGCGGTGACTGAGGAGTCAGGTCACCCAGAGGGCTGTGCAGAGGGACAGAGCCTGAGGACCATCACCACATAAGAGGCAGGCAGAGGAGCAGGGCCTGTTGGGGGAAAGAGTAGGAACTGCCAGGAAGGTTAAGGAAAACCCAGAGCACGAGGCCCAAGAGCCAAGAGGAGAGCGCGTCACACAAAGTTGGGGGGTGCTGGCTCTGATTCTGAGGAAGCCAGGGAAGCTGGGGCTGGTGTTCTGGAAGAGAGAGCTTTCAGGAAGTGGTAGAGGCACCAGGTTTCACAGTGAGGAATGGATGAATGGATGGGAGGTGAAGAACAGGAAACAGTGAGATTAAACTCCAGGTAGAAGAGGTAGGGTGGTAGGTCCCCAGCAGAATTTGCCTCAGGGGCGGAAGGTAAGCCAAGAATTCCTCACCATATTAAGTGCACATAATTATTATTATAATAAATAAATATCAGTTCAGTTCAGTTGCTCAGCTGTGTCCGACTCTTTGCGACCCCATGGACTGCAGCATGCCAGGCCTCCCTGTCCATCACCAACTCTTGGAGCCTACTCAAACTCATGTCCATTGAGTCAGTGATGCCATCCAACCGTCTCATCCACTGTCGTCCCCTTCTCCCACCTTCAGTATTTCCCTGCATCAGGGTCTTTTCAAATGAGTCAGTTCTTCGCATCAGGTGCCCAAAGTATTGGAGTTTCGGCTTCAGCATCAGTCCTTCCAATGAATATTAAGGACTGATTTCCTTTAGGATGGACTGGTTGGATCTCCTTTCTGTCCAAGGGACTCTCAAGAGTCTTCTTCAACACCACAGTTCAAAAGCATCAATTCTTCAGTGCTCAGCTTTCTTTATAGTCCAACTCTCACATCCATACATGACTACTGGAAAAACCATAGCTTTGACTAGACAGACTTTTGTTGGTGAAGAAATGTCTCTGCTTTTTAATATGCTGTCTAGGTTGGTATAACTTTTCTTCCAAGGAGCAAGCATCTTTTAACTTCATGGCTGCAGTCACCATCTGCAGAGATTTTGGAGCCCAAAAAAAGAAAGTCTGTCACTGTTTCCACTGTTTTCCCATCTATTTGCCATGAAGTGATGGGATCAGATGCCATGATCTTAGTTTTATAATTATATATAAATATAAATATGGGGGAAAAAGTGATAGATGCTCAGTCATGTCTGACTTTTTGCAACCCGTGGACTGTAGCCCACTAGGCTCCTCTGTCCATGGAATTCTCCAGGCAAGAATACTGGACTGGGTTTCCATGTCATTCTCCAGAGGATCTTCCAGACCCAGGGATCAAACTCAGGTCTCCTGCATTGCAGGCAGATTCTTTATCATCTGAGCCATCTAAATATATATTTATATATATATATATAAAATAAAGTGCAGACATGACCCCTCTCGGGGCTTCTTCCCTTCTCTCCCTCCTCTCTTGCTTTCACCACCCCTCCCCTGCGGTATCATCATTCCTCTCCACCAATGGTATCATCTACAGGGCTCAGCTTTTCTTTGAGAGCATAATCACCATTTGTACAATTTGGGGGAATCGTAAAGGTCAGAAAGGGGCTTCCCTGGTGGCTCAGATGGTAAAGAATCTGCCTGCAATACAGGAGACCCTGGTTCGATCCCTGAGTCAGGAAGATCCCCTGGAGAAGAGAATGGCTACTCACTCCAGTATTCTTGCCTGGAGAGTTCCATGGATAGAGGAGCCTTCTGGGTTCACAAAGAGTCAGACACGACTGAACGACTAACACACTAAATGTCAAAAGAGTCCTAAACAATGCCAGGGTGGTTTTGTTTTGCTTTTGGGTAATACAATATTTCCACAACCTCTTCTGAAGGAAAAAGGGGAAGGCATGGGCAATTCCTGGGAATGCAAGTTCTATGCCAGTGCAGGAGCCCAAACTGTCCCCGGGCCTGGCAGCCAGGCCACTGAGGACAGCAGGGTTTCCATGCACACCTTCAGCAGGAAGCCAGAGTCTTGGCCACAGCAGAATAAACTAGTGGGGTGGAGGCAGGCAGCCTTCCAGCAAGGAACAGGAGTGGCAGGAGAAGAGGATGGAGGGAAGGGCAGAACTGTAAGCAGGGCCATTGGTCCCGGGAACTGGCTGCTCTCTGCTCATGTGTCCCATGTAGGATGGAGTGGGGGCACTTATGAAACTTCACAAAAGTCAAATTCAGAAAGCATATCAATCCAGTTGTCTGAACACTTCCCTTTCAAGGAAAGCTCCCCATTATCTTCCCCTGAGCAAAGTAAGGAAGAGTTCCCTCTTTCGATCACCAAATTCTAGAAGTTGCCGTGGGTGTTAGGTTCAGACTCATTTTCTCTAATGCTTTACTATTTTCCACCACTGGCTGAGGGTTGAGAACACAGTGGTCATCAGCCTCTGGATGCAAGTGGGCATGGACTTGGGAAGAGAGGACCAGCTCCCAGGGAAGGAGGGGTTCATCTCACACGGGACCTTTCAACCCCATCACAGCCAAACACGCTTGCATCCCACCCTTCCCCTCCAAAGCCACGTGCTGAATCAGCACATCAGGACTAGAACAGTCTATGTGGAATTTAGCTTGGGTAACTCTTCATGGCAAGTTTGCAAGAACTAGTCTGCAAAACACTGGGCAGGAAACTTCTCTGATGATCTTCCTGTGGTTTTTGTTCTATTCAGGTTTTCAACTGCTTGTATCAATTACAGTAAGTTCCATTTCTTCGAAGACTGTCTAATCCCTTCAGATTTTCAAATTTTGAGCCCAAAATTGCACTAGTAATCATTTTTAACTTGAAAACAACTTCTGATTCTGTGGTCAGACCCCCTTCCTCATTAATGTGTATAGATATTTTTTTCTCAATTAAAAAAATTGGATTTCTGAGAAATCAGTCTATTTTGTTGGTCTTCTGAGAAAATCAGCACAGGATTTATCAAGCCTAACATCTTTTTCTAATTAATTAAGGTCAACATTTATCTTTACTGATTTCTTTCTCCGACTCCCATTGTTTTCTTTGGTTTCTCTATTTGCCTTCTTGAGTTAAATATTCAGTGATCTAGATGATTTCTTGTATACATAAAGCCATGAATTTTTCTACAGGTAAGTATTTGTCCTTGTTTCAAATCCGGTTATGGAGGCTTCTTGTTATTTTCTGTCTAGTCTGCTTTGGTCTCTTATGGACTCCATAGTGTTTGGATTATGCTTTTTTTTTTTTAATCTCTGAGTATTTGGTTTTAAATTTTATAATTTTGTGTTTTCTATAATTCTAGTACATTGTGGTTAAAGAAAGTACCCTGTGTCTTTTCTGCTTTTAAAAATATATTGATGCTTTTTTTGGTCTACTTTATGATGAGTTTTGTTTTTCTGTTTCCAGTGTTTGAGAAGTTCCGGTTGTTTTTGAATCTTCCAGGATTTACCTGTAAGTTTTTCGTATTAGCACAGGGACAGAAAAGAGCTCTGGGATCAGCCAGCCTGGGGTTCAAGCACCACCTACTGGTGCAGGACCTTAGGAACCTTAAGAACAGTGGGTGGGAGGGAAAGGACCTGGCAACCACAGCTTGGCTGTGAGCAGAGATGATGAAGGTAGAGCCTTTAGCATGCTGCTTAGCTCAGAATAAACCCCCTTTTACTAGTAAAAGGTAAAAACCTGGTAAAAATCTCCTTTTACCAGAGTAAATGGCAATTACTGGTACCAATACTATTCAGAATCTTTCTTTAGCCATTAACAATTCTCTAAAGATTAAAATAATACAGGAAATAACTTTTTTTGGGGTACCAACCTATTTCAGATAAATAACACAACAAACCTTTACCTCCTCTTCCCTCGTTTATCTCTGTTAACAACACTCTAGGCTTTAGACCCAGAACACAGGCACACTGTTGACTTTCCATTCTACAGTTTATCTTAGGAACAATTTCTGACATTTGTATGTGCTGGATAACCAGACTTAAAATAATAATTTAAACTGTTCTGTAGGTTTACTGATTACAGTGTCTATGTGACCTATTCTTGAGCTCTGTTCTTCCTTACCACTTCAGCTTCTGCAATATATCTTTAAAATTTAAAAGAAAGGAACATGTTTATTTTCCTAAGCCCTTGCATGTCTGAGAATGTCCTTCTTGATGGGCTTCACACACAGAAGACACTTCAGTAAGTATAAAGTAGCTGGGCTACAACATAACCTCCCCAGCCCCCCACAAAAAAAAAAAAAAAAACTTTATAGATGGTTTGCAAACTTACTTGAAGCAGAAGAGCTTTTACTCTTTCAGATTCCCAACCCAGATAGGTGTGAATATATACAAACTTAAAAAAAAAAAAAAAACTCCCTGGTATTCTAATCTGATAAGTTCAATATAGAGAACAGATCTAAAGTCATCTTGATTTTTATGATTCTTCTATTTGAGCACTTATGAAATGTGTTTTTTTCTTCCCCTTTATTTTTGTACTCTGTATGTGCCCCAGGGTATGCCCACATATGGGCCTCTTTCACTTGAGTTTGTTTAGAATGTGGTTAGTGAGCGCTTTACATTTATACACAGTCTCTCATTGGCTCAGGGAAGTATCTGATCAGTTCAGTTCAGTCGCTCAGTCTGACCTTATGGACTGCAGCACACCAGGCTTCCCTGTCCATTACCAACTCCTGGAGCTTGCTCAAACTCATGTCCATTGAGTCAGTGATGCCATCCAACCATCTCATCCTCTGTCGTCCCCTTCTCCTCCCACCTTCAATCCTTCCCTGCATCGGGGTCTTTTCCAATGAGTCCGTTCTTTGCATCAGGTGGCAAAGGTATTGGAGTTTCAGCTTCAGCATCAGTCCTTCCAATGAATATTCAGGACTGATTTCCTTTAGGATGGACTGGTTGGATCTCCTTGCAGTCCAAGGGACTCTCAAGAGTCTTCTCCAACACCACAGTTCAAAAGCATCAATTCTTCGGTGCTCAGCTTTCTTTATGGTCCAACTCTCACATTCATATACGACTACTGGAAAAACCAGTACGGACCTTTGACGGCAAAGTAATGTCTCTGCTTTTTAATATGCTGTCTAGGTTTGTCCAGGGCACTAACCCCAATAATGACCAATACCAATAAGCCAAATGTGGGCTGTCAGTTCCATATTCTGTATCTAAACCTTGACTCTTGTTCTTTATCTTCTATTTTCCAGAATAGTTTCTCTAGTTTCTTTTTCCTTCACCCACATCACTGATTTGATATTCCATAGCATTTGTATTAGTTTTCCCTGACTGCCCTAGCAAATTATCACAAGCTTGGTGACTTGCCACAACAGACATGTATTACAGTTCTGGAGGCCTGAAGGCTAAGATCAGTGTCACCAGACCAAATGAAGTTGTCAGAACAGGTGTACTTCCTCAGGAGGTTCCAGGGGAGAATTTGTTCTCTGCCTCTTCCAGCTTGTGGTGGCAGCTGACATTCCTTGGCTTGTGGTCACATGGTTCCAATCTCTGCCTCCATGGTCACACTGCCTTCTCTTCTATCATCAAATTTCTCTCGGCCTATCTTTCAAAAGAACACTTGTGACTGCATTTAGGACCTATGTGGATAACACGGGATAACCTCTCCATCTCTCAAGATTCTCACCTTAAACACATTGGCAAAGTCGGTTTTTGCATTTAGTGTTCACAGATTTCCAGATTAAGATATGGGCATCTTTGGGGGGCCATTCTTCAGCCTCTCACATATTAATACTCTTCTGTTAATACTCCTGCAAATTTGGATCTTAGTTCTGCAGCTGGATTTTTAATCTGTATCTTTTTTTTTTTCCTTTTTGTTGCCTTTTCGTATCAACCCATCTTTGCCTTACATTTTTCTGCTCCTACTGCAGGGAGGCCATGTCCTTTTGTAGATACTGCGAATGCTACACATTTCCCCCAAATGCTCTTCTGGAGCCTGCTGTAGGTGATTTTTCCAAAAACAGACCTGCTTCTGGGTCTTTAGAAGCTATTGCCTTTACCTTATCCTGGAGACTTTTCCCCACAGTCTTTTTTGTCTTTGTGTGCATGCTCAGTTGTTCAGTTGTGTCTGACTTTTTGTGATCCCATGGACTGTAGGCCGCCAGGTTACTCTGTCCATGGGATCTTCCAGGCAAGAATACTAGAGTGGAGGTTGCCATTTCCTCCTCCTGGGGATCTTCCTGAACCAGAAATCGAACCTGTGTCTCCTGCATTGCTGGCAATGGCAGGTGGATTCTTCACCCCTGAGCCACCAGAGAAGCCCTTTTTTTGTCTTCATTCATCCTTGAATAAGGAAAAGTTTGTCCAGACCAGTGATGAAAGTTCAACAGATGTTATGAGTAGACTGGCAATGGTTCCATTTTCTGCCCACCTGCATAAAGAATGGATCTTTCTGTACCCACTGTGGGAGAGGACAGGGCAAAGACATAGCTTCCAGTGATTCAGAACCCTTGCTCTAACAAAGTTCATTTCCTTCCCTGAGACTTAACTCAAGACAGAAAGCTTTCTATTTTCCCGCATGCACAGCTCCCAGGGCACCCTCCTTACAGCACTTTGCTTTGGGGAAACATACTTACTAGAATGCACTGAAACCCTGCCAGTTTCTCCTATTTCCCATCTGGTTTTCTTCCCATGGTTTCTTTCTCTACTTGGATACAGGGAGTAACAAAGACAGAGAGAGATGAATTTACAAAAGACCACATCTGAGGCCTGCAGCTGAGAGGAGGAAAAATAAAGTGTGTGTGTGGGGCGGGGAGGGCAACTAGTTAGAATTTACTTCAAGTACATGAGTCAGGAACTAAACAAAAGAGAAGGTATAAAGTACTTTCTGACTTTTCTCAGGGAGAGGGGGTTGAGGGTTCCTTTCCATGAATCTTCATGTCATCAATTACATCCTAGACAGAGCCCCATGGCCCAGCTCTGTCTTCTCGACATCATCAGTTGATGTTTCCAAGATCCTGGCATTTGTCAGTCCCTGGTTTTTGCTGACTTGGGAGTTTTGTTATTTTTCTGTGTCATCATGGGTATATCAGGGAGAAATCAGGAGGAGCTGCAAGTCACAGGGCACCTGGAACCAGGGTGGAGCCTGTGTCTTTCTGATGAACAGGACGATGGTTTCGGCAACAGCCAAATGCTTCCAGAGAGAGCATCTCTGAAGGGCAAGATGATGTCTGGTCTTCTATTTTTAGCAACTGGATTGTTCAGCAGATGGGAAGACAGGCTCCCCCTCAAACTGCAGGGCTCTGGATCCTCCACATGTGGAGAAGTTCCCCAAAGAGAACCCGTTTTCCTGAGGGCAGGTTCAGTCAAGCTTCGGGCGCTTCAGGCCTCCAGGCTCTTGAGTACTTGGCAGGCATCCCAGATCCTGGCTCTCAGGAAGCCCCTTTGTGTGGAATCAGGCCAGTGCCCCCTGGAAATCACCGCAAGCACAAACCACAGGAATTGCCAAAGGCAATTTTAACTGAAAATGGCTGAAGATGAGCAGGGCTAATGGTGGACAGTGGAGGGGAGGGGGGCTCCTGGTGGAGACTGAGAAAGGCTTTTCCAACCAACACTTCTCCTCTGCAGCAGCAAATTGCCTACTTCATGCCACTTTCTAAAAAGGTTAAAACATTTGGCCTAATCTAAGGTCTGAGGCCCCACAAGAAAGCCCATTAGGAAGTTAACGGCATGGTTTAAAGGCAGGAGAGAAAATTACAGTAGACTGGGCGGGTTTATCCCTGGGAAGTTTGGAAGACAAGACACAGGAGCAGACTGAAATGTGGACAGAACCAATGAAGGTGAGAAAGAAGATGCTTTTTCCAGATGTCAGGTTCTCTGCTAAGGCTTTATTCTTGTTTCACTCATACCTCAACATTTTTCCTCAACGACACAGTGGTGACAAACTGCAGATCCCAAAACTAAAGAGCACTCAGGGAGTGGCTCTTTGATTTGGATACTACAAAATTAGTTTTTCTTACTCCTGGCTTTGGGATATTTTATTCTCAACTGAAGGGGCAGGAATTTCTACTCCTATTTTGCAGCTTCAAAGTGATTAGTTGGCTTGTGTAAGGTCCACACAAGAGCTAGAAACAGACACTTGAGCCCAGGTCCGTATGACTTAAAAGGACTCACATTTTTTTCTTAATTCATTCAACAAATATTTACTGAGCACTCACTACATGCCAGGCATGACTCTGGGCACCAGAGACAGAGCAATGAACAAAAAATCTTTACTCCCACTACTCAAAAGCAAAGTGGTCATTCAAACTCAGCTCAGGGCCCTAACTGGTACCTCCTAATTTCATCCTAAACTTCCTCCCCAGTGTCATATTTAACTGTTTAGAGATGAAGCCTTAGACCTTGGATGAGGTTCTTATTGATCGTTCTTAATCCAAGTGGTTATGGTAATGCAGGTCCACTCATCCCTAAGTCAAGGAGGTTTTCAAGTTGTTACCATTCATCTCTCTGATCCAAGTGAATTGAGGACTTCTTGGAACCTGAGGCTTCCCCTCCAATTTTTTTCAACACATGTTTACACGAGAAGGAGACATCTGGCTAATACAATCAGAAAATGCTGCAAATATCATTTGAAGATAGTTTTTCCTGAAGAAATCCTTTTCACCACCTTCCCCCAACTGCTTTTCCTGAACCCTTTTTGTTTATTCCTTGGCTTTCATGGTGGCGGTGGGCTCAGGGGTGTGGTATATGAACCAATCAGATCAAATGCACCAGATCAAATATCTACAGTGGGGACTGTGTCCCCATCCTGCGTGGCCTCACCTGGAAAAAGGTGGGCTGTAGCTGAGCCTGTTCCCTCTGCACTTCCACTTTCCTGTGGTCTTCTCTTAGCAGCTGGTTCAGAACCATGTGAGGTGTCTCTGGGGTGATCTTGTCACATTTTCCTATTTTCCCTTTCCATTCATTAGGCTTCCTTTTGACATTTTCATCTTTTGCACTGTAGGATCTGTGTACCAAATCCTGTGAGTACGGAGGTAACACACATATACACACACATTTTAAATGTGTGCTGGCCAACTCCTGGATCAATAACTAAGGGTTTGGGGCTCTTTTAGATCCCAGGTTTTTGTATTTGGGGATTCCTGTGGGATTCCATGTTACCTATCTTTTCTGTAAATGTCATGAGTTTAGGTTTTGCCATCTAGTTGCTCTTTTTGATCCCAATATTTTAATTATGTTTTTTTTCCAAACCTTCAGTGAAGTTTCTAGAACTATGCAGTGAACACCCACACACCTACCGCCCACATTCCACAACTGTTGGCGTTTTACCATATTTCTTTTCTCACATATTTGTCCTTCTAACCACCTACCAATCCATATATGCATATATATATTAATATTATTGATACATTTCAAAGTAATGCTACAGTCCAATTATTTGATTTCTGATATTTCACACAAAGGCTGGCCTCAAAATAATTCTTCCTCTCACTTTCAACTGACCCACTCCCTGCAGACCCCAGGTCCCAGTGTGAAACCCCAGCCTCTAACACCACTGCAGACCTGATGAATGCCTCTCCTTCAGGGCCTTTGTCTGGGGCTTTGTCTGAGGCTTTTGTTAGCCCTTTCTACCCTGGATGAAATCACCATTCACCCTCACCCTCTCCTCTTCAACCATCTAATGTTTCCATCCTAAGCCTGTCAGGCTACCATGAAATGAATATTTCTAAAGCCCAACTTTACATTTGATTTCAGCCAAGAAGAGTGGTATTTTCACACAGTTCTCAGTATAAATGATCCCTCCAGCTGTTCTTAAGGAAATGAGCCTGGCTCTGCTCTTGGCCCCTCCAGCCCATCACCCAACCCTTAGGAACAAGCAGCGTCACTTGTGCCCAGTGAGACTTAGCTACTGCTGCTTTCAATGGTCACTGCCACCGTCTCAAGAGTTTAGTTTCTTGTTTCATTTTTCTGGGACAGAATAAGAGCCATTAACTGAATGTGCAAGAGAAAAAAATTTCCACTTTCAGAACACACTGGAAATCTGAAAGTTATCTAACACAATATAGGGTCTGTGATTCCAGCTTAATGCTCCAGCCAAAATTCTTCATCTGGCTTTCAGTGCTGAACTTTCACCTCTTACCAAAGGCTTCTCTTCCATTTAGGCCAGATGAAATTCACCTCTGCGTTTTGTCAGAGGCAACGGCCTCCTTCCCCATTAATCAGTAAAAAGCGAACGTTTATTCCTTCTTGTAATGCAAACCAGCCAGTTAGATGCTCTGGGCGCGAAGTTGTTTAAAGCAGCAATTATGAGGGCATATTTCATAAGAGTCTTTTCTTTATTTTTTAAAAGAAATAATTTACTAAGCCCATATTTATTACAGAAAATTCAGAAAATACAAAGGAAAGAGAGAGAAAGGAAATGCTAACCATAATTCTGCAACCTAGGAATTACCATTAACATTTTGATATAAATCCTTTTAGACATAAAAAAAAGTGAAAACATAGTTTATAAAATTGGAATCATAATGTTATTTCTATTATTTTTAAACTGTTAAGTTATAAGTTATTGTCATTTTTATTAATTGATATGACTACATGTTATTAAGTACTGTCTGATGTAACTGTAATAAAGATATACATATAGATACAGATATAAATATAGATATATGCTATAATAATCCTTGTTGGACATCAAGGCTGTTTCTAATTTTTTACTGTTCTAATTATCGTTTTGGTGAAAAACTTGGAACATACTACTTTCTGAATAACTTTGTTTCAAACAAAAAACTTCCAGGAGGTCAAGGGCTATGTGCATTTTTAAGATTTTAAATAAGTTTGCAAAATTGCTTGGCAGATTTAGACTTCCACCAGTAGTTCTACAACGCACTCCCCTGTCCTGGGTAATTTCTGCAGATCCTCCCTAATCCAATAGGTGGGAAAGGTGCTATTATGCTACTCAAGTTTACATTTATTTGACCACCATTTTATTGGCCGTTTTCAACTCTTCTTTCATCAGAACTAGTGAATGACAGGGGAGCGGGGTGTCAGTCCTGGGAAATGTCTTCCAGCGCCAATGAGTGACACTGGAAGGCCCACAAGAGCTTTAGCAGCCCTGTACAATGAACACTCAGACCTCTGTCACTTAACTGAAGTTCTGGAACTATCTCCTTCCTCTCCTTTGTTAACTGGATAATTTTCTCTGGGGACACTAGAGTAGGGGGTACAGGAATTTTAGATTTCCAAATACTCTTGATAAATAATTATTTCCAATATTTTGCCCCCAATATTTTATATAGGCCCACTGGTGGGAAAAAAGTAGGACTAAAGCCCATTCATGGAGAGAGAAAAAAAAGTATTTGGATGTAATCATTTTCTCAAAATTATATGAATAAACCAGAACCAGAGCCAAATCTTTCCTGTGATTTTGGCAGCAGAGGAAGATTTACCTTTACAAGTGTGCAAAATGAGAAAGCACTTAGACTGGACACAAGTCTGTGCTCTGCAGGGAAGCCCGAAGTTCTTCCAGGAGGGGAAAGGGAGCTCCCAGGGACAGTGGAGGGACTTACCTGCTCTCGCCTCCCTCCCATGAATAGTCCCAACATGGGACAGGGTAGGTTCCAACTCCTCAGAATCTACCCATGACACTGTGCTCAACACAGGACAGACTGAACACAAATCCCAGGCAGCAAAGCCTCCAAAACATTGTGTCCACAGGCTTTTAGAATGCCAGAGGCACCCCACTGCAGGGGCAAATGGGCACTTACTCTTGGCTGAGAGCCTTGGTTATCTGGGAAATCTCAACCCCTGGTTTGCGGGGTCACCTTCAAATGTGTGGGGATCTGGCTAGTGTTTGGATATCTGTCCCTCTGAGTTACAAAGAGGAAAAAATCCACTCTATGCCTCCAGCAATTAACATTTGCTGCTGAGTGCCCATACTGCAAGCTGCAGCTAAGTCAAGCCTCTTGAAAGTAACAGCAGTAATCAGGGCTGCCTAGCTTTCATCTCTGGGGAATCCCAAGGTGCAGCAGGAGCTTGGTGACCCAGAATGGTGCCAAGTCCTGGCGAGGATAGAGGCCAGTGGGCTGAGGCTGGGTTTTGTTAAGAAACAGCATCTCACCAAGTTTTCAAAGCTACAGGTCCCGAACATCGCGGCTATGAATTCCAGCTGCTTGGTGTGAAACCTTATCCTCTAGTCTGTAACCCCTGGGGTCCTTCACTGTCTTCAATTTAAAATAGCGATTTCAGGGAGGCCCAGGAGGTTCCCTTTCCCCACCCCCACTCCCCTAACTGGCTGGCTCAGAAACTCAGAGTCAGGCCAGGAAAGCTGCCCGGAATCCCAGCAAAAACTGCTGACCACACAACAGGGAAGAAGCTTCTGCAAGACAGGGGCCTCTCTTATCAGCCCAATTCTCCAACCTCAGGGAATTCCAAAGCAGGTTTTGAGTTGACAACTTCAAAAATTCTTCCAGAAAGCAGGCAGTAAGAGAACAGACATCCTTGCTCTTGGAATTGTTTTGTTGCTGGCTCCTGCATAAGTGTCAGGGGAGCAAGTTAATTTCCAACAACCACTTGCTTGTAGTTTTGGGGTTAGGGCAGCAGTTCTCAAGCTTTAGTGAGCATCATCTGGAGGGCTGTTAAAATGGATTGCTGAGTCCAACCCCAGGGTCTTCTGTTTAAATACGAATTTGCATTTCTAACAAGTTCCCAGGAGAGGCAGTTGCCAGACTGGGACCCATACTTTGAGAACTCCCGAATTAGGGTATAATAGCTAAGAATGCCAATTTCATAAAGATTTCAACACAGCCAACCTCACATGGTTCACATCTAAGATCTCCAGACTAGACTTGAGGAGGCTTGCTCTGAGAGAATCCCAGTATCTGTGGATACGAAGGCCAACTGTAGCCATTGTGCTAGGCCATTTAATGTAAGACATTTGAGCATCCTTGAATTTTGGAATCCATAGGGGTTCCTGGAACCAATGTCCCATAGATGCTAAGGGACAAATTGTATTTGTCCCTCCCTCCTTACTATCCTTCCACTCAGATCTTCAAGTCCTCTTTTCCAAGACCAAACAGCTCACCTTTGCTCGAATGACTGATCACATTCCTTTCCCCCAGGACCTGATTGCAGCCCCACTCTAACACTGCTTTCTCCATTGATTTCTTTTTCGGTCTCTTACCACTACTGGCACTTGGTGCCTGCTCTCTCCTTGAAACTTTTCTCCTGAAACTCTCCTGGGCCCCCAGCACCTTCTCTGAATCTTTCTTATCCATTACTTCTTTGGGTTGCTTGCTATTTTCATTCACTCATCCTCCTGGAAACCCTATGTCAGGCAACCCTGATTAACAACAGTGGACAAGACAGACCCTGCCTTGCTCTCATGCAGCTGACAATCCAGTGGGGGGCATCTCCACTAATCAATTAATTGCACAAGTGGTCACTTAACTGCAAACAAGTCGAGTGCTCCAAAAGAGAAGAACAGAGTGCCAAGACCACAGATGATGGGGGTGGGATGGGGTTATTCAGCCTGGGGCAGGAAAGGATAAGGAAGAAGTGTCATAGGTTGGAACTGGTCTGGCACTGCTTTTGCCAAGGCCTTAAATATTAGTGAGCTAAAGAATTCAATCATATTTTCTCTCTCACAGTGACCATCAGTGATTCAAAAAGATGTTCTTTTCTCCAGCCCCCACTTCTCTTCTGAACTCCAGTTCTATATTTCCATTAGCTGCTGGACTCTTAAATACAATGCCACAGAGGGACCTCAAATTCAACTTGTTAGAGGAGATTTCCCCCCCACAAAGATATCCTACATCCCTTCCTCCAACTTGGACACCATCCAGTATAAGGCCTGAGCTATATTATTCTTGAACCCACCTACTCTCAGCCTCATCCATCATCTAAAAAGTCACCAACACCAGTTAATTCTATTCATCCAATAATTCTCCTGAATCTGCCCTTTATCATATATTAAGATCTCCAAACCCACAGCCATTCTTTAAAATTAACATATTTTTAATTTATGACAATAAAATATATACTCATTACAGGAAATTTTGAAAATGTACAAAATAAGATATTAGAGAATAACCACAGATAACATTCTGTCATATTTCCATATGTGCATGTGTCTTTATGTGTCTCATGTTTAGGAACTGCAATCATACTATGAACACATATGGTAGATGGTTATGCAGGTGGTTATCAGCAGTCACCTCTCGTGTGGGCTGCTCTCCCTGAGCCAATGGCTTGGTCATATGACTTGCTTTGGCCAATGGGACATTAGTAAGCATAATGAAAAAAAGGTCCTGGTTAAGAATGGATATGTAAATAACCTTAGAAAAAATATTTTTAAAGTCTGGATGATATCTCCTGCGTATATGTATCATAACTCACTATTTTCTCTATTGTTGGATATGTAGCTCTTTTCCATATTTTTATTATTTATGAATAATGACTATCTTTATTAGTACATATATCAGATGCATTTCTACTTATTTCCTCAGGTTAGATTTCTAGAGTTGACTTTACAAGTCAAAAGGTATGTATATAGTTAAGCCTCTTCAAACTTTGTGCCAGAGAAGTTTTACCCAGGTATACCATTACCAGCAATTTAGAAAAGAACCTTTCTCAACACAACCCCTGCTGGGTAACCTGAGTGGAAAAAAATGCTATCTCACTTTAATTTCCATTTCACTGATTACCAATAAGTTAAATATCCCCCCCAACACCACCCGCTATGCCTGCATGTATTTCTTCTGTACATGATCTGTATTTTCCCTTTGGATAATTTTTCTACTGAGATGTTAATGTTTTTCCCCTACAGATTTACATAAGCAACAATTTATATAGTAAAGGACTGTTATCTGTTATATTTGGCAATTTTTCTACATTGACTATAACCTCTTTTTTAATCCTTATGATACACAGAAGTTGATTTGTAAAACAGTCCAAGTCACCTATTTTCCCCAGTGCTTTGTCTTAGAAAACCAACTCTTACCTAGAAAATAAGATAATCTCATATATTCCCTTATTTTTCTGTGGTTTAACTCAAAACATCAAATCGGAATTTATTTTGGTGTACACTGTGGAAGAGGATGTAATCATTTGCATTAGTAAGTAATCACTTACTAAATAATCCATCCTTTCTCCCCTCTGATTTGTGATGCTCCATCATCCCATTTTAAATTCTCACAAACACTAGGATTGGCTTTGAGATATTATTGTATTCCTTTATCTTTGTATTCCTTTAATCTTTGTATCTACTCATACAGGCCAGGCCAGTCACAAACTCAGTCGTGTCCGACTCTTCGCGACCCCATGGACTGTAACCTACCAGGCTCCTCCCTCCATGGGATTTTCCAGGCAAGAGTACTGGAGTGGGGGGGTTGCCATTTCCTTCTCCAGAGGATCTTCTCAACCCAGGGAAGATCTACTCATACAACAAACACTATTTTATTACTGTGCATTTATAATAGTTTTACCATCATGCTTTCATATATTCACTCAACAAACATTTATCAAGCCCCTACTGTGTGCCAAGCACAGTTCTGGGCACCAAATACACACCAGTGAACCAGGCAAAGCGTTTGTCTGTCTGCTTTCCCTTTCTACTGGGGGAATCTACATTGAACAAGTAATAATAACATTCAATGAATACTTACTCTGTGTGCCAGCCAGAGAGTACTTGGCTGTTGGCCACTTTATGTGTCAAATCGAATCCTCCCAACAGTACCTGACATAGGCAGTGTCATTTCCATTTTACAGACGAGGAAAACTGACACCCAGGGAGCCCCATAGCAAAAAGGGGCAAAGGTGAACAATAATGCAGGCAGTGTGGATTAGAGCCCACCTCGCTGTAAATAAAGTGCATAATCCAGGTAAAAGCGGAGAAGTGTGAATGACAGGAAAGAGTGTTTTAGACAGGGTGATCAGGGAAGGCTCCCCTGAAGAGGAGGTGCTTTTTCAGCATAAACCTGAGTCGAAAGAAAGAGTGAGGCAGGAAACAGTCCAGACCAGAAAGAAACAGTTCTATGTGCAGGCAACAGCGAAGCTGAAGGTGGGGTGTTCTCCAGGACAAGGAGGAAGCCGGTGTGACTGGAGCTTGAGCGAGAGGGGGGCGGGAGGCAAGGTTCGGGAAGCCAGCCACCGAGGGCCCGCAGGTCCAGGCATGGAGGGAGATTCCATTCTGAGTGACAGCATGGCACCATCAGATGGGACCTGACGCATGCTTTAAAAAGATCACTCTGGACAGTGCGTGGGCAACAAACTAGAAGGGATATCATTACCCCCTCTTCATGAAAAACATGTCTTGACTATTCTCAGCTGTTTATCCTTTCAAAGGAATCTTAGACTCATTCTGTCATCTTCCCAAAAGCCCACTGGGATTTAACTGGAATCATTAAACACTCTAGGCACTGACTTGGGCAGAAATATCATCTTTGCAAAATGCTATATTCTCAGGAAACTAGGAAACTAGTTTATCTTTCCTCATATTCAAGTCATTCAAAAATCTACCAGTAAAAATGCTGAAATTTTCCTCCAGATCCAACCTGTTTCTGAACCCTCACTGTCACTTGCCTGCACTGTTACAACCAATCGCCTCCTAAAACTGGGGACCCCCTTCCCTCCCTGCCCCACCCTGGCCCGCCCCCCCAGCTGCCCCTCTGCTTGGTGAACCCACACTGTCCACACGACTCTCGGCCCCCCGCTTCCTCCTCCTCTTTGTCCTCAGTGAGCTCAGTCACTTCACCCCATTCTGAAAGACCCACATGGATGATCTGAGGCCAGGTGTCATGGGTGGAATAGTGTCCCACTCCACCCAAATCCATATGCTGAAGTTCTAATCCCTAGGACTTCAGAATGTGACTGTAATCAACGGTCTTTAAAAAGCTAAAGTTAAAATGAAGCCAATAGAGTGGCCCTAATAAAATATGAGTGCAGCCCGCCAGGCTCCTCTGTCCATAGGATTTTCCAGGCAAGAATACTGGAATGAGCTGTCATTTCCTTCTCCATGAGACCTTCCTGACCCAGGAATCGAACCTGTATCTCTTGCATCTCCTGCATTGGCAGGTGGATTCTTTACCACTGTGCCACTTGGGAAGCCTAATAAAATATGACAAATGTCCCTTAAAAAAAAAAAAAAAAGGAAATTCAGACACAGCTGAGTATAGAGGGAAGACCATGTGAAGACACAATAGTCATCTATATGCCTCAGAAGTCAACTCTGCTGACCCTTTGATCTCAGGTATTTACTTCCCAGAACCATGAAGACACAAATTCTGTTGTTTAATTTGCCCATTCTATGGTACTTCATTATGGCAGTCCTTCCCATAGCTGCAAAATGGGGCTGAAAGCTTCTATTAATCATGATAAAATGGAAAAGATAAGTGGCCAGGATTCAGAAAATACTGATTCTCAACCAGCCCTTTCCCATGGCTACAGCCACCCACATTTCCCAAAAGCAACAGCACCAGACCAATTCCTAGGCCAGGCAAGGCCCACAAACCACACGCAGCCTCCTGCCAACCCACCCTGAACAGGTACAGCCCACACAACTCCTCTGGCTTGCCACATTAAGCAGTCACTCCTAATAGCCTTCCATTAAAGCCCAGAAATTCACACTAAGTTGCCTGATAACCGGCAACAGCAAGAGAAAAGAACCCCTCGTGTATCCAAGACAGACACATTAATCAATAAAGGCAGCCACATGCTGAACTTGGCCTTGGTCTTAAAATCTTTCTCTCCCTGTTCAAGCAGCTCCTACTAAGGAACTAGAGCTGGCAGGGAGAGAGGACACCCCCCTGGCCAGCAGGCCTACAGAGCAGCCTGCAGTGTTTGCAGAATGAGACATGGTGATGGTTAACTGAATTTGATTTCTAAGGGATGGCTGGTCCCTTAGATGGGTAGATGGCTTTGAGGTTCAGCAGACCCGGGATCGAAGCTGGCAGACTCCGAGTGAAGGAGACCAAATACTTAGGGTGTGCTCACCACGTGCCAGCACTGCCCTAGTTTCATCATATACTCCTTAATGTAATCCACACAGCCCTGTGAAGTGGGTACTATCCACACCTCCAATTTACAGATGAGGACACCAAAGCAGAGTGGTTGCCCGACTTGCCAAAAGCCTGAGGTTTGAGCCCAGATTAGCTCTAGGCCTGTGTTTTTAACCTCTGGGATAGAAGCTTCCAAGCTCAGAGTCCATCAGGCTTGCCTGGAGGGCTTGTTAAAACACAGATAGTTTGGCCCCTCTCCAGAGTCTTCATTCTGAAAAGCGTGAGTGGGGCCTGAGAACCTGCATTGCTAACAAGTTCCCAGGTGATGCTGCTGGTCCAGGAACCACACTTGGAGAACCACTGCCCTATGGAAGCAAAACTACCTCTATAATGATAAGCCCACAGAACAGCTGTGCGAGATTCATGAGCCTACAGAGGAAAAGCACTTAACACAGGTAGGGGGGTGTGTGTGGGTGAGTGTGTGTGTTCTTTGCGACCCCATGGACTGCAACCCGCCAGGCTCCTCTGTCCATGGGATTTGCCAGGCAAGAATAATGGAGTGGGTTGCCATTTCCTTCTCCATGGTACAGCACAAGAGGCCCGCAAATATTGCAGTTCTTCCCTCTGACTCATGCCAGCTCCATGAGCCAGCAGTGGGTGGGGTAGGCCTTCTGTCTTCCTGTTTCTAAAACTCTACCACAACCTCCCTTGTGAGCCTGGGGCAGCCATCACTCAATTCCAAGGAAAGAGCAACCCCCCAGCTCCTGTGCCCAACCTCTAAGTATGAAACCATGCTGTTCTGATGCATCAGCATGGATGAAATCTCAGCAGAGCCTCATGTGTGGATGCCAAAGCCAACAGGCCTGAATTCCACCCACAACCAAACTGGAAGAGGTATGCCCACTTGATTTTGTGTTTCTAAATATTAACATCGGAATTTTGCAAACTTTGCTTGTTCTTTTAAAAGGGCTGTTATGAAGGGGATGAGGGAGAGAGGAGTACAGGGTCTGGTTTACTTCAAGAATAACCTTCTCCTAGTTTGAGAACTTGTCCGTCTGGCAGGCCACTTTGTCTCCCTGCCCTGCCCCATCCAGTGACACTGGGAACCCCCGTCCCTGCCACCCTAGACCAGGGCCGCCTCTGAACTGGAGTAACCTAGGCCTGCTGGCCCAGGCCCAGACAGACAGCTCATTCGGGTCACTAGGATTCACACTTTAAAAGGAGGAACACGCTGATGAGATAAAAATAAAAACTGCTGAGTGCAGAGGAGGCTCACCATTCCTGGAGGGCAGCAGGCCCCAGGCAGGCGTGTGTGTGCTCTGTCTTGCCCTAGTGGTGGCCAACGGCCTTGTATGGACAAAAGGCAAGAGCCCAGCTCCTTGTGTGGGTTAAAATCTTTGCACTGAAATTCCAGATGGGTGGTCGGTTCGCTTGGGAATGGAAACATCCAGAAATGGTGCTGTCTCCCCCAGGACTCCCCAGTAACTACAACAGAAACACTACAAACAGCACTTAAAGCATGAACTTTAACAGAGAGAAGGGATTCCCTGGTGGCTCAGACGGTAAAGAGTCTGCCTGCAATGTGGGACACCCGGGTTCCATCCCTGGGTCAGAAAGATCCCCTGGAGAAGGAAACAGCAACCCACTCCAGTATTCTTGCCTGGAGAATCCCATGGACAGTGGAGCCTGGCAGGCTACAGTCCAGGGGGTCGCAGAGTTGGACACAACTGAGCGACTTCACTTTTTAACAGAGCGATCTTACAGAATTGTATACAAAATGTTCTCGTGTCAGATCTCAAAACCAAAAAAAAATGGTAGCTGAAGGCAGAAAAGGACAATGGAATGGAGATCAGCTGATCATTAAGTTTCAGGGCAGGGCTGTTCCCGCCACTTCCTTCCTTCCTAAAGACCACATCCAGGGACACATTTTAGATGCAAAGCTGCTCCAGAACTAGCTAATCGGAACTCTTCCGGAATCTATAGCCTACGGACATCTAGTAGGATTTCAAGCAGGTGACCTAACTTGCCACCTGTCTGGGCTGTAAAACGGACATTCCAGGTTCAGAAGTTCTAACCCAAATGGATGACATTCAGAATGCATCTACCTTTCACTTCAGTTTATCTTCCTAGCAAAGATATCATTCGATCTTTCTGCTCAAATCTCTCGCCTCTCAAGTGCTCCCTGGACATCTTGGGCAAAATTAGGAGTGTTACTCTTGTGCTTCCACAGCCCCTGCTCATACCCACTACAATTCTAACTACAGTGATGCATGATGCTTTTCGCCTCCACTGGAATCTGAGCTCCAAGAAGGCAGGAGTTGTCTGCCAGTCAGGACCTGCTGCTGCTAAGTCGCTTCAGTCATGTCCGACTCTGTGCAACCCCATAGACAGCAGCCCACTAGGCTCCTCTGTCCCTGGCACCCAGCATACCCTTAATAAACATGTGCCAAAGGAATGGTTCCTGCCTGGCCTCTCTCACAATTTTAGGAGAGCATACTAAAGTATCCTGTAATGGAAAAGCCCTATGAAAATGGAAAGTATTACAGTCTACAGTTTAAGTTATTAAGGTTGAAAGCTTTTTTTTTTTTTCTCCCAGTGGCAGAAGAATGCTATGAAAGACTCGACATCAAATGCTATAGTGATCATTACAGGCCCAGACGGCATCCTAGCAGCCTTTTGGCCTCACTCATAAGATGCTGAGTGATACAGCTTCTACGCCTGCACTGCCCAAGACAGCAGTCATGAGCCACATACTGCTCCTGGGCACTTGAAATGTGATGGTTATGAAGTGAGATGTGCTGCTAAGGGCAAAACACACTGGATTTCGAAGAGCACACAAAAAGAAGGTAAACTATTTCATTGGTAATTTTTATGTTAATTATGTACATAAATGTTGAATGTTACTATTTTGGATCTACTGGGTTAAATTAAAATTAATGCCACCTGTTCTTACTTTTTAAAAACTGTGCTCGCAGAAAATTAATGCCACGCTCCCACTTGTAGCACTGTATTTTGAGTCTGTGCTGTTTCTTGGATAGTCCACCAAGAACAGTTCTCTCCGACCCAGCCCTGGAACCTGAAGAGGTCTGCTCATTTTCTGGGATTCTTACGATAAAATTCTATTCTTTAGTTAGTGTCTCCATCCAGGGATACAGCCTTGTTATCACCCAGCCTTCAGCCAGGGTCCTGGAGCCAGAAACCCTCTCTGGGAGGGTCTGGGGCAGCCTGGCTGTCTCTAGACAGCAGCCTGCATGTCGTCTGGGCTTGAATGCACATGGACCGGCGTGTGAGTGGAGGATGCCACGGCCTCAATTCAGCCCATCTTGGCAGTATGAGCTCATTGTACTGGAGGATTTCTGCTCTTATTTAGGTCAGTGGCCCCATTACCCCAGAGTCTGAGAAAGAGTTTCTATGGAATTTTGTTTTTACACTCTTTGCTATCCTTGTCGTGTCTTTGCAGAAAATGCCACTTTGCAGGTGTTAAACCTATAAAAAATAGCTGGAAAACTGGTTTCCAAGTGCTATATACTCTGCCATCCTGATAAAATCGCCTGCTCACTTCGGGAATTTGTTAACCATTTTCAAAAGTGAAACATGTGAAAGCCACGTCATTTGGGGGAAAAGAGTCACTTTATATGCTTTCCACCTGCAGCTCAGTTTTCTAAATCAAACTTGAGACAAACGCCTTCACACTTCCCCACACAGCACTGGAACCCAGAATCAAAGAGCCACATTGCCCATGAAACTTGAACCCCCTTGCAGAGCTCAAGAGAGGCCAGAAATATTCTGCAGGCCACTCCCCACCTCCCATGTGAAATATAAGACATGTCTTCCTAATTTGCAAGATAATCATGGGGCAGTGACTTACATACGATACAGTTTTCAAAGGAGAGGAGTCTTTGGAGTCCAAGACTGTTAATTTCTTCCCATTGTTTATCTCCCAAGAGCCCAGGAGTGAGTGACAGAAGCTCACACCGCCCCCATGCGTTCTCGGCTTTCGTTCCTGATGAAACGTGATGTCTGTGTGTCGTGTTCAGCTGCCATCCCTCTCCCCTACCCACCTTGCACTGCCTTGAGGGCCAGGACACCAGGCACAGCTAACCCTTTCCCTGCTGAGAATCAGCATAGTTGAGAGCCAGAGAGGTAACTTGTGTATACAGGCCACTGGTGGGAACAGAAATGAGCTTGAACCACTGTTCCTGGCTTTATGTACAGCGAACCTTCCACCCAGTCAATAGCCATTCCAAGATGGTCTTGCCACCAGTTCCTGAGATTAAAGAGCCACGACTCATTCATCGGTACACCTACAGTGTCCAGCATGGGTTCTGGTGCCCAGGAAGGTATCAATAGACATTTGCTGATGCTGAAGCTCCATTACTTTGGTCACCTGATGTGAAGAGCCAACTTATTGGCTCCAGACCAAAATGAGTGGGAAGAGGAAAAGGGACAGAGAGTGGAGACTCATTCTAGGATGATGGGCAACAGGCATCAGAGCTTTAAAATATGCAGACTCTTTGACCCAACAGCAACCTACAGGTAACCAAGAGTGTGCTTAAATATGTATGCTTAGTACAGAGTTGTTTAAAATATATATTTTTAAAAGGAAAAGCTTAAATGCCAAACAACAAAGGCTAAATGGGAATAACAAGAGTACCTATCTCACAGCACTGTGTGATGATAAAGTGAGTTAACAGAACAGAGCTCAGAATAGTGCCCAGCACAAAGCAAGTTCTATACAAATCCTACTCATGGTCATCCTTATCCTGGCTGCTGCCATCCTTAGATGAATTATGATGCCTTTATCTAATACAGCTATTTCACTACTAAAAAGAGCATTTAATAACATGAGGGAAAGACTGAAACAATACTGAGGGGGGAAAAAGTGCTTTATAAGACTGTACATCAGCATGATCCCAATTTCATACAAATAAACATTCATTCATGAACAAAAGAAATGGAGATCGGAGGTGTTTTTGCCAAGATGCTCAGAACAGTTCATACAAATGGTGGTATTAAGGTGGTATTTTTCTTTATTATTTATGCTTTTCTGACTCCTCTAAATTTTCATAGTAAAATGTACTCATTTTGTGAGATTTTTTTCAAATTAAAAACTGAGAGAGTGGTTAACTTTTGGCCCACTGCCTAATTTTCCTTAAACCAATTGGCTGGTTTTCTTCAGCTCCTGCAGAGGAGGGTCCACAGTCTATTTTTATTGCCATGTTCCCATCCCACTACAGATAATGGGTACTCCCAGGAGGCAGCTTTTTAAGGTGAGGACACAGTCTTTCTAGAACAGCTAATTACCTCTCAGCTTTTCAGTTGCATCTGAAAGAGAACCAGATTTTTAAAAACACCAGCCTCTCCCTCATCGGAGTCTTGGCGAAAAGATGAGCCACACTGGCTGGGTATTAATTTAGAATTTCTGGTGGTTTTGTGCTTTCCTCTGCTCATCTGTTAGAAAGGGGGAAGACGCGGAAGGAAACCGACTATAGAACGGTAACAGCGGCTGCACAGCACAGCCTCGACCCGTGGTGCTTCCCTGAACTGCTTCCTGCCCAGGTGCAGCCCGCCCTCGGACTGCCCCAGACCTTGTTGAAGTGTCCACACTTCAAAGGCACTGTGCAGAGCCCAGCCCTTCCACCAGGAGCTGCACCATGCCAAGCATCGACTGCCCTACATTCTGCCTGGTCTCCCAGCCTGCCAATCTTCCTTCTCTGGGAATTGCAGTTGTATAACCAAAATCCAATATCTGTCCCATGTGCCAAGAGTGACCATCAGCATGTCCAGCCCCGCTGGAGAGTGGAGTCAGGGAGCCTGGCAAGTGGTCCACCCAGGGCAAGCACAAAAAGACAGGAAGGACACTGCAGGATCACCACCACCACGCCGTGTATGAGAGGGCACTGGGATGGCCGTCCTGCTTTAGATACTGAAGGGAACCTGGGCCAGTACAACATAAGGTTCAAGAACTGGGCTTGAAGGAAGCTCTGGGTTCAAATCTCAGCTCCACTTACAAGCCACATGATCTTAGGCTCCTACTAGTCTTTCTAAGTCCCAGAGTCCAAGGCTACAAAATGGGGCTAGTGGTGGTCTCACCTCGTAGAACCTGCTGCTGCTGCTGCTAAGTCGCTTCAGTCGGGTCTGACTCTGTGAGACCCCATAGATAGCAGCCCACCAGGCTCCACCGTCCCTGGGATTCTCCAGGCAAGAACACTGGAGTGGGTTGCCATTTCCTTCTCCAATGCATGAAAGTGAAAAGTGAAAGGGAAGTCACTCAGTCGTGTCCGACTAGTAGCAACTCCATGGACTGCAGCCTACCAAGCTCCTCTGTCCATGAGATTTTTCCAGGCAAGAGTACTGGAGTACTTGCCATTGCCTTCGCCTCGTAGAGCCTACTGGTGGTTAAACTTAAAGGCACTTAAAGCTGGATCATCCAACAAAGGCTAATTTCATTTAAAAGACAGCCTGCACAGCACCTGAGTCCAGCTGAGAGGAATCCGGTCTGCCACAAAGCCTCTGTCGCTTAGAAGCAGCCTGTGCTGCTGTCCATTTCCTGTGGGCACCCTCTGCAGCTGGATGCCACCAGCCTCTGTGTGGAGGCTCCAGGCATGCTTGGCACAGGCGAGTAAACAGAACAAGAAACCCAAGTCCCACAGAAAACAAACAATGCCTTCCAGGCAAGACCCTGGCCAGGGAATCCCATGAAGAGGCCCCAGCTGGAATCCCAGGCTGTTGGCAGGACTTCAGGCCTCTAAAGTCTTTAGGGGAGAGAATTCCACACAAGGATGGACCTGGAATGATGTATTCTGAAGACTTTTCTATTCTGAGCTCACATTTCTCAGCTCTCACATCGACTCTCATCTAGCCCCCTCTGTACATACAGACAAGGAGACACTGCTCTCCTGCAAGTCAAGTCCTTTTATGTGGAGTCCTCGAGCAGAGGATTTTTTGAATCTCAAATCACCTGGTAAAATGCAGATTCTGAGTCTCTGGGTCTGGGGTGGGGGCCTCAGACTCTGCGTTCATGACAAACTCTCAGGTGATGCCAATGCTGTTGGCCTAGTGTCTAGAAGGCTTTGACTGAGAATCCTAAAGGATGCCTGAGATGGCAAAAGGGCTGCTGAAGCAGGATGGACCAGGACTCAATCCTGGCTCAGGCTTTATACAGCAAGAGCCAGTCAGAGAGTTTCTCATCTCTACAACCTGGAAATTGATGCTTTTGAGCTGTGGTGCTGGAGAAGACTCTTGAGAGTCCCTTGGACAGCAAGATCAAACTAGTCAATCCTAAAGGAAATCAACCCTGAATGTTCATTGGAGGGACTGATGCTGAAGCTCCAATACTTTGGCCACCTGATGCAAAGGGCTGACTCGTTGGAAAAGACCCTGATTCTGGGAAAGACTGAGGCAGGAGGAGAAGGAGGTAACAAAGGATGAGATGGATGGATGGTAACATTGACTTCAATGGACATGAGTTTGAGCAAACCCCGGAGACTGGCATGCTACAGTCCACGGGGTCGAAAAGAACACAACATAGCAACTGAACAACAACAAACTGCTTTCTAGACTTTGGGTGTAAATGCACATGTAGGTTTCGGAAAATACCTCATGAGAAGGTGCACAGTGGAGGCTGACAAGAGATAAAGGGCAGGTCAGGGAAAGGCTGGAAGGTGGGAAAGAAGACAAATCCCTTTTTTATCACTGGGGAAGGGAATGTTACACACTGTGGATTGCACATGCATTTATCCTCAGAGAAACTCCAGTGGGGGGACGGATGAGGAAACAGAGGCTCACACAGGAAATGCAACGTGCCTTGTGTCGCTCAGCTAATAGTTATCAGAGGCAAGATCTGAACCCAGGCCAGGCCTTTCCGGCTCCAAACTGCAAGCACTTTACTCCACACCCTGTTGTTAAAAAGATGCCGGGACCATTCATGCAACTTCTCCCAAAGTTAATACCTTATGAAACACTGCGTAATTATCTAAATCAGGGCCTTAAGTGACCCAATACTATTACCTTAACTTTTAACTATAGTACTTTACAGACCATATTCACGTTTTGCCAAGTGTCCACTAAGGTTCCTTCCCACTCCAGTTGAGGAGCCCACAATGCATCATGCCCCTTGGGTCCACTCCAACCTGTGACAGTCTTTATCTTTCGTGACTCTGACAGATTTAAGAGTACTGGCCGGTTATCTGTAGAAAGTCTCTCAATTCGGGTTTGTTCATTGTTTCCTTGTGATTAAATTCGGATCATGCATTTCGGTAAAAATGCCACAGAACTGAGGTTGTACCCTTCTAGGGGGAACGTCGTATCAGAAGATACTCGGGGCTGCTGTGTCCCACATGGCGCCGTCTGCACGTGTTCCCACTGCAAAGTTACCGCTTTCCCCTTTGCTACGAATAACCACCCAAGAGGAGTTACCTGGAGACGGCCCAAATGTCTGAACGGGTGATTCTGGGGCAGGCTCATGTTCAAGGGCTGCGGGGCTGGAGGAGCCGTGAGGAGAGCCAGACAGAACTCAAGAAACGGAGTACATGTTTGACCACCAGCTGGCACAACAGACAAAAACGTCCAACAACAGCCTCAGGCATGAATCCAGCTTGGGAAATCTGGTAATCTCAGTAACAAAACAACAATCCAAAAACATAAACCAAAAACACCCTCAGTGTCAACCTCCCAGCAGGACTGTTCTGAAGGGCAAATCCAACACTCATGGCATCTGACCTAGAAAAGGCAAAGTGCAGGCAATGATTCCCAAAAGCGAGTATTTCTTTCTAGAACTGAGCTCTTACTCTGGAGCAAAACTGGGCTCGCTTAAGGAAATATGATGCTGGAAAAACAAACAAACCACAAATCGTATAAAACAGCACCAAGAACTCAAGATTTACAAGGTGATAAACAACGGCTGTCATTTATAAACACCTGCGGAGGCCCAGGTGCTCCGTGTGCCATGTGTTGGGGCAGGTCCTGTGACAGCCCTGTACAGGTGAGGGGCGTTCATCACAGTCCCCTGGGTTCTGGTCCTTCTGATGCGCATAGCTCCCGTCCCCAGGGGAAGTTTCCCTCTCCTTTCTGGGTTCTGGGGGTACCATGGCTTCGAGACAGAGGGTATGAGTCCCAGTTTAGGGAAGCAACAGCTGAGACTCAGACAGGATGCCATCACCCAACCAGGAGAGGGAAAATGGGGATCTGAACCAGGCCTATCCAATGACAGGCTGTCTCTCTACCTCTGTTTTTTCCCCAAAGTCTCTGCAAAACTGGTCCAGAGTCCTGGAAATTTCAGGAGTCATGGAGTTATTAACCCCAAACATTACTATTAATTATTACTTACTATTAATCCCAAGCATGAGGCCTCCCTTCCTATAACCAAAATGTCCCCCCATCTCTCAGCAAGTCCCCATCCTCCTCGCTTCCTTCCAAGGGCCATGCCAGTAATCAGAAAAGCTTAGGAGATTCCCTGGTAGCTCAGATGATAAAGAATCTGCCTGCAATGCAGGAGCCCCAGATTCTATCCCTGGATCGGGAAGATCCCCTGGAGGAGGGCATGGCAACCTACTCCAGTATTCTTGCCTAGAGAATCCCATGGAGAGAGGAGCCTGGTCGGCTACAGTCCATGAGGTCTCAAAGAGTCAGACTGAGTAACACTTTCTTTCAAAATTCTAAAGGGAGGGGATGATGAGCTTTTAGTAACAATGATAATAATGATAACCCCTCCTTCCTAGAAAATCCTTATCATTCAGATAGCCCTTGCACTGGAAAACCAAGGCAACTCAGTTTCCTGATACCCAGTGAAAAACTGGTGAGGCACACTACCCAGATAAATGGGTCTGAGGCAGAATATGCTGCGTGTGGACAACACACTATACCTTTTGGAAAAGTTTCTTAAAGATTTCTCAGAGAAAAGAGAGCTCCCATCCTCTGAGAACAAGCCTGCATTTCTGGGCAGGAATGTCAGTCAAAGATACCATACAAAGCTGTGTGTCCTGAGACTCTCATTGATGTATAAGGTGCTCCTCTGCTTTGGAGCAACAGCAAGGAGGCTCCCCCTGCCTGCCCACCGGCCCCGCTCCCCGGTCCTGTGGTCCTTCCCCTCATAGAGAGAGCTCCCAGCGCAGCCAGCAGGGCACTCTCATTCTACCAGCCTCCCTATCAGACCACACGGCAATAGGAAGTCAGTGGAAGGGGGGTGGTGGGCTCCACCCAAGTGACCATGAGCACGCACTTAGGAAAATGTGTCTGACTGGGGCCTCTAGGAAAGAGACAATCATGACCAGAGCACTCATCGATTTTATAGCCCTGCCTTAATGAAACACAGCATCCAGCGTGCTCCCACACAGAAGGGATGCAGGATGTCTAATCTTGTAAAGCCTCCTTTTTATCTTCAGGGAAGAAGGTCCTTGACATCACCGCATTCAAGTGCTCTGCACTTTGTGGGCAGACCCAGAGAGTCTCCCGCTCACCATTGCACATTTTGTCAGAGGTCTTTAACTAAAATTGGAAAAGACATCACAAACTCAGTTCATAAAGGCATCAGGACTTAGAGGATGGCTTTCTCAGCTTCTTTTGTGAGTCATTAAGAGGGGAAGCATTTTTCAGATCCACCCCTAATCTCACGGTGAGGAGCAAGTAACAGCATCCCATCAGGGAAGCTGGGTACCAAGCCTGGCTCTGACCCAGGTGCCATGGGTCAGGGCAGCTCTGGGTCATCTCTTAGCTCTCATGAGCAAATCACATGTCTCCCCCTGCCCTCCTCTCGCCTCAAAGTCTGTCAGGCCTCAGTGTCCCTCCAACAAGCCAGCCCTGTTAGCCCTCCCATCTCACACTGCACACAAACAGGATGACTGCTTAGAGTACTTGGAAAGGGGCCCTGCACCTTGAGCGTCACTGTATCACCAGGACTGGTCAGATTCCTGCAGAGCGGGCACTCAGTAACACCTGATCACTGAAGGAATATAGACACGGGCAAAAGAAGAAACGAGTCAGCAAGACACTGCATCAGGAGTCCCATTTGGGGCATTAGGAAGGATTAGCTTCAAAAGAAAGTTTAGCTGTCTCCAGGGGCGTGAGTATTCATGTTGAGTAACTGGAGACCAGGTAAAGATACACCCAAATCACCAATGGAATCAACTAACAAATCCTGGCACACACAGGGAAACATGGATTTCTGATAATGTGCCCACATTTTAAAAATGTGTACTTCTGAGCTAAAGAGTTAGGTGAGCTAGGATGAGGAGGGCTGATTTAGGACCCAATGCAACCTCTCTCTTTCACTTCTCTCATGGTTGTCATTGCAGTTGTTCAATCGCTAAGTTGTGTCCAACTCTCTGCGACCCCATGAACTACAGCACGCCAGGCTTTCCTCTCCTTCACGATCTCCTGGAGTTTGCTCAAACTCACGTCCATTGAGTCAGTGATGCCATCCAGCCATCTCATCCTCTGTCGCCCCCTTCTCCTCCTGCCCTCAGTCTTTCCCAGCATTCTTCCCAGGCCAGGCCAGATGTAGCCGGGGACCCCACCACCCAGCACTACGTGCATTGTCCACCCTGCTGTTCACTTGACCCAGAAACACCTAGGAGTCTGTTAGGGATTCTGACCACAGGCTGGCATCCCATGCTCAGTCAGACTCACTCAGACTGGAATCTGCATCTAAAAAGATGCCCAGGTGGCCCTTCAGCAGAGGGTCACTGAGGATGGCTGCTCTGGCAAGAACTAACAATCACTTAGAGGCTGTCCCATTTTCCATCCCTGGGCTAGGATAGTATCCCTGGAAAGCCACATAGGGGCTCTTCCCATGAGAATAAGATCTTAACTGAGTCTTCACAAGCTCTGGGGGATGTGATTCAGACGTATGTTTTGATGCAGGGGAAATGCAGAGGTAACAAGCTGCACAGAGAAGGTGGCGGCAGGAGGGGCCAGGCCTGGAGAAGCCCTGTCAGGCGCCCCTGCCCCAGGGGATACTCACCTTGGAGGGGGCCACAGGAATGGACAGAGAGGCAGGTCGAAAGAACTACGGGGGTGAAAATCGTCGACTTGAAAACTGTACCTCAGGTTGGAGCTGGCATTCATTCACTGATGCATTCACTCTCTCATTCATCATTCCAGGATTGCTTCCCTCAACATGTAGTTAACATGCCTGGACCTGGATCGGACCCTAAAAAATGAATCTGGCTCCACATGCACCCAAGTTGTTGCCAAGGAGGACCTCAGGGCCTAGAAATCATGCCCAATCAATGATGTCCACTGTAGACATCTTCATCTTCCTACATGGAATCAGAAACCTGAAGGTCCCTCATATATGAACTCAGATCTTTTCTTGACCTCAAAACAGAAATAGCCACAGTTCTTCTGGAACGAAAAGGATTCAAAACATGAAGTTCAAAGGCCACCCAAAATAAATCCAGGACTGGAAGTCTCAGGATTGGTGGGGGCTGCTTGGCCCAAAGGACTCAGGTGGAGCCAGAGGTTCTGGGCAAAATTCTCCAACCCCCTCCATGCTGTGTCCAGGCTTAATTTTCCTGTCAGCTCTCCCCAGCGCTGTGATATGGCCCTAAAGGGCACCTTAGAGGGAGATGATGATTATTTGGGAAAACAACCTTAAGAACAGTGTACCAGGATGAGCGAAGCTGCTCTGCTACTGGGTCATCCACTCAGTGTTGGCCTGGATTCCTAAGTTCCTCCTAGAAAACACAGCCCTGGGCTCATGTTAACAAGACTGCTCCTTATGGAACATGAAACAATATCCCACAATGTCCAAAGGCAAGGCTTTCTAGACGCTGCAGCCCCTGAAACTTTTCTAGACACTCTCTACTAGGAGAGGGAATCTGCCACCTCCATCAACACATGAAAAATCCAGAGTTTCATTTGGTCTTCTTGCCCCTCCTCTGTTCGTCCCTCTGCCCTTGGCGTAACTCCGCACCTCTTGGTGGCCTCTCAAGGCCTACTTGAAGGGGTCCCTTTCTTCCTGCCCAGCCTTATTGCTCCCTATTTCCCCTGAGACTTTCTCTCTGTACTCCAGCCATACTTTGTCTTCTTACTCTACACCCCTGCACTTTCCTCCTCTCAGGAGCTCTGGGCCTCTTCCCCGTCTAACTTCTCCTGGTGGGCACTTCGGATCTTGGCGTTTATCATCAGCTCTTCCAGGACCCTTTCTTGACACCCAATTCACCCCAAGACTCACTAGCATCCCTGCTGCTAACTTCAAACTCTTGTGTCCTGCTTGCTTCCTGCACTGGACCAGGAGTTTCTTCGGAGAAGGGATGGGGTCAGGGCCAGGCAGAGCCAGGCTGTAACTATCTGGAGAGGGAGAGCGAAAGGCCCGGGCCCCACAGTCCCTCCGCAGGTGCCCTCCCTCCAGCAACCTGAGCCCCATGAGGGAAAGTAAGGGACAAAAGGGATCCTGGGCCACAGCCTTCCATTCCCACCCAGGGCATCAGGGCATCACTCATCCTCAGGGAGAATATGCAGACCAACCAGCCCCTAACCTCTGGACAGGGAAGAAGTAATTCCTCCCACACATGTTTTTTGTTTCTTGATCCAGAAGGTCTCAACTTTTATTCATGGAAACACAACACAGTTCTACTACTGGCCCAAGGAGTATCGTTTCTACTCTTAGATTTTAATACCAATTTTTTTTTTTTTACTATAAGGGGGCTTGGGTTATATGACAGTCTCTGACTTTAGTAAACCAGCCTGCCTAGTATCACCTAGTGCTGAGATGCAGGCCTGGCATGATTCTCCCACTCAAGTCCCACATTTGTTCCCTTTGTGATGATACTGCAAGCTCTATACTCCTGACTTTTTTCTCTCAGCATGTACAAGCCAATTATTGCACTTCACTTTAATGAAAGAGCAATAAGGAATACACACACAGAGAAATGGTCATCATCAGTGCCCTGAAAATCAGAGACAAAGGAAGGTGTCAGCTACCCCAGAGAAGACAAGTGGGCAGAATCTGCTGCCTGTTCGTTCTGGTCACATGGGTCTTCCCTCTGCTGCTGCTCAGAAATGCCTCTTGCAGAGTTTTTCCCTCGAGTCACATGATACAAGGGGTTCACTGCATCTGTTCTTTGGCTTTGTTCCCTTTTAACAATAATTTGTGGTTTATGTGCTTTTACACAACACAGATTAGCTGGCAGGGGATGCGTCACTGCTTGCACACAGCGTTTAAAAATAAGTATCACATCTGCAATGCAAAACTCACGCGCTCTGCTTTTAGAAAAGGGTTGAAGATTGAAGGCAGGAGGAGAAGGGGATGACAGAGGATGAGATGGTTGGATGGCATCACCAACTCAATGAACATGAGTTTGAGTAAACTCAGGGATTTGGTGATGGACAGGGAGGCCTGGCGTGCTGCAGTCCATGGGGTTGCAAAGAGCTGGACATGACTGAGTGACTGAACTGAACTGAACTGAGAGACTTGGGTGCCCAGCACCTTCTTGTCCATGCAACTCAGCCCCACGTGCCTGTGCAGAGCCGGCAGAGACAAGGCATTTTAACCTGCAGGCTTCTGATAACCTGGAAGAGTCTCAGTGCCCTGAACCTTGACCTCCCCAACCCACCCATACATCCTCAAGGGCATGGGGCAGGGGTCACAAACAGCCTCAGGATCCTGTATTCCCAAGCCAGAAAAGGCTGTGTTCTCTGGCTACAAACTGTCCCTAGGATAAGCTCCCTCAGACTAACAAAAAAGTGCAACCTTGAGTCACAAAATGAAGCACGTCTGGTTAGAGACCCAGCACTGGCATCTGGGATGGTTTTAAGTGCCCAGATCTACACCTCCTGGGATAGTGCACTAGACCAGGCAGTGGGTCATTAGGTCAATGTCACTAGTCATTCCCAGTCTGAGCGCTTGTCGCTTTCCTTCAGTGTGGGCTCAAGTCTCATGTGGAAGGTGAATGACAGCCAGCCCCCGCTAGGGCCACCTTTGTCTCGGTATAACAGAGGAGGGGGACTCAGCAGGCCAGGTGACAGCTGTCTCCGGGCTCCTCCACCCCCATCTCTCCAGTGTGCAATATTCACCCTCACCCACGCTTACCTACAGCTGTGCCAGGAAGGTTCCACCCGCAGCAGGGGCTCTAGGCTGAAACAGTGGGTTTTAGATTCTCAATCAGACCCATCTCAGCCTGGCTGACTTTGGGGTCCCGACTCCTTATCCTATGAACTCACTCTTGTCGGTCCAACCACGCACTTAATTTGAGGACCAACAACCCAGCTGCCCCAGGTAATGAGCTCTGGCACACACCAACTCTTCTCAGAGACTGTTTCCTTGACAAGCCACGGGCACTTCGTGACTTGGTGCTGCCAGGGTTATTTCCCTGCGTGGCCTGGTTTTAGACCACCCAGCCCAAACAAGGGAACGGGCTCCTGTGTAAAACCAAATGTGGAAATTGTTTCAAGTTCAGAGACCTCTTGAGCATTCTTCTGGGGAAGAGGTCAATGACCAGTAACGACTTCAGGGAAGACGGCTGGCAAAAGACCAAAATGAGGAAGCTGGAGCACTGGCGGGGGACTGGGGGGCGGGGAGGTGGGCTCAGGTCACGCTCCCGGCTGGCCTTGATCAACCCCAGGGGGCAGGGACCAGGAAGGACGGGTGGGCACCTGAAGGTGGGCTTCTCTCTAAAAATAATGGGGATGATCAAGCCACAGGCTTCATCCCCGACTCTCTCACTTTCAAAGAGCTAGCTGTTTTACAACTGTACTCGGATGAGAGTTATTTTTACGTGCCAGGCTTCCATTAGGTATCAGACTCAGAGGACTAAAATAAACCTCAAAGAACAAAGGAGGCTGGTGGAAGGGGCCAGGTGCTTTCCCGCCTGCCAGACTGTGAAGGCCACCCTGTGTGCTGGTCGCTGTTCCCATCATGTCACCTTCAAAAGTAATCCTGGGCTTAAGGATGAAATCATGCACAGCCTTTGAAAAACCAAGCAAGGATCATTTCTCGGTCAGGATCAGATTGATATTTTCTTTTAACTTTTTATTTTATATTGGGGTATAGCCGATTAACAATGCTGTGATAGTTTCAGGTAGAGAGCAAAGGGACTCAGCCACATATCTCCATTCTCCCCAAACTCCCCTTCCATCCAGTCTGCCACACAACATTGAGCAGAGTTCCATGTGCTATATAGTAGGTCCTCGTTGTTTATCCATTTAAAATAATAATATAGCAGTGTGTACATGTCCATTCCAAACTCCCTAACTACCCCTTCCCCCCATCCTTCTCCCCAGCAACCATAAGTTCATTCTCTGAGAGTCTCTTCCTGTTTTGTAAGTTCATTTGTATCATTTCTTAGATTCCACGTATAAAGGATGTCATGCAATATTTCTTCTTCACTGATCGATTTTTGTCTGAGTATGTCACAGGAATAGAGAGTGGAAGATGGATGCCAAGGCTATTCCAAGGGTCACCTGAGCTAAAAATAGTGGTCAGCATGGACTGTGGGTTTCCTGTGTGCACCTCTCACCTACATGTCATCAAAACCAAGGGGGTGCCTGCTGCTTTCATTTTATGGATGGGGAAACTGAGGCACAGAAAGGTTATGGAAGTTTCCCAAACTGTCAGACACAGCTAGCCTGGGGTACAGGACATGAACCAAGTCTAATCGCAGACCTCTACTCCTATCCAGGGTTAAATAACCTCAGGAAGGAAACGTGGGTAGGTCATTTTGCGCAAGCCTTCTTTCTCGGTCATTTTGGGGAGTGCACTTTTTTTTCTTAATCCCTAAAGCACCTATGTTGACTGGAGCTCTTAACTCAGGGCAAGTACTCAGTAAAGACTGACTGGCTGGATTTCAAGATTCAAGATTCTCACATTTTCACATTAACCTCCAAAAGTTAATACAACCAAATAACTCCAAAAAGATTTAGGGAAATTAATGTCTGCTGATAACATAAAGAAGTTCAATTTATCTGCACATTTAATAATAACATCAGTCTTAATATTTCAAGACTAAATAAAACTATTCATGGATTTTATTTTTGCTAGGATTTGATATTTAAAACAACAACAACATAGTTTTCAACCAGAGAAACGTTCCAGGCTTCACATTTTAGACTACCACTCATCTTGAAATTTCTATAAACTGGGTTAAGGAATCGGCAAATATAGGTTGGAGAAGCACATCATGCCAGGCACTGGGCTAGGTGCCCCCTCACGACCCTGCAGTGTGCTGTTCACTGAAACCTCACTCGCTGGCAGGGTGATGGGAATGGTCAGAAACCCACTTCCTCCTGCAGAGGCCAGAGTGAAGGGCAGGAACGTCTCAACGGCACTGGTCACTACATCAGACTATTCAAGATGCCTGACATCTGTCAAATCAAACCCACTACATGATGCTCAATTTGTCATGCCTTAAACAGATACTTCTATAATGTGGAAGTCAGTATTGGATAACGAGTTGCTGTGAAGCATTTCTAAATATGAAATTACTTAAATCCTTGATAACCTTTGGCATTTTCATAGTAAAACATCAGAAGTAACTAATGGGCCTCATAAGCATTCATCTACTCGTTTTCCAAATACATTTAAAAATAAATGTCTATAAATAGCCATCCATCTACACATTTCAGAGCTCAGTTTTTTAAATGCAAACCACTTATTTCAGCAGATGACTAGGAACCAGGACACAAAGAAAGGGATGCAGAATTAACTTTCAACTATTGACTGGAGAACTCATCTGAGCAAAGGCAAAGTCCTGATGGAAATTTTGCTTTTTTTTTTTTTTTAACTGAAGCTGATTATTGATCTGCAAGGAGGTCAAGCCAGTAAATCCTAAAGGAAATCAATCCTTAATATTCACAGGAAGGACTGATGTTGAAGCTTCAATCCTTTGGCCACCTGATGCGAAGAGCCGACTCACTGGAAAAGACCCTGATGCTGGGAAAGATTGAAGGCAGGAGGAGAAGGGGACGACAGAGGATGAGATGGTTGGATGGCATCACCAACTGGATAGACATGAATCGGACAAGCTCTGGGAGATGGTGAAGGATAGGGAAGCCTGGCATGCTGCAGGCCATGGGGTCGCAGAGTTGGATACAACTGAGTGATGGAACAATAAACCGATACACAGCCCATGGGATCACAGGGCTCTCCATTCTCGCAGGACCTGGATGACAGTCACCCAGCTCGTCTGTCTCAGTTGCAGTCAAAAAGCTGCTGGTTGTGGCATCCTACCTCTCAACAGAGTGGTGGGAATCGAAAGCCATTACCAGACCATCCAGACTGACACCAGCACAGTGCTGGCAGGTGCCAGACACACGAGAAGACTGATAAAATGACATCATTATAACGACAGATGGCGGGGAGAACAGGAAGTGCCTCCTCTTACTCATTTCTAGCCTCATCCTCAAATACAATCATTTTTCCTATGTGCGTGTATACTTAGTTGCTAACTCATGCCTGACTTTTTGTGACCCCATGGACTATAGCCTACTAGGCTCCTCTGTCCATGGGATTTCCCAAGCAAGAATACTGGAGTGGGTTGCAATTTCCTTCTCAAGGGGGTTTTTCTGACCCAGGGATTGAACCCATGTCTCCTGTGTCTCCTGCATTGGCAGGCAGATTCTTTACCAGAGTCACCTGGGAAGCCCAGTTTGTTTTTTTGGTTTGTTTTTTTTTTTTTGCTATATTGACTATCAAAAAAAATACATGTTCTAAAAATCCTGTAGTAAAAATAACAGGGCTGACAAAAATAAAAAGAGACAGACCGTTCAAGCCTGATGCAAATTTGTACCCAGAAATTAACAAAGCAAGTAACAATTACAAGTTAAAAATTAGGAGCACAGTTAGAAACAAGTAAAATTATGAAAAAGTAGAGAATTGGGACTAGCAGATAGATATTTGTACATCCATGTTCCTAGAGGCATTATTCATACAATAGCCAAAAGGTGGAAATGACCCAAGTGTCTACAGACAGATTAATGGATAAACAAAATGTGGTATATACATAGAGAGGAATTTTCCTCAGTCATAAAAAGAAAGGAAATTTGGACAGATGCTACAGTACAAATGAACCTTAAGGACATGATGTTAAGTCAAACAAGCCGGTCACAACAGGACAAGTACTGTATGATTCCACTTATATGAGGTACGTAAGAGTAGTCAGATTCACAGAGATAGAAAAGATCACAATTGTTGCCAGGAGCTGGGGAGAAAAGGGAATGAGGAGTGAGTGAGTGATGAGTTTGTAGTTTCAATCTGGGCAGATAAAAAGCTTCTAGAGAGGCATGGTGGTGGCAGCTGCACAACATGAATGTTCTTAATGCCAGTATACTTAAAAATGATTAAAGTGGTAAATTTAATGTTATGTATATTTTACCACAATTTTAAAAATTAAAAAAAAAAAGGAAAACCCACTTAAAATTCTTAAAGGTAAAGGTGGCTTGACGACAGAGGAGGCACAGAGGAATTGAGGCTGCTGAGTTGTAAGGACAAGGGCAAAATGCAGACAGTGCAGACGGAGCCATGCAAAATCAGAACACACAGACAAAAGGAACCAAGAACAAGGGAAACGGGTTCTGTGTGCTTCATTACCTTGCAGAGCTCTTCTGGATTCATGCACTGCTGCAAAATAGTAATACTCTGGGAACAACTGACTTCCACATTATACTGACATCATTCCCATATTTATAATCATAATACCATATGAGCTAACTGTCTTATAGAAATACACATTGCAGCTAAAATGTTTGGTATTTAACACTACCAATAATAGTTCCTAAGACTACTGAAAGAGTGGTTAGTGTACTAAACTTTAATCAGTCCAAATTTGGCATTTACTCTAGCCACGACAATGACCTTGCTTATACTTCCACCCACACAAGTACGTACCCATTCATCCTTATATGTACATTTATCTTGAGTTTTTTTTAATTGAACATCTTCAATTTTATATTTTTATTTTATCTTTAGTTACTTTTAATTGCTCACCTTGAATCATTTTACTTCCCTCAAATCAATGCAGACATCTTAATTTAGTCATAAAGGGGAAAACAGATAATTATTGAGTCCTACCAGTAGGCTGCTGCTATTTCAAAATTCAATAGGAGGATGTGGTAAAGCATCTTTGTTGTCTTTTTTTTTCCCCCAGGATGGTTGTGTGGAACTTTCCCAACCAGGAATGAAACGCATACCCCCTGCGCTGGAAGCATGGAGTCTTAACCGCTGGACCACCAGGGAAGCCCTTGTTATCTCTAATAAGGCTGTAGAACCCTCTCTGGAAGCCAGCGGATTCCGGTTGAAGGTCTAGAGTCAGTGCCAGAGGTGAGAAGGCGCTGCTTCTCCTCCTGGGAATCACAATTGGAATTTCAGACTGCTCCCACCTGGGATACACTTTCTGGGGGTCAGAGAGCCAATATGCCACAAAGCGCTTTCCCCATTGGCTGTTATCAACCTTAACTGTGAACCCAAAGGAAATAAGAGACTAGACTTTTGAGGAAGAGGAGGGCAAAAGACAGAAAGAAGGAAAATGGTGGAGAAGGGGAGGGCCCTGAGAGGTGCTGGGGTGAGGTCCAGGTGCTGAAAATTCTCGGCCACTTGGCCTCTGGGTCATGCAGAGCTAGGATTCCATGCTGCTGGTTTTCTACATCCACCAGGAAGGAACCAACCTACCAAGAAACAAAAATACATCCCTCGAAGGAAAAAGTGAAGGTAAATGCACTTCAAGTATCTATAACAGTCAGTTATACTTGTTCCAGCTGGTAAAGGAATATTCTGATTTATGTTATACACGTCTGTCCAAGGTAAAAGTTGTCTATGGAGCTTAAAAGAAACTTGATACAGAACACATGATCCCTGCAAAGCTTAATGACACACCAAACAAACACACTGCCATCAATACAAAGGGCACAAGGTGGAACATCAAGACTGCTTAGGAACTATGAGCAGCCACAAAGGCACGATTTTACTTCCTTGACAGGAGCCATCCCCCACCCATGATGCTGGTATCCTACCTGTGACCTTCACCAGCTGGAGAGAGCAGCACCTCCAGGGTGGCAGTGTGATGGACCACAGCCCATGGGAGTTAGGGCACGGGATCTGGGGATCCACACTCTCGCCATTGTTACATCGTGTCTGGCACAGGGCTGCTTGGTGACGGTGTGATCAATGAACTAATTCTTCAATCAGACAGCAAAAGCTGGCCACTCTTCCTCTAGCCTATTCCTGAGAGAAATTCTCGCTCACAGGCACCAAGAGACAGAGCAGCAGTACTGCTGCGATGACCCCACGCTGGAAACAGCCTGAATGTCCGTCAGTGGCAGAACAGACAAGTCAATTGTGGTGTGCCCACCACACACACAGTGATGCACAGTGGGGGAATGGAGAGACACAGGCATGCATCTCTGCACAGATGATAGGAGCACAAGACTGAGTAAACAAAAAGAGAGGTGCAGAGAAATGCACGGCCGGTTACTCCATTTACATGAGGCTCAACAATGTGTCTGTTTAGGGATACAAACATATGTGTTAAAACTCTCCAGAGAAGCCAAGAAATTATGAACAATGATGAAATTTCTAGCAAGTAGTGATTTCTGTGTGGGTAGGACACAAAGAAAACTTCAAAATAACAGTGCTCTCTTTCTTAAGTTGATTAGTAGGCATATGAGTTTTCCTGGAATCACTTATTCTCTATATCTTATACATATATTGTGAAAGTTTTTTAGTAACTCATTTTACAAAACTACTATTTTTAAAAGCTGCCTGATTATGAGAGAGAACTTCATATAGAATCATTCATGCCTCCAACTGAAGGGATTGAAAATTTTCAATGGAAGGAAGAACCAAAGGGCTATGGTTCCAGGGCTTTTTCCTGTCCTCACCTAGTCCCGGGTTTGATATTTCCAGGGTAGACTTGACTCTTGACTCTGCCACTGTCACTCACCTAAGATGAATTCTGGGTTAAACATGGTCTGGGGGCTGCTGAGTGAACTGAATCCCTCCCCTTTCTTAGAAGTGACCAAAACACAGCAGTGGTTTGGGACAAGCATCAGCAAACTGCAAACCCAGGTGCCATATCCAGCCTAAAAAACATTTCCGTACTGCCAATAAGCTCAGAATAGTTTTGACTTCATTTGTTAAAAAATATTAAAATGATCAATAGTTTATAACATCAGAAAGTTAAATGGAATTCAAATGTTACTCTCCGTGAATCTTTACTGGACCATCACCACATTCATTTACCTGTGGTTGCTCTCATGCTACAGCAGAAAATGGGAGTGACTGGCTCAACTATTTACTACCTGACCCTTAGCAGAAAAGCTTGCCACCCTTGTCCTAAAGAAAAATTTAAAGACTAAATCAGGTCAGGTACACAACCTAAGACACAAAATTTGCTTCTGTGCTTATATCTGACTTCATTTCATATGGAATATACGGTGGCTTATGAGAATATGTAAGAAATTATAGTACAAACTTAAAAAACAAGGAAAAATCTGGCTGGAATGGGGAGAGGAGCCCAGATGGAAAGACCATCCAGGACATGCTCCTAAGTCGCTTCAGACGTGTCCAACTCTTTGCAACCCCATAGACGGCAGCCTACCAGGCTCCTCTGTCCTTGGGATTCTCCAGGCAAGAACGCTGGAGTGGGTTGCCATTGCCTTCTCCAATGCATGAAAGTGAAAAGTGAAAGTGAAGTCGCTCAGTCGTGTCTGACTCTTATCAACCCCATGGACCGCAGCCTACCAGGCTCCTCTGTCCATGGGATTTTCCAGGCAAGAGTACTGGAGTGGGGTGCCATTGCCTTCTCTGTCCAGGACATGAGATCTATACAACTATCAACACTGGAATACCAATCTGTGTTATGAGCAACCAAAGCAGAAAGGTATGCCATTGCAGAAAAAGTCACATAGTTTGAGGAAAACAAACAAAAACAGAAGTTATTCTAAGCAAAGCTGTTCTTTCATCAGGTTGAAGTCATAGCACTGATTGGTGATGTCCTGCCAACATCCCCACAGTGACAGCTTCCTGTGACCTGAGCCAACTATGCAACTGGACAGCACAATAGGGAAGCGGCGATTCTGTGGAGCTCGGTCAGGTGGGCCTGCTAAGTAGATGTGACTGGATTTTATCAAAAAGAGACCACAGTCAGGCTTAGTGGGTGTCTTTTACCTTCTTTCTCTCCCAGGACCACAGCTAAACTGTGTGTTTGCCAAGTACAAAACTCGTGCCAAGCAAGCCAGGTTTTGGCGCCCGTGGAGAACAAGACGAAATGTGCATACCATCTGCACATCCTGAGATACTGAGAACAGCCCACGGTCAGCTGGCATGCGAGCTGGCTCCGGCACGGGGCTTAGAAACAGGGACTACTACCCTTCTGGGCTTCGTCTCTGAGGACTGCCTGACTCCATCAACAGAGAAGTCCTGACTCACCCCCAAGGAGCTTTAGGGTTGCTATGGTAACCTAAACTGTCCACTGAGGAAGGAAGAGGCAAGAGGTGAAGGATCAACGTGACATAAAGAGTAGAGACTAACTGGATGTGGACACCCAAAAGAGCACCTAGAGATGTGAAGCAAACCTTTAAAAGGGTAGAAAGGTACAAGACGCTGGATTTAACTTCAAGGGCCTGTTTTAGCGCCTGCCCCTGCGTGTTGGTCCTGCAACACAGGAGCCTCTTTGTTTCTGTTGTACAATGGCACAGATGGGGCCCCAGGCTGGGGTTTCAAGAGTTCTAATCCTGCCCTGAAAGCTTGGTGGGAACTTAGGGTAAAATCTGCTGAGACCAGGTTGGTTTTACAATCATCTTTAGATACCCATGGTGGGGACGGGAGCGGGGGTGGGGGAACGGGGTGGGGGGCGGCGATTAGTTCCAGGACGCCCTTAGATATCAAAATTCAAGGATGCTCAAGTTCCTTATATAAATTAGCATAGAATACTGTGCATATTACCTAAGCACATCCTCCTTTATAAAGTCGTCTCTAGATTATAATAATTTATAACACCTAATTGAATGCAAATGCTATGTAAATAGCTGCTGGCACACAGTATATTCAAATGTTATATTTTTGGAATTTTCCTCTCAAAGATTTTTGATCCAAAGTTGGTTCAATCCACGGATGTGGAACCCATGGATACAAGGAGACAAATGTAATTACAAAAGACTAATCAGTTCATCTATATAACATATTTTAAATGATATTACAGCTATTTTATTTCTATATAATTTTGGAAGGTGATGCACACAGTTCAAAAAATCAAAATGCTATGGAGAGACACACTGAGAAATCTGGCTCCCACCCCCTGTCCCCCAGGCATCCCCCTACCATAGATGATCATTTTATTGGATTTTTGGTGTTTACCCAACTTCTCTTGGGGCTTCCCTGACAGCTCAGTTGGTAAGGAATCCACCTGCAATGCAGGAGACCCCAATTCAATTCCTGGGTTGGAAAGATCCCCTGGAGAAGGGAAAGGCTACCCACTCCAGTCTTCTGGCCTAGAGAATTCCATGGGGTGGCAAAGAATAGGAAATAACTGAGCAACTTTCACTTTCAACTTCTCTTAATGCATTTACAAGTAAATATGAATACCCAGCCTTATTTTTCTCTCCCTTTCTTACACACAAATATATATGCTATTCTCTACCTTACTCCTTCCCCTGACAATACAGAAGGAAGATCTTTCCACCTGGGCCCTCTCTCTCCTCTGTTACAGTTGCAGACTGTCCCCTTGCGTGGCTGGCCCCCATGTACTTCAGTAGACACAGGCTGTTTCCAGGCCCTGTTGTCACAGACAACATACAACCTTATCTGGACTTTACTCTCTGGGCACAGGTTTGTTTGTAAGATAAATTCCAGAAGCATATCAGAGATTTTAATTCCCATTCCCTCCAGGCTACTATTTTATAATTATGTTTATTGTTTATTTTTATCAATCAGTTCAGTTCAGTCGCTCAGTCGTGTCCGACTCTTTGCAACCCCATGAACCGCAGCACACTAGGCCTCCCTGTCCATCACCGACTCCTGGAGTTCACCCAAACTCATGTCCATTGAGTCGGTGATGCCATCCAACCATCTTGTTCTCTATTGTCCCTTTCTCCTCCTGCCCTCAATCTTTCCCAGCACCAGGGTCTTTTCAAATGAGTCAGATCTTCACATCAGGTGGCCAAAGTATTGGAGTTTCAGCTTCAACATCAATCCTTCCAATGAACACCCAGGACTGACCTCCTTTAGGATGGACTGGTTGGATCTCATTGCAATCCAAGGGACTGTCAAGGGTCTTTTCCAACACCACAGTTCAAAAGCCTCAATTCTTCGGTGCTCAGCTTTCTCTAGAGTCCAATTCTCACATCCATACACGACTACTGGAAAAACCACGACTTGACTAGACGGACCTTTGTTGACAAAGTAATGTCTCTGCTTTTTAATATGTTGTCTAGGTTGGTCATAACTTTTCTTCCAAGGAGTAAGCGTCTTTTAATTTCACGGCTGCAATCACCATCTGCAGTGACTTTGGAGCCCCCAAAAATAAAGTCAGCCCCTGTTTCTGCTGTTTCCCCATCTATTTCCCATGAAGTGATGGGACAAGATGCCATGATCTTAGTTTTCTGAATGTTAAGCTTTAAGCCAACTTTTTCACTTTCATCAAGAGGCTCTTCAGTTCTTCTTCCCTTTCTGCCATAAGGGTCGTGTCATCTGCATATCTAAGGTTATTGATATTTCTCCTGGCAATCTTGATTCCAGCTTGTGCTTCTTCCAAGCCCATTGTTTCTCATGATGTACTCTGCATATAAGTTAAATAAGCAGGGTGACAATATACAGCCTTGACATACTCCTTTTCGTATTTGGAACCAGTCTGTTGTTCCATGTCCAGTTCTAACTGTTGCTTCCTGACCTGCATACGGATTTCTCAAGAGGCAGATCAGGTGGTCTGGTATTCCCATCTCTTTCAGAATTTTCCACAGTTTATTGTGAGCCACACAGTCATGGCACCCCACTCCAGTACTCTTGCCTGGAAAATCCCATGGATGGAGGAGCCTGGTAGGCTGCAGTCCATGGGGTCGCTAAGAGTCAGACACGACTGAGCAACTTCACTTTCACTTTTCACTTTCATGCATTGGAGAAGGCAATGGCAACCCACTCCAGTGTTCTTGCCTGGAGAATCCCAGGGACGGGGCAGCCTGGTGGGCTGCCGTCTATGGCGTCGCACAGAGTAGGACACGACTGAAGTGACTTAGCAATAGCAATAGTACACAGTCAAAGGCTTTGGCATAGTCAATAAAGCAGAAATAGATGTTTTTCTGGAACTCTCTTGCTTTTTCCATGATCCAGCAGATGTTGACAATTTAATATCTGGTTCCTCTGCCTTTTCTAAATCCAGCTTGAACATCTGGAAGTTCATGGTTCATGTATTGCTGAAACCTGGCTTAGAGAATTTTGAGCATTACCTTACTAGCATGTGAGATGAGTGCAATTGTGTGGTAGTTTGAGCATTCTTTGGCATTGCCTTTCTTTGGGATTGGAATGAAAACTGACCTTTTTCAGTCCTGTGGCCAATTGCTGAGTTTTCCAAATTCGCTGGCATATTGAATGCAGCGCTTTCACAGCATTATCTTTCAGGATTTGAAATAACTCAACTGGAATTCCATCACTGCCACTAGCTTTGTTCGTAGTGATGCTTTCTAAGGCCTACTTGACTTCACATTCCAGGATGTCTGGCTCTAGGTGAGTGATCACACCATCATGATTATCTGGGTCGTGAAGCTCTTTTTTGTACAGTTCTTCTGTGTATTCTTGCCACCTCTTCTTAATATCTTCTGCTTCTGTTAGGTCCATACCAATTCTGTCCTTTATTGAGCCCATCTTTGCATGAAATGTTCCCTTGGCATCTCTAATTTTCTTAAAGAGATCTCTAGTCTTTCCCATTCTATTGTTTTCCTCTATTTCTTTGCATTGATCACTGAGGAAGGCTTTCTTATCTCTCCTTGCTATTCTTTGGAACTCTGCATTCAGATGCTTATATCTTTCCTTTTCTCCTTTGCTTTTCACAATGGCTTTAGTCAATGATGAGAAACACAAGAGATGGAAACTGGGGTAGCAAAAGTCTTGGAATCTTTTTTTTTTTTTTTTTGCTGGCAATGATAGAGAAAGAATAATATTGTGTGGCAAGACTGTCTTGTGCCTTCTCCTCCCTCTCCTCATTAACACTGACTAATGAGGAGCTGAGGAAAGAAAAAACTGGGATCATATCACAGGGGATATAGCAATAAACACTCCTAACCAATCTATGCAAAGGGAAGGCTTGAGCCCCACTGCCCTGCTGATCTGAGGTACTGAGGTCAGGCGGGCACCCACCAAGAGAAACTTCAGCTGTTTCCTAACTCTGCTATCACATTTATTTATCTCCTACACCAAAGTATTTCCACATATACCCACATTTCCCTCTGAAATGAGGAAGGGTGGCTGCAGGCTAGGAGCATGAAGGATGCACGAGGTCCTTCAGACCAGACTCAAAGTACTTCTTACCCTGCTGCTGCTGCTGTTGCTGCTAAGTCTCTCAGTCATGTCCGACTCTGTGCGACCCCAGAGACGGCAGCCCACCAGGCTCCCCCATCCCTGGGATTCTCCAGGCAAGAACACTGGAGTGGGTTGCCATTTCTTTCTCCAATGCATGAAAGTGAAAAGTGAAAGTGAAGTCATGCAGTCGTGTCCGACTCTTCGCGACCCCATGGACTGCAGCCTACCAGGTTCCTCCATCCACAGGATTTTCCAGGCAAGAGTACTGGAGTGGGGTGCCAGCCTCAAATAGCAAATTCAACTCAAAACTTCTTTTATTCCTTCCATGTCAGGTTGTGTGAGATGTGAGAAAGTGCAAAGATATGATCGCTCATCTTTTTTTCTTTTTTTGGCTGTGCCATGTGGCATGTGGGATTTTAGTTCCCCAACCAGCGATCGAACCCATGGCCTCTGCAGTGGAAGTGCAGCATCTTAACCACTGGACTGCCAGGGAAGCTCCAAGATCGCTCATCTTGAGAAACCTACAAAAAGTCAACCCTAGGATGGGCAGTTCAATTTCACACAATTAGAGAGCTTCAGTGAGGAGAGGCTACCTGACCTACTTGTGTGGCACTGACTGAAGAGTTTCCAGGTGAGGAAGGAAATTAGGGCAGCAGAATGTGGCCGTGGAATGTAGGGGGCGAAGTAGGGTCACAAAATGAAGAAGACATGTGGACAGGTAACTGCTGACCACCTGGTGGATCCTACTCAGTGGTCCTCAGCTGCCTGCATCAGCATCACCGGAGAGCTTGTCAAATGCCCATTTCCTGGGGAACCACCCAAGGAGGTCAGATCTCATAGGTATTAAGTGGACTCTGGAATCCACACCAAAACATTGCTCTGAGTAAATTCTGAAGATTATCCAACCGGACTTTAGGAAACTCCATTGCTGAAGGCAATGGAGGTGTGTAATGACAGGAATGACAGGCAGGCCATAACGATCCAGGTCACACTGGAGCTAGAAAGTTACGAGGAGATGGAAGGCAGGGAGGCCAGTAAGGGGGATGGTGCTATATGAGGCCAGTACACAGTAATGGGGCTGAGGGTATGGGGCTTATAAAGCAAAAGATAGAGTCAGAGGAGAACTGACTTATGACTGATGCCCACTGTCCCAACAGGTGCAGAGCTGGGAAGGAGCCTGATCTGCCCAGGGTAGGGCCAGCTTTCCAGAGGAAGGGATTTTAAGTTGGGATCTGAGGTTGAGCTGGCATTAGTGAGATACCCAGGCAGATGCATGCAGGCTCCTGAAATTCAGAGCCAGTGTTCTACAGCTATATGCCCAAACTTTCTGGGGCTGCCACAAAGCCACACTGTGTGTGCCCTGAGCACATCTATTAAACTTTCTCCTGCCTACTGCCCTGCTCTGGGACAAACTACAGCTATGGATACAGAGAACCCCCAATATCCCAACAGCTGTGCCAGAGAAGGGCACTGTAGCCCTCGGTTTTGGAATGGAATAGAAGGGGAGACCCTGCAACCTTCCTGGAAACTTTTCCCCCAACCTCGCATATACTCAGAAAAGGGAGTGAGCAAGTGGCTGGGACAGGAAGGAGAAAAGGAAGAGAAGAGCTGCTGCCCTATAACCTCTCTTGTCAACCCCAAATAGAAAAGGGTACAATGAAATGTGACACTTGGTGGTGACAAAACAAAGGGGGAACACCTAGGCACAGCTGGCGCATGACCCAGAATCACTTCCTCCAAGCGTTGCAGAATTGTCCTAAGCCTCCCGTGCCCTGCCAACTACCTGCTTCCTGCATCTATAAAATGTATTTTTGGTGGGAAAGAGTCTCCGTGGAGTCCCCCCGTGGCACTATAGTGCTGGTATTCAGGTGGCTCAGCCTGGAGTCTCAAGAGGAACCATTGCTCACCAGGCTGGGGAGAAGCTTCTTGTGCTCCCCACACTGGGGAGAACCCCCTGTGCTCAGAATCTGCAGGGAGCTCTGAGGAGCACAGCCATGCCTGGCCTCCTGAAGCCAGCAGCGGGGCATCTTGGTGGCAGCAGGCATAGGAAACAAGTAGAGGGCTGAGCATCACTGCCTGGGGAAGTGAAGCGGGTGAGACCCCCCAGTCCCAGCCTACAGCATTTCTCTCTGTGAGTCTATGGCTAGATTCCGGAGTTTACCCACTATTTCTTTTGAGGAAAGCTTCTGCTGATTTTTAAAGCCTGAAAACTACTGCATACATATAATTTTCTATGTAATCATAATTCTGTTCTTAATTTTAAAATAAAGCATCACTATCTCAACCATCCTAGCAGCACTCTCAGTAATTTTGAGCATGCGGCCTATTCATATATTACTTAAATATTACTTTTATATCTATAAACCATATAGAAGTATTAATGTAACAGTATGCACATTATAAAATACAGCTAAAATGCAAATATTAAATAGATGAGATAATACAAGTTCAGGGAATACCAGCCCCCACTGGTCCAGCAGTGGAAGGGGAAGGAAAGGCTGATCACCAGGGCGGGAGGTAAACCATGGACACTCTCAGATTAAAACCCTGGAACACTGCTTCACTTAGATATGTTTTAAAGACACACGAGTGGGAAAAATAAAGAGGATCACCATAGGAAAAAGTTGATTTGCAGGTGAACAGATAGTTAATGGGTAAGCTCTTTATTTCATGCAAAGAAGGCATTTCTAATTTAGGGCTTTAAGATTCCAGGAGATCAGATGGAAAAAGGATCTTCCCCTTAGAAAAGTACCATCAGGCAAAATGCCAAGCCTATAATCTCTTTTCCAGTTTAAGTTAAACCTCTGGAAGACAGAAAGGAGTTTTCTCTTGAGCAAAGACACAAAGAGAGAAAGGGTTCTAGACCTAAGGCTTCCCGAGAGGAACAGAACACCTGGGATCACGTTACTTCCCTGAGGCGATTGAGCAGGAAGGCGAGTCAGCACTCCAGAGGGATGGCTGGTGTTCAAGGGCTGCTGACCAAGTGCCAGGCACTGTGCAGGAAACTATTAATCCGACCAGCAAGGAGCAGGGCATGCCCTACTTCATGGGGCTCACGGTGGATACATGACTAATTACAGTAATTTCGAATCCTCCGGAATTGTCATTTTAATAATTACTCATGTATGCACCATGAGCCAAAAGTTGGGGCCCAAGATTAAGAGGGCCTCACAGGGGCTCTAGGCTGTCACTGACAGGAAGAGAAAGGGAGGAAAGATGATTCCAGGCAGAGCCCAGGTGTGGACTGGAAGAATTCCTTACTGGCAGGAGTCTCAAGGACTGAGAGACGGCTAAAGAGCTTGAGATGAGACAGGAGACAAAAGAGGAGGTGACTGTGTGTATGGTGGCAGGGCTCCGTAGCATGGAGAGTGTGGAATCTATGTAAAGCCCTGTGGGAAGCATTTTCAGAAAGGTTAGATCTTTCTTCTAGAAGTCATCCTCTGACTGCAGGATGTGGGGCAGAGCCGGTGGGAGGCTCTGCAGGAGGCCTGGACCAGAGCAAGGCCCGGCCAGAGAGAGAGAGAGAAAACAATGACAAATGATGATGCAGATGATGGTCATAGTGATGAGGATACTAGGAACCAGCAGCTGCTGTCAGCGCTTTACATTTATCCATTCAATTACTTGTCCCAACTATCTCTGGGTAGGTCCACCATCACTCTCCTTTTCCAGGACAAAACGAGGTATGGGGAGCTTATGTGACACTCTAAGTCAGGCATTTCCTGAAAAAACCAGTGAAACAAAGAGACCCGGGAACAGTTGAGAAGTCTAACAAGATGTCATCCTAAAGCCTAGGGCAAAAACTCTGTGACGGCCTTAGTGAGGTAAAATTTATATACCATAAGATGCACTAAGTGTACAATTCGATGATTTTCAGAAAATCTATAGCTGTGCACTCATCACCACAGTACAGATTTAGAACACTTCGATCCTCCCCAAGTTTCCTTCAGCCCATTTGCAGTCAGTCCCCGTTCTACCCCCAGCCCAGACCACCAATCCACTTTCTCTCTCTAAAAATGTGTGCAGTGACATTTTAAGTCAAAATACATTGAATCATTTGGGGATTTATTATTTTTCCTTCCACAAAAGACATTCAAAGCTCCTAAGAGCTACTTGAGGAGAATCAGGCAGCTTTATTTTTAGGCTGTACAATTTTACACCATATGCTATGTCCCTCCCACCTCTTTGTTCCTCACTGAAAATGATTTATTCTGCTTTCTGGCATTAGCAGTTTATTTAGGATTATATTTATAATAGAGTCAAGCACATATCAAACTAGCATGATCTAGAGTTAAACACAGCCGTTTATTAACTTGAGATGTTTCTCTACACAAAAAACCAATGTTTTATTTCAATTAGGCTTTCATTTTTATTTTAAGGGTGGTGTTGTTTTTTAGTCACCAAGTTGTGTCCAACTCTTTGCAACCCCATGGACTGCAGACTGCCAGTCTCCTCTGTCCATAGGATTTCCCAGGCAAGAATACTGGAGTGGGTTACCATTTCCTTCTCCCAACCCAGGGATTGAACCCACATCTCCTGTATTGCAGATGGATTCTTTACCACTGAGCCACTAGGGAAGCCATTACTAAGGCAATATTATAGTGTCTCCCACAGAAATACAAACGTTAATACTTGAGTATCTCAATCTCTGCTAATGTTTTTCCTACATGTTCACAACTGTAACAGCGGTACCTCCCAGCATCTGAACGGAAATATTAATATTTTTTCTATTCTGTAATTTGAATAAATTTTATTCAAATAGCTACTGCATAAGAAAACTTGCTGCATTTACTAGGCTCCCATGAGACCCGATTTTTCTAACGTGAAATAAGGCCCAGAGATAAGGGGCCCTAACTCTTCTCTCCTCCTTCCAAATTTCTGCTCTGTTCTGGGCTGTGTGCAGGAGGGAGGCTTCTCCAGGCCATTCTTGAAATAATTTGCCATCAAGCAAGTGCACTGACCTATGCCGACAAGGCTTGGCTTGATCCTCTTTGGGAAACTTCCTTCCATGGGGTCTTTGATCAGCTTCCCTGTCCTTCTCACAGCCCCAACCTCACCCCGTGCTGGGCTCACCCTCATCACCAGGGAGGTGGGTCCATTTGTGGTTCCTAAGTTCCTCCTTTACTCAGAAGCCCAACAAGGAGCATGGGTACAGAGCAGTCCCTGGGCCTCACCTCCTCAGCCTCGCTTTCTATTCCTCAGCCTACATCTTCTACTTCTGTTTCAACTTTATCCACACTACCTGCTCCACAGCTAAAACTCTACATGCCCTACAGCTAAAACTGTACATGCCCCACAGCTAAAACTGTACATGCCCCAGCCTCCATCCCCCCAGCCTACAGCTAAAAGAAGTCACCCACACTTCTTCAACCTTGCTGGGACAGGATAGGCTGCCTCCCAGCCCCTCTGACTTCCCCTTTTGCCTGTTTAGCCTGGGCCCCAGGGTCCAGCATTTCCATGAAGTCATGGAAATGCCACCAGGCTGGGCCCTAGTCCCCAGAGTGGTCACATTTGCTGTTGATGTCTCCTTTATGAATGCCTCTAGAGCAATGACTCTTAACCAGGGACAAGTTTGTCTCCCAGGGGATATTCATCTGGAGACAGTTTTGGTTGTCATACGTGGGGCTGGGGGTACTGCTGGTATCTCGTGAGTAGAGGCCAGGGATGTCGATAAACACCCTGTAGGTCAGCTTTCACAACCAAGAATCACCTGGCTCAAAAATGTCATTAGAACATGAATTTATGATAACCTCAAAACGAAAAAAAATTGTAAATTCAGAACTTCCAAGGTTGAGAGACTCTCCTATAAAACACATCCTTCTTTACAAGTGAGGGTGAATTTCAGCCCTTTCTGATTAGTCAGTTGTTAAGTTTTTAAAAATCTTATAAATGAATCTGTGTTTTGAAGATGGCTCTCAAGAGGGGCATATAATAAATGTCCTTTGATCCAGATGTCCACACATGTGCGAGGTTTGGGTACAGGCATGGGCCAAGTATGTCACCATTCAGAGAACAACCGAAGGCAGAGAAGTCCAGGGTTTTAGAATGGGGAGCACACAAAGAGCCTGAAAATACAGACCATGAAGAACCAGTAGCAAATGCCATCCTCTGTTTGTCCACGGGTCTCCTGGCAGAGAACAGGGCCTGAGTAACATGGGCAGGGAGGTAGTGACTGATCCTGGATCACAACATGTCCAGGGCAGGGGATTTCAACATGTCCAGGACTTTGTGTAGGGGAGACCCCTTCTGGGCCCCTAACTGTGAGCAGACCCCCTTTAACTGACTTTATAGGTTGTACTTCCATATGAGACTACCGATGGCTCAGCTGGTGAAGAATCTGCCTGCAGTGTGGGAGACCTGGGTTCAATCCCTGGGTTGGGAAGATCCCCTGGAAAAGGGAAAAGCTACTCATTCCAGTATTCTAGCCTAGAGAATTCCACAGACTGTATAGTCCATGAGGGTCACAAAGAGTCAGACACGACTGAGCAACTTCTGGGTCCAGGAGTTACATATCCCAACACTGGCTGAATTAAGAAGAATAGTAATTCATTAAAAGGATATTAAAGAGCTAGGACTGTACAATCAGGAACAAGAAGCAAACATGACCCAGAACTAAGGTAGAAAGGACCCCACTATTGCAATGCCAAATCCTTGACACAGCAGCCTGTGCAGTGGACAGCACCAGCCCTGGACATCACTCCCTGCCACTAGTGACTCTCGGCTGTCCCAGAGACACAATCCTGAGCAAATTGTCCCCATGGCCAGAGGGAGCTCTTTTTTTTTTAATTGCACCATTTTTTTTTTTTTCCTCTTTCTCTCCTTCCCCCTGCTCCTTGCCCCCCAGCATTGGAAGCATGGAGTCTTAACCACTGGACTGCCAAGGAACTCCCCTCTTCCTTCTTTATATAAAGACCCTACGAATTATCTGAAGTTTAGATATGTTTAGATATTTAATTTTTTAAACTGAAGTATAGTTTTGGGCTTCCCTGGTAGCTCAGCTGGTAAAGAATCCGCCTGCAATGCAGGAAACCCCGGTTCAATTCCTGGTCAGGAAGTTTCCCTGGAGAAGGGATAGGCTACCTACTCCAGTATTCTTGGACTTCCTGGTGGCTCAGATGGTAAAGAATCCACCTGCAACGTGGGAGACCTAGGCTCAATCCCTGGGTTGGGAAGATCACCTGGAGAAGGGCATGGCTACCCACTCCAGTATTCTTGCCTGGAGAATCCCTACAGACAGAGGAGCCTGGAGGGCTCGAGTCCATGGGGATTCTCTCAAAGAGTCGGACACGACTGAGCAACTAAGCACAGCACAGCACAGTTGATTTACAACATCACATTGGTTTCAGATGTACAACATAGAGACTCAACATTTTTATAGATTACAGAGTGACCTCTTCATAGTTCCTGAACTCTTGGTGCCACTGGCTCCCAACTCAGAGATTAGACACACTGACCTGCTGAGTCCAGGCCCTAGCTGCAAATCAGGCTGGGAAAGCAAGCCTTTGTATTTCCAGTTTTCTCCATGGGTGTTAGACTCAGCTCCCCACCAAGTCCATAAGGAAGTAAACTTTCCAAGCATAGAAGGTGTGAGGTGGGAGGGATCTAAAAGAATGATAGCAAGATATAAGTCCCCTGAGTCCTCAAGAAAACAAAATACATTGACAAAAGGGGGTAAAAGGCCCAAGTATCATTTATATTTTTTGTATGTTTCATATCAAAACTATAGGTCCCCACTTGGAAACCAAAAAACAAACTTCACAGTTAGGCCTAGAACATGCAAAAGACCAAGGTCATGGGGGCAGCCACCAGGCTATTTGGAAACCTGGGGAAAAAGAAAATTTTTAATTTCCACATGGGTTGTTTTTAGGTGAAATAAGATGCCACTGCCACTCAGCTTGGCTGATACTAACCATAGAGGAGAGCTTGCAAATAATTAGAAGGCAGTGTGTAGCCAACTGCATACAGGTCTTCCCAACCATACTTACTCAGTGAGAAAGTACAAGAAGCAAAGATGCAATTAACACTAAAGATAAAGATCTATTTAAAAGATGGGTATATTTACAACTTGCATACCCAGACACTCTGTGGGTGGAGGCATGTACAGACATTTGTCTGTGGTCAGACAAGCAGGAATCTATGGACACGTGAGAAGCAAAAAAGATTTGCAAAAATGAGACTCGATAAATGATATTTGAACTAACAAAAGATAATTCCGAGTTCTTTGATCTCAAATTTGACATAAAGTCTGACTCACTGCGAGGGTTGCTCTGCACAAGGAAAATTAATTTTAAACTTAAACATTTTATAATTTATGGCCACTACTTTTGGGGACTTTTGTTTTTTTGTATAAACCAGCATCTGTGTTTTGGTTCTTAAACCAGGCATGCTCATATTTGTATATCTATTCATATAAGGACAACCTGTGATTTAAAGCCAGAGAATTGATTTATGCTTGAAAAATATAAATCATGGAGAAAGGCAAAACGAACTAAAATTATTCAGGGTGAGAATATAAGGTGGAAGGAGATTGAACTGAGGTCTCCAAACATACAGAGAGAGCCTCAGAGAGGTTCTGACAGGCTGTCTTGTAACTTCTACTAGAAAAGACTTAGAAAAATGGGCATAAATTACAAATAAGGGATGTAGGTGAAGGAAGAGTATTGTGATAATAAGAACAGTTAAAAACTGGAATGACTAACAAAGAAAACTCTAGAATTTTATTCTCCGGAAATTTTAAAAACCGGAAATCGAAGTATCTAAGAGCTAACCTCACAAAGAATGCACTGGACCTTCATGGAGAAATGTTAAGCTTTATTAAAAGTTCCAAAAGAAAATGTAACTAAATAAAGAAAATATAGATGTTCTAGGAAAGGCTGACTTATCATTGTAATGATATCAGATTTTCTGAAATTTCACCTGTAAAGTCAATGTAATTCCAATCAAAATTCCAAAAGGATATTTGAGAAACTCAAACTGATTCTAAAACTTAAGTGTTTAGGGTTTTTTTTTCCCCCCGGCATGTACTCACTTCCTGTTTCTAGGCTTTGCTCCTCCCAGCCCTTCTGTGTGGAATGCCCTTCTACCTTTATTTCCTCAGCTATTAATAACTTCAGTCACCTTTCAAGACTCAGTTCAGGCTGCTTCTCCTCTAGAAAGCCTCCTGAGGCCCTCCAGTTGGGCCAAAAGATGCATCCTCCACAGCTGGAGTTTACACCCTGATCTCAGTCAGCTATTGTCTGCTTGTAATTATCTCACTGCTGAACTGTGAGCTCATCAAAGGGCGGGGCTAGGGCATTCATCTCTGTCTGAATGCCTGGTACAGCCCGGCAGAGGACATGCTTAATGAACTGGAGAGCTTTCCTGTGAGATAACCCCCAGATGCCAACTCCCACTTACTGCGCACTACCTTGTACTGCCCAGGTGCTATATATATGCCTCTTACCCTCTTCACTGCCCAGCCAGTTTGCAGTGTCACAGGCCCTATCAAATGAGGTGGTCAAAGTTCAGTTGCTTAAGCAGCCTGCCCCAGGCCACAAGGCTAATAACGGGCGGGATTCCCGGTAGATTTGGCTCCAAAGCCCTTTCCAGACTCTGCCTGCTTCCCCCTTTCTTCTTATTGTTGGTGAGAGCCTGTGGCGTGCGGGTGTGCAGGATGATGACGAAACAGACACAACACTGGCCCTGTGTCTGTCCAGTGCGTCAAGAGGGTCGAAGCCTCCAACTGGTGGAGGAGCTGACAGGAGCCTGCACAAAAAGTGGACTCTCTTCACTGTCCCTCTGATCAGAACCTGACATGGGGAGCAGCCCCGTGGATGCTCCCGCCCCTTCCACAGGACCCATCCACACACCATATCCACGCGACCTCACCCACCAAACAGGAATTAGGCACCTGGAACAACCCCTCCCTTAAGCAGCCCGGGCTGCTTCTCAGAGCCGGGGCCCGACCCAGGGAAAGCGGTCCCAGTGAGACCATGGTCCCCATGGCCCCATGCCTGCTTCCTCTCTGGCACCACCCTAGGAGCCTATATCCCTGCCAGGCTCAGCGGCCAGGCTCTCATCTGACAGCCGCCTGCAGTTGCGGTCAGACACCCACCACCCCAGGAATCCAGAGCCGAGGCAGCCTCTCCTGTTCTCTATGGTTAGGGAATTTTTTAAGCCGAAAAACACAGAGGGAGAGTTACCTGACCAGATGCCCCAATATTAACAACAATGTGGCAACAACACCCAAGCATAGGAGTTGACACACATCAAATGTGATACGCACATATGACAAAGGATAATAAAGGTCCTGGACAAATCAGTGGGTAAAGAACAAGTTGTTGGTGCCTGGGACTAAAAAAAAACAAAAAAAAAACTGTATCTGTACCTCACACCTACTCAAAGATAGACTCCAGACAGAGTGAAAATTTAAATGTGAAGGATAAAATTACACAACTGAGAAGCTAAGAGGAAACTGTAAGAGTGAACTTGGGGTAAGATGGATTTGTTAAATAGCATCCAAAAGATAACTGATACATTTGTGCTGTGCTTAGTCGTTCAGTAGTGTCCAACTCTTTGGGAGCCCATGGACTATAGCCCGCCAGACTCCTCTGTCCATGGGGATTCTCCAGGCAAGAATACTAGAGTGGGTTGCCATGCCCTCCTCCAGGGCATCTTCCCAACCCAGGGATCAGACCCAGGTCTCCCGCGTTGCAGGCAGATTCTTTACTGTGTGAGCTACCAGGGAAGCCCAAGAACATTGGAGTGGGTAGCCTAACGCTTCTCCAGCGGATCTTCCCAACCCAGGAATCAAACTGGGGTCTCCTGCATTGCAGGCGGATTCTTTACCAGCTGAGCTACCAGGGAAACCCTTGACAGATTTAACTACAGCAAAATTAAGAATTTCTGTTGTTTGTAGGGCACCTCAAAGTTAACAGAAGGTGATAAAGTGTGAGAAGAGCTTTGCAATCTCTGAGACCAAAACAGGGACTGGCATCTAGAAGGTGCATGAACATTTTAAAACAACTGGGGGTGGGGAGGCAACTTCAAATTTTATAATACGTGCAAAAGTTGTCCCCCAAAGAGGGAATCCAAATGGTTGGAAAAGTATGTGAAGGCCATAGTGGCCTCATTGGTAGCAGGAAGTGCAGGCAGCCTGGTTTCCGTCAACCGGTGATAGACAGGTACATGGAGCGCCTACCCGTCCATGTGGCCAATGATTAAGCAGCAGTCAGGACCAAAGAACTAGCTTGAAATCATAAAAACACATGCTTTTTTGTAGATGAAACTTCCATTTTTCAAAGATATGTCTAAGGACATATATTTAACACTTTGCACTGGGAATCTATGGGAGGGGAATGAATGGGGATAGAGATGAAGAAGGAAAGACAATTTTTAAATAAATCCAAATAGAAGTGGAACCTAGCACGGATGGAGGATAGGGTGCCATAAACTGAAGAGTCTAATGATTTAACACTCTATAGCTTGATTCAAAAGAATAAGGAAATAAACATTATACATATCATTTCATTTGTCTTGGGGGACTCAGTCCTGTGGGAGGTGCTCCTCCAAGGTTCTTTCCTGGCCCAGCATTCTGGAATTTGCAGATATTGTCATGAACTAGGCTTCAGTAGTATGCGACTCAAGAACTTCCAGATGAACAAGCTGGATTTAGAAAAGGCAGAGGGACCAGAGATCAAATTGCTAACATCTGTGGGATCACAGAAAAAGCAAGGGAATTCCAAAAAACCATCTACTTCAGCTTCATTGATTATTTGACTGTGTAAATCACAACAAACTGTGGAAAATTCTTTAAGAGATGGGAATACCAGATCACCAGACCTGCCTCTTGAGAGATCTGTATGCAGATCAAGGAGCAACAGTCAGAACTGGACACAGAACACCACACTGGTTCCAAATTGGGAAAGGAGAACGCCAAGACTGTGTACTGTCACTCTGCTTATCCAACTTATATGCAGAGTACATCATGCAAAGTGCCGGGCTGGATGAAGCCCAAGCTGGAATCAAGATTGCTGGGAGAAATATCTATAACCTCAGATATGCAGATGACACACAGTTATGGCAGAAAGTGAAGAGGAGCTAAAGAGCCTCTTGATGAAGGTGAAAGAGGAGAGTGAAAAAGCTGGCTTCAAACTCAACATTCAAAGAGCTAAGATCATGGCATCTGCTCCCATCACTTCATGGCAAATGTGTGTGCTAAGTCGCTTCAGTTGTGTCTGACTCTTTGTGACCCCATGGACTGTAGCCCACCAGGCACCTCTGTCCATGAGATTCTCCAGGCAAGAAAACTGGGTGGGTTGCCTTTTCCTTCTCCAGGGGATCTTCCCAACCCAAGGATCAAACCCATGTCTTCTGTTTGGGCAGGTGGATTCTTTACCACTAGCACCACCTGGGAAGCCCTCGTGGCAAACAGATGGGCAAACAACGGGAACAGAGACAGGCTTTATTTTCTTGGGCTCCAAAATCACTGCACATGGCGACTGTAGCCATGAAATTAAAAGACACTTGATTCTTAGAAGAAAAACTTACATGACTCTAAGAAAACTCCAGGAGATAGTAAAGGACAGGGAAGCCTGGCATGCTGGAGTCCATGGTTTGCAAAAAGTTGGACAGAACGGAGGGACTGAACAACAGCAACAATCTCTAAACTGGCTTCCCAGGTGACTCAGTGGTAAAGAATTTGCCTGCCAGTGCAGGAGATGTGGGTTTGATCCCTGGGTCGGGAAGATGCCCTGGAGTAGGAAATAGCAACCCTTTCCCATATTCTTGCCTGGAAAATTCCATGGACAGAGGAGCCTGGCGGGCTATAGCCCATGGTGTTGAAAAGAGTCAGACACAACTGGGTACTCAGGTATGCACGTACGCATATCCAATTCACCCTTCACAGCAATTCTTGGCATACATCACTTTTGACTTTGGGAAAAAGTAAAAAAAGCACTCAAGTTCCATCCAAAACACATAACTTGAGTGTGAAAATCAAAGGACACCAAGTACTTCTCAAGGACAGTGTTACAACTGCAGGGGAGCCAGACTGCTCCAGGTAGAATATGTAACGAAGCGCACCAAATGGAATCCTCCAGGTTCCGTCTTCAATAGGGGGATTGTTTCCATAGGACAACAGGCAGTTTTTCTGTTACAAAACAATTATTCCAGGTTAGGCTCTGGTATAATGAACCTGTGTCTCAGAAGCAAGGAAGAGGGGAAATAATGGAGTGAAAAGGGAGTCAGCACCAAGGTATTTTATATTTTATCAGCTTGGAAACAGGTGTTGAGAACAGGTGACCCAGCTCTAAACAGACTGTTCTCCAAAGAAGATATATAAATGCCCAATGAACACATGAGAAGATGCCAAAAATCACAAGTCATCAGAGAAATGCAGCTAAAACCCTTAATGAGATACCACTTCATGTCAATTAATGTGGTTATAATAAAAAAGAAGGAATAACAAGTGTTGGGGAGGATGTGCAGAAAAGAGGAGCCCTCAGATATTGCTGGTGGGAATGTAAAACGGTTCAGCCATTCTAGAAAATGGTCTAGCAGTTCCTCAAAGGGTTAAACATTGAATTACCATGTGACTTAGCAACTCCACTCTTAGGTATATACCCAAACGAAATAAAAACATATGTCATACATAAACTTGTCCACAAGGATTCATAGCAGCATTATTTACAATAGCTAATAACTAAAAACAAACTAAATGTCCATCAGCTGATGACTGAACAAAGAAAATGAACGTATTAGTCACTCAGTCATGTCTGACTCTTTTCGACCCCATGGACTACAGCCTGCCGGGCTCCTCTGTCCATGGAATTTTCCAGGCAAGAATACTGGAGTGGGTTGCCATTCCCTTCTCCAGGGGATCTTCCTGATCCAGGGACTGAACCCAGGTTTCCTACATTGCAGGCATAAATGAGGTACATCCCTATAATGGACTATTATTCAGCCATAAAAAAGAAATACACATGCTACAACATGGATGAATCTAAGTAAAAAAAAAAAAATCCAGATACAGAAGACCATATATTATGTAATTCCATTTATATAAAATGAACTGGACAGGAAAATCCACAAAGACAGAAAGTAGATCAGTGGTTGCCTCGGGCTGGGAGAAGGGGTGTGACTACCGGTATGGAGTTTCCTTGTGGGTGAAACAAATGTTCAGAAACAGTGCTGAGGGCTGCACAACTTTGTGAATATACTAAAAACCAAACTGTACATTTTAAAAGGGTAAATTGCATTGTATGGAAATTATATCTCAATTTAAAAAAAATCTTGTGTCCCCAAAGCCTGACCTCACTTGATGATGGAACTGGATGACTTCCTCAAGCGCCGGCTGGGCCCCATTCCAGAAAGTACCCCCTCTGAAACTTGTCTCTCACACTTTCTAGACACAAAATGTTTAGGAAAGAAATGTCCCCTTCCTTAATCCCCTGGTGCCATCTCTAGGTTTATGGATTCTCTGCATCTGAATGTAAACGACTTTGGGCTCTGAGTAATTCTGCCCAGCTTTGAACTCCTGCTCTACACCCACCAACTATGTGGCTCAGGCAAGTTTACTTAAATTATTTGAATTTCCTTATGTGTAAGGTGGGAATACTTTGCCAACCTCACTGGGATGGTGCAAAGATTAAATTAGTTAATGAATATAAAAGGCTGAGCAACAGCACATGGGGTAAAGTAAACAGTAGATGCCAGGGGTCATTTCTCCTTTCCACAAATTCTCAAGTGCTATTGTGCTGAAACTAGGTTGTATGTACAGTCTGGGGTGCGGAAGGCATCATGCAGGCAATGACAACAGAATGACTGTAACGCGAGGGGAAACACAGCCCGATAGGGGAGCCCGTGACTGGGATGCTTAACAGTAAGTCAGGGACAGCTGAAGGTGAGTAGGCTTCAGAGGTCCCTCCGAATCATGCCTCTCCACAGCAATGCTAAAGGGCACTAAAATTCTGAAGGGCAGACCAACTCATGTGCACCATTACTGGTAGCCAAGGGCAAGCAGAGAATTTGGCAAACTGGAGCTGCTGCCTTGGTGGGGGTAGGTAGAAGGTTTGGTCACTGCTCGTGTTTCAGGAGAAAACCGAGTTGGAAAGAGAGAAGTTCAAAGGAAACAAATCTTAGTCCCTAACTGCTGGCGCATACCTGCTATTGCCCAGCCAGAAAGCCATTTCTCTTGTCCAGTAGACTGTCACTCCAATAACTCCAAGGCAGCTTTCTCCAGCTTTAAACTCTTTGTTAAACAAATACTTGAAATCATCACTGCCCCAGGAAAAACCAGGAGGAACAGGTTCCTCACAAGTAGCCAAAGAGGAAGTTCTTGAGCAATTTTTCTTACCCTCCTCTTGTTATGGGCTGAATCAGGTCCTCCAAAAGTCATATGTTGGAGTCCTAATCCCCAGTACTCTAGCATTTGGATGCCATTAGAGTAGCCCCAATCCAATAAGACTGATGTCCTTTTAAGAAGAGGAAATTTGGGGACTTACTTGGTGGTCCAGTGGCTAAGACTCTGCGCTCCTAATGCAGGGGCCCTGAGTTCGATCTGTGGTCAGGGAACTAGATCCCACATGCCACAACTCAAGCCTCCGCATGCCGCAACGAGGATCAAAGATCCTGCGTGCTGCAACTAAGGCCTGATGCAGCCAAATAAATAAATATTAGGGGGAAAAAAGAGGCAATTTTAACAGGCAGGTATCCAGGGAAGACTACATGAAGACACAGGGAGATGACAGCTATCTACAGGCCAAGGAGAAACCAACTCTATTGACACCTTGATCTTGGACTTCCAGGCTCCAGAATTATGAGAAAATAAATTTCTTTTGTTTAAGCTGCCCAATCTGTGCTCCTTTGATATGACAGCTCTAGCAAACTAATACAATCTTACCTACAAAAACAACTGCTTTTCCTTCTCTGAATTGAAGGACGTTTGGTAGAAATAGTGACCATCTTCCCTCTCTGTACAAAAACCCTCAGAGTTGGAAGGGACTTTCGTGATTCAGAAGAACTGAGTACGTTTAAGTATATAGCCTTTACCAATATAAACAGTCAAGAAAAATGCCACAGTTGCTTTGATACACAGATACTGTATGTGGAATCAGGGGTTATGGTGATCACACATTCTTATCTTTCACTCATTACCTGGTTTATTTTTATATCTTGCTTTGGTAGATCAAGAAATTCTTGATTTTCATAGATTAGATAAATGGTTACAAATAGTAACATTTTAATTATATTTTTTAATTGATTGATGATTGCTTTACAATATTGGTTTGATTTCTGTCATACATCCACATGAATTAGCCAGAGGTGTGCATATGTCTCCTTTCTCTTAAATCTCCCTCCCACTTGCCACCCTTTCCCACTTCTCTAGGTTGTTACAGAACCCCAGTTTGAGTCCCCGGAGTCTGATGAACATATTCTCAAGGCAGCAGTGGAGATGCAGACATAGAGAACAGACTTATGAACAAGGGCTGGGGAGAGGAAAGAGAGGGTGAGATGAATGGAAAGTAGCATGGAAGCATATACACTAACATATGTAAAACAGTAACATTTTGAACAACCGTCTTAGAGTTTCAGATGCTCTTCAATTATTGAAAAGTTGAACAGACAGAAGCAACTTGTATTTCCAAGTTGAAACTCCAACAATATTTAAGTTGAAACTAACAATATCCAACTACCGCAAAATTGCACTCATCTCACACGCTAGTAAAGTAATGCTCAAAATTCTCCAAGCCAGTCTTCAGCAATACGTGAACCATGAACTTTCAGATGTTCAAGCTGGTTTTAGAAAAGGCAGAGGAACCAGAGATCAAATTGCCAACATCCGCTGGATCATTGAAAAAGCAAGAGAGTTCCAGAAAAACATCTATTTCTGCTTTATTGACTATGCCAAAGCCTTTGACTGTGTGGATCACAATAAACTGTAGAAAATTCTGAAAGAGATGGGAATACCAGACCTCCTGACCTGCCTCTTGAGAATCCTGTATGCAGGTCAGGAAGCAACAGTTAGAACTGGACATGGAACAACAGACTGGTTCCAAATAGGAAAAGGAGTACATCAAGGCTGTATATTGTCACCCTGCTTATTTAACTTCTATGCAGAGTACATCATGAGAAACGCTGGGCTGGAAGAAGCACAAGCTGGAATCAAGATTGCCGGGAGAAATATCAATAACCTCAGATATGCAGATGACACCACCCTTATGGCAGAAAGTGAAGAGGAACTAAAAAGCCTCTTGATGAAAGTGAAAGAGGAGAGTGAAAAAGTTGGCTTAAAGCTCAACATTCAGAAAACAAAGATCACGGCATCTTGTCCCATCACTTCATGGGAAATAGATGGGGAAACAGTGGAAACAGTGTCAGACTTTATTTTTGGGGGCTCCAAAATCACTGCAGATGGTGACTGCAGCCATGAAATTAAAAGACACTTACTCCTTGGAAGGAAAGTTATGACTAACCTAGATAGCCTATTCAAAAGCAGAGACATTACTTTGCCAACTAAGGTCCGTCTAGTCAAGGCTATGGTTTTTCCAGTGGTCATGTATGGATGTGAGAGTTGGACTGTGAAGAAGGCTGAGCGCTGAAGAATTGATGCTTTTGAACTGTGGTGTTGGAGAAGACTCTTGAGAGTCCCTTGGACTGCAAGGAGATCCAGCCAGTCCATTCTGAAGGAGATCAGCCCTGGGATTTCTTTGGAAGGAATGATGCTAAAGCTGAAACTCCAGTACTTTGGCCACCTCATGCGAAGAGTTGACTCATTGGAAAAGATTCTGATGCTGGGAGGGATTGGGGGCAGGAGGAGAAGGGGACGACAGAGGATGAGATGGCTGGATGGCATCACTGACTTGATGGATGTGAGTCTGAGTGAACTCTGGGAGTTGGTGATGGACAGGGAGGCCTGGTGTGCTGCGATTCATGGGGTCGCAAAGAGTCGGACACAACTGAGCAACTGAACCGAAATGAACAATATCCAAATATTACTGGCACTTTTACTGTTAATATTGGAAGCAACAAATCTAACACAATTTAAGATTACAAATCCACTCCAAACAGCCCTGCCTGGCATTTAACAGAGCCCAGCGTGTGAGTACTGTGACACCATGGTGTCTGACACAGTTTCACATGTATGAACATGAATTTAAAAATCGAACTTGAACATAAAATCTAGAACAGTTTAAAAAGATGGTGCAGAGTTATAAACTCAGGAAGATGTTTTATACACCACTGACTCTAGTCTACCTGCTTATTAAATCCCTCCCAGCTCACATTAGTGAGTTTCATAAGCAGGCTCTCTACCGCACTGAAGAAAATGCTGACTAGTCCAAGTCTTAAGTCAAAAAAATTTTTTAAAAGCTAATTACTCCTTCACCTCATATTTCTGAAAGTTGCAAAAGATTTGGGGAAAGAAACTGGACCAGTGAACTCTTGGCCTTATATTTTTGAGTCAATCTAGAAAAAATAATAGTCTATCAGTAACAACCCTCAGTCACTGCCATGGTCTGTAATATGTTGGGTTGGCCAATATATCCACAGCAAATACAGTCTCTAGACTACAGAAGTAATGTAACTTGGGCCAGGTACTAGTGCCCTTAAAAACACAAAAGAGATTCTCCTAACCAGCCTCTACCCAAGGGACCCGCTCAGCAGACTGCCCTCATTCCCTTCATCAAAGACGCTGGGAGCTGGGCACCCATGCCACACTGAGTTCTCCCAGTTGATGAATTCCCCTTTCTCACATGCTCACCCAGGTCCAGCTGGGTCTGTCCCCAGACTTGTTCATGCCCATTGTGCATATTGCTATGGTCTCCTAACCGCGACATCGGCTGTCAAAACAGGAGTCTGAGCAGAAACAGAAGTTGCTTCTAAGAAAAGGAAGATGAATGTTTGGAAAGCTTCTATGAAAGCAAATTGTTTGAAGAAACTGCTGTAAAAACAGATGTGGGCAAGATGATTGTAAAAGACTGAAAAGTAGTAAAAATATAGTATTGCATACTCAGATTGCTTTGCAAATATCCTTGCTCCACTATGAAACTCGAACCAAGTTGGTTAGAGAGCACTTAGTTGAGTAAAAAGGCTGGGGTAATGAATAAAACACAAAGTTGTGGAAAAGCATTAATGAACTAAATACTTTATCATCACACCTTGGAATCTAATTGCTTAGGTTATAATCCAAGCTCCATCACCTAAAAGGTGTATGACCCTGGGGAAAATTACTCAACCTCCCTGAGCCGTCACTTCTGCACGTGTAGGAGGACTGATGATGATACCCAAAGGAAAGCTACTTAGCCCTGGACATCAGCCACAGCAACTATCAGTGTTAACTATCATTGTTTTTGTTCTTAGTACAACTACTGCTACCACAGTTGTGGACACTGAACACAATTACTATTATGTGGGGGGAGGGACATGCAGTATTTTCACGTTTAAAATGAGTCCTCAAGTTAAAAACGACTTTGCAACTTTGCAAAGAACTCACCAGTAAAATGACACAATGAACTGCAGCTGCAGGGGTCGCCCACCAAACACAGAGAGACGAAGCCCCAAATTTACTGGCAGTCGTGTCTGACTCTCCACGACCCTGTGGACTGTAGCCCACCAAGCTCCTCCGTCCGTGGGATTTTTCCAGGCAAGAGTACCGGAGTGGGTTGCCATTTCCTCCTCCAGGGGATCCTCCCAGCTCAGGGATCGAACCTGAGTCTCCTAGATCTCCTGCAGGTAGATTTTTTTAACCACTGAGCCACCTGGGGAAGCCCAATCACTGGTACTGAGAGGCCACTAAAACTTTTACTTTTTCCTCATTTAAGGAAAGAGAGAATGCAAAAATACTTAAGTCAGACTCAATTTGCTTAATAAAAACACATTCTAGAGAATTTTTTTTTTGTAACAGATAATTGGATCAGTATTTTTTAAAACAGCAATTTTATCTAACATCTCCCACTTTAAAAGACACCATGATTTCAGCATTAGTTGAGAAAGACCAAGTACTGATTTCATTCTCTAGCTTTTGGGTGAGCAAATAGGATTCAGATCCCTGCAACACAATAAAACCACACCCCAAATACAACCTTCAATGTGGCCATGTAACAACATTCTCATGGCTTCAGCATCGCATTTCAGGAGTTTACAGCAGCCTCTAGATAAAGTAATTGAAGGCCCAGCTTAACAGCTTAATCAGGTAATGGCTAAATCAAAATAGAACTCGCTAGAAACAAGGGTTTGTTGGAAACAAAAAAACAAAGCAACAGAGGTAGAGAGCTGTACTCAGTAAAGAAAACTCAGGGTTTCTTTCCCCAGTAGTTTAGTAGGAGTCAGGACTTCTTAATAAAGAACTGCTTACTCTGAGCACATCTCCCCAGGGTTCCTATCCGCTGGAGTCCAGTTGTTTGGCAGTTGTCAATCAAAACATTACAATAAGAACTGCTGTCCAGCTGAGGCCTGTGTACAGTCATCAGGAATAGGATAGGCAAGTTTCTAAGTTCCTAAATCTCTGTTGAGAACTGCAAGCCTGCAAGCAGAGCAGGGCATTTCTGCATAATATCCTGGATGTTTTGAAAAGAGCACAGGTGTGGAATTTCCACTCAGCTGTACATGATAACACAAAGACCAGGGTGTCCATGAGGAACACATCAAATATCAGTGAAATGCATGATTTTGTTACTGGCAGAGATTGTTAAGAACTCTGAGATAAAATCTTTTGTAAGATTGGGTAATTTTGAAATAAAAATAACACATACCACAGTGCTATTCTCTACCACGGAGCTCCTCGTCTGAATGATTCACACCTTGAGCCTGTGCAAGTCGGGAACTGACTGACTTCCTCCTCCTCACCTGATGGCTGCGTGGGGAGTTGCTGATATTCACCTTCACCCTGATGGCCACTACTCCTGCTGCTCAGAACCTGGCCTCCCCTCCAGACTAATTCCTTTCCAACCACCTTGATCCTGTCCCCACATCCCTTCCCTATGCTGAGCTCTCCATCCGCCTCCAGAGCCAGGCAGACAGGTACCAGACCCCTGGGCTTACGCTTGGCCTCTTTCTTCAAAACAGACACGGACCCGGTAAGCACCTGGGAATGTGTCTCCTTGTGAGACTGTGAGCTCCCTGACGTCACCCTGTGCCTCTGACCTCACTAGGTAAGTGCACTTAAATTCAATCCACGTTGAATTTAACTTCTGTAAATGTCTTTTGGGGTTTCCCAGGTGGTACAATGGTAAAGAATCTGCCTGCCAGAGAGATGTGGGTTCAATCCCTGGTTCAAGAAGATCCTCTGGGAGGAGGAAAGAGCAACCCACTCCAGTATTCTTGCCTGGAAAATTCCATGAACAGAGGAGCCTCGTGGGCTACAGTCCATGGGGTTGCAAAGAGTTGGATGCGACTAAGCACAGCACAGCACAAATATATGGTTAGGCCGTTTAATATAGCTGTTCTCTTGCTCTGTATATCCCAGCTCGACCAATCTGTTCCACTCACATGTCTACCCAATCCTCTTCATTATGGGACTTAACTAGTCCCTGGTAACTGATGAGCCCACCTGACCTCAATTCTTCCCTATAATAGTAGCCTCCTTCTCTCCTAAGTACCAAAGATTGCTCTCATGTCTTGCCCTGCAGTCTGCCACACAAGGTGGGGTGTTGCTCCAGGACCCTTTGTATAAAATCCTTGTCCAATAATTCACTGATGTCTCTGTTACTGTCCCCAGGCTCTTTCTTGGCCCATGGGGTGCAGTCCAGCACCTGGTCTACACAGAGGACCTCATGGCCTCTTTCTTCATCCACTGTGGACCAAGATTCCACATTTGTCCAGAGTGAGGCAACAGCAGACAGAGGGGTAAGGTCACCAAGCTGCATCATGCCGACTTAACGCAGAGGCATGTGAGTCAGCCTCCAGATTTCTTAAATGCCTCTGAGCCTGTCTTCTAGCAATCTACCCAGTTAATCTCCACAATATCCCAAACACAGGCAAGTCTTTTCAGTTTTTGTCTCTGAAAGATCTTCTTATTGCCACCCACTTCTGCTCCCCTGTCATCATCCTTTTCAGCCTGTGTTCTATAATAGCCTCACTTAGTCAACTCCTAGGACACACTCCAAGAGACCCCCCAGCAGACAGAACAATCTGATAACAACTAATTCATCAACTTCTGCTTCTAATCCTCTGCGGCCCCACCCACCTGGCCCTACCTCCCTCTCCAAGTGGAAGTGGAAGCCACCTTCCACTCCCGGAACTCTGGCTCTCTGTCTGAAGCAAGCTCTCTCAGGGCCTTTGCACCTGCTGGCTCCTCTAGTGAAGCACTCTTTCCTCCAACTTCTTCCATGCCTGGCTCCTTAGCTCCTCAGATGAGGCTTCCTTGACCCCCATCTACTCAGCAAGCCTCCATCACCCTCAGCTTTCACCACTATCTATAGGCATTTATCTGTGTACTGACTTGTTTGTCTTCCTGCCTAAAATGGAAACTCTGTAAGAGCACTGGCTTTGTCTTATCCTACACTTTATTACCAGAGCTTGGTACTTAGTGAAAGCTCAAAAAAATTCTGTTAAATGAATAAATAATAAAGGAATGAGTACCTTCTAGAAGAATCAATATTTTCAACACACCCCCTCTTCCCCACTACGAATCAGATCCCAGTGGGCCCAGCTTTCTGGAATGACAAAAGGAAGAGCTGTCCCTTTGGTGAAATAAGCCCTGCGTCTGCTCACCCCAGGCCTTCCCTTCATTCACGCCCTCTTCTGTCATTAATCCTCAGCAGTCTTACTACTGACCACCTTTCTCTCTGGAAACCCAGAGCTCTCTGGCTCAGAAAACCGGAACACAGCCTTGGAGTGGAGCCAAGGTCGCAGACTCACACTTGAGGGTCCCAGTGCAAGGCGGTGGGGAACTGACACCCTCTGGAGTGCTCCACCTCTGGCCCAAAGCCCTGTCCTTCACAGGAACAAAAACAGGAAGGGAGCAGAGGTCTCCAGCGGCCTGAGAGTCTAGGTAAAGCTCTGATGCCTGGCCAGCCTGAGGCCGAAGAGAGGGAGGAAAGAGCAGGTGGGTGAGGGTCAGTCAAGGCCATGGAATTTGGGAAGAGATACCTCCATTCCCTGCTCTGAAATCAAACATGCCTGCCTTCAAAATCTGATTCCAACATCTTCGTTTCTGAAGGCCACACGGATGCTATTTAATCTCTCTGAGCCTCCGTTTCTACAGCTGTCAAAAGAGATTTGACAATTTCTACTTTAAGGCAACTGCTGGGCACTTTGCCCCAAGATGATATGTCTGGCTGCACCCACCAACCTTCAGTCCCTCAGGATGAGCCCATTACTCTTATTAAAAATTCAACCCGGTATCAGTCCTGCTCGGTGAATTTTGATAAAATGTGCAGATTTTTCCAAATGTTTTGAGGCTGAGCCATAAAAGCTGATTCACATTTCCTTAACTTGGTTTAAAAACAAGGCCAGTCTGACTCCCAAATTTAGCATATACATATACATAGCAGCCATTCAATACATGTTTTTCCATGAATGAATCAAACAACAAGATGGGCTGTATCTATACTGAGTCTATTAAGTCTGACAAACTAAAATCCCTTTTTTCACAAGGAGTGTGTGCTGTCATGCACTAATTCACCTTGTGCTTTGATACCACAAACAAACATGAGGCAAGAAAACCAATTCAGACCATTAAAAGACTCAAGACTTTGACACATTTCTTTCTGATGGAGACCATGGGAAAATGTGCAAGTGGGATGCTAAACTCCTTATTTCTTCTGGAGATTATCTGTCAGCTCCTACAGCGCTTATGCTTTCAGAAACCAAAAGGACTGTTCAAAATTGAACAATTCCTCAGCAAAAAAACAAAGAGTAAAATTCAAACAACCTTCTCAAAATCACGAATTATCGGGAGATGCAAGTTAAAATCACAATGAGATATTTCCTTACACCTGTCAGAATGGCTATCATCAAAAAGACCACAAATAACAAATGTTGACAAGGATGTGAAGAAAAGGAACGCTTGCGCACTGTTGGTGGGAATGTAAATTGGCATAGCCACTACGGAAAACAGTATGGAAGTTCCTCAAAAAACTAAAACAAAAACTACTATGTGACCCAGCAATCCCACTGCAGGATACAGATCCAAAGAAAAAGACAGATGTATCTGTATGTTCATTGGAGCAATGTTTACAATAACCAAGATATGGAAGCAACCTAAGTTCCCACTGATAAATGAATGGATAAAGACGTTGTATATGCATAGAGACACACACACACACACACACACACATAATGGAACATTACTCAACCATGAAAAGAATGAAATTTTGCCATCTGCAACAACATGGATGGACTTGGAGGATATTATGCTAAGTGAAATAAGTCAGACAGAAAAAGACAAACACTATATGTGGAATTTCCCTGGAGAAGGAAATGGCAACCCACTCCAGTATTCTTGCCTGGAGAATCCCAAGGACAGAGGAGCCTGGCAGGCTACTGTCCATGGGGTCGAAAGAATAGGACGCGACTCAGTGACTAAACTATTACTACTATACGTGGAATTTAGAAAACAAAGCAAATTAACAAACATAGCTAAACACAGAGTCATAGAGACAGAGAACACACAGTTGCCAGAGGGGAAGTGGGGGAGAAGAGAAATAAGTGAGGGAGATTAACAGGTAGAAACTTCAAGTTACAAAAGAAGTAAGTCACAAGTACAGTGTTCAGTGTGGAGAATACAATCAATAATGATATAGTATCTTTGTACAGTGACAGATCATAACTAGACTTATCATGGTGATCATTTTGAAATGTATAGAAATATTGAATCATTATGTGGTACATGAGGAACTAACAGTGTTATAGGTCAAGTTCCCTTCAAAAAACAAACTCACTCCTAGGAAAAGAGATCAGATTTGTGGTTACAAGAGGTGAGGCATAGAGGGAGGGAAAGTTGGATGAAGGTAGTCAAAAAGTACAAATTTCCAGTTAAAAGGTGAAAAAGTACTAGGGAGACAATGTATAACATGATTAACGTAATTAGCACTTCTGCATGTAATCCATGAAAGTTGTTAGGAGAGTAAATCCTAAGAGCTCTCATCACAAGGAAAAAATGTTAATTTTTTTTTTTTTCTATTTCTTTGATTTTGTACCTATATGAGATGACAGATTTTTACTAAACTTATTGTGGTCATCATTGCATGACATCTGTGAGTCAAATCATTATGCTGTATACTTTAAACTTCTACAGTTCTATATGTCAGCTATATCTCATTAAAACTGGAATAGAAAAAAATAAACAATCTTCATTCCATATCTGGGCTATCATCAAATTTTGCAAGAGTATTTAGCAGAAGCATTCCTCTTTTAGACTTGCTCCATAAATCCTGAAAACAAGAAAAACATTGCCTAAGATTGACACTCGGCAAAGGAATCTGATGAAACCTGTCAGTTCTGTGCCACAGCAAGACATCCTTGAAGGTTCCTGGTAATCGTGATTATTGAGCTTTCTGCTCTATCTCAGGCTGCATGTGCAAAACATGATTTCTTGTAGCTCATACACACTTGTCCACCAAGGCAGCAGCACCTCAGGGCCAAAAAGACTCCATCCTGTTAGAGTCTCAGCCAGGTACGTTTTAGTCTAAGAAAAGACACACAAACCCACAGAGAGGAAAACAAGAGCCAGCTATTCCCTTTGCAAAAAAAGTGCCCAAGGGTTTGTGTTTCTCTGTGTGTATGTGTGTGTTTTACATTAGCTACATTTATCATATGGAAAAACTGAGACTTCGAGAAGTTAAGGAATTTCACCAATTTAACACATACAGAGGTGGAGCTGGGGGTTTTCTTTTCTTTACAATGAATTTAATGTATGAAAATAGGACTAGTACACAATTTGGCAAATGCCCCTGGTTAGGCAGCGTGTGGAATGTCTGAACAAGAGGCAGGATAAAAATAAGGTGCTTATAAAATGGCACACTTGCAAAGAGCACAGGTCTAAAGTCAGAAGGTTCTGGGTCCTAGTCCCAGCTGACATACTAATGAGCTGTGGGATACAGGCAAGTCACTTAACTTCTTCGGTTTTAGTTTCCTTACTCAAAGGTGGAGACTCAATAATAAAAGCATGCATTACCTACTTCCCAGAGTTACTGAGAAAGCTGTGAAAATACAAAGGCACATTCAAAAGTCACATAACTACTATAATATATATATTATATATATGTATATGTGTGTGTGTATATAAAGAGCACCCCAAAAATTACCTGCATCCATTCTTGCTCAAATTAAATTTCTTTCCTCTTGCTAATAAAAGGATCGATTGGAATGTGAGATAATTTTGTGAATCAGGATGAACACAGCTCCTGGAGAATGTACACTGCTGTTTTGAGGACATGTGATCCACTCCGTCACAACCAGGCATCTTTCAGTGCCCTAACCAATGGATCCATTCCAGTTCTGCAGGGAGTCAGGCCCTAAGCCAATTACTTCAGGTTTACCAAACACTAACAAGGTGCTTAGAGTGCCCAGAACACTGAACACATCACGAACAGGCAAAAAGAAACACCAACCCACAGGACAACAGATGCGGCCAAGTGTGAGAAATATGATGGCGACACAGGCCACATTTAAAGTGGCTGCCAGATGCTCCCTTCTACACCCTTCTGGGTAAGCTCTTCCTGAATTCTCACTTGAGGACAATAGTCAACCGTCTTCAACAAATCATCACCCCCTAGGAAATCTAAAGAAGAGACACCAGGACAAATCCCTCACTGGGCAAGTTACCTCTCTTTCTTGGCGTTCCTGGTTGACCTGGTCCGGAGCCCACTCTGAAGTCAGCTGTTTCCTGTTCACTCTCCCATTTTCCACCCTTCACATTCATCTGTTCTAGAACCTAAGTAAACCCTTCAAACTCTGTCCAAAAAGACCACCACATGGTTGAATAACTACAAGGATGATCAGAACCATCAAAGAAAATATACCTAGAAAGCGCTGCCTGGACTCACCGGACTTGTCAGAAAAGACACTTCAGGGAAAACATTCACAGAGCAGCTCACAGGACATCTGACTGCCAACACACAGTACAACAAGGTGCAAACTTTATTGCGTATCAGAACCACCCAGAGGTTGCGGAAAACCCAAGGTTCCCGTGGCAGTTGCTGATGCTGGTTTCCAGAGACCACACTTGAAAAATCTGTCATGGTAAGTGGGCAAGGGCTACCCAGTCGGTCATCCCCATGGGGGCAACTTCAGCTCCTGATTCATCCTCCTCCATCCCCAAAATAAGCCTTAAGAAAACTCATAATAGGAATTAAACAGTCAGCCCTCCGCCTCCCTTCTCCTTGCCCAGATGCACAGCCATGCGGCCATGGATGAAAAGAACAACTGTCCAGTCATTCCGCACAGGTTATCTCCTGGGTTGAGTCCTATTCTCCCCTGTGTACTACACGATTTTGCAAAAGGAGTGAGTTATGATGCAAAATAGAGGATGTGGAGTTGCAGGAAGTGCATTCGGGTTCCCCAGGTCCCATTCCCTGAGTGGTGCAAGTTCCTAACACTCAGTGACAGAGCACGCCAGTGGAACAGTGCCAGGGAAATGCTTTGACCCGGTTTTCTCCTCACTCATTTTTCCTGATGCTCTGCCACAATGCACTGTGATTTCCCGCCGAGAACTCACTTCATGTCACCAACAACCCAGTGCAAAAAAAACAGTGTGTGGTCCCAAGCATACTGCATCTCAAGGCAGAAGTGGACGTGGGGTGGGGGGTGGTGTGGAATGGTGGCAGGGCCAATTCCCTTCAGAGCAGGGTCCGTATGGACATGAGTTTGGGTTTTGCCTTGGAAGGGACTATTAGAAATATTTCTTTCCTTCCCAAAGTTGATTGTGTTATATAATGCACTATTTCACAGCGGGAATTACTGCTACAATAATATTGTTTTGTTTTAGGGAGTGTCAACGGAAGTTCCCACAGAGAGTAGCGTTGTAAATAAGGTAAACACTCAGAGATAAGAGGGCATCATACGACTCTCTTCTTCTATGGTTCAAATGTAGAAATCTGGCCAGTGTTCACCATACAATCAGCTTGGCCTTTTCTGGCCCTCAGACAGGGGAGGTTTACATATATTTGGGGCTGTAACTGTGGGCCTAAAAACCACCTTCAGGCTAAATAAGGAAAAAGAATGAAGGGTGATTCATTTGCAGCATTTTGGTAAATATATTTACATAGCGTGTATGTTTGCAAATACCTGGTCTTTGCAAAGATTTTTCTGGACACAAATTAGCATATTTGGTAGAACAAATGTGACTTTGCCTCCCAAGAAAAAAAAAACTCTGACTAACTCTTTCACCCATGCAGAAGGGCAACAATTCCCAGGCTGTGAGTGCTTCATTTGGTGTAAACCCCATGAAGTCTTGGAAGTCAAACATTTTCCAAAGCAGTAATACTAATACAGTTTCCACTGACCCCAAATTTAGGAATTAATCTCAGACATACCCACAGAGTCAGACACAACTGAAGCGACTTAGCAGCAGCAGCAGCAGCATACCACGTTCAAGATACAGACTTCAAGTCCAGATAGCTCTATTTAGAAAATCCTGGAGCAGGAGAGCTCAGCCACTCAGAATACTGCACCATATTGGCTGTGGCCTCAAGCCCACTGATTTAAAAATCTTGCACTCTCCAGACCCGCCCCCAAATCCACTCATTTGCATGCACAGATGAGGCCATGCAAGAGCTGCCTTCATACCCAATGTCCTTGCTTGTTCTTATCCTCACCTGTTTTCCAGGAGCGTCATGCACACCACCTCTCGCACCCCGGGGTTGTTGGCCTTCTCCACCGAACAGCCCTGCAAGTTCCAGGTGGCCAGCCTCAGCACAGGCCGCCCGTCCCTCGTGCCCCCGAAGGCCTCCACCGAGGGCCTAGTGGAGATGATCTGCGTGGGGCCCCCAGGCGGCAGGTCTAGGTCTTCACTCTGCAAGCTTAGTGAGGTGGGGCTGGGGTGAGGCTTGGCGGTGAAGGTCAGACCGCCGTTGGTGTGGGTGGACGGAGGCCTGGACCTCTCGGCAAACACCTGGTGCCGTATCCTGTCCAGGAAGGCGGCATTGATCCCGCCCATCCTCACCAGGTCCTCCACGCTGCGGAAGGGCCCATGTTCACGGCGGTAGTCCACGATGCTGACGGCCATCTTCTCCGTGAGGCCCCGCACGCTCATGAGCTGAGCCGGGGTGGCTGTGTTGATGTTGACACGCGGGGTGAGGGGCACGGCAGCGGCGGTGGCCAGGTGGTGAGGCTGCTGCTCTGCCATCAAGTCCCTCCTCAGGGAGCTGGGGGAGTGCTGCGCCGAGCTGCCCTTGCTGCTCACACAGATCTCAAACTTGACCTGCTCCAGCTTGGTGGCACCCACGCCACTGACCAGTGCCAGGTCCTCCACTTTCTTGAAGCCACCGATGTACTCGCGGTACTCCACAATGCTCCGTGCCACCGCGCGCGTCACCCCCGGCAGGGTCATCAGCTCCTCCTCCGTGGCGGTGTTGATGTTAAGTCTCTCCTGGTTGACCAGGATGTTGCTGAAGTTGCAGGCTGCGCTGAACTTGCGACTATGGGACAGGTCCGAGGGGTCCCGGGGGATGGAGCGGTGGCAGCCCAGGGTGCTCCCCATGGCAGGATCAGGAGGAGTCCAGGAAGCCTTTTGGCTAGGGAGGAAGCCCAGTAGACCTCACAGGCACAGAGGGAAGGTGCAGGATTCAGGGCATGAAATGGTTACCTAGACAAACATTAAATAACCTGCCCCGAGTGTCCAAAACTACCTTTCACTTGGCCACCTGGAAAACAAATAAACACAAATCGATTGAATCAGTTAATCAGTTTGCATTAGCACTCCCTACCTACAGCTTGGATTCTTAGCCAGGAGTCCAGGGCTGATGTCTGTCTGTGAACCTTAGGAAACACACACAAGGGGGCTGTCCCATGAGGATTTACCTCTAGTGAAGCCCAATTTTTATCACGTTAGGGTCAAAAAACGCTATAAGCAGCTTCTCCTGGAAGGAGACCTATCCCCACCAGCCTACTACACCTCTCCTCCTTGCCTCTCAACTCTTCCAGCACTGGGGCCATCTCCCCGCCTCCAGTCGCTTCCATTTAAACTCTCAGGCAAAAGGAAGTGGGCATCCCCACGCCCCCTACTCCTGACATTCAGCACCACCAGCAACTTTGAAATTCCATCCTCACTAGTGCGGGCACGGAGAAAGGGTTTATCATCCTCTACCACAGTTGGCGCCGTTCCTAGCGCCCCACCTCTCAGCTGCTCCTTTGGGGCGTCCTCCTTCCACCTGCGGCTCCGAAGCCTGAGCCCAGCCCAGGACAGCGCCGGCGCAGGTGCTGATCAGCGGCTGGCCGCGGGATCCCTCCCACGCCACCTCGGACCGCGCGTCCCAGCTGTTTCTGCTGGAGAAAACTCTTGAGTGCCTCTCCCAGAACCGGCAGGAGCTGCAGGGCTTCGCGGAGGCGGCAGCGGCAGTGAAATCCGGCCGCTGCGGCTGCACCAAGACTGGCGGCGCTGCCGCAGTTGCGTTCATCCAAACGAAAAGTCCTTCTCCCGACTCGGACGCGGTATCCGCAAGAACCGGGTCCAGAGCCCAGCACCAAAGCCACAGCCGCCGATCGCCGTCTGTGTCAAAGCCAAAGTCCCGGCCACCAGGCCCGCGCCTCCTCCCGCACTACGGCCACGCCTCCTCGCGAGCTCCAACCCCTCCTCCGGACTCCGAGGGCACGTGGGGGCGGGGCCGGAGCTCTAGCCCGGACACCAGGGCTTCAAACCCGAGAACGCGGGGCGGGCCCTGATGTTCAGGAGGCGGGGCCGCGGGGCGCGGGGGCGGTGCCAGGACGCGAGGTGGTTGGAATGCAAGGCCCAAGAGTGTGAGAGGCGGGGCTATGCTGCGAGAGGACTGGCCCCAGCGTGAAGAGGTGGTGATGGAACCCCGAAAGCCGAAGCAGGGCCTGAGCGGAAGGGGGCGGGCCCCGGGAGCGTGGAGGCGGGGCCGACGCCACCCGTGCAGCGGCTGGTCACCCGAAGGCTGTTCGGTCCGCTGCCCCAGAGCTCGGGTTGCTACCGGGGATCAAAGGCTGGCTGTACGGCATAGAGGATTTTTAGTCTCGCCCGAGGCGGGACTCTCCCGACAGCTTTTCGGTGGGCTGCAGCTAGGGGTGCGGCAAACGCTACCGGGCCGTCAGCCCAAATTTAGTCCGTCTTTGGGGCGTGGGGACAGGGCTAAGACACTCCCTGTGTGGGAGGCACACCTACGGGCCGGGAGCCTAGCCTGCGTTCTGAGAACATTCGAGGACTGAATGGGAACTTTTTATCTTCCGCCGCCCTCTTTCGTCCTCCTCTTTTCTTCCTTTTGTGTATTACCTTTACCCTGCTTACATACAACCCTAGCAACTCTATGCTACTAGGAGAGGGCGCGCACTGCCGGTTCGAGCTGTGTTCGCGTAGGTCACTTAACTGCGTTGCTCATTTGCATGTTTAGCGCTCTGAGTAAATATGGATATTTCCTATAAGAATTAAATCTAGTTATTAAGGAGGAAGAACATGCTAGCTGGAAATGGAAGCTGGCTTCCCAAAATTCAGAAGGGTTTTTGAATCATGCCACTGAAGGACAGTTTAAAAATTCAAGAGTCGGCTGTATTACAGCGAATACATGGAGCTGCTGCTGCTGCTAAGTCGCTTCAGTCGTGTCCGACTCTGTGCGACCCCATAGACGGCAGCCCACTAGGCTCCTCTGTCCCTGGGATTCTCCAGGCAAGAACACTGGAGTGGGTTGCCATTTCCTTCTCCAACATGGAGCTAGAGTATTCAATTAAACAAACCGTGAGGTGATACCACTGACTACTTTGATCCTGGGTGTTCATTGACCTCTGAAGTTTCATCCCCAATCAATGTGACCGATGGATGCTTCTGCTTTAAATTCCCCAGGCTAGGTCAGCAAAAACCAGCTCTCAGGGAAGGCAGAGGTACTTCAGAGGTGAAATGTGAGCCAACCAAGACTTGACAAAACGCTGTTGCCTTTCTTTGTATACTGGTTGGGACTGTTAATTGCAGATGACAGAAATCCAAGTCAAACTAGCTAGGCAAAAAAAAGGGGGGCATTTCCTGGTTTTTGTGGGGGAAAGTTAGGGAATAGATCTTACCTATGTTTCTCAGGACTGCATGCAGCCCAAAAGTCAACAGGATCTTGTCTGACCCCCTTTGTCTCCTCTACTTGCTTCCTCACCCTAGGCTACATTATGCTACTCCTTTCCTCCTGTCATTCTGTTGTGATAAAGAAAAAAAAATTTTTTTTAACCAGAAAATATCTTAAGAGGAGGGAGAAATTTTTGTTGATCAGAATGCCTTAATGGGCTTTTTTGGCTGTGGATGGACAGCCTAGGGGCATTGTTAGTTGGGCTGGAACATTTTCATTGTTTAATCTAGAACACTTTGGAGGGTAAGAAGGAAACTATTAACTTCACTGGCACAGCAGACATAATCTGGTTTTGTTTCCTATAAACAGAAGCCTATGTTCCACCTTTTAGAAATGAAGCCAGGGACTTGCCTGGTGGTCCAGTAGCTGAGACTCTATGCTCCCAATGCAGGGGTCCTGGATTTGATCCTCGGTTAGGGAACTAGATCCCACATGCTGAAACTAAGAGTTCACTTGCCACAGCTAAGAGTTTGCAAGCCGCAACTAAAGATTCTGCATGCCACAACCAAGACCTGACACAGCCACATAGATAAAAGTCCTGAAAAAGAAATAAAGAAAATAAAGAAAGCCAAAATGTAGCTAAACTCCTGTGCATTGAAACAAGCAAAAATCACAATAGGATGGCTAAATGTTAAATAATTGACCATACCAAATGTTGATGAGAATGTGGAGCAATTGACACTCGCATACATTGCTGGTGGCAGTGTGAGAAGATACAACCATTTTGGAAATCAGTTTGGCAATTTCTTAAAAAGCTCAACATACATCTAGCATGAAAAGTTAAATATCAGTCGCTCATGTCTGACTCTTTGAGACCCCATGGAATATAGCCTACTAGGCTCCTCTGCGCATGGGATTCTCCAGGCAAGAATACTAGAGTGGGTAGTCATTTCCTTCTCCAGAGGACCATCCCAACCCAGGGATCAAGCCTAGGTCTCCTGCATTGCAGGCAGATTCTTTACCGTCTGAGCCGCCAGGGAAAAACCCAACAGTTCCATTCCTAAGTATTTACCAAGGAGAAATGAAAGCATAAACCCAGTCTTGGGCATGAATTTTAATAGGAACTTTCTTCTAAAGCAAAAACCCAGGAACAACCTAAATCCACCAGTAGAGAATGGATAAACAAGTTGTGGCATATCATCCATATAGCAGAATACTACTCAGTAATAAAGAAAAAACTATTAATACCCACAATATTGAAGAATCTCAAAACCATACTGAAAGAAAGCCACACCCCCACCCAAAAAAACCTAAATATTTTGTGATTCCATGGAAAAATACAAACTAATCTATATACAGAGAAAGCAGATCAGCAGTTTCTTGGGGATAGGATGGGTTAAAAAAGGACACAAGGAAACTTTGAGGGATGCTAGAAATGTTTGGGATTTCATGGTTGTATGTATTAGTATGTCAAAACTGACACAATTGTACTCTTTAAATATATGCAGTTTAGTGTGCTTCAGTCAGACTTCAACAAAGACTGGGAGGAAATCTTAAAAAAATCAAAATAAAAAGGAGTGCTCTTTGAACTTAAAGGGAAAAAAGAAAGGACAGGATAATTTTAGGGAGGAGGGATATGTGACCCAGGGTGGAGAGGAGGAAGTTGAAGGGGAACAAGGGTCCAAGAAGGGAGTCTGGAGCTAATAGAAGAGACCCGGGAACATCCCCAAGTTAGGATTGGGGACCCAGCAGGCCAGGTGTCATGAGACAGAATACAAATGCATTGTTTTAAGCTTATAAATACTGAAGTGGTTGCCTCATAGCGAAGTGTATCATATAGATGTGATCCTCAGGTCTTGTTTCTCCAGCAAGAAAAGCCAGTGTCACGGCTCCACATGTTGTCCCCTTTACAACTCATTGACCTTTGTCTCATTCTTAGGAAAGTTTCACCAGGCTATGATTTCCCCCAAGAAAAGAGGTTTTTGTTTTTATTCAATTGGGTCATGAGAAAATTTTGGCAAGGGCCTATCTCTTGCCTAGTGGTTTATGAGTGTCTTGTGACAGCTGTAGCAATAAAGCAGGGTAGTTTTTTTTTTAATGATTATGTTTAAACAAAATGTTTCATATATATATTTTATATATATATATATATAGGCTGTACTGGGTCTTGGCTGCTGCATGGGATTTTCTCTAGTTGTGGACAGCAAGGGTTACTCTCTGGTTGTGGTACTCGGGCTTCTCACTGTGGTGGCTTCTTTTGTGGAGCATGGGCTCTAGAGTATGTGGACTTCAGTAGCTGCAGCTCCCAGGCTCAAGAGCACAGGCTCAGTAGTTGTGGTGCACAGGCTTAGTTGCTCTGCGTCATGCGGGATCTTCCCGGATCAGGGATCTAACCCATGTCTCCTGCGTTTACCCAGGGAAGCCCCCAAAATATGTTTTTTTATTGCATTTATTTCTACTGAGCCGTTTCCCCTCCCCCACAAACACAGAAGACAGGATGGAGAAGAGCAGGGAAGAGGAGAAATGCCCAGTCTAGCCTCAGAAGTTCATCCAGGTGCAGGGCAGGGGCTGGCCTGGGTCTCCAGCCAGGGTCCTCTCCTCTTGTCTGCTTAGTGCCCCGTGGCAGTCCTTTGAACTGCCAGTTATCTTGGATACTATGCTTTTGAAGGCCATAGAGATGGTGGATATCTCCTTATCTGAACTCCTGAGTGAAGGCTGGACAGATTGCACACCTGTGTCCTCCACCACGCAAAGTCCTCTCCAGGAGGGGCCCTGTACCCACAGCAGCTCAGCTCCCACCCGCAAATGTTTTCTTCTAGTATCTGATCTCCTGAACCACCTCTTTGAGCTCCATGGATCTTGTGATCATCATGTGTAAAGTGCAGGGAGCCTACCTGACCTCCCGATGTGCTTTCTGGTTTATATTACTGCCTGGACTAATTGAGGTTTCATCTTTGCTCGGCTTTCAGCTTCAGGCTGGTTCTTTCTGATTGACCTGAAACACAGGTGCAGATGAAGGTAAAGGGATTTTACCTTCCCATTGGCCCCTGGGTGCTGCTGGGAGAGAGGCTGGGGCCACATTGTCAGGCAAACTCTGGTTGTCAGACCCTGTCTAAGCTGCCCGGGGTGGATGGAGTTTTCTTTGGAGGATAACTTCTGGGGAGTTTAGGTCCATCTGGGGGTTCCACCAGTGCTGCTGGTGATGTGTGGGTGCAGGGGGAGACCACAGGGCCACACCAAGGGAAGTACTGGGGTGGTCTTCTCCAGCCAGGTAGGGGCTTTCCATCGTAACTGCTGATCCCTGCTGTCAGGCCACTGATGTTCATGTGCTGTGCTCTGACTGTTCTCAGAGTAGGAATGAAGCTCTGCTGTTTTGGGTGAGCTATAATTTGCAGGATAGATAAGGAGGGCAGCTGTTGGTTAGATTAGCCAAAGGAGCCAGTTTCAGGGTAATGATACAGCCCTCCAGCTCAGATATCTTGTTGGCTAGGAGCGCATAGGTGACCATCACTTCAGTTCATCATACTTCTGGCCCATCTACAAGTCATGGATCCCTCCCCATGTGTAGCCCATGGCCACCATCAGCTCAGTCTACTTGGGATCCTTGTGGTCAGGTAATGGCTCTATGTAAGGTATTAGTCCCTCCCTTGGCCCATGTTGATCCATGAATCCTTTATGATTTCTTCTCAAGAGCCTCCTTTGATGAAGTTGAGGATGATGGATTTCTTGAGCAGTTTTTCATACCCCATGGACATGTTTAAGGGAATATTATGTATTCTGCTCAGTGCCCACCCCCATAATAAAGAAAAAGGTGAGAAAAAATAAAGAAAAATGAGGGAAATTGAAAAGAAAAATGTGAGAAAAAATAAAATGAAAAATAAAAAGTAAAACACAATAAAGACAAATAAAAGTGGGATGAAAATTTTTAAATTAGAAAAATTAAAAGGATAGAGAAAAATGAGAAAAAGAAGGGGGCAAGGGGAATAGTAAGCAAAATAGACAAAAGCTAAAGAAGAAAAAATTTAACTTTGCTGAAAATCCCTCAGATGACCAAAAGCTACCTTCTAGGGCTGCTGCTGCTGCTGCTGCTGCTAAGTCGCTTCAGTTGTGTCCAACTCTGTGCGACCCCATAGACGGCAGCCCACCAGGCTCCCCCATCCCTAGGATTCTCCAGGCAAGAACACTGGAGTGGATTGCCATTTCCTTCTCCAATGCATGAGAGTGAAAAGTGAAAGTGAAGTCGCTCAGTCGTATCTGACTCCTAGCAACCCCATGGACTGCAGCCTACCAGGCTCCTCGTCCAGGGGATTTTCTAAGCAAGCATACTGGAGTGGGTTGCCATTGCCTTCTCCGAGCTTCCAGGGCTAGACTGACCAAAAACCTTGGCCTAGCCAGGAACCTACATAGGTGTCTGGAATTTTATAACAATGGCTCCTTATGAGGTCAGAGCAAGAAATGGACCCATCACAGCTAGAGAGAGCAGAGTGATATTCTCTTTTCTGATTCAAGAATCATTTACTGGTTTTTTTTTTAAGGTGCTTTTTGTTTATGTGGATTATAGCAAATGACATTTACCTTCCTTGAAATTAAAACCTGTAGGATGATTCAGTGCCCTTTTCCTTTCTAGTTTGAAAAGCTATAATAATTTTTGACTTTTAAAAAGTTCATAATGTCTACACTTAAATATTTAATTCTTTTTTTTCTTTAAACTTTGAATGACTGGTTTCAAAATGGTACCGTCACAACTCCACTAACATCATGATACTATACAGAAATGTTCCTTTGCATGAAATAATGTAATGTTTTTGTCTGGCTTTGGTATTAGGGTAGTGCTGGTCTCATACAACAAGTTAAGAAAGTATTCCTTCTGCTTCTATCTTTGGGAAGGAATCGTAGAGAACTGGTATCATTTCTTCCACATTTATTTGGCAGAATTCACTGGTGAACCCATCTGAGCCTGGCACTTTCTGTTTTGGAAGGTCATTGATTCAATTTCCTCAATAGATATAGACCTATTCAGATTGTCTATTGAGGAAGCCTTCCCCACCCCCCCACAAAGTCCTGTTTTTTAAGAGAATTAATCAAAACATTTCTATGACAATAAAGTAAATAGAAAGGATTGTAAAAAAAAATTTCCCATTGGCAATCCATTTGTCTGTAAATGTGCCAGTTTATCTGCCAAGGGGTCACTGCTGTTAGAAGAACCTATTTCTCTGTTGAGATACATGGAAGAAACAGCTCTAATTCTTGTAAGCAAGGCTGCATCTGTTTTGGTTTTACTAAATGGCTTAGCCTGAGCCCCCACAACTGAACTCAAGAGCAGTTAAAAACAGGCATCTCAATTTACAACTTCCAGGGAACCCAGAAGTGTTATTTTTCCTTCCTTCAGTGGACTTGGCCTTCTTCCAGGAAAGTGGATTGAAAGGCAGGAAATTTTGACAGTACCAGTTTGGGTTTCTTTGTATCAAATTCCTCCTTACAAAACTCATCTTCTATTGACTCATAAATTGTTTCATTTCATGTCTGACAGTTGAAGGCTTTTGTCATTTCCCCCAACATCTTAAATGTCTCTCTGAGTGGTATTTTATTTCTTATGGAGCATTTGGCTGGAGATTATTATAGCAAAGTCCCAACAGAACAAGGTGGCTTCATTTACAGTACCAGAATGGAGAACATTACCATCAGAGGCTCTACGTTGCCTCTGGTGGTAGTGCCCAGAGTTATTATTATTATTATTATAGCAAATAATATTCATTAATTTTTAAAGACGATGTGATTATCACCATCACACTTAGGAACTCTAGCTCCTGTTTGCTTTATTCATTTCCTCTTAAAAGCAACATGTGCAGTTAGTTTCAGACTTCTGCTTTCTCATAGTACAGCTAATTCTTTACTGTTGATTAAATTGGAGGGTTTCTGAAACATACTTCTTGGTAAAGCTTAGCACTTTGATTTCTGGGTGCCTAATTAGGAGACTTTGCTTAGCTCAGAATGCTCCAGAAGCAGAGGAGGGAATGAGGCAATGCCCTTGGGCCCTGCACTTCTGTGAGTGGGGTGAGGAGCCTCCTTCACGCAGCCCATGGGCTGGAGGAGGAAGTTCCTCTGGCTGGAGGTAGGGGAGACAGCTCTCATACACACACAGGCAACAGGCGGGCCTTCTCTGCTCTGCCTCCCATTTTAGGCTCGCTTGGCAACATCAGCCCCAATGTCAACACCATGCCAAGTTCAACTTATGATGCACTTTTCTGGTTCTCACCTTCTCTCCCTTTAGCATTGCCATTGCCATTCTTTTTAAGCTACCGCTGCTGCTGCTGCTAATTCGCTTCAGTCGTGTCCGACTCTGCAAGACCCCATAGACGGCAGCCCATCAGGTTCCACCGTCCCTGGGATTCTCCAGGCAAGAACACTGGAGTGGGTTGCCATTTCCTTCTCCAATGCATGAAAGTGAAAAGTGAAAGTGAAGTCGCTCAGTCGTGTCCGACTCTTAGCTACTTCATGGATTGCAGCCTACCAGGCTCCTCCATCCATGGGATTTTCCAGGCAAGAGTACTGGAGTGGGGTGCCATTGCCTTAAGCTACATTTCTCCTAAATATTGGGAAAGTAAGGCCTGATAATCTGGTAGTCATAGTCCTACTTCCAGGAATGACTTCCTTAAGAAATTAACCTTGAAGGATTTAAACAGCCTCTTCCAAAGTGTGATCCAGTAGTGGTGAGGAAGAGACAGTTAAGAAGACACAGAGCTAAATACAATTGAACTCCTCAATGGGGAATCTCTCCCTTTTCATTTTTCTGGCCATCACTAAGGGGAAAGTCTCAGGTCAGGGCTGCTGTGACCATAACATGTTCTCAGATCTGGTAATCTCTTTCCATAGGGGACTCAGTGATCTCAGGTTCAGAATCTTGACAGGCAACAGTATTAAGATAAAATTTAATTATATTGTTTTCCTTTGGGGATTTGATATAGCTGTCCCATATACAGTCATATATGTCCAGGTCCACATGGTACTCAGATATGGCAAAAAACCCTAAATGTATTCAAGAAAGACTGCAGTATGCTGCTGCTGCTGCTGCTGCTAAGTCGCTTCAGTCGTGTCTGACCCTGTGCGACCCCATAGATGGCAGCCCACCAGTCTCCCCCGTCCTGGGATTTTCCAGGCAAGAACACTGGAGTGGGTTGCCATTTCATTCTCCAGTGCATGAAAGTGAAAAGTGAAAGTGAAGTCACTCAGTCGTATCTGACTCTTATCGACCCCATGAACTGCAGCCCACCAGGCTTCTCCATCCATGGGATTTTCCAGGCAAGCATACTGGAGTGGGGTGCCATTGCCTTCTCCAAGACTGCAGTATAAATACCACGTTTTACAGGCAATAGTTCTTCCCTTGGCACGACATGGGAACACCAGGGGCATTTGTGAAAATCTCAATACCCAGGCTCCTCACCCCCAGACCATTCAATTAGAAACTCTGGGTATTTGTTAAACCTCCAAATGACTCTGATGCATAGTTTGAAAACAAGTGCTTTAAACTAATCTTAGATTAGAGTATAAATGAGATAGAGACCGTTTAAATTTAATGTGATGATTGATATGATTAAGTTTAAATTGACCATCTTGATGTTTATTTTCTCTTTGTTCCACTTAATCTTTTTTCCCTCTTTTTCTGCCTACTTTTGGATTGATTACTTTTTTGTAGCAGTTTTTTTGAGATACAATTCACCAATTTAAAAAGTGTGTAATTCAGTGATTTCTAGTATATACACAGAATTGTGTAGCCATCACTATATTTATAGAACATCACTCCAAAAAGAAACCTCATACCTTTAGCTGTCACCCCCAAATCTTCCCATTCCTACCCCTCCCCCAGCCCTAAGCAAATACGAATCTACTTTTTGCCTTTATAGATTTGCCTAATCTGGACATTTCATACAAATGGAATCATATAATATGGGCCTATTGTGACTGGTTTCTTTCACTTAGTAGGATGTCTTCACGGTTCATCCATGTTGCAGTACGTATCCATATTCATTCCTTTTTATAAATGAATTTCACTGTATGGATATACCACATTTGTTTATCCATTCATCAGTTAATGGACATTTAATGAATAATGCTGCCACAAATATTCATGTTTTGTGTGGACATATGTTTCATTTCTCCTGTGTATATTCCTAGGAGTAGAATTGCTCAGTCATATGATAATTCCCAGTCATAAAGGAAATCAACCCTGAATATTCACTGAAAGGACTGATGCTAAACCTGAAGCTCCAATACTTTGGCCACCTAATGCGAAGAGCCAACTCTTTGGAAAAGACCCTGGTGCTGGGAAAGATTGAGGGCAGGAGGAGAAAGGGGTGACAGAGGATAAGATGGTTGGATGGCATCACTAACTCAGTAGACATGAGTTTGAGCAAACTCCAGGAGATAGTGAAGCACAGGGAAGCCTGGAATGCTGCAGTTCATGCATTTGCAAAGAGTCGGACATGACTTAGTGACTGAACAACAAATGATAACTCTGTATTTGAATTGCTGCCAGTCTGTTACAAAGTGACTGACCCATTTTACATTCCCACCAGCAGTATATGAGGTTTCTAAATTCTCCACATTCTCTCCAAAGTTTGTTCATATCTGTCTTTACATTAATAGCCATCCTAGTTGGTATAAAGCAGTATCTCACTATGGTGTTGATTTGCATTTCCCTGACAACAGCAAATGACGAGCATCTTTTCAAGAGCTTACTGGCCATTTGTTTATCTTCTTTGGTGAACTGTTCCATTTTATCTCCTTTGTGACTCATTAGCTGTAAACTTTGTATCATTATTTTAGAGGTTGTTTTAGGGTTTATATTATAGTGTATATCTTTAATTTATCACTGTCTACCTTCATGTGATATCTTACCACCTCACATGTATTCAAAAATTGTACACAAGTACACTTCCATTTTTTCACCCCCAACTTTTGTGCTATTGTTGTTACATCTCTGGTTAGAATAGATGCTCTCTTTTTTGTAGAATGCTGGTGCTTTGTGACCCTGAGGGAATAGCAGTTGTCATGGGAAACTAATGGGAAGCAAATGGGTTTACTTTTTAGCGTTTGTATTGTTCCTCAAGGGCAGGCCAGGTCCAGCTGTAAGAGTCACCAGACAGAACATCAAGAAGGGCCTGGATTCGAAGTCAGGGAAGAGAGGAGATCTTAGAGTGGTAGAAACCTTTTGAAATCTTTGAGGCACCTTCAACAGGTTCCTTATTCTCCTGAGGACCTCCCTGGCTGCATTCCTCAGCATCCACATTTCTGGGTTCATGACTAATAAGTTGGTCAGTTGCAATGATTACATATGAGTCAGGGCAGGGCAACAGAGAGTCATGGCTTAGTAACAGAGAAACTTGGATTCAAATACCAACTTTACCACTTATAGATACGTAACCCAGGGATAAGATCTTAACTCTTATGAGCCTCAGTTTCTTCACCTATAAATTTGGAATAAAGATTCTTGCCTCCTAATGTTGTTAAACAGATTAAATGAGGTGAGGCAGGAAAAGAGGCCAACATATGTGACATAACAAGCATGCCACTAATATTTTTATCCCTTCTATATGACTCTTTACCTGCATTAGCCAACTGTATTTCTTCCATTCCTGATGTTTCTTGGGAATTCATAATTCAGGGACAACACTGACTTTGAGAGCCTTTTTCCTATTCCTACTCTGAAAATTCTAATGAGTTCACATACTTTTATGAGATTGTCACAAACTCTCTACTGTTCAACATGTAGACCTACCATTTATTGGACTTACATGATGCCAGGCATGTACTGGGCACTTTGCCTGCCTTATTTTCAAATTTTATTATCAACCCCATATGATGGACAGGGTTTCTCCACCTTCTAACTATTGACCTTTAAAGCCAGATAATTCTTGGTTGTGGGGGCCGTCCTATGCATTGTAGGATTTTAGCAGCATCCCTGGCCTCTCTCTACTCACTAGATGCCAATAGCATTCCTCAATTGTGACAATCAAAAATATCTGCAGATATCGCCACGTATCTCCCAAGGGGCAAAATCTTCCTCAGATGAGAACCACTGGGATGGGATTGGTATCAATCCCATCTCCTTGTGAGGAAGCCACAGTTCAGAGTAGTAGAGAGCTATGCTCAGAGCCACGCAGGTACCAAGTGGTGGACGCAGGATTCAACTAGAGCCCAGCTGGCTCCTAAGCCCCGCATTACAGTGACTTGAGATGTACCCTCATCTGCAAAAACAGTCTCAAGTACTCTGGACATACTTGGCCCTAAATGCTACCTTTCATGCTGAAGGTGCCTAGACTCTGGATTCTCCTCTCTCAAAACCAAAAACAGGCCCAAAAGAAGCGATAAGATAGCCATCGTTCACAGGTAGGGCTCAGAGGGACAAGAGCAACATACCATACGCAGCCGGCATCCAAACATGCTTTTTTCCTTTGGCTGCACCACACAGCTCACAGGATCTCAGTGTCCTGACCAGGGTTTGAACTCGGGCTACCGTAGTGAAAACCTGGAATCCTAACAACTAGGCCGCCAGGGAATCCCTAAACATGCTTAGTGTTTGGACTTCCCTGGGGATCCAGTGGCTAAGACTCCATGCTCCCAATGCAGGGACCCCAGATTCTATTCCTGGTCAGGGAGGTAGATTCCCCATGTCACGATGAAGACTCAACACAGTCAAATAAATAAATAAAAATTTAAAATATTTTTTAAAAGGCAGCAAAACTTTCACAAAAGACCAAAGCATGCTTTTTTTTAAAATGAGGGGTATTATGTTTTGAATCATATTCCCCAAGATATATGCTGGAGTCTTAATCTCTGGTTCCTGTGACTGTGACCTTGTTTGGAGAAAGGGTTATTGCCAATATACTCAAGATGAAGTCATGAGGGTGGCCCCCAATCCAATATGACTGGTATCCTTTTAAGAAGAGGAAAATTTGGACACAGATCTAGAAGGAAGGCCATGTAAAGATGGAGGCAGAGACTGGAGCTATGCTGGCAAGAGCTGGAAAATATATAGGGCTATCAGAAGCTGGAAGAGCCAAGGAAGGATCCTTCCCAAGGAGCTTTGTAGGAATATGGTACTGTTGACAAGTTGACTTCAGACTGCTGGCCTGAAGAGAACTCTGTTGTTTTAAGGCACCCAGTTTTCAGGTCCTTTCTGAGAACAGCCCTAGAAACTACTACAGAAGAGTACTTCCCAGGTCTGGCAGCCCCAGCACCCCATATTTTGATTTCACAGTGCATCTTGTTCCCCAGTCAGTTATACTATCTGACCATTAATCAAAGTCATGAGATCTACTTAAGTGCAAGTAAGTGCAAGTGAAAAGTCACTTAGTTGTGTCCGCCTCTTTGCAACCCCATGGATTGTCCATGGAATTCTCTAGGCCACAATGCTAGAGTGGGTAGCCTTTCCATTCTCCAGGGGATCTTCCCAACCCAGGGATCGAACCCAGGTCTCCTGCATTGCAAGCAGATTCTTTACCAGTTGAGCCACAAGGGAAGCCGGAAAGCTACTTTACTTTCCTATGATAAACCCACAAGTTAGATTATGCCTCCCACTAATTACATGGCCGAGATACTGATCTGCTAATGACATGGCAACTCAGGGGACTTCCTAGGTCACGGCTGCCCTCTCAGATGCCTTCGCATGGTGTTTCTGCCGCAGTAGCCTGGTGTGTCAGTGCCTTATCTTTCCTGGAAATAGGAGGTACCACGTCACCTCGAGATAAGGAGAAACAACTTCATAGAATCTGACTCAGTGGCCTTGGTTACCTTCAGTTCACGGGTAAACGCACAGAGGAAAACGAACCTCAGACAACCATGAGCGAGAGATATACGGGAAACAACTAAAGGTAGCCAATCTAAAACCCAAAGCAATTACTCCTGGGTGAATAGACAGGAGGTGGTAAATGGATTTATATGTAGTCAAAATTCTTGGAGGCTAAATCAGCCTTTAGAATTACGTGCATCCCAAACAGATGTTTCATCTTCCCTGCCCAAGCCACATAGGATGTCCAAGTTTAAAGGACTATAGGGACAAATGCATTTGGGAAGTGTTCTCTCTCTGGAAAATTTGTAAGGTCCATTATCATGTGAAAGACTTTAAGAACTTCTGCTGGAAAGACACTCATTTAACTCCTCTGGGGAGATGGAGTGGAACACATTTTGGACCACTGGTGGGTTTTAGCCCATTTATGCTGCAGAATTTGAGGCCGAGGCCCAGAGAAATTAGATGCTTTTTCAAAGGTCACAAAGGTTAACCTTGGGTGACTCAACTGGGTTCTTCCGATTCCAAATCCATGGTTCTGGGACTTCCCTGGTGGTCCAGTGGCTGATACTTCATGCTCACATTGCAGGGGCTTGGGTTTGATCCCTGGTCAGGGAACTAGATTCAATATGCCACAGCTAAGAGTTCACATGCCACAGCTAACGATCCTGCATGTCACAAAGAAGATCAAAGATCCCACATGCTACAGCTAAGACCTGGTGCAGCCAAATCAAAATAAATATCAAAAAAGAAAAATAAATTCATAACTCTCTGTTTTCATCTGCCCATTAATTAGTTTATTAGCAAACATTTGACTGCTACCATATGGTGATTTGGGTGTATAAAAGTGAATAAGGCAGGCCTTGCCTTATGTATAACTTATTGTTTCCAGAGTGTATGAGCAACAGAATAACAAATAATGGTGTGCAGTTCTGGGGACAGTGAAGGGAGGGAGACAGCTGACTTTGGGATGGATAGAGAACCAGTCAGGCTGAAGGGTTCCAATTAGGTCACTGCTGTTCCAGTGAATCCCATCCTCAGGATTCCCCATCCCTGCTGCCCACTGAGGGTAGGGTGGCCAGAGCTGCTGACTGGACTGCCCAGGAGGCTGTCTACTAACCTGGCAAAGCTGATTGGGGCAGGGGTACCAGCCCATAAACTTACCAGACACTTATAATGTGCCTGTGCCCCCCAGGTGGGATGACCAATCTGATTTCTTGAAAATGTGAACTGGGGGCTACAGGGAAGAGGCAGTGAGCAGGAAAGCTGAAGATGAAAGAACCTCTCTGGAGAGTGAGGTAGGGAGTGCCCTGTGAGTTCATGTGCAAGCCAGGGAATTGAGAAAGCGAGCCAGCTTCTGGAGCAGAAGCTGAAGCTCTGAGGCCAGGGGACAGCACAGCAGAGAAGGAGAACCACAGCTACTGAGCCCACATGCTGCAAGTCCTGAAGCCCATGCTCCACAACAGGAGAAGCCATGGCAATGAGAAGCCCACGTGCTGCAACTGGAGAGTAGCCCCCTGTCAACGCAGCTAGAGAAAGCCCAAACCTAAATGAAGACCCAACACAGCCAAAAGTTAATTGATTCATTATAAAAAGTGCCTAACTCCCTTTTATAAAATTGTGGTAAATTACACCTAACATAAAATTTACCATTTCAAGTGTATAGTTCAGAATTTGAGTATTAATACATTCACACTGTTATGCAACCATCACCACTATTTAGCACTGCAACTTTTTTTTTTTATTTTCCCAAGCTGAAACTCTGTACCCCTTCAACAACAGCTCCTCATTCCCTCCCCTCCTTCTAACTCCTGGTGATCTACCTTCTGTTTCAAGGAATTTAACTCCCCGTCTAGGTACCTCATACAAGAATTGCCCTTTTATGTGCAACTAGGGATTATCATACTAAGTCAGGAAGAGAAAGGCAAACCCCACATGATATCACTTATATGTGGAATCTAAAATATGACACAAAAGAACTTATCTATGAAACAGAAACAGACTCAGGGACATGGACACCAGGCTTGAGTTTGCCAAGAGGGAGAAGGGTGGGGAAGGGAAGGACTGGGACTCTGAGATTAGCAGATGTAAGCTATTACATATAGGATGCGTAAACAACAAAATCCTACCGTAGAGCACGGGGAACCAGATTCAGTATCCTGTGATCAACCATAATGGAAAAGATTACAAAGGAGCATGTCTACATGCGTATATCGAGTCCCTTTGCTGTACAGCAGGGATTGGCACAACATTGTAAATCAACTATACTTCAATACAAAACTTTTTTTTTTTAATTAAGAAAGAGAATTGTTCTTTCATAACTAACATTTTGTTGAGAATAATTGTCCTTTTATGACTGACCTTTCAGGAATACATATATGTATAGCCGAGTCACTTTGTTGTACAGAAAAAATGAATACAATATTGCAAATAAACTAGGCTTCAATAAAATTTTTTAAAAATATGACTGACATTTCACTTAGCATAATGTCCTCAAGATTCATTCATGTTGTACTGTGTGTCAGAACTTCCCGTCTAAAGCTGAAGAATGTTCCACTGTATGTACGTAGCACATTTTGCTTATCTATCCATCCATTGGTGGACACTTGGGCTGCTTTCATTTTTGGCTATTTGAATAATGCTTCTGTAAACATAGGTGTCAAATATCCCTTTGCAATCCCATTTTCAATTCTTTTGAATGTCAAGACATCTGTTGAGGGGAGAGGGGTGGGCAGGAATAAACAGGGGCTGCCTAGGGCTGAGGTGGTAAGCATTCCACTGAGGTCCAAGGAGGTGGGTGATGACAGGGCATCTCTTTGGGATCTTACCCTGGCACAGAGCTTTGGGTGTGCCACCCTCCTGCCCCACACCACAGGGAACCTCTCTCTAGGCAGACAGAAGATCAGTCTAGGCACAACTTCCAGGCAATCTTGCTTTCCCTTCCTGTCTCTATGCTTTTCAACCAGGCTTTCTAGAATATAAGCTCCACAAGGGCTGTGATTGCCCCGTTCTATTCACTTGCTCTACTTCTAGCCCCTGCTGAGTCCCTGGCACAAAAGGCAGGCTCCTATGTTCTTTTGTCTGCCCTCCCCATAAATTCTCACCCCCTTAGTTTTGCTTTTTATCAACCAGAGCAATAGTTTACATCAGGGTTTACTCTTGGTATTGTATATTCTATGGGTTTTGACAAATGTACACTGGCACGTATTCACCACTGCAGTATCATGCAGAGTAGCTTCGCTGCTGTAGATTTCCCCTGTTCTCCGAGTGTTTATCCCTCCCCTCAACCCCTAGCAACCACTGACCTTTTTTATTCTCACTGAGGTTTTGTCTTTCCCAGAAGGTCATATGGTTAGAATCATACAGTACACTGCCTTTTCAAATTGACTTCTTTAACAATGGACTATGCATTTGAGATTCCTCCATGCCTTTTCATAGCTTGATAGTTCATTTTAGTACTGAATAACATTCCATTGTCTAGATATAGCACAATTTATTTATTCCATTCACCTACTGAAGAACATCTTGGTTTCTTCCATTTTTTTGTAATTATGAACAAAGCTAAAATAAGCATTTGTATGCAGGTATTTGTACAGACATTAGTTTTCAACACCTTTGAGTAAATACCAAGGAGTGTGACTGTTGGATGGTATGGTAAATGTGTTTACTTTTGCAAGAAACTAACTCTCTTCCCAAGTGGCTGTACTGTTTTGCATTCCCACCAGCAATGAATGAGGGTTCCTTATGCTCCAAACCCTCACCAGCATTTGGTGTTGTCCGGTGTTTTGGATTTCGGCCTAATAGGTATGTGATGGTAGCTTACTGTTGCTTTAATTTGCAGTTTCCTAATGGCATATGATGTTGAACATCTTTTTGTATGTTCATTTGCCATCTGTATATATTCTTTGGTGAGGTACTTGTTCAAGTATTTGCTCATTTTTTAATTGGATTGTTTATCTTCTTATTGTTGAGCTTTAAGAATTCTTTGTATATTTTGAATAAAAATCCTTTATCAAATATGTCTTCTGCAAACAGTTTTTCCCAAGCTAAGATTGTAGCTTGTCTTCTCATTGTCTTGACCCACTTAGTTTTAAAGCAGCCATAAAACCAACAGAAAGCCCCTTGTATGTGGGGAATCTTATGCAGTGGTGCTCATTACAAGCACCTGGTGCAGATTTTGAATATTTTTCTAGCTTTGGTCCCCACTTCTGAGATTCATGTTCTATAGATTTGAAGTGAGACCCAGGTATCTGTACCTTTAAAAAGCCCACCTGGTGGTTGGGAAGATCCTGTGGAGAAGGGAAAGGCTACCCACTCCAGTAGTTTGGCGTGGAGAATTTCTTGGACTGTATAGTCCATGGGGTTGCAAAGAGTTGGGCATGACTGAGCAACTTTTGCTTTCACTTTCCACTTTCCTGGTGATTATGACAGACAGCTCCATTAGGAACCGTGACATTAAAGACAGAATTCCAAACACCCTAAGAGACGAGAGGATGTTCCCATCAGAACACGGTGCAGGGCACTGCCTATCTGGCCTTCCTACCTGCCCCACCCACAGCTCCATCTGAAGGCCAGGTGAGACTCAGGCCTCTATAATTCCCTTCTAGTTGAACAGTATTTCTTGCCATCTCAAACCCGCTTCCCTAAGTAATCCCTGATTGTCCTCCTCCCCACTTGGAAACCAGCTCCACATCTGATCTTCTGACCTTGGAAGATGGCAATTCCAATCTTGTAGCTGCTCAGGTCAAAACTCTCAAAGTCACCTTGACTTACTCTCCCTCAGACACATCTACTCTATCAGCAACACCTGGTGGCTTGGCCTTTAAAATAAAGCCAGGATCTGATGACTTTCACCACCTCTGCTGCCCCAGCTAAAGAAGGTCTCCTTGCTTCTGCCCTTGCCCCTTCCTGTCTGTTCTCTACCCTAAACCAGAGTTGATTATAGCAACCGAGGTCTGAGCACATCCCCCTCTGCCTGCTCACAACCCTTCACTGGTTCCCATCTCACTCAGAGTAAAAGGCAGAGTTCTTGCAACAGCCTGTAAGTTTCCTCACAGCCCTTCTTGACCTCACATCACCCTGCAGCTCTCTTATCTCATCTGCTATTCTCCTTCCTGGTCCTTCCAGCTACACAGGTGCTTTGAAGTTCCTGGAACAAGCCAGACATACTCCACTCCAGGGCCTTTGCATTGCTGTTCACTCCTCCTGGAGTGCTTTTCCCCGAAGAGCCACTGGGCTGGTTTCCTCAGGTCCTGCAGGCCTTCACAAGCCACTTGTCTAAAATTTCAAGCAGCCCATTCTGTTTATCAGGACTGCTATCTTTTTTTTTTTTTTTTCTTTTGGCCATGCTTCAGGATTCCCTGGCCAGGGCCAGAACCCACGCCCCTGCAGCAGAAGTGCAGAGTCCTTCCTAACTGCTGGACCACCGGGGAATTCCTTGCTATCCTTATTGTCCTCTAGCTCTGGTTTATTACCTACAGACTTGCTTATTTCTGTTGGCTCCTCCTACAAGCTGCCAGAGCCATCAGGTGGGGCTGTCATTCTGTTCTGTCCACTATGGAGCCCAGGCGCCTGGAACAAGGCCTGGTGCACAGTGGTTCTCATCCTCCACGCTCCTCTCTTCATCACATCCCCTCTGTCTCCCATAGCCTGAGGCCACTCTCTTTCTACTCTCTCCCATCTCTATCTCCCCTCCTTGGTTCTCTACTCCCTGGAGTTATTGCTAAGAACTGGTGGCTTCCTCCCATCTGATGTAACTTTTTTTCTTTTTTTCACCCCACTATGTGGCTTGTGCGATCCTAGCTCCTCGACCAGGGATTGAACCTGCACCACATCAGTGAAAGCACTGTGGTCCTAACCACTGGACCTCCAGGGAATTCCCTGATGCATCTTCAGAGCTGCCAAAGGCTTGAGGCAGGTCTGCAGCAATCCTTCCACAACAGCCCTTACCTTTCGGAATAGGGTTCAGATTCCCTGATTTCAAACCCAGGATTCCTAGTGATCTGAGTGATAGGGTCCTGTTTGCTTCTGCAGCCTCATTTGGTTCTTGCCCACGTCTATGCATCTTCAACACTGCAGGCTATTTTTATTCTCCTGCTTTCGTACATATGTTCCTTTAGTCTGGCAAGGCCATCCTTGCTCCCTGAGCCCCAGCGCCTCCTATTCTACATCCAGCAAGACCCTAATTGGCCATCATATTCTAGCTGTTGAAACCACCTTCAGAGAGCCTTCTAGGAACAATCCCTTTAACAGGTCCCCTAACTCCCGAGTGTACTTCAGGAGCCCTGCTCCATACAACAGCTAGTTGGGTGTCTGTTTCCATCGTCAGTCCATTCAGGTTTTCTGCATGCTTGGTTCCTTACTCTGGGCCTGGCACTAAACAGTGTCACTAAACAGTGCTATGTGTATGCATGTGTGTACTAAGTCGCTTCAGTCATGTCTGACTCTGTGTGACCCTGTGGACTGCAACTCACCAGGTTCCTCCGTCTATGGTATTCCCTAGGCAAGAATACTGAAATGGGTTGCCATGCCCTCCTCCAGGGGATCTTCCAGATCTTCTGGGGCCAGGGATTGAACCTGCATCTTTTATGTCTAACCTGCAATGGCAAGTAGCTTCTTTACCACTAGCACCATCTGGGAAGACCCAAATAGTGTTATACATACTATATCTTTCCTAGGTGATTAACTCTCCAGAAATACAAAAATATGGCCCAAACCTGTAAGAATGTTTCAAATGTCCATGGCACTTTTGCCAGATAATGAACTCACTATTTAATAGTACCAAGAATGTTCCAGAATGCATCATTGCAAGTGTGCCTAAAAGATACGACAGCTGACCTGTTGGGGGTGCCTGTATAGCTCCAACTGAACTGGCTAAATGGTTTCCCCATATTTTATTATTCCCTTGTGTATATATACATAAACATACAAAAAATAAATGCTGCTGCTGCTGCTGCTAAGTCGCTTCAGTCGTGTCCGACTCTGTGCGACCCCATAGACAGCAGCCCACCAGGCTCCCCAGTCCCTGGGATTCTCCAGGCAAGAACACTGGAGTGGGTTGCCATTTCCTTCTCCAATGCATGAAAGTGAAAAGTGAAAGTGAAGTCGCTCAGTCGTGTCCGACTCTTAGCGACCCCATGAACTGCAGCCTACCAGGATCCTCCATCCATGGGATTTTCCAGGCAAGAGTACTGGAGTGGGGTGCCATTGCCTTCTCCGAAAATATATGCATTTACATATAAAAATGTTACATATGCATGTATCAGTGTGTAATGGAAGATCCTGGAAATATTCTCTGGGGTATGGCCGGCTGGCTGGCTACCCTATAATAGCCTCCCACATCTGGTTGAGCTTCCTGTATTCAGACCAGTAATGGAATAAACTGTTAAAGCTAACAGTCATTTTTCCCCCTGAAGTCTCTAGAACTAAAGTCTTTACTCAGATGTATGTTTCTAGTTGGTAGGACCTCACTACAAAATTTCTCTTATTTAATTTTGGTCCATTTTATCCTGTAATCATGGAAGCCCCCAGTCTAATATTCTCAGAAAAATTCCAATATGTTAAAGATAGTAGTTACATCTATTACATTAACTATTTTTAACTTTTCCCAAATTGTTCATGGGATGTCAGCTAGTGATTTAGCATCCACGAGTATGTTGTTCATTCATTCATCTTCATTTAGAGGCTCTGCCAGTCATTCAGCACATGAATGCTCACTGGGTATTTACTAGGTCAGGGAAACATACGATGTCCAAGTGAACAGATAAATGAAATGTTTAATGATAGAAGCTGGGAGCAAAATAAAACATGTCAGTGTGAAAGAGCACTGGGAGGAGGGGCTACTGCAAATCAGATGGACAGGAGTGTCTTTCTGCAGAGGTAACATTTCAAATAGAACCTGAGGAGCCAGCCATGCAGGGACTGGAGGGGAGGACAAGAGAGCAGAACAGCAGGGACATGGTGGGACATGCCCCTTGCTAACCTGGAGCAAGCAGGTCCCATCACCACTCTCCTCCTCCTCCTCCAGCAGTCTGGCAGGTGCCCTTCCCTCCCCTACCTCCCTCTGCCCTGCAGTCCTTTGTTGGTGCAGCTGTCTCCATGTCACCCAAGACACAGCTTCCAGGGCTGGCTCAGAGGTGGTTCACCTTTTTATCCTTGTATCTATTCACAATGTTTGGCAAACAGGTGGAGGTCAGTAAATGTCTGTGGCATTGTTGAATAACAATGTGTATATGCTCAGTTGCTTCAGTCATGTCCGACTCTTTGTGACTCCATGGACTATAGCCCACCAGGCTCCTCTGTTCATGGGATTCTCCAGGCAAGGATACTGGAGTGGGTTGCCACACCCCTCCAGATCTTTCTGACCCAGGGATTGAACCTGAGTCTCCTGTGGCTCCTGCATTGCAAACAGATTCTTACCACTGAGCTACTGGGAAAGCCCTGAATAACAATGACTTGTCTGCAAAGAAGATATGATAGAGGTTCACAGGGCTGTGATATAAAAATGAATTTCCAGAACCAGAAGAGATGTGTCTTTTAATCTGGGAATTATCTATATATAAGTGATTCTCAGGGCAGGGGGGAAACACAGACAGTAACTATCAGGAAGGATTTAGACTGTAAGATCACAAAGGGGGAAAGTGGGAGTGATGTGGAGCTTTGCTGAAATGGAATTTTATGTCTTTGCTGCAAATTCCATCAGCCTCAGCTCTGGAAAGAATCACCAGCCCCAGCTAGAAGGCTCCCTGCTTTGGGCACAGTGAGGGTTTGGAGCTTTCTACACTTTTGAGCACAGCCAGAGCTTCCCTTGGAGAAGGCAATGGCAACCCACTCCAGTACTCTTGCCTGGAAAATCCCATGGACGGGGGAGCCTGGAAGGCTGCAGTCTATGCGGTCGCTGAGGGTCGGACACGACTGAGCGACTTCACTTTTGCTTTTCACTTTCATGCATTGGAGAAGGAAATGGCAACCCATTCCAGTGTTCTTGCCTGGGGAATCCCAGGGACGGGGGAGCTTGGTGGGCTGCAGTCTGTGGGGTCACACAGAGTTGGACTTAGCAGAAGCAGCTAAGAAGCGACTTAGCAGCAGCAGCAGCAGCAGAGCTTCCCTGATAGCTCAGTTGGTAAAGAATCCGCCTGCAATGCAGGAAAACCTGGTTCAATTCCTGGGTTGGGAAGATCCCCTGGAGAAGGGAAAAGCTACCCACTCCAGTATTCTGGCCTGGAGAATTTCATGGACTATACAGTCTATGGGGTCGCAAAGAGTCAGACACGACTGAGCGACTTTCACTTTCAGAGCCAATCATGGCGCTCCTGTTGGCAGACGAGATGGAAATGCTAGATGTGTGACTCAGCCAGTCGGGACCCGGATGTGTCTGCTGGTGCAGCCAGTGTCTAAGGAGCAGACGCACCCCAAACACTGACCAGCTGTGGGATTTGTCTCTGATGACCCCAGCACCTAGAGAAAGTACTAGAAATATAATTCAACAATTTCTGATCTAAAATCCCACAAACTGGCTCACCTAGGGTGTCATTTTTGTGGCATTTCTAGAAGGTTGAGCCTGAGGGGTGTAACTCAGACTGGTTACTGAAAATCATTGGTTTACATTAATAATAGGTAACAGTTAGGGAGTGCTAACCACGTGCCAGGTGGGGGTGGGGCAGGGCGGGAGCCTTACGTTTTAGTTAATTCTCACAGCAAACCTATGAGGCAGCCACTGTTACTAATCTCGTTTTTCAGAACAGGCAAAATAAAGCTCAGAGAGGCTAAAAAGCTGCCAAGGTCTCTCAGGATGGGGGGACATTTGTCCTCTGGCCAAGAAGGTGCTATGACTGGTAATAGAATGGACCCTTGCAATAGTCATAGCACCTTCTTGGCCAGAGAAGGTATAGATACACAGCAACAATATTAACATATAGAGCTCCTTGCTGAAATTGAGGCACTGGTTTGAATCCTATGGTGGGAGATTCCAGATACTGCACTTCAGAAATAAAAATCAAACAAGTCTGTATTGAGTACCTGCTGTGCTGATACTAACAACAGCTCATACTGAGCACTTACTAGGTGGCAGAAATGGGATTCAAATCCAGGAAATTCAACACCTCTAAACAAATTATTGAATGAATATTTAAGAACATTTTGTGTTTTGACTTTTAAAATTAGTGGATAAAACCCAGGAAAGCTCTTTAGGGTCTTCAATCCTTATAATGATATCAAAGAGTCCTGGGAGCAGGAGATTTGAGACTGGCTGCACTAGGCAGGATCATCTGCCTGATGGACTCGGTCCTGTGCCCACTCATAGTCCAGCCTTCTTCCTGCCATGGATGTGCTGAAACAAGTGCTATGCTCTGCCAAGCCTTGTCTCGCCCCCATCCTAGGTTCCTTCTGCAGCATCTTGGCTCCACATGGCAAGGAGGCTGAGAGGGACCCGGCTCTGCTCAACAATAGGCAGCATGATCCGATCTTTTCTTACGAAACCCTTCCCTCCCAGTGCCTGTTCCTCTGAACACAAGGGCATAGCTTCAGATTTATGAGCCTTACTCCAATGATGAGGCCACAATTTCTTTTTCAAGGTCTCTCTGTGCAAGGCAGCATGTGGAAATCAGCAAGTTCACTGTCACTGGAGATTATCAAACAGAGGCAGGACAAGCGTTCATTGGGTGTGGGGTGGGTGTGGAGGGGATTCAGCAACAAGAAAGACATCCCCGTCCTCTGGGAACCCTCTTCTATGAAAGCTGACTGCTCACAGAGGACCATCACTGTTGATGAAACCAACCAGCTGGTACTGCTTTTAGACCTGGAGAAGCCTAGGAAGCAGTGTTCACGAAGGGGCTTGCAGGAAGCCCAAATCGTGAAGCTTCTGCAGGCGGCCGCCTTGTCTGTGGGGATACTGCAGAGACCACGACACGAACCACAAGAAGTTAAGCCCCAGCCTTTTTAAAGCAGAGCCAGGTGAGTGAAGGGAGCGTGAAACTCTCAGATAAGGAAAGCAGATGATGGTACATTCTTTGCAGGCTGTGCCCGGGTCTAGCTGTGCTGGGTCCTTTCTCTGAGCTCTCACTCCTCATTAGTATTCATGAGGTCCTGTGTTTACATCACACTTGCAGCATACACTGCCCACATTAGGTCACTAAGAGCTTTGTGATGGGCAAGTGGAGTCTCCATTGTGCTAAGTGACTTGCCCAGTGGCAGAGCGAGTTTCCAGCAGAAGCTAAATTCAAACCATGTGCTTCTGGCTATGAATTCAGTCCGCTACACACCAGCCAACAATGACCCTACGGGGCAAAGAGGGTGCAACCCCCTGTGAGCCCACTGAGTAGCCCCACTGAGGGAACAGATGTTCTCTTGGCCTTGGCCCACAGAAATCTCCTAGATGCCCCCACCCCCCCACCCTGCCGAGGTCTCAGACTGTGGACATCCCACTATGACCCAGCTCTTCCTGACCTCAGACCCTGTAACATCATTGGAAGGCCAATGCCTGGACAGGTGAAACCAGTGAGGATCATCCAGACACTGGCAGGCTGGCAAAGGAAAGAGAGGGAAGGAATGGACTCACACTGCTGAGTCCTCTGTATTGGCAGACACTGTCCTAGGTATTTATTTTAAAGGTAAACTTTCAATTCAAGTAAAACATACATGAAAATTGTACAGATTGTAAGTGTATATAGCTTGATGAATTTTCATAAAGACAACACACCCATGTAACCAACACTGAGGTCAAGAAGCAGAATCTTGCCAGCACCCCCAGAAGTCTCCCTGGTCCCTCTTCTAGGTGACTGCTACTCTGACCTTCAGCAGTATGCATCGGCTTTGAGTGTTTTGAAATTTAAATATATGGACACACAACACAAGGGCTTCCCTGGTGGCTCAAACAGTGAGGAATCTGCCTGCAATGTGGGTTCAGTCCCTGGGTGGTAGGATCCCCAGAGAAAGGAATGGCAACCCACTCCAGTGTTACTGCCTGGAGAACTTCATGCATAAAGGATCCTGGTGAGCCACTAGTCCACGGGGTTGCAAAGAGGCAGGGACACGACTGAGCGACTAACACTTTCACCTCACTTCATAAACAGTGTGTACTTTCTGTGGTCAGGCTTCTTTCCGTCAGAACTGGTGGTGAGATTGATCCTTAGTGTTGTATGCAGTTTGTTTATCCTCGTTGCTATACAGTAAGTCCTCTGCTGGATGAATCCACCATGATTTACTGTCGAGGACATTTAGGTGATTTCCAGTGTCCGGCTATGGTGAATAGTGCTGTGAACATGTGGGCATTCTTGTATGTGTCTTTTGGTACCTATATGTACTCATTTCTCCTGGGTTTATAACTAGAAGTGGAGTTGCTATTATATGACTTTTATCCATTTAACTTTATAAGACCCCAGCATGGATGTACTGATTTCCACTCCTACCTGCAATGTATGGGTGTGTGTCCTGGTTGCACCAAGCACTTTGGATGTATCATTTTGAGGCAATCTGGGTGGTGATTAAAAGTATGGACTCTGGAGTCAGGCAACCTGGGTTCTTAACCTGGCTCTACTCTTGTACTTGCTCTGTGACTTTGGCTGACTCCCCTAAAGACTCTGTCTCTCAGCTTTCTCATCTGTTAAATGGGAAAAATAACAATGGTCTCATCCTCTTGGGGTAGTTATGTATTTATCATAATGCCTGTTACATAGTTGTCACTCTGCAAATGTAGGTCTCACAGTAATTCCAAGTGGGCACCAAAAGCTCTTCACGGTGGTCTTTAGGGGGCCCCTGGAGAACCCCTTCCCCTCGGCCTCCTTCCTGGCCCATAGCCACGGTCCCCATGGTGCTTGTGTCTGTGCTAGATACCCTGGGAGGGCGATCCCCACACCTGAGGAGTGAACCAGCTAAGAATCAACTGAAAAAGAATGGGGAAGGGCAAAGGAAGGGCCAGGGAGGTAGAGGGTGGGTAGGGAATAGGTCTGTTATCTCAAAATGCTTCCCAAAGGGATTCTCTGGCTTATACTGACAGCTGTCTTTTGGCCTCTCTTCTCATAGCTTTGGAAGTGCTCACGGCTATTTAGAAGGCAGAAAGAGGGAAAGCATCTAAAACATTCAGAATATTAAAAAAAATTTCAGAATAATGTGGACAAATGTAATTGGAGCAACTGGTCTGCTAGGCTACACTTTTAAGTAAATGAAAGTCTAATCGATGTTTATTTTTATTTATTTTTTAGAAATGATTGTTTCCTACCCTTATCTACTTTTGTCTTATAATTCTTGCCAGCATAGAAGTCCTTCTATTTTTAGCTCAAGCATGGCTGAGAATCATGCTACATTAAAAATGAAAGTTTGCACACATGGCAACTGACGGTGCTGGGAAATAGAAACACCATCCTCTATTAGAACTGCATGAGGCTGACAGTGTCCCTGAAGAATGCTTTTTAAAGAAAACTAGTCCTGCCATTTCTTCAGGCCAAAATACACACTGAACTTTCCCTTCTTGGAGTCATGACTAACTGAAATACAAGTGGCTTCCATGCAAGGGACGTGGTGTGACAGGAATTACCAAGTTCAGGGTGGGGAGACCTGAGCAAATTCCTCAGGCCCTTAGAGTTACCATTTGCTCATCTAGGTTGGGGTAGATTTGACCAGCAGTTCTCAAAAGATTGCTTCTAGCTCCACCATTTGGAGATTGTAAAAGCAACTTGGCAGGAGAGAATATCTGTCTAATTTTCTCTTTTAATTTTCTTCTAACACTCTCCTCCTGGGCCCATTTTCCCTTGAATCCAGCATCAGAAGACCCCACTGCTTCACAAAACTCTTGCCTCCTTGCTGTCCCACCACTGGAGAGGTTACTCCTAAAATGCTAAGGGTCCTGGCAGATCCCAGGAGGACAAGGAGAGGGGCTTTGGCCTCACCGCATCCCCAAATTCATCCCTGAAAACCTGATACCCTTCTCTTGAGACTCTTTCAACACAAAACTAAAATTCCTAGGTGGAAAACACTTCTTTTCAAAATTTTAATAGTAAAATAAAGTCCATCTAGAAACCAGCCTTTCTGCACCTCTTATTTCCAAGGAAGCAACCTTATATCTAGACGGGCAGAGCAATGTCCCACAGGCTCGCACAACTGTTCATGATGGAGCTAGGACTATATTCCAGGCTTCCCTGTCAATACCGTGGGGTTTGTATTAACCAGGGAAGGGAAAGAAATGAACATTCCTGAGGACCTGTTACATGCCATGAATCCTGACTGACCTGGGAAGACTGATAGATATCATTGCACCCATTCTACAGATGAGGAAACCAAGGCTCAGAATAACTTCACCAAATTATTCTCAGTGGCAGGAGAAAGCAAAATTTTCTTACATCTTGCTTTACCCCCCTTTGATGTTACTTTTAATTCAAAAGAAGACTTTTTCCTCTGGAACTTTTCTTAGTAAGAACACAGATTAAAAAGAATGGATCTTGGGCTAGAAGATGAGATCTTAAGGGGGCCTGAATGTGATGTAAACCATTTGGTGTGAGATGAGATTAATAATTTGTTGTTTGAGGGACAGGAGGGTGGAAACAGCTGACAAAAAGCCACATGTGGACCTCAGTGTGATCCCTCTTGAGATCCTAGAAACCTCAAAACATCTCTTCAGCTCATGAAGTGCTTAAGTGTGAGATTTCTTAATAGAAAATGGTGAAAGATGGACAGAACTGAAATGAGTCATGTGGGAGTGTGAGACTGATGAGAAAACCCCAGAGAAATGACAGGGAAGGCCCTGCTGCCCCAAAGCCAGAGCATTAGTTAGGCTTCCGGTCAAATTTCCAAAAAGTTGGGGCAGGACGTGGGCAACCATCTGACATCCCATGGTTTGAGGCTGGTGACCCCAGTGAAAACTTACCTAGGCCAACTGCTACCTCAAACCTTGATTCTCAGAGGGGACCTTGTCTCTTGCTTAGTGAGTTACAGCCTCATCGCAGGGGCTTCACAGATCCCCATGAACACACATGCACACATACATATACAGTATTGAGTATACCCCAAGGGGCACGTCCACTGAGTTTCCCTGCCAGCAGTAAGGTTTCTGCAGGATGGCATGTGTGCATTAGCCTTAGATTTCATTTAAAGTACCAACTCTGACTCAATATTTATTGAGTACAACTACGTGAAATGTAGAGACGAGTGTGTCTGGTGGCTGCTGAGGGGGGCATCGCTATATGGTGCAGCAGGAGATCCAGGGACGAAGTGCAATCTAATGGCTGCAGAGCATCCTGCCCTGGGCGGGGAAGGAAGGCCCCTCGGAGGCCATGACTGGAGGGAAGGACAAGGAATCATGTTCCAGGAGCAGCAGCAGAAAAGGCAGGGATCATCCAGGTGGGGGAAATCGAGTCTCTGATTTAAAGGCAAATGTGATTTTAAGGGCAGAATCCACTAGGAAAACAGAAAGACATTCGGCCTGGGTCAGAGAAGGACATACCCATTCTCAAGATAATTGGCGCAAGGGCTTCTTCTTCCCGCAGAAACATCATTTTTATTAGTGTTGTTTTAACTTATCCTTACGGTTAATGGCTTACAGTCACCCACTCCCCAGGCAGCTTCCTGGCAACCCCAGATCTCTGATCTAATTTTATCCCTGAGAAATCTGGATTTAGAAGAAAATGTGCAGAAGCCTTGGTTGGGAGAAGGAGGCTGGAGGAAAACAGTAACTCCAGACCCCTGGAGAGCACATGGGCTAGAAGAAGAGATTCAGGGGAGGGTTTCCAGTGGGTGAGACCCACAGAAGGCCGCTGTGTCTGAGTGACAGCATTTTATGCCACCGCCCAACTGCTGTATTTACCCAGCTCTGCAGAGGGTGACACAAGTCTCTGGAATGTGCATCTTATTTTTGTCCTGCCTGCCTTTATGGCCATAAAACGAGGTCTCTCCCTTCACAGCAGAAGGACTAATGAGTCCAGTTGATCTGGGCATGAACACTGCCTGCATTTTTCTTGGGTTGGCACCTCTCTAGGCCATAAAAGGGTGCGTCCCGGGAAGCCTCCACACGTGTCTGCAGCTGTGGACCACAGTGTATGCATGTGTCTATTCAGAGGGTGTTCACAGCTGTGCCGAGGGTACACTGGGAAAGGTACAACCGTGATGCTATGACTCAGGCCTGAGGGTGGGCGGAAAAGGAGACGGCACCTATTAATAGAAAACTCAGCCCTTCCTCCTGGGCTAGCAGGATGCCAGCCTTTACCACTCCCTGCTGATGCTGGGCTGTCCTGATGCTTGGCAGTTTCTCCTCAGTAATCTATTGTCAACACAAATTGACGTACGGGCTCAATGCAATCTCAATCAAAATCCCAGCAGAATTAAAAACGTCTGCTCTGTGACAGACACTGATACCATTATGACAAGCCACAGATGAGAAACTATTTGCCAAAGATGAATCTGATAGAAGGCTGTTATCCAAAATATATAAAGAACACTTACAATTCAACAATAGAAAAGCAAACAACCCATTTTAATAATGTGCAAAAGGCCTGAACAAACACCTCACCAAAGAAGATATACAAAGGCAAATAAGCATACAAAAAGATGTTAAACATAATATACAAATTGCAAAGACCATCAGATACACTAAAGATCTATTAAATGGCCAAAGTCTGAAACACCAAATGATGGTGGGAAGGCAACATGGCAGCCATTTTGGAAGACAGTTGGATAGTTTCTTACAAAACTAACACACACTTACCATATGATCAAGTAATTATGCTCCTTGATATTTATCCAAAGGAGTTGAAAATATATCCACACAAAAACTACACACAGATGTTTTGAGTAGCTTTATTTTTGATTGCCAAAACTTGGAAGCAACCAAGATGTCCTTCAACAGATGAATAGATAAATAAACTCTGGTGCATCCAAGAATATAATTCCATGTTAAAAAGAAATGAGCTATCAAGTCATGAAAAGGCAGAGAGGAAGCTTAAATGCATATTACTAAGTGAAAGATGGCCACTCTGAAAAGGTGACATGCTGTGTGATTCTAACTATATGACATTCTGGAAAAAGCAAAACTGTGCAGGCAGTGAAAAGATCAGTGGTTGACAGGGGCTGTGGGCACAGAAGGATGAATAGTTGGAGCACAGAGGACTTTTAGGGCAGTGAAGCTACTCTGTATGATACTATAATGATGAGTATGCGTCATTATACATTCATCCAAACCCATAGAATGTACAATACCAAGAATGAAGGGTTGTGATATAAACTATGGCCTTTGGGTAATAATGATGTGTCAGTGTAGGTTCACTTGCAACTAATGGACCAGCCTGGTGGGATGACAGTGGGGGAGGCTGTACCTTTATGAGGGCAGGGGATACATAGGAAATCTCTGTTTCCTCTACTGTTTTTCTATGGACCTAAATTGTTCTTAAAAATGTCTATTATTTGAGTCAGTTCTAATGAGGTGGATGAACCTAGAGCTTATTATACAGAGTGAAGTAAGTCAGAAAGAGAAAGATAAATATTGTATACTAGTGCATATATATGGAATCTAGAAAGATGGTACAGAAGCATTTATTTGCAGGACAGCAATGGAGAAACAGACATATAGAACAGACTTATGGACATCGGGTGGGGGGAGGAAGGAGAGGGTAGATGTATGGAGAGAGTAACATGGAAACTTATGTTACCATATATAAAATAGATAGCCAGTGGGAATTTGCTGTATGACTCAGGAAACTCAAACAGGGGCTCTGTAACAACCTAGAGGGGTGGGATGGGGAGGGAGATGGGAGGGAGAGGATATATGTATGTCTATGGCTGATTCATATTGATATTTGGCAGAAAACAACAAAATTATGTAAAGCAATTATCCTTCAATTAATAAACAAGTACCTTTTTTAAAATGTCTATTAAATACTCCAAGAAACAAAGAATTCTTGATCTTTTGACTTACAGATCCATTCATTACATCTAAAGCCACCCTAATGGACATAAGGTGTTCTCTGGCTTGTATAAGGAAGGAATCTGCTCAAAAACACACTGCAGATAAGAACTACAGTGAAAGCTGTCACCCCCTCAACTTCATAGGTGTTAATAATGTATTTTGTCACGTCTTATCCAATGGAACATCTTCATATAGTACCACGATGCCAATTAAGTTGTGGCATCATTTTGAGACCAATCATTGAGAGTTAAAGAAAAGGAAATTGTTGAGGTGTCAACATTATGAGCTCTTTAACGGCCAAAAATTACTATAGCTTTGTGAACTAGAAATAAAAAGGTCACTGAAGCACCCCACAGGTTGTAGTTTCTAACAAGGTCACTACAATCCAGAAGAATGAGAAGCTCTTTGGGGTTCCTCCCACTTTGTTGTAAGAGTAAAAGGATTTTGAGTCCCAAAATAAGAAAGCGACTTTGGCTTATCCATAGCAGTGACAGGCCCCTTTCTTTCTCTGACTTTATAAGGAGCCATTGTTATAGAGTTCCAGGCACCTAATAAGTCTTTGGCTGGGCCTAGGGTTTTGGTCCTTCTAGCTCAGGAGTCTGGCTTTTGGTCACCTGAGGGAGCTTCACCAACCTTAGCTTTTTTTTCTTCTTGAATTCTTGTCTATGAAAGAAAACTGTTTCTGTCACAATACTTCTGACATCTAATACGTAGGTTTTCCACATCAGGCAATTCTCCAGTTATCTGCGGACACCAAGTGGGTGCCCTATATAGTTTTTTTAATTGGGGTATAGCTGCTTCATAATATGTGTACATGTATCCCCTCCCACTCGTACCTTCCTCTCACCTCTATGATTTTATTCAATTCTGATTCTAACTGCCCCATATCAGTGCTGACCCCTAAGGTTAAGGGCTCAGTCCCACAAGACTGCCCTCCATTTGGATGTCAACTACAAGTAGTGAACCCCTAGGCTTTTCCCAACCTCTGTTTGACTTAGCTACAAACTGGGGGTTCCCATATTCTCAGGGCTAGTAATTTTCTATAATGACTCACAGAACTCAGGGAAACACTCAGTATTACTGATTTACTGTGGAGGATGTTATAGAGGACAGGCAAATGAAGAGTTACACATGGTAAGATGAGAAGGTTCCCAAGCACAGGAGCCTCTTTTCACATGGAGTTTGGGAGTGTATCACCCTCCTGGCAACTGAATTCATTCACCAACCCAGAAGATCTAGTCTCTTCATTTTATGGAGGTTTTTTTTTACAAACAAGATAGATTAGATCATTAACCACTGGTGATTATCCCCAGCCCCTTTTCCTTCCCTGGAAGTTGATGGTGAGATGGGGCTGAAAGTCCCAACTCACTAATCACATGGTTGGTTACCATGACAACCTCCCCATCCTAGGATTTCGGCTACCTAGGATGCTATCTAGGGGCTGCCTAGGGGCTCTTAGCTACCAGTCACATAATTAGCACAAATTTTGGTTTGCTTGAAAAGGGTTTATTATGAATAAAAAATTATATTCCTTTCACCCCATCACTCAGGAATTCTACTAAGATTTTAGAAATTAGAAACTCTGTGCCAAGAACTGGGGATAAAGACCATATATATATCTTCATACATCACAGTCTGTTTTGCTTGTTATTTTTTCCTCTTTCTCTACTTTTCCCCCCTTTTCTCATTTTTTCTTACTTTTTCTATTTTTCTTTTCATTTTAATTTTCTTTCTTTGTTCTTTTAATCTTTCCCTAATTTTTCTTTTTTACTTTATTTTTGTCACCTTGTGCTTTTTCTCACTTTTTCATTACTTTTTTCTCATTTTTCTTTATTTATTGTTCAATTTAGTAAGTTAGTATTGTTAGCAATAAGTGCAAAACACTGCAGGCTGCTTGGCCACCTCTGCTGAAGAAGAGGTCCATATAAGGAAACGCACATTCCTCAAGATCATTGGCAAGTATAGTCACAACCCTCAAAGCATCTCTGCTGCCAGCATCATGGATATTGAAACTGAAAACTGAAAAATACTTCACTTCTTACCTTCCACCACCTCTCCCTTTGCCTGAACTACCATTTACCTTTGACTGCTGACAGAGAAGCAGAAGGCCAGAGACCTTTGTCTCTCTGACCAAGGTCCCAGGTGAGAACTCTGCTGTGATAAGCAGTGGCTACAGGACGTGGCATTCAGCTGGAATGATGTGACCCTCGCCCTTTGATACACTCGTGTAACACGATGTCAGCAGGCCTTAACATTTCCTGTCCTTTGTGAGCTCATTCCCCGTGTGATTTCCAGCCAAGTTCCCAAATTTCAGTGGGGATTCTTGAAAGTCAGATATTTGACCAGGTCACCTTAGACTGTGATTTTGTGCTTGCAATGAATAGCAAAGAGAGATAAGAAAGCCTTCCTCAGTGATCAGTGCAAAGAAATAGAGAAAAACAACAGAATGGGAAAGACTAGAGATCTCTTCAAGAAAATTAGAGATACCAAGGGGACATTTCATGCAAAGATGGGCTCAATAAAGGACAGAAATGGTATGGACCTGACAAAAGCAGAAGATATTAAGAAGAGGTGGCAAGAATACACAGAAGAACTGTACAAAAAAGATCTTCACGACCCAGATAATCATGATGGTGTGATCACTGACCTAGAGCCAGACATCCTGGAATGTAAAGTCAAGTGGGCCTTAGAAAGCATCTCTAAGAACAAAGCTAGTGGAGGTGATGGAATTCCAGTTGAGCTATTTCAAATCCTGAAAGATGATGCTGTGAAAGTGCTACACTCAATATGCCAGCAAATTTGGAAAACTTAGCAGTGGCCACAGGACTGGAAAAGGTCAGTTTTCATTCCAATCCCAAAGAAAGGCAATGCCAAAGAATGCTCAAACTACCACACAGTTGCACTCATCTCACACGCTAGTAAAGTAATGCTCAAAATTCTACAAGCCAGGCTTCAGCAATATGTGAACTGTGAATTTCCAGATGTTCAAGCTGGTTTTAGGAAAGGCAGAGGAACCAGAGATCAAATTGCCAACATCCGCTGGATAATCGAAAAAGCAAGAGAGTTCCAAAAAAACACCTATTTCTGCTTTATTGACTATGCCAAAGACTTTGACTGTGTGGATCACAATAAACTGTGGAAAATTCTGAAAGAGATGGGAATACCAGACCTCCTGACCTGCCTCTTGAGAAATCAGTATGCAGGCCAGGAAGCAACAGTTAGAACTGGACATGGAACAACAGACTGGTTCCAAATAGGAAAAGGAGTACGTCAAGGCTGTATATTGTCACCCTGCTTATTTAACTTATATGCAGAGTACATCATGAGAAATGCTGGACTGGAAGAAGCACAAGCTGGAATCAAGATTGCTGGGAGAAATATCAATAACCTCAGATATGCAGATGACACCACCCTTATGGCAGAAAGTGAAGAGGAACTACAGAGCCTCTTCATGAAGGTGAAAGTGGAGAGTGAACAAGTTGGCTTAAAGCTCAACATTCAGAAAACTAGGATCATGGCATCTTGTCCCATCACTTCATGGCAAATAGATGGGAAACAGTGTCAGACTTTATTTTTTGGGCTCCAAAATCACTACAGATCATGATTGCAGCCATGAAATTAAAAGACACTCGTTGGAAGGAAAGTTATGACCAACCTAGATAGCATATTCAAAAGCAGAGACATTACTTTGCCAACAAAGGTCCGTCTAGTCAAGGCTATGGTTTTTCCAGTGGTCATGTATGGATGTGAGAGTTGGACTGTGAAGAAAGCTGAGTACCGAAGAATTGATGCTTTTGAACTGTGGTGTTGGAGAAGACACTTGAGAGTCCCTTGGACTGGAAGGAGATCCAAACAGTCCATTCTAAAGGAGACCAGTTCTGGGTGTTCATTGGAAGGACTGATGCTGAGGCTGAAACTCCAATACTTTGGCCACCTCATGCGAAGAGTTGACTCATTGGAAAAGACTCTGATGCTGGAAGAGATTGGGGGCAGGAGGAGAAGGGGATGACAGAGGATGAGATGGCTGGATGGCATCACCGACTCAATGGATGTGAGTTTGAGTGAACTCCGGGAGTTAGTGTTGGACAGGGAGGCTGGGCGTGCTGTGATTCATGGGACCGCAAAGAGTCGGACATGACTGAGTGATTGAACTGAACTGAACTGAATGAATCCTAGATCTTTCTCCCAACTTGCATGAGTTAGTTGTCCCCTTCTTACTATCCTGAATCCACCCAGAGAGACTCAGTTCATTTATTTCCCCAAGCAACACCTTTCCAAGTCTATAACATTTCTAGTTAGAGATTCAGGGGATAGCACAGCAGATAAGATTGACTGTCAGACATCATTGGTCTTAAAGTCTTTTGGTACTCCCTCTCTTGGGCCCTCACCCTAAGTGGGGAATGATCACTGGTTTTCTCTTCTGTTAGCTCCAGATTGAACTTCTTGACCACGTGTCCTCCCCCTTAATCTTGTTCTCCACCTTGGCTCACCTACTGCAATGACCTGCCCCCTCATGTAAACACCACCCCGCTCCAAGTCATCATTTCTTAAAGCTTTTTAAGAGCATTCGCTTTTATTTTACTTTTTATTTTTAGAAAGTTTTCCAGCTTTTTGAGGTATAATTGAAGTACACTGCTGCTGCTGCTGCTGCTAAGTCACTTCAGGCGTGTCCGACTCTGTGAGACCCCACAGACGGCAGCCCACCAGGCTCCCCTGTCCCTGGGATTCTCCAGGCAAGAACACTGGAGTGGGTTGCCATTTCCTTCTCCAATGCATGAAAGTGAAAAGTGAAAGTGAATTTGCTCAGTTGTCTCCGACTGTTAGCAATCCCATGGACTGCAGCCCACCAGGCTCCTCCGTCCATGGGATTTTCCAGGCAAGAGTACTGGAGTGGGGTGCCATTGACGTCTCCGTGAAGTACACTAAACTGTACATATTTAAAGAGTACAGTTCTATCAGTTTTGACATCATACATAAAACCATGAATATTCAGGGTTGACTTCCTTTAGGATTGATTGGTTTGATCTTCTTGCAGTCCAAGGGACTCTCAAGACTCTTCTCCAGCACAGCAGTTCAAAAGCATCACTTCTTCAGCACTCAGCTTAACCCTCACATCTGTACATGACTAGAAAAACCATAGCTTTGACTGTACAGACCTTTGTGGGCAAAATTATGTCTCTGCATTTTAACATGCTGTCTAGGTTTGTCATAGCTTTTCTTCCAAGGAGTAAATGTCTTTTAATTTCATGGCTGCAGTCACTGTCCGCAGTGATTTTGGAGACCAGAAAAATAAAATCTGTCACTGTTTCCACTGTTTCCCCATCTATTTGCCATGAAGTGATGCGACCGGATGCTGTAATCTTAGTTTTTGGAATATTGAGTTTCAAGCCACTTTTGTTCCCCTTTATTTTCTGCCATTAGAGTGGTATCATTTGTATATCTGAGATTGTTGATACTTTTCCTGGCAATCTTGATTCCAGCTTGTGATTCATCCAGCCTGGCATTTCACATGATGTACTCTGCATATAAGTTAAATAAGCAGGGTGACAGTATACAGCTTTGTCGTACTCCTTTTCCAATTTGGAACCAGTCCATTGTTTCATGTCCAGTTGCTTCTTGACCTGTATACCCCTTCCTCAGGATACAGGTAATGTGGTCTAGTATTCCCATCTCTTTGAGAATATTCCAGTTTGTTGTGATCCACACAAAGGCTTTAACGTAGTGAATGAAGCAGAAGTAGACATTTTTCTGGAACTCTCTTCCTTTCTCCATGATCCAACAAATGTTGGCAATTTGATTTCTAGCTCCTCTGCCTTTTCTAAATTCAACTTGTACATCTGGAAGTTCTTGGTTTATGTACTACCGAAGCCTAGCTTGAAGGATTTTGAGTATAATGTTTCTAGCATGTGAAATGAGCTCAACTGTACATTCTTTGGCATTGCTCTTCTTTGGTATTAGAATGAAAACTGACCTTTTTTCAGTCCTATGGTCACTGCTGAGTTTTCCAAATTTTCTGACATACTGAGTTCAGCACTTTAAACAGCATCATCTTTTAGGATTTAAAATAGCTCAGCTGGAATTCTATCACCTCCACTAGCTTTATTCTTAATAATGCTTCCTATGGCCCACTTGACTTCACACTCCAGAATGTCGGCTCTAGATGAGTGACCACACAATAGTGGTCACTAAGTCATTAAGACATTTTTTGTATAGTTCTTCTGTGTATTCTTGCCACTTCTTCTTAATCTCTTCTGTTTCTGTTAGGTCCTTACCATTTCTGTTCTTTATCATGCCCATCCTTGCATGAAGTATTCCCTTGATAAGTCCATTTTTTTTGAGGAGATCTCTAGTCTTTCCCATTCTATTGTGATTTTATTCAGCAATAAAACAAAATGAGATTTTGAGCCACTGAAAAATCATGGAGGATACAGCAGAAACTAACACAACATTGTAAAGCAATTATACTCCAATTAAAAAAAAAAAAACATTGGGGAAACAAATGCACAATGCTAGGTTAAAGAAACCAACCTGAAAAAGTTGTACATGATTCCAATTATCTGACACTCTAGAAAAGGCATAACAATAGAGGTCATAAAACGATCAGTGATTGCCAGTGGTTGGGGATGGGGAGGGATGAATAAGAGGGGTACAGAGAATTTTTAGGGTAATGAAACTATTGTGCCTGATTTTCTTAATGGTGGCTACATGATATTAGGCCTTTGTCAAGATGTATGGACTGCAGAACACAAAGAGTGAACTCTATGTAAACTATGAACTTTAATTACAGTGTATTAATATTGTTTTTGTTGCTCAGTCATGTCCAACTCTTTGCGACTCCATGGACTGTACTCTGTGACCCCATGGACTGTAGCCTGTCAGGTTCCTCTGTCCATGGACAAGAATACTGGAGTGGGCTGCCATTCCCTTCTCCACGGGATTGTCTTGACCTAGGAATTGAATCCCGGTCTCCTGCACTGCAGGTAGATTCTTTACTGTCTGAGCCACCAGGGAAGGCATTATTGATTCATCAGCTTTAACAGGTGTACCGCATCACTGCGACTTATTCAAAGGGGAAACTAGATGAGGGAGGGCATATGGGGACTCTACTTTCTGTTCATTTTCTATGTTAACTTAAAATTGTTTTAAAAAAGCAAGTCTAGTATTGAAAAAAAAATTCCAGAAGACTTTGTGTAGAAATTGACATGCAGTTTCACAAATTTATGTAGAAATACAAAGAACCTAGATTTGTCAATGCATTGATAAGAAAACTAGAAAAATGGTACAGATAAACCTATTAACAAGGCAGAAACACAGACATAGACATACAGAACAAACATATGCACACCAAGGGGGGAAGGTATGGGGAGATAAGCTGGGAGATCAAAATTGACATATAAACACTACTGTGTATAGTAAAGTCAAGTTACTCAGTCATGTCCAACTCTTTGCGACCCCATGGACTGTAATCTACAAGGTTCCTCCATCCATGGAATTTTCCAGGCAAGAGTACTGGTGTGGGTTGCCATTTCCTTCTCCAGGGGATCTTCCCGACCCAGGGATCGAATCTGGGTCTCCCGTATTGCAAGCAGGTGCTTTTACCCTCTGAGCCACAGTCCAGGAGGAAACTGCTATGTATAACAGATAACTAATGAGAACCTACGTATAGCACAAGAGAAAAAAGAAGGTACAATCTGTTTGTAGGACAGGTATTAATTTAACCTTAAAAATTAATTTCAATGTGCACTAGGTACAGACAAAAACTATTTAATTCCACTTGTACAAGCTACCTAGAATAGTCAAATTCATACAATCAGAAAGTACATTGGTGGATGCCAGGGGCCAGAAGGGGTGGGGGTGAGGAGGAGCCATGGAGAATTAGTGTTTAGTGGGGGCACAGTTTCAGTTTAGGAAGGTGAAAATCCAGATGAATGTTGGTGAGAGTTGCACAACAATGTGAATGCACTTAGTGCCACTGAACTATACAGTTAAATACGGTTAAACAGTGTATTTTATATTATGTGACTTTTACCACCACAATAAAAAAGGAAAAGAAGTCAAAGTTGCAGACCTTAACACTCCCTGGTTCCTAGGTTTCCTGTAAATTTACAGTAACCAGAACAGTATGGTGTTGACGTAAGGACAGCTGAGCGCATGAATGAAAGAGGATAGAGAGTTCTGAAATAGACCCTCAGTGCAGCCAATGCACTTGCTCAGGAAAGGAAGTATCTTTTCAACCGATAGTGCAGGAGCAACTGAACATCTTGTGAAAAAAAAGAACCTTGATCCTACCTTTCACTTCATGCCACACACATACAAGGAATTCAAGATATATGATAGATCTTAATGTAAAAACTAAAACTAGAAAGCTTTCTAGAAGAAAACGTAGCAGAAAAGTATGTTCTACTTAGGGGGAGGCAAAGTTTAAGGCAGAACAGAGAAATACTAAATATGAAAGAAAAAATCGGTAAATTATATTCCATCAATATTAAAAAACTTCTCACCAAGAAGTATGCTTTGGAAAATAAAAACAAGCTTTAGACAGGAAGAAAAAATATTTATACATATTATACACACACACACATATGCATGTATGCTGGGCATGCTCAGTTGCTCAGTTATGTCTGACTCTCTGTAGCCCACCAGACTCCTCTGTCCATGGAATTTTCCAGGCAAGAATACTGGAGTGGGTTGCTATTTCCTACTCCAGGGGATCTTCCGACCCAGGGACCAAACCCGTGTCTCTTGCATCTTCTTTGGCAGGTGGATTCTTTACCACTGCACCACCTGAGAAACCCACACATACATGAACACACATATGCATATACAGACACATGCATGTGTGTGTGTACACACACGTGAAAAAATACAACATGCAAAGAACTCAGTCCATAATAATAGCAAGTTCCCACAAAGTGGTGATAAAACGACAAATAGCAAAAGGAACTTATTGCTAGAAGGGACCATCTTTGCGGTTTGTTTTGACTTCTTTCTCAGGCATGTCCGGGCCATCCCTGCTCACTGGTGCCCACCCTGTCTATCCGTCACTGGGGTGGCTGTTGTCCCCTTCCTTAGTCACAGTAACTGTTGGTGGGGAATTCACACATGTTTACAGAAGTCCAGTGACATCCCTGATTTTAGCAGGCATAGCTGAGCTTTCAAGGGACCCTGTGGCCTGTGGCAAGTCACTGTGTCCACCTTCCTGTCTGAAAGTGAGGTGGTCAGGCCACTGATATTTATGGGTCCTTTCTGCTCTGACTGCTTAGTAACCCCATAGCAGAGGACCCCACTGTCCTGCACAATGACAGGATAGGGGTGGGGTTTTCTTCCCATCAGTTACTTCCACCCCAGGGCTGTGCATCCTGCTTGCTCCAGTGGCTTGCTTAATTCAATTCCCAGAATTAACCTTTGCCTAGATTCCAAATTACATGACTTAATAATAACAAAAATAACTACTGTAATGAAACATTCTTGGCTGACCTTATCTCAACTCTGAACAGCATGTGTGATTAGCATTTTATGGTTTGGAAAAATGAGGCTCAGAGGATTTAAGCCACTTGCCCATGGTCACACAGCAAATATGAGCAGAGCCAGCCTTCAACCCAGCTTTTTCTGATCCCAGGAGCTCGCTACACTCCTCAGGACACGCTTTTAAAGGGTTATATTCAGTTAATGAAGAGGTTGCTTATCAGGCAATCTCTAGTTTCTTGATACATGGGAAAAGAACACAAAGTCATTAGGGTGGTGGGAGAGGTATTCCTCCCCGCTCAGGGGAGTTCACTGGAGCTTGAAGCAACTCTAAATACAATTTTGAAACTATTAATAATTAGAGTACCTAACATTTACAGTGGGAACAGTGTCAGACTTTATTTTTTTGAGTTCTAAAATCACTGTAGATGGTGATTGCAGCCATGAAATTAAAAGACGCTTACTCCTTGGAAGGAAAGTTATGACCAACCTAGACAACATATTCAATAGCAGAGACATTACTTTGCCAACAAAGGTCCGTCTAGTCAAGGCTATGGTTTTTCCAGTGGTCATGTATAGATGTGAGAGTTGGACTGTGAAGAAAGCTGAGTGCTGAAGAATTAATGCTTTTGAACTGTGGTGTTGGAGAAGACTCTTGAGAGTCCCTTGGACTGCAAGGAGATCCAACCAGTCCATCCTAAAGGAGATCAGTCCTAGGTGATGCTGAAGCTGAAACTCCAATACTTTGGCCACCTCATGCGAAGAGTTGATTCATTGGAAAAGACCCTGATGATGGGAGGGATTGGGGGCAGGAGGAGAAGGGGACAACAGAGGATGAGATGGCTGGATGGCATCACCGACTCGATGCACATGAGTTTGAATGAACTCTGGGAGTTGGTGATGGACACGGAGTCCTGGCGTGCTGCAACTCATGGGGTCGCAAAGAGTTGGACATGACTGAGTGACTGAGCTGAACTGAACTGAACATTTACTGATCATATGCCATATTCAAAAAGTACACTGATCCCATAGAATATACATTACTTTGCAGAATCCTCACACCCTCAGGTGTAGCTACCATCATTACCCAAACTTTACAGATGAGGTCACCAAGGCATGGTGTGGTCAGAGCCCCCGACTAAGTGGAGCGTGGACGTGTTCCAGAATCTCATTGCATCGCTCCATTTTAGTCTCTGTTTAGTTTCATCAGCGTCTGGTCTATGTGCTTATTTTCTATGCTCTGCTGCCTATCCTGTCAGACATTAGTTCATGAAGGTTGGGAGCTAACCTCTGTTATTCACATCTGCACCCCTGGCTACTGGGTACGCAGTAGATGCTCCAGAACTCATTTTTGAAAATGTGAATAGGAGACTTGCATTGCTTGCTCTTAGCATCTGACTCATCTCTTGTAATAAGAAAAGAAGAGCCTAATTCATGGGAATTCAAGGGCAGGATTTTCATGGGAGGATGAGGTGTCTTCAGAACTTTGGTGGATGGATTTGAACGAGTTTCATGGGGGTGAGAGGACGCTTCAGTTCATTTTCCTTTTGTCTCTCCTAGTCCCACCCCAGTTCTTTTTCCAGGTTCCTTTTCTTTTTACTTTTTGATGTAACAGTTCTGAATTTTCTCCTATATATAGTTTCATACAGTCACCACAACAGGATATAGAAAATCTGTCATCCCCCAAACTCCTTGTGTTTCTCCTTTGCAACCACATACCCTCACCCCTAATCTCTGGCAACCACTGTTTATTCCTCATCACTATAATTTTTTTTTTCTAGAACATCCCTGTTCTGTTCCCAGTCTCAGGGGGAAATCATTCCCTTAGTATTTATTTTAGAGTATCTCTCAGTTTTCCTTCACTGAGACTATTTGGGGAAAAAAAAAAGAAACATTTTTTACCAGACAAAGAATTTTGGTTGACAGTTTTTCTGCCAGCATTTTAGAAATGTCGTTCCATTTTCTCTGGCCTCTACTGTTTCCTATGAAAAATTCACAAAGACTGAAGCCGGTCTTTCTCTATAGTGCAAAATGAAGCCCTATTTTTCTCTAGTTGCTTATAAGAGTTTTTTCTTTGTCTTAGTTTTTAGTCGCTTGATTACGATGTGTCTGGGCATAGATTCCTTTGGGTTTATCTTATTCAAAGTTCACTGAGCTTTTTGAATCAGTATGTTTATGTCTCTCACCAAATCTGAGAAGTATTTACCCATTATTTCTTCAAATAAAATTTAAAACAACTGTTTTTTGGATGCACCACACAATATCCTAGTTCCCTGGCCAGGGATCAAATGTGTGCCCTCTACGCAGAGTCTTAACCATTGGACCACCAGGGACGTTGCCTCTTCAAATAAAATTTTTACAGCATACTCTTTTCTCTCTCCCTCTGAAACTCTGATAATGCGAATGTTAGACTTTTTGGTATTGTTCCACATGTACCCAGGACTCTGTTCATTGTTTTTTTTTTTTAATTTTTTTCTCTTTGTTCAGATTGGATAATTCTTATTGACCTATCGTCACATGACTCCTCTCTATTTTGCTATTGATTCTTTCATGAATGTTTTATTTCAGTTATTGCATTTTTAAGTTTCCCCCAAATTTCTATTTAGTTCTTCATTATATCTTCACTCTCTTTGCTTAAATTTTTTTATCTTTCCAGTCATTTGAAGAGAATTCACTCTAACTTGGAGTATAATTACAACAGCTGCTTTAGCATCTTTATCCAGTAATTTCAATGTTTGTGTCATCTCTTGATTGTACTTGCCGTTATAAGTTGATATTTTTCTGGCTCTGCATATGCTGAGTAGTTTCAAATTATATCCTAGATGTTTGAATATTACATTCTGAGAATCTATGCTCTACTTAAATCCTAAAGAGAATGATAAATTCTGTTTTGTTTTATTTTAGCAGGTGATCCATCTAGCAGGTAAGCTCCAGCCTCAAGTCCTAACCCTTCTCTATGGGCTGTGGTTTCAATTTCAGTTCAGTTTTCAAAGACTTTGCAAGTGCTACTTGGATCTGCTCTGTGTGCTACCCAGTGGCCATTCGGGAATCTCGGTAATTCTGTAATCCACAGTCCAGTCCTCAAAACTCACAGGGCTCAGAAATAAGCCCAGAAGCTCTTCTCTCTTAAGCTCTCACTTTCTGAGATCCGAAACGTTTAGCTCCCTTGTGGCCCTCTGGTCTGAAAGCTGGGGGTTTAGTTTCTCTGAGCATCTGTGCACCTCCTCTGAGTGTGTCTAAGTATGGGCCAAGCAGTGGAAGGACAGGCAGGAAAAAAAAAGCAGTGGGATTTTGTCCTACATTCACTGCTACTATCACGGGATCAGCTGAGGGTCAAGATGGGAGACTGGAGAAAAACAACCAGGGGCTTTCCTCACTTTCTATGACACTTAGGAGCCCCTTTTTCCCCTCCTCAGGCCAGATAACAAGTGTTCCTTTTGCAGTCCTTTCTGTTTGCATTTGGTGCTTCCTTCCAGTTTTCAGGCTGCATGTGAGTTGAGGTCAGATGATGCCCAAGGGAGAAATAGAGGGACTCACAGTGGTATTCGTGGTATTTGAAATTCTGATCTTCCCCAACCCACCAGCTCCTGTTTCCTTTTCATTGTCCTCCAGTAACTGCTCCACGAATTCTGTCTGAGAATTATTGTCACATTCAGCAGGAGAGGCATGTTAAATTGTGCTTACTGCATCTTGCCTAAATTGAGAACTCAAATACATATTTTGTATCCAATGCTATAATCAGTAAGGAAACCTTGCTTTCAACAATAGGCACAGGACTTCTGTGGTGGGCCCAGTGGTTAAGAATCTTTCTGCTAATGCAGGGGACACAGGTTCAGTCTTTGTTCCAGGAACTAAGATTCCACATGCCTCAGGGCAACTAAGTCCATGAGCCACAACTACTGAAGCTTGCATGTCCTAGAGTCTGTGCTTCAAAAGAGAAGCCACCACAATAAGCATGCCCATCGCAGTGAGACAGCAGTCCAACTAGAGAAAAGCCCGTGTGCCGCAAGGGAGACCCACTGCAGCCACAAACAAATAAAATATTTTTTAAAAACTCAGCATTGGACTATAAAGAAAGCTGAGTGCCGAAGAATTGATGCTTTTGAACTGTGATGTTGGACAAGACTCTTGAGAGTCCCTTGGACTGCAAGGAGATCCAACCAGTCCATCCTAAAGGAAATCAGTCCTGAATATCCATTGGAAGGACTGATGTTGAAGCTGAAACTTCAATACTTTGGCCACCTGATGCAAAGACCTGACTCATTGGAAGAGACCCTGATGCTGGGAAAGATTGAGGGCAGGAGGAAAAGGGGATGACAGAGGATGAGATGGTTGGATGGCATCACCAACTTGATGGACATGGGTTTGGGCGGACTCCGGGAGTTGGTGATGGACAGGGAGGCCTGGCATGCTGTGATTCATGGGGTCCCAAGGAGTCAGACACAACTGAGCGACTGAACTGAACTGAAAAAACTCAGCAGGCACAATGTCAAACACTAACTCCCAAGATTGCTTTCACCTAGCCCCCAGTAGCTGTGTTCTTCCTGCTGGACTGGCCCTTCCAGCCATATCAGGGATTGGCTAAGGCAGCCACTGTGCTAACTTGTGCATGCTCAGTTGTGTCGGACTCTTTGTGACCCTGTGGACTACAGCCCTCCAGGTTCCACCGTACATGGGATTCTCCAGGCAAGAATACTGGAGTGGGTTGCCATTTCCTTTGCCAGAGGATCTTTCTGACCTAGGAATTGAACCCACGTCTCTTAAGTCTCCTGCATTGGCAGGCGTGTTCTTTACTACTAACACCACCTGGGGCTATGCTAACGGAGCACTCCAGAGGCTGGACTACTCAAAGCAGTCCTGTCTTCACCTCCCTAACTTCCTTCATACAGTCTAGGTGCCAAGGTGGCCTCCGAGCTTCCTGAGCCATGACAGAAACATCAGGAAGTGACACCCGGAATGCCTGGCTGAGACAGTTGGCTGTGACTTAATACATAACAGGAAGAAGCTGGAGATTCTCAAGGAGCAATATCATGTAATCATCATGAAAATAGTAACAGCTAACATCTTTAAACCCTTACAATGTGCCATACACTATACTATTAATATATATTCTTATATACATTATTGCATTTATTACTACATTTGATCCTCCCAGCACGTTATAGGATAGATACTATTTCTCCTCAGTGGCAGATGAGGAAACCACTTCTACCCAGAAGGGACATGTGTTACCAACCCTGAGGGGGTAGGGAAGTACTGCTGCTGCTAAGTCGCTTCAGTCGTGTCCGACTCTGTGCGACCCCATAGACAGCAGCCCACTAGGCTCCTCTGTCCCTGGGATTCTCCAGGCAAGAACACTGGAGTGGGTTGCCATTTCCTTCCCCAATGCATGAAAGTGAAAAGTGAAACTGAAGTCGCTCAGTCGTGCCTGACTCTTAGTGACCCAATGGACTGCAGCCAACCAGGCTCCTCCGTCCATGGGGTTTTCCAGGGAAGTACAACCCTCCCTTATTTTGGGAAAAAGAACTGAATAACTGGATTGGGATTGTTTGTGAAGAGCCCTAAACATGACCCCCTACACTGATAAGCTGGCAACCCTAGGCACTACTTTCCTCTTCTCTAATGTGAGGATAATAGTGGTGCACACTTTGCCAAGCAGCTGGGACAAGATTATGGATGCAGCATGCTTTGCCTGGTGACTGGCACATAAGAGGCACTCAGTAAAGAACCATTTTATTTGTCCCTCCTAGATGTGTGGGGCTAGTTCTACCAGCAATGGAGCTCTCCTTGAATCTCCAAGCACAGGCAGGATACTGGGACCAGACTCCATTTTCAGTGATAATTGGATGCTTATTATCACTCAATAGCTGACTTGACAGCTATTTAACACTTGACCAAGAAAAAACCAAGCGGCTGTGTCCTGGTGGCAGTCAGATGGTCAACACATTAAAATTAGTTGGCGTGACTCAGTACTTTACCTACAGTCAAGTTTTGAAAGACCTCATCTGTTTAAATAACTTCAGTAATATGTTCTTCTCTCAATTTCTGTGAAGAGGCATGTATACAAACACACAAAATAATACCTATTTGCTGTTAGCATTTTCACTTAATGATAACTCACACTTAAAAACAACTTCCAGGGCTTCCCTAGTATCTCAGTGGTAAAGAATCTGCCTGCCAATGCAGGAGACACGGGTTCCATCCCTGGTCCGGGAAGATCCTACACGCTGTGGAGCAACTTAACCCTTATACCACAACTACTGAGCCATGCTCCATAACAAGAGAAACCACCGCAATGAGAAGCCCATGCGCCGCAGCTAGAGAATAGCTCCTGCTCTCCACAGCTAGAGAAAAGCCCATGCAGTTACGAAGACCCAGCACAGCCAAAAATAAATTAAAAAAATAAAACTGCTTCCACACACTTGGTGGATCATTCAGGGACAACCTGGGCAGCAGGGGGGATTAATGTCCCCACAGAAAAGGTGGGAGTGGGTGACTGGTTAGTAATACTCCACTGGCTTCCATGAGAAACCTAACAGAGAAGGGTGGGAGGGAAGGAAGAGGAGAAGCTGGGAGGAAACAGCGTGGCACCTGCCTTGTGGGGGCCTGGTGACTGTCAGCCAGTTGCCTTGGACTTGTCCGTGTCCAGTGCTCTATTGTTCTTATGATGAAACCTGGCAGCGAAGGATCTAGAAATGGACCAAAGTGAAAGGAATATCGCGGTCAGGCCAGGGGAGCCACGGAATCAGGAAGGGCTGTGACATCAGATAAATCTGTTCTTAATAGTTGTTACTGCCCTTGGCAAGTTGTTTAACCTGTCTGAGCCTTGAGTTCTTTATCTACAAAGGACGGACGGACAAACTATCTCTTACTGACTGAGGGAAGATTGTGTGAGACAATGTGTGCGGCAGGCCCACGGGACTGGGTGCACAGGGGGACTCAACAGTGTGACTTCCTTTCCACAACATCAGCGCCAGGTGGGACCCGCCTGCCCTTCAGACCCAGAGACGATCTCATCTGCCCAACTGCCCAGAGCCAAGGTAGGATTTCCAGTAAAGCCCCAGGCATCAGATTTCTTGTTCCTACTCCATCATATTTTCCTCCATTAGGTTTTAATCGAATCCAGATGTGGAACTCAGCTTCAGACACACGCGTGCGTGCGCGCGCATGCGCACAAACTCATACACACTCACACACTTTCTCATTCTCACACTCATCATCCTCTCAAGCCAATGTGTGTGGTCCAGCTTTACTGAAACCTTGGGCATGTGGAGATTTACATCATAAAAACACAGTTGCACTGAACCTAGTACAGATAACCTTGTTGTTGTCGTTGTTGTTTCTAATATTTCTGACTTTCTGCCTCCTCTTAGCTCTTCCTCCTCCTTTCTGGCCCCCACAGTGTATTGGTTCCAACCTAAAGTGCTGCAGTCACTTCTTCATAGTCCTGTTCCAACCCAAGCCCACAGGCTCTCAACTTCTACTTCAAAAGGCTTATTGAATTATTGTTCTAAATACACACGATTCCTTCCCTGAGGCCTTTAGGAACAGCCAGTAAAATATAGTATATCTGTTTTGCTCGGCGACCTTCTTTCCCACACCAGTGCTCAATGAGCAGAAGCGCTGGAGGTGGTGGGATTCATTTTCTATTTGCCTCCTGGAGAGCAGGAGGCTCCATTACTGCTTTCCTGTTGACTCCCAGGCCCCTGCACTGCCCCAGCAAGAAAAGATATGCCCTGGATAAACGTGACTGAATTGGCTGATGGCATGAATCATTTTAGGATGCATATAAGATAACCGGTCTTTCTGGAACAGTGGCAACTCCCCCTCCCCCCATCAGCACCACCATCAGAGGTTATTGGAAGCCACCCAGTTGGGTCCCATGGAACTGATTTGGGTTATAATCCTAGTTAACTCATTGCCTGGTGTTTGACCTTGGGCAAGTCACTTCACCAATCTGGGCCTCAATCTTGTGCCTTTTTTAAAAAAAATTCTTTTATTGGAGTATAGTAGATTTACAATGTTGTGTTAGTTTCTGCAGTACAGCAAAGTATCAGTTACACACACACATATTTGTTGTTGCTTTAGTCACTAAGTCTTGTCTGACTCTTTGTGACTCCATAGCCCACCTTGCTCCTCAGCCCATGTGATTGTCCAGGCAAGAATACTGGAGTGGGTTGCCATTTCTTTCTCCAGGGGATCTTCCTGACCCAGGCATCAAACCCAGGTCTCCTGCATTGGCAGGTGGAGTCGTTACTGCTGAACCACCAGGGAAGCCCCATACATATACATATCCCCACTCTTTTTTTTTCATGACCTTTAAATGGGAGTGATGATCCCTATGCCCAGAGAACAAAGTTAAATAGCTAGGTAGCCCTTGCTTCTAGATAAATATCTGGTTTTGTTCTGGTATGTGCTTTTTGCATGAGTAAATTTATGTTCATTTTCCTTAAAGGCGCCCCAAATTGTTTACTCTTTGGGCTCCACAAAACCTGTTGGGGAGGAGGCTCCAGGTGGGGAGGAGATAATGAGATGTCATAGCTACGTGACTTGGAGTGCCCCAGGGGTGGATCCCTATGAGGAATGGGTGGCCGGGAGTTCTGAACATGTTTTGCTGGCACCCCTCCCCGACTCCCTGGCCCTGCAAACCTGGGCTAATTTTCAAAGGGCCAGTCACATTGGCCTCTATGTCCATGTTCTCACAGGCAGAGGCTGACCCCCCGTTTTCTGGGGGTGTTGAGAACAGGACCTGTGGACTCACACAGGTGCAGGTGGCAGCCTCTCGCAGACACAGTCAGCTCTGCTCAGCTCGACCTCCTGCCAGGCCCCGTCTGGACGCCAGGGTAGTCCAGGAGGAAGTGTTGCAGCCTGACTGCCCTCCCCTCAACAGAGGCCCTGCTGAGGCCACTGGAGATGTGACTCATTTCTGCATTCTATTTCCTGGGTCTCAGTACCCAGGATTGGATTAGAGATTAATCACCTTCTTTCGTTCGTGCCACTCTGTTGTCATTGGTCCATGTCTGGCCTCCCATTACCTCCTTAGGCTTTTCGTTTTATTCTTTAATGTAATAAGGACTGGAAAAACCATCACTCAAAACAAAAGCTAGGACCCAGACAGAAACCTACAGCAAACTCCACAGTCCCTCCTTAACCTGTATTTTCCAATTTTTGGTTTCTAATCCAGAATGGTTTCAGCCAATCAGCTCCCCACTGCTGTGTGCTGCTAGCTCCTGCTTCATTTCCTCTTTCCTTCTTGGCTACACATCTCTGGGAAGAACAAGTAAATCATTTTAGCAACTCAATAGCACATTAGGAAAGAGTTTGGGGTCACAGAGCAAGAGAAAACCGATAATTAAATGAGGCTTTTTAATTTACATTCATTTTTTCATTCATCAGACCTCCTTTGCTCTCTTCCTATCTTTTAGGCTTTGCAGGTTCATCAAGATGGCCTTGAGATTCTGGGGGAAACTGCACAGGGTCTCTTGATGAGCAGGTGGGTGCCCAGAGCAGGGCAGGAGCCTGGGAGCCTGCGCTGGGCGTGGGGCTGTGGTGGGAGGTGGTTGGGCATGAGCCTAGGTGTGTAAACGTACTAAGTCACATCTTAAACCAGAAAAGGAAGGAAACAAGCAAGCAGACACTTTAGCCAGGTCACAGCATAGCGGTGGGAACCAGGGGGAGGATGGGGCTGGGGGATCTGAACTACATGAGGAGGTGCCCTGGCCTGGGTGATTCTCAGTGGAGCCTCTGTCCCCTCAGTTGCGACAGGACACCTTTGTCTCCCCCCAGACTCTCTCTGGCTATTCTGCATATAGATTTGCTTACTTTTAAAGCCTATTCCTCTCATTGGCAGGAATTCTCTGGGCCTGTGATGGTAGATGGGAAGTTGGGTCATTTGTGGATGACATGAGAATGCAGAAAAAACAGGACACTGGGTGCCTACCTACTGGCTTTAGCTGGGTATTCCTGCCAGGAGCTTTGGACATACGACTGTCATTACTGCAGCTTCCAGGTAACCATGTATGAAAGGGAGAAATGGGTTTTGAACCAGAAGTCGTTTTCCAGGTTAACTTCGGGGTGCCAGTAATTTCATCTCAGGGAACTTTTGCCCACAGCAGAGGAGGGGGGCTTACTGCAGGGGAGGGAGAATCCACACTCTACTTACAGAGGATTACCTTGTGGACAGCTGACAGTCTGCATATGGGAATGTTTATGGCACCTGCACTCCTGAATCCCCATTTCCATATGCATTCAAGAAAAGGATAGTAATAGATGCTCAACAGCACCAGTTGAACTTGGAAAAGTTCAAGACAGCCACACTGCAAAGGGAACTGAAAGAAGCCCAGCAGGCCCAGTCCCCCAAGGATGGCCACAGTGTCCCCGGGGTCTCTGATACCCCCACCGGGTTAAGAAACGCCAAATGTCTGGTAGGAGGAAAGAGTGCCAAGTCTTCAAGCTTCACCTCGGGGCAGACTTCCCCATAAGAATGTCTCTCCCATCAACTTACTCTTTATCCCCAAAATAGATACTGGCTGTGTCGACCTTTCCTGTATAAAGGGAGGAACTAACAGACTTGAGAGGCTGAAGATTTCAAGAGCCACCCTAATTTAGCATTTTCAGCCAAGATCCTATAGCCACCAAGGCTTCCTAGCGGCACCGGTGGCAGGTACTACCATTAGCAGCCATTTTTCTTCTCTTGTTACATCCCTAACACCACCTGTAATCAGCTCAGTGACTCCTCAGATTTGCTGATGGTCAACAGGAAAGCATGGGCCTCTGAACTGAAAGCAGCCACCCCCCCACTCCCCCCCAGCCCCTGCAGCCTGTGGACTACGAGGCTGCCCTACCTACCTGCCTACCAACCAAGGATCCCAGGGACTCTCCTGGCACACAGAAAGAAAGTCAATTTTGTTTAGAGTTGAGGTAGCATTTTTGTAAGGAAGTATGCCTGGATTTCAACAACACTTCCCAGGGTAGGTGATTTTATTCCTCAAAAAATTCTCAGTCGCTTTGAGAGAGTGGTTTTCCTACTGTATTCTCTGAATGGAGACAATCCCTTTCTCTGATACTGTTTTTACCAAGTAAATGACTTCACTATGTGAGGTAGGTAGAAATAAGACTCTATGTGACTTGAATTTCTGAACTGGCTATTAACTTATGGAACAAAAACACTGGCTAGAGGGTTTGAGGGAAATCTGATGTGGTTTGTTGTCCCCCAATCTATTTGCTTTGACTCTCTTGTAACTGTTATAATGGATTTTGATTTTTCTGAGTGTTACTAATTTCTCCTGGATTTTATGAAAAGTTGGCTTTGATTCCTGTGATTTTATCCTATTTTATCCAAATCCTTTACTCTGTATATATATTCAAAGGAAATAGAACATTTGTAAATAAAGTTTTTTTTTTTTAAATCTTGTCCAAAGCCAAATAGGAATAAAGCACTCTTCTTTGTAAATATGTAACTAACAAAGAATGAGAAATGCATGTTGGAAACCACAGTAGGTAGGAGAGAGAATTTAGTAGGCTAGGGCTAACAGCCCTTGGCTTTAAGGTTCAGTTTCACAGCCTTCACAGCTAATAATGGCCAGGCTATGACACAAAATCATGTTGGTCACAAAAGCATTTGAGAACAACTAGTTGTGTCTTTTAATGATGTTACTCCTGTTGTGGCTTATAGGCTTTTTGGCTACCTTATTTTCTTCTTTCCCTTAATTTTTAAAAGCAAATTAAGTTTTAAAAATTGAATAAACCAGTGAACAAATCAAAAAATAAATAAATAAATAAATAAACTCCAGAGGTATTAAAAGAGTATAAGGCTAACGTTGAATAGGAAACTTCAGGTAAACAAGCCTTTTTGGTGCAGAACAGCAGCATTAGCAATCACAGAAAGGTGGTTAGTAGGGGTTCAGATAATGGAGAAAGAAATGGAAAGAATATTTTTGATTACAGCTGTATGTTCATGGGAAGAGTTTACAAAATGTGATATGGCAAAGTGAAGAGATTATGACTAAAAGGCAAGCTGGTTGATGCAACAGCAATGTGGTATATGCATCACTGAATCTCTTTGCTGTACAACTAAAACAACATTGAAAATCAATTATACTTCAATAAAAATTCATTCATTAAAAATAAATTTTAAATCAGTGTCTGTATTAGTTTCCATTGCTGCTATAATAAATTATACATAAATTTGTGTTGAGCCAACAAACAAACTTATTCCTTTACAGTTTTGGAAGTCAAAAGTCTGAAACGGTTCTTAAAAGCAAGGTGTCAGCAGGGTCGCACTGTTTCTGGAGGCTCTAGATAGAATCTGCTTCCTTACTTTTCTTGTTTCTGTAAAGGAGCTTATGGACCCTTTCTTCATCTTCAAAGCCAGCAGAGTAGCACATTCAAGTCCCTCTCTCCCCCATCGTCCTTCTCACCTCTGCTTCCATCATCATATCTCTGCCCCTTATAATGATTCTTGTGATTACAACAGGCCCACCCAGATGATTCTAGATAAACTTTCCACCTCAGGATGCTTACCTTACTGTAAGCACTTACTCTTCCCTTCTGTCACGGAAGGTAAGAGTCACAGGTTCAGGATGTGAACATCTTTCGGGTAGGGGCATTATGCTGGTTCCCACGATGTTGTAAATTGTGAGTCTATTTTTAAAACTCATTTTGGCATAATATTAGATCTATAGAAAACTTGTCAAGGCAGTACAGAACTGTGAGTCTTTTTTTTTTAATCTCTCTTCAGGTTGTACAAATGATTTTACATTAAAAATTATTTGAAAATAAGTGAGCCATCTGTGAAGGTGCTTTGCATTCTTGGGAAGAAAAGTGCTGTTTAGTGCAAGGCATTTGTGATACCTGGCCTCCTCCAGAGGAATACCCTACAGGGTTCCTTGATGGGAGCTGCCAGCCTTTTCCAGCCCTGGGAAATTCCTGGGGCTGATTCCTCAGACGGCAGGACCCAGACCTCATGACAATTATTGCCCCAGGCAGACAGTTAAAGTTAATATGACTTCTACCTGTTGAGAAACACATTCAGTTCAGTTCAGTCTCTCAGTCGTGTCTGACTCTTTGCATAAAGTCCTGCTCTGTACGGCCTCCTTCCTGTTTCCCGCAGTTGTTGCCTTGGGCACACTAGGCATTTGCCATCTGTAACTGGTTGGGCATGTGGCACCTGGGAACCTCTGCCAGGTAGCTTGCCTGAATCATCTGTCTTCTGTGCTGAGCCAGCCATCCTCAGGGATGCAGCCTGGTAGTCTTAGGGAACACTGAGCTTCCTTCACTAGCTTTTGCCCAAGAATACTCCTCTGCCTGTTGCTATGGGTTCTGCCAATCAGAACAGAACCCATAAGCCTGTTGGTGATTTGAAGCTACTGATTGACATGATGGCTTCCAAAACCCATATGTGCATCAGAATCACCTATTGTGCTTTGTAAGAGATACACCACAAAATGAATCTGGAAAGTCTTGTACATAGGAAAGCAAGGAATTACTCCAAGAGTGATGAGGACATGTCAAGAGGACATGGGGCCAGAAGGCTAAACCTGAAACAATCTGGCATAAAATGAGCAATAATAATGGGCTATAAGACATTGAATAAAAAAAAATACTTAACTATAACTAGTCAGTACTCATAGAACTAGACAAGTAAGTAAATAAATGAATGCTCATGATATTCTCTCTCTGAAATGTTGTCTCAAGTAGGTCTGGAGTGAGACCCAGGAATTTCTGGTTCTTAAAAAGACTGTACAGAATGATGATGTGCAGTAAAGTTTGAGAAACACCGGTTTAGCCTCTCTCAGCAGAGCATAGACTCATAGAAGTTATAGAAGAAAGAGCTGAAGCATTTGCTGTCTCATCATCATGTACTGAAACCCACTATGTGTCAGGTGATGTACAGACTGGGATACAAGAGGGTACAAACACTTCCTATCCCCCTGGAGCTCACTATCAAGGGGCTACTCAGCCCTGTGAACAGTCTCCTTTGAGGGTGGGCTCAGGTCTGGGAGCCTGAAAGAATGAAGAGGACTTTGCCAGTGGACTGGGGAGAAAAGGGCATTCCAGTTCAGTTCAGTCGCTCAGTCATGTCCAACTCTTTGCGACCCCATGGACTGCAGCATGCCAGGCCCTCCCTGTCCATCACCAACTCCCAGAGTTTACTCAAACTCATGTCCATTGAGTCAGTGATGCCATCCAACCCTCTATCTCATCCTCTGTCATCCCCTTCTCCTCCTGCCCTCAATCTTTCCCAGCATCAGGGTACTTTCAAGTGAGTCAGCTCTTCGCATCAGGTGGCCAAAGTATTGGAGTTTCAGCTTCAACATCAGTCCTTCCAATGAATATTCAGGACTGATTTCCTTTAGGATGGACTGGTTGGATCTCCTTGCAGTCCAAGGGACTCTCAAGAGTTTTCTCCAACATCACAGTTCAAAAGCATCAATTCTTCAGTGCTCAGCTTTCTTTATAGTCCAACTCTCACATCCATACATGACCACTGGAAAAACCATAGCTTTGACTAGACGGAACTTTGTTGATAAAGTAATGTCTCTGCTTTTTAATATGCTGTCTAGGTTGGTCATGACTTTTCATCCAAGGAATAAGCGTCTTTTAATTCTATGGATGCAATCACCATTTGCAGTGATTTTGGAGCCCCACCGAAAATAAAGTTTGCCACTGTTTCCACTGTTTCCCCATCTATTTGCCATGAAGTGATGGGACCGGATGCCATGATGTTAGTTTTTCTGAATGTTGAGCTTTAAGCCAACTTATTCACTCTCCTCTTTCACTTTCATCAAGAGGCTCTGTAGTTCTTCTTCACTTTCTGCCATAAGGGTGGTGTCATCTGCATATCTGAGGTTGTTGATATTTCTCCCGGCAATCTTGATTCCAGCTTGTGCTTCCTCCAGCCCAGCATTTCTCATGATGTACTCTGCATAGAAGTTAAATAATCAGGGTGACAATATACAGCCTTGACATACTCCTTTCCCTATTTGGAACCAGTCTGTGGTTCCATGTCCAGTTCTAACTGTTGCTTCCTGGCCTGCATACCGATTTCTCAAGAGGCAGGTCAGGTGGTCTAGTATTCTCATCTCTTTCAGAATTTTCCACAGTTTGTTGTGATACATAGGCAAAGGCTTTGGCATAGTCAACAAAGCAGAAATAGATGTTTTCCTGGAACTCTCTTGCTTTTTTGATGATCCAGTGGATGTCGGCAATTTGATCTCTGATTCCTCTGTCTCCAGAGGAGACAAGTTGGATTTCTAAATCCAACTTGAACATCTGCGAGTTCATAGTTCACATATTGTTGAAGTCTGGCTTGGAGAATTTTGAGCATTACTTTACTAGCATGAAAAATGAGTGCAATTGTGTGGTAGTTTGAGCATTCTTTGGCATTGCCCTTCTTTGGGACTAGAATGAAAACTGACATTTTCCAGTGCTGTGGCCACTGCTGAGTTTCCCAAATTTGCTGGCATATTGAGTGTAGCACTTTCACAGCATCATCTTTTAGGATTTGAAATAGCTCAACTGGAATTCCATCACCTCCACTAGCTTTGTTCATAGTGATGCTTTCTAAGGCCCACTTGAATTTGCATTCCTGGATGTCTGGCTCTAGGTGAGTGATCATACTATCCTGATTATCTGGGTCGTGAAGATCTTTTTTGAATAGTTCTTCTGTGTATTCTTGCTACCTCATCTTAATATCTTCTGCTTCTGTTAGGTCCATGCCATTTCTGTCCTTTATTGAGCCCATCTTTGCATGAAATGTTCCCTTGGCATCTCTAATTTTCTTGAAGAGCTCTCTAGTCTTCCCCATTCTGTTGTTTTCCTCTATTTCTTTGCACTGATCACTGAGGAAGGCTTTCTTGTCTCTTCTTGCTATTCTTTGGAACTCTGCATTCAGATGTTTGTATCTTTCCTTTTCTCCTTTGCTTTTCGCTTCTCTTCTTTTCACAGCTATTTGTAAGGCCTCCTCAGACAGCCGTTTTGCTTTTTTGCATTTCTTTTTCTTGGGGATGGTCTTGATCCCTGTCTCCTGTACAGTGTCATGAATCTCTGTCCATAGTTCTTCAGGCACTCTATCAGATATAATCCCTTGAATCTATTTTTTACTTCCAGTGTATAATCATAAGGGATTTGATTTAGGTCATACCTGAATGGTCTAGTGGTTTCCCCTGCTTTCTTCAATTTAAGCCTGAATTTGGCAATAAGGAGTTCATGATCTGAGCCACAATCAGCTCCCAGTCTTGTTTTTGCTGAGACTGTATAGAGCTTCTCATCTTTGTGTGCAAAGAATATAATCAATCTGATTTTGGTATTGACCATCTGGTGATGTCCATGTGGAGTCTTCTCTCATGTTGTTGGAAGAGGGTGTTTGCTATGACCAGTGTGTTCTCTTGGCAAAACTCTGTTAGCCTTTGTTCTGCTTCATTCTGTACTCCAAGGCCAAATTCACCTATTACTCCAGTGTTTCTTGACTTCCTACCTTTGCATTCCAGTCCCTATAATGAAAAGGACATCTTTTTTGGGTGTTAGTTCTAGAAAGTCTTGTAGGTCTTCATAGCACCGTTCAACTTCAGCTTCTTCAGCATTACTGGTCAGGGCATAGACTTGGATTACTGTGATATTGAATGGTTTGCCTTGAAAATGAACAGAGATCATTCTGCCGTTTTTGACATTGCATCCAAGTACTGAATTTTGAACTCTTTTGTATCTACTACTCCATTATATCTACTACTGTGGGCAAGAATCCCTTAGAAGGCCATTCCAGACACAGGGAAATGCAAAGCATGGATGAGAGTGGCGCATGAGGCTGGTTGATCTGCAGGGGAGGGTGCACTGTAGGGACAAAAGAGAGGAGGGACAAGCAGCAATAAGGGCCCATGCTCGCACCTGCACTGCAAACCAGACACTGGCCTTGGTGTGTTTCATCCACTGAGCCCTGTGATTTTCATTGCAGCCACATTCTACAGAGAAGGAAACAGCAGAGCCAGACAGAGGGACATTTCAAAGGTCACATTGCCCGAGAGCACACATCTAACTCTTCTGCTGGCCTTTAGGTACCTTTCAACTGCCCAGCAGCCTTGGCCTCCCTGTGCTTGGTAGACACACAGGATCTGAGAGATCTGCATTTTACTAATATAACTTGATCCCCAGGACTTGTGGAGGCACTCTGGAGTTTGAGAAGTGCCAGTCCAGGCAGGTCTCTGATGGTACAGGAAAGATGGATTGAGGGGCCATAGGGGGCACTAGCAGACCAAGTAGAGGGTTGTAATGGTTGTCTCGTGAGAGAGGACGCTGTGCTGAAGTGGTCTTCTTCCCCACATGGGCTCTCTCTCTACGCCTTGACTGTAAGCTTCCTTGGAACATTCCACAGTGCTCTCCCCTAGGGCCCCGGCAGACCTAGTGCTGCAGTGTTCACCTATCAGGGGTCAGTAGGTATGAGCTCATTCTGCTCTGTGGACAGATCTCTAACTCCAGACCCAGAGTCATGAGATTGCCCACAGCCTCACATGCCTCCAGCAATCCCGCTGGCCTTCATCTGAACATGGATCTCACAGCCTCAGGGATCTCATCCCTCCCCGAGGCCAGGCCAGCTACTGCCTGGGCCCAGACTCTTCCTGCTGACTCAGCCACCCTAGTGGCAGGTGGGGGCCATGTAGATGATGTTGGCTGACAGATGGGAGGTAACTGCAGACACCCACTCAGTGGCCAGAGTACCATTCCCCGCTGAGGGCTGGAACATCACTCATCATCAGAACAAAAAAACCCCATGGCCACTGTTGCTGTTCTCATTTTGAACAACAGCAATAAACGTATCCCAAGGTAGCAGTAACTACAACAGAACTGGGGATTTTTCTTTCCTGGGGAGTTTAGTCCAACTGAGAAGGCTAGAATATGACTTTGTGTCAAGTAACAAGTGTAATTCCCCTTAACTTTCATTTGTTGTTGTTCAGTCACTATGTTGTGTCCAACTCTGCAACTGCAGGGACTGCAGCACGCCAGGCCTCCCTGTCCATCACCAACTCCCAGAGTTTACTCAAACTCACGTCCATTGAGTCAGTGGTACCATCCAACCATCTCATCCTCTGTCATCCCCTTCTCCTCCTGCCCTCAATCTTTCCCAGTATCAGGGTCTTTTTCAATGAGTCAGCTTTTCACATCAGGTGGCCAAAGTATTGGAGCTTCAGCATCAGTCCTTCCAATGAGTGTTCAGGGTTGATATCCTTTAGGATTGACTGGTTTGATCTCCTTGCAGTCCAAGGAACTCTCAAGAGTCCCATTGTTAAGGACTCATCTCAGTCCACAAATGACCTAGGCTTTCATTGTTGGTCATGATGCTGCTGGTGTTTTGCCCTCTCTTTGTCCACATGGGTGCCTGGTACATTTGTTTCTGAGGGCAAACTAGAAATGTGTTTCCATTAGAGGCATTTCTATCGCCATGGGGGAACTGCTCCCAAGTCATTCTGATATTCCCATAACTCATTCATAATTAATAGCAATAATGATTACTAATATGTAGTGATGTTCTCTCCTTAAGAATTTCCACTGCTCCAGAATTCCCTGGGGAAAGGGAGAGAGAGACCTGGCTCTTTTCCCTCAGCCCTCTTTTGAGTGTCTTCTCTCTGAGAACAGGGAACATGTTTTTCAGCCCATTGGCCAGGTCAGAGCAATGAATGGACATTCTGGCCAGTTTTGACCCCAGAAATCCTGCATCTAGGAAAGCTGAAAGAGTGGAGCCGGTGGAAAACTCAGGGGTGGTGTGGCATCGATCACAGGTCCATCCACACACTTCTGTTATTATATGAATACATAGCCAGTGGAAGGAAGGGAAATAGTCAAAGTGAAAACATTACAAACCTTTCTGGGAACTGATGGATAGACGCAGTAATCACGGATGGTTAGGCTTCCCGGTAAGGTCCAGTCCCACCAAACCACTAAAGAGATAAGCATTGCCAATCAGGAGAGTCAAGGGACATTATGGTGACAGAGGATGGACAGGATTATGAGAGTTGGGTGGCCACTGAAGGTGGCATCTAGACTCTCCTAGTGCCATCCTAGGTTAGGTCCTTGTTGCTGGGACGAGAAAGAAGTTGATGAGTGTAGGGGAGGAGGGTGCATGTTTGGAGAGCAGACAATGGAAGTATGTCTAGCCATGCCCTGGCCCGATTGATATGTACCAGCTGGGGCCAGACAGACAAACCCTTGAGCCTCCATCCAGCCTCATCTGCTAGTGCTACCTGTCAGCCCTCTGCCCACCACGGCTGTGTGGGCCCTGCAGGGCTGTGCTTCTGTGTCCCTCCCTTTCCCATACCCCTGTTGATTCCCCGCTCAATTATCCACATCCATAAGCAAAATGGATCCTCAGTCTCCAGTGCCTGTTTCCTTCTAATCGGCCCCATTGTAATTCCACCACCTTGGAGCCCAGAGAAGCCACTCTTGACCTCTCTGGGGCTCATTTTCCTCATCTGTAAAGTGGGGTAAGTGTTACCAGGGGTGATACTTTGAAGACATGTTGCTCAGAACCTCACAGACATCAAACCACCCTGTTGCCATCATTCACACCCCGGTCACTTGCATAGCTGTGTGGAAGGACAAGAAGGGCAGTGGGACCTTCCTGTGTCATAAAGAGCCTGGCTCAGGAACACAGCCTGGGAGGCTCGGAGGGTGGGTGGAGGGAACCAGCACTTGGACCTTCCTGGGTTAGGGTGCCCTTTGCCTTTGAAAACAACTGGTTTGGGGAGGATCCTCCAAAAACCAGCCTCCAAAGCAAAAGACAGGGTGGTGTGGGGCAGAGGAGGTGTGCAGGAGCAAAAGCCTGCTGGCTGAACTCACTTCCACAGAGGAGTGGAAATGGATTCCCAAGGTGTGGGGGAGCCAATCAGCCCGCCAGCCCCTTCCTGTCCTACCACAGATGGCAAAAGTTCACGCCTCTCTGGGTTTTCTGAGTTTCTGTGACAAAAGCTAAAACAAACTATGACATCCAAAAACTTATGGCTGGCAGTATTATTACTGAAGAATTAAGTTATTTGGTCAAGAATTAAAATGCTGGACCTGCCTGGTGCACAGACTGGATACTCCAGCACCTCCTACAGAAACCGAAATCCTACTCTGTGACGTAAAACTCGATCAGAAAAAGGCACATGTGTTCCAAGAGAACAAACAGGCCCTGGGAGCAGCATCAGTGACCCACCAGAACCATCCCACAGGGACAGAGCATAGCTTCTCAACCCACCTCAGAATGACCAGAGAAGCCAGGTAGGGGCGCCACAGCTCTCCTGTGAGCCGTGTCTAGGTCCCACACACGGTTTAGAAGAACTGAGGCTGGTTCCTTGAAACCCATCCCAGACACTGTTTTGTTTTATAGCAACCTTATGACAAACCTAGACAGTGTGTTGAAAACCAAAGACATTACTTTGCTGACAAAGGTCTGTATAGTTGAGGCTATGGTTTTTCCAGTAGTCATGTATGGATGTGAGAGCTGGACCATAAAGAAGGCAGAGTTCCAAAGAATTGATGCTTTTGAACTGTCATTCTGGAAAAGACTCTTAAGAGTCCCTTGGACTGCAAGGAGATCAAACCAGTCAATCCTAAAGGAAATTAACCCTGAGTGTTTACTGGAAAGACTAATACTAAAGCTGAAGCTCCAATACTTTGGCCACCTGCAAAATTATGCAAAGAGCTGACTCATTGGAAAAGACCCTGATGCTGGGAAAGATTGAGGGCAACAGGAGAAGGAGGTAATAGAGGATGAGATGGTTGGATGACATCACTGCTTCAGTGGTCATGAACTTTGGCAAACTCTGGGAGATGGTGATGGACAGGTAAGCCCCGTGTGCTGCAGTCCATGGGGTTGGAAAGAGTTGAACATGACTTGGCCACTGAACAACAACAACCACCTTGAGATGCAGTGGTAAAGAATCTGCCTGCCAGTGCAGAGCAGGAGACGCAGTTTCGATCCCCGGGTGAGGAAAATCTCCTAGAGGAGGAAATGTCAATTATTCGAGTATTCTTGCCTGGGAAATCCAATGGACAGAGGAGACTAGAGGGCTATAGCCCATGGGGTCACAAAAAGTCAGACACAACTGAGCATGCATGCATGCACAACAACCTTGAAATGCTCTTCAGGGTTTGAAATTCTCTCAAGCGTTGGGAAGGCTGGGGCTGTGGGTTGGGGTGGGTTCCACAGGATTGGCTCCCAGGGATCAGGCACTTGTCCCTGGAAACGTAGGCCTTGACCCTGTAGACCACTTGGCTGACCAAAGAAGACCTCTGACTGACGAAACTTCCACCATGGCTGGCACTGTAGTGCTCTAACCATGGGGATGCAGGGGCCTTACTGCAGACTTTCAGTTTGGATTTCTGAGAGGATTCTGGGCCCCAACCACATTCATATTACCAGACAAAAGAACATGGGGGCAAGGAAGGAAACTGTTTATGAATCACTTTATGGAGAGGACATCTTATGGAGCATTTAATGGACTTTACTCCTCATAAGAACACCTGGAGGTAGGACTTATCATGTCCATTTCAGAGATAAGGAAACTGACCCTCACTTTGGTGAAGGAAAACTGCCCGGTGTTTCAGGGCTCGGTCTGCCAGACCCTGAAACCCATACCCTTTATACTGTCACAGTGGCTCCTGTAATGATGGCCCCCAAAAGGGGACCCCTGTAGGAGTCAATTAACAACCCGATAGCACATCTGGTGCTATCTTTACTACATCTTCAACCCTGTGAACTTAATATCTAGCCCTGTAGTTGGTTGATCTGTATTACCTCCAGAAGAAACACACAAATCTAACCACTAGAACCTATGAAAGTGATCTTATTTGGACATAGGGTCTTTGCAGATACAATTAAAGGAAGGATCCCAAGATGAGATCATTCTGGATTAAGGGTGGGCCCTAAATCTGGTAACAAGTGTCCTTATAAGAGAAAAGATAGGAAGGTTTGACACACAGAGGCCACATGAAGATGGAGACTGATCAGAATGATGTGACCACAAGCCAAGGGATGCTGAGGATTGCCAGCAGCCACTGGAAGGTAAAGAAAGGCATGGAATAGATTCTCCCTCTGAACCTCCAGAGGGAACCCACCGTGCCTGCACCTTGGTTTCTGGCTTAGAGCCTCCAGAACTGTGAGAGAATCAATCCTGTTGTTTTAAACCACTAAGTTGTGGTCATTTGTTATGGTCATGGATACAGGTCTGATCTCCCTAGTGAGAATAGTACAAGCTGTTTCTCATTTAGTGAGTGTCATGTGTGTTTCAGGCACGGAGCTGAACATGCACTAGTTCCACGGAGCTTCTCACTCATTCTATGCTGGTGGGATCCATTGTTACTATGCTCATTATCCAGGTAAAGAAACTTGGAAGTCATCAGGTCCAAGCTAAGCTGGTAGTTGGTGGGGCAGACTCTGTTATCAAACAGGTAAACCTCACACCCCCAAACCCACAGCCCCGGAAGATGATGCCTCTGGTGGGAGGAATGCCTTCCCCTTGGGGCACCACCTGCAGATCTACCGTGTCTTACAGTGACTCCCAAAACTCTAAGACTCTGAAAACCTGCTGTTTGGCATATCTAATTTGGTAGCAGAAACCTGACCTAAATTCCCATGTGGCTCTTTATAATCTTTATTATCTCACTGCTGTGAATATTCCACTGCAGAAATACTGATGTGATTCATTTCAGGGTGTGGCCCCAGATCTATGGGTCTTATATAAGACAAGACACATATACAATAATTCTTTTATAAAATCTGAAAAATCTTGCATACTTTTTTTCTGATTTTAAAATGCATCTGGCCCAAGAATTTGGGGATAGAGATTGGGGTCCTCTTCTAATTTTCCTAAGACTGACCACCCGGGAAGGAACAGATGGGTGGGCCACAGGCGACAATCCAGTTTCTCACTTCCAGGTGTGTGGGAAGATGTTTAATTCTCAAAAAAACCCACAACACTTCTATTTGAATTCAAGATAGCATATGTACGTGAAAGTCACTCAGTCGTGTCTGACTCTTTGAGACCCCATGGACTATAGAGTCCATGGAATTCTCCAGGTCAGAATACTAGATTGGGTAGCCTTTCCTTTCTCCAGGGGATCTTCCCAACCCAGGGATCGCACCCAGGTCTCCCACATCGCAGGCGGATCCTTTACCAGCTGAGCCACAAGGGAAGCCCAAGAATACTGGTGTGGGTAGCCTATCCCTTCTCCAGAAGATCTTCCTGACCCAGGAACCAAACTAGGGTTTCCTGCATTGCAGGCTGATTCTTTACCAGCTGAGCTATCAGGGAAGCCCCCAAGATAGCATGGAGGTAAGAAAATGGTATTTTTCAAGTTAGAGAGACAGGTGTGAATCCAATTCTCAGAGGTTCAAGGCTCTGCTGCACCTAAACCATAAATATCTGAGAAACATCTGTAAGATGGGAGCAGCAGCAGCTACTGTGCAGGACTGTGTGGGTATGAGTGCTCAATGAGGCTTGGTGAGGAGAAACACGGTAACTCCACAAATAGAATCCCCCACCACCCACCCACAGTCCTTAATGAAATTCCTCCCCCAATGCCGGCCAAATTGCAAATTCTCAGAAAGAAAATAATATTCTTTCCAATTCTTAGCAACAGCTATTTGGTACCTGGAGTGGAGATTATTCTGATGGTGTCACAATCACGCTTGGCATCTGCCAAGTGCCTCCCAGTGATTCATGCCAGGACTTTAAAGACTCTGCCAAACTCACCCAGCACAACTGGGGACAAAAATGGGAACAGAGACCAAGGGCAGCAAAGGCCAGCCCAAGGCTTACATCTGACCACTTCCAGTAGCTATTAAAGGAGGGATCCTCTTTTAAGTGTCCTTTGCCCCCTGTGAGTCCCCAGGGGATTCTCAATGAAGCCATTTTCCTAGGACATTAGGCAGGAACTGTAAAATTTAAAGACCCTGGGGATTTTCAGGGCGAAATTTCACAGGAGACACGCTCTTGACTCAGAGAGGGGGCCTAGGAGATTATGCTGGAGGGAGAAAAAGCAATCTTGTCTCTTATTCAGCTGGTCTCCTTTTATTCTACTTGAAAATGTAGGATCTTTTCCACAAGTCATATTATTATCATTAAACTGATGGCCTCATCAACCTAATCAATAAGAAGACTTCGGGCTCTTTCACTGTTCAGGGAATGGTGGGAGGTGCAGGGGATTGGAGCCCCCCTCCCAGTCCAAGCCCCTGATGCCAGTCCCTCCCTCAGTGACCCATAAGCTTCATACTTCTTGTGGGATTTGTGAACCTGACCTTGAGGATGTTTGGTCTGGCAGAGGGGAGATTATATTTTATTTGGAGGGCTATCTGCTGCCTGCAGGTCTCAAAGTGATTTTCAGACAAGGACAAACTGTTCTAATCTCCCTGGTTTCAGATCAGAGGGGTGAAGCTTCCAGAAACTTGCCCAACTTCACAAGGCAATGCTGCAGCCAAGTTACGGGTTGGTCAGGTTCAGACAAGGATGGAAAAAGAACATCCGACTATGCTGACTCTCTGCCTCACACCTGAGGGTAACAGGTGCCCTCAGTCAAAGCTGCTGCATAGAAGGGTGGGTTAGAACCTCCTGGGGGGTCAGGAGGATGAGAGGGAGATGGTTAAGTAGTTTGGAGGAAAATCTATTTCCCAAAATGATTTTCAGCTCATCTCCTGTCCTCCTGAGAATAATCAAGTTTTGAACCCATACATTCCTTAATTTCCTCACTCCCTCATTCATTCAGCCCCTTCTAGGCCCACAGACCTGGCTTTTTTTGTACTTTTCATGGCATTGCACATGCTGCAGGATCAGGGTTGGGTGGGGTGGGGTGGGATGGAAGTGGGGATTTTGCCTGAAATGGAGCCCTTGCTGGCTTCCCTCCCCATTTACCATCCACCCACTGGCAGTTCCTTAACAAATTAGGGTCTGCTTTGGGAGTGGGTGGGCTTTCTGTACCTCAGCTTCCTCATTTGTAACACAGACACTAGAAGAGTATCTGCTTTTGTTGTGAGGATTCAACCAAGTAATCCAAGTAAAACCCAACACAGAGCCTGGCACTTAGCAAGCAGTTCAGTGACAGAATTCTCACACTGTAGCTAGCACACTGGGCCTCCCAATACAATTTTCCAGTTTGCACCCCTTGCAGCTTGATGTGGCTGTGTGACCAGGTTCTGGTCAACGGATTTGAGCAGAAGGGATGAGGGCAGCTTGTAATGTCCCTTAAAAGTAGGGGGAGTGCTGCACTCCTGCCGGCTGGAATGTGGGCTGTGATAATGGAAGATGGTGCAGCCAACCTTGACCATGAGGTGGAAGCTGCATGCCGAGATTGGAGGAGCAAAGTGGCCTGGGGTCTCAGTTCAGTTCAGTTCAGTCGCTCAGTCGTGTCCGACTCTTTGCGACCCCATGAATCGTAGCACACCAGGCCTCCCTGTCCATCACCAACTCCCGGAGTTCACTCAGACTCACATCCATGGAGTCGGTGATGCCATCCAGCCATCTCTTCCTCTGTCGTCCCCTTCTCCTCGTGCCCCCAATCCCTCCCAACATCAGGGTCTTTTCCAATGAGTCAACTCTTTGCATGAGGTGGCCAAAGTACTGGAGTTTCAGCTTTAGCATCATTCCTTCCAAAGAAATCCCAGGGCTGATCTCCTTCAGAATGGACTGGTTGGATCTTCTTGCAGTGCAAGGGGCTCTCAAGAGTCTTCTCCAGCACCACAGTTCAAAAGCATCAATTCTTCAGCGCTCAGCTTTCTTCACAGACACCACTGAATCACCCTGTGGGCCTGAGATCACCTAAACAGATCTGATGTGACTCAGAAAGCAAAGGTATGTAAGTGAAAAACTTCTAACTTGTGTTAGACAATGGATGGGGGTGAGGATCTCTTTATAAGGTAGACATATCTGCACCTTCAATTCTGCCATCTCCACGTGGCATGATTATTTTAGGAGAGCACTCTGAATGTCCGTGGAAACAGCCAACTCCATCACTGACAAGAAGAGAATCCTGCTTAAGTGTGTGGGGGATTTCTTTCCTTTCTCTCATTTGTTGGTCTGTCTCTCTTTGTGCATGAAAATAGACTAAGAATAAGAAGGTATATTGTAAAAAAAGAAAACCAAGAAATGGCAAGTCTAAAAAGAAGGTACTATCACTTGAGCCTGGTAGAAATAATGTGAAGGCAGACAGGGGTGAGTAGGAAGACAAGGCCCAGATCCAAACTATTCATGAGTCTTAATTTTAGAATGCTCCTCTGCTGACCTTTTGCTCACTTCCAAAGCTCATCAACAGAAATGGATTGAATTGACCACATTCCTCCCATAGTGCCTGTCTCTTTTGCAATGCCCTCTGGAAACACTCTTACTAATGCTGCAACACTGCCATTTAAGACATAAGTCATGCAGTGATTGCTGCAATTTTTCCAAAGACAACAGACTCAAGACATTAGTTTATTTCATCAGTGAACCAACATAAGTAAGTACTTGGTGTCTCCTTTGTGTTGTTTACTTGGTCATTGCTACCATCCAGGGGCACGTTCATGTCTTTGGAAGGGAACACAGAATATGGACATTCTCCATATTTATCAGGGCCTGGGACAAAAGCAAGGAGGCATTAAGAAAAGGAGGAAAGGTGGCTTTCTGCCCTGGTCCCATCCTCTAGGGCTAAGTTTCTCAACCCTGGCACTGCTGACATGTGGGTATGGTTAATTTTTGCGTGGGGGATTGTTCCATGCATTGAAGGATTAGTACCAGTTCCCTAGCCTTTACCCACTAGATGCCAGTAGCACCACCGCCTCCCCAGTTGTGAGACTGAAAAAGTCTCCAATCATTACCAAATGTCCATTGGCAGTAGGGGTGTGTATGTGTTCAGAATCATGCCTCATTAAGAACTACTCCCCTGAGGTCTGCCTCTATGAGGGGAAGCAGTGGAAGCAAGGCCTGCAGACAATAGCAGGGGGATCATGCAGTCTCTTTGGGGCCCCAATGACAGAGCAAAGCTCAAACATGCTTTACTCTCATGCTTTGTTTAAAAGAAACCCCAAAAATGTAGCATCACCAAGAGACTTTGAGGGTTGCTAGCAAGGGCAGTGGACATGCTGAGAAAGGAGAAGAGCAGAGGAGGAAGAAAAGAGCAGATGCCAAGCAGAACCTGCTTTAAGTCACCAATGGCTGTCCCATTCCTTCTTGCCAGTGAGTGGACTATGCCAAAAAAGATGTTCTTCCCTGATAACAGAGAGGCAGCTGGGGAGGAGGATCCCTTTCTGCCCTCCTCTTCCTGCCCTAGCCTATGCCAGGATGGAATGTTTGGAGCTGCTGGCAACCATTTGCAACCATGAAGCAAAAACTAAAGGTCAGAATCTATTGCTGACACATGAGGAAAGTCTGCATTTTTGATGATGTGGCTGAGCCAATGAACCAATCTCAGGATCATCTACTTTCAGTCTTTCTGTTAAGTAAATAATATATGTCCCTACGATTTAAGCCAGGGTTAGTTGGGTTTTCTGTCATTTACATTGCTAATTATGGAAACGTTTTCAATAGCAAATAATAGAATACCCAACTAAAATAAACTTATAAAGGGAGGGTGATTCTAAGGTTGGTTTGGTGGCTGTTTAGTATCAGAGTTCTGAGTTGACTTATGATACTCTTGGGCTTTTCCTCATGTTCACAATATTGCTGCCACAGCTCCAAATGTCATGTCCACACTCAAGCTATGTTTAAGACAAGAAAGAAAGAGGCAAACTTTTCTTGCCTATCCCCGTCTTTTTACCAGGAGAAAAATAATTTCCCCTCAAGCTCATAAGAAACTATCCCATCGTCTCCTTGATCAAACTGGACCACATACCATAAAATTAGAATTGCCATATGATTCAGCACTCCCAGTCTTGGGCATATATCCAGACAAAACTATAATTCAGGAAGATACATACAGCCCTATACTCAAAAAGCACTATTCACAATAGTCAAGCCATGGAAACAATCTAAATGGTCATGACAGATGAATGGATAAAGAAGACATAGTACATATATACAATGGAATATTGCTCAATCGTTAAAAAAATGAAATAATGCCATTTGCAGCAACGTGGATGCAACTTGAGACTATCATACTAAGTGAAGTAAGTCAGGAGAAAGACAAATACCATATATCACTTACATGTGGAATCTAAAATATGACACCAGCAGACATATCTGTGAAACAGAATCAGGGACACAGAGAATAGGCTGGTGATTGCCAAGGGTCAGGGGGATGGGAGAAGGTTGGATTGGAAGTTTTGGATCAGCAGATGCTATAATTATTGGCATATATAGAATGGATAAACAATAAGGTCCTACTGTACAGCACAGGGAACTACATTCAATATCCAGTGATAAACCATAATAGGAAAGTGTATGAAAAATGTGCATATATAACTGAGTCATTTTGCTGTACAGTAGTAATTAACACAACAATGTAACTCAACTACAATAAATAAAAGAAACTGGACCACATACCAAGACAGTTTGAGAGAGTGAGTACTCGGCATTTTAAGTCTCTGTCATGGGAGGTGAGTTCTTCCAGAAAAAACTTTTCCAGAGGATTGTTGGGTTAGCAGACAACAGTTTTTTGCCACAAAATAATTGTCCATCCCATATACTCTATTATCAGAAAGCAAGGCTCTCCCTACTGAGGCCTCTCTTCCCGCTGCACCTCTAATTGTCCTTATGCCACTCAGAGTGGATTGGTCCAGCTTCTCACACCCACAGAAGAGCTAACTAGAGCTAGTCTGTTCAGTTCTGGTGGTTCTCCTGACACATGGTATTGGGCAGAAGATTGTTTCCCTGACAACAATGCTGCCCATCCCCTGCTGAGAAGACCTTTTGCTGGCTGGGAAGGTCAAGCAGGGTGCAGTTCTTCTTCTAGGGAAGACAAGCCACCCCCAAGCACTGGACCAACTAAGGATGCTTGAGTCCTGCTCCCACAGTGTCTCTCAAAGTGCTTCATCTCTTCCCAGGGCTCAAGCTGGTTCCAAGTGGTTGGGACCCAGAGCCACTGGTCCCCTTCCTCTAGGTGAGCTTTCCTTTCTCCCTGGATAGCCTGCCTGCTACAGCAGGCCATGGGCCGTGACTTCCAGGGGCCCCCAGTGCCCTTTCTGGAGGACACTGTTATGCCCCTAAGACCATTGCCAGCATTCATTACTCCAGGACATGGCCCATATCTATTGTACTGAAGAAAAGGAAATAAAACAAGCTCAGTCTCTAGCAAGGCCTCCTCTCTGATATAACCTCCTGATACATAAACACGTGTGAGCCCTGAATTTAATCATGGTGGGAGGTGTCCCTTCTGCCAAAGTACCTGCTGCATCAGGTCACAACCCCTGGTGGATTCCCTTAGGTCTGTCCTGCATCCTTCCATGTAGTTCTCTCTTCTGCCCTGTCTGGAGTCCAGTGAAGTTTTTCCCTCCATTCAAGACTGGCACTTATGAAAAATGTGGCCTCCAGTGAGCTCTTACTCCCCTGATGGGACATTTGGAAGCTTCTGTTTGTTTTTAGAAACTGCTGCCTGAAAGCTTTTCATTGACAATGGGGAGTGACTTGACATCATACATAACCCTGGATTACCAACATGGTTAATATTTCATGATGTGTATTAGTCATTTACATTTATAGAAATATGGGCCATAAAAAATTAAAGCTTTAATTGCTTTGGGTTTCCTTTTTTAAAAATTTGTTTTATGGTTGGGAGTTTTTCTCTTAGCTGAACAGTCTTCTAAATTTTGGGACCAGAATTACTCAAAAGAATTAAGAAATGTGGAGATAAAATAGTTTGAGGACAGCAAGACAATGAGGTATTTGAGACCATCAATACAATTCCTCAGCTCAGCAGGGAAGCTCTGGAATATAGGAAGGATCCGACATAGCACTTTCTGTCTCAGTAAGGACAGCTTTTTACCAGGAAACAAAGGTTGAATCTATAATTACAGAGCTTCAGGCACGAGAGCAGCCCAACATCAGAGATCATGAAAGACGACACTGGGATAGCCTGGTCTGTGCTAGGCTGGAGTGTGGTGTCTGTGGTGACAACACTTTGGGTTCTCTGGCATTAATTAGGCACTTCAGATGTGTTTAAGGGCTTCCCACGTGGTGCTAGTGGTAAAGAACCCATCTGCCAACGCAGGAGACAAAAGAGACTCGGGTTTGATCCCTGGGTGGAGAATATCCCCTGGAGGAAGGTGTGATATTCTTGCCTGGAGAATTCCATGGACAGAAAAGCCAGGTGGGCTACAGTCCATAGGGTTGCAAAAAGTCAGACACAACTGAAGCGACTTAACACGCACACACAGGTGTGTCTAAGCCACAAGCATCAAACATACAAGACATGGAATAGCTGGAATAGTAGCTGACAGGTTAGCCCCTGCCCCTGAGGATCACGTGGGGAGCTAACCTGTGTAGTTAGGCTTCCCCAGCCGACAGATCCATGGCTCTCTCAAGGCTGCTGACGTCCTGAGGAATAAACATTCGGTCTTTGGTGTTCTGCACCTCTGTCATCTCACACTCCTCTTTATGTTAGATTTTGCTTGGTGATTTCAAACAAATGTCTGACTCCAGTCTCTCGGCTCAGTCTCCCTGGGGGTGCAATGTTTACGTGAAATTGGAGATCGTGAGGATTTGCAAAGTGAAGCCTTCAGTTTCCGTTTTCTAAAGCCGGCCTCCCCCAACCCTGCAGCAGAGAGGGTGGGAGGATGGGCTACTGATGTTCAGAGAAGAGGAGGTTCATTTTGCCCAAGTGGAAAGCTCTAGAAATCAGCCTCAAATGGTGAATGACACAGAAAGCAAAGGTATGTGAGGCAGAAGGCATGCGTTTGTCTGTGTGGCAGACAGATGTGTGAAATGTGACCTTCTATCCTGAATACTGGAACAACTTTCCCAGGGAAATAATCAAATCTCTAAGCTAATTGCTAATTAGACAAAATGCAACATTTTCTAAAGCCTACTTGAATTATGGCTGTGATATAGTACATTTTTAAATGAAAATTGTTTTATGTCACTTCAATTTAAACCCTTTCACCATGGAAATTACTTAATTGAAAAGTGAACATTTCTTTTTAACCTCTAAATTATGCAGAGCTTTATCAAACCAAATTTGCAGCAACATGATACTTTTAACTGTGTAATATATGACTTGTCACAGATTTATGACACCAACCATGCAGTGCTGTGAAATTTTCTACAATGACAATACTGTATACTTTGAATAAATGAGCCAGAAACTTTGTCTCAGGGATTAATTTCTCTCTAAATTCCTCCAGATTTGCATGAATATGCTTAAATTAAACTGCTTTTCTATATGTTTGTTTTCAGTATTCCATAAAACTCAAAAATGTAGGCCATACCTATTACAGACAACATATTTTAGCACGTTACCATAAGATGTGGGGCTTCCCAGGTGGCACCAGCGGTAAAGAACCCACCTGCCAATGCAGGAGACCTGGATTTGATCCCTGGGTTGGGAAGATCCCCTGGAGGAGGACATGGCAACCTATTCCAGTACTCTTGCCTAGAGACTCCCATGGATAGAAGAGCCTGGCAGGTTATACAGTCCATAGGGTCACAAAGAGTCGGACATAACTGAAGCGGCTCAGCATGAATTCATACCATAAGATGATACTGTTATTTAATAATTTTTTGAATGTATTTTCATAATATAGTACAATCTTTTAAAAAGAGGTGAAAGCATACCTTTAGAACATTAGCATTTTACTTCTTGGTTAGTTCAAACTATTTCATCAGCTGAATTCCTTGAGACACGTAAAGCAAGTTGGCCCTCTAAATGGGCTGTGGTCAGGATCTTGCTGGACTTGTGGTGAAATGAATATTCCAAAGTAATTCATTACGAAAATGAAGAAAGCAAGTGTATAGACAATGCATTTTAGAATTTTAAAGAATGGAATTTTGTTATTATGCCGTATACCATTATACTGAATTCTGTTACTATTATGCAGATGAGGCTCTGAAACATTATTTTTATTTTAGTTTTTTACAGAACATTGCCAGAGATAGTCTTTTTGCGGCTTTACAGCTGCCAGTTACTCCATCCTCCTGAAAGACCCTATAAAGGTGAACAACACACTGCTCTCATTCACTGCAATTCTGTGTGCTGCAGATAAAGGCACCCAGTCTGCCTGATACAACCACTGGGCTCCCATTATTACGATGGCACAGGAGAATTGTCAAAAGAAAAATGAAGACGCACAAAGACAGCACTTGCAAAACAGAACCAGGACAACTGCCCCTTACGTGCACTCGGGGCTGCCGTGAACACAGCTGTGAAAGGCTAGCTAGGCATGGGCCCAACCAGCAGTGAGGAGGCCTATCCCACCCATGACAACTCAGGCTATTAATGCAAACAGACATACGCACTACTTTAGCAGAAAGTGTAAAGCCCTCACATCCGGAATAATAAGGTAAAAAATAACAACAAAATTGGCCATTGTGCACGTGCTAAGTTGCTTCAGTCGTGTCCGACTCTTTGCGACCTCATGGACTATAGCCTGCCAGGCTTCTCTTTCCACAGGATTCCCCAGGGAAGAATACTGGAGTGGGTTGTCATGCCCTCCTCCAGGGGATCTTCCCAACGCAGGGATCGAACCTGAATCTCTTGCATCTCCTGCATTGGCAGGTGGGTTCTTTACCACTAGCGTCACCTGGGAAGCCCTAAAACTGGCCAGAGCAGGAAGTTTCAACAGATCCACAAAGCCAGAGGCCATTGATATGCCAACTTCCTCTGTCCACTTTTCTCTTAATGCTCATGAACCTGGATTGACAAGAGGACAAATAGAACCAGAGTCTGTTTCTTCTAGAGAATCTTCAGCCCTGACAGGATTCCCAAGATAGCGCCTCTAGTGCTTAAAACAAGAGCAAGTGGTTTGGAAGAGTGACTCTATCTCCACTAGTATTTGGAAACACTACAACAAAAATTAACATTAAAGATGCACTATCATACACTCAGACCCAAATTCACACAGAGAAGACAATTGAACTAGAACAGGGAGTCAGTCTCTAAGTACTTGTTAGCAGACTGTCAAAACTATCACAAAGAAGAAAAAATGGTCTTACTACTCGAGTTGGGGAAGTTTCCTTATCATTTTAGTTTGCAATATATAGACTCATAAGAAAGGTCATATTTCCATAATGTTACTGAGCCTCACATAATATGTCTCAGAAGTTCTTTTCTTCAGTATCAGTGTTTGTACTATCAGTTTGTTCACATGGAAGATCATAACATTTTACAGAAACATGCAGAGGCTCACTCAGAAGATTTATAGTGTCTCTGTAGTACAAACAGCAAGATAACTTCAGCATCTGCCAAAAAAACGAAAACAAGGCAGCTTGCCTTCCACGGAATTCTCCTGGACACTGTGCCTCTGTGACTTCCAAAGAGGGAGGCCCCAAAGGCAAAAACAGTTTGTCCAAAAGGGCTGAAGGAAGCAGTGTTGCGGAGCCCACTTGTGTCCTGCCAACAAGTGGAAGAGCCACAGTGAGGGAGCTTCACTGTGCCAAGGGACAGTGCCACCCTTTGCAGCCAGTCTTAGTTGACCAGAGGCTCCAGTAAGCTGAAGCATCCCTGAAAACACTGGTTTTCATGCAGCAGAAGAATCAGGGCCCAGCTGAGAGGCTGCATGCAAGTCCATGGCCTTATATACCTATTCCCCAGGACTACTGCTTCCGGAATATCCACCTCCATATCTGGAGGCTGAGTGCATTAGCCTGCTCGGGCCACCATAACCAAGGGCTGCAGACTGGTGGTTCACACAACACTGCTACTGTGTCACAGTTCTAGAAGCCAGAAGTCTGAAACCAAAGTGTTGGCAAGGTTGATTTCTTCTGAGGCCTCCCTCCTTGGCTTGAAGAAAGTTGGCTTCTCTCTGTATCTTCATATGGTCTTGTGTATGTCTGTGTCCTGATTTCTTACAAGGCCACCAGTGGATTAGAACCATCCTAGTAGCCATCCCATATCAACAACCTCAGATATGCAGATGACACCACTCCAATGGCAGAAAGCAAAGAGGAACTAAAAAACCTCTTGATGAGGGTAAAAGGAGAGTGAAAGAGCTGACTTAAAACTCAACATTCAAAAAACAAAGACCATGGCATCTGGTCCCATCACTTCATGGCAAATAGAAAGGGAAAAAATAGAGGCAGTGACAGATTTTCTTTCCTTGGGCTCCAAAGTCAGTGCAGATGGTGACTGCAGCCATGAAATTAAAAGATCCTTGCTCCTTGGAAGAAAAGCTATGACAAACCTAGACAGCGTATTAAAAAGAAAGATGGGGGTCCAAGTCCTTCTGATTGAGCCTCCCCCCCACCCCCACAAAAAGCAAAGACATCACTATGTCAACAAAGGTCCATATAGTCAAAGCTATGATTTTTCCAGTAGTCATGTACAGATGTGAGAGTTGGACCACAAAATAGCTGAGCACTGAAGAATTGATGCTTTTGAACTGTGGTGTTGGAGAAGACTCTTCAGAGTCCCTTGGACTGCAAGGAGATCCAACCAGTCCATCCTAAAGGAGATCGGTCCTGAATATTCATTGGAAGGACTGATGCTGAAGTTGATGCTCCAACACTTTGGCCACCTGATGCAAAGAGCTGTCTCATTGGAGAAGACCCTGATGCTGGGAAAGATTGAAGGCAAAAGGAGAAGAGGGCAGCAGAGGCTGAGATGATTAGACAGCATCACTGATTCAATGAATATGAATTTAAGCAAACTTTGGGAGATAGTGGAGGACGGGGAAGCCTGGTGTGCTACAATACATGGGGTCACAAAGAGTTGGACCAGACTTAGTGACTGAACAACAACAATAACAGTAACCTCATTTTACCTTAATTATTCCTTTAAAGGTCCTGTCCCCAAACTCAGTCATTTCTGAGTTACTGGGAGTTAGGACTTCAACCTATGAATTTTTGGAGGGGGACACAGCTCAGCCCATAACTTTGGGGTGATAAACCTCAACTTTCTTTTCCACCTGTCTTTTTCTTTAATGGTCATAATTTTTAAGTGAAAATAATGTTTCACTTTTATGCATCCTCTGTTGACTTTTTACTCTACAAGGTGAAAATGGAATTCTCTTACACTTTATTCACACACTGTCACCCTCTTTCACAACTGAGACTAGTAGAGCAATAGAGTCATTTCTTTTCTTGTACTTAAAAAATTTTTTCCTGGTATTAATAAATGCTTCTTTTTGTAATTTCAGGAGTCTCACCTGTAGCCCTCAGCGTCCTGTTCCTGTCCACGCTGGCAGTGCTCATGCCTGCTAAACAGCAGTCTCCCTGGGGACGCCTCTCACCTGCTGCCCTGCACTGGTACCTCTGTTTTCTGGAGCCCATGTCTTAACTCTTTCTTGGTTTTCTCCTTTAGTCCTTTCCTAGCATCTCCTCAGCAACACTGAGTTTTTAATTTCTCTGTGCTATTGAAGCAATTTCCCCTCATCCAATCAACTGACTACCCATCAGCTTCCAAAACTTGGTTGATCTCATTCTTTCTGCTGTTCTTCTACTCCTCCACTTTTTTGTTCTTTGGGTTTACCCTTAAAAAATTCTTTATTGTCATTTAAAAGGGTTTCCAAAAAAAAATGAAGAGATAAATATATATATTTGATTTGCCTTGATTAGTTCACACCCTACTTCCTTAACCCTCAAATTAGAGACTTGGTTCATAATGAATCTCCCTTAGGAGATTTTGCCACTCACCTGATCAGTCTGTTTCCTTTGCATCTCTTTGTGATCTGCGTGTTCAATCTGTTGGTGAGTTTACTGAGTTTACAAGAGACATATGCCTACAAAGCTACCTAGACTCCCATTTCTCCTTTTATAAAGTAAATTTTTTACTTTAGAGAAGTTTTAAATTTAAATTTATGGAAAAATTGCAAAGATAATACAAAGTGAAAGTCATTCAGTTGTGTCCAACCCTTTGCGACCCCCATAGGCTCTATACAGTACATAGAATTCTCCAGGCCAGAAAACTGGAGTGGGTAGCCTATCACTTCTCCAGGGAATGGATCTTCCCAACCAAGGGATCAAACCCAGGTCTCCTGCATTGCAGGCTGATTTTTTACCAGCTGAGACACAAGGGAAGCCGAAGAATACTGGAGAGGGTAACCTATCCCTTCTCCAGTGGATCTTCCTGACCCAGGAATCGAACTGGGGTCTCCTGCATTGCAGGCAGATTCTTTACCAACTGAGCTATCAGGGAACCCCAAGATAGTACAGGGAGTTCCTATATATCTCATAACCAGCTCCCTCTAATTGACATCTAACGTCTTATAGCATGGTACTTCCATTAGAGTTAATGCCTGTTACGCTATTAGTAACCCAAGTCCATACTCTGTTCCTATTTCCTTAGCTTTTACCTAGTGTTGTTTTTCCCATCTGGGATACCACACTACATTTAGTTGTCATGTCTTGTTAGGCTCCTCTTAGCTGTGACAGTTGACTCTTACTTTTCACAAGGTGAATCCAGATACTTTCAGCAATAGAAGGATGCATCCTTGAAATCCACTGACATGTTTCATTGTTAGAAAGTTCACAGCCAGAGATGGAAATGGTGCTAAAGGAAAGGAATGTCTTCAAATATGCTCTCAATAGTCCCAAGAGCAAAAGGATTGGAGAATAGGATTTAAATTCATATTAGAGGAGAAAGGGGGAGCCCCCTCAGGCAGAAGGACCCCTGCTAGCCAACTTGAAGCGGTTCCCTCTGGCCGAAGATAAAGCAATTGAGATTCTGAAAAAATAATAATTCCAAAAGATTGACACTCATTTAACATACTTTTAAATGTGAGATCATAGTATTTTTAAAGTAGGTGGTCACCTGGAGAGTATGATAGAGAAATAATTCGTTATCTTAAAAGGTGCTAAATAAAGGAAAGAAAGTTTCATTCATCTTGCTTTACCTATATGAAAGGTAGCACCATCTAACCAAATTGTAGATGAAGGAAAGCATCACTTCCTACAGTTTTTCAATAATTAAATAAGTAAGAAATTATAGAATTAGACTGTCACAATTTTTTCAGTCCCTAATGAATTAATGGCTTCTGACACTGATCATGAACATCAATGGTGGCCAACAGCATGAAGGGAGGGAGGAAGGGGAGAGAAAAAGACAGAAAAAGGAGGAAAAGAAAAGTAGGGAGGGGAGGGAGAAGAGGAGAAGGGAGAGAAAACCAGACATTATGTGCCTTCTGATGAAAGAACACACCACTGCCTATAGTCTTGCCAAGTGGATTGGAAATGAGACTGATGAAACCTCTGATTCCAGCTGCCAACTTTCAGGAAATACGAATACAGAGGAACATGTTGAACTGCACCATGAGTATGCAATCAGCAAAATCCAGCCCGTGAGAAACTCTGCAGGTTATGTGCCCCTCACTCTTATAGGGCTGTGGTGGTTCAGTCACTAAGTCATGTCCGATTCTTGCAACCCCATGGACTGTAGCCCACCAAGCTCCTCTGTCCATGGGATTCTCCAGGCAAGAAAATTGGAGTGGGTACCCATTCCATTCTCCAGGGTATCTTCTTGATCCAGGGATTGAATCTGGGTCTCCTACAGTGCAGGCAGATTCTTTACTAACTGAGCTATGAGGGAAGCTGGTCTTAGAGGGCTAGGACTGTGAATCTAATGGGACATTAAAGACTAACCAATGTTTTTAACAAATGGCAAGTTCATCATATATATAAAGACCAGGAATACACAATTAGGTGATAGAACTAGAAACACCAGAAAGTAATAACTTTAAAAGTCAAGAAAGTACTTACTTTCAAGGGACAGGAAAGAGTTAAGAGGGTGCAGAGGGGCTTCTGGGGGACTGGCAAAGCTGTTTCATGAAGTGAGCAGTGATTAAGAAATCACAAACCTATACCTTTATTTCATGTGGCTTTCCATTTTTGTTTTATAATTTTTTTAAAGTGGAGGAGAGGAGAGGCCATAATTAAATGGCCTTCCCTCTCTCCCAGAATTTCCATTCATTGCAAGGATGGTTTCCAACACTTGGAGTTCCTGAGTACTATCTGGAGTCTTCTGAGAACAGTTCAAATTTCCAGTATATTTTTTAACATGGAGTGTATTGCAGTGAATTTCTTATATCAAGAAGTGGCGGTTCCAAGTATAGTGAGTTACAAAGCAAATGACAACCAAGTTCTCCACTCTGCCTCTCATGGATGGCATGATCTGGCAGCCGAAGTTCTGAGAAGTCACAATTTTTCTGAGTCCTCTCTGTCTTCCTCATACACAGACCACAAGAACTGTTTGCTAACTGAAAAAATGACAAAATGTCATAGCTAGAAAGGACCTCAGAATTTACCCAGCCCATGTTATTATAATGTGCCCCCCGTCCCACTCCTGAGACCCACCTGCATCAGCACCTCTGGGGCTCATTTAGAATGTGGCCCCAGACCCACTCCAGACCTGCTGAAGGAGAGATGGACTCCACTTGACCAAAGCTCCCCAGCAACTCTGACACTTAGTGGAGTGTGACACCCATGGGTCTGGGGCTTCCCAGGTGGTGCTAGTGGTAAAGAACACTCCTGTCAATGCAGGAGACATAAGAGATATAGGTTTGATCCCTGGGTGGGGAAGATCCCCTGGAGGAGGGCATGGCAACCCACTCCAGTATTCTTGCCTGGAGAATCCCATGGACAGAGGAGCCTGGCGGGCTACAGTCCATAGGGTCACAAAGAGTCAGACACAACTGAAACAATTTAGCACGCACGCACGGCCCCCATGGGTCTAATCTAGCCCCCTTGTTTATCAGGGAAGGAAACAGAATCTGAAAAAGGAGTAGCTTGCCAAATTGTTGTACAGAAGCAAATTGGCACCAAACCAGGACTAGAACCCCATTCTCCTATTCCTGCTTCCGCACTCATCTCAGGTCATTCATTCATTCCCTCCCTCCATCAAAAGTATAAGGCCCAGGAGGTACAATTTTGAGACAAACTTAGTCCCTTGCCTTTATGGTACTTACCAACTAGTAGGTGAGACCAATATTCAATTTTAAAATTCACACAATATGTAATTACAAAACATGATGTGTTCTAAGAGAAAGTGCAGAAGCACATCACCCCATCCCAGGGGAAAGGGCAGACTCCAGGAGGCAGTGACACGGAGATGCAAGGAGGAGGCAGACAGAGATAGGAAGGCTTCCCCGCAGAGGGGAAGCTCTGAGGTTAGAGGGAACGAGGCTGAGTGGAAGAACTCAGAGGAGTCTAGGGCAGCAGGAGGACACTTAGGGCTCTAGGCTGAAGGACATGGAGGTGGCACTCTGGAATTCCCCAAGCACTCCTGGCATGGCCTGGTCGCCATCTGAATCTTGGACAGCAGGACTGTGCAACCAAATCACCTTGGGAACTTACTGTCCCTGCCCAAAACCATGATTTACCAGGACTGGGGTAAATCTCAGGAATTTGTTTTTTTTTTTTTTTTTAGTGTCTTCATTTATTCTGATATGCAACCAGGTTTGGGAACTTCCAGCCTAGGAGATTTGAAGAAAATGTAAACAATTGAGGTTAAGTGATGCACTGGCTTTCAATTCCTTCTCAGACCTTTAATGTGCTCATTTTTGTGGTGGGGAAAGAAATACTTGCTTCATGGGGTTGGAGCAGGGTTACAGCAGATAATATTGCAAAGAACCAGCTTGGGCCTTGGTACCTTGGTACCTTGGTACGTGGTCACTATAAAGTGACTGCAATTAAATCCAGGCCTCTGGTTTCTAAGAGGGCTATTTTTAGAAGGAAAGATTATTTTTATCACACTGCAAAATGCTGGATTTGTTTTGGGAAACTCTTGCATTGCACACCCCACTAAACCCTGAACAATTCCTGTCCCTTCCAGCCACCAACCAGTGCCCCTCCCCACCCCCAACTGAGAGCAGGAGATTTAGGGTCAAGGCTGTTTTAAGTCTCTACCCCACCCCCAGCCCCAGTAATGCTCTATTCCTAGCTGACCATATGGGTGAGTAATCTTTTCCCTAAATATAGACAGTGGGCGCAGGCTCTGTCCAGATTGGATTTCACCTCTTGTTTTTAAGACTGTCAATCTGGCAACCAGTGCTGAGCTAAATTATCTTCTTAAAAAATCTTAAATGATGAGAGGAAAGCCTCAGGGGTATGAATTCCTGGCATCGGAACAGTTATGTGGCAAAATCTCCAGATCGCAAAAATTGAGCAAGAGATTTATTTGAACCACAACTATTTATTCTTGCAAAATCAGCATCAACTCTTGGACTGTTTCAGCGGCAAGGCCACCACCAAGACCATGTAGCACAACGAAGAGAAATGAGGGCCCAGAGTTTGCTTCCAGATTTTGTCAAAGTTACTCTCAGGCCTAATATCTAGCATCTTCCTTCTTTAAGGAGAGAATAAAACGGAGTATAAATTAAAAGGAGGATGTGGTGATGGGGAGAGGGGGTGAAAAGTCAAAAGGGAAAACAGAAATGTCTGTGGTTGAGGTTTGCTTGTGATCTCTCTCACTGGACCACTGCACCACACTTTCCCTGACTCCCTAAACATCTGTTGACGATTTAGGCTCCTCCACGCTGAGCCCATCTTCCAGGTCAGCCCCACCCCTAAGAATATGCCTAAGGAATAGGTCCCTTTCTTTATTCTCTCAAACACAATTGACGCAAGACATTTGGATTCGGCAAACGTTACTGAAGATTTAGAGTGACAAAAGAGGATTACAATAACCATGTGTGAAATACATCTCCAGTCCAGGTTCAGTGCATGAGACAGGGTGCTCAGGGCTGGTGCACTGGGACAACCCTGAGGGATGGGATGGGGAGGGAGGTGGAGGGGGTGGTTCAGGATGGAGGACACATGTACACCCATGGCTGATTCACATCAATGTATGGCAAAAACCACTACAATATTGTAAAATAGTTAGCCTCCAATTAAAGTAAATTAATTAATTTACAAAAACAAAGAGAATTACAGTGCAGAAAGAGAAAACTTTAAAATTTGACAGTCAGAGTCTACCCATTGTCCCTACAGACTGTCAGCCACATTCTAACCATGAGGAGGCCCCTACTGGCTCGCTCTCTTCTTGGTCCTATCCTTCCACCATATTACATTGCTTCTACCCACCAGGCGCCTGATTACCTCAAATGCTAATTGTTTCCATGTTCAGCCTCAGGAAGATGCTATCAAATTTAAACCAAGTTTTCCCACCAATCCCATATGCTTGGGTGGGAGTCTTGCTTCTCTTTCTGCCCTCTGGAAACTACCTGTGGATTTCCTTTATTTCTAGGTTCATAGAACTCAGACTAGTCATATCTGATCTGCAAAAGGACATGCCTCCTTCTCTAGTCATTTTCACTTCTGCCCCAGGCCTGGGGCTCAAGCAAATCTGACTTTCTATGTAACTGGAAACTCAGCAAGAAAACTCTTTATTCCAAAACAGCTCCCTCCACGTACCTCTAGGTAGGTATTAGAAACACCCCTAGGGTTTCTCAGATGGCTCAGTGGTAAAGGATCCCCTTGTCAAAGCAGGAGACGCAGGAGACGTGGGTTCAACCCCTGGGTGAGGAACATCCCCTGGAGGAGAAAATGGCAACCCACCCCAGTATTCTTTCCTGAGAAATCCCATGGACAGAGGAGCCTGGAAGGCTACTGTCCAAGGGGTTGCAAAGTGTTGGACAAGTCTAAACAGGCACACACTTGACATTAGAAACTTGTGTCAAACATGAGTCTCTCTTTTCAGCTGTCCATGTCCTACCTGCTGGAAGGATTTGGGGGAAACGGGGATGATCAAAGGAGAAGGCTAGTTGTGTCCCTACATTGTGACTTCTTCCTTAGTTGCCACTCAAGTGCCATCCCTCATTTGAACTGCATCACCTCATTTGGAGTGAAGCGAACACTGAGATTCAAGTATGAAATGTGACTAGAAAAAAGAAGCAAGCACTAAAAAAGCTCATAAATATTTATATTAGGTAAATAATACTTTACAAATACAAACATATACATACATGACCAAGCTGGGATTCTAAATCCTCATTGACTGACATCAGTGACGAGGACAGGTGGTGGTTACCTGGATGCGATTGGAGGATGCGCTTTGAGTTGCTGTTCTGGGGAGGCACAGCCAACGAAAGGTTGATAGGGCCTTGGAAGCCCTTGGAAAAAAGTTGGTCTGAAAACCTCACTGAATCAATGACACCAGTCCTAATTCAAATCCAAACAGTGTGTTCTACACGGCTCTGGGGTGCACTGGAAGTTTGCTTTTAAGTGAGAGTGTTGACTTGAAGCAAATAGGATTCTGATTAGCCAAGAGCCATGGGAAAGTACAAAGCCTTCCTGATAATAGTGGATGATAATCTTATAGTCACCACAACTGGCTCCAGGCAGCCAGGCCTGTCTAAACATCTCTCTGCAAGTTCAGACTCTTGAGCTGGGCTTCACACGCATATAGGAGAGCTAATGATGGGGGTGGTGGGGGGTGACCTGTGGATAATTGTAATCCAGACTCCAGCAAGGCCTCCCTGCCCCTCCTGCCCCTCCAGCTCAGGGTCTGTCTGCCTTTGTTTTGCCTGCATCATCCATGACAATGCTCAACCTCTTCACCACCTTCTACCCTGTAAAACTGGTAGCCCACTTGCACCAAGCATGGCTTAAGGTTAGCCCCTTGAGTAAATATTAAAGTATGTGGGGCAAGAACTGACTTCCACGCTCACTCCTTCCCTCCTCCTCCTCCCCTCCCCTCTCAGGAGGAACTCTTCTGGTCCCTCTGACTTCAGCAACAACCTTCAGCACTTGGTCATGTCCACGGGGTCTTACCCTCCCTGCCAAGAGGCAGGGCAAACCATTTCTTTCCACATGTACAGTATTTTCTCCAAGAAGAAGCCTGAGAAATAAGATTTCTCCACTTCATTACATAACCATGACTGGGAGATCTGACAAAGGTAAAGGTTTTTTGGAAGTCCAGAGGTCTGACTGATTTTATACAAAAACTGGGGGCATGAGAAGAAGCTCATCCACCAAGAGCCTGCAAAACTTGAGTTTGGGCCACTACTGATTTAAATTGCTGATCAGAAGTTTGTGCTGTCAGGGTAATACTCTGACAGTAATACTCTGCTCAGTATTACTCTGCTCTGCTCGTAATACTCTGCTCAGCATTACGTAACAACTTAAACCTAAGTGAGAAAAGAGTTTGAGAAAGAATAGATATGTGCATAACTGAATCACTTTGCTGTATACCTGAAACTTAACAGCATTATCAATCAACTATACTCCAATTTTTTAAAAAAGTTAAAAAAAAAAAATAAATGGAGTAGCCCTATGTTTCTGTGTATCACACTCTTCGGCAGGTTGCATTTTACTCAAGTCTCATTGCAGTCTGGGGTAAAGGCCTGATTTCTTAATGTGAAATCCAGGGATGCCAGAATACTCCCTCATTTGAATGCAAGGGTCACTTCATTGCTTCCTGTTGTGCCTTCATCTTTTGACAGTTCAGATTCTGCCGAGGAATTAGCTCTTCTGTCAAAAATCCTTCCTGACTGCCATTTGTTACCCTTTTCAGAGTTTTACGATGCTCCCGGTCAGTGATGGGGCTGAGGCCACATGGGAATAGCCTGTCATTTCTGATCCCTCATTGCTGGTGGAGGCATCGACAGTCAACAGTCACTCAGAATCACCTCATCCCTCTCCTTTGCCCACTCCTGGCTCCTCATGCCCTACTCTGTCATCTTTTCCTTTAAAGCAGTTAAAAGCAAGGGGAAATTTCTTACCACAACAAAGTTCACTTCTAACACTCACACTATTACAAGGGTTTAGAGATTACTCATAACACTGAGAATTTGTCTAACACAGAATCTGAACAATTTGGGACATACAGGGACAAACCATTTGAGACAAACATATAGGACAAGCTTTCTACTTATCTGTAGAAGCTTTCTACTTATCTCTCAATGGGATCACTATTAAAATAGCTAATGTGTACATTCGTGTGTGTTAAGTCACTTCAGTCATGTCCAACTCTGTGCGACCCTATGGACTATTGCCCACCAGACTCCTCAGTCCATGGGATTCTCTAGGCAAGAATACTTGAGTAGGTTGCCATGCCCTCCTCCAAGAGATGTCCCGACCCAGGGACTGAACTCATGTCTCTTATGTCTCCTGCGTTGGCAGGCAGGTTCTTTACCACTAGCACCACCTGGGAAGCCCAGCTAATATGTATTAAGTGATTATAATATTTACATTAACTATCTCATTCTATCCTGAGATGGGACTGTTATTATCCCCAATTTATAGATAAGGAGACTGAGGTCTGGAGGAAATAGATGACTTGCTTTAAGGTTGCATATCCAGGACACTTTGAGGGTCAGAAGTCCCACCCTGGTGGTCTGGCTCCAAAAAGCACTCTTGGTCTCAGAGCTGCACTGACATTGGAGGTTGGTGTTCAAAGACTGGCCTTCCTGTAAGGAAAGCACAGATAGAATTCCTTTTTCAGAAGTGACAGTCTCTAGATTTGAATGATTATATTGAAAGTAGCAGAATTTCCCGTCCCCACCTTCCGCCAACACTCCTCTTGGCAGATTTAGCCACTGCTCCCCCACTGAATGTTTAAAATTGCATTCTCTGTCCGGCAGCCAGAATGCCTTTTTCCCTACACATTCATTTTCCTGCAGTTGTTATTCCCTCTGCCAGAAATGCTCCTTCCCCAGTGACTTGCAGAGCTGGCTCCTTCCGTGTAGACTCAAATACCCCCTCTGCACATACCTTTGTGGTCAGGTGTTTGTAGTAAGGCATTACTACAAGGAGATGGAGAGGACCCGGGGTTGGGGCAGAGACTGGTTTTAGTCCTGGACTACTAGAGCCATGGAGGACTGAGAGAGAGGTCTTTAATTCACAAATTCTATAAATTTTCCTTTGAAGTGTCTCATTCTAAAGGCAATCCTCTTACCTGACCCCATTCCTGAGATGTTGCCGCAGCCCTGGCACAGACTCACCTGCTCAGATGCCCTCGCTTCAGGCCATTTCCAGCCTCAAATTCAACTGTGAGTCCCACTTTTCTCCACGTGGGTCAACCTCTCTAGTGCTTCGGGGTCATCCTTAACTGACCCTCCTGCATCTCCCATTGATTTCCTCACACTGCTCCACACAGGGCCTCTCCCGCAGTCAGGCTGTCTCCTCAGTCTTGGGGTGAGCTAAGTATAGCCCAGTCTCTGTGCTTTGCTGTGAGCCCTGGGCCCTCTTTTTACCTACATGCCTCCCTTGGATTTGTTGATGTTCAGTCACTAAGTTGTGTCTGACTCTTTGTGACCCCATGGCCTGCAGCACTGCCAAGCTTCCCTGTCCTTTACTGTCTCCCAGAGCTTGCTCAAACTCATGTCCATTGAGTTGGTGATGCCATCCAATCATCTCATCCCCTGTCACCCCTTCTCCTCCTGCCTTCAATCTTTCCCAGCACTGGGGTCTTTTCCAACAAGTCGGCTCTTCACATCAGGTGGCCAATGTATTGGAGCTTCAGCTTCAGCATCAGTCCTTTCATGATGGAGAATGAGAGAAATGAATATTCAGGGTAGATTCCCTTTACGATTGATTGGTTTGATCTTCTTGTTGTCCAAGGGACTCTACAGAGTCTTATCCAGCTCCACAGTTCAAAAGCATTAATTCTTTGGTGCTCCGCCTTTTTTATGGTCCGACTCTCACATCCGTACATGACTACTGGAAAAACCATAGCTTTGACTATACAGACTTTGTCAGCAAAGTGATATCTCTGCTTTTTAATATGCTGTCTAGGTTTGTCATCACTTTGGATAAACTTATTCAATTCATAACTTTAAATACTCTTGACAGCAACTTTCATATGTGCGTCTGCAGCTCCTCCTCTTTTCCCAAATCCAAATTCATGTCTATCTGCCCACTTTGATATCCAGTCAGCATGCCAGATTTGACAAGTTCAAACTGAACTATTGATTTTTCCACCCTCCCTAAACATACGTGTCCCCCAGCCCACCCCATCTGATGGTGGCAAGCACCACCATCACCCACCCACTAACTGTCCCTCTCCCCTCACACCCAATCATTTAAGGATTCCTGTTGACTCAGTCTTGAGACATTTTTCCATCTCCACTGCTAGCACCATAAACCAGGTCCTCACCATCTCTAGCCTGGATTCCAACAAAAGCCCTAACTGTCCCCCCAGATTCTAGCCTCACACAGTCCATTCTCTACAGGTCTTCCAGAGTTGTATCTACAAAAACCCGAACTGATGCCATTCCTTGGATTTAAGCCACCCACGATTTCCTTTTACACAAAGAAACTTTGTATCCTGGCCACAACAGCCTGCATGACATGGATTGTGCTCTGATTTCTCTTATTATGTCCCTTCGTCTTTACTCCAACCATGCTGGCCTTCATTTTATTCTTCCTGTGCATCAAGCCTGGTCCTGACTCAGGGCCTTTGAATTTGCTTGTCCCTCTGCCTGGGACACTCTTCCTCTACATATGCCCATGGCCTGCCCTTTCTTGTCTCTCAGACTCCAGCTTACATGCAAGTTTCTCAGGGAGATTTTCCCCAATCACTCATCTAAAGAGCCACCTGGCCACTCTCCATCACAGCACCTGGTTTTATTTTCAATAAAGCACTTATCATTCATGATACTTTCTTGTTTGTCTTTGTCTACCCTGCCCTGCTAGAATAAACATACTGATAGGCAAGCTCTTAGTAGGTCTGAGGGGTTCATAGTCTGCTGTTCTAAACAAGAGGGCTGTCTTCACTCATCTCAAGAATATACCAATTAACCTGACCAACAATACGATCTTAGCTAAAATGCACATGGCCTGAGATAACAGCTATGAGTTCCAGAAAATGGGTTTTGATATAGATACACAGGTTAAGAGTAGGATGGCCTAACTTCCAGGTTAAGTCTTCCTAGAGGATGGGTAAGAGTCAGATCTGGGTTTTTATTTCATCAGCTCTGTGACATTTGTTAAACCACATACCTTTTAGAGCCTCAGTTTGTTAATCTATAAATTTGGGTTATTGATATTAACTGCCTAATTGGATTGTGAAGGTTAAATGAGACAGTGCTTATAGTTTTATAAGCTATATACTTAACACAGTAAATCCTGGGGAAAATGTTAGCAAATAGTGTTTTATTACTTTATTCCCTCAAATGGAGTTGAGCCATCTCTCAAATCACTGGAGTCAAGATAGAGTTTTTAAGAAATAACGCTAGGACAAGTAGGTAACCATATGGGAAAAATCATATTAGTACCGTATCTTATACCACACACAAGAATAAAATCCAAATGAATGAAAGATCTTAACATAAAAAATGAAACCATACAATTACTAGAAACAAATATGAGTGAATTTCTCTATAACCTTGACATAGAAATAAAGTTATCTATGGTTTAAAATCCAGAGGCAAGAAAAGATTGATAAATTTGATGACATAAAAACAAAAAGTTTTGCATGACAAGATACATTGTAAACAGAGTTCAAAGTCAACTAACAAACTGGGAGGACATATTTGCAACATATAACATAGACAAGGGACAAGCAGTTACTAACCTTAATACATTGTTGTTGTTGTTAAGTCACTTCAGTCGTGTCCGACTCTGTGCGACCCCATAGACGGCGCCCACCAGGCTCCCCCATCCCTGGGATTCTCCAGGCAAGAACACTGGAGTGGGTTGCCATTTCCTTCTCCAATGCATGAAAGTGAAAAGTGAAAGTGAAGTCGCTCAGTCGTATCCGACTTAGCGACCCCACAGACTGCAGCCTACCAGGCTCCTCCATCCATGGGATTTTCCAGGCAAAAGTACTGGACTGGGTTACCATTGCCTTCTCTGAACCTTAATACATAAATTACTTTTAAATACAGAGGGACCAAAACCCAGAAAGCTGGGAAAGAGTATGAAAAGACAATTCACACACACAAAAGATATGAAAGTGGTCCTCAAGAAAACAACGCAAAGTCGCTCAGTCATGTCTGACTTTGCAACCCTGTCGACTGTAGCCTACCAGGCTCCTCAATACATAGAATTCTACAGGCAAGAATACTAGAGTGGGTTGCCATTTCCATCTCCAGGGGATCTTCCCGACCCAGGGATCAAACCTGGGTCTCCCACATTACAGGCAGACACTTTACCATCTGAGACACCAGGGAAGCCCAAAAAAACAAACCATTTCATAAATCTGAACATGTATACATCCATGAAACCATCACCACAAGCAACATAGTGACTATATCTATTGTTTCCTCCAAATTTCTTTGTACACTTTTGTAATCTCTCCCAACCACCCAACCATCCATCCCTACCTCTACAGACCATCATTCCCCATCCACAGGCAACCACTGACCTGTTTTCTGTCACTACAGATTTACTTTCATTTTCTAGAATTTCATACAAGTCCAGTCATATTTTGTCTGGTTTCTTTTGCTCAGCATTACTATAGCATGTATCCATAGTTTACTCCGTTTTATTGCTGAGGAGTATTTCAGTCTCACATGCAAAAGGCAATTATTAATATTTGCAGTGTTTCCCCCTCCTACTTTTTTAAACCTACAAGCTCTCATTCTACGGTCCCACTCTGGTCAGAACTCCCTCATAATTCAGAAATGAGAACAGGCCACGAATCTTGCCTTCAGAACTTGCAACCTCTAACCTTCCTTCAACATTTGAACAACCTGGCAAGAGAACGTAAACAGATCAGAAGTTCTCCTGATCTGCATGAAGCAGGGGTATTCTGGTAAATGTTCAACAATAAGCTATCAAAAGAAAAAAAAAAAGAAAGCCCTGATTTATAGCATGTGCCATTTTCCTTGGTGCAAGTCCTCCTACCACGGCAAATGTGAAGCTGAGACGGACCGCTGAGTGGGATTCTGGGAAGGGATGTTCTGCGGCGAGGCCAGCTCCAGCACACCACTGGCCTGAGGTCTGCTTAGATCTCTCCTGCCATCGAGAGAAGGCCGTGCCCCCTGCAGGACTCCTGCCAATGTCAGTACTGCAAGTGGATGTCAGTACTGCACTTGACTCTCCCATTCCCGGGGCCACCTTGGGCTCTAGGGTCCTGATTCCACACTGGCGGAACCCGCTCCTTGTCACATGGGAGCAGACAACGATATACCCTTTCCTACAGTTCCTGCAAACAAACCCCACTCATAAGAAGAATTCCCTAGCAAGGTTTCAAGCAGGTTTGGGGAGCACCACCAAGTCAGTCCTAACTGGAGATTTTTCCTGGGCACTTGGAGTCACTTATCCCCAGGCTCTCTCGGCATCTTGCTGATCCTCTTGCCATCCTTCTCTGCACTCAGTCCCTGCCCCCTACCCCAGGGAGGGGAGCTCAGCCTCTGCTTTGTTGTCCTAGCTGAGGCTCCTGCCCTTCTGGCCTTACTTCCCACCCAGAGTGTTTATAAAGGTATCTAAGCAAATAAAGACATTTCCTCTCTAAAAAAAAAAAAAAAATTGGTGCCTGCTATAAACAATAGAAGTTTAACTATTTTAACCTACATTCTTTGCCTTCTCTGAATCTCCATGTTCTGATCTGCAAAATGGGTGACATGGTAAATTAGAAATGAGATTATGTGTATAAACTGTAGAACCCCTCAATAGAGCTGCTGCTGCTAAGTCGCTTCAGTCGTGTCCGATTCTGTGTGACCCCATAGACAGCAGCCCAGCAGGCTCCCCCGTCCCTGGGATTCTCCAGGCAAGAGCACTGGAGTGGGTTGCCGTTTCCTTATCCAATGCATGAAAGTGAAAAGTGAAAGGGAAGTCACTCAGTCGTGTCCGACTCTTTGCGACCCCACGGACTACAGCCCACCAGGCTCCTCCATCCATGGGATTTTCCAGGCAAGAGTACTGGAGTGGGGTGCCATCACCTTCCCCGTCAAAAGAGCTAGCCTCCAATAATTCTAATCCCCTTTGACTTTCTTCCCCTAAACTTAGAGGGTTGAATTTTACCTCCTTTTGTTCAAGATAGATGATGGGGAAGCTGGCCTGGGCAGCCCTTCTACTACCTGAAGGAAGTATTTGGGAGACTGTAGGAAGGTCTGCCAGAGTCAGAAAGCTTTTCCCTCCCTGAAGCCCAAGATCAAAGTCAGGAAATGAGAGCAGGGCAGTTCTGTCCCTCTAAGCTTATGTTGTTGTCAGAGGGCTTCAGACTCACAATACATGGCCAAACATCACTAATTTATTTTGTAACATTTGTGATTCTTTGTGTGATCAAAAGTGTGTGAATAGTTGCTATTACATACCTTTTTTGTTTTTAAGGCACATTCTGGGCTCTACTAGTTCTCACTGAGACAGCCTCACTGACCCCTGTTGAAGGTCAGGGGTCAGGGAGACACAGACTTAGGTTCAAATCCCAGCCTCACCACTTAGCAGCTGTGTTGTCACTTCAACTTTCTGAACGTCGTTTCTTTATCTTCAGCTTCCTTCCCACTTTCTGCTTAATTCATCTGAAGCACAGAGGCCAACAAATGGTGTCTGGTGAGCCGAGCAAAAGGCAAAGGAGAGTGGAAGTATGAGGAACAGGACCCCCAGTGGCTTCAGAAGGATGGTCCAGCATGAGGTGGGGGTGTGTCATATCAGACCCTCCCCAGAGCTGAGCATCCCAGAGGCTCAGCCGAATCCAATGCTGAGGGTGAGCGGGGTAACTTTGGGAATCCCAGCCCCACTGGCCTGGCCCTTGCCACTTTACAGACAAAGCAGGCTGTCAAACCCAGCTCTATTTCTCAATACCATGCAATCCACTCCGAGACCCAGGATGGGGCAGCTGGCCAGATCCAGCTTTAAGGCCACCGGTTTTCAGCATAAAGGAAACTGCTCCTCTGCACAAGTCATTAAGGAACTGATAATAATCTGTTGCCAAGGTAGCTATTCTTGCAAGATGGTCAAACAGAAATTACTCAGATAGTCAATAGTGATGTAATTTTGAACCCTGTGGTTATTTGGCATCAAGTCAAGAAGCACAGCCAAAAGTCCATGCAGTTTTTTTGTTTTTTGTTTTCCTTTGCTTGCAATTTTTCTAAGAGCCCAGGCATGGGAACCTTGTCTACACCCCTTGCCCTTACAGCCAGAGGGAGCAGCAGTATTTGTCATCATGCCTGGGAAAGAGAAGAGGTCCTTTGTGGAACTCTAGAAGGCTCCTGTGCCAGTCTCCTCTTCCAGCTCTTGTCAATGCTCCCTGTGGAGGGGTGCCTTGGAGAACAGCCTGTCAGCTCTTTTCAGGGCTGAGAAAGTCAGGCTTTCTGTCGCCTTGGCTGAGATGAAGGACTTGATCACTGGTCGGGAGCCCAGGATTTACACAGAGAGGAGCAAAGAGGGATGGGAAACATCGGACCTTTCACTGATTGAGAACTGGGGACTTGGAGCTGGAAGAAAACTTCCAGTCACCCTGCTCTCTTGATTGATGAGAAATGGAGCCCAGGGAGAATCACACAGCTCAGTGCCTGGGGCTCCCTTCTGCCCAGAGCCAGGAGGTCTGAGCAAATCGGGCATCTGGCCCGGTGGTACCCTTTTCTGGACAGTTCATTGCACCAGCCTGGCCTCTGAAGCCTGACTCCTTGGAGCCACGCTGCAATGCTCCTAACTCTGTGGTTCCCCAGTAAAAGAGTGGATTCATATCTAAACTCCTTCTCCACCTCCACCCAGCCACCTCAGCAGGCTGCCTCCAGTTCAGCCACCAGCTGGTCCTTTCTAGCTCAAGCATGAGTAGGGATACAGATTTCCAGAAGAGCAACTCTAGGATGTCATTTCAGATCCTGTGATCACGGAAAGACTACAGCCAGACAAGGGCTTGAAATCTGACTCCACCACTCTTTATATTGGTCAAGTTACTTATTTTTCTGAGTCTCAATGACCTCACCAGTAAAATGGAGATGGTAAAATGTGCCACAGAAGGTTTAAGAGCTAAATGAGAGCCTATAGGGTGCTCGCAGCATTGTGACTCCACCCAGGGGTTAACAGCTGCTTCTTTTTGGGATCTTCCATCTTACCTGGCAGGCCCAAGTCTTGGTGGGTCCCTGCTGTCTGCTTTCTTTGCTGATCTTGGCTGTACATGTTTTTCATTCCAAATTCCTCAAACGTTTACTGAACACCTACTGTATGCAGGCCCATGCTGAGTGTTGGGGGGGGTACAGAAACCACTCAGCTGCAGTTCCTGTCCCACGGATGCTCAGAGCCCAGTGGGAGGGCAGAGCAGAAAAGCACAGAGCAACAACTCCACAAGGCAGAGAGGGTCACAGGTGACATACATATATCATCTGGAGAAGCCAGATGAAAAGTTGAGTGCTTTATGGTTTGAGTGTTACTTAAATGCCTTTCCTGTTCCAGTAGGAACCAGTTTCCCCTTCCCATATCAGAGACCCAGGCTCCTGGCCTGAGAGTAAAGGTTCCCTATCAGGCCACACAGCATGGAGTGAAGGCTTGACAGTGTCTGAGGGGAAGCCTCAATAGAGAATTATGCAGACTGTCAGCCACAGGCCATGCTCCCAAAATCTTCCAAGAGCCTAAGGCAGGGATTCAGTGCACTCGCTTTATTATGTTGTCATTGTTCAGTTGCTCAGTCGTGTCCAACTTTTTGTGACCCCATGGACTGCAGCACGCCAGGCTTCTGCATCACCAACTCCCGGAGCTTGTTCAAACTCATGTCTACTGAGTCAGTGATGCCATCCAACCATCTCATCCTCTGTCGTCCCCTTCTCCTCCTGCCTTCAATCTTGCCCAGCATCAGGGTCTTTTCCAATGAGTCAGTTCTTTGCATCAGATGGCTAAAGTATTGGAGCTTCAGCTTCAGCATCAGTTCTTTCAATCAATATTCAGGGCTGATTTACTTGCTTTATTGGGGGGATGCTTTCACGACAAAGGGAGAGAGAGGAGGAGGGTAAGGCAGGTGATATGACTTCAGCTGGCATGTGGCTTCAGCCTTCCCATGGGGCGCTCTGGAGTAAGAGTTGCAGCATGGAGTTGACTTCACCATGACAAAGAGGCCATGCTTGTGTCTCTGTTGGGCATTAGATGGGTTTGGTGGGGGAGGGAGGGTTGGTGGATACCCCTGGGAGAGGTGGTTCCTGTTGGGCTGGGGACAATTCTGGAGGAAAGGGGCGTACCTCTTAGCCCTCAGCAACCCACACCCACAGCTCCTGGAGGACAATTGCCCTGGCCCACTGCACTGTCCGATTGGAGGTTTTAGAACTGCGAAAGAAAAGAGGCCTAAAATGCTAGAATGTGTATATGAGAGAAAAAAGATAGGGACAGGAAGACGACCGTGATTCTAGCAGTTTGTGTTTACTTAGCTCTCACTGCATGCTTGTACCAAGTCTTTTATAAATACACATTTTATAACTATAACCTCATTGAATCTTCTCAAAGACCTTATTAAAATATACATTTTGTGTGTAAGGAAACTGAGGCTCAGAGAAGTTAAGTCAGTAGCCAAGGTCACACAGATAGAAAGGCCAATTCCTGGAGCGGAACTGGATTACTCTACAAATCAAGCTCTCAAATCCTGCCACACTGCCTAATCATACTGCCAGCCTGTTTGGACAGGCAGTTTTCAAGAGGGATCTCAGGTGGCAGCACAGATGAACAGAGGCCTCAAGCAACCTTCCTAGTTTCCAGAGCCGGTCACTTTCACTCTCCTTGCTCCCTCCTTCCTCCCAGCCATCCATGGCCAAGTCTTGCCACATGACTACAGCTGTTATCATGAGAATACACTATATGTATATATATGTATATACATGTACACACACACACATGTGCTCACTCTCAGGGTCTTTATCCTTAAGTTCTTGCAGGCATTTTTCTCTGGACCCTTGCCCTTGGGGCAGGCCCTCCCCTAGCTGGTTTAATGAAGAACACACACTTCATCCTGGTGAGAGGAGAGACTAAGAGATTGAAGAGTGATCTCGGGAATGGAGATTGAATCACAATCATGATTTCAGCCCTGACTGAGTGCTGGAATCATCTGAGCAACTTTTAAAACTCTCAGTGCCCAAGCTGCAGCCCAGACCTGCAACCCAGACCAATTGTATCAGAAGCCTGAGAGTAGGAGCCAGACATCAGTATTTTTCACAAGAAAACAGTGTCCAGAAACAAAAAGTTCAACTTGAACGTGAAACAAGAGAACCATGGAACTTTACATCCTATTCCGGAAACTCAACCAACATTTTGTTTGCAAATCATGTGTTGATCACCTACTAAGTGCCTCAAACACCCAGGCCTTGAGACCGGAAACCAGCACCTGAGGACACAGAAGTGAAAGAGCACAGAATTTTACCTGAAGGAACACCAGTCCATAGGGGAGATAGATGCTCACATCCAGCGGCCAGCAAGTCCCAAACCAGAGGAACACCTGGGGAATCTGGGGAAAGAGGAGGAAGCAATGAATACTTTTTCAGGAAATGACTGCACAAAAGGAATTGACTTTTAACCTAAGTCTTAAAAGATGCAGCTGGAGAGAAGGTTGCCAAACCCAAGGACACGGATTAACAAAGGCCCATGGATGTGTGTGTTGCACCCTCATTGGAGGAGCAGTTAGTGCTCTGACATGGCTCTGTTGAAGGTTTTGGTGCTTATTCAATTAAGCACTGTGTCTCTTTAAGGACTCTTGCTTCCACTGGCTTTCTAAAGCAAGCCCTGCTTATCTCCTTCCAGTTTAGTATAGACTCAATTGGACTCCTTGCCTGCAATCTCATCTGCAGCTTAACACCTACAGGTATAGTCTCACATGCCTTGTGTGTTCAGTTCCAGGCCACTGCAGTAAGAATATTGCAATAAAGCAAGTCACATGAATTTTTTTCTTTTCCTAGTGTATACAAAAGTTATATTTACACTATAGTCAATTAAGTGTGACTAGCATTGTGTTCTTTATAAAAACACATACCTTGATTTAAAACACTTTATTGCTAAAAAATGCCATCATCTGAGCTTTCAGTGAGTCATAATCTTTTCTCAATAGTAACAAAGGTCACTGATCACAGAGCACAATAATGAAAAAGTCTGAAATACTGTGAGAACTAACAAAATGTGACACAGACATGAAGAGAGCAAATGCTGTTGGAAAAATGGCGCTAATAGACTTGCCCAATGCAGAGTTACCACAAAGCTTCAATTAAAAAAAAAAAAAAAAAATCAGTATCTGTGAAGCACGACAAAATGCAACAAATAAAACAAGGTATGCCTCTTCTATAAAACTTCGTTTTTCAAACAATCATTTTTTTACATCTTAAGATTGTGTTTGCATTTGAACAGGATTCAGCTGGGTGACTCTTCTTCTCCATGTGATGGCCACTGAAGTCACTTGGGAGTTCACAGCTGGCAGACAGCCCCCTCTGGAGGGTCCAAGACAGCTTCACCCACAGATCTGGCACTGAGCAGAGCTGGCTCGAAGCTGGAGGGCCTAGACATAGCCTTTCTAGCATGGCAACCCCAGAGTAGTCTTACATGGCTCGGGGCTCCCAGAGAGAGACCCAAGACTGAGGAGATAGAAGCTGCCAGTTTCCTAGCGCCGGGTGTTACTCCCATCAAATCAGTCACAAAGTCTGCTCAGTGTCAAGAAAGACCTTACCTCCCTGGGAAAGGATGTCTGGGAATGTATGGATATCTTTAATCTGCTCCAGCCTTGCACCCATTTCCAGATGAAGTTCCCCAATTTAACAGTCCTTGGTTATTCCAAAAAAGTTACAGTGGTTTTCCTTTACCTACAGCATAAATTCCAAACTGCTTATTTTGGATGCACAGCCCTTCAACATTTGACACAAAGCATCCTTTCCCTAGTTGGAAGACACAAGGGTCTCTGGCACGCTGCACCTCTTGCCAAGGCCTTGGGCTCGCTTTAGCTGTTCCCAGGTGGTTTCTCCAGGTTGTGTTTTCAGCAAGCTCTAGCAGGGGATGAGATAATGTCTGTCTCTCTCAAAGAGCAGGCTGCTGTAAGGTGGTGGGCTCCCCAGGCCCAGGGTCCCTTTCCTGGGTGTCACCCCCTGTGGCTGTGGGTATCTACCTAGACCCACTTGTGTAGCCTCTGGGGGCTTGGAACTAGTGTGACTGTCCTGACACTCTGGATTCTGCTATTGCTACAAGTAATAGAGTCCTTGGTCCCAACCCATGGTCCTGACTCAGGAGCCACATGTCTTCTGTCAGCATCCATGCACTGTGGCAGACCAACTCATTCACGTGCAAGCAGGGAAAATCTCAACCCCCTCCCAGCCCTTGGCATCCAGCATCAGTCACCACCACTTTCAGCTACTGGAACCTACTTACTGCCCCCAAGAACGCGTGGAAAATTCTACCCAAAATATCCATAGGTCTCTCCTTGGTCTCATTCCTTTCCACTGGCAAAGCCAAGTTGCTTCTCATTACTTTCCACTTATGCCAGGTGTGTTCACAGCATTCCCTGCCTCCAACCTCTGGGTGGTGTTTCTGGCAGCAAAATCCTTTGTGATGGACCCTTCCAGGTACTACGGCCTCATCTCTGAGCTCTCTCACTGCAGCGAAACCAAACCTCTCTCTTTTCAAAGCAGTTTCATGCTATTCCTCTTGCCTGAAATTATCCATCTTCATCTTTGTCTGCCTCATTCTTCAAGGTCCAGGTCTAGAGACACAGTCCCTGGAAAGCCTTCTCTGTGGTCTAGCTAGTTCAGTTGGGGGCCCCTCCCCTGTCCACCTGGCCTGCCTGCACACCACACAGAGAAGCATCAACTATTACCATAACCACTGGCTGAGTCAGCTCTTCTAGTACCACAAGTTCCTTGGAGGCAGGAACTGAATCTTCCTCATCCCAGTACCAGTGTCTAGCTTGGGTGATGCTCAGAAATATTTCTTAAAAAAAGAATGAGGGACCTCGTTCTTCCCTGGTGGTCCAGTAGTTAAGACTTTGTGCTTCCACTGGAGAGGGCATGGGTTCGATTGCAATCCCCAGGCAGGGAACTAAAATCCCACGTGCTGTGGTGTGTGCCCTCCCCAAAAGAATGATGATCACTCCCTACATATTCTTCCCTTACCACCTCCGGTCAAAATTATCTCATTCCTCCAAATTCCCACTGGCCTGGTTTTCTTTATTACAGTATATATGGGGATGATCTGGCACTTCTCATATGCATCTCTTGAGGGTCAATATCATATCTCCTTGTTCAGATCAATTTTAGATGACTTTGGAGTTCTTCTAGCTTTCCATTTTGTAGATACACTATTATTATTATTTGGCCTTGCTAGGATGCTTGTCGGAGAAGGCAATGGCACCCCACTCCAGTACTCTTGCCTGGAAAATCCCATGGACGGAGGAGCCTGGTAGGCTGCAGTACATGGGGTCACTAAGAGTTGGACACGACTGAGCGACTTCACTTTCACTTTTCACTTTCATGCATTGGAGAAAATGGCAACCCACTCCAGTGTTCTTGCCTGGAGAATCCCAGGAACGGGGGAGCCTGGTGGGCTGCCATCTATGGGGTCACACAGAGTCGGACACGACTGAAGTGACTTAGCATAGCATAGCATAGCATAGCATAGCATAGGATGCTTGTGGGAACTTAGTTCCCCTACCAGAGACTGAACCTTAGTCCACAGTAGCAAAAGAGTGAGTCCTAATCATTGGACTGGGAATTCCTGTAGATACATTATATTAAAACCCCTAAAAACCTAACCCAAGGATAGCAAGAAGAGATTTGTAATAAGTTGAATTTTATCTGGGTTAATAGACAGATTTCCAACTAGCTCTAAGCGCATGTTAATTTGTAATTCTATTTCTAATAACCAAATCAATCTCCTGGGATAAGGGTACTTTTTCTCACTTCTGACTATTTACCACTTCTTAGTGGGTTTCAGGGGGTGAATTTATTCAAGATTCAACAAATATTTATTGAGCCTCTAATAACATTCCCACCCCCAGGAACCTGGACATTGTCCCAGGCAATGTGTTGGCAGGGAACGGAGCTCTGCTTTTATTTATAGATTGGAGATGGAGCAGAGTTCCCACTGCAGCATTGACATGCAAGCTTCCTAGCTGTTAATCAGAAAAATCAGAATCTGAAAAGATCATGAACAAACATATGGATGGATGGATGCCTTTTGACAGCTATACTTCAAATGTGGTTTGTCCTATTCTTTCTCCACTCATCAGAACACACTTCTCCCAGAGCAGTCTGGAACGTTCAGCAGCTCAGTTCAGAGGAGGGCTCTCCCAGGGCAGCCCTGGAGGGTGGGAAGAGTGTAAACGTCCCTAGGCAGAGCTGCTTCTGGGCAGCAAGGCAGAGCAACTGTCCTGTGAGGAGAGAGTTGGGTTTCCTTGTCAAGTCACTATGAATCTCTCAAATTCTAGTTCAGTTTTTTGAGAAAGATAGACATCTCTACTATTTTGTCATGGCCAGGTGTGTAGGATGGAAACTAGCAATATACTGAAGTGAGAGTCCAGTCAATGTCACCACATGACATTGTGAGGTTCTGTGGTCTGAAACTCAAGATCTGGATGTAGCTGGTAAAATCTGGAGAAAGGTATTTCAGTTAAGAGCAGTAGTATGGTTCAAGGTTTAAAATGTGGTCTTTTAAGTCAAAAAGGACTCCAGCTCTACTTCTGCCACCTACCAATAGCGTGATCATGTGTGGGCAAGTTACAGTTTATCCTGAGTTAATTTTTTTCATCTGTAATCAGAAACGATAAAGCTACCTCTCAAAGTCATTATGCTTTCACCGTGTGTTGAATTCAATTCTACCCCTCCTGAAAGTCCCACTCATCTTGATATAACCCTCAAACATTTGTGTGACTTTCCCAGATACATCCCCCAAACCCCAAGAGAAGCCATGCTGGCCTCTGACCTGCCTTCCTTTCAGACTCCTTTACCAAATAGGGCAAGTACCTGGTTCCTTTTGTCTCTGTATTATGGAGGCATTGTGGCCAAACCAGGCTCATTTTGCCCGACACAGCAAGCTGAGATATCAAGATGCTGAGGTTTGTGCAAAAAATAGGGTTTACCTGCAAGGTGTGGTGTATTTATATGATAAAGAATATAGCAGCAGGGCAGTCTGGGTGTAGGGAGCATGGGGAGCATGCGGGAAAGTGAAGAAATGCTCAGTAATCATCATTCTGCACAGGTGCAGCTAAGCTTAGGCCTCTGCACGCTCAAAATGGAGGCGCTTAGCACGATCTGAGTTTTCGGTCCTCTGACATCAAAAGGTCACTGAGCTGACACTCACACAAGCCACTCACACAGTTGGAGAGTCTTAACCTGCTCAGCTCAAACTAGACACACAGCTGACTTCAAGTTCCTAGAAAACAGCTCTGGTAAACATCTTATTAGACTACATGCCACTTCGGGGATACACAGGTATTTTGTGGCAACAATTAAAACAACCCTGATTAGTGAAGACAGGTCACAGGTGAAATGAATTTGATTAGTGATTACACAGGATTTCAGTATTTTCTCTCTCTCCACCCATCCCTAACCAACTAAAGATAATTTTCTCTTTACCTACTCAGATTTTCCTTTTTCCTTACTCCCTGAAAAAGAATTTAGTCTTTAGAAACCAAGTTACAAAATGCTTGGATGACCCTGGAAACATAGGGTGGAGAGAAACGGGCCCTGAGCTGTAGGAGGAAACCAGGTATCAAAAGGAGTTCAAAGGCAATTTGACAAGTGAGATCCTCTGGAGCATCTGTCATAAGCTGGGAAAAGAGACAAAAGAGATTTTAGAAGGCTTTGAGGATTTATAATTTTTCCCCCATTAATATTTCTTAATTCTTTTGGAAAACAAAAAAGTATAACTTGGCTTGCATTACTGACTCGATGGACGTGAGTCTGAGTGAACTCCAGGAGTTGGTAATGGACAGGGAGGCCTGGCGTGCTGTCGGACACGACTGAGCGACTGAACTGAACTGAACCGAAGTGTAATTAATTTTGGACTCTGTGGCTTTAAATGTGTTTCAGTACATAAACTGAGTCATCCTGAGCCTCAATATGTATCTGGTTTACACTCCTGTCTTCAGAGCCTAGGATAGTATATGACATATACTAGGTATTTCAACTCGTGGTTGAATCAACTAGAACCCTGGTGGCTAGGGAAAATACCTGAATACCATTTCTTGTTGTCTGAGCCGTTCCATTATCACCGGCACAGTGATGTCACCATGGAGGGAGCCAAAATTTGAAGGGACAAGCTCAATAATAGATAACCTTAAGGGTATATTTTCAGCCCTCAGTTTTAGCCATCTTTCTAATACACGACAATGACTCCCTCACCCCCACTCCACTCCCAGACGCAGTTCATTTAAATGAAGACAATCCAATTCTCTCTTTGGAGCCTGGAGATGGGAAAAACACACGGGTCTCAGCCTGGGGTGGTTAGCTTGAATGAGTCAGTGGAAAATGGTCTGAGAGAGAGAAGGAAAGATTGGAGAAAGAGGGAGCAATAACGAGTATCCAGGGTGCTCTGAAATCTCTTTCTTTAATAATAAAGGTCCACCTTGGCCAAAGTTGTTTTGGGATGACTTAGCTACAACCAAAATAACCTTGACCTAGGCAATGACATCAGTGTCTTGCGCCCAGTGCTTCAGTGCTGCTGGCTGTCCTTCTGTCAGTCGCATCCCCACAGCTCCGGGAAGCCTGGGGATGCAGTCTCATGGGGGTCTTACAGGCCATCTGAATATCTTCCACCCTAACTCGGTCCCTATTGCCTGGTAGAGGGGAGAGGAGCGGAGAGCTGTTACTGCTTTAACCTCCCTTTGACATCAGTGAAAATAAAAACATCTTCTCAAAGAGCAAGCCAGCAGAAACAGGAGAAGCAGCAGAGGCACAAGTAATCCATTTTTCTAGGTGGCTAGCAGGCACTTTTGGGGCCTGTTAAACATAACCAGACACAAAAACAAGACAATTCTGCACTAGCTTTGTCCGCAGATAAACTGAACTCAAAAACAAAAAATACATGAAGAGAAAGCTTTCTGGGAAATCCATAAAATAAGCCAGTGTTACCTAAGTGCCATTTTTCTTAAAGTCAAGTGTACAGTCTGTATTTTTCTATCATGCTTTTATTCCTCAGTTCAGTTCAGTCACTCAGTTGTGTCTGACTCTTTGTGACCCCATGAACTGCAGCATGCCAGGCTTCCCTGTCCATCACCGACTCCTGGAGCTTGCTCAAACATGTCCGTCAAGTCAGTGATGCCATCCAACCATCTCATCCTCCGTCGTCCCCTTCTCCTCCCGCCTTCCATCTTTCCCAGCATCAGGGTCTTTTCCAATAAGTCAGTTCTTCACATCAGGTGGTGAAAGTATTGGAGCTTCAGCTTCAGTCCTTCCAATGAATATTCAGGATTGATTTCCTTTAGGATTGACTGGTTTGATCTCCTTGCAGTCCAAGGGACTCTCAAGAGTCTTCTCCAACACCACAGTTTAAAAGCATCAATTCTTTGGCGCTCAACTTTCCTTATGGCCCAACTCTCAAATCCATACGTGACTACTTACTTGAGATCAAAAGAAAACCACTCACTCACAACTCTGTAAACCCGTGGTCAGGGTGATCCAACCTTGAAGGTCTAAGGAGATGGTAACCCTTGGATAGGCCCATAGTGAATGCCGTAGAGATCTCCTTATAGGAAAGCAACTCTGAGATCAACAGCAGAGTCCTCCTCAGAAAGAACAACCAGAGTGTGACTGTCAATTGTAAAATCTTGATGTGACTGAATGCAAAGTTCTTACAAGAAGATTTTTAAAATTGTAATGCAAGGTATTTTTAAACAATTATTATTCTATAAAAATGTTGGGGAAAGAAAAAGATGAGGTTCTACTTAGTTATTTATGATCTTCTCTTGCATGGTCCTGGAGTTTCATAAAACAAAGGATCCAGGGCCACCCAGGGAAGCCCCACTCCCACTCCACCCCCCACCCCCACTGTCCAAAGTTCTTTCGGCCCCTCCAGTCCCCTCAGAGACCCATGGCTTGAATCATGTTCCCCCCACGGGCTCTGGAAGATGATATCACACCCCTTCCTCTCTTCCCTGGGCATTTTGAAGCTTCTGCCAGCCAGTGTGTGTGTGTGTGTGTGTGTGTGTGTGGCCAAAGATGGTGACTGCTGAGTAGGTCTTCTCTGTTTAAAAAGAAATATTGATTGTCCTTTCGGTTGTGAAAGTTGAAACCAAGAAGAGTTTGAGTGAGAAGTTGGGAGCAAAAGGAGGAGATTTCCAATTTCTCTCAGAATTTGTGGGGAGGAGATAGGCTGGAGATGGTAGAAGGGGAAGATGGGACTCAGGAGTGGGGACAGTACCCTGGCAGGGGGCCTGGACTGAAAAGGCAGGTCAGCTAGTCTGAGACTCTCCTCTGTCGGACAGGAGGTGAGCTTGGGAAACAGAGACGCATGGCCTGTGCCTGAATCACCTACCATTGTCTCCAAACCTTCAGTAAAACCAGTGACACAAAAAGGAAGGCCATGTGAATGTTTAGTAGCCCCCAGGGGGCTACTATGGCAGAGAGGGAGCAAGAAGGTGCCCAAAGGTGGTCAGGCAGAGGCCTGGACAGGGTTCAAGAGGCAGCCTCCTCCCTATCTCCTATCCCAGAGTTCCTGCCTTCTCCATGAGGGTCCTGGGTATCTGGGGATAAGTGGGACACACAACTGTCTCCAGCACTTTGTGTTCTAATATCTTTCTTCCCTCAATATCTTCATCTTTTCTTGTGTCCATTTTCACATCTATGTCTTTATTTTCAAGGAAATGATACATTTCTTCTAAACACAAACTGGTCTCTGCTTTTAATTGAAGGATTATTGCTTTACAGAATTTTGTTGTTTTCTGTCAAACAACAAGAATCAGCCATAGGTATACAAATGTTCCCTCCCTCTTGAACCTCCCTCCCATCTCCCTCCCCATCCCACCCTTCTAGATTGTCACAGAGCCCCTGTTGGAGTTCCCTGAGTTATACAGCAAATTTGCATTGGCTATCTGTTTTACATATGGTAATGTAAGTTTCCGTGTTACTCTTTCCATACATCTCACCCTCCCATCCTCCCCTCCCCCTGCCCCGTGTCCATAAGTCTGTTCTCTATGTCTGTTTCTCTATTGCTGCCATGAAAATAAACTCATCAATAGCATCTTTCTAGATTCCATATATATGTGTTAGTATATGATATTTATCTTTCTCTTTCTGACTTACTTCATCTGTATAATAGGTTCTAGGTTTGTCCACCTCATTAGAACTGACTCAAATGCATTCCTTTCTATGACTGAATAATATTCCATCACATATATGTACCACAGCTTCTTTATCCATTCATCTGTCAATGGACATCTAGGTTGCTTCCATGTTCTAGCTATTGTAAATAGTTCTGCAATGGTCTCTGCTTTTAATTGTGATCTTTCTTTCTCTATTATCTCTCAAGATGAATGAAGCAGCTACCATCCAGTCCCTCATTTCCCCAGAGGGAAGTGTCCTGGCCTGGACCCTAATGCCAACCATGAAACAAATACCAAGGAAGCACCTACTTGGGGCAGCCCCAGGCCAGGCACTGGGCATGAAGTAGTTGAAGATACACTTCATGAGGCTGCCTAATAAATCACAGTTTTAACTTCCTCTTTGATCCAGAAGTTCTAGGCGAGGTGTGCATATAAGTAAGTACATGCGTGCTCAGTCATGTCCAACTCTTTGTGACCCCATGGACTATAGCCTGCCAGGCTCCTCTGTCTATGGGATTTCCCAGGCAAGAACACTGGAACAAGCTGCCATTTCCTTCTCCAGGGGATATTCCCTACCCAGGGACTGAACTCTCATCTCTTGCATCTAATGAATTGGCAGGCGGTTCTTTACCAGCTGTGCCACCTTGAGAGTGTGTATTTCATAGGACAACATAAGGAAGTAAAATGATGCTTTTGAACTGTGGTGTTGGAGAAGACTCTTGAGAGTCCCTTGGACTGCAAGGAGATCAAACCAGTTAATCTTAAAGGAAATCAGTCCTGAATACTCACTGGAAGGACTGATGCTGAAGCTCCCAACACTTTGGCCACCTGATGCAAAGAACTGATTCATTGGAAAAGACACTGATGCTGGGAAAGGTTGAAGGTGGGAGGAGAAGGGGACGATGGAGGATGAGATGGTTGGATGGCATCACCGACTTGATGGACATGAGTTTGAGCAAGCTCCAGAAGTTGGTGTGTGGACAGGGAAGCCTGGAGTGCTACAGTTCATGGGGTCACAGAGTTGGACATGACTGAGCAACTGAACTGAACTGAAGAAAGTGAAAAGACACCTCTGTGGTCTTCTTTCCCAAAGTCCATACCCCAAATCTAATCATGAGAAAAACATTAGACAAACTGAGGGATATCCTACAAAATACCTGACCAGTTCCCTTCAAAAGTACCAAGGTCATGAAAAGCAAGGGAAGACTGGTAAAATCCTTAAAAAAAAAAAAAAATCTGTAGTTAATAATATCAGACCAGTGTGACTTTATTTTTGACAAATAACCATGGTTATATAAGATTTTAACATAATGGGAAGTTGGATTAAGGGTATGTGGGAACTCTCTGTACTATCTTTGCCACTTTTCTGTAATGTAAAATTATCACAAAAATTTAAAAAAATCAATAAGGGGAATGCATAAAAATGCATCAATAGTTAAGCAAATATTCAAGCTGGCATAATTCTATTTGTTTTTCCCCCTAATAATCAAGAAAACAGACTGAAATTAAAAAGATTACACACATCAATAGCAAAATGTTAATAGATGTTAGCACAAGATAATAATAGATAATTTTACTTTTGTTTCCTGCATTTCTCAATTTCCTTCCATGAATATATTTACTAACTTTGTAATAATTGTTTTAAAAGTTATATGGAGAAAAAATGACCTACACTCTATGGACCCGAGAAGGGTCAGAGGCCAGAAGATACACCCATGGTAATTCTGTCTGGTGCTGAACAGAAATGAGATGAAGCCCTGGAGAAAAGACAGAGAGCTTTCCAGGAAAGCATAGCATTGGAATGCAAAGCTTGTGCGGGCTCTGAAAGCACTGGGGGACACAAAAGCCTTCAGCACTTTTGGCAGTAAGTGCATTCCCTGCTTGAACAAGACAAGCGTCTCGGCTGGGTCAGTTGCCTCTCTGGGTCCTCCCCGCTGACAGTCAGGCAGCAGGAAAGGTTTTCCAGGCTCAGGTGGCCTATTGCCAATCACTGAAAAGGAAACAGCAGGAATGTGGTCGGGCTGCCTGGTGGGAAAGGAGAAATGCATAGGTGGGTGGCGGGTGGGATAAGAGGGCTCTGTTCACTGGGGACAGTGACATGTCAGGTCCCAAAGCAAAGCTTAGTCACAGTGGGAGGCACAGGAAGCATGACTGCTCTCACACAGCAGTGAAAGGCTCACTGGTGAGTTTAGAAGAGACAAGACTGAAGGGCATGTTCAGTCAACAAGGCACAGACAGGTAATCTTTCTCTTCCCCCACTTTCCAAAGGTTTTGATGAAGCCATAGGATCAAGGGGAAACATTTACATCACTAGTCAATCTCTTGCATTTAATTAACCAGGAAATGCAGAGATTTAATTTCCTGGCAGTCATCCAGAGACTTAAGAAAGGGGATTTGGCAAAATGCAGCAGTTTCTGCAGGATTTCATCTCTTAATCTTTGTGAAAGTGATGTTGAGTCATTGCTTCGTTCACTTAAAATGCATTCATTCTTAAAACTAATGTTTACTGAGCATCTATTTTTTTTTTACCAGATTACAATACCAGCGTGCCCTCCTTGTGAAGTGAAAAGTGTGGAAAAGTTAGTTGCTCAGTCGTGTCCGACTCTTTGCAACCCCATGGACTGTAGCCCTCCAGACTCCTCTGTCCATGGAATTCTCCAGGCAAGAATACTGGAGTGGGTAGCCATTCCCTTCTTCAAAGAATCTTCCCAAACCAGGGATCGAACCCGGGTCTTCTGCATTGCAGGCAAGATTCTTTACCATCTCAGCCACCATGGGGGAATAATGGAGAGAGGTGGACTAAAGTTGGGGGCCTGGAAGTAATAGAGCATTTCAGCAAAAAGTGCTGAGCAAAACCAGCAGCATAGCATTTAATATGACACGGCCTCAGTTTTTCCAGATTCATTGCTCTTCTCTTAAATGGAAAAAAAAAAAAAAAAAACCTATAGCAAATGAAGAGGTTTTTCAGGGTCAAAAGGAAAATTCAGATCTCACTGAAGCTTCAGGAAACTTCTCTAATTGCTATGGAATCATGGCCTAAGGGCAAAAATCAAAAGACAGACGCTTTTTTTAGTATAATGCCTAGCTAGGAAGTTTCAAAGTACATTTCAAAAGAGTTTAGGTGACAGAGCACCTGGAAGTTGTGAGACCTGGAGTCTCTTCCCAGTTTCCTCTCTTACAACACATGGGTGACCACAGTGCCTACCTCATGGGGTCGCTGCAAGGATGAAATAGGTGATGTATGTGACTCATTCAGCACTTGTCTGGCACATATTAAAACAACAAATGTTAGATATGAATTCAATACTGACCTACTATAACTTGATATATTAAATTCCATTGCATAAATGAATTTTACCTAGTGAAAATATGACCATGTTCCAGGTATTCTTATCTCATTAAAAATATGTTATCAAATACTTACTGAACATTTGAAAGTTCATACTCAGCACCTGTGCATTTGTTTATCTGCCAGCTGACAAGCAGGATCATCTACCAAACGTGTATAAAAACTTGGAAAAAACTTGAACCTGAATCCATTCTATCTGCTGACTTACAGTTTACTTGTGGGACACAGCTGTTGTCATTCAATGCAAACTTCAAGACTTGAGCAGTGTCCTTTGGACACACTCTGAGAGCCACTAGAGCCACTCTAGAGCCAATATATTGAGGGCCAAATATATTGGACAGAATATTTATAACTACTTTGAGTTTAAAAGAGAACCAGTTAGGATTCATAATGAGGCCATGAAAATTGCCCTGCTTTCCGCCAACCTCTCTAAAAATCCAGCAAATCTGAAAAATCCTAGAATTGAAGGAAAACAGTGCAAATGCTCGGACTGTCAGCAGTGAGACACAAGATTCTGTTGCGTAAAGGATTTTATCACCTATCTTATCAAGTGACAGGACACTTCTGAGAGTGAAGCGGCCTTTTAAAATCATTCTAAGACAGCAGATATACACACACGGCTTGTCCCTGGCAAACTGGGATGCGTGGCCGCTTTCTCCACAGGCTGCTGAGTCCCTGGGATATGTCTTAGCAGCAACAGTTCAGAAATCCAAGTGCACACACATGCTGTCCATCCTCCTTCATGTGGCCAGTGAGGGAAGGCATCTTTGCACTGACAGGCACAGCTCAGAGGTGGGAAATGGGTGAGCAGATCCACACTCTCACTGCAACTGAAGAAACTGACTCTTTATAACAAGCACTGAATTTTCCAAAAGAAACCAGAGTTTGGGAGTAAATACCAGAGGAGGCCTCCAAAGCCTTCTTCCCACAATAAACAAAATTATTTCATTCAGCCCACGAGCAGGTCTTTAAATGGCTTTTTGTGCCAGGTGGCTCCATGAGAGCAACCTGAGGAAAATGGCTCCAGTTTTTGAGCTGGGTTTCTGTCAGCAAGTCGGAAACTCTGAAGGTAGCTCCTTACTTCTGGGCATGAGGTTGAGGTGATGAATCTCCACCATGAGCTCAGAACAGCACTGGCTGGTGCTTAAGAAGGGCTGGGAGGGAGCAGCATTAAGACAAGTCCAGGGGTCACATTAAAAAGAGGCCCAAAAGCACTCAAGTGAAAAATCAGGGGACTGCCACATGATGCCACAGTCATTGCAAGTGGGACAGCCCCTGCCAACTGCCCACACCCACTCACTTTCGTCTGGCGCTGCTCCATTTGTAAGTGGAGGGTAAATGGTTCCTATAATGTCCTTAGAAGGAAGAGGCTGCCTTGAGGCACGTACATTTTTTTTTAGGTTCATTCTTGAAGGGACTCTCCCCCAAAAAGGGATTCCTGTGGGTGCTTCTGGTATTGGTTCTGTCAGCACTGAGTCTGCATCTTCTGGATGACCTGGTGAATCCTGCATCCTCTGATGTAGCCGATTCCCAGCTGTCACCTTAAGAGTCTCCTTCTCTTGAATGCTTTTTTCCTGAACCAGTTTTAAGTGACAGAAATTTGTGAGTTTGGTTTTGCCGAAAATTGCCATGTACAAAGAGCAGAGCACAGGCCACTCAGTTCTTAGAACCAGAAATTAGTTGGGATCCCCCTTTGCCAGGCCCACAGCTTCACTGGCTCTCTTCAGTCCCTGGTAGACATATGCTGCAAAGGAATGTGTTTGGAGGCAGAAGTTGCCTGGTCACCATGGTGATGAAGATGTGTTACTTGTATCATACAGGGTGTCCTATATATTTAGTAACAGCAATTAGAAAGGCTGCTGTTGCAGTCAGCTGGGGCACATAACTGGCTGGTCTAAGAGTCCTGAACAAGATGCAGTCCTTACAGAAGGGCCTCAGTGAGATTTTGGTGAGATCTGAAGACCTTCCCGTGGCATAATCCACGGGATTTCTAACAAGCCTGATTTGGGAGAGGCAGCATGGCAGAGCAAGCCTGTGTAGCTAAGACACTAATGAAAATGGAAGGAAAATTGTAGATGCCAGAAATATTTAAACAATAGAATATTTTTCCAACTTTCAATTCCTGGAACCACATTAATGAGACAAAAGACTCCAAGAACTACTGACTTTACTCTACAACCCAGGTTCCCATTTGTTCTTATAATAAGATGAAATATTATCTTAGCAGGGTGGGCATTCCTCAGGAAAATTCTCTCCCTGGGGCCTGAGACTCCTTTATACTGCTTGCTATTTAATGATTTTCTCCTTATTTTGAAAATAGCTGAGATTAATAATCATCTTGCTGGCTGGAGGGGGTGATGGGTAGTAATAATATTTTGATTATTTACTGTATGCCAGGAAATACACCAAATGCTTTACATTTATTTATTTTAAAAGCTTAGATCAATCAGTTTTTAAAGCATATCATTGCTATCAACCACTTTAAAATATATAATTTAGTTACATTTAATGCATTCACAAATGTTATACAACTACCACTTATTTCTAGTTTCAAAACTTTTTAATCACCCCATAAGAACATTCTATACCATTAAGCAGTCATTCTTCTCTGTTGCCTCCTCCCCACCCTTACTGTCTCCTGGTAACCGTCAATCTGTTTTCTGTCTCTATGAATTTACCTATTCTGGATACATCTTTAAAAAGAAATCATATGATATGTAACATTTTTGTCTGGCTTCTTTCACTTAGCATAATATTTTTGAAAGTTATCCAGTTACAGCAGATATCAGTACTGCAATCCTTTTTCCTGACTGAATAGTATTCCACTGTGTGACTATACCACAATTTGTTTATCTACTTCTCCACGGATGGCACATTAACTCTTTGATCTTCCCTACAACCATATGAGGACTTTCTGTTCATTCTTTACAGAACAGGAAGCTGAGGCACAGAGAATTGAAATGACTTGCCTGAGTAATATCCAGAGAAAAAGGTAGCACAGGGATTGGAATCCAAGCAGTTTGGCTCCCTTCGGCGCTCTGCTTTCCCACAGAAAAGCTGTTCTGGGGGGCAGAAAGAAAGACTATAAAGATACATGTAGAAAACAAACAAACAAAAAGTGAGTGATGTTATAAATGATATCTTTGTTCCCGAGTAGGAGGGGGAAAGCAAAAAAGAGAGGAAAGGAAAGGAAAGAGAAGAGCGAGACGAGTCAGAAAGAGACAAGGAGCGGGAGTGCTATGGTTGCTGCAGCCAGTGAGAATTTCTTAGGACAAACGTGGATTTCAAACGGTTGCAGCCAAAGTTCTGCTACTTGCAATGATTCGCTTTCACCATTGTGTTAGCGGAACTAAGAAAATAGAAGAAAGTGTTGTGCCTCTAGTTTGGGTCAAAGGAGTGACACAAATGAAGAACAACCAGCCCCAAGATGCAGAGGAGAACAAAACTGGGCAAAGAAATTAATTCAGTGGGAAGTTGATCATGAAAAAAATGTCAAGAATTCAGAAGCATCTTGCAAGGCTTTAGACTTCTATACTCAATGGGAAAAGGTTTGAATTAAGCTTATAGATCCTGAGACTATAGCTGATATCTGTGTTATACTATATGAATTAAAAAGCTTCCCAGGTGGGGCAGTGGTAAAGAATCTGCCTGCCAATGCAGGAGATGTAAGAGAGGTGAGTTCAATCCCTGGGTCGGGAAGATCCCTTGAAGGAGGAAAGGGTAACCCACTCCAGTATTCCTGCCTGGAAAATTCCATGGACAGAGAGCCTGGCGGGCTACAATCCATGGGGTCACAAACAGCTGGACATGACTGAGCAGACACATAGACAGAGACCATATGAATTAAATACCCTATATCTTTCCAATGAAGAGTTGCCTGGCATAGCTTTTTGTGAAGTACTAATGAGATGACATCATGAGAAACACTGGGCTGGAAGAAGCACAAGCTGGAATCAAGATTGCTGGAGAAATATCAATAACCTCAGATATGCAGGTGACACCGCCCTTATGGCAGAAAGTGAAGAGGAACTAAAAAGCCTCTGGATGAAAGTGAAAGAGGAGAGTGAAAAAGTTGGCTTAAAGCTCAACATTCAGAAAACGAAGATCATGGCATCCGGTCCCATCACTTCATGGGAAATAGATGGGGAAACAGTGGAAACACTGTCAGACTTTATTTTTGGGGGGCTCCAAAATCACTGCAGATGGTGACTGCAGCCATGAAATTAAAAGACACTTACTCCTTGGAAGGAAAGTTATGACCAACCTAGATAGCATATTGAAAAGCAGAGACATTACTTTGCCAACAAAGGTCCATCTAGTCAAGGCTATGGTTTTTCCAGTGGTCATGTATGGATGTGAGAGTTGGACTGTGAAGAAAGCTGAGCGCTGAAGAATTGATGCTTTTAAACTGTGGTGTTGGAGAAGACTCTTGAGAGTCCCTTGTACTGCAAGGAGATCCAACCAGTCCATTCTAAAGGAGATCAGTCCTGGGTGTTTTTTGGAAGGAATGATGCTAAAGCTGAAACTCCAGTACTTTAGCCACCTCATGCAAAGAGTTGACTCATTGGAAAAGACTCTGATGCTGGGAGGGATTGGGGGCAGGAGGAGAAAAGGATGACAGAGGATGAGATGGCTGGATGGCATCACTGACTTGATGAATATGAGTCTCAGTGAACTCCGGGAGTTGGTGATGGACAGGGAGGCCTGGCATGCTGCGATTCATGGGGCCACAAAGACTGAGCGACTGAACTGAACTGAATGAGATGACATTTGCTTTCTCATAAATACATCATATGCTGGGTAAAATGGAGGTGGTAGAAACTTAGCTGAGTCTGGAAGGAAGCTGTAGAACCAGAGTTGACAGAGAAAATCTCACAACTCATGTTGGAGAAGTCACCAAGATCCACAGAACTCAAAGAACCAAAGATTCAATCCATCAGCCACCAAAAGTCTAAACCAGTCACCAAAATGAGGTCCCAACTCAGCTCTCTGAAGGCAGAGTGTGAATCAGGTGTCTCTGAGTCCCCTGGAAAGCTCTGACAGTGCAGGAGCAGGCCCTGGAACTCCCTGCAACAGACACTTGCATGCAAGCCAAGCCTTGGAGGACTGGCTATGTTCAAACAGTCAAACAATAATGAACGAATTATTAATTTGAGCCAAAACTAAGTCATAGTCATTAATATTGCAATAGACTAACTCCTGGCTTGTTCACATGGACCATGAGCCATCCCTGGTGTGTGCTGTGAGAAACGTCATCCTTCCAGATTGCCAAGGTCAAGACCGAAGCTACCTCAGCATTTTCTGCCTGAATGGGGGCTCTGAACAATACAAACAGTCTACATTCATAGATAGTATCATATAACCCTCACTGGAGATAATGTTTGTAACATGAGAGGATTTTTCATCTCTGCTCCCTTCCTGTACTTTGATGGATATGTTAACTGAAAGAACTGGCTGAGAAAAGGAGATGGAAGGAGGATAGAAAAATAATCACCCGTAAACGGGCTGACCAGCTACCAAGTAACCGAGAGCCATCCATCCTGTGTCAAGTATCCCTTATGCTTATTTCTAAACCACATGCCATGATTTAAGCAGAGCATATCAACCCAGCAGTAACAGAACTCATGTTCTTAAACTTAACTTCCAAAAGAGGCACACACTATTCTTTTTTGTATATATATTTCCATATATTCAGTTCAGTTCAGTTCAGTCGCTCAGTCATGTCCGACTCTTTGCGACCCCATGAATCACAGCACGCCAGGCCTCCCTGTCCATCACCAACTCCCGGAGTTCACTCAGACTCACATCCATCGAGTCAGTGATGCCATCCAGCCATCTCATCCTCTGTCTTCCCCTTCTCCTCCTGCCCCCAATCCCTCCCAGCATCAGAGTCTTTTCCAATGAGTCAACTCTTCACATCAGGTGGCCAAAGTACTGGAGTTTCAGCTTTAGCATCATTCCTTCCAAAGAAATCCCAGAGCTGATCTCCTTCAGAATGGACTGGTTGGATCTCCTTGCAGTCCAAGGGACTCTCAAGAGTCTTCTCCAACACCACAGTTCAAAACCCTCAATTCTTTGGCGCTCAGCCTTCTTCACAGTTCAACTCTCTCACATCCATACATGACCACTGGAAAAACCATAGCCTTGACTAGATGGACCTTTGTTGGCAAAGTAATATCTCTGCTTTTGAATATGCTATCTAGGTTGGCCATAACTTTCCTTCCAAGGAGTAAGCATCTTTTAATTTCATGGCTGCAGTCACCATCTGCAGTGATTTTGGAGCCCAAAAAAATAAAGTTTGACAGTGTTTCCACTGTTTCCCCATCTATTTCCCATGAAGTGATGGGACCGGATGCCATGATCTTTGTTTTCTGAATGTTGAGCTTTAAGCCAACTTTTTCACTCTCCTCTTTCACTTTCATCAAGAGGCTCTTTAGTTCCTCTTCACTTTCTGCCATAAGGGTGGTGTCATTTGCATATCTGAGGTTATTGATGTTTACTTAATATTTCCATTATAAAACTCTTGAAAGACATGGAAAACCATTAAATGTCAATTTATTAGCTGCTGCATGGAACAACCACTTCTGACATGACCTGCTATAATAGAACAAGACTGTGTGGTCTTTTGGAAAAGATTCCTTTATTGACTACCTGGAAGTCGGAGGGGAAAAGGGAATGTGCAGACAGATGCTGTTTCCTTCTATGCCTGCATCTCCTCCCGCCACAATTTGATATAAAATGTCCCAAGCCCTAAGATGAAATCCCATGATAGGATCCCATGGTAGGATCCAAGCTGGGACTTGTTTTCAAGTTCATGGTAGGAGCTTAATTTAGCAGCATCTTGAATCTGCTTGGGGTGTAGAACTGAAAGTTTACAAAATGGAGAAAACTCAGAGCTTATCACTTATTTGATTTCACTGTCTGGTTTGATCTTTGCTTCATTCTGTAAACAAGGAGATCTGGTACTGTTATCTCCCTTCTACAGAGAAAGTTACTGAAGCTTATAATGGTTACAGTGATTAGTTCAAGTTCACAGGCTAAATTCAGAATCATGATTTAAATCCAAGACTTGTGATTATAAGGCTACTGTTAACGTCCATGGCCCTTCTTCCTCATCATTTGCTATTGTCCCAAGTGAAAGTGAAAGTGTTAGTCGCTCAGTCTTGCCTGATTCTTTGTGACTCCATGGACTGTAGCCTGCCAGGCTTCTCTTGTCCATGGAATTCTCCAGGCAAGAATACTGGAGTGGGTAGCCATTCCCTTCTTCAGGGGATCTTCTTGAGCTGGGATCAAACCCAGGGCTCCTGCACTGCAGGCAGAACCGTTGAAAGAGGGTTAAATGTGCCCTCCCCACCATCAGATAGTGTCCATATTTTTTCTTCCTGCTGCCCTGACCCTTTTTCTAACTATGAATCCCTCTGAGTTTTTTAAACTTATTTTTTAAATTATTTAAAATTGTATTAAAATGAACATAACATAAAGTTTAACATTTTAACCATTTTAAGTGTACATTCAGTGGTCTTAGGACTTCCCTTCTGGCTCAGCTGGTAAAGAATTTGCAATGCTGGAGACCTAGGTTCAATCTCTGGGTTGGGAAGATCCCTTGGAGAAGGGAAAGGCTACCCACTCCAGTATTCTGGCCTGGAGAATCCATGGACTGTATAGTCCATGCGTTTGCAAAGAGTCAGACAGCACTGAGCGACTTTCACACTCACTCAGGAGTATTAAGTACATTCCCATGTTAGGCAAGAGCATACACTATTCTTAAGTGACCAATGGATTTTAAATAAAAACAACACAGAAATGCTGGGCTTTAGAGCTTGTCATCTCTCCTGTTCATAGAACAAATGTTGGAAATGATTTTTAATATTCATAAGCCAAAAATCTCTGATGTGACCTGTCACTTCTGGACAGTTCCAGTGACCTCTGGACTGGCCTCTGCCTCCAGGCGCCACTGCCTCAGTCCACCCCTCAACCTACTGGGTCCAGTCTCCACAGCCCTGTTGTGGGCATATTGATCCCTGGTCCAAAAACTTCACTGGATCCTCATGTTCTGTGGAATAACGTCTATGCTCATTAGTTTAGCATTCATAAATCTTTACAGTGCCTCCAGTGTCTGCAGTGGCACTAGTAATTGTAGTGCTTCCATATCTGCTAGTGACTGCTGCCATGTATGAGTCCTTCATGTATGTGCTCATTTCATTTAATCTTGTCATAAATTTTAAGAGTTGCAGGTGATGCTGAAGCCATTTTACAGGTCAAGAAATTGAGATGCAGCCAAGTCAGGCACTTTATTCCTGACTTCATTTCTGGTTACATTCACTCTTGTTTAGCCTCTGGGATCATACCTTCAAGCTCCTGTCATAAAATGGGGGTGGTCGTGTTTTTATCATCCATAGCACCCCCTCACTCTCAGAGGAGGCTCTAGCTCCAAACCCAGACTCATTGGGAGAGAAAAAAAAATTTAGCAGCTGGAGCATATGTAAATTGGTAAAGGAATCTGTGTTGATAAATGGAAAGAAGTTACATATTCTGTGACCCAGCCATTCTACAACTAAGAATACATCCTGAGGAAATCATCAGAGCCATGAGTGCACGTTTGTCCACAAGAATGCACACTGGAGCATTATTTGTATCAGTGAAAACAAACTTCAACTCCAGTAAGAAAGGGATGGTTAAGTTATATATAGTTTGTACACATATCCAGATTATAATAATTGTTAAGATATATTGAATGCTTACCAAATGCCACTCATCGCTTCAAGGGCTTTACTGGTGTTAACTCATTTAATCCATGTGATGGATTACAGAGTGATCCTTAAAATAAGACTGCACAGGAATACTTAGGGATAAGGAATACTTATCTTTTTTTTTGCTTGGGCTGTGCAGCTGCAGGATCTGACCAGAGATCAAACACATGCCCCCTGCAGTGGAAGCATAGAGTCTTAACCACTGGACCACCAGGGAAACCCCATTCATGATCTATTGTTGAACGAAAGAAGCATATTATAAAATTATATTTAAAATCTATAAGTTTATAGCAGTTTGATTCATAATTGCCAAAATGTGGCAATAACCAAGATGCCCTACTGTAGATGAATGAGTAAATAAAGTGTGGTACATCAAATAATGAAATATTCAGTTCAGTTCAGTTCAGTTCTGTCGCTCAGTTGTGTCCGATTCTTTGCGACCCCATGAATCGCAGCACACCAGGCCTCCCTGTCCATCACCAACTCCTGGAGTTCACCCAAACTCACGTCCATCGAGTCAGTGATGCCATCCAACCATCTCATCCTCTGTCATCCTCTTCTCCTCCTGCCCCCAATCCCTCCCAGCATCAGAGTCTTTTCCAATGAGTCAACTCTTCGCATGAGGTGGCCAAAGTACTGGAGTTTCAGCTTCAGCATCAGTCCTTCCAATGAACACCCCGGACTGATCTCCTTTAGGATGGATTGGTTGGGTCTTCTTGCAGTCCAAGGGACTCTCAAGAGTCTTCTCCAACACCACACTTCAAAAGCATCAATTCTTCAGCGCTCAGTTTTCTTCACAGTCCAACTCTCACATCCATACATGACCACAGGAAAAACCATAGCCTTGACTAGATGGACCTTTGTTCGCAAAGTAATGTCTCTGCTTTTGAATATGCTATCTATGTTGGTCATAACTTTCCTTCCAAGGAGTAAGTATCTTTTAATTTCATGGCTGCAGTCACCATTTGCAGTGATTTTGGAGCCCAAAAGCATAAAGTCTGACAGTATTTCCACTGTTTCCCCATCTATCTCCCATGGAGTGATGGGACCGGATGCCATGATCTTCGTTTTCTGAATGTTGAGCTTTAAGCCAACTTTTTCACTCTCCTCTTTCACTTTCATCAAGAGGCTTTTTAGTTCCTCTTCACTTTCTGCCATAAGGGTGGTGTCATTTGCATATCTGAGGTTATTGATATTTCTCTTGGCAATCTTGATTCCAGTTTGTGCTTCTTCCAGCCCAGCGTTTCTCATGATGTACTCTGCATAGAAGTTAAATAAGCAGGGTGACAGTATACAGCCTTGACATACTCCTTTTCCTATTTGGAACCAGTCTGTTGTTTCATGTCCAGTTCTAACTGTTGCTTCCTGACCTGCATATAGGTTTCTCAAGAGGCTATTACTCAGTACTTAAAAGTAATGAGCTATGCAGCCACGAAATGACATAGATGAAACTTCATTGAATACTTCTAAGTGAAAGAAGCCCATCTGAAAAGGCTACATACTATATCATTCCAACTATATGACATTCTAAAAAAAGGCAAAACTATAAAAACAGTAAAAACATCAGTGATTGGTTGCCAGAGGATATGGGGTTGATGGGAAGGGATGCCAGCTGGAATGCAGAGGTTTTTAGGGCAGTGAAAATACTGTAAATGACACCATAATGATGGACACAGGTCACCATACATTTGTCCAAACTCATAAGTATTAAGACACCAAGAGTGAGCCATAATGTAAACAAACTATGGACTTCGGGCAATAACAGTATGTCAAAGTAAGCTCATCCATTATAACAAATGTTCCTTTCTGGTGTGTCATGTTTATAACATGGGAAGCTATGCATATGTTGGGGGCAGGGAATATTTGGGTAATCTGCACCTTCCCCTCAATTTTTCCATGACCCTTAAACAGTTCTTTTAAAAAGTCTTAAAAAAAAAAAAAATACAACTACATAGTGAAAGTAAAATGACACTAATTAGGTCTAAAAATGGAATGACTTTTTATTGTCTTCTTTGTAATTTGGAGAATATTCAAAAATGATAATCATTTATTTCTTTTTTAAAAACTGATTTTAAAATAAACACATTAAAAAAATACATAGTCAAGGTATTAGATGACATCTGAAGACCTGATGGCCAGAGTATCAGCTGAGGTCACTGATAAACAAATGGGAGAGTGAGCCCAGCTGGCACCATGGCCAGGGAGCCAATGACCCTGGGGCTGACCACAGGGGCCCTCAGCAAAGTGACCCAACCAGGGCCCCTCTCTGCTGTGGGCCCCTCCTACTGCCCTATTTGCTCAGAAGTTCTGCTGCTGTGAGGTCCTGGCACTGGGTCAGGAGGGAAGAATCCAGTCACTCTGGCCAGCACTAAATACAGAGTTCAGGGCCTGACATTCTCATGACCAAGATCAAAGGTCTTATTCTAGCTGTGAGAGAACTTAACTGACTTCTGCTGATTTCGTGGACTCGGTTTCTCATGGGTCTCTGTCACAGAACTTCACTCCAGAAAGACCATTTTCTCCTAACTTTCCCCTGTACCCATCACACACTTTCCTTCTCCTGCACATTTTCCAAACTTTCCTGTCCTCAGCTCCAAAAATATCCTTTGTTTCATGTCTATGGATGATGCTCATGAAACATGATAATGTTGATGCAACAGCTCTAAACTTGGGTGTAATCACAATAATAATAGCTACCATTTATTTAGCAGTTAGCATGCATTCTTTAAATACATAGAATCCCATTTAATCTTTACAGCTCATCTGTGGGCAGGTACCAGTGTCCTTCCTTACAGATACTGAAGACTCAATAAGATGAAGTAACTTTTCAAAGGTCCCATCATCAATAAGTGATAGAAATAAACCTCAATTCCAGGTCTGTCTGTGTGACTCACAAAGTGCTTCCACACTCATGACATTATTTGAGCCTTCCATAATCTGTGAGGGTGGCTGGGCAGGTACAGTCATCCCCATTTTACAGATGAGGAAACTGCCAGCAAATGGTCATGGGGGTTTGGGTCTATGAATTCAGGTTTCCTAAATAAACGGTGGAAAATTCTGAAAGAGATGGGAATACCAGATCACCTGACCTGCCTCTTGAGAAACCTATACGCAGGTCAGGAAGCAACAGTTAGAACTGGACATGCGGTGCACTGGGATGACCCAGAGGGATGGTATGGGGAGGGAGGTGAGAGGGGGGTTCAGGATGGGGAACACGTGTACACCCGTGGTGGATGCATGTTGATGTATGGCAAAACCAATACAATATTGTAAAGTAAAAAAAAAAAAAAAGAACTGGACATGGAACAACAGACTGGTTCCAAATAGGAAAAGGAATACGTCAAGGATGTATACTGTCACCCTGCTTATTTAACTTCTATGCAGAGTACATCATGAGAAACGCTGGGCTGGAAGAAGCACAAGCTGGAATCAAGATTGCTGGGAGAAATACCAATAACCTCAGATATGCAGATGACACCACCCTTATGGCAGAAAGTGAAGAGGAACTAAAGAGCCTCTTGATGAAAGTGAAAGAGGAGGGTGAAAAAGTTGACTTAAAGTCAACATTCAGGAAACTAAGATCATGGCATCTGGTCCCATCACTTCATGGGAAATAGATGGGGAAACAGGGGAAACAGTGTCAAACTTTATTTTTTTGGGCTCCAAAATCACTGCAGATGGTGATTGCAGCCATAAAATTAAAAGACGCTTACTCCTTGGAAGGAAAGTTATGACCAACATAGACAGCATATTCAAAAGCAGAGACATTCTTTTGCCAACAAAGGTCTGTTTAGTCAAGGCTATGGTTTTTCCAGTGGTCATATATGGATGTGAGAGTTGGACTGTGAAGAAAACTGAGCGCTGAAGAATTGATGCTTTTGAAGTGTGGTGTTGGAGAAGACTGTTGAGAGTCCCTTGGACTGCAAGAAGACCCAACCAATCCATCCTAAAGGAGATCAGTCCGGGGTGTTCATTGGAAGGACTGATGCTGAAGCTGAAACTCCAATGCTTTGGCCACCTCATGCAAAGAGTTGACTCATTGGAAAAGACTCTAATGCTGGGAGGGATTGGGGGCAGGAGGAGAAGGGGACCTCAGAGGATGAGATGGCTGGATGGCATCACCGACTCGATGCACATGAGTTTAGGTGAACTCTGGGAGTTGGTGATGGACAGGGAGGCCTGGCGTGTTGCGATTCATGGGGTCGCAAAGAGTCCGACATGACTGAGCAACTGAACTGACTGAATGACTGAAACTCTTTTAGGTGTAGAAAACATTGATTATGCTGATGGACTAGTCATGCTGCCTTATTCTGAATTCAGTTCAATCTAGGATTTAACTTTCATTTATTTTCTAAAGTGCAATTCTGAAATCATCAATGCTCAGGAGAGGCACTAATGGAAAAGTCACCCCTGGATGGAGTATCAGATATGTGTGCTTGATGTGAACACATACAGTCTTGTGAAAAAGCACTGCCAACAAACCAGCATTAAGGAAGAGATGTGAAGTTAAAGTTAAGGAGAAATGAACAATTATGCTAGAGGATGGGACAAATTGAGAAAGCAGCACTGAAACATATACATTGCCATATGTAAATATGTATGTTAGTCACTCAGTTGAATCCAACTCTTTGTGAACCCATGGACTGTAGCCCACTAGGCACCTCTGTCCATGGAATACTCCAGGCAAGAACACTGGAGTGATAGCCATTCTCTTCTCCAGGGTATCTTCCCAACCCACCATATGTAAAATAGACAGCTAATGAGAAGTTGCTGTATATCACGGGGAGCTCAACCTGGTGCTCTGTGACAACCTAGAGGGGTGGGATGGGGTGGGAGGTTGGAGGGAGGTTCAAGAGGGAAGGAACATATGTATACCTATGGCTGATTCAGTTGATGTATGGCAGAAACCAACACAACATTGTAAAGCAATTATCCTCCAATTAAAAATAAATCTTTAAAAAATAAACAAACAATAATAAACACTCAAGTCCTAAGAATGGGGAACAGAAGTTTGCCTATAGTAAAGGTGTGCCTTTTGACCCCTATTATTTGGAACTAAAACCACACTTGTGAGGAATCCTGCATTCTAGAGCAGATATGCTAATAAGCCAGGGGACTGTGATTACTTTGGTATCTCAATAGTTTGTCCCCTACCCTGCCACTCGGGACCATCATACAAAATATTTGACCTATTTCTTCCTTACAAAACACTTCTTGGCCATGAATTTGTTGGTTGAACCCAGTGGTTCACCTCTTCCCTACATCTCTGTACAAACATGTTTGGTTGTTTATTTGATCAGGGCAACTTATAGTCAATGTCCCAGAGGATGCAATGGGTGGCCCAGGAGTGGAATGAACATTTAGGAAGCCCTCAACGCATGACTTTCATCTGATTTCACTTGTCCTCAGGACTGCAGTCAGAGTACACTCTGAGTGGCCCTGGGCTCAGCCAGGCCCCCATGACCTGTTTAAGGCTTGGCAGAGAGGAAGACTGATTCAAGAGTGTGGACCCAACTTGAGGAGCCGCATTGAAAAGGTCACTAGAAATAGTTTCTTTACATACATACTAATTCCTGCAATCCTTTCCTTAGGACAGGACAGGAGCTGAGCACAGCACATGTGTGCTTAGTCATGTCCCACTCTTTGCAACTCCATTGACTATAGCCCACAAGGCTCCTCTGTCCATGGAATTTTCCAGGCAAGAATACTGGAGTGGGTTGCCATTACCTACTCTAGAGGATGTGGCATTTTTCTTGGGGATGGCATTTATGAAAGAGTGTATGAGTTGCAGGGGCCACTTGGATTTCTTTGGCTTTTTCATCTATCCAAATGTCTAGTTTTCCTGATTCTCTTTACCACAAGCGAGGGTCCTGAGACTGCACCTGGGCATTAGGGCCACAGCAAGAGGAGGCAGGAAGGTACAGTCCTCAGGCACACCCTGCTGGGGAAACACCTGTGGTCCCCAGAGCAGGACACCACTGGGACCCCAGATCATTCAGTGGTTTGCAGGGCTGAAGCTCTTCTTCCGTGCCTGCGATCTGCAACAGTGAAGTTTATGACCCTGGGGTGATCTCTTCTGGCTCAAGAGGTCTGAAAAGCAAGTCAATTAGCTATGCGATGGAAAAGAGCTTTTTTTTTTTTTTTCTGCCAAAGAGAGTTATTTCCAGTAGATTTCTATGTGGTCTGTTCCCGCTTCTGCTCCTCTCTCTAATCAGATGCCCTTTTGCCACAGAGGTGGTGTTATTGTAGTTTAGTCACCTATTATTTGAATGGATGTGACATTAATATTTTCCCATGTCAATAAGAATGGTTCAAAAGTAGCATTTGTATCCAAGCAAAATATTACAATGTCTGGGACTTCCCTGGTGCCCCAGTGGTGAAGATTCTTCACACTCGTAATGCAGGGGGCCCAGGTTCCTTCCCTGGCCAAGGAATTAACTCATTGGACTTCACTCACAAGGAATTAATCTCAAGAGGCAAATAATATCAGATTTCCCCTCATTGAATTTACTGTAAACCACCCTCTAAGACTGGAAGACATTTAAAGTCAGGTTTCACCTTTGGGTCCCACAAAGACTCTGGGTGGAGCTGGGGGCATTACATAGCCCCAGAGAGGTTCCCTAGGAGTCCAGGTCAGGGTGGCTCCCACCTCTGGGCAGTGCTGTTGTCTCACCCCACAGCACATCCCCTGGCCTCCTGTCTTCCTCTGGCAGGACCCTGAAAGGAAGGGGTCCCCAGGGCAACCCCATGATCTCTCTGCTGGGCCTGCTCAGGGCTCCCCACAAGGGCCCACCATGCCCTGCACCCAGCTCCTCCTCACAGGTGAGCACAAGGGGCTTCTTCCCAGACCCTGAGAGATAGAAGGCAGACTCAAGCCACTGTCCCCTTTTCAAATCTCCAAATTACTTGCATTCTACCCCTTTGCACTATGACAGGACATCAGCCTTAAAACCACAAATGTTTTCTGGATGGAAGGAGAGGTCAAGATCTTAAGAACAGCAAAGTCTGGTTCTCTTCCTGGAAGGAGAAACATAGCTTTAGTTTCTTCCTAATTAGTCATAAACCCACTCTGTACCCACCCCACAAAGATGAACAGAAATACTTAAACAAAATATCCACGAAACTAAACAACCAAATTTCTCAACCTCTCACTCCGAATCCTGCTACATTGACATTTACTGAGCACTTACTGCACTCTGGATACTCTTCTGAGAGAAGCCAGCTCATTTAATCTGCACAGCAATGCAGCAAGGAAGAAATAACAGTCTCTGTTCTCCAAATGATGAATGTGAGACTTAAAAAAAAATGTCAGGGAACTTGCTCAGGGTCAGGTAGCAGAGTCAGGACTGGCACCTACCTGATGCTCACAGTTCAGATTTGTGTAAATACTTTGGGCTGAATGGACTTTTAAACTCTGTGCCTTTTAGAAAACTACATGCCATTTGCTAAGCCTTCCTTCGCTTAACGGTGAGCATGCCTTGCTGGGCTGCTGCGCGTTCTGCCTGCCCGTCCTGGGCTCTGGCAGCCACAGAAATTCATCCTGTCGTGTCTTGCGCTGCCCTGGCTTCACTGCCTTCCTGGGATGAGCTGGGCCAGGCTCTTTCACAAAAAGCTGATAAGAAGTTCAGCCACAAGGAAACTGACCTCCGACTCATTCTCCCTCTTCTCACTTTCAGGAGGATTGTTTATATCTGGGGAAAAGAAGACAGCAAAAGGAAGATCTTATAGTTGGATGTCCAATCGTGGGTACCACAAACCCTCAAACACACATCCCAAAGAGAGGCTTCCACTTGCTGTGAGGTCTCCACTGGCCAAGTATGACCTTGACTTTGTGGATTCTCCCTTCTTTTGAGGCCAAACAAGTCTGTTGCTCTGCCAGCCCACGCATGGCCCCTTAGTTATGTCAACATGCAGAAGCAGGAAGCATCATTCATCTGCCACATGTTTCCAACTATGGAAAATTAATTCCAAAGGACAGACTCATGAATCTACTTATAAAGGTGTGACACTGACACATTTCTTCACTGTAGGAACGCCCATGACTGTGTGCCAGCTACCTCGAACATGGGGAAATCGTTTCTCATCAATTGTACCTTTTAGCGCAAAAGTTTCTTAAGCTGTAGGTGCAGAAGAGATTGTCCCAGTCTGACAGATGGAGAAACTGAGGCAGAGAGGACGAAGGGCTTGTTTCCTCATCAGAGCTAGAGAGCAGACGTGTTTCATATTTTTTTTCCTCAGACTACGTTTTTCCACCTGCTACTGTAAGGACCCTCACCAAGTTTATGACCCTTAAAATGTCTTTTATTTCTTAAAATCCAAAAGTAATAATTAATAGCCCCAAGAACTTAGTGCCACTGCAGCTGCTGAGGCCAGGAACGGTTACTCGGTAGGAGCCTAATGCTGGAGCAGTGCTGCCCCCTGGTGCCTACTGGGAGTATTCCCAGATTTCCCTAGGTGGGGATCCTGGCACGTACTTGGTCCCCACTTCATCTTCTCCAGAGAAGTGGGCAGGGCACTGGATGAGGGCAGATCAGCCTCCATCCACACATCCATTCCTATAAAGTCACCACTTGCTAACCAATGTCAGCAGGCTTTTCAAGTGGCCAAAACCCCGTGAGGGCCCACTATGTGCTGCCACAGCCCCAGGAGGAGCACATGAGTGTGTGTCTAACTCCTTTTCTAGAGAGGTCCTACATCCACCAAGAACATGGTAAGGCCACTGGGGACGCCTAGTCCTCTGTCCACTCCGACCTGGCCAAGCTGATACTCCAAGTAGAGGTCAGTGTCTTCCCTTCCCCAGCCACCAGAAAGCTGATGTCCTGCTGTCCTGGACCGCTACCCAAACGGGCACCCCTAGGGTGATCACCCTACCCTGAGCCTAGCTTCTCCCTGGCCCAGTCCCATTCCTCCTAAGCATTTCCACTGGGTACTCGAGTTGCTCCACACCACATCACAAAAATAGCAAACTCCTCTGGTACAGGCTGAAGGTTCCTTCCACCTCCTGCTCTCCCAGCTCTTCTCAGATCTGGCCTCTTTGTGATGCTCAGGTCCCCATGAGAATAAGCAAGAGAAAGAAGACCCACCATCAGGCAGACTGGGCAGGGCCAAATCAAGATACGTAGAGGTTGTAAACCCATAAAGCCTAATGCCCCCCCCCCCACTCATCTATCCAATTCAAAATAAAAACAATTTAAAACTGTAAACAGTGCAACAAAATTTAGGATTCTGAAAAAACCTTGGTTTCCCATGAAAAGTAATTTGATGGCTTTTTAAAAAATATCACTTCAAAATTTTCCCCTCTCCAACTTTTTAGAGCCATAAGCAGAAGTTTGCCATACCTGTTGGGCAGTGCACACAGTGTTGGGGAGGGAGGGAAGTGAGGCAGAATGTGGAGTCTCTGAGGTAAGAACAGGAGTGGGTGGAGACAGCGGTGGGATGGAGAGAGGGAACTTGAAATTTCAGAGGGCCAGGGCATGAGGAGAGAGCTGCAGGAGAGGGGAAGGGCTCTAGAGATGAGGCGGCTATGGTAGCCCCAGTCATGGGGCCTAAGGAGAACAGAGGGGTCTCTGGGAGGCCACCAAGGTCTCCTGCCCACTGTGCTAATCTGGGCTTTGAATGGGCTACACTGCATTCAAGAACAGTCTTAGTCATTCTGTGTGTTGGGAAACTTGGAGCCAGTATGCTAAAGGTCCAGGTCAAGGTCAGTCACCCTGGAAATCAAAGAGAGAAGAATGAAGTGGTGATGACTCACCAACTGGTGCTCCCAGGGAGATGATATGCAAGGCTGCGGAAGGCACCTGATCATGGCTGCTGGCTGCTTAGAGACAGGCAGTCCATTGTAATCTTGCGAGGTTTGCAATCAGTTCAAATCCTAGCCCTTCCATTTACATGACTCCAAACTCCAGTTAAGTTACTTGACTGCTCCTGCTTCAGGGTGGTAGAATAGTAGAGAGGTAAATCCAATGTTTTCTTTTTTCTCTTAACTATCTTTTAAATTATAAAATACATATATATAATTAAAACTTCCATTGAAACCATTTTTAAGTGTACAGTTCAGTGACATGAATTACACTGACAATGTCCAGCCATCACTACCATTTTCAAAAATTTTCCATACTCCAAACCAAAACTCTGCACCCATTAAACAGTAAGTCCCATATCCCCTCCCCCAAGGACCCAATAACATCTGGCCTTTCTGTCCTTATAATTCTCCTATTCTAGATATTTCATATAAATGGAATTACATTTGTCTTATTGTGTTTGGTGTCTTTTTTTTTTTTTCATATAGCATGTTCATCCATATTGTAGCCTGTGTCAGAATTTCCTTTTTATGGTCGATGAATATAGTCCACTGTATGTGTAGATATACACCATGTTCTGTTTATCCTTACATCTGTCCATGGACACTCAGGTTGCTTCCTTGTGGCTATTTGTGAATAATGCTGCTGTGAACACAAATCTGCAAGTATCTGCTCTCATCCCTGCTTTTACCTCTTCTGGGTATATACCCAGAAGTGGAATTTCTGGGTCAAATGGTAATTCTATATTTAACATTTTAAGGAACCTTTTAAACTGTTCATGCTTTATGTTTGGTTGTAATGTTTTGTTCAAGAGTCTGAGTTACTTTTGTAACATTCTTAAAACTCTTCCCATTAAACAAATAAAAATAATAAAAGGTCTTGCAGTATTTCTGAAAACAATATAAAATCCAACAATCGAGTGGTGTGGAATTCAGGGGCGCCGGGCGCTCTGGAAAGCCACCTCCTGGCATGGGTCTCAGCGTGCGTGGGCATACTGCCACGTTCTGTCCCAACAGCCCCCATCCACCACTGATGCTCAAATGGGAGAAAGAAGGCAGGGTCTGTGCCCACAGACCCTAACCCCCAAGAGGGAAGAGGCTGCATCGACTCGGTGCTGCCTTGAGGAGCCAGGCCCTGTGCAGGTGTCTGCGGCCGCCAGGGGGTAGCAGGGAGCCTGCCTTCCACAGCACTGGCGAACCGTGTAAATTGTTTTATTATTATGAGGATTTGTTTCTAGGAAATACACACCTAACAACTTAATTCAAAGGGCACAGGGCTGAAAATGATTCAAAGATGGTTCAGAATAAAGTACTTTTTGCCAAAACTGAAAATCAGCAGGAAAAAATTCCTTGGAAATCTAGAAATGGGAAAGAATTATTTGAGACTCTGCTGGAGGTACCAATAGGAAGCCAACCCTGTAAGGGGGGGAGTGCTGAGATGTGGGCTTTGGGTGCATCCATGACCCAGGGAGGAGGGGCCACTGGAAACCCTGGCCCAGGGTGGGCAGCAAGGAGGGAGGGAGAGAGCTGAAGTCTCATGAGGGTCGAGGTTCAGGGGCTGCTTGGGTGTGGGTCAGAAGATTGTAGGCCAGGTGGAGCTCCCACAACAGCCAAATCAGGCAAAGACCCAGAACTGGAGTGTGGGATATGCATGGTTGATTGCAAATGCCCAGGTTGGCTGAAGAATCTGTACTCACTTACCCATAATCCCTAGAAGTCTGTGGGGGAGCAGTGGTGCTGTGTGGCTCACAGTTATCTCTGTGACCACGGCTCTGCCACCCAGCCTACTGGGTCTGCTGTAGATCTTCCCTTTTTCACACTTTCAGGTAGGGGGAGAACTCCTGCTCTCTTTTCTGGTTCAAACTGTAAAGATGGAGTTAACTAAGGCACTGGGTTGGGTCTATGGGGATATCTGATCTGAGTGGGGATAGGGGCAGTGGTTTGAACATTTTACATGACGATTTGCAGAAAATTTGACAGAGGCTTGTGAACCTAAAGGCACAGATTTGCTGCTTTTGTTCATGATGCGTAAGCCTACAGAAACTCCCATATTTGGGCAAGATGTGTACAGAAATGTTCACAGCATTATTTGTAAAAGTGTTTATTAAAATATTTAAATAATTTTATTAAACTAAAATTTGAAAAAGCAGTGGCCTCCTGGCATTCAGCTTTTGTACAGCTGCCTCCCACACTGAACAGGGCTGAGCTGCATCAGCAATAAATGGCATATTGCAGAAAGGGCATTATGTGACCTTCAAAGCTAGATCATAAAAGGCATCATGGCTTACACCTTGCTCTCTCTTGGAGCATTTGTTTTGGGAAAAAAAACAGTCACCATGTCACAAGGACATTCAAGGAGCCCTATGGAGAAGTCCATGTGGTAAAGGACTGAGGCCTCCTGAAAATCCACTTACCAGTGATCCAACTAAGCCATCTTGAATGCCAGCCCTCCGGACATCTAAATGACAGTCCCCAGCCAGAACCACCCAACTAATCTCTGACCTGCAGAAACTAAGAAATGTTATTATTAAACCGTGAAGTGAAGTGAAGTGAAGTTGCTCAGTCGTGTCTGACTCTTTGTGAACCCATGGACTGTAGCCTACCAGGCTCCTTAGTCCATGGAATTTTCCAGGCAAGAATACTGGACTGGGCTACCATTTCCTTCTCCAATAAACTATAAATGTTATCGTTACTCAGGTTAGCAGGTAGTTATTGCTTTGTATACAGCAATGGATAACTAATACCAACATTAAATTTTACAATGAAATTTTAGTCTTTTGCTTTTCCTTCTTTTATTGAAGCACAGATTCACAATGTTGTGCTTGTTTCAGGCATACAGCAAAATGATTCAATTTTATATATATTTCTCAGACTCTTTTCCCTTATAGATTACAAGATATTCAATATAGTTCAATATAGCTGTATAGTAGGTCCTTGTTATCTTATTTTATATATAGTGTGAATCTGTTAATCACAAACTCCTATTTCTCCCCATTCTTTCCCCCTTGGTAACCATAGTCTATGAATCTGTTTTGTAAACATGTTCATTTGTATCATTTTTTAAGATTCCACACAGAATTGATATATCTGTCTCCCCCTGTATGACTTTCTTCACTTAGTATGATTGTCCTCAGGTCCATCCACGTTGCTACAAATGGCATTATTTCATTTTTTATGGCTAAGTAATATTCCATTGAATAAACATACACCACACTTCTCAATCCATTCTAGTATGCTTATTTTTAATGGGGGGTTAAAATGGCCATGTCATAGAATTCTACTGATCTTTGAAAGTTATGTGAAGTTTGTATCTGGCACATAGTTGGTACTCAACAAACATTTGTTGCTTTACCTTTTGCTGATTTTTGTTCCCTTGCTTCAATTTCCAAGTGAGTTTTTTCTCCTTTGGTAAGTAGGAATTCGTCCCAGTTTGAATAATGTCGAAATGCTCCCACTTGGTAGGGTGAGTTCATCAGTCCTCATAGCACAAGTTAGAGAGAAAGCCCATCTCCTCTTCTGGACATGGGTTATACCTGGGCCAATTCCATCTGAATGAAGACACCGCAGAAGTGAGCTTGCCTCAGTAGCCTCTACTCCTTTTCCAAGTATGACTACAAAGGATGAGGCCTAATTAAGCACTAATGAAGTAGCAGTTTGGGAAAGAAAGTGAAAACTTGAGTTTCTTCTACCTGTACCCGGCAAACTAAAGGTCTAAGGAGAATTTTATTTTGGTGTCTGAGAGAAAGAACTGTGTTCCATTAATTACAACATTTTTTTGGTCTGAAAAGCAAACCACGTTAAGCTATAGATTTGTATAATCACGAGATTTATTCCTAGCTAAAAAAAAAAAAAAAAGATAGCTCCCCGACTCCCAATCAGACAAAATATATGTTCTTTACTTCTAAAAACCAAGGGGAGAAAACTCACATTAATTCCAGGGTGTGTGTCACCATTTGCCAAGTTGCTTAAATAACTAGCTTACACAAAACAGAACTTTTCTGGGCCTGGAGCGTACATTTAAATATGAAAGACTCCACAGTGAAATGCAAAAACAATGGAACTAAATGAGGGGAAAAAAGTTGTAAGCCCCTGCTAGACCTAGTTCAGTACTCCACACTTGGATGAGAGCCAGCTCATGGGGCCTCTGTGGTCTGCTGTTTCCTTGTAAACATACAGGGTGAGACATTATTCCTTGCAACACACCTGTAAGCTAAGAAGGACTCACTTTGAAGAGGAAGAGAACAAAAAACAGACACTTGTTGGCAGAGTCTTACCATTTCCCCCAATTAGCCTCTCCCCTTCTGCCAAGTTCTCACGGATCCCTATTCTCAGAGGTGTCAACTACTACTCCCTCTCTCCATCCCAAAGGATTTCAAAAAGCCTGAATGGCATGAGGTTTCAGCAGGTCCACGAACACTGCATCTAAAATTGGGTCTGGGTGGCCAGTGTGGTTTCAGGCTACCCTTTGAGAGCCTGGCACAGAACAAGGTCTCCTTTCACTTGACCCTCCTTTGCTAATACAATGCTGTTTGGCCGGGCCCAACACCCCATGGGGCAAATTGTTCAGGCCAAGAATAGTCTTCATTCTTCCTGTGAAGCTTTGAAAGTCTTCTAAAGAACACAGGAAATTGTCAGTCCCTATTTTTTTGTTGAAAATGGCTGACACTAAACTCTGAACATTCTATGGGTTAATCCCAAATCATGGGAACCAAGTTTGCTTGAAAAGCAGCAATATTTTCATCAGAGATGAGAAACTGATAAACCAGCTCAGCATTACTTATTAAGGAGGACGTATTTTTTAACTCTTGTTACTAGCACTGTAGAAAACCTGCTCTTAACCAAAATCAGCTTATTTCTTGCAACATACTTCATTTAGTAATTCCAAAAAGGCTTTGTGTACAAAGAAGCATGTCTGGAGGCTTACCATGGCACCATGCAAACTTACCTAAAGCAGGAAAAAACAAAATTCTTGGTTGTCATGGCCCTGGCATCACCACATCTATCAAAATTCTGGGAGGAGAGGAAGGTGTTGAACAGTTTTTCAGTTAAATTGAATTTCTTAAAATTCAAGAAAAATCTCTCAAGGTCTAGGCAACTTCACGTGTGCAGTCACAATGTAATCTGCACTCTGATCTAGCAAGGGAGGTATGGGCCTTATTTTAGGGCTGAAGAAACAAATATTCAGAAACAAAAAGTAACATGCCTAATTTATACAGATGGGATTTGAACCGAGATGATTAGTCAGTGGGTTTAGTGTTTTCTGGCACACACCAGGTAATCATATGGCATAAGATTGAAGCACACAGGTCCTGCTGTTGCCAAGACCAGTTCACACTCCAACTTCACCAGTTACCACCTCTCTAATGGATAAGTCACTAACCACCTCCAAAGCTGTTTCCACATCTATGAAAAGGATGACACTGGTATCTATTAAGGATTAAATGAAGATAATGTACACAAACTAGTTGACTGTCTGGGGTAGGGTAAATATCCTGAATGAAGTACACAAACTTTTGCTTTTTTATTTGCAAACTATTAGAAAGGATTTCAATTTACCAGACAGACAATAATTTTTCCTTTTACATCAAGTAGGATACCATGGCAGGACTTCCTTAGGGATTCAACAGTATAAGGATCTACATACTACCATATTAAACCAAGGGCTTCCAAAGTAGAATATATTAGATAATTTATTGGGGCTTGGGAAGCGCTAAAGTTTTTTTGAGTTTTAAAGATTGTTTCATAATGTTCATATTAACATACTGCTTGCTTGCTTTGCTTCAGTTGTGTCCAACCCTTTGTAACCTCATGGACCAAAGGCTGCCAGGCTCCTCTGTCTATGGGATTTCCCAGGCAAGAATACTAGAGTGGGTCGCTATTTCCTTCTCCAGGGTATCTTCCCTACCCAGGAATCAAATTCATGTCTCTTGTGTCTCCCGCATTGGCAGGTGGGTTCTTCACCAGTAGCACCACCTGGGAAGCCCTAACATAGTGCTGCTGCTGCTGCTGCTAAGTCGCTTCAGTCGTGTCCAACTCTGTGCGACCCCGCAGACGGCAGCCCACCGGGCCCCGCCCTCCCTGGGATTCTCCAGGCAAGAACACTGGAGTGCTACCTATATATAACTTACTATATAGGTATAATCACACATACATGTTCAAAAATATTTTCACAAAGAAACAGTATCAGGTTTGGAGACAGTGATCTAAATGACTTGCTAAGTCAACACTTTGCTATTGTTGTAATCTTACATTCTTTCCACCCTTTTGCTCACCTACTATACCCTGACCTCCACATTCCTAGGTCTTTTTCAAGAGGATAAAAGGCATGAAAGGTGCAGAATATGTCAGAATATGTGGGTGGTGGTGTGACACTAAGCTAATGAGTCTGAGAAGCAGAAGTCTATATCTCCTTAGCTTTCAAAATTAGAACCTGAGCACCACAGAAATAAGTCTCAGCTTCAATGTGAACTTGATAAAAACAATTAGATCTCACTTCCACTAGGTGGCAGCACAACTCTGCCATGAGATGTGCACTTGGATTAGTGCTTCTCTGGTCTCACTTACAGAGAAGGAAATGGCACCCCACTCCAGTACTCTTGCCTGGAAAATCCCATGGACGGAGGAGCCCGGTGCGCTGCAGTCCATGCCAAGGGTTGGACACGACTGAGTGACTTCACTTTCACTTTTCACTTTCATGCATTAGAGAAGGAAATGGCAACCCACTCCAGTGTTCTTGCCTGGAGAATCCCAGGGATGGGGGAGCCTGGCGGGCTGCCGTCTACGGGGTCGCACAGAGTCGGACACCACTGAAGTGACTTAGCAGCAGGTCTCACTTAAATAGCGCAGTGCTTAAAGAGTTACTCCAATTTATGTCTCTCACAATGGAGACTAGGTATTGTCCATTTTGCAAGCTAGCCTTTCCTTATGCTTCCTGAATGTTATATGTATTGTGAATAATCACATAGCAGTTCTCAAAAATCTACAGGACATATAACAAAAAAGCCCTTGATAAGCTTGAAAAACAAAGCCAACCATCAAACGACCTGGTCGGTCAAGTTCTGTACGGGTCCTACATCAGATTCAGATAAACATTCGCCGTGACACAGACAAAAACTTATAAAAGTTTTTACTAGGGTAATAGAATAAAGGTGACTTTACAAAGTTATCACAATGCATATAGAATTTTTAAACGGCACCTATGAGAACTTGTTTCTAGAAGCAGTAGTACTTACCAGTTAGACAAGGTGGTCAATATAAACTTTCTGATTTTGTAGTCTCCAATTCAGTAAGTTATTTTTCCTAAAACCAGACTTTTCTGGTTAGGGGCGTTAACCAAATCTCTATTATAAGAACCAAACCAAACAAAAAAATATCTCTGCATATTTAACTTACAATTATTCCTGAATGTCTGATTCTGGTCTTGGAGTAATAGCCAATTTAAACACACACACACACACACACACACACACACACACACAGCAGAAAGCATTGTATTTTCAAAGACAATCTTTAACTAGTGATGGCCAACAAATAAGGATAAATTGTTATTGCAGTAATCTTAAATCATGTTTTTAATGCCTCATAAGATCTGCTTTAAAAATAGTATCCCAGAATGAACTTACACGTGAAGTCAAGATTTTCTGTAAAGTGAATGATATTCCTAATATGCTCTACACTTTATGTATCTTTGAAAAGCAACAAGGCTCTTTTAAGCATCCTGTTTTATTTAAACCCTTCAGCTTCTAGTGTCAACAAAAATATTGGGTAATCATAATAATCAGTTACTTCTTTTTGACAGGACCATCAAAAGATACAGTGAAACTTTTTAAAGTAATAAACTGTGTTGCATTAATCATTAAAATGTCACAAAGCATTTTGTTAAAATCTCTTATCATTTGACTTTAGTGAAAAGAAATTATACCACTCTTTTCCAGTTAAAACATTTCAGTCCAAGGACTTGAGCTGCTGAGCTGAAATTTGTTCTCAGAGAAATGTGTTAATAGGAGACAGTAGTAAGTAGACAGATACTATATTCCATAAATTAGAAAATCAGCACAAATGCATTCTAAATGAAACAAACAAAAGAAGAGTTACAAACATGGAGAAGGCAAATTCAAATTGAAAAGTTTCTTCTCAAACACATTCTAGTCTTTTCTATCAACTGCAGAATATTTAAGACCCCACACTCAATTACATCACAACATTGTTTATTATGTGAATTTTTTACAATACAAACAAAAAAATACAGAAATGCAATATATGAATACAGCTAAATGCAGAATGGTGACTTTTTTTTCTTTTCAAGAGGCCATGATTCCCATTTCTAGTAAAATAAAAGAGACTGCACATAGGTAGAAATAGGTTGGTTGTTAGCTTCACAATTTTGCCTAGAAATGATCTATAAATGCATTTTCCCCCCTGCTACTTACCATAAAGTGTAAAAAGGGAATTAAAGGAAAGTTTCCTTGTTGGTTCCTATCATATGAAAGATGCTATATTCTATTTTTTAGCAGGGCCAATATATGGAAAATACCTAAATTAAATGTTATTACAAAAATGAAGCAGTAATGAGATTCTGGCTAAAGAGGGTACTAAATGAAAATAATATATATTTAAAGAATTCAAAACAAACAAACAAAAAAAAGGTTGTTATAAAAAAGCTCTAGGTGCATTGTAAGCATATAGGTTTTTTTTCCATGTGTATTTTTAAACAATGGAAGTGTCAAAAAATAGGGTCAACTGTGTTAGACTAAATTACATTATTGTATACGCTGCATTGAATGGAACCTCTGTATTATAATTATCATAAAGAAGCATAGTTTGCATCATATTATGGCAATTTATCCTCAATGAAACCTTTCAAAGTCCTTTTATTTTGGAATATCCTGTAAACAATCAAACCACCAGAACATGATTGTACAACAGTAAAATGTTTTCTTGCATTAAATTGAAGACATCTGTTTAATAAAAAAAGAAAAGAAAAATGTAGGAAAGGTACTTAGAGCTGTTAGTTTCTAAGTACACAACAACCCTAGACAATTCAAGGCATCTTAATCTCCATCAAGAACAAAAAAATAATAATAATAATTTTTGTCATGCTGTTAAATCCATCATTAAGGATAAAACCGGTGCAAATTGGTCAAACGGATCCAACAAACACTGATGTCCAAGCTGGCATATTGGCAACTAATACGTAACTGGTGGTCAATAGAGGGTTTAAAAGATCTTCCCTTTTTTCTTGTTCTTTTCCAAGGTTCTAAATGAGTAAACGAAAACAATCAAAATGAGTAACTACTTTACAAACATAGATAACATATGGTAGCAGTAGCTAAACCAACTACAACTGTGTTGGATTTTCAACTGTGTTACATTTTTATTTTAAAATCAGAAGATCTAGAAGTTAACAATAAGGACAATGCTAATCTATAATATTTTCTTGGACAAATATTTGACAAAATTCTAAGACAAACAGTAAGAAATATGACAAAAAACCCATTTTTTTATACAAAAACAATTTTTCCTAAATGAAATAGTACAAATCAAAAAAGGTCAACTGACATCAAGTAAGGGATCCTCTTCTCCTACAGCCATCTGCATTCTGAAATGCTTTTTTTCTCACAAATAAATTTTTGTCTTTCTTAGGGGAAAAGTTAATAGACACATTGTGTTACCAAACAAATGTCTAAACTTGTAAATGTTTAGCAGTGAGGGTAAATTACAGAATCCTTACAGGGAAGCAACTTTTCAGTTTTAAATGGGACTAATGAGGAAAGAAGAAGACCAAAGTACAAAGACTACCCGATTTTTGAGTAAATTGAGTAACTAATTAGCCGCATTAGAAACTAGGTATCTAAAACTTTATCTTGATGAAATAATCCAACAGAATAAAAATATACCTCTAAATGTATAAAAGAGAACATTGCACAATGCTCTCTCTGTTTGTCAAAAATTACACACAACCATTATGTTCAATATTTGACAGGAAGAGGTAAACAACTAATTATGGTGAGTCAACTGAAGAGAATGTTATGAAGGTACTAAATTATAATTATGAAGATTATTAAGTCATGAAAATGTTTACAGTGGAAAAAATACTATTATAATAGAGTGCATCAATCTATATAAAATATTCATCCATGAAAATAACTTGTGCTTGGGATGTATGATAGTGGACAATGTCTTAAAATATTAATGTTTTTAAAATAAATAGGAAAATAATTCTTTAAAGCTAATACACATATTTCTTGGGAATCTGATGTTAGATACCTTGAAGAGTTCTGTTGTTCTAAAATACGTTGTTGGGCTTCCCAGTTTGCTTTCTCATCTTCAAACTGACGACGTTTTTCCTCTAATTCTTTGTGCTGTGCTTCCAAATTCTTTTTCATTTGCTCATGGCGCCGTTGGAGCTAGTTCAAAGCACAATACATAAAATAAAACTGTTTGAGAAATCAGAAATACATTTAATCCATGCAGTCTAATGTTAAAAGCTGAGCATTCAGTTCTTATGCTATAAATTCAGAGTACCACATGGAAAGCACTGTCTAAAAATCCTCTTTCTATAGGACTTACCACCCAAAATGCCAGGGACCAAAGATAATAATCTTGGCAAACAAGGGGTTTAAAAAAAAAAAAAGTACAATAAGCTACAGTTGTGTAGCACTTTATAATGGGCATATTCATATCTTTATCATCTCATTTTTCCCTACTCACAAACATGTAGGAAGTTGGGCAGAGCAGACACCACTGTTCCCACTCCTAGATGAGCAAACAGTTGCAGCGGCAGAGTTTACGTCACTTGTCCAAAGTCATTAGCCAAAGTGGCAGAACCAGGATCTGAACCTGTCTCGTAATTCCAAGTTTAAGAAAGCGAGACAAGTGAAAAGAAAGCAAATAGGTAAGAATAAAAGAGTTACAAGATGAGGAGATAAGGTCCCTGGATTCTTATAAAGCAGCGGTTCTCAAACGTCAGTCTTCATATGAACCACCTAAACGCTTGTTAAAAATATAGAATCCGGGACCTAACCAGAAATACTGAATTAGAATTTCTGGGTTTTTAAGTCTAGAAATCCACATTTTCAACAAGCCCCCATGATTCTGAAACAGATGGTTCTTCCTATATTGAGAATTAATGCTGCAAAGAATGCTGGCTGAAAGATAAAAAACACACATGCAAAGTAACTGAAGAAACAAAGAGCTTATCTAGTGGTTCATTACATAGTCCATTTAGGTACTAGTCAATACATTTCTGTGGAAAACAATCACAGCATAAAATAAATAAATCTAACTATCTAACTACATCAAATAACAACTATTTATTTAAAACTTTCAGATGTCCAGGAATTATGTTCTGTTAAAGACTGTATTACATCAATGAGTTAACATCTTGAATTTGGATTATAATTTTGCATACAATCTGTTTTCTTCGTTACTTCATAAACCCAAAAAAGTGACTTCATATTCATTTCTATTCCAAATATTTCATGCAATTCCTACAAAACAAAACCATCTAAGATATATTTAAGCAAATATGAATCAAATTTGAAGTAACATCTTCCTGATGATAGCAAACACATTACTAAAAAAATGTCAGAAAATAGGAACATAGGGAAATGCCTTTAATTATTAAGAGAAAGTGCAAAGGAATTATATACACACAATCCAGCATAGTTACTTCTGAGAAAGAGAGAGAGGATACAATAGGGGAGAGAAACAGAGCTGCCTCAAATGAACTGATGATGCCTTATATTTTAAACTGGGCCGTAGGGTTACAAGTGCTCATCATTCTTTATCTGGACCTTTCTATCACATATACATTTTCTTTTGTGTTAACTGCTGTAGGTTAAAAGTGCAGGTCACAAATCCTTCACTTTCTAGAAATTCTTAGGGTTAGATGTATTACACAGTTCAGGATTTTTCAGATTTCCGAAAGCCAATTCTACTTAGAAAGGTCTATTTACTATATTTACAAAACAACACCTGGGCTGTCTAAGGTAGCATCTATAAAAACACATTTTTTATTTTTGCAGCAAGGTATATAAATATTCACATCAAGTGGGGATAAAACTGTTAGTTCTGTTTCTGGCTTTGCAGTTTTCAAAGCTTTTAAAGATTCGAAATTGTGGCTACATGATTGTGGACTTGTCTAGGATTGAGAGCACAGTTAAATGCATTCAAATAATGACTTACAGATATGCAGCACTGACCAAGTTAATTTATCTTTTCTCTCATATAAAAAATGGAAATGAGATAATAATATCCACCTTGTAGGGCTGTGGTATGGACTAAATAACATAATCTACGAAAGATGCTTAGTACTGTGTCTAATACACTGTGCTGCAGGATATTAGCAGCTATGCCCCAAATATATCTAGCACTTGAGAAAACATATTATACAAGGTTAAATAGATTTCATATGGCTTACAGAATTAGGGGAAACTTGGCCCACATGGCTTTACAGTTTCTTTCAATGCTAATGAAGACTATTCTTCAAAGAGTAATTAAGTGTTACAAAACTCTTTTCACCATTCACAGTAATCATTAAAACTCTCAAAGGTTCTATAACTACAGTATCATAATTGCTTATGACATTTACTCTTAGGAGGAGACCCTAAAATATGTCTATTTCAAATGTAAATTCAACTCCTTTTAGATTTTCATTGAAACCTAAGTGTGGAGATACTGCAGACTCTTGATTATTCCTGTTTTTATTTACCTTCTGAAAGGGATTCTCCAGATTACTTATTAATTGGTGAAGGGGTAGAGACTCAAATGGATAGATTTAATAAAAACCTAATTAATAAAAAAAACTTAATCTCCTAAATGTCATCTTAATAACAGGTGCCCAGGATACTAGTTCTGCAGAGTTGGCAATCTTAAACCTGGAGAAGCTATTCTGTATCCCCACTCAATTAAACACATATTATAAATGCAACAATAGTAAGTAACTTTTTTGTGATAAGAGATTACATGAAAAGCTCAGTAATTTGAGAAATCTAATGTGGAATAGAAACACTTCCTCAAAACTATTGAATACTCTGCATTCTGTCTACTCAATGGATTAGAGTAATTTTGTCATACTATTAGAGTATGACTAAACATATATTTTGGAGAAGGCAATGGCACCCCACCCCAGTACTCTTGCCTGGAAAATCCCACGGACGGAGGAGCCTGGAAGGCTGCAGTCCATGGGGTCGCTGAGGGTCGGACACGACTGAGCGACTTCACTTTCACTTTTCACTTTCATGCATTGGAGAAGGAAATGGCAACCCACTCCAGTGTTCTTGCCTGGAGAATCCCAGGGACAGGGGAGCCTGGTGGGCTGCTGTCTATGGGGTCGCACGAAGTTGGACACGACTGAAGTGACTTAGCAAACATATATTTAGTCAAAGAAAGCTTATGTATTTTATGCAGTAATTAATTACAAAAGCAAAGAGACCAACTGTAAGGATGTAACAAACTAACCTGAGTCTCTTCTTAATATGTTTAAATACCAGTATTATTATATTAGTGGATCCACATTTAACCACTGAATTTTGTCATTAAAAGTAATTTTTAAAATATTTCATATTGTATGACTGATTCATGTTGACGAATGGCAGAAACACAATACTGTAAAGCAACTATCCTCCAATTAAAAAAATTTTTAAAGTATTTCATATTAATGTCATCCTACATATTTAAAAGTAATTTTCAGCACAATGATAATAAATCTATGCTAAGAAAACATCATACTGAAATTGTTGATTTGTGTTTTACCTATAGTTTCTTCTACTGTTCTTGGACATCAAGCCAAATATACTTTATAGATTCTTGTGTTAAGTGTTCTTTTTCCTCCATCTTTTATTTATTATCACTTACAGATGGATATGTCTTCATGATCTTTTTGATTAATAGAAACTAAACATATGCTTCAACACGTAGAGGGATTCTAAGGTAGCAGAACAGCTTGATGGAATGCTTTGTCACTACCCTACCTGATTTTTGCAACTGAATTACACTGACACTAGGGTTACATAAGGCCCAACTCATCTACAAAAATCACATTCCTTCATTTTTTTTGTCTGTAATTTATCACAGCATGCCCATAGTTTAATTAAGGTTCTTTCTTTCTCCATTCAAATGCAAGTAAGTCTGGTCAATTATTACTATCCTAAAATTAGTTTTTATTTTTGTATCTACCCAAAACTCTGTTACTTTCTTATATCGACTACATGGAAAGGCTTAAAATTTCATTTCTCATAATTTTTAAACTATAGCTAATAAAATTTACTTTAGGCATTCTACTATGTCTTCCTACCAAGTATACTTGTATCTAAACAGATTATTAAAATATATATTATTGTAAATCACATGCCAGTAAGGTGATGCTTAAAACTCTCCAAGCCAGGCTTTAGCAATACGTGAACCATGAACTTCCAGATGTTCAAGCTGGTTTTAGAAAAGGCAGAGGAACCAGAGATCAAATTGCCAGCATCTGCTGGATCATCGAAAAAGCAAGAGAGTTCCAAAAAAACATCTATTTCTGCTTTATTGACTATGCCAAAGCCTTTGACTGTGTGGCTCATAATAAACTGTGGAAAATTCTGAAAGAGATGGGAATACCAGATCACCTGACCTGCCTCTTGTAGAAATCTATATGCAGGTCAGGAAGTAACAGTTAGAACTGGACATGGAACAACAGACCGGTTCCAAATAGGAAAAGGAGTTCGTCAAGGCTGTATATTTTCACCCTGCTTATTTAACTTCTATGCAGAGTACATCATGAGAAACGCTGGGCTGGAAGAAGCACAAGCTGGAATCAAGATTGCTGGGAGAAATCTCAATAATCTCAGATATACAGATAACCCCACCCTTATGGCAGAAAGTGAAGAGGAACTAAGAAGCCTCTTGATGAAGGTGAAAGTGGAGAGTGAAAAAGTTGGCTTAAAGCTCAACATTCAGAAAACGAAGATCATGGCATCCGGTCCCATCACTTCATGGCAAACAGATGGGCAAACAGTGGAAACAGTGGCTAACTTTATTTTTCTGGGCTCCAAAATCACTGCAGATGGTGACTGCAACCAGGAAATTAAAAGATGCTTACTGCTTGGAAGCAAAGTTATGATCAACCTAGACAGCATATTAAAAAGCAGAGACATTACTTTATCAACAAATGTCTATCTATTCAAGGCTATGGTTTTTCCAGTGGTCATGTATGGATGTGAGAGTTGGACATAAAGAAAGCTATGTGCCGAAGAATTGATGCTTTTGAACTGTGGTGTTGGAGAAGACTCTTGAGAGTCCCTTGGACTGCAAGGAGATCCAACCAGTCCATCCTAAAGGAGATTAGTCCTGGGTGTTCATTGGTAGGACTCATGTTGAAGCTGAAACTCCAATACTGTGGCCACCTGACGCGAAGAGCTGACTCATATGAAAAGACCCTGATGCTGGGAAAGATTGAGGGCAGGAGGAGAAGGAGACGACATAAGATGAGATGGTTGGATGGCATCACTGACTCAATGGACATGAGTTTGGGTAAATTCCGGGAGTTGGTGAGGGACAGGGAGGCCTGGCGTACTGTGGTTCATGAGGTCGCAATGAGTCGGACAGGACTGAGTGACTAAACTGACTGACTTCCCAGGTGGCTCAGATGTAAGACTCTGCCTGCCAATGCAGGAGACAAGGAGATGTGGGTTCAATCCCTAGGTTGGGAAGCTCCCTTGGAGGAGGAAATGGCAACTCAGTCCAACATTCTCGTCTGGGAAACCCCATGGACAGAGGAGCCTGGCAGGTTACAATCCATGGGGTTGCAAAGAGTTCGACTGAACACACAGAGACACATTAAATTTGCATATTACATGTGAAAAAATCTATAGGGCGGTTACATTATCTATCAATTTTATTCAAGACATTATTTTGAAAAGGAGTATTCTGTCAAAGGTGAAAATATATGGTTAATTACCTCAGCTTCAGAGTCCTTCAGTTTTTGAACTTTTTCTTTGACCTTCATCTCAAACACCTGTTCCATCTCCATCTCCATCTTCTTCATTTTAGCTACATGTTCCCTTCTTTCTTCTTCCATTTGTGCAAGAGGGCTCCTATTATGAACATTAAAGATAATCATTAAATGTCTAAAAATGAAAAGTGTAATATAAAACTCTGAAAGTGATGAAAACAAATGAGCTGCTGTATGCCATTACTAAATTCTCTGCTTTCTGTTTTTTGAAAACAAGCTTCAAAAGAAGCTTTTAATTATTCTGACACCACCTTAAATAACATAGAACACAGATTTGAAGTTTTATGTATGAACATATGAAAAAATTCTTCAGAAACTTTTAAAATGAATAAATATTTACAATCTAGAACTTCCTTCCATGAAGTTTCATAACCTGAAGTCTCCCCAAACCTAATGCATATCAAATATAAAGAAAACACATAAAACAGACTGTATAAGGAAAATGGAAAAGACACATTTCCTAAATACATTCTCAAAAAGAAAAACTAGAAGAAAATTAATTTTTAAACAAAATTTTAATATGAAAAAATGGTATTGAGTTAATGGAGGAGGAGGAAGGGAGGCAGAAAAAGAGAGCATCAGAAGCAAATGATATCCTGACATTTCTGAAATGCCAGAAAACAGACATTAAAAAGTAGTTCACTCTATTAAAGTCCACAGACTCAAATCTCTGCACAATGTTTTCCAAAATTTTATGTTGAAAAATACTACAAATATGCTTTATGTGAAAGCTAGTATACTTTTAGAGAAAAGAGAATGGCAAAGTAGCAGCAACCTACTACAGTCCCAGAGAAGAGAGAAAAGTGGGCTCTGTAGCCTTCAGGATCTCTAAAAACCTATTCCAATACACTGGGACAGCTTAAAAGAGGCAGGCCCTTCCTTTTCTGACTTTGTTGATAAAACACATATATTGCGCTTCCAAAAAAACAAACTTTGACCATTTAATTGCAAACCTAAATGAATAAAGTGGTTAAAAAAGTTAAATTGTGGCTTAAAAACAAAATCAGGCTTTGTATTTCATCTATAACTTCAAGGCTAGTCACTTTAATCTTGATTTGACACACTCTGATTATGGTGACTTCTCTCCTTATGAGGCTGAATATTTCTGACCATCATAGCACTATTCTTCCCTATCAAGGAGGAGAACAAGAGACCAAGATGGAATGTATTAAATGAACAACAGGACAGAAAGAACACTGCCTTACTGATTTTTCTTAGCAAAAAGGAAAGACAAAAATGTGATGTACCATTGTGACCAAGAGGATTTGTTTTTGCAATTAGTGTAAGTTAGAACAAAATGTTACTTAACTAAAGGATATTTCATCAAAATAACAAACCTGCAGTATGTTTTAATAATTAAACAATTAATCAGAAGTTCTGAAAACGAAAATAAACCAAACATTAACTTAGGAGAATCAACATTCAAAAAGCCAGGTAAACTGGAACAAATTTTAAAGTGTAAATATCATTATTTCACTAAAAGCTGATATATTTATGGCAGGTATTTTTAATATAGGTGCCTCAGATCTCTTGGGCAGAGTGTCAATGAATGTCCTGAAATCATACAACAAACGTGTGTGTGTGTGTTGTGTGTTCATACAAGCATTTTTTCTAGTAATAGGGTTCAAAGCTTTTGTTTGATTTCTATAAAACTCACTTCTGCCATTCTCCAAAACACTTTTAGGCTCTAGGAAAAAAATACTCATAAAAATGATTTTTGAATTGGCCATCTTAAATAACTGAATATGTTAAGCAACTTAAGACTACCCAACAACACTGTTGCAACTTGAAAATATATTGTAAACATTAAATAAATTATAAGTAAACACTAAAATTTTAAAAAATTAAAATTCAGATGGAATTGTGATTTTAAAGTTAAATATATATTCTCACTAATAATAACCTATCTATATAATACTCTTTAATTTCATCCTTGGGAGGAATAAGCCAATCCATATAAATGTAAAGAATTTGTAGTATACTTTGCACATGAAAAGGCTACCTACCACCTTACTAAGAGTGGAACACTGTCACCTAAATTATCATTTAAATAACTCTTGGAGGAAAACAGAAGACTGTAGAGCTTTGATGTTTTAAAATTTGTTTTTAAATATTAAAAATCTTTACATACTAAAACTGCTTATGTCTTTGGAAAAACAAATGAAATGTCTTCAAGTGTGCCATATCTAAAAGAACAAAAAATACAGAGACTTATTAGCACACATAAATGGAGAAGAAAAAGGTAACCCTCTCCAGTATTCTTGCCTGGGAAATCTCATGGACAGAAGAGCCTGGAGGGCTACAGTCCATGTGGTCACAGAAGTGGGACATAACTTAAGTGACTAAACATCAACAAAACGCACTTACAGTAAACCACAATAAAAACAGCAATTAAAAGCAAATCCACAGATTTTACAATTAAGGGGCTCAGCTGGTAAAGAATCCACCTGCAATGCAGGAGACCTGGGTTCAATCCCCGGGTTGGGATGATCCCCTGGAGAAGGGAAAGGGAAAGGATCCTACCCACTCCAGGACTGTGGCCTGGAGAATTCCATGGACTATAGTCTGTGGGGTCGCAAAGAGTCGGTCACAACTGAGCAACTTTCACTTTCATGTTCCTAAAACAAAAGTTTATGGCCAAATTTGTTGAAGATAGTTAATTTCTTTTCCAAATTCTGTTACTAATCCCTATACCAAATCATTATCAAAGTAAATATGCTATGCAACTGTCTTCTGACAGTCTGCTCAAATTTCTAAACCTATTTACATATGCATACTTTTAAAAAGATGTTCAATATTTCACACTTGAGGTACTTTGTACTTTGTCTTTCAACCTTGTAAAAATACTTGCCTCTAACTAAGAGTGATATTTCAGTGTTATAAGAAAATAGTCACACATATAAAAAATTAATTTTTTGAAGACTCTTACCAGTCAAAATGATTTTGTAAATCTAATTGTTAAATTAATTAGCATCTCAATCTAGTCATCTTTATTAAAGTGCTATTTAGAAAACCGTAATACAAAAATGTGTTTATAATGCAGAAAACAGGAAAAAGGATAACTTTTTGTCATCACTTTTTTCAAATGAAACTTTATTAGATAGCTAGAAAAACCATTTAAATTATTTCATTGTCTGCCCACTTTTTAATGAAAATGCTTGTTGACACACATAAACCAGCTAAAGCTTATAAACTTAAACTTTAGTTAGAGAAATTCAATGTAACTCAATCAAAAAAATAAAAAGACCCGGTAAAAGATTTTTAAAAAAACAGGCCAACATAACCTGAACATCATATTAAATCCTCAAAGATGCAACTTAGCTTCTTTTAGGGATCTTTTCAAGGAGATCCTGATAAATGACTTACCCTTTTCATGTGACCAATAACAGAATCACAGCAAGGACCACATTTAAGGCTGACCTAAGACCCTACTGTGGTTGTGTTATACAACCTACATTTTGGTTGTATAAATGTATAAATGCTCAAATGTATTACATTTTGAGCAAACGAAAAGAACCAAATTTCATTTAAATTATATGTGGTCTTTCCTGAAGAACTCATTAAGCAAGTACATTTACATACTTTTGCTTCTTAGTTTGGTGGTTTGGCAGGTCACTATGTATATAAACATGTAGCAATTTTCATACAGCATTATCCAACAGAATTTCAGTTAAATTAAGGATTTCAAAGAGCAACAAAAGTTTCCAAACATTTTGGGAAACAATAGTTACTAACATTTTATTTTGCCAAGTGAGAGTGTTAAAACTAAACATAAATAAAACAATACCATCATCATATTTTCATGAAAGGACACATGAATAAAAGATGTAATTTAAAAAAAAAGGGGAGGGGATTTCAGAAAACTGTCTTTATGTATCTTTAGATCAATGAAAACTTTGTCATGTACCAAAGGAGTTATGAGGATTACCCTTTGGAAACCTGTATTTTCAGCCATTTCTATGAATTCAGTTATTGATACAAATGGAGAAGGCTATAGAAAACAAAAATAAAATTAACATATGGGAAAAAGGTAACCACAACTTAACCATCTCAATAAAGCAAAACAAATACAGAAATAGAGTGAATCACACAAGTTTTTTGGCTTCCCAGGGCATGTAAGTTATGTTTATACTATACTTTATTAGATGTGCAATAGCATTATGTCTAAAAAAAAATAATGTATGAAAAAGTAAAAGTGTTAGTCACTCGGTTATATCCGACTCCTTGTGACCCATGGACTGTAGCTCACCAGGCTCCTCTGTGGAATTCTCCAGACAAGAATACTGGAGTGGGTAGCCATTCCCTTCTCCAGGGGACCTTCCCAACACAGGGATCAAACCTGGGACTCCTGCATTGCAGGCAGATTCTTTATCATCTGAGCAACTAGGGAAGCCCATAAAGAACACTATTCCAATTTTCTATTGAGTAGCCAAGAGGAATTTGATGGCAACGAAATAATATGATTTTTTACTAAATAAATAATGCCATTCATGGCAGGAATTGATATATACTTACTTAGTAAGTTGCCCTTTATTCTTGTTATTATCAACTCCATTATAAGTCACAGCTGCCAGTTTTCTGCTCCGGTAGTTCTCATAGTGTACATTATTAGTGACATCTTTCAAGTCCTGCATATGTGTTCTGTCATAAATAAAAGACACATAAATAATTTGCTTCTATTAAAAAAGCTTTGGTGTAAATTCAAAATTTTAGCAAACAAAAAATTCAGATGAAACTTTTCAAGGAAGACAGCATTTATCTGTCTTCACTTACATGTAAGGGGAAGCAAGATACAATAAGCTAACTTGACATTAATGGACATTTAAGTTCCAAATTAAAGTTTAGAAGCCATAAATTCTCTCAAAACATTTACTAAACAATGACAATGCTAGAGAAGAGTATTTACCTTTACAGTATATATTTTATTTTACTAGAGAAGGAAAGGTAGATTAGTTCCTACTGAAGTTCAGAAACCTAAAAGAAATTGCTTTCCTTAATATTTCCTTAATATTACTAATATTTGAGTTTTTATTCAGGTTAATATATAGGAATACATAGATTACATATCAAGTTGGATTCAAACTGGGAAATTTTAATTTTGAATAAATTTCTGTTTATTCCAATTGTCTGGTAAATGTGGTATTTTGGTTAATGAATGTCTGCTCATAGCAGACATTATCTATGATACATAAAATCAATATATAGGAGATACCTATACATGAGACAATTTTACCATTCCCTAGTGTTTCAAGATGCTAAAAGACTCCTGTGAGCTGCTCTATTGTATCCTTTACCAATGCAGTATTCTTGGATATACACGGTGTGGCAGTACTCTGTATCATTCTATCTTCCTTTTTGTCATCATCCATTCCTGCATTTCTAATCCCCTATCTTTCATCTCTACCACTTTACCAAAACTCCCTTATGAGAGACAAACATAAAGGTGTTATTCTGTTTTTATTCTGCCTGACAGCCAAGAAACATTTACTATTACTTTTCCCTTTTGTGATGGCCAATTACTATAATTCACCCTCTACTGAACATTTTTGTGCAGTTCTCTGATAGTTTACTCCTATTTCTAAGACTGGGTTTTCCACAAGTCTCATTGTCCTTTATACTCTGCCCCTTAATGAATATACACTTTCTATGGCCACTGGAATTATCTAAAGCTCTATCCTTCTCTACTTCTGTCAAGTCAGACAGTTTCTTACTCCAAGCATATCCAATGATTGGGACTGAATTTGTCACTGACTCTCAAACTTACTTCAGAGTTCTTCCATTCTGCTTTGGGAGCTCTCCTGGCAGTCGAAGTCAAGCCACTCTAACCCAAGACAACCTTCTCCTTGGCTGCCAGTCTTTTCTATGGTACCAGTATATGTGACAGGTGACAGCATATAACCTTGTCAACTATAAACATCCCCTTTTACAAAACACGTGCCAACACCTTTTGCACTCTTGCCATACAGCATATAATGGGCCCTGCAAAAAACTTATTTGGAGCTGAGATGTGATAAACTTGTTGATTTTCTAGGACACATAACTGTTTTCAATTTCTCTAAGTAGAGAATAATAAAAACAAATAACCATGCCAGTATAAAACAATCTTTTTGTAATTTTAAATATCATATATTACCTCATCAATGCATCATTAAAAAAATCATTAAAGGACCTGATATAAAGTACTTAGTAGCTGAAATACAAGATATATAAAATAAGGTGGACTTATTAACTAGCTATTAAACTATTTTTGTTAATGTCATTGAACACTTTAGATAATGAAAGATTTTTCCCTTTCACTAAAATAACCTTTTTTTATGATGACTTGGTTCTGGTATTTTTCAGGTTATAAAAGTATCTATTTCCACTTAATTAAACACATTTTATTTTACTCTTAAAAATCAACTCATTCTTCCACACTTAAAATAATCAGTATTCTCTCCACAGTTTCTTGAATGTATTTATCTTTTCCATTTCCTGATTGCTGATACTATACCATTCTCTTCTCTCCTTTTGTTTTCCTTCTCTATTTGATTTTGGCACTATCTACTGCCACATCCTGAAATTATTTTTATCAAGTTTTCCTCTTTTCCATTGTCTTCCTTGCTTTGTCTGCAACAGTCAGTTCTCTAAATTAGCAAAATGACATAGCTTTGAACTTGGGTCTTTCTTAGAAGCAATCACTACTCCTGACTTTAACCTATAGGATTTCACTTAATTGGAACTCATAGACATATGGAATATTGGTATTGATATTTCCTTCAAGTATTTATTAAATATCTACTAGGTACCTTTATCATAAAGACATGAGCTACATACCATATACCTTACCTCTCCTCTGAACTTAGAAGGAAAAGCAATAAAGTAAAATATTCCTAAACTTATTTTCAAAGTATATTTATCAAGGATGTTTTACACGTTTCAAAGACTATAAATGAAAAATTATGTTAAGAGGCAAAGTAAACATCTAGCAGAAGTTTAAGTGGACACTTATGCCTTAGGAAAGAAAAAACAAGTGTGCTAAAACAAATTTAACAAATAAATGAAATTTTTATTAAGCAAAATTGCATAACCATCTACCTCAAGAAGTGGAAGACAATATCTTCATTCTACTTGATAAAAATGTTAAGTAGGATAACTCCCAATCCCACAGTTAAACATCTGATGACTCTATTTATCTTAATCCATCTTAAGGTAACTATTTTCATAAATCCTTCTCTATCTGGTTCCGCTCCATGAAAATATACTACTTAATACTTACTCTGAATTTCTTTAATAAATGTAAATGTTATCATCATAGCATATATCTATTTATATATATCATATATAAAAATTATGTAATATTACATAATTTTAGAATTTTTAATATTTCCACACATGTATGATGTCTTGTTGCTTTCCTGTAGGAATGGTCCATTTGCTTGTAATGCTTGTATACTACTGAGTCCCACTCATCAGAGAGGAGGCTGCATACCTTCAAATGTTCAAAGTCTGGCTAGTAACTAGCCTTCCTTTCTATAGTATTTTAGGTACATAGGGAATTACTGACTGCATATATAAAAAACACGTAAGACAAAGTTAAAGATTATCATTGCTTCAAGCACTAGGAAAGTAGCATAGATTTAAAATTGAGGAAAATAATAAAATCAAAGGGAATGCACTGGCAATTAATATTTATGAAACATTTTTTACATATATAAAATCATCAGAGATTATTAGTTCTTCTGAAGTCACATTTTCAAAATGGAAGAGAAAGCAAAGAGATCGTAGTAGAACCTGAAGCACTGTTTTCTCAAAACCAAGGAAGATGAAGATCCTTTCATGTGCATTTGCTCTTCTCCCACGGTGAGGCCTGGCAACCGCTGCGGCTGAATTAACACCATCATCTACTTTCTATCAGAGCATCTAGTCATGAGTTCTTTTGAGAAAAATCAATTACATGGCAATCTCAATTTCAAAATTCACTCCCATCTCTTTTATATTTCTTGAGGTAGCTGCTGCTGCTAAGTCGGTTCAGTTGTGTCCGACTCTGTGCAACCCCAGAGACGGCAGCCCACCAGGCTCACACGTCCCTGGGATTCTCAAGGCAAGAACACTGGAGTGGGTTGCCATTTCCTTCTCCAACGCATGAAAAGTGAAAAGTAAAAGGGAAGTCGCTCAGTCGTGTCCGACTCTTCGCGACCCCATGGACTGCAGCCTACCAGGCTCCTCCGTCCATAGGATTTTCCAGGCAAGAGTACTAGAGTGGGGTACCATCGCCTTTTCCTCTTGAGGTAGCAGCTGGACTCAAATTGTCCCCCTCACTTTTAAGAATGATCTTGTTGCTGTTCCATGATTTCCAATTATCATCAATATTCCTGTTACTTCTACATAGCTAAAGAAATTCTTGTACACTGGGAAAGTGGAGAGTAGTATGAAAATGAAGAGACATCAACTTAAGACGGACATCTAAAACTGGAGGCTGAAAAGAATAGTATGTATTGAGGGTCTGGAGAAGCAAGCATGATGAGAGAGGGAAAAAAGAGCAAAAGGGTATGAAATAGCATAAAGAAGGAATTTATCTCTCCATGAAAACAATGAGGTTCATTTTGATCCTCTTTTTGTTCCGTCTCTGGGTCTTTTCAACTTTTTCTTCAGAATTTCCTCTCTGCTGTTAATTTTCTAATTCAGGTCCTGGTTCCTCTAACCAGAATTAACTCAATGTCCTGTTTTCACATGATTTCCTTCTCTTTCATCAGACGTACAAGGTACAATTTAGGACTAATGTTTTTCCCTCCTGGGAGGAAGATCAGTTTTTCACAGTGTTTCAGTAACAAAAATGCTCCACTCACCAGCTACTAAGCTGTGTATCTTTTAAATATTTGAAGTCCAGCTTCTGACCTAAAACTTAAGCCTTCTCTTCCAGTTTCCACAAGCTTTTCACATTAAAGAGGAGCAAAAGCCTGTTCCTTTCTACTTTCATATTTCTTTCAGTATTAAACCGCAACACAAACTACAATGATTGAAAGACCCACTTTCCTATATATCCCTAGCCACACAGCCTATTTTGTATTTTTCCTCTAGAGTTTAAAACCTGGGCAAAATAATCCAAATCTGTCTCTAGGCAGTGCTTGCTTCAGTGCTAGAATGAAGATACCAATTTAAATTAGCTAAATTTATAGAAGACAAAAAACTAAATCTGAGACTAATTTTATTTAGGGAAAGTAAAATCTGTGTTATTTTCATCACTGTTTACACTTACCTTATCAACATATTTCTTAGAATTGTAAAATCACAATGTTCACCATTTTCAACTACAAAAAAAAAAAAATCAGACCATATGTATTACTTTCACTAAACCCATTCTTTTCAAAGGAAACTGGGTGTTAACAATGAGAGAATATACAAAATATTAAATACCTTAGGTCAATGTTTCATTAAGACTTTAACACTATAAAACAGTACTTAATGTTGGGGGTCAAGGGTGGGTGGGTGAGGAATCACTTTAGAAAAACCACAAGTTAACCAAAATGAAAACCTAAGCCAAGAAACTTTAATGTTCCTTTTTTTTTTTTTAATGTATCACTAAAAGGGGGATAACCTAAAACTAAAGATACAAAGCAATTTCCTCTGTGCAGTTTTCTAAGGTCTATACTAGTTTTAAAGTCTCAGCTCAGAAACTGAAGGTTACATGGTGATGAAAAAAGCTGAGAGTGAGCACAGTATCTCTAGTTGGGAAAGTCACTCGTAAGAACATTAACTTGGAAAATATCCTAAAAATTATGTATGTTTTTAAAGTAATATCAACAAATTATAATCATGACTCAAACTTCATTCCAAGTTACTATAACACTGAAGATTAAATATTAGTATAAACCAGTATAATGAACACAAAGTTTGCGAAACATGTCTAATGCCAAGAAGGCTTCCAAGAATTGACTCTATAACTAAGATTATATTGCTGTTTAAAAGTCCTTTAAAAAATTAGTATAGAGGATCTCTTAATAACAAACTTTCTTGCTCTAAAAATGTGATGCCAAGAAGTTGACTTCTGCCCTGAAGAAAGCAAAACGCAAACGTTTTAATTGGGCTTCTGACAGTTGTTCTCATTCTTTAAGGTTCTAGACCCAACTGAGACTCAAATAAAAATGACAGGCCTTTTCTCCAAAATTGTTTTCAATTTCAGAAGGTTTATTAGATCCCTTGGAGCAATTTTTGGGCCCCAGGTAAAGAACCCCTGCATTGTAAGTGTGTTTTCAAACAAGAAAACAGGAATAGGCTTAATGGTGAGGCAGAGGTGGGAGGATGAATACTGACAAGTGGCTTCTAAAGTACTACAATGTTAAGATTTAACACATACTTGCCTGACACAACAGGACATAAGGTCTGAGAAATGAAAGAATGTATTTAATAAGGAGATGAGACTCAACGAAACTGAATTCAGATCTTTGAAAATCTAGACTATATCAATGCAGTATGCATATTATACTACTTACAAAATACAAATTTTTATAACATTTGTGAGATCTTATAGAAAGCCATTCACTGAAGAAAACCTTACCTTCTGCAACACCCCAAGGATACTGCCTTCCTCTGACCCTTTTTCCATTAACTTCAATGATAGTATTACTACCTACCACAGCAAGAGGTAAACGGTCCTATAAAACAAAGTATTCTTATTCAAATACATCTCTGTAGTCCTCACAAATTCAAGAATAAAGAAGTTACATTACTCAACAGGTAAGCAAAAAACATTATTACCCCAACAGTTTTTGCATTCACTTTCATCGGTCATTCAATTACTATTAGTAAATTGCCATTGTATGGCATTGTTACCAATGTAAACAATAAACAAAATTATACTTTCACTAAAATTTAATACTACTAAGGCATATACTGATCAGATTATTTGTTAAAGCATCATTCCAAAAAGAAGTGTTCCATAATGGAAAATTTTAAAAGGGTAAAAAATACATTGGCAGCTAGAAGGAAAATAATGAGACTTGTGGCTAGTTTGCCTACTTGATCATAAATCAACCTTAATAGCTCTAGAAGCAGACAATGTTATTAATCAATATATCATTTTTAGATCCAGGGTACTTAGGAAACCACTATAAGTTAAAAATACAGAAAATTATGTCAGAATAGATTTTTGATTGATTTTTATAAAAGAACAAAATAAAACATATGTTTGGCTCTTAAAGAATAAGCATAATAGTGCTTAAGAGCAAATCCTTTGTCTTCTCATTATGCTTCCCCTTTCATTCCCATTACCTGTTTGTTTCTAAGGGGAAAATTACAAAATACGAAATCAGTTAATTGAAAACCATCTGAAAACAAGAACTGTTACTTATCTCTCTATTCCATATAATACTTTATTATACATAACAGTCAAACAACAAAGTTAATCATAAAGGTGAACTAAACAGTCAATAATCTCATTTATTTTGTTAAATCAATTGTTTAAAAACATTTATATATGTATATGCCACATGGCATGTGGGATTCTTAGTTCCCTGACCAAGGATTGAAGTTGGGGCCCCTGCAGTGGAAGTACAGTCTTAACCGCTGGACCATCAGGAAGTCGCTATGAACACTGCTATTTCTGGTCTTTACAGCAGCTATTATAGACAGTATTGCTGCTGCTGCTGCTGCTGCTGCTGCTGCTAAGTCGCTTCAGTCGTATCTGACTCTTTGTGACCCCATAGACGGCAGCCCACCAGGTTGCTCTGTCCCTGGGATTCTCAAGGCAAGAACCCTGGAGTGGGTTGCCATTTCCTTCTCCAATGCATGAAAGTGAAAAGTGAAAGTGAAGTCGCTCAGCCGTGTCCGACCCCACAGACTGCAGCCCACCAGGGTCCTCTGTCCACGGGATTTTCTAGGCAAGAGTACTGGAGTGGGGTGCCATCGCCTTCTCCGAGATAGTATTGCTAAGGCCCTAAAATATGTTAGTATATGTATGGGAATGAACCTACCTTTATCTTTTTAACAAGCTTATTTTCTTCTTCATCATCTGTCTCTGGGAATTCATATATTTTAATTTTATGTTCTTGGATTTCTTTCATTATCTAAGATGAAAGAGGAAGTCAGTAAAAGAGCACCACATATAATTTTAGACATTAGCTTTATTTTTATTATACTCTTCTTAAATTTCTGAGTCTTTAGCTCCAGTTCCTTTACTGTTTTTCAACAATGCAAAATGTAATTTAAAACCAAAATAGTATGCTGGTGTTTTTTTTCTATAAAGTTTATATATAAGTACCATTCTCTAAATCCAATTGCTTCAGAATGTTAAACTTATAAGGTTACAATACCCAAAGAGTTCTAAAAATGAAGTAAGAGTCCAGAAACAGCTTCACTAGTTGATTTCTACTCTAGTGGTTTTGGGTCATTTATTTATAATGCCTGAGATACCTTTAGACAAATTCTTACCAACTATTTTATTCAGCTGAATCAACAGAGCTTAAACTCACCTAAAGTTTTTAGCAGAATTGAGCAAAGGTAAATAAAATTAAGTATAACACTGGCTCTAGGGGAAAAAATATGTACTTATCAGAAAATATCCGTGCATGTACGTGTGGATACACACACATCAAGGAGCAACAGATAAAAGATCAGGCAAGCACACAGGGAGAAAACACGCCCTGGAAATTAAGAAGCTAATGAATTTATAATAATAATCAATGAGAATACAGAAAAAAAGAAAGACAACTTACTAGTAACATCAGAAGTGACCTCAAATTAATTTATTTTGTCCAAAGTCACTCTAAATTCAAATAAGAATACAGACATCCAAATAGTGTTGAATTACCTACCCTATTCAAACTTATAACAAACAAACTGATGGCTAATAAACCTAAAACTAGCTCCCTGCCTGTACTGGTGGTTTAATGTTACACTCACTACCAGGGTCCCCAGCACAGTAAAGGGACCTGAAACAAAATGTGCTACACGGCTACCAAAGCAGACAGAATTGCCGTGGAAATAAACAAGACCACGTATCTTCTATAACTGGGTCATGTATCTAGTTAGAAAAAAAAACCTAAGAATAAATGATGAGGTGTCAGATTATGTGCCAACCTAATGTTGGCCAAAAAGTTCATTTAGGTTTTTTGGTAAGCTTTCTGAACACACTTTTTGGCCAACCTGATACATGCCTAGAAGAAAAAAGAAAGACTAGTAGCTAGCTCTAAGAGCAATGGCTTTTAGTCAGAGGTTGTATATTAAAATAGCCCAAGTGAGCTTCTTCACGATAACAAATACAAAGCTGTATCTTAACCTACAAAACCAACTAGTAGAGCTGTGGTCCAATAACTCATTTTGAAAAAGTTCTCTACATGAGTCGGATAAACACCTCTGGTTAAACACTACCTGTCCCTGCCCCCCTGCTTTTTTTTAAAGAATAAATAAAGAAAAAGTAAATTGACAACCATTGCAAGTGACCAATTTGGAAGTAGAGATCACTGCTTATTCACCTTTTTTATTTCTTCATTTTTAGTACAATTCCAAATTAAGATAAAAGAGAAATATTACTAATACTATATGATTAGTATCTGAACTTAGAAACAGCAAATTACAAAATAAAAATGGAGCTAATAAATGTAAAATAAAAAATTTCCTGATAGAAATATCAGATATAGTAAAAATGATGTAGTAAAACATTCTAAAAATTTATACAGATTTAACACAATTTCAAAGCAAATTTCCACAGGTTTTTGTTTTTCTAATAGTTTTCAAGTTATTCTAAAATTCATACTGAAAAAGATGAAGAACCAAAGTACTTTGTTACAAAAAACTAGAAGGACAGTAAGAGATAATAAACTCTAAAATCTATTTTAAAATATTATACAACTTAGCTTCAATTTAAAAGACATATAGTGCTAGATGCTCAGTTGTGTCCAAGTCTTTGCAACCCCATGGACTGTAGCCTGCAGGCTCCTCTGTCCATGGAATTCTCAAGAATACTGGAGTGGATAGTCATTCCCTTGTCAAGGAGATCTTCGTGACCCAGGGATCAAACCCAGGTTTCCTGCACTGCAGGCAGATTCTTTACTGTCTGAGCTACCAGGGAAGCTCTTAAAAGACATAACACTGGCCTAAAATTTAAAAATAGGCTACTAGAATAGGAAAGTAGTTCTAGAAACTGATCCTACCATTTCATAAGATACAATATATAATAAACCAAAAACATAACACTGAGGGAAAACTAAACCCCTGCTTTAAAATGTTCAGCTTTTCTGGAAAACTGAAAGTTAAAGACATTATTACGCATCATCTTAATCCAAAAAAGTTTAAAAAAAAATAATGACAATGCTAGCAAGGCACTGCAACAAACATACCTGTCATAAAAGGAATTTTGACTGCTTTATTGAGAAAGCACCAAGACAAAATGCGGGGGGGGAGGGTAATAAAATAATTATACCCTTTAAAAAGTAATCCTCTCCCCAGAAATTCAGTCTAGGAAAGTAATACTTCTATAAAGGGTGTGGGGAGAGGCAGTGGCACAAGCTATACAGAAAATCTAAAATGGAGCTTCCCTTGTGGCTCAGCTAGTAAAGAATCCGCCTGCAATGTGGGAGACTGCCTGTGGGGACGGGTGGTGGTGGAAGCTATACAGAAACATCTAAAATAGCCTTATTTAAATTGACAAAGGATAAGGGCATTATGGTTTCCCAGGTGGCTCAGTGGCAGAGAATCCACCTGCCAAAAGAGGAGGCACAAGAGACAGAGATTCGATCCCTGGGTCAGAAGATCCCCTGAAGCAGGAAATGGCAACCCACTCCAGTATTCTTGCCTGGAAAATTCCATGGACCGAGGAGCCTGGTGGGCTATAGTCCATGGGATCACAAAGAGTTGGATACAACTAAACAACTGAGCACACACACTGAAGGGCATGATAATACTTATGGGCTCCTAGGAGAAAACTAAAGCAGGAGACTATTTTCAACAGTTATTTTTAATATAGTGTAAACAACCACACACACACAGTAAAGTAGCAGGAGGAACACACTGTAACACATTATAATGAAAATATGCAAAACTGCAAATTACATGAATAGTATTAGAATCCTAAGAATTTCCAAACTCATTTTACTTACCTGTTTCTTAAACTGTTGGCATTCCTCTGGTGTGAGTGTGTCTGCTTTGGCAATAAGTGGAATGATATTCACTTTTTCATGCAAACGCTTCATAAACTCAATATCCAATGGTTTAAGTCTGAAATATACAATATTTAATATGACTGGATTGACCAATTTGGGAGAACAGACTTTTCACATTCCAATGCTAAAATTACATACACTGGAACTACTTAATTTCCTCATCAGAAACACTCTCTAAAGATGTATATTGGGCCAGTAACAGGAAGAACAGGATTTCAAGAAGCACTGGAATGCCTAAGAAAGATTTGACTCCTGTGTTTTAATACCCTGGTCACAGTATGTGGGCCCAAAAGTAGAATCAGAAAATCCAGAAAGGCTCCTAATAAGCTTTCCTACAAGAGACTCTACTTATCACTCAAATTTGGGAAATCTGTCTTGTTTTTAAATGAAAAATTATAATCCTCTTTTACTTCTTGTTACCCAGTACATTTCTCAGTGAAGGGGCTCAAAAGAACATCTTCTTCATCATCCCTTTTATTCATTACACTCTAACTATTGCCTCCACTTGGCCATACTTTTAAGGTCACCAAATACTTTCAGGCTGCTAATATAATTAGTCAGCAGCAGCCAACTCAGAAACACTGTGGTGTTTAATGGTATTTTTAATTTGCCCATTATGCAGCACAGACATTACTCTCTCACAAGCTGTTTACTTAAAGTAAGTTCCAGGATCCTCTTTGTAAGTTAGTCCCTTAAAAGGTACATGCCTCAGAATTCTCTATTAGGTCTTTTCTTCTCTACATTCTATAAGCTTATCATTAACTACAACAACTTCAATATCCTTTATGGCTTAATAACTCCCAAGTCTTTATACCTAGCCCAGACCTCATTCTTATGTTCCAGGCTTGTGTTCACCTGATGGAAATACTACTCGGACATTCCATTTTGGCACCTCAAAATCATAAGTTCATCTGAACCCCCAAATACCCCCTCCCCTTCTATACTTTCTATCTCAGCAAGTAACACTTCAATCCACCCAGTTACTCAAAGCTGAAATCCAGGACTCAGACTGGATAAACTTCCTCTATTTATCCATTCCAAAGATTCACCAGAACCTGCTGAACAAATAAAAATATTTATATATTTATCTCCTTTCCATTACTTTGGTTCAGGCCACCAAACTTTGATAATGACAACAATCTGTCTGGTTTCCCTCAAAACCATGCACACTGCAGTCAGTATGATGTTTCTAAAATCCAATTCTGATCAAGTCATTCCCAGACTGAAAACCTTATTAAAGCCAGATTCCTTAAGTGAGTGTGGCCTACGAAGCCTGTGAAAACATAACCTCTTTAGCTGACCTCATCTCTCAGCATCCCTTAGCATTTTTACTACTTTTGACTTCCAATATGCCAGCCTTTTTGAACTTCTCACAATATCGTGAAATCACCATACTTTCCCATCCCCGTTCTAGCTGGCTTGCCTAATTCCTATTTGTCCTTTAGGACCTAGCTTACTATGCTCCTCTGAGAATTCTTCTCCAACCTAAAACTAGAAGCCTCAAGGATCACAACACTTAATCTGTCATATAGTAACCACCTACTTGTGTATTTGTTCTTCCCATCTTCTCACTAGAAGATCCTTAAGAGCAAAAGCCTTTGTCTCATTCATCTCTTCTGTAATATCTAGTACAGTGCCAACACTTGAGAAGGTGTTCAAATATGTGCTGACTAAAAAACTAAGCTGCTGTAATTTTCCTTACATCTTTGAATAACTGTAAATGAAAATCACCTATTCCTCACATGCAGAATACACTAGACTAAAAATTAGTATTTAACAAAATAAATGAAGATAACAGCAGTATTTTGCATAGAAATACAGTATTCCTTAGCTTTGATAAAACATGAGGAAAATGGAATAAAGGTCTAATTTCATTATAAATTTTATGGACTAATATTTTAAAATAAACAGAAAGCCCTTGTTTGAGTTCTCTTAACATACTATAATTTAATATATATATTGGTGGGTGTGTTGGCGGTGTGTCCAGAGACTAATGGGAGAAGGCAATGGCAACCCACTCCAGTGTTCTTCCCTGGAGAATCCCAGGGACGGGGGAGCCTGGTGGGCTGCCATCTATGGGGCTGAGCAGAGTCGGACATGAGTGAAGTGACTTAGCAGCAGCAGCGGCAGAGACTAATGAGATACTCCTTTTTTACTGATGAATAATACTATACTTCTTTGTGGTAGTGACCCGCTGACTTGCAGAAAGACAGGGTAAGAAGGCAGGAAGGCAGATATGGAGAAATGAGACAGCTTCAATTCTAATTCTCATCTTAAATCCTTTAAATTTTGATATTAGCATTCAGAGAACACTACAGAAAGAGTGTGTGGCTGGAATAACACCGTATTTATCTATAAACAGCACCCTTATCTCACTAGTGGTAACTGAAAAACCTTTTGATTTTGAGAAAATATTTAAGTTTTTGCCTGTTTTTCATCAATCATTACATAACAACACTAAATATAAAAGCCATGGCTCAGTCAATTGATCTCGGATTTGGGACTGCCCTGGTGTTTCAGTGGTTAAGAATCTGCCTGCCAATGCAGGGGACACGGGTTTGATCCTTGGTTTGGGAAGACTCCACATGCTGTACAGCAACTAAGCCCTTGTGCCACAACTACTCAGCCCATGTGCAGCAACTACCGAAGCCTGCACACCCTAGAGCCCATGCTCTGCAAGAGAAGGCACTGCAATAAGAAGGCCAAGCACCTCAACTAGAGTAGCCCCTGCTTACCACAACTAGAGAAAGCCCACACACAGCACTGAAGACCCAGCAGAGCCAAAAAATAAATAAATTTAAAGAGAGAAATATGGAGCACATAAAATAAACTTAATTATTTCCACTATATATATTTTTTTTAAATCTCACCTTTGTAAATTTTTAGAGTTTACCTTCCAGATTATATGCAGGACAAAGTTAAATTACTACCACTACCACCTCATTAAACTGGTAACAGAAAAGAATTCAGTTAATCTATAATTTTAATGAATCTTGCAAGGAGATCCAACCAGTCCATTCTAAAGGAGATCAGTCCCGGGTGTTCATTGGAAGGACTGATGCTAAAGCTGAAACTCCAATACTTTGGCCACCTCATGCGAAGAGTTGACTCATTGGAAAAGACTCTGATGCTGGGAGGGATTGGGGACAGGAGGAGAAGGGGCCGACAGAGGATGAGATGGCTGGATGGCATCACCGACTCGATGGACATGAGTTTGAGTAAACTCCGGGAGTTGGTAATGGACAGGGAGGCCTGGCGTGCTGCAATTCATGGGATCACAAAGAGTTGGACACGACTGAGCAACTGAACTGAACTGAATATAAAATATTAAATTGTAATCTAAGTTAACAAGATTTTACACTTAAAGTAAAACAACATTTATAGAACATTTATTATTTCAACTTTCCAAGAGGAAGATACTTGAAAATAGCCATGACAAGGAAATCAGGGAAGTCAACTTCTCAAACATAAAATGACAGGGCTGAAGAATATTAAAACAGTTTTTACAAAATTAAACTTTAGATATAACCTTTATAAAAGCCCTGATAAAACCCTCTGCCCTTTTAAACTAGAAAACAAATTTTAAAACCTTACAAAATGCCCACAGAAAACACTTATTTCACAAGAGATTACATACTGGTTGAAATTTTTCCTCTATCCATTTAATTTTATTTCAGATCACATTTTCCAAGAAATCTAATTTTTAAGTTTTTTTTTTTTTTTTTTTAACACAAAGGAAACTCCTTTATAGAATTTCTAATAGATAAACCCTTCCCTGGTGACTCAGACACTGAACAATCCACTTGCAATGCAGAGACCCAGGTTCGATCCCTGGGTCGGGAAGATACCTTAGAGAAGGAAATGGAAACCCACTTCATATTCTTGCCTGGGAAATCCCAGAGACAAAGGAGCTACAGTCCATGGGGTCGCAGAGTCGGACACGACTGAGCGATGAAACACAAAGAGAAAAAACTATTTAACACCTCAAAGCCTACAACAAAATAAGTAAAATGAATAGAGGGCAAATGACAAATATTTATTAAACATACATAGGTATACACATTTCTAAGGGAAAAAAAATCTATATAAAACTAACACTTTTTTCAAAGTGGCAATAAAAATTCCAAAGGTTTGTAAAAACACCATTTAAAAATTCAAGTTCCAAGTCAGTTACCAACCACTGAACAAAGGAAATGAAGCAACAACAGCTGAAATCACAAAGTAACCCTTTGTTCAGTGATGACACCTGGTAGGGTAAGGGACACAGAAAATACACTGCTGGACCAATATATAATTACTCCAAAAACAGAACCTCCAAAAAGGGAATCCAGGGACTACCCAGGTAGAACGGTCATAATTCCTCTACTATGCTGCCTGGAATTTCACTCTTTAGTGAGCATGGAATTTGGAACTCTCTACAGAAAACTCAATGTCATATTATGTCACTTAATCCGCAGCAGCATATATCAGTGGGCAAAACTTTGTTCCATTTCTAAAAATAGTTAAGCTGACAAACTACTCAAAAGCACATTGTTATACTAAGAAATTAAAATCTGGAACTCTCATCCCTTGTGACAAACAAGAAATGGTCCCAAGCCACTACACATAATATCAAAATTTTTTCTTTAAAAAAAATTTTATTTCCCACGCAATTTTAAGGACTATATTTTCCCTCAGGGGATAAGAGAAATGTGATTTCATGAGAATTACTAAATGTTGGAGACAGTCCAAAAGATCTAAAATAATAAAAAGTGGGTATAAACTGACAAATTTCTATTGACTTAACTATAGGTTAAGATTTTACTTTGCTGGCTTTCAGGAAAAAGCCCTAACAAGTTATATTACAATGATATATATATATATATATATATACATACACACACATACACACACATATGAAAATTAAGAAACTAACAAGTTCTCAGAAAAAAACGATACAGTATGGTATTTTGAGGTTTTTTTTTTTTAGCCTTTTAAGTAGATAAGTCAATTTTGGGCTTTGAATATATAATTTTCTGAGAATACTATAGAAGAATATTAGAAATGAAAAAGAAACAGTTGCACCACTACAATCAGATAGTACAAAAATGGTAAACTTTAAAATTAAGGCTTTCTGCTCAACCAAGATGGTGATAATGGGCACTAGCCTATCTAGGCAAAAGGTAAAGAAGAAAGCAGAAAACAAAAGAGAAAGGCACACTTTTGAAAGTGGACTTCCCTGATAGCTCAGTTGGTAAAGAATCTGCCTGCAATGCAAGAGAATCTGGTTCAATTCCTGGGTCAGGACGATCTGCTAGAGAAGGGATAAGCTATCCTCTTCAGTATTCCTGGGCTCCCGTTGTGGCTCAGCTGGTAAAGAATCTGCCCGCAATGCAGGAGACCTGGGTTTGATTCCTGGGTTGGGAAGATCCCCTGGAGAAGGGAAAAGGTACCCACTCCAGTACTGTGGCCTGGAAAATTCCATGGACTCGATAGTCCATGGGGTCAGAAAGAGTTGGACACGACTGAGCGACTTTCACTTGAAGGAACTGGTTTATACCACTGTAATTTTGGTGTTAGATGACAACACTATTTAGTCTAATGCTATGAAACAGTCCAGTCCCTTTTGGTGGAGAGATGGTGGAGTTACAATCATCAGGGGGCGGAGTTATCCTGAGTCATTTAACCAAAGACTAAAGAAGAGGGCTTCCCAGGTGGCTTGGATGGTAAAGCGTCTGCCTGAAATGTGGGAGACTCAGGTTCGATCCCTGGGTCAGGAAGATCCCCTGGAGAAGGCAATGGCAGCCCATTCCAGTACTCTTGCCTGGAAAATCCCTGGACGGAGGAGCCTGGTAAGCTACAGTTCATGGGGTCGCAAAGAGTCAGTCACAACTGAGCGACTTCACTTTCACTTTAAAGAAGAGTAAGTATAAACATCCGCAGTTGACGATGACACGCTCATCTCCTCAAAATGACAAAGAAACACAAACGACCAAAACAGGAGTACAGGCTGGCCATACAAACAAACAATCCAATCAGATACAAGTCTAAATACTCAGATCTTAATTTTAACTGCTAATAAGTAGAAGGTTAGTACTGATGATAGGATACTTAAATAATTTGACTGTGACAGCTAAGGTGAAATAGATTAGTAAAATAGATTTAGTGAAGAAAGAAACAGCACATTAAAAAGTTGGTATTTAAGTTTTTTGCAATGTTCTCTACCAGATGTATAATAAATAATATCTTTGGAGTTTCTTAGAATATGTCTAAGCTAATCGTTATGGCTGTTTCTCCTTATTTGATTGTTCAATCTGTGGCAGACTGGTCAACAGGAAAGCTAAATTAGCCACACTGAGACACCAAACCATGATGAAAACAATATTCCTCTCCATGAAGCACAGTCTTACACATGAGAAACTAAGAAGTAAAATCATTTTTAGCGTGGCTAGGACTTAATTTTTTATAAATCATTTTTATATGGAATTTGGAACTTCACAAGTTGTATAAACATACTCCACAGAGATGAGGATTACTAACACATGCACCCAAAGATGAGTAATAATAAAACAACAAAAAGGTTATCAGAAGTATTCAGGCACTTACCCATGTCCTGAAGGAGCAATGAAGTATAAACAACATTGCACTCTGTTATCAGGCATCTGACGTCTGTTCACTCTAGATTCTGCATTTAGGTAGTCCTCGAACTTACTATCAATGTAGTCGATAACAGGCTGCCAGCTGTAGAATGCAAATAAATAAAATAATTAAGTTGAGATTCCACTTATGCATGGTGCTTCCCAGATGGCTCAGTGGTTAAGAATCCACCAAGATCCCTGGGTCAGAGAGACCTTCTGGAGAAGAAAATGGCAACCCTTTCCAGTATTCTTGCCTGGGAAATTCTATGGACAGAGCAGCCTGGCAGACTGTCCATAGGGTCACTAAAGAGTCAGACATAACTAAGTGATTAAATAACGAAAAACACACTTTACAACATGAAAAATTACATCCAAAGAGTTTTAGATTTCAAATGAAAAGATTAAACAACACAGAAGCCTCATGATGAATTTATTTAGGTATTTCAAAAGTTGAAGAAATTTACTTCAAAAATAATGCAGAACTCAAAGAAAAATTAAAATATTTTTATAAGCTCCTAATATCTTATTTCCAAATAGAAAGTCATGGATATTTTCTTCACTTACAACTTACGGAAAAACTGAAGGTCTAAAATCATATTTAAATTAGGGTATGACAGAAAACAGATAAAATTAATAGCAGAGAATGAAAAGTTTCTTATAATAATGAGAATTCTTTTATCTATGTTTTAGAGTCTATCTTCAAAATAATTCTATGAAAAGTGTTATCATCATTTTATAGAAAAGGAAATCAGTTCAAAGAAGTTAAGCAATAATGACAAGTAAGTGGCAAAGTTGATATATGAACCCAAACCGTATTCCTTAAATTTCAGTAACCATAGGTGAGAAGATTTAAAATGTTAAAAAAATCTAACCAGCCCTATTCCCAAATGCAATGGAAAGCAGCAGGGACAAACCCTTCTTACCAATTACTATTATCCACTGCATCTCCAAATCCTGGGGTATCGACTATTGTGAGCAGCAACTGAACACCACCTTCTTTGATTAAAACTTTGGATTGTTCCACCTGTAAGAGTCATTGTGTACAGATATTAATAACATACATTATATCTGTGGTTTCCTACAAGGTAAGATGTAGGGAGACGAGTGTTAATCAAAACTAAATAGGAAGCTTTTTATAAAGTAAATCTACCCACCCAGCCACTTTCTTTAGAATCAATTACTATAGATGTTGAGAGTTCAGGTTACTTAAAAGAAAAGTATATATATAAATAATGGGTTTACGGCTCACAGTTGGTATAGAGAAGGAAAATAGGAACTGATGAAATATTATTAATTACTAAAGCCATATAAAACTTAAACAACATAAATGCACATCTAATAAAACAAATAAACAATGTGCTTCAATGATCAAGTAATTCACAGAGATCAAATATGATTTATCAGAAAGTACATTTAATCTACCATTTGCAGTAAATGTTTTCTGGATTATCTCCATCTACTTTGGTCCCAACCAATTACTCAAGTGAACTTATTACCATTCCCAAATCTTTCTCAGCATGGCTATAATTATTTACACTTGTGCTTACATCATGACTAAGAGCCAACTTTCTTCTCAAATGTGTCATTGTCCATTCAGGTCAAAGCAATCAGCAAAACCCAGGCATTGGGAAAAAATGCATTCTGGTAGGGTAAAACCCTACTAACTCTGATTAAAATCTTCAGTTCTCTTTAGAGTTTGTAAAAATGTTCTATTTAAGAAAGGGAATTGGACTTAAACAGTAACAGCAGTTCTTCCTACAATCTAAGATATTCTGTAACCCCAAATTCCATTTTAGAATGTAAAAATCATTCATATTGGACATATGCTGCTTAAAGCAAACATTCATTCAAACAGAAAAGGAGAATCATTCTCCCAGAAAAAGATAGGCTTTCATTTAATTTATATATAGTGTTTAGTAAGACTAAGAGGTTCCAAGTATGCTGACAGGCTAACTTAAGAGGCACGAATTAAACTTTGAATGTTACATGCCATAGGATGGTACCAATTAAGTACTACTAGACTTTAAGAGGGAAATGTAATCACATGAAAAACAATTTCAACTATCCATGTTGATTAACAGAGTTGGGAAAGGAAAAGCGACTAATTTCTGGGTAAGAAAAGTTCGGTTTACCTTTACAGGTTAAAAAATTGATGATGTCTTTCCATTACCCTCTGACATTTTCTTACAGATGCTAGCTGATGGATGCAGAGACTGAAGAGCTGAAACTAAGACTGCTGAGCGAAAAGTGTATAGCAGCATTGCTCAATAGAACTTTCGGAGATGATGGAAATGGTTCTATATCTACACTATCCAATACATACTAGCTGCTTGCCCATGCAAGCAACAAGTTCTTGAAATCTGACTAGAGCAACTGAGGAACTGAATGTTCAATTTTATTTAACTTAAACTGAAACAGCTACACGTGGCTTTGTTGTTGTTGTTGTTGTTTAGTCACTAAGTCATGTCTGACTCTTTGGTGACCCCATGGACTGTAGCCTGCCAGGCTCCTCTGTCCATGGGTTTTTCCAAGCAAGAATACTGGAGTGGATTGCCATTTCCTTCTCCAGGGGATCCTCCCAATCCACATGTGGCTTAGTGACTACTGAATTCGATAGTGAAGATTGATAGCAACCAGAAATTATTTTGTTAAAAGAGCATTATCAAAAAAGAAACTTGCTGAAACTGAAATTTGGACATGCATATTCACAGAAAGGCTTCCAATCTTTTAGACAAATAAGAGACAAAGTTCTTATCTTTTAGACCAATGGTTTTTTAACTGCTTTGACCCTAATGTAAACTGTCAGTGAAAATTTTAGATATCCCAAATGTAAGTACATTTATTTATCTACCGAACATATAAAATTGGTTATCTGAACATTAAACAGCAGGAAGTGTCAATTTCTCTGTAAATTAAAAAAGTTAAACATCAATAGATACAGGTTCTAATATTTTCTGGTCACCTTCAATATCAACGATGGTTGCACACTCCTTGGGAGAATACTGTTTCATACCACACGGCTAAGGTAATACAGTCTGTCTGATATTGAGTTACTCTAATAATATGAGGGAGGCAAAATAACTGTGGAAATAATCAGATTCATCAGTGTAAATTATCAAAACTAAAAAAAATTGAGTGATATTACTTCCTGTGGCTTAGAAATTCACATTCTATATATCTAGTAGTTGTCTATAGTTAAAAAGGACAATCTGGTTATATGTCAATTAAGAATATGTCAAATGTCATATGTCAAAAAAGAACAATCTATTCAAATCTAACAGATCTCAATATATATCTCATTTGCCTCCATCTCCTTCATAAAAATAAGTTATCCATTTACGGTAACTGTCACTGAAGCAGAAATATCCAAAGTAACCATCCCTTCACCTAAAAATTCTCAAAAATTATTTTAAATGACACAGTATCATGTATTAGAACTGATGTAAAAATCTAACTGTTCTACATGAATCATCTCCTGATTTTACTCCAAACCATTTCTGGTTCTCTCATTACCAAACAAAGAACATTTCTACCTCTAGTACTAGGCTGTATACTAATCACACACCACAACAGCTTAAATTTTAAGATTTTTGCTTCTTTGTTTAAAAAAAAATTAGTTCAACAACTTAATTGTTTATTGGAGTGATAATACAAATGAAGATCTGCTTTTCATACGGAAGCTTCTTTTCTTCTTTGGCCTATGAAATTCTGTGTATCCATACATGGTCAAATACATAGAAGACAGCAACATATGGAAGAAATCCAGAAAACAACTGTAAACTAGTGCCATTCACAGGATCCAACTGTATCCTATCATCTGGTTTTGCAAGTATCCTCATGGGATCCATGGTAAACAAATTAGTCCAAGTCCAGGAATTTCAAACTTTTCTTAAGAAATCTATTCCAAATGGCCACTTTCCCATGCACTTTACTTAAGCAGGTCACATCAGCATATTTTATGGCATCACTCAAGAGTTCTCAAAGATTAAACACATAATTCAATACCAAAGGAATGAATGAATCAAGGGTACTTTCAAATGAGCTTTTCTCTGAAAAATAAAATTAAAGCCTATTATATTGTTTATGTATAATAATTAAGGGCTATTTTGGATTCCTAGATTCCAGAAACTCACACTTTTTCTAATATTTACAGTTTTTCAATCTGAGAAAAAGTCAAACTTTCACTGTTCATACAGCTTCACTTCTTCCATTTCTGAAAGACTATTAAACACACTACACTATTCTAACAATGTTTGAGTCATTTTTTAAGATAAAGTATTATAACTATATTAACATTTGAGGAGAGGGCTAAAATTTTCTGTCAAGAGCTTACCTCCACCTATACTTGCTCAGGAGATAACATTACAGCCAAAGCTCTGCAGACTTGACTAGTAGAAACTTGAACAGTCTGCGATATTCCACTTGGCTCAAACACAAAATCTATTCTAGATTATTTAATAACTCAAAAGATAAGCATCATCATACATACTTCATTATGTTCAATAAGATACTTAGAGAGGCAATGACCAACAGAACAGTTATGCTTAAAGACTATTTCCTTCTCACCAAGACTGAAAACGAACTAAGAAGAAACTTGATCCAAACACTAATTCTGCCTTCTACTCTCTGAACCACTATATACCTCATTCCCCTCTCTCCTTACACTGAAATCTTAATTCCCATGTCCCTTTCATTTTCTATTAGCAAACCCCTCCCAAATCCTTTCTTTTCCTTTCCAGCTAAGATACTTTTCCATAAATTTCATAAACTTCAACTTTGACAGGAATTTCCAGGTCATCTGATAATCTTTTTATTTGCTCCTTCACCTCATGTCTCTTCTAGTATGACTCTTCCCAAGTTCTATCTTGGGGCTTCCCAGGTGGCTCAGCAGATAAAGAACCTGCCTGCAATGCAGGAGACTATTGTGGGTTCAGTCCCTGGGTCAGGAAGATCCCCTGGAGGAAGGGATTGGCAACCCACTCCAGTCTTCTTGCCTGGAGAATCCCATGAACAGAGAAGCCTGGTGGGCTATAGTCCACAGGGTCACAAAGAGCTGGACATGACTGAAGTGTCTGAGCACGCACACATGCACACAACCTCTACCTTACAATCTCTGCCACCATGCTCAGCAAAGTCCTTGATCTTCACTGCAAAACAAGAACATCCCCAATTTGTTGTTGCTATTTATTTTTTAAATTTTTTAAACTCAAGTACAGGTGACTTACAATGTTTCAGTTGCATGGCAAAGTATGTAAATATACAATCCTTTTTATTTACATTCAAATGGATATATACATTCTTTTTCAGTTCTTTTTCCATTTTAAGTTATTACAAGATATTGAATATAGCTCCCTGTGCTATATAGTAGGTCCTTGTTGCTTATCTATTTTATATACTGTGGTTCAGTTCAGTTCAGTCGCTCAGTCGTGTCCAACTCTTTGTGACCCCATGATCGCAGCACGCCAGGCCTCTCTGTCCATCACCAACTCCCGGAGTTCACTCAAATTCGTGTCCATCAAGTCGGTGATGCCATTCAGCCATCTCATCCTCTGTTGTCCCCTTCTCCTCCTGCCCCCAATCCCTCCCAGCATCAGGGTCAACTCTTCTCATGAGGAGGCCAAAGTATTGGAGTTTCAGCTTCAGCATCAGTCCTTCCAATGAACACCCAGGACTGATCTCCTTTAGGATGGACTGGTTGGATCTCCTTGCAGTCCAAGGGACTCTCAAGAGTCTTCTCCAACACCACAGTTCAAAAGCATCAATTCTTTGGCGCTCAGCTTTCTTCACAGTCCAAGTCTCACATCCATACATATAATGTGGTATGTATCTGTTAATCCCAAATTCCTAATTAATCCCCCCTCCTTTCCCCTTTGGTAACCATAAGTTTGTTTTCTATGAGTCTGCTTCTGTTTTATAAATAAAATTCATTTGTATCATGTTTTTAGATTTCACATATTAAGTGATATCATATGGTATTTGTCATTCTCCTGACTTACTTCACTTAGTGTAATATCTGCTGCTGAAAAGTAATATTCTATTACACGCGGGCGCACACACACAAACACACAATCTTCTTTATCCATCTGTCAGTGGAATTTAAGTTACTTCCACGTTTTGATAATTGTACACAGTGCTGCCATGAACACTGGGGTGCATCTGTCCTGTTGAATTTGAGTTTTCTCCAGATATATGCTAAGGAATGGGACTGCTGGATGATATGGTACCTGTTTTAAAGGAAGCTCCATAGTGTTCTCCATAGTAGCTGCACCAATTCACATCCCCACCAACAGTGTAGGAGGGTTCTCAAGAGCATCCCCAATTTTTCTGAAGCTTTTTTGAATGTTCTCTCCTGTTTAGTGGAATAGATTTCTTTTTTCCCTGAGACTAATTTCTCAATCTATGGTGGGGATTTGACCAATTTCCATTTCAAAGTCATCTTGACAACTATTTAGACTAGTTCCCCTGTATCTTCAATCTCTCATCTCTTAGGACTGATTCTCCATAGGATACAAACATTTTCAGGTCTTTTTTAGAAATAAAAACCAAACCATTGTCTCTGTCCCCTACACTGGACCTCTAGGTATTCCCTCTCATCCCTTCCTTCATAGCTATTTCCATCTTCACTGACTCACAAAGTCACTTCCCAACTCACTATCATCCTGCCCTCTATTCCTATGATTTCACTAAAATATACCTTGCCAAAGTCACCTCTATACCACCCTAGAGCAACATCTTTCTCACTATATCATGACTGTTTGCTATATCCTTCACATGACTGTGACAATCTTGAGAACTCATATGTCCATCATCCTTGTAGCCCCCAAACCTGGTAAAAGACAAGTATTCAAATACCTGCTCTGTGTATGATTACTTCAAAAAAAATTATCAAAACTTGACCAACATTAACAGCAGAGTTTCCTAACTGGACTCTATAAAGATGTTTCAAGGAGTCATAAGAAGTTATCTTAGGGATAGGATTCATTGCTTTCACTTCTTCTCACCTCCAAAACTTTTGTACCCATATAATCTAAAATAGTGATTTACTGAACTTCATAAACCAAGAAAAGTTTTAAAATGACCAACATAAGGCTGCCAACTAAAAATCTGGGGAAAAAAAAAATAAAAAGGACTTCCCTGGAGGTCCAGTGGCTAAGACTCCACACTCCTAATGTAAAAGGCCTGGGTTCAATCCCTGGCTGGGGAAATAGATCCCACATGCTCCAACTAAGAACTGGCAAAGCCAAATAAAAAAAATAAAATTTTTCAAAAAAAAAAAAAATCTGAAAGAAAAAACAAATCTAGCACTGTCATTTCACAAAAGAAACAGGAAGGTTACCAACTATCTCCTTTCCCTAGGAGATAGCTGGCAAACTTTTGCTGAAATGAAAAATGATATAAAAATTTTCAAATATAAGATCATAAAACTTGCTACCATGTATATAACATTGTATTAATATTTTTCTTGAAAATTGTTAATCTAAGCATCTATGTTTGAGATTAGAATATGAAGTAGAGCTTAAGTGTTCAAATTTTTTTCTATAACTTTAATCAGTCTATTGGGAAAATACATATATGAATGAAAGTGGAAGTAACATGGTGCCATTTCATTCAATTAGAAATATTCTGGAAGAACTCAGGAAAAACAGTTCACCCTCTTACTTTCTTTGACAAAGATAGGATGAAATCAGTCCGCAGCAGGCCAGAAACACAAGGAGTGGTCCACAAAGTATAGTACCCAGACTGGCAGTTGAATAGCTTGGCAACTTAAAAGAAATGCCAAATTCTTTGGGCTCTGCCTCAAATATGGGGAGGGGGACTTGACAGACTGAGCAAGGCTTCCAAGTGATTGTGAAGCACAGTATACTTTGAGAAGACTAGTATAAAGAACTACAGGACCAGAATGTCAGCTTACATTCGGAAATACACAGCTTAGGTTTCTAAGGCCAAAGACAGGATGTTGAGAATTAATCTCAGATGCCTTCTAACTATTACTGAAAAGTTCACTCAGATCAGAACCACTGGAAACTCAGAATCATTTGCCTGCTCAGAGTAGATAGTTTCTCCTTTCTCCCAAGACTGTGAATGTGAAGGAATTTCTTCTTTAAGATACAAGCCTCTTGTAAACAAATAATGCTCGGAGAGATTATAAGATTGTGGTCTTTATAGAAGTTTCACTCCCTATTTGACCACATCACAGGATGTTACTTCTCTTCTTCTTTTTGACAGTTGGAAGTGTTCCAGAAAGCCTTCAGGTCAGGGAAATTGCAGACATTTGTTTTTTGAAACTCGGGATTGTATGTTTTTCCTGGATTACTCTTCACTGAGAGAATTTAAGAGCTCCCAAGGGCAGATCATCTGCTAGATTACTGAGCTGGTGAAAAACCACTCAACTGTAAAAGAAAATTACATTCTATTCTCTAACAACTGAATGACTAGGAATACATCATGTTCTCTCCTAGGTAAGAGGAGAAAAGAGTTAAGATGACCTTCATCTTGTTTCCAGTATATCAAGGAATACCTCCATGGTACATCAGGAAAGAGGACTTCTCTGGGATTTTAATAAGGATCAATCTAGTTCTCAAATGTTAAAGGTCTCACTTTTGGTAAAAGGAGGAGATTTAATAGTGGTACACAGGCCTTTGTCTTAAAAATGTTACTAGAGATAGCCTTAGTCTAATTATGCCTTTGTTTTCAAAAAAGGGAGCTGGGAAAACATTTACAACAGAAGAGGACACCTTTGAAGTGTTACCTTCAAAGAAGGTAAAGTGAGTTTAAGACAGCATTATTCTGGAGACAAACCAATATAAATAGAATTCTGACAAATTGAGAGCTTCTCCCATCTTTTAACAGATACCAGCCTAGGAGAAACTACCTGCAGTAACTGAAATGTAAGGGACTGTTATCTCAATAAGAAACGTCTGCAAATCTCAAGAAGGAAAAAATAGGAAATATTGAGTTGGTCAAAACACTTCATGAAATCTGAACAATTTATGAGTATAAAAGACATGTTCAATCTTATAAGAAATCAAAGGGGAAAAAATGAAATGTCTTTATGTATACACACAGGTGCACGTACACACACATACACAACAGAAATGAGTACTTATGTCCATCAAAAGATATATACAAGAACATTTATGTCAGTCAAAAACTGAAAACCCATATGCTTATCTACAATGAAGAGAACAGGCTGTGATACAGTCATACAGTAGAATATTATAAAACAATGAAAAGAACTACAGCTATACAACATGAATAAATACCACACACATAATCCTCAGTGAAAGAAACCAGACTTAAGAATATATCTAAATGAAGTTCAAGAACAGACAAAATTAATCTATGGAGATGTCAGAAAGGTGTTTATAAGTGGGGTTGGGTGTAATACTGAGTGAGAGGAGACACAAGGAAGCCTTCCAGGTTCCTAGAAAAATACTGTATCTTAATCTGGGAAGTGGTTACTTGGATATATGAATTGCTGCTGTTGTTTAGTCACTAAGTTGTGTCCAACTTTTTGCGACTCCATGGACTGTAACCCACCAGGCTCCTCTGTCCACGGGATTTCCCAGGTAAGAATACTGGAGTGGGTCATCATTTCCTTCTGCAGGAATCACACCCATGTCTCCTACTTCGGCAGGCAGATTCTTTACCACTGACCACCAGGGAAACCCAGATATATGAATACTTATATAAAACTCACCAAGTTCTATGCTTAAATTTGTGCCCTTTTAATATATAAACTACACAGCAACTTAAAAATTAAATGCAAAAAAATTCTGCTTAAGACAAAAATAATCAACAAAATTTCAAAAAATGATCAAATTTAAAATTTCAAAGATTCTCAAATTGGAAATCATTCCACTTAATCTATGATAGTGTTTTATAAAATTTCACAGACCAAAAAAAAAGTAGAAACAAAACTTCAAAGATCCTCAAACAAATTTTAAAAAATTGTTCAGTCAGTCAACAAATATTGGATGCTAACATGTAACAGATGCTGTGCTAGAAACTTAGCTTGTTAAGGGTGAATAAAAAGGAGTCCCTACCCTAACAAAGTTTATGAGTGGTCAAGAAAGTCTTCATTAAGAAAGTAACTTTTAAGCAGAGAACTGATGAAAATTAGGAAGCAAGCCATGAGGATATCCCAAGGAAAACCACTGCAAGCAGAGAAACAAAGTGGAAGGCCCCTGGAGTGGAAGAGATCGATCGGCCTGCTCAAAGGACAGCAAAGAGGTTGTTTTGGCCAAAGCAGGATAAGCCAAAAGTATAAGAACTAGGTTAAGGGCACCCTGCAGGTAGGGGAGGTGGGGAGGGGGAGGAGGGATGGGGGTAAAGTAAACTCTCCTTGTTTGACCAAATACTTTGTTGCAAAGTATGTTAAACTAGATTTCCATGTGTTGAATTCCTTAGACTGCAAGTGCCAATACACTTCATCTGTTCAGACACTAGCAAAAATCACTGTACTGGGTGAATCCAAAGAGCTAAAAATACTGTCAACTTGCCTATTTTGTTTAAATAAAATAAAATAAAACATGGTAAGGTATGAAACTTTTATGATTAATTGGCTTCCATCATCCACCAAGAAGTTTACTGGAATTTCAAACCTAGTACATAATGGTCAGTCAATACCCTCCAGAGTCCAGCTTGAAAATTCAAATATAATAAGCAATAATGAACATCATGTGTGTACCATTTAAAAGTAAAAACAAAACAACACTAGGTATTCCTTACTAGGTAGCATCAGATAGGACAAGGCAATGGCACCCCACTCCAGTACTCTTGCCTGGGAAATCCCATGGACGGAGGAGCCTGGTAGGCTACAGTCCATGGGGTCGCGAAGAGTCGGACACAACTGAGCAACTTCACTTTCACTTTTCACTTTTATTTACTGGAGAAGGAAATGGCAACCCACTCCAGTGTTCTTGCCTGGAGAATCCCAGGGACGGGGGAGCCTGGTGGACTGCCATCTATGGGGTCCCAGAGTCAGACACGACTGACGTGACTTAGCGGCAGCATCAGATAGATCAGCCTTAAGACTTAATTCCATTTTTTACCTTATGACCTAATTTCCCATTTTTTAAAACTAAACTCATATATTACATAACTATGAAGAAATAACCTCACTGATCAATTCAGTTTGTCTAAACTGCCTAACTGGAAAATCTATCTCCATACATAACATTTTTCAAGGAAAAGGAAATATAAATAAAAGAAAAACGACAATTTTCTGGACCAAACATCATTAAAAAGTAAAGTTAATCCATTTATTAAGAACTCTTTAATCTACTAAACTAATACTTATTAAGTTTCTAAAGTATAGAGATAGCATAGTTTTATACAATACAGACTAAACCATAGTGCTTAGATTTGTATCCTAGTTCTGGCACGCTAACTACATGATCCTCAGGTATATCATCATCTTTGTGCCACAATTTCCACATCTGTAAAATAGGGATAATAACACCATTTACCTGAAAAAGTTACTGCAAGAATTAAATAAATGCATCTGAAGTGTTTGGAATAGTACCTGGAAGATGTTAATGATTGACTAAGTGTTGTTTTATTATTAATGTCGACCTTGCATTATGCCAGGTGCTAAAAACTACAAAAAGGACTCAGAAAATTTCCTCACCAGCACTAACAGCCAAGAACACCTTTGGTAGATATATTAATATTTAACAGACATTTTACACTAAATATTCCTGAACTTAGGAATCTACACTGTGGGGTTTCCTTAACATTTCTATATAACTAGTTACTAAGTCTGGAGAAGGCAATGGCACCCCACTCCAGTACTCTTGCCTGGCAAATCCCAGGGACGGGCGAGCCTGGTGGGCTGCTGTCTGTGGGGTCGCACAGAGTCGGACACGACTGAAATGACTTAGCAGCAGCAGTTACTAATTCTGGATTTAAATACTTAAATTAAGAAAATTTAAAGTTTATCTTCTTGCTTAGGGTTAAAATATCCAATATATCACAAAATAAATAAGCAATATAGTATAGTACCGAGTTTTTAGGACACATTTTTTTTGCAGGTAATTTGAAATCTCAAATTCCATAAAGGATATTTTAAAAATTCCTGAAACAGAGAAAACTTTAAGAAGAAGAAATAAAATATTCAGCTCCAGCATCACTGCCTCAGTAAGACATGCTTATGCTAGAACTGTTCACTCCACTCCTTTTCTGCTTATGTGCTGTGTATTACTGCATCAATCTACCAACAAATCTTTCAATCAATAGTTTAGAGCAGTGCTGCCTAACAAAAATGTAATGTGAACTACATAAATAATTTTAAAAATTTCAGTAGCCACTTTAGAAAGTAGCAACAGATGAAATTAATGAATTTTACTTAACCCAATATAACCAATCATTATTATAAAATGTAATCAATAGAAAAATTTAAATAAAATAATTTTTTTTTTTTTAACAAACTAAGACTTCAAAATCTGGGGTATATTTTATACTTGCATCTTAACATAGACATCTCACATTTTAAGACCTCAACAGCCACATGTGGCTACCAGCTATTGTCCTGGACAACATATCACTAGGACTAGAGAGTCCAGCACTTTGCTAGCAGCATTAGCATCACCTTGGATTGAATCTCAGCTCACTTCAGACTTACTAGAACAGGAACTAAGTTTAACGAGCTCCTCAGATGATCTGAATGCACATTAAAGATTGAGAAGTACTAAATTAGACCACACATAGCTTAAAGTATTAACAAATTGTTACTGCCATTTAACTATCATGTGGTATCATGCCACTCACTAAAACAAATACTAATGGCTTTGACACAAGTCATGTTTTCTGTACCCTGTCCAACAGAATTTTCTGCAATGGTGGAAATAATCTGCACTGCTCCAAATGGTAGCTACTTGCCACATATTACTACTTGAAATGTACCCAGCACAACTGAGAAACAGAATTTTTTGCTTCAATGACTTTTAACTCATTTAAACTTTAATAGCTACATATGGCAAGTAGTTACCATATTGCAGCATAACTCTGAATGTTATCATTTACTGTATCACAGTAAAATCTCTAGGAGGATCTTTAAGACAAATTCATAAGGTTCTAAATCAAGAAAGTCCCTCTAATTACATGCACTTCTCAATCAATTACTCTCTCTCTTTTTCAACAACAACCATTTTTACTAACACTTTACACTGGCTAAGGTCAAATTTGAAATCTACCTATATATAAATATAATACAAGTCACAAAATATGTTTTGTGGGGAAGTACAGGTGGCTCAGTAATAAAGAATCCGCCTGCCAATGCAGGAGATGCAGGTTATTGGATCCCTAGGTCAGGAAGATCCCTTGGCATAAGAAACGGCAACCCACTCCAGTATTATTGCCTGGAAAATCCCATGGACAGAGGAGCCTGGCAGGCTACCATCTATGGGGTCTCCAGAGCTGGACATGACTTAAGAGACTAAAAGAACAATAACACAGAGAACATATTAATAGAGATCTTAACCATGTTCGTGACAAAGCAGATGGACTGTATAACAAAGTATCTACAAAAAATAATTTATAGACTGTGTTTTGTATCTGTTAATATTACCCCATCTTATCATCAATTAACAATACACATACCTGTACAGTCTTTTTTATTCTATGGGAAGGACCTGGATACTCTGGAGAATACAAATCTGTGAGGAATAATGAGTTGATTAATGTTGACTTTCCCAGTCCAGATTCACCTAAAAGAAACAAAGGGGGAAATCTCTTAAAACTCAGTCAACTTATCAAGCTTAAATATTCAACCAGTGTTATAATCAAACTTGCTTTCATCCAATTACTTCTTGGAGGACAAGCAAGTGACATTACAAAATACACTATAAAGACTCCCTATTACAATAAGTTCTTAGCCCTAATTTTCTTACCTATCAAGTCAGACTCGTATTTGGAAAGGATTTTTAGCGTCATAATTCTACAATCTGTTTTTTAAAAGTAATGTTAAAAAAAAAAAGTAATGTATCTGATACAATAGTCACCAGTTTTTTTTTTAAACAGTGATATATTCCTAAAGATGAAAGTCATGAAGGAAACATCCCCCTTGGATTATATACTGCTGCTTCAGTGCAATAAAGCATAATAGAAGTACAAACGCTTATTCAGACAATTAATGAATGACCAAGGCAAGAAATCAGGTAAGTACAAAAAAGTAAGAGGTCTGCTGACAAAAAAAGAAGAAAAATTAATCACAATGTATGTTAAAAGCAAACCACAAAAAAAAACCCACTTCTAATTTACCCATATACCAATCAATTTAAGTATGCTCTATAAACTAGATTCCAAAAAGTCGTACTTTTCATATTTCTATATACTTTTTATAAAAATGCTTCTGTCTAAACCGAAAACGGAGGGAGGTAAAACGATTTCCACTAAGATTCACATACTCGTCTCTAACCCTTCATGTCAAGTGTAAGAGACCATATCAAATGTACAGCTAATTTTTACTAACATCAACAACTTTAGAATATATGTAATATAAAGTCAAAATAAATTAACAACCATAATAATAATTATCAATTAACATGGCACCAGTTGCTAGTAGTTCAGTTAGTTTAATAGGCATCTTTATCCTATATAACTGATATTGCAAGTTTTTTATGAATACTATCAGTCTTTCATATGGTGGGGGAAGGATTAAACTTTTCCCTCTAATTTTCAACTGTGGCTAGCATTCACTAACGAAAATAAAGAGTTTTCCTCTGGAGGGAAACAGCTAGTTTTAAAATATGTGAATCATAAAAAGTAAAGATTTTGTCAAAATATCCAAGTGGATACCAAGGAATCGAAAGTGTGACATGATTGGTGGTTCATTCTTAACTAACTCAAATTTTTATGATAGAAGACTATGAATTGTTAATTTTGTTACAGGTGGTAACATTTACAGTGATAACATAAAATGAGATTTCCACGGTATTTCTATCCTAGTCCTGAGAACAGATTTTAATTGAATGATCAGTAATTTAGGTGACATACACTGATTAGCAGTAAAGTACTAGGAGTTATGGACTAAGCTAATGATATAAAAATGAAAATGACTACTTCAATTCTCAAAGGCATTTCTAGGGTAATACACACTACTAACTACAATTTAATTTAATAAGTGTTTCAGTAGTACACATTTAGTGTGCCATGTAAAGAGTCAAGAAGTTATTATTTGGGCTTAATGAAGAAAACATCTTCATATCATCCACTTACTTGAGGGTTCTGGGCAGAGTAAGAACAGAGCCCCAAAATCTAAAGCGTTCTCCCTTCTAAATATTAATCTATTAGTTTCAACCATTAATAAATTTGGAGGCCATTCAAAGTTTTTACAAACTCTGTTTGTCAAAATACATGTAAATGTAACCACTGAAACGCTATATACCTCTGCAAGTAAGTTTCATTTCCAAACTAAATTTTTTCCACACTTTTATCTCCTTTTAGTCACTTTTTTCCTATGGCAGCCCCAAACTACAATTTTATCAATTTTTTTAACCTGTGTTACATAAGAATAAAAAAATAATTTCTCCTATTCATATGCCAGTTAACTCTATAACAGTTAAATATTAGTTTTTAAACCCTTCAAACTTATTTCAGCTCTTTCCCTTCCACTTTCTTCCTAAAAATTCAGTCCAGAAATCATTATCTGAGGCTGAGGACATCAGGTGAACATGCTGGAGGGAAGACACAGTGGCCCAGGGAAGGCTAATAGGCGTCTACAGGATAAAGACCACTTCCCAAGGAGTCTGGGAGAAGGCCTGAACTCAAAAACGATGAGGAAGGCGTGAAGAGTGGCTTGCCACAGGGTGTCACAGCACTTGAGAGGAGTGAGTAGCACTACTCCACCACAGGGAGGAAGAGAAAAGCCTGGACAGAAGATTAGTTTCATACAGGAAAACTGATCAAATAAGCACAGTTAAAAAATTATGAATCACTATGCTCCTGCTTCGTCACTTCAGTCGTGCCCGACTCTGCGCAACCCCACAGACGGCAGCCCACCAGGCTCCCCCGCCCCTGGGATTCTCCAGGCAAGAACACTGGAGTGGGTTGCCATTTCCTTCTCCAGTGCATGAAAGTGAAAAGTGAAAGTGAAGTCGCTCAGTCGTGTCTGACTCTGAGCGACCCCATGTACTGCAGCCCACCAGGCTCCTCCGTCCATGGGATTCTCAAGGCAAGAGTACTGGAGTGGGGTGCCATTGCCTTCTCCAATGAATCACTATATTGTATACCTATAACTTATATAATATTGTACAGCAACTATAATTCAATTTTTTTAAAAAGTAAACATATGCTGTGATAATGAACTGAAACTGGAAATACTAGTGTAAACTTGATGATTTTCAACAAATATAATAGATGCAGATACACTATAGATAAAAAAGTATTTATGTTTTTGTGTCCATATATAGGTGGGGCTTTCCTGGTGGCTCGGAGAAGGCAATGGCACCCCACTCCAGTACTTTTGCCTGGAGAATCCCATGGATGGAGGAGCCTGGTGGGCTGCAGTCCATGGGGTTGCTACAGTCGGACACGACTGAGCAACTTCACTTTCACTTTTCACTTCCATGCACTGGAGGAGGAAATGGCAACCCACTCCAGTGTTTTTGCCTGGAGAATCCCAGGGACGGGGAAGCCTGGTGGGCTGCCGTCTATGGAGTCACACAGAGTCAGACACGACTGAAGTGACTTAGCAGTAGTAGTTCCTGGTGGCTCAGACAGTAAAAAATCTGACTGCAATGCAGGAGACCAAGTTCAATCCCTGGGTTGGGAAGATCCCCTGAAGAAAGGAATGGCTATCCACTCCAGTATACTTGCCTGGAGAATTCCATGGACAGAGGAGCTTGGCAGGCTATAGCTCATGGGGTTGCAAAGAGCTGGACACAAATGAGAGACTAACACTTTCACTTTCTCTATATATGTATGTATACAAACATACATTTGCTGTTTTCTGATTTTGATGGTATATTAATGGCTATGCAGTAGAAGATCCTTGAGGAAGAGAAATACACAAGTATTTAAGTGGCAATGAGGCATTGTGCATTGCAAATGTTACAGAGGGCAAAAACCTGTGTACTGTACTTGTAATTTTTGTCTTTACAAATGTTACAAAATTAATTAAAACATTATCTCAGCAAGAACCACAATAAATCAGTGTCACACACTTTCAATTATGCAAAATACTTTGTACCTATAGTTCTCGATTTTTAGCTGAATTAACAACCTCTCTGAAAATCCAAATACACAATCTCTCCCTGAAAATAAATGATAAATATCTCAACTGTATTTCAGGAAGCTCAGTCAGTGAACCCAAACTCAGTTGTGTTTGACACTTTTCAACCCTATGGACTGTAGCCCACCAGGCTCCTCTGTCCATGGGATTCTCCAGACAAGAATACTCTAGTGAGTTGCTATTTCCTCCTCCAGGGGATCTTTCTGACCCAGAAATCAAACCCACATCTCCTGCGTCTCCTGCATTGCAGGCAGATTCTTCACTGCTGAGCTACCGGGGAAGCCCCAGTCACCCCTATTTTCCCCTTAAAAAGTCAGCTCCATAATCTTTAGTATTTTTGTTGTTGTTGAGTTGTTAAGTAACTCTTTGCCACCCATGGTCTGCAGCATGCAAGGTGTCCCTGTCCTTCACTATCTTCTGGAATTTGCTCAAATGCATGTCCATTTAGTCGATGATGCAATCCAACTATCTCATCCTCTGTCTCCCCTTTCTCCTTCTGCGCTTAACCTTTCCCAACATCAGGGTCTTTTCCAGTGAATCAGATCTTCACATCAGGTGGCCAAAGTATTGGAGTTTCAGCTTCACCATCAGTCCTTCCAATGAATATTCAGGACTGATTTCCTTTAGGATGGACTGGCTGGATCTCCTTGCAGTCCAGGAGACTCTCAAGACTCTTCTCCAACACCACAGTTCAAAAGCATCAATTCTTCGGCGCTCAGCATTTTTTATGGTCCAACTCTCACATCCATATGTGACTACTGGAAAAACCATAGTTTTGACTAGACGGACCTTTGTCGGCAAAGTGTTATTTCTGCTTTTTAATATATGCTGTCTAGGTTTGTCACAGCTTTTCTTCCAAGGAGCAAGCATCTTTTAATTTCATGGCTGCAGTCACCATCTGCAGTGAATTTGGAGCTCAAGAAAATAAGTCTGTAAACTTTTTCCATTTTTTCCCTATTTGCCATGATGTGATAGGACCAGAAGTCATGATCTTAGTTTTCTGAATGTTGAGTTTTAAGTAGCTTTTTCACTCTCTTTCATCTTCATCAAGAGGCTCTTAGCTCCTCTTCACTTTCTGCCATTAGGGTGATATCATCTGTATATCTGAGGTTATTGATATTTCTCCCAGCAATCTTGATTCCAGCTTGAGCTTCATCCAGCCCGGCACTTCTTATGATGTACTTTGCATATAAGTCAAATAGGCAAGATGACAATATACAACCTTGACATATTCCTTGCCCAATTTGGAACCAGTTGGTTGTTCCATGTCCGGTTCTAAGTGTTGCTTCTTAACCAACATACAGGTTTCTCAGGAGGCAGGTAAGGTGGATAATATCACTTCAATGATTCGCAGTGTAGTTAACTTGGACTTTTGTTCTTCTCTACTACATTCCCTTGTCTCTTGGGCTTCCTGGTGGCTCAGAAGTTAAAGTGTCTGCCTGCATCTGCCTGCAATGCGGGAGACCTGGGTTCGATTCCTGGGTCGGGAAGATCTTCTGGAGAAGGAAATGGCAACCCACTCCAGTATTCTTGCCTGGAGAATCCCATGGACAGAGGAGCCTGGTGGGCTGCAGTCGACGGGGTCGCAGAGTCAGACACAACTGAGTGACTTCACTTTCACTATATTCCCTTACAGTGTTTTCACCTATCTTTACATTTTCCCGTTAAGCATCTGTAACAGTTAGAGCATACATGGAATGGGATATCCTCAACATACCATAAATCTCCTAAAATTCAGGAAAAATTTATTTTATCTTTAAAAAAAATATTTAGTAGCACAAGCTTTTAAGAAAATAATTTGCTAATGTTTCCAGAGCCACAAAATATTCAAACACTTTGCTGCAAAAATCCAACTTCAGGGACTTTAAACAGTGATACTGCCCCCTGCTCCCAATACATATACACAAGTCTTATGTGCTTAAAGATCTCCATTGCCCTATCATTTGTAACAAGGGTAAAAAAAAACTTAAAGTCTATTAATGGAGAAATAAGCTATAAAAACTATCATATATTCAGTCACAAATTAGAATACAATGTAGTCATTAAACATCTCAGTTAAAATGTTGACCAAAATTTCCATTCTCTAAAATTCTTACTGCAGCGTTCTTACAAAATTAAACACACAAATCATTCAAAAGTCAAATGAGAGTCTAAAATTTGATACAGCCACAGTTGGAAATATGCAGCTGTTAAAAGTAAAACATTGAGGATAAACATAGCAAAATGTTCATGATAATTATCTCTTGCTGGTAAGTCATTTCATTTTTTAGTATTTCTTAATTTTCACAAATTTCAAGTATCATTATGGAAAAGTCTCCTTTCTGAGAGGTGCATCTTACTGAGGCCCTAAAAAGATCCCACCAGGTTTACTTCCTTCCTAGAAAATAATACAGTATAATTATTTTACATATTGTTTACTTCTATGTCTATCTCCCTAAATAAGCATAAACTCCAGTGATCTTCTCATAGAAGAAACAACATAATTACTGTAATTTATAACTATAATAATGTAATATAGTATTTATATAGGAAGAACTAGAATGAACTAAACCAAAGGTTGAGTAAGAGAACCAACGAAGCACATATATGTTTCAGCTTGTAATAAATGGTTTTAGGAAGACTGATTAACCATTTAAAAAATAAGGTAAAATAAACATCAAATTCTTGTCTCACATTTCACATCAAAAAATTCACATGAATCTAAGTTGCAAAATAAAAAAAGTAAACCTTAGTCTATATACTTATATACAGTGGAATCCCTAATAAGACTGAATCAAGCAGGCAGGTATCAAAGACACAAGCCAAAAGAAAAAAAAAGACTACATGGACAATATAAAAATCAGGTTAATATATAACATGACACAAGAAAAATTCTGACAGAGTCAATACCAAACCACAACCACAACAACAATACCCTTAGAGCATCTATATAAGGAAAAAAAGGAATACAGCTTTTAAAATTAATCTAGAATATACGATTTATAAAACCAAAGATAAACAGAAATAATTAAAAAGTTAACCGGCAACAATATTATGTAGAAAGAAAATAAGACATCAATTTTTAGGTATTAAATTGGCAAAGAAACACTGTAATATCCACTGATGGCAGTATGCTATCAACACCTGGTTAGTGTGCAAAGTGGTATACAATCTATCTTAGGTCAATCTGGTATTAATATTAAAACCCTTAAAACAACTCATAAGCCTTCAGAAAAAAATACCAATTCAAACTTACAAAGCTTTATCCTAAAGAAGTAAATAAAAATTCAAGTACAGATATAACTACAAACATGTTTACTCTAACTATATTGATACTGGACAAGGCAAATTTTGGTATACCCAACCTACAAAGCCAATGAAATCTGCAACTCAACCATAGCTAGATTATCAAAAAATATCTATTATTAAAAGATGATCATAATTTACTGCTAAATTTTATAAGACAACTACAGATTGTAATTACAAATTGTAATGTCTTACAGACATTACAGATACATATAAACAAAAACACTGTATGTTTCTATGCTTAAGAGTTACCACTGGATGACAGATTATGGTAATATTTATTTTCATTTTGCTTTTCTGCTTTTCCCGATTTCTACAATGAAACGCATTAACTTTATTACAAAAGCACTTTTTAAAATATGTAGCTGACCCCTAGAAGGAATACAAAAATCTAAATAGTAGGTGAGTTTTTTCTCCCTAAAACTTTCTCTGCTTTGGCTAAATTAGTTTTTTGAAATAAAATTCATATAACAAAAATGCACTATTTTAAAGTGTACAACTCAGTGGTTTTTCTGTATTCACAACGTTGTGCAATCATCATTGGTTAAATTACTTTTATTACTAAAAGCAAAATAAAAATACAAAGCTCAGGGCAGAAAATTCTGAAGTATTAAAGCATTTCAAATATTCAACCTATCATAATGTCAGAATTAAGCGTAATTCCACTAAATGCCCAATAACCTAGATACAAAATGGCCAATACTACTTTTCAATTTCATCAACTAACTAACTACATTAATATAAACACCAACAAGAAGGTGGGGGAAAATTATCTATGACAGTCATTGTTTATTCTGTCACTCATTAAATGCCTCCCATCCCAATGGAAAAGAAATGCAAAAAAGCAAAATGGCTGTCTGGGGAGGCCTTACAAATAGCTGTGAAAAGAAGAGAAGTGAAAAGCAAAGGAGAAAAGGAAAGATATAAGCATCTGAATGCAGAGTTCCAAAGAATAGCAAGGAGAGATAAGAAAGCCTTCCTCAGTGATCAATGCAAAGAAATAGAGGAAAACAACAGAATGGGAAAGACTAGAGATCTCTTCAAGAAAATTAGAGACACCAGGGAACATTTCATGCAAATGTTATACATTTGCTCGATAAAGGGCTCGATAAAGGACAGAAATGGTATGGACCTAATAGAAGCAGAAGATATTAAGAAGAGGTGGCAAGAATACACAGAAGAACTGTACAAAAAAGATCTTCACGACCCAGATAATCACGATGATGTGATCACTGACCTAGAGCCAGACATCCTGGAATGTGAAGTCAAGTGGGCCTTAGAAAGCATCACTACGAACAAAGCTAGTGGAGGTGATGGAATTCCAGTTGAGCTATTCCAAATCCTGAAAGATGATGCTGTGAAAGTGCTGCACTCAATAAGCCAACAAATTTGGAAAACTCAGCAGCGGCCACAGCACTGGAAAAGGTCAGTTTTCATTCCAATCCCAAAGAAAGGCAATGCCAAAGAATGCTCAAACTATCGCACAATTGCACTCATCTCACACGCTAGTAAAGTAATGCTCAAAATTCTCCAAACCAGGCTTCAGCAATATGTGAACCGTGAACTTCCTAATGTTCAAGCTGGTTTTAGAAAAGGCAGAGGAACCAGAGACCAAATTGCCAACATCCGCTGGATCATGGAAAAAGCAAGAGAGTTCCAGAAAAACATCTATTTCTGCTTTATTGACTATGCCAAAGCCTTTGACTGTGTGGATCACAATAAACTGTGGAAAATTCTGAACGAGATGGGCATACCAGACCACCTGACCTGCCTCTTGAGAAACCTATATGCAGGTCAGGAAGCAACAGTTAGAACTGGACATGGAACAACAGACTGGTTCCAAATAGGAAAAGGAGTACGTCAAGGCTGTATATTGTCACCCTGCTTATTTAACTTCTATGCAGAGTACATCATGAGAAACGCTGGACTGGAACAAGCACAAGCTGGAATCAGGATTGCTGGGAGAAATATCAATAACCTCAGATATGCAGATGACACCACCCTTATGGCAAAAAGTGAAGAGGAACTCAAAAGCCTCTTGATGAAAGTGAAAGTGGAGAGTGAAAAAGTTGGCTTAAAGCTCAACATTCAGAAAATGAAGATCATGGCATCCGGTCCCATCACTTCATGGGAAATAGATGGGGAAACAGTGGAAACAGTGTCAGACTTTATTTTTGGGGGCTCCAAAATCAGTGCAGATGGTGACTGCAGCCATGAAATTAAAAGACACTTACTCCTTGGAAGGAAAGTTATGACCAACCTGGATAGCATATTCAAAAGCAGAGACAATAAATACTTTGCCAACAAAGGTCCCTCTAGTAAAGGCTATGGTTTTTCCTGTGATCATGTATGGATGTGAGAGTTGGACTGTGAAGAAGGCTGAGCGCCGAAGAATTGATGCTTTTGAACTGTGGTGTTGGAGAAGACTCTTGAGAGTCTCTTGGACTGCAAGGAGATCCAACTAGTCTATTCTGAAAGAGATCAGCCCTGGGATTTCTCTGGAAGGAATGATGCTAAAGCTGAAACTCCAGTACTTTGGCCACCTCATGCGAAGAGTTGACTCATTGGAAAAGACTCTGATGCTGGGAGGGATTGGGGGCAGGAGGAGAAGGGGACGACAGAGGATGAGATGGCTGGATGGCATCACTGACTCGATGGACGTGAGTCTGGGTGAACTCTGGGAGTTGGTGATGGACAGGGAGGCCTGGTGTGCTGCAATTCATGGGGTCGCAAAGAGTCGGACACGACTGAGCAACTGAACTGAACTGAAACTTTACTAATAAGTCATACACAAAATATACATTATAATAAACTCTGAATCCCCAAAATGGCTAAACCACCATGTTCTAATTCTAAGCTCCTTCTGCCAACAAAAAGGCCAGTGCTACTAAAGACATTTGATATAGGTCAACTAAATTATGATCAAAAAAAAAAAAACCCCTCTGCTATAAAAATTTTGCAAAGCCAAAGCTTAGTCTTATAAAAACGATTAATCTGAATTTTATCTTCAAAAAATTCAAAGTAACAGATTTAATGCCACTTGCTTTTCAAAATATTTTCTGGTCAGATAAAGCAATCTATGTTAGTTCTACCTCTTTGAAAGATTCTAGTAAAATCAGGAATTTACAATTAACATTTTATTCTCAGAGCATGCTTTTTTTTTTAAGTGAAATCGCTCAGTCATGTCCGACTCTTTGCGACCCCATGGATTGCAACATTCCAGGCTCCTTCATCCATGGGATTTTCCAGGCAAGAATACTGGAGTGGGTTGCCATTTCCATCTCAGAGCATAGGCAAGTCTAATTAAGAAGCACACAAAGAATTGTCAAGTTCCAAGCCCAAACAGGTTTGACGCTTTGTTCCATTAAAGACCTAACTGTCTTCATTATTTAATATTGCTGACACTGGGTTTTAAACTAAATTTTCAAATAAAGATTCAAAATCAAGAATTCCAATCTCTTCATCCTGGAGGCAATCAAGGTCTTTAAAATCTACGCTAGCCTACACTTCCAGCCGTTTTTCCAACTATTACAAAGTGAACTCTTCAGGGTAGGATCCTAAAATCAATGTATAATGCCAATTAATCTTAAAACTCCCTCTGCTCCTCCATATCATCCATAAAGCACAATTACATATAACCTGACAACTTGTTTTCTTCCTGCACTGAAACAGATACCTTTTTCTTGAGCACTTAAGAAGTAACTAGTTTATATTAAGGCACCTAGACTAACTGAGCAAGGTGAGCGGCATACACTATGAAAGTATGTGGAAGGAAATGACTAGGGGAATAGAAAATTCACCTCTCCCACTTCATGCTGACCCTAGGACAGAAACTACTCATTTCAGTAGAATGGCAGAAAAAACTGCTTGTACTATTTAAGTTATCTACAATTCTCATTCCTTTTTCTGTCTGTCCCTCGTCTCTTTAATTTTTTTAGGGAAAACAGAATATCTAGTTGAAATCATGCAAGTTCAAATCATAATGGATGCACTATATCCAGTATTTCCAAATGAGCCTCTGCATCTTGCCTAGAAAATCCCGTGGACAGAGGAGCCTGGTGGGCTGCTGTCCATGGGGTTACACATAGTCGGACACAACTGAAGCGACTTAGCATGCATGCATTGGAGGAGGAAATGGCAACCCACTCCAGTGTTCTTGCCTGGAGAATCCCAGGGACAGAGGAGCCTGGTGGGCTGCTATCTACGGGGTCGCACAGAGTCGGACACGACTGAAGCGACTTAGCAGCAGCAGCAGCATAGTGCTTAAGAACACACCAGACAGAGAGAGACTGGGTTTGGTTCTGGCATCTGACAGCAGTGTGGCCATGGGCAAGTAACTAATATCTCCATGCCTCAGTTTTTGCATCTTTAAAATGCAGAAAACAATAATACTCATATCATAAGGTTACTGTTAAGGACTGTATGAGTTACAGAAATAAAGTGTCAATACTTTATGTACTTGAAATATTGCCTGACGCATAGGTGCTGATTTTTGTTGGCTATTGTTTTTCCAACTGGACTGCCCACTCAATGTCTATCCCAATTATATTCTTCAAAAATCTGCCCTAATACCTCTTTCTCAAATAAGGTAGTAATAATGTCCAACCAGGGATAAGCTCTCCTATACCTTTAAACATCTGTTCTTAATTTCTATATGACTCTACTAACTTGTATTTTCTTCCTGAAAACGTTATCTTTTTATGTATATTTTATATCATTATGTAAATTATAAGATCCTTTAGGCAAGAAAATACAGGAATACCAATATGCCTCTTTTATACAAAAAAAGTCCCTCAGGTAAATAATAAATATTGCTTATGAAGCAAGGTTACTGGATAAAGGTTTCCCAACAAAGGGTGAAGAGATTAAGAAATCAACTGTTAAATATAGATTCTCAGTTTGTATCAACGTATAAATCTCAAACCAAAAACTGTTTTAAGAGTCGAAGTTGCTCTGAGCATAAATCACAAAAATGAGGACTCAGTTTATAAGGAATAGCTTGTAGTCTCTATTGTAAGTCAAGAATGTTACAGCAAGTGCTCGCTTCGGCAGCACATATACTAAAATTAGAACGATACAGAGAAGATTAGCATGGCCCCTGCACAAGGATGACACGCAAATTCGTGAAGCGTTCCATATTTTTTGTGATGGATTCATTTTGATATTTGGCAAAACTAATACAATTATGTAAAGTTTAAAATAAAATTTAAAAAAATAAAATATTCCAGACATGGGTAAAAAAAAAAAAAAAAAAAAAGAATGTTACAGCAAGGTTAGCTTTAGCTTTCTATAATATACACACAGTGCTGTCAGATATGGCCTGCAGTCTGAAAAACAATGTATAAAATACTTAAAAGGTGACTTTTATGTGTCACACACTGCAACTATGTAGATGAAAAGATTCAGACCTTGTACTCTAGTCTACACAAAGACAGCTAATTAAACAGTAATGTTCAAGATATGGGCAGGAGGACAGAATAATAATATTGATACCCATTCTCTTTTATTCTCATTTTAAGTCTTATCAAAGAGAAAAAACAAGCTATACTTGACAAAAGGTCTAACCAAAAAAACTAGTAAGAATCAGCATCGTGTTCCCATGGTGGTTAACACTGATTGAATATATCTATGAGGGCATGTATTAGTTAAGGGGAAAAAATAAAACACTAACAATACATAGCTGCAATGTGTACAATGGCTGATTTAATTAAATAAAATGTACATGTTAAATATAAAATGTTCAAGTGTTACATGTGGCAACAACAACAAAAAAACTAGTAAGTTACATTCAGAGATTCCATATTTCCTTTAACAGTCAAGATCAGCTGATTATTATATATCTTTCACCTGGAAAAATGCCACAGCAATTCAAACCAAATATCTGGTCTTGACTCCCAGACATTACTAAGCAGACACTCAAAAAGTCACTCTTTAAGTTTTAATAATAAAAATTTTTGAAAACTGTTATGGTTCTCCTAATGGACCTAGGAGGTTTTTTTACAAATTAAAAAATGATCTTTTATTTGTCTACAGTTTGTCATTTAAGATCACTAACCTTACACAGTAAATGTAAATATAAGATGCAGCATTTCTTCAAGTATAACATCCGTGTTACCAACCTAGGAAGAGGTGTGTCCTGCATATTTTATTCACCTATCTAGACCCACACCTCTGCTCTACAGCAGCAATTTGCAAGCCAGGTATACCATACTTTTTATTCAACCAGAGGCAGACAAGTATCAAGTTTGCAGATTTTGTACCACGTTTTAACTATGAATTATTACAATGCAGATACTTCCAAACAGCCACAAACTGACCCTCAGGCAAAATATTCTGGTCAGTTGATAAAAATATTCTTCCCTTCAGTGAAGGAGTATTTCATACCTAATTCAATAATAACACCAAAATAAAATACCAGGTGTGGAATATAATTAGCAAAATTTAATGCACAATATATAAAGATCCAGCATCAACTCAATTTTGTCAAGGATAGTTAATCCAATAATTCTGCCTTCCATCTTCTTAAATAGAGAAATACAATACATTGCATCAAACTGAGAAGCCAGGTTATAAAGTCAGACTATATGAAATGAAAATATTATAAAGACATTTAAGATTAAGACTGTCATTTAAGAAAACTAATCTTACACATGGTAAAGTGTCTTTTCATATATGATGATGTTACTAAACTACAGTTAAAACAACCCTGACAATCTCTTAAAATCAAATCAGGCAGGGAAAGGTGTTCACAGGATGAAACACACCCAAGAGAAAAGTAAGAGTGAACCAAAGAAGGAGAGTCATATTTCACTTATTCCAGGGCTTACACTCAATGAATGAACTCCCAGGGTAATCACTGCATGATTATGATCCTCTACCCCATCCTCCTTTTTCAGATTTAGAGAACATATGTTTAAGTTAAACACTTGGATGATATGGCTTCAGTGCACTACATGAGCCAAAGAATAAAACTATCCTGGAGTAATAAGTAACCACCAGATGCTATTTCCTTTTGTAGCATCAACTGAAGAGAACTTCTCCAGTTTTCTGTTCCACTACCCACCTCCCACTGCTTTTCAACTTCTACTTCCCTTTCCCGCAGTTTTCAAAACTGCGCCACCTACAAAAAAACAGGCAAGAAAATACTTAAATCCCACTATGCTACTAAGTTAAATTTTAAAGTGTATCTGCATAACAAAAAACATACAACATTGATTGCTGCAGTTATTTGGGCTATTGTTTTCTTAAAACATTCTGAGTTCATTAAATAGTTATTAATAGTTCATTAATAGTTCATCAAAATTCAACTTTAGTGAGAAATCATATCTTACCGACAACCATAAGTGTGAATTCAAAACCTCTCTTCACTGATTTTCTGTATACTTGATTTGGGAGATTTGCAAATCCCACATAGCCTTCAAGGTTCTTCTGTTGCTGAGAAAAGTAAAAGAGGGTCAATTATTTATACATCAACAAAATGCTTCTATCATACATTTCAAATTCTCTTCATTAACCTATTTTTAGAAAATCATACAAACTCTTATTCATGGTAAATCAAACTGATTTTATAGTATTACCAATAAAAGTATTAATCGAAAAAATGGACAAAGTAAATTGAGCACAAGTGATTAACAGTAGTCAATTATAAAAGTCAATGAGATTGTCAGATGACATCACTGACTCGATGGACATGAGTCTGAGCAAGCTCCGGGAGTTGGTGATGAACAGGGAAGCCTGGCGTGCTGCAATCCATGGGGTTGCAAAGAGTCGGACATAACTGAGCAACTGAACTGAACTCAACTGAGTCAATTATAAAAACCCAAGGGAATAAAATAAAAATTTTAAAAAACCTGCCTCAGAGCAAAGATTTCAATTTATAGTAAGTTACTAAGATTCTGATCAAGCAACTAAAAAAACAACAAAGGATTTTTTACAATAAAAAAATTCAAATCCCCTTAAGATTATATTCAGTTCAGTCACTCAGTCATGTTCGACTCTTTGCGACCCCATGGACTGCAGGATGCCAGGCTTCCCTGCTATACTATATATTATATAATTAATTATATATTTTGTATTAATAATATATTATGTTATATAACATATTCCCTGTTATATTACATATATAATCTTATATGATTATATTAAGGATTCTTTTAATTATTCCCTTTGCTCATACTAAAAACCACAGGCAGGATTTTCTTGAAATTCACCTTCTTATTCATGAAATAAAATCAAAATGTGGAGTTTAAAATTTTTCATAAACTCTTGAAAGCTCTCATGATCAATGTCAATCAGTAAACATTATCTTTCAAACTCTTATACTAGGTCCAGTGATGTCACCTCAATGCTTTTACTGGACATCAGATTTATCCTGGTTTTAAAGTAAACTTTAATTCCATTTTTTGTATAGCTTTTGATGTATAGCTTCTGTATAGCTTTGATGACCTCACCAATAATTTCATGATTAGTTCATACAAACCTACTTCTAAATTGGCATAGAAAATCAGTGTGACTCTCAACTTACCCATTGGTGACAAATACTGTCCATAGTTCAGACCATCTGAGTGAGTAGTCTTACAGATTAATTTACTTAGAGGTAGGTCTTATTCATCATTAAAACATAATGCCATTCATCATTTAAAAATAACATTCCTAAGAGATACACATTTCTCTTAAAGGTTTTTGCCACATTTAAATTCTCATCCAAAAACACTTATATGGGATCAAAGTAATAATTCAATACATTTGGATTTAACAAAGAACAGCACCCTGCATTCCTCACTAGTATCACATATATAATAAATATTCCATCCATAATCTTTTACCCTTTTTAAAAATTCATATAAATTAATTTTAAGACAAATGTTGAGCAGATAAGTAAGCCAATTAAATTAGAGGCTAATTTTAAATATACTAGTTAAGACACTGATCAGAATATTTTAAAGTCAAATATTTGAAAGCCTACTATGTGCAGAGCTAAGACTATGTATTAAATTTAAAGCTTCCTTGATTCATATTTCATCCAATTGTAACTGAAATTTAACTTAGACCAGAAAAAAGCCTCTGTATTAATTATGTAGTATACTCACAGCTACTTTGTAAAGAACATATTTCCATCATTCCAGTGTTCCAGGTTCCAACAGAACAGATCCACAGAGGAACAGTAAATGAGGAATTCCAAAAATCATTCAAGGCACATTCAGTCCAAACAGGGCAGAGAAATCCATTGGAACATAGTAAAATGAAGAGGGGGGAAAATGAAAGTTACTTACGTGTAACTCAACAAATTAGAGGTAAATTACAAATATACTGAAAGTAGACTTTTTTCTACTCACATCAAGGAAATATTTTTTTGTTGGATATAAGGCCCAGTGAGTCCATTTTAGCAGCTTTCCTGATAAAACACAGAATCAAACACCTCCTATCTTTTCAGAAAGGACAATCACTATGCCTTGCACCTGAAGTCTTACAAGAAATGATGAAAAAAGTGTAAAGTATGAAATTTCAAGAAGATATACAGGGACCGACTTTAAATTCCAAGAAGAAAAAAAAAAATGTAAATTTCATACAATTTTGCTTTGTCAGTCACTGGATTAAGACAGATCAGATCAGATAAATGCCAATATTTTCCCTAGGATCTTTATATAGTATTACTATATTTCAAGTAATTAAACTAAAGTTCAGAATTGGAAGAAATGCAAACTTGGGGATATAGGAAAGGAAGCTAAAGACTGCAAGCAATAACAAATGGAAAGATGAAGTAAATGTGACCTATGAAAACTGAAAGGCAACCAACAGAGCACAGAGGAGAAAATAAGACTATCTTTGGACAAAATGCCCGTAAAAAGGGTATGTCTTTTTTTCTATATTGAACAAATCTGAGTTATATCACAACCTAGAAAAGACAATGATTATTCAAATGTCACCTCCACAGAGAGGACTGCTCTGAATACCCTTACTAAAACTACAACCTACTCCTCATCTCAGCACTTTGTTGCTTTATGTTTTTTTTTCCCTTTAGCACCTATCACCATTTAACATACATACAAATCTTGTTTATGGTGATCTCCACTCACTCTACTTCCAACTAGAACGTAAACTCCATCAAGGTACAGATTAAAGGAGTTACAGAAGTTGTGACATCAAAAAGAGGAAGCCATCTGACCATCTGAGAGAACTGAAGAAGTTTCCGAGAAAATATTTTAGGTTACATGTTCAAGAAACCCACCATACAAAAGGTGTAAGAAAAATGCCTCAGTCTACCCCTGTGTCTTATTCACTGCTTTATCCTCAAGTCACAGAACAGTCTTAGGGACAACTGGGAGACTGAGGTAAGAAAACAGGGAAAAGCATTTTAGGGCAAGCGGTGGGCCCTGAAGTGGGGGTGAACCTGGTACTTTCAGGAACAAAAATAAAGTATATGAACTCCACAGAAGTAAGGTAGTAGACCAGGGGACAAGTGGTAGAAAATAGGTCAGGGAGGCAGGCAGGGGCCAGATAATGTGGGACCTAGTCAAAGCAGGAAATCTGAGTGTTATTTTAGGCATGATGGGAAGCCACTGGAGGGTTTCACACAGGCAAGTGACCTGACCTGATTTGTGTTTTAAAGATAGTTCTTACTGTTAAGAGAAGAAATGGAAATAAGAAAACTGCTAAGAAGCCTACTATAATAGTTTAAGAAAGAAAGGGTATACTGAATTTAGATGGTGTCGATGTAGGAAAGAGAAAGATTCAGAACAGGTTTTGAAGGAAGAATGGTCAGGACACTTCTGGTGCATTACATGAGATCAGTAAAAGAGACAAAAGATAACTCTCACTACTTGACTTGAACAACTCAATGGCTAGTGATATCTCCACGGAAAGAGGGAACAAAGGAAAAGAGTGAGCGGTGAGGGCCAAAATCACCAAAATCAAAAAAAGCTTTGAATGTGTTGAAGACTCTATTACATATTCAAGAAGAAATGGTCATAGGCAGTTAAACATATGAATTCAGAAATTCCAGGGTTGGCTGTTCCTGAAAATACAGATTTAGGAAACATAAGCATATAGATAGTACTGAGAGAGGATTATATTCTCAAAGAGAGATTATAGACGAAAGGGATTCTAGGCAGTTTCCTGGGGCTTCCCTGATGGCTTAAGAATCCGCCTGCAATGCAAGAGACCAGAGGGTTCGATCCCTGGGCTGCGGGGAGGACATGGCAACCCACTCCAGTATTCTTGCCTGCAGAATCCCCATGGAAAGAGGAGCCTAGTGGGCTATAGTCCATGGGGTCACAAAGAGTCAGACACTTTGCTGAGCGACTAAGCACAGCACATCACACAGGCAGTTTCCTGGAGCACTCCAACACTAAAATGTTAGGCAGAAAATGAGTAAGAAAGATCAGTCAGTGAGGAGGAAAGAAAACTAGAAGGGCTGAAGGTTATTCAACTGTGTTAAATGCTACTGAACAGTCAAATGAAAAATACCAGAGATGTGACCATAAAATTTGGAAATAAGATTACTGATAATTCTACACAAGAGCAGTCTCAGTAACACAGTGAGGAAGAAGACTTACTAGTTTGAGAGTAGATAATTCTCTGTATACGTTAACTAATATAATTCTTAAAATAAATATATGTTACAAATTATTTTAAAATTAAGCATGTCATTTGCCAGTTTCCCCATATGACTGATTTCCCAGAGGAAGAAAATCATGTCATATTCATCTCTATATTCCTAACAGAGTGCTGATACACAGGAGTTGTTTAAAAAAATAAACAAAAATACACTTTCAGGAAAATTTCTCCTGAGAAAGAAACTGTGTCTAAACACAAAAGACAGATTTAGGGAATATACTAAAATATAACACTGGCTGACTAAAACACATAAACTTTTCACATTTCATAAGAATCTTGCCTTTCCCAAATTCTAAAATCAACCACAGTCTGTAATTCAGAAGATTTAACCACCCACTGATTCTTTTTCTGGACAAATATAATGCTCACAGTGCCAGTGTGAAATATAATCTCTGGATAAAGAAACATTATTTATAGACCCGAGTGACGTAACTGTGACACTTATAAGCATGCAAATATAGATAAAAGTATATTCACCCAGGCTTCACCCAAAATACCTTAAAAGTATTACTTGATTTCAATCATCAGTTATGTAAGAAGAAACAGTTATCAAATCATCTTTTCTAAAAGCACATGTTAAATCTTTCGGTAACTATCTAAAAGATATGGCAAATCTCTATGTCAAATTCACATTTAAGAAAATCAAACTACAATTCCATTGCTTGCTATTTCACTACCTGTGGGAAAATCAACTTAAATACAATACCCAGTAACTGCAGTCATTAATTGACTTAAACTTACTTCTAGAAATCAATTATATTCAAAGAAAAAGATGCCTCAAAAAGGTTTCAATAATAGATTATTGGAACTCTTAAGATTTGTTTATATTCTCTACCATTTGTTCTTATTTCAAAGTAAAGTTATCAAAACCTTGGCATCTGAAAACCCATTATAAGTTTTAAATTTTGAATATTAATATTTATAAATTAACATATATTTTCCAAGGAGAAAAACAGCACCTTATTTTGAAAATTGCCAAATATGCTTTTGGGGAACAACAATAAAACTGAGTTGTAATAGGTTGGAAGCAATAAAAGTGAGAATTTGAGGGAAAATTAAAACATTTTTATAGGATCTACTATAAACCTTCAACTCTCTCAATCACTCATGTAGAGCCAGACATCCTGGAATGCAAAGTCAAGTGGGCCTTAGGAAGCGTTACTATGAACAAAGCTAGTGGAGGTGACGGAATTCCAGCTGAGCTATTTCAAATCCTAAAAGATTGAAATTGAGAGTGAAAAAGCACTGTTTAAGTGCTGCACTCAATATGCCAGCAAATTTGGAAAACTCAGCAGTGGCCTAAGAGCTGGAAAAGGTTACTTTTCATCTCAATCCCAAGGAAGGGCAACGCCAAAGAATATTCAAACTACCACACAATTGCTCATCTCACATACTGGCAAAGTAACGCTCAAAATTCTCCAAGCCAGGCTTCAACAGTGTGTGAACTGTGAACTTCCAGATGTTCAAGTTGAATTTAGAAAAAGGCAGAGAAACCAGAGATTCCAACATCTGTTGGATCACAGAAAAAGCAACAGAATTCCAGAAAAACATCTGCTTTATTGATTATGCCAAAGCCTTTGACTGTGTATAAGACAACAACTGTGGAAAATTCTTAAAAGAGATAGGAATACCATAACCACCTTATCTGCCTGAGAAATGTGTATGCAGGTCAAGAAGCAACAGTTAGAACTAGACATGGAACAACAGACTGGTTCAAAATTGGGAAAGGAGTACGTCAAGGCTGTATACTGGCATCCTGCTTATTTAACTTATATGCAGAGAACATCATGAGAAATGCCGGCGTGGATGAAGCACAAGCTGGAATCAAGATTGCCGGGAGAAATAACAACAACCTCAGATATGCAGATGACACCACCCTTATGGCAGAAAGTGAAGAGAAACTAAAAAGCCTCTTGATGAAGGTGAAAGAGGAGAGTGAAAAAGTTGGCTTAAAGCTCAACATTCAGAAAATGAAGATCATGGCATCCAGTCCCATCACTTCATGGGAAATAGATGGGGAGACAGTGGAAACAGTGTCAAACTTTACTTTTTGGGGCTCCAAAATCACTGCAGATGGTGATTGCAGCCATAAAATTAAAAGACGCTTACTCCTTGGAAGGAAAGTTATGACCAACCTAGATAGCATATTAAAAAGCAGAGACATTACTTTGCCAACAAAGGTCCGTCTAGTCAAGCCTGCAGGGCTCCTCCATCCATGGGATTTTCCAGGCAAGAGTACTGGAGTGGGTTGCCATTGCCTTCTGCAAAAAGGCAAGAGCTAGGGGCATGCAAACTAACATATGACCTTTAAAGAAAATTGAGGAGGGGACAATAAAGGTAATATTTAGGAAACACTTATGTGATCCTGTAACATCTTCGTAGTGTTGTTATATTAAATCTAGAATCTAGGTACTTTTGCACCAGTTATATTTAAAATACTTAAGACTTTTCAGTAGTGAAGTTCTGTAACTTTCCCCTTGAGTTATGTAAGAGATGGTAGGAATTTCAAGTGCTCGATAGTTTCTTGCCTGGAGAATCCCAGGGACGGAGAGCCTGGTGGGCTGCCGTCTATGGGGCTGCACAGAGTTGGATACTACTGAAGCAACTTAGCAGCAGTAGCAGCAGCTCTTCCCTTTTTACTGAGATGAACAACTGTGTACAAACATAACCAACTTTTACTTTCTTAATCTTGTGCTGGATTCTTGGTTACTCTACCTAAAAGATTTTAATATCTGTATGAATACATGTAAGAGGTAACTTAAAATTTTAAATAAATTTTTTTCTTTGTTCTGAACTTGAAATTTAAATCTCTTCTTATAGAATTACTGGCCACACTCATTCATTTAACATAGCTACTGGATTCACATAATGTATGGATTACCAATTAGGAATACAGAAGCTAATGAAAACAAGGTCCCTGCTTATGAAACTAAGAATCTGAGGTCAGAGAAGTTAGAAGGCAATTCTATTAATACAGTGATAAACACTATAATGGAAGCAAGCACAGGAAGACAGCTATGAGAACAAAAAGGAAGGGTGTTTTCTCCCATTATGTTGTCAGAATCTTCAGATTCTGAAGGACTAGCAGGCCTTAGTCTGATGAGAAATTTGGGTAGGTGCTGCACAATATGGGCAAGCAAATTGGCAACTGTAAAGGCCCAAAAGCAAGAGAAGAAAGTACAGATCTTTTTGGTAACTAAAAATAGTTCAGTACACCTCATAATCAAGGTCCAGGAGACGCAGAGTAGGAAGTCAAGCAAAATCCAGATCACAGAGGACTTTATAGGCCACAGTAAAGAACTCAGATGAGGCATCATCTTTAAAACTTATGAAGAGTATTAAACGATTTTAAGCAGAAAACTGCACTATCACATTAATTCACAAGCCAAGTCATATTCATATTTTAGAAAATTACAACTAATAAGAATATTGAGGAGATACTGGTAGCAATTTCAAGATCTGCTGCAGTAGCCCAGGGAAGAAATTAGGACCTGAGCCATGACAGAAGTAACAAGGATTAAGAGTTAAGTTAGAACACTACTGTTCATTACAGTAGTCACTAGCTCCATGTGGCTATCAATCACTTGAAATTTAGCAAGTCTGAATTGGGATATGCTCTGGCTCCATTGGTAAAGAATCCACCTGCAATGCAGGAGGCCTGGGTTCAATTCCTGGGTTGGGAAGATCCCCTGGAGAAGGGAATGGCTACCTACTCCAATATTCTGGCCTAGAGAATTCCATGGACTATATAGTCCATGAAGTTGCAAAGAGTCAGACACAACTGAGCCACTTTCACACACATTAAGCATAAAATACAAGCCAGATTTTTTTATATATACTTATTTTTATTTATTTATTTATTTGATTGTGCCGGGTCTTAGTTGAAGCATATGGGATCTAGTTCCCTGACCAGGGATCGAACCCCGCGCCCCCTGCTCTGGGAGCATGGAGCCTTAGCCACTGGACCAGCCACTGAACCAGTAGGAAGTCCCACAAATCAGGTTTTAAAGACTTATTATGAAAAAAAAGAATGAAATGTCAATTTTTATACTGATTACATATTGAAATAAAATTTCAGCTATATTGGGCTATATAAAAATGATACTAAAATTAAATTTATTTTTTTCAACTTTTTAACATGCCTGCATGCAAAGTCACTTCAGTCATGTTCAACTCTGTGCGACCCTATGGACTACAGCCTGCCAGGCTCCTCTGTCTATGGGATTCTCTAGGCAAGAATATTGCAGTGGCTTGCCATTTACTTCTCCAGGGGATCTTCCTGCCCCAGGGATTGAACCCATGTCTCCTGCACTGCAGACAGATTATTTACCATCTGAGCTACTAGGGAAGCCTAGGCTACCAGAAAAGCTTACATATGTGACTTACATTAACTTCTAATGAACAATGCTGGGTTAGATATTAATGAGCTGAAGTGACAAGTCTCTGTAACTTGTGGGGGGAACAGCAAGACATAAATTCTAAATTTATGAATTTACATTGAGCTGGATTAATGGTGGTTCCAGTCACTAAAAGAAAAATTCACTTGAGTTTAAGGTGCTAAAAAATGGGCTTTAGGAAAACAAATATCTAGTAGGCAGCTATATATATAAAAGTTAGAAGTTCTAGAAATGTCTAGGTTAGGCAGACACTAACATTTTAAGTCATCAACATTTAAATGGTATGAAGGCCATGGGTTATGAATCCAAATACAGTATTCAAAGTAGGAAGCAGGCCACAACCAACAACAAAATCCCAACTCTATGACCTACACAACCTAGGAAAAGGTGAAAAAAAGAAGAATAAGGAAAACAGTTTTTAGAAGCAGTTCAAGGAGGTCAACTGTAGTGGCCTCCTTCGAGAAGTGGTCAACTGTACCAAATGCTCTGGAGTGGTCAATACAGAGACAGAAAAGAATCTATTTAAAATTATCAGGGACCATTGTCAGAGCACTGGACAGATAAGAGAAAGATAGATGGAGGCATAATGGAAATAAATAAGTAGTGAGTAACTGTAGACAGTGAGCGTAAACAAGTCAATTCTTTCTGAATGCTTATCTGTGAACAGAAGAGCAATAAAGTAGAATTTAGAGAACAACAAAGGGTTAAGACAGGGTTTTAGGAATTAAAAAAAAAAAAAGGATGGTTGCATGCTTAAATGCTGGGAGTTTGGGGTCAGTAGATGCAAGTTATTACATATAGAATGGATAAACAAGGTCCTAGCATATAGCACAGAGAACTATGTTCAATACCCTGGGATAAACCACAATGGAAAGGAATATAAAAAAGAAAGCATATGTATATATAAATGAGTCACTTTGCTGTACAGCAGAAATGAACACAACATTGTAAATCTACTATACTTCAACAAATCAATTTTTTAAAATAAAAATAAATTTAAAAAAAAGCATTACCTAGACAAGTGGCTAAAGAAAGGAAGGTAAACTAGGATACAGATAACATTTTGGAGTGAAAGACAGGATTTTCTTTAAACATCAGAGAGAAAAATCATTTACTAATCCTAAAGGGACTTACCAGGGAATTTTAAGAGATAAAGATTTGAATCAGCAACCATGAAAACAAAAAGAAGGGCTAGGAATACACAGCAGGCATCCAAGCAATTCTGTCCACTAGTTTAGGATAAATCTGTGATGGACAGGGACGCCTGGCATGCTGCAGTCCATGGGGTTGCAAAGAATTGGACATGACTGAGTGACTGAACTGAATCGTGTGATCTTTTACTCCAGTAGCAATCTGTAACTGAATGTAAGCCAAGACTGTTATCTGAAGCTGTTATTTTGCAGAAAGGGCGCAAAAAAACTACAAGGCATCAAGAGAGCTGACAAGTATGGTTGAAGTGAATCACTGAACAAAATGGAGAGGGTCAAGGATCCAAGGGAGGAAGTAAGGAAATGAGACAGCTAAAAGAATATGAAGTTGTAGACAGAAAAAGCCATACACTTAAGTCTTCAGAGGTGGACCAGAAGTTCCAGATGACCACATGGAGCCGTTAAAATGATGGCTCAACAATAATCCCAGATGTGTAAGTAAATTACTGAACAAGTTTTATACATGGTCACTAAATATGCCCCAGAATGATAACAGGGCGTGGAGTAGAAAGAAAATCTGTTTGGTGCCATCTTTAACAAATAAAGAGAAAACAGGGATACAGTATCTGACAAAGTTAAGAAGGGTGAGAAAATACTGTTATTAAATAGCATAAGCTTTAAAGAAGCAGGGCTTTTTTTAAAGGAAGAATGGTCTACAGTCTAGACAACCACTGATAGAAATATAAGATGAATTACCTATGTAATAAATATTACAGTAGACACATGAAGAGTAAAAAGGTGAAGTTAACAACATTATTTTATTTCACCCAATGTATATACAATATCAACATCTCAACATGCAGTCAATATAAAAAGTTATGACTCACTTTACATTATTAATTTTTCTACATGCTTTGGCTTTGTAATAATCTTTGAAATACAGCATACCTTATTTAGGACTAGCTACATTTCAAGTGTTCAAGAGCCACATGCTGGTAGTGATTACCCTACTCGATACAGAAATGGAAATTTCATAGATAGAGAACATTTTCATAATTACCAAAAGATCTACTGGAGAGCACTAAATTAAACTAAATTACTACTGGGTACAGTAGTACCCAGTAGTGTGAGGATGTGGGAAAACAGGCACTTTCACACATGACTGGTGGAATATAAATGAAACCACTTCCCTAAAGATCAACTTGGCCACATGCATCGAAAACTTAAGTCTTCATGCTCTCACACTCAATAAATTTCACTTCCACAAATTTATACCTTTTAAATTTATAAGGTTTAGATAAAACAACATTCAACAAAGCACTGTTAAGGATAATGAAAAATCATAAAAACCAAAGTTTCAAAAACAAGTGAAACAAATAATATGTTACTCCCATGTGTTAAAACACCATGCAGAAATTAAAACTTTTAGAAGAACAGACATGACAGATAGCAATATACTGAGTGGAAAAACTATTATTAGACAGCTGGCACAGTAATATTTACTTTTAAAGATTCTCTTATGTGTACACTGGAAAACAAAAGGATATACAGTGGAGTGACAATAAAGAAATTAACAGAGTAAAGACTTAAGAAAAGTCTCTCCTTCATTAAAAGCAGTAAGAGGCAAAATTATCAAAATCAATTTCTTCTGATCTCTGGAAATGAACAAAGGGTTACAGCAATTCAAAGAACACTTACTCAAGAAAAAGGGCTGGATGTCAGTAAAAACAGCAGTTCTTGTTGTATTTTAACTTGCCCATTCGTTATCTTCCCTCACTTGTTTTACAGTAGCCTTGAAAACCAACAGCATGCAATCATGGCAAAAATCAGCACCCAGTCAGCAACTGGAAGAGAATAGGCTTCTTCAAAGCTCCATTCCCAAAAAAGATTATTTGACCTGTCTGACTCCTTGCAAGACCCCACAAACAACCAAGAGGATAACTAAAGACTTCAGTGACAAAACAAGACAAAGAAAACAGACTTTACAGAATTAGTTCCCCCAAAGTCACTAAACAACAAAAAACAATAATAAATCCTGGGGTGGAGGAAAGAGGGGAGATGGAGAATTTGACCACAGCCGCCACGCTGTTTTGCTTAAAATGCCCAGTTTTCAACAAAAAATTATGAGATGCAAAAAAAAAAAAAAAAAACAACCACCCAAGAAAGTATAAAAATATAACCCACATTCATGGGGGGAAAAAAGCAATCAACAGAAGCTAACCTTGAGAAGACTCAGACATTACACAAAGACTTTAAATCTGCTATTTTGAATACATTCAAATAACTAAAGGAAATCATTTCTAAAAAACTAAAAGAAAGTATATGAACTACATTCATCAAATACAGATGATTAATAAACAGAAAGAAATTATTAAAAAGAACCAAATAAAAATCCTTAAGTTGAAAAGTAGAGGGCTACCTTGGTGGCTCAGTGGTAAAGAAAATGCCTGCCAATGCAGGGGACACAGGTTGGATCCCTGGTCTGGGAAGACCCCGCATGCCACAAAGCAAACAAGCTGGTGTGTCAGAGCTCCTCAGCCTGCGCTTCAGAGACTGGGAACTGCAACTACTGAGCCCACGTGTGGCAACTACCGAAGCCAACGCACCCCAGAGTCCACGCTCCACAGTAAGAGAAGCCACCACAGTGAGAAGCCTGCACACCACAGGGGAAGAAAAGCCCTCACTCTCCAACACTAGAGAAAGCGCACAGCAACAAAGACCCGGCACAAGAAAAATAAAGAAAAAAAATTATTTTTAAAAAGTAGAATAACTGAAATAAAATTCCACTAGAGACAAAGAGGTTCAAAAACTGATACAAGCTAGCAAAATAAGATTGTCAAATAACATTTACCAGCCTAAGGAACAGAAATAATAAGAGGGAATAAAAAACTACACAGCCAGAAAGTATGGAACAAAATCAAGCATACCAACATAAACATAATGGGAGTCCATGAAGTACTGGAAAAAAGGACATAGGCAAAGAGACAAGAAGAGAATGAGGCAAGAAGTATATTTGAAGAAACAATGGCAGACAACATCCCAAATCTGAAGAAAAACATGTCAACACAATAAAAGCTCAGCAACTTCAAAAAGAGAAAAAGCAGAGATCCACAGCTAGACTCATCACAATCAAATTGCCAAAAAATAGACAAAGAATCAGGAAAGCAGCAAGAGACTTAAATGACCCTATATAGGTGACTGAATATGAATAATGACTAACATCTCATCAGAAACCACACAGGCCAGAAAGTAGATGGATGACATACTGAAGACATTAAAACAAAATGAATGTCAACCAAGAATTCAGTATCTACCAAAGGCATCTTTCAAAAATAAAGCTGAACTTAAGACATTCTCTGATAAGCAAAAATTGAAAATTCCTCACAATCAGATAGAAACCCTACATAATAAGTAAACACAAAAGACAGCACAAATATAATTTTTATTTGCAACTCTATCTGATTTAAAGGCACACTTTACACAGCAATTACCCTTTTGGCAGAAGGTGAAGAGGAACTAAAGATCCTCTTGATGAAAGTGAAAGAGGAGAGTGAAAAAGTTGGCTTAAAACTAAACAATCAGAAAACTAAGATCACGGCATCAAGTCCCATCACTTCATGGCAAATAGATGGGGAAATAATGCAAAGTGACATACTTTATCTTCTTGGGCTCCAAAATCACTGCAGATGGTGACTGCAGCCATGAAATTAAAAGATGACTGCTCCTGGGAAGAAAAGCTATGACCAACCTAGACAGCATATTAAAAAGCAGAGACATTACTTTGTCAACAAAGATCTATCTAGTCAAGGCTATGGTTTTTCCAGTAGTCATGTACGGATGTGAGACTTGGACCATAAAGAAAGCTGAGAGCTGAAGAATTAACGCTTTTGAACTGTGGTGTTGGAGAAGATTCTTGAGAGTCCCTTGGACTGCAAGGAGATCAAACCAGTCCATCCTAAAGGAAATCAGTCCTGAACAGTCATCAGAAGAACTGATGCTAAAGCTGGAGCTCCAATACTTTGGCCACCTGATGCGAAGAACTGACTCACTGGAAAAGACCCCGATGCTGGGAAGAGTGAAGGCGGGAGGATAAGGGGACGATGGAGGATGAGATGGTTGGATGGCATCACCAACTCAATGGACATGAGTCTGAGCAAGCTCTTGGAGTCGGTAATGGGACAGGGAAACCTGGCGTGCTGCAGTCCATGGGGTCGCAAAGAGTTTGACACAACTCAGTGACTGAAATTACAAAGCAATAATCATTAAATTTTGTTTTGGGGTTTATAAACTAGAAAGAAGTAATTCGTATGACACTAGGAGCACAAAGGAGGTAAAAGGAAATGAAAAGTACACAGGAGCAAAACTACTGTTATTTTACTGAAACTAAGCTGGTAATAACCCAAATTATAATGTTATAAGTTATTAAGGTAATCTCTAGGGCAATAAATGAAAAGATAAATAACCTAACTAAAAATTGGGCACAGCACTTTAATAAACATTGCCCCACAGACGATGGGCTTCCCTGATGGCTCAGATGGTAAAGCATCTGCCGACAATTTGGGAGACCAGGGTTTGATCCCCGGGTCACGAAGATCTCATGGAGAAGTGAATGGGAACCCACTCCAGTATTCTTGCTTAGAGAATCCCATGGACAGAGGAACCTGGCAGGCTACAGTCCATGGAGTCACAGAGTCAGACACGACTGAGCAACTAACACTTTGCCTTTTTCACCGAAGATATACAACTTGCCAACAGGCACATGTAAAGATGTTGAGCATCATTAGCCATTGTGTGCTTGGGTGCTAAATCACTTCAGTCACATTCAACTCTGCCACCCTATGGACTGCTGCCTGCCAAGCTCCTCTGTCCATGGGATTCTTCGGGCAAGAATACTACACTGGCAGGCAGATTCTTTACCACTGAGCCACCAGGGAAGCCTTACTGTATAAGTAACACATAATTTTGTTTATAGATTCACAATGTTTTCATATGGACTTATGCTTCCTCTTTTGGATATATATACCTAGGGATGTAATTGCTGCATCTTAGGGTAACTTTATGAGAAACTGCCAAACTGTTTGCTGAAGCAGCTGTGACATTTACATTCCCCCCGTAGTATGAGAGGGTTTCAGTTTCTCCACATCCATGTTCACACTTGTTATTAGTCTGTCCCTTTAAACTATCACTGTTGGAGTCATAGTATCACTGTTGTTTTCACTTGCAATTCTCTAATGGCTAAAGGGGCTTCCCAGGTGGTGCTGGAAGTAAAGAACCCACCTGCCAATGAAAGAGATGTTAAGAGATACTGGTTCAATCCCTGGGGCTGTAAGATCCCCTGGAGGAGGAAATGGCAACTCACTCCAGTATTCGTGCCTGGAAAATTCCATAGACAGATCAGCCTGGTAGGATGCAGTCCTTAGGGTCTCAAAGAGTCAGACATGACTGAGCACACATGTACATGCACACCCATGCAATAAAATATTATTTAATAATAAAAAGGTATGAAGTACTGATGGGTGCTACAATATGGTCGAACCTTAAAACATCATGGTAAGTGAAAGAAGCTAATTACAAAAAAAATTCTATGATTTCATTTATATGAAATGCTCAGAATAGGAAATTCCATAAAGATGAGAAGTAGATTAGCTGTTGTCAAGACGTGGGAACAGGAGTAACTGTTAATATACACGGTTTCATTGGGGTTCAGAGAAGGCAATGGCAACCACTCCAGTAGTCTTGCCTGGAAAATCCCATGGACGGAGGAGCCTGTGGGCTGCGGTCCATGGGGTCGCGAAGAGTCGGACACAACTGAAATGACTTAGTAGTAGCAGCATTGCAGTTGATGAAAATGTCCTCAAATTAGACATAACGATGGTTGCACAACTCTGTTAATATACTAAAAATGACAGAATTGTTCAATTTAAAGGGATGAATTTTACAGCATGTGAATTTATCTTAATAAAGCTGTCATAGAATCAAGTATGTAGTGTCTATAATACACTACTTTTCATATATTGGGTTGGCCAAAAAGTTCATTTGCATTTTCCTAGAACAGCTTACAGAAAAACCCAAAAGAACTTTTTGGCCAACTCAATATAATTTTTATATCTGCTTTCCTACGTGTATCTTCTCATCTGTGTAAGATGATAGGAAGAAATTAAAAACTAAGCAAGAAACTATTAAAATTGGTTACCCAAACAGATGGGTGGTTAAATGGTAGAAAAGGAAAATGAGATGGGTAAAAGTGTAAAAGAGATAAGACATGGAAGGGACATTTCCAGACATACTGCTTTACAGAACTGACGATTAATACCACAGTAATGTTTTACCTAGAGTTGGACATTACGGAGTGTGAAGTCAAGTGGGCCTTAAGAACGTTACTACAAACAAAGCTAGTGGAGGTGATAGAATTCCAAAAGAGCTATTTAAAATACTAAAAGATGATGCTGTTAAAGGGCTGCACTCAATATGTGAGCAAATTTGGAAAACTCAGCAGTGGCCAAAGGACTGGCAAAGCCAGTTTTCACTCCAATCTTAAAGAAAGGAGGTGCCTTAATTTCTCTTTCTGTTTTCTCATTATTAGTGTATAGGAATGCAAGGGATTTCTGTGTGTTGATTTTATATCCTGAAACTTTACTATAGTCATTGATTAGTTCTAGTAATTTTCTGGTGGAGTCTTTAGGGTTATGGTACTGGCACAAAGACAGAAATATAGATCAATGGAACAAAATAGAAAGCCCAGAGATAAATCCACGCACATATGGACACCTTATCTTTGACAAAGGAGGCAAGAATATACAATGGATTAAAGACAATCTCTTTAACAAGTGGTGCTGGGAAAACTGGTCAACCACTTGTAAAAGAATGAAACTAGAACACTTTCTAACACCATACACAAAAATAAACTCAAAATGGATTAAAGATCTAAACATAAGACCAGAAACTATAAAACTCCTAGAGGAGAACATAGGCAAAACACTCTCTGACATACATCACAGCAGGATCCTCTATGACCCACCTCCCAGAATATTGGAAATAAAAGCAAAAATAAACAAATGGGACCTAATTAACCTTAAAAGCTTCTGCACATCAAAGGAAACTATCAGCAAGGTGAAAAGACAGCCTTCAGAATGGGAGAAAATAATAGCAAATGAAGCAACTGACAAACAACTAATCTCAAAAATATACAAGCAACTCCTGCAGCTCAATCCCAGAAAAATAAAAGACCCAATCAAAAAATGGGCCAAAGAACTAAATAGACATTTCTCCAAAGAAGACATACAGATGGCTAACAAACACATGAAAAGATGCTCAACATCACTCATTATCAGAGAAATGCAAATCAAGACCACTATGAGGTACCATTTCACACCAGTCAGAATGGCTGCGATTCAAAAGTCTACAAATAATAAATGTTGGAGAGGGTGTGGAGAAAAGGGAACCCTCTTACACTGTTGGTGGGAATGCAAACTAGTACAGCCACTATGGAGAACAGTGTGGAGATTCCTTAAAAAACTGGAAATAGAACTGCCTTATGATCCAGCAATCCCACTGCTGGGCATACACACTGAGGAAACCAGAAGGGAAAGAGACACGTGTACCCCAATGTTCATCGCAGCACTGTTTATAATAGCCAGGACATGGAAGCAACCTAGATGTCCATCAGCAGATGAATGGATAAGAAAGCTGTGGTACATATACACAATGGAGTATTACTCAGCCATTAAAAAGAATTCATTTGAATCAGTTCTAATGAGGTGGATGAAACTGGAGCCTATTATACAGAGTGAAGTAAGCCAGAAGGAAAAACACCAATACAGTATACTAACGCATATATATGGAATTTAGAAAGATGATAACAATAACCCTGTGTACGAGACAGCAAAAGAGACACTGATGTATGGAACAGTCTTATGGACTCTGTGGGAGAGGGAGAGGGTGGGAAGATTTGGGAGAATGGCATTGAAACATGTAAAATATCATGTATGAAACGAGATGCCAGTCTAGGTTCAATGCACGATACTGGATGCTTGGGGCTGGTGCACTGGGACGACCCAGAGGGATGGTATGGGGAGGGAGGAGGGAGGAGGGTTCAGGATGGGGAGCACATGTATACCTGTGATGGATTCATTTTGATATTTGGCAAAACTAATACAATTATGTAAAGTTTAAAAATAAAATAAAATTAAAAAAAAAAGAAAGAAAGGAGGTGCCAAACATATTCAAACTACCATACAGTTCAGTTCAGTCGCTCAGTTGTGTCTGACTCTGTGACCCCACGGACTGCAGCAAGCCAGGTTTCCCTGTTCATCATCAACTCCTGGAGCTTACTCAAATTCATGTTCATAGAGTGGGTGATGCCATCCAACCGTCTCATTTTCTGTCATCCCCTTCTCCTCTTGCCTTCAATCGTTCCCAGAATCAGTTTCTTTACTACAAGTTACTTCTTCACATCAAGTGGCCATAATATTGGAGCTTCAGCTTCAGCATCAGTCCTTCCAATGAACATTCAGGACTGATTTCCTTTAGGATGAACTGGCTGGATCGCCTTGAAGTCCAAGGGACTCTCAAGAGTCTTCTCCAGCACCACAGTTCAAAAGCATCAATTCTTCAGCACTCAGCTTTCTTTACAGTCCAACTCTCACAACCATACATGACTACTGGAAAAATCAAAGCTTTGACTAGATGGACCTTTGTTGGCAAAGTAATGTCTCTACTTTTCAATATGCTGTCTAGGTTGGTCATAGCTTTTCTTCCAAGGAGTAAGAATCTTTTAATTTCATGGCTGCAATCACCATCTGCAGTGATTCTGGAGCCCCCCCCCAAAAAAAAAATCAGTCACTGTTTCCATTACTTCCCCATCTATTTGCCATGAAGTGATGGGACCGGATGCCATGATCTTAGTTTTCTGGAATGTCGAGTTTTAAGCCAACTTTTTTACTCTCCTCTTTCACTTTCATCAACAGGCTCTTTAGTTCTTCTTCACTTTCTGCCATAAGGGTGGTGTCACCTGCATATCTGAAGTTATTGATATTTCTCCCAGCAATCTAGATTTCAGCTTGTGCTTCCTCCAGCCCAGCATTTCTCATGATGTACTCTGCATATAAGTTAAATAAGAGGGTGACAGAATACAGTCTTGACGTACTCCTTTCCCAATTTGGAATCACTCTGTTGTTCCATGTACAGTTCTAACTGTTGCTTCTTGACCTGCATACAAATTTCTCAGGAGGCAGGTCAGATGGTCTGGTATGCCCATCTCTTTAAGAATTTTCCAGCTGGTAGATGTTTTTCTGGAACTCTCTTGCTTTTTCAATGATCCAACAGATGTTGGCAATTTGATCTCTGGTTCCTCTGCCTTTTCTAAAGCCAGCTTGAACACCTGGAAGTTCACAGTTCGCGTACTGTTGAAGCCTGGCTTGGAGAATTTTGAGCATTACTTTACTAGCGTGTGAGATGAGTGCAACTGTACGGTAGTTTGAGCATTCTTTGGCATTGCCTTTCTTTGAGATTGGAATGAAAATGGACCTTTTCCAGTCCTGTGGCCACTGCTGAGTTTTCCAAATTTGCTGGCATATTGAGTGCAGCACTTTCACAGCATCATCTTTCAGGATTTGGAATAGCTCAACTGGAATTCCCTCACTGCCACTAGCTTTGTTCGTAGTGATGCTTTCTAAGGCCCACTTGACTTCACATTCCAGGATGTCTGGCTCTAGGTCAGTGATCACACCATCGTGATTATCTGGGTCGTGAAGATCCTTTTTGTACAGTTCTTCTGTGTATTCTTGCCACCTCTTCTTAATATCTTCTGCTTCTGTTAGGTCCATACCATTTCTGTCCTTTATCGAGCCCATCTTTGCATGAAATGTTCCCTTGGTATGTCTAATTTTCTTGAATAGATCTCTAGTCTTTTCCATTCTATTGTTTTCCCCTATTTCTGTCATTCTATGTCCAATTCTAACTATTGTGAGAACTACAAATACAACTCACTGCTGAACAACCATCAACAGGAGAATGTTGGATCCTGCCAAAAAAAGTTACCCCACATCCAAGGGCAAAGGAGAAGCCCCAGCAAGACGGTGGGAGGGAGTACATCAAGGCTGTATATTGTCACCCTGCTTATTTAACTTATATGCAGAGTACATCATCTAAAATGCCTGGCTGGGTGAATCACAAGCTGGAATCAAGAATGCCGGGAGAAATATCAACAACCTCAGATACATACATGCTGCTGCTGCTGCTGCTGCTAAGTCGCTTCAGTCATGTCCGACTCTGTGCAACCCCATAGACGGCAGCCCACCAGGCTCCCCTGTCCCTGGGATTCTCCAGGCAAGAACACTGGAGTGGGTTGCCATTTCTTTCTCCAATGCGTGAAAGTGAAAAATGAAAGTGAATTCGCTCCGTTGTGTCCGACTCTTAAAGACCTCATGGACTACAGCCTACTAGGCTCCTCTGTCCATGGGATTTTCCAGGCAAGAGTACTGGAGTGGGGTGCCATTGCCTTCTCTGCAGATATGCACATAATACCACTCTAATAATAGGAACCAAAGAGGAACTAAAGAGCCTCTTGATGAAGGTGAAAGAGGAGAGTGAAAATGTTAACTTAAAACTCAATATTCAAAAAATGAAGATCATCTGGTCCTATCATTTCTTGGCAAATGTGTGCGTGCTAAGTCCCTTCAGTCATGTCTGACTCTTTGCAACCCCATGAACTCTAGTAGCCCCACCAGGCTCCCCTGTCCGTGGGATTATCCAGGCAAGAATACTGGAGTGGGTTACCATTCCCTTCTCCAGGAGATCTTCTTGACCCATGGATCGAACCCTTGTCACTTATGTCTCCTGCACTGGCAGGCAAGTTCTTTTAACAATAGCACCTCCTGGGAAGCCACAGATGGGGCAAAAGTGGAGTAACAGTGACAGACTTTATTTTCTTGGGCTCCAAAATCACTGCAGACAATGACTGCAGCCATGAAATTAAAAGACACTTGCTCCTTGGAAGTAAAGCTACGACAAACCTAGACAGCGTATTAAAAAGCAGAGACGTAATACTTGGCCAACAAAGGTTCATACAGTCAAAGCTATGGTTTTTCCATAGCTTTTTTCCATGTGTGCATATGAGTGCTGGACCATAAAGAAGGCTAAGCATCTAAGAATTGATGCTTTCGAATTGTTGTGCTGGAGAAAACTTTTGAGTCCCTTGGACAGCAAGGAGACCAAAGTAGTCAATTCTAAAGGAAATCAACCTTGAATGTTCATTGGATGGACTGAGGCTGTAGCTGAAGCTCCAATACTTTGGCCACCTGATGCAAAGAGCTGATCACTGGAAAAGACCCTGATGCTGGGAAAGACTAAAGGCAAAAGGAGAAGGGGGCAGCAGAGGATGAGACAGTTAGACAGCCTCACGAACTCAACAGACATGAATTTGAGCAAACTCCCAGACATAGTGGAGGACAGAGAAGCCTGGTGAGCTACAGTTCATGGGGTCACAAAGAGTCAGACATGAGCTAGCAACTGAACAACATTTCATATATCCCAATGAAAAAAAAAGAACCAAAACCTGCCAGAATGTGAGAAGAACTCAAAGTGGACTAGAAGCAGTAACAAAACTATATTTCAAATGAGTAACATAACAGCGATGAACAAAATGGGTAAGAACAGAACAGAACACTGGAAAACAGTATGTAGCCTACAGAGTATAAGACTAAAGACAAAAAAAAAAAAAAAGACTAAAGACAGAAAGAGGTGTACACAATCTATACTCTAGGAAGTAAATATATTTATAATAGTAATTCTGAAATTACATTTACATGTACATCAGAACTGAACAAATAATAAATAAATTGTAGATGAGAGCCAAGTTTTCCACTGTTGGAGAAAGGAGTTACAAATAAGGAAAAAAGAAAGGCTAGACTGAATCTGGTGTCAGTAGATTAGAACTGGTTTATCAGTATGAATTCATGGTTTTTAATATATATAAACAAATATATTTACACAGAGATAGGTACAGAAATACAGATGTGTGAATGTACACAAAAAACACAAGTTCTTATATCTGTTTGTTCAAAACACCTAGAAGTAGGAGCAACGAGCACTTTTAGAGCTGAGACCTTGGTTTCTAAACACTATTCTGAGATAAAAGGAACCCGAACTCCTTGAAAAATAATCAATTCCAGGCCTGAGGATGAAAAATAAAAGACAAACCAGAAAATAAACAAGTGCTCCAAAATAAATGATGAGGCATGTAGAAAGATGAATATGAGTTAACAGCAAAGAGTTCCCAATAGTCAGATTCAGGATAATCTGAGCAATAAACAATGACAAAATTAATATTCACGTGTCCTACCAGTATTAATAAATAACTGACTGAATGAATGTGTGAGATAGAACAATTATTTCTTATAAAAGAATTCCATGGGTTCAATCCCTGGGCAGGGAACTAAGATCCTGCAAACCATGCAGAGCAGCCAAAATAACCCCAGAAAATCACTACTAAGGCAAGCAGTACAGTAGTATTTGTGGCAGATAAGAATTATTGATAGCAGATAAAGATATGATGAGAAATAAGTTATTTTCATAATTCAACAAAGAACTAGCATCTAAAATATACAACTCAATTAGACAATACAACTTAAAAATGGACCAAATATTTCAACCATCAAAGACAAATAGATGGCAAACAAGCACATGGTAAGATCCTCAACATCATTACTCATTAGTAAAATGACAATTATAATCACAATGTTCTATCCACTAGGTACTCCACTAGAATGGCTAATATTAGTAAGCGTGGCCATCCCAGGAGTTAGTATGTGAAACTACTAAAAGTTTTTACACACTCTTCATGGGAACATAAATGTTAACATTTATGTTACAAAATGGTTTGGCAATTTCTTAAGAAGTTACATGTACACCTACCTATAACTTAGGCTAACTATTTACCCAAGAGAAGTGTAACCATGCACCACTATCAAAATTTTTTAAGCTGACAAAGAAAAAAGCCAAAAAGAAAATACATACAAATTTTAACACTGGTTATATTTTGCTAACTGGATTTGGGGGTAATTCACTTTTATATTATTTCTATTTTCCAAAGTTATTATTAAGAAACCTAAGGCATTTACATTAAAAAAAAAAAATCAAACAGAAAGAAAATGAAGTCATTCACAAGTTAGTGTGGGTTTTCTTCTTTATAAATCAGATCTTATTTTCCATTTCTGACATATTCATTAGACTGCAAAGAAAGAAATTATACGAGGTAATTCAGACAAGATTTCAATCATGATGTGAAAAGGGGCAAGGCAGAGAAATAAAAACTGGAGGACTAATAAAATAAGATGAATTAATAGCTGATTAGTTGTATATCAACTTCAGCAAAATTATATACCACAAGAATCCATCCTTAATTAAGCCCAGATGCTGGGAAAGATTGAAGGCAGGAGGAGAATGGGACGACAGAGGATGAGATGGCTGGATGGCATCACCGACTCACGAGTTTGAGTAAACCCCAGGAGTTGGTGATGGACAGGGAGGCCTGGTGTGCTGCAGTCCATGGGGTCGCAGAGAGTCGGACACGACTGAGCAACTGAACTGAACATTATTTAATGTTGTGATGAAAACAAAAGATACACTTTAAGTATACACATGATAAAAGCTGAAAAAGGTAATAAATACTTTATATGACATATTCAGAACCCAAATGAAATCTGCTATGGAAATATATGGATCCAAATCGTGTCCTTTTTCCCACCCTCAAACCACAATCTAAAAGGTAAAGTTTCAGTTAAGGATACAACTATAAAATGGGACTGCAAATGAGGAGGAGGGACACATTTTACCCAATCAAGTACGTCTAATTAAAAAAAAAAAAAAAAAAAATCCTGAAGAAGCAAGATAAAATAATGGCAGCACAAAGGGAAAAGATAGAGACATCTGAGTTGACACTATACTCTCTATGTCAGTATAAGAAATAAGGTTTCCCTAAAAGGTAACTTGTAACATACACATGGACATCACCAGATGGTCAAACTGAAATCAGATTGATTATATTCTTTGCAGCCAAAGATGGAGAAGCTCTATACAGTCAACAAAAACAAGACCAGGAGCTGACTGTGGCTCAGATCATGAACTCCTTATTACCAAATTCAGACTTAAATTGAAGGAATAGGGAAAACCACTAGACCATTCAGGTATGACCTAAATCAAATCCCTTATGATTATACAGTGGAAGTGAGGAATAGATTTAAGGGCCTAGATCTGATAGATAGAGTGCCTGATGAACTATGGAATGAGGTTCGTGACACTGTACAGGAGACAGGGATCAAGACCATCCCCATGGAAAAGAAACGCAAAAAAGCAAAATGGCTGTCTAGGGAGGCCTTACAAATAGTTGTGAAAAAAAGGGAAGCAAAAAGCAAAGGAGAAAAGGAAAGATATAAGCATCTGAATGCAGAGTTCCAAAGAATAGCAAGGAGAGATAAGAAAGCCTTCCTCAGTCATTAATGCAAAGAAATAGAGGAAAACAACAGAATGGGAAAGACTAGAGATCTCTTCAAGAAAATTAGACATACCAAGGGAACATTTCATGCAAAGATGGGCTCAATAAAGGACAGAAATGGTATGGACCTAACAGAAGCAGAAGATATTAAGAAGAGGTGGCAAGAATACACAGAAGAACTGTACAAAAAGGATCTTCACGACCCAGATAATCACGATGGTGTGATCACTGACCTAGAGCCAGACATCTTGGAATGTGAAGTCAAGTGGGCCTTAGAAAGCATCACTACGAACAAAGCTAGTGGCAGTGATGGAATTCCAGTTGAGCTATTCCAAATCCTGAAAGATGATGCTGTGAAAGTGCTGCACTCAATATGCCAGCCAATTTGGAAAACTCAGCAGTGGCCACAGGACTGGAAAAGGTCCGTTTTCATTCCAATCTCAAAGAAAGGCAATGCCAAAGAATGCTCAAACTACTACACAATTGCACTCATCTCATATGGCACCCCACTCCAGTACTCTCGCCTGAAAAATCCCATGTACAGAAGAGCCTGGTAGGCTGCAGTCCATGGGGTCGCGAAGAGTCGGACGTGACTGAGAGACTTCCCTTTCACTTTTCACCTTCCTGCATTGGAGAAGGAAATGGTAACCCACTCCAGTGTTCTTGCCTGGAGAATCCCAGGGATGGGGGAGCCTGGTGGGCTGCCGTCTATGGGGTCACACAGAGTCGGACATGACTGAAGTGACTTAGCAGCAGCAGCAGCACATGCTAGTAAAGTAATGCTCAAAATTCTCCAAGCCAGGCTTCAGCAATACGTGAACCGTGAACTTCCAGATGTTCAAGCTGGTTTTAGAAAAGGCAGAGGAACCAGATATCAAATTGCCAACGTCTGCTGGATCATGGAAAAGGCAAGAGAGTTCCAGAAAAATATCTATTTCTGCTTTATTGACTATGCCAAAGCCTTTGACTGTGTGGATCACAATAAACTGTGGAAAATTCTGAAAGAGATGGGAATACCAGACCACCTGACCTGCCTCTTGAGAAATCCGTATGCAGGTCAGGAAGCAACAGTTAGAACTGGACATGGAACAACAGACTGGTTCCAAATAGGAAAAGGAGTATGTCAAGGCTGTATATTGTCACCCTGCTTATTTAACTTCTATGCAGAGTATATCATGAGAAACGCTGGACTGGAAGAAGCACAAGCTGGAATCAAGATTGCCGGGAGAAATACCAATAACCTCAGATATGCAGATGACACCACCCTTATGGCAGAAAGTGAAGAGGAACTCAAAAGCCTCTTGATGAAAGTGAAGTGGAGATTGAAAAAGTTGGCTTAAAGCTCAACATTCAGAAAACGAAGATCATGGCATCTTGTCCCATCACTTCATGGGAAATAGACGGTGAAACAGTGGAAACAGTGTCAGACTTTATTTTTTGGGGCTCCAAAATCACTGCCGATGGTGACTGCAGCCATGAAATTAAAAGACGCTTACTCCTTGGAAGGAAAGTTATGACCAACCTGGATAGCATATTCAAAAGCAGAGACATTACTTTGCCAACAAAGGTTCATCTAGTCAGGGCTATGGTTTTTCCTGTGATCATGTATGGACATGAGAGTTGGACTGTGAAGAAGGCTGAGCGCTGAAGAATTAATGCTTTTGAACTGTAGTGTTGGAGAAGACTCTTAAGAGTCCCTTGGACTGCAAGGACATCCAACCAGTCCATTCTGAAGGCGATCAGTCCTGGGATTTCTTTGGAAGGAATGATGGTAAAGCTAAAACTCCAGTACTTTGGCCACCTCATGTGAAGAGTTGACTCATTGGAAAAGACTCTGATGCTGGGAGGGATTGGGGGCAGGAGGAGAAGGGGACGACAGAGGATGAGATGGCTGGATGGCATCACTGACTCGATGGACTTGAGTTTGAGAGAACTCCAGGAGTTGGTGATGGACAGGGAGGCCCGGCGTGCTGCAATTCATGGGGTCGCAGAGTCGGACACGACTGAGCGACTGAACTGAACTGAAAATGTAACTTAACTTTAGGCCTCATTAACAGATTTATATAGTACATAGAAGGACACAAAAGATAGATTCAATGTGCAATTTTAAGATCACAAGATATTCATTTCAGTCCTCATTTCAGTCCTCATTTCAGTCCTGGTATTAGCAGGGCTATGTACCAAATGAAGTTCAAAGGGGAGTAAAAATGGCTGGAGGGATATGACTCCCTACCGTATAAACACTGTTAAAGAAAATGGAAAGACTAAAAGTCACAACAAAAGATAGCTGTCTTCAAACTACGAAGCAATAATATTAAAAAGAGAAATCAGACTTATCTTTTTGCTGCTAGGGAGTAAATGAGAATATCTGAATGCAAATATCAAAGACAGATACATATAAAAATAGGAAGAAAAAAATTAATAGTGACATCTATTCAAAGATGAAATGTGTTATCTCAGAAGGCAGCTGAGTTTTTAGCAGACTAAATCAGCTCTGTTAGAAATATAACACAAGTCATACATGTAATTTTAAACTTTCTAGAAGCCACATTTAAAAAAGTAAAAACAAACAAGTAAACTCAATTGGATGGCATCACCAATTCAATGGACATGTGTCTCAGCAAACTCCGGGAGACAATGAAGGACATGGAAGCCTGGTGTGCTGCAGTTCACCATGTCACAAAGAGTCAGACACGACTTAGCAACTGAACAACAACAAAAACTCTATTGTAATAATATATTTTCTTTAAGTCAATATATCCAAGACATTATTTCAACATGTAATCAACATAAAAATGAATTAGATATTTTATATCCTTTAAGTCTTGGCAAAATCTTCTGTGCATTTTACACTTATACTAAATGTCAATTTAGACTAGCAGCATTTCAAGTGCTCAACAGCCATATACACTTGTGGCTACAATACTAGTCAGAGTTAGTCACAGGCATGCTGCAGGGGGAATTAAGAGTACCATTTGCATAATTAGGTTAAATGACAATACATCTTCCAATCCTGAGACCTTGTGAAAACAGAAGGATGAAAAAACAAGTTTTAAGAACATAGGCAAAATTTTTAAAGAATTAACTTTAGTCCATTTGAATCAGTCACTACCATACCTTGTGTACTCATGATATATATGCATTCTGTACATAACACAGCAGTTTTATCAAAGAGTTCAGATTATTTCCAGCATATACCTCTCAAGCCCGCTTCTAAAAGATACTAAAGCCATTTCCTGCCAAAATATTGACTCCCATGACTCATAAAATGTTCAACTGATATTCATCTTAACATTACTTGCCTAATAAAAAGGTAGGTAGAAACAAAGTATTTATTATCTGATTTTTAAAAAAATTTCCTATAGCTATTACACCACTATACACAGGAGAAGAGAAATTCAATTCTTGTTACAGGCCAAACTGCATACACCCAAAATTCTTATGATGAAGCCCTAATCCCAGTGTAATTGTATCTGGGAGACAGGGCCTTAAAGGGGGTAATTAAGGTTAAAGGAGGTCATAAGATTAGGGCCCATCATGTGGAGCTGGTATCCTTACAAGAAGAGGAAGATACACTGGAGATAACCCTTTCTCCTCCAGAGGTTGCACAAAGGCCACGTGAGGACACAGACAGAATGTGGCCATATGTAATTCAGGAAGACCCTTCACCAAAAACCAAATCTACTGGCACCTTAGTACTGGACTTCCAGCCTCCAGAACTGTGAGAAAAAAAATGTCTGTTGTTTAAGCCACCTCATCTGTGGTTTTCTGTAATGGCAGTCCTAGCAGACTAATAAAGTTCTAAGAAAATACTAGTTAAAAAATTGTACTGCAAACTAAATTACATTACTGCTGAAATTATTAATTTATTATGATAAATGTTTCTGTATGTTTATAAATTTACTCTACAACAGAAGATTTGAAAAGCCTGCCTTGTTGAGCTACTGAAGCAGCCAAAGTAATCTGAAACCTCAAAACAGAAAATTCTAACTTTTCACATAACCAAGGTCTGTTAATTTATTTCATTATAAAAATAATGGTCTCTCTTTCAGCCATCTTGGACCCTGTGGAGGCCTGCTGGGAACAGGACTTCTAAAACAACAAATATGTCTGGAAGGCTGTGGCCCAAGGCCATTTTTGCTGGCTATAAGAGGGGTCTATGGAACCAAGAGGGAGTACACAGCTCTCCTGAAAATCGAAGGTATATATGTTTGAGATGAAACTGAATCCTATCTAGGTAAGAGACGTACTTATGTGTACAAAGCAAAGAACAACGGTAACTCTTAGCAGCAAACCTAACAAAACCAGAATAATCTGGGGAAAGACAACTCACGCTCAGGTAAACAGTGTCATGGTTTATGCCAAATTCCAAAGCAGCCTTCTTGCTAAGGCTGCTGGACACAGACTCTGTGATGCTGTACCCTTTGAGGATTTAAACTCATTGAAAAGCAAATAAATAAAAGTATGGATTTGTTCTCTTGTGTTTTGCTAACCACAGATACACACACACACACACACACACACGCACGCACGCACACACAACATTCTACTCAAGAGGAGTACTATACGTAGTAATGCCAGAGATCAGTAAAGGGCTCAGAAAAGCATGCTACCCATCACAATACTGCAACTAACTACGCCACCCACAATATTTGTAATATTAGCATAAACGATAACTGAAAATATATTTTTACAAATTGACAATGTTGTTACCTACTAGGAGTAGTCTTCATGGAGTTTAAGTTAGGGAAAGGATCAAAGATGGGAAAAGCTTCCTAGAATGAGTAGTTTTGAGGTGGGCCTTCATTAATGGATGGATGTGACTTCAAGATAGGTAAGAACAGCATAAGCAAAGAAAGACTACAAAACATGATTTGATCTAAATAGAAGGAAAAAGCCAAGCAAAGAGACCCTAAAATGACTACCCAAATTACATCAATAAGAGTCCCCCTTCACCTCAAGTTTTGCTTTCCAAGGTTTCAGCTACCAGCTGTTAACTGAGGTCTGAAAATATTAAATGGAAAATTCCAGAAATAAGCAATTCATCAGTTTTAAATTGTGTGCTGTTCTGAATAGCATGATGAAATCTCACACCTTCCTGTGCTGTCCTGCTCTGTCCAGCCTGTGATGTGATTCATCCCTCTGCTCTGTATATCCTGCCCATTGGTCACTTAGCCTTCTCAGTATAATCAGATCACCCATTGTGATATTGCAATGCTTGTGTTCAAGTAACCCTCACTTCATTATTTTACTTAATAATGGCCCCAAAGAACAAGAGTTGAAATTCTGGCAATTTGCATATATGAAAGAGAAGCTATAAAGTACTTCCCATAAATGAAAAGGTGAAGGTCTTGATTTAATAAGGAAAAAGAAATTGTACCTTAAAAGGAATCTTCTATCCATGAAATTGAGAAAAAGGAAAAAAAATTTATGCTACTTTTGCTGATACACCTCAAACTGCAAAGTTACAGCCACAGTGCCCGATAAATGGAAAAGGAAAAGTCACAGTGCAAGATAAATGGAAAAGTCAGGATGGAAAAGGCATTAAATCTATGGGTGGAAGACATGAACATAAAACATGTTACAAATGATGGCAACAGGTCACACCACAAAGCATGGAGCCTGTATGACAACTTTAGCAAGCAAGGGATCCCCTAAAACGACACCAAGTCATTTACTCCAATATGAAACGGTCACACAGACTCAATAGATTTCAACTGAAAAATATAAAAATTATTGGAGAGGCTGAGTCTGCCAATGAAGAAGCCACTGCCACATTTCTGGCAGAGTTGAACTTGAGAGAGAGACCACATTTTTATAACAACCTTTATTACAGTATTTTGTTACAATTGTTCTGCTTTATTATTAGCTATTGTTGTCCATCTATTACTGTGTCTAATTTATAAGTTTAACTTTATACTAAGTATGTATGTATAGGAAAAAACAGTACAGACAGGGTTCGGTATTACTATCTGTGGTTTCAAGCATCCACTGGGGACCTTGGAATATATCCTCCATAGATAAGGGTGTGGACCACTAAAAATATAGTTAGAAATCTGAAATCTAGTATCTTCTGTAACTTGGAGCTATACTCTGCATGGGTAAGCTACATAACCTTTCTAAGCGTTAGACTGGGACAACGTATTTATGAGGTTATCATAAGATATATATGAAATATTTGAAATATTTGGCACTTCAGATACAATAAGCACAATAAATGACAGTTGTTACAGTGGTTGTGCAATAGACAACAGCTATTATCAAGGCCTCTGGACTTTTATCTTGCAGTTAAATGATTTCCAAATCTGGCTATAATCAGAAACATCTGGGAAGCTTGATAAAAACAAATACCTAGGTCCTAAGCCTAGAAGTAGGGAATTAGAATGTTCTGGTAGGGCCTAGGAAATAAGTTTTTTGTTTTTTTTTAAACAAGGACCTTAGAAGCCTGTATTACAAGTAAATAGATATTTAAAGTTCTACAACAGGTCAATTATTTTATGAAAGTAATATTTTAGTACAATAATCTGTATTACAGACTCATTAAATGAAATGCGAACAGTCTTTTATTCACCCTAGTTAGATTCTAATTTGTTAAACGGCATCTACTAGTGACACTAGTTAAACGGAATCCACTCGTCCTTCAATTAAAAAGCACTGGAATCTCCTAGCCCTACCCAAAACCCTTAAACATAATTTCAAGTAAAAGGTGTCTCCATCAAGCATAAAACTTTTCCCTTTTCACTTGTTCCTAGCCAGTACTAATGTTGATGGCATATTTATCTCATATAACACATTGTACATGCATGTTTTTGGTATTATCTTTGCATTTCCTCCATGTTCACCAAATACTTAAGTTTCAAAAGGATAGAGGCTGCAACTTTTCAGCAAGTCTACGATTATTTCAAACTTTCAGAAATGTAAAAAAAGGAATTACATCTGTGTAATTATCTTTTTAACAGCACAGCACCATGATCAAACACAAACAAGTATTTTTGGTGGGTCTACTTGCCAAATTGCCGGGAAAAATATCAACAACCTCAGATACACAGATGACATCACTCTAATGGCAGAAAGTGAAAAAGATCTAGAGAGTCTCCTGATGAGGGTGAAAGAGGAGAATGAAAACGCTGCTGTGAAATTCAACATTAAAAAAAACTAAGATCTAGCTGATTCATGCTGATGTTTGACAGAGAACAACAAAATTCTGTAAAGCAATTATCATTCAATTGAAAATAGATAAATTAAAAAAACAACTAAGATCATGGTATACGGTCCCATCACTCCATGGCAAATATAAGAGGGAAAAGTGGAAGCAGGGACAGATTTGATTTTGTGGGCTCCAAAATCACTGTGGATGGTGAATGCAGCCATGAAATTAAGATCCTTGCTCCTTAGAAAGAATGCTACAACAAACCTAGACAGCGTATTAAAAAGCAGAGACGTCACTTTGCCGACAAAGGTCCACATAGTCAAACCTATGGTTTTTCCAGTGGTCATGCATGGATGTGAGAGTTGGACCATAAAGAAGGCTGAGTGCCAAAGAATTGATGCTTTTGAACTGTGGTGCTGGAGAAGACTCTTGAGAGTTCCCTGGATTGCAAGGAGATCCAACCAGTCCATCCTAAAGGAAATCAATCGTTGAGTGGTTCCTATTGGAAGGACTGTTGCTGAAGCTGAAGCTCCAATACTTTGGCCACTTGATGCGAATAGCCAATTCTTTGGAAAAGACCCTGATACTGTGAAAGACTGAAGGCAAAAGGAGAAAGGAGCGGCAGCAGATGAGTTGGTTAGACAGCACCACCAACTCAATGGACATGAATTTGAACAAACTCTGGGAGATAGTTAGAGGACAGAGGAGCCTGGTGTGCTACACAGTCCATGAGGTTACAGAGTTGGGCACAACTTAAAGACTAAAAAACAACAACTTATCAGATAAGTCATTCTAGTTATTTTTTAAGCTCACACCTGAATTAAGCAACTGGTTAAGTAACTCTTAATTTTCTGTATTAGATCAACTTTTATATTCTAATATAAAACATGACAGGATTGACTACAGTTCTAAGATTGGGGCTTCCCTGGTGGCTTAGTTAATAAAGATCTGCCTGCAATGCAGGAGACCCAGGTTTGACCCCTGGGTAGGGAAGATCCCATAGAGAAGGAAATGGCAATAATTTCATTCTTTCATGCCAAGTTCTCATGTTTACTCAATTTGCCCTTCTCAGCAATCAGAAAACAGACTACAAGTTGTACTCAGAGCAAATTTGGTTTTGCAAATTACACAATGAGTTCATATTTTGGTTTCCTTAGTTGTTTTCTATTTGCACATTATTTTATACATCCATAAAACAAAAATCATTTCTACTTAAATTTCTTCCCTTTTCACTCAGCTGTCAGAATATATTGTACAGAATATAGCTGGGAATTAACTTCCCAGAATAATTTTCGCTGGCATCCATCTTGGCTGAGCAATGGGAGGGCTACCAGGAAGGACTCGAGTTTGAATGACTGGCCAAAGACAATCTGGAAACTAATTCCATTACCATAAACCCTGAGACTGACAGCCAGGAAGCAGAGCAGTTCTCCTGGGTTCCCTTACCCTACTGCTCTGCACCTGGGCGCCCTTTCCCAGTAAAGTCTATTGCTTTGTCAGCACGTATGCATTCATTTCCGAGTGTTAGACAAGAGCCCACTCTTGGGCCCTGGAAGGGGTTCCCTTTCCTGCAACAAAAGCACTAGCTGAGGTAAAAATGAAATACAAGCTGTAGGTTCAGAGCTGCCTCTAGGGAACTATCGCATGTGTTTCAAACCTGACACTGCTCTCCATCTTGCTGTCATGCCTGACCTGTTAGTCACCATGTCTGGGCTGCCATGTTGGTTTTTTTTTTTTTTTAATTAAAAAAACAAACAAAAACAGAATGTAGCTGGGAATTAAAATGGAAATCTAACCCAATACTTAACAGAGAGCAGAACTTCAATAAAGAAATGAACCAGGAAATAATGACTGAGCAGCTAAAATACAAAGATTATTAACAGCAAGCTGAACAGCTACAAACTTCAAGGACAGGAGAAGTTAGGTACATTCCTGAGAGCACAAAAATGTGAAAAACTATGTATAATTTAAAAACAAAAATGACTCTCATATTTCATTATTTAATAGCCCCATATATAAGTCACAGCACAAAACCAAATATTCCTGACAGTGATTTTAACAAGTTCAGTATATTCTTATGAAAGTAGAGAAGCTAACTGGATTATACATAACAAATGTCTCTCTCCAGTAATATGAAAAATATAAATTAAAAACAAGTTTAAGATACTAAACTAACAAATGCCCTAGGAAAATAATTGGGGAAGGCAGAAGAGGCTTAACAATACTCTTTTCATACTATTTATAGTTCTAAAATAATGACACTGAACATCTTGAAATAATAAAATGGCTAGACAATTAGAATATCAATATTAGAAACACCATATACATACTTAAAATAATCTATATATAGATTAATACACCAAAAATATTATTAAATATTAAGATAATAACACCTTGGTTTTGTATATATGTTAAAGAGTTTACAGAGCACTTTTACATATATTACCTCACATAATTCACATCAGAAGTTATCAACCCTGGTTGCTCATCAAAACTACCTAAAATACTAAAAAATGTAAATTTCTGAGCCCCACCTCACACCCAGTGAATTAACAAGCCTCCAAGTACATTAAAAATTGAAAGTGTTTCCAATGCCTAACCAGGGTTGAGAACCACTAACCACTAATATACCACTAATCACAACCATGAAAAAAAGTATGCAATTAAGAAAACAAATCAAACTTCAGTGATTGAAATGTTAATAATTTAGTGGCTTTTTCCCCCTCTTGGTTAATGTATTTAATCACAAAAGGAACTAAATATATCTATTAAACTTTTAAAAATTAAAAATGGTTTAAAATGTTGATGCTTTAAGGTAGACTAGTTACTGAAAAAAATTTTCCTTGTATAGACCCAAAAACATGTAACAAATGAGGTAGTACCCTAGTCATTGTAATAGAATAACCAGAAAGCACCAAGGTTGCTATGAAGATTCTGCCTCCTCTTGCACAAATAATTACCTCACTCAAAATATTTCTAGTATTTTTGAAAACTGATTGACAATATATACCAAAATCTTCCTCAAAAAAGGAAGAACTCTGATTACAATCTGAATGAACAATCTGAACATATAAGGATAAAAAAATGTCACTCATATAAAGAAACACTAGCAAAGAGTTTGAAACAGCTACCGCTTTCAAAGTACCAGTAAAAATTTTTAATAACTAGACATTTTAGGAAATTATTAACCTCAGTCTGTGTAGCTGTGAGGAACACATAAGTTTCTCACAAATCACTTTATTCCAATTTCCTTCAAGTTTGCTCACCAAACTAAAATTACCAAGTCTTATAAAAATATTAAAAAATTTATTCACCTAACTAGAGTATGGCTTTTCTTCAATATAGACATTCAATTACTAAACATAAAAATTCAAAGCACAAATGAATAAATTTACAAAAACCTTAAAATGCTTATTTTCCATCCTAGATGTCTCTCCTAGCATTACTGAGACTCTACTATGCTCATTTAGCTGTCCCACAGGCCTCTCAATTTCATGTTTTAAATTACCTATTTCAAGAAATGATACCTACTCCTCTCTATCCAAGGGACTCTCAAGAGTTTTCTCCAGCATCACAATTTGGAAGCATCAATTCTCTGGTGCACAGCCTTCCTTATGGTCCAACTCTCACATCCACAAGGACTACTAGAAAAACCACAACTTTGACTATACGGACCTTTGTCAGCAAAGTGATATCTCTGCTTTTTAATATGCTGTCCAGGTTTGTCATAGTTTTTCTTCAAGGAGCAACAGTCTTTTAATTTCATGGCTGCAGTCACCACCCACAATGATTTTGGAGCCCAAGAAAATAAAGTCCGTCACTGTTTCCACTTTCCCCCTATCTATTTGCCATGAAATGATGGGACCAGATGCCATGATCTTAGTTTTTTGAATTATGAATTTTAAGCCAGGTTTTCACTCTCCTTTTTCACTTTCATCAAGAGGCTCTTTTGTTCCTCTTCACTTTCTGCCATTAGAGGGGTATCATCTGCATATCTGAGGTTGTTGATATTTCTCCTGGCAATCTTGATTCCAGCCAGGCATTTTGCAGGATGTACTCTGCATGCAAGTTAAATAAGCAGGGTGACAACATACAGACTTGACATACCCATTTCCCAATTTTGAACTAATCTGTCATTCTATAACTGGTTTTAACTGTTGCTTATTAACCTGCAAATAGGTTTATTGGGAGACAGGTAAGGTGGTCTGCTATTCTAGTATCCACACAAAGAATTCAGCATAATCAATGAAGCAAAAGCAGATTTTTTCTGGAATTCCCTTGTTTTTCTAAGACCCAATGAATGTTGGCAATTTGATCTCTGGTTCCTTTGCCTTTTCTAAACCCAGCTTGTACATCTGGAAGTTCTCCGTTCAGGTACTGCTGAATACTAGCTTGAAGGATTTTGAGAATTACCTTGCTAGCATGTGAAATGAGCACCAGCTACCTAGGTGATTCTGATTTCTAAGTTTGAGAAATACCAAGTGGTAGGAGTTCTAGGAGGAAGAATTATGAACCAGATGTTTAACAAAGAGTTTTTTCCTTCTCCATCTCTATAATCTTTCAAGGGTTCTTCATCACCTAGTATGGTGGTTCTCAAACTGGCTCTCCCAGGTGACATTTGGCAATGTCTGGAGACATTTTTTTTCACTGTCTTCACTGGGGAGGATGAACTGCTACTTGGTATCTAGTTAGCAGAGGCCAGGGATGCTGGTCAACACTGTACAATGCACAAGACAGCCCACTCCCTCCAAATTAAAAACACCAAACTGCACTCTTGCCCAGTCTGAGAAACCTTGATCTGAGCCCCATCTCAAATGAGGCTATCAAAAGTACTTAGCTGTGACCCCAGAGGTAAACAAAACAATAGAATTAACATATCTTCAGGAAAGTCAATTTTTAATCCCACATTGGTGAAGAAAGAGGGGGGGATTATCTTTATATTGTATATGGGTCTTCCCTGGTGGCTCAGATGGTAACGAGTCCACTTGCAATGCAGGAGACCCAGGTTCAATCTCTGGGCTTGGAAGATCCCCTGGAGAAGGAAAATGGCAACCCACTCCAGTATTCCTGTATGGAGAATCCCATGGACAGAGGAGCCTGGCGGGAAACAGTCCATGGAGTCACAAAAGAGTTGGACATGTCTGAGTGAGTTTCACTTGTATACAAGTCAAACAAATACAGATAAAATCCAAATGTCACAGGAATATCTAAAATAAATGTCACATAAATACCTAAAATACACTTCAGAATAATGTAAGCAAGATTAGGCTTTACTCCCCAACCTCAGGGGATACTTAGGTACTCTCCTCAATCTTCAAAGTACTTCTGAAATTAAAAAACAATTGCTTAAAATAAAATACACGAACTTCAGGACAGGCACGACCTCATCTTTAAACTACTGCCACCAAGATTTTTAGGGCTATTTGTTACTGCATCATGGTTTAACCCAGAACTATTCCAAGGATAGTCTATGGAGGGACCAGTCTGATTGTTCAATGGTTTACACCAGAGAAGTACAAATGTAGAACACAGAAATGAAAATTTTTATACCAGAATAACTTTATGTCTACTGGATCTTTAAAAATTGGGGCTTGTATTTTTGCCTTTTTAAATTTCATCTGCATTAGTAAAAATAACTTGCAATAACTTGTACTTTACAATTGTGTCAGTCAATAGTGAATTGGAAATTTTAAAAAATAAAATTAAAAAAACACCCTTCATCAGTTTGAGAAGCAGTAACCTAAACCTATCACTGACTGATACATCTAGTAAGTGGCAAAGCCAGGATTTGACTGCATGTCTGTCTGACACCAAAGTCTTTTTTCTTAGTCCTTATACTATATTTGTTATTATTAATACTTTGAACTCAAATCCCTATCTGTAATCCCTAACTCTGCAGAGTTACATTGCACCAAATATGAATTACAAGGACCTTTTGTGTGTCTCACCTAAGGCCTTCAACGCTGAATGCTAACCAAGCTGCATTTTTTGGTCCCTTTACCCAAGCTCATGCTCAAAATCTGGCTCTCCGCATCTTCCATAATGCAAAAGGACAAGACCAAAAACATTTTTTTCTCCTCAAAGTCAAGAGCAGAGACATTTAATGATATAATACTATCTTCTTTTGCGACCCACCCTGCTTTCTATATAACTGTGGGAGATGACCTCCTCTCAAGGAAAAGTAGATCTCAGATCTTTCTAACCACACCAGCTACATAAAGTACACAATAAATGAATCAAAAATAAGACTTAATTTCATTTAGTCTAACATCCTCACATTAAGACCTCTATCATAAAGTTTAAAGATCTTCAACTTCACCAATCCATACTGCACATCCCCCTAAGTGTTTTTACAAACTTTTTTGATTACAGTTCTCAATTAAAAAAAAAAAGTTATATCTCAACACAATACACAATACTTACACAACAAAATTTACCACTCCAAATTTTTACAATGTACTGCTATTTTTTATTTCTTTACTACTTTGTAAAGTTTTGGTAGAAATCCACAAAACTGATTTCAACATCCACTGGTCTCAACTCACAGTCTGCAAAACACTGCTGTAGAGACCAAATGTAGGTCTACATTTAACACTGTGCTCTCATCTGGCAAGCCTAACCTATAATCACACTACCTTAAAATTCTACTCCTAAAAAACACATTTTTTCTACATCAGTTTCATTGTGCAATAGATCTTGTCATTTAGAGTCCAAACTCTGTATAGAAAAATAAGTTTTGTCTCAAAATTTAGTAAAATGTATAAATGTTAAATTAAGTTTCTACTTCTAATCAACAACTACAGATAGTTTATTAGCTTAAAATGTGAAACATGCTCTCAGCTGATAATTAGATAATAATACTCTATTGGCAAATACAAGAATAGAGTCTATAGTGAATACATATACCATCAATTTATAACAAGTCTGAAACCAACTTGCTCAACCCACCATCTTCACACCAAGTGGTCTACTCATCTGACCACTCCCCATTATTGAGATCTTGGAAATCTAACTCTTCCTCCTTCCTTATCATTTTTTGTTGCTGTTTAGTCCAACTAATCCATGTCCAACTCTTTTGCAATCCCATGGACTGTAGCCCACCAGGCTCCTCTGTCCATGGGATTTCCCAGGCAAGAATACTGGAGTGGATTGCCATTTCCTTCTGCACGGGATATTCCTGACCCAGGGATCAAACCCTCCTCTTCCCTATCTCAGGAGGATTCTTTACCATGTGAATTGTCAATTTTAACCCGCTGCTGCTGCTGCTGCTGCTGCTAAGTCACTTCAGTCATGTCTGACTCTGTGCAACCCCGTAGACGGCAGCCCACCAGGCTCCCCCGTCCCTGGGATTCTCCAGGCAAGAACACTGGAGTGGGTTGCCATTTCCTCTACAACTGCTCTAAGGTCTTTCAGGGGTTCTATTTTGTTTCAGAACAGCTCAAAAGTCCTGACATGTAGTTATTTAAGATTATTTCTGTGGGAAAATATGCAAATCCAAAGAATCAATTATATAACAAAGTTCTGAAACAAACTATCGGTAACTGATATGTATCTGATACATAAATAACCTTTTCTGTAGTTATGTATCCAATATCTTGAAATCAAAATCAGAAACCAGACACTTTTACTTTACACAATTATAATAAGTTTCTGCAAAGTAAAATCTACTTGCCATAAACACAAAATAAATTTTTCAGTTATGAGCTTCAATTCTGTGAGCCTAAGAGCACGTGATATTTTTAATAACTGTATTGAGAAGACCTGGCTACGTCATGCTGTCCAAACACAAGCTTACAACCATCTACGGGGCTTCCACATTTATTTCATAGTTCCACTCAACCCTATCTCCTCTAGCCCCACCCACTGAACAGCTGGGTGGGATGAAAGATTGTTTCCTGACCCCATATCCCCCTCCTCCCTGCTCCTTCCCCTGCTGCTGCTGCTAAGTCACTTCAGTCGTGTCCGACTCTGTACGACCCCATAGACGGAAGCCCACCAGGCTCCCCCATTCCTTCCCCTGCTATTTGGAGGAATAAGAGATACAAGAAGCATTAACTAGATTCGTAATTGTTTATACACTGCTAAGGCAATATCCTTCAGTCTATAAGGATTTCATAAACTTCATCTCTACCTGTGCACCTAATGCCAAAAAACTTCCCTCCTAAACTTGCTTATAAACAAGTTTTTATAAAGGGTAGGGTATTGACTTTATTCATCACCTTAATAAATATGTAAAATGCTTTAGAATCTAGATTACCTGTTGATTTCGATTACCAAGGGTACTCAGAAAAATATCCTTCCATTTCATCAAAGTAACAACACCAAGAGAAACCATAAAGTTGAACTAGAACAATAAAGTCGCAAGAATAAACTAATTCAGTATCTAAACAAACACCTGGATCTCACAACCCAGATACGAAACAGTGTACTCTCAAAATGTAACTCAGCAAATGGAAATGTGTTAGAAAAATTTCAGTTGCTATTTCCTACTATATACACAGTATGAAATGGGAACTTGGGAGTGGAAAATGTGAATGAAATGGCCTCGTTCTTTTTCCAATACGTGGAGGAGAAAAGGAAATGAAAGGGCTTAAGGGAATAAATGAGAATACTTAAATATTTTCAAAACTTAATTTCCTTACACATCGCCAGTCCGTATCTCCAACTCCCTCCCTTTTCCAAAGACCCTTCCCAGCCCTTCGGTTCCTCCGGAGGGCGCCCTTACAAAACGTTCTCTTTTCCCCTTTCCTTAAAAATTAAGCCCAAACCAGGCTCCTTATCCTCCTTATTCAAGCTTTGCCCGCCATCCACCGGCCTTTGGGGCCGCGCCTGGGGAAAGGAAGCCCCAGAGGCGGGGAGGGGGAGCGAGGAGGCGACACGGTCGCTGGGGCCGCTGCAGCAGCCGCCGCCGCCTGCACCGCAGCCTCAGCCTGGTGCATCCCTCTTCCTCTCTCCCCGCCGCCGCCCTCCCGGGGCCGGCCCACACAGCACCCTCACCCGGACGCGCACACACATTCCCACCCTCCTCGCCAGGCCCACTCCCCCACGAGGGGAGCTCCGCCGCGGGAGCTGCGGCCGCCGACGCGAAGAAGCAGGGCCGCGGAGCCGGAGGCCCGGCAAAGGAGACCCTGCTCGGGGTCCGGCGGCGGAGGCCGTGGCTCACGTCTCTCCACTCCCCGGGCCCGCCCGCCGCGGCACAGGAAATGCCGCCGCCTCGGTTCTCCGCACATTCAATTCAAACTGTCACTGCCGCCGTCTCCCCTCCCCCCGGGTCCGCCGCCACCGCCGCGCCCCGGGCCCGCCGTCGCCCCCCACCTCACCTGCTTTCGCCCCAGCGCCGCGCCTCGCCTCGCCTCAGGGCGTTACCCCCACCACCACCCGATCGGGGGGCCGCAGAACCCCACAACGTTCCGAGCCGCCGACCCGAGTCGCGACGGCCCAAAGCTGAGACTCACCCATGGTGCTGCTGTTGACGCTCCTCTCTTCAGCAGCAGCGGATCTCGCACTGACCGACATCCCCTCCCCCCTCCGCGACCAGCCCGGGTGCAGCGCAGCCCGCCTATTCTCCAAAGCCGCCTACGCCGATTCCGCGGCGTAGCCGCCCGGAGTCGCTGCTCCGCTTACGCAGGCAACAGCGGGCGGACTCCTCCACTGGTTCTCGCCGGACTCCCGCTCCCTCCTCCGCCCCTCCGCCCCCTCAGACGAGGCTTCCGGGCCGAGCGGAGGCTTGCTTCGATCTCGCGAGATTACTTCATCGCTGCCCCGCCGACTTGCTCGTTTTTCGAGCATGACTTCATTGGCGTCAGCGCTCTTTTGCCGCTCGGGTTTAGCCGCCATGTTAACATTGGCGGGAATTGGCACCTCCGGGGTCATGGATAGTCAGGCTTCTGTGCGTGTTTCTTCAACACCGCCGCTAAGGTTAACGCCTTACGTTTGTGGGTGAAAAGCCTGGGGACGCTGAGAGGGAGTGGCCCGTAGGGTGCGAGGGTGTGGTTTTGCCCTACTCAAAGATGGCTGCCGTTTGTGCAGCCCCGCGCGTTTTCACGTCAGGTTTGGGAGCTGGAGGAGCCTCTGGGTTGGTCTCAGCGCTTACTTACGAAATCGGCGTAAGGCAAAGAGGCGCCACTAAAAGAGGCCAGACTGGGAGGCAATGCTCTGGGTAGGGGTCCCCTGTATGACTTGACTCCAGGTTACTGACCTGGCAGTAATGTGAATGCAAGTGGAAAGACACTTCGAGGCGGATGTCTATACACCCGAATCGGGTATATACGGGTGGGAATCCGACCCCGGTTCCTCAGTTTCCTTCACGTTCGGAATGAAAAGTGAGGTTAGGCCCTGGTTACCTCGACATTGCCCTCGCGCTGTCACTTTCCAGTGGCCTGGCACAGCGAAGAGGTCGGCTGCTGCAGCTTCCACTGCGGACTCTTCACGATCACACTCGTATTGGCTCAGCCTGTTGGGGCCGGGTTTTGTCCTCAAATAAGGGTTAAAGTGTGTGGTCTCCTACTATTAATTAGCAGTGAATGTTGCTCGGTCGTTGGCGCCTTCCCCAGCTATTTTCTAGTGAAAGTAGCCTCCTTTTGCTCAGAACAACACGTGATCTTTTGTACCTTTCATAAAACTTAATCGCTGTCTTCATTGTATAGTTCAGTTCAGTTCAGTCGCTCAGTCGTGTCCGACTCTTTGCGACCCCATGAATCGCAGCACGCCAGGCCTTCCTGTCCATCACCAACTCCCGGAGTTCACCCAGACTCGCGTCCATCGAGTCAGTGATGCCATCCAGCCATCTCATAGTTCATGTACACGTTTTTTGTTTCCTGTTAAACTGCATGTTATGGAATTGTATGCCTATGTAATTATCGTGAGCTAACACAAAAATGTTCATAGCATTACTCATATTAGTGCAACAATTTAAATATTCACTTACAGGAGAATGGATAAACAAGTGACATTACTGGACAAACTGAAATAAATATACAGAATGCTAAAAAACGGAAATTAATAAACTAAAGCTACTAGTATTAATTTAGAGTTCATTAATATAATATTGAGGAAAATAACTTACAGAAAGATGTATACGGTGTATCATAAAAATTTAACAATAAGAAACTGTGAAGATCATATAAGGAAATTATAGATACCAAATTCAGAATAGCGATTAGTTCCAGAGAGGAGGAGAAGAGAATGTGATAGGTTTCACTTCATAGAATGTTTTTTCTACCAAAAATAATTTGCAGAAAATGTGGCAAAACCTTAAAGGTGGGCAAAGGATACATGAATGTTAAATTGTAATTATTTTCTGTACTCTTTTCTATAGTTGAAATGTTTCCAAGTAATTTAATAAAAATTTTATCTAAGAAAACAGCTCATTTTGTATCTTGATACTGTTTCTTAAGTCTCCATTTATACTAAATTGCTTATATATATAAAGTGTGTTACAACTTGCCAGCTCAACCAATCCTGTTGAATTTCTGAAACTTCACAGGAGTGCTTTACTTGGAAAACTTTGTTAAATTTCTTCTGTGGAGAAGGCCGTGCAGCAGATAATTTAAATGTGTGACTTCTGGAGTCAAACTGCTTGGGTTCACATCCCATCTCTACCATTTACTAGCCAAATGCCTGAGGGCAAGTTGCTTAACCTTTCTGTGATCCAATTTCCTCACCTATAAATGGGAATAATCCTTGTCTAATTGAGTTTTTGTGAGAGTTAGATGTGCTCAGTCCATAGTACAGTATATGCTTAATAAATTACCTACAAGTGGATTATTTTAAAATATAAAATTATGCTGAATACTGTTATTGTTTAATAAAATCTAATAGTTTATAAAGAAGAAAGTCTCCCATCTCTATCGATATGTTTCTTTGAGCAGATCTCTTAATAGATGTGAAAGAGGTGAATTTTGTTATTTTGCTCTCTGAAAATGGATAAATTATTAATATAAATAATATTGTTCATGCTCTCCTACAAATTCCACCACACACAATAATTTCCTTACCACTTTCCACTGAAAATTAAAGGGAAGATTATAGGCAGTGAGATGATGACATATTTTGGAACTTTCTCTCTGAGGAGTTCTAATAGTAAATGATAATGTGTATGTTTGTGTGCATGCACCTGTGTATTAGAAATTATATGGGGAAGGAGGGGTTGGAGAGAGAGAAAATTATAGTATTAGCTTCATGATCTCTACTGCACTGTCTGCAGTATTATATTTGTAAAGAAAATTTAGTCTAGACCTTAACCTTCTGATTCAGAAATAGTTTTTTAAAAACAAAGAACTGGAACTTCCCTGGTGATACAGAGGATAGGAATCCACCTGCCAATGCAAGAGACAAAGGTTTGTTCCCTGGTCCAGGAAGACTCCTCATGCTTCAGAGCAACTAAAGCCCACGCGCCACATCTCCTGAGCCCACATGATGCAACCACTGAAGCCCCTGCACCTGGAGCCTGTGCTTGCAACAAGAGAAGCCACATCAATGAGAAGCCATGAACTTCAACAAAGAGTAACCTCTGCTTACCACAACTAGAGAAAGCCTGTGAGCAGCAACGAAGACCCAGCATAACCAAAAAAAAAAAAAGCAAAACTATAGATTTGCCAACGTAAAAAAAAAATAAAAACCAAAAACTCATCTGAAATTTGGATAGACTATGTAAATTGTTTTCACTGCATATTTACAATGTCCAGTCTCAGCTTTGCCAAGCAATGCTTGTTTCCCTAGTTAGCACTCTTTTCCATAACAGCTGCTTCAGATTTGCTCCATTGTTTTCAAACCATCTCCCTCATTTACTCTCAGCACAAAATAGAACCCATCAGAGAGGAACTCCAAGAACCTCCTGCCCCCACATTCATAAGACTACGTGTGTCTACATCCACCTTTCAGATATCACAATGGATCAGGTGCCCCTGCCCATCTGAGATATATATTTCTACATATTCCCTGTATTCCATCTCTTTAGCTTATTCTTTGGATTGTCTCTTTCTACCTTCCCAGGAACTTCACTCAGTGGATTATTTATTTACTCAATAAACTTCTGGGTTCTGTCCCTATGACTCCACTGAAATTCTCAACAAGGTCACGAACAACCTTTTCATTCAACCAAGTGGACCCTTTTTAATGAATTTTTACTTGAACATTTGACACTATTGCCTATGGCCTGCTGTATTTATGTCTCTTGATTTGTGAAACCACACATTCCTAGCTTTCATCCTAGATCTGTGGCTTCTCTATTTTACCTTCTAGGATCTTCATCTTTTGCCTGTCACTTATGTGTCCATACACCTCAGAGTTATATCCTAGTCAGTTTATTCCTATCTCACTTTTTATACTCTCCTTGGGTGAGGTATTCACTTCCATGGCTCCTAAGAATATATTTCTAGTCCAGTTCTCTCTCCTTACTACAATTCTGCACACCTGACTGTGCTCAAAATATATGTCATGATGTTCCAAGATATCTCAAAACAGTATATCTGAAATTAAACCCTTCATTTTTATTATATGTGCTTTTATGTTCCCAGTCTCTAAGTGATATCATCATCAAACTAACTGCCTAAGCTAGAAATGTGGGTATTATATTCAACCTCTCCCTCTCTCTCACCTCCTACAGCGATCACAAAGTCCTGGCAGTTTTCCTTTCTCGTATATTTCTTATTTCTCTCCATCTCCACCACTACTGGCATAGTGGTAAAGAATCTGCCTGCCAGTGCAGGAGATGTAAGAGATGCTGTTTCAATCCTTGGGTTGGGAAGACCTTCTCGTGTAGGAAATGGCAACCTGCTCCAGCATTCTTGCTTGGAAAATTCCATGGACAGAGGAGCCTGGCAGGCTATAGTCCATGGTGTCAAAAAAGTGACAGCAACATACCCACACAGTTTGAACACAACTGAGCATACTGACACACACACATACCACCAGGGCTACTATTCCAGCTTGACCAATATTATTATACCTCCTGCAATAGTCTTGTCTGCCTGTTACCCTGTTCTACTCCAATTTATTCTTCATATTGTACCCAGAGTGACCTTTCTAAACTTTAACTATGTCAGTCCTCTGTTTGAAATCTTCAAATTATCCTTCAGGAAATTTACATGATACATTTTCTTATTAATGGCCAAGCTACCATGCCTTTCTCTAACTCTAGCAAGTCTTGCTTCTCACTATGTCTGGTCTGCTTCACTCTCCCTTTTATACTTGGATTGTTTACCAGGCTTTCACCTTTAAGCGTCATCATTATTTCTAAAAGCCTTCCTTGATGTACCAAGATTGGACAAGGTACCCTCTTATCCCCATTTTTGTTGTTGTTCAGTCTCTAATAGAGAAGGCAGTGGCACCCCACTCCAGTACTCTTGCCTGGAAAATCCCAGGGATGACGGAGCCTGGTGGGCTGCCGTCCATGGTCACACAGTCGGACACAACTGAAGTGACTTAGCAGCAGCAGCAGCAGTCTCTAAAGTTGTGTCTGATCTTTGTGACCTATGGACTGCAGCATGGCAGACTTCCCAGGTCTTCACTATCTCCCAGAATTTGCTTAAACTTATGTCCATTGAACTGATGATGCCATCCAACCATCTCATCCTCTGTTGCCCTCTTCTCCTCCTGTCCTCAATCTTTCCCAGCATCAGGGTCTTTTCCAATGAGCTGTCTCTTTGCATCTGGTGGCCAAAGTACTGGAGCTTCAGCAACAGTCCTTCCAACAAATATTCATGGTTGATTTTCTTTAGGATTGACTGGTTTGATCTTCTTACTGTCCAAGAGACACTCAAGTGTCTTCTCCATAACTACAGTTTGAAAGCATCAATTTTTCAGTCCTCAGCCTTCTTTATGGTCCAACTCTCACATCCTTATATGTCTAGTAGAAAAACCATAGCTTTGACTATATGGACGTTTGTCAGCAAAGTGATCTCTCTGCTTTTTAATATGCTTTCTAGGTTGGTCATAGGTTTTCTTCCAACGAGCAAGAGTCTTTTAATTTCATGACTGCAGTCATTGTCCAAAGTGATTTTGGAGCCCAAGAAAATAAAGTCTGTCACTGTTTCCATTTTTTCCCTATTTGCCATGAAGTGATGGAACCAGATGCCATGATTTTCATTTTTTGAATGTTGAGTTTTAAGACAGCTTTTTCACTCTCTTCTTTCACCTTCATCAAGAGGCTCTTTAGTTCCTCTTCACTTTCTGCAATTAGGGTGGTGTCATCTGCATATCTCAGGTTATTGATATTTCTCCTGGCCATATTGATTCCAGCTTGTGATTTACCCAGCTTGGCGTTTGGCATACATAGAAGTTAAATAAACAGGGTGGTAATATACATCCTTGTTGTACTCCTTTCCCAATTTTGAACCAGTCTGTTGTTCCCAGCCCAGTTCTAACTGTTGCTTCTTGACCCACATACAGCTTTCTCAAGAGACAAACAGGGTGGTCTAGTACTTTCATCTCTTTAAGAATTTCCACAGTTTGTTTGACTGTGATCCACACAAAGAAGTAGAAGTAGATGTTTTTCTGGAACTTGCTTGCTTGCTCCATGATCCAACGAGTCTTGACAATTTGATCTCTGGTTCCTCAGCCTCTTTGAAACCCAATTTGTACATCTAGAAGTTCTTGATTCATGTACTGCTGAAGCCTAGCTTGAAGGATTTTGAGCATAACCTTGCTAGCATGTGAAATGAGTGCAATTTTATGGTAGTTTGAACATTCTTTGGCATTGTGCTTCTTTGGGATTGAAATGAAAACGGACTTTTTCCAGTTCCATGAGGCTACTTCTGAATTTTCCAAATGTCCAAATGTGTCGACATATTGTGTGCAACACTTTAACAGCATCATCTTTTAGTATTTTAAATAGCCCAGCTTGGCAAAAAAAAAAAAAAAAAAAACGCAGGCTAATTATCTGAATATACATAACTGAATATAATTTTTAGGTGAATGTGCTTTGTAAACTTTGGAATGTTGTACAAATGTAATTGTTTTGGTAATTATCTGTGATAAATATGGACCAACCTCCTAACTTTGGTATTAGAACCAGAACTACCTATCACAATCTGATAGCTGACTTGAAGATAAGAATTTTTATAGCTGCTCATTTCATATCACTCAAATTTAATCAATAAAACAGTGTGAAATAGATATTACCCTTATTTTTTAAATGAGGAAACCAATGTTCAGAGAGGTAAAGTGATTTACTCAAGGTCTCAGAATTTGTAAGAGCCTGAGACAACTTTCAAATACTTCATGGCTTTCCAGTACACAAGACCTCATATGAAGAGACTTGTTCCTCTGTTGTCCTGAATCCTATTCTCATTTGTTAGACATTTGGTCTGGTGAAAGGGTAAGAAGGCATTTTATTTGCTTGTTTTTTAATACTTTTCAGGTACTTCTACCTTTAATTCAAGAAGAAAGACATATGAATGATATTCAGTTCAGTTCAGTTCAGTTCAGTCGCTCAGTCGTGTCCGACTCTTTGCAACCCCATGAATTGCAGCACACCAGGCCTCCCTGTCCATCACCAACTCCCGGAGTTCACCCAGATTCACATCCATCGAGTCAGTGATGCCATCCAGCCATCTCATCCTCTATCCTCCCCTTCTCCTCCTGCCCCCAATCCCTCCCAGCATCAGAGTCTTTTCCAATGAGTCAACTCTTCGCATGAGGTGGCCAAAGTACTGGAGTTTCAGCTTTAGCATCATTCCCTCCAAAGAAATCCCAGGGCTGATCTCCTTCAGAATGGACTAGTTGGATCTCCTTGCAGTCCAAGAGACTCTCAAGAGTCTTCTCCAACACCACAGTTCAAAAGCTTCAATTCTTCGGCACTCAGCCTTCTTCACAGTCCAACTCTCACATCCATACATGACCACAGGAAAAACCATAGCCTTGACTAGATGAACCTTTGTTGGCAAAGTAATGTCTCTGCTTTTGAATACGCTATCTAGGTAGGTCATAACTTTCCTTCCAAGGAGTAAGCATCTTTTAATTTCATGGCTGCAGTCACCATCTGCAGTGATTTTGGAGCCCAAAAAAATAAAGTCTGACACTGTTTCCACTGTTTCACCGTCTATTTCCCATGAAGTGATGGGACCAGATGCCATGATCTTCGTTTTCTGAATGTTGAGCTTTAAGCCAACTTTTTCACTCTCCACTTTCACTTTCATCAAGAGGCTTTTTAGTTTCTCTTCACTTTCTGCCATAAGGGTGGTGTCATCTGCATATCTGAGGTTATTGATATTTCTCCCAGCAATCTTGATTCCAGCTTGTGCTTCTTCCAGCCCAGCGTTTCTCATGATGTACTCTGCATAGAAGTTAAATAGACAGGGTGACAATATACAGCCTTGACGTACTCCTTTTCCTATTTGGAACCAGTCTGTTGTTCCATGTCCAGTTCTAACTGTTGCTTCCTGACCTGCATATAGGTTTCTCAAGAGGCAGATCAGGTGGTCTGGTATGCCCATCTCTTTCAGAATTTTCCACAGTTTATTGTGATCCACACAGTCAAAGGCTTTGGCATAGTTAATAAAGCAGAAATAGATGTTTTTTCTGGAACTCTCTTGCTTTTTCCATGATCCAGCAGATGTTGGCAATTTGATCTCTGGTTCCTTTGCCTTTTCTAAAACCAGCTTGAACATTAGGAAGTTCACGGTTCACATATTGCTGAAGCCTGACTTGGAGAATTTTGAGCATTACTTTACTAGCGTGTGAGATGAGTGCAATTGTGCGGTAGTTTGAGCATTCTTCGGCATTGCCTTTCTTTGGGATTGGAATGAAAACTGACCTTTTCCAGTCCTGTGGCCACTGCTGAGTTTTCCAAATTTGCTGGCATATTGAGTGCAGCACTTTCACAGCATCTATCCAAAGATTTTCCTTAAGGACCAACTCAAAAAGTGACAGTATGGGGCTTCCCTGGTGGCTCAGTGGTAAAGAATCCACCCACCAATGCAGGAGACTCAAATTCAATTCCTGATCCAAGAAGATCCCACATGCTTGAGCCTGTGCTCTGCAATAGAAGAAACCACTGCAATAAGAAGCCTGCTCAACGCAATGCAGAGTAGCCTCCGCTCACTCCAACAAGAGAAAAGCCTGCATAGCAACAAAGACCTAGTGCAGCCAAAGGTAAATAAATTTTAAAAATTATTTTAAAAAAGAAAGTGAAGGTATGAGATGGCACTTCTTATAGAACAAGTTTGTCCTGTTTACTACATTGCCAAAACTTAGCAGACGTAGTCAGGCTGGGTTCTAGGAGTGGAGCTTGAAATTTCAGATGTGTATTTTATGAAGTGGGTCAGGCACTCTGTAATATTTGTTTGTTAACAGGAATGTCCAAATCATAAGGGATTTTGACTGTGTGGATCACAATAAACTGTGGAAAATTCTGAAAGAGACGGGAATACCAGATCACCTGACCTGCCTCTTGAGAAACCTATATGCAGGTCAGGAAGCAACAGTTAGAACTGGACATGGAACAACAGACTGGTTCCAAATAGGAAAAGGAGTACGTCAAGGCTGTATATTGTCACCCTGTCTATTTAACTTCTATGCAGAGTACATCATGAGAAACGCTGGGCTGGAAGAAGCACAAGCTGGAATCAGGATTACCGGGAGAAATATCAATAACCTCAGATATGCAGATGACACCACTCTTATGGCAGAAAGTGAAGAGGAACTAAAAGCCTCTTGATGAAAGTGAAAGTGGAGAGTGAATAAGTTGGCTTAAAGCTCAACATTCAGAAAACAAAGATCATGGCATCTGGTCCCATCACTTCATGGGAAATAGACGGGGAAACAGTGGAAACAGTGTCAGACTTTATTTTTTTGGGCTCCAAAATCACTGCAGATGGTGACTGCAGCCATGAAATTAAAAGATGCTTACTCCTTGGAAGGAAAGTTATGACCAACCTAGATAGTGTATTCAAAAGCAGAGACATTACTTTGCTAACAAAGTTCCGTCTAATCAAGACTATGGTTTTTCCTGTGGTCATGTATGGATGTGAGAGTTGGCCTGTGAAGAAAGCTGAGTGACGAAGAATTGATCTTTTTAACTGTGGTGTTGGAGAAGACTCTTGAGAGTCTCTTGGACTGCAAGGAGATCCAACCAGTCCATCCTAAAGGAGACCAGTCCTGGGTGTTCTTTGGAAGGAATGATGCTAAAGCTGAAACTCCAGTACTTTGGCCACCTCATGTGAAGTGTTGACTCATTGGAAAAGACTCTGATGCTGGGAGGGATTGGGGGCAGGAGGAGAAGGGGACGACAGAGGATGAGATGGTTGGATGGCATCACTGACTCGATGGAAGTGAGTCTGAGTGAACTCCGGGAGTTGGTGATGGACGGGGAGGCCTGGCGTGCTGCGATTCATGGGGTCGCAAAGAGTCGGACATGACTGAGTGACTGAACTGAACTGAACTGAACTGAATGTCCAAATATCCAAAAAGCCCTTGAGTACTTTTCTTTCCTCCTTTGGAGAAAAATGGAAGGGCACTGAAAATGATAAGCCTGGCGTGGTACAGTCCAGAGTCTGACAAAGAGTCGGACATGACTGAGTGACTGAAGTGAACTGAAAAATGATACGTAAAATAAAGTCATTAACTGACTACAACGTTTTTCTTGTGAAAATTAAAAGCATAACTTACAAAGGCTGAAGCTAATTTAGTTAATATTATTAATGAATATGGGAATCTATTTTGTTCAAGTCAAATTTTGAATATGAAGCCTTGTAATTCAAGGTATTTCTCAAAAGGAATATTCTACCACCCACAAAATCTCTAATAAGTGTAATGAAATATAAACACAGGGAATCAAGGTGAGTATGGTTTAAATATTTTTGTATTTAAATTTTAAATATTTGAAAAGCAATAGTGCATTCTAGTGTTAAATTCATGATTAGAAAGCATAGTTATTAGAGGAAAGTTCTATTGAGGTCAAATAATATAACTAAAATGACTGACTGTTAATGTTTTGCAAATGAAGCAGAAGAGATATTGACATGCTGTTTTACAGATTAAGAATCTACACAGTACAGGAAGTCGAGTGACACTTGCAAGGTTATACAAGGAGTGAACATAAATTAGAAAAAAATAAAACCTCATACTTCCTCTTTCTTTGTAAAGATCAAACTTCACCCCACAGAGGAAGAGGAGCCAAAAGACATAGCAGTGATAACAAAACAAAAATAAGATAAAATAGAATGAGAGAATCATGTAACTTGAAGACCAGAGATTTAAAAAACAGCAAACAGCTCTCATTCTTAAAATCTTTACCTTAGAAGGATGAGTTTTTCTTTTTCCCACCAGCCAAGGAGGGAGTAGGGGAGAAAGCAGCACAGAAATAGGATGTCTGAACCCAGACTGTCCCAGGAGGCCTGATTTATCTGAACTTATCACTGGAGCCTCAGAGAATTTTCAAAATCCAGGGCTCTCCTGGAAATTTACTTCTAATGTTGATGAGAGTCCCACTTTCCTCTTAGGACTGATCTGCAGCACGGTTGCCCCTGGGACTGAGGGAGAAGAGGAAGCCATTTACCTTGAGGTTTTCTTGCCAGTCATCACCTTTGGTTGTGAACATTGCCAGTCATCACATTGGTTGTGAACCATCCAATCTGATTACATGGTAGAAATACCACTGAGCACAATATTGGAGAAAAATCCGAAGTACATTAAAAAAAATCTATTATAAGTGGAAAATGACATTGTTGCCAACTCCCTTTGGCATTTCCTACCACTGAATCATAAACTGACTGAAATAGGAAATAGGAACACATGGTTTTATGGGAAACCAGCTGCCTTCAACAACCAGACTTAATATATTGACTTTGGCAATGATTGAATGCCTCCTGCTATATAAGAGGTTTGTGAAAGTGAATTGAATAGTACTTAAGTAAGTTTGTGTAGATGGAATGTGTTACATTAGAACAAGGCTGTTACTTTAAGCAGTAGGAACTTACCCTCTCAAAATCACTTTTCCTAGTAGACCTCTGAATGACTGACTGTTTCCTGAAGGTGCACCTCTGAGATCTCACATCCAGGAAAACAGGAAATTCAGAGAGGAAGCAAATGCCTGTGCCAGACTAATGTGCTTGCTTTATGTGAAGCAGTTGCACTGGATTGCCATGGAGATTTACTGGTGGAGGACAAATGCTTAGTTAAAACAGTCTGTCATTACTTCCTTTATGAGGTTTCCAACAACCAAAAGACTCTTTCTTGTACTATACCTTTAATCATTTGATGTTCATTGGATCCAATTTTAGATATGCGTCTGATTAAAAAAAAAGATCAAATGATAATGTTTGTGATTTTTACCACAGGTATCATTCAATTCATGGAAGGAATTATGATTAAGATTTATTTACAGGTTTTAGTCGATATTCTTTTTTCTTTGATTTGCTTCTAGAAATTTGGCAATAAATGATCAATCTTGCCAGTCAACTGCTAAAAACAGATAAACAGATTTTATGAAACAAAAATAATGGCCATCATTAGCATCCAAAATAGAAGCAACACAGCAGTAAACACAAATGCTTAATTATAGGTATTTCCCCCAAGAGTTCTTATTCCAAAAGGCTACATTTGTGTCTTAACAGAATCTAGTATCTTAAGAACTGGAAGAATCCTAATTACATCAGCCACCTACAAATTCAGGAACTTCCTCAAGTATTATTTTTTCATGTTATATATAAGGCCACAACACCAACCACTGAAACTATAAATGTTAGAATCTGCATTTAAATGAAGCAGATGTATTGCAGATGATATTATATTTTTTTACAGCCTATAGTTCACATATGACATGAGTGTAACTCTTTTCCTTTTCAAATTTATAATACACAAATGAGTAAACTCTTCTGAAATCCTTCTTTCTGATAAAAGCATTCATTTAATTGTTTATTACTTCAAAATATGTTTTTGGTTTGAGCTCAGTGTCCATGACATTCAAGTGCTGTCAATGAACATCAGACAATTAAAATGTTTTCTCTTGTAAAATGTAGCTGCTTTTACAAATCTGTGAGCAAACATGACCATGAATTACTTTTGCTATGAGACTGCGGACCCTGAAGATGGACTAAAACTTAGCTATCTTTTGATCTTATGCAAACCTAGCATAATGCCTTGTATATAGTAGACACCCCAAATTTTTGGAAAATACCAAAACGTTTTGGAAATAATTGCATATATTTTTAGGATTCGCACGTGTCTTGGGAAACTGAATAGAGTAGAAAAAGCAACACCAAAAAAGGGTCCAAAAAAAAAAAAGAAACTTGAAAGTGTTGTAAATAGGAAGAGATTACTGTCTCATCCTCATGTTTGGTCTTTATCCTCAACTTCCATTACACACACACACAAACACATTGAGGAAAAAGTCATGCAAAAAACAAAACCAAAAAACACTTGCCTACACAATTCCCCCCTCCTCCCAGATTTGACATGGTGGAGACATCTCTGGGGTTTTTTTTTAGCCTCACCATGAGATTTCTGAGTTTGTCTGTTTTCTTTTGGCATCCTCCTGACATTCAAATGAAAGGCTTAGCTGACTCTGCTATTGGTAAAGTTGGGCAGAGAGAAAGAGGTCCACTTTACTTCTATCTCAGTCCTGATCAGTTCTGAATAGAGGCAGGCCTGACTCTTTGCTTCCTAAGATATACTAACCTATTGAAGAAAAGTAAAGTCAAGCTCCCCAACCTACGGTTCAGTGTGGTGTATAAGCAACCAACATGTACTCTGGAAAAAAAAAAAAAAAGAAGAAGAGAATGAAGAGATCACAGAAGTAAAAGCTTCTCTTTCAATCACAGGCAGGTACTCTCTCTCGTCCTTTCCTTTTGTGTCTAACATGCAGCAGTCTCGAGTGAAGCAATCTCTCACTTTAGAAGTAAAAGGAATTGCTGAAGGAAGAAAGAAATATTAGGAGACCTAGAGACCAATTATTCCAGCTACTGTGGCTGTGTAACTCTGGGTGAGTCACTCTTCTTCAGGAAATTGAAACTATGTCAAATATGTGAAAGTTACTGAAGTTGGCTGCACAGGAGAATGTGGATCCTCGGGTAATTTCAAGTTTCCTCCCTACTTCTTTCTCTAAGAAGCACACACATCAAATATAATGAAGGCTGAGGGGGAGGGGATGGTCAGGCAGAGGGAATGTGTTAAGATACAGTCTCAAGAAATGTGTGAACTCAACCTAGCCACTAGGCTAATATAGGGTGATTTAATTAAAGATAATTAATTAAGCTTCCCTGGTGGCTCAGATGGTAAAGCATCTGTCTACAATGCGGGAGACCCAGGTTCGATCCCTGGGTTGGGAAGATCCCCTGAAGAAGGCAATGGCAACCCACTCCAGGACTATTGCCTGGGAAATCCTATGGACAGAGGAGCCTGGTAGGCTACAGTCCGTGGGGTCTCAAAGAGTCGGACACGACTGAGCAACTTCACTTTCTTTCACTTTCACTTTCTTAATTATCTTAATCTAAAGATTTATCTAATGAACTTAAAATACTCTGCAAAGGTGAGCTATTTATTCCCATCAATCAGTGGAAGAAATCTGAGAGAAATAAAGTGGAAAAAAATTTTTTTTGTTTCATGGTTCACATAATGAAAATGGAGGATAATTCAACAGGAAAATACCTTGTAATAACTACTTCCTGTTAGTGCCATACCAGAATGAGGTACATCAAAAAACAAATTGTTTACAAACATCCAAAGATCTTTGAAATCCTAGGCATTGTTAGGGACTACTGTGTATTACATCCAGTCCTCAAACAAAACTTTTTGAGGCAAGTTTTACAATATTGATTTTATCATGGCAGAAATCAAGGCTCTGTTACATATTCAGGACACAGAAAATTATCTTCCAGTTTAATGTCATCTTATCACATTTACAGGTCATTACTATATTCTTTCAGTAAACTACCACCTTTCAATATACTCTATCTCTGTATCTATCCATCCATCCACCCATCCATCCGTCTTTCCATATTTGATAGTCATTTTCCAGAAGAACATTTATTTCTGCTTTATTGACTATGCCAAAGCCTTTGACTGTGTGGATCACAATAAACTGTGGAAAATTCTGAAAGAGATGGGAATACCAGACCACCTGACCTGCCTTTTGAGAAACCTATATGCAGGTCAGGAAGCAACAGTTAGAACTGGACATGGAACAACAGACTGGTTCCAAATAGGAAAAGGAGTACGTCAAGGCTGTATATTGTCACCCTGTTTATTTAACTTCTATGCAGAGTACGTCATGAGAAATGCTGGGCTGGAAGAAGCACAAGCTGGAGTCAAGATTGCCGGGAGAAATATCAATAACCTCAGATATGCAGATGACACCACCCTTATGGCAGAAAGTGAAGAGGAACTAAAAAGCCTCTTGATGAAAGTGAAAGAGGAGAGTGAAAAAGTTGGCTTAAAGCTCAACATTCAGAAAACGAAGATCATGGCATCTGGTCCCATCACTTCATGGGAAATAGATGGGGAAACAGTGGAAACAGTGTCAGACTTTATTTTGGGGGGGCTCCAAAATCACTGCAGATGGTGATTGCAGCCATGAAATTAAAAGACACTTACTCCTTGGAAGGAAAGTTATGACCAACCTAGATAACATATTCAAAAGCAGAGACATTACTTTGCCAACAAAGGTTCGTCTAGTCAAGGCTATGGTTTTTTCTGTGGTCATGTATGGATGTGAGAGTTGGACTGTGAAGAAAGCTGAGTGCCGAAGAATTGAAGCTTTTGAACTGTGGTGTTGGAGAAGACTGTTGAGAGTCCCTTGGACTGCAAGTGGATCCAACCTGTCCATTGTAAAGGAGATCAGTCCTGGGTGTTCTTTGGAAGGAATGATGTTAAAGCTGAAACTCCAGTACTTTGGCCACCTCCTGCGAAGAGTTGACTCATTGGAAAAGACTCTGATGCTGGGAGGGATTGGGGGCAGGAGGAGAAGGGGATGACAGAGGATGAGATGGCTGGATGGCATCACTGACTCGATGGACGTGAGTTTGAGTGAACTCCGGGAGTTGGTGATGGACAGGGAGGCCTGGCGTGCTGCTATTCATGGGGTCGCAAAGAGTCGGACACAACTGAGCGACTGAACTGAACTGAACTGAATCAGAAATATTTGCCAGAACATTTTTGCATTTACAAGTGATTTTGATAAGTAAAGGAAAAATTTCATAATTTTGAGCTTTCCATAACAGTGATTAAGAGGTGGTGGGGGAGTACCAGGAGAGCCACTCTTGTTTACTCTGTTTATTGTAGGGTAGGGCAGTACTGGTATTTGGAATACTAATAAAGCAGAGTCTGGGTCTATAACTTCAGTTATTAAAAGAAAGAGGCTTTGATGCATTGTGCCCCCTGATTACAATCTCTGTGAGAAACACACACATATGTATTGTTCCCTGTAAAATGAAGACTTTGTACAGATAGGCTGTACAGTGGGATGAAAAGTGCTTCAAGAGAATCTCTGGAGCAGCAGGACTCTTGATCATCATATCCCCTGAAATGTTATCATTTCTCTTCAGATAGCAATGGGATCAATTCAAATGTGCTACCACCTGCCTATAAGTGTGATTTCAGGGAATTCAGCGTATCTTCCAAATTCTTCCTAGCTCCTTCCTCTGATACCAACATTATTCCTCTAAGTGCCTGCTCTTCAAAAGCAGTAGGTCCCCAAAGCACAAGACTTTCATCTGTCATCAGACATGTACTACTTGATGTGAATGGAGGTGAAGACTACGAAAACAACAGTCCCCTCCTCAAGGACTGGGGAAGAAACAGGTAAAATTGGGGAGGCTCGGGACACAAAGACAAATTTGCCAATTTCGCTATGTTGCCTAGGACATAATCTGGGGATAATGAGAACCCTGTCAGTCAAGAGTCATAGGGAATTTATTTTAACCACTAGTGAATAAAGTGAGTAGGAAATAGATGCCTAATGCCTCATGTTAGCAGAGTACTTCATAGTCAAATGATCCTCCTAGCTATCACCCCTGGGTGAGCCTAGCAAGCCTTTGCCCCAGTCTCTGTGCATACCATGGATAGACAGAAAGAGTATAGGCTTTGCATTCAGAACAGAGTTAGGTTCAAATATGACTCATCCACTGATTGGCCATTTGACCTTGGGCAAGTTAACCAGTCTCACAGGGCAGTCAGGAGGATGTAATGCAATTTTGTAAGTAAAGAGCTTTGTACAGTGCCTGTTACACAAAAGGGATCGAATACACAATCAGTTCTTTCTGGGTCTCTGCTGAGAATCACACCAGGACAAAAGCCCAGCCTTGAACCTAAGCCCAGTCAGCTCTGAGTCCTAACTGCTTGCCCAAATCCTGCTGAATTTTTGTCTAAGCTTGCACCCTCTTTTCTTATACTTTCCAGTAACAGGATGAAGCTTCAGGTACATATCTTACCTGCTTTATATCTACCAACTACACTCCATGGATAGCAGTACCAGTTTCAGTCAGACTGGAGGCTGCCCTGGTCCCCTTCAGACTTAGTGATTTAAACCAAGGGTTCTCAACACTTCCTGGAACCACCCAGACTTAAAACTTTACTGTATGTAGAGCCAGAGAATATGCATTTTTAAAAAAGCTCTTCTTCCGTTACTGAAAAGGCCAACTCACTAATCTTCACCGATTCTTGATTCCATGCAGAAGTTGCCAGCATGATGTGAAACCAAGACTGAAGTATTTACCTTGCAGATAGTGGGTGCTTAATACATGTTTATAGAACAAATGAAGGTTTGCTGTTGGATGGTATTTTTTTCCTTATGAAGATAATTAGCCATGGAATTTAAAAATAATGGCACATACTATATGTGCAATGAAGACTGGTTTCTGAATGATGAAAGCCTGTTTTCTTTTGGGATGTATTTTGGGAAGGCAACTATTTGGGAGAATGCCTGCGAGTACAGAAGTTCCATGAAAGTCAATGAAATGACAGCGTATGGAAGAGTTTTATGAAGCGTGAAGGAATATTTGAAATAATAATGATGTTATACCATTCAAATCTTAGGGTTGGGTAGTACTTTCTAATTTGTTCTAGAAAAAAGGGAACTGGGGCAAGCACTTTCTGATAGGTTACAGTGTATGTCAGCAGGAAGGGGAAAAGCAAGAAAGGGGTCTCATTGCTATACAAGCACAATAAAAGGACCTATGTCCTTTTTTTCCTTTTAAAAAAATTTTGTTAGTGTGGAGAATTTCAAACATATCTAAAGTAGAGAGAAGAGTATCGTAAATCTTCATCCCCATCACGCAGCTTCAACAATTATTAACACTTTGTCTATATTGGACCAAGCTACGTGATAAAAAATAAGGTTTCTGAGTTTGAAGATCATTTGAAAAGAATGTGTAAATAAATACTTTAGGACTAGGTCAACATTCCTTGGGAAGATTCAGAGATAACATGTACGCTCAGAGCCCACTTACATATATTTTTCAACATCTGGCTAACAATTCAGCTTTGAGTTGGATGATTACAGCATCCCAAACTCTGCACAATCTCCTGATGAGTGTATATAATAGAGTACTTGTCTCTAAAAAAACAACTTATTTATTTTTAGAACTTAAGAAAATTGTGAGCGTGTTTCCCCATCTGGGCTACAAAGAACCAGTGAGCCTACTTTACTGTGGTTCCCGCATTTGTGGCTACAGATATTCCACCAGCAAGCTAGTATTATGACAATCCAGAACGAGACAGGCTGGAGGTCTGGGTTCGTCGACTGAAGACAGTCTCTGAGTGTGAAAGTTTATACTCTAAGGCAAAATATTAAGATGAGTAGTTTTATGTTGAATACAAGTAATTTCCTGGGAATCACTATTACTTGATTCAACCATTTATTTAAGTATATGGTAGTATGTCAAGGTTTAGCTTTTCTACCATTTCTTTTTCCAAGTAACCAGTCTGTATTTTCAATTTTTAGTACATAGTCATTGAGTGCTACGTTGTACTCTTCAACAGTGGAAAGTGAAGGCTGAATCTTAGTGAAACCATTGTTTGGGAGGAATCTACCATATCATGCTTATTACATATAGTTTCATGTTAAGCACACAGATCAATATGTTGAAAACAAGCTTGAGTTGTTGTTCAAAAATACATATCTTCCTTCCAAGTATTCTTCTAGCTGCTCATGTGTTTTAATATCACATTAATGTGTTTTAATCATACAAAAATTACCTCTCTCCAGTGTATTTTCCTTTGGGATTCAAATTCCATGCTGATAATCTTTCTCTCTGACCTATTAGTTCCTTTACCTTGAGCTCTGTGACTCCATCTCATTCTGCCTCAGATATTCCTTAGTGTCACCTCACCTTAGTTTTTACCACCATCCACAACCTCTCCACATCTGAGACTTTCAAATTTGAAGCTTCCTCTGACTTCTATCTATTTATCTCTTCTATTACCTCACTTTCTCTGACCCCCTCCCCCCTTCAAATTTTCAGGCCCAGTCCCTTTCCTCTTTTTCCTTTTGTCAGCCTTCCTGGCCTCTCAGGATGTCCCAAGGCACCTACTTTAGGACAGCTTTTCTCAGGGACAGTTTTTCCACTGTGCTCGCTGCACCTGCATCCCAATGACTTACATCACTTATCTTGGGTCAAAATTGTCCTGCCAATCTCCAGCCCTGGTTAGGCCAGCCATCTGTTTCTTGTTCCTTTCCTAGGCAGCTGAACAATTCTGGAGAAAATGGACATAACTCAGTTGATTGGATGCTCTAACATATATTTTTCCAATTTGCCTGGAAATTCAATAACCCTGGGAATTCCCTTTCTTACCTCTCATCAATTCACCCTTAAAATACATGTGGCTATTGGACTTCTCTGGTGGTCCAGTGGTTAAGATCCTGCACTGCCAATGCATGGGTTACAGGTTCGATCCCTGGTCAGGGAACTAAGATCCCACATGCTGTGGGGCACATCCCCCCCTCCCACCAAGAAAAAGAAAATAAACATAGCTGTTGTTCCAATCTTTTGTACTTCCTTTAAATTTCTGCACCTACCTCCACCCTCTTTTTGCTGCCTTGGGAAGCTGGAGATCATCTGATATTAATGCTACATAAATTTCATTCTGTTCAAATTATCACCCATTCCCTTTGTCTTCTTTCCAACCTCTGAAGACTTTTCCCAATTTCCTTCTGAGGCTAGTGTTTCCATCTCTCCTATCCTCTCCTCCCTCCCTAGGTCCTTCTTGACTTTGAGCCCCTTCCATCTTCTCCTCTTCATCTACTCCCCTTCCATTTCTGTGCCTCCCTCAACACCTACAAACCTTTCTCTCCTGGGTTAATCCTCTCCCTTGATTCTAATTTCTACCTTGGTTTCTTCTCCCTCTTGATCCTCAGCATCATCAGCCTATGGAAAGTCCTGAAGCCAAAAACTCTTAAATCTTCTGCTCAAACTCTGTTTTTAGCAGAATTTGACAATATTCACCACCACCTTCTTACTAGAACTGGCATCTTCACTGGAGCCCACATTATATTGTTTTGGTCCTTCTGTCTCAAGGACTGCTTCGGTTTAGCTTTTTTCCAAAATTCCTAACCTGCCCCACACCTTCCCTACCTTAAAACAAGTCTTTTAAATATAAACTTTCTGAAGATTCAGTGTTCAGTCCTCTTAAGTCTTGACAGTCCCTTGGCAATCTCACAGTATGTAACAGTTTGATCTACCTAGCTACCCCTTTTATAAGACTTTTATAAGTCTTTTATAAGACTGACTCTCAGCTCTGTACCTTTAGCCCTCATCTGTCTTCCCTTAATCAGACTCTGTTCCTAACTATATGCTGATGTATATATGATCAATGTATAATACACATTGATGTATTACAGATATCTTAAAGTCTGATCTAAATTAAACTCATCACTTTTCATTCCTGGGTTTTTATCTTCTAATCAATCCAATGGAGTCTATTTCCACCATTATCTTTCAAATCAATCTCCTCTGTTTACTACCTTCTTTCAGAAAGTCATTTTTCTTATCTGGACAATTGCATAGCCAGCCTCTTAAATAGTTTCCTTACTTTCAGTTTGTTTTTCTTCCATTTAGTGGAATAATAGCAAATCAATTTTGCTATTCACACGTCAAGTACTTTTGCATTAAAAACAACACAAAAACAAAACAACGATAACAAAAAGTCTTTCCTTTTCTTTGGCTCATTTAATTCTCCCCCTACTCATACCCTAAATGTTAGCTTTCCTGAACATCACTGCTGGACTCATCTTCCCAATCTTCAGATTTAGGCGGGTCACTTTGGGCTTAAAGATTTTCCTTTCCTCCCTGCTGTCTTCTGTAGTCAAAGTTCTCTGTGATTTGGTCCAATCCATCACTCTAACCTTAAATCCCACTCAACTCTTGCACCCTGGTGTGTGACAAGTCATATGTACCCCCCTCCCCTTGCCTTGCCTGAGAAACAGGCCCTGTGCTCAGTTGCCTTTTATAAAATTATCGCCTTTGTCACTTGCCCTTCCTTCCAGATAAACTTTTGCAAGTTTACCTGGTTGTCAAAGCCTAATTCACATCATTCTCCTCAAAAATGCTCTTTCCCCAACACCAAACTCAAAACAAGAGCCTCCCCACATAGTTAGTTCAGTTCAGTTCAGTCGCTCAGTCGTTTCCGACTCTTTGCGACCTCATGAACCACAGCACGCCAGGCCTCCCTGTCCATCACCAACTCCCGGAGTTCACCCAAACCCATGTCCATTGAGTTGGTGATGCCATCCAACCATCTCATCCTCTGTCGTCCCCGTCTCCTTCTGCCCTCAATCTTTCCCAGAATCAGGGTCTTTTCAAATGAGTCAGCTCTTCGCATCAGGTGGCCAAAGTATTGGAGTTTCAGCTTCAACATCAGTCCTTCCAATGAACACTCAGGACTGATCTCCTTTAAGATGGACTGGTTGGATCTCCTTGCAGTCCAAGGGACTCTCAAGAGTCTCCTCCAACACCACAGTTCAAAAGCATCAATTCTTCAGTGCTTAGCTTTCTTTATAGTCCAACTCTCACATCCATACATGACCACTGGAAAAACCATAGCCTTGACTAGATGAACCTTTGTTGGCAAAGTAATGTCTCTGCTTTTGAATATGCTATCTAGGTTGGTCATAACTTTCCTTCCGAGGAGTAAGCATCTTTTAATTTCATGGCTGCAATCACCATCTGCAGTGATTTTGGAGCCCAGAAAAATAAAGTCAGCCATTATTTCCACTGTTTCCCCATCTATTTGCCATGAAGTGATGGGACCAGATGCCATGATCTTAGTTTTCTGAATGTTGAGCGTTAAGCCAACTTTTTCACTCTCCTCTTTCACTTTCATCAAGAGGCTCTTTAGTTCTTCATTTTCTGCCATAAGGGTGGTGTCATCTGCATATCTGAGGTTATTGATATTTCTCCTGGCAATCTTGATTCCAGCTTATGCTTCCTCCAGCCCAGTGTTTCTCATGATGTATTCTGCCTAGAAGTTAAATAAGCAGAGTGACAATATACAGCCTTGACGTGCTCCTTTTCCTATTTGGAACCAGTCTGTTGTTCCATGTCCAGTTCTAACTGTTGCTTCCTGACCCACATACAGGTTTCTCAAGAGGCAGGTCAGGTGGTCTGGTATTCCCTTCTTTTTCAGAATTTTCCACAGTTTATTGTGATCCACACAGTCAAAGGCTTTGGCATAGTCAATAAAGCAGAAATAGATGTTTTTTATGGAACTCTCTTGCTCTTTCGATGATCCAGCAGATGTCGGCAATTTGATCTCTGGTTCCTCTGCCTTTTCTAAAACCAGCTTGAACATCTGGAAGATCACGGTTCACATATTGCTGAAGCCTGGCTTGGAGAATTTTAAGTATTACTTTACTAGCATGTGAGATGAGTGTAATTGTGTGGTAGTTTGAGCATTATTTGGCCTACTACTGTGGACAGGGATCCCTTAGAAGAAACTGAGTAGCCATCAAGGTCAACAAAAGAGTCTGAAATGCAGTACTTGGATGCAATCTCAAAAACGACAGAATGATCTCTGTTTGTTTCCAAGGCAAACCATTCAGTATCATAGTAATCCAAGTCTATGCCCCAACCAGTAACGCTGAAGAAGCTGAAGTTGAACGGTTCTATGAAGACCTACAAGACCTTTTAGAATTAACACCCAAAAAGATGTCCTTTTCATTATATGGGACTGGAATGCAAAAGTAGAAAGTCAAGAAACACCTGGAGTAACAGGCAAAATTGGGCTTGGAATATGGACTGAAGCAGGGCAAAGACTAATAGAGTTTTGCCAAGAGAACGCACTGGTCATAGCAAACACCCTCTTCCAACAACACAAGAGAAGACTCTACACATGGACATCATCAGATGGTCAACACCGAAATCAGATTGATTATATTCTTTGCAGCCAAAGATGGAGAAGCTCTATACAGTCAGCAAAAATAAGACCGGGAGTTGACTGTGGCTCAGATCCTGAACTTCTTATTGACAAATTCAGACTGAAATTGAAGAAAGTGGAGAAAACCACTAGACCATTCAGGTATAACCTAAATCAAATCCCTTATGACTACACAGTGGAAGTGAGAAATAGATTTAAGGGACTAGATCTGATAGATAGAGTGCCTGATGAACTATGGATGGAGATTTGTGACATTGTACAGGAGACAGGAATCAAGACCATCTCCAAGAAAAAGAAATGCAAAAAAGCAAAATGGCTGTCTGAGGAGGCCTTACAAACAGCTGTGGAAAGAAGGGAAGTGAAAAGCAAAGGAGAAAAGGAAAGATATAAGCATCTGAATGCAGAGTTCCAAAGAATAGCAAGGAGAGATAAGAAAGCCTTCTTCAACAATCAATGCAAAGAAATAGAGGAAAACAATAGAATGGGAAGAGTAGAGATCTCTTCAAGAAAATTAGAGATACCAAGGGAACATTTCATGCAAAGATGGGCTCAATAAAGGACAGAAATGGTATGGACCTAACAGAAGCAGAAGATATTGAGAAGAGGTGGCAAGAATACACAGAAGAACTGTACAAAAAAGATCTTCACGACCAAGATAATCACAATGGTGTGATCACTCACCTAGAGCCAGACATCCTGGAATGTGAAGTCAAGTGGGCCTTAGGAAGCATCAGTATGAACAAAGCTAGTGGAGGTGATGGAATTCCAGTTGAGCTATTCCAAATCCTGAAAGATGATGCTGTGAAAGTGTTGCACTCAATATGCCAGCAAATTTGGAAAACTCAGCAGTGGCCACAGGACTGGGAAAGGTCAGTTTTCATTCCAATCCCAAAGAAAGGCAATGCCAAAGAATGCTCAAACTACCACACAATTGCACTCATCTCACATTATTAAGTACTTGGTTTTATTTGGAACACAGGATTTATTACAATCAGGCTTAGCATCCAATTGTTTGTTTCTCTTCTCCATTAGACTATGCACTTAGAAGAAAGGGACAGACTAATTCATTTCTGTATCCAACATAATGAATACAAAGTGCTCCTACAGTGGGTGTTTTATTATTTTTTGAATTGTTGAATTCTATAGCAAGAGTTGCTTTGATTTAATTTACAGAATAAAATTTAGCTTATTTTGATGAGAAAAATTTTTCTTTTGTTCTTCATTGATTTGGTCTTTATTGTGATATAAATTTTCCATTCATAATAGAACTTCTATAGCTGGAAATTGGAGAAGGCAATGGCACCCCACTCCAGTACTCTTGCCTGGAAAATCCCATGGACAGAGGAGCCTGGTAGGCTTCAGACCATGGGGTCACGAAGAGTCGGACATGACTGAGCGACTCCACTTTCACTTTTCACTTTCATGCATTGGAGAAGGAAATGGCAACCCACTCCAGTATTCTTGCCTGGAGAATCCCAGGGACGGGGGAGCCTGGTGGGCTGCCGTCTATGGGGTCACACAGAGTTGGACATGACTGAAGTGACTTAGCAGCAGCAGCAGAAGCATAGCTGGAAATATTCAATAGGTAAAAATTCATGATATTCAAAATATCAAAACTAGTCATGGACTAGTGTAACCAATAATAACATGTTAAAAGGATAGCACAGTGTAAGTGAGGGAATATATGCAAATGTTAGGGGAGATTGACAATAATTGAAAAAGATAATGCATGTAAAATCCTTACTCATTCTCTGGTATAGACTAAGTGCTCGGTAAATGTTACCTAATACTATTAAATAGCAAGTAATAAGTGGCTGGAAAAAAATAATTTCCTTTTCTCCATGTAGTCTACATAGTTTTGTGTGACATTTGATAGTAACTTTGCATTTGGTTTTAAGTCAGTAAGATATGTCCTATTATGATTATTTTGAGAGCAAGTAACAAAGATTAAGGCATGTGAGGAGAGAATGATGTAATAAACCACGTGCACTATTGATGAAGACTTGGCTTCCCTCTGTACCACTTGATATTCAGTGAAATAAATAATGGTGATAATTGTCACATTCCTAACAAAGACATCTGCTAAACCAGGCTACTCAAGCAAAGCTGTTTGCTACTGACAGCTTGCTTCAAATGTGAATGTTGCCATTAAGAAAAAATAGAACTTCTGTATTTATAACATTACCTAATATGTTGTGTTGGCAATGCTTCATCTGCAAACCAAAAGAAGTATAGATGATAATTAAATTTAGCACTCAAACTTCTAAATTTGTTTCAGGGACTATTAGAAGACCTTTAAATCTTTTCGTTGTGGTTTTAATGTAAATGCAATATATCTACATGTTAAAAATAAAAAATCCAAAAGGGACTTCCCTGGCAGTCCAGTGGTTGCGATTTCACCTTCCAGTGCAGGGGGGCAGGTCTAAGACCCCACATGTCTTGTAGCCAAAGGACCAAAACAAAACAGAAGCAATATTGTAACAAATTCAATAAAGACTTTTAAAATAAATAAACATTTAAAAATTCAACATTTAAGAATGGTACCAACTGAAGGGTAGAAGTCTCCTTCTTCCTCTTTACCTTCCCACCCTCCTCTCGACATTACCTTTGACATCACACACTATGTAAAAACTGCACTAAATAGTAATCAAAATCAAACACAAACAATCAAAAAGCTCCATTGCTAAATGATATTCAAAAACCCAGAAGAATGAAAACTTTACTATCTATCCCCTATGTCTGATGACTGATTACTAAGTAGCATCATCCTTAGACTAGGATGATAAAAGTCCGTGACTCTGAGCTCCAAACTTTTGAAGAGCCTACTCTTGCCTTCCTGTTGGCGACAAAAAAAAATCAGTAATGTCTACAAGGGAGGCAGCCATCAGGTTTTAGCAAATATTCTGCAAAGGAAGAGTGATATCATCGTTCAAGGAAGCAAATTAATTCTATGAGCTTTTGAAGGAAACGATTGCTATTTACTTTTCATCTTCATGGAGGACCCGCATGTGTGTCTGGGAAGATTTTATAAAGGATCTGAATTATAAGCTTTTCAAACACAAGTGAGGACAAAATCACAGCTTCAAGGATGACAGAAAATCATACAGTTCTTTTCTTCCCCTCTAATTTCTGTAATTTTCTTAATTTAATAATTCAATAGGTTGTTGTGGGCCTACCATCTTGTTAGATACTGGTAAGAGCTCTGGAGATGTAAATATTACACACTTCCTGATGTCCTGCATAATTATAATTTAAGTGAAGTTGACAGACTTGGAAAAAATAAGGATGAATTTATATTTTAAGTGCTATTAAAGAGGTATGCACTAAGGAGTGTTACAAAAACTAAAAATAATTCTGTAGGGGATTAGAGATAGAAATGAGATGTAAGCAAGAAGAGGAAGGAGACTACAGAAGAGAAGAGGTGACATTTTAGGCATGAAGATGGTCAAGAGAGACTAAGTTGTCTAATCTCACATTGAACCCTCACTTGGTTGGTCCCTTTAAAACAGAACCAGCTTCCCCAAAGAATGGTCCCTTATGTTGGTCATGTACAAATTGATACAACTTTAGATAAAGCCAATTAACTTAGAAAAGTAGTCTCCTTGTCATTCTCATTGAAAGTTCCTGATTAAATCAAGGAGAAAGTCTGTAACTAGTATCCTTTTTAATACCTGCTAATAGAGCCACAGTTGTGGCTCTGGTGAGCCACAGTTCACGGGATCGCAAAGGGTCGGTCACGACTGAGTGACTAACTCTAACTAACACTAATATTTGCGTTACTTTTTTCCCCCTTGCATTACTTTTTAAATTTAGAAATATTGGGCCTCAAGTCCAGAGCAATCAGGAAGCAACAACATTTAATAACACTGTATTATTCTCACTGTATTTATTTTGAAGATTACTTTCTGCTTCTAGAAAATGATGCTGCCTTTCCATTTACGGTTATCATATAAAGTTTTTATGTATTTATTGACTGTGCTGGGTCCTCGTTGCTGTGTGGTCTTTTCTCCAGTGGTGGGGAGCAGGGGCTCCTCTCTAGTTGCAGAGTGGGCTTCGCATTGCGGTGGCTTCTCTTGTTGTCAAGTGCAGGCACTAGGGCGCAAGGGTGGTTTTGCTGCATGGCTCAGTAGTTGTGGCTCCTGAGCTCTAGAGGACAGGCTCAGTAGCTGTGGCACACTGGCTTAGCTGCTCTGAGGCATGTGGAATCTTCCCAGATCAGGGGTAGAACCCGTGTCTTCTGCATTGGCAGGCAGATTCTTTACTACTGAACCATCAGAGAAGCCCTCCCTTGCACTACTTTTTAAATATAGAAATACCAAGCCTCAGGGCAGAGTTATCAGGAAGCAACAGCATTTAATAACACTGTATTATTCTCATTGTATTTATTTTGAAGATTACTTTCTATTTCTGTAAAATGATGCTGACTTTCCATTTACAGTTCTGATATAAAATTTTTAATTCATTCATTCAATACATTTTTATTGAGTATCTTTAATGTGCCAAGCACTATTCAATGAACTTGTGGTACATCAGTGGAGAAAACAAAAATTTCTATCCTGAGGACCTTATAACATAGCTTACCATTTTGTTTAATTATTATTTTTAAAGTCTGAAATAAACTGGGTCAATTCTAAAGAAGCTACCAAGTAAATAATGATACAGGTGACAGCAGTATTGGAAGGTAGTCTAGAGAAGTTAACATAGACTGTGTTAAGCTACTTAAAAGTGAATCCTGATTCAATGACCTGTTTTGTTCTGTCATGCTGAGTCACTTACTTCACTGTGCCTCAATTTCCTCCCCCTGTAAAATATTGTGAGAAATCATTAAATGTTGCGAATATTGGTAAGAATCCTGAAATTGGTACTCAAATGACTGAATCTGGAGAAACTGGAATAGACAGTTCAAACAATTGTTTAAAACAATGCAAGATCAGGGCTTATGTTTTGTTTGTGACTTCTTGTTTTGAAATAATTTGACTTATAGAAAAGTTACAAACATAGAACAGAGTTCCTATGTACCTTTGATCCAGTTTCCCATAAGAGTTCAACAGTTTATGTGACCCCTAGCATAATAATCAAAATTAATAAATTAGCATTGTTATAATAATAATAGCAAATAACACATCTGCAGACTTCCTTTGGGATATCTTATTTACCTATGGTCCTTTCCCATGATGCTTTTCCCAAATGCCATGCATTTGTCAGCTCTGCTTAGTCTCCAACTATGTGGACCATTTCTCAGCATCTCCTTGTCTTTGATGACTTTGACACTTTTGAAGAATATTAGTCAGTTTTTTGTACAATTTGCTATGTTTGCTATTTTCTCTTGATTAAATTGAGTTTTATGCATTTTTTAATCAGAGTTCACTGAAGTGATGTACCCTTCTCAGGACATCATAATCCAGGACTTCACAAAGTTGGTATCTTATGCCAGTGATGTTAGGTCCCATCACTTGATTAAGGTGCTATTTGCCAGGTTTCTCTATTATAAAATTACTAGTTTTACCTTTATAATTAATAAATATTTGGGGGGGACATGTTGAGATTATGAAAATATCCTGTTTCTAGTCCACTGATTTTAGTATCCACTGAAGGACCTTGCCTGAAACAAATATTAGTGTGGCGTTTTGTGTTCAGTTTTCTATTTCCTCACTTCCATTTTCCTTTTTTTTTTTTTTTGTAAGATAGACAGTCTTTTCATCCCCTACTTATTTTAAAATTCATTTGTTAATATTAGTAAGATTGATGAATATTTTATTCTATGGATCATAATCCAATTCTATTGCTATTTTATTTCTTGCTCAGATTGTTTCATTTTTAGTTGCTGGTAGTCCTTTCTGGTTGGACCCGATGTCTTTCTGATATGCTACCACTGGGTTTTGAGTACTTTCTTACTGTTTTGAGTACTTTCTTACTTTCTTACTGTCATCACAAGGTGCTCCAGACTCACCTTTTATTTTCTCTGCCCCAATTCTGGAGTTAACAACAGCTCCAAAAAAAGAACTTCAATCAAATCAAATCTTACAATATAAATATTAAACAGAATAAAATTAAAAACATAAAAATTTAATTTTCATTAAAAACTTTAATTTTTTTAAATTAAAAAATAAAACAAGATGGCATCATTTTTCCCCTTGGAATTTGGCTGCTACTTTGAATTACAGTTTCTTTCTCAGTCCTAGGTTGATAGTATTCATCTGATGAGCATAATATAATATCATGGAGCAGTGGAGGGGTGTTATATACAGGGTGAACAATACTAAAATTCACAGTTTAAAGATTAAGAATGTACACTCTAGAGTCAGATTCAGTTCAGTTCAGTTCAGTCGCTCAGTCATGTCCGACTCTTTGCGACCCCATGAATCGAAGCACGCCAGGCCTCCCGGTCCATCACCAACTCCTGGAGTTCACTCAGACTCACGTCCATTGAGTCAGTGATGCCATCCAGCCATCTCACCCTCTGTCGTCCCCTTCTCCTCCTGCCCCCAATCCCTCCCAGCATCAGAGTCTTTTTCAATGAGTCAACTCTTCGCATGAAGTGGCCAAAGTACTGGAGTTTCAGCTTCAGCATCATTCCCTCCAAAGAAATCCCGGGGCTGATCTCCTTCAGAATGGACTAGTTGGATCTCCTTGCAGTCCAAGGGACTCTCAAGAGTCTTCTTGAACACCACAGTTCAAAAGCATCTATTCTTCGGCACTCAGCTTTCTTCACAGTCCAACCCTCACATCCATACATGACCACAGGAAAAACCATAGCCTTGACTAGCTGGACCTTTGTTGGCAAAATAATGTCTCTGCTTTTCAATATGCCATCTAGGTTGGTCATAACTTTTCTTCCAAGGAGTAAGCATCTTTTAATTTCATGGCTGCAGAGATTCAAATGGTTCTTCTACAGTGGGACATCTTTAGTTTTAACTGTCCAACCTCAATTCTCCTGCCTTGTTTTGCCTCTGTCCACTCAAATTGGGAAATATTTAAGAGTATTGTCACTCATACCACTTAGGAGTCTAAATGTCTGTGAACAGATAAGGATATTTTATTTCATTTTAGAAAAATGAAGATAAGAAGCAAAAATTGGAGGGCATAATTTCCACAAGGATGTTTGTGACACTGGAATTTTGGGGAGTGCTTTGTATTTGTGATGTGTATGTGATGATCACATAGGTGGCTGAAGATTCATCGATATCCAGAAGATAAACCACAAGAAAAGCAACCAGGAACAACTCCATGCTGGCTGACTTTTCCCAGATCCTTGTGTTTTACCTGGAAATTTGTGCTTTGACTCAGATCCTAGCTCTGAATGTGAAATCTCACAACAAAAGAAATTAATCATTAAAGTTCTATGGGGAATTCTGGTCTTTTAAAAATCACTTGCATACCATTTCTCTGGGTGACATTTTCTGATCGACAAAGCTTGAGTCATGGGTCTGTTAACTTTTTACATTTTCTTGGCAAAACTCTATTAGTCTTTGCCCTGCTTCATTCTTGCGCTTTGCTGGAGCAGCCGTGAAGAGATACCCCACCGCTGCTCCTTATCTGGTATCTCCTCACCGCCGCCCCTTCTGACCTTGAACGTGGAATAGCTCCTCTAGGCCCTCCTGCGCCCGCGCAGCCACCGCTCCTTGGAGGTGGGGTTGCTCCTCCAGGCTGCCGCGCCTGGCCTCGGCCGTGGGGTAGGTCCTCCCGGCCGCCGCCCCTGGCCTCGGGAGTGGGGTTAGGTCCTCCCGGCCGCCGCCCCTGGCCTCGGGAGTGGGGTAGGTCCTCCCGGCCGCCGCCCCTGGCCTCGGGAGTGGGGTAGGTCCTCCCGGCCGCCGCCCCTGGCCTCGCGAGTGGGGTAGGTCCTCCCGGCCGCCGCCCCTGGCCTCGGGAGTGGGGTAGGTCCTCCCAGCCGCAGCCCCTAACCTCGGAGCGGGTAGCTCCTCTCGGCTGCCGCCCTGACCTCGGACGTGGGGTAGCTCCTTAGCGCGGGCGGCTGCGACCGGCGCACTTAGCGCTTAGCGGCCGAGAGGAGCTACCCCACGTCCGAGGTCAGGGGCAGAAGCCGGGAGGACCCCATGCCCGAGGGGCGGCGACCAAGAGGAGCTACCCCACGTCCGAGGTCAGGGGCAGCGGCCCAGAGTGCCAGGCTGCGACGGCGCAGGAACAGCCGAGAGGAGAGTCGGATTGACTGGGCTCAAATTCTAACTCAACTCCTGATGAGCCATATGACACTAGGCATGTTACTTAATTTCTTTGTGTCTCAGTTTCTTCATGTGTAAAAGTGAGGTTAATAATAGTACTTAAAATGTTTAGAAGAGTTCTTGGCACATAAGAAGCATAAATTTTTACCACCAATTCATGGGGTCGCAAAGAGTCGGACACGACTGAGCGACTGAACTGAACTGAATTGAACTGATAGTGCTCTTTAAATCTTACAAAGGACTTTCCATTATATTAGCTCATTTTTATCACCAGTAACACTTGGTGTTATTTCAGAGAAGCTGAAACTTAGAAAGGTTAAGTGATTTTTCCAGGATCATATAGCTTGAAAGTGACAAAGACAAGACTCAAACTTCAATCATCCAACCACAAACTCTAGGTAGGAATGTAAGCACCAAGTGTGGAAAGCTGAACGTTAAAAAAACTAATAGGACAAAATTCCATCTTAACAAATTACCTGAGAACTTCTAGTCCTAAAGTCAGAACTTCAGTGAGGTCTTTTCCTGAATCTATTTGGATTTCTTAACCTGGTTTATGACAACAGCTTTAAAAAAAAGTAAAGAGCAACCTGATATATTTATGCAAAATTGTATATCTGTGTTTTTTTTTTTTTTCCTGGGAAAAGTGCTCACATATTTCATCAAATTCTCAAAGGAGTTCATAAATCCCAAAAGGTTATTAACTTTGCCTGGACTTCCTGAATTCTTGGACAACGTTCTTACGAGGAGTGGTTATTATGTATTTGGATGTTTATTTGAAGAGCCATATTGAGACAACTCTCATCTTGATGAGAAAACAGTTAAAATTTTTTTCTTACCTGTTCTTAAACTTTTTATCATGATAATTTTCAAACATTTACAAAAGTGCAATTCCCATATACCCATCACTCAGCTTAAAAAAATGTTTAATATAGAGTCAATCTTGTTTTACTAAAAACCCTCAAATACAAATAGCCCCCCTTTGATTATTTTAACAAAACCCCAATTCATTTCATTTTACCTGAAAATATTATAGATTGCCGTGTAAGTAAATCTCAATATAATCTCAATGTACCATAGAGAACCAATTATAAACTCCATTATTTATTCATTCAACAAAATTTTGTACATTTCAAGGCACTAGAGAAGGAAGATATCACATCACATGTTACTTTATGAAGTTCTAAGATTTGGGCCTTTAGATGCCTCAAAAATAGCTTAAGACCAAAAGTTAGGATTATTCCTCGATTTCTTACCTTCTCTCTGCAACTCCACCTTCCTATTAAATCTATGTGAAAGTCCAATCAGCTGCATTTCCAAAATATATACCAAATTTCTCCTTGTCTCTTCATTTCAGTTGCTGTTACCTTAACTGTAGCCACCGCTGGCTTTCTGCTGCACTCTGAAGAGTCTTTCAACTGGTTTACACGTTTCCACTCTTGTCTCTCTATATTCCGTTACCTGCTCAGGGAGATATGAATAGAAACATTAAAGACAACATAAATGCCCATCAGCCAAAGGATGAATAAATTGCAGTATTTTAATATAAGAGAATACTAACAATTGTAAATATAAATGAATAAGAAGAACTCTATGTGAATGAGCAAATCTCAAAAAAAATATAACAGAGGGGAAAAAGAGCAAGTCATAGAATTGATACAGTATGGTGCCATTCATGTAAAGTTTGAAAACATGCAAAGCCAATTACACATTAAGTTTTTTAAAAAACCAAGGCAGTGTTATACATACTGTTTATGGATATGTATGAGTGTGTGTGTGTGTGTGTGGTAAAAGCACAAAACATGCATGAGAATTGTAAACATAAAATTCAGAATAGGAGTTACCTTTAAAGAGAAAGGGGATTAGGTTCAAAAGGGGGGGATTTCAACAGAGTCTGATTTCTTGAGATATTCATTCTCTTGTTATCCATACATTCTTGGATACCTGAAATATTTTATAATTAAAAATAAATCAAGGTCACATAAAATTCTCCAGTGACTTTTCACTGTTCTTTAAATGAAATTCTAACCTCTTACCAAGGTACAACAACAGGTCCTGTACAATCTGACCCCTTATTGCCTTCCCAACCACCTCTCTTCCCATCTCCCTATCAAGCACCACATTTTGACCTCAGTAAATTCGTTTCCTTGAAGAAGTTAAACTTTGTTCTGACCTTAGGACCTTTGGCACTAGCTTTGCCTCTACACTTAGAACATTCTCCTGTATATACCCATTTGGCTTCTCTTTATTCAAGTCTCCACTCAAGCAAACCTTTGTTTGACCATCCTACTTAAAATAGTCCCCACCTATTTTGTTTTTCTCTACACATCACCCTTTCATTCCCTTAACAGCACTCATTACCCTTCACAGTCTCTTGTTTATATATTTATTGAATGACTTCTACTGGAATGTAAGCTCCTTCGCTGTCTTTCTTACTGCTAGATCCCTGGCAACTACAACAGTGCCTCATGCAAAGGAAGCACTTGATACATTTTTGTTTAATGAGCAAATTCATGCTTATTCTGAATAACCAGACAAATTTCCCTAGCCTTCTGCTTGTAAAGTAATAGAGCCTAGAAACTACTTTTTGTTTGTTTGTTTCTTTTCCAGCTGTTATAGGTTTTCTTTACTACAATTTGCATCAAAGGGTAATAAATCAAATTTTGTATTTTGATGATAGGCATTGGTATCAGCTCCTTTTCACTGTTCCTAATGTTGACTATAAGCTTGGGTGATGTAGTAAGTCCATATGTACTTTGATGTACTGTCATGTATCAACTGCTGAGTAATGTTGCTTTCTTTATCTTATATTTTCTCTACAACGCTAACCTGGAAATATATGTTGAAACCATCAGTTCCTTCCTAGAATGGAAGAGCAATCTCAAGGGCATTTTGCCATGTTTCTATTTGTCATAAGTAGAATTAGGAATAATTATTGATATTGTAGAATGTTTTTAAAACACACGCTCCTTAGTGAATTCATCTTTGGCCTTTTATAAACAATGGAGATTCTTTTGTCAGGAGTGTCCCCTTGATTAGCACTGATTTCTCTAAGGAGTGTCTCTGCCCTATGGAGGCTACACTGAGATAACAGTCTTGGGATGCATAGCTCACTTAATTAATTTTCCTCTGGAAGTTACTTCAAATATTCAGTTTTCTAGAAATATTTTTTCTTTTTTGCATTTGAAATCTATGCTGCACAATTTTTGACTTCATCACTTAATTCAACAGTAATTCAAAAAGTCTTCCAAGGTTGATAGGTTTAATCTTTGGGTTAAAGATAAACATATATGCTTTTCTTCTTTCTGGCTGGGTCTAGTTCTCCAGCTAAGAAACAGAGCATATGTCTTACATTAGAGAATCTTATCAGGCTCAGAAGATGTATTCCCGTTTCCTGTTCATACCACGCTTACATGCTGTGGAGCTAAATTATAATCATAGCTGCTATGCTATTTTTAAAATGCAGTTTCAGTTTGAGCTCCTGGCTCCGTTTTAGAACCATGACCATACTGCCACTGTCTCCTTACAGGAGCTATTTTAGAGTATCTATGTGGTTGAAATAAGAAATATGCTAACATCCTCCTGGAAACCAATGAATCTTTCTACCTTGTTGGGAAGTAGAGTTGATAAGTGGGATGTACAAAAAGTTTCTTTGAAAATTGAATAAGGGGATTTGATGTCTAAGTTGCATTTACTTGTTTAACAGAGAGAGGTGGGGGAAAAGTTGATCTGACAAGCCTATGAGAAAACAACTATCTTGCTTTAGCATTATACAAAAACCTCAATATATCCTTAAAACTAAATAAAAGCAGAGATTTGGCATTTATCTGTGACCTAGTTAATCTGGGGGATAAAGTTACCTTGCAAAGTGAAGTCTGCTTATTTATTGTTGGTGGGAGTTGATACTGGCCAGTTTTTGTGGGCTTGTTTGAAATATCTGACTTGCTGCTTACAACTACTAAATTATCTAGATAATTCTGTGCTGTGTATGTTCAACCATATCCTATTATTAGTCTTCATATGTAAAAGTTTAGATGAGTCTTCCTCCCAGTTTCATAATTCAAGAAAGAGACTTGCATTTTAATTTGTTTCCATTTGACAGAAATATTTATCACTTAGAGTATAAACGGGCACAGATTAAGGATGGGTCAGCAAGTCACAGAATAAATCTCTTTCAACTGTTCCCCTGGAGAAGAGTTCCTGAAGTAGTTCTTCATATGTTACAATTCTAACGTTCCTCATCAGAGCCCTAATTTTGGCATCAAGACGTTGGATCATTTGCGTTCAAACATCTGTTGTTTCTGGATGGCTTTAAAATTCCATTGCAAGTTCAAAAATGCTTAAATTGCAAAGCATGTCCTTATGAGAAGTATCTACTTGGTGGATGTTTGTCCTTCTCTCTCACGAATCTTCCAGGAACACTTCATTTAGGCCTATAATATCTGGTCTGTTTCTCTATGCTTAGCAGTAACATGAAGTGTTTCTTTTTCTCAGATCCCAGTTTCAAAGATTCAGCTTTGGGCATGGAATGCCTTTCCCTACTAAGTTTATTCTTTATGTGTTTGGAATGCACTGGAATCTATGTAAATACTTTTCAAAATCAGAACTTGCTATTTTCTTTCACTCTTGTACTTGCCATTGCCTGACTACTTCATACCAATTTCTATAGAACTTTGCAAGTTCTAGCAAGATTTTTTTGGAGAAAGATAATTGCAATCAGATAAAGGGCAAATGTAGTACAAACTTCTTTTTCAGAGAAATGGTTGCATTATGGCTTTCTTTTTTTTTTTTTTAAATCATTCCTTGAAACATCCCATCTAAGAGATAGGATTGCAAGTGGAAAATGAATTAGAAGAATAAATGTTCTACTGAAAAAATTGAGTTTTTGATGAACATGTATTGAAGAGGGTCAAGTTCTTACAACTCTCTCACCAAGCTACTGAACTCCCTAACTCTGCGTTCTTCCAAAATGTTTGAGAATATTTTAAAGTTAGGATGGATAGACATTTACAAAAAGTAGGATGGTTTTTTTTTTGGAGGGGGGGGGTTAAACTACTCCATTGCCAATTTGACTGGGATTTAAGATCATTTGAAAACTGTTAGAGTTTAGGCAACCCTTAAATAATGAGTCTTGGCATTCATTTCCTACATTCAGTCCTGGATCTAAAGAAAACAATTTGAGACATATTTTCTTTCGTATACAAACTTTGTGTTTTCTCTTTCAACTCGATAATGGTCATAAATTAATACAGAGTGTACTATCCTAAGAACTACAGTGTATTAAGTAAATGATTTATAGTAAAACAAAATAAACCATGGAAAGGTCTCAGCCCAAGGACCCTTCCATGTTAGTGGTTGATTCTCCAATTCTCAGCCTCTGTACTCTTCCCATAGTAGCAGCCACCGCTCCAGGATCACTCATTGACTACCATGTGGGTCATTAACTCTATTCTTTCCTTGGCCTCTTGACTTCTTTATCTCCAGATGCACAAAACAAGTTTCAAATCCAGCCCGGCCATTGACTTTCTGGACTTTTACCCTCTCAGTCTTAGCTCTGCTTTTCCACAGAAGTAATTGTGATGTTTGGAAGGCTGCCCATCTCAGAGTATGCTCTATGGTTTCCTCTTTTCTCCAACCTCTTAAAAAAAAAAAAAAAAGAACATCACACACAACTTAGGGATTTTCTCTCTTTAAAGAAATCATTACTACTCCTTATCCATTGCTCTGAAAGGGTACTATTAGGTTGTGTTCTATCCTTTACTGTTATCCTTGTGAACATTTGAAAAATCCTTGCTACTGGGGTCCAAGTTCCATGCTGGGCTGTTTTCATCTCTGTCAAGGATAGTCTAGCCCCCATCACTGAGAGCAGAAGGGTTGAGACACGAGGACGTGACCTGAGGCACACCTGTATTGGAGAGCTCTCTGCAAGACATGCCACTGCTGCTTGGATAATCTTTTGATGTTCATAATTTCTGGAGCATGAAGAGGGTCTCTACAGGAGAACCCAAGCAAATCTCTGATGCAAATTATTTATATTGATAACCCATGTTCATACAAACTAGTTGACAAAATCTAAGTGGCAGCCATTTCTGAACACTGCTTCTAAAGTTAATAATTGCCATTTTCAAATCCCAGTGACAAAACGCACGAACAGCCCCAGTCCAGGCAGCATCTGTGAGTCTGGGGTGTGCTCAGCAGCTGGGCAATGACCTGATGCAATGGCCTGGTGGCTGGAATTGTAGACATCCTGCTGGGCCTGTGAATCTGGGCCTGGCAACACTCTCTGGCAATGAAACTTTTCTAAATCATGGACCCTTTGGAGAATGTGAAGAAAGCTATTTATCATATGTGGCAGGAGAGAAAGAGAGAAAGAAAAGAGAGAAGAGAGAGAGAGAACAGACAGATACAGAAATTGAGAAAAAAGGGACAGAAGAGAAGGAAGAGAGGATTCAAAAAGCCAGCATGGGGGTAAGAACCAGAGAGAGGCAGTAAGATGCCAGGCTCTAGATTCAAACAGATTTGGTTTTAAATCTTCATTTTCAAGCTGTGTGATTCTGGGAAAGTTACTTATCTTCTCCATCTTAGTTTCTGTCTCTATAAAAAGGAGCAAAAAAGAACACCCATCTCAGATTTTTGTGAGGATCAAATGAGATAATGCATTTAAAAGCATGTAGCCCAGTGAATGGACTGCTTTAAAACTTTCTCACTTCACACTGTGTTGAAGACCCTTCCTCATATATGGTATTTGTGTTTATTTATTTACTTAGGTATCTGTTTATTAAAAAAGGGTATCACTAGAATCTAATGTATATGGGCCTATATGACATCTGGAGAGATTCTCATTGCTGTTTTTGCAGGGACAGTTAAAAATAAATGATGTTAGACGGCTTTTAGAGGGGATGACTGTGCCGTTTTTAAATATACTGATTCAATGGTTCAAATGCCTAAATTGGAGTCACAAGGCTTCTATTCATGCATTCTTTCACTTGACCAGGGTTCACTAGGGCCAAGCCAAGTGTCAAGTTAGGTAGGCCTCAGAGTGTATGGGGTGGATGAGGGGTCTGTAGTGGGGAACTATACAGAGGCTCTGTCCTGACTGAGTCCAGACATTTTCCTCCTTGCCCTACCCCTCTGATGGGCAGGAGAAAGTTTCTCCCATTGTACCAGAAGGCAATGCTAGGCCTTCCCAAGTTGTTACACAGTCAGAGGGGAAAGAGAGAGAAAGGTACCTCAAAGTAGATGATAGGCTTCATTTCTGTTCCCTCTGAACCCATTTTCACATCATTCTATTCTGACTCTGACTCACTGACTCATGCTGGCCAGAGCACGTTCCCACTTCAGTTCTCACATCTGTAAAATGGAATGGTGTTAATTTCCTTCCTTAGAGATAGTTACAACTTGAAAAATTAATAAGTTATACTTGGAAAGCATTTTAACCTCACAACTGAAAAGGAGAAAAGTTCAAGGTATAGTTTATATATTCATTGCATTTAATAAAATATTTCCTTGCAGATGATGTTCTTCAAGATAGGCATGGATAATTTCAATTTAATAATTCAACCCCAGGGACTTCCCTGGTGATCTAGTGGCTAAGACTCTGCACTCCCAGTGCTAGGGGCCCAGGTCGAATCCCTGGTCAGGGACCTAGTTCTCATATGGCACAACTAAGAGTTTGCATGCCACAACTCAGACCTGGCACAGCCAAATGAACAAACATTTTTTAAAAACTAAAAAAATTCAACCCAACTATATTTATTGAACACTAATTACAAAATCCCTGGGTCGGGAAGATCCCCTGGAGAAAAAAGTGGCAACCCACTCCAGTACTCTTGCCAGGAAAATCTCATGGACAGAGCAGACTGGTGGACTACAATCCACGTGGTTGCAGAGTCGGACACGACTAAAGTGACTGAACATGCAAAAAGATAGAAAAATGATTAAGATTCCATCTTTGCCCCTCAGTTGGTAAACTGAACTACTTTCTGATTTTCCTTGGGTACTTCCAAAGGGACCTATTTATCCAATTGCATATTAAAAATTAACCTTCGTATGACTAACTGGATCCTTACCTATTCTTCCATGTACACCCCACAAAGAGGTTAGAAAGAAATTCAATACTTTGCACCTGATGATTTTAATCTATTAAAACCTTCTGAAAACAAAGTATATACAAGAGGAAGGGTGTTTATTGATTCTATTTGCTAGCTAATAAGCAGGGTGAAACAGAAGAGGGAGAAAGGAATGTGCATGGAGAACTGTCTGTCCACACTTGGAGAGCTACTGTCATCAACAACAACTCAGTAATTTCTCACATTCTTCCTTCTCCTTGTCTATAGGCTTACCCCAGCCTTTGCTGGGATTTGAAGTCTATTCTATTATTTAAAGACTGAAATCAGGATATGAGAAAAACATGGGGCATCATGTTTACTTTCAGCCTCAGTCTGTGATAGGGTTTTAACTGTTTAACTAAAGATAGTCTCCAGTTTGATTTCACCAGCATATTCCAACATTTCACTAGCATACTCCATGTAAGGTTACAAACCTATTTTAGCTGGATCCATTTTCCTCTGGGCAGATAAAGCTAAGATTGAAATATCAGAAGCAGTTCAACCAATCATTATGTATAAACCTCAGCCCATTTATATAATGCAATCCTTCTGGTAGCAATGACACAAAAGATGCAAATAAAGAAGATTGCAAGCCTATCAAAGTCCCAAGTCATCTGTGGCAACAGGGCCACAGAACCTCTCCCTCCTTGAAAGTAAAATAGTTGCTCCAATGGTATACAAATGTATATAGTCTCTTTAGGAGGTAATTATAAATATCATGCTAGGAAGCTGAAGCACAGAAAGATTGAGTATTGTCGTTTAGAAGGTCATCCCACAAATCTCAGAAAAAGTAGTAAGTGTCCAGGCCTGGAATCCTTTATCCAGGCCATGAGATAGCACAGCCCATGTGAAAAAAGGACTGGCTAGTTTTCCAGCATAACATGGTATTTTATTTCACCATAGTAGACTGCTGGGAAATCTCTGGAGGCCCTGGCAGCTGCGTCTTGTCTTTAATATGAAGCCTGGGGGGAAGAGAAAGGGAGAGAGACTCATAATTCACAAGAGGCGCAGCCATAAGAAAGCCATTCTGAGCAACTGAATCAGACACAGAGGGGGAGCTGCTATTCCATTCCACAGTCAAGAATGCTTTTTGTCTTTCTTTCTCTCCTTATCGGCTGTGTCCTCATGAAAAGATCATTTATGGATGGTGGAATGAGTGCATCAGAGCCAGCTTCTGTTCTTTCCTTCTCTTCCCCCATTGCTGTGGTTCTGTAAAACAGCTTCTTTGTTAAAGACTGAAACAGCAGATGCAGCTCAGATATTATCGTAAATAATTGGGGAGGGAGTATTTTATCTTGAATTGGTCTAACACCATTTTTGTGTTGAAAGTAGTTCTATTTCTGATCCAAATATTCTAGAAAGTTGAGAGGCCTATAGAAAAGCAGTATTTTACATGTATCTCTTTAAAATGATGCAAAGTATGGGAAGAGCTAATAACGTCAATTAAGTAATACGTAGAATAAATGGACACAAAATGGCTTATGGGCTGGAATGAATTGGGAGTGGGGGCTTGTTGAAGAGGTAATAGAAAGTGTTAGATAAAGTATGAGTAAAGGCATAGGGCTGGGCATGGACTTAGTGAGTGTAAAAAGCAGGTGTAAAAAAAGACTTATTTATTAGTTACATAGAGTTAGAATTATTAACAGAAGGAAAAGCTGCTCAGGTTTTGAAGAAACTAAAAGTAAGTGTAATGTTTTAGAATGTTTCAATAATCAGTTGCTATCCATGTTCATATTTGTGAAAAAAAGTTTTAGATATAGATGACAAAAGGATTTATAATTTATATTTTGTAATCCCACTAGTCACAGAATAATGATGCAGAACATTGTGGTGCATTTTCTTTCAAAAACTTTTTTTTTCAAAGTTTAGATTCCCCAGGGGCAGATCCTAATATTAGAATTCAAGTGCAAGTAGTTTATTTAGGAGGCGATTCCAGAAAACACCATTAGGGGAGTGAAAGTAGTCAGATGGAAGGAAAAGAAGCCAAAAAAGGGGTATGTTCTCAGATGAATCAGTTGGAGTGCAGTCATGCTGGGGAACTCAGAGTTATTTCACTGAGGAATGAGGAAGCTGGAGTATTTATCCACTAACTCCTGTCAGTTGAGAGTTGATATGGGGGGCATTCGCTGTCCAAATGAGTCTCTCTGGGCCAGAAAAAGAATCCTAAGCAGAGAGTTGCAACTATTTGCAACCAAGAGCCCTCAATGTGTAGTGGGGAAATCGGTGCTATATAAGTAAACAGAAATTACATTTCTATTTATAAAAATAGCTTTCCATGATTAGGTATTACACTACATATTTTACTTGCATTAATTCATCTATTTCTCATAGAAGTACTACAAGGTAGGTGCTACTCTTACCCCCTGAGGCTTAGATACTGAGATTAAAGGCTCTAGAAGAAAATATGAGAGTCATACTCCCACAGATAAATACCTGAAGTCAAAGACATGATATACTTTCCAAAAGAGTTTTAATAACAACCTTATTCCCCTAGCTCCTCCCTCCTGCACATTTTCTCCTCTTTCTACCAACAAAGAGTTTTTTTCTTTGCAACTGTAAAAGTCTCTGTCTCTGAAAGAAACATTTATTTGAAAACAAAACCTTGAAACACAAAGGATCTTGAATGGATACCTGTCAGTTGTGTCTATGCAGCATCTCCTCCCCATCTTCCTCCAGTACTGTATATTATTTCATTTGGGAGCAATGATCCACCCCTTCTTGCAGATTTCATGGGTTGCCAAACCAGTCTTCAGCCTGCTGAACCTGAGATCCAGACTTGACCAACGTAGTTCCATCTACTTGGCCACAGGGATTGGCTAGAAATGTGTCTGTGCATCAAGCTGAGCCAATTAGAGTCTTTTCCCTGGGACTTTATATCAGTCTTGGGGAAAGAGGTTGTTATCATTAGACTGAGATGATACAACCAGTAATGGTCTGAATCATGCTTTTCTTCTTCCCCACAGCAAGGTAGGGCAAGCCCATCTGCAGTAAGAGATAACGTAAACAGAACAGAGAAGTGAAGCAAGTGGACAGAGAAAGAGAGAGAAACAGAGACAGAGATATAACTGCATTGCTAAGTCTCTGTAATCCTTTGAGGTCCACTCCTCCTGGACTTCCTTTCGCATGAACCAAATAAAAATAAACTGATAAATAGTAATCTTACTCCTTCCTTCCATCTTTCCTTTTTTCTTTCATCCTTGTTTATTTATTTGTTTGTTTGTAGCTGGTTTGACTTGGGTTTCTGTTTATTTTTTAAAGAAAATGATTTACTTATTTCTTTATTTTTGGCTGTGCTGGGTCTTTTTTTTACTGCATGGGCTCTCTCCAGTTGCAGAGAGTGAGGACTACTGTCTAGCTGTGGTGTGCAGGTTTCTCATTGTGGTGGTCTCTCTCTTGTTAGCGAGCACTGGGTTTAGGGCATGTGGGCCCTACCCAGGTTCTAGAGCATAGGCTGAGTAGTTGTGGCGCCCAGATTTAGTTGCTCCATGGCATGTGGGATCTTCCTGGATCAGGGATCAAACCAGTGTCTCCTGGACTGGCAGGCAGATTCTTTACCACTGAGTCACCAGGGAAGCCTGGGTTTCTGTTTCTTGCAACCAGATTGTTGACTAATTCAGGACAAAGTGCATTCTGACCATGAAGGATGTTTGTGGCCCTTAAGTTATATATTGGTGTAAGAGAGCAGGGGATGAAGAGAATCAAATTATGAGAGGACAGGCATGACCTTCTTTCATCCTTCATAACTTTATTTGCCTTCATAATTCTCAGGTCAATTTCAACTCTCTGAGGCATGAAGGAGGCCCCTGCCTTCGGGACATATTGAATTGCAATACCAGCATGAAGCCTGGTTTCCTATTGATTGCTGTCTTTGCCTGCAGCTACTGATGGCCTTCATCAGTAGAAAGCTAACTAATCGGACCCTCTGAATTTTCCTTCCTACTCTTGAAACTCAAGGACATGGAGAACTCTAGTTTTATGGGGCACAAACTGATGGTTCTGTGAGTTGTAACCATGGCTTAAGCAGACTTTGACTTGTCTGATCCTCTAGAGAGTTAGCAGATCTAATATCTCAACATACTTTTATTAATCTGGAAGCTTTGACATTCTTGAAAGAATAGTTGACATTTACTAAGCATTTACTATATGCAGGCAATGTACACTTGGGTTTCCTGTAGGCTACTGTAATGTAATCCTCATCGAATCCATCAAAGTAGGGATTATTAGCCCCTTTAATGGAGGAAGAAACTGAAATTCAAAGAGGTTAGCACTCAACAGCGCCACACGCAGGCCTATAAGACTGAAAACTTCCCCTTACCCCTCCACATACTCTAGTCCCGGTGTAAATGACTAATAGCTTCCCTTGCTGATAGAGTTTTAGGTTTAGCACATTCACTTCTGGGATACACAACAAAGCTAGAAATTTAATCCTAAACTCCCAAGCACAACTTTTAGAAAGGCTCTGTGACACTTTGCCATTGGTTTAGTCAGCAGTCCTTAAACTGGGTTTGGAGACCCCCTACTGGGTGGATTTTCGTACTAACTCAGCTAAACTGTAACTAGGGCACGGGGCACTCTCTTGCCTATGTAGCCCCAGGTTAGTGTGGGCTTTAAGAGACACGTTACGTGAACTGGGATGTGACTCAGTGGAGCAGCAGCTCGATTTGTTTTGCACGTGGAAGGCTGCTGTAGGCACAGGTGCTGTTACAGTTGATTCGTGTCGTGGCTGACCTGCTGGCTTGTGTTGGGATGGAAGGGAAGCCAGGCCTCCAGCTTCTTCAACCTCCCCAACTCCTGGACCAGATACGTGTTTAGCTCCCTGATGAAGGACACCAGCTTCTCCTAGAAATTACCACATCATGAAAACTGGTGGCTCAGAGGCCCTTGCTTTCTTCACTTCATAGTTTTCTTTCCCAAATGCTTTCTCTGAGGATTTCAGGCTTCAGCACCAAACACAGAACCAAAAGGCTCACATAAGCTGTGTAACCAGGTCCCCCAGTTGTGTGATTTTACATCCCTATAATAAATCCCATATTAAATATATATATTTCCTAATGTTCTGCTTTTCTAATTGAACCTTGATTAGTTCCTTACATCTGGGATAGGGGAAGAATTCGAGGATACAGTTTTAAGGGAATCAATTTCCAAATCTTCAACCTCCTAATTCTTTCATAAACATGATCTGCTAAGAATAAGCCAGTTTGGTTCTCCAGGAAGAAGATGCTGAGAGTTCAGAATGCAAATGTTCTACAGGGAAGTAGCACTCATGAAAGAAAAAAGGAGAAAGCAGGATTGGGCAGCTGGAGTCGCCAGACTATAATAAGGATCCCAAAACATCTCTGCCAGATAATTGGGGAGCTCCATCACTTCATGGGAAATAGATGGGGAAACAGTGTCAGACTTTATTTTTTTTGGGCTCCAAAATCACTGCAGATGGTGATTGCAGCCATGAAATTAAAAGACGCTTACTCCTTGGAAGGAAAGTTATGACCAACCTAGATACCATATTGAAAAGCAGAGACATTACTTTGCCAACAAAGGTCCGTCTAGTCAAGGCTATGGTTTTTCCTGTGGTCATGTATGGATGTGAGAGTTGGACTGTGAAGAAGGCTGAGCGCCGAAGAATTGATGCTTTTGAACTGTGGTGTTGGAGAAGACTCTTGAGAGTCTCTTGGACTGCAAGGAGATCCAACCAGTCCATTCTGAAGGAGATCAGCCCTGGGATTTCTTTGGAAGGAATGATGCTAAAGCTGAAACTCCAGTACTTTGGCCACCTCACACGAAGAGTTGACTTATTGGAAAAGACTCTGATGCTGGGAGGGATTGGGGGCAGGAGGAGAAGCGGGCAACAGAGGATGAGATGGCTGGATGGCATCACTGACTCGATGGACTTGAGTCTGAGGGAACTCCAGGGGTTGGTGATGGACAGGGAGGCCTGGCATGCTGCGATTCATGGGGTCACAAAGAGTCGGACACGACTGAGCGACTGAACTGAACTGAACTGAAAGACAAGACTGCCCCTTCAAAGTATTCCTGTAGGGTGGAAACAGCCAGGTCCCTGTGCAGCAGCTTTGCTCATTGGTGGGGGTCATCTCCAGGGAGTAGGACCTCCACTGAGAAACCGAGGAATCTCAGCTAGACACATTCCACCTAGTTGGGCAGCAAGTTTTTTCTTGGAGGGATATCTGAGCAGCACATTTCCATGTCTGCCACCTTACTCAACCCAAATCTTACAATAGGGTTTTGCCCTGGGCTATGAAAACCTTTTAGGACCAAGGAGGGAATATACTGAAATACTGATTTAGATACCAATTTGTCAATCCATTGGTATCATGAAAGAGGGATCATTCTAGATCAGTATTTCTCAACCTTTTTTTCATTATTGTTCATCCCCCTAACCACTAAGGCCTTTTAAGACATTTTTTTCCTGTCTCGCCACCATCCAATATTACAGTCATACTACATATATGTTTATGACTATATGTACTGTGCTTTCTACATAAAAAGAGTAACAGTTTTTTCATCTCTTAAGAACCAATTTTCACTCCCTTGTGGACAACATCACCCCTGTGTAGAATGTATGTTCTAGATTAAAAGAGACTTAAGGGATATAGCAACCAGATGCAATATACACCCAAGATTGAATCCTGGATTGTATAAACCATCACATAAAGGGGATTTGGGGGACATGTGAGAAATTTTAACATGGAGAGGCTATTTTCATTAAGTGCTACAGTGCTATTTTGGCTGTGTAGGAAAATATTCATTTTTTGTAGATACATACAGAAGTAAAAATCAATAAAGAAATATTGGTTTGGTAATGACATGTTTGTTTGTTGTTAATCAAGCTTCCTTACGTGCACGGAGCCTCCCTCCTTTGCCTGTCTTACTCGTATTTCTGTTATGAGTGAAGTTGGCATTAGGAATAGAATAACTGGGGAACCTCTGTGGGGAAGCTCTAGATTTGGAACAGCTGAACAGTGTAAGTCAGTGATGCTGATTCTCTTAAAGTTAACTGGAATGTCTTGCAAGACAAGCAAATTTTTTGGATTTGGATAGAACTGGTTTATAAAATTTTTACATGACCTCCTTAAGATTTGAGGTATTTTATTCTTTGGGAAGTTATGACCTATTTTACCAAATAGTGTCATGAAATATTTATCTTAATTACAATTTATCATCATCTTATCCTCTGATGAAAAATTTTCAATGACAACTTAAAATATGTGAGGAGTTACATAGTCTTAAAAATTCTTTTGGGGGTTATGTAAGCAACATATTTAAGGATTCCAGGGCTAAGAAAATACACTTCAAGTAAAGGAGGCCCTGCTTTTTTCCTTTCTAGGAGCCAGTGGCTAATTATAGGCACACAAGACACCTGATTAGGATTCCAGACTAATGGCAGCCCTTTGCTTTTGTGGATAGGAATCAAGTTTATTTCAATAAAGTAATTTTCCCCCCTTTTTTTCAATTAAAAAACCCACAGTGACAGATTCCACTGTCACATAGCCACAGGCACATGAGTGGTCTTTATACAAGGATCTTACATAAGGCTATAATTGCCTCCTGCAACTTTTCTCTCCAAACTGTATAAACCCCACTCCCCAGTTTTCAGAGACACCCCTTCCCCCATCCTGCTTGTTGGTGGGTGAAAGAGAAATTACTCCAAATAGCAAAGAGATCACTTTTGTTATTTCCAATCAGTGGTGAGATTGAAAAGTCAAATGTGAGGGGCTGTATGTTTTTTCAGACAGGATGAATCACTGGCATGCTGCTTTTTGAAGGGTGTCTAAATCATTTCACATAGCACACTTTTAAACAAAAGCCCTCCCATAAGGCTGAAGCATCTGGCATGATATATGTTCTTCCAGATTTCTCAAGAGTCTGAGCTTCCCAAGGCACGTTGTGCCCCACCTTTCAGGTTTTTTCCCTACTTAAATTTCTGGCGTGTCTCCCTGTCAGGTCCTGCATATCATTCTCATTACTGCTGACTTTGAATCTGTAGTCTTGGCGTAAGTTTGGAAAATTCCAACGAGTAATGTCTTACCAGTTTTTAGGCCAGAGGTAGAATTCTAACAAGATCTGCTTGTTGCTCACAGAGTCAATGACTCTTGGAAGATGATTACAATCAGCTGTCGGGATTTAGATGGGCTGCTGCTGCTGCTGCTGTTAAGTCGCTTCAGTCGTGTCCGACTCTGTGCGACCCCATAGATGGCAGCCCACCAGGCTCTGTTGTCCCTGGGATTCTCCAGGCAAGAACACTGGAGTGGGTTGCCATTGCCTTCTCCATTGTGTGAAAGTGAAAAGTGAAAGTGAAGTCGCTCAGCCCTCGACTCTCTCTTGACCCCAGGCCTGCATTTCCGACTGTTTTCTGAGCATGATATTGAAAACCCGTGGTGGTGTCAAACTCAAGATGTCCATGCTGGAACTGCTATCCTTTCCCTTTAATGTTTTCTGCAGGGGTTGCTCCACCAGGTTAAGCTTCCTGTAGTACTGTTTGGTTTCTGTCACATCCTCTAGGATAAAAGGCTCCAGTGGTTCACCATTGTCTATAAGATAAAATACAGATTCTTTTCCTGGTATTCAAAGTCCTGATACTCCAGTTGGACTGGTTCATTTTATATTGCCCAAGCAAGCCATCTACTTAAGTCTATCAGGTTTTTGGTCAAATGTTCTCACATTCTGGAATGTTCTATTCTTATCTGTTTATTTTTCCTACAAATATTCATGTTGCTCTTCTAATTTAACCCAGATTACTGGATGGCATTCTCCTCATTTCCTTGAAGTCTCTGCTCACATGTCACCACATGAGTAAGGCTTTTCTTTAACACTCTTTAATACTGATATTAATGTTACAAAAAGTCACCCCTGACCATCTCCCACACTTCCTATCCCTATCCTTTCTGCTTTATTTATTTTTCTCCACAGGACTTATCACCATGTTATTTATTCCTGTATTGTTATCTGCCTCCAAGGGGACAGAGATTTTCATTAGTTCTGTCCATTGGTGGAGTGTCAGCAACTAGAAAAGAACCTGGCACATAATAGGAATATGATAAATATTTATGAATTCAATAAGTGAATGAATAAACTCTGAAAATACTTAAGAGCATTTAGAATGAGTCTGGCACTCTCCTGGGTTCTGGAGAGGTGCGGTTCTTTTAGAAACACACAGTCATGGGGAGAAAAATGTGAAGTTAAAAAATGGAAGTATTCATCAAGTTCAAGTGGAGCATGTACATGTAAGAAAGAGAGAAGAATTACAGTATTATTATTGAGCTCCTACCATGTTTCAGGTACATTCACATTCTGGTCTCGTTTAAGTTTCACAATGATGCAGTCCAGTAGGTTTTATTATTTCTAATTTTGTGGGTAAGAAAACAGAAGCTAAGTAATTTCTCCCAGTTTTTTGCTAATAGGTAGTTAAAATCAGAAGGAATTTAAAATCATGCAAAGGTTTTCTCAGGCAAAAATCAGTATGCTTTGCACTATACTAGGTTGCCTCTCAAGTTATTTGGGAATGAATATATTTAACTTAACCTGTGGAAGGCACCATGAAGTAGGTGCTATTTGTGTGATGAATGATAAGTTCCTCAAAGCAGAGAAATAATGGCAGGATAGCTACCCTCTGTGTAAACTTCCCAGCTCACCACAATCCACAGGTTCTTTCCATTCTGACCTCTCATTCCCTTCTGTAATACTAATTCATTAAATAAACATTTGACTATCTGCTATGTGCCAAGTAATGTTCTCTGCTCTAGTGCTAAAGTAGCGAATAAAATAAAATTCCTGTTTCCATGGAGATTTCATTCTCTAAATATTTTGTGTAATATTGGGAGAAAGCAGGACATTTCAAATTTAGAGAATTCAGATTAGTGTTATGGCTTTATTATAACTAGCAGAGGACCTTAGAGAAGTCATTTAAATGCTCTGAATTTCAATGTCTATATTTGGAATAGGAATAACTACCCATCTCACCAAAATATGATGTTGTAAGAATTGAATAGGGTGAAAATACTTTGAACCATGAAGCATTGGATAATTCTGTCTTATTAAATGTAACATGTCATTGATTTTAAGAAACACCATTATTTTACATACTATTAAGAAATTAAAAAAATGACATGCCATTGACTGTAAGACCCATGCCAATCTCAGAGATGTTAAAATGTGGGAAAAAACTATGTATCTCAGAATTGTTGAAATATGGTATAAGAAAGCTAGTATTGTCATTCTAGTATGTAGCTGCTGCTGCTGCTGCTGCTAAGTCGCTTCAGTAGTGTCCGACACTGTGAGACCCCGTAGACGGCAGCCCTCCAGGCTTCCCCGTCCCTGGGATTCTCCAGGCAAGAACACTGGAGTGGGTTGCCATTTCCTTCTCCAATGCATGAAAGTGAAAAGTGAAAATGAAGTCGCTCAGTCGTGTCCGACTGTAGGGACCCCATGGACTGCAGCCTACCAGGCTCCTCCGTCCATGGGATTTTCCAGGCAAAAGTACTGGAGTGGGGTGCCATTGCCTTCTCCGAGTATGTAGCTACATATGCTCTATTATGTAGCATACAGTTCAGAGAGGAATGGATTCAGCAACATACAATGGAGTAGATCAATAAGACAAGTGATAGAGTATTTCTTAGAGATTCTTGAGTCTATTTTTGTACATAATTTCTTCTTGGATAAAATAATTGCAGCCTTTTTCTATGTTGTAGTATTTTGGAGCTCCAACCACCTATTTTCCTTTGAATAATGTCACCATTCTGGTCCCAGAGCATTGTGTATGCATTCTAAGTCACTTCAGTCATGTCTGACTCTTTGTGACCCTATGGATTGTAGCCCGCCAGGCTCCTTCATCCACGGGGATTCTCTAGGCAAAAATACTGGAGTGGGTTGCCATGCCCTCCTCCAGGGGATCTTACCAACCCAGGGATCGAACCTATGTCTCCTGCATTGGGAAGTGGGTTCTTTACCACTCGGGCCACCTGGGAAGCCCCCTAGAACACTGCTGCTGCTGCTGCTAAGTCGCTTCAGTCGTGTCCGACTCTGTGCGACCCCATAGAGCACTACTTGTAGACTATTATATAAGAGAGGAATGAGTTTTTTACTTTACCTATACTTACTTTATAAGAAGTAAAGGTCTCTGTTTCAAGTCCTTATCCTAATTAATAGAACCACATGCACACAGTACCTTCTTCATGAAAACTTGCCTGTAACAGGAAAATGGTGTTTTACTAGAACATTTTTTTTCAACCATACGGGCATTGTTAACTATGTAAATGAGATCTCGCTCTTTTCCTCCTTTGCTTTTATTTCTTCCCCTTCACTCCTGCACATCATCCGCTTTTCCCTTTTGTTTTGGCTCTTAGAAAACTATAAGACAGACCTATAATTCCATATAAGGTTCTAACTTCAGTTTCATCCTTTTTGCCTGAACTTTACTTTTCTTTTCTCCTAAATCTTAACTTATTTTTTTCCAATATTTCATTATAAAATTTGTTGACTAGAAAAAGATGACAGAATTTTATATTAACACCCATATACCCTCATCTAGATTCTATGATTAACCTTTTGCTGTACTTGCTTTATCACATGCCTGTCCATATATACATCCTTCTTTTCACTTACTTTTTGATGTGTTTCAAAGTAAATTGCAAACATCTATACACTTTACCCCTATATGTTTTCTTATAACTCTGGCCACATTCCTAGGAGTGGAATTGCCGGGTCATAGGGTAGATGCATGTCTAATTTCATAAGAAACTGTCAGTCCTTTTCCCAAAGTGATTATATCATCAACACCACATGAGAGTTCAGGTTGTTCTATGTTCTCCCAACATTTAGTGTTGCCACTCTGTTTTTTCAAATTATTTTAGTTTTTCATGCACAAAGTAGTATCTCAGTGTGGCTTTAATTTCTATTTCCTTGATAATTAATGATATTAAGTATCTTTTAAACTGCTTATAGGCCATTAATATATCTTCCATTGTGTAGTGTCTGTTTAAGTCAGTCCAAATTGAGTTGTATGGTTCTTCAAATGTTTGATATAGGAGTTCTTTATATAATTTAGATACTAAAACTTTGTCAAAGGTATGTCTTGCAAATATTTTATATCAGTCTATGATATATTTCTTTGTGTTTCATTAACACTGTCTTTTTATGAATAAAAGTTTAAAATTTTGGTATAATCTATCAACTTTTAAATGGTTTTGCTTATCTTATCTAAGAAAACTTTGCTATTCAAAGTTGTAAAGATACTCTCCTCTATTTTTTTCCAGAAGCATTAGAGTTTTGACTTTTACATTTAGGTCAGCAATCCCTCTTGAATTAATTGTGTGTCATGTGAGGTGGGGGCGGGTGTCAATGTTTATTGTTTTTCTATTTCAGTACCTAGTCCCAGGCTTCCCAGATGGCGCAAGTGGTAAAGAACCCACCTGTCAATGCAGGAGATTTAAGAGATGAGGGTTCGATCCCTGGGTTGGGAAGATCCCCTGGAGGAGGACATGGCAAACCACTCCAGTATTCTTGCCTGGGAAATCCCATGACAGAGGAGCCTGGCAGGCTACAATCCATAGGGTTGCACAGAGTCAGACACGACTGAAGTGACTTAGCATACAAGTACCTAGTCCCAGCACCCAATCTATTTTTTTTTTCAATCTTGTACTTTATACACTTTTGTAAGATTATTCAAATATTTTTGAAACAAGCAACAATTGGATTCTGCTTAAAGGCCAAAGGATGTCCTCATGAGTCTTCTTACAGTGCTGTGATGAGTAATATTCTCCCAACATAGACTATTAAAATAGAACTCCCCACTTCCCCACAATAAAAGATGTTCTGTGTCCCCTTTAGCCTTGGCCTTAAGTTATTCACTTTCCTGCCTCTCCTGGAGTGGTGAAAGGCTGTTGTGCTCTCATTCATTCACGAGAGTTAGCTTGTTCCTACTGGATCTCATGGAGATGAGGCAGGAAGAAGCTTAGGAGGATTGCCTTTTGGGTCTGAGTGGCCTAATGGGTTTTTACAGGCCTCCAGGGCTTGTCTTCAGTGCTTTGGAAGGGCATTTGTGCTACAGAACTTTCAAAGGTAGAGCTATTAGACTCTGATGAGATCTAGAGACAGAACAAAGCTATGCTCTGGTTCTTTTGGTAAATTTGATTCTGGTTTTTCAGTTCTGAGTGCCAGTTCCTAAGAGGAGTGTTTTCTTTATCCTCTTTTAAACTCTTTTCTACCTTTCCCCTTTTTGCTCAACAGAGAATCAAACCTTGTATGTATGTATGTGTGTGTGTGTATACATATATTATGAAAGCAATTTTTCTGGTTGCAAAAATAATATAAACTTATTGTTGAAAACTTTGATAGTACAAACAAAGAAGAAAGCACAGATCAGCTATAATCCTAACACTCAGAGATAAGCCATGGTGGCATTTTTGATCAACTTTGATTTTGAATCTTGGCTCTGCGTCTTACTAGCTTGGCACCTCTTTGACTCTTAGCTCCCATCTGGAAAATGGGATATAACTTTCCTCATGGACAAGCTGTAAAAATGAAAGATGAGGTAAGTAGAATCTTTGGCACATAATAGATAATAAATAAAAGTTCAGCAAATGATGTATTGATGGGTCTAGAAAGTAAGTGGGTGTAGGGAAAAAAAATCTCAGTTCCTTCCCCCCACCCCCCGTTTTAAGTTCTCTCATTAAATCCTTTAAAGCAGGCAAAACTAGAAGGACAGAACACAAGATAGTGGTTGTTAGGCGCTAAAGGTGAGGGAGGAGTTGATTAAAAAGGAGCAAGAGAGAATTTCGAGACGGTGAAACTGTTCTATATCTTGATTGTGATAGTAACTACACATCTATATGTGATGTTTAAAACTCTCAGAACTATACTCTAAGAAGGTGAATTTTACTGTGTAAAAATTATACTTCAGTAAACCTGACTTTAAAAAAATAATCCTTTATAACAAAGTCCTAAATTTCTTCATTGACTTAAATTGGTCCTTTCAGGTCCTCTCAGGCTTTCCCCTCCAGCTTCTCTCTTTTCTAGACACTTGAGGCTGTTTACCTTCCTGATGGTGTTCTGAATGTTTGTTTAGCTCTCCTGTTAATTGTCATACTGGATTCTTTGTTCCCTGTCTCCTTGCTTTGCTGCATATTTTATTTCCCTCTTTTGAATAGACACTCTGTTGAGCCAGCCTCAGCTGTGCTTAACAAACAAAATGTTTGGCTGTTTTGTGTGTGAGCAGTGCAACTAATTAATTATAGTGAGTGAGACAAGAGAAAAGCAAATCCAGAGTCCTTGTGTTAAAGGTTAAACAGACATCCTTGAAAATCTTCTGGATTGTTCCTTCTACTATGAACAAAGAACATGGGACAATTTTTATAATGAAAAATTAGTAGAACACAGTGGAATTTGTTATAGTGGCTTGCTGTAGCTCCTTTAAAACAGATGCAGCTATTTGAGGTATATTTGATCATATATTCTGAACTTTTCAGGACACTCTAGATATCAAATATTCCATGCCAAATTCTCTCTAAGACACTCATACTGTGTAGGCCAGACAAATGTATCTTGATTTTGATTCATACAGTATAGCTGCCAGACTCAAAAGTTAAGTTTATTAATTTTTTCTTCATCTTTCCATTCTGCAAGTTTTTATTGGGCACCTACTACTGAGTGAGTGCTAGACTCTCAGTAGACTCTGGAGAAATAAGATAAATAAAATTATTCTTGAGAAGCTAATGTTCAGTCTGGGGGATGGACAGGCTAACAAATGAGTTCAGTTTCTCTAGAAAATAACTGCATACAGGAAAAGACCAGAGATAAGGTAATTCATGTACAATAGAATTTACTCAGAAACTTTTAAATTTTATTGTGTATATACATATATATTTTAATTGCATAAATAATATAGACTTGTTTTCCAACACCAGTACTAGGAAGATTTCATTAGATAGCTCTCATTAAAAATATAGTATTTAAGTAAATGTATAATATTACATATATATGTATTTATATAATTTTAAAGTTTCTTTTCCCTGCGCTGGGTTTTGCCTCACTGATGTGTGCAGCTTTCTCTAGTTGCAGAGGTTGTGGCTACTCTTTGTTGCCTTTCTCGGGCTTTTTTTTTTTTTTTTCACTGTGGTGGCTTCCCTTGTTGCAGAGTACAGGCTCAGTAGTTTGTGGCTCACAGGCTTATCTATCCCACAGCATATGGAATCTTCTCGAACCAGGGGTCAAACCAGTATCCTCTGCACTGGCAGGCAGATTCTGAACCACTGGACCACCAGGAAAGTCCCAGTTTATACATATATATATATATATTTTTTTTTAAGACATAGAGGAATCTTTAAAAAACTTTTTTGGGGGGCTTTGTGGGATCTCTGTTGCTGTGGGTTGGCTTTTTCTAGTCGCAGCGAGCAGGAGCTACTCTCTTGTTGAGAATGCAGGCTTCTCACTGTGGTGGCTTTTCTTGTTGCAGAGTGTGGGCCCTAGGGCGCACAGGCTTCAGTAATTGCGGCTCTCGGGCTCTAGAGCACAGGCTCAGTAGTTGTGGTACATGGGCTTAGTTGCTCCACAGCATGTGGGATCTTCCCAGATCAGGGATTGAACCCATGTCCCCAGCACTGGCAGGTGGATTCTAAACCACTGGACCACCAGTGAAACCTTATATATTTTTCAATAGGCAAGGACATGCTGTAATCCCAGGACTTTTACTAGTATAGTTTTTGGTTAGAAATCTTACTATTACTATCTTAACCATCTTGCAGTTACTTCCAGTAACAGCTGACAGGTCTTGAGTTCTGCCAGTGCCAGGTAACTTGCACACAGTTGTTCTGTTACTCATTCAGTTCAGTGGAGTAGACATTATTCTTCCACTTTGTAGACTAGGCAGAAAGTGGGTTTTAGGGACGGAAAATGACTTGTCTGGCCCCACCAGTGGACTGGAGGTAGAGGGGAGATCTAAAGTGTATCTGCCTGACTGAAGGCAATGTGCTCTTCTCCAGGCTGTGCGGCCAGCCCTTCAGTGTTAGGGAGCTTTGAACTGCATATCAGGCATGCATTTGTTTGAATCTCTGGGGCTACCAGAAAGGAAAGTGAGAAAGGGGGAAGTAATTAAGATGCAGCTACTGGCAAAGCATCCCTTGTAATCCAATATTCTTGCTGCAGCCAGAGAGACCCTTTTAAGTGCCAATTGGGCCATGCTTCTTCACTCCTCAGAATCTTCCGATTTATTTATAACTTATTATTTATTTTTAAGGTTTAAGAACTTTTTTATTAAGGTAACACTGGGGTTCCCTGGTGGCTCAGTCAGTAAAGAATCCACCTGCAATGCAGGAGATCGCCTGCAGCACAGGAGACCTGGCATCCATCCCTGGGTTGGGAAGATCCTCTGGAGAAGGAAATAGCAACCCACTCTGGTATTCTTGCCTGGAGGATCCCATGGACAGAGGAGCCTGGCGGGCTGCAGACCATGGGGTCACAAAGAGTCAGACACGACTGGATGACTGAACAACAACAACATTGGTTTATAATATTATATAAGCTTCACGGGTACAACATTTTTCTATTTCTGTATACACTACAGCATGCCACCACCAAAGATTTAGTTTCTGTCACCAGATGTGGACTGCCTTTGCCCATTTCACCCCTGCCCCACCCCCATTCCCCTCTTCCCTTCTGCTCTGTTGTCTATATCTACGTGTTTGTGTTTGTTTTGTTTTATTTGTTCTTTTATTCATTTATTTTGTTGTTGGCTCCCATCTGTGTCAGGCATATGAATCTATTCTATCTTTCCAGCCACAGGTAGGCATACCTGCCCTCCCTCAGAGCTGTCCCAGCCACACTGGTCTCCGTTCGTCTTTCTCTTCCCCATGTGCTTTGTCCTAAGTCCTGTCCCCAGGCCTTTCCTCCTACAGTTCCTTTTGCTTAGAAGAATATCCTTAAGCCCTTCCGCCTTCTCATCCATCAGTTAACTCTGCTTCTGGCTCTCAGTGCACTGTGGCCCCTCCAAAAGGCCTGTCTTATTGTACCAACCCTCTGCACACATGCCCACATATTCATCTGCATCATGCTATCATGGAGACCACCATCAGATGGTCATTTACAGATAGGTGCAACCTGATTCTGTGAAAGTGCCTCCCCCTGGAGAGAGAGGTCGAGGGAGACAGGGAAGCTGCAGTTCTTGCTTACCATTATCCTGGCCCTTAGCTCTGAGTGAACAGAGTAGGTACTCAAAAATAACTGTTTGAAAGAAGGAACCCTTCAGTCTTTCCTCTCACCTCCACTAGACTAGGCTTTCTCATCCTACACTCTTAGTAGGACCCTGAACTTTTCCTTCTTAGTCCTGTAATTAGAGACTTGGCTGATTAGCTGATTACTTATCTTTTCTCCTTACAGCCCCATAAAGGCAGAGTTCATGTTCACTTTCCTCACCATTGTGAGCTTAGCACAGAGAATGCCCTCAATACATATTTGTAGAATGGGCAAGCAAGGGGCGTGTTGACCAAAAGGGAGTGATTCAAAGGTCTGAGTGTAAAGGCTACATGAAGTGGCTCATTATCTACTAATTCAAATTTGTATTAATTTGATAAACAATCTAGTAGTGTTATTAGCAACTCCCAAGCTGAATAAAACATTACTGCTACAAACGAAACCCAAGGAAACCCTTTACACTGGTCCAAAGCTCCTTCTTATGATCAGCTCTCTGGTTAGTGAAGGTAAATTACTTCTTTTCTAGACAGAGGCAGATTTTCCACGAGAAGCTTAATCTCCAGGAGTCTCACTTGCAGCACATCTTCCAGGACCCTAGGAGAACCTAGCAACGTGTGCACAGGGTCATATGTTTTCATAAAACTAGCAAAAGTAAGATATTTTAAGACAATTAAAAACGCTGTCTTGCTACATTCTGACTTCCCTTCTGCCAGCTTTTTGGGGGGATTAGAGTGGCCATGGGCATCCTGGGTCTCTGGCTAAGGGGAAGTTGAGTTGGGGACACACTGAGTTTGGATTTAGTGGGATATGTGATTTTTCAGACAATTCTGTGTATAGTTAAGTCGTGGCTATTAGTCTCACCATCGAAATGGCTTCTAGGAAAATCCCTACACCTGCAGTAACATTTGGTTATTGTGACATGAAGTTAGTGGCTAGTATCACGGAAGTTTCTTCTGAGAATCGCTTGCTTTGGCACTGAAGGCTATGAGGTTATTTGTGGTGGCTTCTCTAGAACCCCCATAATTCGTGATTTCCTGAAAATGGCCTTTTGATCTTTGCTCTCCTGGTCTATCCAGTGGTGATCAGCCTCCAACTCCCTGCATTATTGACCATTTAGGAAGTACCTAAAACACGCAGAAGCTTCATTTTTCCTAGCTGAACTCTGACCAGGCAACGAAAGCTCCTCCTGTGACACTGGTATGACCTTCATGGCAGAGCTGTCTCTTTGGGCACCTTGAGTGCCTGTCACCCTTAATCTGCTCCCTTACCCTTCTCATGTGCCCTGTGGAACCACAGGCCAAGAGCCACACTGCTCTCTCCCCAAGACAGAACAACCTCCCTCCCAAAGTGTGCCCTAGAAAAACAGACCATTCATAAGAGTGAGAAAAAGGCAGACAGCAGGGTGAGGAGCAGAGAGAGAAGACAAGGGGAAGAAGACTGAAAGCAGCACGATTAAGGAAAGGCTATAGATGGGTTGACTGAGAACGATGCAGAAAGGAGAACAAAGCTGAGCTCTTCCCTTGCCAGATGTGTGTGTGGAATTGTATTCTAATCCAGAGTTGGTTGGGGTCAGGCGCCAAGTTGAGGATGGAGTATGCTCATCTCTCTCCAGGATCTTTGGAGGAGTTTCCTAACTGGTTTCCCAGCTTCCAGCCCTGCCCTTCTAAGTCCTTCTCAACCCCAAAGCCCAATGATCCTATTCAAATAGGAGTCAGCACACACCACTCCTTTGCTCTAATACTGTCTGACCTCACTTCCCTCCTCTGTCCCCACCCTCAGTCGGTTCCAGCCAGACTCACTGTTCCTTAAACATGCTAGGCCTGCTCCTGCCTCAGGGCCTCTGCTCAGGCTGTTCCCTTTGCCTGGAAGACTGCCCCTTGAATGTCCACCTGCCGCTCTCCATCCCCTGAATCCCCTCCTCACTCAGGCTCTTCTGGTCACTCCATCTAAAATAGTAACACCCTCAATGTTCCTGAGCCCCTTTCCTTTCAACATAGTATATAATATATTTATTTATTTGTGTTGTCTATCTTCTTCCACTAGAATGTAAGCTCTAGGGTGGGGATTTTTGTTTGTTCACTGCTGAATCTCCCTCTTCAAGCACAGTGCCTGGCATAGAGTCGGAGTATACTAAATACTTGTTGAAAAAATGACCTCATGAGGCAGGTGCTATTATTAAGCACATTTTATAGAAGATAAAATTTGGGCTTACCGGTATAGAGTAATCTGCCCAAGATCACACGGTGAAGTGAAAGAGCAAGCGTTGGACCCAATCATGACTGTTTCAAAAGCCTGTGCTCATAAATGCTGCACTGTAACACAGTCTTCCTTTGGCTAGGAACAGCTAAGGGCTGCTAATAGCATCTCACATCAGCATTTCTTTCCAGTTAACCAGACCACTGGGCCTTCCTGAGTTTGCAAGGTGAGTAATGACAGAAGGGGATGAAGAACGAAATCGTTATGCATGTGCTTTTTGAGGAAGCGAAAGAACAGCTTTAGGTCCACTTAGTTGAGAACAGGGATGTGATGAGGCTGACCCCACCTGGGGTGTCTTAGAGTGGAAGGGGGCTCTCCTCAGGGTAGGATCACCCACAGGCAGGCCAAACATGTGTTTGGGTAACAGCATAGGGGCTCAGATGGTAAAGAGTCTGCCAGCAGTGCAGGAGACCTGGGTTCAATCCCTGGGTTGGGAAGATTCCCTGGAGAAGGAAATGGCAACCCACTCCAGTATTCTTGCCTGGAAAATCCCATGGACGGAGGAGCCTGATGGGCTATAGTCCTTAGGATCGAAAAGAGCTGGACACAACTGAGAGACTTCACTTTCATTTTCAAAGCAGAGGCACCAAAATAATGGGGCGGGGGGGGGGACTTTTATGGTAGTAAGTGGTTATTTGATATTTTCAACAACTTATAAAATGTGTTGTTGTAGGAAAAGTCAGAACTTTGCTGGACTGCCTTAAGGGCATTTGACTGAAGGCATTGCTTGGATATTTGATTACATGTGGCGAGTGTCAACTTCTCAGTGCATAGCGTCTCTGAAGGTCAGTCTGGCCCTGCTGATCCTGGTTGATGGGGCCAGTGGACTCACTTTATCTATCATTTACTGTCAAAAATGGTGTATATATATGTGTGTGTGTGTGTGTGTGTGGTTTCCATTATGTACTGAGAGGTAGATGGAGCAAGAACTGTTGCTTTGTAAATCCTTGGAGAATTAACAGTGGTGTTTTAGAGAAGGTTGATTTAATGCTGTTAATTTAAAAATGGAGTTGGAGGTCTGAAGAGCTCCTATTCTTGCTTCTATACCTTCTCTGATGTCACCTTTGTGAAGCCTTCTCTGCCTACCTCCCTGGATTCCCCTCCCTCAGCAATTATTCACTTCCTCTTCTGTGCTACAGATATTATCAAATTTATCATATCATATCATAATCATTTTTATCCACTGCTGATCCCCTGTGAGACTAAGAAATCCTAGAAGTATATGCTTTCTTTATCCATTATTGCACCTAGATTCATCTATCTAGCACAGGGCCTAGAACAGACTGAAGGTTCTGCCAAAGACAATTAAAACCAGATTTTGGAGGCTGGAGGAGTTTCTAAGGAAAATGTCTCTTTTTTTGGTGAATTCCTTAATAAGACATGCCAGGTACCTAGCATTGTTTACAAAATAGGTCATCCTGGAGTAATTGTTTCTACAGCCCCTTGTTTTTCGCCAGACCTTCTCTGCTGGACTGCTCAGTGACTCCCAGCCGGAAGAGGAGGCATGTGTGCTAAACTGGCCCTCAACAACTCCCCCATATCATGCCCTTCAAGCCCCAAAATGACAAAAATAGGCTTGTAGTCTTTTGGCCTGCCTGGGCTTATCACTTCACTTCTCTGCTTTTTCGGTTCCTTATTCTGCAGCAATTAGGAGTTGAGATGGGAGACGTAAGCTCCCTCCAGGCTGTGAAATCTCTGAATCTTGAGCCTACTCATGGACAATAAGCAGTCTATAACCCTGCCTTCTTTCCACTCTCTGCAGAGCAGGTCAGACCTGGTTACCTTGGAACAAGACCCGCACCCACACCAGTCCTTGGAGCTGCTGTTTGTGACAGACCTTTCCTTTAGCTGAGAGTGTATTTCTCCTGTAACAACACATCTGTCTTCTGCCGCCTACCTCTGTGCTCTACTGCTGTATCCTCGATCTTGTGGGTCAAGCCTTCTCTCAATGTTCATTTCATCCAGGTTTTGTCCCTATAAAAATGATATGATAAATTTAGAACACTGCACATACCATGATGCTATTTATGTATTTTATTTTAAGCTATGCATGTTGGTCTTTTGTCTGTTTGCTCTCAGATCTATTCTCTACCATCCTCAATCTTGAGTTTTGCATTCCTTGGAGTTACTTGTCCCAGGCTTGCTTATGGACCTGGTCAAAGAGAGCCAGTGATGGAACACCGGCAAATAAGAGGGGAGAAGCCAGGGTATCTCTTCCCCTTTCCTCTGCTTCAGATCTGTGTGTCTGGCAGCAGCATGTCCATGTCTCCAGAGCCTGCTGTACAACCCTCTCTCCATGGTTCCTGATTTATCCTGGAAGTGCTGTCATGGTTCACAGTTCTCCCAAGCAGTCCCAGAACCTGGGCTCCTGTAATTGCCTTCTCTCCTCATCCCTCTAGCCCCGGAGTTGATAGTGGCTTCCTGCTGTTCTCTGGCCTCTCAAGTCTTCCATCACCTATTTAAAGTCCCTCTGCAATACCTAGGATGGCTTCTGTAGAGTATTTTTGACTCTGACTAAAACACTCCCATGTATGAGTACGTTGTATATATACATGAATATACGAATATCTATGTGAATATCTATGTGTATGAAACCACACATATGTATGAAAACACATGTATGTATGAAAAAAATACAGAAGAAGATCTGGAAGTCTGCACATGAAACTGTGAACAGTGCTTTTAAGACTGGGAAAAGGAATAAGGCTGGGTTGGTATGGAATTGTGAAGCTGAATGGCAGTTTAAAAAAGAAAATTTTAATTAATTCATTAATTATTTATTGCGGCATAACTTACATATATAGAGGGCTTCCCCAGTGGCCCAGATGATAAAGAATCTGCATTCAATGTGGGAAACCTGGGTTCTATCCCTGGGTCAGGAAGACTAACACATAATTTTCATAAGTGTGTATATGTGCCATTTAGATTTTTTTTTACAATGACCATGTATTCACCTATTGCATATCTAATATTAAAAACAAACCATTAAAAATATAAATAATAGGAGTGAGGCGAATGGGGCAAAACACCAAGAGCTTTAGCTGAATCCTTGAGCCATGTAGGGGAAGTCTTGCAGATGACACTAACGGTCATTCATGCAACAAGTATTTTTTATTTACTGTGTGCCAGCATTGAGGGTCCATGAGTGAACAATATAGCCATGATCCTTGTTCATATTATCTGCAGTAATTACATACACAATTATGTCATTACTAATTAATTACAAAAAAGTAAAGAGGGCAATGAAAGTTCTAACCTAGTCAGGGAGGGCTTCTCTGAGGAAGTGACTTACCAGCTGAGAGCTGAAAGACAAGCAGTTAAAGCTCAGTTGCTAGAGGTAAAGAGACAATATGAGACGGTCAAGCTGGGCTACCACTGAGTACTTGCTTGGTTCCTGTTCTCAGGGAGGCTGCTGTAACAACAGAGCTTGCTAGTAGGTGTTTTGCCCTGGAACTCAAAGTGGGATGCCAGTCAATAGAAAGTGTGTGGAGGTTCTGTAGGACTGGTCTTCTACTGCTGTAGCCATGCCTCCTATTGGATCCATTGTCTGCACACCAGGTGGTTCTCACCTGGAGGAGAGGAAACCAATGCCATGTGTTCTCTGGTGGTTACAAGGCGGGTTTGGAAGTGGCTCAAAAGCTAAGGATGCCCTGGGGTCAGCAGTGGTAACAAAGGTACCCATGTCCATCAACCTCTCACCCTTTGATGGGAACAACTGATATTTTCTCAGTCTTAAGTAGCTGCTGCTGCTGCTGCTAAATCGTTTCAGTCGTGTCTGACTCTGTGCGATCCCATAGACGGCAGCCCACCAGGCTCCCCCGTCCCTGGGATTCTCCAGGCAAGAACACTGGAGTGGGTTGCCATTTCCTTCTCCAGTGCATGAAAATGAAAAGTGAAAGTGAAGTTGCTCAGTCTTGTCCGACTCTCCGCGACCCCATGGACTGCAACCTACCAGGCTCCTCCACCCATGAGATTTTCCAGGCAAGAGTACTGGAGTGGGTTGCCATTGCCTTCTCTGGTCTTAAGCAGAGTGGTATGCAAATGTCTAAGACAAGTGCTCAGTCCATCTTCTATTCAAATTTCTACTTCTGAACTCTTCCTGAAATGGAATGCTGGAACTTGTGGTAAAAAGCTGTTCATGAAGCAAGTCTCATTCTTTCTAAGCTCTGTGTTTTTCTCTTTTTGTTCAACCTAATTCAGATTTTTTGCTTGCGTCTCAATTTTTCCAATTCATAAACATTTTGAAAATGGCTATAATTTCCTTGTTTTATTGTACTGTTAAGTCACCGATCACGTTTTAGCATAAGCCAACTAATTATTCCATGAAATTAAGTTACTTATAAAGTAGTCTATTAATTGCAATTATAGTTTCATTACAGCCTGCACAGGTCTCCCCGACTATGTAAAATCAGGTTATGTTTCCTTTTGATGTCCAAATTACAAAGGTAACAACAGGATCTCAGCTTGACCTCAGTGTCCTACAGCTCTTTCTGGGCGTCCCCCACAGGATGTGTCATTCGTGCTTACAAACCAGCTGCTGAAACCACACAGGTCCACCCGGTCCTTTCTCTTCTGCTCTGGCTCCTCCAGGTCTGCTTCCTGCAGGGCCACTTGGAAAGCATCAGTACTGTCACTGCCCATCATGAAATCAGCACTGATGGTGCCAAGTCCACGGTCTCTCCCAGTGCTGCCAAGTCAGCCAGGCTTTGCGTTGTCAGAGCAGAATGATATTTCCTGAGCAAGCAGAGAAAATGGCCTCTTCCCTCCAGTTCTGTGCTCTGCTTTGTGACCTGGGATCTGAATGAGTGGTGCTCTGGACTGAGAATCATAAATGTTTCTTGTGAATAGTTTTCCCAGTTTCTGACTTTCATCTTTCTAAACCCTGGGGCTTATAACCAAGTTCAAAGATCTAGGTGGGGGAAACAATCTGTACCACCCCTCAAACCTTCATGGTTCTTGGCTGTTCCAGCAACATCAGTGGAGGGTCTGTTCTCAAGTCACACACAAAAAACTTCCATCCATATTAATAGAGGCAAACAGATGCTATAGAGTCTGCGGGGGTGGTATCAGTCTGTGCTGATGGGTATCAATACCAACAATCTAAAATTAGGCTCAGCTGGCCAAAATGTATTTTATGTAGGGCTTAGTAATTTTAATTCACTCTAATAACTGAAATAACTAGTTTCAAGCAGATTCTGAAGATCAATGCCCCACATCACAATGTCTTCTCCAAAAAAGACCGAGCACACATGCACATTTATGTCAAAAAATTCACAAGAGTCACACAGGTGCAGACCTGTTTATCATGGAAACCAAGCACAAGCTCCTCCCCAAGTCTCATGTGAGGCTGGGGTATGTGGCTGTGGTTTAAGAGCAAGCTTTGTGGTCTAGAAGGCTCTTGCTTGTGTGAGGCCCTGTTTTACCCTAGTAGGAGGCTTCCACTATTTCCTGGTGAACTAGTAATACTGAGAATGGTCTTGGTGGGATATTGAGCTCTCGAGACATTTATAATTCTTACATTTAACACTCATTATGTCTCTTCCTGCTAGAGGATTTGGGGAATTTTTTAAAAGTATAAAACATTCTTTTTAAAAGTTTAAAATTTAAAAGAAGTTTGTTTTTTAGGTCATTGTGCTGAGTGAAATAAGTCAGACAAAGATAAATACTGTATGATCTTGCTTATATGTAGAATTAAAAAAAAATAACAAGCTGATAGAAACAGAGTAGATTAGTGGTTGTCAGGATTGGGGGTAGAGGAGAACTGGAAGAAGGTGGTGAAAGGGTACAAACTTCCAAATGTAAGATGAATATGTTCTGGGGCTATAATGCACAGCATGGTGACTAGGGTTCATAATACTTTATTTTAAAAGCTCTTACCACATGCACACATACATAATTGTTACCATGTGAGGTGACAGAAGTGTTAACTAACCTTGTGGTAATCATACTGCAATATATACATATATCAAATCATTATATGCTATACTTTAAACTTACACAATGTGATATGCCAATTATACCTTAGTAATGTGGGGGAAATGGATTTTTTAGTGAGCCAGACACTGTTTAATTACATTTATGGATTCTCTCGCTTAATCCTCATATAAGGTAAAAGCTACTATTAGCTTCATTTTACAAATGAGCAAAGCAAAACTGAGGACACAGCAGAGCTCACACAGCAGAGTTGGGATTCAGACCTGGATAGCCAGATTCTATAATAGAATCTTAGCTCTTATCCAATGCACTGTGTCTCTCACTCTCAACTTCCATTAAAAATCCTAGGACTGTTGCCAATAGGTAATCAGATTCCCCTCAATGCATATTTGAATTGAACAAACAAAGTATGTAAGTTAATGTAAGGCACTTTCTTCACTGATTGGTAAGAATTGCCAGGGTAGTCTCAACAATTTACAATGTTCCACTTTTCTGCATAGAAATTTGGATTAAAAAGCTTTAAGTTCTTAAAAAGTAATGGAGTCTTTAAAATACTACAACCGATTATGTTTATAACCAGTTTATATAAAATAAACAAACAGGAAGACTTCACTAGGTGCTTCACTAAGACATACAAGCATTTTAAAGAAATAGATTGTAGTAACTACATGTTATTTCTATAAATTTGATAATAAAGAAATCTATTTATAATAAAATAATAATCAGTTTAGTTCAGTGGCTCAGTCGTGTCTGACTTTTTGTGACCTCATGGACTGTAGCATGCCAGGCTTCCCTGTCCATTACCAACTCCCAGAGCTTACTCAAACTCATGTCCATTGAGTCGGTGATGCCATCCAACCATCTCATCCTCTGTTGTCTCCTTCTCCTCCTGCCTTCAATCTTTCCCAGCATCAGGGTCTTTTCTAATGAGTCAGTTCTTTGCATTAGGTGGCCAAAGTATTGGAGTTTCAGCCTCAGCATCAGTCCTTCCAACACCCAGGACTGGTCTCCTTTAGTATGGACTGGTTGGATCTCCTTGCAGTACAAGGGACTCTCAACAGTCTTTTCCAACACCACAGTTCAAAAGCATCAATTCTTTGCCACTCAACTTTCTTTATGGTCCAACTCTCACATCCATACATGACTACTGGAAAAACCATAGCTTTGACTATATGGACCTTTGTTGGCAAAGTAATATCTCTGCTTTTTAATATGCTGTCTAGGTTGGTCCTAGCTTTTCTTCCAAGCAGCAAGCGTCTTTTAATTTCATAGCTGCAGTCACCAACTGCAGTGATTTTGATTGCCAAAAAAATAAAGTCACTGTTTCCCTTGTTTCCCCATCTATTTGCCATGAAATAATGGGACTATTTCTGCTTTATTGACTATGCCAAAGCCTTTGACTGTGTGGATCACAATAAACTGTGGAAAATTCTGAAAGAGATGGGAATACCAGACCACCTGACCAGCCTCTTGAGAAACCTGTATGCAGGTCAGGAAGCAACAGTTAGAACTGGACATGGAACAACAGATTGGTTCCAAATAGGAAAAGGAGTATGTCAAGGCTGTATATTGTCACCCTGCTTATTTAACTTCTATGCAGAGTACATCATGAGAAACGCTGGACTGGAAGAAGCACAAGCTGGAATCAAGCTTGCTGGGAGAAATACCAATAACCTCAGATATGCAGATGACACCACCCTTATGGCAGAAAGTGAAGAGGAACTAAAAAGCCTCTTGATGAAAGTGAAAGAGGAGAGTGAAAAAGTTGGCTTAAAGCTCAACATTCAGAAAACTAAGATCATGGCATCTGGCCCCATCAGTTCACGGGAAATAGATGGGGAAACAGTAGAAACAGTGTCAGACTTTGTTTTCTTGGGCCCCAAAATCACTGCAGATGGTGACTGCAGCCATGAAATTAAAAGACACTTACTCCTTGGAAGGAAAGTTATGACCAACCTAGATAGCATATTGAAAAGCAGAGACATTACTTTGCCAACAAAGGTCCGTCTAGTCAAGGCTATGGTTTTTCCAGTGGTCATGTATGGATGTGAGAGTTGGACTGTGAAGAAAGCTGAGCACCGAAGAATTGATGCTTTTGAACTGTGGTGTTGGAGAAGACTCTTGAGAGTCCCTTGGACTGCAAGGAGATCCAACCAGTCCATCCTAAAGGAGACCAGTCCTGGGTGTTCATTGGAAGGACTGATGCTGAGGCTGAAACTCCAATACTTTGGCCATCTCATGTGAAGAGTTGACTCATTGGAAAATACCCTAATGCTGGGAAGGATTGGGGGCAGGAGGAGAAGGGGATGACAGAGGATAAGATGGCTGGATGGCATCACTGACCCAATGCACATGAGTTTGGGTGAACTCCGGGAGTTGGTGATGGACAGGGAGGCCTGGCATGCTGCGATTCTTGGGGTCACAAAGAGCTGGACACCACTGAGTGACTGAACTGACTGAACTGAATGGGATTGGATGTCATGATCTTAGTTTTTTGAATGTTGAGTTTTAAGCCAGCTTTTTCACTCTCCTCTTCAATAGTGAGGGATTATTTCCCTTCCAGGAAGCTTTTTTAGAAGGCATAGCAAAACTGTGATCACTATAGGACAGGTTTAAAGTTCTACTAGGGGTTGGGGTTGTTAGACAGTACATTAAGATTCATGCTAGGTGATGAGAGATAGCACAGCACAGTGCCTAAGAGCATGATGCTGAAGTTCAGATCCCAGTGTTGCCTTTTGCTACCTCTGTGACCTTGGGCAAATTACTCAATCTGTGTGAACCTCAGTTTCCTAATCTGAAAAATATGGAGAACATTATCTACTGTTATGGATTGCATGCTTGTGTTCCCCACAAATTCATGTACTGAAGTCCTAAACTCCAGAGTAGTATTTAGACATGAGCCCTCTAAGAATATAATTAAGGTTAAATGAAATCCCAAGGGTGGGGCCCTGATGGGGGTACGATTAGTGTCTTTTAATAAAAGACACTATGAAGCTTGCTCACTTTTCCTCTCTACACAAGCACGGAGGAGAGGCCATGGGAGCACCCAGTTAAGAGGGCTGCCACCTTCTAGTGGCTGCCACGGCAGGGGACAGCTCACTCACTAGACACCGTGCTGCTGTTGGCATCTTGACCTTTGGACTTCCCATCTTTAAAACTGAAAATATAAATGTCTGTTTGAGCCAGTCTATGGTATTTTGTTAAGGCAACTCCAGCAGACTAAGTCACCTACCTCGTAAGGTTGTCAAAGAATTAAATGACTTGATAGATCTGAGGAACTTCATATAATGCCTGGCACGTGGAAGTTCCATATGAGCGTTAACTGGCATTGCTGGCCTCAGATCTGTGTGTGGGCTTGGGTTTTGAGAACTGGTGATATGCACAAAGGTGGCAATACATTATTGCACGTGGGCACACTGAATTCTGAAAAACAAATCTGAGAAATTTAAAATTAAGCAGGAAGACGTTTACATTCTGAAGTGAACTCAGTTCAGTTCAGTCGCTCAGTTGTGTCCGACTCTTTGCGACCCCGTGAATCGCAGCACGCCAGGCCTCCCCGTCCATCACCAACTCCCAGAGTTCACTCAAACTCATGTCCATTGAGTCGGTGATGCCATCCAGCCATCTCATCCTCTGTCAACTCAGTCAGGCAAAATTAAACATGCCAGCCTAGGTGAGGGCCAACATCTCATGCCTTTCTCCACCTCTCCTGGAGAGTTTGGATTCATGTTAGTTTAAAAAGCCTTCATGTCCCTCTCCTTCCCCAATAAAACCTCAAACCAACAATAAGTAAGCTGTTATGGGTCTCTGGGGAAAAAGAAACAGAACAGGAAATGTCTGGATAGATAAGGGAAGCCTGTAAAACACAGATGATGGTTGTAATTTTAGGAATTCCAATATGAATGGCATCAAGTTAAACTCTCATTTTAAAATGATAGAGGCCAGAATGCTTAAATGTTAGTCTTTAAATATATTTTTTCCTCTTAATATACTAAATTCACCCATATACGATCCTTTAATCTTCAGGGAATTATTATGAAAGTCAATTTAGGAGAGAAGAGTCATTTTCTATGAAGGACCAGAAAACACTATGAAAAGGAAATAACTGCTTTCATTAAACAGTAAAAAATACTTTCAGTTCCGAAGTATCTCCTTAACAAGGGAGGGGGAAGAAGAGTTGAGTAAGCAGGGGAAAAAGAAGGAGTGACAAAAGGAGATAGAGAGGAAGGGAAAGGAAGAGAAGAAATGGAGAAAGAAAAGAAAGGAGGAAAGGAGCAAATAGGGGAGAGGACTTTAAAGTTTTGGTTCTGTAGCTTTGAGGGGAAATTTGTAAGGTCCTTTGTAAAGTTTGGGGTAAGGGGGTGGGGTGGGAAAGTGGAGAGGAACAGCATTTTCTTCCATCCTTTTGAAATTTAGATGAGCTCATTCATCAGTTCACACAGCTACCCGCTGCTGGGCCTCTGGGGAGAACAACCTTTGGCCTGTGGACACCAGGCCCTTTAAGCTTGCAGATGTAGCACTCAGGTCTAAATTTAGCAGTAAGATTTAAACCAGGAAATAATAGTTGTGCCCCCAATCCCAGTACCTCCACCCTTACTCAAGCACAAGGATGAAGAAGGCTTTCCCTGATGGGATGGTATCATTTTGTCCATTATATGCTGCCCTGGGCCTGGGGTTCTGTGAGCTGCTGTCTCCACTGGGCTTAGGTCCTGGTAGAGGACCACATAAATAAGGAGTATGACAGATACAAAGACTATCTTTGTATATTCTTTGAGAGAGCAATACATTTAGCTTCCTTCCCTTCTTCTTGAGGCTATGGTCCAGCAAGAACATGGCTTTCTAGGTTTTTGTAATATAGGAGGAGAAACAGAAAGTTTTAATTAAATCAATATTTACATATACAAAATGATAGGCATTGGGGATACAGACAGGTATGGGAGAAGATGTCAGAGTCCCTGTCTCCTTAGGTTGACACTGCAAAGAGGGAGGAAGTAAAAATTACACCTTTGCATCATATTTTGTACCCCTCCACCCTCAGCAATATGTTCACATCTTCCAACACATTCTGATTCCTGTTCCCTCCTGGACTCTCCCCTCACCTGGCATCAGAATAAGAGGCTTTCCTTGTCCCTAGTCTGGTCTTCAAATCCCTAAATCCCTTCCTCCTGTTCCAAGGAGTTATATGGTACACAACAAGGAATGAGTGATAAGTGATTCCTTAAGAAAAGAATCAATGACAATGCTGTACTGCGTGCTGTGCTTGAAGGTCAGACATTCGGGGTAAATTAAAAAAAGAAATCTTTATGAGCAGGGCGTCTGCTATAGCAGCCTCTATCCCCTGCTGTCTTCCTACTTCTGTCTCCAAGGCGTGCAGGGAAAGCCATTCTCCATGGCTCCATGGTGTGGAATCAGGAACTGGCTGTAAAAGTGTTCGTTTCATTTGTTCTGTGGGGTCTAGCACCTACTCCACCTTCATCACTTTCTGAGCCTGTGTCAACATTTTCTGGGAGACTCCATGGCTGTACTGCTGAAAGAAATGTCTGGGAACCTTCTTAGAACAACTCTCATTCCACATTATTACCGCTCCTTGGTAATGGATTTCCTATTCACCACCCTGTCTGTCCTTGGCTCTTACTGACTGGCTAAGGGCTGATTTTTTCAGATGTAACCATCTCCCACACCCAGGGTTTCCATCCAAGGATAATGGCAATCCTGTCACACTGGCCAGTGATCCACCTAGGGAAGTGCTTGTGACGTGATCCTGGTAAATAAAAATAAGTGGGGGAAGAGAAGGACTAGAAAGACTTGTAAATGTTTTCCTTGCTCTGAAAATGAGACTTGTGAAAAGAAATACTTTCTGCATTTGCATGGGGAATATGGCATGATAACAACCAACTTGCAACTGTGACAAAGTTAGCCTGAGGACAAAATTTATTAATATTTGCTGCAAATGACAGGGAATGTGGGCCCTTGATGATGATGTTGAGTTGGTGAGTCAATTGACCTAGGACTATGCTACTCAAGACTTCTCATGATATAATGCACCATATTTTCCTTATTGCTAAAGTCAGGTCAGCATGCATTATCTGTTACTTATACCTGAAGGTTTCCTGATACACCTGTCTACATCCATTAATATGGACGATAAAGAATCTCAGCTCTTGGTCATAGGTAGGTTTTTATTAGAACTTTCTGAGATTTTGGGAGGAGGAAAACAACAGGAAAAGAAATCTACACTGTGGTTTTTATTTATTTTTTGACGAAGATTTTTATTTTAAGGTAATTGTAGACTTATATGCAGTTGGCAGAAATAATGGAAATTCTGTGTATTCTTCACCCAGTTTTCCCCAGCTGTAACAACTTCCAAGGCTGTAGCATTAAAGCAATATCATAGTCAGGAAATTGACATTGATACAATCCACCAATCTTATTCAGATCTCACCAGTTTTACATGTATGTATTTGTGTATGTGCATAGTTTGTTCTATGTACTTTAATCACATGTGTGCTGCTGCTGCTAAGTCACTTCAGTTGTGTCCGACTCTGTGTGACCCCATAGACAGCAGCCCACCAGGCTCCCCCGTCCCTGGGATTCTCCAGGCAAGAACACTGGAGTGGGTTGCCATTTCCTTCTCCAATGCATGAAAGTGAAAAGTGAAAGTGAAGTTGCTCAGTCATGTCTGACTCTTCTTGACCCTGTGGACTGCAGCCTACCAGGTTCCTCCGTCCATGGGATTTTCCAGGCAGAAGTACTGGAGTGGGGTGCCATTGCCTTCTCCGAATCACATGTGTAGGCTCCTATATTCACCGCCACCATCAAGCTACAGACAACTGGGATTTATTTTCAAAAGAAGCTGTTAAGCTTTTCATCTTTTGCAGTACTTTTTTCCAAACTGTGCTCCTTGGAACCTTTGGAATTCTACCCCTCTATCTGACTTCAGTCACAGCAGGTCATTGTATATCTATTTTATATTTTAGGCTTCACAATAAGCCTTTATCTGGAGAATAAGTTCCTAACTTAAAAACAAAAAGAGAATGGGACTAATAATCTATAGTAAATATACCTTTGATATTTAAATGATAGTACCTAAATAGAACTTTATATTCTCTCAAGGTACTTTTCAGTCCATTGTCTCTCTTAAGTATTGAAACAGCTGTGATAAAGTAACTAAACAAATGAACAAATATCTCTGCAATCCATCCAAACAAACAGTAGTGGAGGGAGGTTTAAGACAGGCACTTTACCTGAGCAACCTCTGCATTTGTCAGCTAGGAAGGGCAGCAGACAGCTTCCCACTTCCTCCCTTGGCCAGAAACCCCAGCAGAACTGAAAATGAAACCCTTTTTGTTGTAGTACAGGATTTGTTCCGGAACAGGTGATTTTGGCATTTTTCCAAGTAGTTTTACCGCAGCTGGGAAGCACTGTATAAGATGGATCCCCTCTTTCGAGGAGGAGGTGATGAACCCAGGCAACCCAGAATGAGTCACCTAGGTCAGTTTTGGCCAGTCCTGACTGTTGCACCACAAGTCTTTTTCATCTTTATACTTCCATCACTTAGCATAAAACCCAGCATATGAAAGGTATATGAGCAATGCCTGATGATTTAATAAATAAATCTGCTTTTGTGTCAGTTGAAAACAATGGATTTTGTTCTTGCTGAGTAAATGAGAGGAGGACTAATAATAGACATTGCTTTCTACATTTCTTTAATCTGTGAAAGCCTATGCATGCTTTGCCTCTGCTGTGGCAAAATGTATTTGAAGAATCTGTAACTCTATGAGAAGGCTCCCTGGCTTAAGCAAGACCTTCTTTTACGGAATTTCTACCATTTCCTTGCAGCTCTGGCAAATAAGGCAGTGTCTGGGGTATGAGACACTCAGTAAAGGAAGTCTCCGCAGGCGGCAGCAGCTCTGGAATTTCCCACAGCCACTTCTCTAACAGTCTTCTAAAATCTTTAGTGCTTTGATTGAATCAGATGCAAAGTATAATGGGAAGTTAGCCACTGCCTGCAAATTTTTATGAAAACAATTTGAAAAATTACATCCCTTAAACAGTTTTCACCAGCATGGTGTTTTCTAATCTCTTCCTCTTGGAAAACCCCTTTTAATATGATTTCCTCCACAAAAATCCCTGTTGAAAGAATTTGTTTATAAGCAAACACATTTGTTAAATAATAATAAATTTATCTTCCCAAGAGGAAACCAAGAAGTCAAGCCTTTTCTCCTCCTAACTAAAAGTCATCCTTGAGGCTTGATTGTGAGTAAACAATTATGTTAAGCTTCTTGACAAATGAAAATAGCTAAAGAAACTCTTCCTTGCCCCCTTAGATGGTGCTTATTATTTTCCTAAATGGCTAGGTTTCTAGGTTTGAAGCTAGGTTCCAGAGGACACCAGGTAGACAGCGCCCATTTAACAAAGGCCTGTGACTTTTAGGTCTTTTGCTATCGATTTACCCTCCTTACTTGTAATAAGTGCTTTATGATGGCAGTGGTAAAAAACCAGCCTACCAATACAGCAGTCATAAGAGATACAGGTTCAGTGCCTGGGAAGATTGATCAGGAAGATTCCCTGGAAGAAGAAATGGCAACCCACTCCAGTATTCTTGGCTACAGAATCCCATGGACAGAGTAGCCTGGTGGGCGATGGCCCATGGGGTCACAGAGAGTCAGACATGACTGAAGTGACTGAGCATGCATGCATGCATATCTGCCTAAGCTTCTGCCCGTGTAGACGTCCTGCTGAGTGATGAGATTTCTGTCTGCCAAGCAGGCAGAGGCCAGACTTCAGCTCCAGCCTTCTGTTGACAAGACATCAAAGGATGGTCAATAAGCAAGCTATCCTATCCAGTCCCCTCACCTAAGGAGTTGTCCATTTGAGGTGTAGAATAAGTCACTTGTCTTCCTTCAACCTCTTCACCATGGTCTTGCTTCATTTGTGGTATGAAGCTCTTACATTAGGATGGGGAAAAAATTCTCAAGCCAGAGGATACTACAACAGTAAGTAACACTATTTTCTAAAAGAAGAAAAGAATGTTTTTATTACCTTCATAAATTACAATCACACTTTTTTTGGGAATGATTAGAATAAATAGGAGCTTGGAAATCTGACCTTGGCTAGTGCAAGAATAGAGAGAATCTGGTACTTCTGAATCTCCCATTCAGGTTCTCAATGTTCCAGGAACCAGTGTGCTCAAGTTTCTTTTCTCCATTTAGTTCTCCTGAATGCCCAGCTTCAGTGCCTGGGCATTGCTGCCAAAGATCCTGCTGGCACATTCATCTGCCATTCAAGGAAACAACCCTCCACACCGCCTCGCACTTGGAAGTGTGTCTTACAGGATAAAACAGGTGGAAGGACATTTTGCCTTTAGAGTTCTACTGGCATGTCTCGCTACTTCTATTGCCCGGTGCCAAGAATGACAAAAATCTTTTTTGTATGTTTAGGGGTGGGAAAGACCAGATATTACTGTGAATAGCAGTTAACTTGCTGTTTGGATAAGATTCCCGGGCAGCTGTTGTAACTCAGGCAGCAATAACTCTAACACTTGTCTCTGTTGCTAGGATGAATTGATAGAAACTTTGGAAAAACCATGTAAAAAATTATGCTCCCATGACACTGTTCAATATATTGCAGATCAACTTAAAGACTGAATATCTTCTAGTATCATAATAAGGAAGTACAATGAGCACACTAATCAACTAGGGTTATATTTACATTTCCATTCTAATTATCTTCTGCTTTTGGTAAAGTTATTAGCATCTGTTGGCAAAAATTTGAACTGACACAAAATTTGCAATCTATAGGTATAACTGAGACAAGATTACCCCTTTTTTTTTTACATGCTGACAACCTTATCTATACTAATCAGTTACTCAATTTCACAATGGAATTACAAATTCTAACTTGTGAATTTGCTAATTAATTGTTCTTGGCCAAAGACTTGAACCCATGTTTAATGTTCAGTCTTCACAAATACAAAAACAATTTTTTATGTGTTGTATAAAGAAAAAGATTGCATTAGTATTTAAATGGTAGTTTTGGTTTTTTTTTTTTTTGGTTAAAATTATACTTTAGTGGAAGATTAAAATATGACTAATTGAAATAAATTATTTCTGGAAAATGAGTTTGCAACATAGTTATATCAATCTCAACTTTGTCTGTTAAATCTTAAGATTCCCTAGACCTTATTAACCTACATCAATTAAAAAAAAAGTTGCATGGTCTTGCCTTCATCTTCTCCTTTTTGTTGAACATATTCAGACCAATAATAAGGGACACAATTGCTCCCATTTCAAAATGGGTTTAACATGGGCATTACTAATATAGTCAATGATCTTGTATTGCCAGAAAAACACAGAATTAAAATTGATCTTGGCATAAATTGACTTATTTTAATTTGGTTATTTGATCACAGCTGGAAAGTTGAACACATAGTAAGAAAGCCATCTGGCCTGGCCCGTCTTTATTCATCCTGACCACTCACTACTTTGGGTTATCTACTGCATTTCTTCTACTTTCTCATAAGTGCCCCAACTTTTCTCATAAGTCCCTTAGTCAAAGCCCACATGGCTTCAGCTATAGTACTAGCCAATCTGGTCTGTCATGCCCAGCAGTCTCATGACTAACCTGTGCTGGCCTCTCTGTCATTCCTGGTGCCCGATTAGGCCCAGCAGCCTCTGCCAGTTTTGCAGTCTACTTCCTAACGCAGGCCTCAACAACTCCTGTGGTGTCTTCTTCTGCCATCATATTTTCTCCAACACTCTTGCTTGCCTTTCTTGGCAGCTATCAGCTTAGCTGATAGCACTTACATGCATCCACATACTGATAAAGCTAAACCACAAGATAAACTCTTGGCCCTACCGCACTGACTTTGGGCCTTCCTTCGACCTTTTGGACATAGCACTGGAACTTGATCTTCTGGGAGTTCAATCTTGGTTTCCTACTTTTTCTTTGAGAATTCTTTCTCCTTTGATGTCCAAGGAGGAGCACCTTCTTTGTTTCTGCTCTAGGAACTTAAAGTAAAGGTGATACCTCCTGCTTCATGTTACCTTCTTGTTTCTGCCTCTGAGCTGGCCAGCTCAGCAGGTCCCCAGGCCTGGCCCAGAGTCACGTGATGCTCATTACCCCTGCCTATCTACCCTTTACAACTGCAGTGCTCTGGGGCAGGTTGATAGTATTGCCTCTGTTCATCTGCCTAGGGTTTAAGGCAAAATATGACTATAGATTAGAGCAGATGTGACTGAACGTAAGTGGGAAAAATGAAACTGTGAGGAAAGAATTACAGGAAAGGAAGTGGGATAAGAGGATCTAAATGGAGTTACTAGTAGGAGTAAGTAAGAACATATAGCAGTGAAATGAAAGACTTTGGTGGCGGGGAATGTGAGAACAAGATCATGAGTATTAAGAGAGCTATACTTAATCATGAAATCCTACCGACTTAGAGCCTTGCTGTTTGACTAGTAACATGCCTTACACACTTAATGGACATAGTTCAGTAACCATCTTGTTTAATGAATAAATGTCCTAGAAGAATTAATGAGAATAAAATTAAGGAAGGAAGTTCCTCAATTCCTTAAATATAATTTGCAAAGCCTAATGGGGATAAGGCTGTTATACAGCACTAGTGGAAGTCTATAGCTTTAATACAAGTTTTTAACATAATTTTATCATATCCCTAAAAGATGATATAACTAGTGTTTATGAATGCAAAAACCTTAAGAAACCATGGACTAAAAGGTTACATGATGAAGATGGCTTTCCACAAAAAGATTTTTTTCTAAAAATAAGGCAAAATAGGGCAATTACCTATAGCAATAAATTGGGGAAAACAGGCTGTTCAAAGGCAAATCATCATTATAATCCATTATTCATGTGAATTTATATTTTTTAAGCAGAGTATTGGTGAAAAAGCTATTAGATACTTGGGCGATCTTCAAAATTTATTTTCATAGCCTGTTAGCACCTATGTTGTTTCTATTCCTGATCACACTTTCAGGTTTACTTCAAGGTAAATGATGGTTGAAAAGGATTTTCTATTGTCTCTTTTGTATTGTGGACAGGAGTTGGTAGGTAGCAGTTGGTAGGTCAGAGTTGGTAGGTAGGAGGAGGAGGATGGAAGTAGAAGGAAAGCATCTTTGTGTTACTATAAAGCTTCTAGTTTTATGGGGAAGATTATGCTTTTTATTATATTCAGCCATTTTCCAAACTGATATTTACATCTGCAATTAGGAATTTAAAAATCCTTTAAAATGAATGATTTTGTTTTTCTGATAAAAAATTGAGGGAGGATTCTGTAAGCTGCTGCTTTAAGAGCTCTATCCTTGTATTTGAAGGGCCCAGAAATACTAACCAAAACTGCCAAATAATCTGAGGGTAATTCTAATACCATACGCTCACATTTGTAGCCCTTATAATTTGCCTACAGAGTGTTCCTACAAAGTGCTCCTGAGTCCACGTGATGAAATGCATCATGGAAGTGGATCCTATTTCCCCATAAGAGCAACGTCACATTTGGGACAGGGGCTCATCACCAAGGACTCAGAAGTAAATAGATTAAAGATGTGAACAAAATGTGTGATGAAAGCAAAATTATAACTATACATTTATATAATAATTTCATACCTAAATATAGTCTATGTCCTTAAAGATTGGGTATTCATACATTATGTACTTTCCTTGTCAAAGAATTATAATAAAAATCTATTTCATACAGAAAATGAAATTCTACTAAAGCATATGACAAGAATTTTAAGCCTTTATAATTTTTATTTAAATATTCCATAGGTCATTGAAAATTAGCACCAGATTCTCTGGTTCAACTGATTCATTTTGTTTATGAGAGAAACTAGAGTCCAGAGAAGTTAAATAAATTGTGAAAGATACTGTAGGACTACTAACTCCGAGGACAACATCTCTCCACTTTTATCTGTTAGCCAAACAGCTCAGTGATATATTTATTGGTCTTCATAACACATTGAAGAATTGTTGGGAAATGACTTGAATAGCTCAGTCCAGACTATATGAGAAAGTCTGAAAATATACATTTTTTCTTAGTTTCTCCATGGTAAACAGATGGGATTAAAATCATGGCTGTGTTTCAAAAAGTTGTCTATTTCAAAAAGTTATTCACTTTTTCCACTAGATAGTAAACTTCTATATGGACAAATTGTCCAGTGATTTGAGCAAAAGCAGAGAAAACTTAGCTATCGGTCTAAATTAAAGCAACGATTGATGGTGAATGTACCATAATAGATAAATCTTAAAAATATGACACTAAGTAAATAAATCAAATTGTAGAAAGTTATATACAGTGTGGTGCTATTTTTATAAAAGGTTAAAACATTCATATACATATATATATATATATTTAGGAATACATACAAACACTGCAAAATATAAAAACATGCATGGGATGATAAACAGCAAATTCATGGTAGTGGTTAGTTTTTAGACAGGATGATGGAGAGAAGGGCTGGCAGAGATGTTACTAGGGCTTTCATTTGTATCTGAAATGTTTTAAATGTTTTTTTTTTTTTTAAAGATTCTAGGTAAAGACATCAGGCAAATAATGTTAAAATTAGACGTGGCTTGACAACAGGTACCTGGAAATTCATTATATGACTCTTTATAATCTTCTGTATTTTGGAAACACCTCATTATTAAAATAAAAAGAAGGAAAAAATGATGGACTCAAGTTTCAGCAAGAGGGGATGGCATATTTGCACCAATACATTAGACATTTAAGAATATTGTTTTTAATCTAAATCTTTATCTATACAAATTTATTTACGGATGAAGAATTTTACTGATTTAGCCTCATTCAAGAGTTATGTGACTCAAATAAAAACTGATGCTTCATGGGACCCAGCCACTGCAGAGCCTGATTCAACAAAACCTAAGTCTAATCCCAGAAGCCTCGGGAGATAATGAAGCCTCCGGGTGGAAATGGCTACTGCTGTTTGGCTCTCACACTTTGGAAATATTCTTGTTTTCAACAGGAGAGATAGTACAATTGATGTATGTGATAGCCAGAAAAGGGCTTTGACTCATGACTGGGCTTGTAGGTTTTTGTGTGGATTTGTCTTCTGCTAGGAGGACAGCTGAGATTGATCCTCTCTCCTGTATCAGCAGTCAGATTCTTTACTCCCCTCTTCTTCTGCAGGGAAATCTGTGAATTTCATATTAATTCAGAAACCTAGAATCCAAGACCTACCTTACTTCATCTATTTGAAATACCTCATCTATTTGAATACATTTTAAATGATGTATTCTCTAACTCATGACTGTATTTTTTCCTGATAAGGTGAACTTGACATTTAAATTCTACTCACTTTAAATTCTACTTTCTGTCGTCTACACCAAGTTCTGGTTTTAGTTACTCTATTTATAGTTTACAATCAGAAACATGCTCTCTAATTCACTGTTGTTTGAATTCAAATGTTTTTCATCTGATTCTACCATTCATGAGTTTCCCCCAAGGACATAAGGAAATTAGTTATACAGCTAATTTATTAAAAAATAGTGATTACTAGCTCAAATATTTAATTGTATTCATATTTAGAGGCATTTCAATGTCTGAGCCATTTATGTTAGATTTATGGAATTTCCTTCCTCTAACAGAATGATTCAGGTCTAAAGCAAAATTTTAAACAGTAACTGTCATTCAAAATTTATGCATTCAATCTCGCAAATGAAAAGGGACAGGAGAAAAAAAAGATATACAGGGATAGGGATTACAAAAGGAACCAAGAACACAAAAGAAAGTAATAGGTTTGGGCTAGAAAAATTAGACTAAAAGAAGACAGGATGGAGAAAAAGTTTATCATGAATACACAAAATGCATGGCATCCAGAAATACAAATTGAGGTCAAGTTTTTAAATTGTGATCAGTCCCAAGGTATAGATCTGTGACCCCAGGAAGAGTTAGCTGTAGCGATCCCTTCTACAATTCTACATCTTTGTGGGTTATTTCTATCTTTTTTCTATTCACCAGCCCTTACTGAAACACAATGACATCTCTTAGAGATGGAAGCTATCAGCAATGTAGCTTTCTACCTTTCCAAAAGGAGAACATAATATACTCCTGGTCTAGTGGTAATTTCTTGTTTTCCCTCGAATTATTTTATTATAGGACTCTTTATTATTATTTTATTATAGGACTCTGAAAATGATAGCTACGAAAATAGACAAGATGTCATCAATGAAGAATTCTTGATTCTGATTAAAAAATTGGAATAGGAAATGATGCAATACTAAGGGGGAAAAAAATAGTTTTCCTTTCCCCTCCTTGGCAAGTTAAATGCCCAGTTATCAAAGAACACAAGAGAATATTGCATACATAAGCAGAACTGTTTCTAAATAAAATGTCTAGAATGTAAATGCTGCATCAGTTCCTAATTAAGCATTCTGCAAATAAAGCCCTGCTCTTGATCTCCTGTTTTCATTGGAAACTTCCACTATCAGAGACAGTAAATGGAACGAAGCAGTGGAGCCACCCAGTGGCTAATGCGGTTAACCGCAGCAATAGAGCATTTCACGGTGCGTTTCGTCAGTTTCCTGTTTTACAAATGAGAGTATTTCCTCTTGAGAATATGGCACTGCTGCTGCACTAAGCACCTCTAAGAAGAAATTTAAAAGTGTAATAGTAAAGATGAAGTTCATAACTTGACTATCACTCTCAAATGAGGCTTTTGTCTAAACGATTGAAGAATCTGTGAGCAAAATAGTTTAAAAAATAGAATAAAAGAAAAATACCATCTAATTCTGTCTGAAATAGCTTTTTAAAACTACAGCTTCTAAAAACATCAAAATAGTTTTTTTTCAGTACCAATTTTGATTTCAGAATATATTTCTTATAGAAATTAAAACTTAAAACATGAAATTACCTTAACACTTAAAAGTGCCTGATTCTACTCAACTGTTAATAATACATTCATATTTAAAAATATAAGGATTTATGAAGAGAACTGATCATCCTTTTAAAATGTTTATTTATTCAAAAAATTTAAAAAGTCAAAAGTGAGAATAATGCCAACAGGGCTTTCTGCTGGCTCAAAGGATGAGATTTTAAAAATTAAAAATAATTTTTCTTATCAAAATAGTAAAACAAGTTTATTTAGAAAAATTAGAAAATAAAAGTAAGCAAAAAGAAATAAAACTCTCACCACAATTCGACTATTAATCCTCTGGTTTATATATTTCCAGAAAGTCTTCTTTACATATGGACTATGTAAGTGAAATGGGATATTAATGAACATAGTTTTTGCAATTTGGTTTCACTTAATGTCATTCTATTTCCATACTTATTTACCTGTATATAATTTTTAAAAAGCTGTATAATGTTCCAATGTGTGGCTATGCTATACTTTAACCAAACCTTCACTATCAGATTTTTAGCTTTAATTTTTTACTATTATATATAATAATATAAAACTACTCCTACATCTTTTTTTAAATTTGGGGAGAACTATTTAAAGTGAATAATCTAGTAGGTATACTTTGCAATAGTTTTGAAATTCTGCAGTATACTTAGATGAACGCTTTCAACAGTTATAAAGTAAGTTACAGTGTATCCACCACTATCCAAGTCAAGAAACAGAACATTACTGGCCCCCAGAATACATCCTCATCCCTTCTCAATTACAATCCTCTTTTAAGATTCTGACAAGCATCATCAAATTGTCCCTTTCCCCCAGGTGTCCATCTGAGAGAAGGATTGGGAAGTAACTGCAGTCCGTTGGTTCATGGACTTAGTAGAAAAATATTAAATTGAATTACATCAAATGACATGTCGGCAGTACTAAAGTTGTACTTTTGATTCACAGACAGTATTTGAAAATAAAATTCAGTTTTGAATTTCAGTTCACTGTGACTGACATTTCACACAGTTGTAGGCATTTTGGCCTCTACTGACCTATAAGGGAAGCTCCACCCACCCCAGTAAGTGTCCAGCAAAAGTGAGACACCACTTGGGTCTCATTACTACACAATTGGGCTGTTTTTTCAGTTCCTTGTCCTTTTCTTTGGGTCGATCATCTCAGTGTTTAGACAGATGCCGCGCTGGACTTTGATGTGGGTTTAAGAAGAAAGGGGTTGGGGGAATAGGAAAAGGGCCTGGGAAGGAAAGGCAGTGCAGCCTAATATTACTGGTACAGGACTTGGTTCTCCAAACTATCTGTATGAATGTACAACTGACCCTTGAACTAGGAGTGAGGGGTGGTGATTTAGAGTGCTTCTTCCCAGCCCCCACCCCACGCAGTGGAAAATCCACTTACAATTTACAGTTAGTTCTTAGTATCCACACTTCTGCATTCTTGGATTCAACCAGCCAGGAACTGGGGATTGTGTGTTTCTTTAAATTTTATTTATTTATTTTTCGTTGCACTGGGTCTTTGTTGCTGCGTCTCTGGAGCTATTCTCTAGTTGCAGCGCACGGGCTTCTCATGGTGGTGGCTTCTCCTGTTGTAAAGCACGGGTTCTAGGGTGGGGGACTTCAGAAGTTGCAGCACTTGGGCTCAGTAGTTGCAGCTTACAGGCTCTAGAACATGCAGGTTTCAGTAGTCATGGCACACACGCTTAGCGTGTGGCATGTGGAATCTTCCTGGTCCAGGAATCAAATCCCTGTACCCTGCATTGGCAGGCGGATTTCCAACCACTGGGCCACCAGGGAAGTCTGATCATGTATCACTGAAGTGCGTGGTTACTGAAAAAAATCCGAGTGTCAGTGGACCTGCAGTCCAAACCCATGTTGTTCAAGGGTCAACTGGGTATATATACCTGATACATGTGTATATATATAGTCTTTTACTTAGAATTCATTTCCTTTCACTTTTCTAGAGAAAAAAATTATCTGATGGCTTTGTAATTAAATTATATAACAGATATGGGTCATGAACAAAATGAGTGACATCTGTAGCTCTGAGATTTTCATGAAAATATATTTTAAGCATATGGTAATGGCAAAAGTGTAGTGAAATTAACAAACTTAAAATTTCCTTTTCTGACTCTAGTAGATTAAATAAGTTACTGCCAAGTGAAAGAAAAAGAGGTGTAATTAAAATTTTGATATCTTGTTATAGGCTTGGGAACCCTGGATATTAAGAGAGGGAATGACAGTGACATAAAAGTTTGATTTGAAAAAGTCACTATTTGTAAAATGCAGGAATATCCTTTGTAACTATTTAAACTCGAAATGAAAACCTTCAGATATCAATCTAAAAATAGAGGAGGAAGTTCATAGTTTAAAAAAAGTATTTCAGAGGCATAAGGACAACACTTTTGAAGACCATTATCTTAGGTCCTAAGACCAACTTGCAGCCAAGTGAAAAGAAGGTTTCTTTGTGATTTGTTTGGCCTTTCAGGTAGGATGGCGAGGCCTTCTTCTTTCTCCTCATCTTCTTCCGTCTTCTCTTCCCCCTCCTTTTCCTCTCTTCTACCTCCTTTTCATCCTTCATCATCAACAGTATCAAATGATTCTCACTTATGGAGGGATTACTATGTGCCAGTCACTGAGCTAAGTAGTCTGTATGCATTATTTTTAAAAAATTCTAACAGCATCCCATGAGGTAGAAATTACTATCCCCATCATATAGTGAAGGTACTGACTCCCAGTAATAAATGATAGAGCCACTTTTGAGCACAGATTGGGGCGATTCTAGAGCTTATGCTCTTGACTATTTCTATTTTGTTAAATAGTGGGGTTTGGGCAAAAGCCTCACTGTAGCATTGGCTAGCCTTGATTTCTATATGTGTATCTCCTATGGTGCGTGTGTTCTCAGTTGTTCAGTCATACTCTGCAACCCTATGGCTCCTCTGTGCATGGGATTCTCCAAGCAAGAATACAGAAGTGGGTTGCCATGCCCTTCTCCAGGGGATTTTTCCAACCCAGAGATGGAACCTGCGACTCCTGAGTCTCTTGGATTGCAGGCTGATTCTTTACCATCTGAGCCACTGAAGAGGCCCATATCATACGATGAAAGTGTTAGTCGCTCAGTCATGTTCAACTCTTTACAACTCCATGGATTTTCCCAACCCAGGGATTGAACCCGGGTCTTCCACATAGCAGGCAGGTTCTTTACCATCTGAGCCACACAGGGAATGATAAATAGATAGGATTTAAGTTAAAGATCCTGGGTCCTAGTCATTTCTTATATTCTTTCCACTAAAGATATTACTAGCAATTGAAGGGGGAAAAAATGAATTCCTAGTAGAAGGGGATTATTTGAAGGTGCTCAGATGTCTCCTTCCTCTGCAAATTTTACCTTACTTAGTCTTATATGATTGTCCTTGAAGAAAAACTAATCAGCTCTATGGAGGATAGTAATTTGAACCCTGAATCTTAATTTGATTTTTCTGGATTCTTTTCAACTCCTGTTAGCTGAAAGTAAGTTTTGATGGGAAACAGAGAAATCCTTAGGTCACTGGACAATCAGGGTAGGTCTGGGAGAAAAGGAGAAGGATGCAGAAAAGGGGAGATAAGACAGAAAGAAAGTAAACCTTCTTACTTCACAGTCTTAAATAGGGTCAAGTCCATATTCACATTTATAAATGTGAAGAAGTTTAGAAACAATATAAAAAACCGCATATAATAGATACATTGTTTTTGTCTGCTAATAGCCCATCTAAGACCCCTTACCTCTTTCCAAGTTCATGATTTTTCAGGACTGTCAGTCACTGTACCCTGCCTTCTACCCGACATGGTCATCATGTGACCAAGATGGGCCATTCAGAGTACTATGTCTTCAAGGACAAGATGATTCCTTACTGGTTTTTTCTTTTTTTGGCTGCACTGCACAGCATGTGGGATCTTAGTTCCCTGACCAGGGGTGGAACCTGTGCCCTCTGCATTACAAGGGCAGAGTCTTAACCACTGGACAGCCAGGGAAGTCCCCACAGACAAAATGATTAATCCAGGGTGGGCATCAGAGCCAAGCAAGGATAATCAGAATCCTTTAATGAGATCTGGTGTGTGAAAGTCTTAAATAAATAGATGAGATCTCTGTGTTGTGTGCTTAGTCACTCAGTCGTGTCTGGCTCTTTGTGACCTGGTGGACTGCAGCCCGTCAGGCTCCTCTGTCCACAGGGATGCTCCAGGCAAAAATACTGGAGTGGGTGCCATGCCCTCTTCCAGAGAATCTTCCCAACCCAGGGACTGAACCCAGGTCTCCTGCATTGCAGGTGGATTCTTTACCATGTGAGCCACCAGGGAAGCCCTTGAAATCTCTAGTGGCCATTTTTCCTACTATGGAGAAAGCCCAACAAGGAATGATATGGATAATATCAATGGTAAAATTATGTAGAATGGGAAAGACGATTCCTGAATCTATTCATGCCTTTTTGATAAACTATTATCACTTGCAACAAATGGACTAAATGATGTATTTTTGGCATATTTTAAGATGTTGGATGACCCCACATAATATATTAACACCAGGACTAAAGCAAGTTAAATAATAATAAATTCATGGGCTTCCCTTTGTGTCTCAGCTGGTAAAGAATCAACCTGCAATTCTTACTTACATTTATTTTCAATTGATTTAAAAATATAATGGGCCAATGTATATCAAAAGTTTAGATCCTTTGACTTAGTAATCATTCTTCTGGGACTATATTTCAAGTATCAGATCAGATCAGATCAGATCAGTCGCTCAGTCGTGTCTGACTTTTTGCGACCCCATGAATCGTAGCACGCCAGGCCTCCCTGTCCATCACCAACTTCCGGAGTTCACTCAGACTCACATCCATTGAGTCAGTGATGCCATCCAGCCATCTCATCCTCTGTTGTCCCCTTCTCCTCTTGCCCCCAATCCCTCCCAGCATCAGAGTCTTTTCCAATGGGTCAACTCTTCTCATGAGGTGGCCAAAGTACTGGAGCTTCAGCTTTAGCATCATTCCTTCCAAAGAAATCCCATTCAGTCCTTCAGAAGGGACTGGTTGGATCTCCTTGCAGTCCAAGTGACTCTCAAGAGTCTTCTCCAACACCACAGTTCAAAAGTATCAATTCTTCGGCGCTCAGCCTTCTTCACAGTCCAACTCTCACATCCATACATGACCACAGGAAAAACCATAGCCTTTACTAGACGAACCTTTGTTGGCAAAGTAATGTCTCTGCTTTTGAATATGCTATCTAGGTTGGACATAACCTTCCTTCCAAAGAGTAAGCGTCTTTTAATTTCATGGCTGCAGTCACCATCTGCAGTGATTTTGGAGCATAGAAAAATAAAGTCTGACACTGTTTCCACTGTTTCCTCATCTATTTGCCATGAAGTGATGGGACTGGATGCCATGATCTTCGTTTTCTGAATGTTGAGCTTTAAGCCAACTTTTTCACTCTCCTCTTTCACTTTCATCAAGAGGCTTTTTAGTTTCTCTTCACTTTCTGTCATAAGGGTGGTGTCATCTGCATATCTGAGGTTATTGATATTTCTCCCGGCAATCTTGATTCCAGCTTGTGTTTCTTCCAGTCCAGCGTTTCTCATGATGTACTCTGCATAGAAGTTAAATAAACAGGGTGACAATATACAGCCTTGACGAACTCCTTTTCCTATTTGGAACCAGTCTGTTGTTCCATGTCCAGTTCTAACTGTTGCTTCCTGACCTGCATACAAATTTCTCAAGAGGCAGCTCAGGTGGTCTGGTATTCCCTTCTCTTTCAGAATTTTCCACAGTTTATTGTGATCCACACAGTCAAAGGCTTTGGCATAGTCAATAAAGCAGAAATAGATGTTTTTCTGGAACTCTCTTGCTTTTTCCATGATCCAGCAGATGTTGGCAATTTGATCTCTGGTTCCTCTGCCTTTTCTAAAACCAGCTTGAACATCAGGAAGTTCACGGTTCACATATTGCTGAAGCCTGGCTTGGAGAATTTTGAGCATTACTTTACTAGCATGTGAGATGAGTGCAATTGTGTGGTAGTTTGAACATTCTTTGGCATTGCCTTTCTTTGGGATTGGAATGAAAACTGACCTTTCCAGTCCTGTGAGGGCTAAGCAAACCAGGATGTTTACAGAAGCATTCTTTATAATAATGAAAAACTATGAATCTACATATCTAAGACTTAAGAAATGATTAAATAAAAGTATGGCTTGTTGATACAGTATTTTATTTTGAAACTTCAGCACTGATAAATATGACTACGTAGAAATAAAAAAATAATCAAATGGAAATTAAAAACTTATAAAAACACTCATGAAAAAAGGAATTTCTAAAATTGTGTGTGCATACTATTACAACTTTATAAAACTACATACGTATGAATTAATTATAAATATGCACTCAGAGATAGTGGAAATCAGAGGAAATAAAAAATAATGATAGGTGCTAACTTAGCATGGTGCGGGTATACAAATTAGACTAGGATTTCCTATAAAGTTAAACAATGTTTTAAATAAAAGAAAACTGAAGCTGATAAAAACCCTATAAAATCATTTTTTAAAAAGGTCTCTGTTGCTAAGAAGACAAAACGAGGCCCGTATGTGGCTTCCCAGGTGGTGCGGGGTCACGAACCCACCTTCCAATGCAGGAGACTCGAGAGACGTGGGTTTGGTCTCTGTGTCAGGAGAGACCCATATCCAAAATGGAGGTTTCTAAATAAATTTTGGAAAAGAAAAAAAAAAGAAAAAAACCTTGGAGAACCAAGACATAAATGGTGGGGAGCAAAGATGACCATCTCCCACGTGGAACCTGAGAAAAAGTACTGATGTACACTGAACTTTGTTTTCCTTCATTAAGTCTATTTTCTCTCATACATATAAAATAAAATGCCACAAGAATATAGTAATTATAGGAGACTGTAGTCATATGTGCAGTGAAAAAAAAAATATTGATTAAAATCCTGAGTTTGGCAGAGGAGTTAGCAGGAAATGGTATGGCTAATCATTAAATGACAGAGGAGAGCGTATGAGATAAGAATTAGTACAATGCTGACATTTCTGTGGTTTTTCTTTCTTCTTCTGGGCAGATAACAAGCATGCTTATAGTTAATCAGAGAGGTTGCTTTTGGCTCCCTGGGATTCCTAGCAGATGTCTGAAGGGTGGTGTCCTCCGATCACTTAGGAACTTTGTCCCTGTGATGATTCTGTAATCCTTTTGTTGACCTCATGGGACATCTCAATTTGGCCCAGATTTTTGCCCTGTAGTTCTCTTAGACACTCTAGTGTCTGCTATTGCATACATGAAAGAGGACATAGACGGTTACTCCAAATCCCAGAGATGTGAAAGCCAGAAGTGGTGTTAAATAGAAACAAATAGGAAACACCATAAAATTCATGGGCTTTTGTATCAATAACTTTATCAATTATTACCTGAGTCACCTTGAACAAATTACTTAACTCATTTACATTTTCTGTAAAATGAATATTATAATTTAGTCAATAATATTCATTGTTATTAAAAGAAAAAGGCGTTGTGCTAGGCAATAGTGATAAAAAATTTAAGGCATAATATCTAGCCTCAGGGAGCTCACAGATTTATCAAGAGATAATTATCACATGGTAAGCGCAACAAATTTCACATGGAAGCACAAACCGTCTAAGGACGGGACAGGGAAAGTCTGAAAGTGAGGCCTCAGGGTTTATCTTGAACGGATTCAAAGAGATCACTAAAGAGATCACTATATAAATGCATCAAGCATACCCCACTCGATTAATTTGCTGTCCTCATTCTGGAGTGATCTTAGTTACAAATTCTTGCAACAGAGCTGAGCATTTTGTACTGGGCAACATCAAAGTTGTGAAACATAAATTCTTTCAGGGAGATAAAATCCTGCATTCTTTAAGAATGAGCGTTACAAAGACTATACTCAAGAAACTGTCTTATTACTCTCTAAAACCTGGAATTCAACAAATTGTCTTAGTCAAAGCTAGTTTGCTCTTTCAAAGACTCGGCCTTGTTTACAAACCCCAGGGAGTCATGACACAAAGAAAGAAACTAAGAAGGAGAAAAAGAAAAGTGAACTCAGACAAGATTTTTCTCAAGAACTTTGACCTTTTCTATTGACCAATTATGAAACTATTTAAAAACTGCTATGCATGTTTTTGGAAACACTTTTCAAGATAAGACAAAAAGTACAAAACCTCTGCAATGTGAAATACTTTGAATGAATGAAGTGGGTTTCCAGCACACAGTAATTGAAGTACTTGACCTAGCTGTCATTCCCTTTCCTTATCCATGTCAGTTAAATCAGTTATCCTGCTGATCCCAGATCTGGCCTCAGAATCTTAACACAACTGCTTGGGATACCACTACCAAAATAGAAAAATTGCTGTAGTTGCTGGAAGTGAAATGGGAGGGATGGTAGAGAGGATGATGAAAAAGGATGAGGTTGTCCTTAATGGCACAGTGAAAAACAGGCCTTAATAAGGGGGAAGTGGACATGCATGCCTGGCAGTGAGGTCCATCTTACCTCCTGGGGCATAGCTGGGCCTCTCTGAACTTACAGTCTCAGCTAGGCCTGAGGAAAGGCAGTGGATTGGTTTTAATGAACATATAAGCTGCAGGAAATGTGAGAAAAAGTTGGGAAAAGCTGAGGAAAGGAAGAATCATGTCAAATTACTGTTTACCTCTTGCCCTCAGCCCACTTTAATACAGCAGATCATAAACTCTTCCTCACTTTCCCCCCTTTTTTTTTGGTTGAGAAATAAACTGGCTGGGTTGTAGAAGGGCCTACTTCTCTTACTCTGTTTTGTTTTACAGTTATTTGTGAGTGTCTTACTTTCTTTTAAGTTGTAAACTCCTTGCAGGCAAGTACATCTTACCATTTCTTGTGTCCTTTATAATAGTGAGTAACACAAATATTACTGCAAAGGGTGAACAGTAAATATTTTTGCAGTTGAGCTAAGAATTGGTATTCATCTGCATACAGGGGTCTCTAATCCTACAAAACAGATCCTCATCCTTTCAGGGGAGGGTCTTCCAAATAGCACTATGCCTAGCGAATTCATCTCAGTGGCAGTGTCTCCTTTAGTCAGGCCAGGTCTACAAAAAGAGCAACAGAGAGCTTTACAAGGAGGTGGGGGCTCCCCTCACTCATGCATTTCTCAATGCCTTAGAGAAGTGAGCATCTTCTGGGCCTTCTAATGGAACGCTGAAGGGGGCAGGTGGGTGTGCAGGTAACACATGATACAGGTTAACATTCCTATCTTCCTAGGCCCTTGGATTCCTTTATTTACATGATGTAGGTGGCTGTGGTATCTCAGCTGCATTAAATGTAGGTTGAGTTTGAGTCCAGGTTTCAGTCATCCAATCAGTAAACTGTGAGAGCTCCCTTCAGCTTCATGAACTAACACATTAAACCTGGAATCTCTACAAAGTGCACTTATATCCAAAATCTGGCTTAATCTAGTGTTATATTTCAACCTCTGAGGTCTAACACCCTTAGGATATACTTCCTGTTTCTACTGATCTAGATTAGTTAAGTCTTGCAATTACTTTGGTGTGTAAGCTATTTCTTCCTGGGTCAATGTGTGTTCCTGTCCCCATGGAGCAGGCTGAGATCTAACCTGTTATAGGTCTAGGGGCAATAGGGGGTGGTTATGGTGTGTCTTGTGGAGAATGCTGCTGCTGCTGCTGCTAAGTCGCTTCAGTCGTGTCTGACTCTGTGGGACCCCATAGATGGCAGCCCACCAGGCTCCGCCATCCCTGGGATTCTCCAGGCAAGAACACTGGAGTGGGGTGCCATTGTCTTCTCCGCTTGTGGAGAATAAGAGGCCCTATTAAGACCTCTTCCCCAGGTAAAGTTATCACAGGGTTTTTAAGCAAAGGAAGGCTAGTCTCCAGAGGGCAAATGTCTTTCTTGAATACAGGGAGCTTAGAGTGACTTGTAGTTTCAAGATGTCAGCAAAGCGCAGTTCTTTATCTGTGTGCTTTAAGGCACAGCAAAGCTTTATCTCTAATAAAGCAGCTGCCCCATGCCAATTTTCAGAATCCTGTTGTTTCCCATTGCTTTAACTTTTATGTAAACATTTAAAAATTAGACACTTTATTTTAGTAATAAGAATAATGATGATAATAATAACATTAAAAAAATGCAGGTTGCATCCACTTTGGTTTTTCTTTCTCTTCCTTGGTACCCTTTTTCTTTTTGCCCAGTATATTTTGTTTTGCTCTGTATTCCTGGTCTTTCTTCTTTGTTCATTTTTTTCTGTTTTTACCTTTTTAAATTTTTTATACAATTTTTAAAGTTTACACTCCATTTACAGTTATTACCAAATATTGGCTATATTCCCCATACTGTACTACACATCCCTGTAGCTGATCTTTAGCCAATAGTTTGTACCTCCCACCCCCCCATCCCCCACTGGTAACCACTGATTTGTCATGTGAAAAATTTGATGGGACCATGAGTACAACTATCACTACAATTCAGCGATCCTTAAAATAAAATTTTGTGCTTGATTTTTTACAATATCACCCCTATGTCTGAAAGAACCAAATGATTCTTTTATAGTTATCATAGAGGCTTTCTGGTCATAGACTGTGACTTGCCCTGAGAGTTGAAAGACATGAGCTTGTCATTTTCTTTCTGTAAGTGCTAAAGGACACTCAGAAGACTATCCCATATCATCGTCCTTACAGACATATTAACTGCCATTAACAGTCAAGTGTAGCAACTATTTGGGCACTCATTTGCTTCAAGATTAACCACAGTTGAAAGTCTGGTTATTTGTAATGCCCTCATCTTACTTCTCAACAGGGAGGAGCCCAGCCAAAGGACCTGACCAAAGCAACCCTCAAATTCTTTGTGTGTTTATCTCCTGGGATCACTACTGATATCAATTCTGTATCAGTTAGGGTCCATTCAAGGGACAGAAATCAAACAATATTTTGAACACAGAAGGTTAAATATAAAGAATCACCACTTATAACAGGGAATTGAACTGATAAGGAGATGGCTAGTAAGGAATTAAGAGAATTCTAAAGATTACAGGAAAATCAGATATAGTGATCATCTACTGCCCTTAGGGCTGAGATAGACTCTCCTGAAGAAGAGCAGTAACTGTGGCTCATTTCACAGAGAAGTCTGCTGAGGATGCAAAGCTGCCTAAGGGGTCTGACAGGAAGCTGTTCAAGGACAGCTTTGTACTGGTGGTGCTCCATGTGAAGCCATTTGATGGGGTTCCAGGGACAGCTGCTCATGGCTGTTGCCTGCAAAGGCTCCTGGAGAAGCTATTCATGGGATATGCTACACACTGCTGGCCACAGGACATTGCTGGGATTGAGGGCTTCAGAAGCCACACACGCTGAAGAGCCTGTCTAAAGGAGCATACTACACTACACAGGTAGAGAAATCTCTTCTTCCTCCAGTGTCCCTCCAGTGCGCTTTGCTGACAAAGCTTAATATGATGAGAGCTGGAAAAGGAAAAATAAGGCGTGCCAAGCATGCACACTTCTATTATCTTAAAACAGTCAATGAAGAGTGTTTGGGGCCCTTGAGGCAATAACTGTGTAATTGGCTCAATAAGCCACTTCCTTTAATTGAAAACACCTTACAATGAAGACTAAATTTTGTGGTGTTTCTGAAAGACGTTACAAAGGGCCCCTTCAAGAAGCTGATAAAAACTGTGGACTCTCCCTCTGAATAAATGAACGTGTACACAGTACTACAGATAATTCAGGGTACATCTCTAGACTCAAATTAAGAATCCCCAAGTTAGGCCAATGACTACTCTCCATGTTCACTTTAGTAATTATTCTTAAAGTTATTTGAATGTAGTATAGCAAAGTTAATAATCCCAAACTCAGTTAAACTATATTTGTGTTTAGCAAAAAACATTTATAAACATTTGATAAATAAGCCAACACAGTTATGTGTATGTGTGTGTGCTCAGTCATGTCTGACTCTTTGTGACCCCAAGGACTGTAGCTCGCCAAGCTCCTCTGTCCATGGAATTTCCCAGGCGAGAATACTGGAGTGGGTTGCCACGTGCTCCTCCAGGGGATTTTCCCGACCCAGGGATTGAGCCCACATGTCTTACTTCTCCTGTATTGGCAGACAGATTCTTTACCACTAGTGTCACCTGGGAAGCCTGGCCAATAGAATTAGATAGTTGTGATTTTGAGGAGAGGAAACTGGTGAAAGAGCTCTGAGAAGTGAGAGCCTAAATGCCAGAGGAAAGGTACGCAGTTGTGAAACAACTGCCAGGTTATTGGGATTTGGACTTGGATGGCTGCATATAGGGAGAAGGCAATGGCACCCCACTCCAGTACTCTTGCCTGGAAAATCCCATGGACGGAGGAGCCTGGTGGGCTGTAGTCCATGGGGTCGCTAGGAGTCGGACACGACTGAGTGACTTCACTTTCACTTTTCACTTTCATGCACTGGAGAAGGAAATGGCAACCCACTCCAGTGTTCTTGCCTGGAGAATCCCAGGGACAGGGGAGCCTGGTGGGCTGCCATCTCTGGGGTCGCAGAGTCGAACACGACTGAAGCGACAGCAGCAGCAGTAGCTGTGTGACTTTGGGCAAGACACTTAGGCTTTCTGAGCTTTACTGCCCTCAATACCTCTCAGGGCTGTTCTGAAAATTCATTAAATGACCCATCACTCAAATCACCCATTTGGCATTTAATGCATGTATGGTTTTCTTCCTTCTTTTGTCTACAATATGGCTTATAATCAAACATCTGGAGCCAATTAAGATTTTGAAAGTGCAATGTTGAAATGAGCTAATTTTCCTAGGCTTCAAGTGTAGGATTTCACTTGTTTTTAAACAATAAATTTGATTGAGATTTGATTAGATGCTTTATGGCACAGCATCTTAAGGAAAAAGACAAGTCTGGTATAAGTAGAAATAGAAGGAATCAGAAGCCAGATGGCCAATACCATTTTTGAAATCTGTAACTGCAAGATCATCACTTAACTTTCCTCCCAAGAGGGTTATCAAAAATAAAAAACCAAAACACTGAAAACTACATTATTCAACATCATAAAGTATTTTAACTTCCAGAAAGGTATTCCAAGTAAGAAAAACTTGGTTAATAAGCACTTTTCTTTAAAATTTTAAAAGAAAGTGGAATCTCACAGGAGTCCATATAAGCTTCTCAAGCTGACCTCCTTCTCAATGAAAAGAATTGGAAGTAAATATCTCACAAATACTGGAAATTAATTTTATTACTTGCAAATAATTTTAAGTGTTTTGCTTGTCAACAAAGAAAATTACTCCATGGGCAGAAATCACCCTGAATTACTGAACTAATTACTAAGGTTATGTCTATTGAACAAACAGTTAATATTGTTAAGGTGGATTTGGTTTTAACAAATCACAAATCCAGTATTACCTATTAGTATCCCACCCTTAAGCACCTGAAAGTGGAAAAACTGACTGGCTCAAATTTGGGAAAGAAGTATGACAAGGCTGTATACTGTCACCTAGCTTATTTAACTTCTATGCAGAGTACATCATTCAAAATGCCAGGCAGGATGAATCACACGCTGGAATCAAGACTGCCAGGAGAAATGTCAACAACCTCAGATATGCAGATGATATTACTCTAAAGTCTCAGCAGGTAAAGAATCCGCGTGCAAAGCAGGAGACCTGGGTTCAGAAGATCTCCTGGAGGAGGGCATGGCAACCTACTGCAGTATTCTTGCCTGGAGAATCCACAGGGACACAGGAGCCTGGCGGGCTACAGCCTAGGGGTTGCAAAGAGTTGGAAACGACTGAGCAACTAAGCACAAGAACCACTCTAATGGCAGAAAGCAAAGAGGAACTGAAGAGCCTCTTGATGAGGGTCAATGAGAGTGAAAACGCTGGCTTAAAACTCAACACTGAAAAAAAATTAAGACCATGGAATCCAGTCCCATCACTTCATGGCAAATAGAAGGGGAAAAAGTGGAAACAATGACAGGTTTTACTTTCTTGGGCTCCAAAAATCACTGAAGACAGTGACTGCAGTCCTGAAATTAGAAGACGCTTGTTCCTTGGAAGAAAAGCTATGACAAACCTAGAAAGACTATTAAAAAGCAGACACATCACTTTGCTGACAAAGGCCTGTCCAGTCAAAGTTATGGTTTTTCCAGTAGTCATGTATGGATGTGAGAGTTGGACCATAAAGAAGGTGGCGTGCCGAAAAACTGATGCTTTTGAATGTGCTAGAGAAGACTCTTGAGAGTCCCTTGGATTGCAAGGAGATCAAATCAGTTAATCCTAAAGGAAATAAACCCTGACCATTCATTGGAAAGACTGTTGCTGAAACTGAAGCTCTAATACTTGGGCCACTTGATTTGAAGAGCTGACTCACTGGGAAAGACAGTGACACTGGGAAAGATCGAAGGCAAAAGGAGACGGGGGTGGCAGAGGATGGGATGGTTAGATGGGATCACTGACTCAATAGACGTGAATTTGAGCAAACTCTGGGAGATAGTGGAGGACAGAGGAGCCTGGTGTACTGCAGTCCATGGCGTTGCAAAGAGGCTGACATGACCTAGCAACTGAATAACGAGTAGTACGTAAACACTCTCACTGCACACTGTCTTTAGCAAATGGTAACTGAAATGTGTAGTTCTTTCACATTTCCCTTTCATATCTGCAACATGGACAAGGAACAAACAGCTCATAGCGGCCTCTAAGTAACTGCTGATTTGTATACATTCCATGCTAACTATTTTTCCTATTCCAAATACCAAGTTAAACACCACCAATCAATATTCTGGGGACTAACCTTTACTGATCAATGAAAAGAAATAGAGGAAAACAATAGAATGGGAAGGACTAGATTATCTCTTCAAGAAAATTAGAGACACCAAGGAAATATTTCATGCAAAGATGGGCACAATAAAGGACAGAAACAGTATGGACCTAACAGAAGCAGAAGATTTTAAGAGATGGCAAGAATACACAGAAGAACTGTAAAAAAGAGATCTTAACGACCCAGATAACCACGACGGTGATCACTCACTTAGAGCCAGGCATCCTGGAGTCTGAAGTCAAGTGGGCCTTAGAAAGCATCACTACAAACAAAGCTAGTGGAGGTGATGAAATTCCAGCTGAGCTATTTCAAGACCTAAAAGATGATGCTGTGAAAGTGCTGTACTTAATATGACAGCAAATTTGGAAACCTCAGCAGTGGCCAAAGGACTGAAAGAGGTCAGTTTTCATTCCAATCCCAAAGAAAGGCAATGCCAAGGAATGTTCAAACTACTGCACAATTTCACTTATCTCACATGCTAGCAAAGTAATGCTCAAAATTCTCCAAGTGAGGCTTCAACAGTATGTGAACCAAGAACTTCCAGATGTTCAAGCTGGATTTTAAAAAAAGGCAGAGGAACCAGAGATCAAATTGCCAACATTCATTTGATCATCGAAAAAGCAAGAGACTTTCAGAAAAACATCTACTTCTGCTTTAATGACTATGCCAAAGCTTTTGACTGTGTGGATCACAGCGATCTGTGGAAAATTCTTAAAGAGATGGGAATGCCAGACTACCTTAACTGCCTCCTGAGAAATCTGTATGCAGGTCAAGAAGCAACAGTTAGAACCAGACATGGAACAACAGACATTCCAAACTGGGAAAGGAGTACAACAAGGCTATATAATGTCACCCTGCTTATTTAACTTATATGCAGAGTACATCATGCAAAATGCCGGGCTGGATGAAGCACAAGGTGGAATCAAGATTGCCAGAAAATATCAATAACCTCAGATATACAGATGACACCACCCTTACAGCAGAAAGTGAAGAGGAAATGAAGAGCCTCTGGATGAAAGTGAAAGAGGAGAGGGAAAAAGCTGTCTTGAAACTCAACATTCAGAAAACTAAGATCATGGCATCTGGTCCCATCACTTCATGGCAAACAGATGGGGGAAACAATGGAAACAGTGACAGACTTTATTTTCTTGGGCTCCAAAATCACTGCAGATGGTGACTGCAGCCATGAAACTAAAAGATGCTTGCTCCTTGGAAGAAAAGCTATGAGAAACATAGCATATTAAAAAGCAGAGGTATTACTTTGCCAGCAACAGTCCATATAGTCAAAGCTATGGTTTTTCCAGTAGTCATATATGGATGTGAGAACTGGACGATAAAGAAAGCTGAATGTCAAAGAATTGATGCTTTTGAACTGTGGTGTTGGAGAAGACTCTTGAGAGTCCCTTGGACAGCAAGGAGATCCAACCAGTCAATCCTAAGGGAAATCTGTCCTGAATATTCATTGGAAGGACTGATGCTGAAGCTGAAGCTCCAATACTCTGGCCACCTGATGTGAAGAACTAACTCATGGTAAAGACCCCGATGCTGGGCAAGACTGAAGGCAGGAAAAGGGGATGACAGAGGACGAGATGGTTGGATGGCATCACCAAAGCTGTGGACATGAGTTTGAGCAAGCTCTGGGAGTTGGTGATGGACAGGGAAGCCTGGCGTGCTGCAGTCCAGTCCATGGGGTCGCAAAGAGCTGGACACGACTGAGTGACTGAACTGAACCTTTCATACATTGTTCTATACACATATACACATAATTAACAAAAATGGGATCATATTTACATACTGCTTTTATTGTGGCCAAGTTCAACAGCATCAAAAGCATTTTCAGGTATTTAATTTAGGTGGCTGTACATTTCATGCAAAGATGGGCTCGATAAAGGACAGAAATGGTATGGACCTAATAGAAGCAGAAGATATCAAGAAGAGGTGGCAAGAATACACAGAACTGTACAAAAAAGATCTTCACGACCCAGATAATCACGATGGTGTGATCACTGACCTAGAGCCAGACATCCTGGAATGTGAAGTCAAGTGGGCCTTAGAAAGCATCACTATAAACAAAGGTACTGGAGGTGATGGAATTCCAGTTGAGCTATTTCAAATCCTGAAAGATGATGCTGTGAAAGTGCTGCACTCAATATGCCAGCAAATTTGGAAAACTCAGCAGTGGCCACAGGACTGGAAAAGGTCAGTTTTCATTCCAATCCCAAAGAAAGGCAATGCCAAAGAATGCTAAAACTACCACACAAATGCACTCATCTCACATGCTAGTAAAGTAATGCTCAAAATTCTCCAAGCCAGGCTTCAGCAATATTTGAACCGTGAACTTCCTGATGTTCAAGCTGGTTTTAGAAAAGGCAGAGGAACCAGAGATCAAATTGCCAACATCCGCTGGATCATGGAAAAAGCAAGAGAGTTCCAGAAAAACATCTATTTCTGCTTTATTGACTATGCCAAAGCCTTTGACTGTGTGCATCACAATAAACTGTGGAAAATTCTGAAACAGATGGGAATACCTGCCTCTTGAGAAATTTGTATGCAGGTCAGGAAGCAACAGTTAGAACTGGACATGGAACAACAGACTGGTTCCAAATAGGAAAAGGAGTACGTCAAGGCTGTATATTGTTACCCTGCTTATTTAACTTCTATGCAGAGTACATCATGAGAAACGCTGGACTGGAAGAAACACAAGCTGGAATCAAGATTGCCGGGAGAAATATCAATAACCTCAGATATGCAGATGACACCACCCTTATGGCACAAAGTGAAGAGAAACTAAAAAGCCTCTTGATGAAAGTGAAAGAGGAGAGTGAAAAAATTGGCTTAAAGCTCAACATTCAGAAAATGAAGATCATGGCATCGGATCCCATCACTTCATGGGAAATAGATGGGGAAACAGTGGAAACAGTGTCAGACTTTCTTTTTCTGGGCTCCAAAATCACTGCAGATGGTGACTGCAGCCATGAAATTAAAAAACTTACTCCTTGGAAGGAAAGTTATGTCCAACCTAGATAGCATATTGAAAAGCAGAGACATCACTTTGCCAACAAAGGTCCATCTAGTCAAGGCTATGGTTTTTCCTGTGGTCATGTATGGATGTGAGAGTTGGACTGTGAAGAAGGCTGAGTGCCAAAGAATTGATGCTTTTGAACTGTGGTGTTGGAGAAGACTCTTGAGAGTCCCTTGGACTGCAAGGAGATCCAACCAGTCCATTCTGAAGGACTGAATGGGATTTCTTTGGAAGGAATGATACTAAAGCTGAAACTCCAGTACTTTGGCCACCTCATGGGAAGAGTTGACTCATTGGAAAAGACTCTGATGCTGGGAGGGATTGGGGGCAGGAGGAGAAGGGGATGACAGAGGATGAGATGGCTGGATGGCATCACTGACTCGATGGATGTGAGTCTGGGTGAACTCCGGGAGTTGGTGATGGACAGGGAGGCCTGGTGTGCTGCGATTCATGGGGTTGCAAAGAGTTGGACACAACTGAGCTACTGAACTGAACTCAAAGCAAAATAATAAAAAAATCATTTCTGTCAGATACTGTTATCATCTTTACAGTCATATTTCAATCTCTTGAATGTTCATTACATTTTAAAATGGTTTTGTCCATGTTAGTCAATCTTTGATGAATCCTACTTTAGTGTCTATCACAGTAAAATGTACAATCTGTCTTAATAAGCAAGGTATATTTCACTAATAATGTACACCTCAGTGTGCCAAGTGAGATGATCACATTACTCTAAAAGATTCCTGGAAGTCTGAGACATGAGCATTAGCGATATGAGCTGCAGGGTTGGATAGCAGTGTCCAAGCAGTTGTGTCAGGAAGACTTCCTGGCTTAAAAAGGAATTGGACATCAAAGAAGACTTACAGCAGTCACTTGGGACTTAAATGGTGGCTAATTATGCCATAAAGAATCCAGTCTCTTTCAACTGTTCTGGTCCGCCATCTTTGTATTTATAGGCCTTTGTTCTATCTGTTGCTTCATGACTGAGCTGTGGCTGCCCCACCACTGGCATCATATTCCTCCAGGAAGAAAGACAGGGGTAGGGCAAGGATGAGCTCTAGTCTACAGAACATGTTCACCTGAACACTCTCCTAGAAGCCCCAGTAGCAACTTCACCCTTCTTCTTATGGGCTATAATTGTGTCAAAAGGCTGCTGCTAGATGAAAGGGAGCCTGAAAAAGTATTTGAAGCTAGAATTAAGTTAAGGTTCTATTAAAATGACTAGATACCAGGCAGAAAAAGACCTGCTACAGAAAATACAAGTCCTAGCAAGTTGTTCTCATTCCATGACAAGAAATAAAAGAAACTTCACTCTTGAGGTGGAGGAGAGGATGTAAGGGATCCTGCTGCATCAGCCGTTGAGAGGAAGAATCTCCTCTTGGTCTAACTTTCCTGAAAGTCTTAGGAAGCTGAGAGGATTGGACCAGGTCTCCAAAGCCCCCTGCATTATGTTTGTAATTCACCTCTAAGTGGACGCCTGGAGCTGAGCAAATATGCATCTAACAAACTTAACTTACTGCACTGACTCTTAAACCTGTGCAGAGAATAGAGAGTAAGTCAGCTTGGGGCAGTAGCCTGAACCTTCGCGGTCCCAACGTCTCAGACATAAAACAGAAAAATCTGTCTTCATCTCTCACTGAACACACAATACCTGCTCAGTAAACATATACTTGTCAACTTCTGAGAAGATGAAGAGGAAGGACACGGAAATTAATATTTAGTTGACAGACTGCCATACGCCAAAACTGTACCAAATGGTTTACATAGCTCATTTACTCAACAGCACGCAGTCAGGTAGGCATCATCCTCCTCATTTAGAGAAACAAACTGAGGCTCAGAAAAGTTAACTCGGATCACAAGGAAATTACAGGTAGCCTTCAGGTTTAACTGAAAGCCTTCCCCATAAGCAACGTACCCATAGTCTCTCCTCCACTAAAGATCCAGGTACCGTGCCTTGCACACAGTTGACACAAGAAATTTTGGGCAGAAGTTTGATTCAGCATTCGACAACTCTAAGGATGGAGCAACACTTCCCAAGTCTTCGAGGTGTGGTCAAACCAGAATGTGCTAGTGCTAAGGCCCAAGTGCTGCTGGAGAAGCGGGGCGGAGGGAATGGTCTGCCCTGGCGGGCTCAACGCACCCACGCGGCCTCCGGGCGAGCCAAAATTTGGCCCAAGGTGTCGGGAGCCAGCCGTGGTGGGCGGCGGGCTGCGCCGACAGGACCTGGAAGGCCGCGTGCCGGGGCGAGCCGCCCGTGACGCATTTCCGCCCTGCGTTTTCCGGCTTAAAGGGACCCGGACCTTCTTCACAACAACAACAAAACCAGCGCGCTCGCGGCCGGCGCCCCGACTCTAGTCCCCGCCCTCCTGCCACCTGCCGCCTTCTCGGCCGCACCCGGCAGTGAGCCGCGGCTCCGCTGCCCGAGGGGTCGGGCGGAGAGCTGACCGCGCCCTTCGGCCAACTTCTCCAGCTGCCACCGCGCCGCCTCGCGAGACCCGGGGCCGGACCTTGGGCGCCGCCGATCAGCAGGAAGGGTGCGGCCGCCGCGGAGGACGCCCGGCCAGACTGTGCGATCGGTGGCCGTGCTTGGGCGCGGAGGGCAGCGGTGGCGGGACCCGCGGCCATCTCTCAGGTAGCCTTGCCTGTCACGGCTGGCGGCCCTGAGCGGCCCGTGCCCTTCTCTAACCCGCGTGGAGGGACCATCGCGTAGGGGCCTTGTTGCGTTTCAGGCTGGGGGTCGCGGCGGGGGCGGGGCGGTGGCTCGGGTTGTCTCGCCCTCACCCCTCCCTTCTCACCGCTTTCTCTCTCACCCGGGCCTCCTTCTGTAGTCCGGAGCCCGGCGGAGCCCGGCAGAGCCCGGACCTGGCGGGGAAAACTGCACCCACGGCCGGGCCCCCAGACCTCGCCGCCGCCGCTGCCCATCATCTTCGGTACCTGCAATGGCCTTTGTATCGCCCGATGACTGACTTGGACAAGGAATATTAAGAACACACTCGCTTCCGCTCCATCCCAGCTGCGCCGGCAGTAACCATCTCGGCTCATTTGGGCTTAACTGCTGCTCCTCTTGACTCTGTAAGACTTTGGGGGCACCATGGACCAAAATGGGATGGAGATTCCTGTGACCCTCATCATTAAAGCACCGAATCAGAAATACAGTGACCAGACTATTAGCTGCTTCTTGAACTGGACCGTGGGGAAACTAAAAACGCATCTGTCTAACGTGTACCCTAGCAAACCAGTAAGTGTCTAAAAGCTGGGCACAACTGCTCTGGCCAACAGCTTTTCGTGTCCTGTACTCCCTTACTCCCTGCTTATCCCCTCCCCTTTTGAGTCAAATAGGTCTCTTTTTGACTGTGAGGTATTTTGCATCCCGAGGTTATGTGTCTCTCTTGAGTGTCTGAACCATCATTAATGTCTTCCTGATGAGGTTCAGTTAATTAGTAAAGAGTATACAGAAATATCAAGGGACGTGAGAATTGGCAGGCATACAGTAGGACTGTTTTCCTTGTACTCAAAGTCATCAACCTAATGTGCGAATGACAGATGCATCCTTTAAGAAAAAAGATAAGCGCTACAACCCATATTAAAGCTTTTATTACTTATTAGAATAAAATTCCTTTTTACTTTAAACACCTGGCCCAGAAATTTGCTTTCTGCTGAAGAGCGAGTTTTTTCTTGGAAATAAGCATGTGACCTCTATAAAAGTTATAGTTTCCACACTAGTATATATGTTTTAAGAAGCAAAGAGTTTTTAGTTTGACTTTCTCCTGCCCCTCCCTCTCTCATTTTTCTCTTGTAGAGGACACAGAAATTTTCTTAATTTAGAAGAGAACAGTCCTTCCACCCCGCCACCATTTGGTACATCATTGTATTCCGTTCATATAGCCATTTGTAAATCAGTGTGGCAGTGTTTTCCATTCTGAATCATATCTGGATATTGCAAACATAATAAATAAAACAGTGCACCTCCATCTGTTCCCAAAGTTAGATTTGAAAGTTATCAACATAGTTGATAATTAAGTCTTGGAATAATTTAGAGAAGTATGTCATGTACAGTGTGTGAAAGTGAGGCTTTCTTGTTCTCCACTGTGTAAAAATTTCATTCCTGAATAAGTAGTTTTCAGCCATTACTAAACTTTTTTTTTTTTTTAATTAATGAAGAGGCTTGGATTTTTAGGGTGGCAAATATTTTTGGCATCTGGCAAATTTAAGCCAGCAGTAAGGATGTGTTGGAAGGCAACTGTGCTTTCCAGGTTTTACTTAACACTTGTTTTATGCACACAAGTAAGGAAGACACTTGATCTATATTAAGATATTAATGAATTAGTACTGTTTCAGTGTTACAGTATTAAGTTTAGTTAGGCGTTTAGGTTTCTAGAACAACTATAGAAATAGGGCAGTTATTGCAAAAACAGGAGATGTAGAAAAACAACTGTTAGTTGGCATTAGCTATGTTTGTCAGTATTTTTTCATACAAATATTCTTAGAAGGAAAAGTAAAAACCCTAATGTATTTAAGTACTTGAAACAAAATTGTTGGAACTCTTAATTCATTCACATCTTGAAAGCAAAGATTTACACAGGGGTAACAATTTCTTTTTAAAAATTTCTGTTTTGCGAAAGATTTCCTATTGCATATGATGAAGTAGAAAATAGCTTTTTAGGGTAGTTGGAATTGAAAGTCATGGATGTCCATAGTACTGTTCATAAAAGAGCCATTATTGAGCATATATCTTAAGTACTTACCTAAGATATATGCTCAAATATATACTTATGTGAGGATCTTTATGTGAGTAAACCAAAAGGGACTTGGTTTGTACTGTGATAGAACAAGAGTTATCACTTTTCTGAAACTTTTTCTTTTTAAGGAAGTGTATAAGAGAGGAGTGTAAAACACGTTTGTCTTAACCTGCACCTGAGATAAGCCTGTTTTTGCCAGGAGTTCTGCCCTCTTAGCACTAATCTCCAGTGGAGGGCTGTCAGTGCCCATCTGGATCAGTCAGCTGCTGGAGGATAGATAAGCTGCAAATTTCTCTACACCCCTCTCTCCTAACCCGCTTGCTTCTACGACATGCTGGAGGCAGTTTTGGAAGCTGTACCAAATAATATGCAGCCTGTTAATTACCTAGCCTTGTGGCAAACCTTTTTTTGTCCTCCAGCAGGTTTTCTCCAAGTGAAAATATCTAAAGTTTATTTCTAGGTTAATGAGAGTGGGGATGGTGTACATGTGTTTATTTTCATAGGACTTCACTGAAAACTTTGTAAGGTTATTAGATTTGACATACTTAACATTCTAACTTTTTTATCATCTAGAACTGATTTGAAGTATCACAGTTGTTGAACAGACCAACTGTTTAATGATACTCCAAAGCCATAGTTAGTCCTCAGCATAGGAATTGGAGTTCTTAAAGTTTACTTGTAAAGTTGTTATTTAGAACAGAGAAATTTAACAATATAAACAATATTATATTAATGATATAATATAAAGGAAGGTTAGGTTCTTATGACCACCCACAATGACTACTTAACATTGATTCTGTTTTAAAGTGTCTCAGGTGCTAGTTGGTGTTTAACAGATCATTTCTCATGCCTAATTCTTTGCATCTCTGCCTGGTGGAGGTGGGTGGACTTTGAAGCAGAGAAGAGTTTAGTGCCTGGTAGAAGCAACTGTTTCATAGCAAGAAGTAGAAAGTTTGTAGCTCTCGTCATTACTGCTCTTCCTGGGTCTGGTGGGTCAGGTAAGGTAGAGGCCTTGGTCCCTGTGAGCAGTGGCTTCTAGGAAAATAAATGAGAGCTGTTGGAAGAAGAATGGAGATTTAAAGTTGTTCTTTTAGGATCTCTACATGCTATTAATGGAATTCTGGCTAAACTTTGCAACAGTGTGTAAAATCTTAGGATTTTAGTTTTGTGGTCAGATACTGACTTCATTTAATTCAACCTCTCCTTCCCTCAATAAACCCAACCCACAACAAATATACTCCTCCTTCCAAAGCACATGTGCTTGGGCTTCATTGATTTATTTAATCAGGATTTATTGATCTGGCATATGAAGGTCTATATAGTAAGCAAAAAGGCTATACGAGTCCTTTGCTCTTAAGTAGCTCAGGTCTAGTGGGGGATACAGACATAGAATATCATGTGGCTAGTGTCATACAAGAAGGAGGTACTGAGTGCTGTAGGAACACAGGAAGGGAACAGTTCACTCGAGCTGAGATAAGGGAATGTGAAGCTGTTTTAGAAAAGATTCACAGAAACATTTTTCTTAAAGGATTGAGAACAGTTTTAGGGAGGTAAGATGATAGTTTCTTTTTTTAACTGTTCTTTCAGAGGTGTTGTTGCCCTGATGATTTTGAATGCTTTATATTATCTAGTACCTGGTAGTATAGTACTGTGTTAAAAGATTATGCAGAAGTTTAAACAGTCATTACAAAAAACCTCAGATCTGAAATTGAGCTCTGGTGGAGATTTATCTAACTTTGGTGTTGATACTTGGTTTAGAACATGGTTTAAGACCTGGTTAGTGCAGCAGTTCATGTTGATAGTGTATATAATTGTGAATCATATTCTAATATGACATTTGTCATCACTTAATGATTTTAGGTTTTCAGTTCTTAAACTTGGCCTGTAGTGTGAGATAATTACTCTGAAATTTAGGTAATTGCTACTAGTGGGTGAAGATAACCTATCAAGAGGACTTCTTTTACTTGAGCAGTTTCAGACTTTGATCTAGTTTAGACCAGGTATGTAAATATCAAAATGGTTGAACTTAAAGTTATTCAGTAGAATGGACTGTCCTAGACAAAACTTTAAAAATGGGAAATAAAAAGTAAGAATCTCTAAATCCAATTAGGCACCTTTTTCATTATCTTGTTTCTTACTGTTTGCTCTTATACACAAACTAAGATGAACATGACTTACCCTGAAATCAATTTTGAAGGGACGTGTATCTTTTTGTTTCCCATTTTTCTGTCTTGAACTCAGAGTGCCTGTTGAACATGTCTCTCAGTTCTGGAGAGATTTCCCCACTCTTGCTGCCTTTTCAAATTGTGCCTTTGCTCTGATTCTTTTAGAATTAAAGAAATAGGAATAGAACTAGTTGTATAGATTCTATTCTGAGAATGTAACATTGCATAATTGCCTACAGTTCAGATAGAAGTCTTACTTTCATTGTCAGTGGGAGTAGCTTTTATAATATAATTTGAGGTTTATATCTCCCTTATTTTTGTAATTCCCTATTACCTTACTTAGGAAGGTCATTTTTTATAAAAAAAAAAAAAAAAAAACTTGTAAAACATTGGCTATATTTCCTGTGTTGTACAATATATCCTTATAACTTAAATTTTATACATTATAATTTGTATTTCTTAGTCCCCTACCCTTTTATTACCTTCCCCCTTCCCTCTCTTCACTAGTAACCACTAGTTTGTTCTGTCTGTGAGTATGTTTCTTTTTTGTTATATTCACTAATTATATTTGTTATATTCACTAGTTTGCTATATTTTTAAATTACACATATAAGTGATATCATATAGTATTTATCTTTCTCTTTCTGACTTACTTCACTTATCATAACTAGACAGGTCATTTTAAAAATCTGCTTGCTTAATCACCTCAAAACTATTGATTTAAAGGGGCTATAATCCACCCTAATTTTTGTTTTATAAGATTTTTATCAAAGGTTGATGGAAAGTTAAAAGTTTTGAATGAATGATGACTAAAGTTTGTTTTATTATGCTCCTCTTGTAGCCTTTTTCTAATGTCTTTCTTGGAAAATAACAGTACTGTGAAGGTGATGTTTTGTTTAATCATGCATCAGTGCTTTTAAAAATAGAATTTTTCTAGAACTTTATTCCTTTACATAATAATTTTTTGGTGTGTGTGTGTTTGGGGGTGGGGTGGGTTGCAGTGGTGTGTTGGTTGTGGGATTTTAGTTCTTTGATCAGGAATTGAAACTGGCCCTCAGCAGTGACAGCATGGAGTCCTAACCACTGGACTGCCATGGAATTCCCATACATAATAAATACAGATTTGCTGGTCTTGAATGTTTTACTTAACTGTCATATTTGGTGCTCTGATTTTAAACTGACATTTACTAAGTGGTTGTTGTGTATACCAGTCATTCTACTAAGCATTTTATATATTTATCACATTTATTCCTCATAGGTTATGCTGTAAGTTTTATTATCAGCTCTCTGTTACAGATGAGGAAGCTGAGACTTGGTTATTTTTTTTTTTTGCCCAAAGTCATACAACTTTAAGTAGAATCAGAATTTGTATTTAGGTTGGTCTGGTCTGATTGCAAGCCTCAGATCTTAAACATATGTGGTTATATATAATAACATGAAGAAAGGCATTTAGGGCTTGGCTCTATCAGTTATATACTTGCAAATTAAAAAGAAGTAAGTAAACTGTAAAAAGACGTGTGTGTTCAGATGGTTTATCATCTAAAGACTACAGGTGAATGGGTAACATAGTTTTAATACTGTTCTAATGTATCAGTTTAGACTGTGGTTATTTTTGTTATTTTGATAAATTATAAAGAAGGTATAGGAACATAATATCTTAAGACTTCACAGTACATAGCTTTGCCTGTCTTTTCACATTCCTGCTTGTTTGTGTGACCCACAGCAGTCATACATTCTGGCATCTCTGTTGTATGTATACCTAATTTGGCCTTTGAGTAGAAACAGCTAAACACAGAATGTCCCTTTGGAGTTCTAGAGGAAATTATTGTTTAAGCTCTGTGAGCTTTTTTTGTTTACTGTCGTTGTAAGAGGATAAGAGGTAGAGGCAGTTTGATTAAGCTGTGCTTCCATTTACAGTCTCTCTAAATTTCCTGAAGCGTTAGATTGGGTGGATCTAGTGGAAATAAGAGGGAGATACATTTCAGTACAAATTCACAGAATTCATTTCCCATAGAAAATGATATTTTGTGCACTTCCTGGGAACTAGCTCTTTAAGGCTGTTTGACATTTGCAGCTGAATTATATGTAAGTACGGAAATGTTAATAGTCAACTGTTTTCAAAGAAATTGGACTGTAGTTCTTTGAACCAACATGTAAGTTGACTGTTGCATTTGCTAAGCTGTTTGATTATGTTGAAGTTGGATATACTAAGGACATGATTTTTTTAAGCCAAACATAATCATGAGAGACCCATTGAGTCCTTCACATAAAAAATCTAATCTTTTGATACCAACTACATGACTTTCTGGGCTTCCCAAGTGGCTCAGTGGTAAAGAATCTGCCTGCGAATGCAGGAGACACAGGTTTGATCCCTGGATTGGGAAGATCCCCTGGAGAAGGAAATGGCAACGCACTCCATTATTCTTGTCTGGAAAATCTCATGGACAGAGAAGCCTGGCGGGCTACAGGCCATAGGGTTGCAAAGAGTCAGACATGACCTAATGACTGATGAGCAAGCAAGCAACATGACTTGCCAGAAATAAAAAAGTGTTGTTCTCTTAGTAAACTCATGTTAGACTCTTATGAATATTTTAAATGCATTAGGGATACGTAGTATTTCATTTTGCTATCTAGTTAAACATTAAAAAGTCAGACACTTCAGATAAAATATATGTAAACCTTTTAGAAAGAAAACATCTTTTCCCAGTTTAGGATTTATTTTTGTATATTATACTAGCAGATGAACTTTCCTCACCTTGGTTTTTAGCAATCTCTGTTAATAGGTAGCTAAGTTTTGGGACCAGCTGATTAAGCAGCTGTTTATTTGGAGTGGTATAGTTCTGTCTCTGGGCTACTCAGAGTGCCAACAGGATGTTTCCAGCTTGGTAATTTAGCTGCCTCTGCTCTGCCATATATCACCAGGCTTCATCTAGGGTGGAGCAGTGGAGATGGTGAGAGTATTAATAGTATGTTGTACTAAGTCACTTCAGTCGTGTCCACCTCTGTGTGACCCTAAGGACTTCAGCCTGCCAGGCTCCTCTGTCCGTGGAATTCTCCAGGCAAGAATACTGGAATGGGTTGCTGTGCCCTCCTCCAGGGAATCTACCCGACCTGGGGATAGAACCTGTGTCTCTTATGTCTAACCTGCATTGACAGGTGGGTTCTTTAGCACTAGAGCCACCTGGGAAGCACTATTAATAGTATACCTGATAGGACTTGCTGACTATTGATGTAGGGTGTGAACAGAAGGAAGAATGGTGGTGCTGTTAACGGAAATAGTCAAGTGTATTTATATGTTACTCTGTGTAGACAGTATCTTAACAGAAGAAATTTTTAATTGACAATTTCATTAGTACTTTATTTTAAATTTACCAATCCTGAGTCTTCTGAATTCTTATATTTAAAGGACACCATGTAATGTTGTTTTAATTGAGAGAAAAATGAAACTTCTATTGTGCTAAGCTACTGAGATCTTGAGGTTTGTTATAGCAGTTAGTGTTACTTACCCTAACTAATAGAGAAATGAATTTTTAATCAAAGTAAAAAATACTGTTATTAGTAGGTCTGGATAAATAAAACTGTGTCACTTTTACAAGTTAAACTGAGTTTGAATTGAGATCTCAAAATCCATTCTTTTCCTAATACTGTAGCTTATAATCCAAACCAATTGAAAATTCAGTTGATGGTTGTGTGGTTTGTTACTGTGTCTAAGCACTGATTGTCCAGATATTTAAATTAAATTACTGATATTTAAACTGAATTTTTTCAGTGTTTTTTTTAGTGGAGAAAATGTCAAGTCTTATTTAATTTATGCATCTGAAAACTTTTAATCTATTATCAACCACAGTAAAATTAAATAATTCTTTTTCCTTTTCCTTCTGATTATCTGAAGGCATTTGAATATTCCATTTAAAGCAACAGTTTTAAAAATTGAGATATAATTCAGATACTATAAAATTTACCCTTTAACACGTACAAGTCAGTGGTTTTTAATACTTCACAAAGTTGTACAATCATCACCACTGTCTGGTGTTCTAATGTCCAGAACATTTTCATCACCCCATACTCACTAGCCATCACTCCTCGTTCTCTCTTTCCTCAGTCCTTGGTAACCACTAATCTACTTTTTGTCTCTATGTATTCACCTATTCTGAAAATTTCACATAAATGGAACTGTAATACATATGATCTTTTATGTCTTACTCTTACATTTAGCATGTTTACATGATTCATTCATGTTATAACATGTATGAGCTCTTCCTTACTTTTTATGACCAAATAATATTCCATTGTATGTATTAATCAGAGAAGGCAATGGCACCCTACTCCAGTACTTTTGCCTGGAAAATCCCATGGATGGAGAAGTCTGGTGGGTTGCAGTCCATGGGGTCGCTAAGAGTCAGACACGACTGAGTGACTTCCCTTTCACTTTTCACTTTCATGCACTGGAGAAGGAAATGGCAACCCACTCCAGTATTCTTGCCTGGAGAATCCCAGGGACGGGGGAGCCTGGTGGGCTGCCGTCTCTGGGGTCGCACAGAGTCGGACACGACTGAGCGACTTAGCAGCAGCAGCAGCAGTATGTATTAATAGATGTCACATTTTGTTTGTCCATTCATCAGTTGGTAGGCATTTGAGTTGTTTCTGCTTTTTTCCTCTGTGCATATTCTCTTACAGGCTTTTGTGTGGATATGTGTTTTCTCTTCTCTTTGGTATATACCTAGGGATGGATTGGATGTGTACTGAGTCATATGGTAGCTTTCTGAGGAACTGCCAAGCTTTTTAAGAGGCTATGCCATTTTATATTCCCACTAGTAATGTAAAAGGGTTCTTTCTTCACATTTTCATCCATACTTGTTTTTGCTTCATGTATTTTTTGGGTGGGGTACAATGTAATTTTGTTATGTTCTGCTTTTTTGAAAATTGATGGTCCCTTGCTGTGGAAAGATAAAAGTTTATTTGAAATAGACTATTTATTTAGAGAAAAGTTAATACTAAGATACCAACACACGATTGTTCCTTGATAATAACATGGTAATATCAGTACCATTTGCAGAAATGAACCAGATGAATTTAGCACCAGCAAGTATTTTAAGCTAGTATTGTGATTCATAGAGTAAATACTAACTAAATACTTCATTTTCTTTCTTAATGATTACATGTAAAATAACTGATACCATGAATTTCAAATAAGTTATGTCTTCCAAATCTATGTAAATGCTTTTGGACTCATAACACTTCATTTAATAGAGTGGCATTTAGCATCTCCTCTGCAGGACACATGGCTAGGCTATGGGAGCAGAGGGATGAGCTAGACAGACATGGACCCTCTTTTGTTCTTGACAGTCATATCCCACTTAGGGAAATAAACTCGTGCACATAATTACAGATTATGGTTTGTGTTATGAAGAAAACAAACTGGGTGTGTAAAAGACAATACTCTTCTTTAAGTTTGTAAATCAGGTAAGGCCTCTCTGAGAAGGTCATTTTAAAGTTAAGACCCAAAAGATGATTAAGAAAAAGTTAGGTGTGCAAGAGCTGGGAGAGAATACTACAGGAATGGTGTCTGAGTTGGTGACGAGCTTAGCATGTTTGGAGATCTAAGTGATTGCCCATTTGGCTAATGAGAGAGGAGGAAAGAATAAAATCAGAGGATGTGGGAAAGAGATGGAAAGCAGATCTGCTGGGACCACCTGGTTATGGTAAGGAATTAGAATTAAATCCAGACTGGTAGGGATCTACTAGAGAGAGACAGGAGTGATTCACATTTTTAAAAGATCACTCTGTTTACTGACTGTAGACCAGAGTGTGTGAAGACCAATTAAAGATGCTGTTTATTAATATTACAGAAGTTCAGGCAAGAGGTAACAGTTTAGATTAGAATAATGACAATGGAAATGGAAAGAAATGGACTGAGAGGGGCTTCTGGAGATAGAGTCCGTGAGATTTGCTGATGGTTAGATATGTTAGACAAGGTGAGAGAAAAATTGAGGATAACGCCCAGAGTTTTGGCTTAAACAGCTGGTGGCAAGTTGTTTAAGAAATAGGGAACAAGTAAGGGGAAAGATCTGGAGATTTGGGAACTGAGAACTGTTGTAGATGTTTTGACTTTGAGTTGCTTACTAAGATATCTGAAGGTGGGGACTTCACTTGTGGTCCAGTGGTTAAGATTCTGCATATCTTCTGCAGAGGGCATGAGTTTGATCCCTGGTCCTAGAACTAAGATCCCATGTGCTGCCCGGTGTGGCCAAAGGCAAAAAACAAACAACAACAACAACAACAAAAACTCAAAAAGATATCTGAAGGTGTTAGATGTCTAATAAATGGGTGGATATATGGATCTGGGTCTGAGAGGGAGAGAGGCCTTTGATAGAGAAGCAAATTTGCATCTCAGCTGAAGAAGCTTTCTTCACTTTTAAAATTGGATGAAAAATTTAGAAAAGGACTCTGGAGGGACAGTGACCAGTGATATGAGTGAAATGTACAAATGCCTGTTAATGGATTTTGTAAACTTTGATGGCTCTTCCAGAGGTGCACATGGTGAAAGCCATGGTCTTTTCTCCTCGCAAATGTCAGAAGCTTTTGCTAGGCACTTTTGGCCATGCTCTTCCTCATCCTGCTGAGGGACTTGCTTGGCCATTACCCAGCTTTTCTGTTCAGTGGGTATGAAAGAAAGAAAGTGAAGTTGCTCAGTTGTGTCGGACTCTGTGGCCCCATGGACTGTAGCCTGCCAGGCTCCTCCATCCATGGAATTTTCCAGGCAAGAGTACTGGAGTGGGTTGCCATTTCCTTCTCCAGGGAATCTTCCTGACCCAGGGATCGAACCTGGGTCTCCAGCATTGCAGGCAGATGTTTTTACCGTCTGAGCCACCAGGGAAGCCCGTGGGTATAGGCTTTAAAAAAATAGGACTTGGCAGTAAGGGATTATCAGTCTCTGGGCTTTTAGTAGTACTATTTCAGTCAGCTGTATTTTGGGTTAAATAGATTGTGTGCTGTTAGGTTTGAAAGTTTGATGAGTATTTGTATGTATTTCTGAAACTAGGACTCATAGTTTTAGGACTAGGAGTTCTCAAAATCTTTAATTTGGAGTTTTTAATTTTCACACAAGAATTATCATTATAGATAACTGAATGATTGCTTTATAGCTGACTCTCATGAGATTTTAGTACCTATATTCTAAACTAAGTGATCTTCCTAAATGTCTTTAATTTATATGGCTAAGTTTTTCAAGCATGGGCTTCTGGAGTCTGTGAGGTTGCTGACTGATAGTGGTCTGTATTGTTTCTGTGAAAAAATTGTTTTTAAACCTATCTACTAAATAGTTATGAGAGTAAACTAAGTTGGATTGCCACTGTACTTAATTTATATATATACATGTCAGTAGTCCAAATATTCTAGCATACTTTTATGTCCCATCTTGTTTAAAAATGATACTTGTGATAAAGTACATGATTAATTCCATTACTGCTACAGTTTAGTAGTAAAGTGGAGATTACCTATGTAGAAAGCAGCTAATACATAGTTTTCTTACATTTTGAAGTAGTTGATAAATACTTCTTTCATCCCATCCATTCAGTACATCCTTTCACTAAAAATCTGAAGGTAAGGAATTTATGCTTTGCACATGGACTTCTTGACTTTTTTTTTTAAACTAATTTCAAATATTTTTCTATGTAGAGAAGGTGAAATGAATTAAAAGTTTTCTTTTTGTTATTTATAAATGGCATTTTAAACTGATTCTTGAAAGCTCTTCAAACATGGAATAGGGCTTGCTTTTTTATTCATTAAATTGATAGTTATTGCAACTTTAACCAAACCTATTTAGCAGTATCCTAATCATGTTCTTATACATAATGAACAAAGGTAGTCTGCCACTGGTCATACAGCTTATCAATACTGTCACAAAATCTCATTAATCCTCATGAAACTGCATGATGTCAGAGAAGCAGTTGTTAGAGATTAGTATCAAATGCTCATTGAACATTTTCTGAGTGTTCTGCTCTGTTGTTAGAGGTTTGTGTGCATTTTTATTGTTGTGAAAATTCAACCTTGTGAAATGGGTACTATTATTGCCTTCATTTTTTAAATAAGAAAACTGAGGCAAAGAATGGTGGTAGTGGGATTGTGTACAAGTTTCTTAACACTTCTTCGCCTCTCTCTGCCATATTCTTCTCTAAGTTCAACTCCTTCACACAAGATTTTACCCCTTATGAGTTACTCAAGAACATTGTTCTGGAAATTTTCTGTTTTTCTCTCCTGCATCATCACTTTCCTGAGGATGGATTATTTCTATTGGCATACAAACATGTTATTTCTCTTTCCTTAAAAAAACAAAAACACAAAACAGTAAAACAAACAAGATCCTCTTTTGACTCCACTTCCCTTCCAGCTATTACTTTCATTCCCTTTCTGTCTTTAGTGCACAACTCCTTATAAATTGTGAATATTCACTATTTTTAACTGTACTCCTCTCCTTTTCTCTTAAATACATCCCAGTTAAGTTTTTACCCTACTGTTCCACCAAGATTGCTTTTATCAAGGTCACCAGGGAGCTCTATGTTGCAGGATATGGTGGGGGATATAGAGAAATGAATAGTATGAAAGAAGGATGTTATGAGTATATAACAAAAACCTAGAAACATTCAAATATCCATGTTGTAAATTTTAGTCTTTCTATGTAATGGAGCATTTAAAAAGAGTGGGGAAGACATCTTTATACTGCTAAGGAGTAATTGGCAGGGTAAAATAGGTGAGAAAACAAAGTACTAAAGAGTGAGTATCGTGTTCTACCTTTTATGTGAAAAAAGAAGGGAAACACAAGTGTGCTTATATCCACATTTGTTATGTTGTTGAAAAACCATGGAAGGGTATTTCAGAATTACAGAGGAAGAGGGTAGGGGACAGAAGCTAAACCTCTTTGTACCTTGTTCTATAATTTTTCCTTTGTTTCTCTGTATGTTATATATAATTTTAAAAATTAAATGGAAAAAAAATTCCTACACAGTTTAACAATGTCAGGATGTTAACCAAAATTACAAGTAATTTTGAAACACTATTTTGACTACATATCTTTAGTAGGATAGATCTAAGGACTGAAAAAGTGACAAGAAATCTTAAACCTCATCCAGAATTATTGCGATTATACATAGTAGGATAAAGCACATAAGTACTTTTGCTAATGGCATAATTTTGTTAATATCATTAGTAAAAAAGATTTTCAGGGTGACAGATGTGTAAATAAAATAAAAAACCGTATACCATTCAATTAAAATCAGAAAAATGAATATTCACTCTGGGTTTAAGTTTCTCCTTTGCAAAAATACATATTTTGTATCTCTCTTGAAGAATCTTAGAAATAATAGCAAGTGACCATAAGTAGCCTTAGGCCCCAGATTTTGTCTTTAGATGCCATTTCCTATTAAAAGGAATAAAGCCCCTGGAACTATGGCTTTCTCCAGGCCTGGCAAAAGAAATGTGGAAGGTGAACCTTATGTGCCCGAAAGCAAGGAAGCTCTTACATACTACAGAGGTCAAAATTATTTTCTAGCCCTAATGAAATAATGGATCTAGGCAGTTTGATCTAAGTTATTAAAAAGGTGAATATTTGATGGAGACTTCATAGGGATGAATCAGGCTGACAATATTTAAACACACTGATCGATCTTAACATGACTAAAAGTAGGTCACCCAGTCTACATGTGCTAATAATGATGTGATACAACAGGAAGTTCTCTTGTCAAACAAAAAAGAACCTGAAGTTAATCAACCCTCTAGATCTAACTGCATTTACAGAAGACTACAGGACAAACTATAGGATACCAGGACACAGTCAGTTACATCCAGACTGCAACATGTACCCAGGGAAAATTTTGAAAGAAGTAGAAGCTGTTAAAAGATTAAAAGAGACATAACAACCCAATTCCATGTGTGGACCTTGTTTGATTCTGATTTAGACAAACCATCAGATGGTAAAGAATCTGCCTGCAATGCGGAAGACCTGGGTTCGATCCCTGGGTTGGGGTGAGCCCCTGGAGAAGGGCATGGCAACCCACTCCAGTATTCTTGCCTGGAGAATCCCCATGGAGAGAGGAGCCTGACAGGGGCTGCAGTCCATGGGGTCACAGAGTCGGACACGACTGAGTGACTCAGCACAGCACAGCACACATCCCTAAAAAGACATTTTTGAGCAAGTGGGGAAAATTGAGCTGTACTGGATATTACTTAATAAGAAATTAATGTTAATTTTATTGAAGGTGGTAATATTGTGGTTAGCTACAAAAATAATTGCTACAGATACATGCTATTTTTTAAAACGTGAGAAGAAATGATATGGGGTGTTTGCTTTAAAACTCTTTTCCTTGCCAAAAATGAAATGGGGGTGGGTAAATGAAACAAGAATAGCAAAATGTTGATAATTGTTGGAGCTAGATATTTGGGAATTCCAAAGATGGTAAGGGGCTTCATTTTATTCTCTCCACTTTGTGTGTGTTTGAGAATTTTAATAGTAAAGTAAAATCATAAGAAAAGACTGATATTTTTTGTATCAAGTGATATGACATAGGAGTATCTATGAAATGTTTGAACTGATAGTTTATTATGGCTATAGTATTTATCAAAGGAACTTCTTTAGGTTGCAGCTGAAGTAATAAGTATATTGTAGAAACTTACAAAGCATCATCTAATTCATTTCTCCAGGGCTTAAATTAGTCTTTATCGCTTAGCGTTTAACTTACATAATTTACTATTGTGCCCCACTCACTGTTCATATGTATTGATTAAAGTTTCAAGACTTGTGATATGTAGTTTCTCAAAAAAATCCTGTGTTGTATTTGGTTGTTTATATATAAGAATTTGTATATGTGCATTTTCAGAATGGTGCACTCAAAAATACTTCTGGGGAAATTAAATTCTGCCTAAAAGCTAAGTATCTTGGAAGGACAACTATACCTTTGGTACCTAAGGACCCTTGAACCACAGGTCTTAACTACAAAATGGCTCTTTTTACTGTGGTTAATTTTAATGTAAGACTCTTTTTTATTAGCCATGTTGCATATATAGACTGTTTGAAAATTGTTACAGTTATTGTTTGGATTTGGCATGTTTAGTAATTGTCAATATAGCCAATATTTGTTTTAATAGAATTCAAGGAACGCTTGCCTGTTTCTCCATTATGAAATAGGAGGTCTTATGGGAACTGTACATAAATGTTTTTATTTTAAATACCTAATGCTTGTAGTGTGAGCACTTAGCAGATTTATTAGAAGTACAAAATAAGGCAGAGATAACCAGAATTTATTTTATATTTTGGGTTGTATATGGAGATGGCACTTGGATCTCCATGCCCTTGAGTTTGTTTTTCTTTAGTCTTGTGTTTTTGAAAAATGTACAAATGTGTTCATGAGAATGGCAAGAATAATAAAAACTAGAATAGTTATCTAAAACTGTAAACTATATCCAAATGGCTTTGAATTTAAAACTGATAAATTACCCTGCATGATGTTACTAAAGAAGAAAATAAATTTTATGTATACTTTTGATTAAAAATACTGACAAAATAATGCAGAATAACACTGGTGACCTTGGAATTTTATCCCATTGTTGACTGTTAATAGAAAGCCAGCCACCTTCTCATTAATAGTCTTGAAGGTTTTTAATGACAGTCACACATGCATTGCATTATGGCTGAAAGACCAACTTCCAATTTACTTACTTTCCCCCTGTTTTAAAGATAATTTGGTAATTATCTGTATTTTATTATATCTACAGTAGATATGTTACCATTTGCTGAACTTTTAATGTCTTAAATGGAATTTGGAAAAACCAAATTCTTAAATTATGTCAGTTTTCTGCGTATTTGTGCCTAAAGGGAATTTTACTTTACCCGTAGTAAGGCATCTTACTCCCAACTTTCAATTTGTATAATTAGAAAAAGTTGAATTTTTTTCTTTATCCCATTTCTTAGTTGACGAAGGATCAGAGATTGGTGTATTCGGGCAGACTGCTTCCCGATCATCTGCAGCTGAAAGACATTCTCAGAAAAGTAAGCTTTTCCACCACTATTCAATACCAGTTACTCAGAGTGCCGAGGAAATATGTTCTGAACTTTCTTTTGATATCCAACCAATTTAGTTCTTAGACACTTAAAATCAACCCTTTTGGGTAGCATAATAGGTGATTCTGATTAGTCAAAAGTTTTATATATCCATCTGATAGCTAAATCTGAAATAGCATTACACATTTGTGTTCAGGGATTTGTTATCTTGTGGAAGAAAGCCATATTGACTTATCATTAATGCAGGAGTAGAGTGCTCAAGTAGACTGGTAACAGTCCCCTCTCTTAAATCTGTTTTTGATGAAACTACATGACATTTTAATACAAGTTAACTTGGGTTAGGAGTTTAATTTTGGGACCTCAAATATTACAGAAGGAAGCCCACTTGGTCCATTAGCAAACTTTGAATCCTGGTACTTAGAGTTAAATATATTTTAATATAATTTTTTGATAGAATATTAGTTACTTTAATGGCAGCTTTTAGCTCATGTTTATTTATAGAATTTATACTTTTAGAATTTTTCTGCATTTGAGATTCTTTTTGCTTGTAAATGTAGCAGAATTGAATATGTAGCTGTTAGGTTTCACTTTAGATTTTTTATGTAACTCAGTGTTTTCTGGATATCCCTAATCTCTTTATGCTCTTGTGTATGTTTATGATCACCTGTGGGAAATTTTAAAAAACTTTACACTAGTGTATTCCTTCTGTTTAGATAGTTGACTTTGTAGCTTTGCTAGTGTGACTTCCTGCTGTCATTTTCATTTTAATCATGTAGTTTCAGGTTGCCAAAGTGGTTTAATAACATCTCTCCCTGTCTCTCTCTCCCTACTTCTCCCTCTATCTCAAAAATACTGGCTTTTGTAGCATATATCCTCCCCTCTTTCTTTTCTTAATAGACTTTATTTTTTAGGGTAGTTTTAGGTTCATAACAAAATTGGGAAGAAGGTATAAAGATTACCTATATAACTCCTACCTCCACACATACACAGCTACTCCCACTAACAGCATTCCACATAAGTCTACATTACAGTGCTACAGTAGTTAGAGTTGAAGCCTGTATTGACATCATCACCCCAAACCCTAGTTTACATTAGGGTTCACTGTTGGTGTTGTACTTTCTGTAGGCTTTAATAAATGTATAATGACAAGGATCCACCTTATAATATTGTACAGAATATTTACTACCCCCCAAATCCACTATGTTCCACCTCTTCATTTTCTTTCCTGGTTTTATCCTTAAAAACTTTTTTCACTATATGCTCTTTGAAATATAGATTTATTATTTTAACCCAAGGATAGCTAGAGTCTGAACATGCATACTTCTAAAAAGGATTTTACTGCCAGAAATCATTCCCAACCAGAATACTTAAAATGCTTTGGGATTTCCATGGTGGTCCAATGGTTAAGACCCTGTGCTATCCCTGATCAGTTGACCCTAACCCTAACCCTAATCCTTGATCAGGGAACTGAGATCCCACATGTGCCTCTATGGCCAATGCGTTCCCCCCCGCTCCCCCCGTCCCCACTAAAACAACAACAACAACAAACAAAAACCACCCAGCTTCAGTCAAAGGACTGTTGTGTCCCTTATCATAGAACATTTTGAACAGTATGTTTACAGTTCAAACAGATCATTGGACTGTATAACACTTTACTTCTTTCAGTTAAATGCTGTCATTAACTTTACCTGTTTAGTTATAAAATGTCTTATAGAAACATTTCCCAAAGGTGAATAAATACTATGAGGTAATTGTGGTTAATATGACCTTTGAAACTACGTTTGTAAGGATGACCATCTTACACTTGGATGCTTGTTTTACTGGTCTGTATTCCCAAGCTAAGGGGACATTGTAAATCAGGCATCCTTTCTCCCTGCTTTGCTTGGTGTACCTCATGTAATGCTATTTCTGGGAATGCCTTTAGTATTCTAACTCCTAGTAACTTCTTCCTCTAAACCCATAAACAGTTATAGTTCATGCATCTCAGTTTTGTGCAAAAGACTGATTTATGTATTTCTCTAATTGCTCTCTAATGTGCTAGTCTGTTCTTTTAAAAAATATTTATTTATTTATTTGTTTTTCGCTGCTGGGTCTTCGTTGCTGTGCCAACTTTTCTGCAGTTGTGGAGAGTGGGAGCTACTCTCTAGTTGCAGTGTGTGGGCTTCTCACTGCGGTGACTTGTCTTGTTGCCAAGCACAGGCTCTCGGGCGCGCGGGCTTCAGTAAATGCCGCTCTTGGGCTCTAGAGCACAGGCTCAGTAGTTGCGGTGCATGGGCTTAGTTGCTGTTTGTGGGATCTTCCCAGATCAGGGATCAAACCCGTGTCTCCTGCATTGGTAGGCAGATTGTTTACCACTGGGCCACCAGGGAAGCCCTAGTCTGTTCTTTTAAGAACATCATGAGTCTCCTTAGGGGAGGGCCTGACTCCTGCCCTTTCTTGGATTCACCTCAGAATTAAGCACAGTTCTTGTTTATGGAAGATGATGAATTCCCAGAGCTTTGTTTCTCTTTCTCACAACTGGGCATCTTTTTTTTATTATTTCCTGCTATGCACCACCCCCCTTTTAAAAAATCATTTTCTGATTTTTTCTTTTTTAAAATTGTTGCGCCATCCTTTGTTCTTCTCTGCCTCTCCTTACTCTACCTTATTTACTTGCTTTATGCCTATGATAGATATACTCATGAAATCATTAAGCTAAAATGCCAATTAATTATTTTTAGAGTATTTTCCTTCATATTTAGAGTATTTTCCTTCCTCATAGTTGTAGATTTATGGAGAAACATTTGGAATATTTACAGAATATAGTTCAAACATATGCTCTATGTCTGTGTATAAGTGTTAGAGATAAAACCAGTTTTTGACTTAAAAAATAAAATACTATTGCTAAAATTCAGACAGATGAGACTGTAGTGAGGCTATTTGAGTTTCCTTATCACTGTAAGTTTTCAAATAATGAAAACATTTACTATTCGAAGTTTGTAGGCCTAAGCTTCAGTGTGACTGTCACAGTGCTGATATTACTGTGTGTAGTACTTTTATACTGAAATACTAGGTTGCGTTGACAACTTTACAGCAGTGTTTGCTTCAGAACTCCTTGGTATACAAAATAATAATTTTTTCATGTAGTAGTTGCTGAGTATTGAGACCATTCTCTAAGCGTGGAGGAAGCACTGAATTCAGAAGGGTCCCAGTTTATGTGCGGGTGACAGCAGTGTGTTACTAACAAAAGGGCTGTGGTAGGAAGACACTTAAGTTTTGAGTATTTCTGCTTAGCCACTGACATTTTTGAGCTGTGTACTTTCCAGTACTACCCTTTAAATGTAATTTTCTTTAATTTTAGCAAGATGAGTATCATATGGTTCATCTAGTCTGTACTTCCCGGACTCCTCCCAGTTCTCCAAAATCCAGCACCAATAGAGAAAGTCATGAAGCACTGGCATCCAACAGCAATTCTGTGAGTTGTTTTGGGCAGAGTAAATGCTGAAGTTTTCTGATTATCCCTTCTTGCCTCTAAAAACTAAGTGGAAAACAGAACAACTGGATCTCATGGGTGGTGAGACTGGGTTGTGAACAGCTTAAGTTAGTCATTTAAACTTCATTTGTAGAGATCCAGTACACAGTGTAATCCCTTGAAGCCTGTTCCCCATGAGTTATAATTTGCAGGTCAAATTATAACTCATTATGGCAGGTCAGTAATAGAGCCAATTTTCAGTATTTAATTACTGAAATACTGAAAAGACAGAATTATGATATGGTTATATAATATAAACTCTACAGCCAATATTTCAGAAATGTTTAAGGTATTTTATATATTATATTTAATCAAGGTAGATTAAAGTATTTAAACTTTAAGTTTGCTAAATCTTCTTGAAGAAGATTGCTTATTCAATAATTGTTTTTTAAAATGACTGGATTTGAGTGTATATTCCGACTATGGGAAGAATAATTACTTGATGTACCCAGTTCTTTCAGACTTGAGTATTCATTTTTCCCTTTTTAGTTTTCCATCTGCCTAAAATTGTTTTGGAAATTTAAAAAACTAGTTGAACTTTTCAACTTAGACCTTTTTTACACAGTCCAAATTCTTTTATGTTAAATTACTCTTGGTTTCCCGTGGAAGCTTTGTGGGACACTTTCGGAGTGAAGGAAAAGGACTGGTCGAGTGGGGAGCTGTGTAAACTCCCCGGGGCGGGAACTTTTGTGCTGCTAAGTGTACTTGCCTTCTTGTCAGGAATCCAGCCAAAATTTTGAGGAGGGGATGAATGGCAGGGGTGAAAGCGAGAGACTGGTTGTTAACTGCGTCTTTAAGAAACCAGATCTTGTAGTTGCTCTCTTTAATTAGCATAGCCTCAATGGTAAGTATTTTCTAGTACTAGCCTGGGAATTCAGCTTTCTCTAAACTGAAAGTTGTTTTGTCCATAAACCTAAGGGTCTTTGTATGTTTCCCACCTTGCATAAGAAGGGACAAAACCCTGTACTGGCATAGAATTCTCTTTATAGTCTTTGAACAGTTGTGTTGCTCCAGTTTCTGTTGACAGAGAACTTTCTTTTCCCTTATCTAGTAGTTCCTCGGCCATGATTTCATTTCTTTATAATATATATTCAGTTTTTCAGAGGTGTGTTATAAAAAAACCTAAGAAGTATCAAAGGAGAATGAAATTGAATTCCTCTTAATTTTTTTATGGCTGATAAATTTCAGTGGGACTTGATAATGTCTTAAAAATCTGTTCATGAAAGTTGTCTAATAAGGTCAGAAATAATTAGTTCTAGAGAAATTAGGGTGTGCTGCCAAATGCCTAGGCCTTTCTTCTATTAATTTTTTTTAGTGAATACCATATTTTGATGATCCATTTACGAAATCTCGCCAAAAAAGAAGCCTTTCCAGGTTGTGTGCCTAATAATCAGCCTCCCTAGTAAGATACTTGGTGTCTGTTTGGTATGGAATAACATTTTAAAGCTTTTGTTAATTTTTCAAAGGTCTCACATGGCAGGACTAAGGAAGGTAGACATGTAAAAAGACATGCTGTAAATAGGAAGGCAGTACCAGTAATGTGATTTTAACACACTTGGAAGGATGTCGAAATTATCTTGTATCCAGTTTTTTAAAGTAGGTAATTTATATAAACTGTAATTGTGTTTTAAATTTACATAAAACACTTGACAAACTATTTTCAAACAGCAACAAATTGAGGTGGTCTTCAAGGGGTTATATTGATTGAAGCTGTTGAATCTGTAAGTTACTGACACCATTAATGCATTAGAATTTTAAAATTCTGTTTGGTATCTTGTTTATCTTGTTAAAAAAAAAAAGAACAGTATTTGTTGGTAGTATCTTTAATAGGATTTTAGGACTGAAAGGAATCTTGAAAATCTAGTTCAATCTCATTTCTTATAGGAAAGCTGTGACTTAGGGGTTAAGTGAATTGTAAGGTTATGTTCCTTGTTAATGTCAGAGATAACACCAAATTCTAGCACGCTCTTCAGTGTTTTAAACCAGTATATGACTAATGGCATGTTATACAGTAGCTGGTACATAGTAACTGTTTAAGTGATACAGTTATTAGTACCATTATTGAACACTTCCTATGTGTTAAGCATCATGAAAAGAGCTTTGCATGCATTAATTTTCACAAATTTTGTATGCTATTTTTGGTATATAATTACTACTCAGCCTTTTATAGTTGAGAAATGGACTATTATTGTATAATTAATGGATTTTGATTTTCTAAACTCTTTAGTCTCATGAGAATTAAATTATTTATACCTATATGTATAAATAAATAAATATACCTATTATGCTGGGCACGCAAGTCAAATCAGTAAATTTCTAGAATTCACTCTTTGCGGAGGGATTTCACAGATGCATTTTTAGTAATGTGTCTATAATATTGTGATTATAATGAGTTAAATCTCCTTGAAAAAAAATAATTACATTTTTGTTTGTAGAGTTCAGATCAGTCAGGATCATCAACTCCATCATCCAGTCAAGAAACCTTGACTTTAGCTACCAGTTCTTCCTCAGAAGGATTGAGGCAACGTACCCTTCCACAAGCACAGACTGACCCAGCACAGAGCCATCAGGTCCCATATGTAATGCAAGGGTGAGTGAAACTGTGGTAGCTTTGGTCCTCTTAAAAATCTATGACTCCAGACTTTCATGGTAGCCCCCTTCACTAATCAAAGTACATTTGAAATTTATTCATATACCTGATTATATGTTTTCTGAATTAGAGGGTTAGGTGTAGCAGTTTTGGGGGGGCTGTTCTGTGTGGTTTGTGGGATTGTAGTTCCCTGACCAGGGACTGAACCTGTGCCCTCTGCAGTGAGAGCACTGGACTGCAACTGAATTCCCTGGAGCAGTGCTTTCGAAAGCTGGTTGTACATTAAAATTGTCGGGGGTAGTACCTTTCAGTCTTTAATGTTTGTGCTAATCACCTGGAGATGTTGTTAAGATGCGGGTTCTGATTCAGTTGGTCTAACAGGGCCTGAGATTATGTATTTCCAGTGAGCTCGGCTGTGATGCTGATGCTTCTGATGCTTTGACCGTAGTTTGAATAGCAAGGATCTAGGTAACTAAAATTTTTGTTTTTACTCAGTCTTACTATGTTATGCTCAAGTGCTCAGTCGTGTCCAACTTTGTGACCCTAAGGACTATACCCTGCCAGGCTCTTCTGTCCATGGGATTTTACAGGCAAGAATACCGAAGTAGGCTGCTGTTTCCTCCTCCAGGGTATCTTCCTTACCCAGGGATTGAACTCGCGTGTCCTACATCTTGGGCATTGGCAGGTGGATTCTTTACCACTAAGCCATCAGGGAAGCCCCAGTCTCACTATAGATCTACTCAAACTAGTCTTCTGAAGAACAAATGGGTGAATAAGGTGTTCTTGGAAGAGTATAGAGCCCAGTAATCTGTTTTTTAAAAGTTCTACTGGTGTTTATGATCAGCCAGGCTTGGTAACTACCAAGACAGAGTATTGTGGTAAGTATTCTGGTGATGTATTATGAAGATATGCTAACCATTGCATGTTATCCAGAGACTTTCTTAAGAGGAGTTTACTCAAGAAGCTTGCTATGGCTGCCTTATATTTAGCAATTACAATAGGCCTCTTGGGTTAGGCAGTTCCAGGGGGAATGCAGCCAACAGCCACAGCAGCTGTGGACAGCTCAGAGAGGAGGATCTTGGGGAATACAGTTTAGATCTGGGTCATGTCTGAAACTGGAGTACTTTTGAAGTAAAGGAAACAGGAATAATAGTTACTGATAGTTGTTTTGCGTTGCATATTGTGCTGTGGTGTGTGTGACGGTGCTCCAGATCTATGATGCTGAGGCTGGAAATAAGCAAATGGCTAGGACCCCCCCAAAATGGTAGTAAGTGATGTAACCAAGGAGTAGCCACTAACTGTTATGCCAAAGAGGATGTAATAACATATGGCTACTTTTTACTTAGAACTTTATAAACTTAATTCAATTCTTAATGTAGAAAAACAAAGCTGAGTATATAGAAAAATATTAAAAAGACTCATTTGTCTCATATTCTTGAGTTTTTCTTCTAAAATTAAGTGTTTAGTGAGGCTGATTGTAGACTTTTATAAAGCATCTCATGAAACTATTTTTGTTTTCAGAAAATGATTATTACAAACCGGAACTTTGTTATTTGTAAAAAAGTATTGTCACGATTTACATGGTAGAATAGTGGCTTAAAATAGTTTGTCTTATGACAGTGATTCCTTTTCTGTCTTTTTTGCAGAATAAAACAGTTCAGTTCCTCTCAGTTTATACAGAGTGCTGTTACTAATATTTTACCAAATATGTTGGTAGTGATGGAAAGTGAGAATGGATATAATAAACCTTGAAGAATATATAATATGTTGAAAATAGTTATGTCTGTATAATAATATTTTTACCTCTTTCTCATACTTACAGTGAATATATTAATATATATATATATATTTTAACTCTTGATTTATTAAGGTAAAATATACATAAAATAAACCTTTTAAAGCATTTTTAAAGTGCACAGTTCACTAGCATTAAGTACGTACACAGTGAATATATACTCTGTAATAAAGTATATGAAGTTGCATGTTTTCAGAATAAGACCATGGATATCTTGGAAACAGATTAATAATTTCTTTAAACTAGTCTGTTGAGAAAATCAACAGACTTTGGAGCAAAGGCATTTAGCTCTTAGAAGTATATAAAACAGATTAGAAAAATTTGAAATAGTGTTTATTTTGCTAAAAATGAGTATTAAGATGAAGAGAGGTAAAATCCTTAAATAATGTTTAGTTTTAAATCAGGAGGGCAGTACAGCTTAGTGGATGTACAGATTCAGGAGTCAGCCTACCTTGCTTTGAATCCTAGCCCTGTCCACTGACTAGCTTGGGCAAGTCTCTTCTCTTCTTTGCTTCAGTTTGCTCATGATCTGCAGATAATAGTAGTTATTGTATAGGATTTCTGTGTGGATTAAGAGTTCATGTATGTAAAGAGTTAAGTGATATGTTAGCAATTATTTATAAATTCATTCATACTTATAAATGAATGCTGTATGTTCATTCAGCAAATATATTTATAGGCATTTGTGAGTCTGACACACTGAAACATCTGAATGAATGCCAGTACCGGGTGCTGGAAAATAAATCTGTATTTGGAAAGAGCACTTTGTGATTTACAAAGCAGTTTAAGTGAAAGTTCAATAAGTAGGTTATTTGGCTTAACAATGGTTGTGATTTAACCTAATCTTATAGTTGTAATCTTTTACTAATGAAGACTTTACATCCGTCTTTAAGTAAAATTTTATTTAATACAGCCTTGCCTTACTTGTGCAAGAGCAGTAATTTAGTGATCTTGAAGAATTCACCAACAAAATATAATCTCTCCACATCATTTTTAGACTCCAGCACAGCTTATATTTAGCTAGTCACATGTGTTTCCCACCATGTAGGTTAGTACTCTGTCTTTAAAATGGCTAAATTCTGATCACTGTTCCCTGAGTTTTTGAATCACTAGGTTTGGGGTAGTGTTTAGGACTCTGCCAACTTAACAGCATTCTGGGAACCTAGCTTTTCAAGAAATCCTAATGCAGGTGATTATTTGCCCATTAAGCTCTTGAGGAAACAATGAGAAGACCAAACAGAACATGTGCATCAGCACCTTGGCTGTCCATTTATAATGTCACATTTATGAATCTTGACTGACTGTTTTGGACTCAGTGTGTTACGCTGTCATGTTTATTTAACTCTAAAAACTGCTCACTGGTTCATAACAAATTGCCCACTGTTTTGTACACTTAATTTCCCTGCCTGAAATAGTAGCAGCCTTGTTTTATAATTAATAAAACTGAAAACCTACTCACTGTACTCTTCTATCATCTGATTTTTTAATAGCAAAACTGCTTATAACCCACCACCCAGAGATAACTATTACTAACATTTTTGTAGTTTCCTTCTAAATACTTTTCTAAGTATATTTTTAAAATAGAAACATCATACTGTTTTATTTTATAAACCTTTTTAAAAAGCAGAATGTAGTCTGGACATATTTCCAGATCAAATATAGATCTACAACATTTAAAGTTTGTATTAGCAATCAGTTTAGCTAAGGACCTGAAAGGCCTATGCACTGAGAACTAGAAGATAATGATGAAAGAAATTGAAGACACAAATAAATGAAAAGATATTCCATGCTTACGAGTTAGAAGAATTAATGCTGTTAAAATGTCCATACTACTCAAAGCAATCTTCAGTCGGTCTCTATCAAAATTCCAAATATTTTTCACAAAAGTGAACAGTTCTAAAAGTTGTACAGAACCACAAGATCCTAGATAGCTATAGCAGTCTTGAGAAAGAAGAACAAAGCTAAAGGCATCACACTCCCTGATTTCAAACTATACTATGGAGTGATAATAATTAAAACAATATGGTATTGGCATAAAAACAGACTAGTGGAACAGAATAGAGAACCCAGAAATAAACCCATACATACATAATCAATTAATTTATGACAAGAAGCAAGACTACAATGAGGAAATGACAGTCTCTTCAATACTTGGTGTTGGGAAAACTGCAACAAAATTAAGCTAGACTACTATTTTATATCCTACGTAAAATTAACTCAAAATAGGAATTCCCTGGCAGTCCAGTGGTTAGGACTAGGTACTTTCACTGGTGAGGGTGCAGGTTCAATCCCTGATTAGGAAACTAAGATTCTGCAAGCCACACAGCATGGCCAAAACAGAAAAAGTTAACTCAGAATGAATTTGATTTGAATGTAAGGCTTGAAACCATTAAAATCCTAGAATAATATAAAGCTCCTTGACACTGGACTTGGTGATGATTTTTTAGATTTGACAACAAAAGCAAAACTAAATAAATGGAATTACATTAGACTAAAAAGCTTTTGTACAGTAAAGGAAATCATCAACAAAATGAAAAGGCAACCCACTAAATAGGATAAAGTATTTACAAATCATATGCCTGATAAGGGGTTATATACAAAATATACAAAGAACGCACACAATAGCAGAAAACCAAATAATCCAGTTTAAAAGTAGGCAGAGCACCTGAATAGACTTTCTTTCAAGAAGGCATACAGATGGCCAGCAGTTATATGAAAATATGCCCAACGTCACTAATCATCAGACCAAGGCAGGTCAAAAACACAGTGAGGCACTACCTCACACCTGTCAGAATGGCTATTATTAAAAAGACAACAACTACTAAGTGTTGGTCAGGATTGTGGAGAAAAGGGAACCCTTGTGTACTGTTGTTGGCAATGTAAATTGGGGCATCCACTATGGGAAACATTATGGAGTTTCCTAAAAAAATTAATAACAGAACTACCATGTGATCCATCAGGTCCAGTTCTAAGTATCTGAAGAAAATGAAAATACTTAATTTGAAGAGACAGATGTACCCACATGTTCAGTGCAGCATTATTTATAATAACCATAATAAGGAAACAACCCAAGTGTCCCTAGGTAGAAAATGGATAAAGAACTTGGGGTGCATTTATACACAGTGGAACACTATTCAGCCATAAAAAGAAAAGCTATAGTTTATCTTTCAGTAACTGTTGTTGAGAGCCTGATTCACCATACCATTACAAATTCATACTTCCTAGAGCAATAAGTTGGAATGTCCTTGTTTTAATTTAGACATGATAAAGAGACATTCTTTTTATTCTGTTTTGTGAAGTGCTTATTTGTTGGCATGTTGGTATTTTAAAAAGTTCATTTGTGACAGTTCTTTATGTAAAAGAATATTACTAATTGATACTATTGAGTATTAATTATTTAGTATTAATTATTACTTAGCATAAGCTTGGCATTGTATTAAGCACTTATACATGCTTTATTTCATTGAACTTTATACCAACTCTGTGGCCCAGGTACTGTTCTCTCCCGATTTATGAACGAGGAGAAGGAGGCTAAAAGGTACATAGCCTGCCTTACTTCAGTAGTCAGTATCAGGACTAGAATTCAAATCCACATCTGACTGGAAAGTCTGTGTTAACTGTCTTGTTGAAGTGAATATTTTATCATTTGTTTCAGTATATTTTTCTGTGTTACCACTTGTATTTTGATTTCATTTATAATGGTGGTTCTCTCCCCTCTACTTTCCCATTTAAAACTTTTCTCTAGTCAGATCTGTTGGTCAGATTTGAAGCAATCTGACTGAATAAGCCAATTTGTCATATAAGGATCATGTGGCTTTCTTCAGGAAAAGTTTACTTAGAATTTGTGGTAGCTGGGCACTGAAGATAGGAAAATGAATTATGTAGTTGCCCTCAGTGGAAGCAGGTCAGATCGGCAAATAAATTGCCATTCACTGATGTGCTTCTATGGTTTTGACAAAATTCTTCAGGAGCCTGGAGGAGGGTGTGCTTGCAGGAGGTGGGAGAGCTTCATAGCTGGTAACATTGGGGCTGATTTTAAGGGAAGTTCAGCAAGGGAGAACAGAGTAGTGTGGAGAGTCTTGAAAAAGCATATTCTGGAAGTAAAGTGGGAATTCCATGCAGGTTTTCTTTGAAAGAATTTGTTTCTGATTGTTGAAGTTTCCAGTTCATCTCCTCTCCTTTATCATTCTTAACTTTAAAAGCATACTAATGAATCTCTATTATAAGGATTTTACCTAACATCCAGCTTCAGCAACAGTTAATAGACAACAGCTGTTCAACCCTTCCCTTGTTCCTCTTTTTTTTTCTCTTGGGCTGGAGTATTTTTAAAGTAATCCTAGACGTCATATCCCTTCATCTGTAAATACTGTATATCTGTAACAGATAAGGACTATAAGAATCACACTACTATTAGAACACGCAACAGAATTAAAAATTCTTTAATATCATTTATTACTCAATTCGTGTTCCATTTTCCCTGATTGTCCCAAATGTCTTTTTATGGTGGTTTTGATCGGATCAGTTTCAGAGATTGACTTACTGCCTTTGGTTGAGTAATTTTGTTTCTTAAGGCTCTTTTAATCTAATCCCTTTCCCTATCTTTTTTTACTTTATGCTTTTTCTGTTGTTCTATGTTCTAATTTCCCATAGTAATCTAGATTCAGCTCACTGCATCCATGTGGTATCATTAATATTTTCCTCTGTTTTCATAGATTGACTGTAAACTGGTAGTTAGATCTAGGGCCTGATTAAGTATTAAAAAGTTCAGCTTAAAAAAAATAATTTTATTTATTTTTGGCTGTGCTGGGTCTTTGTTGCTGTGTGGGCTTTTCTTTAGGTCCAGCAAGTGGGAGCTGCTCTAGTTATCATGTGCTGGCTTCTTGCTGTGGTGGCTTCTCTTGTTGCAGAGCACAGGCTCTAGGGTAAGTGGGTTTCAGTATTTGTGGCTCTAGGGTAAGTGGGTTTCAGTATTTGCAGCTCCCGGGTTCTGGAGCACAGGCTCAGTAATTGTGGCACATTGGCTTCGCTGCTCCGTGGCATGTGGGATTCTCCTGGATCAAGGGTAGAACCCATGTCTCCTGCATTGGCAGGCAGATTCTTTACTTCTATGTCATCATGGAAGCCCAAAGTTCAACTTTTAAAATTTATTTATTTTTACTTAAGCTTATATGGAAAATGTGATATTTATTAAATCACTTTTATAAAACAGTTTGACAATTGACTAACAATTAACAACATAACTAAAAATTTTAGAATCTTAACATCATAGAAGTTTGTTTCTTACTCATGTAGTAGTCTGATTCTAGGCTGTGATGTTAGTTGTTCTGTATATGTGGGATCAGGATCATCTTAGATAAGCCATAATGTCTTACTTGGGACTTTCCTTGTGGCTTGGATGATAAAGAGTCTACCTGCAATGCAGGAGACCTCGGTTTGATTCCTGGGTCAGGAAGATCTGGAGAAGGGAATGGCAACCCACTCCAGTGTTCTTGCCTGGAGAATCCCATGGACAGAGGAGCCTGGAGAGCTACAGTCCATGGGGCTGCAAAGAGTGGGACACGACTGAGTGACTAACACACATACACAGTGTCTTACTTGAGGAATGTTGAACATAAGTATTTTTTTTCAGTGAGTTTTAGTATGTTTTGTCAACGGATGACATAGTTCAGAAATAAAAATGTAGAGAAATGCTTTCAACTTCTTCTGGAGCATTAAAAGACATTTTCTTATTACTCTATTGCAGAAATGTAGACAACCAGCTTCCCGGGCAGGCTGTTCCGGCTGGATTCCCGGTGTATCCCGCTTTCAACCCACTGCAGATGCTGTGGTGGCAACAGATGTATGCTCATCAGTATTATATGCAATAGTAAGTCAGTTTGTGTTGATTTTTTTACACATGGTGTTATTTGCTTTATTTTCTTTTTCATCCTAAGTAAGTTGATTTGAGATTTCATTTACTGATGTATATGATTTGTTTTTAAAAATTATTTTAAATTATTTGGTTAAAGGAAAAAGGGTACATACACATCCTGTTCACATCAACTAAACCTATTCTCTGCTTCTTCCTCTCTTCCTTAATTATATTTGGCAGTATTCAGGTGCTTTCTTTAAGAGAACATTTTATCTATTTAAGAGGAGAAAACGTAGGAAAGTTTCACTGGAAGGCAACAAATCTGTGTGAAGATAGGATGTCAACTAAAAAAGGGAATAGAAAGAATCATACATCAGGGAGGCTCATATTAATGTCGGGTTCCCTTGTGGCTAATATGCCTTCTGGACTTTTCTGTATTTTAGTAAGTTTTGCTTCTGATCAGCGTGAAACATCCTTAGCATGGAATAGTTTCTTGGTTTTCTTTGCGCTGGGCTTCCTATGTATTCATTTAACATTTCTAGCTTCTCTTTAGTGTTCTCCTCTCCTTGTTTCTGTGATTCTGTTATCCTGTTCATTCTTTTTCTCTTTCTGATTACTCATTTTGTATTCTTTGATAGCCTGTTTTTTCCCCTTTTTCTAAATGGTAACATTCCTTGTTCAGTTAAGTATTTGTATACTTACCATGTGCCTTGCGATACACAGTCTGGTAGGGAAGATAGGATTTAGCTCCAGGCTAGTCCTCTTGGTTTTCCTTTTTCTGTGGCCTTAGTTGTTAGCTCTGTGTGATGGCTCCCAGTTCTTCATCTCCTGTGCCTCATCTTGTGCCTCCACTTAATTGTTGGAGAATTTCATAGAGAAATTTGCCTTTCCTTTAAATTCAGTTAGGTCTGAACTTCGACTGCATCATCTTGTTACGTGCATTCTCCTTCTTGACTTGTCAGTGATACTGTCTCTTCTTAATCATCCTCCAAGCCCTTAACATTAATCAGCTTTGATTCTAGCTTCTGTTATCCCTGAACTCAACAACTTACCAAGATGAATCAGTATGTTGTTTCTAGCTTCTGTCCTTCCCTTCCTATATTTTACTTCTGATGTTTTGCTTAGATATTTCTAATATTAGACCCACTTTAATGCAATCACTTCTCCTCCTTTTAGGCTCTTGACTGTATTTCATTGTACTACTTGCCAGGTTAACTTAACACATAATTGAGTCCATCATTCTCCATTCCCTAAAATACAGATGGCCCTCTTGCCTACAGTGTGAAGTCTGTATCCTTATTCTTCCTCTATGCTGCTGCTGAGTCGCTTCAGTTGTGTCTGACTGTGCATCCCCATAGACAGCAGCCCACGAGGCTCCCCCGTCCCTGGGATTCTCCAGGCAAGAACACTGGAGTGGGTTGCCATTTCCTTCTCCAGTGCATGAAAGGGAAAAGTGAAAGTGAAGTCGCTGTCGTGTCCGACTCTTAGCGACCCCATGGACTGCAGCCTACCAGGCTCCTCCATCCATGGGATTTTCCAGGCAAGAGTACTGGAGTGGGGTGCCATTGCCTTCTCTGATTCTTCCTCTATACCTTACCCCATAAAGCTAACCTGCTTTATTAACTTCATATCCTAATGCTCTCCTGAGTAATATCTTGGCTCCAGGCAGGCTCTTTATACCTTACCTGTTGTCACGGTAGTCGTTATTATAATTAGTCTCTTCGGTCATGTCCGATTCTTTGTGACCCTGTGTGCTGTAGCCCGCCAGGTTCCTCTGTCCATGGGATTCTCCAGGCAAGAATACTGGAGTGGGTTGCCATGCCCTTCTCCAGAGGATCTTCCTGACCCAGGGATTGAACCCGTCTCTTATTGGGCTGTAACACTAGCACCACCTGGGGAAGCCTTAGTGTTACACCTTATCTTTACACCTCTTGTCTTGTTTACAGCATCACCGGAACTGTGTAAGATAAGTGGGGCTTATTGTAGATAGGTACTGAATCATATAATCTTATGTACATCATTTGACTTCAGAGACTCAAGTTTTCACCTTTAATGAAATAACTCACTTATGAATCAGAATGTCCATGAGGTAGAAAGTATTCTGGAAATGAATATGGGGCTTCCCTTGTGGCTCAGCTGGTAAAGAATCTGCCTGCAATGAGGGAGACCTGGGTTCAATCCCTGGGTTGGGAATATCCCCTGGAGAAGGAAACAGCTACCCACTCCAGTATTCTGACTTGGAGAATTCCATGGATTGTATTGTCCATGGGACATGACTGAGTGACTTTCACTATAGATACAGTGTATCAGCATACTGGCTTAAATAAGCTTTTGTACCATGGAAAACTTCTATTTCATTTTGCTATCTTGATTTTAAAACTTTCTTGTAGAGAAAATTCAACATATATAAGACAGAATAAATAAAATGAACCCCTCTGTTCTCACCCCCCAGCTTTTAAACATTTATCAATTCATGACTGTCTGATTCTACAACTTTCCCCTCTTTGCTGAATAATTCAAAGCAAATTTCAGATATATTATCACTTTACTGGTAGTCTTTTACAGGAAAATTTATTCTGACTCTTAAGCAGTCAAATTATAAGCAAACTTCAGGACCACACATCTTTGTAACTTGACAAGGATCTACACCAGTGTTCTCCAGGTGGAGTTCTCAAAAGTCAGGATTGGGATTGAGGGATTGTTATCTGGGACCTAGTTAATATTTGAAAATACCAATACAAATCATTTATTACTGAGAGTGTACACACAGGGTAATGATTAATGTACTTATTTAGACAAATCTTTTCAAACATGGGTCTGAAGGGAGAAGTGGTGAGTGTGTGGGGGGCAGGCAATCAGTATTTATCCTATGTAGAAGAACAAAAGAGGCAATTAGGGAAAAGTTTTGGAGAAAGATTTGGTCACAGCCTTATAATTTAGTGAAAGAAAGAGTGATAACATGGCCATTTTTAATCTCTTCCATGTCTCCCCTTGCTGTCCTAGACTACCAGGCTGGGAGAACATCCTTTCCTGAGCTCCTACCATCCATGTTGGCTCTACTTTTGCACTGGGAATTATACTTACCTAGGAAATGTGGTATAGGAGTTGTGATATTTCATGTATGGTTTATGAAAAATACATATGGCTTCCCAGGAAGTTCTGAAAAATATAATGTAGTATGATAAATGTTTTTCTTTTTCTTTTTAATATTTATTTTGGTGACTATTTCAGTCAAGCTGCAGTTTCAGCTCAGGCCACATCAAATGCTAACCCAGCCCAGCCTGCTGCTACACAGCCTCTAAATTTGGCACATGTGCCTGGAGAAGAACCCCCACCAGCTCCAAACCTAGTGGCCCAAGAAAATCGACCCATGAATGAAAATGTTCAAATGAATGCACAGGGAGGTCCAGTGCTGAACGAAGAAGACTTCAATCGAGACTGGCTAGACTGGATGTACACGTTCTCACGAGCTGCAATTCTCCTTAGCATTGTATACTTCTATTCTTCTTTCAGTCGGTTTATCATGGTAATGGGAGCCATGCTACTGGTTTATTTGTGAGTGATGTTCATTCATTATAATTACTTTCTAAAACTGTTAAGCATGGAATCTGGCACGTGGAGGTCTGTTGTGAATACTGAGTGAAGGAATATGAATGTTGGGCTTCAGATACCTAGCATCAAGAGCAAAGCAAGTTATGTTTTGTAAGAACATTTATGAGAATTGTCTAGAAGCAGATTTTTTCCCTTTACTACTTATAAAAATTGTTAGTTCAGTTAGGTATGCTCTAGTAATCATTTAGAACTTGAGTATATGATGTAGTCTTGGAGAGGAGTTTCTTTTTAATTAATTATAGTTATCAATAGTAAGTCTGTTGGATATAGGTCAGATTTTTTTTCATAAGTAGACTCACTGTCCCTTGCTCCCCTTTTTTCTTAAGAAGCAAACAAATACCTTGTTGAATTTCATTTTGAAAAATATCAAAAAATGATTTTATGACTCCTGATATGTCTTACTAGCTCAGGATAGACTTTAAATTGATTCCTGCTTTCCTGTCATTGCTTTGAGAGGGGTAGTTCTTGACCTGAAGAAGGAAATTTGGTTTTTTCATTTATCATAGTTCAACCCATGAATGAAAATGTTCTAATCATTTTGCTGTTATAGGACACTAATATTTCATAGTGTTACGAGTAAAAACAGTTGTGACTTATTTTCTTTTCTGTTTATTTTACTGAGCAGACACCAAGCTGGATGGTTTCCTTTTAGGCAAGAAGGAGTTCAGCACCAGGCTCCCAACAATAATGCTGAAGTTAACAATGATGTACAGAATGCAAACAATCTAGAACTTGAAGAAATGGTATGCTTATGAAGTTTTCATATACTTAAATATAGGTGTTTCTTCAGCACTGTATGAGACCAATATAATAAAAGAATCCTGGGTATTTCATAGTATTGAAGAAAAGTTAACATGTTAATGTGTGGTTTAATCCCAGAGAACCTATAATACTGAGTCAGTCATATATTAGAATTAAGTGGAAAGAACTAACATCATTCTTCCTAAAAATAGCCTAGAAAGAAAGTTATGCTCATAGTGAGAAATTATTGCATTAAACTGGCAGTTATTCCTTTGAACTTGAACAAGGAGGAGTTTATCAGTTTTGGACTTGAGGAAGATCTCTAATGACCAGATAGTTCTACTTCCTTATTATATACTCATATTCCTTCTTTGGGAAGAATTTAACTCTCTCCTTTTCTGTAATGAGTTCATGGTAGCTGTTAAGATCACTTAGGAATATGTTTCTTGTTTTGTTTGAAAGGAGCGTCTTATGGATGATGGGCTTGAAGATGAGAGTGGAGAAGATGCAGGTGAAGATGCCAGTGCGATTCAAAGGCCTGGATTAATGGCGTCAGCCTGGTCTTTTATCACCACATTCTTTACTTCACTTATACCAGAGGGGCCTCCCCAGGTTGCCAATTAGACTTGAAAAACTGTGCCAGCTGCAAAGGAGGGTCTGAATTTAGGAAAGTGTTTTAAATAACAGTGCAATTTCAAAAAATTTATTACTTTCTTTTCATCATCATGTACAGAGGTGTTTTTTCTTTAAACTTCTCATGCATATGAATATTTTAAGCACAAATAGACTACTAAATATGTGATTTTTTTTTTTTTTAAGATTCTAACAGAACATAGCATAACAATATTGGTCTTCCAGGTTTTGTTAATTTCAATTATGTATATTATATCAAGACAGACTTGTGTGTCTTATTTCTTTAAAGAGCTGCTTCACATATAAATGTCTATAGCTTATAGCCCAGCCCTTCAATGTATAATTTGAATAAATATATCTATTTTCTGTGACTTGTCCTAAAAGTTTTAAACAGAATGACCTCATAGTTTTTAATGAAGAATATTAATTACCTAAAATGTGCTAGTAGCATCTTACCCAGCCATAAAGCAATAAACTTCTCAATAATCTTCATTTTGACATTTGAATAAATGGAAACTTTCTATTTTAAGGGCATGTATCCCATCAATTGGAATTAGTACCTTTAAAAAAAAGGCAGCTCTTCAATGGAATTAATAGTGATATAAAATGTTTGATATAGGCAGTACTTTTATAAAATAAGATTCTGGAAATCACTCCCTGTAATTTTTTTAAAATAAAAGGTCAATTATGGTAAAACTGTCTTGTGGTATGTTTATTTAAACTCTTCCATATTATACTGTCTCTATACAAAAATCTATGTAAATTTCAGTAGTTCTGGGGTTGCTGAAGTCTTCAAGGTCATTTTCACCTCTTTTTATTCCAGATGGATATCTTCTAGTTCTCAGGGAGTCTAAAACCTCTTTCAGTTCAGTCGCTCAGTCGTGTCCGACTCTTCGCAACCCCATGAATCACAGCACGCCAGGCCTCCCTGTCCATCACCAACTCCTGGAGTTCACCCAGACTCACGTCCATCGAGTCAGTGATGCCATCCAGCCATCTCATCCTCTGTCATCCCCTTCTCCTCCTGCCCCCAATCCCTCCCAGCATCAGAGTCTTTTCCAGTGAGTCAACTCTTCGCATGAGGTGGCCAAAGTACTGGAGTTTCAGCTTCAGTATCATTCCCTCCAAAGAAATCCCAGGGCTGATCTCCTTCAGAATGGACTGGTTGGATCTCCTTGTAGTCCAAGGGACTCTCAAGAGTCTTCTCCAACACCACAGTTCAAAAGCACCAATCTTCGGCGCTCAGCCTTCTTCACAGTCCAACTCTCACATCCATACATGACCACAGGAAAAACCATAGCCTTGACTAAACGGACCTTTGTTGGCAAAGTAATGTCTCTGCTTTTGAATATGCTATCTAGGTTGGTCATAACTTTCCTTCCAAGGAGTAAGCGTCTTTTAATTTCATGGCTGCAGTCGCCACCTCTTTATTTAAAAATCCCTGTGAAAGTCAATTTGATTTTTCTTAAGAAAGGAGTAAGTCTCTTATAGGGTAGCTAACTAAAATGGAATAAATGCAGATAGTAGAACTTACTATGGAAGAACTTTATCTTATGTGAAATGTATTATAAACGTATATATAGTACTGTTACAGTAGTATATGATGGCTGTTCACCAGGGTGAACTATGGTACATTTGTACACCGTTTGGGTTCATGATTAGGGATGGCTTGTTTCAAGGCTGTACAATCATTGCATCCAGAGGGAGCATGTGGATTTTAACCTGGGAACTAAATAAATAAACTGTCAGAGCCGAAAGAAATGTTCCATAGGTCAGATCCTAAAAATAGAGTCGATGGGTAGGGTATGAAAGCAGATGTAATTATGAGATTGAGCAGTCTCAATCTCGTCTCTTCAGTTAGGAGTTGGACAGGGGAGAACTGGAGCCACAGAATTCATAGAGGGGAGCATTATTGTGGGGGACACCTATCTGAAGGAAATGAGCAGGTCTCTGCATCCTAACTGCAGGTTGGGCCCTAAGGAGAAGGATTCTGTTCGTTGACCCCCTGTGAAAGGCTGTAGCTAAGCATTCTAATAAAAGTGAAATGTATTATACTACTCTATGTTAATTATTTTCCCTACATTGTTGATTCCCTCATATTAGTCTTACTTCCAGTAAGTCTTTGTCAGAAACTACAGCCCAGTGTCAGCTATGTTTTGGATGATTAAGGGAGGAGCTGTGTCCATGCTGGGGCCAGATGGTGCTTAGAAGGCAGTTGTAGCATGGAGACGGTTTCCAGACGGAAAAAGAGCCACACAGAAGCCCAGATACTGGTCTCTAGGCTAAGTGGTGACTAGCAACAGTCAGGATGGGATTGAAATACTTCCCAGGGCTAGACTTTCTACGTCTAGTCTAGTGTTAGTGGCTCAGTCGTGTCTGACTCTTCGCGACCCCATGGACTCTAGCCCGCCAGGCTCCTCTGTCCATGGGGTTTCCCAGGTAGGAATACTGGAGTGGGTAGCCATTCCCTTTTCCAGGGGATCTTCCTGACCCAGGGATCAAAACTGGGTCTCCCTCATTCTTTACCATCTGAGGAGATTCTGGGTCTCCTCAGATTCTTTCCATTTGAGGCACCAGGTCAAGCAGTATGGGTGAAAGCGTTGGTTTTTAATAGCTTGGTAAAAGGAAAGAGTGATCCTGAGGGCTGAAGAATTGGAAATATTTTCACCATAGTTTGATGTTACCATCTATCATCATTCTAACTAGTTCCTCTGGCTGCATCATCCCTATGGAAATTTGGCTTTTCAAAGTAGGGGAGGCAAGGCCAAATTTGGAGCCTCATTAGTGTAGACCCCGTGGCGTTTTTTGCTTCACTGAGAAGAGACTAAGGTGTGCTGCTCTGTATGTCTGCTCTCTGTACGTCTGGTGTATATTAGACCCTGAGGCCCGTTGTATCTGGAATTATGTTGATGGATGGAATGTGGTATTCCCAACTACTGATCTTCCTGAGAGTCCTGATGTGGCTAGCTGACTCACCCCTCAACATGGCATCACACACTCACTGCAACCTGGGAAACTGGCTGCATAGTGGATATAAAGCATATATATTGTATTTATATCTTACAAGGGCTTCCCGGGAAACTCAGCTGGTAAAGAAGCTGCCTGCAATTCAATTCCTGGGTCAGGAAGATCCCCTGCATAAGGGATAGGCTACCCACTCCAGTATTCTTGGGCTTCCCTGGTGACTCAGATGGTAAAGAGTCCCCTGCAATACAAAAGACCTGGGTTCGATTCCTGGGTTGGGAAGATCGCCTGGAAAAGGGAATGGCAACCCAATCCAGTGTTCTTGCCTGGAGAATTCCATGGACAGAGGAACCTGGTGGGCTACAGTCTGTGGGGTCGCAGAGTCGGACATGACTGACTTTTACTTCACTTATATCTTACACATAAATAAATGATATTTTGGTTGTTTTAATATTTAAACATTAAAAATTTTTTTTTAATTTGAAAAATTATGATAAGAATGTTTACCATGAAGTCTACTGTCAACAGATGTTTAAGTGTGTAATACAGAGTAGCATTTAAGAACATTTAAATAAGATGTAAAAACAAGAATAATGATACTTCTTGAATAAAAGTGTTGGGGAACAATGCGAGCCTTTTTAAATTAAAATACCATGGCATCTTTGAAATAAAAGTTTTTCTTATAAAAAGAGCTAAGAATAATTAGGTTTCCTATTCCAAAAGCACTTGGAGCTTCTCGACTGTCCAAGAGTCTTAGTAAGTGGAAGGCTTTTCCCAGCATCATGGGGCCTCAGCCCAAATAGGGAGGACAGTAGATCTGACTCCTTCCAGAGCACATCTCAGTGGTTACTGTCTCACATCACACTTGGGGGATAAGCCCTGGAGGCCCCAGTATAGGGTGCTAGTTTCAAGAGCCTTCTTGCCAAAGCTAACTTTGATCCTGCTGCTACATTCTAGCTCTTTTACTCCAATTGCTCTCTTTTCCAAAGTGAAAATATTGATGGCTACATAAACTATTTCATGTGGTGCAGTGAAATGGTGTGGTCCATTTTGCCCAGCTATTCCCAAGCCATAGGAAAGTTGGGAAAATTAAGATCTATATATCATCTTTACCATTTACCGTTCCTCACAGAGGGTGCATGGAGAAAGGCTGTCATTGTGTGTTAATTTATATAATAGAAACCATTATAATGTTTTAAAAATTGTTATTACTAACATCTGAACATTTGTTATATTTCTGGCTTTGTGCTAAATACTATACCTGAATTGAAAAAGCAACTCAAGATAAGTGCTATTGTTAGTTCCATTTTTCAGATAAGGTAACGAAGACTCATTAAATAGCTCACTTCAAGTCATATAGCTAGTAAGTAACAGAATGAAGTCTATTTTACTTCAGAACTTGAATTTTCTAAAAGTAATTTTTCAAATAAAGCACGTAGAGACTTCAGCTTCCAGTAATGGGTGATTAGCTTGTTTTACCCCAACCCCTCTGCTGAGAAAACTAGAAAAGTTAGGATATATTAAAGCATCAGAGAGCTATCAAGAAAGCAGGGGCCAGTACTCCACACAGATGAGACCTATGTTTGGTGCCACGTTTTACTCTTAGAAGCACCTTGTAATTCAAGAACAAGTGAGAGAAACAGCAAAATTTTTGGTAGACTTATAGGAAACAAAAATTAGAGTTCTGACTGCACCAAGAAGAAATGTCCTTTAAACATCCTGGGCTTTTTTTTATTGGATCCCCAAAGGCCTACCCCTTGAGTGAAGGAGAACTGGAAATTGATTCTATATGCACAAGGATTGAAGCCCAGCCTCAAGTGGTTTCAGTCCCTAACTGAATGAGGCAACTGGCCCCAACCCTAGTGGACAGTCAGAAGCAAAAGTAAACCCCTCTGAAGAAAGGTAACATCATGCAGTTTCTCAAATTGTCTCTATAATTGTTCAAAGTCTGTTAATCCCAATAAAACAATAACTAGCAATACAAACACATTAAGATTTGACCAAAAAGAAAATGAAACAGATAAACCTCAGAAAATTAATACATTTAGCATTATCTGCTAGAGACCTTATAATAACTGTGATCAAAATGTTAAAGGATTTACATGACAAGATGGAGAAACTTCAGAAGACAACTGGAAATTATATAAAAATAAAATTTCTAGAACTTAAAAATAATATGACTGAAGTTAAATCAGTAGATGGCTTTGATAGTCACAGTTTAAGAGAGAATTAGTGAACCAAAAGGTAAAAAATTTATTCAGAATGATGCTGTAGGAGAATAGGGCAGACAACACTTGAAGAGATAATGGCTAAGAATTTTTCAAAATTGATGAAAGACACTGAGCCACAGATAGTAGAAATATTATTGGCTTCCAAGCAGAATAAATACAAAGAAAATCATGACAAATTACTACAGAGTAAAACTGCTGAGAAACAAACTTTAAAAGTAGCCAGAGGAAAATGTAGCTTATTTTCAAAGGAGCAACAGTAAGTATGCCTAGTAAGTGATATTTTCAAAGAGCTTATAGAAAATAACAGCCAATATGGAAGATAACTTGCAGCAAAAATATCCTTTGAAAGACATTTTCAGGCAAATGAAAACAGAATTTGGCACCATTGGAAAGTACTAAAGGAAAATACTAATGGGTTTTTGGGCAGAAGGGAAATTATCACATATCACAGTTTGGAGGTGCAGAAAAAAACAGAAAAGCATTGGAAAGGTAAATCCGTGCATAAATCTAAAAGGATATTGCCATAAAATAATCAATTTATGCTTTATGGGGTCTTACATGTATAAAGAATTAAAATACATGACAAAAATAGCATATAACTCTGATGGGAGGTAAATAGGATTGAGTATCCTGACGTCCTTGAATTGTCTTGGAAATGATCAAGACACCAATTTATATGAGAAATGAATAAATCAGGGTGTGTGCTTTAATTTCTATGATACTTTTTAAAACCAATAAAAATGTAAAACTAACAGGACAGTAGAAAAGGAATATGAAATTTAAATTCAAATGAAGGCAAGAATGGAGAAAAAAAAAGTAGTTGGGAGCAAACAGAAAACAGAAAACCAGGAAGGTAGATTTAAATCCAAATGTAGCAATACATCGAGCATAAATGGACTAAATATTACAACTTAAAGACAAAACCTGGGGATTCCTTTGTATGTTATTTGTCACTTCTCTCTTGTTGATTTTAATATTTTTTGTCTTTGTGGTGGTTTAGTCGCTAAGTCGTGTCTGACTCGGTCCATGGACTGTGGCCGGGTGGGCTCCTCTGTCCATGGAATTCTCCAGGAAAGAATACTGGAGTGGGTTGCCATTTTCTTCTCCAGGGAATCTTCCTGACCCAGGAATCGAGCCCAGGTTTCCTGCACTGCAGTCGGATTCTTTACTGAGCAATGAGAGAAGCCGGCGAGCACCATGTGTGTCAGCGTGTTCCTCCTTGGGTTTGTCTTGCCTGCGATTCTGCACTTTCTAGACTAGGGTGACCGTTCCACGTCCCACCTTAGCGAGATTTTCAGCCATTGTATCTTTAAATATTTTCTCAGGTCCTTTTCCTCTCTATTCTCCTTTTTGGACCCCTATAATGCAAATATTGGTGTGTTTAGTGTTTCTTGTATCTTCTTGATCTGTATTGGATCATCTTTACTATCATTACTCTGAATTTTTTTTATGATGAGATTAGAAATCAACTACAAGGAGAACAAAACCCAATTCTACAAGACTTGAAAACAACATGCCTTAAGTACAATGTAAGGATAGCTGAAAGTAAGGTTGAAAGTAAAAAGATGGAAAAAGACTTCTCATGCAAGTATTAACCAACAGAAAACGGGTGTGCTTGGTATCCAAAGCAGACTCAAGGGTAAGAAGCATTGATAGAGTAAGAGGGTATGCAGTCACTCGGGCATTTTGCCACTCAGAAAGGCTTTGCACTCGCTTAGTGAAGGCGATGGCACCCCACCCCAGTACTTTTGCCTGGAAATCCCATGGGCGGAGGAGCCTGGTGGGCTGCAGTCCATGGGGTCGCGAAGAGTCGGACACGACTGAAGTGACTTAGCAGCAGCAGCAGCAGCAGCAGTGATGGACCAGGAAGCTAGCTTAGTCAAGAGGCATCAAATTATAAGTATCTGAAGATAGAATATGTGTGTCTGTGTGTTTTGCGGAAAACACAAGAGATAGAGTAGTAACATTCAAAAGGATGAGAAATGTGGAACGTGTAATATTTTCTTTTTTTTATCAGCAATATTTATTTAATATCTCATTATATACCAAGTATTAGAGTGTTCAAGCTGTGAAAGTAAACCAGTAAGACAAAATGGTGTTTTAGAAGGATGGTTTTACCACAAATTAATAGTTTTCTCCATAGATAGATATTTTTCAGTTGTGGTGCATTTTGGTGCTTTTTTTTTTCAGGTTGAGCAGTTTATTCTATTTTTTAATTAATTAATTAATTATTTTTACTTTACAATATTGTATTGGTTTTGCCATACATTGACTTGAATCCACCATGGGTGTACACATGTTCCCCATCCTGAACCCCCCTCCCACCTCCCTCCCCATCCCATCCCTCTGGGTCATCCCAGTGCACCAGCCCTGAGCACCCTGTATCCTGCATCAAACCTGGACATGCGATTCATTTCACATATGATATTGTACATGTTTCAATGCCATTCTCCCATACCATCCCACCCTCGCCCTCTCCCACAGAGTCCGAAAGACTGTTAAATACATCTGTGTCTCTTTTGCTGTCTCGCATATATGGTCATCGTTACCTTCTTTCTAAATTCCATATATATGCGTTAGTATACTGTATTGTGTTTTTTTTCTGGCTTACTTCACTCTGTATAATAGGATCACATTATCTTTGACAAAGGAGGCAAGAATATACAATGGAGATAAGACAATCTTTTTAACAAGTGGTGCTGGAAAGACTGGTCAACCACTTGTGAAAGAATGAAACTAGAACACTTTCTAACACCATACACAAAAATAAACTCAAAATGGATTAAAGATCTAAACATAAGACCAGAAACTATTAAACTCCTAGAGGAAAACATAGGCAAAACTCTCTCTGACATAAACCACAGCAGGATCCTCTATGACCCACCTCCCGGAATATTGGAAATAAAAGCAAAAATAAACAAATGAGACCTAATTAAAATTAAAAGCTTCTGCACAACAAAGGAAACTATAAGCAAGGTGAAAAGACAGCCTTCAGAATGGGAGAAAATAATAGCAAGTGAAGCAACGGACAAAGAATTAATCTCAAAAATATATAAGCAACTCCTGCAGCTCAATCCCAGAAAAATAAAAGACCCAATCAAAAAGTGGGCCAAAGAACTAAACAGACATTTCTCCAAAGAAGACATACAGATGGCTAACAAACACATGAAAAGATGCTCAACATCACTCATTATCAGAGAAATGCAAATCAAAACCACAATGAGGTACCATTTCATGCCAGTCAGAATGGCTACTATCCAAAAGTCTACAAGCAATAAATGCTGGAGAGGGTGTGGAGAAAAGGGAACCCTCTTACACGGTTGGTGGGAATGCAAATTAGTTCAGCCACTATGGAGAACAGTGTGGAGATTCCTTAAAAAACTGGAAATAGAACTGCCATATGACCCAGCAATCCCACTGCTGGGCATACACACTGAGGAAACCAGAAGGGAAAGAGACACGTGTACCCCAATGTTCATCGCAGCACTGTTTATAATAGCCAGGACATCAGCAGACGAATGGATAAGAAAGCTGTGGTACATATACACGATGGAATATTACTCAGCCATTAAAAAGAATACATTTGAATCAGTTCTAATGAGGTGGATGAAACTGGAGCCTATTATACAGAGTGAAGTGAGCCAGAAAGGAAAACATTTTCTTTTACAAATCAAGTAAACTGGTTTGGAGCCTATCCAGCCTCACCCCTGCTTTTTGTGATCAGCAGGTGGCGCTAGTGGTAAAGAACGCGCCTGCCAAGGCAGGAGGTATCAGAGACACTGGTTTGATTCCTGGGTTGGGAAGATCTGGAGGAGGGCACGGGCAACCCACTCCAGTATCTTTGCCTGGAGAATCCCATGCACAGAGGAGCCTGGTGGGCTACAGTCCATAGGGTCGCAAAGAGTCGGTCTCAATTGAAGAGACTACCCATGCACATGTACACATCATTATGAAATGTTACTGATAATAGATCCACACATCAAATGTGTATTGTTCTAAGTGCTTTGCAGATATTAACTGATTTAATCCTCACAACAATCCTAGGGGGTGGGTATCTTTATTAATATTTCTATTTTACAGATGGAAAACCAAGCAACTGGCAGAGTTGGTATTCAAAACAAGGCAGCCCCAGTGCCAGAGTCCCTGGTCTAAATTCTATGCAATATGGACTGTGAAATTTACAGTCTGTCCAACGTTTTGGAAAAACATTGAACTTCTCATGAGTTATCCCTTTCATTTTGATGATTCCAGGTTGTCATGGAAATTGTGCACAAGGAGATAGAGAGGAGTGTGAGAAGGAACACATGTTTATCCGGGATTTACTGTGAACCCAGGACTCATCAAGGTATAACTACCTTACATGTAGATATTATGAGCCCCCATTTTAATATGAGAAAACTAATGTTCAGAGACATTTCAGAGACTTAACAAAGTCACTTTAAGTAAGAGCAGGGAAGGGATTCTATCTTGGTCCATTTGTCTCCATCGCCTCTTTCAAAGAAACCACAGTCGCTTGTTTATGTGGCTTCTAACACTATGAAGTTAGAGCACATGTATGCTTGTTAAGTTGCTTCAGTCGTGTCTGATTGCTTGTAACCATATGTACTGTAGCTCGCCAGGCTTCCCTGTTCATGGTATTCTCTAGGCAAGAAGTCACAATTCAGTTCAGTTCAGTACAGTCGCTCAGTCATGTCCGACTCTTTGCGACCCCATGAATCGCAGCACGCCAGGCCTCCCTGTCCATCACCAACTCCCGGAGTTCACTCAGACTCACGTCCATCGAGTCAGTGATGCCATCCAGCCATCTCATCCTCTGTCGTCCCCTTCTCCTCCTGCCCCCAATCCCTCCCAGCATCAGAGTCTTTTCCAATGAGTCCGCTCTTCGCATGAGGTGGCCAAAGTACTGGAGTTTCAGCTTTAGTATCAGTCCTTTCAAAGAACACTCAGGACTGATCTCCTTTAGAACGGACTGGTGGATCTCCTTGCAGTCCAAGGGACTCTCAAGAGTCTTCTCCAACACCACAGTTCAAAAGCATCAATTCTTCGGTGCTATTGATTGAATCTTGGCGAGTTGCTTCTTCAAGGTTGTCAACCTCTGCTAAAGGACTTGTTAAACCGTCGGGAAGTGTGACTGGCGCGGCAGGGACGGTGGTGTTATACTTTACTGCTTTGACCACTAGATGGAGTTGTAACACCACGTATCTCTTCTGCTGTGGGTCTGGAGGAAGGTGATTTCAGAGTCTGGGAGCATGGGAGGACACGAGGCTACTTCAAAGCAGCAAGAGAAAGAATAGAAAAAAGGAACCTGTCTCTTGGCTTTCACATTCTGATCCTTGATGTTAAGCTCTGAGAAGGCTGGAGAGTGTGACCCTCAGTCAGCTTCAGGATATGTAGTACTGACAGCCTGGGCTTTTTTCAGACAGTCTTGAGTTGAACTCTTCGCTTCGCCAAGCCCTGGTGAGTGGACTTGGGCACGTACTCTCATTGACAATGGGCTCCCCTATCTCAGAAGTTCCTGCCAGTGAGGAGAGGTCTCTGGGCATCAAAGAACTTTGGCACTGCAATAGATGTTTATAAAACTGTAGGTCCAAAAACTCAGTAATCCTACGGGGGTATGGCCTGCCCCTGCTCAACCACTCTCCTATCCTCCTCCTGCCCCTTCTGTGGACTTGCTTGAGGTTACAGAGTCATCTGGGATTAGACTATTTCAAGGCTCTTCCCTGATGTGCTGGCAACTATCTGGAGAGCTTCCTTTAATAAAATTCTTTTGGGGAGATAGTCATAAATTTGATGGGTTTAACTGTTTTCCTTTGACCCTGCAAAAGTGTTAAGAGCATGAAAAGCAGAGAAAGACTAAGGAACTGCCTCGCATCAGAGACATGGCAACTAAATGCAATGTAGGATCTTGGACTGTGATTCTGGAACAGAAAAAGGATATCAGTGGGACAACTGGTGACATTTGAATATAGTCTGTAGATTAGTTAATAATGGTGGCTCAGACAGCAAAGAATCTGACTGTAATGCGGAAGACCTGGGTTTGGTCCCTGGATTGGGAAGATCCTCTGGAGAAAGAAATGGCAACCCACTCCAGTATTCTTGCCTGGAGAATTCCATGGAGGGAGAAGCCTGGCTGGTTACAGTCCATGGGGTCACAAAGAGTCAGACATGATTAAGTGACTAACACTTTCACTTTTGCTTCAAGTTAGTTTCTTGGTTTTGATTACTGTACTGTGGCTATGTAAAATGTCAACATTTGGGGAAGAGGGGTGAATGGGAATTCTTGTATTATTATTCTTGTATTATTTTGTAACTGTCAAGTCTGAAATTATTAAGTCTCAAAGCTCAGTAGGAAAAAATTATTAATATGAAAACATTACCTTAACACTATTATAGAATATTTCAAACATACAGAACAATATAGAGGATAAAAATAACCACTTGTATAGGTGATTCAAGGGTGTGCTATGTGTGTGGGGGGCAACACACAAATGAGTGGTTCCTGAAGGAGTTAAGCTTTGTGGTCATACTGTCTTTCTATATGCACAGTTGGCTCCTGATGATTTGAATCAGATCACTGTTTTTCAGGCAGTGAAAGTGTTAGTCTTTCAATCGTGTTTGACTCTTTGCGACCCCATGGACCACAGCCTGTCAGGCTCCTCTGTTCATGGAATTCTCCAGGCAAGAATACTGGAATGTGTAGCCATTCCCTTCTTCAGGGAATCTTCCTGAGCCAGGAATCAAACCCAGGTCTCCTGCATTCCCTGAGCCACCAGGGAAACTTTTTGACAGTCTCTACTTCACGATACATTAGCAGAAAATTCAGTGATGAGATGACAGTATTTGATAATGAGGCGGCACCTTATGCCGTAAGTCTTATTTAGTAATTCTCTTGGGAAATATTTTTCTTCCATCCTCATCTTTTATTGTGCCTGTGTGCTCAGCTGCTTAGTAGTATCTGACTCTTAGCGACCCTGTGGACTGTAGCCCTGCTCCTCTGTCCATGGGATTCTCCAGGGATATAATCATTAGTGGCTAAAACTAAAACGTATAGATGAAAATGGCCTCAGTTACTTAATGTTTCATTGACTTTTAACTTAAAACTTTATTTCTGGCTGTGCTGGGTCATTGTTTCTGGGTGGGATCTCTCTAGTTGGCTGCAAGCAGGGGCTGCTCTGTAGTTGTGGTGCGTGGGCTTCTCATTGCTGTGGCTTCTCTCGTTGGGAAGCATGGGCTCTATGGTGCTTGGGCTTCGGTAGAGTGGCTCCTGGACTCCAGGGTACAGGCTTAAGAGTTGTGGTGCACAGGCTTAGTTGCTCCGTGGCATGTGGGCTCCTCCTGGATCAGGGATCGAATCTGTCTCTCCTATTGGCAGGTGGATTCTTTGCCAGTGAGCTACCAGGGAAGCTCTGACCTTTAACTTAAAAAAATAAACTTTTAGAAGTTTTAGATTTACAGAAAAAAATCGCAAAGAAAGTGCAAAGAGTTCCCACATATCTTGCAGCCAATTTCCCTTATTATTAACCCTTTACATTGGTATGGTAAATTTGTTGCAAGAAATGAATCAGTATCAATATATTGTTATTAACGGAAGCCCATATTTTATCTCCTTAATTTACCTCATGTCCCTTTTTTATTTCAGAATCCTTTCTAGGCTATCACAGTAAATTTAGTCTTCATGTCTACCTACTACTACCTACTACTCTGGGCTGTGACTATTTCTTAGATGATTTTTGTAACTTTCTGATGACCTTGACAGTTCTGAGGAGTACTGGTCAGGTATTTTGTAGGGTGTTCCTCCTCTGGGAGTCGTCTGAGATTTTTCTCATAATTATATTGGAGTCACGTATTTTTTTTTTTGGAATAGGCACAGAGGTGAAATGACATTTTCGTCACATCATATCAGAAGCACACACGACCAACACGGCCTGTCAGTCTTGCTGTTGATCTTGATCACCTGGCTAACGTAGCGTTTGTCATATTTCCCCACTGTGAATTCACTCTTATCTCCTCCCTTTGTATTCTGTGTTCTTCGAAGGGAAGTCACTGTGTGAAGTCCACATTTAAGGAGTTGGGAGTTTGGCTCCATCACTATGAGAGCAGAGAACCTACATAAACTATTTAGAATTTTTCTGCATGGGAGATTTGTCTCTTCTCGCCTACTTATTTTTTTCAATCATTTATATGTCAGTATGAATTCATGAATACTTATGTATTTTATACTTTGAGTTTTTTAAAGCCTTTTTATTTTGTTTTGGGGTGTAGCTGATTAATGATGTGATGGTTTCAGGTGAACAGCAAAGGGACTCGCCCTTCATATACGCGTATCCATTCTCCCCCAAACTCCCCTCCCATCCGGATTGCCATGTAACATTGGGCAGAGTTCCATGTGCTATACAGTACCTCCTTGATGGTTATCCATTTTAAGTATAGCAGTGTGTGCACGTCCATTCTAAACTCCCTAACTAGCCCTTCTCCCCATCATTCCTCTGGCAACTGTAAGTTCGTTCTAAGTCTGTTTCTGATTTGTAAGTAAGTTCATTTTGGATCATTTCTTTTTTAGATTCCATATATAATAGATATCATATGATAGTTCTCTTTCTCTGATTTACTTCACTCAGTATGACAATCTCGAGGTCCATCTATGTTGCTACAAATGTTATTATTTCATTCTTTTTAATGGCTGAGTAATATTTCATTATATATTTACATATATGTATACATACATATACATATATACATATGCATACACACACACACACACACACACACACACACAGCACAACTTCTTTGGGTTTTAATCCAAAACTTCTTTATTTTGTTGCTAAGACTGTCCCAGCCTTGGCCATTGGGAGCACATTCAGTTGGCAAGACTGAAATTTGAGAGGTGGGTTGGGCAGGATGTGGATGTGGGAATATACACAGAGATGTGTTAACTGAAATGGGTGCCACAGAAAGATGGCTGGTAAGTAATTTAAAAGCAGTCCAGGTTCGATGCAGGATACTGGATGCTTGGGGCTGGTGCATTGGGATGACCCAGGGGGATGGTATGGGGAGGGAGAAGGGAGGGGGGTTCAGGATGGGGAACATGTGTACACCCGTGGTGGATTCATGTTGATGTATGGCAAAACCAATACAATATTGTAAAGTAATTAACCTCCAATTAAAATAAATACCTTTATATTAAAAAAAATAAGAATAAAAAATGCTTAAAAAAAAAAGTTACCACCTTAATGTCAAAACCAAAGATTAATATGTATTAAAATTGCAAAATTGCACTTAGGTTGGGATAAAGCCTGCAGAGAAAGTTACATATTGCAGTAGGCTGTTTTGTTCCTCAGATTCTTAGGGAAACAATGGCCGATTTCTCAACTAAGCACCTGTATACACCTTGCTTCCCTTTGCTGCTCCTCTTGTTTTGTGTGCACTAGACTGTGCTTGACTCTCTACTGTGCCCGTGAGGTCCCTGGCCCTCAGTAGGCGTCCAGGTGCAGAAAGATACTTACTGCAGCATTGCTAATAGTAGTAAAAATGGGAAACAATATGAATGGCTAAAAAGGGCAGGGTTAACAAACCTTGTTTGAAGAAAACAAGGGCGTATTTACTTGATGGAATGTCAGACAGCATTTCTAAATGATGGTTGTAAAGACTATGTTGTCACCTCAAAAAAGCATTTGGATTTTCTAGAAAATTGACCTCTCCCACATCCTTTATTAAGAAGCTGCCGGAAGATGTGTTTCTTCAGAAAAAGAAAAAAAACAAAAACAAAAAAACAGAATTGGAAAGACCTTCAGGATTCCAGATACTGGAGTTAAGAGTTACAGGCTTTAATTAACTATATTTACTAAGTTTGAAGAATTAAAAAAAAAATAAACAAAAGCAAGCCATGGGATACTGGAATCAATAGCAGAGAGAGGATAGTCAATATCAGAGAGAGGTGAAGGGAATCCACAGAGAAGTTCCTGTGGATGGTAGGATGAAGGAAGTTCCCAGGATGGTAGGCATTTTGCAGATAGAGGAGGCAGCCACAATATGCTGATAACAAAATTTCAAGATCCCTGCTGTCTTACGACCATCCCTGTGACCTCTAAGATGGTAGAATTACAAGATGGAAACAACGTAAAGTCTTAAGTTATTGCTGGAGGTGTCAAGGAGAGTTCCTTGGAGTGCATGGACTATAATGTGAACAAAGTACAAATGTGCATATGATGTGTATGCATGTATTTTAAGCTAATGAAATTATGAGATCTGTCTGTAGCTGCTATAATATATTAATACTATAGTGGCTTCTAAAATATTCATAACATTCTATTTCTTAAACAGGGAATGGGTACATAGGTGTTAATTTATTGTTATTCTTTAACTGCATATATTTTATATACTTTTGTGTACATATATTTCACAATAAACAGTCACCTTCTTCTGTACATTGTGACCACCTTCAATTGAAAGTTAATTAATCCTATTAATAGAATAGGATATGTAGGATTAGAAATTGGAACAGTGTTTTGGGAGAGTTTTCACAATATAGCTCAACAATCTAAATATTATCCTTTGATTTAGCAGTCCCACTTCTAAGAGTTGAGCCTATGGAAATAATCCTAGATATTAAAAAAGCATGCAGAAAGATGCTCATTGCAGTATTATTAATTGTGGTTTGTTAAAGTAGCATATGTCTACCAATGGACTCCCAGGCAGCTTTTCCAAATGATGGTTGTAAGGACTATGTTTAATCTCAAAAACTCATATGGTAGGCTAGATAAAAAAAGAAAATACAAAATTTTGTCTCCTGGATGAATATAGCTATGTGAAAAGAAATGTGAAACAAAAAGCTTTGTCTAGCTTTTGCCAGGTTCATCCTATCCCTAAGTGTTCTTTAGACCATTACTTTGAAAAAGAACAATAATTTAGACATAATGTATAATAGAAATGTATAAACACATAAACAGAAAACATGTTTGAATTATGGATGATATCCTTTTCTTCATTTAGATTAGTTTTAAACATTGAAACACACTTGTAATAAATATGACCATTCAGAAATACAGTTGGAAGAATTGTACACATTTATGGGTGAAGAAGGCAGATTGAAAAGGCAGGGCTATGAATGGGATGGGGACTCCTTTTGGCTCAGTGGCTGGAACTGTGACAGCAGAATTCAGTTAGTTGTCAAATGAACACGAGATGACCCCTAAAATGTCTCCCATTGTGTCTATGACCTTGCATTTCATCATTTAAAAAGAAATTACAAGATGTTCTACTGTTACAATGTTAATTTCTTCTCAAGGCTTTCCAGTCATCAAAGCTTTGTCAGAAAGACAGAAGACTCATGGATAAAATGTCAGTTCTTAAGAAGGTGGACAAACATACCTCCCCTGCTCTCCTTTTCTCTTCCCGCTGAAAAGAACAAACTGCCCTTACCTCCAGAGTAAGTTCAGTCCTTCTCTGCTGTTACTCTCTCAATTGAGCCACCATGTTTTAAAGTAGTAAGAGATTCTACTACTTCTCAAAGGTCCTTAATTGCCCTACAACTATTTCTCTTTGGAGGCTTGCCAGGGTGATGGAATCTCAGATCACAGACACAGATAAGATGGACAAAGAAAGAAAGACACAAGGAGGAGGTAAAAATGTCCATAATGAACTCACATATCTTGAGGAAACCTCTAATCTAATGAGGATGGATTTTGTTGAGAAGATTGTACATGAACAATTAATTATTCATGGCAGAGACATCATTAGGATTTCATTTTGTTTAAAGGCCTCTAAGTGACTTAGGCAATTGGTTTAAGCTGGAGAAGAATTTCAAGAAAGAGACAAGGGAAAGCTTATCATTATATTGACCTTTTGAAATATTTTCATGATGTTATGACTTGGCACATTAATTACACTCCAACTAAAAACCTCCAATGCTTTGCCTGGGCAAGAGTTTCCACAGGAGTGGGTCACGGACCAGTATGGTCAGATGGAAGCAGGTTGACAGAAATTTCTGAAAGGATTAAGAGATTTATTTCAGAATTCTATAATAATTCAATTTGGCATTTTGGTTGCTCCAGGAGTGTAAAAGGAGTCTCATTGAAATGACAACGGAATTTGTAGAACCTGTGACATTTGCACTCAACGATCCTTTCCTCAGGGACCTAGGGGAGGGGAGCACCTGCATTTATAGTAAATGTAAAGTAAGATATTAATATAAACCCTAGAGAGCTGGAGTATTACAGGCTCTATTGCCTGAGTATCTTAAAAGGCAACCATCAAAAATTGGTGTCAGGTTGACATTTCAATGTGGGGTTTATTCTAAATGTAGCTAAATGGTAAATTTATAGAGAGGCATTGGATAGAGAATCAATTTCAATGGACACTGAAGAAATGTAAGCTGAATTAATTCAGAAGTTTTTGTCTATCTTTGTATCCCAAGTACCCAGGACAGTGGCTGGCACATAGTAAGTGCCCAGGAAGTATTAGCTGTTGAGGAATTTTAAGGTTGAAAGAGTAAATCAGGGCGTGTCTATGTGGGCACCAAGTAGGAGCTGAAGTTATGGAGTGAAGTTGGTAGAAGGGAGAACTTTTTCCCTGTTTGGGAACCAAATAGCCCTGAAACACCGTTAGGGTACCAAGTGTTAGAGTTAGCACACTAGGCCTGAGCGTGGCGTGGTAGAGAGGAGAGAGCTGCAGATGCAGAGGAGGAAACCTCGGGGTTGAAGTTTCAGCTGCCTTCTGGGTCAGTGGCAGTAGCAGTGGCAGCAGCCACCACATGCAAAGATCTCCATGTTGCAGTGAGATGGAGCGTCAATAAACAAATAAGTAAATTAGAGATCATGGTAGAAGGTGATGAGTGCTACAAAAGCTTTTTAAATGGGAGTATGCCTAATACGGGGAGAAGGCAATGGCACCCCACTCCAACACTCTTGCCTGGAAAATCCCATCGACGGAGGAGCCTGGTAGGCTGCAATCCATGGGGTTGCTAAGAGTCAGACACGACTGAGTGACTTCACTTTCACTTTTCACTTTCATGCATTGGAGAAGGAAATGGCAACCCACTCCAGTGTTCTTGCCTGGAGAATCCCAGGGATGGGAGAGCGTGGTGGGCTGCCGTCTATGGGGTCGCACAGAGTCGGACATGACTGAATCGACTTAGCAGCAGCAGCAGCAGCAGCATGCCTAATACAACTTCATTTACAAACATCTACTTCTGAAGCCTGTCTCATGGAAACACAAGATATTCCTTTAACTTGATAATTCCCAGTAACATATTTTTATAACCACTGCTCAACAGATGATGATACCAAGCCAACATTTACATAGTTTTTATACAATGGCAGCTTTAATTCTTCAGCAGCAAAGTTTCCCCAGCAGCCCCCATATTTTAATATCATAACATGTGTATGTGTTTATCTCTCTCAGCCTCTCCGTCCTTCCGTGTGATGTAGAGTGGTGAGATGGCATGTTGTTTTCTTAGCTTGACACATACCACAGCCAGAATTCCATGACACAGTTTACACATTTTACAGCTGGATGTTTAGGCCTTGAGAACAGGCCTTCTTTTCTTAAAATCAAATACTTTGCTTTCAACACTGCTTCCTTGACGTGGCACAAGAAGAAGTCTTGCCCTTGAGTTTGGCTTTGAGTGAGAAATGCAAGCCCTGGGATGAGGCAGAGGGCTGAGGCCAAAAGAAATGTTTCTTCTGTTAGCTTAGCTTGTGGCCAGACTAAGAGAATTTATTTTTTCATACCAGCCGAGCACACATTTGCAGGTAGGGGAAAGGAGAGTAATGTCTGAGATTGAGTCTTGAGGTGGTTCCACCGTGCCCTGCTTTCTTTTAGCTTATTAGCAACTTGTGTTACTTGCTGCTTAAGTCCTGAGAATTTTAGGAGTCAGGTACCAAGTTATTGTTTGCAATAAAAATGTGGGCTTTGTTTGCTTGATCCTTTTTCGGGAAAAACAGAATTTGCCAAGGTGCTTGTCTTCCTTTGGTCTATACAGTCCTTCCCACCTTCCACATTTATAAAGATAGCTGTGGTTCTTTGTTTTCTTCACTCATTCGAATCTAGGAAGCATACTGGTCAGAAGGCTGAACACTAACACTCTTTTCTGTGAGCTACAGTGAAATAAACTAGAGATTTCATGCATCACTCTGATAGTATTCTGTTTCCTTCATTACTATAATTCCATTATTGCAGGAAAAAAAAGATGATGCTACCTGGATGGAAGGGGGATCAGTGCAGTACACATTCTTGGAAATGTGTGAGTGGTGTGTATAATGATGCAGGTTTCCATCTCATTTACCTTTGTTTTGTACACACTACAAATAAGTAATCTGCAAAGAAGCTGGGGGTGAGGTGGGGGAGGTGACCCCAGCCATAGCTTTAAAACCTGCCTCTACATTAGGATCACTATTACTATTTGGCATGAGGCCAAAGTTTCATCTTCTAACCACTGAAAGTCTTCAGTCTGTGAGAAAAAAATGAAAATAATTCAAAACAATGATGTAGCTTACATTTCTTCCCTGAGAAAAATGATGTCAACTAAATCTGTACCTTTAACCCAGTCTGACTTGCCTGTAAAGGCAACTGGCAAATAGTCACTGTGGGTACTTTAGCTCAATGGGCTCACTTTTTGGATGCTAAATTCTAGTTCCATCCCTGTTATACTTGGCTTCTGCCATTGATTGGTCTCACAGCATCAGCCCTACTTTTGCTGGACGAACTTTATGTTTGAATTTTGTTTCTCCAACTTTGACTCTCAGATGGCCTAGGAACTCATCTGATTTGTTCCCCCTCATGATTGCTTCAAGTATATCAACCTAGGGTCTGAGCATCAGAGGTCTACCTGGGCTCAGGTCAGGCCACCATAACTGCCTGAATATTTGGATTTCAAACAGTAAAAGCAATGCTGATCCCATCCACTGTGATTATGGTCACGATGAAGGTACTTTGGATGTGCTGCACAGTCGTGTTCCTTATCTGCAGTCTGAGACCACAGTCTTAAGCCTTCCTCTGAAGTTTGAGGGCTCAGCTATAGATTGGAAGTGTCATGATTTGCTTAGGAAGGAGATCAAAAGTTTCATATTCCATGTGATAGACACAGTAATGGCAACACAAAAATGTTTACATTAGAATCCCTAGAACCTCTGACTATGCTGGCAAGAGGTAATTAAGGTTATAGAAAGAATTAAGCTGCCAAATCAAATGATCTTAAAATCAGGATATTATTTTGGATTATAGAGGTAGGCCTATGCAACTACAAGTGTCCTTTAAAGAGGAAGGGGCTTCCCAGGTGATGCTGGTGCCAAAGAATCCGCTTGCCAATGCAGGAGAAGCAGGAGACCTGGATGTGATCTCTGGGTTGGGAAGACCCCCTGGAGAAGGAGATGGCAACCCACTCCAGTATCCTTGCTTGGAAAATTCCATGGACAGAGGAGCCTGGCAGGTTACAGTCTATGGGATCACAAAAAGTCAGATACGACTGAGTGACTGGTGCGCGCGCATACACACACACACAAAGTAGAAGAGGGAGGCAGATGAGCAGGTCAGAATTAGAGATTTGAAGATGATATGCTATTGGCTTTGAAGATAGAGGGAAAAGCTGTGAGCCAAGAAACACAGAAGCTAGAAAAGGTAAGGAACTGGATTCTCTCTTAGAGTCTCCTGAAGGAACATAGTCCAGGTGACACCTTGATTTTAGCCCAGTAAAACCCATTTCTGAATTATGACCTCCAGAACTGTTAAGATAATAAATCTGTGTTGTTTGTGGCAAACTGTTACAGCAACGATAGGGAACAAATATAACCCTCAACAACAAAAAAGCCCTTTCTATTCTATGATGAATTTTTATAACCTAAAAAACATCCTTCTTGAACATGAAAGATTAAACTGCTACTTAAAATGCCTGGACTACTGTAAATACAGCTTTTTGTGTACATCCTTAACTAAATCCTTAAATAAGAAACTTAAATATGAAAGTGTTTGCTCAAAGGATATGGACATTTCAGAGACAAATTTCCTGATAAAATGCACAATATCTCCAGAAGTATAGAGTGACCTTTCTGTGAGCTCTTGCCAATAACTATGAATTTATTTTTAAATCTTTGCCAATTGTTAGATGAAAAACTGTTTTTCATGTATACAATAAATATTCCTAGAGTAATCACTTTGTGCCAAGTACTGCACTGTACAATGTGCTATTTTAACTTCAAAATGTGTAGTTGCTTGTTGAGATTAAACATTTTTTCATAAATGCAATATCACACACATACACGTGTGTGTGTGTGTGTGTGTGTGTGTATTCTGCTTGTAAAACTCGCTCTGGCTGTGGTGAGACAAATGGACAGTGGAGGGGACTCAGGGCCAGAATCGAGGTCCAGAGATCGCTCCACAGGCTATGGCAATAGTGCAAGTGGTGGCTGAGGATGGCTGGGCTGCGTGTGGCAGTGCAGAGGATGAGAAGGGGTCAGATTTGAGGTGTTCTGTGAGGCAGAGCTCAGAGGGCCTGCTGATGGATTGCAACGGGGGCTGTGAGGGAATGAGGAAAATCAGAGTCACAGTATGAGATAGAGGCTACCATGTGTAAACGCCTTCCAGCACATGCTGCTGCTGCTGCTGCTGCTGCCAAGTCGCTTCAGTCGTGTCCGACTCTTCGACTCCGTAGACGGCAGCCCACCAGGCTCCCCCGTCCCTGGGATTCTCCAGGCAAGAACACTGGAGTGGGTTGCCATTTCCTTCTCCAATGCATGAAAGTGAAAAGTGAAAGTGAAGTCGCTCAGTCGTGTCCGACTCCTAGCGACCCCATGGACTGCAGCCCACCAGGCCCCTCCGTCTATGGGATTTTCCAGCACATGTCTAGTGAGCAGTAATTGTTATTTCTGTTCGTAATTTCTTCTGTTTTCCCTGGACATTTGGTCATTTTTGGATCAAAGGACTCAAGGTAGCTCTTGGTATTAATTAATGTTGCCCATAGCTCCCAAAGAGCGCATCTGTAGTGGAATGAATTTGCCCGTGTTACTTGCTACAACAAAGGAGCCCACACCAGGAAGTAACTCAGGATTTAAACTTGTGACAGGTGATTTTGTGGAGTGTTTAAAGAAGCAGGGGACTTCTCTGGATTGAATACTGTCAGGAGGTAATATTAAATCTATGCTTAGATAGCAATAATTTTTACCTGGGAGATGAGAAAGAAATGGAGTGGAACTAAAGGTATAATTAGCAAAAAGGCACTGGTCATTCATGTTGGCTGAAAGAGGGAGACATTTGATTATTTGCATGTTTCAGTATCCTTGCTTTTGTCCTCAGACATAATTTCAGAGGAGTCTCACTTTTGGCTTATTCTATCATGGTCCCTTGGACTGCAAGGAGATCTAATCAGTCCATTCTGAAGATCAGCCCTGGGTGTTCTTTGGAAGGAGTGATGCTGAAGCTGAAACTCCAGTACTTTGGCCACCTCATGTGAAGAGTTGACTCATTGGAAAAGACTCGGATGCTGGGAAGGATTGGGGGCAGGAGGAAAAGGGGATGACAGAGGATGAGATGGCTGGATGGCATCACTGACTCCATGGATGTGAGTTTGAGTGAACTCCGGGAGTTAGTGACAGACAGGGAGGCCTGGAGTGCTGCGATTCATGGGGTTGTGAAGAGTCGAACATGACTGAGTGACTGAACTGAACTGATCATGGTCCCAGAGTGACCGCATCTAACATTGATATTCTGTGAAGTTGTATCTTTAGTAGAACATCAGGGTTGTGCCATTAGTGCCAGCTGATGGCTTTCATATATTTTTTTTTGTTCTCTAATTCTCAGTTTTGGTCAAGGGCAGATAAAGTTAGGTCACAGGACCTTAATCTGTGATGTTGAGATTCTCACCATTACTGAGATTCTGCCTGTCAGGAGGTTGTCCACAGAATATCATTTGCGCTTGGACAAGTTAGCACTTCTTGCTCCTTGACTGTGGGGTGCATTGTTGAGTGATCTGGCATGATAGTGATTGTGCATGGCACAATGGTTGTCTCTGCGTGGGCTGTCCCAGTCAAGTGGGATATAGGCAATTATGAAAGAAAAAATTAGGCTTTATAAGAAGCTGGCAGATAACTAAATGCAGGCCAGGAAAACATGTCCTGGAGTCCAGGTGGGTCTGCTCTAGGGATCCAGGTCATGCCCCATTGTTTTAGTCTAATCACAGACTCCTCCATTTCTCCAATTGTACTTATGTTGGAAAAGTAAGGAGTATTTACTGTAGTATTAATTCCCTCTTAGCTATGATCTTAATTAATTCCTTGGGGCCTTCAGAGTAAAGATAGTGTGTAGATAAAAGTAATACTGTAAGGAGCACAGATTCTATTGAATAATCAGTCATTTTTTTTTACTGGAAAAACTTTTTCTAGTTTTACTCAATTTATATAGCAATTTTCAGTGAAAGATTTACTAATAACCCTTCATGACTGTGTTTGGATGTATACACATATATAAATATAAAATAATAAATATAAATATTTTAACTATAGCTTTAAAATATAATTAACCTATTAATACATTTCAAAACAATGTATATATTATATTGAACCTATCATTAAATATTTTTCCATCATTCAGATATATTTAAATGATTATTTCATCAGTGAGTGACATGGCATGGAAGAACTTGATCCTTAAATGATAGTACATCTATTTCTGACACTTTATCAAATTAGACAACATATTTCTAGACAAAATGAAAATACAACCTACAGAATTGGAGAAAATATTTTCAAATATTTGCAAATAATTGACAAGGGTTTAACTTCCAAAATATACAAACAGCTTTACAACTCAACCAGAAAAAACCAAAAAACCTAATCAGAAAATGTGCTGAAGACTTAAATAAATGTTTCTCCAAAGAGAAATCCAGGTGGCCAACAGGCATGTGAAAAGATGCTCAACATCACTAATTATTTCACTTTTACTTATTAGAGAAATGCAAATCAAAACTACAATGTGGTACCACCTCATACCAGTCAGAATAGCCATCATTAAAAAAACCTACAAATAACAAATGCGAGAGAGAGTGTGGAGAAAAGGGAACCCTCCTACACTGTTGGTAGAAATGTAAATTGGTACAGCCACTGTGAAAAACAGTATGGAGGTTCCTCGGAAAACTAAAAATAGAATTATCATATTCCACTCCTGGGCACATTTCCAGACAAAGCTACATGTCAAGAAGATTCATGCATCCCTATGTTCATAGCAGCACTATTCTCAATAGCCAAGATATGGAAACAAACTATATGTCCATCATCAGATGAATGGGTAAGAAAGATGTGGTACATATATATAATGCAACACTGCTGCTGCTTCTGCTAAGTCGCTTCAGTCGTGTCCGACTCTGTGCACCCCCATAGATGGCAGCCCACCAGGCTCCCCTGTCCCTGGGATTATCCAGGCAAGAACACTGGAGTGGGTTGCCATTTTCTTCTCCAATGCATGGAAGTGAAAAGTGAAAGGGAAGTCGCTCAGTTGTGTCCAACTCTTCGCGACCCCATGGACTGCAGCCTACCAGGCTCCTCCGTCCATGGGATTTGCCAGGCAAGAGTACTGGAGTGGGGTGCCATCACCTTCTCCCAATGGAATGCTACTCAGTTGTAAAAAAAAAATGAAATAATGCCATTTGCAGTGACATGGATGCAACTAGAGATTATCATACTAAGTGAAGTAAGTCAGAAAGAGAAAAATAAATACCATATGATATCACTTATATGTGGAATCTAAAATATGACACAGGTGAATCTATGTATAAAACACAAACAGAATCACCGACATAGAGAATAGACTGGTGGTTGCCAAGGGAGAGGGGTTGGGGGGTGGATGAATAGGGGGCTGGGGTTAGCAGATATAAGCTTTTATGCATACAGTGAACAAACAACAAAGTCCTACTGTATAGCACAGACAACTGTATTCAATATGGAAAAGAGTATTTTTAAAATGTATATATATATATGTTTATATATATATACACATTTCTTTCATTGTTGGGAGTAAGCCAGAAGTCATTATAATTTTGGATTTATCATCTGAATACACTGATTTGAATAAGCAATCAATCAAATCACATCTATTTAGGAAACTACAAAGGCCCCAGGAGAGGTATAGAGGTAGTCAAGGACCCTAATGAGTATCCATATCTGAGTGATATGGTGAACAAAGAGGAGGGTGTAGAAACCTGTTGTGAGCTGGAAGGGGGCAGCACTGTGGAGAGCTCAGGTGCACACCACTCTGAGAGGAGCTGTAGTTGGAAACATGACAGAAGACAGAATAAACAGAGGAAAGGTTTTGGGTTCGGTTCAGTTCAGTTCAGTTCAGTTGCTCAGTCGTGTCTGACTCTGTGATCTCATGACTGCAGCACTCCAGGCTTCCCTGTCCATCACCAACTCCTGGAGCTTATTCAAACTCAAGTCCATTGAGTCGGTGATGCCATCCTCTGTCATCCCTTCTCCTCCTGCCTTCAATCTTTCCCAGCATCTGGGTCTTTTCCAATGAGTCAGTTCTTTACATCAAGTGGCCACAGTATTGGAGTTTCAGCTTTAGCATCAGTCCTTCCAATGAATATTCAGGACCGATTTCCTTTAGGATGGACTGGTTGGATCTCCTTGCAGTCCAAGGGACTCTCAGGAGTCTTCTCCAACACCACAGTTCAAAAGCATCAATTTTTGGGTGCTCAGCTTTCTTTATAGTCCAACTCTCACATCCATACAAGTTTATAAATCCAAGTATAATTATGGAGGGACCTTCTAATGTACCCCCAGTGTGCCGTTTCTCCTGCTGATGCTACTCAACTCATTGTAGGTGGCTAATCATGTAGCTCTAATTCTGTCTTGCCTCCGTGACTCTAGGGAGGAGACAGTGAACTAGCAGAAACTGGCTCACTTTCTACTGCCATAGGTGAGCTGACCTTGGACAACTGCCGCACTGAGGTTGTGTAATTCTCACAACAACCTTGGTGGTGGATAGAATGGTGATCTTGATGTTTCACAGGAAAAACTTGAAGGTTAGATGTGGCAAGTCAGTACATTGCCCACATGCACAAATCTCATGAGTGAGCTAGCCGGTTGTGAATGCAGGTGGTCTGACTCTAGAGTCCACACTAGTCCATGCTCTCACATCTCCTCTTGTTCTAGGTCTACCCCACTCCTCCAAGTCACAATTGTGTTGCAAGTGTCCCGTGTTAGTGACTTTGACTCCGAGGTTTTCATGCTGAACAACTGAGTGGATAGTGGTATTGTTTCCTGGAAGACAGGGGTGGGGCAGGTCTGGGGAAAGGAGCTGTCAATCAAGATTTCTGTTATGTGTGGGGTGCTTATTAGACAAAGTGGAGAGCTGAGTCAGCAGTTAGATTTATAAGACTGTTAAGACTAAGGACAGAGACTTACAAAATTTCCTAGCAAGACATTACCTGTGAATGCTTATTGAATTTGTCCTCCTTTCTCCTTGTGTCCCCTTGTTTTCTGCTGGTTTCAGTTCCCGGCAGAGCACTTGGGGAGGCCCTGTCATGTGCTGTTGCCTGGTGGAGCCATGGCTATAAGGGAACTCTTGGGGCTGGGCTCCAGGGCCACGTTGGGCCATGGCCCTCTGAGACATTGTCCTTGAAAGTTATTCTCAGGAAGGTGAGCAGGGAGGTGACTATGATATCTGGTGGCCTGAGGTCAGGCTCTGACTTCCTTCAACTCTCTGGGCGTCAGTGACATGTGCAGCCATGGTCAGATTTTTCATAGACCTTTCATATACTTTTACATAGAAATCATTTGGAAATTTTTATTCAGCTAAAGGTAGGCTGTCTGGCAAGAGATACACTTTTGTTAGTAAAAACTTATCCCTTTGACTCAGGAAAAATGTAAATCCACTGACAAACTCAGGTCTGATAAAAAAAAAGTGAGGGAAGTCCTCTCAGGGTGCTCTGACCTCCAGAATCAGCCATCAGGGCCCATGTGTAGAAAAGCCATGCCGAATTGACAAGGACCCACTGATTGGTATAGGGAAGCATATGCTATAAATGAGGCCATATGGGTGGGTTGAGAGAGAGAGAAAGCAATGTGGTGGGGGTAGGGGACATTGTTTCTCATGGAACACACTAGGGCCTCTAGGACCTGCTGGAGAGCCATCTCAGATAGACCGCCTCCATTTGATGATGGGGTGCTGCAGCACGTTCAAGCACCATCCACGCCTGTGGGTGCCTGCACCGCAGCCTGGACCTATGGTAGAGCCTCCTCTTGTTCTGGAACACACTAAAAAGGGGGAGCCTTTCAGATCACTGGGTAAATGGGCTGGAATAACATGACCATGACCAAATGAGGTATACATTAAACCCCAAGAGACTTACTAGGGATTGTGTTTTACTTTGTGGTAAGAAGGACCAGATGCAGCAATATACCCTTCATCTTGGAAGGGATATACTGACATGCCTCAGACCACTGGACCCCTCAATTTTTCACTGAGGTTGAAGGGCTCTGATTTTCAGGGAGACTTCTTTCCTATTTCTGCCATGCAAGTATCTTATCAACAGGTCTAGAGTAGTCACTACTTCCTCTCAACAGATCCAGTTAGCATAAATATTATCAATGCAATGGGCCAGAATGATATCATGCAGAGTGGAAATGGTGACCAAGAGCCCTATAAACTAGGGCTGGAGAGTTGACACCTCTGAAATAGGAGAGTGAAAGAAAATTACTGGCCTTCTCAGCTGAAAGCAAACTACCGTTAGTGGTCTTGACTAACAGGTAAAGAGAAAAATGAACACATTTGCCAGACCAATACAGCTGATCAGGTTTAAAGGAATTTGTTGATTTGCTCCAGTAATAACACTATATTTGGAATAGCAGCTGCAATTGCAGTCAACACCTGATTAAGTCTATGCTAATCCACTGTCATTCTGTCTACTGCACAGGCCAAATCAGCGAGCTGAATGGGGATGACTGGGGATGGATGGGTAGGAATCACCACCTTTGCATCTTTCAAGTGCTCCATGGTGGTACTCTCTGCAATGTCTCCAGGAATGAGATACTACTTTTGAATCACTATTTTCCCGGGTAGAAGCAATTCCATTAGTTTTACCTGGATTTCCTATAATAGTCTGAGCATAAAAATGAAAAAGGCTGCTGCTTCATTTTAACCCTCCAAATCTCACATAAAGTATCTTTTGAGATATGCCTTAACCAGAAATATTTCTGGGACTTCTGGGAGATATGGTTCAGCCTAGCCAAGTTGAATTGTTTAAAAACATAAAAAACTACAGATATCTTCACACTTCAGCATGCTTTTTAAAAAAATTATGACATTATATTCTCTAACTGTATGCCATTGTGGTACTTTGTTATGCCTGTTTTACAGAGGAGCCTTTTGGGCTACAATCCATAGGGTCAAAAGGACTTGGGACGACTGAGTGACTAACACTAACAGGATGTACTTATCTGATGGTATTTTAAAGGACTTTACATGGCATGTGGAGCTGATGCAAAATAACATTATAAGAAAATTTGTCCCTTTTAAATTATCTTTAGTGTTATGTCAATGAAAATTTCTTAGGTTAATACCAGTATGTTTCTAACACCTCTCACCTCTGTAACATTTTCCTGCAAATGTGTGTGTGCTCAGTCATATCTAGCTCTTTGCAACCCCCTGGACTGTAGCCTGCTGTTCCTCTGTCCATGGGATTCTCCAGGCAAGAATACTGCAGATCCCTTTCTCCAGAGGATTTTCCTGACCCAGGGATTGAGCCCGTGTCTCCTGCATCACCTGCATTGTCAGGGGGCTTCTTTACTACTAAGCCACTGGGGAAGCCCATAACATTTTCTTATCTCACTTTAAAAAAGAAAGAACAGGCCTCTGACTTAGAGCCTAGCAGAGAATAGTATCCCTAATATACACAAATATAGAGTTCAAAGCCGGGCAAGCTTTCCATCATCTGTCATTTATTTATTTATTCAAATTTGTGGTATAATAGAGATTTTCAATTCTTTTTAGAATAAATTTACTTATGTAGAAAAGGAAAATGATTAAATTTCCCAAAGAAAAACAATCGGTTCATTAATTTTATGATAATACAGGTAAAACTGTAGCCCAAATAGTGAATTTGGTATGTGAATTACTAAAGTCTCAGAAGACTCTTCTCAACTGTGTTGCTTTTCACTAGGAAACTCACTTCCCTTGAGAAGACATGTTTTAGCCATAGCTTCAGTGAATGAGGGCCACTAAAATATTAATTAGTTGAGCATTCTTAAGCATAACTGAATCAGCTTCAATTTGCCTAGACAGATAGACATTTTAGTGGTTCATAGCAAACTGTAATAAACTGAGTAACTGTAGGCTTTAATGTAATCTCACACAATCCTATTATATCCCAGTTCCTTTTTTGACCGTTTTAGGACGGTTCTTGACCTAAACACACACACACAATCTACAGTTCTGAATGTCTTCTTTCTGTACTATGCCAAGGAAATCAATAGATCGAATGAATTGATATCTTGTCATGTCTTCCATTTGTAAAAGCACTGTCCCAGGAAAGGCACAATGAGCGTTTCCCAGGCATAATAAATGTTTACTAAGCACTGTTTGTGAAGAGCTCCCTGTTTTTCATTTCCATGAGTTTTAGGACTTTAATAACATATTTTGTTTCCCTTAAATTAATAAATTCATGGTCAATTCTATTGCTGCATCAGAAAAGGTGGGAGAGCTGGCTGAGTTAGACACAGATTTGCTGTTTCAAATAAACTCCTTTTGAAAGTTCAGTGTAGATGTATAGATCAGTCTTGTGGACTCTGTGGGAGAGGGAGAGGGTGGGGAGATTTGGGAGAATAGCATTGAAACATGTATAATATCATGTACGAAACGAGTCGCCAGTCCAGGTTCGATGCACGGTACTGGATGCTCGGGGCTGGTGCACTGGGACGACCCAGAGGGAGGGTCGGGGAGGGAGGAGGGAGGAGGGTTCAGGATGGGGAACTCGGGTATACCTGTGGCGGATTCATTTCGATATTTGGCAAAACTAATACAATATTGTAAAGTTTAAAAATAAAATAAAATTTAAAAAAAAAAAGAAAGTTCAGTGTATAATGTGTTTAGAGGTAAATGACAGTGTCAATTATGCAGTCCAGATAGAATTATCAAGAATTATACAGTCCCCATATAGAACAATCGGCATGAAATCCAGTGATCCTCAGCTACTTCTGCATAAGCAGTGAGTTTGTCAAGTGATTATAAGATTAATAAATTAATGCACTCAGTCAAAATGAAATAAACCAAACTACCATTTATTGAACATCTATTATGTACCAGGTTCAAAGCCATACTTGGGATAAATAGGGCTGTGTAAGGTATTCAGGTCAGGAAGCAACAGTTAGAACTAGACATGGAACAACAGACTGGTTCCAAATAGGAAAAAGAGTACATCAAGGCTGTATATTGTCACCCTGCTTATTTAACTTCTATGCAGAGTACATCATGAGAAACGCTGGGCTAGAGGAAGCACAAACTGGAATCAAGATTTCCGGGAGAAATATCAATAACCTCAGATATGCAGGCGACACCACCCTTATGGCAGAAAGTGAAGAACTAAAGAGCCTCTTGATGAAAGTGAAAGAGGAGAGCGAAAAAGTTGGCTTAAAGCTCAACATCCAGAAAACTAAGATCATGGCATCTGGTCCCATCACTTAATGGCAAGTAGATGGGGAAACAGTGGAAACAGTGGCTGACTTTATTTTTTGGGCTCCAAAATCACTGCAGATGGTGATTGCAGCCATGAAATTAAAAGGTGCTTACTCCTTAGAAGGAAAGTTATGACCAACCTAGACAGCATATTAAAAAGCAGAGACATTACTTTGTCAACAGAGGTCCATCTAGTCAAGGCTATGGGTTTTTCAGTAGTCATGTATGGATGTGAGAGTTGGAATATAAAGAAAGCTGAGTGCTGAAGAATTGATGCTTTTGAACTGTGGAGTTGGAGAAGATTCTTGAGAGTCCATTGGACTGCAAGGAGATCCAACCAGTTCATTGTAAAGGAGATCAGTCCTGGGTGTTCATTGGAAGGACTGATGTTGAAGTTGAAACTCCAATACTTTGGCCACCTGATGTGAAGATCTGACTCATTTGAAAAGACCCTGATGCTGGGAAAGATTGAGGGCAGGAGGAAAAGGGGACGGCAGGATTAGATGGTTGGATGGCATCACTGACTCAATGGACATGAGTTTGGGTAAACTCCGGGAGTTGGTGATGGACAGGGAGGCCTGGTGTGCTGCGGTTCATGGGGTCACAAAGAGTCAGACACGACTGAATGACTGAACTGAACTGAAGACAGGCTGACTACCGTCTGGAAACTTTTGGTTTTAATAAGAAAGAAAGCTAGACTAAATAAGTTCCAGAAAAGTGAGATAGAAGCAAAAATAGAGGAGAGTGCCAGGGATGGTGGTGGCACAGAGGAGGCTGTGATCTGCTCTATTGGGAAGAGGCAGGGAGCATAACACAGAGGGAGAAGGGGATGGGTCTATGGGGTCGCACAGAGTCGGACACGATTGCAGCAACTTAGCAGCCGCAGCAGCAGAGGGTCCAGATGGTGAGGAAGAGTTACAGAAGTGCTAAACAAAGGCAATGAAAAGTCATTACAAAGTGGAAACTGATTCTAAGAAGGAGGATTAATTCTAAAGTTACTGAAAGAAAGTGAAAGTGAAGTCGCTCAGTCGTGTCCGACTCTTTGCGACCCCATGGACTGTAGCCTACCAGGCTCCTCCCTTCATGGGATTCTCCAGGCAAGAGTACTGGAGTGGGTTGCCATTTCCTTCTCCAGGGGATCTTCCCGACCCAGGGATCGAACCTGGGTCTCTTGCATTCTAGGCAGACACTTTAACCTTTGAGCCACCAGGGATTTTCTAAAATCCCTACTCTTTGGAACTGATTAGTTTTAAGGTTTATTATGACTGCATTCATTTACAGCTTATAGAAAGCCCAGTTAACAGTACTCTAAATAGGAGAGGATTTATTTGTTTGAAGCAACAAGGAGGGTAACACAGGTGAGTTAGGTCTGGGTGTGATAGTTCAGGGATGCATTTGTAAACCGGGCTCTTCTCATCCTTTTCCTGCACTAGCACTAGTGTCAGAGAAGGCGACGGCGCCCCACTCCAGTGCTCTTGCCTGGAAAATCCCAGGGATGGAGGAGCCTGGTGGGCTGCAGTCCATGGGGTCGCGAAGAGTCGGACACGACTGAGCGACTTCACTTTCACTTTTCACTTTCATGCATTGGAGAAGGAAATGGCAACCCACTCCAGTGTTCTTGCCTGGAGAATCCCAGGGACGGGGGAGCCTGGTGGGCCGCCGTCTATGGGGTCGCACAGAGTCGGACACGACTGAAGTGACTTAGCAGCAGCAGCAGCAGCACTAGTGTATAGCCTTTGTCCTTGTATTTGTGCCTCACGGTCACGGGCTGCAGTTACAGGTTCTTGTCCACATCACAAGCAGGAAGATAGAAGTGGGAGTGAAAAGGGGAGGGGACATTAAAGCTAAATGTATTCTTTTAAAAAAGCTTTTCTGGAACTTCCCTCTAGAGACTTTGACTGACATCATAGACCAGAACCTGCCTACATGACTATCCCATTTAAGTATGAAGGAGTCTGAATATCAAGAATATTAGATTTCTAGCCCATGACTGAGGAAAGCATGCAAGAAGGGGGCTATGAATACTTTGTGAATAGCTAATGTACAACATTTAGCACAAAGGTCTTGCAGGGGAGACACTTAAAAACCAAAATCATACAATTGTGGCCCTAAGATTAGTTTAAAGGAGGTTTAACTAAACCTCAAAGGAGGAGAAAACATCTCCTCTAAGTTTTTTGTTTTGTAGATGAGACAGCTCAGGCCCAGAGAGGCGAAGTGACTTGCTCAGGATCACACAGACAGCTAGAGACAGAGCTGAACTAGAACGCAGGTCACCCTGTTTCCAGCCCTAGGCCTGTTCCCACGTACCCTGAAATGACGTGAAGAACTTTGAGTATAGTTTACATGGATCTCAAGTCAAACTGAAATCACAAAATATTGAAAGTATCCCTAATTATTATAACCAGAACAGAAAGATAATAGCCATGAGAAATAAAAACTCTCAAAGAAACTGAAGCCTTAAGATATATGAACAAATAAAAATAAAATAGTTCAATGTGTACGTGGTATCCCTGGAGAAGATGAAAGACCATAATTTATATTGTACAAGAATAAAACCCTCCATCTTTTGAGGAACAAAGATCTAAGCCAAAGTTGGTTTTTCCAAGGGGAATTTAGCCTAAAATGTGTTCATCAAATCTTTCTCCTAACCCTTCTTCAGATCTGTAAAAGCAAGAAGTTATTCCTCCACAAGAAAGCTATTTTTCAGTCCTGTGGAGCCTATTTCTAATGACAGCACTCCTGCTTATCACAGAATGTCTACAGGCCTGGCAAATGGTAGTTTGCAGAGGGGGAGGATAATGAATGAGAAAAACATTCCACAAAGACACTTTTCTTCCTTTTGCAGTGAGAAAAGCCTTTTGTTAGATTATTGCCTCTTGCTTAAAGGAAGGCCACTGAACATCCACACTGCAGTTTAAACTATGAAGAACGCAGGTTGTCTTATTAAAACATATGTAAACACTGATTTGGAAAGTAAATTATGTGGAGATGTTGTAATGACCCAATTCAGAAGTAAAGATGTCAGATATTACCTTCCACCCCTAAATATTTTGTGAATGAAACATAAGAGATACATGATTCCCCATTTCTATAAAGTTTATCCATCAAAGCCCTAATGTAAGTGGTTGCTCAGATAACCTCTGTCTGAGGTCTGTTGTCTTGATGTGAGTCAAGTATGTTGGTGGCTTGTTCTTAAGCCTGTCTTTAGAGATTTTTCTCATTTTGTGATATTTTGTGTTTTCAAGTACTATTTTAAAATTTGCTCATGCTGTCTTAATGTCTGCCCTGAATTTCACCACTTTGAAGCCATATGGCAATCAGCGGCCTCCTTAGTTATACCACTAATGTGGGTCGAGAGTCTGCCTGTAATGCAGGAGACCCTGGTTCAATTCCTGGGCAGGGACGATCCACTGGAGAAGGGAACGGCTACCCACTCCAGTTTTCTTGGGCTTCTCTGGTGGCTCACAGGGTAAAGAATCCGCCTACAATGTGGGAGACCTAGGTTCGATCCCTGGGTTGGAGAGATCCCCTGGAGAAGGGAACGGCTACCCACTCCAGTATTCTGGCCTGGAGAATTGAATGGACAGAGGAGCCTTGCAGGCTACAGTTTATGGGGTCACACAGAGTTGGACATGACTGAGCAACTTTCACTTTCAATATGAGTAGAACTTTATTATAATTTCATGGTATAAAAAATTGTATTTTATTTTCTTGTGCTTAGCATATGGTAAGCACCCAGATATCTACTAAGTGAATCAATTTATATGTGTCTTTCCAGCTTTCAAACTTATATACATTGCAGTGAAATACTGAGGTCCATCTGACCTAACCACTATGTAGAATTCTTGGCCATCTCTGAATATGGCCACATTCCTCTCATCTCAGTGAAGTGAAGCCATTGAAGGAATTCAGAGTATAAATGGGCTGTATATGTTATTTCTGTCATATGGATAACAACAAGAATAAATGACCTCATTAATCACAATCATCAGGAATGCAGAGTGTGGAAGATGATTCGTGGCTATTACTGAGTTAAAAGTGCCAGAGTTTTACCCTGCAAATCACTAGTATGCGTTTTAAAAGATCAGTTTGGGATATTAACATCTTCATTATTTTTCTGCTTGTTTTTCTAAGGCTCCACCAGTTTCTCTTTGCAGAAAGCACACTTTCTTCATGTCAAAATCTCCTCCGTTTGGCTGTACTGGGGGTCACCTCCATCCTGTGGGCTCCAACCAGTCCAGACGCCTCTTGCCTCATGGAGAGCTCTCCTTGGCTAGCCATAGACCTTAGCTGGGACCATTCCATGTCTTTTGAAGCTCTAAATGGACAGAGTCAGGTGTTCATTTCTTATTTTCTCAGGAGTCTTCTTGACACTAGACAAAGAAGTCCATGGCCCAAAAACCATCTCTGCATACCTAAAAAGGGCTTAAGGGAATGAGCCGTCCAAGCCACAGACGTCCTGCCTGCTCCTCTACCCGCAGGGGCCTCAGCCCCTTATACTTACATATGAAAAAGAGGCCCCTTCAGTGCTCAGAGCCAAAAGAATACCAAAGTTACAAGGTGATTTCTGTTTTCAGCCGGAGAAACTTCTAACAGCTGAGAACAAAACAAAAACAAACCAAAACCCCATTTCTAGAACTTTTGACTTCATTTACTTAATCAAGAACTATTTACAGAACACTATGATGCACAAAACACTGTTCTATCCCAATATATTTCAAATCTCTCTAATGGAGAAAAATATTCTGCATTGAGACTCAACACATACACACACAACTGAAGGTTTCATTTACTGTAAACTTATCCTTAATATGTGAGTATATCCTTAATATGCTGCCATTTGCTATTTCTTTTTATTTGCTTCTATTTTATACTGCCATTAATAAAAAGGTGGCCAGGCCATCAAGTTGGTTTTACTACTGACTGTAAACTTAAAATTAAATAACATAGCTATCAGTCAGTTCAGTTCAGTCGCTCAGTCGTGTCCGGCTCTTTGCAACCCCATGAACCGCAGCACGCCAGGCCTCCCTGTCCATCACCAACTCCCGGAGTTTACCCAAACTCAAGTCCATTGAGTCAGTGATGCCATCCAACCATCTCATCCTCTGTCATAGCTGTCAGATCAGATCAGACCAGATCAGTCGCTCAGTCGTGTCCGACTCTTTGTGACCCCATGAACCGCAGCACGCCAGGCCTCTCTGTCCATCACCAACTCCCGGAGTTCACTCAGACTCACGTCCATCGAGTTGGTGATGCCATCCAGCCATCTCGTCCTCTGCCGTCCCCTTCTCCTCCTGCCCACAATCCCTCCCAGCATCAGAGTCTTTTTCAATGAGTCAACTCTTCGCATCAGGTGGCCAAAGTACTGGAGTTTCAGCTTTAGCATCATTCCTTCCAAAGATGTCCCAGGGCTGATCTCCTTCAGAATGGACTGGTTGGATCTCCTTGCAGTCCAAGGGACTCTCAAGAGTCTTCTCCAACACCACAGTTCAAAAGCATCAATTCTTTGGCACTCAGCCTTCTTCACAGTCCAGCTCTCACATCCATACATGACCACAGGAAAAACCATAGCCCTGACTAGACGAACCTTTGTTGGCAAAGTAATGTCTCTGCTTTTGAATATGCTATCTAGGTTGGTCATAACTTTCCTTCCAAGGAGTAAGTGTCTTTTAATTTCATGGCTGCTGTCACCATCTGTCGTGATTTTGGAGCCCAGAAAAATAAAGTCTGACACTGTTTCCACTGTTTCCTCATCTATTTGCCATGAAGTGATGGGACTGGATGCCATGATCTTCGTTTTCTGAATGTTGAGCTTGAAGCCAACTTTTTCACTCTCCTCTTTCACTTTCATCAAGAGGCTTTTTAGTTCCTCTTCACTTTCTGCCATAAGGGTGGTGTCATCTGCATATCTGAGGTTATTGATATTTCTCCTGGAAATCTTGATTCCAGCTTGTGCTTCTTCCAGCCCAGCGTTGCTCATGATGTACTCTGCATATAAGTTAAATAAACAGGGTGACAATATACAGCCTTGATGTACTCCTTTTCCTATTGGGAACCAGTCTATTGTTCCATGTCTAGTTCTAACTGTTGCTTCCTGACCTGCATATAGGTTTGTCAAGAGCAGGTCAGGTGGTCTGGTATTTCCATCTCTTTCAGAATTTTCCACAGTTTATTGTGATCCACACAGTCAAAGGCTTTGGCATAGTCAATAAAGCAGAAATAGATGTTTTTCTGGAACTCTCTTGCTTTTTCCATGATCCAGTGGATGTTGGCAATTTGATTTCTGGAGTCGTAGCTATAGGGAACACAAAAACATAGCTATAGGGGACAAAAAACCTGTTGATGGGCTAACATAGCTTTCACCACATCAGATCAGATCAGATCAGATCAGTCGCTCAGTCGTGTTCGACTCCTCGAGACCCCATGAATCGCCAGGCCTCCCTGTCCATCACCAACTCCTGGAGTTCACTCAGACTCATGTCCATCGAGTCAGCGATGCCATCCAGCCATCTCATCCTCTGTCGTCCCCTTATCCTCTTGCCCCCAATCCCTCCCAGCATCAGTCTTTTCCAATGAATCAACTCTTCGCATGAGGTGGCCAAAGTACTGGAGTTTCAGTATTAGCATCATTCCTTCCAAAGAAATCCCAGGGCTGATCTCCTTCAGAATGGACTGGTTGGATCTCCTTGCAGTCCAAGGGACTCTCAAGAGTCTTCTCCAACACCACAGTTCAAAAGCATCAATTCTTCAGCGCTCAGCCTTCTTCACAGTCCAACTCTCACATCCATACATGACCACAGGAAAAACCACAGCCCTGACTAGACGAACCTTTGTTGGCAAAGTAATGTCTCTGCTTTTGAATATGCTATCTAGGTTGGTCATAACTTTCCTTCCAAGGAGTAAGCATCTTTTAATTTCATGGCTGCATAGTACATGCTCAATAAATATTACTTGATGTACATGATCCCTTCTCCTAAGGGATCTTAAAATCCCTATTAAGACGTTGAAAAATAAAGACACTATATAAGAATTAATGAGCTGAGCCTATTTTGGTAATCATCTCACAATGTTTGTAAATCAAACCACCATGCTGTATACCTTCAACATATACAGAGATGTATGTCAATTATTTTTAAAAAAACTGGAAAAAAATTAATGATCTAAACCAGCTAATAAATGATATCACAAGGATAGTATAAGATTAATAAAGGAAAAAGTGGTATACATGTAATTTTGTGTTAAGCTAATAAATGGCTATCTTGTACAATATAAATACAATTTATTTCTATGATTAAAAACCCAGTTCTTGGTATCAATTTTAATTTGACCTTTAGTTGTGAATGTTTTGCCGTATTTAGATAGTCAGTTACAGTTACGGTAGAAAAAGGAACACACTGATAAACTGCACTTTTAATTAGCCTCCGAATCCAATAGGTAATACTTTATTGAAACAATATGTTCTGCTTGAATTTTAGATCTTACTAAATGAAGAGACATTTGGATTTTTCAAGTTCTTCACTGTGTTACACAGTTTTTAGCTCAGTAAATAGACTCTGGTACACAAATATCTCCCATCTGAGTAGCTGTTTTTTCCCTGAAAGTAGCTTAAAGATGTAGAACATTTATTTTGCTCACAGACCCATAAAGATTAAGCAGTAAACTGTTAAGACAGTAGTTCCCAAACTTTGTTGCACATTAGAATCACCTGGGAAATTTTTACAAACTGTACAAATGCCTGACTTCTACCCTCAGTGATTCTAATTTAACTCTATGGGATGTAGCCTGGTGTGGGATTTTAATGTGAAATAAAGTGTAGAAACTGTGTTCAGGGGATTGCTGGCATGCCCCCATTCCCATAATCTTTCAACATCTTATGGTGATCATTTGTCCGTGTCTTGGCTAAGGTATACAAATGAAAATGTCTCAGTTAAAAATATATCTTTTTTAGGATAGATGTTATATTTGAGAGAAAAATGATATTTTTAGATTATCTGGCTAATCTCCCTCTTTGTTAATCTAGGAAAGTAGGAGTTGACTGTGTGAGGAAGAGAAAAAAGTATTTACTAAAACTATCATGAAATCTCTGATGCTGGGAGAGACTGAGGGCAGGAGAAAGGGATGACAGAGGATGAGATGGTTGGATGGCATCATAGACTCAATGGACATGAGATTGAGCAAACTTGGGGAGATAGTGAAGGACAGAGAAGCCTGGCATGCTGCAGTCCAAGGGGTTGCAGAGTCAGACATGACTGAGTGACTGAACAACAACAAATCATAAAATCCCATATCAACAGAATTTTACATTTGCTCTAAGGTGATCTCATATTTTTGATACATTGGGAAGAATTATGGATTGGAAGTGAGCACTTGGTGAGAAAAAGGGGGTCTGGGAGATGCTTATAAAAATGTTAAAGTCACATAAAAGTGCAAAATAATTGGATTTTTTAAATTGAATCAGGTGGGTTTATCCATTTAATATAGATAGGAAAAAGTACAGAAGGAAGACAATCTAAACTCGAAAACTGAGATTGATATTTTGAAAAATAGTGGTAAATTTTGAATATTGCCTGGGGCCAATCACTCCAAATTCTTTTAATATGTTCATTTAGTCATTACCAAGTGGCATGCCTTAATGCATACACCATGGGAACACTTATTTGGCAATGAGAATGAAGTGTTAAATCAGCTATTCTCAGAACTGGCTGAACACTAGAGTCACATGGGGCATTCTGAAAGGTCCCCACATCTCAGGCTGCACCTCAGATCAATCACATCAGAATCTCTTGAGATTGGGGCCAGGTCCTGGCTCTGGTGATTACAATGTGCACCCGTGGATGAGAGCACCTGTATTAAGTAAAGAACACTGTAGATATTGAATATAATCCTCTCCTCCTGCCATTACAGAATAAATGCATTACTGGGGTGTGTCTGCACAGTTTCAGTAAAGTTCTGGAATTTGGAAGATTTTCTAAAGCTTAGAATAAATGAGGATTCCTAAAGCATTTTCCTCCCTAGAGCACTTTTGTGAGAGGGGTTCATTATTAAAAATCTTGTTTCAGAGAGAGTCCAAGAGGTGATCCTCAAGATTAGGGACTCTAAGATAGCCCAAACCTGCAACACCTGTGAGATTTTCCTTTGTAAGTATGGTAGGACAGGGAGGGACAGGAATGGAGTTCATATCTACTTGTGTGCTTACTCTGAAATGATTAGTGGTGATTTCCTGGCACATGGTGTGAGAGAGATACTTAGGCCAAGCTGAGCTTCAGCAGTATGAGTTACTGGGATTGCTTATGATGTCTATCATGGATGAGGAGGTAAGCCGTGGAAACATTCATGGTGTCTTTTTACCTTGGCTATTAGAAGAGGTGGAGTTGTAAAATCAGAAAGAGATAAATGAGAATTCCTGTTCTGCCTCTGCTATGACTTTAGAATATATCATAGATTCTTTGACATACTTCCTTTAAAAAAAAATGGAGTTTCTTTCTCCCTCCGATGAATGTGGGTTGAACTCAGAGATTTGCCACTAACAAACAGAATGTGGTTGAAGTGATGCTGTGAGTAACCAAATGGACAGCTTCCATTTTGCCCTCTACATTCTGGATAGCTCACTCTCAGTTCAGTTCAGTTCAGTCGTTCAGTTGTGTCCGACTCTTTGCGACCCCATGGACTACAAAACGCCAGGCTTCCCTGTCCATCACCAACTCCCAGAGTTTACTCAAACTCATGTCTGTTGAGTCGGTGATGCCATCCAACCGTCTCATCCTCTGTTGGCCCCTTCTCCTGCCTTCAATCTTTCCCAGAATCAGGGTCTTTTCCTATGAGTCAGTTTTTCACATCAGGTGGCCAAAGATTCAGAGTTTTAGCTTCGGCACCAGTCCTTGCAATGAATACTCAGGACGGATTTCCTTTAGGATGGACTGGTTGGATCTCCTTGCTGTCCAAGGGACTCAAGAGTCGTCTCCAACACCACAGTTCAAAAGCATCAATTCTTTGGCACTCAGCTTTCTTTATAGTCCAACTCTCACATCTACACATGACTACTGGAAAAACCATAGCTTTGACTAGATGGGCCTTTGTTGGCAAAGTAATATCTCTGCTTTTTAATATGCTGTCTAGGTTGGTTATGACTTTTCTTCCAAGGATCAAGCATCTTTTAATTTCATGGCTGCAGTCACCACCTGCAGTGATTTTGGAGCCCCCAAAAATAAAGTCTTTCAGTGTTTCCATTGCTTCCCCATCTATTTGCCATGAAGTGATGGGACCAGATGCCATGATCTTAGTTTTCTGGATGTTGAGTTTTAAACCAACTTTTTCACTCTCCTCTTTCACTTTCATCAAGAGGCTCTTTAGTTAGTTCTTCTTCGCTTTCTGCCATAAATGTGGTGTTATCTGCATATCTGAGGTTATTGATATAGCTCACTCTGAGGGAAGCCAATCGCCATGTCAATGAAGGCACTCAATCAGCCCATGAAGAGCCTCACATTGGGAGGAACTAAGGCTTTCCACCAACAACCAGCACCAGTGTGTGAACCCCCTTGGAAACAAATTCTCCAGTTCTGTCAGTCAGTCCTAGCCAACAGCTTGACTGAAAATTTATGAGAAATCCTAATCTAGAAGTACCCCTATCCAAGCCATTTCCCAACTCCTGACCTACAAAGACTGTGGAAGATAAATGAATGTTTATTGCTATGTTAAGCTACTAAGTTTTGGGGGAAATTTCTTATGCAGCAATCAATATAGCTATTTAGTTGCTTTATTGTCCAAGCTTTGGTTTCTTCATCTATAAAATGGAGATAACAAATATCTCATAATGTTGTTTTGAAGATAAAGTGAATCAATAGTAAAATGTATCATTTACTGAGTACATTTGAGTACTGTTACATGATCTTGCACTGTATTAGCCCATGAATTATTTCAGTGCAACAAACCAAAGCTTTTGGAATGCAGGCTGAGTCATATAAGCAAACCCTAAGCATTGTGAAAGGAAGTTATTTTCAGTGATATTTGTGCTCTTCTGGCATTGTATAAAGTCTGCTTTTACCAATGTGGTATATTTCTTAATATCTTAAGTGAAGAGAACTCAGACTCAGCCATTAGATTTAAATGTTCTCTCTCCATGTATAGAAGTCCCTGCATTGTGAGAGTTCATAGGAGGGGGTTGTTGAGCATTTGGGGAAGGCTGATCACCTATAACTATGAGAACAAGGAACTGCTACATGATGGCTGGGGACCTAGGGAGCTACCTTGTCTACAACTTTGAAGTTTTGCTGTCAGGAAGACCTGGATTCAAATATTTGCCTTGCCATTAATATCTACATTGTTTTGGTCAAATTACTCAACCTCTCTGAGCTTCTAGTGTTTTATCTATGAAATATGAATAATAATATCTCCTTTATAAGCTATTGTGAGATATTAAATTTAAGTATGAAAAAGGACCTACTACAATTTTGGTACTTAATAGGTAGTCAATAGATGTAAATATATTTTCCCTTGGGCCTCAAATGGAGATCAGTCCATGCAACATTCTTACAAGGTAGCTATCTTACCATCCCTATTTTATAAGTAAGGAAACTGAGGCCAGAGGCATCAACCCAAGGTCACACAGCTGATTAAAGCACTGATCAGAATATGAACCCAGGCAGTCTTGTCCTTAAACACAAACATATTTCTACCTCATTATTCTTTTCATGAAGCAAATATGTATGTGTATGTGACTTAAGTTTGTCTGATGGAAGAAGGTAAATCTAAATAAATAGGCAAAGAGTAGTTTTAAAAATATATAGGAAATATTTTTTCATATTTGCAGTTTCTGGATGGTTTTGGTTTCTGACTATGTTTCTGATTTACTCATGTAGGATTTTCTCTTTTCTTCTCAGGTTTCTAGCTCTTTGTTTTGACCACTAGAATTTTCTTTCTTTTTTTTTTTTCACTAGAAATTTTTGAGGGAATCTGCTTTGAAAGATTGGTGCATAAAAACTTGGGAACCCAGTTTACAGCAGTTAGAGGGAATCAGTATAAAAGGAAATGCATATCTGGGCTGAATTCCATGAGTGCCTCTCCACACCCTGAGCTCAGAACTGCAGACAGAGTTCTGGGGTGAGCTGTCTCATTGATGACTTCAGTGAGGTTACAGCTTGGCCACATGCTTTTACTTTTGTGAAAGAGATTTTTCTCCCTGAAAATAAAGGATGAAGTCTTGGGAGTCATTTGTTCAGATTTCTACTTTCTCTAAAAGGCGAGCCCAGCTATCCTGTGCTGATGCAGAAATGACTTCCTGGTTAGGGAAGTTTATGTTTTTCAAACTGGGGGTCTTGTTGATTAACAGAGACAGAGGTGTCATCTTGAAATGCCAGCTGCCCACTCAGGTGGCCTCCTCTCAGGTGGGGGACAGGGTTTGTAAATTTAGAAACATCAATCCCTGGGCACACTAAAAAATTGTTTATTCATATAGTGTTTATTGAGAGCTTACCATATGCCAGGCATAGCACTGAGAGCTGGATAGAAGCCAAAAGAGTAAATTAGTAATGTATGATGAAAACATGATCTTCAACAGGCTAAAATGTGTCAGGGATGGTCTACTCATCCCATGTGTACTTGGAACAGGTAAAATAAAGGTCACAAGGATGCAAATTTGTCCTTCGTCTATTAATCAGAGAATACTTCCAGACAGCTTAGTTCTCGGGGTTCCTTTGGTTCTAGATCTTGGTTCTTAAGGTTTTCTGACCAAGAGGGTAGACTTAGTTTTGGTTTCAGCACCTCCTCCAGGAAGCATTTTGATATTCATCCTCCAAACTATATAACCCTGTTCAAGGTCCCCTTGGCCCTGAGGATCAGTTGCCAGCTCCCATTGATAGCACATGACTTGAGTTCCTTATACTTTAATAAAACATGCAAATTAATAGGTATGAGGTGACTAGAACTTGTACTACAGTCTTGGTTGTAATTGTCCCATGTACACTGGAATCAAAACATAGAACTGCCTATACTGAATATGAATATAGAGTTCATAATGAAGGCAAGCATCCTAATGATCTACCAGACCACCTTACCTGCCTCCTGAGAAACCTGTATGCAGGTCAAGAAGCAACAGTTAGAACTTGACATGGAACAATGGACTGGTTCAAAACTGGGAAAGGAGTACATCAGGGCTGTATATTGTCACCCTGCTTATTTAACTTACAAGCAGAACACCAGAAAGTGCCAGGCTGGATGAAACACGAGCTGGAATCAAGATAAATACCAATAACCTCAGATATGCAGATGACATCACCTTAATGCAGAAAGCAAAGAGGAACTAAAGAGCCTCTTGATAAAAGTGAAAGAGGAGAATGAAAAAGCTGGCTTAAAACTCAACATTCAAAAAACTAAGATCACGGCATCTGGTCCCATCACTTCATGGCAAATAGATGGGGAAACAATAGAAACAGTGACCAACTTTATTTTCTTGGGCTCCAAAAATCACTGCAGAGAATAATTGCAGCTGTGAAATTAAAAGACACTTGCTCCTTAGAAGAAAAGCTATGACAAACATAGACAGCATATTAAAAAGCAGAGACATTACTTTGACAACAAAGGTCCATATAGCCAAAGCTATGGTTTTTCCAGTAGCCATGTAAGGATGTGAGAGTTGGACCAAAAAGAAGGCTGAGCACCGAAGAACTGATGCTTTTGAAGTGTGGTCTTGGAGAAGACTCTTTAGAGTCCCTTAGACTGCAAGGAGATCAAACCAGTCAATCCTAAGGGAGATCAATCCTGAATATTCATTGGAAGGGCTGATACTGAAGCTGAAGCTCCAATACTTTAACCACCTGATGCAAAGAGCCTACTTACTGGAACAGACCCTGATGCTGGGAAAGATTGAAGGCAGAAGAAGAAGGGGACAACAGAGGATAAGATGGTTGAATGGCATCACCAACTCAATGGGCATGAGTTTGAGTATGGTCTGGGAGATGGTGAAGGACAGGGAAGACTGGTGTGCTGCAGTCCACGAGGTAGCAAAGAGTTGGACATGACTGAGTGACTGAATGACAACAATCTTAATTATTTAATAAGACTTCAGGTTTTGCCGTAGTGTCATGGTTATTTTATAAGGAAAGGAATGTAATTCCCTTGGTTGCCCTATCAGAATTCTTTAGTGCCCATTCAGCCCTGGAATCTTAGTTTGAGAGCTATTTGTTAACCACGTGACTCTATCTGAAGTGTAGTTTCCCCGTCTCTTAAAGGGGAAGATTCATGCCTACTTTTCAGTTTGCAGAGTGGATGTGAGGCCAAATGCTATGATGTCAGTTCCCTGCATAACACAGTACTAGAACATGCATGCTCATAGCTACCTGCCTAGCCCGTTCTTTTTCTCCCTCCCTTCCCTACTCTTCCTCCTCATTTGCATTCCTTTCTTTTCTCTCAAAAGGCATCAATGGGTGTGCAGTTTGGGTTTACTATAAGGAGACCTCATTCCAGATAATGTAGGTAGAGTGCCAAACCAGTGCCCACTGTACAGTAAATGTCCAATGATATAAAAAGGTTATATCTTCTTGGACTTTCTGCAACAAAAATACATCCAAAAATAAAGAGTTGTTTGTGTTTCAACAGCATCCCCTTTCTCTAGACAGGGACCATTCTCTTTCCTTTTCTCTCTCTGTCTTTCTCTGCTCCACCCAACCTCTTTCTCTCTTTTTCAGTTTTTGAATGCTTTGATAATATTTAATATTTTTTTCAGACCTTTTTCAAATCTCCCTTTCAATTTCAAGCCTAAACTAGACTCTGTACCTTTAATGCCAGGTTACAACACAAGTCCCAGCAACAAAAATCTGGGGCGGGGGGCAGTCAGTGAACAGAGGTATATGTGGCCATGAATAGGAGGAAGCCTGTCACTTTCTGAGTTATGGGACTGGAGGCCAGTGAGCCACCACTGTCCCTGAAGGAGCCCAGCTTCCTCCTGGGGGCTCTGACTTGTCACCAAGGCTGGACCCTGGCTCAAGGGTGCCGCTTCTGGTAACTGACTGATCTGCTCTGGGCTTCCCTGGTTGCTCAGATGGTAAAAATTATGCCTGCAATGTAGGAGACCTGGGTTAGATCCCTGAGTCGGGAAGATCCCCTAGAGAAGGGAATGGCCACCCACTCCATTATATTTGCCTGAAAAATTCCATGTACAGAGGAGCCTAGCAGGCTACAGTCCACAGGGTCACAGAGTCGGACATGACTGAGTGACTAACACTTTCACTTTCAATTCAGTCCATCCTCCACTTTTCAGCAGCACTGTAGGTGCAGATTGAATACAGCAACTGAGTAGTGAATAAAGCTAGCAAAGCAGGGACATCTATGTCAGCTTCTAAAGGCATTGCTCATTAGTATCTGAGGGGGAGATGGGAAAGTCAATAGCACCATTTTATTATCTTAAGGAGCTAATTTTCTAATCAGCCAAAGGAAAAGAAGCTGTGTCCAAAAAGATGAAGAAACACCGGCATGACAGTGTGTTTATTCTTTTGGTCATCAGTGATGTTAAAAAGTCAGCTAAGCAGAGTGACCAGGAAACAGCATGGGTATTGGAGATGGGCAAGATGGGTTTAGACCCCAGGTCTGTTACTTGCCATCCACATGTCTGTGATAGATCTGTTAACCTCTATGAGCTTTTCCTCTCTCATCTGTAATAAATGACGGTGATGATCATTCCTTCCTGGGCTGCAGAGAGAAGTAAGGAGAGAACAGAGTGCATACCCAGCTCTGTCTGTGTCTGATGCATGGCTGGGGCTTAAATGTGAGTTTCTGTTCCTTAGATCTAATCTGAACCTGTATTTCTCTTCCCCAGACCCCATGTCAGCATGTATTTAGAAAACAAAATCGTTTGCTTGACCTCCAAAAAATATTTACTCTTTCTAAATTCCATGAGGCTGGCCACGGGGATTGTTTAGCTAAGTCAGGGGAATTAAATGTGCAGTCCTCATTCCAACCCAGAGAGGCTCTGGAACTGCTCTTCTCCTTGTTAATTTCTGGGTAAAATCAAAGCACAGCAGCTCCACAGCACTCCCTTTCACCCTCAGGGAGGGCTTCACTATTTTAAAATGAAGGAAGCGGGAAGCAGGACGAGTTCTGCTTCTGCAAGGCCAAAGCTCCCTTCCCCCTGTCTCTTGGCCACGCCCTGGGGGTGCTGTTGGACAAGGCCAGTACCCCACCAAGGCAGGGCTCCTGGGTATTGCTGGGCCTCTGCAGGCCACTATGGGAGGTAGTGGCGAGGCTAGAAGTCACTTTGCTGCTGCTAAGTCACTTCAGTCGTGTCCGACTCTGTGCGACCCCAGAGATGGCAGCCCACCAGGCTCCCCCGTCCCTGGGATTCTCCAGGCAAGAACACTGGAGTGGGTTGCCATTTCCTTCTCCAGTGCATGAAAGTGAAAAGTGAAAGTGAAGTCACTCAGTCGTGTCCGACTCCTAGCGACCCCATGGACTGCAGCCTACCAGGCTCCTCCGTCCATGGGATTTTCCAGGCAAGAGTACTGGAGTGGGGTGCCATCGCCTTCACTGTCAATGAGAAGTCACTTTACTCATTCCCATTTTGTGTGTTTTAGGGCCATAATGATTGCAGTGACATGAAATAATCTCTTATATTTTATGTCACCTTTTAATTTTTAGAATATCTCACTGTGCACCATCTCAAGATTATTCCGCCAAATTCTCACTTTTCAGAGGTGGAAATGTATTACAGATAAGGAAATAGGGTCAGAGCAGTTAAGAGATTCGCCTTAACTAAGGTTCCATGGCAAGCAATGCTTTTGGCACGTCCTCATCTAAGCACAGTGCAGAAGAGCAGAGCAGGACATCTGACCGAACCCTGCAGAATCTCGTTCCAATCCAGCTCCACCGCTTTTTGGTAGTGGGACTGCCAGGTTAGTTAACTTTGCTGAGCCCAAGTTCTAGGAATGGGGAGTATAGTAAGGATGCCGTCTGCCTCTCTTGGGTGTCCCTGAGGAAGACAATATCTTCACTTCGCTGGGACACTTCTGAGGAAGCTTGACAATCCTGGAATGTCTTCAGGGAGGAAGACATTCTCCTTATCAAATGCACTCACTCTGTCCAGCTTCCAAGGCATGTTTGCTGTTTTAGTCATCTCTGAACATAGCTCACCAATGACTTTGCTCAGAAGACTTGGACTGTGCAGAAATGCCAAGAAGTCTGAGGAAAATTGCAGCAAAACCCGACCCCTGCTGATGAAAGACTTTAGAGTCACTGTTTATACTGTCTGAGGATCAGCCACGAATTTTGCTACAGGAATGTTCATGTGCCTGATGAGCGGGTGCTGCCCTAGCGGCTTGTGTTATGTATACATGGTCTATATGCATCATTTTGCCTCTATGGCATCCAAAGGAAAATCCAAAACACGTCTGGCCCCAAAGATGTCAGTAAGAGACCGCAGCTCTATATAAGAGGATGTTTAAACATTTCCTTTCTCTGCCCATATGTCTTCTTGCACAAGCCTCATGTTGCAGGCTGTTGTTCTAGAGAAGCACAGTTCCAAGTATGGCATGCCTGCTGCTTGTCATGTAAGTCAATTCCTTCATTATATAGCTCACTTGTTGCCTATCCAGACTTAATAAGGAATCGACATGTTGCTTTTTGTTGCAGACAATGCTTCTTATCTCACGGAGGATGCACTTCGAGAAGCACCACTTAGAGCACGAGCTGCTTGAGGACAGGAGCCTTATCTCTGCATCCTAGTCCTAACCCAGGGTCTGAAACATAACAAATGCTGGACACTCTCTTCCTCCTGTGCTGTGTGGCTTTCTGCTCCATGACAGACTGTCCCCAGAAGTTGCCTGCCTTCTGAGCCCTGCCCCCTCTCTCCCACTCCACCACTTCCTTGCCCTCTCTTCACATATAGTTCTGACATCCCCTCCTCTGACAGCCATCCCAGTGCCTCCTCTGGAGGAGAAATTGCCCTGTTCTGAACCTCTAGAGCAACATGTCTACAGTTCACTTCTCACAGGTACAATGCTTCTTTCTTTTTGGTCATTTTACTTTGTGATCCTTTTCTCTGCCAGCTGTAAATTCCTGTGGGCAGAGACCCTGTTCTACTTGGTGTGCTCAGGACCCAACCTTCCCCCTTTCTCAAAATAGGCACTTAGGAAATATTTATTCCATGAACAAATATAACGTAATACGGTCATTTCTAAGCCCTCAGTGGTTATCTATTGCCATGACACACATCTAATTTGAGATCAGAAATAACACTGCCTAAATTTTCATCAATATGAAAGAAACATCCATGCCCAAAGAGATCATTTCTTCCAAATGCTCTTCTAGTTAACTTGACTTTGATGTACACTAAGTTCTACAAGTTACAGCAAGTTAAGTACTGATATCAATGCTTGTTACAGTATTGCTGTTTCCTTGACATTAATATTACCAGACATATACTTTTGTGTATATTTTCTGGGACTGAGAAATGGTGTTCTTTGTTCGAGTGAGCCTGTAAAGGCTATAAACTCAGAAATTTGCTCGTTCGTCAGCCTGGCCATTTTCTAAGAACGAGCAAATTTCTGAGTTTATAGCCTTTACAGACTCACTCAAACAAAGAACACCATTTCTCAGTCCCAGAAAATACACACAGAAGTATATGAGTGACTGAGCGACTTCACTTTCACTTTTCTTACCCGCTCCAGTGTTCTTGCCTGGAGAATCCCAGGGACGGTGGAGGCTGGTGGGCTGCCGTCTATGGGGTCGCACAGAGTCGGACACGACTGAAGTGACTTAGCAGTAGCAGTCCTTTCTAGGAGTTACAGTTGATGGCTAGTTGACATGGTTAGTGTAACCGTGGCATGAGGAACATATACCTTATTGTTGCTGCAAAAGGTTGTCACAAGGAAAGCTTTCTGTAACTGTGGGGCAAATGCAAAAAAGACAGAGCTGAAGACAGAACTGAATCACAAGAATAAACATCATGGTCACTGACCTCTCTGATCTTTGGCAGGTCATTCACTGGGTTTCTACTCCAGGAGCCTCTGCGTTGAATCATAATTTCCTGGGGAGTGGGAGGAGCTTGTCTGTTCCTCCCACATGCCCTTTCTCCTGGACTTCCTCTCTTCCTCTACAGCGACCCTCCCACCAGGCACTCAGTAAGCATTTTGGATGTGTCTTCAGAAAACTACATACCATCAGGAAAATATACTTTAGGGTGAAGTTGACTCTGAGTGGTTCTTCCTAAGGTGCAGTGATTCTCATTATCTGCAGTAGTTATGGCCTTAACGTTGCCACAAATACTGAACTAGTGAATAAGGAATCACTGCTTCCAGAGGAAACACAGGTTGGGGCTCTTACAAGCCTCTCATCACATTTTCATCAACTGCTCAATACATAACCTTGGTTTATGAGTGTCTCTACTTAAAGACACTTTATTTAATATATATTTGTTATAAATAATTAAATGTGGTGTTTCTTTACAATAAAATGTTATTTCAGTTACAGTAAGGTGATCACGAACTCCTTTGGCTTTCAGTCTCCAGCTGTGCTACTCACTGCTTTTTAAAAACTGGCTATCATCTCATGCATCCACAAATCAGCTGCTTTTCCATCTTTCCCATAGCCCCATCATGTATTGCAAGGCATTACTTTAATCTCTGTCAACTAGGCAGAGATTTTACTGTGTGGAATTCCGATTCAGAAGTAATCAGTAAGAGAAAGCAGGGCTGGCTAGACTCAATCTTTTGGTGAAGGTGGTGGCTAAGCACCCACACTGTGTATGTAGTGTCTTTGTTGCACTGGTGTTTGGGCATTACTCCAGCACTGGCAACCCACTCCAGCACTCTTGCCTGGAAAATCCCGTGGACGGAGGAGCCTGGTAGGCTGCAGTCCATGGGGTCACTAAGAGTCGGACCCGACTAAGTGACTTCACTTTCACTTTTCACTTTCATGCATTGGGGAAGGAAATGGCAACCCACTCCAGTGTTCTTGCCTGGAGAATCCCAGGGACAGAGGAGCTTGGTGGGCTGCTGTCTGGGGTCGCACAGAGTCAGACACGACTGATGCGACTTAGCAGCAGCAGCAGCAGCCAGCTGTTTAGCTCTAAGACTGACTCTCTGACTCACTTGGAAATACTGTGAGCTGCTTGATAGCCTTGAAAAGATTCATTTCCTGTTTAAACTAAGTAGAGTTGATTCTGTAGTTTGCAACCAAGAACCTGCACTATAGAGTGTTTAGCAGCATCCTTGGCCTGTACACACTAAATGTCAGTGACACTCCACCCCCAACTTGTAATGGTAAAAAATGTCTTCAAACATTGTTAGTTGTCTCCCAGGGAGTAATAGCTGAAAACCAGTTTAGGCTGGCAACATTTCCTAGTGATAAGGACTGGTAGATAATTCCAGAAGTATGATGTCATTAGACTGGTATACTATTTGACTTTGTAATTTTATGTATTTGTGCTTAAGTTAACCTATTATAACATGGATAGATACATACATAGATAAATACATAGATAGTTGATAAAGAGATAAATGTGTATATAGTTCTTTGCATAGCGTGTATTTCAGGTATCTTAATCAAGTTTAAAAACTTATTTAGAAGAGAGGTCTGAACTAGCAGACAAATTACACATCAGGTCTCACTGTCTTTGATCATGTTTGGGCACTATCAAGAATTTTTACCTCTAGTGCCTTCACATGGACTAGCTATATTTACTTGACTCACCATTTGCAAAATGGTACCCAAACAGGGTCAGGTAGACATTTAGTGTCATATTTCTAGGCATATTTCTTCAAGTGATATAGCTATCTGATTCTCATCAGGAACATTCTGGTTTTCTAAATTTTAAATAGTAGAAGGGGCCAGCCATTTAAGTCTTCCTCTAAGCATGAACACTGAATTAACTCTGCTGTGTCTTTAGAAAACTCAGTTATAGCTAATAAATGTATCAGGCTACTATTTTAGGGTTATGTATTTCCTGTCTAGTATTTTTGTGTGTGTGTGACAAATTCAGATAAAGGGTTGCATGGAAGGAGTCATTTATTTATCTGCATTGACTGCTCCTTCCTTATCATCTCACTTTACTGGATTGTGCTAGCCAGCCACTGAAGCTTCCACTGTGAAAAGAGCTTGATCTTTCCAGCATTCTGCTACTGCTTCTTTCCACATCTGGGCTTGAACTGAACTGAACTGAGCATACTCCAGAAACCAAAGCAGTGTTTTGGGGCATCTTTATCCCATGACTGCAGGAACTGATTTCCTCACAGCTATTTAATTACCACTGTGTCATCCTAGGAGAAGGCAATGGCAACCCACTCCAGTATTCTTGCCTGGAAAATCCCATGGACGGAGGAGCCTGGTAGGCTGCAGTCCATGGGGTCGCTAACAGTCGGACACGACTGAGTGACTTCACTTTCACTTTTCACTTTCATGCATTGGAGAAGGAAATGGCAACCCACTCCAGTGTTCTTGCCTGGAGAATCCCAGGGACGGGGGAGCCTGGTGGGCTGCTGTCTCTGGGGTTGAACAGAGTCGGACACGACTGAAGCGACTTAGCAGCAGCAGCAGCAGCAGTGTCACCTTAGTTTCCCCAAGACAGTTATGCTGGAGGAGGCCAAAGCCACAACAATTTGGATGAACCACAGACTGAAGTGAGTGTATAGTAGGTAGGCAAACATTAGCAGGAAAACCATCACATGGTATCAAATGTACAGTAATTACTAGTCTTATAATTGTTAGTCTTCTTATTCCTCTTCCCCTGATCTTTGAAACCTCTTTCAACCTGAACCCCTTCTGATATGACCTCCAGAACTTTGTCCTGAGCTCAAAACACCATGATACTTTCTGTCACATATCATGTAACCAGTTCAATCTGGCAACAACAGTTACCCAAAGACCTTTACTGATAAAATTTTTCTCTGGATTCTAGATTCTTGACTGGTCTTTAGTTTAGCTTCTGGTAATATTAATACCTTTGTTGTCAAAACTCTTTGATTGGGACTAACACTGTCAGACTTTATTTTTGGGGGCTCCAAAATCACTGCAGATGGTGACTGCAGCCATGAAATTAGAAGACGCTTACTCCTTGGAAGGAAAGTTATGACCAACCTAGATAGCATATTCAAAAGCAGAGACATTACTTTGCCAACAAATGTCCATCTAGTCAAGGCTATGGTTTTTCCTGTGGTCATGTATGGATGTGAGAGTTGGACTGTGAAGAAGGCTGAGCGCTGAAGAATTGATGCTTTTGAAATGTGGTGTTGGAGAAGACTCCTGAGAGTCCCTTGGACTGCAAGGAGATCCAACCAGTCCATTAGAAAGGAGATCAGCCCTGGGTGTTCTTTGAAAGGAATGATGCTAAAGCTGAAACTCCAGTACTTTGGCTACCTCATGCAAAGAGTTGACTAATTGGAAAAGACTCTGATGCTGGGAGGGATTGGGGGCAGGAGGAGAAGAGGACGACAGAGGATGAGATGGCTGGATGGCATCACTGACTCGATGGACGTGAGTCTGAGTGAACCCGGGAGTTGGTGATGGACAGGGAGGCCTGGCGTGCTGCGATTAACGGGGTCGCAAAGAGTCGGACATGACTGAACAACTGAATTGAACTGAACTGAACACTGTCCCATCAGGGGAAACCAGGCAAAACTGTGTTAAGCAGCATCTCCCATCTTGGATGAAAATTTTTACGTAGCCCAGGTAAGAGATTCTTCTGGAAAACTATGTAAAATTCAATCTTAAACTTTAATTATTAAAAAAAAATGTGCCTCAATTGTGCAGTAGTATTTCTTAATGCAAGACAGATGCAAGATAGAAATCATCTGAGAATGTAAACCTTCTTCCCTTTACCACTAACAGGTATTATTCTATACCTAGGAATTGTTATACACATACATCAGATCAGATCAGATCAGATCAGTCACTCAGTCGTATCCGACTCTTTGCGACCCCATGAATCGCAGCACGCCAGGCCTCCCTGTCCATCACCAACTCCCGGAGTTCACTGAGACTCACGTCCATCGAGTCAGTGATGCCATCCAGCCATCTCATCCTCTGTCGTTCCCTTCTCCTCGTGCCCCCAATCCCTCCCAGCATCAGAGTCTTTTCCAACGAGTCAACTCTTCGCATGAGGTGGCCAAAGTACTGGAGTTTCAGCTTTAGCATCATTCCTTCCAAAGAAATCCCAGGGCTGATCTCCTTCAGAATGGACTGGGTGGATCTCCTTGCAGTCCAAGGGACTCTCAAGAGTCTTCTCCAACACCACAGTTCAAAAGCATCAATTCTTCGGCGCTCAGCCTTCTTCACAGTCCAACTCTCACATCCATACATGACCACAGGAAAAACCATAGCCTTGACTAGATGGACCTTTGTTGGCAAAGTAATGTCTCTGCTTTTGAATATGCTATCTAGGTTGGCCATAACTTTGCTTCCACGGAGTAAGCATCTTTTAATTTCATGGCTGCAGTCACCATCTGCAGTGATTTTGGAGCCCCCAAAAATAAAGTCTGACACTGTTTCCACTGTTTCCCCATCTATTTCCCATGAAGTGGTGGGACCAGATGCCATGATCTTATTTTTCTGAATGTTGAGCTTTAAGCCAACTTTTTCACTCTCCTCTTTCACTTTCATCAAGAGGCTTTTTAGTTCCTCTTCACTTTCTGCCATAAGGGTGGTGTCATCTGCATATCTGAGGTTATTGATATTTCTCCCGGAAATCTTGATTCCAGCTTGTGCTTCTTCCAGCCCAGCATTGCTCATGATGTACTCTGCATAGAAGTTAAATAAGCAGGGTGACAATATACAGCCTTGACGTACTCCTTTTCCTATTTGGAACCAGTCTGTTGTTCCATGTCCAGTTCTAACTGTTGCTTCCTGACCTGCATACAAATTTCTCTTGAGGCAGATCAGGTGTTCTGGTATTCCCATCTCTTTTAGAATTTTCCACAGTTTATTGTGATCCACACAGTCAAAGGCTTTGGCATAGTCAATAAAGCAGAAATAGATGTTTTTCTGGAACTCTCTTGCTTTTTCCAAGATCCAGCGGATGTTGGCAGTTTGATCTCTGGTTCCTCTGCCTTTTCTAATAGATTTAATTTTCAAGAGAGGGGCAAGAACTATAAGTGATCACTTTTTATTCTTTGACTTGAAAAGAGATTTGGTCAGCGTATCCCTTTTTCTTCCTTTATTCCTTCTTTGTTTTATCTACAGAATGGTTTATTCTTATTGTAGCTGGCTTCCTGTATTAGAGAATCTTTATCTCTGATAACTGACTGACTATACTAATGGCCACTCCATGATGTCAAGGTGGCCTACTAAGTGAGAGGAAGTTTAACTGCAAATATGCATTCTCAGAATACCCTTGAGACTCCATAGGAAGCTGGGGCATTGGAAAAAGACTGGTGACATGCTCATCAACCCATTTTTTCTCTGCGGAGACCCAGCTAAACAACATTGCCAGTGTCTTTGCATCTGGGTGGGGCCATGTGACTATTATCTATTTATTTTCATTTTTCCTTGTGCTGGGTCTTCGTTGCTGCATGCTGCTTTCTCAAGTTGTTGTGAGTGAGGGCTACTCTTTATTGTGGTGCACAGGCTTCTATTGCTGTGGCTTCTCTTGTTGCAGAGCGTGGGCTGTAGGCACATGGGCTTTTTTTTAGAGGTTGCTGCACGTGGGCTCAGTAGTTTCAGCTCAGTCTCTAGAGCCCAGGCTCAGCAGGTGTGGCACATGGGCTTATTTGCTCTGAGGTATGTGGATCTTCCCAGATGAGATCAAACCCATGTTCCCTGCATTGGCAGGTGGATTCTTATCTACTGTTCCACCAGGAAGTCTGTGGTGGGGCCATGTGATTAGTTCTCACTAATGGAATGTGAATAAATGTGGAAGAATTAGTGAAGAACCTGAGCTGGCTCAAGGAGTCATTTTTGGATAGGTGACCAACTCATCCTGGTTTGCCTGAGGCTTTTCTGGTTTTAGTACAGAGCATTCGTGTCCTGTGAAGCCCTCAAGTTCTGAGAAAACTAGAATGATAAGCCATCCTACTCTTGGAAGATAATCATTAACTACTGGTCTTAGCAAGAGGAAAAACAAGACTTTTAAAAACAAGATAATTTGGGGTTGTTTGTTCTCAGATTAGCTTATCATGACTAATACAAGAAATGTTTATGCTTCTTATCCTTTATAACATCATTTCTGTGGTCTTTTCTCCTGCCTTCACTTTCTTTACAAAATATCAGTAAAGCTTGGAACTGATTTTAATAATTTCTGTTTTCTGGACCATATTTACTCACATGAAAAATTGTGCAGTGCTTAAATCACTTGATATATTAGCTATCTATCGCTTCAAAACAAATTACTCCAAAACTTGGCCGGCTTAAAACAACCCATATATCATCTCATGGTTTTTGCAAGTCAGGAATCTGGGCATGCCTTACCTGGGTCCTCTAGCTCAGGGTCTCTCATAAAGTTGCAAACAAGGTGTCTCCAGGGTTGCTGTCCTTTCCAGGTCCAACTGGAGCAGGGTGCCCTTCCCAGCTCACCCACATGGTTGATGGTAGAATTTGATTCCTTTTATAGGATGTTGGACTGCAGACCTCAGTTTGTCCATGGTTGTTGACTGGAGGCCACACTTATTTCCTTGATCTATAAACCTGCTCAAAGAAAGAATGGGCTGGTCAGCAAGGAGGCAATTGCCCTGAGGAGGGGATGCAGAAGGATAATATGATGAAAGAACAGCAAGAAGCCATATTGGCTTGAGTACATGTACAAAGTGGCTGCAGGTGTTAGGGAATGGGGTCAGAAACAGAGGTAGAATCCAGATTCAGAACTTGCAGTGCAAAGACTTCCTTGACTTTAATTCATTTGAGGGTTTTGAACAGGGTCATTTGATTTACTTGAAGAAGATCAACCTGGCTCATGGCAGTTATTAATTGGAGTTTAAGAAAATCTTTTCTGTTTTCACATTGGTCTCTTAAACTCATTTTATATGCACTGCTTGAGAAGATGAACCTCTCTAGTGTTCTGAAAAAGCAATAAGTTTATGAACCCATGTCAGACCCCAGACTGTGGTAGATCCCGTGAGTTAGTGGATGTCACCTGTGTGTGCTCTTTTGGGGCCCACCTGCACAGACTCATGATCTGCCTCATCATTTGAATTTCTTCCTAGGAGACATCTAACCACTTCTTGAACTTCCCTGCCATAGGTTCACTGCCCAGTCTGGAGCTCTGCATGATTCCTCAGTACCTTCATCAGTTACTCTCAGTACATTTCACTACAAAACATTGCCAATAAAGTAGTAGCTTGTACATAAGTGGACTCTGCCAGTCAGAGAGTATGATATGTCCTCTACTTGTCTCTTGAAGGCAGAGCTATGGACCCATGTGTATATTTTTAAATGTTTTTGTCTAGCTTTTTATGATTGGTAAGTTTATACTTACTTGGCTGAGCCATGGTGCCCAGCCATGTAGTCAAACATTATTCTAGATGTTTCTATGAGGGTGTTTTTGGATGAGATTAACATTTAAATTGGTGGACTTTGAGTAATGTAGATTGTCCTCCATAATGTGAGTGGGCTGCACCCAATCAGGTGAAGCCCTGAATGAACAAAAGACTATTCTTCCAAGCAAAAAGAGAATTCTGCCAGCAGATGGCCTTGGGACTGGATCTGAGGACTGGCTCTTCCTGGGTCCCTAACCTGTTGGCCCATCCTGTAGATTTTCACCTTGCCTGTCACCATAATTGTATGAGTCAATTTCTAAAAATAGATCTGTTTCCACACACACACGTATTTTATTGATTCTGTTTTTCTGGAGAACTCTAATACGCTTCCTTAACAGATGCCAGCTACCTTATGTAAGAGGCTTGCAGAGCATTTCCCAAGCATGAGCAGAGAATAGGTGCCGTGTTTTTCGGATGCTTATTTGTAGACAGGCACTGTGCCAGCCCTGAGAAGGGCATGAAACTGAATATGACCCATCCTGTTCCCTGAGACTGACACCCTCACAGGGAGTTCTTATCCTATGGTAGAAGGTGCACCTGCTTTAATGGGTCAGTGTTGGGATGAAGCACATGGACTTTGCCACCAGGACCATCTGGGTGTGAGTCCCTGCTCTGCCACTAACAGATCATAAACGTTTCACTCCTCTGAGCCTCTGTTTCTTCCTTTGTTATGTGGAGTTAATAGTCCATAGCATAATGATGAGGCTGCTGAAATAGTAAAAGAGCTAATGTATGTAAAGTATTTGGCAAACAGTATATACTCAACAGATACTCATGTAATTATGAAAACCTTATTGTGTACTTGTGAATAGCTTCAGCAAATTACTTAACCCCTGAAATACTCATTTTGCTCACCTGTAAAATGGCCATAATGATAATATTATTTTTGCTCTATTACATTTTATATTAGTAGAGTATATATTGTTCTCCTCTGCTACATATTTTGATGCTCTCTGTCCATTAAAAATGGTGTCTGGCAGCACACACAAAAATAAAGATTTTTTGAGGTTAATTTTATCTCCATGATTGCTTATGCAATATTCACTTACTCATTCATTAATTTAAGTATATGAATATTGAGTGTTACTTATGCCAAGAACCATGTTAGGGACTCTGGGTGCATAACTTATAATGTTCTCTGCAGCTTCTAGTGTACTGTCACCCGCTTTTGGCTTTGGCTGAAAACAGAGCACCTTAGAATATACTCAGAGATAAAGGATAACATCCTCGTCCCCACAGAGCTCACTGATTTGTTAAAAATTATCAGAGAGAATCCTGTTTGAACTCAAAGTGGTGGCATTTAGGGCACCTAATGGCACTGTCCTCTCTGCAGACACTCCTGAGGCTGTGTCTTAGGGCAGCGGGAGCCCCTCCCATTCTCAGTAGTTAAGAGCTTCTTTGCCGCCCCAAGGCTGTCCTTTAGGGCGAGATAAGCACTGCAATGAAAGTAATGGAGTTAGCTAATTTACGGCAGTCTTCTTGGCTAAAATAAGCTATTTAATTTCCTGCTCTTGGAAGTGGATCTTCTTAGGGGAGATAATGACTCAAACAGCCTATCAGGGTATAGTCAGAGTTATCTGAATGCCCCAAATGAGGCTGTAGCAAATTTTCAACCAGACACTGGCTTCCAAGACCTTGAGAAATTCTGTCTTGGTAGAAGTTGGCTTTCATCCTGCCTGAGACATTTTAAAACAATTTGGCTGTAGGATAAAACCCTTATTTAACTCATGAGCATGTAAAACATCTCTAGCTCAAAAGTATCCGTTAAGTCCACCCTTCTCAAATATAATTACAAATGGAAATAGAAACTATAAAAAGTTCTAAGTGGAAAATTTCAGGCCAGGGGATCTAATTTCTCTAGACATGGCGGTTAACACCTCCAGATTGTCCACTGGCAGCATTAACTTCTCTAAGGATCTGATGTTCTTTTATGCTGAAGCGCACAAGCCATGGAGTTTGTGCTTGTTTGGGGAGCAGCCCAAACCCATACCTGGGTACGAGAGGGTCAAACATTGATCCTGAGTGCTAACTGTCTCCTCTGTACCCCACCCTCTAAGGCAAACAGTTTTTTTTGCCTGCCCTATCCGTGAGCTTTGTTAGAGCCAGGAGAGGTAAAACTGGAGAGATGTTGGTGATTTGTGCCTGACATGGCCAAAACATATTTGCCAAAGGGAAGAAGGAATAGACACTGAAGGAAAGGGAAAAGGAAGAGTAGGGAGATGGAAGTTGCAGTTTCTTAACCTAATCTCAGAGATGACATCCTATTGCTTTTGCGGTTTGCTATTCTTTAGAAGTGAGCACCAAGTCCAGCCCATACTCAAGGGGAGAGGATTACACAAGGGTATGAATACCTGGAGAGAGGGATCACTATGACCCATCTCAGGAAACTGTTCACCATGCTTGATGCCTCCAGTGAGGTTTGGGTTTTGTAGATTTTCCTGAGTAGTTGATAAGGAACTGATTCTCCCTGGGATGTGAATGGAAAGAAGCCTGGCTTTGGGTCCTCTGAACAGTTTTGAATTATTACTATCCTCTCTCAAGGGCTTCCCACATGGTGCTAGTGGTAAAGAATCCACCTGTCAATGCGGGAAATGAGAGTTTGATCCCTGGATCAGAAAGATCCCCTAGAGTAGGAAATGGCAATTTACTCCAGTGTTCTTGCCTGGAAAAGTTCCAAAGACAGAGGAGCCTGGGAGGCTACAGTTTGTGGGGTTGTGAAGAGTTGGACATGACTGGTCCCATCACTTCATGGCAAATAGAAGGGGGAAAAGTGGAAACAGTGACAGATTTAATTCTCCTGGGCTCCAAAACTGACTGTGAATGGTGACTATAGTTATGAAATTAAAAGACTTTTGCTCCTTGGAAGGAAAGCTATGCCAAACCTAGACAGCATATTAAAAAGCAGAGACACCACTTTGCCAACAAAGATCCATTTAGGTCAAAGTTATGGTTTTTCCAGGTCAGTTCAGTTCAGTTGCTCAGTCATGTCCGACTCTTTGTGACCCCATGAACTAGAGCATGCCAGGCCTACCTATCCATCACCAACTCTTGGAGTCCACCCAAACTCATGTCCATTGAGTCAGTGATGCCATCCAACCATCTCATCCTCTGTCGTCCCTTTCTCCTTCTGCCCTCAATCTTTCCCAGCATCAGGGTCTTTTCAAATGAGTCAGCTCTTCACATCAGGTGGCCAATGTATTGGAGTTTCAGCTTCAAAATCAGTCCTTCCAATGAACACTCAGGACTGATCTCCTTTAGGATGGACTGGCTGGATCTCTTTGCAGTCCAAGGGACTCTCAAGAGTCTTCTCCAATACCACAGTTCAAAAGCAACAATTCTTCTAAGCTCAGCTTTCTTTTATAGTCCAATTCTCAATTCCATACATGATCACTGGAAAAACCATAGCCTTGACTAGACGGACCTTTGTTGACAAAGTAATGTCTCTGCTTTTTAATATGCTGTCTGCTGCTGCTGCTAAGTCGCTTCAGTCATGTCTGACTCTGTGCGACCCCATAGATGGCAGCCTGCCAGGCTCCCCAGTCCCTGGGATTCTCCAGGCAAGAACACTGGAGTGGGTTGCCATTTCCTTCTCCAATGCATGAAAGTGAAGAGTGAAGGTGAAGTTGCTCAGTCGTGTCCGACTCTTAGCGACCCCATGGACTTCAGCCCACCAGGCTCCTCCGTCCGTGGGATTTTCCAGGCAAGAGTACTGGAGTGGGGTGCCATTGCCTTCTCCGAATATGCTGTCTAGGTTGGTCAAAACTTTCCTTCCAAAGGGTAAGCATCTTTTAATTTCATGGGTGAAATCACCATCTGAAGTGATTTTGGAGCCCCCCAAAGTAAAGTCAGTCACTGTTTCCACTGTTTCCCCATCTATTTGCCATGAAGTGATGGGACCGATCCCATGATCTTAGTTTTCTGAATGTTGAGTTTTAAGCCAACTTTTTCACTCTCCTCTTTCACTTTCATCAAGAGGCTCTTTAGTTCTTCTTCTCTTTCTGCCAGAAGGGTGGTGTCATCTGCATATCTGAGGTTATTGGTATTTCTCCTGGCAATCTTGATTCCAGCTTGTGCTTCCTCCAGCCCAGCATTTCTCATGATGTACTCTGCATAGAAGTTAAATAAGCAGGGTGACAATATACAGCCTTGCCGTACTCCTTTTCCTATAGGAACCAGTATCCATGTCCAATTCTAACTGTTGCTTCCTGCATACAGGTTTCTCAAGAGGCAAGTCAGGTGGTCTGGTATTCCCATCTCTTTCAGAATTTTCCACAGTTTATCATGATCCACACAGTCAAAGGCTTTGGCATAGTCAATAAAGCAGAAATAAATGTTTTTCTGGAACTCTCTTGCTTTTTCAATGATCTGGCAGATGCTGGCAATTTGATTTCTGGTTCCTCTGCCTTTTCTAAAACCAGCTTGAACATCTGGAAGTTCACGGTTCACGTATTGCTGAAGCCTGGCTTGGAGAACTAGCATTACTTTGCTAGTATGTGAGATGAGTGCAATTGTGCGGTAGTTTGAGCATTCTTTGGTATTGCCTTTCTTTGGGATTGGAATGAAAACTGACCTTTTCCATTCTTGTGGCCACTGCTGAGTTTTCCAAATGCGCTGGCACATTGAGTGCAGCACTTTCACAGCATCATCTTTCAGGATTTGGAATAGCTCAACTGGAATTCCATCACCTCCACTAGCTTTGTTCGTGGTTTTTCCAATAGTCATGTACAGATGTGAGTGCTGGACCATAAAAAAGGCTGAGCAACAAAGAATTGATGGTTTTGAATTGTGGTGCCAGAGAAGACTCTTGAGAGTGTCTTGGGCAGCAAGGAGATCAAACCAGTCAATGCTAAAGGAAATCAACCTGAATATTTTATTGGAAGTAAATATTCAGCTGAGGCTGAAGCTCCAGTACTTTAGCTACCTGATGCAAAAAGCCAACTCATTGGAAAAAACCTTGATGCTGGGAAAGACTGAAGATAGGAGGAGAAAGGGCGATAGAGGATGGGATGGTTGGATGGCATCACTGACTCAATGGACATGAGTTTGAGCAAACTCTGGCAGATAGTGAAGGACAGGGAAGCCTGGTGTGCTGCAGTCCATGGGGTTGCAAAGAGTGGGACAGGACTTAGTGACTGAACCACTCTCTTAACTTCTGTTTTTGGAATGCAAGCTATATCATTGTCATCACTTTCTATAATTTTCACAACTTTAAGGAAGGAAGAGAACCAACATTAAAGGCAGACTGTAGTATACAGTATGTGGTATACTACAACATGTGAGCATACTGTAGCATGTAGATATATACTACGGCATGTAGGTATTTTATATGGGCTTCCCTGGTGTCTCAGTGGTAAAGAATCTGCCTGTAACGCAGGAGACATGAGTTTGATCCCTGCGTTGGGAAGATCTTCTGGAAGAGGGCATGGCAACCCACTCCAGTATTCTTGCCTGAAAAATCCCATAGGCAGAGGAGGCTGGTGGGCTACATTCTATGCAATGGCAAAAGAGTTGGATAGGACTGAAGCAATTAAGCATGGCATGACATCATCAGCCCCATTTTCCAAGTGAGGAAACTAAGACTCTGAAGTAAAGCAATCTTGCTTAGTGTCACTCAGTTAATAAGAGACAGAGCTAGGATTCTAACCCTGGACTGTCTTTCTCAAAGCCCATGTCCCTGCCACTTCCCTAAGCAGCAACAGCTTTGATTTCAGGAAAATCTTCCTTAGATAGAGCAGTAGATAAAAGTTGCCTACCAGATTCTGCGAATTTTCTGAACTAAGTAAAAACTCAAACATTTCTGCTATTCCTTGACAATGGGTTCTCTGCTCCGACATAGGGCTGAACTATAAACAAACAGAAAATGCAGGAAACAAATTACTTGCCGTTTGGCAGTGCAGCTGACTGGTTGAGCAATTCAACTTTGGAATTCGACAGACCTGAGGCGTTCAAATGCAGGTTCTGCCTCTTTTCACCTGTGCCATCACGGCAAGTTGCCTAATCTCTCTAACATTATTTCCCTAACTGTCAAATGGAATACTGTGAAGATGAGATGGTCTTAATGTACATAAGACTCAGGGCCCAGCACAGAGAAAGGCTTGAATACCTTCTGAATATTTCTCCCCTGGCTCCTTCAGTATTCCAAATCCCATTCAGTTAATGCATGCTTGTTATTGTCAATCTCTTCTGGGCAAAATCAAATCCTGGGCACACAGTATATTTGCCAATGGAAGTTAATTCTTGGTGCGTATAAAGACTGCTATTGTAAATTTTGTGCAAAGTGGAGCTCATCCAGGTGCCTCACAGAAATTGTCACTCAATGCTCTGTTTCTCCAGGAAACCTAGAAGAGAAGCAGTGCCTTCTGCTGGTGGGAGCTTCTACAGAGCTCCACACAGATGGAATCGCAGACAACTGTTTGATCCAAATTAAATAGTCCAATAGTTCACTACTCTTCTCGGGCTAGGGGGTGAAGGAGAGGCCAAGAGTCATGTCCCTCACATGGAAACATGAAGCTAGAGGTCAGGAGGCTACTCTCTCAGCCCAATATCAGGTGTTTGCCCTCTATGCACTTGGCTATGATATAATGCACAATTTCCTCATTCTTAACCTGTCTCTTGTCTTACCATGCTTTTCAGCGGAGGTACATGATGGCTCCAGGCAAAAGGGAGAAATGCTTACAGACCTTGATGTGACCAGAAAGTGAAAGTGAAAGCCACTCAGTCGTGTCCAACTCTTTTCGACCTCATGGACTCTAGCCTGCCAGGCTCCTCTGTCCATGGAATTCTCCAGGCTGGGAATATTGGAGTAGGTACCCATTCCCTTTTCCAGGGGATCTTGCCAACCCAGGGATCAAACCCAGGTTTCTCACCTTGCAGGAGGATTCTTTACTGTCTGAGCTACCAGGGAAGCCCAAGAATGCTGGAGTAGATAGTCTTGATGTGACAAGAACGCAGAGTCAGATCTCTAGTTAGAATGTCTCCCCATTGTTCTACTGGCTTAAATAAGATCCTTGCTTCATCCTGCCTGTGTTATCTTGTCTTCTGGTTCACTACATGGAGACAAAGTGTAACTCTTTGTCTTAGAATATTCACATTGTACCATCTCCCCAGCTGACTTGTAGAATGAATGTGATTTCAAACCTCTCTGTTCTTTTGATGCTGGACATAGGAAAGAAACCCCAAGAGCTGACAGTCAGTATGTGACAGATGCTTACTGCTGACAGGGAGAAGACAGACACAGCCACGATAAGGTGGAGATCACTGTGGCTGGCAAATGCCTCCCATTTCTCTTAATAATGCTCTCCCTACTCCTGTCATAGGATATGGATTGTTAAGTGTCGGGAAGGAGCTGAAGATGGGAATGGATCATGGTATATGATATGGGATGATATGTGATGAAAAGAAAAAAAGAGTTTCCTCTTTTTTTAATTAAAATTTTAAAAAATTTAATTTAAATTAATTTTTTCAGCCACACCATGCAGCTTGCAGGATCTCAGCTCCTGGATCAGGAATTGAACCCAGGTCACTGCAGTGGAGGTCTTCACTGGGAGCTCAGCTCTCAGAATCCCCCTGCAATGCAGGAAATCCCAGTTCAATTCCTGGGTCAGCAAGATTTCCTGGAGGAGGGACGGCTACCCACTCCAGTATTCTTGGGCTTCCCTGGTGGCTCATCTGGTAAAGAATCTGCCTGCAAAGCAGGAGACCTGGGTTCAATCCCTGGGTAGGGAAGATCCCCTGGAGGAGGGCATGGCAATCCACTCCAGTATTCCTGCCTGGAGAATCCCCATGAACAGAGGAGCCTGGTGGGCTACAGTCTATGGGGTCACAAAGAGTCTGATGCAACTGAGTGACGAAGCACAGCTCAGCACTGCAGTGAAAGCGCCGAGTTCTGACCACTGGACCACCAGGGAATTCCTCCAATTAAAAATATTTTAAAATCCTGTTAAGAATGTCTGGGAGCTTAGGCTTTACATACCTTGCCTCAGTTACCCTGAACTCTAGCCAGAAATAAGGCCTCAATAACATTTCCTATGATTTGGTGTGTTTCCTCTGATTTGGTAACTCTTAGTCTTATTTTAAGTTACCTAAGAGACCCCAAAGTGCCATGCCTGCTTCATAATGCTAACCTCATACCCATCTTTGACAGCTGGCTTCCCGTCATCTGTGTGGGCTTCCATGCATGCAGCTCACCCACCACTGTGAGACTTGATGCCTCTCCCATTATTCATGCTGCATTTTTCGTGAGAACCTTCCTTTGGCTAAAGAAGTATGACTCAGTTCTTCCCCCCAAACTGCTCTGTTAGTCTGTAATCTGGTTACTGTCAGGCTATTTCACTACTTCCCTGACTGTTCTTTGTCATCCTTTTTGGTTTTTATTGCTCTATCTGGATCTTAACATTTTTGTTCCTTAGTAGCTATACTTTTTCTTTTCATTCATTTTCTCCCTAGGCCAAAAAGCTAACTCACCCCCAGAGTTTAAACTGCTATCATGTGATGAAGCTTACAAGTCTGTGTCTCCAGGCAGAACTTTCTCTGGAGTGCCATAGCCAATGTCCATCAAAAGTTTTCCTTGAATGTCCCAAACCTCCTCAAACTCAACCTGTCTAAAGCTAAATTAATTCCCTACTTTAGCCCACCAAACTCCTCTCTTGATTTTTCTATTTACTAGGAGACATCATCACTCCTGCATATTCCAAAGTCAAACCCCCTAACCCCAAGTTCATCCTTGATTCTCGCTCCTTCTCATCCCACATCCAATACGTCCTAAAGGTTTTACCTCCTAAGTGTCTCTTTCACGTGTCCCTTCCCACCTTGCCTTTCAGTTACAGCCCTAGCCTCATTTTTTTTGACCTGGACTATTATTTTTACTAGTTTTCTAGTCTCTTCACCTCCATCTGATGCCTTCTAGTCCCATTCCTTAGCTCAAAATACTCTCTATAAAATGAAAACCTGATCAGGACACTTTTCTTTTCACACAGCTGTTGCAATAAAATCTAACTTCTTTTCATGGTATAGGAGCCCACTGTGCTCTGGCTCCTGCCTCCCTGCCCCTCACTCCCCTCCCATGGGGTCCTTCACCCTGTGCACTGGCATATCTCATACATCATGTGATTTAATACATAACAACCTTAGCAATTGCTGTTCCTTTTGCATAAATGCCCTCTACTTCTTATATACATTGGGCAAATGCCTGTTCATTACTAAAAACTCAGCTTGGATGTTACCCCAGTAAATCCTTCACTAAAACCTCCCCCAAAGTCACTACTGACCCCTCAATACCATGCCACATCCGATACGCACTTTTACGCAGACCTACATGACGCCTATTTGTTTATGTGCTTAGCTCCCTCCCCAGACTGTGAGATGCTGCATCCTTAGCAATCATCACAGAGTCTTATAAGAGGTATACACTTTTAATAAAAGCTTGTTTTCATCAACTTAATGTGCATATTTCCTTATGTTTTCCCTATTGGATCTTTCACATATAAAATAACGTAGTTTGAAAATTTTCTTTTTTCTAACCTTTATGAAGGCTTTCTCATATGAAAAGAGAAAAGAATATTTATACCAATGACTCATTACATCATTTGAAATAACAAATATCTGAATAGATCTTTAGAAAGGTGAATTTCCAACAAAAGGAAAGCATGGTAAAATTTGCTGTCACATTTCAGGTTACATGGAATCCAGTTATCAGTGATATATTTGCCTAGAGTTTTCAGTCTGTGGCTTCGATGATGCCCTGGAGGGAAGCCCAGAGCCTCGAGTCCTGCCTGGCACACCTCAGACTCTTGGCAAATCTTTCTTAAATGAATGAACCTCTCTGGCCCTTTGCTTCCTCTACAGTGAAGGGAAGGATGAGACTAGACTGCATCTGAGCTTTCTTTCTGCTCTCATGTTTTATGATTCTGATTTAATTACAAACACAGAGTAACTCAGAAGGAATGATACAACTGCCTGTCATCAGAGAGATGGCTCTATCCATGAATGGACATTCTCTAATGGGGCTTCTATCTTTAAAAACTCTGTGTCATTATTACTTTTGCTTATAAAGGTAAATGCATGCTCATTAGATACCCTTAGTAGTTTGGTATATACTATTTCAGATGACTTCTTATGCATGTTCAGGCATTTCTCATTTTATTGCACTTTGCTTTACTGTGCTTCAAAGATACTGTGTGTTTTACAAATGGAAGACTTCTGGAAACCTCATGTTGTCAGATGATGGTGTTTTTTAACAATGAAATATTTTTAAAAATTAAGGGAGACTTAATTTTAAAATAAAATTAAATATTTTAAAATTAATTAAAAATTAATATACATTGTTTTCTTACATTTTATATGCTCACACAAAAATTTGTGTGACTTGCTTTATTGCAATATTCACGTTATTGTGGTGGTCTGTAACTGAATTTGCAATATCTCTGAGGTATGCCTGTATATAAGTAATATCAGACTTTTTTGGGGGCCATTGATCACTTTTTTAAAAAAAAAACTAATCAAAACATCATGAACATCTTTCAGAGACAATTTTCGTTATGGAAAAAGAAATTGTTTGGTGATTGATGTCAGTGGCTTCTGTTAAAAATATAAACAATACTCTCTCTTTCTATCATATTCTTGACCAGAAAGCTGAGGGAGGGAGAGTCCCTAACCTGTTTAAAATACAAATTCCATTTCACATGTCATATAATTCCTGGAAATCCCTTGGAAGTTGTGCTCACTTTTATGCCTTTGAAGCCCTTGAACGCCTTCTTTAGCACCTTTTGACTGCTGTCATTGAACAGAAACACTGGGCTTTTGGCACCTATGGGAAATGCCATGAGGGGTGCCAGGAAGCCCACATTCCTAAGACTTGCAAGTTTCATCTTCGCTGGTAGTTCTGTCGTCCTTTCTCCCTGCCCTACTGCTTTGAGGCTATAGCTCTTCCAGGGGCAGCCTAGCTAAGTAGCCTGAATCCCTCCTCCTCTCTTCACCCCTCCTCCTCCCCTGCCACCCCTGCGACGTCTCACTTTGGGTGCTGCTTAATATGCAGCCAGCATCCACTCAATATAATGCGCCTTTACCTGCCAATGTGCTTTGAGGGATATTGTTAGCATTAAATTTGCCATTTACATTTTCATGTCTGACATAATTGAGGAATGAATGCTCTTATGAAAATTAAACTTGTGGTTCTCCCGGGCTGCTGTAACCCTGTTAAAATGTAATGTGATTTTTGATGCTTCTTCTTGAGGTTTTTATTAAATAGAATATCAGGATGACTAATTCCCCAGGCCTAAATGCAGGCTGGGAAGCAGCATTATTGATAGGGCCGTGTCCAAATGGTCCTCTGTGCTCAGCCTCTAATGGCCTAATAATGCATTATACTTGAATCAGAAATACTTTGAGTTGCAGTGCTTATTGCCATTATTGAAAACACCTGGATGCTCCATTCATCAAGGTTACATCCAAAGGGGCCCATTTGTTTATTAGGCTGTCAGTAAACATCTCTATTTGGTCTGGGTTCAGCCACATTTGGCCACTCTGGAGAGAGAATTCAGGTCCAGCTTGGGGATCTCTTGCTGTTTCTCCTGATTAGTTTTCTTGTTAAGAGAAAAGCACGCTAATGAAAAGTTGGGAGTGGCTTTATAAAGAACACGTTTTACCTCACATAATCTGCCGTGACAGTAGCAGAGATGGGGATGCCGGCTTCTGCGGGGGCCCCTGGCGGCTCCGTCTTTCAGCAGCTGCCAGATGGCCACCCTGCCTCCCCGGTCCTCTCACCCGGTGCCGACACCCACCAGCTCCGATTCTGCAGCCCTGCAGAAGGAAGGCCACATCTCCCGTGTCTGCCGTCTCCCACAGAAAAAAAACAAATTCCTCTCTTTTTGGGTATCCAGAGAGTGACATTTCCCTTTCACAGACGTCTCCTGACTTACACCCGCCATCAGGAGGACTTGGCAGCAATATTGGGATTAAACCGGAAATGCTTCAGGATGCCTTTTTAAAAGGCATGTTTCAAAAAAAAATTATAAAATACAAGAAGCATTCCCTCTGCATGAAAAAGAAATACATTTATGACCTTTCTGTTCAGGACAATGACTTTTTGTGAAGTAAAAGGACACCTCTGTAACCCCATCCAGGTCCAGATCTAAAACTCTGCCAGCACCCAGGAGTCCTCCCCCAGTGTTCCACCCAGATTTCCTCTACTGCTGCGGTAGCCACCTTGCAGCCTCATCTCCCAACTCATGAGTCCACCATGATATTTGAGTGTGTAGACCACCCAGGACCAGCCACCAGATCCATCCAACTTTTCCTTTCAAAGACATCTGTGAACAGGCTCCTGGCCTTTGCTTTCCAGTCCTGACTAGAATGTCTCAGGGAAGGGACAGACAATGCAAATTGCATAGTGAGGGTAGAAAAAATCCACCCAGTAAGAAAAGCCAGAGATTGAAATGGAAAAACTTTTCCCCATGGTTGTCCTGCTCTGCTGGGGGGCTGGTCTTGGTATCCATTCAAGCACTGGGTTGGCTTGTGATTCTGATCAAAATGCAAACATTTACACACCCCTAAAATTACATCTTCTGTCTCTTCCTGTTCCTGAAGCAGGAAGGGGTGGATTTGCATCAGTTAAAAATTACATACTCAATGAGTATTTCATTATTGCCACCCCCAAAATGGAAAAACATCTATCAAAGATGGTCATGTACTTGTTTTAAAAAAGCATGTGTCCCTCAGCTTTTACTGCCTCTTTGGGGACTGCTCTATGATCTTTTCAAGCTTCTCTCACTACAGCGGTCTGACAAGGCCTGAGCTGTAAGCCCTGAAGGCTATGGGGCAGGATGGGGCAGGCAGGGCTCAGCTTTCCTAGTCTGTGGGCCCACCTGAAGGAAAGGTCATTCTCCTCAGAGGGACTGTCTGGTGGCTAATATCACAGGCGTGTGAACTGACACTAGTGACCTCTGTTAGCAGTGTTTGTTTTTGAAGTCTCTGGGGCCAAGAGGAGAGTTGGATAGGAAAATCTGTTCTCTCCTGCAAGTAGGAATTACCTGAGCAATGATTCTTTTCCCTGAAGCACTGAGAAGATTTCCTGTGTTCACAGTTCTACTGCTGAGGGAGGCATCTGGCTGGGATGAGGCAAAGGCTTTTATACCTGCTGCTTTCAACCCCCTTCTTGCTTTTGTAAAAAAAAAAAAAAAAAACAGAAATCTCAAATAGAATTAGGAGACTAACAGGGGAGCTCTGACACCCTGCCTCATAGCTGCATGCATGCATGCATGCTAAGTCGCTTCAGTCGTGTCTGACTCTGTGTGCAATCCCATGGACAGCAGCCCACCAGGCCCCCCTGTCCACAGGATTCTCCAGGCAAGAACAGTGGAGTGGGTTGCCATTTCCTTCTCCAACCCAACAGAAAGAAGAAATATTCCTCTTTCCAGGCAAGGACTCAGACAATGAAAAGCCATGACTCTCTGCGTAATGTAGCCCTCCCAACCTTTATTTCTCCCTCTATAAAAGAGTTCTCCTTTCCTTGCTGGGTAGGGATTTGGACGGTTGTAAACCCCAAACTGCAATTCTCTGCTGATCTTGAATAAACCCATCTTTGGTGGAGAAATATCTGTGCTATACAGTGCTTAATAAATGCAGGCTCTTAATCAGCATCTTGACTGTGTGGATCAAAACAAACTGGAAAATTCTTAAGGATATGGGAATACCAGACCACCATACCTGCCTTCTGAGCAATCTGTATGCAGGTCAAGAAGCAAGTTAGAACCAGACATGGAAAAACAGACTGGTTCCAAATTGGGAAAGGAGTATGTCAAGGCTATATATTGTCACCTTGCTTATTTAACTTGTATGCAGAGCACATCATGCAAAACACTGGGCTGGATGAAGCACAAGTTGGAATCAAGATTGCAGGGAGAAATATCAATAACCTCAGATATGCCCATGATACCATCCTTATGGCAGAAAGTTAAGAGGAACTAAAGAGCCTCTTGATGAAAGTGAAAGAGGAGAGTGAAAAAGTTGGCTTAAAACTCAACATTCAAAAAACTAAGATCATGGGATCCAGTCCCATCACTTCATGGCAAATAGATGGGGAAATAATGGAAACAGTGACAGACTTTATTTTCTAGGGCTCCAAAATCACTGCAGATGGTGACTGCAGCCATGAAATTAAAAGACACTTGCTTTTTGGAAGAAAAGCTATAACCAGCTTAGACAGCATATTAAAAAGTAGAGACATTACTTTGCCAACAAGGTCCATCTAGTCAAACCTATGGTTTTTCCAGTAGTCATGTATGGATGTGAGAGTTGGACCATAAGGAAAGCTGAGCACCGAAGAACTGATGTTTTTGAATTGTGGTGTTGGAGAAGACTCTTGAGAGTTCCTTGGAGTGCAAGAAGATCAAACCAGTCAATCCTAAAGGCCATCAGTCCTAAATATTCATTGGAAGGACTGATGCTGAAGCTGAAGCTCCAATACTTTGGCCACCTGACGTGAAGAACTGCCTCATTGGAAAAGACCCTGATGCTGGGGAAGATTGAAGGCAGGAGGAGAAGGGGATGACAGAGGATGAGATGGTTGGATGGCATCACTGACTTGATAGACATGAGTTTGAATAAGCTCTGGGAGTTGGTGATGGTCAGGGAAGCCTGGTATGCTGCAGTCCATGGCGTCACAAAGAGTTGGATATGACTGAGTGGCTGAACTGAATGAGCATCTTACTTAATTTGATCATTGACCAGAAGCAGGGACCTTACCCTTGGTCTCTGCTGTTACTCTTAGACTTTACAGAGCATCTGGTGCTCAGGAAATATATATTGAATGAATGAAAGTTTGTTTTTTTTTTGGCGGGGGGGATATGTTTGCTCTTTGGGAGAGAATGAGAAGGTTTATTGTAATACCTTTTCTCTGAACAGATTGAACTGACACTTACTACCCCACCCCTTCTTATTCAGCCAAGATAATTGTTTTAAGAATCCAGGGATCTGCCAAGATCTTCTGTATCTTCCTGTTCTCAGACCTACCCTAGGAATTATGATGTTCTGAAGTCGGAGGATGGGAAGGGTGCAGAGGGAACTGCGACTTTGATGACAGGTGAATGCAGTTTGAGACCCGGCTCTTCTCCTCACTAGCTGAGACCATAGCAATGTGACTTGACAACCAGAGCCTCAATTTTACATCTTTTCTAAAAAAATTATAATTTTATTTATTTTTGGCTGTGCTGGGTCTTTGTTGTTGCATGGACTTTTCTCCAGTTGCGTGGACTTTTTTCCAGTCATGGAGAGTGGGGGCTACTCTCTAATTGCGATGCGTGGGCTTCTCTTGCTGTGAAGCACAGGTTCTAGGTGCTTGAGCTTCAGTAGTTCCAGCACATGGGCTCAGTAGTTGTGGCTCCTGGGCTCTAGAGCATGGGCTCAACAGTTGTGGTGCAGGGGCTTAGTTGCTCTGTGGCATGTGAGATCTTCCTGGATCAGGAATGAAACCTGTGTCTTCTGCATTGACAGGTGGATTCTTTACCACTGAGCCATCAGGGAAGTGCCTCGATTTTCAATCTTAAAATGAAGTCAAGCTTTCCTTGGTCTTATAAAGCTTCAAAATCCAGTCTGTGTGGGTATTCAATAGATGACATTGCCTTCCCTGCACAGATGGTTAAATCAAAGCCTAGAATACTAAAGTGAAAGTCACTCAGTCTATGGACTCTTTGCAACCCTATAGACTATACAGTCCATGGAATTCTCCAGGCCAGAATACTGGAGTGGGTAGCCTTTCCCTCCTCCAGGGGATCTTCCCAGCCCAGGGATCAAACCCAGGTCTCTCGCATTGCAGCCAGATTCTTTACCTGCTGAGCCACAAGAGAGGCCCAAGAATACTGGAGTGGGTAGCCTATCCCTTCTCCAGGGGATCTTCCCGGCCCAGGAATTGAATTACACTCTGAAAATCATTAGAATAAGGGCTGAAATGCCAGGGACATGTGCACTCAGTCAAAAGGAGAATAACAAAGTAAAAATAGGGTATCTTAAATCTTCAGGATGCAAACTTCTAAACCCACATCCAAGAGAACAGAATTCAGCAAATGCTTTGTAAAAGAAAACACAGGTTTATGATATGGAGAGCTGACAGAATTGATTAGAAATAAATTCATCTTCAAACACATCCACTTATTTAGGAAGTAAATGAGGGCCATCCTATGAAATGGATTGACAGTAAGATATTCTAATTATTCATTCTGTTTCTAGCATTTGACAGTGAGCATGGGGATTCCAGGGCAGAGGAAACCATTTCTGCTTAATGACCCTGGCTGCAGTGAAGATGAAATAGATGTGGCTTCCTCCCTCCATCCCTCATCCTGGCCTCATCAGAATCACAGCTTCTTAAGGTCAGAGATGACAAAGGTAGCTTTTCTTCAAGAAACTTGAAAGCCCACAGGACATGTGTCTTCTCTGACCTTAATTGGTTGCCATGTGTGAGGAATACCTAGTGTGATGGGATTAGCCCACCCAGGTGATATCACCTGGGCCACATACTAGAGTCATCTGGGGAGACTGCCTGAGTTCCACCTCTTCTCAGAGCCTCCTCTGAGGGAGGTTGTGTCTCTATTTTTCTTTTTTGACCTCGCTGGATAGCATGCATGTGGGATCTCAGACTAGGGATCCAATCCATGTCTCCTGAAGTGGAAACGACAAGTCTTAACCACAGGACCACCAGGGAAGTCTCAGATTTTTGCAGTTTGATTTGTCATTTACCCAAGATTTGCATGGAGAAGAAATAGGGAGACCACAAGCCATAGGATGAGGACCACCATCCCTAGTTTTTTAAAATCACGGTAAAATTCATGTAATATAAAATAACCATTTAAAAATATACAATTGAGTGGCTTGTAGCATATTCACAATGTTGTGAAACTGTCACCAATAGATAGTTCCAAAACTTTTTCATGACCTTAAAGAGAAACCCCATATCCATTAAGCAGTCACTCTCTACTCAACCATCTGCCCAGTCCCTGGCAGTCAGCAATCTTTCTGTCCCTGGATCTACCTCTTCTGTTCTATTTCATATACATGGAATCATTAATATGTGACTTTATGAGTCTTGCATCTTTCCCTCACCATAATATTTCCCAGGTTTATCCATGTTGCAGCATGTGTCTGGATCGCGCTCCTTTTTGTGGCTGAGTGGTATTCCATGGTATGGCCATATCACATTTTGTTCATTCGTTCATCAGCTGTGCATTGGATTGCTTCCTTTTGATCATTTTGAGTAGTGCTGCTATGAACTTTTCAGTGAAAGTTTTTGTTTGAACATCTGTTTTCAATTTTTTTCGGATGTATACCTAGGAGTGAAATTGCAGAGTAACTTTATGTTAAACTGAGAAACTGCCAAACTGTTTTTCATAGTAGCTTCACCTTTTTTCACTCCTACCAGCAGAGTGTAACGTTTCCAATTTCTCCACATTCGTCCCAACACTTTTTATTGTCCGGTATGTTTGATTATGGCCACTGTAGCAGATGTGAAGTGGGATCTAATTGTGGTTTTTGTTTGCATTTCCCTAAGATTAATGACACTGAGCACATCTCTCAGTTCTTAACAGTCAACCTCATGGGTTTTCTTCCTTCCAGGAACTGGTTTGGGACCCACAGGGAAGGGAGGGAAACAGACATTAAACATTCCGTTTGAAAAGGAATTTAAATACATTTTAAAAAGAACACTGTAAGCCACAATAAAGATGGCAAAGTAGATATCTGAAAAGAGATACACGTTCAAAAAGAAAACAACTCACAGTATTGGCTTAGAAGGACTATAAGAAAGATGAAATTGAGGATCAATTTGAGTTGAGACTTGTGACTTTTAAAATGTCCAACCCAAATTCCATTGGCCCAGGACTTGTTGACCCCCTGCAGAATCTCCTGGAAACCTCTGGGAATCCTTTAGAGGTGAGGAGCCACTTTATAGGCTCAAAATCAGACACTGCTTTGGCAGGTGAGGCAAGGCTTTCAAGATACTAATGTTGAACCAAATACAAAAAGTTGCCTGGGGATTTCATAAGAGTTAATCTTGCTGTATTTTCAAGTCACTTCCCAGGACAGTATTAAAAATGCTGTTAAAGTGGATGTGCAAGGCTTATCTATCAAGTCAAGCAGACATTCCTAGGAGGGTGGGATCTATGTTGTCCAAGGTAGCATTTCAAATCCCGTGACTGGTGTGCTATCTAGAAGGAGGTGGTAAAACTTGCTAAATGCTCAGAGGCAAAAGTTCCTCACAGATAAGGCATGGCGGTGGGACACGTTGAAAGGGGAGAACATCGGAGTCCCTCTGATTAGAGGCAACAGGCATCCCCTGAAACTTTCTATCCTCTCTTCCTCCCTTTTCCTCTCCTGTTTCTTTCCATTGCCACTTTCAGAAATGTTATGAAGAATAGATTTTTGGTGCCAAATAAATGTTAAAAGTGAGGCAAATCTAACTGATTGTTTATAGCTTTTAAATGAGATCTTGGAAAGCAGTAGGGCAGAGTCCAAGAGCAGGGGCTTTTTTGGTAGAACATAGTTCAGAAACATTTGGAAAAGATCCTGAGAACAAGGTTATTAAAATATCATTTTTACTTTTTTGAGGAGTAATACATTCATATGGTTCAAACTTCAACAACGAAAACACTGAAATCTTCCCTCCCTGTCAGTCTCTTCAGTTCCCGCTCTTCTGACCAGTCACCACTATTGTTCATGTCCGGTATAGCTCTCCAATACTGTTTAAAAATGCACACACAAGCCTGCTACTTCCTATTTCACAAGTGGTTGATTATTACTCCATGTTCTGCACTTTGCTTTTTTTTTTTTTTTTAAAGCTTTTTATCGTGTACTGGGGTATAGCTGAGTAACAGTGTTGTGATTCAAGTGAATAGTGAAGGGACTTAGCCATACATATATATGTCTCATTTTCTCCCAAACTCCCTTCCCATCCAGACTGCTACACAGCATTGAGCTATACACGTGCTATACAGTAGGTCCTTGTTGGTTACCCATTTTAAATATAGCATCCCATGCTATACATGTCCATCCCAAACTCCCTAACCACTGCTTTCACCCATCCTTCCCCTTCGGCAGCCGTAAGTTCCTTCCTGTGCACTTTGCTTTTTAACTAAACAATATAATCTCTTTAGTGTTTAGACGCAGTTTCTGTCTTACCTACCCTTGTTGTTAAAATATCACCTCTACTTGGACACTTTTTTGCTCTTTCCAGCTGACTTCTTGTCAGATCTGATTAGATTGTCACAACTTTTATCTAATAACACAGCTGTTTGCTGTGCTTGCATCATTGTTATTATTATTATCTGCAATCTGCCATCTATTGGCAGGAATCTTTTCAAGCTACTTGTCTATATCCCAAGGGCTGCTGCTGCTGCTGCTGCTTAAGTCGCTTCAGTCGTGTCCGACTCTGTGCGACCCCATAGACGGCAGCTGGGATTCTCCAGGCAAGAACACTGGAGTGGGTTGCCATTTCCTTCTCCAATATTCCAAGGGCTAGTTTAGTTAAATCTGAATCCCAAAGTCATATGCTGATGTGACTGTACCCGTGAACGGAGCGGGGCATGAGACATGGGAAGCAAGTGAAGGAGAGTGAAGCTGTCTGTCCTGGGAGCTCATCTGTCATGAGGAACTCTCAGGCTACATGACTGTGCCTGGCTGACCTCTGGACCCCTGAGGAGTCAGCGTTAGCTTGCTTGTTAAATGTTACTAACACAACGTCTTCCTAATTTTTTTTGATGAAAAATAGACATAAATGAAATCTTTAATATTTTCTCCCGATATCACCCTCACAGATCATCTTTAGCACACCCTGGCATGCCTCCTCTACTTTGGAGACCACTGCTTGAGACAAAAAAGTCTGATTTCTTTGGCTGTAACCATATGTGTGCATGCGTGTGTGTACATACATACTTACAACCTAAAAATTACAGTATTGGTACATATTCATTAAAGAAAAAAGCAGAAAACATAAAATCAGCCCTGAACCCATAATCTAGTGATAACCACACTTTATTTTTTGGTTTATATTTTCCTAGACTTCATCTTAAAGATGTGTGTATGGTTTTTTCCTTACAAAAATGGGGTCATACAGAACATACTGCTTGTTCCTAATCTTACATACACCCTTCTCTGTTTGCTCAGGATGAACCCCTTCGAGTGAAATTGCTAAGCAAAGGGCAGGCACTTTGTGAAGATGTGTGATGCATATTTCCAGTTGCTCTACAGAGAAGCTGTACCACTGTACACCAGCAAAAAATGGGAGGGCCTTTCCTTGTGAATCCTCACTAATACTGCCACCTTAAAAAAACCTCAAAACAGATCCAAACACTGTAAATACAGTGGTCCAGCGTATTTCATTTAATTGAAGTGCTATAGCACCTCAGCAATCTTTTCATGGGTTTATGGCCGTTTCATGCTTATCCTTTTGTGGATTGCCTTTTCATGTTATTTGCTTATTTTTCCATTGGAATGTTCTTCTTTCTTTGGTTAATTTAAAGAGATCAATTTGATTATCAATTAATTTGAATTAATCTGTTATTTTTGTTCCCTGGTTAATTTAGGCTGTGTGGCACAGATTATGTCCTTTCCTCTCATTTTGATTGCTTGGACCTGTCCAAGAGGGTGGAGAACAGAGCTGACCTGTGCTTCTTTGGCCAGGCTGGTTGTATCTGGCTTGTTCTCAGGTTCCTGAGATAAATCATGATATACCAAAATGAAAGTTGCATAGGGGTGGTGGGAATCAGGAATTGGAAAATGTATAATGTTAAGAAATTTTTGATAGAAAACTAGTTCCTCAATAGAAAACTCCTTTCACCAAAACCTTAATGTTCAAGATTATAAAAAGTAGGCTAATTTATTAAATGTTATTACTTCCTTGTAATAGACACTGTAATTACAGCTGTAATTTTCTGCCATATGTCAACACAGCTTTGGAGTCACATAGACTTCAGTTGGTGTGACTCGGGACAGATAGGTCTGGGTTGGAGTCTACATTCCAGTGGCCCCACTTCCCAGCTGTGTGACCTGAAATGAGTTACCTGCTCTCTCCATTACTCCGTTTCTTCCCCTGGAAAGTGGGGGTTGACCATCATAGCTAACTCACAGCAGTACTGCAGCAACTGAAAGAGAAAATGAACACTAAATATTTTATAAAAGGCCGTGCACATAGTGAACACTCAATTACCATTTCTATTATCTATTATTATTACTATATTTTATTATTATTATTCTTATCAGCCTGAGATTTGTTGCAAAAACTGCATCCTGAGCTCCAGACAATTAATTCATAAACCCTCTTTGGGAATACAGTCCATTTGTTGGTTTAAGTCCTCAGTGAAAACAGGTGACTACAAACTGGTAAAATGGCCAATAAAATACTGCCAACACTAGGTGGGGCCAGTGCCTAGCGGATCTGTGCTTGGACTAAGTGCCAGGGGCTGAATCTGTACTGCAAAGGTGCAGCTGTTACTGGGAAAACACGGATGAAGAGAGCAGCAGTGGTCTTAGCCTGCTGTCTGCTTTGACATGCCTCCACACATCCCTTGCACACTCCCCTAGCCCATACCCCTTCAACCTCCCCAGACACCCTATAGCCCCATGCCCGCACACCTCAAAGTCTTTTATATGACTCCCTCTCCCCAAACTCTCCTCCCTCTCATGGCCCCACATGCCCCTTTATGCCCTTGGCACACTTCTGACAACGTTCTCACCCCACTCCTCCCAAGCCCTTCTTGAGAGGGGGCGCTCGTGTCCTGCTGCCCTGTCACTGCAGTGTCAGCCTGGGCAGTCCTGAAAACAGGCCCTCTAAACCCAGATCTCTTGATTTTTCAGGTTTTTAAATTGTGGCTGTGGATTTCTCCTGTTTTCCCATGTGGCTCAGCTCCCCAGAACGTGGGTGGCCCAAGGGCATACCCTGGGCTTCTGAACGTGTTAGTCGTTCAGTCATGTCTGACTCTTTGTGATCCCATAGACTATAGCCTGCCAGGCTCCCCTGTCCATGGGATTTCCCAGGCAAGAATACTGGAGTGGATTGACATTCCCTACTCCAGAGGATCTTCCTGACCCAGGGATCAAACCCAAGACTCCTGCATGCAGGAGTCTGAGCCACCAAGACCTAACACCCTTTACCTCTGTGACTGTGACTTTGAGCAGGCTTCGTGAACCCCAAGTTGTTTGTCAGCCCTAAAAGTCTAATGGTGGAAGGAATAACTACCCCACACTGCATGAGGGGACTGGGATTGGCTCAGCCCAGCCCAGCCTCCCTGCTGGGAAATAAGATAACTCAAGCTCCCTCTGTGATCTAATCCTCCCAAGGAGGAGTAAGGAGAATGTTCATTACTAGAGCACTGGCTTCTCAGCTTGTCAGCTCCAAACTCATTGGAGAACACTGATTAGGTGGTGCACATCAAAGTTATCTAGGAAGATTTTAAAAATGTCAATGCCTGGGCACTGCAGATGTGTTAAAGTATCATCTCTGAGGTGGGGTCCAGACATCACAGTGTTTAATATACCCCAGGTGATCCTAGTGAGTGTCCAGCACACAAAAGCGTAGAGTCACTTTCCTGTTTCCTTTAAATAGTATGTATTTAATGTTACAGGTCTCTCTGCTTTCCATGTCCCCTGGAAAGGGCTCTCTCTCGTCCCTTTGGTAGCTCCACCTTGTTTATTTAATACACTGAGTTGATCGAACTTGTTGGAATCACCCACATCTTTGTAATATCAAACAATTTAGGTCATTTAAAACCTTGCTACTTAAAGTCTGATTCCCAGATCAGCAACATTAGCATCACTTGAGAGCTTTTAGAAATGCTGCCCCAGCCTTACCACCTAAATCAGCACTGGTGTTTTACCAAGACCCCAGATGGCTCTCATGCATATCAAATTTTGAGAGGCACTGGTTTAAAAGAGGATTTTTCTCTCTCACCCTTTTTCTAAATGAAAAATTTCAAACGTAAAGTGGAGCTGAAAGCCTTTCCCAGTGGACATCCCAATGCAGTTCTTTTGTCATAGCCCAACCTCAGTAATGGACGGAGTTCTGAGTAGCCTCTCTGGAGTGGGAGCATGTGCCGCTTCTCCAGAAAGTCCTTACTGGGGACTGGAAGTGGATTAGGACAACTCTTGTGCATCCACATTTTCATTATCCATGCAACACAGTTTCAACACTGCTGGCAGTCTGCGTGATTCTCCTGTTAGCAATTTTAGTCCCACTGATGAGTCTGTTTTTCATCTTTGAATCTCCAGCTATCTAACGACGCCTGGCACATAGCAGATACTCAAAAGAGCTTTCTTGAATGAACTCTCCATCCCTCACCATGAACAATGTGGTAAGAGTAATTAATTCAAGGAGCAGAGAGGTTAATTGAGTCACCTGATAACAGTTAATATAAATCTGGTGAGCTGGAGAGAAATGAAAATTGACTAGCCAATTCAATTTTGTCTTCTTTGTGAGCTGTCTCTATCTTCATTTTCGAAGGGCAACTGGCAGGGAGCTCTCTTCCTAGAGAGTGCAGTTGCCATCGAACTTCAAAGACAAGTGGCTGCCTTGTGCTTTGAAATGTTTCCCTTTTCCAGAGCTGGTCTCATGCGTGCATTTGATGGGTGTCATATTAAGGAAGCATGAGGAACTATTTAAGAATCTTGTCAAGGATACTTCTCCACAGTCCACCTCTTTCTGCTCTCCTCCTGTTCAGTATAGGGGAGACGAATGCACCACAGGTGTTCTGAAAGTACCATGGTTCTCTTCTGCCCCCAGCCATGAAGAAATGCTCCCTGCTTGGTGCAATCCTTTTCATCCTCTAAAGGCCATTGTAGGTGTCACCTTCTGCAAAAATCATCCTCTAATCCTCGCTCCCTCAAGCCCAGCCTGCCACCCTTCCACCTTTCCTCCAACCTTCCCAGTCTGTGGGGAAGCCCCTGCTGTCTACACCCAGTTGTGTAGGAGCTTCTTGAAGTCAGGGAAGATGATTTTTCTCACTCAGAGTTCGGAAAAAAGCAAATGTGGTCCTACCATCAGCCCGTCTTTCTTAAGTGTCCTGACCTTCCTCTCACCTGTCTGAATCCCAGGCACCTTGGAACTCTACAGAGTATCCTTGTAGGGAGGCCTCCATTACCCCAGACAGTGTCTGAGTGCTCCTCTTTCCCTTCCTCAAGCCCATTTTCCACCCTTGCTGTTTCCTTGAACTTCTGTTCATTTCATACAAACTCGTTCACAAAAAAGCAAGGACTCCTAGTCAAGGTCCATTGCAAAGGATTTCTGACTGAGACACAGGTCTGCTTGGTCTGATTCCTGGCCAGGTTCTGTGTAAGTGGAGAGCCAGCAATACTCACTTAAGTTTTTAATCTCCTTATATTTCCTCATTTCCCTCCTTCCTAGTCCAACAGGTAGCTTTCTCCATGTTCATTGTCTCAGGGAGATTTTTGGCAGGGAGGGAAGCAGAAATAACCAGAAATTCTTTTTGACCTCTGTGTTCTGAAATTCTCTGTTGAGGGACCTTCGAGGCTTTGCAGTAGGATTGAAAGGCAGTGGTGAGGGGATTTGTGGAAGAAATACAATGGGAGTAGGATTTCTCCAGGCTAGAAGAAGTTTTCTGTGGCCTTGGTGGTGGTGGGTCAGGAGGCAGAACAAGAGAGATGGCGGGAGGAGCATGAGGCTGTATGAGCTGAAGGGACAGTTGCTCGCATCCCAGGCAGCTGTCCTTGGGCTCCAGCAGAACCCCCAGAGAGAAGCACTGATCTAAAGGCCCACTGGGAGCAGGGAGATAGTGTACATGAGTAGAGGGCCCTGCAGCAGTCCTCTTAGCCTGCTGATTCCATCCGTCTCTCATGGGTGCCATAGTCGATGCTGCTATACACCACCCAGATCCCCCGTCAGAATAAAGGGCCAGTTCCCCAGCTGCCAGGACCTGCCCTCGGCTGAAGACACCTACCTGGTCCAAGGTCTTGCTCCTTTATCTGGGGCAGCCACAGCAATGACTAGGTGGTTCAGGAGTTTAAAGGCCTGGCTCCTTTCACCACAACAAAAGTGCTGCTGCCTCCCAGCTTCTCGTGAGGCCGGCTGAGGCCACCACTGAGATTTCGTGGGAGCCCAGCTTCTCCCTCTACTCAGTTTTGCACCCTTCTCTCCCTTACCAGGTCTGGACTCCAACAGCACTTCTTGCTAAACTTCCTGCATTAATCTCTGTCTCAGTGTTGGAAACTTACTCTACGATAGATACAGAAAATGATTTTTCTCCTATGTGAAAAACAAAAGTGTGGGGGAATGATGTAGGGGTGGTGGATGGCAGTTGAATCTGTGGGGCATCTTAGGAACCCAAGACAGGGTTGGACTGGGGGACTCAGTCCTTTCTGAAGTGGGCAGCTGCTGCTCAGCCCTAGCTGGTCAGTGCTAAGAACATGTGGGTCCAGTGCTTCTACATCTTTTAGGAGAAGCTAGTAATAGCTCGGAGAAGGCAATGGCATCCCACTCCAGTACTCTTGCCTGGAAAATCCCATGGATGGAGGAGCCTGGTAGGCTGCAATCCATGGGGTCGCAAAGAGTTGGACACGACTGAAGCGACTTAGCAACAGCAGCAGCAGTAATAGCTCAGTCGGTAAAGAATCTGCCTGCAATGCAGGAGACCTGGGTTCGATTCCTGGGTTAGGAGGATCCCCTGGAGAAGGAAATGGCAACCCACTCCAGTATTCTTGCCTGAAGAATCACATGGACACAGGAACCTGGCAGGCTACAGTCCACGGGGTCACAAGAGTCAGACATGACTTAGCGACTTAAGTATTACTACTAGTAATAGAAATTTATATTTTTTAAAAATATGAAATGTTCTGATTAAAAAAAATCAGTGTGTGGACTAGAAAACAAACAAACCAACCCCAAACTTGTCCAGGCCACAATGGGATAATAGGCTTTTACTTTATGCCCTTGGGTCTAGGAAGATAGGGAGGCAGTAGTCTGACTGTTGGGCAGTGGTTAAGGAACAACTGGACACCTGTTTTGGTGAGATTCCTATAGTACAAGCCCAACTGGGAGGAAGTTAGAAGACCGAAGTTCAATTTCTGGCTCAGGAAGATCCCCTGGAAAAGGGATAGGCTACCCACTCCAGTATTCTTGGGCTTCCCTGGTGGCTCAGATGGTAAAGAATCAACCTGCAATGTTGGAGACCTGGGTTTGATCCCTGGGGTTGGGAAGATCCCTTGGAGAAGGGAATGGCTACCCACTCCAGTATTCTTGCCTGGGGAATTCCATGGACAGAGGATCCTGAAGGGCTACAGTCCATGGGGTTGCAAAGAATCGGACACAGCTGAAGAACTTTCACTTTTCACTAGAAACATCCAGAAAGACTGATGCTCAGTGTTTAATTGGTAGGAAGGGGGCTGTGAGTCAGAAACCAAAGGAAGAGAGGAATTAAAGAAAGCACAATACTTGCTCACCTGAGTTTGTGATTCAAAATTCCCACCACATAAATTGATGATACTGGAGATATCCAAAAGCTGAAAGCTTCTCCAATTATGGGGACTCCATTCCAACAGGGCTAAGTCACTATCTATAAAATACCAGAATTTATCAAATCTGATTAATACCATTCTGCCAAACATATATTTAAGATTTTTGTCTAATAACGCAAAGAGCAGAAGTCTAGATGAGTTTAAAATAATAACCCTGTAGGAGAATCTGATTGAATGTGTCCTTGCGTGGCACCAAGATCTGGGACATGAAAACTCCAAGTTCATGTTGATGGCATTAAAGAAATGGAAATAAATGGTTTTTTCCTTCCTCCACTGCAATTCAGTACAGACTCTAGATATTTTTGTAAATGATTAAAAACCAGTCTTAGTCCAACCCTCTGGCTTCAGACCCCCAGAAAGGTTATTCTTGAAAATCTATGTCATGTTCAATTGACACATTTGTGTCAGGCTGTCATGTACAAAAGGGTCTCCTCACTCCCAACTTCTCCATCAAGGGGAATGTGGAGTAGGATAATGCTGTCATGGGTCCATCCAAGAGTGCCAATTATGAACTAGGTCAGTCCTAATTCACCCTTGTACTTCAGTGTCTACACAGTGCTCAGCATAGGAAAGGGTCCTCATGAACAGAACCCCCCACTGTCACTGAGACTAGGACCCCAGCTTAGAGTCCTCCCTGATTTCCTCTTTCTTCCTCATCCCTGCCTCCTTTCACTCAGGGATTCCTCCTGCAGGTTCCTTGGATCTCCTTGCCCCAGTCTGCTGTTCTGGTTGAGGGTCATCTCACTTTGCATCTGAACTGCTTCATAATACTCATCCCACTGCAGCTTATGCCCCCACTTGCTGCCAGCAGGATCTTTCTAGAGCACAAAACAGATTTCATTACTTTCATGCTTAGGAATCTACATGACACTTCATTATTTTCAGGCTGAAGTCCAAACTTCTCAGCCAAGCACTCAGTGTTTTCCACACCCAGCTTCACTTCCTGCCACTCACCACCTGCTTCTCCCCACCCTCATGTTCCGGGTCACCCTGGACTCCCAGCTTGGAGCTTGGAACAGGACCCATCCTCCGAGATGGTAAGGAGCCAGGGCTCTGTTGTCAGACAGATCAGGTGGTAAGGTGTACTAACCCAAGCAGGTCAATTCTCTTCCTTAAACATCCTCACCTCCTTCCTAGTAAACCAGAATTGACACATGCCAATCCCCTACCTCAGTACCACTCTCCAATTCTACCTGCTGTCCAGGTTTGCTGTGAGGATAAAATGAGATTGTGCAAAAACCATAGCAAAGTGTGTGTGAACTGTGGTCAATGGTGAATGAACCCTGGCTGGGCAGAAGTCTAGAAGTGGGTACCTAAGAGGCTAGCAGTGACTGCCCTGTTTGGTGGCACTCTGGGGGACTTTTTTACTTTCTTCATCATATCTTATGTTAGAATATGTTATGATTTTCCTGCAACATATGGGTTTTATCAAGACACAATTGGAAATTATTTCCTCTTTAGAGCTTCTCTAGTAGCTCAGTTGGTAAAGAATCCGCCTGCCACGCAGGAGACCCCAGTTCGATTCCTGGGTCAGGAAGATCCCCTGGAGAAGGGATAGGCTACCCATTTCAGTATTCTTGGGCTTCCCTTGTGGCTCAGCTGGTAAAGAATCCGCCTGCAATGAGGGAGACCTGGGTTCGATCCCTGGGTTGGGAAGATACCCTGGAGAAGGGAAAGGCTACCCACTCTAGCATTCTGACCTGGAGAATTCCATGGAGTGTATAGTCCATGGGGTCGCAAAGAGTCGGACATGACTGAGTGACTTTTACTCACAGAGCTCCCCTAACTTGCCTGGAAAGAGTCTCCAGTGCGTTATACTTCCATCAATACTCTGTACTTGTCCATGACATAGTTGGCATGGCTGGTGATGGCTCATTTGCCAGCCTTCTTTCCAACTGAATCCATGTTTCTGTGGATCTCTGTTTCCCTAGGACTCTGCCCAGCACTTGGCATTGAGAGTGTGGTGGCCTGTCTGTGCTGGTTCCTTTGACACGAACGAGGCCTGTTTCACTAAGAATCACCTGGGCACTGCATCTCTGATATTCTATTTAATGTTTATAAGATTTTAGAAAATACATGTTTTCAAGAGATACATATTCTCCCACTGAAAATCACTGAAAGTCAAGCTGTTCACTGTTGAGATGATGTATGTGGGCAGATCAGCAGTAAAGAATGCACAGGCAGCTGGGCCTCTGTGAGCCCTGGGAAGCAGCCTTTCACTCCCTCTCAGCTTCCTGGCTCCCTGGGGACTGCTTGTTCAACTGACTGAATAAGGATTTTCTGAGTCTTTAAACATGAAGTGCTGCTTGCTCAGACCTAGGCAGGTCAGGACTCCTGCTTCTCTCATAGCTCCAACTGTCCCCTTGCTTCCTGAGAGGAGCCCCTCCAAGTGCAACTCCCCAAGGGCTCAGGACCAGCCTGGTGGGCTCATTTGAGAGCAGAGTTCAGGCCTGTATGTGAGGAGGCCTGGGAGACCCAGGTCCCTCATCTGGGTGCAAGAAAAACGATTCTTTCCAAGCGGGACATTTTTGGTTTTATTCCTTACTTTAGGTGGACACTTTAAAATTATACATATGTCCATTTCCTTACTTTGGAAAATAAGAGTATAGATAGAGTATAGTGAATGAAATTTAATCCCTTTAAAATTTCACTTTGGGTTATCTTAAGATTCAGTGAGATTTCTGAAATGAAAAATCCTACATACATATGTATTAATTGAATACATATCAAGGTATAACACAGAAAAGCATGTTTAATTCAATTAAGGTATAACAGAATAAATTTAAATACTATAAATTTAATTAATGTATAACATAGTTAAGTAAATCAAGTACACCAATTGTAGCATACAACTTGATAATTTTAACATCAGTAATCACATGTCTTACTTCCCTCAGGGCTCAGTGGTAAAGAATCCACCTACAATGCAGGAGACTCAGGAGACTCCGTTTCCATCCCTGGGTTGGGCAGATCCCTTGGAAAAGAAAATGACACCCACTCCAGTATTCTTGCCTGGGAAATCCCACGGACAGAGAAGCCTGGCAGGATACAGCCCATGGGTTCGCAAAGAGTCGAACACGACTTACAGACTTAAAAACAACAATTGTGTGTCCTACTACCACCAAGGTGGAAACATAGGACATCCCAGGAGTCCAGAAAATTTCCTCATGCCCCTTCCCAATCTGTACTTCAGCCCCAAAGTAACCACTAGGATAACTTCCATTTACAGATGGGATGAAATATTTAGAGTGGAATATTTTTTCTCCAGAGATTCTCTTGTCTTCTGCAGTTGTTTTGTTTTATAGCTAAAGCCACATCTTGCAGGTTTTATGGACTTTGTCATTAAGAAGCATGTTGCTTTTTACAACTGCAGAAATAAGTAGTGTTTTGAGGTTTTGGAATTTGAGGATTCTTTCAGATTTCACTTAATTATTTCTGAGTTACTGTTGATCTGGTTTCTGGGGAATACTAACATTCAAGGCTTTTATGTAGATAATTCAGCTAGATAACCCAAGTTAAAAATAATAGAAGTAAGCTGTTTTCCACAATAGTCTCTAATATTAAAAACCATGTATTTATTCCTTAAAGGATGTAAAATAACTTTAAAGGAAAATAAAATAGACAATAGCGGAAACAAAAAACTAGATGTAAAAGAAGAAAAAAAAAAAAAAAGCAAGGCAAAGAGTGAGCCAAGAGAATTCAGAATGATAAGCATAATTTTGGAGTTCTTAATGTTTGGATTTTCAGATTATAAAGCTGCTTTCATTAGCATTTCTAATTGTAAACTATCAATCATCAAAATAATTGAAGCTTGTCTTATGTACAGACTGCTTAGATAGTATGTTCTTGTAGAAATAGGCTGAATTTTCTTCATAAAAATTTTCAGATGGAAAGTGTTCATAAGGGCATGAATCCAAGTGAATTGTTGGAAAAGACAAATTGATTTCTACTTTGGGCATAACTGTCCTGCCTAACAAAATGCAGCAGGCTTCTCTTTATTCCTTGCTGGCAAATTCTATTCTAAGTATGGGAACATCTCTTAATTAGAACTTTTCAAAGGATGATCTTTGAGATTCTCCCTACTTGGAAATATTGCTCCCACTGCTGTTGGTTGGTGGGACCAGGTATCTCAAGGATGAGAGGGCATGCGTTTTATTTTACCAGGCTGCACCTACCAGATTTGCTAGCTAGGTCTGCTGCACCCACCATTGTGTCTGGTAGGTAGGTAACAGGCCAGGAAACACTGTTGTATGTCGGATGAAGGAATGACCCTCATTCCTTGCACACAAAAGGAGCTGGGAATGATCTGTCCCAGCACATGACTCTCCTCCCTTGCCTGCCCTGAGAGGTCTGATAAAAGCATTTCCATCAGCCTGAACACATCTGTGCACATCTGTTACTAAGTGCATTAACATGCTTCTCATTTTGCTTTTATCACAAAATGTGGTCCATCAGGCAGAGTTCTTATGACATAAGTGCTATTACCTTCACTTTTGGGAAGAAAAGTCTATTTTTCAAAATACTAAAGACACATCTAGGAAACCACTGTGAGGCTTTAGTTGCTATAATGAAGAGCCCTCAAATGTTTTGTGCAAAATGTCCTATAAACCACTGGGCACATCTCATTGTCAGGGTGAAACTAATCCTACAGTTACATTGTTGTTGATATGGAGTCACTGAAAATGGGCCCACTTTTCTGTATTCTTTAATGAACATTCAGCCTTACAGAGGAAACATTTACTTCATATCCCCTCCCTCCCCAACACACACGTTTGATCAAGATCACATCTCTCTACTCATTCCCATAAGACAAAAATAAAAGGTCTGCCTGTAAAAACCATGCTGTGAAATGTCCATCTGAAGTAAAGAGAGAGTAGAACAATTTTCCCTAGGTGCTTCATTGCATCCCCCAGTCCCTCTGTCCATAGGCTCCTAGCTGCTCTCCTTGTGCAGTAACACAAGTATCCTGTAGGTGGCTCTGCCTCCCCATTATCTCCTACGCAAAAGTGGCCACAAATCTTCAAGCTCCAGTACTAGTTCTATTGGAGCTTCAGCCAGGGGCTCTGAAGTGTATACCCAAACCTTACTGGCCTAGATATTGGTGCATGCTGCTCATGCAGAAGAGAAAGCCATTAGACACTTAAATGATGGGACTCTTGGAAAATTCACTGGTGGGCAGCCCTGGTGTAGTCTCAGCAGAGCTGCAGGCATCACTTCAGTCTGGTGACGGGAATGGTTCTAAGTGTCAGACCAGTATTTCCCAACATGTATTTTTTAAGACGCAAATCTGGCAAGATTCTCAGTGAAAAAACAAGGCACTGTAGTTAAATAATTTGGGTAAGGCTGTATGCTGTTCTCTTTGAGTGTCATAAATCATCTTAGTATTTTAAAAACTTTGAAAAGTTCTGCAAGAAAAATATCTGTTTAACTTTGCTTAACTTGGGATTTTATGAACTCAAGACCTACTAATATCAAGGAACATCGTGTTCTGTGGAATGCATCCTGTGGAATTACTGATATCTATAATGATTCTGAGGGAGAGGACAAGAAGCTGGGGCCTCTGCACTTTTTTGGGGTGGAAGGAGGGTGCAGCAAAGGCTCTCACCTTCGGCAACTCTGCCAAGTGACCAAGTATCATAAAAGGGGGACATGTGTGTGGACTTTCAACACATATTATGGAAAGTGCCCAATCCTTCAATTAGGAAAGGGGGAATCCCATTTATTGGGTGTTTCATGTGTGCCAGGCACTGGACTAGATTCTTTTTATGCACAATGAATGTATTCTTCCCAGCATCTCCTGAGTATATAGAATCTCTACTTTACAGGAGAGAAGACTGATGGGCAGGGAAGCAGGGTCACCTGCTGGAATTTGCATGTAAGCAAGTGGCAGAGCCAAGACTGAAACCAGCTGGCCTCAAATGCCCTTACTTTGTATTTTATTCTTTAAGACACTACACCAGGGAATTATTGAAAGTGTTTTAGTGAGGAGGTAATTTGGATTGATTTAACTTCAACAATACATGAAGATGTAGAGGAAAGAGTGGATATAATGTAGAAGACCTGGGTAAAAATCCCAGGATTACCACTTCTTGGCTGGGTGGCCCTTGGACACAAGTTACTTAACCTCTCTGGGCTCCAATTACCTCTTTCCTAAAATAAGGATTATTGATGGAGAATTAAGTTAGAACTAAGGGTATGGACTAAGTATAATACATATGTACTAAGCTCCAAAATATCTGTCTAGTCCCATAGCCGTCCCCACCAGTTACAGGCAGGCAATGGTTGCTCACATTCTGTCTGGGGCTCTGAAGCATTGGGCCTGAAGGGCCAGTAACAGAGCAATAGAACTCAGGTTGTAACTTCTACACCTCTGTAGGGTGTCAGAGTCTTGGATGTTAGCCAGGACCAGGTCAGAGAATAGACCCGAAGCAAGGTCCCAGTTATCAGAGTTAGAGCTAAATTTAGGATGCAACTGTGAAAATGAATACTCAACAGGCTCTGGAAAGTAGGGAGGTGAGTAATTATCTGGCAGATTTGATTAATGTAGACAGGCCATGATGATAATTTGTCCACTTTTCAGCCAAATAACCCTACCATCTCCCCAATATTTTTCTTCTCTGAACCATCTAGGTTCTTACCCCTGGGATCCTTTTCATATGCTTTACCCTTAGTCATATAGGGTTTTCTTTTGTGGGAATTATTAAATGTTTGCATGACTCTGTGCTTCCCTTAGACCTAAGACTACAAACTGGTGACTCTGAGATGCCATTCAGACCTCAGAAAGTTCCATTTGGTCAGATTAAAAAAATTGAGCTTTCATCAGAAATTTTGGAGATTTCACACAAAATTTAGATTTATCTATCATATGATTTACCAGTTCCACTCCTGGATATGTACCTGAAGAAAGTGAAAACACTAATTCAAAAAGCTACATGTACTCCAATGTTCCTCACAGTATTATTTACAATTGCCAAAAGTGTCCATCAACAGAAACTCATCCTATTATTTTCCTATAATCCTCACCCCCTTTCTCCTCCTTTCATTTTGTCTTCATTCAAGGTTTTTGTTGTTGCTGTTTTGAATAGTTTACCACTGGAAAGTCAATGCAAATGAAATAATCTCACTCACTGGGAGGATGTGACAAAAAACTCCAGGCTGACAATGGTAGCTGGTATGGGTCACTGGGAGAGGTCCATGTCAGTCAAAGCTGGTCCTATTGGACTTGAGGGGAAGATGGGTATGATCTGGAAAACAGAATACCAGAGACAATAACTGTAAACACTCCTAGGAGACCCAGACAACTGTAATTTTCTAGAGCTTTAGGTGTTTTCTCATACAAGGTGGGGAGAATTTATTCATGGCTTGGTAACTCAGCCACATGATTGACTCCTTTAGCCAAGTGGTCCTCATGCTTTCATGGGCATCAAGCGTATCTGCAGAGCTTTATTAAAAGACAGATTGCTAGGTGCCTCCACCAGAGTATCTGATTTAGTAGGTTCTTTAGACGTGGTCTAAGAATCTGTATTTCAGGTAATGCTAAAGTCAGCCTGGGACCACACTTTGAGAACCACTACGTTAGGGAGCTTAGTTTTCAGCTGAGAAGGAATGAAACGTGGGAGGGAAAAGTTAATAGGGAGGATTATGGATATTCCTGGTGCAATAGCAGGTGGAGGGGCAGGGAAGGTGGGCAAGGATGGAATCAGCTCAACTTGGACTCCAATGTCACTTTTGGTACCTTTGCTGTGGTTTGGGGGTGAGTAACTTAATTTCCTTAATTTTAAATGCAAAACTTTTGTGAGGATTAGAAAATGTGTGTGTGTAACTCCTGGCACCGTCCTCACTTAGAGGTGTCTTCCGTTTTGCTATGTTACCCTGATAGGGAGTTTTAGGGACAGCATGAGCATGTGACGGCCTGAGGGCAGGGGCAGCCAGATGGGGAAAGGAAGCATTGGAAGGAGCCGGGGAGAGGGGAGCATAAACCTATCCACAGTTTTGCATGGGCCTGGCTTTGTTCCAAGCTCAGTAGGTTTTGAAGCCCCAGAAAAGCTGGCAATTGGACTCTTAAAGATGTCCATCTAACCACAAATGAGTTCCACTTGCTCTAAATCATCTTTAACGCTTCAGCTGGCCAGAGCACACCATGAGTCATTCATGGGCGTGCTGAAATCTGGAGACTTCCCTACAGGCCCCAGAGGTATAACCCTCAGACCCAAGGTGCTCTCGGCTGATTGAACATGATGGGAGCTGTGTTACAGTATGTCGCCCGGCCCCCTATCATTCACCCGGTCACCATCTTCTCAGTCACCACTGGTCAGTGTCACTGTCATGAATTAGCACTTCTCATTGACTTGGACATCAAGGAGTGAGTCCAAGGTCCTTTTCCTGGCCTGGTTTCCAAAGGAAAGCTGAACACCAGCCTCAGGCCTGTGCTGACACAGAGTCTGGTGAAATATGTTTTCATCAGGGCCACACAACAGGCTTCCGGGGTTTAGGGAGCCACCACACCGACAGTGCCATATTCTGTTCTGCTGCCATAGTGAGAAGGGGATGTGCTGACGGATCACGGATGATGCTGGTGAGTGACACGGCTGTGTACACATCACCAGAAAGTTCTTAAAAGCAGAAATGCTCGCAGGTATTAGATCCCTGTCACTGTATTAAGACTCACTTATTTTCAGCATTTTCTCTAAGGAAAAAAAAATGTGGATGGTAACAACAGTAATACACAGCATCCAACCATTTAGATTGTGAAGTGACAAAGCCAAGGTCAGCTTTACTAGTGAAGGAAAATGAACGGTTTCCCTGTAGGGTGCATCCTCAGCCCTAGATGCCTCCTTATGATGTTTTTAACCTGTTTATGGCAGAGAACGAAGAAGGCAATGGCACCCCACTCCAGTACTCTTGCCTGGAAAATCCCATGGATGGAGGAGCCTGGTGGGTTACAGTCCATGGGGTTGCTAAAGGTCGGACACGACTGAGCGACTTCACTTTCATGCATTGGAGAAGGAAATGGCAACCCACTCCAGTGTTCTTGCCTGGAGAATCCCAGGGATGGGAGAACGTGGTGGGCTGCCGTCTATGGGGTCGCACAGAGTCGGACATGACTGAAGCGACTTAGCAGCAGCAGCAGCAGCATGGCAGAGAATCCTGATAAACAGGCCCTGGAGCAACAGGGCTGAGGAGGCTCACCTGGGAGTCTGTTGAGGAATCTTCTGGTTTCAGTATTTGTGATGGGGCCATTATTGCAGTGTTCTTACAGAAAGCTGAAAGGAAGCCGTTTGGGAAACTGTTCTCTACATTGCCCAGACTGTGTTTTGTAGAAGGCAGCTCCTCAAGATGCTATAAGAAGCATCACGCAAAAGTGATTTGAAAAGCTTGGGAAATGTTTCCCTCTAGACCTGCTCCATCTGTGGTCAGCAGACTTGGTGCACAAAGTCAAGTCGGGAAAGAGAAACACTTTCAAGCTCCATTTTTAAACAGGAAAATGATATTTTAAATCAGTAAGTACAAAATTTGGAACTGTGCTTAGGTGCTCTTTCATCATCCTCCTCTCTGGGGTGGGGAAAGGGGCCTTTTGTTCTTTTTCTTGGGGTTAGTGACTTTCTTGCTCCTTTGGTCTGTTTTGTTCCCTATGCTTGTCTGCATTTGGAGTCCCACAGGGCCCCTCCCAGAGGCAGCCTCTCTTTAAGCCTTGACCCTGGGACAGTTACCTAGCCTTGGTTGGAGGTGACCCAGGGAAGGAGGCAGAACTGGCCAGAATATGGCCAGGGGACCCTTTCTAGGATACACTATGAGTAAGGGAATCAATCGTGTTTAGTTTAATTTTCCTGCTCCTGAAGTTTCAGCAAGGCATAGATCACAAAACTAGATGACCATCATGTGCTTGTCTCTCTCTATGTGCATGCATGCTAAGTTGCTTCAGTTCTGGTTGACTCTGCAACCCTTTTGGACTTGAACCCACCAGACTCCTCTGTCCATGGAATTCTCCAGGCAAGAATACTGGAGTGAGTTGCCATGCCCTCCTCCAGGGGATCTTCCTGACCCAGGGATCAAACCAACATCTCTTATGTCTCCCGCATTAGCAGGAGTGTTCTTTACCACTAGTACCACCTAGGGAAGCCCCTTATCTCTGTCTATCAAATTATAAATTCCTTGAGAGACTTGCCTTGTGCCTGCTATATGCTATGCATGTTTTATGCATACTTGAAAAATAATGTATATTCTCTAAATGTTCAGTTCAGTTCAGTCACTCAGTCATGTCTGACTCTGCAACCCCATGAACTGCAGGACGCCAGGCCTCCCTGTTCATCACCAACTCCCGGAGTCCACCCAAACCCATGTCCATTGAGTTGGTGATACCATCCGACCATCTCATCCTCTGTCATCCCCTTTTCCTCCTGCCCTCAATCTTTCCCAGCATGAGGGTCTTTTCCAATGTGTCAGCTCTTCGCATCAGGTGGCCAAAATATTGGAGTTTTAGCTTCAGCACCAGTCCTTCCAATGAACACCCAGGACTGATCTCCTTTAGGATGAACTGGTTGGATCTCCTTGCAGTCCAAGGGACTCTCAAGAGTCTTCTCCAACACCACAGTTCAAAAGCATCAATTCTTCGGTGCTCAGCTTTCTTTGTAGTCCAACTCTCATATCCATACATGACTACTGGAAAAACCATTGCCTTGACTAGGCAGACCTTTGTTGACAAAGTAATGTCTCTGCTTTTCAATATGCTATCTAGGTTGGTCATAACTTTCCTTCCAAGGAGTAAGCGTCTTTTAATTTCATGGCTGAAATCACCATCTGCAGTGATTTTGGAGCCCCCAAAATAAAGTCAGCCACTGTTTCCCCATCTATTTGCCTGAAATGATGGGACCAGATGCCATGGAGTTTTCTGAATGTTGAGCTTTAAGCCAACTTTTTCACTCTCCACTTTCACTTTCATCAAGAGGCTCTTTAGTTCCCCTTCACTTTCTGCCATATGGGTGGTGTCATCTGCATATCTGAGGTGATTGATATTTCTCCTGGCAATCTTGATTCCAGCTTGTGCTTCTTCCAGCCCAGCATTTCTCATGATGTACTCTGCATAGAAGTTAAATAAGCAGGGTGAGAATATACAGCTTTAACATACTCCTTTTCCTATTTGGAACCAGTCTGTTGTTCCATGTCCAGTTCCAACTGTTGCTTCCTGACCTGCAACAAGTTTCTCAAGAGGCAGGTCAGGTGGTCTGGTATTCCCATCTCCTTAAGAATTTTCCACAGTTTATTGTGATCCACACAGTCAAAGGCTTTGGCGTAGTCAATAAAGCAGAAATAGATGTTTATCTGGAACTCTCTTGCTTTTTCGATGATCCAGCGGATGTTGGCAATTTGATCTCTGATTCCTCTGCCTTTTCTAAAACCAGCTTGAACATCTGGAAGTTTATGGTTCACATATTTCTAAATGTTAGACATAGTTAATATACATTCAAGTTGTTCATTAAGATGTTCAAATCTTCTATTTATTTGAGATTTTTTCTTTTGTCTGCATGTTTTATTTGTTTCTGTGACAACTGTCCTAAAATCTTTTACTATGATAGTGGACTTGATATTTTCTTTCTATAGTTGTTAATTTTTACTTTGTATGACCCGAGGCTATGTTATTACAACTATACAGTTCAGGATTGTAACAGCTTTTTAACAGAATAGTTCCTTTATCATTATGTAATGGCCACTTTTATCCCTGATGATGGCTTTTGCCTAAAGGTGCCATTGATTTTTTCATTGCACGACCCACCTGCTTCCCAGATGCATCTTCTCCTTCAGGACGGGCAGCATCTAGGCGTGCCAGTTCATGTCTTATGAAACTCTACTCTCCCTTGGGCCACTGATGTTACATTCTCCTGGTTTTCTTTTTAAGCTTTTTTATCAGAAAAATATCAATGGCAACAATGAAAACATCAAATACTATCATTTAAAACCAGACCAAACTGTTTCTCCCTAGAGAAGGAAATGGCAACCCACTCCAGCAGTCTTGCCTGAAAAATCCCATGGACAGAGGAGCCAGGTGGGCTACAGTCCACAAGGTCACAAAGAGCTGGACACAACTGAGCACACATACTCAAGCTGGAATCAAGATTGCAGGAGAAATATCAATAACCTCAGATATGCAGATGACACCACCCTTATGGCAGAAAGTGAAGAGGAACTAAAAAGCCTCTTGATGAAAGTGAAAGAGGAGAGTGAAAAAGTTGGCTTAAAGCTCAACATCCAGAAAACTAAGATCATGGCATCTGGTCCCATCACTTCATGGCAAATAGATGGGGAAACAGTGGAAACAGTGTCAGACTTTATTTTTTTGGGCTCCAAAAATCACTGCAGATGGTGACTGCAGCCATGAAATTAAAAGATGCTTACTCCTTGGAAGATAAGTTATGACCAACCTAGATAGCATATTCAAAAGCAGAGACATTACTTTGCCAACGAAGTTCTCTCTAGTTAAGGGTACGGTTTTTCCAGTGGTCACGTATGGATGTGAGAGTTGGACTGTGAAGAAAACTGAGCGCCAAAGAATTGGTACTTTTTGAACTGTGGTGTTGGAGAAGACTCTAGAGAGTCCCTTGGACTGCAAGGAGATCTAACCAGTCCATTAGAAAGGAGATCAGTCCTGGGTGTTTTTTGGAAGGAATGGTGCTAAAGCTGAAACTCCAGTACTTTGGCCACCTGATGCGAAGAGTTGACTCATTGGAAAAGACTCTGATGCTGGGAGGGATTGTGGGCAGGAGGAGAAGGGTATGACAGAGGATGAGATGGCTGGATGGCATCACTGACTCGATGGACGTGAGTCTGAGTGAACTCTGGGAGTTGGTGATGGACAGGGAGGCCTGGCGTGCTGCGATTCATGGGGTTGCAAAGAGTCAGACATGACTGAGCGACTGAACTGAACTGAACTGAAGCAAACATACAAACTGTTTATTTCCTTTGAAAATTAGCTCTCTGAATAAAATACACCCCCTCACTGTTCTTCAGCCTACACCTCCTGCTCATCCTTCAGTTCTCAGTGTAGGCATCCCCTCCTCCAGGAAGCCATCCATAGATTCTCCCTGCCACCTCCCTTACACCAACACATACTTTTTAGGAGGCTCTCCTGTGTCCTTTCTAGCTTTGTGTGCAGCTCACCACCTCAGATGTTTTACATTCTGAATGCATGTAGTCATTTGTCTTGTGAAGGTACCACATCAACTTCTGTATTCCACCATACTTCTGGTTTGGCATGAAGCTGGTATTCCATAAAGGCAGTCAAACTCAATAGATAGCTTTTCCTGGACCCACTTCGGGTACTTTTCAAACTTCAGTTTTCTCCTGAGTTTCCTCCTTCAAACTCCTCACACATCCTTGGCTTCAACTCATACCTCTAGACTGATGACTTCCCATGTCCATGCCTTGAATCCTGTCCTCCCCAACCTGAGCTCCATAGCATGTCTCTAAAGCTGGACAAAATCTCACTTGCCCATCAGCAGCCAAATGCACACTTGCAAACCACACACATCCTGACCGTTCAGTAACCTTTCTTTCGTACAGGGTCTTTTTTCCTGAAGTCCTTCCCATATTTGAAGTCTTTCATCCTCATCTTTAGCAGCCCCCCTTTTTAACCTGTGCCCAATATGCAATGAGCTCTGTTGAGCTCTCCTTTAAACCTTATTTTTGTCTGATCTTACTTCTCTGCTCATACTGCCCTGACCTCAATCTAGGCATTCATCCCTCATGTCTGGAATATGCTGCACCTTGAGCTCAACCCCTCTCTCTAGGCTGTCTTCACAGGCCCCTTTTCCAGCTATACCCCATCCTCACCTCTCAGTTCTTTTTCACTTCTGCCTGGTGATGTACTCTGCCGAGTCAGGCTGGTTTTCTCACCAATCAGAACCCTCTTTCCCTCCTCTGGGTTTCTTTCCTCTACCTGGATTTCCTTGTCAATCTCTCCATCACCTGCCACATCTGATGGGTGTTGGCACTGAACAACAATAATAGACACCAACATGGCAGGATGGGGTATAGGCCAATCAGAACAGATGTCATCCGCATACAAAGGGCACTACTCAGCATCAGCTCTGTGACTCATAGACAAAATCTACTTGGTCTTCAAGGTCCTGGTGTGATCTTATCAGTGACATGGATCCACCCTGGCTGCCTGGGCTTCGCCTTTCTTTCTCCTCATCTGAGTCACACTCATACATAAAATTAGAGAGAGGTCTTTGTCATATGCTAGAGCTTTGTGTGAGCTTTCTTTATTTCTTTAAATAGACTAGGAACTCCCTGGGGACAGAGATCATGCTTGATGTCAGTGGGTCTTCAAGTGTGGTACCTGCAAACAGCAGGGTCAAAGTCACCTGGGGACTTGGAAATGCAAATTCTTGGGCCCTAATCTGGACACACTGCATTAGAAACTCTTGGAGTAGGGTCAAGGGATTTTTATTTTTTTAATTGAAGGATAATTGCTTTACAAAATTTTGTTGTTTTCTGTCAAACCTCAACATGAATTAGCCATAGGTATACATATATCCCCTCCCTTTTGAACCTCCCTCCCATCTCCCTCCCCATCCTACCCCTCTAGATTGATACAGAACTCCTGTTTGAGTTTCCTGAGACATACAGCCAATTCCCGTTGGCTCTCTATTTTACATATGGTAATGTAAGTTTCCATGTTACTCTTTCCATACATCTCACCCTCTCATCCCCTCTCCCCATGTCCATAAGTCTATTCTCTATGTCTGTTTCTCCATTGCTGCCCTGTAAATAAATTCTTCAGTACCATTTTTCTAGATTTTGTATATATGCATTAGAATATGATATTTATCTTTCTCTTTCTGACTTACTTCACTCTATATAATAGGTTCTAGGTTCATCCACCTCATCAGAACTGACTCAAATGCATTCCTTTTATGGCTGAGTAATATTCCATTACAATATGCAGAGTACACCATGAGAAATGCTAGGCTGGAGGAAGCACAAGCTGGAATCAAGATTGCTGGGAGAAATATCAATAACCTCAGATATGCAGATGATACCACCCTTATGGCAGAGGGTGAAGAAGAATTAAAGAGCCTCTTGATGAAAGTGAAAGAGGAGAGTGAAAAATTTGGCTTAAAGCTCAACATTCAGAAAACTAAGATCATGGCATCTGGTCCCATCACTTCATGGCAAATAGATGGGGAAACAGTGGAAATAGTGGCTGACTTTATTTTTTGGGGCTCCAAAATCACTGCAGATGGGGATTGCAGCCATGAAATTAAAAGACGCTTACTCCTTGGAAGGAAAGTTATGACCAACCTAGACAGCATATTAAAAAGTAGTGACATTATTTTGCCAACAAAGGTCCGTCTAGTCAAGGCTATGGTTTTTCCAGTGGTCATGTATGGATGTGAGAGTCGGACTATAAAGAAAGCTGAGTGCCGAAGAATTGATGCTTTTGAACTGTGGTGTTGGAGAAGACTCTTGAGAGTCCCTTGGACTTCAAGGAGATCCAACCAGTCCCTCCTAAAGGAGATCAGTCCTGGGTGTTCACTGGAAGGACAGATGTTGAAGCTGAAACTCCAATATTTTGGCCACCTGATGCGAAGAGCTGACTCATTTGAAAAGACCTTTCCTAGGAAAGATTGAGGGCAGGAGGAGAAGGGGATGACAGAAGATGAGATGGTTGGATGGCATCACCACCTCGATGGACATGGGTTTGGGTAGACTCTGGGAGTTGGTGACAGACAGGGAGGCCTGGTGTGCTGTGATTCATGCGGTCGCAAAGAGTCAGACACGACTGAGCGACTGAACTGAACTGAATATTCCATTGTGTATATGTACCACACCTTCTTTATCCATTCATCTGTCCATGGACAGCTAGGTTGCTTCCAAGTTCTAGCTATTGTAAATAGTGCTGCAATGAACAGTGGGATATATGTGTCTTTTTCAATTTTGGTTTCCTCAGGATATATGCCTAGGAGTGGGATTGCTGGTTCATATGGTGGTTTTATTCCTAGTTTTTAAGGAATCTCCATACCGTCTTCCATAGTGGCTGTATCAGTTTACATTCCCACCAACAGTGCAAGAGCATTCCCTTTTCTCCACACCCTTTCCAGCATTTATTGTTTGTAGACTTTTTAATGATGGCCATTCTGACTGGTGTGAGGTTATATCTCATGGTAGTTTTGATTTTCATTTCTCTAATAACGAGTGATATTGAGCATTTTTTTATATGTTTGTAAGCCATCTGTATGTCTTCCTTGGAGAAGTGTCTGCTTAGGTCTTTTTTCCACTTTTTGATTGGTTTGTTTGTTTTTCTGGCATTGAGTTGTATGAGCTGCTTGTATATTTTGGAAATTAATCCTTTATCAGTTATTTCGTTTGCTATTATTTTCTCCCATTCTAAGCATTGTCTTTTCACCTTGCTTATAGTTTCTTATGCTGTGCAAAAGCTTTTAAGTTTAATCAGTTTACTTGTTTACTTTTGTATTCATTTCCGTTACTCTAGGAGGTGTGTCATAGAGGATCTTGCTTTGATTTATGTTATTGAGTGTTCTGCCTTGTTTTCCTCAAAGAGTTTTATAGTTTCTGGCCTTACATTTCGGTCTTTAATCCATTTTGAGCTTATCTTTGTGTATGGTTTTAGGAAGTGTTCTAATTTAATTCTTTTACATGTAACTGTCCAGTTTTCCCAGCACCATTTATTGAAGAGACTGTCTTTACCCCATTGTATATTCTTGCCTCCTTCATCAAAAATAAGGTACCCATAGGTGCATGGCTTTATTTCTTGACTTTTCTATTTTGTTCCATTGGTCTATATTTCTGTTTTTGTGCCAGTACCATACTGTCTTGATAACTGTAGCTTTGTAGTATAATCTGAAGTCAGGAAGGTTGATTCCTCCAGCTCCATTCTTCTTTCTCAAGATTGCTTTGGCTATTTGGGGTCTTTTGTGTTTCCATATGAATTGTGAAATTTTTTGTTCTAGTTCTGTGAAAAATGCCACTGGTAATTTGATAGGGATCACATTGAATCTGTAGATTGCATTTGGTAGTATAGCCATTTTCACAATATTGATTCTTTCTACCCAGGAACATGGAATATCTCTCCACCTGTTTATGTCATCTTTGATTTCTTTCATTAGCATCTTATAATTTTCTGTGTACAGTTCTTTTGTCTTCTAAGGTAAGTTTATTCCTAGATATTTAATTTTTTTGTTGTTGTTGTTGCAATGGTGAATGAAATTGATTCCTTAATTTCTTTCTGATTTTTCATTGTTAGTATATAGAAATGCCAGTGAGTTCTGTGTATTGATTTTGTATCCTGCAACTTTGATAAATTCACTGATTAGCTCTAGTAATTTTCTGGTACTATCTTTAGGGTTTTATATGTACAGTATCATGTCATCTGCAAACAATGAGAGCTTTACCTCTTCTTTTCTGATCTGGATTCCTTTTATTTCTTTTTCTTCTCTGATTGCTGTAGCTAGGACTTCCAGAACTATGTTGAATAATAGTGGTAAAAGTGTACACCCTTGTATTGTTTCTGATTTTAGGGAAATTGCTTTCAGTTTTTCACCATTAAGAATAATGTTTGCTGTAGGCTTATTATACATGGCCTTTACTATGTTGAGGTAGGTTCTTTCTATGCCCATTTTTTGAAGAGTTTTAATCATAAATGGGTGCTAGGTTTTGTCAAAGGCTTTTTATGCATCTATTGAGATTATCCTATGGTTTTTATCTTTCAATTTGTTAATATAGTATATCACATTGATTGATTTGTGTATATTGAAGAATCCTTGCATTCCTGGAATAAACCCAGCTTGATCATGGTGTTTGAACTTTTTGATGTATTGCTGAATTCTGTTTGCTAAAATTTTTTGAGGATTTTTGCATCTATGTTCATCAGTGATATCAGCCTGTAGTTTTCTTTTTTTGTGTCAACTTTGTCTGGTTTTGTTATCAGGGTGATGGCAGCCTTGTAGAATGAGTCTGGAAGTGTTCCTTCTCTCTGCAATTTTTTGAAAGAGTTTTAGAAGGATAGGCATTAGCTCTTCTCTAAATGTTTGATAGAATTCTCCTGTGAAGGAATCTGGTCCTGGGCTTTTGTTTTTTGGGAGATTTTTGATCACAGCTTCAATTTCAGTGCTTGTAATTGGGTTGTTCATAATTTCTATATCTCCCTGGTTCAGTCTTGGAAGATCGAACTTTTCTAAGAATCTGTCCATTTCTTCCAAGTTATCTATTTTATTGCCATATAGTTGTTCATAATAGTCTCTTATAATCCTTTGTATTTCTGCATTGTCTGTTGTAACCTCTCCTTTTGCATTTCTAATTTTGCTGATTTGATTCTTCTCTCTTTTGTTCTTGATGACTATGGCAAAAGGCTTGTCAATTTTGTTTATCTTCTCAAAGAGCCAGGTTTTAGTTTTATTAGGCTTTACTATTGTTTCTTTCATTTCTTTGTCATTTATTTCTGCTCAGATCTTTATGATTTCTTTCCTTCTATTAATTTTTTGGGTTTTTTTGTTCTTCTTTCCCCACTTGTTTTAGGTATAAAGTTAGGTTGTCTCTCAGATGTTTTTCTTGTTTCTTGAGGTAGGATTATATTGCTATAAAGTTCCCTCTTAGGACTGCTTTCACTGCATTCCATAGGTTTTGAGTTGTCGTGTTTTCATTGTCATTTGTTTCATTAATTTTTTTATATCCCTTTTTATTTCTTCAGTAACCTGTTGGTTACTTAGAAACGTGTTGTTTAATCTCCATGTGTTTGTGTTTCTTACAGTTTTTTTCCTTGTAATTGATTTCTAGTCTCATAGTGCTGTGGTCAGAGAAGATGCTTGATATGATTTCAATTTTCTTAAATTTACTGAGGTTTTATTTGTGACCCAAGATGTGGTCTATCTTGGAGAATGTTCCATGTGTACTTGAGAAGAAGGTGTATTTTTCTGCATTTGGGTGGAATGTCCTGAAGATATCAGTGAAATCCATCTCATCTAATGTATCGTTTAAGACTTGTGTTTCCTTACTAATTTTCTGTTTTGATGATCTGTCCTTTGGTGTGAGTGGGGTGTTAAGGTCTCCTACTATTATTGTGTTACTGTCAGTGTCTCCTTTTATGTCTGTTAGTATTTGTCTTATGTATAGAGGTGCTCCTATGTTGGGTGCATAGATATTTACAATTTTTATGTCTTCCTCTTGGATTGATCCCTTGATCATTATGTAGTGTCCTTTCTTATCTCTTGTAATCTTCTTTATTTTAAGGTCTATTTTGTCTGATATGAGGATTGCTACTCCAGCATTCTTTTGCTTCTCATTTGCAGGGAATATATTTTTCCATCCTCTCACTTTCAGTCTATATGTGGCTTTAGGTCTGAAGTGGGTTTCTTGTAGACATAATATATATGGGTCTTGTTTTTGTATCCATTCAGCCAGCCTGTGTCTTTTGGTTGGAGTATTTAATCCATTTACGTTTAAAGTAGTTACTGATATATACATTCCTATTCCCATTTTCTTAATTGTATGGGGTTGATTTTGTAGATCTTTTTTCTTCTCTTGTATTTCTTGACTATCTAAGTCCCTTTAACATTTGCTGTAAAGCTGGTTTGGTGGTACTGAATTCTCTTAAATTTGCTTGTCTGAAAGGCTTTTTATTTCTCCATCAGTTTTGAATGAGATCCTTGCTGGGTACTGTAATCTTTACTACAACTTAATCTTGGTTGTAGATTTCCCCCTTTCAGTACTGTAAATATATCCTGCCATTCCCTTCTGGCCTGAAGAGTTTCTGCTGAAAGATCAGCTGTTAAGCATATGGGGTTTCCCTTGTATGTTACTTGTTTCTCCCTTGCTGCTTTTAATATTCTTTCTTTGGTTTAGTCTTTGTTAGTTTGATTAATATATGTCTTGCCATATTTTTCCTTGGGCTTATCCTGTATGGGACTCTTTGTGCCTCTTGGACTTGATTGACTATTTCCTTTTCCATGTTGGGGAAATTTTCAACTATCATCTCTTCAAAAATTTTCTCATACCCTTTTTTTCTCTCTTCTTCTTCTGGGACCCCTATAATTCTAATGTTGGTGCATTTGATATTGTCTCAGAGGTCTCTTGAGACTATCCTCAGTTCTTTTTATTCTTTTTACTTTATTCTTCTCTCCAGAACTTATTTCTACCATTTTATCTTCCAACTCACTGATTCATTCTTCTGTTTCAGATAGTCTGCTATTGATTCCTTCTAGAGTATTTTTAATTTCAGTAATTGTGTAATTTGTCTCTGTATGTTTACTCTTTAATTCTTCTAGGTCTTTGTTAATTGATTCTTGCATTTTCACCATTTTGTTTTCAAGGTTTTTGATCACCTTTACTATCATTATTCTGAATTCTTTTTCAGGTAGTTTGCCTATTTCCTCTTCATTTATTTGGACTTCTGTGTTTCTAACTTGTTCCTTCATTTATGTAGTGTTTCTCTGCCTTTTTATTATTATTATTTTTTAACTTATTGTGTTTGAGGTGTCCTTTTCCCAGGTTTCAAGGTTGAATTCTTTCTTCCTTTTGCTTTCTGCCCTCCTAAGGTTGGTCCAGTGGTTTGTGTAATCTTCATATAGGGTCAGATGTGTGCTGAGCTTTTGTTTGTTTGATTTTCCTCTGATGGGCAGGGCTAAGTGAGGTGGTAACCCTGTCTGCTGATTACTGGGTTTGTATTTTTGTTTTGTTTGTTGTTTAGATGAGGCATCCTGCACAGGGTGCTACTGGTGGTTGGGTGATGCCTGGTCTTGTATTCAAGTGGTTTCCTTTGTGTGAGTTCTCACTATTTGATACTCCCTAGGGTTAGTTCTCTGGTAGTCTAGGGTCTTGGAGTCAGTGCTCCCACTCCAAAGGTTCAGGGTTTGATCTTTTTTTTTACCGCAGGCTCTGCAGGGAGCATGAGGTAACTTTTGCCCTGAAGCTCCAGCAAATAATATCAAGTATTGGGACAGGTTGTCATTTAGCAAGTTCTGTCCAGTGTTTGAGGCTCTGAAACTTTAAGAGACATTTCGAGAACTTGTCTGCAGCAAGGTCCTGCATCTCACCATGTGCGTCAGAAAGTGGGCAGGATATGGAGGCCTTCTTCACTCCAGAGCAGAGATTAAGGGATCATATTTTAATCACCCTCCTGATGATTCTGATATATGCTAAATGTGGGAACCACTTTGCTAAGTAATGTGGCATGACTGAGTGAAAGTCTTCATGGTAGGATTTCAATAAAGACTTCTCTTGCTAATTAAATACTTATCTGTCTTTGCACCCTGAACGGTACATGGCATTAATTTTGTGTAGCACAGATACTGGCTTAGAGGGTAAAGTGTCCACCTGCAATGCAGGAGACCTGGGTTCGATCCCTGGGTCGGGAAGACCCCCTGGAGAAGGAAATGGCAACCCATTCCAGTACTTTTGCCTGGAGAATCCCATGGACAGAGGAGCCTGGTGGGCTACAGTCCACGGGGTCACAAAGAGTCGGACATGACTGAGCAACTTCACTTTCTTTACTTGGTGTATGACAGGCTGGGGGTTAGGGACATTTATGCTACTGATGACTAACAGTAATATTTATGGAGTGTATGATGTGAGCTCTGTTCCAGAGGAAGAGTTAAACAAAATATCATTATTCATTGACTGAAATTTTAATATCTTTGGAATTAGGATGTATTTTATAACCAATAGAATGTCATAGTTTAATGATGTGTCCTAATAATCAATAGTGTTTTAGATGCAATAAAATTCAGCAGGAAGTGTGTGTGGTCCTTATTATTTTTGATAAAATTTAGTGTGTATGACTGTGTGTGTGAATGTGTTTATATACTGCCTTTTCCATTTACGTGTAACAAACATAACTGTTTAACACTGAACTCTGGGTTCACAGGGGCAAAAATGTTGTGAAACATTCTGAGCCGTTAATATTCTCTTTGAACATATAATAGGCACTTTTAGAAGAGAATGACGAGTAATAATTTACATTCACCATTTCCCAAAGGGATAACACAGATCCAGCTTCCTCAACTTCATTGTCTACTCCTCAGGAATTTCAAAATACACAAAGAAAAATGTGAAGTTGGTTTCATCTTTCCAAGCAGTAGCTTGAATCTTACCATACTTAGTCAATACTTAGAAAAATAACAAGTTTATTTGGCTAGGATTTAATATAACAGCTCTAATAATCTATTATACATTTGCCATTTTGGTTATTTCTTGTTTGAGGCAAGCACATAATTGCGCATAGTGTGTTTGTAAAAGCAGAAAGGAGAAAGGATTCATTTGAAGCTTGGCTATCCCCACTGCACAACAGGCCCCCACAGAGAAAGAAGGGCATGGCTTTCTGAGTGGCAGTCTTAGTTTTGGCAAAGATGTTATTAGGAATAGCACATTCAAATTTTCTAGTATTTTCTGATCAAGGTTAGAAATAAGACTTATTCTGAAATGTGGTTTGGGGTTGGAATTTATTGTTGTTTAGTCGCTAAGTTGTGTCCAACTCTTTGGGACCCCATGGACTATAGCCGACCAGATTCCTCTGTCCATGGGATTTCCCAGGCAAGAATACTAGAGTGGCATTACTATTTCCTTCTTCCTGCCTAGGGATCAAATCCGCATCTCCTGCATTGGCAGGTGGATTCTTTACCACTAAGCCACCGGCGAAGCCCTTGGGTTGGAATGCCTAACTCCAAACACATTATTCTCCTCTGTAAATACTATCAATCAATAGTTGCCTTGCCTGATGACTGACATACAAACCATAGCACTCGAGACTCTGCACAACAAGACCCTTATCTTCTATTATGTTAAATCTCCCCTTCACTGACCTTATTTCTCCACCAAGCTTGACAAACTGGGATCTCTCGGCTACACCCCACCTTTTCCAGCCTCTATGGTTTGCAAGAAAATCCCAAATATGCTATTAAAATTCTATCTATCCTTGGATGACCTTATCTCAGGTATCATCTCTCTCAGGGAGCCTTCCCCTGTTTTCTCCAACCAACCCAATCTGCCTATCCTGTGATCCTAAGATTTTTTTTTTTTTGCCTGATATTTATATTTTACCACTTTCTTATTAAATTTCCCATAATAGCACAGTGCATCTTGAAGTATGGTCAATGACATTAATATTAGAGAACTCCTGAAGCCTGTTCCAATGCTATTGAACCAGGATCTGCAGCATGGGACTCAGGAATATGCATATTTAATAAACTTTCTAGTGATTCTACTGAATTTTGAGGATTGCTGGTGTGGTGGAAAAGGCTCCCCTACATTTTTTATAAGTTATAGAAAATTTCATACATATTCAAAAACAGAATGGATAAAAGAATGTATCTTCATGAGCTTAACATTCAAGTTTAGCAATGATGAAAACAGGGCTAACCCTGTTTCACCTACACTCTCCTCTACTTTTCCTAGCCCTTTAGATTATTTTGAGAAAATATCAGTTATTATATAATTTCATCTATAAATGTTTCTTCCCTGATGCTGGAAAAGATTGAGGGCAGAAGCAGAAGAGGGCACCAGAGGATGCGATGGCTGGATGGCATCACTAATGCAATGGACATGAATTTGGGCAAACTCCTGGAGATGGTGAGGGACAGGAAGGCCTGGTGTGCTGCAGTCATGGGGTTGCAAAGAGTCGGACATGACTGGGTGACTGAACAACAACAATGAAATCTAAAAGATAAGAACCATTTTACTTTAAATCATAATCACAACAGCATTACCACTCCTAAAACCCCCCTAATTCCTTGGTGTGGTAGGCAGGACATTAGTCTCCTACCCTATTCCCCTTAAGAGGTCCTCAGCCTAATCTTGGGAAAATGAAAACATAGCAAATGGGGCTTTGCAGATGTAATTAAGGTTAGAAGCCTTAAGACAGAGAGACTCTTCTGGATTATTTGGGTAGGCACAATCTGATCACATGAGCTCTTAACAAGCAGACAGTTGTCTTTACCTGGAAGAGGAGGAGAAAAGTAGAAGAAAGATGCAACGGGAAGGAAATTTCGAGAGATTCTGAGTGTGGAAAGAATTTAACAAGTTGTTGCTGGCTCTGGGATGCAGGGACCATGAGCAAGGACCAGAAAGAGGCCTCCAAGAACTAAGAAATTTTTTTTCTGGCTAAGGGATAACAGGAAATGGAGATCTTAGTCCTACAGCATAAGAAACTTGATTCAGTCAACAACCTCAACAGTTTGAAACCAGATTCTTCCCCATAGCCTTCATAAAGGCCCAGCTGATGTCTTGATTTTGGCCTTGTGAGACTCTAAGCCAGCCACCCCAACTATGCTGTACTTAGATTTTGACCTGAAGAATTGTGAAATAAAAAGTGGAAGCTAGTTTAAGCTGCCAAATTTGTGGTAATTTGTTATGGTGGTGATAGGAAACTAATATACTTGGTATCATTGAATGTCTACTAAGTATTCACTTTTACTTTACTGTTAAGAAAGCATTTTTATATAGTTGATTTGTTTGAATTGGTATCTAAGCAAGGTTCATACATTTCATTTGGTTACTCTGCATCTTAGTCCTCTTTTAGTCCATAAGTCCCCCCTTTCTCTTTTCCTCTCTATCAATTTATTTGTGTAAGAAACCAGGTTGTTTTGAACTGAACAATTTCTCATAGTTTGGACTTTTACAAGTTCATGGTATAGTTTAACAGGTTCCTCTATCCCCTGTTTTTCCCCTGCAAGCTGATGGTAGTTTTAATGACTTGGTCAGATTCAGGCCTGGTTTTTCTAACAGGTTATGTGTACACCTTCCTGCTGTATCACACTGGGATCCCCCTTAGGGATATAATTCCCCCTTAGGTTTTTTTACCTAATCAATTTATGAGTTATTGATGATGATTACCTAGAATTATTGGATTGGCCAAAAAGTTCATTCCAATTTTTTTGTGTGTGGTAGTCTCTCAGTCGTGTCCGACTCTTTGTGACCCCATGGACTGTAGCCCACCAGGCTCCTCTGTCCATGGGATTTCCCAGGCAATAATACTGGAGTGGGCTGCCATTTCCTTCTCCAGGGGATTTTCCCAACCCAGGAATCAAACCCAGGTCTCCCGCATTGTGGGCAGACTCTTTACCGTTTGAGCCACCAGGGAAGCCCAATTTTTTTTTTTTTTTTTTTTTTCAGTAAGATGTTATAGAAAAATTCAAATGAACTTTTTGGCCAACCCAATATTTCTGCATTAATGGTTGCAGAGTGGTGATTTTCTAAATAAATTTCTAAATTTATCATTCCTCTTTCACTTATTAGTTAGAATCTTCCAAAACACCGAACTATTCAGTTAATCCAAGATACAGCTGAGGCAGGGAAGTCAGGATAACTGTTTGATTCTGCAAAGGCTTTGAAGACCAGTCTGGTACTAATCCTACATATGCTGTGTAGTAGTTAATTTGCCTTGTGCAAAGTATGTACCTCTCTGTGCCTCAAGTTCATTATTATAAAAGTGAGACAGCATAGCAGACTTATTACAATCTTTTAAAAATTAACTTATGTAAAGGCACCATGCCTGCTACAGAGTAGTGCTCATCAAGTATCTGTAATCACAGTTAAGTCCTCCTACGATGGTCCTAGGATTGGGCCCTATGCGGATCTCTGACAATGCATTCTGACAATGAATCTTCAGCTTGCTCGCTGAGCCTGCTCTGGAAAACTACATCTGCCTCTTTCAGGGTTTGGGATGGGATGGGGATTGCTCCTGGTATGTTTGTAACTCCAAGCCTTCCCTTCCTCCCTGGGCTTCCCAAGGCCGTTTCACAGCCCCTTGGAGCTACAGCTGTGACTGCAGTTGGATGGGCTCACTCCAGCTTGTCGGAGGCAGCCCCAAGGCTTCTTGTAGATGTTTCCCCAGAGTTTACAGTTTGTGGTCAAGTTCATATTTCACTGCAGACATTTTCAGCAGGGAGCATGGGGAGCAGTGCAGGTGGTGGGGTTAGGAGAGGGTGGTCTGCTTCTCCTCCCAGCTTGGCTATTAGCTGGCTGTGTGGCAAGCCACTGGAACAAGGTCCCAAACCAAGACGGGTCTCTGAGGCCCCTTCCAGTTTGAACCTGTCTTCACTGGAGTGCTAAAAGCACAGAAAGCAGGGCCAGAGGGATTTTGCCTACCTCTGTGACTTCCCACAGGCTCTCCGATCTCAGGACTCCCAAACAAGAATTGTCCTCCCTCCAGCCTGGCTGGGCTGAGTGACCGTCTCTCTAACTGGCTGTGACCCTCTCAGGCCTGTTCTGCATAATCAGAATAAATTGGAAGCTAAAATATTTGTCCAGGCAATTCTGATCAAAAACTCCCTTAGCTTTGATCTCTCAGTCAAAACAAGGTATTCTCCCTCAATTCTGACGACATTAACCTTGAGTACTTATTTTGCTGGGAAGGCAGGCTTCTCAGGGCTCATTAAGGCCCTTTCTCAGCCACTCAGCCCTGACCAGGCCCAGGGCTTTGTGCTTTGCCTCTGTAAAGTAAATAGTTATTGGCAAGTGTGGAGTTTGGTCTGGAAACTCAGTCTTCAGTGGTGACAAGGGCTACCTGACTTTTCCCTGCATGTTCAGGAACTAGGTTGAGCACCCCCAGAGAGGGACAGCTGGAGGGTTGGGGCACCAAAGGGAGGGGCAAGCACCTGAGAGGTAACACTCTTTGGGAGAGATTATGGGGATCAAGCAATCTTTCTTTCCATTTTTCTGCAAAGAGAATTGTTCAGACGTTTTGGCAGGTAGCTCTGTTAGGTAAATGATTGGTCTCTGCTGGTTGTATTAACCACAGGAAGCCTACCTTCCTCCCTGCCCTTTCCCTCAGGTTGAGTGGGGAATGCTTCAAAACTGTGATTGTAAAATTGGGGGCATGGGCAGAAGCTAAGTAATCTTTCCTGCTTCTACCACAGGGCAGAGAAAGAGCATTGAAGACCAATACACTGATTTTTATTATGAGTGTTATTTTTTAGATAACCTCATTAGCTGTCTGAGGACATCTACTGTATTTTGTCAGCCAAGAATTCTTTCATTTGGACTGGCTACATGGTCCTGTGGTGCATGGAACTGCTAATTACTGCAACTACCTCCACCCACCCTTATTTCAGCCAAGAGGGTGGGTACATGGCACAGGCAGGCCAACGGAAGTTATCCCATCTTCTGGGGTTGTGACTGGTCCTGAGATGGAAGCTAACCCCATCCAGGCCTATCAGAGCACTTTAGGGGTGGTGGGTTTCTGAGGCTCTCAGTTCCATGGGCTGCTGAGATGGTCTGATCTAAGTTCGAGTTACCTGCAGCCATGCTCCTTTCTCCCTAACTTCCCCAATATGAAGGCGCCATCTGCTGTAGGAGAGATCAGTACTCAGTGAGAGGCTGAACCAAAAATATAGAAAACTGTCCCTAGTCTAACTTTACCGGTGAACTTTCCCCGTTAGATGAGTTGAGTTTCTTGGGTTTGCATCACGTGCAACCAGACGAGTTTTGGCTCAGACAGGGATTACAAATCCAGACCAGGATTTAAATTTCAGTCTGCCACTTACTTACTAGCTGTGTGAACTCTGGCAACTTGCTTAACTTCTCTGATCCTGTTTCCTTATCTATAAATGGGGAAAATGATATAGATCTCAGAGGATTATTATTAATATAAAGATTGAATGAGATAATATATATTAGGTGCTCAGTTCGACAGGTGACAGGCACTCAACAAATATTTATTAAGTACATAAAATAGTATTTGTTGAATTAATCTAAGGAATGTTTTAATTCTTAGATAAACTTTTGCTTTTCAAAGTAGGTTATAGGTATTGTTGGAAGTGCACAGTGGTAGGCCAGGGGCACCAGCAATCTCAGAATAAACACACATCCCTTCTTAGATCAGCAATTAATTCAATATATTTTTATATTAAAAGAATATGGATGTGTTATGGAATAGAATATAAGTCACATGATTCTTTGGGATAAAAGAGAAGAATTCAGAGGAACTCCTTGCATGTACAATGGACACTGTCCTCTCCCATTAAGTGTGCTCTCAAGACAGGCGACACCACACACAGAAGAGGGGAGCATAGGCTGGGGTGCGGAGGTGGTGGCTCAGCCTGCCTCGGGCTCCCTGTGCCTCTGCGGGGCCTGGGCAAGCCATTTGAACTTCTCTCCCGCCTTTTTTTCCTCATCCAAAAATGAGTTTGCTCGTCCTAAAAAGTTTCTTTAAGAGTCTAACATTCCATTTTTGCCATGTGAATTAAATGAATTCCATGTCAAGTAGAAATGTTGAAAAAGGGATTGAGTGGATTAATTTATTAGTTATAGGGCTTATCTAGTTTAATTTCAGGTCCAATTCTATGATTCTATTCTGAACCTTAACCATGGACAGTGCCATAATTCATGACTGGCATGGATATTGTCTAAACTTAGGCACACATAAGTGCACCTAAATTTTTATAGTAGTAGTTGAAAAGTAATTGTTCAGCGTTAACTTTACTACAAATCAAATCTATAATAATACTACCATAAGGCATATATATCATAACACTATCATAGAATCAATAATCACATAATGATTTTAATATTTTAATACTGATCATATGGGTTTAAAGCTGAAAGAAAGTTGGCTAGGTATAAACCCAAGTGCGGTATCCCTAGAAGGAGAAGATGAAGGTTTTCTTTTTTTAAATACACAGGTCAACACAATGCTTCGCTTTGCCTCATAGAGTGGGAAGGAGAGAAGGGCACTGGGACAGAGACATTTGTTTGCCAAATTCCCCTGGTTCCTGGACCTGGTGCCTATGAGGCTCTCTGTGTGGTCCTTCCTCCATCCTCTTCAGTAGGACAGACCCTGTTGGGATCGATGGAAAGGAGGGTACCAGGCCGCTGTGGGGTGGTAGGATGGATGGGAGGACCAGAGCACCAAGACCGTGTGGGATGCTCAGGGGGAGCAGCTTGGGTGGAGCAGGAGGCTTCCCCCACGTTGTCATGTAAGTGTGTGGGGTGGACTTAGGAGGCATCCAAGATGACTCTGTCATTACAAAGATTGTCTTTGGTAACTTGGGAAATGGTTTAATTCAGGATGAACATGATTTTTCTTTTCTCCTAATTAATTTATTTTCTACCAAAGAAATTGACTGTGTCCCTTTAAGCAGCACCAATCCCAGAGCAAGATGCCCCTGGAGGGAACCATGGGATCAATTTTTTAGCTGGGGCCTGTGCAGCTTGGCTGTAGGGCTTAAGGCTTTTAACTTGCTTATACATAGAGTGGCTTGAGCTCTATACATCACCAAATCAATGCAAATCAGTTTACTTGAAGCTGGTTCAATTTTAAAAGAATTTCATTAACCAGCAATAAAAGGCCTAGTTTAATATAATTACTATAGGATCCCAAGCTCATCAGGAAGGATTCCTTTTCTATAATGATCTTAACATTTATATTATGGCATTTTCTAAGAAAAAAAAAGGAAATGAAAAAGCATACTAGAGGAAGATGCTGAAAATAATATTTTCATTCCTATGAAATTCAGTGTTGGAACTACCATTTAACCAACTTTCTGCCCCAAATGGCAAGGACCTCAGGGAGGAAACATATTTATGCAAACATTTGTATGTGGATGTCTACAGGCACACACCCCTGGACACATGTTTGATGCATTATCTAATTCGCACAGAACTATAACCATTCAAAGACAGAAGAGACCTTAGTGGCATTTAATACAATTGCTTAATTTTACAGAAGAAACTGATGCTCAGAGACCATAAATGGTGATCAAAGGTCAGCCATCTGGTTAGCAGTGATGAGGGCCTGGAAATTAGGTCTTTGCTCTCCTGACTGGTGTCAAAACCCAAAATCCCCTGTCCCCCTCTTAGCAGAAGAGGAGAGGCATGGTGGGAAATCACCTCCCTGTAAGTGCTTTTATTAAAAAAGAAGGAAATCCTGCAATTTGCAACTACATGGTTGAAGTTTGAAGTGGAATAAGCCAATCACAGAAGGACAAATACTGCATGATTCTGCTTATTGGGAGGTATCTAAAGTCATCAAATTCATAGAATCAAAGAGAGGAATGGTGATTGCCAGGAGGGGGAAACAAGGAGTTGATAATCAACTGGCATAAAGTTTCACTGAGGCAAGAGGAATAAGTTCTAGAGATCAGCTTGCAACACTACATGGAGCTACTGTAGGTAGCTGAACTTTGTACCTTAAAGTTTTGTTAAGAGGACAGACCTCACATTAAGTATCCTTACCATAATACAAAACCACCAGGTTATCTAGCTGAGTGCAGTGTGGACACTGAATGATTACTGTTGGATCACCCCACTCGGCCCTGAACTCCTCAAGGGCAAGGAGGTGGTATCTCATTCACCTTTGCATCCCACATTTCTCTCTTGAGACTGGAATACAGAGGACGCTCAGTAGTGCTTTCTGAAGGTGGGAATGAATGGATAAAGAGGACTGGTGATCTGGAAAGCAAATGCTCATAACGTGTACTTGGGAAGTGCACGGGGCTGGTTGGTGTCTAGTCACCCTGTCCAGGCCTCACCTTCATTCTCCTCTGCCCTGCTCAATACCCTCAGGTGCTGACCCCTTCTGAGGGCTACATTCCTCAGGCTCCCCTCGCCCTCTGGCCTCTGGCTGGGCTTGGCAGATGGGAGGCATCAGCGGGAGAAAGGAAGGTGATGGAGAGTGAGGTTGGGGTGTCTCTCCCCTTCCTTCCATGCTTCACTGCCTCGTTCTGTGGTTCTGTGACTGCGGACTTCAACTCCGGCCTGGGAGGCCCTCCAAAGCAGCTATCAGTATGGCTATCTCGTTCCTTGCCCCTAAAGACCTGGGATATTGACTTCCTGCCATTGCTTGTGCCTGACTGCCTCAGAATCCATTTGGGGTCCCTTTGACCTGCCCATATGTCTTCAGTTGAAATAGTCTCTAAGTGGAATTGCATTTGCTGCCAGGGCCTTTGCCTCACAATCCTGAAAGTAGTTCTTTTAAGGGTGTCCACAGACATCAGTAGCTTATTAAATACTAGTTTGTAACAGGCTTTTAAAAACAGAAAACAACCATCCAAAGGATGAATTGGTTCCTTCTGAATTATCCTGAAATTTTAGTCATTGTGTTTTACAGTTCAGAGGAAGAAGGGAGAAGAAGCCTGCAGGGTGCACAGCACAGCAGTACTGAGACAGCAACATGCCCATTTTACAGATGAGGAACATGAAGCTTTAAAGAGCCACCTGTCCCATCCAGGGTTGGCTCCCAGCCTCTGGCAGAGATCAAGGCTGCATTGTGTCTGCTACAAATAGTTTGTGAGCAGAAGGAGAACCTAACAGGAGTTCTTTACCAGAAAGGCCAGTTGGGCCAGCAAAGGGCAGATTTGGGGCTTCAGTGGTAGAGTCCATTTTTCCTGAACTACACAGGAAAGTAACATTCTGCTCTGGTGAGGGCTGCTTAAATTCTTCAGGTGAGAACAAATTTTCCCTAAGGCTACAACCAAGAGCTACGGTATCTCACGGCTTCTCTTTTCTGAAGAGAAGCCCACAGGAATGGTCTTGGAATGCCAGCAGCATTCATAAGTGCAGGGAGAAAGATGCCAGTGGTGGCGAGGTCAGCCTTGCGCCATGGTGGAAGCTGCAGAAAACAGGGTCTGATTTAGAGCAGATGTGAGAGGCTGCGAGGGGCCGTCTGTCCTCAGCTCGTTCAGCCCTTCTGTTGTGTCTGCCTCTGTTTGCTGCCTCAGCCCCCAGTGGCCTGGGCTAGCGCCACTCTATTTTTAGTTCACATTTCACCTTTCTGTCTAGGAGGTGCTTTTCCCAGCGTAGGAAAACACACTGCAGCCATGGGATCAAGTGCTGACCTCCTCACCTCAGCAAGCCCCTGTGACCTTGGTGGGGGGAGCGTCTCCCACTTGGGGCTCAGGGGGACTCCTTCTGGGGGTCTTGGAGGAAAGCTGTCATGGTCCATGAATTCTTTAAGACTGCTTAGTGGAAGTCGTTGCCAAGAGACCTTGGGACACTATCTTGGCAGCAAAGGAATACACAGGGCAAGGGAGGGGCCCCTGGATTGTATAAGTGATGGCCCAGACTTGTGGAACAAGGCATTCGAGGTTCTCCTTCCCCTCATGCAGGATCTACACTGGGGCTTTACAAAATGCAGCTCTCCCCATCTTCTTCATTCTTGAGGTCAGTCAGGAGAAGGGGAGAAAAACTATGCATCAAATTTCTATTATTTATTGTTACTGTTGGAAACAATATTTACATGCTAATTAGGGAACATTTTGAACATGTAGACAAAAATTCAACCAACTGGAATTGAACCTGGGTCTCCTGCATTGTAGGCAGACGCTTTACCATCTGAGCCACCAGGCAAGTCCACCATGTAGAGATAGTTGCTATGAACATATTAATATATCTACTTCTAATCCTTTTGAGTTACATATATTTTTTATAGTTATAATCAGTAAATACAAAATTGCATGCAGTAGTTGTTAAAAGTCTGTTTTTATTTTGAGGTTATAAAAGTAAAGATATATTGTGTATAAAACTTAGAAAATGTATTAAAAGTAAAAAAGAAAAGAAAGATTTCCAATATCTTATCACTCATGAATAATCACTGCTAATTTATTGGCATCTGTCCTGACAGCTTTTTTTTCTATGCATTTTTAAATATAATCAAGATCATATTGCCTATTTGATTTTCAAGCACTTTCAATAAAGAGAATCCACTGATTCTAGAAGGAAGATGGTATGAAGAGAAATTTGATGATAGATATCTGCTCCAGATATTTATCCATTAGAAAGCCCAATGATTCAGTTAATTAAACAACTTCTAAAGATGCAAAATGACTTCAGTTCTTGGGCAATAAGCATCGATTATCTATTGTGTTATGCAAAGCTGCTTTTAAGCATTCATTTGAGCAGTTCTCCTGACAAAGTGTTCCAACAGTGTAAAATGTTTTAGTGTTGTTAACGAGTGATGGAACAGAATGACACCCATGGTCACTGAATACAGTAAGTGTCCTTCTGAACAAAGTGAGGGATGTGGTGTCACAAATACAATCCCTGTTGATGAAAAGATGTACCTTTAGCTGGACCAAAGACTTGAGGGCTATGCACATAATTTATAGTAGAAACTCTATGTTTTCTTTTAGCCACTCAGCTTAGCACCAAGGGATGGGCTGTGATTTAAATGCTAGAAGATTCTCAGTTAAGCCCTATAAACTGACCTATGCAGGGAAGTCTAGGGACAGCCAAGCTAGCAGGAAGACTAGGCCAATGTGAGAAAATGCACTCCAGGGCTTTTCCTCCCCAGGCACAGGTCTCCTTGGAAGGTCTGGATCTCTTGCAGTCTGTGGTTAAAGTGTGTAACACCATACTTCAACCCCAAAGCCTGCTGTGTAAGCAATCTGATGTCTGTACCCAGACGCCAAGGAGGTAGGGAGTACAGTTTTCACACTAATGCTGGCTGGTGCTGGGAGCCTAAACTCCAGAACACAAAGTGATAGTGCAGCGTGGCACAGAAGAAAGCCAGAGGTGCCCACAACTGCACTTATCTTTTATCCAGAGGTTGCACCCTGAAAGCTGCTGGCTGCCATGTGGGAAGATGTATGAGGTCAAGGTAAGAAAAAGCTTCTTTGGACTTCAGGGGGTGGGCAGAAATTTAGACCTATATAGCTAAGTAACTATAAAATTTTCAAGGTTTTGTATTCACTTTACATTTTTTTTTTTTTTTGTCTCCAGGAGGGATGAAATTGCATAGGCCAGTCTACACAGCAATGAAGATCATCTACTTGAAACTCACTTGGCCATCTTCCTACTTAATGGGAGAAACCCCTCATCCAAGTATGGACAGCTTTGGGTTTCCTGGGAAAATGGGCTCCCCTTGTGAAGGGTGTTGGCAGCAGTGTTTAATATTGTAAATAGTAGGATCTGACAGTTGATTTTACTACAGAGTTACTGGTACTTGGGAAATCATAGACTTTATTTGACTAAAAGTTTTTTTAGAATTCAGCATACTATGATAAAAGCTGATTAATTTACTTCATCCAATACATGCATTAATAATTTGTGACAGTGTTAATAAGGTTTAAAAAAACAGTATCCTATTTACAACACATCACAAGACACTACCTTCTAGGATACCTTGCTATTGGAAACAATACCACTAAATATGAGACATAAATGCTTAAGGAAACAGACTCATGATAGAGGCCAAAGCTAAATGGAAGCATCAAGAGACCAGAATATAGTGGTCCTGCCCCTGCCTCAGGTTCCTGCAGAAGACAAAATATTCAGGTTGCTAGGTTGCAGATTCCAAGTTGATGTACAGGGCCTCCTGCTGAGGTGTGCTATGTCACAGCAAATGCCATTCCAGCTGGTGACCTCCTTAGGTCTGGTTCAAGCCTGTTAACCAAATCCCAGAGGAAGCGAACAAAGGAAGAAACATGGCCATTAAGAGTGTAGAGACTTTCAGTTCTAATTCCTGCGGCTCTGTCTGTGACTTACTGGGTGGACTTTATGAATCTCAGTTTGCTCTGTTGTAAAGCAGAGACATTCAATCAAGTCCTTGAAGGAGCCTTGTGTGAGCTGGTGTTTGGGCAAGTGGAAAGCAGGTCATGAAGGCTGGTCAGCTCCCTTATTTCAGTCCTTGTTCCTAAACCGGAGCGAACACAGGATTTCCCCCAGTCTTCAGAGGACTTCACTAGCCCAGTTGCAGGCAGTCGACTGGAGGTGGTATGGACAGGCTTTGGCATTTGCAACGTCAATGCACAAGACTGGTTCTAAAATGAAGATCTAGATCTTTGTATTCCATTCTCCTTCCTTGCAGAGGGAGGGCCTAGGCTTGTGGAGGGCTCACTGGGCTACAGCCAGGGCCAGGAGGGTCTCACCCACAATGTAGTGCACACATTGAGGACAGAGGAAGAAGTTGGGGTGGCCAGCTCCAAACCTAGATCATTCTTTTAGGGAGAAAAGATCAGGAGAAGCAAGGGCCAAGGATAGAATTAAATGGGCCAAGAGTTGAGGGGCACTACATAGGGGAATGACTAGAGGGGTCCTTAGGAGAAAGTGCTCAGAACAGTTTTTTTTAAACAGCACTTTTTAATGCATTCTTATATCACACAGAAAATTATGGGAGTTGAAACTGTCCAGTGATGAAATCCAGAGACATGGACACTTTTGCCATCTGCGTTTTCAGCACTTACTTAATACCAGAGTCAGAATTCTCCAGTTTTAAAATGCACATGTCCTGATTACTCAGGCTTTACAAGCTAGCAAGTACAGAGGTGGTTGCATTAAGCTGGCCCTTGAAGGTACAAGCCACAACCAACTTATCTGCAAGCATTCCAGTCTTCAGAAGAATTCTCCTTCCTGGCTTCTGTTATTTCTTGCAAGTTTCCAGGGATGCTTGCATGTGTCTAAGAATCAACTCTGGTCACTGCTTGTTAGCAAGGCCAGTAAACAAACAGTCTTTTAGATATCTCAGACGCGGCCCCTGAGCTGGCCTCTAGCCTGCTGCCCAAGCTGCCCACAGGCAGGTTGCTAGAGACCCTCTGCACCACGGTGCTGGAAGCTGGGACTCTCTGAGCCTCCATGTGGAGAACAGCTGGCCACCCCCAGGGCTGCTGCTGCTGGGGGGCTCTCACTCCATTTGTTTCCAAGCTGATGCTCTTGGAACCCAAGCTGCTCTCCTGGAAGTGAGAACACTGCCCGCTTCATCCCCATCTTCATGTTAGAATCAGCCAGCAGCAGAACACGGCTGCTTGAGCCTCAAGTGAGACGGCCCTTTCAATTCCCTTGCAGCTCTCTGTCCCCAGGACTCACACCTGCTGCATGAGGGACCTGGTCAGCACAGGATCTGGTGGTGTTCTGTATCCAGAATCACCCGACTCCTCATGCAGGGGTCCGCAGCTCGGGCTGGGCCACAGCATTAGATTCCTATGTCCCTTGCAGAGGATTTGTGCTCCAGGGATTGTGTGGCCCCTGCCACGATCTGTTTTCTGCTGGGACCACCTCAGTCTGTCAGACATGTCCATAGGCGTTTATACCAGAATTCTGTCAGGATTTAAATTTGCGGTATTATTATTTTTTAAAATATTTTGCCAGGAGGTGCTCAATACCTGTGAAAGCCAGAGATGTAACTGATCTGTGGGATGAGCAGGTATATCACCTGACATTTGTGTGGGAAGTCAGGACCCCACGAGGCCTGGACATGGGGACACTGATGGAACTGTTATAACATGGGTCACCAGCACCAGAGGAGGAAACTGGATTGGGTTTGAAAAGAATCCTAACTTAGTGGACTGCTGTGTCCAAATTCCAGCCCTCTCACTTACTGGCTGTGTGACCTTGGGAAAGTCACTGTGCCTTTCTATGCCTCAGTTTCTTCAATCTACAAATGAGGGATGGTAACAGTGTCTACTTTATGGGGTTATTGTGATGATTAAATGGCTCAATATATGTAGAACACTGGGCCTGGCATATTACACACATTTTTGCTATTATTGCTGAATCTTGAGGTCATCAAACACATCTAAACTCATTAAATACGAAGTCACCTCGGCTGGGTAGAGTCAACATCTCAGTGAGTATCTCACAGAGAACCCCAGGATTTTCTGGCTATTCAAAGACAGAGCAGGTAGGCAGCAGGACCCACGGCAATCCTGGTATGGACTTAGGGCCAGGATCCTAACCACACCAGAAGTGCCACCCTTTGGACCGTCTTTTCACCACCTGAGTGGCTTGGACTCACAGAAACTTCTCCCACAAGGAGACTAAGATGCCAAGTCCTGGTGGGAAAAATACAAACTGTCCAAAGGGCATTCGGAGCATTTGCCCTTCTGACTTGTAATTATTTTTTCTGCTATTTGTACAGCTGAATCAGAGGTTCCAGGAGAGTGAGGCAATTCCAGGGGGACTCGGGGGAAGGGAGAGAGTTAGAGGGAGAGAGACAAAGAGAATTGGGGAGAATGTTTTTGCTGGGAGCAATCAATTGATTCAACCGTTTTGGCACAGAAATTTCAATTTACTGGATATCTTGTATGGACTTTCCAGTACCTTTATAAAAGAATGTCTTGTCCATCGTGTTTTGGCATTTTTACTCCCGGATTTAGCCAAAACCTGAGAGTTTGAAGACCTCAGAACGACATTAAGGAGCTCAAAAGCACTGAGGCTGTGACTGCAAGCTTTGGATGTAAGTGTGCTTCAGCTTTTTTAAAAATTAAAGGTATTAGATGGTTCTGGAAAACTAATGGAGGCCAAGTTTGTTCATATGAACTGAGGTTGGGCTTAAAGATTTCATATTGGCCTTTTCTGCTTGAAAATGTGTGGAAGTCCTCCTGGAGGTTAAAGAGCAACTTATTTTCTTCATTTCTTCTTTGACTAAGATTTCCTGTGCTATTGCTCTGAGGATTTTTTTTTATTATAAAAAAATTTTGCATGGCAGTTTCATATCTCATTCCATGTTTTAGTACTATATTAGTGGACATTTCTCATTTTCTAGTATTTTATGGTAGGAGAGTTTGTGTTTTAAGCGGTAATTAGCATCGCTAATTATTTTCAAGTACTTGTCACCCCTAATATTTATTATCTACTATGTTTCCAATCTTTTTTTTTTTTTTTAACAATTTATGTGAGTCATGTTATTGAAAAGAACATTGCATGGTTAATTCTGTTCCCCTAGTTTCACTCTGAGTGCCAAAGAATTGATGCTTTTGAACTGTGGTGTTGGAGAAGACTCCTGAGAGTTCTTTTGACTGAAAGGAGATCCAACCAGTCCATCCTAAGGGAAACCAGTCCTGAATATTCATTGAAAGGACTGATGCTGAAGCTGAAACTCCAATAGTTTGGCTACCTGATGAGAAGAACTGACTCATTGGAAAAGACCCTGATGCTGGGAAAGACTGAGGGCAGGAGCAGAAGGGAACTACAGAGGATGAGATGGCTGGATGGCATCACCGACTCAATGGACAGGAGTTTGAGTAAACTCTGGGAGTTGGTGATGGACAGGGAGGCATGGCTTGCTGCAGTCCATGGGGTTGGAAAGAGTCAGACACGACTGAGTGACTGAACTGAACTAAGACATCAGTACTTTTCCCCTAAGTATGTTAGCATGTGTACAGATAGATTTTTTTTTAATGAAAGGCAGATCATTTAATTCTCCCACTTATAAACCCCAGGGCTTTCATAACCCTTGGAATAAAATCCCAACCCTTGCCATAGTGGACAGGATCCTGTGGGATCCAGCTCCTCCAGCCCAATTCTTCATTCTCATTCCCTTGGTCACTTAGCTCCAGCCATAGCAGCCACCCTTCTGCTCCTCAAACAAAGCAGGAACCCCCCTGCCTCAGAGTCTTTGCCCTTGCTGCCCTTGCCATGTCTTCTCCTTAGAGAAGTAGGACACAGTGGTAGTGGTGGTTTAGTCGCTAAGTCGTGCCTGACTCTTGCGACCTCATGGGTTGTAGCCCGCCAGGCTTCTCTGTCCACGAGATACTCCAGGCAAGAATACTGGAGTGGGTTGCCATTTCCTTCTCCAGGTACATAATAAATATTCGTTGAATAAATTGATGGATTATGGAAGAAAAAAATGGAAGGAAGGAGGAAAAGAAAAGGAGAAGGCAGAGAAGGCTGGGAGGAAGGGAAAGAAGGGAAAAGGCCAAAGAAAGGAAGGATAGATTTTCTGCTGGTGAGTTGTGTGTTCTTTCTGGGAGTTGCCCTGCTTTATATCAATAAAAGGAAGAGGGTCTTTATCTGTGTGTGGCTCCTTGCTGAAGATTTTCCCCGGAATTGAGACCCTAATGGAATGTACAAAATGGTGCTGTGAGTGCTGGGAGCGAGGCAGGCTGGCATTACTCTGTGTATCATGTTGTCCTCGTGCGATACACCTCCACCAAAGCCTGATCTTTCAGCTTTCCTTCTGAAGAGATCTGCAGGGGCAGCTGGGGAAGTTCCACAGTAGAGGAGACAGTTTCAGTTTGGAGTCTTGAATTTCTCCTCCTTTGATTCATATGGTAGGAAAACATTGCCTCTGAAAAACTCTGGACCGTCAGAAATGATATTTAAAATGCCATATTATCCAAGGACTCCCCAGGCCTTTCTCTTCTACAAGTTTTTATGGATTTTCAATAATTGTATTGAATCCAAATCTTCCTAGTCCCTTTGCTGTGCTGTGTACAGGTCCTCCAGACCCATTAAAAGTCTTGCCCAGTTTGTTCTGTGAGTCTTAGGACAGTGCCCAACCAGCCAAACAAGTGTGTTCTCGGGGTGACAAATTGTTGCTGTAATTGTATTTTAATGGGGTAGGGAGGGTATGGAGAGAATTTGATACTGTAGTAAAAGCATCCAATGGGTCATCAATGAAAAAACAAACATGGTTGGGTATGCTGATGCGTTCGTTTTGTATTGTGGAGCTTGATTTACACAGGGTGGGGTGGGGGGTCCTCATAATACCACCATTCACAGCAGAGACCTCCAAAGATCTTAATCTAGCCTTGACCCTGGGGCTGCCCAAGGGGAGTTCATCCTCTTCTCTGGTCCTCTGTGTCCGGTGCCCTGGTGACGCCTGGGGCCCACAAGGCCACTGAGAGTGGGGCCATGCCTCTGCCACTGCTGAAGGATGCTGGCCTTTGTATACAGGGTTGTTTCCTTGGGTTGAAGAAGCTGATCCCAAGGTGCCATATCTGAGCTGCATGCCCAGGGTCCTCCTCGGGTTCTGGGTTGATGTGAGAGGAACGCCCTGCTACCCCATTTGGAGCCGAGCTCTGCTGCAGACCAGGGTGGCTTGTGGCCCTTTGTCTCACTTGGTCCCTCCCCGAAGGGCCCGCATCCGCAGTGCTCACCAGAGTCCTGTGTGTCGTCACTGGCCCTCTGCCCCAGGCCTGCCACTGTGAGACACTCAACCTCCACCTGGGCTGCCCACCCTGGTGTGGGTGAATTCATGCAGAGAAGGGCCATGGCTTGGCCTGCAGTCTTGCTGTAGGTGGTGTGTTTGAATTTGATCACTCTGGTGGTGGGGCTTCTGATGCCCTACGTTCTTGCCTGCGTCACTGGGGGCCCACTTCCGTGTGTTCTGGGAGTAACTCCTCCAGACCTGAAGCTTTTGTCAGCACATAATTCCCTGTCTTCAGTCTTTCTGGCCAGAGTAGTTTCTGCTTCCTGCTCTGAACCCTGACTGATACGGCATGTCTGCTCCATTTCATTCCTCCTATCTCTTTGAGGCAGGCATTTATATCCTGCTTCCAGATGAGGAATGTGAATCCCAAATAGGATACAGACAAGGGCCATATGTGACAGAATCTGGCTTTGAACTGAGTTTCCCGAGGTTTGGGTTTTAACCACTACATTACTTGGCCTCACCTGAACAGAAAGGATGGGGCAGGCAAAAAAACAATATTTGGGCAGAAAGAGAGAGGATCCCTACAAGGAAGATTTCCCTTCCTTCTCTCCCCAGCTTTCCTCTTCTCTGGACACCAACATGATCAGACTTCCTGAAAGAATATGCACCTCCTGCCTGTCAAACCTATTCCCTTTCAGCCCCTCTCTGGTGACCACAAGAGGGCAAATGGAGATTCTAACATCCCACCGAATTCCAGAAAATGAAAATGCTTGTGGAAAGTCTGTTCTATCTCTATGGCTTCGTCCATGTGCCTCCTTTGCTTGTCCTCCAGGCTTACATAATTTGCTCATCCTCTGGCATCCCACAGTTCTAGAAGTAGCTCATTTGTATTTTCAGCAAATTTTGCCTATGGTATGATGACTTGTGTGTGCCTCACATCTCTTTTACCAGACTAGAACTATAGCTTATCACTGGATCCCCCATTCTTACATTGCCAGGCCCTGTATTCAACTCTAAGAATCCAGAGATCAACAAGACTCAATCCTCAGAGTCAAGGAGCTCCTGGTCTGGTGGGGACAGGCAGACACCGTATAATACAACACCAATATAAAACCAGAAAGATGCAGCTGAGGTTTTGAAGTCTGGGTAGGAGTTTTCCAGACAAACAGGGTAGGGAAGGACACTGCAGGTAGAAGGGGAAGCATGTGCCTGGAACTCATGGCCAGAGATCTGGGTGGGTAGGAGAAGCACAGAGAGAGGAGGCAGGGGTAAGTTAGGAAAGGGAGGGCCAGGAAGGGCTCAGCAGATGCTTGTCACAGAACGGGTGCCGTGTAAATGCTTTCTGCATGAGAAAATACATTATTGCTCTTCCTTTGTAAGGCAAATGGAGGTTTTGCTCTGTGGACGGCCCAAGCTCTGCTTCAATGCAGAGCTCTCCTTTCCAGGCTTGCTTGAGCCATCCATCACAGTGAGAGCATGAACATGAATGCTGGGGGAGGGAGTCATGGGGGAGAACTGAGAGAGCCAGAGGGAGGGCTGGCCTCACACGAAGCCTGCAGCAGACAGCCAAGCTGCTCTTTAATTAGGGCTCCATCGATCACTCTGGCCCTGTATTCAATTTGTGGGTCTTGATTTAGCTATTATGGAGAGCTTCCCTTTCCTAATTTCAAAGCCCATGTTTTTATTAAAGCCTCTGAAATCATTTTCACGCTCCAACTTTGGTTTCTTCCCATTGTCTTTTATCATCCTGGCAACAAGGCTGAGCTGAGCTGAGCTCCCTACTCTGAGCTCAGCAATGTGAGCTATAGCACCCCCTTGGGTGGGCAGAAGAATGCATGGCCTTGGTGCTTGCTACCACCACACTGTCAGAGTCTCTGTAGGGCAGGCAGCCCACATAGGGAACTAAGACGGCTTTAATATCTTGCAATGGCACAGTTTTTATTTTCTTCTGTGAGATGAACTTTCATTGCCCTTAATTCCAGTATCTCTGCCTATCCAGAGGTGGAAAGAACATGAGTTTGTATCTTACTACCAATGTACACTCTGTGTGTTTGACCTTGAGCAAGTTATGTAGCCTATTCAGTCATTCAACCAAGTCTCAGTGTTCCTGATTGTAATAGCATTTACCTTGTAGGGTTGTTGGGTGGATTAAATGTGATAGTCTGTGTAACGGGGAGCATACGGCATGGTGCAATGTGCTACCTCATGTTTTGCTGCATAATCTTGTGCAAGGTACTTAACCTCTTGTGTCTCAGTTTCCTTATCTATAAATAATCATTCATCTGCTTCATAGGGTTGTTGTCAGTTTCCTTATCTATAAATAATCATTCATCTACTTCATAGGGTTGTTGTGGGGATTAAAGAAGGCAAAATACGTAAAGTGCTTGGAGCAGTGCCTGGCACATTGCAAGTACCACATAAAGCTCAGTGCAATAATTAATTCTCTGACTCAACAACTCTACACATACATTCTACAGAGGAGGAAGGTAAGCACCAAGAAGATAAGTAATTGTCAAAACTTCTTAACTCTACACTGGGAAAAGAAATTTCTGCGATGGTAAAGATGTTCTATAATCTGTGCTGTTCAATCTACTGAAAACTTCAGAGTGTGGCAGATAGAATCTGTCCCCAAAATGGCCCCTAAAGGATATCCATGTCCTAATTTCCAGAACCTGTGACCATGTTTCATTGCATGGCAGAAGGGATTTGTAGGCATGATTAAGATATGATCTTGAGATGGGGAGATTATCCTGAATTATCTGGGTGGGCCCAAGGTAGTCACTAGGGTCCTTATAAGAAGGAGGCAGAAGAGTCAGAGCCATATAGAGCTGAAGGTGTTAAACTGCTAATTTTGGAGATGGAGGAAGGAACTGCTAGCCAAGGAACACGGGCAGCTTCTATAGGCTGGAAAAGGCAAGGAAACGGATTCTCCTTTAGAGCCTCCAGAAGGAATGCAGCTCTGCTAATACCTTGAAGTTAGCCCAGGGAGACCCATGTTGAGCTTCTGTCCCCAGAATTGTATGATAAAAAATTTGTGCAGTGTTAAGCCACTAAATTTGTGGTAATTTGTTCTAGTGACAATAGGAAGCTAATACACTGAGGAATTGAAAACTTAAATTTTGTTGAATTTTAATTAAACAAATTAAGATGTAAATAGCCACATTTGGTTAGTGGCTACCATGCTGGACAATAGAGTTCTGGACAGTAAATGGTAAACAGTAGATGTTAAATGGTAATTCTAAACGGTACCAGTAGACGTTCAAAATATGTCACTAATTGAAGAGGTAAAATAAAAAGCAGTTCAGTGCAGAAGATATAATTTTTGGTCTTGTCTATCCATTTATCTGCCTGGTTATGTGGACATCAGAATAATGAGTGGTGTGATTACTAACACTTTTCTTCATGATTCATTCTTGGTAGGTTGTGTGTTGCTAGGAATTTTTCATCTACATTATCCAGTTTGTTGTCATATAATTGTTCATATTTTGCTACAATCATATTTTATTTCTGTAAAATTGGTAATGATGCCCTGTCTTTCATTTCTGATTTTAGTAGAGTCTTCTTGTTCTCTTTTTAGTTAATGTAATTAATGGTTAGGTAATTTCATTCTTTTCAAAGAGCCAATTTTCAGTTTTGTTGACTTTATTGCTTTTCTGTTCTCCAATTTTTAAAAATTGTTATTCTGTAAATACGTGCATGCTAAGTTGCTTCAGTTGTGTCTAGCTCTTTGCAACCCTATGGACCATAGCCCGCCAGGCTCCTCTGTCCATGGGATTCTCCAGGTGAGAATACTAGAGTCGGTTGCCACGCCCTTCTTCAGGGGATCTTCCTGACCCGGGGATTGAACCCATGGTCTCTTATGTCTCCTGCATTGGCAAGCACCAGGTTCCTTACCACTAACACCACCTGGGAAGCCCTTGCTACTCTAATCTTTACCATTTCTTTCCTTCTGTTAGATTTTGATAGTTTGTTCTTATTTTCTTAGTTCCTTATGTTGTAAAGTCAGTCTGTTGGTTTGAGATCTCTCTTATTTTTTAATGTAAGTGGTTGCAAGTATAAATTTCCCTCTTAGTACTGCTTTTGCTATATTCTATAAGTTTCAGTAGGCTATGTTTTAATTTTCATTATCTCAAATTATTTTCCAATTTTCCTTGTGATGTTTTCTTTGACCCACTGGTTGTTTAGTATTTTAAATTTCCATATATGCTGTTGACTTCATTGTTAAAATTCTCATTTTAATCATGCATCGCTTTTCTGATTTCCTTTGGCTCTTCACGTTTTCCTTTAGCTTTCTCACTTAAAGACAATTTTTAAAAAGTCTTTTTGTAGTAAATTTGAAGTCTGTATTTCCTCAGGGATTGTTTCTAGAGATATTTTTTGTTCTTTGAGTGGGCCATGTTTTTCTGTTTCTTTGTACACTTTATTTTATTTTATTGTGGAGTTGCACATTTGACAATAGTCATCTCTCTCAGTCTTTGCAGATAGGTTATGTGCTTGGGCATTCCTCTCCTTAATAGATGGATATACTTTGAGTCTTGAAATCAACCCAAGGTAGAAGTTTAAGATTTTTTGCAAGTCTTTTCAAAACACATGTCCTGTGTGAACCTGTATGTGACTTTTCCAATCCTCCTGAACATAAAAGGAACTGAATATTTTTGGAGGTCTTAATTTCCCAAAGAGTTTCACCTCAGTGTCTCTTCAGAGCTTTAGGTGTTCTATTGCTTGCCTCCATTTATATCTCTTGCCTCAGGTGCCTGCAGATTTTATGAGCGATACTTGCTCCTTTCTGCCATTTTCCCCAGCTGAGATATAAGTCATGCCACCATTCACCACAAGCTACAAGTTAGGCCTCCTCCTTGGAAGAAAAGCTATAACAAACCTAGACAACATATTAAAAAGCAGAGACATCACTTTGCCGCCAAAGGTCCATTTAGTCAGTTATGGCTTTTTCAGTAGTCAGGTATGGATGTGAGAGCTGGACCATAAAGAAGGCTGAGTGCTGAAGAATTGATGCTTTCAAATTGTGGTGCTGGAGAAGACTCTTGAGAGTCCCTTGGACAGTGAAGAGATCAAACCAGTCAATCCTAAAGGAAATCAACCCTGAATATTCATTAGGCGGACTGATGTTGAAGCTGAAGCTCCAATAGTCTGGCCACTTGATGCAAAGAGCCAATTCATTGGAAAAGACCCTGAGTCTGGGAAAGACTGAGGGTAAGATGAGAATGGAGTGGCAGAGGATGAGATGGTTAGATAACATCACTAACTCAATGGACATGAGTTTGCGCAAACTCCAGGAGATAGTGAAGGACCAGGAAGCCTGCTGTGCTGCAGTTCATGGGGTCACAAAAAGTTGGACACAACTTAGCGACTAAACAGCAATAGCAAGTTAGGCAGAACAGAGATCAATCCTTCAGGCAGCTCCCAGACAAGCTATAACATTGCAAATAAAGTCTGTGCTGCTCTCTCTGTTTCAAGGGAGAGATTTGGGACCTGGACTGCTATCTCCTCTGGACCAAGTCTGCTCCCCATTAGGGAGGGAATGGAACAAAGGTGAGTAAAAATGTCACAAAATTTTCTACCATTTTGAATTTGCCTTTTCTTGGTTGGAGATTTGTTTGGTTGCTGTCAACCTTTGTCTATTTTTCCAGAACTCCTTTAGCCAATCACTAGTTATTATTATTATTTTTTAATGTTTCTGTAGGGGACTGAGAACCAGGAGCTTCCTTGTATTCTGTTTTTCTACTAATACTTTTAATTTTCTTCCTATTGATACCTGAATTTACAAATTTTATGTAAGGAACAATGATTTTTTTTTTTTTTGGTAACAGAAGGTAAAAATTACCGAGAAAGACACTATTGTAAGAAAAGATCTCACAGTAGAAAAGGAAATATAAACTACATAATAAGTAAAAGAAATATAAACTGTCTAATAAGCTTAACAACAGGTGGTTGTGAACTAGAGTGGAAGCACATTTTACTCAGGAGTTAGATCACAGGCTGAGCTCTCAGCTAGAATCTTACATAGTCAAACAACCTATACAACCTAGTGTAACACCCAGCACCTTGAGATGCTGACACCATGAAAAGTGCCAGAAACTGGGGCTGATCCCCCATTCCTCTCCAGAATGTGCTCAGTGAGTGAAAGACAGGCAGAGTCACTCACACTGTCTAAACTCTCTGTCCTTCAGATACATATAGTTTTACTTACATCATTAATTTGAATCTACATTTGTTTAGACTCAGTCTCTATAAACAGAATTACAAAAGGAAATAAAGGGATAAAAAAGATGACAGATAAATGGCAAGATGTACTATATTCTTAAATGAGGAATCAAGTATCATGAATATTTCATCCTTTCCCATTAATAGATTGGCAAGATGCAATTCCAATAAAATACATACAGGATGTTTTGCAGGAAACATGACAAAAATAATTCAAAATTTCATATGACATAAACCAAAAATATGAAAGATGATTTTGAGAAAGGTGAGTAAAGAAGCAGGGATAAATGCCACTTAGCTCTTCCTGCTAGTAAATCACACTGTAAAGTTACAATAATTTAAACTTTATGGCACTGATTCAACAATAGATACATCAATGGAAGAAATAACACAGAAATAGTCTTTCAAATTTAAATGTTTGATAAGATATGCATTATAAATTAATTTGGAAAAAGGACTAAGATTACATATAAGTGTGTGGAATAATTGATTAGCATCCTATAGCAGAGTACTATTTAGATCATCCTTTTTATTATGAGCCTAAATAAATCCAAAGTGGATTTATTTTCAAATATAGCAAGTTCCCTACATACAAACCTTCAAGTTGCAAACATTCAAAAATGCAAACGTGTGTTCACGTGTTCAATCATGTAAGTTAGTTCACCTGTCTGGTGTACACCATCTCGTGCAAGCACCCTCTACAAGTGGTTATGATTTTGTGTATTTTACTCTATAGAGCACAGTAATTTTATTTCAAGCCCAGGATGGCCGAAAGCAAGCATAAAAGCAGCAGTGATATAGCTGGTACTGCTAAGAAGTGCCAAGCACCAAGAAAGGCTGAAGAGAGACAAGAGGAAGTAAAAGTAACCGGAAAACCAAAGAGATCCACGATGCAGGGAATGGCGAGGGATTTTCTTGATTTAGGGAGGCACTGTCAGTTTTTGAGGTCCGTGACCTAAACACACAATTGTACACGAGGGTTGCAGCAGCTGTTCAGAATGCAATCCAGGGCTACCGTGTCATCTGTGATGAGAATAAAGAGCTACTACCCAGACATAACTGGATCATTTTCTCAAGAGGGTAGATAGAATTGAATCCAGCGAGGAACCAGAACCTGTGCCATCAACATCAGGTGCGAGTGAGACTGTAGCTTTCCCTCCATCTTCTACTGCTGACAGTCCTTCAGCTCTCCCATCTCCCATCTCCTCTCCCTTCTTCAGTCAGTAACTCCTCTTGCCTATTCCCATGATGCCAGCCCCTGTGTGCCAGCTGTTGCCCTGCACTACTGTACTTTTCAAGGTACTATACTGTAAGCTTAAAACACTTTATTTTTGTTGTTTTTTTATGTATTATTATGTGAAAAGTATTATAAACCTATTACAGTACAGAACTATATAGCTGATTGTGTTAGTTGGGTACCTCAGTTAACTTTCTTGGACTTATGAACAAATTGGATTTATGAATGTGCACTTGGAATGGAACTCATTTGTATGTTAGGGACTTACTATATTAGAAAAAGTAGAAAATTTGAGTTAACTATTTGTCAGGCATTTTGTGGAGGAATAATCTTTAAGTTTGAAAATAACAGAAAAAGTTTAAAGATGAAAAGTGCAAGTGATTTAACTCAAAAAGTTTTAACTGACATTAAAATGATAAACTAGATAAAAGGTAAAAAACCCCAAAAAACAAACAAACAAAAACACCCTGGAAAATACGTGTCCTACAAGTGGCGATACATTTAAAATTGGGAGATTTCACAAATACATCCAAATCTCAGGCTTATTTGAAAAAATAAAAAACCTAATAACCTATATGTAACCTTCCCTGTTTAGACTGTACAGTTAATCATGGTAGTTCCCTTATGGTGTTACCTCCTTTTGCTTCATTCATTTACTCACAGGCCATGGAGATTGCTGCTCCTTGCTCAGAACAATTACATCACTTGCCTGATCAGTACATTGGGTAGATTTGTTTTTCTGCCACTTCAGTGACCTCTCCTTGCCCTCAGGAGCAACTTTATTATGATTACCAATGATCCAAATGATCTTCAGACTCCAAGGGCCAGTGGGGTTGTCAATCTTTTCCTCTCTAAGGCCAGGAGAGCTAGTACCTTCTTGGAGGTAAGCAGTCTAAACTTTCTTCCTTGGCCCTTTCTACTGCCGCTGGGTCATCATATGTCTCCTGGGTCATCTCTTCTATTTTCCCCACCTCTTCATTCGTGCCCCAGGCAAATGGCAGCTGATTGGCCTTCTCTTGGCAGGTACAAGTGGGTGCTAATGAATGGAAGAATGTGCTGTCCTTACACCTGATAAAGAGGTAATTGACTACCACCTCCTCTCTCCCCACTCTCAGTATTTCTTTTTATGTGCAATAATCTACATAGGCAAGACAGAGAGCCCTGTTTAGACCCTAGTTCAGAAGTTACACTTGACCTGAGAGCTCATAAAATGCTTAGATATTATTCCAAAGTACAAAGTTCCCAATGGTGTTGTGATTGAAATCATTATTTAAATAATTCTTTGAGGCCTCTGACACTTGTACAACACAAGCAGATTAAAGCAAAGGGCTGAGATGTTCATCTGTCTGTCCATATGTCCTTCCATCCAGTCAGCATTTATTGAATGCACACTCTCTGCCAGGTCCCTTTATGTACCATGTCCCCACAGCGCTAAAAGGTGAGCCCAATTTTATTGATGAGAAAATGGGCTCAAGGGATTCAAATAATTTGTTCAAGCTTATATAACTTAGAGATAAAAATTAAACTCTAAAGTTTAAGACCATTACAGTGAACAGTTCTGCCCTGAAGAAGTTTACTGTCTGGTAGAGACTATTTTAGATGTGATGGCTATGAACGTATTCCAAATTTAAGTTAAAAGTTCCTGCTGTTGTCTCAGCTATCTGGTGCTTTCGCTCATAGCACTTGGGAGACCAAATTATTTGGATAATTACTTCAGTAGACACAGTATCAGAACGTGGAGTGTCCTACTTAGTAATGGGTTATTGAAGGCTTTCCAAGTGTGCACAGGTGGGTGACTTCATCGACTAAGTCATTGTGTTTGGTCTCTGGGTTTTCCCTCTCTCACCTTTCAAGCAAGCTGTCAGGCCCTTAGCATTATCTTGCTTTGGGGAATTTTTGCAGGACAGTAGAAAACAAAAACTGCTCTAAGTCAAGGAGTCCTCCTATATTTTGTAAATGCTTCTAGCAGATTAGGCTGTGTGTTCAGGAAGAGGGTGATGTGGGAGAGAGGAAGGATTCTAAGGGTCAAATGAGGACAAGAGAAAGTTGACCCCCAGCTTGGGGAGTGGTTTCTGGTCAGTGAACTGCACACATGATATGGGGTCCACTGCCACTCTATGGCGGAGAAGGCACTGGCAGCCCACCCCAGTACTCTCGCCTGGAAAACCCCAGGTGGAGGGGCCTGGTGGGCTGCAGTCCATGGGGTCGCGAAGAGTCAGACACGACTGAGCAACTTCACCTTCACTTTTCACTTTCATGCATTGGAGAAGGAAATGGCAACCCACTCTAGTGTTCTTGCCTGGAGAATCCCAGGGACGGGGGAGCCTGGTGGGCTGCCGTCTCTGGGGTCGCACAGAGTCGGATACAACTGAAGCGACTTGGCAGGAGCAGCAGCTACTCTATGGCAGTCCCTGAGGAGGTGGACAGACTTCAAGGGGTTGACATTGTGGGGACTCCTGGAGGTTTGCTAGTGCAAGACTTTGGGAACGGGGCACCATTCTGGGTGGCATCCGGGAAAGGGGAGTTCTCAGCGGAGCCTCTGAGTCAATTACAGTGATGGCTCTGTATCCATCTCTGGCCAGCTCAGTGGACTAGGGGCTTACTGTTAGAGTGCACTGGATTACAAAAAACATGAAATCCATGTTTTATATGTACTTCATGAACTCCATGCCAGAGTTTTCTTTCCAAAATGAAGAATTTTTGCTACTTCCCCTTTGCCTTCTAAATCAAAGTTAAATTTCTCAGGGCGGTTTTCATCTTTCCCACTCCTGAGCTTTCTTCATTTCCCTGAATCCCCCTGCCTCAGTACCTTTGGACCCCACACTCCGGCCACTATAAACTGCTTGCAGCTCCACCTCCACTCCGCATCCCACACTCTCCTGTCTCTGGGACTTGGCCCATGCTGTTCCCTCTGTCTGTAGAGCTTTTCTCTGCTCTCTTGGAAGCTCAAATTTCAAGGCCCTAGAGGTGCCTTCCCAGACCCTCCTCCCCTAACACAAGCACACATACAACACAAAAGTAATCATTTCCTCCTTTCTGCTTGGTGGCATTTTATTATTTGATCAAAGTTAGGGATTCAGAATCTGCCTCTTAAACCTTTGGTTGGAAGCATCCTGAGGTCTGGTGCTGACTCATCTCTGATTTCCCAGAACCTAGCACAGTGCCTGGCACATAGGAGGTGATCCAGCAAATGTATACAGGATGAGTACGTCAGAGAATGAGTGAAAGCACTGAAGGACACAAAGAGCCACCAGGATATAGAGTGGACACCCATGTACCAGGCCCAGTGCCTGCCACCGATGGACAGCTTTGAGCAGGGCAGAGGAATGCTGTATCAAAGAGCACCAGCAAGCTGGAGTCACACAGCAGAAGCATGTGAAGTTCTTAGATTTGGTAACAATTCAGGAATTCTCTGTACTCTCATTTCATACTATTTGCTGGTTTTTGTGGTTCTACTAACCAAGAGCAGGGTATTAATAAAGCAACCATTGGGTGTTTGCTTCAGGGTATTTCACAATGCTGTGGGTTGGTATCAATGTCCTCATTTTAGAGATGAAGTTAACCTAGTCTCACACAACTTTCTCAAGTCCTTACCATGAATAGAGGTCAGATGCAAACTTGGTTTTGCCTTATCCATCAGGCACTAGTTAGTATCAATGTCCCAGTGGGAAAAGGGATCTTTAGTTAGGATAATTTGAGGAGTGTTTACACACAAAGACACTAAGGACAAAGCCACGGGTGGGGAGAGGGGAGCCAGGGGGCAGTGCAGGAAGCCAGGCTGGGAGCAACACAGCAGTCAGCAGGGGGAGAGAGGGCACAGAAAGCAAGAAGGACAGACTGTTGTGAGGTGCACACCTCCTTGTGCAGAACCCAGTTGGCCTAGGCAACCTCCTGCTCTCCTCCCTCCCACTATGGGGCTCCCATTGACCAGGCCCAGAGGCTAGGGAGTCCATGGGCAGGGTCCATAGGGGTCTGCCTCCATGGCAGAGAGCAAGGCGGAGAAAGAGGGAAAAATGGATCTGGAAGGGCAAAGAGAAGATATGCACACCAGCAGCAACTCACACAGGCAGGCAAGAGCAACAAGTCATAAAGCTTGGAGACACTTGATCAGGTCTTCTGGAACTGAGGGGACATTCTTACAAAATTCCTAAGATCAATGACCACGGTCCTTTTCCAGCAAATCACGCTCTCACCCTGCACAGCTTTCCACTCTACTTGGGAGGCCACATACCTCCATAGCTTCTGATGGCTGGGGTCAGTCCCAAATCAAGCAGTGGAGACCAAGGGCCCTTCCTTCTGTGACCCTGGTATAAAAGAGACGGCCACAGAGTATCCGGTGGCCTCTGTGGGCCCCGTCTCTTTGCAGCATCTGATTTCCCTTTGAACGAGGAGAGCCACGGGCAGCAGGCCAAGATCTGCCTTTCCTCTCCCACCCCCAGCTCCCCACATCCCATCCCATTTGAGAAGAGAAGGGCAACGCTGTCTTTCCATCAATTTCTCTCGTGCTTGCTTCCCTCACCTTTTCTCCTTCTTAATCTACCCGTGGCTCCTAAAAGGATTAATTAGAAAGATGTGAGCAGGGGTTGGAACGTCAGAAAACAATCGTCACTTTCCTATCTGACCTCTCTCACCAGCTGCAGAATTAACAAATTGAATGTCCTCAGCAGACAGGAGTGGCACATGATACGAAGTTCATTACGAGCCTCGCCAGGGCCTGTGTGCGAAGCCCCATTTAAACAACTCTTGCTGATTAAATTCCTCCCAGGCACTCCCGCCAGACACTGTTAGAAAATACTCACATCCAATAGCTTTTTAATTTTTTTTAAACATGTGCCAATTATTTGCCTGCTATCTGCAGGTGCTGGCAAGCATCACGGCCGGCCTCACTGTCTACACTCTTATCCACTCGGCGCCTGCCTGGGGGCTCACGTCGTCAGGAATAGGACCCTGGGCTCTGGTCTGGGCTGTCAAAAGCTCTCCAGCCACCCTCCAGGACTGGTCTGCCCCACCCCCAGCTTGCAGCCCCACACGTCTCACCTTCTGAAGCTCACAGCTCTCTCAAATGTTTCAAGGTGACAACACAGACCCGGGTGACCTGCTAGAAGTGGGGCCCAGAGGGGTAGGCACACATTCATGCCTGGGCCAGTGCCAGCTGCCTCCCAGCCAGGGTGTGCTTCAAACCTGAGCCAAACAGGGACATATAATCGCCACCTCTGGGAGCAGGAGGAGGGTGCGGAAGAGGGGTGAGATCCTGCCTGGAAAAGGGCTTGGCACTTGCTCACAGGCCCCTTTCAAATAAGCCTCAGAATGCCTGTCTCTTTCTGTTCCCACTTCAGCCATTGCAATGACTTAGTTCATTCCTTGTTTGGTGATTAAAGTCATTAAGTTCTTAACAGCTTAATAGGTGCTAATTAATATCCAAAAGTGAGGGTTCATAAATATAAGCAGTAAAATTTTTATCCATGTTCACATTTTTTAAACAAAGGTAATAAAAAGTTTTACCAGTAAGTTTTTGCACAGTATTCATCTGTGAGCCATGCCCCCTTCTCATCCCTTTAGGCCTGGGGATGGCAAGCCTGGGAGCCCTTTAGGCTCATGTACACTGCCTCCTGCTCTGGGGACAACACTTTCCTGTTGGTGTCCTTTCACCCTGTCTACACCTTTGGAACTCACTTTGTTATTAGCCTGTCTAGCTTTCCCATGTGAGAGGCCGTCTCCTCTCACTGATGATAGCGGCTCTAGCTTGGAATAAACACTTTCTACCCATATTCTTTGAAAGTCCTGTCTTGCCCTCGGATGACACCCTGGGCTAGTCAGTAGGCATCCTCTCCCTGGCACTTTCACCTTCTGGCTCTTAGAGACCTTGGTGTTCCTACTTCCCATTAAATGAACTAAGAACTGCCATGAGTATAGAATGACAGAGCTAAGTAGTTACAAGGAATCGCAGGAGCGATTGAAAGAACTGAACATGTTTATCTCAGAGAAGAGAGAACTTGGGGTGGAGGAAGAGAATGAAATCTGCCTTCAGACGCCTGATAGGCACTTATGTGGAACAGGAAACAGGCTCAGACTCTGGGTCCATATGTGAGAGAACCAGCATCATTGGCAAGGAAGTAAAGGAGGCACATGTTTTAATATAAGAAGCAACTTTATAACAATTCAACCTTCCTAGAGATGGAACTGACTACCTTAAGAGGTGGTGGGTTCCCAGCCATTGGAGGTGTTCAAACACAGGACCAACGACCCCTTGGTGAATAGGTAGGGGTAGGTGAGAGGTAGGGAGAAGGGTGGAGGGGACTCCAGAAGATGATCAGATTAGACCTTGTAAAAATTTTCTTCCAGAGTTGAGGTTTTATGACTCCCTTTTAAGAAATAGAGACTTTGCATCACCCAAAGATTAGGAACGAGAGAGAAAGAAAACAAAATAATTTTAAAAAGTGCAACAGTTTGGGCCATTTAGTGTAGGAACCCTATTTTATGTACTTTAGTAGCCTAAAAGGATCACTGTGCTAAAACCATGCACAATTCTGAATATTTATAATGGTTATCTAGTTAGGAATAAAAGTTAAGAATAAAATTCAGTGAAATTTAGAACACAGAAGTAAGGGTTTCTGATTTAAATTGGTGTATAATACCTGGTATAGTCATCCTGACTTCCATATGGCAGTATAAATATCATGAAAATGCAAACAAAGAAAAAAACCAAGCAGGTAATAACCATTTAATAAAATGTAAGAGATGATATATGTGAAATTAAACTCTGAACCTCATCAATAGGAATGGACTGAGAAGTAGTTTTTGAGCACACATTCTCCATTTGAAACACCTTAAATTCAGAGTTGAGGTGAAATAAACTAAACACTTCCTACTGATGTCCTTATCTTCAAGTCACAGGGACAAGGATTAGAAAAATAAGCTGTCTCTTCTCCACTGTCTTCAGAGCTAGGCGAGCTGCTAGAGCCCTATCTTTCCCCAGGTTGCCACCCACTAAACCTCTGCCCCTCACACCACCGCCTTCTGATAATTTTTCCCTGTATTCATTCAAAAGCCACAGTTACCACAAAGCAGAGGGAAACTGGAAGAAGTACATTGCATCTTGGCTCATGTAGATGCTCAAAGAGAAGCATCAGAAGCAGGGTGGAGTCTGCAAGAGTTCTGGACAGAGTTCTGGATAAGGGGCATCATCTTTCATGTTCTAAACTGTGTACAGGAGGGATCTTGTACACAGATCTTCATCTTCAAGAACCTGAGAGTTGGAACAAGGGAAATCTAACTTCAGCCCCGTAGCATCATTCAGTGCAAAGGCCCACAGATCGACCTAGTGGCTAGTGCTTAGCTCTGTAGGTTAGAAAGGCAGATACTGCACCAAAATGTGAGGTCAGTGATAGGGCCTACTAGAAACTCCAGGCTTGGACGGCAATCTGATGTCTCAAGGATGAATGGAAAGGAAAGATTAATAAGGGGCCTACAGAAAGGTACTGCAAGATATGCCAATTATGGGAGAATTTACCTGATGATTCATGTCTCTAAAGTGTTATTCTGTTAGAAAAAGAAGACTTGTGAAATAAATCTTCTTTCTGTCTATGTTTATGAAACAAGAAGAGGGAGCTGCAAAATCAGAACGGGCTGAGATTAAGGCAGTGTGCAAAAGTAGTTTGATGAAATAAGAAAATAACGTGGGTAATTCCAAATGTAGTAGCAGGATTAAAATCCAACTGAAAATGGTAAGTGAAAGACAATATCTTTGTCTATAAAATTACACCAGAAATGAAGAGGAGAAACTTGAAAAAAATTTTCCTGACCATAGTGGAAAATGATTAAAAGATAAAAATGGTGATAGTGGCCGATCTCAAGGCCTAAGGATATATCGCAAATCTGAGAATTATACATGCTTCAGAAGAGAAAAACCGAAGTCAAAATCACCTTCAAATTAGGGTTCCCATGTCAGGATGAGAAGTACAAACATTTCAAATAAAATACCAGCAAACTGGATTTGACAGATTATTTTAAAAGTTGTCTATTATGATAAATACAGTGTTAATTTCAGATATATAAAAATATTTAATATTATTATAAATTTCTTAATCAATGGATTCATTTAGTAATCAATCAATCAATGGATCAAAAATAAAACCCAATATGATCACTTCAATATATACACTTCAAAATGTTTGATTAGGTCTAATACTCTTAGGATCCAAGTTTAGTCCGTCAGACTTTTTGGTTGCCCACACACATATTTTTTTCCTCCCCCAATTTTATTTTACTGTGGGTCCTATGATGAGATTTACTCTAGTATTTCTGGTGTTTTGCAAGTAGTAGTATGACTTTAGGTCAACCATCTGAGTAAATATGAGAACTACTCCCTGCCCCTCCTAGCTCTCACCCACAGTGGAGCCTGCGTTTCCCAGGGCTCCGTGTCCCTTCCCCAGCTCCTCTGCACTCTGGCGTTTCCATCAACACTGTTCTCTAGCCTCAGTCAGTCGGTAGCTCCTCCAGGGTTGCAGGTTGGGCTCAAGAGGTGGCACACATCTGGAATGGCCCTCACACTAGTGCTGTGATCCCTGAACCCTCTGTAGAAGAAGATGTGGACTTTCATTTCACAGAACAAAGCCTGAGTGGGAAACATGAGGGCTCAAATCAAACTGAACCAATGGTTGATATCAGAGGAGGTGAAGGTAGGATGGAAAAGGGGGTTCCAGAACATCTGGGGCTGGAGAAAGGAGCAGACAAGACAGATACAGAATCAGTCATTACCCATTTCATAATCTGATCAGGGTCAACCCTGTCACTATTCTCTTTTCTTATGGGTTGGTGGTGATGGGATGACGAATAGGGATGGACATAGCAAAGTGCTGAAATTCCTGGCTACATAAACATGGGAGTTTTGAATGTCACTGTGGAGTTTCATATCAGCCTTCACATCTTCTGGTAAATCCCTAGATTTATGAGACATGGATTGAATAGCTGGAGAACTGAATTAGTCTCATATGACAGGCATAAGTCTTGCATGCTTCTGAGCCTTTGCACATGCTGTCCCTGCTGCTTGGGATGCCCACCTTGCCCTTGTCCACTAGATAAAAAGCAGGACAAATATCTCTCTGACAGAGGGAGTGACACTTTTTCCTGAACACATATGACAACCATGGCACTTACTCCACAGAACCTGAACTAGCTGTGCCCAGGCCTGTCTCCAAAATAGAGAATGTGTTTCTCCAGAGAAGAGGCCATGGCTTAACCATTTCTGTAGCCTTACATTGTTCTTGCTACATATTATGTCTCTGTAAATATCAGTTTGATGAATAAAGAAATATAGAATGGGCAGTCCAAAACTCTGGGTTAGAGAGGTGTACTTTGAGAAGTAGATAGGAGTTCAAGCCCCGCCAGGGAACTCTATCTTGGACATTCTTGGTTCTCAGTGGCTGGTTGGGCTTGATTTCTCTCTGAATAGGCCAGATCAAAAGTGGGACTCTGGTGAGCAGTTTGAGCATCCGGAATCACAAGTACCATGAGTGTGTGGAAGTTCAAACTATCTGCACTCCTTCTAATATGGTCTTCAAACTTGGCTGCACCCCATACCATCAAAGTCACACAAATTTGTTTCTTCTATTGGAACACAGTTTTAAAGGGCCACCTCATCTGATGGCAAGCTACTAACGACTCCTGTTAGAAGATCCATGGTGTATTTGCACCTGTGCAGCTGGGAGTCTTTAGGTCCACAACAGAGAGGACTGTGGGACAGTCTGGGGACAGGAAAGATCACAGATCTGAGAGTCAGGAAATCAAGTCCTTCACTTTTAAAGACTGACATCCTTGAGTCAGTCTTTTAGGGGGCAGGAAAGATCACAGATATGAGAGGAAATCTAGTCCTTCCCTTTGAAAGACTGACATCCTTGAGTCAGTCTTTTAATTTCTTGGGGTCCTAGTTTCTTCATATATTACAAGAGAGCATTGGATTAAATAATATCCTAAACCCCATATGCTGTATTATTTTAATCAGGTAGATTCTAATCAGTTAGGTCAACTACTGATTAAGGGATGGATCATAATGTTCTACTTTCTGTTTTAACACTTTCTTGATTTATTGACTTGACTGCAGGGAAAAATCACAAAATTCAAGATTTTGTTCTTATACTTTGCAGTATACCAATTGGATTATTGGATATCAATTGGATAGTCATTTCCATCACAGAGGGGTATTAGAAAGGTCTAAACCTTCATGCATGCTTGCTAAGTTGCTTCAGTTGTGACCAACTCTTTGTGACCCTATGGACTGTAGCACCTACGGTCCTCTTTCCATGGGATTCTCCAAACAAGAATAGTGGAGTGGGTTGCCACACCCTCCCTCAGGGGATCTTCCCAATCCAGGGATTTAACCTGTGTCACTTAAGTTTCCTGCATTAGCAGCCAAGTTCTTTACCACTAGCACCACCCAGGAAGCCCAAAACTTGCATTTTACACCTTGGTAAATATATTAATTAAGGTCAAACATTTGGACTATTTATAGCGGACTGTCTGTTCCCTATCCTGAGTCCCAGAGTTGGAATATAAAAGACTGGATCAGATAGCAATCAATGGACATTTATTAACATCTACTGCAGGGCCAGCACTGTGCTAGGGACTTACTTTTCAAATCTCATCTAATGTAGCACTTTCACTACATGATCTCGTTCACTCCTCACAGCTGCTCTCCGTCTTCTTTCGAGCTGTGCTCCCACCAGAGAACAGACCACTTAGAAGTGCTGTGTTTGGAAAATCATTAGAGGGGACTTGTCCCTGGCAGTGGACGATGTCACTGTGCCCAGAGACGGCGTACTCTGCAGCTCTTCCCGGACCCAGACACCCTGAAGGACAGCCACTTCTCCATAAACCTTGAGTTTTCCCAAGACATAGCCTTAAGTGTTACAAGAACAACCTTGCGGGGTTTCTTATCCTTCTAACTTTGACTTGGCCGGAAATGCCCTGAGACCAGGCATTTCAGCTATATTTTAGCACGTCTGCCTCTGGATTCAGCAGCAGCAATAAACGATAGAGGGATGTGAGATACTAATAGTATTTCACCCACACACCCTTAAAATAACCGAGGCTTCTTGGGAATGTTAGATGTTAGTTCCATTTAAGGTGAAGTGGCAATGAGTCTCCTCAGCTTTCTCCTTTTCCACACAGAGGCCATCAAGTCAACTTTTTGCTCTAATAAGATGCTAAGCACCTGGGAAATCAGGAGATGTGGGGTTCTTCATTTATCTTTTGCAAATATCTTTTAAACACCTTTATAGTGAGAGACCCCTGGAGAAGGAAATGGCAACCCACTCCAGTATTCTTGCCTGGAGAATCCCCATGGACAGGGGAGCCTGGAGAGCTGCAGTCCATGGGGTCACAAGGAGTTGGCCATGACTGAGTGACTGAGCACATAGTGAGAGACATGGATGACTCCAAGGTGAAACAGACATAGTCTTTGTTCATTTAAGGAACTCCCAGTCTGGACCAATAAATTGATAAATAATAATACTGTGTCATGACAGACATAGTTGCCTACATGCTTAATGAATAGACTTTTCCCTTCTTTCTTGCTAAAGGAATGTCCATTTTATTCCTGTTTAATCTGGTGGATCAGTTACGATGAAACTGAGTCAGTCATAGCAATTCAGATGCCCTTTTCTAGTAACCAGTCCTAGGATGGATATCTGACTCAGTTCTGGCCACTAAGACTTCAACAAGAGTCTTCAGGACAACATTTCAAAAGGATATTTCTCCCCAATAAAATGGATTACAGGGATGAAACTTTTGTTTTTGTATCCATTCTTCTTTCTTGGAATGCTGTTGTTTAGTTATGTGATGCTTAAAATTGGAGAAGCCATATTGTAACTCAGAGGAGAGCTACAGACAACACTTGTGGATGACAAAGTATAGATCTGCCGGGGGCAGGGGTAGGAAACTGAAAGGGTTAATTATGATTCCAAGGTTTTCAGGAGGCACAACAACAAAGATATCACCAAGCCACGAACAGAGAAAGAAAAGAGTAAAGCAGATGTGAGTTGAAGACGTGTTTAAGGTTCTTGTGGGATGTTCATCAGGCAGCTGAAAAAGCAGGTGTACAACTGGTAAAGCAACCAAGGCTGAATGTTTAGATTTGGAAATTGTTTAAATGCTTATGATTTTTAAAATAGGAACCGTCAAGATTGCCGGGGAAGAAAGTAAAGAGCAGAGGTGGCATTTACAGACTTTCATCGGGGCCATAAATGGGCATATATATGTGTGTGTGTGTGTGTGTGTATCAGATTTTTAAAAGAACCTGTGGCTCTTTAAAAATATGGTAAGAATCACGGCTGTGAAAAGAGAATGTTTTGTCAGAAAGAAGAATTCGATGAATATATTATTCATGAATTATTCACAGGTGCCAAAGTGAAAATTCACTCCAGGAAGAGGATATGTGGCAATTTTAGATGCTACAGAGATGTCCTGTGGAAGAAAAGAATTGAGAAATAGTCTCTGGATTGGATAACTGGTGACCTTTAAACAAGCTAGCTCAGTAGATAGGAGAGGTTACAGTTCAGATCTTAAGTTGTTGAGAAGTGAGTAGGAAGCAATGATTGAGAGGCAAGGAGTGTGGGTGCTCCTCTAAAGAAACTTATTTGTGAGAGGGAGTGATGATCCAGATAAGGGATAGCTGGCTAGTATGTGGAAGAGAAGACCCTGGAATTGTTCTTAGAGGAAGTCAGCATGGCACAGACTGAAGGTATAGTAGGTGTATGAATGAGAGGTGGTCCTTGAGGGGCTCATTTTAGGCAAGAAAAGAGCCAGAGTACACAGGCATATTGATGAAAGGAGAAGGGATGCATAGGAAGCTTAAGAAAAATGGCCTTGCCATCACATGCTAAGAATGAGAGGTCAGAGGTGCTCTGGTGGTGTTTTTGGAACTGCTGGTGTGAAGGGTTAGGTGTGGGCAAAAGCGTCACTGTCTAGGGAGCTGGAGCATTGGCCTCGAGGTGCTGCATGCTGACTGGTCAGTGCAACTCATGCTGCACTATAGGTTCCTGCTGCCTGGCTGGTAAGGCTTCGCTTTGGCCCAAACATGCATGTGGCCCCTACAACAGTCCCATGCCTCTGCCCGTGATGTGATTAAAGGAGACCTGTGCCTTTAAGGAGTGCCCCCTTCCTCGGCCCTTCCCCCTCCAATTACAGCACTAATTTCAGTAATGGAGCATTAATAGAGTAATGGGCGAGTGAGGCTGGCCTGAAGGAACTGTGGAGCTCAGCACAAATTGAGTAAATAAACCATATATTAGATTTCTAAACAATACTTTTAGTCTAGTCTCCAGGGAAAGAGAGTCGTCAAGACTTACTTAAGTCATCCCTGCAAAGTGTATGTAAAAGAAGCCTCCTTTCAGAGCTTGGTTGTTTGTAGAAGCCGGAAATCTCTCTCCCAGGGATTGGAGAGATAAGATAGCTGCTGTTCCCACATGTTCCCTTTCCTCTTTATTTCCCAATTTCTCTTACTTTGACATTTGTATCAGAAGTGAAAATCCCCAAGATGCCTCCCTCCTAGGGACCCTCACTGAAATGGGAGGTACTGGACATGTCCAATGGAAAAGTAGCCCAAGGCAGGTGATGATCATGGATGGGAAGTGGGAAAGGGGCAGGGGACCAGAGAGTAGAGGAACTTAGGGAAAGAGAGGGGAAATTATTAGCAGATGACCTTATGGGAGATTGACCCTGTTGTTGGCCACTACTTGGCAATGTTTTAATAAGGATCTCTTTTAGAAGACTAAAGAATAGTAGCAACATGTTACAATAAGGACTTGCATCTACTACCTTAAAGGATAGTGGAAAAGAACAAAGGTCTAAGTGTCAGAAGATCCAGGAGATCGTCTCAACTCTGTTACTAGCTGAAGGATTCAGGACCTTGGACAAATAATATTATCTTTCTGTGCCTCAATTTCCTTGTGTGTAAAATGAGAAGAGCAGTATCTTTTTGCTTGCTTCCCAGGAAATTATAAGGGACAAAGGACATGTTGTGTTAAGTTGGGGGGCCCTGTCTACAGCAGCTGGCCAGGCCTCACCCTCTGGCCCTCTGATGCCCATCCAGCCCAGCTCCAGCCTCAGAGGGAGACGGGGAGCAATTTTGGACTGTGGGGTTTGGGCAGTGGTAGGAAGTCCCTGAAACATTGGTTTAGGGCCATGAAATGTTAACATATTGAGCACCTACTCCATGACCATGATGGTGACACTCTGAAGCTGTAAGGTAGGTCTAGAGGATTTCTGTACTGTTGTTAAAATCCGTTCTGACTTTGTTTGCTCCTATTGCCTAATCAAGTCCTGAAGGTGGGAAGAGAGCCAGGGTTGAGTGCCAGAGAAGAGCTCCTTCTCCTCCACGAAGGGCCTGCTGACTCCAGGAGGGCTGTGAAGAGCCACTAGGGTGTTGATAGCCAATGGCTGCTCTGCTAAATCTTCCAAATGTTCTGCAGGTTCTACTAGCTAGAGAGAAACTACTGAAAGTAAATCCCTCATGAATCTTCTGTCTACATAGGGTGGGGCTGGGGAGGCAAAAGACAATAGAGAAGAAGCAAGGGAGGCTCTAGTATCTTTTCAATCTTAGTAGTGAAGTGCTTGAGTTCTGCATTCACAGGTGGGTTCAAATTCTTGTCCTGCTAGTTACTGGTTCTGTGACCTTGGGTGAATTTCCTGTCATCTCTAAGCAGTTTCCTAAATGTCAGTGTGTGTGGCACACCTTTCTTAAAGGTCTGTGGTAAAGGTTCAGTGACAAATATGGGATTTATATAAGTTGCTGTTGTTTCATGTCTGTCTTTGAGCTTTTTAAGATTAGATACCATGGTTTTAGTCCCCCACCCCCAAACCTAGCACCTACATGCATAGAGAAAGAAGGAAGAAAAGAAGGAAGCCAGGGAGGAAGAGAGGGAAGGGGCAAGGATATTTATCTGATTTGGTGGGCAGGTCCCTGGATTTCTAGGAATCCCTCATGGCCTTCAGTAACATCAGAGCTGGCTCCATGGGCAACAAGGTTCAGAGTTCTTATCCAGGTTCTTGAGAGTAGTATGTGCTAAGTGTGTGTTCAGTTGCTAAGTTGTGTCTGACTTTTTGCCACCCCATGGATTGCGGGACACCAAGCTTCCTTGTCCTTCACTATCTCCTGGAGTTTGCTCATATTCATGTCCATTTAGTCCGTGATGCTATCTAACCATCTCCTCCTCTGCCACCCTCTTCTCCTTTTGCCTTCAATCTTTCCCAGCATCAGGGTCTTTTCCAATGAGTCATGGATAAAATAGGATCCTTTCTTTCTCCCCACTCCACACCCTCTCCAATTGTGCTTCTTTCTGAGGTAGTCATTGAACAGATGTACCTCTCATCAAGGGAATTGGCCATCACTCAACGAGAATGACACTGCTTTCTGATCTGGGGTCCAGGGCCCAGTATGAGTCAGAGTGACACACAGGCCCCCAAAGCAACGCATCCTGACAGCGGCTGGGTGGCAGTCACCTCGGGGCATCAGCGACAGTAGGAGCCCTGGCCTCTTCAGAGAGGCTACTTGGTGAACTCCCGCTTGGGAACTTCAGGTGCGATAAATGTATGATTGAGGCATACAGAGAAAGAAAAACAGCTGGAAAACAAGATAAATGAATGGGGAAGGAGAGGCTGTGTGCTAGACTTTTAGCTGGGATCCAGACCTTATTTCTAGTCATACCAAACTCTGTGACCTTTGACAAGTCACCTCATCTTTCAGAACCTCTTTCCTCATCAGCACAGTTATTTAGCTCTTTTGCATCTGACAGTCTATGCTTTTCATGCAAGAGAGTCAGGCTTTAGACACAAAGGAGAAACAAATTTGATGCAGAGTTTCTGCCTTTGACCTGGCCTTGGGGACCCCTGATCACCTGCAAGCAGCATAATGAACGTTATGCATCCATCATCCAGCCAATCTTATTTTATGCATTTTTTAAGTCACTTGCTCTCCTACCAGAAAATTTTTTAAAGCAAACCTCAGACTTCATAGTATTACATACACATTTCAGAATTCAGTATTTGGACAAGAACTATTTTTCAAATATAACCACAGTACCTTGCCACCTCTAAAATTATAAAAATTCCTTAATATCATTCAATATCTAGGCATTTCTCCTCCCTTTCTCCTACCCCACCTCCTAGATACAGTTTGTTCATATCAGGATCCAGATAAGTCTCATACATTGTAATCAGCTGGTTTCTCATATGGGTTGTTTTTCTTTACACTTTTTCAGAGAAGCTTTTCAGAATTTTAAAATAATTTTTCAGAGAAGTTTTATATTTGCAACAAAATTGAGTGGGGAGAGAAAACAAAACTGTGTGGAAAGTAGAGGGCTTCCACATGCCCCCTGTCTTCACATACCCACAAACTCCCTTCTATCAACATTCTGCACCAGAGTGGTCCAGTTGTAACAATGGATAAACCTATAGTGATGTATTATTACCACTCAAAGTCCACAGTTTACATTAGGGGTCACTGTTGGTATTGTGTCTTCTATAGGTTTTGACAAAATATAATGACATATATCTGCCATTATAATATCATAGTCATGAGTACATTGTAGCATCATACAGATAAGTTTTACTGCCCTAAAATCTGTGCTCTGTCTATCCATCCTTTCCTCCCCACGAATCCCAGGCAACCACTGATCTTTTTGCTGAATCCATAGTTTTGTTTCTTCCACAATGTCATATATAGTTGGAATCATAAAATACATAGCCTTTCAGATTGCTTTAATTCATTTAGTGATATTCATTTAAGTTTCCTTCATGTCTTTTCATGGTTTGAAAGCTCATTTCTTTTTAATACTGAATAATACTTCAGTCTCTGGATATTCCACAATTTGTTTATGAATTCAATTACTGAAGGATATCTTGATTGCTTTCAAGTTCTGGCAGTTGTGAATAAAGTTGCACTAAACATTTACTTGCTGGGTTTGTGTGAATGGGCTTCCTTGGTGGCTCAGTGGTAAAGAATCCACTTGCTAAAGCAGGAGACGCAGATTTGAGCCCTGGGTTGGAAAGATCCCCCTTGAAGAAGGAAATGGCAACCCACTCTAGGATTCTTGCCTGGAGAATCCTATGGACAGAGGAGCCTGGCAGGTTATAGTCTATGGGGTAGCAAGTCTGACCCAACTTAGTAACTAAACAATGACAACGACTTTTGTGTGAATATAAGTTTTCAGCTTATTTGGGTAAATGTCAAGGAGTGTAATTGCTAGATCATATGGGAAGAGACTGTGTAATTTTGTCTTCATTTTGTGTTTCCACCAGCAGTGGATGAGCTTTCCTGTTGCTCCACATCCTCACCAGCACTTGGTGCATTTAGCATGGGCTACTTTTTAACTTATAGGCTCTCCCGTTTCAGCTTTCTCTTTATTTATTGAAGAAACCAATCATTTGTCCCATACATTTTCTCACAGTCTAGAGTCTGCTGGTTGTATCCTCATGGTGTTTAGCATGTTTTCCTAATTCTGAATTGCTTTCAAATCAGTACTTAGATCTAGAGTTTGATCAGATTAAAATGTGATATTTTTTGACAAGACCACTTTATAGATGGTGGTATGCACTTTTCATTGAGAGGAATAAAATGTTTGATTGTCTCTCTTTTAATGATATTATGATCATTATTACATAAATAAATTAATTCATTAGTACTGCAAAATGGTAAGAGTCTATCATCCTTTCTGCATTTATTAGCTGGAAATGCTATAAAGAAAAACCTTCCTTCATCAACAATTTGGTTTCCCTGAATTACAGTTCACATTGGAGAGGTTATTTTATTTGCCATTATTTCTATTTAAAAATAATGAATTGATTCCCTATAACACATCCATTTCATCCATTGTAGCAGTTATTATTCTAATTGATTCTCTGAATACCTCATCTCTGGTCAGTGGAAACTCTTTCAGACAGCTCTTGATCCTTTTGCCTTGACCTCAGTGGAATGTGAGTTTCCTTGCTGTATTTTATGACAAGGAGCTCCAGACTTATCCACAGCAGACCAGGAATTAGTCAAGGAACCCTGTTACTTGTAGTGAGTTATTGACACTTTCTGCATTATGTTCTTCAATGTTGACAGAAATGGAAGCTTAGGCAGTTAGCTTAGCATAGAAGCTTACTGGGTTTGCAGAATGTTTTGCATCTGGGGCAACCTAGGATACTTTGTCATAGGCATCTTGATATTCTGAGAGTTATTCTCTGTCTTGGCCACAAGGACAGCCTTCTATAAAGACTTGTTTGCTAATGTTTATTAAGTTCTCATGGTCATCCAGGTCTCCTTTCATCATAATGTGTGTCTGTGTGTTAGTTGGTCAGTTGTGTCCAACTCTTTGTGACCCCATGGACTGTAGCCTGCTAGGCTCCTCTGTCCTTGGAATTCTCCAGGCAAGAGTACTGGAGTGGGTTGCTACTCCCTTCTCCAGGGAATCTTCTTGACCGAGGGATCGAACCTGGGTCTCCTGCATTGCAGGCACATTCTTTATGGTCTGAGCCACCAGGGAGGCCCTTTAACATAATAGTATGTAATAGCATTACATATGGCTTCCCTGGTAGCTCAGATGGTAAAACATCTTCCTGCAAGCAGGAGACCCGGGTTCAATCCCTGGGTCTGGAAGATCCTCTGGAGAAGGAAATGGCAACCCACTCCAGTATTCTTGCCTGGAGAATTCCATGGACAGAGGAGCCTGGTAGGCTACAGTCCATGGGGTTGCCAAGAGTAGGACACGACTGAGCGACTTCACTTCATGTAATAGGAACCACTACCTTCATCAAACTCCAACTATGTATCAGGCACTTGACATACATTTCTTATCCTCCCAGCCGCCTTATAAAGTAGGTTAATTCTTTATTAATTCTCTTTACAGATGAAGAAACCAAGACAGAGAGATTGAGTACCTTGCTCAAGTTTATAGAGAATGAGCTGGCAGTGTAGGGTTGAAGCTTGGGTAGAAATAACTATGACATTATACTCTTAGCAGCAAGACTGGATTGCTTGGCAAAATGTGAATGCAGGGAAAGATGTTTTCATTTGTGGTTACTGCTGCTGCTGCTGCTAAGTCGCTTCAGTCGTGTCCGACTCTGTGTGACCCCATAGACGGCAGCCTACCAGGCTTCTCCGTCCATGGGATTCTCCAGGCAAGAACACTGGAGTGGGTTGCCATTTCCTTCTCCAATGCATGAAAGTGAAAAGTGAAAGTGAAAGTGAAGTCGTGTCTGCTCTTAGCGACCCCATGGACTGCAGCCTACCAGGCTGCTCCATCCATGGGATTTTCCAGGCAACAGTACTGGAGTGGGGTGCCATTGCCTTCTCCCATTTGTGGTTAAGGAGATCTCAAAAGGAGGATGTGTATGAAAGACATGGTAGTGACAGAGGGAAGGGGACCATAATCCAGAAGCTGATGAACTGTCTCAGCTTATTTCTGATTCCTCAATGGCAGATTGTTCTGGGTGGTTTTTTTGATCCAGGAGTTTTCCCAGATTTGACTCTGAGCTAGCTTCAGACTTCTAAAGGAGGAGGAAGGCTAGAAAAGGAGAAAATGGACATGGGGGATAATGTTACATCATGCTTGCTCCAGCAGATGGGTCAATGTTTTAATTTAATTGATGGCTGCTGTCCCACTAGAGCTCACTGCAGTGTCAGAATGGCATTTGTTGGGCCTGGCAAAGAGACAAACCATGTTTATGTATACTCCTTGGTCTCTGAAGCCAGCAATTTTTTCTTTAATGGCCCCTTGATGTGTTACAAGATCCTAATTAGGGCAGTTCAATAAATCAGTCCTTTGGGCACTGACGCTTCAACACAGGCCTAATTTGCTAAGCACTGGTGGACATTAACCAGTTGTTGGAAATTTTCTGACATTCCTCATAGACTCATACAAGGATCCTAGTCCCTCCAGTGACCCGATTCCAGATTCTGGCCCTGAGTGCATGTTCCTAAAGGTTGATCTCAGATAGTCCATGACTAATAATACTTCCCCCAGGCCTTTAGTGGATTAGGCTATTGTTTGCCTACTGCTCCAGGATAGACAGAGATATGTAAGTGTTAAGTGGTGGCCTCATGGCTCCAAGCTTCCTGTGGTTGCTGCCCAGCCTTCAGGATTAATTTAGGGCCTATCTCTGTAGAGAGTCAACTGTCCTGTGCAGTCCTCATTCATAACTTCCTGCTACATCTGGCGAGACGCCAGGAGACTCATTCTTTGTCTACTAGGCTGAAAGGAAAAAAAAGGGGGTGGAGAATTACAAAGGAAGGAAGGGCATTGTTGTTGTTCTTTAGTCTCCTAAATCGTGTCTGACTCTTTGTTGGCCCATGGACTGTAGCCGGCCAGGCTCCTCTGTCCATAGGATTTCTCAGGCAAGAATATTGGAGTGGGCTGCCATTTCCTTCTCCAGGGAAATCTCTCTACCCAGGGATCAAACCTGTGTCTTCTGAGTCTCCTGCATTGCAGGTGGATTCTTTACCACTGTGCCACCTGGGACCCCCAGGGAGGGCATTATGGACGCCTTATCTTCAGAGAGTTCATCCATTCCTCTACAAAGGATAAGACTGGCAAGTCAGCCCCAGTGATGTACTGGTTACCGACCCTGGGATTGCATAGGAAGGATGCGATGTGTTTGGGGAATGGATGCTCCCCACTTGACAGGGGTTTTGGAACTAGCATCTGAGCACGTAGAATGATAATACCAACAGTTTTTGAATCTTCCCAAATGCCATGCCCTGTGCTCATGATTTTAAAGGCAATGTTTTAAACTTTCCTGTATACTCTCTGGCTTACTTTTGGGTAGAAATTTTTATTATTTATATTTTAGAGAAGATGAAATTGAGTCCAGAGAGGTTAAACTCCTTGGCCATCAGATAGCTGCAAAAGGTGGATGTGGCTGACCCTGAACCATCATGCTATGCAGGATAATGCAGAATGGAGAAGCAGTTTCCAACTTCTCCCAGGCAGCTGCAAGTGTGATGTTCTCTTATTGAACTCTATTCCTGTAGTGGACCCTGGGTCATATACAAGCCCCAGTGGGACAATTATGGGACTGGCTCCACAAAGTCCTGTGAAATAAAGTGGGGTGAAGTGGAGTTACTACTATAGAGGGCAAAACCTGGAACTGTTCAAATGGATGTTTAAGAGGTAGATGATTCACACTTTGGAAGTCTTAACTCCTACTAGCCAAATGTTCCTGTATTCCACCTCACAGCTGATTATGGTGTTTACCTGCACCCCCACTCCAGTACTCTTGCCTGGAAAATCCCATGAATGGAGGAACCTGGTAGGCTGCAGTCCATGGGGTCGCTAAGAGTTGGACATGACTGAGTGACTTCACTTTCACTTTTCACTTTTATGCATTGGAGAAGGAAATGGCAACCCACTCCAGTGTTCTTGCCTGGAGAATCCCAGGGACGGGGAGCCTGGTGGGCTGCCGTCTATGGGGTCGCACAGAGTCAGACACATCTGAAGTGACTTGGCGGCAGCAGCAGGGTATGCATTTGCTCAGCTTCCTTTCTACTGTGATGTCAGGTATTGCTTTCGCTTTGGTCCCTGCCAGTCTCTATCCTGTATACAACTCTTAGGTACCTGCCTTTATGCCAGGTCCCGTGCTGACTGATGAGGATACCAAGAGAAACAGGCAGTGATTCTTGCCATTGATGTGAGCCCAGCCTGGGACATGGTCAGGAGAGACTGTGCTTAAAGGTAAGGGCTTGGGTCAGATGCTTTAAGTTCAACCCTCAGCTCTAACATGTATCTTAACCTCAGTGAGTGTTGGCTTCCTCATTTGTAAAACGGGGATGCTAACAGGACCTTTCTCACGTGAAAGAGCAAAGATTGAACGAGATCACTCATGTAAAAACTTGACCCTGTCCCAGGTATGTAGTAAGCTCAAACAGACATCAGCTGGTAATACTTCCTGACTTTTGGGGTTTACCCTCTTTTCATAATGGCCTAAGTTTCCTGATTCAGTGAGTGTGGTTGTTAAATCTGTCTTTGGCTGCTGCTGAGTCCTTGACAAAATGGTCTCAGTTTTAAACTGGCTCAGGTTACAAGACTGTGTGATGACTCATGACCCTAGCAAGCGTACAGCTGGGGCAGCTGGCCTGGGCCCTGTCCTCTGACCAGTCTTGTCAGGTACCACAGTGTTTCCACGGCAACTAATACATTTGCAGTTGTTTTTTTTTTTCCCAGTATTGATGACATATCTTTACATTGCCTAGAATATTTTTGCTATTTCTTTGATTTTTCCCATTTCTAAACAGAAATATCACTTTTAAAAAACTTGAGTGTTAGAGAACTGGACACAATGCCTATTTTACTTACTAATATAAACACATCAGGCTTTCACAATATTTGGCTCTGTATGAAGAACACAGTCTGTAGTGAATTGGTCTCCTTCCTGCCATCCTCACACACTTTGCTTCCTTTGACCTCTGTGCCCCTGCTGGCTATTCCCCTATCCTGGACTACCTTCCTACATCCAGTATTTTTCATCCTGCAATGCTTGTCTCAAGGTATTACTCCAACTATGTGCTATGGAATCTGTAGCTCTTGCTTGATTTCTTTCCTCCCTGAACAAGTGAAACACTCATTGTATACCTGCAATTTGGCATTTCCCCACATGTTTTCTTATATTCAGACTATTCATTAAGCATTCAGGAGCCTCCTAATATTTCCAAACTCTGTGCTAAGTATTTTTCACATTTATTGCCTCTTTTAACTCTTTCAACAGTTCTGAAAATAGGTATTGTTAATTTTCCCACAATGTCTATGCAAAAACTGAAGTTAGACTCCAGTAGCTTAAATAATTTGTCCATTAAGAAAATGAAAAGACAAGCCAGACCAGGAGAAAATACATGCACATCATATATCTGGTATGGAATTTGTATCCAGAATGTATAAACAACTCAACAATAAGAAGGTAAGTGACACAATAGGTCAGATATGAATAGACATTTTTCCCAAGAAGGTAGATGAATGGCTAATCATCACATTAAAATTATGTATAACATCAATAACTATTAGGAGAATGGAAATCAAACCACAATGAGATATCATTCATTGGTATATACCACCCACTAGGATGGCGCACAGAGTCGGACATGACTGAAGCGACTTAGCAGCAGCAGCAGCAGGATGGCTATAGTTGAAAGAACAGAAAATAACAAGTATTGATGAGGATGCGGAGAAACTAGAACCCTCGTGCTTTGCTGATGCGAATGTAAAATGGTAGGACCACTTTGGAAAAGAATGTGACAGTTTCTTGAAAAGTTAAACATACTTATCAAACAATCTAACAAATCTACTCTCAGGTATCTACCCAAGAGAAATGAAAACATACATTTACACAAAGATTAACAACTGAATGATCACAGAAGCATTATTCATAATAGGCTAAAACTGAGATAATCCAAATATCCATCTGCTGTGAATGGATAAATGAAATGTGGTATATCTATAAAATGAAATATAACTCAGCAATCAAGAGGAATGAATGTATGCTAATACATGCGACAACATGGTTGAAGTTCAAAAATGTTTTGCTAAAGAAAAGCAGGCATATACAAGTGAGTATATATTGTATGATTCTGTTCACATGAAATTTCTAGAAAAGACAAATCTATGGAAATGGAAAGGAAGTCAATGGTTGTCTAGACCTGGGATGAGAATAAGGTTTGACTGGTCATAAGGGAACTTTTTGGAATGATGGAAATGTTCTAAAATTGGATTGAAGTGATATTTGCACAGCTCTGTAAAATTACTAAAAATAATTTTATTGAAATGCATACTTACAATGAGTAGACTTTATGGTATACAAATAATACCTCAGCAATGATGTTAAAAAAAAAAATGTATGTGTCCAAGATGATACAAATAGGGAAGTAGGGATTTGGGCCCTATCTTCCTTCTATGCTCTTTTTCTAGCCTTTGTCATTTTTTCTTGTGTATGGCTTGTTTCTCTAGCAGGTGTACAACTCCTTGAGCACAAGGAGCATGCCTTTACATTTTTGGGACTCCCTCACAGTGCTCTCAACAAATCTATGGAATTGAGTTGATAGCACATGGTATTCTACTGGGATTATTCTATGCCAGAAGGAACGGTGTAGGACTGCTGTTTCTCCAAATGCTGCCCCGAGTGTTGAGACATGAGGGGTAGATAGTCCATCAAAGGCATGCCGCCTGAAGAACAATGTAGTGACAGAGCTGGCTGACAACAAGAGACAAAGAGCTGTGCTGTTGAACACTGCCCAGAGCAACCTGTCTCTTCCTGCTCAGCCCAGCAGACTGTTAAAAGGACTACAAAAGGCTGCTGGGGAGATGACAAGAGCTGAAGAATTTGCTGAATGTGTTACCCTTGATATCAAGAGTAAACCCGAATGACCTTCCCAGGACACATAGTAGAGATTATTAGAATATAGACAAGATCTGAATCCAGGCAGGGAGGCAGAGATGCAGAGGGCTTACATATATTTTATCCACTCAATAATGAATTTGCTGGAAACCAGAATTATTATTTTTCATAATTTTAAAAGGGGTTATAAGTAAAAACTGTCTAAAACTTGAAAATGGGCAAAAGAGACCATTGAGTGTCCTCTCAGTGGCTTTCTGGGCGTTGTCTAGCATGCCCAGGTGTGCACTTTTGACTGTCTTTCTATTGATTAGGCTATTTTCCAACCATAGTGGTAGCAGTAACTTGTAGAAAACCTGGTAATAATGCAAACAATTCTTGTCCACAACAAAGCAAATGCATTTCATTTCACCCAGTGGATATAGCAAAGGTAACTACAAGCATTACACTTTATTGCCCTTTCAGATATTAATAGATGCAGTTTTGCATCTATTAGCAATTTTAAGCATTCTTGATTGCTTATAGATAGATATCTCTGTTCTTCAAATTCCCCATTAAAACAACCTTAATATCTAATAGGTTCTCCCATTAGTTAGTGAGTCACATAAAACTTCTGACACATATTCCTTTCATATTTTCACAGTAGTCATGTTTTTAACTTATTAAGGATTATACTTTAGTAGTATACAAAGAGAGTTCAGGGCCACAGCTCTGGCTATCAAAAACTGTGGTCTGCATTTGACCAGACAATTGAAGGAGTTTCTTATCCACCCTCCCCATTCTGAAACTTACCTGTTCCTTCTCTATAGGTCCAGCAGGCACCATTTTCTCCATCAGGAAGCTTTCTCAAGCCTTTAGACTGGGCTAGACGTCTTTGTTCTGTGCTTTCACACACACACAAAAAAACCCCACTCTCTGGATTTGCTTTTCTCCTAACATCGTGGGCAAATCCACCTGAAAATGGCAAAAATCCAAAGAAAGGCAACAGTCAGAACAGTCCCATGTCTGGTTTCTAAAGAAGTGGCAGAGTAAGTTCTGCCACAAGCTCAGACCATGGCTAAGTACCAGACATCGAGGAATTTATCTTACTGGGTTATGAGGCAAGCTCAAGGAGCAGATAGGCAATCATGGGTTGGGAACTAGCTTAGAGCCCACCTACACATTTTCTAACTTTTATGAGAGCCTGTTTCCTCCTGCAGTCAAACTGCCCAAAGTTCAGTTGCCCAAAGCTGCTCCAAGGAGTACAGAAACCAATGATGGTAACTTTTCACATAAAGACTAACAATACTATAATACTGTGCACACCTTGTACAAGTGCACACCTTGTAACAATACACTTAAAAAACTTGTTAGGAGGGTAAATCTCATGTTAAGTGTTATTACCACAAAACTGTTGGAGGTGATAGATAAGTTTATTGCCTTGACGTGGTGAAGGCTTCATAGCTGTATGCTGTGTATGTATGTTCAAACTCATCAAATTGTACACATTAAATATACACAGTTTCAAAAATCAATTATACCTCAATAAAGCTATTGTCTTCCCTGGTGGCTCAGACAGTAAAGTGTGTGTCTACAATGCACGAGAACTGGGTTAGATCCCTGGGTCAGGAAGATCCGCTGGAGAAGGAAAAGGCAACCCACTCCAGTACTATTGCCTGGAAAATCCCATGGACAGAGGAGCCTGGTAGGCTACAGTCCATGGGGTCACAAAGAGTCAGACACAACTGAGCAACTTCACTTTCCTTTCCTTTAAAGCTGTTAAATTTTTAATATGAAAAATTTTTTAAAAGATTAATATTGTTAATGTGGTCAAATAGCCAAGGATCGTGGCAAAATAGAATTTGTTAAACCTATTCAAAGCTGTTACAAGCATTCAAACAAACATTATGCTTATTCTTATATAGGGAATAAATATTTAACTTGGTCCAGAAAGAGAGAGAAATATAAGGGAAGCAGGAAGGATGCATAAAGTTTTAAAGCAAAATTAATTAATCAGAAAAGTGGAGAAATGATGGTAAATCCAAAATCCATTCTTTCAACAGGGCTAATTACATTGGCAAGCTCTACACAGCATAATAAAAATGGGAAAAGAGAGAAAATAGAACTAACCCCCCAAATAAAAATATCCAACATAAAATAATCAATAATGAGAAGTGGATTTAGGCAAGATTAAAAAGATTGTGAAAACTTTTAAGAACATATAATGTACATCTCTATATTTATAAATTTTAAAATCCTGATTAAATGAAATTTTAAAAATGAAAATACAAATGGTCCAGTTTGTATAAAAGAATTTTGAGAGTCTACACAGAACAAAAAGCATGGAAACCTACTGTTAAAGTACTGGATCCAGACAAATGTAATAACAAATTCTTTCGTATGAACACATAGTTCCTCTGCTATGAAATCTATTAAGAGGGAGGAAAATAAAGCTATACAATTTATTTTAGAAAACTAATATAACCTTGACACCAGTACCTCTGCGGGAGACACCCAAACACTCCAACATTCTCCTGTTGACAGTTGTTCAGCAGTGAGCTGTAATTTTGAAGTTCTCTCAGGAGAAGATGAGTGCACGTCCTTCTGCTCTGCCATCTTGCAAGCACATCAACATTTTAGGAATCAGCGAACTAAAATGGACTGGAATGGGTGAATTTAACTCAGATGACCATTATATGTACTACTGTGGGCAAGAATCCCTTAGAAGGAACGGAGTAGCCCTCATAGTCAACAAAAGAGTCCCAAATGCAGTACTTGGATGCAATCTCAAAAATGACAGAATGATCTCTGTTCGTTTCCAAGGCAAACCATTCTATATCACAGTAATCCAAGTCAATGCCTCAACGAGTAATGCTGAAGAAGCTGAAGTTGAATGGTTCTATGAAGATCTACAAGACCTTCTGGAACTGACACCCCCCAAAAGATGTCCTTTTCATTATAGGGGACTGGAATGCAAAAGTAGGAAGTCAAGAGATACCTGGAGTAACAGGCAAATTTGACCTTGGAGGACAAAATGAAGCAGGGCAAAGTCTAACAGAGTTTTTCCAAGAGAACACACTGGTCATAGCAAACACCCTCTTCCAACAACACAAGAGAAGACTCTACACATGGACATCACTAGATGGTCAATACCAAAATCAGACTGACTATGTTCTTTGCAGCCGAAGATGGAGAAGCTCTATACAGTCAGCAAAAAAAAAAAAAAAAAAGACTGGGAGCTGACTGTGGCTCATATCATGAACTCCTTATGGCCAAATTCAGACTTAAATTGAAGAAAATAGGGAAAACCACTAGGCCATTCAAGTATGGCCTAAATCAAATCCCTTTTGATTATACAGTGGAAGTGACAAATAGATTCAAGGGGTTAGATCTGATAGACAGAGTGCCTAAAGAACTATGGATGGAGGTTCATAACATTGTACAGGAGGCAGTGATCGAGACCATCCCCAAGAAAAAGAAATGCAAAAAGGCAAAATGATTGTCTGAGGAGGCCTTAAAAATAGCTGAGAAAAGAAGAGAAACAAAAGGCAAAGGAGAAAAGGAAAGATATACCCATTTGAATGCATAATTCTAAAGAACAGCAAGGAGAGATAAGAAAGACTTCCTCAGTGATCAATGCAAAGAAATAGAGAAAACAACAGAATGGGAAAGACTAGAGATGTCTTCAAGATAATTAGGGATACCAAGGGAACATTTCATGCAAAGATGGGCACAATAAAGGACAGAAATGGTATGGACCTAACAGAAGCAGAAGATATTAAGTAGAGGTGGCAAAAATACACAGAAGAACTATACAAAAAAATTCTTTATGACCCAGATAATCACAATGGTGTGATCACTCACCTAGAGACTGACATCCTGGAATGCAAAGTCAAGTGGGCCTTAGGAAGCATCACTACAAACAAAGCTAGTGGAGGTGATGGAATTCCAGTTGAGCTATTTCAAATCCTAAAAGATGATACTGTGAATGTGCTGCACTCAATAAGCTAGCAAATTTGGAAAACTCAGCAGTGGCCACAGGACTGGAAAAGGTCAATTTTCTTTCCAATCCCAAAGAAAGGCAATGCCAAGAATGTTAAAACTACTGCACAATTGCACTCATCTCACACGCTAGCAAAGTAATGCTCAAAATTCTCCAAGCTAGGCTCCAACAGTATGTGAACCATGAAATTCCAGATGTTCAAGCTGGATTTAGAAAAGGCAGAGGAATCAGAGATCAAATTGCCAACGTCCATTGGATTATCAAACAAGCGAGAGTTCAGAAAAACATCTACTTCTGCTTTATTGACTACGCTAAAGCCTTTGACTGTGTGGACCACAACAAACTCTGGAAAATTCTGAAAGATATGGTAATACCAGACCACCTGACCTGCCTCCTGAGAAATCTGTATGCAGGTCAAGAAGGAACAATTAGAACTGGACATGCAACAACAGACTGATTCCAAATTGGGAAAGAAGTACATCAAGACTGTATATTGTCACCCTGCTTATTTAACTTATATGCAGAGTACATCATGAGAAATGCCAGGCTGGATGAAGCACAAGCTGGAGTCAAGATCGCCAGGAGAAAGATCAATAATCTAAGATATGCAGATGACACCACACTTATGGCAGAAAGGGAAAAAGAACTGAAGAGCCTCTTGATGAAAATGAAAGAGGAGAGTGAAAAAGTTGGTTTAAAATTCAGAAAACTAAAATCATGGCATCTGGTCCCATCACTTCATGTCAAATAGATGGGGAAACAATGGAAACAATTAGAGACTTTATTTTTGGGGCTCCAAAATCACTGCAGATGGTGATTGCAGCCATGAAATTAAAAGACGCTTGCTCCTTGGAAGAAAAGTTATGACCAACCTAGACAGCATATTATAAAGCAGAGACGTTACTTTCCCAACAAAGGACTGTCTAGTCAAAGCTATGGTTTTTCCAGTAGTCATGTATGGATGTGAGAGTTGTACTAGAAAGAAAGTTGAGTGCTGAAGAATTGATGTTTTTGAACTGTGGTATTGGAGAAGACTCTTGAGAGTCCCTTGGACTGCAAGGAGATCCAACCAGTCCATCCTAAAGGAAATCAGTCCTGAATATTCAGTGGAAGGACTGATGCTGAAGCTGAAACTCCAATACTTTGGCCATCTGATGTGAAGAACTGACTCATTGGAAAAGACCCTGATGCTAGGAAAGATTGAAAGGCAGGAGGAGAAAGGGACGACAAAGGATGAGATGGCTGAATGGCATCACCGAGTCTATGGACATGAGTTTGAGCAAGCTCCAGGAGTTGGTGATGGACAAAGAAGCCTGGCGTGCTGCAGTCCATGGGGTGGCAAAGAGTTGGACATGACTGAGAGACTGAACTGAACTGAAAAAGTGCCTTAAAAAGGGACAACTATAGACTAAATGTATAACTAAAAATATAATAACACTATATGAAATATTAGCAAATCAAAACTAGAATTACATTAAAAATATACTATGCCCAAGTGAGTTTATTCTGTGAGTATAAGAATGATATATTCTAGGAAATATTTTAATATAATTAACCATATTAGTAGAAGAAGGAAAATATTAGGTCAAAATATCAAAAACACTGGGGTCAGAAATCAAAAATCTATTCCAGATTTTTAAAAATAAACCTCTACTATAGAAAAAAAAATTTAAGAATCCTGAAAATACCATCTTGAAATAAATAGCCACCAAATAAGGAGGACTTCTCTGCAAGTCAAAAAACAAGAAAAAGATACCAAATATAATCACTATTTTTAGGTACTTTTCTGGAATTTAAAGAATTTTAAGAAAATGAAATAAGATGTAAAAATATTGACAAAAAGAAAAAGATACTTTTTGCAGAAGACATTTGCCTATCTGAAAAAACTAAAAGCATGTACACTATAGAGTAAAATAAGGTACACATGATTCAGAACATAAAAAAAAGTTAGAAAAAAATGTATACACACACAAATAGAGTCCCAGTACATGTAATATCCTGACACAAAGAGAGAAAACAAGAAGAAAAACACTGAAGTTTATAAACTTGTATGTAGCAGGAAGAATATGATAAAGCTGACAGGTACATGATAAATGGAGAAAAATATTTGAAACCTACCTTAAATATTAATGCCTTTGATAAAGAACTCTTAGAAATTGCTGAACACTTTCATTCATTCAACAAATATTTATTGAGTGCTTATTCTTTGTCAGGCACTGTTGTAGATGCTTGGAAGACATAAATGAACAGAAAGCTATAAGTCTCTGCCATTATAGTTCTTACCTCTTCATGCAATTTATTTAAAAAAATGCAAATAGTAATAAAAATGCAAAAATCTTGACCTCCATTAGCATTTAAAGACATGTAAATATAAAAGTTTTATTTTTACTTGTTACTAGTTAAATCAGTAGAGATTTAAAAAATTGATTATTCTCAGTGATGTCAGGGCATGGGAAACACAGACTCTCATACACTTCTAAAAGGAGTATAAATTGGTAGAAAATTTTTGGAAGGCTATTTGGCAGTCTTAAGAGGGCTGACTAGCAATTCCTTTTTTAGGAATTTATACCAAATAAAATACCACTCTAATGGCAGGAAGTGAAGAGGAACTAAAGAGCCTCTTGATGAGGGTGAAGGAAGAGAGTGAAAAAGCCAGCTTAAAACTCAATATTAAAAAAACAAAGACCATGACATCCTGTCCCATCACTTCATGGCAAATAGAAGGTGAAAAGTGGAAGTAGTGATACATCTCCTCTTCTTGGGCTCTAAAATCACTGTGGCTGGTGACTGTAGCCATGAAATTAGAAGACGATTGCTTTTTGGCAGGAAAGATGACAAACCTAGACAGTGTGTTAAAAAGCAAAGGCATCACTTTGCTGACAAAGATCTGTATAGTCAAGGCTATAGTCTTCCTTGGGCTTCCCTGGTGGCTCAGCTGGTAAAGAACACGCCTGCAAGGCAGGAGACCTGGGTTCAATCCCTGGGTTGGGAAGATGCCCTGGAGAAGGGAAAGGCTACCCACTCCAGTATTCTGGCCTAGAGAATTCCATGGACTCTATAGTCCATGGGGTCGGAAAGAGTCAGTCATGACTGAGCCACTTTCACTTTCACTTTCCTAGTCTTTCTAGTGGTCATGTACGGATGTGAGAGTTGGACAATAAAGAAGGCAGAGCACCAAAGAAATGATGTTTTTAAACTGTGATGCTGGAGAAGACTCTTGAGAGCGCCTTGGAAAGCAGGGAGATCAAACCAGTCAATCTTTTTTTTTTTTTTTTTTAATTGGAGGCTAATTACTTTACAATATTGTGGTAGTTTTTGCCATACATTCACATGAATCAGCCATGGGTGTACATGTGTTTCCCATTCTGACCCTCCCTCCTACCTCCCTCCTCATCCCATCCCTCAGGGTCATCCCAGTGCACCAGCCGTGAGCACCCTGCCTCATGCATTGAACCTGGACTCAAACCAATCTTAAAAGAAATCAACCCTGAATACTCTTTGGAAGGATTTTGCTGAAGCTGAAGTTGCAATACTTTGGTGACCTGATGCGAACAGCTGACTCATTGGAAAAGACCCTAATGCTGGAAAAGATTGAAGGCAGAAGGAGAAGACAGTTACAGAGGAAGAGATGGTTGGATGGCATCACCAATTCAATGAACATGAATCTGGGCAAACTTCTGGAGATGGTGAGAGACAGGAAAGCCTGGCATGCTGTAGCCGATGGGGTCACAAAGAGTCAGACATGAATTGGTGACTGAATAATAACAACGAAGTAAATAAGCAGGTAATTGCAAAAGGAATGTAACCATAAGGATACATACTTCAGAGCTATTTATAAGGGCAAAAAAATTGGAAACAATCTAAATTTGGTACATACACACAACATAAATTGTAGTGCTTGCTTCAGCAGCATGTATACTAAAAAATTAGAATGATGCAGAAAAGATTAGCATGGTCCCTGTGCAAGAATGACAAACAGATTCATGGAGCATTCCATTATACTGAAAAAATGGGTACAAGACTTAAATAAACATTTCTCCCAAGAAGACATACAGATGGACAAGAGGTGCATGAAAAGATGTTAATCATCACTAATTATCAGAGAAATGCATATCAAAACTACAGTGAGGTATCACTTCACATTAGTCAGAATGGCCATCATTAAAAAGTCTACAAATAACAAATGCTGGAAGGGGTGTGGAGAAAAGGGAACCCTCCTGCACTGTTAGTAGGATTGTAAATTGGTGCAGCCACTATCGAAAACACTATGGAGGCTCTTCAAAAACAAATTGAGTTGCCATACCATTCAGCAATCACTCCCCTGGCATTTATCCAGGCAAATCTATAATTTGAAAAGATATACACACCCCTATGTTCATAGTAGCACTATTTACAATAGCCAAGAGATGGAAGAAACCTAAACATCCATCAACAGATAAGTGGATAAAGAAAATGTGGTATACACACAATGGAGTATTACTCAGCACTAAAAAGAATGAAATCATGCCATTTGCAGCAACGTGGATGGACCTAAAGATGATCAGAGTAAACCAGAAAAAGAAAGACAAATACCGCATGCTATCACTTGTATGTGGAATCTAAAATACAACACTAATGAAGAGGTCTACAAAACAAACAGTCTCAGAGACACAGAGAAGAGACTTCTGGTTGCCAAGGGAGAGTAGAGTAGGGGTGGTGGAGGGAAGGACTGGGAGTTTGGGATTAGCAGGGACAAACTATTAGATACAGAGTGGATAAACAACCAGATTCTACTATATAGCACAGGAAACTATATTTAATATCCTGTGATAAATCATAATGGCAAAATGTGAAAAAGAATACATATATATTCAGCAAAGTATATTACTGCGTGCAGTGCAAAGTGCTTTACAAAGCACAGTGTATTACTGCGCTTTGCTGTACAGCAGAAACTAATGCAACACTGTAAATCAACTATATTTCTTTTTTTTTTCAACTATATTTCAATAAAAATTTTAAAAAGAAATTATATTGTAGAAAAACATATAGTAATACAGAAATATTGTTAAATGAAAAGGTAGATTGTGTTATATACTGAGAGATTTCATTTTAAATGTATACATATATATATATTTATATGTGTGTGTGTATATATATAAATATACCACTTAAAAATTTGGAAAGATTGACATTAAAATATTAATTAAGGTTTTCTTAGTGGTACAATTTTAAGTGCTTTCCATTTTCTTTCTTGTGATTTAGGTAGTATGAATTTTATAAATTTTAAAAGGACTATTGTTTCTTTTTAAACATATAAAGACATCCATGTACCTCAGAGAGTTTATACTTTGTTGGATCCCATTTAATTATTGCAGATACATCCCCCAGGTTTTAAACAAATCCCCTTAACACTGCACTAATTCTTTCAGGCCTGAGAAAAGGCTGCCAGGAAGAACAGGATCTGACAGGTCTAGGATTAGGTGAAGCAGGTAAAGCGAGTTGCTGAAGTATAGAGCTGGGTCCCATCTTTATTTCTGTCCACTGTAGATTTTTTGCATTAATTCTGGCTTTTTAAAATATTAAAGTATTATTATTATTGAGTACTGAGAATTTTGGCAACACACACCTTCCTAAATTTTGCACCAAAGGTGAGTGCCTCCTTCATTTCACCATAGCCCCAGCCCTGCCCCTCCACAGCCCCCTGCACTCTCCATGCTCCACAGGCAGCATCTTTACATACATTGCTCCACCTCCTATCTAGCGGGTGCAGCACCCTCCCAGGAACCAGCAACTGAACCTGGGTGCTTTGGGTGGAGTGAGGGATGGCGGCGATTCTGAACATTCTTGGAGCACTTCCTTTGGCCTGGCCTCTGGGCAAAGCACTTTACCAGTACTATCTGAATCCGCACATACCCTGGTAGGTTGGGTAGCGGAGAATCCTATGCATCTCCCAATATCCTTCTTTCCTCTCAGTAACAGACTTTCCAAACTGCAGCTGGGGACATGGCCATCCAGAATATAGACCACATTTCCCAGACTCTCTTGCAACCTGGTGTGGCTGTGTGATTAAGTCTGAGACAAAAGAAAGTAAGAGAGCTGTGTAATTTATGGGACAGGCCTATAAAGGGGAAGGCCATTCCCTTCTTGCCTGCTTCCTCATGGAATATGTGAGTGAGGACTGGAGCTGTAGCATTCATTTGGCATAGATATTAAAGTCACCTTTAAAAATGGTGTGATCATGTGGAATCTCCATACCTGGCCTGGATTGCTGTGTTATGAGAGAGAAATAGACTTCTATCTCAATAAAACCACTGTTTTCTTGGGTTTCCCAGGACTTGCAGATCAACCTAATCCTAATTCATTCTGATAAATGTTATGATGAGTCCACTTTGTAGATGAGGAAATGATTTAGAGAAGTTAATCACGTTTTCCAAGTTTGCACAGCTATTTAGTGAGATCAAAATCTGAAGCCAGAATGTCTGACTCTCAAGCCCTAGCTCTTAATCCTATGCTATTAAAGTTCCCTGTTTTAGGAAGATTTCCAAATCTGAGCAAAAGGTTCAGAAGCCTAGACTTTTGATGCTCATTCTTATGCTGTTCTCCAGCCCAAGCCTTAAACCCTTTGAGGGCTTCAGCAGGTTGAAAATGGCTCAGCAGAGAACAGGAAATCCTTGTAAATGTCTTCTCGGGTACTACCCATACCTCGCTTTGTCCTCAGACCGCCGAGTGACACCAGCACTGTTTATTTGCATGGTTCCTTAAGGATTGTCCATTGTTGTTTCCCAGAACAAGTTACGCTGCTCTTCCTACAATGAGTGGTGGGGGTGGGGATGGGGAAGGGCTGCGTCTCTGCAGACACTTCAGAAATCCCACCACTTTGAGACAGTCTCGAGGAAATCCAGTCCCAGCCTTGGAACAATGTGTAGCCCTGTGGCATTTTGACATTGGGCGTCCGTCTCTTCATTGTTGAAGTAACTCAGCACGTGGCAATGTGTTTATCCCCTTGGGTCAGGTCAATGCTAAAGTAAGTTCATCGCCTCTGCTTCTTCAATAACTCATGTCTGATGCATCAGCCGAATGCATTTCAGGCTTATAAGCAGTTCCCTAGATCCACAGGCAAAAAGCTTTCACCATCTCCCCCTCCCCCACTAGTGACCATATCTTAGCATTAATGCATCTGATGGCACCAAGCCTTTGTGGCCTGAGCAAGGACAGTCGCCAAGCAAGGATTGAAATCACATTTTTATAAACATTATTACTTTTCCACAGCTTGGTTTCCTTCAGGCTTTTGATCTATTAGGCCACACCATTTAGTCTGGACTGAATCCTTGAATTACTTTACTTTTTCTTCCAAGACTCTCAAAGAACTTGATAAACTTGTACTTATTAAAATATTCATCAGTAGTGTTAACATATCAGGGATAAAAGTGAAACACTGCTTAATGTGGGAGACAATATACAATCTCAAGTGTAGATTTTGACTCTTTTGTGAATAACAATCATTGTTTTAGGAAAACACTGAGTTTATCCAGCCTTTGTTAGAATCTCCCTATCATATAATGGAAATGTTAAATCTGAGCCTTCTTGTGAAGTAAACTCATATTATCATTTACATATGTCTAGTCATGGCATTAATAAAAGCAGATTGTCTTGGATAAAACACACAGTTAACCTTTAAAATAGATCTGAAAATAAGATTATGAATAATTGTTCTTCTTTACTGTGACTACTGGGCTGTATTTAGTGCCAAACTTTTTTGACAGCTCCTAAGGAGTAAATTGTAAGTATATTGAAATTGTTATCCAAGTACAAGCTGCCACTTCTGTGTAATGGCATTTTTCTCCCACAAACTGTGAAAGAAATGGAGCCATAAGGAATCAAAGTAGAATCAGAGGGATTTGTTAGAATAGAAATTCCGATTCCTTCATTCTACTTCTCATTTATTGTCAGACAATAAGTGAGTAAATGCCCACTAAAAAAATCAAAAGATCCATTTATCTTTTGGTAAATAAAATGTGCAACATTCTCAACACAACAGCTTAGTTTTGGAAGAGCTACCCTAAATTCACTACTCACTGGTACACTCTAAATTACCTTCTGTGTATTTTAAGAGTGAGGGACAGGAGGAGAACCAAGAGAGTAAGGCCAAGCTATATTCACTGTAATTGCGGAAGGACCCAAAGAGGGCAGGAGGAAAAGTTAATATCATCTCTTCTTGGACCAACTGGGATGCTTGTGTGTTACACAGAATTCCTTTCCCTGTGTGGTTCTGAGTGAGGATGGCCACAAGAAACATCTGTGGCAGTGACACTGCAGCCATTACATTCTAAAGGCAGCTTGTATCTCCCTTATTCATGACCTCCGAGTTCACCGAGCCGGAGAAAGAAGTTCATCTGCCAAGACAGAGCCTCCGGTTCCCATGGGATCTCCCCCTTCAGCTTCTCTGAGTCCTGGGCCAGGTATGTGCAGTTCTGTGGGGAAGGGTACTACCTTCTGTGTCCACCAAAATTACAGGTGCAAAAGATAGACATGGTCCCCATTTTCCCTTGTGGGTTCCAGCAGGTCCTCGCTCTCCTCTACTTCACTCTAGTTCGTCTCTCCTCCTGCTGGCCCTGTGGCTCAACAGCAACTTCAGACCCACCCACTGCAGATGCAAAGACCAGCCCCATCTGGAGATTCCTTCACCAACCCCTACAACGGGTTAAGATCTAATTCTGTGCTATCCAGTATAGTAGCCACAAGTCATGTGTGACTATTAACATTACAATTGATTAAAATGATAGAAAATTAAAACTCCAGTTCCTCAGTTGTGCTTGCCGCATTTCACATGTGTACCTAGTGCCTGTGTTACCAAACAAGGCGGATACAAAACATTTCTATCATCACAGAAAGCTATACTGAACAGTAGTGGTATAATTCCTGTCATATGTTCCTTATTTCATATCATTTATAGAAATTGTTTTTCTCTGATCAAACACTAGCATTTGGTAAAGACTGGTCTGGGTCAGTGATTTTCAACTTTTTGTTCTCCAGTACCTATGATGGATATTATTCACATGTGTGACACATTTCTATGGCCCAATTCAGATTTTGACAAAATCTCTAAATAGGTTTCCACAAGGAAGAAAAGCAACTTTTTGGCCAACCCAACAGATGGCCCTTGAGAAAATATGAAAGATGCTTAGACAAACAAAGAGGGGCAGTCCTCTCTCTGGACAGAGATGTGCACCACATACAAGCTATCTTCAGGCCCTCTCCAATATTCACTCTTCCTATATACATTGGGATCAGTCAAAGCTTTGTGTGTGGAGGGGAGTAGAGAAGATGCTGTTCTTCAGCACTCAGGCTTTCTCCTTCTGTGTGCCATTTCCCACATGCCTGCTGGACCACCCAGAGGAGGGCAGGGAACTTCCCACAAGCAGAGGCCTGAACTGATTCTTACCATGTTCTGAACAATAGGACAAGAGCTTCTGCAGGTGGGAGACAGAGAGGTATAGTTATTGTTTATTTTATTTTATTTTTTTAGCTCTGGTTGTTTTCATTTGAAAACCCTGGGTTTGTTAAGTATTTAAAAAAAATAATACTAGCAATACAAGCTATCTGCTTGTATTATTATTTAACTAATACAAGCAATACAATCTCCTTCCAACTTTAGTAAGAATGGACCCTGGGGGGTTTGGGGGAGCAGAAGTTTCACTTTGTTTTCCAAAATAGAATTTTTAGGTAATAATCAACAGATAATTTCATTATAAAGGTTTATTTCAAACTTAATAGAAGTCATGATAACTTTTAGAATTCACTTCCCTAAAACAGCCTTGATTGAGACAATTTAGATGAACACAAGTGTTACAGGATGAATTGTGTCCCATCCCTCCCCTCACCAAATTCATAACTTGAGATCCTGGTCCTTACTGCCTCAGAATGTGACTATACTTGGAGATTGGTGGGTTTGGTTTAGTTGCTAATTCATGTCTGACTCTTGTGACCCTATGAACTGTAGCCTGCCAGACTCCTCTGTCCATGGGATTTTCTAGGCAAGAACACTGGAGTGGGTTGCCGTTTCCTTCTTCAGGGCATCTTCCCGACCCAGCAATTGAACCCAGGCCTCCTGCATTGCAGAGAGATTCTTTACCAACTGAGTTATGAGGAAAGCCCATACTTGGAGATTAGGGCTCAGGAAACTCAGAATCACCTTCCAAGAAGTTTGATTAAATATAGTATTATGTCCAACAACAAAAAAATCCTCTAATCATATTACCACAAAGAATTACTAGGATTGCTGTTTGATTACTAGTTGGACTTTTCAGCCTGTGTTCTGGCACCTGCAGGCATACTCAGGAGTTCACCCTGGACTTCACAGATAATATACTCTGTATGGGTACCTGAAGACATACTCAGAGTTCACCCTGGACTTCACAGATAATATACTCTGTATGGGTGTCAAGATTATTTTTATGATTGGATGTCGTTTTTTTAACAGTCCACATTTCTAGTTGCAAAACAACCAGAATCACCTCTAACCAGTTAAAAAGTAGGAGAAAGACTTATTGAAGGATATGAAGGAACTCAGACTTGAGGGGATGCCCTAGAGAAAGGGGCTGGAAGCTCAGCGCCTTGCACCAATGCTCAAACACTTCAGAGAAAAATGGCCTGATGAGGAAATCATGGTCTCTGCTGCTGGCAGGCATGAAGTACCAGGGATTTATTTATCTTTACTGCACTAGCTTATTTCACCTGTTTTGAAGCCATTTCTGCAACAGGATCTTCTGTATGGAAGTCTTGCCCAGGTATCCCTGATTGCTGGACATCTGGGTCATATGCTGTGTTCTGAAAGCGGCAAGGGAGGCAAATAACTTATACTCTAGGAGACATAGGTATTTCAGTTAATAAAGGGGGTCATTTAAAAGTTGATGGGCAGGCAAAAATATGACAAATGTCCACTATAGACCTTGAATTATTTACTAACTATGCTGTGCTTTGTTTAACATCTAAACCTCTAAAATGATCAGAAAAGTCATGTCGGATAGATAAAAATGTGATGATGAGAAACAAAAACCAAGTCAAATATTTTCAATCAGATTTTCACTAGAGTATTAAACAATACTTTCCACAATCAATACATGTTCAATATTCTCAGAATACTTCACAAGTGCTTATTAATAAGTAAATAAATGTTGCCATATAAAGTGGTCTTTTTCCTTAGTGAGAACACCAAAACCATCAGAATCTAAAATGTTGGATTGTAATTCTAGCTCCTCATTTTCACACCCTCTAATGGTGTCGATCTCATTCAAGAACATAGTTTATCTGTTGCTATGGTAACTTTGTTTTCCAACAGGAAAACTGGGACACATGGATCCTACCAAGAATCTTGGTAATTGTTTTTGGGCACAAGAAGTAAGTTAACAGATGCTGCTCAAATGTTAAAACAAACGTTTTGATGGTTGATGGGAACAAGAGAACAGAATATATCAAGCCAGGACTATTCCATAAGAGTACTCCAGTACTCTTGCCTGGAAAATCCCGTGGACGGAGGAGCCTGGTAGGCTGCAGTCCATGGGGTCGCTGAGTCGGGCACGACTGAGCGACTTCACTTTCACTCTTCACTTTCATGAATTGGAGAAGGAAATGGCAACCCACTCCAGTGTTCTTGCCTGGAGAATCCCAGGGATGGGGGAGCCTGGTGGGCTGCCATCTATGGGGTCGCACAGAATCAGACACGACTGAAGCAACTTAGCAGCAGCAGCATGATGTGGTCATGGTACAAACACATGGTAAAATGTGTTTGCTTCAACACATTTGCTTCAGGAGGAAGTTTTGTAGGCATTAGTTAATTCAGTCATGCATTCATTTTTCTATTTTAACCAATATTTCCTGAGCACCTACTATGTGTCAGACACTGATCTAGGATCTCATGTTCAACAAAAGTTTTGCAGTCTAATAGCATAAAACAGATAGGTAAGCAAAACAATGCAGTAAGAGCTTGAGATTCTAGGACAGAAATTTTACAAATCTACTTAACCACACACTGCAATATAATTACATAACAAAACGTGAATATAACTTCTCCCTATGCTATGCTAAGTCACTTCAGTCGTGTCCGACTCTGTGTGACCCCATAGACGGCAGCCCACCAGGCTCCCCCGTCCCTGGGATTCTCCAGGCAAGAATACTGGAGTGGGTTGCCATTTCCTTCTCCAATGCATGAAAGTGAAAAGTGAAAGTGAAGTCGCTCAGTCGTGTCTGACTCTTAGCGACCCCATGGATTGCAGCCTAACAGGCTCCTCCATCCATGGGATTTTCCAGGCAAGAGTACTGGAGTGGGGTGCCATTGCCTTCTCTGAACTTCTCCCTAAGTAACTGCAAAAAAGTTATGTATTAGTATCTTATTCCCAATGCATAGGAGATCTCCAAGTGTTTTGAAGTCAGTTATATCTGCTTTTCTGTTTAAAGACTTTGTTAGTTTCACTTTGAAACAGTAAAATGTCAATATACATCCAGAACTCAATAGATAGAAGATTTCAGTAAATACAAAGGTAAATACCATGATTACATTAGCGCATGTACAGAACAGATGTCTAGTGAAAAGCAGTCCTTTCCCCATTCTCTCTTAGGCAATTAATTATTTTAAGGACTTTTTCGAAACAAAATAAACACTAAACTCTTCTGTGAAATCTCTGAGACCTCTTCAGTGTTCCTCCTGAATTCACACATCTCTATGGGAGCAAGCACCACCTTATTTGATGCTACAGTATTTATTTATTTTTGTCTGTCTCCCATCCTGCGCTGTGCGTTCTGTTCTATCCTTGGCATGGAGGGTCTGGAAGATGAGCAATCATCTCGGAATAAATGGGCAGATGATGGAATAGATGGAGGCATCCCTTTATCAACCAGCAAAGTGTGAAGAGCAGTTTTCTAGTTCAGACTACATGTTCAGGGGTTGGACAGGCAGCCTTGGGTTGGAATCTGTCTCTGCTACTTATTGGTTCTGGGAACTTGAGCAAATCACATAATCTTTCTTGGCCTTAGCAGTTTCAACTATAAGATAGGAATAATTAGTAGACCATGACTCAAAGGCTCGCTATGAGAATGAAGTGGAACAATGCTGTGGAAGACTTAGGACACACTGTAGTTCAGTGCCAGCACTGCAGCTGATGCTCAGTAAGTAGTGGAAAGATTCATGACTGATATTCCGGTGGATGATGCTGTGTAGCGCGCTCACATTTACGGCCACTGAACTTTCTGAGCAGAGCAAATTGTACATTTGCCCTTTGGCTGCTATTTGCCTTTGTCTCATATCCCTTTATAACATAGAATCAGCACCTCTTCCTGTCCCAAACCGCAGTTTTGGACTTTTTTGAACCTTTGATAAGATAGTTTTTATTAGTAGTAGTAGTATTTGCTGTTGTAGCTCAAATTTTTCTTTCTCTGCTTCCCACTGACTTGGAAGGGTGTTTGATAAGAAAATGCCCCCAGCTTAATTTGAAAGCCCAGTCTGCTAATTCATCATGAATTATAGAAATCCAATAAGCTGGCCTTCTTATATTAAGAGCCCGAAATCACTGTATGGCAAAGTTTGGGGAGTAGAGGAAGTGTGGGCGGACCAGGTGGATGGTGGGAAACGGCAAAATATGCCCCCACCCCGACTCCAAAAACAAATATACATGCAGTCTTAAAATAACCAGAAATGTTTTTCCTTTTTCTCCTCTGCTGGATGCTCATTCTGAAATTGGACCAAGTGGAAAAACACAAAGCCCTTCAGATTTGTCCAGCTTTGTAACATTAAATTGGGATGGAGTGTGTGCTGGGGGCGGGGGTGATTTCATAATACAGTAAGTGGAACCTTTTAGCTTCAGTAAGTGAGTCTGACTCAGGAATGCAGGCGATTGTATCTCCAAAAAAATCAATATTAAGATGCACAATTGCTCCCCTGATATTGAAAGAATTAGTTGATCTACATGCTAAATGACAAGCCTCTTGATAACAGGGATTATGCGACCTTCCTTTCCAGCCAGGGCTGCTGGGGACTGTCCCTTAGGTCCCTAAGGCAGAGATAATCTAATTAGAACAACAAAGACTAGGTCCATTTGAAGAGAAGGCAACGTGGGGGTGGGTGGGGGTCGGGAGGTGACGGTGTTGAGTCTTGTGTTGGCAGGGAGGGGCTCACTCAGAACAAAAGCATGTAGGTGGCGAGTTGCTGGGGAGTGAGGCCCGGAGGGGAGAGGATGCCTGCAGAAAGGGTGGACAGAGGTCACTTCTAAAACATGACTTAATCTCCACTTTGGCTCCACAAACACTGCCACGCTGGCTCCCAGACTCTGGCCAGACTTGACGGAACTAGTAATAGAGTCTCCAGACATTCAGACACTCAGAGGCCCTCCAGCCAGTCACAGGAGAGAAGGAAGGGCCTGGGAAATACACGTGGGCCTGTCTGACCCAAGTCCTCTGCCTCCACTGTAAACTCCCACCATCCCCAAGGTTGGAAGGTTCCAAGGAGCAGGCCCTGGTGGAATGTCCACCTGTCCACATCAGATGAGAGAAGCAAGACTGTGCGTTGCATTTTTTAGAAACCTAAACTTCTGTCATTTAAAGGATGTTCCTCTCTTCTGATATAATGCTGTCTCGTGTTTTCGGTCGTAAAAATTCCCTTTGAAAATCTATGAAACTGTCTTTTTAAACAGACTTCTGTGCAAATGTTTTAAAATTTTACCCTCATAGATTCCTTTTTACTTGTAGGGGGAAAAAAAAATAACAATGGCTCAAATAAACTTTGTTCCTATTTCCTACACTCTCCATAACTTTTGGCTCCCAAGGTAAAAGGAATCCTAAGGTAGTGAGACATTCATTAGGTTGATAGTTTTCCCATTTTTAAAAGAAGAGCTCTTATGTAATCAGGTCACTCAGAAAGATCCTCAGTGTGTATGGACCGTGGTGTGGACTAAGGCAGGGGAGCTCTGACTCTGGGACGGGGGTGCTCAGAACCCTGCCTTCCAGGCCTCCTCCTGCCCCCTCACCTGGGGGGCAGCCCGTGTCCTTCACGCATCACTGGGCTGTGGGTAGTGGGTGTGCTCAGTTCTGGCCTAGGCAGAGAGGACCTGCTTTCCTCTCTCTGACTGTTCGTGGTGTGGGGAGGTTTAACTGGCCCATCACTTAAAAATATTTTCAAACCCTAAAAAGCTGAGTGTACGCGAGACAAACCTTTCCCCACCTAGGACAGTGTGGAAGCTGGTGACTTACCGTGATTCATATGAGAGACCTTCTTACTCATCTAGGGGAGCAAATGTGGTGGCCGTGGAAGTCACTCAAAGATTCTAATGGCACTCTTGCTCAAAGTGGGATGTGAAGGAATGTTGCTGAGGAAGGGGGTGGATGATGGAGAGGAGTTATCTACAAACACTACCAGTCCTACCCAAAAAGAAACTAGGAAAAGACAAGACTCCTTAATCATAGTAAAAGAGCCTGAAATTTTAATTCTTCCTGCACCCACCATGTAACACAAATTTATGAGTTTTTTAAGAGATGGCCACTGTATAAATAATACATTAACTTACTAATATTTTTATACAAAATAATATTAGTGATAATTGTGTTTATTTCTTGGTAAGAAAAATTTTCAGGTTTTTGCTAAGGGGAAGAGATTACAAACATTTTGGATGAAGAGCTATAGCAAAAATCTTTAGGGATATTATTTATACCTGACTTCCTTGTTTAGTTCTGAAAAACAAATCCTAGAATAAATGACAGTCAACATCTGCTTAGCTTGAGTTAAAAGTGTACTTGGAAGGCTTGACAATATCTCTCCTTGACTTACTGAAGTGCCAAGAATTTATACCAAATGAGATTGCTTAGGCATACACTTGGGTATGGGTTATAGAAAATGCTGCTTTTGTTAGAACCTCAACATGATTGAGTTTAATAGGAAGTCATGGCTGAGTGAATGAGAAGGGAAGAGGTAAAGGAGAGGGCATCCTCAAGCATCACTTCTCTTTTGTCATAAAATATCCATGCATATGTTTAAAACATGGTCCAGAAGAACACATGCACCCTAATGTTCATTGCAGCACTGCTTACAATAGCCTAGACCAAGTCCATCAACAGAGGAACAGATATAGAAGATATGGTGTATACATACAACAGCATATTACTCAGCCATAAAAAGAAGAAAATAATGCCATGTGCAGCAACATGGATGGATCTAGAGATTGCCATCTTGTGTGAAGTAAGTCAGACAGAGGAAGAGAAATATATGATATTGCTTATACAGAGAATCTTTTAAAAAATGATACAAATGAACTTATTTACAAAACAGAAACAGACTACAGACTTAGAGAACAAACTGATGGTTATGATGGGGGAAGAATGATGTGAGAGGGACTGTTAGGGAACTGGGGAGTCACTGCTATATTTTAAATGGATAAGCAACAAGGACCTATCTTATAGCATACACACAAATTAAAATTAAATTAGCTATCTACATTGAATTCTAATGTCAATTGCTGAAGCTTACTGCACTCCACAATTCTTAGGAGTAACAAGAAACCTTTCCTAGTGGAGGAGAAAAGACTAGCACAAAGGAAAAACTCAGGCACAGAGCCATGCAACTTTAGTGCTAAGCTGCATCATCATTTATAGCTCAGTTGATATCTGTGTGGGCTGTGGCGGTCAGGAAGGCTCTATGAAGACATAGGGTTTGTGAGAGAATCATGGAGAGTATCCTGGGCAGGAAAATACAAAAGAAGAAAGTTCTGAAGCAGAACTAGGAGAGACACTGATGTGGTTCAGTGGGAAGTTTGAATCAGGTTCTAACCCCAGCAGAGGGCCCTTATTTGAGAGAAAGGAAAAATGAGTAAGATGAGGCCAGATTATAGAGGGTCTTCCTATCCAAGTCAGGGCCCACTGGCACGTCTCCACTTTTTTGTCTAAGAGAGTCATCATTAATCACTCATGGTACTCTCCTTCTCTGTACAGCTCCAGCAACTGATAAATTCTAAGCTTGGCCTTCAAGATGAAACCTATTTTCTACTCCCATCCCAGGCCAACATCTTTAGGCTTGATATATAGGAAATGGGGAGCTGTTGAGTGAAGAATAGATTAATAAAGAAAATATGAGTCTCCAAACTTGCCAGTTACCACTGGTATCAGCCTTTCCTCACCCAATTATTTTTTTTATCTTTTAATTGGAGGGTAATTGCTTTACAATGTTGTGTTGGTTTCTGCATACAATAACATGAATCAATCATAACTACATAACTCCCCTCTGTCTTTGGGCTCCCTCCCCCTTCCCGTCCCACCCCTCTAGGTCATGGAAGCAACCTAGATGTCCATCAACAGGAATGGATAAAGTAGATGTGATACATATATACAATGGAATATTACTTAGCCATAAAAAGGAATGAAATTGAGTCAGGTTTAGTTGGGTGGATGAACCCAGAGTCTTTTATAGAGAGAAGTAAGCCGATTACCTTTTGAACTGGAATTAAACACGATGGGAATAACATTGGACTAAAATCCTAGGACTCAAATTTGAGGTTCAGTTCAGCTACTAAGTTCCCCAATCTGTGCCTCATTTTCCTCATCTATAAAATGAAAAAATTGAAATAGGTTGATGGATGAGGTCTGTTCTGACATTGGCTTTTTAGAATGCTACAAATGCTAACAGGAAAGCAGCCAGGCTGAGCCTTACTCAGGCCTCCTCTGGGAAGGAGCTGGAGTGCCGCGCAAGCCAAGCCAGCCCTGGCGTGCAAGAGGAAGCTGAGGTTCTGGCTAACCCACACCCTAAGTTAACAGCTCCTGGATAAGCGAGGGTAAGCGTCATTAGATGCTGATTTTATTAGATGATCCATATGGTACAGAACAGGTTTAGGCGCCTTGAGGTCTCTTGGTAGGAAGTTGTTGAAAGCCCTCATCTGGAAACAGCTTTCTCTTAAGGAGCAAGGCTAGCGGAAAAAGTTCGTATATCATTGTTTGCTTCCTTCTGGATCATCATAGCCATGTCTTCAGCTTCACATGGCCAGTCTGGCAGATGTCCCCACTCAAGGGGACTTCACAACAAAGCAGCCTTTCTCACTGATATGACGTCTCCTGCTTCCCTGTTTGCTAGCTTCTTTGGCCTCTGAGGGATGCATTTTGGAGACAGGAGATGTGGCAGGATGAGGTCATGGCTCCTTGCAAAAGGACAGGAAAACTGTGCCTTCCTTCATGTGTGGAGCTATGCACTCTTTACCCATGGAGCAAACGTGAGGGTATCACCTCATTTGCCATGTCAATGTCAAGAGATCCACTCTTGGGAACCAGCCTTACCAGTGACTCTGGTTAAACTTCAAAAATGCTGAGAGGCTTAGAGCCATTGTGTTTGAATGGCTGGCTGGGCATTTTGTTGATCTAGCTTGGCCTAATTTCCTAATTTGTTAGTATTCAGGCAGGGCCATGATAAGATTCTGTGATTACCTCTCGAAATGTGCCTTTTGTCAAGTTCCCTACTTGTCCACTCAGGGGTTAAGTATTCGAGACCCCATACTGAAGAATTCAACATGGCAGGAATGTTTGTCTTTCAATTTGCTGATTTTTAGAAAGCTCTTTGACTGATGCTTAATAAAATAAATGTTCTTTGTCTACCATCACTTTTAAAATAAATCTTGGAAACATGTGGCTCAAACAATAAAGGAACGAACTGTGTATTCCTTATTGATATTTTACATTGCATAGTTCTGGGATTCCCAAGAGTCCATGACCAAAAATGAAAAGCTGATTTGAAAGGAGCTGAGCTTGTTTCTCTCCCTCTCTTGAATTGAGCTTTGTCATATCCATCCAACCATCCATCCATTAATCTGTCTTTCCTTCTGTCTACCCATCTGTTCATCCATCCATCTATGTATGCATCCATTTACTCATTCACTTATTTAACAAACATTGCCTGAGGGGCTCCTCTGTGCTTAGTGCTGAGTTTGCCATGGTGGACAAGACTGATCATCTTCTACCTCTACAAGGCCGCAGCTGGAGGGGGCTCATGTTTGGGAGGAGCTATGTTGGTAGAGACTCTCTTGAAGGTGCTGGGTTGCAGGTGCAGCTGGTTTTCTGTAAGCAGGCTAGACTCTGCCAGGGTGTGCAGTGCTTTCTTCTGGGTTTCTGAGCTTTTAAAAACCAAGAAAAATTTTCCTGTGACCATGGAGTTTTGGACTCTGTCTTCAGGACTTTTAATTTAATTTGGGGAAAAGAATAATAAACATAGATGGAGTCCTGTTGACCCTTCTTTCTTTCTGTGTGGTGAACAGACAGAGAATACCTAATGCCTAATGTGGGCCCTTAAGTTTGGGACTGTCCAACTGAGCACTCATTCTGACCTCCTCAAACCTAGTTTCTCCTTCCCTAACTTGCAGATGATTATGTTCTCTTTTTCATGTCATTACTGTGCAGATTTCAGAAGATAAACATACTGAGTGCTGAGCACAGGGCCTGCCATGTTATAAACTCAGTAAATAGGGGTTTTCACTCTTATTCAACCTAAGAATGAGTTAGGACAGAGCTCTTTTGATTTCATGAAGGTGGTTAGTAACTGTCAGTAACCAAGATTTGGACTTAATGCATTTTACATTTACACATTTCTTAGCAAAAATAGAGTTCATTGCTGTGATTTCACATAATAACAAGCAACCAAGTTAAGGTTTTAAGCAAAGTAATGATTATCTTTCACATAACTTACAAATAGGACCCAATTACTTTGTAATGGACATTAGCATTCTCTGTCTGTGTGTATTTCTGGGATATAAGTATGGCTAGGTTCCCCTTAACATTTTACCTAAAATAGCACTGAATTATAACTTAGTTGAAAATAGTATTGGTTCTGAGTATAAGGCAGCAGGGGGAAAGGGAAGAATAGCAGGGTTTTGTTTCCTAGCAGACAATGAACTACCCAGCTTTGGCAGAGAAGATCAACAGCTTGTGTCTACCAAGCAGAAAAGACACAAGTGGGGCCTACTGTGGGCAGAGCAGTGTTTGCCACCCCAGCGCCTAGCTTTCCTTTCTGCAGCGGGGTCGCACTTCCCCTGAGGCATGCCCTCCACTCCACAGGCAGATGTCAGCATGTACAGCCCCTTCCCAACCTTCTTGATTTTCTGGGAGAGTATAAGATGATCTTTCATTTGATGAGAAGCCCCAAAGCACCCCAGAGGTAGAGTGGTTAGAAAGTGTGTGTGGTTCCTTGCAGGCCCAGAACTGGGCAGTGATTAGAGCCAGCCATCCTCTACCACATAGCAGGGGCCTCCTTGACAAATCTCCTTTATTAACTTGCTTTCCCCCAGTCCTCAAAACCCCTAAGAGTAGTTGTACTTTTACTCTGGGTGCTTCCCATACTGTGACTGTATGAGCTTCCTATTGCTATTGTAACAAATTACCACAAACTCAGTGGCTTAAAACACATGTTATTTCAGAATTTTCACTGGTCAGGAGTCTAGGCATGGCTTAGTTGGGTCTTCTCCTTGGGGTCTCAGACGTCTACAGTCAAGGAATTGACTGGGTTATGTTCCCATCTGAAGACTTGACTAGGGAAAAATCCATTTCTGAGCTCATTCTGGTTGCTGGCAGAATTCATTTCCTTATAGCTCTGGAACTGAGGGGCATGGCTTCTCATTGGTTGGCAGGGGGAGGTTGCGTACAATTTCTCCACATGGACACTAACTTCATCATGATGGTAAGAAGAATCTCTAGCAGTGAACTCCACTAGCAAGATAACCTTTTATAATATAGCACAGTCATCGGAGTGATATCCATCACCTTTGCCATATTCTATTGGTTAGAAGCAAGCCACAGGTCCCACCCACACTGAAAGGGAGGGGATTATACAGATGTGAACACTAGAGGGCAGAGGTTGGGTGGCCACCTTTAAATCTGTCTGCCATTGTGACCTCAATATTTTTCATTTGAAAACGAAAAATATTTTCAAATGATGTTCTAGTGGCAAAGAACACTTGCAAGCTATTACCCCAGAGTCTCTGCCTCAAACCTAACCCCTTCTAGAGGAAGTCCTCACCTAAATCCAGCCTCCCTTCCGCAGAACCTGGCTTTCAGCCTCACTTCTTATATCTTGTTTTCCAGAGACTTTTTCCAGGAACCATCTTTTTTCTAGTCACCAGGCACATAGACTTCCTAACATCACCCTCAAGTCTCTTTCTTTCTCCCTCAGTCATGCCATTTACACCTTGAGTTGCTGTGCATGGCAGCTTGGTGCAGACCATGGGTCCTGGAATCCAACTCCTCACTTGGAATCCAACTCCTCACTTCAAATCCCAGCTCCATTGTTTACAACTCATGTGATCTTGAAGAAGTTAATAAGCCTCTCTATGCCTTCGTTTCTTCATCTTTAAGGTTGAGTTAACACTAACCATCCTCACAGGGTTATTGTGAGCGTAAATTAAATGATGCCTAATAAACATGGAAAAAGTCATTCACATTCTAACATTGTGAGCAATCACCAAACATTAGCTAGTATTATTAAGCCAGAACTTCTACTTCTTTGAGAGGTCATCAATTATGTTATCATATTCTCTGGAATTGGTCTTCCTCAGTTTCAAGCAGTGAATGTTAAAAACATGTATCAAGATGAAAAAAAGAAAAAAGTTTGTAATCAGCTTCATTTTGATTTATTTTTATCTAATCTGCTACATGTTTCTATGGATGAGTGTAACAGGATGAGCAGTATCTCCTGTTTCTGATACTTGGTTAAAAAGGAAATCACTTTCCCAGAATTCTAAAGTTTTATCTGAACTGAAAGATCCTCCTGACCTTTTTATGCTAGGTTTATTTCTTCTTTTTTTAAAGTTTCTTTGTTTTTTTAAACGACTATTTCTTTATTTACTTTTGTTGTGCTGGTTCTTTGTAGCTGCGGCGGGGCTCTCTAGCTGCGGTGAGTGAGGGCTACTCTTTGCTGCGGTGCACAGGCTTCTCTGCAGCGGCTTCTCTTGTTGCAGAGCACGGCTTTAGGCACATGAGCTTCAGCAGCGATAGCATGTGGGCTCGGTAGTTGTGTCGTGCAGACTCTAGGTCGCTCGGGCTTCAGTAGTTGTGGCTCATGGACTCTAGAGGGCTGGCTGTGGCACACAGGCTTAGCTGCTCCAAGGCATGTGGAATCTTCAGACCAGGTATCAAACCTGTGTTCCCTGCATTTGCAGGAAGATTCTTATCCATTGTATCAACAACCTATGCTAGGTTATTTCTTGATGTAGATTAATATCTTTGAGCATAGACTGAATTTTTTCCTCTGTGGTAGAGGCTTAGGCTTTTATTTTGCTCTTTGCTGGACACTGTTGAGGCAGGTTTTGATAGGCTGATTTGGGTTTCTCCTTCCATAGGGTTCCTTGGATGGACATCTGTGATAGAGGTCTGAGTTGTATGCTGTGTGGCAGGAGGAGGAATGGAGGAAGATGAAAGGAAACCATCGGGGAAAGGGTCCTCTAGAGACAGAGCCACTGAGCAGCACTGACAGGTGCGTGACTGAGGGCTCTGGGTCCTTTCTGATGCTCTCACTCATCTCCTATTCCTAGGAGAAGGGAGCTGAGGGAAGGGACTCGATTCTCTTGGAGGAACCGCTCCACCAACTTCATGCCAGGGGCTGGGGAAGGCGCAATCCTGGCCTTTCTCTCCCTTGTCAGCCCTGTGACATTCATGGTTTTACCTTCATTTCACAGATGAGAAAGTAGTGACTTTTCAAAATTGAATTATTAGTAAGGGCCAGAAATGGGTTCAAACAGAGGTATCTCAGACAGAATCTGTATTCCTCGTGGATGAAGGAAAAGTTTTAAAGATCACATACTATTCAATTTAGGAGCTGGTCAAGCGTGGGAACATGCATACCTTGTGATCCTCTTTTTGGAGGTCTTGGGACTGTCACTCTCACAGGCCACTAAGATAATTTCCTAAGTACTTGTTAGGGGAGTTAAAAAAAATCTGTTAGACAACTTTTCCAAGGAAAGGCCTATCAGCTAAAATGATTCAAGATAAGGGTAAGCAGATGTCAAAATAGACCACCAAGGGGCTGAGAAGCCTGAGGCAGTCTGGAAGGATCCCGATAGGCAGTAGAAGGGGAAGACAGATTCAGAAAGCCATAGGCAGTACCCACATCTGTCAGAGAGGTGTAACTGCTCTAACCCATTCATCTAAAGTAAGAGATCCTCAAGAAATTGCATGAAAGATAACTTTACTGTATGAAAGGAGAGGCAGCATTCTTCTTCAATAGGTTTTTTATTAATCTTCACTTTCAAATAGTGAAAGGAAGGAATGGGGACACAGGCTAACTTCATTCCTACAGTATTCTGCTGGGCCAAGAAGCATGGGTTTGTGTGATGATATGGAAGAGGACCTCCTGCATGAGCTGCAAATGGATCACACACCAGCTTCTAGGGTGAAGGAAGCTTCAAGCTCCCCTCAGTTGTCAGCACAGAACAGAAAGCCTTGAAGTTCAGGATCTCCAGGCAGATCTCCCACTCATAGTTTAAAAAGTTATATTGCTTTTTAGCAACTAGTTTGGATGATCTTTACATTACGTGTCAGCTTTGCATCACATACATATTTCTATTTACAAAGGAGTCTACTTATAGAGTGACCAAATTGACCAAGACACTGCGTGTCCATCATGACCAAGAAGCTAAAAGCTTATAGAAGTGTTGATATTTCTGCTCTCAAACTCACAATTGAGTTGCTCAGCTGCTTCATTCAGGGCTCTTAGCAAAATGAAAGGGTGTTAAAAAGAATCCATCAGTGAGTCCCAGAAAAAGTTTTATCAGCAAACACAATTTTGAAGTACTAACTAACCACAAATCAGATGACAATCATGAGTTAAACTTTGGTATATTGTTTAAGGTTGTGTCAATAGAAACACAAACTATGCTGTGATCAACTTTAGTCAACTACCGAACATGAACCGCAACATTCATTTATTCATTTAACATGTATTATTGAAATATTTTAACATATTTTAAAATTTAAAAGTCCTCATAATGCCTTCTCGCAAATTACATAAGCATTGAAACCTAGCATAAATTGTTTCTTTGAATTTTAAACAGATTTTCAATTTAATTTATTGAAAAACTGGGACAACTTCACGGGCTTTGTTGTATCACTGTGCTATTACCAACATTTAGCACGTATTTGAGTATTCAATAAATGTGTTAAATTAAATTGAATTGTTTCCATTTAAGGATTATTCATTGTGTGTATAAATTTATGTGTACAAGCCTGAAAATACAGCCAAGAATCAATCATTTCTAAACTTTGTGTAAATGTCTTAAAAAACCACATTTAATTTCTAATTAAGAGTAGAGAGAGGGGAAGCAATTTGACTAATGAGGTAGAGAATCGCAGCTTGTCTTCGGTTGACCAGTGGATTGTGTCTTGGATCACATTGTCTCTGCTGTATTATTCTGTCACTTGCACAGACTAGAATTGTTACTGTGCTGGAGGATTGGATGGTGTGGAAAGAACTAATAAGACGAACATAAGATATTTGATCTCAAACACATTTTTAAAATGTGATGGTGTTGATAGTCCTTTTTGTTAAGTTTTGGCCCTGCATCTTCCGTTTATACTTTTTTTTTAAAGACAGGAATGGCCAAGTGATGATGACTCTTCATCAAAAACTCAGTTTTTTCTGGCATTACACACATAGATTGCATTGTGAGCACTTTCATCTGATTCCAAATAACATACATTAAGAGGTTTGTTGTCAAGTTTCCAAAGGGAGGTTGGCAATGGCAGGAAACTCGTCTGTTTTAATTTGATTGATTAGTGACCTACATTCTAAATGGCACACCTCTAAAAACACAGAAGACCACCCCTTCTCAGGTTAGAAATGACCAAGCAAACAGCAATGTTGGAAAGGTTGAGTAGTTACTAATTGGTTAACCATGTTAGTTGAGCTGTTACTAGGTTTAACCTTTTACACATGAGGGGGGCATTGTTCTGGGTTATCTATTATGTCACAAGTTACCAGACTCAGTGGCTTAAAGGAACATGCCTCCTCACTTTTTATTTGTTTTGTTTGAGGCCAGTTCAAATGAGTTATCATTGACCCACAACTGAGAAAATCTGTGTGCAGATATGAACATGCTGTGAAGAAGGAGAAGATAAAACATATGAATAATTACAGCCAAGGTCTTAAAAGTAAGTAGAGAAGGAAATGATGGGATGAGGGGTGGCAGCAGGGAGAAGAGCTCCAGGAAGTTTCCAGAGAACACGTGGAACCAAATGCTGAAGAAAGAGTGATGTTTCGCTGACAAAGGTGAGTAGGACTCCAGACAGAAAAAAGAAAAAAAAAAAAAAACCAGAATGTACAAAGAAACAGGGGATTGAGGGGTGAAGAGAATTGGGAACTGCCCACTGAGAGATGGCAGAGTGGACTCTCGAGAGGGATGGGGTGGAGGAGTGGGCACCATCTTCCTCAGTCTCCATGCCTATAAAGGGGTGAGAATATTTGCTTTTTGGTTTGCTTTAAAATGAGGACGAGAGATAATGTCTGTGAAGCCCCTCTAATAAACACAGGGAAAAAAATGGCAGATTTGTTAGCCTATAATAGTTGACAGGAGGTGAATACAGCAAGAATTAAGGGGTCAGGTGGTGGAGGCTTTATCTCTAGACTTATTCCTGCTGCCCTGGATTCCATATTTGTGGATCTTTTTCCTCTAATAATTTCTGAAAGTCGTATGGGATCCATTGTGGAAGGCCGTTATAGAAATCAAGCATTTGCTCATGATGTTCACACAGGCTCAGTCATTTCAAGTGGGAAGTTTTCTACATTTAGAAAGGAGGCAGTTTAGGAAACACTACTGGGGATCACATGAGAGGTATCAAGCAAGGTCTTCACTGTGGGAAGATCACTTCCCATTCTTTCCACCTTCACTGAACAGCCCAGGCTGCTGTATCTGTAGAAATGCAGTGGGAAGGAAGGCAGGGCCAGGAGGAAAATGGGACCCTGGTGGCCTATCAGATCCACGGAAGAAGGGGAGAAGGGGTGAAACTTCTTTGCAGCTAAATTTGGCTTTTCTGAGTTTAGGAAGAGACACTGGGAGAAGACATGATGTGTCTTTTTTAAACGGGCTCCATTTTGTATCTGGGTGAATTTTTATTGATTCTGCTGAAACATTCTGAAGCGAATGCCATCTGTCTCTCTTGATTGTTAGTGTTGCAGAGTATTTTCTATCTTTCCCAGTTTCTGTGGGTGTTTTCCTGGAAAGCTGGGAAAGACTGTATCAGACTTCGCTAACCAGAGGCTGTTTCACTCCCCAGATTCTTTCTAGCCCTCTTCACGCCTCTTGAATCCCTTTTCTGAGAGGGATTTCCAGAGTAGATGAGCCACAGAATCAACCTGGGAGGGTTGACTACACGGCTGCATGCTCAAGCCAGAGACAGCAGAGTTAGCTTCTGATTGGAACCCTGCTCTACTCCTCCCTTGGGAATCCCTAAGCTTTGCTCCAAGAAGTGAACCAAACCCATAGGCTGCAGCCATTTCTGGGCAATCCTGATTTGTGCACAGCCATCTAAGACCTCCAGATGCTCTTGGTTTGCTCATGTGAGGATTGATCATGGACTATGGTCAGGAGGGGAGGGCAAGCTGAGGATTGGTGGCTAAGGGTCAACGGGGTTGCCATTTTAAATGTATCTTTGTTATCCCTGAAACTAAAGGGATAAACACCCTTCAGGTAAACAAATACATATGATTCAATTCATGTTCTTTTGTCTTTCTTTATGCATGGAAAAAGACATTTCTACTTTGGTCTTGCTTCCTTCTCCACACCCTATTATTCTCAATCTCTCTCTCTCCTCTGTCTCTCTCATTCTCTCTTATTTTGTTATGTGATGTCTCTCCTTGTAAAGAAGAAAAAAAAACTTTGGTGGAAGGGAGAAAAACATGATCAGGTTCCTCTGAGACTCTCCCACTCTACACTCCTTGCTCATGACCCAGCCTCCCTTCATTTGGGCACCATTTGCAGCAGAAAGAAAACACAGAGTAATCCTCAGGTACTTAACCTTGATCCACCTGTATCAATGGCTCCACTTGTGAAGAGACTTGAAGAGATCTGGCACCCAGATAGAGCCCCGTGGGTTTCAAGTCCTCACAAGCACACTGAGCTCCCAGGGGCTTCTCCTTGAGAGTGAAGAGGGCCAGAGAGTGGAAGAAATCCTCCCCATATTCTGCCTTCTTTAAAAAACATGCATTCTAAATCTCAACAGGCTGAAATTGAATAGTTTCAGTTCTGAATTTTGCAGTGGCCCTGCACTTTCACTCATTGTTCTAACACAGAACTGATGCTTTTCTCACTCAGGGAAAGGGCCTAGTATTTTAAGCTTCTCGTAGATTTGGTTCTGACATCGACTCTGCTCTCCCACATGTGTGTGGCTGCTTTGCTACAAAGCTGGTTGGGTTTAGAGGTAAATTGTTAAAGCCCTGAGCTCACTTCCTGGGGCCTCTCCAGAGCCAGCCCTTCCCTGCTCCCCTGCCCGGTTTTCTAGTTTGTAAAAGTACTCCTGGCTTTAGATGGACAGCAGATCTGAGTGCCCCAGCTCATAAAGTGGCCCTGTCACTTCCTACTCTGTGACCACTGGCAAAGACACATTGACTTTTGGGAGCCTCAACTTTCTTTTCTGTAAAATGGGTTATTGGACTAAATCAGCAATTTTCAAATTCTCTTCTGTTGACCCAAAGAGTCTCTACCTCAAGGAGAGAGATTAGAAAGACCCTGAGTGGGTGGGGTTGTGGGCTCCTCCCTGCTTCACCTGGGGGCAAACTTGGCTTCTGCAAACATTCCCTTTGCAGAAGAATTTTGCTGCTAAAAGGAATTCTGCAAATCACTGGTCTAGGTCAGGTTTTGCCAACCTGGCCTGGCCATAAAAATCTTCTGGGGTGGGGCCTGTTAAAAATACAGATTCTCAGGTTCATCTCTTGGAGATTCTGAGTCAGTGGGTATAGAATAGAGTCCCCTTCCCAGGCTCTAAGACATTCTCATCAAGCCTGAAAGCCCACCACAGTCCCAGGTCTCTGCCCAGAGGCTGAGGATGGATGCTCTCCCAGGCCCATGAGCCAGAGGACAGAGGACATAGCAGCCACATGCTGCCTGGTGATGTGGTTGCCTGGCCCTGACCTCTGGGCATGTCAGCCCTCCTCCCTCAGCCTGGCAGCCAGCCCTGGCACAGGACCCCAGCTCCCTTTCTTGGAGCATGACTCAGCCCTGTCTAGGTGACTCTGGGTCAGTCGCTGCAGGGGACTTTCCTGCTTGCATCTGTTCAGGGTCTCAGGCCAGGCTCTCATTCTTCCTCCTCCTCTCTCACCATGCTGAGTCTCTAGGTTCAACACCAATACACTCATGACCTGCTGAGCCTAAGGTGGTCAGGCAGTCAGGTAGGCTTGGCCAGGCTATGTCCTCTGCATAAGGGCACCTCACCCAGGGACCACCTGGAGGAAGTTGAGATGCATCACAGTGCACCCTGACACAACGTTGTCCCACCTAGAGGGGGCACCTTATTTTAACTGGGATGCAGGTGATAACTACTGAAGAGAAACTGCCAACTTCCAGGTTATATGGAATTTGTCTTTTATGTTTCAAGCCCATAGCTAGCTCTTTCCCACACAAGGTGAGGCCAGATGGCATAAACAAAGCAAGAACCTGAATGAAAGCATGGTTGGTCAAGAGAAAATGAAGCAAAGAGTATAATGGGAAACAAAGTAGTGGTCCCAAAGAGATAGGCTGTGAGCAAACTGTTCTTTCTCCTGTCCTCTGGAAGGACACTGGGGTGATTTTAAAAGTCCTGGTGAAAAATAATAACATTTTTAGATGCTTTCTATTTTTAAAATACCTTCCCAAATTTTATCCCCTGACAGTACACATTTTATGGGGGGAAATGTCATTGTATAAAAAGATGTGGGCAAACACCTGGGTCACAGTCTACTCTACTGGGTACAGCCAGTTCTACTATAGCACTTGTTTTAAAAATGCAAAATTATTCCAATGCGGTTGAAATACTAGCGAACAACTTGAGCTGAGTGTGTGTGGTTCTGGGGAACCACACGAGGAAAGGTAGAAATCTGCACCTAGCTGAAATGAGCTGTGTAGGAATCCATAATCACACACATGCAAATGCCTCAAACATCTACCAGCCACCTGGGTTTACTATGTGAGTTATGGAACACACACCCACACTCACATCTAATACTACAGCTTTCCACCCAGCTTCAGATATATCTCCTTCTACCACTTGTCACAAGTTGCAACACCTCTGACACCCACTCCTGAGAAGCATATTTCAAGTCCCTTTCAAGGTAATGCACCATATTTCTTGTGGTATTTCTATATATTTTTAAACAATTAACAACCTATTGTTTTCATTGTGTGGTTCTGCATGGTGTGGTAAATTTTAGAAACACAGATGTCATGTTGCAAAGGAACTGACTGTACATCAAACTGTTAAATCCCATGATGATGATTTCAATGTTCTCAACAACATTAGATAAACATGCGTACATGAGTTTCTACCCCAAGCTATAGAAAGCGAGCACTACCTCTGACTTAGGGATATGCTTTCCTTTGTGGGGAAGATTGGACCGCTAGTCTGCAAGTGGATGCTGGAACGGGGAGGGCTTGCAATGAGGAACATCTGTACTGTGCCCATGGTGTGTGTGTGGGGGTCACAGCTAGAGGCCAGCTCTGCTTGCCCTGCAGTTTGGACACATTGAGGCTTTTGTCAGGGCGGGTGAAGAGCTCCAATGGGACTATTTGCAGGAGGAACTGAGGATCCTTGTGAGAAAGAAGCTACCAAAGTACAGAGAACACATGAACTTGGTCCAGAGTCATGAAGTCAGCATCAGAGGGGAGGAAAGAGGTTAATAGAGGATGGACATATTCAGGAATTTTTCTCCATTCATTTTTTTCCAGAGGGAGAACTGGGAAGAGGAGGGATAAAAACGTTTGCTCCCTCCCTCTCTTCCTTTCTTTCTTCCTTTATTTGATATATACTTACTGAGTGCCTATGGCCCATCGTATAGAATGTCACAGAAGGTGGGATGTGGCAGCAAGAAGGAGGTCAGGATATCTCAACTAGCAAAAAAGCCTGACCAGTCTACCCCTGGAAGAAAATGGAGTTGTGGCACTCACAGGTCCCATTCTCAAGTATATTCTCCCCAGATGAGGAGAGGGATGTCTATACAGAAATCTACAAGAAGCATGCTCACATAACTTCTCTAAGGTGATAAAGGAGACAATATCAAACTAGGCTGGTTTGGTGAGTAGGCATTCACCAAATGAAGGAAGGTAGAGGGATATGCCAGGAGGAAGGACTCAAAGTATACAAAGGCAGAAGAGGCAGTTGTGTGGGGCCACTGAGGTAAAGCCTGGGAGGAGAGACTGGAAAGGACAGGGAGGGGTTAACCCATGCCAGAGCCATAAAGCCAGACACTCAGGATGATTGACAGAAAAGGACGAGCTCAGGCGATGGCTTGGAGGAGAAGCAAGATGCAATGGAGGCTTTCGAGGAAAGACATTTTCTTGTCTCTAAGGTAAAACGTCTTACAAGAAGGGATGCTTTAAATTCAGGAGTTGTCAGGGTAGACGAGGGAAGGAATGGGCCCAGGAGGGACACAAGGTGCCTTGGAAAGGTGAGCCGAGTACTGGGAGGGAGGAGCCTCTGCAGAGGTGGGAGGAGCCTCTGCAGAGGTGGGAGGAGCCTCTGCAGAGGTGGGAGGAGCCTCTGCAGAGGTGGGAGGCAACAGCAATGGACCCAGTGAAAGTGCAGCCACACTCTGTGCTAAACTCTGACGCAAAGACAAGCAAGGCAGAGGACGTTGACAAAGTAGTGGATTTCTCCTCCAGTGTTAGAATCTAATAACACTATAATTATGAATTTTAAATTCCTCTTAGCTGAAAACTCACTCAACAAGATTTTACCTGGCTTTTTAGTAGGTTGGTTAGCAACAAATTTGTGACTTTATCTTGAGCTCAGGACAGGCAACAAGCCCAGGGCCACATAGCCCCACCTCTGTCTCTACTTTCCCCTGTTCCCTGGGGGACATTGAGAAGAGGTGGGTTGGGCCAGTTGCCTTGTTGTCTTCACTGATCAGCTTATGAATACAACTTCCTTACAGTAAAGCTACCCCCAGTGTCTGATGTACCTGAGTGGTTACCTTGGGCCCTTCTCTCCTCTTTACTAACCTCAAAACATTTCATAAGCCCGCCAGTCTATCTAACCTCAGTTCTCTCATCTTTAAAACTAACAATGCTGGCCTACCTACAGTGGGAAGTGTAACGCTCACATGACGGCAAGCAATTGCTTTGCACATTGTGAACTACTCCATATGGTTAAATAAAACAAACAAAAGCATCTTCTTGAGTGTTGCTCCATAAACCAGCACAAACACCAAAGGTAATGGGGAAGGGTTATTCCTCCTTACACACTTGTATACACACACACACCCCATAAACATATCAAATTGAAAGTTTCTGTTTTGATGGAAATTTCTTCCTCTCAAAGTCATCCCTGATGCCTAAATAGTCTGATCTAGACCTCATAGAATGCTGGGCAGACAAAGACATACATGAGAATTATGAAGAGAAATAAAACTGAATAATGGGCAGAGAGTACTAGGGTGCTAGTTCATGTATGGGGGGTGGCCAGACAATTAAGGCCTTTCTGAAGAGGTGTTGTTTAGGCTGAGACTGGCAAGAAGAGGAACAAGCAACCATGTCATTTTCTGGGGGGAGTGTCAGGCAGAGGGAAGAGGAAGTTCTGGGTACTGTGAGGATAAAAAAGGTCACGCAAAAACCCCTCAATATGTAGCAAACTCCTATGACAGGAGACTGACTAAACTGGAAGCCTAGTCTAACACAGATCAGGATATACTTTTGAATGGAAATTTATTAGTAGGGTCCATTAAGGTATGTTTTCTCATTGTTCTGTCCTCTTTAGGTAACACATCTCCAAATCTATATAGCTGGTCTAGTGCCACCACTTTATCCCTGCCTCTGGGCTACTGATGAGTTTACTTAGTTCTTCCAGAATGTACCTACTGTTTTCAGGTCTGAGCAGAACACCTTTGAAATATGTGGGGCAACTTTAGTCCTGACCATCAACCCTTGGCTAAGAGAGTAATGTTGTCAACCAAAGTTCCCCTCCTGAAGATGATCCATATATTTAATTTTTAACCCGGCCTATCCATTGGTTCTATGTGGCCATTCTATTGTGAGTCCCAAATTGAATTTGTATGGATTGCTCATGCAAAAAGCCTTTTAGAGAGAGTGGTGGGCAGACTTGTGGGGGTGGAAGGGAGGGTTGACCTGTGATGAGTCTGACTTTGAATATACTCATTTTCTCACTCACTATCCCTTCTCCCCACTCCATGAATGCTAGAGGTAAAATGAAAGTGGATTCTCTCGGTAGTGGGCATTCCAAGAAGCAGGATGGATAACAAGGACTTTAAGTCAGAGAATCAAAAGGACATAACCATTTGCTTAGGATTATTGAAGGCAGTAGATGATGGAAAAGTACCAGGAGCCTCTGTACCTCTCCCTTCTGTCCCCATCAATACACATGCTTGAGAAAAGCATTTCTCTTTGTTCCCTCACCAAACATCCACAGTTCAGGCATATCATTTCATTGTGATTACTGGGGGCTCTGGTGGGAACTTGTGAAAAGGCAGCTGGGAAAAAGAGTGAGGCCTTGAGCTGAGTACCTGAGTGCCTGAAGACAAGCCCACAGGGATCTCCACAGGGAGAGGTTAGCAGCCTTGACCCTGCCCCCAAAGGTGGAAGTGGTATTACATTCAATTGCTCCCCAAAGGGAGATTCTGCTGTTGGGACAAGACAACATCTGTCATTTTGACACCTTTCCATTGCTTGTCAAGTCTTAACAGCCCTCCTGAGCCCCTTTACATACTCTCCTGCTTCAAGATGTCTTTGCCACTAGAGGAAGACTCATTGCTGCAAGTTGTTAGGAAATATTATGAAAGGAGCTCAGGTTCAGTTTCTGGAACATGCAAATTCTTTCACCAGGGAGCATAATGGGAAAAACACAGAAGGGTGGTCTGTATGCGTTTAAATCCCAGGTCCTCACACTTTATTGGTTTGGGCCTCAGTTAACAGACTCTGTCAAATGGAGAAAATCACAGCTAAAACCACTAGACGATTCAGGTATGACCTAAATCAAATTCCTTATGATTATACAGTGGAAGTGAGATATAGATTTAAGGGACTAGATCTGATAGATAGAGTGCATGAGGGACTATGGACAGAGGTTCGTGACATTGTACAGGAGACAGGGATCAAGACCATCCCCATGGAAAAGAAATGCAAAAAAGCAAAATGGCTGTCTGGGGAGGTCTTACAAATAGCTGTGAAAAGAAGAGAAATGAAAACCAAAGGAGAAAAGGAAAGATATAAGCATCTGAATGCAGAGTTCCAAAGAATAGCAAGGAGAGATAAGAAAGACTTCCTCAGTGATCAATGCAAAGAAAGAGAGGAAAACAACAGAATGGGAAAGACTAGAGATCTCTTCAAGAAAATTAGAGATACCAAGGAACATTTCATGCAAAGATGGGCTCAATAAAGGCCAGAAATGGTATGGACCTAACAGAAGCAGAAGATATTAAGAAGAGGTGGCAAGAATACACAGAAGAACTGTACAAAAAAGATCTTCATGACCAAGATAATCATGATGGTATGATCAGTCACCTAGAACCAGACATCCTGGAATGTGAAGTCAAGTGGGCCTTAGAAAGCATCACTACAAACAAAGCTAGTGGAGATGTGAAGTCAAGTGGGCCTTAGAAAGCGTCACTACAAACAAAGCTAGTGGAGGTGATGGAATTCCAGTTGAGCTATATCAAATCCTGAAAGATGATGCTGTGAAAGTGCTGCACTCAATATGCCAGCAAATTTGGAAAACTCAGCAGTGGCCACAGGACTGGAAAAGGTCAGTTTTCATTCCAATCCCAAAGAAAGGCAATGCCAAAGAATGCTCAAACTACCACACAATTGCACTCATTTCACATGCGCGTAAAGTAATGCTTAACATTCTCCAAGCCAAGCCTCAGCAATATGTGAACTGTGAACTTCCAGATGTTTAAGCTGGTTTTAGAAAAGGCAGAGGAACCAGAGATCAAATTGCCAACATGTGCTGGATCATGGAAAAAGCAAGAGAGTTCCAGAAAAACATCTATTTCTGCTTTATTGACTATGCCAAAGCCTTTGACTGTGTGGATCACAATAAACTGTGGAAAATTCTGAAAGAGATGGGAATACCAGACCACCTGACCTGCTCTTGAGAAACCTATATGCAGGTCAGGAAGCAACAGTTAGAACTGTTGGAACAGACTGGTTCCAAATGGAACAACAGACTGGTTCCAAATAGGAAAAAGAGTACGTCAAGGCTGTATATTGTCACCCTGCTTATTTAACTTCTATGCAGAGTACATCATGAGAAACGCTGGGCTGGAAGAAGCACAAGCTGGAATCAAGATTGCCAGGAGAAATATCAATCACCTCAGATATGCAGATGACACCACCCTTATGGCAGAAAGTGAAGAGGAACTGAAAAGCCTCTTGATGAAAGTGAAAAAGGAGAGTGAAAAAGTTGGCTTAAAGCTCAACATTCAGAAAACTAAGATCATGGCATCTGGTCCCATCACTTCATGGCAAATAGATGGGGAAACAGTGGAAACAGTGTCAGACTTTATTTTCTGGGGGCTCCAAAGTCACTGCAGATGGTGATTGCAGCCATGAAATTAAAAGACACTTACTCCTTGGAAGGAAAATTATGACCAACCTAGATAGCATATTCAAATCAGAGACATTACTTTGCCAACAAAGGTCCGTCTAATCAAGGGTATGGTTTTTCCAGTGGTCATGTATGGATGTGAGAGTTGGACTGTGAAGAAAGCTGAGCACCGAAGAATTGATGCTTTTGAAGTGTGGTGTTGGAGAAGACTTGCGAGTCCCTTGGACTACAAGGAGATCCAACCAGTCCATTAGAAAGGAGACTGGCCCTGGGTGTTCTTTGGAAGGACTGATGCTAAAGCTGAAACTCCAATACTTTGGCCACCTAATGTGAAGAGTTGACTCATTGGAAAAGACCTTGATGCTGGGAGGGATTGGGGGCAGGAGGAAAAGGGGACGACAGAGAATGAGATGGATGGATGGCATCACTGACTTGATGGACGTGAGTTTGGGTGAACTCCAGGAGTTGGTGATGGACAGGGAGACCTGGTGTGCTGCAGTTCATGGGGTCGCAAAGAGTCAGACATGACTGAGCGACTGAACTGAACTGAAGGTGTGAAGCACAAGTCAGAGTTCCACACATGGCAGCTGCCTATCTTATTTATATTTCAATTTTTCTGCTTCTTGGAGAAACAATCATGCCCGTTTTCCTCAGGTCAAAATTCTCCTTTAAAGAAGGCAGCAAACTCAAGGTTATAAACAAGGAGGCAGTTTCTAAAACCTTTCAGCTGAAATTGATATTGGGCTCCAAAGGAGTAGGTGGCAAGGGTCCCTTGATCACAGTTTGTAACTTCCCAGGGAATCCGAGAAAGTGTGGCTAAATTTAGCCACAAAACACAAAATGAAACAAGACAGGGCAATATTTGGAACTTATCTGAAATTCAAATTTAATTGAGCACCCTGGACTTGAGTTAGAGACTCTAATCGCAAGGGACTTTGATATCCTCACATTTGGCCTCTTGTGGTCTGTACATTAGTGTGTTGTCTTCTGCTCCATCCTCTGCAACAGCAATACAAATCCTTTCTGGAAGAACTTCATAAGGTGGTATGACTTGGAACCCAGTCTGGCTTCATTCCTCCCTATCTGTGTGGACCCATGGGCATGGTAACTAATCTTTCTGAATCTCAGTCACCTCGCTGGTAAAACGCCTTCCTTACCTACTAGAATTGTTAGAGGAGCAAAGCAGACATAAGATCTGACCCTTTTCACCATCTGGGTTGATTCTGTCATTATGCATGGATGTCCTCTGGGCATCAGCACACATCACCTTCCTCTGTTTACAGAGGGCAATGATATGTGAGGCACAATGGGCAACTAGCAAAGTCAAGACAGGTTGCAAGGATAAATTCTAATGCAAATATCAAATCTGTTAATTATACTGGTCTGACAGGAGGCTTACATTTATGACACAATGTTGGTTGTCACTGAATCTAAGATAGCACTTCACACATAGTAGGTCCTTCACAAATACTTTTTGGATGAATGAATTCATGGGTAAGAAATATAATTCCCTATTCACTTCTATGTGCCTACAAAGTAAAGTAGCATTGTTTTTGTCTTGCCAGGGGTTTTCTGGCATAGGGACTGCGTTTTAAGAAAGTTATTAATACCTCGAATTAGTCCACCATTCCATATGGTTTGTTGTGCACCTGGAAAGGTCTCTTAGTGGCCTGGGACACAAGTCTCAGACTGTGTAAGTCAAACTGTGTTCGTGATCTGATGTAGGCATCAATGTCTAGCCTACTTACGCCTTTTCTCCTTGTGGGTTACCTACCTTCCAAATATTTCCACTGACTTGTGAGGTGGCTCCAATAAGATGACTGGAAAGTATATTGAAAACTGTAAAGCACTGTATGCTCTTAAGGAATGCTCATTTTTCATTCTCATTTGCAAGTCACAGTCACAGGCTAAATGAACCTCCCAGACCTCAGACCTTGGGAGAGAGCTTATGGTCATTTCTTCCTCCCCGCTGTTCCCCGCCACCTAATAAAGGGATAGTGTTTCCCTTTACCTTCCTCTGTGTCCCCTGAAAGGTTACGTCTCAAATCCTGTTTCCGATTTCCTGCCTTCCTTAAACACATTTTTCAGATTTCTTCGTCACCCTCTCTGGGAATGGGTCCATTTTACAATTTCTCAGTCACTTCGGTGTGTGTCTCCGCTCCTATAAAGCCCAGGGTTTGCTTGTTGGACTGCCATTTACCTTCCATGTCTGTTTTTAGTGAATGGTAACAATGCAGGAGCTTTGTGGAATTTGGTTCCTGCCAGAACACCTGGCCGTCTCAGGGCCCCTGTCTGACCCTTGATCTCTTTTCTGTAAAGGCTTTTCAATGAATCCCTTAAGCCTGTCGAAATCCCCTCTCTTGAAATCCATTTACTTGATTTGGCCATCTTCCTGTGCTTGTTGAGAGCTCTAGCCTGATCAGTTGGCCAGGCTGGTCCCAAGCCACCTTTTATATTCTTGTTGCCCAAATTCCTGCTCCGTGGATGAGAAGCCTTAAATGAGAAGAAACACCAGCTTTTTATTTCCACAGGCTTGAGAATGGCCTTCTTCTTGCTACCCATTAAGGAACTAGCAATGGAAAGTCTGCTCACTTTCTAGCTGCATCAAATCTCTCACAAGTAGGGGTCAGATATTTGAGTTCAAGGAAGTCCACAGCATCATTTCCCAAATGTTTTAACTTTATTACTAAAAGTCACAAGTAGCCTAAGTGATGATGCCCTGCATTTCAGATTTTTGAATTTTTATACGAAGAACATGCTTTAAACAGATTGTCTTCTTCCTTAAAGAGAAGCTGGTATTCATACCACCCAAGTGGTTCCAATTTGGTGCAAAATTGCTATTTCATAACTCATCATCTGTTTCCATCAACAATGAAATAGCTGCTGCCTGTGACTGGCAGTGACTCTCCCAGGTCCCTTCTGTACCCATAGGGCAAGAAGGTATGAGGATCTCCTGTTTTGTGGTGATACAGCAATCCATATTCTCAAAAAAAAAATCATCTAAAACAAGAACAAACTGATATTTGAGGCTTCAGAGGTACTCAGCTAGGATTCCTGAGGGAAATTCTGGTGTATAATTTTCTTTATTTTTGTGGTCTTCTTCTAGATGAATATGCCTTCTCTGGTGCTCCAAGTGCTGAGGGACCTCATCTTACAGAATGGCAGCCTCAAATGCTGCCCAGGGGCTCGACTCAATCTGTCCCCCAAGCTGGCTTCTGCTTGTAGCATCCTTCTACCATCCCATACTGTAAACCACACTCCCAGGCTGTTCAGAAAGTTCTTGAATAAACATTTAACTGTGACTAATATGCTGATTTACAACTTGTAAGCAACCCCTAACCAAGGAGAAAGGCTGGCAGGAGTCTCTGCGGAACTACATAGTGATGCACTGTGCCAAAGGATGCCCAAAAGCCATTAACAAGCCGAGGTGACAGACACATGGTTAAAAGGTGAAAAAAGAACCTTGGGGAAATCAGCCATTAACATCAGAGAGAGGGAGAAAAGGCAAGTGTTAAGTGTCATAGCTGAGCAGTGTTCAGTGGTTCAGCCCTCTATCAGAGTTCTCCTGAGTAGCCTCTGGGTCCAAGTTGCACGAGTTGGGTCCAGTGCAACTGCCCACTGAATATCTGGGGGGTTTTGCTTGGATGTGATGGCTAATGAGAGAGAAGTCCAGAAATTCTAACTTTGGTCTTAATTTGCCAAATGGCTTTAGAATTTTAAGGATTTTAAAATATGAACTTCAAGAAAGCATTGTCCATACAACCCAATATAAATTAAAAAAAAAAAAAAAACCCTATCAAGTTGGATCCATCTCCTGAAGCAAAGGAAATAAGAGCAAAAATAAACAAATGCGACCTAATTAAACTTAAAAGTTTTTGTACAGCAAAAGAAACCATCAACAAAATGAAAAGACAACCTACTGAGTGGGAGAAGATATTTGCAAATGATATGACTTGATAAGGGGTTAATTTCTGACATATGTAAACAGCCCATACAACTCAATATCAAAAAAACCCCGAAATTCCAATTACAAAATGTGCAGAAAACTGAATAGACATCTTTCCAATGAAAAAATGCAGATGGCCAATAGGCACATGAAAAGATGTTCAACATCACTAATCAAAAGGGAAATGCAAATCCAAGCCACAGTGCAATATCACCTCACATTGGTCAGAATGGTCCTCATCAACAAGAACACAAATAACAAATACTGGCGAGGATGTGGAGAAAAGGGGATACTCATACACTGTTGGTGAGAATGTACATTGGTGCAGCAACCATGGAAAAAACGAAAAGTACTAAAGGTAACACAATAATAATACAAAAAACTAAAAATAGAACTATCATATGACCAGCAACCCCACTCTTGGGTATATATCTGAAAAAACAAAAACACTAATTTGTAAAGATACATGCACTCCAATGTTCATAGCAACATTATTTACAGCCACCAATATATGAAAGTGCCCACTGACAGATGAATGGATAAAGAAGAGAGATATATATATATATATGTATGTATGTATGTATATATATATATATGCTTCCCAGGTGGTTCAGTGGTAAAGAATTTGCCTGTTAAGTGGGAGACATGGGTTCAATCCCTGGGTTGGGAAGATCCCTAGAGAAGGAAATGGCAATCCACTCCAGTCCATATTTTACAACAATTATAAGTGGAGTATAACCTTTAAAAATTGTGAATCACTATACTGTACACCTGTAACTTATATAATATTCAGTTCAGTTCAGTCACTCAGTAGTGTCCGACTCTTTGAGACCCCATGAATCGCAGCACGCCAGGCCTCCCTGTCCATCACCAACTCCTGGAGTTCACTCAGACTCACGTCCATCGAGTCAGTGATGCCATCCAGCCATCTCATCCTCTGTCGTCCCCTTCTCCTCCTGCCCCCAATGCCTCCCAGCATCAGAGTCTTTTCCAATGAGTCAACTCTTCACATGAGATGGCCAAAGTACTGGAGTTTCAGCTTTAGCATCATTCCTTCCAATGAACACCCAGGACTGATCTCCTTTAGAATGGACTAGTTGGATCTCCTTGCAGTCGAAGGGACTCTCAAGAGTCTTCTCCAATATTACACAGCAACTATACTTCAATAAGAAAATAAAAATAAAATATTTGTATAAGATTAAAAAACTGAGCACAAGACCTAAATAGATATTTTTTTCAAAGAAGACACACAGATGGCTAATAGTTACATGAAAAGATGCTCCATATCACTTACTATAAGAGAAATGAAAATCAAACCACAATGGGGTATCACCTTAAAAAGATACATGCACTCCAGGGCTTCCCTGATGGCTCAGTGGTGAAGAATCTGTCTGCCAATGCTGGAGACCTGGGTTTAATCCCTGATCCAGGAAAATTCCATGTGCCACAGAGCAACAGGGTCCATGTCCACAACTACTGAGCCTGTGCACTAGAGGCTGCAAGCTGCAACTCCTAAAGCCCAGGTGCCCGAGAGCTCATGCTCTGCAAAAGGAGAAGCCACTGCAATTAGAAGCCTGTGCACCACAACTAGAGAGTAGCCCCCGATCGCCTGCCCTTCAACAAAATCCCTGCACAGTCAAAATAAATAAATAAATAAAATGTTTTTTAAAAAGATACATGCACTCCAATTTTCATAGCAGCACAATTTACAATAGCTAAGACAATGAAGGTGGCAAGAATACACAGAAGAACTGTACAAAAAAGATCTTCATGACCCAGATAATCACGATGGTGTGATCACTCACCTAGAGCCAGACATCCTGGAATGTGAAGTCAAGTGGGCCTTAGAAAGCATCACTACGAACAAAGCTAGTGGAGGTGATGGAATTCCAGTTGAGCTATTTCAAATCCTGAAAGATGATGCTGTGAAAGTGCTGCACTCAATATGCCAGCAAATTTGGAAAACTCAGCAGTGGCCACAGGACTGGAAAAGGTCAGTTTTCATTCCAATCCCAAAGAAAGGCAATGCCAAAGAATGCTCAAACTACCACACAATTGCACTCATTTCACATGCGCGTAAAGTAATGCTTAACATTCTCCAAGCCAAGCCTCAGCAATATGTGAACTGTGAACTTCCAGATGTTTAAGCTGGTTTTAGAAAAGGCAGAGGAACCAGAGATCAAATTGCCAACATGTGCTGGATCATGGAAAAAGCAAGAGAGTTCCAGAAAAACATCTATTTCTGCTTTATTGACTATGCCAAAGCCTTTGACTGTGTGGACCACAACAAACTGTGGAAAATTCTGAAAGAGATGGGAATACCAGACCACCTGACCTGCTCTTGAGAAACCTATATGCAGGTCAGGAAGCAACAGTTAGAACTGGACATGGAACAACAGACAGGTTCCAAATAGGAAAAGGAGTACGTCAAGGCTGTATATTGTCACCCTGCTTATTTAACTTCTATGCAGAGTACATCATGAGAAACGCTGGGCTGGAAGAAGCACAAGCTGGAATCAAGATTGCCAGGAGAAATATCAATCACCTCAGATATGCAGATGACACCACCCTTATGGCAGAAAGTGAAGAGGAACTAAAAAGCCTCTTGATGAAAGTGAAAGAGGAGAGTGAATAAGTTGGCTTAAAGCTCAACATTCAGAAAACTAAGATCATGGCATCTGGTCCCATCACTTCATAGCAAATAGATGGGGAAACAGTGAAAACAGTGTCAGACTTTATTTTTTGGGGCTCCAAAATCACTGCAGATGGTGATCGCAGCCATGAAATTAAAAGACGCTTACTCCTTGGAAGGAAAGTTAAAACCAACCTAGATAGCATATTAAAAAGCAGAGACATTATTTGCCAACAAAGGTTCGTCTAGTCAAGGGTATGGTTTTTCCAGTGGTCATGTATGGATGTGAGAGTTGGACTGTGAAGAAAGCTGAGTGCTGAAGAATTGATGCTTTTGAACTGTGGTGTTGGAGAAGACTCTTGTGAGTCCCTTGGACTGCAAAGAGATGCAACCAGTTCATCCTAAAAGAGATCAGTCCTGGGTGTTCATTGGAAGGACAGATGCTGAAGCTGAAACTCCAATACTTTGGCCACCTCATGCGAAGAGTTGACTCAGTGGAAAAGACTCTGATGCTGGGAGGGATTGGGGGCAGGAGGAGAAGGGGACGACAGAGGATGAGATGGCTGGATGGCATCACTGACTCGATGGACATGAGTTTGGGTAAACTCTGGGAGTTGGTGATAGACAGGGAGGCCTGGTGTGCTGCGATTCATGGGGTCGCAAAGAGTCAGACATGACTGAGCGACTGAACTGAACTGAAGACAATGAGACTACCTGAGTGTCTTTCAACAGATGACTGACTTAAGAAGAGATGGTGTTTGTGTGTGTGTATATATATATATACATCACACACATTGTGTGTGATGTATATATATATATACATATATATACAATGGTATACTACTCAGCCATAAAAGAATGAAATATTGCCATTTGTAGGAACAAGGATAAACCTAGAGAATATTATGCTTAGTGAAGTCAGACAAACACAAACACTATATGATAGAGCTTATATGTGGAATCAAAAATTAATACAAATGACTCTATATGCAAAACAGAAACAAACTCACAGAAAACAAACTTATGGTTACCAAAAGGGAGAAGGAGGGTGAGAGGAACAAATTAGGAGTATGGGATTAATAGATACAAACTACTATAGGTAAAACAGAGAAGCAACAAGGATTTATCGTATAGCACTGGGAATTACATTCAGTGTTTTGTAATAACCTATAATGGAACTTCGGAGAAGGCAATGGCACCCCACTCCAGTACTCCTGCCTGGAAAATCCCACGGACGGAGGAGCCTGGTAGGCTGCAGTCCATGGGGTCACTAAGAGTCGGACACGACTGAGCGACTTCACTTTCACTTTTCACTTTCCTGCATTGGAAAAAGAAATGGCAACCCACTTCAGTGTTCTTGCCTGGAGAATCCCAGGGACAGGGGAGCCTGATGGGCTGCCGTCTATGGGGTCGCACAGAGTCGGACACGACTGAAGTGACTTAGCAGCAGCAGCAGCATAATGGAACTTAATCTGAAAAATATATACAACTGAATCACTTTGCTCTATACCTAAAACCAACATAATATCATAAATCGACTATACTTCAATTTAAAAAAATAAAGAAAACATGTTCAACTCAGAAGTTGTTCATCATGGAAAGGCAGGATAGATTATTTTAGAGTTTTCCTGAAGTGATTCCACAAGACCCTTCTTTATGTTCTAACATTTAACATTACTGACTCTTGGAAAGTCTTCCTATGTCAAACTCAAATCACTCCCAAAGCAGTTTCAGTCTGATTCATTTTATTTAGAGAAGCAATTTGGGCAGGGATGAGAGTGGCAAAGACTGTCAGTGTTGGATTGACTTGAATTCCTAGAATTTATAGCAGTGCAATTTGGGACAGAATGATTAACTTCTATCAGCCCTGGTTTCCCCTTGTAAAATGTGGATAACAGTGAGCATCACTGAGGGCTGTTGTGAGAATTAATATAAAGTCCAGGGCAGTCGCTCATGCAGTGTCTGACACAGAGAAGTCACTCAAAAGTAGCAGTTCACTTGGAATTTCTTTTCCAGTCTCAACATGAATGTGTATTAAATGAGATATGAGGTGCACTGGATGGTGGGCAATGAAGGTGATTTTGCGGGGATAAGACTCTTAGACAGGGTACAGGAACTCAGACACCCTGTTTTCAACTGGAATTCTGAGCTGGGAAAACACTCTTGGGTCAGTAGGGTATTGTTTGTGAAAACAGCACACAAAATTTGGGTTTGGGACCATCATTTATGAACTATAACAGAATTTATGCATTTCATCCCAAGAAGGGACAGTTTCTCCCCCTCCCTTTTCTTAGGCCACCTATACTCTGGCATGTAGGATATGGCTGTACATTATTTTCTCTGAAACTTCCTACAGCACTTAAATGAATTAGATGATTTCATAATCCTCAGTGTTTTCATTAAAAATGAACTTAAAGGAAAAAAAGAAGAAGTTCTGGGAATTCTCAACCTGGTGTTGCTTTAATGGTACATAAGAAGTTGAATTGGAAAGTGACCTTCCTGAGAAATATCACTGAGTGTAGGCAAAAGCCTAAAAATAAAATAAGCATGGGAAACTCAGTTCTTAGGAGGTGTTTCAATGAAAGAACAAAGGAGGCAAGTTAGTAGTCATGGAGCAGCTAACACAAAATGTAGTGTTTACTATAAAGGGAAGAATTCTTAATGCTGAACATTCCTTCCACAAATATCACAGTTTCACAAATTATGATTTTATTTTCACAGCCATATCTTTCCTCCTAAAGCCACTGAGGGTTTGACAATGCAATTTATTTTTGCACAGGACATTATATCATGTCCTGTCATGATATCATGTATCTTCAAGGACATGATGTCACACTTCAGAATCAATTTTTCTTAATGGACATTTCAACAGCCCTTCTGTGGGGGATATCTTCTGATGGCCAGTGCATTGTGGAGGGATTAGAAGGGAATTCAGCTTCGTAGGGGTGAGAAACCTGCTTTATTTGGGCTCAAACACATTGAGAACATTCATTAAAATCTCCTTCTCCCAGTTCATTCATCTGTGAAATGGTATGGAAAAATATACTTGTATTAAGAAAAACTTCTGAAACTTTTCTAGCCCAGAAATCAGCAAACATTCTCTGTAAAGGTCCAGATAGTAAATATGGCTCAAGTCTGTCTGCCTGAAAGCACCACAGGATGACACTTAAATGAATGAATGAGGCTGTATTCCAATAAAACTATATTTGTAGACACTGAAATTTGAATTTCATATAATTTTCCTGTGTCATGAAATACTATTCCTCTTTTGACTTTTTTAACCATTCAAAAATGTAAATTTGTAGCCATAAAAATATTGGCGATATGCCAGATTTGACCTGTGGATTGCCCTTTGCTGATGCCTGCTCTAAGAAAAATTTATGTATACAAAACTCCACTGACTACTCATTTTCCAGCATAATTCTTGTGCAGTATGAACCATGCAGACTGTGGCTTCTCTTTCATGATGTCTCTAATAACCCAATGAGTGATCACAAAATTCAGGTGGGATTTTCTCTCTCTCTAAAGGCACAGACACCCTCCCTAAGGAAACAAGAAGTCAGGGGTGCCTCAATAGATGTTTGAGCTTCATATATGTATAAGTCATGTGTACACATGGCAGGGAGTAAGATTCAAATAAGAGAGAGGGTTCTTTTTAAAACTATCAGAAGCAGCTGAGTTAAACTCCCTCTGTTTAATAATCATGAAGTTGGACTTACAGCTCTTATCAAACCATTTCTGCAGGGTCTGCATCATTTCACCAATTTCAACAAACTGTCCCAGTGAGGAGAAAGATTAGACCGTGTGTGTTTACTCTCTGTGGAGTTATGGCTGTGTTCTCTTCAAGAGAATGAGATATGAAAACAGAAGTTTACTTAGTCCAGTCTTTGATGGGCTCCCATGACAGGAAAAGTTGGCTGTCTGTACTCAGGTGAATGAAAGAGAAATTCTACATGATACCCTTCCCTCTGGAGACGCAAATTCTTCAAGGGGTAGGGAGTGAGGAAGGGCCCTGTGGGCTCTGCTCTAGTTTTAGCTGGGGTTGCAGAGGCCTACAAGGTGGGGAGGGATGGGTGGTCAGCATGGTGAGCATCCCACCGTGTTGGATGTGACAGGTTCTTGCAACCCTTCCTCTCCACCTTGAAGAAACCCAGAGGGAGGGGTATGATTGCCCAAGGTCTCCCAGCATTATGGGATCAGGGACAGAGCAAAGGGCCAAAGCAAGGTGAACCAGGCCAGGGCCTCTTCTGTCTTTCTTCACTGTATTGGGGGTTTAGAGACCAGCTTGGTCTCCACTGGCCATCTATGAAGGTGACCCCTGACCCCTCGACTTCCCACTAGTGATCAGATTCCACTAGGCCCTCCCCAGGCACCCTGGGCAACCCTGGGAGTGTAAATGCTAAGCCTGTTCATGGACCCAAGGCTCGAATTTTAGTCACTCCCACAACTCATAGCTAGTCAGGATGAAGCCACCTCACTACAAGTCGATAGGTGTGAGTGTGGGGGTGGGGTGTATGCTATATCAGCCCTAACTTTCTACAGAGGGTATTTTAGCAAAAATCTGAGACTGAACACTTCAGTGGAGACCCAACCTTGACAACAATAAACCGAGGAAATATGAAAAAAAAATTTCCTGAAGCCTCAAGAGGCACAGTATGACTGCTCTAGAGGCCGGCGTGAATGAGAACCTGAGCTCACACTGCTGCATCCACTTGTTAAGGGACTGGGGCCTCGGCCTGTGCCCACGATTCCCCCTACACCCGAGATGCTGCTAGGGACAAAAGACACATGGCGAGGCTTGGGTTCCAACTCCCTAGCATCAATTACGTCCTCACTTTCCCTCCTCAGGGCTTAGGCTCCTCACCTGTAAAAGGCCCAGGGCTGAGTAAGATGATTTTGAGATTTTTCCCATTCTAGCACTCTCTTTTTAATGCTGGGCACCATTTACTTCTGATTACAGACAACTATGCTAGTTGTGTCGTGATTTACTATGGAACAGGAAGATAATACCAACCTGACAAAAGGAAGAACTGGCCATCTAGAAACATTTATTAAGAAACTGACTCCAAAACTCTTCATACACATTTTAAAAATTGCTTTTATTCCTTACTCCAGACCAGGGATTTATACAAATTTTCTCACTGAATCTTTATAAGAACTACATGAGAAAATGAAAGCTGAGAGAGAAAAATTTGCCCCAAGTTATAATGCTAGTAATTGGCAGAGCCAGTGTTTGCATTTGTGTCTATTTGGCTCTAAATTCTCTGTTATGCTATAAGACAAACTAACCTCTCATTTCGGAGAAGGCAATGGTACCCCACTCCAGTACTCTTGCCTAGATAATCCCATGGGCGGAGGAGCCTGGTAGGCTGCAGTCCATGGGGTCGCTAAGAGTCGGACATGACTGAGCGACTTCACTTTCACTTTTCAGTTTCATGCATTGGAGAAGGAAATGGCAACCCACTCCTGTGTTCTTGCCTGGAGAACCCCAGGGACGGGGGAGCTTGGTGGGCTGCCGTCTATGGGGTCGCACAGAGTCAGACACGACTGAAGCGACTTAGCAGCAGCAGCAGCAACCTTTCATTTATTGAAACTTCCCTTCCTCCCACCAATATAAAGCCTCCCCCTCACCCCTAACCCAAACTCTGATGTTCTTTCTCCTACTGATTGTGTATTTCCTTTAATCTCAGGGGCCTGGGACTATTTAGTAGCAAAAATTTCCTTTTCAATCCAGATAAGGATCATAGTACTTGAGGTACATGCTATATTAGCCAAGGATCTCAACACCTTATGTCCAATAGGCATAAGAAGTAGCAGAAGATGGATTTGTCTAGGGCTGCATTTCAGGGGGTTTTCCTCTAATCTGGGCTCTTTTGTGTTTCTCTCTGTGCCGTGGCCTGAGCTGGCCATAGGTAGCCAGGGCCTATTGCTTCTTGGGTTCACGGGCCATCCCCAAATGCTATTAAGGAAATACGCTATCACCACGACCCTATAGCCAGAAAAGACAGATGGACACTGTCAGTGTTGGTGCATAACTGTGTGTGTATGTGCGGAGGGAGGGCACAGAGGAAGGAGAGGGAGAGATGGTCCCGGCCCCAGAGGTTCATGTGTGTACATCCACTGACACCAGATGCCTGGTTCTTCCAATCTGTTTCCCGCTGTCACAAGGAGCTGGTGAAGAGTTACAGCTGCACTGGGGTCAATGTCAGTGAGGCCTGAAGAGCAGCTCATGGCTAGAACTGGAGCACTTCCCACCGGGAAGATGGGAGTGGATGGGAGAATGTGGCGGTGCAGATCCTTGGGGAATGGTTCTGTCCCAAGATTTCAGTTTATCTTGGGTGGAAAAGGAGTTCCCCTCCAATGGCCTAGCCAAGAATGTTGATGTCACAGGGAAAGGGAACAGAGTTTGATTGTGTGTCACACAGAACTGGGAACAGGCTGCCGTGCTCAGAGGGACGCCCTTATCAATTAGGTAATGTCTGCTATGATTGAGGAACTGTGTTAGGCAGTGCTCCAGCTGTTGATATGTTAGCAAACATCTGCAAAAGCACTCATACCTTGTGGGAAAAGATTTTCTTAGACTGGCTCCCACTGGTCTGAGCCCAACAGCATCACAAGGTATCTGAAACAGAGTGGCATGGCAGAAATGTGACTTGGGTATAGGAGGCAGCTTGGTTGGGATTCTGGTTCTATCTCCAGGAGGTAAACGTATGTTTGTGCAGAAATGATGCCTATAACCAAATTTTGTTCCCCTTGTTCCCCCAGCCTCCCTCCCTTGAACCCTCCTTCCCTCCCTCCTTCCTTCCTTTCCCCTCTCCCTCCCTCTTCTCCTCCTTTCCTCCCTTATGCCCTTCTTTCCTTTTCCCCTCTCTCTGTCCCCACTCCCTTCTCCCTGCCTTCCTTTCTTCTTTCCCTGAAATACTAACATTTAATAATATGCACAATACATAGAATGCTGGGCACACAAAGGAATAATGAATTGTCCTTGAGGGAATAATGATGCAGACACAAAATGAATGTGAAAATGGACCCATATATAAACCATGCAAAAGAATATAAAGGTAGAACTATGTAAGCTCTACCGTAGCCAGTGCTTCTGGTTTTTTAAGACATGTAGTGGGTTTTACTTAATGTTCTCTTTCTCTCTCTTTTGTAAAATAACAGAACGTATTATAGAGTATAAAATATAAAAGATCAACAGTCATCCCCAGTCTCACCCATTAATAACAGAAATGTCTGAAGAATATGCAAACATAATAAATACATGTTTATACATATATATAAATAAGAATGAAATATTAATGTTTATATTGTATGTGCTCTTTATGCTGAATATATTACAATTAATAGCATCTTTCAGGATTAATAAATATAGGTGTGCCATATTATTTTTTATTAGTTACATAGAGGGTCCATAATTAACTTTACCAATCTCCTGTTGCTAAAAATTAACACTGCTCTCAATTTGGGAATACGATTTTTTTTAAATATAGCAATAATCACTGTAACTAAATAGTTACACATTGGTTAGATGATTTCCTTGGGATACCTTCCTAGAAGTGAAATCAGGAGAAATGTGTACCCATTCTAAAGAATTTGTTGATACATATCCCAACTATACCCCAAAAAGTTTATATCAAAAGATGATTATTATTTTTAATGTTTTCCAATTCGATAGACCAAAAACTCTCTTTTTAAAATAACTTGTATTGGGATATAGTTGATTTACAATGTTGTGTTAGTTTTAGGTGAATAGCAAAGTGAATCAGTTTTACATACCCATGTATCTATTCCTTTTCAAGAATCTTTTCCCACATAGGCCATTAGAGAGTATTGAGTAGAGTTCCTTTATGCTATACAGTAGGTTCTTATTAGTTACCACTTTTACATGAACATATCTGTTACAATTTTAAAAACTCCAAATATTTCAAATACATGCATTTGTATTTTGAGATTGCTATTTTATTAGTTTCTATTTATTTTTATATTCATGTTTTATATGTTAGGGTCACTGATATTTTATTATACTTATTAGAAATACTTTTAATGACAAATTAGAAATTTGTCATTTGCATTTCAGTTTTTTTTCCCCCCGGTATAGGAGTTTTGGTTTTTTAATATGATACAATTGATCAAATATTTCATATTTATAAAATGCATCTATACTGCTAATAAATATATTTATTTACAGATATTTTATTTTTGAACCTTAATCTATCTGGAATTGATTTGGGGTTTTGTATGACTAAGAATTTAACTTTGTTCTTTCCAAATCATTAATCAGTCATACGGTACTCTGATCAAGTCTGTGCTTACAGTTTGAAAATTTGTAATTATGTTTCCTATTTTTAATATTGTATATCTGTCACTTTTCTTAAATTATAGTGATTATATATTTGTCCATGTTCACTGGTCTTTACAAATAATCAGCCCATTTCTCAGTTTTATTCCTTTTAATAATATTTCTGCTTCTGTCTTTGTTAATGTTTCCTCTCTTTTCTTATATTTTTAAAGGTTTTCTTTATACTTTCATGATGTGAATTGCTATTTTATTTTCATTTTCCCTGTTTAATAATAAAAACTTGGGCTATGAACATTCTTCTTATTATAGTTTTGGCCAAATTCTATACATTGCTTTCTAAATATTTATGTTACCATTTCATTTGCTCTCTAACAAAAGAATTTTAGAAAAAAATAAACTTCACAGTTTATAAGTAGTTGGGGATTTAATTGAAATAGATGTCTTTAATTTCTGGTTTACTGTTTTGTGACCAAGAGTATGACCTGTAAATTATTATTATTTTGTTGTTGTTAACTTCTGAAAAACTTTGAGATTCTTTGAGAAAGTCCGGTCTTTAACTGGTGTTTCATTTTAAAAGGGTGGTCAGGAAAAGTCAAGCTTGGAATTCGAATCTTACTTGTGTCTCTCTCGACCATTTAAAGGAGACTTTTGACACTCTCGTTTTAGAAGACACTCGCTCTTCTGGTCTGATGAAATCTCTCTCGGTCACGGGTCACGCCGTCTTGCGTCTTTATCTTGGTGCCTTTCTCCTTCTTGCCTCATACAATCTGCCACATGTTTCTGACACATCAGGCCTTACCATGTCCTGTCCATGTGGAAGATAGTCCTTTGATTTTCTCCCTCAGATCTGTCTGTGAAGCTGTGATTCATCTCCAGAAAGCAGTGCAGGAGAGAGAAACTAAGCAGACAGAGGGGAGGGGAAAGAACCTGTAACCTCCTCCACTGAGCATCAGGACTCCTCACAATGAAAACTGTGACTCCTGCTTTCCTTTGGTAACCATATGCTGCACTTTCAATTAAAGCTTTATTTTAATGTATTTATAGTTTGTCTCTAAAGTTAAATAGGTTTTTCTACTCTGTATGAAACAATTGACCTGTTATTAGACAAGCTCAACCTACTTACTTTTATTGTTATAATGTATTTATTTCATCTTAAATCTGTCTCATTCTTTTTTGATTTCTGGTTTTCATACTTCCTTGATTTTTCTTTCATTTTCAGTTTTTTTTTTTAAATGAAGAATATGTTCTATTTTCTCTTATCATCCTAAATATGCATTCTATTTTAAATTCCAACAGCTGTTACCAGGAAGTTTTCAAAAGCATTACTCATTTTCAAAAAGGCGAGGGCAATTTAAGCTCAGTGTTGTCAACAGATAACCCATGTGGATTGCCCTTGGCTCTATGCTTTATCTACTAGTGATGGTTGGTTCCTGTTCTTCGTTCTATGGTTGAAAGGTGGATTGATGTTTACAGCTTTCAATACAGTTTCCAGTACTTCTCAGGCTTTTATTAATGTATCATTGCCTTGCTCAGGAGGCATTCTTTTCTATCTGGCTCTACAACACTCAGAACCACTGGAATGTGAAAAAGTCATCACTCCAAAAATGCATTGCTTTCAAGATTCTTGCCGCCATCACCCAAGCTGTTCTGTTTCTGGTGACTGTAACCCCCTAGAATGTCATTGGCCATTACCAGTCCTCAGTTTTTGCTCTCTGATGTCTCGTTTATAAACAGTTGATGGAAGAAGGCATATTGGTTGCTAACAGAATCTTGCCTGCTTCACGGTTCAACCTATGAGACGAAAGTACTGAGTTTGCATATCTGGGGAGTTTAGAAGCTAGATGGCCTTTCTTGGTTGCCCAGAGTAAGCAATGGGTCAAATAGCATTGGATATGGAATACCCTAGGACCAGGGCATGACCTTGGGTGAGGTAACCCTTTTTAGTTAAGGAAATCTCTACAAGTGTTGGGCTGAGGGTTATATCTGGAAGAACTCCCAGCAGCTGAGAGTGGCTTCTCCTGTCCTGAAGAGGGGTTTGGACGGCACATCAAAGTATCTATCTCATATCACTTATTTACATCAGTTATGCATGTATTCTGTCTCTCCATGAGACTGAGTTCACGAAGCCATGAGAGCAGAAACTGTGTCTTATTCAGTGTACATCTCTGGTTCTTAACACTAGTTGAATAGGTGATGAAGGAATGACACATGTTTAGGGAGGAGTGAAAGAAAGAAGTGAAGGGAGGAGAGGAATCCCCCATGTCACATAAGAAAGATGTCATGAGAGATAAGAAAACTATTAAAACATCTTTAAATCCACACACAAAAAGGGGCAAATTAGAGACTGCAGAGTAATTTCCCATATCCTACTGAGAAATACAGCTGGAAATTGTGGGAAGAATATTTATGATTGTCAAGTCCCAGGAGGGACATAAAATAGTGGTCTGGGGCAGTGGTTCCCACCCGCCTGGGGCTTACAGCACACTCTCATGGTTTCCTGATGTATCCTGCATCCAAATACACCCTACAACATGGCATTCATGTGTGCTTATTACAGTGATTTAAAGTGAATTTGTGATAGGTAGATGAAAAAGAGATAGACCTCAGTATGTCTCAATATTTTATGCTTTTGAGAAACTTGGAAATGCCTTGAAATACCTAGAAAATCAGACAGTGGGAGGCTGTCCTAGGATTTTAACCAGTCAAGCCCATTAGGATCCCTGTTTGGCTTCAGTAAACAAAGCTGCTCCCTCTGCCTGTGAGAGTCTCTGGTTTGTTCGATTAGTATTGGGATCTGGCTTCAGACACATTTGAGTCTTGCTTTCTCTGCTCCCTAGCTTTCCCTAAAGACTAACTAACTAAATGAGCAAAGCAAAAAGAGGCCATAAAACTGATACAGACAGCAAAAACTCAGGGAGATTTCTACCTGCCTCATAAGTCAGGAGGCCTAAGCTGTGAAGTATGGATTTCCTAGTGAGCATCCGGAGATGGGAGAACTGCACTGTGTCTGCCCCATAAAGGGAAATGCACATAACAGCTTTTCTTAACTAGAAACGTCTTCATCACAAACTCTTTCTCAAGCACCATTGTTCCTGGCTCTATGTTAAAGTACATAGTCCACAACTGTCTATCTTAAAGAGACCATCCTTGTTTGCACTACCCTGGGGCCCTACACTCTGGAGAGGAAAGATACCATTGTATACTGAGTCTCTAATTGGGTTTAATATTCAATCTTCACACAGTCCTATGGATTGGTATGTTTATCTCCCTTTTACGTCTGAGGAAGCTAAAGAAAGGGTATGTGACTTACCCAAGGATATTAGTCAATAATGGCTGGAGCTGGAATCTATCCTTACTCTTTTGGCCATTTATTCAGCAACTGCTTATTGGACACCCTCTTTGTACGGAGCCTGGATGCTCTGACATTGCTTCAGTCTCTCTGGAGAATAGGTCATCAACAACCACATTACCACCTACCTCCATCTTTAGGTATTGGCATCTGGGACCCTCCAGCCCAAGGCCTTTAACAATGGCTCATACTATCCCCTGAAACTCCTGGAGAGAAAGGGGAAGGGTGAGGGAGAAGAAAAGATGGAGTTCTCAGAGGCCTTTGTAGCAGCAAACCCTCTGTCAACTGTCTTTCTGCAGATCCAATAGAGACCTGACCCTGGCACATCCCAGTTTGTATCATGGCATCTTGGCATTTAGGTCAGGAGTCAGTTGGATGGTAGCTAAGCCAAATAGTCTGCCACCATCCATGTAACTTTGATTGGATATACTGCCCCAGGCTATTTCTGGAGTTGTGCATGTGTGTGTGTATGGCTGCAAGATGAATCTGTGTGTGCACGAGTATGTATACTTGTGTGTGCTTGGTGCTTTTGGATGTTATATAAGCCTACTGTGCCTCTGGCTTTCCCTAACATGGAAACTGAACATCTTAATGGCCAAATTTGGAAAGCAATCTACCTCTAACCTTCTCCTAAGCAGTAGAAGTTTCTCAGAGCTCTACCACCCCAACTCTTTTGAGCATAATAATCATAATAATAGCCAATACACCTTGACCACTTAGCCTTTCAAATACTGCTCTAGGCAACTTTACAAGAGCATTAACACTTAATTCTTAGGACAATCCAATGAGACTCGAACTTCTATTACTCTCTGTTTAGAGATGAGGAGACAGAGGCCACTGGAGTCCATGCTCAGGATCCCTCTGTGTTAAAACTGTGGAGATGGGTTGGAATTCAGCCATCTGGCCTCAGAGCCAACTCTCCTAGGCACAGCATCAGGCTGCCTTGCCTACCCTGCTTGCTTTAAGAGTTACCAAAAGCCTCCTCCTTTAATGATTACAATTCGAAGATGTGAGTCGAGTGCTTGGGCCTTACAGGTGTTTCCCAGGTTTCTTCTTTACAAGGTCACAGTAACTGTGGAAAGCTATTCCTGACAATGGTTCCAGCTAGAATCTCTAGGGTTCCTCTGCCTGCTTTTCTGCTAGCACCTAGAAAATAGGTGATACTGATTGCCTTTAATAGAACCAAAGCATCCACAGTCCCTGGAGTGAGGGAATCATGGAGGCAGGATCAGAATTGAGCAAGAATGGAATAATGAGAAGGCTGGAGGAACTGAAGGCAATGGAGACCTGGTTACCTGCTGGGGCAAACCAAGTCAGGTGTCAGGAGTAGGGCAGATGCCGGATAGAAGGTCTTCAGAGAACCAGGTTTCTGGAGCCACATTCTTTCCTCACTGCCTCACCCTCCTTCCTCTTGTAGTAGATTCAGAAGTTTCTTTTGGTCAGTTTACAAAGAAAATCGGGTCCCAAGATAGGTCCTAGGCTGCTAAAGGAGTAAACAGATGGAAAATTCCTATACTTTCATTTTAAAGAAAATCATACTGAGACTTAAAAGTTGCTAGACTTTGCTTTTTATTAAACATAAGCAGTTTTCCTATCTGATCTGCTCTGTTTCCCTCACACTAGTAAACTGTGAATTGCAAAAACCAAAACCAAACCAAACCAAACCACCCTCCAGTCCCAGCTAATTGCAGAAAGGAACTCTTTACTTGTTAGCTCAGAACTGACCCAGCAACCCCTGAGTTGGGTGGTTGGGGCTTGTTTCTCAGCCCCTTCTACTGGGCAGGCACCCTTGTCCAGGGTACAACCATCCACAGCAGTCCCTCATAGGCCGCTCTCTTTCAAGCAGTCTGCACAGCAAGTGAAAACACACATCCTGTGCATATGGATTTATTCATCTTTCCTATATCAGTAAGGAGATGGAGCTATAGTACATTAAATATTTACAATTATCAAAGACAAGACAGCACACAGCACTGAACCAAGATAAGGATACAGTTTTAAAATATTTACAGTGAACAAATCTTGCTCCTTCTGGTTCTTCTCTTTGGCCTGGCATTTTAGGTCTCTGATGTCTTTATTGTATTTTCTTTTCAGGTCCTTTGTAGTTTGGAAATGCCTGACAGATCCTAATGACTAAATCTTAAGAGGACTATCATATACATGAGAGATATTTGGGGGGCTTTATTCTCTTGCCTCCAAGCAAAGAGAGCTTTTTTTTTTTTGCAATTTTTTAAGCATGCATCACCTAAATGTGCTTGAATCATGTTTGTGGGTAGTTGAGTTTGTGGTCGTACCTAGAACAGGGCCAGTGCAAGGAAATGGCATGCTACTGAACCAGTATTAACCATGAGAATCATGGTTTCCTGAATATTTGATACTATTTTAGACACCAGCTGTTAACCGTGTGCTAGGAGTGGACTGGTTTATAATTCCTTTCATTAGTGAAATCCTAAAATGTTACACATTATTACACACCAAAGCACAATTTCATTGTGTTTGATTTTAACCTTGATTCTTTTTAGATCTTGATAGGACCAGTGATCAAAAGCAACAGAATTTCAATCTGAATGGAACATTAGCAACACCAGGAATAAAAAGTTATTAGGGAAACAAAGAAAGGAAAGGTGATTCTGCTCTTGGTTTAATTGCAAAGAATGCAAAAGAAGCTTCAATTGTGAAATCTGTCACTATCTAGAGAGATGAAAGATCTCCAGCATTTGGGATGGGGTGCCAGAGAATTCTGGAGGAGGACATGGCAACCCACTCCTGTATTCTTGCCTGGAGAATCCCATGGACAGAGGAGCCTGGTGGGCTACAGTCCAAGGGGTCACAAAGAGTCGGACACGACTGAAGCGACTTAGCACGCACACCAGAGGATTATCAGAGATCACAGGCATTCTATTCGATGAGTGCCATATTTGACCTTGAAGCAGTGAGGCTGGCACCCCTTTGCCTCCTGAGGATCTCCTGACGTGACGTCCTTGCTCCCTGGCAGTATCTGTGCTGCACCACCCCACGCCTCTGACCCGCCCCAGCCTCTGAAGGCTTGCACTGTGAGTATGAGGCTGTGCACATTTCTAGTGTGTATTTATATCGAGGTGGCTGTGTTGCCAAGGAGCTCTGAGAGAAAGCAGAGCGGAGATAACTTCTAATCCACCTTTCTGTGATAATGTGGCGCAAAGTGAAGAGACCCAGGGCTCCATCCCCTGGTCTGGCATCGCCCTGGAAGGGGCGGGCCCAAAGGGTATTTTTTAACAAACCCAGCAGGCACTGGGGGTGGGTGAGTTTTTGCATTGGAAATGTTTATGACCACACCAGAGTGTTAACTGAACTTGGCACAGCAAATAGGGAAGGCCAGGAAGAGAACAAGAAGACCAAAAGCAAAATGTAATTTGTAGGAAGTAAGAAATGGATTTAAGTGACCATTCAGGATGTTTGGGCAGTTGGAGAATGTGAATCTGGGAGCATCAGGACAGGCAAGGAGTCAAGAGGGCATGCAGAGAGAGGAAGTCCCTTGCTCAAGATCACTGTAGAAGCTGGCAACAGCAGGGCTGAGCAGCCCAGCCCAGGGCTCTTGGCTCCAGGGCCCACTTATTCAGTGTGCTCCTAAATAGCAGTGAGGTTCTTTCTTCATCAACACAAAGCTGGCACATGGGAGCTGTCCTGTGATGATTCTCTCCTAATGGGCCACCAGTCCCACCATCAGAGGGTGACAGAAGAGTCTGGGTCTCCACACAGGAGTGCAGTCAGAGGAGATGGGGAGGGCTGTCCATCTTATGCACACAGGTTGTGTATTAAGATGAAGTATAGGGAAATAGTCATAGCAGCATATCTGGCATCAGGCAGACCTGGCCTTGCATCCTAAGCTTACCCCTGCATGAACTTAAGCAATTCATTTAAGTCTGGGGTGCCTCTGATTTCTCACCTTAAAATGGAGATCAAGATGCCTTCTTCACAGACTTGCTGTAAGGTTCACATAAGAAAATAGGCATATGGGGATTTTCCTGGTGGTCCAGTGGTTAAGAATCCTCTTTGCAATGCAGGGGATGTGGGTTCAATCCTTGGTTGGGAAACTAGGCTCCCACATGCTGCAGAGCAACTGAGCCCCCATCCCACAGCTAGAGAGCCTGCTCCGAGCAATGAAAGATCCTGCATGACACAACTAAGACCCGGTGTAGCCAAATAAATAAATTTTTTAAAAAAGAGAAAAAAAATAGGCATGAAAATCCATTGTGATTGAAAATGTGTTTTGCAGCAGAGAGTTATGGTTCCTGGGGAACTGGCCTTTAGTGACTCCTTCTTATTAATAAGTATCCACATTGATAGCTGTCCATTCTTAACCCTTGCCATCTTTATCTTTTCTATTTCTCCCAGATTATTTCTCCATCTCAGTCATAGCCTCAGGCAGGAAAGGGACAGGGGCTGGCTCACAGGCCCATGCAAAGTGCCTCCGGACAGGACCTTCCAGGACAGGGCTTCCTTATTAAGACCTAAACACCCTGCGCTTCCCACTGCAAGACAGAGTGAAGCTGAGTTGGGAAGCCCCAGGCCTTTGCCTTGAATTTCTCATGTCTCTATCAATTCATGGCACAAATCCTGCCTCCCCCTCACCCCAGGACAGAATGATTTTTTCACAAGGAATTTTAATACAAGTCAGTGAAGCTTGAAGAAAAGATACAGAAACAATTCACAGCATAAAAGAAGACACATTAACAGAGCAGCCATGATTAGTTAAAAAACTGAGCTCTTTCAGGCTCAGAATTCCAGCATCTTAGAGTCGTATTTCTCAGCAGCATTGAACTTGTAAGGTACTGGGTAGGATTAGTAACTCGATTTATCTCAAACCCAACAACCCAACATAATCCTTCACAAGCCCCAAGAGAATTTTGTGGTTGTTTTGTGTGGGAGATATTCTCTGATAGTTCTGGCTATAACATGACCCTGAGATGTTCTGGGTTCTGAAATTTGTAGGATTCCTCTAGTCCATCTGGCTGATGGCCAGGTTCAGGCTGTGGTACCAGCCCTGAAGAGACAGTTGTGGGCCTAGTGGGCAATGGAGGTCAAAACTCGGCCACCAGGAATGAGTTGGAGGAGAGAAACTACTGTTCTCTGAACACCAACAACATGATCCTGGCTCTGAGCTTTCCTCCCACATTGTGCCTTGCGTCTAACTGCTCCTACCCTCAAGTCTAATCAAGGTTCACCTTCCTCATGAGCCCATTTCAGCCAATAGAAATGTAACTCATGTAACGAGTGTCTGCTATGTGCCCATAATCTGTTTTAACTCATGTTGACATGTTCTAAAGCTAACTAAAGGCCTTGGTTAGGGTTGGTTTCCATATTCAAGGGAAGTAGGAAAAAGACAGTCATGTCATGGTCCCCAGTTACCAGTCTACTAGGAACAGGACTTCAGACAGTAGCAAGTGAACAAGAGACAAAGTACGTGAAACCAAATCCAGGCAACTCTAGGCATCAGGGTCACAGCTGGGATCTGGTGCAGGACTGGCACGTGGATGGAGGGTTTGAGTGTGGGACAGGAAGCTGGGTGGGAGCTGTGCGAACCATCTCTGTGGAGATCTAAGAAGGTGCTTAGAGCCTGAGATCCAGGCTTGGGATGGCAGGACTATTGCAGTTTCTACCAGGAGAGACCCTGAAACAGGACACAGCTGGGCCTGCAAGTAGAAGCCTGAAACCTGCAGCCACAAGGGACTCATCTGAGTTCCTTCTCTCAGCCGTTCTAGGTCTCATCCTCTTTCAGGGTACAACTCAAGGCTACATCCTAAAAACAAAGTTTCCTTGGTCTCTCCCAACTACCAAAGCCTCTTCCTCTTCATATTTCCTAAAGGGCTTTCCCTCTATGTTTGGACCCAGAAAAATGTCCTGCTCCATTTCTTCAGGGTACCCCCGCAACTAAGCTGTTGATACTCAGAGGCGGGTGCTAACTAAAACATGCATTAGATGGGTTTTGCTCACCTTGACATTACTCTGAATCAGATAAAGTACCTTCTGGTGCTTCACCACCAGTCACAGCACACTGTGGGCATCTGAGGTCCTGACTGACTAGCTCAGTGGGAGCTCTCGGACGAGAAGACACACGGGTCCATTCAGCCAAAGCTGGACTGTTCGGGGAAGCAGACCAGTGGGAGCCTTGCTTCTTTATTTGAGTAAATACTTCCAAGTTGACTCATTTTAAGAAATACAGTTTTCTTCATGACGTTTGGAAAGTCAAAGAGGGTGAGAAAGAATTCAGAAGCAAGGGAAAAATATTCTACTTGGGAATATTGCTTATGATTGACATTTACCTTTCCTCCAGATTCATTCTTGACAGCATCCTGTCCACAGAGTGACACTCTGCCAGCCAGACATTGTCACCTGCTGGGCGATTCACTTAGAGCTCCTTGGCTCTGTCTGGAAAATTTCTCCCTCTCTCTCTCCCCAATCCTTGTCTCCCATCCCCCTTCTCCCAGCTTGGAGCCTTTGTTGACGTTGACAGCTCATCCCTGGGCCATCATTCATCCTGCCCATGGCAAACTTTGGAGAAAATAAAAAACCCTGCTCCCTTAATCTCATTAGAAGGGCTGCAAATTGAATTTAGCCCCTCTCAGTGTCCCCTCAGCTGGCTGTCATTAGGAGCAGAGGCTGGGCCTTGGCTGAGACCCAAAGACCAGCTAACTGAATTTGAGATGCTGTGGTCTTGACAGGCCAAGGAAGGTAATTGAAGAGCCGTAGGGCTCCTGGTAACATTTCAGGCTGGGATTACACTGGGGATCCGAAACCCCCATCTGCATTGGTGTCGGGGGCACTAAAGAGTCGCCCACTGGGCTTCCAGGGGTCGGATTATTGATAAAGAGATCATTCCCAATGGAAGGTGGGGGAGCAATGGGGAGGCTGCATTTGGTTATGATGCAAAGTGAATGTTATAGGTAGGGGAGAAAGGGAGACCCTGGTCAGTGAGGGTCAGCAAATCATCCAAAGTTACACCTAATTTGTGAGGAGTGCTGTCTCATGAAACAAAAAGGCAGTTTGGGGAGACAAACTGATGAACACACAGAATATGAGTAAAAGAAATACTGAGCTTTAAATTATGGGCATTATTTATATGCCTGTATAAATCATTTTTCTTAAACTCCCTGGATCATTTTAGATTTTCACCTCAACACTAAACCCCAAGCATAGGGAGGCTTTTCTGTGACTGAAAAATCATACTTTTGTGAAAAAGAAGTGTATACACACAAACACAGACATGAAACTGCACCATGTAATTAAGCATTAACAGACACTGATTTAAATTTCTGAGGCCTCCTTAGTTCCCAGATCCCTTGTAATGATTTCAGTGTGGCTGGGAATGCAGTGAAATACTGCATTTAAAGAGGATACAATACTCCGCAACCCATTCCAGTAGTCTTCCCTGGAGAATCCCATGGACGGAGGAGCCTGATAGGCTGCAGTCCACGGGCTTTCAGAGTTGGACACAACTGAGCGACTCCACTTCGCTTCTACTTCAATCTGACAATAATCAACCAACTACTTTGTGCCAGGCACAATGCTCATCTTATCACATACATCATTTAACCCAGTCTTCAAGATAGGAGAACAAGACAGGGATTACGATAATTAGTATCCCCACTTTATTGATGAGGAGACTGAGTCTTGAAAAGATTAGTCCATCTCTTGCCCAAGGTCATGAGAATAATAAGCGCTGGGGCTGAACATAGGAATGGCTGGCTCCACCACTGTGGAGGCCTCCCAGGCTTAGGTTAGCGGGTCTTCCTACCCTGGGTCATTTCCCTAAAATGTCATAGCTGTGTGACCTTTGGCATTTCCAAACCTCTCTGTGCCATCCTGGGAAATGGGGATAGTAGAAGAACGTGCCTTAGTGGTTTATTGTGGGGATTAAATATGCCAATGCCCATCCAGAGCACACTGCACAGTGCTTGGAACATTGTGAGCATGCTCTACATGATATCAAAGTATAATTGTTGAAGTGGCACCATGAAGAATGTCCATTCTCTTGCATACCTAATGGACTAAATTTGAAAGTTGCTAAGTCATGTCCAACACTTATGACTTCATGGACTATAGCCTGCCAGGGTCCTCTGTCCATGGGATTTCCATTTCCCATGGAATACTGGAGTGGTTTGCCATTTCCTTCTCCGTGGGATCTTCCCAACCCAGGAATCGAACCCTGGTCTGCACTGCAGGCAGATTCTTTACCGACTGAACTACCCAAATATTAGACCATAACATCATCAGACCCCTGTCTTCCCTACCCGACATTCCAAAATTCAGAGTCAGCATAACTTGCATTTACATTTATGGAACTTACTCATAGGGGCAGTTTTAGTGAGGAGTAGAGGATGAAGCTAAGGCTTTTTCTATGTTGCTTATCCATGTTTTTCTCTATTCTCTGTCTTCCAATGTTGGGTGAGGTTAAGAGTTCTAATCTCTCCATGCCCACCATTGTCAAGCACCTGCTGGGCACTAGTGTTTTACATTTTTTCTCATTTAATGGTCATTTTTACTCATTTTGTAGATAAGTATCATATCCATGTTTTAGAAAAGTACATTTACTTTATGTTTTCCATATTCCATCATGCTTACAGCATTAAACACAGCCTTAAGGTTGATCTAAAATGGCACAGACTATTAAGCTATGGGTTTTGCTACATTTGACAGGACATTTAAGTAACTAAAGGCCTCCCTGCCTGTCACTGTATATCCCAGTGGTGCTCAGATTTCAGATTCAATGAACCTTTATTGAACACATATGTTGTGCCTGGCTCTGGGTTGAAAGGTTTTTCCAGGCTGTCTCAATTAGGTCACCATCAATTCTATGAAGAAAAGCCTCATGATTCCTGTTTAGCAGATAAAAAGTGATTTCAAAAAATTTAGGACAGTTTTCAAGGATCACACATTTACTATATGGAGGATCTGGGATTTGAACTCAGGCATCTCTTGCTCACTCCAACTCCAAAGAGCTTCCTGTCACAGGCCACTCTCGGCACAGTGCAAGGACCCTCCACACAGGCCTTTTTGTGAGCCGCTTTCAGTCAGTGAAGTTGGCACCAATGATGAAACCTATCTGTCCTCCTGGGCTTGATCAAATTCCTTTCTTTACTGATGAAGAAACCATGCCACAGAGAGGTTAAATGTCTTGCCCAAGGTCACATAGGCAGTTTGTCCTCTGTAAGCCAAGACTGTCTTCCAGTTCTTGGTCTAGACCCATTGCATGACACCCCTCCCATGCCCAACAACCAGCCTTTGCAACCTCATTCCTCGGGAGCCTGATCAGCTTGGGATGTTTAGCAGCCTAAAGCTGTCAGGACAATTTCTCTTCTTCACAAAAAGGAGTTTAGTCTCTTTAGTCTGCTTCCTTCTCTTAAGAAGACTTGAAAAATCCATGAGTCTAGTCACAACTCAGGAATGGTTTTGAGGTTATATATCAAAGCCTGAGAGAAGTTGAGGAGCCCACTTTCTGGGGCTAAAACATCTGTGGGGAAGAATTAGTAGATGAATATCAGCCCCAGGACCCATGGGTTTCTTTCTTTAAAAAAAAAAAAAAAAAAAAACTATTTTATTTTATATTGGAGTGTACACAGCAAAGCAACTCAGCCATACATACATAAATGTCTTTTTTCCCCCAGACTTCACTTTCATTCAGGCTGCCATCTAACATTGAGCATAATTCCCTGTGCTATTTAGTAGGACTTTGTTGGTTATCCATTTTAAACATAGCAATGTGTACATGTCCATCCCAACTCCCTAAATATCCCTTCCCTCTATATCCTTCCCCACTGGTATCCATAAGCTCATTCTCTAAGTCTGTGAGTGGATTTCTTGTAAAGACCTGAGCATCACATTCCCTGTAACTCAAGTACTTACAAATTGGCTGCTCCTTGATTTGACTTTTCGGAGGAACCTCTGGATACTTAACTCATGTTTTAAAATTCTTGAGAAATTTCAAATTAGAAAGGGACAGTTCAACCACTTGTGCCCCAAAGCACTATAAGCATAAATGCAGGGTGAGATTATTTTCTTTGTGGCTAAGAATTAGAAACTACTTAAGTGAGAGGGGGCTTTTGAAATAATAATAACATGGCCCAACTCTCTTACTTTATATGGAGCCAAGGCCTGAGGAAGGGAGTGAGTAGATCTGCAGCAATTAAGGGCTCCAGAGTTGGACTTCCTGCATCCAGCCCACAGTGCCCGCACTTACTGGCTGTGTGACACAGAAGAGTCAGCCAGTCTCTCCTCCCTAGGTCTTGGTTTCCTCATTTGTATTTGGAAATAATCATAGTCTCTATGGTGCATTGGAGATGGCTGCAAAGTCTTTGATACTTTTCTACTCAAGAGCTGCCACCTATTTCTCCTCTTCTTAAATCTGGGCTGGCTTGTGATTATTTTGACCAATAAGGTCTAGTGAAGTGTCAGATGCCAGTTCCAGGCTCTTTATTTACTTATTTATTTGGCTGCTTCAGCCTGGCTGTGGCACACGGGTCTTTGTTGCGTCATATAGGGGTCTTTTGTTATGGTGCACATACGCTCCAGCTGTGATATAGGCTCAGTTGCTGCGGTGTACATGCTTAGTGGGATCCTAGTTCCCTGACCAGGGACTGAACCTGTGTCTCCTGCATTGTAAGGTGGATTCTTAACCACTGGACCACCAGGGAAATCCCCCAAGCCTAGTCTTTAAGAGGATTGTCAGGTTCTGCTTTGGCCTCATGCAGCCCAAACTGCCACAGAAGAGGCTGCCGTGCTGTGAGGAAGCCCAGGCTAGCCACTTTAAGATGCTGTGGATTTGGGGCAGAGATAGAGACCCAGACAGCCTCTAGCTGTAATACCCCCAAGACTTGGAGTTACCCTGAGGCCTAGACATTATGGAGCAGATGTAAGTCTTCCCTTCTGTACCTTGTCCAAATACCTGACCCATGGAGTCATGAGATATAATAGCAACAAATTGTTGTTTTCAGCCACTACAGGAAGTTATAATAGTTACATAGCAATAAATAGCAAGAACCGTGCTTCTCAGAGGGTTACTGTGAGAATTATAAGTTCATTTGTTGTTGTTGTTGTTGTTTAGTTGCTAAGTCGTGTCTGACTCTTTGAGACCCCATGGAATGTAGCCTGCCTGGCACCTCTGTCCATGGGATTTTCCAGGCAAGAACGCTGGAGTGAGTTGCCATTTCCTCTTCCAGGGGATCTTCCTGACCCAGGGATCAAACCCACATCTATTGCATTGGCAGGCTGATTCTTTACTGCTGAGCTACCTGGGAAGCCCGCTATATTAACTGTAAAATCTTGGGGCAGTGTCTATCACAGTCAGTATTCAATAAAAGCAAGTTATTACTCATTCTACAAACATTTTTTTAAACATTAGGCCGTTCTATACCCTGAACTAGACCTTTGTGGAAATCAAAATTAAATAGAACCTAGTCAACACTTCTGTTAAGGGAGGAATGTAATTCTACCACTCTCACACCCACATCTCTTCTGACCTGGGAGAAGTAAAGGACTGCAGCCTCTCAAAGCAGTGGGGATGCCTGTCTATTCTCAGGAAGAGCCTGGAGGGGTTAACCCATGGATATGAGAGAGAGAGTCCCATCTCTGTGGAAGAAAATTCAGCTGCTATTGATTCCCGGTAAGCACTGATGCCCTTCCCAGGTCAGAAGGGAAACCCAAACCATTGTTGAGTAAATACAGTATTCTGTTCACTACATCAATTAGGCTGACCCTAGGGGCTCTGGAGCCCCCTCCTCCCCTATTTGCAATGACAGCTGCCATACTAATGAATCTACATTGACATGATAATTAAACAATTACACAAAGTGGGGCTTTCCCAGTGCCCCCAAGCTTTAGCTGACAGTCCAGGCAGCCAAGGGCTGGATGAGGCCTGGGGGGTGTTCCAGGGCCAGGAGGTGACAAGCGGTGCCTGGGTCATTCCCAGACTGCAGCTGCTGCCTCTGGCACTGACGGCTGGGGTGGGGCAGGTGGGTAAAGATGGGGCACAGATCTGCTCTTGCTCTTTTTTTATCCTCAGTAAATCCTTAACTGGGTAATACCTGAAAGGAGCCCCTCCCTCCACTGTCCCTTTATGCAGGATTGACCAGCCTAGCCTTTCCGCTCTGGAGGACTTAGAGACATCCGGGAACAATGGACAAACAGGAGCAGCAAAGGCCAGGCCCCTCCTCACCAGCTGTGGGGAGAATTACTCTTTATGTAAGCAGATGATCACAAATGCAGAAATCCTTGTCTTCTTGGTACAACTGGTCAGATTACCGTGAGTTCTGTGGCACCAACTAGCCATAGCCCCCTTTGCAAAAGGTCAGACTTGTGAGTCAGGCAGACAGAGCTCACCGTTTGCTCTGCAACTGTGTCAGCCTGAGCAAATTAAATGACCTTTCTGAGCTTCCATTTCCTCCACTATAAAATAGACTCATGATAACTGCCTTGTCCAACTGTGCTTGAGATTAAACAAGATGTTTATGTAGAAGATCTAAGATAGCGTTTTACATAAATAGTAAAGGACAGAACCTAGACCAGTTCCATCCACAGAAACAATCTAGTTGACTGAATGGAGCCTAGAAGGCACAGATTAAAACACGTTTAGAAGTGCCTCCCAACCAAGTGAGCGCTGCCCTTGGGGACTCCTTGCATGTGAGGCTGTGTGTAGAGTGTGCTCAGTATAAAAAAAGAATGGCTGCTATCAAAAAGTCTACAAACAATAAATGCTGGAGAGGGTGTGGAGAAAAGGGAACCCCCTTACACGTTGGTGGGAATGCAAACTAGTACAGCCACTATGGAGAACAATGTGGAGATTCCTTTAAAAACTGGAAATAGAACTGCCATATGACTCAGCAATCCCACTGCTGGGCATACACACTGAGGAAACCAGATTTGAAAGAGACACATGTACCCCAATGTTCATCACAGCACTGTTTACAATAGCAAGGACATGGAAGCAACCTAGATGTCCATCGGCAGATAAATGGATAAGAAAGCTGTGGTACATGTACACAATGGAGTATTACTCAGCCATTAAAAAGAATGCATTTGAATCAGTTCTAATGAGGTGGATGAAACTGGAACCTATTACACAGAGTAAAGTAAGTCAGAAAGAAAAACACCAATACAGTATATTAACTCATATATATGGAATTTAGAAAGATGGTAATGATGACCCTATATGTGAGACAGCAAAAAGAGACACAGATGTAAAGAACAGACTTTTGGACTCTGTGGAAGAAAGTGAGTGTGGGATGACTTGAGAGAATAGCATTGAAACGTGTATATTACCATATGTGAAATAGATGAGCAGTCCAAGTTCGATACATGAAACAGGGCACACTCAAAGCCAGCGCACTGGGACAACCCAGAGGGATGGGATGGGAAGGGAGGTGGGAGGGGGTTCAGGATGGGGACACATGTACACCCATGGTTGATTCATGTCAGTGTATGACAAAAACCACTACAATATTATAAAGTAATTAGCCTCCAATTAAAATAAATGAATTAATTAAAAAAGAAAGAAAATGATCTTTCTGAGCATTAGCAAGAGGTGGAAGAAGAGTGTCCTTGCTAAGGACTACCAGGCATCATTCTATGAGAGGTAACTATTCAAGCATTTATTCTTCTATCCATCCATCATTTATGCAAGAATAAACACGTACTTTAGGCGCTTATGATACAGAGGTGAACACAGGTCAAACCAGTGCCTGGTCTTATAAATATTTCATCAATAAGAATGAATGAACAAGATGCAATCCCAGGCCTCATGATACTCTGCACAATGAAGTGTGAGCTCTCTCATGCATATGTGTGCTGCGTCTCTTACCTTAACTCAAGACAGTTCAGCCTGAGTTGTGATTTGTGGAGGCAAAGAGACACTGGAGGTACAGTTTCATAAGAGAACTACAAAGCAGGTGCTCAGATGGATATGCTAAAAAGCATAAGGGTTCACCAGTGGACAAGTGAAGAAAACCAGTATTACATTTAAACCCAATGTTTAAATGAATAATAACCAAAAAAAAAAAAAAAAAAACCCCTTAGGTTTCTGAAGTCACATCTACATTTATCAGGAAAAGTACCATGATTGATTAGTGATGTCTGCCACATGCACATGAATGGAATGAATGGAGAGAAATGACTTGTTTCCTGTCAGGAATTTGTCATTTGAGGATTAGGCAGTGTCTAAGATATCTTCTAGTTCTGAATTCTGTGATCTTTTAAATAGGCTAATCCAATCCTGTTCACCTCACACTGTGAGCAACTAGTATTACAGTTTGTTCCAGGAACCACGGTTTTTGTTTCTTTTCTTCTCCTTGCCAGTTATCTTCAGTAAAACCACTGAAGCTCACAAAACCTGTGCTGTCATGCAAAAGCAATTTGACTGCCTTAAGAAAATCTAATTTGATTAGCTCAAGTAGTGAAAAAAAAGTCAAGACTTTTGTTAATTAGTTCAACAAACATTTACCAAGTACCTACTATGTTAAAAACTTTGAGACTAAGGAAATAATCATTTCCTCAAGTGCTCAGTGTCTACTGGTTGTGTGTGTTGGGGTAAAGGAGGGCAAAAAGAGGCAGAAGTATCTACAAACATGCTCTTAAATCACCTATCTAGAAGGGAGAATGGACAGTGAAATTAAATTCCGTATGGCTTAAGCGTTCTTTGAAGGAAGCCTGAGGATGACGTTTTATGGCTGCCCTCATCTATGCTGCGGGAGCTATATGTGGTTCTGGGGATCAAGCTAGAGGTTTAAAATTGAGCTCTTGGAATTCCTAATCCCCCGTCAGCCTAGGCTGCCTGGAGGAGGCTGCCCTATGTTGGGGAGTGTCCAGGCAAAGGCTGTAAGAAGAGGTGTGTGGGGGATGACCAGAGAATCCCTTTGGACACCAGGCTGTTCAAAGCCTTTCAATTTCTGTTGGGTGGCCTGTTCACATCTTTAAAAAGATGAGAGAGAACATGCCAGGAAAACTTTTTAGGGCTTTTTGCATTAAACTTTGGGTCCTCAAAGTGTGATTCCTGGACCAGGAGCACTACCATCACTTGGGAGCTTGTTAGAAGTATAGCATCTCAGGCCCAACCCTAGATCTACCAAAGCAGAATCTGAATTTTGACAAAATCTCCAGCTAACACCTGTGCACACAGCATTGAGAAGCACTGATTTATTGGACAAAAATGCTGTTCATGCTCTCTGCCTTGCTGGGTGGTCACAGCAGGCCCTCCGTAGTAATACCTCTTCTCTCGCTCCCTTTAAACTTTCTGAAGTGCACTCTGTAAGTTGACTCTACCCTTTGTTTCTAGGCTTGCATCCAGATGCATGTTCTTTTGTCCCACTCTGCTACTCTGTTTTTTTTGGCATGAGGAAGAGCCAGCCATTCTATAGTCAAATGGATCCCATTGGCAATGGCTCAGGGATTGGAGGGCATTGCATTTACCCCTGCTGTGTCAACCGTGTCCAGTGCATTCCATCTCATTTACATTCCATCTGTAGATTTTCTAAGATGAAGGAGACCAAGAGATATCCATTCTATCATGGGAAAAGGAGAGATGGGAGTGAAGGAGAGGAGAGACCTGGAAGGCATGGTGGGAGGAAGGGAAAAGATGAGGGAGCCAGGAAAGTTAAAAAGAGACGATGTTGATCTGGATCTTGAAGAATAAGCATCAAGCTGTAGTTGAACAATAGGAAACTTCCCCCCCCCTCACTGTTTTCTGTTTTCTGTTTTCTTTCATTCATTCTTTGACCTCTCCCTCAGCAGATATAGACTGAGGTGACCACACAATGCCAGGTCCTAGTTTTAGGTGCTGAGAATACTGAGTGAAGTGAACCACACCTGCAGCATAAGTGGGTGGGGAAGACATTCACAGATAAGCAGCTGCAAAGGCCCAGGCCATACGCTGGCGTGGCAGGCCTGCCATATGCTGTGACTGGACAGGGCCTCCCTCCCCTGACTGTGGTATCTGAATTCTGAGGAGACCTAATACATAAAAACACTCTATATAAAGAAGATAAAGTGGCTGGAGGATCCTCTGCTTTACCAGTTATTTTCTTTAGGATTAATTTAATGAGGTGCATGCATTCCTGGATGCTTTATGCACAATCTCATTTAACCATCACAAGCCTGCAAAACTGGTAGCAGAATGAGGAGAAAATGGGCTCAGAGCAGCCGAGTCAGCCTCTGAACTTAGATCTTTGCTGCCCAAGTCTGTGTTCCCAAACCACTTAAGGAACAGATGACTAAGGGGCAGCTGGTGGCTAGAGGTATACCGATGGGATACTTCTGCTCTGAGTTAAATTTTTGAAACCACATTAAATACATTTGAAGTGCAAATATTTCGCTGGTCTTTAAAGAGGAAAACCACCTGGACCTGCCTCTCATGGTTGGTACTCTATAAACACTGACTGAAATGAATGGTGGGCTTCGAGATGACTAGGAAACTGAGGGGCTGCCCAAGCTTGGGGGCCCCCAGAACACCCAACTCCTCACTTGAGGCTATCAGCAACATTCCACTGGGGGCTTGACTTTATTTGTCCCTCTCCCTGTGTGAAATCCTGGGGACTGTCAAATAAATGACAAGACTCATTTTACAAGTAGACCAGAAGTCTGCAGTGGTGAGTCCAAGCTGATTGCCTATCTTATCTTGAGTCATCAGTCTCTCATTCAGGCTTCCACAAACAATTCTCAGCCCTGGGTTTGGGAGAAAGAGCCTGATGGAGTGGGCATTTCCCAGGGCCCTGGTCTATTGTTGCCACTTGCTGAGGGGAACTCAGTTAAGTTGAGGCTATGTGTTCAGAGCAGTAGGAAGTCTTAGGAGTTGAGGTTCTTGGGGTGGCTGCTAGGTTCAGAGAATGATGGTAATGTGACCATGATGACAATGATGATGATGAGTAAGACATAATTTGGGTGTATCATATGCTAAATTCTGAATCATACACTATTCATGCAATACCTCATTTAGCCCTGACAAGTCTCTTATGAGGATAAAGAAACTGAGGCCCAGAGATGCCGAATAACTTTCCTGAGTTCATACATCTACCAAGAGGAAGAAATGAGACTTGAATCTCAGGGAGTTGGATTCCAGAGTTTCTTACCCTCTTTTGGGGGCAGGAAATCACTTACAAAACTGAACCACAAAGCCTTCAAGGATTAGCCCCAAAAGCAGTCCCTATAGGAGGATGGAGCACCCTCCCTTTACTGCTATCTCATCTTTCCCTTGAGATCCTTTCACCTGTTTCTTTCTGCCACCTCTACACTGGTTAGCACTAAAGACACTGGTTGCAATTTAAAATTAAAAAATTAGATGATACAGAACAGAATACAAGAAACATTGAATCGACCAAGTTTTTACAGAGCTGTACTGTTTTCCTATCTTAGCAGATATAGTTCCTTATTCCTAGGGTCTATGAGGGTGTCAAGAGGCAGGACTCCATCCCACTTAAATGAGACAGGTTTTACAGTGGGGTGAAGATCCTAGTTCTGGAGCCAGGCATTCCTGAGCTACAAACCAGGACTTCCTGGTTCTCTGATCTTAAACAGAGAACCTCAGTCTTCCATGGTGTCCTCTTATGTAAAACAGGGATTCTGGTAACCCATGCTTTGCTGGAGCATTAGAGGATTAACTGGGACAATGTGTAAGAAGCACTTTGCGGGGTGTCTGGCATAAATTCATGCCAGATAAATGGAGTCTGTTATCTGTTTGCTCAACAAATATTAGCATCTATTTTATATGTCAGGCTTCAGCCTCAGATTTCATTTTGACCATCTTCTTTTAAGCTTCTTGCTAGGTGTTCTGGTTTTCTTCATAGAGATCTTACACTTAGCTTATAAAGTTTATTACTAGCTTTTGAAGTTTTGAGTTGTTATTTAAAATTGGAGCCTTTCTGTTGTAGCGCCTTTAAAGCTCTTTCAATTTTGAAATGCTTCAAATATACTGAAAAAACTAAAAATCAACGTTTTAGCCCCAACTAAATTGGTTCACTCCAGTCCTTTCTCCATGCACAGCATATCTGCCAGGTAAAAGGACCCCTCTGTCAAACTAAGGGAGTAGTTCTCCCTCTGCAATTGACTGAAGGGTGGCCCCCCACCCACTTCCGTGTCTGGAGGACACAGGTGCCCCTTCACTGTGCTAAGCCAGGCTGTTATGTTTGTCACCAAAAGTTCCTCATCCTCCAGTGAAGACCCTACCCTATAAACTGATTACTGCCTTATATGCTTCCTTTGAAAAAATAGAAAAAATATATTGGGAACGATAAATAGCAATACTGGATAGTTTAAGGATGCATCAGTATTTATTTAGATTAAAAATATACTAACCATGGGAAGACATTTCTCTAAAGAAGACATACAGATGGCTAACAAGCACATGAAAAGGTGCTCAACATCGCTCGTTACTAGAGGAAGGCAAATCAAAACTACAATGAGATACCACCTCATACCGGTCAGAATGGCCATCATCAAAAAGTCTACAAACAATAAATGCTGGAGAGGGTGTGGAGAAAAGGGAACATCTTGCATTGCTGGTGGGAATGTAAACTGATATAGCCACTATGGAAAACAGTATGGAGATTCCTTAACAAGCTAGGAATAAAACCATCATATGATCCAGCATTCCCACTCCTTGGCATATACCCTGAGGAAACCAAAATTGAAAAGGACACATGTACCCGTGTTTATTGCAGCACTATTTACAATAGCTAGAACATGGAAGCAACCTAGATGTCCATCAACAGATGAATGATAAAGAAGCTGTGGTATATATATACAATGGAATACTACTCAGCTGTAAAAAGGAACACATTTGAATCAGTTCTAATGAGGTGGACGAAACTAGAGCCTATTATATAGAGTGAAGTAAGTCAGAAAGAGAAATATAAATATCGTATACTGATACATATATACAGAATCTAAAAAGATGGCACTGATGAATTTATTTTCAGGGCAGCCATGGGAGAAACAGACATAGAGAACAGACCTATAAGGGGAAGAGGGGGAAGGGGAGACATATGGAGAGAGTAACATGGAAATTTATGATACCATATATAAAAGAGATAGCCAATGGGAATTTGCTGTATGACTCAGGGAACTCAAACAGAGACTCTGTAACAGGCTGAAGGGTGGGATGGAGAGGGAGATGGGAGGGAGATTCAGGAGGGAGGGGACATGGGTGTCCCTATGGCTGATTCTTGTTGATGTATGACAGAAAACCACAAAATTCTATTAAGCAATTTCTTTCAATTAAAAACATTTTTTTTTAATATACTAGCCATATAAAAGCTGTTTCTGATTAGTCTGCATTGACAACTTCATGGTAATTATGAACAAGGGTGATTACCTCTTTGAGTTACCTTCTTATTATTTTAAGATATATTCATATTGGAGGACAAAAAGGTTTCCACATTTTAGTTGTTTTTAACACTGTAAAACTGTCCTTCAAATAAGTTGACCTCACATTTCACTGGCATTGATTAATATCTCATCTTTGCATACTCAGATACAAACCTACATCTCCTGTGTTGGCAGACAGATTCTTTACCAGTGAGCCACTTGGGAATGGGCTTTCCTGGTGGCTCAGTGGTAAAGAATCCACCTGCAATGCAGGAAACGCAGCAGGAGCTGTGGGTTCGATCCCTAGACTGGGAAGGTCTCCCGGAGAAGGAAATGGCAACCCACTCCACTATTCTTACCTGGAAAATCTCATGCACAGAGGAGTTTGGTGGGCTACTAATCTTTGCAAAGTTAAGATTTTAAATCTTTTTGGTTTCTGCTGATGTAAGATTGTATTTGTTTGTTTTTAGTGATAATGAATATTTTTTCCTACATTTATTTGTTATTTACATTTTTCTTCAAAGTGCTGCTGTGTCTTGTCCCTTCTATGGAAGTACTTACCTTTTTGTCATTGTTTATAAAAACTCTTCATAGCAAAAAGAATAAAAATCCATTTGCTGTCTTATTTCACAAATACTTTTTCTCAACCTGTATTTTATTTTGTTTTAAAATTTTATTTAACAATAATTTTGGATGTGAACTTTAAAATTTTTACATATTTTAATCCCTATTGTGATGCTATCGTTGTTCTGTGGTAGAGTTTTCCACTATGTTAATATACTTTATGTATAATATTTATTTTCTTATTGATGAATATCCAATATTTCATTGTTGCAATGCTTCATCCTTCTGTGTAACTTCTGGTATGCTCTTGTGAGAGTTTCTGTAGACATACACCTATACAAGGAATTGTTGAGTCACAGGTAGATTAGTCTGGACTTCCCCAGTGGTTCAGCAGGTAAAGAATCCACTTACAGTGCAGGAGACGCAAGAGACAGGGATTCAGTCCCTGGTTCGGGAAGATCCCTGGAGTAGGAAATGGCTACCCACTTCAGTATCTTTGCCTGGAGAATCCCACAGACAGAGGAGCCTGGCAAGCTATAGTCCACAGGATCATAAAGAGTTGGACGCAGCTGAGAAGCTGAACACACACAGGTGGATTAGTTTGCTAGGGCTGCCACAGGTGAGCACTGTAAATGGGGTGGCTTAAACAGCAGAAATTGATTGTCTCACAATTCTGGAAGCTGGAATTCCAAAATGAAGATGCTGGCAAAGTTGGTTCCTTCTGAGGGCTGTGAGGAAGCATCTGTCCCAGATCTTCTCCTTGGCTTATAGATGACTGTGTCCCTTCATATCATCTCCCTCTGTTCATCTTTATGTTTGTGTCTAACTAGACACCAGCCAAGTGACTAATAGGGAAATTAGACAACAGTCATGTTGGATTAGGGCCCACCCTAAATAGACCTCATTTTAACTTAACCAATCTCTTCTGCCCTGACTTTATTTTCAAACAAGGTTGCATTCTGAGGCACTGGAGCTTAGGACTTCAACACGTGGATTTGGGTGGGTGTTTAACATTAATATCCTTTATCGTGTTTTTCCCAACAGTAGTACTCTACTTTAGGATGTTATAAAAAATAAATATTTATTTAAATAATAATATACATATTTGTATAGGTATCAACAACCTCAAATATGTGGATGATACCATTCTAATGGCAGAAAGAGAAGAGGAACTAAAGAGTCTCTTAATGAGGGTTAAGGAGGAGACTGAAAGAGCCAGCTTAAGACTAAATATTAAAAAAACCAAGATCATGGCATCCACGGAGAAGGCAATGGCACCCCACTCCAGTATTCTTGCCTGGAAAATCCCATGGACAGAAGAGCCTGGAAGGCTGCAGTTCATGGAGTCGCTAAGAGTTGCATACAACTAAGCGACTTCACTTTCACTTTTCACTTTCATGCTTTGGAGAAGGAAATGGCAACCCACTCCAGTGTTCTTGCCTGGAGAATCCCAGGGACAGGGGAGCCTGGTGGGCTGCCGTCTATGGGGTCGCACAGAGTCAGACACGACTGAAGTGACTTAGCAGCAGTAGCAGCATGGCATCCAGCCCCATTAGTGCATGGCAAATAGAAGGGGTAAAGGTGAAGTAGTGACAGATTTCCTCTTCTTGGGCTCCAAAATCACTGCGGATGGTGACTGCAGCCATGAAGCCAGAAGACAGTTGCTTCTTAGCAGGAAAGCAATGACAAACCTAGACAGTGTGTTGAAAAACAGAGACATTACTCTGCCAACAAAGGGCCATACAGTCAAGGCTATGGTCTTCCCAGTGATCACATACAGTTGTGAGAGCTGGACCATAAAGAAGGCAGAATGCCAAAGAATCAATGCTGGAGAAGACTCCTGAAAGTCCCTTGGATAGCAAGGAGTTCAAACCAATTAATCTTTAAAGGAGATCAACCTTGAATATTCACTGGAAGGACTGATGCTGAACCTGAAGCTCCAGTATTTTGGCCATCTGATGCAAACAGCTAACTCATTGGAAAAGTTCCTAATGCTGGGAAAGACTGAGGGCAGAAGGAGAAGAAGGTGTCAAGAGGATGAGATGGCTGGATGGCATCACTGATGCAATGAATACGAACTTGCGCAGACTCTGGGAGACAGTGAGGGGCACGGAGGCCTGGCATGCTGCAGTTCATGGGGTTACAAATAGTCAGACATGACTGGTGACTGAACAACACAATATGTATTTTTATATTATTTATTTCAATCTCCTATTATATTTAATATACATATTTGTGTATCATTCAATTTCCTACTCCTGTCTACATTAGTTGGAATATAAGTAAAACTGGTGTAACAAAGATCTCCAGGTGTGTTTCCAAAATGGCGGCAGCGAAGGGTGTGGATACCCCGAGCGGCACCAACAGCGGCGCGGGCAAGAAGCGCTTTGAAGTGAAAAAGTGGAATGCAGTAGCCCTCTGGGCCTGGGATATTGTGGTTGATAACTGTGCCATCTGCAGGAACCACATTATGGATCTTTGCATAGAATGTCAAGCCAACCAGGCGTCCGCTACTTCTGAAGAGTGCACCGTGGCGTGGGGCGTCTGTAACCATGCTTTTCACTTCCACTGCATCTCTCGCTGGCTCAAAACACGGCAGGTGTGTCCGTTGGACAACAGAGAGTGGGAATTCCAAAAGTATGGGCACTAGAAAAAGAGAATTCTTCGATCAAGCTCAACTGTTTTTTTGTTATCCACTGAATGACTTGCCCTCCTGTTACTTAATTATAAATTAGATAGAACCGTGTCTCTTCTGCTTTGGCTTTTCAGTTTGCTATTCCGGCAAGCCATACTGTATTCTGTGTCAAATAAAATCCAGTTGGATTCTAGAACAGACGCTGTCTCTTGTGTATGTGCAAAAAGTGAATGCAAGTAAAGAGCCCTCCCGCCCCTTTCTAGGGTGGAAGGCCAGGTTTTGAAAGTGAGATGTTCATCAGAGCCAAAGCAGGATCGTCCTGCGAGCACTTCGCTTGGTCTCGAGGAAGCCTGGTCCACAGCCTGGCTGCTGATGGTGATCTTGGGCGAGTGGTCTCTCTGCTCTGAACTCTTCCTCCTCCGTGAAGTGGCTGCCAAGGACTAAACAGGATCATCTGGGCACAGAAAGAGGCCTTATAAACTGTGAGAACGCTGTACAGGTGTTAACTTTGTGTATGACGTGTCGCTTTCTCAGTTTAGTTTAGAAAAGTTAACTTGAAAAAAAATTAATATGTTATCTTGGCTGGCAGTGGAGTAATGTGTGAACTCAAATTGGAAATCAGTGTCATTTAGAGTTAAAGGGAGAATTCAGGTTTCCCTTCTCCACCACCACCCTTTGTAATTTGTTTAAAATGCCTTGGCCGTGGCCGGAACTGCCAGTTCTAACACTACTTCAATCTCTTAGTCGTTAAGAGGAGGGTTAATTTACTGCAGTGATTCTCAAAGTGTGTGCTGAGGACTTGCAGGAGTAATGGAAACACTTTCAGGAGGTTCACGAAGTTCCTTTTCTGGCTGCATGTCTGTAAAAGGCCAGTTTTTCTTTTTTTCCTTCAACCAAAGCAATGTATTGAATGAAGACGCAGAGCAGCGAATCCAGCTGTCTTCTGCTAAGTCAGATATAAAAAAGATTTGCAAAAATGTAAAACGGTACCACTCTTCTAACTTTTGTTTTGAAAAACTAACTTTGAATAAAAATATTTATGTTAAAAAAAAAAAACCAAAGATCTCCAAATTCAGGGGCTCAAATATCAAAGAAATTCATTGTTCTCTTGCATAATAAGGCAGGAATGGGTGGGCAGATCAGGCTAGGTAGGCAATTCTGTTCTAGGAAGTAACCCAGGAATCCAAATTCCTTCTACTTTGTTACCATGCCATTCTCTAGGGTTTGGTCTTAGTTCACCAGATGACTCACAGACTTCAACTAGGTCTGCATTCTAGCACCTGAGAAACAGAAACAGGGCAGAAGTCATTGGCAAACAATGGCCTTCTCAAAACGTATGACTAGAATGGACACATTGCTTCCATTAACATGATTGGCCAAGGTTTAGTCATCTGGACATACTTAGCTACAAGGAAGCTAGAAAATATAGTCCTCAGCACAGTCAATTATATATGTAAACTCCAGAAATCCTGTTATTAAATGGAATAGGGAAAAAGGACACTAAAGGAAATTAATATTCTTTGCCTATTTTTCTACTGAGTTGTTTGTCTTGCAATTATTACTTTTAGGAGTTTTTAATATGATTTGTATATTAATCTTCTGAAGGTTGTATACCGACAAGTATCATTTCTCATTCCTATTTCCCTTTATAAATATAATATCTGTTAGTTATATTTATGGTATATTTCTCCATACAGAAATATTTTAATCAGTGAAATTTATTAAACTTTAAAAAATAGTTTTAGTTTATTGTATTTTAAGAAATTCTTTTCTATAACTGTTAAATTTTTTCTTCATTTTTTTCCTAAATGTTTCACTATTTGCATTTAGTTCTTTAATTTACCTAGAGTTAATTTTTGTGTATTATCTGAGGTAAAGATCCAATTTCTTTTTGTATGGCTAACTAACTGGCCCAGCAATATTCACTGAATAGAATATCTGTTCTCCAGTGATTTGTAATGCTACATCTTTCACAGACAAAGTTTACAGGGACTTGTGGATGCGTGTTTATGGTTTGCTAGCATAATCTATACAAATACCACACTATTAATTATGATAGTTTTATAATAAGTCTTGATATCTCTTTAAAGAAAATTCGTATGCTTTCTTCATCTTCAAAAATGCCTGAATATTCAAGGCTTTTATTTTTAATACCTTTAGATTCTACTGGCAGGTTATGGCAAAAATACATATACTGGGTGTTTTGCTTGGAATTTAATTGAAGTAATACATTAACATGAGGGAAATTTTACATTTTTATGATATTGATTCTTCTTGTCCATAGAGATGGCATACTTCTTCATTTATCTGAGCTATTTTTCATGTCATCCAATAATGTTTTATATTTTCTTTATAGAAGATTTTCATATCTTTTGTTAGGTTTACTTCTGGCCGCATTATAATTTTGTTGCTATAATATATTTTCTAGTATATTTTCTAATTTGTTGTTTTAAGTATATTGGGATATTGTTTATTAATTTATGTTGATCTTATATCAAGTGGTTTTGTTAAAAGCTTAGTTCAAATAGTTTATTTGTAGCTCTTTTTTGTTTTCTTCTTTTTATAATCTTATTGAAGTATAGTTGATTTACAATGTTATGTTAATATCTGCTATATAGCAAAATGACTCAGTTACAGATTCTTCGCATATTCCTTTCCATTATGGTTTATCACAGGATATTGAATATAGTTCCCTCTGCTATACAGTGAGATCTGGTTGTTTATCCATCCTATATACTAGTTTATATTTTCTTTATAGAAGATTTTCATAACTTTTGTTAGATTTACTTCTGGCCACATTAAAATTTTGTTGCTATAATACATTTTTGGTTGCTATAATACATCCTATATGGAGAAGCTCTATACAGTCAGCAAAAACAAGACCGGGAGCTAACTGTGGCTCCGATCATGAACTCCTTATTGCCAAATTCAGACTTAAATTGAAGAAAGTAGGGAAAACCACTAGACCATTCAAGCATGACCTAAATCAAATCCCTTATGATTATACAGTGGAAGTAAGAAGTAGATTTAAGGTAAGTAAGAAGTAGATCTGATAGACAGAGTGCCTGATGAACTATGGACGGAGGTTCATGACATTGTATAGGAGACAGAGATCAAGACCATTCCCAAGAAAAAGAAATGCAAAAAAAGCAAAATGGCTGTCTGAGGAAGAAATAGCTGTGAAAAGAAGAGAAGCAAAAAGCAAAGGAGAAAAGGAAACATATACCCATTTGAATGCAGAGCTCCAAAGAATAGCAAGGAGAGATAAGAAAGCCTTCCTCAGTGATCAGTGCAAAGAAATAGGGAAAACAATAGAATGGGAAAGACTAGAGAACTCTTCAAGATAATTAGAGATACCTAGGGAACATTTCATGCAAAGATGGGCTCGATAAAGGACAGAAATGGTATGGACCTAACAGAAGCAGAAGATATTAAGAAGAGGTGGCAAGAATACACAGAAGAACTGTACAAAAAAGATCTTCATGACCCAGATAATCAAGATGGTCTGATCACTCACCTAGAGCCAGACATCCTGGAATGTGAAGTCAAGTGGGCCTTAGGAAGCATCTCAATGAACAAAGCTAGTGGAGGTGATAGAATTCCAGTTGAGCTATTTCAAATCCTGAAAGATGATGCTGGGAAAGTGCTGCACTCAATATGCCAGCAAACTTGGAAAACTCAGCAGTGGCCACAGGACTGGAAAAGGTCAGTTTTCATTCCAATCCCAAAGAAAGGCAATGCCAAAGCATGCTCAAACTACCGCACAATTGCACTCATCTCACACGCTAGTAAAGTGATGCTCAAAATTCTCCAAGCCAGGCTTCAGCAATATGTGAACTGTGAACTTCCAGATGTTCAAGCTGGTTTTAGAAAAGGCAGAGGAACCAGAGATAAAATTGCAGGCATCCACTAGATCATCGAAAAAGCAAGAGAGTTCCAGAAAATCATCTATCTCTGCTTTATGTACTATGCCAAAGCCTTTGACTGTGTAGATCACAACAAACTATGGAAAATTCTGAAAGAGATGGGAATACCAGACCACCTGACCTGCCTCTTGAGAAATCTGTATGCAGGTCAGGAAGCAACAGTTAGAACTGGACATGGAACAACAGACTGATTCCAAATAGGAAAAGGAGTACGTCAAGGCTGTATACTGTCACCCTGCTTATTTAACTTCTATGTAGAGTACATCATGAGAAATGCTGGGCTGGATGAAGCACAAGCTGGAATCAAGATTGCTGGGAGAAATATCAATAACCTCAGATATGCAGATGACACCACCCTTATGGCAGAAAGTGAAGAACTAAAGAGCCTCTTGATAAAAGTGAAAGAGGAGAGTAAAAAAGTTGGTTTAAAAGTCAATATTCAGAAAATTAAGATCATGGCATCCGGTCCCATCACTTCATGGTAAATAGAGGGGGAAACAGTGGAAACAGTGTCAGACTTTATTTTTTGGGGCTCCAAAATCACTGCAGATGGTGATCGCAGCCATGAAATTAAAAGACGCTTACTCCTTGGAAGGAAAGTTATGACCAACCTAGGCAGCATATTAAAAAGTAGACACATTACTTTGCCAACAAAGGTCCAGATCGTCAAGGCTATGGTTTTTCCAGTGGTCATGTATGGATGTGAGAGTTGGACTATAAAGAAAGCTGAGCGCTGCAGAATTGATGCTTTTCAACTGCAGTGTTGGAGAACTCTTGAGAGTTCCTTGGACTGCAAGGAGATCCAACCAGTCCATCCTAAAGGAGATCAGTGCTGAGTGTTCACTGAAAGAACTGATGTTGAAGCTGAAACTCCAACAATTTGGCCACCTGATGTGAAGAGCTGACTCATTTGAAAAGACCCTGATGCTGGGAAAGACTGAAGGCAGGAGGAGAAGGGGACAACAGAGGATGAGATGGTTGGATGGCATCACCATCCAACTCAATGGACATGAGTTTGAGTAAACTCTGGGAGTTGGTGATGGACAGGGAGGCCTGGCTTGCTGCAGTCCATGGGATCACAAACAGTTGGGCATGACTGAGTGATTGAACTGAACTGATATACTAGTTTGCCTCTGCTAATCCTAATCTCCTAATCGTTTCCTCCCTGACTTCCCTCACCCTTGGCAACCACAAGTCTGTCCTCTATGTCTGTCAGTCTGTTTCTTTTTTGTAGATATATTCATTTGTGTCATATTTTAGATTCTACATACAAATGATATTATATGGTATTTTTCATTCTCTTTCTGATTTATTTCACTTAGTATGATAATCTCAGGTCCACTCATGTTACTGCAAATGGCATTAGTTCATTCTTTCTTGTGGATGAGTAGTAACTTATGAATGAGTTCATTTTTTTCTTATGGATGAGTTAAATATATATATATATATTTATTTATCTATTCATTAAGAATAGATTTCTTTATCTTCATTTCTTTAGTCATCTATCAACGGATATTTAAGCTTTTTCCATGTCTTGGTTATTGTAAATATTGCTGTTATGAACATAGGGGTGCATGTATCTTTTCAAATTATAGTTTTGTCTGGGTATATGACCAGGAGTGGAATTGCTGGATCATATAGCAACTCTATTTTTAGTCTTTTGAGGAACCTACATGTTTTCCATAGTGGCTATACCAATTTACATTCCCACCAACAGTGTAAAAGGGTTCTTACTCTCTCCAATATTTATTATTTGTAGCCTTTTAACGATGGCCATTCTGTCTGGTGGGAGGTGGTACTTCATTGTAATTTTGATTTGCACTTCTCTAATAATTAGCTATCATGAGCATCTTTTCGTGTGCTTATTGGCCACCTGCATGTCTTCTTTGGAGAAATGTCCATTTAGATCTTCTGCTCATTTGTTTTCTATTTAATCTATGCTGCTAAGTCACTTCAGTCGTGTCTGACTCTGTGCGACCCCATAGACGGCAGCCCACCAGCCTCCCCCGTCCCTGGGATTCTCCAGGCAAGAACACTGGAGTGGGTTGCCCTTTCCTTCTCCAATGCATGAAAGTGAAAAGTGAAAGTGAGGTCGCTCAGTCGTGTTCAACCCTCAGCAACCCCATGGACTGCAGCCTTCCAGGCTCCTCCGTCCATGGGATTTTCCAGGCAAGAGTACTGGAGTGGGGTGCCATTGCCTTCTCCATTTAATCTATAAACAACAGTAATTTGTCTCTTTCATTCATTCCTTATACCTTTAATTTTCCTATTGCATTGGCTAGAACATCCAGTACAATGTAGACTAGGAGAGGTAATAATAGGCCTCCTTGTTTGTGCCTGACTTCACATGAATATGTCTGTTTCACCATCAAGTATAACAGATGTCCTTGGTTTTTGAGAGGTTAAGGAAATTCTCTTTAATGTATGGTTTGCTAAGGGTTTCATAGCACTAATGGCTGTTAAATTTTATCATATGTTTTCCTAAATTTAGGGAGGAAATTAAAAGATTTGTCTCCACTAATTAGAAGATTATCAGTTTGTGTAAGAGTTACATGTTTCTTGTAAGTTTTGTAAAACTTTCCAGCTGCACCATGTTATGTCCTTTTTGCCAAAGAGATTTATGTCTATTGGTTTAGTTCTTTAAGGAGTTCATGGTATATACAGATTTTCTATTTCACTGTCAATTTTCTTAATTTATATTTTCTCAAAAGTTGAGGACTTCATTTAAATTTTTCTTAAGGCTTTTAAAGATTTTAAAAGTCTCTATTCTTTCTGTAGTTATGGCCCCCTTTCAATCCTACAACTGTTTAGTTGTCCACTTATTGTTTAAGCCTGTTTGAGTTGGGTATTATACCACCTAAAACTAAAGGCATTTTAAGTGACAGAAGGAAAGAAATCATAATGTACACTAGTCTAGCAGTGGTTGATTCAAAACTATTTCCCATGCACCATAACTTTGATCATGCTGCCCTTGCTTTTCATCTACTGTCCTTGAAGACTCAACTCAGCCATTAAATTCTCCAAGAAGCCTTCCTTGACTCTTGCTACCCCTGGTGAGCCTGGATGTATTCTTATGCTTTTCCCTCTATAAGAGCATTAATCAGTCTGAATAAAAACGATCTGTTTCTCCCATTAAATTGAGTGCTTATCCAGGGCAAAGAAATTATATTCATCATGGCATCCCCAGAGGCAGGCAAGTGTCTTGCACATAACAAGCACTCAACAAACACTCTCTAAACCAAGCTATAAAAAGAGTAGAATGGCACACATCAAGAAGAGTAAACTGAGACCAGAGGTGCTCCAGAGACAGCACTTTGCCCAGAATGAATCAGCCTCAAGCTTTGAAAATACAGCAACTACTCACTTACTTGACCAGGCAGCTTTCCCTCTGCCTATCCCTTGACTCTTACTCTGCAAAAGTATCAGGCTGATGCTGGGGACATGGCAGAATGCCTCATGGCAACAAATCCTTTGCTGGCACAGCTTGGATGACCTCTTCTTACTCCAGTTTCTACCCTCACACACTCCTACTTTTACCCCTGCTAAGAGGCAAAGAAATAAGGAAACGATGGAGAAGGCTGGGCTTTGGAGCCAAATAGTATTCAGTTTAAGTTGTGCTTTTATCCCTTCCAGGCCATGCAGTCTAGGCAATCTGCTTCTCTTCTCTGCACCCTGGTTTCTTCTTTTATAATAATAATATTCAGCTCCCAGATTTATGAAATTTCTACTCATAGTAAATGCTCAACAACTTTACTATGCAACAGATGTTCTAAACTAAAAATATTTCCCCCTCAGTTCCCCACAATCAGTTCTAAGGTGTGGACACTGAGGGCCCAGGAAGTTGCATGCACCCATTCCTAAGTCTCCTGTAGTTGGCAACTGTACTCAGCAGTGGGATATGGGTCTCTATCATTCAGGGTCAGTTATCCATTCTGCTCTTTACATCTCCCTCCACAATCCTACCTGCCACTCTCATTCTCTCTTTCTCTTCATTTTCTTTTGACTAGGTACAGGAGGCTCCTACTTAGGAACACCCCAGAAGCTAATTCACAGTATGTTTAATCCTTTTATTGTTCTCTAGCCTTTAGAGGGCAAGAAAGCCAGGTGCTACCCCTCCTCTTCATGGGTAACTTGATTATAAGCATTAAAAGTCTTTGGTTACATTATTTATTTTGAAGCTTTGTGCCTCTTATCCAGTAAGGCTCCAAGAGAGCCTCCAGTGCAGATGGTCTGCAGACACTGTACCTCCTGGACAGCCACATATGAGATAATCCTTAGAACCCCTTGCCTATTTGTCTGGCACATCCAGGACCCTCAGAGCACTTTCACATGACTTTCACAATAACCTAGTGAAGCAAGGACAGGTTCCTTTTATGCTCCAGGTGCTCTCCCAGGGAACTAGGATCTCAGGGGCTCACTTAGGTAAGGGACTTGCCCAAGGTCATGGCCAGGTAGTTTATTGGTACAATAGAAACTGAAACAGAGCCCTGTAGATCTTAGGCTGAGCATGAACTGTGGCATTTGGGTTGGCACTACACTCCATGGGCCTACTTTCCAAGGACAACCACCACAGTATTCCATCTCACTGCTCTTCTCTAATGTGACCTTGGTTAATTACCCTCCTCTTGCATCTGGGCTGCCCCAATGACTTGCTTATAACTAAGAGAAGGTGGCAAAGCAAAGCTGCATGACTCTTGAGGCCAGTTGGGAAATACTACACAATTTCCCTCTGGGTTCTCTTCATTCAATTGTTTTCCACATGCCCTCTTACAATATTCCCTTTCTGTATCCAGCTGCCATGATGTGAGAATCCCAACCCATACAGAGGGTAGTAGCAGTTAACAGTCCCAGCTGAGGACAGTTTTTAAGTCTGTTCAGCCATGAGACACGTGCATGAAGAGGTTTCTGCATAATTCCAGCCCCCAGCCATGTGAGTCTTCGCAGCTGAGGCTCTAGACACTTTGGTGCAGAAAAAAAGCCACTGCCACGTTGGGAGACAACTCTCCCTGGATCGCCAGGATTTCTGCATGTCTTGTAAGGAGAAGCACAGATTGCCCTTGTTCCAGACCATCTTTCAATACAGGAGAAAGACTTGTACTTGCCTCTGAAACAAAGGGCAAATTTTCTTGCAGACTTGGAAAACAAACAGAAGCCTATATTGTAGAGAAAATACCTTCCTCTGGAGTTTATGTCAGGCATTACTTCCTACTATAAATGATTCAGCTTCCCTAAGCTTAGGGCTCCTCTCCTGTAATGTTACCCATTGTGTGTGCAGTTGTCACCTCATCCCATTCCCTGTGGGAATTGGGTTTCAGGGAACTGACATGAGAAAATACTGATACTCAAAATACTGTTATTGCTGTGAGCAATAAAGTCATTTGTCTCCGGTCTAGAAGTCTCATATTTTGTGCTTGCACCCTCAAAACTGTGGCATGTTAGCTTGCAAGTAGGGTTCTTGATATCCTAGAGTGCCAATTGAATTTATGATCTCCAGAATCCATGAGCATAACAAAATGGTTTTTGTTTTGTACCACTTAGTTTGAGGAGGCTTGTCGTGAAGAAATAGATAATTAGACAGGTGCAGACATAATCAAGAACTATTTCTTTCCTTTGGGGAGCCTACAGTCTATGAGGAAAAATTAGACCCTATGTATGATGCTTTTGAACTGTGGTGTTGGAGAAGACTTTTGAGTCTTCTCCAGTCTTTTGAGTCTCCAGTCCCTTGGACTGCAAGGAGATCCAACCAGTCCATTCTGAAGGAGATCAGCCCTGGGATTTCTTTGGAAGGTATGATGCAAAAGCTGAAACTCCAGTACTTTGGCCACCTCACGCAAAGGGTTGACTCATTGGAAAAGACTTTGATGCTGGGAGGGATTGGGGGTAGGAGGAGAAGAGGATGACAGAGGATGAGATGGCTGGATGGCATCACTGACTCAATGGACGTGAGTCCGTGTGAACTCCGGGAGTTGGTGATGGACAGGGAGGCCTGGTGTGCTGCGATTCATGGGGTCACAAAGAGTTGGACATGACTGAGCAACTGAACTGAACTGAACATAGAAACTCTAAAGGCCACCACATACAGGGTGCCCTGGATGGGCCAGTGCAGACACTCAGATACTCCCTTCATTCCATTAGCGCCCACTGTTTCTTCGCAGCTGATGAGGAAACTTCAGGGGAAAAGATCTTTCTGGTTTGACACATATAACATGTCTGTTGAGAGGGAGGGCCCTGATAGAGGCTGAAGACATGGAACACAGCATGGAAGAAATGAGCCAGCCAGCCTGGTGAGTTTGCATCTGAGGGAAGAGGTTGCATGTGTGAATCCAAAGAACTTTATCTCTAAATGCTAAAATCCTTGGTGCCCAAGAACTTTTGCTTCTGGGGCACACTTAACTGAGGTTAACACAGAGCCAGGGAGCATCAGTCTCATTTTACAGAAACATTGTTGATTATGGTGAAGGGTCAAGAACAAGAATCCAGGATGAGAGAGGAGTTTGGGGGAGAAGAAATACACATATATGTATGGCTGAGTCCCTTCACTGTTCACCTGAAACCATCACAACATTGTTAATCAGCTATAATCCAATACCAAATAAAAAGTTAAAAAGAAAAAGAATGAGTACCCGGGGACTATAGCCCTGGGGGCTCAGGATACCAAGGCTTGGTAAGAGCATTATTTGCAGAGTTTCCAGAACTGTGGTTACAGATGATACCAGAAGCATCTGAAGATTTCCAAGTTCGCTGATAATGAACAGGCAGAAATAATGGCCAAAGAGGGGACTTCCAGCTCAGAGAAGAGCTCACCAGATGATCAGGGCCTGGACCTGTAGCCCTGGTGGTCAGAATAAGAGCTCTGTCCCTTTATCAGTCAGAATAGGCTGGCCTATGCTTTAACCTCAAAGGACTGTAAAGTTATAGTGGCTTAAAACAATATGAATGTTCTTGTGAGTCAGTAGAGAGCTAGGATGGTGTGAGGCCTTGCTGTATACAGTGATCACTTGGGGACCCATGCTGATGGAGGCGTCACCATCTTATCTCTGCTATCTCCACAAGAGGTCCCAGTATTCACCGTAGCAGTCAAAGAGAGAGCATACACTAGCTCCTAAATGCTTCCACCAGGAAATGATTTTATATCATTTCTCCTCACGCTTCATTGGCCAAAGCAAGTCAAAGGGTCATGGCTTTTGTCAAAGTGTGAGTGGTGAAGTGTGGTCCCTTCATGTGCCTGAAAGGAGAGGCATGCTGGATGTGTGGTCACAGACTTCTGCCATAAGACTGCCTGGACGCTTTGGAGCTTGGACCACTCTGCTAGGAGATTCCTCTTGACTGGGTAAAGAAGATGCCCTCACCATTTCCCTCTGCATGATCAGCACACAAATAACCTGAGTCAGGGCCCATCAGAGCCAAAGAAGCCTCACCACCGACTTAAGGCTCTTTAGGCTTCTGAGTCCCAGCATTCTGCTGTGCTGTTTCAGTTTTGTGATATTGGAGAAAGACTTGAGAAATGGGCAATGTAGCGATTCCCCAAGTGCAATCATAAGCAAGGCTTTTCCTGCTCTCTTTCAATACTTCTGATTATATCCAGGAGGAAAATTATGGATGGAATCTAATAGGTCCTAACATATCTATAACACTGGTTAACCTCTCTTTTTAACAAGGAGAAATAGGACTATGCCTCAGACTCAGTAATCTTTTTCACGTATTTATTTATTTTTTTTTTTTTTTACGTATTTATTTTTTATCTTCTAGCTAAGAGATATTAGTTTTCAATCTACATTTTGATATGTTTCCTTTTTAATAGACATTTAAACTTTTCCCCCAGAAAGTTGGTTTACAAAAAGTTCTAAAAAAAATAGTAGTATTAATTGTATGAGAATTGGGCAAAAAGTTGGAAAGTATTGAGAAAATGACAAAAGTGTGGCAAAGAGGAATCTGATAGCACCCTCTCATTTTCCCAGTAAGAAAACCACGGCAGGGCAGGATTGGGTGAAGAACCTGTCTTCTAAGTGTTTGTCGCCTGCTGGTTATGTAACTTTAAGCACAAATCAGTGAAGTTTCAGGGCCTCGGTTTTATCATCTATAAAATGGGGATAATAATGATGCTTGTCACCTTAATCTGACACCTAAATGGGTTACTTTATCAATAATATCACCAACAACTTGATGTTGGTTGTTACTGTTATCGTTCTCGCTGTCCGTCACACGTGCTCACCCAAGTCCAGATTTCCCCAGCTGTCTCCTTTTGCTCATCCGACCTGTGACTGAAGTTCTCTGAAATGCAGCATATAAGTCTCACTGTTTATTCTGTTTTTATTTACTGGAGACAAATGTTTTCCCTGAAAATTAGGTAGTTGAGTTAGTGATCACCAAACTAGACCAAACTGAGTCTGGCTTTTCCCGCAATCAATTATTTCAACAGCAGTTGTTTAGAAACAGGCAACTTAGCTGCTGCTGTCCCTCTGCCTCCTCAGCCCCTCAATTCTTTCTATTCATTTCTTTGTTCGATATTCTATTTTACTTGGTCACGTTCAGGTGGGAGTGGCTGGCTGCCTGGCTATGGCAGCTTCTTTCTATTAATCTGAGGGGTGGCGGGTGGGAGCTCCAGGGGGAAGCTGAAGTGTAGGAGACAGATTGTTGGGTGTGATGTACCAGATCCGAGAGCAGCCCCTGCAGGAACACAGACAGACACCCAAAGCTGGTGCTAAGTGTGTCGATCACGAGGGACTGGCAGCCTGAACAACAGCTCCCCTGCACCCTTTCCTGAGGACTCCAGACTGAGATCAGGCCCAGTTCTCCAGAGGCCCAGACTTCTCACTGTTTTCTGTGCCAAACTATATGAAGGTTAAAGAGCCTGGGCTTCTAAGTCACCAAATATGCTGTTGAAATCATGCTCACCAGCCATGTGACCCTTGGGAAATGATCAAATCTTTCTGAGCCTCAGTTTCTTCACTTGTAAAATAGGATAACAATACATATCTCACAGAATTATTGCAAAGATTAAATGAGATCACATATGTGACAAAAAATAGGCCCTTATCCCATTTTATAATGTTTCCCATTATATGGAAGACTATGATGCAGAAAACTGTGATAATTTAATGAAACAAATTTTTATGCTTTCATCCATTATTCTCTTGGTCAAACATATCTGCCCACGTCAAATTGCTACCCATTTTTTCTCATAGATCGCTTTTGTTTTCCCTTCCTTGAATATCTGTTTTTTTTTTTTTCATTTTCCCATATTGGTACCCTTAAAATAGCAGTGCTATCATCACTTGAAGATAATGTAAACAGTTGGTTACCAGATCAACTTTTGATGGTGTATTTCTTTAAACTATCTTTCACTACACACATAAAAGCAGTTATGGTTTTATCCAGTCTTATTCTGTGGCAGCATGTCTCAAATTTTGTTAAACAGTAAATCCATGGTATATTGATACATGTTACTCATACAAACAGTCCATGAACATCCAAATTTGGAAAACACTGAGCTAAGAAAAGTTAAATTTTCTTTATTTTAGGATTTTCCCCAAGCCTTTAATATACTAATGCATAAAAAGAATAAAATAGACTCAGTGTTTCTCAAACTTTTTTTTCCTGTAGAATCCCTTTTGCCACAGTGGAGCATTTGAAAGGACTAGAGTCTTCTTCAGCAGCACTTCTCAAAATTTACTGTGCACGTGAATCAGCTAGGGGTCTTATTAAGAAGCAGATTCCAACTCAGGAGGTCTGGCGTGGGGCCAAAGATTCTGCATTTGTGATGAATTCCCAGTGGACACTGATATCGCTGATCTGCACACCAGACTTGGAGAACCAAGACTCTAAAGGAATATCACCTGACATATAACTTGAGAAAAATTATCTTTGCTAGGCAAATCACCAGAAGAATGTTGTCTCAAATTAAACTATAGTCGGGAGCAGTAAAACTACACTAACCAGCGGTCAGACTGCCCAGTTCTAGGTGAAACAAGAGAGCTGGTCCCACCTGGCTGAACTTGAAGATAACCTTTCACATTTTCAGGTGTCAGTCCTTTCATCTATAAATTCACTGAGTTTGCACTAGCCCAGTAGAGTTACTATGAGGGTGAAATTAAATTCTGTGAAAGAGCCCTTTGTAAAATCTGCATCATTCTACCAACATGGGTTAGAAGGTTAAGGTACCTTCACATGGAAGCTAGAACTTTGTGTTGGAGTCATGCTTATTGTTGCCACAAACCTTTTAGTTTTCTACAAAATGTGTGAACCAGCCATGCTGGGCCCAAACTCACTTGTTTCCCCCTTCCAGCCATTGCCTATGTCAGGGTGACCGACTCTGCTAATCATATGTACTAATGAACTGACAGGCTGTCTGAAGCTCTCCAATGACAAGGACTCTCTCTTAACTCTATGAAAAATAACTCCTTGGTCAATTAGTAATTTCTGCTATGAGTGTTAGAGAAATAGAATGTGTAACCCACTCTTACCCCCGCTACCCCAACCCTGGGGCCTAGCTCTCCACTTTCCTTATTATCACTCATAAACTGATAATAGCCCAGGTGTGGCTAACAGCTCCTTGTTCTCCAAAGCATAAAGCCAACAGGTAGCATGTGAGTAGCCAGAGCAGCCATAGACTCTGCCCTGCCTTCCCCACACTCCAGTCTGGTCTGTGGATAAAAGTTCTGGGGCCAAAGGGTCACTCTACTCTTGGAAGGTCCTAGGAAGTCCCTGATGGAAAGCCAGCTGATGTGAAGAGCCGACTCACTGGAAAAGACCCTGATGCTGGGAAAGATTGAGTGCAGGAGGAAAAGGGGATGACAGAGGTGAGATGGTTGGATGGCATCACTGACTCAATGGGCATGAGTTTGAGCAAGCTCCAGGAGATAGTGAAGGCCAGAAAAGCCTGGTACTACCGGTGATTTATTGTTCATTCACTCAGTCGTGTCCAACTCTTTGCAATCCCAGGGACTGCAGCTCGCCAGGCTTCCCTGTCCTTCACTGTTTCCCAGAGTTTGCTCAAATTCATGTCCACTGAGTCAGTGATACCATCCAACATTTCATCCTTTGTGTCCAAGAGTTGGACACGACTGAGCGACTGAACAACAACACAAAGGAAGTCCCCTAAGCCTCAGGTTTTCCTTAATCTTACAGATGCTGATTGCCCCCAAACTGGCCTTGTCTCTATTCAAACTTATATTTCACTGGGATTGAAAAGATCTCCAGATCACTTCAAACGTGGGTGAAGTCAAAATGCCATGGTCAGTGATAGCAATCTTGGGCTGCTTCTCTCCAGCTCATACTGCTCTATATTAAAAATGTCCACAGTTCAGTATATTGTAGGAACCTTAAACTCTCATCCAGAGAAATAGTGCTACATTCTCTCAGTTACTCAGACCAGGAGCCATGCTATCATCACCGACTGTCCCTCTGCCTTTCCAGCTCACTCTGGTCCACCTCCAGTGGCACCGAGTTTGGAGAGGATGGACACCCACTAGGCTAAAGCACTTCACAATTCCCTTCCAGGATCCGGAGAGGAAGCCGGCACAAGTGAACTCCCTGCCCCCACTGTTCCCTCTTCCTGGGGTCATGTCTGATTGGCTCCGGGGCGAGCATTCATCCTAGCTGGGCCAAGCAGAGTCCCCTCAATGGGAATTTTAAATGGGAGAGAAAGAAAGAGGGCCGTATTAACTCAGAAGCTACCTGCTTTCTTCCCTGGAACACAGGAATGCAGAGGAAGTCAATATTTAGATACAGAAAGGAGATGATGAAGATGAGGGAAAAGCAGGGAAGAGGAGAGACAAAGAGCACCAACTGTAACCTCTCGAGTCCTAGTTCCCTTGTCCTAGGTCCTGTCAGATACAACTGTACTCTTATAATAAAGACCCATTTTATTTAAATGAACACCTGGGTATTTCTAATATAAATACAAGAATTCTAATCATAGGCTTTCACCAATTCTATCCTAGCAACATGTCTCAAATGAGAGTTTGTTTCTACCTTAATTCATCTCCTTTCAGAATATCACTTCTCTATACTTGGATGGCTGCAATAACCACTCAGGTGGATATTCGTCTAGTTTGTCATTTTGTAAGATGATTGTTTTCTAAATAAAGAAAACAAATCTAAGACATTCATAAATCATCCTCCTACTCAAAGAGAGTTGTAATTCCCCATAGTTAAACTCTGAACTCCTTTACCTCATATACAGACTCTTCAAGATTTCAAAAAAAGTGATCAATATTCACTACCTGATGCATAAGTTTCAAATAACATGAAACTCAATATAAACCTGCTTGAAAGTAACACAGGTAATATAACAGATACTAAAACTGACGTACTCGATACTAATTCTAATCTTCTTGGTCTACCCAATACTGGAGAGGCTGGAAAATCAGAGGCTGCACTTTCCAGTGTTCTGAGCGCTGGAAGGAAAAGCATGGGCTTTCTGGAAGCACGTTATGCCTCAGACTTTCCCTCTGTACCTCACCATTCGCTTCCTTGGCCCCACCTGCCCCCTCACACATATCTACCTCGGCATCATTTCTTAGGCCGCATGGCCAAGGCCATAAATCTGTGCCCTTGTTTAGTGTGGCATGTCCTCTACCTCTAATCCAATCTCCCTTCTGTGTGTTCTCGGTGCTTGCTCATTCAGTTTGACAGCTATTTAATAAACCTATTTGCTTTCCTTTGACATGAGGCAGAAGTGGTGGGTGTTGAAGAGCTGTGAGGCCCTCGTGGACAATGAAACCCTTTCCCACTCAACACTCTTCCAGCTCAGTACAGATAAATTGTGGAGAACTTGAAATTAACCCAAGCTATCTTCTTTTCTTAAGGAAAAAAAAATCACTGGAGACCCAAGAAGCAGAGCAAGTGAAGTAAGTGAAAGGAATGGCAGAAGAAATCATATTTCCTGGCTCCAAGGGCAGGGGTGAGCCCAGATCAGGGGCCTGTGAGCCTTCCCTCAATCTAGCTTTTATCACTTCAAAGCAGAAGGTCTTCAAGGAATGCCCTTTATGACTGATTCTGTCTTCAAAAACATGAAAGAAAAAGCATATTTTCTTAAGTCCACTTGCTGGGAGCCAAGTGTTTTCTCCAAGGTGACTGGACCACAAATCTTTGCAACCAGGATACAATTTAGTGTGACAGAAACAGTACTGGTTTCACAGTCAGCAGACTAGGCTGAAATTCTGACTTCACCTCTCATAAGATTCATGAAGATGGGACATTTATCTCAGATCTCTGAGCCTCAGTTTCCCTCTCTATAAGATGGAGAAGCCATTCACTTCACAAGGTTGTCATTGGGATTAAATGAGAGAGCAAAGGTGAATATTCTTGGTACATAGTAGTTGTTCAATGAATTGTACCTAATATTATTTATTGCTGATAGTAATAACAAGAAAATGTACTATCTATTCCATCTGTAAATAAACATGTATTCTTGCTGTTTACTGATGTATTGCATAGAATGTGTTTCCTGAGTCAAGACTCTATCTAGGGTGTCCAAAAATTCCTGAAAAGTGTGTAAATTATCCCTTTTGTTAAATGCATGGTTGTCTAGATAAATGGCCACAGGGAAGGACTATGTAAATTCTACTGACTATACATGCTGTGGACTTTCAAAATTGCTCCTCCTGGGGACCTGATTTGCATATCAGTCAGTAAGGGGGATGGTAAGGTTGGGGGAGATCCAAGACAAATATTGTTTTTTAAGGTAATTATTTCACTTGTGATTTCTCCATAAGCTTCAAGCAAGGGAGAAAGCACTGTTTTTTTTAATAAGCATGAGTGGACCATTTATAGACCAGAAGGCTTAAGGTGATTTAAAAGTTCAAGATTCACAGCAACATCTACTCAGATATCCCAGACCCAATTCTCAGGGTCCTTTTCTTCTGAACTAGAGTTCCAGGCTCTGAAATCAACCTTCACTAAAGCTCCACTGTTCCGTACCTGATACTTCACAGTGTTTTTATTTTGATAATAGATTAGTGTTTCCTTAATGCTGCCTAGGATGTCCTCTGAGTGTTATAGTTTGCCTTGAATTTGGTGGTTAATCATGATGAGACAGTCTCTATCTTTGTTTAACGAATCCATGTATTCAGTAACAACTACTCAAGCCCACAATGCTTGTGGCTACTGCTTCCCACATTCACCCAAGTGTACCACCTAACACATGCCCTTCCATTGATAGCCCAATCATGTCTACCACCTGTACACATTTTAACAACCATACCATAAAGCATGCTAAGGACTCTTCATGGGATTCTCATTGCCAATTGGTTGGCCATTTACCCAGCTCCAAAATCCTATTTTAGAGTTCATTCCTAGGACCATTTTTGGTTCAATCTTCTGGAAACAGATCCTGAAGTGGAAAGCTGATGCATAAAGTTTACTAGTATATACTCTAAAATGATAAAGTGGGAAAGGCAGGGCTAAGAACAGAGAGAAGCTGATCTGCAATGTTGTTGCAACTGAAGCCTTGGCTGATCGTATGGGGAGCTTTGGAGAAGGGATGGTCCTTTAGAGTGTCCAAAGTAAGGCAAGGGGTTGGGTCTTTGAATCCCTGCACTAATGGCCATGACAGTCATTAGTCACGGCCATTCCATGGAAGACAAGTGGGCAAGGCATTTCTCTGGAGCCAAGGGCAATATCCAGTAAGGAAAGCAGATGTAAGTTATCCTGACTGATATTCCCAGCACTGGGGCATGGGTCTGTGAGTCCTAAAGAGGGCATCTGGGCAGGGTACCATAGCATCAACTACATCATGTAACTAACATCCCACTTAAGATATAAAACATTTCCTTCTATATAGTAGGATCTTATTAGTTATCTATTTTATATACAGCACTGTGTACATGTAAACCCCAGTCTCCCAATTTATCCCAGGGAACTCTTAATGTTCTGTAATGACTTCTATGAGTGGTATATGTATATGTATAACTGATTCACTTTGCTGAACAGCAGAAACGGACACAACGCTGTAAATCAACTGTACTCCAATAAAAATTAATTGAAAGAAATAAAGACTAAAAAAGATATAAAACATTCCCATCATCCCAGAAAGTTCCTAGTGCCCTTTGCAGTCACTCTCTGCCCCTTGCCCCACCCCTAAAAGAAAACCATGGCTCTGATTTCTATCACTATAGGTGATTTTTGTGAGTTTTACAAATTTGTATAAACAGAATCGCAAAGAAAGTAGTCTGTTTTGTCTAGCACCCATACTTGTTTTTAGATTTAATCACATTTTTGTGTATATCAGAAATTTGTTATTAATTCCATTATATGAATATACCACACAGGTTGTTTATACATTAACCTATTGATGGGCATGTTTTCTGTTTCCAGTTTCTCATTATTAAGAATAAGACCATTATGAACATTCTTGAACAAATCTATGTATGGGTATACGCTTTCATCCCTTTTGGGTAAACACCCAGAAATGAACTGGTGGTTGTGGTATAGGTGTATTCTTAACAGCTAGAGAATAAGGGCTAGACAGTTATCCAAAGTGGTTATCCATTTGCCCTTTCAACAGCAACATATGTGAGTCCCATTTTTCCACATCAAGTCAACTATAAGCCTTTTGAATTATTACAACTACCTGAGTGGCTATGAAGTGATAACACCTTGTGCTTTCTAAACTGCATTTTCCTGATGAGTAATAACGTTGAGCACTCTGCATGATTTAAAGTCCATTTAGTGTCTGTTCAAGTCTTCAGCTTATTTTTTATTGGGTTGTTTATATTTTTATTACTGATTTGTAGTACTACATACTATAATATTTATGCATTTATAAAAGTATTTATTGTAATATACAAATGCATATCGTAGAGATATTTGTCTCAGTCTTTGGCTTTCTTCTCATTTTCTGGATAACATCTTTTGATATGCATAAACTTTTAATTTTGACATTCCCAATTTGCTTATTTCTTTATGGTTAGTGCTTTTTATATCTTAAATCTTTGACCTAGCTTCTGATATGAAGATGTGAAAATATTCTTAATTTTCTTCCAGAAGCTTTATTGCATTATTCTAAAAGTCAAGTCGCATTTGATACCACATTATGCTGTTCAAACACAAGAAATCTTTAGTAAAAGTGAGCAGTACAGAAAGTGGGAAGGAGGTGGCAATGGAGTGGGGAGCTGAGGCCAGCAGAAACAAAGTGGATGCCCGACCCAGACAATCAAAGTCTCCTGAGTGCCGGGGAAACCTGCTCCTCTCTGGTTGTCATCTTGAGGCTGCTCCTCTCCATTAGAGCTGGGGAGGTCAGCTCTGCCTTTTAAAAAGGGAACCTGCAAATGGAATTCACACAGTGCCATGACCCTTGATGTGCAGTGTGGTAGGCTCAGCCTGATTCATGTCCAAGTGCACACCACACATTCATGGCTGAGAGCTTGCCTCTCCTGCCCTCTCACACCCATCACTTCCCAGAATTCTGCAGCCTGCTCTCCCTGACAATGTTTTGATATGTCCACTGAACCTCTGCAAGGGCACCAGCTCATTTTTGGTTCCTGAACACACTTATTTCAAGAAGGTCAGTTTCAATTCTCTGTGACTTTGACTTCACCACTTCTCAACTTTGAAGCCTGAGACAAAGAGGCACTGGTACTTACTGTACAGCTATGACCTCCAGTCCCCTGAGTCTCCACATGGGCCTTTTACATCAATAGCCCTTTCAGAGAAAGATGAGGGAAGCATGTGCCCTGGAAACTGGGTCATCGGCAGCCCTTCCCACATCCTCTTCACAGAAAGACTGCCTGGCCCCCAGTCCTCTGCTGCCTGGATTGTGGTTTGTGTCCTGTGATACCTGAGCCACACCTGATTTGGTCAATTTGAGTCACATGATCCAGGACCACATGATCTGGGAGAACCAGAGGCTGACCAACAATCTTATAGTAGCCCCATGGAGGCGGGGCGGGGGCGGTGGAAAAGATCCTCCTCTGATTAGATTCTTTCTCTTGAGAATTTGAACTCAAACACATGGGAAGAATTTTCCAATATACAGTCAGAGGTGAAGCAAGATGTAGCAAGAAACAGGTCACAGGGAGCAGTTAGGCAGACAGAGCAAGAGATACCAGGAAAGGACACCCAGGAAAGAACAATGGCTCCCACCTTATCAGGTTTTTTTAAACAAATCTCTTAAGTGCTTACTTCGAGATGTGTGCTCAGGCAATAAGAACTCAGAGGAATGGAAATGTGACTTTTGAAAATAGCCATCCTGCTGGGATTATGGGACACTCATGCAGCATTTTCGCAATTTTCTACAGTGTCAATCTTAGAAGTAAAGTGCTTTTTGTTAAAACCATGTATTAAGGGAGTGACATTCTGATAAAGGCAGTGGACATTTTATGCCCACAGAGCAACACCCACAGAGAATGGGTATTTTCCAGACTGTGCCAAGGGAACACAAATCACAGTTGCAGACTCTGAACAGTTAGACTTCACACTCAGTTATGTGCACGAGCTGACCATGGGGATGTGGTCAGCGAGGATTATTAACACCAACACACACACACACACACACACACACAAACACACTTCTCTGAAAATGGAGGCTCAGCAACAATTCATTCATGGGAATTAGCTCTTCAGAAGAAAGCTCACAACTCACTTGGCAGAGGGTAGGGGTAGGGAGTGGCAGTGGGGGGTAATGCCTCAGCTGACCAGCGAGACCACTACAGCAGCAATGGACAAAGGAGTGTTCTATCACTTTCTTTTACATTGCAGAGAATCGGGACATTTTGTGCTCTGGTATAGGCAAAATGAGAAGAAAGGCCTCACGTTGAAAGTAAAGGTTGGTGCTCAAAGATCAAGGTGAACACTGGGACCCCACAGAGTCTTCTGTCTGAGTGTGGAAAGCATCCCATACTCATAGAAAATTCGAGCTAGAAGAAACTTGAGCAACACTAGCCCAAGCTCATTGTTTAACAGGTGAGGAAGATAAGGCACAAAGACAAAATCACGGACCCCAGCACTGAGGCTGTCTCACAGCCTGCCCCAAAACAGGGTCCCCGGGTGACGCACGGGCACACAGTGTGAGAAGAAGCACTGCCAACGTGCCACCGATGTGGCTCCTTCTCAAGAAAACAAATAGCAAGTTCCACCAGTTACAATTCCGCAATAAAAAAGACCACCACGCTGGTATTAAGTATTGGCATTTGTAATCCATTTTCTAGAGCTGCTGCAACAAATTTAACGGCTTAAAACAACAGGAATTTATACTCTCATAGTTCTGAATACCAGAAGTCTGAAATGAAGGGCCAACAGGGCTGCACTTTCTCCAAAGGCTCTAGAGAGGGAGTCATTTTTGCCGCTTTCAGCAATTCCTTGGTTTGGAGCTGTGCTGTGCTGTGCTTAGCTTAGTCACTCAGTCATGTCACACTCTTTGTGATTCCATGGACTGTAGCCTGCTAGGCTCCTCTGTCCATAGGGATTCTCCAGGCAAGTATACTGGAGTGGGTTGCCATGCCTTTCTCCAGGGGATCTTCCCAAACCAGGGATCGAACCCAGGTCTCCTGCATTGCAGGTGGATTCTTTACCAACTTAGCCACCAGGGAATCCCAACAATACTGGAGTGGATAGCCTATCCCTTTTCCAGGGATCTTCTTGACCCAGGAATTGAACTGGAGTCTCCTGCATTGCAGACAGACTCTTTACCAGTGGTTTGTGGCTCAGTTCAGTTCAGTTCAGTCGCTCAGTCGTGTCCGACTCTTTGTGACCTCATGAATCACAGCACGCCAGGCCTCCCTGTCCATTGCCAACTCCCGGAGTTCACTCAAATTCACGTCCATTGAGTTGGTGATGCCATCCAGGCATCTCATCCTCTGTCATCCCCTTCTCCTCCTGCCCCCAATCCCTCCCAGCATCGGAGTCTTTTCCAATGAGTCAACTCTTCGCATGAGGTGGTCAAAGTACTGGAGTTTCAGCTTTAGCATCATTCCTTCCAAAGAACACCCAGGACTGATGTCCTTTAGAATGGACTGGTTGGATCTCATGCAGTCCAAGGGACTCTCAAGAGTCTTCTCCAACACCACAGTTCAAAAGCATCAGTTCTTCGGTGCTCAGCTTTCTTCACAGTCCAACTCTCACATCCATACATGACCACTGGAAAAACCATAGCCTTGACTAGACAGACCTTTGTTCGCAAATAATGTCTCTGCTTTTCAATATGCTATCTAGGTTGGTCATAACTTTCTTTCCAAGGAGTAAGTGTCTTTTAATTTCATGGCTGCAATCACCATCTGAAGTGATTTTGGAGCCCCCCAAAATTAAGTCTGACAGTGTTTCCACTGTTTCCCCATCTATTTGCCATGAAGTGATGGGACCGGATGCCATGATCTTCGTTTTCTGAATGTTGAGCTTTATGTCAACTTTTTCACTCTCCTCTTTCACTTTCATCAAGAGGCTTTTTAGTTCCTCTTCACTTTCTGCCACAAGGGTGGTGTCATCTGCATCTGAGGTTATTGATATTTCTCCCAGCAATCTTGATTCCAGCTTGTGCTTCTTCCAGCCCGGCATTTCTCATGATGTACTCTGCATAGAAGTTAAGTAAGTAGGGTGACAATACAGCCTTGATGTAAAGTCCTTTTCCTATTTGGAACCAGTCTGTTGTTCCATGTCCAGTTCTAACTGTTGCTTCCTGACCTGCATATAGGTTTCTCAAGAGGCAGGTCAGGTGCTCTGGTATTCCCATCTCTCAGAATTTTCCACAGTTTATTGTGATCCACACAGTCAAAGGCTTTGGCATAGTCAATAAAGCAGAAATAGGTGTTTTTCTGGAACTCTCTTGCTTTTTCGATGATCCAGCAGATGTTGGCAATTTGATCTCCAGTTCCTCTGCCTTTTCTAAAACCAGCTTGAATATCTGGAAGTTCATGGTTCATGTATTGTTGAAGCCTGGCTTGGAGAATTTTGAGCATTACTTTACTAGCGTGTGAGATGAGTGCAATTGTGCAGTAGTTTGAGCATTCTTTGGTATTGCCTTTCTTTGGGATTGGAATGGAAACTGACCTTTTCCAGTCCTGTGGCCACTGCTGAGGTTTCCAAATTTGCTGGCATATTGAGTGCAGCAGTTTCACAGCATCATCTTTCAGGATTTGATATAGGTCAAGTGGAATTCCATCACCTCCACTAGCTTTGTTCATAGTGATGCAGAAGCGCCCAAGAGGAGCTACCCCAAGTCCGAGGTCAGGGGTGGCAGCCGGGAGGAGCTACCCAACGTCCAAGGAGTGATGGCTGCGTGGGCGCAGGAGGGCTGAGAGGCGCTACTCCACATTCAAGGTCAGGGGGGGCGGCGGTGAGGAGATACCCCTCGTCCAAGGAAAGGAGCAGCGGCTGCACTTTGCTGGAGCAGCTGTGAAGAGATACCCCACGTCCGAGGTAAGAGAAACCCAAGTAAGATGGTAGATGTTGTGAGAGGGCATCAGAGGGCAGACACACTGAAACCATAATCACAGAAAACTAGTCAATCTAATCACATGTACCTCAGCCTTGTCTAACTCAATGAAACTAAGCCATGCTGTGTCGGGCCACCCAAGACAGGCGGGTCATGGTGGAGAGGTCTGACAGAATGTGGTCCACTGGAGAAGGGAATGGCAAACCACTTCAGTATTCTTGCCTTGAGAACCCCATGAACAGTATGAAATGGCAAAATGATAGGATACTGAAAAAGGAACTCCCCAGGTCAGTAGGTGCCCCATATGCTACTGGAGATCAGTGGAGAAATAACTCCAGAAAGAATGAAGGGATGGAGCCAAAGCAAAAACCATACCCAGTTGTGGATGTGACTGGTGATAGAAGCAAGGTCTGATGCTGTAAAGAGCAATATTGCACAGGAACCTGGAATGTTAGGTCCATAAATCAAGGCAAATTGGAAGTGGTCAAACAAGAGATGGCAAGAGTGAATGTCGACATTCTAGGAATCAGCGAACTAAAATGGACTGGAATGGGTGAATTTAACTCAGATGACCATTAGATCTACTACTGTGGGCAGGAATCCCTTAGAAAAAATGGAGTAGCCATCAAAAGAGTCTGAAATGCAGTAGTTGGATGCAATCTCAAAAATGACAGAATGATCTGTTTGTTTCCAAGGCAAACCATTCAATATCATAGTAATCCAAGTCTATGCCCCAACCAGGAACGCTGAAGAAGCTGAAGTTGAATGGTTCTATGAAGACCTATAAGACCTTTTAGAACTAACACCCAAAAAAGATGTCCTTTTCATTATAGGGGACTGGAATGCAAAAGTAGGAAGTCAAGAAACACCGGGAGTAACAGGCAAATTTGGCCTTGGAATACAGAATGAAGCAGGGCAAAGGCTAATAGAGTTTTGCCAAGAGAACGCATTGGTCATAGCAAACACCCTCTTCCAACAACACAAGAGAAGACTCTACACATGGACATCACCAGATGGTCAACACTGAAATCAGATTGATTATATTCTCTGCAGCCAAAGATGGAGCTCTATCCAGTCAGCAAAAACAAGACCAGGAGCTGACTGTGGCTCAGATCATGAACTCCTTATTGCCAAATTCAGACTTAAATTGAAGAAAGTAGGGAAACCACTAGACCATTCAGGTATGACCTAAATCAAATCCCTTATGATTATACAGTGGAAGTGAGAAATAGATTTAAGGGCCTAGATCTGATAGATAGAGTGCCTGATGAACTATGGATGGAGGTTCATGGCATTGTACAGGAGACAGGGATCAAGACCATCCCCATGGAAAAGAAATGCAAAAAAGCAAAATGGCTGTCTGGGGAGGCCTTACAAATAGTTATGAAAAGAAAAGAAGTGAAAATCAAAGGAGAAAAGAAAAGATATAAGCATCTGAATGCAGAGTTCCAAAGAACAGCAAGGAGAGATAAGAAAGCCTTCTTCAGCGATCAATGCAAAGAAATAGAGGAAAACAACAGAATGCAAAAGACTAGAGATCTCTTCAAGAAAATTAGAGATACCAAGGGAACATTTCATGCAAAGATGGGCTTGATAAAGGACAGAAATAGTATGGACCTAACAGAAGCAGAAGATATTAAGAAGAGGTGGCAAGAATACACAGAAGAACTGTACGAAAAAGATGTTCACGACCCAGATAATCCCGATGGTGTGCTCACTCACCTACAGCCGGACATCCTGGAATGTGAAATCAAGTAGGTTTGTGGCTACATCCCTCCAATTTCTGTCTCTAACTTCAAATGGCCTCTCCTCTGTGTCTCAGATCTCCCTCTGCCTTCCTGTGACGTGGACACTTGTCATTGGACTTAGTGATCACCTGGATAATCCAGAATGATCTTATCTCCAAATCCAAATTGCAAATCCTTAATTACATTTGTGAAAACATTTTTTCCAGATATGATGATATATACAGGTTCTGGGTGGATATATATTTGGAGGCATTACTCACAATTGCATTATGGAGGTCAGTGAGGACAACGGTCTTCAAGATGTGAGGGCATCTCCCCGGAGAGACAGAAGAGAAGAGAAAGGGCAGGATGCCCCACAGTTGGAGGTGACCTTTAGCTGTTTAGGTCCCCTGATTTGTTTTAAATCATTCATTAAGAGTTCTCATGGGGACTTCTCTGATGGTTGTCCAGTGGATAAGACACTGCACTCCCAATGCTGGGGGCCCAGGTTCAATCCCTGGTCAAGGAACTAGATCCCATGTGCTACAACTAAGTGTTTGCATACTGCAACTAAGACCTGGTACTGCCAAATAAATTAAAAAAATTTTTTTTGGGGAAAAGAATCCTCATGAGTTTTGATTATCTAGAAAGAAGCATAAAAGAGAGAAGAGAGACACTCTTTTGCAGTCTCCTTGGGTCCTTGCTAGAGGAAGAGTATAGAAGACACTAATTCAGGTTATCCTGAGAGCATTGTGCTCTGGCAATGAGATTAAGGCATAGCTAGCATTAGAAGTCAGTCTAAAATATATCTCTTTTCTGTCAGCAAAACATTCCCCTCTTGCCCTCTCTATCTATGGGCCTCTTCTTCCCTCCAGCCCCTGCCTCTTGTCTGCTGGGTGCTCATCTGCTCCCAAGCAGATCAGCTTCAGCCCCCAAGCTGGTTCTGCAGACAGCCCTCTGCCCCCTCCCTCTCCAGCCCAGTGGCCAAGGGCCCGGCTTGTTAGGCTGTCGGGGCGCAGGTCTCCTTGCTAATTAGGAGCATTATCACTTTGTCAAGAAAAAACATGGACCCAGGAAAAGGCTCTGTTAAGTGTCCTGGACATCAGGGATCCTGACTGCAGGCAACTGAACTCTGGCATCTGCTTGACAGAATTGAAAGCTTCAGAGCTGTCCCCAAGTGCTCTGGAGAGACAGCTCATCTTCATTTTCCATCCAAAACCCCCCAAATCATGGCCAAGGGATGGCAATATCCGCAGGACATGAAAATATTTAACTTGTGGCAACATATATATATATATAAAACATAAAATTTAATATTTTTAACCATGTCTCTTTTTTTGACAGTTTAGTGGCATTAAATACTTCCACATTATTGTGCAACCATCATCCCCATCCATCTCCAGAACTCTTTTCATCTGAAACCCTGCACCCCTGAAGTAATAATTCTTCACCCCCTCCTCCCCTCGGCCCCTAGCAATCAGCATTATACTGTCTGTTTCTATGGATTTGATTTGACTGCTCTAGGTATCTCACAAGGGACACTGTACAATATTTTGTCTTTTTCTGTGGTTTACTTCACTAAGCATAATGGGCTCAAGGTTCATACATGTAGCACGTGTCAGAGTCTCCTTTTAATAGTCAAATAATATTCCATTGCATTTAAATACCAAATCTACTTATTCATTCATCTATCAATGGACATTTGGGTTGCTCAGGACACAGATTTTTAAAGTAAATACTTACTTTAAATTCTGAAGTCACTTCAGTAGGAGAAAGGAAAAGTCTAAATAGCCTAAAACTGACTAGTAAATAAAATGAAGGCCATCTTTGACACTCACTGAAAGTAACTCAGCAAATTTGGAAAAGGAAAAAATAAATCATCTTCCTTTTTACACATGCAAAAAGCCCCAAACTTTTCCAGAGAAAATAGGAGAGCTCTGTGACTCACTAATTATGCCAATAGCTGGCTGAGTTATGTCAGTTGCACCAAAGAGCCCATTAATTCTCAAAGAATTAAAGGGCAATAAAGCTACATTTTGGAGAAGGAAATGGCAACCCACTCCAGTATTCTTGCCTGGAGAATCCCAGGGACAGAGGAGCCTGGTGGGCTGCCGTCTATGGGGTCGCACAGAGTCGGACACGACTGAAGCGACTTAGCAGCAGCAGCAGCAGCAAAGCTACATTTGCCAATCAAATGAGACTGAATTATTTGGAAAGAACTTTGAGAATTATGAACCATGCCTCAAGATCTTGGTACAGCAGATGTGGGAGTGGCAGGCAGTGGTTTTCAGAGTTTCCAAGGTTCAGGGAAGTGGCGTCCTTCCTCCTGGGGCCTCTGATACCTGGCTATCCCGGCGCACATGATTTAAGAAACGCTGATTTGGGTATTAAGTGAAAAGCATACTGGCTCCACTATCGTATTCTCTGAAAACTGCTTTCACATTTTTTCCTAGTGGAGCAGTGTTTATTATTTGTCCTCATTTTATTAAGACAACTGATATATTTTTTTTAAAAACTTGGGTTACTGAATTTCTAGTTGATTAGATGATGGATAAAAGAGACTTTACTGTAGAGAAGGAACAAATTATGCCTTTCATTAAAAAAAAAAATTACATATTGGATTTATTTTTCCAATGGAAATTTTCTTTCTTCATTTTACCAGTAAAAATATGTGAGAAGGAAGACTCATAAATGCTGGGACATGCAGTAACTCAAGTAATGGGGAGTCCCCAGGGGGCAATTCACACATTCCTTCTTGGTGAGACAGAGATCTCTGGGGTAAAGTTGCACCATAAGTAAGAGAGGTGTGACATCCACGTGGCAGTGTTACTGGTCAAGAGAGGGTATTGAGTCACAGACTTTGGGCCTTAGGGATACTAAAACCAGCTCCTTAGTGTCCCCTTGAGGCATACTTCCCAGATTAGAGCACAAAGTTGGAAAATACAGCCCCTCCTGCTAGTCAGTCAAGCTGTGTTAAATGCACCACCAGACAAACCCAAGCATTTTGCTCTCTGGGATCCAGGAACCTTTCAGGATTTAAATTCTCAGAGTTAGGGTAACCTTCTGTCTTCTATTTCATCATCAATAAAATAGACATATATGTGCTTACCACCCACCCTGTCCTTGTCTTGTTATTTTTCCAAATAAATCTGGAACACCAAAGTTTCTAATCATTCTCCCAGCACTGTATTGAAAAGTAAACCACTGATGCTATGAAATGATTCTGGAGCACTTTCACTGACAGAGTCTGTCCCCAGAACTTAGTGTTGGGGTCACTAAGAAGTATTGTGACCATTTCAGGCTGAGTTTAAAAGAGAGCTGCTTGGGACTGGGCAGCATCCAGTGGCCAACAGTGCTAAAACCGTGAGCTGTGGCTGCTGGTACCCACATCATTTCCTCAAAGTAAACTCGAAATCCAAGTTCCAGTGAGGAATTTTACCTAGAGGGTGAGTAGTTGGTGGTCTTCACTGTGGCTGCCTTGAGTTATCAAGTTGCAAAATAAAGGAAGCTGGACAGGAAGGTCAATATTAGGCTTGGGGATCTCTTCTGCAGACTACTAATTAGTTCCTTCTTCCCAGGGGATCAGAAAGGCATTTCCACCTGTCTTTCCCCCCAAGGCTCAGGTTTCTTAGAATAAACAGAAACCAGAAAGAAGAGTGTCCAAGCTTTAGTCACGGAGGAATAGGACTGCTACCCTGCAAGCCTACTTACAAAGTGGTCCCACAGGCTACTAGCGCTTTTTCCTCTGGGACTGTTTGGAAGCCTTAAGTGAAGTTATATCATTTGGATTTTCCATTTGTTCTGTGTTTGTGCATTTCTCTTTGCAGTAAAGGACCCAGGCCATTCTCATACTCATTGCTGCTGATTGGAAACAATAATGACCATAATGACAATCATGGCTACCACTTGTCCATTTTCTATGTGGCCATCACTGTACTGCAGTCATATAGGCATCATCTTACCCAAGAACAGGAGGCCAGACTGAAACTGCCTGTCCCACACCATGATAGCTGAGACAAAGTTTTTGAGATTATGATGTGAGTTGACGGGGGGGAAACTTAAAAAGTGTATTTCAAAGCAGTGGTAATGGTCTTCATGTTATCACTGGGAAAACAACTTAAGAAAAGGAGTAAGCAGTCTTTTGGTGGCATCTTATAAAATAACTCTACTCAGAGTGGTCCACCGTATATTACGACCACCCACCTGTTCCCCTCCACATCAGCCAACACACACACTGTTGCATCATCACCAAACCTCACACTTTATTTCCCCAGTTGACCCTAGAAGGCTACACTTTATCTTGTTTGCTCTTTGGAGGAATGACCAAAACAAAACTAATCGTTAAAAAACAGTAAGCAGCAAGAAACTGAAGGAAGAAGTAACTCAGTGGAATCCCTCTCTGCCTCTGCTAGCTGTGTGAATCTGGACATGTGGTTTAACTCCCTGAACCTCAGTTCTTCATTGGAAAATAGTGTTATTAACAATTAAATATGACAATGCAATGGATAGGCACTTAAATAACTTGAAACACTCCACTTAAAAAATGGATTGTACTTACATTCCCTTTGTAGAGGCTAGAACACATTTACTTGTCCAAACAAGAAAACAAGATGATTTATTTTCTAAACATGATAAGAAGCCCTCATTTAACTTTTTGCGAATGCTGAAAATCAGCAGTACACCCTTGGAATCACTCATTTATAGCTCTCAGAAAGACTCCAAAGAGAAGACAGATCTTCTGGATCCCAAGAAAATGAACACGTCTTGCTTTTCAGTCAAGCACAGGCCATTCCATGTGCTTTCCTCTGGCCACCTTGCTAGAACACTTGGCAAGGAGGGTCTAGAGGGAGTCCTCAAGGGGTTGATTTGTGTAGATTCTATAATGTATTGCCTGTAACCTTACTGCTCTAAAACACTGGGCTTTGTATTAGGCTTTTCTGTGGCAGTCCTGCTTCCCCTATGGCCACAGCCCTCCTGTCTGGCAGCTGCAGAAGGAACATTCCCCACAGTTAAGGCCCAACAAGATTCAACTTTTACCATCATGATCTGGGTCTACCCTATCGGATTGCTTTGGAGCCAGCCTCAGAGGTTTGCTTAGCTGGCTATGGAGGAATTTTTACAATGAAAAAGAAAAAAAAAGTTGTCTGAGACAAATCTTACAGGGTCCTGAGGGAGACCCGAGGGTGGCTAATTGGAAAAACCATTTGCCCCCTTCACTGTTCCCCGTCCCCACCCCCCACGGCCGCCCCTGCCTTATCCAGAGCAGCCACCCTATCTGTAAATGGCGACCATGGAAAATGTACCCTGGCGACTTGGTGTGAAAGATAGGCAAGGCTCCTAAAAAATCTTCTCGGAGGCTTATCACCTTCTTCTGGCTCCACAGCGGGCTCAGGCTCTGGGGCTGGAGGAAACTGCCTGTCTGTGAGCCTAGACAGGGTCTCATCAACAACTGATAAGGCCCTCTGTGAACAAGCAGGCGCTGTGGGGCTCACTCGCTTCTCAAATGCCAGAGACATTTGTAGGAAAATATACAGGGTCCAATGACCTCCGTGAAGGAGGCCGGGCAAGCCCGCCATGTCAGCCGTGAAGCAGGGAGGCCCTACCTGCACTTGAAAAAGGAGAAAACATAGCAGTCACTCCACAGACTAGGGGACAAAAGTCTGGTGGTCAGGTGGGACATCCATGAACTGGCAACACTGATATGCCTGATGAATTCATCACAAAAGAAGCTCAATTCTATTCAGACTTTAAACAACCAAAGAGCTCCTGCAATCATAATTTCTGCAACCCTGTAGGAAGACAGTGGATATGAGAGTGATGCCCTCTCATAACATAAGACCTTGAGGTTCTTTCCCAGTGGAACCACTGAGGTCAACAAGGCAGAGTACTGGAAAGGAAGAAATTGGATTTTATACCCCAACTCTGCCCTCTAAGTATCCATGTAACATTAGATAAATCAGTTTCTCCAGGAAAATGCAAATATTTACTCAGACTGGTTCTCATTATGTGAAAGACATTTATAAATAAATGGTAGAACACTATATAAATAAAGGATTATTCCATTAAAAATACAATACTTAGACTATTTTCAGTGGTGAGAGCACTTGTACACTCAAGGCCTTTGAAAACTGTCAATTCCTATGCAGCCTATGCAGCAGGGTGAATTCAGTTAATCAAATGCAAATCGAGTTCCTTGCACTGTGGAAAATAACACCGTGGATGAAAAGACACAGCTCTTATACAAAGAACTGTAGTATCAGGCATGTGCTGTAATAAAGGAGTGAACATACTGTAATGGCAGGAAGATTGTTAAAAAAAGTCTCTCAGACAAAGTATAATCTGAGCAGAACCAAATGGTGGGATGGTTTCGACCAGGCAGAGCAGCTGAGGAGAAATCAACAGGAAGAACAAAACAACGGGACAGACCCACTGAGGGAGGGTAACAGCAGGAAGCAGGCTGGTGGGGCTGCACCGAAAGTGGTAATGAAGATACCTGAGGGCAGGGGGAGGCACAGGGGCCCGAGCGAGGCGTCTTGAAGGCCAGGTTATGGAGCTTAGGTTGTATTATGCGGGCACGGAGAGAAGCGGAAGGTGTGTGAGGAGGAGAGCCACGCGGAGCGGTGGACTGTGGCAGGAGATACAGGGCGGGAGGGAGGTGGGAGGAGCCACACACACTAGATGGAGGGTGCAGGTGCGGGCGGGAAGGCAGGGCTGCTCAGAAGAGGCTTTTGCTGTGTGTTGAGTCTCTGACAATCCAGCTTCATTTTTTTCTAACTGGTTAACTATTTGCCCCAATATCACTTATTAAACAGTCTATTCTTTATCTAGTGGTTTGAAATATCATTTTTTATCAAATCTCAGTATTTCATTCCAACAATTGGTATGTCTATCTGTTTAGGTGTCAATCTTGTATTGTTTTACTTATCATAACTTTAAAACATGTCTTCATATCTGGTAAGGCAAGTCCTCCTTCATTATTCTTCTTTTTCTAAATTTTATTTGTTAGTCTCATTTACTCTTTCAGATGAATTCTAAAATAATTTTATGTGTTCTCAAAAATAATGCTATTGGAATTTTATTGGAATTGTACCACATTTACAAATTAAAAAAGAATTGACATCTTTACAATACCAAGTTTCCACAAGAAAACATGGTTCACATTTCCATTTACTCAAATTTGCTTTTATGTTCCTCAGTAATGCTGTGAAGTATGTAATACACAGATGGACACCGCTCAGTTCTTGCTGATGTTATCCCTAAGTATGTTATGTTTTCAGTTGCCAAATGGGATTTTTCCTACTGTATCTTCCAACACATTATCACTGTTATATAGGTAAGCCATTATTTTATCTCCCTGTTACCTGCCAAATTCTGTTACTAATTCAAATAACTTTTCAATAGATTCCTCTGGATTTCCTGAATATGACTGTACTGCCTCAGGTTGGTTAAGCAGGAACTGTTGTCCACGATCCTCTTCTCTACATTGCTCTGAGTTAGAATTAGCCAAAAGGGGAATAGGGACAATGTTTGGACATGAAGGTAGAGCAGTAATCATTATTCTCTGAAGGTCATTCACACTGAGTATCAGACAGATTCAGATCACCACAAGCCCCAAAGCCTTATAGACACACAGCAGCACGTGCCAAGAGATGACAGCTACACGAAGACACAGTCATGTCTGACTCTGTGCAACCCCATAGACTGTAGCGGCCAAGCTCCTCTGTCCATGGAGTTCTCCAGGCAAGAGTGGGTAGCCATTCCCTTCTCCAGGCAATCTTCCCAAACCAGGGATCAAACCCAGATTTCCTGCATTGCAGGCAGATTCGTTACCATCTGAGCCACCAGGGAAGCCCTTGTAAGCAGAAGCATGTTTCAAATACTGAATGTGATATGTTTACACAGAAAATTATTTGTTGTTTCTCTGAAATTCAAGTTTAATTAGAATTTAACACATGTACACTTTTTCCCCCTCTTAAATTTGTCAGTCTTACATTAAAGTTTACCTCAGTTCTGTCTATTTAATTTATAGAGAATAAAGCTTCAACCCAAGGATGGTAATGGAACCTGGCTAAGGTCACCCATCCTGGTAGTGGCAGAACCTTGGGACAAGTCCACAAGGCCTGATCTCCAGCCCAGGATGTTTGTTTGTTTGGTTTCCCCCACTGTATTGATGAGAAAGCTGATATGGAAATGGAGATTGGCTCTCCTCAAAACAAATCAAACCAGTCAATCCTAAAGGAAATCAGTCCTGAATATTCATTGGAAGGACTGATGCTGAAGCTGAAACTCCAATACTTTGGCCATCTGATGTGAAGAACTGACTCATTGGAAAAGACCCTGATGATGGGAAAGATTGAAGGCAGGAGGAGAAGAACAACAGAGGATGAGAAGCTTGGATGGCATCACTGACTCGATGGACATGAGTCTGAGCAATCTCTGGGAGCTGGTGATGAACATGCCTGGCCTGCTGTAGTCCATGGGGGTCGCAAAGAGTCAAACATGACTGAGTGACTGAACTGAACTGATCACGACTGCACAGCTGGTGACAGAGAATTAATTTAGAGGATTTAATAGCGTATTTGGAGATGGTTCTCACATTGGCAATCTGTATGGCAATCCAGAGTAAGCTTGTTGGACAAAAAACTTTTGAATTTTGAGATTTATATGTGCTAGGGATCTCAGTTGCCAGAATTTCTGACTGAGACTAGGAGTTTAGCCACAAGCTCCTTGTCCTAACAAAGGGTTGCCAAAGGAAACTGTAAGAGGGACAGCCCTCTCTTGAAGCCATGAGTGTTTTGATTAAGCCTTACATTCCTTTTAGCATTGATTACCTCCAGGAGAAAGAAGGAAGGAAAGAGGGGAGTGGAGAGGAAGAAGGGAAAATTAGGTTACTAAATGGAATAGTAGATGAAGAGTATTTATCACGATGCAAATAATAAATACATTTCCCCCCCACTATCTGAAAGGAGAGCATTCCTAAGAAATCTTTTGTAAAGCAGAAATGACATAAAGCAAAGAAGCACTTTTCTTCATTAAAGAGAAAACTCCTTTCGAATAGCAAAAACAGGTACTGATGAAGGTCTTTCATAAAAGTAAAGTGGCATAAATTGAACTTTCAAAAAGCAAGGGATCCCTGTATAAGGTTCTTTTTTTGACAGTAGTCTCTTAAGAGAAGTGACTCATCATATGATGTCCTCATCACAATTGCACTGTTGGTGACAGAGAATGAATTTAGGAGCAAGGAGTAGGGGCAAATAAAAACAAGGATTTCTGGAGCTAAAACCCTCCTTATAGAGCTTACACGGAGCAGGTTACTTTGCATGCTGCTCTCCTACACAGATGCACACATATCCCCCATTTACATAGCTGAAACGTTTAAAATGGTAAGAGCAATCATGAAAAGGAAGTATGCATTATAAGGTATATGTGAAAAAGAGGGGTGCTATCTTACATCCCACTTCATAAAATACTAAGAAAAGTGACAACAATAATTAGTGTTAATAGGTGTCAGGAACTCTGACATACCTCAGCCCAGGGATGGGACATCACCTTAATTCCTTGATTTCTCCTAAATGAACACAATGGGAAGAGGTGTAAAGCAAGCATTTACAAACATTTTGGGGGTCACCATGAGGAAAGATTATATCAAAATAAAGTCAGTCCCCACCATTTGAGGATTCCACAACTATGAGTTCACTTACTTGATAAAAATATTTTGTAATCCCAAATTCAAAACTCACAGTGGTTATTCATGAACATGAGCAGAGTGGAAAAGTATTTAAGTTACCCAACATGCACAGTCTCGGCTGAGGTGAGAACAAGGCAACACTCTGCCCTCTGGTTTCCGCTCACACTGTAAATGAGAGTTCTCTTTGCAGTCCATTTAGTGCCATTTTCCCCACATTTTTGTGCTTTTCTGCTGATGGTTTCACTGTTTACAATGCCCCCCATGCATAGTGTTGAATTGTTGTCTAGTGTTCCTAAGTGCAAGAGACTACGATGTGCCTTATAGAGACAACATGTGTATAGATAAATGACTTTCAATCACAATTTATAGTGCCACTGGCCATGAGTTCAATGTTAATGAAGCAACAATATATTAAAAGATGTCTTTAAATAGAAACACACATGAGACAAGTTTATATACTGACAATGATGAAAATGTTTGACCAGAGGCTCACAGGAACCTTGTATTTTCCCTTGTACTAATCTTGCAGGAACCACGAATAGCTCAGAATTCGTTAATACAGGATTCGCACAAGACTAAGACTGAATCAACTATGTAATACAAAGAACTTAAGAGCATATATTAAACAATTCAATTATTAAAAGTATCTCCATCATACCTACCATTGGGAATGTCTTTCTCTTCAGCTGTTAACCACCAGCTACTCGCCTAGGCTGCCTCTCTCCAGTCTCTTGTCATATTTCTCTGCTCGCCCCCCATTCCCTATTCTGGGACCAGATATTCTCCTTCTGGAGATCTCTTTGGAAGCCCAGCTTGGGAGGCAGAATAGCTTGTTTCTCTCTGCCTAACTTGGACCTCACACCATGCTCTATGGGGTCTTTTTACAAGATGGTTCACTGAGGCATTGCACAAAACAAAAACAGATATCCTCCTGACAAATTCTTCTGTCATGTTTGAAATTAATCTTTCCCCACCCCCAAACATACACATATTTGTGTATATTTTCTGATGCACATTTGATGAGCCAGTTGATGGTACTGAGAGCACAATTGTACTTGGGGTTTAGCTTGGAAATAAACCTTCAAGAAGCGCTTTGGGCCACCTTTGTATTCATACTTTTGCCAGTGAGAAGAGAAAGGCAGCGCTTGTGGTAAGAACCAGAGAGTCCTAATTTTTCACATCAACACCTATTTTCAAAGGAGGCAGTTGGAGGTGATTTAGACAAGCTTCTCAAATTTTGCCCTGGGAAAACCATGGAGGAGCTGATTGGATAATTTTTTGTTTTTCTGAACTGGTCTTGTCACCTAAAAGAAAGTTGACAGTCCCCTATCAGGGCCCCTTTATGTCATCACCAAATCACTCCTGCCTCCATAAGAAAAACTTAAGCAGGAGTCCAATCTGCTGTACAGACATGACCTCACAGGGTCTCAGATATAGGGCCTCATTTTATGTTAAATGGTATTTTTTTCCTTTTTTGTCTTGCCACATGAGAAATCTGCTTTTAGAATGCATGGGAGAGGACTGTCTGCTACTTCTTATTAGTATAACTTCTAAGAGACCTGAGAAAACATGATTACAGCCATTGTTCAAACAAAGAAAAACATCAGATCTAAAAACAGTAAATGCAATGATTTAGACCATGTTAAGTGTTTTAAAAAAGGGTCAAAAGAAGGTGAGGAGAATTGATCGGTAAGCTGGCTGCTAAAACATTTTAAATGAAAATGTGTGTGTGTGTGTGTGTGTGTGTGTGTGTGTACATATATAGCCTATGGCTTGGTTTTCTTTTTTTTTAATTGAGAATTTCTCTGCCTTTGCTTCTGTACCTTATGGAGTTTCCCCAACTATTTTTTCTCAGTTATGAAGGGAAAAAGTTTGGGATTGGTTAAGGTCAATGTGTAAAACAGGATTATTATAGATGATAAATCAGAAGTCTTAGTTTTTCTGACATTTTGCAGTAATCTTTCTTGGGAAGAAAGTAACACATTTTTCTACTACTTGTTTATCTGTTTTTATTTTGAAAATAAATTTTTTGACATTTAAGAATTGCAAAAAATTCCTATGGGAAGAACCAGACTAGAAATAGATTGTGATGGACTTGGAAATCAGTAGACACTGTGAAAGATAGTGTAATAAGATACATAAGGGTTTGCTAATTGAGCTGGGAGTTCATGAGGGAGAGGAGTTGATAGCTCTGAAGTGATTTGGGAGGGAATAACATGTCAGCATTAGAATAAAATGAAAAAATGAATCAGCACAAAGTGATTTTGGAGTTCATCTGCTGTGAATATACTTAAATGGGATGCTATTTTTGGCAACAGTTGCTATTATTTTACTCTAATAAATATTTATAAATTGTTTCAAAATTCTTTATCAACTGACTGTAGTGAGTGTGCAGTGTGAGTATTTAGTTTTGGCATATTTATGTATAAGAGTGTGTAGGAGGAGGTGAATATGATAAGAAATAACAGCAATGTGTCTTCATTCAAAATAAATGCCCTAGATTCTGGCCAGATTTTAAAATAAATTCTAATATTTTAAAAATAGACTAGAAATGAAGTTCTAGCTCAAAATGGTATTGGCTAGTAGCTCTGTGTTTAATAGCGTCCAACTTCTCAATGAGTTAAATAGGAATACCAAAAAAGTGATGAAATGTAAAATGATCCTGCATTTTATACCGCCACTGATTTCAGAGACTTCTGAAAGTCTGTCTGTACCACCCAGAAAATTGGTCATAAGTCTTTCCTTCAGTGACTGAATACATGTGCCTACAAATCTCTCTGCTCTGTTTCACATCTCCGTATGGCCAAAGAGCAAAAGCCAGCTATCAGCTGGGTAGAAATACAAACAGGAAGCTTTCATCTGAGCATTGTACACGGGATAGGTAACCACCATGAGAAACTATTATAGATATAGATATGTGCAGATGAACATTGGTAGACACGGAAATGATGCTTGCTCACACATTCCATCATTACTATAGGTGGACATCAGACATAGGGGACGATATCATCTGAATGAAAAGAAGACATAGTAGTAGTAAGCTAGGAGTTAGATTGGAAAGTATGCACATCAACCAGCCTGCAATTGTAGACCTGAAAAGGGACATTAGACCATTACATGAGCACAGTAAGAGCAGGCACAAGGTTAATTCACATACCCAATGTCTAGAAAGATTTCACCTTCCTCACAATTAATTCATTAAACAAATGTCCACTGAGCCTCTACTGTATGCCAGGCCCTGTTCTAGACAGTGACTGGGTAAGAAAAGGAAAGTACTGCAAAACTGAGGGGAAATAATAATGTAATAAAAATTCAGAACAAAAGCAAAAACCTAGGAAATGTCCAATGTAAGATTCAGAATAAAATTTCAGAAAACTAATTGGCATGTACAAAAGAGAACAACAAGAAATAACCTTAATAAATGTAAGCAAATCTATTATTAAAAATCTAAATTCAAGAGAATAAGATGAGACAAGAGGTAACAAAATAAAGAGGTATTACAGACTACAGAGAGATAATTTAAAAAAAACAAAACTTGAAAGTCAATGCTATGCTAAGTCACTTCAGTCGTTTCCAACTCTGTGCGACCCCATTGATGGCCCCCCACCAGGCTCCCCCATCCCTGGGATTCTCCAGGCAAGAACACTGGAGTGGGCTGCCATTTCCTTCTCCAAAGTATGAAAGTGAAAAGTGAAAGTGAAGTCGTTCAGTCGTGTCCAACTCTTATTGACCCCATGGACTGCGGCCTACCAGGCTCCTCCGTCCATGGGATTTTCCAAGCAAGGGGTACTGGAGTGGGGTGCCATTGCCTTCTCCTGAAAGTCAATAGAAATATAGAATAAGGAATGGTAAATCACTATTTGAATAACCAATAGTATTTACTATGAAGAGACCAGAACTATTATTTAACAAAAAAAATTATATAAAGCAATAATCATTTAATAACTTTTAATATCATCTAATAACTTTTCTGAGCTGAATAAAGACTTGGAGATCAAACACCAGGTAAAAACTATTGGAAACTGGCCCATTTCTTAGAAAAATTTAAACTACAAGAATAAATTTAAAATGTCATTAGCAGAAGGGAAAATCTGTTTCTTAAGGCAGAACACAAATAAGGGTAGCTTCAGATACCTCTATAATTTAATTCTAGATGACAGTGAAGCCACATCTATAGGTTTATAAAGGGAAAATGTTGCAACCTAAGAATTTTAGGTTGGCTTTCATGTATGACCAACAGAGAAAAATTTTCAAGGAGGCAGGGCTTAAAAAGTCATATGACATATGTATTATTTTCTTTGAAAATAACCGGTTGAAGACATACTATAATCATTTGAGTTGAAACAAAATTAAGTGGTTAAGTGTTAAGCTGTGATAGTATAACAGTTAAAATACAGATGTCCAAGTAGAGGAAAGGAAACACAAATAAACATAAGAGCAGAAATCACTAAAACTGAAAAAGAGAAAAGCAACAAAGAAGATTAATGAAACTAAAAGCTGGTTCTTTGTAACAATAATTATAAAGGTAAAACTATGAACAGATTGACAGGAAGGAAAAAGTAAAGAAGACAATGATTACTAACATCAAAAATGAAAAAGAGAATATCAATATAGACCCCATAGACAGTAAAAGAATAATATAGAAATATTAAACAACCCTATGGATAAAAGTTTAACAGCTTAGATGAAATGGTCCAATTCCTTGAAAGTCACAAACTACCAAAATTCATCCACAAAGGAACAGAATCCTACTAGTCTATGTCTCTTGAGGAAGTGGAAAATTTAGTTTAAACACTCCCCAAAAAGAAAGTTTTCAGTCTACATGGTTTCATTGGCGTATTCTAACAAATATAAAGAAATAATAGCAGAAATTAGACATAATATCTTCCAGAAGATAGAAGAAGGGAAAACATTTTCCAAGTCATGTCATGCAGCAGCATTACCTGATACCAAACAAGACAAAAATAGCATAAGAAAAGAAAACTAAGGACATAAATCCTTATAAATGAGATTAAAATCCTTAAGAAAACATCATCAAATCAATTCCAGCAATCAGTAAAAGAAGCAATACATCACCAAAAAAATATATATATATATTTTTACTGCAGAAACACTAGGCAGTTTCAGAATTTAAAAATAAACCAATATAATCTACCGTATTAACTGACTAAAGCAAAAAAAGCCCACATGATCATACATCAGCTGCTGCAGAAAAAGCATTTGATAAAATTCAACACCAAAAAGATCCTAGAACTTGCAAGTGAGTTTAGCAAGATCACAGGATACAAGGGCAACACACAAAAACCAACTGTAGTCCTATTTATCAGCAATCAACAATTAGAAACTGAAAAAAAATAAGTACTATTTAGATAGCTTGAAAAAAGAGAAAACTTAAGGCATAAAATCAAAACAAATGAAAAAACCCCAACCAAAACCATGTTTAGTATCTGTATCTTGAAAACTACAAAATTTGATGCAATATCAAAGAAGACCTAAGTAAATGAAGATACTTTCTGTATCCATGAATTCAAACACTCAACAAAGTTAAGATGTATTAAAATCTTAAATGAAAATTAATTTTCCCCAATTTGATCTTTAGATTTAACTCAATTGCAATAAAAATACCACAGAATTTTTGAATATATAAATAGGCTGACTTTCAAATTTATATGGAAAAGTAAATGAGCTAGAATAATCAAAGTAATTTTGAAGAGTAAAGCTGGAGGATTCAAACAGAAAGAGACCTACATAAATATGGTTAACTTATTTTTGATAGAATTGGACTATAAAGAAAGCTGAGTGCTAATAGTCTAAAATAGTCTAATAGTCTAACTAATAGTCTTTCTAAAACTGCCTCTGAAACAACTGAATACCCATATGCAAAAAAAAAAAAAAGAAAAGAAAGAAACTCAAACTTTACTGCACATCTTATAACAGTAACTTAACCAATTATAACTCTAAATGTAAAATTTTGTAAAAACACAAAACTTTCAGAAGAAAACACAGGAGAAAATTTTTGTGACTTTGGGTTAAACAAAGAGTTCTTGCATATAATACCAACAGCATGACATGGGGAAAAATATTTTTAATGATACATTGGACTTAATTAAAATTAAAAATTTTTCTTCTGCATAAAACACTCAACAGAATTAAATACTTGCAAACTATTTCTGACAAAGGACTTGTATCCAAAATATATAAAGAATTCTTAAAACTCCACAATAAGGAAAGAATTCAGTTTTTCATAAAGGTTCAAAGATTTGAACAGACATTTCAGCAAAGAAGATATCTGGATGGCAAATAAACACATTAAGATACTAAAGGGCTTCCCTGGTGGCTCAGATGGTAAAGCGTCTGCCTACAACGCAGGAGACCCAGGTTCAATCCCTAGGTGGGGAACATCCCCTGGAGAAGGAAATGGCAATCCACTCCAGTACTATTGCCTGGAAAATCCCATGGACAGAGGAGCCTGGTAGGCTACAGTCTATGGGGTCACAAAGAGTAGGACACGACTGAGTGGCTTCACTTCACTTAAGATACTAAACATCATTAGCCATTAGAAACATGCAGATTAGAACCACGAGACACTTCTATACACCTATTAGATGTATAAAAAAAAATTAGATGCTAAAAAAATTCTGTCAATACCAAAAGCTGACAATCAGGGATATGAAGAACAGGAGCTCTCATTCTTTGTTGGTGGGTCATCAGACTTTCTCAGTAAAGAGCTAGCTGGGAAATACTTTAGACTTTGGCTGCCAAGAGGCAACGTAGAGAATATTATGTAGGTACTTACAGATCAACCATTTAGAAATGTAAAAACTGTTCATGGGTCATACAAAAATAGACGGTGGTTGGATTAGGGCTGTGGACTATAATTTGCCAACACCTGTTCTACAATATAGCCAGTGTAAGATGAGAAGGAAAAAAAAAACATGCAAAAATTGAAGGAAGGAGGACAAATCATAATTAATTCTGATGATATAATTATCTTTCAGGCACACTCAAGCCGTTAACTTTTCAACTTTGAGTATTCAGGAATATGTGTAATTATAAAGTACCAATAAACATGAACCTAGATCAGTTTAAGAGAAGACTCTATACATGGACATCACCAGATGGTCAACACTGAAATCAGATTGATTATATTCTTTGTAGCCAAAGATGGAGAAGCTCTATACAGTCAGCAAAAACAAGACCAGGAGCTGACTGTGGCTCAGACCATGAACTCCTTATTGCCAAATTCAGACTTAAATTGAAGAAAGTAGGGAAAACCACTAGACCATTCAGGTATGACCTAAATCAAATCCCTTATGATTATACAGTGGAAGTGAGAAATAGATTTAAGGGCCTAGATCTGATAGATAGAGTGCCTGATGAGCTATGAAATGAGGTTCATGACATTGTACAGGAGACAGGGATCAAGACCATCCCCATGGAAAAGAAATGCAAAAAAACAAAATGGCTGTCTGGGGAGGCTTTACAAATAGCTGTGAAAAGAAGAGAAGCGAAAAGCAAAGGAGAAAAGGAAAGATATAAACATCTGAATGCAGAGTTCCAAAGAATAGCAAGAAGAGATAAGAAAGCCTTCTTCAGCGATCAATGCAAAGAAATAGAGGAAAACAACAGAATGGGAAAGACTAGGGATCTCTTCAAGAAAATCAGAGATACCAAAGGAACATTTCATGCAAAGATGAGCTCGATAAAGGACAGAAATGGTATGGACCTAACAGAAGCAGAAGATATTAAGAAGAGATGGCAAGAATACACAGAAGAACTGTATAAAAAAGATCTTCACGACCCAGATAATCACGATGGTGTGATCACTCACCTAGAGCCAGACATCCTGAAATGTGAAGTCAAGTGGGCCTTAAAAAGCATCACTACGAACAAAGCTAGTGGAGGTGATGGAATTCCAGTTGAGCTAGTCCAAATCCTGAAAGATGATGCTGTGAAAGTGCTGCACTCAATATGCCAGCAAATTTGGAAAACTCAGCAGTGGCCACAGGACTGGAAAAGGTCAGTTTTCATTCCAATCCCTATGAAAGGCAATGCCAAAGAATGCTCAAACTACTACACAATTGCACTCATCTCACACGCTAGTAAAGTAATGCTCAAAATTCTCCAAGCCAGGCTTCAACAATATGTGAGCCGTGAACTTCCAGATGTTCAAGCTGGTTTTAGAAAAGGCAGAGGAACCAGAGATCAAATTGCCAACATCCGCTGGATCATAGAAAAAGCAAGAGAGTTCCAGAAAAACATCTATTTCTGCTTTATTGACTATGCCAAAGCCTTTGACTGTGTGGATCACAATAAACTGTGGAAAATTCTGAAAGAGATGGGAATACCAGACCACCTGATCTGCCTCTTGAGAAATTTGTATGCAGAACAGGAAGCAATAGTTAGAACTGGACATGGAACAACAGACTGGTTCCAAATAGGAAAAGGAATTCGTCAAGGCTGTATATTGTCACCCTGCTTATTTAACTTCTATGCAGAGTACATCATGAGAAACGCTGGGCTGGAAGAAGCACAAGCTGGAATCAAGATTTCTGGGAGAAATATCAATAACCTCAGATATGCAGATGACACCACCCTTATGGCAGAAAGTGAAGAGGAACTCAAAAGCCTCTTGATGAAAGTGAAAGTGGAGAGTGAAAAAGTTGGCTTAAAGCTCAACATTCAGAAAACGAAGATCATGGCATCTGGTCCCACCACTTTATGGGAAGTAGATGGGGAAACAGTGGAAACAGTGTCAGACTTTATTTTTGGGGGCTCCAAAATCACTACAGATGGTGACTGCAGCCATGAAATTAAAAGATGCTTACTCCTTGGAAGGAAAGTTATGACCAACCTAGATAGCATATTCAAAAGCAGAGACATTACTTTGCCAACAAAGTTTCATCTAGTCAAGGCTATGGTTTTTCCTGTGGTCATGTATGGATGTGAGAGTTGGACTGTGAAGAAGGCTGAGCGCCAAAGAATTGATGCTTTTGAACTGTGGTGTTGGAGAACACTCTTGAGAGTCACTTGGACTGCAAGGAGATCCAACCAGTCCATTCTAAAGGAGATCAGCCCTGGGATTTCTTTGGAAGGACTGATGCTAAAGCTGAAACTCCAGTACTTTGGCCACCTCATGCGAAGAGTTGATTCATTGGAAAAGACCCTGATGCTGGGAGGGATTGGGGGCAGGAGGAGAAGGGGACGACAGAGGATGAGATGGCTGGATGGCATCACTGACTCGATGGACATGAGTCTGAGTGAACTCCAGGAGTTGGTGATGGACAGGGAGGCCTGGCGTGCTGCGATTCATGGGGTCGTAAAGAGTCGGACACGACTGAGCGACTGATCTGATCTGAGATCAATTTAAAGTCAGTTGTTCTCATCTGATAAAGTACATCTTCTGGGAGGATTTTTAAATGCAGTTTCTCAGGCGCCCACCCCAGATTTTCCAATTCAAGAGTTCTGAGTCAAGGTCTAAGGATTTATATTAAAAACACCCCTCTAGTCGATCCTAGTATAAGTAGTCCACAAGCCATACTTCAAGAAGCTCTGTTTTAATCAATCATATTAGTCTCTTCTAAATGGATGCTTCTTAACCTTTGGGGAATTTTAAATGCCTGTGAGAGTTTTATAAAGATTTATATAAAATGGACACTGCTTTCTCCACTCCACCTGAAAATTGACCTATATACCAAGGAGTAAAAGAAAAGTCTCTTACTGCAATGGGATGGAGGATAGATAAGTTTCAGTGTGACTTCACTTGAATGAAGGACTTGCACTACAATACTGGGTTACCCTTGCGTGAATTCTGAAAAACAAATAGGAGAAATGTTGGAGGGCAGTGAAGTGTAAACACAGAGAACTAGCCCATAGTAGTACATTTGAAGTCTTTCTGTGCAGTCCATTTTGAATCTTCAAGAAGCAGCTTTCCTCACCATCTGTTCTCGACATGCACTCCCCCTCCTACCACCACCACCACCGTTCACAATCTCAGTATCTCCATCCACCTTGTATCTTACAGTTATCTTTCCCCCAACTTTCTGTATCTAAGGGCTCATAGCCTTGAGCAGAAGGTCCAAGAAGAGGAGGAGGAAGTGACAAATACAACTGGAAATCCTATCTGGTGGTAGAAAGTCAGGGAAAAGGTTTTGAACTTCATCCTAAAAATAATGAAAGTGAAGTTGCTCAGTTGTGTCCGACTCTTTTCGTTTTTCGATCCCATGGACTCTAGTCTACCAGGCTTCTCTGTCCATGGGATTTTCCAGGCAAGAGTACCGGAGTGGGTTGCCATTTCCAAATGATGAAGAAAATGACAAAAGGAGAGTTTTCATGTCAATATAATGTCTTTTTAAATAAGTAAAGGGATATTTGCATGTTTTTTATGATTATCACTTAAGACTTGGTTCACATAATCTCAGAGTTGACTGAACACTCCCCTCTGACCTCTTCCTCCTCAGGGATCAACTCAGGTTTAATAGAAGCTTTTGTTTCTATCTATGCCTTTGACAGCTGGGAGATTAGCAGGGACTTGGCTAATTAGAATTTAACTGTTTGCTAATGTTCCAGTAGGTTTGTCGATCACAATCTAGTTTAAAATGGATTCGAAGTTTTCAAAATCTTGAAAAAAAAAAGCTGTGTCAGAACTGATTTAATTTCTTGAAAGGATTCAAACAAGAAGCAGATCTATCTTTATGATCTTTTCAGTCACATTCCCTAACAAAACCATGTTTTGAATTGGAAATAAGCCACAATCCTCTTTAGACACGAAGGCTATCGAATGAGAGTGGAGTGAATTGAAGAGCCTCCATGGAAACATGAGCTTTCATGAGTGCCCATCGACAGCAGGCCCACAATGACATGCTCCCATGCTTCCCAGGTGGCCTAGGAGACATATGAGGAGACAAGTCTCATTATGTGATGTTTAGCACCTGAAGTTTACTAAAAGGTACCATGCAACTTGATGCCTACTTTGATTCACTTGCGCAGTCAGTCAGTCAGTAAAAATTTTCTTCTTATGTGCTAGGCAGTGAACAAATACTGAGGATATACAGGTAGAAAATAATGACCTCTAAAGAAGTTGACATTTTAGAAGGAAGACAGGCATGTAGACAATTACCATGCTATATGCCACATGGTGTCTTAATAAGGCACAGCATGAAGCAGTAGGGACACAGAAGAAGGAAGATCTATGTCATGAGACAGCTGCTTAGGAAAGACTTCAGAGGAGGTAGCACTTTGACTGGGTCTTAAAGGATGAGTGCAATCCCTGCCTACAATCCCAGAGACCTGGGTTCGATCCCTGGGTCAGGAAGATCCTGTGGAGAAGGAAATGGCAACCCAGTCCCTTATTCTTGCCTGGAAAATCCCATGGACGGAGAAGCCTGGTAGGCTGCAGTCCATGGGGTCACTAAGAGTCGGACACGACTGAGCGACTTCACTTTCATTTTCACTTTAAAGGATGAGTAGGGGATTCTCAGTGGAAAATTAGGGGCAGATAATTCTAGGCAGAGGAAACAGCATTTTCAAAAGCATAAAACAAATCCAGGCAAGAACACTGAAGTGGGTTGCCATTTCCTTCTCCAATGCATGAAAGTGAAAAGTGAAAGTGAAGTCGCTCAGCTGTGTCCGACTCTTAGTGACCCCATGGACTGCAGCCTTCCAGGCTCCTCCGTCCATGGGATTTTCCAGGCAAGAGTTCTGGAGCAGGTTGCCATTGCCTTCTCTGAAAACAAAGTGTAAGATGAGAGAAAAGACAATGGTTATATCATGGATATTTCATATTTCACGTTAAGGAGTTTAAACTTCATTCTATTAGAGCAATATGCTCTAAAGTCAAGACACACCACTGAACTATCTGTGTGAGCTTAAGTTAATTATTTAAGCTTTTTGGAACCTAGGGTCTTCATCTGAAATGGGGGCAACCAAAGGTTTGAGTGCCAGAGCAGTGTTTCACATAGGAGGTGCTTGAATCATACCACATATAAAAGTAGCTCAAACAAAATAGGCGTTTCTATCTCCTCCACAGAAGACTCCAGAAACAAAACTGATACGGCAGCACCGTTGCCTTTAGGGACCCGACTGCCCTAGAGTGTGGATTCCACCTTTAGGATCTCGTCATGTCTAAGGTGGTTATCAGAGCTCCACTCCGAGCAGCAAGAAAAATAAAGGGGGAAATCTCCCCTCCCAACTTGAAGCTCTAAGTAGCTTTCCTAAAAGCCCCATACAAACCTTTGACTTTCATACCAGCTTTCACGTGCCCATGCTTCCTTGCTTCAAGAAGCCTGGACTATGGAGTCCTTTAGAGGAACATATTTCCACACCAAACAAAACCAGGGCTTTGGTATGAAGAAGGAAGGGGAGAATGGATGTTGAATGGTCATTAAAAGGTACTTTCAGAGTGCTCAACTAATACTGGCTTTATTTCATCTCTGGCAAATTAGCACAGTTTGAAGAAAAACATGTTTTAAGTCAAACACACTTGGGTTCACACCCCATCTGCCACTCATTTGCCACACTCATATAAACTTGGGCATATTGCCTTAATTTCTCAGAGTTTCAGGTTTGTCATCTATAAAATAAAGGCAGTCATGCTGACCTAACAGGCTATAGAATACTTGCTACAGGTACTCAGTAGATAAAGATCGACCTCCTCTCTCACCAACCTGGCAGAAGTGTAGAGCATCGGTTCTAAGTGTAGCTTATCAGTCGGCCGTGCTCATCCATCCTTGGGAGAAAGACACCAGAGTCAGGATCTTTTGAGTGAATCAAAACCATAGACAGATGGACAGTCCAGGTTTGGCATCTGGAGGAAGAAGGCAGAGAAGGAGGGTCAAGGTGTAAGTCAAGAGAGTGCGAACCAGAAAAATAAGAGCATACAAGAGGTTAGGAGTCTAGAGACATTGCTGCCATGAGAGAAGCAGGATGTGTTTTTCTAGGTGAGGGAACTCTAATTTTGAGATATTGAGGGGGAATTAGTAAGTAATAGATTATAGTAAACAAAGCCTGGACTCTGTGTGAAATGGACCTGATATTAAATAAAATTTTCTGGTGCATGATCTTTTCAACATAGAAGCTCCTGAGGAGAGAGCTGAGTCCAAACACAAAAGCATCTATTAGTGGTACCCTGCTTATTTAACTTAAATGCAGAGCACATCATGAGAAATGCTGGGCTGGAAGAAACACAAGCTGGAATCAAGATTGCTGGGAGAAATATCAATAACCTCAGATATGCAGATGACACCACCCTTATGGCAGAAAGTGAAGAGGAACTAAAGACCCTCTTGATGAAAGTGAAAGAGGAGCGTGAAAAAGTTGGCCTAAAGCTCAACATTCAGAAAACTAAGATCATGGCACCTGGTCCCATCACTTCATGGGAAATAGATGGGGAAACAGTGGAAACAGTGTCAGACTTTATTTTTTTGGGGACTCCAAAATCACTGCAGATGGTGACTGCAGCCATGAAATTAAAAGACGCTTACTCCTTGGAACGATAGTTATGACCAACCTAGATAGCATGTTGAAAAGCAGAGACATTACTTTGCCAACAAAGGTCCGTCTAGTCAAGGCTATGGTTTTTCCAGTGGTCATGTATGGATGTGAGAGTTGGACTGTGAAGAAAGCTGAGCACCAAAGAATTGATGCTTTTGAACTGTGGTGTTGGAGAAGACTCTTGAGAGTCCCTTGGACTGCAAGGAGAGTCCATTCTAAAGGAGATCAGTCCTGGGTGTTCATTGGAAGGACTGATGCTAAAGCTGAAACTCCAATACTTTGGCCATCGCATGTGAAGAGTTGACTCATTGGAAAGGACCTTGAGGCTGGGAGGGATTGGGGGCAGGAGGAAAAGGGGACAAAAGAGGATGAGATGGCTGGATGGCATCACCGACTCAATGGACATGAGTTTGGGTAAACTCCAAGAGCTGGTGATAGACAGGAAGGCCTGGCATGCTGCAATTCATGGGGTCGCAAAGAGTCAGACACGACTGAGCGACTGAGCGACTAAGTGAGGGCTTAGTGACCTTGAAGTTTGCATATAGCATGAAAAATAAGCAATTTATTTCATAAATATCTTAATCCTTGATTGCAAGGTATAGAAACTCACACAAAGCAATTCAAATAAAGAAGTTTATGGAAAGGATACAATTGACAATTTCATGGCCACTTGACACCAGAAGAGACTTGGATGGTCCCTTTGGGAATCCATGAGGCCTGGACCTTGTCAGTTAGGAAGGAGGCTGCTGTTTTGTCTCTCATTTCTGGTTCTCTCTGCCCCCACTTCATTTCCTGCCTCTGTCGGCACATTGCCCTTTTCGGCTTACTCATAACTTGTGAACTCTTTTTTTTTTTTAATTTTTAAAAAGTTATTTATTTATTTTTAATTAAAAAAAATTATTTCGTGAACTCTTTCTTAACCTTAACGCTACACAGCATGTTATTGCCATGGTGATGACTCAGGCTCTGACTCCACAAGTCTTTTCTATTCAAGTATCCACATCTTATAGCTACAATATTCTAGTCTCATAGTTAAACTCTAATGGTTGCAAATCTCAGCTCAACCAGCCTAAGGACTGTCTTCTGAGGTGGATGTCTACTTCTAGTCTAATCAGCTGTGACTAAGAGGCAGGGTAGGGTCACACAACTATGTGGACAACTGAGCCTTCTCCTACTCTTCTAAATGTGATATGAGTAGACAAGGGTAAATCCAAGACTTAAAGTTATAGCTGCGTAGCTAAGACGTGCCATCTACTATCACGCCTACCACAGTCACCAGGAATATGAGCTTCATGATCATTCCTCCTATTCCCACTGTTCTAACTCCCTCTATCACTGTAACAACCCACACCGCAATCACCGCCACAATTATTTATACTATCACTAACACGTCATCCTCACCAGCACCATTATCACTATCACCTTTCTCAGCACCACAGTCCCGACCGTAATCATGCACCACAACTACCGTCAGAACCATCATACCACCCCCTCCATCATTGAAGCCATCTGCGCTTTCACCAGCCTAGTCACACAACCACTCTACCACTATTTCCATCAGCACCATCACCACCACCACTTCTCTTCTCCATCACCATCACTTCTATTACCTCCATCATGACCACCAACGTCTGCTCCAGAATCCCCACTAGCACCGTTCCATTGCCACCATGACTGCTGCTGCTAAGGCCACCTGCATCACTGCTGCCTCTGCCAGGTTCACTGTTGCACGCGAGCCCCACCACAGTTACCACCTCCACCACATCACCGCCACCACCGCCACCAGCTTCAGTGTTACCATCGCTGCCATCGTCACTATTTCTGCCACTGCCTCTTTCACCAGCACTACCTCCACCATCATCACTACAACCACCACCACTATTACCGCCTGTGAAAACCTAGGCTGGAAACAAAGATCGTACTCTGTGTGACCTACTCTTAGCAGAGAGAGGAGGTGGAATTAGGATAGGTACCTGGGACTTTTAGAACTACATCAATGCCAGTAATTCTTCATAGTTATCCAGACATGAAAACTTATAGTCATCTTATCCTCCATAGCTAATCAGTCACTAAGTACTATAGATTCTTATTTCTAAGTTGCCATCTCTTCCCAATTTTCTTCCCTGCTGCCACCATCCCTCATTTCATAAATGGATGATTATACCTGTTTCTTAATTGGCTCTCTGCCTCTAGTCTATCTCCCTCCAAAGTATATTTCACGTCATGCCAAATAAATCTTTCTAAGTACTGATTTCATTGCCTTTCTGCTCTGCTCAAAACAGCCAAATTTTCCCATCTAGAACTAAAAACTCTAGATGCAGACTATTTTTTAAGTCTTATTTCCCATGACTCTCCTGCTGGAACTCTGGGATTCTGCTTGGCTAACATACTCATTATTCTTCAAACCTAACATGGCCAATACCCATCTCCACACTACTGCACAAACTTGTCCTCTGTTTGGTCTATCTTCTACAATTCTCTGTTTCCATGTAAATTCTACTTATTTTTCAACACTTGGCTGAAATCAAACATCTTCCATGGAATTTAAGGGATTCTTCTTAAATAGATTAAAGGATTCTACTTCAGGATGACAGACTAAATCCCCATGATAAGACTCTCTATCACCTGGTCCCTAGAAAAATGATGGTAAAGCAACAGAATGGTATAAACCTGCAATAGCAAGTCAATAGAAGGATACTCATCAACAGATAAGAGATTATAACAAATTTCCAGATGATAGAAAGTAAATGTAGAGGCATCATTGGTTTGAAGCACAGCTAGGAAACAGTGACCTTGAGGAAGCTGCCCAAATCCAAAAGCAGCAGAACCACAGAACCTCTGGACTCAGAGGGAACACACACAAGAGCATAAATAAGAAGCAGAGCTGAAAACCAGGGAATGAGTGAAAGGGCTAAAAACAAAATAGAAAATACCTTTCTCCTTGCACAAATGTCAGGCAGGTAGACATTTATCCTTAGTTTAAAAACAAAACAAAAACAAAAACAGAGGTGGGGGGAGAGGGAAAGCTGTGGCATTTTTCTTAAAAAAAAAAAAAAAGTTACACTATGTCTGGAGTGAACTAAGGCAACTACTGGAGGTGTTAGCGCCTAAAAGTAAAGCAGTCGTCATCCTGGCTTTTGGAAGCAGAATGGTTCGCTCCGCACCTGCTCACCTTAAAGACATGTCTGTCAGTAACAAGTCCATGCCCATGAATAGAGATTTGCCTGCCTAGTCCACACTCTGATATATCAATGAACATTCAAAGTTATCCAGACACTTTAGGAGAAAAAAAGCAGTTTGAAAGAGAAAGAGCAAGGAAAACTGAACGTGAACATAATTCAAGTTCAGTTACTCAAAAAATAGAAATCTAATCAGCAGGCTCAGTGAGATTTAAAAAGCCATTTAATCTACAAATCAAGAATAGGAAACTATGCTAAAGGATGATCTGGGTACAAGAAAGTAGTTTTGGAAATTAAGAATATGATTGGGAACTTCCCTGTTGGCACAATTGGTAAGACTCTGCCTGCCGATGAAGGGGACACGGGTTCAATCCCTGGTCCAGGAAGATTCCACATGCCATGGAGCAGCTAAGCTTGTGTCCACAGCTACTGAAGCCTGTGCACCTAGAGCCTGTGTTGAGAAGCCCATGCACCACAACAAAGAGTAACGCCAACTCCCTGAAACTAGAGAAAGCCTGCATGCAGCAATGAAGACTCGGTGCAAACAAAAACAAATAAATTAATTAAGAAAAATAAAAAATATGATTCTGAAATAAAAATACAAGAGAAGCATTGGAGGAAAGTCTAGAAAACCTCTCAGAGCACAAAAGTAAAAAGGCCAAGGGGTGAAACATACGAGCAATAAGAATGTACATGAGTGCTCAGTAACTAAGTCATGTCCAACTTTTTGTGACCCCAGCAGGCTCCTCTGTCCATGGGATTTTGCAGACAATAATACTGGAGTGAGCTGCCATTTCCTCCTCTAGAGGACCTTTTCAACCCAGGGATTGAACCTGAGTCTCCTGTGCTGGCAGGTGGATTCCTTACCATTGAGCCACCTGGGAAGCCCATAAAGATTAAAGACACAGAGCATCATACCAGGAGGTCCAATATCCACCAAGAGAAGAGCTAAACGAATGATAACAAATAAATGCAGAGAAGATAATTATCAAATAAATAAGCAAAGAAAATTTTCAGAGCTAAAGAGAAAAGTGAATTTCAAATTGAAAAGGCCTATAAAATGTAAAATGGAATGAATGAGAAAAAACTCACACTTCACCTGTCATTGTCCAAAAATAGCTATTATAAAGCCAGATAGGAGCTTCCCTGTGGCTCAGACAGTAAAGAATCTGCCTGCCATGCAGGAGACCCAGGTTCGATACCTGGGTCAGGAAGATCCCCTGCAGAAGGGAATGGCAACCCACTACAGTATTCTTGCCTAAAGAATTCCATGAACAGAGGTTGGCGGGCTTCAGTCCATGGGGCTGCAAAGAGTTGGACAGGACTGAGAGACTAATACACACAAAGCCAGATAGACACATATAACATTTGGAAAAAATCTATGTATACATATGGGCTGCCCAGGTAGCTCAGTGGTAAAGAATTAGCCTTCCAATGCAGGAGACACAGTTCAATCCCTGGGTTGGGAAGATCCCCTGAAGGAGGAAATGGCAACCCACTTCAATATTCTTGCCTGGAGATATCTATGGACAGAGGAGACTGACGGGCTACAGTCCATAGTGTAGCAAAGAGTCAGGCATGAATTAGCGGCTAAGAAATCACTTGCATATACAAACATATACAACACTGAATATTTGTAATCAAATATATCTTTAACAAAAATGCAAATATATATAACACATTTAACACATGCCTTTAATTAAAAAAAAAAAAGCATAGGTGGAATCACGGCCTGCCCCTAATGAAATGAAATCTGCTCTCTGCTACAATTAATACAAAGGACTGTAGGGTGGTATTTTGCACAGCAGGCTACACTGAAAAGACAGATTAGTCCTCCCCAGTTAGATGTAATCCCATATGTGTATATTTATTTAGGAGTTCCGATAAAATGCCCATGGCAGGTGAACATAAAATAGGTCCTGGTTAATGACAGTAACTCATATCTCACAGATTTCACATAACAGTGACATCTGGCAAGGAGTGGGAATCACGCCCAAAGGAAACAAAACAAGAGCCTAAACCCCGAAAAGATGTCCTTTTCATCATCAGTTCAGTTCAGTTCAATCGCTCAGTCATGTCCGACTCTTTGCGACTCCATGAATCGCAGCACGCCAGGCCTCCCTGTCTATCACCAACTCCTGGAGTTTACTCAAACTCATGTCCATTGAGTCGGTGATGCCATCCAGCCATCTTACCCTCTGTCGTCCCCTTCTCCTCCTGCCCCCAATCCCTCCCAGCATCAGGGTCCTTTCCAATGAGTCAACTCTGCATGAGGTGGCCAAAGTATTGGAGTTTCAGCTTTAGCATCAGTCCTTCCAAACACCCAGGACTGATCTTTAGAATGGAATGGTTGGATCTCCTTGCAGTCCAAGGGACTCTCAAGAGTCCCTCTCAAGGCTAATTCGTGACTGACTCTTTGCAACACTATGGACTGTAGCCTGTCAGTCTACTCTGTCCATAGATTTCTCCAGGCAAGAATATTGAAGTGGGTTGCCATTTCCTCCTTCTCTAACACCAGAGATCAAAAGCATCAATTCTTCGGTGCTCAGCTTTCTTTATAGTCCAGCTCTCACATGCATACATGACCACAGGAAAAACCATAGCCTTGACTGGACGGACCTTTGTTGGCAAAGTAATGTCTCTGCTTTTGAATATGCTATCTAGGTTGGTCGTAACTTTCCTTCCAAGGAGTAAGTGTCTTTTAATTTCATGGCTGCAATCATCATCTGCAGTGATTTTGGAACCCAAAAAAATAAAGTCTGACACTGTTTCCCCATCTATTTCCCATGAAGTGATGGGACCAGATGCTATGATCTTCGTTTTCTGAATGTTGAGCTTTAAGCCAACTTTTTCACTTTCATCGAGAGGCTTTTTAGTTCCTCTTCACTTTCTGCCATAAGGGTGGTATCATCTGTATATCTGAGGTATTGATATTTCTCCCAGCAATCTTGTCATCATAGGGGACTGAAATGCAAAAGTAGAAAGTCAAGAGATACCTGGAGTAACAGGCAAGTTTGATCTAGGAGTACAAAATGCAGAAGCACAAAGGCTAACAGTCTTGCCAAGAGAACGCACTGGTCATAGCTAACACTTTCTTCCAACAACAGAAGAGACAGCTCTACACATGGACACCACCAGATGGTCAATACCGAAATCAGATTGATTATATTCTTTGCAGCCAAAGATGGAGAAGCTCTATACAGTCAGCTAAAAGAAGACTGGGAGCTGACTGTGGCTCAGATCATGAACTCCTTATTGTCAAATTCGGAATTAAATTGAAGAAAGTAGGGAAAACCACTAGGCCATTCAGGTATGACCTAAATCAAATCCCTTTTGATTATACAGTGGAAGTGACAAATAGATTCAAGGGATTAGATCTGATAGACAAGAGTGCCTGAAGAACTATGGACTGAGGTTCATAACATTGTACAGGAGGCAGTGATCAAAACCATCCCCAAGAAGAAGAAGAAATGCAAAAAAGAAAAATGGTTGTCTGAGGACTTCTTACAAATAGTTGAAGAAAGAAGAGAAGTGAAAGGCAAAGGAGAAAAGGAAAGATATAAACATCTGAATGCAGTTCCAAAGAATACAAAGGAGAGATAAGAAAGGCTTCCTCAGTGATGAATGCAAAAAAATAGAGGAAGACAATAGAATGGGAAAGACTACAGATCTCTTCAAGAAAATTAGGGAACATTTCATGCAAAAATGGGCACAATAAAGGACAGAAATGGTATGGACCTAACAGTAGCAGAAGATATTAAGAAGATGTGGCAAGAATACACAGAAGAACTTACAAAAAAGATCTTAATGACCCAGATAACCATGATGGTGTGATCACTCACCTAGAGGCAGACATCCTGGAATGTGAAGTCAAATGGGCCTTAGAAAGTATGACTACAAACAAGGCTAGTGGAGGCAAAACCAATACAATATTGTAAAGTAAAATAAATAAATAAATAAATAAAATTAAATTAAAAAAAAAGAATTCCAGTTGAGCTACTTCAAATCCTAGAAGATTATGCTGTGAAAGTGCTGCACTCAATACACCAGAAAATTTGGAAAACTCAGCAGTGGCCACAGGACTGGAAAAGATCAGTTTTCATTCCAATCCCCAAAAAGGGCAATGCCAAAGAATGTTCAAACTACCACACAATTGTACTTATTTCACATGCTAGCAAGGTAATGCTCAATATCCTCCAAGCCATGCTCCAACAGTATGTGAACCAAGAACTTCCAGATATTCAAGCTGGATTTAGAAAAGGCAGAGGAACCAGAGATCAAATTGCCAACATCTGTTGAATCACAGAAAAAGCAAGAGAATTCCAGAAAAACATCTACTTCTGCTTCACTGACTATGCTAAAGCTTTTGACTGTGTGGATCACATCAAACTGTGGAAAATCCTTAAAGAGATGGGAATACCAAAATTCTTAAAGAGATGAGATCACCTTACCTGGCTCTTGAGATATCTGTATGCATGTCAAGAAGCAACAGTTAGAACATGACGTGGAACAAGGGACTGATTCAAAATTGGGAGAGGAGTACATCAAGGCTGTATATTGTCACTCTGCTTATTTAACTTACATTCAGAGTACGTTGTGTGAAATGCCAGGCTGAATGAAGCACAAGCTGGAATCAAGATTTCTGGGAGAAATATCAAAAACCTCAGATATGCAGATAACACCACCCTTATGGCAGAAAGCAAAGAGGAACTAAAGAGTTTCTTAATGAAGTTGAAAGAGAAGAGTGAAAAAGCTGGCTTAAAACTCAACATTCAAAAAACGAAGATCATGGCATCTGGTCCCATCACTTCATGGCAAATAGACGGGGAAACAATTTAAACTGTGACAGACTTTATATTCTTGGGCTCAAAAATCACTGCAGACTGTGACTATAGCCATGAAATTAAGACACTTGCTCCTTGGCAAGAAAGGTATGACAAATGTAGACAGTGTATTAAAAAGCGGAGACGTTACTTTGCTGACAGCAGCACGCCAGGCCTCCCTGTCCGTCACAAGAAAGAGGTATAGGGATAGGATAAATATCTAGTCTAAAGGACCCTTCTACATTTTTTAACTAGTATTTTTCATCAGTTTGCAAGTTACAGTCTCATCCCTGCTGACTGAGGGCAAAGGAACTTGCTATGCCTGCCCCACAATAGCTGACTGGCTAATAGCTGACTGTTCCAGCAGCTCATTTGTGTATTTTGTCCCTTTTTCTTACCTATTTTGCCCTTTCTATGGCTAATATATCATTACAGATACATAGTGTCTTTTAAAGATAATTTCTCTCATGTTGGATCTTTAAGTTGTTAGTAATGCTTTCCTGAGTGCCAGAGTTGATGCTTTCAAACTGTGGTGTTGAAGAAGACTCTTGAGAGTCTCTTGGACTGCAAGGAGATCAAACCAGTCAATCCTAAAGGAAATCAATCCTGAGTATTCATTGGAAGGACTGGTGCTGAAACTCCAATACTTTGGCCACCAGATGTGAAGAACTGACTCATTGGAAAAGACCCTGATGCTGGAGAAGATTGAAGGCAGGAAGAGGAAGGGATGACAGAGGATGAGATGGTTGGATGGCATCATCAACTTGACAGACATTAATTTAAGCAAGCTCCAGGAGATGGTGAAGGACAGGAAAGCCTAGTGTGCTGTAGTCCATGGGATCACAAAGAGCTGGACACAACTGAGTTACTGAACAACAGCAAATGTTTCCCTACTACATATTTCATTGCAATTGGCATCCTTGTACATACTACCTTTATATTTGTTGTAATTTCCTTGTAATAGAAAGCTCAGAATTGGGATTACTGTGTCAAAGGGTATGAGTATATTTAAGGCTTTTGATTAATAATGCTAAAATAATTTCAAAAGATGTTATCTTTATTATTCTTCAATCAGCAATAAGTAAAAGTGTTGATTTCTTCATGTTCCCATTAATATCAAGAATTATCTTTAAAAAACAATATAAAATTGGAGGATATTTTTAAGTGACACTTTTTTCTAGTGTGATCAGTGTTGGTCCTCAATTTTGGAAATTCCAAAGATCCAAGGGGTTCAGAACTTTCTTCTGCTCACCTAAGAAGATGTGTGTAATGCAAGAATACTTCCAAAGAGCTGGAAATGCAAAGACAATGTTATCAATTGGCTGTTTATATAACTTTTGTGTGCTACTATTTTCTGATGATATTGGTATATCAATATTTTCCCAAATTATTATATGCATTTGGTAAAGAAAAGAAAAATCACTGGCACTAATGATAAAATATTTCACCAAATGAATATATCACATTGTACTTTGTTATTCCCAAGTTGCTAGTTATTGAAGTTTTTCTGTTATATAATAAGTAATGCTGCAATAGACATCTTTGCACTTAAAGCTGTTTAATTAATCTAGTTGCTTTTTTAAATTACATTGCCAAAAGAAGAATTACTGGGATAAAACATGACTAAATTGTACAAAGATCATTTGAAAAGCTTTTTAAGAAACATAAAGTAATATGTTTTGGTGGACAGGAAGAATATATTTTCATAGTTTTAAGAGGAAAACATTCTTATAGAAGTAAGTTTATAATGAAGCTAATGAAGCATGGACTGAGGGGCTTCTCACTTGCACAGGCTCTTTCTTTCCTAGTCTTTGAATGACCATCAGTAATCTGCTAACATGGTCATATGTTGTTTAAGTTGCTAAAGTAAGTCATTTTAAAACAATTTGCCAAGACTGCTATCTCTTTCCACTTTATCTTCTACTTCATCTTACCTCCCTCAGATTGGTGGTTTTAAAATGTCATGTACAAGCTTTCAAGCCTCACAAAACTTGCATCTGCCCCTAAATTTCTACTTAAGATAGGCTAGTTGAAGAATGCTGGTATCCATATACTAAGCCCTATGGACTTTAATATTCCCAAACAGAGCTGGTTTAGAGAAAAGCCAAGAGCTGTGCTCTGGGCCAGCTCTTGGATGCAAGAGCAGGATAAAAGCTCTTAAAACTATTTATTGAAAGCTGGTTTTCCTGGACAGATGGAAAAGAAGTCTGCCAGAGGCTCAGCCTTGGAGAAGAAGAAGAAGTCTCCATCAGGATCCTTGCTCTGGATTCTGGGAACAGGATTCAGTTCCTTTCATCTGTGTGACTGTGCTCAGAGCCCTCAGTGTCATTCCAAAGATCAGCCTGAAGGTAGGGCTCACCAAAGCACCATAGCAGGACCAGGATTCAGAGGCAGCAAGGGTGCCAAACAGAAATCAGAGAACTGCCCAAGAAGTAGCTGAGATACTCAAGACCAGGATATGGTCCACTAGGGTCCACCAGCTTCATCCTCAGGGCCTTCATTTGGGAAAAGGAGTGAAGAGAGACAAAAAAAAATTTTTATTCTCACACACAAAACTCTATTCTCCCATCCAAAATCTTTTTGCTTTTCCCTTTGCTCTTACATGAAAGTAGGCATAGGGGTTGACTGATTAGGGTTTCTTACAGGAAAGACTGATCAAGGAAGAAAAATAGATGATTGTAGGGACAGCTGAAGCTGAAGCTCCAATACTTTGGCCACATGATGCAAAGAGCCGACTCATTGGAAAAGACCCTGATCTGGGAAAGATGGACGGCAAAAGAAGAGAGTGGCAGAGGATGAGATGGTTAGATGGCATCACCAACTCAGTGGACATGAGTTTGAGTTTGGTTTGGGAGATAGTGAAGGACAGGGAAGCCTGGCGTGCTGCAGTCCATGGGGTCAGAGTCAGACACAACTTGGGAACTGAACAAAAACAGGGACAGCCAAGGTCCCATTAGAAATGAAAGGCAAGGAGAGGCAAGGTCAAAGGGCAAGCACATGTCCTTGAGTGGAGGGAAACTGTCTCAATTCTTAATATTACCTTCTATTGTTTTGGTTTGGCATCTGTACTTATGGGACAGGTCTCTCTCCTTCACAGAGCCCCAACTTTACTGTTGGAAAGAAGGGCCATAAAAGCAAGAGGAAAGGATCTGAATTTGGGAAGAAGGAGGAGTGAGGGGAATAACAGGAGGCCTGGGAAAGAGACCATAGTCTTTTCAGGGAGCAGTGAGAAGGTCACAACTTCTACTTCTAGAATTTTGATTCATGTGTTAAAGCAAAAAGAGACTTTGGACACAGCAGGAGAAGAAAAGGGAGGGGCAAATTGAGAGAGCAGCACTGAAACCTACACATTACCAAATGTAAAACAGACAGCTAGTGGGAAGTTGCTGTATAACACAGCAGCTCACCCAGCGCTCTGGGATAAACAAGAGGGGTAGAGTGGAGTGGAGGGTTGGAGGGAAGTTCAAGAGGGAGGGGGCATAAGTATACTTATGACTGATTCATGTTTTTGCATGACAGAAACCAACACAACACTGTAAAGCAATGATTCTCCAATTAAAAATTTAAAACAAGAGACTTTGAGTCTTTTAAGTCAGGTGAGATGATTTGGGAGAATGGCATTGAAATATGTATAATATCATATATGAAACGAGTCGGCCAGTCCAGGTTCGATGCACGATACTGGATGCTTGGGGCTGGTGCACTGAGATGACCCAGAGGGATGGTATGGGGAGGGGGGAGGGAGGAAGGAGGAGGGTTCAGGATGGGGAACACGTGTGTGCCTGTGGCAGATTCATTTCTATATATGGCAGAACCAATCAATATTGTAAAGTTTAAAAATAAAATAAAATTTAAACATTAAAAAAAATAAATTTGCATATACACTAATAGTCACTAAACAAATTTAATCTTCCCGGGGGCTGATTTCAAAATTCCATCCGAGAATAGTCTCCTTTGTTTCCATTGCCCACTCTGCCCATGCTCCTAAGAGCTGGACTACAACACTTCAGTGCCACATCTACAGGAGACTCTAACCCCAGACTTGAAGGATGCTAAATCTCTCCTAGTCCTTGGAATGTAATTACCATTAAGGCTGAAAAATGAGGGCGATGAACAGTAGTGGCAGATTTTTTCAAGTTTATGTAAACACTGGCTGCAAGGAAATGGCTGGATCATTGGAATCAAAGCATCCCTGTCACATCAGTGCTTTAAATCTCTAAGCAACTCCTTGAAGATCATATGGCCTCTGTGAACATAGTAGCTGATAAAAGGCCTCTTTAAGCTCACTTATCTGCTCCTGCAAGCAGAGACTGCCCTAAAGCAGCATCCTGGGGAACCCAGCCACCCAGTGGTGTCTGGGGGATGTGTTGGTGCCACGAGACAGAGGCAGGCTTCTGGGATGTTTCTGCAGGTGTACCTGGCTTGGAAAGGACTCCAGACTGTGGTGTTCTTCCAAGGTATATTACACGTTAATCCTCTCCTAGGCCACATTTGTTTTATCTGGTCAAATGAACACCCAGGGCTACCAAAGAGCTGCAGCTGCCTCTGGAGAACAAGGAGAAAGCAAAAGAAAGGGTCTGTGTCCTTTGTCTAAAAGATCAGGAACCTAGCAAACCTGGACCCAAGAGTCTTCCCCTGGTCTTTCCCACCAGGGAACTCTCTGAAGCACTTTCATTTTTGGGAAAAGTAAATATTTATGTGAGCCCAGTATTCCCTGTGGGCCTCTAGCACTGCTCTTGAGTACAATATTAAATCATGAAGACAAATACAAAAGAAGAGAAAGATTTCCTTTTCCTCAAATCAGCAAGGAACAAGATCCAGTAGCCATGTAGACAGTTCAACCAAGTGATTTCAACCAGCTAATACAATCTTCCCTCAGTTGGAAGCCACTTAGACAAAAATAACCAATGTAAATTATCTAGTACAGTGGCAAGAACATCATATTTCATAAAAAAAAATGTTTAATACCTGCCCTGTGTTTCTTTAGTGGGGCGGGTTCTTGAATCACCTAGGCTCAAAGAAATGTATGACAAACAGAGAAGCTGGATCAATATGCAAAGTTTTAGTCCCATCACTGAGACGGATACTAAAATTAAACTTGGGAAAATTTCTAAAAGTGAGAAAAAGTGAAAGTCATGAGCAATGTCTTTACAATGGTATGGTGTCTGTTGTTCCTAATGAAAAAAGTGTGACTAGTTTTTGATGACATTAGCAAAACAGAATAAAGATGACAATGGGTTTGTCTAGGAATCTGAGGTTATGTCTTGATAGATTCCATTTTTGCATAGTGATATCACTCTTTCTTTTTTTTTCATAATTATGTCTTTTTTTTTTTTTTTTTTTTACTTTACAATATTGTATTGGTTTTGCCATACATCAACATGCATCCACCACGGGTGTACACGTGTTCCTGGAGGAATCAACCTGCCTGACTTCAGGCTCTACTACAAAGCCACAGTCATCAAGACAGTATGGTACTGGCACAAAGACAGAAATATAGGTCAATGGAATAAAATAGAAAGCCCAGAGATAAACCCATGCACATATGGACACCTTATCTTTGACAAAGGAGGCAAGAATACACAATGGAGAAAAGACAATCTCTTTAACAAGTGGTGCTGGGAAAACGGTCAACCACTTGTAAAAGAATGAAACTAGAACACTTTCTAACACCATACACAAAAATAAACTCAAAATGGATTAAAGATCTAAACATAAGACCAGAAACTATAAAACTCTTAGAGGAGAACATAGGCAAAACACTCTCTGACATACATCACAGCAGGATCCTCTATGACCCACCTCCCAGAATATTGGAAATAAAAGCAAAAATAAACAAATGGGACCTAATTAAAATTAAAAGCTTCTGCACAACAAAGGAAACTATAAGCAAGATGAAAAGACAGCCTTCAGAATGGGAGAAAATAATAGCAAGTGAAGCAATGGACAAACAACTAATCTCAAAAATATACAAACAACTCCTACACCTCAATTCCAGAAAAATAAACGACCCAATCAAAAAATGGGCCAAAGAACTAAATAGACATTTCTCCAAAGAAGACATATAGATGGCTAACAAACACATGAAAAGATGCTCAACGTCACTCATTATCAGAGAAATGCAAATCAAAACCACTATGAGGTACCATTTCACGCCAGTCAGAATGGCTGCGATCCAAAAGTCTACAAGCAATAAATGCTGGAGAGGGTGTGGAGAAAAGGGAACCCTCTTACACTGTTGGTGGGAATGCAAACTAGTACAGCCACTATGGAGAACAGTGTGGAGATTCCTTTAAAAACTGGAAATAGAACTGCCATATGACCCAGCAATCCCACTGCTGGGCATACACACTGAGGAAACCAGAAGGGAAAGAGACACGTGTACCCCAATGTTCATCGCAGCACTGTTTATAATAGCCAGGACATGGAAGCAACCTAGATATCCGTCAGCAGATGAATGGATAAGAAAGCTGTGGTACATATACACAATGGAGTATTACTCAGCCATTAAAAAGAATACATTTGAATCAGTTCTAATGAGGTGGATGAAACTGGAGCCTATTATACAGAGTGAAGTAAGCCAGAAAGAAAAACACCAATACAGTATACTAACGCGTATATATGGAATTTAGAAAGATGGTAACGACAACCCTGTATGCAAGACAGCAAAAGAGACACAGATGTATAGAACAGTCTTTTGGACTCTGTGGTGGGGGGGGGGGGGGCGCAGGGGATGATTTGGGAGAATGGCATTAAAACATGTATAATATCATATAAGAAATGAATCACCAGTCCAGGTTCGATGCAGGATACAGGAAGCTTGGGGATGGTGCTTCCTGTATCATCATGGGGATCCCCCCCCCAAAAGATGCTTTTGATGTGAGACATTTTTAAAGTCTTTATTGAATTTGTTATATATTGTTTCTGTTTTATGCTTTTGTTTTTTGGCTGCAAGGCATGTGGGATCTTAGCTCCCCTACCAGGGATCAAACCCTTCAATGGAAGGTGAAGTCTTCATCACTGGACCACCAGGAAGTCCCAGTGATATCTACTCTTGACTTTAAATCTGGAATGATGTAAGGAGCCTCACTTCAACCATCTTCTTACCTACTTAAAAAACTATACCAAAACTATTTTGGTTATATGGACTGCCAATACTCTTAAGCAAAGGAATTATTCTAATTTAACCTGAAGCAATGATCTAAAGGACTTCCCTGATAGCTCAGCTGGTAAAGAATCTGCCTGCAATGCAGGAGACGCCAGTTCAATTCCTGGGTTGGGAAGATCTGCTGGAGAAGGGATAGGCTACCCACTTTAGTATTCTTGGGCTTCCCTTGTGGCTCAGCTGGTAAAGAATCTGCCTACAATGTGGGAGACCTGGGTTCGGTCCCTGGGTTGGGAAGATCCCCTGGAGAAGGGAAAGGCTACCCATTCCAGTATTCTGGCCTGGAGAATTCCATGGACTGTATAGTCCATGGGGTCACAAAGAGTCGGACACGACTGAGCGACTTTCACTTTCACTTCCTTTCAATGATCATAAAAACCAATTGTGAACTGATTTGTCTAGTCAAAATGGGCAAACACTGATTCATTTGTTCACCATCTGATTTATTAATTTGTTCTAGGAACTGTTTCAGCTCTTGGACTCAGAGATAAACAAGACCTAGTCTCTAATCCACTGTCTCCCACAACCACAAACACACGCACATACACATATAGGATCCTATAGTCAAAAGAGAAGATAGTCATATAAAGCAATAATCACAATGCCAATCTGATAACAGTAGATTTGCCCAAAGTGCTCCAAGATCACAAGAAAAAGGATTGCCAATCTATTCAGTTAAAGAAGGCTTTGCAGAAAAGGTGAGCTTTCCACTTTAAGCAGCCGATCTGGTTTGCATGTCTAAACATCCACCCAATTAGCCAACCAAGCAGATAAAAACAATACGTCCAGAAGGAAACTCTTCTATTAGTGTCATAAGAATATGATGACAAAAAGAGAGAAAGGAAATGAGAAAAAGGAAAACCAGAGAAAATACACTGTCATTTTAAGAGTACCTCCTAAAGTACATTAATGACTCAAACTTCCTTGGAGATACATCAAAAAGGAAAGAAGAATTTATTGATGGATAGAGGAACAGATAGATGTGAGATAAAGCAAACAGAGTTAAATGTTAATTGTCCAAACTAAGTGAGTATATGGATGTTTGCTGTACAACTCTTTCAACTTTCCTGTATGTTAAAATTTCACATAATGCTAGGAAAAAGTGATCTTGCATAAAGTTTTCCTGAATGATATGTGCAGTTTTTAGATTTTACTTATCTTCCATTAGTTGTCCATTTCCGTTTTAAGTAGTCCATGAAAAAGTGTTTTCAAAGGACTTTATTCTAGTTTGCCCTCCTATAATCCCCTAGAGACTATTTAGGGCTTAATTGATCTCTAGGGATCCATGAGCCTTAGGATAAGAACTCTTGCTTGAGGGATTTAATTTAGAAACTAAAAGATAATTTAAACTAGAATCTACGTACTGGTGACAGATTACATTTGCTTTGCCTGTAGAAACTTAACTGTGGATCAAAAACAGGTGAAGACTTCCATTTCAATATGGCAGACTAAGTACACACATTTACCTCCTCTCTCTGCCAAAATCTAATTGAAATGACACAAAATATACAATTGAAAAATGCATTTATAACAAGCTGAGGAACAAGAAATGATATCACCAGTAGACCATATGTTTGGGGGAATTTCTAGAAGTTAGAAAACTAATAAGATTGATAAAGAAACCAGAGCATAAATAAACTATACACAAATTAGGATGGGGAAAATGCTGCTGAGAAGAGAGCTGTTCATCCCCAGGAGTTCTAGAATCCCAATTATGTAAAGTTTAAAAATAAAATAAAATTAAAAAAAAAAAAGAAACCAGAACTGGAGGAGATCCTGGACATGGGGCAATCCTTAGGACAATTAAGGGATTCCTTGCTGAACAGTTGGTCTGTAGTCCCTGTCCACGCCTGCATATGGACAGGAAGGCTAGCCACAGTGTCTGCCTCCAGGACAAAGCCTCAAGAATACTTTCTATGGTGGCAGTTCTGCCTTTAGGGGCTGTGGGGAGAGGGTGTCCTAACATTTTTTGAGTTTAGAAAGAGAAAAGTAGAATAGAGCTCTGGGAAGTTCTAGTCCTATATAATGATCATGCAGGGAAAGTAAGTAGGGAAGAAAGAAAGTTTTTCCAAGAATTAAGGATTTCCAAAGTATTCTAGTATCAAGGTAAAATCTTCTTTACTTTGACAAGTGTATAAAAGCCCAACTTGCTTCCCTAATCCACTCTAAAGATAAATATGCCTGTCTATAAGATAAGCAGGTCCACCTACACTCATTCCTTCCAATCAGGAGAAAAACCTATTATGGAAAGAGATATGCACAAAAAAGGAAATCCATGCCAACACCAAACACTCATCATCCAAGTGTTTCATTTATAAATTTAAATGAGCAATGGAAGATCACCAAACATTTAAGAAAAACCACAGGTGGCAAGGAAGAGCCAAGATGAACAGTCAGAAAAAGCAATACTGAAGAAACCAAAAGATACAACATTTGAAAGCAAAATTTAAAAATTCTAATTAGCAACCTCCAAAATTTTCAGGTTGATGTTTTGTTCATAAAACAAGAACAAGCTAAGGTGTTATTTTTAAAGAGGAAGTCAAAGAAAAAGGAAACAACTGCTCAAAAGAAATGTTTTAAATTGAAGTAATTAAAATGGACTACCCAATAGCCAAATTAAAGATCTAGAATACAAAGCAAAGAAATTTTCCAAAAAAGAGAAAAAGAAATTTAAAACATGACAAAAAAAGACTTAGAGGATATACTTAGAAGATCCATTCAAAATAAAAGGAAGAAAGAGATAATAGACTGGAGAAGGGAAAAATCAATAAAAGAAACAACACAGGACAGTTGAGATGAATAGACTTGGGACTTCACTATTGATCACTGAGCAAAAATAATGAATAAATGTTTATCTATATATACCCCCCAAATTTCTTAACTCACCCTGAAAATAAAGGAATGAATTATTTATGAAGGAACTAGCATTTGGCCACTGTTCAACTTTATTTTTCAACACAGAATGCTAGAAGATAATGATGTTATCACCTAATGTTATGGTAAAATAGATGAATCTTCAATATTCAAAAAACATGCAAGGAAATTCTTCAGTAAAACAAAATGAACAAAGAGTAAATCTTGAAATAAAATGGTTGATGATAAGCAAAGAACAGAAATACAAATAAAAGCTAAAGGATTTTAATATGGTTGTGAACTTGATAAAATTGTTAGGAAATACTGAGGCAAAAACTGGAATTAAAAATGAACAGTGAAACTAAAATTAAATGAGTTTAACTAAAATTTGTGGCAGTAGAGAGGGAAAGCAAAATAAACTTAAATATGTTATTCCATATGTATAGTATAGTCATATTATACAGAAAATCATACTTATTTGTGCATCAATAAATCTGAAAGTATAATATTCATTAATAACTTTTCCAGGGGGTTGGAATGGACTTTTGCTTTTACTATTAGGACTTCCATGCTACTATAATTTTAAAACAATTATTGTTGCTTTTATAATTCAAAAAATTAATGGATTTCCAGAGATGTTCATAAAAATTAAAAAACAGTCATTAGAGTAATAAAGCAGTGCTCACCAAAGAAGACACATAGGTGACAAAAAAAAAAGCCATGAAAAGATGATCCATATCACGTCACTAGAGAAATGTAAATTAAAATAAGAATGATATACCAATCACACCTATTAGATGGCCAAAATCCAAAACACTGACAGCACCAAGTGTTGGCAAAGATGTCGAGTATCAGGAGCTCTCCTTCATTGCTGATAGGAATGCAAAACGGCACAGCCACTGTGGGAGACAGTTTGGCAGTCTCTTACGAAACTAAGCACACTCTTACATGATCCAGCAGTTGTGCTTATTGGTATCTACCCAAATGATGAAAACTGTTCACAAAGAAATGCACACAAGAATATATAGCAGATTTATTCATAACTGCCTAAAAGTAGAAGCAACTAAGATGTCTTACAGTAGGTGAATGAGTGAATAAACTTTGGTTTATCCAGACAATAGATTATTATTCAGTGCTAAAAAGAAATGAACTATCAAGCCATGAAAAGACACAGAGGGAGCTTAACTTCATATTACTAAGTTACAGGAGTCAATCTGAAAAGGCTACATACTGAATGATTCCATCTATATAACATTCTGAAAAAGGCAAACCTATGGAAACAGTACAAATATCAGTGGTTGGCAGGGGTTAGAAGCAAGAAGAAAACAAAACTGAAATGATAAATATTTAGCAATAAATGCTAATGAAAACATTATGTTTTGATATCTATGAAATGTGACCAAAGAGTATTCAGAAGAAATTTAACAGCCAGAAAATAAATATACCAAGTGTTCAATGCATGAAACTAAAAATCTAAATAAGGAAGAAGTTAATTAATAATGAAAACATAAATTAAAAAAATAGAAAACAAAATACCAAAAAAGACAGATAACTATAAAATCAAAGACTGTTATTTTAATGGTGAATTTAAGAGTTAAGGTTCTCAGAGAAAGACAAATAGTATGATATATGGACAAATATAAATGATTAACTTCATGTGAAGTCTAAGAAATCTTGAACTTATGAGAACAGAATGGTGGTTGCCAGAGGTGGGGGTTGGGGGTATGCAAAAGAGATGAAGGTGGTCAAAAGGTACAAACATACAGTTGTAAGATCAAAAAGCCTTGAGAAGATAATGTTCAGCATGGTGACTATAGTCATTAATAATGTAAATTTGAAAGTTGCTAAGAGAATAAATTTTAAAAGTTCTCTTCACAAGAAACAAAATTGTAACTGTGTGTGATGACAGATGTTAGTTATTGTGGTAATCATTTAACAGTATTGATATATATCAAACCATTATCTTGTACACCTAAAACTAGTATGATGTTATATGTCAATTATATCTCAATTTTTTTTCAATTTTTTTTAATAGAAAATTATTTAATTAGTATACATGTGTTCCCCATCCTGAATCCTCCTCCCTCCTCCCTTCCCACACCATCCCTCTGGGTCGTCCCAGTGCACCAGCCCCAAGCATCCAGCATCGTGCATTGAACCTGGACTGGCATCTCGTTTCATACATGACGTTTCACATGTTTCAATGCCCTTCTCCCAAATCCTCCCACCCTCTCCCTCTCCCACAGAGTCCACAAGACTGTTCTACACATCAGTGTCTCTTCTGCTGTCTCGTATACAGGGTTATCGTTACCATCTTTCTAAATTCCATATATATGCGTTAGTATACTGTATTGGTGTTTTCCCTTCTGGCTTACTTCACTCTGTATAATAGGCTCCAGTTTCATCCACCTCATTAGAACTGATTCAAATGTATTCTTTTTAATGGCTGAGTAATACTCCATTGTGTATATGTACCACTGCTTTCTTATCCATTCATCTGCTGATGGACATCTAGGTTGCTTCCATGTCCTGGCTATTATAAACAGTGCTGCGATGAACATTGGGGTACACGTGTCTCTTTCCCTTCTGGTTTCCTCAGTGTGTATGCCCAGCAGTGGGGTTGCTGGATCATATGGCAGTTCTATTTCCAGTTTTTAAAGGAATCTCCACACTGTTCTCCATAGTGGCTGTACTAGTTTGCATTCCCACCAACAGTGTAAGAGGGTTCCCTTTTCTCCACACCCTCTCCAGCATTTATTATTTGTAGACTTTTGGATCGCAGCCATTCTGACTGGTGTGAAATGGTACCTCATTGTGGTTTTGATTTGCATTTCTCTGATAATGAGTGATGTTGAGCATCTTTTCATGTGTTTGTTAGCCATCTATATGTCTTCTTTGGAGAAATGTCTATTTAGTTCTTTGGCCCATTTTTTGATTGGGTCATTTATTTTTCTGGAGTTGAGGTGTAGGAGTTGCTTGTATATTTTTGAGATTAGTTGTTTGTCTGTTGCTTCATTTGCTATTATTTTCTCCCATTCTGAAGGCTGTCTTTTCACCTTGCTAATAGTTTCCTTTGATGTGCAGAAGCTTTTAAGTTTAATTAGGTCCCATTTGTTTATTTTTGCTTTTATTTCCAATATTCTGGGAGGTGGATCATAGAGGATCCTGCTGTGATGTATGTCAGAGAGTGTTTTGCCTATGTTCTCCTCTAGGAGTTTTATAGTTTCTGGTCTTACGTTGAGATCTTTAATCCATTTTGAGTTTATTTTTGTATATGGTGTTAGAAAGTGTTCTAGTTTCATTCTTTTACAAGTGGTTGACCAGATTTCCCAGCACCACTTGTTAAAGAGATTGTCTTTAATCCATTGTGTATTCTTGCCTCCTTTGTCAAAGATAAGGTGTCCATATGTGCGTGGATTTATCTCTGGGCTTTCTATTTTGTTCCATTGATCTATATTTCTGTCTTTGTGCCAGTACCATACTGTCTTGATAACTGTGGCTTTGTAGTAGAGCCTGAAGTCAGGTAGGTTGATTCCTCCAGTTCCATTTTTCTTTCTCAAGATCGCTTTGGCTATTTGAGGTTTTTTGTATTTCCATACAAATTGTGAAATTATTTGTTCTAGCTCTGTGAAGAATACTGTTGGTAGCTTGATAGGGATTGCATTGAATCTATAAATTGCTTTGGGTAGTATACTCATTTTCACTATATTGATTCTTCCAATCCATGAACATGGTATATTTCTCCATCTATTAGTGTCCTTTCCTATTTTAAGGAAATATCATTGCAAATAAGAAGGAGGTTAAATTTATTAGTGATACTGTGTACAGATACCTTGTATAATGTTATAGTTATAAAATATAAATTACTAAAATTGTTGTAGGGACTGCAGAGGCACCAGGTAATGCACGAATTCAAGAACAAATAAAAACTGTATCAATTTGGGAGAGAGGAAGAGATCAAAGTTACAATTGTATACCTAGAATATAAAAAAAATTAAAAAGTTATTAGAATTGAAACAAAATTTCAAGTAAGTGACTGGATATAACAGCAAAATGGAAAAATTAGTAGCCTTCCTACATACCAACTCAAAAATGTAGTATGAAAATTTTCATCTCAATAACAAAACCAGACAAAAACATTACAAAATAATATCTCCCGTAAACATAGATGCAAATGTTGTCCACAAAACATTAACAAATCAAATCTAGCAATATATAAACAAAATGATACAGTTTGACCAAAAGGAATTCTTTCCAGGAATGCAAGGCTGGTTCAACAATTAGAAACCAATCAATGTCATTCATTATAATAATAGACTAAGTAAGAAAAAACATTATCATATCAAGGGGCTTCCCAGGTGGCACTAGTGGTAAAGAACCCGCCTGCCAGCGCAGGAGACATAAAAGACACAGGTTGGATCCCTAAGTCGGGAAGAAACCCTGGAGCAGGGCATGGCAACCCACTCCAGTATCCTTGCCTGGAAAATCCCAAGGACAGAGGAGCCTGGTGGGCTACAGTCCATGGGGTCTCAAAAGAGTTGGACATGATTAGCGACTAAACAACAATAACAAGAACAACAATTCAGAGACAAGCATGATTGACTACATAGAAAATCCCAAGGATTCTCTGAAAAAAAAGAAAAAAAAAAAACACTAGAACTGAGTTCAGGAAGTTTGCAGAATACAAATAAAAGAACAAAAATCAACCATATTTCTATAGTAGTAAACATGTGAGAAATGAAATTAAAAACATAATACCATATATAATGTATACAGTCACTCTTCAAAATGAAATACTTATATATAAATCTAATAAAACATGTACAGGCTCTATATGCTTAAAATTACAAATAGCTGATGAAAGAAATCAAAGATCTAAATAATGTACAATTTTCATGGATTGGAGACTCAATATAATAAATGTCAGTTCTCTCCAAATTGATTCATAGGTTTAATGCAGTTCTTGCCAAAATCACAGCAAGGTTTCTATAGGTATGTGTGTGTGGTCACTTACGGAGTCGTGTCTGACTCTGTGACACATGAACTGTAGCCTACCAGGCTCCTCTATCTGTGGAGTTTTCCAGGCAAGAATACTGGAATGGTTTGCCATTTCCTACTCCAGGGGATCTTCCAAACCCAAGGATCACCTGCACTGGCAGGCAGATTCTTTACCACTAGCCCTGATCCCCTGGAGGAGGGCATGGCAACCCACTCCAGTATTCTTGCCTGGAGAATCCCATGGTCAGAGAAGCCTGACAGCCTGCAGTCCATAGGGTCACAAAGAGTCAGACATGACTGAAGTGACTTGGCACACACAGTACAGCATCACCCGGGAAGCCCAAAGGTATAGACAAGCTTATTCTCAAATTTATAGACAAGCTGACTCTCAAAAGAATTAAAATAGCTATAATAATTTTGAAAACAAAGGAAAAGTAGAAGAAATTCCACTTGCAAACTTACTATGTACTTACAGTAGTCAACAGTCTTATCTCCCTATTAAGACTATTTTGAAGACTATAAAAATAATATATTAAGAATTTAGACAAGTATTATTATCTTACACAAACTAAGTGCCTAACACATGTGAGCCACTAATTAAATATTTTAAGCTGAGGAAGTGATGTTTAAGAAGCGTAAAGTAAAATGTCCACATTTATATAGATAATAAGTTTAGAAGCCAGAATCTGAGCAAAGTCCTACTAATTCCAAATCCTAGACAACTTACCACCATACTATAAACATTATCAAAAAGAAATCACCTTTCTAAAGGCCCTCCAACTTTCTCACTCATGGAGTTTCATTTGTCTGTTGAGGATAGAACTCTGAGATCTCTTCAAAATATCAGAGTTCACAAATTTTAGAATCCTTTGTGGCCCCAATTGGTCTGCCTATGCAAGCTGTTTTATTTGTATTAGTATTTTTCCTTGCCAGGAGGTCAACCCAATAGTAATCCTTGACTTCTTCAGTAATGGGACTCTGATAGATATTTAAGGAGCCAAAAGTACCACTCTGTAAAACATAAACTGCCTTGTCCCCTTCTTATAAATGATTCATCACAAGTATTATCCTAACAAGCCTATGATCGATAGGAACATCTACATTTGTGTGTAAATGACACCAGTCTTCTCGGGCCAGTGAGTTCTTTCACTCCTACACCTGCAGAGACTAAAAGAGATTAAGTGGGTCCTCTCAATACATCCCATGAAATATTGATTAAAGGTCTAGTTGAAATAAGTGTATTAATGTAGACTTAAAGCACTCATGTGAGTAAGGACACCCCAAGGGGAAACATTTCTACAGAGCAAGTGAGACAAAAATTGGATACTTTGGAAATGGTGAGAATGTTCCTGGGTACACAGATCCTTTTTGCAATGTCACACAACAAAGTAGGACTTTTATCAATGATCCCAGTGATAAAAGCCTAGCCCCCAGAGGAAGGGAAAAGGTGGGAGAGGGGAGGAGAAGTTAAAAATGAAATAAATAGGAGGCAAGCAATGACTTTATGAATTAGTATTTCTCATCAAATTCACTTAAAATCAAGCTTTTACTCTCCCTTTTTAATTTTATTTCCTTCCTATTTCCACCTAGTACAAGTAGAAATGAACCATGGTTTTCTAGGGAAAACAGATATGAAGGGAAAAGATTCATCATTTCTAGAAGACTGGCAATGTCTGCAATTCATCGCCCAAGTTTACTTTCTTTGGGGAAAATCATGTAAGACAGCTTTTCCTATGGTTTTTGGGGTACACTTAGTCTCTTTTGTAGAATCTAAGGAGACCATTCAGTCATATTTTCTTTTAGTTAGAAATCATATATTGAGTGAATGTAAGAACTAAAAGAGATCTAACAATTCCCAGTCCTTTAAATTTTTCAGATGAGGAAATTAACGGGGCTTATATAGGTTAGGTCCGTAGAGTCAAAGCTATAGTTTCTTCAGTAGTCACGTATGGATGTGAGAGTTGGACCATAAAGAAGGCTGAATGTTGAAGAATTAATGCTTTTGAACTGTGGTGTTGGAGAAGACTCTTGAGAGTCACTTGGACTGCAAGATCAAATCGGTCAATCCCAAAGAATATCAGTCCTGAATATTCATTGGAAGGACAGATGCTGAGGCTGAAGCTCCAATATTTTGGCCACCTGATGTGAAGAACTGACTCATTAGAAAGACCCTGATGCTGGGAAAAGATTGAAGGCAGGAGGAAAAGGGGACAACAGAGGATGAGATGGTTGGATGGCATCACTAACTCAATGAATATGAATTTGAGAAAGCTCTGGAAGTTGGCGATGGTCAAGGAAGCCTGGTGTGCTGCAGTCCGTGAGGTTGCGAAGAGTCAGACATGACTAAGTGACTGAACTGAACTGAACTGAACTGAGGTAAAAAAGACTTGTCCACAGACTCATAGTATGATAGCAGCAAAACCCCATCTAGACTCTGGATTTCTGAACATCTACTAGTAATCGAAAAAGCAAGAGAGTTCCAGAAAAACATCTATTTCTGCTTTATTGACTATGCCAAAGACTTTGACTGTGTGGATCCCAATAAACAGTGGAAAATTCTGAAAGAGATGGGAATATCAGAACACCTGACCTGCCCCTTGAGAAATCTGTATGCAGGTCAGGAAGCAACAGTAAGAACTGGACGTGGAACAACAGACTGGTCCCAAATAGGGAAAGGAGGATGTCAGGGTTATTTAACTTATATGCAGAGTACAGCACGAGAAATACTGGGCTGACAAGCTGGAATCAAGTTTTCCAGGAGAAATATCAATAACAGACATGCAGATGACACCATACTTATGGCAGAAAGCAAAGAAGAACTAAAGAGCCTCTTGATGAAAGTGAAAGAGGACAGTGAAAAAGTTGGCTTAAAGCTCAACATTCAGAAAACTAATCATGGCATCCAGTCCCATCACTTCATGGCAAATAGATGGGGAAACAGTGGCTGACTTTATCTTTTTGGGCTCCAAAATCACTGCAGATGGTGGCTGCAGTCATGAAATTAAAAGATACTTTCTCCTTGGAAGAAAAGCTATGACCAACCTTGACAGCATATTAAAAAGCAGAGACATTACTTTGCCAACAAAGGTCCATCTAGTCAAGGCTATGGTTTTTCCAGTAGTCATGTAAGGATGTGAGAGTTGGACTATAAAGAAAGCTGAGCGCTGAAGAATTAATGCTTTTGATCTGTGGTATTGGAGAAGACTCTTGAGAGTCCCTTGGACTACAAGGAGATCCAACCAGTCCATCCTAAAGGAAATCAGTCCTGAATATTCATTGGAAGGACTGATGTTGAAGCTGAAACTCCAATACTGTGGCCACCTGATGAAAAGAGCTGACTCATTTGAAAAGACCCTGATGCTGGGAAAGATTGAGGGCAGGAGGAGAAGGGGATGACAGAGGATGAGATGGTTGGATGGCATCACAGACTCAATGGACATGAGTTTGGGTAAGCTCTGGGAGTTGGTGATGGACAAGGAGGCCTGATGTGCTGCAGTCTATGGGGTTGCAAAGAGTCAGACACAACTGAGTGATTGAACTGAACTGAACTGAACTAAACTAGTAACCTTCAATGGAGGACAGTATCACTCCCCTGGGAGCATTTAGAAGTATGTAGGGTCATATTTGATTGTTATGCAATGATGTGAGGGTGTTAGTGTCCTGAGGACTAGGCTTACTGAATGTCCCACATTGTTCAGGGCACTCCTCTGAAGAACAGTTGTCCTTCCAAAGATGCCAACAGGGTTCCCATGGAAAAATACTGACATTAGTAACCCTCCTTTTACCACTCCATGCCAATTTCTTATGGCTATTTTCTGGGACTATGTACCTGGGTGCATCCCTGGGTACTACTGTTTAGCAGTATCATTATCATTCTCCTGCTTCTCTGCAATTCTCTCCTAATATCTCAGTGTCTTCCGTCCCAAGAATGAATTCCCCTCCTGTAAGTGGCAAAAGAGAACCAGCTCCAAAATAGCTACTGTGACTCAGATAGCCCCAAATTCATACCAGGTAGGAAGACCTTGAAAATATTCCCAAGGTTTATTCAACAAATGGTAGTTTTTGTACCACCTCTTTCACCTGGACTTATAGCATATAAGAACATTCCAGGTTTATTTTTTACTTTAACTAGAAGATGTGACACCAGCATATATGATACTAGAACTGAGTCCCCAACATCTACATGCTTCCCATTAACTAAAAATTTAGAATGAGTCACTTTCAGTTCAGTCCATTCACTCAGTCGTGTCCAACTCTTTGTGACCCCATGGACTGCAGCATGCCAGGCTTACCTGTCCATCACCAACTCCTGGAGCTTACTCAAACTCATGTGCATGGAGTCGGTGATGCCATCCAACCATCTCATCCTCTGTCATCCCCTTCTCCTCCTGCCTTCAATCTTTTCCCACATCAGGGTCTTTTCCAATGAGTCAGTTCTTTGCATCAGGTAGTCAAAGTATTGGCATTTCAGCTTCAGCATCAGTCCTTCCAATGAATATTCAGGACTGATTTCCTTTAGGATGGACTGGTTGGATCTCCTTGTAGTCCAAGGGACTCTCAAGAGTCTTCTCCAATACCACAGTTCAAAAGCATCAATTCTTCGGAGCTCAGCTTTCTTTATAGTCCAACTCCCGCATTCATACATGACTACTGGAAAAGCCACAGCTTTGACTAGATGGACCTTTGTTGGCAAAGTAATGTCTCTGCTTTTTAATATGCTGTCAAGGTTGGTCATAGCTTTTCTTCCAAGGAGAAAGTATCTTTTAATTTCATGACTGCAGCCACCATCTGCAGTGATTTTGGAGCCCCAAAAAACAGCCTGTCACTGTTTCCATTCTTTCCCTATCTATTTGCCATGAAGCGATGGAACTGGATGCCATGATTTTAGTCTTCTGAATGTTGAATTTTAAGCCAACTTTTTCACTGTCCTCTTTCACTTTCATCAAGAGGCTCTTTAATTCTTCTTTGCTTTCTGCCATAAGTATGGTATCATCTGCATGTCTGAGGTTATTTATATTTCTCCTGGCAATTTTGATTGCAGCTTGTGCTTCATCTAGCCTAGTGTTTCTCATAATGTACTCTGCATATAAGTTAAATAAGCAGGGTGACAATATATAGCCTTGAGGTACTCCTTTCCTGATTGGGAACCAGTCTGTTGTTCCATGTCTGGTTCTAGCTGTTGCTTCTTGACCTGCATACAGATTTCTCAGGAAGCAGGTCAGATGGTCTGGTATTCCCATCTCTTTAAAAATTTCCCAGTTTGTTGTGGTCCACACAGTCAAAGTCTTTGGCATAGTCAATAAAGGAGAATTAGATGTTTTTCTGGAACTCTCTTGCTTTTTCAGTGATGCAATCGATGTTGGCAATTTGATCTCTGGTTCCTCTGCCTTTTCTAAATCCAGCTTGGACATCTGGAAGTTCACAGTTCATGTACTGTTGAAGCCTGTCTTGGAGAGTTTGGAGCATTACTTTGCTAGCGTGTGAGATGAGTGCAATTGTGTGGTAGTCTGAGCATTCTTTGGCATTGCCTTTCTTTGGGATTGGAATGAAAACTGACATTTTCCAGTCCTGTGGCCACTGCTGGGTTTTCCAAATTTGCTGGCATATTGAGTGCAGCACTTTCACAGCATCATCTTTCAGGATTTGATATAGCTCAACTGGAATTCCATCACCTCCCCTAGCTTTGTTTGTAGTGATGCTTCCTAAGGCCCACTTGACTTCATATTCCAGGATGTCTGGTTCTAGGTGAGTGATCACACCATCATGGTTATCTGGGTCATGAAGATCTTTTTTGTGTAGTTCTTCTGTGTGTTCTTGCCACCTCTTCTTAATATCTTCTGCTACTGTTAGGTCCATACCATTTCTGTCCTTTATCGAGCTCATCTTTGCATGAAATGTTCTTTTGCTATCTCTAATTTTCTTGAAGAGATCTCTAGTCTTTCCCATTCTATTATTTTCCTCTATTTCTTTGAATTGAGCACTGAGGAAGGTTTTCTTATCTCTCCTTGCTATTCTTTGGAACTCTGCATTCAGATGCTTATATCTTTCCTTTTCCTCTTTGCCTTTTGTGTCACTTTATATACCCCAAACAAAACTGCATGATTCCTTTCAAACCACTAGTTAGACAGAGCCATTGACATCAGTACATTCTGTTCTCAGTAGCTCTTGGTTCTTTGTCAAGTAGCTGTATTCATCTGGGCAGAAGCCTCAATGATTATGTGATGGTTTGAGTTCAGAGGTACACATCTTCCTTTAGAATGTATTTAAAAAAAAATTTTTTTTTACATGTGTCATTTTATTTTATTTATTTTTTTATGAGGATTTTAAATTTATTCTTTTTACTTTTCCATATGTTCTTTTTTTTTTTTGGACTATATCCTTTTTTTTTTAAATTTTATTTTATTTTTAAACTTTACAATATTGTATTAGTTTTGCCAAATATCAAAATGAATCCGCCACAGGTATACATGTGTTCCCCATCCTGAACCCTTCTCCCTCCTCCCTCCCCATACCCTCCCTCTGGGTCGTCCCAGTGCACCAGCCCCAAGCATCCAGTATCGTGCATCGAACCTGGACTGGCAACTCATTTCATACATGATATTATACATGTTTCAATGCCATTCTCCCTTTAGAATTTAAATTGTTGGAGAGGATGTTGAATTTCTTTCATACTCAAAGCAATATTAACCAGTTGTCAGATAGCTTTCAGCATTATTATAAATGACACAGTCTTTCTTTAAAGTAGCTTGTATCTTAAAAAACATGTAGCTCCTCCTTGGCAGAAAGAACCAAGCCCAAGGGCTCAAAGTCCTTGGTAACACCTTCTGCTGAAACCTCAACATCACAGAGAGGGCTGGATTCTAACAAATACAAACCAGGCAGGTGTCACTGTATGATTATTGCCCCTAACTCTTTTCAGTAGCAAAATACTAAGAACTACTGGAGGAATTTCATGAAAAATAATAAATTGCATTATAAACTAGGGACAAAAAGAAGACACCACTTTGGGCTTCAAGTTATATATAAAAATTAAGCATGTCTTAACCTCTCTACAGCAGTAAGTTCCCAAAGAAAAGAAATGTAAACAAATGTGAAGGAAACTTTTCTTTTGTATCACCGACTTTCTCTAACTCTTCCACATTCCCCAGTAAAACAGCTACTTTAAACATTATTTACTCCCTTTTCATGTCCCCATCATTTTATAGAATGCATAATATATGCCAGGATATAAAGGAGACTAAATTTGAATAAGAAGCAGAATTATTCATGGCACTCATGCCCCACGTGCAAGAGACAGATTCAGAGGTACAATTGAATATAAATAGTATAGTCAGGCAATGGCACCCTACTCCAGTACTCTTGCCTGGAAAATCCCATGTACGGAGGAGCCTGGTGGGCTGCAATCCATGGGGTCGCCGAGAGTCAGACACAACTGAGGAATTTCACTTTCACGTTTCACTTTCATGCATTGGAGAAAGAAATGGCAACCCACTCCAGTGTTCTTGCCTGGAGAATCCCAGGGATGGGGGAGCCTGGTGGGCTGCCATCTATGGGGTCACACAGAGTCAGACATGACTGAAGCGACTTAGCAGCAGCAGCAGTATAGTCAGGACTACATAGGGAGCTCCATTAGCTCTAGGTATCATCTCTATCAGGCTAGAGAATGAAGCACGGAAATCACGTCATCATGATTTGAAATCTGAGATAGAAGGGAAAAAAAGCTGTCATCCTTCAGATGGAAATCTACTTAGACAAACACTGAAGGTGGATGCACTCCTGTCCCACACCACAGCCCAAATCTGCACAGAAGGCTGAGACTCTGCACGTGGCCACTTTGCTTCCAGTCACTGGGGATCAGAAGGAACGGAACACCCCTCAGGGCATCCTGGATGTCAGGGCGATCTGGCCCTGGCATTTGTCGCTGGTAAGGAGCCAGGGTGGATGGGCCTGGGCTGACTGGCCAGGCAGGTCACTCCTGCTTCCCATCTCATGATCTCATGTACTCTGTCAGATAATATGACTCTCAGGAAAAGGAAAAAAAAAAGAATGTTTCAGACGACCCTGTCTGTCTTATGACTTGTTTTGGTACCGTCCAGAAACTCAGTAAGAATTTTCTCAGTCAGTAGCTACAATCAAGTCTTACTGTCTACAACCCCAAATCCAAGCTGTTAAATTGGGTCTACATTTTTTTTTTTTTTTACAGATTTAGTCATAGTACTGTATTATAATACTTCTCACTGCATCAAAGAATGAAATAAATATTAATCACAGACAAAGATAGTGAGACTGGGTTTAGAAAGAAAAAACTATATATGGCATATAAGATGCGCATCTAAAACATGAGAAACAAGAACGATAGAACATTAAAGAATCACATATATGTTATATATAATATTTATACATAGTCAATGGAAGTGACAACCAAATGAAAGCTGATGTGGCTATGTTAATATTAAACTAGTAGACTTTAGGTATAAAATATTTACTGGAGATTAAAAATACAATATATAATAATACAAGATTTGTTCACCAGTGTATATATACCTAAAATATGCCATCAAAATATATAAAGATAAGTTCTGACAGAGTTATAAGGAAAAAGAAACAAATCTATGATTGTCTCTCTCAGAAACTGATAAGTTACTTGTAATCATGTTGCTGAAATCTTCTGTATCCCTATTGACAGACAAAAGTCAGGAAGAACATAGACGACATTAACAACATGATTATATACTTTAACCAACTGACATACATACAACACAGCTTATGTGTCTTTCAAGTACAAATAGAATATTTTTTTAAATGGTACTTATATTAATACTAGGTCATGAAGAAAATCTCATCAAAATTTCAAGTGATTGAAATCCTGTAAAGAATAACCTCTGACCACAATGAAATAAACCTAAAAATGAGATAAAATCAATGTGCTTGGAAATTAATAAATATACTCCTCAATAAACTGTGGGTCAAAGAATAAATCATAATGTAATTAGAAATCATCTGAATATAATGCTAACCAAAAAATATCTATGCTTAAAAACTTGTGGGTTGTAGCCAAAAAAGTTTTTAAGAAGGAAAATTATAGCCCTGAAATGAATATATTAGAAAATAAGAGAGGTCTCTCTTGTTTTTCTTGGTCAGTTTTGCCAGCTTATTTCCTGATCAACTTTAATAGTCTTTTCAAAGAACGAAATTTTGGTCTTGTTGACCCTCTCTATCGTATCTATGTTTTCCATTTTATTAATTTCTGTTATCATATGTATTTCCTTCTACTTCATTTGAGTTTGTTTTGCTGATCTTTTTCTAACTTCTTCAAACAGATGTTGGTTTAGGTCAAACTGCTTCATAATCCACCTTGAAAATTATGAGATAATCTCCAAAGGGAGTCAATTACAATCCATCTATCTGAGGACTGAAAAACAAGCCAGTTGGTCAACTCAAGTTAAAGTGTTCATCAGATTCACTTGCATCATTTTATTGGATTCCACATATAAGTGATATCATATGATGTTTGTCTTTCTCTGTCAAGAATTTTATTTTTTCCCAAAGTTCTATTTTTCTAAGAAAGAAGTGTAAAATAAGTGATACAAAAAGACTAAAAGTAAATTATCCTTTATCATAGTCTGAAAAAAATTTAAATCAGAAAAACATATTGGAAAAAGTAACAAGGACAGAAAAAGAATCTGACAGGAAACGTCACTTGAAAAGCTCATTATTTCCAAGTAAGAAACAGAATTCACCCTTTTTTTTAGCACGATGAGATATAACAGCGAGTCTAATTCAGTGGCTAGAAAGAGCAAACATTCTCTCCATCTCTCCATGAACATGAAATTGAGATGATTTTCAGGCTTGTTTGCAAATTTATGGAGACAGGCCATCCATAGCTTAATGGAAGCTCCATTTTCTATCAGCAGACCAGAGAGTCAAGTGGAAAATTCCCCACCTATGGTGTTCTTAATCATTTTCTAAGCAAATGATAAGAATAAAAGGAATCATGAAAAGCAGATGAGACCATCTTTCCCAAGCAGATTGAGTCATTTCCCTTGACTCCTGAGAAATTTCCAGAGGTGCCTAAACATTGTTAAGTTCCTCCATGTCTTAAGGACTTCCCTGGTGGCTCAGATGGTAAATTGTCTGTCTACAATGCGAGAGACCTGGGTTCAATCCACTCCAGTACTCTTGAGTTGAAAATCCCATGGACGGAGGAGCTTGGTGCAGGCTACTGTCCATGGGGTCGCAAAGAGTCGGGCATGACTGAGTGACTTCACTTTCTTTCTTTCTTTCACTTTCCATGTCTTAAAAGCAATGAGGAAAAAGCACAGTTCATTTCACATTAGACAATTGCCCAACAACCACATCTGAAAGAAAAAAAGTATATGCTGCTATCAGAAAAACTGAGAACTTGTAAGTTTGATCACATCCATAGCTTGTCACTCAGCTTTGCAAAAGTTCAATTTCTCCTCTCCTGGAAGGTGTTCAAGAAGAAAAACATTCCTGTGCAGATAAATAATTTCTGCCTAAAGAATGGTATTTAATTGAGAGCAAGGGCAGGATATTAGAAATCCTGTTTATAACTTTTTTACCAAGCTACACCATCAGTGTATTAGTCAGATAATTCACTAGTTGCTGTAACAGACAACTCCCCAAATTTTAGTAGCCCAGCACTATAGTTCTCACCCATGTCATGGTCCAACTGAGTGTCCGGCCTTTAATGTGTTATTTTAGGGAAATCAGTTTTTTCATCATTTGGGCTTCTAGCTTCTAGAAGTTTCTGAGTCCACCACAGCACCCTCTGTGTTTGACTGATAAGTGAGAGAAGACGATTGTGCTAGGCTTAGAAGGGCACACAGCACTTATGCCCACATACCCTGGCTTGTCATATACTTCAAATCTAACATGAGTTTGGTAAACGCAGTCAAAGAAACGAGACAGATGAGCTTGTAGGCACTGTGCTATAGTGAGAAAGCATACCACTCAAGCACTCTGGAACTCACTTTATAACAAACCGGTAGAACAAAAGGATCTCCAGGTTCACTCAGTTCTGGCATTCTATAATTTCAATAAGAGAATATCTCTAGTTTGGGTCCACAGATATGGTTACACATAAGAGAATACTACTCTACTCTTATCTGAGACTTTTCTTCAATTTCTTGATATGGCATTTGTCTGTAGTGCTTTCAATGATGTCCAAAAAATAAGGGAATGCATGTGATAAAGCCAACTGAGCTCTCAACAGTAAATTGGGGCCCTTCTAACCCTAATATTCTATGATCCATTGCATCATGCTCCTCATTTAGCAAAGAAGTTGTCCTAGAATTCTCAGGATTGAAAAAACCACAAAGGTGTTTTTCCATGGCTTCTGTAACAGTAGTTTAGCACAAGCTGAGCTCCATGGTTATTGCTATGGTGTAAGAGAAATTAAGAGGCTAATGATGTTAGGGGACTTAATGTGTGTGTGTGTTTTCTGAAGATCTCCAAAGCCTGATTATCTCCATGGATGGGAAACACTGCTGACATAAGCATAAATTAATAATCTGTCATTGATGTGTATCTGAGTATTACTATCAAGATTTGAGTTAGCATTTAAATCAGTAATAAATTTGAAATAAACTGGTTAACTACCAAATAAATCAGCCTAATGCCATTTCCCCTGGTGTCTTATTTTCTTTGTTTTGTTTTACATTATTAAGATAAGAGATATAGAATATCCATTCTGGTGATTTTTTCCACTTTATCATAATAATTGGTCTAGCTCTGTTTACATATTCTAAAAGTCAATCTGAAAAAAAGTTCAAACCTGGGTCTCCCACATTGCAGACAGACTCTTTATCATCTGAACCACCAGGGAAGTCCTTAGATAAGATACCACTTTTAAATCTAGGGTCTTGCAACAAGAACACGTTAGGTGTATTTGTTAACTGAGATCAGATGTAGTGTTTTCACAGCCAGAGCTGAACCTCTCAGAAAAAAGGATTTTTATATATTAATATTTTATTAAGTGGGTTAATAAAGGAGAATTTTCAAAGATAATTGCTAACATATTTTTAATTCCTTTTTCATTGTCTTATTTTATAATTTGGCCTTAAAAAACAACTCTTTTTATAGTATTTGTTGTTCCTACACCTAAGGTATATAAACTGAGATTTGCATGACAATTTTCTTTAGAAGATTGTCCATATTTCGTAAAATTCTATGCATGCATTGCTGAGTATTCCAATAGATTAACAGCTGACTACTGCTATCACCTTGAACCAGAGTTGGGCAGTTGGATCATATAAGGTAACTAAAGCATCCTGGTATAATTTGATGGGCTATTCAAAATTTTGCTTTGTTTAAAATGTTTATATAATACATACATCTGATTATAGTCAGCTGAACCTTTGTGGCTCAGCAGTAAAAGAATCTGTCTGCAATGCAGGAGATTCAGGAGACTCTGGTTCGATTCCTGGATTGGGAAGATCTCATGGAGAAGGGCATGGCAACCCACTCCAGTATTCTTGCCTGGAGAATCCCATGGACAGAGGAGCCTGGCGGGCTACAGTCCACAGGGTCACAAAGAATCAGACACAACTGAAGTGACTGAACACACACACACATAGTCAGCTGAAAGTCAATAATTATATTCAGTTGAAATTCTGAAATCAATCAACACATACCACAAACCAGTCAATCCTAGAGGAAATCAATCCTGAATATTCATTGGAAGGACTGATGCTGAAGATGAAGCTCCAATACTTTGGCCACCTGATGCAAAGAGTCGACCCATAAGAAAAGACCCTGATGCTGGGAAAGACTGAAGGCAGGGGGAGAAGGGGATGACAGAGGATGAGATGGTTGGATGGCATCACTGACTCAATGGATATGAGTTTGAGCAAGCTCTGGGAGATGATGAAGGACAGGGAAGCCTGGCATGGTGAAGTCCATGGGGTTGCAAAGAGTAGGACATGACTGAGCAACTGAACAACAACAACATAATATATCATGACTAAGTTACCACTGTCCTTATAGTGTAAGGATAATTTTATCAAATGAATAACAAATGAATAATTGTTAAACAGTAATAATTCAAAGGCTAAAGGCATATGATTATATCTATAAAACCCAAAAAGGATTTTGATAAAAGACAACAGAACTTCTGTTAACAAAAACTCTTTAAAAACTATAAATAAAAAGATATTTTCTTAACATAGTAAAGAATAAGGGTTTTTTTGGATCTACAGTCAACATCAAATTAATAGTGCAACACTGGAGTGTTTGTATTAAAGTCAAAAACAAGACAAGGATTTCCATTATCACCACTATTATTCAACACTGTCTGATGACTTTTTGCTAAAGAAGTAAGACAATCAAAAAGAATTAGGTTTAAATACTAGAAATAAATAGAAAAATATCAAGCAGGAGAATACAAACCAATGCCATCTCCTTTCCACCATTTGTTTCTGGTGTTAGAACTACCTCTTTGGATCAATGGTTTGTAAGTCACAGGTCTAACTCCTAGACTCTGAAGACTTTGTATTTGGGACATTTTTAAATGTTTTATTTTAAATATTTAAAGTCCTAAGTATTGGAGTCGGAAAACTGAGAGATAAGAAACTTGGACCTGAATGGCTCAGTGTGGTTACTTTGGAACCCACATTAGTATTAAGGAATGTGCTATGGAAATAGTGTTTTGTGGCTAAATAAATAGGTGAATTCTACATAAAACAGGACTTCTCAGAACCTACAATGTGCAGCTCAGTGTACATCAAGGAGTGCAGCATACCGTGTACAGTATCTCCCACAGAGACCTCCCTATCTCTCTTCTTCTGAGAAATGTCTCCAGGAACCAGTGTTCCATGAAACATTTTTAGAACCCCTCTTCAAGGTTTATCCTCTCATTTCACAGATGAGAAAGCTGATGCCCAGAGGAAGGAAGTGACTTGCTAAAGGCTATTTAGTGATGTCACGGCCAGCAGGGGCTAAATGCCATATTTCCTCATCTCAGCCTCATGTTCACTCTTACCTGCTGATGCCTCTCTGTTTGAGATCCTCCTGTAACGGCTTTTTCCCAGTACCCCACTCAGTGTACTTAGGTTCTGTATTAGTTTGCTAGGGCTGCCATAATAAAACACCACAGACTGATGGTTTAAATAGCAGAGATTTGTTTTCTCGCAGCTCCGGAGGCTAGAAGACCAAAATCAAGGTGTCAGCAGGTTTGGTTTCTCCTGCAGCCTCTCCCCCTGCCTTATAGATGGCTGTTCTCCCCCTGTCTCTTCATATGGTCTCTCCTCTGTGTGTACATGTCTGTGGCCAATCTCCTCTTCCTATAAGAACACTAATCATATTGGATTAGTAATATGACCATATTTCACCTTAACTACCTCTTTAATGACCCAGTTTCCAAATGCAGTCACATCTGAGTACTGAGTTCAAACTTCAACATACAAATCTTGAGAGAACACAAATATCCCCAGAGAGGTTTCATTTCTGTGTCTTAAGTGCCCTGTGCTTCTCTCAATTATAGCATGATTCTCACTGAGGTCCATATATATGTCTTACCTACTAATCTGCAGATGATGTGAGAACAGGAACTGTGTTTGCATTACTATCAAATAGCACAGCTCCTAGAATGCTTTGGATACTCAGTGAATGATTGTGGAGTACGTGAATTATGAAGTCAGAAGCCTGACTCCAAGCCTGTGCTCTTTGAGTTACCAGCAGTGTGATCACTGAGACAAACAGAGATAATAAATATCTCCTGTAGTTTGGGTGAGAATTCAATAAAATATGTACCTGGCAAAATGCCTAGCAATAAAAGGAGCTCCATAATTGTTAATTGAATTTGAGGTTGTATCTTCTTCCCAGATATCTATAAAACACAAATTAATAATTGTGATTACAAATGCTTAGTAATTAAACTGCTTTTATAAAAACAATTAACAATGAGGCATGCTAATCTAGGCCATACAGATATATAAAGGATTTGTCATCAACAACAATATTCCACAAATTTTATCTCACAAGTTGAAGCCAATTTCAAATCTAGGTAATTAAAGGCCTTTTAAGCAAGGTCTGTTTCCTCCTGGCCTGCCATGGTGGACACTATGTGACACCTTCCTGGGCAAAATAATGAACAAAATAATGCCTTCTAGAGGAATGGAATGTTGAGTCTGTTGCATTTTTAATAGGACATTCTTGGTCTAGAAGCTACAGTTAGCCAAAACCTTTAAACATTTTGATGTTATTCAATGAAAAGATTCTCCTCTCATTTTAGTTACAGAGACATGATAGGGTGAAGACAGGCTAAGCTCACAACAAAACAAAAGTCTCTAGAGGAACAGTAACCTATTTGTCCTGTGTATGAATGTATTCATTGGAAGGACTGATGCTGATGCTGAAGCTCCAATATTTTGGCCACCTGATATGAAGGGCCAACTCATTAGGAAAGACCTGAGGCTGGGAAAGATTGGAGGCAGGAGGAAAAGGGGACAACAGAGGATGAGATGGTTGGATGGCATCACTGACTCGATGGACATGAGTTTAGGCAAGCTCCAGGAGTTGGTGATGGACAGGGAAGCTTGGCATACTGCAGTCCATGGGGTTGCAAAGAGTAGGACACAACTGAGTGACTGAACTGAACTGATGAGTGTATCTGTTGCTTCAATAATGTTGGGTAACAAACCAACTTAAGCCATTTGTATTTCCTGCTGTGGGGAGTATAACTGATTAATGGCCCGACTGCTGCCCTCCTGGATCCATCCCCGAGTCAGTAAGGGTATGATTCACACTTCCAGTGACTGAACATAGGGGGCATGATAATACAGACCCACTCCTGCCAAACATGGGATTCCTTTTACATGGGGTTCCTTTGGCTGAAGAACTTGTGGTCAGGCCAGCCAGAATTTTTCTAGCCCTGTTCTGCAGCCTGAAGCTCTTAACTACTCAATCTTTCCTTCCCTCTGTCTTCCACAGTGGTCAGACCTGTGTCTCAGTCTGAAGGCTCTCAACTTCTCGGTCTCTCCTCTTTATCTTTCCAATAGGATTTAATCCAGTAAATCCTTTGTACCTGTAATTCCAGCTTGGTATCTGCTTCCCAGAGGCCTTGAACTAAAACACACCTCAAAGTTAAATCACTGAAAACAATAAGCATTTCATTTTGCTCTTAAGTCTACGTAGTTTGTCTGTGTGGTACTTATGATTATGGCCTGAGTCAAGCTGGGTTGATCTCACTGGGCTTGATTATGCTTCAGTCAGGTAGTGGGTCAGCTGGGTGTAGAATGATCTAGGATGTCCCCAGTTGGGATGCTTCAGCTCTGCTTCATATGATCTCTCAGTCTTTCACTAGTGCACAAAGCATTGTCTCAAGAGATAGAGCATCAGGGCTCAGGCCTCTCCAGATCTGGCCTGATGCTGATATAAACTCACTTCTACCTCACTCATTTGGGCAATGCAAATCAAAAGGCCAGCCCAGATTTAAAGGTGGGGCAATAGACCCCAATCTTTGAAAGGAGGAACACCGCAAAGGGTATGGCTATAGGGAGGGGTAAAGAATTGCAGCCATTCTTACAATCAACCCGTCATACTTCATTTCCCAATATTATCCCTAAACATATTGCCATGTCTGTGCCAGTAACTGCCTTGGCCGTTGGATAGCTATCCAAGCAGACATGACCAATAAGCACCTCTGGTCTCTTCACTAGGGCTGAGCTGCCCATCACAGAGGCTCGCGCGCCTAAACAGAACTCCCAGCTGGTGTGAGCCATGTTAATTGATAAACATAGCCTGTAAAATCTGCTGCTAGTGGTCCAGTCTTCCAAGTGGGGAACTTGAAAAGGTTTACTCTGAATGCAACGAGAAGTCTCTTTCCCGTCTGTTCCCTGTCACCCCGCATCAGTTTCAGGTCAGGAATGCTAAAAGAAAACAGGGCACATAAGCATTTGAACTCAACCTTACTTTCTGAGGAGCAAACTGACAATTAGGACCAGGACCCGCATCAAAAAAGAGCAACCCAGCATGAAGTCCGTCTAATTAGTCATATGAACGGAGAGCTTCCCCTCTGCTTCCTCTAGAACATACGCTTGTCAGATCTCATAAGGGAGGCTTTGTGCCCTGACATGCTATTGAAAGGAGAATGGGTACAGGTAGTTTCACATTAATACCATGAGCACCCCTCTCCAGGCCACAGAATATTTCCCTGAACATCACTTTTAGATTTCTTTTTGGCCTCTTGAGCTGTAAATAAATTTTTAAAGTGAGGCTTTTAATTTTGCTGCAAAGATAGACCCATAAAGAAAACCAAGCACCCTGGTCTGGTTGAAAACCCCGACCTTTTTAATACCTTGTCTCATGTTAATGGGAAACTGAGCAAGATGAAGAATTCAAGGTGAAGGCTGGACATGGTCTGCTAATCCTGGGAACTGCATTGTTTAGGCTTCTGCACTTTATACTTTTTTTTTTTTTTTTTCTGTCAAAAAGTTTGTGTGCCACTGAAGGTCACCAGGCCTGTCATCAGAAAAGATTAGAAAAGACGTCCACATAGCACCTTTCTCCAGGCATCACAGAAATGGCTAGCCTATTTTGAGAGGTCATTAGGAGCCAGACCTTGAAGAAGACAGGCCCCGACTGGGTATGATATCTTGCTACTGCCTGGCTTCTCACAGTGGGCTGGCCTGGTTTTCTACTGTGCATCTGCATCTTACTCAAGTGTTAGCTTCTGGGGCAAGTCACATCTCTCTCTGCAGGCAGCTCCTGGCTCAAGCACATTGCAACCACATGACTATTAACGTGATTTGAAAGTCATTTATTTTCCTGTTTGGAGTTCATGCCCATATGTGTAAAATGATTCTCTACTGTAGCCACATGCACACAAGCGTGCTTTTATTTTTTCCTTTAATTGTTACGCAAAGATGTGGATGGTGTGTCTAGTAGTATGTGAGGTGGAACCTAAGCACCACTTCCTCTGGCCTCTGCATTTTCCCAACACAATCTAAGAAAGAAACTCTTGCTTCATTAATTCTACCTGGCTTTGTTAGTTAGCTGGGTTATGAACTCCTAACCATCTGTCAACCCACTCCAGTATTCTTGCCTGGAGAATTCCACGGACAGAGAAGCCTGGCGGGCTACAGTCCATGGGGTCACAGAGTCGGACATGACTGAATGACTAACACACACACACACAGCCATCCTTCAAAGTCTTCTCTAGGAAGCCTTTCCAGGCAACATTCCCATGTCACCTCCTCCATGTCTCTTATACATAGTACTTGCTGTGACCATTTTCCTCTCATGCAAAATTCACCTGTGTGCCCCAGAAGACAGAGCCTCTGTTGAGCCAGCTCTGCAGCCCCAACAACTGGAGACCCTCACTCTACCTTTGCCCAAGGAAGAAAGAAGAGGAAATTGCTACACCTAGATAAAACTTAATCATACTACAAAGGAATAGAGATCATATACGTTGAAGCTTTTCCATAGCTCTGCCCAGTACTTTCAGTAAATGGTAGACTGAATAGACCTGCCAAAGTCTGAAAGGTTTCCTCTGTTATTTACATCTATATTAGTATGGTACATTTGTTACAAATAATTAAGAAAATTAATTACCTCAGCTGTAAAAAAAAAAGTCAAAACAAATTCTTCAGACTAAAAGACAGTAATCTCTGATGAAAATATAGAACTTCAAGGAAAGAATGAAAGCATGGATGCCCATTGACAGAGGAATGGATAAAGAAGATGTGGTACATATATGCAATAGAGTATTACTTAGCTATAAGAAAGAATGAAATAGTTTCCTTTGATATGCAGAAGGTTTTAAGTTTAATTAGGTCCCATTTGTTTATTTTTGCTTTTATTTCCAACTTAAAAGCTTCTGCACATCAAAGGAAACTATTAGCAAGGTGAAAAGGCAGCCTTCAGAATGGGAGAAAATAATAGCAAATGAAGCAACCGACAAACAACTAATCTCAAAAATATACAAGCAACTCCTCCAGCTCAACTCCAGAAAAATAAATGACCCAATCAAAAAATGGGCCAAAGAACTAAATAGACATTTCTCCAAAGAAGACATACAGATGGCTAACAAACACATGAAAAGATGCTCAACATTACTCATTATCAGAGAAATGCAAATCAAAACCACTATGAGGTACCATTTCACGCCAGTTAGAATGGCTGCGATCCAAAAGTCTACAAGCAATAAATGCTGGAGAGGGTGTGGAGAAAAGGAAACCCTCTTACACTGTTGGTGGGAATGCAAACTAGTACAGCCACTATGAAGAACAGTGTGGAGATTCCTTAAAAAACTGGAAATAGAACTGCCTTATGACCCAACAATCCCACTGCTGGGCATACACACTGAGGAAACCAGAAGGGAAAGAGACACGTGTACCCCAATGTTCATCGCAGCACTGTTTATAATAGCCAGGACATGGAAGCAACCTAGATGTCCATCAGCAGATGAATGGATAAGAAAGCTATGGTACATATACACAATGGAGTATTACTCAGCCATTAAAAAGAATACATTTGAATCAGTTCTAATGAGGTGGATGAAACTGGAGCCTATTATACAGAGTGAAGTAAGCCAGAAAGAAAAACACCAATACAGTATACTAACGCATATATATGGAATTTAGAAAGATGGTAACAATAACCCTGTGTACGAGACAGCAAAAGAGACACTGATGTATAGAACAGTCTTATGGACTCTGTTGGAGAGGGAGAGGGTGGGAAGATATGGGAGAATGGCATTGAAACATGTATAATATCATGTATGAAATGAGTCGCCAGTCCAGGTTCGACGCATGATACTGGGTGCTTGGGGCTGGTGCACTGGGATGACCCAGAGGGATGGTATGGGGAGGAAGGAGGGAGGAGGGTTCAGGATGGTGAACACATGTATACCTGTGGTGGATTCATTTTGATATTTGGCAAAACTAATACAATATTATAAAGTTTAAAAATAAAATAAAATTTTAAAGAAAAAAGGGAAGAAGGAAATAATGCCATTTGCAGGAACATGGATCAACCTAGAGAGTACCATACTGAGTGAAGTAAGTCAGACAGAGAAAGACAAATATCACATGCTATCACTTATATGTGGAATCAAAAAATGGTATAAATGAACTTATTTACAAAACAGAAATAGAGTCACAGATGCGACTCTATTTACGGTTATAAAGGGGGAGGGATAAATTGGGAGACTGGGATCGACATATACATACATATTACTATATACAAAATAGATAATAAGGGGCTACTATATAGCCCAGTAGAGCACAGGGAGCTCTACTCAATACTCTGTAAGGACCTATATGGGCAAAGAATCTAAAAAAGAGTGGATATATGTATATGTATAACTGATTCACTTTGCTGTACAGCAGAAACTAACATAGCATTGGAAATCAACTATACTCCAGTTAATTTTTTTTTAATTGTCAATAAAAAAAAGAATGAAAGTGCTGGGAAAAGCTAAAAATGCATGGGTAAATTTTTAAAATATTGTTTAAGATAATAACAATAATTGTGCCTGTGGAGTTCATAGAATATGTAAAGTAAAAAATATGCTAACAATTCCATAAAAGGTTTGAAGGGGATTGATGGAGTTAAATAGTTAGGAAGTGTTTGCACTGTTCAGGAAGACCCATTGCTTGTGGGGAATGAGTACTGATGATATGTAACATACAATGACATCAAGATTACTTCAGTTATTACATGTGGTTGCCTAGGATAAACTGCTGTTTGAAGAAAGGCTTTAAGAGATCAAATAGCTGCATCATCCGATCATTACAGTATTCATAAATAAAGAAAAACTCATGAAATGGGCTGGATATTTCTAATAGTGCTGGGAAACTAACGGAAATAAAATTATAAGCTCAGTGATTTAACTCTCAACTCAAGGCATTCCTGAGAATCAGATATGCTATAGCAGCCTCAAAATATTAAATTTCTTATAGCCTCAGGGCACATATAGCTAATGACCAGATTTGAACTGAATTGTGCTGGGTTACTGAAAGTTGAATATGTAGCATCAGCGAATCTCTTACATGAAGGTTAAGATCATATTTTCCCTGTTTGAAGTTGCTTCCCAGAGGATACTTTTTCTTTGCAAAACCATTCCCCATTTCTCTCATGACCTCCAGATCTAGAGAAAAGCTCAGATCCCAGCACACCTCAAGAGGAGAACTGTAAAGTCTGTCTGGAAAGATATAGCTTATATACTGAACATTTTCAATTTATTGATAACTTATATTAGTTAGAACCTGGGCACCAGTGTGGATATCAATAATTATTAGACTAATACAGGATAGGTTAATTTACGAATATGGGTACACTTATCCAACCTTCTGAATTTAATATGCTAGCTTGCCTGGCTGCAAATGACTCTAACATTTTGCTTGTTTGGGTAACTGAACCTATAGACTAATGATTTACATTCAACGAGATCAGGATGCTGGAACTTTTTGTATAATGTGGAAGAAGGAATCTGAAAGCTTACTAAGATGAATATATCACAGTGAATTTATTATGGACAACCTACCCCTGCATACCTAGGAGGTGTCAGGATATAGTCTACTATGGAATTTAAAAAATGATTGGGGAGGCAGGAATCCAGTGGTAGTGGGAGATATTATCACTGAAATAGGCATGCTGATTTCAGTGGGAATGATGGGATTTCAGACAAGTAGTGACCAAGTGGCAGCAAGGTGGGTGCCATCATGATAGCATGTCTGAACGGCAACTGGAGTGTTTAAACACATGAGAATTAATGATGTTGGTTAATTGATCATGGTGCTTCTGGGAAAGAAATAGACTGCCTGGCAAAATATTACTTGATTTACATCATCAGAAAACTTGTAGGTTTAGTGAGCATAACTCAGACTTGTGTTTGCCATAACATGGAGTAAAGAAAGACCTTTCATCTAGTTTCCAAACTTAAGCCACTGGGCAGACCCGGAGTCCTTAATTTGAGCTAAAAGCAGGTTCCATTGCCATAAGTGTACATTGTAAATCTTTCTCCACATCTTCCCCAAAGTGGTCTATGACCATATTTTTTTAGCCAGTGCTTTCTTCATTCAGATTTATTTTCTTTCTGATCATCACAATTTTCAACTAAGTAGGTTGCCAAAATACATTATTTCTGATTTATTTATAGTTAGGATACAAAAAAGCATATTAATGTCTTTAGGCACCAGAACATTTATGAACTTATAATTTTATGGTACAAGAAAAGGGGCACAGATAAAGAAGATAAATAATCTGAAGAGTTACACACAACATTTCCTTTGATTATTTACTAAAATCTACCAGAAAGTGAAAGGAATTCCATAAAACTTTATAACATGAACATGGTCTGACAGTATTTTCTTTAACTACCTGCTCACATCCCCACAATGCACCAGGAAAAGAAAAAAAAGCCATTAATACCAATACTTCAGAAGTTATTAGACACTGGCTTTGTTATTAGACAAAGTTATTAGACACAGAAGTTATTAGACACATTTCACTGTGATCCATTAGATACACTGGGAGGTTTATGGACGTCTAAGATGATAAATGGAGTTTGGGTCCTGGTCAGTCCTAGAATGGGCCTACTTCCCTATCCATGCAGCTATTTTCTCAGAGAGAACATAGTTGGAAAAGACATACTATGAGAGAATGGAAAAAATATCTTCATTGGCTCCCTGACTTGATGTAAGGGCTACTTTGGCAGGAACCACCAAGTTGAAGACCCTGGAATTATCCCTTTCAATCAAAACAATAAACCAAAAAATACACAATGCATCTGGAAGAATTGCAGAGGTTCATGGTAGCATCAAAAGACTTGACAGATTCAGAGGTGATGACTCCTATTCTTATCCAATTTAACCCATCTGTTTTTGACCTGGGCAAAAGTCAGGTAGAGAATGACTCCATTTGGAGGATAGAAATTAGTGTTAAATTAATAAACTTGTGTATCAATTGTAATTGGTGTTTCAGATGTATGTATATTTACTGAAAAAATTTAACAGAGCACCTGGTACTTAGGCAACTCATGATATGGCAAATGCTTTTCTTTCTGTGTCAATTAACAGATGAGCTTCCCTGGTGACTCAGCTGTAAAGAACCCACCTACCATTGAAGGAAACACAAGAGATGTGGGTTCAGTCCCTAGGTAAGGAAGATCCCCTTAAGAAGGAAATGGCACCCTACTCTAGTAATCTTGCCCAGAAAATTCTATGGACAAAGGAGCCTGGCAGGCTATAGTCCATGGGGCCACAAAAAGTCAGACACAACTGAGCATACACACAATCAAAACAGTAGCTTGTAAGAACAGTGGTATACCTTCACTGTCTCACTTCAGGGCTCTGTCAGCTCTCCTGCTCTTTGTCATAATATCATCCATCGAGTCTCTGATCAAACCTTCCAAGACCATCATGCTGGGCCCACCACATTAATAATATCATGGTGACTGGACCTGGTAAGCAGTAAGAGCAAGTATCTTAGATGCCTTCAGTCAGATCAGTCAGTTCAGTTGCTCAGTCATGTCCAACTCTTTGCCATCCCAGACAGCATACCAGGCCTCCCTGTCCATCACCAACTCCTGGAGTTTACTCAAATTCATGTCCATTGAGTTGGTAATGCCATCCAACCATTTCATCCTATGTCATCCCCTTCTCCTCCTGCCTTCAATCTTTCCCAGAATCAGGGTCTTTTCCAGTTAGTCAGCTCTTTGCATCAGGTAGCCAAAGTATTGGAGTTTCAGCTTCAACATCAGTCCCTCCAATGAATATTCAGAACTGATTTCCTTTAGGGTGGACTGGTTGGATCTCCTTGCAGTCCAAGGGACTCTCAAGAGTCTTCTCCAAAACCACAGTTCGAAAGCATCAATTCTTAGGAGCTCAGCTTTCTTTATAGTCCAACTCTCACATCCATATATGACTACTGGAAAAACCATAGCCTTGACTAGATAGACCTTTGTTGGCAAAGTAATGTCTTTGCTTTTTAATATGCTGTGTAGGTTAGTCATAAATTTCCTTCCAAGGAGTAAGGGCGTCTTTTCATTTCATGGCTGCAGTCACCATCTGCAGTGATTTTGGAGCCCCCCAAAATAAAATCAGCCACAGTATCCACTGTTTCTCCATCTATTTGCCATGAAGTGATGGGACTGGATGCCATGATCTTCGTTTTCTGAATGTTGAGCTTTAAGCCAACTTTTTCACTCTCTTCCACTTTCATCAAGAGGCTCTTTAGTTCTTCTTCCCTTTCTGCCATAAGGGTGGTGTCATCTTCATATCTGAGATTGTTGATACTTCTCCCAGCAATCTTAATTCCAGCTTGTGCTTCCTCCAGCCCAGCATTTCTCATGATGCACTCTGCATATAAGTTAAATAAGCAGGGTGACAATATACAGCCTTGACGTACTCCTTTTCCTATTTGGAACCTGTCTGTTGTTCCATGTCCAGTTCTAACTGTTGCTTCCTGATCTGCATATAGGCTTCTCAAGAGGCAGGTCAGGTGGTCTGGTGTTCCCATCTCTTTCAGAATTTTCCACAGTTTGTTGTGGTCCACACAGTCAAAGGCTTTGGCATAGTCAATAAAGCAGAAATAGATGTTTTTCTGGAGCTCTCTTGCTTTTTCGATGATCCAGCAGATGTTGGCAATTTGATCTCTGGTTCCTCTGCCTTTTCTAAAACCAGCTTGAACATCTGGAAGTTCATGGTTCACATATTGTTGAAGCCTGGCTTGGAGAATTTTGAGCATTACTTTGCTAGCTTGTGAGTTGAGTGCAATTGTGTGGTAGTTTGAGAATTCTTTGGCATTGCCTTTCTTTGGGATTGGAATGAAAACTGAACTTTTCCAGTCCTGTGGCCACTGCTGAGTTTTCCAAACTTGCTGGCATACTGAGTGCAGCAGTTTCACAGCATCATCTTTCAGGATTTGAAATAGCTCAACTGGAATTCCATCACCTCCACTAGCTTTGTTCGTAAGTGATGTTTCCTAAGGCCTATTTGACTTTGCATTCCAGGATGTCTGGCTCCAGGTGAGCAATCACACCATTGTGATTATCTGGGTGGTGAAGATCTTTTTTTGTATGCCTTAGTAAGATACATACAGTCTAGCAAGCAGAAGGTAATCCCATAAAAAATCATGGACCTGTCACTCAAAAACATTTTTAGATGTTCAGGAACACACTGGTGAAAGACAAGTGGAACATTTTGATCAAAATGAAAAATGACTTGATTCTCACTTTGGTGGTACAATGCTTGCTGAGCCTCTTACATTTTGAAGACAATAGACTCCTCATCGAAATTTCCTGCTTCAAGTCTTTTACTGAGTTACCTATGAGATTGTTATCAATACTTTTCAGAGGCTCTTTATTTTCTCCAAGGTATGATACAAGTTTCTCTGTGACTCAGATCTTCTGACCTCACAGACATGTTAGTGCCAGAAGTACCTGTTACAAAGAATGATGCTGTGTGGGCTCTGTGGTAAGCCACAAGAAGAAGATCTTACACAGACCCCTAAACTCTGGAACCTAGCCTATGTTCCACACTGCTGAACTTTTCCTTTTGAGAATAGCCTCTTACTTACTACTGGCCCTGAAAGAGATTGAACACTTAATACTATAGAGCCACGCATTAAACTGCAGTGTTATCTGAGCCAGCAAGCCACAAGTTAGGGTGGACAAGAAAATAACCCATTATCAAGGGGGAATGGCATATATAAGTTTGTGCTTGAGCAGGCCTGGAAGGCTCAAGTAAAATGCTTGAACAGGTAGTTGACTCTTAGACTATCTGGGCATTTCCTTCAATGCACCACCACTTCCCTCAGTCCAATTCTATGGAACTCATGAGGAGTCCCAACTCCTTGTTGAAGGAAGTAAACACTTGGGCCTGGTTTACAAATAAATATGCACGACAAGCTGGTTCTAACAGGGAATGCCAGCTGCCACACTAAAAGTTACAGTCTAGGGTGGCCTTATAGGCATGGGAAAAGGGAACTTTCAGTGCAAAAAATCTTCAAGTAGTACATCTGGTTGTCTAGTCTGCCTGGAAGGAGAGATGTCCTAAGGTATGGATCTACTCTTATTCATAGACAAGATTCATGGTTTAACTTGCCCAGGTGATCAAAGGCTTGGAAAGAATGAGGTTGACTACAAGAAAGTATCATATACTTTCAGGATAATTCAGGCCGCTGAATTACCTAGAATGGCTATAGAGTATGAAGATAATTGAGTCCCATGTGAATACTCTTCAAAGGGCATCTACCACAGAGAAGATGCTTGATATTCAGGTGGAAAAGATGACCTATTTAGTGGATGAAATTTATCTTCTTTCCTCAGTTACTCCAGTGCTTGCTTGCTCAGTGGACCCATATGCAAAACTGCCAGGGGTCCATGTACCAAACAGCCATGGTGGTACAAGGAGAGAGTAACCATGGGCTTAACCTTATCCAGTTGATTTGGATACTTTCTGGATTTATATTCTCTGCTAGTGTCCCTGCCAACACCACCACCTGTGGGATTAATTCACCATTACATTTCTAACCAAGGAACTCATTTTATGGTGAGAAAAATCCAGCAATGAAATCACTCTCATAGAACTTACTGATCTCATGATAAAGGCCATCATTCATAAGCATCTGGCCTGATAGTAGAATGGCTTACTGCAAATTTATATAGCACTGAGGGATAAACACCCTGAGAGACTGAGGTACTATATTGGTTTTTTGTTTCCACAGTTAAAAAACCACCACAAACTTAGTGGCTTAAGCAATGCAATTTTATCCTCTTGTATTCCTGTAGTACAGGTCCCACTCATGTTAAGTCTTTGGTAGAGCTGCGTTATTTTCTGTAAGCTCTAAGTAGAATCCAGGAGTCCAGGATTTCCTGGGCTTTTCTCAGCTTTTAGAGTCTATCTGCATGTGTTGGCTCATGGTTCCCTTCCTCCATCTTCAAAGCAATTAAAGGAGAGTTGAGTCCATGTCATATCTCACTACTCTGACCTTGCTTCTATCATCACATCTGCTCCTCTGTTTCTCATCTGTCTCTCTTCTACTTTTAAGCATATTTTTGATTACACTGGGCCCATCTGGATAATTCAAGCTACTCTTCCTATCTTAAGATGAACTCTAATTCTATCGGTAATGTTAGGTTTTTTTTGCTTTGTAGGCTGACATAGCCACAGATTTCAGAGATTAAGGTACATATGTACATATTCTTGGGGGGTGGGCAGGGGGGGAGTGTGGCATTATTCTACCTACCTGAGATGCTGTCCTTTAGGATAATATACACTCTGAACCACAACCAATGTGGTGCTTTCTCTCCAATAGCCATAATACAGTGGTCTAGATATAAAAGAATGGAAGGAGGCGATATCAAGCAGTGAGCCCTCTACACTTAATGACTCTTGGACTGCAAGGAGATCCAATCAGTCCATTCTGAAGGAGATCAGCCCTGGGATTTCTTTGGAAGGACTGATGCTAAAGCTGAAACTCCAGTACTTTGGCCACCTTATGCGCACAGTTGACTCATTGGAAAAGACTCTGATGCTGGGAGGGATTGGGGGCAGGAGGAGAAGGGGACGACAGAGGATGAGATGGCTGGATGGCATCACTGACTCGATGGACGTAAGTCTGAGTGAACTCCGGGAGTTGGTGATGGACAGGGAGGCCTGGCGTGCAGCGATTCATGGGGTCGCAAAAAGTCGGACACGACTGACCGACTGATATGATCTGATCTGATCTGAAAGAGTATTAGCTTTCTAGCCCCAAGACCTTGGGCTATGATTCTTTAGAGGTTCCTAGGAGATAAATCGGAGAAGGCAATGGCAACCCACTCCAGTACTCTTGCCTGGAAAATCCCATGTACGGAGGAGCCTGGTAGGCTGCAGTCCATGGGGTCGCTAAGAGTCAGACATGACTGAGCGATTTCACTTTCACTTTTCACTTTCATGCATTGGAGAAGGCAATGGCAACCCACTCCAGTGTTCTTGCCTGGAGAATCCCAGGGACGGGGGAGCCTGGTGGGCTGCCGTCTTTGGGGTTGCACAGAGTCGGACACAACTGAAGCGACTTAGCAGCAGCAGCAGCAGCAGCAGCAGAAGATAAATGCTTTCACTAAGAGACAGTGCAATGATTCTACTAAATTTGGCTCTGAATCTGTCTTCTTCATGGCACCAACCCAACAGGATGAAAAAGGGGTACAACGCTGGTGGAGACATTGGATCTTAATTACAAAGGAGGAATTAGGTTGCTGCTACATAATGGGAGTGTGGAGAACTCTCTAGAACCAAAACTCACTGGGATACCTCTTATCGCCTCTGTATAAGTTTAATAGAAGACTACAGCAATTCAATAAAGGCAATAGCACTATGACCACAGAAAATTCAAGAATGAAATTTTGGTTCTTCTCACCAAATAAAAATCTCTAACTGTGATGCAAGCTGGGGACAAAGGGAACATGAAATGTATGGTAAAAAAAGAAAGTGATCAACATCAACATTAACTTGGCCTACTAATCAGTTATAGAAATGAGGACTATAGTAATGATGCATACTTTGTAATTCTGTATGTCTATAAGACATTATAATTTAATATAATGTGATATGACATAATGAGGAGGGCATGGCAACCTGCTCCAGTATTCTTGCCTGGAAAATTCCATGGGCAGAAGAGCCTGGCAGGATACAGTCCATGGGGTCACAAAGAGTTGGACACAACTAAAGCAACTTAGCACACATGCATGATATGATATAATATATACAGAACCATTGGGCTTCCCAGGTGGTTCAGACAATAAAGAATCTGTCTGCAATGTGGGAGACCCAGGCTCAATCCCTGGTTCAGAAAGATCCCCTGGAGAAGTGCATGGCAACCCACTCTAGTATTCTTGCCTGCAGAATCCCATGGACAGAGGAGCTTGGTGGAGTACAGTCCATGGGATAGCAAAGAGTCAGACACTACTGAAGCAATTTAGCAAGCATGCATACACAGACAATAATTTCTTTTCCTTCTCCTCCTCTATTGTTTGTGTCGGAAATTACTTATAAATCACTAGACCATAGGAGTCACATCTGATCCTAAAAGAGAGAATTGTATCACCTGGTGATTCTATACCTTGAATGGGTAGAAGTAGACTCTGAAATGACTGATAAGACTTTGTGTCTCCGCTTCTAAGGAGAGTGAGAGTGTTTATTTGTGTGAATGATAGAGGCATGTGGTTGATAGTGTCTGGGAAATAAAAATGGGTGGGAATATGGAACAGCTGTTGATTAGCTGAAATGGTGGATTGTGCCAGCCATATGCCTGTTTGCTCTCAGATCCATTCTTCACACCTTCCCTGCTCTGTTTCACAAGGGGGACAACTCTGGCAAACTGTATTTCCAAGGTTCTCTTTCTAAATGGATTCTAGTTAGGCCACCAGTTGCGGGGCTGGTGGGTGATGAAGCCCTGCCAAGGGAGTAGGGCCACAGTGCTTCTCTCTATCTCTCTGTATTAGGACAGCATTTCTATCAGTGTTGCTTCTTCTCTATGGTTTCAACTTTAGCTGAGTAGCCTGCACTGTCATTCCAGTCCCTGGCACATGACAGCTCCGAGTTTCTCCAGTCACAGGGGCAGCAGCAATTTCTTGTTATTGCTAATTCAAGTTTCCTCTCCATTTTCTGCTAGCCTTCTCAATCTCTGCACCTGGATCCCCATCTCAAATTCCCTCTACTGAGCTCCCTGGCGTGGACTGTTTTCCTAACTAGAGCTTGACTAAGCCACCTTGGTCTCAGTAAATTCCTTTTCTCCCCATGCTGCACAATTGTCTCAAGTGTCTGCTATGATTTGTCAAGGGCAGCATCAATGTCAAAACACACTTTATTTGATTAAATTACTATATCTTGACATTTTGCCTCTCAAATCCTTATCAGAGCTAAACTGATGAGTAAGGAAATGTGTACCCAACAGGCTTTCTTGGTTAAATTCTCTAGTTAAAAGAATTCATCAGCTGCATGTCTGACATTTTCTCTTCCTGTTAAAACCTGTATCAGTTATTTATTGCTGCCTAACAAATTACCCCCAAACTTAACATCTTAAAATAACAAATGTTTATTACTTCAGACTGTGTCCAAGGGCAGGGGATATGGGAGCAGATTGCCTGGGTGATTCTAAGTCAAGATTTCTCATGGGGCTGCAGTCAAGCTGCTGGGCAAGACTGAATCATCAAGAAACTTGATGTGGGTTGGAGGATCTGCTTCTAACCTTGGTTGTTGGCAGGAGACTTCAGTTCCTAGGCACATGGGACTCTGTATTGGGCTGCTCAGAACATGGCAGCTTGTTCTGCACACAGAGACAGCTCAGAGAGACAGATAGAGAAACAGGGACAGGAAACCTTCAGCATTCTATGACCTCATCTTGGAAGTGATGCACCACCACTCACACAGACTAACCTTGGAACAATATAGGAGTGGACCACTCAAGGATGTGATGCCAAAACGTGGATTCACGGGGGGCCATCATGGAGGCTGCCCACCACAGAACCTGTGATCAGCATAAAGAAAAACCAAGGGAATTCCCTGGCAGTCCAGTGGTTAGGACTCCACACTTTCACTGCCAAGAGAGTGCGTCAGGGAAGTAAGATCCTGCAAGCCATGCAACATAGCCAAAAAAGAACAAAAAAATTTTTAAAAAACCAGTTTCCTTCCCTTCCTGATATTTTGTATATAATTTTTACTTTAAGAAAGCTGAGGTTAGGAGAGGAAAGAGGAAAATGGAATATAGTTTTATCTTAGGTAAATGCTTTTACATCTCAATAAATCAATTCCAACCTTCCAAAATATCTTTTGCTAAAATTCATAATTTTCAAAGGGAAATTTCATATTCTTCTAATTTCAAATGTGCCTCACAAAAGTACCACAATCAACTAATAGAAAAAAAAATACCATGAAGAATGCAGGGCAGATGTTTTTCTCTACCTTTCATAGATGAAAAACTGAGGTTCACAGCAGGCTGGGGTTACTCAGAAGGAGTGCAGAGAACGCAGTTTTCTGACTCCTGGTCTGGCAGGCTCTTTACTATACTTTGCTGTTTTATCTTTGAAATGTAAACAGATTCCAAATTCATTTGGGTTTTGTTTTAAAACAACACCTTGTGAAGGACCCAAGGTGGTTATTTTTACTGGTGTAAAATCACTAATGTAAAATAAGACTCGTAATTGGTCTTATGGATTCTGTTTCCAAAGCAATAGTTAAAGTGGTTATCTCCCTTTTAAGAGGGCCAGTCTGTGTACTTAGCAAATCCACATAATTTATTCTAAGAGGTCTAAGGGGATTTTCATTTTCAGGTTTCTTTTACTCTGCAGCCTTTTAAGCTAGAAGGTTAATCATTCTGCATTATGGTAGAATCAAGTCAGGAATAGAAAGCTCTCTCTACACAATTCTGATAAGTTCATTTGTTTTTATTTTTAGTAGGAGAAGTTTGCTTTTCTCTATCAACATGACTTAGTTAAATAAGCCTAACCATTTAACAACTTTCAAGATAGCCTTTCTAAAAATTATCATTATTAAGTTTCACCTACTCGGTTTTTTCTTTTCCTAAGAAATTCCACTAATTTAAATAAAAATAAAATACCCATCGGGATCCAATATAAAGCAAATAAAACTTAATAATAGATTAATAGTTCTGCAACCCACCCAACACTTCCCCCCAGGCTTTAAATGGAACATTTACTTCCACCCTTCTCTCCATCCCCCCATCTCCTATCAAGCTCCCACAAGAAGCAGACAGTACTGACAGGCCTGGCTTATATGACCAAGTGCACAGATTGAATTAGGAAGCTGACTTTGGGTCATTAGCAAGTATAAAAGGAAGAAAACGAACAGTGCTTTTCCACTCATGTGACCACAGTGTCATGAATGCTGTTTGAACAGTGTCTGACACATCACACATCACAACACAGATTCCCCACTCAGTTAGGGGTGAGAGTGTTCTACTTCCATAGCTGCTCAGTCTCCACCCTTCAGGGCTCTCAGGTTGGCTGCTCCTAGTTGTCCTCACATTCTGAAAGCCCCAAATCCCATGTCTGGTAAAGATTCTCCATTATCCCCCTTTTTTCTTAGCTCTAATATAAAAGCTGAATGTTTTTCAATTGTTAATGCTTGAGATGTTTACTAAAGTTGGAAATAAAAAAATGAAGATGATGGCCATCAAGAAAAGGAAAGAATGGAGGGAAGAAAGAAGGAGAAAGTCAACAAAGAAAGGATTCGATGGGGTTTTACTGAAACTACCTTGCTACTACATAAAGAACAGATAAAAACCCAAGCCTTACTCTTTAAACCTATCTGTACATTAATTGGGGCTTCCTAGGTGGTGCGGTGGTAAAGAATCTGCCTGCCAATTCAGGAGATGCAGGAGAAGTGTGTTCAATCCCTGGGTCAGTAAGACTCCCTGGAAAAGTAAATGGCAACCTGCTCCAGTATTCTTGCCTGGAAAATTCCATGGACAGAGGACCCTGGCAGGCTACAGTCCATGGAGTTGCAAAGAGCTGGACACAACTGAGCATGCACATGCATGTACATTAGCAGATATGGCAGATCATAAACGTATAACTAAAATGGGGGAAATGTGGTATATGTGCCAGTCAACCAGCAATCAGTATACCTAAATCACTGTCTCCACAGGAAATCAAGACAGTATAAGCAGCATTCATTCCTTGGAGACTAACCAACAAATAAATGATCTGCGTGCTATAATAAATAAAAATTTTAAAATATAGTATTAATCCTTGGCTGAACAAATGTCACCAAAATCTCACCAGCTCTCAAGTCAATTGTTAGGCTAATCCTGTCCTCGGTGAATTTGTTACTGGATTTTCATTAAAGCATCTACATTAATCCTTCTCAAAAAGAACCACAGAGTTAGAATCTGTTTATGTAATATGCAGATCCCTAGCCTTCTGAAAAAATGATTTGAATTCAACAAGTGGGTGTTGAGTGAGAGAGGAGTTCCTCTCAGCTTTCTGTTATAGGAGGCCCCAAGGAGGATTGAAAAAATCCTCCAAATGTGGGCCATCTCAGAACTTGCTAAAATGCAGACTGACCCAAACTTGCACAATCAGAATCTGTATTTTAACAAGATCCCCAAGTGCTCTGTATGCAAATTGAAGCATGAAAAGTATCACTCTAGAGTAAGCAGCGGCAAAGTTTTTTAATACAAGGCGAACTGGTAAATATTTTAAGCTTCCTAGGCCATGTGGTCTCTGTCATAGCTACTCAGCTCTTCCGCTGGCCTAAGGCAGCCAGTAAAATGGGCCTGCAGAGTATGGCCCATGGGCCAAATCTGACCAACCACCTGTTTGGTGGTTGAATAACCAAGAATACCACTTTCCCAGGTGGCACTAGTGGTAAAGAACCTGCCTGCTAACGCTGGAGACGTTAATAGACGCGGATTCAATCCCTGGGTCAGGAAGATCTCCTAGGAGAGGGCGTGGCAGCCCACTCCAGTATTCTTGGAGAATCCCATGGACAGAGGAGCCTGGCGGGCTACAATCCATAGGGTCACAAAAACTGGACACAACTGAAACAACTTAGCGCAGCACAGCCAAGAATGATCTTTACATTTTAACATGGTTGAAAAATATCAATATAAGAAAAGTATTTTGTGGCAAGTGACAATTTTATGACTTTCAAATTTCAGTGTCCATAAATATAATTTTTATCAGAACACAGCCACATTTGTTTGTTTACATATTGCCTATGGCTGCTATTATTTTACAATGGCAGAGTTGAAATATTATAACAGAGACCATATGGCCTGCAAGCCTAAATATTTATTATATGGCCCTTTACAGAAAATGTTTGCTAACCCCTGCAAACGGGTTATTTGTGGACATTGAAATATGAGTTTTGTATAATTTTCGTATGTCACAAAATACTATTATTCTTTTGATTTTTTTTAAACCATTTGAAAATGATAAAATTTATTTTTGTTGTTGGAAAGATGTACAAAAGTAGGAAACATCTGAAGCAACCTGGGTTCTCATAAGCTTCCTTTGGGAAACCATACCCAAGTTTCCTGAAAAGCAAAAAAAAAAAAAAAAAAAGAAAACCTTTCTTTAGCAAGGTTTCCCAAGCTCATGTTGGCCAATAGTAACCTCATTTTTCCTTAATGAAGTCACCTCTTTTCTGGTCTCAGTCACATGGTTTGGGAGGACTTACACTACCCGGAAACTTCAGGGGTTACAAACTCCCAAACAAGCCCATCAGTGAACCCCAATCCTTTGGATCATGGTTTGAAGGGTTCAAGGCACATTATCCTAAACCAGGGCCAATGAGATATAAATGACATTTTCTGGACACCTTTGATGACTATTTCCTAATAGGTAGGTACCGAGAAGGAAGAACATAGCCACGAGACCAGCAGATAGCTATCTTGTGATCTCAAAACAAAAAAAAAGCCTAAGAAAAATTACCACCAACACCAAGAAGCAGAAATGAGAAAAAGATTTCCTTTGTGCTTTGAATCACACTTTACCTATTTAAATAGATAGGCTGACAAATTCCTTTTATTGTTAAACTAAGTTGAAAAAATTTGCCACTAGCAGTCCATGGGGTCGCAAAGAGTCGGACAAGACTGAGAGGCTGAACTGAACTGAGCAACATAGAATCCTAACCAGTGTACACATTATCTCAGCCCCTCCCCCTTCTTAAAATTGTGTTTCATATACTTGCATTTTGTCTGGTCATATGTAAATCCCTCTCTTCTACTCCCACCCTCCCACCACCCCCAGCAAAATGAGCAAATCAATCCTGTAGGCCTGGCAACCTTAAATCCAAAGATGACTGCTGTACAATGCAATCCAGATGACAAGGAACTGCTCTAGAAGTCAAACCCTGATGCCAAGGGCAGGACTCTGAGTTTTCTTCTGTGCTCATGCCCAGATGAAGCCTTGCTGCAGAATTCAGATTGGGTCCTTTGGACTTCATGAGCATCACCAAAACCTAATATGTGTGAGTCTTGACTGAAAGAGTGTAGCTACATAAATTAGGAAACAATGATAGATAATGAGAAGGCTTTCTTGCCCCTAAGCAGAGTCCCTGTCAGAGAATCAACATTAATTTGAAGTCAAGCAACCTGGTTCAAGGATATGACCAGCAGCAGTGACTTTGGGTGTGTCACTTTATGATTTAGGCTTCAATTTTCCATTTCCTCATCCACAAGATGGGAGAGGCTGAATTTTATTGACCCTGTTGGCCTTTTCAAACATTCCACAATGTCCTGGTCCCTGCTATATAGTAATCCAAGCTAAGGACCTCACAGCCCTCTAAGTAACATGTTTGTATGCGGTGTGGGGTGGGCTGGGATGGGGAGTAATTGCTGGTGGTTCTTTTTTTTTTCAACTTGTGCAGAGTCAGTCATGCATTTTCTAGTATTTACCCTTGACAGAAACAACAGACATATCAGAATAAGAAGCCACCCTTTCCTGTTAAAGGTGTGGTGGGAAATTATGAAAGTTGTAAGTTTCAGTGTGGGACATCTTGATTAATCACAGATGGCTTCTCAGAAGTGCTGGGAATTTCTTGTTTCTCAGTGGCTCTGGTCAAATACAAAGCTAAATGTCGTCAATAGGAAGACTGTAATGCCATGAAAAAGACTGGAATTCAGGAGTCTCTTGGGGTGCTCTATTAGGCACCAGGGGACCTGAGTCTAGTCACTCTGAGTAGAAGAAAGAAATACACAAAATTCTTAGGTGCTTTGGATTCAGGTAGACTTTGAGCCACACAGTGAAAGATCACTGTCCCAAAAAAGTATTTTTTTAAGAATTTTTCAAGTATAGCTATTTATAATAACATCATATTTTTTAATACTTCCTAATTATGTGATCCATTGGGTCATCACAAAAGCCCTATGATGTAGAAAATATTTCCTATCAAATAAAATCTATGAAATGTATTTTACAATGAAATGATGTATATAAAACCACTTACCACACACTTTGAAATGTTAGTTAGGGCTTTCCTGGTGACTCAGACAGTAAAGAATCCACCTTGCAATTCGGGATACCTGGGTTTGACCCCTGGGTTGGGAAGATCCCCTGGAGAAGGAAACAGTTACCCACTCCAGTATTCTGGCCTGGAGAATTCCATGGACAAAGGAGCCTGGCAAGCTACAGTCCATGGGGGTCACAAAGAGTGGGACACAACTAAGCGACTTTCACACACACACAAATGTTACTTATACACTATAACTAGCAGTTATATAAGAAGCATTCAATCATCTTCCAGGAGAATGTACTGTGGCACAAAGGACAAGGGACTGACAAGAAGTCATCCTGACTAGTAAAGGCCTTCAGAATCCTGCCACGAATGGTAGCTTCTATCCCTAGGTGCCTCCTTAGAAGCACAGAACTTTCTGAGGTATTTTGTTTGCTTGATTTCTTCCAGATACATTGGTTTTAAAGTGTTTTTGGAGTTGCAAAAGAGAAGGGGCTATAAGTGCTGGGAGATGGGGGCATGAGAGAAAGGAAAATAAGAATTTAAACCTATACTCCACCAACATTAGCTGTGTGATTTATAGTAAGTTAAATAACTTCTCTGCGCCTTTGTCCATGAAATTCTACTGTCTCCTCATCTGTAAAGTGGGGAAAATGAGATAATACAGGTAAAGTGCTTAGGATATTGCCAAGCACATATAAGCTCTTGAAATAACCATTATATGCGCCGTTTACTTCATGTCAGATGAAGAAAGTCAATTCAAAAGCACCTCTAGGATTTTGGGGAGACTGATGAGGTGAGATCAGTGCTGACTGAAGCTGAGCACAGTCCTTAAGTATTTGGCTCTGTGCCCAGCACATCCCACTTAAGAATATTCACAAACATTCACTCCTTAGAAGGTCACTTTAATAATTAGTCTTGCTTTGTTAATTGATTAGAAAATACTGCCGAGAATACTGGGGTTGCTGAGAGTGCTAATTTTTTAGCAGCCATCTGAAAATAACGGTGACTGATTGTGCTGTTGGGACTTTTACCTTTAAATGGACCACATCAATAGGGCATTGTGATGGGAATGCAAATAGGAAACTTCAGACGCTAGAAGACACAGTTGTATGATTCTCTTTCCTGGCATTTCCAGACCTGACATTCAGCCCTAAACCTGACACCCCAACCCCAACATGAATATTCCTTAACATCAGAGGACAGTTGCTTCCTTGTAGGAAGATTAAAAACAAACCTAAAGAATGTGGTTTGTAAAAACACTTTGCTAATAACTAATAACCTATGCTTAAGCAGACCCTACTCTGTGCTCAGCATTCTACACGTGCATGTGTTAGTCAGTCGTGTCCAACTTTTTGCGACCCCACGGACTGTAGCCAGCCAGGCTCCTCTGTCCATGGGATTCTCCAGGTGAGAATACTAGAGTGAGTAGCCATTCCCATCTCCAGAGGATCTTTCCCACCCAGGGATCAAATCTGGGTCTCCTGCATTGCAGGTGGACTCTTTACCATCTGCGCCATCAGGGAAGCCCCATGCATCATCTTATTTAATGTGCCCAACAGTCTAATAAGGAAGGTGGTAGTATTCCATTCATTTTACAGCTAAGGCAAAGAGGCACTAAGAGATGTGAAGTCCCCAAAGTCACACGGAGAGCAAGTGGCAGAGGAGAAATTAGATCCCAGCAAGTCATGAATAAATCCAGCAGGTCTTTAAGTAATCTTTGGACTTCTTTGGTCCCTCTACACTTTTTTTTTTTTTTTAATTAAACAGCGGGGGTGGGGTGGGAAATGCTTTTTTAAAAAAACAGATATAATTCTAGTGTAATAATAGTATTAACACCATTTGTGGTCTGAACCTTCTTAGTTTATCTTAGATGCATCATCTGAGTTTATCTTCAAGAGAACCTTGAGTTAAGTATCTAAGCAGATCCATTTTACAGATGAAAAACTGAGTCTCAAAAAAGTTCAGTGGTTTGCTCAAACGCCAAAGAGCTAGTAAAGGTCGAGTTGGGAGGTAGGAAATAATAGTCTAATAAACTGTCAGCTTGAGAAGAACTGGTTTGAGACAGCGCTAGCCGCCACCAGACCCCGCGGCTCGGCCTTTCTCAAAGCGCCCCAGAAGCGCTGCAGCTGCGTTGGGACAGACGGCGGTCTGGGGACCCAGCCCCCACCCTGCCCTACGCTAATGGGGGTAAAGCTCGGCCGGCGCCATCCTGCAAGCCCAGTCTGATAATAGCCCTGATTAAATGGCGGGGCAGCCAAGGGAAGGCCCCCGCTGCCGCCAGCGCCACCGTCACCGCGCCGACTAGGCAGGGACTGGCAGTGGCGGGGGCTCTAACTTTAATGTCTGCGTCCCGGCAGCGGGGACTGCGGCGGCTGGAGCTGAGGGTACTGTCTTGGGCCTCGGGTCCTGGGTTGGAGCCGCGTGTGCGGGAGGGTGGCCCGAGGACCGCTAGCAGAGAAGTGGGTTAGGGTCTGCTTCTCCACCGTTCGGTCGTTCGCAGGGACCCCTACGGCGTCGTTTTAGGAAGCATCTTTAGGAATCTGAATCCACCTCTAGCGTCACCAAGTGATGAAACTTGGTGGAGTTGGGCGTACAGTGCGGTTGTCCCCTTCACTCTGGTCTGTCGTGGTCTCTCCAACGTGGAGGTCTGACCTTATGACAGCCGCAAAGGAGAGGGTGGGTTGGAGGGAGAGAACCAGCAGATCCGCGAGGCGACAGTGAGTCTTGCAAGCCCGAGGGCTCGGTGAGTCTGCGCCTCTCGGTTGCGGAGTGCCGGCTTCCTGCCATCGCATCTGCATTACTGGGGCCGCGGCTTCCATTGTGCTCAGCCGGCGCCGGGCACTGTGCGAGCCTCTCGCTTCGCGCTAGGGAAACTAAGGCTTAGAGCAGTCCAGATAGCCCAGGGTCATTTGACTAGCCAAGGACAAAGCTGGCTTCGAATCTCCAACGCTAGCAAGTCTTCCTCCCACACTTGCGGGGTACGCAGAGGCCAGTCAAGCTGTGCACGATCCCCAAGGCCGCCCCGCCTCCATCCCCCTCGCCGCCTCCTCGAAACCTGTAGATTAATCGGTAATTAATCCCAGAAAAGAAGAAAATAGTGACAAAGCGCCTGGACTCGGCGGTCTACGTGCGACAACTTAAGACCTTTACTTGGCCCTCCTTCTGCTTTGCGCGCGGGGAGAGTGGACCACGGGCAAGCGAGTTATATCTGCCCACATTTGGAGGATCAACGTTCTCGAGCAGGTGGACCAACAACAAAACAGGCAGATGTTTACGGGTTTCTGGGGCTGCTATTTACAAACAGATGGAGAAAATTCAGCCCTTTCTTCCGAACTGCCTCTGTTTCCAGAACTGGAAACTAGCCAGGTTAGCGACAGCATTCGATGTGGGTTAGAGGTTAAGATTGTGGAGCCGAAAAACTCGGCTCACACAGTCCAAGATCAACTGCTCTTCCCCGTGAAACTACCTATTCGTGTGCCCAGATCAAGTGAGTTACTTTGCGTTCAGCGTTCGGAGCCTCGTTTTCTGCAACTTTAAAATGCACACGATAATGCTACGCGACTGATATTATCAACATTACCTATTTCTTGGAAAGCCTACTGCAGAGACTAACACATAATAGTAGGCAATAGCTCTTTGTAATGCATTGAAAAACTAGCATCCAGACTTGAAATGTACATAGAACGCCTTCCAATCACGTGAGTTAATGGAAGGAAATGGAGTCCAGAGGCCAACTGTGGACCTCCAAGCCTTTCCAAGGAGGGCATTCAGGACAGAGAGGCCAAGTGTCTGAGCATCCCCAGGGACCTGGCCCCTTCCTAGTGGCAACCTATGGGTTTCTCTTACACCACAGAAATTGAATGAGACCCAGACACTTTCACAGACCCCAGAGAGAAAGCTGTTTCTTACATTCCTTACAATTCCAATGTGGAAACTGGGGCTCTTGAACACAGTTCTCCATCAGATCTAATCTGTATCCACTACAAATGTGTAAATATGTATTAAACTGAAAAGGGGCCTCACCCAAGTTCAGGAGTTGGCTAATACTAATATCTGTGAAGTCCTTTACCCTCACAAAGACATTAATCTTCACAACACACTTAATGTAGTTTGTTTTTTACAAATATGAAAATGGAGGCATTTTCTCCAAACTGGTGTTTCTAATGTTTCTAATGCCAGGCCCTATACCTTCTTCTGCAAGCTTTTTAAATTAAAGTTGTTTAGTCTGCCTTTATGCCCCTACATCTTTCAGTTCAATGTTGAGAAGACTGTAATGTATACCTTTCACATTGATGCTCTTTTATAATCTCCAGCTAGGTTTTGAATCCTTGATAGGCAGGAATCATATGCAAATTATCCAACACCATCCCCACCCCTCCATGAGCCAGTGCCTTGTCCAGAAGGAAGGAGTGTCCATAACCCAAAATAGGTTTAATCGGCAATGATCACTGCTCCCTGTTTCCTCAAGTCTTTATCACAAGCTCTATTGTGTGTGTGTGTGTTGTGTGTGGTTTTATGTGCTTATTATTATTGTCTCCCACCAGACTGTGAGTTGCATGAGGCAAAAATATTAGGGTTCTGATCAGTGGTTTATTCATCCAACTAAGCACAGTACCCAGCCCAGGGTAAGTACCAGGTAATATCAGATAAATGAACAAATACTCTGCACTCTTTATCTTTTGTAAGATACATACATCTTTGTTCCCTTACATTAATACATGCTTCAAGTCGTCTAGAACATGCTGACATTTGAGAACAGGCCCCCAAGTCGTTACTGAGTGTATTTTGCCCTCCACAGGGAGGAGACTAAGATGAGCTTCAATCAAATTGCTTCTGGGTAGATTTGCAATGGGAGCAGGCTGCAGAGACATTGCAGGACTACTTCCTGCCTGGGTCTTCCCTGCCTTGAGCTCCCAAATCTCTTGTTAAGGACCTGGACAAGTTGTCACCAAATAGCAGGTTCCAGCTCCTGAAAAGCAAAGGCAGAACCTCCTCCAGCAATCACTTAGTTGCTGGAAGGCTGGCTCACCTTCCAAAATGCAGTAACCGCTGTAAGTTTCATTAGTTGATATCTGATATCTGCAAAACTGATGCTGCTTTGCGGGAGGAGAGGTGCTTGCAAGAGAGTTGTGGTTGCTCTTCTATGGAAGTTGCCTCATTTACATTTGAGTTTGTTTTTAAACACCTAAGAAACCACAGCTCAGGAAGCAGGCTCAGTCGTCCTGTCTGGCTACTGCCTTCCCTATCCACGCAAGCCTCATGCCTCCACACTGCCGGACCAGGGCACCTGGCCAAGACCTTCATCCTGAAGCAGGGGACCATCCTCTGCCGGCTTTCCTCCTCCTAGCAGGAGTTCCCATTGAGTCAGTCCCATGTGCGTGATAATAGCCACGGGGGAAGGGATGCTTTGGAGACTAGAGATTTGCGTGGGAACCTCCGCTCTACTGCTTATTATCAGTATAATTTCGATCAAATTCTTAACATCCCTAAGCCGGCTGAGATTATGATGAAGCCTAAAATTTAAGGCTAACAAAAAAATATTTTAATGCAGTAATTTAAAGAATCAAAATTCACGCAAAAATTCATGATGTACGAAATATCTAAGTGTTAAACACACTGGTCAGCAGCCAGGCCTTGAGAGACAGAAGGTGAGGATGTCCCAAAAGGAAGATTAAAAAGGCCGGCGGGAGCAAGTGTGGTGGAAGAGGAGGGAGGGTGGAGAAGGGGTGAAAGAGAGCAGATCTGGATTCCTAGCTCAGAAGATCAGAAGAGATCTTTGCTGTTCTTGGGATCACGTTGCGAGTTGTGTACCTAATTCTACCGCACAAGTTCTTCTCTGGTCAGGAGGAGGCCTGCGGTGCTTAGGTCCTGCAGCCTCGAGCTCCTGGGGGATGTACAAGCATGCAAGTGGTCAAGGGAAGGAGCTGGAGGGTAGCAGCCCTGAGGGAACAGTCTGTGAGGAGACTCTGGGACTCGGCAAGTGATCTCCGCGTTTAGGCTCGGTGGCGCCACGCGACGGGAACACGAGAAGGCCCCGGGAGTGCAAGTTCCAGTAGCCTGGTCACCGGTGGCGCGCACCCACAGTCGAAGGCCTCCTTGAGCCTGAGGAGTGCGCGGGGTTCTGGCCTTCGAAGAATTTTTTCCCTTCACTGTCTGAGGGCGTAGGCCCTGCAGATGCGTGCGACCTGCCTTAGGCCCATACGACATCCCTTTCCTCGGTTCCACAGCCGGGCGCCAGGGTGAAGTCCCGGCCGCATGTGAGCGCGCGTGGGAACACCCATCCACCCACCTATCCACCCACCTCCACACAGGGACAGTCAGATAACACACTCTGGCCGCGCCTCTTGAAGAACCGATCTTTGCCTCGCCCTTAGAAACGGAATTGGGTGGGGTGCCTTGCTTCGCCCGGTCCTGGGGCCTCTGGGGTGGACCGGAGCTCCAGCGGACCGGCCCGTTCTTGCAGCCAAAGCTGGATGGGGAGCTTCTCGAAGACACTTGGATTAAAGAAAACTTGACTCCATCAGGATGTGCACATGTAACTCCAGAGGAACTCCGCGGTTCCTCTGAGGAAATGTTTGGACCACTCCATTCCTCGCACAATGAAATCCGAGGCCGCACTGCGCGCTCCCTACGCTGTACGACGACGACGCGCGCTACTCTAGGCGCGCCCCCGGGACATGTAGCAGCTGCTTTCAAGGGGTTGCGGCCGCGCTCTCCACACTACTTCGGGTGGGTTTCCTGTTCGGTAAACCGAATTTAGGAATCCAAAGGCATCGAAGCCTATTTCTTTTGCTTTTAAGGCGTTTACCAAAAAGAGCGGAGGACAGGATGGGGACGGGATCTCGAGAGTAGAGCTGCCCGGGTGTTGAGAAACTGGTCTCCTTTCTCGCCTTCGGGTACCCGGCGGAGCTCTCGGTCGGGCACCGGGTCCTCCAGCTCCGGCACAGCTCTCATCTCCTATGCCGGTGGAGGGTTTCTACCGCTGTCAGCGGAGGGTTCTGCATTAGCTTCAACATTCATTTAAGCGAGAAGCCATTGGCCGAAATCGTGAAACCGTTTCTTCCTGCACAGTTCTGAAGTCGACCAACTTTTGAGTTTCGGAGGTTACAGAGGAAAATTTGAAGCGGCGCTGTGTGTAAGGAGACATCTTCCGGTCCCCCATATAATCAAACTCCGTATAACCAATTTCAGGCGTATAACCTCAAATTTTAATTCCTGAGTCCCAAAGTTTAGCAAGTTGTAAATAATCGTCCATTATCACCATGAGATCCCAATCCATACACTCCCAAAACTGTCTGCACAGATACCTGCATGTGAGCACGTGAAAGAAATATTTCTGAGATCGCAAAATTGCAGTTCAAAAATTAAAGACAATAAAATTCTGTATTTATAGTTCATTTATACTGGGGTAACTGTTCAGGCGCTTTATGCACTTTATCTCGTTTAATCTACAGCGATATTCTAGGTAGGAATAAATTAATTAAGATGATGAAACTAAGGCTTTAAGAAATCGAGGTAACTTATACCGAGTCTCAGGGAGGGCTAAAGCCGGTTAAAGTCAAGATTCAAAGTCTTCTCCAAGTGCAATGGACTTTCCGGACCCCTCTCTCCCCAGATTCACCCCTACCCCCACCCGCCCCCCCCCCCCACCCCCACCCCCCGACGTCAGCCTAAGAAGGACTTTCTGGGAAGTGTTAATGTGATTACTTAGTTCCAACTCCCTCGGTGGCTTTACCTATTAACCCGCACTAACACGAAGGGACCTCAGAACCCGGCGATCTTCTCTTCGGGTGGGCTTTTAATCACTCTGTGATGGCACCTCCCTGCCAAGTACCGGTTCCCGGCTTTTACAGCACAGTATTGATTTGCAAAGGCAATAAATCTAAGAGCAGGGACAGTGCGCCCCAGATAATTATGTTGCAGTATACATTTTATTGCTGTGGTTTCAACACCAACAAGATGCATTGCTTTTTAGGGATCCCCAAAAGGCTCACCTCTCGAGCCCCGAGTTTGTTTAAAGTGGACTTTTCAGTTCCTCTTATTTGTCGCCTCCCTCCGCGCACTAGCTTAGTAGCTTAGCTTCCTATTTTGTCTTTAGAAGGATGAACAGTCCAAGTTCGCTGCCCACTGAAGACCCAGAACCGGACTAAGGGTGCGTGGGCAATTGGAAAAGTGAAAGCTGACTGGGGGCATAGCATTTTCCCCCTTGCTCTGCCAAGTTTTCTAAAACTGTCCCTGTCATGAAATTATTCAAATTCCAGCCTCAACCATTAAGATAATTAAGAAAAGATATGATGCTTACTTTGTGTAGAAATGCACTGTTTTTGTTTTTTTTTTAATAGAGGTATAATTTCACAATAAGGTTTTGGAAAACTAAAACCAGCAAATAAGATTTTCGATGCTCAATTGAAGCGTAAAATTCTAGACTGACTAAGCCATGGCTCATCCCAACAAACAATGCCACACCCCCCACACACCAACCCTCCCCCCCACACCGCAGAAAAAAAGACAACCGCTCTTGACAGAAATCTTCCTTCCTGGCCAAACCCTAAGCATTTGAGACAGGACAGGAACAAGCTTGTGCGCCTTACGTTTAAACAAGGGAAATGTCACAGTTGCATTGATTGAGGTGGATTGTGTTTGCCTGCTGGGGGGAAGATTTATTAATCCAAGGGTCTGGGTTGTCCAAAAACAGCAAAGGTCCAGAGACTCAAGAATAGAAACGAATCTTCAGGCACATGAAGTGGTGCTGCCTCTATTCTTACTAAGGTTGAAGCTGAAAGCATTCTCAACCAGCGTTACTTTACTATGGATCTCCCATAGGAAGAAACCAAGCACAGCTGCAGAGCTGGGGTGTGATCAAGATCTCTGCCTGGAGTGCAGGTCCTGTGCCTCTAGCTGGCTGGGTCGATTTTAGGGGAGATGCATCACCCTGCTAGCCAGACTCGATTTCTCACTGTCAAAAGCAAATGGACAGGGGCTAGACAGTATAAATCGTTTCCAGCACAAAAATCTATAGTTTTACGAATTTCCCCCAAATTTACACATACACTCTCTGTACACAGAGATATTTCAAAATTGTTCCTTAGTCACTGTTATGCAGTTTGTTGTTAGAAACTATTGACATATGGTGACAAGACAGGCTTAACTCACAAGTCCTCCACCTGTCATCATGTTACTTACATGGCTGATTTCAACTTTTGAGTTTCAGCTTTTTTCCCTCATAAGTTTATTTCAAGGGGTGGAGAATGTCTGTGCCATGGAGAGAGGAAAATGTGGGGGTGAGAAATGGGGGGCTGTTTTCCGTCTTCTCTTTCTTCTTTTTCTTTATTTAAAGACCTACCAAGAGGCTCCTAATCGCCAGACCGACTGGAAAGGAGCGCAAATATTTACATGTACAGCTTGAGTGTGTGTGTCAGCCTGAGTTTACACGGCTCCAAGTGAAGCGGATTACCCCGCGAATTTGGAGAATTTGAGTTATTCAAGCTTACCAAGGCCAACAAGACGACCCCCACAAGGCCGTGGGAAGTCCGAGTTTGTGAAGACGGCTCGGCGTCCGCCAAGCCCGGGCGCTGCGGGGCTCACACTCTCCCACTGCGCGTCGCAGGGTCCCCGCATGGTGCCGCGCCACCAGCACGTCGACCGCCCCTCACCTTCCCTTCCGTCAAGGCCCAATTTTCGAGTCCCTTTTGGGAATAGGAACCCCGAATGAGAGGCGCACCAGTGTGCAGAAGCAGCCATGGTTCTGAGAGCATCCTTTGCCAAATGCTTACAGCCCACTCTTAGCGCGTTCTAAACGCTGCTTCTCTCCAGACCCATTGTCTAGCAGTCAGATTCTGAAGCTCATCGGGTTCTGGGATCTAGCCCTTCACACTGCCCGGCAAATGGGATCTATCCCGTTGGCGCCGACTCTGCGGCGCCAGTTTCTGTCCTACTTCTAGCACTTTCCAACTTTCTTTTGGAACTTTGATTACCAGTAAGAAAAAGAATGGGAGAATCAAGAACTCCCCGAGGCTTCCTCTGGTCTAGATTCCTGCAGTGGGCTACTCCTAGGATCCCATGTCTTAAGGCGAGACAAAAATGCCCCCTCCCGACAGCGAGCACCTCCCTCCCACTCCGGAACTGCGAGACCTAACGGGCTGCATCCGCGGTCGCAGCACTAGCCTGGTGGTGGCACCGCATTCCCCGAACGGATGCCAGGTTCCACCGGGCTGTGAGTAAGGCCACACGGGCACCGAGCCCCGGGCGCACCCTCCCCACCCGGCCCGCGGCCCCGCCCCCGGCGGCGGAATCAGGAAGCGGTGACGTGTGGCAGCCCTGACTGGCTGCGGGCCGCCGGGATCGCCGCTGCCAGCAAATTAAGGCGCAGGGCTTCTAGTTCCAGGGCGCAGTGTCCTCCGCGCCCCGCCGCGCTCGCACGGCTACGCTCAGGCTCCCAGGCATCCGCCCCCTTTCAGCGACTCTGAGCCGCTCCGACTGTCCCCAGAGTGGGGAGGGAGGAAAGACGTGGAGCGGGTGCTGCAGGACCTCTGGGCTTTGCGCAGCTCATGCTAGTCTCCAGCTTCCGGCGGCGCAGTCTGTGCCCCTGCGGAGCGTCCCGGTACTTGCACACCCGGTTGAGCCCGCAGTTGGTACTCTCTGGCTAGTTCGAAGTCTCAGCGGCTAAAGACTCTTGCGGTGGGGGAAAGGAGACACCGGTGTGGAGCTCTTGGGAGGTTGGGGCTGACTCATCTAGAGTCCCTGGCTCCCCTCTGGCTGCACTTGGAAACTTTGCGCTGTGTTTCGGTCTTTGTCTCTTTGGGGGAAGCTGGACAGCAGTTCGGCAGGCCCGGTCCCTGGCCAGGACCGCACACTGGGGGCCATGGAGTTCACGGCATCGCCCAAGCCCCAGCTTTCTTCCAGGGCCAACGCCTTCTCCATCGCCGCGCTGATGTCTAGCGGCGGCTCCAAAGAGAAGGAAGCCACGGAGAACACCATCAAACCACTGGGTAAGTCGGGCTGCTAGACTGTCTGGGATGGGCAGGCATGGCGGGGGGGAGCTGCACATTTGTTTGTCTTTCTGTCCCCTAGCTGCATGACGCTCTTGAGGGTGGCCACCTTTTCCGGCTCGCGCGGCAGCTCTGACCCGCGGGCCATAGACTGTACGTTGCGGGTGGGAAAAATTTTTTTTTTTCCTCTTATACCCAGATTCTTTGGGGGCTTCACAGTGTTGTTATATGCAACCAGTTTCATACCTCATATGTCGCTTTCCTTACGATTTGTCTAGAATCCTTTTGTCAGGTCGAACATCCGGGGTGTGTGTGTGTGTCTGTAACATTTTTGAGGTAAAAGATTTAGAGATGAATAATGATAAAAGCCCCTTTTTAAGACTCGACGAATTTATGATGCATCTAACACCTGCTTGTGCATTTGCAACCAAGGAGACTGTCACTTCACAAGAAACACGTTTAATTTTGTTTTTCCCTGACTTGAATAGATTACACAAAGTCAGCTCCTTAAGACCCCTGTCAGGTGCTGTAGAATAAGCCACTTCTAGCGGAATGAACCATTTTCTTCAGAGAAGCTCCAGATATATCAGTAAGACATTTCATAGCTGCTGTCACTTTCAGTGGAGGTTGGCAAAAACATTAGCCAGTAACCATTTCCCAGATTCTTCAACTTTTAGCTATACTGTTTATTTAACAACCTTTACCATTTATAGAAGACACTATGCTCAGAGAAAAGGGAGAAAAGTGACTATACTCCCCTTAGCACGAGTGAATAGTGTGAGAAAGAAACTGCTGGAGATGTGTTTCAAGTCCCTTCACAACTGGGAGAAAGAAGTGTTCTCATCATCACCTTCTGGGTCCCTGGGTAATAATTAGTTCACATCCTGATCATCTGGTTGCCCTAAAACAGTGAAAAGCATCAAGTAAACAGGCTAATTTTTTTTAACTTTTTAAATTCAATTTTTTTCTTCTCCCTGTCCTTTCTCAACATTTTAACATCTCACACCTTGAAACACAATAATAATATGGAAGATGAAATGTTAGAGAAGAAAAATAAGGGGCCTCTGCAGAGAGAAGAGAGAGCTACAATCCCTGCAGAAACTTAGAACCAAGGCAAAGGAAACGGGAAGATCTGCAGAAAACATGTCAAAAAGTCTCTCCTCCATGGTTTTCACTCCCTTTCCCTGGTTCTTCCCATCTAACCTCCCGTGTAAATGTAAACCTGCCAAAGAAATGGAAATAACCAATCAGATAAACTCCAACTGTGCAGAAAAAAATTCACCACCAATTTCAAAGTTAACTTTGTGGCCCTTCCCAACATTATCCACTCCTATTTAGGAGGCCTCCAAATTCTTTATAAATAAATGCCCCCATTACTGTTTGGTAGCTAGCAGGAAAAGAGAATTTCAGGTTAAAATTCCTGATAGATGTACAGTAGACTGGGAAACATGTTAGCCTCAGCTCTCCTGTCGTTTCAACATTGCTTCCTTCTCTACTTTCCTGAGGGGGAAAAAAACACCTTCCTCTGAATTCTAAACTATAAAACCATTCACAGCTCAAAGCACCCCCACTTCATTCCAGTCTGTAAAATGAGCATCCTTCCTGCCCTGGGGCTTTTGAGACAGGCTCTGAAAGAACCTGAAGGCATCTTAGTCCCTTTCTAGGGCCAGTTCAACAGAGCACTATTAACTGACTATAATCCAAGGACTCCAGCACGTGAAATACCTATTAAGAGAGAATGCAACACTAGCCAGATGCTAAAGAAACTGTAGGGTGAGAGTCAGAGGTGTCTCATGACTGCTCATTCAAACACATTAGGTCTATTCAAAAGAACCACCTCAGACAACTAAGTCATTAAATTTTTTAAAATTGAGATATAACTGACATAAAATCTTGTGTCAGAACATTTCTGTATCATTTTTTTCTTCCATTTCCCAATCCTGACACACTGGTTAGTTTGGAGCTTAGGGAATTTGCCTTTTTCAATTGTCAGAAAAATTTTAAGGCTACTTATTAATTCTCTATAAAGATGTTATGTGAATGTGTTTCTGAAAATATTAGTAGAAAATATAATTTTGTGATCGCATGGTTCTCTTTGAATTTGAAAACAAGGATATGATCATTAATTTGATTATTCCTATTTAAAATTTTTTCCGTGAGTTGGATTATTATTGTAAGAGAAGGTTAAAATTCTCTACCTCTTGCTTGCCTGCCCCAAGTCAAAGAGAAATAAAACATTGTGTGTGTGTGTGTGTGTGTGTGTGTGTACTTAGAACTTGTTTCAATTCCTTGAAGGCACTTAGAACAGAGTTGTTTTGGAGTTCAGTTTCACATTGTCGATTCAAGTAGTTTCTTTTTTAAGGGACGCAAGATAATTGGGCCAATTACAAAACTCCTCCTGTATTCCATCAAAGTGACTGGTGTAGTCCCAGGCCCTTATCAGCTGTGGAGGAGAATGTTTGGTTCATAGGCAGTGGTATTCCAGCCTGATGGTTGATGGAAAACTGTTCTTCCTACTTTAACACTCTGCTAGTCTGGGTTTGGGGTTCTTTTCCTCACAGAACATTTTTTGAGAGAGAGAAAATACACACATTGTCCCTCAAGTAATTGTTTCAAGCCAAGTCCAAAAAATCGGAGAGCGTACTCCCGTGATTTAACAAGCAATATGTTAGTCTTTCATAAGATCTCTCAGACTGGGAGGGAAATTATAAAAATGTTCCAATCTAACATTTGAAAGTCTGGGAAACTGAGAACTGGGCAAAGAAGTGAAGTGACTTAATTAAAAAAAAAACAAAACACATTCCCAACACCACAGCAAACCACACCCCCTTTTCATTTTCTCTCATGGGGAGAGGGCTTCAGGAGGGAAGGGAGGTTCCTCTCAAAGTGAGGAAGGAACTGATATTTTTGCTGCTTTGATCTCCGTGGAAAAAGTGTCTCCTCTTTGTCAGAGAGGAAGAACTGGTACCAGGACCCACAAACTGAGAAGAATGTGGAGGGATAACAACAGGAATATTTGTTTTTAATTCTTTATGATCATTGTCGTCCCCATTATCCACTCCTCACATTTTTTCCTCTCCAAAATGGGTTTCAAGTAATGGTAACAAGAACTGGTCCTAGAACTCATTCATTTGGTTCAGCAAGCAGGCAGGAGCCATGCCACTCAACAGGACTCTCAGGCTTGGTTTGTATAGTGAATGGTCTTCACTGCCCTCCTGGACATCCTGAGCATAACTTTCCAAAGTCAAATCTAGGTACCTATTTTAGTTGTGCTGCTGTCCTTCTTATATCTCTGATTGACAGGATTAGCTGTCATTCTCAATTCTTTTTGCCTGCAGAACAATTTGTTGAGAAGTCTTCCTGCGCTCAGCCCCTGGGAGAGCTGACCAGCCTAGATGCTCACGGGGAGTTTGGTGGCAGCGGTGCGGGCAGCAGCAGCCCCTCCTCCTCCTCTCTGTGCACTGAGCCACTGATCCCCACCACCCCCATCATCCCCAGCGAGGAAATGGCCAAAATTGCCTGCAGCCTGGAGACCAAGGAGCTCTGGGACAAATTCCATGAGTTAGGCACGGAGATGATCATCACCAAGTCTGGCAGGTAGCAGGAGGGCCTTGTGGGCTGAGGAGTGGGGAGGAGGGAACGGTGCCCTGTGCGGCATAGGGAGTCTCCAGGAGCTGGGTGAAACTGCCAGTACTGAGCTTGAAGAGGAAGCTTTGCTCAAGGAGGGTTTCCTTCCATTGACTTGCTTTTGGTAAGACCTACTGAGACAGATGTCCAGGCATTTGCTTTCTTGGGATCTGGCTATAGGAAGCCCTACCCCCACCCTAAGGGCAAGAGACTGGGCTCTCTTCCTCCCTGCAGCCTGTTGTGTCTTTTGGGTGCTGAGTTTGCATCTGGAGGGAAGCAGGAACTCGACTTGTGCCTGCTGCGGTGCAAGGTGGGCTGCTCCATGTTGTGAGGGAGGCAGATGGATTCCTTTTTATCACCTTTTTATCTTCCTTTTATTTGCAGAAGCTCCCATTAAAAACTAAAATTAAAATCAGGGAGATGGAATGAAATTTGAAATGACCACACTCCTGGTAGGAAGGAGCTCTGGTGCGGGGCCCCTCGACGCCGAAGTCGAGTCGGGGCTGATTCAGGGAAGGCAGGAAGGCAGTTCCTGGGACTGGGGCTAAGGGTTAGGGATCGGTGGCCCCTTGGCGCCTGACTGCTCCAGCTCTCAGGTCTCTGGGATGCACCCTCTCAGAGTCTCCCAAAAAGAAAACCAACCTGAGAACTCCGCTCTGGCTTTCTACTAAGGCAGGGGTGAGTTTTCTCCCTGCAACATAAGGAGGTTACAGGACTCTCTCTGCTCTGGAGACTTCGCTTCAGAGCCTAATGGGCTTGATGATATAGCACAGGATTTTCCCTAATTGCAGACCTTTGGGTATTAATGAGGACTCCTGTAGAGATGACACTTAAGATTATCTAGGCTTGGGAGAAGGTCAGTCTCTGTATTCACGTCTCTGTGGCTTTGCAGGAAACAAAGAGTTTGGGGGCTGGGTAGAGAGGGAAGGGACCTCTCTTCCTCTCTAATTCTGGTGATTCTCTTTGTCTCACTGTGTCAGGAGGATGTTTCCTACCATCCGTGTGTCCTTTTCCGGCGTGGATTCTGAGGCCAAGTACATAGTCCTGATGGACATCGTCCCTGTGGACAACAAGAGGTACCGCTATGCCTACCACCGGTCCTCCTGGCTGGTGGCTGGCAAAGCGGACCCTCCACTGCCAGCCAGGTTTGTGTCTCCAGATTTTCAGCCAAGCAAAATGTCTCCTGCCCTGGCTGTTTGAATTTTCAGCAGGTCTGTTTTTAAAGCCGTGAGTTCTGGTAAGAAAGCGTTCCAAGCCCAGGCACTCCAGGATTAACTATACAAAATATGGATTAGTCTCTGAGAAAGGCAGAGTTTGTACTCAGAACACTGCTTTTAATTTTATCTTCATAATTCATTTCAAAGTTTTTCTTAAATTTCAATTGGAATATTTGTTAGAAATCTGGACCCATTTCATATGACACCCCTCATTTCTATTTGGCTAACACCCAACAGAATAAACCTACTGATGAAGTGACTGCCCTAAAATTCTTTTTAAAAGTGTGCATTTTAGTACTTTTGTAGCTTTTAGTAGGTATTTGTCATAGTGTGGTTATAACTTCATATAGTAAACATCATTTTGGTAAATGTGGGGTTTTTTTGACTAGTAAAAGGCTCAGAGATGTTTAAGTATGAAAAACAAACTTTTTTTCCCCCCTCTCCATAATTAGTGGATAAATGTAATTCAACATCAGGTTAATATACTTTTACTGAAAAATTATTCAATTAATATGTTAGGTAATGACCCAAACAAAACATGTCCATTTTTGTGCTAGTCATTGGTGATATTTTTCCAGGAGAACCCTGTTTAACAAATCACATGCAAACCTTTATTGCTGCTGCTTTGCCCAAATGAGCATTCTGAAGGGAAGAAAACGGTACTTTTACTTTATGTGACTATGACTAGCTGAAGAACAGAAATCTAACAGTCACTCTTTAATACAAACAATGAATCTTTACATTTTACACTTCACATTTACATAGCTGATTATACATTTAGGGCTCTAAAACCAAAACTTACAGCTTTAAAGTTGTTTTATGACTATGTAATTTTTATAATTGATAAGCAGTTCATATCAAGGCTAAGAATTTATTTAAATGTACGGGTTTAGGGACTTTGATGTTATGGTTCAAAGTATGGTTCTTTCTAAGTATATAGTTTGGAGTCTTAAGTCAAGGCACAGAATCAACACAGATAATTTACACATACAGTTCAAATGGAATATTAAGCTTACTTAGTAGTCGATCACATTATTAAGCTTACAGTCTGTTAAATACACTAGAGATGAGATTAAAAGGAGCCTCTCTGAGTTTTCCATTCCCACAAGAGACTAGGAAGGATCCCAGCCTTTCCAAATCGATATATTAAATAACAATCAGGACTAAAAAAAATTTTAATGACACTCATTTTGAGTGACTGTAAATGACAAATTTACAATAGATATTTAAATAAATATAACTAGTATTCTCTACTATTTCCTATTAACTAGCCAGTTCACACTAATCTAGAGCTTCTTTCCAATATTTACAATTTTTTTTAAAGGGGAAAGAGAGAGGGGAAGAAAGGAGACAGAGAGCGGAGTAATTTAGCAGATTCCTAACCATTTTTACAAGCAGCCTCTCCCACCCCTTTTCTTTTTTTTCCCTAAGTCTTTCCTCTAAGAAGTTAATCACTCTTATTTAGCATACATTTTCCTCCTATCTAAAGGTATGGGGAACTGGTTTAGGCCAGTTGGGAATATGACATGCCTTGTTTATGTTACTAATCTGTTCTGGCTGGAAAAAGAAAGCATGTACCAATACACTATCTTAACTGAAGCATGTTTAAGCTATTGCTGGAATTTTAAGTCCCACGAGACTTGAGAGAAGCGGGGCTTCCTGTATGCTTTTTCGTTCATCCTAGTTCAGTTTATTTATATTGATATTAGATTAAAATGTTTGTGCCTTATAGGATAGAAATATTCTAGATTATACAAGCAACTATTTTTTATTGCTATTAAAAGACAGTGCTATGATTTCTAGCTACATATGGGAAAGGTAAAGAATTTGGGAGGTGATCATTTTTGTACTTATGGTAGAAATTCCTTGCAATTCTAGCTCTTTGAAAGACTTTATTTTAGACTAAAATTCATCAGTCAGTTGTTTCTAATCAGAAGAAATGATGCTTGACAGTATCATTTGATCATAGTAATGGGCAAGACATTGTATATAACCTAAATAATGTTTTATTTTCATAAATAAATTTATGAAATAAATTTCATAGGACATTTCCTTTTTTAAAAAAGTTGATATTTAAATAAATTAATATTTATTAATCTTATATGTGTTAAATTGATACATAAAAAGGGACCATCTCACCAACTTTTAGGACTAAATACTTTTAGTCCTTTTTGGAGGAGTGGGTAGGATGTGGTTGTTGTTGCTCAGGCCCTCAGACCTGTCTGGCTCTTTGTGACCCTATGGACTGCAGCACACCAGGCTTCCCTTCCTTCATCATCTTCTAGAGCTTGCTCAAACTCATGTCCATTGCGTCGGTGATGCCATCCAACCATCTTGTCCTCTGTCGTCTCCTTCTACTCCTGCCTTCAATTTTTCCCAGCATCAGTGTCTTTTCTAATCAGGATGTGGTGCTTATTAGTAAAACAACTGTATATATAGAGTAATAGCCTTAGAAGGGTGATATTTGAAAAGCTATTTAATATTATGGTTGTGTCATTGAAGAATACTTCAACTGAAAGGCAATTCTGAGCACTCCTTTAAAAAATTATTCAGGCAGACAAATACCTAAAACCTTTAAAGTTCTTGTGTGGGTCTGGTAAGAATCTTTAGTACTGTTGGCCTTGTTGTGCTTAGATTCTGGTGGGCTTTGTGAGTTGAAGCCTGTGATTCCAATTCTTCTATTGTTAGTCCTCTGTGTGACAAACCATGGCATAGACTTCTTATTCTTTACACGAATATTGTTAGGAAAGGTTTTTTGTTTGTTTTTTTTTTAACTTTTTTCCTTTCCTTTGTTCCCTCCATAATATGTATGTTTAATGGTAGTTACAAAGATTCTATACAAAATATAAATATAAATAACCTGTGGCATGGATAAAGGAATTTATCCCATTAAATCAAGGACATTTCCTTCCCCTGTTATTAGTTCTATAATCTCCCACGACTTCAGAAAAGCTTATGTTAAGTGGATATTAGGATTGTGATTTACAAAGAGTTGTACTTAGTTTAAAGCTTTGCAGGTAAAGCAAATGACTTGCATTTAACTGTCAGTAGGTAAAAGCTAGCCAAAAACATAGCAGCTGATCAATAAAAGACAAATACCTGATAAGTACATTTTTCCCCCATCAAAGCTTTTTTGGGGGGAGGGGGGAGTGCTTAGGCTATTTACAGATAAATACACTAAATAATTTGAAGCTTACCCAGCTTGTGTTCACTCTCATTAGCGAGCACTTAACTAGGTAATGATGAAAGAAATAATATTAAGGTACCAGGAGAAGCAAATAGACTATGTGATCTATTAAAAGTTCCCCGAGTCACTGCATTAGGCACTGTCATGCTTATAAAGAAAACAAACTTTAAACTGAGCCACCTTCGAGTTTAAATGGATAGATTCTCTAGAATTGTTTCCTCTTTTAAATTATTTGTCTTCACTGCTTTTTAGCAATGTTTATACTAGGAGCTCATTATGCAATTACTATAACCTAGACTTTGCTTTCAAAATATCTACAATTGAATTTTATATTTGACAGAAGCAGACCAGTAGTTGATTAATTAGATGGAAAAAAAAAAAACACCTTTAAAAAAACAACTTGCTCAGTAAATAATACAAAAGGTATTAAGTATTATCCCTTGAAAATCAATAATAGAAAATGTATTAAGTATTACCCCTTTAAAATCATTGGTACACAAAGAAACACATTTGTATGTTTTAGCATCATTTTGGCATTGCTATATTATTAAATTTGAGATTAAATGAGGCAAATAAAAATTCACCATTTATATGAGATTTCTGTGTTCCTTTAGAATCAGGATATTTTAAAACCCACAGTGAGATTTTTTTAAAATGTCTCAATAAAATTCTGTCATAATTTTCTTAGGTTGTATGTACATCCAGACTCTCCTTTTACTGGCGAGCAGCTACTCAAACAGATGGTGTCTTTTGAAAAGGTGAAACTCACAAACAATGAACTGGATCAACATGGCCATGTAAGTAGTGCTGGGACTACGCGGATTCCCGGGGTAAGATGGAGAAGACACGTGAAACTTTCTCTGTTGAAGTCTCTTCCTTTTCTCCCTTTTCCCCTCCAACCTTCCAGCTCTGAGTCATTCTGTGAGAACATTCTTGTGTTCTTTGGGGAACCCTGATACATACAGAGATGCTGTATGCCATTTCTATGTAAGAGGGTCAGGGACCTTTGGCACCGTGTAATCCCACTTCTGCAAATGCTTTACCACCTGTGCCAACTAAACAAAGGGAATGTGCACTTTGGAGGTTACTACAGCCCATTCTTGGATTAAATATTTAATTTCTATCAGTGATAGATAACACAGCATAAAGGGAATGGGGCTGAGACCTCCTATGGTGGTTTCCCAAAGTATGTTCTGCAGAATACATTCTTGTGAGATACAATGGGACCAAAGGGTTTTACGTACAAATACATTTGGAAAAGTGCTGTTCGCTCATTACATATCTCTTCTGTAGTGAATCTTATGAGTATTAGAACACAGAGAAGTCTTGCAGTTAAAAACAAAATTATTTGATTTTATATATCAATAAGGAATTCATCAAATGTGGAGAAAAGAGAAACTGGAATTCTGAGCTCCTATCAACATTTAATAGAACAGCCGTTGACACAGGCTTTTACACAGTTGCTAAGAATGCTTTTTAAGGAACTATCTGTGATGTTATTTCATGCGCTTAAGTAAAGATTTACATTTTAAAAAGTGTTTTAGATTTTATGCTAAGGAAACTTCAGACAGACATGTATGCTTCTTTTTGATGAGAATACTGTTTCTTTTCTTTTCTTTTTTTTCTTTGCCCTGTTTGCCAGAAAGCAAGTTGGTATTTTCATAATTTCTCTCCTTGGCTTAGATATTCTGATATAATTATTCTCTCTCTTATCCCTTTTATTAAGGCTCTTGTTACTTAAGGTTTTAATTTTTATTGGATCCATGCAATTTAGAAGAAGAGTCTCAAAACTTTTCAAAAAAATTGGTTACATATACATAGATAATAAATTAGAGAGCTCTAGACATGGTTTCAAAAAATTGGATTGAACGTAAAACCAAGTAAATCACTTCAGGCACTGCCACCATCCATATGCCCACAGGAGACCTTGTTTATCCTGACCAAGTCAGAGTAACTAGGTTAACCTACAACTCAGTTGTCCAGAATTGGTGTGTTTTCCTTTCAGCATCAGTGTCATGGAGAGGAATAGCACTAAGCCATACTTCAGGAGCTCTGGGTTCTAGTCTGATAATGCCAAGATCAGACCGTGACAAATTGTTTGCCTAAATCTTAGATGATTGCTAATATCCATTTTGGCTTTAAAATTTTATTATTTAATATATCTCTTTTTCAACAGAAACAGTATGTTCTGAAAACTACAAGGAAATTTTTTAGATCTTGTGTTGTTTAGACAAGTTCTCTGAATCAGCCCTGAAGAAGCCCCCCTTTACAGATACATTTTTGGTTTTATAATAGGAAAATTTCTTATTTCCAGGAATTTATTTCTCCAATGAAATAAAGTCTACATTTCTATCAATGTTTCTTAAATCCATGAAAGCCTGAGCAGAGGTTCAAGAAGCCCTGGGGTCTGAGACTCAGTCTCGGGTCTGAGTCTGTCAGATACCTGAGTCTGTCAGACTATCTGCCTGATAGTCTGTCAGAGTCAATACCCTTTCCTAAAGGAAATTAATCTAGGGCTGGTATAAATAAGGAAGAGGGGACCTTATTTAAAGCTTAGGGCTTTTTCCAGTGTGTATATATGTGTGTGCATATGTGATTTGAAAACTCCTGTCTTCTTAGTAGAACATGTACTGAATGCTCAGGTTTTTCTTATACTAGTTTCAGGAGGCAAATGTTTGGCTTTGTCACTTCAAGTTTATTCGTTTTAGGACTGAGCACAGATATCTTCAATTCCTTGGAATAAATGCATTATACAAAGAGATAAGTTTTTAAAGTTTATTTTGATTCATTTTAAGCTCTCATTTGCTTTAGTAATTCCTATTCAGATTTGGGATCAGAAAAAGATGCCAGTTAATGCCCTGTAACTTTGTTGGTGTATATCTCAGGACAGAAACAGATTGATTCTGTATCAGTTATCTCACAGTGACTAGTATTTAACTCTCCTAAAGTCAACCAGCATTAACATTCACCCACACACCCAAGTTAGCCAAGAGAGCGACAATACTGCATGCTGTTGGCCCTGGTCCTGCCGCAGCAAGTATCAAACACCTCCTCTGAGAGCCATGCTCTCTGCTAGGCTCCTGGGGTGAAGGGCATACAATGTGAGCCCTGTTATCCCAAGAAAAACATACTCAATTTTGTATACTTAGGTAGCTGTCTGGGTGTGGTGTTGGGGGAGATGTAGAAAATCTTTAATATCTGAAAGTAAATTTGTTGCTCAAATTTCATAATGGCAATTGTATTTTATTTCAATTATACATGAAAAATAGTGCCTTTGTAAACAAGGGTATGTTTCTAAGTATCGGGCAACTTTTATTAGCTATAGAATGGAAGACAGCTGTCATTATCGTTCCTATTTAGTTTGTAACTGGAAGTTGGAATCAGTGAAGCTATCAGACATGATGGTGATGATGATGATACAGTTATATTTACTGAGCACTTCCTATTTGCTATGTGATTTACAAGAGTTACATCATCTGATTCTCACCACAACTCCTGAGAGTTTAAAACTTAAATGCTTTTGGATTTAAGAAAATGGGGTGAGAAAGGTTAGATCACTTGGCCCGAGATTAAAAGAGCAAGAAAGTATCAATTCAGTATTCCAACCAAAGTCCATCTCACACCTCACTGCCTTTTATTTCCCTACCATCCGCCACCCACCCCAACCCCCAAACCCTCACTGTGCCAAGTAACAATCTGGCTTCCTTGAATATGTAATTTCTTACTTTAGAAAATTTAGAGACATACTGCCTTTGGTCTAACCAGACTAAGAAACAAAAACTATTTTTTTCAAAATAAACCTATCCTCCAGATGACTTTGTCCTCTATAATTTTAGAAAGAACACTTGAAACAACCTGTGTTATTTGCAGTTGTTTTGGTAAAATGTGATTCACAATGATGACTCTGCAGTATTATGTACAAATTACTTGCCTGGAGAATGGAAAGGGTAGATTTTAATCTTAAAACTACATTTGAAACTGTAGATTTTATGATTCTTTCTTTGCCTCATTGTAATTGGGCCTGTTTAGCAATATAAAAACCTAAAATTCAGTACTGTACTTTCCATTCTTTGTTGTAGATAATTTTGAACTCAATGCATAAGTACCAGCCACGGGTGCACATCATTAAGAAGAAAGACCACACAGCCTCATTACTCAATCTGAAGTCTGAAGAATTCAGAACATTCATCTTTCCAGAAACAGTTTTTACAGCGGTCACTGCCTACCAGAATCAACTGGTGAGTGTACCCTTCACAATTTTTTTTGCCAAAAAAGATGAGGTTTTAGGAGATGCTTTTATCTTCTTGGAGAGAAGGGCCATCCCAGTACTCAAAACAGAAGTTTACTTTGAAGAAAGCTATGGTGAATCAGCCCCGGGACCTCCAAGTATGTTGAGTGACTGCAGCTCAGTGTTTTAAAGGTCTGTGTTTCCTAGAACCTTTACTTTCCCAGTCAAGCTGTTTACTGCCCATTCTCCTGCCAAAACCTATCCCAAACTGACTTCTTACCAGTTTCCTTTACCTACTCTTGGTAGGGCCTCATGATGTACATAACCATATACTCACGACTTCATAAAATTTTAAAGTTCAGTTTTTCTGCTAAATTAGCACACACAGTCTAGCCAACTACCCAAACTATTGATTTGTTAGATACTTTGTGAGACTTATTCAGCTGAAATTAGGCTAAGATAATTATAGTAGAATGATTTTAAATACCTCTTTAGATAATAAACTGTATTATCTAAACATCAAGATATCTAATTTATAATATTGAGTTTTGTATTTTCTACTCTGTTGTAAATCATATTTAAAATCTATGCATTTCTAAGGCTTAGACTAAGTTGGTAAATAATTATCAAAATGTTGCTAAGGATTGGATGCTATTAAGATTCTTCCCAATTCATTTTTCTTTCATAGTCAGCATAAACTTGAAGGCTTTCTATATGACTTTGAGTAGACTTCAGTTCATAACTGTGGCTGCCATTTTCTTTGTCTGTAAACTGGGACTAAGAACTGGACCATCTTAGGGAATTCCTGTAAAGGTCAAATGCGATGCTGTGCATAAATATGCCTTTGGAAACTCTAAGGCACTCTATCAAAAAAAGGCATGTTGTGACTATTAGACTGTCTCTGGAATGTCCAAAGAGGATTTGTCACCATATGGATTTTTAAAAGTTAATGGCATTTAAAAAAATGAAATAATGTATAAATAATGGAATCAATGTATGAATGTTATCATACTGTTCATCTTTAAATGAAAGCAAAGTACTATAACATTTTTATTATCCCTAAAATAACACAAGAGTGGCAACTTTCAGAGAATGCCCAAGCTAAAAATTTGGGTATAGACTGAAGCCCACAGAGGCCTAAAACACTAATGCTACTTTTCTTAGAATCTAGAACACTGACATCAACAATCCCATTTTCAATTTATTTGAGAACCCATGTAATATAGATATCACAGGTTCAGAAAAGATTCCTGAAACATTCATTCAACTTACACTAACTGAATTAGTAGCTTTTTATACTATAAACATTGAAAAAATAAAGTATTAGTCATTCAGTTGTGTCCAACTCTTTGCAACCCCATGGACTGCAACCCACCAGGCTCCTCTGTCCAGAGGATTTTCCAGGCAAGGATACTGGAGTGGTTTGCCATTTCCTTCTCCAGAGGATCTTCCCAACGCAGGGATTGAGTCCACATCTCCTGCACTGAAGGCACATTCTTTACCTACTGAGCTACCAGGGAAAGACTCATATAACACTGTATGTATGTGTGTGTGTGTGTGTGTGTGTGTGTGTGTGTGTTAGTTGCTCAGTTGTGTCCAGCTCTTTGCAACTGCATGGACTGTAGCCCACCAGGCTCCTCTGTCCATGGAATTCTCCAGGCAAGAATACTGGAGTGGGTTGCCATTTCCTTCTCCAAGGTATCTTCCCAACCCAAGGATCAAACCCAGGATTCTTGCATTGCTGGTGGATGCTTTACCATCTGAGCTATTAGGGAAATACAAGAGATCCTGTTGATGTTTGAGAATGAAACAAAAATTTGTCATGTGAAAACTTCATTGCTTTTATGAAAATTATCTGTGAAAATTATGGACAGAACAAAATTAAGGGAATTTTAAGTATAACATCTGAGATTTGGTCTAACTGGCAAAAGCGCAATCCTGAATAAATATTGGCAGGACCTCTCATATCACAGAAAATGGAACAGGAGGCTATTATCTACATGATTATAATAATAGCTAATATTTGGGTACTTACCATGTGCAAAGCACCATTTAACATACATTGTCTTATTTAATCCTCACAATGATATCTTGAGATAGTAACAACAGTATTTTTATGTTACATTTCATAGCCAAAAGAATTGAGGCATGGAGTTAAATAACTTATCCAATGAGACCTTGCTGCTTCCATCATAGATTTAAATCCAGGTGGTTAGGTGTTAAATGTCAGTGTTCTTAACCTCTAAGCTTAGGTACTTGGTGTCCCCAAGAAAGCAGAACCTCACCTCCTCTCAGCTTGTGACCCTGATGGACTGAAGACATTCCTTTTAAAGAATTTTAGTTCTTTCTGTTAATTTCTTTTCTTTTCAGCATGTTCTCACTGCTTACCTGCTATGTGCAGGGAGCCCCTCACACTGATAGCAGTCAGTGTAACAAGATGGTAATCATTCTAAATTGACAGAATATCCGCTGGCATTAGCTGTTTCTAATAGGAGCTGTATGCTTTAGTGACATTATCTCATTGAATTCTTTTGTTCCTGGTCAACATTTATTTGGAAGATTTTCAAAATCCAAAAGTTAAACAAATAGTAAAATGAAGCACATGTGCTCTCTACCCAGATTCAACAATTAACATTTTTCCAGTTTGCTTTACCTTCCCCGCTCCATTTCTCAACCTCTGTTTAGGTATCTACTTTCCCCCTTCTCTCAATCATTTGAAACTAAGTTGTATGCATCATGATACTTTACTTGTAAGTACTTCTACAAGCCCAGACTGACAATAAGATTATTTTGTAACCACAATATTTTTAACACATTTAAAACTGAGTTCGTATTAAAAATTTCAGGTTAGACCAACAAATGTCTTTATAACTCCTGCCCCCTTCCCCTAAACTAGTATCCACCAAAGGTTCATGGTTTGGATGTTACTTTTAACTTAGAAAAAAAAACTCTATATATTTTTAATAATGTATCACTTAATTCTGATACTAATCCCCTGAATAAGGCTCTATGAGATCCATTTTGTGGATGAATAAACTGAGGTTCAGAATGGGCTAATGGGCTAATACACTAGCCCAAATCTGGTAAGTGGGATAATTCCTTTTGGGTGTTAATTCCTACTTTTTGAAAGCATCATGCTAGAATGCAGGATTAAGAAAGTGACCACTGACAGTGTAAGGGCTGGGAAACTGAATTTGAAAATACTTAGTTAAAATAGGTTAAGATTCTAATAACCACATATCCCAAAACCAGTTACTCCTCTTGAGAAATGTTTATTTCTAGTTAAGATTATAAGTGGGCTCAAAAATCCACCTACCAGTGCCTATCTAGCTTTCACTGCATCATTAAGTGTAGTGAGTGATATGATTAGTATATCATTTCATTGCTAAATAACCCACAATAAAAATGACTAAAATCAGAACTGATTTTCTCAATAGATTCTGCCAGGTCTGAGTTTATTTCTATGCTTCTACCATTAAAGCCATAATCCCTACCTAGCACAATGCCGCATGCGTGCACACGTGTGTGTGTGTGTGTGTGTGTGTGTGTGTGTATGTATATGTATATCCTGCTGCCCCTCCCCCCCACCCACACACACTGGCATTGTGCTAGGGGTTATGGCTTTAAAGGTAGAAGCATAGAAATAAACATTGCTATATCATGCTTGTCTACTGATTTACCTATAATAAACATAAAATAAATATATAGGAATTAAATTAAATATGTGCTGCTGCTGCTGCTAAGTTGCTTCAGTCTGTGTGTGACCCCAAAGACAGAAGCCCACCAGGCTCCCCCGTCCCTGGGATTCTCCAGGCAAGAACACTGGAGTGGGTTGCCATTTCCTTCTCCAATGCATGAAAGTGAAAAGTTAAAGTGAAGTCGCTCACTCATGTCCGACTCTTAGCGACCCCATGGATGGCAGCCTACCAGGCTCCTCCACCCATGGGATTTTTCAGGCAAGAGGACTGGAGTGGGGTGCCATTGCCTTCTAAGTACAGTATAAAATAATTTTTTTCATGGCTAAATAATAGAAAATAAAGAAAAGATTTAAAATTTCACACTTAAGATCATATTTATATCTTTTAAACTTTGGATAGACATTACTTTCATATCTATTAAAAGCCAAATCAAAGTTTCCAATAGAATTTGTGAAAAAGCTTCTCATTTATGGTGTCTTGTAGTTTTATTTGTAAGAAGTGAAAAAGGTACTTTTTCCCCTATTTTTTGCTATTTTTTTCCTCTGGTTTTTGTGAGGAAATGATTGAATTTCTTTACATTATTAGTTTAAAGCTAAATACATTACACTCTCAACAAACTATTTTATAATTTAAGATTTAAAGGTCATACATTGTTTTTGAGCAGGCAAGCCATTGCTGTACAGTTGAAGTGTAGGTCAGGTTTCATTTTTAAATGCCTTTGGACAGATCTTTTCCTGACAATTGGAGAAATGGTCTCTGAGGGCCAATTTCACCTTGTGGTTGGGAACCCCAGCTCTACTCAGAGTCCAGTGATATCATATGGAATAATAACTATTGGAAAAAGTCCCTTTCTCTTTGGTGCAGCTGGCAGTGTAAAAATCTGCCCTCTATTTATGCATACACTTATCTATAGATAAAGGAGATGTTGAAAAAGTGAATTTTGTGGTTAGGAAATGCATTATGATCCATATTTTCAAGATAATACATGAAAGAAAAAAAAAAAGGGTGTATTTTTGCTGGAATGGGCTTCACTGGTGGCTCAAGTGGTAAAGTATCTGCCTGAAATGCAGGAGGCCCAGGTTCGATCCCTGGGTCTGGAAGATCCCCTGGAGAAGGGAATGGCAACCCACTCCAGTATTCTTTTTGTTTATTTGTTTTACACTCCAGTATTCTTGCCTGGAAAACTCTATGGATGGAGGAGCCTAGCGGGTTACAGTCCATGGGGTCACAAAGAGTCAGATACACTGAGTGACTGACACTTTCACTTTTCACTTTCATACATTGGAGAAGGAAATGGCAACCCACCCCAGTGTTCTTGCCTGGAGAATCCCAGGGACGGGGGAGCCTGGTGGGCTTCTGTCTATGGGGTCACACAGAGTCGGACACAACTGAAGTGACTTAGCAGCAGCAGCAGCAGCTACACTTGAAACCGCAGGATTTCTTAAGCACATACTACTGTCTTTACTTGCTAATTGTTTTTCCTCACAAAATGAAAAACACTGCATTTTTAAAATTTGTTGTTGAATCATAAAGACATTTCGGTAGTTTCACATGGGTTCTATACATATTATGTTCAGTAATTGACTATTTTGGGATCCTTCTTTTAGTTTTACCTTTGACATGGGTGACGTTGTTTAATGGCATTACAAGCTGCAGGCATTTTATATTACAAAAATGATGTCCAACTGAAATCACTGTATATAACTCAGATCCTTTCTTTCATCAGTTCTCAAATGTATAACTTTTTCAGTTCTCCCAAATTTCATAAAGGGATGTAAAACTATATCTGCAAAAATGAATTTCTGTTAGCTACTGGTTTTTATTTAAGTATCTATGGGATAAAATCTGTGCCCAAACTTTTAAAAATGTATGATTAACTAGAATATTAAAACTTTGCTATTTAAAAATTTCTTTTTCTGAAAATACAAAACAAAATGAAATGCTTTTTATATAAACTTAAAAAGAATTTCACTTAGTCTATAACTGGTAAACATGAAATCATATTTCTGACTGCTTGTTTTTGAAGCAAAGTTCAACAAGCATTTCTGGGGAACTTATTGTTGGCACCCTGATAGATTGAGTCTAGTGATACCACAGTGAGCTCATTAAGAAGTTTAACCCACAGTTCCTCTGTTGCTAATCAGTACTTCATAAAGCCTGTTCAAGACTGTAGTGGTTAGTTCAGGGCCCCCAAACAATGGTAGTAAGAGATCTATTCAGCTTTTATCCTCTAACTTTCAACAGTAATTATTAGATAACAGGAATTAGGTAAGATGGCCCATAGAGAAAGTAAATATTGGGTTAATGTCCTGAGATGCTTCTCTAACTAGCACACTAAAGTTTAAATCACTGCTGAACCAATTGGTAAATCTAGCTGTATATACTATTCTTGAAGCTACAGTTTGAAATTATATCAAACTATAAAGTAGAAAAGTTACCATTGATGCTCTTGGGGATGATGAAAGAAAGACTATAAAGATACTAGAAAGAGAAAAATTCTAATAAAGAAAATTCCAAAGAAATCTGAAAACCTGTGCTGAATTGGATTTACTTCTCATTCAAAGTTATGGTGGTAATACTAGATATGGTAACACATTAGCTGACAACACACACTGAAAATATTTACTCTCTATAGTAACTCCACAATCATCACATTCTAAGCTAATAGTCTTTACCTTTTGGAAATACAAATAACAACAAATACAATTCTCAAAATCCTTTTCAGGGACAAAGTGGTTAGAAGGTCTTTAGTTATTATATAGATAATATTTTATATTCTTTTAGTTTATGAAGGACTTCCCTGGTGGTTCAGACGGTAAAGCGTCTGTCTACAATGCGGGAGACCTGGGTTCAAGAAAGCTTGATGTGGTTCACATTTTTTAAAATTGTATTTCATTTATTTATTGCTGTGCTGCATGGCTTGCAGGATCTTAGTTCCCTGACCACGGATTGAACCCAGGACCTGGCAGTGAAAGCACTGAATCCTACCCACTGGACTGCCAGGGAATTCCTGAGCTGGTTCACATTTTAGAGGGATGGTTGCAAAAGGACTTTGTTCAAAATTGTTTCTCCATCAGATATTATTTGCTTTTGTCTTCAGAAAATTTTATCCACTGGCAAATCCATTCACTTTTTAATCTTATAAATGAGCTTGTAGGGACTAAACTTGAAAGGAGCCTTAACTTTATTCATGTACCTCACAGTTTCAGTTTGAAAATTTCTGGGTTTGGTTCGCCCCTAACGTCACTGACTGCAGTGGATGTAGTGCCACCCTCTTTAGTAACACTTACATGACTTCCACTTCTGGTCGGCTGTGTATCCCTTTGCCTGCTCCGTGGAATTTTAGGAACTGCATGTTCTCAGTTTTGTTGATGAATTATTGTGAAAGTGTTTTCATGAACTATAAAGCAATTTAGAAATCTGAAACATTTTCATTTATAATTACTCAGTAGAAAGAGATGAAAAAAATCCTGTCTTTGAGAATTCAGAAATCTTGTTGATAATTTATAATCCAAGAATATATTGATTGCTTGGGCTTTATAAGATGTTTATAATTTATTTCAGACAAAATTTTTTGCCTTTGCCCTGAAAATTGACCTTCAGTACTAAATCCTAGTCTGAAAAGAATAGTTAAAATAGTTAAATAGTCACCCTTTAGAAATCCATGCCCTTAATTAAAGAGGTGGCTGAGTGTGAGAGAGGTTCTCTACAAACTATTGATGGCCATATATTAGGGACAACCTCAGAAGTTCCTGTATATTTCTTTCTATGCACACTTAAAGTCCTGTTGCTGTCCAGTAAGAACAGGTTTCTTACTTATCTAGGTTATTTTCTTCACTGTTTACCATTTTCCATTAACTAAGCTAAAAAGGAAAATTAGCAATTTTATTTTTGGCTGCTCTAGAGTAAATGTCATAGGCTAAAAATAAGAATTTCTGAGGTATTGCCAAGTGTCCTTAAAAATAAAATTTAAATAAATAAATAAAATATGCTAGAAAATCAAAATAAATAACTTGTATAAGAAAAAAAAACTACTATCAAAGAATCAATCTTACAACTTGCCAATATTAATGATAGAGAAGTAGCATCTCTCTGGCCAGGACAGTGTGGGAGGTTCTATTCTGAGTGAGGTATATAGCTTTTTGTAGTTTCCACATTGAATAGCACATACTGAGAAAACTTGAGAAAGAAAAACAATGATTTTCTTTTGTAATGAATAAAGCAATTCTTCAGGTGGTAATGGTTTAAAGTAAACAGTAGATACATTCTGATCAAAGGAAAAGTATTGGCAAAACAGTATTTCAAACTGTTGTTGATTGTTGTTCTGTTTTTAATTGTGTTTATTATTTACTTTGAAAGAGGAAGGCATGCCTCCCTCAACCTCTAACTTTTTTTCAGGTTAAGACTATTGTGTGTGTGTTTATCTCTCTCTGCAAAGATGAATGTGGGCTCTCATTTGGACACAAATGAGCTATGACTCTCTTTAAAGGGTGGTTCTAACTCAGATACTAACTAGTTGTGTCCTACATTCTCCTTCATGCCTTTTAGCTCTAATACTCAGGAATTTTGCAAGTCAAGTATCTTTTAATTAGTGTTTCCTTTATTTACTTATTTTCTTTGTACCTAATATATTTTTTCTGAAACATGAAGTACATATGTTTTAATGGATCTTTCTACATTAATATTGTGTACTGTGGGAATTATGGCTAGCACAGCATAGACACTTAATACTTCAGACTATGATTCTTATTAGGAAATAAGAATCTTTTTTGCAATACTTTTTTCCATATAAGCGTAGAGTCTGGAGACCCATTAATTTGATTCTAATTTGGTCAGATGGTAAGGGGAATGGGGTAAATTTATATGCTGAAAAGTTTATATCATGTATTTATGTCATATTTTTCAGTACAGTTTTGAACAGGAAGCTATTATTGGGGTGTCTATTGTGGTATATATAGGTGCCCATGGTATTAACAAATGAGGCTGTCAAGTCAGCATGAGGCAACATTCTTGTTTTTATTCCCTTTACCCACCAATGCTGGCGGGTATTGTCCAATTCTGGACACTTTCCTCATTCCCTAGTCCAGCTCTAGCCTTTCACTGCTCTTAAATACTTCTCACATCAGGCACACTGTTCATAAAAGGCCCCAATTTCTAACTGTCTCTATTTATTGACTTCCAGCCTGTTTTAGGAACAGATACTCTGTCCTCAAATACTTCCTTTTCCTTGATGCCTTCTCTGACCAATTCACCCAAATTTGTGAATTTCTTTAGCAATTTCAACCTTTATCACAATACTGAGAGACACTAAGATATTCTTAGACATTCTTGGGGTGCTATGATGGAAAATGAACAAACTTTTTGTTTCTGATTTTGTTTCCTTGACCACAGACATGACACTGTTTTGTTACTCATCTTCCCTTTCCAGATAACCAAGCTGAAAATAGATAGTAACCCTTTTGCCAAAGGATTCCGGGACTCCTCCAGGCTCACGGACATTGAGAGGTAATGAGAATTTTCTGTTTACTTTTTTGCCCTGATAAGATAAAGAAAAGTACTAGTTTGTAAGAGCACACTCCTTGCAACACCAAAGAGACATAACTTTACTGTATATAGTCTCCAGTACTCTGTACAGTCTCCCGTTCTCTGCCCCACCTTCACGTCCAGTTATAAACCCTACAGATACGCAACTGCTGAAGTTCTGACAGTTGCTGCAGTTGAATCTATTCTATGCTCCATTTCTGAGTGAAGTGGTTTCTTTGAACAGGACATTAATTCAACTGCAAAAAATAGGGCTTGTTTGTTATCAAAGACTCAGTCCTCTTGATGATATTAAGCTTTGTGTCTTAAGTGGCAATCCACAGAGAAAATAGAATCTTAATAGCCTTTGCCTTCTGAAGTGGATATATTTGCTAACATAAAGACTATAAAGGTAGCTTGGAATTCTGAAGCAAAAAGAGGCAGTTTAAATCAAAGTGCATATTTTATCTACAGCGTAGAATGCTTGTATTTAATAGGAAGGCTATTGGATATCTGGACCTTTAAGGCAAGTGACAATCATGTGCCTGTAATTTACCCTAATTTTTAACTGAAATGGTTCACACAGTGTGAGACTGTTTATGTGATGAGTAATGACTATATTGAGATGCGTATTTGCCCAATGTGAATGGAAAAAAACGTTTTTTTTCAAAGAAAAGATTTTTTTCAACCTAACTGATTATTTGTACCCCTAAGTGTACTATGCAACTTTCTGTACTTACTCTGTTTTGTTTTGTTTTTGTGAACACATTTAAATTCTACTGTCTTTGCAAATTTAAATTATAAAATAGTCACCATTTTATAATTAAATCATAAGATTTATTCATCCTGTGTATTTAATCTCTTATATGTCCTGGAATCTTTACAGACAGGTGGAGTACCCTAACTACCAGCCCTCTGATTTATTTTATCTCCAGATCTTTAGGTGGTTTCCCCACCAACTGCTACATGGTTCTGTCACACTCTTTGTTACCTACCACATGGTCATATGTCCTGACCTCAGCACTTCTCTTTCCTGTCCTGGCAACTCAAATTAAAGGATTATTATAAGTTTTAGCAACATCTGTCTGATCCTTCCATCATCCTTCCCAATGCCAGAGCATAAAGGTGTGGTTTTGATTTTGGGGGGAAAGATATAGAAGCTCAGTGAGGAGGCAAAGAATCCAGCAGGAGAGACTGAAAATTGGGCAGGCATTTGAGTAGAAAAGATTAGTTAGTTGAGAGTCTGACAAGTGATTGGGGGTACTGAGATCAGGGAAAGGAACTTGAGCTTGTGGTTGAAAATGCCTTGCAAAATGGATGGCAAGGAGGTAACTCTTCGATTAGGTAGAACATAGGCATGCAAATAGGCCACAAGATCCAAAGCAGTGAGAAAGCGGTATCAGCAGTGTGGGTGACAAAGGAGTCCACATTTACAAAGACTCTTTGTGACCCCATGGACTGTAGCCTATCAGGCTCCTCCGTCCATGGGATTATCCAGACAAGAATACTGGAGTGGGTTGCCATTTCCTTCTCCAGGGGAATCTTCCCAACCCAGGGATCAAACCTGGGTCTCCCACATTGTAGGCAGATACTTTACCATCTGAGCCACCAGGAGGTGTTTTAAAAAGGCTACTTCCATTTAGGTGTGATCTTTCTCATCTCCTGTTTCTAGAGTGCCAAAGGCACTGATTCACACTGGATTTATGCAGGTGGGATTATAATAGGTGAATTTTTTCTGCTTTCTAATCAGGTATCAGGCAAAAATGAAGACAGTGGTTCAGTGGGGCAGTAGTGATGTGTTTTTATAGTGTGCCTCATATCTTCTGTTTCAGGTCAGGGGTTGAGCATGGTATATGAAGACAAAGCCATGGGTTAGAGTCCCTGCTCTGCCTTTCCCTGGCTGAGTGATCCTAGAGAAGTTACCTAAGTTAAGTAGATCACTTAAGTAAGATCTTAAGTAAGTAAGTTAAGTAAGATCACTTCTAAGTGATTCTCAGAGGTTACCCTGAGTCTGTTTCCTCATGTAGAAAATGGAGAACATAACACTGCTCACTTTATTATGAGGACCATGTAAGATGACATTTATGAAAGCACTTTAAAAATCTGAAAATGTAAAATAATTATATTTTACTAGATGAGCATCTGGTGGAGGCGTGGGTTGGCAGTGGCCTGCTGCAGGGTTGGGGGCACTGCCTGTAGCAGTGCTTGCATGGGAACTTTTAAAGGAGGTCACCATTATCTTCATTACCTCCACCATGGTTTAGCCTCAGGTCAAATAACAGGGAGGGAACACAGCCCCGCCCATCAAGAGAAAATCGGATTAAAGGTTTACTGAGCCTGGCCCTGCCTATCAGAACAAGACCCAGTTTCCCCCTCAGTCCCTCTCTCCCATCAGGAAGCTTCCATAAACCTCTTATCCTTCTCCATCAGAGGGCAGACAGACTGAAAACCACAGTCACAGAAAACTAACCAATCTGATCACATGGACCACAGCCTTGTCTAACTCAACCAAACTATGAGCCATGCCATGTAGGGTCACCCAAGGTGGACGGGTCATGGTGGAGAGTCTGACAAAATGTGGTCCACGGGAGAAGGGAATGGCAAACCAGTTCAGTAATCTTGCCTTGAGAACCCCATAAACAGTATGAAAAGGCAGAAAGATAGGACACTGAAAGATGAACTCCCCAGGTCAGTAGATGCCCAATACACTACTGGAGATCAGTAGAGAAATACTCCAGAAAGAATGAAGAGGTGGAGCCAAAGCAAAAACAACACCCAGTTGTGGATGTGACTGCAGATGGAAGTAAAGTCCGATGCTATAAAGAGCAATATTGCATAGGAACCTGGAATGTTAGGTCCATGAATCAAGGCAAATTAGAAGTGGTCAAATAGGAGATGGCAAGAGTGAACATTGACATTTTAGGAATCAGCAAACTAAAATGGACTGGAATGGGTGATTTTAACTCAGATGACCATTATATCTACTACTGTGGGCAAGAATCCCTTAGAAGAAATGGAGTAGCCATAATAGTCAACAAAAGAGTCCAAAATGCAGTACTTGGATGCAATCTCAAAAACAACAGGATGGTCTCTGTTCATTTCAAAGGCAAATCATTCAATATCACAGGAATCCAAGTCTATAACCCGACTAGTAATGCTGAAGAAGTTGAATGGGTCTATGGAGACCTACAAGACCTTCAAGAACACACACCTAAAAAAAGGTGTCCTTTTCACTATAGGGGACTGGAATGCAAAAGCAGGAAGTCAAGAAATACCTGGAATAACAGGCAAATTTGGCCTTGAAGTACAGAATGAAGCAGGGCAAAGGCTAATAGAATTTTGCCAAGAGAACGCACTGGTCATAGCAAAACCCTCTCCAACAACACAAGAGATGACTCTACACATGGAAATGACCAGATCATCAATACCAAAATCAGACTGATTATATTCTTTGCAGGCAAAGATGGAGAAGCTCTATACAGTCAGCAAAAACAAGACTGGGAGCTGACTTTGACTCAGATCATGAACACCTTATTGCCAAATTCAGACTTAAATTGAAGAAAGTAGGGAAAACCACTAGGCCATTCAGGTATGACCTAAATCAAATCCCTTATGATTATACAGTGGAAGTGAGAAATAGATTCAAGGGATTGGCTCTTATAGAGTGCCTGAAGAATTATGGACAGAGGTTTGTGACACTGTACAGGAAGCAGTGATCAAGACCATCCCCAAGAAAAAGAAATGCAAAAAGACAAAATGATTGTCTGAGGAGGCCTTACAAATAGCTGTGAAAAGAAGAGAAGCAAAACGCAAAGAAGAAAAGGAAAGATATACCCATTTGAATGCAGAATTCCAAAGAATAGCAAGGCGAGATAAGAAAGCCTTCCTCAGTCATAAGTGCAAAGAAATAGAGGAAAACAATAGAATGGGAAAGACTAGAAATCTCTTCAAGAAAATTAGAGACACCAACGGAATATTTCATGCAAAAATGGGCACAATAAAGGACAGAAATGGTATGAACCTAACAGAAGCAGAAGATATAAGAAGAGGTGGCAAGAATACACAGAAGACTACACAAAAAAGATCTTCATGACCCAGATAATCACAATGATGTGATTACTCACCTACAGGCTGACATCCTGGAATGCAAAGTCAAGTGGGCCTTAGGAAGCATCACTACGAACAAAGCTAGTGGAGGTGACAGGATTCCAGTTGAGCTATTTCAGATCCTAAAAGATGCTGCTGTAAAAGTGCTGCACTCAATATGCCAGCAAATTTGGAAAACTCAGCAGTTGCCACAGGACTGGAAAAGGTCAGTTTTCATTCCAATCCCAAAGAAAGGCAATGCCAAAGAATGCTCAAACTACCACACCATTGCACTCATCTTACACGCTAGGAAAGTAATGCTTAAAATTCTCCAAACCAGGCTTCAACAGTATGTGAACCATGAAATTCCAGATATTCAAGCTGGATTTAGAGAAGGCAGAGGAACCAGAGATTAAATGGCCAACATCCGTTGGATCATCAAAAAAGCAAGAGAGTTCCAGAAAAACATATACTTCTGCTTTATTAACTATGCCAAAGCCTTTGACTGTGTGGATCGCAACAAACTGTGGAAAATTCAGAAAGAGACTGGAATACCAGACCACCTGACCTGCCTCCTGAAAAATGTGTGTGCAGGTTAAGAAGCAACCGTTAGAACTGGACATGCAACAACAGACTGATTCCAAATTGGGAAAGAAGTACGTCAAGGCTGTATATTGTCACTCTGCTTATTTAACTTGTATGCAGAGTACATCATGAGAAATGCTGGACTGGATGAAGCATAAACTGGAATCAAGATTGCCGGGGGAAATATCAATAACCTCAGATGTGCAGATGACACCACCCTTATGGCAGAAAGCAAAAAAAAACTAAAGAGCCTCTTGATGAAAGTGAAAGAGGAGAGTGAAAAAGCTGGCTTAAAACTCAACATTCAGAAAACAAAGATCATGGCATCTGGTTCCATCCCTTCATGGCAAATAGACGGGGAAACAATGGAAACAGTGACAAGACTTTATATTTTGGGGGGCTCCAAAATCACTGCAGATGGTGACTGCAGCCAGGAAATTAAAAGACGCTTGCTCCTTGGAAGAAAAGTTATGACCAACCTAGACAGCATATTAAAAAGCAGAGACATTACTTTGCCAACAAAGGTCCATCTAGTCAAAGCTATGGCTTTTCCAGTAGTCATGTATGGATGTGAGAGTTGGACTATAAATAAAGCTGAGCCCTGAAGAATTGATGCTTTTGAACTGTAGTGTTGGAGAAGACTCTTGAGAGTCCCTTGGACTGCAAGGAGATCCAACCAGTCCATCCTAAAGGAAATCAGTCCTGAATATTCATTGGAAGGACTGATGCTGAAGCTGAAACTCTTAAAACTTTGGCCACCTGATGTGAAGAATTGACTCATTTGAAAAGACCCTGATGCCTGGAATGATGAATTCGGGAGGAGAAGGGGCTGGCAGAGGGTGAGATGGTTGGATGGCATCACCAACTCAATGGACATGAGTTTGAGTAAATTCCGGGAGTTGGTGATGGACAGGTAAGCCTGGCATACTGCAGTCCATGATGTTACAAAGAATCGGACATGACTGAGTGACTGAACTGAACTGAGCTGAGATGAGCATAGTTTTACTCCATCCAAGTTACTTTCAATAATCTTAATAAAATACTTCTAGAATAAAAATAGCCCCTTAAGTTTTACTTATGTTTATGAGAGACAAGTACCCAGACTGACTGCCATTTAGGGTGACGGACTTGATAATGATGCAGCCACATATTCCACTTAACTGAGTAAACATCCTGATGCCGGGAACTCACATGTACATGAAACTTAGAAGCTTTCAGTGGTCTGAGGGGTAAAAGAGCATCTTATGAGACTAGCTGCAAGTTTGCAAGATGACCTAAGTAGTGTGAAATTGGCCAAGGTTTTGGATTTCATTTCCAGGTATTTAAGTCTGAATTTTTCCTAAACAGCCTTTGGGGATGGAACAAATCAGATCAATTGATCTTTGGAGACCTAAAGAAATTAAATTAGTCTGGAGTCAGTTACTGCACTAAACCATCTAGTAATTGAATTGCCCCTTGTAACTGATTGAAAACAGCCCTATTTGTAACAATATAGAGAGCTTTTGTAAAATAAGAGATCTGAGAGAAAAACACATCTTTTTATGACATGATGACAGAAATTGCACTTTTCTATCCTAATTGAATATGGTGTTATAAATATGTGACCTTAATGATTTCAAGTTTCCTTTCCCAGATTTACAGCTACTGTATGAGATACCCAAACAAAAATGCCTTTAGGACTGGATATGTATGCCTTATACCTCTAAACTCACAGTATTATTCCTTCTACATCTGCACAAGCTTTGTAGATACTCTAAAAGCCATTCTGGTTTTCTCACTCTCATTTTATGAAGTTCTGTTGAGATACCTGAATGTGTCACATTCTTCACATGTAGCCTTACTCCCAGGGACAACATCACCCTTATTTGTAAAAGAAAACTAGTGTCATTAACAAAAGTAGAAGGTATTTTCATTAGCTGTTTTGTACATATACCTACAATGGACCGCTAAGAAGTAAATCAAAAGTCCAAAAGGGCTTCTCAGTATAATCTGATTTATAGCTATTTAGTTCAGGGAGAGAATTATCTACTAGTGCCATATAGTCTGTCAGATAGTCTGTCAGTTGGTGTTTTCTTTTTCTTTTTGGAGGAGTGAAGGGACATTTTCTAAGTGAAAGAAAGATAGTAAGTGAACGCATGGTATTACTTCTGAGAAAGGAGAGATGACTATGAAGATATTTGAATGTTCAAAATTAAGTTTATTCTGTTAGGTTTTTTTGTTTTTGTTTTGTACAAATAGAGTAAGTGGGAAAGGAATACGTTATATATAGTGCTGAATACTGACAGAGAAGGTAGAATAGACATTACCAGGCAACAGGAGAAAAGAGGAGTCAGGTATCTGATATGACAAACGCCAGATCTTTTTACTTGTCATTTTCAAATTTTCTTGATACTGTTTGACATTTATACTTCCAGTGTTTGGAATCATTTTGTCCAGTCTTCTTAAAAAAAAGAAAGTCGTTGGAATTTTGGTTGGGCTTGTGTTGAACTTGTATAATGATTTGGGGGAGAAAAATGATGTCTTTACAGTACTGAGACTTCTAGGAATACATCATATGTTTGTCTTTTTATGAAACTTATGTTCTTTAGAAGTTAGGGTGTTTTCAAGTCTGTAAGTCCTACACATTTTTTTCAGGCACATAGCTAGGTTTATTAGAATTACATTGTCCAGTTTAATAGCCAATGGCCACAGATGGTTAGTGAAGAAATGTGGCTATTCCATATTGAGAAGTACTATAAGTACCAAAAAAACAAAAACAAAAAACAGACACTGATTTTCAGGATTTAGTGTGAAAAAAGATGGAAAATATCTCAACAGTAGTTTTAGGATACTGATAACATGCTGAAATAATATTTTGCAGATATATTGCGTTAAATAAATTACTAAAATTAATCTCATCTGCTTTTTAAAACTTTGACAGCTAGACTATTTAAAATTACACATATGGCTCATGATAGCTTTCTTTTGTCTTGCATGTACTAGAAGGTTATTTTAGGGGTGGCTTATTTTTGAAAATAGAATTTTCTAGTCTATAAAAAGTTATTGATTCCTATATGTCATTGGCATCCTGCCATTTTACTGAACTTCGAAAACATTAGTTTTAATAATTTTTCTTTTTAGTCTCTTGAGTTTTCCACTTAGATCTCCATATCAACTGCAAAAATGACAATTTTATCTTTTTCCTTCTAATAGTCATGCTTTTTACAATGTCTTTTTCTTGTTATATTACATTGATTAAAATTTCCAGAACACTATTAAAATGTAATTGTGATAGTTAGCATTTTTCTCTTGTTCTTGACTTATTTAGTAATGCCTCTAGTATTTTATCATTATATATGGTTTTCATTGGCTTTTGGTTTTGGATTGATATTCTTTATCATACTGAAGTAATACCTTTCCATGCCTAAATTAAGAACTTTTTGCTATTCTGAATGTTACTGAATTTAAGTGCTCTTTTAACATGCATGGAGACAATTTGAATTATTTTTCTACTGTACATAACAATAGGATTAATTCTAGTCATATTGTCTATGGTGAGCCATCCTTCCATCCTTGTATTTCTGGAATACATCCTATCTGGATTCTGTTTTTCTTGTAATATATTGTTGAATTTAATTTACCCATATTTTATTAACACTTAAGACTTTTAGTATCAGTCTTCATAATAGAGATACATTTTGTTTCTTCTTCCTTGTCAGCTTTTAGTATCAGGTTTCTGCTAGTCTGAATGAACTGAAATATCTTCCTGCTTTTTATTGCTTGATCAGTTTAAATCCAAAGAAGTGATCCTTTACAATCTTGTGCATAAACTCATCTGGAGAATTCTTGGGGTGAATTAAGTACCTTTAACTACTTTTTTGGTTTGTTCCATAGTTTATCAGTCAGATATGCATTTACTTCTATCCCATTTAATGCCTGTCTTGAGTTCTGCTTTGTCTAACCTTATATTGCTATACCTTAACATTTGTTGGTTTTATTTGCCTTTTAATTTTTAAAAATCTTTGTTCTAACAGCAAGAGACCTCTCTTCTCTTGCATCATTAAACAAATATCTTGACATTTCTTTCGTCAAGTGAAAAACAGCCTCCTCCTGATGCCATGTGTCTGTTGAGTTACTGATTCTCCCAGTTTTCTCCTCCTTCTTATAGTGAAGCTCCTTAAAAAGAGTTCTGTGCATTTTCTTCTCAGTTTTTCTCTTCCCTCTGTCTCTTCTACCCTGTCTTTTAGAGTTTCATCTACTACTCCACCAGTCCACCCATGTCCAGGTCACCAGTAAACTCCCCACTGCTAAGCTCAATGGTCACTTCTCAGTCCTATTTCACCTATTACTGGCGTTTGACATTGTCATTTATTCTCTCCCTTTTTCCTCTTTGCTTCCAAGACCTCTCACAATTTCTGGTTTTTATTCTACTCCACTGGCCATTCTTTCTCCATCCACTTCTCGGTTCTTCCCCTTGTCCTCTATCTGTAAGATAGTAATACGGTCCAGGCCTTAGTCCTTGGACTTCTTCTCTTCTCAGTCCACATCCCCTTCCTGAGTGATATGAGCAGTTAGTTTCCTGCCTTTAAATGCTGTTATATGCTGACTTCTGTCAAATTTACACCTCTGGTTCTGGTTTCCCTAGAGTCAAAGCTCTGGCTGTCTCTCTTCTTTTTCCCTCTCCCTTAAGGGTACCTTAAATCTCACACATCTATGACAGGATGCCCAATCACACTTCTACATCTGTGCTTCTCTTATAGTTCCCTTCTCAGCTGCATCTTTCCCATTGCTCAGCCAAAAGACTGGGAGTCGCCCTTCCTGGCTTGTCTTTATCTCTCACTTTCCCTTGTGGCTCAGCTGGTAAAGAATCTGCCTGCAATGTGGGAGGCCTGGGTTTGATACCTGGGTTGGGAAGATCCCGTGGAGAAAGGAAAGGTTACCCACTGCAGTATTCTGGTCTGGAGAATTCCATGGATTATATAATCCATGGGGTCGCAAAGAGTCAGACACGACTGAGATACTTTCACTTCTACATCAGTTCAGTTCAGTTCAGTCGCTCTGTCGTGTCCGACTCTTTGCAACCCCATGAATCGCGGCACGCCAGGCCTCCCTGTCCATCACCAACTCCCAGGGTTCACTGAGACTCACGTCCATCGAGTCAGTGATGCCATCCAGCCATCTCATCCTCCGTCGTCCCCTTCTCCTCCTGCCCCCAATCCCTCCCAGCATCAGAGTCTTTTCCAATGAGTCAGCACTTCCCATGAGGTGGCCAAAGTACTGGAGTTTCAGCTTTAGCATCATTCCTTCCAAAGAAATCCCAGGGCTGATCTCCTTCAGAATGGACTGGTTGGGTCTCCCTGCAGTCCAAGGGACTCTCGAGAGTCTTCTCCAACACCACAGGTCAAAAGCATCAATTCTTCAGCACTCAGCCTTCTTCACAGTCCAACTCTCACATCCATACATGACCACAGGAAAAACCATAGCCTTGACTAGATGGACCTTTGTTGGCAAAGTAATGTCTCTGCTTTTGAACATGTTATCTAAGTTGGACATAACTTTCCTTCCAAGGAGTAAGCGTCTTTTAATTACAGTTGACTAATTTTTCAAACTATATCCAGAGAAGTCCAACTACTTTTTACCATTCCTGCTGCTACCACTCCTAGATTTATCTAGGACTCTATCATCTGTTTTTCTGTTGATTTTTCTATGTCCATTCTTACTGCTCTTAAGTCAGCTTTCAGTTCACCAATCAGAATGATCTTTTAAGAAAAAAGTCAGATCACATCAGTCTTGCTCAGAACTCTCCAGTGACTCATCTTCCCGTTCACTGTAAAACTCAAAGTCCAGACAAGGCCTGAAAGGTTCCATAGAGTCTGATCCGGACCCTCCCAGTTATCTTTCTGAACTCATCTACCTTTGTCTTGCTTGTTTTTTTTTGTTTTTTTTTTTTTTTACATAGCCAGGTCCATCTCAGCCCCAGTTAGGGCCTTTATACTCACATATGCAGCCCCTATAGCTGATTGGTCCAGTGCTTTGCCTTTTGTTTCCTAGTATATCCCCAGAACCTGGAATAGTGCCTGGTACATAGTAAACACTCAAATATTTGTTGAGTAAATAATGATATGTATTTTTGTAAAATGTCATATAGAGTATGTGTATTTTTAAAAACTTGTCTGAAGGTCTTTGTGTTTTAATAGAAAAATTTTGTCTGTCTCCAAGTATTACAAGTATTACATGTATTCCTGCTGATATGTTTTGTTTTGTTTCTTTCTGTTTCTGCTGTTTGTTAAGTTCAGCTATTCGTTTTATCTTTTATTTTCTCTTCCTGTCTTTTGTTAAATTTATCCAGTCTTCCTCCTCTTTATTATGGTTAACGTTCCATAGCCACCACGTGTTACAGGCAGTGGGCTATATAGTTGACACATTTTATTTCAGTTATACTTCAAAATAATTCTATAATAAAGAATGATTATCATTCCTATTCAGCTGAAGCTTAAAGAGATTAATACTTTATGCAAATTCACATAGTGTAATTTGTGACAGCTGAGCCTCACACCCAGGTTGGTTTGTCTGAAACCAAAGTCCTTTCTCTTATTCATTATATTTCTTTTAAATATGCTTTTAAATTCTGAAAGACTTAATTGTAAAATTGATGTTTCTATGTTATTGTTAGGAATGAAACTATATATTTTCTTTTCTTGTAAAATAGGAGATATTTGAAAGCGAAATGAAAGTGAAAGTCATGTCCGACTCTTGGTGACCCCATGGACTGTACAACCCATAGAATTCTCCAGGCCAGAATACTGGAGATATTTATTATGTGATTATTTCCTTGTAGTGCCCCTCCCTCAACCTATAGTTTTGTTTTAAATAATCTGGGACTTAAAGTTCAGCTTCTTATTCATGTATCTTCTTCATCTTCTCTTTAAATTCTTTTTCTTAATGTAAGGATCAGAAATCCATCAACTGAAATCATTTCAATTTACTTCTAGTCCTATTCATTTCACTGTTTAATGTTCACTTCTGTTGTACTCATTACTGAAATTGTGTTCAGGCTATTCTCAGCTGTTGATAAATGTTGAGTAATTGGTTGAGGAAGGAGATATGGGTTATTCTCTTTATTAGTTCCTATATATCTGAGAGGATCCGTTGCCATTATCATAAACCTGACTAGGGTCACAGCTTTTCTCCTCAGAACTCTTTCAACCTTTCTTTGTTGTCTAGTTTTTAAATACTGTAGATAGGGTAAAAGCTGATGCTAAACCCACTGTGGGAAACTTTCCATTGTGGGAAAGTTGCCTTTTTTTTTCTGTCTGATAAAATATGCTTTTAGAAAGTTTTCTTTGAAATTCGGAAATTGTACCAGTATTTAACTGTAAATTTTTTTTTCATTAATATTTACAATATAATTGAGCCCTTCAATTTGAAAAATCAAGTTGTTTCTCATCTCAAGAAAAATTTTTTTCTCTTCTGGCTTCTAATCTGTCTGCTCTATTCAGACATACTAAAATTCCTATTGTATATATGTTACATCAATCCCCTACTTCTCTTATCTATTGTTTAATAATTTTTATCTTTTTAAGTGTTTACTCTGATACTGGAAGGATTTCTTATATGAATCTTCTAATACGTTGAGTCTGTTTTCCATGGCATCAGGTATTTTGTTTGCTCTCCTTATTGAGTTCTTTTAAAATGTGGTAGTTACTATATTGTCATTTTTCAAGTATACTTTTACATTTCCAAACTGTTTTCTTTTCATGTCTGCTAGTCCTGCTTTATCAATACAGGGTGTTCTTAAATCTCACGAAAAACTTGAAAGTACAGTTAGAGACTTAAAATACTTCTCCCTGTTGCCTGGAACAAGGCAGTTTCAAAAGAGATTGCTTGTTAACGTTTTTTAAAATTAGTTTTCTTCTTTTGGATTGCGGAGTATTTTTGTAATGTCCACTTATCTTTCTCTAGCTCATGTATAGAATGGAGTGTCTGTTTAGTGTTAGGAGCTGAGATTAATTGTGAATAAAACCATGTGAATCTATGAAATCTTTCAGGTGCAGACTGAAAAAGGGGTAATAATTTATAAATTTATTATAAGTATGCCCATGTGGAAATATAATTATTCTGTTCGGGTTAGGAAGTTGTTGCAGATAGGAGGAGATAGCCTTGGAAAAGGGAGTTTTAACTTTACATTAACTTTGATCAAATTACCCTGTCTGCCTCAGTAGCTAGAAATCAGCAGCTCCCTCTCCATGCCAATAAAGCAACCTCAAGGCCCTTTTCCAGAGCCCGTGGTGGTCACTGGCCCCACGCCTTTCAGTGTACCAAAGCCACGGTGTGCAGCTGAGCACGTGCTGTTGTGGGATTCCTTCCTCAAAGCCTCCAGCAGTGTGAGAATCTGCTTCTCATCAGCTGCTCAAAGACCTGCCTCTATCATTGATTTCTGCTGCTCCAAGGTGGGGTTTAGGTTAAGCTCTGACAGAGGGCTTTTCATCTCTTCCCCACTGCATGCACCCTCACTGCCCCCAGGTACCCTTCCTCCGTATAGAGCAGCGAACTCGAGCTGTTTGATGCTCCCTTCACGTCCTTTCCTGTGACTGACATGTCAGTTTGCAGCTGGCACGCCACCGTGTTTTCTCAGTCATGTCGGGGGGGCAGAGAATTAAATACATAGGCTTATCTCACCTTAGTGGTTCAGGATTCATATTGAGAGTCTCTATAAAATATGTTTAAAACTCCCTGGCATTGAACAAAACTTTCAAACACATGAAATTTGGACACAAGCCCAATGGGAATCAGGTCCTTTTGCTCAGAGCTCAAATACTCTCTATTAGTTTAGCCAAAGAAGAAAACTTCTGGAAACAAGGTTGCAAATTTGATATTCTGAAAATTTATAGTTTTATCTATATCAGGCAATGGAGCATCAATTATTTTTTGGCAGATCTGCTAAAGACGTTCACAGGAAATAAGGACTTCTGGTGCCAGAAAGAAAGTAGTGTTGGTTCTAACATAGCTCTAAGCTGGCTTGTGGAGTTTCTGAGGCAGTAAAGTTTTCATAAGAGCTGTGTGGGGTAAGTGGGGCCCATCTCTAATATGGTAAATAGCTTAGAACAGGGGTTTGAAAACCCTATTGTCTTCCACCTGTTTGGTATAGCCCTCAAGATAAGAATGGTCTTTACATTTTAAATGGTTGAAAAAGTTATAAAAATAACATTTTGTGACATGTAATAATATAAAATTAAAATTCATTGTCTATAAATTTTTATTAAAGGACAATCACGTTTTTCAATTTATGTATTTTAATTTATGTATATGTGGTTGCTTTCGGGCTACAATGACAGAGCTGTGTATATATGACAGAGATCCTAAGGCCTACAAAGCTTAACATATTTCCCATCTGGCCTTTACAGAGAAAATTTGCTGATCCCAGGCTTAGAGCTGTAAGGGCCTGAGGAAATGATGGCAGCAAGGAAAACTCTTACCCAGAAATTGTACCTTCTTAGAATGATATTTAAAATGAAGAAACTCAGAATTTCATTTCGAGGCCCATGTGGTGATGCTAGTTGACAAAGCTGGTGAGAGGTGATCTCTGCCAGGACTTTCTCCTCCCTGTCTTTACAGTGGTACTTTTTGAGACATGTTTTTGGGGTCATTTTAGCACCTGTAGTTCAAGCCAGAAGAAAGACAGCAGAGCAAGAGGACAAAGTGACAACCTGGAGATGCATACTTTTAAAAAGTATCTATACATTTTAATATCTATGCCACTTTTATATATCTTGTCTTATGCCTCAGAAATTATGAATAATTGAAAAATAGGTTGTAATTTTTTTTTCTCTTTCAGAGTACTAGAAACTTGCAGGGCCTTTAGAAAACAGTATAAAAGGCATTTGGGAAAGTAAGTGTTAGAAAAGCTTCTAAGACACAATCCAGTTTATTATTAAGGAAGTAGAAAATACTTTTCCCAATGTTTCCCAAACTTGCATTATAAAATGGAAAAATAATGATATTTTAAATGTGTAAAAATCCAGGGCTCCAACTTTAAATAAGTCAAATGTGAGTCTCCACCTCTCAGAATCCTCCTCTCCCCAGACAGACTCTGTTCTCATTTGAAGGGTATGTGTGTGTGTATACCTACATGTACCTTAAAGGTAAAATCCTACTTGAGTTCATACTAATCCTTTCCACTTCTATTCAGAATGATAAGGTTTTTACTGAACCTCTCTGACCTTACACCTATATCTCTTTTCATTCATGCTGAGCCTCTAGTTCTCAGTGACACCAGGAATTATGATAGAATATTCTGTCATTGCTCCTTTGCTTTATCCCACAGCATATAGAAGTATAGCAATCTCAGAATATGTATGTCTAGATATCTCCAACAATGTGACAACTAAAAACAGTTAAAAATCTTTTTATGGCTATTTTTGTCCTTAGTGTAGATTCTACTAGAGTGTATTTGGGTTTTGTTTTTTTTTTTTGCCTTTGAATATGCCATGTGCTCTAGATTTGTCTTGAAATCATGTAAATCATTTCTTAAATAACCATATAAGAAAATTATGCTTTTTTAAATTCCAAAAAATAAAAAATACAATAAAACATGAACTTAAATGTGTATCATTAGGTTGGTGGTATGACTACCAAAACAAAAACACTCTAGTAGAATCTACACTAAAGACAAAAAGAACCACAAAAAGATTTTTAACTATTTTTAGTTTCCCTATCATTATACCAGTGAGGCAAGTGGGACCTAGAGAGTGATCTGCCAGATCACAGAATTCGTCAGTACAAGATTTGGGGTTAGAACTCAGGGTTCTTTGCAACTAGTACTGGACTTTTTCAAAATGACTCTTTAAAATTTTTACTTCTATTTATATATTTGTAGGTTCATAAATTGTTAGAGCCATAATAGATCTTAGAGATCATCTATCCAGCCCACCATTTCCCTGCTATACCTTCATTTAATGGGAGAAGGCAGAGACCAGATGCAGATAAGGAATCTGATTACATGGCTTCTTATTAAAGAAACTTCTTTTCCATCATCTCCAATGAAGACAGAGTTAGTGTAAGAGACTGTATGTATAAAATGAAAGTTATTTTGTTTGGTAACCAGGTTAAAGCCTGCTTTTAAATAAAATCTATTAATGTAGTAAATTGAAATAGTCTGATGACAATAACCACAGAAAGGAAGGGATGACTTTTAACAGAATGATAAGAAGTTACAACAAAACTCTTTTAACTAGCAAGCTATGTTCCTGCATTTAAAATGTTACTCATTTATTCACAGCTTCTAAGAGGAAACATTTATATTACAAAACAGTGTCAAACAAACCAGTGAATGTGATAGAGTACCAAAGTTATTCACAGTTGATTCATGGTCATAATTTATCCTCCTTTTTTCTTGCTTGTGTCTTTCTATCTGTACAAAGGATATTTGTTCCCTGCCTCACAATTTACTAAAGTTTATTTTTAGAGGCTGCATAATCTGTACTTTGCTTGGGACCTTGGTTCTAGTCACAAAGGTTAGACTCAGGGAACTATTTTTTCCCCACAGTGGTACAGTTTACTTAAGTTGCTAATAATGATATAAAACCAGAAATGCAGATTACTATTGAAAAGAAAAATTAGTAAGATTAAGTCAAATAAATAAAAATAAACTAAAATCTGAAAGAGCTTTTAAAAAGATTAGAATTACTTTGTTTTTCCAAAATATATTGTGTGTATTTCTGTTCTCAAATTAAAATTAATGATTTATAATACATCTTCAATTATATTATCTAAAGTTTTCATTTATTAAGTACTTTGTGGAAGCAACAAATATTGATATATTATCTAATGGTAATTTATAACATTATCTGCATAAATCTTCAGAAGAATATTGTGACAAGCAGTTATTTATAAAGGCTCAGTAAGACATGATATAAACATGAGAAAACTGATGATCAAGGATAACTTTAAATATTTTGTTTCCTATAAATTAGATTTGATTTTAATGAATCTGACATTTTATCCCTGAATGTAGCTTTTTTCCAGTTTATATTTAGAAAAAGAGAAAGTTACAATGTAAATTGAAATAACATTTAATTTTTACTTAATTTTCTCTGTGATATATATATTATAGGATGGTTTAAATGAAGCATAGCATGTTATAGCAACTAGAAGTCTCAATTTAATTTAAAATGATTGTGATTATGTAGCCAGCTTTAGAAATATGATTTTGAAACTTAATAGTTTTAATTTTGTTACCTATAAACATTTACTGAGCACTTATTATATGCCAAATGCCAATATAAACTCTGTGTGTTTAATTCATTCAATCTTTTTTTTTAAGTTATATTATTTTGTTTATTCTTTGAGTTCAGTCTAGTATTGACTTAAATAAATATACCAAGTCCTTCACATCTCTGTTACGACCACACATGTAAAAGATAATTGGCGAGAAGTTTCCAGTGAATAGAAAATGAATTACCTGCACGACTTACCAAAGTGAAATGAGTAACAAGGATGACTAATGTCTAAAGCCTGTATCACATAATCCTAGTGAGATTTAAAAACTTTTTTAATTGAAGGCTAATTGCTTTACAGAATTTTGTGGTTTTCTGTCATACATCAATAAGAATCAGCCATAGGCACACCCATGTCCCTCCCTCCCAGACCTCCCTCCCGTTAGAATTAATTATTAATAATAATAATTAGTAAAACCTAATATCCTCATGCTGCAGATGAGAAAACTGAGGCACAGAGAAGTGAAGTGATTTGCCCAAAGGCACACAGAACAAGTGGCAGGACTGGGATCTGAGCTAAGCAGGTTCCAGTACCTACTACACTAGGGTGGTGGTTCTCCAAGTGTGAGCTCCATGTCAGCAGCATCAGTGTTACCTGAAAACACACTGCGAGTCATATTCTCAGGCCATACTTTGGACTTACTAAATCAAAGACTCGAGGGTGGGGTCCATAAATCTGTGTTTTGGCCAGCCCTCTGGGTAATTTTGATGAACACTGTCTTAGTCTGGTTGGGCTACTATAACAAAAATGCCATAGACTGTGAGAGATTTAAACAACAGACATTTATTTCTCACAGTTCTGGAAGCTGGGGAGTCTAAGATCAATGAGCTGGCAGATTTCAGTTTTTCATGAGGACCTGCTTTCTGCTTCATAGACAGCTATCTTCTCACTGTGTCCTCACATGGCTGAGGAAAAGAAAGCTAAAGCAAACTCTTCTTTCTCTTCTTATAAGGGTACTAATCCCATCATGAGGGCTTCACCCTTAAGACATAATTGTCTACTAAAGGATGCACATCCTAAAATCATCACCATGGGGATTAAGATTTCAACAAGAATTTGGGGGACATAAACAGTTCATAAGACACTAAAGTTTGAGAACCACTACTGAGAAGGCAATGGCACCCCGCTCCAGTACTCTTGCCTGGAAACTCCCATGGATGGAGGAGGCTGGTGGGCTGCAGTCCATGGGGTCGCTGAGGGTCGGACACGACTGAGCGACTTCACTTTCACTTTTCACTTTCATGCATTGGAGAAGGAAATGGCAACCCACTCCAGTGTTCTTGCCTGGAGAATCCCAGGGACGGGGGAGCCTGGTGGGCTGCCGTCTCTGCGGTCACACAGAGTCGGACACAACTGAAGCGACTTAGCAGCAGCAGCCTAGATAAATCATTGTTCTCTCCCTCAATCAGAGGCCAACAGTGTAGTGGTAGAGATGATCATGCAAACACATAATTGCCATCCATCTAGTAAATGCATTTAAAGAGGAATATATTAGGTATAGCAGTGGTGCAAAGAAGAGTGTGAAGGAAAAGGAAGATTTTGCTTTTTGAGCATTAAGAAATTTGTACTGAAGTTTCAGAGACAGAGGACTGGCAGTCAACTCAATACTGATGACAGTATGTTGGTTTTGCTTATCAGGAGTTTGAACAAATAGTTCAGATGACTTCCAGTATTTCTGGAGCATTTTTGCAGAATCAACATAATAACTGAAGCTATCCTATTATCTTGCCTACCTTCTGGCTATGATTGTGTCTCTCACATGTATATTATTCTTTGAATTGATGCTTACGTATTAGTCCGAAGAGATCTCTTAAAGATACCTAAGATAATGATGTATTCTTTTTTCCTAGAAAAATCAGTTAGTGTTAGATATTGGAAATTCAACCTTCAATAATGTTACCCATTTTATTTATCTATTAAAATCCAAACTAACTACTGTCTCTTGCTTTGGGATATAACAGAACTGAGCATTACAAGGCACTGTCCTAGCTTGTAATACCTAAATCACTTAACTCATTAAATGAGTCATCCCTTATTTTTCAGAGCACAGTAGTCTAGAAATGCTCACAATAGTCTTCCAGGCTAAACAGATTCTTTGCACTTTTCATCCTACTGGAAACAGGGATTAGACATAAAGTAAACAACATGGGCTGTCTATTCTTTGTAACATCTTCGAAGAGATGGCCCTGATTTGCACCACTGTTTTCAATCACTTAAAAGGCAATAATTTAATTATGCCATCCTTTATATAAGAACTGCCATTGCTTTCAGTTCACTTCCAGGCCTGACACAAATAAATCACTTCAATAAAATCCTTTTTTTCCTCCGTCTTAGAGATGAGAATAAGTAATGATACCAGTGATTTGCCAAGGAAAAAATGAATATAATATACTTCTTATAGAGAGGCAAAATATTTCACAAAGCCACAGTTTATTATTTAAACAATTTTTCTTGGGTGTATGTGAAAAAGGTTTAAATAATTTTATATTAGGGCATTTTTAGAGAGGCAGATACTACACTCTGTTTTTGAACTTAAATGCTGAGAGAGAGCAGTCTAAATGCCTAGGATGGGCAGTGGAATATACCTTAGAAATACATCATCCATGATTTCAGCCCATTGATGATCAAGCCTTTCTGACTTTACAAAGAGAAGATGTCTTCCAGGGTATCTGAAGCAAGTTCTTTTCTCATGTGAAGATAACTAATTCTTTCCTAAATTCATTTTAAATAATATGACACATGGCTTAGATTAAAAGCTTGAATTAATCAGCTTGAATATTATAGTTGTCATTTTATTAAAATTTGCACATCTCAATTGACTTTTTTCTTAATTACCCAAGTTACCCAGAAAGACAGTCATGCTCTAATATTATAATGAATTAAGACCTTGAGTAAGTGACTCAGCAATTGTCATATACTCTATGCACTTACTGGTTTTATTAGTAAACACCGAGTCTTTGTATGGCTAATGATATTTTGAACTATGGGCCAGTATTTCATCAGATGTTCAGTTAGTGCCATTCATATCAGGTGAGTGTTGTGTTCATTAGCTGATAAAGTCACAGGACTGCAGCTCCTTGTGGTAAATTCATTATTTTTTTTAACGTCCTTAATCTCTATATTCTTATGGTTATATTTTATAGCTCCTTGTTCACGTTTGCCCCTAATTTTGTAGAATTTCGGGGGACTGTCCCTATCCTGTCCTATTTGTTTCCTTGTATTTATTAGAAACAAATACAAAGTTTCTTATATTTGTATGCTTGAGGTCATGTTTCTGAGCCATCTACAATGAAATGTGCATGTTTTGAATGTTGTCTGCCTCTGAAGTGGTGGGTTTTTGACTGAGAAAATGGTTTTACTGACTAGTACATCATTTTTAAGACTCCTCTCCTCTGATTACTTAACTTTTTGGTTTACTCACCATGTGTCATTCTCTAACCTAGGGAAAGTGTGGAGAGCCTGATTCAAAAGCATTCCTATGCCCGCTCACCCATCCGTACCTATGGAGGAGAAGAGGATGTGCTGGGGGATGAGGTTCAGACAACACAAAATCGAGGTAAGACTGCTTCCAGGCTATGCAACTGCTAGGAGCAAGAGTGCCCAATGGAGAACAAAGACAGGGAGGTGATGAGACTTCTAGTCCTCAAGGGAGAGATGGCTCCAAAGTATTTTAGGAACCTCTTCAGGAAGGGACAGCCTGAGGCTGATCATTATTTTGCCTCTACCTCTTAAGTGATTATGTTGCCTGAAGCTTTCCTGTGGCTTGTTTTCCAGTAAAAGGACACTGAGCCTCTGAGTCAGGGCTTAGGAGTTATTTCTCTGTTATCTACTACCAAAGAACTAGTGGATATGAGGGGTAGTTCCTTAATCTTTCTGAATCTGTTTTACAATCTGAAAATCAGGGAATATATCTGTTTTACTTATATCAGGAATATCTTATTAGGATCAATAATTAGAATGGAAAATATTTAAAAAATGAAGATTCTCTTAGTGGAGCGTATTGTGTAGAGGTGGTGTCCTGGGTGGTGAGAGTCCGGGAATATTAAAAAGTTGCTCTGTTGCAGATGTTAAGGGAGGAGCTCTTTGTGTCTGGAGTTCAGACAAAAGAGACTAGAGGGTGCCTGGACACAGGGATGTTTGTATAGGGAGAGTCTTATATGGACATATTTTTATGTCCATGATAAGTAATAGCATAAACAGACAAAACATATGACATCTCTTGTAAATAAATCCAAATGAGCTACTAGTAATTATGCAGTTGGAAAATTCACTGTCAACCTTTGTTTAAACTTCTGGATATTGTGATATAAGAAAAACTTACTCTTGCAACTTGTTAATTAGCTAATAAAAAATTATGGAAACTAAGCTGTTATTCCTCATAGTCTGTAATGATGTGCATGTGTGCTCAGGCTTTGAATGTTTGTTAGTCCCTCAGTCATGTCCAACTCTTTGTGACCCCATGGATTACATACAGCCCATCAGGCTCCTCTGTCCATGGGATTTTCCAGGCAAGAATACTGGAGTGGGTTGCCATTTCCTACTCCAGGGCATCTTCCCTACCCAGGGATCAAACACACATTTCTTGTATCTCCTACATTGGCAGACAGATTCTTTATCACTGCATCACCTGGAAGCCCCCCTACTACATACTAAGTATATGATAATACAATATGCACATATATTTTATATTGTGATAATTTGTTATTTTCTATTGATGTGGCTTCTAATCTTGGTCAGTACTATGCTATTTTCTTAAACACAGTATTTTGTTTTTAAAACATGATAACATGTTTTTATATCTGGTAGGGGAAATCTATGCTTGTTATAATTAAAAATATTTTAATATTCTAAACATTATTTGTCCTGATAATTTTGCAAATTGAACGTGGAAAAAAGTTTGGCATCTCATTGGTTTTTAAAGTTAAGGTGTTAGTCACACAGTTGTATTTGATTCTTTGTGACCCTATGGACTGTAACCCACCAGGCTCCTCTGTCCATGGAATTCCCCAGGCAAGAATACTGGAATGGGTTGCCATTTCCTTCTCCAGGGGATCTTCCCAACCCAGGGATTGAACTCAGGTCACCTGCATTGCAGACAGATTCTTTACCATCTGAGCCACCAGGGAAGCCATTCATTGGCTTTATACTAAACTAATACATTAATTTGGGAATAAATGAATTTTAAAAAGGCATTTTATTTTTCATCCCAGAATATGGCATGTGTCTCCAATTATTAAAACCTTTCCTTCCATCTTTTGGTAGTTGTGTGAAAAACTTCTAGTAAGTATTATGCATTTTTTTAGAGTAATTTCTAAGTATTTTTTGTTTATTTTTGGTGTTTATTACTCCCACATTTCAACTTCTGGGTATAGCTGGCACATTAAAATATGTTTGATTTTTGTGTATCTGTCTTAAATATAATCAACATAGTAAATGTTCTCATTATTTCAAAAATAAAAGGGTTATAGAAGCTAAAAAAAAAAAAGAAGAAAAGAAAAACACTCTTGTGGGTTTTCACAATGGCTTTAGCAACCAGGTAGCTTTGTTGAAGCTTGTCTGTCCAGCCTTACAGGGATGCTGGAGGTTAAGACAGTGATAAGCTATTTGAACTTCTTTAAAGGGAATCAGGTCATTATCTTAAGGCAGGGTGCTAGCACTGTAGCCACTCTCAGAGTATGCAGGCAATCTAATGAGTACGTCTTTTTCTATTTATCAAGTTCTCTCTTCCATATATGGTATAAATGATATCCTCTTGTGTGGAAAGGTAGAGATGCCTCCTGATTGAACTGTTTCTCTTTTAAAACTGTAGATCTATATCTATCTATATATATTTTTAAATTGATGCTTACAGATAATGTAATTCTTGATTTGCATGTTGAAGTACAGTTTTTGTCTAATGAGATTTTTTTTTTTTTCCTTTCAGGATCAGCCTTTACAACATCTGATAATTTGTCTCTTAGCTCCTGGGTATCGTCTTCATCCAGTTTTCCTGCATTTCAGCACCCACAGTCCCTGACTGCTCTCGGCACCAGCACGGCATCCATAGCAACACCCATTCCTCACCCCATACAGGGCTCTCTGCCACCATACAGCCGACTTGGGATGCCTCTGACCCCATCAGCCATTGCCAGCTCCATGCAGGGGAGTGGCCCAACATTCCCCTCATTCCACATGCCGCGGTATCATCACTACTTTCAGCAGGGTCCCTATGCTGCTATCCAAGGACTGCGCCATTCCTCTGCTGTGATGACGCCGTTTGTATGACTCTTCTAAAAGGAGAGTCCAGATCCAGAATGTGCAGATGGGTATGCAAATATAGGACAGGGGTGGTGGGTGGGATCAGGGGTGTTGGAGCAGGGGCTCTCCAGGAGACACGGGACCTATGAAAGAGGAGAGCTGGACTCAACAATAAAACCTACCACTGAGGGAAAGCACCATGGACCAGGCTTCATCTGTAGCTGGGGGACAGCTTTTGAGTTTGAGAGAGAATCAGTGTAAAGTTCTTAGCTAGCCTAAGTCCTGGAACTGAAAGGATATCAATCTACCCAGAAAGTTTAATAATACAAAGCAGATGAATCTTAAGGTGCATTATTCCTAGTGGTTAAAAATGCTGTGTCAATGCAGTAATGTATAAAGTCAACATGTATAGGTTTTCTTTCCAGTTTCCACAGGTTAAAAGAATCTTCAAAGGGGCAATACTGTATAACATAGTGACCATAACGCATAATGACTAACTTAAGTCAATTCTGTCTGTGGAAACGAGAGCCAATAGAGAAGTATTTATAGTGCTGTAGCTCAAGCATGTTTCGTTTTCCTTTGTGTTAGTTTGCTGGGGAAGGAGCTGAGATGATGCTAATGCATCCTATTTTGTGGATGAGTAGGTGGTAATGACTTCACAAAGTTCTTTCTGTAATACCGAAGGGCCAGTACCTGACAAGTTCTTTTTCACAGTCTTGTCTTCTTTCTTCCTAATTCTGTTTCTTGCAATTATTTGCCATTTATGTAGGAAAAATTTTCCATATTCAATTGTGAAATAAGAGGCTCTGTTTGTTACATTGTAAAACTGAGGTTTTCTTTTTCTAGGCTGCATTGTAAATACACTGCTTACTTATTCACTGAGGGACACTCAAAGTCTCTACACCTTGACATGTGAGACTTTGTTTCACTTAACAGCTATAATAAAAAGATGGTTGCCCTATTCTGAAAGGAATTTTTCTGCCGTGAGTACCAAAGTCCCTTTCATTTTTACTTCAGCTTTGAGAGAACTTCGTTTGTTGTTGTTTAATCACTAAGTTGTATCTGACTCTTTTGTGACCCTCATAGGCTGTACCCTACCAGGCTCCTCTGTCCATGGGATTTTCCAGGCAAGAATACTGGAGTGGGTTGTCATTTCCTTCTCCAGGGCATCTTCCCAACCCAGGGATCGAACCCGCATCTCCTGCATTGCAGGCAGATTCTTTTCCCTGAGCCACCAGGGAAGCCCCTTGGAAAACCTTATGGATATTAAAATGCACCAGATCAAATTCTCATTTTCAATAAATCTGCTTTGTTGTTTGATCAGCCACTGCCGCTGACTGACAAGGCTTATGAATGACCATTCTCAATGCCCATATAGCCACTACTTAACCACTTAACCTACGGTCATGAATAGTTATATGTTCATATATCTGATTGGTTCTTTTTTCTCACTGTGTTACATTCAGTGACTCAGTCATTCTTCTAGGTCCATAAATATGAAATTGCATGTTAACACGATGATACCCTGACTGAAACGTTAAAAGTGCTTATAAGTAAATCTAAAGAATTTATCCACTTTATTTTCAACTCTTGCTATCTTCTTAAGGCTTATTTTGATATTTATAATAGTTTAACTATATCATAGTTATGCTTGTATTATTTTTGAGCCATATATATGTAGGCATTTACAATCAGGGCAGTATATTTGGCATTTTGCAACAGTTCATTTCCCTAATAACAAAGGTTTAATGAAGTTTGTGGTCCTTCAGCTGTAGATATAATGCACTCTAGATACAAGATTTAACCTGTCTTCTTCACAAAGTTCCCCAATACTCTTTTTTTTAATGTAATATCCATTCTACTTTGTTCTAACTATGAAAGTATTGAATCTGTTCAAAGAGATGGGAAATCTTGCTGCTGAGTAGAAGTGTATTTGAAAGTGAAATGTAATATATTTATCGTATCACACTCGGGGTTTTCTTTGGTTGTTTTAATGTTAGGCTTTTCCATATCAAATGCCTTTCCTGGGCATTTCCAGCCTATGAAACAAGGTATAATTGGCACAGCCTGTCTAACTGATGCTATTGCTGGACCTTGCAATTGCCTTTCTCCACTGTATCCCAAGGTTTATTTATGAAGCTGCATTAACTGAACATCTCAAAGTCCCATGGCAGACACTGAAGCTTGTTTCTAACTTCCTGCACATTATGCTATAGTATTCACAGGTAGTTTACTTTCAAACATAGCTCAGATGTGCATTTCTTTAAAAATTTAGTTATGCATAATGTTTAAAGTAAATATCCACAGAGCTTAGGATAAGGATTTACTATTTAATAGGTGGCCTGTTTGTCAGTGCTTTTAACATAGAGTACTACTACTTAAAGCAGGAATAACAAAAGTGAATGCTATTTTATATGATGCTACTTAACACTCTAATAAATGACTGGTCTACTAAAGTGAACCCATACCTGAAATTTCTTTTCAAGGAGAATGAAAGGATCGTTTTAATACTATTTTGACATTTTTTCCCAACTGGTGTGTCTCAAAGTAGGTTTATATGTTTTTATTAAATACTGTTTTATGATAGTAAGCCCTGAATTTATAACTTTATTTTGTAATCAATCAATATAAGACTAAAAATAAGTAGCATACTAGAAAAAAGCAGAGACAAAGACACCAAAGCATGCTCTTGGAAAATCACACCTGAAATTCTAAATCAGATACTTAAAAAAAAAAGTATTTAGCATTATTTGAACAAGAAAGTAAAAGCACAAGTGAAATGGAGCTTAACCTGATCAGTCACTAGTCATGGGAACTAGGGATAGATGTTTGCCCCGCAAGGGTCCTTCTGAGCTATTCTATTTATTATTTAACTCTTTGGGTATGTAACATTTAAAACTCTATAAAGCCTGTTTTATCAAAAGCAATTGCAAGAACTAGATAATTAGTGAGAAAGGCAATTGAATGGTAAAGAGCATGATTTATGATATATTTGGAATAAATTCAGGGTTCCCCCCAGCTATATTATGGTATCAAAAAGCTTGGGTAATGTGTAGTGCTGCTAAAAAGCAGCTCTGCCTGAATGGCTTTATCTAACCCCAAAGAATTAATACATAACTTAGTAGATTCTACATATGTGATATGTTTTTAAAATATTTATCAATAATTCTGAGTAAGCTCTTCATTTCTCTTACTTAGTAAATCTAACCCCTGCCCCTTGCCTACCGTTGGCAGTATAAAGGTAAGCTTATCCAGTTTGTGCCTAACATAACACAAATTATTAGGTAACAAGGTCTACATTAATGAAGTTGTATTACACTGCGGAATTATAGGAATGGTATATTGTCTGAAAGGTCAACCATCATTTCTAGTAGGTGGGCACAGAGTAGGAGATGTTAGGCTTCCTGATGACGATGTCTCATCTAGTAAATACCCTGTGCAGGAGTCACACTGACTTGTGAGATATTCCAAAACCGTCTCCCTCCACTATTATCCGTATCTTTGTCATTGCACTTCTCTAGTCACAGTACCCATCCTGGGGGGTAAAATGGAAACCCCAAAAGCCCAAGAATAGTAAGTATCCTTAGCAGCAAAGCATCTGCCTATTCATACAGACTAAACATTTTTCACAGAGATATTAGGATATTTATCCCAGTTCTGGATTTCACATTAGCTTTTCAGGCTGTCTGCTTATATTTAAGTTGAATAATATTGAGAAAAATGAACTTCAAATAAAACAAACAGTGACTTGACCACCCCATTGAAAACATGGTCAAACTCAAACCATGACTTAGTAACTAAAGTTCAAAATGTCAGTTGTATAATGTGCAGGATCAAATATTACAAGAAAAACAACATTTTTACTCAATTGCATTGACTAAGGAAAACTTTTCATTATTAAATGTGTATGAATTGATAATTACTACAAACAAAACAATATCATACTCTACATCTAGACTGGACAGAAATAAAGCACTGGACAGAAAAGAGTTTCAGCTGCCTCCCTTAGAGAGCTGGGCTTGGGTGGATACATTTTATACATTTTTGTATTATTTTAGAATAAGGATTTTTATGTAAACAAGCAAAGGGAAGGTTAAAACGTTTAAAATTTTAGGAAATCATAACATCCTTTTGTCACTACTATCCCATGTCACTTATAAAATATGCCAGTACTTAGCTTTCTTCATCATGCTTAAATATGCAAAGGTTCATTTATTAATATTTGATAGACAATTAAGTATTTTTTGGTCTTTACTTCTCTGTCTCTCCCTTAGATAATTCTAATCCCTCCTCCCCATAATAAGAAAATAAAAACATTTTGGTGAATAGTACATCTGGACAAAAAATACAACTTGTATTTTACTTCTGGTACTTTAAAATACTATATTTAGTTGTTGCTTTTGTTAGTTTCAGAAACCTAAAAGAAAATCTTTCATTTCCTAAAAGATAAAATTTGATCTAGCCTCTTTAGTAGACTCTATCATAGTTCTATTGTTTGCTGTGTTTATTTGCTTAATGAATTGCGTGAGAACAGTCACTGTAATGAAGTGTGTGTGTTGGGGGTGGGGGGAAGGGCATGGGAAATGTTTTATGGAAAAAGAAGTTATAAGCCTAATACTATGAAGTAACATCTAATGAAGTTCTTTTTAAGTGCAATATATTTATTTCTGCTAGAAATGTATTATCAACATTATGTAATATTTGAAGCATTACATGCTATTTGTAAACAGCTTAAAATTATATATTACTCAAAATTGTACAGAAGTACAAATGTGTGAATATTAATTTCTTTCATTAAATATGGTGTGTTTTTGATATATATGCACACACTTACACCTTGCATTATCTCACACATTTTGCTTTGTGACTTTTGGTACCCTTTCCTCACCTGGAATAAAAAGAGGAAGATTAGGTAAGATTAGGGGTCCCCACTAGTCACTCCCAGAACAGACACAACCCACAGGAGTACTACACAGGGTTTTTTTGGTTTTGTCTTTTTGTACTTGAAAGTCTTTAGAGAAGACACTGCTCTCAAGTTGCTACCAGTTCCCATTTTTCTACACCCAGTTCTTTTCATTTATTCATTCATTCACTCTACCTGATGAGCCAGTCTTTGCACTTCTCTGTACTGAATGATACTGAAGACTCCACAAAGTTTAAAGAACTCCTACCTCTCATTCCAGTCATGAGCTCTTGGATGTGCTATAATGATATTACACAAAGCATACTGACACAAAATAAGATTAGCCACATTCAAAGTCTTAATACTTCTTCCATGTAACAGTCCCTCAAAATGCTTGACGTTATCAAACCTTGTGCTTTCAGAAGTCTGTTCTATTAACCTTAATATTCTGTGCCTGCAAAGCACCAGCCTTTAAAAACAAAATCTTCTATTTGGAATAATTCCAAACTTGCATAAAAGTTACATACAAAAGAAACTGTGTACTCTCTACCCAGATTCACCAATTGTTAAGGTTTTGCTCCATTTATCATTTGCATTCATACGAAGTAGTCAGTGCATATACACATACATACAAGTTGGTTTTCTGAACATCTGACAGTAAGCTTCATGTATCATGCCCCATTATCCCTACAGTAAGCTCGTATATCATGCCGCATTATCTCCTAAGTAACTCAAAATATACTTCCTAAAACGGAGATGATTCCATTAAATATCAATAGCAGAATTAGCAATTTCAGGAATTTTGACCATGGTATGATATTGTGATCTACCATATTACTCTCGTTTTGTCAAATGACACCAGTGATGTCCTCTGTAGCATATTTTTTCCTTCAGTAAGGATAAGATCTGGTTCAGAATCACATATTGCATTTAGCTATTATCTTTCTTTAGTTTCCTTTAATCTGGTACCTATAGATTCTCAGTCTTTGTCTTTAACAGCAAAATAATTCCTATTTTTCAATGGCTTATAGTTTATTACAACCCTTAGTTATTTTGATGCTCAAAACATCCCAGATTTGGCCATTGGGAGCCCCTTAAGTTGGCTCCTGTGTCCCCTTGACATGTCCTAATTTGCTTTTTTAAAGTACTTCTTCAGTTTCTGGCATTACACATTGTTCCAGGTTCATCCTGTACCTTTCCTGCCTTAGCCTTGGAATTAACAATTCCTACTGGAGCCTAGATTCCTTTGTTAGTTTGGGAAACTGTATTAGGAACCAATTATCTGGGTGCCAGATGTACTTACTCTGGTATGTTTCTGGGCCTTTTCAGCTAACAGAATTAGGAATACATAAGTGTATGTAAGCATACACATTCAAATATATATATATGTGTTTGTGTGTATTAGAAATGTATTAGAAGTCATGAGTTTATGCTGCTATATTCAACTCCAATGTACTGCCATAGGGTATTTTTTTCCAGGCTTTGCCCCATTTCATATCTGTATCTGCCTTCTTCCACAGTGAGAATCCTGGCTCTCAACAACATCAACATATTTATTCACTCAATTCTACTATACACTCCAAATAATTTCATACTACTTATTTCTTACAACTACAATAAATCTTCTAAAAAGTTTAGGATTTGTTTGTAGACATTCTCTCCTCACTCAACTAAGGGTATTCAGTCAAATGACATGTTTAGTAGTTAATTAGATTAGTTTTTCTTCCTATATGGTTATGCTGTTCATTTGCAATACAACTGGGTTCATTTTTTTCAGTTTGCTTACAGTTTTAAGGATTTTTTCCCTCTCATTCTTACTCAATATATATATAATATATATAATATTAACACGCTACCAACAAAAAACTTAACAAAGAACAATAAGCAATTATAACAAGGTCACAGGATGCAAGGTCAATAAAAATAATCAAATACTTTCTAATCTACCAGCAATGAACAATTGTAATTTGAAATTAAAAATATAACACTATTTATATCAGCAACAAAATGTAAGAGAAGAAATACTTAGGTATAAATATAATAAAATATGTACAAGATCCATATGAAGAAAATGATGAAACTCTGATGAAAGAAATCAAAGAAGATCTAAATAAATGGAGATATATTCTATGTGTGCATACAGATACTCAAGAGTGAAAACCAATTGAATTTATAGACTCAACACAATTCCAGTCAAAATTCCAGCAAGTTTTGTGCCCATCAACAGATTGGTTCTAAAATTTATATTCAAAAGACCCAGAAGAGCCAACCAAAATATTGAAAAAGAACAAAGCTGGAGGACTGACAGTACTCAACTTCAAAATTTACTATAAAGCTACATTAATAAAGACAGTATGGTACTGGTGAAAGAAGGGACAAGTAGATCCACAAAACACAATGGAGAGCCCGGAAAATAAAACCATATGAATACAGTCAACTGATCCCTGACAATGAAGCAAAGGCAATTCAGTGGAGAAACTATAACTTTTTTAAAATATAAATTTATTTATTTTAATTGGAGGCTAATTACTTTATTGTATTGGTTTTGCCATACATTGACATGAATCCACCACAGGTGTACATGTGTTCTCCATCCTGAATCCCCCTCCCACCTCCCTCCCCATCCCATCCCTCTGGGTCATCCCAGTGCACTATCCCCGAGCAGCCTGTATCATGCATCGAACCTGGACTGGAGATTCGTTTCACATATGGCAATATGCATGTTTCAGTGCCATTCTCCCAAACCAGAAACTATAACTTAAAAAAAAAATTATGCCAGAACAACTGAATATCCACATGTAAAATAATGGATCTAGACAAAGACTTTTCACCCTTTACAAAAATTAACCCCAGATGGATCACAGATCTCAATGTAAAATGCAAAACTATAAAAACTCCTAGAACATAACAGGAGAGAATCTAGGTGATTTTGGATTTTTAGATACAACATCAAAAGCATGCTCCATTGAAGAAAAAGTTAATATGATGGACTATATTACAATTTAAAAAAATTGTTCTATGAAAGACATTACTAGGAGAATGAAAAGATTGGCCACAACTGGGAGAATATGTTTGCAAAACACATGTCTGATAATGGGCTTGTATTAATATACAAAGACCTATTCAAACTCATCAATCAGAAAACAATCCATATTTTTAACAGGCAAAAGATCTATCTGAATAGAAAACATACCAAGAAAATATATAAAGGTGGCAAATAAATATTAAAATATGCTCAACATCACATGTCATTTGGGAAATGCAAATTCAAACAACAACGAGATGCCATTACACACCTGTTAGAATGGCTAAAATCCAAAACACCAACAATGCCAAATGCTGACAAGGACAAAGAATAACAGTTATTGCTGGTGAGAATGCAAAATGGTACAGCCACCGTGTATGACATTTTGGAAAAGGCAAAACTATGGAGATAGTGGACTTCCCTAGTGGCTCAGATGGTAAAGAAACCGCCTGCAATGTGGGAGACCTGGGTTCGGTCCCTGGGTTGGGAAGATCCCCTGGAGAAGGGCATGGCAACCCACTCCAGTATTCTTGCCTGGAGAATTCCCCACAGACAAAGGAGCCTGGCGGACTACAGTCCATGGGGTCTCAAAGAGCCGGACATGACTGAGTGACTAAGCACATGGAGATAATAAAAAGATTAGTGGTTTGCAGAGGTTTGGGAAGAGAGAGGGATGAAAAGGTGAAACATATAGACTTGTTAGGGTGATGAAACTATTCTGATGATATTATAATGAAGGATACATGACATGATGCATTTGTCGAAGCCCAAAGAACCATAGAGCTCAAAGAGTGAGCCATAATGCAAACTATAATTACATAAGTTAATAAAAATGTATCATTATTAATTTATCAACTGTAACAAATGTACCAAACTAGTGCAAAATGTTAATACAGGATGTGCAACAGTAGAGGGGAAGGGTATATGGGGACATATAGGAATTCTGTACTTTCTGCTCAGTTTTTATGTAATTCTAAAACTATTTTAAGAAATAAAGTCTATTAATTAAAAAAAAATAGCCCTTTACCACTGAGCTGCTCAGTGGTAAAGAACCCAACTGCCAATGCAAGAGATGCAGGTTCAATCCCTGGGTCAGAAAGATCGCCTGGAGAAGGAAATGGCAACCCACTACAGTATTCTTCTTGGGAAATCCCATGGACAGTAGGAGCCTGGTAGGCTACAGTTCATAGGGTTGCAAAAGAGCAGAACAGGACTTAATGACTAAACAACAACAATTTTAAAAAGCCAATGAGCTACCACTTCACACCCACTATGATGGCTATAATCAAAAGATTGAGAGTAACAAGTGTTGGCAAGGATGTAAAGAAATTGGACCCCTTGTACATTGGTGGTGAGAATATAAAATGATATGGCCACTTTGGAAAACAGTCTGGTGGTTCATTAAAATGTTAAAGGTAAAGTTACCACATGACCTAGGAGTTCTATGCCCGGTATATATCTAGGAGAAATGAAAACGTATGTTCACATAAAATCTTGTATATGTATATTCCTATTATTCATAATATCCATAAAAGTAGAAACAACCCAAATGTCCATCAACTGGTAAACAGATAAATGAAATTTGTTATATTTATGTAACTAAATATTATTTAGCTATAAGAAGAAATGAAGTACTGATATGTGCTTCAACATGGATGAACCTTGAAAACATTACACTAGGCGAATGAAGCCAAACACAAAAGACACGTTGTGTGACTCCATTTATATGAAACACCCAGTAGAAAGATACTCAGAGAGACAGAAAGCAGACTGCTAGGGGATAGAAGAAAGGAGAAATGGGAATGACAGCTAGCTAGTATGATGTATTTTGGGGGTGGGGAGTAGTAAAAATGTGGAATTAGATAGCAGTGATTGTTCCACAACACTGTGAATATACTAAAGTCACAGAATCCTACACTTTAAAAGAATATATTTCATGCTATGTGAATTATATATCACTAAAGCTGTTACTTTAAAACATAAAAAAAGCTATCCAGAAAATATTTCATTTCCATTTTTTAGGGCCCAACTTGTCAACTTTGAGGACTTCCAGGGAGTAAATCATGTGTACTTGTGAGTTAAGAGTGAACAGTCTAAAATCTTCTCCCTGCCTCAAAATTCCTTTTTATCTGTAAAAAGAAGATAATTCTGCCTATTAGATAGCATTGTATGGTTTTAGGCTCTCAATTTAAATTGGGTTATTTTTATCTCCTCTTTTTTTTTTTTCCCTAGGAAGAACTGTAGCTGTTTCTTTGGACTCCCTGGAAAAGAAAAAGATGATATAAATACTTCCATTTCCATCTTGAGCCTTGATATGGTAATAATTACTTTTATAAAACATTTACTATATCTATATACTTTATATACATTATCTTACTTAACCTTTGCAACAACTCTTTGAGGCATGTGCTATTATTATTCCCACTTGAGGTATGAGAAAATTGAGGCATAGAGAAATTAAATGCTCAGAGGCCTACAAAGTAAGTGAGATAGCCAGGTTTCAAACCCTGTCTGTATTCATAACTAAGACTCTGTGCTAAACCCTATGACAAATATTTCTAGATTTTAGAGAGAAAAATTAAGGCCTACATTGCCTTTACTTTCTGTTTCTCTGAATATCCTTCTGCTGGGCATTTCATATACGTGGATTTATACAATACATTGTCTTCTGTGTCTCCAGGTACATAATCTTAATTAAGAAACATAAACAAATAACTCAACAATTTTTCTCTACTGAATTTTACATTGTCACTGATGAGTCTCAAGAAGAGTTTCAGATTGTAGCAATGACAAGAAGGAAATTCTAAACTTCCACATTTACCTTTTAAGAACAAGTCAATATTTATGTGAAAGCAGGACTCTGATGTCCAAAGCAAGAGCTTGGTGGTCTTCATAAAAACACTTATTATTTAGGGACGTTTCCTCTTCCCTTTATACACTAGTTGCCACTTAGGCTTCTAAAGGATGGACATAATTAAGAGAATAGGAACAATGAAGTCAACTGTATCTAAGAGACTGGACATCATATAGAATCAGGAAAGAACCAGAACAGAGTTTAGGGATGCAGTAGAGGCCAGGTTGGGGCTGGGCTGAATAGGTAGAGTGAGATAGGCTTAGTTCATCTGAGTTGGCAGTGAGAGGTGTAGCAACCGAAGGACAGGATAGGGAACAAATTGAGGGGTAGATTGCAGAGAGTAAGACCATCAAGGTGGAATCTGAACACATAGCTAGAGACAGGTAAGGAGAGAAGAGAAGCATGGTTAACAAGGGAGTTTGGTACAGGGCACTATATAACTCAACATGTATATTTTTCCAGCTACCTAAACGTATGTTCAAATACTAACTGGAATCAAGTTTAAAAGTTTAAATAAGGCTATGCGTGCATGCTAAGTGGCTTCAGTTATGTCTGACTCTTTGCAACCCCATGAACTGTAGCCTGCCAGGCTCCTTTGTCCATGGGATTCTCCAGGCAAGAATACTGGAGTGGGTTGCCATGCCCTCCTCCAGGGGATCTTCCCAACCCAGGGACTGAACCTGTGTCTCTTAATGTCTCCTGCACTGGCAGGTGGGTTCCTTACCACTAGGGCCACTTTACCACTTCGGAAGCCCTGTAATAAGGCTATGCAGTCCACAGTCTTTATTTCATGGTTGAAGAAATCAGAGCTGGTGAAGTAAATTGCCAAGACATACTGGCTAATATCCTACTGTGATATTTCTTTACCACTGTGTTATAATCAAAGTTAAATTTTAAGTCAATCTAAAGTGAGATATAAAACATAGCACACACGTGTCTTATGTTTCACTTCTTTTTTTGCTATATTTTGCATCTAAGCTGCTCATACATAAACAACAGTCCATTCTTTAATATGGTCTAAGACTTTTGCTTATTTGTAGTAGTTCTTGAATTAGTTACTTTGGTTGTAAATTTTTTTAAATCCATATGTTGGAAATTATTCAAGGAACTATCATCATTGGGTTCATGGAAAAATGGACTTTGGGGGTATGACATAAATACATGCCCGTGGTTGTGTATGTATTGGTTAAGTCATTTTAAAATGATTACCGAGTACCCTTCTGCTCACATCAGTGTGCACATATTATACAATCAGGTGGTCTCTCTGTGGGGGAGGTGAAGGAATTCTCCCAATTAATTACTGGATTATCTTCCTTCCTCTGAATGAAATATTTCTATATAAAGGCTGTTTAAGGTCAAGCAGATCTCATTTCATCTGATATAGGCCTGGGGAACTAACCAGTATGGGTGGTTGAGAGAGACAGTTTTAAAAGGAGAATAGGACCCTCACAGACACAGAAGGACTAGAACTTCCAGAAATTTCAACTTATTACAAGATATCTTTTCTCCTGTGGATGAAAAGGCAGTGTTTACACAAAGTATCACATACAGATGTATTTACATTCAAGCTGTATGCTTCACTGCAATTTGATGACTTTCCATTTTCTTCTATGAACAAGCACCTGCATAAAACTAGAATTGAAACAGGCTCTATAAAGTAATTCATAGCAGCAAATGCACTATATAAAAATGAATCAATGCAAGATATGTAATGCTTTTAGACTGAAGTTGTTTCATAAAACATACATGTGCAAAGACATTTCTTTTAGTGGAAGTAACTTGCTGCAGATGAATTTGAAAGGACCTTTTAACATATATGAAACAGACCAATCAGAAAATAAACAGCCACCAAGAAAACTGAGTCTATGGTTATTCTATTTTTGAAGCAAATACAGAGATACATGAATAAACAGAATTTTTTTCATCTTTGTGAATTTATAGGAAGTCTTGCAAAAGTATAGAAAATGAATCTCATTCAGTCCATCTTTTAAAAACTTAATTGAAATGAATAAAATAACTAAATCTAAATGCTCTGAAAAAATCTTGGATATGTGGCTCAGTAATAGTTAATATAATCATGAGATCCTAAGAATTTTGCTCTCATCTTTAGGACTAGTTAATGATGACAGACTAGAGGTAAACACTTTGATGCCAATTCCAACTCTTTAAAGAGGGGGAAAAAAGTAATGTATACGAAACTGTGAAATAGCACAAATAAAACCCCATTTTGTATGCATATTATTAAAGTGAAATTAGTATTCTAAATTATCAACTTGTATAATATTTTCAAAGCAATATTCACTTTATTATCTCAATCTTTCCAGATCCATATAACTAAGCTAGATATAGATGTAACTCAACTATCCACTTAAATTTATATCTATATATTTGTGCAAAGTTAAAACACTTAAACTTGATTAAAAATATCTGACTCAATGAAAGCAAAATCATTATTATTTGTGAAAACCAAACACTGGCCATGATGAATATCTTAATTATTTTGATATATGAAATACACAATGTAATATCTTTATGATGGATTAATTTGGAATTTCCCTACATTTCCTATTTAGTTAACTGATGTACAATAACAGTGATTTTTTCATATTTAAAAAAATGAACTAAAAAACTTCTGTTAATTGTTAAAATCCTGATTTACAAGTCATTACTGCCATCTTCAGGTTTTACAGTTTCACTGCATTTTGGCATAAAGAAGCAATTGCTTTACTAAAAGAAAACTTGAGACACGTTTTAGACATAGATGCCTGGAAAATCTCTATGTGAGGGAAACAATTTGCTAAATCACGTATTATCTTCATTTCAAAGAGAAAAAAATAATTTGAGAATATACTGCATTATATAAAATTATAATGCACTGTCAGTTCAGCAGAAAATAAGTATCAGGAATACTGATTTAAGTCATTGCTATTAACAAGCATATAGCTAAATATGACTGCAACAACTGTGTCCAAAATAGCTAGCTCAAAATAAATGAACAATGTTAGGGAAGTTATACAAGATGAAAACATGCCATGATTCTGTTCAACAGAATAAAACTGAGTGTCATGTTTCCCCTCACATACACAATCTATCCCTCCCCTTACTGAGAGAATGCAAAATCATTTAGGCAACTCTCAGTTTTCTCAGTTAACTAGTGAGCACAGAATTCTTATTACTGTTTAACAATAGAACTAACATAAAACTAATGACAAAAATATAGGTGAGCAAAACATTAATTGGAAGTAATACTTATCAGCATACTCTAAATATGGTCACTCCAGAGCACTTTATCTTATTTTTTGGTCATAATGTACGACATGTATGATCTTAGTTCTCTGACCAAGAATCAAAGCCCTGCCCCTTGCAGTGGGAGCTTGGAGTCTTAACCACCGGACCACCAGGTAAGTCCCCAAGATATAGTAACAATTTTAAAAGTAAGCATGTACTCTTTTAGATGCTTTACTATGCTTTAAGTGCTTCAGCATTTTTCAGATCAGGATATAAATATTAGAGTGACTAAGTTACTAAACTAAAGGTCACACACTGGTAATTTTCCATATATGAGTCTTCTATGTAAAAGATTTAGAGGGGAGTATGTGAAGTCACTCAATTTGTGTCTGACTCTTTGCAACCCCATGGACTGTAGCCTATGGGGTTACTCCTATGTATGGGGTTACTTCTATGTTAAACCTATGTAGGTTCCTCCATCCATGGGATTTTCCAGGCAAGAGCACTGGAGTGGGTTGCCATTTCCTTCTCCAGGGGATCTTCCCGACCCAGGGATCAAAGCCAGGTCTCCTGCATTGCAGGCAGATGCCTTACCAACTGAGCCACCAGGGAAGTCCATGGAACACAGTTAATTCTATGTGTTTACTATACACTGAATCATATATACACTGCTTATTTTACCTTTAACACTATATGCATGCTAAATTACCCAATCATGTCCAGCTTTTTGTGACTTTATGGACTGTAGTCTGCCAGGCTTCTCTGTCCATGGGATTTTCTAGGTAAGAATACTGGAGTAGTAGCCATGCCTTCCTCCAGGGGATCTTTCTGACTCAGGGATAGACCCACATCTCCGGCATCTCCTGCACTGGCAGGCAGGTTCTTTACCATTAGCTCCACCCAGTAAGCCCATCTTTAACACTATAAGTATTTTCCTATACTGTTAAGTATTCATTTAAAATTGCTTTATTCAATTTAGCAATGCTTCACCATCATCGGTGTTCTGTAATTCACTGTTTGACATGGGAGTTCTAATTTTCACTTATGTAAATAATAGTACAATGAACATCATAAAAATTATTTTTTAAATGGAGAACATGACCAGATTTGAACCTTTGAGGGCTAGACCAAGGATAAGCATATGCTTTATTCTGTTTGCACATGGAGTGATCCAAAAGACAACAGGAAACTCGAAGAAACAAATTCGCAAAGAGAGAAACGTAAGAAACAGACAAAACAGACTGAAGAAAAGACCAAAATCAGAAATTTCAGTTCAGAGTTATACAAGAAAATGTCCCTGAAAATGACATTTGGCCAACATCCCTGTAGCAGCCACTCTTTGCTCCCAGAAAACTACCCACTCCTCACAAAAAACAAAGATGTAAAACATAAAATCACTTAAGTAGATAATCTATCAACAGGGACCCTCAAATTACCTTTGAAAATATTCAACAAGATATAACTTAAACACATCTAGGAAAAATCACAGCGTTGAAGAATAAACAGATTATTTGGGAAAACACTGATTTTTAGAAAAGGCACAGGTGACCATATCGATTTCAGGTAAAAGAGTGTATAATTCAGTTGACTTGAAATGTCTGTTGGAAAATATAAATTCCCCAAACTGATACCAGAAGTAGTAACCTGTAAATATACCAATAATGATAGCCTGCTGCTGCTGCTGAGTCGCTTCAGTCGTGCCCGACTCTGTGCGACCCCGTAGACGGCAGCCCACCAGGCTCCCCCGTCCCTGGGATTCTCCAGGCAGGAACACTGGAGTGGGTTGCCATTTCCTTCTCCAATGCATGGAAGTGAAAAGTGAAAGTGAAGTCGCTCAGTCCTGTCCGACTCTTAGAGACCCCATGGACTGCAGCCTACCAGGCTCCTCTGTCCATGGGATTCTCCAGGCAAGATTACTGCCATTGCCTTCTCCGAATGATAGATTAAAGAGAAATAAAAAAGCTCCAGAACCAGATGCTCTATTTAATACATACATAAAGGTGCAAATGCACCCAATTCATGTCTTACATAATTCTATAATTTCCTTTTCATTAAATCATAGCACTCCGAAAACAATATTAGAATATTCATATGAAAAAATAAGGCATTTTTTGAATTTGCGTATTTTTTAAATAATATATTTTTATCAACCACCCATAAGTGCCTTGTATTTTAAACTCAGAGTTGGACAATTTTTCAGTTGTTAAAACTTGGGTAAATCACTACATCCTTAGTCCACAGTTTCCTAATTCATACAGTTACTGTGTGAATTAAATACAATTAAATACGAAAACATTTTGTTAATTTTTTTAGCCTCGAGGGGGTGGGGGTGGAGATGGGGGTGAGGATTGAATCTGGGCCCTCGGCAATTAAAGAGCGGGGTCCTAACCGCTAGACTGTTAGGGAATTCCCTAAATGCCTGACCATTTTAAGCAAAAAACAGTGCCAGGAACATAGAAAGTCTCCTTAGGGGGGTGGGGGGATCTTACAAACCAGCAAATTAATAATAACACTTACTTAATTTAAGTGACAAGATGAATAATGCTGTCAGTAACTGGTTTGCTGCTGCTGCTAAGTCGCTTCAGTCGTGTGCGACCCCATAGACGGCAGCCCACCAGGCTCCCCTGTCCCTGGGATTCTCCAGGCAAGAACACTGGAGTGGGTTGCCATTTCCTTCTCCAATGCATGAAAGTGAAAAGTGAAAGTGAAGTCGCTCAGTCGTGTCCGACTCTTAGCGACCCCATGGACTGCAGCCTACCAGGATCCTTGGTCCATGGGATTTTCCAGGCAAGAGTACTGGAGCGGGGTGCCATTGCCGGTTTAGACCTGCAGAATAGGGAAATTAACCTGGGCTGGAGAAACCGGGTGGGGCTTGGAAAGAAACAAAACTGAAAGAGGTAGGCAAAAACGGATGAGAACGCAAGAGGGCTTTAGGGTATGAGTAAAGGGATAGTTAACTAAAAGAGTCACATTGAAGACCTCACTTGGAATGACTGGAGAGGAAGATCTATGTCAGGGGACGTGGGAAATTGAAGTTGAAAAGGTAGATGGGGCAGGCTACTAAAGGTGCCAATAAACAAGCCAAGGAGTTTAACTTTTATTTATGGGCTAACGGGAGTCCTAAGCATTTCTGAGCGGTGTGGCATCTGGGAAATTAACCTAGCCGCAGGGCGTCTAGACCAGATGGGGGAAAGGGGTTTTAGGGAGTTGGATCCGTCGGGAAACAGATGGGACGTGAGGCGGTGTGGGCTCTGGCCGCAGGGCCGGGAGCAGAGGACATGACAAGCGCCACGGTCCCTGTGCATCTTTGCCAGTCGCTGTGGCATCGCGTATGGCTCTGCAGTGACTGTGGGTTTCTCCTTTTATGTGGTCCCCGGTGGTTTCTGGTTCAGAAAGGGGAGAGTGCTGAGCACTGCTCCGCGCTCAACTGCCGAGGAATTCTGAGCAACCTGGTTTGGGACACAATTTCACTTCAGAATAGATGGATAAACTCTGTCCTCAAAGGGGACAACTCTGAATTCGCATTCAACCTGAGGCTGTGCGGTTAGACTCACCGGGTTCATGCCAGCTCTGCCACCTGCTGCCTGCAGCGTCGGGCCACTGCCTCGGTGTAGGAGATGAATTCTAGGTGTCCCATACCAGCCAAGTGTTCCAAAGGGGCGAGGAGAGACGCTCCTAATAAGTGCCAGGCGCGTCACAGGCTCTCGCTTCCTTTCCTCGCTTTTTTTCCCCCCTACTGTTACTTTTTAAAATTGAGATCTCCTTTTTTGTTAATAACCTTGAAACAGACAACCTTTTGGCAAAAACAAAGCTAAGGCTAAACCCGAAGAAAGGAATTAAAACGAAGAAAGTTCTTCAGTCTTGTTCACTAGCAAGGTATGACAGCTGAGCCGCGCAGGTGAGAAGATGCGCTGGGAAACGCGCGTGGAGACGTGCTTGGAGCGCCGAGCAGTCAGCTCACTACAGAATGGACACGTGGGGGCGCACGTGGGAGGGTCTGCGAGGGGCGGTGCTAAGGACCTGCGCACGTGGGGCTGCAGGCGTGGTAGAGCACGTGGGAGGTTGCGCGTGGTGCTTTGGATAAGCGCACCTGGGGCTGAACGCGTGGGGGGTGCACGTGGCAGGGTGCGCAGGATAAGCGCACGTGGGGCTGCGCGCGTGAGCGGCGCACGAGCGGCGCCAGGCAGCCTGGGTTTTGTTTCGCGGTCGCCTTGACGACCGGGCAGCCTGCAACGGCGCTGCGGCGAGTCGTTGAGAATGTGAGCCGAGCCAGGCATCTTGCGGACCTCGCCTGACTAGGCCGGGCCGGCGCCGGAGAGAGTACCAGCCCCATCCGAACGGGGACTATGAGAAAATGGTCGGGCAAACGAGGAGTAAGCTCAGAGGTGCGGCTTCAGAGCCATCGCACTTTCTCCGCTCCACTCAGTCTAGGCGGCGGCGCCGGGCCACAGGATCTGGGGAGCGGGAGTTGGAGAAGGAGCCGAAGGAGGAGGTGAAAAGGCCGGAGCTGCCTTTGCGCACACGCAGGGGGAACCTGACAAGGGGCGCCCGGAAGTATTCGCCGCAGAGGATCCGAAACTTGAAAACGCAGAATTGCGTGCCAGTGGAGATGGTTAGAAGGACCGATCTTCTGAACGACCGCTTTCCGTTTCTCAGCTCTTTGCTGGAGCAGCTCTCGGACAAGGCGCAACTATTGCAAAGACGTCAGGTCTCGGGCAAGGGGGCCTTCGGCATAGGTGAGCGGAACCGACCGAGGAAAGCCCCTTGCAGGAGCCCCGACAGCTCCGGCACCAGCACTCCCGGGCGACTAGGCTCACAATGGAGAGACCCGTGTACCCTCTTGATCCTAGGGTTGGACGTGGTTTCCATGAATCTTGAATATCAGTTTAACAAGCAAGTCTGGCAGCAATAATGGCGAGTTCCAGTATCTGGAAAATTGCTGACAAAAATTCCGAGCTTTTTTAGTTCTTATTTTAAAACATTTTCAAAGGTTTGCAGGCACAGTGATAACTTTATGTGTCACCAACAAAATGTCATCTTAAGGCAGCCATTTATCCCTAGTGAAAATGATAGGGTAGCTTTGGGGGAGGGGGAGGTCAGACTTTATATTTTTCTGCACCTTGAATGAAGCAAAATAATATGTTGGTTTTAATGAGTTGAGAATCTTTCACAGGGGAAATAGGATCAAATTAGGCAATATATTTCCCCATGTTGGTATCTATTTACTTTCATCTTGCTGAGGAGCTTGATGCCTAAATTGCCTTCTTATTTAAGCCCTTGAAAGATTTTTCTTTATTTGCATTCCTAATTTTTGAAGATGTAAATTTTGCTTTTTCATTAAGAGCAATTTTGAGCCTAGTCCTTGCTCAGACTGGCTGCTGTTATATATTGAAACACAGATAGATATCTCCTAATATAAGTTGTGGTTTCTTTTCCATCGTAAGTTGATTGCTGATATTAAAGTAGAATGGATCTCCACATTTGGAGTGTGTAGACAATACTTGAGAAATAATGGGGGTTCATATTTAGATTTTGTCAGATGTCTAGTTACGGGAAATGTGGGATTTTAATTGGGACCAAAAAAGGGTAATATTTGGATGTGTGGAGCAAACAACAAGTATTAGAAGCCTATAGAACAGCATAATCAGAGCCATGGAAGTAAGAAAATATGAAATAAAAGTAAGGGTCCAAAAGAGAACACAGAGTGTTCAAAAAATTGGTTGGGACCAGCCGTGGGGAGTCTAATTCAAGTCTACATTTAAGGCATTTGAACTTCATTCAGTAGGATGGCACTGATGGGTTCTTTTCTTTAGGAAAATAATTTTTTTTTAAATGAGGTGAAATGCACATAACATAAAATTAACCATTTTTAAAGTGAACAATTTTGTGACATTTAGTATGTTCTTGATATTGACATTGAATGACTTAAATAGAGTGATAGGATCAGAAGTGTGCTTCAGAGAGATTGATTTGACAGCAGTGTGTAAAATGGACTGGATACGGACTGAGGTAGAAAAAAACAGTTGAATGCTAAAATCCAGACAATAATGGTCTTTTTAATGTTATTATTATTATTTTTTGGCGTTAATGTCTTTGTTGCTGCATGTGGACTTTTTCTAGTTGGGGTGCACTGGCTTCTCTTGTTGGGCAGCACAGGCTTTAGGCACCAAGGCTTCGGTAGTTGCTACATGTGGGCTCAGTAGCTGCAGCTTCCGGGCTCTAGAGCACAGGCTCATAGTTACGGTGCTCAGGCTTAGTTGCTCTGCGGTGGCATGTGGGATCCTCTGGGACCAGGGATCAAACCGGTATCCCTGCATTGCAGAGTGGACTCTTAACCACTGGACCAGGGAAGCCCCAGGCAGCAGTGGTCTTAATGAGGGTAGCGACAGTAGGAATGGAGAAGAGAAGTCAGAGGTGAAAGTTGATGGAAACATGTTGAGAGGACCTGGGTAGGTGATAAGGTAGAAGAGGAAAGGAATGTGATGAGGTAGAAGAGGAAAGGAATGTGATGAGAGGAAGAGAGAACATTTGGTCAGGCATGAGGATTGTAGATTTGGGAATTATTCATGTAGAAGTGAGTTGAAACATTGACATTGAGTGAGATTTCCAAGATAGAAAAGAGAGCAAAGTAAAGATACTTGGGAAAACCCCTACATACTTAGTTTTAAGAGAGAAGAGAAAAATAAAAAACAGAGAAGCATATAAAAACAAAATGGTCAGAAAATGGATGAATTGGTAGGTTGGTATGATGGGTCTTGATAGAGAAAGAAATCTAAGAATCTGGTGAAATTCTTCAGAGAGGTTGAAAAGCAGGAGAATTGAAAGAGACTGTTGATGTTGATAACTGAAGGGTCATTGGTCATTTAAGAGTTATAGGAACTTTAAAGAAGTTGGCTGATTATCTTGTCAGACATGGCAGGGGATGGAGAAGAGAATATTTTGTAGTTGGAAGGTCTACTATATCAAGAGAAGTATTTTAAGGCCTGGGAATATGAAAGGCTGAAGGAGAACGATCGAGGAGAGAGGGTGAGATTGAGGTTCGAAGAGAGTGAATACTTGATGGTGCAGTCTTGGAATAATTGGGAAGGATGGAGATAAAGGCATGAATTTGAGAAGCTATCAGTAGAAAAGAGAAGAGATACTTCCTGTTGTGAGATGGTAGAGAACAGAGAAGCAAAGCTCACTATATAGAGAAATGTTGAAATGGATATAAGATGTTGAGAGTGCTTGCATCAAATGGTCTTTGTGTCAGTAAGGTACAAGGTTGGGTCACTTTCAGAGGTGAAGTTGACAGAGGCAGGATACAGGAGATAGGCTTTTAATCACAACTTTAGAAGGAGCTGTGATAAGCCCTTCTTTGCATTTACAGTATTGACATCATTACACCTTACAATTTTGTTGGGTAGGGAATGTGGGTTAAGGGGAGTGGGTGAGAGACACTAATATTTTGAAGATTTTGGAAAGCTAGATGGACTTAGTAGGATATTTTATTTTTTCTTAAGTATTATTTTTAAGAGTAATTGCCTTGAGAATAAGAAAGAGGATACAAATATAGTTGAGTAGGACATTGTCCATCTTAGAGTTAATGAAACCTTATCAGAGTTGAGAGGGAAGGTATAGGTTTAATGTTTAAGTGGTTCATAGTATTACCATGTATTAGATGGAAAGTTAACATATGTAGTGAGTGTATACTTTTTCTATAAAGACCCAAGTAGTAAAAATTTTAAACTTCAGGCCACATACAGTCTTTGTTATTTATTCTTCTTTCCTATTTTTTACAACCCTTAAAAAAATTAACAACCATTTTAGCTTGCAGACAAAATAGACCAGACAGATCATAGACCATAGTTTGCTGATTGTGACATAAAACTAGACATCTGAGAAATGTTGAGGAGTGGTAGGACTGAGCTCAGGATGGTGAGAATATGAAAAAGAGCTGGAGAAGCATGATTGGAAGATTCCAACATTGCAGTGTTTGTTTTAAAAGTTATTAAGTAGTCATTTTAAAGGCATAATAAGGCAACTGTTAATGACTTTTTCCTTTTTTTTTCTTTTTCCAGCTGCCTTTGTGGCAATTTTGCACTGGTAAGATTAGTTTCATTTTGATATAAATAAAAACATTTGGATTATAAAAATTACCATCACTGTATATATAAAAAATTAACTGCTTGCTATGTATATAGAATATCTATATGTGTACCAGTTAACATATGTATATGTGTGTGTGTATAAAACTTTTAAAAACCTCATGTGTGAAACATTTATAAATGAATGCATTATGGGAATAGTAATTTATGAATTAAAATATTTTTGCTTTACCAAAAGGTTCACCACTGTATTTCCTAAATATCTAGCTTTTGTAGTGTGGTTTTCATGTTTATTTCATGTAAAAAACTTCGTCATTTTCTAGCAATTGAGAGTTGTTAGTGACATAAGGGAGAAGGAAATGGGAACCCACTCCAGTATTCTTACCTAGAGAATCCCGTGGACAGAGGAGCTTGGTGGGCTGGTGTCCATGGGATCGAACAGAGTTGGGCATGATTGAAGCAACTTAGCATGTATGCATGCATTGGAGAAGGAAATGGCAACCCACTCCAGTGTTCTTGCCTGGAGAATCCCAGGGACAGAGGAGTCTGGTGGGCTGCCATCTATGGGGTTGCACAGAGTTGGACATGACTGAAGCGACTTAGCAGCAGCAGCAGCAGCAGCGGCGGCGGCAGTGACATAAACTTAGGGTTTGTGTAAAGTTTTAGTAGCACCTGTCAATTGGAAATCAGGTAGAAATGAAGATAAACACCCTGTAATGGTAATACAGAATTAAATGAGCCTTTCAGTGTGCATACACATACACATTATTTTACATAAATGATATATTTGTAAAAAGTATATGTAAAATAATTTTCCTCTGACATATCTTCATTTCTACCTGAGCTCAAGGATTTCTGCTCTTGGGAAGAATGGGATCTACCCCACGTCCTGTTGGGACAGTGCTTTTCTGACCATTATTCTGCAGGGAGATCTCGATGTTGTTAATAGAACTAAGACTGTAATGTTAAGAAACATTTCCTACAGCCTGTGATACCCTGGTATATGTCCTAAGTATAAATGAAGGTGAGTGGAAGACACGGTTGCCATATGGAATTTTGTTTTATTTTCTACTTCATTGGAAAGCATCTACTGTATAATTAAGGATAGTATAATTGCTCACTACAATTTTACTTGTCACTTATGCTCCTGTTTCAGTACCTACAGCTGGGTTTATTTATTTATTTTTTTTAGTTGTATTGATGAAATATCTTTAAGTACAGTCCTGTTTTCTTTGGCACTTTATGTAGTGTTCTACTTATTAAAAAATTTATTTAACCTAGAATAATTTTATTTAAAATTATATTCTAAATCTTTTCAACAGTTAAGAGATATTTCCCAAACCTGGTACATTAGAAACACTTGTAAAACATAACAGATAAACAAAAGCATGCCTCAGTTCTGATTTAGATGCCTGGAATGGGAAGAATGATGGAGAAATCTACAAGAGTTTTAGATCAACAATTGTTGTTGTTCAGTCTCCCAGTCATGCCTGACTCTTTGCGACCCCATGGACTGCAACTTGCCAGGCCTCCCTGCTCCAGTGGATCATGTTTTGTTAGAACTCTCCACTATGATCCATCCATCTTGGGTGACCCTACATGGCATGGCTTATACCTTCATTGAGTTATGCCAGCCCCTTCACCATGACAAGGCAGTGATCCAGGAAGGGGAAATACACAATTATCTGTGTTATAGTGCTGGATTATAAATCCCTAAAAATTTACAAATTGACAAACTATAAAGTTATCTCAATATTTACTGTAAAAATTTATTCTTTGTTCTTCTTATGCTTTTTATACTTTGTTTATAATAGTTAGTTTAGCCCTGTTTTTGAAACATGTTATTTTTCTTCTAGGGTACATTTGATAACACTTTTTGAAAATGATCGTCATTTTTCTCACCTCTCAGCCTTAGAACGGGAGATGACTTTTCGCACTGAAATGGTTAGGTTCTTTCTTCTAATGAATTCATTTGTAATTTAAGAATAGTAAGGTGCAAATATATTAGGATCTGAAATGAATTTTGGTGAATTGTACTGTTTCTCACACTATTTTAGGTTTATTTTATTTTTGCTGTTTTTAAAAAGAATTTTATTAGGATATAGTTGACTTACAATGTTGTGTTTCAGATGTATAGCAAACTGATTCAGTTATAAATATACATATATTCATTCTTTTTCGGATTCTTTACTTCTGTAGATTATTACAGAATATTGAATAGAGTTCTCTGTACTATATAATAAGTCCTTGTTGGTTATCTATTTTATATATAGTAATGTGTGTATGTTAATCCCAAGCTCCTAATTTATCTCTCCCTGTCCTTCACCCACATTTCCCCTTTGGTAACCATAGGTTTGTTTTTGAAATCTGGCCTATAGGTTTATTATTTAAATAAAAAGTGTTTTAGTCCTCACTTTGTAAGCAAGAGTACAGTCAAAATGGATTAAAGACCTAAATGTAAGACCTGAAACCATAAATCTCCCAGAAGAGAACATAGGCAGAACACGGTTTGACATAAATTGCAGCAGTATTTATTTTTGGATCTGTCTCCTAAGGCAAAATAAATAAAAGCAGAAATAAATAAACAGAGCCTAGTAAAACCTAAAAGCTTTGGGGGAGCTGAAGAAACCATTCTCAAAACTAAAAGACAATCTACTGAATGGGAGAAAATACTTGTAAAATACTTGTAAATAACTGGTTAATATCCAAAATACATAAACAGTTCATACAACTCAATATAAAAAATTTTTGAAAAATTGACAGAAGACATGAATAAACTTTTTCTGAAGAAAACATACAGGTGGCTAACAGGCACATGAAAAGATGCTCAACATCACAAATTGTTAGGGAAGTGCAAGTCAAAACCACAATGAGATACCACCTCACCACAGTCAGAATGGCTACCATTGCAATGTCTACAAATGACAAATGTTGATGAAATTTGGAAGAAAGGACACTCTCCTACCCTGTTGATGGGAATGTAAATTGGTGCAGCCACTGTGGAAAACAGTGTACAAGCTTCTGAAAAAACTAAAAATATGATCCAGCAATTCCCTTCTATTTTACCACTTATTTTGATATATGGAATCTAAAAAATAAAATATATACCACAGAAAAGTGTTTCAGGATTCTTTTGTCACATTCTCTTCCTTTCCTACAGGCAGACTTCTTTATAAGATAGTAAAGATCAATTGCTAGAATATCAAAGCAAAATGATAGGACTCTGAAAGAGGAACTCCCCAGGTTGGTAGGTGCCCAATATGCTACTGGAGATCAGTGGAGAAATAACTCCAGAAAGAATGAAGGGATGGAGCCAAACCAAAAACAATACTTAGTTGTGGATGTGACTGGTGATAGAAGCAAGGTCCGAACTGTAAAGAGCAATATTGCATAGGAACCTGAAATGTTAGGTCCATGAATCAAGGCAAATTGGTAGTGGTCAAACAGGAGATGGCAAGAGTGAACATCGACATTGTAGGAATCAGCAAACTAAAATGGACTGGAATGGGTGAATTTAACTCAGATGACCATTATATCTACGACTGTGGGCGGGAATCCCTTAGAAGAAATGGAGTAGCCATCATGGTCAACAAAATAGTCTGAAATGCAGTACTTGGATGAAATCTTAAAAACGACAGAATTATCTCTGTTCATTTCCAAGGCAAACCACTCAATATCACAGTAATCCAAGCCTGTGCCCCAACCAGTAACACTGAAGAAACTGAAGTTGAATGGCTCTATGCAGACCTACAAGACATTTTAGAACTAACACCCAAAAAAGATGTCCTTTTCATTATAGGGGACTGGAATGCAAAAGTAGGAAGTCAAGAAACACCTGGGGTAACATGCAAATTTGGCCTTGGAATACAGAATGAAGCAGGGCAAAGGCTAATAGAGTTTTGCCAAGAGAACGCACTGGTCATAGCAAACACCCTCTTCCAACAACACAAGAGAAGACTCTACACATGGACCTCACCAGATGGTCAACACAGAAATCAGATTGATTATATTCTTTGCAGCCAAAGATGGATAAGCTCTATACAGTCAGCAAAAACAAGACCAGGAGCTGACTGGCTCAGATCATGAACTCCTTATTGCCAATTTCAGACTGAAATTGAAGACAGTCAGGAAAACCACTAGACCATTCAAGTATGACCTAAATCAAATCCCTTATGATTATACAGTGGAAGTGAGAAATAGATTTAAGGGCCTAGATCTGATAGATAAGAGTGCCTGATAAACTATGGATGGAGGTTTGTGACATTGTACAGGAGACAGGGATTAAGACCATCCCCATGGAAAAGAAATGCAAAAAAGCAAAATGGCTGTCTGGGAAGTCCTTACAAATAGCTGTGAAAAGAAGAGAAGCAAAAAGCAAAGGAGAAAAGGAAAGATATAAGCATCTGAATGCAGAGTTCCAAAGAATAGCAAGTAGAGATAAGAAAGCCTTCCTCAGCAATCAATGCAAAGAAATAGAGGAAAACAACAGAATGGGAAAGACTAGAGATCTCTTCAAGAAAATTAGAGATACCAAGGGAACATTTCATGCAAAGATGGGCTCGATAAAGGACAGAAATGGTATGGACCTAACAGAAGCAAAAGATATTAAGAAGAGGTGGCAAGAATACACAGAAGAACTGTACAAAAAAGATCTTCATGACCCAGATAATCACGATGGTGTGATACCTAGAGCCAGACATCCTGGACTTTGAAGTCAAGTGGGCCTTAGAAAGCATCACTACGAACAAAGCTAGTGGAGATGATGGAATTCCAGTTGAGCTATTTCAAATCCTGAAAGATGATGCTGTGAAAAGTGCTGGACTCAATATGCCAGCAAATTTGGAAAAGTCAGCAGTGGCCACAGGACTGGAAAAGGTCAGTTTTCATTCCAATCCCTAAGAAAGGCAATGGCCAAAGAATGCTCAAACTACTGCACAATTGCACTCATCTCACACGCTAGTAAGGTAATGCTCAAAATTCTCCAAGCCAGGCTTCAACAATATGTGAACTGTGAACTTCCAGATGTTCAAGCTGGTTTTAGAAAATGCAGAGGAACCAGAGATCAAATTGCCAACATCTGCTGGATCATCGAAAAAGCAAGAGAGTTCCAGGAAAAGATCTATTTCTCCTTTATTGACTATGCCAAAACCTTTGACTGTGTGGATCACAATAAACTGTGGAAAATTCTGAAACAGATGGGAATACCAGACCACCTGACCTGCCTCTTGAGAAACCTATATGCAGGTCAGGAAGCAACAGTTAGAACTGGACATGAAACAACAAACTGGTTCCAAATAGGAAAAGGAGTATGTCAAGGCTGTATATTGTCACCCTGCTTATTTAACTTCTATGCAGAGTACATCATGAGAAATGCTGGGCTGGAAGAAGCACAAGCTGGAATCAAGATTGCTGGGAGAAATATCAATAACCTCAGATATGCAGATGACACCACCCTTATGGCAGAAAGTGAAGAGGAACTAAAAAGCCTCTTGATGAAAGTGAAAGAGGAGAGTGAAAAAGTTGGCTTTAAAGCTCAACATTCAGAAAACTAACATCATGGCATCTGGTCCCATCAGTTCATGGGAAATAGATGGGGAAACAATGGAAACAGTGTGAGACTTTTTTTTTTAGTTTTTTTTTTTTAATATATAAATTTTGGGGGGCTCCAAAATCACTGCAGATAGTGACTGCAGCCATGAAATAAAAAGATGCTTACTCCTTGGAAGAAAAGTTATGACCAACCTAGACAGCATATTCAAAAGCAGAGACTTTGCAATGCCAACAAAGGTCCGTCTAGTCCAGGCTATGGTTTTTCCAGTGGTCATGTATGGATGTGAGAGTTGGACTGTGAAGAAAGCTGAGTGCCGGAGAATTGATGCTTTTGAACTGTGGTGTTGGAGAAGACTCTTGAGAGTCCCTTGGACTGCAAGGAAATCCAACCAGTCCATTCTAAAGGAAATCAGTCCTGGGTGTTCATTGGAAGCACTGATGCTGAAGCTGAAACTCCAGTACTTTGGCCACCTCATGTGAAGAGTTGACTCATTGGAAAAGACTCTGATGCTGGGAGGGATTGGGGCCGGGAGGAGAAGGGGATGACAGAGGATGAGATGGTTGGATGGCATCAACCGACTCGACGGACATGAGTTTGGGTGAACTCCAGGAGTTGGTGATGGATAGGGAGGCCTGCCGTGCTGTGATTCATGGGGTTGCAAAGAGTCAGACACGACTGAGTGACTGAACTGAACTTAACTGAAAGATCAATTTTAATAGCTGAGGAAAGGAAAACAAAGTTTAAGAAGTGATACTGACCTATCAATTCTTGGAAATTGCTTTCTCTTGGGGTAGAGTTTGTCAGTTTTAGCTGGCACTTTAAATTTATTTTTTAAGCTCTCTTTATTTCCAGATAATCTCTTTTAGAGATAATCTCTTTTAAAGAACTTTTGATATCATTTCTTTAATACTTTTTTTGTTCTTTTGACACCGAATCTGTAAAATGGATAATGTAATCTACTGTATCTTACATAATTGTTGTTGGGGTTAAATGGGATAAAGAAAGCCCAAGTTGCAGAAATTTACAATTAAGAGAAGCCAGGTGTCCAGATGTGCTAATCAGGGGCCAAGAGAAGAGCTGAAATTGGCTCTTTTGTTTGCCTTTGCTGCTGCTGCTGCTGCTAAGTCGCTTCAGTCATGTCCAACTCTGTGCGACCCCAGAGACGGCAGCCCACCAAGCTCCCCCATCCCTGGGATTCTCCAGGCAAGAACACTGGAGTGGGTTGCCATTTCCTTCTCCAATGCATGAAAGTGAAAAGTGAAAGTGAAGTCGCTCAGTCGTGTCTGACTCTTAGCAACCCCATGGACTGCAGCCTCCAAGGCTCCTCCATCCGTGGGATTTTCCAGGCAAGAGTACTGGAGTGGGTTGCCATTGCTTTCTCCTTTGTTTGCCTTTAATTGTGACTTAATTAAAGTTTTTAATTAAAGAATTAAAATCAGCAAAACTTACCATTTCAATTATTTCTAAGTATATAGTTCTGTGGCATTAAACACACTTACATTGTGCAACCATTAACCCTCATCCATCTCCAGAACTTTATTATCCCAAATAGACTGTACCTGTTAAGCACATAACTCCCCACTCCCACTGTTTTCTCACCTAGCTCCTTAGTGACTTCTATACATGTGCCTCGTCTAGGTATCTCAGGCATTGCTTTTTAAATCTCTCTCCGTATAGCCACTTAAAAGCTTCGAAGAGTTGGACATGTTAGCATTTGTATGGCATTTGAATTTTTAATATCTTATAGGTGTTATTTCCAAAGAGAGGATATAAAATATTATTTAATAAAGAGTTGGTGATGGACAGGGAGGCCTGGCGTGCTGCAGTTCATGGGGTCGCAAAGAGTCGGACACAACTGAGCGACTGAACTGAAAACTGTAGCTGTGTCGGCGTCTGGGCTTCAATGACAGATCACTAGATTCAGATATCAGTTCTATGCTTTGTTGTATAATGATGAGTAAGTTGTCTGATTATCAGTCTCATCTGTTAATTAGAAATAATGCCAGCCTTACAGGATTTTATTGAAAATGAAGAAAGAGAAAATGAATGAAGCAAGTAGCACAGTACCAGACACAAAAATAATAACTTATTAATAAAAATGTGTATGTTTCCTCTTTCTGTTAGTACAGACATGCATATTAGATATCTTTTCGTTGTATTGCCTTGTTTCTCTCATAAGCAAAAAGGAAAGATCCTTATATGAACTTGCTCTATTGATACTAATTAAAATTATGAAGAAGTGCCCTTTCAGATATTAGTTAAAACAAATCTTTAATTTTATTAGTCACTACTGTTGCTTAATCTGTAAAAAATAAAGTACCTTATAGTTGTATGAAGCCAGAATGAGTGTAGAGTTGAAGGTTCCTTTTAATGATTTTTGAGAGGAACATATATTACAAACTATGTTGCCCTTTAGTTTTTAGGAAAGAAAGCAGGAAATTGATGAGCAAGTAATATGAAGCAGCATACTTTTGTTAGTCTTTGAATTTTAAATAGCAATTTTACTAGCCTAATAAAAAAATCATTTTACATGCTGTAGTCATGCACTAGAATAGCCCCTCTTTCAGGACAACATTTCGGTCATGAACAGGAGCTCACAGTTAGCTTTCACTTTGTGCAGAGCCAGTCAATGGAACTGGAAGGCAAAGGAAAGCATGAAGTACCATCTGATGCCCTTGTGACCATCATTTATTATTTCTAAAGGGTTGGAGAAATATAAGTAGTTATGCAGAGTTGTACACATACAATGACACAAAGTCATATCTATGCCAGAATTATCAGATCTCAGCCTCTAGGTGTCTCACAATACGGGGGTAAAGTCAGGCTTGGTAGAATTAAAATGTATTGCTTACTTATTATAAGGTACGATTAGAAAAATTCTTAAAACGTTGAATACATCCCTTTAACTCTTTTGAACCTATGGAAAATATGAAAGAATAGTATAGTGATGACCTGAAAAGGTATGCTTTTGTTTGCATTCAAGAATGCAGTAGTAAGTAGAAATTAGGAAGTCTTATTATCAGTCTTTTTTTCCTTTTCAGAGTAAATTGTCTAAAAAGAGTTAGAAAAGTAAGTATTTTAAAATTTTACTTATGTTAACAATTTATACTTTTTAAAAGGGACTTTATTATTCCTACTTCAAGACCATTGTTGAAGCACCTTCATTTTTGCAAGGACTATGGATGATTATGAATGACAGGCTCACTGAATATCCTCTTGTAATTAATACAGTGAAACGCTTCCATCTTTATCCAGAGGTAAGCAATGTTCTGGGACAAATGTTTGTAGAGGGGTTTCTTTTTTTATCAGATAGAAGTTATAACCACATGATGATGTTATAGGAAGGAAGGGATCTATAAAGTTTATTGATTGCTGTATGTGTCCTTATAGTTGAGCACCACATCAAAAGTTCCTTTCCTAAATAAAAAAAAATCCCAGAAACTTCTCACATGAACTTAAAGAATAGAACCTTAGTATAGCAGTAATAGCCAGTGTAATAGACAAGCCAGATGGGAAGGAGCCACGGATTCACAGATGGAGATGGTTCATAGGTTATCACATTTGTGGGCATAGGATTGTTCATTATTCCTTTTGTTGTGGTGATTTAGTTGCTCAGTCAGGTCCAACTCTTTTGAAACCCCATGGACTATAGCCTGCCAGGCTCCTCTGTCCATGAGATTTTCCAGGCCAGAATACCTAAATGGATTGGCATTTCTTTCTCCAGGGGATCTCCCTGACACAGGGATCAAACCCATGTCTCTTGCATTGGCAGATGGATTCTTTACCACTGAGCCACCAGGGAAGCCCCATTATTCCTTTCAGAGATCAGATCAGATCAGTCGTTCAGTCGTGTCCAACTCTTTGTGACCCCATGAATTGCAGCATGCCAGGCCTCCCTGTCCATCACCAACTCCCGGAGTTCACTGAGACTCATGTCCATCGAGTCAGTGATGCCATCCAGCCATCTCATCCTCTGTCGTCCCCTTCTCCTCCTGCCCCCAATCCCTCCCAGCATTAGGGTCTTTTCCAATGAATCAACTCTTTGCATGAGGTGGCCAAAGTACTGGAGTTTCAGCTTTAGCATCATTCCTTCCAAAGAAATCCCAGGGCTGATCTCCTTCAGAATGGACTGGTTGGATCTCCTTGCAGTCCAAGGGACTCTCAAGAGTCTTCTCCAACACCACAGTTCAAAAGCATCAATTCTTCCGTGCTCAGCCTTCTTCACAGTCCAACTCTCACATCCATACATGACCACAAGAAAAACCATAGCCTTGACTAGACGAACCTTTGTTGGCAAAGTAATGTCTCTGCTTTTGAATATACTATCTAGGTTGGTCATAATGTTCCTTCCAAGGAGTAAGTGTCTTTTAATTTCATGGCTGCAGTCACCATCTGTGATTATACAGTGGAAGTGAGAAATAGATTTAAGGGCCTAGATCTGATAGATAGAGTGCCTGATGAACTATGGAATGAGGTTCATTATTCCTTTACTATCCTTTTAATGTCTATGAAATCTATGAGGATGACCTCTCTTCCATTTCTGATATTAGTAATTTGTGTTCTTCCTCTTTTTTTCTTAGCCTTGCTGGAGGCTTATTGATTTTATTTATGCCCCGTTGTTACTTGCAGGCACATTGAGGATTGCCATGTCTCCTTTTAGAACTGACACCTTTATCATTAGGACTTCCCTGGTGGCTCAGACGGTAAAGCGTCTGTCTATGATGCGGGAGACCCAGGTTTGATCCCTGGGTTGGGAAGATCCCTTGGAGAAGGAAATGGCAATCCACTCCAGTACCATTGCCCGAAAATCCCATGGACAGAGGAGCCTGGTAGGCTGCAGTCCATGGGGTCGCAAAGAGTCGGACACGACTGAGTGACTTCACGTTCACGTTCACGTTCACATTCACGTTCTTTATCATTATCTAATACCACTTTTTATCCCTGATAACTTTTCATGAAGTTTTGCTCTGTCTGAAATTAGTACAGCTACTCTGATTTTTCTTTTAATTAGTTTTTACATAGTATATCTTACTTTATTAATTTGCTCTTTTTAAAACATATTTATTTTATTTTTGGCTGCACTGGATCTTTGTTGCTGTACAAGCGCTTTCTCCAGTTGGGGCAGGTGGGGCTACTCTGATTTGTGGTACATAGGCTTCTCATTGCGGCGGCTTCTCTTGTTGCAGAGGATGGGCTCTAGGGTACATGGGCTTTCGTAGTTGTGGCTCACAGGCCTAGTTGCTCTGTGGCACATGGAATCTTCCCCAACCAGGGATCAAACCTATGCTCCCTGCATTGGCAGGCGGATTCTTAACTACTGGACCACCAGGGAAGTCCTCTTCATTTACTCTTAATCTATATGTGTCTTTATATTTAAAGTTAGTTTAGACAAAGTATGTTTGAGTCTTGATTTTCTGATTTACTCTGATAATCTCTGTCTCTTGATTGGTGCATTTAGACCATTGATGTTCTAAGTAATTATTGACATAGATTGATAGCAACTATATTTGTTGCTACAATATTTTATATTTGTTGCCCTTGTGTTTTGTTCCTATTTTGAGTCCACTCTTCTCATGCCTTTTGTGGTTCTAACTGAGCATTTTATATTATTTCATTTTCTCTTTCTTACTGTATTAGTTATAATAATTTTTTTTTAACTTTTTTTGGTGGTTGACCTAGAGATTGCAGTATACATTTAAAATGAATCCAAGATCACTTTTAGATAACACTAAACCACTTTAAGGGCAGTGTGTGTGTGTGTGAGGACCTTCTAATCACAAAGTAATTCTAATTCCTCCTTCCAACCCTGAATCATTGCTGTCATTTATGTTTATTATACATAAGTACATGCATAACAATGCATAAAGAATACACTGCTGCTATTATAATTTTGAACAAAGCTATTATACTTTAGATCAATTAAGACTAAAAAGAAAAGTTTCTTTTTTAATTTTTATTTTTTTAAATTTTATTATAATTAACTTTATTGTATTGATTTTGCCATATATCAAAATGAATCTGCCACAGGTATACATGTGTTCCCCATCCTGAACCCTCCTCCCTCCTCCCTCCCCATACCATCCCTCTGGGTTGTCCCAGTGCACCAGCCCCAAGCATCCAGTATTGTGCATCGAACCTGGACTGGCAACTCATTTCATATATGATATTATACATATTTCAATGCCATTCTCCCAAATCATCCCACCCTCTTCCTCTCCCACAGAGTCCAAAAGACTGTTCTATACATCCATGTCTCTTTTGCTGTCTCATATACACGGTTATTGTTACCATCTTTCTAAATTCCATATATATATGCGTTAGTATACTGTATTGGTGTTTTTCTTTCTGGCTTACTTCACTCTGTATAATCGGCTCCAGTTTCATCCACCTCATTAGAACTGATTCAAATGTATTCTTTTTAATGGCTGAGTAATACTCCATTGTGTATATGTGCCACAGCTTTCTTTTCCATTCATCTACTGATGGACATCTAGGTTGCTTCCATGTCCTGGCTATTATAAACAGTGCTGCGATGAACATTGGGGTACACGTGTCTCTTTCCCTTCTGGTTTCCTCAGTGTGTATGCCCAGCAGTGGGCTTGCTGGGTCATAAGGCAGTTCTATTTCCAGTTTTTTAAGGAATCTCCACACTGTTCTCCATAGTGGCTGTACTAGTTTGCATTCCCACCAACAGTGTAAGAGGGTTCCCTTTTCTCCACACCCTTGTAGACTTTTGGATCGCAGCCATTCTGGCTGGCGTGAAATGGTACCTCATAGTGGTTTTGATTTGCATTTCTCTGATAATGAGTGATGTTGAGCATCTTTTCATGTGTTTGTTAGCCATCTGTATGTCTTCTTTGGAGAAATGTGTATTTAGTTCTTTGGCCCATTTTTTGATTGGGTCATTTATTTTTCTGGAGTTGAGCTGTAGGAGTTGTTTGTATATTTTTGAGATTAGTTGTTTGTCTGTTGCTTCATTTGCTATTATTTTCTCCCATTCTGAAGGCTGTCTTTTCACCTTGCTTATAGTTTCCTTTGTTGTACAGAAGCTTTTAAGTTTAATTAGGTCCCATTTGTTTATTTTTGCTTTTATTTCCAATATTCTGGGAGGTGGGTCATAGAGGATCCTGCTGTGGTGTATGTCAGAGAGTGTTTTGCCTATGTTCTCCTCTAGGAGTTTTATAGTTTCTGGTCTTACATTGAGATCTTTAATCCATTTTGAGTTTATTTTTGTGTATGGTGTTAGAAAGTGTTCTAGTTTCATGCTTTTACAAGTGGTTGTCCAGTTTTCCCAGCACCACTTGTTAAAGAGATTGTCTTTAATCCATTGTATATTCTTGCCTCCTTTGTCAAAGATAAGGTGTCCATATGTGTGTGGATTTATCTCTGGGCTTTCTATTTTGTTCCATTGATCTATATTTCTGTCTTTGTGCCAGTACCATACTGTCTTGATGACTGTGGCTTTGTAGTAGAGCCTGAAGTCAGGCAGGTTGATTCCTCCAGTTCCATCCTTCTTTCTCAAGATAGCTTTGGCTATTTGAGGTTTTTTGTATTTCCATACAAATTGTGAAATTATTTGTTCTAGCTCTGTGAAGAATACCGTTGGTAGCTTGATAGGGATTGCATTGAATCTATAAATTGCTTTGGGTAGTATACTCATTTTCACTATATTGATTCTTCCAATCCATGAACATGGTATATTTCTCCATCTATTAGTGTCCTCTTTGATTTCTTTCACCAGTGTTTTATAGTTTTCTATATATAGGTCTTTAGTTTCTTTAGGTAGATATATTCCTAAGTATTTTATTCTTTTCGTTGCAATGGTGAATGGAATTGTTTCCTTAATTTCTCTTTCTATTTTCTCATTCTTAGTGTATAGGAATGCAAGGGATTTCTGTGTGTTGATTTTATATCCTGCAACTTTACTATAATCATTGATTATTTCTAGTAATTTTCTGGTGGAGTCTTTAGGGTTTTCTATGTAGAGGATCATGTCATCTGCAAATAGTGAGAGTTTTACTTCTTTTCCAATTTGGATTCCTTTTATTTCTTTTTATGCTCTGATTGCTGTGGCCAAAACTTCCAAAACTATGTTGAATAGTAATGGTGAAAGCGGGCACCCTTGTCTTGTTCCTGACTTTAGAGGAAATGCTTTCAATTTTTTTTTCAATGTTTGCTGTGGGTTTGTCATATATAGCTTTTATTATGTTGAGGTATGTTCCTTCTATTCCTGCTTTCTGGAGAGTTTTTATCATAAATGGGTGTTGAATTTTGTCAAAGGCTTTCTCTGCATCTATTGAGATAATCATATGGTTTTTATTTTTCAATTTGTTAATGTGGTGTATTACATTGATTTGCGGATATTGAAGAATCCTTGCATCCCTGGGATAAAGCCCACTTGGTCATGGTGTATGATCTTTTTAATGTGTTGTTGGATTCTGATTGCTAGAATTTTGTTAAGGATTTTTGCATCTATGTTCATCAGTGATATTGGCCTGTAGTTTTCTTTTTTTGTGGGATCTTTGTCAGGTTTTGGTATTAGGGTGATGGTGGCCTCATAGAAAGGTTTTTTTTATCTTCACTTATTCTTTCTTTGATGCTCTTTCTGTGGGTCCAAGTTTTCTAATCCATATCTTTCTTATCTCTCAATGGCAACCCACTCCAGTGCTCTTGCCTGGAGAATCCCATGGACGGAGGAGCCTGGTGGGCTGCAGTCCATGGGGTCGCGAAGAGTCGGACATGACTGAGCGACTTCACTTTCACTTTTCACTTTCGTGCATTGGAGAAGGAAATGGCAACCCACTCCAGTGTTCTTGCCTGGAGAATCCCAGGGACAGTGGAGCCTGGTGGGCTGCCATCTATGGGGTCGCACAGAGTTGGACACGACTGAAGCGACTTAGTAGTAGTAGTAGTAAAAAACATACAAAGTCTTTCAATTTTTGTTTGTTTGAGAAAGTATTTCTCCTTCACTTTTAAAGGATAATTTCACGTGAGGTTAAGTTGGTTTTTACCCTCTCAACTCTTTAAATATTTCATTTTCTTCTTAAATTGAATAGTTTCTGAGAAGTCAGAGGTACTTCTTAACCTTTATTCCTTCTTAAGTAAGGCATGTTTTTCTTCTGACTTCTGTAAGGATTTTTCTTTATCTTTAAGTTTTTATAGTTTGAATGTTATATGCATATTCAATATGTATGATTTATGAATAGGTATAGTTTTTTGGCGTTTATCATGGTTGGTGTTCTCTAAGCTTTCTGTACCTGTAGTTTGATGTGAGGAAATTCCCAGTCATTGTTTCTATTCATAGTATTTCTTCTGTTTCTTTATCTTTTCTCCTATGGCATTCCCATTACATGTATGGTGTACCTTCTGTGGTTGCCCCACAGTTCTTGGATATTCTGTTCTCTTATTTTTGTCTTTTATATTTTTGATTTTCAGTTTTGGAGGTTTCTTATTGAAATATACTGAAGCTCAGAGATTCTTTCCTCAAGCCAAGTCCAGCCTACCAATAAGCACATCAAAGGCATTCTTGATTTCCATTGTAGTGTATTCTGTTATAGTGTATAGAGAACTTCTCTGCTAATATTGCCAATCGGTTCTTGCATGCTCCTTTCTTTATCTGTTAGAGCCTTTAGCACATTAATTATTGTTGTTCTGAATTACCAGTCTTACAATTTCAACATGCCTGCCATATCTAAGTCTAGTTCTGATGCTTGCTCTGTTTCTTCAAACTGTGTTTTGGCTTTTAGTATGCCTTATGATGTAATAGCTAGCTTGAGGTACTGGGTACAGAGCTGCCATAAATAGGCTTTTAATAGTGTAAGGGAAGCATTCTGTAATTAGGTCTCAATCTTTTGTGAACCTGTACCTCTAGACTGTGAACTTTGCAGTCTTCTTGGTTTTTTCTTTCCCATTTAGGTACAGCAGGATGACTAGAGTGGGCTGGAATTGGTATTTCCCTTCTCTCACATAGAAGGGTGGAGTTGGGTATTACTCTGCCACCCTGTAGTTTAGGCTCTGATAACACCCTAGCTGGTTAGGCCTACTGGTGGAATAGTCTCTTTCAAGGGCAGGCCTTGTTAAGAACAGAGTGCTCTGGTGTATTTCAAAATACACTCCTCTTTCCACTTCCCCCTCAGAAACAGATTTTTTTCTGATATCACTGTAAGAAACTAGTGATCTCCTAGAGATAAAATTCATAAATATGTGGGCATTATCCCTATTACTGGGTCTCCCTGGAGTTTTTGATTCTCAGAATTGTCTACACTGTGCCTCTAGCAATTCATCAATTATAATTTAGGTTTTCTGTCTCTCCATCTGGTTCCCATGGAGGTTTCTACCCCTGGGTTTTTGCTCCAGTAAGTTGTGATTCTCTGTATTTGCCTGTCAACCTTTACAGTCTGGGAGCAGCAGTTTGCCTAGTGACTTCATTTCTCTTTTGGATCTAAAAAGAGTTGACTTTTCAGCTTGTTTAATTTTTTTCTTATTAGAATGGAGTGGCAAATTAAAAGCTTCTTACATGCTGGACTTGGAAACCTTATACTTTTTTAAAAATTAGATTCCATATATTTTATTTCCCTTGAGGTTGCTTACTTGGTCTATGGACTTTTTTTTAGTGGGTTTAGTGGGTTTCTTCGGAGAAGGCAATGGCACCCCACTCCAGTACTCTTGCCTGGAAAATCCCATGGACGGAGGAGCCTGGTAGTCTGCAGTCCATGGGGTCGCTAAGAGTTGGACACGACTGAGTGACTTCACTTTCACTTTTCACTTTCATGCATTGGAGAAGGAAATGGCAGCCCACTCCAGTGTTCTTGCCTGGAGAATCCCAGGGACGGGGAAGCCTGGTGGGCTGCCATCTATGGGGTCGCACAGAGTTGGACACGACTGAAGCGACTTAGCAGTGGCTTTCTTTTAGTTTTCAAGTGTTTGAAGATTTATCTTTGTTATTAATTTATAGCTTAAATTCATTGTGTTTAGAGAATTTAAAAACCTAGATTAAGTTTTTATTTACATACTCCATTTGACCTCTATTGAAGAGAATGGTACTATATATATGTGTATGTGTGCATATGTATATATGTATTGTTTTTTGAGTGTTTGGTGGTTTTTATTGTCTAAAAGTTATCTATTTCTAGGCTGCCGTTTTCCTAGTCCTTTGGCTAGAAAGAGTAGGCCTTTTCTGAATGCTGTGTAAGCCCCCAGTGGTGTTTCTGGTTGCCAGACTCTGGCTCCAAATCTGAGAAAATAAGGCAAAAGGAAAGTCCAGGGAACTTACCACCATGTCATTCCCTGGGTCCTGAGATTCCTAGCTAGTGTGCCTTCTTTTTTCTACCTTTCTTCTAATGTTTGATTTATATGATTCACAGAAGTTATAGTTGTACTGGTAGGAATAGAGAAAAGTACATCTACTCCATTTCCCAAAGTGGACATTTACATTATTTAAATATTGCCTTTTTTTTTTCTCATCTTCATTTAGTTTAAGTGATTTTCTAATTTTCCATGTGTTTTCTTCTTTGATCCACTGGATATTTAAATATTGTGTTATTGAATTTCAAAGAACTTAGGGGTTTCTCAGATTTATTTATTTCCTTGATTTCTGTAAGTGCTTTTCAATGTAATTTGTGGTAGTAACAATTGTATAGACCTACATAAGATTTAAGATGAAAGAAGTGGTTTTCTGCAGCAGCTTTCTCCATATCCCATCTTACTTTTCAGAGGCACTTTGACCTTATTTCTTCTAATGATTATCTGGATAATTCTAGTTAAAATAGAAAAATCAAAGAGGAAAAAAAAACTATTTGTTGAATCTTCAACTTGAGTTAATGTTGACTTACTCTGTGTAAATAAGATAAGGATTTAGCTTATCGGACTAGGCCAAGTTCTTCCAGTGTTTGATCATTATTATTTTTAGTTTTGAGTTATTTTTAGAGTTTTATATCATTAAATCTGTTTTTTGTTCCACTAATTTCCATCAGTATGGTCTCTAAAACATTAGCTAGTTTTTTCATTTTGCTTATCAAAAAATTTATTGAATAATTTGTACAATTTTCAGTTTCTTTGATGTTATGAAAAAAAAATCATGATAATGTTGTTCATTCATTTTTGAAACTTGAAAGCATGTAAATGACAGCCAACAAGGACTCGTCCAGTCTTATTTTCATATCGCATAGATACAATATAGAGAACACTTAAATTTGCTTGCAGCCTTATGTGGTACTTCAGTGTTGAAGTAAATGTCCATACTTTGTTTTCACAGGGAGATTAATTTTTCATCTTAAAACATGAGTGTGAAAATGTGTTTTAAAAGGGAAAAGGCATTTAATGCTTACTCTATGCCAGCACTTACATATGTAAGCTCTAATCTCCCATCACTCTTGTAAGATGGTCATTAATGTCATTTTAGAGATGAGGTGGCTGAGGTTCAGAGGCTGAAGGATTATTTCACACCATAGAAACTGTAACTTTCAGAATCAGAATTTTTTGTTTATTTTGACTTCAAAGTCATGCTTTCTTCCTATATTGAATGACATCTCGTAAAGGAGTATAATTCTAGATTTTTCACAAACATTTAATGTGGCAAATTTTTGTACATTTGTGAAAAATACACAAGAAGTTATAAATTTTAGCAGAATGTCAGTTTTACAAAATTAAGTGATATAGTAAATCTATATTATACGTGAAAAGTTGTTTACGATATTTACTGATGTGTATTACATTAACTACTTGTATAATATTTATTGTACAATGAATAACTCTGCATGTGTGCATGCTAGGTCGCTTCAGTCATGTCCGACCCTGTGTGACACTATGGACTGCAGCCTGTCAGGCTTCTCTGTCCATGGGATTCTCTAGGCAAGAATATTGGAGTGGGTTGCTGTGCCCTCTTCCAGGGGATCTTCCCAACCCAGGGATCGAACCTACATCTCTTAACGTCTAACCTTCATGGGCAGGCAGGTTCTTTGTCACTAGTGCCACAAGGGAAGCCCCAGTGACACTAGCTAATTGTCTTGTGCCTAGGGAGAAACTGGAAGGATGGTCACCAAAATAGTAAAAGTAGTTAGTTCTAGGTTATTTTTACTTTCCCTTTGAAGTCTTTATTTTTTAACTCGTCCCCACCCCCCCACACAGTGATCTGCATTATTTTTCTCAAATCTATAAAATTATTTTTTTAAAACAATCTCCCAGGAATCAGCACTTTTTTGTAATTTTTTGTTGCTAATTTCCTTTGTATTTAAAAATTTTAAGGCAGATTTCGGATTGGGAAGGATTGGTTAATTAAATCTGCTTAATCAAATGTTAATGCTTAATGGGCATAGGAGCTATTAGTCCACGTGCAGTTGTTTTATAGACTATGAGTTGGTTTTTAGACTATGAAGAGAATAAGTTCAAGGGCCTAAGAGAAATGTTATAAAATACTCCTGTAAAGCTTTGTATGTTTGCTATTAATTATCTTCATATTTTAATTATATACTTAATGCTTGATTTTACAGCTACTATTCTGTTTCAGTTGTTTAAAGGACTATATTACAGAGATGTCAGTCACAACATAAATTGTGTAGCTGTGCATTACTCAGTAATACACAACTTTATAGTGTGTGTGTATATATAAAGTTTTTTAAATGACTGTTTCCCACATGAAATGATTTAAATAAATTCATCAAAGTTTATAATGTTAAAGGCAGCCATCATAAAATGATATTTTGGAATAATTATAAAGATAATGTATATCTATTATCTTTTTTATTTTATCTTTTTTAGGTGATTATAGCCTTCTGCTATCGCACATTTGTGGGAATAATGAATTTATTTGGGTTAGAAACTAAGACCTGCTGGAACGTGACCAGAATAGAACCTCTAAATGAAGTTCAAAGCTGTGAAGGCATGTTTCTTCCTAAAATGCTGCTGTATATTGTCACTAATGTTTACGTAAACATTTTATAATATTATGACTCTCTAAGAATTATTATAAATTACTATGATTGATTTTTTTCTTTAAAAACATTATAGAACTGATTCACCTAAATATTTACCTTTACCCTTTAAAATAATTTTTTGAGAAGGCAGTGTACTTACTAACATGAGTATTAATTTGGAATTTAATTTGAATATTAATATATATCTGTGTAAGGTCATACTGGTTATAAGACATTCCTTCATTTCAGAAGGTACAGAAAAGTTTCTGAGGTGGCTTGAATATGTAAATTTGGGGGATGTAGATCAAATAGTCACAGTTCTATCTGTAATAGTTAATAAAGTTAATGTAAAAATTTAGTCATGCATAAATATTTAAAAATAAGACATATATAATAATAGGTTACTTTAGAAGTTCTACTTTTTTGTGCTCTCACAGTCCACGAATAGTTCTTCATATACATCTTCTACGTTAGTATTTCTGTCAGAGAACCACTTTTAGAATCATTTAACAGTTTTACAGAATCTGTAATTGTCATTGCTATTCAAGATATTTGTGATTTAGCACTGTTAACTATCTATATGTATGATGTTGTATGAAGTATGATGCTGTACCTTGAAAATTTTATTTGCAATCACATGTATCTACTTGCAGAACACTTACATAGTTGTTTTTTTCTTTTTCATATTCCCTACAACATTGTTTTATATATATATATTTTTCTATTAACTTGTGTGCAATCACATTCTGTTCTCAGAATATATCCTAAATCTGTATTTTCATGTTTCCCTTACATTTTTACTGATTCCCTCAGATGGCCTTTATAATATCTAAAACAGTGGTGGTAGAGGATATTTGAGGACATTTAAACTTTTTTGTTCAAAGGAATTGAGAGAATGTCTCATAAAATGAGAGATTCGGCCAGCATGGAAGGTAGAACCTTTTCGAGGGATGGGAAAAAATCACCTTATATATGTTGTTATGGTATTTATTAAGTTGCCACCAAGTGATAGGTTAGTATTGGCACTTGGGACCCTGAGATAAACCTGGTAAACATGGGGCCTTACCAGCATAGATTTTACAGCTTAAGAGGGATGTTAGCAGGTACAACTGTGGTGGATATTACAAACAAGGAAATAAAATTGCTGAGGATAAGAGAAGTGTTTCGAGAATAGGGACCAGCATATTCTGAAGTTCTGAAGCAAGAGAGAATTGAAAGAAAGCTAGACTTCCTTGAGCAGTTAGAGAAGAAAACATGGTGTGAAATGATGTTTGGAATGTAAACAAGAGTCAGATAATGAAGAACCATTTACTGACTAAGGATATTATAAGAATTTTGACAGATTTTTACTTTTAAAACATGATTTTGGCAATTACATGGAAAAGATAATTAGTAAAGGACAAAAGTGAATTCAGTGAGTCCAGGTAGGAAACTGTTTTGCTCTCAGCAAGTGATTTACTGGAAAATGAATGGATTTTAGAGAGAGGAGAAAGCAGAAATGAAAGGATTTGATGATTGATGGGAAAGAGGAAAGAGGCTGATTTATGTAATATTGTTGGGTTTCTGGCTTAAGTAATTGAATCCTTCCATTCAAATTGGTAAGAAACATTATAAAAATAGCAGGTTTGAATTAGTTCATTAATTTGAAGTATCTGAGAGATTCCAAAGTAGAGATGTCAAGTGGCTACCTATGTACATACATACAGGAATAAGACAGTTCTCATTTGAATGTAGACTTGGCATCTTCTGTATGTAGATGGTAATTGGAACCACAGAAGTGAAAGAATTTCCTTAAGGAGAACATGCAGACTTAGAAAAGAAGAGGGCATATGACAGATCCTAAAGTAATCCAACGTTGAAGGAGAGTGTGTATAGGAAGAGGAATTATTAGGACAGACTAAAAAGGAATGATCAGAGAAGTAGAAGAAATCAGAAAGGCTAGCCCTCAAATCCTGGCTCCACCAGTTACCTAAATAACTTTTGGCAGGTTAAGTTTTCTGTGTTGTTTTCTCAGCCACTGAAAAACGTTATTTTCACACCAGGTAATTTCAAAGATTTGTTCTGAGTATTATGTGAGATGATAGTGGAAAAGCACCTAGTGGATTATGTCTGTGTCAGTATATCCCATGTACATGGTGTTTATACATGGAATGTATTAAGTATTATGGTCCTGGCTATACATAGTAATGGATCAGTTTATCTCCTATAGACTAAAGCTGCGCCTTAAGGTCAGGGGCCGTATCTTAGTCATCCAGGATAAAATTAATGTAGTGGATTTTCTCTTGTGATTTATCAAGTAACTCTACAGACAGTTCTAGACACTGAACAATAGGAGCATCACCTAAATAAAATGCAGCACCAACTAATCATTACAGTATGAGAATACTTCGGTGGAGAAAAATACGAATGTAACCAATAATACCTCATGTATGGGGAAAGTACTAATGTAACTATTAAATAGAGCAGCAGTCTGAGCCACAGAGCTTTCAGCTAATTCATGAGCTCTTGATTACAAAACACTGAGATAATTATGCTCAATTGCTATATAGTCATTTACTCATTAAATACTTAATAATCTGTGTCTTTTCAAAGGATTGGGAGACCCTGCTTGCTTTTATGTTGGTGTGATTTTTATTTTAAATGGAATAATGATGGGATTGTTCTTCATGTATGGTGCTTACCTGAGGTAAGATTACTGTATTAAAAGATATTTCGGTGGACTTTCTGACATTTGTTGATTAAATTAAAAGGATAATTAACAAGATTAATTGACTAACAGATGGAAACTTTCAGATTTTATTTTTTTCAAAAGTTTAGCCAAATACGCAGCCTCAAACTAGAGCTAGTCACTAAAATAAAGTCTTTAAGATATTAAAAGGCCTCCTTTTTATCCTTGTAGGGTAATCCAGACTTATGGATGTGGTATCCAAACTTACGCTCATTAATTTGACAATTATTATTAGATGCCTGCTGTGACTGAGAGCACTATTCTATAGGAGCTAGGAATACAAAAACAAATAATCCCTGTCCTTATGGAATTTATAGTCTAGGAGGTAGACAAAATAAGACCACCCAATTGAAAACTGGAAAAAATATGGAAAGACATCTTCCAGAAGAGTTCCAGATTGCCAACAAACGTATATAAAGTTGATCACCATATTAATTATCAGGAAAATACTCATTTTAACCACAGTGAGATACTATCTCACATCTACTAGATTGACAAAGGGCTTCTCTGCTGGCTCAGATGGTAAAGAATCTGCCTGCAAAGGAGGAGACCTGGGTTCAATCCCTGGGTTGGGAAAATTGACAACAGGAACTTTTATCCCCGGTTGGTGGACATATCAATTAGTACAACTATTTTGGAAAAACATTGTGCATTATCTAATCATTTGAAGATGTATATACCTTATAATTCAGCAATTCCAGTTTGAAGTAAATATGCCTAAGAAACTCTTCTACATGTACACCAGAAAGTATGTACAATAACATAACATCATTGTAGTAACTCCAAACTAAAAACAACTTAAACATCCCTCCACAGAGAAATGTACACATTGTAAGTTTATTAGTATAGGGAAATATTATACAACAGTGAGAATGAATGAGCTATAGGTACAAACATCAACGTGGAAAAAAATCTTACAAATATAATGTTGAATGAATCAAAGCAGGTACAAGATTTGAAAATACTGCAAAATTATATTTGTATAAAGTTTGAATACAGCTAAAAGTAAATGATAGTATGATGCATATAGAAGCAGTTATGTTGGTAATTTCAAAACTCAGGATAGTGCCTGTCTCAAAGGATGGCATGTGAGGTGTCAGGATGTGATCTGTTTTCTATTTCAGCGACATATGGTGGTTAAAAGAATATTCACTTTATAAGTGTTCTGTAAACTATCTGAAAACCTTAATGCACTTTTCCATATGTATGCTATATAGAAAAATATATAAACTCATCAGTATTTTGAGGGAAAAGAATTGCTTTTAGATTACGCTCACAGGCTTTAAGATGTTCTATTTTAAACAATAGTTTGTATTTATTATACTTTTTTCAAATTTGGAAAATTTTACACTAGACCAAGACATTTTAAAACTTAGTATTTTTCATTAGGAAAGCTACCCATGAGGTGACAGTCTTCTGTAAATTAGTTACACAGTTCCAGGATATCAATACTTTATTAAGCTCCAGTCTTTAAGAAGGATATGTAGATATAACATATGCTGACTATAAAAGTATCACCAAAATTGTGAGGAGACTAGAAACTATGGCATATGAGGGACAAAAGAAATAGGGGTTTGGGGAGAAATTTTCTGTTTCTTAACCATGGCTACTCTCCCCCTGTGGGCACTAACTTGGGACACAGGTATTCTGTTTCTATTCTTTTGGTGGTTAAAGATAAAACTTAAACATGCATATTTAACTTGACCAAGTCTAAAATTGATTGATATCTTTCCTCTTCTTTTTGATCAATACAAGAAATTTAGAACGTTGTACTTGAAAACAGTTCCTAGCATCTTATAATTATTCTAACTATAATAATTAGAAGTTTAGTACTTATAGTACCCCTCCACAGTAGTCACCACTGTTTCTTTTATGTTGTCGAGTCTTCTTTAGATTTATCTACATGTTCCTAGTTTCTATATGCAGCATTTATTCTTGCTTCTCATACCTTCTTCCTCTCAATTCCTTCTCCAAAGTGTGCCCTTTGAATTTCCCTTAGTGAAAATCTCTTCAAGGTAAATTACTTCCAACTGGCTTTCCTCTGCTTGTTTTGTTGAACTCATTCTTCTCCTTTTTTCAGTCATTAAACCAGTATTTGTCTTGAGAGTGCGAAGTTGTGTGTATAATGATGAACAATACTTTAAAGAAAGGCAACCTTAAGAAATGGTTCTTCATCTTTGATAATTATCAGGCATCCTTGATCTGAATTTTATATTTTACAATGTTGTTCGTTGGGACTCAGCAAAGGATATTTGCAGTAGTTTAGATGGTTTGGTTCGGAGAAGGCAATGGCACCCCACTCCAATACTCCTGCCTGGAAAATCCCATGGACGGAGGGGCCTGCTAGGCTGCAGTCCATGGGGTCGCTGAGGGTTGGACACGACTGAGCGACTTTACTTTCACTTTTCACTTTCCTGCATTGGAGAAGGAAATGGCAACCCACTCCAATGTTCTTGCCTGGAGAATCCCAGGGACGGGGGAGCCTGGTGGGCTGCCGTCTATGGGGTCGCACAGAGTCGGACACGACTGAAGTGACTTAGAAGATGGTTCAGTTACTGCTAAATGAAACTGTTAGACTCTTCATCTTTCAGTCACTGATATCCAATTTGATGACAAAAATTTTCCTCCACTCAGAATATTCAAAGAATGGAGTATATACACTTTAAAATGCTGTCCTGTGTTAAAAAATATTTTATGTTCACATCTAAGATTATACTTAGAAAATATTTTAAATACAATAAATTGTAAGATTCAGACTACTTTATATCTATACTTTGGATCCTTATACATTCAAGAGTAAAACATCAACTACATGAGTACTTTTGCAATTTTTATTGTTATTTTATATGGTTTAGTATTGTGCCATTTTAAAATCTAAAATAATTTTGTGAAAAAGTCACTATATTTTACATGAATTTTGATTGTATATATATTTTTTTTACAGTGGGACTCAACTTGGAGGTATAATTACAGTTTTATGCTACTTTTTCAACCATGGAGAGGTTTGTTTTCTAGAAAATAATTTTTAGAAATAGAAGGGGCAGTATATTAAAGTAGTATTTAATTGTATCTTACTTAGGACTTTGCAATATTTTAAAGAATGTTGTGTTGTAAGTTGTTATTTTAATCATGTTGATCCACATTTTTTACATAGTAATTAGAATTTATGATGTAAAATATCTTGCCTGGTTTTTAGCATGTATATGTGTTACATATATTTTGTAGAAAAAGGAAATATTATACTTGTTGAGTTCAGGCACCTTATATACATTATCTCATATACTTCCATCAGACTTTTTAGAGAGGTGGTTGATATCTTCATAGTAGAAGATATGAAATTGAAATTTGGAGTGGTTAAATTACAAAGTCAAGATTCCACATTGACTCCATGATGAAGCTGGGTTTCCTCTTATCCTTCTCTCTGGCTCTAAAACCTCACTTCTATTATTTCATGATCCTTTTAATAACACAAGCTGAATTCAAAACAGAAATTAACTTAGTAACTCAGTCCACCAAAACAGGATTCACCTAAAAAGAACTCATGAAAACTTATTTAGAATATGATAGATTTATTCAACAAAACAAGTATAAAATGTGTGCCAGGTTCTGTGTTAGATGCTGAGGTTTTGGCAGTGAAAAGTGGAAGAATCTTGACTGCTAGTTTTTGGAATCAAAATATGTAATATCTTATGGCAGAGATTGTATAGGATAGAAGTCTGTATCCATTACGTTGGGAAAAGTAGATACGCAGTTATTTTTAAAAAATCAGTTAGACCAATGTGTGCTAAGTCGCTTCAGTCATGTCCGACTGTGTGTGACCCTGTGGACTGTAGCCTGCCAGGCTCCTCTGTCCATGGGATTCTCCAGGCAAGAATGCTAGAGTAGGTTGCCGTGCCTTCCTCCAGCGGATCTTTCCGACTCAAGGATCGAGCCTGTATCTCCCATCTCCTGCATTGACAGGCAGGTTGTTTCCCACTAGCGCCACCTGGGAAGGGAATCATAAAATTATACATAAATATCTTAAATGTATTAACTTAAATATATTGTCAATCAACAATGTGTTATACAAAAAAAATGTGTCTTGTCTTTATGCAAAGACAAGACTTTTCTTTTGAGTATGCATTATGTTTTAATCTTCTTATACATATTGTGTGTAATTCATCTTCCAAGGTTTACAATTTGGTTTCCTGTAGGAAGAGCAATGAATTTTAAGACTCTTGCAAGGTTATAAGAGTTTAGATTCTTTTCTAGAATTTCAGAATTCTTTATATAAAATTTTGTACTATTCCCATCCATTTATCTGGGTTTACCTGGTGGCTCAGATGGTAATGAATCTGCCTGCTGCGCTGGAGACCCCAGTTCAACCCCTGGGTTGGGAAGATTTTCTGGAGAAGAGAATGGCTACCCACTCCAGTATTCTTGCCTGCAGAGTTCCATGGACAGAGGAGCCTGACTGGCTACAGTCCATGAGATCACAGTCCCATCTGTCTTGAAAATAGTTTTAAAGACTGTATGAAATTTATTGATAATTAACACTTACATTTTAAACATCATATCAGTGATTCCCAAATACTCCTTGTTGTTTTTAGAAGTTTGCAGTTAACTCTTCCAAAGGTATATTTCACAAATTCAAAGACAATCTTAATTATTTATAGAATATGGCTGTACTCATTATACTTGTCATGTACAAACTCTTGGTGTTTGTGAATGCCCTAGGTGACATTTGTTAATGTTTTTCTGAGCATGCATAAATCCCAAAGCCCTGGGGTGCCACAGTTATCACTGCAGAGCTGGAATGTGGATCTGGCTTGTTGTTCGCAGAATCCTCACTGCTCCTAACCCTATCATCTTCTTTGTCCTTTGGGTGTCCTTAGATTTGACCTGATCTATCTTTCCCTTGTTTCTGGACTTGGTAGTTAATGGCTCTCTACCTAGTGACTATGTCCTATAAGAGTACTTCAAAAACTGAGAAGCTATACAGGTATTCAGAAATAAATAAGCCTAATACGAAAATTACTAAGACCAGCCAAGGCCAACCTACCCATGATTATTAATTAATGATGTTTATTGCAATGGAACATAGAGTAAAGTAAGCATTTTTTGATTTCAGGCCACTCGGGTGATGTGGACACCACCTCTCCGGGAAAGTTTTTCATATCCGTTTCTTGTACTTCAGATGTACATCTTAACTGTGATTCTCAGGTAATTTTAATTTGTAAAACAAATCTAGATACATTATGAGTTTCTCAAAATTACTTCAACCTATTGTTATAGTTACTAAATTTAGGTTCAGTTTTTAAATATTATTCAAAATTGTGTCCAGTTTAAAAAAAATCTAAAATCACTATGTAAAAAAAATTGCTTTCCACTTAAAATAGTTTAGGCTACAGATTTTAGATAATTACATTATGTTTTAATAAACCAATATGTATGTGATCATATATATTTGGTAAAGTTTCAAGTATCACAGTAATCCATTCAGCATCACAGTAATCTGAGTCCATGTCCCAACCACTGATGCTGAAGAAGCTGAAGTTGACCAGTTCTATGAAGACCTACAAGGCCTTCTGGAACTAACAACATAAAAGATGTCCTTTTCATCATAGGGGATTGGGATGCAAAAGTAAGAAGTCAAGAGATACCTGGGATAACAGGCAAGTTTGGCCTTGCAGCACAAAATGAAGAAGCGGGGCAAAGCCTAACTGAATTCTGCCAAGAGAATGTACTGGTGACAGCAAACACCCTTTTCCAACAACACAAGAGATGACTCTATACATGGACATCACCAAATGGTCAATACCAAAATCAGATTGATTGTATTCTTTGCAGCTGAAGATCGAGAAGTTCTATACAGTCGGCAAAAACAAGACCTGGAGCTGACTGTGGCTGAGATCATCAGCTGTTTATAGGAAAATTCAGGCTTTAGCTAAAGAAAGGTGGCAAAACTACTAGGCTATTCAGGTATGACCTAAATCCAATCCCTTATGATTATACAGTGGAGGTGACGACAGATTCAAGGGATTAGATCTACTGAACAGAGTGCCTGAAGGACTTATGGACGGAGGTTCATACAGGAGACAGTGACCAAAACCATCCCAAAGAAAAAGAAATGCAAGAAGGCAAAGTGGCAGTCTGAGGAGGCTTTACAAATAGCTGAAGGAAGAAGAGAAGCAGAAAGCAAGGGAGATAGGGAAAGATATACCCAACTGAATGCAGAGTTCCAGAGACTAGCAGGGAGAGACAAGAAGGCTTCTTCATTGAACATGCAAAGAAATAGAAGAAAACAATAGAATGGGAAAGACTGGAGATCTCGTCAAAACAATTGAAGATATCAAAGGAACATTTCATCCAAGGATGGGCACGATAAAGGACAGAAATGGTAAAGACCTAACAGAGTCAGAAGAGATTAAAAAGAGGTGGTGGCAAGAATACACAAAAGAACTGTACAAAAAAGGTCTTAATGACCCAGATGCCCATAATGGTGTGGTCACTCACCTAGAGCCAGATACCCTGGAGTGTGAAGTCAAGTGGGCTTGAGGAAGCATTGCTACCAATAAGGGGCTTCCCTGATAGCTCAGTTGGTAAAGAATCCACCTGCAATGCAGGAGACCCCAGTTCTATTCCTGGGTCAGGAAGATCCCCTGGAGAAGGGAAAGGCTACCCACTCTAGTATTCTGGCCTAGAGAATTCCATGGGGTCGCAAAGAGTTGGACATGACTGAGTAGTTGGACACTACCAATAAAGCAGTGGAGGTGATGGAATTCCTGAACTATTTCAAATCCTAAAAGATAAGGCTGTTGAACTACTGCACTCAATATGTCAGCAAATTTGGAAAACCCAGTAGTGGCCACCAGACTGGAAAAGGTAAGTCTTCATCCCAATTCCAAAGAAGGTCTGTGTTGAAAAATGTTCGAACTACCGGACAACTGTGCTCACTTTCCCTGCTAGTAAGCTTATGCTCAAAATCCTTTAAGGTAGGCTTCAGCAGTACATGAATTGAGAACTTCCAGATGTACAAGCTAGGTTTAGAAAAGGCAAAGGAACCAGAGATCAAATTGCCAACATTCATTGGATCATGGAGAAAGCAAGGGAATTCCAGAAAAACATGTATTTCTGTTTCACTGACTACACTAAAACTTTTTATTATGTGGGTCTAAACAAACTGTGGAAAATTCTTAAACATATGGGAACCAGACCATCTTACTTGTCTCTTGAGAAACCTACAACAGGTAGAACCTTACATGGAAAAACTGACTGGTTCAAAATTAGTAAAGGAGTATGACAAGCCTGCATATTATTACCCTGCTTATTTAACTTATGTGCAGAGTACATAATGCAAAATGCTGGGCTGGATGAGTTACAAGCTGGAATCAAGATTGCCAGGAGAAATACTCACAGCCTCATATAAGCTGTGATACCACTCCAATGGCAGAAAGTGAAGAGGAACTAAAGAGCCTCTTGATGAGGGTGAAAGGAGAGTGAAAAAACTGGCTTAACACTCAGCATTTAAAAAAAAAAAAACCCAAGGTCATGGCATCTGGTCCCATCACTTTATGACAAATAGAAGGGGGAAAAGTGGAAGCAGTGGCAAATTTTCCTCTTCTTGGGCTCTAAAAATCACTGCAGATGATGGCTGCAGCCTTGAAATTAGAAGAAGCTTGCTTCTTGGAAGGAAAGTTATGACAAATCTAGGCAGTGTATTAAAAAGCAAAGACATCACTTTGCTGACAAAGGTCCATATAGTCAAAGCCATGTTCTTTCCAATAGTCATGTACAGATATGAGAGGTGGACCATAAGGAAGGCAGAGCACCAAAGATATTATGCTTTTGAACTGTGGTATTGGAGAAGACTCCCAAGAGTCCCTTGGATAGTAAGGAGATCAAACCAGTCAGTCCTAAAGGAAATCAATCCTGAATACTCATTGGAGGGACTGATGCTGAAGTTGAAACTCCAGTACTTTGGCCACCTGGTGAAAAGAGCAGACTCATTGGAAAAGACCCTGGTGCTGGGAAAGATTGAAGGCAAAAGGAGAAGAGGGAGACAGAGGATGAAATGGGTGCCAGCACCAATTCATTCAGTGGACGTGAACTTGGGCAAACTCCAGGAGATAGTGAGGGTCAGGGAGGCCTGGAGTGCTGCAATCCATGGGGTCAGAGTCGAACATGACATAGCCGCTGAACAACAAGAAAGATTCAAAGGGTTTTGAGAAGCTAATACTTTTTCCCCTCAATCCTCTTGTACTCTGACTCATTGTTCTCCAATCTGTGGTTTTGATGAAGCATGAAATAAGTGTTTGATGCACAAATGAATTTGAGAAATTCTGAGTTAGATAAGGAGTATCTATGTTCATATGTTTATTATTTCTGAACTACAGATATTTCTATAGGTTTAACCGAGGTTTCATCTCATCTTATTTTCCTGGAAATATATTTTGGTTGGGATTAACGTTATCAGCATGTCAGAAAATTTGAAAGTCTGAACAACAACATCAGAAGCATAAATAGTAGAATGCTATAAATAACTTTATCACATAGATAGGTTTCATAGAATGTTATTGAGATCTATCACTGAATGAAATAGTGATCACTATCCCCTCCAAACTCCCAGAGAAATGGGATAGTGATCATTATTAATGATCACTTATTAGTACCCTTCAGATTTTGCCCATATTAAGATCATGTGTGTGCATCTTCTTTATTTCTGGAAACCATAAACTTGTTAATACAGCACACATACACAAATGTCTGAATATACACTTAATATAGTAAAATGCCACTGAAAAACAGAGACCATGCTACATTTATCTCTTTAACCATGGAGTACTTAGCACACTGTCTTGTAGCCATTTAAAGCCCTTTATATGTTCACTTAAAGAAGATATATAAAGGGAAACTGGGTAGTAACAACCTCTAAAAAGGTGCAGACTACCTTACGTACATGGAAGGGTGTTTTGGATTGAATTTGGATTTGGGAATCTAATTTTTATCCATTTATTTTCCATTTGTTTAAATTTTTTGAAGTGATATTAGTCTGGCCAGGCAGATATTTCATGGAAGGAAATATGTGAATTAGAACACTTAGAATTGTATGCTGGAATGCACGTGTTATACTCCATACTTTCAGTTCAGTTTAGTCACTGAGTTGTGTCCGACTCTTTATGACCCCATGGACTACAGCTCGCCAAGCCTCCCTGTCCATCACCAGCTCCCAGAGCTTACTCAAATTCATGTCCATTGAGTCGGTGATGCCATCCAACCATCTCATCCTCTGTCGTCCCCTACTCCTCCTGCCCTCAATCTTTCCCAGCATCAGGGTCTTTTCAAATGAGTGAGCTCTTTGCGTCAGGTGGTCAAAGTATTGGAGTTTCAGCTTCAGCATCAGTCTTTCCAATGAATATTCAGGACTGATTTCCTTTAGGATGGACTTTAGTCAAAAGTAATTTTTATTTTATAACCATAACTGAGTACTTAATATATTTTGTGCTATATTAGTAAAGTGTGATCACTAAAATTTTTACTTTTGAAAATTTATGTACCATATTATAACAGTGTATCACCTTTAGAAAAATAACAGTTTTATAATTTACACAAAATGTTTGCATTTCTTTTTTTCATATTCTAAAAGATATTAAAGTCTTATATGGCAAAAGGTATTGGTTACTGATACAAAATGTTTGCATTTCTTTTTTTCATATTCTAAAAGATATTAAAGTCTTGTATGGCAAAAGGTATTGGTTACTGATACATCGCATAATTGAAAAATGGACAATTTAAATTTCAATATGCATTAGTTTAACTGTATTCCAGAATCATTCCTTTGAAGTCATTGTTGAAAATGACCTTTAAATTTCTCTCTCAGTCGTTAGCTTATAACTTCACCAGCACTTAACATTTTTCAAAACTTAAAAGTGGTGGTATATGAAAGCTACTGCTGCTCATATAATATAAATATCTCGAGGTATGCAAAGTCAGTTCACATTCTATTTTCTGACCTTCTTGATGGAGTATTAAATGTCTAATGTCATGCATCGTTAAAGGAAAATAAATTTTAGTTGAATATAGTTGTTTTACAGTATTGTATTAGTTTTAGGTATACAGAAGTGTGATTCATTATTTTTATGGATTATACTCCATTAAAAGTTAACTACAAAATAATGACTGTAATTATTGTGCTATATGTTTAAAATACTTACTGATAAACTAGATACAATATCTTATTTAAAGCTCTAATTTTGATTGTTTTATTATAAGCATTTTTATAATTCAAATATTTTGTTCTTTTTAATGTGTTTTTAAAAGTTAACTGTATTTTGTTATCTTACATCAAAGGTAAGGGGATCATTAGATTTTAACATTTTGCAACCAGTCTTTTAGTTCAATAATAGGCTACTTTTATATATAGTAAAACTTATTGGTGTCAATTCTCTTCATTAAGGACCACGAACAATAGCAGAAGGCACTTTATTGCACTCTGCCTTTCCAATGTTGCTTTTATGCTTCCCTGGCAATTTGCTCAGTTTATACTTTTTACACAGGTAAGATGATTTTAAACTTATTTAAGTTGAATGCAAGATGTACTTGGTTGTTTCCATCGAAAAAAATTTTTTGTTGACGTATAGTTGATTTACAATGCTGTGCTAATTTCTGCTATACAGCAGAGTGACTCAGTTATACACATATATGCATTCTTTTATAAATGTTCTTTTTTATTTTGGAGAAATTTTAAATATGATTATATTTGTGTCCTAATAGATTTTCAAAATATTGCATGATTATAAAGTTGACATACATGTTTGATTTTTTTAAAATTACGTAATCCTACCTTCTGTTAATGTGTTCGTTAGGCCGATATTAAAGGTCAACCTGTAAAATGGGATTTTTGCTCTTATTTTAATTCATAATTTTTCCTATTGGTATTCGAAGTGATCTCTGTAATTCTACCTGTAGATTCTCCTTTTGCCTGAGTAATCATTTTAGGTGACAAGCTGCGTAACGTGATAAGGGCCACTTAAACTATTCATGCTAGGGGATTTCTGCTTCTAATCCAGCTAAATGTTGACTCTTTTGTCTGAAGAGCAGAATCTTACTGGACACCATTTCTCAGAGCTTTAATCTTGATATTATGGAGTAAACTGAGACCATATCCTGTTACCCCAAACAACTAAGTAATTAATGTCAAGAAACTGAGCTGGGGAAGCAGAAAGTGAAAGTGTTCATCACTCAGTTCAAATTTTTTTTTTCTTTTTTTTTCATCACTCAGTTCAGTTCAGTCGCTCAGTCATGTCCAACTCTTAGGGACCCCATGGACCGCAGCACACCAGACCTCTCTGTCCATCACCAACTCCCGAAGTTCACCCAAACTCATGTCCGTTGAGTCGGTGATGCCATCCAACCATCTTGTCCTCTGTGGTCCCCTTCTCCTCCTGCCCTCAATCTCGTGCGTTAGGGTCTTTTCAAATGAGTCAGCTCTTCGCATCAGGTGGTCTCTTGCCAGCTATTTCTGGTCTCATGGACTATAGCCCACCAGGGTCCTCTGTCTATGGAATTCTCCAGCCAAGCATACTGGAGTGGGTTGCTATTTCCTACTCTGGGGTATCTTCATGACCCAGGGATCAAACCTGGTTCTTCCACACTGCGGTCAGATTCTTTACCATCTGAGCCACCAGGGATGCAGAGTAAAAGATCAATTTTGATGAAATTTCCTACTATGAATTTTTGTTAGAACTCCTTTCCACTTAGCTAACAAACACTGATAATGTGTAAAGACATTCTTTATTGGCAGTGAGAAGTTCTGCCAAGAATCTTTTGTATATGGAATTGTCTATAAAAAATGAAGTTATCCCGGCCGGCTGGGAGAGGGGAAGCAGACCGGCGGGCCATGGCAGGCTCCACGCTCAGGTTTTCGCTGCTGCTGGCGGCAGCGTTCGCTGGGCGGGCGACGGCCCTGTGGCCATGGCCCCATAGTTTTAAAAAAAAAAAAAAAAAAAATGAAGTTATAATCTCAATTTAGTTTATGCCACATGTCTAAAGCATATTTAGAATCTTCACTCTGCCTTACTTCCTTATATTTGATCTATAACTATTAATAACACGGAATTTCTATGGTTTTCATTATTTGCATATGCCAACATAGTAGAATAGATTTCCAATGTACATCATTTCCTTGCAAGCAAGTGTATTAATTTAGTGGTGCTGATGAAACTGTTTAGTTCTTTGGGTAATTTTGATATTGCCTTAATGGTTTTTTATCCATTCAAAAGATATACTAGACTTTTATTTTTTAAATTTTTTATTGAGCTATTATTAACATTTTGTAAAGTTAAAGTGTACAGTGTATTGATTTGATACATTATTATATTACAATATGATTATCACCTGATTAGTATCATAGTGTTAGTTAACACCTCTATCAAGTCACAAAATTATTATTTCATTTTTGTGGTGAGAGCATTTAAGATCTAGTCTCTTAGCAACTGTGACTTATCTAGTATAGTATTGACTATAATAACTCTGCAGTACATTAGATCTCCAGGACTTACTCATCTTCTCAGTTCAGTCTCGCTCAGTTGTGTCCGACTCTGCGATTCATCTTCTAGTTGCAAATTTATGCGCTTTGTCCAACATCTCTCTCATTCCCCTACCCCCAAGCCCCCAATCAACATTCTACTCTCTGTTTTGACAAGTTTGGCTTTTTTAGATTCCACATAAGGTGATATGGAGTGTTGAGTTGGCCAGAAAGTTCGTTTGGTTTTTTTCCTGTGAGAAGTTAACAGAAACCAAACAAACTTTTTGGCCAACCTAGTCTTTATCTGAATTCTCTCACATAGTATAATGCCCTCAAGGTCCATCTGTGTTGTCACAAATGGCAGGATTTCCTTCTTTCTCATGGTTGAGTATTATTCCATAGTGTGTGTGTGTATACACTTCTTCTGTATCCATTCATCTATTGATGGACACTTAGTTTGTTTTCATACCTTGGCTATTGTGAATATAGATGTGCAGGGATCTCTTCAATACTCTGTTTTCATTTCCTCTGGAATATGTACCCAGAAGTGGGATTGCTGGATCATATGGTAGTTGTATTTTAAATTTTTTGAGGAAACTCCATACTGTTTTCCATAGTGGCTCCACCAGTTTACATTTCTACTAACAGCGCATGCCATACAACCAGTTAATCCTAAAGGAAATCAGTCCTGAATATTCAGTGGAAGGACTGATTCTGAAGCTGAAACTCCGATAGTTTGGCCACGTGATGTGAAGAACCGACTCATTGGAAAAGACTTTGATCCTGGGAAAGATTGAAGGCAGGAGGAGAAGGGGACAACAGAGGATGGGATGGTTGGATGGCATCACTTACGTGATGGACATGAGTTTGAGTAGGCTCTGGGACTTAGTAATGGACAGGGAATCCTGGCTTGCTGCAGTCCATGGGGTCACAAAGAGTCAGACACGACTGAGTGAGTGAACTGAACTCAACAGTGCATGCACAAGTGTTCCCTTTCTTCCACATCCTCACCAACATTTGTTTTCTTTTGTCTTCTTGATTATAGCCATTCTAATACATGTGAGCGGATATCTCATTGTGGATTTGATTTCATTTCCTGATAGTTAGTGATGTTGAGAGGAGAAGGCAATGGCACCCCACTCCAATACTCCTGCCTGGAAAATCCCATGGGTGGAGGAGCTTGGTAGGCTGCAGTCCATGGGGTCGCTAAGAGTTGGAAAAAACTGAGCAACTTCACTTTCACTTTTCTCTTTCATGCATTGGAGAAGGAAATGGCGACCCACTCCAGTGTTCTTGCCTGGAGAATCCCAGGGACGGGGGAGCCTGGTGGGCTGCCGTCTATGGGGTCGCACAGAGTCGGACACGACTGAAGTGACTTAGCAGCAGCAGCAGCAGTGATGTTGAGTGTCTTTTCATGTATCTGTTGGCCAATTGGATGTCTTCTTTCAAAAAATATTCATTTTTCTTCTACCAATTTTTAATCATTTTTTGTTATTGAGTTGTGGAGTTCTTTATGCATTTGGGATATTAATCTTTCACCTAATATGTGCTCTGCAGATATTTTCTCCCATTGCATAGGTTGCCTTTTCTTTCTTTTTTTTTTTGGTGTGCATGAGGTTTTTTAGTTTGATATAGTTTCACTTGTTGATTTTTGCTTTTGTTGCTTGTGTTTTTGGTGTTACAATCCAAAAGATCATTGAAAAGACCGAGGTCAGGGAGCTTATTCCCCAGGTTTTCTTCTAAAAGTTTTGTGGCATCTGGTTTTATATTTAAGTCTTTAAAATTCATTTTAATTATTTTTTGTGAATGATGTGGATAGAAGTCCAATTTTATGAGAATATCCAGTTTTCTTGCCACCATTTATTTAAGACATTATCTTTCCCCCTAAGTATTCTTGGTTTCTGTGTCAAATATTAGTTGACTGTATATACATGGGTTTATTTCTGGCCACTCAGTCTGTTCCACTGGTATGTATATTATTTATTCCTGAACTGTACTGTTTTGATTTCTATAGTTGATAGTGTAATGGCAACTTCTTTTTTTCTCTTTCTGCTTTTGGGGTTCTCTCTGTCTCTAATTTTTGACAGTTTCATCATGGTGTGCTTTAGGGAAGGTCTTTTTGAGTCATAGTGATCGGGTGATTTATTAGCTTTGTGAACTTGAATGTCCAGATTTCTTTGTAGGTTTGGAAGTTCTCAACTGTTATTTCTTTAAATAAACTTTCTACCTCTTCTCTTTCTCTTCTCATAAAACTCCAGTGATTCTGATGTTTGATCATTTGATGTTTTCATATAGATCAGGTAGGCTTTCTTCACTGTTTTTTCATTGTTTTTTTCTTTGTTCTCCTCTGATAGAGTATTTCAAGAGTTCCTATCTAACTCACTGTTTTGTCTGCTGTTTGGTCTCTTCTGATGTTGATACTCTGTTGCATGTTTCATTTCATTGATTGAATTCTTCAGTTCCAGAATTTATTTGGTTCTTTTTAAAATAATTTTTTTTTAATTTTTCAGCACTTTATTTTTTTTTGATAAATTTAACGCCTTTTATTGCCATACCTCATTTTACTGTGCTTTGCTTTAGTGAGCTTTATAGATACATGTTTTGTTTTGTTTTTTTTCCTTGTTAATTTTCTGTTTAGTTGATCTATCCATAAGTGTGAGTGGGGTATTAAAGTCTCCCACTATTATTGTGTTATTGTTAATTTCTCCTTTCATACTTGTTAGGATTTGTCTTACATACTGCGGTGCTCCCATGTTGGGTGGATATATATTTATAATTCTTATATCTTCTTCTTGGATTGATCCTTTGATCATTATGTAGTGACCTTCTTTGTCTCTTTTCACAGCCTTTGTTTTAAAGTCTAATTTATCTGATACGAGTATTGTGACTCCTGCTTTCTTTTGGTCCCAATTTGCATGGAAAATCTTTTTCCAGCCCTTCACTTTCAGTCTGTATGTGTCCCCTGTTTTGAGGTGGGTCTCTTGTAGACAACATATGTAGGGGTCTTGTTTTTGTATCCATTCAGCCAGTCTTTGTCTTTTGGTTGGGGCATTCAACCCATTTACGTTTAAGGTAATTACTAATAAGTATGATCCCGTTGCCATTTACTTTATTGTTTTGGGTTCGAGTTTATACACCATTTTTGTGTTTCCTGTCTAGAGAATATCCTTTAGTATTTGTTGGAGAGCTGGTTTGGTGGTGCAGAATTCTCTCAGCTTTTGCTTGTCTGAAAAGCTTTTGATTTCTCCTTCATACTTGAATGAGATCCTTGCTGGGTACAATAATCTGGGCTGTAGGTTATTTTCTTTCATCATTTTAAGTATGTCTTGCCATTCCCTCCTGGCTTGAAGAGTTTCTATTGAAAGATCAGCTGTTATCCTTATGGGAATTCCCTTGTGTGTTATTTGTTGTTTTTCCCTTGCTGCTTTTAATATTTGTTCTTTGTGTTTGATCTTTGTTAATTTGATTAATATGTGTCTTGGGGTGTTTCTCCTTGGGTTTATCCTGTTTGGGACTCTCTGGGTTTCTTGGACTTGGGTGATTATTTCCTTCCCCATTTTAGGGAAGTTTTCAACTATTATCTCCTCAAGTATTTTCTCATGGTCTTTCTTTTTGTCTTCTTCTTCTGGAACCCCTATGATTCGAATGTTGTAGCGTTTAATATTGTCCTGGAGGTCTCTGAGATTGTCCTCATTTCTTTTAATTCGTTTTTCTTTTATCCTCTCTGATTCATTTATTTCTACCATTCTATCTTCTAATTCACTAATCCTATCTTCTGCCTCTGTTATTCTACTATTTGTTGGCTCCAGAGTGTTTTTAATTTCATTTATTGCATTATTCATTATATATTGACTCTTTTTTATTTCTTCTAGGTCCTTGTTAAACCTTTCTTGCATCTTCTCAATCCTTGTCTCCAGGCTATTTATCTGTGATTCCATTTTAATTTCAAGATTTTGGATCAATTTCACTATCATTATTTGGAATTCTTTATCAGGTAGATTCCCTATCTCTTCCTCTTTTGTTTGGTTTGGTGGGCATTTATCCTGTTCCTTTATCTGCTGGGTATTCCTCTGTCTCTTCATCTTGTTTAAATTGCTGAGTTTGGGAGTCCTTTCTGTATTCTGGCAGTTTGTGGAGTTCTCTTTATTGTGGCGTTTCCTCGCTGTGTGTGGGTATGTAGAGGTGGCTTGTCAAGGTTTCCTGGTTAGGGAAGCTTGTGTCGGTGTTCTGGTGAGTGGAGCTGTATTTCTTCTCTTTGTTCAGTCGCGCTATGGAGAGGGAGGGAGGGATGCTGCAAACAAATGACACTGGCGTGCGCTCACAGTGCCTCAGCCACACTGGGTCTGCCCCCGCTCACGGCGCGTGTAGCCTCCCTGCCCACACTGCTCAGGCTCTAGGTTGTTCCGCCGGGAACAATCCGAGGCTGGCCCTGGGTTGCATGCACCTCCCAGGTCCAAGCCGCTCAGGTTCAGGCACTCAGGTAGTCCTCAGAGGCGCAGACTCAGTTGGGGCTGCGTTTTGTGCTCTTCCCAGGTCCGAGCAGCTCAGGTGATGAGGTGTTTGGCGAGCGCCAATGCTGCGACTTATCGCCTCCCCGCCACTTGGTTATCTGGGTGTAAAACCGGCGTACCTTCTCAGGCAGATGTTGACCGTCCAGACCCCCAATAAGTTTTAGTTAGCAAAGAAGCCAGTTTTATAGATAATGTCTCTCTGGGGCTGCGATTGCCCCCTTCCGACTCTGGCTGCCTGTCACCGGAGGGGGAAGGTTTGCAGCCGGCTACCTCTGTTTAGTCCTTTGTTCCGTGCGCGGGCTGGCGGTGTCTTAGGTTAGGGCTGGCTTTTCGCATGGTAGATATCCCACAGTCTGGTTTGCTAGCCCAAGTTATTTCGCTCAGATAGTGCTCAGGGTATTCAGGCCAGATTCTTACTCTCAGCGATGCAGCCCGCGCCGCGCCTCCCTGCCCAGCCCCCGCTTGCTAATGGCGGATGCAGGCGTCTGCGCTGCTTCTCCGCTGGAGGAGTTACCATAGGGCTCGCAATCTGCGAGTTTTAATTGTTTATTTATTTTTTCTCCCTGTTATGTTGTCCTCTGTGCTTCCAAAGCTCGGCACGGATTCGGCAGTGAGAAGGTTTCCTGGTGTTTGGAAACTTCTCTGTTTTTAAGACTCCCTTCCCGGGACGGAACTCCGTCCCTCCCTCTTTTGTCTCTTTTATTGTCTTTAATATTTTTTCCTACCTCCTTTCGAGGAGTTGGGTTGCTTTTCTGGGTGCCTGATGTCCTCTGCCGGCATTCAGAAGTTGTTTTGTGGAATTTACTCGACGTTTAAATGCTCTTTTGATGAATTTGTGGGGGAGAAAGTGTTTTCCCCGTCCTACTCCTCCGCCATCTTGGCGCCTTCCCCTTTCTGGTTCTTTTTAAAATAATTTTTATCTCTTTGTTAATCTTCTCATGTTGTTCATATACTGTTTTCCTAATTTCATTGAATTGTGTTTCTGTGTTTTCTTGTAGCTCATTGAGTTTCCACAAAAATAATTTTGAATTCTTTATCAGGTAAATCATAGAGTTCTGGGTAGTTGATCAATAGAATAAACCTGTAACAATTTATGCATTCTGTGACTCTGAGGTTCTGTGGCCTTGCTTGAGCTTGCTCCATGAGGCACTTGATAATGTGTTGAAAAGAGGTTTGCTGAGACATTTGTGTCCTTGCCTTTTTCCCACACCACCAGCAAGTAAGTTTCTTTAGGGTGAAGATAGCATTGGTCCTCTGGTATCCATTGAATAGATTTGAATTTATAGCCTCGTTTCCAGAAAACTGTACTTTAAGCTCCAAGCAATTAAGTTGTAAGCAAAATTCACAGAAACTATATTCAGGTAAATTGGTTGTTACTTGGAAGTTATCAACCATCTCCAACTGGTACTTCTTGAAATAAAAATTTCTTTGTAATTCTTTTTTTTTTTTAAACTTTACAATATTGTATTGGTTTTGCCAAATATCGAAATGAATCCACCACAGGTATACATGTGTTCCCCATCCTGAACCCTCCTCTCTCCTCCCTCCTCATACCATCCCTCTGGGTCGTCCCAGTGCACCAGCCCCGAGCATCCAGTATCGTGCATCAAACCTGGACTGGCAACTCGTTTCTTACATGATATTTTACATGTTTCAATGCCATTCTCCCAAATCTTCCCACCCTCTCCCTCTCCCACAGAGTCCATAAGACTGTTCTATACATCAGTGTCTCTTTTGCTGTCTCGTACACCAGGTTATTGTTACCATCTTTCTAAATTCCATATATATGCATTAGTATACTGTATTGGTGTTTTTCCTTCTGGCTTACTTCACTCTGTATAATAGGCTCCAGTTTTATCCACCTCTTTAGAACTGATTCAAATGTATTCTTTTTAATGGCTGAGTAATACTCCATTGTGTATATGTACCACTGCTTTCTTATCCATTCATCTGCTGATGGACATCTAGGTTGCTTCCATGTCCTGGCTATTATAAACAGTGCTGCGATGAACATTGGGGTACACGTGTCTCTTTCCCTTCTGGTTTCCTCAGTGTGTATGCCCAGCAGTGGGCTTGCTGGGTCATAAGGCAGTTCTATTTCCAGTTTTTTAAGGAATCTCCACACTGTTCTCCATAGTGGCTGTACTAGTTTGCATTCCCACCAACAGTGTAAGAGGGTTCCCTTTTCTCCACACCCTCTCCAGCATTTATTGCTTGTAGACTTTTGGATCGCAGCCATTCTGGCTGGCGTGAAATGGTACCTCATGGTGGTTTTGATTTGCATTTCTCTGATAATGAGTGATGTTGAGCTTCTTTTCATGTGTTTGTTAGCCATCTGTATGTCTTCTTTGGAGAAATGTCTATTTAGTTCTTTGGCCCATTTTTTGATTGGGTCATTTATTTTTCTGGAATTGAGCCATAGGAGTTGCTTGTATATTTTTGAGATTAGTTGTTTGTCAGCTGCTTCATTTGCTATTATTTTCTCCCATTCTGAATTCTTAAATGAATTATCCGTCATTGTTTTACTTCTACAACAAATCCATAATCTGGTCACTGCTGAATGTTAAGTTGCATGGGACTTTTCAAAGGCTCAAACAAAAGAATTCCTGGGTCCAGTCATAATTGTGATTGTGAATGCAGTCATCTAAAATACAAGAAATGTTAATATTGTAATTCACAGGTGAGCTCTGCAATTTTTAATGAAATAAAATACAGCCAGAATAAAATGTCATATAGTTAGAATCACAGATCATGTCACTTTTTTAGACTGTCTTCTTTCACTTAGGCATATGTATTTTAGGTTCCTCCATGTCTTTTCATGAAATGATAGCTTGTTTCTTTTCACTGATGAATAGTATTCCATTGTCTGAATGTACCACAGTTTGTTTATCCATTCACCTCTTGAAACGATCGTGACTAGTCACCAAATAACATGATTTGGGATTCTGTAAAAATTCATGTGAAGGTTTTGAGTGGGCAAAAGATTTCAGCTCAGTTGGGTAAGTGCCCAGGATTGTGATTGATGGGCTGTATGGTAAGACTGATTTTGTAAGAAATTGCCAGTTGTGTCAAGGTTTTGAATTTTGGCCACTCTAATAGGTGTGTAGAAGTATCTTGTTTTTCTGATTTACAGTTCCCTAATGTAGTATTGTCTTTTGCATCCTTATATGTGCTTAGTTGCCCTCTGCGTATCTTCTTTGATTAGGTATTTGTTCTGATATTTTGCCCATTTTTGAATTGGGTTATTTGTTTTCTTATTTCTGAGTTTTGAGAGTTCTTAGTATTTACATGCTAGACCTTTATTAGATATGAGTTATGTAATGATTTTCTCACAATACCTGGCTTGTCTTTTAGTTTTTTTTATAGTGTCTTTTGTGGAGCTGGAATTTTTAATTTTAAGGAAGCTCAGTTTTATCAGTTTTTTTCCATGAATCATGCTTATGCTTGTCTATCTAAAAACTCATCCTTAAACAAGATCACCTTGATTTTCTCCTATATTATCTTTTAGAAGTTTTTTAATCTGTGTTCTACATTTAAATCTAAGATAAATTTGAGTCAGTGTTTTGAAAGACGTAATATATAGATCTAGATTTTTTTTTTTATACATGCATGTCCAAGTCTTCCAGCACATTTTACTGAAAAGACTGTCATTTCTCCACTGAATTACCTTTGCTCTGTTGTCAAAGCTCAGTTGCCTCTGATTGTGTGGATCTGTTTTGGGACCTTCTATTTTATTCCTTTGGTCAGTTTGTTTATTTTTTCTCCAGTACCATGATGTCTTGATTACAGAAACTTTATAGTAAGTCTTAAAGTCAGTCAGTTTCATACTCTATTTGAGTGTTTACTCTTTACCTTTGGTTATAAGCAGTTTTTACTACGACATGTCTAAGTGTGGTTAGGTTTTATTTGTTATAATTTAGCCTTTGCTGGGGGTTAGTAATACTTTATGAATCAGGGCTTCATTTTTTTTTTTTTCTGTAGATTTTGGGAACTTCTCAGGTACAATGTCTTTTAAGTATAAATCCCTCAACCCTTTCTGAGATATAAAGTATGATCTTTACACTGTATGTTTTACATGTCTTGTGTTCTTTCATATGTTGTTCATCCTTTTGCCACTTTATACTTTCTTCTGATCCTTCTTCCAATTTATCACTTGTTTGCTTGCGTTTCACCTGCTTTTAAACCTATCTTTGACTTCTTACTATTGATTATTGTAATACTAGTTGTACATTTTTATTTTATTTTTTATGGCTTTCAGTACCCTCCTGGAATTTTCAATCTTCTGTATTATTTCTGTGCATATGTGAAACATAAAGTCTATGTCTGATGATACCACACATGTTTTTGAGTGATTTGTGAGCTAAGATATAGTTTTTACATTTTTATAATGTTGTTTAAAAAACATAGAAGAATATACAATTGAGTCTGTATGTGGCCTATAAATCATAATACATTTACTATCTGACTTTTTCCATAAAAAGTTTGCTGACCCCTGAACTAGATTTAGATTCTTCTTAGATCTGTTGATGTTGTCTTAGTGATAATTTCATATCTCCTCCTATATCTGATTAGTTTTGATATGGCATTGGACATTGTACATGAACAATTTGAGTTCAATAGAGTTAATTTGAGACTATGATGATATTCACTTCTTTCAGAGAAAATTAAATTTTCTTCCAGCAGGCAAATACAGGGACTAACAATCTTTAATCATACTCCTGCAATCAGAGAATGAGATAATTCAAAGATGGGATTCAGTATTTTGGAGGGATGCTTTGATTTCTGGTTGCTTCTCATCTTAGGGGCTTCCCAGGTAGCTTAGCGGTAAGGAATCCACCTGCCAATGCAGAGACACAGGAGACATGGGTTCAATCCCTGTGTTGGGAAGATTCCCTGGAGGAGGAAATGGCAACCCACTCCAGTATCCTTGCCTGGAGAATATCTGGACAGAGGAACACTGGGGGCTGCAGGCCATGGGGTTGCAAAGAGTGAGACGTGACTGAGCGACTGAGCACTCATGCTTACAGTATAACTCTTCAAAGTCCCAACCAAATCTTGAGGACTTAGCAGGGATCTCACTCTTGGGATTACCTGACTGCTGAGTATGTAGAAACCTCTCAACTGCCTCTCAGCTGGCAGGCATCTGCTGCTGATGGAATTGGCAGATGCCTCTGGAAGAAACGTGATCCAAAATGTCATGCTCATCTGTGTAGATTTCTATCTTTTCTCTGCTCTTACCTTCCTAATTCTTTTATGCCTTATAGGTTGTTGTTGTGTAGTTGCTAAGTCGTGTCTGACTCTTTTGCAACCCAATAGGCTGTAGCCTGCCAGGCTCCTCTGTCCATGTGATTTCCCAGGCAAGAATACTGGAGTGGATTGCCATTTTCTTCTCCAGGGTATCTTCCCAAGCCAGGAATTGAACCCATGTCTCCTGCTTGGCAAGTGGATTCTTTATCACTGAGTCACTGGGAAGCCTTTCATACAGGTAGTTTTAGTATTTTTTCGAGCTGTTCTAGTCATTAGTGAGGAGGTTGGTTCACATTATTCTGACTCTAATTATTAGAAATATGACTGTCCTCTTACAATTACTTTGCTAATGAATAGAGAAATGCTTTTCTACATTTTTTTCACTTCTGCTTTTTTATGTTTTTATTTCAGATAGCCTCATTATTTCCTATGTATGTTGTGGGGTACATTGAGCCAAACAAGTTTCAAAAGATAATTCATGCAAACATGGTAATGTTTTAAATACTTATAAGTCATATATTAAAATAAGATTTCAGAGTTTATAAAATAGAACTGACTGTGTTATATATCTCCTCTCAGGTAGTGTTTAATACATATGATGTTGATAATATTAGAAGGATAACTGAATGACATATTAGAGCAACTATACTTTCAACTAGACTGCAGATGTTTTGTACTCAATGAAACTTTAAAATTTTTTGTTTTATTATTATTGTTGCTACTTTTGAAACTGCCTTTTCTCTCTGAGGCCAGAGGTTTTTAATACTTTGCAGGACTGTAAATTTTTTCCATTATTGTTTTTATATTAGTTTCCAAACACATCTCCTTTAAGAAAATAAAAAATGAAAATCTTTAATAAGAATGTAAAATAAAACTTCCTTATTGAGAGAAGTCCTCAAGTAGTTTAACAAAACTCAGATTAGAAAACTAATACTTATAACTAAGTCTTTCTTTTTATATCACTCCATTATTAAATCAGTAGAAATAATAGTTTTTTCTTTATACTACTACTACTACTAAGTCGCTTCAGTCGTGTCCGACTCTGTGCGACCCCATAGACGGCAGCCCACCAGGCTCCCCCGTCCCTGAGATTCTCCAGGCAAGAACACTGGAGTGGGTTGCCATTTCCTTCTCCAATGCATGAAAGTGGAAAGTGAAAGTGAAGTCGCTCAGTCGTGTCTGACTCTTAACGACCCCATGGACTGTAGCCTACCAGGCTCCTCTGTCCATGGGATTTTCCAGGCAAGAGTACTGGAGTGGGGTACCATTGCTTTTTCTTTGTGCCAGGTTGCAAATGAGAAAAAAATTAAATTCTGTTATATAGTATTTATGGTGTTGAAGATACTTACAGCCTGTCAGTGTGTTGAAATTCTGTTATCACTTGGTCAAGATCTATTTATTAATATTCTATGCAAATAAAGTTTATATTAGAAATGACTGTATCCTTGTAGACAAAGTATGAATTATGATATTTATTTAATAACTATAAAATGTATTTTTTTCAATTTTCAGATTTCAGTTTTGCTTTGTTTTGTATTCATGTTTGGAAATCCAATGTATTTATCTTCTTACTATTCTTCATCTCTGATAATAACATTGGTGAGTGTTTGTTAAGCTCATAAAGATTTTTTTTTTACCTTCAAATAGCAATTTTAACCATTTAATGTAGGTGAGAAAGAATAAATGGGTTTCTCAAGTGGCACTAGTGATGAAGAATCTGCCTGCCGATGCAGGAGATGCAAAAGATGTGGGGTCAATCCCTGGGTCAGGAAGATCCCCTGGAGTAGGAAATGGCAACCTGCTCCAGTATTCTTGCCTGAAAAATTCCATGGACAGAGGAGCCTAATGGGTTATAGTCCATGAAGTCACCAAGAGTCGGACAAGACTGAGCACAACAACAGTTAACAAGAACAAATAGGGCCCTTTCTGGATTATTACTCACATGAGAAGTTTTCCCAAGATAATGCTTTTCTCTATCTCATCCTTCAAAAATAATATAAGGAAGGTTTACCTTTTTAAGCCGATACCCCAGTAACTATTTTTTAAATAATAAAGTAATGACTTACTTTTTAAAATATGCCATAATTTATGATAAAAATTATTTATTTCCTTCTAAGTCACTTCAGTAGGCTAAATACTTATTGCAGTGACACTGCCATTGCCCAAAGCATTTTTGGAATTCCTCTGAATTGCCTTCACAGACTGTGGCACATTCTTTTGAATATCTTCAATGCTGGCAAATCTGCGTCTTTCAAGGGTGGATTTGATTTTTGAAAACGACCAAAGTCTTGTGACTAAGGTGGGTGATTGGACTGGGTAATACAGATCTTGATCAAAATATGGTGTGACAATAAAGTAATAAGACCGATTTTCTTGCACCCACAAGGAAATAAACTCTGAATTATAAAGTTTATAAAGAGGAGTTCCAAACTGTTTTGAGCAATGGCAACCTAATTAGAATAAGTGTATAGTCTCCTCATGTAACTTACTTTCATGGAATAACTCTCATTTGAAGTTGTATTTGGAATGGTGGTTCAGTAAATCAGTTTTATTACCTTATAGTCACACTTTTGATGTTCATATGCCAGTACCTGGAATGTTCTCCTTCACTGGAATGTTCCTGGGATATTCCCTTTCCACAATGATCAGAAAATGATAATACAGAAATACAAAAATACAGCACTTTTCCACATATGGTGCATTGATTGAATCTTTCGAGATTTAAGGTTTTTTCCTTCACTTTTCAAAGTTGAAGTATAGTTGTTTTACAATGTTGTGCCAGTTTCTGCTGTAGAGCAAAGTGACTCAGTTACACACACACACACACACACACACACATATATATTCTTTTTTTTTTTTAAACTTCACAATATTGTATTGGTTCTGCCATATTGTATTCTTGAAATTTAGGTTTTTAACATTTTTATCTCCCCATACTTTTTTTTTTTTTTTTTTGCCTCACAGTGAGTAAGCTCTCCTTTTTCTATCTCCAAAAAACACAGGCTCTTTTCAGCATTTTGTCAAACTTTTTCAGCATTACAGAGTAGAGAACTTGTTATATTCTGCTCATCCACCTCTTTTTATGAAAACCTTTTTTATTTTAAAATATAGCAGATATAGAAAGCTTTATAAAACCAATATTTCATATACTGACTAATACTGATAAGTATTAATAATACTGTTATTAAGGACTGTTATACATCCTTAAAATACCATCACCTCAAAGCCAGAACTTTTTTAACCATTCGAGAAGCCCTCCACGTGACGTAGAGGGTCTCTAAAACAGTAGCGTCTATCTTGGCTATGGTCAAGATCACTTGATCACTCCAAGCTTTTCCTTATAATTTTATCAAGTTTCTGTTTTTAATCTACAGGCTTCTAATATGTCTCCATGTATTCTTCCTGGAATATTTATTTGTTGGAAAACCTGGGTCATTGAACATGTGAAGGGTTCTGTGATCTAGATTTAACTCTCTGAGTCCTTATGAGGCAGCTTTACATCTTCTTTTGTCTTCTGTATTAATACTTGAATCTAAACCTTAGACATGTTCAAGTTTAATACCTTTGGTAAGTTGATAGTATTGTTCTTTATGCAGAAAGCACTTCTATCTGGTACCTCTCTTTTTATGATCACAGCCTCCAGTGCTTAGTACCAGATTCATTAATTCAATAAGGATTGCAAAATGCTGATCTTCTAATCCCCCAGTTACAGTTTATATATGAAAAGTACATGTCTAAATCAGTGGAGTTGGGAGGAGCTAGAAAAATATTTGAAGAAATCATGACCAAAAATTTTCCAAATTTGATGAAAATTATGATCTTCTGGATGATTCAATGAATCTCAAGTACAAGAAACATAAAGCTATATAGTAAGGCATATTATCAGTTTGTTCAAAGTCAATGATAAAATCTTAAGAGCAGCAAGAGAAGTAAGACATATTAAATATAGAAGAACAAAGAGTAAGGATGTCAGAGTTTTCATAAGAAAAAAATACAAGCAATAAAACAGTCAAGCAACATCTTTAAAATACTTAAAAATGCTATCTACAATTCTATATTCAGCAAACATGTCTTTCAAGAATGAAGGCAAAATAGAGTTTATGACCAGCAGTTTTAAAAGAAATATTAAAGAAGGTCCTTCATATGAAAGGAATATATTATAATATTAGATATCAGTCTGGCTCTATGAAAGGCACTGGAAATAGTAGCTAAAGATTTTCTACCATTTGTGACAACGTGGGTAGACCTGGACATAATACTCTGTGAAATAAATCAGACACAGAAAGGCAACTACTGTCTTTGCATTTGTGTCTCCTTTAATTTCTTTCAACAGTGTTTTCAGTGTATAAACCTTTCACCTCTTTGGTTATGTTTATCCTTACTATTTTATAATTTTTAGGCTATTGTGAATAGCATTATTTTCTTAATTTCCTTTTTAGATAGCTCATTGTTAATGTATAGAAATACAACATAGTTTCTTTATTGAGTTTGTACCCTGCTACTTTGCAGAACTTATTAGTTCTAACACTGTGTGTGTGTATAGAATCTTTAGTGTCTTCCACATTTAAGATGATGCCATCTGTGAACAGAGATAATTTTACATTTTCCTTGTTCCTGATCTTAAAGGAAAGCTTTTAGTTTTTCACTATTGAGTATGATGTTAGCAATGGGATTTTAAAATAAGATCTTAATTATGTTGAGATAATTTCCATTTAGTTTGTTGAGAGTTTTTATCATGAAAGGGCGTCAGATTTTATCAAATGTTTTTCTGCATTGATTGAAATGATTATGTGATTTTTATCCCTTGTTATGTTGAACCATCCTAGCATTGCAAAGATAATTATCACTTGACAATTGTGTGTGATCCTTTAATGTGATGTTAAATTTGGTTTGATAATATTTTGATAAGAACTTTTGCATCTGTGTTCATCTGGGATATTGGTCTATAGTTTCGTTTTGTTGTAGTGTCCTTGTCTAACTTTGGTATCAGAAACACGCTGACCTTATGCAATATGTTTGGAATTATTCCTTTCTATTCAGTTTTTTGGAAGGATTTGAGAAGGACTGACATTAGTTCTTGAAATATTTGGTAGAATTCACCAGTAAAGCCAACTGGTCCCGCTTTTCTTTTTTGAGAAATTTTTGAATGTGATTCAATATCCTTACTAGTTATAGGTGTGATCAGAGTTTTTGTTCCTTCATGATTCTGTCTTGGTAGATTATATGCTTCTAGGAATAGATCCATTTTTTAATGATATAATACATTGACATTTAATTGTTCATAGTAGTCTCTTACTTATTTTGCTTGTTTTTAGTTGTTAAAGATGGGAAAGTAAATTTCTTCCCTGTTGTACCAACTTTGACCACGAGCAAAAGTTCCCTCTTGATTGATTTTAATTATTTTTGTGGTGAAAAGTACCATGTTTCTAGGAATAAGAAATATACATCTTATACTCAGAAAATACCACTCTCTCTCCTCCTTTCCACCTCATTCTCTCCACTTTTCTTTTTACCTTGGTCCTGCCTATTTCTTTTAAAAAAAGTATTTATTTATTTGGCTGTGTTGGGTCCTAGGATCTTCATTGCATCATGTGGGATCTTTCATGGTGGCACACGGACTCTCCGTTTGTGGCGAGGGGGCCCAGCTGCTTTGAGGCGCGTGTGATCTTAGTTCCCCAACCAGGAATTGAACCTGCGTCCCATGCATTGCAGTATGGATTCTTAACCACAGGGACTTCACCAGGGAAGTCCCCTCCCTGTATCTTATAAGTGAGATAGCTCATTGGTTTTCTAGTTTACCCATTTACTTTTTTCTTTTTTGCACTAATAAATATTACATATATATTTTATCATAACCCCTCTTAATTACATGAAAGGTAGCATACTATAGTCTTTTGCATTTTTGATTTATCAGCCTATCCTGGGTATCACTTATTAACCTTTCCTGGATAGAGATCTTCAACCTTCCTTATAATTTCATAGTTAGTATTCCCTTCTGCATATTCTATAGATAATTTAAGCACTGTCCTATGTCTGGGCACTTGGTTTATTTCTTGTATTTTGCATTTACAAGCAATTTTGCATTGTATAATATGTTAAATTTATATTTTTCTGTTGTTGGAAGTTCAGGAAATCTGGTTCATCTTGGGCCAAATAGATGATACAGAATTCTCCTCCAGATCTAAATCATACACAGGCCTAAGATTTGTTTCTCATTGGAGCCTTTATTTTTCAATACCAACTTGAGAATAAACAAATACCTCCCTGTACATCTTTGTCAATTTAGACTGCTATAATAAAAATACCAGACTGGGTAGCTTTTGTAGAAATCTATTTCTTACAATTCTAAATGCTGGAATGTGCAAGATCAAGATGTCACCTGATTTAGTTCTTGGTAAGAGCTTTCTTTTTGATGTATAGACGGATATCTGCTTTGTCCTCCCATGATGGAGAAAGGGATTTTCTTTGTTATGTCTCTTCTTAGAAAGACATTAAGCCCATTTATGAAGTTCCCACTTTCATAATGTTATATAATTACCTCACAAAGTTTCCACATCTAAATATGTTGCATTTGAGATTATCATTTCAACATACAGATTTGTACAGGGATATAAATATTTAGTTGATAGCACCAAGGATCCCAGGGATTTTGAGGATCCCTGGGATCTCAAAATGTCTGCACGAGTCTTAATTAGCCTTACATAGCTTCAAGTCAATTCTGCTGCCCTCCCTTTTAATATAAGCTCACATTTGTAACACTGTAACTCTGGCCTACAGACCTCCTTAAAAACTGTCATAGGTTCTCTCCTAATTAATGGTTTAGTTTTTAAAAATCACCTCCTTTCCTTGGCACCTGATAAGTACCTTTTCTTTCTTATAAATTCAGTTAGACATATTTTTTAACATTTTAAAATATGTGGGAGTTTGGAGAGGAAGAATTCTCCTTTTGCTGGGTAACTTATGTGTACACTTGCATGGAATGTACCTTTCCCACACTATCTGCCTCCTCAGAGGAGTTTTCGTACATAAAACATCCCAAGTAACTCAGTGAGGAATTAACTTGATCCTAGAGTCAACTTTTTGGCACAGAAAGCATTTGGCTCTTACACCCCCCAAAAATTTTCCATGTTCAAATTCAGAAAAATCAACAATGAAGGAAAATGTCTGGTGATAACCAAGGTAGAAGGGGTTGGCTGCATGATTTTTGAAATGTATCATTCATATAAAATATAAATGTTAATTTTATTTAATTATTTTATTTTATATCATATGCATTTTAGGTGATAATTCTAAAGAGAAATAAAATTCAAAGATTTGGAGTATCTGAACTCCACTTTTGGGTAAGGTTCAACATTTTTACCACAATTTCTTCAAATCCTTCTTTATTTCTATAAACTGAATACAAATAATGGACTTTAAGAATTGAATGATTTATAGTTAATAAATATTAAGCTACTTTCACAAGGTGGGAAATAGTCCTTAGCAACATCTGCAAGTCCTTTTCAAGAAGTTAGTTCATTTATTTCAGCACTACTCTCAGGCCTTTCTTCTTTACTTTTCATTCTGCTATACCCCTACTACCTTGCTTTTAATTTTTTTTTCTATTTGCTTTGAGTTTTTTTTTTCTTTAGATTTAGTAACCTTCTCTTCAACATAACTCAATCTGTAGTTCTGTCCCTGCTGTCCATGTTTGTTTTTTCTGCATTTATTCATCATCAATCTTTCCTTCATCTTCCATCTTTAGATTCTTATTATCTTTGTCTTTTTAATATTTTCCTTACAATCTCACAGTTCCTTTGTAATTTCAACTCAGCCATTACCTGATCTTTGTTTCACTTGTTCCCAAATGTACACATGAGTGGCCCAGGTCACCTTTGTACTTGTGTGTTATGTTACAAAGTAAAGTAAGTATTTTATTAGGTAGGTGTTGCAATGACTTAATTCTTATAATATCAGGCAGATAACATTCTTTTACTCTGGGTCTTTAATGTACTCTTTCTAAAAAATAAAATCTGCCATATAGAAGAACTGTGTGATTACATATTATATATTGTTACGGTAAAACTGGAAAATATAAGGTAAATATCTACTCAGAATACAAATAAACAAAATGGGATGAGTTGCCAGTTTTTCATTACTGGAAGCATTCTCCCACAACCATGATGAAAATGCACTTAAGTTATTGAATCACATTACTTTTCTAATGTGTGATATATGAGTTTATTTTATTTTAGAAAAATTGGCAATGCCTGTTTTTTAAGAGATTAAACCAAGAAATCAAAAGAAAATTTAAAGATTTTTATTTAATAATTGAACTCAAAAGAAAAGCAAAGTTTTAATTACAAATTATTGTAAAATGACAGCAAGTCAGCAGTGCCTATGGATATTTAGGGAATTCTGCCAACATTGTGCTCAGAGGAAAGTTTATTGTCTTGTATATTTCCAATTTTAGATCAGAAAGAATAAAAAGCTTTCAACTCAAGAATTTCAAAGAAACAAAACTCTGAATGAGGGAAAAGTTAAGATATTATGAATATTCAGCTTCAGTTCAGTTCAGTTCAGTGGCTCAGTCATGTCCGACTCTTTGCGACCCCATGAATCGCAGCATGCCAGGCCTCCCTGTCTATCACCAACTCCCGGAGTTCACTCAGTCTCACATCCATCTAGTCAATGATGCCATCCAGCCATCTCATCCTCTGTCGTCCCCTTCTCCTCCTGCCCCCAATCCCTCCCAGCATCAGAGTCTTTTCCAATGAGTCAAATCTTCGCATGAGGTAGCCAAAGTATTGGAGTTTCAGCTTTAGCATCATTCCTTCCAAAGAACATCCAGGGCTGATCTCCTTCAGAATGGACTGGTTGGATCTCCTTGCAGTCCAAGGGACTCTCAAGAGTCTTCTCCAACACCACAGTTCAAAAGCATCAATTCTTCGGTTCTCAGCCTTCTTCACAGTCCAACTCTCACATCCATCCATGACCACAGGAAAAACCATAGCCTTGACTAGACGGACTTTTGTTGGCAAAGTAATGTCTCTGCTTTTGAATATGCTATCTAGGTTGGTCATAACTTTCCTTCCAAGGAGTAAGCGTCTTTTAATTTCATGGCTGCAGTCACCATCTGCCGTGATTTTGGAAAACATACAGCTTATATGTATGTTTTTAAACTGATATAATTAATACCACCAGTCTCTTGCAAAAGGGAGAAATGAACCACCATAGTCATCTAAACAGCTATATGGCTAATTTTTTTTGAAAAGAGTAAAAGAAAAGGCAAAACTGTTTTGAACTGACGCTTTTTTTTTTTTTACGAAAACATCTATTTTATTACTCGAAGTAATTCTTACATGCCTGTGGAATAAAGATTATGTTGCATATCTTATTCTGTCATAATTGGGAAATTTGAAAACAAGGAAATCCTTATGTTTTTGAATTGAATGATAGTAAAACAATGTATAGGAAAATTGTCACTTATGAGTGATCAAACCCTAATTTTAATATTCTTTACCATCATATGGTAAGTTGGAAGAAAGACTCTTTTTCCCCTTGCTAGGTACTAGGTATTCTCTATTTTTCGCTTCTGTGTATCTTTAGCAAAGATAAGTATTTATGACATAAAGCCTAAACAAGTACTTTTAGGCCTAAGTGATTCACTTACAGTTTTCCTCAATAGGAACAAACTCAGTGCTTAATGGGAGACCTCAGTTTTTAGTTGCAAGGTAAATATTGAATTGAGCTTATGCTGAAATTTACTCAAAACCCAAGGGGAACTCTGTGTGTATCATAAGGAATGTAAATCCTTACAAAAAGGAAAACAAAATTTTATTGGTAATCTAAAGCTCAACATTCAAGAAACTAAGATCATGGCATCTTGTCCCATCACTTCATGGGAAATAGATGGGGAAACAGTGAAAACAGTGTCAGATTTTATTTTTTGGGTTCCAAAATCACTGCAGATGGTGATTACAGCCATGAAATTAAAAGACGCTTACTCCTTGGAAGGAAAGTTGTGACCAACATAGATAGCATATTGAAAAGTAGAGGTATTACTTTGCCAACAAAGGTCCGTCTAGTCAAGGCTGTGGTTTTTCCAGTGGTCATGTATGGATGTGAGAGTTGGACTGTGAAGAAAGCTGAGCACCGAAGAATTGATGCTTTTGAACTGTGGTGTTGGAGAAGACTCTTGAGAGTCCCTTGGACTGCAAGGAGATCCAACCAGTCCATTCTGAAGGAGATCAGTCCTGGGTGTTCATTGGAAGGACTGATGCTAAAGCTGAAACGCCAATACTTTGGCCACCTCATGCGAAGAATTGATTCATTGGAAAAGACTCTGATGCTGGGAGGCATTGGGGGCAGGAGGAGAAGGGGACGACAGAGGATGAGATGGCTGGATGGCATCACCGACTCGATGGACATGAGTTTGAGTGAACTCTGGGAGTTGGTGATGTACAGGGAGGCCTGGTGTGCTGCGATTCATGGGATCACAAAGAGTCGGACACGACTGAGCTACTGAACTGAACTGAAGGTCAGGCATGAACAGTATGGTTAAGCCTAGGTTTACTCATGAACACTCAGGGAGACCTGGGTTCAGTGCCTGGGTTGGGAAGATCTCCTGGAGAAGGAAATGGCAACCCACTCCAGTGTTCTTGCCTGAAAATCCCATGGACAGAGGAACCTGGTAAGCTATAGTCTATGGGGTCGCAAAGAATTAGACACGACTGAGCAACTTCACTTTCAACTTCGCTTTACTCATGAACATAGATTTTTAAATTCCATATATACTAAAAATGACTCCATGGATCTAAAATACAAAAGAAAAGATTAGCAACCCAAAAGTAGCCATATGCATGTGTATGTGTATGTATATATGTATATATGTCATGAAACTGAGTGAATCCAAAGTAGGATAAAGCTAACAAAATCCATGTTAAGGCACAATCATAAACTGCTGCAAACTAAAGGCAAAGAAAAAGTTTTGAAAACAGGGAGAAATGGGATATTACCTTTAGGCCCAAACAGATTTCAATCACACCAGACTTCTTTTCTATAACTATGGGAGCCAGAAGGATGTGGCACAGCATTTGAAAAATGCTGGAAAGAATTGTGAATGATAATTTACATATACAGTGAAAGTGTCTTTTTGAAATGAAGAGGAAGTAAAACGTATTCTCAGATGAAGGAAAACTAAGAATTTGTTTTTAGCAGAGCAACCCTTAAATGGAAGTCCTTGAAGCAGGAAGTAAATGATGAGAGAAAGAATCTTAGAACATTCAGAAGAAATAAAGGACAACAAAATGGATACACATAGGTGTAAATATAATTGACTATTTTTCTTTTGAGTATTTCCTTTCACGTGTTTCCTTTTAATTTTGTTTTTTTTTTTTTTTTTTTATCTAGATGTTTGAGTCAGGCTTTTCATTTATTTTTACTCTAATTTTTACAAACTTTTTATTTTGCATTGGGATATAGCTGATTAAGAGTGTTGTGATAGTTTCAGTGGAACAGCAAAGGGACTCTGCCATACATATACATGTATCCATTCTCCCCCATTATTTTATTGATAAAAGTTTTTGAGGACATGCATTTTCTTCTGATCACTGTGTTACATACATTCCTTAGTTTCTAGTATGTAGTTTTCATTACCTTATTTAAAAAAAAATTTTTTTTTTTATTTAAAAATTCTTCAAGTTTGTGTTTCCCTTTTACTTAGGACTTGTTATTAGAATGTTTGTTATTAATAATTTCCAAGAGAAAGAGCTTTTTAGTCTTCTGACTTCATCTATTTTGTTTATTTTCTAGGTAATTCAAGGTAGTGCTTGGTTTTTTGGAACAATCATTTTGAAATTTCTGACATCTAAAATTTTAGGTGTTTCAGACCATGTAAGTACTTTCTAGTCAGAACATTAAGAGTTCTGTAAATGCATAGTTGGAGAAGACTTTGAAACCATCTATTTTAAAATGAAACCTCTATATTTTATGGAGGCTGAGTACCTTCTTCAAAGTCCCAAGCTGGTTATTGGCAGAGTCAGTACTAAAATCCTGTAGATTTTTTTCAGCCCACTAAGAAAAAAGTACATTAATGAATGGTGACTAAACCTTCTTGGAAAAATTATGTTAAATAGTTGGTTATATTTTGGTTAAAATACAAATAATTTGTTTAGCAAGTTATTGATTCATTATAAATGTAAATATGAACAGTCTGTCCTCAACTTTGAAGTATAGAACTCAAAGTTTTATTTATAATTAGACACTAAAGGTGTGATTTGATATCTTTAAAATTTTTCTTATATAAAGAATATGATAAAAATTCTGTATCTTTTCATCTTCTAGAACATATATGGACCACATCCCTAATGTACAGTGTTTCTGTCTGTTTTAAGGCTCATGCCTCAAATGATGGCTGTTTTCAAAGATAAATTCCTATCAGCTAATTTGTTTAGGGAATAGAAAGCAGTGCATGAATTTAACTTTTGATTTTTAGCACTTTCTGTTTGGATAGAAGATAGATGAGTGTATCATGCAATAATCTACCCTGAAATTTACCATATCAGGTACTCTCCAGTTAGAACCCTGTCTGCTGATGAAATTGCTTCAAACTTAACAAGGGATTATCATAGTTAACTCTCTTAAAATGACAAGTGCTATCATTATCCAGTACAATTGGCCCTATTAATGGTAAATGAAATTTCAAAATATAAGGATTTGTCATTTACTATTAGCTCTGCATTATGGTTTATTAGGTTTATTTGTCATTCTTAAATTTTTATTCTTTAGGGGATGTATATTTTATGGTAAACTTTATTTAGGCATCTCAAGTTACTATTAAGTTGATCTGTGATTTTCTTTCTTGACTTGCCCTACATTGTCACTCAACTCTTTACAAATCCTAAAACATACACACACACATACACCCTTGGTATTCTTAAGTGACTTCTATGTGACAACTGTGAGAAAGACTTGAAACTAAAGTGGCTTGGTTAAATTATCATTAGTCACCAGCCCTACTCTAAATTGGAAAAATAAAGTTTAACTGTGAAGTATGTTTGGTACTGGTAGATAATGCAATAATGAGTAATTGAAAACCATAATCATCAAAGTTGATATAAATAATTTATGTTCTTGTAAAGTAATTTGAATTACTGCTTTGCATACCAGATATTTTTCTTACCTTCTAAGGATGCAGCGTAAAAATAATTGTCTCACCAAAGTAAATAATAAATGATCAGTAGAAAATAGTTCTACATTGGATTTAGTTGATGGTATTTATTTTAAAGGCCTTCCAGACCAAGTAACTAAATCAGAGTGGTATGTATAGTTGTTGTAATTCTCTTGAAGAATAGCTTCGTTGTTAATGGCTTCAATGTATGTCTGAAAAATTCAAGAAGCACCAAAAAATTGTCCTTAATGTATGAGGCTTTGTGAAAATGACAACACACAGAAAATTTGTTAATGATTTACAATATGTGGTAAAAGGGGTTAACATGAAATGTTTTGTTCTTGATAAATGATCTGATCATAAAATTTCATGGTCAACTGCATGGTGGTTTGTGCCCAGCAAATGTTGATTTTAGCTCATTCTTTATATTATCATCTTATTTACTTATTTTTCCTGACTTCTTTTTCCTTTTCATTTCTCTTGATATTTCAATTTTTTTTCAATTTTTTTCATAACTCAGCACATAATGGGGTTCACTGTATTTTTTGTTTTCTTGAAGGGGCATCCATGTACCATGGATATATCTTCTCTGTAGACATTATTACTGCTGCAGCAAATCAATTATTATTAACTATAATTATTTTTATAATTTTAATTTTTCTTCCAGATTCGCCTGAGTGACCTTATTGCCGCCAGAATCTTAAGATATACAGATTTTGATACCTTAATTTACACCTGTGCTCCTGAATTTGACTTCATGGAAACAGCGGTATGAATGATTCTTTTATTTTTTTCCTCTACAGGTATGATGAGTTCTTGCTCTTAAGTTTCTCTTTAATCTGAAACTCAAAAATTTTATTTAGAAACACCCAGTTTATTTATTCTTATCATTTTTTATGATAACTTTTGCTAATAATATGGCCATTCTCATCTAGTTTCGTACATGTAAAATCAGTAAACAGTGGCCCCTACCAGGGCAAGTGCACAGGATGTGACCTATGGTCAGTTACTATTATTGCAGTTCAGTTACTTTTCATAATCTAGGTCAGTTGGAGGTATGAGAGCCTTCAGGAAAAATAAACCCAAATTACTGTTTTATTTTTTAAAAATTCAGTTTTCTTTCACTTAATATCTCAAATATTACAAAATTTTATAATAAAATGTTGCCAAGTAAATATGCTAGTAATCATATATTATTCTCTTATCTGTCAAATCAGTCATACATTCATTCAAAAACAATTATTGACCATTAATTATCTATGAGGCAGTTTGTAATAGGACTACAAAGAGTTAAATAACTTGGTTCCTGCCTTTAAGAAATATATCATGTAGTTAAGTGGTAAATCACTCCCTATCACAACTCATGAGAATTATTTAGCTGCTGCTTTTGTTTCAGTATTTATTTATACTTACAGTAATTACTTTGGAGAAGGCAGTGGCACCTCACTCCAGTACTCTTGCCTGGAAAATCCCATGGACGGAGGAGCCTGGTGTGCTGCTGTCTATGGGGTCGCACAGAGTCGGACACGACTGAAGTGACTTAGCAAGCACAGTAATTACTTAGTCTTTCTCCCTTGTTAGTCCTATAGTTTCACAAATGAAAATAATAGAAACTTAAAGCCCAGGAGATGATAATCTAGGGCCCAGGGATCAATAAACACACATTTTAAAACTTACTATTATATAAATAAAGGAAGTAAAACTCAAGAAAGGAAAAAATAATATCCATAGCTAATTTTGCTTTAATAGTTTTTATCATTATAATTTTTGATATATTTGTGCAACTCATTATAATTTTGATTCTTATGTTAGAATATGAAACTTGATAATATATATTCTGTTAATGACAAAGATATCTTTTACCTTTAAGAAATCTCATTGTGACAATTTGACATAGACTTTTATAGTAGTATAAACTTTAATAAAAAATGTTTGGAATAATTTGCTATATTTCAGACGCCAGTGCGATATTCAAAGACATTACTGCTTCCAATTGTTGTGGTGATTACTTATGTTATCTTTAAAAAGGTATTTAAAATTTTTTTTTTACTTGCTTTTGGGTTTAAGACAAGGACTTAGGTTAGTGCTAATAGCTCAGAATTCTGTCTTACTTTTAGGATGACTCTTCCCCTCCCTGAAACCTTTTTTTATTCAGATTTTTCTTTATCTCACTTTATATGGAGTTTTTAATTTTATTTATTCTTTCAAAAGAAGCGTGTCAGTTACCCACTGTCTGGTAAGAACTATGTTAACACTGTAGGTACGCTGGGGTGAATAAGACGAGTCCACCCTCTCTGGAAACTCACAGTCTGATCCAGTGGGAACAATAAACAAAGAATTTCCCAAATGATTAGATAATTGCAATTGTTATTAGTACTAAAAAAGAAAAGTAGAATACATTTTCAGTATCTTTCAAAATAAGACACATTCGAAGAAGTCTTCATCCATTTTGAAACATGAATAGAAATTTGTATAGCCATTAAAATATCATTCTCTACTGTTCACTGTTTTCACACACAAAAAAGATAGTATTATCACCATAGAAAAGCTAGTGTTTAAAATACTACTGAAAGATTTTCTTGGTCTGGGAGTAGTTTATCTGAAAGCCTGGTTAAAGACAGTGGGTCCTCAGTTTTTTAGCAATTTTGAACCGTCTTTATTTATATCATTGAAAAATTGCCCTGCCTTTAGTCAGTAGGTGTTTTATGCTTTTAAGCAGATAGCAGTAACATTATTTCTCTACTGTCACAGCAAGTTGTCTCTACTTCAGCTGGTTCTGTTGAAGTCAGTATTCTATATTTAAAGTCAAATTGCCTATCTTTCTATGTAGTTTCAGTTCCCGCATTTCTTATTATTTTGTTTTCACATCGAAGATGACTAATTTATGAGTGAGAAAGACATTCCCTCTACATCTGTGCTGCTTCACCCCTGGTCTAGTTCCCTAGGCACCACTTGGAAAGTGTCAGGATAGACAGAGGTGATGAGAGGGAGTGAGTAAACCGCACACAAGTTTGCTGCTCTCCCTTGCTTTGACCCTGCTTAGCTCGAGTCGAGATTAGCCAATTTCTCTATTCCATCATGTCAGCTTCTGTTACTCTTATGAGGTCCCACTTGGAAGTACTAATGCAAGAATTAACTATTCAGTGGGGGAAATATCCAGCACAGGAGAAAATGACAGCTAGATCTACTATTAACTATTTTAAAAATAAAGATATAAAGCCTCATAAATGTAATACTAGTCCCCAAACATACCACAGCTCAAACCATGTTTGTGCAGTAGCTGGCATGCAGACACACGTATCCCCAGACATATACACAGACATAACCATCTCCACACATATACACATATATACACATACACAGACATAACATACAGTATACACAGACATAACATCCCCACACGTATACACAGACATAACCATCCCTGCAGCCATTAAAGCTTAACTCCACTTTTGCATCCACATAAATGCCTCAGTCTTTATTTGTCCTGTTATGGCTTATTTTCCACATCAGGGATACTTCTGATGTTCATTTAACTTTTCACTTGTGTGAAATCTCTTCTGGGAAGGAAAGGAGCAAGACATGTGTAGTATGATTCTACCATGACACTACTGAATCTTAGACTCCTATAAATGTGTGTGTTCTGTTGTCTGTACCTTTGAATAGGCTTTTGCTTGTCACAAGGAGTGTAATCTCATTTTTGTTATTTGAAACATTCTTCCTTGCAGGATGCTCTTGGATCAATGAGAGAAGTTAAAAATTCTAAACTTAGATTTAACATTTGAGTCCAAATTTTATTATGTATTTTTTCAATGTTTATCTGTGAGTTATAAGCCACATATCATGCAGAGTACAAAATTTTAAGTTCTTGTAAATTTCTTGTCTATAAATGCTGCTGAAACCTCTTTGGCCAACGTTAGCTTCATACTCATCTTTACTCCTCCCTCTCTCATCATTAGCTGATACATCTTGATAAGTGCTCTTAAGCCTTCTGTAGCAGTCACTTCAGGCTGAGGTAGACCAGGGAAGCAGGTATGCCACAGCTAATTTTATAATAATCAAGAGTTTGAGGTAGGAATATAGTCTTTGTAGACAGAGATAGAGAGAGAGTCCTAATTTCTTAGAAGTTTGACATAAAATAGCCTCTGAAATACCTGGAGAAACCTGCCTCCTTTGTGGAAACAGTCCCCCAACTACAGCTCACTTGCATCTAGTAAAATATAAATTTAAACTCCAGTCAGAAGTTACCCATATATAAACCTTAGAATTTTAGACCCGAAAGATTTACTCTAGTACCTTTTATTTTCATAGAAAAGGAGGTTACAACTTCAAGATACTGCTTTCCTAAGGCAGAGCTGGAACTACATTGTTCCCAAGGACTTGTTTTAACAACAAAAATACTTCCTTCTAGTAGGGATGTCTTTGTTAATGAATCAGGGCATTTTAAATACCACTTAATTCCTTAGACATTTCATCAATTTGATTCTGTTCACAGGCTTTTCGTGATATTCTGTGTGTCTTGTGTGCAAACACTTATCTAAGGTAATTATATCATAGTTGTTTTTAATATTCAGTTATTAAATAACTTACTATAATATCAGTTTTCCAAATGAATGTACATTAAACTTCACCATTACGATTACGAAAGGAAACATGAACCAAACTTAGATTTCTTCTTCTTGGAAAGAAAAAAAAAGACTGTATGATGGCTGTGTCTCTTTTATGTATTTGGACTTGTTTTGAAGGATTTATATTTGTGAATTAACTCAAAGTTTAAATTGGTTTAATTTCATATACCACTACAATTTAAAGTCAGTAAACAGAAGTAAGCTGAAGTTATTTTTGGTGATTTTTTTTAACTTTCAGAGAAAGCAACTTGCTTTTCTGAGTATTCATGGAATAGTTTTTCCTACATTTATGGTTAAAACTGTTTTATTACATTTATTTGTGGTTTTAGTAGTCACTAGAATTATGGTATAAACAAATACAAGCAAAATATAACTAAAGCACACACTGTTATAGGACATGAGAAGTAAATTGTGAGGAAAACTTCATCTGAGAAAAAATTTTAACTCAGATTGCATTATATTTGTACATATAGCCATTAGATTTATTGTTTTTTAATAAAGTTTATTTTTAGGCCAATTTATATTTACAGAAAAATTGTAAAATTAGTGCACAGGGCTTCCATGAACCCTATGCCCTCTGCTTATATTTTCAGTAAACAACTTTGTATGGTAGCCAGAAGAGCTAATTAGAATCTTATACTTGAAATGGTAAAATCTTATTTGTTGAAATTGTTTCCAAATCAAGAGAATTAATAGATCCACTCTACCTTGTTCTGGTCAGATGGAGCCCAGAGGATGTGTCTTGACATTCTAAAAACAATGTTTTTAGAGCTCTGAAAACTATTCATATAAGGAGTGCATTAAGAGACTTAAGATATTTAATTGAATAATAGATGATGAAGGGGTGCATGGCAAGTGTGCTAAGCTACTTCAGTCTTGAATGGCTCTTTGCAACCCTGTGGACTATAGCCCTCCAGGCTCTTCTGTCCATGGGATTCTCCAGACAAGAATATTGGAGTGGGTTTCCACACCCTCCTCCAGGGTATCTTCCTCACTCTGGGATCAAAACCATGTCTCTTATGTCTCCTGCATTGGCCAGTGAGTTCTTTACCACCAGTGCCACCTGGGAAGCCCATGATACATGGCTGCTGTCTCAAAAAAATTGAGAGGGTATGGTGGCTCAGTCAGTGGTAAAGAATCCACCTGTCGGTCACGAAGAACCCCTGGAGAAGGAAATGTCTCACTCTAATATTCTTGCCTGGAAATCCCATGAACAGAGAAAGAGGAGCCTGGTGGACTACAGTCTTTGGGGTTATGAAAGAGTTGGACATGATTTAGTGACTGAAACAACAACAACCATGTAGAGGACAGACTTGAGGGGCAAGTGGGTGGAAATGAGGTCTTTCTTGGTGATTACATTCCTGAAAGTTCTGGCTCTCTATGGGCATCTGGGCAGAAGGGTCCTTTAAACCACAAAAATAATACAGTTGACTGTTGAACAACATGGATTTGAACTGCGTGGTTCCACTTATTCGCAAACTTTTTACAGTAATAAACACTATACTATTACTAGATCTGTGGTTGATTGAATTTCAGGATACAGAGGGACCAAGTATATGGAAAGCCGACTGTAATTTATACTCAGACTTTCAACTGCACCCCTCACTGTTGTGTCGTTCAAGGGCCAACTGTATGCTTATGGTGATACAATCAGAAAAAATAGTATATCAAGAAAAGAAGAAATCTTCCCGTCTCTTAGATGTATTCCTCAATTAGTGCTGTTTATAAATGGCTTAGTTTGTATCATTGCAGAAAATACTTCTGAAAGCACAGTGTATTTTTTTTTTTTACTGGTATTACTCTGTAACTTTCCCTTTATTTAGCAGTTTCTCTTGAGCATCTTGCTCATACTTTATAGTAGTCCCCATGTTTTATTTATTCATTATCACAAGTGACTATCGTGTACTTAGCCATTCTCACATTAGTGGAGTTTAGATTATACTTCTCTTTTTGTCATAACAACCAATGCTATGAGTAATTACCAACTTTATACACATTCATTTGGACACTTATTTCAGTATTTAGAATAGTTAACATATTTGAAATGGGACTGCTGGGTCATAAGCTATGAATATTTTACAGTTTGATGGATACTGAGAGAATAATGGTGAGAGTGTCCATGTCTCTGCATGTCTGTGAACACCAATGTTATTAAGTTTTCTTAATCACATTTTCTTATTGGTAGTTTTTTAAGAAGTAACTCATTTTACAAAGTGAAGTGAAGTTTTACATTTTTACCAGTGAAGTACATCTTTCCATATGTCTGTTGGCTATTTGTATTTCTATTTTGTCCATTTGAAAATTTATTTATGGTGTCTTTTTATAGTATAGACAGTAATCTTTTGTCTGTTGTGTGTATAACAGGCTTTACTCTAGAATGTCAGTTTGTAACTTATTAATGGTCATTGCTCTATAGAAGATTAAAATTTCTATACAATCACAACTGTACACTCTCTGTTTTCTGTTCATTTCTGCGCTTAGATACACTTCCCCACATCAGTATCATAAAAATAGTTCCCCATATTCTCTTTCATAGTTTTTTGCAAAATAAATATGTGTAAAGTAGATAATGCAATGATTTGATATTCATAAATTTTGTGAAGTGATCACCACAACAAAGTTAATTAACACATTCAACACGTCTATCAACTCACAGAGTTACTGTGAGTGTTTGTATGTGTGTAGATACTTAAGGCCTACCGTCTTAGCAAATGCCAAGTATACCGTGCAGTATTATTAAGTATAGTCACTGTGCTGTACATTGCTTCCTCAGAATTTCTTCATCTTATAACTAAATGCTTGTACCCTTTAAGGAACATCGCATCATTATGCCCAGTCCCCAGACCCTGGCAACTACCATTCTGCTCTTTCTTTTACGTTTTTGGGGGTCACTTTTAGATTCCACATACGAGTGATACCATAAAATATTTGTCTTTCCTTGTCTGCCCTATTTCACGTACCATAATGCCTTCCAGGTTTATCCATGTAGTGGCAAATGCCAGGATTTCCTTGTTTTTCTTTCTTTTTTTTTTATGGTGGAATAATACTCTGTTGTATTAGAGTATACACACATGCCACATTTCCTTTATTCATTGTTGACCTAACAAAATAATTGGACTGCCAGATAATTTCTTCAGCAAAATTGGGTTTACTGGGGATCAGCAGAGGATTGCACTTTGAGGTTTACCACCATGGTGAGCCACATGCAAGTCCCGCACAGCAAGGAGAAGAGAACACTTTTACGGAAGGGAAAACAAAGTTGTGAGAGCTATAGTAAACAAAAAAGTTCATGGCTTTTCATTGGCTGACTACTTGCCAGGAAAGAAGAGGAATCCTTATTCTTCTTGTTGGACTCTTCTATTGTTTCAGGGCATGAAAGTGCCCCCTTTTTGTCTCCCAACTCCTATTTAATTGAGATTTCCATTTTTTTTTTCTTTCTCCCTTTTGATCAAGACCTTTCTCTGAAAGCAGCATTGATCGAGAGTCAGGTTTTCCAGTTTCAGTAGCTTTCTGTCCCTTAATGCCAGGAAGGACTTTTTCTGTGTGTAGTGTCTGCAGAGGAAAAGTATACTGATTAGAAACCTATTGAGGACACATGCAAGTAACAAAGAGAGATGGGAAGGAGACCTCTCAGAGACTTTTTATCTAAAGTTTATACATTATCAAGATCTTAGATCTTTGTGATCATCTAAAGTGCCATGTCATCCTCAAAGGTTTGATGATAAATTTCCAACAGGCCTGATCTGGATATCCTGGGAAATCCTGTACCTCTTGTTACATTTTTCAACTTAGGCTGATTCTCCTGATTACGCACACACACACACACACACACACACCCGTGCTCACCCGTGCTTTCTTTTCACTTCCATTTTAGTGGGATATTTTTTGTCATCCATTCACTTAAAAGTGTGTATCCTTCATGCATATCCTTAAAACTAAAATGAGACTCTCATAGGCAGCATGATTGGGTCTTGTTTTTTATCCATTTAGCCACTCTTTGTCTTTAGAGAATTTAATCAATTTATACTTAATTATTAATAGATAGGGATGGCTTATTTTTGCCATCTTGTTTTCTTTCTGTTTTGTAGTGTCTGTCTTCCTTTCATGCTATCTTTCTTCATCATGTGATGATTTTCATAGTGGTATACTTTTATTCCTTTATCTTTTGCATATCTGTTGCACGTTTTTGCTGTGTGGTTATCATAATACATCTTATAGTTATGAGTCTATTTTAAGCTGATAACAGCTCAACTTCATTTATATATAAAAATTCTGCTTTTTTACTTCCCTCGTCCCCATTTTATGCTTTTGATGTCACAATCTATATCTCCTTATATTGTGTATGAGTTAGCAAATTATTGTAGCTATATTTATTTTTTAATGCTTCAGTCTTTTTATACTAGAGTTAAGTGATTTACACACCACTATTACAGTATTACAGTATTCTGAGATTGACTATATAGTTACTTTTACTAGCTAATTTTGTGCTTTCGTGTATGTTTATGTTACTAATGAGCATTCTTTCATTTCAGCTTGAAGGACTCTCTTTAGCATTTCTTATAAGGCAGGTCTAGTGATGATGACTCCCTCAACTTTGTTTTTCTGGGAAAGTCTTTCTCACCTTCATCTGAAAGACAGCTTTGCTAGGTAAAGTATTCTTAGATGGCAGATTTTTTTTATTTGAGCACTTTTAAGAATCCCAGTCTCTCCTGGCTTGCAAGGTTTCTGTTGAGAAATCTGCTGATAGCCTTACAGGGGTTCCCTTATATGAGATGATTTTTTTGTTTTTGAAGTTCATTTTTTGCTTTTGACAGTTTTATTATATCTAGTGAATTTGCAGTGTGTGTGGGGAGTTACCTATGAGCTTCATGTACTTGAATGTCCATATCTCTCTCCAGAGTTGCAGGTTTTCAGCTGTTATTCTTTAAATAAAGTTTCTGCTCTATTTATATAATTATTCATGGAAATTTTAATCTGAACACTCAAATTTTTCTTTAGCTCAAAGGATATTCTCTTTCCCTCTCTCTTTTGCTTTAGCCTCTCTTTTTTGAACATCTATTATTATATTTATCATATTTTTTATTTCTTTTTTCTCCTCAGAATTTCATGAATGCATCTTCAACACAACTTTCAGTTGTGTACACTGCTATTTGACCTTTTTTTAAGGTTTTAAATTTGGCAAATTAGTTTTTTTAATTATCTCTGAAAGCTCTTTTTTATTACAGCTTGTTTTATTTGTATGGATACAGTGTTCTCTTAAGCATCTGTGAAGATAATAATTGGAACTTTCATTTAATACTCTTATTACTTATATTAACACTTTCTTGAGAGTTCATTTGCTCATTTATCTTGGTGTTTTTCTTCCATCCTATTTGTTTCTCATGATTTGATTGTATACTGATATTCTAAATTAGTTACTAGATTTATTTGTATCCATAGTTATTGTTGGGGTCTTTGGTGATTATAATACTTACCTACCAGGCCTCTTCCTTACATGCAATCACTCACTACAGGATTCTGTTGTGACTGACAGGTTTCTGGATGTGTGGGAACCCATCCATCCACACCCACTTCCACCCTTGACTGCAGAAGTCAGGAAGGAGCTGCAGTGGTGGCAAAATAATTGAGTGATTTCAGTACTCTTCTCAGTGGCCTTCCCCTCACTACTCTTTTTTTTTTTTTTTTTTAATCTCTGGATCTGTGTGTGCCCCTGAACTTCCTTATACTTCATACTTTCATATTTATACTGTCTTACTTCTCTTGCCAAACCCAAAATCCATATGAGAAGGCCTTTTATACTACAAAGCTTTGTTATAAAAGTGAAATATTGTCTTTACAATGGGAAGCAAAATAAGCAGTCTTGTACCTCTTCCCAATCTAACACAAACTGTGGAGAATAAGAACAGGATCTGTTCTGTTCACACTGTGTTCACTGCACAGTGTCTGGAATACGGTAGGTATGCCATAAATTTTTAGTAAATTTTTAGACGTAAATATTTAGAAAATTTCTAAAACAACTTTTGTGGAACTAAAAATATTTATATGCTTTACCCAAAAAATTTATTCTAGAAATTTATCCTAAGGAAATACTCAGAGATGCTTACAGAGTTTTAAGTGCAAGGATGTTCATATTTATAATTGTGAAAAATAAAAATAACTCAAAAGTCACAGCAGTGCTTATCTAAAGCATAATATATGTATGTGATTGAATATTTAATAAATATTCTTTTTATTATTTATTTCTCCAAAGGGAGTATTTAGCAATCAGTAAAACCCATTTTGTCTTAACCAAGGAAGAGCATTTTGATATACTTTAAATAGAATGACTATAAATCATGCCTTTTAAATTTCCATTGTTTTTAGTAATTTTTATCTAATTTAGTAATTTTTTGGTAGAACTTAGTAATTTTTATCTAACAGCTTTATTTATATATTAATTTATTTAAAATATAAGAACAAATAAGTGGAGGTTCATTCTGATATAATCATAGTATAATGAACAGTCAGTTAATAGAGAATATTTTTGTTTTATTCCAGAAAACAGCTCCTTGAACATGGTGAGGTAAAGCTTTCATTTTAATCTCTGCTAGATTTGTGTATTATATTTAAGTTCAAGGATATTCACAAAGGTATAACCTTGCTGCAGGTGTACCATCAGCAGTGCTAAAGTGGTTCAATACTGATAGTAAATTTCTGCTGATCTTCCCACTTTTTAAGCTGCTCTCAATTTTGAAGAGTGGTAAGGACTTGACAACCAGAAAGCTGATTTATGACCACTGAGTATAATTAAATTAAATTACCTTCATTCATTCATTCATTCAACAATAATAAACATTAATTTCTAGCCTGCTGAGCCAATCAGCTATGGGCCATCAGGGTAGGTACTGTGACTGGTGACTTTGCCACACACAGACTTGATGTTCAATCAGTTATAATCTTAGCAGTGTTATAGGATAAACCAGATAGTATAGCAGTGTTCCTGCTCTCAGATACATCTAATTTTTCAATGGAGAACAAAACAGGATAGTCTTTTTTTTATGGTGCTAAATTGTTCTGCGATAAGAGAAAAAATAGCATGGGCTAGAAATATGATTTCCTAAGTAATAGAACTTTGAGTCTTAAGGGACAGGTCAAATTTACATGAAAGGACCACTGATTGTGAACTTAATAGGAATAGCTTATGATGATAAACAATATGTTTTGAATAGTTACTATGTGCCATGTACTGTGCTGTTTGAGTCTCATAATATTATTCCCACTTTGCAAATAAGAAAATCATGTTAATTAAATGATATTAGCTGTTAAAGATAATGATAACATCAAAATGACTTAACTCAGTGGAAGTTTAATTCTTTGCTCACATAAAGTTAAAACCAGAGTTTCAGATTAGCAGGTGGTTCTCCAACAAGCAGTGTTTCAGGGACCCAGATTCCTTCCACCTATGGTTCTGCCATCTTTAACATGTGGTTTTCAGGCTTGATTTGTACAAGCCAACAAAGAAAAAAGAACACTGCATACTGGAGGCTTTGTAAGAGCTACCCCTGGAAAAGAGACAAATATCGCTTCCTGCTCACAGCCAGAACTCAGACATATGGCCACACCTGACTGCCAGGGAAGTTGGGAAGTAGAATCTTGCTGTGTTTCTAGGAATAAAAGCAAAGAGTCTCTGCCAAGAACTGGAGACCTGGAGAAATGAAACAGTTCACCTAAGGTCTCACAGCAAATTTGCAGTAAATCTTCCATATATCCACTGCCAATCCGTTTCCAGCGCTCCTAGAGGGGTGGTCAGCACTTTCTGCTTCCTATGTGCCAGGTATTTTGGTTGGGGAGGGTAGTTATTTACTTACTTTTATACTTTCATTCTCACAACAACTCACTGATGTAAATACTTTTACTTTTTATTTCACAGATTAAAAAAAAAAATGTTGAAAAGAGATGGTCAGTAACTTGCCTAAAGTCAGAAAGCTAGAGTGAGCTGAGCTTTGTAGAGCCAAGTACTATGAATCCAGGCAGTGTAGCAACAAAATCTATGCTGTTTGTCATTCACTCTGCAACCACCTAATTCCATAAGTATTCCTTAAGTTTCTGCCTCCCTTTTTCACATTAGTTTGCTACCTTCTCATTGTCATTCATTTCTCCATTTATTCTTATTTTGCCCACTTTTCTCTTTTGTGTTAATTCTGTATATTTATCCATTCAATCTTTATTATGTGCCTACTATACACCAAGTTTCTACTTCTATGGAAATGAAGGTATATAGTAGAAGGAAAAAACGAGAACATATAAGTATATGTGAAATGACAAAGGGAGATATAAAAGTAGTACAGAAGAAGTGATTAAATCTGTGTGGAGGGGATGTGGTAGTTGGAGAAAGGTTTTTAAAATATATATAGAGGAATAGCTAGCTGAAGACAAAGGATGCACATGTGCAAGGAAGACAGAAGGTAATGAATTTATCTGGTTTAGCTCAGTTCAGTGACTCAGTTGTGTCCAACTCTTTGTGACTCCATGGACTGCAGCAGGCCAGCCTTCCCTGTCCATCACCAACTCCCAGAGCTTGCTCAAACTCATGTCCATTGAGTCAGTGATGTTATGCAACCATCCCATCCTCTGTTGTTCCCTTCTTCTCCTGCCGTCAATCTTTCCCAGGGCCTTTTCCAATGAGTTGGTTCTTCGCATCGGGTGGCAAAAGTATTGAAGCTTCAGCTTCAGCATCAGTCCTTCCAGTGAATATTCAGGACTTATTTCCTTTAGGATTGACTGGTTTGATCTCCTGGACGACTCTTAAGAGTCTTCTTCAACATCACAGTTCAAAAATATCATTTCTTTGGCACTCAGCTTTCTTTATGGTCCAGCTCTCACATCCATACGTGACTACTAGAAAAACCATAGCTTTGACTAGACAGACCTTTGTTGGCAAAGTAACATCTCTGTTTTTTAATATGCTGTCTATGTTTGTCATAGCTTTTCTTCCAAGGACCAAATGTCCTTTAATTTTATGGCTGCAGTCACCATCTGCAGTGATTTTAGAGCCCAAGAAAATAAAGTCTCTCATTGTTTTCATTTTTTCCCCATCTAGTTGCCATGAAGTGATGGGAATGGATGCCATGAGCTTAGTTTTCTGAATGATGAGTTTTAAACCAACTTTTTCACTTTCCTCTTTCACTTTCATCAAGAGGCTCTTTAGTTCTCTTCGCTTTCTGCCATAAGGGTGATGTCATCTTCATATCTGAGGTTATTGATATTTCTCCCTGCAGTCTTGATTCCAGCTTGTGCTTCATCCAGGGTGGCATTTTGCATGATGTACTCTGCATATAAGTTAAATAAGTAGGGTGACAATATACAACTCGATGTACTCCTTTCCAAGTTTGGAACCAATCTATTGTTCATGTCCTGTTCTAACTGTTGCTTCTTTACTTGCATGCAGGTTTCTCAGGAGACAGGTTAGGTGGTTTGGTATTGCCATCTCTTTCAGAATTTTCCACAGTTTATTGTGATCCACACAGTCAAAGGCTTTGGCATAGTCGATAAAGCAGAAATAGATGTTTTTCTCGACTTAGGCTTTTTCAGTGATCCGACAGATATTGGCAATTTGATCTCTTGTTCCTCTGCCTTTTGTAAATCCAGCTTGAATATCTGGAAGTTCTCATTCACATACTGTTAAGGCCTACCTTGGAAAATTTTGAGTATTACTTTGGTAGTATGTGAGATGAATGCAATTGTGCGGTAGTTTGAACATTTGTTGGCATTGCCTTTCTGTGGCTACGGCTGAGTTTTCCAAATTTATCCATAGATATAAGGCAAATCAGTGTTGCTGATGGATAAAAATGACAAGGTGGGAAAAGTAAGCAGCATTAGACTGTGGGAGCTTTGTATGCAAAGAAGCTGGACGTTATCAGGACCTTGTTGTGAAGTTGGAGATGGTGTGGTCAGATCTGAGTTTTAAATACTTTAGTCTGTTGGCAGTAAAGAAGATTATATATATATATTTTTGAAAGGCAGTTATAAGTCAAGCTGACCAAAAAGAGGACAGTGATAGAAAATCTCTAATTTTTTTTAAACTAAAGTGGGTATGTTAAACTCCTAATACATAAACAGATTTAAATTTCTAAAAATAGTAGATCTTATAGAAGGAGATGATAGCTTTCTGGGCAGTACCAATGTGAAGTCTTGTGTCTTCCTGGCACCTAATCCTACTCCCACTTGTGACTCACACTTGATAAATCTCTTTGGTTTGGGATGGAACTGTTTTCACCTTGACTTCCCTGGTGGCTCAGATGGTAAAGTGTCTGCCTACAATGCGGGAGACCCGGGTTCGATTCCTGGGTCAGGAATATCCCCTGGAGAAGGAAATGGCAACCCACTCCAGTCCCACGGATGGAGGAGCCTGGTTGGCTACTGTCCATGGGGTCACAAAGAGTCGGACATGACTGAGCGACTTCCCTTCACCTTAAGGGATGACAGGGTGTGAGAGGCAGAAATGTTGACAAACTCTGAATGTGATATGATAATGAAAGGTTGTACATTCCAGCTTGTTTCAAAATTAGGTGAGGATTTTGAATAAATCCTTAGGATACTTTTTTCACCAGGGAGTAAGTTCTAAGTTCCTTGCTTTGTGCCAACCCTCTGAATCAGGGACAGTCTGCAAATCTCAACTCACTAAATGAACCCCTGGGTCACCTCCCTACTGTCATGATATTATTAAAGTTTATTAGATTAGTGGAGTCTATTGTGATTTTTTACTCATAATTTAATGTATTTGTGTTTTATTTGTTCCATCATATTAGTTAGTTTTAGCCAGCTGTTCCATGTTACGAGCTTAGAAATTAATGAAGGAATACATAGTAATTCACAGGAAAGAAAAAGAAAGAGATTTAGAAACAATATTTAGTTCCAGAATATCATAATACTGTGAAGAACTTGTGAAAAGATGGGCTAGGGAGAGATAACATTTAGAATAATTAACTCCTGAATATTCTTTTGACCTACTCATACCTCATTTTGAGCATGACAGTCAGTATTGCATCAGCCTTCACTTTTGTCTAGTCCCTAATTTATTATATTTTGTGATTACTTTATATTAGATCCTTTATATTTAAGTCCATTTTATTTTGTGTTTTATATTATAAACAAAGTTTTTCTGTTATAGCCAGAGGGCTTTATATGACATACAGCTGAAGGCATATGTCATAACATACAACTTATTTGGAGCTATTCAGTTGAAAAACTGAAGTGATCCAGAATTTGGGGGAGAAATTACTTCTTTTGAGAAACTGGTATTGAGTAATATATTTTGGGAATCCGTACACTTCTGTATTCACAGATTAATAGAACTATATTGTTGAATAGTTTGTTGTTTGGAGAGAAAGCATAAGTTAATAGTGCAAAATCATAATTACAGTTTTTAGATAATTGAGAACTGAGATGCACCAATAGGTGTGGAAGTTACAGGAAAACACTAGTTCAGTTTTAGAAAAGATTTTCTCACATATATACAGCATCTGTCTTTGTAATAGGTACTCCTATGGCATATTCCTATCCCGGGAATGGTGAATATTCTGTTCATAGATTTATAGAAGTGATCCCTGTTTTGGGTAGTTGATTAAAGTAGATGGCTCACATAATCTACCAATCTGTGATTTAGTGGCCCTCCAAAAAAGGACCTATTGGGTGTGAAATGTGTAGGTTTTCTTTCTCCAAAGCATGATTCAGATTTTGTTCAAGGGTGAGTCTGACTAAGGAAAATGAAGGGGTGATTTTGAAATAAATTTTCCACATTGCAAACTTGGGTTCAAGAATTATTTTAAAAAATTAAAGATTTCAGTTTTTAAACATCATTTTAAAATGAAAAAAATAGCTTTAGGTACACTTTTTGTCATTCTGTTTTATTTTTATTTTATTTTTATTTTAATTGGAGGCTAATTACAATATTGTGGTGGTTTTTGCCATACATTCACATGAATCAGCCATGGGTGTACATGTGTTCCCTATCCTGACCCTCCCTCCCACCTCCCTCCCCATCCCATCCCTCAGGGACATCCCAGTGTACCAGCCCTGAGCACCCTGCCTCATGCATCAAACCTGGACTGGCAACCTATTTCACATATGACATGTTTCAATGCTATTCTCTCAAATCATCCCACTCTCGCCTTCTCCCACAGAGTCCAACAATCTGTTCTTTACACCTGTGTCTCTTTTGCTGTCTCATATATAGTATCATAGTTACCATCTTTCTAAATTCCATATATGTGCATTAATGTACTACATTGGTGTTTTTCTTTCTGCCTTACTTCGCTCTCTATAATAGGCTCCAGTTTCATCCACCTCATTAGAACTGATTCAAATGCATTCTTTTTAATACCTGAGTAATATTCCATCGTGTGTGTGTACCACAGCTTTCTTTTTTTTTTTTTTTACTTTTTTTAAAAATTTCATTTTATTTGTAAACTTTACAATATTGTATTGGTTTTGCCAAATATCGAAATGAATCTGCCACAGGTATACATGTGTTCCCCATCCTGAACCCTCCTCCCTCCCCATACCATCCCTCTGGGTTGTCCCAGTGCACCAGCCCCAAGCATCCAGTATCGTGCATCGAACCTGGACTGGCGACTCGTTTCATACATGATATTATACATGTTTCAATGCCATTCTCCCAAATCTTCCCACCCTCTCCCTCTCCCACAGAGTCCATAAGACTGTTCTATACATCAGTGTCTCTTTTGCTGTCTTATATACAGGGTTATTGTTAAATCTTTCTAAATTCCATATATATGTGTTAGTATACTGTATTGGTGTTTTTCTTTCTGGCTTACTTCGCTCTGTATATAGGCTCCAGTTTCATCCACCTCATTAGAACTGATTCAAATGTATTCTTTTTAATGGCTGAGTAATACTCCATTGTGTATATGTACCACAGCTTTCTTATCCATTCATCTGCTGATGGACATCTAGGTTGCTTCCATGTCCTGGCTATTATAAACAGTGCTGCGATGAACAGTGGGGTACACGTGTCTCTTTCCCTTCTGGTTTCCTCAGTATGTATGCCCAGCAGTGGGATTGCTGGGTCATAAGGCAGTTCTATTTCCAGTTTTTTAAGGAATCTCCACACTGTTCTCCATAGTGGCTGTACTAGTTTGCATTCCCACCAACAGTGTAAGAGGGTTCCCTTTTCTCCACACCCTCGCCAGCATTTATTGCTTGTAGACTTTTGGATCGCAGCCATTCTGGCTGGTGTGAAATGGTACCTCATAGTGGTTTTGATTTGCATTTCTCTGATAATGAGTGATGTTGAGCATCTTTTCATGTGTTTGTTAGCCATCTGTATGTCTTCTTTGGAGAAATGTCTGTTTAGTTCTTTGGCCCATTTTTTGATTGGGTCATTTATTTTTCTGGAATTGAGCTGTAGGAGTTGCTTGTATATTTTTGAGATTAGTTGTTTGTCAGTTGCTTCATTTGCTATTATTTTCTCCCTTTCTGAAGGCTGTCTTTTCACCTTGCTAATAGTTTCCTTTGTTGTGCAGAAGCTTTTAAGTTTAATTAGATCCCATTTGTTTATTTTTGCTTTTATTTCCAATATTCTGGGAGGTGGGTCATAGAGGATCCTACTGTGGTGTATGTCGGAGAGTAATTTTGCCTATGTTCTCCTCTAGGAGTTTTATAGTTTCTGGTCTTATGTTTAGATCTTTAATCCATTTGGAGTTTATTTTTGTGTATGGTGTTAGAAAGTGTTCTAGTTTCATTCTTTTACAAGTGGTTGACCAGTTTTCCCAGCACCACTTGTTAAAGAGATTGTCTTTAATCCATTGTATGTTCTTGCCTCCTTTGTCAAAGATAAGGTGTCCATATGTGCGTGGATTTACCTCTGGGCTTTCTATTTTGTTCCATTGATCTATATTTCTGTCTTTGTGCCAGTACCATACTGTCTTGATGACTGTGGCTTTGTAGTAGAGCCTGAAGTCAGGCGGGTTGATTCCTCCAGTTCCATCCTTCTTTCTCAAGATAGCTTTGGCTATTCGAGGTTTTTTGTATTTCCATACAAATTGTGAAATTATTTGTTCTAGCTCTGTGAAGAAAACCGTTGGTAGCTTGATAGGGATTGCATTGAATCTATAAATTGCTTTGGGTAGTATTCTCATTTTCACTATATTGATTCTTCCAATCCATGAACATGGTATATTTCTCCATCTATTAGTGTCCTCTTTGATTTCTTTCACCATACCACAGCTTTCTTATCCATTTGTCTGCCGATGGACATCTCAGTTCAGTTCAGTCGCTCAGTCGTGTCCAACTCTTTGTGACCCCATGAACCGCAGCACGCCAGGCCTCCCTGTACATCACCAACTGCTGGAGTTCACCCAAACCCATGTCCGTTGAGTTGGTAATGCCATCCAACCATCTCATCCTTTGACATCCCCTTCTCCTCCTGCCCTCAATCTTTCCCAGCATCAGGGTCTTTTCAGATGAGTCAGCTCTTTTGTATCAGGTGGCCAAAGTATTGGAGTTTCAGCTTCAACATCAGTCCTTCCAATGAACACCCAGGACTGATCTCCTTTAGGATGGACTGGTTGGATCTCCTTGCAGTCCAAGGGACTCTCAAGAGTCTTCTCCAACACCACAGTTCAAAAGCATCAATTCTTTAGCGCTCAGCTTTCTTTATAGTCCAACTCTCACATCCATACATGACCACTGGAAAAACCACAGCCTTGACTAGACAGAGTGTCAGACTCTGCAACCCCATGGACTGCAGTACGCCAGACTTCCCTATCCTTTACCATCTCCCAAAGCTTGCTCAAACTCATATCCATCGAGTTGGTGATGCCATCCAACCATCTCATACTCTGTCATCCTCTTGTCCTCCTGCCTTCAATCTTTCCTAGTATCAGGGTCTTTTCCAGTGAGTCGGTTCTTCGCGTCAGGTGGCCAAAGTATTGAAGCTTCAGTATCAGTCCTTTCAAAGAATATTCAGGATTGATTTCCTTTAGGATGGACTGGTTTGATCGCCTTCCTGTCCAAGGGACTCTCAAGCATCTTTTTCAGCACCACAGTTGAAAAGCATCAATTCTTCAGCATTCGGCCTTCTTTATGGTCCAACTGTCACATCTGTACATGATTACTGGAAAAACCATAGCTTTGACTATATGGACCTTTGTTGGCAAAGTGATGGCTATGCTTTTTAATATGCTGTCTAGGTTTGCCATGGCTTTTTTTGCAAGGAGCAAGCGCCTTTTAATTTCATGGCTGTAGTCACCATCTGCAGTGATTTTGGAGCCCCCCCAAAAATAAAGTCTGTCACTGTTTCCATTTTCTCCCCCATATACTTGCTATGAAGTGATGAGACCAGATGCCATGATCTTTGTTTTTGAAAACTGTTCCACACCATTAAATAGTCTTCCAATTTATTAATGTCTATATAACATGTGATAGTGGAGCTTCTCTGGTAGCTCAGATGGTAAAGAATCTGCCTACAATGCAGGAAATGCAGGAAACCTGGGTTTGATTACTGCATTGGGAAGATACCCTGGAGAAGGGAATGGAAACCCACTCCAGTATTCTTGCCTGGAGAATCTCATGGACAGAGGAGCCTGGGGGGCTACAGTACATGGGGTTGCAAAGAGTCAGACGCAGCTGAGGAACTAACACTTTACTTTTCACATGTGAAAATGCAATAATTTACTTAGTCTTCTATATTGTTCATTTAGTTTGTTTCTATTTCTGCTGTGAAAAACTCACTTAAGTTACCATCTTTATAGAAGTATTTTTATGTTTTGATTATTCCCTTTAATGCCTAGAACCAAAATTTAGGTTGGTTTGGTTCTAGGGTCTTGGCTAGACCCTAGCCAAGGTTGGCTCTTTTCTAGGATCTTGATAAATATTACTAAATTACAAACATATACCAGTTATTACAGTGTGTGGTTTCATGGCATCCTCTCTAATACTCAATATTAATTTAATATTTGTCAATTTTATAGATGAAAATATTATTTTTACTATTTACCTTGTTTTAATATTAGTGGTTTAGAACATGAATATTTAGTTAATTTTACTTGTATTAATTCTTTGTCCATTTATGTACTGAGGAGTTTGTTGATATTTTATGAATATGTCTATTAGAAAAGTTTTGTTTGAAAACTTAGCTCAGTGAAACTCCATCTTAGTCAAAATGGGGTGTCCTACTGATTAGTACAAATATTTATACAATTCCACTACTTCTAAAATAACCTAGATTGTGTTACAATTTTTGTTGCTGACTAAATATCACAAATTTTTGAAGCACCCCATTTTTTTAAGTCTCTGTGATTCCCTTTCTCACCTGGTATAGGGCCTTGCTCAAATACCACCTTTCAGGAGTTCCACTCTGATGATCCTAAGTACACTTGCAACTTCTGCCTGTGACCTCACACCACACCCTGCACTTCAGTCTCCTTTTCAGCTCTACTTCCTTTTCCATTATGCTTACCACTTTCTGAAAGACTGTTTAATAGGTTTTGTTTTTTGATATATCTGTTTATTTTCTGTCTCTCCTTACTAAATGTACTAAAATGTGAGTCTCCTGAGGACAGGAATTGCTCAGTGGTGTTTTAGCACCCTACTGTATCCAGCACTCACAACAGTACCTGGCATATAGCAGGCATTTGATAAATCTTTGTTGAATGAATGAACGAATATTAATAGATGTATTACTGAGTTAAAAGATCCTTGTCCTAGTGAATACCAATAGTTTTAATATACTTTATTGTACATATACTAATTTTAAAATATGAAGTGAAAATTAATTTTTGTTTTTGTTTTTATAGATAATTTTTCACACATTGCAGTTGTTTGCATTTACTCCCCTTGCCATTTTAATTATGAGACTGAAGCTCTTTTTGACACCTCATATGTGTGTTATGGCTTCCCTGATATGTTCTCGGCGGGTAAGGTATTCATTCTTTTATAACTACTCTATAACACTATAGCAACTACAATGTAGTTAATCATGGTTTTGGTCACTAATCTAAAACATAAAAGCACTTGGTGTTTTTTTATCTTAAGTGATTTAAAGTACTAGTTTGTGATTCATTATAGCATAAGAAAAGCAAATTCAAGTAGCTTTGAAATTTATTCCTGGACTTTAGCTGATAATTCTGTGACTTTCCCCTCTATCAGTATTCTCACTAATATAGTTTTTGAAATTCAGGTAAGTGTAACAGTTTCATGGCCCATCAAAACTATCCTCAAGTGCTCTTGTAATAACTAGAGAAGATGCAGTGCAATTGTTCTAGTATTGTCCTGTTGGGCTTGGATAATCTGTGGAAAAATTGTCAGTTTCTAAGGTTCTGTTACTGTAGCTCATATGCAAGACAGCTAGATAAAGTAGCTAGAATTTTGGGACCAAGTTACTTCTAGAGACCCCTTACTTGGTCTTGATTATAAATGTTTTGCCTTAGAATATCATAATACTTAAATTCCTGAGAGGATAAAAATTGTCAGTACTAATGGTGTTTCCCTAGATATTCAAGATGTCCATAAAAGACATCCAGATATTATAGGATTTAGTTCGAGGATATGTCAGAATTATGATTTGTTAACCTTAACTCCTGCTTGTAAATCTGTCCTGGAAGGATCAGGTATTTCTTCTTTAATTCTTTCAAGAGGAAAGTAAGCTCCATTTTTAACTGGATCATATAATTCTAAAATATTTGCTGGTTTTAAACAATAGATAATTATTATATTCTGTATATTATTAGTATCAAATGGTAATCCATCTTGGTTTAGGTAGAAAGGTGAGAATATTATTATTGATCCAGTAGCACTGTTCATATAAGAATGATAAATAAATGGTTTCTTTCATTTCAGCTCTTTGGCTGGATTTTTTACAGAGTTCGTTTTATGCCTGTTATCCTCAGTCTTGTAACAGTAATGTCAATACAAGGTTATGCAAACCTCCATAATCAATGGAGCATAATAGGAGAATTTAATAATTTGCCCCAGGAAGAACTGATACAGTGGATCAAATACAATACCAGGCCAGGTATGTAGCTGTTTTGATTATATGTATAGCTAGCACACACACATACACTTATACACATTATATGTTGTTATACATTTGTGTATATTGTATAGTTGTCATTTCATATATGTATGTGTGTATATATGCAATTTAAAAAAACACATGCATTTATACCTTCACACATTTTTAGTGTGTTAATTGCAGCGTTCATCAAATCAAATTTCCGAAAGGAAACTTTGTGTCCTCTTTAAACCCCTCCTGGATACCTGTCAAAAAGAATTTTAATTGATATCTAGAGTTAATAATTGTTCACAAGTTATATGCTATAACTCTGAGATTATTACTGTATCATAACAGTGACACTTCAAAGTAAAAAACCTTTAATAAATGACAAACTTTTGCACTGTGTGACAGGCGACTGGAGAAACCAGTTTTGACTGTGGGGAGGTTAACAATACCCTTCCCATTACTTCCGCCAGTGCATACCCTCTGCTTCATGTCTATAAAACCAATCACATACAGAAGGGTTAAAATCTTGGACATTTGGGTTTTTTCACTAACTCATCTCAAAAAGATGATTATACATGCTACTTTTAAATAGTTTAAAATATTTTTTTAGGTTTTCTTTTCTTACAGTCTTTATCTAAGACCACCTCAAGCAGATTGATATTTACTTCATTTTTAAATACCTTTCCAGAGAATGAATATATTCTATGCTATTTTCTGCAACTACTCTATAGTCCTGTCCGAGACAGTTTTTTCTGGCTTAATTTCTTCACTGTGATTTATTTAAATTTATTCTGTGACTCTTTGAGCCACTTTCCTCTTATCTCCTATTTGATAGTCATCATTCTATTATTTAGCTATCATTAAGGTAAACTCTTATAAACTTCAACTCAAATATTTGGTCTGTGTCTTTCAAAGGATGACAGTGACAATGCCTCATAACTTAGACTCTGAGTCTTAGAGCTTCCAGGCTAGTTTAGTCAGAATTTTTGAACTAATCCTTTATTTTTTCCCTATAAAGTACACGGTAGTTACTGCTTTTAATCTCTCTCACCCCTCACCACTTACAGCTGTTTTTCCAAAGCTTTAAAAGGTATCTGTTCTTTTCATGTTTGCTTGCATCTTTGTTCCAGTGTTTGTCTTGGGTTCTTGGCAAAGAAAGCCTATGTTTAGCAAACTTACCCTTCTAAGAGATTTCCTACAAACTCTTACGTCATTTTTGCCTCTTCTTTGATCCTACCAATTTTTCTCATCTCTGTATTATGAGTTCTCTCATGGTTACCACAGGTTTTATTAAACGAAGCTTGAGATTCTATAATTAGGGTGAGACTAGAGCTTACATTCAGGTCTACCATGTAGCTTTGCATAGTTTGTACACAGCACAAAGGTGCTCAGTTGAGAGGACAAGAGGGAACTGTAATCCAGCCTGTGGTCCACTCACAAGTCATGTATTCGTGAGGTTCTGTCAGATCAGAAGGGATACTTTTTTCTAATACATGCAGTAGGCTAATTGGAGATTTAAATATATTATAGAAAAGATCCTGTGGTTTCCCTGTCATGCTCATATTTGATGCCTTACTCCCAAGAGGAAAGAAGCAGCTAAGGAGTATTTCTCCCTTTCCCTCTGTTTCATAGACGGTTTCTTCTCCGTGGTTCCAGTTCTTGCTGGACAGGCTTCCCTAGTTTCTTCTGGATGACCCTAGTCCTGAGCTTGGGTCCCTCTAGCCCAGAGTTTCTCAACTTTGAAATTTGGGGCTACCCTTTACACTGGCAGAATAATATTTAGCAGCATTAGCAGCATTCCTTTCTTCTACCAATCAGATGTCAGTAGCACCTCTCCCGTAACAGTGTGGTAACCAAAAATGTCTCCAGAAGTTGCCAGGAACAAAATTACTCCTGACTAAGAGCTTTTCATCATTAATTATTGAATCTTACAGTAATAAAGATATGTTTACTTCAGTTTATTTATATGTTTTTTAATTTAAGGCATATGCTGCTGCTGCTAAGTCGCTTCAGTCGTGTCCAACTCTGCGCGACCCCATAGACGGTAGCCTACCAGGCTCCTCCGTCCATGGGATTCTCCAGGCAAGAATACAGGAGTGGGGTGCCATCTCCTTCTCCAATGCATGAAAGTGAAAAGTAAAAGCGAAGTTGCTCAGTCGTGCCTGATTCCCAGCGACCCCATGGACTGCAGGCATATGAAGAGATATAAATCCCTTAGAAGAAATGTAATTGCCCTCATTGTCAACAAAGGAGTCCAAAATGCAGTACTTGGGTGTAATCTCAAAAACAACAGAATGATCTCTGTTTGTTTCCAAAGCAAACCATTCAATATCACAGTAATCTAAGTCTATGCAGCAACCACTAATGCCAAGGAAGCTGAAGTTGAATGATCTGTGAAGACCTACAAGACCTTCTAGAACTAACACCAAAAAAGATATCCTTTTCATCACAGGAGACTGGAATGCAAAAGTAGGAAATCAAGGGATACCTGGAATAACAGGCAAATTTGGCCTTGGAGTACAAAATAAAGCAGGGCAAAGGCTAATAGACTTTTGCCAAGAGAATGCATATACGGTCTTCCAACACAGAAGAGACAGCTCTACACATAGACACCACCAGATGACCAGTACTGAAATCAGATTGATTATAGTCTTTGCAGCCAAAGATGGAGAAGCTCTATACAGTCAGAAAAACAAGACCAGGAGCTGATTGTGGCTCAGATCATGAACTCCTTATTGCCAAATTCAGACTTAAATTGAAGAAAGTAGGGAAAACCACTAGGCCATTCAGATATGACCTAAATCAAATCCCTACAATTATACAGTGGATGTGACAAATGGATTCAAGAGATTAGTTCTGATAGAGTGCCTGAAGCACTATGGACAGAGTTTCATAACATTGTACAGGAGGTGGTGATGAAAACCATGTCCAAGAAAAAGAAATGCAAAAAGACAAAATGGTTGTCTGAGGAGGCCTTACAAATAGCTGAGAAAAAAAGAGAAGTGAAAGGCAAAGGAAAAAAGGAAAGATACACTCATCTGAATGCAGAGTTCCAAAGAGTAGCAGGGAGAGATAAGAAAGCCTTCCTAAGTGAACAATGCAAAGAAACAAAGGAAAACAATAGAATGGGAAAGACTAGAGATCTCTTCAAGAAAATTAGAGATACCAAGGGAACATTTCATGCAAAGATGGGCTTGATAAAGGACAGAAATGGTATGTACCTAACAGAAGCAGAAGATATTGAGAGGAGGTGGCAAGAATACACATAACTGTACAAAAAAGATCTTATTGACCCAGATAATCAGGATGGTGTGATCACTTGCCTAGAGCCAGACATCCTGGAATGCAAAGTCAAGTAGGTCTTAGGAAGCATGACAATAAACAAAGCTAGTGGAGGTGATGGAATTCCAGTTGAGCTATTTCAAATCCTAAAAGATGATGCTGTGAAAGTGCTGCACTCAATATGCCAGTAAATTTGGAAAACTCAGCAGTGGCCAAAGCACTGGAAAAGGTCAATTTTCATTCCAATCCCAAAGAAAGGCAATGCCAAAGAATGCTCAAAGTACCACACAATTGCACTCATCTCACCTGCTAGCAAAGTAATGCTCAAAATTCTCCAGACTAGGCTTCATTAACTGAGAACTTCGAGATGTTCAAGCTGGATTTAGAAAAGACAGAGGAACCAGAGATCAAATTGCCAACATCCATTGGATCCTAGAAAAAGCAGAAGAAGTCCAGAAAGGCATCTTCTTCTGCTTCATTGACCATGCTAAATAAAGCCTTTGACTGTGTGGACCACAACAAAATATGGAAAATTCTTCAAGAGATGAGAATACTAAACCACCTAACCTGCCTCCTGAGAAACCTGTATGCAGGTCAAGAAGCAGCAGTGAGAATTGGACATGGAGCAATGGACTGGTTCTAAATTGGGAAAGGAGTACGTGAAAGCTGTATATTGTCATCTTGCTTATTTAACTTATATGTAGAGCACATCATCAAAGAAGGCAATGGCAACCCACTCCAGTACTCTTGCCTGGAAAATCCCATGGACGGAGGAGCCTGGTAGGCTGCAGTCCATGGGGTCGCTAAGAGTCGGACATGACTGAGTGACTTCACTTTCACTTTGCACTTTCATGCATTGGAGGAGAAAATGGCAACCCACTCCAGTGTTCTTGCCTGGAGAATCCCAGGGATGGTGGGGCCTGATGGGCTGCCGTCTATGGGGTCGCACAGAGTCGGACACGACTGAAGCGACTTTGCAGCAGAGCACATCATGCAAAATGCTGGGCCAGATGAAGTGCAAGATGGAATCAAGATTGCTGGAAGAAATATCAATAACCTCAGATATGCAGATGACACCACCCTTGTGACAGAAAGCAAAAAGGAACTAACAAGCCTTTTGATGAAGGTGATAGAGAAGAGTGAAAAAGTTGGCTTAAAACTCAGTGTTGAAAAAATGAAAATCGTGGTATCCAAGCATGGCAAATAGATGGGAAACAATGGAAACAGTGACAGACTTTTATTTTCTTGGGTTCCAAAATCACTGCAGATGGTGACTGCAGCCATGAAATTAAAAGACGCTTTCTCCTTGGAAGAAAAGTTACAACAGACCTAGACAACGTATTAAAAAGCAGAGACATTCCTTTGCGGACAAAGGTCTATCTAGTCAAAGCTATGGTTTTTCCAGTAGTCATATATGGATGTGAGAGCTGGACCATAAAGAAAGCTGAGTGCCAAAGAACTGATACTTTTGAACTGTGATGTTGGAGAAGACTCTTGAGAGTTGGCCAGGAGATCAAACCAGTCAATTCTAAAGGAAATCAATCCTGAATATTCATTGGAAGGACTGATGCTGAAGCTGAAGTTTCAGTACTTTGGCCACCTTATGCAAAGAACTAACTCATTGGAAAAGACCCTGATGCTGGGAAAGATTGAAGGCAAGAGGAGAAGGGGATGACAGAGGATGAGATGGTTAGATGGCATCACCGACTCAATGGACATGAGTTTGAGCAAGCTCTGGGAGATGGTGAAGGACAGGGAAGCTGGTGTGCTGCAGGCTGTGGGGTTGCAAAGAGTTGGACATGACTGAGCGACTGAAGAGCAACAACAAATTCATTCAAAGTTACATTTAGAATGGTTAATAATATTTGAAAATAAATATTCAATTATTTCCAGTAGATCTGAGTAATATGCCTAGTTCTTATTGGTGGTTTTACTTTGCTGATTAAAAGTGATAATGATCTTCATAGTTATATAATCATTTATTATATGATTCTAATAAATCATATTTATTTCTTTCATTTGGTCTTTTTGTCTCTCAAGAAATACAACTAAAACTGAAGCCACACAGTAGATTTTGGTGTATCACTAGTTACAACCACAAAGCAACGGATTTATACATGGTATTATTCCAGAAAGTACTACTAACATGTAATGAAATGGTTTGATGAAATGTATTTATAAAGTCAAGACTTAGTTATGAATATTTAAAAGTGATCTGAGGGAAGAAAACAATGCCTTCATCTGTCAAGTTCTCAGGATTACAGTTCATAACCCATGAAACTCACTTTAAAACATGTACCATGAGACTTGCCCTTTATAAGTCTTCTAGTTCCTAGAACTTTAGACTGTTGGAACAAGATATGAAATTTTACAATTCTTTCCAGTCCCGTCTTTGTAGTGCTGTCTGTTAGTATAGCACTTGAACAGGGCAGTGTGCTCTAGTGAAGTGGCTGAGAGGGTGGGCCCTGAGAGTTCCTAGCTGTGCTGTCTAGGGCTAATTGCTTTGCTGTCTCTTAGCTTCCTAATCTACAAAACAGGAATAACATAGAACCCACCCCCAAAGCTGTGCAAGTTAAATTGTATAATCACCAAGTGTATGGCACCAAGATAACATTTAACAAAGTTGGCTATTATTATGTAGACCATCAGTAAATATTAAGTGAAAAAAAAAGAATGCTGTCAATGATTATTATTTTAACTGTACTTCATCTTTCTTGGGCTTCCCTGGTAGCTCTTCTGGTAAAGAATCCGCCTGCAATGCAGGAGAGCCTGGTTTGATTCCTGGGTTGGGAAGATCCTCTGGAGAAGGGATAGGCTACCCACACCGGTATTCCCAGGCTCCCCTGGTGGCTCAGATGGTGAAGAATCTGCCTGCGATGTAGGAGACCTAAGTTCGATTCCTGGGTTGGGAAGATCCCCTGGAGGAGGAAATGACGACCTACTCTGGTATTCTTGCCAGAAAAATCCCATGGACCTCTGTCCACTGGTAGGCTACAGTCCATGGGGTCGGAAAGAGTTGGACATGACTGAGCAACTAAGCACAGCACATCTTTCTTAACTGGGTTCAAATATTACAGATGAGTAACTTTTGGTTTTCTTTAAAACATGTTGTTAAGAAATATAATCTTGTTTTGCAGATGCTGTTTTTGCTGGTGCCATGCCTACAATGGCAAGTGTCAAGCTTTCCACTCTTCACCCCATTGTGAATCACCCACATTATGAGGATGCAGACTTGAGGTGGGCAACTGATAGAATACTACAACCAGACACACCAAGGACTTCTGCTGACTCGTAGGAATGGGGAAAATGTTTATCTACACACACACATTCTTTCATCCTCATGTTCATTCTAGAAGTTAAAAAGTAGTAACAATTCAGAAATTACAACATGTACCTGTTAAAGCAACCTTAATAAATGGCTGAAAACTGAAAAAAGCAAAACTGAATTTTGCTCAAAGTAAAAACTAGATCAAGAAACCACTCTTGATCTTACTGGTAGCCAATGATTAGCCTTTTTTTCACGGATAAAAAGAGTTTATGAAGTCCACTATGTTAAATGCTTTTATGCTCTTTTATTAGTTGCTTATGGGAACCCTATTTTCCACTGAAATCTGAAAGTTTTGTTTTCCTTAAGTGACTTTTAAAAATTATTTTAATCATCCTAGTAATTGGATAATCTTTTCCTTGTAATGTGACCTTGGTTTATTGTTAAAGGTAATATTTTAAATTAAAGTTTTATGTTTGGCTTTGAAGATTGGGCATTCTGTATGTTTGAACTCTTAAGAAAAGTCTAATGTATAATTGATCATTTACTTAGGATTTTATAAAAACTCCCATTTAGAACTAAATCATCTGTCTACCATATTTTGGTCAACATTCCTGTTTCTCAAGCTTCTGTTAGGGTACTTTCTCTACCTGACTACTACTGTAGATGCTCACTGTCTAATTATTCTATTTACTACATTCATCTTCAACTCATATGTCTTTCAGACCTTCTCTAAATGAAATTATCTACTGAAATCTGTATTTTCACTATATTTAGCCTCTATCTGAGTTTCTTCCGGATTAGTTGTTTTATTAATTATGCAAAGCTAATTTTATATTCTGAACTATTATACTGCTACCTATCTCTAGACTCTAAACTGGCTTATACACTGATAATCAGTACCTGAAAAATTCAAATTTCTGTAAGTTTTAGAACATTTAAAATGTAAGTAAAATGTGGAAATTTCTATCCCCAAATAATTCATGCTGTTTGGGATCATGTATAATCAGTGCTCCATCCAGTAAGCATTGGGGTTTTAATTTGGTAACAAAATTTCTTTAGTCAACTCTGTTATCACTTATTTAGAAACATTTTTTACTTGTTTGAATTTAAAGAGCTCGGACAAAAATAGTTTACTCCGCATATAGTCGAAAATCTGCAAAAGAAGTGAGAGATAAGTTGGTGGAGTTACATGTAAATTACTACATTTTAGAAGAGGCATGGTGTGTTGTGAGAACTAAGTGAGTATGAGCCCTATGCTCTATGATATATGGTATATTTTAAAGCAATGAATGTTTTACTTCATTACAGCAGTCCTGATTCTTTAAAATTTTTTATTTTAAATTAATTCCATTAAAATTGTTATCTTGGCATTTTATTTAAAATTCTTGCATGGAATTATATACTATTTAAGCATAATGTGATTTCAGAAATGATAGTGTATTTTGCTATCCTAATTCTTTCAATTTTAACATCTGAATGTTGCTTTTTTCCATAATTTTCAAGTTTTTAAAACTTTTATAAGATATCTAAAATACAGATTTGAATTTATAGCAAAGTGAGATAGTAGCATTCTGCTACTACAGCTGATTTACATTGGCTTTATAAGACATATAAGAAAAGTTTCACATAACTCAGAAGGACATAATAAGAAAATATTTCTAATTAACAGTTTTAAATTTCTAAATTTTGAATACCTAAAAAATACATCAAATTCTGAGATGTGTAATGAATATCATCAGGCCTTTGTTTAGTCTCCTTGATTTAAAAAATCCTTAGTTGTATTAACCTTAACATTAAGAATTTTCATTTCTCCTATGAATAATTAGGAATTGGCTGTATTAGACTTTTGAAGAGCTAATTTTTGAGATTTTCGTAGCCAATTGTATCTAATTTTAAAATCTAATAAATAATGTATAGGAAGAAGTATATCAGTACTTGCAAATGTGAGTGGGGACTAAACCCTCCAATCAAATGTCAGAGATTGAGACTGAATATAAAAGCAAAACCCATCTATGTCCTTCCTTACAGGAAGATGCATTTTAAGTACAAATACATGAAAGAAAGGTTGAAGTAGAAAGGATAAAAATTTACCACTTGAGTAGCCATGTGTGTAGCATATGCTAAATATGTATTTTCTAGCATATTCTAAAAAGGCAACACTATAGTGTGGAAGGAAGATCAGTACTTACCTAGGCTGATGTTTCAGGGAGGGGATTGACTATAAAAGAGTACAAGGGAACTCGTTGAGATGATGGAAATTTTCTGTCTTATGATTATGATGGTGCTCACACACATACACGTTTACCCATGCTTATGAAAATTTACACATAAACTGGGTGAATTTTATTGTATGTAAATTATACCTCAATATAGACTGATTTTGTCTGACTTCTTCCCTGTAATGATTCCCATGCAGGGTTATTCTCTAGTGAGAAATATCTCATTCAGTCCACTCAGAAAGGGAAGAGTTGAGGGGAGTAACAGTGGCAGAAGAGCTTCTCTTTCCTGCTTTGGACTTTATATGTTATCATGCTAATTTAACTCAAAATTTAAGTTCAAGAATATGAAGTAGGTAATTCATCAGGAATTAGATTAACTATTAACTTTGCTTTAATTTGTCTCATTTTACAGTAAATGGGTATTATATTTGGATGGCAGTACCGCTTAGAACATATGTTCATTTATATTTCACTTTGAAGGTGGATTTTTAAATATATGTTTCTGAATTACATTGAGCTCTTATTATTTGATTCAATCATATATTGGTTATTTGGTTAACTGGAATATAAGAATATAGCATAATTTCATTTTATTATTAATATCCCTAAATTTTAAACATGTTTTTTGAAATGTACTAAGATCTTTAATTTATTAAATGTTAGTCTCTAAAAATCTGAGATATTTTATAATTATAGTTCTTCTAGATATGAAAATGCATTTTTAATATATATATTTGCTTATTTTTTCAGGCCTGGTTGCAGTATGCTTGAAATTTGGGATGTGGAAGACCCTTCTAACTCAGCTAACCCTCCCTTATGTAGCGTCTTGCTCAAGGATGCAAGGCCATACTTCACCACAGTGTTTCAGAATAGTATGTACAGAGTGTTAAAAGTTAATTGAGAAAAGACTGCCCGTTACACTGTGGTGCAAAGAGGTGCACAAAAACAATCACTTTAGTTTATTTACATTAATAAAAATCACAAGCTTTAATAAGGGACCCTTAAAAACAAGATAGGAAAAATGATTTAAAGTTTTTCTAATTTCTAAAAGGTAAATTATTTCATTGTTTTCCATTGAATGTCAGCCTTATTAAACTTGTCATATAAATGAGTAAATCATTTCATATTCCATAAATAAATGTTCATCTTAAAGTTTTAAAGAAGAAAAATATATGTAAGAGAACAATGAAATTGAATAAATCAAGAATATATAAGTCCTTTTGTATCCAACGAGGCGAATTGCTTCTAATTTTCTCTAGTTCTAGGATGTACAAACTCAAACTCTTCAAAACACTTAGAAGAGACTAATGCAGTTTCTGAAATGACACTTCCCTAAGATCCTGCTACTGATCACAACCTCTATCTTTGTGAGGAAATTTGTTTGTAACCATGTGTCTATTAAGGTTGTTTTTGCCTTTAGTAGCCCTCAGGAAAGATCTTTAATAGCTTTTAACAACTTTTTTTTTAATCATTTCAAGTTTTTTTCAAAACAGCTTATTTTGCAATGTTTTCAATCTTTTTAAATTTATTTATCCAGCCAGATATTTTCCACTGATCAGTTCTCAATTTAAGTTCAGCAGATTATTAATCTGTCTTTTAGAATACAGTGGTTTTTTTTTTTTCTTTTACTATCCAAGTAAAATTGTTATAGTACACAGTCAAATTTAGGGCTTAAGCATTATCAGAAAAGAAAATCCAGTTAACTTTATCAAATAAAATTTGAAGAAGCAAAGGCATTTTCATCTTGAAGTCCTGTAGCTCATTGGTCATAGTCATTTTTACCCCAGTCACCATCTTTTTTAATAATATGTTTTAAGTCCTTATTTAGTTTTGGTTTTGGATGAGGACAGTAATGTTTTATAGATCCTCTCTTCCAGTATAAAACCTATCCAACAGTAATGCTTTGAAAAGTGGTAGTTATCTAGAAAATATGGTTGCCAAGTGGAAAGTTAAACACTGTCTCTGATTGATAGATGTTGAATATGCCATATCTGTAGTATTTTAATGTGCATCTACTTTAATAATCTTGGAATGTTTGTAATTCCCTTGTTTTTGGCCCTCTCTGTGTTTGAGATAGCAAAATGACTTAATTCCATAGATTAGTTCATTTATAGTAGGTAGAAAAGTACATATACCGGAAAACCAATAAATTATTTTTCAACTTTTATTATAATTGTAAAATATTTTAATACAAGATACAGAACAGCTAGGAATATAAAATTGTATTTATATTCACATTTCAGATACTTTGTTTTGATCTAAGTATGGGGCAAAGAAGTAAAGGAGATAGAACACCTAACACAAAAATTGAAATATATTTTGGATGATGCTTTCATAGGAACTATTCTAAAGAAGTTGGTAGAATTTTTAAAGAACTTTATCAATTAATAAAATATGCAGTACAAGTATATTTACATGGATTTATATATAGGGAATCAATAAAATTATTTTCAACTTTTAAAGTTGTAAAATATTTTAATACAGGATGCAAAGCCACTAAGAAAGCATTATTTTAGCATTTTCAAATATTTCATTTGGTATAAATGTGAGATAAAAGAGCTACAACACCTAAGATTAATGAAATTAAAGTAGCACATTTTGGATAGTATTTTCATAAGCAACATTTAAAAGAAATTGCTAGAATGTAGCAACAAAAATGGATGAGTTGGATTAACTAAAACATTTCATATAAATATAATGTATTAATGTGAATTTATGTTATTTTCACGTGCTATATGTGTTTTAAATTAAAAAAGCCCTTGAAGATCCTGGCATGTGTTTTCTGTCTTTCTTCATTCTTTACTAAAACCCATTTGGAAATTGAAATCACTCTGATATAAAAGTAGAAATCATGGTTTCCTGACCATGTTTACATTGATAGTGTTTTTTTTAACCATTTTAAATCAATTCTGTGTAGTCTCACACAAAAGGCAATGTACTATGGAGGAAATAGTGTGGCTTTGTAACCAGGTGGATCTCATTATGAATCCTGATAACTTTCATTTACTAGGTATATTACCTACCATCCATCGAAAAGATATTTCTTGAACACTGATTGTATGTCAGGCACTATTCGTGGCTATGTGGCTCTACTCTGAAAACTTAACAAAACTTAACAAAAAAGGAGACTCACACTACCTACTTGGCAGAGTCATTTTGAGGATTGGTGAGATGATGTGTTAGAGCACATTCAGGCCCTCGACAATTGACAATTGTTAGCCCATTTACTCTTTCTCCCTTACCCACCAATAACCGGTTCTGTAATACCGTGTTACCTGGTGTGTTGTCTCAGAATTCCAAATGGTCCTACTTTTAAAAAAAAAATGTTATTCTTTAGTTGGAGGGAAATTGCTTTACAGTATTATGATAGTTTCTGCCATACAACAATGCAAATCAGCCATAATTATACGTATATCACCTCCCTCTTGAGCCTCCTTCCTGAGCCTCCCTCCCATCCCCAACTCCCACCCCTCTAGGTCGTTACAGAGTGCCTGGCTGGGCTTCCTGTATTATACAGGAACTTAGCACCAGCCATCTGTGTTACACATGCCAGTGTATATGTGTCGATGCTACTTTCTCCATTCACCCCACTCTCTCCTCCCCGCACTGTGGCCACAAGTCTGTTGTTTACATCTGTGTCTCCATTCCTTCCCAGTAAATAGGTTCATATACTAATGCAAATAGTCCTACTTTTCTTTAGTGTCTGTAAGTGAGAATACTGGACCACTGCTTACTTTTTTAATATAAATTAGGTTATTACATTCTTGTCTGTGTACATTTTATTATCTGTTCTTTGGAAATCTAAAAAAAATATGCATGAATGCTGTTCGTTGAGTAATGGGTAGATTTTTCCTCAGTGCAAGGAAGCATTTTCCTTAGTTTCCTATGGTCATAGTTTTGCACACTTACTTGAAACCATGATAAAAGTGAGTTGTGCACAAGTTCAGCAATTCCCTCCACCATCAAGTTGTCAGAAACTGATATACAGCTTCAGTGAATAATATGTGTGTTATATGCTAGTCTTTTGCTGCTAAGAACACTACATCAAAAATCATTGAATACTTTTCATGGTGGATTCCCTGGTAGCTCAGCTGGTAAAGAATCCACCTGCAATGCAGGAGACCTGGGTTCAACCCCTGGGTTGGGAAGATCTCCTGGAGAAGGAAATGTGTACCCACTCCAGTATTCTGGCCTGGGAAATTCCATGGACTATATATCAAAAAGAGTTGGACATGACTGAGTGACTTTCACTTCACTTTTCATGTTAATTTTAATAATAAAACTATGCTTATATTTTATATGTTTGTATTATACAAGCCATACAAACTCATTATGGAAAATTAGTTTTGAAAAAAACAAAATTTAAAAGGGGAAAATGTTCACCAAGACATTATTAATATCTCATTGTTTTCTTCCAGCCTTTAGGCATAAGTTTTTGTTGTTTTAATGTAAACAGTTTTATCTTTTGTTCTTCATGTAATAAATATGGAAGTGTTACATAGAAACTATTTTTAATGGCTCCATAATGCCCTATTTTGTATATAAATATATGCACAGATATTTGTATCTTAACCATTATTTAGCTGTTTCCACTTTTGCGACTACGTGGATATCATAGTACAATATATAAGATATGTATAGAACACTGCCATGAATTCTTTTTTTAATTTTAAAATTATTTCTTTAGGGTACATTCCCATAAATTTCTTTCAATAAAACACTATGGATACTGTCAATGCAGTTTGCCTCAAATTACCTCTGCAAAAGTATTGTATGCATCACCAAAAATCAGTGTGTGATAATGCTCATCTCACAACACTCGTTAGCACTGGGTTTTTTATTAATACTTTTTTGCTAATTTGTGACACCCAAAATGGTATTAATTATCATTTTAATTTGCATTTATCCCATGGTTGGTGTGATTGGGCCACCTATTGATGTTTGTAAATGGTTCCATTTCCTCTTGTACATTGTCTGTTTCCATTTGTCTGCATATATTTTATGAAAGCCCAGCCTGGCCCTGAGACCAGCCGTGTTACAGATCCTCACTGTTGGGGATTCTGTCTTGTCATTAACTATTCCGTGAAGTCGATAAAAATGCCGTATTAGTTTACCTACTCCTCAATAAGCTGGGCGTGATGCTTCAGCCTGTCTAAAATAGTTTATAATTTATACTATATACTTTATACTATATATGTACTTTATAGTATACCCAGGATGTCATATTTAATATTAAATGCCACGTTTAAAAATCTCAGTGCTTCCACTGCTTTTAAATAAGGATTCAATGATCATAATTTCATGCTTGGACACCATTGACTTTGTAAATTGTGTTTTATGTATGAAATTTCTTAAACCATTATTATTGATCTCATCTGAGCTGCTTTTTATAGGTTATAGAAGGCAGAATTATTAAATTTTCAAACCCAAGAATGTTCATGGAAGCCTTATTTGTACCTGGTGGAGGGAGCTGGAAGCAACCTAAAGGCACCAATAGAGTGAGTGAGTAAAACAAAACAGTTCCATATAATGGAATATTATACAGGGGTAAATCATCTATTCACATGTCAATAGGAATGAATCTCAAATATAAGGTTAAGAATAAAAAGCTTGGAATTTTCCTGGTCATTAAGAATCTGCCTGCCAGTGCAGGGAACGTGGGTTCAATCTGGAAAGATCCCACATGCCACAACTACTGAAACCTGCCTAGAACCTGTGCTCTGCAGCTGGAGAAGCCACCACGGTAAGAAGCCCGCTCACCACACAGAGCAGCCCCTGCTCACAGCAAACTAGAGAAAGCCCATGCTGCAATGAAGACCCACGGCATCCAAAAACAGATACATAAATTTTTGAAAAAAGAATAAAAAAGTTAGCAATGGTTGTATGTGTATGCATGTGTAAGTATATGTGGTATTTGTATATAGCCTAAAAGCAAAACAAGAATATTAGGAGATACATGTGTAGCAAAACAATAAAAGCATAGGCAGAATTCACACAAGAGTTAGGCCAGCAATCACTTCTAAGAGAGAGTGCAATCCAGAGGAACCGTGGGTGCTTAAATGTCCCTGTTCTAACTGGGTGTTAAGTATGTAAGTTCTCATTTTGTAATTAAGATGTGTGTATACTTGATAATGTTTGATATATTTTACACCCTTCAAAGTAAGGCATTGATACCACATCAGTGGTTCTTAAGCCTCAGATTTTCTTTTAGTGGTTCTAGGGTGCTTAACGGAGAAGGCAGTGGCACCCCACTCCAGTACTCTTGCCTGGAAAATCCCATGGACGGAGGAGCCTGGTGGGCTGCAGTCCATGGCGTCGCTGAGGGTCGGACACGACTGAGCGACTTCACTTTCACTTTTCACTTTCATGCATTGGAGAAGGAGGTGGCAACCCACTCCAGTGTTCTTGCCTGGAGAATCCCAGGGATGGGAGAGCGTGGTGGGCTGCCGTCTATGGGGTCTCACGGAGTCGGACATGACTGAAGTGACTTAGCAGCAGCAGGGTGCTTAAACAAGCGTCATCAGACTGGAGTACAACTTGTCTAATTCTCAAATTGTAGATGAGCGTACATTTGTGTAATGTATTACTTAGTTTCTTTAAATGGCAGATGATATGACAGTGCCTGTATTGAACAACCAAACTGGATAGAAAGTGATTATTTAAATTTTTTTTTTCTATAGAAGTAATTCATGTTCATAAAGGGAAAGTTGGAAAATCCATAATAGTAGTAAAGTGCATGATCTTTCAGAAGTGGTAATAACTTTTTAAAAATTACATTATAGACTGAAGAAAGACATCATAGAAATTTTGTTACAATTCAGAATATATATATATATATATATATATATATATTTTGGAAGAAACCAAAATATTTTATTAAAAGGTAGTCACACCTTATAACAACAATAACACCAATAACAAAGAGCAGTTGCCCTAGAGTTTTCAATATACATTTACAACTGATCTACATCCACTTTCTTTTTTTTTTAATTTTATTTTATTTTTAAACTTTACAATATTGTATTAGTTTTGCCAAATATCGAAATGAATCCGCCACAGGTATACCTGCGTTCCCCATCCTGAACCCTCCTCCCTCCTCCCTCCCCATACCATCCCTCTGGGTCGTCCCAGTGCACCAGCCCCAAGCATCCAGTATCGTGCATCCAACCTGGACTGGCGACTCGTTTCTTACATGATATTGTACATGTTTCACTGCTATTCTCCCAAATCTCCCCACCCTCTCCCTCTCCCACAGAGTCCATAAGACTGATCTATACATCAGTGTCTCTTTTGCTGTCGCGTACACAGGGTTATTGTTACCATCTTTCTAAATTCCATATATATGCGTTAGTATACTATATTGGTGTTTTTCTTTCTGGCTTACTTCACTCTGTATAATAGGTTCCAGTTTCATCCATCTCATTAGAACTGATTCAAATGTATTCTTTTTAATGGCTGCGTAAAACTATTAGCAAGGTGAAAAGGCAGCCTTCAGAATGGGAGAAAATAATAGCAAATGAAGCAACTGACAAACAACTAATCCCAAAAATACACAAGCAACTCCTACAGCTCAACTCCAGAAAAATAAATGACCCAATCAAAAAATGGGCCAAAGAACTAAATAGACATTTCTCCAAAGAAGACATACAGATGGCTAACAAACACATGAAAAGATGCTCAACATCACTCATTATCAGAGAAATGAAAATCAAAACCACTATGAGGTACCATTTCACGCCAGTCAGAATGGCTGCAATCCAAAAGTCTACAAGCAATAAATGCTGGAGAGGGTGTGGAGAAAAGGGAACCCTCTTACACTGTTGGTGGGAATGCAAACTAGTACAGCCACTATGGAGAACAGTGTGGAGATTCCTTAAAAAACTGGAAATAGAACTGCCTTATGACCCAGCAATCCCACTGCTGGGCATACACACTGAGGAAACCAGAAGGGAAAGAGACACATGTACCCCAATGTTCATCGCAGCACTGTTTATAATAGCCAGGACATGGAAGCAACCTAGATGCCCATCAGCAGATGAATGGATAAGAAAGCTGTGGTACATATACACAATGGAGTATTACTCAGCCATTAAAAAGAATATATTTTAAAAATGTGCAATATAAAGTGGCTTCTTCATGTCCTTAAGATAGCCTCCATGTGATGAGAATTCTGTTTTTGCAGCCCATCAGAGTATTTGACAGCCTCTGCATATCAAATATTCATGTTGTTTAATAGTTAGGATAAACGCAAATTTGTTTTTGTTTTTTCAAAGGTCAAGATTTTTATTACTCAGCAGTACCTTGTTTAGAACTTAAAATTGGCCTCCCTGTTTCTCTTGTATCATGCTAAATTACCTTGTTTTCTCCTCCTGTTGTTAACTACAAAGATTAGAAAAAGTACAAAATGTACACAGTTAATAGAATACTGTATGTATCCATTAGATATTTTTTCAAAAGCAAAATTTCTAGCATGTTTCACTAATATTAATAGGGTACACTGCTTTTCTTTGAAATAAGATCTAATCAAGTATTAATATTTGCTATCTAATACTCTTGGTATGCTCTGTAGCTCTTAGAGTCCTGTCTTTGATCTTTTCAAAGTACATTGTCTGCCAACTGTACAGATACAATATACGAGAGTCTGTTCAGATAGCAGGTGATAATCATCGCACTGTGATCAGTGCTGGAGCGCAATGGAAGGAAAGACGACTGGGTCCTTTCATAAAAGATATCCTAGCAGACGTGCTGCTTGATTTGATCGTAAAGGGAAAACAGGAAGTAACCAAGGGGGACTGCAGTGGTGGTGGGGGTCTTTCCAGGTAAAGGAGGCAGCATGGCATCATTAGAGGACATGACTCAATCTGGGCACTGCACTTTAGTTCAGTGAGAGCACCCGGGTGTTGAGATATTTACCGTAAGTTGGAGAGATGGGGAGATCCTGAAAGCAGCAGGGTCTAAAGGAAAGTTAGGCCTCTGGAGTGGTAAGAATATGCATGCCTTACTTTCCAGTCTGTTACCTCTCAGGCTCTGTTTCTTCATCTGTAAATTGGTTATAACACCTTCCTCACCTTGAATACTTTGAATTGTGTGCATAAATAAGATATTCCATGTGGAAGTGTGTTAGAAAGCACCACCCATGAGATTCAGACACTGAGTCAACACTCACCTAGATGTTAATAAGAAAGATCTAAGAATTATTAATCCAAAAGAGCAAATATGTAACAAAATCACTTATATTGACTTTGTCTTATGTTAGAGGAGCAGATGGTGATTGCAGCCATGAAATTAAAAGATGCTTACTCCTTGGAAGGAAAGTTATGACCAACCTAGATAGAATATTCAAAAGCAGAGACTTTACTTTGCCAACAAAGGTCCGTCTAGTCAAGGCTATGGTTTTTCCTGTGGTCACGTATGGATGTGAGAGTTGGACTGTGAAGAAGGCTGAGCGCCAAAGAATTGATGCTTTTGAACTGTGGTGTTGGAGAAGACTCTTGAGAGTCCCTTGGACTGCAAGGAGATCCAACCAGTTCATTCTAAAGATCAATCCTGGGTGTTCTTTTGAAGGACTGATGCTAAAGCTGAAACTCCAATACTTTGGCCACCTCATGACTCATTGGAAAATACTCTGATGCTGGGAGGGATTGGGGGCAGGAGGAGAAGGGGACGACAGAGGATGAGATGGCTGGATGGCATCACCGACTCGATGGACATGAGTTTGAGTGAACTCCGGGAGTTGGTGATGCCCAGTATGCTGCAATTCATGGGGTCGCAAAGAGTCGGACACGACTGAGTGACTGAACTGAACTGAGAGGAGCCTTTGCAGATACTGACTTCCTTATTATGCTTGCCTGATACTAAAATTCATCTGTAACTTTTAAACACAGACAGTCTATTTTTTTTTTAATTCCATAAAAGAGGTACGTATGATTCACGTACAGACATCGAGATTTTTCAAATGAAGCTGAAGGGCCCTTCATGGAATATTCTGGATTGAATCATAACCCAAGAATGTAGGAGTTAACATCGTACAGAAATAGCACCTCAACTACTGGAAAAGAAACAGCCTGTTCACATGCCTTCATCTGCGAGAGACCTAAAGAATACAAAGGGAATCTTCACATGAATGGAGTTTGTTTTAACTAGGTTAGTGTGGCAGCCACAAAGGTACACCAGCCCTCAGACCTTCTTCTGGGAAAAAACTAACTGTCCACCTACAGTTTACTGACGGCCTCCTCCTGCAGCCCCTTCTGCATCTGCCACTACTGTTCAAGGAAGGGTCACACTCTCCCGGGAAGTCCTCAGCCAGTGACAAGGCATAGCAGGGTACCAGGGCCTGGCCGTCTCTGCCCAGTGCTGGACTTTGGAACTCCCTGCTGAGTAAGCCAAGACCTGGTTGGATCCCCCTGGCTCTCCTTTCTTGCTCCTTTTGTTGTAGGTATCAGATCCACCTCATTCCTAAAATCTTCCCTAACCAATCCAGCTCCCTCCTCTAACAGCTGATCCCCCCTTCCAAGAAGCCTCTTGTCCTCTCTCAGCATCTGTTTCCTGGAGAATCTGAACTAACCTAGGTGGATGCCAGCCCCAATCCCAAGCAGAGCAAGTTCAGGGTTTTTGTCTCAGTCTGCCGGCGATTCTGGAGAGTTGTGCTGTTCTGTGTGTGTGCAGGGCTTATAAATACAAAACAAAACAACTCTGTAGGTAAGTCAAGTTTTCCATGAATTTTCCTGACCACTCAGAGATGGTGCCTCCAATGAAACTTCTTTTTAGAAGTTCACTGAGGCCCTGAAGGTAATCCCTTTTCGGGCTATATCGTGGTAGCTGTTGTCAGGAGAGGGGGACTGCATGACTGTGAGATGCCCATGCTTCTCACACCCTGGACCTTAGTCAAACCTCAGAGTTTCCAGAATAAAGTGCTATGTGAACCATAGAAGCCAGGCATTCAAACCATCAAAGCTTAGTAAATACACATGCACGCTTCTTTGAGGATTTAGACACTGAAATTTGATCACAAATTACTCTAGCCAAGTCCAGTTATCTTAAATGTAACAGCTGGGCTTTATTAGACACTCTCTGCTGCTGCTGCTGCTAAGTCATGTCAGTCGTATCCAACTCTGTGCGACCCCATAGACGGCAGCCCAACCAACAGGCCTCTGTCCCTGGGATTCTCCAGGCAAGAACACTGGAGTGGGTTGCCATTTCCTTCTCCAATCATGAAAGTGAAAAGTGAAAGTGAAGTCGCTCAGTCGTGTCTGACTCTTGGCAACCCCATGGACTGCAGCCTACCAGGCTCCTCCATCCATGGGATTTTCTAGGCGAGAGTACTAGAGTGGGTTGCCATTGCCTTCTCTCTAGTATACTGAAAAGCAAAGCTACCATAATCTGAAACATAGTTCGTGTTTATTCCCCATACATACAAAGATAATTTGCTGTATTATAAAAACAATTTCTTTTTGTAATAACTAGGAGGGAATGTCCACTAAAGTTATAATGCACAAAATGTTTATTTTATATATGCCTAGTGCCATCTGCTGGCTATGACATATTATAGCATTTGTCATGAAATTGTGTCCTACTCTTTGTGACTCCAAGGGCTGTATTCCCCAGGCTTCTCTGTCCATGGAATTCTCCAGTCAAGAATACTGGAGTGGGTTGCCATGCAAACTGGTTCCTTGGCACTTTAATAGGTATGTTATTTCAGCAAACTGATTCCTTACCACTTTTTGTAGGTCATGTTATTTTGTGAATGAAATGTGTTTCATGTTTGCATGTGTTTTAATAGAAAATAGAGGGCGTCCCTGGTAAAGAGTAAGAGTCTGTCTGCAATGCAGGAGACCTGGGTTTGATCCCTGGGTTGCGAAGATTCCCTGGAGAAAAGAATGGCAACCTACTCCAGTATTCTTGCCTGGAAAATTCCAAGGAGGAGCCTGGCAGGCTACAGTCCATGGGGTCTCAAAGAGTCCAACGTGATTGAGTGACTAACACTTTCACTTTCACTTTAATATAGGAAAAATCCAAAGGAGAAATGAAGAGAACTCAAGGACATGAACTGCACTCTTTTTTTTTTTTTACATTGTGATTTACTCACAGTGATAGAAGCATAATTACTGCTTCCCTCCCTTGCCCCCACACCTGTGCTATTTCATTTATCCAACTCCCACCTCCCATGCCTTAGAAGGTTCTGTTTGATTTCGTCCCTCCCTCCCTGTCCAGGACCACGGATACACTGATACTCCCAACACAGCACTTTCACAGCAGCAGCAATGAACTGCTTGAAATGGCCATGTCCCTTTCTCTTGCCTGTGCTCACACTCTCCCCCAAGTCTGTCAAGGCCTTAACTGTTGTTCTCCTCTTGCTCATCTTTCACGTCTCTGCTCAGAAGCCCCCTCCTCCTGGAAGCTGGGGTCCTGCCAGCTCCTCCGTAGTCTGCTAATGTCACTTCCCTTTGCCATGTTGTTTGACCATTTAAGTTGTCTGACTATCCTTGGGAGTCTTTAATTGAGCTGTGAGCTACTAAAATACAAGATTCATATTTATTTCTGTTTTCCACCCACCTCAGTACCTGGCACTGTACTAGATACTCTAGGCACTCCCTAGTAAAATTTCAGTAAATACTGCGTTAAGGAATAATGTGGAAAATAACTAGAAAAAATGAGTGGTGAGTGATCCCTTTAGGTCTCTTTTCCTGTTTGCTGCTGTTGCTGCTGCTGCGAAGTCGCTTCAGTTGTGTCCGACTCTTAGTGACCCCATAGACAGCGGCCCACCAGGCTCCCCCGTCCCTGGGATTCTCCAGGCAAGAGTACTGGAGTCGGGTGCTATTTCCTTCTCCAGTGCATGAAAGTGAAAAGTGAAAGTGAAGTCGCTCAGTCATGTCCGACTCTTAGTGACCCCATGGACTGCAGCCTACCAGGCTACTCATTGCCTTCTCCACCTTTCCTGTTTACCGTCCCTCTTATACAGTTATTACTAGTTTGCTTGTGTGCCCAGTCATTTCCAACTCTTTGCAACCCCATGGACTGTAGCCCACTAGACTCCTCTGTCCATGGGATTCTCTAGGCAAGAATATTGGGGTGGGTTGCCATTTCCTTCTCCAGGGGATCTTCCCAATCTGGGGATCAAACATGAGTCTCCTGCATTGCAGGCAGATTCTTCACCTGCTGAGTCAATTATCCCACAGATGGATCAACAAAGTCTTAATTATTTTCAAGTATCCAACACTGTATTAGGTGCTCTGAGGATCAAGTTCAAAATATCAGTATCTAAATTAAGACTGAGTTTGGATCCCTGCTCTGTCACTCACTAGCTGGGCACTTCATTTAACATTTTAAAATTTTACCATCTTCAAAATGGAGGTAATAAAGGTATATCCCTCAAAATGGCCTTCTGAAGAAAAAGAAATAACACATGTAAAGAGTATGAAACAGACTTAAGAGTCCAGTTAAGCTGCTTGTTGTTCTTGTTGTTGTTCTTTTGAAAGTCCAGGAACCGACTGAAGATCAGCACAGAGAACTGCTGCCTAGGTGGGGGTTCTTTATTCCTTAGGGACTCTCTGCCCCCTCTAGAGTCTATTGTCAGCATTTTGCTATGTCAATTTGCAGAAGCTTGCTACTGTGTTGTTTCTCTGATCAGGGCTAGATGATTTCATATCTTTAATTTTAAAAAGCCATTCTGCTAAAAACAGAAATGTGCACAGCCTAAATATGTGACTGTATTTGGCTTCCCTTGTGGCTCAGCTGGTAAAGAATCTGCCTGCAATGCAGGAGACCTGGGTTCAATCCCTGGGTTGGGAAGATCCCCTGGAGAAGGGAAAGGCTACCCACTCCACTATTCTGGCCTGGAGAATTCCATGGACTGTATAGTCCATGGGGTCGCAAAAAGTCATACACGACTGAGCAACTCTCACTTATGGCTTATTCTACAAAAGCTGGTAACTATAGTGTGGCCAGATCACGTTGCCTTTAAAATAACTTAGAATTTACTCAGTTGGCTTTCCCTTTAGGTATAAAATAAGAAACCCAACCATCTCAGGTCTCCAAAGTGTAGCTTCTGATTAACTTCTCACCAGTAAAGGCAAGGCAAATTAAAACAGAAAAATAACTGCTTTTAAAAAGGACATGAATACCATCAAGGGAGTTATTTCCTGTGTACAAATTTTACCTAATGTCACAGGCTCATTGGGTGGAGGTTGGTGAAAGTGGCTGTCTCAGTTTACTTCTAGATGGAGTTTGCAAATATTTTTCTAAATTTCGGTTCTTATAGATGACTTAACCTTAAGAGAGTCAAATAGGAGAAAGGGTAAACAGAGGCAAGGGTTTGTGGCTTGGTTCTTTAACAAGTCATTCTCTCTCTTTTCTCTACCTCTCACTCCTGCTACTGGAAACAAGGTTCAGAGAAAGAAAGGGATGGTGGAAGAGGGGAAGATGTGGAGGGAAAGGAAGGAGGTGGCTGGTGGTTGAGGTAGATGATAGTAGCTATCTGGTTTGCCTGGAGCAGCTTCCCAGAAGCTCTTTTCCACATAATTGGATAAAGCCATGATGGTGGACAGCCATAGTATAGAACTTGTCTTGTAAGACCAGTCTCTCAGATTATCTACTTAGGCTGGGGACTCAATCTCAACCCAGCCGACTTTTCCACACTCTGCTCCCCTCAACAGGTGATTTATTTTTTTTCCCTAGGCACTATTTTCCTACTATTACTAGGACCCAAGAGAAAATAAACTTTGATTTTACAATGTTTTAACTAATGCCACTTTCTCAGCTTAGGTGGTTTTAAATTATGGATTCATACACACTTGTATGAAATTACTTTCATACTTAGAAATCTTCTGACATACACACAAAACCATCCTCATATTGGGTGTATCCACAGCCCTCCTGAGTCAGAAGCAAGGTCATAGAAAGTAGGAAGAGATCCTCGCTGAAGAAACATTGCTTTCTCTAGAACTACCCCCTCCTGTAGGAAAATGAATGTAGTTATTATTAAGGCAAGAAATTTTGGGCATAACAGTTTTCTTAACTGGGTCTATTTCAGAAGATAAATATGAGAGTTCGGTAAAAGTATACAAAGACTTTTCACAAGGTCACCTATTCTGTTCTCCAAAACAGAAAAAAGGAATGAAATTTCTGCTTCCTCCTTTATGCCTCCACCCTAGGATAAAGACTTCCATTGCAGGATCAACATTTCAGTGGCTTTCCCTCTATTAACCTTCATTTGGTTTCCAACCCTTTTGAGCTGGGGCCCAACAAGGATTCTCCTGCTCAGTGTTGCTTGCACCAATGGAATAAAACCAAGTTTGGTGCAGAAGCAAAGGAAGCTTCATCCTTTGATCAGAGAATGGAGAGGTATGAGCTTGTGTTCTAGACTCATGCTTTCCCCAAAGGGCTGCTTTATAGAGTTTGGAGGTGAAGAGTAAGGAGCTCTCCAGGGGCAGGCACAGTCATGTTGCTCAGGGCTCCAGCTCGCAGTGTGAGGTGCAATGTCTCCGCAGGCGGCCCATCAAGTTGAGGTGTCAGTGCAGTGGCTCACACTGGGGACTCTAATCTGATGTGTTAGGTTCCAGGCCTCTGCATACACCCACCTCTAGGTAAGTGGAACTAAGCACAAAAGAGATTAGGCCTTATCACCTAGATTACATCTTACTAATATTTTTCCTGGGTATCCAGTAGGCTTTGCTGGTGACAATTTTCCCTATGAGTACAAAACAGGCCTTCATAGAAAAGCCTTCCTTTGCATGCCCAAGACCTAACTCAATGCCTGATTTTCATAAGTACTTGGTAATTATTTTCAGGATGAATTTATATATACAAACAGATTCTGTGTGCATGGTTTCCATGGAGAATCAGACAAGGCAAATTAGGGAAATCAATGGGTCTTGAAATTTAAAAAAATAACCAAGCATATTATAATATTGCTTAGATGAATTCTCCTCTTTTATGATGGATATCTGTCTTTCTGTTTGAAGCTACTCCTCGCTTGCCTGACCAGCAGAAGTCTCTTTTGCAGGCAACTCACTCTAGTTTGGCTTCCCAGGTGGCACTAGTGGTAAAGAATCTGCCTGCCAATGCAGGAGATACAAGAGACATGGGTTCAGTCCCTACGTTGAGAAGGTCCCTCGGAGGAGGAAATGGCATCCCACTCCAGTATTCTTGCCTGGAGAATTCCATGGTCAGAGAAGCCTGGCAGGTTACAGTCCATGGGGTTGCTAAGAGTCAGACATGACTGAACACATGCTTCTTATCCCCATTCCACTCTTAATTCAGATGATCTGTAAGGCCTTTGGCTCTTAAAAGCCCATTATTTGTGAAGACTCATTGCCACTGACACCTTAATTTCAGGAGGAGGGGAAGAGCAAAGCAGTTTACACCAAAATGTGAAAATGGCAGAAACTTTTAGATTCAGGTGAGAGAGATGTAAACACTGGAGTTCTAGAGTTCTACCTTCACAAGAAATTTTAGAAATAGATGAAATAATTTAAATATTATTGTTGCAAAACAAAAGTGAAAATGGATAACAAATAGACTGTCTCACAGCACATGCTATCAGTCATTTGAAAGGTAAGGAAGTTTCCATTCAATATGTTTTCAAGAAAGGCCTTCCAAAAGTTTATGTTGATGATTTTTCTAGTAGCACACTTAGACCCTGAATTCAATCCAGTTTAATTCAGTTAAGTACTTTGTAAGCATTTTTTCATGGCTGGTGACAGAAGGAGCAGTGGTAGGGTTGGTATAGCCTGGGGGTGCAAGGCAAGGCTGAAACTGGGGGTGGGGAGCCAGCCTTGGCTGGTGCAGCAGTGGAGAGGGAAAGGGAGGCAGGCACACAGGTCCTTCTGTAAACCCAGGGACTCCAGCTCACAGCAGGACTCCTGCTCTTTCTATTCTCACAATAATAGGTCAATTATATCTCAATAAAAAAGGAAGAAAAAATTTTTAAAAAGTGATTCAGCGGGGAGCTACAGAGACACTGAGTTGCACAGCTGACTCAGCGCCAGGCTCACTGGGAGACTGAGGGACCCTGTTTGTTCTTGGGGAAGTTCAGGTTTCTGCTGTCCAGACTACAGGTTTCTCTGCTGAGTCAGCACATTAGCCTTGAACAAAAGACAAGGGCACAGGCCTTTGCAGCATTTCCTGTTTTGTTTTGTTGGTTTTTTTTTTTAAATAGAGCCCATTTGCTGGAATTTAAAATGCTGTGGAGGAAATCAAATTCTCATCTGAGGCAACTTTGTGATGGTGTGAGGTGTGTGTGCAACTCCGTATAGCTCCTGAGGGTGTGGAGCTGTTCCCAATGATATGAATGGAGCATTCAGCCAGACAGGGTAGGCGCTCAATTTAGAACATGGAGGTGAATGGCTGATGTGACATCTTGCTGATCCCTCTCGAAGGCAAAGTTCCCCAAGTATGTAAAAGACTTGAAAAATAACATAAAATTGCCTTGCACTCATAAACCAGTAGATTGTAAATTAAAAAAAAAAATGAGAAAACATTTTTAAGGCTTTTGTTCCACGAGAAGAGGGAAATGATATGGTGGTGGGGGAGCACAAGGATGTGGGTGAAGCATGGCACGCTGCTGCATTTGGTTGTTCACGCAGCCAGAGATACAGAGGAAGTCAGAAAACCTATTAAGTGATGTCTTAATACAGGAGTAAAAATGAGTGTAAGTGTATATCGAGCTGCCAACTAGGCATCTGAGGGCAATTGAGATCAGAACTGCTACAGTGAGTCTGGGTTGACCTAGATTCTCTATTTCAGCTTCTTCATGGTGATCAGTAACTTTAGGGTGAGTCCAAAGACACTTGGCTGTGCCATGGTTTAGTTACCTGTGCCTGAAGTAGAGCATATTCAGTGTGACCATGTCCGACAGCTGAGAACACGGGTGTTTGTGAAGTGTTGACCCTCTCTCAGGGAGCAGAGCCTGTGATCACAGGATAGCTCTCAGAGACGGGTGACGGGTTATCATCCTCAGACGTGGTTAACAGACAAGAAAAATGCCGGCACTCATGCCAAGAACGTCACTTTCAAGGCAAAATCAGACAATTTTTAACAAATGATCACCAGCCTGCCATGCCTCTGAAAAAATTCTCTGCCCTCGAGGACCCTCAGGAGGAGACAGGCAAATAAACCGACAGTTACGCCCAGTATTACAGGCACCATATATTTCCAGAATGTGAAAATAAACACAGAAACACGTATGAACACTGCCTGGACACTGGATCATAATGGCTCATGGGAGGTTGAAGTTATCAGTTTGCGAAAGAGCTGCATATGGACTAATAGACACCCCCCTTCCCCGCTATGAAACGCTCAGCACTTCTCGGTGAAAGCAGAAGTCAGATTCCCACAGCATCTCCAAAATCCCCACAAATTCAGCATTTTAAAAAGCCTTCCCAGAAAGGGAAGGACAGGAAGATGCAAAATGTATATAGAATTCAATAATTGTTAGGTTTCTAATATTACTGCAACTGCTGTTGTTGGCCAAAATGAAGCCCTCTGTACCCTCTTTCTCTAACTAGGGCTAAAACTGACACAATGAAACTCAGATACTTAAGGAATCTGAAAAGTAAGCAGAGGAAAGTAAAAAATTGAAAAACCAGTATTTGGGGTCATTTTTCTTCCTTTATTTCACCCTTCTTTCAGGAAAGTGGCCCCAGTTATGGAACTGGACAGCAGTCAGAGACATCAGGACTCTGAACCTACCTTTGTCAACCAAAACAAGAAAGGGGGCCCCCTGCAACCTGAAAAGTGTGGGACACATCCCAAGTTTTTCCTCTTCTTTTTTCTATTTGTAACACAAGGGTGGCCCCAGTCTGGAACTTCATGGCAGTGGTTGTGGTATGAATACCTAAAGCCCTGAGGGAAAAAAATTGAGTCTCTCTGGTCAGAGAATCAGGCAAAAAGCATTCTCTGTGTCCCAAAGATGATGGGGGAAAGCTCCATTATTGTTTCCTCTCTTTTATCTCACCACTCTGCCCTGGATGTAGTGCCAGTCACATAGAACTGCAGAACAGATCCAAATAAACTCTCCGAGGAGCCCATTTTTCTGGCCAGAGGAACCAGGTACCAGTGGCCCTGGGAACTGGAGAGTGTGTGGGAAACCCTGGAGAGGCCAGAACTGGAGAAACAAATGCTCTAAATTGTACAAACCAACACGGCTCTGGGCTCACTGCCCAGGCTGCACATGAATAAGTCAGACCTAAAGCTGTATCACAGTCACTTTGAGACCTGACCTGAGGTGAAACCAGTTCCACAGAATTTTTTATCTGTATCTAATGAGGTTAGTTGCTAAAGCAAACAAACAAAAATCAATATTATCCAGGAATTTGAGGAGAGAAAAACTCCAAAAATCTCCAGCAGGTCTGAACAGATGACAATCTTCTCCAAAATAGCAAAAGTCACATTCTTTTAAAGTGCCTATGTGGGCATGTTCTGGGTCATTATATAAAACCTAAATAAAAAAAAATAATTGAAAGCACTCAGGTATGTAGACAGTAATAAATATGTATGACCATAAAAGAATTTTTAAAAAATCAAAAGCAGAAAGATAGCTAGAAAACATCCAAACATTTAGGAACTAAACAATATAAACTTACTATACAAATAGTCCATTGGTCAAAGAGGTAAGGGAAGTTTGAAGGGAAATAAGAAAATATTTTTAAATGAATAATAATAAAAGTATAACAATTGGAAGTGCTTTGAGAAAAAATTCATAACATTAAATGCTCATATTAAAAAAAGAAAGTCTCAAATCAATAGTCTAAGCTTCCACATTAAGAAATTGGAAAAGAAGAACAAATTCAATCTAACGTATGCAGAAGGAAGGAATATATAGAGATAAGAGCAAAAATCAATGAAAGTGAAATCAGAAAAACAATAAACAAAGTCAATGAAAATATCAACAAAATGCATAAAACTCCAGTTAAATTAACAGACAGGGGTGGTGGGGGACCAAAAACTACCAGTATCAGTAATGAAAGAGTAGACATCACTAGGAATGCCACGAGGGGCCCCATGTTCTCAGGGGACCCAGGTCCCTTGGAGACACTGGAGGAAGATATCAATACTTCGGAGCTTAGGATGACTCTCAAGGAGGGGCTGTGGACAGTAACTGCAGACCCCAAGAAAGGTGCTAGCGTAACTAGTGATGGGGATTGGTCCAGGGCTAGTTTAGGGGCCATGTGGGAGGAACGTGGTGGTCAGAACTGTTACTCCGAGTCATGTTCAGCCTAGCTCTTGAGGGGCTTTTAATAACTCTCATGACACCATGAAGTGTGACCATTGACAGGCAAAGATTCCTTCAGGGGATGCAGAGACTGCAAAGTTCTGGGAAGCATGAACTTTTGATTCAGCCAGAGTTGGTTTCAAAGTCAGGCTCCTGGCTACGGCAAAGTAAGCTTCTCTCACTCATGCTGCCAAAGGGGAATCCTGGACAGCTAGGAAAGATGTGGCCAGACACCCTGACATTTAGTGGGGTGCTCAATGAATACTGGTTTCTTTCCATCCACCTGAGAGGCCAGGCTTCTCATTTGCCAGAATTGTCACTTTGGGACAGGAAGAGCCAAGTCCAATGGGAGCTGGACAGAACCTGTGGCAGCCACAGCGGCCATTCCTTGAGGAGGATGGAGATGCAGGAGGCAGTGCTCCACAGAGCAGGTGTGAAGCAGCGGTGGTGGGAGGCTAAGCGTGAATGACCAGCAGACGAGACGTGGACCTGCAGCAGCCTGTTTGCACAGGCAGAAGAGCATGCTGGAAGAAATGCTGGTTGGGCCCACCATGGGCTGACTCTGTAGGGAGCTGAACAGACCCCCAGCAGGGAAAAGACCTTCCAAGAGAAGAGGTTTGAGGGCAGTAAACTGGCCCTAACAGCACAGCCTTCAGTGCTGAAGAGAGTAAAGAATCCAAGTCTGGTGTAAAGGTAGCTATTTGTTCCCACCCAGCCCAGCCCCTGGGATGCAGGTGCTTGTCTGTTTCTTGGGGAGAGGAAGGAAAACATCAATGCCTATTTAAAAATGATCATTCTGTCTGTAAATTTCTAACACAGAAGGTCACAAGGCACCCTGCTCAGCATCCCTCCCACAGCTGTTAACACAGAGATGGTTCTCTCCCCACACTTTGCTGTCAGCTTTGCTCAGGTCATCAGAGCAGATAGGTGGCAGAGAAACTGGACCTCTCTTCTCCCATCAGGGGAAGCTTCCAGGCTGTGGCAACTGAAAGCAGGGTATGCTGGTGACAGGCAAGGCACAGGCAGATGTGCAGGGTAGTCAGCAGGCTAGTCCTCATACACCTGATGGACATGTCCAGAGAGTCCCAGAAATGATGGTGTGGAACTTACAGTGCAGGATGCTCAAAGGTCCCGCAGATGTGAGCCAGCCAAGCAGTAAAAGAAATTTAAATAGCCCTGTGAGTTTGACATCATTTGTATCTTCCTGGTGAAGAGGACTTGGAGAGACAAGGCAGAATAATAAAGATCTATAATCGCATTTATTGAGTATCTATCATAGGCCAGGCACTGTGCATAATATTCTAAACATAATATTTACTCCTTATCACAATGCTGAATTCTCCATCATTTTCTTCCCCTCCCCTTTCTTCTTCTTCTTTATGTTTAGGAATTCTTTGATTAAAGGAGACCTAGAAAGCCGCAATATAAATTTGGCAAATAAATTTTAATTGGGCTTTGATTGTATGACAGGCAAAAATAAGCTAGTTCTCATTTTTTAAACAAAACTGATTTGATATCTAATCACGTCAATACTTGATCAATATTTGTTGATTTCATTCATGAAACGTGAAGATTAAATGAAAATACACTACATATACCTCAGAAATGAAAAAGAGTACAGAATACCATAGGACTGCTATACCCCAGGGTTGGGGCACCATTCCCTTGGTTTTCGCTGTAAATGCCTCCCCCTTGACTCACAGGACGACCTCAGGAGTCTGAGTGAGTGCTGGCCACCCAACAGCCCTGAGTTCATTACAAAATAAAAATGATTTTTATATATTTTATGCTTTTATACCAATCTATTTTGAAAAAGCAGTTGAAAGTTTATAATTTTAACAGAGAATGTTTATGTTAGAACAGAAGCTAGATTAAAAGATCAGCTGGGGCCCGGAACACACGTATTTTTCCTGCAGATCCAGCCAAATGTGAGACCAGGGACTGGACATAATTCATGAGAGCCAAGCTACACTCTGCAGGCAGGCTGTGTGGTAACTACCTACCTTTGCAACGCTGTCTGCTTTCAATTGTAAACACAGCCAACCAGCTCATCAGAGTAGGGCTGGAGGGAAAGCCAAGGCTGGTGGCAGGCTTGGCACCTCTTGGTGCCAGAAGCCACCTGTACACAGCATGCTGCAGAGAAACAGCCAGAATGCCCTGGAGCCAATTCCTTCTAGAAACCAGTGACAGTGGGGCTCACCCACTCCACCCACCTCCAGCATGGAGGAGCTGCCTTCAGGAGGAGGTGGAAATTGAGGCCCTGATTGCAGAGGGTTTGGGCAGTATCTTATTCTTGTCTGGTCCCCAGGGGCCACGCCTCTCTGGTTATTAAATACTGCATTGAATGGAATGATTCCAGCCTCAGCTCCATTGGGAAGTTCCTTAGTGATCTTGGAAAGTGACTTCTCTTAGAGCCTGCTGCACAGCAAATCATTCCTAACTTGGTGGCATAAAACAAATGAGCATGTATTCTCTTTCACTGTGTGGGGGTCGAAGGAGCCCAGTGAGGAACTTTTTGGTCCTTCTACAAAGTTGCACAGCTCGTTTTCTTGAACTCCACTCCATTCATTTGTCTGATCGCTGGTCTGGGGAGTCCTGGACAGCTAGGGACTAGAACATGTCATCTGGGGCTCCTCAGGATACTCTTCCCTAACAGTGTGATCTCGCCATATGGACTCCAGCAAGGTGGCTTCAGGGCAGCTAGACTTTTTATACCAAGGCCCAGGCTCCAAGGGGACTTGTCCCAGGAGAGTGGAAAGCAGAAGTCGAGGGCCTTTTGTGACCCAGCCTCACAGGTCACAGTTCATTGTTTTCAAGGAGGTGTGGAAAGTCATGCCTTTGTTCTAGGGGAGGGAATGAATATAAATGTCTCGTCTTCATGGCAAGAACGTCAAAGAATTTACAGTTTTGCACTGAAACCTCCACAGAGCTTGAGTTTCTCCTTACACTGAATGGGAATAATAATACTTCTTGGCTAGATTCTTTTTGGGGGAATGGAGGTTAAATGGGGCTAATGCAGATGAACTCATGACCAAAGTCACCTAACTGACCTGGTGTCAAGGGGCCAAAATGTCCAAATAGAAGCTTCCACATGTCCTGGGAGACATGCTTATTTTTCCCCCAATGCATGTGTGCTCAGTTGTGTCTGACTCTTTGTGACCCTATGGACTATAGGCCCCCAGGCTCCTCTATTCATGGGATTTTCCAGGCAAGAATACTGGAGTGGGTTGCCACTTCCTGCTCCAGGGGATCTTCCCGACCCAGGGATTGAACCCAGGTCTCCTGAGTTGCAGGCAGACCTGCAACTGAGCCACCAGGGAAGCCCCCCAGCATCTGTCACTTGCTGTGTCAAAGGGGAGAATTCTCAACCAGGAGTGATTGTATCTTAGACTATAAATACTGTGGCTTCTGGGGCTTCTGTCCTGTATTCTTGGCAGGCGGCAGGACGCCCCGAAGCTTATCTCTGCAGGCTCAGCTGCAACAATGTGATGTGTATGTTCCAAAGCCAGCTCCTTTACTTGCCCACTTTTCCAGAAAGCACTGTGCTGGGAGGCCTGACACAAACTGCTGATATCTAGTTTCACCCACCTTCCAGCTACCTTTTCCAACTCATTCATATAAACATCTTCCTCCTTAGGTCTATTTTCCAGGCTGGTGGTTCCCACAGTGGTGGTGTCACAACCCGCTGGGGTGTTGCAGTAGGCTGTCAGCGATGGTGCAAGTCATCTGTTACTAACAATAGGGTTCCCAAGTCTGCCAATGACTTATATTGAAAACAATATACAAATTAAAGAGAACTCAAGTTAATCCCCATGATCTGCCACACTCAGCTGCCCTGAACATTCTTTCTTGTGAAAGCCTGTAATTGTTGGATAGCCTTTATTTGGAAGGAAGCAATTTTTAGCTCTTAAAGGAAACCGCATTTCACAGTGTCTGTCTTTTAAGAATGTTCCACCACACAAGATTGCATGGACTCATGGGTGAGGCAGGGTGACCCCATGGGGTCCCTACCCCAGCTCCCTCTAACTAGCTCTGCCCCTGGGCAAGTTACTCAGCCTCTCTGTGATTGCTCCCCTTCAAAATAGGGATAATAAAAGCATGAACCCTGTAGGCTGCTGTGAGGAGGATTAAATGATGTATATAAAAGACACAGACAAGGGCCTGAAATCTAGCCAAGGCTAGTTTTATAGCAGCTACTATTATTTGTTATTGTGAGCTTTTTCCTTTTTTGAGGGTTTTCCTCAATGTTTTGTATGTCATATTGTTTTGGGATGTAAAGAACAAATATATCATTACTGTTTTGCTCTGTGCCTGAATATAAATACACTGGACATCTCAGCCTGGATTTCTTTTGTTTTCAAGATACTTAAAATTCCATGGGACTCTTCTTTGGCTGGCTCCAGAAATATGTCTTGGGCTTGGGTAGCTCCAGGAAAAATTAGATTTGGCACAAGGAGCTTTCCTCCAAAATACTTCATGACTCTCTTCATTGGCTCTTCATACTTGTACCTTGATTCATTTCTCCTTCCCTACGTCCATCATTTTCAGGCTCTTTTGTTTCTGCCCAGTCCAGGGAGTGGGCAAGGAGAAGGGGAGATTCCTGGTCAAGGTTTCCAAGCTGAAGTAAAGCCAAGGCTGGGCTGAGCAGAGGAGCAGGAGTTTAGCAGATGAATCCCTGGATTTCCAGGTTGAATTTCCAAAGAGTTTTCAAACCAGTGCTGTGTACTACTGTGCTCTGCAGATTAAATGAACATTTGTGAGCTGATCTAAGTGTTGAAGAGGGACTCAAGTAGAGACGAGTGCCGTGGACAAGATATGCCTTTGATGTGGGAAAGCCCCTTTGTTTTGATCAGAACAGCATCTTGCATTCCCTGAATGTCCGTGTTTTCTCCTTTAGTGCATAGACCCTGCAAAAAGATAAATTAATATATGCTAAAAATCTGTCATGCAGCTAAGGAATAAAAACCGAGATCAATTTCCTCTTTCCCTAAAGTTTTGGATCTCAGCCTCACTGTTTGGCAGAGTCACCAGGGAGCTTCTAAAAGATACAGATGCTCATCCTTTCTGATTTCATTGATCTGAGTCAGGTCTGGGCTTTGGCGTCATTTCTTAAAGGCTCCCAGGTAACGTTAATGTTGCCAGAGCTCCAGGGTGCGACCTGGCAGGCCTGTGGATCCACACTGAGTGCCTGTGGGTATTCCCTGTACCTTCTTCCTCCGACCTCATGTTCCACGAAAAGGGTCAGGTGATATCATAGATGCTTCTGGCAGGACTCAGAATAATATATTGTGTAATCTTTTAGCAAAGTTTTATTAATAGTACATAGCCTATTGTTACCTACTCATTTTCCAGGCAGTATTTTCAAGACTTATTTCCAAGATCCATCTTAAACTACTAAAGAAGAATTATTATGGACATTAATAGCTATTCATCCAAAATATAACCCCAAAAAGAAGGATGAAGAAAAAACTTTATGAAGATGAATCTCTATTGCTTTGTCCATTTTTTTTTTCTATAGGCACAATTTGTTTGCTTCTCCTTCTCAAATGTACAGATTATTAAATACTAATAGTAATACTATTAGACTAGTATTACTATTAATACTAAATACTACTATTAATAGATTATTAAATACTAATAATATAAATATTAATAGAGGGATTTGAGAAAAATCTTTGTCTTCAAAAAATGCAAAATAGAAGCAAAACAATCTTCATTTACTGGGAAGTGTGACCGCCAAACACTCAGAATGAACTCATATAAAGTAAGTAAGTCTTATACTATCACCCAGGCCAGGTTTTATAAGATGTTGTCAGAAGCCTCCTGGCTAGACACACAGGCTACCTGTGGCTTCAACTCCAACTTCTCATTTTCTAGGGGCATGAGCCAGTCATCTGCATTTTAAACAAACTTCCAGGTTTCCCTGGTGGCTCAGCGGTGAAGAATCTGCCTGCCAAGGCATGAGTCCTGGGTTCGATCCCTGGTCCAGGAGGATCCCACATGCCACAGAGCAACTAAGCCTATGGGTCGCAACTACTGAGCCTGTGCTCTGGAGCCCTGGAGCCACAACTACTGCGCCCATGGGCCGCAACTATTGAAGCCAGAGTGCTAGAGGGCTCTGCAAGAGGTCACCACAATGAGAAGCCCATGCATCACAACTAGAGTGTAACCCCTACTTGCTGCAACTAGAGAAAAGCCTGTGCAGCACCGAAGACCCATTATAGCCAAAAACAAAAACAGAAAACAAACTTCCTAAGTATTTTGCTTGACTCTACTTTTTAAGGCAGCAATGCTATCTCTAAAACAAAATTGTGCTCTTAATTCCGGTAAATAAATTGGTAAAGGTTAACTCCTCCAGTGAAAGTATTGATGAGGCAGGTCTGGAGTTCAACAGCTGGCCTGTCTTGGGGGTTCAGGGCAGCTTCCCAGAGGTGCAGCATCCAGCTGCTTGAAGGGCCCCTAACATCAGCGTTGTCTCTGTCTCTGTGCTTCTACTGAGCTGTCTGTTCCCTGACTTGTCTCCTTCTGCCTCTGCCCCCTCTCCATTCCAAGGATCATCCTCCTTAGAACAATTCTTGTCTCACCATACTCTTTATTCCTCAACCAACCAAATTCACTCAATGGCTTCTGAAATACATGCATTGGTCCAGATAGTCACAAAAGAAAAGAAATTTAGAACATGGTAAGGTATTAGTAAGATGAACTAATTTTTAAAAATATTTAACTTGCTGAATTGTAAAAGGTTTCTTTTTAATTGAGGTGTAATTGATATACAATATTATATTAGTTTCAGGTATATAACAGTGATTTGATATTTTTATAGATTATACTCCATTTGAAATTATTAAAAGAGATTGACTCTATTTCCTGTGCTATACAATGCATCCTTGTAGCTTATTTATCTTAGCTGTAAGGAATAATAAAGGTGTTTAACTTCCCAATGTTCTCATTTCATTGTGCATCTAGTCTGGCTGGAGTAGACTTCAAGTGTGCTCAAGCATTGCTCTGGTTGTCCATGACTGTTATGGAGAGCTGATCTTGTATGCTTTCATTCTCTGTGTTTTATCAGGTAACTTGTATCGGACTTACCATGCAAGTTTCACTCCCATGAACAAAATAATACTGCAGATTAGAAGTCTGAAGATGGCAACGAACGAGTTAAGTACCTGCAGATAATCTTAAAGGACTGATTGTGTTAACTCATGTTGGGAAATAAAGAAAGACAAGCAAACATCTAGTCTAGTGTGTGAACCAAGTGTGCTGAGACAAACTGCCAAAGGAACTGCAGAGTATGCCGTGCAAAACTGCTTACAGGGCTGTACTATACCCAAGGGTGATGAAACTCTGCACAAAGCAAGATGCGGCACTTGGGCCAAGCACTGGGTGGGTTGCTGTGGCATCTGTTCAGGGGAACCTGGACGCCCAGCTTAACCCTCTCTGACTTTCACATTTTGAACAGTGTCAGGAAAAGCACTGGCCCCAAAGCATCACGAACACCACTGCACCTGGTACCAGTCAATGCCCCTAACCCTAAGTTGGAAACTCCTCAGATATGTATAAGAGTTCATGGAGTGTGCAGTCACAGGCCCGAGGATGGAATCTGGGGCTGTGTGCTCAGTCATTGCCACTTCTTGCTCCTTTGTCCGCTATACCCAGCAAATAGGCCATTTGGGACAGGTCAGTAAGGATTGGGATAAGCTCTTTCTCACTCTGCCCCTATTCTCTCGGTACCTTGGGGCCAATGACAACTGGATCTTGATTCCTCCTGAGGCTGCACAGAATCCATACTGCAGACCCTCCCAAAGCTTCCAGGAACCCAGCATGATGTGTACCACCTCTCCGGCAAGGTGCCAGGGCTAGTGCTCTACTTCACCAAACTTCGCACTTCAGCGCTCGCAAGAGCAGTCTTGAGTCCAGACACAACATTCCTTGTCTGGTTGCAAAATCAGGTGCTGGAACCCATGCCACTTTCCTCTGAAGAGCCAAAGGTTCCTTACCTGTTACTCCTCCCTAAACTGTTGCCTGGGACAAAATGGACACCATAGCAACATGCAGTTTCAGGTAGGAAAAAATAAGGAATTTCCAACATTGCTGAGTATTGTGGGCTTCAGGTCATTTTGAGATGGCTACAAACTGTCTACAGCTATTGCCTTTAATGTTAGTTTCTGAAAACAAGCCAGGATTAGTGGCAAGAGCTGAGATGACTTGAATTAATAGCTGCTCGGGAAGTAAAACAACTAAATATTTTAGTTTTTTAACATATCTACAAAATAGATCCAAAATTATAGTTTAGAAATGTACAGTGAATACCTTTGAAAGTTAGACTTACATCCAATTTATAGTCCTGACATTTCAAATGGTGACTCTCTGCTTATAACTAATATATGAGATCAAGTATACCTAATACATGTGGTAACAGTGGAAACAGTGAGAGACTTTATTTTCTTGGGCTCCAAAATCACTGCAGATGGTGACTGCAGCCATGAAATTAAAAGATGCTTGCTTCTTGGAAGAAAAGCTATGACAAACCTAGACAGCATATTAAAAAGCAGAGACATTACTTTACCAACAAAGGTCTGTATAGTTAAGCTATGGTTTTTCTGGTAGTCATGTATGGATATGAGAGTTGGACTATAAAGAGAGCTGAGTGCCGAAGAATTGATGCTTTTGAACTGTGGTGTTGGAGAAGACTCTTGAGAGTCCCTTGGACTACAAGGAGATCAAACCAGTCAACCCTAAAGGAAATCAGTCCTGAATATTCCTTGGAAGGACTGATGCTGAAACTGAAGCTCCAATATTTTGGTCACCTGATGCCAAGAGCCAACTCAGAAAAGACCCTGATGCTGGGAAAGATTGAAGGCAAGAAGAGAAGGGGACAGAGGACAAGATGGTTGGATGGCATCACCGACTCAATGGACATGGGTTTGAGCAAGTTCCAGGAAATGGTGAAGGACAGGGAAGCCTGGTGTGCTGCAGTCCGTGGGGTTGCAAAGAGCTGGACATGACTGAGTGATTGAACAGCAACAACAAATCATAAATATCTTCTAAAGAGTTAGTGTAAGATTTTAGCTAGTCTCATATTTGCCCTGTTATGCTCTCAATATCCTCTTACAGCCCTTCTATACTTCACTGCCCTGGTTATAGGAGCAGAGTCTCAGGTCCTGGGTTTTGTCCTCTGTCCATCTTCCTACTATCTTCTCAGCCATCCCTACCATCCACACGCCACAAATCCATATCTTCATAGCATGTCTGCTTGCTATTTTTTCAAATCTTATTTACAACCCATCAATCTTTTGAGCATTAGAGTTCACTGTTTTCAAATAGAAAATGTCCTTCTGTAAGGCTCTAATCTCAATTTATTTAATCTACTAACCTTGTTTTCTGCTATTTTAATTAATTCATTTAATCATACATTTGATGATTTACCTACAATAAGAATGGGCACCTCTGGTGTGTCAGGCCTTGAGACAGCATACAGCAGAGGGGGCTTTGGTAGGCTACCCAAACTTCCCCAGAGTTAATGCCACTGGTGTAGGTCGCTAAGAACTCACCATTGAATCCTTTTTGGGACTGGCTTTTAGTCATACAGATTCTATGGAGCTGCCTGCCCACATCTCTCTCACTCCTTGCAAGAGGCCACCGCCAATAACCAACTGGTGTGGTGTCACAGACCTGGGACCCTTGCCACAATTCAGAATGGTTGTGAAGGGCCATCCTAGCTCCAGGGCTCCCTGTTGGATTGATTGAGGCTCCTGCTGCATTTGGTCTGCAGTTCAATTTCTCTTTGTCCAACTCCACTTTCTTGACTCCCTGAAAAGCTTTGTTCTTGAAAGTACCTCCCTGGACTCTGGAACCACCGCATACAAATTTTTATCTTAGAGATTCTTGGGGAATCTGACCTAATACAGATCTTGCCCTCAAGAAAATTACAGTCTAACAGAGACATCAGACAAATAAACAGGCAAATTGACAGCAGTTAGTGATATGACAAGGGAAAGTTGAGGTTATTAGATGTATGGCTAGGATGTGAGGGGAGAAAGGAGAGGAAAGTTCCTGCAGGAGATGATTTCTAAGTGAGGGGTTGAGAATGTCAGTTATCTAGAACTGCCAGGGGCTGGACGGAACAGAAGTGTGACAGTTTAAGAGAACAGCGTGTGAAGAAGTTCAGGGGGATAGAGGGCAGAGAGGACTGGGGAATGGAGAGAGATAAGGCTGGGAAGTCTAAGATCAAGGTGCTGGGAAATTCAGTGTCTGGTGAGGGCCTCCTTCCCCATTCAAAGATGGCCCTCTTTTCACTGTGTCCTCACGTGGTGGAAGGAGGAGAAGGAATTCTAAGTCTCTTTCATAGGCACTAATCCCTTTCCTGAGGGCTCTGCTTTCAGGTTCTAATTATATCCCCCCAGCTCCAAGTGCCATCACACTGGGGATTTGGTTCTAACCTATGAATCTGGGGAGCAGGGATTATACATTATACATAGAGCAGTGAACATTTGCTGTATCTGCTCTGGAGAATGGGACCAGGGGCATGTTGGAGGACTTCAGGGCAGCACTCAGGGCCAGTTGCCAATGGAAACTAAGAATTCACAGGAGTTCCTTCCAGGCTGTGGGATTTCACCAGCATTGCTCAGTAGCATGGGATCTGAAGTCAGACAGTGGGATTTTGCCAGGTGAGTGAGATGAAAGGACCATGCAGGGGGCAGGGGTGGGGATCTTGACAGAGAGAGTTGCAGTGATGCACTGGGGTGGAATAACAAGGAGACTTAGAGGCATTGGAGGTGGGTTGCTTGAATTTTAACTGCAGGAGTAAAGCCAGACTGGGGTGATGACAAAGAGCAGGGTGGGACTATAAGAGTGGGGGATCACATAGGAGTGCAGGTCACCAGAGACGAGAATATCAAGGAGCTGAGAGGTTCAGTGTTAGAAAGGTGCTCAAGTTAGTTGTAGCAATGGTAGGAATTAAGAGGACTGGGGACCGGGACTAGAGTAAATGGTGCTGCCTGAAGAGAGAAGCAATGATGAAAGGTAAAGATGGCAAGGGCCCCGGAGGAGCTTTCCAGAGGCAGAAAGGAGATCCAAGGAAAGAAGCGGGTAGAGTTAATGAGGGAATGAATCTGTCATAGGAGAAAGGACCTCTAGAAAGAGCCAAGATTTAGAGACTACTGAGATGAGCTGAATGTATGAGGCATGGATTGTTGGCCTCAGGGAGCACAAGAGAAGGTTGGGTCAAGGAAACAGTTTAGCAGGGAGCAGATAAGTTGTGTGATATATCCAGTTGCTTATCCTGGAGAATGGGCTCAAATACTGACCATTCAGTGTCCAAATGAATCCATCCCCCACCTTATCTGCATCCGGAGGCAGGTGAGCATGAGGCTCAGGCTATGAATCATCAAAGTCCTGCTGGATACAAGCAAGTCTCTGCCCAAATTAGAGGCTAATGGTGGAATTCATTGGCTTCCAGTGTTTCTAAGTCCACCTGGGTGTGTTTGTGGGGCACTGGGGTGGTGGAGTGGAGGGTAGATGGGGGCAGGTATGCTCAGCATCCTTTAGCAAGTAGTCTGCTCAGTTGCAGAGAGATCTGGGGGCTATGAGACACAGAATCCATGTGTGAGCACTCTAAGCATTCCATGCTCCAGTCTTTTTAATCTATTTATTCCTTAAATTAGTTGTTTCTTCCCTTTCTCATTCTGAAAAGGATTTAAGGTGTTCCTATTAGCACTTACTATGGGCCAGGCACACAAGGGTTTCAGAAACATGCTGTTCCCTCTCTATAATGTGTTTTCCAAGCTTCCTTCTGTTTAAGAAAGATCTATTGTTCCAATAATGCCTAGACAAGTTTCATCTCCTCCCTGAAAACTCCTAAATCGTGAGAGATGTGGTCTCTCCTCTTTGTAACTCTTTCAGTACTTAGGCTCTGAAACACACATTCTCCTGCACAATCAAATGTGCTCCTAGCTTACCCTGCCTCTCCATCTAAACTGCAAGCCCTTTGGGGATGACGACTTTATCTGAATTTTTAATGTCTCTAAAATCCACTAAGACACCAAGGACACAGTAAGCCCTCAGTAACAGGAACTGCATTTTAGGGAGACATGCCCCTCTGTAATGGAGTGTTTCTTGATGATGCACTAGAACTAGGACTAATAATGAACTTTCCGAGTTTCTCAGGAACACTCATTGGAGTATGAACAGTTTAAATTACAAGGTCAGTTAACTTGAAAGACAGAAGATAAAACTTGAAAACCAATAAAGCAGCAACTTACACTTGTTCTCACCAGAGCCTAAAGGAATACATTATAATACAGTGACAAGTTAATGTTGGAGCTTTGTAGAAAGTTGAATGTTATACAGATGTACTTTGTTGCACCCATTTAGGCTTCTGTAAAGTTCTGTAACCTTGGTTACACAGGTTCCTCTCTTTATATGAGCAACCACTGAGGGACACAGCTGTCAGAATCTAGAACTTGAGCCCCAGACACTTCTGCAAAAGATCAAGTGACTTGCTCTAAAGAAACGAGAAGTAAATGCCACACTCAAGATTCTCCTTTTGCTCTCTGCGGGTAGGAGAGGGAGTGAGAGGAAAAGGGGGACATTTGGGACTTTTAAATAGGGCTTTGAAAATGTCAATGGAAACAAATAAGAAAATTGGTTCCCAGCAGCCTTCCTTTGGCCAAATTTTACTTTTTGTGGTTCTTTTAACAGTATTTCCCTGGTCTCTATAATATTGCTAAACTTTATTTGGGGGCATTTACTTGTCTTTATTATTCTATGCTCATTTCCTTCTTTTAATCTCTTATTTCTCCATCCCCAACATTTTTCACAAAATTACTTTTTTGATTAAAAGTTTTTATTTCAAATGTCCAAAATGTAGCTTTTAGTAAGAAAAGGATTGGGCTTGTACCTTGGTGACCAGATGAGGAATTCACGTGTGGTTGTTCTGTGGGGTTTCTTTTTCTTAAACAAAAACAAAAACTTATTTTTTATTCATTTGGCTGCATCAGGTGTTAGCAGCAGGACGTGGGATCTAGTTTTCTGACCAGGGATTGAACCCAGGCCCCCCTGCCACTAGACCACCAGGAAGTCCTGCTCTGTGGGGTTTCTCTCAGAATTGGTCTGTTTTGATCCAGTATTTCTATAAGGTCACATAAGGAAGCACTTTCCTGGTACATCTGGAACTCCTGGGGGAAAAGGCATTAAAGGTGGTCAGTAATTGTAATATTTAATCTATATTCATTATAATCTTGAGTTAATTCATAGGATCATCTGCCCGCAACACACTTTTTTCTTTTTAAGTGCAGCTTTCAGTTCTCTGTCTCTCTCTAGCATTCACCACTATGTGGCAGTCCTTAGCCTAAAGATATGAATATGAATACACTGCACTGCCTGCTCTTGTGCATCTCAACAAAATGAAATCTGGCACATAACCTTCACGACGATTCCATTTTCTGCTCTACCACCCTCCCTGTGTGAAGCAGCCTTCTTTCTTGGGGGAGGGGAGAGAGAAGTAAGAGGAGTTGCTTACCATTTTATATAAGCTTAACGATCCACCAGATGGTCCTTATTTGTAAAGATGGTCCTTATTTGTAAAGCATGTGTGGCAAGCAGGGAACTTCAAGGGGAGGAGCAACTGCTCAGGCAGCTGAGAAACTTGCAGCCCAGAGAGGGTGGGACTGGTTGGAAGATCACACAGCTGTCTCTACTCCCCTGCATCTTCACATCCATTCTGGACTGTCAGCCTCAGGCTTTGGGAGGACAGAGGACTTACCATCCTCCATATACGGCATCTACTGCTTTGGACATTTACTGAGCAGTTACTCTGATGGAAGACGGTAAAGCGTCTGCCTACAATGCGAGAGACCGGGGTTCGATCCCTGGGTCGGGAAGTTCCCCTGGAGAAGGAAATGGCAACCCACTCCAGTATTCTTGCCTGGAAAATCCCATGGACAGACGAGCCTGGCAGGCTACAGTCCATGGGGTCGCAGAGTCGGACACGACTGAGCGACTTCACTTTACATACACTGTCATATTTATTTCTTTTTTACAGATCTGTAAGGTAGACATCTTTATTACTCTTAGGGATAAGGAGATGGAGACTCTAAAAGGTCTGGTAACTTAGCCAAGGTCACAGGGCTGGTACATGTCAGACCAGAGGCTGAAATATGGCCTATCATTAGCCTGTGTCTTGACTGATACACTAGACTGCTTTTCTCTGGGATTTTCCACTTGGCAAAGGGACTCAGCACTGGTGGAACTGCTCAAAACCCACTGCGTGTGTCTTAAACAACAGGTGTTTCTCTTTTAATTCAGTTTAACAAACTGTCACAGTCAGGCTCTGTGGGACAATATGAGGCTGGTAAGTAGAGCTTCTTTGTCCTCTAGAAATTAAGAGACCAAGGGAGAGGAGGGCTGCTGCTGCGGCTGCTAAGTCGCTTCAGGCGTGTCCGACTCTGCGGCCCCATAGACGGCAGCCCACCAGGCTCCCCCGTCCCTGGGATTCTCCAGGCAAGAACACTGGAATGGGGTGCCATTGCCTTCTCTGAGAGGAGGGCTGGAACTAAGTAACTGTCAGGTGCACTGCATAACACAGCATAATTCATCTTCATCTGGTTGTTATTCCCTGCATTCATTCCCTCAATCACTCATTTATTCATTCAACAAGTGTTTTCTCTGGCAAAAACGGTACCAGTTGAATCCAGAGGGTAACACACTGGATCATCTGACACATTATTTCAGAATCTAAGATTTCTGTAATATCACTTCAATAATTTTTTAAAAAAGAGTCTAAAAATAGTTGTTCCCTGCTTCGATGAAAGACAAGTGAAAATTTAAACTCACAAAATATAGAATATGAGGGATTACTAATTAGCATGGTGATTTTTTTCCCTTTACAAAATAATTGCCCTTAAAAAGGCATAACAGTGAATGAATGCTGATATTAACTTCCTTAAATAACGAAATCACTGGACAAAAACACTTAAGGGCAAGGATCCATAGCCACGTGAAGCACCTGGAATTACAACGGAGATAATGATGTGGTTTCATTTACAAAACTGGAAATTGAGGACAATTTTTTGGAACAAGTCCACTGGACACTGCAAGGAAAGAAACTTATCCACGCGGCTGTAGGGTTTTGTGCAAAGAATGCAAACGTGGGGTGGCGGGAGAAGGGTGACTGGGATCTGCCTGGTTTTCCTAGTCTTCCTAGGCTCCCTTCAGTCCTGCCTTCCGCTTGCGAAGGGAAAGAAAAATGGGTTTTCGACTAGTTTTGTGTTTTAACGGCAAGTAAAGTTTTTCTGCTTTCTTTCAAGCCACAAGGTTACAGCATTTGAAACTAACAGAACACACTTGTTGATAACTTTTTCTTCTCTGTCCATTAAATTTTGTCACTTCCTACCCCGGTTCTTCAGTTTTAATGTCAGGCACACACTTGCGTCTCGATCCTTATCAGCTCCCCTGGAGGTACTCTGATGCCATTTTAAATCAGGGTGCCCTGCTTGTCGCATCCATCAGCGCGGGAGCTGCTTTCAGCAGCATTCTAAACTGAGAGGCCACACGTCGTGGAGTAACGTGATCCAGTGGCTCTACTTTGTTAGGTTCTTTTTCCAGCGGCTGAGCCACCGAGGCGCCAGAGCGCTCGCACAGCGCCCCCGCGCGGTTATTCCCGAGCGTCTTCCCGCCCCCGTCCCCGCCCCACCCCGTCCAGCGGCTCCAGCTACGAGCTGCTGGGGCCACGCGGGCTTCCCCGGGCTCCACTTTCAGCCTTAATCGGGTCCGAAACTTCCACCAGCGGCCCCCTCCCCCAGAGGGCCCTTTCTTCTTCCCGGCCGTTCCCAATGGGAGGGACAGCTGCTCCCGGAAGGCGGTTCGTGCCCTCGCCTGGCCGAGCCCCGTGCGGGTCCGAAGAAGGGCACGGGTCGCAGGGCGGCCCCAGGTCGGCCCCCGCCCGCGCCGGAAGTCCGCGCGTGCGCGTTGGCCGGCCGGGAGCGCGCGTCCGGCGCGGAGGGGCGGCGGGAGCGGGGCCGCGGCAGCTCACAGTGTCCCCGCCCCCGCCCCCCGGCGTTCCGCGGTCGCCGTGACAACCGGAGCGGCGGCAACGGCGGCAGGCGCTCGAGTCCGGCGCCGCCTCCCGGCTGCACCGCCAGCAGGCAGCCGCCGCCCGGCCTTGCAGCTCTCCCCGCCTCCCCGCTCGCGGGGAGGGACCGGCCCGCCCTCCGCCCGCCCGCCTGCCGGAGAGTGAGCGGCGCCGGGGCCGCCCCGCCAGCCCGGCGTTTCCCGGCCGCCGTCCGGGCGCGCGCAGCGAGCGGGCGCGACTATGCCAAGATGGTCCTGCAGGCGCGGAACAAGCATCGGGAGGCGGCCCCTAAGCCGCCCCAGCCGCCCCGCGCCTCGCAGTCACCGCTGAGGGGGTCGCCAGATGTCGGCGCCGGGGAGCCCGGGCCCGAGCGCGCGCCCCCATCCCCTAGGCGCAAGGGCGCCGCGGGCAGAAAGGGGCCCAGAGCCGAGTCCGCCGCGCCACCCGCCGGGGGCGGCCTCGGGGGGCGCTTGGCGGCCGGGCTGCGCGGGGCGCTGGGCCTGCGGCGCTCGGGGCGCGGCCGAACCTGGACCACGCTCCTGCTAGGTGAGCAGCCCAGCGCGCGGGCGCCGCCGGGACGCGGAACTTTGAGGCGCGGGCCCCCTCTACCCTTTCTCTCCGCTCTCCTCTCGCTTCCGCGCCGCCGAGCTCCGCCGGTCGGTCTCCGCCAGTTTGCAGCCCTCTTCGACTTTTCCTGGGACGTCCTTACCTCTTCTTTCACTCCCCCTCCCTCAGGCTCAGCCTTCCTCACTCCTTTTCTACTTGCTCTCTGTCTCTGCTTTAAAAAAAAATGGCCCCGAGATCAACAGCTGCCCGGCCTGGCTGCGAACTGGCAGGTCTGCGCTAACCAGACTCAGGCGCTGTTGATTGGCGCGGACCGGCCGCCTTCCCGTTATCTCGGCCCCTGTCCGGGAGGATGGTTTGCTTTGGGTTGGAAGCGATTCTGCTGAGCTCAAAGCAAAAGCTCGTCCGCTGTTCTAGAAAGTTGCTAAACTTATCATTAAATTTTAGCGTGCCTTTTTCGTCTTGACTGCAAACACCGCCGATGGCAGTTTGTGATTCCCCTCCGCAAGTACTTTTCAGGTCGCGTTGTGTTTGGGGCGCCCAAGCTGGGACCCTGCTGACCTAGCAATGATTGGTATGGAGGGCTCTCCTCCTCATCCACTACGTTGACCGAACGGATAATGTTGTAATGATGTGCTGAAAAAAATAAAGTTGAAACATTCGCGTGTTGTGGAACGACTTCAGGTTTCCTTTGTTTCCTGATTGACATTCTGATAAGGCAAGTTATAGCAGTTTGAATGATAGGCCTGATTTTTCTAAGTCAGCTAGTAAAAAGATGTAACACTGCCTTTACTATATAATGTCATTAATGGACTTTGGCTACTGAATTATTTCTTTGTCCTTTCTAATTCCCTTAGTGATATCAAAGAATTTGGAGTTCAGTATAGATCAGGGAATAAAATATAGCATATCAGCCTCCCCTGAGATCACAGGCACCACCAGAAGCCACTCAATTATAAAAAGCCACAGTCATCACACACACATTTTAATGGATGCAAATAGGTTGATATTACTATAGGGGTACTTTTTTTTTCTATGATAGATTCAAGCTTAGAAAAATTCAGTATTTTCAGTATATTTCTCTCTTTTTTCAGTAGTGAGCGTGAAAAATCTTGTCAATGTGCAGGTTAGATAAATTCACCTTGGGGAGGCAGCATGGTACAGTTGATGAGACAGAGGCTCCTGATCCAGTTCAAGGTGTTTAAGTTTGGTTTAAGTTTGAAGTTATTTCCTTTGTGAGTGTTGCCTTCTCTATGACACAGGATTATCACCTGCCCTACTTACTCCAGGGCATGTCCTGAGGAGCAGAACCCAAAGGAGCTGGGGTACAGCATGGCTAGACAGTTTGTATCTAAGCATTTAACAATTTCAGTTGCTGTTATAAAAGCACATGCATAATACTGATTTGATATCTGGTGACAGGATGAAGGGGGCTTCCCTGGTGGCTCAGTGGTAAAGAATCTGCCTGCAATGCAGGAGCCCCTGGAGACGTGGGATTCAATTGCTGGATCTGGAAGATCCCCTGGAGGAGGAAATGGCAACCCACTCCAGTATTCTTGCCTGGAGAATCCCATGGACAAAGGAGCCCGGTGGGCCACAGTTCATAGGGTCCCAAAGAGTAGGGCAGGACTGAAGCGACTTAGCATGCACCCAGGACAGGATGAAATTGCCCCCCTCCTCCTCCCCCACTATCTGCTGTAAACATTAACCACTTTGTAGCAAAATATGGAATGGTATCACTCCTTCAGGGAGGTTATGGTAACAAACCATAGAATATCTGTTGCCATTTTTGTGCATATTTTCTTTGGTCCTAATTGCATTTCTTTTGAATCTTATATTGGATGGCTTATATTTGGATCTAGTAATGCCCAGACCTAAGTACAGTTTTGTATTACTATCGCAGTGTGGCACTTTGGGTATTAGAAGGAGGTACAGTGAAGGTCCCACAGTTTTGGATGTACTTTGGGCATTGCGGCCATCAGATGGATGGAGGTTGGATGACCAGATCAAGGTCTAGAGACTTTCTGTCCTTGATAGCTGTTTACGTGGGGCCATAAGGCAGCTTGAAAGATGGTTCTGGAGAATACTCAGACCTGGGATGTTTAGTTCTTTCTCTGGATCTGTACTTTCAGATCCATGAAAAGGAGCAGGGTTTGGACATTTTTGAAAGCTGCCTCATTTCACTCTTCTTTCCCCTCTACAAATCAGTGAGAGTTGAGCTGACATGGTGTGGTTTTTTACTACAGTATTTTGCTATGACAAAAATTGCTTCATTTATGTTTTGGAAGAAATTTTAACCATTTGGTTCTCCCTGATAGAAGCACATCTTTTAAAGAGAGACTAACTTGGGGTTCCTAGTCTCTCATCTCCTCCACATGTGCAGAGCAGTGGTGGGAAACTCACTTCTTGTCAAAGTGGCCCTTTCCACTGTTTAGCAGTATAAGCTCTGTTAAAAAAAAAAAATCCATTTTATTAAACATGTCTTTCTTTTAGGTACTGTTTACTATTTAATGGTAACAGTCATAAGGTTTTTGAAATGTTTATTTTTAGAAGTTTCAACTCAGTAGCTCCCTTTATCATCCAGGGGAGGCAATGGTGTAGTAGAAAAAACGGAGTGTTTCTCCAGCTTTTTTGACCACAACCTTCAGTAAGCAACATAATTTCCATTAAACCTGCTCACACTTGTGAAAATCCAACCCTGTACATTTATGCGTCTGTCTGTCAAGCTATTTGTGTATGTCAATGTCCTGGCAGGAAACGGATTTAATAAGTGGCCTGTTTTCAGAAGTATGAGCAGGTTTAAGAAACCCACAAAGGACACTGAAGCACCAGGGATTGTCACCAGTGGGAAGATGCTACCTCTTCTGGACTTGAAGTGGAAAGGGAGCTCCCTCCAGAGCTGAACCCAGGGAAAGCTGTGCAGTGGGGGCAAGATCACCCAAGAGGAGGGATCCCAGACACTCCTGCCCACCCTCTGATCTCCCACTGGTGCCTCTCACTGGCTGACCTTTGGCAGGAGGCCCAGCTGAATTATTGTGTAAAGTCAGCCTCCTGGGGCTGGGAACAAGACAGAGAGGGAGGAGAATGAATCTGAAAAGGGAAATGGAGACTAAGGATCAGTATGTACACAATATTTAAAGTTAAAAGGTCATGTACTGTACTCACCCTGTAATATACGGTACACTCTGATTTTCTGTTCTGACCTTTTTCAAAAATGCTGTTTGTAAACAGCCTTAGAAGAACTATTTGCTGATTCTGTACCTGTTTCAAACTTGTTGGTGCCTGAGCTAAGCATACAGCTTCTCTGAGTCTCAGTCTGTACACATATTAAAATGGGAGGCCTGGACTAGACTAGTTCTCAATCTTGGCTGTACACTAGTGTCACCTGGAAACTTAAAAAAAACCCTGACAGCTAAGCCACAGTTCAGACAAATCGGAATCGGGTGGGATGACGTGGAAGGAGGCATCAGTAGCTTTGAAATCTGATGTTCAGCTTCCCTTAAGGAACAGTCTGTCCCTCATCACAGGCTTCCCTGGACAGAAAAGCCTGGTGGACTATGGTCCATGGGGTCACAAAGAGTTGGGCATGACTGAGCATCTGGGTATCTATGTCCTTCATCACAGAACTGACATTCCTACTTGGCAGCAGTCCCCTGGGACTAGTGTAACTGCCCCTCCCCTCTTTTAAATGTGGACACAGACAACAAAGTTTGCCAAGGTTTCTTTTAATTTCTGTTGTTTTCCCAACATGGACTGTGGGCTGCCATTTATCATCTGATATGTCTGTTGTATTAACTGGAGATTCATGGAGATGGTGAAGACTAGGGATGTGGTGAGGGGACAGATTTAAGGGAGAGGGTCAAGAATTCATTCTATCTTGGACATGTTACCTTTGAGACATTGTGAGAAATCCAAGTACAAATGTCAAGTAGGCGAGGGACATAAAAGGGCTGAGAGGGAACCTAAAATAGGGAGTCTTCAGCAAATGCTGCTACTGCTGCTAAGTCGCTTCAGTCGTGTCCAACTCTGTGCGACCCCATGGACTGCAGCCCACCAGGCTCCCCCGTCCCTGGCATTCTCCAGGCAAGAACACTGGAGTAGGTTGCCATTGCCTTCTCCAATGCATGAAAGTGAAAAGTGAAAGTGAAGTCACTCAGTCGTGTCCAACTCTTAGTGACCCCATGGACTGCAGCCTACCAGGCTCCTCCGTCCATGGGGTTTTCCAGGCAAGAGTATTGGAGTGGGGTGCCATTGCCTTCTCTCTTCAGCAAATGGGTAATACTAAATTCTTGGAAATTGGTGATAGCATTTCTGCATATGTGTGGTTCACTGTGTACCAGGCATAGTTCTAGCTACTTTAGATTAACTGACTTATCTCAAACTCATTTAACTACTAACTCAGTCTTTACCATGACACTGATTGTCATACCCATTTTACCAAATGGGGGATGTGAGGCACACAGATGTTAAATAACTTGCCCAAGGTCACCCCTGCTGCTGCTAAGTTGCTTCAGTTGTGACTGACTCTTAGCGACCCCATGGACTGCAGCCTACCAGGCTCCTCTGCCCGTGGGATTCTCCAGGCAAGAATACTGGAGTGGGGTGCCATTGCCTTCTCCAGGTCACCCCTAGAACGTGGAAAGGTCAAGACTTGAATCCAAGCAGTATGGCTCCAGAGTTCATGCTCTTAAACACTACTTATAAACATTATAGTTAATCCCATAAAAAGCAGTCCTCTTTCATAGGAAAGATCAGTTCTCCATGGATGATCTTTCATTATTCAAGAATCATTAAGCAGGAACAAGTTTAAAAACCAGAAGAATTAATTTTTAGAGTACATAAATCTACAACTATTGTAAGTTTTATTTTTGGTTTAATACTAATTTTTATTTTCTTAGCATTATTACTATCTCCCCCCACCCCCCCTCGTAAGTGCATTTAAGAGCTCATATATCTTCATGTTGGCCTGGCATATTTCCTTATATTTGATTTCCTTTCCAAAGTAACAAATTTATCAAGTGTGTTTTTTAGTACTTTGACTACATGTAATTGATTCTTGGATGGCATTTTGTAATTTTAATCATAGCAGCAAATGTTAACCTACTAGCATAATCACCAAAATCAGTCACAGAAATTCTGAGTGATTCATTGTGGTGACCAAGGGTTTATCTTCTAGTTTACAGTAGCACCAACTATATCTTAAAATGAAGTTTATAAACCATTTGGCCAGTAACTTATGAAAACTTGCCATCTTGACAGATTTTTAATTTGAGAATATTGTTTTAATTGAGAAGAATGAGGATTTATTCTTATTTTCACACCAGCTCCAATTTGCCTAATAAGCTATTGCTCTACGTTGTGTTTTCCCGTTACTTCCTGCAGTAACCACTGCTTTTTGTTGTGCAGCCTTTCAGTGCTGCAAATGTCACAGATCAGACTCTTTTCCCCATGTTTTCATACTGATCATAAAGTACTTACATAACTAGCAGAGTGCCACTGTTTTCTAGTATGTTTAAAAGTTTTTTGTTTTTTTTAAAATAAGACTGTTTTGCCAAAATTTTACTTTCATATTGGATTCAAAGGATTCATTAACAAAAGAAACCACTCGTTCCTCACAAATAAACAGTTTCAGTTTTTTTATAGAAGATTATTTGACTTAATTTAAATGTATAATCATTAAAAGAAAAATAGAAACAATAGAAAGAAGTAACAGCGTATACCTCACCAAATTGGGCCAACCTACAACCCAGGCTTGAACAGTGCTGGCAAGTCCCAAATGACAGCAATCTGGGGTCCCAGTTGGGAAAAGGTCCCAGGCAGTGTCCACTCCACCAGTGAGACTTCAAATTGCAGCTTTGGGAGCTCTTGCTTATAATCTCAGGCTGCAAACTGATTTCATGCAAAAATGCAGCTCTGATTTAACTTTTACCATGCTATTTTACCTTGTGAGTCATAGGATTTCGTTAGACAGTGAGGGGTTGGCCAGACCTCCAGGGGCTCAAGAGTTCTAAGACCTACTCCCTTTCTTATCTAAAGTGCTTCCTGACTCACTGTGCTTGCAGGCAGGCATGGAATCTGGGCAGTGTCCAGGGAGGTCAGAAGAAGGTCTGAGGCCTGGTCTCCTTCTGAAGCCTGAGCTTTTTAATGTCCTTCCTCCATTTTAATGTCCCTAACAAAAGACCTGATTTCTCACTCTTCTCATCTTTGATCTCCTTGGAAGTTTCATGAAAATCTAAAAAGTTAACTCCTGGAATTTTATATACGAGGAAACTTAAGTGAGACAGGTGAATGGCCTGACATCTCTTGTGAATTCACTGAGTGAAGTCAGAGATTAAAGTTAAGGTATGTTGGCTTCTTGGGGCTTCCTGGGTGGCTCAGTGATAAAGAATCTGCCTGCCAAGCAGGAGACTCAGATTCAATCCCTGGGTCAGGAAGATCCCCTGGACAAGGAAATGGCAATCCATTTCCGTATTCTTGCCTGGGAAATCCCACAGAGTCATCTTGTGGGCTACAGTCCATGAGGTCACAAAGAGTCAGATGTGACTTAGCAGCTAAACAACAGTTATCTTGACTTGTTTGATACATCTGTCAAATTGTAGGTTTCAGATCTATAATCTAAGGCAACTGTCAAAGCTACTGTAATGGGAACATATTTAGTAGTTCCAAGACCTAATCATATGTTCCAAGACCTAATCACTTTTTTAGCAAGAGTTCTACTTTGGTGGCTTATGCTCATTTAGGGAATTGCTCTGTTTGTTAAATCCTTATGGTCAACCTGTCAGCCTCTGTTTTGTCTTTGCATAACTATTTTTTTTTTTTGGAAACTACTAAATTTTGAATTGTTTTTGATTGGTTGGTTGGGATTGTCATTAAGCAGAGCGAAATATTAAAAATCAGTGTCATAGTTTTCTTAATCGTTTAAGAGATAAGCAAAACGTGCTACCCAAGAGCAGTTTGAAATTTGGAGAGAATACATAGCCTTGAGAATCCATAGCTGTAACCTTAAAACTTAAGTGGCTTATTGATTAATGAACTTGTTAAAATCTCTTGCTTCATATGATGGGCCTGGGGGTGTACTGTGTATATATGGATCTTTTTTTTTTTTTCTCTAGGGAAGAGATGCAGCTTCTACATTTTTTTCCTGTTAGATTTACTAAAGCTTTACAGTTTCACTCTGATTGCTGAGAAGCATTTAGTGAGCCTAGCATATTATTTCAGGTGTATATTTTATCCTGCTACTTGTTCTTTAAAAACTGAAATGCATTTTTTTTCAGTCAAGAGAAAATTACTTTATTAAAATTGCTAATGTAAGTTACTGTTAGATTTCTGAAATATTTTTGTCCATGTTATATGAAGACATGATTTTAAAAGGAAGCTAGAATTTATTGCTTTAAAAACACATGTATTGGGTAGTTGTATTAAGATTGTCTACTTTAATATGTGTATATACATAAATATTTTTAATATTTGGCTTCTTCCCTGGTGGCTCTGACAGTAAAGAATCTGCCTGCAATGCAGGAGACCCAGGTTCAATCACTGGGTTGGGAAGATCCCCCAGAGAAGGGAATGGTTACCCACTCCAGTATTCTTGCCTGGAGAATTCCATGGACAGAGGAGCCTGGTGGGCTATAGTCCATGGGGTCACAAAGAGTCAAACACAACTGAGCGACCAACACACTTTAATATATGTGTATACATAAAGATTGCCAGGAGAAATAGCAATAACCTCAGATATGCAGATGACACCACCCTTATGGCAGGAGCTAAAAAGCCTCTTGATGAAAGTTAAGAGGAGAGTGAAAAAATTGGCTTAAAGCTCAACATTCAGAAAACGAAGATCATGGCATCTGGTCCCATCACTTCATGGCAAATACATGGGGAAACAGTGGAAACAGTGTCAGACTTTATTTTTTTGGGCTCCAAAATCATGGCAGATGGTGACTGCAGCCATGAAATTGAAAGACGCTTACTCTTTGGAAGAAAAATTATGACCAACCTAGATAGCATATTGAAAAGCAGAGACATTACTTTGCCAACAAAGGTCCATCTAGTCAAGGCTATGGTTTTTCCAGTGGTCATATATGGATGTGAGAGTTGGACTGTGAAGAAAGCTGAGTGCCGAAGAATTGATGCTTTTGAACTGTGGTGTTACAGAACACTCTTGAGAGTCCCCTGGACTGCAAGGAGATCCAACCAGTCCATTCTAAAGAAGATCAGTCCTGGGTGTTCTTTGGAAGGAATGATGCTAAAGCTGAAACTCCAATACTTTGGCCACCTCATGCGAAGAGTTGACTCGTTGGAAAAGACTGTGATGCTGGGAGGGATTGGGGGCAGGAGGAGAAGGGGACGACAGAGGATGAGATGGCTGGATGGCATTTTTGGACGTGGGTCTGGGTGAACTCCAGGAGTTGGTGATGGACAGGGAGGCCTGGCGTGCTGCGATTCATGGGGTCGCAAAGAGTCGGACACGATTGAGCGACTGAACTGAATTGACTGAACTGATACATAAATATTTTTAAAGTGTGAAAATTTACATTGTATAATTCTCTGTTTAGAAGTCTAATTTTTATACTCTTTTGGAGGGGGTGGTATTTACTTTCCATGTTGTTTTCATTCACTTCAAAGTAAACCTTTGTCCTTGATTTTTAAATTATTTCTCAGGAGTTTTCTCCTTTATGCCAGTACATCCTTTTGGTTAAATGTGCTTATTAGCATTTTTATTCTGCTTGAGCTTCCAATGAGAAGAAAACCAGAGTCATGAAACTCAGGCTTTCCTGGAAGCCTTGGTTTATCCTAGTCATGTGACCTTGGGCCTCATGGGAAAATAAGAGCCATTTTTTGCCTCAAAAGGAAGTCTGGGTCTTTTTGCTTAATCTTTGAAAGTGCTTAGTGAACTACAACTGATAAATAGGTTTATTCATGATAATTGAAATTTCTTAATTTTTCCCTAACTGTTGTAAGATACTATTTTGCTCAGTGTCAGATATATGGAGGAGATTCAAATTAACTATGGTCAACCTTACAAGTATAATTACGTAGACCACTGTGAATTCTTGATCTTATCTAGGAGCTATATGGTTTTCTTCCAGTCATGACTGAATTTTAAAGTAATCCTGCTTCTCACTTTGGGAGTCAGTGTCTTATTAATCAATTGAGTATGTTTTTTGCCTACTGAAACAAGAAAACAAATTAAAAGGGTCAAACCTGCCAAGGCTTTTTTTAGTTTGGGGAGCAGAAATATCCAAAAGGAAAACAGAAAATAATCATGGAGGCCCTTTGGAGAATCTGAAGTCCTTATTAGTGTTAGTAGTTGTAGCTATTGTTGTTATTCAGTCGCTAAGTTGTGTCCGATTCTTTGCGACCCCATGCACTCTAGCCCACCAGGCTCCTCTGTCTGTGGGACTTCCCAGGCAAGAATATTGGAGTGGGTTGGCATTTCCTTGTTCAGTGGATTTTCCCAACCTAGGATTGAACCTGTGTCTCCTGCATTGGAAGGCAGGTTCTTTACCACTGTGCCACCAGGGACATCCCCAGTTGTAGCTATGTGGAGTTATTAAATGCTAGGAGTAGAGATAACCAAGTAAAAACCCTCATTTCACATTTGATGAAAATTAAACTGAGGCTAAATAAGTCATATGAAATCCAAGGAATATTTCTTCTTAAGAATGTAAAGAAGAATTTGATTCTTAATTTTAATTCTTTCCCTTTCTTAATTATAATTCTCAGCTGTCAGGATTTTGACAATTTTTTCCTTCAGAATACCTTTTGAATTTGTTTCCCTTTTCATAACAAAAACTGTTAAAAATGTAGCTTTCTAAGCCCCAAGTGAGATCTATTGCATCAGGATCTCTGAGAGTTGGGGCTCAGGGATGCAGTCTTAACATGCCCCACCGCCATCAGTGTTTTCGTGGCTGCACGTTAGAATCATCCCCAGTACCAGGTCTAGCAGTGTCCAAGCTCCGCGATGATTCCAGTGTGCTGTCAGTGTTGAGATATTGCCCTTAGAAGTGTTTATAAATCAGCTCAGGGGTCTGGGGATCTGGAATGGGACCTGAGAGTCTGAATTTCTGATAAGCTCCCAGGTGACCTAATTATTGCTAGAAAACATGTGGAATACAAAGCAGCCAATTCTTACATTTTGTGAACATGTATGAATATTTTGCTCCAGCCGTTTCTGTACCAGTGATCATTAACCTTGACTGTAGATTAGAATCATTCAAGTATTAAAATAAGAAAACCTGGAGTTTCAGATTTAGGCACCCTGGATTAATACTCAGACATCTCTAGTTTTATTTAGCAACACTGATGATTCTAATGCAATCCCAGGGTTTAGATCACTTTTGCTCTATGTTGCTGCTTTATGATGTTCTTTCTAAATCTTGCTCTGTTTCTTTACTGACTGAAAGTGCTTCTGAACCTTTTTTTGTACATCGTGGCGCACAGTAAAAAATGATAATGTTTGTGTGGTGTGAGTGTGAGAGTAAATGGTCTCTTCAAAATGCAGAGATTTCTGGCCCAGGGGGCACTCTGCTGGCTCCGGTTCTTGGTACCACTGGTTGAGGAGCTATGACAATACCCGCGCCCCCACCCCCTCATCCCCGGCGCCACTGGTGTTCATAGAGCTCTGAGAGCCAGACACGCTGTATATATAGTGAGTGAGCCTTCAGTTGACACCTCATTATTGTCAGTATCATGTGTATTCTGTATCGCCAATATTAGTGATGGGAATTCTTTTGCTATGTTGGATCAGAGTCCACATCCAGCTTTATTGTAGCTGTCTTTTGGCTACTCAACATAAATCCTCACCTAAGTTGTAATCATGTCCTGAAATCCAACCTCTCCCCCTCACTTCTGCCCACCCAATCCCACTTTAATAAACCCTGCCGTGAGTGGCCATTATTGATCTGCCTTCTCAGATTTCTTACGGTTCATAGACTTCGTGCTATTTACTTGGGTGCAGGTGTTCTCTCATTATTTTATGTACCTAAATCTTATCTCTCAAAGATTTTATCTTTAAAGGTACAGATGTTGGCTTATATTTCAGTCTCAAGTACTCCAGCATAGGGAACTGTGATAAAAGTAATTTTGGTGGAAAGTTTTTACTTTCGCTTTAGGTTTGAAGGATTCATGAATGAAAGAGTGCCTTACAAACACATAAACAATTTCAACCTTCTATAGATTATTTGACTTAATTTAAATATACAGTCATTAAAAGAAAAAAATTAGAAACAATGGAGAGAAGTAATAGCATTGTTGTTCAGTCGCTGTTGTGCCTGATTCTTTGAGTCCCCATGAAACGCAGCACACCAGACTTCCCTGTCCTTCATTATCATATATGTGAAACATACATGTGTAACAGCAATACATCACCAACATCCAGACTTGAACAGCGCTGGCGAGTCCTGAATGAGAGCAATCTGGAGTCCCAATTGGCCCAAGGTCCCAGGCAGTGGCCAGACCGTGGGTGAGACTTCAAATTGCAGCTTTGAGGGATCCCCCTTATAATTCCAACACACAAACTGATACCATCATTAGTTTGCATACAAAAAAGCAGCTCTGGTTTACGGTCTTTTACAATGCTGTTTGTTTCATCTTGTGAGTCATAAGACATCTTAGACCCTGGTAGCAGGGAAGAGGGGGTTGGCCAGACACTTAGGGGCTCAAGAAAATTCTAAGACCTACTCCCTTTCTTACCTAAAGTGCTTCCAGACTTGCTGTGCTTGCAGGCAGGCATGGATTCTGGGCAGTGTCCAGCAGGTTAGAAGCAGATCAGAGGCCTGCTCTCCTGCTTCTGAAGCCTGAACAAGACTTCCTCCATTTTAACTTCCCTAACAAGGTATAATGAATTTTCCTGGTGTCTCAGCGGTAAGGAATCTGCCTGCCAATGCAGGTGACACAGGTTCAATCCCTGGGTCGAAAAGATCTTCTGGAGGAGAAGATGGCAGCCCACTCCAGTATTCTTGCCTGGGAAATCCCATGGACAGAGGAGCCTGGCGGGCAATCTGTGGGGTCGCAAAGAGTCAGACACAACTTAGCGACTGAACAACAGCAATACAACAAGCAAGGTTTAATACCTATTGGCAGAACAGGCTTCTCAAAATACCACTTTTGAATTCCTTTAACTTTGAAGGATGAATTAAGAGTTTTCAGGCATACTGCATAATTAAAGTGAAAGTTGCTCAGTCATGTCCGACTCTGCAACCCCATGGACAGTAGTCCATAGAATTCTTCAGGCCAGAATACTGGAGTGGGTAGCCTTTCCCTTCTCCAGGGGATCTTCCCAAATCAGGAATCGAACCAGGGTCTCTTGCATTGCTGGCGGATTCTTTACCAACTGAGCTATCAGGGAAGCTATCAGGAAGCATCATTAAAATACTAGGTGTTTCAGAGGATCGTTGCCCTATGCAGCCTATGTGAAGGGTGTGTGGTGGGATTAACCAGAAAAAGGCCAGAATGTGGGCTCCATGGTATGAGCCACGGAAAAGCCAGTGGGACTTCAGACATGGGGAGGAGATGCTTAAATCTTTATGTTTAGAAATCAACTTCCTTCTCTAGGAAAGACTGTTGGTGTGAAACAGGTAGACTACTTCCTAGTGACTTCAGCTTCTGAAAAGAAACTTTTAAACTCTGAATGGTCCCTTGAAAACAACTGTTATAACTAATTAGAAAGAGGTTGAATATGGAACTTGTCAAGATTGGTTTGAAAATCTTGTCCAGTGGATTTAAGAAGAGTTCTTAACTTCTTTTTATGTCATTTTGTCACTTGGGCATTAGGGAGGCCAAAACTGCAGAGTGCTTTAAGTACGGATTAACCTCAATTTAGGAATAAGTTGTATTTTTAAATTTTGCAAGTCATTTTGGACTTAGAATGTATTTCTCCATATAAATATTGTTACACGATGAAGTCATCAAGTGCCTGAAGATTGAAAGGGAGGCAGCTCTGTCACTGGAGAGAAACTGAGGCTCGGGAGGGAGGCTGCGTTCAGGTTCTTGCTTGGAGGGAATACCCTTTCAGAGGCCCAGTTTTTCATCTGTAAAATGAGAATAAATACAGGATTGTTGTGAGACTCAAGAGAGCTTGTGAAGGTATCTGAGAATTAAGGCAAGTCCTAGTTATGAAGCCCACGTGTAAGGGATTCAGTGTAGGGTAGGCGGGCAACCGTAGTTGTGGCTGGAGTTCTGTGGCCGGCAGGTTGTCACAGAGGGGTGAAGGGAGCCACAGCACCCTGGCTCACAGCTTCACAGTTCCTGCTCTCTGCCTTGAGAAGGAGGAAGAGAGAAAGGACGGTGGGTGTCCAACTTTAGTGTGCAGGAGACTCGGCTGAGGAACCTTAGGAAAGCGGGTCGCGGAGCTCTACTTCCGAGGAATCCTAACTGGGTGGGTGGGTGGGAGGGTCTGTGGAAGAGACCAGGACTTCTGAGTCACCTGCTGGGGCAAGGCGACCTGGAGGAAGGGAGAGACTGCCAGAGCTGGGGAGAGAGATCTGGGGGATCCGCTGGTTGGAGAGGGGATGGGATTTAGGAGCCCTCGAGGACTGAGTAGAACAGCATGGAATAACCTCCTGTCTGTTTCTTTCTCCATTCCTTCTGCCCTCTTCACAGCAGTGAAACGATACAGGCCATGCATGCGGTGGGGAGTAACGAGGGGCACCCCCTCCGCACTTTCTGAGCTGTGGCTGGACAGAGGAGTGTCAGTGGGAGCAGAGCTGGGGCAGGCCTCTGGAGCTCCACTGTGCTGGGGTTCGGGACTGAGAACCTGAAGGCTTAGGCAGCAGGCTGCACCTAGGCAGAGGGTCTGATTTGCACTGATCACAGGGACTCCATTTTTGAAAACAAAACAATTACATGCACACTGTGTTTGTGTGTGTGTGTATAGCTAACTGTCAAAGTACATTCAACTTTGGTTTATTATGTGGACATGATTTAGGATTATTTAATTTTCCCCCTTAAATGCATTAATTCAGCATTTGAGTCGGCCTTTGTTTTCAGCTTCTTGCTAAGTACTACTATGGTAGAATTCAGTAAAACATTGTTTCTCCCCTCAGGGAATTGCATTCTATTTTGTTTAAACAAGATTCTAATAACTGGAGAAGAATAATTTTCAATGAAGAAGCAGCTCAAATCCTGTAAGGCTGAAAATTGATGTAATGTGACATATAATCTGGTACGAAATGTCTTTAATCATAAAGTGGAAGGAGTGGTCAGTTTAGTTTCAGAGTATTGATAATTTGCGTGCTTCCAGCAAAACTTAGGAGCCTTACAGAATTCTCAGCCACAGGATTGCAGTCTTTTGAGTTAGATTACAAAGCAAACCTTCACTCTTGAACACCATTTTTCTCATAGAATAGTTTTGGAATTTTTGAAAGCTTTTTTTTTTTTATGTTCTGATTTTTAGAATGACAAAAATAACATATGAGTTAAACTGGAAAAATTGGTTATCAACTTTGTGACACTCCCAAAAGACTATACACAGGATTAATAATCACCAGAATATATTTAGAGAAAATCATAATCTTTTCTGTAGGCAAGAAGGCATGAAAAGCTCTTTGGGGATGTTTTAAGAAGTTTTTGTCATTATATGTCTTTATGCTTAAATTATGTGCTCACAAGGCAGTATCTGCTTTACTTACTGGGGTTTTCATTTTCAGATGACATATACATAGAATTTATCTCAATTGAATAAATTAAAGCATAATTCTATACTTTTATATAAAAATAGCTTCTATAAAATACGCTGCCTGTATCAACAGATGAATTGTAGCCTTTTTTTTCTTTTTTCTTAAAATAATAAAAGAAAGATGGAAGGGGAATAAGATACTTTAGGGTAAGGAGGCCTTTGTTGCAGCCCTTCCGTCCTCCACAAGAGGCCACACAGAACATGGGTCTTAGGTCAGAATTCCTGCTTCCAACTTCCCTTTCTCTGTTTATCCACTTTGTTTCTTGGGCTAGTTTCTAAAGTTCCCTGAGAATCAACTTATTATCTATATGTGTGCTGGATGCTAAGTTGCTCAGTCCTGCCCACTCTCTGCAACCCCATGGGCTGCGACCCCATGGACTGTAGCCCTCCTCTGTCTGTGGGATTTCCCAGCAAGAATACTGGAGTGGGTTGCCATTTCCTCCAGGGGATCTTTACCATCGAACCTGCACCTCGTGAGTCTCCTGCATTGGCAGGTGGATTCTTACCACTGAGCCACCTGAAGCCCTTATTATTTGTATACCAGGGAAGTGTTGGTACTTAACACGTAGGATGCTTGTGAGGACTTACTATGTTAGTTCAAGTAGAGCACTTAAAAATGCCTGGCAGGTAATAAGAATTCAAATGTTAGCTGCTTTATTACTACTACTGCTACTAATTAACTATTGTTATTGTTAAATTGAAATGAAAACAGAAATTTAAAACATTGGACAGATTATGAATCAACATTGGAAACTGAAAGAGGGTCATTCAGATGCTGAGAAATCCAAGAATTGACTAGTGTTGCAAGGATTGAATTAAAGGAAGGCACCAAAAGGACTTTGTGTCTTCCTTCTGAGAAATTATAGTATTCTGAGGGAGCAGAGAGCGGATGATCTTGAAAAATCATATGTATTACTGCAGAATTGTGAAGGTCAGAGGCTAATTTAAAGGCATAATGTAAAATGCATTTCTGTTAAAGTGCCCAGAATAGTTTGCCCTCTTTTGTCAGAATTACTTAGTATTATTCTAGAAGTTTATTATTATTGTCACATGGGAAGAATAAACTAAAATAGTAAAATTATTAAACAGGAACAAAATTATCTTTTAAAAATATTACTTAAAATGGAGAATTAGAGATGATAAACAAACAAAAAAAAACCCTAAAAGAATCAATTGTATAGCAAAGGAAATACATTACAAATAAATACACTTCAAAAATAAATACATTAACAATATCCAGTGAAGTATAATGAAAACAAAATTTCATATTTATTAGCAGGAGAAAAAGTGTTAAAACTCCCAGGAAAGACTTAATAAGAAATATGAGTTAAGTTTATATTATTAGCTCTACTGATAGGAGTTTTGTCAGGGGCAATTGAAAAGAGAGTTGGAATAATTGAATCTATATGTTTATGGATAATAACATATATGTGCTGTAAACATGTAGATTCTTCCCATATTTATTTATCAATGCTGCTGCTAAGTTGCTTTAGTCGTGTGTCTGACTCTGTGCGACCCCATAGACGGCAGCCCACCAGGCTCCCCCGTCCCTGGGATTCTCCAGGCAAGAACACTGGAGTGGGTTGCCATTGCCTTCTCCAATGCATGAAAGTGAAAAGTGAAAGTGAAGTCGCTCAGTCCTGTCCGACTCTTAGCGACCCCATGGACTGCAGCCTACCAGGCTCCTCCATCCATGGGATTTTCCAGGCAAGAGTACTGGAGTGGGGTGCCATTGCCTTCTCCGATTTATCAATGATGTCAAAATTATAATCTCTAAGGGATTACCAAAGTATAAGTGTAACAGTTCTTCAGCATGATAAAGGTGGTATTTACATTCTATAACAGAAGAATGATTTATTCAGGACATAGTAGTTGAGACATTAATAAAATAAAGCCCAAATTTTATTATGGTGGTATGACATCTTTAAAGGAAGTGGATAGTAGATTGCTCAACAAGAAATCAAAGTTTCAAAAGATCAAAGAACACTTTACAAACAAATGTCAAATGACAAACCTAGTTAAATATTTGTAGTTTCAATGATCTAGAAAGAGTAACTCTTTGTCTTTTGTAACCATTAGTGTCTTCTAGGTAAAATGAATTTTAAAATTTTAAATAGAAATACCTCTATAAAAATAAGACAATAAGATCTGAGCTGTTTGTCTTTCATTTCTAAGAGTATTTCATACTTGGTTTCCTTGTAGTTATTTAATCAGAAGCCTACAATAAGATGAATCTTGTGATATAAGAATACTGTTTTCTGGATTCTTTTTAATGTGTTCTTTGTACTTGTATAGAAGGCAAACAATTGATTCTTGTATGAGACTGGTTTTATTACCAGTTTTTCTATTTTCTTTTTCCACCTCTTTTTCTTCCTTCCTGTTTTGTTTTAAATTTGTTTAAAAATATTAAAACTTACTATAAAAATTCAGATATTGCAGCATGTATCGAAGTGATAGTTCCTTTTTTCTATCCCTCTCCAGTCCTGTTCCCTGAAGTTACCATATCTTTATTCTTTTGCCTCTCACCATTAGTTCTATCCTTCTTGCAGTTGAGTTTGTGGAACTTTCCATCCAAACATTTCTTGTATGGTTGTTGGCAAATAATATTAATAGCTCCTCATTTATTTTGTTGAGTGAATGAAAATTATAGCTATATGCTTAATTCTTTTATAATTTAGTCCATTGGTATTTTAAGCAGAGCTCTGGGACTTTTTTTGAAGAGTCCCCATTCTTTATCCCCTCCCTATGAGTTCAGGATCTACAGTTCCCAGACTTTATCATGCTTATCTTTACAATGCTTTTCTGTAAGGTGAAAACACTTTTAATGCTAAAATAATGATTTACGTTTCTTTTTTCTTGCAGCTGCCTTTGCAGCAGTGTTGCACTGGTAAGAACGTTTTTCTCCTATGGTATATTTTAGGCAGATGTTTACAGCCTATCATCCTATTTCATATATATATGAATAATTCCAGTATAAGGATGAATATATTACATGCAGCACACTAGTATGAAAATGTAGTTTAATTGATAAATCAGAGCCAGAATAATGCAATTTTTAATAAAAAAGAGATATATTATTAATGAGGTTATATTTGAAACTGTTTAACATTAATATAGTGTTCACATTGAGAAGATTAAGTTTTTTAATCTTCTGGATAAGAAGAAATATGAATTTCATAAATCAGACATTTCTGAAATAGTAACCCAATGACATTTATAGTTTAATCTATAATTTTATTGTTTTTGGCTTATAGTATCATTATTCTGGTTCATTCTAATTTTAAAATCTAATTTGAATGTGTTTTCTTATAGAGAGAAATTTTAGTGGAAATATAAGATATATTGAATGGAAGAGCAAATATGGAGACTGTTGTGTTTGAGTTTTATCACAAAATTAAGTGCAAATATGTAGAGTATTAATATTTTATGTTTGCTTTTAGAGTTTCTTTTAAAATTATACTTAGTATAAGTTTCAACACAGTTGCTTTGTTACTGTTTGTTTTACAGGAGTCATATAACACACCTCTTTGAAAATGATCGTCATTTTTCTCACCTCTCAACATTGGAAAGAGAGATGGCTTTTCGCACTGAAATGGTTAGTTTTCCTGTACTATTTTATTGTAGTAGTTTAATAATCTAAATATTTTAGGCTTCTTATCATGGAAATTTTCAGATATTTTAAAGCAGAAAGAGTAGACCCAAGTCCCCCTATCCATTCCTCTAGCTTCAACAACTGAAGACACATAGCCATTTTTCTGTCATCTACATTTTCATATACCCATCTCTTTTTAAAGGAAACCTCAGATACCGTATCATTTCATCTGTACATATTTTTCATGTATGTCTCAAAATAAAGGACTTTTTTGTTAACCACAGTATCATTGTCATACTTGAAAATATTGAAGAACAGTTACTTAGTATCATCAAATATCAATCAGTGTTTAAATAGGCTGGGGGAACGGGCATTTACTAACCATAACAACTCCATAAAGAAGAACTTTTGATGTTCTTCTTTATTTGGCTTTTTTCTCTGAGCTACACTTTACACAGGAAAGACAGGAAAATGCTTGATGCTTTCCTTCTATTACAACTTTTCGGAAAAATGAGTTGCTTCCCTAGCATCTTTTAATGGTGACAAGCAGAGTTTTGTCTTTGGGTGTATGTTTACGGCCTGATAGATTTTAACAGATTTCTTAAACTTACCTGTCTTTTGCTGGTGAGAGTCCTTGCAGTTGGCTCTGTGATTCCTTGATTTGGGATTCCCAGATGGCTCAGTGGTAAAGAATCTGCCTGCCAATGCAGGAGACGTAAGAAACATGGGTTTGATCCCTATCCCTTCCCTCTAGGGAAGATCCCCTAGAGTAGGAAATGGCAACCTGCTCCAGTATTCTTGCCTGGAAAATTCAATGGACAGAGGAGCCTGGTGGGCTATATGTAGTCCATGGGGTTGCAAAGAGTTGGAAATGATTGAGTGTGTGTACACACACACAAACATGTACACACACACACACCCTCCTTGATATGACCTCACTAGTATTATGTAGCTTCCTTAACTTTCTGGTACTGGAAGACATTTCCTTTCCAGACCTGGAATCATCCAGTATTCTAAGGAGCCCTGATTCCTTCCAGTAGCAAATGGTATTTAGAGGCCACAATTTTGGTGATAGAGGTGCTCATTGCTAGTATTTTATGCTAGATTGGCCATTGTGTCTAGGCCTTTTTAGTAGATAGAATTAGGAAGCAATTTTTTAAAAAGAAAAAATAAATTATTTATATTTCTAAATTCAAATTTAGATTAATTACTTTTTTGATATTAAATTTGTATCTCTTCTGTTAGCCTGAGAATCTTGGTTTCACATTACCTATATTTGAGGAATAAAAGTATCAAATACATTGTTAAAAATGATTACTAGAAATAATTTAAAACTTGTTTGTGGTTTTATTTTTGACTTTAATGTATATTCAACTAGGAATGTACAATAAAATTACTATATCTTAAATTTGTTTGAAATCCTTTGCCAACTTAATAATTCTTATATATTTTTTGGATATTTAGGCATATAAACTTTTTTGTTTTAAATTTTAGTTATATAAGATATTTACGTGATTCCAAAATCAAACCTATAAACAAGGTAGGTTGTAGTTTCCTGGGGGGCTGTCATAACAAAGCACTTGTACCTTAGAAGAGCAGAAGTTTATTTTCTCACAGTTCTGGAGGCTAGAAGTCTAAAATCTAGGTGATGGCAGGAACATGTTCTCTCTGAGACTTCATTCTAGCTTCTCATGGTTCTGGCAATCCTTGGCTTGCATTGTAGGTACCATGACTCCAATCTCTGCCTCTGTCTTCATGAAGCATTTCCCCCTATATCTCTGTTTAAATTTCCCTCTTGTTATAAAGATACCAGTTATATTGCATTTGGAGTCAGCCCTTCACATCATGTGGCCAAAGTATTGGAGCTTCAGCTTCAGCATTAATCTTTCCAATGAGTATTCAGGATTGATTTTCTTTAGGATTGACTGGTTTGATCTCCCTGCTGTCCAAGAGACTCTCAAGAGTCTTCTCCAGCACCACAATTCAGAAACATCAGTTCTTCGGTGCTCTGCCTTCTTTATGGTCCAACTCTCACATCATACATGACTACTAGTAAAGCATTTTTTTCCTCAAAATGGGAGTACTACCATGGTCCCTCTCTTCTGTCTTCACAGCTCCAGTTCTGCAGGGTTCTTAACTTAAGCTGAGCTGAGAAGAACCCTTTCTAACACTGAAAGAAGCCTTTTCTAACTCTTCAATTAGTGTGGGTTATGCTGCTGCGGCTGCTGCTGCTAAGTCTCTTCAGTCGTGTCCGACTCTATGCGACCCCATAGACGGCAGCCCACCAGGCTCCCCGTCCCTGGGATTCTCCAGGCAAGAACACTGGAGTGGGTTGCCATTGCCTTCTCCAATGCGTGAAAGTGAAACGTGAAAGTGAAGTCGCTCAGTCGTGTCCAACTCTTAGCGACCCCATGGACTGCAGCCCACCAGGGTTTATAGGGGTTTCCTAAATGAGCATGCTCTCTGAGTTATATGACTTTTTAAATATTAAAGCTATTTTTTAAGCTGTTTTGAGATCAGTTGTTCAATTAAGACAAGGTTATGCTAAAATATGTAAGTTTTTTGCAACCTGAGCATTTATTAGTGACCAGAATCCTGTGAAATTAATTGTAGCTGTTACGTGCGTGATTGCTTTGTTTTTAAAAAACAGTATATTTAAGTTTTATTTTAAGCTAATACGAGGCATAGTAATTATGTACTTTTTATTATAACATGTGCTTGTTTCAGGGACTGTATTACTCCTACTTTAAGACTATTGTGGAAGCACCCTCATTTTTGAATGGAGTATGGATGATTATGAATGATAAACTGACTGAATATCCCCTTGTTATTAATACATTAAAAAGGTTCAATCTTTACCCTGAGGTAAGATACTTTTGCAATTATGATTTTTTTACTTTATAAAGTATTACTTATATTAAATGGTGATTCTAAATCTAAGATCTAGTTCAATATATTAAATTTTATCTTTTTTAAAAAAGTAAATGGATATCTTTTCTTAGAAAGGAATATGAAAAAAATCATGATTAATTTTTGGGGTCTTTAATGATTTTATGGAAATGAGTATTATGATTGCATGGTTTAGAAGATGTGGGAACTAGATTTGATGTGTTTATAGGTATTACATTACCTTTATGTGTTATTTGCCGAATACTGTTTCTTCCTTACCTGAGATTCTTCATTTAATCGGATGCGCTTTTCCCCTGGTGGGAATGGAAGAAAGGAGCTGAGATAGGAAGGCAGTGCTATCAGTAACTATTTAATGCATCCCTAAGGCATTCTCCAGGACCTACCTGGGTTGACTTCCTGGGTGACATCCCTCTTGGGGCTCTCCTGTTAAGCACGCTCCCCTTGGCCCCTTCATAGCATGCTGATGCTGCCAGAAGGGGTGACTTCCTGGGTGACATCCCTCGTGGGGCTCTCCTGTTAAGCACACTCCCCTGGCCCCCTCATAGCATGCTGATGCTGCCAGAAGGGGTGCTGCCCGGTGCAGCGGGCCATGGCTGCCTTGGTGCTGAGAGATCTCAGGCTTGGGCTCAGTGTCAGCACTAATCAGGGCTCTTGGTCATTTCCCTTTGAGTGAGAGGAGTCTAACTTCCAGATGAACTGAGTTAGCCTGCTTAATTATGGAGGAGATAGAGACCAATAAATAACCACCAAAGTGCTTATTGAGTACTTTCTGTGCATGTCTGCATTTACTTTTCCAGCAATGGGATCACACAACACTTTTTTTTATAAATACTTTTTGTCTTTTAAGAATATTTAAAACCATCTTCCTAAATCATCTTTTTTCAATAGCATCATTTTTTATGGCAGTAATACAATCTGCCATTGTTTATTTAGTTCATCTTTTATGATAATTTTGGTTGTTTTCAACTTTTAAAATATCCTAAAGCTTCAGTAAACATTCTTGAAGCAAAATCTTTACAAATATCCATGTTTTTTTTTAAACTCTAAATTTGTGGATGGGGATACACATATACTTATGTTTTTTTAAACTGTAAATTTGTGGATGTGGAACTATTTAGTTCAACAGAATATAGGCTTTAATGATTTTGGTACATGTTGCCAAAATGCTTTTTAGATAGGATTTATTAATGAAAATTACCATGGGCAGTGTTTTTAAAAATGCCTGTTTCTCTGCATCCTTGCTAATTTAATGGCTAAAAAAATTAAGATCATGTGATGTGTTTTGTTCATTGCTATATATTTGTGTATGTACATGTATATTTTCAGTGCTATGTATTAAATGCACTTTCACTTTTAAAAATAATTGCTTATTCATGCCCTTTGTCTATATTTTTATTGACATTTTGTAAGAGCTCATTATATGCAGGAAGTTAATACTATGCTATACGGATACGACATTTTCTCCAGCTTTTTGTTTGCCCTTTAGCTTTGTACAGTATGATGTGAATGTATTTTTTCTTGTCAGAGCTATCATGTCTATGAATCTTTTAGATGTATGTTTTTTATTCATTCATATATGTAAAAAAAAACTTATTCTTAATTGTTATAATTATGTTTTTGAGATTTACAGTTTTAATTTATCTGAAATTTGTTTGAATACTCAGTTTTGGGGCAGGAATCTAACCTTTTATTTTTTCAAAATGGTCTTCTGTGTAACCCAGCACTTGGGTGAGTGGTCCATCTTCTGCCTGCTTCTCTTATTATTTCCAAAATTATTATACACATATGCTTTCAACTACTTTTGGACTTGCTGTTCAGTGTTACCTTAGGTTGAGGTCCTGAGAAATAAGCTTTAAGATGGAGATCTGTACCTGAAGTATATAGGGGAATACCCTTGAGGGCAATATCTGAAGGGGGATGAAGGAATTAGGAGGAGGCAGGCGGAGGAGTTGAGCTGTGATCCGGTCATAGCAGAGGCCTCAGCCAATCTCTGGGGAAGCTCTGGAACTGGGATGACCCTACAGAGTTGTCCTACCTGAAGCAAGGGCCTCTGACCTTTGTATTCCCCCCTGTTGACTAGTTATGGCTGCAGTTACCCTTGGGGAGGGTGACCTTTAGTGAATTTACTCTCTACTGCAGAGGATAGCTCCCAGAGAGAAACCCAGCTGAGGGTTGTCAGCCACCACCCCTCCCCACTGCTCAGGGAATGAGTGCCTCAGCCCCGAAGAGAGACCTGTGGCATTCCACTGCCTCTGCCATAGTTACTTTGATCTGTCTGACTATTCTTGTGCCAGCATCACACTATTTTAATTATATAAGTAGCAAATTTTATTATCTGTTAGGACATTTTCTTCAGTTATCTCCGTTTTGTCTTTTCCATATAACACATCTCAGTAGACACTTGAGATCTTGCTTAGCTTTGTTTTATGTTTATGAATTAATTTGAGGAAGAATTCACATCTTGAAAAATTAAATCTGTTCAGGAAGATAGAATATCTTTCTGTTTGTTCAACTCTTGTTTTGTATCCCTTAGTTGAATTTTATAGCTTTTGAAGATTACAGATTTGTATATCTTTTGTTATATTTTATTCTTAGCCCTGGGTGAACACGTGAAGACTGACCAGTGAAGAATCTACATACGGGACTGTGAAGCTCCTTTTACTAGATTTAAAGAGACCCAGATGAGAATTGTACAGGAAGGGAAAATTTGTCAATTATCAAAATGTCTCAAAAATATTCTAGTAAGGAAACTGTTGAGGATACTTTTTTCTTAAAATGTCTCCCTCTCTTTTCCTATTAGGTAATCTTAGCCAGCTGGTACAGGATTTATACCAAAATAATGGATTTGATTGGTATTCAAACCAAGATATGTTGGACAGTTACCAGAGGAGAAGGACTCAGCCCTATTGAAAGCTGTGAAGGCAAGTTTCCATGATATTGTCCTGTTGTCTGTTGCAGTATAATAAATTTACGGCAAACTTAGTGGTTTTTATTATGTTTATGGTTTCTGCTAGTAGGGAATTTGGGCGGGGTATAGAATGGTTGGTTTGTTTCTGCGATGTCAGAGGACTCTGCTAGACTCAAATGGCTGGGAACACTGGAATTAACTTGGAGCTACTTCACTTACATTCTGGCTGCTTGACTGGGGTACCTGCAAGGCTGAGCCCAGCTGAGCCTCACTGGAACACCTACAAGTGCCCTTTTCATGCATCTTGTGCTTTTGTATTAGTATCTCAGGGTAGTTAGGCTTCTCATGTGGTTGCTCAGGGCTCCAAGTTGGATACTGCATGGCCTCTTCCATATGGCTTCTGCCATGGTCTGCTGAAGCAGTCACAAGCCCAGCCAGACTTAAAACCAGGGGCACAGACCCCAGACCTCTACAGGAGGAGTATCCATGAATTTGCAGCCCTGTTTCATAACCACTACAGCTACTTCTCTGGTCTTACCTATGTTTCACATTAGTGTCGTGTGTTCATATGGGAGCCAAGGCAACCATTAAATGTATCTGGCAACCATTTTCAAAATAGTCACATTTTAATGTGAATTGTCGGACACATAAAGTAATCTATAGTTAAAGCATTCTTTTTTTTTTAATTTTTAAAGGATTGGGAGATCCTGCTTGCTTTTATGTTGCTGTAATTTTTATTTTAAATGGACTAATGATGGCATTGTTCTTCATATATGGCACATATTTAAGGTGAGACTACTCATTTTTAATATGTATGGTTTATACTGTATACTAGAATAGTAAGAACAGTGAGATGATTGACATAGTTCAGTTTTATGACAATGTCATTTCTAATATATCTATTAGTAGATACAAAATTATTTCCCATTTGAACGATTTCATCATTGGCATAGTCAGCCACATTTAAAATAATTTTAAAGGCTTAAGTAGAGGAGGGCGGGGATATTTGATAAATATTAAATATTCGTGGGCTTTTGTACATAAGCAGTATATATTGGTTACATAAAATATTGGGAACATAAGGGAAAGGACCATTTATTGTCAAATGGTGTTAGTGACTATTCTGCTAATTTTAAATAGAAATATAGTCTATACAGATATTTAGTAACTGACTTCATTTACTTCATAGTGAGCAACATTTCTAAAACTAAAAGATTAACATATTTTCTGAGTTTTGTGTTTCTATTTCTCCTTTTTTTGATCCTTCCTTCTACTACTTGTTTGAATTATTTTAGCTTCAGAGTATCTTTAGAATTTTCTTTTTTGACTTCTTCCTGATTCGTTGAGGTCCAGGAGTATAGCGTATGTATGTAATTTTCAATTTGGGTTAATGCGTGTGAATCTGCTATTATCCTGTTGTTTTCTTTGCTTTGAAAGTGTGGCATTTACAGTTTAATACCTCAAAGATCTCTTGCATCCTAGCTCAGTATCTGAGTATATACCAGTTGCTTGATAATATTTGTCAAATGAGGAAGCTATTAGAAGATCAACTTAAAATATATTTGCATAAAGATTTAAGATACTTTGATGCTAATATTTCTGACTTTGCTCTAAGTAAGTTCTTTGAATTATGTAATTAGGGGAGACTGAAATGAAAATTCTTGATTAAAAGATGATGTGAAAAATTTTGTTTTTGAAACAAGATACACAGAACTAACTTAACAGAAGTATCTGGTAAGCAGGAGAGGAGGCTGACTTTTGAAGGAAAGCAAAGCCAGGGTGCTTTGTCTCATGAGGAGCCAAAGTTAGATGAGTTTGGAGGGAATCTGTTCATTTTGCTGAGTAGTACCCAGCTGTCTTTATTGCATTTGGGAAATCAGACTTTAAAAGAAGTTAAAACATGGAACATGACATTCTTACTAAATTGCTAACCTATAGTTATACTGTTTTTTTAATTGAAAGAATTTCTAAACACTAAAAGTAAGCGTGCTGTATCATTTTCTTATAATGCTTACGATGACAATTATTTCAAAGGTTGAAGACACAATATCTGCTGCAGAGAATGTGAGGCTCTGGTTTTGGCTGAGGGATTCTTGGTGCTTTGGGCCCTGGCCAGAGATTTTTCAGTCTGCAGAGAGCAGTGTTCTCCCTCCGTGTTCATTTGTTCAGTCTGCACCTGGAGTGCATACTAAGTGGTCTCTTTTTGAGACCGCATGTTTGGGTTCTGAGAGCATGTTGGTGGGGTGAGGTTGGAGATGGCAGCGGTGGTGGGCGTGTGTCAGTACAAGATAGACAGCAAGGATAAAGTGCTTTCAGTTCTGGAGGCAGGAGAAATTTGTTCTGTTTGGAGCAGTTGATCTAGCTCTGTCTTGGAGGATCAGAGCATTTTGGATAGGTGGAGTCGAAAAGAACCCTGGGGAGAAGCAAAAGTGGACATTTTGGGATAGGGAGAGGGTAGAAAGAAGATCAGTTTTCCTGGGATACAAATGACTGAGGAGGCATTGTGGAAGATCATATTGGAGCAAAGAGTTGGGCTGGTTGATGAATGAGCTTAATGCCAGACTGGTTGGAAACCTCTTCCAAAGCAAGTGAAGGAAATCAGAAATGTGACCAATAGAGGGACAAGATTCAAAGCTGAGCTATGAACTCATGTGACCTTTGACAGTAACCTCACCCCAGAGTCAGCCAGTGACCGCTTCAGTAGTCTGTCAAACAGGAGGGTGTTACCTCGTAGGGGATTTTAAGATCAGTTTAGTGAGTTGGGACCAGCAATTCCTACTTACGTGAAAAAAAAAATGAATAATAGGAATATGAATATATTGTATATTCATATATTATATATATGTGGTATATATGGTATTTTATAAAGTATGGTATGTGTTATTATTCATATTTGTTATTCATATATATTCAAATATGAATAATAACACGTACCATACTTTATAAAATAGGTGTTATTTAGAGAAACTTCTGTTTGTTGCTTATTGTATATACGTATATACATGTATGTGTGCTGAGTTGTGGTGTAAAGTCTTATTTCTTACTGTTGTTTTAGGCTAAAAAAAAAAATCTGTAGACCACTCACTGCCTGGGGCATCAGGAGGGAGTGACTTTACCTTAAGGGGATTTGGGTCTTTCCGAATAGCTGTCTCTGGTTCTTCTCCCAGCTCTGAGCGCCGCGTCCTGTTTCAGCCGCACCCATTTTACTGCTCTGAGCCCAGCCGGCCCCCTTGGTGTTGTCTGACTCTTGTACCTGGTGGCCGACCCTCTGGAGCTATGCTTGGGTAAAGAGACCACACTGGTGTCACACATTTTCATTTCCCTGCATAATCTCTGTAGTCCTGTCCAAACACATCCTAATGTCTAGACTCTTCCTAGCCTCACCATCCCCAGATGAGCACTGTGGAGTCACTTCTGTTCTCTTGGCAGTTGTACTGCACCCTGGGGACCCAGGTGTGTAAATTATACTCCAGCAGGGACCTGGGTTTATATTACGGTGAATCAAGTCTTCCATCACTTTTTCTATCATTTTTTTTTCCTTCCGTTTTTAAATGTTCTTGACATGAATATTTTTAGAAGTCTCAGATTACTAGGTGATTCTTACTGTTTTCTTCCCTGGTTGTTAGGTTTGCCATCCTTCTAATTTTATAAAGTGGGATAAAGCTGCAGACTTCTTAACATGTGGGTTAAGAATAAAGAGGAGGATGTCTTCAATTGAATTTAGAATCTGTTTATAAAAACTATGTTTCTATTGAGAAATGAAAGTTGAAATTTCTTGAGCAGATTAGAAATTTATAGGCAAATTGAGTATGATGTTTTTAAATCCAGAAGTGTCTTAAAATAATACCTGTGTTAAGTTTTCTGAAGTCAAGTAAGCCAGTTCATTTCAGCAGAAATGGAAGTGGAAGGGAAAACAAAACATACACAAACAATGAAATGGGGCTGGGCTGCCAAGCTCTGACTTGAGGAGATGAAGTAAGACATTTTTGCAAACACGACCTATTCATAATATACCTTTTTGTCTGGAATTCTCAGTGTTTTAGTATTTCTTCAAAACACCTATTGTTAGTTATTTTCTACAAGCTGTGTTGTTAAGTCATAGTTACAGTTATGTATTTCATAAGATAATCTGATATTTCTCAGCTGCAGACTAACAGTTTCTGGGGGCCAGTTTCTCAAGACCCCTCATGTCTCCGTTCTGCAGGGAGGTTGGAACATGTGAGAGTAGTTAACAGGCAGTTAGGAAAGTCCTCATTGCTTCTTGGGGAAATTCATTCATTCCTGAGAGATGGAATTCTCTTATTGATAAATGCCAAAAGCTTTTCTTGTTGGACCTGAAGGGCAGATGTCATGCAAGTAATATTAATCCTTTTCTTCTTTGTTGTTTGATTTTAGTATTATTCTGGAAATTGAGATTGTTAAGTAAGAATAGATTGGATGGTACATATAACTATTTATTCACCCTGAAGTTATGGTTTGCTGGTAAATGTTTAACAGCCAGCTCTCTGGGAAAAAAATACATATTAAACAAATTTATTATAAATTTTATTGATATAAAAGATGTATACAAATAATAAGAGAGTTTCTAAACAGGATTTCTTTTTTCTTTTTTCTAAATAGCTCACCAGAAATACTCTGACTAGTTCAAATAAAAGAGGGATGTGGTCCTGGGATACAGAGGTATTGTGGAATTAGGGAACAGGAAACCAACTATTTGGGCCTCATAAAAACTGAAACTGGGAATTTGAAAGGCCTTTTACCCAAGGAGGCCTAGCCTCTCCATATCACCTCACTCTCCTTTTCACTCCTGCTGGACTTGTCTGTCTCTATTACTTCTCTGATAGAGGTGTCTGTCTGGGTGTGTGTGTGTCTGTCTGGGTGTGTGTATGTGTGCTCCAGAAGTACATCTGTTTCACAAGTTTGTTGGCTTTAATCATTTTGCCTTCCTTTGAAATTTAGAGGAATTCAAAACAAACCTTGAATGTTTCTATTAGTGGAAAACTAATATAGGACAGAATTAGCCCTGAAAGAGGGATGTCCCTTAGATGTGTTTTTATTTTAGGGCTCATCCCCCTGTTGGTTTTATAGAGTTCGAAGGAGTTATTCTTTATTTGTCACTATCCTTCAGTCTGTCTGTTTTTCGATTCCTTCCCTTCTGCCAAGGAACATCTCTTCATTTTCCTTTCAGAGGACAAAATGGAAACAAGATTTTTTGATTGGACTACTGCTTGGGTGTCCCTGTCATCCCCAGTCTAAGCTGTGAAACTCCTATTCCTTCCTCTACTGCAATCTGGTCGCACCAGTGGTGAGAATGTGGTCCCATCCACCTGTACCACCAGCCCCTTCTATGGACATTATCTGGCAGCCAGGCCAAGCCATTCTTTTGTCTGGTTTTAGTCTAAGGATGGTAAAATAATGACATGAAGCCATTCAAGGTTTTCACAGAGAAATGCGATGCCCAGCACTTTTGTGCTTAGTTTTTTCTTTAGTCTCTCACTGATGATTATGGCTGCCACCATCTTTAGAGTTTCTGTAGAGAGGTACAGAAACTGTAGCTGAAGGATGGATAAAAATCCTTTCCCCACAGTTAATAAGACAAGAAATAGAATCATTACAGCACCTAATTTTGAGTAAGATTTTTAGATCATGTTATAGAATCTTTGAGTCCTTTTCTATTCAGTGTTCTCCAGGGTGCCCAGAAAATACCTCTTCTTGGTTTTGAGGCTCCTTCAGCATTTGGCTTTCCATTCTAGATTAAGCATCATCTGAGTAGATCTGTAGAAAACAGTGTTGCTGCTGCTGCTGCTGCTGCTACGTTGCTTTAGTAGTGTCTGACTCGGTGCAACCCCATAGACGGCAGCCCACCAGGCTCCCCCGTCCCTGGGACTCTCCAGGCAAGAACACTGGAGTGGGTTGCCATTTCCTTCTCCAGTGCATGAAAGTGAAAAGTGAAAGTGAAGTCGCTCAGTTGTGTCCGACTCTTCGCGACCCCATGGACTGCAGCCCACCAGGCTCCTCGGTCCATGGGATTTTCCAGGCAAGAGCACTGGAGTGGGTGCCATCGCCTTCTCTGAGAAAACAGTGAGCAGTGAATAAAGTTGACTCTGAGTCCACCTGTGCTGCCTGTTACCTCTCCAGACCCTGCTGTCTCCCTGGGCTTTTGTTTGTTGTTCTCCATGGAAAATACTTTTACTGAACTTTTCTTTTAGGGCTTTATAAGAAACAGTTATATGAAACCCTTTATTTTATGTTTCATGCATCTCTGTGATTATCTACTATAGTATAGTACCCACTATCCTCGCTTAAAAAATAATACAATATAGTATTTTATTTCCTTTGGTGATGAATAAGAATGTCTGTTTTCATGTTACCTGGAAAATTTTTATGATTGTTTTACTTATAGTTCTTTCTCCAGAGAAAATCAGCAAGTTCCCAAATAAGTTTATTCAGCTTTTTTTTTTTTATCCTATTCTACAGCTGGGTATGAGACTTACTAGAGTGATTTTAAAGTTAATTGTCATTTTCTGTGTTGGCTTTTGTGATGAAATGAAGCACCAGTCCGTTGCCCTGTCTGTCCCCATCGCCCATCCGTTTCTTTGTCCAGAGAAATGACTTTCAGACAGTGGTCCATATTTATGTTGTTAAGACCAAATAAATATTGCGCACTGCTTAGTCGAGTGCTGTGCTCTGTGCTTGGCCCACTAAGTCGTGTCTGACTCTTTGTGACCCCGTGGAAAGCAGCCTGCCAGGATCTTCTGTCCATGGAATTTTCCAGGCAAGAATACTGCAGTGGGATGCCATTTCCTCCTCCAGAGGATCTTCCCAACCCAGGGATCAAACCTGCATCTCTTGTGTCTCTTACATTGGCAGGCAGCTTCTTTACTGCTGTCCCTCCTGGGAAGCCCTGAGTCTAGTAGGGTAAATAATTGTTTATGTGGAAACATTTTTTTTCTTGTAGTTAAGAGTCATCTATTATTTTGTTTTCCTTCACTTTTTGTATACCAATTAATTATAAACCACAAGTAAACTGTAAAATAATTTATATGTTGCCAAATATATAAAATTCACCATTTCAGTTTTCCCACTCCTAAACCTTGGGGCCTCTCTCCTGGAACCCTATGTCTTTTGGTTCCACACTATACTGGTCACTAGTTTGACTGGTTTTAGAAAAGTTCATTTGGGTTTTTCCTTAAAAACCTGAATAAACTTTTTGGCCAACTCAGTACTTTAGTTTTCTTCAGACTTTATTCCACTGTCTTCTAAGATTCACTATGGCTTTTCAAAAGTTAGGTGCTGTTCTGCCATCAATTCCTTTTGTACCTGGTTCATTTTTTCTCTGGCAGCTTTTGGATTCTTTTTTCCATGTCTTAAGTAAAGGTCATGATGTAGTAGATTTTGTTTCATTCTTTATATCAGATATTCTAAAGGCTTTGTTCCTCTGGACATGTGCATTCTTCTGGGGAAAACTTTCTATATTATTTCTTTGATGACTTTCTCTTCTCCATTGTCTCTCTTTTCCTCAAAATCCTATTGTTTGGATAGGGGACTCTTGGATTGAAATATAATTTTCTGTTTTTTTTTTCCCCCTCCCTTATTTTACCTGTTATGTTTTACTGTAGTTTCTATGAAATTTCCAGCTCTTCTAAAGAGTTTTGAGCTTCAAGTTTTATTTTGTTTTTTGCATTGTCTCTCACCTGAAGATCCTCCTTCAATTTGTATTGTGAGAAAAGCCTGGCCATTCTTTTGTAGACCAAAGCTACTCATCAGAAAATGCCTTTCTTTCACATGAGGAACCAACCAGTCACAGAGTGCAAAGAAAATCCTCTTTCGGTTTTGTGTTCTTCTGTTGTCTTCCTTGGCCATTGGAGACTCATAGTGGCTTCCTTGATACTAGAATTTTTTTTTTTTTTAACTACTTTATTTCTAAATAGGTTCCAGACACTTTGAGGACCTGGAAGATTAGTCTGTATGTCAGACCTCCCTTTTAATTTTGCTTAATGCCCTCCTTTCTTCCCCTGTAGCTCAGCTGGTAAACAATTCGCCTGCAATGTGGGAGACCTGGACTCAATCCCTGGGTTGGGAAGATCCCCCAGAGAAGGGAACGGCTACCCACTCCAGTGTCCTGACCTGGAGAATTACATGGACTGTATAGTCCATGGGGTCACAAAGAGTTGGATACAACTGAGCGACTTTCACTTTCTGTCCCGAAGTGAATAGTCACAGTTAATATAACCAATTTTCGTACATGTCCTTCTCATGACCCAACCCAAGTCACCTATGAACTGACACAGTGGTTTTTTTTTTTTTTTTTTTCTTTTTAGGCTCTGTGGCAGAACTAAGTTTTTATATCAAGATTTTACTTCTCCCTAGCCCTTCACCTGTTCTAAGGAAAAGTTGAATTTCTTATCCTTTATGCTAATTTTGCTTTCATTATTTTACTTGACTTTTTTGTTCTTCATTAATAAATCAGCATTTACTGTTTACACAGGCTGGATTTTTGGTTAAAAACGTGTCTTAAATAGGCTGTGAATTGTATCAGCTCAAACTTTTCCAGCTCCATGTTTTTTTGTTTTTGTTTTCTTTTCAAATGTTCTATTAGCTTGGTGGGCTAGCACATCTTTAATCATTTGGTATAACAGTTGTATATGAATATTTAAAAGATAAGTATTTCTCTTCAGCATGCATAAATTGATGAAAGTTATTAGTTGAAAATATTGGAGTCTTTTCTACAAACTCTGCCTCCTCTTGTGTCATTATCTCAGCAAATGACACTAACCACACTGTTTGTTGCCCAAGTCTGAGCCTGAGAAGATATCCATGACTGTCCCCTTTTGCTACCTCTGATGTCCTAGTAGTCACAAAATTCCATTGGTTTCTTTCTTCAGAATATCTCTGGCATCCCTGTACTTTCTTTGTCCCCCAGCACTCTGTCTCCCTGGGATAGTCCGACATTCTCTCTCTCTCTCTCTCTCTGGGACCCCCAGCATCACTCTTTACTAGGATACCATGGTTTTCTCTCGTAGGCATCTCTCTTCCTAGAATCTCTTCTTCTGCCATCAGTGCTGTTCCCCACCAGGCTATTTTACTCACTGCAGTCATTGTGATTTCATTTGAGGGACTGTAACAATACAGTGCAACTGGAGCACAGGTTTTAGGGTGGAAGGAAGAATAGTGAAAGGGATCTGGAGGTATATACACAGCCAGATCCCACGCAGCATCCTAGACATGTTTAGGTGTTTGAATTTCCTCCGGAGAACAATGGAATGCCAGTGAAGGATTGAGTGGGTAGTTCATGTTATTGTATTCATTTATTTGTAACGATGGCATAATGCAGAGAATATTGTAGGAGGAGTGAACATGGACGCACAGCCTAATGAAGCTGTGCGGGAAGGCATTGCAGTTGTCCATGGGGAAGGGGGTGGTGGCCTGAGCTAGTTTAGTGGGGGTGGGATGGAGAGAAGTGGACGGTCTCCAAGGTATTTGGGAGGCATAGTTCATGAGGATTTGTGATTGACAGGTTTTTAAAATTTTGTTTTATAATTTTAGGACAGCACAGGTTTGCACATTGGTATAATTTTCTCCAGTGGTGCTCAGCAGAGGGTTAAGAAACTCGGTGTACCTTTGAGGTAGGAGAAAGCTGTGAATATTGGGAATGAGCTGGAGTGTTGGGAGATGACAGCTCTGAGGAGAGCATGTGAGAGAAATGAGCTCTGATGAGCAGGGTTTAATGAAGATGACAATAGAGGAGGCTGCTGGCCTCATCTCTGGGCCTAGAACCATGTAGGAGCCTGACAGAGTGACTCTCCCAGCAGAGTGAGGTTTCAAGGCAGGAGGGGAAGGAAGCATCTGGGTAAAGGCTGAGCTGATGGGGAGGAAATTGTGCATCATGGAGTGGAGGTCCCAGTACCAATGACAGGAAATGTATGTTTAACCACAAGGTTCCCCAAAATGAATGCCAGCAGTGTTCTGATTGAAGACTTTTCATGTTTTCACTTACTCTAAAGATACCTTTTGAATCTCTACCTTAGGAGAGGCTCAGTATTTGGCACTATAACCGTTGCAGTGATGTATCAAGAAGTTCACAGTCTTGTAAATAAAACTCTTTTTCTTGGTCCTAGCAGACAGAGAGTTAAATTAAAAGCATTGATTATTTGCTTATAACAGAGTGGCAGGACCACGCTGAGAACTTTTCTCAGCCCTCCTGATTCTCATTCTCTTTCTCACCTTTTACTTTCTCTTTTCTTAATGTTCAAAGTATCCCTGCCCCTAAGAGAAGGTTTCCCTGGTGGATCAGTGGTAAAGAATCCTCCTGCCAAACAGTAGTTGTGGGTTCCATCCCTGGACCAGGAGGATCCCCTGGAGGAGGAAATGGCAACCCACTCCTGTATTCTTGCCTGGAGAATTTCATGGACAGAGGAGCCCTGCAGGCTACCGTCCGTGGGGTTGCAAAGAGTTGTGCGCGACTTAGGGACTAAACAATTAAAAAGTTCAAGGGAGGATGCTCAGCTCTCAGTCAGGTCTGGTGGTCTAGCAGGTGCTGAGGCTTACATCTCATTAAATTCGCGACTTGAAATCCTCTCGATTGATTTGTTTCTAAATTACTCTTTCATATTCTTTTTCTTAAGCATTTACACAAGGGTAATTTAATACCAGGCTTCCCTGGTGGCTCAGCGGTAAAGAATATGCCTGCAATGCAAGAGATATGGATTTGATCCTTGGGTCGGGAAGATCCCCTGGAGAAGGAAATGGGAACCCACTCTAGTAGTCTGGCCTGGCAAACCCCATGGACAGAGGAGCCTGGCAGGCTGCAGTCCATAGGGTCGGAAAAGAGTTGGACACCGCTTAGTGAATAAACAACAACAATGATTACTTTTGTTTCTGTGTTTATTTTGAACTTTGCATGTTTCATAATTCTTTGGTATATAGAGGTAAAAACTGCAATGATTAACAGAGCCTACCAAAATGTGATGACTGGTTTAAATCCACTTTACAGAAAGATTTGGGAAAGAAGAAAATTACAAGATTATTAAACATTAGAATTGATAAGTATTTTTAAGATTTTTTATATTCTTATCCCCTTATTTTATATCTAAGGAAATTAAGGTCCAAAAGGTTAATTGGGATGTATGAATAACTGTGGCAAATGTTTACCAAGCTTAGAATGCTTTAAAATTTGCACAATAGGAACTTTCATATTTTCTGACAGTTGGTGGTAATATTGCAGAAGAAACTTTTTTTTTTTTAACCACTAGGGAATGCTGAAATATCAACTAATCAACTGTAATGGAAAAAAAATTAATTTTAAATATTCTGGTTGCTACATCTTTTCTGTTTAGCAAAATAAAATGACCTATGTGATAGTCTTTAAACACCAGAGGGTAGGAAGTTAAATGCTGGGAACACTGTTTTGGATTTATTGCAAGTCATATCATTTCCTAATGATTGGAACATAGAACATTCCTTGTAGATAAGCAAGGTTTTTTCTCTGCTCTTGGCTATGCGGAGCCTCAATATACCAGAAAATCTGCCTCTCTGCCTGGTTAAGCAAAACTGTCTGTAATCAAAAGATGCTGCACTATAATCTAATTATAGGAGAACACTGTATAATTTTGAGATGGGGAAGACCTTCACAGACAAGCCAGGAAATGCAGAAGGAAAGAAGAAAAAATATTGATATTTTACTATAAAATTAGCTACATAAAGTTAAATTTTTTATTGTAGAATAAACCATAAGTTATACCAAAAGATTTTGTCACATATATAACAGTAAAAAATTTATGTCTCTAATCTTTAAATAGGGAAACAGAATCCAATAGAAAAACAGATAAGAATGTGAACAGAACAATTCACAGAAGAGTAAATGAAGAAAGCAAAATGACACAACCCACTGACATAATGCTTTGTACAAATAGGCAGGAAGAACAAATCAAAATAACAGTGAGAAAAAATCTCCACCCTTTCTATGGGCAAAATGTAAAAGGGTCTGGGCACATTGGGTTCTGTGTTATAGCGAATCAACCCCTCACACACTGGTGAGGGTGTGGACTGGAGTGGGTCTTCTGGAAAGTCTGCCTTCTTTGACTCGACAGTCTCACAGGTCTATTTGATAGAAGTAAAAACACTATTTTTTACATGTGCAAAGATGTTCTTTTATCATTTAAAAAATTATAACAAGGAACTGAAAAACATCTGTATGACCAATAACAGGGAAAGGGGGGAACAAATTGCAAAGTGTTTGTACTGTGCAATGTGTGACATCTGTGGAAAAGAATGCTTTGGGTTAAATTAGGAATAACAGATTAATTAGGAAAGGAACATTTTGGAGGGATGTTAATAGTATAATAACATTAAAATATGTGTTTGTATGGTTATAGAGAAGGATTTGGAAGGATGGACGCACAACAAATGTTATTGATTATCTTTAGTGAATAGGATTGGAGGAGGGTTGCTGGCAGGAAACCATTTTTTAAAAATATGTAGCTCTATGGCTTTTTGTCTTGTTAGAATATGTTCTAATTGTTAAAATATATTTGTCTCTTTAATACCTAATATTTAAGCATCTAATTATTTAAATCCATAACGCATTCTTTTTCTTAAACGTTTTCTTTTCAGTGGTGCTTCATTGCCGCACACAGGCTCTCTCTAGTTGCAGCGAGCAGGGCTACTCTCTAGTTGCAAAGGGCTCCAGGGTGTGCACGTTTCAGTAGTTGCAGGGCACGGGCTCAATTGCCTGTGGCATGTGGAATCTTCCTAGGTTAGGGATCAAACCCACATCCCCTGCATTGGCAGGCAGATTCTTAACCACTGGGCCATCAGGGAAGTCCCCATAATACATTCTTAAGCTTCCTAAAGTCTCATCACTTACATTGAGCCTAGAGTTTGCCTGTTTGCTGGTCTTTTGAAGTAGCCATGCTGTGCCTCTTGAGGAGAGAACCCCAACTTCCAACCCCTGTCCTGTACCCTTTCTAGCTCCTTTATCTGCCTTTCTTATTTCTGTAATCCATCACTTCAATACTGTCTGGCCAGCATGCTGTTTCTTTGCCCCTTTATATTTCATTTGTGCTGGTCCAAGTTAATGACCAGTGGAGAAAGATCACACAGCCTTACTGTTAGTGTCTCTGTGACAATTTGTGATCTTGAACTTCTATTGATCCCTTAAAGAGGGCTCTACAGCCCTTCTGTTTTCCCTCCTTACCTCTCTCCTAAGTGCAAGTGGTATTTCAGATACCTCCTCCTCCACTTTCCTCAGACCTTTAGCACTGCTCCCTGTTCTCTTGAGCAGCAAGTGGCTCTGTGCCCTAACTCTATGGGGAAAATAGCAACTCTGTAAACTCCTTGCCACTAAACATGTAGACTCCACTTCCCTCTTGAGCCAAGGCTGACTGTCCCTATGTGCTGGGGATCCCAGCCCTTCCTGTTTGCTTCTGGGGATGTTGGGGAGGGTGTATGTTCTCGGTACATGAATTATCCCTGCCATCTCATGTATCTTCTCTGTGTTTCCTCATTCCTACACCCTGAAGAATAAACATAATGGCCTAGAATACCTGTGTCTGATTCTTTGTTGCTTTTCTGTGATATACACATATTTTTGGGTGGATAGAAGGAAGGAAGGATATCTGGGTAAAATTACAAGAAAGCAGCATGAGCTAAAGAGAACTCAAAGACCTCAAGAGTAGAGATGAAAGAAATGATGAAACAGATCTGAAAACAGCCTTCCTTTCCCTTGCTCAGATGCTTTTGGTTACGGTCAGAGTAGAATGGGGACGTAATTCACCCTTACTGAGCAAATGAAGCTTTAACTGTTGGGACTGTCAAACTACACCATTGTGGTTTCTTAGCTAGAGATATAAGCCAGATTCTTATATTTTGATGTTTGTGTTGTGTTTCCCAATTTTCTGAAAATAAACAAATGATAAAACTTAATCTGTAAACGAGTGTTTCGCAAGCATGTATAAAGGTAGCTTGGAGATGGGATTTGGGAAGTACTGAATTAGTTAAATCTTTAACGTGCTAACACACTTTGTGAATTTCCAGGAGCAGGAGGCAGTATGGAGATTTCCAGCTTTCTGATCATAAAGCAGTTTTCTGTACTAGCTTCCATCCTCTCTCCTGAATGTATATTATATGCAAAGAAAAATAGTTGGTACTAAAGAAGTTTAAAAAGTGAAAAAAGAAAGATCAGGTTGCATGGTGCACAGTAACATGACGAATAAGAATTTTTTATTCCTTGTCAGTTTCTGTTTTTCTGTACATTTTGAGCATGGAGAATGTTTTTTTAAAAAAACAAAACTTTTTTTTTTTTTAAACTAATGATACATTAGAGGAAATAAGCTGTTTTGTAAATAATAGAGTTCTAGTGTGGCTAAAACTTTTTGTAGTACTAGCAGATTATCATGTTATGTTATTTCAGGGTTTTATTAGGATTGACCTGATTTCTGTTACTGGAGTTACATTTTCTTATATTCTTTTCCAGCGGCAGCCGTTTAGGAGGCTTGGTTACAGTGTTGTGCTTCTTTTTCAATCATGGAGAGGTAGGTAGTAAACAAATATTTTCAAACTGTTCAGGGGTTTTACTTCTAGAAACAATGTTTTTCACTTAAGTATTTTTAAAAATTTTAAGACATTTTACCAATACAAATTTTACCAATATAAAATATAGAAATATATAGAAATTTAAATATATATTTAAATTTCTTTAATTTCTTTAAATTTAATCTGTAGTTCAGTTCAGTCACTCAGTCATGTCCCACTCTGCGACCCCATGAATCGCAGCACGCCAGGCCTCCCTGTCCATCACCAACTCCCGGAGTTCACTCAAACTCAGTCCATCGAGTCAGTGATGCCATCCAGTCATCTCATCCTCTGTCGTCCCCTTCTCCTCCTGCCCCCAATCCCTTCCAGCATCAGAGTCTTTTCCAATGAGTCAACTCTTCGCATGAGGTAGCCAAAGTATTGGAGTTTCAGCTTCAGCATCAGTCCTTCCAATGAACACCCAGGACTGATTTCCTTTAGAATGGACTGGTTAGATCTCCTTGAAGTCCAAGGGACTCTCAAGAGTCTTCTCCAAACCACAGTTCAAAAGCATCAATTCTTCGGCGCTCAGCTTTCTTCACAGTCCAGCTCTCACATCCATATATGACCACTGGAAAAACCATAGCCTTGACTAGACCGACCTTTGTTGGCAAAGTAATGTCTCTGCTTTTGAATATGCTATCTAGGTTGGTCATAACTTTGCTTCCAAGGAGTAAGCATCTTTTAATTTCATGTAGTAGCAGTCTTTAAAATCAGAGAAGACAATGGCAACTCACTCTGGTACTCTTGCCTGGAAAATCCCATGGATGGAGGAGCCTTGTAGGCTGCAGTCCATGGGGTCACAGAGTTGGACACGACTGAGTGACTTCCCTTTCACTTTTCACTTTCATGCATTGGAGAAGGAAATGGCAACCCACTCCACTGTTCTTGCCTGGAGAGTCCCAGGGACGGGGGAGCCTGGTGGGCTGCCGTCTATGGGGTCGCACAGAGTCGGACACTACTGAAGCGACTTAGCAGCAGCAGCAGTCTTTAAATGTTTAATCTTATTTTGATTCAAATTTTAAACACTAGCATTTATCTTAAATTTTATAACCATTGTATCTTTTGATATATCTCTTAGTGGCTTAAAGAAATAGTGGGTCTGTGTTAATTCTGTATATAATTTAAAATTGTGAAAACTCTTGTTTTAACTGTAATAAAAATAAGCTAGCCATGTATCCATTAACTTCTTTTGGGGGGTAACTTTTTGATGTAGGAGCTATTGTATATGTTTCTATTTTAATGCATTTATATTAAACCTTGTTATACTTTTAAGGGTCCTTTGAAGAATGTTTTATTGTATCTATAAATTTGTGCATGTATCCAAGTTCTTTCTAAAGAGAATAACATTGTAAAAAGCATAGACTCTGCATCCAGGCTACCCCTGTTCAAATCCTGACTCTGCCATTTAGTGACTAAGTGACCTGGGCAAGCCCTTTAATCTCACCCACCCTAGTTTTCTCTTTGTAAATGGGCATAATAATGTTATCCATCTCATTGGATTATTGCGAGATTAAATGAGCTCATATTTGTAATGTGTCTCAAACAATGTTTGACACATAGTTGCTGCTAAGTAAGTATTAGCTGTGTAATTGTATTATTATTGGTAACATTTTAGGTTAAATTTTAATATAAATTCAAGATGCCAATGAAATCCTTCCACTAACTTAATTATAATTGTAAATGAATTTCTAGTAATATATATGTATATGTTTGGTTTTCTTTCATGAAAGTTTTCTATGAGGGGAACTCTCATATAAAAGGTCAGGTTGTTTTGTGTGAAGTAACTTAATCCTTTTAAGTGTTTCTACACTGTCTACAATATTTGAATATATACATGTTACAAAGCTCTGAGGGTAGTCATACAAAAACTAAACTGTAGACTCAGGGTTGAACTTACTTTTCTTATCATTTAGTGGATTACTAGTGAAACTTAAACTAGCACATGCGTAGTATTTAAAATCACAGAAATTTAAAGCTAGAGTGACTTTATAGATTAGAGTTATTTGACAATTGATTGCAACATGACATCAATTAATTAATTTGGTCTGAAGTTTAAACAAAGAAATAAAAGAATTATTTGGCTCTTTTTGACTGTGGATGCTGCTTAGTGCCTTGGTGTGGACCATAAAACATTTGGAAGCACAGATCTGTGAGAATGCCCTAAGAAATAGGAAATAATTGCTTAACAGTGGAAGAAAGGAGCATTGGGTGTTCACAGTGAGATGTTGAGAAGAAAGAGATTACTGAAAATTTCGAAGCCAAGGCACAGTTTTAAATATTACTATCTCTTAAGCAGAAAGGTCTACTGTGTTATTCTCAGTGTAAATTCAGTTCAGTCGCTCAGTCGTGTCCGACTCTTTGTGACCCCATGAACCGCAGCACGCCAGGCCTCCCTGTCCATCACCAACTCCCAGAGTTCACCCAAACCCATGTCCATTGAATCGGTGACACCATCCAACCATCTCATCCTCTGTTGTCCCCTTTTCCTCCTACCCTCAATCTTTCCCAGCAACAGGGTCTTTTCAAATGAGTCAGCTCTTCGCATCAGGTGGCCAAAGTATTGGAGTTTCAGTTTCAGCATCAGTCCTTCCAGTGAACACCCAGGACTGATCTCCTTGCAGTCCAAGGGACTCTTAAGAGTCTTCTCCAGCACCACAGTTCAAAAGCATCAATTCTTCGGCACTCAGCTTTCTTTATAGTCCAACTCTCAAATCCATACATGACCACTGGAAAAACCATAGCCTTGACTAGACATTCAGTTCAGTTCGGTCACTCAGTCATGTCCAACTCTTTGCTACCCCATAAATTGCAGCACTCCAGGCCTCCCTGTCCATCACCAACTCCCGGAGTTCACTCAGACTCACATCCATCGAGTCAGTGATGCCATCCAGCCATCTCATCCCCTGTCGTCCCCCTCTCCTCCTGCCCCCAATCCCTCCCAGCATCAGAGTCTTTTCCAATGAGTCAGCTCTTCGCATGAGGTGGCCAAAGTACTGGAGTTTCAGCTTTAGCATCATTCCTTCCAAAGAACACCCAGGACTGATTTCCTTTAGAATGGACTGGTTGGATCTCCTTGCAGTCCAAGAGTCTCTCAAGAGTCTTCTCCAACACGGGGTTATTAATTTTTGATCATACATTTTTCTAATAATTTTGATACTCTTGTAGCATGAACATCTTTCTTAGCAGTCTTTTCAGTTTTTAGCAATGAAATAGACAGTTCAGTTCATTTTTAAGGGTGATAGATTTTTTTTTTTTTTAACACTTTTCAGCTACTTGGGATATTGAAGCATACCTAGGGATTACTTTCTACTTAGGAAAAGATTAAATGAGATTAGAATTAAAACTGTAGTTTTCCTGAATTAGTTAAGTAAATAATTGTACTTATATCAGTGACTGTAGCTTTAAAATATATAAGTGACCATTTTGAGTAATGACATTAATTGAGAACATAAACTGTAGTTTTGGATAAAATAATTGTGAGATCACAAGTAACTGAAAATGATTTTATTATAATTTTTAATTTATTTTGGTTTTCAGATTGTAAGATTTTCAGACCCTTGTTCTCTTCTCATTTTTAAAAGTGTTGTTTAAAGTACATAGTTTTTATATTGGGGGGGCGGGGCACAGCATCTACTCTGGTTGTAACTATTCATGTATTTAGTGAACTTTTCCAGAGAAGCACAATGTGTGTCGCACTGGAATATCTGGCCGTTTTCTAACTGGTACCCTTCTTTCTTAGAAGAGTTATTTAAATCATGTGAGTGAGTGGTTTATGTGCCAAAAAACAGTTGTGAATTGTTTTCTGCTTTAAAGTTCTATTTGCATTATTTAATTTGTTCTGTAATTGAGTCTAAGATAGTATTTTTGTTTTCATTGTTGTGTCATTTAGTTTCTAAGTCACGCCCAGCTCTTTTGCAACCCCATGGACTATATAGCCCACCAGGCTCGTCTGTCCATAGGATTTCCCAGGCAGGAATGCTGGAGGAGGGGGTTGCCATTTCTTTATATGATGTACTTTCTGAAGCATTCCTTTCTCAGATGGTTTTACAAGGGGAAATTTTTGCTCTAATAGAAGAACTACAAATTATGTAGCATAAATGATTAATCAAATTATTTAAAAGGAAAATTTTAAACCCTCAAATCTGAAAAATGTGAAAACATAATAAAGAAGCTATTAGTGGCTCATAGTAATGATCAGTAATATTGAGGCTATATATAAAATTATTTTATAATAAAAATTATGCAGATGTTTTATCAAACTTTTTAATTAAATGTTAATTCTGTTCCTATTGAGAATTTTTGCTAAGATGAAAACTAACAATTTTTCTTTGCTTTTAAAATGTTTTCTTATTATAAGATATTTATAGCATTGGTTGATTTTTAGCATGCTAATTGAAAAGCATTTAGATGGATACATTAAAAAAAAAACTAAATGCAGTACTTTTCTCCAGTTTTTGACTGTTAAAAATTCATTTTATGTGAAATAGGTTTGTTTAGCTTTTTATGATGAGATCTTTTCTTGCCAACTTAAGGAACCTTTTCTCGTTTCCTCTTCCTTCCTCCCTTTCATTTCTAATGATGGTAAGGACATTTGTTCTGGGTCTTGTGTTTATTCAACTCATTTAAAACAACATATATAGTCAAATCACTTTGCTGTATAATAGGAATTAACAACACTGTAAATCAACTATACTTCAAAAAAATAAATAGGGAAAAAACAACAGCAGCATATACTGAGGGCGTACCCTATGTCAGGATCTGTAGAGGCTGCAGATGTTTCAGTTAGTAAAACAAAGGTCCCTTGTGGATGTGAAGGTGGAACAGTCTTCTGCTAAAGGTGGGGGGTTGCGGGGGTTTCCTGATTTATTTGGGGAGAAGCAAGGAGGCCATTTTGGAGGAGCAGAGAGTAGAAGGTATAAGGCCAGACAGTGAAAGGTGGAAGGTGGGATGTGGAAAGAGCTGATTCTGTAGTCCTGTCAGTCATTGTAAGGTTCATTTGGAGCAGATGGAAAGGCTATGGAGGGTTACCTGCAGACGAGTGACATGATTTAAATATTTTTTACATTAATTTTGTAGATAGTGTAAGTGCAAGATGTATTATTTATTCAGGCAATTGAGTGCTGTGTGTATTTGTGAGACTTAATTCCAGAAGTCCATAAACAGAGTGTGTGCTAGTCTTAGTTGGAGATGAATCTGTTGATGTAGTTTGAAGACTAGTAATAGCTTCTAATGTGGCAGAAAACCAGCCTCCCGCATCTTTCACGCCCTGGCCCTTTCTGGGTCTCTCCGCACTAGGGCATTTTCTTCTTGCCTCAGCCCTGCTGTCCTTCCTTCCTCTAGTTCCCAGAAAGGACTGCTCCTTTTCCTGTCTCAGGGCCTTTGCACATGCTCTCTCCTGTGTCCTGCCTGTTTCCCTCTCCCTGTGTCTCCTAATCTATGCCTGGTTAACTCCTAGTCATCTTTCATAGCTGGATGTTTCAATTTGGGTTTCGGTGGTGTTCTTCATTTCTTCCTGCAGATCTGGGGTTCCATCTGGTGTAGTTTCTCTTCAGTCTTAAGAACTTTATTTAGCATTGTGGTACAGATCTGCTGCCAATAAGTTCTCTTAGCTTTTGCCTTTCTAAAAACATCCTTATTTTCCTTCATTATTTTTTAAGTGCCTTTTTTTTTTTTTTTTTTTTTGCTGGATAAGAATTCTGGGTTGAAAGCTTTATGTTTAAGCTCTTTAAATGTCATTCTTTGTCTTCTGGCTTCCATTGTTTGAAAAGTCATCTATCACACTTACTATTGTTTCGCTGAATGTAATATGTTTTCTATAATGGTTTGAAGTTTTCTTTTTTTGTATTTGATTTCTCTTGGTTTGATGGTGATGAACTTAAATGTGGTCTTCTTTGTATGTACCCTGCTTAGATTTCTCTGAACATCTTTGTTCTGTGGGTTGATTTTTTAAATTGGTTTTTAGAAAACTTTAGCAAATATCTTTTGTTCAGATACTTTGTCTTCCCCATTCTCTTTCTTACTGTCTTTGAGGATTCCAGTTCCATGTATGTTCAGCTTTTGATGTTGTCCCGCAGGTTTTTCGTACTCCCTTCATCTTTTTGTTTGTTTGTTTGTTTCTCTTTCTCTATTTGGATATATTATTTGTCCCTGAGTTCATTGATACTTTATTCTGATACATTGTCTGCTTTAATGCCCATCTAGTGAATTTTTTATTTTAGATATTATAAATTTAAGTTTTTCCCCGAGCTTCTATTTCTCTGTTGAAAATTCCTATCTGTTCACCCATTTTATCCATCTTTTTCTGTAAATTTTTAAACCTAATGATTATAGTTAAATTCCCTGTCTGCTAATTCCAACATTAATGTTCTCTGTGGATTTAAATTTTCTGACTAGAATTTACCTTTTAATTGTGGGTTATGTATTTGATTTTACATGTCTCATAGATTTCTATTTTACACAAGATATTTTGTATAACAAAATGATAAAGCCCGAATTAAATAATTGTTTTTGCTTGTTTTTTTTTTTTTCCCCCATCAGAGAGGGAATATCTTTTCCTGGATTGAGCATGTAGGGTAAGGGCCAAGCGATTGGATCCCGCCATGAGTCTTGCTAAGCTGGGGAGTGCTGTAGTTTTAATTAAAATTTTCCTCCAGTTTCAAATGAATGAAGGAAATTTCTGCCCTGTGGCTCACTCTCCAGTTTCCCAGATGCTCACTCCAGGGTATGATCTCTTTGGTCTTACAAGCAATTGAATTTGGAGGAGGTAAATTTTTAGCTTTTTAGTATCAGTCCATCACTGGATTCAACTTCAGCAGTTTTCTGGAAGCTAAACACGAGATTGTGACTTCTTTCTGCCTCCTGACTGTTCTTCAGTGCTTCTTCTTTTTTCAAGTTTTTTTTTTTTTTTTTTCCATGTCGACCATATATTAAAGTCTTTATTGAATTTGTTATGATATTGCTTCTGTTTTATGTTTTTGTTTTTTGGCCATGAGGCAGATGGGATCTTAGTTCCCCAACCAAGGATAGAATCTGCACCATTGCATTGGAAAGTGGAGTCTTAACCACTGAACTGCCAGGGAAAGTTCCTGTTTGTCTCTGCTTCTTCACCCTAATCTGAATATTAAATTAATTTAGTACTGTTTGTTGAAAAGACAATTCTTTTTCCTTTGAATTGTACTGATGCTTTTGTCATTAATCAAGTGACTGAGTATCAGTAGATTTGTTTTTAGACTCTCAAATCTGTTCCAGTTTGGCTGTTTATCTTTAAGTCATTATCATGCAATCTTAAATATTGTAGCTTTAAAAGTGTGGTATCTGGTAGTAAAAGTCTCTAACACTGTTTTTTTCCAGTGTTGCTTTAACTAGTCCAGGTTCTTTGTATTTTCATATGAATTTTAGAATCAGTTTTCCATGATTCCTCCTTCCCTCAGCACATATACAACCTGCTTGGACTTTAGTTATTGCCTTGATCTCTAGATCAATTTAGGGAGAAGAGGCATTCTAAATATATCAAATCTTCCCATCTGTAAACATAACTATTCTTCATTTATATCAATCTTCTTCAATTATTTCAGCAATGTTTTTTATATCATAATTTTTGTTAAATTAATTCCTAAGTTGTGTGTGTGTGTAGGCACACATGTGTATTTTGGTACTATTCTCTGCCCTTTTGATGTGTCCAGTGTTCTTTATTTATTTCCCTCAGTGTTCTTTGAACACTTACTTTCTTGCACAAAAAGTTGTTTCAAAATCACTTAGTACTTTCCTGTCCCTAGATTTGGAATCAGCTATTTTCCAAGGAATCTTAGATCCTGCTGGTGGAAAATGGTATTTAGAGACCAAAAGCAGGGTGCTTAGTGTGCTTATTACTGCTTGGATGTAATCGCTTTTAGCTTCTTTCAGCAAAAATCATTAATTCACACCGATTCCTCCATTGATTCTGATCTAGTAATCCAGTGTTATAAACTCTGCCTTCCCCTACTCCATATTTGTATCTTCTGCCTCCCCATAATGTAATTGTATTTACTTATTTGCTTTATTCTGTAGTATATACAAAATAATTTCAGAATTCGTACACTAATACGATTACTAACAACAAACCTACTAAGTAAAGCTTAAGATTTCTTTGCTGTTCTTTGTTTCCTAAGATCATATTCTGCTAAGGAATACAGAGTTCAAAAGCGAAATAGCTCGATATATACCTAAATTATTTTTGCTTCTCTGTTAGGTTACCATTCAGTGCAGTTGGAATCATTTGTTTCATTTTATATTTATATTGTTTTTGTGTCATGACGAATACTTTAATACTGTATACAGAATATTGAGCATGTTGATAATAACCTTGAGTAGTTTAGTTTACAACCACATAGTAAAGGTGGTAGAGTTGATAACACCTTGTCAGGCATTTTTTCTATGTTTAAATAAGTAAGGAAAGGTCAGGTTTGAGTTATTGGTACAAAGGATGGAGTCATGAAGATGTAAGTTATTGCTTATCCAACAAAGCTGACTCATTTCACAGAAGTTTTTTTTGCAAACTTTATGGTAGGATATGCTGTTATCCTGGGAGATCAGAGACAAAAATAGATAAACATTTCTTTCCATAGAACCAGTAGAAATACTTTATTAAGATAGTAAGGGCTTCCCCGATGGCTCAGTGGGTAAAGAATCTGCCTGCAGTATAGGGGACACGGAAGACCTGGCTTTGATCCCTGGGTTGGGAAGATCCCCTGGAGGAGGAAATGGCAACCTTCACCTGAAAAGTCCCACAGAGGAGCCTGGCAGGCTACAGCGCACAGGTTCTTAAAAAGTGGAACATGACTGAGCGACTAAGCACTCACACAAGCACACAAAGCTTGTTAATAGCAATTATATGTCACTGAAGCATTAATTTTTGTGTAAGCAAAAATTGTATTACAAATTCAAATTGATGTATGTATCAATAACTGATGGTTCAATTGGGCAGTGTATCAGTACATGGTACAGAAAGAGATAAAAGCTCCAAGAAACCTACCTGACTTATAAAGTTGCAGTCCCACCAGCCTCATAAAGCCAATGCCAAGCTAAGGGTCTGCCTAAACAATGGGGCTGCCCAGGTAACATCAGCTAGATGATGTTGTGTGGCTGTTGCATTTTTTGTTGCATCCAGCATTTTTATGCTTGACATCTGGATAGTTGAATCCTTAAACCTTTACTGTTCTTAGAAAAGGAGTAGCCAAACCCGTGGAGGTCAGGAATCATTTTGGAATCACTTGTATAGTGTTTACTATTGTAGCTAATACAACAGTGCAGCAGTCAAGAGGTAGGATCGTTGTTTTAAGCTCAAACCTTTTAACTCTAATTAAAACTCTGGAACAAGCCTTAAACATGATCTATTTGATACTAATACTGACTATAAGTTATAATTGACTAGTCAGTTCTATTTCTATTTTTAAATTATGAAAAGAAATCAATTATGCTCAGATCTCTAGTAGTATAAGTCACCTATTTGAAAAGAGAGGTTGAAAAATGAAGCTGTTTATTGCTGACATTTCTTTGTTTTTGTTTCTTGAGTACATGACTAAAAGATTTAGCCCTTACCAAGCCAAATAGATTAAAAATTATGTAGTGGGTGAGGACAGTTTAAACAGTGCAAGATTTTTTTATTGAATTTATTTTCACAATTAAAGAATTTCTTATTCTTTGTCAGAGTGCAGAGTACTTTTCTGTAATCCTTTTTGAAGCAGTTCACGTGTATATTTCCTCCTTTCTTATATTTCAACCTATAAAGAGAATTATAGATTTTTATTTTCCACTTAAAATTACAGTTAAATAAAAATACCTATTATTGTTACTTAAGGTATGATTAAGACACATCTTTTTAAAAAAATTTTCGTATTATATGGTATCATTTAGATCAGCAGTTATGTTTGTTTCAGATTCAGAAAAGCACCCTGTGTTATTGGAGAAACAATAAGAAACATGTTCACATATATTTGAATTCATTCACTCTTAACATTTTAGAAGGAGAAAACCTTGCTCTTTGTTATAGTTTATAATTGAGCTTTCTTATCCATACTTTACAGAGGATGTAATTGAGTTTTAGCAAACTGAGTGACTATTGCTATTAAGAGAAATGAATTTCTAAGAGATGACAACATAGTTGAATTTAGTAATGAAATAAATGTGGGTGAACACTCTAAGGAAAATTTTCAAATTGTGTATTATATAGTTTAAATATTTTCTTACTGGTTTTTGCATAGAGATTGGTAGCTTTATAAATTTTGGCTATATATTTCTTCTATCAATCATACTGAAATCTCTAATAAACTAATTAATTTAATAAACTAACATTTTTTAAAATTGTATCTCAACAAACATGCATTTTTAAAGACTTTCAATCTTTTCATATTATCTTGCATGTAAGTTCATTTAAAAATATATATTTATGTTAATTTCATAGGGAATGGTGACTTTTGGTAGAAAAAGAGAAATAAATTGACTCAAACTTTCTATAGGGGTAGTAGAGATATCTAATAGTCTAAGGCAGAGCTAAAATAAAGGCTTGTATCCATCACGATCTTTGTCATTCTATATATTCCTTAAATTTACCCTGCTTGACTTGAAAGATGCAATGATTCCTTCTAGTGTGACTAGCTTAGTAGTAGTGATATCAAATTGCTTTACATTTAATCCAGGGCTGTTTTCTTCAAACTGAAACATGGACTTATTAATATATTTAATATATATGCAGAAACATGATAGAGTACTAAAACTGGACTATTATGTTATTTAATCAAATCCAAAGTTAGCTTTCAGAAAGGCTGATAACTATTTTAGAATTTCTGTTATTTTATTTGATCTCCTGTACCACTTTTTATAAATACTTGGCAGCTCAGGTCAAAGAAGTAAAAACAAAAATGGAGTGCTCCTTTTAAGTGGTATTGTCGATAAAAATACTAACAGTGATGTCCCCAGAGAGTTTTGAAATATTAGCTATGAATCAGTTCAGTTCAGTCCCTCAGTCATGTCTGACTCTCTGTGACCCCATGGACTGCAGCATGCCAAGCTTCCCTGTCCATCGCCAATTCCTGGTGCTTGCTCAAACTCATGTCCATCGAGTCAATGATGCCATTCAACCATCTCATTCTTTCCCCTTCTCCTTCTGCCTTCAATCTTTCCCAGCATCAGAGTCTTTTCCAGTGAGTCTGTTCTTTGCATCAGGTGGCCAAAGTATTGGAGTTTCAGCTTCAACATCAGTCATTCCAATGAATACTCAGGACTGATTTCCTTTAGGATGGACTGGTTTGATCTCCTTTCAGTCCAAGGGACTCTCAGGAGTCTTCTTCAGCACCACAGTTCAAAAGCATCAATTCTTTGGCGAATTCAGCTTTCTTTGTGGTACGACTCTCACATCTGTACATGACTGTTGGAAAAACAATAGCTTTGAATACACGGACCTTTTTTGGTAAAGTAATGTCTCTGCTTTTTAATATGCTGTCTAGGTTGGTTATAGCTTATCTTCCCAGGAGGAAGTGTCTTTTAATTTCATGGCTGCAGTCACCATCTTCAGTGATTTTGGAGCCTAAGAAAATAAAGTCTGTCGCTGTTTCCATTGTTTCCCCATCTATTTGCCATGAGGTGATGAGACTGGATGCCATGATCTTAGTTTTTTGAATGTTGAGTTTTAAGCCAGCTGTTTCACTCTCACTTGCACCAATAGGCGCTTTAGTTCCTCTTTGCTTTCTGCCATAAGGGTGGTGTCATCTGCATATCTGAGGTTAAATCTGAGGTTATTGAACTAGTTATGAATAGTTTTGCTGAAATTCATGTGAAAGAAGACAAACTATAGTTAATTTTCATAGTCACCTCAAATGTAGTGTTTTTAGTTTTGGCAGAACATTTTCTTGGTGGTGTTTTCCCTCTGTTCCTTTTAAGCTGCAGGTGAAGCTTTTTAGGACTTTGCTGTTGACAATTCATGATGTTACTGTTTCATAAGGTCTTATGCCATGTGTGCCTTCCTCCTAATTTGGCTGTTGGTAAAAATGTTAGTATCAATAGTTTGTTTTCTGGCACACCATTACATTGTGAGAAAAGCTTAATAGCAATTTTCAGTTGGTATGTCTTACTCAGCACATTTAGCAAAGTTACCATACACTATGAATTTGTTTTTTTTTTTTTTCAGTGTACCCGTGTGATGTGGACACCTCCTCTCCGTGAAAGCTTCTCATATCCATTCCTTGTACTTCAGATGTTGCTTGTGACTCACATTCTCAGGTAACTTTGACTTATCTTTAAAGGTTGTTATTTGCTTTGCATTGAATAACTTAAGCTGGAATTTTTAAAACTTCCGTTATGAAAACAATGTAATAAAATAATTAAGATGATGCTGTTGCTAGGTTGCTTTCATAAAGGTATTTTAAGACTATAACTTCAAAATATGTTACTACCCAAAATGTTTTCTTAATCTGCCTTCTAGTCTTCTTTCCTTTGATTAGTGATCCACAGATACGCCAGAGGAGCAACAGGTCTGCTTCTGCTTCTGCCATCTCTGCTTTCCCAGGTCGTTTTCTGCCACCACAGCAGCCTTCCAAAAATAGGAAGAAATGGGGAAGCTGGTGGCAGTAGAGTGTACCTACCCAAGAACAGTTCATAGAATACGTGTGGTCAGGAACTGTCATATGTGTAGTTCTTTCTGCATTTGTTTAGCATCCCTGAGAACTGAATAGCAGGGGTAGAAAGAAACCTTCTGAGTAGATAAAGATATGCTAGGAGAATTCCTGCTAGAAACGCAGGATTGGATTGGGCTCATCCCTGTTTCTCTGGCCTTCAGTTAGAGACCTAATAGAGATGCAGGCACCACAGTGGTAGAAAGAGAGTTTAAAGGAGAATAGTTTCCTCCCCTTCTACTGAAAGATACAGAATTTAGACGGATGCTGCCTTGTTTCACAGGGTGACGATAAAAGAAAATGGAGTGTAGGAAACAATAGAACAAAGCATGATGAAAATCTGAAGATGACTCAGACTAGTCTAACTCTGTTCAGTGCAGAATTCAGGAGAACTGGTTGACGTGTGTTACATCAAACCCTTTGGGTGATCCATTTCCCCATGATGAGCTTGGCAGGAATAGAGCCATTATGTGGCTTTGTCTCTTAGTGTTTTTAGACCGACCTTTCACAGAATATGGGATGGGTGGCAGCTTTTGTATTAGCTCTTAAAGTCTTTGCAGCTCCAGTCTGATTGCTCTGCCTTAAATTCCTCTTTTATTATGGAAATTAGAGCTTCTTTAGCATCTTCAAGTAAGCTGACCTCTGGATTCAGCTTTAGTTCTGGCGCACCGTGATAGACCTTTCCTTCTCAAACACTTTGGGAAGAAGTGATGTGCTGTATGAACACCTGATTCTCCACTGCACGTGTTGTGTCACCACAACCACACTCTTGATCTTGGTTTTTTTCTCTAATACAGTGCACACAGTAGACTGCCCATCAGTCTCTGTTTTCTGCTTTTCACCTACTTTTCTGCTTCTGTCTTAAATCCAGTGCTGGCAAACTTTTTCTTCCTCTTATTCCCTTGCTAATATGCTCTGATTGTCCACAGCTGCTCAGATCAGAGATCCAAATGCCCCCTGCCTTTGCCTCCTCTTCTCTTTTCTGTGTCCTATTCATGCAGAACCCAGCTTTTATCTCATCTCCTCCAGAAAACGTCCATCAGCTGCCCAGCCCATATCCTAAACACTTGCTTGCTTGTCTGCAGAATACTTATTGCTTAGAATCTGCTACTTCTGTGATTTTTTTTCATAGGCATCATCTATCTCTCCAAATTAATCTATTGAATGCAGCTTTACATATATATATATTTGGTTGTGAATTCACCAAAATATAGTTTGAAAAAACTCAGCAGATACACTGACTGATTTCCCCCTCTCCCCTTTGGAAACTTTGTTTTTTTACAGTTATTGCTGTTGTTTAGTCGCTGAGTCTTTCTGACTCTTTTGCAAATCCATGGACTGTAGTCACCAGGCTTTTCTGTCCATGGAATTTCCCAGGCAAGAACACTGGAGTGGGTTGCCATTTCCTTCTTCAGGGTATCTTCCCAACCCGGAGATTGAACCCGTGTCTCCTTCACTGGCAGGTGGATTCTTTACCGCTGAGCCACCTGGGAAGCCCTTGTTACAGTTATACTGGGTATTTACTTTTCATAGTAAGTTGTTGTAATTGGGTGTCAGTAGGCATAATTTTTAATCCATTGGCTCATTTTATGTGTTACAACCAGATTGTGTTTAGAGATTCTAATTTGTAGCGATTTGGAGCCATGCTAGAATGTTTTCTGATTTGTGTGTCTGTTAATCACTCAGTCGTGACTGACTGTATGTGACCCCGTGGACTATAGAGCCTGCCCGGCTCCTCTGTCCATGGAATTCTCCAAGAATAATACTGGACCGGGCTGCCATTTCCTTCTCCAGGGGATCTTTTCTGGTTAAACTTATTTTATCTTTTTAAGGGCTACGAAACTTTACAGAGGAAGCCTGATTGCACTCTGCATTTCCAATGTATTTTTTATGCTTCCCTGGCAGTTTGCTCAGTTTGTACTTCTTACTCAGGTAAGGTGCTTATATTTTTAAACTGAATTAAGTTTAGTATATTTGATTATAAGAACTTAATTATCTAAAATTATAGAACTGATATGTTACATGATTCTAAGTCCTAAAATGTTCTTTTCAGTTGATATTTTGAAAGAAATTTCAAGATAGGGCAATAAATAAGATTTATTTATTAGTGGATATTGAGAGTGGGGAGTAGAATGTGTGCTCATTTTTCCCTGCACCCACTACTTTGATTTTTTCTTATACTGGCCTTATTCCTATTCATAGAAAGCAACTTGAGTTGCTTTTAAATGTCCTTTGAAGTGTCTTGCTTGAGAAAGGAAGTCAAGCCTGGATTTGAGACCTAACTCTGTTCAGTAGCTTCTTAGTTGGACAGACAGCCTAACTTTTCTTAGTTTGAGTTTTCTCATATATGAAGTAGAGAAAATGAAATAACCTACTGTATTGGGTTGTGATTAGGATCAGATGGGGTCATGTATGTATTATAAGACTCCTAACACATTACCACTACTTAATAGGATGTCAGGTTAGCTGTTTCTATCATTTTTTTTTTATTAAGAGAAGCTTTGAAAAAGTGAAAGTGTTAGTCGCTCAGTCGTGTCTAACTCTTTGCGACACCATGACTGTCACCTGCTGGGCTCCTCTGGCCATGGAATTCTCCAGGCAACAGTACTGGAGTGCACAGCTATTCCCTTCTCCAGGGAATCTTTCCAACCCAAGGATCGGACCTGGGTCTCCTGCATTTCAGGTGGCTCTATTTGTACTTAATTCTTTATTTGATGTTACCTTTTAGACTCTCTTGTCTTATTTAGTTTGTTGACATTTTAAATGTTTCTGGTTTAAAATGTCCCTGAGGGTCACTTCTTAAAACCCAGTAGGCCTGTTGTGTATTGCTTAACTCCTGGAATGGAAAGGGAGAGCTCCTACCCTCCCGTTGGTGGAGATGGCCAGCTTTATGTTTTTTATCTGGGGGATGGGGAATGTGGGGAGTTGCATGGAGTGAGAGGAGGAAGTAATGTGCTTCTCTGTGGGGCTTACACTGAATAACAACACGCTTGCCCACAGTTGTGTCGAATCAGTCACCCTTCAGCAATGATGTGTTCCCCATGGAGAAATCTGGGTAAAGGGAAGCATTGTTTTCTTGCTTTTAGGAAAATTTATTGTAGATTACTTGGAGATTAAAAACTTGATGAACATAACTTAAGATACATGTTTATACAGCTATTTTGCTGTTTGTTTAAAACGTATTTGTGTAGTAAGAGAAGCATGAAATTTAATTTGAATTGCTTTTTCCATGAAGAAAGATGGAAAGACACTGTTTGAATACCTCTCTATTTTACTAAAAAACTGAAAGTGAAAGTTGCTTGGTCGTGTCCGACTCTTCGCAACCCCATGGACTATACAGTCCGTGGAATTCTCCAGGCCAGAATAGTGGACTGGGTAGCCTTTCCCTTCTCCAGGGGATCTTCCCAACCCAGGGACTGAACCCAGGTCTCCCGCATTGCGGGCGAATTCTTTACCAGCTGAGCCATTTTACTAAGAGGTATATTATTTAATCAATTTATTCATATAATCAATTAATTCATATGAATAACTCCAGTACTCTTAGAATTCTTGGAAAATACATTCACAATTTTCTTCAAAACTGTTAAAAAAAGTTAATACCTTTGTAATACAAGTACTTCTAGCTTGAAATTTGATAAATTTAACTATAGCCAACACTGGAATATTTGTATAAGTATAAATGAGAACACTAATGGAGATACTTTTTAAGTGTGACTAACAAGCAGAACCTAATATATTTTTACACACACATGCATTAAATAATTATTTTTTAGCTTTTAATGTATCTTTCCCAATTATGTATTAATTGTCACATTATAATTGCATTTTCATATTATTTGAGCAAGGCACTTTGTAATTCTACATGTCGGCAGTAGAGTCACTCTGACATTAAAAGGAGTATTGTTTTGGATAATCTGCAAAGCAGATAATTTACATGGTTAATTGAGAGAGAAGTGAATGGAAGAGAATAGTCAACCAATATTTGCTATATTAATGTATTCACCATGTTTAATCATAAATTAGCAGGTAAGAGGGAAACTAAAGAACTTTCTATATAAATATAAATTTGAGGTAAAATAAAGATAATTCCTTTCTTAGTTTTTTAATCTATTCATTATATATGTATAATTTTAAATTTTCACATAACTTTTTAAATTTCAGATTGCATCATTATTTGCACTCTATGTTGTGGGATACATTGACATAAGCAAGTTACGGAAGATCATTTATATACACATGGTAATGATTTTTAAATTTGTTTTTTCCCATATATCTTGACCTTAAAACAAGCTCCTGATTAATATTTGATTTATTCATGGCTGAAACTGGTTTTAACATAGTTCCATAACTAAAACAAGTGTTAGTCAAAAACTGTGATATAATTAACAGATCTTGTTTTAAATAGGCCACCCTGAAAATTTTATCTTGGGTCATATTACCTGATTTGAGTTTGTGTCCAACTTATACATTATCAGTAAAAAAGATAATTCGTGAAAGAGATCATGGAATGGTATATTATCCAGGAACCTTCTGTTAAAATAAAGTGGTATATCCATTTATTGAACACCAGCTATTGAGGCACATGGGACATATCAGTGAATAGAATTGCAAAGATCCCAGCATGTATGTGGATTACATCCGAGTAGAGTAGAGGAAGGATAGAAGACAGAAGATAAATAATAAACATAGTAAATTGGTAAATTATATAGTATTTTAGAAAGTGGTATGGACTATAGAGAAGGATAAGCCATGAGACCCCGAGGAGGTTAATAGGGCCAGCTGTCAGTGGATGGGAGATTGAGAAGTCAAATGAGGTGGTCAGGAGAGGTCTTACTGAGAAGAGGGGAGGGTAGTGCAGCAAAGACTGGAAGGAGGCGAGGGAGTCAGTTAAGTAGATATCATGGAGAAGAATATTCCAGGTTGATGAAATAGAGCAGAGATCATAAGGCTGGATGGTTGATTTTGAAGAATACTGATTTTTAAAAAAAATACTTGCCTTCTCCATCGTTAATTCTTACAATTTTGTTTTCTTTTTCCTATAATTTTAATGTAAGTACAATATGCCATGGGTTTGTGCCAGTCTTAGCCTATCAATAACTGATTTTGTGGTTTGACAGGTACTTGTGGTTCTTATTATCATGACAAGATGCCTTTTAGCAATAATTACCAGGAAATTTTGAAAAAATAATCAAGGTTTATTACTTACAGGACCTGGAAATTACACAGCACATCTGGGACCATGCAGTTAGGTCATGGGGACAAGGGGAGGTATAGGAGAGGTAGGGAGCAAGTGTGCATCTGGGATTCTGGCTTTGTTGGTGTCTAGGATGAGGGCGTAGGGTTTTGAGGGCTCATTCTCTTTGGTGGATTTAAAACATAAGAGTGGGAATTTAAATCACAGGAAGGGAAAAGACTGGCCCAGAGGTCAGGTATTGAAATTAACAAAGATCTCTCAAACCAAGGAGCCTCAGTAGGGGCAGGTGACCTGACTTTATCTAGTCCTGTGGCTGGCAGTATGTTTATTCAAGAGATAGCCATATTTGAAGTGGATTGCAATAAAAGCTTAAGTCAGGCACTTGTATTACTAAAAAGAAAAAAAATCCCAACTATCAGGGTTTATACTACAGCCATATATTTTTTGTTCTCTAATAATTGGTACATATAAAAGGACATTTATAAGATAAATTATGAACAGAGTTATAAAATGAACAATAATGAGCCTACCCTCCAGCTGTAAACTGGAACCATCATTACTTTGAAGCCCTTGTGTCCTGAATATAGCCGCCTCACTTCTCTTGGAGATAACCATGAGCCTGACCTTTCAAATTATAATTGTTTTCCTTTATGACTTTACCATATGCATATACTTATGCATAGATAATAGATTTTCATAATTAAGTTTTTGTATTGTTTTTGAGGTTTATAAAATGGTTTCCTTTTTGTGTGAAATATGTTTTCACTCAGATTTCTGAGATTTGTATGTTACTGGAGTTCGGGCATTTTCTTTATGTTTCTTATTGTATAAATTAAGCACAATTTATTTATCCATGTTCTTATTGAAAGATGTTTAGATTTTTTTTCCTCTCTTTTTCCTTTTATGAATAGTACTTATTTCCACATACCTCCTGGGACATAAATATAGAATTTCTCTAAGCTATTTACCTTGTAGTAGAATTTTTAGGTGGTAAATTAAATGCATGTTCAGTTTCACAATTTAATATTACATTGCTTTTCAAAAGTGATTAGACTACTTTGAACAATAACATGTAACAGTCCTTGTTATTCGGTATCTTTTTTTCTTTTTTAATTTTGTCAATCTGGAGAATATAAAATGGTATCTTATGACCTTAATTTACATTTTTGTCTGGTTTTCAGTAAAGTTGAACGTGTTTTGGTATGTTTATAGGCCCTTTGTCTTTTCTCTTTGTGTCATTCCTATTCAAAATTTTCATCAGTTTCTCTCTTATGTTCAAGAAAAAACGTCATTTGTTTTATTCACTACAGTGTAATCCACTACTTTCATTATTAATTTTGATGCTTGCATTGTTCCTGATTTGACCGGCTACTTTCTGCTGGCTTCTTTGTCCTTTGTTCTCATTATGCTTTGAGTACTTTTTTGAAGAAATCAGAAAGGCTGTTTCATCAAATGCTTTTCTACATCTGTCTAGAGATCCTGTGTATATTTTCCTCTTTAATATGTTGCTATGAAGAATTACATTGATTGATTTTCTACATTAAGCAACCTTGCTTTTCTGAGCTAAGCAAAACTATATATTCCTGGATTCATTTACTATTATTTTGTTAGGGTTTCAAATCTGTGCATGAATGGGATTAGAGAGTACTTATCCTTTTTCACACTTGATTTTTTTCCCCCAAAGTGTTTAATATGCTTTTTCTATATTGCAGTAAAAATTAGAATAAGTGTTAAGCCCTTAGTCTGTATAAGCAGCTATGGATGAGGACTTTGACTTAAAGTTACAGTTTTAAAAGTACTAATATGACACAGGCTTAGTTTATAGTAGAACCTATCTTGGGTAAATGATATATGCTTTATCATGTCACTTACTGACTATGGAATCAGTTACATACTATGGGCTATCTTTGCTTTACAAACTCCTAAATCTCCATAGTTACATAAAGGAAAAAAATATGAAATTTCCTCCAAAATGAATTTTTTCCATTTTTTATTATGATAAAATAATATCATACACATAAACTTTACCATCTTAATTGTTTTAGGTGTACACATCAGTGGTATTAAGTACATTCTTATTGTTGTGCAAACATCACCACCATCTATTTCCACAACTCTTAATCTTGCAAAATGAAGCTCTATACCTTATAAAGTTATAACTTCCTATACTCCTTCCCCTCATGTCCCCCCAGTGCCCTGGAAACCCTCATTCTGCTTCCTATGTTTATACTTTTAACTACTCTAGGTATCTCATATAAGTGGAATCATGTGGTATTTGTCTTTTCCTGAATGGGTTATTTCACGTGGCATAAATGTTCTCAGGGTCCATCCATGCTGATGCAAATGGCAGGGACTTCTTTTTTATGGCTGAGTTTTGGTCTATTGTGTATATGCCACATTTTCCATATCCATTCATCCATCAGTGGAAACTTAGGCTATTTCCATGTCTTGGCCATTGTGAATAATGCTGCAGTGGACATGGGAGTGCACATATCTCTTGGAGATCCTGTTTTTGTTTCCTTTGGGTATATGCCAGGGGTGGGTTTTCTGGGTCATATGATAGTTCTATCATAGTTTTAATTTCTTAAGGAACTTCCATACTGTCCTCCATAGTGTACCAACTCACCAATAGTGGGGAAAAGGGCTTTTTATTCTCAACATCCTCACCAGTACTTATATCTTGGCTTTTTGATAATGGTCTTTCTAACAGGTGTGAGATTATGAGGTAGTGTCTCATTGTGGTTTTGATTTGCATTTACTAATGATATTGAACACCTTTTCCTTTGATATTATAATAGCATTTGATAAAGTCAACATCTGTTTCTGATTTTTAAGATCTTAATTAAATGAAAATAGATGGGTGTTCCATTGAACTTTTGATACATACATGTACTTTAAGCCAAAAGCTAGTATCATGCAACATGATGAATCAATAAAACTATTCCCATTAATGCCAGAAATTTAAGAAATATGTCTTCTGCCGCTCTTAACATTGTTGCATAAGTATTAACTAATACAACTGACTAAAAAATAAGAGTCTCGAATAGAAAGGGAAGATATAAAAATATCATTGTTTGTAATTGATATACTTCTGAATACGTAAAAAACCCAAATTAATAAAGTAATTACTACTAGAAACAATGGAAGTTTATATTCATTTATTCATACTTAACATAATTTTTCTAAATATAAAAAATCAGAAAATATGAAAAGATTTCTGATATAATAGCAACACAGATAATATACTTTGAAATAAACTTAATAGGCAGGATCTATATAAAGAAAACTTTACACCCTTGATATATATAAAAGAAGACTTAAAGAAATGGAAACAATGTGTACTATTTTCAAATCTAAAGATTTGATAGTGGGCAGATGTAGCTAAAATATAGTGTAATGTACATTATAGGATAAAGCAATTTTAATACAAATGTCTTTTTCAAATTTAGGCTGATTATAAAATTTTTATATAAATTTTATGTATGTGGATCAAAAATAAAACCACTGAAAGAAAGCATGGATTATTTTATTTTTAAAGGCTTTTCTTATAATGGAGGTAAATTCTCAAGTCTTACAGGAAATGAATGATAAACTGACTAATGTAAAAATTTAGGAAACAGTTATAATAAATATCACAAACAAAGATAAAAATGAACTGGGAAAATATTTGTAATATGTTTGCTTTGCAAGGGGCCATGCTGTATAATATATGAAGGAGTGCTTAAGAAAATACAAAAACCCAATAGAAAAATGGACATTAGGAGTAGGAAATTCATACACACACAAAACAATGTAAGTAGTAAATAGAAGAAAAGAAGCTGTATGTCTCATCCCTAAGAATGGAAAGGTGCATAGAAAAAAATGAAACAATGAAGCAACCTTTTTTTTTTGTTAGATTGGCAGATATTTAAAAAGAATAATACATGATATTGGTAGGAGTGTGTATCGGCAGGAACTCTCATACCCTACTGGTGGAGAGTATGATATTTTTGTATGGAAATTTGTCAGTATTTTCTCAAATTTTAAAATGTTTGTATCCTTGACCCATGATAGTAATTCATCCCATAAATGTGTTGACATGTACTAATATATAAGATGGATACATAAGGATGTTTTCTCAGCAGTGTTTATAATAGGAAAAACAAAACTAACAGCAAGACAAAATTGGAAAGCACTTAAGTATTCAGAGTACTGGTTGCATAAATTATAGCGTATCTCAAGAGTAGAGTACTTTTTTCAGTTATTCAACAGAATGAATTAAATTGGTTTAAATTGATATGTACAGCTCTTTGAAACAAACTAAGAGTAAAAGCAAGCAGTAGCATAGCTTCTGGGCCAACTTTTCATTTGTGGTTTTAAAAAGTTATAAACTAGAAGTTGTATATGTGAATGTAAGTATGCACAGGGAATTGGTGGTGGTGGTGATTTCTGGGGTTTTGAAGTGGGGCATAGAATGCGGGCTCTTTTACTTGTATATTCCCTTTTGAATGGTTCAAATTTTGTTTATCATGGGCATGTGCAGTTTTCAGAGTAAAAATCATTTTTTTGGTTTTCTGTATGTTAATTATATTTTTCTTGGATTTTTTCAGATTTCTCTTGCACTTTGTTTTGTTTTGATGTTTGGAAACTCAATGTTACTAACTTCTTATTATGCTTCCTCTTTGGTAATTATTTGGGTAAGTGTTCCTTAAGTAAATGTCTGTTTTTGAAACTAATGGTTTACCAGTTTATCATTGGCTTGAGATTCATGAGGGATTATCTTTCAAGAACTGTTTCAAGTGTCTTACTAAATACATATAATGTGATAATGTATTTAAGTTCTCACTTCCAAAGAAACACAGCAAAAATTAATGCCTGAAAACATAGTGCTTTGCTTTGTACTCTCAATCTGTCCTTTCTCTCTAATCTTTTATGTCACCTAAATTTTGGCCCAGGGTTTATTTTAGAATGATTTCTATGCTCTCCTCTTTTTCTTGTTTTCTCCCCTCGTTTCAGAGTTTGTTCTCTTCTTTCCCCACTCTGTCACCCCCTTTCCTCGTTTTGGCATCTCACAGCAGTCTCTCCTTCTTGTTCCACTGTGATCAGAGAGAGGCTTGAGGACTTGTTTGTTTAGTTTTTTCCCTTCATGTCTATTTGTATGACTTATTCAGATAATTTAAATCAGGTAATGGTTCAGTTATATTTTTCTAGATCATTAAGAGCAGATGTAGATTATGGAGAGACAGTCTTACGGAATTAGGGTAACAGGTCATCTAAAACCTTCTGCCACTTTTGTTAGAATGACTTTCTAAATATAATATGTCTCTCTAAATTTAAAGACTGCAGAGGTGGTTACTCCTTTTTTTTTTGTCAATGGATTTCTCTGTTACAATGTTTTGCATACCTAAGAGGAAAGAAAATATTCCTTATGTTTAACATACATGTGCTTTAGTTTTAGACTGGTTTCTTGGAGATGAAAGCATATTGCACTGTCTTAACTGAAATATATTCTACTTCTTGAATAGTCATTTAAGTAAGTCAGATCATTTTGTCTTTCTTGATTTCTAGAACCCATTAACAAATTTGGAATCTGCTATTTCTTTGTCCAATTTTACAAGTAAATTTTTTTTAAAGATTCTGTTTTCCAAATGCCTCTTCCCAGTCTAGACCACCATCCCTTTCAGGTTGTGTGACTTGAGTATACTCCAGCACAGAAATGAGCAATTAGCATGTGGTTGATGCTTTGTTCAATCATGACTAAAAAACACCCCTCATTAACTGAATTGCTGTGCTTTGCTATTACTGATAGTTCTTACAGTCGTGAATTCTGCTTGTAATTAGGAAATGTGACAGTGGACCCAATTCTGTATTTACATGCGTACACGGAGAAGTCCTTGTATTACTCAGGGTGAAGTACATGACTGTTGGTACTTGTGTACAGGAAAGCCATTGAATGGAAGATTGCCTATCAATAAATTCAATCTTAAGTACATGTTGCAGGAAATTCTCTTCAGTTCTGTTGAACACCTACAGTGTGTTAGGCTTCCTACTGGGTGCTTGATATTGAGCTGTCTCTCAGGTATAGATTAAGCATTATGCATATTTCATGTAACAATATTTTGATGTATAAAAATAAATGATGGCAACAGGTACAAAATGTAGCATGTTTTTGTATATTTAACTATAAATGTATATTTAACTATAAACATGTCTATTTTTAGTTATCACTTTGAAACCTTAATTGTAACACATTTTGCATTCTCAGATATTCAGAAACTTCTGAAAAGATTTAATTTGGGTTCATGTATTTATGTTTCAATCTCTAACTATATTTTTGCCAAGTTGGAAGTAGATTTAGATCTTTATAGATACTATGCTTTGGAAGTTTGTTATGTATCTGGAAAGAAATCAGATTTGGTTGAGAAGTATTTAGTTGGTTCATCAAAAACTCATTTATAGTTTATTCAAGGAGTTAGTAATATTTTAACTTAATGAAAATCTTATAAGACACCTATCTAAAGTTCGGAAATTATTATATATTTCTTGGTTCTTAGGTAAATCAGAACCAGCCATAGAAGTCAATTATAGAAATTTACATATAGAGATTTTTATTCTAACTTTACAAAGTGACTAATTGACTTAAAATATTCTGGACAAAACAGGGCTTCTTGAAATCGAATAAGCTTGTATTGATTCTATGTGAAACAATGAAAATTGTGCTAAATTTTAGATTTTGAGGGTCGTGTTATTTATAAGTATTTTTTTGGTACCTGAATTTGTGTCTGTAATTGTTAACTTTATGCTATGTTATTTTCTCCATGCAGGGTTTACTGGCAATGAAACCATATTTCCTGAAAATAAATGTATCTGAACTTAGTTTATGGGTAAGAATCAATCTATTTGAATGTATACATTCTTCCTTCTCTAAAATATATCATTGGTTTTATGTTTTACTTTCAAGGAATTGATCTATATAATGCAGGAAGTCTAACAGTTTTATAACATATTAGGGCTCAATTTTAATGTGCCAAATTACTCTCTTCATGAAGCAAGATTAATATTGGATAGGTAGTTAAAGAATTTCAATTTTTGTATTTTATTACCTGTGCTTTTTCTGAGGAGCAGTACATGTGTAAGAAACTTTTAGTAGAAGGGGAATTTAACTGCAATTGCTGTGTAAATCTCCTCTAAAATATTAACTTTGATAAGAAGATTGTATATATTTTTCTTTCTGGTGACAGCCCTTGATTTTGAAGTAACATTCTTTATTTTAAGGTGCATGTGTTTCAGCATTTTCTCTTGGCTGTAGCAATAATTACTTCACATGTGATTAAAGCATTTATTTTTTCTTCCTAGGCTATGTCTATGCAGTGGCTGTATGATGCATTGGTTTAGTTTTGTTTTGCTATATTTTTCTTTTGTAGGTTATCCAAGGATGTTTTTGGTTATTTGGAACTGTCATACTAAAGTATTTGACATCTAAAATCTTTGGTATTGCAGATGATGTAAGTATATTTTTGCTTAAACTTGAAAGACTTGAAGTAAACAGGCTTAGAATGAATTATTAGAGTTGCCAAGTACCACTATTTAATCTAAATTTTAAGGTGGGGTCTATTCACCTGTTATTTTATCTATCTAATAGAAAGTAAATGTGACTAAATATATAGTCTATTCTTCAAAATTAATTTTTGACACAGTCTCTTATTGGTTTTTCTAGATCACAAAGGTTTTAAAATTTTAAAGAAAGCTCTAGAGTCTTAAGCTCAAATTTTAAAACCTATGCAGTTATTTTCCTCTGGTTTCTTTATAATCCCCTTTTGCAACAGACAAAGACACCACCTTCAGAGCCTCTTAAATAATAAATTGTATTATAGACTCATTCTTTTTTTTCTTCCAGTTTTCTGATTAGTGCTTATGAAAGGTTTATTTATAAGCTTTTATAGATGATTTAATCCAAGTCAGTCTTGCGAGAGACATTTTTATTTTTGTTATTGGTTTTACTTTCTTTGGTATTTGGGTAGGAGAGATAATAAGATGAGAAGAAGTCTGTTTTATAATTGCAAAAGATTCACCCTATCTGTAATTTGTCTATTTTATTTTGATATTTTGGTGAGCACATTACTTAAAAGAGGACACTGACCAACGTGCAAAGAGTAACGTAAACCACACTTTTTTTTTTTTTCTGTAATTTATTTTAATTCACTGTCTTTCTTGCTCCTGTAATAGATTTAAGTTGTGATTTTGAAACTGAGTTCTGTGAAGTTGTGGGACTTCACAGGCTCTTTGCATCCAGGATAGTCTAGCTTTAATCTCTTACATAGTGGACATCTATACAGGTTTTCATATGAACAACAGAATTGTTTGCTTAAAAAAGATTGAGAACCACTGGACTATTAAAGGGGTAGTCTACAATCTGTGGAAAGATATTTTAAAAGTTTAAAAGCATAGCCTAAAATGCATTTATTCAGTCATTCAGTGTACCTGCTCTGGGCCTGGCAATTGAATGCATCCAGGGGATGATGTTTTTGCCTGGTTTTGGTTTCAAAGTAATGCTGTGCTTGCTAAAATTATTGGAAAATGTTCAATCTCCTGTTTTCAGTGAGAATTTATATAGAATTTATATTATTTCTTCCTTAAATGTTTGTTAGAATTTGACCATGAAGCCCTCAGGATCTGAAGTTTTGTTCATGGGAAGATTTTCTACTACAAATCCACTGTCTTCAGGAAGTTACTGGTAGTTTACATCTTTAGTAGAAACTCACCCATTTCATATATATCATCAAATGGATCATGTTTTTTAAAAATTATTATAGGATTCAGATAGTGAAAAAATTCTTATTGAAATTTTTTACATGTATGTGAAATTGTCTTTTATGTTCTTTAATTTTCCTTCTTTGGATTTAGAATCAATATTATATTAATCTATAAAGAAGTGCTTTTATTTTTTGCTATGTTTTCTACTTGCTATTTATTATATTAATATTTCCAAAGTACCACTTTTTAAAAACTCCTCTTTGATTTTATTGTATTTTTCTTTGTAACTGAAATCTCTCATCCTCATTTCCTTTATTCTTATTTCTTTGGGATTGCTCTGAACCTTTTTCTGATGCTTGAGGGAAAGTGCTTGGCTCTTTTGTTTTCACTTCTCTTATATTATGATAAACACATTTCAAATCTATAAATTTCCCTATAAGTAGTACCTTTTTTGCATCTTACAAGTGAACTATTTTGTGATTTTCTTTTTTAACCCAAAGATAAGTTTTATGTTATTCAGTTTCTAGCTGAAAGGACTTTTAAAGTCTTTCTTAGTTATTGTTTTCCAGTTTTGCTGCATTTGTGATTAGAAAAAAATAATTTGCATTGTAGAAATAAATTCACATAACCAACAAATATTGTGAACTTATTTTTTCTTCCTAGAGACTTTTCCAGTTGTGCTTTTATATACTTTGAATCTATACCATTCAGTGAAAAGATGTTTATGATATGTATAATCTTGCTTTGTTATTTGTTTTATCAGCATATAATGTCATTTGTTGTCTTTTTCATGTGTTTTTGTTTGAATTTAGTTTTGTGAGACATACATTTGCTAATGCAGGTTTCTGTGGTTCATTGTATCTGGTATATCTTGTTCTCTTTTTCTGCTTTTAGCCTTTCTGCAAACATGATACTGAATTTTTTCCCTTAACTCTAATTGAGCATCTGTCTTTAATTAGTGAACTTAAGGTCTTCACATTTATGGCAGTTATCATTATTTTGGGACTTCTTTCTTTCATTTTATTGAGATTTTCCAACCATTTTGCTTTCCTTTTAGATTCTTTTCCCTTTCCTTGGATTGGTGGTTTGCATATGCATTGCGTACTTTTAGGCCAAGGTATTCTCCCTATTGGTTTCTTAAACTTATTAGCATACATTTCTTCCCTACAAGACACAGCATTTGAGATTCTTCAGGATATCCCATCGCCACTGAGTTCCTATTCACTCCCCAACCACCCCCCAACACTTCGTTTATGTATTGTTTAGCGTTTTAGTCATGATTTGCTTTGGGTATAATTTATCCCCTTTCCTACGGTTCTTGCTCTTTTAGACAATAATGAATTGAAACTTTGGCAAATGTTTTCTCATTTGTTAAATGAAAATAATTCTAGCTTCCTCATGTGGCTCGTTGTGGGAAGTAAGTGAGGTGATGTAAGTATGAACTTGGTGATATGTGAAGAATAGACAGATGCTAACTGTCAGTCAAAAGGTGTGTTTTATTCCAAGGTCTGCCTGTTGTCTGCTTCTTTCAAAAAGTCTTTTCAGTCTGCCTTTCAGAAATTCTGAATTATGTTTGTTTTTCTATACTCAAAAACATGATGTCCCTTTGTGATTGCTGGATGTTACCAAGCCCACTGGATACCTTGTAGTGTATTTCACAAGGTTTAACACCTTGAGCAGGGAAAACTCAAGGGTAAAAGCCTGTGGAATGTGGTTGATGGTGCGTGGAAGGCAGGGTGTTGTTGGAGCTATCACTTGTCAGCCAAAGAATGGAGACTCTGAAATTGGAGGGTCCAAAAACAGCCGGGTGTTAGAACAGCAAGTTCTGCCATGCAATGGAAGCTGTTTTTAGGTACTGTTAAGATTGAAATGAGTTATAGCAATGTATGGCATAATCTAATGGTGCCACCCTTTATTCCTTACTAGGCTCATATTGGCAACTTATTAACATCAAAATTCTTCAGTTACAAGGATTTTGACACTTTATTGTATACATGTGCAGCAGAGTTTGACTTTATGGAGAAGGAGGTAAGATGGGATTTATCCTTTTCTTTCCTTAGGTTTTGGTCCATTCATTTTTCATAAAGGGTGCTCCTGTTACTCAGATTCTTACCTCTGTGCTCATATCTCAGTTTGAAGGAAAAGGAAAACCTTGCAGCTTAAACCAAGATGTTCCTGTTTACATTAGCACAGCCTCATGAAATATATGATTTCTTCTGATTTTGATAATTTAGAAACATGCATTCAGTCTAGCAATAGTTTTTAGGATGAGTAAACACAGAAGCATTTCAAGTTGCTTCCTTTCAAGGGTAGTATTGATTCAGTGAAACTCTCAAGCTTTTCAGTTTCCACTTGCTTTGTGATTATTTGTTTGAATAATCTCAGTGATTTGAAATATCATTGAATACAGGTTTTTCATTCCAACAACATTTGTCTTTCTAAAACTGTACTCGTGTGTTTAGAAGGAGATCTGAGAGTAGTTGAGTGGATTGTGAGACAGAAATCTGCAGTATTACTTATGTTGTTGAGCAAGTGACTCTCATTCTTTGAACTGTAGCTTACTAGTTTCTGGTAGTATGCTACAAACAGATATTGTGAGAATGAAAGGAGATACATAGGAAATACCGTTGATATTTTAAGATGTTTCACATTAAATACTATTTTATAATACTTTATGAGCTAGTTTGGTTCAACAGTATTTATATATATGTGCCGTTTGTGTGTGTGTATGTGTGTGTGTGTGTATACACACACCACCCATGTGGTCCTGATTTATGAGGATATTTAATTATCTCTGAGACATTTTTCTTCAAAGCTGTGTGTCTGTGTGTGTATGGAACTGGCCAGCAGTCCTCTGCTGACACATTCATTTTCCCTGATCCCCACTGGGTCAAGCCACTGAATCGCAGACCAGTTGGAAGAGAGTATGCCACATGGCAGATGACTCTTTACTCCAGTGACTTATCAGTCTTCATTTCCTGTGTTCTGGCAAGTGGTTTTGACACATAATGGCTGATAAAAAGTGTACAAGTGATAATGTTGAGCCTGCTGAAAGAAAATAGGGAAAAGTGTCTTGCCAAACTTTAAAATGCATGCCTATAGCAGATCAAGACTCCTTCAAGGAGATGGTAAAGGAAGTATAGGCATCAACAGAGAAATTAGGGCTCAGTGTAAATCCTTTAACATTATTGAAAATAAACACGCCACTACATAGCCTTGAGAGTATGAATCATCAGTTATGTAACAGAAGAAATAGTTTACTAAGGCATAGCATGGCTTCAGCCAATTTTAAGAAAATGGCAAAGCCACGTCCAGCCGGCCATTCTTCATCTCCATAGGTATCTTCACAGGGACTGTGCTGTAGAGACAGAGCACAGTGCAGGTTCAGAGAGAGGGCATCTGCTGCATGGTGGGAAGAGGGAACAATTTAACGCAGTATCATACTGGTATGGAAAGATACTTAAGATGTATAATAGGGTAAGCAACATGCTGTGATCTTATTGAGCTATGATTAGCACACATAAAGTGTAAGCAAAATTTTAACACCGGTTTTCTTTTCTTTTTTCTGGTGAAGAGGTAATTAGTGATTAACTTTATTTTGTAATTTGCGTTTTCTAAATTTTCTATAGTAGTCATATTTTAATTGAATTGTACTATTGAAAGATAGTAAAAACCAGTGAGGGAGATCTTTGCCTTTTAGATATGAAAATGGAAAGCAACAGTATTTAAAGTACAAAGACATCAAAATAGGAACGTTATGGCCAAAAATAAACAATGCTGGACAGACCCCATGTGTATGTACTTAACTATGTTTTTGTGTATGTACTTGGTATGAAATGAAGAGAGCAAAGAGCACCACAGCTAAGTGATAAAAGATGCATTGTTTCATGAATATTATTTGAAAAATTGAACTGGGGTGGGAAATCAGGTTAAAGCTTTGTATCATATGCCAAACTTCATTTCAGTTGATGTGTTAAATATAAATGAAGCTTGAAAAATTAGTTTGAGAAACATTTCTTAACTTCATATTAGTACAAAATGCATATGAGAATGATTAATAGATTTGTCTGCATATAATTTAAAACTGTTATATGTACAGTTTTGTACATTAAATGTTATAAAAATTAAAATCAAATGACTAACTGGGATGATTCTTGTGATAAAATCACGGAAACTAGAGATTAATTAGTTTAGGAGTGTTCAAATCGATAAAAAATTATCAAGGACCCTCACTCTTTCTCAGCACCAAAAATGTACAGCCCCACACTGTTCCCCTACCCACCTATGCAGAAATGGGCAAAGGATGTGAACATATACAATCCATCAGGGAGGAAATGCTGATAACTGATTAAAATGTGAAATTGTCTGCTTCATTTTTTCTCCGTTTTCTAGTGCTCACAATGAGCGTCTGTAACTTTTATGCTTAGAATAAAATCAATAATTATGAGAAATATTAAAAGAATTTATAATTCTAATAGAACAAGCGTGTACACATATCTCTCACTGTGGTTTTTTTCCTTTGCATTTGTTTTTTTTTTTTTTAATTGAGGTATTAGTGCTTTGCAACATTGTGTTGGTTTCTGCTGTGCACAAAAGTGAATCAGCTGTATGCATACGTATATCCCTCCCTCTAAGACCTCCCCCGACAATCCCACCCCACTAGATCACCACAGAGCACTGAGCTGAGCTCTCTTCACTATTACGGCAGGTTCCCCACCAGCTATCTGTTTTATACATAGTGGTGTATTACATCAATCCTAATCTCCTAACTCACCCTGCTCCCCCTTCCTTGCACCCCTGTGTCCACATGTCTGTTCTGGACATCTCCATCTCTATTTCTGCTCTACAAATGGGTTTTTAGATACCATTTTTCTAGATTGCACATATATACATTAATATATGATATTTGTTTTTCTCTTTCTGACTTACTTCACACTAATAAACTTTTGGAATATAATGTTAAAATTGTTTGAGCTCTATTAAACTTTGTTAAGTATTTTTAACACAATTTTTTAAATACTTCCTTTTTAAAGAAAACAATCTTACTACTTTTCTTATATTTATTGTTATTATTAGCAAATGTCTAATTTTTGAAATAATAAAATAGTTATTATAAATTATCAAAATTGCTTGTCTAATACAGAATAGAAAGTGAGAAAATTGGACTAAGGAGAGAGAAATCAGAAAATGCTACTTACCTTATGTTTTGTAGAATTAAAATGTACCAGTATTTTTAATATGGTTGAATCTAGCCTTCTGTTTATAAACATATTGAGGAAAGCATGCATAATTTCATGTAATGATAAAAGATTACTTTTGTGATGGAATGTGTTGATAACGAGCAAATCGATTGCAATTTAGAAATTTCAGGCCGAGAATTGTTTGAGACTGTGATCTCAAATTATTGAGAGGTGTATAGGATTGCAATGTGTAGGGCTTTTTTAGTTTAAAAAAAAAAAAAAAAAGATTTTTATTCCAGATAAAATGCACAGTAAAGCTCATGCCATTCTGCTGACCCTCATTGAATATTGGGCTCTCTAGTTAGAACAGTACTGTGCAAAAGTGAATAGTAATCTTTCTAGTTGCGTTTTACACTACAAGTGTTTGGGAACTGTATCTGTTAGTGTTTTCAACTCAGCATTTTGGGGAAGTTCATTTCTATGAAAATGTATCTCCATTTTTATGATGGGAATCAGTGGGTAGATTGGTGAATGCATAAGTTTCTTAACATGTTTTAAAACTCACTTGGTTCATGATTGGCAGTTTCATTTGAAATAACATTCTTCTCTAATGAAATACTTCTTTGAATTTCAGACTCCCTTGAGGTATACAAAGACATTATTGCTTCCAGTAGTTCTTGTTGTGTTTATTGTAATCATTAGAAAGGTAAGTCTATTCTTTACCTTATGAGTACTTTCTCATAATAAAACATGTTCTTATTTCTTCATAGTAGTTACATGTACTAGGCTACATGTTAATCTAACACAATACTTACATAGATTTATTGAAGCACACTCTGTATTTTCTTACTAATAACCTTTGATGAATATTTATAAATCTTAAAAAATATTGTGCTAGTTACCAACATAAAGTAAACCTAAGAAAAGGACACTTACATTTTGATAGTCATGTATTTTGAAAGATAGGATCAGAGAGATCATGTTGACCCACATACAATTGTTTCTGCTTATGTAAATTATTATTGACTCACTTTTAACTTTTATGTAACATTTTATTAAAATATTTAACATATGCCTTTCTAAGTCATTTGTGTAGTATTCATTAAATTCTGGATAGAGTTTATTATTAATCAAAAGGAAAAATAGAATATTAACAATGTTTTACTAAACTCAATGAAATAGACTCCCAACTTAGCTTTGATAATGAAATCTTAAGTCCAGATATAAATCAGGCCAAGGAAGTTCTAATCTTTAGCAAAGAGTGGTATGATATTCTTTTTTCTTCTTAAGAGTTAGTGAACTTTATAACTACAAATGTTTTAAGTGAATGACTTGGGATTAGTCTGTAATTGAAAAATAAATGATAGACCCTAAAGGTTTTCTAATTCAGAGCTATTATTTCTATGTTAGTACAATGTCATGTATTTGTGGAATATTCTGTATTGTAATTATTATTCACATCATATATTTATAATCTCTCTAACTATTTCACATACCTTATTTCAGTTGGTTCTTCAGTAACATTCTAGGGTACAGATACTATTATTACCATTTTGGCAAATGCAAAATTGGAAGGTCGGAGAGGTTGTTACTGGCCTCACATCATCTCCATTAAAAAGCAAGGGAAGAGTGAGAATCAGATGGCCCCTTTACCCTCCTGTTTGGACATCATAGTTATTATTCCTGTATAGTGTATAGTTAAGTAGAGGCACTACCAAGAACCTGAATGTGGTGGAATTCAGTAAAGGTGAATTAGAAGCTGAAAGGTCAGGTTTCAAGACCCTTCTTAGTTGTTGTCCACCTTCAGGAAGATCATTCAATCCTTCTGAGCCTGTTGCTCATTTATAACATGATAATAAAACCTATCTGAACAGGGTTGATTATAGATATGCTTAAGTACATATACAAATGTAAGATTCTGTTGTCATAATTACTATTTCTGAGTTACTTCTTATCTCCATACTTCTGTATTTTAAAGTAAGTAAAAGTTTGAAAGTCTAGAAAATGTTACTTGAATTTTTTTTCCAATACAGCTGTTATAAAGTGTTTAAAAATCTATTTGCAGGTTATTAGTGACATGTGGGTTGTCTTAACTAAACAGCAGACACATGTAAGGTAAATATGGCATTAATGACTTTGTTACTTCCTCCAGTTTATTAAGTAGGTATTTACAGGGTATTAATTTTATAGTTATGTGTTGTGCACGCAACATTTGATAACTGATGTTTCAGTTGTTGCCATCCCCCTTCTCTGCTTTTATCCTTATTCCCTCTCTGAGCAGAGCTAAGCACATCACTTACTTGTCTCTAAGCCCCATCCAGTATGCTCTGACAGTAGCCCTACACGTATTTCTACTTGAAGGACACAGCTTTGTGCTTCAGTTTGGCAGGTAAAGCAAATTACTCTGTTGATGGTTTTAGGACCAATGGACAGCCTTTTGACAGAAGAAGAGGGAAATGTAAAAGTGGATCATACCTCACTTTTTACATAAAATAAATTCCAGATAGATCAAAGATTTAAATATAGAGAAAAATGAAACTCCCAAATAAACCAAGAGTTTATCATAATGTTAGAGTTAGAGGCCTTGTTAAGAATGGCATAAAACCGATAAGGTAGAAGGAAAGGTTGATATGGTTGACCAGATAAATTCTATGGTAAAATACCATAAGCATTATTCAAAGCAAATACAACTTGGGGGAAATATTTGCAGATCATAACAAGGTAGTAATGACCATCACACATAAAGAACTTCTATAAATTAACAAGAAAAATGCTAAAAACCCATTTGAAAAATGAGTGAAAGGTACACACAGGCAGCTGAGAAAACACATTCCCATTTTCGCTTTCCCACTATACTCATGTCCCACGAATCTCTTTTGCTCTCTTTGACCAGGAAAATCAGTTTCCTGCCCTTGCAGTGGTTGTGCCCTAAGCCCGTAATTGTGCCCCCTGCTTCCCACAGCCTGTCTTGGCATGACTCACTTCTCTAATCTTTGCCTAAATGTCACCTCCTGTAAGAAGCCTTTTCTGCCTATCATCTCTGAGTAGATCCCTTGTCTCCTTGCTTGTTATTCTCCACTGTCACACCCTTTTTCTTTCTCTCAGCATTTTTCACCATGTGTTTACAAACTGCAGTGTTGTTGCCTGTATCTCCTGAAAGGGGGGATGGCCATTTCTGTTCAGTTCAGCAGTTTATATGCAGTGCCTGGCATATGAGGAAAGAATAGTAGTTGAGTGATAAAGGCTTATGCATGAGTAAATAGATACATGAAAAAAATGCTCAGTCCCATGGTAATGTGGAAACCTTTTTACTTGCCAGGTTTGTAAAAATTAATACCCAGTGCTTGCAAGGGTGGTAGGGCAGTAAAGCAAAACATATGGTGGGCCTGTCCTTTAACCCAGCAGTTTCACCGATGCAAATGTGTCCCCTAGAAACGCTCATAGAAATGCAGAGGTGATGGTACAGAGATGCCCACTGTGGTGGTGTGTAAATGTGAAAGTGAAAACAGCCAAAGTATTCGGTAGTACAGGATTGGTTTAATTATGAGCCAGTCAGAAAGTAGAATTCTTTATGGATATTTCATCATACATCTTTGAATTGAAAATTATAAAACATATAAAGGATGATTATACTTTTATTTTAAATATGAAGATTTTATATGTTTATTTGTACATAGGGATGTGGAAAGATAAAACATAATTATTAGTAGGGGATAGGATTAGAGGATGGAGTAAAAGAAGTTTTAATTCTAGTTTCATTCTTTTGTGAGTTTTTTGGGGGGCAGTAGAGATTGTTGAATTTGTGTGTCTGTATATTTTCTTTTATAACACAGCCTTATGTATTGTTCTTTAACCTCTGCAGTGATAAATTATTGCATGCACTCTGGTTCTCATTTAGAAGCAATTTATTGTAACTGTACCCTTGCTTCTACCCGACACCTTTGAGGGCTGGGAAAAAGGAAAAAGCTTCTAGTACATAAAGCCAACATTTATTTTCGATTGAGATGAAAAATTTTTAAGAGCTCAGAAAAGGGCTAAAGGTTATAACTATAGTATGCATCTGGAAGAGAAAGGTAGAACTTTTCACAGAAACAAGAGAGTCTTTTCAATAATAACTCAACTATAGAAATAATTTTAGAAAAACACTGAGCTTCATGGGGCTCTCAATCTAGGTAGGATCAGAGCTTTTTGGAAAGGAGAAAGGCACATTGACATTTCATTTTGCATTAAGTACCAAAGTCATATGCCAATATAAAAAGGGGAGGGGTAGGATACACATTTTAATTCTCAAGATGTGAGCACGAGTGTCTCCTTTATTCAGGGACCTAGGGGTTAAAGGAGGATAAAGACAGTATGATGAGGTAGAAAATGTATTGATTCTGAAACCAGTCAATATATAGACCTGGCTTTGCTGCTTACTAGCTCTGTGACTTGCTTTCCTTAGCTGTCAGTTGGGATAATAAATAGTTGTAAGATCAGAGTTAATGTAATGGTCATATTAATGGTCATATTAACATTAATGTAATGGTCATATTAACATTCTAGGTGCTTAATAAATGGTAATGGATAATTTGTACTTGGAATGAAAGAAGAATAAAGGAGGACCCATTCACTTCCTTCATTTGCCTAATATATTTACTCTTTGCTAGTACATCAGTATTTTTGAAACCAAATCGTCCAATCAGATACTATGCTACCCAGATTACCTAGATTAGGGGTTAATTGAATCATTTGTTCATTCATTCAAAAAAAAAAAAGAATTGAACTGTATTTGCTAGGCATTGTTCTAGGTCTTAGGTCTTGAAATATTTCAGTGTTTAGCATAGAGAAGGCATGTGTTATCAAGTTGTATATTTGTATCTCTGATCCAGACTTCTCCCTTGAACTTAAGATTTATACATAGACTCAGTGTTTGTCATCTCTATTTGGGTGTCTGGTGAGAATCTCAAATTCTGTGAACGCAGTACTGAGCCTCTGAATGTGCTTCCCTGTCAGCACACTTCTGCTGGATCTTCTTCAGCTCATTTTCCTTCTGGCTCCCTCTTCTCTAATCATGCCGTCTTTACTGTCAGCCTGCCAAGGAGCCGGCTGCCATGAGTTAGTGAGTGAGTGAAGTTGCTCAGTCGTGTCTGACTCTTTGTGACCCCATGGACTGTAGCCCACCAGGCTCCTCCGTCCATGGGATTCTCCAGGCAAGAATACTGGAGTGGATTGCCATTTCCTTCTCTGCTACCATGGGGCTTTGTCATGTTTGTTCTCTCTGCCTGAAGTGCTCTTCCACCGGGGATCCTCAGGCTCCAATTCTCAGGTCCTCAAGGCTCTGCTAAGAGTTCACTCAGTTGGTGACCACACAGATAAATTTATACCACCGTGGACATCCAGTACTTCCTGCATCTTTTCCCTGGTTTCCTTTTTTCTGCATGGTATTTATTGCCATGTAATGTTTGCTTATTTGCTTCTGTTTGTCTCCTTCAACTTATATGTAAACTCTGGGGCACAGTTTCCCCCCCACCCCATCTTATTTACTGCTGTGTCTTCAGTGTTCAATGAAATTGAGTGAACGGATGGATTTGTACCCTGTCCTCCTGAAGGGTTCATTTCAGTAGGGGGAGTCAGAGGATACTCAAGTAAACCTATAAGTGAACATTTTATTTTCTATGAGAAGATAAAACAGGGAAATGGAGTGTGAGTGATCAAGGTGGGAGGCACTGAATATGGGAGTCAAAGGAGCTGTCTGATGTTTTAAGGCGTAAAATGAGTCTAGTGTGACGGAGCACAGTTGGTCAAGAGGGAACATGGTAGAAGGTGAATTTCAAGGGTGAAAGATGGGGACCATCTAAAGAAGACTATGTGTAATTACCAAAAAAAAGCAAACCCATAACCAACTAGAAAGTCTTAAGAATGGCATATCTGGATTCCCATTTTTGAAATTTGCTCTCAGTGCTGTGATGAGACTCAACACAGGGTTGGGGTGCTGGGAAGGGGACCAGAGTGAGATGTGGGGGGGATAGGCCTATAAAGATGTATCCTTTCTTAGGAAATTAACATCAAGCAAAACTAAAGGTGGCATTTTGTGACTATTTTTTGTTTCAGAACTGCTGCTGTGAAAAAGTCTTGTGTGTGGCTTCCTATATTGTCTCTGTGGCAGTTATAGTTTATGTGGGAGCCAAGGGACTGCTGGGGACAGGAAGTAGGGCTATGGGACTGTGAGGGCTCCCTGCTTTGTCAGGATATTACTTGTGAGGTATGTGATACATGGCAGCCAGCAAGTCTTGTTGGCCTAAAAATACCCATGTAGTCAGATATGTGGGATGTGCAAAATAAATTGTTTTAAAAGACTGTAGCATCTGTTTGGTTTATAACTTTTAGTTATTTTGGTTTACATGTATGTGTCCTGAGGGAATATTATAGAAGTTGTAAAACTCATATTTGTCAGGTAAAAATGCACATGATTGAAGTGCTTCAATGGTGATTCAATGGTAGTATTTCTTTTTTCATTTCAGAAAACACCAGTTTGATCATGGAGAGGTAAAGACTTAATATTACCAAAGTGTGCCTTGTTTTAATGTTTGTATATATTTGGACTTTTCTTTCTATTCATTTTCTCACTTTAAATAGGCCTGTATGCATTTTTATGAGAATACTGCAAATATGACCATTCATTTGTTAAAGTAGGTAGCTAGGAAACTCACTTGGTCTGTTCTGATCATCATCAAGGTAATAGCAGTTCACTGCTGGGGTCCATTTAGGCACTGTTGCAGAGTATCTTTGACATGATTGGAGATCATTTTCCTCTCTGCTCACCTTGCCCAGAGAGGCCTCAGAGATGTGACTGGCTGCTGTTCCCATTTCCTGGTGATTCAGCCTGTTTCTTTTTAAATAAGGGATAATTGACATATAATGCTAGTTTCAGATGTACAGCATACTGATTTGAATTTGCATACCTTGTGGATTGATCACCACAGTAAATCTAGTTAAAATTCTTACTATACATAGTTACTAAAAATTTTTTTCTTGTGATGAAGACTTTTAGGATCCTCTTTCTTAGCAATGGCATGGTGACTATAGTTGATGATACTGTATTTCATATTTCCACCTGGTTCAGAAGTGTGGGCTTTATTAACCCCAGACTTGATTCTGAGTGGAATTATAGGTCCACTTGCCTTAAGGATTTTATAATTTTAGCCCTCTAATAAAATGGAGAAGTTTGAAAGTGAATTTTAAGACTTGTTTATTTCAGAAATCAAAATATTGTTTCTAAGAAAAAGTACTCTTTTCTAGTATATTCACCAATTTAACAATATATTCTTAAACTTCACACATATTAGGAGTAAAAAATATGTTCTCTGTCTTTCAGCTGGTTTATCACGCATTGCAACTGCTAGCATATACAGTCCTTGGTGTTTTAATTATGAGACTAAAGCTCTTCTTGACACCACACATGTGTGTTATGGCTTCCTTGATCTGCTCAAGACAGGTGAGATGATTGTTATGTCGGTATTATAGATGCTGTGATAATTTTACCCCAGCCTTTGTTATTAAGTGGCTCTAAAATAATATTGAATTGCCCAAAGTTCTTTAAATTGTTATAATTAAAGTTCTTCATGGTTTTGTTATAATCTTTCCAAAGGTTAAGGGCCACAGCAGATCATTTATCCTTTTAACTTCTAAAATGGTCCTAGGCATACAACAAACACTCATTCAGTGCGGGCTAAATTCATGAATGGTAACTATGTAGATATTGACAGAAAGCAGTGATCGCACAGGGGCCCACACTCAGAAGGACTCTGCACCGAGATTGATGCATAGCTATTTCGCTGCTTTGAACGTCTTAAAAATTGTCAGTCAAGGAACCCATGTTTTTATTTTGCACTGAGTTTGGCAAATTATTTAGGTAGGCCTGACCTTACTGGAACCTGGAAGTAGAGAGAGCAAATTAAGAGAAGAATTTCTTAAACCATGTCCCACCTATATAAAGCTAATGGTAGAATTCTTTCGACCCCTCAGGTTATTGTTTCTGGAACTTTTCCTTCGAATTATTAGTCCTGTATCTGGGATGCTAGCAGAGACTGTATTCTTCTCTGGGAAGAACTTTTGCTTATTTCAGGATGCAGGCTGCTTGTACTAACCATTGTCAATGTGTTCTTTATTTGATTTCAGCTATTTGGATGGCTCTTTTGCAAAGTGCATCCTGGTGCTGTTGTTTTTGCTGTGTTAGCAGCAATGTCAATACAAGGTTCTGCAAATTTACAAACCCAGTGGAATATTGTAGGGGAATTCAGCAATTTGCCACAAGAAGAACTTATAGAATGGATTAAATATAGTACTAAACCGGGTAAAAAAAAGTCTTATTATTTAGCTGTGGTTTTCCCTATGGTTTTATATACAAGTGCATAACCTTCAACTTAGTTACTTCCAGTGGTTTTAATCTTTCTAAGAAACCCTGTTTCTCGATTATCTAGAAAGAGAGAGATGTTAATCTTGCTTATGAAATTTGCTAAAGAAATGTTGTAAGTATTTTCTTAATAATTTATTTCTCTGTTTTCCATAAATTCTAATTTTTTAAAAAATATATCCAAAGTTTTGCATGGCACAGTTTAAAATGATTTATGGTATGCTTATTTTCCTGATTAATTTTTAATCTCAGTCCTTCACATTCCTTCTTGAAATGAACTCAAGGAATATGATACTTGATTCATGTATCCAAAGGGAACTTTTTGTTGTCATAAGGGAGGCCTGGCGTTCTGCAATTCATGGGGTCGGAAAGTCGGACATGACTGAGCAACTGAACTGAATATCAAATCATCTTTCAGAATTCCTTGGTGCTGTAAAACTTCTCTAGTCAATGTGTTACTTCTTCTTAGAATCAGGAAAAGACACTAAAAACAAACAACCAAAAGAAACAGAGATCTTCAGTGATGAGGCTTTGTCTTGCAAGGAAAATATTTTATCCAGACTTGGTTGCTGACCACCATTTTATCAGCTACCCAATTCATTCTGGTTCTGTTACTGAATCTTTATGTCACGATTCAGGCCTCAGCTTTTTTACCTGGGAAGTAACGGAGCTGACCAGAGGGGGACTCCTTGTCACGTCCCCCAGGGGTCTTCCTAAGCCCTTTGCTCCTGCTTTGCAGATGCAGTGTTTGCGGGTGCCATGCCCACAATGGCAAGTGTTAAACTCTCCGCACTTCGGCCCGTTGTGAATCATCCACATTATGAAGATGCGGGTTTAAGGTTAGTACACAATTATCACATTGTTGAAAACAAGTTTTTCATACAAATAGAAAATGAGTGAGGGAACCAGCAGCATAACAAGAAGTGTTTCAAAAAGGATATGGCGAACTGGAGTATATAGAGGCTGGGGACAAAGAATACTGAGATAACATGGTTAAGTTCAGTGCAAACTGTTAAGGCCCCATAGGACAATAAAGCTGCAGTCTTTGGGGTTCTCTTCTCTCCTTGGCAGCATAAAGAAATCACACAGTGTCTGTGTTATACAGGGCTCCAAAACACCCAGGTCCTTATTAGTTATCATCACCTTTAAGTTCCTCCAGAAAATTCATTAGCCTATAGTTTTTATTAAGGTTTTCTCATAGGATATTTTTCTTGAATTTTGAGGAGTCAGTTGAAATGGAATCTAATTCAAGGAGAGGTTTTATTTTTTATTCTCTAATTTTCACCAATATAGTTCTACTGAAATGATCATGTTTTTTTTTTTTCCTACTATTTTTTCATAAGTTAGAATGTTGTGTTCTCTTTGAAAATGTTTGTCGCTCAGTCATGTCCAACTCTTTGTGACCCCGTGGACTGTAGCCCACTAGGCTCCTCTGTCCATGGAATTCTCCAGGCAAGAATATTGAAGTGGGTTGCCATTTCCTTCTCCAGGGGATCTTCCCAAACCGGGGATTGAACCTGGGTCTCCCAACATTGCAGGCAGATTCTTTACTGTCTGAGCCACCAGGGAAGCCCATGTTCTCTCTGAAAAGGAAAAAGATTAAATTTTCATTTAATTTCTAGGTTGGTCAGCTAGTCATTTCCTAAGTGATTGGTGATCTTATTAATATTTTATGTAACAGTGGGCCATACCTTTTATAAATAAAAAAGCTTTTTCATTAAAAAATCAATTTTAGCAAACTAATTTCTGGAGCAACTGTGTTGAATAAACTTAGTTTTTTGTTTTAATTATGAATAAAATGGAGAGCCATTTAATACTAATTGTTGGTTATCAAAGTTAGGACTGTCGTACCTTTAAAGTTAACAACAAACCTTTAAAGTAGTCCTGTAGTTGTCTTTGTGTAGCTCGTACTCGTATCTGTGATAGAGTGATGGGAAATTTAAATCAAGCAATCAAACAAGCCAAAAGACTGAGTTTGGCGATGAAAAGATTCATTAAACTGAACTTCTTCTCTCAGTACTCTTGTGCTGCTTGTGCCTTTTTTTGGTTGACCTCCCCAGTGCCCCTGAGCCAGGAGCTCTTGTGAAGAATGTCCTCTTGACCTGATTTTTCTATAGAGTCTTTCTTCTAGTTCCATTCAGTACTTCTGTCCAAATAGGTTGATTGCATTCTTTTGATCTTGAAAATCTTCTGCCCAATTAATTTTCTTGACAGAGCCAGAACGAAAATAGTATATTCGATGTATAGTCGGAAAGCAGCTGAAGAAGTGAAGCGAGAACTGATAAAGTTACAAGTGAATTACTACATTCTGGAAGAATCGTGGTGTATAAGAAGATCCAAGTGAGTACTCAGCAACAGTACTTTATATTCATAGGACATTAAAGTTAATTCAGTCTCATGGAAAGTGCTTTACTAGTTGTATGTGTGAAACATACATAATATTTAGCAAAGTATAAGCCAAAAAACCTTTCTAATAATTATTTGGAGTTTTTTTCTTTTCAAATCATTATAAATATCTTTTTAATTTGTAATGATCTGCATGTGCACATTTCCTTTGTATGTGCACTTATTGATAATTTCCCAAATTGTTCACACTTGTCTTTGGTGTTTTTTTTAAAAACTCTAAAGTTGGATGTATTTTCTTTCAAAAGACTTGTAGAGTTGAAGCCAAGTAGTGGAGAATCTCACTGTAATGAAGTCCAGCAGCTTTATCTGTTCCACATCTCTACAACTTATGTCCTGGGATAGAGGGGACCCTCTCCCAAATTCACCTTAGAGCAGGGATCCCCCAACATCTGGGTCTAACGCCTGATGATCTGAGTTGGAGCTTTGTAATAATAGAAATAAAGTGCACAATAAGTGTAATGCACTTGAATAATCCTGAAGCCTTCCTCTGCCCCGCTTCTTTGGAACAATTATCTTCCGTGAAACTGGTCCCTGGTGCCAAAAAGGTTGGGGAACTTCTGACTTAGAGTGAAGCTTCTGTCTTACTGTTTGTGTCTTATTTGAGTGGGCAAATGATTAACATTACAGCAACCCCTATTCTCCTGGGTTTATATTTTAAATTTTTTCTATTTCCACAGAGAAGTTCACTAAGCACATTAGAGCAATAAGAGTTGGTAAGATTTCAAAGCAAATATGAATTCTAAAGGTGGGCTGCAGTCCATGGGGTCGCTAGGAGTCGGACACGACTGAGCGACTTCACTTTGACTTTTCACTTTCATGCATTGGAGGAGAAAATGGCAACCCACTCCAGTGTTCTTGCCTGGAGAATCCCAGGGATGGGGGAGCCTCGTGAGCTGCTGTCTGTGGGGTCTCACGGAGTCGGACACTACTGAAGCGACTTAGCAGCAGCAGCAGCAAAGTAGACTATTTAGAAATGTTGCACTTGGGTGAAGTGAAGTTATGAAGTGAAGTTGCTCAGTCGCGTCTGACTGTTTGCGACCCCATGGACTGTAGCCTACCAGGCTTCTCAGACCATGGGATTTTCCAGGCAGGAGTACTGGAGTGGGTTGCTGTATCCTTCTCCAGGGGATCTTCCTGACCCAGGGATCAAACTGAGGTCTCCTGCATAGTAGACAGACACTTCACCCTCTGAGCCACCAGGGAAGCCGAAAGCAAATGATAGCTTACTATTAAAATACTGAAGCGTCATCCCATAAGGAATATAGAAAGTAGTTTTTATCAGAAATCAAGGATATTTTATGGAACACTATTTTTTTTTTTAATTTTCATTACTCTTTAAGTAAACAGAAATCTTCAGGAGATTGCTATATCTGTGGCTTAATCAATCTCATTCACCATGTATTTCAGTGATACACGAAGGTGCTAAGATAAAATGATTAAATATTGACTCAGGAGTAAAAGTAGTTCTGAGGCAGTGTCTATCAAGTGTTGCCCACAAGGAAACTCAAATAATTGTTTATTGTTGAATGATTTTCCAGTGAGTATGTCCCAAGTGACTGGAATTTAATCAAGATCTACAGAAAATGTTACTGAATCATAATTGAGAAAATGCTCCACGTCTTTATGAACATAAGGATATGTATGAAACTTATATACATAACCTTTAACTTTGTTATATAAATTTAGGACAAAAAGTTGTAAGCATCTCTCATAACAATTTGATGAAGACATTGTAATAAATGAATGTTGGCCTGACATTTACAATCAGAAGGACTCAGTTTCTTGGCAGATTTCTGCCAGCACTGGGGTCTTTACTGTCTCAGGGTTTACTTTCTGACTCAGTGATGCCAACCTGAAACACCTGTAAGTTACTGGAACATAAAAATTGTTTTGTGAGCTCTCTTCCCCAAACAAATGATGAACCTTGATTCAAGAGTCTTCATTTTTCCCTAGACCCATGCATATTTGAATATGTGAAAATTGCAGAGGCTGGCGTTCTTTATTCTAAGATGTTGATAGAGCTCCTTAGATTTGCATAGTTGTAGTAGTCTCATATTCTGATGGGCAGAGCACTGGTTTTTGTACACAAGAAAGGATCAAAAGACAAATTTAGGAAGTATGGCAATAAATCTTGGACACTGCACAAAGTCAGCAGTGAATTAACTGGCTTCTGATCCTCTTCATTTGGAGCTCACCTCCAGGGACAAGGCTGAGAGTTGGGTGGGGTGGAGGTTTGTGCTGGATTTCCCCTGCTGCACTGATTGCCCTTGTTGTGTTTGGGCAGCAGGAGTGGAGAGAGAGGAAAAAGAGGAAGTGGCTTCCTCTTATCTGGTTCCCCCTCAGTAACGACACTCTCCATCTTCTACAGGATTGTAAGTCTCAGAAAGTCTTAGGCAGGTGCACTCTGCTCAAAGCTTGAAACAAAACACAGCTGTGCTCTCTGTTCTGACAGAGAAGCAAATGGAGGGCTCAGAAGAGGAAAGGGAAGAAGGACTAATATTCAGTACTCTTACTTTCACAGTGGGAAGAACTGAGTTTCTGGCCAGAGCTGTCAATCAGAATTGGAACCTTCCTTACTGCTTTGGCCCTCACTCTCCAATTCTGTCATGCCAGCCTAAGACAGTTGTATGTGATTGGAAAAGAAAAATATGCCCGAACAGGGGGAGCAAATGGGGAACTAGTATAGGAGAAGAAAAGGAAGAGGCACTAATCCACCTGGAGCTTAAACTGATATCTGCCACAGTGGGCACTGTATTATGTGCTCTCATTTACAGAGTGGCTTAATTGTGTGCTTGATTATTCTTGAACTACTTGATTCCCTGTGTTCAAATACAAGTAGGAAAATATACTCAAATACAAGTTATAGATTCAGTTTTTAATTAGCTCCTTTTTTATTCTCAATTCTCTGCTCCTTCTCATTAATTCCCATAATAGAGTTGACATAAAAGTAAAAAACATCAATTCAGAAGAAAATTACTGAGATTTTCACTAATGCTGTTTTAAAGACATAGCTGACTGGCCTCAGGAAACTTTAGAAAACTCAGACAAGAACTAAAAGATGTTACACTTAGAGCTCACAAAGGCGGCTCTTTGTCTCGTCTTTTCCTGAAAGCAGTTGAACTCAGTAGCTGGTGCTTCGTGTGTGTTTCACTCTCTACTATCACTGGCCTGCAGTGTAGTAACAGTTTGGCCTTGGTATGTGTGAGAAAATTAAAAGATGGAAAACCCAAGCCCAGTCATATCTTCATAGGTTAATAGAATCTCATATCAGCGAGGGTGTGAAGAAAAGTGTGCACTGAACACTCTTTTGTGGGAACACTCACTGATAATACCTTTTTGGAAGATAATTTGATAGACGCATAGTGAAAATTGAATAACGTTTTGACATGGTGATAGCACTGCTTCTAAAAACTTAGCTTATAGAAAGATAAAGGCACAAAATTATTTATATCAGCATTGTTTTATAATGACAAAAATGAGAAACAAGATATCTATCCATGAAAGAGTGATTAAATAATACATAAAAGTACTACACCTATGAAAAAGAATAAGGTAGGTCTTCATGAAATTGGACAGTGACCACTTTCTATTGCTAAGTGAGGAGTCCCAGATTAATCTCAGTTTTGTAAAAGCAACCCGGGAGCACCTGTGAATATAAATGTCTGTGCCTATGTTTTTGTGTGCTTGTATGTCTGAACGTGAATAAAAAAGGTCGAACAGAATGCATGCTGGATTGTTTATAGAAGCACCTCTGAGGAAGGGCATTGGAGGTGATAGTGGCTTCTACTTATTTATTTTGATAGGTTCATATTTTGACATCTTTTGAGTGAAGGTTCCCTTTAAATTAAAGATGTTTAAAAAAAATAAATTAAAGATGTTATGGAAAAGGAGAAAGCATGTGCATTCCTGTCTAGTGCTTGCCTCGTGGTAAATAGCAGGGTCATGGGGCTGCCCTTGGTAATTAAAGGGACTTGTTGGAAATGGTGTTTTCTCTTACAAGGAAAAGTGAAGCAGCTATGACAAAACACAAGCTGTTGTCAAATCTCTATAATTTTTCCTTGGTTTTTCTGTTTTTTAGCATTTTAAAAATGTAAAATTTGTGAAATCCCTTTCACTTTTTTTGTTTTTAATTGATATTTGGAAGAGTCCAGGCCAGTTGTCTTGCAAGAATGTCCCACATTTGAATTTGTCTAACTTATTCCACATTATTAAATTCAGTCTGGCAAAATTTGGCAAGAACACTGCATAGATGGTGTTGTGTACTTTCCATTATGTTACTTTTGGAGATACCTGTCACTTTGTTCTGTTATTGCTGATGGTAAGTTTGATAACTTGATTAAAGAATGTCCCAGCTCTCGCCATTTTAAGGAGACAAATGTCCTTTATAATCAAACCTTTCACCAGGTAGTTCTTGCATCCACTCATCCACTTCTTACACTTTCCTGAATCAGTTATTATTAATACATTGGTGATTATAAAACCAGTAATATAATAGATTTGAAAATAATATATCAGTTACTGTTTAGTGGAAGTAAGAATGGATTTGGTAAATAATAAAGGGTCACCTTGTGTCTCCATGTCAGTTCAATTCAGTTTAGTCACTCAGTCGTGTCTGACTCTGCAACGCCATGGACTGCAGCACGCCAGGCCTCCCTGTCCAACACCAACTGCCGGAGTCTGCTCAAACTCATGTCCATTGAGTCAGTGATGCCATCCAACCATCTCATCCCCTTCTCCGCCTGCCCTCAATCTTTCCCAGCATCAGGGTCTTTTCAGATGAGTCAGCTCTGCGCATCAGGTGGCCAAAATATTGGAGTTTCAGCTTCAACATCAGTCCTTCCAATGAACACCCGGACTGATCTTCTTGGACTGGTTGGATCTCCTTGCAGTCCAAGGGACTCTCAAGAGTCTTCTCCAACACCACAGTTCAAAAGCATCAGTTCTTCTGGCTCAGCTTTCTTCACAGTCCAACTCTCACATCCATACATGTCTACTGGAAAAACCATAGCCTTGACTAGATGGACCTTTGTTGACAAAGTAATGTCTCTGCTTTTTAGTATCCTGTCTAGGTTGGTCATAACTTTCCTTCCAAGGAGTAAGCATCTTTTAATTTCATGGCTGCAGTCACCATCTGCAGTGATTTTGGAGCCTCCCAAAATAAATTCAGCCACTGTTTCCACTGTTTCCCCATCTATTTGCCATGAAGTGATGGGACCAGATGCCATAATCTTAGTTTTCTGAATGTTGAGCTTTAAGCCAACTTTTTCACTCTCCTCTTTCACTTTCATCAAGAGGCTCTTTAGTTCTTCTTCACTTTCTGCCATAAGGGTGGTGTCATCTGCATATCTGATGTTATTGATATTTCTCCCGGCAATCTTGATTCCAGCTTGTGCTTCATCCAGCCCAGCGTTTCTCATGATGTACTCTGCATAGAAGTTAAATAAGCAGGGTGACAATATACAGTCTTGATGTACTTGTTTTTCTATTTGGAACCAGTCTGTTGTTCCATGTCCACTTCTAACTGTTGCTTCCTGACCTGCATACAGATTTCTCAGGAGGCACGTCAGGTGGTCTGGTATTCCCATCTCTTTCATGTCACATTTTGATAATTCTCAAAATATTTCAACTTTTTTCATTTTTATATCTATCATGGTGATCTGTGACCAGTGATCTTTGCTGTTACTATTGTAATTGTTTTGGGGCACCTTGTACTGTACCCATGTAAGATGGCAAACTTGATGAGTGAATGTTGTATGTGTCCTGACTGTTCCACCAACCAGCTGTTCCCCTCTCTCTTTCTCCTTGTGCCTCCCTATTCTTTGAAACATAGGCCAATTAATAATTTTTCAGTGGCTTCTAAGTGTTCAAGTGAAAAGAAGAGCTGCATGTCTCTCACTTTGAAACAAAAGTTATAAATGACTAAATTTAGTAAGGAAGGCATATCAAAGGCCAAGATGGGTCAAAAGCTAGGCCTCTTGTGCCAAACAGTTAGCCACATAGTGAATACAAAGGAAATGTTCTTGAAAGAAAAGTGCTACGCCAGTTAATACATGAATTATAAGAAAGTGAAACACCCTTATTGCTAATATGGAGAAAGTTTTAGTGGTCTGGATGAAAGATCAAACCAGCCACAACATCCCCTTAAGCCAAAGACTAATTTAGAGCAAGGCCATAACTCTCTTTAGTTTTGTAAGGGTTGAGAAGGTGAGGAAGCCACAGTGGTAAAGTTTGAAACCAGCAGAGGTTGGTTCATGAGGTTTAAGGAAAAAAGTCATCTCTATAATATCAGAGTACAAGATGAAGCAGCAAGTGCTGATGTAGAAGCTTCAGCAAATTATCCAGGTCTAGCTGAAATCATTATTGAAGGTGGCTACACTAAGCAACAGATTTTCAATGATGAAAGCCTTCTATTGGAAGAAGATGCCATCTAGGACTTCCATAGCTGGAGAGGACAAGTCAATACCTGGCTTCAAATCTTCCAAGAACAGGCTGTCTCTCTTCAGTTAGTTCAGTTGCACAGTTGTGTCCAATTCTTTGCAGCCCCATGGACTGCAGCATGCCATGCTTCACTGTCCATAACCAACTCCTGGAGCTTGATCTCTCTTATTAGAGGCTAAAGCAGGTGGTGACTTGAAGCTGAAGCCAGTGCTGCATTTATCATTCTGAAAACCCTAGGGCCCTACTGAATTATGATAAACCTACTTTGCCGGTGCTCCAAGCCTGGATGATAGCACAACTGCTTACAATGTGGTTTCTGACTATGATAAGCTGTTAAGACCTGCTTGGGGAAAAAAGATTCATTTCAAAATATAACTGCTCATTGACAATGCACCCGGTCACCCCAAAGCTCGAATGAATGTACAATGAGATTAACGTTGTTTTCATGCCTTCTAACATAGCATCCATTCTGCAGCCCCACAGTTCAAGTAATTTCTGTTTCGATGTCTTATAATTTAAGAAATACACTTTGTAAGGGTATAGCTGCCATAGCCAGTATTCTTCTGTTGGATCTGGGCAAAGTCAGTTGAAAACCATTTTGGGAAGGATTCACCCATCTAGATACCATTAAGGGCACTTGTGATTCCTGGGAAGAGGTCAAAGTCTCAGAGTTAGCAGGAGCTTGGGAGAAGCTGACTGCACCCCTCCTGCTTGACTTTGAGGGGTTCAAGACTGCGGTGGAGTAAGGGACTGCAGATATGGTGCAAGTAGCAAGACAGTTAGGGTTAGAAGTGGGGCCTGAAGATGTAACTGAATTGCTACCATCTCATGATGAAACTAGCAGATAAGAAGTTACTTCTTATGGATGAGCACAGCACGTGGTTTTTTGAGATGGACTCTACTCCTGGTGAAGATGCTGTGAAGATTGTTAAAATAACAACAAAGGATTTAGAATATTACATAAATTTAGTTGATAAAGCAGTGACAGGGTTTGAGAATATTGATTCCAATTTTGAAAGAAATTCTACTGTGAGTAAAATGCCATCACACAGCATTGTGTGCTACAGAGAAATCGTTCATGAAAGAAGGAGCCCATTAAGGTGGCAAGCATCATTATATTGTCTTATTTTAAGAAATTTCCATAGCCACCCAGGCTATCTGTAACCATTACCTTGATCGATCAGTAGCCATCAACATTGGGGCAAGACCCTCCATCAGCAAAAATATTATGAAGCCTTATCACTGAAGACTCAGATGATGGTTAACATACTTTTTAGCATTAACGAATTTTTAAATTAGGATATGTAATTCTATTGCACACTTAAAAGAACTCAGCATAAACATAACGTTTACATGCACTTGGCAATATAACTCAAAAATTTGGTTACTCACTTTAATGTAATATTTGCTTTATTGTGGTGGTATGGAACCAAAACTGGGATCTCTTGGAGGTATCCTGTATAATTTTCTGCATCAGTATATGCAGTATATAATCTGCATCAGTATTCCTCTTACTATGTGCTGGGCACCATGCTGGATGCTGTCTCTCCCATAGTCCCTTACATCATGGGTCTGTCCCATTTTACCTATGTGGAGAGTGAGATTGAGTGAACTACCCAAGACCACATTTTTGGTAAGTAGCTGAGGCAGAATTCAACTGAGATCTTTTACCCCACCACCTGAATTCACGTATATTATATGTCTTTTTCTTTCTTTATTGTCACCTTTGCTGTGTTCACCTTGTTCTAGAAAGGATTTATGGTAGCTTAAATAAAAATAACTATGATAGGGTATTTTTGATTTTTTTTTTTTTTTAAAGAAAGCTAACTTATTTTAAGTGAAAAAAGAAATGAGGGTAGGAACATGGAAAATGTGTTCCTTTATCTTCCATTATGTAACGTACAGTGGTTTTTTTTTTTAATCTGCACATTAATTTTTCTAGGCCTGGATGCAGTATGCCTGAAATCTGGGATGTGGAAGATCCTGCTAATGCTGGGAAACCTCCCTTATGCAACCTCTTAGTAAAGGAGTCCAAGCCTCACTTCACCACTGTATTCCAGAACAGTGTTTACAAAGTCTTAGAAGTCATAGGGGAGTGACTGCTGCCTACAGAGAATTCCACCAGTAATGGTTTCCATGTTTTGCTAATAACTCATGCCTTGTTTTTAATTCAGATTCCCAAAACTTTTGTAGGTAACTGTTTTCAAATAGAAAACGTCTTATTTGGTCAGTCTGAATGTAAAAATACTTAAACCTTTATCAGTTGGTTACTATATCAATGCACCCCTTAAAATTTGCTATGCAAATGAGTATATGCTTGTACTTGACTTAAATATTTGTCCTAAAGTGAGCAAAGCTACCTGTATAAAAAAATATGATGGGTCATAACAAGGTGATGTGAAAATATAGTCACTTCTGAACTGTGTAGGGGCTGATTTTACAGTTTGTGGACTATTGATGCCCCTTGCTTTTTTCTCTGCCTTTTGCTCTTGTCTTTCGAACATTTCAGTGATTATTGTAAGCTCCTCAGTCATGTCAGCCCCTGTCATCAATTTCAGAAAGAATAGCTGGGGCAGACATGGATATTTGCTGTGTAGACCTATAATTTATTTCCCTTCTTCACACTCTTTGTTCTCTGTTGCTCTTGTTAATAAAGCATTTCCTGCCCGTTGTAAATCCAAGTTCTTGGACCTAGTCTTTAGGACCAGATTCCTACAACTGCCAACCACATGGCATTAGTGTATGTTGGCTTGTCTGTTTCTTTCTCAATATTCTTTGTCAAATAAGTGCTATTTACTCATTTAATTGCTTATCAGTTACTTATTCTTGGTTTAAAAAGTTTAATGACAATTGCGTATTTTTCTCATTTTTAGTAGTATTCGAATGTTTATATTTTAATAACTTTAAACCACTTAAAATTTTTCATGTATAATTGTTTAAGAAAAGCTATTTTGAACAACCACAGATGCATCTAGCAACTAATGTATATGTGAGTAGATATAATTTATAGTGGAAGACTGTAGTGTATGGTAATTTTTCTTTTATTATTAAGATACCATAAATATGACTAGTTTTTTGGTCACACAGTAAATAAGTAATGATAAGTGAATGGAGTTTTTATATTTTACTTTTAAAATTGCCTGTCTTTAATAAGACGAAGCCTTAAACCTTATGTTATAATTTTGGTTTCAAAAACCATCACTTCAGTATGAGGAACTAATATATTCAGTCTTCCTCTTTACTTTTTTCTTATCTGTTTATTTGTATCTTGAAACTTTTCCAACCTGCTTTAAATTCCTAGTATGAATTTTTGCTTCTTAGAAGTTAATTTGTGTGAAATGAGATTCTACAAAACACTGAACCCTCATAGTTCTGAGAAATGGTTTTAAGATTTAACGTTCTAAGCAAACCATGACTCTGGCAGATTACACATTTAATTACACAGTGTTCTCTTTATTAACTGCAGGCAGATTAACCTCATTGTGGACTGTCCTTGAGACCTGAGTCCTCAGGGCTGGTTTCCGGTGCCTGCTCCAGGAAGCCACTGAAGAGCTGTTCTCTTTCTGCCTTCTCTCCAGAGCCCAAGGACAAGCCTGGTCTGGGGGAAGCACTAGCTTGCTTAGAACAGACAGCTGCCGAGACAGCCCAGGCTGAGGCACGTGCAGCCCCGAGCCTGCCCCAGAGCCCGTCTTTCCCAGGGAGCCTCCTTCTGGCCGAGATGGTCAGTGACTTCAGGTGCCTCTCCCTCTTTCTTGCTCACTGGGTGACTTATTTCTTGGTCTTGGTCTTTAGCCAGTTTTAGAAAACAAGGAAGCATCTGGGGAGTTTGGATTAGGAGTAGAATTTAAGCAGTGATGCAGCAACGCAGAAAAATGGGAAGTGGGCACTTGAGGCCTGGGAGGATGAAAGCCACCATGGGTGGGGAGAGGAGAAGTGTGTGCTCCGTTTTATTTCCCATTCTTTCTCACATAAATGTGTTTTGTACATCCAGCGTTTACTATCTTTTTTAAATTTTACTTTTAAAGTCATTCTCTATTTTTCCCACCTTTAAATAATTCCCTTCCCAGTAAGTTTACATGTAATTATTTGAAATTCCACATAGGAAAAACGTTAAAATGGTGTTATAACTGTTTTATATGCTGGGAAAAGATAAAACTAGTTAAATTAGGGTTTTTTTTAAATTATTATTTTCAGAAGACTCCTTTCATAGCAGTATTTATTCATTTAGCTCCACCAGCAAGCTATGATTATGTTTTAGGCCAGTCAGTTTAGAAAAGACGCCCTGGGCTACACTGCACACTCGGCCTTGGTCACATCTGTAGCAGCCGGTGCTGAAGGTTATAAATATCTTTTATGGCAACACAGAGTAGTAGTAGGTTCTATATACATGATAAACAGTATTAGAGCTCAGTATTTTATGCATTTTTAGCATTTAAAAATATTTTTGCTTTAGTGTGAGGAAGGTTAGGATGGTCAAGGCAGTGATAAAAATAGCTATTGCTATGACATTAGGAAAGGAAAAAAAAAAGTTGGGGCAGTATTCCTTAAAAAAGATAAGCCTCTTAAAATTGCTTAGCAGAAACAGTGTAGTGTTAAAATAGGACAATGATACTAAGGAGAAAATGAAAGAATGTATCAAGAGTAAATTGATAATGCATAGGGGAATTGTATTTTTATGAATTTTTTGCCAGTTGTTTACATGTACTATGTATGTTAAATAAAAAAGATCATGAAAAATATGGAAAGTGTTTTTTTTTTTTAATTCTTATTTTCATTTCCTTCTTAGCTGTACATATGTTTAGCCTCATTCTGTGGTCAGATAACCCCACGAACTGGTCTATGGCAGATTGCAGTCCTGAATAAAGGGGAAGGGGTAAAGGTCCTTGGAGCTACTCAATCCTCTTCATCAGTGGTGGAATAGCTGTTGAGGTTTCCCACACTCTTCTTGTGTTTGTGGCATTATATACACTTACATTACTGTTTATGTCAAGGGACACAATCATTCTTTAAAGTCATTTTTTCAGGGTAATTCCAGAGTTGCTGAAAGCTTTTTTTTCATACATTAAACCACAGTTTGGCCTCATGACATTTTCTAAATTATAAGTCCTTGTGTTAGTTTGATACAAGCATCAACTTAGTTTTTGTTTTTGTTTTTGTTTTTTTTAATCTGCTAGGAGGCAAGACAGGTTAGCTTAATTCATGCCTCTATAAGTTTTTACACAGTAACACCTTCATTCTCTGACATGTTTGAGGAGAGTAATTCTCAAAGATAGTGTGAGAATCAGAATCACCTGGAGGGCTTGTTAAAACAGACTACTGCACCTCACCACAAAGGTTTCTTACTCATAACAAAGGTTGGCCTAAGGTGGTGCTATCATCTGAATGTTTGTGTCCCCAAAATTCATATGTTAAAACCCTAATTCCCAAGGTGATAATAATAGAAGGTGGGGCACCTGGGGTGATTAGGTCATGAGGATGGAGCTCTCATAAATGGGATTAGTGCCCTTATAAAAGAGGCCCAAGAAAACTCCCTTGCTACCTCCTCCATGTGAGATTATAGCTACAAGGGGCAATCTATGAACTAGGAAGTGGGCTCCAACCAAATACTGAATCAGCTGGCACCTTGATCTTAGACTTCTAGCCTCCAGAACTGTAAGAAATAAATTTCTGTTCTTTTTAAGATACCTAGTTTGTGGTATCTTGTTATAGTAGTTCAAAAGTAGTAAGCCAGATAGGACCCCAGAGTTTGCATTCTAACTAGTTCTCAGGTAATGCTATGCTGTTCCTGCAGGGAGTATTCTTGAGAAAAGCTGTTCTAATGGATAGGAAGGGACTATCTGGAATACTGGCCTCTAGCGGGCGCTTCATTCCTGACAGTACTTATCCCACCAGGACAGGCTAGAGGGTCCCTATATCGGGAACTGAATTTTACGGAGTTCTTTCTTTGTCTCTTAGGGAGCATGCTTCAGTGGAACTTGCAAGGAGCAAAGAACAGATAATGTGCTTTTTAACCAAGAACAGATAAGGTAATTTTTAATCAGACATTAATATAGCTCACTTGCACTGTGCTGAACAGGTAGTATGGACCATTTAAGTATTTTGAACTTGTATACTATAGACAGGCTTAGACCTTTCTTTTCAGTCCAAAGATTGAAAAAGAGTGAAATCATGTGAGATCGAATTTACTTTTGTAAAATTACGTTGCCTAAAAGAAAATAGATAAATTCAGTGATGTGTGTGAATTTAAAACTTCATTTTCCACTTCATTACTTTTGTTTGACTCCAGAAATCCTCAGTCTTCTCTCTCTATTAGGGAGCAGTTCAGGATCAGCTGTGGTCCACAGATCACCTGTTTTCTCTCTCTTGCCTGCCTGTTCTCCTTCCCCACAACTAGAAGTTTCTAATTTAAATCAATAAAATTGTTACCTGTGCAAAAAAAGAGGTGCTTTTGAACTTCATTACAGACTTGAATTGATCTTTATTTCATAGTACTGTCAGTACAAACACGCTTTTACATTCAAAGTTAAAAAGGACATTAAGGTATAGGAAAGTCTTGAAAACTCTTTCATCCTTCCTGTCCTCCCATGAGAGCAATTTTAAAATTCTGAATGAACTTGAGAGTTGAAGACTTTCTCTCTCAAGATTTTGAGTCATTGGAGTATAATTAAAGGTAAGAGATTCAGATAGTATTGATATTGGCTCTGCTTTCAAAGCAATGCTTTCTATACTCTTTATCTAACCCCAAATTCTAATTACTTTAAATAAACAATGAGTTGTCAAAATAACTTGCAAATAAATAGTAGCACTATGGAGTATTCTGTTTATGCAGGCATGTTCTTTTAAATTCAGCAGAATGTAATTTCCTTGATTTTTTTTAAGTATATGGGCTCCCCCATATGCAAATTTAATACCTTGAAAGAAAGTTTAATGTAGCAAAATTCAGCTCATTCAGTTGTGATACTGACTGCTCTTAAAGCTTTAGTGCTTACTCATTTCTAAAAAAAAAAAAAAAAAGAAATGAAAATAAGAAATAACCATTTCTAAGATTTGGCATCAGGTCATGAAGTTCAGCTCTTCAGCTGAACTTTATAGACACAGCTCACATCTCTGGCCCTGTCCCCTTGGATCTTCACTCTTGGTATCTCCGTATTAACCAGAGTCCAGATTCAGGGACCTCCCTCTTGCCCTAGAACATTATCTTCCTAGGAGTTGTAATTCAGTAATCCTCCCAGCTCTTAAATCTGTGATGTATTTGACTTTTTCTAACACAGACCCTTTATGGCAGTCATCCTCAAGCTTGTCAATATATTGGAAATTATTTGTGAAGCTTGAAAAATACTGAAGCCTTTCCCCCATCTCCACAAATTAGAATTTAAGCAATCTGGGAGGAGTCTTAAGATTTGGACCTTTAAAAAATGCAGGCCTCCCTGCCTTACGTCTGGATGTCCATTCTTCCCATGTCTCTGCCCAATTGAATTAGAAATGGTAAGCAAGTTTCTTTCATATACACTCTTTTATTAATAATGATTGACTGTTTCTATTAATACTTTATTAATCACGGAACTTAGTGTTGAGTAGACTCTCTGAGGAAAGAATTTTTTGTTCAGTTAGAGGTAGTTGCCATGGTGGGTATGAGAGGCGGGATAGTGACAGCATAGGTACCACATATTTATAAACCCTGATTTGAGTGCCTGTGAGAAATGGGAATTTAACAGCCAAAAGCAAAAAAAGAATAAAAATAAACTAATTTAAAATTCACTTTGACAATTTAATATTTGTTGTGGAGAATCTTTCTTCTCTTTGCTGATCTTTTTTTTTTTTCATTTTCCTGGAATATACTTTCTTGATCGGTTTTTATTTCAAGATGCAGTTTAACTCAAATGTCAACTCCTCTGTGAAGACTTCCCTAACTGCCTTCCCCTTGGCAGAGTGAACTGTCCCCACTGTCCACATTCCTATCACTCCTAAATTCCACACATCTAATATGACTTGTACTGCACTGTGTCCTTTCAGACTGGACCTGTGTCTTAGTCCATTCCAAATGCACAGTTTCTCCTAACACAGTGCCTAGGAAGTGGAAATGCTTAATAGTTTTTTTAAATAAAACATGCTTTATTCAACATTGCAGTAAATTCTAGGTGGCACTGTAATTATTTAAAAGAAATGGAAGATTATGTATCCTAACTGTGGAGATGAAATAATAAGGAAATGCAGGATCTCTTTAGATTGATATCATATGTAGAAGAAAAATTTCTTTGATAAATAATTAAACAAAAATTAACATCATTAACATACCCTAGCTGCTGCTGCTAAGTCACGTCAGTTGTGTCTGACTCTGTGTGACCCCATAGATGGCAGCCCACCAGGCTCCCCCGTCCCTGGGATTCTCTAGGCAAGAATACCGGAGTGGGTTGCCATTTCCTTCTCCATTGCATGAAAGGGAAAAGTGAAAGTGAAGTCGATCAGTCATGTCCGATTCCTAGCAACCGCATGGACTGCAGCCTACCAGACTCGGTCTATGGGATTTTCCAGGCGAGAGTACTGGAGTGGGTTGCCATTTCCTTCTCTATATCCTAACTAGCTACCTTGATACATTCAGAAATGGCTGGTAACCCAGTAACTATTGGGAAACAATATGGTAAAGATGGATATGTTTGTCTCCAAAGAAAGCACTCTCTTTGGCCTCATTTGGTTTGTGTGGCCCAGGATACTATGATGGCCAGTGCTGTGTACATTCACTGCTGACCAGGAAGCTGGGAACTCTGATTAGGAGTTCAATTAAAGTGTGAGAGGAGGAAATTTGCATAGGATGGGGAGAGACTCATGTTGTCACTAGATAAGGATATTAGACAAAACACGACAGCAGTCATACAATTCATATTACCATAATTGAGACAACTAAATTAGAATCCTGGGTCCATTGTTTGCAAACTTTGTAAGATAAGACATGTTATTATTTGAGACTCATTCTTACCTTTAAAAAGGATATGCCTCCTAGGGTGGTAATTAAAAACAAGAGAAGTGGACAGATCCACAAACAGCAGGAAATTATAACAAATGTGACAGAAATTGATGTAATAAGCAGGCAAAAAAGTCACTAGTGATATACATGGTTTTAGCAATAAAGGAATCTTAATGTAATGGTCCTTTATAGTACAACTACACTAAACAAATGAAGAATACACCTCCTATTCCAGTATGTGGGATATTTCCAAGAACTGACAAAGCATGAACTCCAGGAAGGCAAACATTTTCAATCTGTTTATTTCACTGATGTAACAATATTGGTTAAATGAAAAAAGTGGTCCTAAATGGGATCACATGGCAATTCTCAAAAGAAGTAATGATTAAAATCCCTAAATGTGAGAAATTAATATAAAATTTAAAAAACAGTTTTAAATAAGCCATAAATCAATGAAGAATCTATGATGAAAATTTGAGGAAAAAATAGAGCAATGATATACTACAAACTGCTTGTGGGGTATATTTAAAGCAAATCTAGGAGTATGTTTTTTTCTCTATATAGTCTAAAATGCACATATTAAACTAAAAATGAATTCAAATATCAATGTCAGGCATATAGACAAAGAACAGCAGACTACCCCATCCCCAAACTGAAGGAAATAAAAGCAGAACTTGATGAAATAAAGATATCAAAAAAGCAAAGTTGGTTATTTGAAAAAATTCTTAATGGAGAGGAAAACAAGACATAAAAATTATGAATGGTGAATTACAGAAGCTGCAGAGAATAGGTGGAGGAGAAGTTATCACAATTCTGTCAATAAATTTGAACACTTAGATGGTTAAATTTCTAGAGAAATGCAATTAATCCAAGAAAAGTAGAAATTAGGAGTAGTCTTATCCCCAGCAAAGAAATCAAATTAGTAATTTTTAAAGATCTCTCTTCAAAGAAAATAATAAATCCAGAGAGTTTTGCAGACTTCTGCCAAACATTTCGGAGAAGGCAATGGCACCCCACTCCAGTACTCTTGCCTGGAAAATCCCATGGATGGAGGAGCCTGGTAGGCTGCAGTCCATGGGGTCACTGAGGGTTGGACACGACTGAGCGACTTCACTTTCACGCGTTGGAGAAGGAAATGGCAGCCCATTCCAGTGTCCTTGCCTGGAGACTCCCAGGGACGGGGGAGCCTGGTGGGCTGCCGTCTATGGGGTCGCACAGAGTTGGACACGACTGAAGCGACTTAGCAGCAGCAGCAGCAGCCAAGCATTTAAGATGCAGATCATGTCAATCCCATACAAACACCTAGAAAATAGGAAATAAAAGAACCCCAGCTTTTGGGCAACTGTAACATTAAATAACAAGAGCAGAGAGGATGAAGTCAGGATAGGAAAATCACAGGTCTGTTACATTCATGAACAAAGATGCAAACAAGAATCTAGCAATAAACTGAACTTAAGATATAAAAATGCTGCTGCTGCTAAGTCGCTCGTCTCTGGGATTCTCCAGGCAAGAACACTGGAGTGGGTTGCCATTTCCTTCTCCAATGCGTGAAAGTGAAGTTGCTCAGTCGTGTCCAACCCTCAGCGACCCCATGGACTGCAGCCTACCAGGCTCCTCTGTCCATGGGATTCTCCAGGCAAGAGTACTGGAGTGGGGTGCCATTGCCTTCTCCGATAAAAATACTAGTTCACCTTAAATTGACCTATATTTTAATATCCCAGTACCTTGCCTGGAAAATCCCATGGATGGAGGAGCCTGGTGGGCCGCAGTCGAGTCAGACATGACTGAGTGACTTGACTTTCACTTTTCACTTTCATGCATTGGAGAAGGAAATGGCAACCCACTCCAGTGTTCTTGCCTGGAGAATCCCAGGGATGGGGGAGCCTGGTTGGCTGCCGTCTATGGGGTCACACAGAGTCGGACACGACTGAAGCGACTTAGCAGCAGCAGCAGCAGCAGGGCTCTTTATCTGTCTTTATGTCCTCAAGTAGGATTTCCTCAAAGAAGGACTTCCTAAAACTCTAAAACTAACTGTAAAAGGAAAGGAGTGAATGATTCACTGTGTTGTGGTTAATAACTTCTATTCATCAAAAGACGATGAAACAAGTGAAGCAATCCATGATGTATAGAAGGTATTTTCAGTTTGTCTACCTGATAAAAAAGGTCAGTATCCAGAATAAAGAAATCCTAAAAGAGTAAAAAAATACAAAGAAAAATTGGCCCAAAACATCACATTTCCTGAAAAAGAAATGCAGATGGTTATGAACCATCTTTAAAAAAAAACCAATCCAACCTGTTCATAATCAGAGAAATGCAAAATGAAACCATAGTGACAACATTTATAATTCACAACATTGATTAGATTTTGAAAGTACTGGGAAAAGGGTGGGACAACAGGAAGTCTTCACTCCCTGTGGAGGGTAACTTTCAGAAATATATGGCACTACCTGATGAATTTGAGATTATACATACTATGACCTAGTTTCTCCACTCCTTAGGTTTATACCCCAGAAAAAAACAAACAACGTGCATCAGGAGACATATCTAAGAAGTTCACTGCCAAGTGTTCTTAACAGCAGACAACCAGAAGATCACTTGCCCGTGTGTCTGCAGTCAACAATAGAATGGATAAAGACATTGAGGTGTAGTCATCCTGCAGTGTCCCATTGAACATGTAAAACTGTAAAACAGTTGTAGGCAATAACATGCATGACTCTTGGGGAAATATTGCTAAACCAAAAAAAAATTAATTTGTAGAAGAATATATGTGATATGAGTTCATATAGAGAAAAGTTCAATAACATGTAAAGTTAAACACATTTTTAAGGGACTAAAATGTAAAATACGAAGAAAAGTGAATTTTAAGTAAAATTAGTGACTGTCTTTCAGAGAATGGGAGACACACATGGGTCTTCACAGTTGAAGGTTATGTGTTCTTTCAAATTGGGTAGTGGGTATAAAGGTGTGACTTAACTGTAATTATTTATACTTTATGCACATATTATAATTATTCTCCATTCAATATTGAAAAAACAAATAGACACTTTCAGATACTAATACACATGTAAAGAAAGACCCACCATAGATGTAGCAGGTGGTTGAGAGAAAATCCTCAACTTCTCCAGTAATCATGATTTGTAAGTGGTACTTCCCTTGGTGCCTGGCACACGATGGGCCCTCAGTTCAATATGAAGGGAACAGAGGGAGTAGGGAGACAGGCATTTCATTTAAAAGGTCAGCAGCACCCACTTAGGTTGATAAAATCTGTTACCGATCCCAGGCCTAGATGTTCACCACTCAAAACTCAGTATCCCAGAGGCAGTTGTTGGAGAAAAGGAAAGTTGCTTTTAATCAGAGAGTCAGCGATCTTGGGAGAAGGTGGAGTTACGTTCCCCCAAAACCAACTCTGAAGACTGTACTTGGTCATGAAGCTTTTAAGGGGAAAGGAGGAAGTCATCTCAGTTAGTCTTTGAGAAAGGGGCCAGGGTCATTCCCGCCACCAACCCATTGCGTTGCAGGGTTCTCAGCTTTTGTGATCTTCCTCTAGACATTATGTTGTTCACACAGTTTGTTCACAAGATTACTGAAGGGAAAGCTGGGGAAGAGATCTGGTCATCTGTTAATTACTTAGTCTCCATTTCTTTGATCTGCAGAAAGAACCAACAGGTTAGGCAAAGTATTGTGTGATCAAAAGATTTGGAAAGTGTGCTGGGGCAGAGGTGAGCAGAGCACAGGAGTGTCTGAAACCACGTTTAGTTCCAGTGAAGCTTTGCTGAAGTGACAAGCCAAAAGGGGTTCTGCTGAAGGCGGTTATAGTATCTGTAAAACAACTGCATCAGACAGTGAGTCTGTGACTCTGTTGTCCTAATCCTTAACTGCTTGAGGCTGCTCTTTTTTGACTCAAGTAGGCCTGGGAGATTGCAGCTTTTCTACAAACAAGAGCCAGGAAACATAGAGGGGTCTTTGTACTTACTCACAGAGGGTTGGGGCACAGGGTTCTGCTGGGTTCCAAAACCACAGGCTATTAGAAGAAAGGGTTTGCTGACAAGGCTGAAATCAACTTTTTTAATATAAATGGAGACACTGAGGCTTTGAAAGGGGAAATAACTTGCCCAAGTTCATGCTAGTACTCCAGGTGTGCGTGTGCATGCTAAGTCGCTTCATGTCCGACTCTTAGTGACCCTATGGACTGCAGCCCGCCAGGCTGCTCTGTCCACGGGAGTCTCAGTTGAGAATACTAGAGTGGGTTGCCGTGCCTTCCTCCGGGGGACCTTCCCGACCCCGGGGTCGAAGTCCGGTGTCTGATGTCTCCTGCATTGATAGGCAGGTTCTTCATCACTAGTGCCACCTGGGAAGCCCAGTACTCAGTAGTAAAGCTGAAATTAGAGAGTTGCTCTCCAGGTCCTAGCCCAAGCCGCCCCATTCACCTTGGTGTGGTGGAAAGAACACCTCAGGAACAGTTAATCAGTTTGGAATCCAGACTCAGACACTCAGCTTCTACAAGCACAAGCCAGCTACATCTGGAATGCCCAGTTTCCCCCTGGGTAAAATGGGATAAGAGACAATGCCAGTCTCACAGGGCTCTTATGTAGATGACATGAGGTATTGTACGTAAAGTTTTCAGCCTCCACTGCCCTTGGCCCTGCTCTCTGCTGGGTTCCAGGCCTCAGCCCTGCTCTCCCTCACTCTCCTCCCTCTGTGGTCAACAGCCCCCAGCTTGCAAACTCTAGTGACCCTAGATTTGACCAGAGGGTCAAATTCCCTTTCATTATGCAGAACAATTTATCTCCTCATTGTCTTACCACCTCCCCGTTTTTTTAAAATAAAAAAACTTGCAGTAAGAACACGTGATCTGCTTTCCTATCAGATTTTAAGAGAACAATCAATATATTGTTGTTAACTGTAGCACAGTGTTATACAGCAGTTCTCTAGAGCTTTTCATCTTGTTTACCTGAAACTTTGTTCCTCTTGGTTATAATTCCCACCTCCCCCTTCCACAAGCCCATGGCAACCACCATTCTATTCTTTGTTTTTTTGTTTTTTTTTTAAATTCAACTATCTTAGATACCTTACGTTAAGTGGAGTCTTGCAATATTCAGCCTATGACTGGCTTGTTTCACTCAGTGTAATGTCTTCAAGCTTCATCCGTGTTGTCACATATAGCAGGATTTCCCTCTTTTAAAAAAAGGCAAATAATATTCTGTTGTATGTATATACCACCTTTTCTAAAACCTTTCATTTGTTGGTAGACATTTAGTTTGTTTTCCCAAGTTGGTTATTATGAATGCAGTGAACGGCAGTGCTAGTATCTCTTTGAAAAAAAAACCTGATTTCAGTTCTTTTCTGTAACCTTCTTATCTAGGTTATCTATTCCCAGGGGGCTTCACATCATAATCAAAATTTCTGTTAGGTTATTTTTCCCATCCAGAGGATCAGGAATCTCTTTGAAATGAATTCTGTATCAAGATATCTTAAAAAAAAAAATAATAATAACGTCTCCCTCCCTTTTTCTGCCCTTAATCATACCACCAGGCACAGACAAACAAATCAGGGTGGACTGATCCCTAACCATTCTTAATACTGAAAATCTCTGAGGTTTTCCTTTTGTGCTTTTCCTCCCAGGTGTCTCCCCAACCCTTCCAGAATAATTTTCTTGCTGTTCCTCTTTGCTTTTAGTTGAAAGTAGGAATAATCCATAAGGAAAGAGAAAAAGCTTGGGGTGGGGGTGGGGGCAGGGCAGAGAGGAGAAAATCAATCTCCTGTCAAAATAGTCTGGCTCCACATCTGCCCCTTTCACTCAGCCGTTGCTGAAGTGGGCCTGGCTGTTGAGATGGGCTGGGCTGGGGGCTCTGCTCAGCATAGCATCTGTCACTCCTAGCAGAGCCAGGGCTGCCTTCTGAGCTGAACAGGAAAATGACTTAAGTGATGACAGAAAAATGGCTGCCAATTCCAAGTAGAATTGCCACCTCAGAATACACAGCACTGTCTTTCACCTGACATTTCACAGCGAGCTTGCACTCCCTGCAGAGGCTTATGGTCTGAAGATTTCTGTTTTTGTTGTTTAGTCTCATTCCCGTCCAAATGCCCAGGCATTCACTGACTCTTCGAGTTGTAGAGTTTGTGCTGAAAGAAAACCTTGAGTGTGAAAGGCAATGTTATAGGCTGTGAAATTGGTTTTGGAAGTGTTACCAAACCAAACCTGGGTCTGCTTGCCCTTGCAGTACAGCCAATCTACTGACATCAGGTTGTGGTGAAGCAAAGTGTGGCATTTATTTAAAGGTGTCAGACAAGGAGTCCAGGACAGCTAATGCTTAAAACACCCGAACTCCCTGATGGGTTTCAGGCAAGCATTTTTAAAGGCAAGGTAAGGGAGGGGAATTGCAGGGTATGTGATCAACTCATGCACAGTTGTCTGATGGGTTGATGGTGAGGTAACAGGGTGGTGTCCCAGGGGGTTACATTATCAGTCTTCAGGCACCAGCAGGTCTGGGGATTGGGTATTCCATGATCATCAAGTGGTTACTTTCCTCCATTTGGTAGAGGTTATAGCATCTGTAAAATAACTCAGAAAATGTGCATCAGATACTGTTATCTAGGTAGTTCAGAGGAGAACTAAATCAGAGGATATGGGGGGAGGGGTCTGTCCCTAAAAGGCCCCATAAGATCCTGCTCAGTTACAGAAAGATAGCACGTTCCCAAGGAGGTTTCAAGAATGACAAGGTTTCCGGCTGAAAGTTGAGGAAAAAACACTGGACTTTGACACTAACATTCTGTATGTTACTGAGCAAATTACTTCTCTGAAATTTAGTTTCCTTATCTAAAAATGAGGACATTACAATATTGTAAAGTTTAAAAATAAAATAAAATTTAAAAAAAGAAGATTCTGCATGCAGCCAAATAAATAAATAAAAATTTAAAAATGAGAACATTGAATGGGAACAGTAATTTTTAAATGATGTTCCTAGGACTCTATGGTCAATAAGTTTAGCAGTTTGATTGGGATGGGTTGTGGTATAGTTTTCTTCATGCTTCTTAGCCTCGGGCTTCCTTGAGCTTTTTTTGATCCATGAGTGTATTCAGTTCAGTTCAGTTGCTCAGTCATGTCTGACTCTTGGAACCCCATGAACTGCAGCATGCCAGGCCTCCTGTCCATCACCAACTCCCAGAGTCCACCCAAACCCATGTCCATTGTGTCCGTAATACCATCCAATCATCTCATCCTCTGTCGTCCCCTTCTCCTCCTGCCCTCAATCTTTCCTAGCATCAGGGTCTTTTTAAATGGGTCAGCTCTTCCCATCAGGTGGCCAAAGTATTGGAGTTTCAGCTTCAACGTCAGTCCCTCCAATGAACACCCAGGACTGATCTCCTTTAGGATGGACTGGTTGGATCTCCTTGCAGTCCAAAGGACTCTCAAGAGTCTTCTCCAACACTACAGTTCAAAAGCATCAGTTCTTTGGTGCTCAGCTTTCTTTACCATGAGCTTATATGCAGGTCAGGAAGCAACAGTTAGAACTGGACATGGAACAACAGACTGGTTTCAAATAGGAAAAGGAATACGTCAAGGCTGTACATTGTCACCCTGCTTATTTAACTGCTATGCAGAGTACATCATGAGAAACACTGGGCTGGAAGAAGCACAAGCTGAAATCAAGATTGCTGGGAGAAATATCAATAACCTCAGATATGCAGATGACACCACCCTTATGGCAGAAAGTGAAGAGGAACTAAAAAGCCTCTTGATGAGAGTGAAAGAGGAGAGTGAAAAAGTTGGCTTAAAGCTCAACATTTAGAAAACTAAGATCATGGCATCTGGTCCTATCTCTTTATGGCAAATACATGGGGAAACAGTGGATGACTTTATTTTTGGGGGCTCCAAAATCACTGCAGATGGTGACTGCAGCCATGAAATTAAAAGATGCTTACTCCTTGGAAGGAAAGTTATGACCAACCTAGATAGCATATTCAAAAGCAGAGACATTACTTTGCCAACAAAGGTCTATCTAGTCAAGGCTATGGTTTTTCCAGTAGTCATGTATGGATGTGAGAGTTGGACTATAAAGAAAACTGAGCACCAAAGAATTGATGCTTTTGAACTGTGATGTTGGAGAAGACTCTTGAGAGTTCCTTGGACTGCAAGGAGATCCAACCAGTCCATTCTGAAGGAAATCAGTCCTGGGTGTTCTTTGGAGGGACTGATGCTACAGCTGAAATTCCAATACTTTGGCCATCTCATATGAAAAGTTGACTCATTGGAAAAGACCCTGACGCTGGGAGGGATTGGGGGCAGGAGGAGAAGGGGACGACAGAGGATGAGATGGCTGGATGGCATCACCAACTCGATGGACATGAGTTTGAGTGAACTCCGGGAGTTGGTGATGGACAGGGAGGCCTGGCATGGTGCAATTTATGGAGTCACAAAGAGTCAGACACGACTAAGCAACTGAACAGAACTGAACTGAATATATATATATATATATATATGTATATAATAAACCATGAGTTTATAGTAGTTGTCAAATTTGGAAAATTTTAAGCCATTATTTCTTCAAATATATTTTCTGTCCATATCCCTTTATCTATTGTCTCTTTTAGAGACCCCAAATATATACATTTTAGGCTCCCTGTAATTGACCTGTAACTCACTGTTTTTGGTGTAGGTGGGGCAAGAGAAAGCGATTCTTTTTACTCTCTGGTTTTCATTTTGTGTGTGTGTGTGCTAAGTCACTTCAGTCATGTCTGACTGTTTGTGACCCTATGGACTGTAGCCCTCCAGGCTCCTCAGTCCATGCGATTGATTCTCCAGACAAGAATACTGGAGTGGGTTGCCATGCCCTCCTCCAGGGGACCTTCCTGACTGAAGGATCAAACCCGCATCTCCTGTGTCTCCTGCACTGGCAGGTGGATTCTTTACCACTTAGTGCCACATGGGATTTTGGATCATTTCTGTTGCTGTGCCTTTAAGTTCACTGATTTTACCCCCTGAAATGTCTAATCTCCTCTGAATGCCATCCAATGTATTTTATATCTTAGACATGATAGTTTTCATGCCCTGAAGTTCTAAGTGGGTCTTAAAAATTTCCGTGTCTCTCCATAATTTTTGGACATACTGGATAAAAAACAGTTCTAACAAATGATTTAATGTCCTCTCTGCTTATTCTACTATCTGTGTTAGTTTGGGATCAGTTTCTATTAATAGATTCATCTCATTATGGGTCATGATTTCTTTCTTCTTTGCATACCTGATAGTCTTTGATTATGCCAAATGTGAATTTTATCCTTTTGGGTTGAGTATTTTTATATTCCTATAAATATCCTTGAACTTTGTTCTGGGATGGAATTAAGTTACTTTGAAACAGATCTTATATGTCTGCTTTTATGATATTTTTTAGGTGAGTTCAGAACTGTGCTCGGCTAAGACCACTTATTCTCTACTATATAATTTTACTGGACACTACCCAATGTGTATGAACCATGTGTTTTTCTCTCTGACTGGCAGAAACAGGCACAGTTCACTATTCCGTGTGAGCACTGGACACTGTTCTCTAATCCTTCAAGGTAGTTTGCACCCAGATTTGGGTAGTTTCCTTAAGTGCATACGCTGATCAGTACTGTGCTGAGTACCCAAGGAACCTCTTCAGATCACCCTCTGAGAAGTTGTCTCCTTTTTGGTACTCAGCCTTGCAAACTCAAGCTCCTTTCATCTCCCTAGACTCTCAATTCAGGGAGTCCATCAGGGTCTATTTGGCTCCCCCTTCATAGACTGCAGACTATAAATGCTCTCAAGGCAATAATCAGAGGCAGTGCTAGGGGTCACCTCATTAGTTAGCTATCTCCAGGATCGCTATCCTTCATTGCCTAATATCCAGTGACTTGAAAATCTTTTTTCACGGGTTTTTTGTTGTTGTTGTTGCTGTTGTTTCAATAGGAAAGTAAATTCAGTTCTGTTACTCTATCTCAGGTAGAAGCAAAAGTCTCTAACTGAAAATTATAGCAGAAAGTTTAAGTTGAACATAAATAATTATCTTTTTCTATTACTACTAGAAAAAAATCATAGAGATAGGAGACTCAGGGATATCTTGGAGTCCTCATCTGTGAGACCTTAATAAAGAAGACGAGATGTGAGGGCTATCTGACCGCAATGAGGGTGATCTGACTGTGACATCTGTCGCCCCATTGATCACTAGGGATGATTTGGCTGATCTAGCTGGCTAGGCAAGTGTCCCTTTCCTTCCTCACTGCTCCTATGCGCATCCCTCCCAAAGCTGCCCACTTAGTTGAAGAGGACAACTTTCACTTGTAGAGTAGAACCAGCCTTCAGTCAAACCTACATGGGTAGCTGCACTCCCCTGCCATGATCTTCAGTCAGTCTCTTCAGGTCCATTTGCAGGACAGTATAGGGTAGTCAGGCTTACAAAATTGCAGACACACCCAGATGAGGTGCTGCGTATGGCAGTCTGCCTTTCTTTTAAAAACTAAATAAAAGGGACAAATGGCATTAGTAATGGGTGGTTATTTATTAAGATTTCTCTCTGATGTCTGTGACAGAAAATAAAGTCCAACCTTCAGCAAAATAAAAGGTAATTTATTGGCTTAATACTTTTCCGGGAAATCCAAGGAGTTGGGCCAAGCACGTGTCATTCAAAGTTTGAATGCCATTCCAGGCCCACATCTTTCCTTAACTTGAGGGCCAACCACAAAAAGAATAAACCTCTTCCCAGCAGAAATAATCAGGATGGCCATTTGAGTCATGTGAACACTGCCGGATTATTTATTGTTTCTAGAGAAATTATTTAAATTACTCTCTGGTTGTTTAGTTTGGATCTTGTTTCTTAGCCTCTCCACATTCCCCCCACCCTACTCATCCTCATGATTGATAGTTTTATTAGAATTACATGCAGTGGAGAAAGGATACCAGGTAGTCAAAATTTTACCTGTGAAATATGAGAAAGTTATATGAGATGATCTTATAAGATTTCCACCTACTCTAAAAATTCATGATTGTGAGGATCAAAACAGGTATAGAAAGGATTTGAAAAATATCAATAATAGGGCTTCAGACAACACACAATAAATTGATTCCCTTCTTAGGAAGCATTTCTTAAGGTTTTATTGCCTTTCTGAAATTTTTTAATCGAAATATAGTTGATTTACAATTTTGTGTTGATTTCTGCTGTATAGCAAAGTGATTCAGTTATACATATTTATGCATTCTCTTTCATATTCTTTTCCATTATGGTTTATCACAGGATATTGAGTATTGCTCTGCTATACAGTAGGACCTTGTTGTTTATCCTGTTTTTTAAATTTTTAAAGTAATACATATTTATTACTGAAAATTTAGAAAACCGAGAAAATCTAACTGCCCAAAGAAGACCTCTGATAATGTTTCAGTGAATATCCAAATTGTTAAAGAATTTGATCGATTTGAATTAAAAGAAGGCAAACCTGACTAAAGTCTGTTGCAAATTCTCTTGGTCTTTCATGTTTATAGACCAAGTTGAATACCAAATCTTGGCATTTATGCTCCTAGTAACAGTGAGCAGACTTTTCAGTTAATTATGGCCTGTATGCACTTTTGAAGGTCTTATTCCTCTAATCACTTACTACTGGCTGCTCTGCATTGTGCTTTAGTCAATAAAAATGCATGTCATTAACATCCAGTCACTGCTGCTCTATCCTGCATTACAAAACTTCATCAAAATGCACAGCTTGTCCTGACATAGTTCTGAAAGGTCTTTATATAAACGAGAATGGTGAGGTGGGTGTGGGTTGAATGGAACCCATGGTTATTTTTGTGTTCATTCTACTCATTCATTCCTGCATGCATCATTCATTTATTCATTCATTCAACAATTTTTAATTGAATTCCTATGATATGCCAGACACTTACAGGGTAGTAGAGAAATAAATGTGAACAAAACATATATGGTTTCTTTCCTTTCATAGTCTTGAGTTAAATGGGAAATTTGGAAAAAGTAAACAAGTCAGTGAAATAATTACAAACTATAATATGTGCTGTGAAGGAAGCAAACAGTGTTGAAAAGTAGAAAATTTAGACCAGACGAGTTTCATCTCTGCTTCAAACCATCCATAGCTCTGCACTGCTTATGTGATGGAGCCAACTCCTCAGCATGGCATTCGAGGTTCTTTATAATATGGCCCCTACCTGATAGTCCCAGCTTCCCATTGTGCCCAGCACTCAGACACATGCAAATATTCAGTGCTGTCTGGACATGTATGTAATGCCAAGGAGCTCAGGTTTTGACTTTCCAATAGTGATACAGAATCATTGAGTGGTTCCAAAGTGAAGTAGTGACACAAGCTCATAAGATGTATGCTTTGGATGGCTACTTTTCAGAGTGAAGTGTGCAGGAGGACCTGGTCAGGTGGATGCATGAGGATCTGTTAGGAAGCATCAGCAGGGTTTCACAATAGGATAGCATCACCTGAAGTGTCAGTGGGTATAAGCAGATCTACGAAATACTGAGTTCAGTTCAGTCGCTCAGTCGTGTCCGACTCTGTGACCCCATGGACTGCAGCTCGCCAGGCCTCCCTGTCCATCACCAACTCCCGGAGTTTACCCAAACTCATATCCATGGAGTCAGTGATGCCATCCAACCATCTCATCCTCATCCCCACAGGAGACTGACCCAGACTTGCCTGTGAGTGTCCAGGAGTCTCCAGTGGAGGCGTAGGTCAGCTGTGGCCTGCTGCAGGGTTGGGGGCACTGAGTGTAGCAGTGTGTGCATGGGATCTTTTGAAGGAGGTCACCATTATCTTCATTACCTCCACCATAGTTTGCCCCAGGTAAATAGCAGGGAGAGAACACAGCTCCACCCGTCAACAGAAAATTGAATTAAAGATTTACTGAGCATGGCCCCTCCCATCAGTACAAGACCCAGTTTCCCCCTCAGTTAGTCTCTCCCATTAGGAAGCTTCCATAAGCCTCTTATCCTTCTCCATCAGAGGGAAGACAGACTGAAAACCACAATCACTAACCAATCTAGACACATGGACCACAGCCTTGTCTAACTCAATGGCACTATGAGCCCTGCCATGTAGGGCCACCCAAGATGGACGGGTCATGGTGGAGAGTTCTGACGAAATGTGGTCTACTGGAGAAGGGAGTGGCAAACCACTTCAGTATTCTTGCCTTGAGAACCCCATGAACAGTATGAGATACTGAAGAGATCCATTTTATAGGACCTGGCTGTGGGGGCCAGGAGACAGAGATAGCAAATGATTCCTAGCCTCCTGACCTTGAAGAGCTTGATAAGCTGCCAGCTGAGGCAGTAAAAGTAGCAGTAAAGCGGTGTTAGGGTAATAACACTACTTTAATCAATATATAGATTCTTCCAGAGAAACTTGGAAATAATTTCTTCCTCTGGGGCTCATCAGAATCTTACAAGAAAAGTACCCAGACTTCTTGCCGATGGTGTTCTCACATCAAAAGACACGGCAGGAAAGGTTATTTTATAAGCCTCTAACCTGGCGTCTCACAAGGGTGGTCTGTAGGCTGAATCTGCTTACAGACCAATGAGCTATCTTCTTAAAACATGAGAAGTTCCCCATGACATTTCTGATTTCCAGCTTTTCTTATTTAAAAATGAGATCTGCTAACATTTTCATGACAACTATTGACTGGAAGAGGGATGACCCTCTCCTTCCAAAGACTCCAGTTCACCAAGGGCCTCACCACTCCCCAATGTCCATCTGGAAAGTTGGAAAGTTCTGAGTGACTGCTCTGCACATGGTCTCTTGTGCGGTATGTGCAGGGACTTCTCAGTCTGAGACCCCGGGGCACGTGGGTGAGGTTGTAAACACAGTCGTCCTTCTCTGTTCTAGGAAGCGTGGACTTTCTCCCCACTGCCCCTTCTCTGCTCCTCTGCTGGCCCTGGAGTGTCCCATGCCATGGCTGCTTTCCCCACTCCTAGGTCTCTCCCCCAAAGTGTGTGCCAGTGCCTTCATGGGGTCAAACCCAACACTCCGCCCTGGCAAGGAGTCCTACAGGTGAACTGTAGTCCATCCATTATTTAGGCTCTGTTGGCAATAACACTTTTAGTGATTTTCATAGGAACAATTATAAAGCACTTAGTCTGGATATACAACTCCTTCAGGGACCCTCAGGGTAGACATTATTATTGCCATGTTACAGATGTGGAAACAGAGGTACAGAGAAGCACCTTGCACAAGGTTGGGTGATTAGGAAGAGAGAAGAATCTAGGTTAAATCCTTAGCATCTACTCTTGAAGAATTTCTTGACTGATAATACATTTTTAAATAAAAATCATTCCTATGGCATCTATTTTTTTAAAACTTGATTATGATGCATATTTGGAATTACCTTGAAGCAGCCATATCTATTTGGAGTTGCTGATTGACTCTAGATATGCACCATATGCTTTCCTGTCCTGCCTCTTCGTGCATGGATTTCTCCTGTGTGGGTTGTGGGTCACTCCTCCTTCTTTTTGCCAATGTGAATCCATGCTCTGGAAGCTTCCAGTTGTAATCTACATATACCTCTTTTAAATATTTTTTAATTTAATTTTTTAAATTGAAGTATAGTTGACTTAGAATGTTGTGTTACTTTCAGGTCTAAAGCAAAGTGATTCAGATATATATTTATACCTATATATTGTTCTGTCACCAAGTCATGTCTGACTCTGTGACCCACATGGACTGCAGCACACCAGGCCTCAACGTCCCTCATCATCTCCCAGAGTTTGCCCAAGTCCATATTTTGTCAGAATTCTCCACTATGACCTGTCTGTCTTGGGTGGCCTTGCATGGCATGGCTCATAGTTTCATTGAGTTATGCAAGCCCCTTTGCCATGACAAGGCAGTGATCCATGAAGGGGATACACATATATGTATATGTCTACACATATATGTTCTTTTCACATTATTTTCCTTTGTAGGTTATTATAAAATATTGAGTATTGTTCCCTTTGCTATATCAGTTCAGTTCAATTCAGTCACTCAGTCGTGTCCGACTCTTTGCGCCCATATGAATCGCAGCATGCCAGGCCTCCCTGTCCATCACCAACTCCCGAAGTTTACCCAAACTCATGTCCATAGAGTCAGTGATGCCATCCAGCCATCTCACCTTCTGTCATCCCCATCTCCTCCTGCTCCCAATCCCTCCCAGCATCAGGGTTTTTCCAAATGAGTCAACTCTTCTCATGAAGTGGCCAAAGTATTGGAGTTTCAGCTTTAGCATCAGTCCTTCCAATGAACACCCAGGACTGATCTCCTTTAGGATGACTGGTTGGATATCCTTGCAGTCCAAGGGACTCTCAAAAGTCTTCTCCAATACCACAGTTCAAAAGCATCAATTTTTTGGTGCTCAGCTTTCTTTATAGTCCAACTCTCACATCCATACATGACCACTGGAAAAATCATAGCCTTGACTAGATGGACCTTTGTTGGCAAAGTAATGTCTCTGCTTTTGAATATGCTATCTAGGTTGGTCATAACTTTCCTCCCAAGGAGTAAGTGTCTTTTAATTTCACGGCTGCAGTCACCATCTGCAGTGATTTTGGAGCCCCAAATATAAAGTCTGACACCGTTTCCACTGTTTCCCCATCTATTTGCCATGAAGTGATGGGACCAGATGCCATAATCTTAGTTTTCTGAATGTTGAGCTTTAAGCCAACTTTTTCACTCTCCTCTTTCACTTTCATCAAGAGGCTCTTTAGTTCCTCTTCACTTTCTGCCATAAGGGTGGTGTCATCTGCATATCTGAGGTTATTGATATTTCTCCTGGAAATCTTGATTCCAGCTTGTGCTTCTTCCAGCCCAGTGTTTCTCATGATGTACTCTGCATATAAGTTAAATAAGCAGGGTGACAATATACAGCCTTGACGTACTCCTTTTCCTATTTGGAACCAGTCTGTTGTTCCATGTCCACTTCTAACTGTTGCTTCCTGACCTGCATATAGGTTTCTCAAGAGGCAGGTCAGGTGGTCTGGTATTCCCATCTCTTTCAGAATTTTCCACAGTTTATTGTGATCTACACAGTCAAAGGCTTTGGCATAGTCAATAAAGCAGAAATAGATCTTTTTCTGGAACTCTTTTGCTTTTTTGATGATCCAGTGGATGTTGGCAATTTGATCTCTGGTTCCTCTGCCTTTTCTAAAACCAGCTTGAATATCTGGAAGTTCACGGTTCATGTATTGCTGAAGCCTGGCTTGGAGAATTTTGAGCATTACTTTACTAGCGTGTGAGATGAGTGCAATTGTGTGGTAGTTTGAGCATTCTTTTGCATTGCCTTACTTTGGGATTGGAATGAAAACTGACCTTTTCCAGTCCTGTGGCCACTGCTGAGTTTTCCAAATTTGCTGGCATATTGAGTGCAGCACTGGAATTCCATCACCTCCACTAGCTTTGTCTGTAGTGATGCTTCCTAAGGCCCACTTGACTTCTCATTCCAGGATGTCTGGTTCTAGGTCAGTGATCACACCATCGTGATTATCTGGGTCGTTAAGATCTTTTTTGTACAGTTCTTCTGTGTATTGTTTGCTATGGCAACCCACTCCAGTGTTCTTGCCTGGAGAATCCCAGGGACGGGGGAGCCTGGTGGGCTGCCGTCTCTGGGGTCGAACAGAGTCAGACACGACTGAAGCGACTTAGCAGCAGCAGCAGCAGGTCCTTACTGGTTATCTGTTTTCAATTCAGTTCAGTCGCTCAGTCATGTCTGACTCTTTGCGACCACATGAATCACTTTAGTAGTGTATATATATTAATCCCAATCTCCTAATTTATCCCTCTCCTTTTCTTTCCCCTTCGGTAACCAAAAGTTTATTTTCTATGTCTGGGTCTATTTCTGTTTTGCATGTAAGTCATTTGTATCATTTTTTTAGATTCCACATATGAGCAATATTGTATGATATTTGTCTTTTTCTTTCTAACTTATTTCACTTAGTATGATAGTTTCTAGGTCCATACATGTTGCTGAATATACCTCTTATGTGTGGCATGGACATACTTTCTGAGGCAGTCTTGATTTCAAATATTTGTTTCTATTGTTATACTTTCTCAGAGCTTGTGTCCAGGCCATAGAATCTTAATTCAAAATATATGACCATGGTGTGTATACAGTCCTTCTAATCTCTACTGAAATTTTTATTTATTTATTTATTTAATTTTATTTAATTTAACTTTACAATATTGTATTGGTTTTGCCATATATATATTTTTTAATTGCCTGTGAGTCTCCCTTATGAGACAGTGAGATCCTAAGGGTAGAAATCACATCTTACTCATATGCATGCTCCAGTCTGGCTTAATTGATAAAGAGCATTGCATGGAATGAGAAGAGTTTACCTTGTATCCATCTAGATGTCAGTTTTTATGTCTTTTTCACTTAATAGCGTGTTCAGATTCCTTTTTCTCTCTCCTTATCAAACCAGCTTGTTTGGAGAAGGAAATGGCAACCCACTCCAGTATTCTTGCCTGGGAAATCCCATGAGCAGAGGAGCCTGGCAGGCTACAGTCCATGGAGCTGCAAAAGAGTCGGACACGACTTATTGATTAAACAACAAACTCATTAGCTACTCCAAACCAGCTTGGTCGAAATGATGAAACTCACTCTGAGGCATCAGAGATTAATACCAATTTTGTGTGGTAGTTCGTTTTCAATTGGCATCAAAGACTTTGTCCAGAAGCATCCACAAGGAAAAGGTCGGTGACCAAAATCCCATGTGTGTGAGGGCAAGTACATATTGAAATGGACAGGATGGTAGGTTTGGAGCAGAGGTTCTGAACCAATGATGATTTTCCCCTTCTTCTCCCCACTCAAAGAAATGTCTGGAGACATTCTTGGTTGTCTTAACCTGGGGAGGGATGCTCTACTGGCATCTAATGGGTAGAAGTGAGGGATCCTACAGTTCACAAGACAGCCCCCAGAACAAAGAATTTTCCAGCCCTATATGTCAATAGTACTAAAGATGAAAAATTCAGATTGAGAGGGTTTCCTATTGCAGCTGTAACAAATTTTCCTGAACACAGTGGCTTAAAACAGCACAAATTTATTACAGTTCTGGAGGTCAGAAGTCTGAATGGATTTCACTGGGCTAAAAATCACGGTGTCAGCAGGACCGTGTTCCTTCTGGAGTTTCTAAGGGAGAATACATGTCCATGCTTTTTCCAGCTTCTAGAGGCCACTCAGATTTGTTGACTTGTTCCTCCTGCGCTTCTTCAAAGCCAACAATGTCAGGCCAAGTTCTTTGGGGCCATGCCTTGACCTTTTTCCACTTTCACTTAAGGACCTGTTTCACCTAAGACCCCTGATTATACTGGGTCTATCCATATAAGCCGGGATAATTTCCCTGTTTTCAGGTCATGTGATTAGCAACCCTAATTGCACCTTTGACCTTAATTCCCTTTTGCTCTGTAATCTAACATACTCCTAAATTTGGAGATTAGGATGTGGGCATTTTTGGAGGCCATTATTCTGCCTACCACAGAGGTCTGCCCTTATCCTACAAGTGTTGGCACAACACAATCCTAAATCAAATGCATTTACTGGCGTTATCAAAACTAGTTTGCAAGTCATTTAAGTAATGCCCACATACGATGATATGACTTTAAAATAATTAAGTGTTGACTGATCAAGATATATAATTGATCTCATTCCCCTTCAATTGTGGTTACTTACTGACCAAGGCCTGCAAAATGACCTCCTATGGCTTTGTTTCCTGAACTATAGGACTTGTTATGGGCTCTGGACTCAACCACACTGGCCTCCCAGTGTCCTTACCTGATAAGAGGTTTATACACGAGGATCAATAGCCAAATGGAAATCAATATGCCTTTTCATTAAGTGCCAGAGGCAACAACTCCTAGTATAAAAAGAGGAATCCAAGCGACTTCACTCATCTTCCCTGAAAATGTAAGATATCAGCCTAAATCTCCTACCCAGTTATAGGCAGAGTGCAGGTGGATGAGAAAGAACCCAAGGTGGGCCTGCCCAGAGGTAGAGGTCCTGTTGAAGGGAGCAAGGTAGTGTGCATGAGGACCAATCATTGTCTGCTCCCACAAGTCAACCTGAAAAATGAGGTTAAAGAAAAAGCTAACATGAGTTTAGGTGGACTATTGGACAGTTGCACTACCCTTAGGAGGTATATTGGAATCCGGGGGGCTTTAGCAAAAAGATTGGGGTTACCAATAGTGAACAGAATGGGCAGTGGAGAGAGTACTGGTATTGGAATCAGAAATTTCAGTGTGCTGGTGCTGGCTCAACTCTGCCTGGAAAGTCTGCCTTGCATAGCCTTCCAGGGCTTAAGCCACTGCCTGCCACTGTCCTACAGCCTGGTGTTCCAGCCCCCTTCAAGCAGGGCAGGTGCATGCAAATCATTACTATTCTATTATTACTGTTACTTTCTCTACAGAAAATGCACCAGTAGATCGGTGGTCATTACTTTAAGAACACAGTAGGAACATAGCTCTAATTTCAGGCACTCTCTAGCTTTTGATAGTCAGACCTGAATGCCTGGCATGTCACAGAGACTGTGGTCCTGTTGTTTCCTGAGTTGCACATGAGCCCAGGGGAACATTCTGTTTTGGAGCCACCAATATGATTTATTTGAAAGTCTGTAATGAACACGTGCTTCAAATGAAAGAATCAGAATGGTACTGCCAGGACTCAGCCTGTTAGGCTAATGCTCTGCAGGGAGGTAGCTTGAAATTGCTTGTATGAAGGGAATGGAACAGAGTGGAGAAAGGGAGCCTGCAGGCAGCCAGAGGTCCCCTATTTCTTCATCTTCAATTTGAAAGCGTCTGGGATGCCAGCTGCAGTTGGCAGAGTGGTGACGCTGGTGTTGGCCTGGAAGGCTGGCTGGGCTGGAGAAGTGCCTTCCTTGCATCCCACAGTCTTCCCAAACTCGCTTTTGCTGGCTCCCTTTCCTCTCTTTGGGTGAGAATCAGGAAAGAACAGAACCCAGTGTCCCCACAGTGCCAGGGTGAAGCAGGTCACTGTTCTGGTGACAGATGGAATGGCTGTGCCCCGCTGGCACTAGCACATACATGCCATCAACCTGGAGAAGGATCCAGGGGCTCTGGGTGGACACTGGCCTCACAACCTAGATGGATGACCTTTTGGGCAACATAAAAAGCATTCTTTCAAGTGAGTGAATGACCCAGAGATGATGGCATTGTATTTGTTAGTGCCAGTGGGGCACAGCCATTCCATCTGTCACTGGAAGTGTGACTTGCTTCACTCTGGCACTGTGGGGATGCTGGGTTCTGTTCTTCTTTCCTGACTCAACTGGGGACCTCAGAAAGTGCTGATATTGCCATTTGCAGCATATCTTGCTCCTTAAAGCCTCAGCAAAAATCCAAAGCCTCATATGCGCCCATCAGCCCTCCCTGGACTATATGGGAGTATATTCATCTCTTTCAGCCACTGTGACAAATTACTACAAACCTAGTGACTGAAAACTACACACAGTTTTAGAAGTCAGAAATCCAAAACCAAGATGTCAGCAGGGCTGTGTTCCTTCTAGAGGCTTCAGGAAGAGACTATTACCTTCCCTTTTTCAAAATCTAGAAGCCACCTGTACTCCACTCCATTCCAACTTTTGTCATCACATCTCCTGCTACAGACTCTGAGTCTCCTGCATCTCTCTTGTCAGAACCTTGTGATTACATCGGGCATAATCTCCCCATCCTGAGATCCTTAACTTAATCATATCTGCAAAGTTCCCTCCACTGTCAGGTAAAAGATTCTGAGACTGAGAGCCGAACGTCTTTTGGGAGGGGGGCTGGCTATTTCTCAACCTACTAGTATAGGAGCATCACAGTTGGTGGTGTGGGATGGGGAGACCACATCCAACCTTTGCCCCATCCAGCCTGGCAATGCCTCCTTCAGTGTGGTGGCACCAGACCCCAGGTCAAAGGGCAGCTCTGGACTCCACCTGCTAGGATAGGCGTATCCCAGACACTGCCCATAACCTCTCTCCTGATGCTACTCATCTCCCACCACCTGCCAGTGACCTTGCAGCTCCTTCCCTCCTTGCTCACTTTTTCTTCATCACTAGAGCAATTGGGTTGTGCCATTTCCCTTGTTCTATCCTTGGATTCTATCCAGGAACCTCAGAGGGTGTGTTTTCTCACTTATTAGTGGAATGCATATTTTTCCATAGGTATTAGTTTCCTGCATTTCAGACTCTTTTGTTGACTATGAGGGCTATTCCATTTCTTCTAAGGGATTCTTGCCCACAGTAGTAGATATAATGGTCATCTGAATTAAATTTGTCCATTCATGTCCATTTTGGTTCACTGATTCCTCAATTTGTCGATTTGATTCTCTTACTCATGTCCTACTTCTGCACCTTGTGACCCTACTCAATTGACCATTTTCCCCAGAAAGCTTGCCATGGCCTAACACGTCCTGTGAAGTCTGGGCACATTCATGTTACAGCAGAAATGCAGAGGTATGCCATCTCTTGACACCAAAGAGAAGAGTCTGAGGGTAGCATATGGGAACAGGGATGAGGTCTCAGTGCTTCCTTGTCTCTTGTGAGTAGAACATCAGGCATGATGAGCAGGGGCAGAGAAGTAGAACCAGTGGGACAACTTAGGGGCAGGAAGCAGAGAGATTTGTCATAGGTGAGGGTGCCTCATGAGGAGACCTGCTTGAAACAGAGGATACAGTCACTGCCTAGGGTAGCTGTGGCGGGGGCTGGGGCAGTTGTTCTCAAGAAGACAGACTAAGAACCCAAGACAAGACCTGGAGCAACAAGAGAAGATCAGGAACCTCAGGGGGTGTGTTTTCTCACTTATTAGTGGAATGCATATTTTTCCATAGGTATTAGTTTCCTGCATTTCAGACTCTTTTGTTGACTATGAGGTCTATGCCATTTCTTCTAAGGGATTCTTGCCCACAGTAGTAGATATAATGGTCATCTGAATTAAATTTGCCCATTCATGTCCATTTTAGTTCACTGATTCCTCAAGATGTTGACATTCACTCTTGCCATCTCTTGCTTGACCACATCCAATTTACCTTGATTCATGGACCTAACATTCCAAGTTCCTATGCAATATTGTTCTTTACAACATTGGACTTTATTTTCACCACCAGACACACCCACAACTGAGCGTCATTTCCGCTTTGGCCCAGCAGCTACTATAACAAATTCCCCAAAATTTGGTATCTTAAAATAGAAGAAATTTATTCTCCCACTGTTCTGGAGATCTGAAATCAGTATCAGTGGGCTGAAAGCAAGGTGTAGGATGGCACTCCTTTTGGGCGCTCTGGGGAAAATCTGTTCCTTGCCTCTTTCAGCTTCTGATGGCAGCTGGCTTTCCTTGACTTGTGGCTACTTCAGTCTCTGCTTCTGCAGTCACATTGCCTTTCTTCCCTGTGTGAATTGTCACTGTGCTCTTTTATAAGGACGCTTGTAATCACATTATAGCCCATCCTGGTATTCCAGGATAATCTCTGCATGTCAAGATCCTTGATTTAGTCACACCTACAATGGTTCTTCTTCTTTATAACATTTACAAGTTTCAGTAGTTAAAACCTGTTATATTTGAGTGACCGATTTTCAACCCATGACACCATCTTTACACCAGCCTTGTCAATGGCCATGGATGAAGAAGGGAGATGAGTGACCACAGTGACATTTCCGGTCTCTCGTCATAGCTCTGACCTTTGGAAAATCAGTCACACGGTGAATGCCAGTGATGATGGGCCTGACATTCTTAGAGAAAAGTGCATCTACAAGATGCTCCAGGCTCAACTTGTATTTCCTGCCCCAGAGGTAGAATCAGCTCTAGATAAACCATGACGTCTTGCGTTAGAGAATGGTAATAGAGTCACTAAGTGCTCATTGCTACTGCAGTGTCACTGCTTTTAGTCCCTTTTAGCTGAAAGAGCAAGAAAATATGTGTGTTTACTAACCTGTGTTTTTCTAAGTGGCTGTTCACCTTAGATTGGGTATTTCTTGGATTCTTCCCCTTTATATTCCTAATAGCAATAGAATTGTTGGGTCCCAGCAACAAGGTCCATCAGCAGGACAAGTCTATTAAAATTCACATAACGAATGAGTCTGAATGGACTTTATCCTAATGATACATATTTGTCAAGCTGTATCCTCATAGTCTCCCTTCTGTACTTCATAAGGTCTTACCCTGGGACTTAGACTCATTTCCTTTTACATACCATGCCTGGCTGGCCCTTTAACTTCTACTTATGCAAATTTCTCCAATTTTTTCTAGGTCCAACCTGGATGATTGCATGCATGTGTTTCCATGATCATAATTCATCAAATTGTGTATCTAGGATTTATACAAATTTTCAAATGTATGCTTGTTGTTCAGTTGCCCAGTCCTGTCCAACTCTTTGCGACCCCATGGACTGCAGCACACCAAGCTTCCCTGTCCTTCCCAGAGTTTGTTCAAACTCATGTCCATAGAGTTGATGATGCCATCCAACCATCTCATCCTCTGTCGTCCCCTTCTCCTCCTGCCCTCAATCTTTCCCAACATCAGGGTCTTTTCCAGCGAGTCAGCTCTTTGTATCAGGTAGCTATATTTTCAATAAAACATTTACTTAAAAAGATACGTTTGATCTAGGTAGAAGACATCAATGACTTTGCTCCCATGAGGTTGAAAGTAAACTTCATGATACTAAAAATAAAACAGTTTTTATGCATCAGTTAAAATGTATTTGTCTTGAAGAAACCCCATCTCAAATTGGTTTAAACAAGGATTTTATTATCTTAGGTTTTAGGAAGTTTTGAGGTAGGAGGACTTCAGGGACATCTGCTTTGGTGGCCCAGTGATGGCACCGAGGACCAAGGTCTGATGGTCTGCTCAGGCCCCCTGGGCACTGACTGTGTCCTCGGTGTCAGCAGCCACACTGAAGCATCACTGTCAGACCTCTCAGTACTCAGAGCATCTCTTCCTGTGGCTCCCCCTAAAGAGCACGGGAACCTTCCCAACAGCTTCCCCCTCTCACAAAAATCTTCCCTTCAACACACCCTGAGTCAGAATTTTAAAAGAAAAGGGAGGAGTCTTGGTATCTTTATGTAGGTAACAAATGCTATCCAGAGTTTCCTTCTGAAGAAGAAAGCTCTTTCAGGCAGACTCACATTTCTGGGATTTTTCCTCAGATCAGATCAGATCAGTCGCTCAGTCGTGTCTGACTCTTTGTGACCCCATGAACCGCAGCACGCCAGGCCTCCCTGTCCATCACCAACTCCCGGAGTTCACTTAGACTCACGTCCATCAAGTCAGTGATGCTATCCAGCCATCTCATCCTCTGTCATCCCCTTCTCCTCTTGCCCCCAATCCCTCCCAGCATCAGAGTCTTTTCCAATGGGTCAACTCTTCGCGTGAGGTGGCCAAAGTACTGGAGTTTCAGCTTTAGCATCTTTCCTTCCAAAGAAATCCCAGGGCTGATCTCCTTCAGAATGGACTGGTTGGGTCTCCTTGCAGTCCAAGGGACTCTCAAGAGTCTTCTCCAACACCACAGTTCAAAAGCATCAATTCTTTGGTGTTCAGCCTTCTTCACAGTCCAACTCTCACATCCATACACGACCACAGGAAAAACCATAGCCTTGACTAGACAGACCTTTGTTGGCAAAGTAATGTCTCTGCTTTTGAATATGCTATCTAGGTTGGTCATAACTTTCCTTCCAAGGAGTAAGCGTCTTTTAATTTCATGGCTGCAGTCACCATCTGCAGTGATTTTGGAGCCCAGAAAACTAAAGTCTGACACTATTTCCACTGTTTCCCCATCTATTTCCCATAAAGTGATGGGACCGGATGTCATGATCTTCGTTTCCTGAATGTTCAGCTTTAAGCCAACTTTTTCACTCTCCTCTTTCAATTTCATCAAGAGGCTTTTTAGTTCCTCTTCACTTTCTGCCATAAGGGTGGTGTCATCTGCATATCTGAGGTTATTGATATTTCTCCCAGCAATCTTGATTCCAGCTTGTGTTTCTTCCAGTCCAGCGTTTCTCATGATGTACTCTGCATATAAGTTAAATAAGCAGGGTGACAATATACAGCCTTGACGTTCTCCTTTTCTTATTTGGAACCAGTGTGTTGAAGCCCAAGAATACCGGAGTGGGTAGCCTTTCCCTTCTCCAGGGGAACTTCCTGACCTAGGAATTGAACCGGGGTCTCCTGCATTGCAGGCAGATTCTTTACCAGCTGAGCTATCAGGGAAGCCTGGGATTTTTCCTAACCACCCTTAAATACGTATTTGTTGGCTCTTCTCTGCCTTGTCTTCCGATACTGTTGGAATCTGGTTTGACTGGCCATCACTCTCCTGACCTGCTAGAGGAAAAAATGGGCAGTGAAGGGTCAGGCAATACCTGTTAGGAAGGAGATGCCTTGGCAGTTATCATAGACCAGGAAACAGCTACAATGGCCTGAGCAGGGCTGCAGGGTTGGTAAAACAGGTCCTAGACCTGGCTCCTGGCCCAGGATTTTGGAGGTGGGCTCAGTGCCTCACAAGTGTTCCTTCAAATTTTTAAGCACCATTCTCATTTTATATTTTGATGATAAACTTATTAATATCTTTCTCCCTTCTCTTCTGTAAACTCCTCAAGACTAGGGAGCATGCCATCTATTTTGCTTAGCTTTGTATATCCAGCTTTGTACAGCATCCAGAATAGCATCTGGGACATATGGGGGTTTGCCACTACTGCTTGAATCAGTGAATATAGTGGAAAGGTATTGGTTTTGAGAACAAACCAATGTGGGTTCATTGCCCAACCCAGGGGGACATTTCAGCTTTTGGCTTTCATATAGGGTCACTTAACTTCTCTGAATCTAAGGAGAACACTACCTTTCAGTCATGTCCGACTCCTTGGGACTCCATGGACTGTAGCTCACTAGACTCCTCTGTCCATGGAATTCTCCAGACAAGAATACTGAAATGGGTAGCCATTCCCTTCTCCAGGGAATATTCCCAACCCAGGGAACAAACTCAGGTCTTCCACACTGCAGGTAGACTCTTTCCCATCTGAGCCACCAGGGAATCCTTTAGGAGAGCTTAGTATGTGTTAGTGTGTCCCTTTAGGAGAACTTAACACATGGTAATGTGTACCTTGTTTTTCACTCCCCGACCCCAAACCCCACCAGACTGCTTCTTATGAATCACATAGGAACCAAATGCTCATCTCTTAGAATGGTTATGGAAATTAAATGAAGTAAAATGTGTGAAAGAAAGTGCTTTGTAAAAATTCATGCTACAATTACAAGGATCGTCATTTAAACAGGAGAGTGGAAGAGCCCTGAAGTCTGTGTCCAGCTCACAAGCTTCTAAAAAGTATACAAAACTTCTTACCCTGCAATTGATTTAGCTATGTGTCATTTAAAGACCTCAGTGGCATTTTTGAAGGTTGATTATGCAAAGCAAAATTGACTATATTTTTAAACATTTTTGTATTATTGATACTCTGACATTTGGAGCCTTGATCTTGGAGAGACTGCCCCTCCCAGGGCCAGCTAATTTCTAAAGGTAGCAAATGACTTTTCCAAGAGTGCACCTGTGATATACAAACCAGCCAACCCAGAGCCCACACCTACATCATCTCCTTTATTAAACTCACACAGAACAAGTCAGTATTCCTCCTGCCCTCAATTAGCCCAGAGCCAGGTCTCAAACACCCAGAGACCACCCACACAGCCCAGAGCCTGTTGAACTCCTTCAAACTTTCCCACCCTAAGCTTATGATTATATCTATCTTGCCTGGCCTATCCTATCTGGGGAAGACCCCTAAAAAGCTCTGGGCGCTGCTCTCCTCTCTCTCCTCTTCTGCCTCCTTACCCACCTTGTGGCCTTACATGGCATAGCATGGTATGCCTCTTGTTTCTAGGGATCTGTGACTATAAATTCCTTCTATCACAGTCTTGTCGGTGTCACAGGGACAAGGGAGCCTGGGGTCACCCCTGTCCTTTGGGCAGTGCGGGTGGAGAGCAGGAGTAAAGAAGAGAAAGGAATAAAAGAGAAACGCTTTAATCCTATCATCCTACCTCCCAGGTATCTATGTATCTATATATCAACATGTGTGTATTTTTAAAAAATTGGAGGTATACTGTTTATTATTTACTATAAAGCATATACATATAACATACAAGCAAATGGAGTTACACTATAATATTGGCATTTAGCTACCTTTTGTTAGCAGCATTCTGTGTAGTTGGATCTTAGTAGTATTTTGCGTAAATTGGCACTTTTCAAGTTTGGTTGTGCTTCATAATAACGTGGGGAGCTTAAACCTTTTTGTAAATCCCAGGGCTCTTTCCCACATATTACTGTGTCAGAATTTCTAGGTTTGAACACTGCATTTTTTGCAAGCCCCCCCGCCCCGGAGGCTCTGACACAGCCCAGCCTACTGCGACTCATTTTCAGAACCACTGGTGTCCGCATACCGTCGTGAGCAGTCAGAAGTGGCAGAGGGCCCGGCACCACCTGCAGCACACGGTGAGAGCAGAGGATCCAGGAAGGGCCCACTGCAGGGTTTCTGGCTTTCTCCTTGAGAGCATCATAGTCAGCGTCCTGAGGCTGACATGGAAGAGAGGACTCCGGGAAAGAGGAAAGGCTGATCGAAATGAAGAAGGACTGGGGTCTTCCTGTGTGTGACCTCATTTTGGAAATTCCTCACATGACATATCATCTACCCCCGACCCTGTATCTCGTCTTCCAATAAGACCACCACAGATATCTATCCCCCACTTTTTTTTTTTTTTTCCTGTGAGCGTCTCTGATCATTACTTTCATCCTCTTCAACTCTTCCCTGAGGGCTGGTCCCTGCTGCTGTGTCTGGGTGTCTGCTCAGGGGACGATGGCATCACAGCTGACTCCAGCTGAGCGGCTTCCTCACACCCTCACAGACACCCCTCAGATCTCAGCTCTAGTCCCACCCTGGGGCTGAGAGAGGCTCTAAGCCCTTGTGAGTGAAAACATGGTCCCAGAGCAGCAACAGTAATCTCACCTGGAAGCTTGTTAGAAACACAGAATCTCAGGCTGAATCCAAACCTGCATTTCCCCCAAATCCCAGGGGATTCCCATACACATGGAAGCCCTGTTCTAACGGGTAACATCTTCCAAAGAGCACAACTGCTTCCAGTGCCCTACCCTCAAGGACCTGGTTCAAGGGTGGCATCAGAGGCTGCACGTTCAGGCAAGCCACCAAGAGGCTCAGGAAGGAACTTGGCCCTGCAGCTTCGTCACTGGATTGGCCAGAAGCTCCCCAAGTTTAAGGTGAGGGTTCAAGCCATTCTCCAAGAGGGTTTCAAGCCCTGGCACTTTATGGAGGCCTGCAGCTGTGCTGGTTGGTGATCCTGGTGACACCTGGCTGCTATTGTTCGGGGAGAATAAGGACCAGCAGGGACAGTATCGCTGCAAAAACTGACTAAAGAGACCAGGGTGCTTTCTGTGTCTGGAGTGACAGGCCCAGTTCTGTTTGGGAAAAAACACAATGGCTCTTTATTCACTGGATGTTGCAGGATTTCAATGTCAGACACCAGCCAGATAGACCAGGGGATGATTAAGAGACAAAATGCAAGGCATTGTGTGCACGTCACCCTGAAAGCACTATTGTAACAGCCTTTGTTCACGCAGCCCCTGCCTGGGCCCCTCCACCTTCCTCAGAAATACCGTAGATCTTGGACATGCTCAGGTCTGTTCAGCTCTTCTCAGGAAAATGAGAGTGAAGCTACAGCAAATTCTGATGGAGTCTTCCAAGGGTGAGTGGGGAGGGGGAGATGCAGGGGTAAAGGGCAGGTGGACAGGTGACAGCGAGGCTTGGTTAAGTCAGACCACCGCGGATCAAGGAAGAGGTGTTGGTAGGCAGATCAATAAATGTTGTACTGGGCTCTGAGGAGAAGAAAGATGAGGACAGAGAAATGTTACCAGTGGTTCACACTATGAGACATAATGTCAGGAAGCCCAAGTTCAAGTCCCACACCCCACTTAGGGCTACGTGGCTTGGGCATTTTGCGTGTCCTTTCCGAGTCTCATTTTCCTCATCTGCGAAGTGCAGGTACTGATATTTGCCTCATGAGGGGATGCGACAATGAAATGAAATGGAGCACGAAAAAGTAGCTAGCCTACTTGGCACAAAAATCATAAGTTCTAGTTCAGAAAACGTCGCTTTCTGTTGTCTGTCACCTAATACAGACCACTGCCCCTAGCCCTGCCAGTTCCACACCCTAAGAAAGAGTCAAGGCCTGATCCCCAAAAGCAGTGTTGGCGGAGGGGACGGGGCAAGTCTAGTGGCAGTGAGAACTATGACACGTGTCCTGGTGGTCATTCATTATGGTCTGAGCTAAGGCGGGGCGTATGGGAATGGAGAAAAGGCAGCAATTTTAAACAGGATCTGATGTCATCAAATTTGCATAGAATCATCACTTTCAGGTGCTCTGAGTGAGCCGGCCTGTGTTTTTGCCCTTTGAATTATTTGACTGTTTCACATGAACTGTCCTATTGTCCAATCCCTGCTCCACTCATTCTTGCCCTCACCTGGTAAAGAAGGACCACTCCGTGCTCTCAGTTTCCAGAGGCTGCTGCTTAGGAACAGTCCTGCCCGCTACCATGCTGTGTCAGCCCGGTCTTGGAGGCCGGTCTTCTTTCTGTGGCCTTTATGGGATTCCCTTCCTCAGAACCCTGGCCCTAATGCTACGTCAAGTGAGCTTCCCTGTGAAGTCATCCCAGTTCCTCAGGAGAGGTTGGCCTCCACTCCCCCTGGTGCGACTGCTTCTTTCAAGCAGGCTTGGTGTGCAGCCAGGGCCCCTCCTCATCCTGGCCACCTTACCCAGCCCTTTGGCAGGCTGAGTGCTGGCAGTGCCTCTCTCCCCATGTGTATTCTACTTTAACAGAGGGGGACAAAGCAGCCCCAATGGGTCTAAACTGGAGTTGCCAAGGTGGCCAACGCAGTGATGGATACCACAGGACACCAAGTTGCCTCTCTCCTGTGAAGAACAAGGCCTGTCTTCCTGGGCTGTGCTGGGCACCCAGCTCTTCCCTTTAGTGCAAGTTCACTCTCTCTCAGGCCGAGAGCAGGCTCACCCCCACCCATCCTCTGGACAAGCCCAAGTGCTGCTGTGTACCCGAGGTGGGTTCTGCTGGGCTTTACACTGGATGTCGAGTGCAGCTGTGTGTTCATATCTCATTCCCTTCCTTTGACTTGGGGGATTACTCTCTGCGAAGGGACCTTCAACTCTCATTGGTCAGGATGCTGACAATTCCCGGTCTCCATGTTCTCCCCAGCTGGATCAGAGCTACTTGGAGATGGGTAGGCTGGACAGGCATAAGGGCATGCTGGGGGTGCTGGCCGGGGAGCACTAAAGGGTGCTGCAGGATGATAAGGGGTTCTAGACTCCTCCTCACTTTTACTTCTGGCAGGTCGAAAAACTTCCTTTCTGAGGACTCCTTGCTCTTTAATAAAGGCAATTCACCAGGCTTAGTTAGTAGTATTCTAACATACCCCAGATACCTTGGCTATTTGGCCTATTTGAACTGTCAGTCTTAGATTCATCTCACTTGATTTCCTTATTAACTTCTTTGTTTGGGGCAGAGGATTGAGATAATTCAATATATTACAGCTTCTCATGTTATAAATTTTAAGGGTTGGAAAATTTTAATAAAACTGATAGGCTTTCTCTATCTAGGGTAGATATGCCTAGTTTATTCATTCTGCAAATTTCAGAACACCTCCTTTTCATAACTGAGCTCCTACTGAATGCGAGGCTATGCACACACAAAATGTCCAGCACCACAATGTCCTTAAGAAACTGCCCTTATTTCCTTCTATGGCCTGGAGAATTCCTCAATTTGGCATGAGTTTTGCTGTGGATATCTTCTCCTTCACTTTAACCTCTGAACCTCATACTAACCTAAAGAATAAAGCAAAGATTCACTCTCTTACTCTCCTTTCTTCCCAAAGTGCCAATCTTGCCGAACTCTCTCTTATTTATTCACACCTTATTCCCAATCTTAGTTGCTCAAGCCATCTGACAGGTAGGCAAGAAGAAGCTCACATGTTCGTGGTTTTCTAGGGAATCACATTCTGATAACAGTTATGGAAATGAGTTGTTCTGGTCACACAAGGCACAGTGAAACACGGGGCTAGAAGGAATTGAACAACACGACTGAAGTGACTTAGCAGCAGCAGCAGGGTCCAAGATACCACCGTGGATGAGTTCCTCTGAACTGTCTGTCTCTCTCTGGTCTCTCCCCTCTCCTCTCTCCACTTGTGTTTCTCTGTACAGCTGCACCATTGTCCTTTATCAGTCAATTTTCTCTGCTTACTCATGGGTCCTACTGTCTTACAAGCTTGAAATGGTCCATTGTGACCTCTCCCATTTTATCGTATAAAATTTGGGTTTCAGTTCCCACTAAATGACTCATTCTCTTGGCCACAGTCTGTTGACGAGTCTGTGAATGAGCCCCCGTGGGTTGGTGGTCTACCTTGGTCTAATCTGCTTTAGCCAGAAGGTACTAGGCCACATCGGACCGAGCACTGGCCTGAATATTAAAGGCAGGACAGTGTCCTTCAGAAAAGACTGTGGGTGTGGAAAACACACTAAAGGGAGCCCATGCCAGCATTATTCCTGCCGTGGTGAGAATCTGAACTCATCTCTCTATTTCAAGAAAAGGAAGGTGGTCTCCATGGCAGGTGAACTCTGAGGCAGGGAGTTGCTGAGGGTATAAACTTCCTACAGAAAGAGCCTGCTGATTTGTAAGTAAATACTACTAATCCTCAAAGAATAAAAGAATGTGCTAAGGATCCCCTGTTATGTCTACTAAGAATGACCTTTTCTGGACTCTGCAGTCAGGAGTAGGTGGAGAGGGAGGTTACTCAACTTTAGCCATGGGCTTCCCTGGTGGCTCAGCTGGTAAAGAATCTGCCTGCAATGTGGGAGGCATGAATTTGATCCCCGGGTTGGGAAAATCCCCTGGAGAAGGGAACAGCTACCCACTCCAGTATTCTGGCTTGGAGAATTCCGTGGACTTAAGAGTTGGACATGACTGAGCGACATTCACTTTGTCCAGGGAAGCCTATTTGTCTGGCCTTCCACAGACTAGTCACAAGAGAGAAGCAAAGCTAATTCCCCTCTGTTTTATACCAAGGAAATTAGCAATGGGTATGTCTTGGGAAAGAGCTAATACAATCTGGATGGGAAACAAAGGAAAGATTGTTAGAAGTCAAAACGGGGTGCACAAAAAAGAAAACACTTTTTTTTTCTTTTTTAAAATTTATTTTATTTTATTTTTTTATTATTTTTTTTTATTTTTAACTTTACAATATTGTATTGGTTTTGCCATATATCAACATGAAAACACTCTTTTGATGGGGAGAAATTTTCCCTGGGGAGGTGTGGTCATCTTTCTCTAGAAAGCGGCTCCCTCAGTCCTACCTGGTGAGGTTTAATCTGAGTGATTTGAAGGCAGGAGGATGATACTGAGCATGCGCAGCTCAGCTCTACTCACTTTCTCTTGGGCTTGAGCTGTCCACAGGGTATAGAAGTTTTCTTCTGCTTCTTTATGTCTCCCCTGAGCTGCTAACTCACTGCTGTAGGAGAACCTGTCCTGGGTCAGTTTCAGGAAATTGGAGGGTAGAGAAGGCAGGGTGGCCTGAGGGCTTCAAGAAACAACTTCCAGAAATTCTTTAGCTTCACCCTTTTCTAAGTCCTCAGAGTTTTTCCCATTCAGCTTGCAGATGAGGTTGGGGGTAGCATGAGAAATACTCAAGGGAAGTTTTTATGAATTATGCTATAAAAGAGAACACATGACTTTTCTTATGATCCATTGCCTAAAATTCATAGGGCCAAAGTTACCTGTAAGAGAGGCTGAGAAATGCATAATGCAGCTGTGCCCAAGAGAAAGGGTAAATACAGATATTAGTGAGCAGTAGCTCTATGTGCCACAGTGCGTGCATGCACGCTTAGTCGCTCAGTCATGTCTGACTCTTTGCAACCCCATGGACTGCAACCTGCCAGGCTCCTCTGTCCATTGGGATTCTCCAGCAAGGTTACTGGAATGGGTTGCCATGCCCTCCTCCAGGGGATCTTTCCAACCCAGGGGTTGAACCCAGGTTCTCCCGCATTGCAGGTGGACTTTTTACCATCTGAGCCACCAGGTAAGTCCAAAAATACTGGAGTAAGTAGCCTATCCCTTCTCCAGGGGATCTTCCCGACCCAGGAATTGAAATGGGGTCTCCTGCGTTACAGGTGGGTTCTTTACCAGCTGAGCTACCAGGGAAGCCTATTTACCACAGTGAGTTCATTGTTAGCAAACTCTCTTGACTGCAGGTGGAGAAGGCAATGGCACCCACTCCAGTACTCTTGCCTGAAAAATCCCATGGACAGAGGAGCCTGGTAGGCTGCAGTCCATGGGGTTGCAGAGTTGAACACAACTGAGTGACTTGACTTTTACTTTTCACTTTCATGCTTTGGAGAAGGGAATGGCAACCCACTTCAGTGTTCTTGCTTGGAGAATCCCAGGGACGGTGGAGCCTGGTGGGCTGCCGTCTATGGGGTCGCACAGAGTCGGACACAACTGAAGCGACTTAGCAGCAGCAGCAGCTTGACTGCAGGTACAAGCCACATTTGTTAGTAATAATGGTGTTGTTCTAATCTCTCTCCTGTCATCCTTTATTTGATTTTATAATCTATTCAAAGCTCTTGTGGGGAACAGAGGCTATTTTTGGACCCTTCAACTCCAACATTTGGTGCAGGTCCTTGGAATGTTGAGAAATAAAACACAGGAGTGGAATAACAAATTGAAGGGAATTGGACTCTAATTTTCTTCAAACCTTAAATCAGATGGGTAAAGAATATGATTTTGGACCTTAAATCCTTTGGACTTTAATATATTTGAACTCTAACTTAATCATTGACTTCAATCATTGAAATTTAATTTCTTCCCAGGAAATTCATGATGAGAAAGGGTTGATATTCAAACTTGAAACATCTTGTAATTGGTATTTTATTGCTGGAATATCTTAACATGATTTAATTTCTTTGTAGAGCATATAATGATTAGAGTGACAATATAATTTATCACCCAAACTAGGATAGTTCTGAGAGAAAAAGGAGGCTCTATTAATAATTATGCTTGGACAACAGTCATAAACCTATACTGTTTGGGTTGAGCTGGACCGTATGATCACTCTAGCTATATCGGATAGTGTGGAAGGACGTTAAGAAAGAGATATTGAATAAGGAGTTAATTAACAGCAATATAGAGATTTAATTGAGATTTTTCTGACTCACATGAGAGCCCTGTGGGGATCAATTCTAACTTGTCCATCAGTGGTCCCAGGAGGGTCCACAGGGGAACTGTACCAGTCAGGAGCCATACAAGGGAAAGAGGAGCCATGGTAGATATTTCAGAAAGAAGGGACTTATGCAGAATTGGGTGCACAGGTGCTAGGGAGCTGAAATAGCAAAGAAGAATGGTAGCCTAGGGATTAATAACTGCAGACAGCAGCTACCACCCCTAAGACTGGAGAACAAAAGGAAGGAGGCATTACCCTAGGAGTTTAGAGAAGGGCCCCCAGGACAGATGTTGAGGTCTCTGGGGCAAGCTCCATGCACCTGAGGAGAGGTGTGGTCTGAATCCTGCTAGTAACCCTGAGGAGATGATGGGAAAGCTGATGATTGAAATACAGAAAGGAAGCCCTCTATATTCCCCAAATTGTGTTCTTTTTTCCATATCCTACCCATTTCCCTTTGGCAGACCTTACCTAACAAAAAACAACTAACAAAGGAATTGGGAAATGTGGTTTGCAGAGTCCCAGCCTCAGCTTCAGCATCAAATGGAGTGGAGGATGGGCTTGGAGCAAAGAAACAGTAGGGGCATAAAGGGTCCAAATGAAGTGGGTGGCATTGGGAGGGTACCTGATGAAAGAGGAATAGAAAGGTCTTGATAGAACTTATGATCTCCTCATCGGAGGATCACCACACCCCTGGCTGACCATAGGCTTAATATTTAATCACAAAGAGTTAAGAACAAATAATTGTGGAAAGTCAGCGGTGGATGATGCTTCTTCATTTCTAATGTGTCCTTTCATGGAGAGATGTCACATTTTCAACTTTTATTTGCTCTTCAGTTGTTGGAAGAGGAAGGAATAGCCTTATCTGTGTCATGAATTTGGAGAGAATAAACTGGGCATGCTCAGCTCAGCCTTCCTCCTCTCCTGGGTGCAAACTGCTTGCAGGATGCTAGTGTTCTCCTCTTCCCCTTTATCCATAAATCTTATTAGTTCACTAACATTTATCAGTACACACTCTATCCCAGGCAGTGTTCTGGTCCAGGGGATATAGCAGTGAACAAAATAGGCAAAGATCCTTGTCTCATGGGAGATGTTGGCAATAAGCAGTAAACATAATCATAATCACATTATACAGTGCATTGGAAGATGATAGATGCTGGTGCAAAAAAACAAATCACAAAACAGTGCAGGAGATCAGGATTGCTGGATTGGCAGCCGCAGTGTGAAAGAAAGTGGTCTGGGTAGGCTGACTTAGCAAGTCCATTTGAGGATATGAAGAGAGTCATTTGTCTGCTTACATTCAGAACCCTGTAAACGCCATAGTTTTAGAGGTGAATATTGACCATTCTTGGAGAAGGAAATGGCAACCCACTCCAGTATTCTTGCCTGGAGAATTCCATGGACAGAGGGGCCTGGTAGGCTGCAGTCCATGGGGTTGCAAAGAGTCAGACTTGACTGAGTGACTGAGCATACATACATGCATTGCTCACTCTCTTTCTCAGTCCAGCCACCACTTGCCCCCAGTCCTGGACATGCCCTGAGTATCTAGTTTGAGTAGGACTATGGGCTGTGGCCCACAGCACAGGTAGGTTTAATCACTAGGTTTACCTTTTGAGGTGTCGTCTTGGAACAAAGTCCAAATCATAATTGCCTATAATTAGTGCTTTACCCCGCTTTGCAAACAGATACACATGGTCAGTTAGCCTACCCACCTCATCCTGCCTCCACTTTGCAGCCAGGACAGCAGTATTAAAGCAATAGCTATTGCTGTTGGCAAACAAATGTGCACACAGTTTTTCTTTAAGGCAGCAATCCTTAAAGTGTGGTCCAGATCCTGGTGAGTGGAGAGGACCTTTCAGGGAGGGTCTGTGAGATCAAAACTATTTTCATAGTAGCACTAGAATGTTTTTGGGGCCTTTTTCATTTTCTTTCTCTCTTGTGTACAGTGGAATTTTCCAGAGGTCACATGGCATGGACTAGCACAACAGATTGAGTGCAGAAGCAGATTAAAATACTCCTTTTTTCCCCTAACTACATATTTGTGTGAAGCCTGATTTTCTTTACATATTTCTATCAAAACAACATATTGCCACAGATTGAATGCAGAAGATCTGAAAATCCAGCTGTCTTCTATTAAGCCAAACTTAAAGAGATTTACAAAAAGTTAAAACAAGTTGATCTTCCTGCTAAATTTTTTTTTGAAGAGGGAAATAGTTACTTTCCATATAGAAGATATTTATGTTACTATGTATTGAGTTTATTATTGTTATTTATAAAGGAATTCATAGGTAAATATTAAACAGTTTCTCACATTTAATTTTTAATGCAGTAAATATCTATGAGTATAATCCACATAAACAAGCATGTGAAAGTCAGTCAGTTGTGTCTAACTCTTTGTGACCCCATGGACTGTAACCCGCTAGGCTCCTCTGTCCATGGAATTCTCCAGGCAAGAATACTGGAGTGGGTTGCCATTTCCTACTTCAGGGGAATCTTCTCAACCCAGAGAATGAACCCAAGTCTCCTTCTTTGCAGGTGGATTCTTTACCATCTAAGCCTCCAGGGAAGTCCATAAACAAGCATAAAGGGGTCCGAGTCTGAAGAGGTTACACTCAAGGGCTTCAGTGTAATACCCTATCTGCATGTTTTTACAGCCCCCAGACATCCCTTCAGAGGCATCCTTCCTTGTTCTCAGACATCACATAAACTCAGGGCGATGCTTCCCCACTTGATTTCATTTGCGTATCTACCTGCATGTAAAGCACTCTATACTAAGGTCTCTCTTCTTGTGGGGAAAGAGCATTTAGTCTAGAGTGGATAGAAGAAACAAAATTTAGTCCTGGGTTTACCTAACCATTATCTGGAGAGTTGCAAGGTGATGAAGTTGGACTCTTAGAAGAACATTTGTCCTCAGGTTGGACTCAGGGCAACTGGACAGAGGTAAGCCAAGGTGGCCCACACCCTTCCTGGCCATGAGAAACTTGGGCTTTAAAGACCTGGCATGCTGTTAAGCACTGGTTCCTAAGTACTGGTGCCTCAAAGAGCTGCAGAAACCCCTGCACAAGAATCACCTGAGTTGCTTGCTGTACGTACAGACTTCTAGGCTGTACTCAGAGACCAATGAATCAGAATGCAGTTGGAGATCTCAAGATCTGTACTTCTTTCCTAAGCCCGTGAGTGATTCTGTGACGCAGCAAGATTTGGGACCCTTTGATCAGCCTTCTTAAACCCTGTCAAATCATCATGGAGATGAGTCAACATGCTTTTGACACCAAATATTTGTCCTGGCCACCTCCTGCAGGCTCAAAGTATCTACTTTTTTTGGAAGTTAGTTCTTTGGCAATAGGGCAGCAATGCCTCAAATGTTCCCTCTTTACTTGAAAGCCTCTCTGGAGGAATGCTGATGTGGCTGTACTTGGGGAATAACACAGCAGGTGTATGTACCTGCTATACATGAGGGATGAGAAAGGGCAGAAAGGAGGAGGAGACTTTTTGGAAGGACATGGGGGTTGGAGTTATGAGTAAGAACTTCAGGACTCCAGGACCCCTCAATAGGCAACAAGAGAACAGAAGCTAGATATTGATTTCCACTGGACTGACACTCAAGACTGTATGGAGGAGCCAAGATATTTCTGCAGATTTTGAAAAATGTTGGCATCAATATTCCTGTTACTGGGTGTGAATGATACATTGCTGGCTCAGAATGCAGAGAAGGAACCCAGAAGCATCTTTGGGCCATCTCATCTCTGCTGTTGCTTGTGTGTAATCCGGACCCGATTGATCACCTTCCTGTTTCCAATCTGGCTGCCTTCTCTGCACTACTACCAGAATAATAGTCCTAAAAGACTTTGAAAAGCTACAGTTTTAGAAACTTCTAATTGTAAAATATAACACACATTCATAAAAGTGCTGCTACTGGTGCTGCTAAGTCACTTCAGTTGTGTCCAACTCTGCGACCCCATAGACGGCAGCCCACCAGGCTCCCCTGTCCCTGGGATTCTCCAGGCAAGAACATTGGAGTGGGTTGCCATTTCCTTCTCCAATGCATGAAAGTGAAAAGTGAAAGTGAAGTCGCTCAGTCGAGTCCGACCCTCAGCCACCCCATGGACTGCAGCCTTCCAGGCTCCTCCGTCCATGGGATTTTCCAGACAAGAGTACTAGAGTGGTGCCATTGCCTTCTCTGCATAAACGCACACCAAATGTAAATATATAGCTTAATGAGTAATTAGATAGTGAACACCCGAAGCAAGAAACAGAACCTTACCAGCCCCTCTTCTGCAGGCTCCCTCCCAAACACAGCTCTTTCCCATCTCACAAAGGAGCCTCACTCTTGGCTTTTATAAATTACTTCATAAAAGTAATTTCCTTGCATTGTTTTAGAATTTTATCACCTGTGTATGCATCCCTATATACAATAGTAAAATGTGGCTGCTTGTGAATTTTACATAATTGAAATCATATAGTATCTTTTAGTATTTATCTTCTTTACTTTTATATTATGTTTTTAAAGATTTTTTTTTACGTTGTGACAAGCAGCTGGGGTGGGTTTTCTTTTGGTCATTTTTGGTGCTATAAAGTACTTTATTGTATGAAATATACCATATTTTTTTAATCTATTGTTCTGGTGGGCATTTGTTTCACTTCCACTTATGGTTCTTATAAATCAGTATTATTATGATTGTTGTTAAGTTGCTAAGTTGTGTCTGACTCTTTTGCGACCGCATGAACTGTAGCCCACCTGTCTCCTCTTGTCCTTGAGATTTTCCAGGGAAGAATACTGGAGTGGGTTGCCATTCCCTTCGCTAATTATTATGAATATTCTTTCACATATATTAAGGCTCACATAATTATACTCTTCTGTAGTATCTTTACTCAGGAATGGAAATGCAAAGTCGTAGAGTATATACATCCTTAATTTTATTAGTTAAAGGCTAGAATGATTGTAGGAGCTTTCCTGATGGCTGAGTTGGTAAAGAATCTGCCTACAATGTGAGAGACTCTGGTTTGATCCTTGCTGCTGCTGCTGCTGCTAAGTCACTTCAGTCGTGTCCGACTCTGTGCAACCCCATAGACGGCAGCCCACCAGGCTCCCCTGTCCCTGGGATTCTCCAGGCAAGAACACTGGAGTGGGTTGCCATTTCCTTCTCCAATGCATGACAGTGAAAAGTGAAAGTGAAGTCACTCAGTCGTGTCCGACTGCCAGTGACCCCATGGACTGCAGCCTACTAGGCTCCTCCATCCATGGGATTTTCCAGGCAAAAGTACTGGAGTGGGGTGCCATTGCCTTCTCTGGGGTTTGATCCTTAGGTTGTACTAAATATTTACCACCAGAAAACAATGAAAATTTCTGATGCTTCACATCCTCACCAACACTTGATATTGTCAAAGTTTTAAATTTCTGCCAATTTAGTGGGTGCATATTAATATTTCACTGTGATTTAATTTACTTTTCCCTGACTTCAGTGAGATTTAACATCTTTTCATTTGGTGTTTTATTGGCCTTTTAGAAAATTTCTTTTCTGAAATCAAGTCCTGATCAATTTCTATCTGTTTTCAATTGTCTTTTCTTAGTGATTTACGTGAATTTTGCATATTCTAAATACTAGATCTTGGTCATTTGCAAATATCATTTCCCATTCTATCACTTGCTTTTTCACCCTTTTTTATGATGTCTTTTGATTTTCTAATTTTTTGGTAATCAAATTTATTAATCTTTTCCTTTCAAAGCAGCAGTTTTTGTGTTTTGTTTAAAGAGCTCTTGCCCTATTCAGAGATCTTAAAGATATTCTCTTACATTATTTCTTCAAGTTGTTTTATTTCATGCAGTTAGATCCATAATCCATCTGGAAGCACTTTTGCATATAATCCACCAGGCTTTCATTTTCATTTTTTTCCATGTAACTGCCCAATTTTCCTTACATCATGTATTGAAAGAGCACCCTTTTTCCATTCCTCTGCAATGCTGTCTCTGAAATAAACAAGTTTTCCAATATGTGGACATCTTTTTCTGAACTTTTTTACTGTTATATTTGTTAATTTGTCTACTCTGACACAATACTATAATTTTCATTATTATGGCTTTGTGATAAGATCAAGTATCTAGCTGATCAAATATTCCCACTTTTTTTTTCTTGGTCTTGGCTAATTTTGGCCTTCTGCATTTCTGTATAAATTTTTAGAGGCAACTTGTAAAGTTCTACAGAATTCCTGCTAGAGCTTAGATTGTTACTATATTAATCTTACTAATTGATTGGAGAAGAATGGATGATTTTATGATAAATCATGGTGTACTTGTTTCTACATTGAATTAGTTCCTTTTTAATACCTTTCAATAGTACTATGATTCCTCCATAGAGATTTACACACCATTTATGAATTTATTCTTAGGAACTTGATCTTTTAAGGCTATTGTAAATTGCAATTGAAAAGTAATTTTATATTTGTTGCTCTTGTGTGGAAATGATATTGACTTTTGTATATTGATTTTGTATCCTGCAACCATACTAAACTTTATGATTACTTTTAATTATTTACAATTATAATTATCAATTCTAATATTGTATCTTATTTTGATATTCTATACATTTATATCAATAATAAATTGATTTTTATTATGCATTGCCAATCCTTATGCCTTTTATCTTTTTGTTTTTGTTGCTTTACTATATTGGCTAGGATCTTAGTACAGTGTTGAATAAAGTGATGATGATAGTATTCTTTACTCATTCATTCTTTATTTCAAAGGGACTACCTCAAAGTTTTATCATTAGGATTTTTGGTACATAATCTTTAGAGTTAGGGATTTCTTTTTAACTCAAATTTGTGAAAATCTTTTATTGTGCCTTAATGCCCAATAATTTTATTGAACATTTCCCCTGTATCTGTTACACTGATAATGTGTTTTTTTTAACTCTTGTAATCTATTAGTATAATGAGTTATTTGAGTAATTCTCTAATATTAAGCCAACTTTGCATTCCTGAAATGAATACAACTTGGTCATGTGTTTTAGTCTTTTTATATTTTGCTGGATTTGGTTTGCTAAAATTTAATTTGGAACTTTTGTTTTTATTTTCATGACAAAATTTCACTTGTAATTTTCCGTTTGGTAATATCATTGTAGGGTTTTGACATTATGGCATTTTTAGTCTAATAAATAGTTTCAAGTCTCCTGAATAGTATAAGTATATAGAATTGGAGTTGTTTTTTATTTAAATTGTGGTAGAACTCTCCAATGAAGGTGTATTTTTTCTTTAGTAGTTATGATATTTACTACTCAACTTTTCTGTTTCTTCTTATGTCAGTTATAGTAAGGTGGCTGTTCAGCTATATTTTCAGTTTGCTTTAGTAGTTGATCATAATATCCTTTTATTATCTCTTTATTGACTTCAAGACCTGCAGAGATATCCTTAAAATAAATAATACTGCTTACTTGTGCCTTCTCTCTTTTTTCCCTTTGACCAGTCTCATAAGAGGTTTATTGCTTTTATTATTTTTACAAATAACAGAATTTTGTCTTGAGCTTCTAAAATTACATGTTTGTTTTCTATTTTATTAAATTTACTCCTGCACATTATTTTCTTGCTTGTATTTCCTGTGGCTTTGTTTTGGTGAATTTCCCTAACTTCATGAACTAGATGATTTATTCATTAACTTAAAGGAAAAGAAGAAAAAGAAGAAGAAAAAAAAAGAAAAAAAGAAAAGAAGAAAAATTCTTTTTAGTCCTTTGTATCCCACACTTTTGATATAATTTCATTATCATTCAATATGATTGTTTTCTACTTTACATGTACTTTTTTCTTTGATTATAAGTACTAAGAAATATATTTTCTGATTTCTAAACCTGGTAATCTGGTTTCTAAACCTGGTTAAGCTCCTGCTCTTGAGTTCTAGCATAATTGTATTGTGATCAGAGAAACCAATCTGTTTGAGCTCAATCTTTTGAATGTTTTGAAGCTTATTTTATTTATGGCTGACATGTGGTCAAGTTTTGTAACTGCTTCACATGTGCTTGAAAAGACCATTTATTTTGGAGTGGTAGGATAATGTGCGCTACCTGTGTTATTCATGTTGTTCCAATTATGCAGATCATTCCTAGTTTTTGTCTCCTTCAATTACTGAAATTAAGTGTGACAAAATTCCCCACTATGGCTGTGGACTTGTCTATTTGTTTGATAGTTCTGACAGCTTTTGAAAATACATATTTTGAGGCCATCTTGTAAATGCTTAGAAATTTAGAGTTATATCATCTCACTGAACTAAAACATTTATCACTTGAAATGTCCCTGTTTATTGCCACTAATGCTTTTTTCCCCCTTAAAATGTATTTAGTCTTTATTAATACAGTCTCACCAGCTTTTAGTACTGTTTCCATGGAATACCTTTGTCCATTCTTTTATTTCCAAACTTTCGGCGTCCTTGTGTTTTAGGCATATCTCTTGCAAATAACATATAGTTGTTTCTTTAAAAGTCTAATCAAACAAAAACTGGAGTATATAATCTGCTTACATTATTACAGTTACTGATATATTTGGATAAAAAAATCCACCATTTTCCTATGTGCTTTCTATTTGTCCCAGCTATTCATATTTCTACTTCTCTCTTTTCTTGCCTTCTTTTAGACTGCTTGAGTCCTTTTATCATGTTTTTCTTCTCTTTTAGTTTCAAAGTTATATAGTTCTTTATTTCTATTATTTTAGTGATTACAACCTACATTCTTGAAATGAAAACATGCATTCTTGGTGTATCAATGTCTAATCTATATTCTACCTACATTCCAGGTAATGCAAGGACTTTAAGCAATTTAACCATCTTAATTTTGTCTAGACTTTATATGTATACTATTGTTGTATATGTGAGTATGAATACTGAGTCACTTCTTTGGGACTTCTTAGGGAGTCCCCAGATAGTCAGAAAACCATGAGACTACATGACACAAGCCTCTGTCCATCTTAACATTCTGTATGCATGGAATTGCACTTTTAAAATGTTAATCAAACCAGCCCTGTTGAGGATAATGCAGTCTTAAAATGCAGCTGCAGAGAAATGAGGCATGTGTTTTTCAGGTTTCCAAAAGCGAGGAGATTGGCCCCTGAACAGGACCATCTACTTTCAGTCAAATGCAATTGAAAAACTGCAAGAAACACTGTTCATTTCAGTTCAGTCGCTCAGTCATGTCCAACTCTTTGCGACCCCATGAATTGCAGCATGCCAGGCCTCCCTGTCCATCACCAATTCCCGGAGTTCACTCAGACTCACGTGCATCGAGTCAGGGATGCCATCCAGCCATCTCATCCTCTGTCGTCCCCTTCTCTTCCCACCCCCAATCCCTCCCAGCATCAGGGTCTTTTCCAGTGAGTCAATTCTTCACATGAGGTGGCTAAAGTATTGGAGTTTCACCTTTAGCATCAGTCCTTCCAGTGAACACCCAGGACTGATCTCCTTTAGGATGGACTGGTTGGATCTCCTTGCAGTCCAAGGGACTCTCAAGAGTCTTCTCCAACAACACAGTTCAAAAGCATCAATTCTTTAGTGCTCAACTTTCTTCATAGTCCAACTCTCATATCCATACATGACCACAGGAAAAACCACAGCCTTGACTAGATGGACCTTTGTTGGCAAAGTAATGTCTCTGCTTTTCAATATGCTATCTAGGTTGGTCATAACTTTCCTTCCAAGGAGTAAGTGTTTTAATTTCATGGCTGCAGTCACTGTCTGCAGTGATTTTGGAGCCCCCCAAAATTAAGTCTGACACTGTTTCCACTGTTTCCTCATCTATTTCCCATGAAGTGATGGGACCGGATGCCATAATCTTTGTTTTCTGAATGTTGAGCTTTAAGCCAATTTTTTCACTCTCCTCTTTCACTTTCATCAAGAAGCTTTTTAGTTCCTCTTCACTTTCTGCCATAAGGGTGGTGTCATCTGCATATCTGAGGCTATTGATATGTCTCCCGGCAATCTTGATTCCAGCTTGTGCTTCTGCCAGCCCAGCATTTCTGATGATGTACTCTGCATATAAGTTAAATAAGCAGGGTGACAATATACAGCCTTGACATACTCCTTTTCCTATTTGGAACCAGTCTGTTGTTTCATGTCCAGTTCTAACTGTTGCTTCCTGACCTGCATACAGATTTCTCAGGAGGCAGATCAGGTGGTCTAGTATTCCCATCTCTTGAAGAATTTTCCACAGTTTGTTGTGATCCACACAGTCAAAGGCTTTGGCATAGTCAATAAAGCAGAAGTAGATGTTTTTCTGGAACTCTCATGCTTTTTTGATGATCCAGCAGATGTTGGCAATTTTATTTCTGGTTCCTCTGTCTTTTATTAATCCAGCTTGAACATCTGGAAATTCATGGTTCATGAACTGTTGAAGCCTAGCTTGGAGAATTTTGAGCATTACTTTGCTAGTGTGTGAGATGAGGGCAATTGTGTGGTAGGGTGAGCATTCTTTGGCATTGCCTTTCTTTGGGATTGGAATGAAAACTGACCTTTCCAGTCCTGTGGCCACTACTGAGTTTCCCAAATTTGCTGGCTGTAGTGAGGTATAGTCATATGACCGTAAAAAAAGTATAGTTGCCATAAGGCCTGTAGCTCACTTAAGATGACTCTAGAAGAGTAGAGCTGCTCTGTTTCCTGCTAAATATAATTTTGTCTTCCTGTTTCCCCACCAGATGCAGGCTTGTGGTCCCTTCCGACACTGTGGATGCAAAAGGAAGAGGCAAAGTCCTTTCTGTATATGGATGTCTAGAGTTGTCATAATGATGTGGGGAAGCAAGTTTAAGCTGTGTGTTTGGTTGAGAAGGGATACTTTTTTCTCATCATTAATCACAAATTAAAGCCATTTAAAAGGTATGGGAAATGTTGCTTGGCAAAATTAAACTTCCGTTAAATTATGCTCAATACAATCCCTGGAAGCAAAGTTTTTACCATTCATATTTAATTTAGTTCAGTAAAGTGGAGACACTTATTTTCTCTAGCATGGCTAAATATATTAAACACATCTATCCTTATTATCCTAAATTTTTGCCTATGCCTGAAGCTAAGTGATATTGCAATCATAAGTGTCTGTGACATCTTGGTGTAGGAAGTAAGCATCTTAATTTTATATATCACTCTGCTGGCTTCTCTGGCCCCACTTCGGTGTCCAAGGCTATAAAAATGACATCACAACACTAAGCTGCTCATTTTCTCCAAGAGTTCAAACTGTATTTCCCAATTGGGAAATGATGTTTCTCTGACTTCATGGTGATAGATGGAGAAATTACACCTTCTAAAGAGCAAACAACGTGGCCATGAGTCATACAATCATTGCCTCCCTGGGGAAGAAATTCCAGAAGCTATGACTCTATGGATTTAATTTAAGCCATTATAATCTCAGCACCTATATCTGTAAAGAACCCACAAGACTCTCTGCTCCAGCCTTATTTTGTTCCTATTTTACAGATGAGACAGTGATGCTCAGAAACATTAAATAATTTGTTCCAAGGTCATAAGACTATGAAACTATTACCAGCATTCCTTAGTATTTAAATCATGTTTCCTCAAGCTCAGAAAATACATGAAAAGGAGGACCCCAAAGTCCTCACCAATATGAAGCAAGTTTCATTGTACTGGCAGCTTGTCTTGCAGCAGCCTGTACCATTATCTTACTGATCTCCAGTCTTCACTGGGAATAGGAGTCTCAGCGCTACAATAACTACAAAATCACATTCACAGGTTTTAAAGCCCACAAAGCCCTTCACTTGACTCTCTCCTTAACTTTCTGGGTCTATTGATGGATGAGGTAGGCATGTAATGCCTTTCTCAGACCAGAGCTTGACAGAGGTTGAAAGCATCTGTCAAAAGAACCCAGGCCTCCCATTTTGCCATGTAGGAAGGGCAGCCACCAGATTTTGCACTGTTAATTGGCTCCCATGCAGACAGTTATCTTAGCAATGATTATGTGGGTCTTCTGTAGCACATCTTGATTTAAAGTGAAATGTCAAAAAGCACTTCTCAACCACTCAAAGCTTCCAGGTTTGCTCACATTTAGCTGGTTGGACAGAAAGGAAGGCAGCCTTCAATACTGTTCTGTAGATGTACAACTAGATTTTTCAGGCTCCACAAATTCAGAAAGTAATTCTAAGATAGATGGTAACTGAGGAGTCTGCTTTCTACCTAAGAGATACGTTTCTTAAGGTCAGATGGAATTGAAAAGAGAGTTTATGGGAAAAATGCCACTGTGACCTTAAGCATGAAGTCTTTGGGTTGACACCATAATGAGGAATGGAGTGCTATTAAAATAATAACTCCACTAGCAGTAGACGAAAAAAGACTTAAGCTCAGGATAATTTTGGGAAGGAGGATTTTGCCAAGGAGATTTTAATGTCAAGAATGTATGTGAGGCTAAAAATAAGGAGCTCACGCGCATCCTAGAACTGTGGGTGGGGATGTATATATAATCAAATTAAATTATTCCACTTCCACTTATGGAAAAATCTGATGGCAAAAATTGATTAGAAAACATTTAGTCATATTTCACTTGGATTATGCTTATATATATCAAACTCCAGGCTTGTCAAAATAAGGCCCACGAGTGCTTCCCAGCCAAGGTGTTAGATAGACAATAGCTAAAATGTGCAAAAATGATAAAGATATTACAGAAACATCATGCCTGGAAAAGCCACAGGCGTTCAGCTCCCAACTATAGAGAGAGAAGTGTCCCTGAGGTATGAGACATGGAACCCAGAGTGGCCTAAATGTGGAATGCAAAGGGAGGAGCCTTCAGAGAGCCAGAAAGACATGTGTGAGACCCAGGTGCCACCTCTCAGAGCCTGGAGGTCAGAGCCCCATGACTTTTTGCGCTGTTTCTTTTCCTACCAGATAAAGTACCCCTCAATTTCGATTTTGCTCTGGAGGGCCAGCACTTATGTTCTTTCTGCAAATCATCTGTTGATACAATGGGACCGTGAGGCTGGCTGCTGCCAACACATCCATCTGCCAACCATGGCCATCTGCAGAGGAGACACAAAGCCTCAATGCCTGGAGATGAATTTATTATTTGTTGACATTTCGAGGACAAACATCTCTTTGGCCACAGCTACTGAAACTTGATTCCAAAAATGGGAGGAAAATCTAGGCCCAGGTAAGCCTTTTATTTACTTCTTAAATTGTAATTATAAGAACATGTACAAACATGCTTTGTTAGTCAATTCCCTCTGTTTGCCCAAGCCTGGGCCCCAGGCCAGCAACGTCTCTGTCCATTGATTCTGGTGCTGACAGCGAGAAGGGCAGCTAGGAGTGGTAGGGAAAGAAGGGGTATCTTTCCTGGCTGGTGTGAATAGTTACAAACTATTGGCCAATACTTGCTGAGGCAGGTGACACACACTTTTTAGTGTTTGCCTTGTGCATCCCCCAAGTGATAAAGGTACAGGGCAGAGGCCCAAGGTGCTAATGGGAACCCAGGAGAGTTGATGGGGCTCAGCCCAGTGCTACCACTGCCCCATGATCTACATGAATTCTGGCTTGGACAGAACCTGCATCTCATGCTTCTCAGTTCTCTCCCGACATGTCATTCTGGAATCCCGTGATCTTTGCTCCCTAAAGAAAGAACAAAGAGGAAAAATCACTTGTCCTGAATAATTTAACTGTTCAGGAGCTAACACTTGTGGAGAACTTATTAAGGATCAGGCATTGTGCTAAGCACTTTTAATGTAATAGCCCTCACCATACTTCCCCACCACTCACAGCCCTCCTTCCTACAGATCAGCACCAGAGCCCAGTGACAGAGACATCACTGGCTAAGATGTAGGCACTGCTATTGCTATTACCCCCCTTTTACTTGTGAGGAAATGGAGGTTTATGGAAGTTAAATAATTTTCCCTAGGTCGCATGTAGCTATGAATCAACAATGGCAGCATCAAACCCAAGCCTGTAACCATTCTGCAATTCCATCATGGAGACAAGAGGAAAGGGGAGGGCAGGGAGGGGCTGATGGGTGAGAGGCCAGAGGCAAGGCAGGTGAGGGATGGTAGCCATTCTAACGAATCAGTGACGTTTAGGATCACTGAGAAATGCTACCATACATCCATAATTCTAGAAGGACTTGAAAGATCTTGTCAACTGATGGAAGACAGATTCAACAGAGGGCATCAAACCCAAGCCTGAAACAATTCTAGTACGATTCCATCCCCTAAGGATTTTTCCACCTACCCCCTGTAGATTGTGCAGTAAAACAGCTGAAAAACAACAGACTGAGTCATTGTGGGAAGGATCTAATTTCAGATCTGTAACTAATTATTCATATAATCTCAATAATTTTACTTAACGTGTGAGCCTTAATTTGTTTATCTGTAAAATGATAATTCTTTGTGTCCTGCTATCTCCATGGCATTGTATTGAGGCAACTCATGGGGAGAAGCTTTAAACGAAAATAAGGATCATCTATATGTGACTCGATTAGGATGATTGCTATAGGAGGTGATGTGGTATAGGAGAAAGCATGAGCCATGGCTGGGGGGCCTGAATTTGAATCTGTCACACTAGCGGGAATTTTTTGACTCTCAGTTTCTCATCTATAACCCGCCCGGGAGCTCTAGCATGAGGAAGACACAGGTTGGAGGTGAGTGCAGAGGGCTTCCCCGTGTCTGAATGCCCCTTACCTGCAGGGGAAGCATATGGAGTTGCTGAAAACACAGTAGATGAGGGGGTTGATGGCACTGTTCAAGGCAGGCAGGTTCTGAATGATCACAGAGGCGTAGAAACGCTCCTTAGTGTTTGGAAGGAGGCTGAAATTGTCCAAAATGTCGAAGAGGAAGTAGGGACTCCAACAGCAGATGAAGGCTGGGGAGCAGAGAACCATTAGCCCTGTAGCAGCCCACAGCCCAGGGGGCCCTCCGTGTTGGCCCTGAGTGGAGCTTCAATGAGGAGGCTCCTTACCACCTGGGATCTCAGAAATATTTAGAACAGTTGTGTGTGTTCATATTAATGTCATGTTTACTTAAACACACACACACACACTCACACATACATACATTACATCCCACAGACGCATTTCTAAAGTTGAGTAAATTTGCTGGAGCTTCTCTATTTGTAAAGGGAGGGTCTGATTTAACTACTGCAGTGATCCTTGAAAGGCTGGGAGCTGTTCAGCATGGCCTCAGCCTCTCATTCTACACAGTGCGAAAAAAAATTCAGCAAATCCCTTTGGAGACTCTATGGTAAAAGACAGAACAAGGAGCACTTTATAGTGACTCCTGTTTTGGGGTAGGCGAGGGGAAGGGGTGATATCTAGTGTTTCAAAACACAGCCTGGCTAAGTCACAAGATTCTCAATTTTATTTTCCATTTCCAAGTCAGCCTTTCCAGGCAACACCCACATTATATACCCCTTACCAAGTGCATTAGTATGCGTGAGACCCTGATTCTGCTTGCATCCAAATCCTCAGAGGAAGGAGATGAGAAATGGAGACCCAGAGTGCGATGGCCAATTTTATGTGCCACCTTGACTAGGTCATAGGATGCCAAATTTTTTTGTTAATCATTACTTCTGATTATTTCTGTGTTCTCAGAGTATTTCTGAATGAGATTAACATTTGAATTTGTAGATTAAGAAAAGTAAGTTGTCCTCCCCAGTGTGGGTGGGCAGTGATCTATCCATAGGTTTGAATACAATAAAAAGGGTGAGTGAGAGAGGAGTCACTCTGTTTGCTTGACTGTCTTCTGGCTAAGACTTTGATCCTCTTTGGCCTTCATACTTTGACTCAGACTGAGACGACACCATTAGCTCTCCTGGATCTGGAGATCTGGGGACTTTTCAGCTTCACAGTCAAATGAGCCAATTGTTTACAATAAATATCTTAATATATATATATAGGTATGTATGTGTGTATGTATATATATATATATATATATAATTTCTCTGGAGAACACAGATTAATACCATAGAGATAAACCTTCTTGGGGTTGACTGGAACCCACATGTGCTCTCTCTTACTTTCTTGCCCCATCCTCTCCACTCTCTTTCTTCGCTTTCTCAGTCATAGGCTTTTTCCTCAGGGAAGTCAGGCTTCCTTTGCCATCTGACTGCAGGAATCAGCTTGTCGCCATAACTCTTTGACTGACACATGTTTTTTTTCCCTCCTTGACCTTGACAATCTGTTAAAAGGGAACAGTTGTAACACAAAGACCACTGAACATTCTGGGCTCTGGTGGTAAAGCCGGGCATTGGCGCAGATAGTAGTTCTGGGGCATGGAGGGGCAGAGCTTCTGTTTGGGGAATTTTGAAAACACGTGTGCATATATTTGTGTGTGTTGTGTGTTGGTTCTGGTTTTCCTAGGGATACCTGTCCCCCTGCATCATGCAGCCAGCCCCACCCACGTCTCATACATCCTTCAAATGCCCATTTGGACATTTATGGAGCAGAGAATCTGTTTATAATGACCCCAGTCTAAAAACCTGATTCTATTTTATATATGACCACAATATTTTAAATAAATACTGAGTTTTCCAGAAGTCCAATTCCCTTGCAAATAGAGGAAAGATTACTTTGTTTAATTTGGAACTTTAGCAGGATTTGTTTACCTACTGGGAAAATAAAGTCACTGACAGCAATACTGCTTTATTTTTTATGTCTCCATGAAAACACACCTGCATTGGTTTGCATTTGTAACTATTATTACTTCTTTATTCTACTAAGGACTGTATCCAAGTATTTATATATTGAAATACATATTATTTTGTTATCAATTATTTTCTTCCTAGTCTCTCTTTATGTTATACATTGCTCTGTTAAGAATTATGTTAGGTTCATAGGTTTTTGTATACATTTCATTTCAGAGTGGTAGAGGGGCATTACAAAATATTTGTTATAGGAAGGGGCATTTTGGTCTGATTGGATCACTGACATGGCTGACCTCCTTGTGGACTTTCTTGCTCTCTGACTAAAGGGAATCCAGTGCTTATGTATATGGCTCCTGATTATAAAAGGCTGTACTGGCTCTGAAACACATATATAAGATATGCTTCCTGACTCAACATCCAGGGAATGTGTATCATGCTCCTGATTGTCTGGGAAAGCAGATAATCTCTGATCTACTTCAGAAGCTTCTGGGAAAGGATTCTGAGCCCCAGTGGGTGGTATGTGCTCTATCCCCAGGTCTGCCTGCAATGTTGTTTTGTGAGTGTATTCTCCTGGCTAAGTCACACGGCATGTGGTCTGTTTGGTATTTTGCAGATGCATTTTAGAAAGGTGAGATGGACAGTTCTGGTGACTTAGTGTACTAGCAGACCTAACATGAGAGCTATGCTCCCAGAGCTCTTAAGAACCACAAGATGGGTAGGGAGGGGTAGTATTTTGAGCTAAGTAAAAAAGGAAATGGCACAAATCTTTTCCTTCATGCATATCCCCATTTGTTCTTTCAACAGATATTAATTAAGCACAGTGTGCATGGACCCTATAAGCCCTTGGTGATAATGTAAGAAAAACAAAAGTGAAAGTCATTGCTTGTGGGGATTTTGCCAGCAGGGGAGATAGACAATAAGCAGATCAATATATATCCTATACTGTCAAGTGGAAGTAGAAATATGAAGAAAAAATAAAGTAGGGTAAAGACTACAGGAGAGACATTTAAGACTTGCCAAGGAGGCCTTTCTGAAGAGGTGGTGTATTGTTGGAAAGCAAGATGATGTTAAGCCATGGCATGGATAAGCCATGCCACCATCTGAAGGTGGGGCATTTCAGGTGGGAAATATTGCAAGGTATGAACAAGTTGACATTTGAAGAAAGAGCAAGAAAACCAGTGTGCCTGTTATACATAGAATGGGCAAGGAAGAGAACAGGGGCATGGGGCTGGATACTTGGCTGGAGGACAGATCACACACACTGTGTAAGACATGGGAAAAAGTAAGATTTTATTCCAGTGTAATGGGAATCCATAGGTGAGTTTGCAGGGTAGTGATAGTGTATGATTAACATTTTTTAAAAGATCACATTATCTGCTTTACAGAGAAGGATTAAGAGAAGATCAGTTGCAGTTCCAGTGTTCCAGGCAGAAGTTGGTAGGAGCTTAGATCAAGGAAATAATTGTATAGATGCTGAAAAATGGTTGATTTTGAGATTTCTTTTGTAGGTAAAGTTTCTGTGCCTTACTGATAGACTAGATATGTGGCGTGGAAGAGAAGTAGAATAATGACAGACAGATGACCCTTAGGTTTTTGGTGTGGATGAAAGATGAAGTCATTTACTAAACTTGGGAACACAGGAGGATGAGTAAACTTGCAGGAGATAAGAAAGCATGCTGAGGCTTCTGGTTTTTCATGTTGAGTATGCTAAGCTTATCATAAATAAAAATTTCAAGTAGAATTATAAAAAAATTTCAAGTAGAAATCATAGATATAATTTCTAAGCAAAGGACGTGTTCCAAAGAAGAACTGAGCAAATGTTTGGAAATCAACTCAAGACTGAGTATTGACATCTGGCATTTTGTTGGCTGTGGTTACCTTGATAAGTATGCCTGTACTAGAGTAATAGGAAAGAAAGCTAATAGAAATAGGCTCCAGAGAATGAGAGATGAAAAGGGAAGGAGGTCTGCTAGAAAGGAGAGTGTTAAAGAAGAGGGTCTGTTACTGGGGAGTTTATAGAGGGAGCTGTTACAGTGTGTGTATGTGCATATGATCCAGTCAAGGGGGATATCTGTGGGGGAGAGGAGATGATTGCAGGAAGAGAATTCTTGAGTTCGCAGGCGCAGGGAGGAATGGGATAGCTCAAGTGCATTTTGGATTAAGGAGCAGAGATAGTTTATCCATAGTAATAGGAGAAAAGGCAGAGATGCAGGTAGGTCCATGCATATCAAGACAGGTGAATGAGGAAGTTCTGTTCTGAGAAGAGTGTTTTCCTTGTGAAATAAGAATCAGGGCCATTAACTGAGGGGACGAAAGGGGGAGGAAGTTTTGAAGGTTTGGGAATGACAAAGAATATAACACCAATCTGACATATATTAGGTGCTCTAGAAATACCTTTTTTTCTTGGACGAGGTGACTTTATGGGTCTTAAGAGTAGAGAGACCAAAAAAAAAAAAACAAAAAGAAAGGGAAAATGACAGGAGCGAGCAGGGAAGATAAGGCATCCATTAGCGAAGAATTTATGGTGACCTTGAAATTAAATATCCAAAGAAATGGAATGCTGCTTCTGTCTTCCTTGGTTGTTGAACTTCAGCTCTGGGGAGTGTATGCCTTCAGAAAAGCAACTGGGTCAACTAGATGATGGTGAGCATCAGCTTCAGCTAGTAATGTCTTAATTAGGTTTTTCCTCCACATTATGCATCCCATGGCTGTGTTGGACAACAATATTCATAAAGATAGATATAGGAAACCAAATATTGGCCCGTGAGGGAGCTGCAGTGACACTGATAAGCTCCACACACATATTCCTTTCTAATTGGGAAAAGGCAGAAGTTCTCATAGACACATTTTTTCTTTGTGTCACCAGGTCCCAGGTACAAATTTGTTATTGGAATGTCCACAGTTTTACAACACGAGGAGGGATGTTGCTTACCAAGAATGATGACAATACTATACTTGATGGCCTTGATCTTTGCCTTTGAGATGAGCCCTCGGTTGTAACTGGTGCACAGCTTTCCATCTGCAGATGCAAAAAGTGAACCATAAAGTGAAGTCCTGCTTCTGCCAATAGGAACATTGTAGGTTAGACCCACAGTTGTCATGGGACCACCTAGATCCTCCTCACCTATGCCCAGGAGGAACCCCCCATCCTCCGCCCTGCCCTTTGAGATATTCAGAGTAAATGGGCTGGATGCTAGAAACTGCTCAGTTAGCAGCTTAATGTAAAATGCAAATGCATTGGGACATCCAGACTCTCAAGAGACTTGGCTGGATGCCCTGAATCAACTGAATCTGGAATGAGCCAGGTGACCACAGGGGGCGACGCTGAGACATTGGTCTTGTCCCCTCAGCAACCTAGGACAAAGCAGTTTTCCTAGAAATCTTACCCCAGATGAACTTACTCATGTAACTCAGAAATCCCACTCTCAACAAAAGCTCAAGCCAGAGATATAATAAAACCTGTTCCAAATAAGAGCCTTGTTATAACTTTAATCTTATGTGGGTTGTTTGATACTAAACATGTAAGGATTAAATTTAGGAATCCACTAGAATGTAAGCTTGATGGAGACAGAGACTTTGTTTTCCTCACTCCTGTATCCTCTAAACTAGTGAATGATTAATTAATATTTATTGAATGAATTAATATAAACTCGTCTCTAGTCAAGGAGTGGTGGTAAAACAAATGACTGATTAGGACGGGCAGAATTCAGTGCAGTAGTTCTTAGTAGAAGGAGTCGTTAAATGGCACATTTGGGAATGGAGGCACTTGACGCAGGGTACCTTGAAGCTGTGAGAGAGTTTTTTACTATCATGGCTTCTACCAGCCCTCTTGGTACCTTTGTGAAAGTTGGGAAAAGATGCCCTCCCTCTGGACATAAGCAGACCCTCAGTGAGGGACAGGCATGGACAGAAGGCCAGCCCCACACACCCTCAGGTGAGTGCCACTGATTAAGGCTCGAGGGACACAAGCCTAGTGGTGGCCGAGATCAGAGGCCCACCCAGGCACACCTAAGTCATACGAGATAGGACTACCCTAGAGCCCGGCTACCATGCTCACTGGTCCTCACTACACCTTCAGCTGTCACGTTTGAAATGTATTTAAATCCTCATGGAAACTGGTGTGAAATTTACCTTTGCACTATTTATTCTACCCTGTCTGCAATCCAATCCAGCCCAACCCACCAAGCGATAAGGACTGAACAAAACAGGCTAAAATAGAGTTCCTCTTCTCTGGGAACTTTCAATCCAGCAGGAAAGATCACTCAGCATGAGGCTGGGTGAGATGAGAGAGACTAAAACCAAAAACCAAGTATGAACGAAGAAAGAAGCCATTCCCCCACTGTAATGCAGAGGTGGCAACAAGGCAGAGGTGGAAATCCCCAAGGCCAAGCTGGGGGTGGGTGCGTAGGATTGGGAAAGATGCCTGAAGCAGAGGGGAAGTCTTCAGCCAAGACGGGGAAATGAGAACATGTAGGAAGTGTTAGAATCTTGGTGAGTCATCTCGCTTGGCTGGAGCCTGAAAGGACGCTGGTTTGAGGGTGGGGAGAAGGACTGAGGCCAAAGTAGGAAGACCTTGAATGTCTCCCTGAGGAGTTTGGGCTGAGTTTCTGAGGCAGCTGCAAGTCATCGAAGCTTCTGTCTGTTTTCACAGTTTGAACGCTTACTCATTGGAGAAGACAAGCTGTTAGCAGGAATAATAGGAATAAGGGGTTTTTCTGTGCAGTGAACTGAAATGCTATATTTAATTATATAACTGATTTTTATTTCTTGATGTCTACCCTGGGAGGCCACTCTTAGGCACTATTAGGGCCTTCAGATTGTTCCGTGCATTTCACAGAAGCACAAAATTTCAGTGGTATAAGGGAGAAAATACTTCAGGAGTGTTTATAGCAGTGGTTTTTAGGTGGGGAAATATTACCCCTGGGGTTATGATTGGACACATTTTTGATTGTCACAATGGTTGGGGTGGGTGTTCCAGGCATCTAGTGGGCAGAGACCAGGTATGCTGCTAAGTATCCTTCAATGCACAGGACAGTCCCCCACAAAAGAAGAATTATCTAGTTCAAAATACTGACAGTGCCAAGGTTGAAGCCCTGATTTCCAAAGTAGTATCTTGGGAAGGATACAGACTTCAAGATCAAACCTGAGTACACACTCCAGCTGCACAGCTTACTAGTGGTGTCATGCAAATTGCCTACTGTTCCCAGCGTCAGTTTCCCACTTTCAAAAATGAAGCATAAAACACCTAATTCACAGAGTTGTCTTGAAGATTAAAATAAAATAATGTATTCAAGGTGCCAAGCCCCATAGCGAGAATGTCAATTTCCTTATTAGTTGGGATGAATGAGATTTTAACAGTATTTCAGGAGGAATGAGCTGCCTTTATGGAAGTGAACAGAAAATATTACTACATTTGTTGTTGTTGTTTAGTCACTCTGTTATATCCAACTCTTCTGTGACCCCATGGATTGTAGCCCACCAGTCTCCTCTGTCCATGGGATTCTCCAGGCAAGAATACTGGAGAGGGTTGCCAACTTCTTCTCCGGGGGATTTTCCCAAGCCTCCTGCTTGATAGGCGGATTCTTTACCTCTGAATCACCTGGGAATACTCATTACTATATTTAGATAGGCTACTGTTGAATATTATCTGTATATAGAATTTATATACATCAGATAATTATCAGGATGGGATTATAGCCATGGGGGCAAGTAAAAAGACAGCAGATCAAATCATATCTTTTCAAAGTATCTCCATTTGCTGGTGTAACAGCTGGCTCCTAAACAGCATGGCTCTGAAAACTTAGTTTTTCAGAAAACTTTTTGAGAATGACATTTGTGCTCTGAAATCTGTTTAAAATGGAAACTTGCAGTACTTTCCACAGGGCAACTGGGTGACAATATAATCAACTCCTACCATTCCATCTCCCAATGAGATCAGTGAAAAGCGTCTTTAATCTGACCACTCTAGGAAATGCAAAACCTTTTGAAGATGGCTCTTCAAAGTGAGATGAGCTGCAAAATCCCAGTAATTCTCCTTTATTGGGAGATAAAAGGATTATTTCCCCTCAGGCCTTGGGGCTGAGCAGGAGTGAAAAGCAGTTAAATTCAGCTGTCACTGTGCATTAATAGGGGGTAGCCTAGAGGCAGTGGGTGGATTAGATTTTGGACTGGAAGCAGGATGCTGCCTTGGGCTGTCTTAGTTCAAGGATGAATCCGAAGTGGCCTGTCGCTGTTCCTTTCCTTTCCCATGCTTCATGCCACTTGCAGAGCCCCTGGGAACCCCCCTCCCCCTTTTTTTTTGTAGGCTGAGCCTCTGAAGGGGGAACACTGATGTCCTGAGATTTTATTTTTTATTTTATTTTTCTGAGATTTTAAATGAAGCAGAATTTATTCCTGTCTGGCTGGGGCTGAGGGTAGGCATAAGTAGACCTGCAAAAGTCCAGGTGATTTGTTTGTTAATAAGGAAGTCTACCTGATAATATTTTAAAGTCATTATTTTTTCATATGTTGGTAACTTCATGTATTTCAGATTAATTTAAAAATTGAACATTTTAACAATTATGTCTGATTTCCAAAAATTTTGAACTTATAATTTATTTTTAATTTCTGATCATTGATGACCTCCTTATGAACATAAACTTAATGTGAACTATTTTTAGCACATTATGTCTCATCTACTTAGCTCAGAACTTTGGCCACCTCCACTTCCTTTCCTTGTGTGTGTTTTCTTTTTTTAAAACAGAAGGTCATAGATACAAGGAAGTATGACCTAACTCACCTAACTCACAGCCTTGTCTATTCCTCAGCTCCTCAGTTCAGGTGGAACCAGGAACCCTGGCAGACCCAAAATAATTGTGGCAGACAGGTTAGCTATCCACCAAATTCTTTCCTTTGCCCCCAAGGCCTACAGAGAGATGACATTTCCCAGCCTCCTTTTCAGCAGGGGTTGTTCATTTCAGTTCACTCACTCAGTCGTGTCTGACTCTTTGTAACCGCATGGACTGCATGTTCATCAAACTCATGTCCATCAAGTCTGTGATGCCATCCAACCATCTCATCCTCTGTGGTCCCCTTCTCCTCCTGCCTTCAGTCTTTCCCAGCATCAGGGTCTTTTCTAATGAGTCAGCTCTTCGCATCAGGTGGCCCAAGTATTGGAGCTTCAGCTCAGCATCAGACTTTCCAATGAATCTTCAGGACTGATTTCCTTTAGGATTAACTGGTTTGATCTCCTTGCAGTCCAAGGGACTCTCAAGAGTCTTCTCCAACACCACAGTTCAAAAGCATCAATTCCTTGGTGCTTAGTTTTATTTATGATCCAACTCTCACATCCATACATGACCACTGGAAAAACTATGGTTTTGACTAGATGGACCTTTGTCGGCAAAGTAATGTCTCTGCTTTTTAATAGGCTGTCTAGGTTGGTCATAGCTTTTCTTCCAAGGAGCAAGCGTCTTTTAATATCATGGCTGCAGTCGCCATCCACAGTGATTTTGGAGCCCAAGAAAATAAAATCTATTACTGTTTCCATTGTTTCCCCATCTATTTGCCATGAAGTGATGGGACCAGATGCCATGATCTTAGTTTTCCTTTCAGCTGGGGGTAGTCACATGATTAAGTTCTGCCTATAAGGAACATGGAGAGAACTCAGGCCTGGCTCCGATAAACTCCCTGAGTAATCCTTCACGCTGTCTTCCCTCATCCCCAATCTGCTGGATGCTGATGCTAAGCCATACCTTAGTAGCCATTTGTTAGAGAGTAGCAGTATTGTCATTTTGAGTTTCTGAATGACTGTGTGTCTTTCCCGTTGACCTTTACTGTCAATTCGACTTTAACTGACTTTAACTGAAGAAGAAACAAATTTCTCTTTTGTTAAGGTTACTATATTTGAGGCTTTCTCTAATATAGCTGCTAGTGCTTCCTTAACTAAAGCAGAGATTGAAGCTTCACATGCAGTGCTGTCATAATGCAAACCTACAGCATGCAGCATTGGCCTCTAGGCAGGGAGCAGGTAGTGAGGAGACCGATAGGGAAAGCTGGGACGGTAGAGATGCACTGGCTAGAAGTGTTATAAAGGGAAGGCAGGTTGTGTGCTTACTGAGACTGGACCCCCAGGGAGAGTACAAAGGTGGTATAGAGTTAGGATTCTCCAGAGAAAGAGACCATGTATGTCTCTATCGGTAGCTATATCCATGTATATGTGGAAATTTATTATAGAAATTGACTCATGCAGTTATGAAGGCTAAATTCCATAATCTGCTGTCTGCAGAACCAAGACGTCTGATGGTCTAATTCAGCCCAAATCCAAAAACATGAAAACCAGGAGAGACGATGATGTACATCTAAGTCAAAACGCTGGAGAATCAGGCACCCAATAGTGTAAATCTTTGTCCTAGTCTTAGGTCCCAGGAAGAGAGTAGGACAAGATGGATGTCCCAGTTCGAGCAAATTTGCCCTTCCTTTGCTTTTAGTTCTATTCTGGCCCTCAGTGGGTTGGATGATTCTCACTGTCATTGGTGAGGCCTGCCTTCTTTACTTAGTGTGCAGATTCACATGCTTCCAGGAATGCCCTCTAGACACACTTAGAAATAATGTTTTACCAGCTATCTTGCTAGCACAACCAAGTTGACACAGAAAATTAACTATCTCAGTTGGTAAACAGAATGTTAATAGTGTGTGTTGATTGCCACCGGCTGTGTTTAGCAAAGTATTAGGAAAAAAGAGATGAACTCAGACAAGAGTTGGTTGGAGTATGAACAAAAATGAAGGAAGTTAGGGAAAGTCCTAAAATTTGGAAACTTTAAAAAAAATTTTATTTATTTTTTCGCTATGCTGGGTCTTCACTGCTGGACTTGGGCTTTTTCTAGTGGCGGGGAGTAGAGGATACTCTGTGGTTGTGGTGCCTGGGCTTCGCATTGCAGTCGCTTCTCTTATAGCAGAGCATGGTCTCTAGGGCACTGGGCTTCAGTAGTTGCAGCACGTGGGCTCAATAGTTGTGACCTCTGCACTTTAGAGCACGGGCTCAATAGTTGTGGCACACAGGGTTAGCTGCCACATGGCATGTAGGATCTTCCTGGACCAGAGATCAAACCCATTTCATGGATTCTTTACCACAGGAAGCCCCTTAAAATTTGGAATCTGATTGTTTCTTGTCTTCATAGCACCAAGTGCATACTTTGTATGGCCCAATGCAAATTGAAAATGCAAACGGACTGCTAAAGCAAACGTGTATACCTTTTGACTGTGCACATCTTATGCCAATGAAGCCAGTATCCAAATTCAGTTGTAAGAGAAGTTTACACCAGCAATGACCCATTCAGGATCATTCCTGAGAGGAAAGGCAGACTGAGGATGTGGCCTCCCACCTACTGTTTCAGATGACCTCAAGCTAGCTTCTATTCTAGGGGACTGAATGAGGAAGCAAAGAAACTAGTCAGACCTGAGAATTATTTTCAGAAAGATTGTGTGAATATGGTTGCTGGTGAAGCTGACTGGAAGCAAATAAGTCAGAAGTCTACTAAGATTTTTAGGAATGATATTGCTAGATAAACCATGAGGTTTATATCTTTGTTAATACTTAGAAATACCAGATTTTAAAACTTTACCAGTCCTGTGACTGACAAATTATACCTAGTTGAAGTTTAAATGTATACTTTCCTCATGTATCAGTGAGGTTGAGAACCTTGTTTTTGGCTATTTCTCTTTTCCCTCTTACGAAATGTATTTGTGTCTTCCTCATTTTTCTTCTATTTATCATTTTAAAAAATATTTTTATTGAATCTTAAGAATTCTTCATACATTCTAGATACTAATCTTTTCCTAGATAATGTATTGCAAATAGCTTCTCCTACTTTTTGGCTTGACTTTTAAATATAAATAGAGTCAAATTTATTTATCACTTTTTTGGTTTAATGCATCTTGTCTCTTGTTTAAGAAATCCTTTCTTATTCCAGTGTCATAAAGATAACATCCTTCATTGTCTTTAAAGAAATTTTAAAGTCTTACATTTCACATGTAAGTTTCAAATTTCCCTGGTATTTAATTATATTCTTTGCAGCCAAAGATGGAGAAGCTCTATACATTCAGCAAAAACAAGACCAGGAGCTGACTGTGGCTCAGACCATGAACTCCTTATTGCCAAATTCAGACTTAAATTGAAGAAAGTAGGGAAAACCACTAGACCATTCAGGTATGACCTAAATCAAATCCCTTATGATTATACAGTGGAAGTGAGAAATAGATTTAAGGGCCTAGATCTGATAAGTAGAGTGCCTGATGAACTATGGACTGAGGTTCGTGACACTGTACAGGAGACAGGGATCAAGACCATCCCCATGGAAAAGAAATGCAAAAAAGCAAAATGGCTGTCTGGGAAGTCCTTACAAATAGCTGTGAAAAGAAGAGAAGCAAAAAGCAAAGGAGAAAAGGAAAGATATAAGCATCTGAGTGCAGAGTTTCAAAGAATAGCAAGTAGAGATAAGAAAGCCTTCCTCAGCAATCAATGCAAAGAAATAGAGGAAAACAACAGAATGGGAAAGACTAGAGATCTCTTCAAGAAAATTAGAGATACCAAGGGAACATTTCATGCAAAGATGGGCTTGATAAAGGACAGAAATGGTATGGACCTAACAGAAGCAGAAGATATTAAGAAGAGGTGGCAAGAATACACAGAAGAACTGTACAAAAAAGATCTTCATGACCCAGATAATCATGATGGTGTGATCACTGACCTAGAGCCAGACATCCTAGAATGTGAAGTCAAGTGGGCCTTAGAAAGCATCACTACGAACAAAGCTAGTGGAGGTGATGGAATTACAGTTGAGCTATTCCAAATCCTGAAAGATGATGCTGTGAAAGTGCTGCCCTCAATATGCCAGCAAATTTGGAAAACTCAGCAGTGGCCACAGGACTGGAAAAGGTCAGTTTTCATTCCAATCCCAAAGAAAGGCAATGCCAAAGAATGCTCAAACTACCACACAATTGCACTCATCTCACACCCTAGTAAAGTAATGCTCAAAATTCTCCAAGCCAGGCTTCAGCAAATATGTGAACCGTGAACTTCCTGATGTTCAAGCTGGTTTTAGAAAGGGCAGAGGAACCAGAGATCAAATTGCCAACATCCGCTGGATCATCAAAAAAGCAAGAGAGTTCCAGAAAAACATCTATTTCTGCTTTATTGACTATGCCAAAGCCTTTGACTGTGTGGATCACAATAAACTGTGGAAAATTCTGAAACAGATGGGAATACCCGACCACCTGATCTGCCTCTTAAGAAATTTGTATGCAGGTCAGGAAGCAATAGTTAGAACTGGACATGGAACAACAGATTGGTTCCAAATAGGAAAAGGAGTACGTCAAGGCTGTATATTGTCACCCTGCTTATTTAACTTATATGCAGAGTACATCATGAGAAATGCTGGACTGGAAGAAACACAAGCTGGAATCAAGATTGCTGGGAGAAATATCAATAACCTCAGATATGCAGATGACACCACCCTTATGGCATAAAGTGAAGAGGAACTAAAGAGCCTCTTGATGAAAGTGAAAGTGGAGAGTGAAAAATGTGGCTTAAAGCTCAACATTCAGAAAATGAAGATCATGGCATCCGGTCCCATCACTTCATGGGAAATAGATGGGGAAACAGTGGAAACAGTGTCAGACTTTATTTTTGGGGGGCTCCAAAATCACTGCAGATGGTGTTAAAAGATGCTTACTCCTTGGAAGGAAAGTTATGACCAACCTAGATAGCATATTCAAAAGCAGAGACATTACTTTGCCAACACAGGTTCGTCTAATCAAGGCTATGGTTTTTCCTGTGGTCATGTATGGATTTGAGAGTTGGACTGTGAAGAAGGCTGAGCGCCGAAGAATTGATGCTTTTAAATTGTGGTGTTGGAGAAGACTCTTGAGAGTCCCTTGGACTGCAAGGAGATCCAACCAGTCCATTCTGAAGGAGATCAGCCCTGGATTTCTTTGGAGGGAATGATGCTAAAGCTGAAACTCCAGTACTTTGGCCACCTCCTGTGAAGAGTTGACTCATTGGAAAAGACTCTGATGCTGGGAGGGATTGGGGGCAGGAGGAGAAGGGGACGAGAGAGGATGAGATGGCTGGATGGCATCACTGACTCGATGGACGTGAGTCTGGGTGAACTCCGGGAGTTGGTGATGGACAGGGAGGCCTGGCGTGCTGCGATTCATGGGGTCACAAAGAGTCGGACACAACTGAGCGACTGAACTGAACTGAACTGAATTGATGAATTGAGGTGAAGATCCAATTAATTGATTACCCTATGATCTTCTGTCGTGTATCAAGTGCTTATATTATATGTGTGGGTCTCTTTGGGAGCTTTTTTTTTTTTCCTATTGAATTGTGTCTATACCATACTCTATTAGTCACTCTAACTTTATGATAAATCAGTGTTTATACATTAAACCTTTACTACCTTGGGCTTCCCTTGTAGCTCAGTCAGTAAAGAATCTGCCTGCAGTGCAGGAGACCTGGGTTTGATCCTTGGGTTGGGAAGATCCCCTGGAGAAGGAAATGGCAACCCCACTGCAGTGTCCTTGCCTGGAAAATCTAATGGACAGAGGAGCTTGGTGGGCTGCAGTCCATGGGGTCGCAAAGAGTCAGGCACGACTGAGCTACTAACACTTTTACTACCTTGTTGTAATTCTCCAGAACTGTCTTCCTGGCTTTTCTTGACTCTTGAAATTTCCATGTATGTTTTTAAATTGGCTTATCAAGCTTAAGAAAACATCCCATTTGAATTTTGATTTTAACTATATCAATCTGTGAATCATTTGAGGAGAATAGACATCTTTATAGAACTGAATCTTGCTATCCACAAACATGCTATATATATATATATATATATAAGTTTCATTTATTATATATATATATATATATTTTTTTTTCCACATGGAAAAGGAAATGGCAACCCACTCCATTATTCTTGCTTGGGAAATCCCATGGACAGAGGAGTCTGGCAGGCTCCAGTATATACATAGGAGTTGCAAGAGTCAGACCTGACTTAGTGGCTAAACAACTTTTTTTTTTTTTGCCTTTTGTTGAAGGTAGTTGTTTGCAGAAAAGCCATTTCACTCTCACGTACTGATAAAGAAAAGTACTTAAAGCGCTTATTTTAAGTTTATTTAGCTGGAAGTGATCAGGACTTTAACCCAATTGCTCCTAATCAGAAACTTTTTTCTTCAGCTTGTTCTGCCCCATTTAACTGGAAACATGTACTTTGGCTATAGCATGGGTCACATCATATCTTCCAAGTCATATTGGCCAGATGCAGTTATATCCAGATATGTTACACTTTGTCCATTTCATGGGTGCACCTCTTCCATCTCCTGCCCACAGGCAGTAAATGTTCTGTTTTATAAGAGTAAACATCCCTGGGCATCCAAAGCAAGCTCATTTATAAAGGATAACCTACAGGATTGGAAACCTCATATTCTCTACCTCTCGCCTGCCAAGCACTTGTTTTGGGGAAAGTCTGTAGATCATTTATTAAATAGTTATTTCTTTTCCTTTCTGTCAGACTTGAGGGAGAGAAAATAGACATACTTGCCAGGAAGAAGAATGATTCTGAAACTTGAATTGTGCAGCCTTGTTTACAAAGTTAGCTTCTGTTCACACTAATCATTGCTTATTTCCCCTTGTTGATGGGCAGTAATCCTGGAATACTAAAACCAGTGGAAACCTTTTTCCTAGCCAACTCTGGAGTTACTTGGCTCTAATGAGATTGACAATCGAGCTGCTTATGAATAAGATACCGAAAGTACACAGGATTTTTGGAACTACTCTCTGCTCCTCATTCCAGAAAAGGGTCAGTGATGCTGATACAAAGATATAGACAAATAAAAAATTGATATGATGGACATATAAACTTGTACTAGAGAATAAAAACTGATTGTAGCCATTTCCACCTTTGGAGAGGAGAGGCATACTGTATATCAGTGGAAAATGGATCTCTTGGCAGCTTTATAAAATCTCAGGGACTGGAGGATGGGGGAATCTAAGAGTGCAGGAACTAGAAAATTGAGTAGCAGGGAGATCTGGGGGACTCTGGAGAGAGACAGGGTAATCACAGATGTGAAAGGCCTGCTGAGATAAAAGTGGGAGATCCCGCAAGTGGTGGGTAGCTGACAGAATGTGGAAACTCTTCATCACTTCAAGCCTAAGGAAACGAGATGGATTCCATGATTCATTGGATCAAGAGCAGAGGGAACAGACGAGCTGTTGGAGGTGAGACCGTGGGGTGAGAGCTCAGAGGGACAGGGAAAGAGGACACACCAGTCTCCTGGAACTGGCAGAAATCACAGACAAGGGTTTAAACCAATCTGATTTAAATCTGAAAGTACAGGAAGACCTCAGCCTACTTAAGCAAAATTAGGTCACCTTTTAGATTTTTAAATACATCAAAACACTTCGGGAGATGATTCTGGAAGAGTGCTCTGAAGGCAGAGCTCAGCAGAGAGGCTGGCGGGTGACAGCCATGCCAACAATCCTGAGTTTGAGTTTTATAATTAAAAAAAAATTTTTAAATTGAGCTTTTTTCAGTCATTCACCACCTTCCTTTCTGTAATGTTCTTTCTTCTGAGAGGCAGCCTGATGTGGAAGAGAAAACATAGGCTGATATATCATGAGCTACCTATGAAAACAAGCAAATTGCTTAACCTTTGAGCCTGTCTTCCATTTGTAAGAGACGGATGATGATACCACCTTACAGAGCTGTGTAAGGATTCAGGGAGGTAAAGTATGGAAAGGACCCAGAAGTGGCTGACTGAGCACAGCTGCAGAAGGCTTTGTGCCTTCTCATGTGCCTCTCAAGAACAATAACCACCTTAATATTCCTTTTCAGTCAACTCAGCCGAGGAGAGGAAAAGACAAGTCAGAATTACAAGTCCTAACTCCTTCATCCCGGGACCGTGCCTGCGGAATGAGGAGAGGGGTCAGGAGCCGCGTTAGGCATTACTGACAACTGACGGTAGATGCACTGTCTGTCTTGTCAGTCTGTGTTGACAGACTAAGCAAACAAATGGACAGTAGCCAGATCATATTTAAGATGGAACTTTGACCCACACTCTGCAGCAACCAACCCAGGAAACCAACCCATTATCTACAGTAACCAGTCAAGGAAACCAACCTACTCTATGCAAGTCAGACTCGTAGAAAGTCAGACCACTGTTTCTAACTCAGAGTCCATAAACTGAATAATACCTCCTGGAACAGTCTACCACAAATACCCAAGACTTGACTACTGACTGATAGCTCTTCAATTTTTGCCCCTATTGTCAACTTAAAATCAACCAGAGAAAGCCAAATATGCATGCCTAACCCATCACACAGGATGCTGTGCTTTTGATCAGCACACTTACAGCTTCCCCATGACAACAGCCCCCAATCATGGCACATCTGAGGCTTTACCACTCCTCTGACTGCTTTTGTGTTTCTGTCAAAAGACAAGTGATGGTGGCTGATTCCCTTGCTATAGCAAGCTTTGACTAAATAGCCTTTGTCTATTCTCATTTGGTTGGTGTGTGTTTATTTCCACTGTCTCTCTCTCTTCTCACTTTTTCCCCTGACTCTTCCCCTGTTATGCCTTGTGTATTTGTGTCATCACAAAATTCATAAGTTGAAGACTTAACCCCCCAATGTGATGGTATTAATTTTTGCAGGTGGGGCCTTTGGGAAATAGAGTTAGATGAGAACAGGAATCTTATGATGGAATTAGTGCCCTTATAAGAAGAGACAGTAGAAAGATTTCTGTCTCTCCTCTCTGCTTTGTGAGTAGATAGCAAGAAGCCAGCAAGCCCATCTGCAATCCAAGAAGAGAGCTCTTACCAGGAACAGAATTGACTGGTACCTCGATCTTGGGTTTCCAGTCTCTAGAACTGTGATAAAATAAATTTATTGTTTAAGCCACTTGCTGTGGTATATTGTTATGGCAGCTTGAGCACACTAAAATACCCTCCTTTTCCCTGTGTTTCCCCTCCAACCTAGAGCTCTGGGCTTTCCAAAACCCTCTGGTCCTACCTCACTTGAGCTGTCAAACTAGGATCATGAACTCTGTTAAGTGACAACTCAATCAAAAACCTACCCAGACAATGCAATGATATATCTATATAGATATGTATAATTTAAAATTAATATGATTTCCATTTGTAAAAGATGGATGATAATTTTTGCAAAATGAATATATATGTGTGGTCTTGGTCCATGGAAACTCCATGGTCTCCTTTTTCAGAACTAGCCATTTTATAGTAACTAGACACCCAGGAGACGTTCTCTTCTCTCTCGGGCATGTTTGTGTGCTGTGTTCTCTTCAGGTTGTTGTCAGAGGCCCAGCGGTGTCTGCCTGGGAAGCAGATGGGCCTCCAAGTCTCAGCACCTATTGTGCAGGTGGTGCTCAGCAGTAAGGTTGCTGAAATGGGATTTGGGGAAGGGCTGTAGCAGGCAGTCTTGGGCTTGTTCTGCTGTGTGGGGTATGCTCAAACCATGGGGAGGGCATGTATTCTGCCTTGACTGTCCTAGGGCCCAGGACTGTTTTGTGGTTAGATGACAGTTTTTCTGTAAATTTAAGCCAAGCAGAAATGTCTGTCCTCATGTTTTGCTGAATGTGTGGCCTCCTCCCTACACGGTCCTCTCTTTTCATACCAGAGTCCTCTTGGGTGCCTCTCTGCAAACCCACCAGGATAGGGTTACCCTCAGACCCTGGCTTAGAGCTGTTTCAAGGGGCTCTGCTGGCACAGCTTAGCCAGACCCAAAGTCCTCCTTCCTCAGATTTTGGGAGAGCCATGTGGAGAAGGCAAAGCCTTCCTGAAACAGCTTTTGGGGGGTCTGATGTGCCAGCTGGTCTCTGATATAACAACAGGCTTGTTATAACTGTAAAACCCCAGCTCATGTTTGCTAGAGAAAAACCTCTGCAGAAGCAAGATTAGCTAAAGATTTGGTAATGCAGATAAAAGACTTACCTGAGCAGTTGGAAATCACTGTCTCATAGGCTTTGCTTTTGACCCAAATAGTTCTGATCACAATGGCATAGATGACACTGCGGAAAGGACCAAAGACAGTATTAAAGTGGCTGGTGGGTCCTCGCTCTGAGGACACTCCAGTCCCCCAGGTGTGAGATGTGGAGGCAAGGGTCTTTCAACCATGGTCTGCCCCCCTATCCTTCCTGATTACAGAGTCACAATAGATGGCAGCTGCTGCTTTTTTTTAAGTCAGGAGCCTTGGACTGGGTGAAATCAAGTGATTTCTCCAAGATAATTCAGATGGTCAGAGGTACAGCTGAGACTGGAATCCAAACACAGGGTCTGGGGTCAGAAAAATTTAGATTTGTAACTAGCTCTATTATTTGCTGGTTGTATGACCTTGACAGGCTTTCCTTGACTCCATAATTCCTGCCTCAGGTGTTCACATCACTGTCAGATGTGAACATGTCAGATATGGCCAGACCTGTGACTTGCTTATCAGTGCTTTGGGGTGAAAGTGATGGGATGTCTATGATTACATAAGTGTGCAGGATCTGTCTTGCTAGTGTCTCTAGTGCATTGCTAGCTTTGAAGAAGCAAGCTTTTGTGAGTCCTTTAGCCCCAAGAAATCAATTCTGCCAGAAGTCCAGGGAAACTTGGAGGAAAATCCTTCCTTACTTGAGCCTCTGATAACACCTCAGCCCTGGCAGACACCTAAGCAGAGGACCCAGTTAAACCATGTCCAGACTCTGACCCACAGAAGCTGTGAGATAGTAAGTTAAAGCAACCCGAACCCATTAAGAGATAACTTATCATGAACCTGGTGACTTAAAATAATAATATGTTACCCAGAAATAGATAACTAATACACTGAGTGAAACAGGAAGAATTGTGTCCCTCCTCCCCAAATTTATATGTTGAAATCCTACTGTCCAATATGGTGTTATAAGGATATGGGACTTTGGGGAGGTGCTTAGGTCATATGGAGGGTTGCATCTTCATGAGTGGCATTAATGCCCTTGTAAGAGGATATTCCCACAGAATTCTCGTGACATTTTTGTCGTGTGAGGCTACAAGGAGAAGTCTGCAACCTGGAAGAGAGCCCTCACCCAACCGTGCTCCTGCTCGTGCTCGTTGCTAATTCATGTCCTACTCCTTTGCGACCCCATGGACCGTAGCCCGCCAAGTTCCTCAGTATTCTTTCCCAGGCAAGAATACTGGAGTGGATTGTCATTTCCTCCTCCAGGGGATCTTCCCAACTTAGGGGTCAAACCCACATCTCCTGCATTGCAGGCAGATTCTTTACCACTGAGCCACCAGGGAGGCCCCACCCAACTGAACTGGCAACCTGATTTCAGACTTCTAGGCCCCAGTACTGTGAGAAATATATTTCTGTTGTTTGCAAGTCACCTGCTCTGTGTTGTGGTGCTCTATCATAGCAGCCAGAACCCGCTAAAAGACTGGGTCTTAGTTTAGACCATCAAATCAAGTTAATAATGCAAACTTAAGAGTTTTTTAGGGATCAAATGTGACAACCTTTAAAGTGCTATACACAGTGTTTTAAAATTATCAGAGGCTCAATGAATGTCATTTTCTTTCCCTTCCTTCTTAATTTTTCGCATGATATCACACCTAATATGACATGGTGTAATCTGCACCCAGGGGCTTCCCTGGTGACCCAGTGGTAAAGAATCTGCCTGCAATAAAGGAGACGTAGGTTTGATCCCTGGGTTAAGAAGATCCCCTGGAGGAGGAAATGGCAACCCACTCTGGTATTCTTGCCGGGGAAATCCCATGGACAGAGGAGCCTGGTGGGCTACAGTCCATGGGTTTGCAAAGAGTCAGACACGACTGAGCAATTAAACAACAACACTAGCAGCAAAATCTGCACCTAACAGGAAAAAAGGACTAATGACTCAAAAGCATTGGCAAAGTTTGTATCCTTTATCCCCTTTGATAAATATAAACATACCCTTCTTTAATTAGTTATTTGACATTTCTAATATACTAAGAACCTTGACTAAAAACTTTGAGACAAAGCACTGCTTCATTTTAAAACTGCACTAACATCCCTCTTGAGAATCACTTGGGTAAAAAAAAAAATCAGAGTTCTAGTTCACAGTATCTGACAAAGCACTAATTGCTTTTAATGGTCTCTGTAATATAACTCAATTAATGACTGTGGTAAAACCCTCCTTATTGCTTTTCCCTGCTCAGAAAACCTCCTCTGAGTCTGCCAGGAAAGCTCAGGGTCTTTGAGGAGCATCCTCGACCCTCCTATACCTGCCCAGGGACTTTTCTGGAAATTGTTTGTCTACATGAAAGAAAAAATGAGAAAGCAAATTGCTAGTGAGTCTATTCTTTTCCCTAAGTTGAATATTTGTGAGATCAGGAAAACTTTTTCCCAGATAAATGAAATACAAGGAAAGGTTACAATATCATCAAGTATAATTGAGTACCACAGTTGCAACCCCACTGCTTAATTGAATGATACTTCAAGTATTTGTTATTATCAACCGTATACACAGTGGAAAATTAAGAAAGGTTTTATGTATTAGGGGTTTGGGCCTTAGTCACCCCCACCTTGTCCCGCTAGGATCAGTCAAGCAAGTAGAAAGCCAGGAGCAGCTTTACTGTTCGCCAGGAAAACTAATAAGTAGGATGCCCCTTTATTTCCCAAATGCGGCCACTTCTCAGGATGTAACAGTCATACATCAGAGAGAACTGTGAATACATCTATTTCCTTCTTGCTGATTCTTTTCATCTAATTAATCAGCAAATTCTGTGAATTGTCCCTTCAAAATGTCTCCATCATCTGTGCCTTCCTCTCCACTTCTGCTCTTCAGCATCACTTCAGACCCTTACAGTATCTTCTTGTTTAATATCTAGAACCTTCTTTATTGTGATGAAATAAATATAACATAAAATTTACCATTTTATCCATTTTTAAGTGTACAGTTTGGAGGCATTAAGTACACTGACATTGCTGTGCACCTCTCACTATCACCCATCTCCAAAACTTTCTCATCTTTCCCAGCTGAAACTTTGTATCCATTAAGCACAGAAATATGCATGAACGCACAAATTAATGTGTCATCCTTATGCAGGGGCCATGAAAATTTTCTTTGTATCCTTCTAATTTTAATATATGTGCTGCCAGAACAAACACTCCTTATCATCTCTTGTCTGATTTATTGCCATAGTCTATAAACATCTCCACTTTGCTACCATCTGGAATGTCTATACGACTTGCCATCAGAACTGGAGCTTTGGGACAGAGAATCATTCCTTGGCTTAAAAACCCTCCAGTGCCTCCACTTTCCTACACAATGCTATCTAGTCTCTTGAGCAGGGCATCCAAAGCCTCCTACAATCTATCTCTGCCTTCTTCACCTCTATCGTCACCATCCTGCCTCCCTCTACTCCAGTATCTCTCAATACACCTTCTTCCAGGTCAGTAACAGGAGGAGCCAACTAAACTAACCCCAATCCCATGCTTAATATGTAGTTGGCTTTGGGTGAACATAAGGTCCGATGTCTTCCATTTCTCTGTGTCTCCTTTGCTTCCTAAAAATACATTTTTTTAGCCCATTCTCCATGTATCATGTTGATATGAAACCTTTCTCTTCCTCGGTGACAGTTGGCTACCTCTTCCTTGGGGCCTCTGGGCTGGTATAACACTTGGTATGTTGAGTCTTGTCCATGCCATGCATGGGTGCTCAGTCACTCTCGTCCAACTTTTTGTGACCCCCATGGACTGTATCCCACCAGGTTCCTCTGTCCATAGGGCTTTACAGGCAAGAATACTGGAGTAGGTTGCCATTTCCTGCTACAGTGGATCTTCCTGACCCAGAGATTGAACCCATGTCTCCTATATCCTCTATATTTGGTAGGTGTTTCTTTACCACTGAGCCACGTGGGAAGTCCCTTGTCTATGGCAGTCATATCTTAAAGATCAAGCAGATCCAGAAATGGCCCATTCTCAGAAACAGCTGAGGAACAGCATCTCCATCCTTTCTTCCATGCCTTTTATTTATCTCCATTCTCTCAGCAGGCATAGCTTTATTTCAAGCTTCTTAGAAACCTGAAAACCTAAGGGGCACCAAGATTGAGTAAAGTATCCCTTTCCTGGCTGGTTTATTTCTTGATTTTATGGAAGGCCATCCAAACACAGACCCATTTTCTTCCGTTGCCTTCTGGAGGCAGCTCCTGGCCATGGAAGAGTGTGAGAGTGCAAACCAGAGGAAGACTTTTCAAGTGGCATTAAGTACTGAAGAGGATGCCTGAGGCTACTTCCTGAGTCTTGCTTCTAGATTGTGTATGAGTGTCAGGAAATGGAATCAAAAGTTCCCTCTGTCCTCAAGATACAGGGAGAACATTCCACTCAGACCAAAAGTGCCCCTTTCATGACTCCTACTCAGCACAGGTCAGGGACTTGATGGATGCCCATCACAGTCTTAGAGCCACAGGTTCCATCTCTGTCTCCACCTTTGCCTCATTCTGGGGCCTGAGTATGAGGTTCAGTTGTGCTCTGTAGATCTAACTAGAAGCTAAGCATGAGTGGGAGTAGAAGCGGGAGTAGGGGGAGCTGATGCTTCACTTGGCATGCTTCACGTGGTCCTTTTCACTCTTCTCCTACTAGTGGCTTAAGGATACTCCCTGATCAAAAGTGTCTCTCTTTTCATTAATTAGTTTCACTAACACTAATGCCATGAAGATAAGATATAGGGGATGTAAGAGTATGTAATAGAGGCTTGGCTTGAAAGGCTTCAGGAAAGCCTTTTCAGAAGAGGTGTAGTTTCAACTAAGATCTGAAGAATAAAATGGTTTTTTTAAATGCAAAAAATAAGGTGGTCATTCAAGCAGAGGGACTAGCACTTGCAAAGTCTCTGAGACAGGAGGGATCAGGCCCATTTGAAGAACTTAGAGAAGGCCAGTGTGGTTGAAGCATGGTGAGTAAGGCAGCTTGTGTGGCCTAAGAAAAGGATGGAGAGTGAGGCATGGACCAGGTCACACATGGCCTTGAGTACAGAGTTTGAGGTCTTGGACTTTTTGTCTGAAACAATAGAAATCCACTGAATGGCCCTAAACAGGAAAGTGAAGCGATTGATCAACTTTTTCTCTTTTTTCAAAGATCAGATGTCCTTCAGTATGTTTAATTTGTTTCTGTACATATGTATATGCTGGTATGTGAACTGAACAGTCCTGGAAGGGTGTATAACAAGATCTTAACACAGATGCTTCTGAGGAGGGAAACAGGGGAAGAAAGATTTTTATTTTTCATTTCATTGCTTAAAATGGGGAAATCTTTCCAAAAGCTCTTCAAAAGACACTGCCTCACATTTCATTGCCTAGAAGTAGATCTGAAGCATTCACATGCTAAGGGGAGGGGTTGCCGTGAGCAGCTTAGAGTGGAATGGATATGGGGAACTCAAATATAAGCATCTACCATAACCTAGCAGGCTAGTAATGATGGCTTTTTCAAAAGACCTACCTCTTGCCATCTCTCAGACAATATACTTTGGCCTTGGACATCTCGTACCATGGACAGTGCTGGCTAGGACCTTGGGCCCTTATATCTACCATGATTTTGTGGTCCACAGACCTGTTCTGACCTCTGCATGGGGCTTTCCCCACAACATGACCCCCCTTTCCCCAAACAAAATAAATGGATTTTTTTCTGCATAATATAAATCAGTGCTCCATGACCAATGTGCATTTTTCCACTTATTGTTTTGCAGTTGCCAGCTATGGATCTTTTATGCCTCTACCTTCATCTCCTAGAGTAAAAATGATAGGAGAATGAGAAATCAATTAGGTAGCAAGAAGATAACCATAGCTAGAGTAAATCAATTACAGTAGGGCTAAAAACCTTTCCCAGCAACAGTCAGACAAGTCAAATAAATTTTGAAGCAACAGGAGTTCTGGTGACCCAGAAAAACAATGCATTGCCTTTATTGTCAGTCACTGTGGTTTCAGGTCCTGGGAGCCTGATTTAATTAGTGATGGAACAGCTAAATCTTTATCCACGCACAGCTCTCAGGAGAGTTTGCCACTGACAATATGACTCCTTCCTTCCTCTTTCCCTTCCTCTCTGCATTTCTTCCTCTCTCTCTCTTCTTTCCTTTCACATATGTTTATGGAGTATCTGCCATATGCCAGAAACTGATCTAGGCATTAAATAACCAGAAATTTCCATACTAGATGTGTGTGTGTGTGTGTGTGTGAGTGAGAGAGAGAGAGAGATGGAATGACATAATACTTCTGTCTAATTGACGAAGTTCAGCAGTCAGGTCTGCATTGTTTATTTAATCTAACATTTACAAAGTGTTCATTATGTGCTGAGTTTGGAGTCTAGAGATTGAGACAAGAGTCACATGCTCAAGAGATACAGTTGCAGAAGCAGGCAGTGACACTCCCATGAAGCCTTAATGGCAGCTTGGACAAGTTGAGGTCGGATGTGGCCTAGGATTGGCAGAGACAACTCCATCAGTCTTTGGAATAAGACAGAAAGAATGTGAATCATTTTGCCAGAAGTGAGGCAGAGTGAGTCTGGAGGAGTGCCCAGACATAAGGAATGATGTGCACAAAGGCCCAGGGATGAGAGGAGTGTGGGGTGTTCAGACGGCTTGTTCTGGCTGGAGTAGTGGGTGCAAGGAGAGTGTGTGAGCAGCTTCCCCAGGAATAGCCTTAGAATCTCAAAAAGGCATAGATCTTGTCTTGCTGCTGCTGCTGCTGCTAAGTCGCTTCAGTCATGTCCGACTCTGTGCGACCCCATAGACGGCAGCCCACCAGACTCTGCCGTCCCTGGGATTTTCCAGGCAAGAACACTGGAGCAGATATTAAATGTATATAAAGCTACAGTCATTAAAACAATGTAATATTAGTAGCAGAAAAACCACTAACTTAATTATTTGTGTGGTCTGTCCTTTTCTTAATTGTGTCAATCTCTACTAACTGGAAACAAAATGAAAGCATATTCAACCACACTGTGGAATATTATGCATGCATTCTATTTCATATTCCCAGAGATTTTTTGATGAGAAGGGGGTACCTTCAGAAGGTAGTACTTTTTCATCAGGACCATGTAATTTCCTCTTCTGCTTGGACATTTTTGATTGATTTCTTTTCTATTTAAAAAATTTTTACTTTTTAAAAACTTTGTTGAAGTGTAAAATGTAATGTGTAATAGTGTTATGTTGATTTCTGCTGTACAGAAAAGTAATTCAGTTATACATATATACTCTTTTTCATATTATTTTCCATTACAGTTTATTACAGGATATTGATTATAGTTCCCTGTGCTGTACAGTAGGACCTTGTTGTTTATCCATATGTGTAATAATTTGCATCTGCTAATCCGAAACTCTCCATTGATTTCTTTTGCTGTATAAACTTTTGAAGGATTCTCATTGTATTTTATTAAATTGTTTTTTAATAAAGTTTGTAAAAAATTTCATTCTCTGCCTCCCACTGTGTCCCTCACTCCCAAGTCTTTTTAAAAATGTTGCCAGTTTGATATGAGAAAAATGCTATTAAGTGTATTTTCATATGAGAAAAAGGAAACATATTGAAAATGAAGAAACAAATGAAAAACTGGGGAAATATTTACAACATATTAAAGAAGAAAAAAATTATTGTATAATGGTTTCTCTAAAGATAAAGAATAGAGAAAACCAAAAAAAGTGAAGAGATTAGAAAGCTCCTAAACACTAAGAACATTTATAATATAAATATGCATATGATAGAATTACCATTTCATACCATAGAGAAAAGGTAAATTATTCAGTAAGTAATGTTGGAGTGAATGACCCAGCATTAAAAAAACATAAATTTAACTTAGATTTTTAATTTATATTACATAAAAATCAAGTAAAATCTCAAAATTAGACATCACAATAAAATAATACAATTTTAAAGTGATATTTTTAACATGCTCCCAAAACTGAAATTATTTTCAAATAAGTAAAATAATAAATCATTTAAAGTTAACATATAGGTAAGTTTGTGAAATGAACTTATCCTTTCCTAAGAGAGAATAGAAATAAAAAATGTAAAGTGTGAGTGGATGTGAATACACTAAAATATAAAATGTTTATATATTACAGAAAGCCATTTACATTTCATTCATTTTTTATATGCATTTATATAAACTTTTGCCAAGTACTTTCCTATGATTCTTTTTTTCAAACTGATTCATTTGACTTTCTAATTTTAGTTATTCATAATTTCTCTCCTCTTGATTATGTCAGTCTTATTAACTGAAAGCAAAATAAAATCATATTCAAAATGAAAAGGCAAACTAGGGAAAAACTAGGGAAATATCCTAATCATATGAAAACAGGGAAAGTTTTTATACAAAAATATCTCTAAAGAGAGAGAATAAGATAAATGGAGAAAAAGAATATGAATAGGTAAGTTACTTAAAAAACAGAAATAGGTCTTCCCTGGTAGCTCAGTGGTAAAGAATCTGCCTGCCAATGCAGGAGACGTGGGTTCAATCCTGACCTGGGAAGATCCCACATGCTGCTGAGCAACTAAGCCCATGTGCTGCAACTAAGGAGCCTGTGCTCCAGGGCCCGGGAGCCACAACTCCTGAGCCCACACGCGACAACCGCAGTAGGGTCCTTTGCCTAGAGGCCACGCTCCACAGCAAGAGAAGCCACTGCAACGAGAAGCCCACAAACCGCAACTAGAATAGCTTCTGCTGTATGGCAACTAGAGAAAGCCTGCACTCAGCAATGAAGACCCAACACAGCCAAAAATAAATGAATAAAGAAAAAGCAAAATAAACCAAAAATAATATTGAACATATAAAATGTGTTCCCCTTCATGTGTCACAGCCTTGTCATGGCGAAGGGGCTTGCATAACTCAATGAAGTGGTATTCAATATGTTCAACCTCGTTCGTGATGAAAGAAATGCAAATTAAAACAACAACATATATATATATATATTTTTTTTGCCAATCATTTTTGGTAAGAATATACATTTATGTTTATGTGTATATATATATCTGTATATAAATGTATCATGCATGAGGGGCAATAAAGCATGAGACATGGTTAATAAAACTAGTGAACACTTGAGTTGTTTCTTTCTTCTACTCAGTCTTGGAATTAAGACTTTAAACTTATCTGAAAGTCACTAGCAACAGAATCAAGCTCAGGGTGCCAAAGTATGGTTAAGAAAAAAAGAAAACAATAAAAAAGAGTTGCTTTTACCTCTGAGATAGGTGAAATTATAGCAACTTATCCCTCAAACTCGTTGGAAAACAAATGCCTCAGAAAACTTCGTTCATACCTGGTCCTCATTCAAGAACAGATGATTTGCTCTGGTGCATCCCCCCAGAGAGAAGCTCTCTCCCGCAGAAGGCTGACCACAGGAGGCAGGAGGGAAGGTAATGACTGAGTAGGTAAGAAACGCTTCAGGGGAGCTAAAGTACAGAACAAGGTCACTGCATTTTCATGGTTCTGCCCTGGCTGGAAGCAAGCATCAAGGAGCAGGATTTACTGATGCCTTAGTCTGACAAGGGCTGAGTGAAAAGGACTTTTGAAATCACCCCCTTTAATCATTAAGTTAGACTTTGCATTTTCCAAGGACACTACAAAAATGTACAAGCTGAACTGTAGGCAAGTTGGAGAAGAGGCAGCTTGAATGAATGGGGGAAATTTCAGACCGTGAAAGCCCTGAGTGAGAGATCTGGCCAGACAGCATGTTGTGAGCCTGTGCTTCAGGGTTGCATCCACCCTGTGGAACAGGGGTTTGAACTGATTTCAGGAGCTGATGGGAAATCAATCAGGAGAGAAGCAGGGATATTCGCTGCTGCTGAAATCAGTGTGTCAGTTGCCTGTGATGACATGATTCGCTTCCTTCCAAATACTTTCTTACCATTGCAGCTGGCCTCTTTCTGTGCTTCTTTTAACTGGCTGTTACCTAGTTTTGATCAACTATCTAAATAACTTTAATCATCCCTTCCAGCTTCCTCCCAGATTCAGCTTGGTGAAGAGGAGAGCAGTAAGTTGAAATATAGTATAGATGTTAACTTGTGGATTCAGCAGAGATGACTGGATAATATCCAATCTCAGAAAGGCTGAGCGGCTGACCGTGGGAATCACTCTGCTCCTGTATACCTTTGATGGAAAGCAAATCATTTCACTTCTTTTAGCTCTAGGTCTACTTGTGAAAAGTTTAGGGGCTGAACTATGTGATGGGTAACATTTTTCCAGCTTTAGCATCTTATGAGACAAAGATGAACAAAGAGCAAGAACAAGTAATTCCTATAACATCAGAAAACACTTGAAAATATTCAATCACTTAATCCAAGAAATGCATATGGAAACAATGAGATACTTTTTTAAACCTTTGTGATCAGCAAAGATTTAATAAAGAAACGATATCACCTTTCTCTGGGTGAGGGGAAGAAAAATCAGAGCTCTTGTTTGCTGTTGGCAGAAATACACTTTTTTTTATAGGGCAGGTTATGAATATGCATCAAAAGTCTTAAATGAACATCATCTATGATCTAGCAATTCCATTAGAATGAGTTCTGAGGAAATAATCAGGGACTCATGAATAATTTTAAGTACCAAGATTTTTATCACAGCATTATTTACACTATTAATATTGAAACACAAAGGCTGATCTTCATTTGCCCAGGACAACTTATGTGGTACTCGATAGTAGACTTGGGAACACTCAAGAGGTGCAGAATCAGCAAGCTCCATGTTCGTACTTAACAAGCCAGTTATCTCCCTGCTGTTTCCAATCCCACCAACCTGTGCTGAGCCAGCCTTTCAGAGAGGATCCTGTGGTGTGACTAAGGGAGACCCTGCCTCGTCCAGGAGGTTGTGATCTTCTCTACTGAAAGACCATCTTTGGTCCACCTTTGGCTGCAGGGCAAAGGGAACATCCTATGGTTTGTTTCCTAAGGCCCTTCACAATGAGCCTCACCCCATCCAGAAAGAGCTGATTGCCAACTTCTCTTCCATTGGCACTGCCTGCCTGTCCTTTCCAGTCACCATATACACTCTTATCCCCAGTCACCAGGTAACCTGTTCTTACCTTCCCCTTCTCCTATCTGAAGACTTCCCTCATTTAAAGGATGCTTCCAAAAAGTGCTCCCTGCCATTGTTTGACTTCACTGAATACACATGCTAGCATATTTCTGTGTGTACTGTGTTTTCATTTTTTCCAGTTTTGTTTCAAGTTTGTCTGTCTTTTCAATTATAAGGTTTCTGAAACTGGTACTAGGTCTTATATTTAAAAAGTTGCATGATATAGGAGAGAGAACAGGATATGAAATCAGACAAACCTGGGGTTAAATACCATGTTATGTTGAATAAGTTACTTGACTTATTTGTGCTTGAGTTTTGTCATTTATAAAATGGGGATAAGAGTAGTTATTTCATAGAGTTGTGTTGGATGGGATAATTGTTAGCCACTTTTCACAAGGCCTGCCCCATAGCACATAATCAGAAAATGTTAGTTCCGTCCTCCTTATTCCACTTCGGAGGAGTTGAGCTTAGCATATGGTAGCTTTACATAAGATCTTGGCTCCTAGCCAGTTCCCCAAAGGACACTAGGAGCAATGAGTGCCCTAGAAGGAAAGAGAACACAGTTGATGAACTGGGAAAGTCCCCATGTGTGTCTGGCCTGCTGGCCTCTTACCTGATGATTGTCAGGGGGATGAAGTACACCAGGAAGGCCACGATGGTCATGTACGGGGTCCAGTAGGAGTCGTCAGGCCACAGGGCCCAGCACTGCACTTCGCCATTGGAGAGTTTCCTTTTCCCAAATATGATAAGGGTAGGAATGGAGAACAGGAAAGAGAGGCTCCAGGCAATCATGATGAGGACCTTGGCCTGCTTTTCTGCTCAAAGAAAAGAGAGGGATGCCTGAGCATCTGGAAACAGCCTTTGGGAGCACACTTGGTATCTGGTGTGGAAAAAGATCGTGGTGGGAGAGGAATTCTAGAACTCTCAGAGCCTCAGTTTCCTTATGCTTAAAATGGGAGTAATAGGACCTGCATCTAGAGCTGATGCAAGGATTAAAGGGAGAATTTAATCACAGAAGCTAGAGCATTGCTTGGCCCAATCTCTCCTTCTGTTTTTCTTCCCTGATTTACCTGTTTGACTTGAGATGCTGACACATTCCTATAGTACTATGGAGCTCAGTTTGTATCATGTACATTTGATAGGTTGCTGTGCAAATGCTTGTCTCTGGTGCCTTGCTCATCCTGAAAGGCAGAGATGGGGCCTTTGATCTGGTTGTTATTCTTCTCACATACCTAGCAATATGAAGCACTGTGACAGTGTTTGAAAGCTGTTTGGCAAACGTTCGATAGCCTTCTTTTGTTTGAAGGAACAAGGGAGGAGTGGTAAGGCAGAGAAAGAGCAGTGGGCTTGGTTCTGGAGAGCAGAGTTCTTTCAACCAAGCCCTGAAGTCTGGTAGCTCTGACCCCACACTCTAGATTTGGGCTCTTTCGGATGTGATGTTTTGACCTTGGGCAAACCACTCAGTCTCAAATTGAGTTCTTGAAAGTGGAATTAAAAAAAAATATATACCTTCTGCTCATCTAACCATGATGGGGTCAGATGGAGACAATTAATACACATGAGAGTGTTCTTTTGAAACAGTTTTTATTATGCTTTCTGTTAAGCTGGTGTTGAAGCTCTTCATCTTCATCCCCACTCTAGCTGTGCTGTCTGTGTTGACTGACCCTGGTGGGCCCCTTCATCCAAGGACAGGACACCTCCCTCCACCTCCCAACTTTCAAATTGGAAAGCCAGTTCATGTCTCAGGGTGACAGAGGGAAATGTAGAATCAGGAGGTATTGTAGAGAGGTGAGTAGTATGTGATCAGGAGGACTATAAGAAGTGAGAACAATTCTAGAAGAAACTAGGGGCTCTATTGGAATCTTGAATCCCAAATATTTGGGAAATAATATCTGGGATTCTGTTCTTGTTGAACTGTCACTCTGAAAAGAGCTATTGGAAAGATTTAGAAAACAGATATAACTGGCACAGTGAACAAACAGGAACCTTGGGGTAGAATTATAATACAGTCTTTTTAGGTCTTCCCATCATTCCGTTCTCCCTTGCTTTTCACTTTTATTCTTTCCTCAGCTATTTGTAAAGCCTCCTCAGATAACCCCTTTGCCTCTTGCATTTCTTTTTCTTTGGGATGGTTTTGTTCGCTGCCTACTATACAATATTATGAACCTCTGACCATAGTTCTTCAGGCATTCTGTTTACTAGATCTAATCCCTTGAATCTGTTTGTCAACTCCACTGTATATTCATAGGGCATTTGATTTAAGTCATACTTGACTGGCCTAGTGGTTTTCCCCACTTTCTTTAGTTTAAAGCCTGAATTTTGCTATCAGGAGCTGATGATCTGAGCCATAGTCAGCTCCAGGTCTTGCTTTTACTAACTGTACACAGCTTTTCCATCTTCACCTACAAAGAAGGTACATGTATCCAGAGACCCCGTAGGGGTGGAGACTCTGCCCCACCTGCTTGAAAACTCAGGAAAGCCCTTTGATATCAGTGACTTTAAGTAGTAAACAGTTATAATTAACAGAGTTTTATATTTTAATATCTGGCTCTATATATCTCTCTTCATTACTGGTTGATGCTTTCCTAAATATTCTCACATTTAATTTTACTAAAGAGCTTTAAAATTGATGACTCCTCTGGAGTTGCTGGCTAAGGAAAACTACCACTTAAGTAAAACGCAGTAAAGCATCAGTAAACTGTGTTCACTCCCCCATCGCTGCTGCCCTTCCTTTGGTTGTGTTGCCATTGCCATGTGCTTACTCAGGCACAGGAGAGTCCCTGCCGGCCTCCACTGGCCCCATTCTCTGTGCTGCTCTGTGGGGAGTCTCCTGCCTGCCTTCTCAATCCTGCCCCTCACCCCTTATATTCCAACGAGCTGGAGCACCAAGAAGGCTCTAGCACGCAGTTCCCTCCACCCTGTGCCACTGACTGCCTCATCCTATAACACTGAGAATCTTTTCCTCTTCCTGCCAGGCCATGCAGCTTTCCTAGGGGGCTTGGCATCCATGTTATGTTTAATCTGATGCCCACGTGCTGGGAATTCCTTGAAGTTTCGTGTCTTTGGATGGCGTCTTTCCTCAGCTCCCTTCCCGGCTGCAGGTGTCCTCCAATCTGTGTGCTTCTTGCATGACTTCAGTTGGAATTGGGCGGAGGAAGGGAAATTGGCTAATTTCATTTCCAAGCTTGCATATTTCCCTGGAGTTATTAGAGATGATTATTTTCCAAGTGCCCTACATGAAGCCTCTATTAATTTTATAGTGAGGAAATAAATTGCTTTCCATATTTTAAAGAACACTATAATATTCATTGCTGTCTTTCCTGTAATTTCGGGACCAATCCATAATATTGGGCAGTATCTCCCAGAACCAGTCATATTTTCCATAACCTAATAGTTGATTTGTTTTTTAGCTAATGAATATGGTTAGACATGTAACTCACCATGTTTCCCCCTTGGCTATGGATCCCAAAGCCTCTCCCTCTAGCAAATGTCCTGGGACACCCCCTCACAGATTTTCTTATACTTATGTTTTCTTTAACCCAATTTCTTCACCTTGAAATACTCTGGTATAGATGGCCTTTTGTACATTGTCTGCAATCCTCCCCAGAGCTTGCTGGGTGTTAATAAGTAGATGGATGAGTACATGTATCATACTTCTGCATACACATATCATAAAATGTCTCTCCCATTTAGCCCATTTCCTCCCCTACTTCCTTCTCTGCCATCATCACTAGACCATAACAGTGTCCAGAAAGCTTGGTGCAGATTGCACCCCTCACACACACTCACTTACATGCAACCTACAAAAAGCCTTAGAAATAGATATCAATTTTATCTTAAAATTAGTTTCACATCACACTCATGTGTTGCTGGTATAAAAATTACCTAATGGCATGTAAATCCCTGTGGTCACTATGGAGATTCCAACTCCCATCCCCAAAGGTTAAGTACTAGTTGGTGTGCATTTTTGTGGGCAGTTGTTTATTATTCTGAGACCTCCCTATTTCTTGCATTCTTTCCTGCTCTTCTCTCTCTCTCTAGTGTTGTTTTGAGTTTTTCTTTGTATTAGTGTTATACTATATACATACTGCATGTATATTGTTTTTATTACTCAAAATATGATGCAGACATTTTCATGGTGATGCATATCTCTCTCCATGTCTGCCCTACCTCTTCATTGAGAGACAGGATATATAGTACTTGAGTGCACCTGAGCTGAACCCAGACCATCTGGGTTCAAATCCTGCCCCTGCAGCTACTAACTGCGATTTGGGCAAACTTCTTTAACTCTTTGAATTGCAATTGCCCAGACTAAGATGCAAATAATAATAGAACCTATATCACAGAGCTATTGTGAGGATTAAAGTATTTAACATATATAAAGAACTTAGAATCATGACTAGTACATAGTACACAATCAATGAACCTAAGCTATTAAAACTTCTGCATAGGGTGCTAGCCATTCCTCCACTGAGGGACACCAAGGTGAGCATTGAATTCCTGATATTCTGAGTAATGCTACAATACACAACATATGTGTATCTATGCACACATGTCAGCATTTGTCCAGAGAAGATACCAAGACGTAGAACTTCAATATCAAAGGGCTGCACATTTTACATTTTAATTAGGTATTGCTATACGTTGCCATCCAAAGTATCTGTGTCAGTACTGCCTGATGTATTTAATAGTATCTGATGACATTATTGCTACTTATTCTAAAATTCTGCTTGCTCTATTAATTTTGTTTCCTCAGGTGTAAATTCTGCAGAATGGTATTTTAAACATATTATCTATCTTGTACAGTTTGGCTTTTGTCACACTTTTTCATGATATTTGATTGCGCCTCATTTTTGTAGACAAGATTTCATATTAGGTTCTTCACTTTATCAGTTTCACAGCCTGCTTGGAAACGTGAAGTACTTTGGACTCTTATTTGCTTTTGGAGGTCAGAGATGTAAGTGGCCTCTGCCTGTGGGCAGAGCAATGGACAATTAGTCCTGTGACTAGGTATCCACCATCTCTCCAAGGTGTCATTGCTCCCCAGGGCCCCACCCTGTCTCTTGAAATCCAGTGTCCCCACTACTTGGAAGCAGAGATGTTCATCCTTGCTGCACATCTGGGAAGGGGAAGGACAGCAGGACGGGAGATGTGCTGTGATAAAAGGTCCTCATTGTACTCTAAGAATCACCGTGCCAATTTCCCTGAGTCTCTCTTGCTCTAGGCATTTCCACGATCTATTTAGGAAGACCTCTGCCCCATTGCTGTAGCATCATCTGTGTGTACTGTGGGTTGTGTGCCTTGAGCCTTCCTGCTGACCCGTCTGCTTCCTTCTTTCAGGGATTCTTCACTATCTCTGGATCAACGAGGGTTTTCCTTGTTTCCATTATAATTATCAATTTGAAACATTTTTCCAATTATTTCCATGGTTTTGGGGTAAGGAAGGCAAAATGCTTCTTTCTGGAAAATAAGCAAGTTGAAGTGGGAGTGTTCCTTAGTTTGGATAGTTATGTGTTTCAACAGTACTCTAAAAAAAAAAGCTGGAAGCATCAGTGTCAAGGAAAATGGTCACAGAGTGGGCTTAGCAAAGCATCTTTCCTCACAGTTCTTGGCCATCCAGGCCAGCTGTCAGCATTTTCCCAGGCAGCCAAGTTTCTTTTCTACGTCTTTTTCGACAATCAGACTCAAGAAGTGGGGAAGGAAGGGGAAGAGGAGAAAGGGGAAGGAAAAGAGCCATTACTAAGAGGATAATATTAGCAAAAACCCTCACCCAAGGATAGTGCTTGGTGGAGCCTGCTCACCTCCTTGCAGGAACTTCATGGGGTAGACGATGGCATGGTATCTGTCTATGCTGAGGGACACCAGGACATAGGTAGAGGCATAGAGCAGCACAACCTGAAGACAGAAATGAGAGGAGGTGAGTGGTTTCATAAAGGTGAGGAAATGCACATCATGGAGAGAAGAGCATTTTGTGCTATTTAGAAACCTAGGCACTAAACCAAGGGCTGGATGAGGTTTGGAGTATGGACAGGAATGCCTGGCTCCCGCCCAGGCAGAAGATGGCTCTTCTCGGTGCTGGACTTTGCACTGCTGGCGGTGACAGGTGAGAGTGCCTCCAGTTCTCACTTGCTCACTCTTTCGCTTGGCTTCTTGGAGACTCCACATTTCTCCAAGGATCAGTCCCCCTTGACATTCGCGCAGTACATTTGTTTGTAATTGACTTTTAAAGCTAAACTAATTTTCTCTGCTACAGTTGACATTCCAGAATAATTAGAAACAAACGTTCACTTGCCTTTTATCAACGTGAGTTGTTGAAAGATGATAGGAGGGATCTGGCTTCAAGGAGCCTGCGTGCTGTTTTGAATCATTTATCACCATCTGGGCTGACATTCTTAGAGCTCCCCTTCTTCATCCACTTCTGCAGCAGAGCTACCCACTAGGGTCAGCCTTTGAGTCCCCTCTTCTGCCTTCCCACCCCCTTTTATTAAGCTTATCCATGTCCTTTAATTATTCTATGTTCAGTGGTATTTGCTTACTTTGCAGAGAACATTTTGATTTAGGAGGTTAATATCTCTTCTGTGAAGAGCATATGCAAAAGGTAATAAATATATCTGAAAGGATTATCAAGATGGAAAATTTTCCAGTAACTTTGAGCCTCATTTCTACCAGGAGTCTAGCCATATCACTACTTTGTAAACTTTTGGTCAAATTCATAGTAAGTAGAAAGTAACTTGAAGACTAAAGTCTAGGGGTGAGTGTCTGAATTTCTTCTAAGATGAAATAGGGATAACATGACTTTGTTAATAACCTTTGTCTGAATTTGTACCGTTTTGTTAATTCCCTGCCTCAGAAAAATAATCAGCTACACTGATATTCTTTATTACTTTTATTTCTGTAACACTGCCACATATACTTCCCAGCATCTGTGTTGCAGAAGGTGCCATGGAGAGGGTGTTCTGAAAACTGACCAGAGACTGAAGTCTCCCCTGAGGGATGCAAGAAGAAATTCTCATCTTGCTAAGAAGCTGATGAGTGATGAGAAAGAAAAATGGCATACAGTTTTTACAACAGCAACAAAAATAAGATTGTATCCTTAGAGAAAACTGGGATTTTTTTGTGTGGGATCCATGGATTCAGAGTTGTTAATGCTGGCCACACTGAGTTGAGGAGACGGACGGGAAAGAGAACTCTCAATGGGAGAACTGCATGGGTTAGAATGTTGTGATGAGACAGTCATGAGAATTGTGGCATCTGCAACTGTGCTGAGTGAGATGACTGGCTCACACAAATTCAGGACCTGGGGCAAGAGAAAAGGTCACAACAGACTGGCCAGAGAAGCAGGAAGAGTTAAGAAAAAGATATGTACTTTTGAGACATGGTCAAAAAGAATATTTAACTTCAGGAGTCTTCAAACATCTAGACAGGGTTTTTGTTTTTTTTTTAAATGTTAAAGATTATCTGTACCTGTGTACGAGACAGCAAAAGAGACACTGATGTATAGAACAGTCTTATGGACTCTTTGGGAGAGGGAGAGGGTGGGAAGATTTGGGAGAATGGCATTGAAGCATGTATATCATGTATGAAACGAGTTGCCAGTCGAGGTTCGATGCATGATACTGGATGCTTGGGGCTGGTGCACTGGGACGACCCAGAGGAATGGTATGGGGAAGGAGGAGGGAGGAGGATTCAGGATGGGGAACACATGTATACATGTGGTGGATTCATTTCGATATTTGGCAAAACTAACACAATACTGTAAAGTTTAAAAATAAAATTAAATTAAAAAAAATTTTTTTAAATAAATAAAAAATAAAATGTTAAAGATTATCTGAAAGAAATATACCTCAAATTGTCATGCCTCCTCTCCACAAAAATAAGTGCCAGAAAACAGAACAAAAAGATTAATGAGTGTTGAAAGAAAAATTGTGATTCAAAAATTTGGTAAATATTTTTGTACCAAGGCACAGGATAATTTTCTTACAGATAAGTAGAAGGAAAACATCACCTACTTTTGGAAAAAATCTTTCTTGAAGAAACATTTCTGCTGACTGAGAATTGTTTTGAAATTGAGTACTCAAGAAGAAGAAGGGGATAGAATACGAAAGCCATAGTAAGCAATGAGTCAGAAAAACACAAAATGTTTAAAATAGCTATGAATATAATTACATAATATTTCAGAGAAAATTTGGTGCGTTGGATGAGGGCAGAAAGTAGAAGGAAAGCAATTGCATCAAATTTCTATTTAGATATTTTAGACATCTATTTTGTTGTTTTTATTTTGATAGAGATGTATTGCACTTTAAAGATAAGCTATGACAGAGTAAAATAGAAATAGAGAAAAACGATTTATTAGAGTCCTATGACCACGATAGCAAATTGCCACAAACACTGTGGCTTAAACCAACATAAATTCATTCTTTTATATTTTTGGAGACCAGAAGTCAGAATCAGCTATACTGAGTCAAAATCAAGGTGTTGGTAGGGCCACTCCCCTTCTCTAGGCTCTGGGGAGAATTCTTTCCTGGTCTTTTCCAGCTTTAGGTGGCTGCCAGAGTTCTTTGAATTGTGGTCACACCAATACCATCTTTGAGCCCATGGTTACAGTGCCTCTTCTGTCTGTGTGTCAAATCTTCCTCTGCCTCCCTCTTACAAGGATCTGTATGTTTGCCTTTGGACTCAATAGTAATAATGACTGAGATAATTCAGAATAGTCTTCTCATTTCAAAATCATTAACTTAATCACATCTGCAAAGTCTTTTTTACCATATAAGGTAACATACATAGGTTTCATGTATTAGGATTTAGAAATGTTTGGGGGGCCATTTTTCAGCCTACCACAATTATAACCAAATATATAGAAAGGGAAAAAAATGAGTGAATAAAAAATTAACACAGAAAGATTAAAATGATATGATTGAAATGGTACCAAACACTATTTGTCAAAATAAAAATGAATGGCTTGAGCTCCTCCACTAAAACAAAGATTGTTTACACAACTCTTTCCCAAATCCAACTGTATACTATTTAGAAGAGAAACTTCTAAAACCAAAAGATTATCAAAGTTTAAAAATAGAGTGATGCACTGAGGAAACCAGAATTGAAAGAGACACGTGTACCCCAATGTTCATCGCAGCACTGTTTATAATAGCCAGGACATGGAAGCAACCTAGATGTTGAATGGATAAGAAAGCTATGGTACATATACACAATGGAGTATTACTCAGCCATTAAAAAGAATACATTTGAATCAGTTCTAATGAGGTGGATGAAACTGGAGCCTATTATACAGAGTGAAGTAAGCCAGAAAGAAAAACACCAATACAGTATACTAACACATATATATGGAATTTAGAAAGATGGTAACAATAACCCTGTATACGAGACAGCAAAAGAGACACTGATGTATAGAACAGTCTTTTGGACTCTGTGGGAGAGGGAGAGGGTGGGATGAGCTGGGAGAATGGCATTGAAATATATATAATATCATATATGAAACGAGTTGCCAGTCCAGGTTCGATGCACGATACTGGATGCTTGGGGCTGGTGCACTGGGACGACCCAGAGGGATGGTATGGGGAGGGAGGAGGGAGGAGGGTTCAGGATGGGGAACACATGTATGCCTGTGGCCGATTCATTTCGATATATGGCAGAACCAATACAATATTGTAAAGTTTAAAAATAAAATAAAAAATAAATAAATAAATAAATAAGGTTAGCTGTAAAAAAAATAAAATAAAATAAAAAGATAAAAATAGAGTGATGGCCAATGGTATATTGAGCAACTGAAAACTAAAAGAAAGCATTCATTGCAATAGTATTATTAGACAAATTAAATTCAAAGCAATTAGTACTGCATGGATTGAAGGGATCATTTATATTATAATAGATACAATACCACAATGGCAACAGAATATCAATAAACCTAAAAGTAACATTGAACCCAGGTCTCCCACATTGCAGGCAGAGGCTTTATGGTCTAAGCCACCAGGGAAGCCCAAATGTAACAATAGCATAACACTAAATATAGAGAAACTCTGGGCTGGAGGAAGCACAGGCTGGAATCAAGATTGCCGGGAGACATATCAATAACCTCAGATATGCAGATGACACCACCCTTATGGCAGAAAGTGAAAAGGAACTAAAAAGCCTCCTGATGAAAGTGAAAGAGGAGAGTGAAAAAGTTGGCTTAAAGCTCAACATTCAGAAAGCTAAGATCATGGCATCTGGTCCCATCACTTCATGGGAAATAGATGGGGAAACAGTGGAAACAGTGTCAGACTTTATTTTGGGGGGCTCTAAAATCACTGCAGATGGTGATTGCAGCCATGAAATTAAAAGAAGCTTACTCCTTGGAAGGAAAGTTATGACCAACCTAGATAGCATATTCAAAAGCAGAGACATTACTTTGCCAACAAAGGTCCGTCTAGTCAAGGCTATGGTTTTTCCAGTAGTCATGTATGAATGTGAGAGTAGGACTGTGAAGAAAGCTGAGCACCGAAGAATTGATGCTTTTGAACTGTGATGTTGGAGAAGACTCTTGAGAGTCCCTTGGACTGCAAGGAGATCCAACCAGTCCATTCTGAAGGAGATCAGCCCTGGGATTTCTTTGGAAGGAATGATGCTAAAGCTGAAACTCCAGTACTTTGGCCACCTCATGGGAAGATTTGACTCATTGGAAAAGATGCTGATGCTGGGAGGGATTGGGGGCAGGAGGAGAAGGGGACGACAGAGGATGAGATGGCTGGATGGCATCACCGACTCGATGGACGTGAGTCTGAGTGAACTCTGGGAGTTGGCGATGGACAGGGAGGCCTGGCGTGCTGCAGTTCATGGGGTCACAAAGAGTCAGATACAACTGAGCAACTGAACTGAACTGAACTGAAATATATATAACTAAAATGTTCATAGTTCTACAGAGGGAACAAGTAATAATACATAGGTAGAAGTAATTAAACAAACTCTAAGAATGATACAATTATTATAAAATATCTAAGCAGTATTTCAAAAATTAATCATAAACTAAGCTATCAAGGGAAAAAAAAACCCTCAGTATATTCCAAAAAGTGGAATTTATACAATTCACAAATTTAAAACAACAAGCAATGAAAGCTGAAATTAGTATCATGAATTTTTTTTTAAATACCACTTGGAAATTTAAACACCCTTATAATTAACTTGAGTCAAGAAGGAAATTAAAGTACAATTATAGTCAATTCATAAATGTCAACAATGAAAATTCTACACGTCAACAACATATGGGATACCATTTGGAGAACAGATGGAAGCTTGAGGACATATGTCTAAATTCTCACTATCCCACCCTCAATTCTGACAAAAATGACCTAGGAAATATGAAACCCAAAAAAAAAAAAAAAAAATCTTGTAGAAAAGTGAGACTTAAATGCAGAAAACTTAAATTTTTTTGTTTAGAAAAATGCCAGATTGGATTCATTTAAAGTAGAATCTCTGGACTGGCTTTAAAAAAATCAATATACTTTATCTTTTAGAACAATTTTAGTTTTACAGAAAAGATTGAGCAGATAGGACAAAGAGTACCCATATTAGCCACACCCCCCACTACCACACACACTTTCTCTTCTTATTAAACCTTACATTAGTGTGAACAATTTTTTAAAATTAACAGACTGATATTGATACATTATGATTAACTGAAGTCCATGGCTTGTATAGAGATTCACTATTTGTGTTGCACAGTTCCATGGGTTTTGATAAATGCGTAATGCCATGTATCCTTTATTACAGTGTTACACAGAAGAGATTTACTGTCCTAAAAATCCCTTGTGCCTTATCTATTTAATCCCTCTAAATCCCTGGCAACCACTGATCTTTTTACTGTTTGCATGGTTTTGCCTTTTCCAATGTCATGTAGTTATAGTCACACACACATAGTCTTTTTAGACTTGCTTCTTTCAGTTAGCAATGTGCTTTTAAGATTCCTCCATGACTTTGCGTGGCTTGATAGCTCATTTGGTTTATTTATCCATTCAGCTTCTGAGGAGTATCTTGCTTTCAATTTCTTGCAATTGTGAATAAAACTGCTATAAACATTCTTGTGCAGACTTTCATGTGGATATAAGTTGTCAACTCAACTGAGTGAATGCCTAGGAGCACAATTGCTAGATGGTATGGTAAGAGTATGTTCAAGTTTTTAAGAAATTGCCAAACTGTCTTCTAAAGTGTACCACTTTGCATTTCCACAAAAGATGAATGAGACTTCCTATAGCTACATATTCTCAGTCCTGTTTCATATCGTCAGTTTAAAAAATATTGTTTTAGCCATTCTAATAAGTATGTAGTGGTATCTCATTGTTTTAATTAGGAATTTCCTAATGCCTAAGTAATGAAGGTTGAAATTCTTTCTATATGCTTGCTTGTCATCTGTAGATCTTCTTTGGTGAAGTATCTGTTCAGGTCTTTTGACCACTTTGATGAGGGTTGTTTATTTTCTTATTGTTATTTGAGGATTTCTTTGTTTCTTTGACTTCCCTGGTGGCTCAGACGGTAAAGCGTCTGCCTACACTGTGGGACACCTGGGTTCAATCCCTGGGTCAGGAAGATCTCCTGGAGAAGGAAATGTCAACCCACTCCAATATTCTTGCCTGGAAAATCCCATGGACAGAGGAACCTGGTAGGCTACAGTCCATGGGGTTGCCAAGAGTTGGACACGACTGAGCAACTTCACTTTCTTTCTTTCACTTTTGTTTCTTTATCAAATATATGTTTTTTATATTTTTCCCAATTCTGTGCCCTATTTTTCCAGTTTCTTGACAGTGTCTTTTGCAGAGAATCAATTTTAAATTTTCATAAAACCCCAACTTTCAATTGTTTCTTTCATGGATTGTGCTTTTGATGTTATATCTAAAAAAAATCACAGAAAGACCCAAAGTCCCCTGATTTTCTCCTGTGTTATTTTCTAGTAGTTTTATAGTACTCCATATTTCATTCCAATCTGTGATCCATATTGAGTTAGTTCTTGTGAAAGGGGTGAAGTCTGTGGTTGGATTCTTACTTATTTATTTTTGCAAATGGATATCCAGTGACTCCAGCAGCATTTCTTGAGTAGGCTATCCTTTCTCCATTGAACTGTCTTTGGTCCTTTGTTAAAGATCCATTAGACTTTTTGTGTGTATCTCTTTCTGCACTGTCTATTCTTCTCCATTGATCTATTTATTGATTCTTTTCCAGTATCATGCTGTTTTGATTTTTGGAGCATTTTGTAATTCTTGAAATCAGATAGGGTCAATCTTCCAACCATATTCTTCTTTTTCCATATTGTATTGACTGTTCTGTGTTTTTTACTTAAACTTTAGAGCTTGTCCATATCTATAGAATAACCTGGTGGGATTTTGATTGGAATTACATTGAATTTATAAGTTGTACTGCAAGAATTATCATCTTGACAATAGTGAGTCTTCCTATCTATGAACATGGAATATCTATACATTTCAAGATATTGTTTGATTTTTTTTCAGAGTTTTTCCAGTTTTATTCATATTGATCTTGCTCATCCTCTGTCGTACCCTAACCTCGAATTCTGTGACCTTACTGGTTTTCACTTTATTGTCTATAGAGACAAAGACAAAGTTATTTGTAAACACAGATGTTTTTAATTTCATCTTTCTGTACCAATCTGTGTAACCTTTTATTTTTTTTCTTGTCATTTTGAATTAGTTGGAACTTCCAGCATGATGCTGAATACGAGTGTGAGAGGAGACATCTTTGTGTTATTTCCAGTCTCAAGAGGAAAGCTTCTAGCTTCTCACCATTAAGTCTGAGGTTAGTTGTAGGTTTTTTGTAGATTTTTGTTATCAAGTTGAGGAAGTTTCTCTCTATACATAGTTTGCTGAGAGTTTTTATCATGAGTGAGTATAAGATTTTCTTAAATGCTTTTTCTGTATCTACTGATAGGATCATATAATCTTTTCTTACCTTTTTATGTTATGAATTATGTCAATTGAGTTTTGAATGTTGAACCAGCCTTGCATACCTAGAATAAATCCCATTTTGTCATGGTGTGTGAGGAAATAATGAGATGTCTGCAGTCTGGAGAAAGGCTGTAACCTGACCAGGCTGGTACACTAATTTTCGACTTCCAGCCTCCAGAACTGTGAGAAATAAATTGTTGTTTAAAAGCCACCTATTCTGTGAAAGTTGCTCAGTCGTGTCTGACTCTTTGTGACCCCATTGACTATATAGTCCATGGAATTCTCCAGGTCAGAACGGTATTTTTATATATATCAGCATCCTTGGACTAAGACAGCCAGAATATGTCAAAAAGAATAATAACCCAGAAATTTTACCTAATGCTTGAACTAGGAATGCTTATGTTCTTATTATTGCTTACTTGGGTTTTCTTTATATATGTATTGTTTTTAACAAACAAAAAACATTAAAAATATAAATTTTGCTTGTCCTTTCAACTATGAAGAAGTGAGCAATTTGTTGCATCAGAGTACAGCGTTTTACACTATTTTCCTTATGAAGAATCCAAGAGGTAATTTTGGTGTCAGTTTGTCTCATCATATTTGGAAGGTGCTACATACCTGCAAATAGCGGACCACGCGGCAGACCAGGTCAGGTGCCATGAAGTCTCCAGTGAATCTCCAAATGATATCTGTCAAGATGTTAACCAGTCCTGTGAAAGAATCTAACAAAAACACATAAAAGTGGTTGATTTCAGTCTCTTTCAAATTTGCAACTATGCTACAGTAGAAATGAATTCCTGGAGCCTTTTTTTTGTTTTTCCTGATTTATTAGGTGGCAAATGGCTTCCCTGATAGCTCAGTTGGTAAAGAATCTGCCTGTAATGGGGAAGACCTGGGTTCGATCCCTGGGTCAGGAAGATACCCTGGAGAAGGGAAAGGCTACCCACTCTAGTATTCTGGCCTGGAGAATTCCACAGACTGTAGTCCATGGCGTCCCAAAGAGTCAGACACGACTGAGTGACTTTCACTTTCACTTTCAATAGAGAAAATGTAAGGCAAGGTAGGAGTTACAGTTTATTGTTAGAGTCTGTTGCCACTCAGATGCAGCCACTTAGGAAGGATTTTTGTAATGACTGATAAGAAATATTATCAGAGAGTTGACCTTCTAAGTCACAGAAGAGGAGTTTTAAAGATGTTTGCTGCTGCTGCTGCTGCTGCTAAGTTGCTTCAGTTGTGTCCAACTCTGTGTGACCCCATAGATGGCAGCCCACTAGGCTCCTCTGTCCCTGCAATTCTCCAGGCAAGAACACTGGAGTGAGTTGCCATTTCCTTCTCCAATGCATGAAAGTGAAAAGTGAAAGTGAAGTTGCTCAGTTGTGCCTGACTCTTAGCGACCCCATGGACTGCAGCCTACCAGGCTCCTCTGTCCGTGGGATTTTCCAGGCAAGAGTACTGGAGTGGGTTGATATTGCCCAAGGACAGTGTGAGGAACGATATAAGGCAAAACTGAGAAAAGGCAAATATTTATTCCCATGAAGCCTTCAAAATTTTCCTTTCTGCACCCATCATTTTACAACTTGGACTTCTTGTTACCACCCTATGTGAGTTGTGGTCATCTTCCTCTACTTTCTTCTTTCTTCTTTGGACAAAGTCAAGTGCATGATCAATGACTTAGTTTTTTAAACTACTGAGGAATTGAGGCCAAAATCTGAGACCAATGTTAGAGACTTTCTGCTCAGTTCTATAATTGCAGACTGTATAAGTTGTATGGATGTCCAGAGCTATGGCAAAATATGCTGTGTGTCTAGAAGTTCCTTCTCCCCGTACCTCTATGCAGATATTTCTCATTAATTATGCGATCCAGAATCATTCTCAAATCAGTGCTTCAGGGATTTTCTGCTGATCAATGGATAGGACTAGAACTTAAGACAGATTCATTGACTTAGGGCCACTTTCTTGAGACATGGGATATAACATTCTGTCAGGGACCTAAAAACCTTCTTTATCTGAGTCTTCACCATTAATAAAGTCTGAGCCCTGAATTTAGCATCAAAGCCTTCCACAGTGCGGTCTTGCCTGCCCCTTGCCAAGTCCCCAACTGGCATTTTTATATTGAACATCAGTGTTCTGCCTGTTTCTTCCTTTTTGTTTCCCTATAGGTAAGAACAATTAGAAGCATTGGCAAGCACATAGAAACTACCACAAAACTGTCTAAAAAGTTGGAGAAGAGAAATCTCACAGCAATTCTGGGTAGTCAGAGATGTTCCAGCTGAGAAGAGCAGATGAAAGCAGGGCCTTCAGAGTTGTGGGGTTGTGATTTGATCAGATAGGAATTTCATGAAGCTTTTACTGGCAGGAATAGACTCGAATGAGTGGAATGGACACTGGAGTTACTTGGATATGCTCTTTTGGTTTATTTATTACTTAATTTGTTAAAAATTAAGGGGAAAAAACCCAATGTCTAGATCTAAGTGGTTATGTGAACAATTATAATGTACTCCAGTAAAAAAAAAATAGCAATTTCCCTCTAGAGCTCAAACTTAAATAAGCTCATCTCTGGAAGGAGACTATCAGTGGGCTGTGCCACTGCATTTGTTATTTGCTATTAAGCAAATGCTGCTCTATCTGATCCGTAAATGCTATTTAGTTGCCTAAGTAATTGGGGACATTGCAAATAAGCCTTCCCTAAATGGCAATTAATAGAACCTTGGGAACAAAGGGCACACTTGAAAGGCTTCATCACTTCTATGTATTACTCTTGCTTTTTAAAATCTCTTCTGTGAACAATTCTAGGAAACTGTTACACTCAGAAAAGCCAAAACAGGCTCACAGCAGTCTTTAGTGCTCCTTTGACAGATTCTTACAAACATGAAGTGGGTTCCCACTCGGAGCAGGAGAATGGGTATTGTAGGGAGAAGTCAAAATGAGGTGACCCCTGAACTGAACCCTAAAGGTTTGGACAGGTCAGTGGAAGAGGGAGGGAAGGATGTTAACTCTGGCACAGGTGACAGCATGAATGAAGTTACGGAGGTGAGACAGAGTGAGATGAGAAACTCAATTGCTTTTGCATATGAAACAACATCTATTTGTTGTTGCTGAAGCCTGAAATAGGTGCTTGAAAGTGGCAAGAAACGGGCCTAGAGAGTCAAGAACCAAGGATTTTTAAGGTCTTATGTGCCAATTAAAGGAGCTTTCTTTTTTTTCCCCCATATACTGGGGGAAAAATTAAATGTTTATGTATCCAAACATGTGTTTTACATGGGTTGGGGGAGGGGTAGATCCATTTGGTAGGTCTAATACTGAAATTGGGCTTCCCTGGTAGCTCAGATGGTAAAGAATTGGCCTGCAATGAGAGCGAGCAGATTTCAATCCCTGGGTCAGGAAGATCTCCTGGAGGAGGGAATTGGTACCCACTCCAGTATTCTTGCCTAGAGAATTCCATGGACAGAGAAGCCTGGCAGGCTACAGTCCATGGGATTGCAAAGACTCAGACACGACTGAGTGACTAACACACAATACTGGTATTGCCATTTATATTTGTTAGAGAACTGTGCAGAAGTTCAAGAAAGAGATCATTGGTACCTAGCGTGTGTCAAATAGCAAAAATAGAGAAGAAAATGCAGATGTGACATATATTTTGAAGGTACAATAAGGAGGACTTTGGTGTTTTAAAAGTGAGGTAGAGAGAGGAGTCAACAATATATTAGGGTCCTGGAATGGGTAGATGATGGTGCTTCCTGCAAATATAGGAGGATAAGCTCATTCTATTTGGGTTGCTTCCAGGTTCCAGCTGTCCCAAATAAAACTGCTATGAACATTCCTATATAAGATTTTATGTGAACATAAGTTTTCATTTTCTTAGGGTAAATACCCAGGAGTAGACTGTTGGGCCCTAGGGTAAGTATAGCTTGTCATAAGAAACTGCTCAACTGCTTTCCAGAGTTGCTGCACCAGTGTGCTCCTTACCAATAAAGTATAAGAAATACTTCTGCATCCTTGGTACCACTTGACATTCTCAATGTGTTTTATTTATTCAACCATGAATGTATGGTGCTGTGCTCAGTTGCTCAGTCATGTCCAACTCTTTGCAACGATTTGGACTGTAGCCCACCAGGTTCCTCTGTCTATGGGATTTTCCAGGTAAGAATAGTGGAATGGGCTGCCATTTCTCCTCCAGAGATCGAACCTGCATCTCCTGTGTCTCCTGCATTGCAGGAAGATTCTTTACCCTCTGAGCCATTGGGGAAGCCCAGACTGTGGCCTTTCATTTTGACTTCAGTGTGCATTTCCCTAACGGTTAATGATGTTGTTGCTGTGGACATCCTCAGTCCCTAGAGGCTTCAGATTGCTTTTGGATGCTCTAATAGCATGGGAGTTGGGGTGCTGGAGGGTTTTAATGCTCCACTCTTGGCTTTCAGATGCATTTATAGTCCTGTAGCATTGTTACTGTTTGCTGCTCAATGCTTCCTAAGCTGGTAGTTATAATGCTCTATTTTTTCCTGGCCAAGCCTCAGTCTCACATAGACCTGTACACCTGGGCCCTGAGGGTGGGACATTCTCAGTGTTCCAGTTCCTCCCTGGAAATCAAAGTGGTGGGTCTTGTGTGGGAAAGATTTTCAATGTCTTTCCCTAGTGGTAGGAGACTTCTGATTAGTATTAGTTTGATATCCTGGCCCAGCCATTTTATAGCTCCATCCCCAAGAATTGAGGGATTTTTATTTCTGTGCCTTTCCTTGTTCTCTAGGGCATTTGGTCCTGCAGTGGCCTAGGGCTTTTGTTGAAAGAAGTGACTGGCAGGAAAGAAGTATTTCATGCTTTTCCTGTAGGCATAGCCTAAACCTTCTTGTATACATGCACACCATCTCTATAACAACTCTTCAGCTCTGCCATTGTAGGGTGAACGCAGCCATAGGTACTCCTCTAACTGATTGGACATGGCTATGTACCAATAAAACTTTATTTATAAAAATGGGTTTGGGGCTGAGATTGACCTGTGGGCTATAGTTTGCCACTCCCTGATCTATAGAATAAAGTCCAGATGCCCTATTGTGACTTTTGGAGCCTTCCTGCCTCTTTCTTCAGTTTGATCTTTTCTCATCCTCTCCTAAATTCGTGCTATAAGAGAAATCCTTTCGACCAGTACATTAACAGTGACACCAGTTTGATGGTCAAAACATTGGTTAAAGAAAGAAAGCACACCCACAAAACCACCTTAAAATATCTTAACATAAAACTTGAGTGTACATTTGTCTTATCTTTAACATAGGGGCAAGACTTTGATTTTATGAATCATCTTTTTTAGTGCATAAAATGCCTCCATAATGCATCTTTCATGATTTTCAGTCCTGGTTTCTTTAGAGTGAGAACTTGAGATATCAGCAAAGCAATTTGAGGCAGAATCTCATTGTAGGGAATTTTATAATCCTCCTTTATTCTTTTATAGTTCCATTTCCTGGGCTTGCTTCTATTGTAACTTCTCTTAGTGACTCAGTAAAAATAAAAGTCAAGTTTTTTCAAAATATCCAACTTAATTTTCACAGAAACAACAACTCCACAGTGTTGTTTATGTTAATTATATAATTTCAGTCATAAGTACATTTGGCACAAACTGATTGGGAACAAACTCCTATGACTCACATAATAGAAGAAGTGGAAGGAGAAAGGGGACAGGCTCATTAGTGTCCATCCGACTTGCCACAGATGCTGGTAGGGTATTTTCTGCTAGTTTGCAGAAAGAGTGGAAGTGCTGCTTAATCAAGTGAGGCACTTAAGATGTAGTTAAGAGAGAAGACCTTACTGTTCCTTGATCATCCCCAGCGTTTTCCTCTGCCAGCCCCTTTCTTTATGTCGGTCCCTTGACTTGGCAAGTTCTTTATGTACCTCTACCTGAAGGATATCTCTTAACTTTTTAAAGTTTAGCTCAAGATTACCTCCTTTATGATGCATGTTCCTCCTGAAGACTACTGAGATTGGCTGATTCCCTCTTCTGGGTTTCTCCCTACGCTACTATTGAAGTACCTGTAACACATTAACATTTTTAATATTTCTTTTCAATTACACTATAGTTTGGGAAGATAGAGATTTTTAAAAAATTCACCTTTATGTCTCTGGACCCTGACATCATTTTATTATGTGGTAAAAGCTTGGTAACTTCCTACTAAATAAATGACTTCATTATTACTGCTGTTGCTTGATTGGCTGGCTGCAGGCTCCTGCAGAGGTTGCTAGAGAGGTGATGCCTCAGAGCAGATGGAGCCACATTAACCATCTTCTTCAGTGTAGATTAAGATAATGATTAGAAATCCAGATGCTGGAAGGAGGAATATGATTGGAAGTTTTGCTCCCTCAACAGGTTTCCAAAAGAGCTCTCTCTACAAATGACCCAATTTCACTCCTTTAAATGGCCGAGTAATATTCCATGTGTATATGTAAAATAGATAGCTAGTGGGAACCTGCTATATAGCATAGGGAACTCAGCTTGGTCCTCTGTGATGATGTTGATTGCTGGGTTGGGGGGGTGGTTGGGGATGTAGTGGGAGGGAGGTCCAAGACAGAGGGGATATATGTATATGTATAGCTGATTCACTTCGTTGTACAGCAGAAACTAACACAATATTGTAAAGCAACTATACCCCAATTTTTTTTTTAAGAGCTCTCTTGATTCTAAGGTCTCTGCTAGGTTGTAGTACCACAGTGGCTGTGCCTTATTCATGTTTATACTCTCATCCCTTTTTATACTGTCTTGCAAAATATTCAGTGTTTGCTAGCAAAAGAAGGAAATGTTGGCTTATAAAACAGATTTGCAAATACCTTGAAAATACAAGGCCACCAGTGTAGGATTCACTCTGCAGAGAGAGAAAGTTGAAGCACCATTTCTACTTGCTCTAAGTTGATGTTTGAACTTTCCCATGCAGAGCAGAACTATAGGAATAGTTAACACCTAGAAAGCTGAGTAACTCTTTTTCTTGGCAAGTGAGTAGTACATGAACATTTGTTGCACTGGATAGGGGGCTATTGAATACAAACACAATTTCTATAAGATTGAGATTTCTGATAATGTAAGATACCTTTCGGAGAAGGCAACAGCAACCCACTCCAGTACTCTTGCCTGGAAAATCCCATGGACGGAGGAGCCTGCTAGGCTGAAGTCCATGGGGTCGCTAAGAGTCGGACATGACTGAGTGTCTTCACTTTCAATTTTCACTTTCATGCATTGGAGAAGGAAATGGCAACCCACTCCAGTGTTCTTGCCTGGAGAATCCCAGGGACGGGGGACCCTGGTGGGCTGCCGTCTATGGGGTCGCACAGAGTCGGGCACGACTGAAGCGACTTAGCAGCAGCAGCAGCAAGATACTTGTAGTGCCAATTAGAGATTATGGAGTAGTGTTGCTTGGTTTTACTGTAGGGACACTCTGGGTAACAATTTCAACCATGAATCTCCAGGGTCTGTGATGCCTCTAGTTCAACTCAGTGTCATTATGTTGTTTGTTTTGTTTTAAAAGCAAGGGAGGTGATAATGGCTTGTTTGCTTGCAGTTGCGCAGGAAACTATTTTTGATATTACTAAGGATCCCGCTCTCTCCCACTTTGCTTTTATAACAACCATATGCTTGAGAACACTCTAAATGGAATAAGATTTCAAGACCTTATGTGAAAGTTAGTTTAATGAGAGAACATCGGTTGCCCAAACTGATGTCAGATGATTAACTGCCAAGTAAAATTATTTCTCAGAAAAGCAAGTTCTCGTGTCTCTAAGTTTTGGGCTCATTTTACAATACTAATATAATTCTGGCACCATGCCCTTCACCAAGATTGAGTACTAGCTGAGCTTAATGGCCTAAACTGTCAACTCCCGGGTTCTTTATTAATCCCGGAAAAAGTGGCCTGCACCTCAGTCATTATTGCTCAATTAGGTAAATAATCATCACATCCATTCCCATTAGAGCACTCTCTTCACAGAAAGCTTCATTCCTGAGATTTTTCAATTAGTCTTAACAGTCATAAAATGCCACTAATGTCTCTCTTTCTCCATTGGTCCACCAAACAAGTAAAAATCATATGTCCAATTAAAGAAACCCACGTCCTCCTAAAACGTATTCCCTTTGCTTCTATGTACCCAAAAGCCAAGAATCTCATTTAATGAGGCCAACTGGTCAGCCTGGGTCATTGGTCATTGCTGAGTGGTGAAGAATTCTTACACTCATATATACAAACATCAGGTTCAGCAAAGCAAACGTTTCCTTAAGATAAGGGAAAATAAGGCACGGAGCCACTACTTCTCCTCCATTTTACGTGGAACTGTCTTGAGGCAGGGTCATGCACAATCGTCACCTCACCACATGGGACTCAAGCTGACTCAGTATAAAGGTCAGAAATGGAAACTCATTTCCTCTTTTAATGAGAGTGTGTTTTCCTTTTAAAAAGAACTGACATCAGTGAGTCAATTTATTATAGGATGTTTAGAAATCTAAGTGTAGGGGTAGGGAAAATCATTTGTAGTTATCCAAGAGACAAGTTCTTTGAATATCTTTTTTTCCCTTTGTCCTCATGCCAAAGGACAAATGAGTTGTAGCAGGTTGGGATGGATGTGGTAGATTGTTATCAAGAAATATTTGGACCATCATTGTCTTGGATGGTCTTTATGGCTGCCCTTTTGTATAATTTAAGATCTCAGTAACTATCTTATTTCACTGATGCTGCCCAGGACTGTACTGTGCACCTCTTTGTCATCAAGGGTTTTGTAGTTAATATATGTTGTTTAATAATCATAGAGATCAAATTACCAACATCCATTGGATCATAGAAAAGGCAAGAGAATTTCAGAAAAACATTTACTTCTGCTTCATTGACTATGCTAAAGCCTTTGACTGTGTGGATCATAACAAACTGTGGAAAATTCTTAAAGAGATGGGACTACAAGACTACCTTACCTACCTCCTGAAACACCTGTATGCAAGTCAAGAAACAACGATTAGAACTGGACATGGAAAAATAGACTGGTTCCAAATCGGGAAAAGAGTACATCAAGGCTATATATTTTCATCCTGCTTATTTAACTTGAATACAGAGTACATCATGCAAAATGCCAGGCCTATCTGGTCTCATCAGTTCAATTCAGTTCAGTCGCTCAGCTGTGTCCAATTCTTTGTGACCCCATGAACCAGAGCATGCCAGGCCTCCCTGTCCATCACAAACTCCTGGAGTTTATACAAGCTTATGGCCATTTAGTTGGTGATGCCATCCAACCCTCTCATCCTCTGTCATCCCCTTCTCCTCCTGCCCTCAATCTTTCCAGGAATCAGGGTCTTTTCAAATGAGTCAGCTCTTTGTATCAGGTGGACAAAGTATTGGAGTTTCAGCTTCAACATCAGTCCTTCCTTCCAGTGAACACCCAGGACTGATCTCCTTTAGGATGGACTGGTTGGATCTCCTTGCAGTCCAAGGGACTCTCAAGAGTCTTCTCAAACAACACAGTTCAAAAGCATCAATTCTTCAGCGCTCAGCTTTCTTTATAGTCAAACTCTCACATCCATACATGACCACTGGGAAAACCATAGCCTTGACTAGATGGACCTTTGTTGGCAAAGTAATGTCTCTGCTTTTGAATATGCTATCTAGGTTGGTCATAACTTTCCTTCCAAGGAGTAAGCGTCTTTTAATATCATGGCTACAGTCACCATTTGCAGTGATTTTGGAGCCCAAAAAAATAAAGTCTGACATTGTTTCCACTGTTTCCCCATCTATTTCCCATGAAGTGATAGGACCGGATGCCATGATCTTCATTTTCTGAATGTTGAGCTTTAAGCCAACTTTTTCACTCTGCTCTTTCACTTTCATCAAGAGGCTCTTTATTTCTTCTTCACTTTCTGCCATAAGGGTGGTATCATCTGCATATCTGAGGGTATTGATATTTCTCCCGGCAATCTTGATTCCAGCTTGTGCTTCCTCCAGCCCAGCGTTTCTCACGATGTACTCTGCATATAAGTGAAATAAGCAGGGTGACAATATACAGCCTTGACGTACTCCTTTTCCTATTTAGAACCAGTCTGTTGTTCCATGTCCAGTTCTAACTGTTGCTTCCTGACCTGCATACAAGTTTCTCAAGAGGCAGGTCAGGTGGTCTGGTATTCCCATCTCTTTCAGAATTTTCCACAGTTTATTTTGATCTACACAGTCAAAGGCTTTGGCATAGTCAATAAAGTAGAAATAGATGTTTTTCTGGAACTCTCTTGCTTTTTTGATGATCCAGCGGATGTTAGCAATTTGATCTCTGGTTCCTCTGCCTTTTCTAAAACCAGCTTGGACATCTGGAAGTTCATGGTTCACATATTGCTGAAGCCTGGCTTGGAGAATTTTGAGTATTACTTTACTATCATGTGAGATGAGTGCAATTGTGTGGTAGTTTGAGCATTCTATGGCATTGCCTTTCTTTGGGATTGGAATGAAAACTGACCTTTTCCAGTCCTGTGGCCACTGCTGAGTTTTCCAAATTTGCTGACACATTGAGTACAACACTTTCACAGCATCATCTTTTAGCATTTGAAATAGCTCCACTGTAATTCCATCACCTCCACTAGCTTTGTTTGTAGTGATGCTTCCTAAGGCCCACTTGACTTCACATTCCAGAATATCTGGCTCAAGATGAGTGATCACACCATCATGATTAACTGGGTCATGAAAATCCTTTTTGTACAGTTCTTCTGTGTATTCTTGCCGGTCTCATCACTTCATGGCAAATAGATGTGGAAACAATGTAAACAGTGACAAACTTTATTTTCTTGGGATCCAAAATCACTGTGGACAGTGACTGCAGCCATGAAATTAAAAGATGGTCCTTAGATGAAAAGCTATGACAAACCTGGACAGCATATTAAAAAAAGCAGAAACATTACTTGGTCAACAAAGGACCGAATAGTCAAAGCTATAGGTTTTCTAGTAGTCATGTACAGATGTGAGAGTGGACTATCAAAAAGGTTAAGCACCAAAGAATTGATGCTTTTAAACTGTGGTGTTGGAGAAGACCCTTGAGAGTCCCTTGGACTGCGAGGAGATTCAACCAGTCCATCCTAAAGGAAATCAGTCCTGAATATTCATTGGAAGGACTGATGCTGGAGCTGAATATCCAACACTTTGGCCATCTGATGTGAAGAGCTGACTCATTAGAAAAGACCTTGATGCTGGGAAAGATTGAAGGCAGGAGGAAAAGTGGATAGCAGAGGGTGGGATGGTTGGATGGCATCACTTACTCAACCGACATGAGTTTGAGCAAGTTCCAGGAGACGGTGAAGGACAGGGAAGCCTGGCATGCTGTAGTCCATGGGGTCACAAAGAGTCAGATATGAGCTACCAAACAACAACAACAACAACAAATAATCATAGAGGACTAGAAAGCCTCTGCTGCTGCTGCTGCTAAGTCTCTTCAGTCATGTCCGACTCTGTGCGACCCCACAGACGGCAGCCCACCAGGCTCTGCCATCCCTGGGATTCTCCAGGCAAGAATAGTGGAGTGGGTTGCCATTTCCTTCTCCAATGCATAAAAGTAAAAAGTGAAAGTGAAGTCACTCAGTGTCCGACTCTTCGAAACCCCATGGACTGCAGCCTACCAGGCTCCTCCATCCATGGGATTTTCCAGGCAAGAGTACTGGAGTGGGTTGCCATTGCCTTCTCCGTGGTAGCCTCTATGCTCTATTAATCCCCAAACAATGAAAACCTTCACTGATATATTCCTGACCCCCATGAGATAAGTTACCCATTCATAAATCTTAAGTTAGGAGCATACATCCTGTTTCCTAGTACCTACTCCCATACCCTAGGTTAACTGTAAAATTGTCCCAGTGGCCCCTTGCCAGTGTGGGGTGCAGCGGTGAATGCTTCCAGATCATTGTCTGCCCCCAACCTAACCCAATCCTGTAAGTAAGTGACCCTGTGATAAACTGACTCATTGAGTATATGAAGCTACCTGCCTTGTTTTTTGGTCTTAAGATGCCTTTTCAATTCAATGGACACTTTTCATTCCCTCTGTCCTGGAACAGTCTTCATGCTCTTGTCTCCTATTGAAGGTCTATGAGAATCACTTACTGTAAGGATGTTTTTGGGCTTCCCCAGTGGCTCAGCAATAAAGAATCTGCTTGCAATTCAGGGAACTCAGGAGATGTGGGTTTGATCCCTGGGTCAGGAAGATCCCTTGAAGGAGGGCATGACAACTCACTCAGTATTTTGGCCTGGAGAATCTCATGGACAGAGGAGCCTTTCTGGTTACAGGTTACCTGTAACCTGGCAGGTTACAGTCCATAGGGTTGCGAAGAGTCAGACACGACTGAAGCAACTGTGCATGCACACACGCACACAAGAACGTTGTAGGGAATGTTTTACTGAAGTCTTATCAAAGTCCTGCATACAAGGCTCCACAGGATCAATGTTCATGATCCAGACACTTCTTGAGATGCATTTCCCTCAAGGCTGGAAGGAATCATATCTGAGTAGTTTTGCCCTTAGTTTTGGCTGCTAAGAAACACAGAGTGAAATATAGTCAGCCACAATAACTTTGTATTACCTCAAAACTTAAATTTGTTTTTGATTTTGTTGTCCCTGTAGTTTAACATTTTCCATGGCTCTTGTATTTTATTTTGTATTTTCTACATTATTGGGTATGTCTTATGTGTTACAGGCAGTGCATTCAGCATGGGTCCTGGGGCCTGACTGCAGGGGTTTAGAATGTTGGTTCTGCCACATAATAGCTGCACCATCTTGGGTATGTTACTAACCATGCTGAGTATCAGATTCCTTGTAAAAAATGATAATAAGAGTACATGATTTATACGGATATTGTGAAGGTTAAATAGCTTGTAAAGTGCTTGGTAAAATGCATGGTGTAAGCCCTGGGTACCTCTAATTGGTGTTGGTACAACAGACAGGGCTGAATGACTAGATGGAGCACTTGCATAGACTAGAAATGAATGGGATTTCACCGTAAGTTCTGAGTTCATAACCAATTTTCTGGAAGATAGTTTTCTGAAAAGAACTGATAAGTAAGAGGTTGAGGCTCTGTTTAAATCAGATCAACAATCAAGGCTGGCTGTTTTATCGACTATAAGGCATGGTAGTTAATTCAATACATTTGGCACCTACTAAGGAAAGGGTGGTGGTTAAGTTAACTGAGTGCCTGACAACCAAGCCAATACTCGAGGAAACAGAACTCAAGAAAGACAAGCTGCGATGACTGATTCAGGGATTGGATAGCTATTTGTTAGCAGGGATGCTGTTTGTGGGGCTATTCTTTATCAGTCTAGTCTGCTCTGTGCATTATAGGAAATTTCACATCCCTGGACTCTCAGATGACTCCAAATGCCCCACCATTTCCAAATGCCCCTAAACTGCTTCCATTTGAGAATCACTGAAATATAAAAGGATATTGAGGCTTAGACTGAGAAAATAAACTGGTGTGCAGTTCCTATAGCCCTTTCACTCAAATATATCCTGGTCTCCGTGGCTCCTTGAAGATGGTTGTTTCCAGGCCTGGGGCTGGGAAGAGTACACGGTGAGTATGGAAGTAAAGTGTCATCTTGGCTTCATCTTTCCAGGTGACAATTTTTCCAAGAAAAAGTTCTCTGAGTCTGATCCTTGTCTTTAAGCAGGATGGGGACAACTATCGTCAGACTACCCTTGTGCCAGGCATTGTGCTAGGCTATTCGCAGACATTCTCTTATTTAATGCAGTGTTTTATATGAATGTATCTGAACCAGACTCTGTGCACATAAATAGAAATAGTGACCATTCATTCAGAATGTGCATTCAACTTTGCTTCAGTGATATTTGGAGTATAAATTGGACTTTTATATGCTCCTAACTGAATAGAATAATTAGATGAAACGATTCACTCTAACGTGCAGTACAACAAAAGATACTAAAAAAAAAACCACAGAATCTTAGAAGAAGCACGAAAACTGTCCTTGAACCAATATAGAAAGTTCTGCGTATAATAAGGATTGACCTCAATAAACAAGGAAGCCAAGCCAGGCGAAATTACGTACATAATCTCTTCCCAACACTATACCTGTTCAAAAAGAGGCAGTAGTATACTTTCTGCTCCTTGTGGTCATTATGAGGGTTAACTTCAGTCAAGCACAGACTTAGTGCCAGTCACAAAAGAGGACCTGCGTGCATGGAGCCTCCTCTGCTCATTTCTCCAAGAGAGAAAGGAAGCTGGGAGAATTCAAGTAATGTTTCTAAAGCCATGTAAATAATAAATGATTGAGCCAGGATTCAGCCCAGATCTCCAGACCCCACTACTTAATTTTGTACAGTTGTCAAACTAAGAATCTTTTTTATGTTCAAGAATTTTGAAAACATTTTTCTCTACTCAGTAATTTCATACAAGGATTCTCTAATAAAAATAAAGAGACCTATCTCAGACTAAGAATATTTAAAAACATGTTTTAACTTTTGAAAAAATCAAGAGAAGAAAAATATTTTTGTGGCACATGAAAATAATGTGAAATTCAAATTTGAGCATCCACTGATAAAGTCTGTTGGAACACAACCACTCCCATTCAGTTACATACTTTCTGTGCCTGCTTTCGTGCCACAACGGCAGAGTTGGGTGGTTGTGACAGGGACAGGATGGCCTTCAAAACCTAAAATGTTTATTATCTGGCTCTTAATAGAAAAAGCTGGCTGACTTCTGCTCTAGAGCTTAAGACACCTGCTCTTTCCATTATGCCCAAGTGCTGGTGGATCCAGATTGTTTGTGACTTTGCCAAATCTTTTTGTATTCTTGGGGAATTATTAAATTGCCACTTCATTGCACTGAAGTACTTTCTGCTAGCTTACACTGGAGAGCTTTGAAGATACCAGGTGGGGCCAGATTCCTTTCTTTCATCTTAGCAAGAATCCAATCTCACTCTCTTTCATGTTCAAAATGATTTGATTCATTAGGACGTAAAGGGGGCAAAGAGCAAACCATGCTGTAGGGCTAGGCTGAGCAGGCATTTGGATCTGCTGTATTTGAGCTCCTCCTTCTCCATTCTGACTGGCTCCCTGGATGCCCAGCCCTGTCTAATGGAAACTGTGCATCAGAGGTCAAAGCACAAGCTTTAGAGTCAGGGACCTGTGTTTGAACTCCATTTGGTTACTATGACTCTGGGCAAATTATTTAAACTCCCCAGTTTCAGTTTCCGGAAGTCAAACATGAGAGTAACAAGAGTATAGCTCAAGTAATGTGGAGGAATAAATGAGAGCATGAAAAGGTTTTCTGTTTGTTTTGCAAACAGATTCAGTAAGCGTCAGGCCATAATACTGGAGTGGGTAGCCTTTCCCTTCTCCAGGGGATCAACCCAGGGATTGAACCCAGGTCTCCCACATTGAAGGTAGATTTTTAACCAGCTGAGCCACAAGGGAAGCCCAAGAATACTGGAGTGGGTAGCCTACCCCTTCTCCTGTAGATATTCCTGACCCAGGAATCGAACCAGGGTCTCCTGCACTCCAGGCAGATTCTTTACCAACTGAGCTATCAGGAAAGTCCCATTAAATATTAGCTATTGTTATTAATTTTTCTGCTTACTTATCGGCAGGGAAGGAGAGAAATCTCTGATCCAAATTAAAATGCCCTAGAAGGTGCTTTTAAATATGGTTTCTGTGTTCTTTATAAGTAATGCGAGCATATAATACAAAATTCAAGTAGTACAAATAATAAAAAATAACTGTCTCACAAAACAATGTGTCTGAAATGTTCAAGGCAGTAATAGTCATAATAGCTCTAAACTGGAAATTGCCTAAATGCCCATCACCAGTAAAACAGAGAAATCGATTGTGGTATATTTATACAATGAAATGCCATTCAATAGCGTGAATGGTCTGTAACTACAGGCTACAATGATGATGAATCTCTTGAACAAATGCTAAGCAAAAGAAGCCAGACAGAAAAGCACACATCTAGATTCCATCTAGATTAGGTACAGAATCAGGTGAAATCTCACCTTTGCCTCAGGGACTCACCCTGAGTGGAGGTGGTGATGGGAAATGAGGGAGGCGGCTTAGCAGGCTGCTAATAATGCTGAGTTTCTTGATTTGGGTGCTGGTTACTCGGGTGTGTTCAGTTTGTGGAAACACATCAACAGATGCTTACAAATACTTTATGGGATTTGATTTCATATTTCAATAAAAATAATAAAATCTAAAAATAAAAACACAATTTCTCCTATTTTTGACTCCTGGTCACTTAGTCGCCTCCTCAGAAGCAGCCACTGTTACCATCAAAGAGAATATACAGTCATTGAGTATATAATAACATGTCTACCTGTATATAAGGTGTGCATTATTATTATTCTTTCTTGAAAGCAAATTTTTACCTTATTTTATGAGGACTTTATTTTTTAGGGCAGTTTTAGGGTTACAGAAAAATCAAGGAAAAGTACAGAGCTCTCGTATACTCCCTGCCCCCACAGCCTTCCTCACTACCCACCCTGCACAGGAGGGTTGCATTTGTTATGAGAGATGAACTACTGTGAGATTTCCCAGTGGCTCACTGGGTAAAGAATCCATGAGACATTGGTTTGATCACTGGTTTGGGAAGGTACCCTGAAGGAGAGCATGACAACCCACTTCAGTATTCCTGGAGAATTCCCATGGACAAAGGAGCCTGGCATGCTACAGTCCATAGGGTTGCCAAGAGTCAGACACGACTAAAGCTACTGAGCAAGAATTCACGCATGTATGAACTACGGTGATACATTATAATCATCCAAAGTTTGTAGTTTACATTAGGGTTCATTCCTGGTGCTGTACATCCCGGAGGGTGGACAAAAGTATAATAACATGTATCTATCATTGTAGCATCCTTCGCTGCCCTGAAAACCCTCTGTCTGAGAGCAAGTTTTGATGTAGCTGGCCTTTTGATGAGTCAACCATCTGCTGCAAAGAGGAGAGTAGATCTCAGGAGGTCAGGTAGAAAAGAGGAGATGAGAAAGGGTCCTGATGCTGGGTGATCCTCTAGGAGCTGGGAAGGTTTCTGCAAATGTTTGTTGACAACAGTCAAAGAGACTTTAGGGGCTTCAAGATGGCTGGACCTTCTTCTTGGTGTTGGATTGGGCCCCATATAAGGTCATCCTATGTCTTTGTGTTTAAAACTCTAGGAGTCCTGTTGGGCAGTTCTGCTCCTCAGGTCTTCTGTTCATGATGAACATTCAACTCGTATGTGGTTTACAATAACACCCATTCTTCTCTGTGGAACAATATTCCTCATTCTGAAGCTGACAACATGTAACAATAGGGTGGGATACGTGAAAGCAGAACTACTCTGAAACATCTGGGAAGATATTCTTTTATTCTCTCTTATCCTTCTAGCTGATAACTTTCTCCTACACTATTTGCAGCATCAACAACTCCAAATATTACTCATCATCTAAGACACAGTGCAAACTCAACCCCCATCCATCATGTTCCCACCATGTTTCCCTGGAGGTCCTCAATTTGTATAACTTCATTTAGCACTTATTTAAATGATCATCAGTCTATAATTGCTGTTTCTGTTTACTAGGCTTCAGATACCATGCCATATGCTGGGAATTCAAGAAAGAAAACACTATTTCTGTCCTCAACTTCCTCACATTCCAGTGTCAAAGGGAGACATGTAAAATATCAGACAGTATTGCATGGTATCTGTATAAAAGATGTGGTAATTGATCAAATCTGGTAAAGTAGGAACCAGGAGGACAAGGCATTCTTCACAGAGGTATCCCTTGAGTTTTGAACGTTGAAGAATGAGCCAGGCTTTGCTAGACAGGCCCAAGCGAGAGAAGGGCACTCAGGTAGGAAGAGCAGCACCTGTGAAGGTGTGGAACTATGAAGCACATACTGTCACTCACCATTTAAAAAGTTTATGTCATTTAATTTACTAGGCTTTCCCCCCAGACTATGAGAGACTCCTGGATAAGACTCATAACTTAGGCTTCTCTATCCCCGACTCTCTCAAATACCTAGGAAAATTCTGGATACTAAAATTAGATAGACACAAGAGGAAGGCCAAACACAGGAAGAGTCTTCTTAAAAGATTTAACTGAACACCTGAATTTTAAATATTCAACAGATATTCATTTTTAGAATGTGAACTTCTCATCAGATTTGAAATATAAAAGAAATCTAAAGTAATAAAATTGAACTTTAATTGGAGTACTTGTTATAATCATGGCCAAACTGTGATGGCTTTTCATACTGTTCATGGGGTTCTCAAGGCAAGAATACTGAAGTGGTTTGCCATTCCCTTCTCCAGTTTTGATATTCTGGGAGAAATATCAATAATGTCAGATATGCAGATGACACCACCCTTATGGCAGAAAGTGAAGAGGAACTAAAGAGCCTCTTGATGAAAGTGAAAGAGCAGAGTGAAAAAGTTGGCTTAAAGCTCAATATTCAGAAAACGAAGATCATAGCATCTGGTCCCATCACTAAATGGGAAATAGATGGGGAAACAGTGGAAACAGTGCCTGACTTTATTTTGGGGGGCTCCAAAATCACTGCAGATGGTGATTGCAGCCATGAAATTAAAAGACGCTTACTCCTTGGAAGGAAAGTTATGACCAATCTAGACAGCATATTCAAAAGCAGAGACATTACTTTGTCAACATCAAGGTCCATCTAGTCAAGGCTATGGTTTTTTCAGTGGTCATGTATGGATGTGAGAGTTGGGCTGTGAAGAAAGCTGAGCACTGAAGAATTGATGCTTTTGAACTGTGATGTTTGAGAAGACTCTTGAGAGTCCCTTAGACTGCAAGGAGATCCATCTAGTCCATCCTAAAGGAGATCAGTCCTGGGTATTCATTGGAAGGACTGATGTTGAAGCTGAAACTCCAATACTTTGGCCACCTGATGCGAAGAGCTGACTCATTTGAAAAGACCCTGATGCGGGAAAGATTGAGGGCAGGAGGAGAAAGGGATGACAGAGGATGAGATGATTGGATGGCATCACCAACTCAATGGACATGGGTTTGGGTGGACTCTGGGAGTTGGTGATGGACAGGAGGCCTGGCGTGCTGTAGTTCATGGGGTAACAAAGAGTCGGACATGACTGAGCGACTGAAGTCAACTGAAACTGTGATGAGCAGCTGATATCCTCCTCACTTTCTGCCCTGTTCAGTGCCCACCCTGGGATCCCTGGGGCTTGGCTCTCAGGTTCTCAGGAGGATAGGAATTATTTTGAGTATAATTGGGCCTGGCCTTTGACACAGGCATTATCTGAATCCATCGTTTGCCACTTAATTGCTCTGTGACCTTGGGCAACTTACTTAGACATCTTACAAAATTGAAGTAAGTATACTTACTTTGTCAAGATTAAATGTCAAAGTGTTTGGAACTAGTAGGCTCTCAATAATGTGAATTTTCCTTCCTTCCTCCTCTTTCCCCTTTCTACCCTCTTCCCCTTTTCCTTGGAATGTTTAGGAAGAAATCTTGGAGAAGACAGCACAGCACCTAGGAGGCAGAGAAAGAAGCGATTCTGAGCAGCTGTTGGAGACTTTGGAGGTAAATGAATGGACCCAGAGGAAATTTAAGATACTTTGCCATGTTTCATGTGATTTACCCAAAGATAAATACCATTGCCTCTGAGAGGTTTCTTTTAGACCGAAGTTGGAGATTTCTTCAGAAACATCAAGCTAAGAGTGGCTTCAAGGGGGCTCAGTTTTGCTGGGGTTGTACAGATTGCAGAGAGGGAATAGGGTATTATTTATCTGGAAGAAGAGGAGATTCAGGGTCACATGCTTGACTTCAGTGTGTGCCTGTTACACCTTCTCTTAAGGATTGCCACCTGGGAGGAGCATTAGGCCTCAGGCTTGTATAAGGCTGGGCTCAGGGTCTTTTCTCAGTATTACCTTGGAGCTTCCAAGTAGCTTGCTTAGGAGGAGGGGATTACTCCAGATCCTCAGTCTCCTAGTCAGGGATTTGGGCACTGTGAGGAGATGGATGCACTTGCATCTCTGAGCCTATAATGACTCACCAGGATCCTTCCCTATGTCACCCACCTGACTCCCAGGCAGAGATTCCCAACACTCCACTTAGCCTTCTCCTACCTGCTCCTGCCTCATGTCAGTCCACCAAAACTTAAAGCTCTCAGCTGTAAACAAATGAATCTGACAAACTAATTCTTGGGAGCTAATGGCTAAAGTGGCTAAAGAAACTGAAACTTTGTTTTCCTGAGCTGCAAAATCACTGCAGATGGTCACTGCAGCCATAAAATTAAAAGACGCTTACTCCTTGGAAGAAAAGCTATGGCCATCCTAGACAGCATATCAAAAAGCAGAGACATAACTTTGCTGACAAAAGTCTGTCTAGTCAAAGCTATGGTTTTCCAATACTCATGTATGGATGTGAGAGTTGGACCATAAAGAAAAGTGAGTGCCGAGGAATTGCTGCTTTTGAACTGGGGTGCTGGACAAGATTCTGGAGAGTCCCTTGGACTGCAAGGAGATCCAGTCCATCCTAAAGGAAATCAGTCCTGAATATTCTTTGGAAGGACTGATGCTGAAGCTGAAGATCCAATACTTTGGCCACCTGATGCAAAGAACTGACTCATTTGAAAAGATCCTGATGCTGGGAAAGATTGAAGGCAGGAGGAGAAGGGGATGACAAAGGATGAGATGGTTAGATGGCATCACCGACTCAATGGACATGAGTTTGAGCAAGCTCTGGGAGTGGGTGATGGACAGGGAAGCCTGGTGTGATGGACAGGGAAGCCTGGTGTGCTGCAGGCCATGGGTATCAGAGAGACGGACATCACTGAACGACTGAACTGAACTGAACTGAACTGAATGGTTAAAGGCATTTAATTCTTTCAATAGCATTTTCATTTTAATAGGGGCGTCAAACCTTGGCCCAGGAGGGATCTCTAATGGAGGGATTCCAGGCAGTGTGGAATGCAGAGAGGAACAGAATGGACTGGCAGCTTGCCCAAGGTCACACAACTAGGTGGTCAGCAGAGCTATGAATAAAACCCGACCATGTCGACTTCCTGTCTCATACTGATGGAGGCTGCCTCTGGTTTGGACACTGGGGACTCTCTGCCCCATTCTTGAGCTATATCGGGTACTGTGGTCCACCCTGAGTGTGCAGAGGCTGTGATGTGAGCCTAAACCATCCACCGCACTGCCAGACCTCACAGGAAGAATAGTAGCGTTGAGGAGGCTTGATCAATAGATATTATGCAAATGCCTAGAGCAATAACATTCCCTTCCATTACCAAGCTAACAGTCCCCGTCAAGAGCCTGCCTGCATTCTGACAGTTTTATTTTTCCTGGTTTGTCAGCCTGAAATCAGGGTCTGACTGATGCCCGTATGAAGCATAAAACGTATATGACTGGCAGAGGCCCAACTCCTTTTTCTCTGAATTAGAGGCCCTTTCTCTATGAGCTGGCAAGAGTTCTGTGTACATCAATTATATTTTCTGACTGAGAGCCTTGCTGAGCAGAACCAGGCAGTAAGCATTCCTGGAGCCATGATGAGCCTCATTTGTGATGCAGTTCCCATAGAAAGCAAACTGCGAGGCAGGGGTACCCAGATCCCTACCCTCTATCGCCTCTTCATCTCCTCCCAGCTGTCACCCAGCTAAGGGATTCTGGAATTTGAGCATTCGTTACACTTCTGATTGTAGTTGTACAAGAAAGATAACATTCTTCATCTTCTGAAACTGAAATTAATTTCATCTCTGAACTCTTACTCTGCTGGATGTCAAAATTTAATTGCAGTCAATTAAGTGTTTACCCTTCTCTTGTCTCTGTAGTCCTTTTAAAGTTCTAGAAAGCTTATTCAGTATCAAGTCATGTATGTGTGTTGTGTCTGGTCCTCGGCATCATTCCTTATCCTCACTGACATCTACTGAAATGATGTCCCCAACCCCATCTTGCATTTCGTTGTCCGTAGATTAAAGTGGTCCGTCCCTTTTTTCCAACTGCAGGACCTCTTTAAGACACAGACTCTCTCTGCTCTGGGTTCCTCAGAATGCGTTCTCTGTCCCCACAACAGAATTCAGGTGCAGAGACCATATAAAGTTGTTTCAGGCTCTCTGCCTGGGTACCCACATACCCATTTCTTCTCACTGTCAGTGCTGCAAGGGAGGAGGAACCCAGTGCCTCACTCATTCCCTGGACTGTCTCTTGAGAAAGTGGGTAGAGTGAGTTACGTATCTTCTTGCTCTCAACTTTCTCCAACTTGTTATCTCCCCTCCCATATCCTCCTCAACATTTGTCCTTTGGTGGCTCAGGGCTCAGGGTCTGCTTCCCAGCAAGGCCCTGATGTTGAAGCTCCTGTCTCCTACACGTGCTCTTCTCATCCTTTCCCATTGTTAGATCCACATAACCAGGCATTTCATTTTTTTTTCCCAAATCATTTGAAACTCAAAGTCAAGAAGTAGACTATTTTGTTTTCATGTTCCTTTAATAAACCTTCATTGTAGCAGTAAAAACTTCTAAGTGGAGGAGTGCTAGAAACTCTGAAGAGGAAGTGGAAAGAACACAATGATTAAGAAGCAAAAAATTATTCAGTTACATTAGATACAAGTTTCAATAACTTGCAGTCTTTCTCGACCAAGTTCCAGAGAAAATGACTGGTGCTTTCATTTTCTCAATGTTCCCAGTGTTGACACCTTCCTAAAAGTGCCCAAGGCAATTCCCAAGGGTATTCTCCATGCATAGGAGAGAAGGAATTCATTTAAATTAATGGATGCCATGGGGAGGTGATTTTCAAGTGATCTGAGGATGCCTAAGTGTTCCTGAGACCCTCGATCTATCAGGTCAAAACTATTTTCTTAATAATACTAAGACTTTGCCTTTTTTCCTTTCATCTCTCATGAGTGCACTATGACCTTTGAAAAGCTCCACTGTGCAAACGTGAACAACTGTGTAAACAACAGAAACCAAGTGTTCAGAGATTCGTATACTGAAAGCATCAGAAAAACAATATTATGTAGCACCGAAAAATATATTAAAAGAAATAAAGCAGGGGATTATAAATTTGATGATATTAAAAAAGTGACTCTCTAATTGACCAGGTATATTAAAAGAAGAACAAAATAAAACTTTTAAACATGACAAAAAGTTTTGTAAGAATTAAAATTAGTATCTTAATAAGCATGATAAGTAGAAGTTTGGAAACAGATGAAAAGAGAATCAGTAAGCTTAAATAGAGATCTGAAGAAATCACATTGAAGGCAATAGATAGAGACAAAGAAGGAAATCAAATTTAAGAGATACAGTGAATAGAATGAGAATGTCTAATAAAAATCTCATTGGAGTTCCAGGAGATGATAAAGAAAATGGAAAAGAGGCATTATTCAAAAAGATAGTGCCTAGGAGCTTTATATAATTAATGAAGCATGTCAGTCTCAGGTACAGCAAACCTGAGAAAGTCCCAGTTTTAAATATCTTATACTGTTTTCAGACAAAGTCACAGCTTTTGGAAGAGGAAATGGTTTCACAGAGATAACGACTGTTGTTTTCAATGGACAAACCAAATGGAATGTTTATCATGAACACAACCCCTGTGGATCAGGTACACCTAGAGTTTCAAACACAAAGAACTCATAGGGATAATTTATCTGAGTCCAAGGCCAACACTAGGAAGAAGGCCTGGCAATTTAATTCACTTTGATGCCAGATGAAAGATCAGAGCTTCTTCCCATATCCTCTGATTTCCTTGTTCCTCTTACCCTGAGGTGTCCCTCCCACCCCTTGGGAGCAGAAGGTCAAACTGGACACAGGACTAGACATAGGAGTACTTGTTCTCAGGAAGGCAGAAGAAGGAAGCATCTAAAACATAAAAACCACACACTGTTAAAATAAAAAATGATATAGACAAATGCTAACTAAAAGAAAGAAGCTATAGCTAAACCAATATAAGATAAAATCCTTAAAAACATTACTAGAAACAATGAGAGTCACTGAATAATGGTTGAAAAAGTTCAATTCACCAGTAAGATGTATCAATTCTAAACCTGTTAAAATAAATAAGGTAAAAATTTAATAAAACTACAGGGAGAGACAGACAAATTCCCCACCATAACTGCAGATTTTAGCAACTTATTTTAATTATTTATACATCAAGTAGATTTAAAAAATCACCAAGGATAGAGGAAATTTGAATCGCACAGGAAACAACCTTGACCTGATGTAAATAATTAATAATACTTCTCAAATCTGGAGAACACTGTTTTTAAAGGCACATGGCACATTATAAAAATATTGTGCATTACACCATATGTCAGGTTTCATTTAATATCAAAAAGTCTAAAATAAGATATTAAGCTAGGAAATACAAAGACAAGTCTAGTACTTTTGAAAATTAAAGTTCTAAATAACAATTTGTTAAAATTGTTGAGAAAGAAATCATAATAGAAATTAAAGATTAATCATAATGAGATAGAAATGAAAATAATATCTATCAGAACTTGTGAGATGAGATTAAAGCACTTTTTACAAATACTTATAGTTCCTAAATGCCTATAATAGAAAAGAAAAAAATGTGAAGACAAATGATCTAAGAATCTATCTTAAGAACTTAAAAAAGCTAGGGGTGACGTTGTTGAAAATGACCGAGTGGGGAACTCCAGTGCTCCATCATTCTAGCAGCTAATGCACTAGAGAAAACTGTCAGGATCAACTTGCACAGAACTCTGGGATTCAGTCAACAACTTACAACAACCAGGAAAAAGCCTAGTGAAGAAAGTCAGTGCCCTGTGGTAAGAGAGTGCTACGAAATTTTAATTTGCTCACTTGCCGTCCTCCACCCCCAGGTCAACAGGGGGCACAAAGATACCGCACGTCTGGGGCAGGTTGCTAGTGCCACAGGGAGTAACACAAGCCTTACTCTCAACGTGCTGCGATTGTGTGTTTTCACCTGTCTGTCTACTTCTAGCGGACTCCTCTCCATGGAAGAGAAGAATCTAGGAACCACATTTTCTAGATTCTCCTTCCCCATGGGGTTCCAGGTTAGAGTTTTTCAATGAGAAATTTTAAAGGAAAAGTGAAGCGAGGCCGTTACTGTCAGCAGCCATAGAAGGCAGGTTTATGAGCAACCGCAAGGCTTACAGCTTCTCAGAATTCTGAAAGAGCCTGCTTTGCTGCTGCAGTTGAGGCAATTGAGAGCTTTGCCGCAGATCTTGAGAAAAGCTGCAGTTCCCCAAAGAACATTTAAGAACCACAAATGTTGGGGATGTTTCTTGGATCTTCTGGCTTCAGTCTTCTTGATCTTTCCTTTTCAAACTCTGCTCACACTTAGGAAAGCGCCAGTTTATCTACTCAGTCCCCTGTTGTTGTTTAGTCACTCACTTGTGTCTGACTCTTTTGCGACCCCATGGCTTGTAGTCCACAGAGATCCTCTGTCCATGGGATTTTCCAGGCAAGAATGCTGGAGTGGGTTGCCATTTCCTCCTCCAAGGCATCTTCCCAACCCAGGGATCAAACCAGCGTCTCCTGCATCTCCTGTTTGGCAGGCAGATTCTTTACTGCTAAGCCACAGGGAAAGCCCCTTCAGTCCCTTGATTCATATAATAATTAGAGTAACTCTGATTTCCAGACCAAATCCTGATTGATACAGATGGGAAAGAATCCAAATGGAATAGATTTGGGGAGTGAAGATCAAGATTTAGTTTGGACATGAATTGTTTGAGATATCTTTTTGCAGTGATGTATAGTAGAGTTGCATATTCTTATTTAGAGGTCAGGAGCAAGGTCTAATGTGGAGATATAAATGGGAGAGTTGTTGGCACATGGATAATATATACAGTTATGCCTCTGTGTGAAGTCATTAGGAAGTCAGTGTGGACAGAGAAGAGTAAAGTTCTGTGGACCAACTTCTGAGACACCCAACACTAAAAGATCAGGTCAAAGATGAAGAACAAGGAAAGGAGACAAGGAAAGATAGACCAAAGGGTGGGTGATAAACCAGGAGAGTATGGTGTTTTAGAAGGCAAGTTTGGAAAGTGTTTTTTGGGAGGAGGGAGCAATTAACTATGTCAAATTCTGCTGACAGGTCAATCGAGATGATTGAGAGATGAACATCGGTTATGCTTACTAAAAATATGGAAAATAAGAAAAGTATAAAGTTGGGAGAGAAGGAGGATCATACTTCCAGTCATCACCAAAATCAACAGTTATTTATGTTCATTTTTCTATGTAAGTCTTTAATTTTTTATATAGCTGAAATTTAAGTAGCTATATAATTTTCTATATTGCTTTTCATTTACTTGGAAGATTTTTCATTGTTATTACAAATTTATTACTAAAAGTATTTTAATGTACATTATATTCTTTGAGGAAATGTAACATATGTTATTTAACTGTTCTTTCAGTGTTGGGCATTTAATTTGTTTACAATTTTCTATTTTATAAATAGCTCTGCAAAATTTCTTTGCAAAAAGCTTTATCAGCAATTTTATATGACTTCCTCAGGCTAGATTATGAAAACCTTAGCCACTATTTCAAATAAATGAATATTTTTAGAGCTCTGTTTTGGGCTTTTGGAAATTAACTCATTAAGCATTACTTTTCACAGGACCCAAGCCCTTTTCTCTGGATCTGGAGTTGAGAGCTTTCCCTTTTCCTGCTATTCAGTTCAGTTCAGTTCAGTCACTCAGTCATGTCTGATTCTTTGCAACCCCATGGATTGCAGCAGGCCAGGCTTCCCTGTCCATCATCAGCTCCCAGAGCTTGCACAAACTTATGTCCATTGAGTCGGTGATGCCATCCAACCATCTCATCCTCTGTCGTCCCTTTCTCCTCCTGCCTTCAATCTTTCCCAGCACCAGGGTCTTTTCAAATGAGTCAATTCTTCACATCAGGTAGCCAAAGTATTGGATCTTCAGCTTCAGCATCAGTCCTTCCAAAGAATATTCAGGACTGATCTCCTTTAGGATGGACTGGTTGGATCTCCATGCAGTCCAAGGGACTCTCAAGAGTCTTCTCCAACACCACAGTTCAAAAGCATCAATTTTTCTGTGCTTAGTTTTCTTTATAGTCCAACTCTCACATCCATACATGACTATGGGAAAAACCAGAGCCTTGACTAGACGACCTTTGTTGGCAAAGTAATGTCTCTGCTTTTTAATATACTGTCTAGGTTGGTCATAGCTTTTCTTCCAAGGAGCAAGTGTCTTTTAATTTTATGGCTGAAGATTTGGAGCCCAAGAAAATAAAGTCTGTCACTGTTTCCATTGTTTCCCCATCTATTTGCCATGAAGTGATGGGACCAGATGCCATGATCTTAGTTTTCTGAATATTGAGTTTTAAGCCCACTTTTTTTTTTTTTTACCATTTCCTGCTATTAAATTCTAATAGTTGCTCAGTTTATTTTTCAAAAGAAAGAAAGAAGGTTGGCATGGGTTTTATAGGGATCATAGGTGTGGGATCCAAATATACATTCATTTATTTACCAAAACAATGAAAAAGAAGAAAGGGACAGGGTCGTGGGGTAAGAAACAAGAGGGATGACCTGCCGTGAATGGTGCAACAAGTTGGGGTTGATTTTAGGTTTGATCTCCAGAGTAATCTTTTTTCTGAAACCTCCAGGGCCTCCCCAGGAAGCACGGCCATCTCTGCCTCCAGACATGGCTATGAGTGGAGACTTGAGAGGGTGGTCACAGTGATTGTTTCTTAGTCTTGGGAAGCCCAGTGTTGAGGATAATGCAAGCCTAATGCTTCTGGGGTTCCTTGTGGAGAGATCTTGGCTGGGAGAAACATCTCAGAGAAAAATACAGAGAAGCACCTTCTCAGAGAAAAATACAACCATTAAATGAGAGAACAAGCAAGAGAAAAACAGATAAGACCAAAAGGAAATGACAGATAAGACATTTGCAGGTGGACTTGAGTTTTCAAGACTGAAATCTAAGAACTTCATAGCCATACAGACCAGTTTGCTGAGAAACAGTGTCCTCTGGTGAACTATTCCATCTCAGTCTTAAAAAAAAGGAAATGATAAATCTAATCTCAGGTAGGAGCAAAATTTTCATAATGAGATGTTGCTATTTCAATACCTAGATTCCCCTTGAGAACAGGCACCTATAGTCAGGTTTTCTTGTAACTTTTGGAAAGAATATAATTTCCCTGAAACTACCAAAGAATTATTTTTCAAATTATATAAGCTCTTTTTGCTAATTGCCACCCCAAGTTTGTGGATTTGTAGGACATGTTAGGTTTTGAAGAGACTACATGTTGCAATGTATTCAAAGTTTGAAATGTGTTCAAGAAGTTCTCTATATTTTCTGTCTTAACAAGTGCCACCCAATCCTCCAAGCTGTCCATGTCTAACCATGAGACATTTCCTATTCTTCATTTTCATCTGTCAGCCATCATGGAGGTCTATCTCCTAAATGTTTTTTTAGTATATCCATGTCAGTTGCCACTGTGTAGTTCAGAGCAGCATTCTCAGTTCTCATCTTACATCAGAATCACCTGGGGAACTTAAAAACATATAATGCCCAGAAACCACCTGCAGATATTCTCAACATATTTTCAGCATCTACTATTTAAAGCTGTAATGGTACATTTGTTGTGCATGTGTTCCTGTACAAATACCTACTAACACTCTTAAGTTAACCAGCATTTTATCATCTATTTATTTTATCTTTAACAAGATGAGCAGTTTTTGAATGGGGCAATCATTAAAACAGGAATCTGTAGTTTCCAAAGCTCCCCAGCTGACTCTATGATTCAACTAGAGTTGAGGACCACTGGGTTGGGGGTCCTTATCATCGTTTTAGGACTATGAAAATAGTCTCCTAAGCTGTCACTTTGACTCTTCCAGTCTGGTTTCTTTTCCATCTGTCCTCCAGCAATCTGTCTTTCCATTTCCATAGGGATCATTCAGTGAAATTGTTGTCAGGAGAACCAATCAGATTTCATTGCTCCTATGGTTGTGAGCCTTCTGTCTCTAACCCCCAGGCATGGCTTGAAACTCAACCTCATGGTCAGCTTCCCATCTCCCATCTCCTCAACATCATCTCCTGTGACTTTGCCCTCCCAGTTTGCTCTATAGCAGTACCAAAGTACTGCTATTTGATACTCCAAAGGAGAAATATCTCAACTCAGTTGTGAAACTCCATTTTCTTGAATGTCAGATGATTTCGTTCTATAACTGAAAAATTTGTGACTTCCATGACTCTATAAATGCAAGACTAAGGTAATTTAAATAGCAATTATATAGTATATTTTGTCATGAAAATAATCTCCACACAATATTGTATTACATCTCTACAGTAACACTAACCAAGAATGATGAATGATGTTAATTATTCCCATAGAAACCACATTTTTACAGAGGTGTGTGATTAAGGAGCCCTCTCCTCACAAAGGCCTATTATTCACATTCTTCAAATAAAAAAATATATTTTAAAAACTTCCAACCAACTTCTATTTTTCAGCATATACTGTTTAAAGCCTAAGAATACTTTTGCTGTGCGTGGGTTCCTGTATAGTCAAACACCTACTAACACTGTTAAGTTAACCGCAATATATCTTCCATTTATTTTATCTCTAACCGGATGAGCAGTTTTTAAATTGGGTGATCATTAAAAGTATTATGAATCATCTTACCTCTTTCTAAATGTTGTACTTATTATCATTCATACTTTAACAAATACATGAGCTAATATTTCTCTTCTTTGTCATTTATCTACGACTTCTCTTTTCTGCCCAAGAACTGTTAATTCCTCACTCTTTATTGTCACCTTTATTGGCAGTTAGTACAAAAAAGTAGTTTGTGGCTACTTTTCACAAAATGACAGCCCCGTATTATAAGTGTGCATGTGTATGTACTGACAGATACACAAAAAGACATCTAACAGAGATGTGACTGCAGGGCTTGTAGCTAACCTCAGGCCGCTGGTTTAGTGATGTTTCTGTACACTACCCTTAAAGGAGGGGTGAGCCCAGTCCAGCCTCAGTGAAATTAAAATCCATGAAATGTCATGAATCTCTGGTATGGACACCAGAATAGCCCAGAAGTGACCCTAAGATTCTGTTACGGATAAACTGAATAGCTTCACCTGGGAATTCTCACTGAGTTGCCTGGATGAGATGCACCAGTGTGATGACAGTGCGTTTCCTCAGGTCAAGAGGCGGGGCTACACCTGGCAACTGGCTTTCCTAAGCATCAGACCTCTACACCATACTGGCCCGTACTCAGGTGGTCCTTTTCCTGCCACTGACCACGCCCTTCCTCCAACTGATAAACTTGCCTATCTCTTCATAAATAAGTTCAGTTCAGTTCAGTCGCTCAGTCGTGTCCGACTCTGCAACCCCATGAACCAGCACACCAGGCCTCCCTGTCCATCACCAACTGCCGGAGTTCACCCAAACTCATGTCCATTGAGTTGGTGATGCCATCCAACTATCTCATCCTCTGTCATCCCCTTCTCCTCCTGCCCTCAATCTTTCCCAGCATCAGGGTCTTTTCACATGTGTCAGCTCTTTGCATCAGGTGGCCAAAGTATTGGAGTTTCAGCTTCAACATCAGTCCTTCCAATGAACACCCAGGACTGATCTCCTTTAGGATGGACTGGTTGGATCTCCTTGCAGTCCAAGGGACTCTCAAGAGTCTTCTCCAATACCACAGTTCAAAAGCATCAGTTCTTTGGTGCTCAGCTTTCTTTATAGTCCAATTCTCACATCCATACATGACCACTGAAAAAACCATAACCTTGACTAAACGGACCTTTGTTGGCAAAGTAATGTCTCTGCTTTTGAATATGCTATCTAGGTTGGTCATAACTTTCCTTCCAAGGAGTAAGCGTCTTTTAATTTCATGGCTGCAATCACCATCTGCAGTGATTTTGGAGCCCAGAAAAATAAAGTCAGCCACTGATAAATAAGAAAGGTGAGCAACTGGGGAAGCTGGATCCCTCCCCTGGAATGTACCCTGTGGCCAGTCCCAGCACTCCCTAGGGTAAGACATTAGAGAAATGTGCTCTTTTTCCTACCCTTGCTATGCAAGTTACATTAAAAACTCTTTATTTTACCCATAACCACTGAGGTGAACTCTGTCCTGAGCCCAATAACGTGATAGGCTTCAGTGTCAACTATGAATTCTGGAAACTGAGAATCCAAGTGTTACATGTTTTTATTATGACACTACGGTGCCCCCATGTTATCCTATACCCACTCCTTGCACATTCTATTCCCCTTACAATCCCTGCCTCCACTGGCCACCGGGAAAACTTCTGCTGGGACTTCAAGATCTGTCTGTGTGGAACTTACTCTTGTCCCCTGGCCTACATATAAAGTAGAGAGAATCATCACCCATTCCTCTGTGTAATCAAAATAGCAACAGACCTAGGCAGTTCTCAGTACTGGGGCATTGGACTGACCCACCCTGGGAGCCAGAGATTTACAGATATTTAGTTTCTATGTACAGTTACTTTTTTTTTTATTACATAAGTAATATACAATGTTAAAAAATTTGAAAGTGTCAAAAAGGAAAATATGACCCACAGACAAACACTTTCTAACATTTTGTTGGTACTTTTTCAGATTTTAATAGAGATGGCCTGATGTAGTATCAGTTTCTTGAAACCTACTTTATTAATAGGCAGACATGGTAGACAGGAATCAAGACCATCCCCAAGATAAAGAAATGCAAAAAAGCAAAATGGCTGTCTGAGGAGTCCTTACAAATAGCTGTGAAAAGAAGAGAAGCAAAAAGCAAAGGAGAAAAGGAAAGATATACCCATTTGAATGCAGAGTTCCAAAGAATAGCAAGGAGAGATAAGAAAGCTTTCCTCAGCAATCAATGCAAAGAAATAGAGGAAAACAATAGAATGGGAAAGACTAGAGATCTCTTCAAGGAAGTTAGAGATACCAAGGGAACATTTCATGCAAAGATGGGCTCAATAAGGACAGAAATGGTAAGGACCTAACAGAAGCAGAAGATATTAAGAAGAGGTGGCAAGAATACACAGAAGAACTGTACAAAAAAGATCTTCATGACCCAAATAATCACAATGGTGTGATCACTCACCTAGAGCCGGACATTCTGGAATGTGAAGTCAAGTGGGCCTTAGGAAGCATCACTATGAACAAAGCTAGTGGAGGTGATGGAATTCCAGTTGAGCTATTTCAAATCCTAAAAGATGATGCTGTGAAAGTGCTGCACTCAATATGCCAGAAAATTTGGAAAACTCAGCAGTGGCACAGGACTGGAAAAGGTCAGTTTTCATTCCAATCCCAAAAAAGGCAATGCAAAAGAATGCTCAAACTACCGCACAATTGCACTCATCTCACACGCTAGTAAAGTGATGCTCAAAATTCTCTAAGCCAGGCTTCAGCAATACGTGAACCGTGAACTTCCAGATGTTCAAGCTGGTTTTAGAAAAGGCAGAGGAACCAGAGATCAAATTGCCAACGTCTGCTGGATCATCAAAAAAGCAAGAGAGTTCCAGAAAAACATCTATTTCTGCTTTGTTGACTATGCCAAAGCCTTTGACTGTGTGGATCACAATAAACTGTGAAAAATTTTGAAAGAGACGGGAATACCAGACCACCTGATCTGCCTCTTGAGAAACCTGTATGCAGGTCAGGAAGCAACAGTTAGAACTGGACATGGAATAACAGACTGTTTCCAAATAGGAAAAGGAAGTACATCAAGGCTGTATATTGTCACCCTGCTTATTTCACTTATATACAGAGTACATCATGAGAAATGCTGGGCTGGAGGAAGCACAAGCTAGAATCAAGATTGCCGGGAGAAATATCAATAACCTCAGATACGCAGATGACACCACCCTTATGGCAGAAAGTGAAGAAGAACTGAAGAGCCTCTTGATGAAAGTGAAAGAGGAGAGTGAAAAAGTTGGCTTAAAGCTCAACATTCAGAAAGCTAAGATCATGGCATCTGGTCCCATCACTTCATGGCAAATAGATGGGGAAACAGTGACTGACTTTATTTTTCTGGGCTCCAAAATCACTGCAGATGGTGACTGTAGCCATGATATTAAAAGACGCTTACTCCTTGGAAGGAAAGTTATGATCAACTTAGCATATTCAAAAGCAGAGACATTACAATGTCAACAAAGGTCTGTCTAGTCAAGGCTATGGTTTTTCCAGTGGTCGTGTATAGATGTGAGAGTTGGACTATAAAGAAATTGAGTGCAGGATAATTGATGCTTTTGAACTGTGGTGTTGGAGAAGACTCTTGAGAGTCCCTTGGACTGCAAGGAGATCCAACCAGTCCATCCTAAAGGAGATCAGTCCTGAATATCCTTTGGAAGGACTGATGCTAAAGCTGAAAATCCAATACTTTGGCCACCTGATGCAAAGAGCTAACTCATTGGAAAAGACCCTGATGCTGGGAAAGATTGCGGGTAGGAGGAGAAGGGGACAACAGAAGATGAGATGGTTGGATGGCATCACCGACTCAATGGACTTGGGTTTGTGTCAACTCTGGGAGTTGGTGATGGACAGGGAGGCCTGGCGTGCTGCGATTCAATGGGTTGCAAGAATCGGACATGACTGAGTGACTGAACTGAACTGAACTGATAGTAGCTCATTGTTATTATTTTTTGCATTTACTTAATTTATGACATTAAACATTTAAAGTAGATGTAGTGGTGAACCTCATTTTCTTTTTGTGCCTTTCCTATTCACATATTTATGTTTATTTTTCTAAGAAGTACATTTCTCTTTATTAATAATTTATAGGAAGTCCTTATTTAGTGAGTATATCAACTCTTTATCAGCTATGTAAATAGTACTTAAATTGTAAATATTTAAATTGGTTTATAATTTTTTTTAATTTTAACTTTATAATTTAAATTTTATGTTTTATATTTTTAAATTCAAAAATTATATTTTTAAATTTAAAAATTTAAATTTTTTAATTTCTTAATAATTTCTACCTTGATATCATACTTAAGAAAAATCTTTCTCCATCCCAATTTTTGACACTTCTTTCTAAAAATAATTTCATGTTTATACTGGAATTTAAACTTATTTTAATCTTTATTTTAGTATGGTTTCCTCCTTTCTTCCTTTCCTCTCTTAATTCCTCTAGCAGATGTCTTTCAGGCACCCATTCTGTTCAGGCAGTCAATTTCTTGGTGCTAAGGAAATAGCAATATACAAAGATGAAATAGTTCCTATCTATCTTCATGGAGTTAACATTCTAATAAGAAAAATAGATACTAAATGCAAAATCCAAATAATATAGATTACAATGTCACAGAGGGATAAGTTCTATAAAAAATATTAGGAGGGGTGTTGATATTGAATGGAGTGGGGTGTGTCGTATAAATAAGCCAAAGAGAGTCACTGTATATTAGCTCTTAGGTTGCTTGTTTCTTCATTGCAGGATGAGCTCTATTAGCTCAAAAGCCCACTGGCACCAAAGTCAAGTTTTTATTACACTCAATTATTTTAAACATAGCCCAAAGAAACAGATTTTTAGCCACTGACAGCCATTGACAGACTGTGCCCAACATCTGTTAGCTTTACAGCCATAGCTATAGGCATAGGCTATAAAGACCTCAAGCAGATGTCAGCTTCACAACTCCCTGACCCAGACTCCCGCCTATGCTGCAGAATAACATCGTCTAGACTCATAAACCCCGATCTGATCCCACTCTCCCCTACTTTCCTCCCCTTCTGAGCAGTGATCCCTGTGCCATAGCCACTGGACAGTTTATGACTGTGAAAGACTTCCTCATGAGGCACTCTTGTCAAAGGGGTATCTATTAAATAAGGCTTTTGTGTGTCATTGGCCCCTTGTGCTCACATCTTTTTCATTGATTGGCCCTCAAATCCCTCAAACCCTCTGCAGAGTGCTATTTTATTAATAGTTAGGAAGACCAAGGAAGAGCTCACCACGGAGGGAGCATTAAACAGAGACCAGGAATAGCTTTGGGGGAAGGTTTCAGGTTAGAGGGCAGAGTAAGTCAAGAGCGCCACAGGCAGCACAGAGTAAGTGACAATATGCTGGAACACACATCCTGTTCTGTTTATTCAGCCAGGTTTCTTTCCTCCTGTTCATTTCAAAAGCATTTTTATTATTTCCTAAAGTCCTAAGTATCTTTGATTTGGCCTTTCATTCTATTCCTTCATTTCCCTGGTGGCTCAGACGGTAAAGCGTCTGTCTACAATGCGGGAGACCCGGGTTCAATCTCTGGGTTGGGGAGATCCCTTGGAGAAGGAAACGGCAATCCACTCCAGTACAATAGGAGTGGCAATAGCCTGGAAAATCCCATGGACAGAGGAGCCTGGTAGGCTACAGTCCATGGGGTCGCAAAGAATCGGACACGACTGAGCGACTTCACGTTCACCTTCTGTTCCTTCACTTCTGAGTCTTAAGCCAATGCAGCCTCATTCCAAGATGAGCAGTTACATGTTATTGTTTTCCTTCTGATGAATGTCTTGGAAAATATCAAGAATGTGTGTTTCCAGATGTGCTTTAAAATAGTATCTGCTAGTTTTAAAATTAGAAATTCAATTGGAGTCTTGATCTGAATTGCATGGAACTGCAATTTTAATTGCAATCTTTACATTGTGGGGTTTCTGACCCCACAGAAACATTGAATGGATTTTAAATTTTAAAAATGTCACTAAGTAAAATTCTGTTATTTTCTTCATATGAGTCACTACATTTATCTTAAAGTGTATTCATATGCATTTTATGTTACAACTGCTATTGAAAATTCAAATGTTAGGTTTTTATTATATTTTTAATAGGTTATTGCTAGTATATAGAAAAGCTAATTGCTTTTTATATTTGTTGATTTTATAATCAGCCACTTTAATTAAATCTCTTACTAAAACCAATGATTTTCTTGTGTTTCCTTATAAAATAGTCATATCACTTGCAAATTGATAATTTCACTCATTTTTTCACTTATACCATTTATTCTGTTGTCTTCTTATTGGGTTGCATTAGCTAAATTCCTTAGAGGGTTTCCTTTTAAATTACAGAGTCTTTGTATGTATTCACTGATTTTTCTATCAAAGGTTGGTATATATTTTTTAAGATGTTTAGATTTTGTAAAGTTCAGGGATATACCTTTTCAGTGGGATACAATATAGTTTGTTTCTTTTATTCACGAGGAGATGGAAATTTTAGGACATACAGAGGCAAACAGAGTTCAGTCAATGGGTTTTGCTCCTCTATGCCCTCTCAATTCGGAGAAGGCGATGGCACCCCACTCCAGTACTCTTGCTTGACAAATCCCATGGACGGAGGGGCCTGGTAGGCTGCAGTCCATGGGGTCGTTAGGAGTCGGACGTGACTGAGCGACTTCACTTTCACTTTTCACTTTCATGCATTGGAGAAGGAAATGGCAACCCACTCCAGTGTTCTTGGCTGGAGAATCCCAGGGATGGTGAAGCCTGGTGGGCTGCCGTCTATGGGGTCGCACAGAGTCGGACACTACTGAAGCGGCTTAGCAGCAGCAGCAGCAGCCCTCTCAACTTCCGGGAGTCTCCAGAAACCCCTGCACTGCCGCAACTCCCGGGCAGGTGAGACACTTGAATAGTCTGAACCCTGGGGCTGACAAGCCTCGTGGGGAGAGGATGATGTGCTCGGAGGGTTTTACTCAGACCTGAGCCTCCAATGGGAGAAATAGGTAATGGTTCTTGCAAAGGGTAGGGGTTAAGACACCTGCCTTACTTGGTATTTGTTACAATCAATGAACCTACATTGACACACCATTCTCATCCAAAGTCCGTTTATATTAAGGGTCATTCTTGATGTACATTCTATGGGTTTTGATGAATGTATATAATGATGTCTACCATTGCAGTATCATACAGAGTAGTTCCACTGCCTTAAAACCCCTACCCTCTGCCTGTTCATCCCTCCCTCTCTCCTAACCCCTGGCAACCACTGATCTTTTTACTCTTTCTAGTTTAATTTTAGAATAGAATTTTATTTATTTATTTATTTATTTTATAAAAAGATGCTACTTGATTAAGAGCATCCCTACATTCTTCAGAAAGAAGGCCCTTTGCCTGGGATGCCATCTCAGCTTTAGGAAAAACCAGGCATAAAAAGTGCTACCCACCAAGGTAAGAGACTTCTTCTAGAATAGAATTTTAAAATAGAATAGTTTTAGAATGGTTTTATCTTTTCCAACATGTCATATAGTTGAATTCATGCAATATGTAGCCTTTTCAGATTGTCTTCTTTCACTTAGTAATATACATTTAAGTTTCTTCCATGTCTTTTTATAGCTTGATAGCTCATTTCTTTTAGCACCAGGTGGTATGCCATTGTATAAGGTGTTCCACCGTTTGCTTATTCATTCACCTACTGAGGGACATCTTGCTTGCTTTCAAGTTTTGGCAATTATGAATCAAGCTGTTATAAAAATACAGGTGCTATTTTTTGGTATGGACATAAATTTTCAGCTCTCTTGGGTAAATACCAAGGAGTTCAGTTGCTGGACTGTGTGGGAAGAGTGTGTTTAGTTTTGTAAGAAACTACTCTAGGGTCATCAAAGTGGCTGTACCATTTTGCATTCCCACCAGCAATGAATGAGAGTTCCTGTTATTCCGCGTCCTCACTAACGTTTGATATTGTCTGTGTTCTGGATTTTGACCATCCTAATAAGTGTGTAGCAGTATCTCATTGTTGTTTTAATTTACAATTCCATAATGACAAATGGGAAACATGCTTTTTTCCCCATCTGTATATCTTCCTGAGTGAAGTGTCTATTCAGGTCTTCTGTCCATTTTTTAAATCAGGTTGTTTGTTTTCTTACTGTTAAGTTTTATGAGTTCTTTGTATTTTGGTTAGCAGTCTTTTATAAGATTTTGTGGCCTGTCTGTGGCTTGTCTTCCCATTCTCTTGACTGACTTCCTTTTTATTAACAAGCTGGTGCCAACAATTAGCTAGCATAGTGCACTGAACAATCTCTTCACTGGGTTTTGCCTACATTCCGGGGACAACTGTTCTCTTGACTGCATAAACAGTTCTGTATGAGGGTTCTGATTACAAGTACAGGTTTGGGGATGTGTTATTGGGCTTCCCAGGTGGCCACTAGTAGTAAAGAACCTGCCTGCCAATGCAGGAAACATAAGAGACACGCGTTTGATCCCTGGGTCGGGAAGATCCCCTGGAGGAGGGCATGGCAACCCACTCCAGTATTCTTGCCTGGAGAATCCCATGAAGGGCTACAGTCCATAGGTTCGCAAAGAGTTGAATACGACTGAAGCAACTTAGCATTAACACAGGCATCCTGAGTTTAACTTGGTTCTACAGTCGTGTCTGACTCAGTCCATGGGGTCGCAAAGAGTCAGATACAACTGAACAACAGTTCATGCATGAGATGTGTTACCTCGATAAATTAATCTCGCTGTTCTCAGTACCCTCCATAGCAAATGGAGATCAAACCAACACTCATCCTAGGGTGGCTGTCAGGATGTGTTTTGCTGTGCTCAGTTGTGTCCCCATGGACTGTGTGACCCCATGGACTGTAGTCTGCCAGGCTCCTTTGTCCATGGGATTTTTCCAGGCTGTCAGGATAGAATGAGCCAATTCCAGTTGGGAATTTGGCACAGTTGATGGGACATAGAAAATTTTCCATAAGTGTTATTATGGGTGTTATGTATTGTGATGTCTTTTTTTTGCCTTTAGTGTCTTAATTACTAAGTTTTACTCTTAGAAATATGTTTTCTTTTTAAAATATGAGTGATTTCAGGAATGGTAATGAAAGTTGTATCTACAGTCACCTTGGTGGCAGTCAGCATTCTACTGTTCTGAGAGCTCTGTTCAAAGGTTTTGGAGGTCCCTTCTTTTTTTTTGTTCCTTTTTAAAGTGAAATTTAAAGGGGCTTCCCTTATGGCTCAGGTGGTAAAAATCTGCCTGCAGTGCAGGAGACTTGGGTTCCATCCCTGTGTCAGGAAGGTCCCCTGGAGAAGGGAATGGTAACCCACTCCAGTATTCTTGCCTGGAAAATGCCATGGACAGAGGAGCCTGGCAAGCTATGGTCTATAGGGTCACAAAGAGTCAGACACGCCTGACTAACTGAGCTAAAGTGAAATTTAAATGGATTATTAATTTGGGCAGCTTGATAACACACGTTGTTTGTTACCACTAGACATTTCTCTCACCTAACCCCATGGGCAACACATACGGTGATTTGTGCTTAATTAGTTCTGCCCAATAAAATAAGGACTTCACTGCATATTATATTACTATCTAACTTTTCATATAATGATAATAATTACTTCCATTTATTGATTACTTACTGAAATGCTGACACTGTGCTAAGCACTTTGCATATGTACATTATCTCATTAATGTATGTATATTGTTATCACCGGAGAAGGCAATGGCACCCCACTCCAGTACTCTTGCCTGGAAAATCCCATGGACGGAGGAGCCTGGTAGGCTGCAGTCCATGGGGTCGCTAGGAGTCAGACACGACTGAGCGACTTCACTTTCACTTTTCACTTTCATGCATTGGAGAAGGAAATGGCAACCGACTCCAGTGTTCTTGCCTGGAGAATCCCAGGGACGGGGGAGCCTGGTGGGCTGCCGTCTATGGGGTTGCACGGAGTCGGACACGACTGAAGCGACTTAGCAGCAGCAGCAGCAGCTATGATGTGGCTCAGACGGTAAAGCGTCTGCCTGCAATGCGGATACTCGGGTTTGATCCCAGGGTTGGGAAGATCCCCTGGAGAAGGAAATGGCAACCCACTCCAGTACTCTTGCCTAGAAAATTTAATGGATGGAGGAGCCTAGTGGGCTATAGTCCACGGGGTCACAAAGAGTCGGACATGACCTGAGCTACTTCACTGTGATGCCACTTTGTGCATACCACCACCAGATACCGAGATGAGATTTCAAATCATTGCTCCAAAACCAGTTGGGTAAGGAAAACTTCAGAAAGGGAAAGGGAAAGTCACTCCGTCATGTCTGACTCTTTGTGACTCCATGGACTACAGTCCATGGAATTCTTTAGGCCAGAATACTGGAGTGAGCAGCCTTTCCCTTCTCTAGAGGATCTTCCCAACCCAGGAATCGAACCCAGGTCTCCTGCATTGCAGGCAGATTCTTCACCAGCTGAGCCACAAAGGAAGTCCAAAAACACTGGAGTGGGTAGCCTACCCTTTCTTCAGCAGATCTTCCCAACCCAGGAATCGAACAGGGGTCTCCTGCATTGCAGGCAATTCTTTACCAACTGAGCTATCAGGGAAGCCTGAGAAAAACTTTGGGGGGTGGTTTAAAGAAATCCAGCTTTCTGGGTGCCCCACCCCACCCCAGACCTACTGAATCCGGCGGTCAACTTTCTGCCCCTTACTGAACTTATCGTATACCCACAAATGTTTTACACTTATCAGAGGAAAGAAACCTTCCAGATCCTGGGAGGAGAGAACAGATGTCAGGAAGTAAAGTTGTGTGGGCTTATTGGTAGAACTAAATGAGTTTATATCCAACTATGAACAAAGGCTGCCAAACTCTAAGGGAAAACTTACATAATATGTTTTCTTTCCCCAGAGTTCTCTGGTTTGTTTTTTCTGAATCTGTTTCTGTGGCAATATGGCTATACTTTTTAGAGGTTTTCCTTTATGCTAGTTATGCCACTTTCCCAGATCTAGTTATAGAAGGGGGTGAAAAGAAAGTCAACGTTAACTATTCTTTTTGAGAAACCAGCCAGTAACTCAGGTGTTGATGACTCTGAGGGCAAAGGTCAAAGTGAATGTTCAATAGGTCTTTCTTGATAACAGCATATTCTTTAAAATAAAAGCCTAACTCCTCAGCGTGGGAGGTAGATGGGTTTTGGTTCAACCAGACAAGACAGATAAGTTTTCTCTCTGACATCTGTAGAAATTAAGTTACCTTCATCATGTTGTTGTAAAGTTGTTAGTTCATCAGTGGTTCTAAAGATAAAACAAGATAGGTTTAGGATCTGGCAAACTATGAGCTATTCATGTTATTTCCTATGGTTATCATTATTATTGTTATAAATTATAACTAGTAAGAAATGTTGAATAGAATAAGTGAAAAACAAGTCTTTTTTTTTTTTTTTTGAGGAAACTGCAGTGCAGATTTGGAATGGAAATCCCAGTGACCTATTCCTACTTCAAATGTCTGCTAAAGATAGATAATTACAAGCCACTTTATTTTGTGCCATTTAGAAATTTGCACCTCCTTCACCCTGCATATAAAAGGATGCTTTGTTCAAATCCTGGGGCACTTGGAGTCTTCAGGGAGAGCCTGTCAGTGTGATGGAGCTTCCTGTTCTGACAGGAGCTCCTATCTGCTAGATGGTATTTTGGATCAGGTCCTTGGGGAAAGGACCCTTCATTCCCAGTGAAGGTCACAGTGATTATTACTGGGCAGTGGGACATCATTCTGTTTTTGTAAGTCATTGGAGTCAAATAAAAATTTCCTAGAAATAGTAACTGTGCTGTGCGTGGCTCGTCCAGAATTCCCATGAGTTCTCCATTCAGGTGTAAATGAGGCGCTCAGCAGAGAATAACCCTTTTCTGCAAAGCAGCCTAGGGCAGCCTGTCCGGAGATTGCTATAGCGAGGACAGATGGATTCACTTTGACATAATGTGCTCTGAGTTTCCAGAGGGAACTGTGCTTTCCGCTCCCTTTGAAAATGTTAATTCAACTTTGGTGGGTGTGTTTGCAGTTTGGCTGGGAAAGGCCACTGTAAGACAGGTCAAATAATGGAATAAACACTTCTGGCTGAAATGCCCTTCCTTTGCTTTCCATCTGGCTGACTCTTCCTTACTTTAGACTCCAAGGAAGCATGATTTCTTACTGCACTGTAATTATCTGCAGCACCACTCCTGTATCTAACCAATCTCCAGCCCCATCAGTTCTTGTCTTTGGAATCACTCAATTCTACCCACTTTTGCCCATTCCCACTGTCTGGCTTCTAACTGCCATTATCTCTCATCTGATTTGTTTCAATTACCTTGTCTCTTATACTTGTCCTGCAATCCCGTCTCTACCCTTGAAAATCTAATTATATCACAACCTTATTTAAGTCTCTTACATACAGCTTGGGCTTCTGAGGAGGCACGGTGGTAAAGAATCTGCTGGCCAATGTAGAAGACACAAGAGACACAGCTTCGATCCCTGAATCAGAAGATCCCCTGGAGTAGAAAATGGCATACACTCCAGTATTCTTGCCTGGAAAATTCCATGGACAGAGGAGCCCGGCAGGCTACAGTCCATGGGGTTGTAAAGAATTGGACATGATGGAACACACACGCAAACATGCAACTTGCAAAACAACTGGAACATCCAGATGAACCCAACAAACTAAGATAAAACAGAAAATTACAAGCATGCAAAATCTTGCCATCTAGATATGTTAGGGGAAGCACACTGATTGAAACTGCCCACCCTGGCCAGGCACCATAGTAACCATTTGCATGAGCTGTTTTATGACAGGAGATCCTGATAAGGAATATGGAACTAATAAGCCACCACCAACCGGAAGAGTTTGGGAAAGGTCTAAAGGAGACACCGCATGTCTGTCCACTTCCCAGAATCCCTCTCACTAGCATCCATCTTGGCTGAGCGATGCGTGCGCCACCAAGAAAGACTGAATTAGAATGATTGGCCAAAGACTACCCAGAAACTAATCCCATTGCAATAAAACCTGAGACTGCAAGCCACACGGCAGAGCAGTCCTCCTGGGTTCCCTTACCCTACTGCTCTCCACCCGGGTGCCCTTTCCCAATAAAATCTCTTGCTTTGTCAGCACATGTGTCTCCTCGGACAATTCATTTCCCAGTGTTAGACAAGAGCCCAGTTTTGGGCCCTGGAAGGGGTCCTCCTTCCTGCAACAGATATAACAACTATTAACATTTAATTGCAGAAATTACTAGAATTTATTTTCTATTTACACACATATAATTTTTTCTAAAGTAGAATTAGACTGTAAATACATGCTTTTTTTTTTTTTCAACATGGCAACATATTGTAAACAAATAGGACAGGAGGAAGAGAACCAAGCATGGCTTTCTTGACATAAGAGAAACCATTTTTGGCTTAAACCATTTTCCAATCTAAGCCTAGCCACAAGGCTTGCCTTTGAACAGTTCTCAAGGTTAACAGTTCTCAAGATTAAGCATCTTATGGGAACAAACAACTACTGTTGGGCAAAAGAATTTGCAATAGCAAAAATAATCTCTTAGTCCTGCTCAGTTGCTCAGTGGTGTCTGACTCTGTGATACCCCATGGTTTGTAGCCCACCAGGAGAAGTCCATGGAATTCTCCAGACAAGAATACTGGAGTGGGTTGCCATTCCTTTCTCCAGAGGATTTTCTCAACCCAGGGATTGAACCCGAGTATCTGATCATTTGTTAAAGACTCCCAGTTCTGATTAGCAGTAAAGATTAGCCTGAAGTACTCAACCACCAGATCAACTAAAACCTAATGGATGGTGATGTCAACATTTTCTGACCCTAGTGACCTCAATCCACTAAAGTTTGAACTCAGTGGACCACCTAAGCCCCTTCATGAATATGCATGTACGCTTAGCTTAAAACTTCCCCTATTTTGCTGTTGGAGAGACACTGCTTTGGGAAATAGCCCTGGTGTCCTCTTTACTTGCTGCAAGTAATAATAAATCCTTCCTTCTCCTGATCTTAGTTGTGTCTTTGGGTTTGACACCTACCAACAGGCAAATCCATTTTTTGGGTAAAAATGCCACAGCTTCAGTTCAGTTCAGTTCAGTTCAGTCACTCAGTCGTGTCCGACTCTTTGCGACCCCATGAATTGCAGCACGCCAGGCCTCCCTGTCCATCACCAACTCCTGGAGTTCACTCAAACTCACATCCATCCAGTCGGTGATGCCATCCAGCCATCTCATCCTCTGTCATCCCCTTCTCCTCCTGCCCCCAATCCCTCCCAGCATCAGAGTCTTTTCCAATGAGTCATCTCTTCACGTGAGGTGGCCAAAGTACTGGAGTTTCAGCTTCAGCATCATTCCCTCCAAAGAAATCCCAGGGCTGATCTCCAATCCCAGGGTTGGATCTCTTTGCAGTCCAAGGGACTCTCAAGAGTCTTCTCCAATACCACAGTTCAAAAGCATCAATTCTTCGGTGCTCAGCTTTCTTCACAGTCCAACTCTCACATCCATACATGACCACTGGAAAAACCATAGCCTTGACTAGACAGACCTTTGTTGGCAACGTAATGTCTCTGCCACAGCTTATTACCCTATAAATGGACTTGATCTACATTGTTCTATTTTGTTTCATCATAAATATAAATTATTGTATATATAACCAATGCCACCATTGTTTTATTCTTATTCTATTTTTTTCACTTTGTAACTAACATTGTAAATTATATCCTTATTTAGAAACCATTACACATCCTTAAATAATTCTTTGGCAGAAATATTTCTATTCATAGAATTGTTGAGGTAAGGATATGCATGTTTATATATATTCTTTTTCTTGTATAGTATGTGATGTATATTTTCAGTTTACAACCACATGTACAAATTATTTATGAAAGTGTATATTTTAATAATTTTAGGACTTCCATACATGACTTCTTCAATTTTAGGTCTTTGATTCTGCTCCAACTCTCCATTAGTTGTCAAATGTCTTTATATATATTTTTAAACATTCAATACTAATATGGCTTCACACCACTGTGAAACCAAGCAGAATCCTATGGGACTCTCCCAGGTACAAAGCCCCCATGTCCCCCATTTCTTGTTTGTAGAAAAAAAAAAAGATTTAGTCTCCTAGGCCTTCTCTGAGTTCCAAAGAGCAGAGTCAACTAGTTACTTAATAAGAGAAGAGAGGAAACAGAGAAAGGAAGGAAAAGCAGTCAAGAAACAACAGTTCAATGATGAAAGAGTCCTAGTTCCTCCTGAAGGATATACATAATAATCTGATATGTATCTTCAAGTTGTTCTGCAGGAACAAAGACTTTCCTACCCAGAAGGAGGATGGTGGTATATCCCCGACTGGTTGGAACCAGAAGGTTGCTGGTTAGGATTCCTGAAACACCACCCTGTTACCTCACCAGCAACAAATCAGAAGGTCCATGAGCTGATCACCTATAATCCCCTCCCCTAATAATGTCTTTAAAAACCCTTGCTGAAAGTTATGGAGAGTTTGGGTCTTTTGAGCATGAGCTGCTTTTTCTCCTTGCTTGGTGCCTGCCATAAACACTGTACTTTGCTTCACCCCAATGTGGTGTCAGTAAATTGGCTTGGCTGTGAGGTAGGCAAGTGGATCCAAGTTCAGTTGGTAATAACTATATATCTGCATTTGTCATTCATACAAAAAAGGTAACTTGGCAGCCTATGAAATCCCTGAGCCCCCAAACAACCCCTTAAGATGATGGATGTCTTCTAATGATCTGATATTTGGTTTACTGTGCGTATTATAAGTAAACAATTTTGTCCTGCCTGAATCTTTGAGGGCTTTTCCTTTGACCTTTACAATTTTAGTGCCTGGTGCATAAAATAAATATTTGTTGAGTGAATGAATAAAAATGCTTTGCTAGGATGTTGAGTAGATGATGGTGGAGGTGGCGATGCTCCAGGTATGCTTTAAATTATTGTATCTAAAAATGATAAGCTCTTGAAACCTGCTTCCACAAGACTTTCTTGCCCTCCTTTGCAAGCGCAGGAAAGATTTCTTATAAGTTTGATTCTGCTTTTCTCTTATTGTTTCCCCCTTGTTTCTCTTCCAGGAACACCCTTGGATGTCTTTCATTCCTATTTCCTCTTACTTTGTTTTGACTTCTTATCCTTTCTTTTGGCATTCTATCGGCTTCTCAAACCTGCCCTTCCAGTAATTGATGGGATTTTTCTGCACCATGAATTGGTCTTTTTTTGGTTGTCATTGCTGCAAGTGTTGTCTTAACAGCTCCATTCCCCACAATGGCTCCTTTCATGACATCTTCTTCCTTCCCTCTCCCTGCCTTTTTGTTTATGATGCTGCTCATGCCTTCTTACATCTATGCGTGACACTAAAACATTTCCTTGAAATATCTTTTTTCTATTCATTGAGGAGTATTTTTTTCAGAGACATCTTTTTCTTCTGAGCCTTCCAGATGTTTTTTTTCTTGGTATAAATTATGCTTCTGCAGTTCCAAATTACTTGATGGATTTCTTCTTTTTCTCAAAAAAATAGCCAGATTTCTTTTCAGATTTAATGCTTAGAAGCAGATACAGTAAATGAATGACTCTCATTCCTGCTCTCTGCTCAGCATATGATGAACCAATAATGCATGTGTGCTGAGTCACTTCAGTTGTGTCTGACTCTTTGTTACTCTATAGACTATAGCCTGCCAGGCTTCTCTGTTCATGGGATTCTCCAGGCAACAATACTGGAGTGAGTTGCCATGCCCTCCTCCAGGGGATCTTCCCAGCCCAGGGATTGACCCCACATCTCTTATGTCTCCTGCATTGGCAGGCAGATTCTTTACCACTAGCATCACCTGGGAAGCCCAGACCAATAATCAACACCCTTTATTTCATTTGCAGGCCAGGTCAACATGCACAAGTAGCTCCAGGCCAACTCCAAATTTCTGATGGGTCTTTATCCAAGGGAAGTCATCCCTCTCTTTCAATTGCCTGATTCTTTAGGAGCCTCAATTATGGTAGTTAGGTATGTACACCCCGCACATACACCCCCTACACATACCACATCCACATACATGCATATGCCAAATACATACCACATACACACACACAAATATATACCACATACACACACTGCATATCACACATACATATTCACTCATTATATCAAACACATACCATACAACACATTACACATGTCACTCATTAGACATACTACATTCTCACACCTGCTGCACACATACACTGTACACCTCACATGCCACACACACACACACACACCACACAACTCCCACCCACTCCCAACATGGTTCATTATGAGGGGACTTCTCTCTGCTCATACAACCAGCTCCTCACTCATGGGACTGCACGTGACATTATACCTTGAGTCTTCTCCTACCTCCTGCCTTGTTTTCCCCTGGGACTTGTATTCTTTCTAGAGAATAGTTAATGGGGTAAAGAGTCCATGCCCTGTTTGTCTCACAGCCCAGCAGCATCTAAGGATGAGCTTAGTTCAGGCCACAGGCAATGCCTCTGTCTCACATTTGTTGACAGTCTGTGTTTTATGTGGAGCAGAGAGCTCTTTGGCTTGGTGTGTCTCAATGCAGCTCCATCTGCTTCATAAGTAGTGTCTTTTCCTCTTTGATTCTGATATTAGATTGTCTGTCAGTGATTGTTTTCAATAATAATGAGAGTTTTAATTTTTTCCCCACATTTTTAAAGTGCGAAATGGGACAGGTTGTATTGAAGACTGTTGTCCAGGCACAATCTCAAGTTGAAAGTCCATCTAGATTTTTTGCATAAGAAAAGATAGACAAAATCTGTCTGGCAGCAGTACGAGAATACATTTAGAATCCTCATTAAAGAATCAGGTATGGAATATACATTTATTTAGCAAGGTGCCAGCTGTATGAAAGAACCTTTTCTTGTTTCCCATAATATTTCTGAAACTTCTTAACAGTGCATACAGACAAAATATCATTATCCAGGGATAACGTGTTATCACTTTTTTCTTAGGGCAAATCTTTTCTAGGTCACCTGCTGCTTAACATAGCTATGAACAGTCTAGCATTCTAACCATCTGACTCCATTCTCCTAAGTCATGAGAGAGAAAATGGATTTGCAGCAAATTTTGCCAGGCATCAGCATCTAAATAAAATGGAGAATCCCCTCTCCTGCTCCTCCCCTGAGAGATGCAGGGGTGGGGATGATGTTTGCTTACCCAGCACATCTGCTCTGAGGGCCTTTCTCCTCACTCTAGCCCTCTGACAACCAACGAAATTACTTTCCCATTTTCCACTCATTGTACAAACATCCTCCTCAGTTATTGGGTGTTGAGCACTCATTCACTCCTGGCATTGTCACCACATGCCATGAGCTCTGGTTAAACTTACAGAACAAACCCCATCCCCCACCATTCTCTGCTCTGTGCTGACCCTGGACCCCTTCTCTCTAAGCCTCTAAGCCAGTAGGATGAGGAAAAGCATGGGATTCAAGGTCAAACAAACCTGGATTCCAATTAAGCACCTTGCATCTACTGAGCACTTCATTGAGCACGTGACTTCCCATTGCTAAAAGAGAGGTAACTGTGTCCCCTTGACTTTGCATGTCTCATGGCATTATAGAGAGAATATATGTAGAATGTGTAGAATGTGCATGTGAGTAAAATAAGGTCACATCTGCAATGTGCCTGGATATTATCTCCATTTTGCAAAAGAGGAAATCTCAGAAGGATGCAGTGACTTTTCCCAAGGTTGTAAGGCCGTGAAGTGGCAGAGTTGGGTACTTTGCACTCTGTATTCATTAGGCTACAGCTACTTCCCCTCTGGTTCCCAGATTCACAAACACAGAGGTTCAGCAAAGAGACCTACAAACACTATTCTATCCCAGTCCATAGTCATTCTACAAACTCCAGAACTCCCTGAAGTCTTCATCTTAGATCTAGGAGTGTCCTTAATTATGGAAAAGCTATTTCTAACTTTTTCTGAACCTCTGAGACTTGCATGAGGTATTCAGGGACTAAGGAATGGATAATTTCAGATCAGCCCAATCCCAGAAAACAATCCTCTAACACAGAGGTCTTCAGGTGGGGTCTAGGGACACCTGAGGTCCCTTGAAACATTTTCGGGAGGGGGGTCCTGCAAAGCCAAAACTATTTTTACAACAGTACTGAAATGTTATTTGCTTTCTCACTCTTCTTCTTTCATGTGGTGTTTTCCAAAGTCACATGATACCTGCCTCTGATTCTCTGACACCAATCAGGTATCCAGTGATTGAACTCAGTTCTGACACTGACTGCCACAGTTGGTATGGACATCACAGATTAAGAATTCAGTCCCACAAGACTGCCCATTTCAGACGCATACCACAAACAGGGTGCCGGGTGACCCACACTTCTGCTCGGCTGGCTACAGATTTGAGAGTTCCTACAACCTTCCCTGCCCCTTTTGACAATTCATTAGAACAACTCAAAAAACACAGGATAACCCTTTACTTACGTCCACCAGTTTATTACAGAGCCTACAACTCAGGAAACAGAAGAGATGCACAGGGGGTGTGCAGTGTGCACACATGGCGTCCATGCCCTCTTTAGGAACACACCCTTCACCACTTTGATATGTTCACCAACCAGGGAGCTTCTCAAACCCCATTTAGGAGATTTGATGGATGTTTCATTACATTCATTACATTACATTAAATCACTGGTCATTGTTGATTGAACTCAATCTCCAGTCCCTCTAGAACTCAGGGGTGGAGCTGAAAGTTCCCACCCTCTAATCACAGGTTGGTTCCTCTGGCAACCAGCTCCCATCCTGAAGCTATGTGGGGCCCTCCAAGAGTCACCTCATTAGTATAAACACAGGTACAGTTGGAAGGGGCTTCTTAGGAATAACAAAAAGTGCTTCTCTTACCTCTATCATTCAGGAAATTTCAGGAAGTTTAGGAACTCTGAGCCAAGGTGGAACAAAGGTCAATATATCTATTTCCTACTATACTACACATGTATAGCTGACTGATAAGAAACCAAGCAATCGTTTTTTTGTTTTGCAAAAAATAGTTACTTTCCATAATGCATGTAATTTCTGTTTATATTTTATTATTGTTATTTAAAATAAATGGATAAAAATATTTTTAATTCCTCAATTTTATTTTCTAAAATGGTAAATACTTCTAGAGATAAATTAACTCACATAAACACAAGTTTTTTGGGAGGCTCAATATTATTTTAAAGTGTGTAAACTAAAAAATTTAAAACTTCTGCTCTAAAATGTGATGTCTGAATAATTCCCAGCTAGATCTGCTCATCCATTGTGTTTATTCCTATGCTTATACTCCCCTAAAAGGCCACAGTGACACATTTAGAAGGCCAGGGGATTCCAGATCCTTTAACCGAGTGGGAGGGCAGGCATTTGACATGTTTGATGGGAAGTCCAAGCTCTCCATGCAGCATGTGTCCTGACAAAAATGTCTTTGGTTCCAAAGCCCACACTTTCTGGATGAGCACTCTGATTACTCTCTGTTCCCTGATGAATAACAGCTCAGATAACCATTATAGACTCTGCAATCCCAGGATTTGAAAGTAATTTCTTCTTAAGATGAGACCCTGAGAACCCTATGGGGCCTCTAGGGATACATCTCATTTGGGGACACGACTCATTCAGAGCAGCCTTGGTCCCAATGGTACCTATACAATGACTGTCTCTGAGGTTTCCAGGACTCTTATTTGGATTCTTTTTCTTCTCAGCTGCTTCTCAAATCCTCAGGCTTTTCATACTCTCTTATATCTCCCTGTTGTCTAACCTGCTTTCAGAAAAAAAATCTGAGAAATTCATTTATACCGAAGTATATGAAAAATGAAAGTGTTAGTCATTTGTGACCCCATGGACTGTAGCCCACCAGGCTACAGTCTGTCTGCGGGATTCTCCAGGCAATAATACTGGAGTGGGTTGCCATTCCCTTCTCCAGGGGATCTTCCCAACCCAGAGACTGAACTCTAGTCTCCTGCATCTCCTGCATTGGCAGGAAGATTCTTTACCACTGAGCTACCTGAGAATCCCATGTGACTGATAAGTCTTGCTATATATCTTCTCCCTGGAATTTTTATATTTTAACTAAATGAATGTGTCCTGACTTATAGGATTTTAGACATTAGAATGTGATAAAATGTTCTTGGTGGTGGGGATTTTCTGATATCTAGTAAAGCACACCAAGAAGGGCATTGTCTGGTCACTCTCCCTCTAAGAGAAGCAGCTGCAGGCTCCTGAACACCCCAGTCTAGGCAGGAAGCAGACAAGAATAGTGTCAAGTTAGAGGGAGAGAGGGCTTCCCTGGCAGCTCAGCTGATAAAGAATCGCCTGCAATGCAGGAGACCCTGGTTCAATTCCTGGGTTGTGAAGATCCCCTAGAGAGGGGATAGGCTACCCAGTCCAGTATTCTTGGGCTTCCATGGTGGCTCAGATGGTAAAGAATCTGCCTGAAATGTGGGAGACCCTGGTTCAATTCCTGGGTTAGGAAGATCCCCTGGAAGAGGGCGTGGCTAACCATTCCCGTATTCTTGCCTGGAGAATCGCCATGGACAGAGAAGTCTGGAGGGCTAGAGTCCTTGGGGTCGCAAAGAGTTGGACATGACTGAGCGACTAAGCACATACACACAGAGGGAGAGAGGGGAATTAGGACCCTTAAGCTTCGATGCCGTCCTCCTAGAGCAAGACCCCCCAGTGCTGCTCTGTGTCCCCAGGAATTGTGTGGCAAGTGTGGAGAGGGGAGAAGTGAACTGTCTTAAGCATTTCAGTGGGAAAGGGAGGAAAGGGGGTGGGTAAGGATACCTGTGCAGTACTTTTAAAGGAGCCTGGTTAAATCATGACATCTAACATTTGTTTAGGACTCATCTATGAGACACAGTACTTAGCACTTTTCTTCCTGATCCAGTATAATTCATGTGCCGACCTCAGGACAGAGGAGTTTCTTTCATCTTCATTTAACAGTTGAGGATATTGGAGCAGAAAGAAGTCAAGTAACCACCTTGTAAGATATCCCAACAGAAAACAGGTGAGCCAAGATTTGAACCAGAAACCCTGTCTCTGCAACCTGCTGTCAATAGATATGCTCATTTGCTCTTCTCAGTTAATGTAGGGAGATAGTGTTTTTGTGGCAATGATCAACTTTTCCAATCATCAGGTAAGACGCCTACAGTGTCGGGGGCCGCATTAGGCATTACTGACAAAATGGAAGCACGGCCCCAGTCCCCTCTCCTCATTCCGCAGGCATGGACCTGGGATGAAGGAGTTAGGCCTTGTAATTCTGACTTGTTTTTTCCTCTCCTCGGCTGAGTTGACTGAAAAGGAATATTAAGGTGCTTATTGTTCTTGAGAGGAGCATGAGAAGGCACAAAGCCTTCTGCAGCTGTGCTCAGAGAATAATTCATAAAGTTAATCATTGACATTTGTTTAAGGACTTTTACAAAAGAGTGTTCCAGGATAAGCACATAGGCCGCAGCTTGAGGCCATGGGAGGGATTTCTATCTAAAGCCTATTTGTGAGGAAAATGTTTATGGCAAAGGAGTTTACTGAATTTAGGGCTTAGAAATAATTAAAATAGTTAAAAGTAAAAGATTTAAGGAATGTTGTAAAGTTAGCATATTTTACTATAGCTTATAGAAGATAGGAAGTTTTAGAGACGCTATAGCTAGGAGCCTTTTTAAGAGATAGTGAGCTCAGGATGTTAGGGATAAACAGGATTTAGGAAGATAAGTAGTAAACTGAGGAATGTAGCATGAGTTACAATGTAATCACAAGTTAACTATAGGGCACATTAGAGGAAGTAGATAATAGATGGTAAGGCTGATTCCGAGAGAATCACTGAAGCAGGAACTCTGTTTGAAGAGCAACAATGATTTATGGAAATAAGAAATCTGGGTGAGGGGGAACTGACCTAATGCTCTGACCTAATGCTTTTGTAAAAGTATAAAAGAAAATCTTAAACTTGAAATAAATAGGCAGTCCAGGAAAACTGAGAGGCTGCCTCATTTTTCTCGCCGACACCGTCCATCTCTTCAGGTTGATTCCCTGGCTGCTGGAGCCAGACTCCAGCACTACAGGGTGTGCTGTTTGCCATCATTTTATATGTTGGTAAATACCATACAATCACTTGTTTCCTCTCTGGTGGATAAATGGCAATGCTTTTGTTATAATCATCTCATGGTTCAAGTAACAACACTCTCCACTGATAGAATTTAGAGCACAGTCTTCAATCTCAAGTACGTTCTCTGCTGAATGAGGCCTGAAGCACGTGTTGTGTTGTGCTCTGCTTAGTTGCTCAGTCATATCCGACTCTTTGCGACCCCATGGACTGTAGACTGCCAGGTTCCTCTGTCCATGGCGATTCTCCAGGCAAGAACACTGGAATGGGTTGCCATGCCCTCCTCCGGGGTATCTTTGCAACCCAGGAATTGAACTGGGATCTCCTGCATTGTGGAGCTACCAGGGAAACCAGAAGCATGTGCTACCCATTTGTAAACTAACACCTGAACAGCTCGATCCTGAATGCAATTTACCCACATCTAGCACCTCAACTCTGGAGGCCACCCACACCATCCCTCCTTCTCCAGGTTTTCTCCCTCATTCTGACTGTGGCTTCACTCAACTTTCTTCTCTGGAGGTATATTCTAGGATTGCTTCCACTAATGCCACTCCAAGCTGAATAACAAGCTTTCCCATCCCAGTGCTGTCCCTACCAGTGGTCTTCCCACATGCCTGCTCCAGCATCAGGGCACTGCTGGGGCTACAAAGATGAGCCCACCAAGGCTCTGGAGTAACAGCATAGATGAGGCTACCTGCAGTAGCAGACGACCTCCAAACACAATCATTCAGGCAGCTTTGCTTTAAAGACCCTGCTGTGTCAACACAGCCTCCACACTCATTACTGAAAGTGGAGAGACAGACAGGGTAATCTTAAGGGGACATTTTCAGGACTTCAGCTTGGAGGTGACACAATCACTTCTGCTCACATTTCATTGAATTGAGCAAATTATAATACATGACCCCATCCTGAGGGAAGAATTATTTCTGCTACACATTTAAGATAAGGTCACACAGAATATTCTATAAGGTTGACTGACAACTCCTTGGTAGAGTCTCCAATAATTTTCTGACTCTTTTAAATGCTTCATGGCATGAGCTACTTTATAACCCACTTGTGCTGCATTGGCTGTCAAAAGAGGGATTTTCTTGGGAGAAGGACTTTTTGGACTCACATTCCCATGTGCTTATCCCATGAGAAATGTTGGTTTGGCACAGCATTGCCTTTACATGCTTGTGCATCTTGATTTTACTAAAGTAGGTATTCTTTCTTTGCTGTCTTTCAAGCAGTCTGAATTATGAGGCCAACATATACCTCTGCTCTATTCTGAAGCATCAGCCAGGCAGAGAGGAACTTGCCACAGCCATGACAACCAGGCTCCTCTCACTCATTTCCCCCATCAGTTTTCCTCAATTAATCTTCCTCTAGACAGAGGAAGCACAACAAGACTTGTCATTTGTGTTCATCTGCACACACATCTCTGCTGTGAATTGCACTGTACAATTTCTATGAACATGCAAGTGGTCTTACATCCTTCAAATAATGGTACGTCCTCGTTCATTTGGCTCCTGGTCTCTGTGGCACTTCTTGATGCATGGTTACAGTCACTGGATAACCTGCTGCTGGTAAGTCACTTCAGTCGTGTCCGACTCTGTGCGACCCCATAGACGGCAGCCCACCAGGTTCCCCCTTCCCTGAGATTCTCCAGGCAAGAACACTGGAGTGGGTTGCCATTTCCTTCTCCAATGCATGAAAGTGAAAAGTGAAAGTGAAGTCGCTCAGTCGTGTCCGACTCTTCACGACCCCATGGACTGCAGCCCACCAGGCTCCTCCATCCATGGGATTTTCCAGGCTAGAGTACTGGAGCAGGGTGCCATTGTCTTCTCCGACTGGGTAGCCTACCTCCCATCTAGTCCCTACCCCAGCTCTGCTTTACTCCTGAGGCTGGTCAGAACAGCTGACTGGATCTTGGATGGGGTACAACCCTGAGGAGCCTCACTTAGTCGGTTTTGGAGCTCACGTGCCAGCTAAGAATCACCTACTTCTCTTGGAGTTCATCTTCCAGGGAATCTATCACCTGTGGGAATTCTGAGGCAGTCGTGTGGGTGCTGTAATATGCAGAAGTCCTTCTGTGGGAGGAGTTTTGTGACCACTTCTGAAGGGCACCATTGGATTGAATCCACTTCTATTAGGCGTTTACACCAAGATTTCCACAACTGCAGCCAAGCACTGACACATAGTCCAATTCCAGCATCATCACTAGTCTCTAAGAATCCACTCCTGCTAAGAACCATGTTTCGTGTTATTCTCGCTCTTGTGTGGTTGTGTCTTGAATCCTGGCTGGTTCTGTGGCCCGTACCTGAGCAATGAAATGTGGCAGAAGTGAAACATCAAAGCCTGGGACATAGGGGTCCTTCCAGCTTCTACCTGGTGCTCATGGAACCCAGCTGCCACCCTCCAAGGAAGCTCTGAAAACACCCTTGTGAAGAGGAGGTGAAGACACTGTCTTATAGTCCTTGATAAGCTCCCAGTGGTCTGTCTGCATCAACATGTCAGTCACGCCAATCAAGACATTCCTAGCTGAGTCCCAGACTTTATGGAGTCCACACTGTGGACCTTGTTTTGTCATGCTTGATTTTTTGACTGTCAGAAACATGAGGGATGTTTTCAGTCACTATCATTTGGTATTATTTGCCACCTAGGAATCAATGACAGAACAGAGGAACTTGTTTATGTGAGTAATGTCCTTTGGAGTGTCCAGTGGGTTTGGTGCCTGCTGTGTGGTGCACAGTGGGTTTGAGATCCCATTTCCCGAGGCTCTCTTATCTGGAGGGACATTGAAGAAGGCCTGGGAGAGAGGGTTGGCTTCCCAGCCAGTGGGGAAACTTTTCATTTCCCAGTCACAGATGCTACAGTCTCCCCAGTTCCCAGAGTCATTCAGGGAGCCCAGTTCTGTGCTCTAGTCCTGAAGCCTTGACCTCCTCAGAGATGTGAAAACATAGCACCTAAACTTTTGCATCTTTGTTCTCCCTGTATTCTGCAGTGCTTCCCAGGTGGCTCAGTGGTAAAGAATCCCCCTGCCAATGCGGGAGACCTGGGTTTGATCCCTGGGTTAGGAAGATCTCCTGAAGAAGGAAACGACAACCCACTCTAGTATTCTTGCCTGGGAAATCCCATGGACAGAGGAGCATGGTGGGCTATAGTCCACGCCATTGAAAAGAATCAGACATGACTGAGCGACTATAAAACAACAATAATAACAGACATTCTACAGGACTTCGGCTCCCATAGCCTTCCAGTCTAAGGATTTTCCCTTTATTTCTGGCACCTCAGAGTTTCACCTTCTGCCTTTAAGATAAGTTAGTAATTTTTTAAAATACATGTTTTTCTTCCATAAGTTTTAATTTGGAGTGGGGGTAAAGGTGGGTTACAAAGGAGGAATTCCAGAGGTTGCTCCATCTGATGTTTTAATCTCACTTCCTTATCTTCTCTCTAGAATATTTTTGGGCATTTGCTCCCTACATCACAGGACTGTGTTAGCAAAACTGTGAATGTGCTAGCTCTTTTAAAAGATGTAAATTCATTCAGAAAAGTGAAACTATATCCTTGGTTTCTAGATGATTAAATTCATAGTTGTATTCTATTGATCCACTAGGATGGTTCTGACAATTGAAATTCTGTTTCCTGTGGGGACCAGTGATGGTAGTTACTGATCAGGGAGGTACCTTTCTTGCCCAGTCTGGTCTTCTTTTGAACAGCCACTGAAGAGCTGTGTCCTTAGGATAATGACCACTCATAATCCGTCTCCGCTGCAGATAACAGCTAATGGAGTCAGGCTGCTCATATGGATATGCTCCTAGATAATGCAGAGGTTTTTTTTCCCCCCTCATTTATATTTTAATAAAACTAGCAGATAGGACTTCAAGCTGTAACATTCAGTAAAATAATTAATATACTGAAATGTGGCTCTTTGACAGATACTCAAATGAGTATAAGGCTATCAGGAAGAAAAAATAATTATCAATCAGTCAGTTCAGTCGCTCAGTTGTGTCTGACTCTTTGTGACCCCATAAATCGCAGCATGCCAGGCCTCCCTGTCCATCACCAACTCCCAGAGTTTACTCAAACTTGTGTCCATCGAGTTGTTGATGCCATCCAGCCATCTCATCCTCTGTTGTCCCCTTCTCCTCCTGCCCCCAATCCCTCCTAGCATCAGGGCCTTTTCCAATGAGTCAACTCTTTGCATGAGGTGGCCAAAGTATTGGAGTTTCAGCTTTAGCATCAGTCCTTCCAATGAACACCCAAGACTGATCTTCTTTACAATGGACTGGTTGGATCTCCTTGCAGTCCAAGGGACTCTCAAGGGTCTTCTCCAATACCACAGTTCAAAAGCATGGAAACAGAACTTAGATGATTACATAAGTCCTTTGAGAAATGAATAAAGACCCAATCAGAAGTAATTAATTCTCCTTCTTATATCCATATGCTGTCTTCAGGCTTATACACTTAAAAACATCTCCGGTTCAGTTGTACCTCTGCTCAAAGACTTCAGTGATGACCCAGTGCCTTAATTTATTTCACTCCAACGTCTAGAGCTGGTCTTGGGTCTCAGATGCTTCTGCAATCTGGTCTCAACCTACTCTTAGAACAGTGATTCTTAACCTTGGGTGTATTTTTGAATCACTGGAGAGATTTATAAATTGTGGGTGCCTTCTCACATACACAACATTATAATGAACATGCATGCTAATTATATCATTATCTGTGTACTATCATACCCATCAACCAACTTCACTGATGGAGTTGAATTTTGAAGAGATCATTTTAGCTACAGGGCGAAACAAGACATTGTATGACGACAGAAGAAAATACGTCAAGGAATGTAAGTGAAAAAGTAGATTGGAGAAGTTGGAGGGTTTCAGATGGGTATTCTTGGCCTCAGACAATTAATTAAATTAGTGTTACTTAAATATATACAATATGTTAGAACTCTGGTGGTTCTGAGTGAAAGGAGAAAAAGGATGTATAAAAACTATGAAACAAATCATCCACCTTGACCTTGGGTACACAGTACAGTGGGTTAGATACTATAAACAAGCAGTTGTAACTGAAGTGGCATAAAGAACTACACAAAAATTATAATGGGGAAATAGAGATCAGATCATGTGGCAAATGTTTATGGAAAAATTAATAATACTGAGGTGTGGGTCCCACCCCAGAGGTATTGATTTAACTGGTCAGGATAGAACCAGGCATCGATGCTTTTGCAAACTCCCCATTAACTGGAATGCTCAGCCAGTGACAAAGAGTGTGCTGTATTGTCATATCCACACTTCTGGGCTGCTGTGGGGCAAAGGAAGCAACACTGCCAAGAAGCCTGGGCTCAAGTCTCAGATTTCCTGGTAATGACAGCAGAGGAAAAAAGCTAACATTTCTTGAGCAGGATCTGTGTTGGGCATTTCACGGACATCTTCTCAGTGTTTCTCAACCCTGACTGCATATTAAAATCATCTGAGAACTTTGAAAAATTACTAATGCCTTGGTTAGAAGCCAGATCAATTAAATCAAAACTTTGGTATGAGTCAGGACATGATTTTTTTTTTTTTGTAAGTGCTTTTGCAGCTGATTATCTGCAGGATGTTGAGAACCACTAGTTTTGGGGTCCATGAGGTGATTCTAGTGCATATAGTTTTAAACCTACTCACACTTCTATGGTTCCTCCTATTCCCTAGCCAAGCAAGCTGTTTGCCATACCCTGGAAACACGACTAAGGAGACCTACAGGCCAAGGAGAGCTTCTCAATTATCCAGCATCAGGCCAGATACAAAGATCTTTCTCTTATTGGCTAGAGGACTTACTTTCAAGCTTTCAATTAGTCTCTGAGGCTCCAATCTAGGAAGTACAAAGGGCACATTAGTCACTAACAGTGGAATCGAGAAATAGGTAATTCATGGTGGTTTTCTCTCCTCTCTCTAAAGGCAGGCCATTGTATATTTTGTTTAAGGATCTTGAGGAGAGGGCCAAAATAACTAGGAATAGTTCTTTCTACACAAACTCACTAAAATTTTCAGGTTTGGTCAGAAAATAGCCTAGAAAGGTATTTCAAGTAGGAAAGGTTTTAGATACAGGGAATGAGACTTAAGAGGGCTCAGGGAAGTTTTGGCTTGAGTTCATTAAGCCAAAAAGCACCTGAGTAGCTACAAAGCTAGTACAGATGATTTTACTTTCCCTTGGCACCAAAGCAGGCAGTTTGCAGGAGCTCACCAGGATTCGGCAAACTTCAAGAATCTTTGGAAACACCAGGAAATCGGGTGCTTTCTAAGAACTTGCTTAGAAGCTACTGCTGATAATCTCCTGTTTGACGTCTTATGTTTTTGCAGAACTGCTGCTGGAGAAAGCGGTTTCTCTTTCTCAATTCTCTTTCAGATCTCATGTCTGTACCCCTCAGTGGCAGAATGTGACCTGGAAGCAAATGGGAAAAACAATTCTGGGAAATGAAGGCTTCTCCCCTGTGATGCAAAGCAAAATCTGGAGAGAGGGAGAGATGACATGGAATTAACAACAGACAATCTGGCAAAATGAACTCAAGTTACGTCAAGACAAGCTTATTTGGGGGAAGACTTAGAGGGAAAACAATGCAAATAGATAAAAAAGAAATATCAAGAAAACATTTCTCTTGAAAGCAGAGGTATGTAGCCAGCAGGAAAGTGCCTCTGTGTGCTTGGCCCCACAAGGCTCACAGAATGACTTTGTTGTGGCGAATTTGCCAGGGTCTATGGTTTAGTCCTCAGCATAGCAGGTCTACAAATTAGGCTTCCAATCTGCACCCATCTCCCCCAGACCTCACAGTTCTCTGATAACAGTCTCTCTGAGAGACTTAAGTAGTCATTAGAAGGTATTTTCATGATCATACAATCAGAATAAGAATTAGTGGCTGGTCTTGGAGACTGCTTCAAACCCTCCTAGACAAGTGTGTGTTTAATATCTGCACCCACACTAGACTTCTGTTCCACAGTGCCTGGGGCACTCTTTTGCTCACCACTCAATCTCTGGCTCTTAACATAAGCATGGTGCATGGTAGCTGTTCCATAAACTTTGATCGATTGAATGGATATATAATCGTGGTGACACCTGAGGACATATCCTTGATTCAAAGGACAGAACACCATGCTAGTGACCTGATTTAGCACGTCTCTGTTTTGACCAGTAGTACATTCCTAGTTCCATAGTTTCTGTCTTTGTATTAAAATATTTCAGATCGTCAGTCTCTTTAAATCTATATATCTATATGAATATATGTGATATGATATGTGATATATAGACAAATAGGTATAATATATGTATGTATATATAACATATAGTATAATGTATCTTCATGCATTATAAACTATATTTCTGTGTATAGTAGAATATAACAATTACTATGCAAATTATATTATATAATTTATGTATATATTATATATTTACATAAATATATAATATAATGTATATCTAATATATGTGCATGTATTATTACATATTATATTATCATATTATATATTTAGGGGATTGCATACCACTGAATAAACTAAAGCAAAGTGACTATTTCAGTGGGTCTAGAAGACTCTGCCTTTTCCCATTGTGGACTGGTTACATAAATTTAACTGTTAAAAGGAAAGCTTCTTTCCCTCTCTTTCATGTCTGGGGCTTGGGGCTTTGTGAATGCCCATCAGAATTTCTTACGTGCAGATGCCGAGATGCTGTACTAAAGGCATGCTCCTCACCTGCACTCTTCCAGCACAACCTGGGCAGGTGTCTTCCAGAAAGTTCCATGTTCCATCCTTCTGTAACTTGCTTTCCCTGCACTGACCTGCAGGCAGTTGAGACCAAGCTCCTCAATATCCCATTGATTAATTCATGGGTTGATGATTGATGGAAGAAGATCAAAACTTCAACTCTAGATTGTTAAGCTAGGCTGACTAATAATTTTCTGAGGAGCAGGTATGGTGAAGAGTATTCTTTCCCACTTCCCTGGCTTTGCTTATGCTGTGCTCTTTGTATGGAATTCTGTGAGTTCCTCCTGCTACTCACTGCTTAATTCAGTTTAATTCTCTCTACTTTTCTTGGAGAGGTTCATGATGTTCCAAGAAGCCTTCCTAAACAACTCTGTCCTACTTTTTTCTCTTATTCTAATATACTATGTACATTTGGCTATACTAGTCAGTCATTTTAGTGCTAATAATTGATGTATTCCATTTACTTTTCCTGAATTCCTTCAACTTTGTATGTGATAAATGCTTGAGATAAAGGAATATGTCATATGTTGGGGAGTGTGAGTATGCATTTCTCCACAGTACTTAGCAGAGTGTTAGGACCTGTAAATATTTTATATTCAGTTTTTATTTATTCATTGTTCATCCTTGAACAAATATGTATCAAATGACTGGTACTGAAGCTGAAGCTCCAATACTTTGGCCACCTGATGGGAAGAACTGACTCATTGGAAAAGACCCTGATGTTGGGAAAGATTGAAGTCAGGAGGAGAAGTGGATGACAGAAGATGAGATGGTTGGATGGTATCACTGACTCGATGGACATGAGTTTGAGCAAGCTCTGAGAGTTGGTGATGGACAAGGAAGCCTGGTATGCTGCAGTCCATGGGGTCACAAAGAATCAGACATGACTGAGTGATTGAACTGAATTGAAATTGATCAGATGACTACTCTGTGTCCAGTTCCTTTTCTGAAGTTCTTATAAAACATAAATCTTTGCCCTATATTTCAGGGAGTATACAATAAACAATAAATAATAAACTCAATACATAAGTAAAGTATAGTATAGTAGAATATAACAATTGCTGTGCAAAAGAAGGAAAAATAGAACAGCATAAAGGAAGTCTCAGGAATTCTGGTGTTTAGAGCTGATTTGTTGCTGTTGTTCAGTTGCCAAGTCGTGTCTGACTCTTTGTGACCCCATGGACTGCAGCATGCCAGGCTTCCCTCACCATCTCCCAGAGTTTGCCCAAGTTCATGTCATTGAATTGGTGATGCCATCCAACCATCTTGTTCTCTGTTACTCCCTTCTTCTGCCTTCAACCTAGGGTTGATGGGTTGTATTAATTAGAAGCCCACAAGAAACTGGTATTTGAGGAAAGATTTGAAGAACTTGAGGGAGTGAGCCATGCAGACATCTGGGGAAAGAGCTTTGTAAGCTGAAGGTATAGCATATGCAAGGGCCCTGAGGTAGGATTGTGTGGGGCATTTTTCAAGAATAACAAGGGGTCATTTGTGCTGGGGCAGAGTGAATGCGGGAGACAGCAGTAGAAGAAGCCAGAGAGGTAATGTTACCTTAAAGGCCTTTGTAAAGCTTTTTGGATTTTGTTGCTGCTGCTAAGTTGCTTGTCATGTCCGACTCTGTGCAACCCCATAGACGGCAGCCCACCAGGCTCCCCCGTCCCTGGGATTCTCCAGGCAAGAATACTGGAGTGGGTTGCCATTTCCTCCTCCAATGCATGAAAGTGAAAGGGAAGTCATTCAGTCGTGTCCGACTCGTAGCAACCCCATGGACTGCAGCCCACCAGGCTCCTCCGTCCATGGGATTTTCCAGACAAGAGTACTGGAGTGGGGTGCCATAGCCTTCTCCTTTTGGATTTTACTCCTGGTAAAAATGGAAGTCGTAGGAGGGATGTGAACAAAAGCATTGCCTGAACTGATTTTTATTTCAAAAGGACCTTTCAAGATTGCAAAGTCAAGAGTACTCCAGAGACCAGGAAACTTTCTCTTTAAAGGGTCAGATAGTAAATACTTCAGGCTTTGTGGGCCATACAATCTGTCAAATCTGTTCATTTCTATTCCATTTTACCACATAAGTAGCCATAGACAATATGTAGACCAATGGACTGTGTTGTAATAAAACTTTGTTTACAAAAATAAATGGTTGACAGAGTTTGATTTATGAAGTGTAGTTTGCCACCCTTGGCGTGGAGACAGCTATAGAAACAGGAAGACCTATCGGGAGGCTATTGAAGTAATCTCTGCAGGAGATGATGAAAGCTCAGAACAGAGTGGAAGCAATAGAGATGGCAAGAAGTGGTTGAATTATAAGGGTTTCCCAGGTGGCTCAGTGGTAAAGAATATGTCAATGCAGGAGACAAAGGAGACACTGTTTTGATCCCTGGATCGGGAATATCCCCTGGAGGAGGAAATGGCACCCCATTCCAATATTCTTGCCTGGAAAATCCCATGGACAGAGGAGCCTGGAGGGTTACAGTCCATGTGGTTGCAAAGAGTCAGATATGTCTGAGTACACACACACACACACACACATTTATATACCACAGCAGATGATTTTCTGATGAATCGGATGTGTGGTGTAAGAAAAAGAGAGACATCTAGGATGACTTCTTATTTGTTCTAAGCGACTGCAAAGATGTGCTGGCATCAATTGAGGCGTGGAAAGCAGTGCATGGAGACGAGCATTTTTAGACATGTCAGGTAAGTGGTTGGCAATACAAGTCAGAGCACTGGGAACTGGATTGGCCCAAAAAGTATGCTACAAGGACACATTTTAAATCCAAGTATTGATTGCTTGAACTTTGAGACAATGACCCAATTGTACCTAAAGCTAAGGAATTCAGAAGCATGCAATGACATTATTATGGAGGAAAAAGTTAATCGTAGATCATGTCCAGCCTTTGTGTAACAGTGATCACACTGTTACTGCTCAAGAAACAATGAGCCAAAGAAAGTTGAGTTAAAAGTCACTGAAAGTTGTAAAACTTCCATCAATTATTAAAATTAGAGACAGGCAACAATTCTTAATGTTAAAATCTTTGGCTGAGTTCACGTAGAGTGGAGCCAATAATATCTGAGCCAAAGACAGGGTTGCATAGGGCAGAGTTGCAGTGCCTGTCTGTATACTAAGTCACTCTGCTCTGGGGATCCTCAATGCATGACCCCTTGAACAGATGCTTGGTGACTCTCAAGCCCCTTTAGGAGAAGATGACTACCTGCAACTCCAGGTTTCTTGTTCTTGAGTCCTTACACTGTGGATTTACTATGGGGGAGGGCATTCAAAGACTTTCCCAGGACATTTACCCTCTCTGAGCTTTGTTATCCTCATCTGGAAAATGGGAATATTTATCTCACAAGGCTGGTATAAGGTTGAAAGAAATATTTTTAAACATCCTGAAAGTATATGCTCACACTCACCCTTCTATTTGAATATCAGGGAAACAAATACAATGGCAGTTCATTTGATCTAAGTTCCCCTAAGTTGAATGGAATAGGCTAACTTATGACTTCATACATTTTACTTTTTCCAGGCAGTGTTTTAATGTTTTTAATCTTCAAAGATATTCAGAAGGCTCCCAACTCTAGGACAGAGATATATTCTGCCTACGGTGATTCCAGGCATTAACCACCCAATGTCCTAGTCCTGAGAAAAAAATCTCCCACTCCAAATAGAAGTCCCTGAGGATTAGAGACTCTGTCTTTGCCCCCTACCATTTGTTGTGAGGTTATCTTTCCAACATCTGCTTCTTTTAGTAAGAACTCAGCTTTTAGTTCCAATATCACATCCCAGACAGCGTGCTTTGGGGAAAACTGAATCCCTAGGAGTGAGGTGTTTGACTTCAGTCTGAGCTCATCAGTAATTGCGTATCTTGTTCACACTGATTAGTTCATGTGTGAGCATATAGACTGTTAGGTTGGTGAAGGGCATGTAGGGGTTTCCTAAGCACTGCTGGGAAGGGTGGCTTCCTACATTTCTTAGCTCCCCGATCAGGAATTGAACCCACACTCTCTGCATTGGAAAGCGAAGTGTTAACCACTGGACCTTCAGGGAAGTCCCTCTTTCCCCTGTTTAAAAGAGTTTTCCTCTCCTTCCTGTGAGAGGACTTGCACGTGGCTTGCCATACTTGCGCATCTTGAATGGAAGTTCTTTGCTGATTCTGAATAAATCCACTTTTTTTCTGGAGAAATAACTAGTAGTCCATTTGATTTAGGTCAACAAAAGACAAAAGAAGAAGATGGCCACCAATTCAAGGAGAGAGGCCTCAAAAGAATCTAAACTTGCCAATATCTTCATCCAGGACCTGTAGCATTTAGAACTGTGAGAAAAAAAATTCTGTTAAGCCACCCAGTCTGTGGTAATTGTTATGGCAGCCCAAGCAAATGAATACAGCATCCTATAACTAATATGAAGAACAAGGCTGAAGGAAGTGACTTCTATAATGTCAGAGACAGCATCCTTAGTGGCATTCCTGAATTGCTAAAGCAAAATCAAGCCCAAGGCTTATTCTGCTGCTGAAATTTGCATGAGGAAAGCAAAATTGTCCCCTTTTTTGCTTTATTGTTTCAAATGTAACTTAAACAGTTGAACCAAATACATCACTGTGTCCTTGGTATCTGCAACTAACTGTAATGACATAATTAGTGCTTAATATATTTGTTGAAACACTAAAGGAAGGAATGAAAGAATAAGCCACAAACGGAACTGTAGTGTGTTGATCAGGGAAGCCCGGAGAGGCAGCAAGCAACAGAGGAGTGAATCAATCTTATTATCACTAGTATTATTACATTCCATTGGCAATTCTCCTTCCATATGGATGAGGACCCAGATAGTACCATTATTAAGCGAAACAGAGCTAATTGATAAAGGCAACCTGTACTCATTATGACAAAAGTTGTTTAGTCAGCAGACATCTGAAGGTGTAAAAAAATCCCCTCAATTTCTACAACTGCAAATTTCTAATTAGAAGCACAAGACTGCTAGAACCAGATCACTTCTGATCTCTTAAGCCCATCCGGATAGCTTCTTCATTTTAGAGTTGAGAAAACAGAAGGCTTAGTGAGGTGAAGTGCCTTTTCCAGGTTACATAGTGTGATGATCAAGGAGCAAAGGGAGAGAATAAAAAGAAACCCAATTTCTCTGAAGAAGAAGAAGATTTTCTGGGATAAGTGTTCATTCCTTTTAGTTAGATTATTCCCAGAGTGATAAGGCAATACCTTCTTTTCCTGCTCAAGAGAAACTGGTTTTCTTTACAAACATAGACCACCTCTTCTCAGAGTAGGGAACAATGATGGCATTGTGTAGCCACTGTAGGAATAATCTAAATGAAAGACACGCACTTGTTCAGATGTTAGCCAATCAAACAACTTTTAGTGGAATGACTGAGTCATAAAGTAGTGAAATTTTATAACATGAAGTAGAAAAGAACACACAAATGTCAGAAAAAAATCCTTAAACACAACCCTTTAGTTCAGGAAACATGCTTAAATCTTAAGCAGTGTTTTGTGTTCTTATTACGTTGTAGAAAAACTCTGACATTTTGGCAAGATGAAAGATGAGGTAGTAAGACGTGCTCTGATGCTGTTGTGTCCAACTCTTTCGACCCCATAGACTGTAGCCCCCCAGGCTCCTCTGTCCATGGATTTCTCCAGGCAAAATGCTGGAGTGGGGTGCCATTTCCTCCTCCAGGGGATCTCCCCAACCCAGGGATTGAACCCATGTCTTTTACGACCTGTGTCTTTTACATCTCCTGCATTGGCAGGCAGCTTCTTTACTACTAGCGCCACCTAAGAAGACATTGAGTGCCAAATTGCTGCAGTCGTGTCCAACTCTTTGCCATCCCATGGACTGTAGCCTGTCAGGCTCCTCTGTCCATGGGATTCACTAGGCAAGAATGCTGGAGTGGGTTGCCATGCCCTCCTCCAGGGGATCTTCTCACCCCAGAGATCAAACCCGAGTCTCTCATGTTTTCTGCATTGGGAGGTGGGTTCTTTACCACTAGAACCAGCCACCTGGGAAGTAGTAAGTCATTAAGTAAGTTGTAAAAAGAGAAATACTGAGAAGTTGACAGCAATAAAAAGGCACTAGATAATATAAAGAATGAATGTTTTGAAACAGCTCAAAGGAGAAGCAATTTTTAAGAGACTTTAGAAACGTTAAAAAGTAGAGTTTTACACTGCTAATCAAAATCAAATCAATCATTAGAAAAAGTTTTCATAGTTCTTCCAAATATGGAAGAATAGGACCAATATATATAATTGGTGAGAGAAAAGGACCATAGTTCCTAACATATGGATAGTGTTCCTGAACATAAGATCAGAACTAATGGAAGGTAATCAATATTCAGACAAAAATAAAATGAACTTAGAAATCTCTTTAATCTGCAGTTCAAAAGAGCTTACTTGGCAAAAAGCAGAAGTGATACAACAGATCAATAAATAGATATAACCAGGTAAATGTATGAATACTCAAAAGAAAAAAAGTCTGATAAGCTATAAAGGAAGAAATTCCAGACTGACTTCATACTTCTCTGTAACATGAAACGCCAGGAGTCAATAGAGCAACGTCTTTGGTGATTTGAGTTGTGAATTCAACATTTCCTCACCTATGTTTTTATTTTTGGGAGGCAAGAGAAAGTCTTTTTCACTAATGCCAGGTTCTTGAGAATCCTATCCTGAAGTGGGAAAAAAATAAGCGCTCAAAGTACGCCAGAAAGTTGGGAGCTCTATCAAAATAAAGGAACCAAGAATGGGGAAGCCAACTATTGATAATCTTTGAAATATTCAAATATAGAAATACTTGTTGATAATTATTGCAAGTATAGTCACAAAGCAAAGGTATTTATGATAAATGTATTTTTAAATGAGGTTTTATTAAAATGCTTGGTCCAGTGTGTGAAAAATGAATGCAATAAAAATTAAATAGATGCATTTAATATTAGTATCACATAGATAAAATTTAAGCAAGTTAATAAATGAAAGTAGAAAGATTGTGTTTGTCCATGTAATATTAAGCACTCAAACCTGTATTAAAGATATATTAAGAGACTTTAAGAACCAAGTGACAGAATGCTAAAATTTATAAAATAAATATTGATTAGAAGATACTGGGAGAAAATGAGAGAAAGTGTGAAAGTTTTTGACAGTGCTTTTAGTTACTCATGACATAGTGAATAGGCAAGAAGTACATATAGGGAGATACAGAAAATTTGAATATGATAATCAGAGAAAATTCAGAAAGATAAGTACGAAGAATATATTGAAAAACTAAGTATACATATGGACAATGACCAGACTATATAAAAATGGACCTTTGGCCCACAACCTGCAGTGATCAACTCAGGAAGCCAACCTACTATCTATAGCAGCCTGTCTGGAAAACCAAGCAATAACTGCTGTAGTGATTTGCCCCAAACAGCCAGCTCATGATTAAAAACCGACAGGTTCCCTAATTAATAACCATTTCTGCTTCCAACTTAGAACCAATTGAACAAAGCCAAATATGCAATGTTAACCAATCACATAGATGTAATGCTTCTAGTTAGCCTGCCTACCACTTCCTGTGCCAACAGCCTCCAATCAAGGCACACCTGGTCTTTTTTTTTTTTTCCATTACAAAGCACTCCCACTCTTTTGCTTATCTTTGAGTGTCTGCCAACATAAATGACAATGATTGACTCCTTTGCTATTGTAAGCTCTCAATACACAACCATTGCTTTTTCTCATTTAGATGATTTTTTAAAATTTCCACAACTTTAATTATTATTAAATGAAATGAAATGAAAAATTTAAGTCTGAGAAATGAAATATTTCCTGCCATATCAATAAACAAGGATGTCACAATCATCAGCAATTCCAGCCCTCCAGTGTGAACTGTTGAGTCCTAAGGGCATTCAAGAAGAAGAATACCTGCTATCTGTGTATCTCAGATTAAGTTGTGTCCAACTCTTTGTGAACCCATGGACTGTAGCCTGCCAGGCTGCAGCTCCTCTGTCCATGGGATTTTCCAGGCAAGAACACTGCAATGGGTTGCCATTTCCTTCTCCAGCCTGCTATCTAATAGCCATCAGATTGCAGCCAGTCCCTATGGTGAGCCCCAAGGGAGCTCAGAATGTGAAAAACACAGGATACTGACCCCAGGATAACTGAGATGCATATGAAAGGAATGATTTCAACAAGCTCAGACTCTTGCATCTTGCCCTACATAGAAAAGTGCTAAATTCCTTAACCTGGGATATCTGATTTTCTTTAATTAACAATAATCTTTTGATGTTAAGACTACCTGCTCTTTGTTGTAAAATTTCTATATAACCTGGCTCTCCCCTTCACCTCCTCAGAGCAGTTCTCTCAGGATTACTTGAGATCCTGTTTCTGGGCTTGAAGTCCTAAAAACTCCCACCAAATCAAACATAACTCTGAACTTTTAGGTTGTGACTCCTTTTTTTAAGTTGACATGTCCTAATTTTTAGTATGTATCAAATATTTTTCAAAAGAGCAGGAATTCTTCTAAAAATACTCTCTGACTGCAAGGCAATACAATTAATTGTGAATTACAAAATGTTATAGAAAAATACTCATCTGAAACTTGAAGATAAAAATAATTGAAACCTATGAAATGCTTATTTCATAGTGAAAGAGGAAATAAAAAAGCACTAAATATTTGGAAAATAAAACAGTAAGAATTAATTCATGAAATGTACAAATTTTGGGAAAAATTATCCATAGTCTCAAGCATTTCCATTACAGAAGGGAAGGATTACAAATAATGTCATCAAGATGGCAACACGGATCATTCCTGACTACAGTCCCCCTCACAAGAAGACCAACTAGCCGCTGTCCATAGACAGGACATGATTATAAAAATGGCTGAACACAGAGGTGAGGTGAAATAGCACCTTGAACCACAGAGATCAAGAAGGACCCTATTATAAGGGTAATGGGAAGAACTACACTCTGACTGCATTGCCCCTCCCCAGGCAAGCACAAGGCCACACCTGAGAGGGCCCTACTGGGCCTACAGTTTCTCCAGTGGGGAAGAAATATACCAAAGTGAGCATCCACTTCCCCCAGTGTTGCAGGATGCTTCCCAGGATGCCCGCTATGGTCTCACTCCTCAAGGATCACTGGGGAACTCTGTAGGGTTTGACTCCTGTGGATCAGAAACAAACAAAAGGAGGGTGGACCCAGAGCAACCAGTGCTCAGGTCTTGGCAGACCACATTTCTCTTCTCACATGCATGAGAGCAAAGATCACAGATGGTGACCCCATTTGGCTAGGGAGCTTAGTCATTATTTTTGCCTGATTTGGGTTGCAGGATATAAAATCAACATACAGAAGCCAATTCCTTTTCTATGCACTAACAATTATCTGAAAAAGATATAAAGGAAACAACCCCATTTCAATAGCATTCAAAACAATAAAATGCTTATAGGTAAATTTAATGAAGGAGGTGAAAGATCTGCACACAGAAAGCTGTAAGATATTGATTAAAGAAGTTCAATAAGACACAAATGAATGGAAAGATAACCTCTTTCATGGATTGGAAGATTTAATATTATTAAAATGTCCATACTACCCCAAATAATCAGTAGGTTTAATGCAATCTGTATCAATATTTCAAGGGTATTTTTTCATAGAAATAGAAAAAAATTCCTACAATTCACATCAAACCACAAAAGACCTCAGCCAAAAATAAATAAATATTATAAAGAAGAATACATGGTATATATACACAATGAAATATTATTCAAACCTAAAGAGGAGATCCTCCATTATGACAATGCACAAATAAATCTTGAAGGCATTATGCTAAGTGAAAGGGCAGAGAAAGACAAACGCTGTATGTGGAAACCAAGAGAAAAAAAAAACATAAACTCAAAGAAACAGAGGACAGATAGGTGGTTGTCAGGGGTGAAGACTGGGGGAAATGGGTGAAGATGGTCAAAGGGAACCAACTTCTACTTATAAGAAGAAGTAGTTCTGGGGATGTAATATACAACATGGTGACTGTCGTTAACAATACTGTATTGTATATTTGAAAGTTGCTTAGAGAGTAGATTTTACAATTTCTTGACATTCTTCCCCCCAAAATTGTAACTATGTGAGGTGATGGTTGTTAACTGAACTTATTGTTATATATACATATCACATATCATTACTTTGAACGTGTTAAGCTTATTGAAAACAGTATAAAAAAGTAAATGAATGAGCAGAATTCAAATCATGAACTGAGTATGAATGAAATGAACTGAGTACGCAACTCAGTGAAATCAGCTTTGTAAGTGGTCGTGAATTCTATGTATGACCTTGAACACCTCACTCTTCCTGGTCTCACCTCCCTTGCTAAACCTTTCGGTTTTCTCTGCTGTCAGATAATTGACAGGGAGCCTTTGAGGGTGGTACATTCCTTAGTTTATTAGTAAGTTGCTCTCCAGAAAGTGCTTTGAGGCAAAGCTAATTTCCACCAATGTGAGAAGATTTGGTCTTATCAGAAGAAAGTTATTTGAATATATGCCAAAAAATATGTTTTCTATCTTTCCTTGGTTGAACACTCAATGGGAGTTACTCTCATTAGCTCCCGTTCTTTATGGCCTTTGAATAAAACAGACATCAATAAAAAAGATGATAAATGAATAATAAATTTTAATTGGCACTTTGGCTTATAAAATACAAACAGTCATTAAATTCATCCAGAAAATTGTTAAAATGGATGTGCTAAAAATTGCAGAATATGCCAAAATATCAGCTTTAAGATCTTCTGGTTTTCTTATATTCTCAAGGCTAAATCCTACAATCAAAATTTCTAATGGAAGATATAGAGAATTAAGTGTTTTTTGAAGGGATCAGAAATGTGGAGAAGAAGGAAGTGAATTGAAATATATGCGTGTAAAACTAAAAGAATTCTTCCATTCAAATGTAAATGATGTGTTCTTTGTTTTCACAAATACGTGAGTGCTGCTATAGGGACTGTGGGGAAAAAGAAAGACAAGTAGATGTGGCTTCTTTGATACGCTAGCTAGGAGGGAAGAAAATATTCCTTTTTATTTTTGAAATGATTTTTAAAATTTATTTATTTTTGGCTGTGCTGGATCTTCACTGCTACTTGGTCTTTTCTTTAGTTGTGGAGAGTTGGGGCGACTTCCCTAGTTGCGGTGGGCTTGTCATTGCTGTGGCTTCTCTTGCTTCAGTGCACGGGCTCTCTCTGGGTCACGTGGACTTCAGGAGTAGTGGAGGCACATGAGCTCAGGAGTTGTGGCTCCTGGCCTTAGAGCGCAGGCTCAATAGCCGTGAGCTTAGTTGCTCCATAGCATGTGGGATCTTCCTGGACCAGGGATCAAACCTGTGTCTTCTGCATTGGCAGGCAGATTCTTCACTACTGAGCTACCAAGGAAGCCCTGCTCCTTTTTACAATAAGCAAATTGGATTTGAGTAGGTGTGGACTGAATGCCAACAAATGAACAGAGAGAATCCATGCCCTCAAGGAACATGCCCTAATGTTATTGCAAATAAATAAGGCTTCCGTTTGCAGGATCTTTGAAAAATAAGACTCAGTGTGGATCTGTGCTGGTGGCTTCTAGAAGGTTTTTCTCATGACATCATCAGCTTTTAGCCTGGGTGACCTAAAATTGCCAGAGATCAAATTGCCAATAGCCGTTGGATCATAGAAAAAGCAAGAGAGTTCCAGAAAAGGATCTATTTCTGCTTTATTGACTATGCCAAAGCCTTTGACTGTGTGAACCACAACAAACTGTGGAAAATTCTTAAAGACATGGGAATACCAGACCACCTGACCTGCCTCCTGAGAAATCTGTATGCAAGTCAAGAAGCAACAGTTAGAACCGGACATGGAACAATGGATTGGTTCCAAATTGGGAAAGGAGTATGTCAAGGCTGTATTTTGTCACCCTGCTTATTTAGCTTATATGCAGAGTACATCATGGGAAATTCCGGGCTGGAAGAAGCACAAGCTGGAATCAAGATTGCCAGGAAAAATATCAATAACCTCAGATATGCAGATGACACCACCCTTATGGCAGAAAGAGAAGAAGAACTAAAGAGCCTCCTGATGAAAGTAAAAGAGGAGAGTGAAGAAGTTGGCTTAAAACTCAACAGTCAGAAAATGAAGATCATGGCATCCGATCCCATCATTTCAAGGCAAATAGATGGGGAAACAATGGAAACAGTGACAGACTTTATTTTGGGGGGCTCCAAAATCACTGCAGATGATGACTGCAGCCATGAAATTAAAAGACACTTGCTCCTTGGAAGAAAAGCTATGACCAACCTAGACAGCATATTATAAAGCAGAGACATTACTTTGCCAACAAAGGTCTGTCTAGTCAAAGCTATGGATTTTCCTGTGGTCATATATGGATGTGAGAGTTGCACTATAAAGAAAGCTGAGCACCGAAGAATTGATGCTTTTGAACTGTGGTGTTAGAAAAGACTCTTGAGAATCCCTTGGACTGCAAGGAGATCCAACCAGTCCATCCTAAAGGAAATCAATCCTGAATATTCACTGGAAGGATTGATGCTGAAGCTGAAACGCCAATACTTTGGCAACCTGATGTGAAGAACTGACTCATTAGAAAAGACCCTGATGCTGGGAGAGATTGTAAGCAGAGGAGAAGGGGACGACAGAGGATGTGATCGTTGCATAGCATCACTGACGCAACGGACATGAGTTTGAGCAAGTTCTGGGAGTTGGTGATGGACAGAGAAGCTTGCATGCTGCAGTCCACGGGGTCACAAAGAGTCAGACACGACTGAGTGACTGAACTGAACTCAACTGAACTGAAGGCTTCTGTTTTCAGGATCTTTTAAAAATAAGACTCAGTGTGGATCAGTGTTGGTGGCTTCTGGAAGGTTTGTCACATGCCATTTTTCATCGTCTTTTAGCCTGGGTGACCTAAAAGGACATTGGCCAATTTGAAAGTGACAAAAGTGTCTTCCTTTGATGCACTAAGTTCATGTCTAGAAATTTTCTTAAGTGAATAATAATGCTTGTCAGATTTAATTGTGAGAATATTCATTGCAGAATTGATGATAGTAGCCAAAAATTGAGGACAGGGATCTCTTATAACTCCACTGGTAAAGAATCTGCCTACAAGATTCTTTACAGAGACCCGGGTTCGATCCCTGGATCAGGAAGATCCCCTGGAGAAAGAAATGGCAACCCACTCCAGTATTCTTACCTGGAGAATTTCATGGACAAAGGAGCCTGGTGGGTTATACAGTCCATGGTTCGCAAAGTGTCAGACATGACTGAGTGACTAACACTTTCACTTCTTTCATGTAAATAGACAACAGTAGGAATGTATCTACTTAATGTACAGTCATTCAGTGGATCACTGCAGTTTTTGGACATGAAAAGTGCTACCTGCTAAGATATGAGGTCGGAAGAAGAAAGCATAGCATCTGGTAGAAGTATCTTCAAAGCAGGGAAATGGATGGTCGAACAGAGGTGCACTGTCTAAACTTCTCTTTCTTGAAGGAAACTAAAGTACAGAAGACAAGCTGTGCCTGAGACTGCTACTTACTTCCGTTCTCTCTTAGGAACAGAAACAATTTTATTCTGGCCAATGGGTTAAAAACAAACAAAAAACCAAAAACATTTACTTCTTTATATTTTAGTTTCTCTTTAGTTAGAGATGGCAAATAAAATGCAAGCATAAATTAATGGGTGGGAATCCTAGGAATGCCAGCTAAGAGGACAGGTGGTGGGGCATGAGCCCCTCTTGTCCTTTCCGCTCTCTGCTTTTCTGTTGACTGGAATCTGGGAATGATGGCAGGAGTCCTAGCAGCCATCTTGAACCAACAACTGACCATGAGCCATATACCATGAGCTGACCTTGAGGCTGAACATTCTTTAATAGAGTAGAAATATAGAGAAGCCTGAGTTTCCAGTGATAAGGAAATAAAATATGAGCCCTGGACTGCCTACCTCCAGAATTCTTTACATAAGATGAAAATAAATCCTTGTAGACTTAAGCCACCTTTATCTGGATTTTATAGATATTCAGCTGAATCTAATTCCAACTGATTCACCAACTAAGTAAATCAGAGACCAAGTGGAAATCAAAAGGTTCCTCAAAGAATCACTGTAAATAGGAGGCTTTTGTCAGGAGAGTCATGATGGACAGTATTATTTAATGAAGAATATTAATATTGCTTTCAGTTCAGTCACTCAGTCATGTCCGATTCTTTGTGACACCATGCACTGCAGCATGCTAGGCTTCCCTGATCATCACCAACTCCCAGAGCCTACTCAAACTCACGTCCATTGAGTTGGTGATGCCATCCAACCTTCTCCTCTGTCATCCCCTTCTCCTCCTGCCTTCAATCTTTCCCAGAATCAGGGTCTTTTCTAATGAGTCAGTTCTTCACATCAGGTGGCCAAAGTATCAGAGTTTCAGCTTCAGCATCAGTACCCCCAGTGAATATTCAGGATTGATTTCCTTTAGGATGGACTGGTTGGATCTCCTTGCAGTCCAAGGGATTCTCAAGAGTCTTCTCCAACACCACAGTTCAAAAGCATCACTTCTTCGGTGCTCAGCTTTCTTTAAAATCCAACTTTCACATCCATACATGACTACAGGAAAAACCATAGCTTTGACTAGACAGACCTTTGTTGGCAAAGTAATGTCCCTGCTTTATAATATGCTGTCTAGGTTGGTCATAGCTTTTCTTCCAAGGAGCAAATGTCTTTTAATTTCATGGCTGCAGTCATCATCTGCAGTGATTTTGGAGCCCCCCAAAATAAAGTCTGTCACTGTTTCCATTGTTTCCCCATCTATTTGCCATGAAGTGATGGGACCAGATGCCATGATCTTAATTTTCTGAATGTTGAATTTTAAGCTGACTTTTCCATCCTCCCCTTTCACTTTCATCAAGAGGTTCTTTAGTTCTTCTCTTTCTGCCATAAGGGTGGTGTCATCTGCATATCTGAGGTTATTGATATTTCTCCTGGCAATCTTGATTCTAGCTTGTGCTTCCTCCAGCCCAGCATTTCTCATGATGTACTCTGCATGTAAGTTAAATAAGCACAGTGACAAAATACAGCCTTGATGTACTCCTTTCCTGATATGCAACCAGTCTGTTGTTCCATGTTCAGTTCTAACTATGACTTCTTAACCTGCACACAGATTTCTCAGGAGACAGGTCAGGTGGTCTGGTATTCCCATCTCTTTAAGAATTTTGAATATTTAAGAATATTGCCTTACCCAATAATAATTGTTAGCATTTACTTTTCTCAATTAGAAAAGCCAGGTATAAAAATGTCTCTGAATTTTGTTTTCCAAATATGTCTGTCACTGATGATGTCAGTTGAATCTGATGATTTAAGAATATGTTTATGTGAAAAAATTTGGTCATCCTATGAACAACATTGGAGAGTCAAAGACACCTGGTAGTAGCTGAAAGTTTTAAAAATATATTCAGCTTTAATATATTTGCTTTGTTATAATGCAGTCTCTCTCTGTTGCCAGAAACATTTGGCAAAGTCTTTTAAACATAGAAAGTTAAGTTTCTGTGGATAATTTTTAAAGAAAATAAAAGAAAAGAGAGCTGAGTGCCTTGTTAGGGTCAGTCTGGCTTTTTAAAAAAGAAAGACTAACTAGGGAAGGTGAGATGTTTATAAAAGAGAGCAAGAGTTCAGCAGAGATAGCAAGTGAGAACCAGAAGTGACAAGTAAAAATATAAAGTCCAGGAAATTTGAAGAAATCTTGGGGAGGCCATTAACATAGGATAGGAGACTCAAATCAAATTTACATGAATCACAAAGTGTAAGATCCTTCAGCTGTTACTGGAGCAACCTTTTCATATGTGCCACTGAAGACTCCGACGTGTATTCTCAAATCCCTTACTACAGGATCTGAGATCACGGTGAAATGTGAGTGAAGAAAATTTTAACATCTTACATAACAAGTTAGCCCATTCTCAGGCCCTAGGCAAAGTTGCTGTCTCCAAGAATTCTTCACTTGAAATGCTCCTGATCTGACTCCTTGAGTTTTCCCATAGGGAATTAACAAATAAAAAACAGACTATCTAGAACACTCATGAGAAATTAAGCCCGGGTTAATGCAGCAGACGATGGATTTCAGTAGAACACACAGCTCTTCTTTTTGAAAATAGATAGTGAGATTTTAGTTGTTCGTTTATTATTATTTTTGACAATACTTTAAATTCTAAGCTGATATCCTTAACACCTCCTAAATTCTTACACTCTAAAAGAATATATGGTTTCATAGAATCTTGGTTACAGCACTGTAACTGAAAAAAATATGGTGAAAGTAAGTTATTATAACCTCATCTAAGAATTTTACATTTACTATCAACAGATGATTCTAGTTACCCTTTACCTATCCTTTACATGCATGCTATGTCACTCCAGTCATGTCTGACTTTTTGCAACCCTGTGGACTGTAGCCTGCCCGGCTTCTCTGTCCTTGGGATTCTCCAGGCAAGAATCCTGACCCAGAGGTTGAAACTGCATCTCTTATGTCTCCTGGCAGGCAGTTTCTTTACCACTAGTGCTCCCTGGGAAGCCACCTCCTACACTCTACTCCTAGTGAAAAACGGGGCTTGTCTTTATAGGAAAGACTGAAGGAGTTTCTTTCATCACAAGTCCCACTTTTGTTACTCGGGGGACTCCTCTTCCATCTCCATATTTCTCAGTAGTGCCCTTGTTTTTCACCCTGGTCACTGTAGCCTGACCTAAACAGATGGGCCTCCTATACTTTGTTAAAGAGAAAGAGGGGAATTTCAGGATATCAACAAGGTATGGCTAAGGTTTTCTTGTAAGTTACAGTGTCGTATGTTTCATATATTGGAGTTTAAGACCAAATTCCCAGGAACTCTCATGGCCATTATTGCAACTGAGAGCACAGAACAGGTTGAAATGTACCTAACAGCCCTTCCTAACAGTCATCTACCATTGCTTCTTGTTGGCACTTAACACTTATAAAATTTTTTTTTTTTTTTTTTTGCATTTGCCCTCAGTAAGATTCAAATTAAAAGCATATGACAGCTACAGCTGTCTTAGGCTGGACCATCCAGGAATCCCATCTGCCCACTCTCTTCTCTGGCCTGTGGCATAAAACTCCCTCGGTTATGTTTTCCTTTTGAACATGAGCCCTACCAATTTGGACTCTACTCATCTATGTGGGGGTCTTTCTTTCATAGATCATTTTTAAACGTGAGAATATTCCATCATTCTCTTTCTAGGTGTGATGCATTCACTTTTCACCAGTACTGGTGAAGTCGCTCAGTCGTGTCCGACTCTTTGCGACCCCATGGACTGTAGCCCACCAGGCTCCTCCATCCATGGAATTTTCCAGGCAAGAATACTGGAGTGGGTTGCCATTTTAAATCCACCCTTACGCATCTAAATCTAGCATATGATCCTTGTACTATGCCCAACAGTGGTGTTACATGTCACTTACATTTCAAAAGCAATGCCCACAGATTTAAATTTGCCAAGTCCTTGAGACTTAACATTTATTACTGAGTAAAGATAATTCTGGTCCATTTTCTGGGGTATATTCTTTAAGCCCATCATATGGTATGATATGATAATATTACCTTAGTTAGCCATGGAGGCTGCTGTGTACAGGGAAAGTAGAACCTTTTGGTAGCACTGACAATGGTATACTCAACTTTGTTGTTTAGAGAGTTATTTTTATAATGGAACCTTATAAATATTTAAATATGTTAAATTTGTTGGAAGAAAAATTCAAATTTGAGTTTTATATCCCTACAGAAATGATTCCCAAATCTGCAGCTGCGTTTTGGACTGGTAATACACCAGTTCTGTTGGTAAATTACTTGACAGTGAGGAGCCATGGGAATTCTCAGCTCATTCCTCTCCTAAAGTTGCTTACCTGTGATGGCCAGCTGAGTCACGAAAAAGGTCATTCTCGACTTCCTCTTCCTCCTCCATGTAGAGAACAGCACAAGGGCGTTTCCAACAATGGTGAAAACAAAGAGGACCCACAGAGTCATCAACTGCTCAGTCTGTGAAAAACAAAGCAACACAAAACCAGTGTGAGAACCCTAGGACTTTCCAGAAAGCAAGGCTCAGGCTTTGTTGTTGAAATGTCTTCCTCCTGGTCTCCTGTCCCCCGCCTGTCAAAGCTCTGCTCTCAAGAGAACAAAAACACAATGGTCCTTATTTACACTGGCAGCGGTGTAGATTGACGCAACCATTAAAAGGATCTATTTAGAAATATATGTCAGCAGACAAAAACATAGGCACAATATTCTTTGGCTAAGCAATTTTAAGCCCATGTGAGAGAATTCTAGGTGTTAAAAAGAGCACTACAATCACAAAGATGTATCTATTTATTGTAAGAAGAAATTTGAAATTGTTTAAAGATAACAGTATAGTTAAGTAAATAAAGCACTTCAATTCAGTGAACTATTATGTAGCTATTAACAGTGACAGACCTGAAGATTATGTGGCAACATTAAAAATGCTTATAATATAATGGTAAGTGGAAAACATAATAAAATTATATATTGGGTATGATTACAACTCTGCAAAATTATACATGTAGGAAAAGAACTGAAGTGTACTAAAATGTTAAGAGTGGTTATTTTAGGGTAGTGTGATTATGGGTTTTCTTACTCTTTTTCCTTTGACCGAATTGTATAATATAGGAATATTAAAATTCCACTGAGAAAATGTATAATTAGTAAAAGTGAAAAAAAAGTAGGAATGCTACTCATTCAAAATGTCAAGTTCTTTATAAAAAGCTTTCCATTCTCTCTTTAATGGAACTTTCCAACTATCTTAAGTCCAAAGCCCAGAAAAACAGAGGCAACAGGATGGGCTGGACACAGGGACTGGGGAGGGCTGGGCTGTGGGTGAGAACAGGGAGCCAAGGGGACCCAGAGGCAAGTCAGAGATCAGAAGCGAAGAGACTTCAGCCCAACATGTCTGGGCGGAATCCTGATAAGAATGTGCATGTCTAAGACCAGTTTGCAAAGTGTTTCTCCTATTTGGAGAAGACAGTAAGAAGAGCCTGAAGAAGGGACTTCCCTGGCAGTAGAGTTGTTGAGACTTTGCCTTCCTGTGTGTGGGGTGCAGGTTTGATCCCTGTTAGTGGGGCTAAGATCCTATATGCCTCGAGGCCAAAAAAACAAAACATGAAACAGAAGCGATATTGTAATAAATTCCATAAAATTTTTAAAAATGATCTACATAAAAAAAAATCTTATAAAAAAAGAAGAGCCTGAAGAAATCCCTTATAATGATACAACTGTATGTGATAAAATTGTATCCTGGCCAGGCGAGAGGACCCAGCTGTTTGGTCAAACTCTAGTGTAAGGTGGTTGTTGTGAAGGTCAACGTCTACAGTCACTCGACTTTAAGTAAAGCAGATCACCCTACCTAATATGGGTGGATGTGGACTTCATCCAATAAGTTGAAAGCTCTAAGAGAAAAAACGGAGGTTTCCCAGAGAAGAAGGAAGATTCCCTGAAGAATTCCTTGTAGAACATAAGTATCAACCCTGAGTTTCCAGCCGGTTACCTCCTTTAAGAATTTCAGACTTGGAGTCCCCACAATCATGTGAGCAAAGTTCTTAAAGTAAGTCTCCTCCTTTCTCTCTTTCTCTCAATATAATATATTAAATATTTATCTGGGCTTTCCTGGTGGTTCAGTGGTAAAGAATCCACCTGGCACTGCAGGAGATGTTAGTGTGTTCCCTGAGTCAGGAAGATCCCCTGGAGGAGGAAATGGCAACCCACTCCAGTATTCTTGCCTGGGAAATCCCACGGACAGAGGAGCCTGGCATGCTACTGTCCATGGGATCGCAAAAGAATCGGACACGACTTAGCAACTAAACAACATATCTCTCTCTCTAGCTACTGTTTAATCTATCTATCTTTCTATTGGTTCTATTTTCTGTGGAGAACTCTGATTGAAACACTCCCTGAAAATCTGAGGTATCACAGCAGCACTTTCTCTTATACTATATTAATTTTAAATTACACAATAACAGACAAATCAATTCTTTAAAAACTATAATGAACCAGACAAAGCTCAGATCCCATTTGTCCACCACTTTCAATCATGATCAATTCCCCTCTCTCAGAAGGTAAATATCCTTTCAATTACACTGTATATTCTTCTTATCCTTTGAAAAATACGTCATAAGTGCACACACACACACACATCCATGATAAGTATCAAACTGATATTAACGTTCTCCATCTCACATGTACAGATGAGTTCTAGGCCCTGGTAGAGGTCTGGGCCACAGAATGGTAGAAGTTAGGGAATGTTCCTCGTGGTGGTGCTAGGGGAAGGGTGGCCGCACAAGTGGAGTGTGAGGACCAGAGGGTGGACGATCTCTGCTGCTTTCAGGGGCACAGGTGACAATCCCTCACTCCAACATGCTTACATTGTCTCTCATTTGGAAGACAGTGTCTTTGCTCAGCACCAGGCTTCCTGATTTTTCTCTGGTCCTTTTCTGACCAGAAGGGATACGTTTTTCTGGATGACTCATTTCTCTACCAGCCTAAAACTGGTTGGCACAGATAAAGCATTAGGAATGGAAACTAATTGTTATGAAAAGGGTTATTCTGAGTCTTTGTAAGAGAGTTCTCTCCTTTGAGATCCATGGACAACTGTGCTGTCAGGAACAGATACAGCAGGGGAAGCCTTGATGGGCCGGGCTGACCTTCCCCAGTCAGCACCTCGTGTGTAGGTAGTGAACATAAATATGTGGTTTGAACTTGGAAGACCTGCTTTTTATTTCTTTTTTTAAAATTTAAATTTATTTATTTTAATTGGAGGCTAATTACTTTACAATATTGTATTGGTTTTGCCATACATCAACATGAATCTGCCACGTGTGTACACGTGCTCCCCATCCTGAACCCCCTTCCCACTTCCCTCCCCATACCATCCCTCTGGGTCATCGCAGTGCACCAGCCCCAAGCATCCTGTATCCTGCATCGAACCTGGACTGGTGATTCGTTTCGTATATGATATTATACATGTTTCAATGTCATTCTCCCAAATCATCCCCTCCTCTCCCTCTCCCACAGAGTCCCTTTTGGACTTGCTTTAAAAAGACCTGCTTTTTAAAACTGTAGAGCAACCTGGGGACCAATGCAAGAAAATAGGTGGCTTGGAAGTCTGAGCAGATCTTGTGGACGCTATGATGTTGGCAGATGACACAGGAGATGCGTTAGGCATCTATGTCCCCAGTATGGTCCTAATGTCATTTGCTCTCTGGGGAGATGATGGCATCCTGGTAATGTACATGGTTCAGGAAAGATCAAGGAGCCCTTAGAACAGGTGGTGTGGCAGGCGGGGCCTGCAAAATCCTTTCCAGCCCTGCTGAGAACACAAAGGAGAGCTTTTCAAAGAATTTCTCCTATTTCTCTTAGGAGATCTTTTTCACCTGGAGAAATGTTTTGATGCCTTAAAAAAGTTCCTTGCTTTGAATTATAAAACACTGTACCATATCCAGAAAATTTTCTCCATTTAGGTGGAGGTGGAGGGTAGTTTATTTCCATACTTGTCCAGTACTTAGTCAATCTCTGTTGAACTCTTTCAGCCTCAGATGAAGAAGAAAAGGAATGTTAGAATGCTTGTGATTCTTTTTCATCAGATCAGAAATCCAGCTCTCCACAGTGAATGGGGAGAGAGTACATCTGGAAGCGGACAAAGAAGGAGGCCCGGCACTCTGCAGGGGACACCAGAGTGGCAGGAGGCAGTGAATACAGGCTGTTTTCTCACCAAGTCCCTTGTCTTCATCAGCCCCTACCCAGCTCCAGCCTCCCTTTAGCTAGGAGAAGGCAGCTGGCCATTATTCTCCTCCCTGGAGTCTGAGGCAATCAGTGAACTCCCCACAGAAATCCACCCTAGCCTCGACCTGTGGACTGAACCTTCCTGGGTGGGATTCCCTGCGGGGCTGGCCTCCCTCCCTGATTCAACAGGATGACTCTTACTTCATGGGAGAGTGAACGAGCCTGTGGCCCTCTGCTCCGGCATCTTGGTGCCTCCACATCTTACAGAGACAACGTCCAACTTTCCAGCAAGTAGGCACCAACCTTCCCCATTTTCTACTTCTGACACAGAATTTTTCCCAACTAAAATTACACTCTGAAGAACTTTTGGATGAGAATTAGAAAGAGGAGAATTAAGTGAACCCAGGGTAATTTTGAACTAGAAGTCAAGGTTTTTCCCAGAATCCACCTCTCTTCACACTCCCTCTTCCTGACATAACTAAGTGCCTATGGGAAGTACAGTTGTGCCACATCTCCAGAAAAATAACACTGAAGTGGGCAAATGATTTGCTTTTCACCAAGCGTGCTGGGGATTATGCTGCTGATGCCAAGATTCGGATTTCCAGAAATCACTTTTCTCTAGTAGAGTAGCCACCGGACTCCCAGCGGACATGGGAGGGCTGCTTTTTTCATCTTTGTACTTCAGGATCCTGCCCCAGGCAGCCAATCTCTTCAAAGTAGGCTTGGGGCTCAGAACTGCCCTGCTGGGAGCAGAGAGTGACAAATACTGCAAATCAGATTACCCCATTTTGACGTACCAGTGAACTGGAGGTCAGGTCTCAGGAGGGCTTGGAACAGTGAGTGCTGGCTCTGCAGCTGAGCCTCTTCTGAAGAATCTGCAGTAACCATGCTTTGGGTTGGCTGGCCCAGGGTGCTCTGTGAACAGGCCAGAGTCTATAATACTCTCCTTGGGATTAGATGACATCTGTGGGGTGGGTTGAGCAAATTCTGTGAAATCAAGTCCACTCCTTCTGCTTTGCAGTTTTCTATTGAAAGACAGTCTCACCTTAATTCATTGGCTTCAGGAAATTTCTAGATGGAAGAAGCTCCCTACTGTAATTTTCTAAGAGCTGTGTGTATTTATTTATTAATTCATTCAATATCAATGAATTGTGTATAGTACAAAGTGTTAACACTACAAAGCAGACTAAAACACGTAGAGTGTATAAATTATACTGTTAAAATTAAATTCTGTGTGTGTCATCAATTGTCCAAAGGTCATTAAGTATAAAACAATTACACAGTTGTAGGACCATTTTATTCATAGCATTCTTAACCCATGCATGCACACACACCTAAACATACACACACCTCCCAAGGTAATATGAAGATTTGGGAAACTACGACAATGGGAATTGGGGAAACAAGTTTAGAGGCATTTGAGCATCACAGTCCAGTGAGCCGTTTAGTAGAAAAGTGAGTAGGTTTTCAAACCTGCCTGATCTGGGATCAGATTCTTTACTGATTGCTGGATGTGTGACACATCAGTAAGTGATAACCTCTTTGAGTCTGTTTTCTCATTTATAAAAGGAGGACATAAATGAAATCTGTCTCAGGGTACTTGTGATGGATAGAGATGATGATGCAAATGAAGATTTCTAGCTCAGTGTCTGATGCATAGTACACACAACATAAAAATTGGTTTATCTCCTTTTTAGGTTCAGTTCAGTTCAGGTCAGTTCAGTCACTCAGTCGTGTCCAACTCTTTGCGACTCCATGAATTGCAGCATGCCAGGCCTCCCTGTCCATCACCAACTCCCGGAGTTCACTCAGACTCACGTCCATCGAGTCAGTGGTGCCATCCAGCCATCTCATCCTGTCGTCCCCTTCTCCTCCTGCCCCCAATCCCTCCCAGCATCAGAGTCTTTTCCAATGAGTCAACTCTTCACATGAGGTGGCCAAAGTACTGGAGTTTCAGCTTTAGCATCATTCCTTCCAGTGAACACCCAGGACCGATCTCCTTTAGGATGGACTGGTTGGATCTCCTTGCAGTCCAAGGGACTCTCAAGAGTCTTCTCCAACTCCACAGTTCAAAGTATCAATCCTTCTGTGCTCAGCTTTCTTCACAGTCCAACTCTCACATCCATACATGACCACAGGAAAAACCATAGCCTTGACTAGACGGACCTTTGTTGGCAAAGTAATGTCTCTGCTTTATAATATGCTATCTAGGTTGGTCATAACTTTCCTCCAAGGATTAAGTGTCTTTTAATTTCATGGCTGCAATCACCATCTGCAGTGATTTTGGAGCCCCCCCAAAACAAAGTCTGACACTGTTTCCACTGTTTTCCCATCTATTTGCCATGAAGTGATGGGACCAGATGCCATGATCTTCGTTTTCTGAATGTTGAGCTTTAAGCCAACTTTTTCAGTCTCCTCTTTCACTTTCATCAAGAGGCTTTTTAGTTCTTCTTTGCTTTCTACCATTAGGGTGGTGTCATCTGCATATCTGGGGTTGATGTTTCTCCCCGCCTATGGACTATATTTAGGTTTGGGCAGTGATTTATAAATAACTGACTACTTTTTAAGAATGATGCTTGAATTTACCCTCTTGATCCCACTTTCCATTCCAGTCTGAAATTTCACCCGAGCCTAATCTGCACTCCTTCCTCCACACGTAGAGTTTGTGAACTATTTCAGAATATAGTTGGGGATTAAATGCCCCCTAGTGGTCATGTGAGGCAAAAATTCAAGCCAGATGCTTAATACAGAACGGAGGTAGTAAGTGAATTTGGAATTTTTCAATGACTATAGTGTGTTTTCAACTCAGTTACATAGTTGTGGGCTTATGATTAATTAATTTGCTTTTAACCTAAAGTTAATGACACCATGAAGTGATGCCAGCTCCCAGCAGATTAGAAAATTACAACGTTGGTTTAAGAGGGATGAATTGCAATATTCTTTTGATGATGCTGGTGCTGGCACAGGGCTGATACTTGGGATTTGACCCCATGGGATATGCTTCCAGAGTCAAAAGGATTTCCATGAGATCAGGCATTAAGTCTGGGTCACCATTCCAGATTGGCATTTTATCTTCCCTATAGAAAGAACTTAATAATACGGTTGATGACAAGGCCAAAGGTACTTATAAATATCACAAGAATGAACATTATCCCAGGAAATACAGGCCATTTAGCTAAATGACTCTAGTTGAAACTAGATATGTCAGATTTGTCTGAAAAGGAAGACATGAGTTATCCAAACCCAAAGAATGATAATCTTCTTTTCCAGTGAAGTCCTGGAAGCTGAAAGCCAACAAAACATCCCTAAGGTATCTTTAACAATCACAGGGTGAGTGGGAACTAACACTATTTGAGTGAATCCCGTCATTAATCTAGCAGATGACTGACTTAGTTTGTAATGTATGATAGGTACTCAGTAAATGCTTGTTAGTGATTGCCATGTGCAATTGTCACAGCCTGACTGATGAGATGACTCTGTCCTCAGTCTTATAGGTAAGGAAGTAAGGGCTCAGAGAAGTTGCTACCTAGAGTACCTGGCTCCTAAGCAATGCAGCCGGAACTTGAACATGGCTTTGCTTGACGGAAAAGTCCATACCATGTTTACTGGTAGTGATTTTCTGCTTGAGTTTTGGGCCAGAGACGGTAAAGTTGCCTCATTTATTTTCAATTTTCAGGTGAGAAGCAGATCTTCATTTTCCTTCTGACCCAAACTTGTCTGAAGCTAGGTTTCTGAAGCTGAATCAGCTTTGCAACTGCCTCCCCGAGGACTGAGAGTAAGGTCAGTGCTCAATATGTGTTTGTATGGATGAACCCTGGACTGACGTGTGGCTTCCGTACAATGGAAACTGTAAATATCTCACAAGATGCAGCTGCATCGTCTGCCCCAGGGAGTACAGGGCTTTCTCTACCCTTTACATTTTCATGGTTCATTTTTTGCTTCTTTTTATTTCTATGATGTTGAAGATGAATATCTCAAACGCAGGAAGTAGCAAATACATCATACTTCCCAAGAGAGGAAATGAAGTCTCAGAAAGGTTATGATTCAGACTCAGTTCTCAATCAGCAAACCAATAAGCTCTACAGTCCCGTCACTGAGACCCGTGTGCCCCTGTCATTCATAGCACCCAGGTTCTGAAGCCTACTCCAAGCCTCAGTAATTTTGCGTAGGTGGCTTGGAAATACCAAAAGCAGAGCTCTGAAAATATCCTGTTGCATTGAGGCTGAATCACTGTGTAACACAGGGAGCACACAGTTTAAAGTGAGACAGGCAGGACCCGACTACAAAGCTTTGGTTCCCAAAGCTGCTTCATTAGACTTGGGGAATGAGACGCATTAAGAGGATCTGTAGACCCTTGGGTAGTGACCATTTCTGAACAGTTGGAAACCTGTCACTCAGGAGCTTGTCCCAATTTTTCCCCAAGCCTCGCCCCACCTGCTGCTAAGGAAGTACTGCCAAGTGGTCAACAAGCAGTAAGGCAGTCAACCAGGAGGCCCAGGGTAGGACCCAGCTTGCTCACAAGTGCTCACCTTGGCTTCTTCCCCATAACCACTTGCTGCTGATGCCCCTTTTGAAAATCTGCATTTTCACCATCCTGCCAGTAACCCAGCTTGGAGACACCCTCTGTGGAATTATTGTCATCACAACCACCTATCTACACTCACCTTTTCTAGCTGTTTTACCTAGACCACTGGGGATTCTGTCTTGGATTACTTCCAGGATAACTTTCATTGGTAATACTCAATTATGAAAAAAATAGCTACAAGAGTTTTTAATTAGTTGCTATTACAAAAAATCAGAAAATTACAAAAAGCTACATGTACATGTGGATGTTAATTTCAGTCTTATGTTCTTATAAGCCTTTTCATATCATTTTATCAGGGGTCTAGAATAGAAATGTACATTGCATCCTCTTACTAACACCTCGTGGGACCTGCTGGCAGGGGGCCTCCTGCCTGACGAATAGAGAATGTGAATGGGTTGGGAGGTATTTTCACAGCCCAAGTCTGTTGAGGTTGACAGTAGGGCTGTCAGCCAAAAGGGTCCCAAATAATTGGGTGCTCTGAATCGTCCTGTGATCTCTCATGTGGTATATAAAGGGGCAAGGCATTTAGCCGGAGAGGAAAGCCTTGATATACCTACAGGTTGGTGTACAAATGATACTCAGGCCGGAATTGGGGAACTGTCCTTGAAATCATGTTGTTGTGATTATGGTTATATTGGTTCTCATTCTGCATAATCAAGCTCAACAAACATTTATTGAGAATCTAGCAGCAAAGTTCAACATAATTTGGGATCTTTACCACAGGTCCACAGAAGTTCCGTAGTGCCATAGAGGGAAGGCTAGGACAAGGAGCTCCTAGTCTGACGGTAGACATGTAAACAAAAATGTTCAATGTGAGCTACTATAATGGAAGTCTTTACAATCCCCAGTAAAGGACATCTTGGAAGAAACTGAGGAGGGACTGGGATGGTTGATCAAAAGGTGTAGCCTGGAGAAATTAAGGTGAGCTGGGTCTGAAAAGTGAGTAGATGTAATCAAGCAAACACGTAGGTTGCCTGGGAACAGTGTGAGGAAAGGCAGACTGAAACATTTTAGGTTAGTGAAGACAGACAGGGCCCATCCACAAACATTAGGTGTGGTCATAGAGCAGAGAAAGGCTTATAAGGAGATAGTAGACTTGTGTCCTAGGAACTATTTCAAAATTGGAGAAAGGTCCACTCTGGGTCTTTGTCCTGCGTTAAAAGAAATTGCTACCAAAAGAAAAGATTCCTCTCTATCTGGACTCTTCTCCACTTATGTTCATTGCCCTATCTCTTAATACCACTATCATGGGTGAGAGAACTCAACTTTAGCTTCTTCAAACTGGGCTGAACAGAAAAGCAATTCTCTGCCTGACATTTATTTCTTAGTTTAGCTTCCAGGACACATTGTATAAGCTCTTTCTACTCTGACCAGAAAGGGTTAGATATTGGTCTAGAGTATTTGATCATTACTGCCATGGGTCATATTTTGTGTTTAGTTAGCACTGTTAGCTGCTCACTGCCTAATTGTTCTCATTTCTATCAGGCTTTGGTGCAGATCAGGACTGCCTTTGCGTGACTGAGTGATGCAGTTTCCTGGTTACTAGTGAATTCTTGGATTTCACCAGAAGCAGAAATGCCCATGTCCCGCATTCATTTCAGTGTGAGTCCCTTCTTGTGAGTCATTCTTGGATCACAAAAGAACCTCCAGATTAATCACAAATAGGGTGTATTGGAAGCTTTGAGGCATTTAGATTCTGATATTCCATTCGAATTCTCACAGTATATCAGACAGCACATGCTAGAAATCATCTTAAAATCCACTGGGCTCCAAGTCCAGGTAGAAATTAATATTTGTTGAACAAACGAATGAAGTGTCTGCTATGTACCAAGAACTGAGATTAACATTTAAATTGCTATTTGAGCTCCAGACCCTTGAAATATAGAAAACTAACATTTGGGTAAATTAGGTCCAAATCTCTACAATGTAGTAGAAACCAAAGGATTACTGTGTGATAAAAATACCAAGAAACTATTCTTTTGCATGATTCACAGATTAAAAAATAAGCCTGTGGGAATTTATTTTCTGTCTTGGAGGTGCTACTAAGTAGGGAAAAGTGTCTGAGGAACCTTCCCCCCGAGGGTTTATCTGAGCTCAGACCTTCAATCTGTGATACATTTAATCTGTTGTTTCCATAGTTTCCAGTCCATCCAGGAGGCTCAAACTCAAGCAGCAAGAAGAAATCTGGGGAAGTGAGCAAGTGAAAGAGCACAGGCAGATATGAGGATAATGCATGGAGCTGAACATCATGGTAAGTGAGAAGGAGGCCTGAGAAGGGCTCTGAATGACGATTCCAGGGAGATTGTCCTATATTACTTTTATTCTCTGTGCACCTAAATTGGGTGGTTGGTCAACAGAGTTTAAAAAGCTAATGATTAGTGTATACCCCGTGACAGCTGGTCATCCTCCTTGGTTTCCATTGTCCTTGCATTCCCTTGCCTGTCTCTTTGGCCTCCTGTGTTCTATCTGGCCCCCGACATGCAAGCCTCCCCAGCCCAGGATTGAACACTAGTCCCTCCACCTCTCATCAGTCACTTTATAGGCTCCCTGGGAACCTATCCAAGGTCGACAGATGCAGGCACCTGCCTGACTCCAAGCATCGCTCCCACTCCGCCTGAGCCTCTTGGATTTCAATGGAGTTGGCCACATCACCTTGGGCCTATGCTCAGAAGCCCTAGTTCCCAGCAGTGGCCAGTGCCCTGGGCGGGCTTGGTCCTCCAACCCTGATGTCTGCTTCTGTCTAATCCACCTTCCTGCAGTTCTCAACATGGAAACCAAGTGCACTTTATGGGTCAGACCTTCCCAATGATAGTAGAAAAACAACACAATTGGAAAATGGAGTTTTAAAGAAATAGATAATTCACAGGTTGCACGCTTAATCCAGAAATCACTAATAAACTACCTATTGGGGTCAGAGTGGGAAAATATTCTAAGAGGAGCGATATGAGAGAGGGAAGAAAGAAATGAAATAGGAGAATCACTGCATACAGTGATTATGTATACACTAAGTTCCTGAATTCTGCTTTAGCTTTGAAAGTGTATAACCTTCATTATTAAAAGAGCAAATTGCACTTGCATCCACACAGTTCATTACTAGGGAGACACTGGCAGGTCCTCAGACCCTTCAATGTGTGATCCTTGGGGGCCAATTCATTACCTGGTACCTCCCCTCCCCCCATTTTGGCCAGCTTCTCTACCACAAAGGTGTCTGCTTTCAGATGCCTTTTTCAGCCTCCCTTGTCATTTGTCTGCAGAGGAAACTGATTCTTTCACTTGCTTTCATGGAAATACAATGTGCAAAATATATTTGAGACATTGCATGGTGTATTATACATGATTATTTTGTCTTTTCTGATAATAAAAGTAATATGTGTTGTCAAAACTTAGTAACATATTTTAAAAGTACAAAGACAAAGACAAATGCCCACCTTCCAGAGAGAATTTCTCATTCACTTTCCCACTTTTGGTATATTCCTTTCCATATTTTCTGGTTATGTAATATTGAAATATCTGTACAACCTGAGTTGGAAGGACTGATGTTGAAGCTTCAGCTTCAACTCCAATACTTTGGCCACCTGATGTGAAGAGCCGACTCATTGGAAAAGAACCTGATGCTGGGAAAGATTGAGGGCAGGAAGAAAAGGGGACGACAGAGGATAAGATGGCTGGATGGCATCACCGACTCGATGGACATGAGTTTGGGTGGACTCCAGGAATTGGTGATGGACAGGGAGGCCTGGCGTGCTGCAGTTCATGGGGTCGCAAAAAGTTGGACACGACTGAGCGACTGAACTGAACTGAACTGGAATATTTTATATATGCAGTTTATTGTGCTTAAAAATCTTTAGCATTGAATGAGGAACAATGATTATTATAGGTGCATAATATTCCTTAATATTCCATCTTATGGTTGCATTACAATTTTAAATTTCTCTTGTCAGATGTGTACTACATGAAATAGTTTAACACATAAGACCATGTCAAAACTTTTCTTGAATTTTTCTTTACTATTCTTAAGGTTTAATCCTGCAAGCAAATCTACCAAGTCAATATGTAAATATATTGTTTAGGCTTGCTAAACAATAAATTTGTGTATTACCAAATACACAGCTAAATTTGTGTATTACCAAATACACAGCTAAATTTGTGTATTACCAAATACACAGCTAAATTTGTGTATTACCAAATACACAGCTAAATTTGTGTATTACCAAATACACAGCAAATTGTGTGCGTTTACTTAGTTGTTCGTATTTACTCTCCCACCAGTCTACAAGACTGTCATATGCTTTTGTAACATTTGTCTTTAATTTTACCAGTTTGATATATTTCATATTATGTTTCATGGTTAACTTTGTATTATTCAAGCCACTAGCAAATAAAGCTTTTTTGCATTCTTTTATCTCTACATTTAATCTAAAATGCTTTTTATTTTCTTTGCCTGTTTTTTTCTATTATAAATACCACTTTTTCCTAAGAGCTTTTTCTATATTAAGACCTTTAATCATGTTATATTTTTAGTATAATTATTAAATAATATATAATATGTAATATTATAAATATTTATATGTATATAAATGTTATATATTTATTTTGTTGAAAATACTTTTCTTAGTTTTTTGTTTCTGTTTAAATGTTTTGTTAGGCTTAGAAAGTTCTTGCTCATCTGAAATCAGTCTAATAAGTATGCTTTTCTTCTGTCTATTTTGTAAAAACTTAGTTACAAAATCCAATTGAAATTGATCTTACAACTTTACATGAGATAAGACTCACCACCCATTCACCCAATGCTCTAACTGCCAAAATATTCATTCCTTCTTACTATTTTTTGTAGTTTCTTTGTAGTGTTAAAGTTCATATATGACTAAGGTTTTATTTTTAAAGCAAACTATTTGTTATTATGAACCTGTCCATTACTGTGCTAATTCTAAAATGTTTTGCTTAATGCAGGTTTATATTTTTTAGTAACTGATGGAGAAAAATCCCCCTTCCTCATTAACATTTATGTTCAAATCTCTTAGCTTTACTTACCTTTTTAAAATTGAGCTTTTAAGTTATTTTGTCAAATTCAAACAATCGCATTAAAGATTTGATTAAAGTTTTTTAACACTATAAAGAAATTGGGGAGAACTGACATCTTCACAAAATTTAGTTTTCCTGTCCTGGAGCACCACATGCCTTTTCATTTATTCAAATTTTGTTTTTTACATTTCACTAATGATTAGCATGGGCTTTCCCGGTGGTGCAGTGCTCAAGAATCCACCTGCTAATGCAGGAGACACAAGAGACCAGGGTTTGATCCCACTCTTGCCTGGAAAATCGCATGGACAGAGGAGCCTGGTGGGCTACAAGCCATGGGGTCTCAAAGAGTCAGACACGACTGAGCACGCACGCACAGTGCAGTGTGGTACAAGAAGTTCTAATGCTTAGCATTGTGAATTATTGCTGTCCTAAATTTGACTAGTGCTTTCCAGTTTATAAAGTCTTCTAATAGTTTCTGTATGCTTGAATACCTTTTGCATTTTTATCCCAACCTGCGCCAAAAAAAAAGAAAAAAAAATCTCAAAAGGGACTGAACACATTGGAAAGGTAATCAAATTTATTCTTAATCAAAAGAATATCTTCTATAGGTATGGATTGCCAAGGGCAATGGTGCACAATACTAGATGAAAGAAAGGAAACTTCCACTTGGGTACTAACAGTGTTCTCTTTCATTTTTTATTAAATTAAGAGCTGTGAATAATTGTTCATAAGCAAAAACTTGGGTTCAATACCTGCATGCAAATGGAATTCTGAGTGCTGTGGGGAAATCGTTCGTCCAGTGCAGAGCCTGGAACACCGCTGGCCGGGGTGAATCACAGCTCCTGCCCAACAGAAGAGCAAGGCAAGGAGACTTCAAGAGCTGGAAGAAGAGGAATCAAGGGGAATCTTATTCCCTGCTGCTGCTGCTTTTTCAAGAAGTTCCAACAATCCTCTAGATCCTAAGTAACCTTTGCTATCTCATGTCCAGTATGCTCAGGAGAGTAGGGGTTTATTTAAATGAAGCAAGTTCTTTTAAAAAATGCAAATAACCTTGGAAGATCAAAGGCTGTGGGAGAGACACCCGAGGGAAGGAATTTGTTTACTCAGAACGGCTTTCATGCAAATACTTGGAATCAATTTATTGAGGGAAAAAAATTTGGGGGACAACAGGCGGACTAAGCAAAAGACGGAGAAAAAGAATTTTTTTAAAAGCAGAGCATGCAAATTCCATGTAGTGATAAAGAACCTGCCTGCCAACATGGAAACGTAAAAGACACAGGTTTGATCCCTGGGTCGGGAAGATCCCCTGCAGAAGGGAATGGCAACCATCTCTGGTATTCTTGCCTGGAGTATTCCATGGACAGAGGAGCCTGGTGGGCTACAGCCCGTAGCATTGCAGAGTCTGACATGACGAAAGCCACTTAGCACACACTGCATGCATGCCAAGTCCACACTGAATGCCGTGGTGAGGATGAGGGCAGGCAGAGGAGGCTGGGGAGGGAGAAATATGGTGTGTGAGAGAATGCGAAAGCTTAGTCTGGGTTCTTGTGAATCATGTCAAAGTTATGCTTGCTTGTTATTTCTCTACAGCCACCTATTTCTTTCCGTAGAAGAACTATCAATGGAACTAAAAAGGAGAGATGTCCCGGGGAGTTTTTGTTTTATTTATCTTTAAGAAGGGAGAATAGTTTGGGTGGGGGGAGAGTGTGGGAGGATGGAGAATCTCAGTGGGTGGGGAGTTTGGGAGGATAAATCTGAGATAAAGAGTCTGTGAGGCTGGTCTTTGAGGAGAAGGGCACTAGCCCACCCTCACCCCTGAAACTCTCTGGGTTGGTAGGACCCTCCCAGGAGATTATTGAGTAGAATTCCATGATTACCCTCCTCCGGCTCCCACCCAAAACGTCACTTCTCACCTAAGACTTGGCTCCTTCCCTTCTTCACCATCCTGAAGGGACATCGTTATTGTTTTGCTCTCACGGCTGAGCTGCCTGGATCCAGAGAAGCCGTGTGATGTGCTCAGGGTAGCACAATATAGAATTGATTTGAGGCCCAAAGCCCATTTCTCGCACTTTCCTTGCTTGTTTAAACTGTAAGGAAAGGATGTGATTCCTTGTGCATCAGGGAAGAGAATAAAAATCCTCTTACTGAGCTGTCATGAAAAAAATGAGCTAATGTTTTAGGTAGTTTTTTGAACTAATTGTTTTTAAAAGTGCCTTCAGATTTCTTTTTTCCCCATAAAATTACCTAAGTGAATAGCACTGTCATTATCTGAAATGTGAAGAATCATTCGGAAAAATTTAGGGCTCTTTTCTTTGGGAAGGAGGAGAAACTATCTTTCTTGGTTACCGGGAAACATACAGTCCTGTTTGAATCAATGTTTATAAAACTCTATTCAATCCTTTTGTAATCTAGATAACAGTAATCTAGACAATAGATAATAGTAGGATGAAAAACGTGAGCACAGCCAGCCCCTGCCCCGCCCAAATGTAGAATAAATGAAATGTCTATTTGATTCTCTGTGGTCCACTTCCAAGGGCTTGGCTTCAGCAACCTGGATATATAGTTTTGTACTTGGTATTTGTATCACTTGGTCAAGTCTACGACTCAAAAATAAAAGAAAGCCTACATTACAGTGGCTTAAACAAAGATGTTTTTCATACAATAAGAAATCTGAAGGTACATAGCTGCTGTCCTGAACTCTTTGAAATTGCCTTAGCTTTTCTTTTGTGGTTGCAAAGTGGCTGCTGAAGCACCATGCATTGTGTCTGAATTCAAGGGAGGAAGGAAAATTCAAGCCCTGTCTTTCTCCTTCTATCAAAGAAAAGTGGAATCTTTATCAGAAATCTTATAGACTTCCAATTAAGTTTCTCAAACTGCGCTACTGTTTACTGCAAGGGAGACTAGGCTAGTGAGTATGTGGCTGGGAAAATGAGAAAAGGGTTGAGAATAACTTTGGGGTCAACCAAGTAACACTGCTATCTTCAGGAGCCTATTCAGGACCTCCTCCTTTCACCTCTGCTGTTGATTCGTCCAAAATTTTGTAGCATCATCAATATTTCTCCCTAGTAGTAAATATTATATAGTAAAGTTGTTGTTTTTTGGTCACTAAGTCATGTCTGACTCTTTGTGATCCAGTGGACTTAGCCTGCTAGGCTTCTCTCTTCCATGGGATTTCCTAGGCAAGAATACTGGAGTGGGTTGCCGGTTTCCTTCTCCAGGGGGTCTTCCTGGACCAGGGATCAAATCTGCATCTCCTGCATTGGCAGATGATTTTTTAAACCACTAAGCTACCAGGGAAGCTTGCATAGTAAAGACTCATACTAAACGGCTAATGGTTAATGTCCACTTGTAAAGCAGAAATAAGGAGGACCCTTGGAAAACATTCATAGAGCCATATCCTGGATTATTTGCCTATATTTATGCCAAGGAAAGTGCTAAGTCTGTGATAGGGTTCATTCACTCTTTGAGATTCTCTGAGTGTCTTTTTGAGGTGGCATGGCTGTTGACATTGGAGAAACCCTCTATAGAATAATTTTTTATTAAATAGTACTTAATACAGAGGAAAAGTCATCCTTTGAATGTTAGTTTTGTAGTTTTGACAAACTTAACCATCGTTGCAATCAAGATATAGATATTTCTGTCATCTAAAGGGGGTCTCCAGTGCCATTTTGTAGTCAGCCTCTTCACAGCAACCGCTGATTTGCTTTCTGTCCTTAGAGTTTTGGTTTCTCAACATCATGTAAATGAAATCATTACAGCATTTTGAATCTGGCTCCTTTCACTTAGCATAATGCATTTGAAATTCATCCATTTTGTTCTGTATATCTATAAGCTCATTCCTTTTTATTGCCAAGTAATATTCCATTGCACAGACAACAGACTGGTCTCAAATAGGAAAAGGAGTACGTCAAGGCTGTATATTGTCACCCTGCTTATTAAACTTATATGCAGAGTACATCATGAGAAATGCTGGGCTGGAAGAAGCACAAGCTGGAATCAAGATTTCCGGGAGAAATATCAACAACCTCAGATATGCAGGTGACACCACCCTTATGACAGAAAGTGAAGAGGAACTAAAAAGCCTCTTGATGAAAGTGAAAGAAGAGAGTGAAAAAGTTGGCTTAAAACTCAACATTCAGAAAACGAAGATCATGGCATCTGGTCCCATCACTTCATGGCAAATAGATGGGGAAACAGTGGAAACAGTGTCAGACTTTATTTTTTGGGGCTCCAAAATCACTGCAGATGGTGACTGCAGCCATGAAATTAAAAGACACTTAATCCTTGGAAGGAAAGTTATGACCAGCCTAGATAGCGTATTCAAAAGCAGAGACATTACTTTGCCAACAAAGGTCCATCTAGTCAAGGCTATGGTTTTTCCAGTGGTCGTGTATGGATGTGAGAGTTGGACTGTGAAGAAAGCTGAGTGCCAAAGAATTGATGGTTTTGAACTGTGGTGTTGGAGAAGACTCTTGAGAGTCCCTTGGACTGCAGGGAGATCCAACCAGTCCATTCTGAAAGAGATCAGCCCTGGAATTTCTTTGGAAGGAATGATGCTAAAGCTGAAACTCCAATACTTTGGCCACCCCATGGGAAGAGTTGACTCATTGGAAAAGACTCTGATGCTGGGATGGATTGGGGGCAGGAGGAGAAGGGGACGACAGAGGATGAGATGGCTGGCTGGATGGCATCACTGACTCGATGGACATGAGTCTGAGTGAACTCCGGGAGTTGATGATGGACAGAGAGGCCTGGCGTGCTGCGATTCATGGGGTCGCAAAGAGTCGGACACAACTGAGTGACTGAACTGAACTATCCATTTTCTAGCCACTGGACATTTGAGTTGCTTCCAATTTTTAGCAATTTAAGATAAAGCCACTGTAAGTATTGACATAGAGGCTTTTACATTATTTGTCTTGGACAAATACTCAGGAGTAGGATTTTGGACTTGAGTAATAAATGTATGTTTAACTTTATAAGAAAATGGCAAAAAGTTTTCCCAACTGTCTTTACCATTTTCTTTGCTGTCAGTAATGTATGATGGTTCTAGTTGGTTGCTTCCTATCTTTGCCAGTTCTTGATATCTTCAGTATATTTTTATTTTAGTCATTCTAATGAGTGTGTGGTGGTATTTCTTTGAGGTTTTAATTTGCATTTCACCAGAGACAAATGAGGTTAAGAATTTTTTCATATGTTTAGTCACCATTTGGTGATATGTCTGTTTGAAACTTTGCTATGGTTTTAAGTTGGGGTCTTTTTCTTTGTATTGAGCTTTAAGAATTATCTGTATCTTCTGGATGAAAATTATTTGTGATTTATAGATATTTTCTCCTAGTATGTGGTTTTATTCTCTTCATAGCATCTTTTAAATTATAGAAGTTCCTAATGAAGTCCAATTTATCAAATTTTTCCTTTATGGACTGTGCCACTAGTGTCGTATGTAAGAAATCATTGCCTAATCGAAGGTCACGAAGTTTGCCTTCTATGTTTTCTTTTTCTTTTATTTTAGGTTTTACACTTAGATATATGATCCATTTGATGTTAATTTTTATGGGGTGTGAGGTTTGGGCAGGAGTTCCTTTTTTACACGTAATTATCTATTTGTTCCAGCAACAATTTTGATTTTCTCTATTGAGTTGCCTTTATCTCTTTGTCAAAAGTTAATTGACCAGATATGACTGGGTGTATTTCTGGACTGTTTATCCTGTTCCATTTCTGAATGTGTATGCTTTTCTCAGTACCACACTATTGCTTTAGAGAAGGTCATAGCCAGCCAGTGTGAGTTCCCTAACTTTATTGTTTTTGAGAGTTATTGTGGCTAGTCAATTTCCTTTGCCTTCCCACATACATTTTAGAATCAGCTTATCAATTTGAGCCCCTATGTCATCGTCATTCCTTGCCTCTGCCAATCTTCTCTGATTCCCTGAGCCCTGCATATGATCTGACAGAAAGTCCCACTGCTTCTTCCTGTCCACTCTCAGGCAATCCTTATCTTACTGAGCACTGACACCTCTCATTGGGTCATCATAACTGACTCTCTTTCCTCAATGTTCCCTCCCTACATTCCCACCCAGTACTCTGCAGCCTGATTAATCTCTCTCATCACAGTTTTCACTGTTAGCATTTTTGCTAATAAAACTCTAAAGATTTCTTATGGCCTATAAGGACAAAAAAAGAATCCATATTGTTTAGTCTGAAGGTCCACCTGGGTCTTTTTTATCTCTTTAACTCTTTTATATAAACTGAAAGCTTCCATTTACCTATCTTCAATGAAGATCAACTTGATTTTCTATGCAGAAATCCTTCTTTTTAATTTGTTTATACCTCCTTCTGTCATCCCCCCACTGTCTTTTCTTCTAAGTGACTGCCTTCTCTTCCCTTGCATCATAGCTATTGGCTGAGTATACCTTTCCCCTGTTAGACAGAATTGTCTGACAGTATGGTGCCTGTTTTGTGCATCTTTGGAACCCCGGTACCTAAAGTAATACTCAGTCAAGCCCATCTGTGATTCTCAACTTCATAAAGGAGTACATGACATGGGAAGGAAAAGAATATAGTTTAAAAGATTATATTCTGAATTGTATTTTGATTTGGGGGTTTCCCAGGTGGCCCTAGTGATAAAGAACTCATCTGCCAACGCAGGAAACATAAGATACATGGGTTTGATCCCTGAGTCAGGAAGATCTCTTGGAAGAGGGCATGAAAACCCACTCCAGTATTCTTGCCTGGAGAACCGCCATGGACAAAGGAGCCTGGTGGGCTACAGTCCATAGGGTCACAAAAAGCTGGACACAATTGAAGCAATTTAGTATGCATGCATGACTTATTTTTAGGTATGATATTTATTTTCAAATTTAAATTAAATTGAGAAAAACTATTTATGTTTATCTATAGGTGTTAAAATTTTTAAAGGTTAAATAATCTTAGTAATATTTGTTGAATGAAAATATTAGTTTCCCAGCCCCTTAGGACAATGATAAATCCTCTTTGACTCTCTACACCCTACACTCCCACTGTGTAGTATAGGGCCCTACACAGTGAAAGCAGCTGTAGTCTCAGTGTTCACAGGATAAATACCTTTTCTGCTTGAAGTGTCCACAGGCAGCAGACAGGAACCATGTGTGACCACCTGATTGACATTCTAGTAGACAAGGCTGATCCATTCACCCCACTGGAGCAGATTCTTCCTGTTGTCCACAGGTGATACTCTCTGCCCTCTGCACTTTGCAGAAGATCTCTGTGACTGAACTTCTATAATCAGGCATCAGAACACATAAACAGAGAGCAGGGATGTGAACGCTGACATACTCTCTCAATACCCAGCTGGTGTTTTAGGGCTCAGAAGTGGATGGCTTTCCAGCCTCAGATATGGAAGCTGAGCTGGCAGCAAGGGAAGGGGAGCAGACAGAACCTGGATGTTGTTTGCTTTAGGTCTAATGATCTGGACTTCCCAGGTGACTCACATGGTAAAGAATCTGCCTGCAATGTGGGAGACGTGGGTTTGATCCCTGGAATGGAAAGATTCCCTGGAGAAGGAACTGGCAACCCTCTCCAGTGTTCTTGCCTGGAGAATCCCAGGGTCAGAAGAGCCTGGCAGGCTACAATCCCTGGGGTCACAAAGAGTTGGACGCGACCAAGAGACTAAAACACACACACACACATACACACACACCCCCCACCAATAGGGCTTGCTATCGTGTCAGTGAAAAAAAGTGAAGTCATTCAGTCGTGTCCAACTCTTTGTGAACCCATGGACGGTAGCCTAGTACGCTTCTCCGTCTATGTCAGGAGTTTCCCCAAATCATGGTGCCTTTAAGTTTAACCCAATGGCTTGGAGAATAAGGATTAAGACTCCATCTACTTTAATGTTTTCATGTGAATTTGCTGAGACCTTAGGAATAAACTTGTTACACAGATTGTTTCTCAATATGCTCTTTCATTCAATAAAACATGTTTTGATGATTTGTCTACCATGTTGTCAGGCACTGCCCCAGGGGTAGTGGGATCTCGAGCTGCCTTAAAATGACTGACATCAGGTATGTGTGTATGTTTCTGTACGTGTGTCAGTCTGTTTATGCGCACACGTGTGTGTGTGTGTGTGTGTGTGTGTGTGTAGGCGGACATGCATGTCAAGAGAAGAATCTTGTCACACAAAGACTTGAAGTGCTTTGGAAACATAAGAATAGTGGCAGTGCTGATCTACTAAACAAATCTGAATTCTTCACAGACGACAGGGCAACTGAGCCGAGATGTGATATCAGAAGAAAAAGCTATGAGAAAGGCACGTCTGCCAAAAGATAATAGTTTCCTGGAATACAGTATCCAGTGAGCCATGGTGCAGGAGAGGAGAGAAATGGGGGAGGAGGGGCAGTCAGATTGTGAAAAGCTAGAAGGCTAGTTTGGAGAGTTTGGGTTTTATCGTGCAGAAGGTGAAGGTCAAACCATGCTTGATGCTATGTTCCCCGCACTGGGGGCGTTCAATTAAGCTACATTTCCCATGCCCAACAACTAACTAATTATTGCCAGCGGAACTGGAGTCAGTCATGCATCATTTCAGGCCAAAGCAGATAGGGTAAGTTTTGCCATCTCCCTTGGAAACTGCTTATTTTAGAAGGCAGAGATACAAGTTGACCTGCTTGCACCTGGGATGGGAGAGAAAAATAAACTTTTAATGTGTTAAATCACCGAGGTTCAGGGTGTAGACTTTTTCGGTTTTGTTTTTTAAATTAATGGGACTTTGTTATTATTATTATTATTGCCAAGCTGTGTGAGGCTTGTGGGATTTTACTTCTTTGACCAGGAATCTAACCCTCTCCCCACACCCCACTGCCCTCTACCAAAATGGAAGTGCAGATTCCCAATCACCAGTCCTCTAGGGAAACCCTGGGGTTTAATTTTTTGCTATTACAGAGACCTATCCTATCCAACTAAAATCGACAGTAGAACCATGTTTATTTTTCCTTTTTTTCTTCCTTTCTTTGTTTGTTTCTTGCTTTCTTTCATTTATTTTTTAGAAAGTTCACACCCTTAACTTCTATCAGGCCTTGTGTTCACATCAGGTTAAAAAAAGGAATGCTATTTTTAAATCCTCCTAGAGCTGATGGTGAGTCTGATGAAATCATATGATGTCAAGTTGTTAACTGTAAGGTGCTGCCAAGTATAAGAGACCCACCATTTTTAGGCAGATGTCAATATTGCCTAAGGAAAAAGATAAGAACCCTGGTTATCCCTTAATGACTTCATCATGACCTTGGTGGTTTTGCCATCTTGTCGCCCAGAAAATCTTTCTACCATGGTAGAAACTCACCCCTTCTGGATGGGGTATAACTTCCCATCTCTGTAAAAAGCCCTCTTGTAGTAAGCCATTAAGCTTGCATAGGTAAAAATTAGATGTGGCATCTGGATGATAAAGAAGGAAGTGGAATCATCTCTAGATATCTTATCCTACATTTTCCATGGTCTAATTGAGAGAAATGAAACAATTCAGCACCACTGTTTGGGGGCCTAAAGCATACTGAAGCGGTCTTGGAGATCTTCCAGTACACGGATCTCTCTTAGTATCTTCAGAAGATTCTTCTGTGTAGGTAACAGTGGCGCCTCATCTCTCTGGAGCTTCAGAAAGGAGTATAACAACCCACCCCTGGGGCTAACAGTCCTCAAACACTGTACTTAAGGCCATCACTGTCCTTAACGGTCCCACCAACATTTAATCACTTAACTTGTCACAACAATCCTCTGAAGGACATTCAGTTATTAGCACCATTTGTCAGACGAATAAACCAATGGATAGGCAGGAGTGAACTTCCTCAAGTTCTCAGCCAGATGGTGGAAGCACTGGCAGCTGACGTCAGCAGTCCTATTTTACAGCCTGTGCCTCACTACAGTGACGGGGAAGATTCAAGAGCCTGAGTATACCTGGGAATGACTAGGCTACTTCTTCCATCAGCTGAGCTGAGAGGTCCAGGAGAAGCCAAGTTCAGTTACAGAAAATAAAATTACATTTCTCGTCTACTTCAGTGCATAGCTCGAAATGTTCTTACCTACTATCAACAGGAAATTACTTCAAGGATGACAGGGTAATATGTATATATTATTATTTTTTTTTTCTTTTTGAAGCACTAATGGATATGCTCTTTTCCACCTTCTTGAGAAAACCTCTCGGAGCTTTGGCAGCCAGAGAGCTCTACACCGTCTGCCCTCTGGGTACAGTCTTTACTCCAGCAATGCAGACAAAGAGAAATAAGTCAGCTCCTGGCTCTCAAAATACCTCTTGAAGGATATCATAAACAGCTTCAATAGACATGTCTTTTTCCTTTGCAAGAGGATGTGTCTTTTGAGCCTTCAGCTCAAAAGAGTCTGGAATAATTCATTTGGTGGCAAACAGTCTAGTCAGGCTCCCCACCACAGAGAAAGCAGGCAGTGGGAGACAGGAGTGAAAGCAGGCGGTGGGAGACAGGAGTGTCAGATGGTACAGTGGTGGTGCAGAGTGTGAGGAGATCAGACACTGATGAGAGGATTTGTACAGCCCCGCCCCCCGCCCCCGCGCCAAGGCTACCACAGGAAAAGAGAAGAAGAGAACAAGGTTGGGAACACAGGATTAGAGAGTGGCGAGCTCCACTTACTGTACAGACACCAGGGGATGGCAGGCCCCTGGGATTCACCCAGCTCTAGTGAGGTGGCAGTTGGATAGTTAATGGCCTCGTGGGGAGACAGAGGACCAGACCAGAGCTGGGAGGCAAGCAGTCAACCTTTTCTTTCCCAGGAAGGACGCAGAAATTCAGAGGGTTGAGAGAGGGGAGGAGGGAGGTGTGAACACCTGTGCACCTGAAGGGAAATGGGACAAACGGATGCTCCCGCAGAAGACAGCACAGCCTGACCCGAGCCTGATGTAGATCTGACAAGGATCTGCAACAAGCACCAACTCTTCTGAAAGCCAGACAGGACTCTTCATCCCAGCCAGTGCCAAATGGCCCAGGTTCCTCCCCAGGTCAGACTTGCTCCCTCACTCCAGCCACACGTATCTGGACACACACACTCTGGAAGCATCATTCCTGGAGCTTAGATGCCTTTCCTGAGTCAGAAAGTGGGAAACCCCTTCACAGGCTGAAAAACTGCAACTCTGCATTTACTCTGAATCAACTATGATTGTTACCTGCCATCAGATGATGTGATACAAAGAGATCAGTGATACAAAGAGAAAGTTGGTTGAGAGAGTTTTCCCTTTTCACACACGAGAGTACACAGCTTGGGAACTGCACGACAGTCTTGTAAATAAAGCCAACCAATGAAATGTGTGCCTTTCTCAGGGGCGTAGGGTGAAGTTGGATGTGGTATAGCGCTGGTCCAGGGCAGGGGATTGGAGAGTAGCATGCTAGGTGTGCCCAACAGGAACAGGCAGTGACACCAGACCTTTAATAATTATTTAACTGGGCAAAACTAGTGGTAATTCCCTATGAACAGTCACAGTATTCAGCTCTAGAAACTCAATATGAACACTGAGTGAAACTGATTAGAAGAGGACAAAAAGATGCTGATAAAATGCAAGAACCATTGTTATAAGTTTCAGGAAGCACCTTGAAAGGACAGGAACCAAGGGCTCCTGGACTCCAGGAAGGGCATCCCTGACATTGTTCTGAGGCCCAAGGCAGGAAAGGAGACAGTCAAGTCTTGTAGGGGCGAAGTGGGACTAAAGGAGTGTGCAGAGAAGCAGGTAAGTGGGCACAGAGATAGCTGAAGTGGCAGCCACTGGAAGTGAAAGTGCTGGTTCACAGTGGGTACAGTGTGTTCTTACAAAGGAATTGTCAGTCTAAATATAGTAAAAATAAGAACGGTATACTTCAGATTCTTTATATCATTAAACGTTTCTTTAAGCCTAGTGTGAGATAATTGAAACTTGGGTTGAACTGGAATTTGCTTTTGTTATATTAATGGAGGAGGAGTGTGTTAAGAAAATTAAGAGACAGCAGGCAGAGGGAGCAAAACAAAGGGAACAAACTATGTCCAATCACCCTCAAGCACTTAGAAGCAACCATTTACATATAAACAATTGCATGTCATTTGTAATGACCCGCTAAAGGAAATTCAAAAAAAGATCATTGTCAAGTAATAGTTTTGCAATCTTGGTTCATGTTTCTCCCCTCACCTGAGAGTAATAAAACTAAGTTCTTTTGCATTATTTTATAATTTCAGCAATTTACTAATTCAAGTAGGTTTCCCTCCCAGTACTTTGAATTAATTTTTAGGAATCAGGGATTCAGGAAATTTTGCAAGTGAATTTACCAGCAAAATTAAGGCTATTAAGAAGAGTTTCATCTTTGTCTTCCACTGAACAGTCTTATTTTCAGGTCCTCCATTCACTTTCTTATGAGTGAGGTCCCATCCTCCTTAAAGATGTATGGTAGATTCTTGAAGCCCATGGAAGTGCTTGATGCTGAGGACTAGAAATGGATGAGGTGAACTAGATGGAACCTTGAACATATGAGACATTGAAAACTGTGGAAAAAACCAGGGCCTGAGCTGAGAACCTTGAACCCAGGACCACAGAGCTTTAGTCATGTGAAACCCACGATGGAAGAAGAAAGTGGTGAACTCACTTCTGCCCTTCCTGCTGGTATCCAAGAATATACAGAGGATGGCAGAGTGGGTTAGAACAGTGGGGAGCAGGGGCAAGAATTTGGAGATAGAGATGGGAAGAAAGAAAAGCCTCCAAGCTTGTGAAGAAAGGGCTGGTAAGATTTAGACATGGATATCTTATCTTCTGCCAAGAGAGCTTTGGGTTCGGAGGAGAACTTGAGGGCTACATAAGGAAGTAGGTTAGAAGCCCAGGCATGTAGACTGAGTAAAGCAGCTAAGACTAGGGCAGACAGCAATGAGTGGGTGTGGGTTCGCTAGGGCTAAACCAGTATGAGCTACAGTGTATGATGATACACTTACTTTTATATTCCACCCACAGGAAACTATTACTTACCTTCATCACATTGGCTTAGAAATGGAATAAGGATGAACTAAATGTGCCTAGAGAGGAGGACCTCAGTGAATACATTTGATAAAGACCTGGCAGGGCAGGGGCTGACCTGTGGAGTAGCAGTGAATAAGACCCTCACCTCTGTCACTGAGAAAGCAAACTTTCTGATGCCCAGTCTGACAACATGTAGGTGGCAGACAGAAACAGAACACAGAACCACAGTTCATTTATGCAGTAAATGTTTATTGAGTAGGACATGCATGGTGCAGGGTTTTGGAGAAAACATGAAACAAACATTAGTCATTACTTTCACTTGAGGAGCTTAATGACTGTTGCACATTGACCTGACACATTATTGACATAGTTGAGCACAGAGTTAGATTAAGTGGCAAAGAGAGGAGGTATACTCCAGACACTACCGGAACTCGGAGGAGGGATGGGTTTGGGGGGCTTCAGGGAGGAAGCAACCCAAGAGGAGCCTTAAAGACCAGGTTGAACTTAGATAAACTCAGATGAAGATGAAAGGCATTCGAAATGAAAGGTACACCATATCAAATGAGACACTTCACAAAAGTCTTTCAGAAAGATTCATGTCACCAAGAAAGCTCACAGCCAATGCAATGTATGGCTTTTGCTATTGCTATTATTTCTTCTACTTTTACTGCTGTTACCACTTCATTTTTGATGACATTTCTACTGCTTTTGGAAAAGGTGATGGAGATTAAAAGGACATGGTTGGGAGGAAATCTACAAACACAGTTCTGACTTTCTTCTTGAGACACGTGTGGGATAAAAGGATCACAAGAAATAAGAGTTTGCATCAAAACTGCTTGTGCTCAAAGGGGATGGTGGAAAAAGTTACACACTAGCTTAAGACACTTAAGCTAGTTCTCACCAACACTACTACTGATTGTTGTGTAACTAAAAATCACTGCTTTAATGAATGATTGTATTTTTAAAAAAATGAAACAGAACATTCTAAGTTCCTGATCAGACATATTTTCTTTCTTTCTGTTTCTCTCCTTGTCTAGTGGTTCAACTGCTGGAGGGCAAACTTATTAATAGAAATGAGATGAAAATGATGTGATTTTCCATAGTGCCTAGAGATGATGTTGCTAGGACAGAGTTCAAACACTAGAAGAGAGTGAGTAGGGGTTTGTTTGTCCAAACACTCAAAACTTCCCCTTCGGAGCTGTATTAAAAAAAAAAAAATTGGCAAATGAGATTTCAGCTGATTATTGCCTGACTCTCAGAACAACTGTCTTATTGCTGATTATTATCCTTTCTGCAGTGGCCAGTCTCTCTTCATTCTGTTTGCTGTCATGTTCTATAAATATCAAAAAGGCTGCAGAGGCAGCATCTCTGAGAGGAGCAGTAGGCTTCCTGGGTGCAGAAAGCCTGCCTCTCCAAGACAGAATCTCTGGATCTGAAGGCTGATTTCAGAGGGGATTATTCAGTCAATGGTAAATGGCACCCCACTCCAATTTCAGTTTCTATTTTCTGTTGTAGATCTGGGCAGCTGGGCTGTGTGTGTGCATGAATGCATTAGGAAGTGGTGCCTAGGGATGGGTCCCATGCAATCCACCTAAGTGACTTGTTCCACTCTGCTTTGCTACATTTTCTCTAGGGCTCTCAAGCACCAGTGAGGCTGGCTTCCAGCGCAGCTCCTGGCTGAAAGTTTTATTCTGAGTGTTGAAAAAGAAGCAAAGCTCCAAGGTAGATATTATAGCAAATTCTACCTCGTCAGTAAAAACCAAATCATTTCAAGAACACCCAGAGAATTAAAAAAAAAAAAAAAAACTGCTAGAATTTTTCTTGAAGTATGAAAAACCAGTTTGAGTCCTGGGAATTAGTGTAACAGCTGAATGCACCATCAGGCAGCCTGTGAAATAACCTGACATCCCTGCATTCCCATGCAAGAAGCAGGAAACTATTTTCTGGATGCCCGGTTTATTCCTGACCACAATCTTGTGGAAGAGGAAACAGTATCAGCCTAACAATGGCCTCTTCCTCAATGTGGCCCTTGGATACTTTGAAAGTGAAACTTACTAAACTCTGATTTCCTCATTTCTTTTAGGAGGGAACTTGTGAACCGTAACATCACCGACTACAGTTAAGGACCTTATTTCCCTCCGATGTTCACTGCAAAGGATCAACACAGAAAGTGTGGTCCTTCTTTCCTTACTCAGCGCTATGTCCCTCATTGCAACAGGTAGCGTCCTGGGCGATGCGGGCTTTACAAACCTCTGATGCTCCTAACAAAAAACTCACAACAATAACCCTTACGAGGAACAGACATTTCAAGCACTACTATAGGATTAACTAAAAGCACTTTCACCTAAGGAAAGGGGAAAATTAAAAAGTCATCCACTTACAAATGTTACTCATGACTCTTACATTTGTAGCAGCAGCAGGGAAAAAAAAAAACAAAACAAATATTCTTAAGAAATGACGAAATATATCCTAGCACAATATGAAAAACTTACTTTTATAGCTCATCGGTTTTTTTTTAAACTCTTTTTAGTAAATAAAATAAGCTACACTCTGAATGATATTGGCTGTGATCTTTGAACTTAAAATTCTACTTTGTCTTATTATTTAAAATCAGTGTTCAGAGTGGAAGGCAGGAAACTTACCTTGAAGGAGTAGTAGAAGGAGCCCCATTCCTCTCCTTCCACCTCTGCAGTGAAAGTCACTGTTTCAGTACAAAGGACAGGAGAATTCAGTGCCTGCCCAGTCCCATTGGACTTGGCGCTGCCCTCTGTGAGGTTGGCTGGCATGGCTCAGGTGGAGTGGATTCCCGCCGTCCTTGAGCCTGCAGCTGATGGAGAGAGTCCCACCCTCTTCTTGAGAGCCAGGCAGCAGCTGCGGCTCTGCCCTCCTCTGCCTCCCTGAGCTTCTTCTGGAGCTCAGCTGAGCACAGGCTCAGAGCCCTCCCGGAACCCACCTCACTAAAGAGCTCTGCCTGCCTGCTCAAGCCACGTGCTGCTTACTCCTCGGCAGTTATGATCCAGTAGCCGGCGCAGCCTCAACACCCCATGTACCTGCCCAGAGGTGAGGGGGGGGCTTGCCCTGAAAAGCTGGCAGGAGCCCCTCACAGCAATCCACATGGCTCCCCAGGCAGTCCTTCGTGCTCAGCTGCACTTCTCCTCACTTCTGGAACAGACCCCCCTGCCTCCCACATCTGCTCCAGCTTCAACAAGACAGGAATTTGGATTCCATAGCCACTTGATTAATTCAGGTCATGTTTGCCTTTCTGAAATCAAATCATAATGATGCATTTTTTTTCAACTGAGGGTACCTTCTGACTTATGATCCTCACTCAAGCATTTACTTAGTAGCCTGCATGTTATTTCAGTAAGTGTGAGCAAAGAGCACGTTTGAATCTCACACCCCTGATTCTACTCTAGGTTTTCAGAGGGCAGTGCTTCAGAAAAGCCTGGGGTCTGTGCCTGTCAGTCAACCACTACCTCTCATGATGTGACTGGGACTGGTGTTTGGTAGATACTCTTATCTCCTTGATGTTCTTTTATTTGATGTCCAAAACAACTCTGAGAGGTAGGCAGGGAACATATCTTTATATTCTCATTTGACACTAGAAGAGGCTGCTGCTTGGTGGTGAAACGACTTGCCCAAGATCCCACAGCTGGTGATGGAAATGAGATGATAACTCAGTTCTTCAGAAATTCCTAGACAGTGGTGCTTTTACTGTAACATACTATAATTTGCATCAAATCTCAGGAGCCTGTTGAGATATGAAGCTAAAGGAGTAAGGAGAGCAGGCCAGGTATAAAACAACAGTACTAAGCTGCTTGTATTGCAACAAAGCGTGATACCTGATAACTTACACTGAAGATGCTCAGTGAGCCAAACTTGCAAGCAATGTCTTAAAAGACTATAGCCCCCATGATATTTCCTGGGACAGTTGTAGCGTAATCCATCCAGCCTAAGAGGAGTGCAGTATGCTAGAGATGAGAAGATACTGTCTATGCTGAAGGGACAACAAATAAGAGGAAGCTGTCAGAAAATACCAGCTGAGCCACGAAGGAAGCCCCAGGGTGAGCTGTAGACTCTTAGGGAAAAGGTCAAAACAAGACGACAACCAAATAGTAAAATGAACGAAGAGTGTTCTAACTGGCACATAAACGTGAACAAAGTGCTCAACCACTGGTGAAACAAAAGCAACTTAAAACAAGGCAGAATTTTTATTTGTTGGCATAGCAAAACTAGGGTCCGGCTACCCCAAGTATTGACAATGATGAGAAGAAGCGGTGTGAGAATTAGCAGATATGCTCACCTTGAAGAGCTATTTGGCAGTATCCAGTAAAGCCAAGATTCAGCAGTCTATAATTTTCCATCTCTTTATCTGGGTTACTTGCATGTATTTAATTTAGGGAAATCCAGTGCACTCCACACATAAAATGCATGCATCTTTTCGTAGGTCTGTTTTACTTCAATGAGAATTTATAAAGCAATATCCATGAGAAACTTCTAGGAAAGAACAGAAGCCAGTTTAGTCATAGTGTGGTGAGGATAAAGAGAGAGAAAATGGTAGATGCCATGAGCAGGTGGAGAGAAAACTTCTGTTTGTGCTGTTTTCTCTCCACTCATGGTCCAGCTGGATTAGTTTTTGACCTGTGGCTACCCAAGAGAATATTTATGTCTGTGTACAAGGAAACATGCAAGAGACGCCTATGCAATACTCCTTAGAAACAAATTAGAAGTAACCTAAATATTTACAGTGACAAAATCAATGAGGAGCTCCAAACCAGAAATTACCCACATGCCTATCAACAGTAGACTGGATAAATAAATTTCTATGTAATCATATAATGAAATACTTTATATCAATAAGAATGAGTAATCTATAGCAAATGTAAAATTATAGATGAAATATACAAACATAAAGCTAAACAAAATATTTTTAAATTTATATGAAGTATGACTACATATGAGCTTCCCTGATGGCTCAGCAGTAAAGAATCCACCTGCAATGCAGGAGATATGGGTTCGACACACAGGTTCAACCCCTGGGTTGGGAAGATTCCCTGGAGAAGGAAATGGCAACCTACTCCAGTATTCTTATTGAGAAATTCCATGGACAGAGGAGCCTGGCAGACTGCAGTCCATGGGGTTGCAAGAGTTGGAAAAAACATGGTGACTAAACCACCACCACCATGACAATATATGTGTGTGCATATATATAATATACATATACATACACGTGTACGTGTTTTACAATAGAATACTGCACAACATTTGAAAGGAATGGTTGCAGATAAGATGGCAAACTAGCATGGTGTGATGGTTAATTTTATATGTCAACTGGGGAGGTTGGTGCCCAGATATTTGGTGAAACATTCTCAGTGTGTCTGTGAGGATGTTTTGGGATAACATTAACTTTTGACTCATTAGACTGAGTAAAGCAGATGCCCTACCTGATGTTGGTGGCTTTCATTCAATCTATTGAAAATCTGAATAGAACAACAATGCCGATCCTGTCTGGAACAAGAGGGAACTCCTCCCACCAGACTGCTTTGAGCTGGGGCATTGGTTTCTTTCAAGGCTTTAGATTTGAACAGAAGCCTTAGCTCTTCATGGGTCTCAAGGCTGCAAGCTTTTAGACTGAAAACACGAATTAGCTCCCCTGGCTAGCTGACTACCGGTCGTAGGACTACAAGGCCTTTATGATCACAGGAGCCAATTCCCTAGAGTAAATCAGTTTCTCCCTCGATATATCTCTCATTGTTTCTGTTTTCTTTGGAGCAACCCCAGTATTAGACAAGGCCTCTGGCTCTTCACTTGAATTCATTCCTACTGCTGCTGCTGCTAAGTCGCTTCAGTCGTGTCCCACTCTGTGCGACCCCATAGACAGCAGCCCACCAGGCTCCTCTGTCCCTGAGATTCTCCAGGCAAGAATACTGGAGTGAGTTGCCATTTCCTTCTCCAATGCATGCATGCATGCTAAGTCGCCTCAGTCGCGTCCGACTCTGTGCGACCCTATGGACAGCAGCCCACCAGGCTCCTCTGTCCACGGGATTCTCTAGGCAAGAATACTGGAGTGGGTTGCCATTTCCTTCTCCGTTCATTCCTACAGATTTCACAAAAATAAGAAGAGAATTAATGAATTATAGAACTTAGAGTAAAACCATGTGATACCTGCTGCTGCTGCTGCTAAGTCGCTTCAGTTGTGTCTGACTCTGTGCGACCCCATAGACGGCAGCCCACCACGCTCCTCCGTCCCTGGGATTCTCAAGGCAAGAACACTGGAGTGGGTTGCCATTTCCTTCTCCAGTTGTGATACCTGTTAGAAAGGCTTAAATGATAAAGATGGGAACGTGTGTTTGTAAGGATTTGCAGGATGAAGAACCATCATACACTACTGAAGTGATTTAAATTGATACAAACATTTTCAATAAATTCTTGGCAGTGTTATCTAAAGTTCAACATATTCTCTGACCCAATAGTTTCCTCACTTAGGAAAATACCTGACACAAATGAATGCTTAATCAAAACAAGTAAAGATGAATAGAACAACTCTGTTTGAAATTGACCCTAATTGGAAACTACTCACATAATAATAGCCAAAACCCACAAAGATTCCAGGTGTCCATCAATGAAAGAATGGGTAAACAAAGTAGGATATATTCTTAAAATGGAATATTTTGTTTAAATATCTCTGTTCTCTGATGATAAGCTCCACGAGGGAGGGTACCATAGCTATTGTATTGACTGCTGTGTCTTTAGGGTCTAGCACAATGCTTGGCACACGTATAATAGGCATTAAATAGTTTTGCTGAATGAATGAACCCATCAGAATGCAAGTGGTTCCATGTGAGTGTGGTACTGTTACAAGGATGATCTTGAAACTTTTCTAATTTAACAAAAAAATGTAAATCACTGGGAACTGTCGGTACTTTGACTTTATTATTAATAATTCATTAATAACAATACCCACAAACCCAGCATATTGTGATGGTGCAGTAGAGAATCTTTGCGTTGAATATCCAGTAGTTCTGGGGGCTGGCTCATGGCAGAGTGCGACAGGTATGCTCACAGGAACTCTGTTTTGAGAGCACTGCTGCTGCTCCTAAGTCACTTCAGTCGTGTCGGACTCTGTGCGACCCCATAGACAGCAGCCCACCAGGCTCTACCGTCCCTGGGATTCTCCAGGCAAGAACACTGGAGTGGGTTGCCATTTCCTTCTCCAATGCATGAAAGTGAAAAGTGAAAGTGAAGTCGCTCAGTCGTGTCCGACTCTTAGCGACCCCATGGACTATAGCCTACCAGGCTCCTCGGTCCGTGGGATTTTCCAGGCAAGAGTACTGGAGTGGGTTGCCATTGCCTTCTCCGTTTGAAAGCACTGGTCTCAACTAAATGTATCACTAGAGACAGCCCATCCTTCCCCATCATGCCACCTCCCTAACACAAGACGTAGTTAATGGTGTGCTGACAGATTACAATGAAGTAAGCCTCAAAACTCTATGTTCCCTGCAGAAACTGGGAGCCCCTGTATTTTACATGCTCACTGCTTCGCAGGGCAGAGTTCTCAGTCCCGGCTGCACATTGGAATAACTGGGAGTGCTTTAGAAACTCTTAATGCTTGGGTAGCCTCCCCAAAGTTTCTGATTAGATTTTCTAGGGTGTCACCTGGGCATTAGGATATTTAAAGTCTCCCCAAGTGAGTCTAATGTGCTTCCAGGAATGTGAAACCCTGTCCTAGGAGGACAGCAAGCCACCTGGGTAGCATTTCTGTGATTTTTGGTGCCTGCCCACAGAGTTCATTCTGGGGGTGCTGTGCTGGTTGTCTGGCTTGTTTGGTCTTTAGCCCTGCGGGCTGTTCCTGGGGCTCATAGAACCCATAGTGAGCCTGATCTCATTTCTGGGCTCTGCTTTCTCAAGATCTAGTTTGAGCCACTGAACACCTGTCATCTCAGAGGAGCACAGGAGGGAGGGGAATTTTCTTTATCTTTGGACCACCGATTTTATACTTTTTCAACACCAGAAGTCATGGTTAACTTCCATTTTGGAGACCCTCAGATAAATAATTTGTTTCACATTTCTAGAACTAAGTATTACCTTTCTTAAAAAATATCCAACTAGAGCCTGAAAGAGATATGTTCCTGATGCAAAGAGCCAACTCATTGGAAAAGACCCTGATGCTGGAAAAGATTGAAGGCAGAAGAAGAAGAGGGTGACAGAAGATGAGATGGTTGGATGGCATCACTGATTCAGTGGACATGAACTTGGGCAAACTCTGGGATATGGTGAGGGATAGCAAAGCCTGGTTTGCTGCAGTCCATGGAGTGGAAAAGAGTTGGACGTGACTTGGCAAGTGAACAACAATAGCAAGAATCTGAAAGAAGATGTTTCAGGTCAGGGGGAGAGTATAGTTTCTAACACTCTCAGTTGTCTGTCCCTTAGATTTTCTCTGTCTTTGGTGTGGTTCAGTAATTCATTCTGCCTTTCTCAGGGTAGTGGGTCTCTCAGGTTAGTTCTCATATCTAAGAATGTAACAGATCCTGGACTAGGGCATGTCACTAAGATATCACCAAGGCTTGGTTGGAGACAGGGAGAAACTGCTTTACCAGGAACTGCTTTACCAGGTGCTTCTGGGGCACACTTTTTACTCTTCCTGCTTTTGGGCCACATTTAGGCTATGGGACTTTGGGGAAAAGGTGGTGTCTGGAGAGCTGGGGAGTTTCATCTTTTATTTTTTGTCCACTTTTGTCCCAGGTACATGCCCTGTTATCCTCTCCTCAGACTTCCCTACCCCTTCCCAATTTATCAGTCAAACATTTAGTTTGGAGGAAGGCACTTTATGTGGCCCAGGCAGGCAGTGAGACTGCCCCTTGTCCCTCACTGTCTTGGTTACTCTTCAATCTCTGGTAGCCCTTGAGATACGGGCAGTGTTCTTGCCCTAATGGAGAACCTAAAAATATCAGCTGAAACAAAAATGACCTTGGTAACCAATGTCAGGGACCACATGAAATCAGGCTGACTCTGTTCCCAGCTGGTCTCCCTTGCCAGAGTGGTTTGAAATTGGGCCTGGTCACTGAAAGTGGTTCAGTCGGGTCTGACTCTTTGTGACCCCATGGACTGTAACATGGCAGGCTCTGCTGTCCACAGGATTCTCCAGGCAAGAATACTGGAGTGTGTATTCCATTCACTTCTCCAGAAGATCTTCCCAACCCAGGGATCGAACCCAGGTCTCCTGCATTGCAGGTGGATTCTTTACCATCTGAGTCACCAGAGAGTTTTCCCAAATCCCAGGGCACCAATAAGCATGACACTGAATGGGCAGTCTAGGGGGACATGTCCACCACTGTTGACTATGAACTATTACTAGATGTCAGTAAAAGGACAGCTGGGCTCTAACTTGGTTCCCATAAAGTCCTCTGCCACTGGCTCACAAATGACTTCCCCTGCAGTAACCCTTTTCCTCCGAAGCAGTGACTGGTGTCACGCAATCTCTTTAGGCTTGACAGGCAGATGCCCTTGAGCTAAAAGTAATGGGATTTTACAAGGACTGAAGAAAAGGAATACATGAGTTTTATTTTGAAATAGTATTGACATATTTTGATCATTATGAAGAGACAAGATTTTCTTTTTTTTTTCCCCTGAAGCCTTTCTGTGTTCTTTACTCCCTGTTCTCAGCCTCTTCCCCTTCTAGATGAAGATTACCTTTCCCCCGTTACTGGCTCCCTTCTTCATCTCTACTATAATCCGCTTTGCTCAAAATCAGTCTCATATCAGATACATACCCCTTGGAGTTTTCTTGTAGCAGCACTTAAGTCTTAACCTTCTCAGGATGAAAAGCTCTACCCTAGGACAAGAATTTCAATTTCAGCAAATAGAATAATGGAGAGGTTTGGAAGAGAGATGCTCGGCGTTCCACAAATCCCCCCCAGCTTCCTGTTTCATACATTTATTTATGGGAGCCTTGGGTACAGTATTTATCCTTGAACACATATATTGTTTTCCTGAAATGCTAGATGGAAAGAGTTCATAGGCTTTGTAATAAAAATTATGGGCAAAATATTTAAACTTGTTTCTTATACATGTATTTTTAATGATTATTAGGGTCCAACTCAATAGGAATTGCCATTCTGCCTCATTGCAGTCTGAAAGCCCAAGGTTTCTAATTAGTCATATGTAAATGAGAGGGAGAGTTCTGGGCCTCCAACGTATCTCCTGAAATTCCCAGCACTCATTTGTTATTTGAAATCTTGGCATTTTCGTGTATTAACTGTGACCTGGGTTGTCAGCACCATCTGGATCCTAAGTTGGCTCTTCTGCTTTCTTTGTCCATGCACACCGGCAAGGCTCTCTTTCCTTGTCTGCTAACTGGGATGACAATAGCACCTGCATCATGAGGGTGTTGCAGAATTCAATGGGAAAATGCTTATCCCTTAATGTTAATTGCCTTCCATTGTTCCTTCACCTTCTTAATCATGACTATTATTTTTTACATGTGTAAGTTTTGGGGGGCTCTCCACTTAGTGTTCAAGTTCCTAAAGGGCAGTCGCTGCCCCTTTTCTTTTTGTGTCTTCTGACAACACTGACCTTCATCTGAACCCTGTGATCTTCATTTCACTGTGGTCCCGAAATGGCTTATTGCAAGTAACCATCATTCCCCATGTGACTGAGATTATATTCACAGATGCCTCCTTGACTTCTACACCAAGGCGAGACACAGACACTCCAATTCTCTTTCTTTGTCTCCTAAATGGTTAGCTAAGCTGTTTAGTCCCCACTGGTCAATTGGAATAAAATGCTGGTGAAAACAAACTTTGTTAAGAATCTGTCCTTCTCGCAGGCTAAACTTGGGTGGCCCTCAGCCCAAGTTGGCTTACAACCCCTCCTTAACAGCTTTTCACTGGAATAGGATGATGGTGCTCTTATCAAATTGTGCCCATCTGTCCATCCCCCTTATTCATGCTCGCTTCTTTCCAGACTAATAACTCCTTTTTGTCTAACCCTAGACACACCTGCAGATCTCCTGGGGGCAGGGGGACACTCTCTTATTTGCGAGTGGTCCTTTCCCCATCTTGCCACGATCCTTTCAAGTAAAACCACTTCTTACCAAAGTCCCAAATTGTTCTTTGACAGCTCCAAACTGCTCAAAAATGCATGTTGTACTGAATTGAATTTGTTATTGGTCATAAATATGTTTAAGCAATTGTTATGTGAGGGATACATAATTCAGATGATGTGGGAAAGTTCATGGTTCTGTTGGAGAGAACAGATATGACCCTCCAGGTTACATCACAGAAGGAGTGTGAAATAACATCAAAGCAGGAAATGACACAGGCAGTGTGTGCTTCATCTCCAAGTGAAGAGTAAAGAGAATGAATTATTTTGACATCCAAGGAAGCTATGATCATAGTTTTGAGGTTTAAATTTGGGTTTTGCTGTTTTTAATTACTTTGGATGAAGCAAATAACTTTTTTTTTTTTTTTCTTACCAGTGTGGAGACTGGTTGAATAAGGGTGGGTTTAAGACAAAGGAAATTAGCTTCCTCTTGGTGGGATTTTGATTCTCTGAAGCCAAAATGCTCTACTGCCTGCAGAGGCCAAATTTCTCATGGTTACAGTGCTAATAGACACTCCATCATCTGTGACTTTTCTCTCAAAGGGAAGAGCTGATAGCTGATACTGGCGGTAGCCATGATGTTGCATACATGATCTAAGTTAGATACATTACAGCTGTTGCGCTGGAACTTTTAATCTTTAAGTGCCTATTGTAGAATCTATGTAAATACGTGTTGGTTAGAGGAGTTTTAATTATGTGCTAAGAGTAGGAAAGGATTTGGGGGGAAGAAATAGGAAATTCCACCTAATCACTGTGCTGAGGGCTTACCTTTGTCATATTTAATTCTCAGAATATTACTTACAATGTGTACAAGTTCCCTAGTAAAGTACAGAGAGATTTGGGTAAAGGAGATCTTTTTAAGTAGTAACAAAGAATTAGAAACAATCACTGACTCTGTGTTGGTTAACTTTTCCTAGTCCCTCAATTTTTCCGTTGTATTCTGATGTGGTTGTGAGGGCGCTGAATCATTAGTATGAAATAATAGTGTCCTCTGAGAGAAAATTGCTTTGAAGGCAGAGATAAATCCTTGGGATCCTGGACAAAAGATAAATGCAGAGTATTACATCTGGTAATTGCTTGCTGTAATAGGCATAGAAGTTACTCATGTTACAGTGTTTAAGACATACACTCTCATAAAGAAATGGAATGCAAAAAAAAAAAAAAGAAATGGAATGCAATGTTCTTCTTTAAAGAGGACACTGGGAGAAATATGAAATAGTAAAACTTGTCTACTTTAAATAAATACCTGAACACGCAAAAATGCAAGTTGTATTAACTGCTAATGTATTCCTCAGTCCCCAGGTGAGATCCTGCCATATACTTGGCTTTGCGTTCTACTTTTTAACTTTACACATTGTAGGCTTTTAAATCAATAAATATGATGGTTATTTTTAGTGTCTCTCTGTAATGCAAATGTTATGTTCCCATGATCTATTCAGTCATCTTAACAATAACTGAGAGTTTAAGTTGTTCGAACTTTCAGAAATTGTACACTGAACACAAGTCTTTGAGTACTTGTCTGATAAATTTCTCAAAATATTTTCTTGAAGTATAATTGCTGATTTTTTTTATTCCTTATTCTGTCTCCATTTTGCTGTTTTTTAAATCTGAACCCTTGGATTAAATAATGAACATTTATTTTCATTCATTCATGCTTAAGGCAATGAATTTTCCTCTGATTATGCTTTTAGCTAGGTCATGTAGATTCTGATATGTCCTAGTCTTATTTTTATTATTTCCTACAATCTATGTAATAGATGCTTTGATGTCTTCTTATAGCAAAAAGTTACTTGAGTGACTTCTAAATGTTGCTATCTTTGTTCAGTCCAATGTAAATTCCTATTTTTATTTTTTGAATTTTGTTTTAAAAAGCCAAAAATCTACATTTTGAAATGTTTAAAAATTTTCATATGATCAATTTTGAAAAATAATCCATGGAATTCTATTTACAAGACAATTACACACACGAAAACTTTTGTATGCATATCTGTCAGGACACCCATATTAGTTTTATTGTATTCTTTAGAACCTCTATTTCCTTACCTTTTGATTTTTGTCTAATGGTTTTTCAAAGACCCAGAGAAGTTTGGTTATGTTTTCTATTGTAAACGAAATTCTGTAAATGCCATCTGCATTTCTTGTAGGTTTTTACCTGTACTGTTTAGTGTTGTATTATTGTTATAGAAAAATTTATGACATGTACTTATGTTGGACTATATCATTTTGCTCTAAGGACCCTCTGTAAAGTGCACATAATTATAGTCTGTGCTTCCTAGGGTTGCTGTAATGGTCAAACAAGTTGCTGTTTGTGAAGGGTTCAGTGCAGTAGCTAGTGTGTTGTTATTCTTGTTAATGGTAGTTTAATTTATATTTAGAACTGTCTTCAACTAAAAGAAAATTTTAACTAATATCTTTAATTTAAAACAAAATTATTTATTTGGCTGCATTGGGTCTTAGCTGTGGCACGCAGGGTCTTTGCTGTATCATGTGGGATCGTTCGTTGTGGAGAACGGACTCTCTAGTTGTGGTGCACAGGCTTCGGGAGTTGCAGTGCACGGGCTCAGTGGATCTGCGGGTACGTGGGATCTTAGTTCCCTGACCAGGGATTGAACCCATGTTCCCTGCATTGCAAGGTTGCTTCTCAACCACTGGACCACCAGGGAAGTCCCTCTTTAAGGTTTTAATGTCTATTCTCTCCTGAAGTCCCCAGAACACTATTGCGCTTTCTTTGGTTCTCAGTTTGTGTCATCCATATCTACTTCTGGTCACATTCACCTCTTTCTCCTTTTCCTCTGCATTGTGATTTCTTCAATCCCATTTTGATCAGGAGTAAACTAGTTTTGAGTCTGTATTCTTTTTTTTATTTGTTTGAACACCACTTGTAATTATTATAATGATGGCATTATTAACGAACTTCTTGAATTGTCTCTTTAGCACTACCAGACTTTTTAAATATGATTCTGTCTTTTTATACTATCATCTCATATTTTGTTTCCAGTTAAGCTCAGTTTTGATAGCTGAAAAAAGGGATATAATATCAACCTCATAAGATCATTTATGTGGTATAATGATATAACACACTTATTAATAGAACAATAGCTGATGTATAGCAAATGTTAAATATATAACCCAAGGGTTTTAAAAATTTGTTAAAAAAGACTAAATTTTATATTTCTTAAAGTAATTTTCAAGTAATAATCTTTCTTTATGCATGTTATGTTTTTTCACCTTTCATTTCTCAGAACTTTGAAACTAATTCCATATTCTGTCTTTCTAAATAGTTTTATTATGATATATTAAATAATTTACACACTGTACAATTTGCCAACTTAAAGTATATAATTCAATTGACTGAGTAAATTTATGAAGTTGTAGAACCATCATCGCCACAATCCAATTTTAGAACATTTTCATTATCCAAAAAGAACCTCTTACATCGATTTGCAGTTGTTCCTCTTATTCACCTCAGCCCCAGAAACCACTAATTAACTTTCTCTATATATATATTTGTCTTTTCTGGACACTTTATGTAAAGGGATCATAAAATATGTTGACTTTTGTGTCTGGCTTCTTTCACGCTGCATAATGCTTTTGAAGCACATACATATTGTAGCGTACATCAGTGTTTTTTTGTTTTAATGCTGAAAGTGTTTTATTGTACGGATATTCCCAATTTTACTTATCCATTCACCAGTGGATTGACTTTGGGGTCATTTCCACTTCTGGTGAGTTTGAATAATGCTGCTATAAACATTCATAGATAAACCTCGTGTTTGTCTTTGCAAACAAATGTTTTTATCTCTCCTGAATAGATTACTAGTAGTGGAAGTTTTGAGTTGTATGGTAAATATATGTTTAATTTTTTGCTTATTTAGTTTAATTTTTGAAACATATAAGAGTATCACATACTCAAAAATGGAAACAAATTTTAAAAATTTGTTTGTAAAACATAAAAATAAAAAGTATTGAAATATCAAATTTTCCACTTTATTCTATATTTTAAAATTTTGCTGTTTTTTAGGAGTTGTTTTAGGTTCACAGCAAAATTAAGGGAAGGCAGAGATTTCCCATGTACTCCCTGCCCTCAAATATACATAGACTCTCCCATTATCAGCCTCTTTCACCAGAGTGGTGCATTTGTTACCACTGATGAACTTACATTACATAATCACCCAAAGTCCATATTTTATATTATGGTTCAGTCTTGGTGTTTTACCTTCTATGGGTTTAGATGTATGTGGAATGACATGTATGTACCATTATAATATCACACAGAGTATTTTCACTATCTTAAAAATCTTCTGTGTTCTGCCTATTTATCCTTTCTCGCCCAGCCCTGACAATCACTGATCTTTTTACTGTCTCCAGTTTTAGTTTTAGAAGAGTTTCGTCTTTTCCATAATATAATGTAATTGGAATCATACAATATAGAACCTTTTCACATTTGCTTCATTTAATAATATACATTTAACATTATTTGATACCTTTTCATAGCTTGATAGCTCATTTTTTTAGTGCTGAAAAATATTTCATTGTCTGATTATACCACAATTTATTTATCCATTCACCTACTGAGGAACATCTTGATTGCTTCCAAGTTTGGGCAATTATGAATCAAGCTGCTCTAAACATGTGTGCAGATTTCTGTGTGACATGAGTTTTCAATTTCTTTAGGTAAATACCAGTGATCCTGGATCATATGGGAAGAGTGTGTTTAGTTTGTTAAGATGCTGGCAAACTGTCTTCCAAAGTGGCTGTATCATTTTGCATTCCCACCAGCAATGAGTGAGGGTTTCTGTCCCTCCACATCCTGACCAGCACTTGGAGTTGTCAGTGTTCCAGATTTGGGCCACTCTAATAGGTGCCTTGTGTGTGTCCACACACCTTTTTGTATCTCACTGCTTTAATTTGCATTTCCTTGATGACATGATGTAAAGCATTTTTCCATGTTTATTTGCCATCCATATGTCTTTCTAGTGAAGTGTCTGATAAAATCTTAGACTCATTTTTTTCAAATGAAGAGTTCTCTGTATATTTTGGATAACAGTCCTTTTTCTGAGGTGATTTTTGCAAATATTTCCTCCCAGTCTGTGACTTGTCTTTGTGTTGCCTTGATAGTGTATTTTGCAGAGCAGAAATTTTTAATTTTTTTTTTTTTAAATATATACAATGGAATATTTACTTAGCCATCAAAAATGAAATAATGCCATTTGCACCAACTTGGAAAAAAACAGAGATCATCATACTAAGCAAAATAAGCCAGAGAGAGAAAGACAAATACCATATGACAACACTTATATGTGGAATCTGAAGTATGACACAGATGAACTTACTTACAAGACCAAAAAGACACACAGATACAGAGAACAAACTGATGGCCAAAGGAGGGGCAAACTCCCAAAGCTTAAAGTTAATTGGAATTAGTAGGTGCAAATTATTATATATAGGATGGATAAATGATGTCCTACTATATACCACATGGAACTGTATTCAATACCCTGTATATAAGCCATAATGGAAAAAATATGAAAAAGAATATATTGGATAATTGAGTCACTTTGCTGTACAGAAGAGAAATTAACACAACAGAGTAAATCAACTATTAAATATTTTTTTAAAAAATCAAAACTTTCTAAATTTAAGTTGGCTTCAAAACTTGGCTTGCATGGATATCTTAATTCTTTTAATTTTTTTTTAAGTTAAAGCTAATAATTTTTAGAGTTCTTCCTTTTTTTCTCTTGGAACAAACTGATGGTTCTGTAATTCACTTTTAACTAAGGATGATTTTACCTGCTCCTAGCATGTAAACCAATAGTAATAATTCTAATATACTCTGATTCATGTGCATTAGTTTTCTATTGCTGCCATAACAAATCCCTACAAACTTAGTGGCATAAAGCAAAGTTATTATTTTATAATTCTGAAAGTCAGAAGTAAAAAAGTCCCTTATGAGATTAAAAAGAAGTTGTCCACAAGGCTGCATTTTTTTCTGGACTCTATAGAGACTAATCCATTCCCTTGTCTTTTCCAGATTTTAGAGACTGCCCACATTCCTTGGCACATGGCCCCTTTCAGCACCTTTAAATGAGCAAAAGAAAATTGAGCCCTTCTTACACCACATCAATTCAAGCTTTCCTCCACAGTCATCCTTCCCTCTGACTCTCTTCTGATTCCTTCCATTTTTAAGGACCCTTGTGAGTGTACTGACTCTGCCTGGATAATCTAGGATAATCTCCCCATCTCAATGTCCTTAACATAATTGAATCTGCAAAATCCCTTTTCCATGCATGTAAACATAATCAAAAGTTCCAGGGATTATAATCTGGGCTCCACTCATTGGAGACATTCTTGGGAGATGTTCATCAAATTCAGCATCTGATGGGTTATAACCAACCTAGACAACATATTAAAAAGCAGAGACATTACTTTGTTAACAAAGGTCTGTCTAGTCAAGGCTATCATTTTTCCAGAAATTTTTAATTTTAATGAAGTCCAGATTATTCATAATTTTTTCCTGAATTATATCTTTGATTTTTTATCTAAAGAGTCATCACCATACTCTCATACATCTTGTGTATATTTTCCTAGATTAGTACTTAAGTATATAGTTGGTGGGGGGCAGGCTAATGTAAATGGTTTTAAGTTTTAAATTTCAAATGCCACTTATTGCTGGTGCATAGGAAAGCAATTGACTTGTGTATAGTAACCTACTAGCCTTTTATCTTGCAACCTTGCCATACGGGCTTGTTACAGGAGGATTTTTTCCCCTTTCTTGTTTTTTGGTCTATTCTTTCAGATTCTCTACATACACAGACAATATATCATCTGTGAACAAAGGCGGTTTTATTTCTTCATTCCCAATCTGTATAAATCTTCTTTTCTTGCCTTATCTTATCATGCTAGCTAGGACTTACAGAAACATGTTGCAATGAATCACGAGAGAAGACATCCTTGCCTTCTTCCTGATCCTACTCAGAAAGCTTTGTTTCTCACCTTTTACTATGATGTCAGCCACAGATTTTTGTAAACCTTCTTTATTAACTTGGCTTTGCAGGTGGCATAGGAGTAAAGAATCTCCCTGCCAATCCAGGAGATGCAAGAGACATACTTTCAATCCCTGTGTTGGGAAGATCCGCTGGACTGGGAAATGGCATCCCACTCCAGTATTCTTGGCCTGGAAAATTCCATGGGCAGAGGAGCCTGGCCGGATACAGTCCATGGGTCACAAAAAGTCAATACAACTGAGCACAACACTGTTACAGTTTATCAACTTGAGGAAGTTCCCCTCTATCTTAGCTTGCAGAAAGTTTTTAATAATGAACAGGTGTTAGATTTTTACCAAATGTCTTTTCTGCATCTATTGATATGATTGTGTGGAATTTTTTTTTTAGCATGTTGATGTAATGGATCACATTAATTGATTTTAGAATATTGAACAAGCCTGACATACATGAAATAAAATCTCACTTAGTTGTGGTATGTTTAATTTCTAAGGAACTACCAAACTGGGCATTGCAGCCATGAAATTAAAAGACGCTTACTCCTTGGAAGGAAAGTTATGACCAACCTAGATAGCATATTCAAAAGCAGAGACATTATTTTGCCAACAAAGTCCATCTAGTCAAGGCTACGGTTTTTCCTATGGTCATGTATGGATGTGAGAGTTGGACTGTGAAGAAAGCTGAGAGCCGAAGAATTGATGCTTTTGAACTGTGGTGTTGGAGAAGACTCTTGAGAGTCCCTTGGACTGCAAGGAGATCCAACCAGTCCATCCTAAAGGAGATCAGTCCTGGGTGTTCTTTGGAAGGACTGATGCTAAAGCTGAAACTCCAGTACTTTGGCCACCTCATGTGAAGATTTGACTCACTGGAAAAGACTCTGATGCTGGGAGGGATTGGGGGCAGGAGGAAAAGGGGACAACAGAAGATGAGATGGCTGGATGGCATCATGGACTCCATGGACGTGAATTTGAGTGAACTCTGGGAGTTGGTGATGGACAGGGAGGCCTGGCGTGCTGCAATTCATGGGGTCGCAAAGAGTTGGACACAACTGAGCAACTGAACTGAACTGAACCAAACTGGGCATACCAATTTTATAGTTGTCCCGCCAGCAATTTATGAGGATCTAGTTTCTTCACATCATCTCCTCTGCTTATTGTTATATGTCCTTCTGACAATAGCCATGTATTTGATATAAACTGGTATCTTATGTGGTTTTGATTTCATTTTCCAATCACAGCACGCCAGGCCTCCCTGTCTATCACCAACTCCCGGAGTTTACTCAAACTCATGTCCATCGAGTCAGTGATGCCATCCATCTATCTCATTCTCTGTCATCCCCTTCTCCTCCTGCCCCCGATCCCTCCCAGCATGAGTCTTTTCCAATGAGTCAACTTTTCGCATGAGGTGGCCAAAGTACTGGAGTTTCAGCCTTAGCATCAGTCCTTCCAATGAACACACAGGACTGATCTTTAGGATAGACTGGTTGGATCTCCCTGCAGTCCAAGGGACTCTCAAGAGTCTTCTCCAACACCATAGTTCAAAACCATCAATTCTTCAGCACTCAGCTTTCTTCACAGTCCAACTCTCACACCCATACATGACCACTGGAAAAACCATAGCCTTGACTAGACGGACCTTTGTTGGCAAACTAATATCTCTGCTTTTGAATATGCTATCTAGGTTGGTCATAACTTGCCTTCCAAGGAGTAAGCGTCTTTTAATTTCATGGCTGCAATCACCATCTGTAGTGATTTTGGAGCCCCCCAAAAACAAAGTCTGACACTGTTTCCACTGTTTCCCCATCTGTTTCCCAAGAAGTGATTGAATGTCTTTTCATGTTCTTATCAGTCATTTGTATACCTTCTCTGGTGCAAATCTTTTGCCCATATTAAAATTGTTATTTGTCTTTTTATTGAGTTTAAAGACTTCATTATATATCTGGGTTCTATATGTATTATTGTTGTTTATTGCCTTATCCTCTTAGAAAGGGAGGTAGTCTATACAGCCTTTCCATTTCCATATATTGGCATGGCAGATGCTTTCTTACTGAAAAGAGCACATTTATATTAACAATGTGTCATGTAGACTGAGGACCACAAGGAAAGGGCAGAAATTCAGAAAGTCAGATCTCTGGGACTTTTCTTTCTGCACATTCTCTCATATTCTAAACTATTTAATGTGATACCAAATTAAAAGAGTATCATAATAGAAAAAAGTATCATTGGAGTTACAGATTTTTCTCTTAATTCAGGATGAATCAACCTCATTTGTGAGAATTGTGTTAGTGGTTTTCAACTTTGGATAGACTTTGAATCACCTGGTGAGCCTTATACGTAATCACTGCCTATGATCAACCACCAGATTTTGCTGTAAACACCTGGGGTACAGCTCGGATAATGGGGAGTTTTAAACGTTCTCCAGGTGATTCTAGTGTGCTGTCAAGGTTGAGAAGTACTGAGTTAAGCAAAGCAGTTGTGCCTGTGGTTTTCTGTCTGTTGACAATAGATAACTCACCTCTACAGACTTAGTTGGCAAGTAAATCGGTTCTTATTTCACCTGTGATGTGAGTTCATGGTGTGCCTGCATTCGTCATGTGTACGTGAGCATGTGGTTTCCACTCAAGTCAGAGGGAGAAGGCACTGCAGTTAAGACACTATTCAGAAACTGTCTAAGAAATGTGGAAAATGGGTACTCAGCCTTCAACTAAACTTTTCCTCAAATTTTTCCTGCATGCAGTGGGTAGAGAGGTAGGGAAAATGTTGCCATCTGACCTACATTCTGCACTTCACGTACTTTCCATAACACTGTGTCAGTGATTCTCAACCATTAATGTGCTTCAGAATCACCTGGAGACCTAATGAAGAACAGAGATACAGACACATTAAATATTAATGGTTGGTGCAAGTATTAACTATTAATAGGTAAAAACCTGGGCCTCTGTATTTTGATCAAGTTTCTCAGGTGATTCTGGCATATCAAAGTCTGAAAATCATTACACTAAGGCATTTTCTTGAGAACTTTAATTAGAAGGTTCTTATAAAGGAGGTTTGTGGTCCGTTTTGATGCATATTCTGCTGTAATTCAAACTTAGATTATACATAGAGATTTCTTGAGCTGCTGTCATCCTAGTTTACTTGATTTTTGTGTTTGGAATGCATTATATGTATCAAACACTAAGCATAGTCAAAAGCATAACAATACAGAACAGCGGTTCATAAATGTGTTTAATCCCATAATTTGTTCTTGCCTAAAAGTCTGGCAGCAGCAGCAGCAGCAAAAGTCTGGAGGTGTTCTGATTGCATATTGTTGTGTAACAAACCACTGAAAAACTTACTGGCACAAATCAACTATTTTATTGGGCTTACAGACTCTGTGAATCAAGAATTTGGACAGGACACTGCAGAAATCATTTGTCATTACTCCATGATGTCTGGGGCCTCCATAGGAGAATTTGAAAACTAGGTAATTTAAATGACAGCAGGTTAGAATATTTTTGAGAACTTTAAACTCATATTTTGGTACTTGAGCTGAGATGTCTCCATGCTGAACTTAGTGGGGACTGTTGACCTGAGTGCCTACACATAGTCTTTCCAAGCTTGAGCTTCCTCATAGCATGGCAAACCCAGGGTAATTGAATATCTTGCATGGTGGCTCAGGGATCCAACGTGAGTATTCCTACAAATAATGTCAAACTAAATGCGCTGTGACTTTGGATGCAATGTTGCCAGGCATATCTGGGTAATTTCAGTTTCAGAGAAAAGGTTTTTCAAAGTCCACAGTTCATGTCAATGATTTCAATTTCTACTTTTATATCTTTCTCAAGTATAAGAGCTTCTCAGTCAATTATTTTTTCTTATCTGAATTGCCATCTTTTCTTCTTGTCTCTTCACACTTAGGTGACAAATTTGTATCAGAATCATAACATCATGCTCCATATTGTTACACTAAACTCTATTTTAAATGAGAATGCTGTAAAGAATCTTAGAAATAACAATGTTGAGGTGACTTTGTTGAAAATGAAATTAGTAAACCCAATCTCCTGTCACTCAAATAAAGGAAAATTCATTGCTCTAACACAGGATGATATCAGGTCTCCTGGATATGTCAGCTAAAGAGGAGGTTTTGTCTGATTAAGAGACCACCTAGGCCTCCCCAAGAATGTCTTCATTTTTCACTGTTTCGGAGAATGCATCAGCCATTTGATCTATGGAATGTATCTAAGGCAGAGAAAAGAGAAATTAAAATTCTTAAGGTAGGGAGACAAGGGAATGAACAGTCCCTGATCTCAGTAAGTCCAGCCAGTTACAGAGTTTCTGCAGAGCTAATGAAACAATACCAAAATGTCTCTTGGCAACAATACCCCCTGGACCATATAAGAAAGGGATCAGATTGATGCTCCAGTTTCTAGCAAGCAAGGTGGTGAAGTCAGCTGTTAGCTGGATGTGGGGTGTATCTGGGGAAGTCTTGGTTAGTTGTTATGTCCCTGCTTAGTACAAAATCAGAGAGAGAAGGTTATAGTGAGCTAGAATTTTATCTTGCCTGAGGAATAAGTTTAGAATAACAAGATTTCTGTTCTGTATATGCTGACATACTTCTGGTTATCTGAGAACCAGAGTTATTATCCTAGTTTCAAAAAAACATCTCCCCAAGGTAAATGCCGTAGTCAGTGTACCATCCCAGTGATTCAGAAGGCAAGATAGCAGTGCCCATGTGTGTTTGACTGGAGTAGCAATGATGGAAACAGCCCTTAAGGCTTCCTTACTACCTGCTTACTGCCTCCTGCTGCTGCTGCTACTGCTGCTAAGTCACTTCAGTCATGTCCGACTCTGTGCGACCCCATAGACGGCAGCCCACCAGGATCCCCTGTCCCTGGGATTCTCCAGGCAAGAACACTGGAGTGGGTTGCCATTTCCTTCTCCAATGCATGAAAGTGAAAAGTGAAAGGGAAGTCGCTCAGTCGTGTCCTACTCTAGCGACCCCATGGACTGCAGCCCACCAGGCTTCTCCATCCATGGGGTTTTCCAGGCAAGAGTACTGGAGTGGGGTGCCATTGCCTTCTCCGTACTGCCTCCTACCTCGCTCAGTGTGCTCTCCAGTGACTTTTTCTAACTTCATCTCAAACTTACATTCTCAGAACTCACACCTCTGTCCTATACTCTCGTGCTTACTCCTGCTTGATCTGCCTTCTCCAACTTCCCCTTTCTTTCCTGACTTTGTTATAGCAGTCTTGGCTTTAGATCTATGAATTCGATTTTAGGAACCTGCCTACACTCTTTCTTGCGATGCTCTCTGGAGCAGCTACTCTGAGTGAGACCATGATTGATGATGACTCCACAATGAAACAGAAACTGGAGCAGTAGCAGTGGAGTTATTCAGGTTGCCTTTTTCCTTTACTCCCCATCAACTATAATGTAAATACGATCTACAGTGGATTTGGCCTTTCTGTCTGAAAATGGTGGACAGAATTAGGGTCCCAGAGGTGGCATGGGCAAAGCAGACCTGGTGATGAAGAAGAGTAAAGGACGAGTTTGCCCACAACTTAAGCTATGGGCTATTCAGATATGGCAAGGAGATTGTGGGGTATGACTGGGGGTTTAGGGAAGCATCATCACACTTGTTTTTTTTTCTAGATCAGAAATGTAGGGCCCATACTGACACCTAACAGCAAATTTCTCTTACTTTCTTTGGGGCATTGATAGGATAATTTCTTATATATAGAGACACACATATACAAATATCAAAAGATATGTAATTTTAAGCAATATGGGTTTTAAATGAAAACGTTTGACTCAATATAATTCTCAAAGAGTAATTTTCAAAGAAATGCTTTCAGATAATACAATTTCCCTTCCTCTTTGTAGAAATCAAACTAGGGACACTTGGGCTTTGGGGTACCTGGCTCAAAAATAAATGACACAACCTGTTCTTTTTATCCACTCTTTCTGTAAAACTAAAATAATTATGTGGAGCTTTCATTGGGATTTTCCTAAAGCCTCTTCCCCTATGCCCCATGCTTGTTCATTTTCACTGCTTTTTTTTTTTTTTATTGAATAGGGCTCTTTAAAAAATAAAATAATGAATTAGGGGATAATGGAAAAGGGTGTTATATCTTATTTCCTTAAGTATATTACACATTTTCTAGGAGGCAGGAATGTGCCTTCTCCTCTTTGTATCTCCCAAGTCACCCAGATAAGTGTCTCTCCCACGCAGGCTCTCGACTGGAATTAATAGACTCTGTCATGTGGTCATGTCTACCCTCACTGTCCCACCTGCTATTTACATCTGCTTGATGGTCAAAATCTGCCTGTGCTCCTCTTCAGTGCTTTTTTTGGAATATCTGTTTCTTTTCATCTCCAACATTCTAATCTTACTTCAGGCCACCATCCTTCCCTCATCTGAATTACTGAAACAGTCTGACACAGTTCGCCTTGCTTCAAGGTCTTGGTTTGGAGTTTGATCTCTTTCATCTTAGTCCCATATCACTCTGTTTTATCTCTGCCATGTGTTACAGAGCGTGTTATTATCCCCCTTCCTGCTCTCTGGCCTTGTGGGTGAGATTAGCACACATTTGGTACAGGGTGAACATCTGTTGAATAAGGATCAGTGCAGCCATCTCTAGCTGTTTCAGTGGATTACAGGTGGATACCTGAGAGTTTCACGTTTAGTGGCCCTGTTACTATCTACAGTGGCTACAGGATACAGTCAATGCTGAAATTAATTAGACTGAGTAAAGGATGAAGTCACCATGGTTGTTAAACCTTAACATAAACACATTGTTTTTAAACTCAGAATAATGTAAAATTTAGAGCATGAAATAACAAGAGAAAGGTGAAAAAGAAACTGATATTTGTTACATTTCTTTTATGAGTCAGTGAAATTGAGTGCTTTATACATGTTATTTCTTTCATTCTTCAGAAAAATATGCTGAGATAGATTTTTGCCTTCACATTTCACAAATAAGGAAATTGAGGAAACAGTACTATGCCCAGCAGGTTATGGAACTGGAATTTGTCTCAGGTAGTCTGATACCACATCCACAATCATTCTAATATTCTGTAGTGGTCTAAGTGGATGCTATAAACTCTGATGTTGTAGCTGATGTAGCTTGTAATTTAAATGTTCTTTTTCTGGGTTCTTTAGAACATTGACTAGCATAAAAAATCATTCACAGTGAACCAAGAAGCCTATTTGTCAACCATGAAGTGTCACTCACAACAGGCAGGTCCCTCTAGGAACCTTCTGGTGCTGCTGCTGCTGCTGCTAAGTCGCTTCAGTCGTGTCTGACTCTGTGCGACCCCATAGACGACAGCCCACCAGGCTCCCCTGTCCCTGGGATTCTCCAGGCAAGAACACTGGAGTGGGTTGCCATTGCCTTCTCCAATGCATGAAAGTGAAAGGTGAAAGTGAAGTCACTCCATCGTGTCCGACTCCTAGCAACCCCATGGACTGCAGCCCACCAGGCTTCTCCGTCCATGGGATTTTCCAGGCAAGAGTACTGGAGTGGGTTGCCATTGCCTTCCCCTAGGAACCTGGGGGATGGCAAACCTAGTTGTCTGATGCTTCTTGGGAACAAGGTCCATTCTTGACCATGGACGTGCTCTGTGATGACAGGTGGAAAATGTTGATCAAGTCATTTTCATTTGGTGGGCTTGTGCCTTCTCTTTGCAATTGTGAAATAAAATCCAGGCTTAAAATTTTTTAACATGTGGGATTTATGCACCTGGGGATCCTCAGCTTGGATCTTTCCCCAGGTCAGATGAAAACACAAATCAGTAGTCCCCTGATCCAGAAAAATCAGTCAGAAGTGATGGGGGGTCAGCCTGCTGTTGGTGACTCTGGGAAAATTGTTGTTAGCTCAGGTAAATGAGTACTAACACATTGTGTTCTAGGAATCTCAAATTGTCTGCTACAACTTTAAATTTTATAATACCAAGTCAGATGGGAAAACTGAAACTATTGTAGAAATCACCCTTAGTTCATAAAACACCATTTCTGTTCTATAGTAGGAAAAAACCCTTTGTTTACCCAATCTTTTCATTTTCACATAACTCATTTTAAACTCAATCCCTGAATTTTCTTCTGCTTTTTCTTCCCATTTCTCTGACATCATCACTTTGTCTCTACTATGGGCTTGTGAATCCCTGATGGCACTCCAGCTTCTAATTCTCAGTTATCTTCTGGGCTTCTTCTAGGAGAAGGTTGGGAGCTTTTAAAGACCTCTTTGAAGGTCTTAGATGGGTTGGTCTTGCTATACTCTTACTAATCCATAGCAGTCTACCTATCTTGATGTGAGGCACTTTGCATGGCTGTCTTCTCTCTGAGTTTCAGACCAAAAGTGTAGTGCAAGCCCTCTGGAATACAGATCTCCAAGCCGATTCTATCTCAGTTCAGTTCAGTTCAGTCACTTAGTCGTGTCTGACTCTTTGCGACCCCATGAATCCCAGCACGCCAGGCCTCCCTGTCCATCATCAACGCCTGGAGTTCATTCAAACTCATATGCACCGAGTTGGTGATGCCATCCAGCCATCTCATCCTCTTTCATCCCCTTCTCCTACTGCCCCCAAACCTTCCCAGCATCAGGGTCTTTTCCAATGAGTCAACTCTTCTCACGAGGTGGCCAAAGTATTGTAATTTCAGCCTCTGCATCAGTCCTTCCAATGAACACCCAGGACTGATCTCCTTTAGGATGGACTGCTTGGATCTCCTTGCAGTGCAAGGGACTCTCAAGAGTCTTCTCCAACACCACAGTTCAAAAGCATCAATTCTTTGATGCTCAGCTTTCTTCACAGTCCAACTCTCACATCCATGCATGACCACTGGGAAAACCATAGCCTTGGCTAGATGGACCTTAGTTGGCAAAGTAATATCTCTGCTTTTGAATATGCTATCTAGGTTGGTCATAACTTTCCCTCCAAGGAGTAAGCGTCTTTAAATTTCATGGCTACAGTCACCATCTGTGGTGATTTTGGGGCCCTCAAAATAAAGTCAGCCATTGTTTCCCCATCTATTTGCCATGAAGTGATGGGACTAGATGCCATGATCTTCGTTTTCTGAATGTTGAGCTTTAAGCCAACTTTTTCACTCTCCACTTTCACTTTTATCAAGAGGCTTTTCAGTTCCTCTTCACTTTCTGCCATAAGGGTGGTGTCATCTGCATATCTGAGGTTATTGATATTTCTCCTGGCAATCTTGATTCCAGCTTGTGCTTCTTCCAGCCCAGTGTTTCTCATAATATACTCTGCATATAAGTTAAACAAGCAGGGTGATAATATACAGCCTTGACGTACTCCTTTTCCTATTTGGAACCAGTCTGTTGTTCCATGTCCAGTTCTAGCTGTTGCTTCCTGACCTGCACATAGGTTTCTCAAGAGGCAGGTCAGGTTCTGGTATTCCCATCTCTTTTAGAATTTTCCACAGTTTATTGTGATCCACATAGTCAAAGACTTTGGCATAGTCAATAAAGCAAAAATAGATGTTTTTCTGGAATTCTCTTGCTTTTTCGATGATCCAGCTGATGTTGGCAATTTCATCTCTGGTTCCTCTGCCCTTTCTAAAACCAGCTTGAACATCTGGAAGTTTACAGTTCATGTATTGCTGAAGCTTGGCTTGGAGAATTTTGAGCATTACTTTACTAGCGTGTGAGATGAGTGAAAATGTGTGGTAGTTTGAACACTCTTTGGCATTGCCTTTCTTTGGGATTGGAATGAAAACTGACCTTTTCCAGTCCTATGGCCACTGTTACATTTTCCAAATTTGCTGGCATATTGAGTGCAGCACTTTCACAGCATCATCTTTTAGGATTTGAAATAGCTCAACTGGAATTCCATCACCTCTACTAGCTTTGTTCATAGCGATGCTTCCTAAGGCCCACTTGACTTCACATTCCAGGATGTCTGGCTCTAGGTCAGTGATCACACCATTGTGATTATCTGGGTCATGAAGATCTTTTTTGTACAGTTCTTCTGTGTATTCTTGCCACCTCTTCTTAATATCTTCTGCTTCTGTTAGGTCCATACCATTTCTGTCCTTTATCAAGCCCATCTTCGGTTTTCTTGAAGAGATCTCTAGTCTTTCCCATTCTATTGTTTTAGTCTATTTCTTTGTATTGATGGCTGAGGAAGGCTTTCTTATCTCTCCTTGCTATTCTTTGGAACTCTGCATTCAGATGCTTATATTTTTCCTTTTCTCCTCTGCTTTTCACTTCTCTTCTTTTTACAGCTATTTGTAAGGCCTCCTCAGACAGCCATTTTGCTTTTTTGCATTTCTTTTCCATGGGGATGGTCTTGATCCCTGTCTCCTGTACAATGTCACGAACCTCCATCCACAGTTCATCAGGCACTCTGTCTAGCAGATCTAGTCCCTTAAATCTAATTCTCACTTCCACTGTATAATCATAAGGGATTTGGTTTAGGTCATACCTGAATGGTCTAGTGGTTTTCCCTACTTTCTTCAATTTAACTCTGAATGTGGCAATAAGGAGTTCATGATCTGAGCCACAGTCAGCACCTAGTCTTATTTTTGCTGACTATATAGAGCTTCTCCATCTTTGGCTGCAAAGAATATAATCAATCTGATTTTGGTGTTGACTATCTGGTGATGTTCATGTGTAGAGTCTTCTCTTGTGTTGTTGGAAGAGGGTGTTTGCTATGACCAGTGTGTTCTCTTGCCAAAACTCTATTAGCCTTTGCCTTGCTTCATTCTGTATTCCAAGGCCAAATTTGCCTGTTACTCCCGGTGTTTCTTGACTTCCTACTTTTGCATTCCAGTCCCCTATAATGAAAAGGATATCTTTTTTGAGTGTTAGTTCTAAAAGGTCTTGTAGATCTTCATAGAATCATTTAACTGCAGCTTCTTCAGCGTTACTGGTTGGGACATAGGCTTGGATCACTGTAATATTGAATGGTTTGCCTTGGAAATGAACAGATATCATTCTGCATTTTTAAGTCTGCATCCAAGTACTGCATTTTGGACTCTGTTGTTGACCATGATGGCTACTCCATTTCTTCTAGGGGATTCCTGCCCACAGTAGTAGATATAATGGTTTTCTGAGTTAAATTCACCCATTCCAGTCCATTTTAGTTCACTGATTCCTAGAATGTCAATGTTCACTCTTGCCATCTCCTGTTTGACTACTCCAAATTTGCCTTGATTCATGGACCTAACATTCCAGGTTCCTACACAATATTGCTCTTACAGCATCGGACCTTACTTCTATCACCAGTCACACCCACAGCTGGGTATTGTTTTTGCTTTGGCTCCATCCCATCATTCTTTCTGGAGTTATTTCTCCACTGATCTCCTGTAGCATATTGGGCACCTACTGACCTGGGGAGTTCCTCTTTCAGTATCCTATCATTTTGCCTTTGCATACTGTTCATGGGGTTCTCAAGGCAAGAATACTGAAGTGGTTTGCCATTCCCTTCTCCAGTGGACCACATTCTGTCAGACCTCTGCACCATGACCCATCAGTTTTGGGTGGCCCCACACGGCATGGCTTAGTTTCATTGAGTTAGACAAGGCTGTGGTCTGGTGTGATCAGATTGGCTAGTTTTCTTGATTATGGTTTTAGTGTGTCTGCCCTCTGATGCTCTCTTGCAACACCTACTATCTTATTTGGGTTTCTCTCACCTTGGACGTGGGGTATCTCTACCGCTGCTCCAGCAAAGCTCAGCCTTTCTCCTTACCTTGGACGAGGTTGCTCCTCTTGACCTTGAACGTGGAGTAGCTCCAGGCCAATATTGCTGACTCACCTCCTAGAGCAGGGGCATGGGAGGAGCCACCTTCCACTGAACGGTGAGAGATCCGGGCCAGGAGAGACGGGATCGGGAGGAAATCCAAGCGGAGGCTGAGGCTTCAGTGCAGCAGGGGAGCTGTGGGGGTTGACGGCTGCTGATCTACTGAAACCCCTATTAAAGGATTAAATCTGCAGGAACAAGGATTAAGTGGGGTAATGAGTGATGGTAATATAAGAACACTAAAGCATGAGACAATTGAATGACATCTGAGTGAAGGAAATAGAACATATCCTCTTTCTCCTCATAATCATCATTGCTAAATTTAAGGAATAATTTGGAAATTTTCAAAGAGAAAGGAAATCAGGTATGAGCCTTGTACTGGGGTATGTCCGATCTCAGCTCCACAGTATCTTTGGGAAGTTAAAATATGGAGGAATTAATGTGTAATGTAGATTGGGACCTAAAGGGAAATGTGTGGAAAGTAAGATAGGCAAGACTTTTGAAAGAAATAAACATCATTGACTTAGAAAATAATTTATCCATAATTTGGATGAAATTAATTTCTCTACAGAGTTGACATCTGATTATCCACATCAGTTAAAACGTCAAGTGAAAAAAATTAATTTTATTTTGTGAATCAAAAAATGGAATGTGTTTTAATAAGTAACACATGCTGACAATTCATTTGAGTTGCTTGGAATGTTTGAAAATTTATAAACATTATACACTCATGTATCTGTTGTAGTTAAAGACCTTATGTTGCCTGGATAAGAATTCATTCTCCTTATTGTTTTTCAGTTATTTGCTTATAATGGGACTCTAATCATTAACCATTTGTTACCACTCTAGATTCATATTGTCTCAAGTTGCTCATTACAACAAAAATATCTTTTGGAAGAGAATAAATCAAATAGTACATATATATTTATTATTTATTTAAGAACATTTAGGAATTGAAGGGGCACCTTACACTCTGGTGACTACATTGGAACATGGCATCTTTTATTTTGAAGTTGTACTGCCTGATTTTTAGGACCCTTTCTGCTTTGGAACAGAAAGGGTTAGCAGGGAGCAGAGTACCTCTTTAACTCACATGGAAATAGTGCTGATCATACACGCACTATGCTAATGTATTAATAGAGGATACGTAAAAAAAGATATATATTTTCCAATTCATAACTCCATTTTTTTTTGATTCTCCCAGCTGAGCCAGATGGTGAATGAGGTCTCTAATCAGGTCTAGAATTTAAAAGAGAAAGAGATTGTAACTACATCTTGGAGACAGATTATCCGCTTTGCTTCTAAGAAGCTCCTGCCAAGAAAACTTCAACCAAGAAACAATTTATATAGTTTAAGGTTTAAAGGAAAGAAAGAGTTGTAGTTGTGTTTTCTTTGTCTACATAAGGCTTTCTGAGGTGGAAATAAGCAGTGCCTGATCAAAGCTTTAAATATTTGGCCAGGCAGATGACCAGACCACAGATACTTTAAATTCTGTTAGAATGATGATTACAATAGAGTATCCTAAAGTGTGTTATAATGACTGCCATCAGCCTCCTGGCTATAGGGCTAAGGGGTTTTTCACAAGGAACTCCGTAGATCTACAGAGAACTGTTCATTACACAGCAGCTGAGAAAAACAATGGCAACTCCTGAATGGAGCCAGCTTACTACTTCCTTTAACTGCGGTCAACCTGTTTAGATGCAATAATCTGGCACCTTTCTTTGATCCTGTGCTCCAATCACTTCCTTTTCAGTCCTGCAATTTTTACCTCTGCCAAACAAAAGGAGTGGCAAATAATAACAATTTTCTTTATACATTAGAGGCAAAATGTATTCTTTCCCTGAGATTTTATGAGTTGGGGGAAGGGGAAACAAGATGTCAACTCAATGCATAATTGTAGGAAGACACGATAGTCATGTGGTTTTATAATTTATTGTGTGTAGCATATTTGGAAGATTCCTAAAAGTTTACAGAAAGAAGGAATAAGCACATATGCAAGAATAATCTGAGGCATCATGGGCACATGAATTATTTTGAGAAGCATATAAGACATATTTAAATACAAAAATATATATGCTCTAATTCCATAATTAGAATCAATACTCAGCTAAGGGAATTACATTATTTTATTTTACCTTAATAACAACTCTATGAAGTTGATATTAGAAGGAAACTGATGACTAGGGAGATTAAATAATTGTTTCAAGGATGTAAAGATACATCCCAGCTTTGTCTGACATTAAAGTTCCCTTTGTGAACTATGTCTCATAGTGATAGAACATTTGCAGAAATGTCGCTTTCTCCTCTGTTTGCTGCTCTTCCCTTTCCTTGCTTTTTGTTACCTACTAGACTGTAAGCTTGGTGAAGCCATGGATTGCATCTGGCATATTTTCAAATGCCTCCCAACGCCGAGAATAGTGCTTACCACAGAGCAAGTGCTTGGTTGACTTTGTTGAACGAACGAAGGAACCAGTGAACATCTGAGCTTCCTTGATGACTCTGAATTGAAAAGTATTTCAGAAGGATTGAGCTCTGCATGTAAAGACAAACTTTTCAACTAATGAATTTCATGTAGATTTTCCTTCTCTGTATGCACAAAAAAATTTTTGTTTGAATAAACTTAAAACAACTTTTTTAACAACTGTTTTTCCTGGTTCATTAGAAAGCTCCATGTGTGGTTTAATAGGCAGTATTCTTTTTTCAATTTCTTGGCAGTATATACAACAATGGAGTCTCTTCTAATCAACTAATTCTTCGAGTCTATGACTTATCACCCACACAGTTGCCAGGAGAATTTTTTTTAATTTAAATCAAGTATTTTCTCTCTCCTGTTCATTTCACTTGGAGTGTACTACAGAGTCCTTTCTGTGGCGGATACAGCCTGTGTGACCTGCTCCCTCTCTGGCCTCATCCTCATGTTTGACCCTAAACCAGAGCCTCTCCAGCATCACTGACCTTTTCCCTTTTCTCTGCCAACATGCCAGACACGCTTCTGCCTCAGCATCTTTACACCTTCTCTTCCCTCTATCTGGTATTGCTTTGTTCATAGATATTCCTAAAACGCATATCTGTCCAACTGGTATATTTTCAGAGTCCTTCTTGATCACTCTCTAGATTCCTGCTTCTCTCTCTTTTCATACTGCGGTATTGTTCTCTATAGGACTTATTATTCCCTGACCTCTATCAGGTATTCGTGCTTTATCTGCCTTGTTCCTGCCTCTCCCTCTCAGTCCCCACTGGAATGCAAGTTCCAGCAGAGACTTGATCTACTTTGATCACTGCTGTATCTCTAGTGTGTTGAACAATGTCTAACACAAAAAGTTATAAGCAGACACTTGCTGAATTAGTGAATGGATGAATGCATGGATGAATAAGGCTCTCTAAGATCAACATAGACTTCTCTGGTGGCTCAGATGGTAAAGAATCTGCCTGCAATGCAGGAGACCCAAGTTCGATGTCTGGGTCAGGAAGATCCCCTGGAGAAGGGAATGGCAACTCTCTCTAGTATTCTTGCCTGGAGAATTCTATGGACAGAGGAACCTGGCGGGCGATGGTCCATGGGGTTGCAAAGAGTCAGACCTGACTGAGTAACTAAAATTAACTTTCACTTTCAAGACCAACGCAGGTCTGTAGGAGTATGTGATATAAGGGTTTGATACAATGGGCTGCTGTATTGTTAGAGGGGAGGACATATTATTTAGAAGGTTAGAGGGTGATTATATCAAAACTTTGTACCTGAGGGAGGCTCTTGAGGTCCAAATTCAGACATTCAACCTAGTTATCTGGTTCAATGGGCCCAGGAATATTAAAAAGCAGACATATTACTTTGCCAACAAAGGTCCGTCTAGTAAGGCTATGGTTTTTCCAGTGGTCATGTATGGATGTCAGAGTTGGACTATAAAGAAAGCTGAGTGCCGAAGAATTGATGCTTTTGAACTGTGGTGTTGGAGAAGACTCTTGAGAGTCCCTTGGACTGCAAGGAGATCCAACCAGTCCATCCTAAAGGAGATCAGTCCTGGGTGTTCATTGGAAGGACTCATGTTGAAGCTGAAACCCCAATACTCTGGCCACCTGATGAGAAGAGCTGACTCATTTGAAAAGACCCTGATGCTGGGAAAGATTGAGGGCAGGAGGAGAAGGGGACGACAGAGGATGAGATGGTTGGATGGCATCACGGACTCAATGGACATGGGTTTGGGTGAACTCCGGGAGTTGGTGATGGATAGGGAGGCCTGGAGTGCTGCAATTCATGGGATCGCAAAGAGTCGGACACAACTGAGTGACTGAACTGAACTGAAGAATAGGAAATGAGATAGAAAATACCAGGAGGTGCAGAGAGCTGAATAAACATAACAAGGTACGAGGGCCTCTCAGCATCAGAAAGCACAAAGTTTTTTCCTCTTGAGCACTGACTGAGCTGGGGGAAGATGGTTCTGTCTTTCTATTTTAGTAATGAAGTTAAATAACTCCCCCATTTTTTATAACAAGCCTATTTTATTCTGCTTTGGTCCCCAGTCCTGCTTTTACTCTCAGAAATAGGCATAGCGTCCTGTTATTTGCTGACATTCTGGACAGGGGTGTGTGTGACAATGGACCTCTGCTGATATCTTTTAGCTTCAGAACACTCTTCTGGACTCAGCTTCTAATTAGGTCTCTGCAAACCCTATTTGTTTTGTCAGCCTGCTACTTGTTACCTCTGCCAAAAGGGGGAGCTAGAGGGAGGGTGGCCGGCTGGAAGGATGAGAAGGGACAGCTTCTTCAAGTCTGTTTCCTTTTGCTCTCAGCAACACTACTGCAGTGGAAGTTTACCCTGGGAGTAGCAGTCGCTATCCTGTTTGTTGCTAAAATTAGCCTCATGTATGCCTTCAGGGATAACGGGGCCAGCCGGCCAGGGCCCAGCTCCTCAGGAAGCTTTCCGTAAGGCTGTACCAAGCAGGCGGTGCTCTCTCCCCAGAGGTCTGCATCCGGACTCCTCTTAAAAGCATCTACATTTTAGTAATCCCAATTCCTTCTCTTTGTCCTCCCAACCCTAAGGATAGTTGCTAATACTTGCAGTTACAACCTGTATAGTCCCTCAGATTCCCTTATTTGCATGTTCAGTTCTACAAAACCTAATTAGCTTACTTTATATTAAAGTATTTTTGTAAAATAATTGGTATGAGTGCTACCTTCAGACTGGATACTGACTGAGAAAAGCCTAAAGGAAGGATAACTGGTTTTTGGTGGAGAAGTAAGGAGTTCTTATTTTACTGTTTCAGGTTGGCATCAGAATTATCCTCCCAAACAAGATCTACATTCTAATACTATTCAAATAATATGGATGGTGTTTCAAAAGGGAAGAGAAACAAAATTAAAATCTGAGGGAGAGAGAATGCATGCCATAAAATAAATGTTACTAACTATGAGAACCATAAAATGGAACTATCTGAATTATAGAGGTTAGCTTGGTAATAAAAGAAACAAATGTGAAAGGAATTCTTAAAGGAGATGATTCATAATGTATTGTTGAAAGAGATAAAAAGGAATCAGGTGTAACATACCTTATTATCTCAATTGTATGTGGAGGTAGAAAAGGGCAAGTGGCAGTAAAAATACATTGAGTATTTTTTCTGATGGTCAATGTCAAGAGAGACGCAGTTGTGTATTTCATTTTGGTAGATGAATTTAGCCCTTTTTTCCTCTAATATAAAGGCTCTAAACATGATAAAGATAGCTCATCTTTGTATCCAACATTCAAGGAGCCAATAATCTAATTGCTCTTAAACACAGAAACACAATTATCCTTTTATTATTTTAAGTCATTACTGCTATATATTTACTTGAGAATAACTAGACAATACAGAGCAGCCAAAAATAGTATCATCCAGACGATGATAACATTAATATCTTGGTGTGGTTCTCTAGATTTTTTCTATGCTTAAGTATTTATGTATGTATCTATACGCCTGTTTGGAAATATACAAATGTATATAGCCCATTTCTTTCCTTAAAATATATCATGATATGTTTTCCTCACCAGTAAGTATCACAGAATCCTGTTTCCTCTTGGATTCATTCCCCATCTTTTCCTAGCTTTTTCTGAATTGCAGGGAATTACATATCCCAGATGTCATTGCCTCAGTAATTTGCAGGTAGATTCACCAAAAATAGGAACTGGTGGAAGACTAAAAAGCAAAAGCCAGGATATTTTTCTGTCTTTCTCTTTGCATCGAGTGTTATTTTTGACAGCCATGAGTCTCTTCCTTGGTTCCGGCAAGAATGGGACAGCCCTTTCCTCTATGGCCCCTGACTCCCCTGGAACCTTGCTGTGGTTCCCCCTGGGACCATACCTTCCACAGGAAGGTTTCAGCTTCGGTTCCAGTGACACCGCTTCTCTCCCATCATTAGTCCAGGTGTGGGGGTGTGAGCAGCTTCCTGCTCTTGTTAAACGCTGTGCTGCCTCATCATCCCTTTTGCCTCCTCAGTTTTTCTGTCACCTGTATAACCAATTTCCTGATTGCACGGTGACTGGCAGTGACTCCACTGCTGAAACATTTTCCTTTTTGTGCTATAAAACATTTATAATTTAATATCACTTCATTATTTAACACTGGGAATGCTTCAGTTTCATACCATTATAAACAAAACTACTGTAAACATCTTTGCCCTTTAGTCTACATTTTTATGGCTTTTTTAAAACCAAATTTTGCCCAATCTCCCTCAATACAGGTTAAAACATTTATAATATTCCTAAAGTGAGTAATAATGATCAGCAGGGTGATGGAAATAATAATTAACATTTTATGAATGCTTACCACCTGCCAGCCTTTCTTTTACTATAACCATGTAGTTTACATGTTAGTGCATGCTAGTGTAGCATGTATTTTTCTTCCTATTTATTTGAGGGAAAAAGAATGTTTCTCAAATTAAATTTTAAGGGGCTTGTAGGGGCACCAAAGTTAAGTTTTCAAAAAAATTGACATTTTGATTGAAATGATTTCAATTTATAGGTTAATTTGAGAACTGAAACTTTTATGGCATGACATATTTGTCTGTGTAGGTGGTCGTAACAAAATTCCACAGACTGGATGGCTTAAACAACAGGTATTTATTTCCTCATAATTCGAGAGGCTGGGTGTCCATTGTTAAATTGCAGACAAATTTGGTTTTTGTTGAGGGTTCTCTTCCTTGCTTGTAGATGGGTGTCTTTTTGTATGGCTTTTAGTACATGTAGAGAGAGAGAGAGAGACAGAGAGAATGAGAGAGTGAGGCAGAAGACGAGCTCTTTGATGTTTCTTTTCTAAGAACACTTCTGTGGGGTTGCAGCTCTGCTCTTATGACTTCATTTAACTTCACTTGCTTTCTTACTCCACATATAGCCACACTGGGGGTTAGAAATAATCTACTAGAAGGTGAATATACACAAATATATACTTTGCAGTACTACTTATGTAAGGAAAAAAAGGAGGAGGCAGAGATCTAAATGTTTATGGTTTAATGAGCCATGGTACATAAAGCATAATGAAACATGAAGCAATTTGAATACACTTTTATCGATATGGAAAATACTTGACATAATACATAGTTAAACTTGACTACAAAATAGCAAGCATGGCAATATTAATAAACAGGAGTGCAGAATGATGGATGGTTTATTATCATTATTGCTTTCAAGGGCCCTTTAATATTACTGCGATATTGTCTTTTCTGCTAAAAATCAATGATCCGGTACTTGATTAAGCTATTCAACTTATTTCCTTTTTTCTGCTTCTGACTCTCCGGAGTGAGTGAGCTTCTCAGGCTACGTTGCTCCTTTCCAAACCCTCTCTATTCTGACTTCTGTCCCTACCGTACAAGGTCAGCACCTTTTCAAATGTCTCCTGTCACCATCCCCACCTTCGTTCTAAACCTTTTCTCAAACATTGGTTATCTTGAACTTTATATAAACTTTAACCCCATGGACTTCAATACTATATCCTAAATTCTTTATTTTCCCCTAATGTGTTATTGTAAAACATTCCAACCACGGAGAACATTTGAAAGGATGGTACAACTACAAGTAGGTTAAAAATTGCTTGTATTTTTAATCACACTTGCTCTCCTCTCTTTCTCGCGCGTGTGTGTGTGTGTACTCGCTCGGTCTGCTTACTTGCCCAGTCGTGTCCAACTCATTGTGACCTCATGGACTGTAGCCCGCCAGGCTCCTCTGTCCATGGAATTTTTGAGGCAAGAATACTGGGGTTTGGATTGCCGTTTCCTACTCCAGGGGATCTTCCTGATCCAGGGATCAACCCATGTCTCTTGCAAATCCTGCATTGGCAGGCAGATTCTTTACCACTACACCACCTGGGAAGCTCATATTTCTCAATTTATACACATATATGTTGTTTTTGCTGAATTATTTGAAAGTATGTTCCAGTTTTGAAATCTCACTGCTAAATACTTCTTCATGCAGTGCCTCAGAGTAGGACACTCTTCCATTTAGCTACATTTGTCACACTTAAGAAAACTAATAGTTTCCTCAGTTCAGTTCAGTTACTCAGTTGTGTCTGACTCTTTGTGACCCCACGGGCTGCAGCATGCCAGGCTTCCTTGTCCATCACCAACTACGGAAACATGCACAAACTCATGTCCATCGAGTCTGTGATGCCATCCAACCATAACAGTTCCCTAATATTATCTAATATTCCGTGTACTTAAATGTATGCAGTTGGCCCCAAATCTTTTGTTACTGTTTACTTTTAACCAGGTTCCAGTCAAAGTTGATATGTTGAACTTGACTATAGAGTCTCTTACTTTCTTTAAAACTAAGTCTCCAATTCTGGTTTCCTTGGTGTGTATGCCCAGCAGTGAGTGGGATTACTGGGTCGTATGGCGGTTCTATTTCCAGGTTTTTAAGGAATCTCCACACTGTTCTCCATAGTGGTTGTACTAGTTTGCATTCCCACCAACAGTGTAAGAGGGTTCTCTTTTCTCCACACCCTCTCCAGCATTTATTGCTTGTAGATTTTTGGATCGCAGCCATTCTGACTGGCGTGAAATGGTACTTCATTGTGGTTTTGATTTGCATTTCTCTGATAATGAGTGATGTTGAGCATCTTTTCATGTGTTTGTTAGCCATCTGTATGTCTTCTTTGAAGAAATGTCTATTTAGTTCTTTGGCCCATTTTTTGATTGAGTCATTTATTTTTCTGGAGTTGAGCTGTAGGAGTTGCTTGTATATTTTTGAGATTAGTTGTTTGTCAGTTGCTTCATTTGCTATTATTTTCTCCCATTCTGAAGGCTGTCTTTTCACCTTACTTATAGTTTCTTTTGTTGTGCAGAAGCTTTTAATTTTAATTAGATCCCATTTGTTTATTTTTGCTTTTATTTCCATTATTCTGGGAAGTGGGTCATAGAGGATCCTGCTGTGATGCATGTCGGAGAGTGTTTTGCCTATGTTCTCCTCTAAGAGTTTTATAGTTTCTGGTCTTATGTTTAGATCTTTAATCCATTTTGAGTTTATTTTAGTGTATGGTGTTAGAAAGTGTTCTAGTCTCATTCTTTTACAAGTGGTTGACCAGTTTTCCCAGCACCACTTGTTAAAGAGATTGTCTTTTCTCCATTGTATATTCTTGCCTCCTTTGTCAAAGATAAGGTATCCATAGGTGCGTGGGTTTATCTCTGGGCTTTCTATTTTGTTCCATTGATCTATATTTCTGTCTTTGTGCCAGAATTGAAAGAGACACATGTACCCCAATGTTCATCGCAGCACTGTTTATAATAGCCAGGACATGGAAGCAACCTAGATGTCCATCAGCAGATGAATGGATAAGAAAGCTGTGTACATATACACAATGGAGTATTACTCAGCCATTAAAAAGAATATATTTGAATCAGTTCTAACGAGGTGGATGAAACTGGAGCCTATTATACAGAGTGAAGTAAGCCAGAAAGAAAAATACCAATACAGTATACTAACGCATATATATGGAATTTAGAAAGATGGTAACAACAACCCTGTATGTGAAACAGCAAAAGAGACACAGATGTATAGAACAGTCTTTTGGACTCTGTGGGAGAGGGAAGGGGGAATGATTTCGGAGAATGGCATTGAAACATGTATAATATCATATAAGAAACGAATCTCCAGTCCAGGTTCAATGCAGGATACAGGAAGTTTGGGCTAGTGCACTGGGATGACCCAGAGGGATGGTATGGGGAGGCAGGAGGGAGGAGGGTTCAGGATGGGGAACACGTGTACACGGTGGCGGATGCATGTTGATGTATGGCAAAACCAATACAATATTGTAAAGTAAAAAAAAAAAAAAAAAAAAAAAACAGAAAAAAAAACATTATGGAAGCCAAAACAAAACAAAACTAAGTTTCCATTCTTCATTTCCCCATGATATTTTCATCTTTTGAAAATCACGTATGTGTATATGTATTTAAGTTCATTTGTTTCCACTCATGTTCAGTTTTATAATTTTCTCTTTTTTCCTTGAGTTAAATTCTGAAGAATGAGTAGAAATTAGACGAGGAAGATAGAATTACATTTCAGACAGAAAACGATACACAGGAAGAATGAAGTCATGACTCAGCATGCCCTCTCTCCCACCCGCAGAGCAGATCAGGATCGACAGGAGCCAGATCATGGAGCTCTCTTTTTTTCCTTTCCTATAAGTACTGGTGATGGTGTTCCTTATAGAATAAAATAAGAATATTAAGTTATGATGCTCTCAGACTGTGGACCAGGGGAAGAGGTAGGTACAGAGAGAGCAGGAGACAGCTTTATCATAAATTACATATCAGGGTGAAGGCAGACAGTAAATTTTAACGGAGACATGTGAGCTCCGATATTGGAATCAAGTCTAAATGTGTCTGAAATCCCAGATCTCCTTGAGGTTAATTTCTCTGATCACTGGGACACTTGTCTTTTATCCCTCGAAGTGGGTATCAAGGAGTGGAGCAAAGTGCTAAATAAGATATTCACCAAATATGGGCAGGAGCAAGAAATACTAGAAAAGCCAACTTTGTTTGTTAGTGACGACGTGGACACATCATATCAATCTTTGCTGATTAACTATATTATTCTTGGCAGTAACATATGCTTCCCTGGCCACCTCTGCACAAAATACGGACCTTTGGCTGAGTCCTATGGGCTAGCATGCCACCTCCCCATTTTTCCATGCTTCATCCTTGGTGTCAGAGGTGTCACAGTTCTGGCTGTAGCCATCAGCATCTGTAAGAGGAGCGTTATTGTGCAAATCCCTCTGCTCTTGAGTTTTGTCTCATGATGATGGGTGTGTTCCTGCTGCTGCTGCTGCTGCTGTGTGCTGCTCCACCCACCATAGCCTCTGAGGGGCAACCCTTGGTGGTGACTCAAATTCTGCATTTCCTTAGGAGTCGCTTTCTGACCCTGACCTGACCCAGGTTCTATATGAGTTTTCTATCACTGTTGTAACAAGTGACTACAAATTAAGTAGCTTAAAGCAACACCAGTGTATTGTTTTACAGTTGTGTGGCCTGGTGGTTTGGGCACAGAGTGGTTCAGCTGAGCCCTCAGCTTTGGGTCTTTCAAGGCTGGAACTGGGGAGCTGGAAAAACTGTGTTCCTACCCTGAGACTCAATCTGCATCCTGGCTCATTCAGGCTGCTGGATGAATTCACTTCCTTATGGTTGTGAGCCTGAAGTCTCCATTTCCTTGTTGACTGTCAGCTGGGGACAAATCTTTGCTCCTAGAAGCTACCTGAGCTCCTTCTCATATTCTCCATGTGGGCGCTCCAGGAATGGCAAGTTAGGCCCTCTAAAGCTTCAGATCTCTCCCACTTCCCTTCTGCCACAACTTTCTGACTCCAGCTGGAGCATTCTCTCTGCTTTTAAGGCATCACATGATTGGATTGGTATGTGAACCGTGAACTTTCTGATGTTCAAGCTGGTTTTAGAAAAGGCAGAGGAACCAGAGATCAAATTGCCAACATCCGCTGGATCATGGAAAAAGCAAGAGAGTTCCAGAAAAACATATATTTCTGCTTTATTGACTATGCCAAAGCCTTTGACTGTGTGGATCACAAGAAACTGTGGAAAATTCTGAAAGAGATGGGAATACCAGACCACCTGACCTGCCTCTTGAGAAATTTGTATGCAGGTCAGGAAGCAACAGTTAGAACTGGACATGGAACAACACACTGGTTCCAAATAGGAAAAGGAGTACATCAAGACTGTATATTGTCACCCTGTTTATTTAACTTATGTGCAGAGTACATCATGAGAAACGCTGGACTGGAAGAAACACAAGCTGAAATCAAGATTGCCGGGAGAAATATCAATAACCTCAGATATGCAGATGACACCACCCTTATGGCAGAAAGTGAAGAGGAACTAAAAAGCCACTTGATGAAGGTGAAAGTGGAGAGTGAAAAAGTTGGCTTAAAGCTCAACATTCAGAAAACAAAGATCATGGCATCCGGTCCCACCACTTCATGGGAAATAGATGGGGAAACAGTGGAAACAGTGTCAGACTTTATTTTTCTGGGCTCCAAAATCACTGCAGATGGTGACTGCAGCCATGAAATTAAAAGACACTTACTCCTTGGAAGGAAAGTTATGACCAACCTGGATAGCATATTCAAAAGCGGAGACATTACTTTGCCAACCAAGGTTCGTCTAGTCAAGGCTATGGTTTTTCCTGTGATCGTGTATGGATGGGAGAGTTGGACTGTGAAGAAGGCTGAGCGCTGAAGAATTGATGCTCTTGAACTGTGGTGTTGGAGAAGACTCTTGAGAGTCCCTTGGACTGCAAGGAGATCCAACCAGTCCGTTCTGAAGGAGATCAGCCCTGGGATTTCTTTGGAAGGAATGACGCTAAAGCTGAAACTCCAGTACTTTGGCCACCTCATGCGAAGAGTTGACTCATTGGAAAAGACTCTGATGCTGGGATGGATTGGGGGCAGGAGGAGAAGGGGACGACAGAGGATGAGATGGCTGGATGGCATCACTGACTCGATGGACATGGGTCTGGGTGAATTCCGGGAGTTGGTGATGGACAGGGAGGCCTGGCGTGCTGTGATTCATGGGGTTGCAAAGAGTTGGACACGACTGAGCGACTAATCTGATCTGATCTGGATAATGCATCATAATCTCCCTATCTTATGATTTATAACCTTAACTACACTTGCAAAATCCCTTTTGTTATGTAATGGAACATCGTCACAGGTCCAGCGATAAGTGTGTACAGTTGTGGAGGGCCTTTGTGGAATCCCTTACCCACTGCTTGAGCAGCTAATATGGACCTTGTCACTGATATGAATGGAAGCATTCCCTTGGGATACCCCCAGGGATGCTATGAAAATATTAGGGTAAACAAATTTCCTGAATATTTATAGGGAAATGTAAAAAATAATATAAACAAACAAATAAGAACAAACACCCCCCCTCGAGGCAGCTTCTTTTTTAAAAAAGTACTTTTTATTTTATATTGGAGCACAGTTGATTAACAATGCTATCATAGTTTTGGGTGGACAGCAAAAGGATTCAGCCATACATATACAGGTATCCATTCCCCCCCAGACTTCCCTCCCATCCAGTCTTCAAGGTAGCTTCTTTAAACTATCAGAAGCATTGGGTTCAATCCCTGGGTTGAAAAGATCCCCTGGAGAAGGAAATGCCAATCCATTTCAGTATTCTTGTCTAGAGAGTCCCATGTACAGAGGAGCCTGGCGGGCTATAATCCATGGAGTTGGACACAGTTGAGCTACTAACACTAGAAGCATATCTGTATCAGTTGAAATCTTTTCTTCATGTTTTCCCTTGCTTCTTAGGACAAACAGAACAGGGTCCTTTGCCTAAAGTGGCCAAGCTACTACCTCTCCTCTTTGTTGGCACCCCAGGCCAGGTCTCAGAAGAAACTAATCATGTTCCTAAAAAGCAGCAGAAAGCTCTCATCTCCATGGGGCATGAATGTCCCAGAGGTAAAAGTAGCAGATGGGAATTTGAGTCCTAGAATTCTGTGTGGGGAGCTTACTTTGAGCCTTCTCAATTAGAGAGGAAAATTAATGCATCTTCCTAATCAGTTGAATGACACTCATTAGAATTGTTAAATAACATTTTCAAATGAATTGATAATTAAATGAAGGAAGAGAAGCAACTCCCCCCATCCTCAGGGGATACCGTGGGGAGCAAAAAGAATTTTATCTGTTGTAACACATTTTTCTTGTTTTGTGTCATTTTCTTTTTTTTTTTTTTCTTTTTGGAGAAGCAGCCTGGTTCAGGGAAGCAAGTGGTCTGTGGAAGTTCCAGCAGCATACGGGTGAGCTAGGTGATCTGGTATGAGTCACATGCCAGCCTTAACCTCATGTCTTCAGCTGTAAAAGCTGGTCCCTCTCTCCTGACCTGGCTAGGCAGTTTGCAGACATACATATCAGCTCTGTTACTCATACGGAACTGACAGAACTTAATATGAGACTCATTAAAGCATGGGAGTTGATGAGAACAGCTGACATACAGTGTGACTGCTGCTAAGTCGCTTCAGTCGTGTCCGACTCTGTGCGACCCCATAGATGGCAGCCCACCAGGCTCCCCCGTCCCTGGGATTCTCCAGGCAAGAACACTGGAGTGGGTTGCTGTTTCCTTCTCCCATGCATGAATGTGAAAAGTGAAAGTGAAGTCGCTCAGTCGTGTCCAACTCTTATCGACCCCATGGACTGCAGCCTACCAGGCTCCTCTGCCCATGGGATTTTCCAGGCAAGAGTACTGGAGTGGGGTGCCATTGCCTTCTCCGACAGTGTGACTAACCATATGAAATTGTTCCAAGTCAATTCCAAACGTTCTCACTTTATGGCATTCAAAGTGACAATATTTTTTTTTTCATGGCACATCCGGGACAAAAAAAATATCCATTTACTAAGTAGTTAGGTCTCAACAACAATGTTATTTATAGTATGATGTATTATAATATTATTTATAATCTGTTTTTATAGTATTATATATTATAATATTTATGTCCTGACAACTTATGCAACCATTTGAAAAAAAATGACATACACATATAAAGAAAAGATAATAATTTTATTTCATTTTAAAATAACACAATTACTTATAATGGGACTTGTGTGGCTTTTGGGTGCTACACAACTTTGCAAATGGGATCAGTTGGACAGTGCCATGCTTAACCCTGCTCTGCATTGATTTTGGGGTAGTATTTGCCTTCTTTTTGTAGTGTTTATTGAAAATCCAACTTTGTGAAGATCTATCATCATCAAAAGGAATGCAGTGTGACCTAATACTGTGACTGTGAACTACATCCAGCTAGGAGTCTGCTCAATGTCTAACAGATATCAAGTATCACCACATTGCCCTTGAAAATTTCAATAGTCCCAACCACCCCCTAGAGTTCATCGTGGTGCCCTGAGGCACCTTGGCACACAGATAGGAATCACAGATCTAAGAACTTTCAATGTATTAACTCATTTAATCTTCAAGACAGCTCTGTGATTTACTGACTCAATCACTGTTCCCTGTTTTGGAGATAAAGGCATTGATAGATTAATGGTTAAACAGCTAGTGAAGCCAGAATTTGAATCCAAGTATTTCGGATCTAAAGTTCTTACACTGCACAAGCACTCAGGTCAGGGCTTAGAGAAAGCTGGCTGGACCTCTCAGAATCTGCTTGACCTTGCACAAGCTAACCAACCCCTCCAGGCCTCTGTGTCCTTTTTTTGATAAAAGGGGATCATAACAATGGTTTTAAGGGTTAAATGAGATGACAGATGTGAAGATCTGAACTTAGCACCGTCACTTAATACTGGTAAAATTTTGCAAAGTGCTTCATTTGTCAATTGTTTTTTCTTTTTCCCAAAAGAACTTTGTGATATAGAAGTCAGTTTTAGGACACAAAGCTCAGAGATAATTCAAGGACACTGCAGCAAGCCTGTGGTCATTGCTTCAAACCTAGTCGGACAGGTAAGGTCTCCCTGATGTCATCTTTTTATTACCCTCCTTCCCACTCAGGCCTTTGTAAGAGAGAAGAAATGAGCCTTAAGATGGAGGTGTTTCCAGTCAATGTAGGGTAAAGATTTTGAGGAACTGATAGAAAAGCATCAAGTATTTTGAGTAAAATCTTTGTTTTTCTGTTCTAATAAATGGAGGGAAAGTGAAAAAAAAAATGTAGAGTCCTACTTATCTGACAAAATAGAAAAAAAAATGTCAGTGTGGTCCTGAGGCTCACTTTTCTTTTTCATGAAAGTGAAAGTCGCTCAGTCATGTCTTTGCAATACAATGGATTATACAGTCCATGGAATTCTCCAGGCCAGAACACTGGAGTGGGTAGCCTTTCCCTTCTCTAGGGGATCTTCCCAACCCAGGGGTTAAACCCAGGTCTGCCCCATTGCAGGCAGATTCTTTACCAGCTGAGCCACAGTGGAAGCCCAAGAATGCTGGAGAGGATAGCCTAGCCCTACTCCAGAAGATCTTCCTGACCCAGGAATCAAACCAGGGTCTCCTGCATTGCAGGCACATTCTTTAGCAACTGAGCTATCAGGAAATACGTTAAGAAAAATTCTCCAAATTAAATCATGAAGACCCGAGGGAGAAAATATTGTTCCCTACATCCTGACCAATTTCTTTCTGCTCCAGTGTCTACAGTTGTTTTGTTCATGTCCTGCAAATGTGTGAAAACCATTCTGACCTGTGTTTGTCTTCTGCAGACCAGGGTAGCCTCCCACGAGGCAAACGCTTCCCTCAGAGCCTTGAGTTCATTTCCGGAGCTTTTCTTACAGATCAATTACAGTTTTCTGTTATAGTCAGCAGCGTTCTTTGGTAGTTTTAGGCTTCTTCTCTGTACTACACAGAACAGTTTAATAGAAAGAGGATGAACCGTGAAATGGAGCAAGCCATGCGTTGAGTCTCACTCCATTTTGCCACCAACAGTTATGTAGACTCGCCTTTACGTGTCTGCATTTCCTCATCTCTAATACTGGGATAACAGCATTGCCTTTTCATCGTCCCTGGGAAGATTACTTCTGATAATAAATGTGAAGATGGAGTATATAATAGACATTATATTAATCTTACAGGCTTCCCAGGTGGCTCAGTGGTGAAGAATCCACCTGCTAAGCAGGAGATGCGAGTTTCATCTCTGGGTCAGGAGGATCCTGAAGAAGGAAATGGAAACCCACTCTAGTGTTCTTGCCTGGGAAATCCCATGGACAGAGAACGCTGGTGGCTACAGTCCATGGGGTCCCAAAAGAGTCAGACATGACTTAGCCACTAAACAACGATTGACCTTGTCTCTAACGGTAGACCTTCTATCCATGGTTTCTCAACTCCTGAACTCTGTTTTCCTGTCCCTCCACTCTCTTCACATAGGAATTCCTGGGCCATTTTCTTCAAGGAAAATTTTTTTCTACTTGAAACATTCATTTTCCTTATTCGTATTTACCTTGTTTTCCATAAGGGTATTAGATAAATTGTTTTCTGAATTTATAAAGAGTTTGCATGTGCTGCAATTTGCATAGTATGTGCTAATTCGGCTCCTTTTCAATGGAAATAAACACCAGAGACTTGCCAGAGCTATAAGGACTGTTAGATAAGAGAGGAAATTAATGAATAAATCCAAAGTATCTTTCAAAACAGTTTCCCACAGAGCAGATTTTTCTCAAGCCATCTTTTTTACTCTTTGGGGATAGATAATAGTTAGGAGGTGTTGCCCCAGAGCATTTTCTCTGTTGCCATTTCCAGTAGAAGTAACTTCAAGCCTGAATAAAACTTGCATAATTTAATTCTTAGGAATAATTGAAGAAATTTAGGGCTTTCATAGCAGAAAATAGTGGAAGAGAGGATGGTTGGAATATTTAGGACTAGCAAGTGGGTTCAGTTTCAATTATTTAAACACAAAGAATGGGAACCTGCATTAGTATATTTGGCCAAATGTGGCAGTACTGGCTCATGAGTGGCAGTGTGATACATGCTCTGATATTGAAAATTACACTGCTAATAAAATAATGAAAACTGTTTGTTCCATGCATCTAACATTTCAGGTACTGCATTTAATACTCTTTATGGGATTGTTTTCATTTAAACGTTGCTCAACTTAAAAAGAGAGGCATGATAATTATCTTTATTTTATGGATGAGGATACTGGGGCTTTGAGAAATTAAAGCTACTCAAGTCTGGCTAGTTAGAGGGTCAGCATGATTCTCAACTCTGGTTCCACATTAATCTTGGAGAGCAGTTCTGTTCAGTTCAGTCGCTCAGTCATGTCTGACTCTTTGTGACCGCATGAACTGCAGCATGCCAGCCCTCCCTGTCCATCACCAACTCCCGGAGTTTACTCAAACTCATATTGATTGAGTTGGTGATGCCATCCAACCATCTCATCCTCTGTCATCCCTTTTTTGTCCCGCCTTCAATCTTTCCCAGAATTAGGGTCTTTTCCAATGACTCAGCTCTTCGCATCAGGTGGCCAAAGTATTGGATGTCTTTGGTTTACAATCCTCAGGCCAGGTGGTCCATGGCTTAGGGGGAGGTCTATTAATTTATCTTGCCCTGGGGAACAATCTGAGTTTGTACATTAATGATGATATCTATGATAGTAATTTTAGTACATTAAAGATATCATCAACAACAGAAATTTTAATAATCTGATTCTGGTTGATTGGTGTTCAGTTAGCTCAGGATTGAGGTCAGAGGGGACAAGAAAGGGGATAAAGTTTTGGATAAAAAGGTTCATCATAAATTCAGTAAGGGAACTCAGTTTTAGGGTGACTGGGTTTCAGAACTAACTGATTTTCTTGGTTTTATCTTGAACTATAATAACCTGGTCCTTCAGTTTCTGGAAAAGGTTGTGGGAAAGAAAAAAAAAGATAGTGCTTTTATCACACATTAACTGGATATATTCGTAATAATCCCATGCAAATATTAAGACATTTCTCTCCTCCCTGAAATGACAGAATGATAAGGAAGGAACACAGAAAGAGAGTGGGAGAGAAAGACTCCTAATTTTCCTTTTCTGTGCCTATGTCTCCATGTCCCTGTCCATCCCCTCTCTCACTTATTCCTGGATTAAGGTCCTGCTCTTGTACATCCAGGGCCAGTGGGAATCAGCAAAGAGAAGGGGCCCTGGATGTGAGCATGTTTGCACAGCTAAAGAAAACGGAATTCTCAGAAGAGTGCATCAGGTCCCAGAATGCACTATTCCTACTGCAGACACAGTGGTATGCTGTGATGAATAGTGAGAAGGATTGCTGGGACTTCAGTACTGAGGTATGCAAATACTTTATCAGTGATTAGAGATTATGATAGAGATGAGAGATCAGTCAATTGTTAGTACTTGAACACTGAGCAAGAGAGAAAGAGGAGTTCTGACAGGTAATTCAGTCATAACTGATACAGTCCTCCACTAATCCTGTCTCAGCTGAGCCCTCCTGGAGTTCTACTCATTTTTTAAATCCAAAAATTTAAAAAATGAGCTTAGTTACATTTAATATTCTTCCTTTTTAATGACAACTTATTTTGAGACAAGTCCTTGATTTCTTTATTATCATTATTATCAAATGCTTTAGAAATGCCATGACAAATAATTTGGGGGCAGAGGGCTGGTTTGTTTATCTAAGTTGGGATTACATTTATGCACTTTATGTTGTTGTTTATGTTGTTCAAGTGAAAATCATCCAATGTGTGTAGCCCAGTAGAGAAACACTGAGAACTGCTGCCTTATAAGAATCTATAGAATGATGTCTTTGATGCACCCAACTGGCCTCCTTGGGTCCTGCCCTGATGGTCACCAGCTCTTGTCATCCTCCTGCCACAGAGAGTTTCTGTTGAGGTATCCCCTGACCCCAACTGGTCTCCTGCCATGAACAATCAGACCAGCCAGAAGCATGGCACAACTTAGCCATGCTGCATTCAGGAGCCTGGGTTCTATTGCTCTGATAACCTGACCTATGATTTGACATCTGTTCTCTAATCTTTCCCTGGACCCCACAGCCCAGGATGCCCAGACACAATCACAGAAGACTGCTTGTATCTCCTGGTCCTCTCAGCATGGGCACTTTAAAAGAAGAGAACTCACTATTTAAATTCTTTTGGCTTCTCTTCTGTCCGTTATTTCCCAACATTAATCTGTATCAAAACCCAGTGCTGTGTGCTCAAATGCTCAGTCATATTCGACTCTTTGGAACTCCATGGACTGCAGCCTACCAGGCCACTCCACCCATGGGATTTTCCAGGCAAGAGTACTGGAGTGGGGTGGCATTGCCTTCTCCTAATGTGATGCTACCGAGTAGTAAAGTAATAAATACATGAACAAATGTTGATGCAAATCATTTAAAAAATAAAGTGAATTCCAAACAATGACATGGAAGCATATTCTAATTCTGACATTATGAGAAACTTTTCTAAAACTTTACTTTTGACTGCTTCCAATATATTGGTCTCAAGTGTATCTGTTCTTGCTTAACATGAACACGTTTGCTTTGCTCCCAGCCACTGTAATCATGAGGGCGAGGCTGGCAGCTCCCTAGGCTATATCCACAGTACAGCCCGACCAGGACTAGAAGAAAACTGTCCCACGATTTCTCCCCATAGAGTGAAGGCCACGCACTCACAAGCCAACTCTGGGCCTCAGGTATACCTTAAGTAGAACCCCATACAGAGGTCGCACATCCAGAAGATAGCTGGATAAAATTTTCCACTTGATTCTCAAAACTGACCATTGTTGTCTTGGGTTTGGTGGTCCAGCGTGTGAGACTGTAATCAGAACACCGGGCTTCCCACAATGTTCTAAGGAGCTCCTACTCTGTTTCTAAATTCCTGATTTTTATTCTTTTCATTTCTAATCACTGGTACGGTTGACCTCAGAAAACACTAGTTTCCTCAGTATATGAAAGATATTTCCCAGTTCCGAAGAAATGATTTTTTATGTAAGTAAAATATTATTTGATTACATAATGGAACATTTGTGCTTTGACTTGTTCTCTTAAAATTTTCATCCTTTATAAAAAGTATTAAAAGTCTTTCATTAACCAATCCCTTATCTCCATCTTTCTCAAAACAGATTCTTCTATTTTATGAGTTGTTTATGTAAATATTTACAAAGATACACAAATTTTCTTCTGACAAGAAGCTTTATGCAAAGGGCATGAACTGGACAGGGAATGCAAGCCTTCTCCTAAAATGTCAGAACTCACAGTTGGATGGGGAGAAAGATGGGACAGATAAATGAGCAGCACATACAGAACAAAATGTGCAAGTACTGTTAGGGGGTCTTAAAAATCAAGAAGAAAAAGTGCCCTATGTCTGATGTCCCTGAAGAAGGCAGCACACATAAGAGGGAGCACCAGGCAACAATGAGAGGAAGTAGGGAGACTTCAGAGGAAACCCCACTGACATCTATAACTTGTAGAATTTTGCACAGGCTTTCAGGCCAGTCTTTCAATCCTTTGCTGCTGCTGCTGCTAAGTTGCTTCAGTCATGTCCGACTCTGTGCGACCCCATAGATGGCAGCCCAACTGGCTCCTCTGTCCCTGGGATTCTCCAGGCAAGAACACTGGAGTGGGTTGCCATTTCCTTCAATGCTTGAAAGTGAAAAGTGAAAGTGAAGTCGCTCAGTCGTGTCCGACTCTTAGCGACCCCACGGACTGTAGCCTACCAGGCTCCTCCATCCATGGGATTTTCCAGGCAAGCGTACTGAAGTGGGTTGCCATTGCCTTCTCCATCCAATCCTCTAGCCACCACTATTTCTAAGCCAAGAATCCCTGCAAATATCCCTAAGAGATGCTGGTCTGCTTGCACTCCTCCCTGTTGGGCATTCACTTCCTGCTCAGGCAGCCTATGTATTTTTTCCCCCGCCCTGCCTCCCACAGATGTGCAGCCAGCCTCTCTGCAGCAGCAGTCAGTCTTGGCCTTTCACCGGATGACAGCGCTTCGAGTATCTGAGGACATATCATGTCTTCCATAAATCTTCTCCTATTTCAACAGCTCCCCATGTGAGAATACTTTCGTGTCTTCACCATCTCAGCTGTGCTCTGAATTGGATCCAGTTTTTCTGAGTAACTGTTCATAAGTGGAATCTATAATTAAACCCTGTCCCAGAGTTAGACTCTATGATGGGCTCAGTACACATGTTGGTGATGACCTTCCTTTTTCCGGATACCATGCAAACCTAAGACTTAACATCAACTATACTGGAAGACATCCAGAATTGTAGATTTCTACTGAACTTGCAACCAAACAAACCCTAACCCTGGTGGATAGAGAATGGCTCCCAGTCAATATGATGATCCATACTGGACCCTCATTCCACCTTCTGATACATCAGTGATTTCTGCTTTTCATGCTGGCATAGTCAGGCTGATCTCCTTTGGCCAGGGTTATTAGATCAGCATACCTTTGCTATCCATGCCCCAGTCCACAATAAAAGTATTGACCAGAACAAAAATGAGCACACAGCACACCAATAAACCAGTTTTCTTTAAAGTTTTATTTCCATAAGACAAATTGTCAGGTTGACAACAAAAAAATTATTTTGAACATGTCCTTTTTATGAATTATGACCCTTATGATAGATGGTGTTCATATAATCTTTCAGAACAGTTTATTTTGATCTACACTTTCATTCAGCTACTGTTTCAATTTTTATTGCAAGAAAATAAAGAAGATAGGGATCTGGAAACTGGGGTATTTTCTAAATGAATATTTATTACGGTTATCTCTGGCTCTCTTTTATTTGGAGCTCTCTTATTATGGTATTTTCTACAATAACCTTTCATATAAAAGAAACATAAACTCTTAACGGATTTTTGCATTTTATTCCATAATGAGGCAAGAGAATGTTTTAAAATTTCATTGAAAATGTGATTATTTCCTTTCATAAGGAGGGAGAGAATAAAATTGTTTTACCAAACTAAAATTTTCCATAAACTTAGGTATAAGATATTTATTTTTCATTGTAGATGAAGAGCTGGCTTCCTAGACTATTCCAGTGCTCTAAGGAAAGGGACAAGGTGGTTGGCCACACACTCCCCAGTGGGATCTCAGGCTGCCACCTGCTCAAGAACCATTTGAGAGGAAGTGATGGCAATTTGCTGAGAACAGCCCTGCATCCTTCTCTTAAGTACATCAGTCTCCTTACAGCTCTGTAATCATCTCTCTCTGAAGTTGAGAGATGAAGGATAAACATGGGGAAGCAGGAAGAACAGGGGCCAATTCCATGGCTCATGTTACTTTGCCCTGTTCTCTAGGTTGGACCCGTTCCTGTCCATCCCAGGACTTCTTGAGTAGCCCCAAGGCTTACATTCCAGGGAAGAGCTTCTGAAGGGGCTTCTTTCTCTCCTTTTTCATCCACTTCAGGAAAGACTGAAGCCCTCTTGTCATCTTCTCTAGAACTTTCTCTAGACTCTTAGGAAAGAATCTTACTATGTATTCCTTCCTGGTTTGATGGTTTCAGGAAGAGAGAAGCTAGTCACTGTATGTATTCAACTTTCCAGGTCACAAAATCCTGCTCTTTTCTGTATCATTACTTTTTCACAATGTTCTCTGTCCTCCAAGTAAGCCTCCTAAAGGGTGTAATTCTTGGGAAAAGGGCAAAAGTGACTGATAGAAATCCCACCATGGAAAACACATTCATCAGGAGATGTTTCTACCTCTGAGAATGGTGCTAACCTACCTGTACTGGAATCCTGACTTTGTATCAACACTCTCTGCGCAAGAAAGCTCACGAATGATGGAACCAGTGCCCAGGACGTGGTCCTCTCACAGATGAAGTGCTAGGTTCTCTACAGTGTGTGCTGAACTGGCCTGCCTAGGATTTTTAGAGAGTTGAGATCTATAAATGAAGAGAGACAGGGAGGAGTCTGCCATCCTGATAAGTTTGTCCTTCTGTACTCTCTGAGACGACTTCATAATTTGCACCCAAAAGTGGTTGCCACTTTTCCTAATCGGTCTCTAGGTTTACACAAAGTATCAGTTTCTAAAAATCTCTGTCATTATTTTTAATAGTTCTCCATAGTGTGGCTGTACCATAGATTATTCAGACACTTTCTCTTTATAGGGACTTAGATTATTAACAAGATTGTTGCAATCACAAAGCTGCACAGAATAAATTTATGCATATGTATTTTCATGCTGCTTGAGGTGTAAACTCTTAGAAGTGAGAAGCCGGACACAATATAAATGCACGCGTAATTTTGCTAGTAATTGCCTTCCTTGAGGGCTGTAACAGTTTGCATTCACATCATCAGTACAGGAGACTGCATGCTTCCCCACAGCCTAACCAATAGCATTTGTTGCCAAGGTTTTTAATATTTGCCACACTGTGTGGTGAGAAATGGTATCTCAGTGTACATTTCTTTTATTATGTGTGAGAAAAAAGTTAAACATTGTTTCATATGTTTAAATCATTTTTATATCTTTTATTTGTGATTTTTCTGTTCAGGTCATTTATCCTTTTTTTCTATCAGAATTTTGAGTTCTTTGTACATTAGAGATATTAAATCTTTACTTACAATATTTGTCCTAGTATTTTCTACAACCTTGCAATTTATCTTTTGGCTTTGCTCTTTTTCTCCTTCTCTCATATATATATATATATATATATATATGTACACACACACACCTGCCATGCAGAAGCTTTTAAAAATTTATTAAAACTTTAAAAGAACTTCGGAATTCTTTTTCTTTTGTGTCTTAGGCTGCCTGTTCCTACATCCAGGTTATAGGAGATTTTAGTCATGAACACTGTGTGTTATGGACTGAATATTTGTTCCCTTCCAAATTCATATGTTGAAGCCTGACTTCTTCTATGACCTCTAAAGAAGTAATTAAGGTTAGATGAGGTCATAAGGGTAGCCCTAATCCTGTAGGATTACTATCCTTATAAGAAGAGACACCAGAGAGACTGCTGTCTTTCTGCCATGTGATGACACCAACAGAAGACAGTCATCTTTAAGCTAGAAATAGAGCTTTCATCAGAAATTGAATTAGCTGGAACCTTGATCTTGGACTTCCTAACCTCCAGACTATGAGAAAATAAGTTTCTGTTGTTAAAGTCACCTGGTCTATGGTATTTTGTTATGGTAGCCTGAGCAAGTGAATACAAACATGGTAAATGTCTCCATTTATTTTAATCTTTCTTAGTTTCACTTAGTAATATTTTGTAGTTTTGAAACTAGAGGTCACACATATCTTTGTTAGACTTATTCTTGACTAGTTGGTGTTTTGTGATGCTATTCTACATAGACTCTTAAAATTTTTTTTTCCCTATTTATTGCTGGCATATAGCAATACAATCATTATTTGCATACTGACTTTGATTTCAGCAAACTTGATACATTCATGAATTAAGTCTAAAACAAAATTGCCTTGTCTTTTGGATTTTCTTTATATACTATCATGTAATAATGATAGTTCTATATTTTTCATCTTAATCCTTACATATCTTTCTTTTTTCTCATCTTACTATTCTGAATAGAGACTCCTATAAAACACTGAATAAAAAAGTCATAAACATCTTCACAAAATTAACTCAAAATGAAACACAAACCTAAATGTAAAATGAAAATCTATAAAAATTGTAGAAGATAGAAAAAAAAATTGTAGAAGATGATATAGAAGAAGACCTAGATGACTTTGAGTACAGCATGTCTTAGATATAACCGGAGACATAACACATAAAAGAAATCATTGATAACCCAGACTTCATTAAAATTAAGAACTTCCATTCTGCAAAAGACAATGTCAAAAGAATTAGAAGACAAGTTACAGACTAGGAGAAAATATTTGCAAAAGACACATCTGATCAAGAACTGTTATACAAAGGATTCTTAAAACTCAGTGGTAAGGAAACAAACAACCCACATAAAAAAAGGCTGAAACCTTACCTGACACTTCATCGAAGAAGATACATAGATGGCAAATAAGTATACAAAAAGGTGTTCCATATCATATGTCACTGCTGCTGCTGCTGCTGCTAAGTCGCTTCAGTTGTGTCCGACTCTGTGCAACCCCATCGACGGCAGCCCACCAGGCTCGCCCGTCCCTGGGATTCTCCAGGCAAGAACACTGGAGTGGGTTGCCATTTCCTTCTCCAATGCATGAAAGTGAAAAGTGAAAGTGAAGTCGCTCAGTCGTGTCTGACTCCTAGCGACCCCATGGACTGCAGCCACCCCATGGACTGCAGCCTACCAGGCTCCTCTGTCCATGGGATTTTCCAGGCAAAAGTACTGGAGTGGGTTGCCATTGTCTTCTCCGTATCATATGTCACTAGGGAACTACAAGTTAAAACAACAATGAGATACTACACACACATGCACACATACGTATATTAGAATAGCCCAAACCCCAAGCACTGACAACACCTAATGCTGGTAAGCATCTGGGGCAACAGAAACACTCTAGAAAATAATACAGAAGGTTATTTTTCTGACATCAGGTCAGAGGAATACTCCTAAAGGAGACTCAAAGATGTATAATCCACATTATAAAATATTAAGATTGGATTACAATCAAAATATTAAGATTGGATTACAATCAAATACCTTAAGATTAGATTTCTGTTACATTAAAACCATCATGGACAAAATTAATAGACACAAAATGTACTACACAAAGATATTTGCCAAATCTAAGACTGGCAAGATATTAAAATCTAGAATAGTTAGGGAATTTCTTGTAAAATATTAGGAAAAAGTCAGGACACTGAAAAGAAAAAGTGGACAAAGAACATAATGTATATGTGAATCTCAGATGTGAGAAATCAAATGGCGGTTAAGTGTATGAAATGATAGTCAGATTTATTAGTTAATTGGGTACATGTGAAATGAAACAACTGAACTGCTACTTTATTCCCATTACATTGACAAAAGTTAATAAGAACTGGCGAGAATGAGAGGGTTAACTTCATGGACCACTGGTGAGAATAAAATAGATGCAAGCAATATGAAAAGCAATTCAAAAGTACTTTACAAAAGTAAGTCTCTCTTCCCTGCCTCCTACGTGCCAGCTAAATTTGTACATAGATTCATAAGGAAAAGTGCCTGGGGATGTTCATTGCCGCATTGTTTGTGATAAAAAGGTTCTAAGGGCAATGAAATGTCATTCCTAAAAGACTGGATTCTTGTAATGTGATGTGTGGTTACTAGGGAAGGAGGAAATGGGGGAGAGATGAGGATTGAAGATCAAAAGGAACCAAACTGATAGGAAAAGGGAAAACAAGAGGCCTTCATTCCTTCCCTGTGTGGATAATATGTTAATGTTCCATGAATTGGGAAGTGTGATGAAGTCAATGCTCTGTACCTGAAGGTCCAAAGCAAAACAAATAATCCACTCCAAATTCATACTAGTGTTACACTTTTTCAAGAAAGCTTCTTAAAATAAGATGGTTAGGCCAAAGGGTATATGCATTTTTTATTTTAATATAATCAGAGTCCCTTTTTTGTTGTTTCAGAAGTTTTTCTTACATAGTCTCATCCATTTATACTGTAGGTTGAATTTAAAGTGAATCAAGTTCTAGGAGAAACCTACAGGGATTTGTATTATACAATCACATTCTGATTAAGAATTGCAATTTAGAGTTACATTAACTGCATAGCTTAATTTATGGGTAATTGACCTATTTTCAACCTGAGGAAATATAAGCATAAAATCTAAGAGGAAATCATAAATGAAAATACTGAAGTGCTGTCGATGATTTTTTTCTTGGGTAATGGGGCTAAGTATGGTTTTTCCTTCTGTGTACTTTTTGGATTTTCCAAATGTTGTCTAATATGTGTGTTCTTCTTTTATACTGAAAGCATTTATTTAAAAAGCAATTCATCCAGTAATAGAGCCAGGAGGGATGGCTATTTCCTAAACTTCTTTTCTTTCTTTCTTTTTTCTCTTTTAATGAGAAGGGAGATTCAAGAGCTACATTTTAAATGTCAAAAGTTATTTATCAAAGTTAGTTGCAATGATGAGAGGAGAAAAATAGATACTCTAATTTTAGGTAAGTAAAACCACTTTCCTTATTTATGAAGCAGTGTTCCAAAGCCAAGAAGGTCTCATTGTGAGGCATGGTCCTTGAGGACACTTAAGGTTCTCCTAATGAAGTATGGCACAAAAGTGGAGTGTTTTTGTTTTTTTTTTGTCCTAATGTATTTAATGCTCAGAAATTCGAAGAAGGCAGGAGGAGTAGATCCTTACTAGGCAACATCAGCACATCTTGACTTACACTATATGTCTGCTTTCTCCATCAGTGGGGCTATACTTATTTTCTCCTGAGTCAACTAAAGAAAAACACATTAACTACTATAATTACGTACCTTCTTCCAAACAGAAAGTAGGGTTGACTTGCTTGAGATAATATTTGCATGTTAGCAATGACATTGACCCTACCTTGGTCTTCTGCTGAAGATACAGTAGCATTCTTTCTGGACCTATCTTATTACAAAGGCCCATGTTAGCAGATGATCATAGATGGAGGTCCCATCATCAAGATGTCCTTTACATGCTTCAGTTCAGTCATGTGTTTTCTTAATGTCTTATTATGCTTTACTCTTATGATTTTGGGGCTCTGAGACAAGCGTGGCAGGGAGAGACAGTTCTCTTTAATGTTTGCAAAGAAAATATACAGACATTGTAGGTTTTAGGACTCTGATTGAGTTACTTTAGGTTTAAGTCCCCATGAAAGGGATCACCCCCACATAATAGCCATTGCAACCTCATGTTTACAGCACTGAGTGCAGCTTCTGCTCAAACAGATTCTCTAAAGCTGGAGGAAGTCTGCTGGAAAGGGACTCTGCTGTAGCCCCAAATCTACTCATTTGCCATTCTGCTAATGCAGAGAGTGCAATGAAAATGCAACCTTGTCTGTAAGACTCACTTTAGTTTATCCCGTCAAATATTTAGGAGGCATCCACTCGCTAAAGATTAATACTCTGCATGAAGAGGATTAAATACTTACACAATTCCAGCAGTCAAGAGGAGATTAGGAAAATCATTCTACCTTTTGATTGTTGGCTCCCAGTTGCCCCTGGTACATTGCTTAAGGTTGTTGATTTACTTTTCAGTTTCTACAGTGTCAAGAAATGTTTTTAAAGTGACACTTCACTTTTAATACTGCAGCAGAGTGTAATAAGTAAGAACAAGAACTTTGGAGTCAGTTACCTGGGTTTGAATTCCGACCCTATTACTTATTAGCTGTGTGATCTTGAGAAAATTACTTAACCTCTACATGTCTCTGTTGTCTTCTCTATAAAATGGGAAAATTTTTTGCCTCATAGAGTCGAACATTAAATAAGTTCATGTTCATAGAGCTTTAAAAAATATTCCCTACAAATAGGAGGGCTTTCCAGGTGGTGCTAGTGGTAAAGAATCCTTCTGCCAATGCAAGAGATGCAATAGACCTGGGTTCAGTCTCTGGGTTGTGAAGATCCCTGAGGAAGGGAATAGCTACCCACTATAGTATTCTTGTCTGGAAAATTCCACAGACAGAGGAGCCCGGTGGGCTACAGTCCATGGGGTTGCAAAGAGTTGGATATGACTGAGGAACTGAACACACACACATACATATATAGTAAGGGGTATATGTATTCATTAAATAAAATACATTTAAACATGAAATATTAACAATAGCACTTAATTTATAATCCCCAGCTATTACATTTAGCAAAAAAGTAAATGCAAATCTTTCATGACATTTAACAGATGAGGAAAGTGAGGCTTCTAAAAATTAAGGATTTCCTAGGTTCAGGAGAGAAATGTAATCCAACAGAATCTGGATTCCCACTTGTGGTCTCATGGCTTGTCCTCTGTGTCATAAACTCAGCTGGAAGAAAAACATCAGACGTGCTGGGTGATACCGACTCTGAGGTACACAGGATGGACACCCCAGGACAGGAACCAAGGAATGCACAAGTGGAAAATTTTAGACTTTTAAACAAATTTGCTTGTCATTTTTCAGATATGCAAAACTTTCTTGCTTATATTTACCCTCCCAGCTGAGAGAAAGCACGGTTTTGATGTGAACAAAAATAACATTGATTCAGCTTCTTGGTTCTTTCCATCTGCCAAGTGATGGAGAGGTGTCTTGGGATTTTGTGTATGTACTTAAATGCTTTTTTAAAAAACATGGCACTTAAACAAGCATTTAGCAATTGCCATGTTACTTTTCAGATCCACCTATACACATGCACACACACACACACACACACACACACACACGGACATATTTATTTCATACATGAATTTTAAAAATATATAAACTTTTAAGTTTTTTCAAATGTCTGCCATTTTCCATGGACTTCTGACAATTTCTGCTCTCCCACTGTGTAGAATTTTGGCAAAGTTATTATTCTCCACACTGAGTTTATTCTGCTTAGCTGAAGCAGTCTCAGTTCAGCTTACTTCAGTCACTCAGTCGTGTCCGACTCTTTGCAACCCTATGAACCACAGCATGCCAGTCTTCCCTGTCGATCACCAACTCCTGGAGTTTATCTAAACTCAGCGTCCATTGAGACAGTGATGCCATCCAACCATCTCATCCTCTGCCGTCCCCTTCTCCTCCTGCCCTCAACTTTCCCAGCATCAGGGTCTTTTCCAATGAGTCAGCTCTTCACATCAGGTGGCCAAAATATTGGCGTTTCAGCTTCAACATCAGTCCTTCCAATGAACACCCAGAACTGATTTCCTTTAAGATGGACTGGTTGGATCTCCTTGCAGTCCAAGGGACTTTTAAGAGACTTCTCCAACACCACAGTTCAAAAGCATCAATTCTTCGGCACTCAGCCTTCTTTACAGTCCAACTCTCACATCCATACATGACCACAGGAAAAACCATAGCCTTGACTAGACGAACTTTTGTTGGCAAAGTAATGTCTCTGATTTAGAATATGCTGTCTAGGTTGGTCATAACTTTCCTTCCAAGGAGTAAGTGTCTTTTAATTTCATGGCTAAAATCATCATCTGCAGTGATTTTGGAGACCAAAAAAATAAAGTCAGCCACTGTTTCCCCATCTATTTGCCATGACGTGATGGGACTGGATGCCATGATCTTAGTTTTCTGGATGTTGAGTTTTGAGCCAACTTTTTCACTCTCCTCTTTCACTTTCATCACGAGGTTCTTTAGTTCTTCTTCACTTTCTGCCATAAGGGTAGTGTCATCTGCATACCTGAAGTTATTGACATTTCTCCTGGCAGTCTTGATTCCAGCCTGTGCTTCTTCCAGCCCAGTGTTTCTCATGATGTACTCTGCATATAAGTTAAATAAGCAGGGTGACAAAATACAGCCTTGATGTACTCCTTTCTCAATTTGGAACCAGTCTATTGTTCCATGTCCAGTTCTAACTGTTGCTGCCTGATCTGCATACAGGTTTTTCAAGAGGCAGGTCAGGTGGTCTGGTATTCCCACCTCTTTCAGAATTTTCCACAGTTTATTGTGATCCACACAGTCAAAGGCTTTGGCATAGTCAATAAAGCAGAAATAGATGTTTTTCTGGAACTTTCTTGCTTTTTCCATGATCCAGTGGATGTTGGCAATTTGCTGCCTTTTCTAAAACCAGCTTCAACATCTGGAAGTTCACAGTTCATGTATTGCTGAAGCCTGGCTTGGAGAATTTTGAACATTACTTTACTAGTGTGTGAGATGAGTGCAATTGTGCGGTAGTTTGAGCATTCTTTGGCATTGCCTTTCTTTGGGATTGGAATGAAAACTGACCTTTTGCAGTCCTGTGGCCACTGCTGAGTTTTCCAAATTTGCTGACATATTGAGGGCAGCACTTTCACAGCATCATCTTTTAGGATTTGAAATAGCTCAACTGGAATTCCATTATCTCTACTAGCTTTGTTCATAGTGATGCTTCCTAAGGGCCACTTGACTTCACATTCCAGGATGTCTGGCTCTAGGTGAGTGATCACACCATCATGATTATCTGGATCGTGGAGATCTTTTTTGTACAGTTGTTCTGTGTATTCTTACCACCTCGTCTTAATATCTTCTGCTTCTGTTAGGTCCATATCATTTCTGTCCTTTATTGATCTCATCTTTGCATGAAATGTTCCCTTGGTATCTCTAATTTTCCTGAAGAGATCTCTAGTCTTTCCCATTCTGTTGTTTTCCTCTATTTCTTTGCACTGATTGCTGAGGAAGGCTTTCTTATCTCCCCTTGTTATTCTTTGGAACTCTGCATTCAAAAGGGTATATCTTTCCTTTTCTCCTTTGCTTTTCGCTTCTCTTCTTTTCACAGCTATTTGTAAGGCCTCCTCAGACAGCCATTTTGCTTTTTTGCATTTCTTTTTCTTGGGGATGGTCTTGATTCCTGTCTCCTATACAGTGTCACAAACCTCCGTCCATAGTTCATCAGGTACTCTGTCTAGCAGATCTAGTCACTTAAATCTATTTCTCACTTTCACTGTATAATCATAAGGGATTTGATTTAGGTCATACCTGAATGGTCTAGTGGTTTTCCCTACTTTCTTCAATTTAAGTTTGAATTTAGCAATAAGGTGTTCATGATTGGAGCCACAGTCAGCTCCCGGTCTTGTTTTTGCTGATTGTATAGAGCTTCTCCACTTTGGCTGCAAAGAATATAATCAATCTGATTTCAGTGTTGACCATCTGGTGATGTCCATATGTAGAGTCTTCTCTTATGTTGTTGGAAGAGGGTGTTTGCTATGACTAATGAGTTCTCTTGCAAAACTCTATTAGCCTTTGCCCTGCTTCATTCTGTACTCCAAGGCTAAATTTGCCTGTTACCCCAGGTGTTTCTTGACTTCCTCCTTTTGCATTCCAGTCCCCTACAATGAAAAGGACATCTATTTTGAGTGTAGGTCTTCATAGAACCATTCAACTTCAGCTTCTTCAGCGTTACTGGTACTAACTTTAAATCTGTATATAGTTTCTTTCAAGAGAAATTGACACTGTGATTCATCAGTGACCAGACATAACACTCTGTCAGGCAATGTTGTAAAGTCCAATTTCTAGAAATTTCTGGTTGGTGTTAAACAGGATGGCTAATTTTTTCCTGCCTGCAGCCCTATGAACATGGTAAGTGCAGTGGTTTACAAACTGTGCTGATGGACTCCTGGAGGCAGCAGTGGTGATCAGTGAGTGCACATTTGAGTGGCTGACAGTGGTGACTGATGCATCTCTTTCGATTGTTTTGTGACTTTGCCTTCCCACGTGATTAAAAGTTCTTATTATCACCTTCCCCAGAGGTCTTATGGCCATGCCTCAGGGCAGGATGTGGAGAGGGTCCACCAGGTGGGTCTCCAGGTCCCACTCTTGCTTTGAATTTATCATCGTTTTGTATTGCTTTCCCCCTCTTATTTCATCTGCAGAAAGAGTCCAGTGGCTAAAAATATTTTGAATGAGTGGTATGTGAGTAAAGAGTGGAGTGGTGAGTCAGAAGACCAGGATCGATCTTCTGTCAAAACATACAGCGACACTGAGAAATTGCTTAACTCTCTGAGCTTGGTTTCTTCATTTTAAAAAGGAAGAAGTTTCACTAGGTGACCTTTAAAAAAATTTCCCCACTCTAACTTTGTGTGATTTGCCAGGGCTAATTACAAAACATTTAGGCCAGCAGCACAACCTTTATTAAAATAAAGATGTAAACAGCAATGTGAGAGAGAAGGTTAGTGTGTGCAGAAGTCAGGAAGACAGAGAAAGCAAAGGAAGCAAATTATAGGAAGCATAATAATTGATACCACAGGCTTATCTTACAGCTGAGGAAACAAGGCAGTGTGCCCACATGATCCCAAAGCAGCCATATCACCCCGTGAAGTGTTACTAGTTTTTGTCTCAATTTTCCATGTTGACTAGGATTTCAAGCAGATCAAGAGCCTGAGGCTATAGGTTTGAAATGGAAGCCTGGAACTGAATAAAGGAGGAAGTTTGGTAGGTGCTTCTGTTTAGTCTTCAAGGGAAATCATGATAATTGCTTACCCTGATTTGCTGCAGGTATTCCTGTGGGTGAGACTGTTGAATTCCTAGAATTTTTGTCTTTAGATAATTGGGCTGGCCTGGGAGTCTCAAGCGCTTCCTTAATTAAGATCAGAGGAAATAAATACTGAGATCTAATTGTACTAGAGTAGGATTATTAAAAAAAAAAAGCTGCTGACACCTGAGTTTTCATGTTTGTTTCATTTGAGGAAAAGCATACTTTTGCAGAATTTCCACTTTTCTGTCTCTGTATTTTTTCACTCACTGGGAGGAATGATTACAGACTGCCAGTGGCTCTGGTATGAGCTTTTATTTTTCCAAAAGCCAATTAATATCCAAATCACTGTGGTCCACCACAGTGGAAAGAATGCATACATCAATAGTTAAAGGAAAATGATTTAAAATTTATCTGGCCAAATACGTCAGCATCCTCCCAGAAAAACTCCACAGAACTCTTCATGAGAGAACTCATCACAGCCAATGACAGATTGCTGTGAGTGTAAATCAGGAAGTCAGGTTAACCGATCTGTGTAAGAGAAGAGACAGCACTTTGGAAATTCCATGATTTAGTCCTTTCCTTTGATAGGAACACTTTGTGGGAGGGGGAAAAAAAGGCATTTCCTATTCGTTGCACAGAACTCATTTACTTCACTTCCAGGCAGTGATTTTTCATTTTTATGACTATAAAGTATTAAGGTTCTTTTGTGGCTTATAGGCTGAGGAGGTGGTCCTCTGAGACCAGGAACCAGACTGGGGTAAACAGATGCCCAGTCGATTAATGGGCCCGTCCCTGTTACTGTCTGAAGTTTCTCAGGTGGGCAGTTGCCTCATAATTTTATTTTAGCAGAATGAGAGGTAAGGGACCTTGTTTCAAGCACATGGCTGCCTTCAATCATTTCATCAGAATAGTTTTCAATTTTCAGGGACTTACATGAGAAAAAGGAGGAAGATTGAACCTCTTAAATTCCTTGAAGGCCATGCACATTTTATAGACACCATATTGTGCAAGCAGAAGAGCTGTCAAGTGAGCGGTTTTTAAAAAAATTGCTTTGCCCAATGTTTTATTCAGTCTTTTGTGTTGATCAGTTTTCTCTTTGCTTTTGAGGAGAGGTAGTGAGAGTAGAGGCATGGAAGGAGCTGTCAGTTAGGGGTCAAGAGACCTAGGTTTGAACACCTGTCTGAGCCCATGAGTCCTGATCTCCAGCATGAGAGAAAGTGATTATATATTCCCTTACTTCATCTGTGTGTGCCAAATTGCTTCAGTTGTGTCCAGCTCTTTGCAACCCTGTGGACTGTAGACCTCCAGGCTCCTCTGTCCATGGGATTCTCCAGGCAAGAATCCTGGAAAGAGTTGCCATGCCCTCCTCCAGGGGATCTTCCTGACTCAGGGATCAAACCCAAGTCTCTTATGTCTCCTTCATTGGCAGGCAGATTCTTTACCACTAGCACCACCTGGGAAGTCGAGTCTCACACAAAGGTAGTGGAAACAAATTGTTGAAAGTTTGTAGTTATCACTTGTTTTTCTCAAGGAGAAGCTCAAAGCTGTTTTCTATTAGACTTCACTACACCATTGAGAAAGGGTTATTGAGGGGACGAGGTCAAGACCGAGGTCATTCTGTTGCTCAGTGAGAAAGTGTGGAATCTAGTCCCCTGACAGACAGCGGAGCTCTTTCTGAAGTTCCATCTGCAGAAAGTGAACTCTAGGGAAGCCACTCAGCTGTTTCCATCTTTTTGCAGATTTTTGGGTACTGGTTAGACCAGGCACGGGCAGTTCCAAAAAGAATTTGAGTGCAGGATTTTTTCCCTAACTGCTGTATCTTTTTTATAGACAGTGTGTTTTGTTGTTGTCGTTGTTATAAAAGTCTGTGCTTTCTTAGAGGATCATTGTATTCTCAAATAGCAAGGGGATTAGGGGTTTCTAGACTATGTGCAATTCAGGAGACCTGGGTTCGATCCCTGGGTTAGGAAGATCCCCTGGAGGAGGGCATGGCAACCCACTCCAGTATTCTTGCCTGGAGAATCCCCTATGGACAGAGGAGCCTGGAGGGCTACAGTCCATGGGGTCACAAAGAATCGGACACAATTGAGCAACTAAGCACAGCACAGCACAGCACAGACTACATGAATAAAAGACCAATCTCAACCATTTTCAAGAACAAAAATGAAGTTTCTTTGCAGTACAATAAATACCAGTCAACATAGAAATGACTGCCTCACACTGACAGTACTAGAACCAGAAAACATTTCCTCTTCAACCACATTAAGAAAGTTGAAGAGCTATACACACCTCAGAGAAAGGCTTCTGAGAACTGTTATGAGTAGAACATTGACCATGGGCTATATAGGCAGACATAATTTCCTTCTGCAGCTAACTTTGTCAGTGTCCTGCCTCCAGACCCTCACCCACTGCAGTGTCACTGGAAGAAAGATCCTGAACTTCCTGGGGGTGTTTGTCTGTAGGAGCAGGTGCTGCATCCACCCATCCCCACTGCCCAGCAGGTCAGGAGTGCTGGTGGGAGTCCCAGGAACACTCTTCACCGAAGAGAAATGGGAACTGGTGTCATCCATGATAGAACCTAGGTGGTGGTGCATGGGTACACAGGGCATAATCTTCACATTTTTCTGAAAGCTTGAAAATTTTCAGAGTAACATATTGGTTGGGATGGTAAAACTAGAGGCGGGAAAATATTTACCATACACTGTTCAGTAAAAGTGAAGTTTACAAAGCAGTGTACAGTATAATCATATTTTTGTAAACATAAAATGCATATGTATATTCATATATGCCAAGTATATGCACACATATAGAGATAGAGAGATAGGTATGTATACGGCACTTTCAATATCTTTACCTGTATTAAAATACTTCTGGAAGGAAAAACAGCAAAACGATAGCAATTGTTTGCTGTGAGTAATAAGCAAACAAAAAATTTTAAATTAATTTTTATTATATCTCTTGAACTTCTAAATATTACACAATGCTCAGTTCAGTTCAGTCACTCAGTCATATCCGACTCTTTGTGACCCCATGGACTGCAGCACACCAGGCCTCCCTGTCCATCACCAACTCCTGGAACTTTCTCAAACTCATGTCCATCAAGTCAGTGATGCTATCTAACCATCTCATCCTCTGTTATCCTCTTCTCCTCCTGCTTTCAATCTTTCTTAGCATCAGGGTCTTTTCCAGTGAATGAGTTCTTCACATCAGGTGGCCAAAGTATTGGAGTTTCAGCTTCAGCATCACTCCTTCCAATGAATATTCAGGACTGATTTTCTTTAGGATGGACTGGTTGGATCTCTTTGCAGTCCAAGGGACTCACAAGAGTCTTCTCCACACCTCAGTTTAAAAGCATCAATTCTTCTGTGCTTAGCTTTCATTATGGTCCAACTCTCACATCCATATATGACTACTGGGAAAACCATAGCTTTGACTAGATGGACCTTTGTTGGCAAAGTAATGTCTCTGCTTTTTATTATGCTGTCTAGGTTTGTCATAGCTTTTCTTCCAAAGAGCAAGCGTCTTTTAATTTCGTGGCTGCAGTCACCATCTGCAGTGATTTTGGAGCCCCCAAAATTAAAGTCTGTCACTGTTTCCACTGTTTCCCCATCTATTTGCCATGAAGTGATTGGACCAGATGCCATGATCTTAGTTTTCTGAATGTTGAGTTTTAAGCCAACTTTTTCACTCTCTTCTTTCACTTTCATCAAGAGGTTCTTTAGTTCCTCTTCACTTTCTCCCATAAGGGAGGTGTCATTTGTATATCTGAGGGCAACCCCATGGACTGTAGCCCACCAGGCTCCTCTGCCCATGGGGATTCTGCAGGCAAGAATATTGGCGTGGGTTGCCATGCCCTCCTCAAGGGGATCTCCCCAACCCAGGGATGGAAGCCAGGTCTCTCACACTGCAGCAGGTTCTTTATCAGCTCAGCCATCAGGGAAGGCTGAGAATATTGGAGTGGGTAGCCTGTCCCTTCTCCAGTGAATCTTCCCAACCCAGGAATTGAACTGGGGTCTCCTGCATTGCAGGAGGATTCTTTACCATCTGAGCTACCAGGGAAGCCCGTTACACAGTGTATGCATCTATATAGACAGGTTAAAAAACATATCACTTACAAATTGTGTTTTAAGGAGTCTTTAATAACTGGGGGAAATAAGAATATACCTTGTCATTGTTTTATGATATGATTACAGTTGAAAAACTACATATGTGATTATGAAGTTTGTAAGAGCTTTCCACTGGGCTTCCCTGGTGGCTCAGATGGTAAAGCGTCTGCCTACAATGTAGGAGATCCGGGTTCAATCCCTGGGTTGGGAAGATCCCCTGGGAGAAGGAAATGGCAACCCACTCCAATACTCTTGCCTGGAAAATTCCATGGACTGAGGAGCCTGGTAAACTACAGTCCATGGGGTTGCAAAGAGTCCGACACGACTGAGCGACTTCACTTTCCATTGGTGGTAGCTAAGGGGAAACAAGAGTATATTAGAAATTAAATCACAAGAGTAATAATGCTCATCTCTGAGATGTGCTTTTATGGGGAATTTGTTTTCTTAAATTCTTAAAGCATTTTGTATATCCAGACTTTGTACAAGAACATTTGTTATTTTTATGAACACACAAAACACTTTATTTTAAAGGGAGAGGCCCAAGTTCTTAATCCATGTCCAACGCTTTTTTACGTACGCTTGTCTCATAGGACTGTCACGAGTTTCAAATGTATGAGAAAAGACTTTTATAAAGGTAAAAATGAGGAAATGATAACATATATTAAGGTAGTTTTCTTACAGCTTTTCAAATTTAAGAGGTGATTTTAAGCATTAAGAATGTGAGATTCTTCATATGAATAAAATCTTCAGGCTCTACTGATCCACGTTTCATGAGACTCATTTTTCATTGAATAGTCAGAGCATAACAAGCTTCATATGTCATTCTCTCAGTTGAAGAGTGGTAAGCCTCCATAGCTGGGGAGAATTTTATTAATCCTGTGCCTGCCAAGGCTCTCTTTATTCTGCGCTCAGAGCCCAGACCAACACTGCTCACTGGGATTATGTACACTGTGTGGATGGGCTTGACATTGATGAAAATGAAAGTGTTAGTCATTTAGTTGTGTCTGACTCTCTGCAACCCCATGGACTGTAGCCCACTGGGCTCCTCTGTCCATGGACTTCTCCAGGCAAGAATATGGAGAGGGTTGCCATTCCCTTCTCCAGGAGATCTTCTCAACTCAGGGACTGAACCCAAGCGTCCCGCATTGCAGGCAGATTCTACACACAGAGGCAACTGTGAGGTACTCTCCCTCCATCCGTTAGAGTGTGGGATTTCTTGACTGCTGTCAGTTCTTTCCCTTCCTGTTACCCTCTTACCAGTTCTGCGCCAAGCAGAGAAGTTTATTCCTCCACTCACTTGATTCTTGGCTGGCCTAAATGTTTTCACCAATAAAATACAGTAGAAGTGACATTGTGCCAACTATGGGGCTAGTTTTTAGGAGGACTAGCAGTTTTTGCTTCCTCCCTGCTAAGCCCTGAGCTGCATAGAAGAAGCCCAGGCTAGTCTTCTGGAAGAGAGGTCATGTGCTGGAGCTCTGAAGTTCCCCGTGTGTGACTTTCTTCCACTAGAACATCTGGTCTCTCTTCCTCTGCCACGTGTAAGGCAGCTACCTCTCTAAGGGAACCATGAGGTCATCCACTCTATTAGCAATCAGGATGGCAGGTTTAATGTCTGTTTTGAGAGTGGCATTGAGAGCAATATATGGTTAAGGATGCCCCTTGGGTACCAGCTCTAAGTTTCATTCTGCAACTAGCTTTATCAGTGATAAGGCTCTTGTGTTCTCCATCTGTCTATGTTGTCTGATTTTTCAACCTTGAGGTGGGGATTGGGAAAGAGGTCTGATATATTATCAACCACTCAAAACCTCAACATTTGAAAAGTTTCCTTTATCTATGTAATTAGAAAAATTGCTAGGATGTGGACCCTAACAAAGATCTCTTGTCACTGATCTTGGCTCCATTGCAAGGAGTCATTTCAATTATGTAGAAGGTCCCCAGGTCATCAGAGTATTTTGATACAATTAATCCCTGCCACACAAGCATAACTCACTCCAAAGTTTTAGCTAGTGGGCAAAAACACACACACATTTTATTTTTAACATTAATGTGAAAAGTGCTGTGCTTCTATTAATGAAAAGAAATGTTCAAGCGTTAAACTGTTAATATCAGTAATGTGTTGGTAATTACATACTGCAGATAATCACAATCTCTATTATTATGCAATTAAATTAAAAAAAAACTCCTAAAGTACCCGGGATTTTGACAATGGTGGTAACATTAGTGTTTGCATTTTGCCAGTTTATTGTTCTGTTTTTGTTGTGCAAACAAGAGGTTTTTGAAATGTAACTAGGACACACTTTTGAAACAAATTAAAATATTATTAAAGAGGCCTCGTGGCTCAGAAGGGCTTCCCTGTTGGCTCAGATGATAAAGAGTCTGCCTTCAATGCAGAAGACCTGGGTTAGATCCCTGAGTCAGGGAGATCCCCTGGAGGAGAGCATGCCAACCCACTCCAATATTTTTCCCTGGAAAATCCCATGTACAGAGGAGCCCGATAGCTACAGTCCAAAGGGTTGCAAAGAGTTGGACATGACTAAGTGACTAAGCACACAGGCTCCAAAAATTGAGAAGAACATGAGCAAAAATTTATGCCATATGCCTCTGAGCTGACTAAAACCAGCTTCAATGCTGTAGAAGTGAAAGAAATTTTCTTTTGTATAGCAAAAGAGGGTGGTTTATAAATGTATGGGTATACAGTGTGAAAACTCATAAAGGCAGCAAATGAATGGATGTCTGTCTTTGATTAAAGCTTCTGTTATTCTTTGATCTTTCATTCTGAACATCGATTACTCATATCAGTCCTCCATATTCATCAACTCTCTTATTGTTTAAATCTGTTTATTTTTTGAATATTCTGGGAAGCTATCACATTTGCCTCTTCATCATTACCTATAACCTCTGCATTTTTTTTTTTGCTTGTTTCACGAAGATCACAATTTCTTAAATACTTTTGACAAACAATAATGATGTCAAAAGAATTTTGAGTACTAATGTGTTACCCCAAATGGTCGTTGTTTTGTGTACATAATCCCACTGAAGGTATTAGGAATTGGAGTTTTATGAAGGTCAGGCAAACTGCACAAGATCGTGAAGTCATTAAATAATGAAACTGGGATACAGAACCTTGTTTCGCTGATTTCAAAGCCCACGTTTTCAACCATTAGTTTATATGGTCACACAGTTTCTAAAATTTTACTGAGTCCTGCCTAGCTCATTTTCAGTTGTGTTTCTCATCTGAACCACCCTTATGTAGGGCCATTTTTCATTCCCTTCAATGAACAGAAATTCTAATAGGCTTAATCGTTTCTCTTTCATTTTCTGCCAATATATTGTTTCCATTAACCATTTATGTTAAATCTATCAAACAAAAATTACTTCTATTTGCACTTCTTTTTTTTTTCTGTTTCTGTTTATTATAAAGTATGTTCTTCATCCTGCCAACAGTTAATTTTTCTATCTACCCTGCATCCCATACCCCCCACAGCTCTCTCATCAGGGACTTGCTACATTGATTATTCTGTCCTCTCTACATGCTCCCTCCCAATGGCATTTCAAGAATTCTCTCATGTTTAAAACAAATTTAACACACACACTCACATGCAATTCCTTTGACTCATGTTTTCCCCTGACTACTTCCTTACTTCTCCTGGTTGGTCGCCACAGCCAACCCTCCTGAAAAAGTTTTCTAAATTTTCTGTCTCTATATTCTGATGCATTATTCATTTCTCAGGCTACAATAATGTGAGTTAGTGACCCCCACTTGGCCCGACTGCCCCACGGTGTGATTATTTGTTGAATCAGATGGGCACCTTTTTGTGCTTGGCTTAGTTGCCCTTCATCATTTTCTGTCTCTGTGTATAACCCACTCCTGAGAAGTCTCTTCCTGGGCTCCCTTCCTTGGGCAAAACATCTTTGTGTTTTCTTCTTGCTTCTCAAGATGCTTTCCCTGAGTCTCCTTAGCAGGCTTCCTGAGTCTCTCCCTATCTCTTAAATATTCACACCACTTATTCTTTAGTTTGTCCCCCCTTCTCCCTCCTAGATGTGTTTTGAATACATCTGCTACTTGCTGTCAGTACTGCCAGGAACCTAGATTCCAGCCACAGGGTTCAACCTAGTTTCCCTGCTTTGGGTCTTGCTCTATTGGTCATTCAAAAATATGAATATAATCTTGCTGCCTCCCTACTCCCTACTTCAATTGTTTCTTTGTAAACTTGGGTGAAATTCAAAACTACTTCCCATGCCTTGAACTTTTAAACTGGGGCCAAATTAATTATTGGTTAATTTAAACAAGGCCAAATTAACCCATTAATGTGCAATTTTTGTAGAATTCCAGCTGTGTGGCAGGATCTCGTGTTAGCGTATGAAAGAATACCACTTGTCACAAATTTAACATGCAACCCATGTTCCTATTGTTTGAGTTTGAGTAGCCTGGGTTACCTTCACAAATAGGCACCAAATAAAAAAAAAAATTTCTTTACCCTAGGGTTTGAGATGAATCATTCTGTATGATGGGCTGCTGCTGCTGCTACGTCGCTTCAGTCGTGTCCGACTCTGTGCGACCCCATAGACAGCAGCCCACCAGGCTACCAGTCCCTGGGATTCTCCAGGCAAGAACACTGGAGTGGGTTGCCATTTCCTTCTCCAATGCAGAAAAGTGAAAAGTGAAAGGGAAGTCGCTCAGTCGTGTCCGACTCTTAGTGATCCCATGGACTGCAGCCCACCAGGCTCCTCCGTCCATGGGATTTTCCAGGCATGAGCGCTGGAGTGGGGTGCCATTGCCTTCTCCGTAAGATGGGCAGCTCTCCCCTATTTAGGATTCAAGGACCTCCTAGGGCCTCTACATTACATGTCTCAGCTGACAGAAGGGTATAGAGAGCATGGGGAAGGAGTCAGAAACTGAAGCACATAATCTCCTCTTGCCTTCTCTTCACAGCTACTATTTACACAGTCAGACTGAGAAGAAATGGGTTAGCTCCATAATTGATATAAAAGGAAAAATTTAACAGAATGACTGAGAACTTGCTATGTGTCAGAAAGGCATGTGGATAGAGATTGTGGTTCGATCCTCCTGCTGCTCTTTTGGGTATACAGGCAGAATGCTGTGGAAACATGAGGGAGTGGTGGCTGCAGAGATTGTGAGGGACAAGATGTGTGAGCTTATTCTTTGTCATTTTCCTTCTCTCAGGGGAGATACTCTCTGGCCTGTCTTGTCATTCCATATTCAACATCATATAATATTTGGGTTCATCCTGCTGTCCCCACTTTTTATCAGGCAGTTGGAAGAATAAAACCTTTTCAAAGAGAAACATGTCATTCTCTAAAAGAGTCCACTAAGAATAATTGATTGAGTTTTTAGGAGCCAGTATCCTCTGCTCTCGGAGGAATTTCACTGAAACTCTGACTCCAGCCAGAGTGAATTCTCAAACCAGGAAATGAGTCCAAATTCTACTGGGGATTTTCTCTCTTTTGCAGCAATTGCTTCTGAATAGTGAAAAGCTCTCAACATTTTCCTTGAGCATATTTATCAACAAGGAAATGGCCCTGAAAATGTTTCTCTTGCAATCTTGCATTCTAAGACAATGGGATACTAGCATTTAATAATTACCACTGGAAAACAAGAAAATGCAAACCTACCTCTTATCACACGATTGGAAATGATGTCTGAAATTGTGTCTATCTGGGGCCAACTGTTTTAGCAGACATCTACCCAGGAGCAAATCCTTGTGTGCTACTGGACATGTAATTAACCTGGTTTGCACATGTATAGAGTGTTGCTAGTATTAATAACAGCTATCTCACAAGCTTGTCATGAGGATTGAACAAAATACCCTCTAGGAAAACATTCTACCCAGAATAGATGCCTGATAAATGTTCATTCCTCACATCCTTGCTCTCTTTTTCCCTCCCCCCCTTCTTTCTTTCTCCTCTCCCTTCCCTTTTCACCATCCCCTCCCCTTTCCTCCCTTCTTTCTGTGGTAGAGCTGATATTTACAGGAAAGGACCATGGAGATCTAGACAGAAAGGAGATTGACTCCGGGCACTATGAGGGAAGGAGAGAAAAGTCAGAGAACAGGCAAAACGCAGGTAGCAAGTGAGAGGGATGGGCTTGGACAGCTGATAAGAGAAAAGGTTTTGCAGTTAGGAAGTGCATTGGCACTGACAGTATCTGAGGCTTGAAGAGGTCAAAGAGGTATAGATCACATGCCTCCTATAGTCAGCCCCTATGGCTGAACTCTGGAGAAGGAAATGGCAACCCAGTCCAGTGTTCTTGCCTGGAGAATCCCCATGGACAAAGGAGCTTGGTGGGCTAGAGTCAACAGGGTTGCAGAATGTCGGACATGACTGAACGACTAATACATGACTGAATCCAGGCACTCTCCTGGCTGAGTTGACCTCACGTATTTTTGTGCCTAATGAGGAATAGCAGGGCTGAGTAACCCCAAAGCCCACTCCCATCTCCTGCCCCCACCTTCTTCCATATCCCTTCTTTGTAAACATTTCTTATTTGGGAAGTTCTTTATCCTCCACCTCAAATTTGCCTGCCACTCTTCTGCTTATCTTTTGATACTCTGCTTAAAATCCCTTAGTCAGTGCGACTGATTCTTGCAAGTGTTCCCCAAAGCATCTTGACTGCACTTCACATGTGCATTTATTAATTCAGTTCAGGACAGAAAGCACTGGTGGGGTCGCCCATGTTCTGTGCAGGAGGCTAGGGCCTGAGTGAGAGAACATGACTGAGACAGAGTCTCACTCCCAAGGCCTTCCCAGTAGGCACAGTGGTTCCCCAAATCCAGTTCTCACCAGACAATTAATTTCAGAATGCACGGGGACCAGGTGTTCAAAATTATATTTCTAGGCCCTACTCCCAGGTACCCAGGTAAAGATAAGGCTTGAGAATCTGTAACTTAAGAAACTCTCTCAGGTAATTCTGATGTGTAGTCAGGTTTGGTAACTTCTGAAAAGATAAAGGAAAAGTAAGCAATTTAGAGTATTCTCTCTGACAAGGTTTGGATTGATGGTGTACTATATTGCCAACTATGCTGCTGTTGCTGCTAAGTCGCTTGAGTCATGTCCGACTCTGTGTGACCCCAGAGATGGCAGCCCATCAGGTCCCGCCGTCCCTGGGATTCTCCAGGCAAGAATACTGGAGTGGGTTGCCATTTCCTCCTCCAGTGCATGAAAGTGGAAAGTGAAAAGTGAAAGTGAAGTCACTCAGTCGTGTCCGACTCTTAGCGACCCCATGGACTGCAGCCTACCAGGCTCCTCCGTCTATGGGATTTTCCAGGCAAGGGTACTGGAGTGGGGTGCCATTGCCTTCTCCGTTGCCAACTATAGAGGGGCCCAAAAACTTCAGAGAGCAATTAGGTGAGCTTATATTTTTACTGTGGGACTTCCCAGGTGGTGCTAGTGACCAAGGATTCACTCGCCAATGCAGGAAATGTAGGTTTGATTCCTGGGTCAGGAAGATCCCCTGGAGGAGGAAATGGCAACCCACTCCAGTGTTCTTTGCCTGGGAAATCCCATGGACAGAGGAGCCTGTGGGGCTACAGTTTATGGGATTTCAAAGAGTCACACACAACTGAACACCCACACACACACACATATCTTACTGCATTGTCTTAAAGGTTACATTCTGTTTAAGGTTCTAAAATTTGGTCTGATTGAGGCTCAGCCTGCAGAGAAGGTAAGTAAGCAAGCTCCCTGTCACTGGACACAAGTGCCAGTAGCCTGCGTTAGAGGACAGAAGACCTCAGGCTTCTCTGGTCTTCTGTTCTGGTGCCTGGACTCTAGCTGGCTTAGCAATGTCATAAGGAGGTTGGTACCAAGGACTGGTCTGTGGACAAGAGTCTTCCTCCATGTTGTCTGTGGAGTCCTTTCTGACTACACATACCTCCTTTCTCTTGCTCTTTAACTCTTTTTCGCTCCTCCCAACTTGGAGTTCTGGCTTCACAGTCCAGGCCACACCTTCTAATGCTTCATCCCTTCTTTACCTGGTATATTGCTGTCATTCCCTCACTCCCCTCTTGGCTTTGTGTGCAGCACCATTCTTGGCGAGAACTGGGCACTATTAGAGGAGATGGCTTTCTGTCTATCTGACCACTTTCACCATGTTCCACAGAAGGCAGTTCTGTCCCTGAGTCACAGGAGACCACCCTGAGGATCTGAGAAGGTGTGTCTGATGTCCCTTTCATGGCTCTATAGAAGTATTCCTTATGGATTCCCAGAGGAGCACAGGGTTCTGGCAAAACAGGCAGCAGGAGCAAGAAGATTTCACAGAGAATGGTCCATAGCTGCATTGAAAATCATTATTAGTTCCTTTGGGGAGGTTGATGTCACTTGGGAGAACTGGAGTTGAAAACTCTGCCCCAAGATTCTGGAGCCAAAATCTTTCTTCCTGAAAGATTCTTCCTGGTCTGGATAGGTCTAAAGATGGACACCATCCTGAAAACGATGGAAGGATGTATAAAACAAAATAAAATAAAGCAATGTAAAAACAAAATCCATTTTACTGAGAGATTTCACAGAAATTGTTTAAAATAAATGATAGCAAAAAGGGAATACAAGAGTCCTGGGGCTTGGAGAGTGGGGGTGGATGAAATGGGCAAATGTGGTCAAAAACTACAAACTTCTAGTTATAAAATAAATATCATGGGGATGTAATGTACAGCATTGTAACTATAGTTAATAAAATCGTATAGTGTATTTGAAATTGCTAAGAGAATAAGTCTTTAAAGTTCTTATCACAAGGAAAAAATATAACTATGTGTGAAGTTGGATACTAACTAGACTTACTATGGTGATTGTTTTTCTCTATACGCAAATATCAAATAATTATATTATATACCTGAAACTAATAATGTTAGATGCTAATTTTGTTTTGATAACAGAAAGAAAAAAATGAAGAAGGAAAATTTTCAAAATTTCTCAAATATATCAGCTATGCATATGTTTGTATTAACATCATTTAATTTTTAATGTAAAACAGCAACAAAAACAATAAAAAAAAACCCGCTATGAACACTCTTATAAAAAAGACTTTCTGTGCACAAATGTTTTTATCTCTTTTAAGCAAACTCCTGTGAGTGAATAGTCCAGTCATAGAGAAGATGTTGAGTTAACTTTGCTAGAAATTTCCAAACACTTTTATAAAATTATTTCAATTTTACACTTCTACCAGCTATGTATATTTCCACTACTTATTGTAGTACTGGATATATAGTCATATGTATTGTAGTTTTAATTTTCATTTCCATGATGTTAAAAAATTTTTAGCATCTTTTCCTATGCTTAACATTGGCCATTTATATGTCTTCTTTTGTGAAATATATGTTTAAATGTTTGTCCATTTAAAGGATGTTTTTAATTAGTTTTTTAGATGTAGAAGATTTTCAAACTAAGTATTTTCTGGTTACAAATCCTTCCCATATATACACACTTGAAATATTTTCTGCCCATGTTTCATTGCCTATTCAGTTCTTAATAGTGGTTTTTAACTTTATTGCAGTGTAATTATCATACAATAAACTACACGTTTCAAGTGTGCATTTTGATAAATTTTGATATATATATATATATGCACCCATAAAGCCATCACTACAGTATAGTTAATATACTTATCACTGCAAAAGCTTCTTTGTCCTCCATTGAAATCCACCCATTCTGGCTATACCAAGGCAACCCTATTCCTCACGAACCAATGACTGAGTTTCTGTCATTGTAGATCCCTACGTTGTAGTTCCTAGAATTTTATAAAAGTAGAATCATATAGTCTGAAAAAAATCTTTGTATGGATATATACTTTTATTTCTCTTAGGAAGGCAACTTTTTTATGTCTTTGTCCTCTCTCCCTCCCTTTCTTTCTTCCTTCCTAACTTCTCTCTCCCTCTCTCTTTACCATATGATTCTACAATTGTTCCAGTACTGTTTGTTTAAGAAGCAAATCACACTTTCAATTTTGGCAAAAATGTTTGACACTCTTCCCTTGATTGATTTGTCTGTCATGGCACTATACCAGGCTGTATTCATTACTTGAGCATAATAAAAACTCTTCTTGACATCAGATAATGTGTGTTCTCCAACTTTGTACTTTTACAAATCGTAGAGATGGGGGACTTCCCTGGAGGCCCAGTGATTAAGATTTCATGTTTCCAATGCAGGGACTGAAGACTAGATCCTTGGTCCCCGAACCAAGCTCCCACATGCTGCAGGGTATAGCCAAAAAAATAAAAAAAACCCATCATGGAAAATATATCAGTTCAGTTTAGTTCAGTCACTCAGTTGTGTCTGACTCCTTGCGACACCATGGATTGTAGCACGCCAGGCCTCCCTGTCCATCACTAACTTCCAGAGCTTACTCAAACTCATATCCATTAAGTCGGTGATGCTATCCAACCATTTCATCCTCTGTCATCCCTTTCTCATCCTGCCTTCAATCTTTATAAGCATCAGGGTCTTTTCCAGTGAGTCAGTTCTTCACATCAGGTGGCCAAAGTATTGGAGCTTCAGCTTCAGCATCAGTCCTTCTAATAAATATTCAGGACTAATTTTCTTTAGGATGGACTGGTTAGATCTCCTTGCAGTCCAAGGGACTTTCAAGAGTCTTCTTCAACACCACAGTTCAAAAGCATCAATTCTTTGGTGCTCAGCTTTCTTTATAGTCCAACTTCCCATCCATACATGACTACTGGAAAAACCATAGCCTTGACTAGATGGACCTTTGTTGACAAAGTAATGTCTCTGCTGTTGAATATGCTATCTAGATTGGTCATAACTTTCCTTCCAAGGAGTAAGCGTCTTTTAATTTCATGGCTGCCATCACCATCTGCAGTGATTTTGGAGACCCAAAAAATAAAGTCAGCCACTATTTCCACTGTTTCCCCATCTATTTGCCATGGAGTGATGGGACTGGATGCCATGATCTTTGTTTTCTGAATGTTGAGCTTTAAGCCAACTTTTTCACTCTCTTCTTTCACTTTCATCAATAGGCTCTTTAGTTCTTCTTCACTTTCTGCCATAAGCGTGGCTGTCATCTGCATATCTGAGGTTATTGATGTTTCTCCTGGCAAACTTGATTCCAGCTTGTGCTTCCTCCAGCCCAGCGTTTCTCATGATGTACTCTGCATATAAGTTAAATAAGCAGGGTGACAATATACAGCCTTCAGTTCAGTTCAGTTTAGTTCAGTCGCTCAGTCATGTCAGACTCTCTGTGACCCCATGAATCGCAGCACGCCACGCTTCCCTGTCCATCACCAACTCCCGGAGTTCACTGAGACCCACGTCCATCGAGTCAGTGGTGCCATCCAGCCATCTCATCCTCTGTCGTCCCCTTCTCCTCCTGCCCCCAATCCCTCCCAGCATCAGAGTCTTTTCCAGTGAGTCAACTCTTTGCATGAGGTGGCCAAAGTACTGGAGTTTCAGCTTTAGCATCATTCCTTCCAAAGAAATCCCAGGGCTGATCTCCTTTAGAATGGACTGGTTGGATCTCCTTGCAGTCCAAGGGACTCTCTAGAGTCTTCTCCAACAACACAGTTCAAAAGCATCAATTCTTCGGCACTCAGCCTTCTTCACAGTCCAACTCTCACATGCATGCACGACCACTGGAAAAACCATAGGCTTGACTAGATGGACCTTTGTTGGCAAACTAATGCCTCTGCTTTTCAATATGCTATCTAGGTTTGTCATAACTTTCCCTCAAGGAGTAAGCGTCTTTTAATTTCATGGCTGCAGTCACCATCTGCAGTGATTTTGGAGCCCAGAAAAATAAAGTCTGACACTGTTTCCACTGTTTCCCCATCTATTTCCCATGAAGTGATAGGACCAGATGCCATGATCTTCGTTTTCTGAATGTTGAGTTTTAAGCCAAATTTTTGAAGTACTACTTTCCCAATTTGTAACCAGTCCATTGTTCCACATCAAGTTCTAACTGTTGCTTCTTGACCTGAATACAGATTTCTCAGCAGGTGGTAATGTGGTCTGGTATTCCCATCTCTTGAAGAATTTTCCACAGTTTATTGTGATACACACAGTCAGAGAAAGACTTTAGCAAACAGTGAAGCAGAAATAGATTTTTTTTCTGGAATTATGGTTGGGTTTATTTTTTAAAGTATGCAAGGATGTTCTATGTGCTTCACATTTCCAAGTGAACTTCATATTCAACTTGTAATTTTCTATAACATTCATATTGAAATTTTGAATGGGACTGCAATAAATATATAGATCAATTTGAAGAGATGATATCTTTAAAATATTGGGTGTTTTTATCCATGAACATGACATATCTACCCACATGTTAAGATCTTTAATTTTTCTAATCAGTTTTTGTACTTTTTTGTGAACATATCTTTCACAATTTTTGTCATGTGTATCCATAAGGATTTCTTGTGTTGGTGGTATTGTTAAACTTTATTGTATTACTTTAATTCAGCATTCTGATGGTTCATTGCTGGTATATAAAAATACAGTTGGTTTTTAATATAACTGATATTCTAAAACCTTGCTAAAATTACTTATTAATTCTAGAAACTTTTATTATAGATTCAACATATTATACATATAAAATATAACATATAATAATATATTTAATATTTACTATATATATATTTTATATATTCAATCTTTGTATATCATCATGTCTTCTACAAATAAGGTAGTTTTGTTTCCTCCTTTTCAGCCTGGATTCCTTTTACTTTATTTTCTTGCCCTTCTGAATAGCTAGAAACTCCAGTGCATTGTTGAATACTGACAGTTAAATCCTTTCTTTGCTCATAATTTCCAGAGGAAAATATTTGTTTTCTTTACTATTAAGTGTGATACTCATTATGCTTTTCAATGTTCTTAATATGGTTCAAGAAGATCCCTTCTATTTCTAGTTTGCTAAGAGTTTTAATCAGAAGTGAATGTTGAATTCTGTCTAATACTTTTTCTGCATCTATCAGGACCATCATATATTTTTCTCCTTTTCAATTATTTTAACATAATACCTTTTATTAATAAATTTTCAAATGTGAAATTAATCTTGCATTAATAGGATTAGATTATGGATTAGATTATAATGTGTTATAGATTATAATGTGTTATATTTATATATTCTTGGACTCAATTTACTGATTTTTAAATGTCTTTTTTCATGATAGATGTAATCTTTTTATTTTTTAAATTAATTTTTTTTATTTTTTATTTTTTTAAAATTTTATTTTATTTTTAAACTTTACATAATTGTATTAGTTTTGCCAATATCAAAATGAATCCACCACAGGTATACATGTGTTCCCCATCCTGAACCCTCCTCCCTCCTCCCTCCCCATACCATCCCTCTGGGTCGTCCCAGTGCACTAGCCCCAAGCATCCAGTATCGTGCATCAAACCTGGACTGGCATCTCATTTCATACATGCTATTTTACATGTTTCAATGCCATTCTCCCAAATCTTCCCACCCTCTCCCTCTCCCACAGAGTCCATAAGACTGTTCTATACATTAGTGTCTCTTTTGCTGTCTTGTACACAGGGTTATTGTTACCATCTTTCTAAATTCCATATATATGCGTTAGTATACTGTATTAATGTTTTTCTTTCTGGCTTACTTCACTCTGTATAATAGGCTCCAGTTTCATCCACCTCATTAGAACTGACTCCAATGTATTCTTTTTAATGGCTGAGTAATACTCCATTGTGTATATGTACCATAGCTTTCTTATCCAATCATCTGCTGATGGACATCTAGGTTGCTTCCATGTCCTGGCTATTATAAACAGTGCTGCGATGAACATTGGGGTACACGTGTCTCTTTCCCTTCTGGTTTCCTCAGTGTGTATGCCCAGCAGTGGGGTTGCTGGATCATAAGGCAGTTCTATTTCCAGTTTTTTAAGGAATCTCCACACTGTTCTCCATAGTGGCTGTACTAGTTTGCATTCCCACCAACAGTGTAAGAGGGTTCCCTTTTCTCCACACCCTCTCCAGCATTTATTATTTGTAGACTTTTGGATCGCAGCCATTCTGACTGGTGTGAAATGGTACCTCATAGTGGTTTTGATTTGCATTTCTCTGGTAATGAGTGATGTTGAGCATCTTTTCATGTGTTTGTTAGCCATCTGTATGTCTTCTTTGGAGAAATGTCTATTTAGTTCTTTGGCCCATTTTTTGATTGGGTCATTTATTTTTCTGGAGTTGAGCTGTAGGAGTTGTTTGTATATTTTTGAGATTAGTTGTTTGTCAGTTGCTTCATTTGCTATTATTTTCTCCCATTCTGAAGGCTGTCTTTTCACCTTGCTGATAGTTTCCTTTGATGTGCAGAAGCTTTTAAGTTTAATTAGGTCCCATTTGTTTATTTTTGCTTTTATTTCCAATATTCTGGGAGGTGGGTCATAGAGGATCCTGCTGTGATGTATATCAGAGAGTGTTTTGCCTATGTTCTCCTCTAGGAGTTTTATAGTTTCTGGTCTTATGTTTAGATCTTTAATCCATTTTGAGTTTATTTTTGTGTATGATGTTAGAAAGTGTTCTAGTTTCATTCTTTTACAAGTGGTTGACCAGGTTTCCCAGCACCACTTGTTAAAGAGATTGTCTTTAATTCATTGTATATTCTTGCCTCCTTTGTCAAAGATAAGGTGTCCATAGGTGCGTGGATTTATCTCTGGGCTTTCTATTTTGTTCCATTGATCTATATTTCTGTCTTTGTGCCAGTACCATACTGTCTTGATAACTGTGGCTTTGAATAAAAGGAATCCAAATTGGAAAAGAAGAAGTAAAACTCTCACTATTTGCAGATGACATGATCCTCTACATAGAAAACCCTAAAGACTCCACCAGAAAATTACTAGAACTAATCAATGACTATAGTAAAGTTGCAGGACATAAAATCAACACACAGAAATCTCTTGCATTCCTATACACTAATAATGAGAAAACAGAAAGAGAAATTAAGGAAACAATTCCATTCACCATTGCAACGGAAAGAATAAAATACTTAGGAATATATCTACCTAAAGAAACTAAAGACCTATATATAGAAAACTATAAAACACTGGTGAAAGAAATCAAAGAGGACACTAATAGATGGAGAAATATACCATATTCATGGATTGGAAGAATCAATATAGTGAAAATTAGTATACTACCCAAAGCAATTTATAGATTCAGTGCAATCCCTATCAAGCTACCAACAGTATTCTTCACAGAGCTAGAACAAATAATTTCACAATTTGTATGGAAATACAAAAAACCTCGAATAGCCAAAGCGATCCTGAGAAAGAAGAATGGAACTGGAGGAATCAACCTACCTGACTTCAGGCTCTACTACAAAGCCACAGTTATAAATTAATTTTTTTTAATTGAAGGATAATTGCTGTACAGAATTGTGTTGGTTTCTGCCAAACATCATCATGAATCAGCCATAAGTGTACATATTTCTCCTCCCTCTTGAATCTCCATAAGTTTATTTTTATGTGTTTGGTTTTAGTATTAAAGTAAAGCTAGTCTTATAGGTGGAGATGTCTTCTTCAATTTTTTGGAAGAATTGGTGTAGAGTTGTTATTTCTTTATTAAATGTTTGTAGAAATTTGTCAGTAGACTTTGGTATGTAGAGATTTTATTGTGGAAAAGTTTCAAACACAATGTTATTTAAGAGTGTTAAGAAAGACTGACTTGCCTTCCTTCCAATCTTATGGCTAAAATGGTCTGTCTTTAGACATACAGAACCATATTTGCTAAAATTTTTTCATAGATTCTCTTTATTATAATTGAAAACATTGTATTGTTTGTTGAACTCTTTTATTCAACAAATTTTGTATTTTGTTGAATTAAAGTTTGGAAAAAGAAGAGTAAATTTAGGTATTTATTGCCCCAGCTCCCTCAATGTATAACTATTAAACTGGCCATGTCCTTCAACTGAGTTCACAGTTCTTCTCAAGCTGAGACTCTTTGTATAAGTATTCCTTTTCATGCAAGTAACTACTTCTTCCCCCTAAGTCTTTAGGCTCAGGGTTAGTAGGAGCATTTCACTATTCTTATACCCAGGGGACTGCATCATCCTTCATCATTTCTCTACATATTTCTGATGCCTTTGTGATTCATGCTTCTTAAAAACTCCATTGGAATTACCCTATTTTTGACATGCTGTCTGTTTTCTTGTAACTTAACTGTTACATTTCAGATGGTCTCTAATATCATCCTATATCTAACTTATAAAAGGGTCTTTTATCAAGTTTGGCTCTTTATCATTGCAGAAACCATTTCAATAAAAGTTGCAATACTCTTGACAAAATATATAGAGAAACTTTTCTGCAAGCCAAAGCCTACCCAACCTGTAAACACAGCAACAGCCATACATTTTCTCCATTGGCTTAACTTTAAAAACACTAGAACTCTTTTTTTCTCTGTTGTTCCAACTGAAGTTTGTTTTCCAGGCAAAGAGAACACTCACATGATAGGCAAAGGTAAAATTGATTGCATTTGTGCCCATCATTATCAAGGAGAATGCCCTGTAAGTAGTAGTGGGGTTAAAAAGAGTGGTGGGATCCACCTATTCTTTCTCTGATATTCATATGCAAAAGGAAACTTTGGTTGCTTTGACAGTGCATTTCAGTTCATGATTCTGCCTTCTGAATGCACATTCTTCTTAAAAATCTTTATTAAGAAATGTTGGTCATTTATACAAATATGCTAAAAATCAAGTGGAAATTCTTGGTATCTTTCATTTTAGGGTTCTCATTGTGTTGAGTTTATTGATGATAAATAATAATTTTATTGATGATTATTTTGAATTTTAGTCATATGTTAGAGCATAGTTCTTTTTTTTTTTTTTGTAGGTATATAGTTGAATAGTGACAAAATTTGGCCAAAAGATAAGAAACACATAGGAAAGAATAATAGCAAAGCAGTGTTCTCTACCTTTGAGGCACCTGGATTCTGGGATTTATTACATTCACAGACATAAAAGGTATGGAAACTATAAACCAGAGGACAAGAGAAGGCAAAAGAAGACATGTTCTTGTAACGGTTTATGTTACATATGAAGTGGTATTTGAGATAGATTGTGTTAGATTGTAATGCTTCTTGTAACTTCTAAAAAAAAGAAAATAAAAAGAAATAGTCAAAAAATGTAGAGGGGATCACATGGAATACTAAGAAATAGTTAATTTTTTTAAAGCAGAAGATAAGGAAAAAAAGGGAAAAAAGTATGAGGTAAATAGGAAAAATAGGACAATGGTAGACTTCAACCCAATCTTATTAATAATTACATTAGCTATAGAGTCAATAATCAATTAAAATGTAAAAGTTGCCAGATTGGATAAAAAAAGAGAGATCCATAAATGCAATCTACAATAGACAGAAGTTAAAAAAAGACACAGAGAGGTTAAAAGGCAAGAGTGGAACAAGATAAGGTGCATTCAAATGCTTGTCTAAAGTAAATTGGAGATATTATATATTAATATCAGACAGAACAGACTTCAAGAAAAAGAGTGTGTTACTGGAGATAAAGAAGAATGCTTCATAAGAATGAAAAGGCCAATTCATCAAGAAGACATAACAACTCTGATATGTACTTAATTACAGTGCTTCAAATACATAACTAAAGGAGAAGTTGACAAATCCACAATTATATTTAGAGGGAGAAATCTAGACAATAGAAGGGTTAAACTAGTATTTCCATTCTGGTGTCAGAAACATTTCCCTTCCAAAATGGAAGACATGCATATCCCCATATATCTCTGTGGCTCATTGAGTTATCAGTTACCAGGATGGTCATATGCCATCTGACTAAGTAAATCTGGACTTGGCATACACACTTTTAAATATAAGTAACCAAATCTACTATATGCACATTCTGTTTTTTCTCCCCCATGGAAGAATCAAACACCTACCTAGAGACCTGGTCATAGCAAATACCTTCTTCCAACAACACAAGACAAGACTCTACATACACATGGACATCACCTGATGGCCAACACCAAAATCAGATTGATTATATTCTTTGCAGCCAAAATGGAGGAGCTGTATACAGTCAGCAAAAACAAGACCGGGAGCTGACTGTGGCTCAGATCATGAATTCCTTATTGCCAAATTCAGACTTAAATTGAAGAAAGTGGAGAAAACCACTGACCATTCAGGTATGACCTAAATCAAATCCCTTATGATTATACAGTGAAAGTGAGAAATAGCTTTAAGGGACTAAATCTGCTAGACAGAGTACCTGATGAACTATGGACGGAGGTTCATGACATTGTACAGGAGACAGGGATCAAGATCATCCCTATGGAAAAGAAACGCAAAAGAGCAAAATGACTGTCTGAGAAATAGACAGTGAAAAGAAGAGAAGTGAAAAGCAAAGGAGAAAAGGAAAGATATAAGCACCTGAATGCAGAGTTCCGAAGAATAGCAAGGAGAGATAAGAAAGCCTTCCTCAGCGGTCAGTGCAAAGAAATAGAGGAAAACAACAGAATGGGAAAGACTAGAGATCTCTTCAAGAAAATTAGAGATAGCAAGGGAACATTTCATGCAAAGATGGGCTCGATAAAGGACAGAAATGGTATGGACGTAACAGAAGCAGAAAATATTAAGAAGAGGTGGCAAGAATACACAGAAGAACTGTACAAAAAAAGATCTTCATGACCCAGATAACCATGAGGTGATTATCACGATGGTGTGATCACTCATCTAGAGCCAGACATCCTGGAATGTGAAGTCAGTGGGCCTTAGGAAAGCATCACTACAGACAAAGCTAGTGGAGGTGATAGAATTCAGTTGAGCTATTTCAAATCCTAAAAGATGATGCTGTGAAAGTGCTGCCCTCAATATGTCAGCAAATTTGGAAAATGCAACAGTGGCCACAGGACTGCAACAGGTCAGTTTTCATTCCAATCCCAAAGAAAGGCAATGCCAAAGATGCTCAAACTACTGCACAATTGCACTCATCTCACACGCTAGTAAAGTAATGCTCAAAATTCTCCAAGCCAGGCTTCAGCAATACGTGAACTGTGAACTTCCAGATGTTCAAGCTGCTTTTAGGAAAGGCAGAGGAACCAGAGATCAAATTGCCAACATTCGCTGGATCATCGAAAAAGCAAGAGAGTTCCAGAAAACCATCTATTTCTGCTTTATTGACTATGCCAAAGCCTTTGACTGTGTGGATCACAATCAACTCTGGAAAATTCTGAAGGAGATGGGAATACCAGACCACCTGACCTGCCTCTTGATAAACCTGTATGCATGTCAGGAAGCAACAGTTAGAACTGGACATGGAACAACAGACTGGTTCCAAATAGGAAAAGGAGTACGTCAAGGCTGTATATTGTCACCCTGCTTATTTAACTTTTATGTAGAGTACATCATGACAAACGCTGGGCTGGATGAAGCACAAGCTGGAATCAAGATTTCTGGGAGAAATATCAATAACCTCAGATATGCAGATGACACCCATCTTTATGGCAGAAAGTGAAGAGAACTAAAGAGCCTCTTGATGAAAGTGAAAGAAGAGAGTGAAAAAGTTGGCTTAAAGCTCAACATTTAGAAAAGTAAGATCATGGCATCTGGTCTCATCACTTCATGGCAAATAGATGGGTGGCTGACTTTATTTATTTATTTTTTGGCTCCAAAATCACAGCAGATGGTGATGGCAGCCATGAAATTAAAAGACGCTTACTCCTTGGAAGGAAAGTTATGACCAACCTAGACAGCATATTAAAAAGCAGAGATATTACTTTGTCAACAAAAGTCCATCTAGTCAAAGCTATGATTTTTCCAGTAGTCATGTATGGCTGTGGGAGTTGGACTATAAAGAAAGCTGAGCGCTGAAGAATTGATGCTTTTGAACTGTGGTGTTGGAGAAGACTCTTGAGAGTCCCTTGGACTGCAAGGAGATCCAACCAGTCCATCCTAAAGGAGATCAGTCCTGGGTGTTCATTGGAAGGACTGATGTTGAAGCTGAAACTCCAATATTTTGGCCACCTGATGCGAAGAGCTGACTCATTTGAAAAGACCCTGATGCTGGGAAAGATTGAGGGCAGTAGGAGAAGGGGATGACATAGGATGAGATGGATGGCATCACCAACTCAATGGACACGAGTGTGGGTAAACTCCGGGAGTTGGTGATGGACAGGGAGGCCTGGCGTGCTGAGTGTCATGGGGTTACAAAGAGTTGGACACGACTGAGCGACTAAACTGAACTGAGAGACCTGACACCTTCATCCTTCCCTCAGAACCTCTTCTTTGGAGAATGGGAATATACCCAGAAGGACAATGGGGAGGTATACTTTAAAGGGTCTATGGATTTTCCATAGAGGAAGTGAAAAAATATGGCAGGTTTATATATAAGGAAGAAACGTCTGCTTTAAACCATACCACATGTGACAACCAAAAAAAAAGAAAAAAAGCATAAGTTTGTCCAGTGAGCTAGAAATAAACTTGAATGGAAATATTTTGAAGAAATGCTAAAATCAGTTCTGCTTCCTGTAAAACTTCATCATTATGAGCTTAGGGAATGGGCAGATGGACTCCTGCTCACCTGGGGATACAAGCAGCCCAAAGGCAATGTTGTGATTGAAGACACAGGTGGCATGAGTCCACCGCTAAAAGGCATCTCTGGAGAATTCCCAGTGATTCATTCAAATCTCCATCAGTCCTGGAATAATGAACAGTCTGAGCTGGAAAGCTGAGCTTTCAAATAATATTCTGGCCAGATTCCTACCATCTATTTTATTGTTAGGGAGTGAAGTTTTGAGAAGGGAGCAGAAATGGAAAGAATTATTAAATGAATATACATTTGGTAATACAATGGATGCTTTTCTAAATGTCTCAAAAGGTGGCTTTTTCCCATTTTTGTTATAATAATGATAATTTCTGGGAAAATATAAATAAGTAAAATGGACTTAAAAATATAAAAATAATCCTAAACAGACTAATTATACCACGGAAGAAATTTTTAAAGCTATCATTGAGCTACATCTAAATGAAAAACATTAGGTTCAAATAATTTCACAAGGGAATTCGAACAAAACATCAAAGAAGTGATTATTTAAAGCCATAGAAAATGTTTTAATACAGAACGTGAAAATTCTTAAGCACACATGAATACTGCTTCAGGAATCCTACAAAGGTATCAGTTACAAGTTTATTGTAATTATACGTATCATTGTAACATCAATGAGTAAATTATTAGCAAAGAAAATGCAGTAGCAATTTAAAGGAATCAATAGAGCAAGACTAACTATAGTTTCAAAAATGCAAGAATGTGTTAATATTAAGTACCTTTTAATAATAAAATGGGAAAAATCATAATATTATCCCCATTAATTCTGGTTATAGTTCATAAAATTTAGCATCTCTTAAATAATAACAATAACATATAATATAAATTACCCATCATTTTCTCAGCATGGACCCACAACATTCTGAAATGTATCCTTTTTAACTAATCATGTTTTACCATTTCTAATGCTAACATTGTATCTCTGTATCCTCACTTACTTGGTTCACTGCTATATAATCTCTTTGCTGGTCTTCTGTATATTTCTTGCTCCTGGAATTCATTATTATTTATCAGAGTAATTTTGTAAATATAAATAAGAAAATTTTACTTTTCAATTTAAAATTATGTAATGACTTTCCTTTATACTCAACCTAAACCCCATGCCCTTAGCAGGGCCTGCAAACCCTAAATGATCTTGTTCTTTTCTAATTCCCAGACCAGATCTTGAACCACATCACTCCTTGTGCTCCCAGCCATCATGACTGTTTTAATTTTCCTGGAACAGTTCAGGTTCATTTCTGCTTTGGGTTTTTATATTTTCAGGGAGTTCTCCCTGAAAGGCTTCTCTTTGCAATATTTTTTCTCACTCAAGTTTCTACTCGAATATTGCTTTCTCTTAATATTGCCTGACTACCCTCTCAAAAAGTTTACTTGTCTTGCCTCTCTTTTTTTATCCAATTACACTGTTTTATTTTATTCATAGAACTCTAATCTCTCGGAAATTATTCAGATTATTTGTTATTGTCTTTTCCCTCCAAGTTTAAAGGCCAGTTGGGCTTCCCAGGTGGTGCTAGTGGTAAAGAACCAATTTGCCAGTGCAGGAGACTGAGGAGGGTTTGATCCCTGGGTCAGGAAGATCCCTGGGGGAGGGCATGGCAACCCATTCCAGTATTCTTGCCTGGAGAATCCCATGGACAGAGGAGCCTAGAAGATCAGAGTCCATAGGGTCACAAAGAGTCAGGCACTACTGAGTGGCTGAACAGCAGTGAAGCATGCATAGGACCCCTTCAGAAAGTGACTGCCTTTGCAGAAGATGCAGCTTGGCTGGGGCAATTCATGGAGAAATGTGAATATCAAAGTTGTCAAACCACAGTCTTGATTTCAAAACAACAGCATTTAAAATCAATTTATTTTTTAAAAATATTAAAACTAAATGCAAATTCTGGAACAAGATAATTCATAAGTATTTTTAAAGTTTTAACTCAATGCAAAAGGTTTCCATAGCAACCAGGGTTTAATAAAGAGAAAAGCAATTACTTTTGGTAGGTAACAACATTTTATACTTGCACATTATTTTCCCCTTCTCCTACAAACTACACTTTTATTATTTATGCACATATTTCATAACATATTTTTTCCTTCCAGTTTTTCTCTATTTTATCATTTATTTCTTTTCTTTCCATAAACTGATGAATAGATTGACATCTCAGAAAAGTAGGACTAAAGTGCTGGGGCTCTCACTCTGAACTATTAACTCTTCCATCAGGTCTGATATGTGATGACATTTTTTGTTGGAAGGCATTGGCATAAATGCATTGGACTTTTAATGAGCTAGCTACAGGAAAGGGATGCAGATATGTAAATATGTGTGTGGTAGGTACAAAAAAATCATTGCCTCTTTCTTTCTCTTTCAAATTTTCCTACTACTAACCATATAATTCTTCTGGTATGTATTAAGTAACGACAAAAATCACAATAACTACTGAACTGGCCTGTCAGGATAGAATTATCACTTTTATCATTACAGCAATTTTACAAAGGAGAGAAGAAACAGATCATTTAATATATATCAAAGTTATATATCTGATGTTAACAAACTGATAAAGTAAAACTGATCACATGGACCACAGCCTTGTCTAACTCAATGAAACTATGAGCTAAGCTGTGTAAGGCCACCCAAGAGAGACAGGTCATGGTGGTGAGTTCTGACAAAACATGGTCCACTGGAGAAGGGAATGGCAAACCACTTCAGTATTCTTGCTTTGAGAACCCCACAAACAGCATGAAAAGGCAAAAAGACAGGACACTGAAAAATGAACTCCCCAGGTCGGTAGGTGCTCAATATGTTACTGGAGACCAGAGGAGAAATAACTCCAGAAAGAATGAAGAGATGGAGCCAAAGCAAAAACAACACCCAGTTGTGGATGTGACTAGTGACGGAAGTTAAGTCTGATGCTGTAAAGAGCAATATTGCATAGGAACCTGGAATGTTAGGTCCATGAATCAAGGCAAATTAGAAGTGGTCAAATAGGACATAACAAGAGTGAACATCGACATTTTAGGAATCAGCGAACTAAAATGGACTGGAATGGGTGAATTTAACTCTGATGACCATTATATCCACTACTGTGGTCAGGAATCCCTTAGAGGAAATGGAGTAGTCAACACAAGAGTCTGAAATAGAGTATGTGGATGCAATCTCAAAAATGACAGAATGATCTCTGTTCATTTCCAAGGCAATCCATTCAATATCACAGTAATCCAAGCCTATACCCCAACCAGTAATACTGAAGAAGCTGAAGTTGAATGGTTCTATGAAGACCTGCAAGACCTTCTAGAACTAACACCTCAAAAAGATGTCCTTTCCATAATAGGGGACTGGAATGCAAAAGCAGAAAGTCAAAGGATACCTGGAGTAACAGGCAAATTTGGCCTTGGAGTACAGAATGAAGTAGGGCAAAGGCTAATAGAATTTTGCCAACAGAATGCACTGGTCATAGCAAACACCCTCTTCCAACAACACAAGAGAAGACTCTACACATGAACATCACCAGATGGTCAATACTGAAATCAGATTGATTATAATCTTTGCAGCCAAAGATGGAGAAGCTCTATACAGTCAGCAAAGACAAGACTGGGAGCTGACTGGCTCAGATCATGAACTCCTTATTGCCAAATTCAGACTTAAATTGAAGAAAGTAGGGAAAACCACTATACCATTCAGGTATGACCTAAATCAAATCCCTTATGATTATACAGTGGAAGTGAGAAATTGATTCAAGGGATTAGATCTGCTAGTTCATCAGAGTGCCTGATGATCTATGGATGGAGGTTCATGACACTGTATAGGAGGCAATGATCAAGACCATCCCCAAGAAAAAGAAGTGCAAAAAAGCAAAATGGTTGTCTGAGCAGGCCTTAAAAATAACAGAAAAGAAGAGAAGCTAAAGACAAAGAAGAAAAGGAAAGATATACCCATTTGAATGCAGAGTTCCAAAGAATAGCAAGGAGAGATAAGAAAGCCTTCCTCAGTGATGAATGCAAAGGAATAGAGGAAAATGACATAGTGGGAAAGACCAGAGATATCGTCAAGAAAATTAGTGATACCAAGGGAACATTTCATGCAAAGATAGGCTCGATAAAGGACAGAAATGGTATGGACCTAACAGAAGCAGAAGATATTAAGAAGAGGTGGCAAGAATACACAAGAGAACTATACAAAAAAGATCTTGATGACTCAGATAGCCACGATGGTGTGATCACTCACCTAGAGCCAGACATCCTGGAATATGAAGTCAAGTGGGCCTTAGGAAGCATCACTACAGACAAAGCTAGTAGAGGTGATGGAATTCCAGTTGAGCTATTTCAAATCCTGAAAGATGATGCTGTGAAAGTGCTGCCCTCAATATGTCAGCAAATTTGGAAAACTCAGCAGTGGCCACAGGACTGGAAAAGGTCAGTTTTCATTCCAATCCCAAAGAAAGGCAAGGCCAAAGAATGTTCAAACTACCACACAATTGCACTCATCTCACATGCTAGCAAAAGTAGTGCTCAAAATCTTCAAAGCCAGGCTTCAACAGTATTTGAACCATGAACTTCCAGATGTTCAAGGTGGATTTAGAAAAGGCAGAGGAACCAGAGATCAAATTGCCAACATCCACTGGATTATCAAACAAGCAAGAGAATTCCAGAAAAACATCTATTTCTGCTTTATTGATTATGCCAAAGCCTTTGACTGTGTGGATCACAATAAACTGCGGAAAATTCTGAAAGAGATGGGAATACCAGACCACCTGACCTGCCTCTTGAAAAACCTGTATGCAGGTCAGGAAGCAACAGTTAGAACTGGACATGGAACAACAGACTGGTTCCAAATAGGAAAAGGAGTACATCAAGGCTGTATATTGTCACCCTACTTATTTAACTTCTATGCAGAGTACATCATGAGAAACGCTGGGCTGGAAGAAGCACAAGCTGGAATCAAGATTGCTGGGAGAAATATCGATAACCTCATATATGCAGATGACAACACACTTAGAGCAAAAATCAAATAAGAACTAAAGAGCCTGTTGATGAAAGTGAAAGAGGAGAGTGAAAAAGTTGGCTTAAAACTTAACATTCAAAAACCTAAGATCATGGCAACCGTCCCATCATTTCATGGCAAATAGCTGGGGAAACAATGGAAACAGTGATAAACTTTATTTTGGGGGACTCCAAAATCACTGCAGATTGTGACTATAGCCATGAAATTAAAAGACACTTGCTCCTTGGAAGAAAAGCTATGGCCAACCTAGATAGCATATTAAAAATCAAGACATTATTTTGCCCACAAATGTCCATCTAATCAAAGCTATGGTTTTTCCAGTAGTCATGTATGGATGTGAGAGTTGGATTATAAAGAAAGCTAAGCATCGAAGAATTGATGCTTTTGAACTATGGTGTTGGAGAAGACTCTTGAGAATCCCTTGGACTGCAAGGAAATCCAACCAGTCCATCCTAAAGGATTTTAGTCCTGAATATTCATTGGAAGGACTGATGCTGAAGCTGAAGCTCCAATACTTTGGCCACCTGATGTGAAGAATTGACTCTTTGGAAAAGACTCTGATGTTAGGAAAGACTGAAGACAGTATGAGAAGGGGACGACAGAGGATGAGATGGTTGGATGGCATCACCAACTCGATGGACATGAGTTTGAGCAAGCTCCGTGAGTTGGTGATGGACAGGGAAGCCTGGTGTGTTGCAATCCATGGGGTAGCAATGATTTGGACAGGACTGAGCAGCTGAACTGAAAGTAAAACAACTCATGTTGACCTCATAGCAATGGAGTTTGTACTCTGAGTTGAGAGGCCGTAGCAAGGTAGCTGCCAGTGATATCAATGCAAAGGCTGTTGGAAAGATCTATTCTGGAAAACACTTCTGATCACTTGCTGATGCTTGATAGGTTTAAAAATAGACTTAGCTTTTTGGAGCAGTTTTACAACCACAGTAAAATTGAGTGGAAAATGCAGAGAGTTCCCATATACCTTTTATCCTCACATGTTCAGCCTCTCCCACTCTCAACATCTGCCCCCCCCCCCGCCCCGCCCAGAGTGGTACATTAGCCCTGATGAACGCACACTGACACATTACAGTCACTAAAAGTCTGTTATTGACTTTTCGATTCACTCTTACATTCACTGTTACAGCATAGAGTGTTGCACATTCTGTGGACTTGGGCAAATGTATAATGGCACAGGTATCCACCATTACAGTATCATACAGGATACTTTCATTGCCCTACAAATCCTCTGTGTTTTGCCTATTTGTCTTTCTCTTCCTCCTAACCCCTGACAACCACTACTGTGGTTTCTTTTTAGTGCTGAATAACATTCCATTGTCCAGGTGTACCACAGCTTAATCATCTATCACCCTTCTGAAGGACATCTTGGTTGCTTCCAGGTTGGGCAATTAGGACAAAAGCTTCTATAAACCCAAATATGAAGAACTCTGTGTGGACACAAATTTTCAAATCAGGAAATACCACCTGCTCAATTTCATCTTCCTGTACTCAGGACTGCAGAAGGCAATGGCACCCCACTCCAGTACTCCTGCCTGGAAAATCCCATGGACGGAGGAGCCTGGTAGGCTGCAGTCCATGGGGTTGCTGAGGGTCGGACATGACTGAGCGACTTCACTTTCATTTTTCTCTTTCACGTATTGGAGAAGGAAATGGCAACCCACTCCAGTGTTCTTGCCTGGAGAATCCCAGGGACAGGGGAGCCTGGTGGGCTGCCGTCTATGGGGTCACACTGAGTCGGACACAACTGAAGTGACTTAGCAGTAGCAGCAGTACTCAGGACTATGTAGTGACTCCAAACAGGTGGCTCAGATGGTAAAGAATCTGCCCATAATGCAGGATACCTGGGTTTGATCCCTGCATCAGGAAGATCCCCTGGAGTAGAAAATGGCAATCCCCTCCAGTATTCTGGCCTGGTGAGAATTCCATGGACAAAGGAGCCTGGTGAGCCACAGACCATGGGGTTGCAAAGTGTTGGACACAACTGAGCAAATAATACTAACTACTGCATGTATCATGTGTGTTGGAAATCCCGGATCATTTTTACTAGTGTCTTGCCAGTTTGCTTGTTAGTCTATTCTTACCTTTATTTTTTTCTTCTGAGTTCTGAGGCAATGTTTTGTGATCGATTTTTATCAACTTCTCACTTTCCTTTGTTACCAACTTGCTAGTGACTGCCTCCATAGTGTTTTTTTAAATGTAGGAATTGGGTTTATTATCTGAAACACTTTTGTGTACATGTGTGTTCAGTCATGTCTGACTGTACAACCCCCTGGACTGTAGCCTGCCAGGCTCCTCTGTCAATGGGAGTTTCCAGGCAAGAATACTGGAGTGGGTTGCCATTTCTTCTCAACCCAGGGACCAAATCTGTAACTTGTATCTCCTGCACTGGAAAGTGGATTCTTTACCACTGTGCCCCCTGGGAAGCCCATTCTGGAACAATGTTTTCCTGATATTGAATATTTCTTTTCTAACAATTTTTCCTTACAAAACCATCTGGAATCGCATTGAAAATATTAATTACAAAACTCTTTTTATCTCAGTTCCTTACCTCTCTTCCTCTTCTTTTAAACAGCTTAATCTTTTCAGTTGGTGGATTTTGTTTATTCTTACATATAAGAGCAGAAAAAAAGAAATGTCATTTTCCTCAGAAAAGCATGCGCCTGTAACTTTGGAGGGAGAATCGTCGACTCAGTCTTGGCACACTTCTTGAATCAAGGTCAAGTTCCTTGTCTCTTGTAGCCCACTCCTACCTCCCCTCTTGCCATATTCCTATTAGCTTAGAATTCTGCCAGGTATTTACACCCACTTGTTTCCCAGGTACATTTTCTCTTTGTACCAGATAATATGTAAGGACTTGCCAATCCCTTAACCCCATTTCCTCCCCAGAATTTCCAAAATTCTGAATTCTGAGTGATACACTTGCCAGGATTCAGGGATGGCTATTTTATTTTCTCGGTCACTTGGATGCTCATGAGTTAGAGAGAAGTACACAATAAAGGTGATCAAATTACTATCCTAAATGAAAATCCCAGCGATTCTTGTCTTAAAGTGGCCCTATAATAAATTAGATGTCTCAAAACTAAGCTTTCTGTAACCAAATAGCCTCATGCATGGACCATCTTTCTGGGATTCTATGGAAGGATTACCTGCAACAAACTGAATAATTTATCTGAGGTGGGGCTTGAAGTTCTGATATTGATATTGCTGTTCATGGACCACACTAAGTAGAAAGAATGTAGTCATTAACAGAACAACCTGAAGTTAGCAGAACAGAACAATGTGAAAATAACTGTCTGATTTTCTCAGATTTCCGGGGCTTGGGGCAGAAATATAGCCCCTTTGGTTTCCTCTCAGGTGAAATAAATGTCAACTAGCTGACTTCTGCTTCATTCAGAGAAAAGCTATGGTTAACAGGAAAGAATGCCTTGGTTGCTGTCCATGACCGCACAACTTATCAGCTGTATAATCTTGAGAAAACCAGCCCAGCTCCAGCTTGCCTCTTTGATTAAAGCTGGACTCTAATCTCCTAGGTGTACACCTGTGGTTCTCAACTCTGCCTACGCATCAAGATAGCCGGGCAAGCTTTGAAAATATTCCAGTGCCCACCAACAGAAAATCTGACCTAACTGATCTAAAACAGTGATTCTCACACTTGGCTTGACCTGGAGAGTTTTAAAAAATTCTAATGTCCAGGAAAAACCCAAACTATACATGCCAGAATTTCTAAATGTAAGAGTCGGGCATTATGGCATCTTAAAATTTTTTCCAGATGATTCCAATGCACAGGTAAGGTAGACAGTCACTGCTTGAGGGTGAAGGCTGGATATTCAAGCTTATTGTTCTCTAGTTCCCAGGAAAGTTTTAATGCTCAACAAAGATTGAGTGCCACTGATCCAGACTCACACATAGTATTATAAGGATCAGGACAAATTTGTAGAGATCAAAGTTAACATCCCAATAATGAGCCACAGTGAGATCCCATGCTTCCTGTCGTGAGGTACTGAGAAGGACATGATATCATTTCTGAGATATTCCTGCTAAAAAAGGCATAAGGTGAATTTAACTATCAGGGAATGCAGTAAACAGAACCTGAGAAATATTTTTTAAAATGTGCAATGTACTGTACTCTCTGAAAATGTCAATATTATTCCTGAAAGACAAAGAAAGATGAAGGAATAGTTCCAGGTTAAAAGCGACTAAAGAGATATGGCAGCTAAATGCAACATATGATCTTTGGGGAAAAAAAAAAGTTATAGAAGATATGATTAGGAAAACTGGCAATATTTGAATCTGGACAGTGGATTTGAAAATAGTATTGTGTCTATACTAAATTTCTTGATCTTGAAAATGGTATTGTAATTATACAAAAGAATGTTCTACTGTTAGAAATATATTTAATATACTACACAGGTTAGGAGTAAAGGGGCATGGTGTTTGCCACTTTTCAATGGTTCGTGGAACATTTTATATATGAAAAAAGTGAAAATGTTATTTGCTCAATCATGTTTGACTTTGCGACCCATGGACTGAGATTGTCAGGCTTTTCTGTTCATGATATCCTCCAGGCAAGAATACTGAAGTGGGTTGCCATTTTCCTACTCTAGGGGTTTTTCCCGACCAGGAATGGAACCCTCGTCTCCTGTATTGGCAGGTGGATTCTTTACCGCTGAGCCACCTGGGAAGCCATATAGGAGATAGGGAATATTGTAGCCTACGTGGCAAATTGTGAAAAAGTGGTAAACTGGGGTGACAGATATATGAGAATTCTTTATGTATTCTTGCTTCTTGAAACTAAATCTGGGACAAAGTCTGTATGAGAGTACATTGCATTATTTTTGTAATTTTCTTAAATTTGGAATTATTTCAAAAATAAAAATTAAAAGAATACAAAGTAAAGCAAAATTTAAAAAAACCTTGGCCTTGGCCTAGATGAATGGTAATTCACTGTGCAAGTGTGAAGCCCAGCCCTAGGGAAGTGAGTGATCCATGACTATGCACAGATGCTGCTGAAGCCCCTTTTGGGCTTATCCATCAGGCTTGCCAGCGTGGAGGACTCTGGACATCCTAACCCACACCCTCTAGGCCTGGGAGTATAGCTGCCTAGGCCAAAGTGACAAGGATGTGCACAGAAGGAGACTAAGGCTGAGAGCCACTTCCTGGGGGAAGAAGGATTGCTCTTGCACCTTCCAATTCTGCCATGTTCAGAAGACCACCTCTCACAAAGCCTCCGTCTTTCTTCCTGGTTCAAGCATGAGGGGTGCCTGGATAGATGCTGTATGAAGAACAGTGTGAATGTCATCGTTGAGATATGTGACATTAAAGCAAAGCTAAGAACAAGCATAAGAATTGGAGGGCTGGGTCGCATGGCAGTTCTATTTCCAGTTTTTAAGGAATCGCCAACTCTTCTCCATAGTGGCTGTACTAGTTTGCATAACCCTGAGGGATGGGATGAGGAGGGAGGTAGGAGAGAGGGTCAGGATGGGGAACACATGTACACCCATGGCTGATTCATGTGAATGTATGGCAAAAACCACCACAATATTGTAAAGTAATTAGCCTCCAATTAAAATAAATTTAAAAAAAGAAAAAGAATTGGAGGGCTTTGCATGATTTCTTCCACCTTTGATGCCTCATGGAATACACCACTAAACAGTGTTATATTAACAAAGCAAGTTGCAGTCAAGCTCCTTCCTATTGTCCTTTTAGCATCCTACCTTTGGGAGAATTTGTTGTTGCTTCTCAGTTTGAAGGCTTCCTCTCCTCCTTTGTCTTGGTGATTTTGGTCTCAGTGTGGATAGTCACAGCAGGCTTGCCAACACTTCTGCAGCTGGCTGGTAATTGGAGACTCTGGCCTTGAAACTTCCTAACACCATCCGTGTTCTGGTCTTGAAACTTCATCCTTTGAATCTTATCTTCCAACTTTTCCCCAGGATCCTCATTTTTGACTCCTTGTTTTATCTTTTGCTTTCAGCTCTACATTTAAATTCTATGAAACTGACAGCTGCTAGAATTTTCCTAGCCATTTTCAGAGGAGGAGAAAGAAGTACAGAGTGATGAGGTAATTTATCTTTATTTATTTTTTAAAGATTTTTTTTGATGTGAACCATTTTTAAAGTCTTTATTGAATTTTTTACAACATTGCTTCCTTTTTATGTTGTGCTTTTTGGCCTCAAGGCATGTGGAATCTTAGCTCCCTAACTGGGGATTGAACCCTCACTTGCTGCATTGGAAAACAGTCTTAACCACTGGACTACCAAGGAAGTCCCTTAGGTAATTTATTTAAGTCACACAACTAATAAATGAAGCAATCAGAACTGGATCCACTCTTGGCTGACTCCAGGTCTTGAATTTTGTCTTATTTACATTATTCCTCTCAAAGCAGAAACTCTCTCTCCCACTTGTATTCAGAGGGTTAGTATTCATGAAGTATATCTAATGGCTTCTCTTCTAAGCTGTGAGTTAGGGAGCTAGAGCCGGGCTTGATAGAGTTCTATCAAGAACTTTTTGCTAGAGTTACTAAGCCTGGTTGAAAAGGTGCCAGTGGTCAGGTGAGGGTTGCGTATGTTTTTCTTCTCTTTACTGCAGCCGACTGTCCCTTTAGAGTGTACAAGAATAGAAGGAAGTGATGTGATTCCAATGAACGTATCCTATCGATACTATCAAAGCATTAAGAGATAATTTATAAGCAAAACCCCCCAAAAGATACATTAATAAATTTAAGCAAGGTCTGCTTTTCCAGTAGAGTCTACTCCTCTCAAGTCTGGACACTGCGTTTAGTTGAAAGTAATTCACCTGCAGAGAAATATAGAGACAGCTGAATGCAGCCTGCTGCTTTCAACCTAACCCTCGCCTCAGTTGTCAGAAAGCTCTTTTCTAGCTTATTTTATTTCAGTGTATGACTTTTGTTTCCAATTGTGAATGCTGAGTGAACCCCTTTCAAAATCTGTGCTACCTGAGTTCATCCTTGTTTTCAAAAGGCTGAACCTCCTCTTCCACGCGTGATCACCTCACTGCCTTCCTGCAGTAAATACCCAGGGCCCCAGGGAGTCTGAAACCCTCACCCTCCTACTCCTCCTCTGGGTGCTTTCTGATCCTTTTTCATCTGAAGATGCCCATTGTCTCAAGGGGTAGTCACTCCCTATGATCTAGTCTCTTGGAGATAAAGATGAAAGCCCAAGGACAGTACTGACTTGCTTGAGGTCAGACAGCTATAGGTGACTGTGCTGGAACTTAAGCACAGGTCTTGACTTCCTGATCAAGCCTTTTGCACAGCATTATGCCATTGACCCAGATGGTTTTAAAGGAGAGGCAGCCTGGAGTTCAGCAGATGAGGAGTAAAGTCATAGCTGCCCCCCTTGCTGGTAGTGGGACAGTGAAGAAGTGGATTAAACACTTTCTTTCCTCAAAATGGGAATTATAATCTAAAATGGAAATTATACATACAATGTACAAGGTTGTAAGGATGAAAGGAGATAATATGTAAAAGTACGGTAAATGCAAAGTTGTACAGTAAATATAAATATCCACCTCCACCCTTTTTCAAAAATGCCTTGGAGTGGTCTACCTGCCTTCCTTCTGGGGTTGACTGAAGCTGAGAAGACACACAGGAAGTCAGGGTCTTAGATGTACAGGTAACCCATGAGCCTGAATACCTGATTCATTTTCCAGAACTTGAAAAAAAACCCAGAATTTTTAAAAGCCATAAAGGAGTTTTAAAAGTTAGTGTTTACCTCACTTATTCAAGGTGAATAACAGAATCCCACATTCTTTCATTGTACAGAAAAGGAAACAGTTCATGTGAGGTTGAAAGCCTTATTCAACACAGATGCTAATTAGTATCAACATTGGGACTAGAACTCAAATCTCAATCTCCAGGCCACAACCTTTGAGGCACCATGTATGCTGGGATGTATGATTAGAGAAAAGTATTTTTTTTTTAAGAGAATTATTTTATTTATGAGATAACCAAATTGGGGCCACAATAGGTTTTTTCTAATGGAATTTTATTATTAAACTCTCATAGTAAGATTGTACATCTTTGCAAATGTTTCCATCATTCCTTATTCATTCATTTCCTGTGAGTCTTCATGAATTTACTGCCTTACTTATTCAATATAGCACTTTTTTTTCTACAGGCTTTGCAAGCAACAAGCATATTTCACAGTTGATAGAAGCTAAGACTCCCACCAACTCTGCCAGCTTAGTTGCTATGGTGATAAATGGTTTAAGAAAGTCTCACTTATTTGGAAATATATTTAGAAATAATTGAGCCCCTTGAGAGCAAAATGTCCCCAATTCTGTCTTTCGTAGTACTTGATAGTTTTCCTTAAGGGGACCAATAGCTTTTGAAGGAAAATTCTTCTAATTGTGGTGGTTCAGGTGCTCGTATTCAATCTATGAGTTTCTCTGCCCCCTTGATTACAACTTGGGCTAGTAGGACTTGTCCCAGGCTCAGCAAATCCCCTGCTTTGCTTACACACCACCAGGGATTAAAAGAAATGTTGCCCAGGAGATGTTTTTCCTGGAGTGTTTACAGATTAGATTTTGATGTTAATTAGACAAAATGTGATTACAACAGAAATGAATGCTGGAAGTCTGACAAAGCAGACACTGAGGAGAAATGTATGATATGAACTTGTTTCTTGACAAAAGAGAAGGGGCCTTGGCAGTTTGTGTGAATGTAACCCTCTCAACATCCTCCCATTACACACATTACTCTCACTCTTTCAAGTTTCCTGAACTAGTATCTGCTAAAGTCTGGTTAATTGTTGTGTAAAAAGGAACATTAAGCCCATTTGACACAATGGATAATGATTTATTGGAAATGTTCTATGTCCCAGGACTCCACTTATATGCATTATCACTTCTAATCTTACAATAAACCTATGTGTGGAAAATGATATTTTAATGCTCATTTTATAGATGAAGAACCTAAGATTCACACCAGTATTGTGCTGGGATTCAAGGGTATGCCCTCTGGGTGCTAAGGCCTTACACTGCCCTAACATCACCTTGGGGGTTTAAGCCAATCCTTCCCAAGCAGACCCTTGAACTTACTGCCTTAGGAACTAACATTCCCATCCCTCTAATGAACAGAGGTAGCCTTGAAGCTCTTAGTGTTATTCCACACAGGATAATCTGCCACTTAGTTTAGCATGTGTCTGACCTAACGATTGTATTAATCCATCCGACCTAACAATTATACAAGTCCTCCTTTCTTTAGCTCCCTTTGTCATGTTGGGAATAATAAAGGGTGACTGTCATCAGACATCAGCAGTGGCAGCATAGCATGGTAGGTGAAAGCATTTGCTCTACCAAGGATCAAATCCCAACTCTACAATTGATTGGGCTTCCCTGGTGGCTCAGACAGTAAAGAATCTGCCTGCAATGCGGGAGACGTGGGTTCAATCCCTGGGGTGGGAAGATCCCCTGGAAGAGGGCATAGCAACCCACTTCAGTATTCTTAACTGGAGAATCCCCATGAACAAAGGAGCCTGGCAGGCTATGCCCCATGTGGTTGCAGAGTGGTCGGACACAACTGAATGACTAAGCACAGCACAGTACCACTGACTGGCTGAGTGAGACTTTTCTATACCTCCATCTCCCCATTGATAAAATGGTGATGACAATACTGCCTACCGTGAGGATGCTCCTGAGGATTGAAGAATATGCATAAAGCTAGAATGTAAATTCACAAAGCCAGGCCCATTGATATATTCTCTACCCTGGCTCCGGATCCAATACACTATTGTTTGTTACTGCAGTAAAGGCTACTTTATTTGGAAAAAAGCATCTGGGAATGCTGCTTACTTCAACCTTGGACAGTGTCAATGGGCTTCATTACCTTGCTCAGTAGAGGAGGAAACTGAACATCCTTTCTTTTTCTCCTCATAGAGACTGATCCTAAATCTTTAGTGGAGAGTTTCTTCTCCTCTCATGTCTGGCTTGACTCTTCCCCAAAGGATTTACCAACTGGTTACATGGAAGCCTTAGGTTTCCAGGGCAAGTTTTCACTGATCCACCCTAAATGGTTGTCTCTGAATTTACCTAGACAGCATATTAAAAAGCAGAGACACTACTTTGCCAACAAAGGTCCGTCTAGTCAAGGCTATGGTTTTTCCAGTAGTCATGTATGGATGTGAGAGTTGGACTATAAAGAAAGCTGAGCACCAAAGAATAGATGCTTTTGAACTGTGGTGTAGGAGAAGACTCTTGAGAGTCCCTTGGACTGCAAGGGGATCCAACCAGTCCATCCTAAAGGAGATCAGTCCTGGGTAATCATTGGAAGGACTGATGTTGAAGCTGAAACTCCAATACTTTGGCCACCTGATGTGAAGAGCTGACTCATTGGAAAAGATCCTGATGCTGGGAAAGATTGAGGGCAGGAGGAGAAGGGGACTAAATAGGATGAGATGGTTGGATGGCATCGCTGACTCAATGGACATGAGTTTGGGTAAACTCTGGGAGTTGGTGATGGACAGGGAGACCTGGTGTGCTGCGGTTCATGGGCTTGCAAAGAGTTGGACACGACTGAGCGACTGAACTGAACTGAAAGATAACAGCTTACTTTTCCTTTATCTAACATAATTTAGGTCATGGAAGGACAAAAACTGAAAGGTTCACTGGGAATTATAATCTTGATATTCTTTGAACATTTCTAATTTGTGTTGAAACATGGCCAAACCTGTTAGTATTTGACTTGAAAGAAGTGATAACTCTACATGATAACTGAAAGAAATTGAGGTACCCAATTGCCAGTACTAAAAGCTACCCATGTTTTCAAGAAGATGACAATTATTTTTCCAAGCCAGAACTCTAAAGAAGAATTTTTCTAACGTGGAGCAGTTTATGGTAACATCTGGTCTTCTATTTAGTTGAACACAGAGCTTTCTGTAAACATTTCCCTATGGCATTTTGTTGCCTGCTTCTTCTGGATCACATCTCCTAAATGTTTCCCATGCAAAATACGTTCCTTGAATCTCTAACAAAGTACAGACATACCATGGAGATAGAGTGAGTTAGGTTCCAGACCACCACAGTAAAGCAAATAACACAATAAAGCAAGTCACACAAAATTTTAAATTTGTCAATGCATATAACAGCTATTTTTACACTACACCATAGTCTGTTAATAGTCTGTGCAATAGCATTATGCCCAAAAAAGCAACGTATGTATCTTAATTTTAAAATATTTTATTGCTAAAAATGTTACCCACTATCTGAGCCTTCAGTAAGTACTTATCTTTTTGTTGATAGAGGGTCTTGCCTTGAGGTTGATGGCTGTGCCAATTTCTGGGCTTCACAGGTGGCACTAGTGGTAAAGAACCCGCCTGCCAATGAATGGACAGGAGAGACATGGGTTTGATCTCTGGGTCAGGAACATCCTTTGGAGGAGGGCATGGCAACCCACTCCAGCATTCTTGCCAGGAAAATCCCATGGACAGAGGAGCCTACCGTTCATTTGGTCGGTTTAGTAGGAGTTTACTACACGCACAAGGAGTTTACTACATGCACAAGAAATTTACTACATCGACTGACTGCTCTTTCACCAATGATTTCTCTGTAATATGCAATGCTGTATGAGAATATTTTACCCACAGTTGAACTTCTTTCAGAATTGAAGTTAATCCTCTCAAACCAAGCCACCGCTACAGCAAATAGGCTTATGTACAATTCTAGGTCCTTCGTTGTCATCTTAACAATGTTCTCAGCATCTTCACTTGGAGTAGATTCCCTCTCAAGAAGCCACTCTTTGCTCATCCATTAGAAGTAACTGCTCACCTGCTTGTTTTATCATAAGATTGCAGAAATTCACTTACAGCTTCAAGCCCTACTTCTAGTTTTCTTGCTATTTCCACCACATCTGCTGTTACTTCCTCTACTGAAGTTTTAAACCCCTTAAAATCATCCATAAGAACTGGAATCAACTTCTTCCAAACTCCTGTTAAATTTGAGATTTGGACCTCTTGCCATGAATCACAAATATTCTTAATGGTTTCTAAAGTGGTGAATCCTTTCCAAAATATTTGCAATTGACTTTGCCCAAATCCATCAGAGGAACACTAGAAATGACAGCTATAGCTTTATGAAATGTACTTTTTAAATGATAAGATTTGGAAGTTGAAATTACTCCTTGACAAAATTACTCATTCCATGTAGTTCTAATAGACAAGCTGGTTCTGGTCCATGAAGAGTGAATTGTCTGGAAATAGCACCAGACTTTGAAGTAAACTGGTTTCAAATTCTGCTTTTATCACATAGGAACTAAGTATCTTTGGGAAATTTATTCACATTCTCTGAATAGCTTTTTGTGAGATAACACTGTTTATTTCATTAAATTATGAGAATAAAAATTTTAAAATAAAGCACAAAGTGAAAGTGAAGTGTTACTCAATTGTGTCTGACTCTTTGCCACCGCACGGATTGTAGCCCACCAGGTTTCTCTGTCCATGGGATTATCCAGGGAAGAATACTGCAGTAGACAGCCATTCCCTTCTCCAGGGGATCTTCTCAACCTAAGGATCTACCCGGGTCTCCTGCATTGCAGGAAGATTCCTTACCATTTGAGCCACCAGAAAAGCCCAAAGTAAAGCATCAGTTCAGTTCAGTCAATCAGTTATGTCTGACTCTTTGCGACCCCATGAACTGCAGCACACCAGGCCTCCCTGTCCATCACCAACTCCTGGAGTTTACTCAAACTCACGTACATTGAGTTGGTGACGCCATCCAGCCATCTCATCCTCTGTCGTCCCCTTCTCCTCCTACCTTCAATTTTGTTAACATCAGGGTCTTTTCAAATGAGTCAACTCTTTGCATCAGGGGGCCAAAATATTGAAGTTTCAGCTTTAACATAAGTCCTTCCAAAGAACACCCAGGACTGATCTCCTTTAGGATGGACTGGTTGGATCTCCTTGCAGTCCAAGGGACTCTCAAGAGTCTGCTCCAACACCACAGTTCAAAAGCATCAATTCTTCGGTGCTCAGCTTTCTTTATAGTCCAACTCTCACATCCATACATGACTATTGGAAAAACCATAGCCTTGACTAGATGGACCTTTGTTGACAAAGTAATGTCTCTGCTTTTGAATATGCTATTTAGGTTGGTCATAACTTTCCTTCCAAGGAGTAAGTGTCTTTTAATTTCATGGCTGCACCATCTGCAGTGATTTTGGAGCCCAGAAAAATAGTTAGCCACTGTTTCCACTGTTTCCCCATCTATCTGCCATGAAGTGATGGGACCAGATGCCATGATCTTAGTTTTCTGAATGTTGAGCTTTGAGCCGACTTTTTCACTCTCCTCTTTCACTTTCATCAAGAGGCTCTTTAGTTCCTATTCACTTTCTGCAATAAGGGTGGTGTCATCTGTATATCTATTGATTCCAGCTTGTGCTTCCTCCAGCCCAGCATTTCCGTGATGGCAAATAGCATGCCTGGCACATTGTACTTGCACAATAATATAAATCTGAATTTTCATTCACTCATTCAGCACTTTTATTGAATGGTATCAATTAGCATTGATATTCTGCTGCTGCTATTACTGCTGCTAAGTCGCTTCAGTCGTGTCCGACTTTGTGCGACCCCATAGACGGCAGCCCACCAGGCTCCCCCATTCCTGGGATTCTCCAGGCAAGAACACTGGAGTGGTTGCCATTTCCTTCTCCAGTGCATGAAAGTGAAAAGTGAAAGTGAAGTCGCTCAGTCCTGTCCGACTCTTAGCGACCCTATGGACTGCAGCCTACCAGGCTCCTATGTCCATGGGATTTTCCAGGCAAGAGTACTGGAGTGGGTTGCCATTGCCTTCTCCATTGATATGCTATCAATTAGTATTCAATAAAAATGTTGAATGAGAATAAAGATTCAGATCTATTATTATCATCAGTAGTAGTAATAGTACTAGAAGTAGTAATGGTAATTACTTTGTACTAAAAAAGTGTTCGTTGCTCAAGTTGTGTCTGACCCTTTGCAACCCCATAGGCCATAGCCCTCCAGGCTCCTCTGTCCATGGAATCTTCCTGGCAAGAGTACTGGAGTGGGTAGCCATTCCCTTCTCTAGGGGAATCTTCCTCACCCAGGGACTGAAACCAGAAAGTGAAGTGTAGATTAAAATAATAAAGTGAGAAATTATAGGAATATTTAGGAGGGAAAAATGTGGCAGGACACTGAGAAATTATGGGGTCAGAAAGAAGGAGGGGTCATTATGAGTAGCAGGTTCCCAAATACCTGGGTGGTCTGAGTGCAGGGAGCAAACACAGGAAAGGCAGAGGGAGAGGCAAGGTTAAAGAGTGGTGGCCTCTGCTTGGCAGGTGTTGAGTTTGAAGTGTTTAGAGGTTACCTAAGAGGCTTGGGAGTCTGGAGGAAAATAATCCACTTTTTTATTTGGCTTTCCCAGAAGAGGAAGGAAGTTTCTATTCCTTTCAGAAACCTCTAGAAAATATCTTATATTTTGTTGACGTGAATTGAACCTGGTGCCTTTCAAGGATCAACCACATTGCCTGGATATCAGATACACTGATTATTTTTTTTAAATACAATCTGGTCATCTCTGGAGCTGGGGGTGGATAAATTTTCCCCAGACCATATGGCTGACTCCGGGAAAAACGCCATCAAATATCCACTACGTGGAAACTCCACCATTGTCAGGCACAGGGCAAATTATAAATAAATTTTTGTCCTAGCTCCCAGGGATCACATAGACCATGGTAGCATAGAGAAGGTACATCTACTTACATCTAGGGGTATTGAGAGAGGTTTGATAGAGGACTTGGCTTTTGCATTGGTTTCTTCAAGACTGCTCAGAAATTTGCCCAACAATGAAAGTAGATAGACAAAGATAAAGTGTATTTTGACAGAGAAGTAATGCTCAAACGTTAGAGGCCCTTACAGAAAGGACTGATTGGGTTTGTCTGGAGGATTTCCCTTGCCTCTGATTCAGAGACCATACTCTTTGGGCAACAGAGTATCTTGTTTCTATGTAAAGAATTATATAGCATTGTCTTAATCCATTGGACATAACTTTTAAAATAAGTTTTAATTTTCATTCCATCTAATTTTGACAGTGGAAAAAGGAAAGGGTGTGTATACTGCACAGTATTATTGAATATAACTGCAGTCATCGTAGGTTTTGTTCAACATGACTCATTTTTTGACACAAAAGGGTTTATGTGACAGCTGTTTGATACTGGCTTTGGGAACTTTAGAAACTTATCAAATCTCTAGTGTACCTCGATTTTCTCATCTAGAAAATGAAAGATAATAATACCTTGGCTGCAGCCTCATTGTTATATACAAATGCTCTAACACATGTAAAGGAGCTTGTAGATTGTATCTCTCTACCCAAATCAGAAAAATTATAGTCATTATCATTGTAATTATTATGAGAACCATGGGGCAATAAACCAAGAGGAGCAGTTTAAGACCTCTTCTGGGAAGAAAAGTTGTAGTGACCAGATTGCAAGCCAATGACTTCAGCTGAATGCACTGCCTCTTAGTCTTCTGATTATAAAGGAGATGATCCATCAACTAACTTTATCAAGGTCAAAAGTACTATAACCACAAAAGGCAGAGTCAGAATACTGTCTTCATCAATAGTATGAGCTGCATTGGTCTGTGGAACTAACAACTGAGTTCCTACTATGTGCAGAGCCCTCACTCTAGACATCATTTGCTGTCTCGTTGAAGCTTCCAATCAATTGTGTAAGGATTAATACATCTAAGTGTATACTGTTTCAAAATAAAAAGGGGAAAAGATAAATAGTGTTGACAGATATGATGTTAGTTCTGGGTTTACTTTCATATTGTTGTCAGTGATGGATCTAGTTGTAAAGTTTTCAGGATGTAAACACGTACAGTTAATGGTTAAGTCAGAGACCACAGGGCACATTACATTAAAACCAAACTTCTAAGTTTTGAAAATGAGTCTTATGGCTTAGGAAATTTTTTTTATATCATATTCAAACTAAAACTCAAAATGGGTCATGTCTCAATTTACTTATATGGAAATGAAGATAATGTGTTCTGGAAAACCATGTTAGATGACTCAAAAAGTAGTTCTGATGTGAATACAGCCCTGGAGTTAAAGATACATGTGAAAAATTTGAAAAAAATCATTCCATGAACTGCAAAAGTAAAAAAAAAAAAAAAAAAAAAGAACATTTCTAAATTAATCCATGATTTTCTATGGTAACTTAGATATATATGCATATCTATGCATAAGTGAGTTAACAGACTGAAAACAATGAGGCAATTAATCTATAATCTAAAAGTTTAAGTATATGAAAAAGCTAAAAACCGAAACCCACTTTGGGGGAATCTTTCTATCAGAAAAAATTGGAAACACCTTATAATAATTGACCTTACCTTATGTTTGTGAATATATGGCAATTTTAGAGTATTGTTTAGAGTATTACAAGATGAATCCTGTGTTCATTGATTTGAATAAGTATGTGGCAATGTAATGATTGTAGTTACAACTACAGAACACAAAATAATGGGGGCATCTTAGTGAAAATAAATATAGGCTCTCCAGTCAGATAGACCTGCATTAGCTCAGTCTCTCACTAGCTCTTTTATACTGAGAAAATTACCACTCTAATTCTCAGTTCCTTCATCTACAAACTGGAGCTAACAATATTACGGGCTTACTATTAATGGTAATACAATTAAACGAGAAAGTACCTGTAAAGCACTAAGTGGAATCCAGACACATCATAAGCTCTAAGTAAATATGTTATTCCTACTCTTGTTTTAAAGTCATGGGGCAATTTATTCTTTCTTGTGCCTTTCTACAGACTGCAGTTTATACCATAGTAGAGTAGTCCTATGCCTAAGCTTAAATGAGTTTGGGGATCGGATGGAGTTTCCTGTAGTCATTTAGCAGACAACCTTCAACCTTGAAGCCAAAGAGACTCAGATTCATATCAGAAATTGTTGCTATGTGAATATAAACACAAACATTATCTTTGTTTATTTTTTGTAAAGACATACGGCAGTTTAGAGTAAAACTATAGCATTGTATGGTAGAGTTTCCTGTACAATGTCATGAATGTCTGTCCATAGTTCATTACGCACTCTGTCTATCAGATCCAGTCCCTTTAAATCTATTTCTCACTTCCACTGTATAATAATAAGGGATTTGATTTAGGTCATACCTGAATGACATAGTGGTTTTTCCCACTTTCTTCAATTTAAGTCTGAATTTGGCAATAAGGAGTTCATGATCTGAGCCACAGTCAGCTTCCGGTCTTGTTTTTGCTGATTGTATACAGCTTCTCCATCTTTGGCTGCAAGAATATAATCAATCTGATTTTGGTGTTGACCATCTGGTGATGTCCACGTGTTGAGTCTTCTCTTGTGTTGTTGGAAGAGGGTGTTTGCTATGACCAGTACGTTCTCTTGGCAAAACTCTATTAGCCTTTGCCCTGCTTCATTCCGTACTCCAAGGCCAAATTTGCCTGTTACTCCAGGTGTTTCTTGACTTCCTACTTTTGCATTCCAGTCCCCTATAATGAAAAGGACATCTTTTTTAGGTGTTAGTTCTAAAAGGTCTTGTAGGTCTTCATAGAACAAAGCTAGTGGAGGTGATGGAATTCCAGTTGAGCTATTTCAAATCCTGAAAGATGATGCTGTGAAAGTGCTGCACTCAATATGCCAGCAAATTTGGAAGACTCAGCAGTGGCCACAGGACTGGAAAAGGTCAGTTTTCATTCCAATCCCAAAGAAAGGCAATGCCAAAGAATGCTCAAACTACTGCACAATTGCACTCATCTCAACATGCTAGTAAAGTAATGCTCAAAATTCTCCAAGCTAGGCTTCAGCAATACATGAACTGTGAACTTCCAGATGTTGAAGATGGTTTTAGAAAAGGCAGAGGAACCAGAGATCAAATTGCCAACATCCGCTGGATCATAGAAAAAGCAAGAGAGTTCCAGAAAAACATCTATTTCTGCTTTATTGACTATGCCAAAGCCTTTGACTGTGTGGATCACAATCAACTGTGGAAAATTCTGAAAGAGATGGGAATACCAGACCATATGACCTGCCTCTTGAGAAATCTGTATGCAGGTCAGGAAGCAATAGTTAGAACTGGACATGGAACAACAGACTGGTTCCAAATAGGGAAAGGAGCATATCAAGGCTGTATGTTTTCACCCTGCTTATTTAACTTATATGCAGAGTACATCATGAGAAATGCTGGGCTGGATGAAGCACAAGCTGGAATCAAGATTTCTGGGAGAAATTTCTTATCAATAACCTCAGATATGCAGATGACACCACCCTTGTGGCAGAAAGTGAAGAGGAACTAAAAAGCCTCTTGATGAAGGTGAAAGAGGAGAGTGAAAAAGTTGGCTTCAAGCTCAACATTCAGAAAACTAAGATCATGGCATCCGGTCTCATCACTTCATGGCAAATAGATGGGGAAACAGTGGAAACAGTGTCAGACTTTATTTTTTGGGGCTCCAAAATCACAGCAGATGGTGATTGCAGCCATGAAATTAAAAGACGTGACTGAACAACTGACCTGAACTGATGGTAGAGTTTATAGCATATTTAGATGTAATCTATATGACAGTTCTTGTACAAAGAATGTATGCATAAATGGATCTATACTGTTTACAAAGAGGGAGATGAGGGAGTTCCAATTCAAATCCCAGAGCCATAGCTTCCTAGCTCTGTTACCCTACAAACATGATTTCACTTTTTTGAACACCCATTTTCCTTGTTGATACAAAGAGAATAGCTATATCAACCAACAGGACTCTCAAAAACACTAAAGCCTAGGGATTCTGAAAAAGAGTAAGTTCTCAATGCATTTGAAGTCTTCTTTCCTTTTCTGCTAAATGTGACCTTGATTATAAGTAGAAAGCACTTTTTAACATCTTATGGAAAAATGAGCTATTTCAGAGTAGTTTTAAATTAGGTAAGGAATTTAAACAGTCTTAATGTAATTCACCCTATCCCAGGAACCCATTTAAATGAATTATAGTCTTTTAATATCAGGATCATAAAAAGGAGTGAAGCCTATTTATAGGGATAATTAAGACACCAGGGTAAAGTGACAGCACTGTCAATAATCATAGTCTTGATCATCATAATAGTGAAAACTAATTGAGCACTTCCTATTCCTTTACTCATAATAACTCAACAAATCTCTGCACTAACCTTCTGAAAAGAGTTTGATGTTTGGATGAAGAACGTGTAGCTCAGAGTAAGCATCAGACTTTCTAAGGGAGGGTGACTGGCCACACAGAAAGGGTCTTTAAAGCAAAATTACCTTCATAAATTAACCAGTGGTGAGGACGTGGTCCTCCACGTTGTAGGCTCATAAAAACACTCTCGTATATATCCCCACGTTAATTGGATTTGGAAATGCTGATTCAGGCTTAAAGGAAAAAAAAAAAAAGGACTTGCAAAAGACAGATGAGCAAATCAGAATCACAATTTATCCATTTGCAACATGAAATACCTGTCAAACAAAATAGGTATTTGTGTCAGCTTGACCAGTACATTCCGTCCCTGTAAACAACTCTGTAGAAAAAAGTAAAGCCAAATGACATATAAAAGGACTCATGGTGAGAAAGGGGAGTTTGGTGTGATTTGACTACTGAGTAGCATCAGGCCGTGTTAGTCTAACACATCAATTTCCAGATGGGGCTAGTCCTTCCAGATGGGCTTGGAGCCAGGTAGACATTGAGAGGATTGTTTCTGCCAAAATTTGTTTCTAGAACTCCCTATTTGCTTCTGATTATTTAGATACAAAGCCTTAAGTGTATCTCTGTGAACCAGAATATTTTTTATGACTTTTCATATTACTGTTTTAATGCAGGAGTTGGCCAACTAAGACCCACAGGCCAACTTCAGCCAGCCATCTGATTTTATACTGCCCAGAACTAAGAATAGCTTTTACTTTTACAAATGGTTGAAAAAAATCTAAGGAATACTATTTCATGACATGTGAAAATTATATGAAATTCAAATTTCAGTGTTCATAAACAGTTTTATTGGAAGGCAGTCACACTCATTCATTTATGTATTGTCTATGGCTTCTTCCTTGCTGCAAGGGCAGCAACCTACAAGCCGTGACACTGACCCTGTGACATGCAAAGCCTAAAGTATTTACTATGTGTTTCTTAACAGAAAAAAAATTGCTGACCCTTGCTCTAATTCATTATTTTTATTTTATTAATCTCTGGATGAGCAATCATATATCTCGTACATTCTTGAGGGGGCTACACATTGTATAGCCTTCTTGCATCTGACATATTTCAGGTTACTTAATTTTATTGTCACAAAATCTTAGTTAAATCTGGAGTTAGAATATAAAATCATTTGATTATAATTGATAAAGTATCATTTATTGAGCAGTTGGGAGCTTAATGTGATGCTCTTATTTTACGTACAGAATCACACTGTGTAACAATTTTTATTATATCTATTTTTAGGACAGAGGAAACTGTAGCCAAAATGAGACTTTTCTCAGGTCTATCCATGATTATTAGCAAAGCTAATAATTGGAACTTAAACCAAGGCTGCCAAACTCTAACACCTGTTTTTCTCTTTCCTATCACACTGTCATCTCACATTAATAAACCAAAAAGGAATTAGAAAGGCAACAATCCATTTTACAGCAAAATATATTTAAAAACATAATCAATTTTTTCTAAAAGGCTTCTGTTCATGGGTATCTTCAAAGCCATTCCAACAGATTCAGGCTAATAAGCATTTTCCATGTCAAGGGTGACAGAATCAAATGCAGTAGAGACTAGGTAGATGATACAGACAGAGGAAGTGGACCACATGTAAGAAAAATTGTGTCATCTTTGTCTATTTTTCAGTGTTTAGTTTCCCATTTTTATATAGATAGCAATATAGAAGCTATTACTTAAACAATAATTCAAGCACTAAGCTTATGGTGTATCGAGTCTTCGTGTCCTATCTAAAGGGGACTGATGCTACGCAGAACCAGCCAGCAGCTACTATGAGGGAGTTTAGGACCAGAGTTTCTAGATCTGGCTTTTCAAGGGAAGTCATAGAACTGGATTTTTTCCCTCACTGCATTATGTGAATCTCAAAACACCATACAGGTCAAAAAATAGTTATATTTGGATCAAATGTGGCCCATGGGCTGCCAAGCTGTAACCTTTGTGTTATAATGATAAGTTAACATGTTTCTCCCTTACCCCTCCCAACCACATTGCTCTCAGCTAGTGTAGAACCTGTAACTGGATTTCTGCTCACATCTCTATCTACAAGGACAGAGATGTCTAAGGATGGAGGCTATAAAAGTCATGTGTGTGTGTGTGTGTGTGTGTGTGTATGCTCCGTCATGTCCAGCTCTTTGCAAGCCTATGAATTGTAGCCCTTTAGGCTCCTCTGGCCATGGGATTTTCCAGGCAAGAGTATTAAAATAAGTTGCCATGCCCTTCTTCAGGGGATTTTCCTGACCCAGGGATTGAACCCGAGTCTCCTGAATCACAGGCAGATTTTTCACCCACTGAGCCATCTGCGAAGCCCTAACAGTCACAAGTGGAAGTGAAAGTGAAGTCACTCATTCGTGTCCGACTGTTTGCAACCCCGTGGACTGTAGCCTACCAGACTCTTCCGTCCATAGGATTTTCCAGGCAAGAATACTAGAGTGGATTGCCATTTCCTTCTCCAGGGGATCTTCCCGACCCAGGGACTGAACAGTCACAAAGGAGGCTTTAATTACCCAAATGGCCTTTTTACTCCTTAATTCCATCATAACTATTGTATCTACCAGGCTTTTGATCTCCCTCAGGGTACTGCCTCATTAAAAGTCTTTTCTGCCTTTTAAAATTCCCCACCCAGTTTTTTTATGTTCTATGCCAGCTAATTTGGCAGGCTTTCTCTACTTTCTTCTCAAGCCTGTTGGGAGGAAAACAAGCCTGAGAAGCAGTGTTCTTGCCTTCGTTTTTGTTCTCTTGTTTCTAATGTCTGCATTCCCATCGAGGGATTAACATACCTGCCTTACAAAACCCACTCAAGAGCTCAGCCTTGTTGAAAGCTTCATAACAAACAGGTTAAAGAGAAAAAGATCTGAATGTCTGTTAAAAGACATCATATTTGTGTAAGTAATGAGGTTTTTCCAGAGAATGAAGCAAATCTCACCAACTAACTAGTCATTTCTTCTTATAACCTGGGTTTCTAAAACATAGAAACAGATTCTAAACATGTGTAGACCAACCAGAAGGAAAAAGATCAATTTAAACTCAAAATATTTCTTAAGTTTTGCTGTGGAAGGAAAAAAAAAGCAAAAAGTTTTAGGAAATAAGAAAATATTGCACTTGACTTCTTAGAACTTGGGCTTCCCTTGTGGCTTAGCTGGTAAAGAATCCATCTGCAATGCGGGAGACCTGGGTTTGACCCCTGAGATGGGAAGATCCCCCTGCAGCAGGAAAGGTACCCACTCCAGTATTCTGGCCTGGAGAATACAATGAACTGTATAGTCCATGGGGTCGCAAAGAGTCGGACGCGACTGAGTGACTTTCACTTTCACTTTCCTAGAATTTAGCATTATCACATAAACCACCTGAGGCCAGGGACAGTTGCCAAGGCATGGCAAATGTTGCAACATACAAGTGATGGACTGAGTATAAGAGAGGAAAGATGGATGTTTACCCAGAATTTAGTTTTCCTAATCTTTAGTAACGGTCATGTCTTGCTAGGGTGTCTGCATCTAAAAATACATTTAAGAAAAGGGATACCTCCTATTGACAATTACTAATGCCTTCATTTTTCTGACTATAAAAGAAACAATATCTTTTCTAGCGGTTGTATCAGCATGCAAGATGGAAAAAAAAAAATCACATTTTACTTGGCCTAAAATGAGAGAGAGCAAATGTGAGAGCAAAGTCTGGGTTTTGTTTAATTTTACTTTTGGCCACTGGATAGAATCATGACTATCCACTAACTAATATAACCACTAACTAATTTTCTTTAACTCCTCTGAAAAAGATTTGTATTATGAGGATAATAGCAGAGCTGTTGTGGTCAAACATATCAAGTGAAAATATTTCAAAGTATATAAAGCACTGGGAATTTTCAAATTTTTAAATTTCAAAGTATATAAAGCACTATTGTTAGCACAGGTAAATGAAAAATCTGTAAAAAAATGGGAAAATAAAATTCCAGCCTTAATCAAAAAAGAATTACAAAAATGTGGATGGGAGGGTAATAATTTTGCACCATTTAGAATGGCTTCACTGAGATTTCCTGGCATCTATTATCAGGGACAATTGTGTGGTATACATATAATTTTCTTTTCTTTGTCAGACCTACACGCAACATTTACTCTTCTGAGAATATTCAGAATACATAGTGATTTGCCCATGTTTAAGCTATTTGTGCAGATTCATTTGTCTCAGTAGAGTTGTTTTTATGAAAGGCACAGGGTACAGTGGCTAGAGCCCGAAAGTGGTAGTCAGCAGATAACGAGTAGTGAGTGATAATAATAAGGCTTTGCCTATATATGATTTTGTTTTCTCTTAAAACCCATATTCTAGCCACACAATACTTTCTTTTGATTCTCAGTAATTAAATAATTCTAATACAAAATGTGTGATGTGTTTTGTATATTAAGTTGAGAGAGGGTAGGAAATAATTGTAACAAGTATTAGCTTAGTAGTACTTTAGATACTGTGTATCAATTATAATTAATTGCCAAGTACTGATATACAAAATCTCATCACAGCTTATAGCCTAATATAATTTATAGTCATTTGCACCTGGAAATAATATCAAGTACTTTTCAACTTTATCTTAATTTGATTTCAATCCTGCCAGAGATTTCTTTTTCTACTCACAATGTGCTGAAGGAAAAGAAATTTTATAACTTACTCCTTTGGCCTGTTCAAATATTTAACAAAGGAAATTTCTCTTTATTCTTAATTTTACTCTTGGTCATTTTTTTTTTGTATTAAAATCATAACTAATGACAAAGAATAATGGACTGTCATTATCATTAAAATAACATGGGATACCATCCACAGACAACTGAATTATTCATCATTTTTATTCTTCATGTTCTTCTTGACTCTTCTCCCAAGCTGAAGATAAAGGTTATTCTTGCTATGATTTATCCGTCCCTGGTGGTTCAGTGGGAAAGAATCCACCTGCAATGCAGGAGACGCAGGAGACATGGTGTTTGATTTCTGGGTTGAGAAGTTCCCCTGGAGGAGGACATGGCAACTCATTCTAGTATTCTTCCCTGGAAAATCCCATGGACAGAGGATCCTGGAGGACTATGAGTCCATGGGGTTGCAAAGAGTTGGAGACTACTGAAGCAACTTAGCACACTCTTTCCTCTGACCAGTTATGTATAAGACCCGTTGTCACACTGAAAAACACCCAAGTCCGTTACATCCTCAGCCTCAGCATCACTGCTTTTCAAAACCTACACAGGCTGCTGTGGCAGATGTTATATCATATTTAGCATCATTTTGGGGTGTGTGTGTGTCTGTGTATAGCTTTTTTCCTCTTCACAAAGATGGACTGATCATGCTACTTCCGGTGCTGGTAATGAGAGAGGTGGAAGGCAGGGGGAAAAAATACTCTCACCCATGAAAACAAGAATAAACTGGATAAAATTATTAAAAACAAAAATTTCAGACACAGGAAAATGACCAAATGCAAACAACAACTTGGAAAAGTTTACTCAGGAATAACTGATGCTTTCTTGTTAAATAATGGTGACTTTATAGCCTTCTTACAATATGCCCATTTCTATCCCTCCCACACTTAAGTAGTTAAAACCTATCACTTTACCAGACAAACAGCATGGGCTTAATGTGGAATAGGCTGCAGTACAGCTAAGAATTTACAGGAAAATTTTAGTAATGAGGGCCAAGAGACTGTCAAAGTACAGATAATAAATATTCCATGCATGTCTGGCTGGCTGATAAAGTACACATGTGTATGTGACACCCCAGGGAATTAAGCAAGATTGGAGAGACATGCAAACATCTTTGCCTTTGAATGTGTTTCTCACATCTAGGATAGGTAAAACTAAAAAACTAATGTTATCATGTTGACAAGTTGTATATACCAGAGATATCAGATATATCTGATATAAGAGATATCAACTTCCCAGGTGGCTTAGAGGTAAAGAATCTGCCTGCTGATGCACAAGATGCAAGAGATGTGGGTTTGATCCCTGGGTGGGGAAGATCCCCTGGATTAGGAAAAGGCAACCCACTCCAATATTCTTGCCTGGAAAGTTCTATGGACAGAGGAGTTGAAGGGTTGCAGTCCATGGGGTCCCAAAGAGTTGGACATGACTGAGCATAGTACGGCAATGGGTATCAGGGACTTTTGGAGTGGGGGATGGAAATAATATTAAGTTTGACAATGCTAGTAGCTGCACAACTATATACATTATTAAAGGTTTTCAACCTGTGCACTCAAAATGGATGAACTTTACTGTATAAAAAGCACATGTCTAAATATTTACAAACACATGACCTATATTGCATAGGAACCTGGAATGTCAGGTCCATGAATCAAGGCAAATTGGAAGTGGTCAAACAAGAGACGGCAAGAGTGAATGTCAACATTCTAGGAATCAGCGAACTAAAATGGACTGGAATGGGTGAATTTAACTCAGATGACCATTATATCTACTACTGTGGGCAGGAATCCCTCAGAAGAAATGGAGTACCCATCATGGTGAACAAAAGAGTCCAAAATACAGTACTTGGATGCAATCTCAAAAACGACAGAATGATCTCTGTTCGTTTCCAAGGCAAACCATTCAGTATCACAGTAATCCAAGTCTATGCCCCAACCAGTAACACTGAAGAACCTGAAGTTGAACGGTTCTATGAAGAGCTACAAGACCTTTTAGAACTAACACCCAAAAAAGCTGTCCTTTTTATTATAGGTGACTGGAATGCAAAAGTAGGAAGTCAAGAAACACCTGGAGTGACAGGCAAATTTGGCCTTGGAATACAGAATGAAGCAGGGCAAAGACTAATAGAGTTTTGCCAAGAAAATGCACTAGTCATAACAAACACCCTCTTCCAACAACACAAGAGAAGACTCTATACATGGACATCACCAGATGGTCAATACCGAAATCAGGTTGATTCTGTTCTTTGCAGCCAAAGATGGAGAACTTCTATACAGTCAGCAAAAACAAGACCAGGAGCTGACTGTGGCTCAGATCATGAACTCCTTATTGCCAAATGACCTAAATCAAATCCCTTATGATTATACAGTGGAAGTGGGAAATAGATTTAAGGGCCTAGATCTGATAGATAGAGTGCCTGATGAACTATGGACTGAGGTTTGTGACATTGTACCGGAGACAGGGATTAAGACCATTCCCATGGAAAAGAAATGCAAAAAAGAAAAATGGCTGTCTGGGGAGGGCTTACAAATAGCTGTGAAAAGAAGAGAAGCAAGAAGCAAAAAGCAAAGGAGAAAAGGAAAGATATAAGCATCTGAATGCAGAGTTCCAAAGAATAGCAAGGAGAGATAAGAAATCCTTCCTCAGTGATCAATGCAAAGAAATAGAGGAAAACAACAGAATGGGAAAGACTAGAGATGTCTTCAAGAAAATTAGAGATACCAAGGGAACATTTCATGCAAAGATGGGCTCGATAAAGGACGAAATGGTATGGACCTAACAGAAGCAGAAAATATTAAGAAGAGGTGGGAAGAATACACAGAAGAACTGTACAAAAAAGATCTTCAAGACCAAGATAATCACGATGGTGTGATCACTGACCTAAAGCCAGACATCCTGGAAAGTGAAGTCAAGTGGGCCTTAGAAATAATCACTATGAACAAAGCTAGTGGAGGTGATGGAATTCCAGTTGAGCCATTTCAAATCCTAAAAGATGATGCTGTGAAAGTGCTACACTCAATATGCCAGCAAATTTGGAAAACTCAGCAGTGGCCACAGGACTGGAAAAAGTCAGTTTTCATTCCAATCCCAAAGAAAGGCAATGCCAAAGAATGCTCAAACTACTGCACAATTGCACTCATCTCACATGTTAGTAAAGTAATGCTCAAAATTCTCCAAGCCAGGCTTCAGCAATACGTGAACCGTGAACTTCCTGATGTTCAAGCTGGTCTTAGAAAAGGCAGAGGAACCAGAGATCAAATTGCCAACATCTGCTGGATCATGGCAAAAGCAAGAGAGTTCCAGAAAAACATCTATTTCTGCTTTATTGACTATGCCCAAGCCTTTGACTGTGTGGATCACAATAAACTGTGGAAAATTCTGAAAGAGTTGGGAATACCAGAGCACCTGACCTGCCTCTTGAGAAACCTACATGCAGGTCAGGAAGCAATAGTTAGAACTGGACATGGAACAACAGACTGGTTCCAAATAGGAAAAGGAGTACATCGAGGCTGTATGTTGTCACCCTGCTTATTTAACTTATATGCAGAGTACATCATGAGAAACGCTGGACTGGAAGAAACACAAGCTGGAATCAAGATTGCTGGGAGAAATATCAATGACCTCAGATATGCAGATGACACCACCCTTATGGCAGAAAGTGAAGAGGAACTAAAAAGCCTCTTGATGAAGGTGAAAGTGGAGAGTGAAAAAGTTGGCTGAAAACTCAACATTCAGAAAACGAAGATCATGGCATCTGGTCCCATCACTTCATGGCAAATAGATGGGGAAACAGTGGAAAGAATGTCAGACTTTATTTTTTTGGGCTCCAAAATCACTGCAGATGGTGACTGCAGCCATGAAATTAAAAGACGCTTACTCCTTGGAAGGAAAGTTATGACCAACCTAGATAGCATATTCAAAAGCAGAGACATTACTTTGTCAATAAAGGTTTGTCTAGTCAAGGCTGCAGCCATGAAATTAAAAGACGCTTACTCCTTGGAAGGAAAGTTATGACCAACCTAGATAGCATATTCAAAAGCAGAGACATTACTTTGTCAACAAAGGTCCGTCTAGTCAAGGCTATGGTTTTTCCTGTGGTCATGTATGGATGTGAGAGTTGGACTATAAAGAAAGCTGAGCACCGAAGAATTGATGCTTTTGAACTGTGGTGTTGGAGCAGACTCGTGAGAGTCCCTTGGACTGCAAGGAGATCCAACCAGTCCATTCTGAAGGAGATCAGCCCTGGGATTTCTTTGGAAGGAATGATGCTAAAGCTGAAACTCCAGTACTTTGGCCACCTCATTCGAAGAGTTGACTCATTGGAAAAGACTCTGATGCTGGGAGGGATTGGGGGCAGAGGAGAAGGGGACGACAGAGGATGAGATGGCTGGATGGCCTCACTGACTCAATGGACGTGAGTCTCAGTGAACTCCGGGAGTTGGTGATGGACAGGAAGGCCTGGTGTGCTGCGATTCATGGGGTCGCAAAGAGTCAGACACCACTGAGCGACTGACCTGATCTGATCTGATCTGATCTGAGTCAAGGCTATGGTGTTTCCTGTGGTCATGTATGGATGTGAGAGTTGGACTGTGAAGAAGGCTGAGCGCCGAAGAATTGATGCTTTTGAACTGTGATGTTGGAGAAGACTCTTGAGAGTCCCTTGGACTGCAAGGAGATCCAACCAGTCAATTTGAAGAAGATCAGCCCTGGGATTTCTTTGGAAAGAATGATGCTAAAGCTGAAACTCCAGTACTTTGGCCACCTCATGTGAAGAGTTGACTCATTGGAAAAGACTCTGATGCTGGGAGGGATTGGGGGCAGGAGGAGAAGGGGACGACAGAGGATGAGATGGCTGGATGGCATCACTGACTCGATGGACGTGAGTCTGGGTGATCTCCGGGGGTTGGTGATGAACAGGGAGGCCTGGCGTGCTGCGATTCATGGGGTCACAAAGAGTCGGACATGACTGAGCGACTGAACTGAACTGAAAGATCCTTTTCTTATTTGCTAATAATCTCTATAAATAAAATAAAGTATCTAGAAACCCCTAATTTTTTAAGTCCCTCTTTACTAATGTCATATTATGATTTATTATAATGTCTTATTTCTTTTCAGTTTCTTCTGTATATCTCAAAATCTTTGTTTCAGTCTCTGTGCAAATCCTAACAATGTGTTGTCAGCACTGGATTAATACCTGCATCTCAGATATTTTATTTTACTAAAATTATATACTCAATTCAGTTCAGTCGCTCAGTGGTGTCAGACTCTTTGCAACCCCATGAATCGCAGCACACCAGGCCTCCCTGTCCATTACCAACTCTCAGAGTTCACTGAGACTCACGTCCATTGAGTCAGTGATGCCATCCAGCCATCTCATCCTATGTCGTCCCCTTCTCCTACTGCCCCCAATCCCTCCCAGCATCAGAGTCTTTTCCAATGAGTCAACTCTTCGCTTGAGGTGGCCAAAGTACTGGAGTTTCAGCTTTAGCATCATTCCTTCCAAAGAAATCCCAGGGCTGATCTCCTTCAGAATGGACTGGTTGGATCTCCTTGCAGTCCAAGGGACTCTCAAGAGTCTTCTCCAAAACCAGAATTGAAAGAGACATGTGTACCCCAGTGTTCATCGCAGCACTGTTTATAATAGCCAGGACATGGAAGCAACCTAGATGTCCATCAGCAGATGAATGGATAAGAAAGCTGTGGTACATATACACAATGGAGTATTACTCTGCCATTAAAAAGAATACATTTGAATCAGTTCTAATGAGGTGGATGAAACTGGAGCCAATTATACAGAGTGAAGTAAGCCAGAAAGAAAAACACCAATACAGTATACTAACGCATATATATGGATTTTAGAAAGATGGTAACGATAACCCTATATGTGAGACAGCAAAAGAGACACAGATGTGTAGAACAGTCTTTTAGACTCTGTGGGAGAGGGAGGGGGATGATTTGGGAGAATGGCATTGAAACATGTATAATATCATATAAGAAACAAATCACCAGTCCAGGTTCGATGCAGGATACAGGATGCTTGGGGCTGGTGCACTGGGATGACCCAGAGGGATGGTATGGGGAGGGAGGTGGGAGGGCAGTTCAGAATTCAGAACACCTGTATACCTGTGGCGGATTCATGTTGATGTATGGCAAAACCAATACAATATTGTAAAGTAAAATAAATAAATAAATAAAAATAAATTAAGCAAGTTTCATATAAAAAAAAAAAAAGGATCTTCTCCAACACTACAGTTTAAAAGCATCAATTCTTCGGTGCTCAGCTTTCTTCACAGTTCAACTCTCACATCCATACATGACCACTGTAAAAACCATAGCCTTGACTAGATGGACCTTTGTTGGCAAAGTAATGTCTCTGCTTTCCAATATGCTATCTAGGTTGGTTATAACTTTTGGCTGCAGTCACCATCTGCAGTGATTTTGGAGCATAAAAAAATAAAGTCTGACATTGTTTCCACTGTTTCCCCATCTATTTCCCATGAAGTGATGGGACCAGATGCCATGATCTTCGTTTTCTGAATGTTGAGCTTTAAGCCAACTTTTTACTCTCCTCTTTCACTATCATCAAGAGGCTCTTTAGTTCCTCTTCACTTTTTGCCATAAGGATGGTGTCATCTGCATATCTGAGGTCATTGATATTTCTCCCGGCAATCTTGATTCCAGCTTGTGCTTCTTCCAGCCTAGCGTTTTTCATGATGTACTCTGCATATAAGTTAAATAAGCAGGGTGACAATATACAGCCTCGATGTACTCCTTTTCCTTTTTGGAACCAGTCTGTTGTTCCATGTCCAGTTCTAACTGTTGCTTCCTGACCTGCATACAGATTTTTCAAGAGGCAGGTCAGGTGCTCTGGTCTTCCCATCTCTTTCAGAATTTTCCACAGTTGATTGTGATCCACACAGTCAAAGGCTTTGGCATAGTCAATAAAGCAGAAATAGATGTTTTTCTGGAACTCTCTTGCTTTTTCCGTGATCCAGCAGGTGTTGGCAATTTGATCTCTGGTTCCTCTGCCTTTTCTAAAACCAGCTTGAACATCAGGAAGTTCACAGTTCACGTATTGCTGAAGCCTGGCTTGGAGAATTTTGAGCATTACTTTACTATTGTGTGAGATGAGTGCAATTGTGCAGTAGTTTGAGCATTCTTTGGCATTGCCTTTCTTTGGGATTGGAATGAAAACTGACCTTTTCCAGTCCTGTGGCCACTGCTGAGTTTTCCAAATTTGCTGGCATATTGAGTGCAGCACTTTCACAGCATCATCTTTCAGGATTTGAAATAGCTCAACTGGAATTCCATCACCTCCACTAGCTTTGTTCATAGTGATCCTTTCTAAGGCCCACTTAACTTCACATTCCAGGATGTCTGGCTTTAGGTCAGTGATCACACCATCGTGATTATCTGGGTCATGAAGATCTTTTTTGTACAGTTCTTCTGTGTATTCTTTCCACCTCTTCTTAATATCTTCTGCTTTTGTTAGGTCCATTAGATATTTAATGATTAAAGTGTTGCTGATATAATCTGTTATGATTTCTTAAACTTTATGTTGTGTTTTGTAAAGTTTCCCACTTTTATAATATATATGTAAAGAAAATCCATATTTCTACTGAAATATTTTTTTTTTACCATCATGTTATAACATTTGGCTAGCTTTCTTTAATTCAGTTTTGCTCAATTCCTAATGGAATATCTATGGGAACTTAAGAAATGATTATAATTTGTAATTACATTTGAAACTAAGGCTGACAGTCAACATATTGCTTGACCATAGGGAGCATTTTTGTTAATTAAAAACATATGAAGCAGAAATGAGAATTAGAATATGAAAGAGACGGTGGCATATGGTTTTCACCTAAGGGAAGGGAAACATTCTTACCTGTAGTATAAAGAAAATAAAATTTCTCACTGACATCTTTGCTTGCATATCAGAAACACAAATCCTTATCATCCCCAAATAGCAAATCTACTTCTCTGCTAGAAAGAGTTTTTATTTTGAAGTAGTGAGACACTGTTCCAAGCCCTACTCCAAAATTCCTCTAAGTCAAGAGGCATCAGAGATCCCAACCCCCAGAAAATGAGTCAGACAATGACAGGTGGGCACTGTGATTCTTTGCTGTATTGTCCTCTGGAGGAAAATGCCACAGTGCACCTTGGGCATTACAGCTTTTTGTATGTCCAATCTATAATTTCTGTTTTCTAAGAAAGAGGAAGTAATTTTTAAAAAAATTGCAATTATTTAGGTAAAAACATATGAAGCAGAAATGAGAATTAAATATGAAAGAGACATTGGCATATGGTTTTCACCTAAGGGAAGGGCATGGCAAATAGATGGGGATACAATGGGAACAGTGATAGACTATTTTCTTGGGGGCCAAAATCACTGCAGATGGTAACTGCAGCCATAAAATTTAAAGATGCTTATTCCTTGGAAGAAAAGCTATAACCAACAGCATGTTAAAAAGCAGAGACATTACTTCGTCAACAAAGGTCCATCTAGTCAAGGCTATGATTTTTCCAGTAGTCACGTATGAATGTGAAAGTTGGACCATAAAGAAGGCTGAGTGCCAGAGAATTGATGCTTTTGAACTGTGGTGTTGGAGAAGACTTTTGAGAGTCCCTGGGACTGCAAGGAAATCAAACCAATCTATCCTAAAGGAAATCAGTCCTTAATATTCATTGGAAGGATCGATGCTGAAACTCCAATACTTTGGCCACCTGATGCAAAGAACACAATCATTTGAAAAGACCCTTATGCAGGGAAAAATTGAAGGCAGGAAGAGAAGAGGACAGCAGAGGACGGGATGGTTGGATGGCATCACTGACTCACTGGACATGAGTTTGAATAAGCTTTGGGAGTTGGTGATGGACAGGGAAGCCTGGTGTGCTGCAGTCCATTGGATCGCAAAGAGTTGGACGTGACTGAGTGACTGAACAACAACAAAAGTTAGTAAAGAGAAAACCATGGCACAAAATCTGACTATTGGCAAACACTTCTGCTGCTGCTGCTGCTAAGTCACTTCAGTTGTGTCCGACTCTGTGTGACCCCACAGATGGCAGCCCACCAGGCTCCCCCATCCGTGGGATTTTCCAAGCAAGAACACTGGAGTGGGTTGCCATTTCCTTCTCCAGTACATGAAAGTGAAAAGTGAAAGTGAAGTCGCTCAGTCGTGTCCGACTCTTAGCGACCCCATGGACGGCAGCCTACCAGGCTCCTCTGTCCATGGGAGTTTCCAGGCAAGAGTACTGGAGTGGGGTGCCATTGCCTTCTCCTATTGGCAAACACTGGACCAAGCTAATTTTCTTCTCATTATTTTGAAGACTTGGAGGATATCATATCACTAAAAATAAGTTTTGTGAATAAACCAAGGTTTAAAAAACAAGGACTTGAAATCTTTATGAGAGGAGATAAAATAAGAACAGAAATTTAACAGGAAATGGATGCTCTAAGGAAACTAGGCAAACATATTCAACAGTTAAATTAAAAGCCTCAATTAGAAGACAGAATTAGAAATTTAGAAGAATCTTGAATAAGGGATATAAACGTCAAATTAAAAAGATGTCATGTAATGTAGGGGAAAATGACAAAAACAATGAAAATAGTTAATATCATAGTAATGGGAAGACAATAAATGGAAATCCAATTTAAGAATTATGAATTTCTTGAAAAATAAATCACAACAATTGGAACAGAAGCAACAGTAGAAAGATATAACTGAAGAACACATGGCTTATGTTGAAAATATAACTGAGTATACAGATGAAATGCCAATACTTTGGCCATCTGATGGGAATAACTGACTCATTTGAAAAGACCCTGATCCTGGGAAAACTTGAAGGCAGGAGGAGAAGGGGACAACAGAGGATGAGATGGTTGGATGGCATCACCGACTCAATGGACATGAGTTTGAGTAAACTCCAGGGGCTGGCGATGGACAGGAAGACCTGGCATGTTGCAGTCCATGGGGTCACAGAGTCAGACACGACTGAGCGACTGAACTGAACTGAACTGAACTGAATTGATACAGATGTTAAATAGAAAATTAATGAATTTCTTATATACCCTAGAATTGAGTTGTGACTAAATAAATAGCCTTAATGCATTAAAAATACAAATTAAGGAAATAAAAATAAGATACCACTATACATATATTAGAATAAAGTGTGTAAAAACCAACAAGAGCAAAGTTGGTGGGAATCCAGAGCAACAGGAACTTCCATTCGTTGTTGGTGGAAATGCAAAGTGGTGCAGCTACTTTGGAAGACAGTTTGCCAATTTCTTACAAAGCTAATCATAGTCTTAACATATGATACAGCAATTGCATCCTAAGTATTTACCCAACTGATTTGAAAAATTAGTAGTTAGTAGTTCAGTCACTAAGTCGTATCCAACTCTTGTGACCCCATAGACTGTGGCTTGCCAGGCTCCTTTGTCCATGGGATTCTCCAGGCAAGAATATTTGAGTGGGTTGCCATTTCCTTCCCCAGGGGATCTTCCCAACCCAGAAATTGAACCTAGGTCTCCTGCATTGCAGGCAGATTCTTTACCGACTGAGCTAAGTATGAGAGAAGCCCTCATAGATTTGAAAAATTATGCCCACACAAAAACCTGCACGTGAATGATTATATCAGCTTTATTCATGATTTCCCCAAACTGGAGGAAACCAAGATTTCCTTCAGTAGGTAAATGGATAAGCAAACTGTGCTACATCTATGTGTATGTAAATATACATACTTACTTACTAATTAAAAAGAAATGAATAATCAAACCACAAAAGATGGGTAGATGTTAAATATGTATTGCTAAGTAAAAGAAGCCAAACTTAAAAGACTTTCTAATGTATAATTTCAATTACATGACCTTTTGGAAAGGTAAAACTACACTGAGAGTAAAAAGATCAGTGGTTACCAGGGTTATGGAGGAGAGTTGAAAAAAGGAAGCACGGGATATCTTCAGTTCAGTTCAGTCACTCAGTCTTGTCCGACTCTGTGATCCCATGGACTTCAGCATGCCAGGCATCCCTGTCCATCACCAGCTCCTGGAGCTTGCTTAAACTCATGTCCATTGAATCCGTGATGCCATCCAACCATTTCATTCTCTGTCGTCCCCTTGCATCAGGTGGCCAAAGTATTTTAGAGTGGAGAAGTTCTTCAGTATGATATTGCAATGGTGATCCATGACACTATGCAGTTATTGAAACCTACAAACTTTGTGGGCTTCCCAAGTGGCTCAGTGGTTAAAGAATCCACCTGCAATGCAGGAGACACAGGTTTGATATCTGGGCCAGGAAGATCCCCTGGAGGAGGGCATGGAAACCCACTCCAGTATTCTTGCCTGGAGAATCCCATGCAGAAAGGAGCCTGGCAGGCTACAGTCCATAGGGTCACAAAGAGTTAGACACAACTGAAGTGACTGAGCACGCATGCATAGAACTTTGCAACAAAGGATGAATCTTAAAATGGTAATTTTAAAAATCATTTAGAAATTTAGGGAATCTCAACATGGAATGCCGAATGTGACAAAATAATTCAACTGCTATAGGTATATGAAGCAACTTCACTGAGTGAGATGGTGGGAAAAGATATTAACCTAAGTAACTTTATAAACAAGTGGCATCTGTAAGATTAAAAAAAAAAACCCACAAAACAAAACAAGAAAATCACAAAACTGTACATAAGCTCTGTATTCTAGTTAATAAAATTCTCACAGTTTACAGGTTAAGAATTCTGATAGCACTGTACATATAAATTGGAATGGAACAATGAAGTAAATTAACAGCAAATGGTAGGAACCAACTTTCTCACTTTTGGAGTGGGAGGTTATACAGAAGCAAGGGAAAGAGGCTAGAATAATCCACATGATAATAGATTAAAGATACTAGTATGAGTTCATTTTTAGCTCACTGCCAATATAGATGGCTATATATAAAAATATTTATAGATACGTTTAAGTATATGGTTTAGTAAACATACATATATTTCCTTGCTCTGTAAACTTAAAGAATCTATTAATAGAACACCTCAATAGCAAGGCTTCCCTGGTGGCTCAGCTGGTAAAGAATCTGCTTGTAATGCAGGAGACTGGTGTTCGATCCCTGGGTTGGGAAGATCCGATGGAGAAGGAAATGGCAACCCCCTCCAGTATTCTTGCATGGAGAATTCCATGGACAGAGGAGCTTGGCAGGCTATATAGTCCCTGGGCTTGCAAAGAGTCAGACATGACTGGACAACTATCACTCACTCACTTAACAGCAATGAGTCCACCTACTACCCATATCTTGATTTTAATACCATTTGCCAATAAAATAAACCAGAGCTGCATAAAGAAATGACTGATTATATAATAAGGAAAAGAAATACTCAAGATGAGCCTGGAGTATCTTGAAGTGCCAGAAAGTAGGAAAGTGTGTGTGTGTGTGTGTGTGTGTGTGTGTGTGTGTGTGTAAGAGACAGAGAAATCTAGATATTCAGCTCTGATGAGGATATGTCAAAGGGACACAGCATCCAACTAAAAAAACTCCCAGTGGTTAAAGTTGGAACAGTTTGATCAACAAAATAAAGTAGTAATGGATTATAATTTACTATAAAAGATAGCAATTGATGAGTCCATACTCATGTAAACAAATAACTGGATAAATAAATGTGTATATGCTTAGTTGCTTCAGCTGTGTCCAATTCTTTGCAAACCTATGGACTGTAGCCCGCCAGGCTCCTTAGTTCATGGGATTCTCCAGGCAAGAATACTGGACGGGTTGCCATATCCTTCTCCAAGGGATCTTTCTGATCCATGGATTGAACCTGTGTCTCCTGAGTCTTCTGCATCACAGGTAGATTCTTTAATGCTGGGCCACAGGGAAACCCAAAAAATGGGTAGAAAGAGACAATTCTCTTATGAAAAATTCCAAGTCATTTATGTAGATGCTCCTCCCTCAAGGAAGTGGAGCATAATTCCTCACTATGTGTGGAGTACATATAGTCAATGACTTCCTTCCAAAAAATAAAAAGAAAAAGGTTCTTGTGCTTACTTACTTCCTTTGTTCTAGAAGTCTTAAGACCAGTGGCCCAGTGGTAGCTGTGACAACAGTTAATCAATCCAAGCTATGGACTCAGAAAAAATACACTGTGCTAAGAGTTAGGACTGTCTGACTTTAACCTCCACACAACCACTGAACTGTCTGAGTCTGAGTATCTCGTCTCTAAAGTAAAGATAATACAATTTACTGCCCTACAGTCAAGAAATTCAATGCCAGATGATTTTTAAGTTCTCTTCTAACTCTAAGATTTATGGTGGCAGGAAGATATGGTAATAACTTGGCTTTGCCCCTTTTTCTGGGTTCCCACTCTTACTTTGACCAGAGATTAGCTTGGATGCTTTGACCCAGGGTAGATCTGCTGGAGTCTTTAAGAATATTGTCAAGTCATGACTTCTCCGTCCCAAGTAATAGTCCTGCAGATTCCCTTTTTTTCCTTTTCTAGTTCTTTTCCTGACATTTTTTGGATGCTTGGTCTTGGAATATGCATTGGATTTTGTAAATTGTGTGATCAAATCCCAAGCTCTGGGTGACAAGAAGATATTTGTCTTAGGTTATCAGTTTCCAACACCAACAGGTAGCAAGATTCTTCACATTTCCAAAATAAATGCCAAAGCAACTACTGAAAACCAAAGGGAAGGCAGTTGCACATATATTTGGGTAAATCACTGCAGCCCTATTTACAATAGCCAGGATATGGAAGCAGCCTAAATGTCCATTGACGAATGGATAAAGATGTGGTACATATATGGTATAATTGGCCATAAAAAGGAACAAAATTAGGTCATATATAGTTATGTGGATAAAACTAGAGCCTGTGATACAGAGTGAAGTAAGTCAGAAAGAGAAAAACAATATCATATATTAACACATGTATGTTAACACATCTAGAAAAATGGTACTAATGACCATATTTGCAGGGCAGGCATAGAGATGCAGATGTAGAGTACAGACTTGAGGCCACAGTGGAGGAAGGGGAGGGTGGGACAGATAGAGAGAGCAGCATTGACTTATACACACTGCTGCTGCTGCTGCTGCTAAGTCGCTTCAGTCGTGTCTGACTCTTAGCGACCCCATAGACGGCAGCCCACCAGGCTCCCCGGTCCCTGGGATTCTCCAGGCAAGAACACTGGAGTGGGTTGCCATTTCCTTCTCCAATGCAGGAAAGTGAAAAGTGAAAGGGAAGTCGCTCAGTCGTGTCCAACTCTTAGTGATCCCATGGACTGCAGCCCACCAGGCTCCTCCGTCCATGGGATTTTCCAGGCATGAGTGCTGGAGTGGGGTGCCATTGCCTTCTCCACTTGTACACACTACCATGTGTAAAACAGATAACTAGCGGGAAGCTGCTGTACAGCACAGGGAGCTCTATGATGACCTAGAGGGGGTGGGATGGGGGTGGGAGGGAGGCTCTAGAGGAAGGGGATTTATATACATGTAGCTGATTCACATCATTGTACAGCAGAACAAACACAGCATTGTAAAGCAATTATATTCCAATTAATTTTTTTAATTATAAAAATTAAGAAAATAAACACCAAGCTCTTACTATATAGCACAGGGAACTATAGTCGGTATCTTGTAATAAACCATAATGGAAAAGGATATGAAAATGAATGAAGGTATATCTATATATACAGCTGATATATAGTTGAATCATTTTACTCTGGACCAGAAATTAGCATTGTAAATCTACTATACGTCAATAAAAAATATAAATAAATAAAATGAGAGCACAGAAAAAATTGAAAACAGCTTTACAATTAGCAAGAGCTAATGCAGTGTACTTGTTTGAAATGTACTTTTATTATGTTCTGTTGGTGCCATTAATGAGGAGAAGGGATGAGAAGTCACCAGTTAAGCAGAAGAGTTAGACCAAGGGGTGGGCCAGTTGGGCAGCTGCTGAGGTCAGTAATATACACTGAGTACCGAAACACTGCAGCACTAGATTATCTGGGAAAGCAACAGATGGTGTAAATTGTGTTGACCAGGACACCTTTCAAGAAGATTAACAGATGTGTTCAAAAGGAACATTTGATAGGCATCCCGGGACAAAGAGGAAAAGATCCAATTTCTGATGGAAATTGGAGTAAGTAAGCACCTCATATTAATATAATAAAAATAGACTTGAGTTCTACCATTAATATCTTGTCCTCACTAAAGTTGTTTCCAGTTACTCTCACCTTAATAACTGGTCCTCCATTTGTTAAGACTAGAATCTAGTAGATGTCCTTGATTGCTTTTTATACCTACTGTCCGTATGCAATCCATCAGCAAATCGTTTCTCTATTTCCAAAGCATGCAGCACAGTCATTCACTTTCTATTGTCTGAAGCCTTATCCCAGGCTAGTCATTCATTTCTTTTTGATATCAATATGGAAGGGAATTTTTGTTTTCTTACTTTGTTATTAAGTTCAAGCTTTGCGTAAGAATGCTATATGGATATAAAATACTCTCTCTTTATAGACTTTTTTTCAGATATTCTTTGGGACTTGCTAAAATTTTCTTTAAGCCTACCAGTTATCTGAGTGATTTCATAAATAATTCACATGCAACTACATTATTCAATAAATATCTATAAGCTCCTTATTAATTATTAATCTTTTTTAGATCTTCTGTATCCTTAAGAATTTTTCATCTTTGATCTGTCTATATCTGTGAGAGGACTGTTGAAATCTTCTGTTTTTACAGTGTGTTTGTTGTATGTTTCTTGTCCCTATATTTTCTGCTTTATGAAAATTGATGCTATTACTGAATGCATAGATATTAACAATCATATCTTCATTGTAAATTGTAGTTTTTATTAGTATAATGTGTCCCTCTTTGTCTCATTTAATATCTTTGATCTGAATTCTACTTTGTCTGATAACAAAATTAAGTCCACTCTTTTTCTTTGAGTGTCCCTTGGAAACTTTTGGGCATGCTTTTGTTTTTAACTTTTCTGAATAATTTATCTTAGATGCATTTCAGGAATAAAGTATACTGTTGGATTTTGCTTTGTCTGAAAATCTCATTCTTTAGAAGGGGAGATAATACCATGTATATTTACTGATACAGTAAAATCCTTAACCATATATCTGCTTTATCTTCTCTTTTGTGAGGCTATTTGTGTGTGTGTGCTTAGGAAAGGTTGTATTTTTGTTTTAATGGTTACTAATACTTATTTAGCACCCTCTTAGTCCTTTCTTTCCCTAAATAGTATCACTTACATTATAACCAATATTGAAATAACCTGTAACCTCTTCTCACTATACCGTCCCTCCTTTTTTTTCACTATTTTAGTGCCCTAGTATTATCTTCCAGAGAAGGCAATGGCACCCCACTCCAGTACTCTTGCCTGGAAAATCCCATGGACGGAGGAGCCTGGAAGGCTGCAGTCCATGGGGTCACTGAGGGTCGGACACGACTGAGCGACTTCACTTTCATGCATTAGAGAAGGGAGTGGCAACCCACTCCAGTGTTCTTGCCTGGAGAATCCCAGGAACGGGCGAGCCTGGTGGGCTGCCGTCTATGGGGTCGCACAGAGTCGGACACGACTGAAGTGACTTAGCAGCAGTAGTATCTTCACTTTCACTTTTCATTTTTCACTTTCATACATTGGAGAAGGAAATGGCAACCCACTCCAGTGTTCTTGCCTGGAGAATCCCAGGGACGGGGGAGCCTGGTGGACTGCTGTCTATGGGGTCGCACAGAGTCAGACACGACTGAAGCGACTTAGCAGCAGCAGCAGCAGCAGTATTATCTTAGAGTTAATTAAAGTAATTAAAATATATTTAACTACTATGACCCTGTTATTCGCTTTAAAGGGTATCATTTTATTTCCAGCTAATATACACAATGCAATCAATAATTTATCACATTTCAATTAATCTTCCCCTTCTCCACACCCATTTTTGTTAATTTTATTATTTTTACATTGTCTAAGCATAAACATTTACATTTTTTATCTCCAGATACTTGTGTTTTAATTTAGTGTCATAATGAAATATACTCAGTGGTTACCTCCAGACTTCATGCTAAAGCTTCTTCAGTCTCTGGGCTTGTGTAAAGCTCAGTTTCTTATAAATGCTCCTGGAAGAGCTCATGGGATCAATGTTCTCAGAGTCCTTCCATATTCTTAATTGTGTGAATGTAGCCTTTATAATTAAAGAAGAATTTTTCTAACTATAAAATCCTAGTTCATATTTTCTTTCTTTCTCTGAATATCTTAAACACAGTGTTCCATTGTTTTTTAAACATCAAAAAGGGAACCTGTCATGATATCATCCTAATCTGATTTTCTTTCCTTTATGAATAATGTGTCTGTTTGCCTGGATTCTCAGATTCTTTTTTTAAAGTCCTTTCGTTTTACCATAATATGTTTCTCTCTTGAATGCTCTGGTTTGTGTTTCCAAGGTACATGACGATGTGCCCTTTGAATATGAAAATTCAAAGCTTCTTTTATTTTAGGAAAGATTTCTTGAATTATGCTTTTTAAATATTTATTCTGTTTCACAGCTTCTTCAGTATCTTCAATTATATGAATATTTGATTTCCTTTTTCTTGAGTTTCATATGAATATCTCTTTCCCCCAAATCTATTTTTTCCCTTTTTAAAAAATTCCCTTTGATTTTTTTCACTTTTCTTCTTTACATCCCATACCTCCCTTTATTATATTTTCCATGGGGGTCTATTCCTTCCTGTGTACCTGCTCATTATGCTGAAACAGAGCAGGATCCTGTGGTCCTTGCCTCCCCACCATGTCCTCTGCCTCCTTTTGTCTGTGGAAAACTTTAGCCAAGGAATAAGTTTAATCAGAGAAATGTGAAAACAAAGGAAAACAGTCAAAGGAGACTAAATAATAATAATGTAGTCACTAAGCATAGTCAAGGACGTTTAGTTCTTTCTCAAGGGCTCTATAGATAATATTCTGAGCCATAGCCTATGAGCAACACTTTGCGACCCTGTGGGCTGCAGCCCACCGGGCTCCCCTGTCCATGGGATTCTCCAGGCAAGAATACTGGACTGGGTTGCCATTTCCTACTCCAGGGGATCTTCCCAGCCCAGGGATCAAATGTGCTTCCTTATATCTCCTGCATTGGCAGACAGATTCTTTACCACTAGCCCCATCTGGGAAGCCCCTAGGAACTGAAGATTAACTGTACCACAATGAAGATCATGGCATCTGGTCCCATCACTTCATGGCAAATAGATGGGGAAACAGTGTGAGACTTTATTTTGGAGGGCTCCAAAATCACTGCAGATGGTGACTGCAGCCATGAAATTAAAAGACGCTTACTCCTTGGAAGGAAAGTTATGACCAACCTAGATAGCGTATTGAAAAGCAGAGACATTACCTTGCCAACAAAGGTCCGTCTAGTCAAGGCTATGGTTTTTCCTGTGGTCATGTATGGATGTGAGAGTTGGACTGTGAAGAAAGCTGAGCGCTGAAGAATTGATGCTTTTGAACCGTGGTGTTGGAGAAGACTCTTGAGAGTCCCTTGGACTGCACGGAGATCCAACCAGTCCATTCGGAAGGAGATCAGTCCTGGGTGTTCTTTGGAAGGAATGATGCTAAAGCTGAAGCTCTTGTACTTTGGCCACTTCATGTGAAGAGTTGACTCATTGGAAAAGACTCTGATGCTGGCAAGGATTGGGGGCAGGAGGAGAAGGGGACGACAGAGGATGAGAAGGTTGGATGGACGTGAGTTTGAGTAAACTCCGGGAGTTGGTGATGGACAGAGAGGCCTGGCGTGCTGCGATTCGTGGGGTCGCAAAGAGTCGGACACAACTGAGCGACTGAACTGAGCTGAACTGAAAACAACCAAGATGATGCTGGTCAGACTGCTGATGACCAATTTGAAGATGACTGTGAGAGATGACTGTGCTGTTTCTGCATGTAGCCACCCTCCCACCCCCACCCAATCTATCTATAAAGGCTCTCACCCTCTGCTTGTCAGTGGGGGAAGTTGGCGTTTGTACAGATGTCCACCACCCCCCGCTCTACACTGCCAGTTGCCAGCATCTGAAATAAAGCAAACGTTCCACCAATCGAGCATGTTTATTGCTTTTTGAAAGGCGAGCAGCTGGACTCCACACACACTCTTTTGGTAGCAATGTCTTCATCTCAGAACTTTTCTTTTAAAGTCATTTCCTGTGTTATGTCAGTTCTCATTTCATATCTTCTTGTCTAACCATATAATTTCTAAATTCATCTAGTTTTTTGTGTGTCAATTTTAAAGTTCCAATCATTTAAAAAATTTCTTTTAACTTGGTTTGAAATGTAGTTACAGTTTGTCTGCTTTGTGATCACATATGTCATATTCCTTTGTTTTCATATTTAAGTGAGGTAGGTTTTTCCGTGATGGGAAAGGGATAGGTCGGGGTGATTTCCCAGCTTTCTGATTCAAGAACTTCCCTATTGCACCAGTGTATCATGCATTGGAGAAGGAAATGGCAACCCACTCCAGTGTTCTTGCCTGGAGAATCCCAGGGACAGGGGAGCCTGGCGAGCTGCCGTCTCTGGGGTCTCACAGAGTCGGACACGACTGAAGTGACTTAGCAGCATGGTCTCAGTGTATCACCAGACTCCACTCTCTCAGAGCTTGATCTGGTTCAGAGAGATTTTCTGCCTCCATACTTGTGTTTACCAGGGACCCAAAGGCCTCACCTTCCAAAAACAGTCTTCTCCCCTTTAGTTGGTATGCATTTCCTGCTCAGTATTTCCTGGGATCTGCTTCCTCTGGGTTCCTTTACCCCTTAACCCATATTTGCTGTATTCTGCTAAGTTTTTATCCTTTTTCTATCAGTAACTGCTCAAGGTGAGGGTTAGGGTTAGTCTTTTGGAGAGAAAATGTTTGCTGGATAATTTTGAGAGTGGGCTTGGACTAATGTGTCTGTATCTCTCGGTGGCTTGCACCCTTTTCCTACCTCAGAGCTCATGAAGGCATTCCCAAGGATTGCCCATTATTTTACTGAAGATACGGTCTGTGGGAGTTTTTCCTTTGCTATCCTACGTGCTCCGTTTGGGTGGGAATGATTTGCAATGACTTAAAACTTTGTCTTTAGCATAATCCCACTGCCCTGGTGTCATTTCAAGATGTGAAGCAGATCCTATCAACTTCCAGCTTAAAACACTCAAAAGTTTCCCATCAATCTCAAAATCGAACTCAAATTCTTTATTCTCACAAGATCAGTCTCGTCTTTAGCTCTCTGACCTCATTTCTAATCATTCTGTCTTGCTCTCTACATCCCAGAGCCACTAGCATTCCTTTTGCTCCTCAGACACACAAGCTTATTCCCCATGAAGGCTGACGCCTGGAATAACTCAGAGAGATCTTCCCTGTTCTCCAATCTAAAGCAGTCACCCAGTCACTCTGTCTTATCATGTTATCTTAATAATCTTCCCATCATGTATCATGATCTGGTACCATTCCTGTTTATATATCCATTCATGTTCTGTCTCCTCCATTACACTGTAGTCTGTGAGAGCAGAACTGTTATCTACTTCTTTACTGCTCCACCCCTAGTAGGGAGAACAGTCCCTGACACACTGATGCTATGCTATGCTAAGTCACTTGAGTCGTGTCCGACTCTGTGTATCCCCATAGATGGCAGCCCACCAGGCTTCCCCGTCCCTGGGATTCTCCAGGCAAGAACACTGGAGTGGGTTGCCATTTCCTTCTCCAATGCATGAAAGTGAAAAGAGAAAGTGAAGTCGCTCAGTCGTGTCCGACTCTTAGCGACCCCAAGGACTGCAGCCTTCCAGGCTCCTCCGTCCATGGGATTTTCCAGGCAAGAGTACTGGAGTGGGATAGTCAGTAAATATTTATTGAGTGAAAGAAGGGAAGAATGGGAGGAAGAGAAGGATACAAAGGCAGAGTTATGAAAAGAGTATTTTGCTTTGGACACAGAAAAATGTGAATTTACATTGTACTTCAATCACTAATTAGTTTTATGATTCCATGGATCTCTCAAAGACTCAGATCCCTAAATCTAAAACAAGGAGGAAATATCATCTTTCTCCCACTACACGGGGGATGATTAAATGAGATGATACATGCTAAAGCATTTAACAAAAAAATTGACATAGAGAGGTTTCCTTTTCTCCCACTCTAGCTCTCTCCTTCCTTCTTTCTCTCATTTCTCCTCCTCTAACATATGATTGCCAAGTTAACTGATGCATGTCTTTATGACCATGCTCAAATGTGGACTTTCTATCTGTATCTGATGATGCTTCTGCCTTCTGTAGTTTATAGCTACACTAGGATAGCTTTGCTCCTGTTGTCATTTCAATTCTATATAATTCTGCCTGTATACGAAAAGATTCATTCTGCTCATTGCTCTCTTATAAAATACAGGGAAAAAGAAACAGCAGAGGGAAAAAGCTTCCTTCTGAATCTCTTGAACCATCCTTCCTTTCATCTAAAAGTCATTCATAACAGTTCAATTAATAGTAAAATCCTCCAAACAAATGAGAATTCAGAAACTCTTTGATTTAAAAATTCCTAGGTAGAAGAGACTTTCCTTTACTGTTATTAATATTCTGTCTTTTGTGTGCTCAGTCACTAAGTCGTGTGCGACTCTTTGGGACCCCATGGACTACAGCCCTCCAGGCTGCTCTGTCCATGGGATTGCCCAGGCAGGAATACTGGAGTGCATTGCCATTTCCTTCTCCAGGTCTTCCTGACCCAGGGATCGAACCTGGGTCTCCTGCATTGGCAGGTGTATTCTTTATCACTGAGCCACCAGGGAAGCATTCTGTCTTATAGTAAATTTTAGTTTTATTGCATTGTGAGCAGAGTGTAGCTTACACTATTTATACTTTCTGGGAGATACTGACATTTTCTTTGTTTCTCAATATATGAGCAGTTTTTTTTGAATGTGCCATGGACAGTTGAGAAGAATACACATCCCTACCACTGTGGTGCAAGGGTTGATATACATCCACACGATCTGTATCTACAGCCACACGACCCTAACCCTAACTCAATTAGTTATGTTGTTTATATATTTTGTCTCATTAGTTAGTTACTTTTGTCTTCTTGATCTGTGTTATAATGAAAGAGGTATATTAAAGTTTTATTTTATAAGTGTGTCTCTAACTATGCCTCCTGGCAAGTTTTGTAGCTGTTTCATAAAGATGGTTGATCTTTTATTTATGCATAAATATTTATGTGTTATATCTTCATTGTGAATTCTAGTGTTTAGCATTGAAAAGTACCCATCTTTGTCTTGTCATAGCTTTGGGACTTGAAATATTTGTTTAGTGTTAGCATAGCTACCCTGCTCTTTTTCTATTTCCATTTGCCTGGTATAAATGTGTCCATTCTGTTATTTTTAGCTTTTCTAAATCATTTTGGTTACATTTTGTGAACCAAACTGAAAATCTATTTGTTTGGTAATAAGTTTTCTGTTGTTGTTATGACCAATATGTTTTATCTGAACTTTATCATAATATTTTATAATTCTGTGTATTTTGGTCTATATATTATGCTTCTTTATCTATGAGATGTGTATTTCTTTGCATATGTATACTATACATATATTTACTTATTTATAAATAATATACGGTATATGGGCTTCCCAGGTGGTGCATTAGTAAAGAATCTGCCAGCCAATGAAGGAGATGCAAGAGATGGAGGTTTGATCCTTGTGTTGAGAAGATCTCCTGGAGTAGGAAATGGCAACCCTCTCCAGAATTCTTGCCTGGAAAATTTCATGGACAGAGGAGCCTGGTGGGCTTCAATTCATGGGGTTGCAAAGAGTCAAATGTGACTGAGCGACTGAGCAGACACACACACATATAGTATATATTCAAGCATATGAATGTGTTGGTATACATTTCCTATTTTTGTTATTTAGGAAAATGTATATTTTTGTTTTAGATTAACCTTTGCATTTATGCCTTTTAAAAGTCTTTACTCTCTCCTTTTATTATTTGACCTTTTACTTCTTGATGTTTCAGAGATTTTTGTTTTTGTTTTATATCAATTAATGTGTGTGTGTGCTAAGTCACTTCAGTTGTGTCTGACTCTTTGTGACCCTATGGACTGTAGTGTGCCAGGCTCCTCTGTCCATGGGATACTCCAGGCAAGAATACTGGAGGGGGTTGCCATTTGCTTCTCCTGGGGATCTTCCTGACTCAGGGATCAAAATCAAACCCCGTGTCTTCTGTCTCCTGCATTGGCAGGCGGGTTCTTTACCACTAGTACCTCCTGAGAAGCCCATCAATTAATGTTACCTGTTTAAATAACAATGAGTTTTTTCTATTTTTGATCTTTCCTTCACCAACATCCTCCCCAAATTTCCATTATTTCTACTTTGTCACAATATATAACATTTATCTATTATTCTTTCACTCTTGTCTCCACCTTTGCTTTATTCTTATATATATTAATACATATACCTCATATATCTATTTTATAATGCTCACTTTAGTTCTTTTGCTGAATTTTCCCCAGTCATCCCTCTGTTGAATAAAACTCATCCCTAGTAGGCTCCTCAGGAAGGCCTGGAGGGCTCAGTGTTCCCCAAGTTCTTGTGTGCCAAAAACTGTTTATATATTTGTTGATATTTGAAGGACAGCTTGGCTGGATATAGAAGCCTTCATATTTTCATTCACTGAGGTTTCTAAGAGTGCTGCTCATTATTGCCTCGTTTTAATGCTAATTTTGAGGGGAACTGTTAATCTAATTACTTTCCCTTTGTAAATATTTTATCTTTTCTGTCTGGAGATCACAAAGAATTTATCTTTGAAATCTAATAGCTTTACTAGGATATGCCTCAGAGTTAATCATTATGGTTTAATCTTCCAAGGTATTCAGGGAGATATTTCAATGTGTAGCTTCAGATGTTTTTCTATTTCTGGAAAGTGAATTATAATCTTAATTATTTTAACTCTCTTCCATTACTTTTTCTTCTTTATGTATTCCAATAATGTGGATATTATTACCTCTCTGCCAGTCTTTCTCTTCTATTACTCTTTGACTTTATTTTCTACTTCATTCTTTATGTCATTTTTAATTTCTTGTTTTATCACCTTTCTTTAATGCCTCTTATTAAATTTTCATTGGTGTCTACTCTACCTTGGGCTCTTGCAATGTTCATTGCTAAGGTATTTTTATCTTTTAGTTCCACTTCTTTCCTGAGTTCAATTTCCTCTTACATTTTTTCCTATTTTTGTCCATGTGCCAAACTCAGCCCCACCCGAGTTCGCCTGATGGCAGTTGATTAAATAGTAGATCAGGCAAACTCCGAGGGCAAGGCTCCTGTGGCTCGGTCGCTAGTGGCCAGTGAGAATGGCCAGAAACCTTTCCCGGCATGCTCTGCGCCTACGTAAGAAGAAGCGGCAGACCCAGCCTGGGAAAATGCCTAGCCGGTTTTTTTCCCCCCCATTACCAGTGAGCAAGGCATGAAAGTAAGAGTGGAAAGTAACAGTGAAATAGGGACAGGCAAATAGAGAGAGACAAATGGCGGGAATTCAGGCGGTGCCATTCAAGCGCAAGGGAGGCGAGAGGCTGAGGCTTACCAAATTCTGCAAGGTTCTGGATGGTTCTGCCAAGGATAGTACCCAGGGTAGAGTCTTGTGGCAGAAAGAATTCAGAGACAGACAGAGGTCGAGAAAGCAAAGTGAGCAGTTATTTAAATTCAAGTACGTCCCCAGGGGAGAGGAGGCAGTCTCAGGTTTGTGCCTGCACTGTGTTTCTTTGGCTATCAGGTTACATGAGATGCAGAAATGAAGAGATGAATATTCAGTTGTTTGGGAGGGATTTGAACATCTTTCCCCCTGATTTTCATCCCAGGTCCATCTTACTGAAAGGAGGAAGGATTTTGGTCCTCATTTAATCCGTGATCAGAGGGGTCATGGCTTCAGTGCATGATGGGAACTTCTTATCTGCAAGGCTAATTTTATTGTTATAAGGGCATAGTGAGCAAAAGGTTACATTCAGATGCTTGAGAGCCCCAGACGCTTATCGCCCAAAGTGTGTGGTTTCCTGTCAGTCTGGAGATGCCTGCTTTTCTTTGAGCAAGGACCCAGGTTGTTTATAAGATGCATGGTCTCCTCGCATTTGCCCCACCCTGGTTTCCCCACCCTCCCGCCCCAGCATCGGTTTCTTTCTCCTCCTATCTAGATAACTTGAACAGTTATCTGCCTGCTTGAACAGTCTTATGTGAGGTAGCCGTCCTTAAATTAGATACTGGGCCTTTAAGTCAGTTATACTTTAAAAGTCTCTGCCTTATAGTCCATGCCTCAAAATATTGGTAGTATTTTCAGATTTTGGAATGTCCAGTCTTTCTAGTGACTGATCCAAATACCTCCCAGGCCTCTTTGCCAGATCTCTTCTTTCTTCCCTGAATTCATCTGGATCCGCCTTTGCTCACCACAGTTTTCCAATGGGACAAGGGAGTGATGGGAGGATGAGGGATTATACTGAGGAGTTTGTTGGTTTTTCTCTTTCTATTCGTGGTTACTTTGTTGCTAGGACATCCTCTGTCTTGAATTAATGCTGAGGGTATGGACTTATGCAGAAATTCCGTAATTATGAAGTTATTTTGTATCATTTGGGGAGGAAATTTCCGGCAGACTTAACTAGTACATACTTTACATTGTCTTTAGTCAGAAGTTTAAAAATGTGATGAACAGAATTTGCTGGATAAATTATTTCCTTTATGATGAATACTTATTGCTTTTGTGTGTTTTTGCTCATGCTAAGGCCATGAAGATAGTCTCTTATGTTTTATTTTATTCATTGAACTTTTTTTTACCTCTCACATTCAAAATTGCCATTTACCTAAAATGGATTTTCTGTTGTGTGAGAGAGGGGATCTGTACTCCTTTTCGTCTTCTCCTCCTGCCCCTTTCAGTCTCCTTATTCTTCTTTTTCAAGTGAATATCCAAAGAACTTAGCACCATTTATTGAAAGGTTAATCCTTTTCCTTACTGAACTGAAATATCACCTTTGTCAAATATCAGGTGGCCATATGTGTTTGGTATTTGTATAAATTCTCTTTTCTGTTCTGTTGGTTTATTTGTCTTTCTGCATCACCCTAAGAAAGCAGTACTCACTGATATATCCCACTAATCCATTTTGGGGTGGGAGGGGAAGCTAGGGAGAAGGATGGCAAGAGAAACCGAACCCCAAAATGCTGGTATGGCGTTCTCATTCACTTTTTCAAAACCTCCTGTTTGACAATTAATTTAAAATTACAGATTAGTTATAATAATAAAAATATTACAATAGTACAAAAACAACTGTACACTTTTACTCCTAAATACCTTAGGCTACATTTATTAAGACTAAGACTAAGAATATGCTCTTATGTTAATAACTAGAACACAGTTATAAGTAAATTTACCATAATTGATCTGAAATTCTTCATATCACTTCCCTACTTCACTACAGTATCCAGTCTAGTGTCTGGTTTTGCTTTCAATTGTCATATGTCTTCATATATTGTAAAACATCAACAGTTTAAAGTATACAGTCTCCCTCCCTCCTTTTTCAAATAGAACCTGCCATGTTTTTGGTTTGTTTGGTGTTTCTGATCATTATACTCCAGTAACATATTCTTGGCCACAATACCACATACCTGTAATTTCCTTATTGGGGTATTACATCCTTACTGGGAAAGCTACAGAAAGTTCTTCACATTTTAGAAGTTATTATAAACTAGGGACAATATACTTTTATCTTTGATATCCCGTTTATCATTTGTTTCTTTGAGTTTGCTTGTAATGTTTTTACCTTGCAAACATTTTTGGCTTCTATGTAGTCAAACTTAAACACTCTTTTCTTAATGCATCTGAATTTTTAGTTATAATTAGAGAGGAATTTATTTGTATTTCTTCTAGTATTCATCAGTTCAGTTCAGTTCAGTTGCTCAGTCGTGTCTGACTCTGCGACACCATGAATCGCAGCACGCCAGGCCTCCCTGTCCATCACCAACTCCTGGAGTTCACCCAGACTCACGTCCATCGAGTCAGTGATGCCATCCAGCCATCTCATCCTATGGCGTCCCCTTCTCTTCCTGCCTCCAATCCCTCCCAGCATCAGAGTCTTTTCCAATGAGTCAACTCTTCGCATGAGGTGGCCAAAGTATTGGAGTTTCAGCTTTAGCATCATTCTTTCCAAAGAAATCCAAGGGCTGATCTCCTTCAGAATGGACTGGTTGGATCTCCTTGCAATCCAAGGGACTCTCAAGAGTCTTCTCCAACACCACAGTTCAAAAGCATCAATTCTTCGGTGCTCAGCTTTCTTCACAGTCCTACTCTCACATCCATACATGACCACAGGAAAAACCATAGCCTTGACTAGATGGACCTTTGTTGGCAAAGTAATGTCTCTACTTTTCAATATGCTATCGAGGTTGGTCGTAACTTTCCTTCCAAGGAGTAAGCGTCTTTTAATTTCATGGCTGCAATAACTATCTGCAGTGATTTTGGAGCCAAAAAAAATGAAGTCTGACACTGTTTCCACTGTTTCCCCATCTATTTCCCATGAAGTGATGGGACCAGATGCCATGATCTTCGTTTTCTGAATGTTGAGCTTTAAGCCAACGTTTCACCCTCCACTTTCACTTTCATCAAGAGGCTCTTTAGTTCTTCTTCCCTTTCTGCCATAAGGTAGGTGTCATCTGCATATCTAAGGTTATTGATATTTCTCCCAGCAGTCTTGATTCCAGCTTGTGCTTCTTCCAGCCCAGTGTTTCTCATGATGTACTCTGCATAGAAGTTAAATAAGCAGGGTGACAATATATAGCCTTGACGTACTCCTTTTCCTATTTGGAACCAGTCTGTTGTTCCATGTCCAGTTCTAACTGTTGCTTCCTGACCTGCCTACAGATTTCTCAAGAGGCAGGTCAGGTGGTCTGGTCTTCCCATCTCTTTCAGAATTTTCCACAGTTTATTGTGATCCGCACAGTCAAAGGCTTTGGCATAGTCAATAAAGCAGAAATAGATGTTTTTCTGGAACTCTCTTGCTTGTTTGATAATCCAGTGGATGTTGGCAATTTGATCTCTGGTTCCTCTGCCTTTTCTAAGACGAGCTTGAACATCAGGAAGTTCACGGTTCAGTATTGCTGAAGCCTGGCTTGGAGAATTTTGAGCATTACTTTACTAGCGTGTGAGATAAGTGCAATTGTGTGGTAGTTTGAGCATTCTTTGGCATTGCCTTTCTTTGGGATTGGAATGAAAACTGACCTTTTCCAGTCCTGTGGCCACTGCTGAGTTTTCCAAATTTGCTGGCATATTGAGTATAGCACTTTCACAGCATCATCTTTCAGGATTTGGAATAGCTCAACTGGAATTCCATCACCTCCACTAGCTTTGTTCGTCGTGATGCTTTCTAAGGCCCATTTGACTTCACATTCCAGGATGTCTGGCTCTAGGTGAGTGATCATACCATCGTGATTATCTGGGTCGTGAAGATCTTTTTTGTATAGTTCTCCCGTGTATTCTTTCCACCTCTTCTTAATATCTTCTGCTTCTGTTAGGTCCATACCATTTGTGGCCTTTATCGAGCCCATCTTTGCATGAAATGTTCCCTTGGTATCTCTAATTTTCTTGAAGAGATCTCTAGTCTTTCCCATTCTGTTGTTTTCCTCTATTTCTTTGCATTGATCACTGAAGAAGGCTTTCTTATCTCTCCTTCCTATTCTTTGGAACTCTGCATTCAGATGCTTATATCTTTCTTTTTCTCCTTTGCTTTTCACTTCTCTTCTTTTCATAGCTATTTGTAAGGCCTCCCCACACAGCCATTTTGCTTTTTTGCATTTCTTTTCCATGGGGATGGTCTTGATCCCTGTCTCCTGTACAATGTCATGAACCTCATTCCATAGTTCATCAGGCACTCTATCTATCAGATCTAGGCCCTTAAATCTATTTCTCACTTCCACTGTATAATCATAAGGGATTTGATTTAGGTCATACCTGAATGGTCTAGTGGTTTTCCCTACTTTCTTCAATTTAAGTCTGAATTTGGCAATAAGGAGTTCATAATTTGAGCCACATTCAGCTCCTGATCTTGTCTTTGCTGACTGTATAGAGCTTCTCCATCTTTGGCTGCAAAGAATATAATCAATCTGATTTTGGTGTTGACTATCTGGTGATGTCCATGTGTAGAGTCTTCTCTTGTGTTGTTGGAAGAGGGTGTTTGCTATGACCAATGCATTTTCTTGGCAAAACTCTAATAGTCTTTGCCCTGCTTCATTCCGTATTCCAAGGCCAAATTTGCCTGTTACCCCAGGTGTTTCTTGACTTCCTACTTTTGCATTCCAGTCACCTATAATGAAAAGGACATATTTTTGGGGTGTTAGTTCTAAAAGGTCTTGTAGGTCTTCATAGAACCATTCAACTTCAGCCTCTTCAGCGTTACTGGTTGGGGCAAAGACTTGGATTACTGTGATATTGAATGGTTTGCCTTGGAAACGAACAGAGATCATTCTGTCGTTTTTGAGATTGCATCCAAGTATTGCATTTTGGAGTCTTTTGTTGACCATGATGGCTACTCCATGTCTTCTAAGGGATTCCTGCCCACAGTAGTAGATATAATGGTCATCTGAGTTAAATTCACTCATTCCAGCCCATTTTAGTTCGCTGATTCCTAGAATGTCGATGTTCACTCCTGCCATCTCCTGTTTGACCACTTCCAATTTGCCTTGATTAATGGACCTGACATTCCAGGTTCCTATACAATATTGCTCTTTACAGCATTGGACCTTGCTTCTATCACAAGTCACATCCACAACTGGGTATTGTTTTCGCTTTGGCTCCATCCCTTCATTCTTTCTGGAGTTATTTCTCCACTGATCTCCAGTAGCATATTGGGAACCTACTGACCTGGGGAGTTCCTCTTTCAGTATCCTATCATTTTGCCTTTTCGCACTGTTCATGGGGTTCTCAATGCAAGAATACTGAAGTGATTTGCCATTCCCTTCTCCAGTGGACCACATTCTGTCAGACCTCTCCACCAGGCCTGCCCGTCTAGTATTCATAGTTGATGACTTTTTTTTTTTGCCTTAATTGAATCTCTGATCCATTTGGAGTTTATATGAATGTATATATGTATACTGAATAAGCCCAATTCTACCTTTTTCCAAATGCCTACTCATTTGTCTAGCATTTATTAAAAAAAAAAAAACTATCAAGATTGAAGTTATTTGAGGTATTATCTTTATCATATACTATATTTTTCTATGTAGCTGTATATTTTTGAATAGTCTGCTCCAAAGGTCAGGGAATTTTTTGTGAAAGGCCAGATTGCAAGTAGTTTTGGCTCTGTGAACCCTATGACTCTCTCTGGAATGTCTCTGTTCCAATAAAATTTTATTTACAGAGAGATGGTGAATTGTATTTGGCCTGTGAGCTGTAGTTTGGTATCCTCTGGTCTGTTCTGTTGCTTATTTTGTCTGTACATTTATAAGCCAGTGCCACACTGTGTTAATTATAGAAGCTTTGTAGTTTGTTTTTATATCTGGTAGGGCTAATCTCCACTCGGAGCTCAATCTCTTTCTAAGTTTATTTTTCTGTGTGAAATTTAGCATCAACTTGAGAGGTTAAAAACAAAAATTCATCAGAAATTGCTTCAGAATTACATTAAATTTAAAGCCAAGTCAGTTTAATTCTGTGTCTTGTTTGTCCCCCCCTTTTTAAATCTCAGTTGCTTTTAGTACTTAAGAAACTAAGTATTTTTATTGTAAAGTTTCCTATTATATGAATACTGTTTATACTGCCCTTAATCTTCTTTTTGCTTTCTAATCCCTCTAGACTCTGATCCTCGGTTTTAAACAGAATCTGTTGACTCTTCCCGTGACCTATACATCAGTCAATGGTGTTATTCTATTTTCTTAATTGTCAGTCCCTTCTCCTCCCATTTTTAAATCTGCATTCTCCCTACTTCATCAGAATTAGTAATATTTACATATTATTTTAAAATCTATATTCCCATCTTGTTTTAGTCCTTGCTGTACAATTAAAAATATGTTAAATCCTTATTGTATATCCTTTCAAAGAATTTTCTTTCAGTCATCTTTGTTTGAATGAAGATCGTGCTTTAATAAGTTTCTCAGGGAGGGTACATATGCAAAAGAAATAGTGAAAAATATTTTACTTTTTCAGTTCCTGTGATGTGATTCTTTTTTCCATTCTAAGGTGGAGAAAATGGTGAATTATTCCAAACAGTAATAGAAATAATAGTGTATTTTGGGAGCATTTGCAACACCTAGGTCAGCTTCTTCAGTTACCCAACTCTGCATGTCTTGTGGAGCTGGGACCATTAAGAGTCCTTTTGCTTCACATAAATTTAACTCATATTACCTGTGTATCAAGCAGAGGCAACCAAACAAGTATTTTTAGAATGTTAGCTGTTCAGGGGTAAAAAATAACACAAAACTATATAAGTCCAAGGCCAACGTAATGCAGCCTATGAATATCTCAGGTAGTGGTTCTAATGCATAGTAAATAGTGCTCACTTAGCATAATGTAAAATTCTGATACTAATTTTCAGTAATTTCCCTTTTGTTAACTCCTGTAACCATCTATGGAGAGTCTCTGGTGTGATGTGTCTTCTGCCAACATGACTGGTACAGCATTACCCTAAGGAACATTTTTACATGCTTGGTCCAGCCGTGGAGCATGAATGATTCTTGTCCTTATATTCTATTCCCTGGGCCCCCTATTATGAGATCACAAGTGAAAGCTCTGGAAACATGTTGCTTCTGGGGAAGAATCAGATGTATAGAGAAGGTGTGATATACCTCGGAGACAATGAAGTGAAAAGAAAGAAAGAAAAAAAAAGAGTTGAAAGTTAAGGAGCCCAGTAAAATGAAAGAGAAACTAGACCCAGCAACCATTCTTTTGCCAAACTTCTCATCATCCATTATGGAAATGCCACTGAAAAGAGGATAATGGACAGAAAGGGATGCCTCTAAACATTAAACACTATCCAAAATAAAAACAGGAATAGAAAAGAATCAGACCTCAAACAGGCAGAATTACTAAAGTCAGAAAGTAGAAGTTTCTGAAGGCTCTTCACAAAATGATACATTCACTGTTTTTTCTAATAATTATCTCCATTCCATAGTTGTTTTTTTTTTTTTTTTTTTTACTATCAGTCACATCAGAAGCCTTGACAATTCAGGTGTGTCGGAATATGCCTTATAAATAATAAATAGTATCTCCAGAATCTCTGTCCAGTTCTATTAATAAAACATATGACTGGTGCTCAGAAAGTAGCAAATTCTATGATAACGTCCACAGACTGTCTTCTCCAATTTTAATTTTCCCAGATTTGAATCACCATCCTTTCCCTGCAGTTTTGTCAACTAGGAAGTTGTAGCCAAACCTTCCATTCTGTTGAGGATATCTTCAGAAGCATTCTGCCTTCTTGAAGTTAGGGCACTATTTCTGTGGACTGTCAGAAATTGTTATGTGCTAACGTTCTAATGGAAGATTGAGATTTTCTTCCGGCCAGATTCTATGCACTAGAGAACCAATAAAGCAGAACAGTGAAATGCATATCAAAGCATCATTATTCATGAAGGCCCAATAACTCATAAAGCATAGAATTCCTTGGGTAATGTTCAAATGGAGAGCACTCAGGAACATAACGAATAGTTTGTCCAATCTCCTCCTAAATTTAGACCAAACACAGAACTTGGCACAAACTTGCAGAGACTTAGGTATGAATGGAGTCAGAGCTCCCTTATTCAGTTACCTAAGCTGAGGACCATTGTCTGTCCTAAAATCTCAGGTTCTAGCAGATCAGGAGAGGGTCAAAGAAGTAGTCCTCATGTAAACATGGCCAAATGGATGTCAGATTCTCATTAATTTTACCCATCTGAAAGGTCATTCCTACTCTAAAGTGAATAAGCAGTAACTCACAATTTTTGAAAAATGACTTTAACATTCTCCATGTTTTGAAGGCAGAGAAAAACCTCTCTTATAAAGAAACATGACAAAGAAGGGCCAAGTGTTTCCTATTAATACATTCTTAGTAGTTGCTATCATGAATACACACGTGAACAATGAGTAGTGAGGACCACACATATCAATTGGTTCTGAAATAAACAGACTGTAGAGTAGCATCATTGGAGAAGGAAATGGCAACCCACTCCAGTGTTCTTGCCTAGAGAATTCCAGGGACGGCAGAGCCTGGTGGGCTGCTGTCTATGAGGTCACACAGAGTCGGACATGACTGAAGCGACTTAGCAGCAGCAGCAGAGTAGCATCACTGCAAACTCCAAGCCACCAGCAAAAAAAAAAAAAAAATTAAAGTCAAATATTCAACTCTGTCATTGAGAATTCACGGAAATAAATTCCTTGAGTTTTCATGGAAAAAACTATTTCTTTTAGATGATCAAAAACCCACTTATTTCTTTTCCTAAACTGTGACTCTGAAAGGGTGGGAGAAGGCAATGGCACCCCACTCCAGTACTCTTGCCTGGAAAATCCCATGGATGGAGGAGCCTGGTGGGCTGCAGTCCATGGGGTCACTAAGAGTTGGACACGACTGAGTCACTTCACTTTCACTTTTCACTTTCATGCATTGGAGAAGGAAATGTCAACCCACTCCAGTGTTCTTGCCTGGAGAATTCGAGGGGTGGTGGAGCCTGGTGGGCTGCTATCTATGGGGTCGCACAGATTCGGACACGACTGAAGCAACTTTGCAGCAGTAGCAGCTGCAGCTGAAAGGGTAGGGATAAGTAGTCTTTCATCTCTCATAGCCTGGCTGAAAATGCAACTATATCAAGAACCATCTTCAATGGATGGAACTGACCACTTTAAATATTTGAAGACTGCATTGCCCCAGATAAGGAGCAATGGATATGTTGCTGACATACTGACTTCTCCACCTCTCCAGTGGAAAGTGTAAAGGGCACTGTTGGAGTGTTGAGGAGCAGTTGTTCTGATTAGCCTGTGTTTGCTCACGTGATGGCCTTTCCCATATGCCAGATTGGCTCGGGAAATGGAGCAAGGCCCCTCAAGATCTGAGATAAAACTGAACTGCAGCAGGCTGTGTGCTGGACTCCTTCCCTCACCCTAATCAATGAGTTGTCATGGCTACCAGCTATGGAAGACTGAAATGGAGGCCAGAGGCTAAAACATGCAAAACAAGAAATACAATCTGTCCACAAGACCAGAGTGATTCTAGCGATAACAGCCTGAAGGTTCAAATGAAATCTGATTTAAATCTAAGAGAGATTCCATCTCATTTTATCCCTACTATTTTATACTGTCCCCAGATGTCCTTTAATAACATCAAGACTCTGATAGGCTAAGAAAAGTGGTCTTGGTTCCTGCTTGCTAGCCCTTGTCCTAAGAGCCCATAGTTCTTAACTTGCTCAGTTGTAAAGCACCTGACTCCTTTAGGAAGCAAGTTAACAACACTGAAATTCAGAACCAGATTGACCCTGGCTGGCCTCTTTAAGACCTTTCAAACATCTCTGTTCAGGACATTTCAAGTACTTGTACAAAAATAAAAAGATAGAGGATTTGATTCTGTATGAGCTTTTAAGCTGCATGTATACACAAAATCATGGAGAAGGAAATGGCAACCCACTCCAGGGTTCTTGCCTGGAGAATCCTATTGACAGGGGAGATTGATGGGCTGCTGTCCATAGGGTCACAAAGAATTGGACACGACTGAAGTGACTTAGCAGCATGCATATCAAAGCATTTCACAATGGGAAATGTAAATGGTGACTATATTAACTTACTTGATCAAAAAGTGTTTTATAAAAAATAAAGAACTTACTATTAATAATTCAAAACATCAATAACAGCAAGACTCTTAGTTCTGATTGCTAACGGATTGGTTAATTAGCAGACATGGCTATCCACTGTAGAGTAAATCTTCTTTTGCTCTGAATACCATGCATTTATATTTTTGCTTTTCCATCATTTTGTCTTTGATATAGAAACTTTATGGACCCCCAAGAGATAATACTACTGGACAAGCATCAGCAATAAGTCTAGCTTTTAATCACTAAATAAATATTTTAGGATCATTTACAGTGCATCAGAGTGACCTTATAAATGCAGCTAGGCATAGATTTGATCAATCTTGACTGATCAATCAAGCAAAAAGATTGATCAATCTTTTGCTGTAAGGGATATAGGTGACAATCTCATACCATCTAAATTTTCCCAAAAGTTCTATTATACTTTTGACTCAAAGATTCTGCAAAAGTAGCATTAGAGAAACTCTTTTCTCCACCACTGAATCATTTACCCCAGAATTTAGAAAATGATCTTATCTTCCCTGATAGCACAGTTGGTAAAGAATCTGCCTGCAATGCTGGAGACCCCGGTTTGATTCCTGGGTTAGGAAGATCTGCTGGAGAAGGGATAGGCTACCCACTTCAGTATTCTTGGCCTTCACTGTTGACTCAACTGGTAAAGAAGCCACCTGCAATGTGGGAGACCTGGGTTCAATCCTGGTGTTGGGAAGATCCCCTGGAGACGGAAAGGCTACCCACTCCAGTATTCTGGCCTGGAGAATTCCATGGACTGTATAGTCCATGGGGTTGCCAAGAGTCAGACACGACTGAGTGACTTTCACTTTCACTTAGAAAATGAGAACCAACAAGTGAGACTTAAATCTGAAGACAACATTCCTTACGCTCAGTTGATATAATGAAAGGAACTGCTCCTTTTTTCTTATTTTTCATCTTCAAAATGAATGTCCTATGACATTTTAAGCCTTCAATTAGAATTAAAGTCTTTGGAGCAAATAAAAGAAATTTCTGGAAAATCTAATAAGAAAAAACAAAATTCTGGGTTTTTTTTTTCCTTCAAATTGCCTGTCAGGGTCTCTACCCCAAAGTCAGTGTAAATTGGAAAGACTGTTGTGTGCAATGAGCTTTAGCTCTCAAATTAAGCAACACAATGAAAGGAAGGAATTAACCATGGCCCAGAGAAGCCGACTTGGGAAACTGGGTTGGGTCTTCTAACTGATTCTCCTGTCCTCGTATATGATTTAACTGTGGGGAAAAACAGTGGGATTATTTACCTTTTTACCCCATTATCTTGTTTTTTTTTTTTTTTGACAAAAGTTTTCTAAGCTTTAGGAAATTACAAAACTTTATATTAACGTGTTGAGAGGAAAAACTAATAAAGCAAGAAAGCAATAAACCTGTATTTTTTGTTGCTGTTTTATACTTTTCAGCTGTGTGATTCTTCATGTTTTGATTAATAAATGTTGTGTTATGCTACAGATAGTGTTAATATATATGACTGGAATTTATAAAACATTTAGTAGAATTTTGAATAAATTAGAAACATTCAATTATATACTGACAAATATAACTAGTTAGAAACTGATGAACTAACATGATAACTACAGGGAGGAGACTGATATAAGTAACAGTGAAGGTTATAGTCTTAAAAGTAAGACAAGTAACTATTTTAGTAGGGTTGAGAATAAACATTAAATAAGATTTCCTTTTTTTTATATTATTCTTTATTTTCAATGCTAGCCTAACAAAACAGTATTTTTTTTTTTTAAGCATATTTGTATTGCTATGCTAGAAACACTTGTAGGTATAGGATGAATGTGAAACTTTTTTAGAGAGGAAAGGACCTGAAATCCAAAACTATACTTTCTCAGAAACAAAAATAGGTAATTTCTCAAAAACATACAAAGCAAGTTTTTAACCTTGGCTGAACATTTGAGTGAGCTTTAATGGTTCTTTGAGAAAAATGTTTGTGTATGTACATGTATATATTTTGAGGAAAGGATCTAATCTTTTATCAATCTGTCAGTGAGAGCCACTTTCCCAAGAAGATGAAGAACCATATATCTAAGGCATAACTCCCTTTGCTTTAAATAGTTCTCCACATTTTGTCAAGGTTCAATGATACCTTTGAATTAGAAAATCTGGTATTTACCACATTTCATGTTGTGCAAATATTCATTACATACCACATCTCTAGTTTTGTTTGCAGAGATGATTGAGGTATACCTTCAGGCATCTATCAGAAAGCAGAACCATGTAACTTTAAAACCATAAAGTCTTGAAATATCATCTCATATTATTATTAAAGTGAGATTAAGAAAATGGATATGTTTAGGGTGACATGGCTGGGATGATCACCTCAGTAGTAAAAGCTGATTTTCCTCTAAGATCAGGAACAAGACAAGGATGCTGACTCACACCACTTTCAGTCAACATAATATTGGAAGTCCTAGCCACAGCATTCAGAAAGTAAAAAAGAAACAAAAAGCATCCAGAATGGAAATAAAAAAGTAAAACTATAACTATTTGCAGATGACATGATACTATAAGTAGAACACCCTAAATATGCCACCAAAAAATCTTTTAGAACTAATAAATGAATTCGGTAAAGTTCTATATGTACATAAAGAAGAATTAAATCTTGCCGTTTACAACAATATGGATGGACCTGGAATCTAAAAAAAAAAAGAACAAATATAAAACAAACAAACTCATAGATACAAAGAATAAACTTGTGATTGCCAGCGTAAAGGGAATGGGAGGTGGGTGAAATAGGTGAAAGGGATTAAGAAGTACGAACTTTTAAAATAAGTGTCATGGGGATGTAACGTACAGCATAGAGGATATAGTCAGTAATATTGTAAAAACTTTGTATGGTAACAGATGGGAACTAGACAACATGGCGATCATTTCAGGATGTATAAAATTACTGAATGTTGTACATCTGAAACTAATATTATTTATAATGTAAGTCATCCTGACTTACAGTATTATGTAGTCAGATGTTATATGTATAGTCATACATGTATATGTGTATATACATATATATATACATATACAGTGTATAGCACTGTGATGATAATAAGGGTATATATTTCAAAATTTTGAATAAATATAAAATATATACTTTAAACACATATTAATACATATTTCAAACAATTTCTGTTGTTGTTGTTCAGTCACTTAGTCGTGCGCAACTATTTGTGACCTCATGGACTGCAGCACACCAGGCTTCCCTGTCCTTCACCATCTCTCGGAGCTTGCTCAAACTCTTGTCCATTGAGTCAGTGATGCCATCCAACCATTTCATCCTCTGTCATCCCCTTCTCCTCCTGCCTTCAATCTTTCCTGCATCAGGATCTTTTCTAATGAGGAGGCTCTTTGCATCAGGTGACAAAAGTATTGGAGTTTCCGCTTCAGCATCAGTCCTTCTAATGAATATTCAGGATGGATTTCCCTTAGGATGGACTGGTTTGATCTCCTTGCAGTCCAAGGGGCTGTCAAGAGTCTTCTCCAACACCACAGTTCAAAAGCATCAATTCTTTGACCTTTAGCTTTCTTTATCCTTCAAAAATTTTAGAAGGATATTATTTTATGAAGTTAAGGGGAAAATAATGTTAATTAAGCTGCCTTCCCACATCAGGAGACTGTATCTTCTCCCCAACTGTTCATGGGAATTCTGGCCATAATTTCACCAAAAGTCCCAAAGTCTTATATTATGCTTATTATATATAATGTACCAATGAAGACATCATGCCTATTACTGATATATAGAAAAGTATCCACTTCCTATGTATTTATTTTATAATCAACCAAAGTATAAAATTTTCTTATACAGTATTTTTTTTCCTTTTGTTTTCCCTAGGTTTTCCAGTAGACCATTAAATTATCAGTAAAATTAAACACAAAAGACATTGACCCTTGAGCAATGTGGAAAGTGTTTGCATAATTTATTATTGGCTCTTCATATGCACAGTTCCTCCATTTATGTGGTTTCTCCATATTTACAGTTTTCCATCCATGGGTTCAACCAACCGCAGATCATGTAATACTGTAGTATTTACAGTATGTAGTATGAAAAGCCTGTAAAGTATACTGGAGCAATTCAAATGTGTGTTGTTCAAAGGTCAACTGTAAGCAAAAGAAGCAAACAAAAAGCTCCCAAAGTTAAATTTACTTCCTTTTAGGCTCTTTTTTCTCATAATTCTTATCTAATTGCAGCACTAGTAGAATAGCATTAAATGACTGAAATCATAGTGGCAACTTGTTTTATTCTTGTCCTTAATGGGAAACCATTTGCAGAATGGCAAAAAAAAGTATTGTTTTCAGTGTCCACTCCAATCTACTACTTTGACTATTTGTAGGTCTTGCTTGACGGAGAAGGCGATGGCACCCCTCTCCAGTACTCCTGCCTGGAAAATCCCATGGATGGAGGAGCCTGGAAGGCTGCAGTCTATGGGGTTGCTGAGGGTTGGACACGACTGAGCGACTTCACTTTCACTTTTCACTTTCATGCATTGGAGAAGGTAATGGCAACCTACTCCAGTGTTCTTGCCTGGAGAATCCCAGGGACGGGGGAGCCTGGTGGCCTGCCATCTATGGGGTCGCACAGAGTCGGACACGACTGAAGCGACTTAGCAGCAGCAGCAGCTCTTGCTTGAAAGTAGTTCTGAGGTCTTTAGAGCATGCTGAGTTGGATTATCAGTCTCTGTTTCGGACTTGGAGGAGTGATGGAGGAATGATTTCCACTATGTACCTTGAAAAAAACACTTAAAAATATATTGAGAGTATCCTTCGATTAGTATTTTATTAAGGATTTTTTTAAATGGAGCCATTGTTGAATTTTATCTGGTCTTCTGGTATCTGTTGAGTTGATTGACGATTCAGTTTTTTCACCTTTGGTTCACTAGTGGGATTAATTATGGTAATAAATTTTCTATGGGGCTTCCCTGGTGGCTCAGCAGTAAAGAATCTGCCTGCAGTGCAGGAGCTGCAGGAGACACGGGTTTGATCCCTGGGTCGGGAAGATCCCTTGGAGAAGGACATGACACCCCACTCCAGTATTCTTGCCTGGAGTATCCCATGGGCAGAGAAGCCTGGTGGGCTACAGTCCATAGGGTCACAAAGAATAGGAGAGAACTGAAGAGACTTTGCACGCACACACATTTTCTAAGGTTTTAATCATGCTTGTGTTACTGGATAAACCCAGAATTAGTCATTGATTTTCTTCCTTTTAATATCTCAGCTGAATTTTATTCCAAAATTTGATATCTGTGTTCTTCAGTGAGATGGATCTTTTTCTGGGTTACATTTGTCGGTTTTGGGATCACAGATATAGGTATATATACAAAACGAAGCTGTATTTTTAAATATTGTCCCTATTTTCTGGGACATTTTACTACAATGGAGATGATACATCCTTTGACAGTTTGAAAGTCCTTCTCCAAAATGGTCTGTCATCTTTTTGAGAACAGTTCATAAACAAGTCTTTAAATACCTTTACTAACTTATTGATTAAGTTTGCTGCTGCTTCTTGAGCCAACTCTAGCCATTTATATTCTCCTCCATATTTACCAATTCGTTTAGATTTCAAAAAAATTTAGTAGAATTCATATATGAAATTTTAATGCCTTCCAAATATTGAGTTTATCTACTTTCTCATTCTCATGGGGACCACTTTTATTTTCTTTGAATTGTTTTGATGGTTTTCTGAAAACAAGATTGATGGATTCAACCCAGAGAGGTCATTTGATTATGGCAGGAATGTTGATAGCTTATATAGTTTGATAGATATTAAGCTGATATATTTATATTTTTAATATTTTCAAGGAGAAACAGTAAAAGAAGGGACTGAAAGTTGTAATATGGCTATGGACAAGTGCTATATGCCACGAAAAGTTTGAAAGGTAAAAAAGTAACATTTATTGGATATTTATCATGTGCTGGAAACTTCCTATGCACTTTCATTCATAAATATTTAATTATTATTATCTTTTGCTCACCATAGTACCTGCTCACAGTAAACATATAGTACACATTTTAAAAATTCATGAATAATTTAAAAAGGATGTAATAGGCCTGATAAACATTTAAAAAAATCGATGCTTGTCTCTCATGAAGCAAGCATAAATTCATCTACCAGTCAAAACATGTCTTTTCTTTCCCTAGGACAAATCTTAATTATTCCAAAATATACAACTCAAAAATTTTTGTTGATGAAAAGAACACAGAATGAATGGCTACAAAAGTGGCTATTATGATTTTTTTGAAAGATTTGTTGATAGAAGCTGATCTGGTAAAATGGGTCTTATGATATCAATAGCACTTCACATACATAGGCAGAAGCCTCTTCAACTACCAGAGGGAAAACAGATCATATTGGGTTTACCCTGAGTAGAGCTGTTCATACATACTGAGGAAGTTTTTCACTGATGCCAGACTGTTCCTCTCAAGGCCAGTGTTTTCACTTTAACATAGCTGCAAAGTACATTATATCACAGAATGACTGACTTCCAACTCTACCAGTAACTACTTATAATCATGAGAAAGTCTTTTTCCTAATCTGTTTAGACTCAGTTTTATAAGTGTAAATTGTAGGGGCTATACTACTTTTGTCTATAATTTTCCTTCTAGTTCAAACACAAAAGGAGTTCTTAAATAAAAAGTCACATGACATTTCAGCAATAATACAGTGAAAGTTCTCTGCCAGGCAAATTCTCCATGAATCAGTCCTTAGGTTCTTAGTCAAAAATAATCTTTACATCTTCTGCCTCCCCATAATAATTATAATTCAGCAATATTGAAGAGGTAATGGAGAGTTTGGAGCTTAATTTCAAGGAGTGAACACTCAAAAGATATGTCCTGCTTAAACTCATCTCCGATTTGAAACATCTTTCTTTAATCTCCTTATTAATGCTTCTCTTACTGTTATAAAACCTCACAACTCACAATAAGCAATAAGGGCCTTTATTAAGAGGTTCAAGGGGAATTAAAAGCCAAATGAAACAGAACAAAACAAAGCAAACTAAATAAGCCTTAATTGGGTAATGTAATTACATAATTTCACCTGCTTTCTTATTGTCCTTCAGAACTTTATGACATCTGGCACTTATCCTAGAAAACTTGAAATGTTTCTGGATAAATATGAATATCCTGAGCAACTTGCCTGGAGAATCCCAGGGACAGCGGAGCCTGGTGGGCTGCCATCTATGGGGTCACACAGAGTCGGACATGACTGAAGCGACTTAGCAGCAGAGCAACTTAGAACATATGCACACACACACACACACACAAAATACAGTTTAATTTAGGTCTGCCTCTACAGATTATGTATGCACATAAAGCATACAACAAAATGACATCACCTCTGCATAACAAATCTAGGCTTAGTAAACAGATGAACTCTTTACCACATGCCAAGGGAGAAAAAGAAAAAGATCACAGACCACATGGGTTTGAAATATCCACAAATTCAAATGTCCTTGTGACTAAAGGTAGGTGGTGGCTGGCCACTTCCATCTGAGTGGCCTCTGATAATTTTCTCTAGCAAATCTGAGTTGGATCTTAGTTGAATACAATGCAATGTGTCTAGCTTTCCCCAACAAAGCAAAACTAAACACTTATTATTATTACATGATTTTGGGTACTAAATTCATAGCACAAAATTTTCATGAGTGGCTATATAACCCATGACTTATTCCCACATGTGATTTTTGATCTTAATAGCATATGGCACCTAATAATGTTATGTAACTGGAGGAATGCATAACCATTAACTCCTGACCTTCATTACTTTTTAAAATAATTTTGATGGTATTTCCCCCTGTCATTTACAGGTTTCCTCTCAAGCAAGTTAGTAACTAATTATTTATTATTTTAGGCAGTAAGTTGTTCAGGAAATTCTTGTGGCAATTCAGTTTTTAATAGAAGATACCATTTGTGAAACAAATAATATATAATTCTACACTTTTGTATTTTCGCAACTTCGGATTACTTAACATGAGAGTACATTGCATTGTTGAAGTTACTTGCTACATAAATAGTTTTGTGGTAATTCTTTGTTGTACCATCAGGTCTCTAATTTATATGTTGTGTACAATCTGTGCTAGTAAAATAAGTAGGTGAGAATGGAGTAACATGTATTACCTTGCCACTATAATTAATCAAAAAAAATTATCAGCCTCCTGAAATGTCAAATAATGTCATTTAAATTCCAGGTTACAGTTTTCACCTTATCTATAGAAGTATTATGAGACAGTAATTAGGGGAGACTAAAGTCAAAATCATTATTTCCTATAAGTAATGGATAGTATATAGTAAATTTCATGGTTCCAAGATGTCAGCACATTTATTTTTACTTTTTCTTTTTACTCTTATTATTTTCACATTTATTTTATTTTTGCAGTGCAAAGTGTAGTAAGAAAATCTGTTGAAAATTATTCCACTGACTATGATTATTTTGTGAGGTCAAATTATTGAGGCATTTAGAAGGAAAAAATGAGAGATGTAAAGTGCTAGATAGTTGTTTAATAAGCATAGAAGGACAACATGATTTCAGCAAGTACACTTAAATATTTTAAATCCTGCATTTCACACTTGGAACTCAAATTTGACAAACAGTAGCATCAACATTCAGGTAAGATGAACATCTCCTGTTTGCAGGGTCTTGTGCTAAGAATTGGGGAAACAAAAGGAGAAAGAGGGTCATGGTACCTGTTCTCATGGAGGGAGCCCAAAAGATAATCAAGGGAACAAATAAACAAAATAATCCCAACTTGGCTACAATGAAATAATCCCAAAATAATCCCAAAGGCTACAATGAAATTAAACAGAGGGTGGGTAGATATAATGGGCCAGTTAGATACCACAATGGTGGGAAAGACTTTCTGAGAAGACGACATTTGTCCTAAAGGAGGAAAAGGGGAGTTTTGGGCACCTGTGTTCATTTCTGAGTATCCGACCCAGTGATCTAAGGATCTCATTCATTACTAATATTACAAATGATGACATGATAAACATGGGTAGGGTAAAGACTACATCTTGAATGTGTTGTTGTTGTTCTGTCGCTTAGTCATGTTCAACTCTTGTGACTCAATAGACTGTAGTCCACCAGGCTCCTCTGTCCATGGGATTTCTTAGGCAAGAATACTGGAGTGGGTTGCCATTTCCTTCTCCAGGGGATCTTCCAAACCCAAGGATTTCACCCAGGTCTCCTGCATTGCAGGTGGATTTTTTACTGACTGAACCAGTAGGGATTACAGACGATGACATGATAAACGTGTGTATGGTAAAGATTACCTCTCAAATGTGTAGTGACTCCAAAACAAGTACAAAATTATTAGAAAGTACAGATAAAATGAAGTGCAGGATGTATGTTCATTGGTGGCATTAACTATAGATAAAGAAACCTTAGATGTTAGAAAATGTAATTTGCCAGCATGGTCATATGGAAGAGAAAGATGCCAGGGTAAAGAGTCAGTCATGCATTTTTCTCTCTTAGTTATTCAGCAGGGCTACACAGTATGACTCTTTCCAATTAAAACTGAGGTACCTAGTTAAAAGTTTGCAATGGACTTTGCTGTTTTCTGCCATCCTCCTCTTCCCATTTTTATTTTGGTAATTGCATTGTTTTCCTCTTGGGGAAACTTCTTTACCCTGTGTTTTGCAATATTAATATAATAAATCACCATGCCCTTTTGACCTTCCTAAGCCACGCAAGGAATCTGAATCTTGAGCTGAGTGAGCAAGGACATACTAGTATCATTAGAGCTCATTCATTTCAAGAACCTCCTAAAGTAAATGCCAACAGCCCAACAGCCACAGTAAGTGGATCTATTGGTTGGAGGCAGTAAAGAGCAGAATGGATATTATCAGGAATCATATTAGTGAAAGAGAAGACAAACAGGACTATCCCCACAGCAGAGAGAAAGGACAAAGAGGCTTAAATAGGAGTTGATGATAAACACTAAAGATTCATTAAAAAAAAACAGCCAGCAGAAAACAGAAGAAACTGGAATCAAGGACATGAACACATAAAGATCATTAGCATATATGTACCTAACAATCAATTGTGAAAGTACATGAGACAAAAGCTGATACAAGTGCAAGAAGAAACAAATGAGTGCATTATTGTAGTTGAAGATCTCAACACCCTTCTTTCAAAAATAGACAGCTTTGACAAGCAGATAAGCAGTAAATTCAACACCATCAATCAACTGAATATAATTGCATCTATAGACTACTTAATCCAACAGTAGCAGAATACACCTTCTTTTCCAGCTCATATTGAGCATTCACCAGGATTGGGCCATAACACGGGCTTCCCTGGTGGCTCAGAGGGTAAAGAATCTGCCTGCAATACAGGAACCTGGGTTAAATCCCTGGGTTGGGACACAACTTAATACATTTTTAAAAATGGAAAAGATATGTCTTCTCTCAGACCATAGTGAACTTAAAACAAAAATAAAAAATAGATAGCTATAAAATCCCCAAATACATGGATAATAAGCCTGGATAATAAACAGCACATGTATAAATAATACATTATTCAAAGAAGAAATCTCAAGAGAAATTTTAAAATATTTTAAACTATTAATGAATATTTAAAATATCATGAAAATGAAAACACAACTTATCAGAATTTGTGAGATGCACCAAAATTCCTTAGAGGGAAATGAGCAAAATTTATAGCATTGAAAAAGGAGTAGAAAAGAAGAAAAATCTAAAATCAATCATCTAAGCTTGAACCTTAGAAAACTAGAAAAAGAAGAGCAAATTTATTCCAAAACAAGCAGAAAAGAAGAAATAAAAATTGGAGCAGAAGTCAATGAAAATAAAAATAGGAAATAAATATAGAAAATCAATAAAACCAAAAGTTGATTCCTTGAAAAGATCAATAAAATTGATAAACCTCTAGCTTGGCTAACTAAGATAAAAGAGGTAGTATGGGATACAAATGACTAAAGTCAGAAATGCAGGAAAGGACATCACTACATATCCTATGGACATTATAAGAATAATCAAGGAATATTATAAACAACTCTGGGCCACAAATTTGCTAATCTAGATGAAATGGACAAAATCCTTGAAAGACACAATCTGCTAAAACTCACACAAGAAGAAATAAACAATCTGATTAGGCCTATATCTATTAAAAAAGCTGAATCAATGATTAATAATCTTCCAAAACAGAAAGCACCACTGGTAGATTCTATCAAAAAATTTAAGAAAGAGGTTATACCAATTATTTCAGAAGATAGAATCAGAGGGAATACTTCCTAACTGTCTTTGAACTCAACATCACCTTAAACCAAAATCAGACAAAGACATTAAAAGAAAAAAAACTATCTATCAATACGTCTCATGAACATAGATGCAGAAATTCTCAGAAAATTGTTTTCAAATCAAATTCAACAGTGTTAAAAAAGTTATATATGACAAGCAAATGGGATTTATTTCAAGTATGCAAAGCTGATTTAGTATTTAAAAAGTTAATTAATATAATCTCTCACGTCAAGAAGAAAAATTACATGATCATATCAATAGATGTACAAAACATATTTGACAAAATTCAATGCCGATTCATGGTAAAAAAAAAAAAAAAAAAAAACTCTCAATATACTAAGAGTAGAGGGGATGTCCCGAAATTTATAATAGCTACAAAAATCTATAGCTAACATTATCCTTCTTTGTCACTTTCCTGCTAAGATAAGCAACAAAGCAAGAATGTCTCCTCTCTCCACTCCTTTTCAGAATTGTACTGGAATTGCTAACTAATGCAATGAGGACAGAAAAGGAAATAAAAGATATACATATTAGAAGGAAGAAATAAAAATCTTTGTTCATAGAGCACATGATTGTCCATATAGAAGATTCTAAAGAATTGTTCCCCCCCAAAAAAAGAAAAGGAAAAAACCAATCCTCCTGGAACTAATAAGCAGATAGTAGGATAAAAGGTTAATATATAGTCATTTGTATCCCTATATACTAGCAAAGAACAAGTGGAGTTTGACATGAAACACAAACAAAAGGTAATGAAACACATTACCTTTTGTAATACCACCAAAAAGGAAAAGAAATACTTAAGTAACAAAATATGTATAAGATCTATATGAGGAAAATTATAAAACTGTGATGAAAGTATCAAAGAAGAACTAAAAAATTGGAAAGATATTTCATATTCATGGATAGGAATTCAGTGTTGTCAAATATCAGTTCTTCCCAACTCAATCTGTAGATTTAATGCAATCTCAATCAAAATCTCAGTAACATATTTTGTAGCTATTGACAAAGTGATTCTAAAGTTTACCTGGAAAGACAAAAAAATAAAATAGTTAACATGATATTGAAGTAGCAGAACAAAGTCAAAGGACTAACACTATTAGCCAAGACTTAAAAGCTACAGTAATCAGAAAGTGTGGAACTGGCAAAAGTAGAGACAGATAGATCAATGGAGGAGAATAGAGAGCCCTGAAATAGGCCCAAATAAGTATTATCAACTGATCTTTGACAAGGAGCTAAGGCAATACACTGGAGTAAAAACAGTCTTTTCAAAAATGGTTGCTTGAAAGCCAAACCTTAACAAGCAAAAAAATAAATTTTTATGTAGACCTTATCTTTTCACACACACACACACACACACACTCAGTGGATCACAAACCTAAATGCAAATGCAAAACTGCAAACCTCCTGAAAGGTAAAAAAGGAAAAAATATAGATAACATTGGGTATAGCAATGACTCTTTAGTTACAGTACCAAAGGCAGGATCTGTGAAAGAAATAATCAAGCTGGACTTCATTAAAGTTAAAAAAATATTTTCTGTGAAAGACATTGTGAAGAGAATGATGAGACAAGCCATAGACTGGGAGAAAATATTTGCAAAATATATATCAAAAATATACAAGAACTCTTAATACTAAGTAGTAATAAAATAAATAACCCAATTAAGAAATAGAAGATTGTAACAGACATTTCAACAAAGAAGATACGCAAATAAGTATATGAAAATATGTTCTACATCATATGTCTTCAGAAAATGTGAAATAAAACAACAGTGAGATACCACTATACACCTTTTAGAATGGCCAAAATCCAGAACTCTGACAACACCAGTTGTTGGTGAAAAATAGAAGAACAGAACTCTCATTCATTGCTGGTGGAAATGCAGAATGGTGCAGCCACTTTGCAAGACAGTCTGCCAGTTTCTTACAAAGTTAAACATACTCTTACCATATCATCCAGCAATCACATTCCTGGGCACTTACTCAAAGGAGTTGAAAAGCATATCCATCCAAAAACCTGCACATGGATGATTATAGTAGCATTATTAATAATTGTCAAAACTTGGAAGGAGCCAAGATGTTCTTTGGTAAATGAGTGGGTAAACTGTGGTGCACCCAGACAGTGGAATATTGTTCAGTACTAAAAATATATAAGCTGCCAAGTCATAAAAGACATGGAGGAATCTTAAATATATATTGCTAAGTGAAAGAAGCCAGTCTGAAAAGGTTACATGTGATGTGTTTTAAATTATATGACACTATGGAAAAGACAAAACTATAAAGACAATAAAAACATTAGTGGTTTCCAGGGCTTAAAGATATGAGGAATAATGAGAGCTCAGAGGATTTTCAGTCAGCGAAATTACTCTGTATGATACTGTAATGATAAATATATGTCAAAAATGTTCTAAGTGTATAGAAAGTTTAAGAGAGACAAAGATTCTTGAGGTTGGATATAGAGCCTGTATCATCCACAAAAGGAAAACAAAAGACAGTTACTTTATTTTTGATAGTGAAAGCTTAATATAAATTTCTATTTTTAATTTAAATATATATTTTAACTGTATATTAAATTTAAATTTATTCTAAGAAGTAAAAGAGACATTCTTCAAAAAAAAAAAACAGCATTCTTAAAACTGTCAAAGTCATAAAAGGAAAGGGAAATGATGGAAATATTCCAGACAGTAGGAGAGTAAGGAAAAAATGAAACTAAAGGCAATGTGAAATCCTGGATTGAATCTTGAATCAGAAAAAGAAATGTAAGACAATTTTTAAAATTCCTGTTCAAATTCTAATAAAATTTTTTGTAGATATAGATATTATTATTCTAAGTAAAGATGATAAAATAGCTAAAATAATTTTGAAAAATAAAAATAAAGTAGGAATCAGTCTTACCAATTTCAAGACTTGCTATATAACTAGAATAATCAAGACTACTCGGTATTGACAAAAGGTAAGATACACAGATCTACAGAACACATAGAGAACTGAGAAGTAGACCCACACAAATATTTCCAACAGACTTTTGACAAAGATGCAGAAACAATTCAATAGACAAAGGAAAACTTTTTGAACAAGTGTTCTGGAGCAATAGAACATTCATAAGTTGCAAATTGAACTTTGACTTATACTTCACACTTAATTAAAAAATAATTCAAAATGGGTCCCTGATTTCAATGTAAAGTGTGAATCAATGAAGTTTTCATCAGCAGATGAATGGATAAGAAAGCTATGGTACATATACACAATGGAGTATTACTCAGCCATTAAAAAGAATACATTTGAATCAGTTCTAATGAGGTGGATGAAACTGGAGCCTATTATACAGAGTGAAGTAAGCCAGAAGGAAAAACATCAATACAGTATACTAACGCATATATATGGAATTTAGAAAGATGGTAACAATAACCCGGTGTACGAGACAGCAAAAGAGACACTGATGTATAGAACAGTCTTATGGACTCTGTGGGAGAGGGAGAGGATGGGAAGATTTGGGAGAATGACATTGAAACATATAAAATATCATGTAAGAAACGAGATGCCAGTCCAGGTTCGATGCACAATACTGGATGCTTGGGGCTAGTGCACTGGGACAACCCAGAGGGATGGTATGGGGAGGGAGGAGGGAGGAGGGTTCAGGATGGGGAACACATGTATACCTGTGGCGGATTCATTTTGATATTTGGCAAAACTAGTACAATTATGTAAAGTTTAAAAATAAAATTAAAGTAAATAAACAAAGACAAAAAAAAATTTGATAAAATTATCATGATCTAGTGCTAGGCAAAGAGTTCTTAGCTGCTACTGCTAAGTCGCTTCAGTTGTGTCCGACTCTGTGCAACCCCATAGATGGCAGCCCACCAGGCTCCCCCATCCCTGGGATTCTCCAGGCAAGAATACTGGAGTGGGTTACCATTTCCTTCTCCAAAGCATGAAAGCGAAAAGTGAAAGTGAAGTCGCTCAGTCATGTCTAACTCTTAGCGACCCCATGGACTATAGCCTACCAGGCTCCTCCATCCATGGGATTTTCCAGACAAGAGTACTGGGGTGGGTTGCCATTGCCTTCTCCGAAAGAGTTCTTAGAATTAACATCAAAAGTATCATCTATAAGGGGAAAAACTGATAAATCAGAATTTATCAACATTAAACAACTTTTCCCTGTGAATAACATTGTTAAGAAGATAAAAAGTTAGCAAGTGAGAGAAAATATCTGCAAACCATATATATGAGAAAAGACTAGTTCCTAAAATTCTCAAAATAAAATACCCATAAAAACAGTTCAATTAGAAAATGGGCAAAAGACATGAGGGATATTTCACTGAAGAAGATGTACAGATGGCAAATAAGCACACGAAAAGGCATTCAGCATCGCTAGCTATTAGGGAAATGCAAATTAAAATGACAATGAAATATCATTAAATGTCTTATCAGAATGGATCAAATAAAAAATAATGCCAACATAAAATTCTTGCAAGAATGTATAGAAATTAGATCGCTCATACATTGCTGATTAGACTGTAAAATGATACAGCCACTCTGAAAAATAGTCTGGCACTTTCTTAATAAACTAAACATGCAACTACCATACAACCCAGTAATTATGCCCCTGGGCATTTATCCCAGAGAAATGAAATTTGTGTTCACACAAAAACCTGTTCTCAAATGTGTATAACAACTTTATTCTTAATCGCCAAAAATGAGGCCAATCTTTGATCCAACTGTAGAACTGAGAGGAATGTGCAGTCAGCACCTCTCAGTAAACGAATGTTGGGGCTAAGAGCAATTACCTTCTCTGCAGTAAGCTCCAACGTGGAACAAGCCTTATATACAAGGAGTAAGTTAATAGCAAGAACAACAAAAATAAAGAATGCAAAAAAACACAAAACACCCAAAAACCTCCCATAAAAGCAAAAGTGGAATTCATGCTAAAGACTTAAGAGTCCCTGAATATGATTTCTTATTGGGACCATAATGAAGGAGGGAGTGGAGAAGTTTTTCTTCCTCACATCACTGAAAAACCTTGACTTCTGTGGAAAAACAGTCTTATGGACAAACTGAGATTTAAAAGCAATCAAGATCCACAAATGAGCTGGATCCTATAAAGAATTAATACCATAAAAGTAAATAAGTAACAGTAAGCTATAAATGCATCTTTGGTGCTGGTAAAAGGTATAATTCATACTGAAGAAAATGTAATCACTGACACAGAAGACAACTTCAACTGTTTTCTCAAAGTGAAAAAGTGAAAGGAAAACACAATGAAAATGGCAAGATCCCAAATGAGTGACAGTAATAGAGACCAACAAAAATCATAGATCCAATATAAAATATAGGTGTGGTATATAATATGATATGTGATATGTAATATAAAATTTAGGAAGAAACTAGGACATTGTAACAGAAGCAATAACACAAAATTAAATAAAATACACCCAGAAAGAGACCAAAAAAATCCAATTCTGTTTTATACAAAATATGAAATATGTACCAGATCAAATTGAGGAAAATAGGTGCATACCCAAATATATATATACTAGCAGGATATTTGAATAAGATGAATTTGTTTAAAAAATATTTCAGGAGTTTCCAGGCAGAAATTATAGTCTTTCTAAAATAGGAACCAACTTCACTAGAAGACAAGACTGCAACAGCTGCAGAATTCTGAAGAAAAAAGTTATGTCGGAAAAATTTTATACAGGACCAAATTTCTTTTTATATGTAAAGGCAGTCTTAGATATGCCAGAGTTTACCTGGAACAAAATTTCTGCAAGATATGCCTTCACAATTAAAGAAATAAATGTAAAACTACGAAAACCCAGGTAAGGAACCTGTTGGATGAGAAGACTGGGTGCCCATCCTTGAGAAAGCCACGAGGCCCACACTTAACTAACCAGAAAAGTCTGTAGGGGAAAATCACCTGCCCCCTGCCCCTCAAGATCACCTCAAAACTCACAACTTACTTCACTCAAAAATGGTAAAGATACATCAACCATGGCCTGGAGATAGGCCTATATAACAGCCCTATTTTATTGCAAATTATTATTTCTCATTATTACAGCTAATTTTGTTGAGCAAAAAAGTAGCCCTTAAGTAAAACCCTCTCTCAGATACAGAGGTTAATTAAGTGTAATTATAAAAATGTCAAAAGCAAAATCTAATCTAATATACTGGAATAAAGTTTAACAAAATGTTAATCTAGTTATATTTAAGCAACAGAAATAGAAATACATAACATTTGTTTTGTGAATATTGCATATATATTAGATTACATAGAAAAATTGAGAAATATAAAAATAAAGAAATTATAATTTAACCAGAACTTCAACTCTCAATGATCATCAGTTTCAACTTGAAAATGTTCTTCCAAATATTTGCCTGTGTGTATAAACATTAAAAAATAAACATTTAAAAATATGTGTGTGTATATATATATATGTATATACACACACACATATAAAACCTGGGCTTCCCTGGTAGCTCAGTCTGTAAAGAATCTGCCTGAAAGCTGGAGACGTGGGTTTGACTCCTGGGTCAGGAAGATCCCCCGGATAAGGAAATAGCAACCCACTCTAGTATTCTTGCCTGGGAAATCCCATGGGCAGGGAAGCCTGGTAGGCTGCAGTCCATGGTGTTACAAGAGTCAGACACGACTTAGTGACTAAACCACAACCACCACATGTATAAAACCTACATTTGTCCCTTAGACCCCCAGCCTGTGGACTTGTACTGGTCTGCAGCCTGTTAGGAACTGGGCCTCATGGGTGGAGGTTAGCAGCGGGCAAGCATGTCCTTCTCCATCTCTCCCCATCATTTGCATTACCACCTGAAACACTTGCCCCCATCATTCATGTTATAATACTGCCTGAACCACCCACTAGCCCCATGGAAAAATTGTCTTCCACAAAACTGGTCCCTAGCACCCAAAAGGTTGGGGATTGCTGATGTAAACAACTTTATATATCAATTTTGGATTCTACTATGTCTTTGTAATAGAACATTATTACTTTGAGTATCTATAATATAACTGCTTAGTTAAAAGCTAAGTTTTTATCCAATTTATACTATATAAAAATATAACAATAATAAATAACTTTGCTCCACAATACTTACCTCTAAAATACACTCTAATATACACTGATAAGAAAGTCACATCCATAAAGAAAGATCATCATAAATCACTGAGGAAGCAGTTATGTTTTACAAATGTATGAAAAATAGCTATGTGGGGGGTGGAGGATCCTGAAGATTATCAATCCACTCTATAGGCCAAACATATTTCAATATTTCAGGCATTTTCAATTATTAAAAATAGGATGACTGATAGGTAGATAGATAAAAAATCAGCAGGTATTACAGCCAAATATTTATGTACTCTCTGGATAAGAAATGCATTTTCACACACGTAAAAACTGGTAAATGTCAGAAATTGTACTCATTAATTTGACATAAACTTTTAAAAATCTGATGACTCAAATTTTTAACAAAAAATTAAGAGAAAATAATGAATACAGTACCATTTGTGTATCTGGTCAATTGTCTTTATGTATAAAGGACATTTAAAAATCAGTAAAAATATGAGAGTTTTCAGGTTTCCATAGGACAATAGTAGCTGCTATTCACTTGACCCAGAAAACCCCATAAAATCATGCAAATCAAGAAGCTCAAATCTTTGTGTTCACTTTAACACTCCTGAAACTCCCCAGGCCATTCAGTTCAGTTCAGTTCAGTTAAATCACTCAGTCGTGTCTGACCCTTTGTAACCCCATGGACTGCAGCATGCCCTGGGTCTTCCTATCCCATGGACAGTCTTCCTGTCCAATACCAACTCCCAGAATTTGCTCAAACTCATGTCCATTGAGTTGGTGATGCCATCCAACCATCTCATCCTCTGCCGTCCCCTTCTCCTCCCACCTTCAATCTTTGCCAGCATCAGGGTCTTTTCTAATGAGTCAGTTTTTTGCATCAGGTGGTTAAAGTACTGGAGTTTCAGCTTTAGCATCAGTCCTTCCAGTGCATATTCAGGACTGATTTCCTTTAGGATGGACTGGTTGGATCTCCTTGCAGTCCAAGGGACTCTCATGAGTCTTCTCCAACACCACAGTTCAAAAGCATCAGTTCTTCGGTGCTCAGCTTTCTTCACAGTCCAACTTTCACATCCATACATGACCACTGGAAAAACCATAGCTTTGACTAGACAGACCTTTGTGGGCAGAGTAATGTCTCTGCTTTTTAATATGCTGTCTAGGTTGGTCATAACTTTTCTTCCAAAGAGCAAGCATCTTTTAATTTCACGGCTGCAGATCACCATCTGCAGTGATTTTGGAGTCTCCAAAAATAAAGTCTGTCACTGTTTCCATTGTTTCCCCATCTATTTGCCATGAAGTGAGAGACCGGATGCCATGATCTTAATTTTCTGAATGTTGAGTTTTAAGCCAGCTTTTTGACTCTCCTCTTTCACTTTCGTCAAGAGGCTCTTTAGTTCTTCTTTGCTTTCTGCCATAAGGGTGGTGTCATCTGCATATTTGAGGTTATTGATATTTCTCCCGGCAATCTTGATTCCAGCTTGTGCTTCTTCCAGTCCAGCATTTCTCATGATGTACTCTGCATATAAGTTAAATAAGCAGGGTGACAATATACAGCCTTGATGTGCTCCTTTCCCGATTTGGAACCAGTCTGTTGTTCCATGTCCAGTTCTAACTGTTTCTTCCTGACCTACATACAGATTTCTCAGGAGGCAGGTCAGGTGGTCTGGTATTCCCATCTCTTTCAGAATTTTCCACAGGCCATTAAGGGTATTAAGACCAGGCCATTAAGGGTATGCATGTCTGAAAAGCCACCAAGTATCTGAAAGACATCACTTCAAAGAAGCAATGTGTGCCATTGTGTGGTTACAGTGGTGGATTTGGTAGGTGTGCACTGGCCAAACAGTGGGGCTGAACACAGGGTTGGTGGCTCAAGAAGAGTGCTCAATTTTTACTGTACATACTCAAAACTGAAGACAGTAATGCTGAACTGAAGGGCTTAGATGTAGACTCTCTGGTCATTTTGCTCATCCAAGAGAGTAAAGCCCCCAGGATATGGCACAGGACTTATAGAGCTCATGATTGAATCAACCCATACATGAGCCATCCCTGCCTCATTGAGATGGCTTTTACTGAAAGAGAACAGATTGTTCCTAAGTCAAAAGAGGTTGCACAGAAGAAAAAGAGAACCCAGAAGAAAATGAAGAAACAAAAGCTTCCGGCCTGGGGATAAAATCAGCAAAAAATAAATGCAAATAAAAATATTTTTAAAAGGTCATTTGAAATAAAATTTCAATCTCTATATGAATCCAGAAAGTGTGAGTTAGAGGGAGTTGCCAAGATTGTGGAGTAGTAAGACCCTGAGCTCACCTCCTCCCATGGGCACATCAAAATTACCACTATTTACAGAACAGTTATTTATGAGAACAAACTGAAGACTAGTAGAAAGGATTTTCTGCAACTAAAGGTATGAAAATGGTACCACAACGAGACAAGTAGGAGGGGTGGAGATGTGGCAGTCAAGACCCACACCCCCAGGTAGTCAACCCACAAATGGGAAAATGATAAACAGTGCAGAGGTTCCCTCCAAAGTACGAGGGGTCTGAGACCTACATGGAACTCCCCAGTCTGGGGGTCCTGTACCAGAAAGATATGCCCTCAGAACACATGGCTTTGAAGACCAGTGGAGCTTGGGTATGGGACAGCTGGAGGGCTGTGGGAAACAGAGACTATGCTCTTTAAAGATGAATGCAATTTTTTTATGTTTGTTCATTTGTTTTGTTGTATAGTTTCCACATATAAGAGCAATCATATGGTATTATCTCTTTTATTTGTCTGATTTACTAACTCTAGTCCTTAAAAAAAGGTCCTTGTCTATGGTATTAATATAAAAAATAGTTAAAGGAATGTGCTGCCTTTTTGTCCCAGTCTGGGGTAAGTACAGTATGGAAAAACCCTGGGTAAGAGGTCAAGCCTGTTGGGACAGCTGATGAGGCCAAGCAGGCCTGGAGGAGGGGCTGCTACCAGGGGCATGGGTACTAATCTCTCAGTTGTTGTTGTTGTTCAGTTACTAAGTCATGTCCGACTCTTTGTGACCCCGTGGACTGCAACACGCCAGGTTTCCCTGTCTTCGCTATCTCCTGGAGTTTTCTCAAACTCATGTCCATTGAGTTGGTGATGCCATCCAACCATCTCATCCTCTGCTTCTCTCTTCTCCTTTTGCCCCCAGTCTTTCGCAGCATCAAGGTCTTTTTCCAATGAGTTGGCTCTTCGCATCAGGTGGCAAAAGTATTGGAGCATCAGCTTCAGCATCAGTCCTTCCAATGAATATTCAGGGAAGATTTCCTTTAGGATTGACTGATTTAATTTCCTCGCTGTCCAAGGGACACTCAAGAGTCTTCTCCAGCACCACAGTTTGAAGGCATCAATTCTTAGGTGCTCCGCCTTCTTTACGGTCCTACTCTCACATCTGTACAGGACTACTGGAGAAACAATAGCTTTGACTATACAGACTTTGTTAGCAAAGTGATGTCTTTGCTTTTTAATATGCTGTTCAATCCCTGGGTTGGGAATATCCCCTGGAGAAGGGAAAGGCTACCCACTCTAGTTTTCTGGCCTGGAGAATTCCATAGACTATCCATGGGGTCGCAAAGAGTCAGACACGACTAAGCGACTTTCACTTAACTTCACTTGAGTCTGTTTAAGCTTTTCTTCCAAGGAGAAAGCATCTTTTAATTTCATGGGTGCAGCACAGTCTGCAGTGATTTTGGAGTCCAAGAAAATAAAGTCTGTCACTGCTTCCACTTTTTCCCCATCTGTTTGCCATGAAATAATAGGACCAGATGTCATGATCTTAGTTTTTTGAATGTTGAGTTTTAAGCCAGCTCTTTCACTCTTCTCTTTCACCTTCATCAAGAGGCTCTTTACTCCTTCTTTGCTTTTTGCCTTATTAGATCATACCCCTTCGTGGATCACAGCCTTGTCATTGTGAAGGGGCTTGTGTAACTCAATAAAGCTATGAGCCATGCGGTGCAGAGCCACCCAAGTCAGATGACTAATAGCGAAGAGCTCTGACCAAACATGACCCACTAGAGGAGGGAAGTGAAATGAAGTGAAAGTGAAGTCGCTCAGTTGTGTCCGACTCTTAGCGACCCCATGGACTACAGCCCACCAAGCCCTCCGTCTATGGGATTTTCCAGGCAAGAATACTGGAGTGGGGTGCCATTGCCTTCTCCATTAACAGTGGCTAGGCATATTATATTTACTTGGAGCTGGTATACTTGGGGACAGCCTTAGTGCCCTCGGACACGGCGTGCTTGGCCAGCCCCTCAGGTAGCAGCAAGCGCACGGTGGTCTGGATCTCCCTGGATGTGATAGTCGAGCACTTGCTGTAATGCACCAGGCGCGATGCCTCGCCAGCGCGATGCCAGAGGAAGGAATGGCAAACCAAATCCAGTATTCTTGCTGCAAGAACCCCATGAACAGTATGATCTCCCAGTACCCCACTGGATAGCAAAAAAAAAAAAAAGAATTTCAAATCCAAGTGAATTTTGCCACATACAGCAATTGAACAGCTCCTCTTCCTCCTCATCTTCAAATATCTATTTTACACAGCTTATTTTTCCCAGAAGCACCCTGATGCTGGCAAAGGTTAACAAGAAACATGAATTCTGGACAAAAAATAATGACTCTGGGTGCACTGTTGGTGAGTTGTTGGGTGCTGAGAAAGGACCCGGACACTGTGTGACCATTAGACCCTGCTTTAGACTACTCTCCGTGTTAGCTGTGGTTCTGAGGCGATCGATTACTTTACATCCCTTAACTGAAAGTTAACTTTAAACAACAAAATATTTGACTTTTAACCATGTGGGATTGAACTGTTCCCAAAATGGATGTCAAGTTAACCTGCATTATCTTCCCTCTTAAGCCAAGTTTCTGGAGCATAGCTCCCTGTTTCCCACAGGCCTTATTCAGATATATGTCTCTATATTCCATAGCTGTAAGCTATTCTCATGTTTGAGTTTCTGATTCTTGTGGATTTTCTTCCTCCTCCGTGCTCAGGTTATCAGTGAATATCACCATCAGTGTGCCTGCCTTTCAAGGCAGTTTCCCTATCTCTGCCAGCCTTTCGGACAGCAAAGAGTCAGAAGAATCAGAGCAAACAAGGGCCCTGAAGAGTCTCTCCTCCTGTGTCCCACTTTTCTCCCACTTAAAGGGGTGATGTAAAAATAGCTTTGGTCTCAAATGTCCCAGAGCATTTGAATTCTGTCTTTGGTGAGTCACTCTGCCCCTGAGGTCACCTGAGTAATAAATGGAAATCAAGTCCTATTCCTTTTATTGCTATCCCTTGCAACTTTAGTTCAAAGAAATAGCCTTTTTCTGACCAAGAGGATGGGCCTGTATGGAAGAGGAAGCTGTATCATTAATGTCCCATAGTCCTGCTCTCCAAAAGTAGGAAGAAAACTCATCTCAAAAGCCAGGCTCCAAGACACCTTGTGGGTCCTGTTTCTAATAGATAGACCTACTGGGCACCAGAAGGTCAGGAGTAGCTAATTTTTTTCTTTTCCCTCCTACACCTGATGGCCTAAGCAGGAGCCTTGACCTGAAACCCAGTACCTTAGAACAACCCTGGGTACGTTTCCTTCTTGAGCTCTCTTCTCCAACATTCCAGCCTTGTCATAGATTTCTGCCATGCTGACATGTAGGCAAGTTCAGTACTTTCTCTTGGTATCTATCTTTCCATCTCCTCTAGAACTTTGTTGGGGATGATGGAACATTAGATTGTATTGAATCAGCTAAGATACTGTTTTCAAATGGGGAAATTCACTGAATCTCTAGGCTAAGCCACATCACAAAGAAAGGCAATGCCAAAGAATGCTCAAACTACCACACAATTGCACTCATCTCACACACTAGTAAAGTAATGCTGAAAATTCTCCAAGCCAGGCTTCAGCAATACGTGAACTGTGAACTTCCAGATGTTCAAGCTGTCTTTAGAAAAGACAGAGGAACCAAAGATCAAATTGCCAACATCCAATGGATCATCGAAAAAGCAAGAGAGTTCCAGAAAAACATCTACTTCTGCTTTATTGACTATGCCAAGCCTTTGACTGTGTGGATCACAATAAACTGTGGAAAGTTCTGAAAGAGATGGGAATACTAGACCACCTGACCTGCCTCCTGAGAAACCTGTATGCAGGTCAGGAAGCAACAGTTTGAACTGGACATGGGACAACAGACTGGTTCCAAATCGGGAAAGGAGCATATCAAGGCTGTATGTTTTCACCCTGCTTATTTAACTTATATGCAGAGTACATCATGAGAAATGCTGGGCTGGATGAAGCACAAGCTGGAATTAAGATTGCTGGGAGAAATATCAATAACCTCAAATATGCAGATGACACCACCCTTAGGGCAGAAAGTGAAGAGGAACTAAAGAGCCTCTTGATGAAAGTGAAAGAGGAGAGTGAAAAAGTTGGCTTAAAGCTCAACATTCAGAAAACGAAGATCACGGCATCTGGTCCCATCACGTCATGGCAAATAGATGGGGAAAGAGTGGAAACAGTGTCAGACTATTTTTCTGGGCTCTAAAATCACTGCAGATGGTGATTGCAGCCATGAAATTAAAAGACACTCCTTGGAAGGAAAGTTATGACCAACCTAGATAGCATATTAAAAAGCAGAGACATTACTTTGCCAACAAAGGTCTGTCTAGTCAAGGCTATGGTTTTTCCAGTGGTCATGTATGGATGTGAGGGTTGGACTGTGAAGAAATCTGAGTGCCGAAGAATTGATGCTTTTGAACTGTGGTGTTGGAGAAGACTCTTGAGAGTCCCTTGGACTGCAAGGAGATCCAACCAGTCTATTCTAAAGGAGATCAGTCCTGAGTGTTCTTTGGAAGGACTGATGCTAAAGCTGAAACTCCAATACTTTGGCCACCTCATGTGAAGAGTTGACTCATTGGAAAAGACTCTGATGCTGGGAGGGATTGGGGGCAGGAGGAGAAGGGGACGACAGAGGATGAGATGGTTAGATGGCATTACCGACTCGATGGACATGAGTTTGGGTGAACTCCGGGAGTTGGTGATGGACAGGGAGGCCTGGCGTGCTGCAATTCATGGGGTCACAAAGAGTCAGACACGACCGAGTGACTGAACTGAACTGAACTGAAGCCACAGAGTCCAGCCTCATCTATAATATAGCATCAGTGTTAAATACATCTAAATATATCTGTTCCAAATACAACTAAAAGGGATTTACTCAGATTTCCTTTGCCAAGTTTCCTTGTGCTTATAAAGGCTGCCTGAGTCTTTCTGAATATCTTTTAAATGGTAAGATTTTGGCACCATCTAATTGTTCTGCTAGCCTACCATCATGTCACACCTCAGGCATGGTTGTTTAAAATCCAGATAAAAAGTTGCTGTTTTAACAGGTCCAGTGGGTGTATTAAGTAGCTACATGGAGGAAAGATAGCTTCCTGCATAGGAAATGTCCCTGGTGTTTAGAACTAGAATTCTAAGAATCTCTGAGACCTGGAGGACAATCTTCTATGTGTAGCTGACAGGATCCAGTATTAACAGGTAATTCGTTTATATTGAGAGTGAAGACTGTCTTTTCAAGGTCTTCCAAATTCCATGAACAACAAATTTCTATAAGAGAAAGTCATTCTCACAATAAAATGATCAGAAGTTTAGCATATGAAATTTTTTGCCATTTAGGTTTTTGTTGCTAAATTTACTACCCTATGTAGAGTTCTTTCTTTTCAGGTCCAGAAAGAAGTTCATTAGGCTTGTCCCTAGCCTCTCTATGTCAGTCACATCCTGAGCTGCAAAGTTTGTTCTTGCCTGTTCATTAGCTGAGCCCATGCAAGGGGTCAAACCACAGGATCAGTATTTCTTCAGTGCACTACAAAAGAGGAATTGAAAAGTGATGCCTATGTGACTGTTGGGAATGATGATATTGAGTAAAATCACTTATCTAACGCAGGGGTCAGAAAATTTTCTATAAAAGGCCAGCTAATACATGTTTTAAGCTTTGCAGGCCAGATGCAACTATGCAGTTCTGTAGCTGGCAGGAAAGCAACAATGGACAATGTGGAAATGAATGAGTCTGGTTAAATTTGGCCCAGGGCCTTAGTTTAAAATATCCCCCTGGCCTGATTAGAATTACCAGTTAAAAAGGTAAGAGGAAAGTCCCATTTCCACAAAGAAAGGGCCCATTCATTCAAATAGTCAATCCTTCTGAGAACCAGCTGTCTTCAGTACCAACTCTGTTTTAGGTCTTGGGCACGTTCAGTTCAGTCCAGTTCAGTCACTCAGTCGTGTCCGACTCTTTGCGACTCCGTGAACCGCAGCACGCCAGGCCTCCCTGTCCATTACCAACTCCCGGAGTTTACCCAAACTCATGTCCATTGAGTCGGTGATGCTGTCTAACCATCTCATCCTCTGTCATCCCCTTCTCCTACTGCACTCAATCTTTCCCAGCATCAGGTCCTTTTCAAATGAGTCAGCTCTTCTCATCAGGTGGCCAAAATATTAGAGTTTCAGCTTCACCATCAGTCCTTCCAATGAACACCCAGGACTGGTTTCCTTTAGGATGGACTGGTTGGATCTCCTTGCTGTCCAAGGGACTCTCAAGAGTCTTCTCCAACATCACAGTTCAAAAGCATCAATTCTTCGGCACTCAGATTTCTTCACAGTCCAACCCTCACATCCATACATGACCACTGGAAAAACCATAGCTTTGACTAGATGCACCTTTGTTGACAAAGTAATGTCTCTGCTTTTTAATATGCTGTCTAAGTTGGTCACAACTTTCCTTCCAAGGAGCAAGCATCTTTTAATTTCATGGCTGCAGTCACCATCTGCAGTGATTTTGGAGCCCAGAAAAATAAATTCAGCCACTGTTTCCACTGTTTCCCCATCCATTTGCCATGAAGTGATAGGACCAGATGCCATGATCTTAGTTTTCTGAATGTTGAGCTTTAAGCCAACTTTTTCACTCTCCTCTTTCACTTTCATCAAGAGGCTTTTTAGTTCTTCTTCACTTTCTGCCATAAGGATGGTGTCATCTGCATATCTGAGGTTATTGATATTTCTCCCGGCAATCTTGATTCCAGCTTGTGCTTCATCCAGTCCAGCATTTCTCATGATGTACTCTGCATATAAGTTAAATAAGCAGGGTGAAAACATACAGCCTTGATATGCTCCTTTCCCGATTTGGAACCAGTCTGTTGTCCCATGTCCAGTTCAAACTGTTGCTTCCTGACCTGCATACAGGTTTCTCAGGAGGCAGGTCAGGTGGTCTGGTATTCCCATCTCTTTCAGAACTTTCCACAGTTTATTGTGATCCACACAGTCAAAGGCTTGGCATAGTCAATAAAGCAGAAGTAGATGTTTTTCTGGAACTCTCTTGGTCTTTCCATGATCCAGCGGATGTTGGCAATTTGATCTCTGATTCCTCTGTCTTTTCTAAAACCAGCTTGAACATCTGGAAGTTCATGGTTCGTGCATTGCTGAAGCCTTTCTTGGGCATGTAGTAACCAGCAGAGAAGGGATACCTCACAGAGCTTATAGTATAGCAGAGGCCAACATTAAATCAATGATTCTACAATTGTCTAATGATTGCCATTTCCACATGTGGCTTGAAAGAGAGGAATGAGGAGTCATGGTAAGGCATTAGAGGCATATCTGAGCTAATTTATGCCAGTGGTCTGGGTAAGGCTTTCCTAAGTTAAGTGGGCTTATGCTGTAAACAGGTTATATTAAGGCTTTTTTAGTAAAGTACATGGACTCTGTGCTCTATAATGTTCTTAATTTGATTTTATTCTCTTCCATTTTCTCACTTTATGTGGAATCAGATGAGGCTATCAGAGGGATTGTGCTGAGGTAAAGACATTTACCCAAATGTAATTACAGTTCTAAGAATGTGATATAGATTAGTTCTCTAAATTAATTAGGCCAATCTCAGACTCCATCAAGCTATCAGAAATCAACAGCTTTCTGAACAGCTTGTAATAATGTTTAAGTTACTTTCCAAATAATTATAGCCATGCCAGTCTCTAACATCTAATAAAAGAACTTCGAGGATATAAATCAACTTAATGATTCTAAACACCTCACTTTCTTTTATTTCTGTATTTATGGTAAAGACCTTTCTAATTAAGAAGACAAATCACACACACACACACACACATATTTCAGTGTTTGATTACATTAAAATATAAGCTCTGTACATAAGGAAAAGAAAAGTGAAAGTCGCTCAGTCGTGTCCAACTCTTTTCGACCCCTTGGATATACAGTCAATGGAATTCTCCAGGCCAGAATACTGGAGTGGGTAGCCATTCCCTTCTCCAGGGGATCTTCCCAAACCAAGGATCGAACCCATGTCTTCCTCATTGTGTGCTGATTCTTTACCAGCTGAGCCACCAGCTCTGTACATAAGGAAAAAGCCCCAAAATATCATCAGACACAAGCAAAAAAAAAAAAAAAAAACACAAAAACACAAAGCCCTGGAAATAGAGCATGCAATATATAAGACAGGGGTGGTAATATCATCACTACATAAAGAGCTGAATCAAATCAGTAAGACTAATGAAACATCCTACTAGATAACCAGAAAAAGATGTATGACCAAATAATCCATCTGACACGTATTGTATATGTGAAAAATATTTTTAATAGCTAAATGAAAAAGCACTTATCAAAAGAAGAAATGAAAATAGTAATATATAAAGGGATGAATACTCAATTTAACTAGCTGTTTAAGAATGACAAATTAAACAAATGCTAGTTTTAATTTGGTTGGCAAAAATTATAAATAATTATAATACTCACTGTATATACCATTATTACTCAAGATGATTTGAACCCACTTTCAATAGAGAGCTAGTACTATGTATCAAAAGTTCTAAAGTGTGCAAACTCTTTGACTCAATAATTGCACAGGTAGGAGTTTGGGGTTGATTTTATGAAAATAGATGTATTTTCAGATGCATTTATACAGCATTTTCCACACAGCATAATTTATAAGACTGAAAAATAGAGCAACCCACATTTTTACCAGTAAGTAAATAGTGAAATGGGACTTCCCAGGTGGCTCAGTGGTAAAGAATCTTCCTGCCAATGCAGAAGCCACAAGAGACATGTGTTCAAACCCTGGGTTAGAAAGATCCCCTGGAGGAGGAAATGGCAACCCCACTCCAATATTCTTGACTGGAAAATTCCATGAGAGGAGCCTGGTGGACTATAGTCCATGGATTGCAAAGAACCAGACAACTGAGCAACTGAGCATGCATGCATGCAAGTAGTGAAATAATGGTGAATCCATAAACTGAGATGCTATAATCTATTTTAAATGATTATCTAAAAAATTGCTTATATGAATACTAAGAATATTCAAGATAGTTTGTTAGATGAGAAAGTTGGTTACAAAACAATGTATAGTGTGATTCATATGCTCTCAAATCTGTTTATATATACAGAAAAAAAAAAACAAACAAACCATGGAGAACATTTACCATAGTGTCAATAAAATTTATTTCCCAATGATATTTTTAAGTTTTATGTTTGCCTATATGGAAATTTCACAGTTCCCTTCATGAATGTGTATTGCATTGATAACAAGAAAAAATTCATTAAGTTGTTTAAAAAAAAACAAAAAACAAAAACGGAGATTCACAGGGACCTACCAGGAACTTTCTGTCAACAGACAGTAAGGAGATTGCAGTGAGGGCTGTGGGAAGTCTCTTTTAAAGACCCTCTTATTTCTTGACAAACTGCCCTCAGTTTCCTCTTCTTTCCTTCCTTCTTTGAAACTGCCTGGGGTGTTCTACAGAATCTAATTTGGTTCTGAGATCAGGATATTTGCATCTCTAGGGGAGAGAAGATGTTGGTGTCAAAAGATACCCCAAAAAGCACAAGGCAAAAGAAATTCAGAGATGAATGACAGAGCTTCTTGGGAAGCCTGGTGGTACAGTGGTGAAGAATTCACCTGCCAATGTAGAAGCGCAGGAAGCACAGATTTGATCCCTGGGTCAGGAAGATCCACTGGAGTAGACAACCCCCTTGCTTGGAAAATTCTACAAACAGAGGAATCTGAAAGGCTACAGTCCATGGGGCTGTGCATTTACAATGCTGTGAGAACTCAAAATATGTAATGGTAACTAATTGAGAGATATGTTGATGAAATAAATCAGACACAGATGATTCATGTATAATTAGAATTATCTAACTGTAAGGCTGAATGACTTTAGAAGGCAGTTCATCCCATGCCAGGGCCCCTTTTTGTGCTCTCTCTGTGTCAAGGAGAGAAAGGGACAAACTCACACACTGATTGTGCCAGTGGTACATTCTCAAATCATTGTGATCATCCTTAGAAATGGTGATAACTCCTGACACTACAGATCCTTCCCGAGGGACAGATCTTCCCCATGCATGTGAACAACCTAACTTGAGGATTAGGGAGGAACATTGGGAATCATATTTCCCAAACTTCAGTCTTTAAAAGAACTAGAGAAGGGACTTCTAGACACAGTAGGGGAATGGCGGAGGGCGGGGGGAAAATTGAGAGAGTAGCATTGATATATGTACACTGCTGCTGCTGCTAAGTCGCTTCAATCATGTCCGACTCTGTGCGACCCCATAGATGGCAGCCCACCAGGCTCCACCGTCCCTGGGATTTCCCAGGCAAGAACACTGGAGTGGGTTGCCATTTCCTTCTCCAATGCATGAAAGTGAAAAGTGAAAAGTGAAAGTGAAGTCGCTCAGTAAGTGTCTGATTCTTCATGATCCCATGGATTGCAGCCCACCAGGCTCCTCCGTCCATGGGATTTTCCAGGCAAGGGTACCATGTGTAAAATAGATGGCTAGAGGGAAGTTGCTGTATAACACAGGAAACTCAACTCAGTGCTCTGTGATGATCTGGAGGAGTGGGCTGGGGAGGGAGGTTCAAGAGGAAGGCGATATATGTATACATATGCTGATTCACCATGTTGTACAGCAGAAACTAACACAGTATTGCAAACCAATTATATTCCCCCCAAAAAAGGAATCAAACAATCCCTGTCTCCACCCCAGGCTGTGCAGAAGCAGCAAGTGTGCCCTACTCTGTGCCAAGCACCTGTGTTCATAACCAGACCAATCAGAATGGACTTTTGAGGGACAGCAGATTTTGGTTTAGTCCCCTGAATGTTAAATAGGAAAGAGAATTATCTCTATACTGGAAATAAATGCAGAAATTATTTTTCTTCCAACTCATGTTTCTACCAAGGCAAAGGTGAAGGAAATGGGGCAAATATATGGTTTGAATAGAATGCAACAATCTAAAAATTTTGGTTAACAGGGACTGTAAAAGAGATGTTTCTGTTGAAGGGATTTAGGTACTCTGTCTCACCCCCAAACATGCAGACACACATCACATATCTGTTTGCATTTATTGATTTATTTAGAGCTTGAAAGGGGTTCACAAAGGTAACTAAAGAACTCTATGAACGTCAAAGCTCAGGGTATAGAGACATACATGAGAGACTGCAGAAAGGGGAGTGAAGGATGGGGAGATGGCATGTCCTAACAGAATCTGGGAGGGAAATGGGCAGACAGCAGTCCTGAGAGAGGACACACCATAAGTAAAAGGGAAAGTTACACTCTGAGCCACTGGTAGCACAGTTGTCTGATCAAAGTATGGGAGGAGAGATCCGAACATAACTTGTAGCCATGTAGGTGCGGGAGCTCCTCTAGTGCCAACTTCCCTGGCTGCATCAGCACCCTCAAGGTAGCTGGTTCTGTGTAGCTGAATAAAACATATGGGAACACTGGACAGAGGTTCGTGACATTGTACAGGAGACAGGGATCAAGACCATCCCCAGAAAAAGAAAAGCAAAAAAGCAAAATGGCTGTCTGAAGAGGCCTTACAAATAGCTGTGAAAAGAAGAGAAGCAAAAAACAAAGGAGAAAAGGAAATTTATACCCATTTGATGAAGAGTTCCAAAGAATAGCAAGGAGTGATAAGAAAGCCTTCCTCAGTGATCAGTGCAAAGAAATAGAGGAAAACAATAGAATGGGAAAGACTAGAGACCTCTTCAAGAAAATTAGAGATATCAAGGGAACACTTCATGCAAAGATGGACTCAATAAAGGACAGAAATGGTATAGACCTAATGGAAGCAGAAGATATTAAGAAAAGGTGGCAAGAATACACAGAAGAACTATACAAAAAAGGTCTTCATGACCCAGATAATCACGATGATGTGATTGCTCACCTAGAGCCAGACATCCTGGAATGTGATGTCAAGTGGGCCTTAGGAAGCATCACTACAAACAAAGCTAGTGGAGGTGATGGAATTTCAGTTGAGCTATTTCAAATCTTAAAAGATGATGCTGTGAAAGTGCTGCACTCAGTATGCCAGCAAATTTGGAAAACTCAGCAATGGCCATAGGACTGGAAAAGGTCAGTTTTCATTCCAATCCCAAAGAAAGGCAATGCCAAAGAATGCTCAAACTACCGAAAAATTGCACTCATCTCAGACACTAGTTTGGAGCAGGCAATGACACCCTACTCCAATAATCCTACCTGGAAAATCCCATGGACGGAGGAGCCTGGTAGGCTGCAGTCCATGGGGTCGCTGAGGGTCGGACACGACTAAGCGACTTCACTTTCACTTTTCACTTTCATGCATTGGAGAAGGAAATGGCAACCCACCCCAGTGTTCTTGCCTGGAGAATCCCAGGGATGGGGGAGCCTGGTGGGCTACCGTCTATGATGTCACACAGAGTTGGACATGACTGAAGTGACTTAGCAGCAGTAGTAGCAGCATACACTAGTAAAGTAACGATCAAAATTCTCCAAGCCAGGCTTCAGCAATACGTGAACCGTGAACTTCCAGATGTTCAAACTTGTTTCAGAAAAGGCAGAGGAACCAGAGATCAAATTGCCAACATCCGCTGGATCATCGAAAAAGCAAGAGAGTTTCAGAAAAACATGTACTTCTGAATGTCTATTTCTGCTTTATTGACTATGCCAAAGCCTTTGACTGTGTGGATCACAATCAACTGTGGAAAATTCTGAAAGAGATGGGAATACCAGACCATATGACCTGCCTCTTGAGAAATCTGTATGCAGGTCAGGAAGCAACAGTTAAAACTGGACATGGAACAACAGACTGATTCCAAATAGGAAAAGGAGTTTGTCAAGGTTGTATATTGTCACCCTATTTATTTAACTTATATGCAGAAGGAAATGGCAACCCACTTCAGTGTTCTTGCCTGGAGAATCCCAGGGATGGGAGAACCTGTTGGGCTGCCATCTATGGGGTTGCACAGAGTCAGATATGACTGAAGCGACTTAGCAGCAGCAGAGTACATCATGAGAAATGCTGGGCTGGATGAAGTACAAGCTGGAATCAAGATTTCTGGAAGAAATATCAATAACCTCAGATATGCAGGTAATACCCACCCTTATGGCAGAAAGGGAAGAACGACTAAAGAGCCTCTTGATGAAAGTGAAAGAGGAGAGTGAAAAAGTTGGCTTAAAGCTCAACATTCAGAAAACTAAGATCATGGCATCCAGTCACATCACTTCATGGCAAATAGATGGGGAAACAGTGGAAACAGTGTCAGCCTTTATTTTTTGGGTTTGCAGATGGTGATGGCAGCCATGCAATTAAAAGATGCTTACTCCTTGGAAGGAAAGTTATGACCAACCTAGATAGCATATTAAAAAGCAGAGACATTACTTTGTCAACAAAGGTCCATCTAGTCGAAGCTATGTTTTTTCCAGTAGTCATGTATGGATGTGAGAGTTGAACTGTAAAGAAACCTGAGTGCCAAAGAGTTGATACTTTTGAACCGTGGTGTTGGAGAAAACTCTTGAGAGTCCCTTGGACTGCAAGGAGATCCAACCAGTCCATCCTAAAGGAGATCAGTCCTGAATATTCATTGGAAAGACTGATGTTGAAGTTGAAACTCCAATATTTTGGTGACCTGATGCAAAGAACTGACTCATTTGAAAAGATCCTGAGGCTGGGAAAGATTGAAAGTGGGAGGAGAAGGGGTGACAGAGAGTGAGATGGTTGGATGACATCACTGACTCAGTTGACATGAGTTTGAGTAAACTCTGGGAGTTGGTGATGGACAGGGAGCCTGGCGTGCTTCAGTCCATGGGGTCCCAAAGGGTTGGACTTGACTGAGCGACAGAACTGAACTGAACACTGGACAGTTGGGTGGCTTCACAAAGAGACACATCTTGTGGAAGAATAAAAATAGAGAGGAAGTTTTGTTCTTTTCATTTGGAAATGGAGGTCATTCCTTCATAGCATCATGAGGATTGAAATAACAATAACAAATTCCCTTAATAATGTGTGCCCAGGAGGTGGATTGAAGTGAACTAGCATCAAAACCAGAGACAGTGACAGAAGCAATAGCCACTCCCACGAGATAGCCCCAGCCTCCATGGCAGAGAGAAGTGAGTGACAGACATGGACAAACAAGCCTAAGGATTCTCAAAATATCTGGGATGGAGAATCAGTAAACATTTGCAATATGAGCAGGTGGTTAGAGGAATTAAGGGCATCATATTCGAGGCTATGAATACATTGTTTCTGTTCCTGTCGCTAAGTCGCTTCAGTCTTGTCTGACTCTGTGGGACCCCATAGACGGCAGACTACTAGGCACCTCTGTCCCTGGGATTCTCCAGGCAAGAACACTGGAGTGGGTTGCCATTTCCTTCTCCAATGCATGAAAGTGAAAAGTGAAAGTGAAGTCGCTCAGTCGTGTCTGACTCTTAGTGACTCCATGGACTGCAGCCTACCAGGCGCCTCCGTCCATGAGAGTTTCCAGGCAAGAGTACTGGAGTGGGGTGCCATTGCCTTCTCCGAATACATCACTTAAACCCAGGCTGGTGAAACAACACACATCCCAGTAATGCTAGAGAGATCAGTTATTTCAACTTATGTCCCCAATTGATGGGGCATGTTCCTGGAAATAAAAATTACCCCCAGCCAGTGCCCTCATTATTTACTTCAGGTTATAACTGTAAAAACGTCAAATAAGTGGTAACAGTGAAAAGAATGGAGAAAATAGGAGCAGTTTATGGTAAGAATCATATGGGATTAAAGATGGTCATGGGGGCTTCCCTTATAGCTCAGTTGGTGAAGAACCCACCTGCAATGTAGGAGATCCGGATTCGATTCCTGGATCAGGAAGATCCTCTGGAGAAGGAAATGGCAATCCACCCTAGTATCCTTGCCTGGAAAATCCCATGGACAGAGGAGGCTGGCGGGCTATATTCTGTGGCGTCACAAGAGTCAGACATGACTTAGTGACAAACCACCAGACGGTCATAAATTCTTTGGTGCTGCTCCTACCAATTGGTGGAGTCTGTTTGGCTTCTCCTTAAAGGGGGTCAACTTGTGACTTCTTGGACCAAAACTGCACAGCTGAACTGGTGCTGTGCCAGTTCTGGGCCTGTCCTTGAACAGAGGCTAGTGACTGCCTTCTAAGGCTTTGGGAATCTTGAGTGGCCAGGTAAGAAATCCAGCTATCCTACTGGATATATCTCATAGAGGGCCCTGAAGCTAAATGGAGGGAGAGAGGCAGAGGTGAGCTAAACTTTCAAGACATCCCCATCAAGATGCTGGTGTGTGAATAAAGTCTCTTGACTCTTCCAGACCAGGTCAGCCTTCAGCTGAATATCACTAAATCATTCCAGTCATTGGTATGTGAACAGGAAAATTGCCCAGCAGAGCCCTACGGGAATTCTTGACCCATGAAATTATGGGCTATAATAAAAAGGAATGTTATTTTAAACTATTGAGTTTTACAGTTTGTTAAATAGCAGTGGATTAAACTAGAACAATACTATAGACTTCAAATTCTACCCCGTTTTGCCCCTCAGCCTACTGTTTTATTTTTTTTGTCTTTTGTATGCATGTATGTATGTTCATTGTGTAGAGTCCTCCAAGAGATTATAGGCTTTGTTTCCTGGAGAATGCTATAGATATGTCACGAGGAGGCACTCTATCTATGGTACAGAAGGAAAGGCCCTTAGCAGGGCTGTTTTATTCCCTTTCTCCTTTTGGAAGACTCCCTGAGATCTATTTCAGACTACTCTTGCCATTTCCTTTTAAAAAATTTTTATTTTCTATTGGAGTATAGTTGATTAGCAATGTCGTGTTAGTTTCAGATATATGGAAAAGAATGCATATATAAGTAGATACATATATGTGTACAACTGAATTACTTTGCTGCACACCTGAAACTCATACAATATTGCTCTCAGCATTTTCACACAGTATGATCCTCTGTTGGTTTCTCACTGAGCAGCCCTTCGGTTTGTAGTTCAGACAATTGCCATAGCCAATTAGAGAAGATAATTCTATGTAATAAGAATGAATGGCTGAACTCAATAAGCTCCAAACTTCTATATTATTTTCTATGCTGATTATGGCATTTTTTGTTGTGTTGAAAATAGCATCTATGTCGGTCACTCTCTGAGTTATAAAATGGAAATAACATGTACCTTCTAAGTAACTCAGAATTATTGTGAGATCATGTGGGCGGAAGCTCTTTGTAAACTTTCAAATGCTATATACTTGCAAAGTTATTATCATTACTATTAAGGAATTAGTAAATTACAGATAGTGTTGGAACATGCGGGCTTAGCATTGTGTGGTCTTAGGCAATTCACTTAACATCTCAGCAGTTTTCTTGTTCTTATAATAAAAGTGTGTTTACTGTGTAATAGTTGAGGTTCCTTCTAGTTCTCAAATACTGAAATTTTTGAGAACCTGTGTTGGCGTGAGCAAATTAGTACATAATATTCAGAGGTAAACGTGGCTCCATTCTTGATGACCAGAAATGTATAATGCAGTTGTTAAGCTATCTCATACTTTAAAAATAATCATAATTCAAGTTAACCTTTTCTTATTGAACTGTAGTTGATTTACAGTATTGATGTTAGTTTTAGGTATATGGCAAAGTGATTCAGTTTCTTTTAAATATATATATATATATATTCTTTTTCAGATTATTTTCCATTATAGGTCATTACAAGATATTAATATCTTGTACCAAATTAGCCTTTCAAATGCAAGTTCCCTGGGACCTAAATGTCCCTGACAGGTAATTTTCCAGATACTAGTGTTATGTGCTGGTTGCTATCTTCTGTTTATCCCTCCAGACTCACTCTCTGTCCTTGCAGTTTGACGTGAACCAATTACATCAATGTGCCCTCTTGCTTCAGGGTGTCTAATTGGGTTCTGTCAGTCTAGAGGTCCATCAAGAGATGGAAGAGGAGAGAAAAAAGATCGGGGTATTTATTCCACCTGCTTTCCACCTATGGGGTCATCAGAAGATGTCTGTTCCCTTAACCCAAGGACACAATGTCTTTCAAGGCTGCCCTCTCCACATGACTCTATCCTTCCAGGTTCTGTAAACTACTCTGTCTCCTTGACCCTTTCCTCTAGGGATGAAAACAGCTCAGCTTTATCTAATCCTGGAATACTTCACAATCCTTTGTAGGGTAGGCAGCCTCCAATATGGCACCCTGTGGTCCAGCTTCCGGGTCCTCATGCCCATGTATAATCCCCTCCTCTTGAATGTGGGCTTATTGACTGACTTCTTTGTAGCTGACTGCGTCCCTTCCTGATGGAGAATTTGTTTATTTAGAGAGATTCAGGTTCACAACCCATTATCCACAGTTCTGAAATCCTCAAAGCTCTGAAAACCAAAAGTGGTAATTGAGGGCAAATGTGACCTGAAATAACATGAAGCTATTCATAATCTTTATTTATGCTTCTTAGTATGAGGTTCATACTTTCATTGCACAAATACTGATGATTTCCATGATGCATTACATTGAGAATATTATATATGGAGGGGCTTCCCAGGTGATGCAGTGGTAAAGAATCTGCCTGCCAATGCAGGAGATGCAAGAGATGTGGATTTGATTCCTGGGTTGGAAAGATCCCTTGGAGTAGGAAATGGCAATTCACTCCAGTATTCTTGCCTGGAATATTCCATGAGAAAATTCCATGACAGAGGAGTCTGGTGGGCTACAGTCCATGGGGTCGGAAAGAGTCAGTTGTCTGACTGAGCAACTGAGCATGCACACATTATATATAGAATATAAGGTAGTGGCATTGTATTAAAAAAAAAAAAAAAAACCCTCTGAATTCCAAAGCAAATCTAGCCCTAACGGTTTCAGATGTATTATAACCCAATCTTTAAAGCTTGAAAACTATTCTGTCTCTTTAAGATAACTTTGCACTTCTCTGCCTTGATTCTTTATATATTGGTTTTAAGGTTTAACTCTCAGAGAATCATTTTACTTACCTTGTTTCCCAGTTTGTGGGAACTCTTCACTGTCATCTTCATAAAATTGACAATTGTGGGTGAATAGTAGATCTGACTAAAAGGGGAAGTGGGTGTGAGTAAGGAGGAGAAGGAGGGGGAGGAAAGTCGTGGGGTAGCTGAGCTTTCAAGGGTAAAGAAAACCCTTTCTTTGGTAAGGTGACAGCAGGGTTCCAGACAGAAATAACTGCATGAAGGCGTGAAGCAACCCAGGGTGCCTAGACTGCTGAAAACAGCTGTGCTGGGTTGAGATGGGATGAGGGCTGTGTAGGAGCTGACCCTGGGAGAGCAGTGGAGTGAGTCAAGGTTTTCTCACAGCAAAGAAAACTATACTGTGAAAGTCAAACAGCCAAAAGTGCAGAGAGAATAGATTGAAAGAAAGTGAGGAGGAGGCTGGGGCCCAGGAAAGGCTTTGGCACATGTCTGAACTAGGCAGGGGGATGGAGAATGGAAGAAAAGAGAATCAAGAAAGTTTACAGCAGATACGCAAAAGGTCTTAGCAGAAGTTGGGCATGAAAGGAAGGGAGAGGAGTTAAATCTAAGTAATTGATCGCTGCTTCTAGAGCAAAGTTCACTAAGAAGAAAGTTACATTTGAATGTTCTTAACATCTGATTGCTTTTAATTTGAAATAAGAAAATTCTAATTTTACCAAAGTGGAGAGGGCCATGACCAACACACTATAGTAGGCAGTATGTGGGACTGGTGGGTCAGTTCAGTTCTTTATTGGAATCTGAATAAAAAAAAGTTTCCATCTCTAAACCTTAGTTTCTTTACCTGAAGAGCAGAGGTAGTGTCACCAGCATGGCAAGATTTGTGGAGGATGTTTATATTAAGTAAAAGAATATGTGTATGTGAAAATGTGAGCCACTCTCAAAGTATGTAAATGAATATCAGTTACATCTAATGCGGTTACTTGGATCAGAGAGGTTAAGGGTCTTCCCAAGGTTGCAGAGCAGTGATGATCCTGGGACCAGAGACTGACGCATGGTCACTGCTCCAGTCCCAATACCCCTAGAAAGGAAGAAACCATTTGGGCTTAGCTTGATAGATAGCAGAGGACAGAGACAGTGCAGAGAGTCTTGTGCTCACCATTCTGTTTTCCTGCACATAATTGGCCTTTAGTAGAAGATCAATTCTTTGCCTTATTTTATTTATTGTCAGCATGAATAATAAGTATAGAATCGACCATCACCCTTTAAATGTCAAGGAGTTTAGGCAGAGGGACATACCACAATTAAAAGCCTACTTAACAGGATAAACAAATACAATTCTCTTGAGGGTGCTTTGTCTCACTTGCCTTAGGTAGTTAACTTGCTGCAGACATTGAGAGGCAATTACTTGATTCAATAAATGATTCCCACTCTAACTTGTGGATGTCTATGCATACAATTTATTTTCAAGTTGGCCAGAAAATCTGAATTTATGTTTCTAATTGATATCAGTTGTTTCATCTGCCCTGTCAAACTCATGGCTCTGAAATATCAAGAGCATTTTTCTGTCACTGCCAGGGCTTAAAAATGACTAATACCAAGTCACTGCTGATGACCTCACATGGTCATTGACCAGCTAGCTATGATATGTCAACTGCTTATTTGGTAAGCTGGTGTTCACATAGATGAAAAAGCATTCTGATGATGTGTATTACCGGATAGGCAGGGGTACAGCTCTGCTTTGGCTTCTTATTATCTTTATAATCTTTTGAGGATTGCTAACTTAACTTCTGAGATGTTAGAGATCTTTGGAAATGGAAATGGAGAGGGAAAGTTCTCTCTTACGTAGAGAACTGGCACATAGTAGGTGACAAACTGGTACACAGTAGGTGCTCAATTAATGTGACATTTCTTGCTTTAGACAGAATGTGTTTCAGTTGGAAGAGCTTTACAACTTTCATTTACAATCTGCTTTCCAGTTCTCTTCTAGGTTTTCTTCTCATTTTCAAGGACTAGGGCTGGACTCCTGTTCTTTCTCTATAGGAATAGAACAGCCTGGACGTGGCCCCAGATTGCCCTTAATATCTAAAAGTGGAACCAAGACACATTTCAGCATTAATTCTAAAACCCCATATAGTCCTCCTTGAATCATATTCTTTGTACCAAATGGCTGAATTTTTACTGAGACCACTCAGACAAAACATTTGTTGATTTATTTTTTGTTTTATATCTAAAACATGTTTGTACATTTGGTTCATATACACTTGGTTTATACTTTTAAAGCTAAGTAGCAGGGTTACTAGGCTATGAGCTTCTTGAGTTACAGTCTTCTATCTAGCCTTAGCACAGGACTTAGAAAGAAGTACAGAGAATGTTTCTGATTTGTCTTATTTTAGGATTTTCCTACCCTCTGGTCACCTAATTGCAAGTATGACTCCCAAGTCAACTTATCTAGAGTCACTTATGTGACGTTTTGCTTTTAACATTTCTTGGATTTTTACTTTAGAGGCTCTGTTCCCTTCAATAACTCCCTAGTGTGACTCAGCAATTCTCAAATGACATGCTAAATACTGTCTAAAACACATTAAAAGTTTATCTCTGAGGAAAACTTAGGATAAGCAAAGTGCTTAAAAACAAAACAAAGACATGCAATTTAAAGTGTTTGTTCAGTTTACAAATACACTGGAGATTGCTTATTGGTAGGAAATGACCCGAGAAATGTTAGGCCAACTAATTTCATCCTCTCTCTTTTCCCATCTCCTTCCATACAGTTTTGATATGCATGTATAAAAATGATAGCTAACATTTATTCAGTATGAATAGCTAAAATAGTAGGAACTCTTGCTATGTGCCAGGCCTCAACCTAAAGGATTTTCATGTTTAACTATTTGTTCCTATAAAAATTGTATGCTGTAGGTGTTGTCATTGTCTCCATTTTATAATTGAGGAAACTTATGCTCACAAAAGTTCAGTAACTGGCCCAAGGTCACACAGCTGTTGTGTTGTATAGATAGGATTTAAATAGAAATACTAAAATTCTAAGTTAAAACAGTAAAAAGGGTCATATCAAATATATTATCCAAAGGATATAAGACTAACATCCACTGGAAAGGCATACTAGTCATGAACTTCCAATAAGATGTGTAGCCATGCATTTCAATGTCAAATGATAATGCCCTTCAAATGAGGCAAAATGAGAGTAACCATACATCTTCAGTTCAGTTCAGTTCAGTTCAGTCGCTCAGCCGTGTCCGACTCTTTGGAACCCCATCAATCGCAGCACACCAGGCCTCCCTATCCATCACCAATTCACGGAGTTTACCCAAACTCATGTCCATAGACTTAAATAGAAGAAAGTAGGGAAAACCACTAGACCATTCAGGTATGACCTAAATCAAATCCCTTATGATTATACAGTGGAAGTGAAAAATAGAATGAAGGGCCTACATCTGATAGATAGAGTGCATGATGAACTATGGAATGAGGTTCGTGACATTGTACAGGAAACAGGGATCAAGACCATCCCCAAGGAAAAGAAATGCAAAAAAGCAAAATGGCTGTCGGGGGAGGCCTTACAAATAGCTGTGAAAAGAAGAGAAGCGAAAAGCAAAGGAGAAAAGGAAAGATATAAGCATCTGAATGCAGAGTTCCAAAGAATAGCAAGAAGAGATAAGAAAGCCTTCCGCAGAGATCAATGCAAAGAAATAGAGGAAAACAACAGAATGGGAAAGACTAGAGATCTCTTCAAGAAAATTAGAGACACCAAGGGAACATATCATGCAAAGATGGGCTTGATAAAGGACAGAAATGGTATGGACCTAACAGAAGCAGAAGATATTAAGAAGAGGTGGCAAGAATACACAGAAGAACTGTATAAAAAAGATCTTCATGATCCAGATAACCACGATGGTGTGATCACTGACCTAGAGCCAGACATCCTGGAATGTGAAGTCAAGTGGCCCTTAGAAAGCATCACTGCGAACAAAGCTAGTGGAGGTGATGGAATTCCAGTGGAGCTATTTCAAATCTTGAAAGACGATGCTGTGAAAGTGCTGCACTCAATATGCCAGCAAACTGGGAAAACTCATCAGTGGCCACAGGACTGGAAAAGGTCAGTTTCATTCCAATCCCAAAGAAAGGCAATGCCAAAGAATGCTCAAACTACCGCACAATTGCACTCATCTCACACGCTAGTAAAGTAATGCTCAAAATTCTCCAAGCCAGGCTTCAGCAATACGTGAATCATGAACTTCCTGATGTTCAAGCTGGTTTTAGAAAAGGCAGAGGAACCAGAGATCAAATTGCCAACATTCACTGGATCATGGAAAAAGCGAGAGAGTTCCAGAAAAACATCTATTTCTGCTTTATTGACTATGCCAAAGCCTTTGACTGTGTGGATCACAAGAAACTGTGGAAAATTCTGAAAGATATGGGAATACCAGACCACCTGACCAGCCTCTTGAGAAATCTGTATGCAAGTTAGGAAGCAACAGTTAGAACTGGACATGGAACAACACACTGGTTCCAAATAGGAAAAGGAGTATGTCAAGGCTGTATATTGTCACCCTGCTTATTTAACTTATATTCAGAGTACCTCATGAGAAATGCTGGACTAGAAGAAGCACAAGCTGAAATCAAGATTTCTTGGAGAAATATCAATAACCTCAGATATGCGGATGACAGCACCCTTATGGCAGAAAGTGAAGAGGAACTAAAAAGCCTCTTGATGAAAGTGAAAGTGGAGAGTGAAAAAGTTGGCTTAAAGCTCAACATTCAGAAAACGAAGATCATGGCATCCGGCCCCATCACTTCATGGCAAATAGATGGGGAAACAGTGGAAACAGTGTCAGACTTTATTTTCGGGGGCTCCAAAATCACTGCAGATGGTGACTGCAGCCATGAAATTAAAAGACGCGTAATCCTTGGAAGAAATGTTATGACCAACCTAGATAGCATATTCAAAAGCAGAGACATTATTTTGCCAACAGAGGTCTGTCTAGTCAAGGCTATGGTTTTTCCTGTGGTCATGTATGGATGTGAGAGTTGGACTGTGAATAAAGCTGAGCACCAAAGAATTGATGCTTTTGAACTGTGATGTTGGAGAAGACTCTTGAGAGTCCCTTGGACTACAAGGAGATCCAACCAGTCCATTCTGAAAGAGATCAGCCCTGGGATTTCTTTGGAAGGAATGATGCTAAAGCTGAAACTCCAATACTTTAGCCACCTCATGGGAAGAGTTGACTCATTGGAAAAGATTCTGATGCTGGGAGGGATTGGGGGCAGGAGGAGAAGGGGACAACAGAGGATGAGATGGCTGAATGACGTCACTGACTTGATGGACATGATTCTGAGTGAACCCTGGGAGTTGGTGATGGACAGGGAGTCCTGGCGTGCTGCGATTCATGGGGTCGCAAAGAATCGGATGCGACTGAGCAACTGAACTGAACTGAACTGATGTTCATCGAGTCGGTGATGCCATCCAGCCATCTCATCCTCTGTCGTCCCCTTCTCCTCCTGCCCTCAACCCCTCCCAGCATCAGGGTCTCTTCCAGTGAGTCAACTCTTCGCATGAGGTGGCCAAAGTATTGGAGTTTCAGTTTCAGCATCAGTCCTTCCAATAAACACCTAGGACTGATCTCCTTTAGGATAGACTGTTTGGGTCTCCTTGCAGTCCAAGGGACTTTCAAGAGTCTTCTTCAACACCATAGTTCAAAAGTATCAATTCTTCAGTGCTCAGCTTTCTTCAAAGTCCAACTCTCACATCCATACATGACTACTAGAAAAACCATAGCCTTTACTAGACCGACCTTTGTTGGCAAAGTAATGACTCTGCTTTTGAATATGCTATCTAGGTTGATCATAATTTTTCTTCCAAGGAGTATGCGTCTTTTAATTTCATGGCTGCAATCACCATCTGCAGTGATTTTGGAGCCTAAAAAAATAAAGTCTGACACTGTTTCTGCTGTTTCCCCATCTATTTGCCATGAAGTGATGGGACCAGATGTCATGATCTTTGTTTTCTGAATGTTGATCTTTAAGCCAACTTTTTCACTCTCCACTTTCACTTTCATCAAGAGGCTTTTTAGTTCCTCTTCACTACTGCCATAAGGGTGGTGTCATCTGCATATCTGAGGTTATTGATATTTCTCCCAGCAATCTTGATTCCAGCTTGTGCTTCCTCCTGCCCAGTGTTTCTCATGATGTACTCTGCATAGAAGTTAAATAAGCAGGGTAACAATATACAGCCTTGACATACTCCTTTTCCTATTTGGAACCAGTCTGTTGTTCCATGTCCAGTTCTAACTGTTGCTTCCATACATCTCAGGCAACTCTAAGCTTGTGGTAGTCGCTTAGTCATGTCCAGCTCTCTGTGATCCCATGAACTTTAGCCTGCTAGGCTCCTCTGTTCATGGGAGTCTCCAGGCAAGAATACTGGAGTGAGTTGCCATTCCCTTCTCCAGAGGATCTTCCTGACCCATGGATTGAACCCTGGTCTCCCATGTTGCAGGCAGATTCTTTACCATCTGAGCTATCAGGGAAGTCCTTAAGCTTAGAGAAGAAAAATATAAAAAATCTCTATGATGATTATCAAATACTATATAAGCATTTAACATGTTAGTATATATTTATTTGACTTATATACTTATAAATTGTATGTGTACATGCATATGTGTGCATGTGTGTGTGTGTGTGTGTATCATATGTACCTAATACTTACAGGGCTATATAAGATATACATATATAAGGTGTATAGCACACGTCTCAGATGTCTATATATTCATCCTATACAGATGGATGGGTAATATAAGTATGTCATTGAAGAGTTCTGTTGCAGACACTTCTTCATCTCTTTAAGTACTCTGGCCATACCTCTCATTGTAATTACCTCTCCAGGGGCAAGTTCTACAGTCTTCCACAAATTTCTGACAGGTGTAATTTAGTATTTTCTTGTTTTAGGTCCTTCACATTTCCTGTCTTTGTGCATCTCTGAAACAGTTAGCACTCACAAATGAAATATGGGAGCAGGCATCCTGTACAACAATGTTGACCTATGAGACTGGTAGTGAAAGGAAACTGCCTCCCCCTTTCTTACCCAGGCTGATGATTCTGAGACACATTTCATTTTTTTTATTACCTCCCCTTTGAAACTCCTTTCCATCTCCCTCCCCATCCCACTCCTCTAGGCTGATGCAGAGCCCCTGTTTGATTTTTCATTTATCCCATAAAAAATGAGATATATTTCAAAAAGTTTCCCAAAGGCTCATGGTATGAAGTGACCAGTTGTCCATCAGGTGGCCAACTTAGGGTGCAGCTGCCTTAAGGGGTAGTTGGGTTTCCCTCTTTTCCTGCTATATTCCCCAACCCATTGCTTCTCCTTTTTGCAATCAGATTCTCAAATTAACTACTCATCATAAACCTCCACCACAAATTTTGCTTTGGGTGATACCAAGCTAAGACAGTACTATTATATTTTCTCTCTTCAATTATTTATTTTATTACTAAGATATAGTAAAAATTAGAACTTTAACAAGAAATGCTTTAAGTTTCATTGCCTGTCAAGGGTCATCGTTTCAGTTTATAGCTTTCAAAAATAAGAACTTTCTGTGGTAAAAGGTTTGCAGGCTGGAAAACATTTATTGGAGGCCAGCAATGGTCTGATGATCAGAGTCAGTGAAATAGTGATTTATGTCACATGTGTCTGGAAAACAAATTGAAGTCATTCTCCAAGCCAGATCCCTGTTTCAAGAAAAATTATATGGTATCATATACAAGTCCTAGTGGGAACATTTTGACTTTTAAAGGGCATGCGTTTTATTAAATGTATAGCATAACTATGTAAAATATTAATGAGGGTGATGTTGGCTCATTCGATACGAAAAAAATGGAGATGACGATGGATGAGTGTGGTGTGATATATTGTGATTCCGCTGTCAAGTGGCAGGTTTTTTTTTTTTTTTTTTTGCTCAATCAAGTTTAAATTCAGAATACCTCTCTGCCTGGCAAGCAAACTTTGCCATTTCTAACTGGCAATTAATAATTTGGGGAGTGGAGAAGGAAGAAAGCAGGTCAAAATGCCTTCATGAGGCATCTTGGTCATCGATTGTTTAGGATCCTTTAGGGCAGGGTTTTTCAACCTCAGCACTATTGCTATTCTCTGCTGGATAATTTTTGTTGTAAGGAGATGTCCTGTGCATTCTTGGATGTTTAGCAGCATCCCTGGCCTTGGCCCACTGGATGATGGTAATATCATGCCCCTCAAAGCCATGACAATCAAAAATGTCTATTCAGTTCAATTCAGTTCAGTTGCTCAGTCATGTCTGACTCTTTGCGACCCCATGAATTGCAGCACACCAGGCCTCCCTGTCCATCACCAACTCCCGGAGTTCACTCAGACTCAAGTGATGGAGTCAATGATGCCATCCAGCCATCTCATCCTCTGTCGTCCCCTTCTCCTCCTGCCCCCAATCCCTCCCAGCATCAGAGTCTTTTCCAATGAGTCAACTCTTCGCATGACGTGGCCAAAGTACTGGAGTTTCAGCTTTAGCATCATTCCTTCCAAAGAAATCCCAGGACTGATCTCCTTCCGAATGGACTGGTTGGATCTCCTTGCAGTCCAAGGGACTCTCAAGAGTCTTCTCCAACACCACAGTTCAAAAGCATCAATTCTTCGGCGCTCAGCTTTATTCACAGTCCAACTCTCACATCCATACATGACCACAGGAAAAACCATAGCCTTGACTAGACGGACCTTTGTTGGCAAAGTAATGTCTCTACTTTTCAATATGCTATCTAGGTTGGTCATAACTTTTCTTCCAAGGATTACACGTCTTTTAATTTCATGGCTGCAGTCACCATCTGCAGTGATTTTGGAGCCCCCAAAAATAAAGTCTGACACTGTTTCCCCATCTATTTGCCATGAAGTGATGGGACCAGATGCCATGATCTTAGTTTTCTGAATGTTGAGCTTTAAGCCAACTTTTTCACTCTCCACTTTCACTTTTATCAAGAGGCTTTTCAGTTCCTCTTCACTTTCTGCCATAAGGGTGGTGTCATCTGCATATCTGAGCTTACTGATATTTCTTCCGGCAATCTTGATTCCAGCTTGTGCTTCTTCCAGCCCAGCGTTTCTCGTGATGTACTCTGTATATAAGTTGCCAAATGTTCCCTATGGGACAAAATTGCCCCCAGTTGAGCAGCACTGCCTTAGGACGATGCAGATCCTGACTGACTGGAGTGTTGGGATGCTTTACAGCACAGAACAGACTGGTTCAAGTTCTTAAAATGAGATTCTTCTTAGAAGATCTGAGACAGTGAATCAGTCCAATTAAAGCAAGGTTTACTAATACCCCGCATATGTGAAGTAGATAAAAATAAGTAGCCTAAAACTTTTCTCTGACTTTGGTGGTACATGAGTCACCTAGGGAGCTTGCTTAAGATAGATGACTGCTAGGACTTCGCTGGTGGTCCTGTCATTAAGAATCCACCTGCCAATGCAGAAGACTCCAGCTCTAACCCTGGCTGGAGAACTGAGATCCCACATGCCATGGAGCAACTAAGCTGGTGTGCTGCAATTACTGAGCCCACGGGACACAACTAAAGAGTCCCCTGCACCACAATGAAAGATACACATGATGCAATGAAGATCCCATGTGCCACAAGAAAGACCCTATGCAGCCAAACTAATTAACTTAAAAAACCTATGCCTGAATCCCACCCTCAGCAACTATGAGTCAGTAATTCTCATGTCCCAATGAACCTGATTTGTTGTTGCTGCTGTTCAGTCGCTCAGTTGTATCTAACTCTTTGAGATCCCATGGACTGCAGCATGACAGGCCTCCCTGTCCTTCACTATCTCCTGGAGTTTTCTCAAATTCATATCCATTGAATCAATGATGCCATCCAACCATCTCATCCTCTCTCATCCCCTTCTCCTCCTGCCTTCAATCTTTCCCAGTATCAGGGTCTTTTCCAATGAGTCAGCTCTTCCAATCAGGTGGCCAAAGTATTGGAGCTTCAGCATCAATTCTTCCAATGAATATTTAGGGTTGATTTCCTTCAGGATTGACTAGTTTAATCTCCCTTCTGTCGAAGGAACTCTCTAGAGTCTTTTCCTGCACCACAGTTTGAAAGCATCAATTCTTTGGCTCTCTTTATGGTCCAACTCTCATAGCCGTACATGACTACTGGAAAAACTGTAGCTTTTACTATATGTACTTGTGTCAGAAAAGTGATGTCACTGCTTTTTAATACACTGTCTAATTTTATCACAGCAAGCATCTTTTAATTTCATGTCACCATCAGCAGTGGTTTTGGAGCCCAAGGAAATAAAATCTGTCACTGTTTCCTGATTTAATAAACCCAATACTTTGCATCTCCCATGATATCCCAGATAATCCTGATGCTGTGGGTTTGTGAGGCTACACCCTTTAAATAGTCTTGGGCTCAAAGTCAAAAGACCTTGACTCCAAGCAGTTCACTTAAACTCCATTTTTTTTTCTGTTTCAAGTAGAATGGGATAGATGGGATAGATGTGTGGATAAATAAGTAATAAAGGGAACAAGGGCCAGGATAGAAATACATAAAAGATCTTAACTGCCTTGTTCTCCACCACTGCCACACAGCTGCTGTCAAACAGCTGCACTCACAATGTATCCTTTGAATGAATTAGTGATGTACAACTCTGAGATTTAACTTGTATGCAGAGTACATCATGAGAAATGCTGGGCTGGAAGAAGCACAAGCTGGAATCAAGATTGCCAGGAGAAATATCAATAACCTCAGATATGCAGATGACATCACCCTTATGGCAGAAAGTGAAGAACTAAAGAGCCTCTTGATGAAAGTGAAAGAGGAGAGTGAAAAAGTTGGCTTAAAGGTCAACATTCAGAAAACTAAGATCATGGCATCTGGTCCCATCACTTCATGTGGAAACAGTGGAAATAGTGTCAGACTTTATTTTTTAGGGCTCCAAAATCACTGCAGATGGTGACTGCAGCCATGAAATTAAAATACGCTCACTCCTTGGAAGGAAAGTTATGATCAACCTAGACAGCATATTTAAAAGCAGAGACATTACTTTGCCAACAAAGGTCCATCTAGTCAAGGCTATGGTTTTTCCTGTGATCATGTATGGATGTGAGAGTTGGACTGTGGAGAAAGCTGAGCACTGAAGAATTGATGCTTTTGAACTGTGGTGTTGGAGAAGACTCTTAAGAGTCCCTTGGACTGCAAGGAGACCCAACCAGTCCATCCTAAAGGAGATCAGTCCTGGGATTTCTTTGGAAGGAATGATGCTAAAGCTGAAATTCCAGTACTTTGGCCACCTCATGCGAAGAGTTGACTCGTTAGAAAAGACTCTGATGCTGGGAGGGATTGGGGGCAGGAGGAGAAGGGGACGACAGAGGATGAGATGGCTGGATGGCATCACCAACTCGATGGACATGAGTTTGGGTGAAATCTGGGAGTTAGTGATGGACAGGGAGGCTTGGCATGCTGCAATTCATGGGGTCACAAAGAGTCGGATACAACTGAGCAACTGAACTGAACTGAAACTCCAAGAATATAAAATTGATTAAATATATATGGAAATACAAAATAATACAAAACTGGTAAATTGTTCAAATAAATATATGGTGTTATGTCGATAGATGAACCAGTAGTCAACAGTGACTGAGATCTTAGTATATGGAATGATACAAATCTGGGTTCAAGTCACATCCTACCAGTGTGACAGTGAGAAAGTTATTTAAATTTTCTAAGGCTCAGCTTCCTCAGTTGAAATAGCCTTGCAGAGTTCTTGTGAAGATTAAATAAGTGTTTAAAGTATATCTAACTCTAGTATACAGTGAGTGCTCAGTAGATCATAGCAACTAATATTATTATTGGTTTAGTGAATTGTTTGGGAGTCATTAACCAGTCCATTCTACAGGAGATCAATCCTGGGTGTTCTTTGGAAGGAATGATGCTAAAGCTGAAACTCCAATACTTTGGCCACCTCATGCGAAGAGGTGACTCATTGGAAAAGACTCTGATGCTGGGAGGGATTGGGGGCAGGAGGAGAAGGGGACGACAGAGGATGAGATGGCTGGATGGCATCACTGACTTGATGGACGTGAGTTTGAGTGAACTCTGGGAGTTGGTGTTGGACAGGGAGGCCTGGCGTGCTGTGATTCATGGGGTTGCAAAGAGTCAGATACGACTGAGCGACTGAACTGAACTCTAAGATAAAGAACATAGTATGAATAACACACACTGTTTGGAAATTGTAGCATTGTTTAATTTTTGTTGACTATTAATGTATGTGTTGTCTATTATTAATAAATACTTTGCATTATGATTTTTTGTGTGTTGTTTCTTCTACACATTTCGTTAATCCTTGGAGTCTATGAAAAGCAAAGTATTGTCAGAAGGCAAGATGAAAAAGCAAAAGTACAGCACATGTTGAGACTGCACGGCGATTACAGACTGTGTAAAGTGAGTTTCTCTTGTCTTACTTCCTATCCGTGTGGCACTGTTCATCCATGTGCACCGCCCGGCTTCTAGGACATCTCATGATATGTGGGTAGGCCAAAGAGGTGGTCTTTGAGGTTGCAGGTGTTCATATTTATGTTAATTTGGCTAAAGTAATTTGAGGTGCCCTTCTGTTACTTTCAAGTAAGTTGTTGGGATTGCAGGAGGTCAGCACTGGTTCCAGTTCTGGTTTTTTTCTGAGGTAGTCTCTTGAGACCACTTGGTTGAAGGATCACTCATAAAAAGTGATGATTGTCCTTTTTTCCCCATGTATAAAAACTATATGGGCCCAAGCAAATATTGTTTTCAGGCCTAAAACAAATGCCAAAGATAAATGTATGCTTCAGACACCTCTGTTGTAATGTACTTCACCATCTTCAGACTCTCTGCTTAAGTAGGTCATGTTTATATTATATGACCCTCATTAAAGTCACAGGTGATTGGAACAAGGCTGCACATCTTACTCAAAGAGAATCATGGACAGGCTGGCCAGTGACCAACTCCTTATGAGATCTGGCTCAGAAAGATGGACTGCGCTGTTCAGGTTCCGTTCTTGGGAATTTGGAATTTGGCAGTTTTGAACCTGAGTTAGAAGTAGGGGTAGAAAGTAATCAAATTCCTGATGTTGAGTTGATGACATGGCAATTCCAAGTGTACCTGAATAACACAAAAGAATGAAGAGCAGGGGATGAAGATGCCAGCAGGGCGACAGAGAAGCAGTTAGCAGCTGTGTAGTGAGAAGCAGGTGCCATGAGAGACAGGCTGTGGAGCTGAGAGAGTTCCAGTCCTGTTCTTTGGAAGTGCAATGCTACTAAGCACCATGCCAAGTGAAGTAGAGCTTCCTTTCCCAGAGCTGTTCTGAGGTTAGCCTCCAATCTTTCCAACCAGACAAGGTACCTGGAATACGTTATTGGGATTCAGAAGTGATTCTCATGGGTAGAGCCCCAGACTGTAACATTTCGACTAAAAACAAAACAGAAAATGATCTTTAGATGGGAAATATTCCTAGAAAGGAACATCAACTTGCAGAATGTAAATTCCAAGTCATCTGTTAATGTTTATAGGGAACAAACAACTCTCAGAGGCTCTATTTCTTAATTAATTGATTTTTCCCTCTATGAATGTTATTTTTGATAAATATAACATCTCCATATGCTATTAGATAGTCCATAAATCTTGTTTTTGTGGCTGGAGAAATCTTTGTGATGAATATGTGTATGGCCCTGGTGATGATGGTTTCACGGGTGTATACTTACCATCAAAGTCATCAAGTTTTATGCAAAAATAGGTACAACTCTTTATATGTCAATCATAACTTGATAAAGTGATTTTGAAAATCTTATTTTTGCTAATTGTAGTTTTTTTAAAAGAAGAGAAAACCACATTTTAAGATGACAGTAACATTTAAGGTCTAGTAGGGATCTATATTCAACTGTAGCCACATTTTTGGAAAGAGGGAAAAACAATGTGATAAAAGAGGAGGACATGACTGTAGTCTTAGAAGAAACTGAGGGGGATCTTGAAACAAACTGAGAACATTAAAAAGATATGCAAATCCTATACCAAATTGTATTGTCATCTTTCCCCTAAAAAGGGAACTCAGATTACAATGTCAGTTCAGAGACATAATCTGGGACTAATCAGAGATCAGCATGAACCTGCACAGCTTGGGAATGGCCTTCTCAATAGGCACTTGGTGTCTTACTGTCCATTTGTGCAAGATGGATGAGTGCAGGTGCCATAATAAGGCTGTGGCATTTGGTTATGATAATGGTCTCTGATGACCAAAGCGATCCATAAATTATAATTGAACTGCAATTGAGTGCAGTGGCATGTAACACAATTTATTCTAGTTACCTCATTCTAAATTCAAGCCTAGAAATGTTAACACAGGAGCCAAAAGGCAAGGCTGAGAGTTTTATAAGGAATCCTGCTCCTTCCTTCAGCTTCCTTTGTGATTTTTAATTGGGTGGTTTTAAGGATCAGAGCTTTACAAAATTGTCTCAAGATAATGGTCCTCCTAGTGGACAGATTTGCCTAGAATTTTAACAATAAGTGTCAAGTGGTAGAGAACAAAAATTTATTCATTCATTTCATAGACATTTCCTTGTTGCATAACTGTGTGTTGAAAATTGCCACACTGAGGCTCGCAGTCTGATGAAGGCATCAACTCATACAGATAATCTAGAACAATGTACAGTAATACGTGCAGTATGTTCATGGACATCTATAGAAATTCCTAACAAGGAGTTTCTAAAACTACCTGAAAGGGTCAAGGAAGGCTTCCTAAGTTCGGTGAATGATACCTAAGCCAAATCTTGAAGGATATGCAGGAGCTTCCCAGGCAAAGAAGGAGGAAGTGAAATGGTTCATGTTCAGAGACTAAATGAGCTGAACAACAGAGAGGCAACATGTGATACAAGAAAAATTCATCTAGTCTCAAAAGACAGGAGACTGCTGATTGACTTTAACCTGCCCAGTTTCCATTACCGTTCTACAAAGTAAGGACCTACTATGTCCTGAGGTACTTGTAAACTGTTGGGGTTACATATAAAGCATGAAGCCCACCCACTTACAAAATATAATCCTGTAGCAAAATGAATTAAAATAAAAAAAAATCATGGAAATATGAACAAAAGTCTGTGGAAGTCCTAAGGAAGAGGTGAAAATTAGTGACACTTTTATTAAGGAGACAACTTTCGAGCAGGCATTTGGCAAAGAAAGAATTTCTCAAGTAATGAAAGCAGGGATTCCATACTGTGAAATGGATAACTCATTTTCTCGAAGGAGGGAAATGCCTGGAGTAGTGCATTCTCCAGGAGAGGTTTGGGGAACCTAGTAGAAAAACCACAAACTGACCTTTCAAAGGAGACCAGGGAGTTTGTTATGTTTGAAGTCAAATTCCCACCACATTACTATATGGAGATTTTATGTTGATTCTGAGTGGCTTGTGGAGCGGTACAAATGGAGATTGTGGGAGAAGTAAAATCTACCTACTCCCTCTCCAAGACCCCATTCACCATGGAACTAGAGTTCTCTGGAGTTCTGGAAACATCTTCCCCCAGGACAGACAAGAAGGGCATGTCCTACTGGTAGAGCTAAAAACCACTGAAATGTTTCATATTACTTATCCATGGATGCTCAACAAATTATCCCAAACTTAGTGGCTTAAAACAACAACAATTATTATTATCTTATGGTTCCTATATGTCATGACATCCAGAGAAACTTAGATTTGGAATTCTGGCACAGCATTTCTTTTAGATTTTTAGTTAGAGGTTCACTGGGACTACAGTCTGTGAAGCCTTGACTTGGACTGGAGGTTGTAAATCCTCCAATGTGTGCCATTCTCATGGCTGGCAAGTGTGTTGGTGGGGGGCCTTATTTCCTCCCCTTAGGGTCTTTCCATAAGGTACTTAAAATATGGCAGCTGACTTCTAGAGTGGGCAATCCAAAGACCAAGGTGGAAGATACAATGTCTTTCATGACTAATTGTATTGGTCACATACCATCACTTCTACAGTACACTACTAGCTTTGCTTAGGTGTGGGAGGGGACTATACAAGGGCATGAATATCAGGGATGAGGATCATTGGAAGCCAAATTAGAAGCCAGCTACCATAATCTCTAAGTGTCCTATAGCCTCTTACCTCTTTACTGTACCTCCATGACTTTGCACATTCCCTTTACATGAATTTTCTTTTGTCTTTTCTTCTCTTTCAAGGGCTGGCCTGAAGCTCCCTTCCTCTGAAGAAGCATTGTTGACACAGACAGTACTTCACACAAATATCTATTTTAGAGTTTATATGTCTGAATACTTTTTACTTGGCTGATGGCAGGTCAAAGACACATTGGGACTGGCCTAAAGTTAGCACTCAAAAGTGCTGGATGAATGAATGAATGAATGAATGAATGCTTATTATGACACCGAAGTATATTTGGTTCAGTCACTCACTCATGTCTGACTCTGCGACCCCATGGACTGCAGCATGCCAGGCTTCCCTGTCCATCACCAACCATCTCACTCTCTGCCATCCCCTTCTCCTCCCGCCTTCAATCTTTTCCAGCATCAGGGTCTTTTCAAATGAGCCAGTTCTTCGCATCAGGTGGCCAAAGTATTGGAGTTTCAACATCAGGATCAGTCCTTCCAATTAATATTCAGGACTGATTTCCTTTAGGATGGACTGGTTGAATCTCCTTGCAGTCCAAGGGACTCTCAAGAGTTTTCTCCAACACCACAGTTCAAAAGCATCAATTCTTGGGTGCTCAGCTTTCTTTATAGTCCAACTCTCACATTCATATATGAGTACTGGAAAAATCATAGCTTTGACTAGATGGACCTTTGTCTGCAAAGTAATGTCTCTGTTTTTTAATATGCTGCCTAGGTTGGTCATAGCTTTCTTCCAAGGAGCAAGTGTCTTTTAATTTCATGGCTGCCATCACCATCTGCAGTGATTTTGGAGCCCCCAGAAATAAAGTTTCTCAAAAGTATATTGACGGTCTGTAATTTTCAGTTGCCCTCTGAGACTTCAGGATAAGTCTCAGGATGATCATTATGAACCACATTCTCTCCTATAAATAGATGACAGGAGTATGACAGGACTTGGCTGTCCTACTTGATAGGACTTGGCTCCATGCAAACTTTGCTTGGCATAATTCTCCTTACAAGTATCTTAATTACAAAATTCCAGTAGAGGCATATGATCATAAAATTCAAAAGTTACCCAAATATTATTGCAGACATTTATTTTAAAAAATGTCCTCATCTCACCAAATCTCATCAAATAAACCAAATAAAGAAGGCAAGGAAATTTCAAAGCGAGAGAACATTAACCCAAAACCAGAGGAGGGGAGGGAATGAAACTGTAGGATAAGAGCTAACAAATAAATAGCTGTTGGGGTGGGATACCATAATCACTGATTTGAAACATAAATTATTTTCAGCTTGGTTATCATTCTCCAAGCTATGCTTTATGTAACTATTCATGAAACGATTATGATGTATCTGCAAATTAAGAATTGTTTTTTTGAACTTTTTCACTCAAAATATATGGTAATTTGAATTGAGTCTTGACTGCTGCTTCCCTTTTAAATTCTCTCTGTGAAAAGCCTTGCTCAGCAAACCATAGGCATAAATATGGGATCAAGGGATTGAGAACTGCTTGGACCAAAGGGGAATTTTAAGAAAAATTGATTATTTGGGGCCAGGACCTAAGGACAGAGAAGTACTTCATTGATCTTGACCTGGGGTGCTAGTTCTTCATCAAGGCACCATAATAATCAGTCAGTCAGTTCAGTTGCTCAGTCATGTTGGACTCTTTGTGACCCCATGAACCAGGCCTTCATGTCCATCACCAACTCCTGGAGTATACCCAAACCCATGTCCATTGAGTCAGTGATGCCATCCCACCATTTCATCCTCTGTCTTCCCCTTCTCCTCCTGCACTGAATCTTTCCCAGCAACAGGGTCTTTTCAAATGAGTCAGCTCTTTGCATCAGGTAGCCAAAGTATTGGAGTTTCAGCTTCAACATTAGTCCTTCCAATGAAAACCCAGAACTGATCTCCTTTAGGATGGACTGGTTGGATCTCCTTGCTGTCCAAGGGAATCTCAAGAGTCTTCTCCAACACCATAGTTCAAAAGCATCAATTCTTCAGCGCTCAGCTTTTCTATAGTCCAACTCTCACATCCATACATGACTACTGGAAAAACCATAGCCCTGACTAGATGGACCTTTGTTGACAAAGTAATGTCTCTGCTTTTTAATATGCTATCTAGGTTAGTCATAACTTTCGTTCCAAGGAGTAAGCATCTTTTAATTTTATGGCTGCAATCACCATCTGCAGTGATTTTGGAGCCAAAAAAAAAAGTCAGCCACTGTTTCCCCATCTATTTCCCATAAAGTGATGGGACCAAATGCCATGATCTTCGTTTTCTGAATGTTGAGCTTTAAGCCAACTTTTTCACTCTCCTCTTTCACTTTCATCCAGAGGCTCTTTAGTTCCTCTTCACTTTCTGCTATAAGGGTGATGTAATCTGCATATCTGAGCTTATTGATATTTCTCCCGGCAATCTTGATTCCAGCTTGTGCTTCCTCCAGCCCAGTGTTTCTCATGATGTACTCTGCATAGAAGTTAAATAAGCAGGGTGACAATATACAGCCTTGATGTACTCCTTTTCCTATTTGGAACCAGTCTGTTGTTCCATGTCCAGTTCTAACTGTTGCTTCCTGACATGCATATAGGTTTCTCAAGAGGCAGGTCAGGTGGTCTGGTATTCCCATCTCTTTCAGAATTTTCCACAGTTTATTGTGATCCACACAGTCAAAGGCTTTGGCATACTCAATAAAAAAGAAAAAGATGTTCAGAAATAGATGTTTTTCTGGAACTCTCTTGCTTTTTCGATGATCCAGCGGATGTTGACATTTTGATCTCTGGTTCCTCTGCCTTTTCTAAAACCAGCTTGAACATCAGGAAGTTCATGGTTCATGTATTGCAGAAACCTGGCTTGGAGAATTTTGAGCATTACTTTACTAGCATGTGAGAAAAGTGCATTTGTGCAGTAGTTTGAACTTTTTTTGGCATTGCCTTTATTTGGGATTGGAATGAAAACTGACCTTTTCCAGTCCTGTGGCCACTGCTGAGTTTTCCAAATTTGCTGACATATTGAGTGCAGCAGTTTCACAGCATCCTCCTTCAGGATTTGAAACAGCTCAACTGGAATTCCATAACCTCTACTAGCTTTGTTCATAGCGATGCTTCCTAAGACCCACTTGACTTCACATTCCAGGATGTCTGGCTCTAGGTGAGCATGAGTGATCACACCATCATGATTATCTAGGTCATGAAGATCTTTTTTGTACAATTCTCTGTGTATTCTTGCCACCTCTTCTTAATATTTTCTGCTCTGTTAGGTCCATACCATTTCTGTCCTTTATTGAGCCCATTTTTGCATGAAATGTTCCCTTGGTATCTCTAATTTTCTTGAAGAGATCTCTAGTCTTTCCCATTCTATTGTTTTCCTGTATTTCTTTGCATGATCACTGAGGAAGGCTTTCTTATGTCTCCTTGCTATTCTTTGGAACTCTGCATTCAGATGCTTGTATCTTTCCTTTTCTCCTTTGCTTTTAGCTTCTCTTCTTTTCACTGTCTATTTCTCAGACAGTCATTTTGCTTCTTTGCATATCTTTTTCTTGGGGATGGTCTTGATCCCTGTCTCCTGTACAATGTCACGAATTCCGTCCATAGTTCATCAGGCACTCTGTCTGTCAGATCTAGTCCCTTAAATCTATTTCTTACTTCCATCGTATAGTCATAAGGGATTTGACTTAGGTCATACCTGAATGGTCTAGTGGTTTTCCCCATTTTCTTCAATTTAAGTCTGAATTTGGCAATAAGGAGTTCATGATCTGAGCCACAGTCAGCTCTGGGTCTTGTTTTTGCTCAGTGTATAAAACTTCTCCATCTTTGGCTGCAAAGAATATAATCAATCTGATTTGGTATTGACCATCATAGTAGTCAGCCTATTTAACCCTGTTTCTAGATTTCTTCTATTTGGGACCATGGCTCTCCTGACCCCACAGGACCCATGAAGCCATGATATAGGCAATCACAGTGAACTTCTCAGGCAAATCCATCCATGTGCCTCAGTGTCCCTATCTGTAAAATGTAGATAATAATACTATCTACTCCATGGGGTTGGTTACAGTAAGCACTATAAGTTTATTAAATATATTCTTTTTAGAAAATACCTCTAACACTTCACACCTTCCCTCTCTTTCCAGCTCTGCCATTCTCTTTCTCCTAACATTCCTCTCCTACCTTGAACTCCTTACATATGGCTAGTGTTTATTTAATAATTATTTCTTCTAATAAGCCTTTCTTGGTTCCTACCCTTCCTATGAACAGATTTCCTGCCCCTTCTAAGAGATTCTTAGCATTGGATGCTATATATGAGCATTCCAATAAAGACCAATTGCTAGTCTGGAAAATATTGGTTATTCATATGTAGCAGGTAGAAATGCCACCTCACAAACTCAGGTGTGCAAAAAAATTGATTGCATTTATTTATTCTTCAGAAACCACTGTGAAACTTGACCTTAGTCATCCTCAGGGTTAAGCCTAGATGGATTGCCTGGTGATGGGTAAGGACATCCAGTTTTTGGACCTGGGCATACCTGGTCTCCTTTGGAAACATCACCTGTGGCCCTGTGTGCTGAGACACTGCACACAGCATCCTTTCTGGGGTCTTGGCCCCTCATCAGAATGCTACTAGGAAGCCAAGCTGATCCCCACTGTGCCAGACTTTTTGTACTCCACCTTTCTCTTCCTGCAGCCCAAGTCTTTGTAGGGTAGGACTCTGATGAGTCCAACTCTCCCTTTACCTCCATGTCATTGTGCCGCTGCCACTGAACACACTCCATCCCTTTACTTTTTTCGCAAACCCCCAGACTCTCTGTGCTTATAAAGAAACAGCCAGGTGTTCTTGTCAGTGACTTCTGCTTTCTTCTTGGCCACATACCTTATCTGTGCAGTGAAGCACAAATAGCCTGTAGAAATGGGCCAAAGAGAAAAAGGGAAAATCAGAGACAGTAAACACACAACAAATGAAATAACTTCTCTAAATATCATCCAGTCCTACAAAGTTCCTAAAGCACGAGGTTCACAATGGATTTTCACACACTGCAGAGATGGAGTTCAAGGAGGACAGGGATCTCCTAAAGACCCTGCCCATGCCCATGAGCTTCAGGAGCTTAGCCCCAGCCCAGACCTTCCATATGCGGAAACCATACATAGGGGCCCGCTGCCTCTAGCTCACATTTGTATTCCAAGACTGGACCCAACCAGGGGGCCAAGCAGGGTACAAACAACAGCTAAATTAACTCAGCATCTCACATATCTTTTTCCATCAGGCAGTTGCCATTTAGGGGCATCTTGCTGGGAAAATCCACCCCTTTCTGCCAGCTGAGTCTCTGTATTTATGAGCAAGTGAACCTTTTACCAGCATTGCTTGGAAGATGCAGACAGTGTTCCCAGCTTTAGAAATATAGTTATTTGTCATCTGTCCTTTCTTCAGAGCTGATGAGGGATGTGTTTTCTTGTTATATCAGTGTGCTCATGCTCTACTTCTCTTGGTGTGATAAGATGACAGCTGCTGATGCTCTTGCCATCTGAGTGCGTGAACATGCCGGCAAAATCTGGGGGATGTTTGCTGGAAGAGGCAAGTGTGTGTGCATGTGTGACATATACAGTCACACATACATAGACACACAGAGTCACATGTGCACACACACACACACACACCAGCACATGCAACATCATTGGTGAAGTCTAGGCACAGATCAGCTTTACAAAGTTTTGTTCAAATATTTAAAAGTACAGCTTTCTGGCTTTACTCTTGGTAAAATGGTTCCTACTTTTCAGAACTGTTTTCTCTTTTGCCTGCTATTATCAGGCTGGTGGCTCAAGAAGGTAAAGAACTTGCCTGCAATGCAGGAAGTGCAGGAAACCCAGGTTCAATTCCTGAGTTAGTATTCTCACCTGGAGAATTCCATGGACAAAGGTGCCTGGTAGACTGCAGTCCATTGGGTCTCAAAGAGTTGGACAAGATGGAGCAACCAACACTTCTGAGGAAGACAACCCAAATAAAACATGATCTGTTGCATTTTCATCATAATTTATTATAATCATCCATTTAATTGTCTGGATTATCACTAAACCTAGGCATTTTTATGTCCAGCATCATCTTAAGAGCCTAGCCACAGCAGGTGTCAAAAACCTGAATGTACTTTTGCCACAATCATTAATTTGCATTTAGAACTTCTGGATGTGGTAACACCTAGTGTTAGTCTGGTATTACTGCTAGTCTCATGTTATTAAGTCTGTGTTTGCTTCATGCTGTCTGTAAGTCACAAAATTGAAAATGTTTTCCTTAGAGGGGTTAAGTGACTTGCCTGAGTCACCCAGCTGGCAGAGTTGGGATTCAAACACAGATCTTCCTCACTCCAGAGCAGCATTGCATCACAATCTCTTCCCAAAACTGAATTGTTGTATTCATCAACTTGCAAGCTAGGAGATGTCTAGAGAATGTCTGACCTCATCGCAGATGAGGACTAAAAAGGTTGAGTGATCTACTCAGTGGGGTAGCAGTAAGAAAAAATTACTGGGCAATCGTGGCTCCTACTCCTACCCTTGTAACAAATAATTATCTATTCTCTGCAGAGGGTAAGGAGCTCCACCAAATGCTGTGTGTGTGTGTTCAGTTGCTTGGTTGTGTCCAACCCTTTGCAACCCTTTGGGCCATAACCCACCAGGCTCTCTGTTCATGGGAGTTTTCAGGCAAGAATACTAGAGTGAGTTGCCATTTCCTCCTTCAGGAGATCTTCCCAACCCAGGGATTGAGTCAATGTCTCCTACGTTCCCGTATTGCAGGTGAATTCTTTACCACAGAGCCATTGGGGAAGCCCACCAAGTACTATGGGGCAAATAACATGTGGAAGGCAAGGCCCCTGTTCTTACGCAGCTATTGCCTGCAGAAAAATAAGGAACCGACAACCATAAAGTGCTGGCCCCAGTCAGAAGGCTTTGGGAATGGGAGGAAGGAGGAAGACACAGAAAGCCTTCTTGCCAGATGGTCATTTCCAGCTAAGTCTAATAAGCAGAAGAAAACCAGTCACTGAGGGTTTTGCTCTATTGTGATTCAGGAAACATCATCACTTCCTCCCATCGGGGTGCAGGTTCACCTGGCTTTCCTTTGCCATCAAATCACTATTGGAAGAGCCTTGTAGTCCTGGATTTCCAATAGGATAAGAGGCTCCTAAAGGACTGTCTAGAATTCAATTGAACATCAGCTGTCTACATTGATAAAAGGAGAAAGTTGTTAGGAGGACTGCATGCGAGGCAGATACTTTTGAAATTCTGTCTTCAGTGGCTTCGTTTGGTCAAATTTAATTCTGGATGTAGCTCAAGTAAGATGGTTACACAAAAGGAATTTTCCTTTGGATTAAGTTGAACTATTATAAATAGCAATAACCTGATATCATGATTTAAACTACAAACAAATTTCTGGCAAACATACATTCTTGATCTCCTTTTGGAGATCAGAACACATTGACCATGTGTTGCCTACTTCTATGGTGACCATATTCTAAAAGGAGGTGTCAGATTATCATCCTGCTTGAACCTTCAGACTTACATTTCCCTCAGAGTAATGCTCAATGGCCTTGGAAAGGCTGAAGGGTCTGTAGGTCAAGAGGCTTGAGTCAAAAGGCTTGAGAACTTCCCCCTTCCCAGCAGCCCTTCTACCTTCCTTCACAACTGAGTTGACAGATGTTCTGTACAAAAATATCAAAATACCAGCCAGGAATGGAGCATTGGTCACAGCTTAAAAATATTGTTTTGCTCATTTTAATAAGTTGTTTGCAATTATGCTTCATGAGATTTTTCAAGTTTTAGGAAAACAACCCATTGCAGTATTCTTGCCTGGACAGAAGAGCCTGGCAGGCTACAGTCTATGGGATCCCAGAGTCAGACATGATTGAGTGACTAGCCCTTTCACCTTTCTATAATTTTAGAGCAATTCTTGGTGTTGCTGAGGAAAACACAAATCTGAACAATTTTAAAATATTAATGCTTATAAACAAAGGAAAAGTCTTGAATTGTCCTCTTCGGTACTGGATGTTAGCAAGTGAACGCTACTCAGTAATCTTGCTCTAGACTGGACACTATACATGGTTGCCTGAAGCAGAGATTGGCTAGACACTACCAACTCCATTTCCTTTTTCTGGACATGTAGAAGAGTAGATGCCGGCAGAAAATCCGGGCCGCTCGGCCGCAGGCCGTCTCCAGCGATGCGGGATGTAGCGCCGGCGCCGCGGCCCCCAGCACAGCCCTATAAAAAAAAAAAAAAAGAAGAGTAGATGCCCAAGTTCTCTTGCAATGAAGTTGTGCCCATGTGGCTGAAGATCACCAGTGGAATGTGGAAGGAAGCACTATATATGTCTTGCAGACCAGACCATAAAGCCCTTGCATGATTGTCCTGTCTCCCTCTTTCTCTTTTACTGCAGCTCTGGATAGACCGAAGGAGTCTGAATCCCTAAGTTACCACAGGTAACTGCCCAACCCTGGGAAAAGAGTCATGCACAAGAAAGAAAGCTTTGTTATGTCATGAGATATGAGAGTTTCTGTTACTACAGCATAGCTGAGCATACCCTGACTAATACTTAGTCTTCTCTTGCCCCACCACGTGACACAGCAATGCTGAGTTGTGGCTGCTGCAGTGGATGCAATGGGTTATCACCCAGATCCCCTCCTTCAGGTCGGAGGAATTCCCTCCTTTAGCTCCTGGGAGTGTTGTCTGCCCCAGGCTCACAGCTGAGTGCTTCCCAGGCATTGCCTTTAGCCAAAAGGAATTTCCCTTCCCAATGGTACATGCCCCCTTACCAAGAAAAGCCCTGTCCTATAAGACTTAGCCCCCTTGCCTCAGTTTGAGACACTTTTGCAGAGCCATCCCAGTTCTAGACTCCCCATGAGGTCTGCCAAGACTTCTGCTGCAATTACTTTGCAGTTTAACTTGCTCAATTCTGCTTCCATATCCCTCAAAGTCTGTATTCCCATTTGGATGACTCCGCAGTAAGCTTCCTGCATGCAAATCTCTGACTCAGAGTTTGTTTCCTTAGGGAACCTGACCAGTGATACCCTTTATTTCCATAACATGCAGGATCTTCCTTTGTTTGATAGATTTACCTATGCTGTGCCTTCTGCTCTGAGCAATTCTGCACCACCCCACACATCGGATGCTTGCTGAGCCCAGTCATATTGGTCACTGACACCATCTGCAGTCCAAATATTATATCCTCCATCTCTGCTGCTCCTCTGATGAATGGTTCCAGCTGTATGCTCCTCTCACTGTACCTTCCTCCATTATAGCATTTATCCCAGGTATTGATTTTGGAGTTGTAGGCATGGCTGTTGCCCCTTAGACAATAAAATCACAGGCAGCAGACTGAAGTCCTATCTCTCAGCCCAGGGCTTAACACAATGCCTTAAACTTCCATGATCATCAGCACTGGAGAGATCAGCATTCTCCAGTGCTCACTGGGCATGGAGGGTTTTGGGGAAGACCACTAGGGCAGGGTAACTTTTGTAGATATTAATTTGTATTTGTTCTCTGTCTTAAAAGATTTGGAAAGGACGAGAGTCTTCCTACTTCCCTCCTCCAGGGGACCACGTTTTGTCAGAACTCTTCACTATGATCCATTAATCCTGGGTGGCCCTGCAGGGCATGGCTCATAGCTTCACTGAGTTACACCTGCCCCTTTGCCATGACAAGGCTGTGATCTATGAAGGGGTCAGTGAGTTCAGATTTTCTTAAATACTTGGAAGAGAGGCTGCTCTCCAGAAACTTAGAGTCTTGATAGATGGTGAGAATAAAAATTTGAGGAAACAAGATAAAGACTTCCTAAACCATTCAACATCACAATAATCTAAGTCTATTCAGACTTAAATTGAAGAAAGTAGGGAAAACCACTAGACCATTCAGGTATGATCTAAATCAAATCCCTTATGATTATACAGTGGAAGTGAGAAATAGATTTGAGGGCCTAGATCTGATAGATAGAGTGCTTAATGAACTATGGAATGAGGTTCGTGACATTGTACAGGAAACAGGGATCAAGACCATCCACATGGAAAAGAAATGAAAAAAAGCAAAATGGCTGTCTGAGGAGGCCTTACAAATAGCTGTAAAAGAAGAGAAGCGAAAAGCAAAGGAGAAAAGGAAAGATATAAACATCTGAATGCAGAGTTCCAAAGAATAGCAAGGAGAGATAAGAAAGCCTTCCTCAGAGAATAATGCAAAGAAATAGAGGAAAACAATAGAATGGGAAAGACTAGAGATCTCTTCAAGAAAATTAGAGATACCAAGGGAACATTTCATGCAAAGATGGACTCGATAAAGGACAGAAATGGTATGGACCTAACAGAAGCAGAAGATATTAAGAAGAGGTGGCAAGAATACACAGAAGAATTGTACAAAAAAGACCTTCACGACCCAGATAATCATGATGGTGTGATCACTGACCTAGAGCCAGACATCCTGGAATGTGAAGTCAAGTGGGCCTTAGAAAGCATCACTACAAAGCTAGTGGAGGTGATGGAATTCCAGTTGAGCTATTCCAAATCCTAAAAGATGATACTGTGAAAATGCTGCACTCAATATGCCAGCAAATTTGGAAAACTCAGCAGTGGCCACAGGACTGGAAAAGGTCAGTTTTCATTCCAATCCCAAAGAAAGGCAATGCCAAAGAATGCTCAAACTACCGCACAATTGCACTCATCTCACATGCTAGTAAAGTAATGTTCAAAATTCTCCAAGCCAGGCTTCAGCAATACGTGAACCGCGAACTTCCAGAAGTTCAAGATGGTTTTAGAAAAGGCAGAGGAACCAGAGATCAAATTGCCAACATCTGCTGGATCATAGCAAAAGCAAGAGAGTTCCAGAAAAACATCTATTTCTGCTTTATTGAGTATGCCAAAGCCTTTGACTGTGTGGATCACAATAAACTGGAAAATTCTGAAAGAGATGGGAATACCAGACCACCTGACCTGCCTCTTGAGAAACCTATATGCATGTCAGGAAGCAACAGTTAGAACTGGACATGGAACAACAGACTGGTTCCAAATAGGAAAAGGAGTACGTCAAGGCTGTATATTGTCACCCTGCTTATTTAACTTCTATGCAGAGGACATCATGAGAAACGCTGGGCTGGAAGAAGCACAAGCTGGAATCAAGATTGCCGGGAGAAATATCAATAACCTCAGATATGCAGATTACACCACCCTTATGGCAGAAAGTGAAGAGGAACTCAAAAACCTCTTGAGGAAAGTGAAAGTGGAGAGTGAAAAGTTGGCTTAAAGCTCAACATTCAGAAAACAAAGATCATGGCATCTGGTCCCATCACTTCATGGGTAATAGATGGGGAAACAGTGGAAACAGTGTCAGACTTTATTTTTTTGAGATCCAAAATCACTGCAGATGGTGACTGCAGCCATGAGATTTAAAGATGCTTACTCCTTGGAAGAAAAGTTATGACCAACCTAGATAGCATATTGAAAAGAAGAGACATTACTTTGCCAACAAAGGTTCGTCTAGTCAAGGCTATGATTTTTCCTGTGGTCATGTATGGATGTGAGAGTTGGACTGTGAAGAAAGCTGAGCGCCAAAGAATTGATACTTTTGAACTGTGGTGTTGGAGAAGATGCTTGAGAGTCCCTTGGACTCCAAGGAGATCCAACCAGTCCATTCTGAAGGAGATCAGCCCTGGGATTCCTTTGGAGGGAATGATGCTAAAGCTGAAACTCCAGTCCTTTGGCGACCTCATGCAAAGAGTTGACTCATTGGAAAAGACTCTGACGCTGGGAGGGATTGAGGGCAGGAGGAGAAGGGGACGACAGAGGATGAGATGGCTGGATGGCATCACTGACTCGATGGACGTGAGTCTCAGTGAATTCCGGGAGTTGGTGATGGACAGGGAGGCCTGGTGTGCTGTGATTCACGGGATCACAAAGAGTTGGACACAACTGAGCGGCTGAACTGAACTGAACTGAACTGATGCTGCAACCACTAACACTGAAGAAGCTGAAGCTATCTAGATGTATAAAGGCTTATAAGACCTAGAAGTAATGCCAAAAAAAAAAAAAAGGTGTCCTTTGCATCATAGGGCCTTGGAATGCAAAAGTAGGAAGTCAAGCAATACCTGGAGTAGCAGGCAAGTTTGGTGTTGGAGTACAAAATGAAGTAGGGCAAAGGCTAGCAATTTTGTCAAGAGAACACACTGGTCATAGCAAACATCCTTTTCCAATAACCCAAGAGATGCTTCTACACGTGGACTTCACGAAATGGTCAATATTGAAATCAGATTAATTATACTCCTTGCAGCCAAAGATTGGAGAAACTCTATACAGTCAGCAAAACAAGATTGGGAGCTGACTGTGACTCAGATCATATGCTCTTTATTGCAAAATTCAGGCTTAAATTGAAGAAAAGTAGTGAAAACTACTAGATTCAGGTATGACCTAAATCAAATCCCTTATGATTATGCAGTGGAGGTGACAAATATCTTCAAGGGATTACATCTGGTAGACAGAGTGCCTGAAGAACGAAGGATGAAGGTTCATAACGTTGTACAGAAGTCAGTGACCAAATCATCCCCAAGAAAAAGAAATGCAAGAAGGCAAAGTTGTTGTCTGAGGAGGCTTTACAAATAGCTGAGAAAAGAAGAGAAGTGAAAGGCAAGGGAGAAAGAGAAAGATACACCCAACAGAATGCAGAATTCCAGAGAATAGCAAAGAGAGATAAGAAAGACTTCTTAAATGAACAATGCAAAGAAATAGAGGAAACCAATATAATGGGAAAGACTAGAGATTTCTTCAAGAAAATTGGAGATATCAGTGGAACATTTTGTGCAAGGAAGGGCATGATAAAGGACAGAAATGGTAAGGACCTAACAGAAGCAGAGAGATTAACAAGAGGTGGCAAAAATACATAGAAGAACTATGAAAAGAATGTCTTAAATAACCCAGATAACCACAACACTATGGTCACTCACCTAGAGCAAGACATCCTGGAGTATGAAGTCAAGTGGTCCTTAGGAAGCATTACTATTAACAAAGCTAGAGGAGGTGATAGAATTCCAGCTGTGCTATTAAAAAATCCTAAAATATGGATGCTGTTAAAGTGCTGCACTCATTATGTTAGCAGATTTGGAAAACTCAACAGTGGCCACAGGACTAGAAAAGATCAATTTTCATTCCAATCCCAAAGAAGGAAGCTATCAAAGATTGCTCAAATTACCATACAATTGTGCTCATTTCACATGCTTATAAAGTTATGATCTTATAAAGCCAAAATCTTTCAAGCTAGGCTTCAGCAGTACGTGAACCAAGAACTTCTAGATGTACAAGCTGAGTTTAGGAAAGGTAGAGGAACCAGAGATCAAGTTGCCAACATCTATTGAATCATAGAGAAAGCAAGAGAATTCTAGAAAAACATTTATTTCTGCCTCATTGACTATGCTAAAGTCTTTGACTGTGTGGATTACAACAAACTGGAAAAATTTTCAAGAGATGGGAATACCAGACCACCTCACCTGTCGCCTGTGAAACCTGTATGTGGGTCAAGAAGCAACCGGTAGAACCTTACATGGAACAGCTGACTGGTTCAAAATTGGGAAAGGGGTAAGACAAGACTGTATATTATCACCTTCTTAATTTAGCTATGTGCAAAGTGCATCATGAGAAATGCCAGGCTGGATAAGTCACAAGCTAGAATCAAGATTGCTAGGAGAAATATCAACAACCTCAGATATGCAGATGATACCACTCTAAGGGCAGAAATTGAAAAGGAACTAAAGAGCTTCTTGATGAGGGTGAAAACCTGGCTTAAAACTCAACATTCAAAAAACTAAGATCATGGCATCAAGTTCCATCACTTCATGGCAAATAGAAGGGGAAAATTTGGAAACAGTGGCAATTTTCTTGGCCTCCAAAATCATTGAGTATAGTGACTGCAGCCATGAAATTAAAAGACGCTTGCTCCTTGGAAGCAAAGCTATGACAAACCTAGATAGCATATTAAAAAGCAGAGACATCACTTTGCAACAAAAGCATGTATAGTCAACACTATGTTTTTTCCAGTAGCCATGTACAGATATATGAGTTGGACCAGAAAGAAGGCTGAGTGCCCAAGAATCAATGCTAAAAACAAGACTGGGAGCTGACTGTGGCTCAGATCATAAACTCCTTATTGACAAATTCAGACTTAAATTGAAGAAAGTAGGGAAAACCACTAGACCATTCAGGTATGACCTAAATCAAATCCCTTATGATTATATAGTGGGAGTAAGAAATAGATTTAAGGGACTAGATCTGATAGAGTGCATGATGAACTATGGATGGAGGTTCGTGACGTTGTACAGGAAACAGGGATCAAGACCATCCACATGGAAAAGAAATGAAAAAAAAAACAAAATGGCTGTCTGAGGAGGCCTTACAAATAGCTGTGAAAAGAAGAGAAGTGAAAAACAAAGGAGAAAAGGAAAGATATTCCCATTTGAATGCAGAGTTCCAAAGAATAGCAAGGAGAGATAAGAAAGCCTTCCTCAGTGATCACTGCAAAGAAATAGAGGCAAACAACAGAATGGGAAAGACTAGAGATCTCTTCAAGAAAATTAGAGATACCAAGGGAACATTTCATGCAAAGATGGGCTCGATAAAGGACAGAAATGGTATGGACCTAACAGAAGCAGAAGATATTAAGAAGAGGTGGAGAGAATACACAGAACTGTACAAAAAATGTCTTCATGACCCAGATAATCATGATGGTGTGATCACTGACCTAGAGCCAGACATCCTGGAATGTGAAGTCAAGTGGGCCTTAGGAAGCATCACTATGAACAAAGCTAGTGGAGGTGATGGAATTCCAGTTGAGCTGTTTCAAATCCTGAAAGATGATGCTGTGAAAGTGCTATACTCAATATGCCAGTAAATCTGGAAAACTCAGCAGTGGCCACAGGACTGGAAAAGGTCAGTTTTCATTCCAATCCCAAAGAAAGGCAATGCCAAAGAATGCTCAAACTACCGCACAATTGCACTCATCTCACAATGCTAGTAAAGTAACGCTCAATGTTCTCCAAGCCAGTCTTCAGTAATATGTGAACCATGAACTTCCAGAAGTTCAAGCTGGTTTTAGAAAAGGCAGAGAAACCAGAGATCAAATTGCCAACATCTGCTGGATCATCGAAAAAGCAAGAGAGTTCCAGAAAAACATCTATTTCTGCTTTATTGACTATGCCAAAGCCTTTGACTGTGTGGATCGCAATAAACTGGAAAATTCTGAAAGAGATGGGAATACCAGACCACCTGACCTGCCTCTTGAGAAACCTATATGCATGTCAGGAAGCAACAGTTAGAACTGGACATGGAACAACAGACTGGTTCCAAATAGGAAAAGGAGTACGTCAAGGCTGTATATTGTCACCCTGCTTATTTAACTTCTATGCAGAGTACATCATGAGAAACGCTGGGCTGGAGGAAGCATAAGCGGGAATCAAGATTGCCGGGAGAAATATCAATAACCTCAGATAGGCAGATGACAGCACCCTTATGGCAGAAAGTGAAGAAGAACTAAAAAGCCCCTTGATAAAAGTGAAAGAGGAGAGCGAAGAAGTTGGCTTAAAGCTCAACATCCAGAAAACGAATATCATGGCATCTGGTCCCATCACTTCATGGGAAACAGATAGGGAAACAGTGTCAGACTTTATTTTTTTGGGCTCCAAAATCACTGCAGATGGTGATTGCAGCCATGAAATTAAAAAACGCTTACTCCTTGGTGAGGCATCGTGCCTGGCACATTACAACAAGTGCTCGACTATCACATTCATGGAGATCCAGACTGCCGTGTGCTTGCTGCTACCTGGGGAGCTGGCCAAGCACACCGTGTCCGAGGGCACTAAGGCTGTCACCAAGTATACCAGCTCCAAGTAAATATAGTATGCCTGGCCCCTGTTAACAGAGAAGGCAATGGCACCCCACTCCAGTACTCTTGCCTAGAATATCCCATGGACGGAGGGCCTGGTGGGCTGTAGTCCATGGGGTCGCTAAGAGTTGGACACGACTGAGTGACTTCACTTTCACTTACTCCTTGGAAAGAAAGTCATGACCAACCTAGATAGCATATTAAAAAGCAGAGACATTACTTTTCCAACAAAGGTCTGTCTAGTCAAGGCTATGGTTTTTCCAGTGGTCATGTACGGATGTGAGAGTTGGACTGTGAAGAAAGCTGAGCGCTAAAGAATTGATGCTTTTGAACTGTGGTGTTGGAGAAGACTCTTAAGAGTCCTTTGGACTGAGAAGAAGTCCAACCAGTCCATCCTAAAGGAAATCAGTCCTGGGTATTCATTGGAAGGACTGATGCTGAAGCTGAAACTCCAATATTTTGGCCACCTCATGTGAAGAATTGACTCATTGGAAAAGACCCTGATGTTGGGAGGGATTGGGGGCAGGAGGAGAAGGGGACGATAGAGGATGAGATGCCTGGATGGCATCACTGACTCGATGGATATGAGTTTGAGTAGACTCCAGGAGTTGGTGATGGACAGGGAGGCCTGGTGTGCTGCGATTCATGGGGTCGCAGAGTCAGACACAACTGAGCGACTGAACTGAACTGAACTGACTGATGGAGAATATTCTTGAGAATCGCTTGGACAGCAAGGAGATCAAATCAATCAGCCCTAAAGGAAATCAACCCTGACTATTCATTGGAAGGACTATTGCTCAAGCTGAAGCTCCAATACTTTGGCGACCTGATGCAAAGAACTGACCCTCTGGGAAAACACCTTGATGCTGGGAAAAACTGAAGGCAAAAGGAGAAGTGGGCAGCAGAGGATGAGAAGGTTAGATAGAATCACTGACTCAATGGACGTGAATTTGAGGAAATTTCAGGAGACACTGGAGGATAGAGTAGCCTGTCCTGCTGCAGTCCATGGAATTGAAAAGAATCAGACATGACTTAGCAATGGATAAACAACAAAACTCAGTGAGGTTATGTTACATAGCAGGGAGAGAGGGAGTGCCTTTGAAATATTCTCAGTACGTAAAAGAGAATGGAGGCAGTGGTTTCCCCAAATACTGGAGCCTATGGTTCTGCCCCTGGTAGTCAGATGTGGAGGGACTCTGGCTATGGTGCTTAGAAAGTGGACTCTTGGGAATGGGGAGAATCCAGAGCAATCAGTGATAATATTTTATGTCCTGTGGCCCCATTATCATAGAAATGCAAATCCGGATTTTTTTTTATTTTGAAAATATTTTAACACTTCTTATATAAGAGGTTATAGTTGAAAATTCACCCTTAATAAATTAATACTCAAAACAAACTAGACTGAACTTCTCTAAAGGTGAATGTGTTTCTTTAATTGCCTGCCTCTCTCATGTCATCCTAGTTAGAGGCCTCTGAGATGAGTAATACTTTCTCCAAGGCTTGACAGCCTCCTCCACTTCCTTTGTTCTCCTTGCAAAATATTTTTCTCACAGAAAATGCCCTTCTCTACATCCGGCATATTAAACTAACCTTGGAAGCGCACATCTGAATATATTATTTGGAGGTTTATTTACAGTCTGCCTTATAATTATAATAAAGGTTACCCTTTATTCCCTTGCAGATTGATAAACTGTTTGGGATTTAGGGCTTTGGGTGGGTGAATGCTGTTTTGGGGTGAAGGAGACAAATAGATTTGTGGCATCTTAACAAGAGCCACCTGTCTTGGGAAGCCTCTGTGTCATCTGGCAATTTCACCACCTCATTAGTGATATTGTACCTACACACATCACCAACACTTAAGAAAATAATGTTATTCCTGACTGCTGTGGGAGAGGATCACTTAGTATGTAGGAAAATGAGCTAGCTAGAGCTTGCAGACAGTTCTGTATCATGGATAGTCTAGCCTATTGAAATGTCTAGCCTTTAAATTATACAGAAGTGACCATAAATTCACAATGTCATGGTAATCAAAGTAGTCATGAGGTGAATAAAATGAGGCCTCCCAAGGTCTTGTGAGGAAGAGGAGCTTTGGGCTTCCTTCCTTATGTGGGCTGGATGGGTTCCATGTCTTTCTCTCCTTGAATGTCTTCTCTGCCTGTCTCCATCTCTTCATACTTGACTCTTCCAGTCAACATCTCTCTTATTAATTCATGTATCTAGCCAATTTTGATCATCTGCTCCATTTTGAGCATCTGCTCCATACTAAGATGCCTCAGGAAAAGAGACACAGGAGAACCTTTCCAAAACATGCATTCTATTCTCTCCTAGCTCCAGAATCCCTGGTCTGCTTCTGCTTGATCACATTCTACTTTCCACTCTGAGTGTTAATTACCTTCATGCTGTCTTTGCCCCTTTATCATGAGCTTCCTGAGGACAGAAAATATGTTTTGAGCTTTGTCATCTCTTCAAGAACCACATGCATATGAAGTACCGAGTTCATACTTAGTTAATGCCAGAGGAATCAGAACTAATCACCAAGATAGCCTTACCCCTAAGGGCCTGCAAATGCTCTGGGCAACTGATCTGATACGGAAGAATGGATTTTACAAGCTAGGATCTTTGTTAGATATTCATTCCAGAGTTGAGAACCCATGGGGTTTTGGACAATTTGAACAACTTAAACTTAAGTCAGTGACATTATAAACCCCGGAAAGAGGGCATTTCCGAGAGAACTAGAGCAGAGAAGTTGCCCGATCAGAGCTGTCTTAGGTACAAAATAAGTTCAGTTCCCCCCTCCTACTTCCTCAGTCCTGCTGCTCCCCAAAGCTTTAAATAACTAGCCAGAACAGCTTTAGTCACTCTGAAAAATTTATGTAACTTCTGATAAAGTCTAGCCCCAACATGCCTCTCACACTGTGCTGACTCATTTGCTCAAAATATGCCTGACCAGTGAGGCAGAAATAATGATTCTTACTGGCTTTTAACTATCAGTCTCCCCAGTTCTGTTTCCCTCACCTCAGTCCTAGGGGCAGATGCTAATTTGGTACAGAAGAAAAAAAAAGTACTCCTGCCAATTTCCATTCTGGAATGACTGAAGAAAGAAAATGTACATGATTATGTTAAAGGCTCATATATTTATATGAAAGTGTCATTCACAACCTCCACCCCCACTTCACACTCCACCATCACTTCCATTGCCAGATAATTGTTTCAACCTAATTGCATCTTGGAGTTATGCCATTGCCCTATATTAAAAGAAGTTAAACATCATGGCAAGGAAATTCAAAATAACATCTTCTTTACAGAAACTTTCAGAAATACCTTTCTGCTTTGTTATGCGGAATAGCTGTGAATTGACAAAGCAGTTGATTTGATTTAACTTGTGCTAGAAATATTGCAAAAAGTGTAACTAATTCAGTTTCTCTCTCTATACTGGGTTTCTGAAAGGTTACAGCCAATATTTGTACCCCATTTGCAAAGAGCGTAGGTCTCTGAGAGGCACGGTTTTGTTTAACTCTCACTTCTGCTTCCATTTCTTATTCATGCCCCTTTGGCCCTTTCTTTGTCTTCTGCCTTAATCTTGTCTTGGAGTGTCTTCTAGATCCTTGAAAAATGCCTAGACACTTTATAGAAAAGGAAAGGGCATACCAAAAACTTGATGAGCACTTTATTTGAACTCTTCCTACTTCTGAAAGATAAATCAAATCATTCAAATATAACAGTCATTATGGTCAAATGAGGGCCAAGATTTAGGAGCACATATTTTGCTTTTCTGTTTGTCGAGACCAGATGGAGAAGGAAAGAATCAGTCTGCAAGCAATCATCACACAATACCTGCCTCCATCTTCCAAAATGATACTGCCTCTATTTTCTCCCAAGGATGATTGGTGTTCAGAGGTGCTTGATGTCCTTGACCTATTCTTTGTAGGAATTAAGGTTCAGAACACAGGTGCTCATATTAATCTATGTATTGAGTGATACCTGGGCAGGCTCTTACATATTGACTATGATTCATGCTTTCATATTAATTCACAATTGAAAAATGGAATTGATTTTACCTTGATACTTTACCATTTAGAACTAAGCTGTGCCATGCAACCGTTCCTTAAATCTTACAAGAAAAACTTGGAAAAATCTGGGATCTTACAATGCTAAAGATATAGAGACCTTTGTAGTCATCTGTTGTTCCAAACATAAATATGTGTATGTGGGTGTATATGTTATTGAACTTAGTTGCAAAATTAGCATATGCTTGATATAAGAATATCAAACTACCCTGAAATATGAGAAATATAATGTAAGTATAATCATCCCTAGTCATACTTCTCAGGATAAGCACCATTAATAGGAGCTTGCATTCATTCATTCAGAAAATTTATTGGCCATCAATTATGCATTAAACTCCGTAGATCAAGACAGGGATTTAAAAATCAATAAATAGATATACAAAATAACATCAGTTAGTCATAAGTGCTACAGAGAAAAATAAAGTACAGTGGTTTAGAGTAGACTTGAGAGTGACAAGTGAGATCTCCGGGGAGAAGATGACTACATGACAATGGGAGCAGCAGAAGCAAGCCCCACAGGAGTGTGCTAGGCGCGTGCTCAGACCAGATCAGATCAGATCAGTCGCTCAGTCGTGTCCGACTCTTTGAGACCCCATGAATCGCAGCACGCCAGGCCTCCCTGTCCATCACCAACTCCCGGGGTTCACTCAGACTCACGTCCATCGAGTCGGTGATGCCATCCAGCCATCTCATCCTCTGTCGTCCCCTTCTCCTCCTGCCCCCAATCCCTCCCAGCATCAGAGTCTTTTCCAATGAGTCAACTCTTTGCATGAGGTGGCCAAAGTACTGGAGTTTCAGCTTTAGCATCATTCCTTCCAAAGAAATCCCAGGGCTGATTTCCTTCAGAATGGACTGGTTGGATCTCCTTGCAGTCCAAGGGACTCTCAAGAGTCTTCTCCAACACCACAGTTCAAAAGCATCAATTCTTTGGTGCTCAGCTTTCTTCACAGTCCAACTCTCACATCCATACATGACCACTGGAAAAACCATAGCCTTGACTAGACGAACCTTTGTTGGCAAAGTAATGTCTCTGCTTTTCAATATGCTATCTAGGTTGGTCATAACTTTCCTTCCAAGGAGTAAGCGTCTTTTAATTTCATGGCTGCAGTCACCATCTGTAGTGATTTTGGAGCCCAGAAAAATAAAGTCTGACACTGTTTCCCCATCTATTTCCCATGAAGTGGTGGGACCGGATGCCATGATCTTCGTTTTCTGAATGTTGAGCTTTAAGCCAACTCTTTCACTCTCCTCTTTCACTTTCATCAAGAGGCTTTTGAGTTCCTCTTCACTTTCTGCCATAACAGCCAATGGGCGGAAGTAGTTAAGATGCTCTGAGGAGGAGGGAGAGTGTACAGAATGTGGTTAGAAATGTCAACAGTGGTGGTGGTGATTTAGTTGCTAAATTATGTCTGAGTCTTGCAACCCCGTGCACTGTAGCCTGCCGGGCTCCTCTATCCATGGGATTTCCCAGACAAGAATACTGCAGTGGGTTGCCATTTCCTTCTCTCAGAGGCAGATTTTTTTTTTTTAAGTCCCTGAGACATTGTAAGGAGACTTGTTTTTTCTAAATGCCAAGAGAAACGATTGGGTGGTTCTAAATGGGAGAGTGGCATCTTTAATAGCCAAAAAGCTTTTGTGTGGGGAGAAATGATCTAGGAGAATGCCAAGGGGGTATCCTTGAGAATACTCCCTTGAGAATGAAGAGAGAAGAATGACAGTATATGATTATTTTGTAGTGCTTCCACTTATAGCTGTTCCTGTTGATTTACATCCTACAAGAATATTAATACCAGTAAAAAATAATAAGGTACCTTAGCAGACTCAGCAAGATCTACCTTCTATGTCATGTCAATACCTGAGTTCATAAGCAGAGCAAGCAAATGAGGCAAAGCTGACATAGGTTCAGCTGACCCATCCATCAGCACCGCTAAGACAGCCTATGCCTATTTCTTATGCAATAGCTAATATCTCTACATATACTTTATAAGCTTTTTATTTTGAAATAGTGTAAGATTCACAAGTTTCAAAAGTAGTATAAAAAAAAAAAGTAGTATAAAGAATTCACATGCACCCTTCACCCAGCTTCCCCCAATGATAATATCTTACATAATACTTAGAACATGTAAAACCACGACACTGACATCTGGATTTCATCAGTTTTTACATGTTCTCTCTTAAAATTACTTATTTTGGGAAAGTGAACAGTAATACTATGAAATTTTATCCCATATGCAGATCCAAGTAATTACCACCATAATCAGGGTACAGACTGTCCCGTCATTACAAAGAGACTGACTGCCTCATGTGAGTCCTTCGTTATATCTTTTGTTGTGCTGAAAATCAGTTTTTGTTTTATAAACATTTCAAGACTGTCTATGAAGAATACTTATATTTTTTGGCTTCTCTATTTTATTTTTGTTAAAATGTATACATCTACTTAATACAATCTTCTAGACCATCACAAACAGAAAACATTTACACATGGATTTTAAATGTAATTAAATTCTTCAAAACATTTCAATAAAAATCAAGTCTAATTCGTCAGCTTGTTAATTGATCCAATTACTTGGGAAATAGACAACATTCATGGGCTGCCATCTATGCGGTCACACAGAATCGGACATGACTGAAGCGACTTAGCAGCAGCAGCAGCAGCAGCATGGAGTACCAGAATGATTTCACAATTAATTTTTATTATTTTTACTTCAGTCCAGTTCAGCTGCTTAGTTGTGTCCGACTCTTTGCGACCCCATGAATTGCAGCACACCAGGCATCACTGCAGATGGTGACTGCAGCCATGAAATTAAAAGACGCTTACTCCTTGGAAGAAAAGTTATGACCAGCCTAGATAGCATATTGAAAAGCAGAGACATTACTTTGCCAACAAATGTCCATCTAGTCAAGGCTATGGTTTTTCCAGTGGTCATGTATGGATGTGAGGGTTGGACTGTGAAGAAAGCTGAGTGCTGAAGAATTGATGCTTTTGAACTGTGGTGTTGGAGGAGACTCTTGAGAGTCCCTTGGACAGCAAGGAGATCCAACCAGTCCATTCTAAAGGAGATCAACCCAGGGATTTCTTTGGAAGGAATGATGTTAAAGCTGAAGCTCCAGTACTTTGGCCACCTCATGCGAAGAGTTGACTCATTGGAAAAGACTCTGATGCTGGGAGGGATTGAGGGCAGGAGGAGAAGGGGACGACAGAGGATGAGATGGCTGGATGGCATCACTGACTCGATGGACATGAGTCTCAGTGAACTCCGGGAGTTGGTGATGGACAGGGAGGCCTGGCGTGCTGCGATTCATGGGGTCACAAAGAGTCAGACACGACTGAGCGACTGAATTGAACTGAACTAAACTGAGGCCTCCCTGTCCATCACCATCTCCCGGAGTTCACTCAGACTCACATCCATCGAGTCGGTGATGCCATCCAGCCATCTCATCCTCTGTCGTCCCCTTCTCCTCCTGCCCCCAATCCTTCCCAGCATCAGAGTCTTTTCCAATGAGTCAACTCTTCGCATGAGGTGGCCAAAGTACTGGAGTTTCAGCTTTAGCATCATTCCTTCCAAAGAAATCCCAGGGCTGATTTCCTTCAGAATGGACTGGTTGGATCTCCTTGCAGTCCAAGGGACTCTCGAGAGTCTTCTCCAACACCGCAGTTCAAGTGGTGATGATATGATTTTGATTTATTTCTTCACTTTTCACTGTATTTATATTTTACCTCCCAAGGGATATAGTAATCTTGCCACACTCAAAAGAAAATACAATCTCCAACAAATCTGCTAAAATGATAGTTTCTGGACCACTGAATAACTGATTCTTGGTCATGGCATGAGATCTTGTTGTGTCTAAGCTCTTTCAAACCTAGATGGTACACAGTGGACCCTCTTTCTTACAATTAACCTTCACTTGCAAATGGAATTTTTCAAGCTCATCCCCTTAAACAAAACACACCCCCAACACCACTCCCTGCCAAAAGAAAAGTTTGACTTTTTTACACCCTGCATTGTAAAACCCATTATCTTCTCAAGTTTATTCATAGCTCTGATATAATCTGTTAGAACTTCCGGAAATTTGAGGATGCTTTATCCATATCTTCCCTGGTGGCTCAGATGGTAAAGTGTCTGCCTACAATGTTGGAGACCCTGGTTTGATCCCTGGGTTGGGTAGATCCACTGGAGAAGGAAATGGCAACCCACTCCAGTATTCTTGCCTGGAAAATCCCATGGACGGAGAAGCATGGTAGGTAGGCTACAGTCCATGGGGTGGCAAAGAGTTGGACACGACTGAGCGACTTTACTTTCACTTATCCATATCTTATTATGATTAAAAGTGTTACCCAAGGTTTTGTAATTCATGAGATGAGAATTTAGTCTGTGCAATCTGCTTTCCCCTTTAGGTCCCCTGGTTGGCCCACCATCTCTATGCACTCTTTGGAATTCCTTTTCTACCTGGTTAGTTTATGAGCACTAAGTTCCACCAGTCCTTCCTAGTCTGAATAAAATTCTTTCTTCTGGAAATATTTTGTTTGCTCACAATTCCCAAACTAAACCCATTCCTGCCTGCATAAAATTCAATATATTCAATAAAAATTCAATATATACTTCATGAACAACACTTACCTGTATACATTACAGTTAAGAAAAATAAGCATATACTACTACATTGTTTTTCTTTTACATCTATCTTTTAATACATTTGATTAAATGACACTTGCTTTTAGGCTTTTTGATGATAAAATTGCCATAGCTTGGTGAATGAGTACCCCTGTAAGCAATACTCAGGGGATTTCTGATGGTATCTTTGTGTTCTGGCAAAAACAAGGTATTCTACTCCGAACTTGATTTTTTTTTTTTTTAAGCCTAAAGGCATGAAGTCAAGAAAACAAATAGTTTAAGTGGTTCAAATACAGGACAAAGTCTTTATTAGTTAATGTACATCAGAGAAAATGTGAAAACCAGGTAACTCCCCAGACCAAAGGAGGTTTGGAGTTTTACAGAAGAAGGGAGGCCTATGTTTTCTTGTGGTCTGTCTTGAGTTGCCTTAAAAAAAAAAAAAAAATCTATAACTATTGCAAACTTGTGGTTGGGAGAGGTGGAGAATGTACTGGTTTCCCACGCTTCTTGCTCAGGATTTTTGGTAAATGCCATTCAAGCAACTGTCAGAACAATTCTTTCAAGAGCTATTTTTGCAAGCTTTGTGGTTTGTCAAGGTTCAGAAGAAGGAGCGGATGAGAGGGACATAATAGAAAGAAAAACAAAGGAAAGGAGGCCAGAGTCAAAAGAAGGAAAACAGGCATCTGATTTAATTCATTTCCAGAGATCATCGTAACTTACTCGATTATAAATTTAGTTGTAGCTGAACTTAGAATAAAAAGAGACAAGCTAAACCAAAACAATGAACAAACTTTTTTTCAATATTTCCTCACAACATAAATATATTCTAAAAGATTCCTTCCAAAGCTAAGGGAATTCATAATTTTTTTAAATGGTAAAAAGTCATAAAAATTACTTTTTCTACTTGCATTCATTTTATGGAATATTGATTGACTTTCTGCCAACAATGAGAACATTAATGTTCTCGCTTTTCCTCCCACAACCTTTCTGCCCACATTCTTACCACTATTATAACAAAAGACAAAATAAAAGGACCTTCTAGGATGTATTTGACCAATAGAACTTTCTGCATTGATGTAGATGCTCTAAATCTTTGGCTATTGAGCCCTTAAAGACATAACTAGAATAAACAAGGAAACAAAACTTTTCATTTTCATTTCAGTTAATTTAACAAGTTAACCATATGTGGTTAATTGCTATTGTAATGAACAGTTCAATTATAAAAGATAATATGGAAGACTATTTTTCTGACCTAAGACAGGAAAAGGAGTTCTTACACGGGACATGAAAAGCAGAGTGTAAAAGAAATATCAATAATTTGTATTATATTAAAATTAGGAACATTTTTTAATGACACGATACCATCAAAAGAGTAGGAAAAAAACTGTAGAATGGGAAAATATATTAGCTGTACCTTTAAAAGAGAGGGCTTATTTGTGGAATATTTAAGGAACTCCTGTCGCTCAGTAAGAAAAGCGCAGGCAAGGCGAAATGAACAAGGTATTGAACTGTAGCACTTGTGTATAAAGACTATTCAAATGGGTAATAAATATATGAAAAGGTGCTAGGTTTCATTGGTCATCGAGAATATGAAAAATAAAGCTATACACGTACTAGAATGGCTTGAAGTTAAAACGTGTGACATAAGAAGTGGACAGTGATATGGAGCAACTTGAACCCCTTTGCAACGCTGATAGAAATGTAAATTGGTACAGCTTTGGGAAACATTCTGGAAACATCTATTCCAATCAAAAGTACACATTCTCTCTAGGTAAGTGTTTCCAATTCTACGTATGAACTGAACAGAAATATTTGAACACTATATCAAAAGGCACATATGCGAATATGCAAAGAATCATTATTGATTATGGCCCCAAACTAGAAACATCTTGAATCTCAAGAGCATAATGGTAAGTTGGATATATCCAAGCAGTGAAATTTTATTCACTTAACCTATTAGAATTTTGATTACATGTAATAACACGGTAAATCTTGCAAACATAAAATTGAACAAAACAAGGCAGACATAAGAGAATGACTCCAATTAAATATAAAGTTCAAAGATGGGTGAAACTAGACCAGAGTGTTAGAAATCAGAATGCTAATTACCACAGAATAGGGAGAAAGGGGTAGAAATTGGGGTGACCATGAAGTGGGCTTTTGAGATGCTGGTAAGGTTTTATTCTTTAACCCGATGTGGATTATACAGATGTTTACTTCATGATACTTTATGAATAATTGCACTAGGTTTTGAACACTTTTCACTGTCTGTTATTCTTCAGCAACATTTTAAAGAAATTTTCAAGAAAGAGATATTGAACCCAGAGCACAATCAGAAGTGACTATTTCCTAGAATGAATAACTAAATAAATCTCTCATTTATAATTTTTCATTTTTAGTAATGATGTTATGAAATATTTTTATTCATTTTCTATAAAGTGCTTAAACATATTTTTTTCTCATTTTATGGGGTACTAATTATTTTTTTATAATCATTTGTGAGAACAATGTATAGTAAAAAGTTTATCCATTTATCTGTCAATCAGATTGCAAATATTTTCCTCAGTTTGTTACTTAATTTTGTTTGTAGTATAATTTAATATTACCAAAGTTTTCATTTTTATTTAGTCAGTCTCTTCATATTATTTCATTTATAGTTTGTGAACATTTTATTTGTTTGTAATGGCTGTTGCATTCCAAGAGTATAAAAAATATTTGCATATAATGTTCCCTAGTGTTTCCAGAATTTCATTTTTACATTAAAAATCTTTTATCTATCTTTAGTTCATTTTTATTTATTATGGGCACAATCTAAGTCTTCTTTTTTTTTTAGTTTTTTACATCTGAATGCTAGTTGTCCCAACAATTTGTAGCAGCAAGAGTCATCTTTTTTGCATCAGTTGGATTCCCTTTTAACTATGTATGTATACACTTATGTATGTGTTTGTATATATATGTATGTGTGTATATATATATATATGTATGTGTGTGTGTGTGTATATATATATATACATACACACATGGAACAATCTTGTCACCCTGCATATTTAACTTACACACAGAGTACATCATGAGAAACGCTGGGCTGGAAGAAGCACAAGCTGGAATCAAGATTGCCGGAAGAAATATCAGTAAGCTCAGATATGCAGATGACACCACCCTTATGGCAGAAAGTGAAGAGGAACTAAAAAGCCTCTTGATGAAGGTGAAAGAGGAGAGTGAAAAAGTTGGCTTAAAGCTCAACACCCAGAAAAAGGAGGTCATGACATCTGGTCCCATCACTTCATGGGAAATAGATGGGGAAACAGTGGAAATAGTGTCAGACTTTATTTTTCTGGGCTCCAAAATCACTGCAGATGGTGACTGCAGCCATGAAATTTAAAGATGCTTACTCCTTAGAAGAAAAGTTACGACCAACCTAGATAGCATATTGAAAAGCAGAGACATTACTTTGCCAACAAAGGTCCGTCTAGTCAAGGCTATGGTTTTTCCTGTGGTCATGTATGGATGTGAGAGTTGGACTGTGAAGAAGGCTGAGCGCTGAAGAATTGATGCTTTTGAACTGTGGTGTTGGAGAAGACTCTTGAGAGTCCCTTGGACTGCAAGGAGATCCAACCAGTCCATTCTGAAAGAGATCAGCCCTGGAATTTCTTTGGAAGGAATGATGCTAAAGCTGAAACTCCAGTACTTTGGCCACCTCATGCAAAGAGTTGACTCATTGGAAAAGACTCTGATGCTGGGAGGGATTGAGGGCAGGAGGAGAAGGGGACGACAGAGGATGAGATGGCTGGATGGCATCACTGACTCGATGGACATGAGTCTCAGTGAACTCCGGGAGTTGGTGATGGACAGGGAGGCCTGGCGTGCTGCGATTCATGGGGTCGCAAAGAGTCAGACACGACTGAGGGACTGAACTGAACTGATATATATATATGTACCTTAGACTTTCTTAGATACTTGAGTTTGTACTTGGTTCCCTAATCAGTTTAACTTATTTATATATTTAGTTCTATAGAAATGTCATGATAATTTAGTTCTTATAGTTGATGAGCCTTCAGTGTTGTCACTGAAACGTAAACTTTACAATAGCAGGTTTCACATAATACGTTGGCTTCTTCACTCATGAGCCTGGTGCCCTTCCATAAGCCTCTCTCCATGTGTCGTCTCATCCACCAGACCCCCTTCCAGTGACCTCCCTCTCCAGAACGGTACTCAGATGCTTACATGGTGGATGGCTTCCAAGCAACACCAAAATATGTGCTGTCAGGGTTTTTAAGGCATAGTCCTCTAACTGGAGGACCATGTAACCACCACATTACTTCTGCTGTGTTCTGGTTGTCAAGTAAGTCACAGGTTGGTTGGACTCAACATGGCAGTGACTGCACAAAAGTGTGAATAAAGAAGTGTGTCCATTGGGTGGTATCTTTGCAGACTAACTACCTCAGTGGACATTCTTATCTTTATTCTGGCCACAAAAATGTCTTAGGCTCTTCGTTGATATTTGTTGTTGGTTCTAGCTTTTATCAAGATAAGGAGGATCTACCATGCACAGAAGTTTGTTTTGTTTTGTTTATCACAATAGGTGCTGATTAGTGTCCAATATAATCTGACATTTATAAAGATAACCCTATGTTTTATGGTTTTCTCCTTTAAAATATTTATGTAATGAATTCCATTAACAGAATTGCCAACCTTGAACCCCGCTTCCAAGTCTGAAGTAAACCTTTTGTCTTAGTCTGTTTGGGCTGCTGTAATTAAAAAAAAAGCTACTGGGTGGCTTATAAGCAACAGAGATTTATTTCTCACAGTTATGGAGGCTGGAAAGTCCAAGACCAAGGTGTTGATAGATTCAGTGTCTAGAGAGGGCCTGCTTCCTACTTAATAGATGGTGACTTCTCTCTGTGCCCTCACATGGTGCAAAGAGCTAGAAAGCTCTGTGGGACCTCTTTTATGGGGGAACGAATCCCATTCACGAAAGTCACCCTCATTAGCTAAGTGTTAGTGAGACCAATCTCATACTGCTCAGTGCATGAGAGACCAATAAATCGAGAGGCAAGTTGTTATGATAAGGAATGGGAGCATTATTGGGAAAGCCAGCAAACCAAGAAGATGGTGAAATAGTGTCCCAAAGAACCATACTGCCCAGATTTGGATACTAATTGTTTTATAGAACAAAGAGGAGGAGATGAGGAGGTAAAGTAAACAAAGGCAATTTGGGTGTGCATACTTAGTCATGTCCAACTCTTTGTGACCCCATAGACTATAGCCCACCAGGCTATAGTCTGTCCATGGGATTTTTCAGGCAAGAATACTGGAGCGGGTTGCCATTTCCTTCTTCAGGGGATATTCCTACCCAGGGATCGAACCCGCGTCTCTTATATCTCCTGCATTGATAGGCGGATTCTTTACCACTGAGCCACTTGGGAAGCCCCCAAAAGGTGATAATTTGTTGCAAATATTCCCTGGGTGCAGTGTTGAAGTTCCAGGGCCATTCTGTCATTTTGGCAGTACTGCTTGGGTGCACATATTGTAGAGTATATATACCTTTCGAAAACTTTAATCCTACCTACTTTCTAAAAGCAGGGGAAGAGTCTTGGGTTTCTGTGCCGTTCCCTCAGGGAATGATCACCACCTCCTCCCTCTCCTGTGGCCTACAGTCCTCATGCAAGTCAATGACCATCTGTTGATCAGGCATTTTGGGGGCACATCTGAACCCAGAGTTTTGCCAGAATGGGTCCCTTTACACTGTATGTGTTATTTTCTTCTGAGCTTTAGGAGCAAGAAGAAATTTGTGGAGCTAAATTTATGTAAACCTAAAACTAAGCATAAAAACAACGACCTAACCATCCTCAAACGTTCCTAAGAATGCCGACATATGTAAAGTAAAGTAGCGACGTCGGCAGTTGTCTGGTGGTCTTGCTCAATATGTGTCAAATTACACAGTTTGGAAGATTGAGACTAAACTCCATGCTTTAAAAAAAAAGATATCAATATTCTGAAATTATTTAGGAGATTATGAAGGCATATGCATTTCAAACATAAAGAACACACACAAGGAACAGCAACAAAACATTTTCTAAAAATCTGTAGGATTTGCAAAACTTTTGTGTAAGTTTTTTATCTATATCCAAAAGCAGAGAAAATGTAATAAAATTGATTAATTCAGCTAAAATTTGAAGCAGTTTTGTCTTCAGGTGTTTGAGATATCAAAAATATTGTTGACATCTCAAAATTTTAAAAGAAAGCTAGGTTCCTTTAAGGAAACATTAGAATGCTTTAGAAAAGAATTTCTTGGCAAAGCAGTTATGATGTAGATTAGCATATTAGGTATTAGAAACTATTAAAAACCAACAATACTTTAAGAAGTGTGGTTTTGGCCCTCTCAAAAGACTATAAATCCTTGGAATTGCAATAGCGAGACCAAGCAACAGAATAAAGTTAATGTACAATAAAACAAGCTTCCCAGTATAACTCTATACTTGAGGAGCAAGGATTATTTAATGAGTCATTTTAGAATGATTCAATAGCAGTTTGAAAGAAAGAAAAACACTCACACCTTATACAAGATCAAAATAAATTCCCTGACTTGTACAACCTGCTCCATCCACCGAGGGTGATTTCCTCTTACTTGCCTACCCAGCCAACTCCCACGCACCCTCCTTAAACATTTCAGCTTCAACCCGTCCTTTGTGATTCCTTTAGAATTTCCTTTAAAAAACATTAATACTTTCTATTCTCTACTCCCACCTCGTGTGGTTAACTGTCTTGTGACAAATACAGTGTTGCCTTATAATAATTTGCACTTCCCTAAACAGACTGCTTACCCCAGTTTTTTAACTTTGGCAACCTCAGCACCTGAACCAGTATTGGACACAGAGTAGGCATTCAAAGGGTCTTTGATAAATGAATGATACATCAATATTCACGATAATATGTACATGTTAAAATTCCAAGCATGCTGTCACAAAATGTTTGTGAGGAGTTAAGTTAAAAAAAAAAAACATTGCAAGAGCATATGTACAATGAGATTACAGCTATAAAAGAAGTATGGTTTTACTGACCTCCAAAATAAGCAGATCTTCCTGACCCAGGGATTGAAACCAAATCTTCTATATTGCTGAGCCACCAATAAAATACCATGCTTATGTTAGGGTAATTAAAATATTTTTCTTTGTTTCATTACCTTCTCAATTTTTTTTTTTCAGTAGCATGTCAGCCCTGGGCTTAATGTAACTGTTACAGGAATTTAGAATGAGAATCTTCCTGTAATTAGTTTCAAATGAAGCATGACTTACAATAGATACTGGATTATAAAGATAGACAAATCTGTCCACCACTTCCAAATGCAGAATTTATAGTTAATAGGAATCCCTAAGTGTTTGGACACTTCCATGAAATCAAAAGCATATAAAACATCAGAGAGAAGCTTTGGAGAGGAGTTCAGTGAAGAAGATTTTCTTATTCCTGGACAGATGTGTTGTCTTGCTCTGCTTCCCCATTTTCCTGTTTGGGGGAGCACATGGGGCATCAGAAGGCAAAATGCCACCAGCCTAGAGATATGCAAGGTGGTTGCCCTTAGCGTGGATGGGGTGGTCTCTAAGGTCTCCACTCAGAAAGCTTTGAAATTCTGTTCCCTAACATGAGGAAACATAGAAGACTGGTCCTTGATGTACTATTGAGAAAGTAAAGTCAGCTGTGGAGTGTGGTCTGAGCTTGCTCCTGAAATCTGAAGAAAGCCTGGTCTCAATAAGGGTCAAGGACTGCTGATCCTGCATGACTCTGTATCTTCCATTATCCTCTATGTATAACTGAGGGTGTGAAAGCTCCTTTTAAAAATAAAGTTTCAGGCCTTGCTCACCGAAGGAAAAAAAAAAAAATAGTTGCTTTGTTGAGATTGACTCGTCTCCCAGGGTCTGTAGGGGCAAAGGACATTGAGTTTTCCCATAGCGAGAGAGAGAAGAGGTGAAATTAAGCTGGAATGGAATTGTTGGAGATCCTGTCCAGCAGACAGAGACTGGAAGTGTTGGGGTGTTGGGGGAAACTGGAAGCATTAACAACAGGACCAAGGGCTGAGAGAGGAGGCTCACTGGGCAAGTCAGGTTAAGTATGTTTCTGCTCGAATCAAAGAAAATGCAAGAGAGGGAATTTAACAGGCAGCAAGGGCGTTCTCAAAGCACTTTAAGGGAGAAGTGGGAAACAGCTTTCCTCAACTGCAGAGCCCATAAAGGACAATACCACGCACTTGTCCTGTCACTTATCCTTCTAAGCCTTCGCTACCAGGACTCTTCTAAAGAATAACACAAGTAGAAGTCAGCAGGACCAGGCTCCTTATTCTGAGAAGCATGTCCAAGTTGGTAATGAGAAGTACATGTTATACCAATTTTGACATTTTGCTAATCATAGGAAGCTGGACTTCATATATATATCCTGAATTGAGAGTATTTGATACTTGGAGCAAATGTTGCACTGTTTCCTAAGAGTAAAGGAAACATGCAGAAGAGAGATTATCACAGATAAAAGATTCCCACCAAGGGATAATGCTTAAAGGGATGGGGGGGGGGGGATTAAAAACTAAATCATGTTTTAATTCCAAACCACACATTGAGTTTGTTCAATAAGTCAGTTGCATAAGGAAAAATAGTCATTCTCCTTTCTTAATGCTCTGATAAGTCACAGAAATAAGTCATCCAGGTCAGAAAGTTTGTTTAGTTTTGATTTTATTTGAAATATTATTGAAACCCTCGTGAGCTGTGGAATATCCTACCATACTTCATATGCTTTTGGATGAGAAAACTTGGATCATTGATCATAAGATGGGGAGTAAAGCTTATGGGTTATTGTGTCTTTTTTAAAAAAATCTTTTTATTTTATATTGGAACATAGTTGATTAACAATGTTGTGATAGTTTCAGGTGTACAAAAAAGTGATTCAGTTATACATACACATGTATCCACTCCTTTTCAAATTCTTTTCCCATTTAGGTTGCCGCATAATATTGAGCTGAGTTCTCTGTGTCACTCTGTCTTAACCCTTCATTTTACAAATAAGGAAACCATGGCATAGAGAGTTTAAATGACCTGCTCCCCAACACCACAGCTGGTTAATAGCAAAACAGCTTCTGACATGCCACACTTCTTTTTCTGATCCACTCCAAAATTTCCACAGTCTGCTGTAACTACACCCCCAGTCTGAAAGGAGTCTGAAAATAGGAGAGAAGTGGGCAGTTTTCTTAACAATGCTGATCAGATATTCTGGTCTTCTCTAAGTAAGTGTCAGAGAGGGTCTCGCAAAGCAAGCTTTTTAGAGAGTGTAGGAAGTTAATTATGTTCCTTTATAATTCATTAGTCACTGTCCTTGTAACCTGAGGCTATTTAAATTACAACTTATATTTAGTAGCATGGATTCAGAAGAGTTTAGACATGAATATATCTAAGAAAGCCTCTTTTATCCAGTTTATTACATTTTCCTTTGACAGGCTTAAACTTTCCTTAAACAGACTTTTAAAACCTACCTTTGTGCTTAGTTAAAAACAATAAAAAAGATTACAGAGAATTAATGTTTTGATTGAAATTGTTGTTCAGTCACTAAGTTGTGTCCAACTCTTTGTGACCCTGTGGACTGCAGCATGCCAGGCTTTCCTGTCCTTCACGTCACCATTGAGAGAGTCATTTCCTAGGCAGGTTGATAAGGAGTCTAGGGGTCCCCAAGGAGAGAGGGATCTGAAATTCTCAAGGAGGAAGAAAGGACAAAGCTTTCCTTCTCTACATTCCTTAGTATTATATAACAATAATGTATCCTGCCTGAGGACAGTCTCTGGATTAAACCTTCTGTCTAATTCTGTAATCTTAAAATGTAAATTATGGGAGTAGACCTGGTCTTCACAAGGATGTATCCTGCCTGAGGACAGTCTCTGGATTAAACCTTCTGGCTAATTCTGTTATCTTAAAGTGTAAATTATGGAGTAGGTCTGGTGAGGTCTTTACAACCTCCAGACATTCTTTGGATTCATTGGAGAGTATATAACTTCATAAGCAAGTGGGTACTCTTTCTGCCCCCTTCTGATGCCTATGTCAGAAGCTTTCTCTATCTCCTTTATACTTTAATAAAAACTTTATTACACAAAAGCTCTGAGCGATCAAGCCTTGTCTCTGGCCCTGGATTGAATTCTTCTCCTCTGGGGCCCAAGAATCCCGGTGTCTTCGCGTGATTCAACAACAACCTTTCACCATCTCCTGAGGTTTGCTCAGATTCATGTCCATTGAGTTGATGATGCTATCTAACCATCTCATCCTCTGCCACCCAGTTCTCCTGCCCTCAGTCTTTCCCAGCATCAGGGTCTTTTCCAATGAGTCGGCTCTTCACAGCAGGTGGCCAAAGTATTGGAGCTTCAGCTTCAGCATCAGTCCTTCCAATGAGTATTCAGGGTTGATTTCCTTTAGGATTGACTGGTTTGATCTTCTTGCTGTCCAAGTGACTCTCAAGAGTCTTCTCCAGCACTACAGTTTGAAGGCATCAGTTCTTCAGCTCTCAGCCTTCTTTATGGTCCAACTCTAACATCTGTACACGACTACTGGAAAAACTGCAGCTTTGACTATATGGACCTTTGTCGGCAAAATGATGTATTTGCTTTTTAATATGCTGTTTGTTGATTAAAATTAATGATTACTTAATAGGTCTCCTTCAAATGAACATGAAAATAGGGCTTACACATTTAAGTGGGTCACTGGGATGAAATGGAGTAGGTTTTCAAATATAGGATTGAAGAAAAGATGGTCTGTTTCCAAATAACTCTGTTAAGAATCTACTGCAGCACAATTGTATGTACCCATTGCTTTAAGGCAAAACATCTTCACCGAAGGTTTCTGGGAAAATACAAATGTGACATTAACATTTCCCAGTGTTCCTCAATGTGGTGATAAGGGATTTAGTTTTTAAGATGGGAGATAAGCTGGGTTTGTGTGATACAAAAATAATACAGTGCTCAGACAAACAGTGTGAAAATCTCTGAATTTCTGCTCCTCCATAAAAGCAATGAGAACATTTGCAAAAAACAAATTCAACTTTTTCAGAATTCTGGAAATTAACCAAAGGCTTGCCAAAATCTGAGGAATTTTTATTCAAGAAAAATAGATAAGTCACAGGGTGTTAAGATAAGAACAGGAAGTTTCATGATGCTTTAACTTACATTTTTCTCATCTCCTTCTCCTCCACTCAAGATAGCCATAAAAACCTAGCAATGGCCTACCAGCATCTGGAGACAGGAAGAACAAATCAGGAGCCACGAAAAAAGCCCCGTCCCTAAGAATTGTTATTATCTGACTTGTGTAACAGCTACTTATGAACCCCAACTTACAAAGCTTGTCTTTATTTGACCTAACTTGAGCTTACTCATTGCTACCAGCATGTTTCCTATAGCATTTTTTCAAAACAACCAGTGGTGATCATTTAATATCATAGCAGCTGAGGTGCAATAAGTGATCGGGAACAGTTAAAAGGAAAGCTGATTAGAACTATTAATAGGAATAGCTTGGAACATGATTTCAATAGTTTAAAATTTTTTTGACATCTTCTAGAGAACCTAAAAGACTTCACACATATGCTGGGTTGTACACATGCTCAGGGAAAATCTGAGACTGTCCTAACCTCTCATCTAAACTTGAGGCTGTGCACAAACAGGAATTGAAGGCTAAACTAGAATTGAAAACTGTCTGCAGAGCAATGGAGTCATGCTCTGAGAACAAACACAGAATCCTTTAACAAAAGCTGAAGAGACTTACTGGTTCAAGGCATTTAAATAAATGGAGATTTAACCTGGGTTTGTGTTTTCTTAGTTAGTGTAATGTACTCTTAAGAGCATGTACAAGAGTGCTTATTATCATGAGCTATGGAATGTAAGTGGGAAAACTAGGGAAGCAAGGATGTGAGGAGATCTATAGAGAAAGTATGTTAAGGTGAATGGATTAGTTGTGTCTGAGGGGTTGAAAAATTATTATAGTAGAGGAAGTGGGCAGGGAAATTCAGGGAGTAGGGATGATCAAAATTGAGATGATGGAAACTGAGATTCTACAATTATTATTCTGCAGTGTTTCAGGTTTATCTCTGGATATGAGTGGCTGAGATAGCATGGAGGTCAAGATCATTATGCCAGGGAATCAACGAAAGATGATACAAAGTATTGCTGAGCCACTAAGTGCCTCATCTCTGACAGTGTGTGCTTGGGATAGAAAAAGCTGCATGTTATTGAGTCTTCCTCTAGCACTGGAGACAGACGTCCACTGACAGATACAGATCTGGAGATTAGCAAAGCAGGTCTCTGAAGTTTGGAAGGCAAGGAATTCTAGGATGGTAGTAAGACAATGTTGATGAGGATGCCCCTTGGGTCTAAATCAGACTAGTCTTCAGCTGTAGGAAGCGGTGCTAATGGACCATGCAAACGAGGTTAGTCAGGACTAAGAGCCACAGATATAGGTGAATATGTGGGATAATTTAGGTGTGTGTGTGTTCGGGGGCTGGCTGCTCTGTGCTGTGCTGTGCTCACTCAGTCATGTCTGACTCTGCGACCCTATGGATTGTAGCCTGCCACGCTCCTCTGTCTATGGGATTTTAGGCAAGAATACTGGAGTGATTTGTCCTTTCCTTCTCCGTGGGATCTTCCCAACCCAGGGATAGAACCTGTGCCTCCTTTATCTCCTGCATTGGCAGGCAGATTCTTTAGAGCTGAGCTACCTCTTATCCTTCCTAAGAAGCAGGTTCCGATTATGCTTTCCTTCTTTCCACTCAGACACTGCATTTCATCAATGTGAATTTTTATTTATTCTCATAGATGGAATTAACACACTGATTCAACTGAAGTGTTTTGAGCTTTAAAGAATTAAAGGAGAAATTTAGGCTGAAGTTGTAAACCTGGTGGGCCTCAATGTCCCACAGCTGGCATAGCTGTGAGGACCCCAGCCACCAGTTCAGCAACAAAAAAAGAAGCCAAGAGTTTCACTCTTTCTTTGAACAAATAGAGTACTTTACAGTGTTCAAAATCTAAATTAAATCCAAATCTAAATTAACCAAAACTAAAGACAAACAGGGAGAGACAGAAAACAAGAACGTATTCTGAACTATTCCTAAAATGTCTGGTCATCATAAAGCATTTGATCGCAACTGGGTTTAAATCAAGGCTTTCCCACATCTGGCTGTGTGACATTGGGCCAATTTCTTTTTTCCCCCTTTGTTGCTGTTTTTGGCTGTGCAATCTGGCATGTGGGATCTTAGTTCCCTGACCAGGGATCAAACCCATGCCCCTGCATTGACAGCACAGATATTTAACTACTGGACTGCCAGGGAAGTCCCTGGGCTATTTTCTTTATCCCTCTGGGCTTGAGTATCCTTTCAAAACTTATCTTAATAACCTTGTTGTAGTTCATGAGACAATGTATTATTGGCATATATTTAAGCGTTTTATTATATACAATCCCACACTTTAAAAATTAGGCAAAAGGATAAGAGTGTTCTATATATTATTTTGTAGGATAAATGTAGTACATTGTTGTTTTCTTTGCAAATTAAATAACCTATCTGTAAAATATATAAGCCCTCCAAATCTGAATGCTGGCTTGAGATCTTGATCTCACTTGCCAGCTACCTGATTTTACCTGCTACATTGGTAAGTCTGGGGATCTTTCACTGGGCACTCAAACAGGCTATAGGAGTATACAGAGATGGCAACAGGCAAAAAGAGGGTTTTGTACCTCACCAGACTTCCTTTTTCAGAGACTTGGGATAAACATTGGTAAGCTATGCTAGGTTCAGGCTGCATGGAGGCAACGATTAACACTACATAATATTTCAAAGTTTCTTATTTTGATCTTAGAATAATGAACAAAAATTTTCATTATTATACAGTAACTTGGGAAGATGGCTTTTCTGCTCGTGTCTGGCATCTTCTTAGGGACTTTATGTTGGTGAATTGCACACATCCTATAGTGACACTCAGTTTGTTGCTGTTCCGAACCCATAGGCCAATGTTTTAAGTGAGATATCTATTACGGCTGTTTCAGGCACAGAAACTTAGGTGAGGATGGAACTGTGTGGGCAGCCAAATGGACCACTATCTAGTCAAGTAGATAGTGATGTTCATTTCCTTGATTGACTGAACATGGCAACCAGGCCTTCACCAGGAAATTTCCTTCATTGCTCCCCAGCCATTATTGGAAGAAATTGGCTTGTAAGTATCCATTTATGTGTTAAGTTAATGTGTGAAGTGAAGAAGTGAAGTGAAGTCGTTCAGTCGTGTCCTACTCTTTACGACCCCATGGACTGTAGCCTACCAGGCTGCTCTGTCCATGGGATTCTCCAGGCAAGAATACTGGAGTAGGTTGCCATTTCCTTCTGCTGGGGATCTTCGCAACCCAGGGATCGAACCCGGGTCTCCCATATTGCAGGCAGATGCTTTACCCTCTGAGCCACCAGGGAAGCCCCAGTGATCTCTCAAATGATGCCTAACAAAGGGTACTGTTCCCAGGGGAGAGAGGTAATACATGCATTAGCAAGTGGGCCAGTTTTTCCTACTCCATGCTTCGTATCTGAAAAGCACCTTCCTTTAAAGAATTAAAAAATTTCCATATATCCCCTGTACTCTTAAAGCCAATGTTTTCCAATATCTTGAATGGGCCAGTCCCGGTGTAAGCCAGGTGGTCCAACAAGACTACCGAAGATCCTGTGCAAATTCATAAAATAAACTATCACAGAACATAATTTATTAAAAATAGGTTTGGTTGTCCTTTCGTTACCTTCCCAACTCCTAATTCTTTTCCAGAGATAGCCAGGCCCCTTGGGGCTTCCTTATCTTAGGAATTTTGGTGGAACTGAAAGCAAAATGACTCTCAATTAATGGCATTTCCAAAGAAAATGTGTGTCCCAGAAGAACAGCATAATAATTGGAAGGTTTTTAAGGGCAAGGAAAGAGAAGGAAGATTGCCCAAGGCTGAGGTAAAAGAGAGGTCCTTTACTTACGCCGGTAAGCTGGGCTTTCTCCCTTGCAGGAGTCCTTGTAGAAGGATGACCGTGTAGTTTATCTGGGGAGGCTGCACCTTATTCAAGTGTGGCCTAGAGGTTGCTGGGCCTGAAAGAATCATATGGTGTTTCCATGGTAACTAGTGGGGTCTGTGGTACCAAAGTAATGTTGTGGTATCATGGAAAACCTTAAGAATCTTGACTGAGTGTTACAGTAGGAGTAGATGGAAGTTGAATAATGGCTGAAGTTGAATTTTCACCTGTTTCAGAAGTGGGTGGGTACCCAACTTCAGAATTAAATGATATAAAGTAAAACCATAAAACTTTTTTTCTTACATATCTGTCTGTGGACTAGGATTCATTCCTACTACCCTTAGATTGCATATGACTTTGAAATTTTAAAAACTGTTTACTTACCCTAATTAATGTATACCTCAGAATAAGTATGTAGATAAACATTAATATCATCCTTGCTTTACAGATCAGGGAATTGAGAGTCAGAGAATTTGAACAATTTGCCTAAGAATACACAGCCAACCAGTGGCAGAGTCAGGAATCAAGGTCAGATCCATCTACACTTAAATTTCATTTTCTCTTCAATATACTATGCTGTTTTTCTAATAAGATAGCCAATATCACTCTTCAGGTATTGTTGAGGGGATGGTGGGAGTTATTTTTTAATAAATATAACTAAATTGCTAATTAAGGGTTCTGATACCCACCAAGCAGTACCAGCTAGGTGTTCTACAATTCAATTCAATTCTAACACTATTTCCTCAAAATAGTATCTGATCCCACTGCTTGAGGACTCAGTCCCACACAACTGTCCTCCAGTTCAGACTCTAATAACACAAGTCCAGGCGCTTCTCACCCACTGGCTATAAACGAGAGGTTCTCACAGCCCACTCTTGGGTTCAATTAATTTGCTGGGGCTGCTTACAGGACTCAAAAATCCAGTTTACACACTAGATTCCTGGTTTATTATTAATACAAAGGATATTAAAGGATATGATTCAACAATCTGATCAAGGGAGACATAGGATAACCTCCTGAACAAAGGATTTTTTTTTGTCTTCTTGAAGTTTGAAATTCAGCTTGGTGACATGTGGAAGCATTCTGGTTCTCCACACTAAGCTCTTTAAATACCTTCCTTTGGAGTTTTTATAGAGGCTTCACTGCATGAGAATGATTGATTAAATCACTGGTCATTGGTGGTTGATTAATTTTCGGCTCTTCACCCCTCCCTATAGGAATCAGGAGGTGAGACAGAAAGTTTCAATCCTCTATTCAAAGTTGGTTCCCACCCCCATCTTTAGGTGCTTTCTAAAAATCCTCATTAACACAAACCAGGTTGTTAGAGGAAAAGGTCCTGTGATGAATAACAAGACACCCATTTCACCTTTATGGCTCTGAATCAGTTTCAGGAACGGAGGACAAGAGACCAAAGATTACAACAAAAGGTGATTCCGTTGTTCTTATCACTCGGGAAATTTCATAGGTTTGGGGAGCTTTGAGCCAGGAACCAGGATTTAGACCAAATGCACATGAAAAGTGTATTTTCATCATCTGAATGGCCAAATATGTTTCTTATAAATCACAAGGTTGCACTAATTTAATCCACAGTTAACAATAGCAAAATTAGACTTCAATCATGCGTTGTCAGGGTCCCTGTGGGGTCAGTTTAAAAGGGGTTTTCCTACCCAGCTGCTCTCAGGCTCTGAGCATCCCTCCCTTCTCACAGACATCGCCCCCTCTTGCTCTAGCTCTTTGTTCCTGCAGCAGAATTCAACCCCTCCGAGACGAAGCCCTCGTTCTCGGAGCACTACTCTCTTGACTCCTTTCCACCACATTCTCCTGGATCTTGTCTTATCTCGCTGGCCTCAGTGTTATTCTTATTCCCCTCTTTTTTGTTGTTGTTACCTGGATACAGTATTGATTTTCCTCCACATTCTTTCTGGAGCCCTTTTCTCTTCTCTGACACCTTTTTGAAGGGTAAGCTCAATTCCCATAGCTTTAAATATTAGTGATTATATATTTGAATCCCAAAATGTGATTCATCTCTGTGGAGCTCCAGACACTGATTGAACCAGTTTGTCCCGTTTAAGTTAAGTGTCAGAAGTCTTCGCCACAGTGTTCACTCTGTAGCTCAGGCTGTTTTCTCCCTCACCTTTCCATCTCATCAGGATCCTCTAAACGGGTCTGTATGTATCTCCCAGATTTGCAGCCTGTCTTCTCTCTGACTCTCTTACCTGTGTCATTACTGATCTTGTGCCACTGCACCCTGACTGTTCTTGCCCCTTCTAACCCAGTCTCAGTGCAATACACTGCACTGTGTGTGTGCACGTGTGTGCTCAGTTGTGGCTGATTTTTTGCGACCCCATGGACTGTGGCCCGCCAGGCTCCTCTGTCCATGCGACTCTCCCAGCAGGAATACTGGAGTGGGTTGCCATTTCCTCCTCCAGGGGATCTTCTCAACCCAGGGATCGAACCTGCATCTCCTGCATCTCTTGCATTGGCAGATGGATTCTTTACCACTCAGCCACCTGGGAAGCCCAGTAATACACTACAGCATAGCAGCAAAACAATCCTCTTAAAACACAAATCAGGTCATCTGACCCCTGTATTCTGAACCCTCCACAGGCTTCCCGTTTCACTAAAGGAAACCCAATCTCTGCACAGCCCACAAGCTGCTGGTGGCCTGACACCTCCTGATCCTGTCCCATGTCCCTCTCACACTTGCTCAGCCTGTTCCAGTAATACCCAGTCTCTACCAGAGCCTCTGCACATGCTGCTCCTTCTTTCTATGACTTTCTTCCCCTAACTCATCCTGTCTTTTCTCAGATGCCTCATAGAGGACTTCCGCGTTCCCCACTTAGCGTATTCTGAACCTCAGTTCTTGATTTGCTTCCTTCTTTGGGTTTGGGGAGCTATGAGCCAGGAACCAGGATGATTCACGTTAAAAATCACATTACTTGATCATACACATTTGCACAACAGAATTTATGTTCCATGAAGAGAGGGACCAGGAGAGTCTGATTTGTTCTTATATCCCCTGGGCTGAGCACCATGAGGGATCCATAGAAACTTCTGGATAAATTTGTGTTGACTGAGAAAGGAAGAACCCAGCCCAACACTATCGACATTGGCAGACACGAGGTCAACTTTGGTATTGAGCTTATAGGACACTCAGATCTTGCTTCATCTAAAGCACTCCACTCCTACATCATAGACAGGGTGAGAGTTTAGTCACAGCAGACTGAGTGTCCATCAGATACAGAGGGGCTGGCCCGCCTGGACCAGGTTAGTCTGTGGACTTCCTTGACTTCTTAAGCACAGGTCTTATGTCAGATCATATGGATGAAAGTCCCACTTCCATTTTATGTAGACTGATTGACACCTATGCTGTAACATGTATGTCTGCCATGTCTGGCTATCTGTCATGTCTGATCATCAGTGTTATGCCTGTTAGCCTCTTCACGACTAGTTCAGGAATCCAGCTCTTCCCTGATCTGATTTTGTGGCTCAGCCTTTAACCGTTACGATAATCAGTGTCATGTGAGTCTGCTCTGAAATAGTTTGCTGTGCAATATGGCCAATTAAAAGATTATAAAGACTGATGCTTTTAAGATCCACCCTGGCCTTGACTCTGTGTGGCCAATGAAATCATCTTTTTTCAAGGAAAAATACCTGTGCAGGCATGGAGGAATGTGCTTCAGATATGATTCTTCATTGGGTTATATCTATGCCATGTACATGCCTATACATTTTCAAACTTCTGTAGTGTGCCTGATTTGGAGAAGTATGAGAGATAATAATATCTCTCCCATTAACAAAATTAATTTAGAATCATGGTACTTCCACACAAGGGAATTTTCTCAGCAGTACAAAGAAGCAATCTACTCACATGCAACAATGTGGGTGAATCTCATTTGCATCACTCCAAGCAAAAGGAGCCAGATTTGAAAGACTACATATGTGTGGTTCCATTTATGTGATTTTCTGGAAAAGACAACAATACAGGGAAAAAACAGATTAGGAGTTCAGGGGGCTGGGAGTAAGTTGTGCAGGTGGGAAGGATTGATCACGAAGAGGTATAAGCAAATTCTCTGGGATGATGGGGCTGTTCTGTATCTTCATTAAGTTTGTGGTTAAACAGGTACAAGTCAGTGGTAGAAAGTTTTCTTGTGTCTCTTCACTAGGCTGTGGTACCCAGCTACTCAACAATACTCATCTAGGTGTTGTCATGAAGGTATTTTGTAGCTGTGGTTAGCACCCACTAACAATTGACTTTAAGTGAAGGAAATTATCCTTGATGATGTGGGTGGGCCTCATCCAATCAATGGAAAGGACTTAATGAGGTTTCCCCTAAGGAAGAAGAAATTCAGCCTCAAGACTGGAGCATCAACTCCTGCCTCAAAATTTCCAGCCTGCGGGCCTTCCCATGTGAATTTGGGCTTGTCAGTCGGCCCCCACAGCTGTATCAGCCAATGTCTTGGGATAGATTGCTTCATCATGCATGCATGTTCAGTTATGTCTGACTCTCTGCTACTCCACAGACTCTAGCCTGCCGGGCTAAATGCCATGTAATCCTTAGCAGGTATGTGTGTATCTGCTTGCAGTTTGGGTTGGTTATGATGCTGTTCCACAGCTAAAAAAGGAGACCCTGGTATCCTCTTTATTGATGAATTTTGCCTTCTCCCCTCAGAAGGCAAGATACCTACCATTTGTTTTGGTTTAAAACAATTTAATTTTTCTTTTTAATTTTTATTGGGGTATACACATTTTACAAGGTTGTATTAGTTTCGGGGGAACAGCAAAGTGAATCAGTTGCACACATACATATATTCGGTCTTTTTGTTTTAGATTCTTTTCTCATATAGGCCATTACAGAGTATTGGGTAGAATACCTTGTGCTATACAGAGGGTTCTTGTTAGTTACCTATTTTATGTATGTGTGTGTGCTCAGTTGTGTCTGATTCTTTACAACCCTATGGACTGTAGCTTTCCAGACTCTTCTGTCCATGGAATTTTCCAGATAAGAACACTGGGATGGGTTGCCGTTTTCTTCTCAAGGGGATCTTCTTGACTCAGAGATCAAAGCTGTGCCTCCCACATTGGCAGACAAACTCTTTACCACTGAGCCATCTAGGAAGCCCTCGTAGTGTGTATCTGTCAGTCCTGGTCTCCCAGTTTGTCCCTCCCCCTCCTATCGCCTGGTAGTCATGTTTGTTTTCTATATCCGTGACTCTACTTCTGTTTTGCAAATAAGTTCATTTGTATCCTTATTTTTAGATTCCACGTATAAGTGATATCATATGATATTTATCTTTTTATGTTTTATTTCACTCAGTGTGACAATCTCTAGGCCCATAAATATGAAAAGATACATGCACCCTAATGTTTATAGCAGCCCTATTTTCAGTAGCCAGGACATGGAAGCAACCCAAGGTCCATCAACAGAGGAATGGATAAAGAAGATGTGATACATTTATACAATGGAATATTACTCAGTGGTGAAAAAGAACAAAATAATGCCATTTGTAGCAGTGTGTCATTTAAAATAACTTTTTTAAAAAGTAGATATTAGGCAGATATTAAATTAGGAATGTATTCTTAGATGTGGAAGATAGTGACATGTAAGGATAACCTTCCTGCTTTGGAATCAATTGCTACATTTGTAAGGGAAATAAAAGAAAACAGAGATATATATAGCTCAGCTCCCTGGCTATTCTCTTGTGTGTATGCCTACTGCAAATTCAAATTAAAGGAGGAGTAAGGATAAAAATGGGCATGTGATGTGACTTTCATGCATTCATCTTCTAGTCAACAGAGAAAATTCTTGCAATTCAAATGACTTCTGAAATCAGAAAAATAAAACTCGATGATGTATGTGCATGTAAGTGTATATTGCAAACCTCAGTAGAACAGATACAATCCCAGACATAATGTGGATGCACATTGCTCAGGAAATTTATGAACTTGGGGAATAACCTTTAGACAAGGTCGGATCCCTTGCTCCTTTACTGCTGAGAACCATTCAAAGGGCTGGCCATTACTAAGGGCAGCTCAGAGGCCCCAGGAATAAGTTGGCAAAGGTGATGGAAAGAAGCCGGGCAGAGTATAGCAGAAAAAGCTAGGAAAGAAAAATAAGGCTGTTTGAATACCGTCAGTAATCGCCTCAGGTACATTTTGCTGTCTTAGCTGCTATGAGTCAGCCTGGCCGGAAACAGTCTAAAAAAGGCAGTGACAGGGCTGGCTGCAGAGTGCGTATTTTGGGTCCGCTGTCCTGCCCACACTGGAGCTGGCGACGCTGCAGCTGCGCCTTCTCTCCTGAGGCTCGGACTGCTGGCGCCTTCCAGGGTCCAGTTAGAGTCCCTCATCTCAAAGGACAGGGAAAACGAGGGAAGTCACTACTTTATTTGCCTAAGAGTCATTTCTCACCTTCCTCTTCACTTCCTGACCTGAGAGTTGAACATTAACTAGAACATTTTGTTAATCAAACTAAAATGCCTTGCTTAGCAAAGGAAACCTGGTAAATGAGCTGCTGCTGTAATCGAGTTCCAATTTTTATCTAAAGCAAGGGAAAGGGAGCTGGAGGAATAGGTTATAAGTGTGGGCAAGTCTCCCCCTAGTGGACAAATGACATCACATTGCACTTGCAAAGACCGCAAAAATTCATAGAGCAGAGCTGAAAGAGAAGAAAAAGTGTTATTATGATATGTATTTCAGTCTTGATTTCTAAGGGGTTCATTTCAGTGGAAAAGTAATACTGAGTTGAATATATTACATATAATTTGTGAATTTTTACCTTTAGAGTATTTGTTATTATCAGTTTACTATGACTCCATGTCTCAATATAAGGAAGAATAAGTCGAGAGAATATTAGGACTGTTTTTTTTTTTTTCCAATACTTCATTTATTCCACTTTTTAACTAATGAGAAATTTCAAAGACAATTCTTGTAGTAAAATATTTGCACATATTTTAAACTATTTATTTAGGGTAACTTTCTAGAAACAATTGCTCAACCAAGTTCAAGGACATTTTTTTAAGTTTTTGGTACTACAACCTACAACACAATTGATTCAGTCTAGGACTGGTTTTGAAAGGCCTAAGTCCCTTCCGAGGATACACTGGATTTGGGGACAAGCCAATCAAGTTCATGGTGTAAAAGAGTAATTAGAGAAAGATGATTCCATTTTTATGGACAAAGTGAGTTCCAATGTGCCTTGAACAGTGGCAGATCTGCAACCTCATTGGACTGACAGTTCCTCCTGGGAATCCTTGTATCAGCATCTTCTGCGAGCTCTACGCCTGTTTGAACCAGCAGCCAGAACCCTATACTCTTCAGAAAAGATGGGCGTGGTGAATTATCTATGCTCTTGACTAATCTTGACCTTCCTCAGTCTCCTCCAGGTATTCTTGGCTTTCAGGAGGAAAACTTGAACTGAAGTTTGTGCAACAGATCTCAAGAATTTTTAGGATCCTGATATATATATATATGAAATATGCATGTATGTGCCCATGTATAAGTGGGCATAGATAGTTATATGTGTATGTGTGTGTGTGTGTGTGTGTGTGTATGTCTTTCTGGATGATACTTTTCAGACTGGAAATTCATTGGATTTTCAAAGTATCTGTAACCTAAGAAACATTATAAACTAATGATTAAAAAAATCTCACTCCACTGGAAAAATAAGCCACGGCAGAGATGGGGTACCTGGGTTGTAGAGTCAGAATGCCTAAATTCAAATTCAAATAAAATTCCTTAGGAAAGTAATTGAATCTCTCCAAGCCTTAGTTTCCTCTTCTATAAAATGGGAATAATAATATCACTTAATCCATTGAATAATGCAAGGATTCAATAATATAATGCATGCTTGTACTTAGCAACTTGCTTGACACATATTAATTGTTTATTAAAGGTTGGCCTTCATTATTATGAAAGGCTTTGAACAGGTGTAAAATGTTAGGTTTGTTAAAATCCCACTGTGTAAGATGTCTAACAAACACATGGAAAACTGCTCACCATCACTCATTATCAGAGAAGTGCAAATCAAAACCACAATGAGGTACCATCTCATGCTGATCAGAATGGCTGCCATCAAAAACTCTACAAACAATAAATGCTGGAGAGGGTGTGGAGAAAAGGGAACCCTCTTACACTGTTGATGGGAATGCAAACTAGTACAGCCACTATGGAGAACAGTATGGAGATTCCTTAAAAAACTGGAAATGGAACTTCCATATGACCCAGCAATCCCACTGTTAGGCATACACACCGAGGACACCAGAATTGAAAGAGATACATGTACCCCAGTGTTCATTGCAGCACTGTTTACAATAGCTAGGACATGGAAGCAACCTAGATGTCCATCGGCAGATGAATAGATAAGGAAGTTGTGACACATATGCACAATGGAATATTACTCAGCTATAAAAAAGAACACATTTTAAACAGTTCTAATGAGGTGGATGAAACCAGAGCTTATTATACAGAGTGAAGGAAGTCAGAAAGAGAAACATCAATACAGTATATTAACACACATATATGGAATTTAGAAAGATGATAACGACGACCCTATATGCAAGATAGCAAAAGAGATACAGATGTAAAGAACAGACTTTTGGACTATGTGGGAGAAGGTGAGGGTGGGATAATTTGAGAGAATAGCATTGAAACATGTATATTACCATATGTAAAATAGATGACCAGTGCAAGTTTGATACATGAAGCAGGGCACTCAAAGCGGGTGTTCTGGGACAACCCCGAGGGATGGGGTGTGAATGGAGGTGGGAGGGGGGTTCAGTATGGGGCAGGACACATATACACTCATGGCTGATTCATGTTGATATATGGCAAAAACCACCACAATATTGTAATTTACCTCCAATTAAAATTAATAAATTAATTTAAAAGATCCCACTCTGTGCATCATACATTTTCCAATAATTTTACAATCTTCTGGATGAGATAGGAAAGTGTTGTTTCTTTGAAACATCCTAAGTATGACTCCATCCAAAGGTGATGAACTGGATCATCATATAGAATTATATAATTTTAAAGCAAGTAGAGACCTGAATTATTATCCAGTCATATCTCCAATGATATTTTATAGATTAAAAAATCAAGATGCATTTTGAAAAATGACTTGTTCAGGTCACTGTTTGTGACTGCAATTCAGGACCTCAACTTTTAATTCTGAGCTGGTTTTACCACAGCTCTCATAGACATTTTTAGCCTTTCCTCCCCTGTTTCATCAGGTTCTTAAAGCTCTATAAAAGAAAAGATTTGGAATGGCTGGCCTGTGGGAAACATCACCATCCGTCAGAATTCTGGTCAAATCTCCGGCTTACTGATGCCTCTGGCTCACAGCCAGTATCCCCACCCTCCCCGAGAATTCTGTTTCATCATCTTCTCACTATCTATCTTAGTCTCATGATATCACATTATGTCTCTTTTTATCCCACTAGAATATGAACTTTTTGAAGACAGGAGCTAAGACCTTGCATCTAATAGAATTGAGCAAACTAATGTTTCATGACGGGAAGGATAGACGGTACAAAGAGATTGAAAATATATCTATCTCACTGATAAGCCTGAACCTGAAAAACTCCAGAAGACCTAAGAAAATCCACTGCTCCTTGCTGACACTTTGTCCTGGAGTCATCTGGAAGCATTAGGAACTGTAATCAGCCTGTGATCAAGGCCAACAGTGCAGAAAGGCTAGAGGTGAGCTATACGGAAAAAATCCAAGACCCAATCACATCTTGGGGACAGAACTCTAAAACTTCAAAAGGGAGAGATGAGAGTCAGGCCTGAAAAATAGAATATATGGCAGGGACATGCTCATAACAACATGACAAAACCTTGATTCCTAGATTTTGATCCTAGATCTAAACCTCAAGTGAAAGAACAGAGTAAACCAAATGCCAGGCTTGGTCCATACACCTGAGACGGCAGGAACTGAAAGGGAGGGTGAAATCCCTAGCTTTGAAGATGCAAGCTTTGAGGGCAGAAGTCAGGTCAGACCCCAATCTCCCCAATGTTGCCTTCTGCTGTTGCTTTTCTTCCTGACTGCATGGGGTTGCTGAGAGTCGGACACGACTGAGCAACTTCACTTTCACTTTTCACTTTCATGCATTGGAGAAGGAAATGGCAACCCACTCCAGTGTTCTTGCCTGGAGAAACCCAGGGATGGGGGAGCCTGATGGGCTGCCATCTGTGGGGTCGCACAGAGTCTTACACGACTGAAGCGACTTAGCAGCAGCAGCAGCAGCACCTCAAAATATGCCATGATAGGTGAGACATGATCACACTTTCTGCTACTGTAACAAGTGTCTAGGAGCAAAGCCTTTTAAATTGACCTTAAATTATTCTTTGACTCCCCGGAAAGAATATTCAGAAAAGGAGTCCTGGAGCATCTGTGTGTCTGGATAGAGGATTAGTAGGTTTCCTGAGATCCCCTGAAATGTCTGTGACTGGTAGTTGCTGTAGTTTCTCAAGTCTTCATAGCTCTCCATCCCCTCCCAGAGGAATCCTGTTCCTTTCTGAGTTCTAAGAACAACAATTCTTTTGGACGCATTCCCTGTAAAGTCTTCCCTGTGTCATAAACTAAGATCTGCAGACACCAGGCTCTTGGGGAGGATTCCCTGAAGTTGCTGTGAATCCACTGCTATCAGAACAGGATGCTGGGTGTCTGGAGAACCAGACTGCCTGAGAATCCTAAAAGATCCTAAGTAATCGCTAATTTAAGAGAAACTCAAGAAGTGTTGTGCAAACATGTTGATCCCAAAGCATTCCCTTGACACAGCAGACAATAGCTAAGAAAAATTGGGGTAATATATAGGCTGATAATCATTAGGATATTGAGAATATAAGATGATTTGAAAAGAAATCATCTTATATTCATTCATTCACTTGCATTCATTTTAACTTTAAGTTGTCTGGAGACCTGCTATTCAGTAGCTGGAGAAAACGGATCATGTGTTTTTCTTTTTGACCAAAGACACTCACACCCCAGAATAGTAGGACATTATCAAGATTGTGCTGCTCAAAAAGGATTTACAGAGTGTTGTTTGAGGTTCTGAGGTTAATTAAACACTAAAAGTTATCTGTAAGTAGCAAGTGAGGAAACGATTTATTTTCCATGAGATTTAGATCTATTCTAGCCTGTAGTCAATTGCAAATGTTACTTCAGTGTCCAGGTCCCAAGAGTAACTAATGATCAAAGAGATTGGCTTAAACACCACTGAGGTTTTCTTACTCAAATGAGCAGCTTTTGAAATGGGGCATTTGAGTGCTCCCTTGTGTTAAGTCTCATGGGCTTCCCTGGTGGCTCAGAGGTTAAAGCCTCTGCCTCCAATGTGGGGAAACCCAGGTTTGATCCCTGGGTTGGGAAGATCCCCTGGAGCAGGAAATGGCAACCCACTCCAGTATTCTTGCTTGAAGAATCCCATGGACAGAGGAGCTTGGTAGGCCACAGTCCATGGGGTCGCAAAGAGTCGGACCCGACTGAGTGACTTCACTTTCACTTTGTGTTAAGTGCCCAAATCAGCAATATCATCCTTTCACCCACCCAGACTCCTGCACAAAGTCCATTATAATCTCAGATCACTGTGTTTCAATGGAGAAAGAAAATAAGCGTCAGTGGAGATGGAGACCGTTAACTGAGGACTTGAGGACAAGCAATGTCTCAAAGAGTGCTGATGTGGAGAGTGTGCTTCCTGTGCAAGACATCACAGGTTGCCTGCCTAATTGCCATGATCTCTTCTTCTTTACTTCCGCGCAGCTATTGTATTTGGAAATGTTGAAGAAACGTTACATTTTCCAACCTTGCTCAAGCTAGGAATGACTATGTGACACAAATCAGGCCACTGAAATATAAGCAGAAGTTGGGGAAATTTTTCCAACAGGTCTGAGTCAGCTAGTATGCGCCTTTTGACCTTTACTATTTCTCTCTTTTTCTTCCTGGAATGGACACAAGATGCTGAAGACGCAGCACATACCTAGTGTCTACTAGGAGACATGCATGGGGATAAAATTCACATGCAAATAATGACTCAGTAGAAATATAGAAAATGCTTGGGCCCTTGATGACATCAAAGAGCCATCATATCAGCCCTGGACCCCTTGATTCCAGTCTTTTTATCAAATGAGAAAAGTTACATCTCTGATTATTATTAGTCACTAATTAATTGGGTTTTCTCATAGTTGCTACTGCATGCAATCCCCATGATGCAATGTCCCTACTCTCCTGATGATTTTAGACTCCATAAGTCTTCTAAACTTAGATGCAAATCTAGAGAGAGAAAAAAAGGCTGGTTTTCTCTCTTGGTTACCAAATTGACTTAGACTACTTTTCTGGCCCTTGATAAGATATACAGGCTCAATAAAAAATATAATAATAATTTTCACTTTAGAAAAAAAAATAAAGGTTTTTTTTTTTTTTTTCACACCTTTGACTTTATAGCATCTGCAATTCACACATGCTACAAGCACAGGATAAGAAACAGCTTGAACACAACACCAGACAATGATGATGTTTAAGTTCATCAGCTTTCACAATTAGAAAAGACCCTTATTGGTGCATCTTCCTCTCTACACCCCAGTTAGTCCTCTTCACTATATGGGGACCCACTTTTACTTTCCCTACTAAGATCTTTCTTCTACTTCTTTTATCTCCATGCTATAGGGTCATAAATCCCTCTCATATCAGCTGACCAGGGGAAACATTCAAAATTCCTATTAATTTGTTAAGTAGAGCAACTTAGCCTCCAGGGTTTCATCCTCTCCCATCGCTCCCATTTCACAGTAAAAGAATTATTAATATGTTTTTCTGAACTAACTGAGTAGTCTTATGGTTCTCCACTTTAGCTTTCCTTTAACAACTTCCTAAACCAACTGTGGTGTTGGAGAAGACTCTTGAGAGTCCCATGGACTGCAAGGAGATCCAACCAGTCCATTCTAAAGATCAGTCCTGGATGTTCTTTGGAAGGAATGATGCTAAAGCTGAAACTCCAGTATTTTGGCCACTTCATATGAAGAGTTGACTCATTGGAAAAGACTCTGATGCTGGGAGGGATTGGGGGCAGGAGGAAAAGGGGACGACAGAGGATGAGATGGCTGGATGGCATCACAGACTCAATGGACGTGAGTTTGAGTGAATTCCGGGAGTTGGTGATGGACAGGGAGGCCTGGCATGCTGCTATTCATGGGGTCGCAAGGAGTCAGACACGACTGAGCGACTGAACTGAACTGAACTGAACTGAAACCTCTAATTAAAATTTTAGGATGTAGAAGAGCTTTCTTTCTCTCAGACGCAACTGTCAGTGCAAAATGGTGCTGAAGAGCCGGAGGAATCCATATTTTATTTTGTGTTCAAAAGTAAACCCTGGAGAGGTGAAGGGCCTTCACCCACTTTCAATACAGGTATTTGTGTAGACCCTATATAAGAGGATCTATGATCAAGGATTAAGATGAACAGCTGGAAGGTAAGAAAACACAAGGCTAGGTATTTCAGCTCAATTTACCAACTTATCTCCAAGAACCAGTGTTCTTCCCGCATAACTCTTCTCCTCAGTAGCTTCCTGTAACTGCAGCCTTTCCTCTGCCTCAGTTTCCCACACCACCAATGGCTATGAGCTAGCACTCGCCTATTGGTGACACTCCAAATTCCCCTGTCTTCATGGCCAGAGCTCCTCTTCCTATTGAAGTAGCTGATGGCCTGACAGCCGTTGTCATTGGACTGGGTCCAGCTAAGTCCCAAACTTTCCTGTCAGTAGCCACAATCCTTGAATCTCCTGGGCTATGTCCTCAATAAGCAGGGGTGTTCCTTGATTAGTGTCAGAACAGAGAAGCTACAGGGGCTCTTTTACTCTCTTTCCCCCCACCAACACACACACATACACACACATACCAGCAGCGCAGCAAAGAGGTATATCCTGCTCCAGGCTAGTTACTGCCTATTTCAGATCAGATTACCTCCTTCTCTACCTCTTCTCAGGAAGTATTGCCATAGCTGTACCACTCCCATCTCCACCCAGAGTCAGTGTAACCAAATGGATAAGACCATGGGTTTAGAAGCTCATAAAGTTGGGTTCAAATCCCAACTTGCTGCTATTTAGCTAAGTGACTGTGACCAAGTTACTTAGCCTTGCAGAGCTTCAGTAACCTTATCTTTAAAATGGGATTAGTGACTATCCATGTGAACAAATTTTTTTAAATTATACAAGGTGATGTATTGTAAATATTTAAAGGTGATACCTTGTAAGTGCTTGGTAAATTGGTGCTTCCAATGATGGATTTCTTCCTTTTGCAATTATACACAAAACTATGAGAAGCCATCAAAGTTCTTGCTTTAACTGTTTGCAGCTTGCACCCTCTCTGCTGTATTTCCTCTGCTTTTCCCACCAGGATATTAATTTTAAAAAAGCATGTTGTGTTCTGGCCTTCCTCCAGTGAGAATTAGTCCCTCCCCAGCAGGGTAAATCCTCAGGCTCCTACTGCCCCGCTGTTTCCTGGTCCCTCTCACCCCAGGATCCAGCACATGTAATGTTTATGTGTTTTGTTGTTGTTGTTTGTTTTTGCAAAAAGGTTAACTCTGAAATATGGAGGCTTGGTCCACACCCTCACCCCCAAGTTAGAATTAGTGAGTTAAAGAGATGAGGCCATAAAGATGGAAAGGAGTCGTACCATGTATGGCCTTGAAAGTATTGGTAAAAAATTTAGCCTTATTCTAAATGTAAAAAGGAGATGTTAGAGATTCAAGGCAAGGCAGTATGATCTGGGCTTCTCTGGTGGCTTAATGGTAAAGAACAACATGCCAATGCAAAAGACATAAGATAGGTGGATTTGATCCCTGGGTTGGGAAGATCCCCTGGAGGAGGGCATGGCAACCCACTCCAGTAGTCTTGTCTGAAGAATCCCATGGATAGAGGGGCCTGATGGGCTACAATCCATGGGCTCACAAAGACTCAGACATGACTTAGTGACTAAACAACAAGGTAAGATGGTCTGGTTACAAAGGTCACTCTCAGTGCTTTGTGGAGAGTTACCTGGACAGACAGACTGGTCCTGGAAACAGGACCAGTTTAGTGAAGATGGTCTAGGAAAGAGATAATGTGCTATACTCACACATGTACATGTATAAATATATACGTTTGGATACATAACATACACGTGTGTATGTGTGTGTGCTCAGTTGTGTCCAATTCTTTTCAACCCTTTGAACTGTAACTCACCAGGCTCCTCTACCCATGGGATTTTTCAGGTAAGTATACTGGAGTGGGTTTCCATTTCCTCCTCCAGGGAATATTCCCGACCCAGGGATCAAACCACCATAGCTTTCATCTTGTGCATTGGCAGACAGATTCTTTACCACTGAACCATTGGGAACCTCAACATATATACATACCCACAAAGAAATATATATATATATATATATATATATATAAACATATAAATATATTTCTGATTTAATGAAATGGCCTCCATACTGTGACTTCATGTCATGTTTTTCTTGTAATAATTATTTTTCTCATCTATTCTCCTGAAAAATTACTTCTGATAGGTGTACAGTACTTCATTGAATGGATGTGTCACCATTTATTGAACTAATTTCTTCGTGTTAGTCGTTTCTTTTCACTTTTTATTGTTAAAGATGACACTTTCAATAACATCTTTGCCAAGAGGTTGTTGAGAATGTCTTTGATTATTTCTTTAGAGTGATTATTTGAAATGAAACTATTTGAAGTGATCAAACATTTTCTTTCTGAGGGTTTTGATGTGAATGTCAAACTGCCATCCACAAAGATTTTCCTAATTTATACTCTTGTCAGAAGTGCATGATGGCACCCATTTTCCTCAAACTCTCCCCTTATAATTTAAATTTGGCAAGTTAATGGATAGAAATGCTGAAGCTATTTTAGCTAGTATATTCCTTGAATATTAGTGAGGCTAAACACATATAGTGTTCCTTTTACTTATTTTTCTGTGCTTTGTCTTTAAAATGGAGCTCCTTTAAAGAAGCATGAAGGTTTCTTAAACTATGGATATAAGAATATAAATTATATATAAAAACTTAACCCAGTCAGTAAATTCTCTTGTGGTTTATTAAGTTGTGTATTGGGTCTATATGCAGTCTCCATTGCTGCATGCTATCTAACTTCCTAAGCAAGTCTGCAATGAGTGTAAATTAAAGTAAATGCTTTGAAAGCTGGTTTGAGTTGCTTCCTGGTGTGTGAAGCATGGTGCTTAACAAATGATCCTAGAACACTCTTGTGAATCCCATGCAGTCTTACTCTAAAATTAATTGAACAATCAGGGTTTGTGGCTCTTTAGTGAAGGAAGGAAACTCAAATTGTCAGGCGAGCCATGTGAGTGAGAAAATGATGTCTCCAAAAGACATATAATAAAAAATGGCCCTCAAAGGCTATTCTTCACAATGGCACTAGGGTGGGATGAATTCAACCATGGAGCCATGCAGTCTGAACTCTTAGGTAAATGTATCTTCGGCTTGCTCCCTGTAGGTAGAAAGCAGTCATGCTCACTTTTAATTGGCAAAACATTAAAAATGTAAGAATTCAGAGAAAGTTTATCAGTTAGTGGATAGAAAAGCTGAGAACCTGGTTGTGAAATAAGGGAACAAATTTGTTGGTTTCATTTCTGAAGTTAGTATTGAGTTTTATTGACTCAGAAGCAAATAGATATGAAGTTCTAACTTGGAGTCTGAATAGCTTTTGCTTTTAATCCTGCACAGACTAAATTGAGGCAGGAATGGGGTTGATAGACACACATTTCTTTAATGAATACAAAAAAAAGATTATCTCATATAGTTTTCTTTTTTGAATTCTGTGACCTTGTCAACAAACAGCTCAAATTACATAGCTTTTATTCCTTTACATGGGCTTCCCAGATGGTGCTAGTGGTAAAGAACCCACCTGCCAATGCAGGAGACATAAGAGATATGGGTTTGACCCAGGGTTGGGAAGATTCCCTGGAGGAGGACATGGTAACCCACTCCAGTATTCTTTCTTTTTTTTTCTTTTTAAAATTTATTTATTTTCAATTGAAGGCTAATTGGGGAATGGAACCCACTCCAGTATTCTTGCCTGGAGAATTTCATGGACAGAGGAGCCAGGCAGGCTACAGTCCACGGGGCTGCAAAGAGTCAGACATGACTGAGCAATTAACATTTCACTTCATACATTGTGTTGATTTCTACCAAACATCAACATGAATCAGCCATAGATTTATCCATGTCCCCTCACACCTGAACATTCCTACCACCTCCTTCCCTATCCCACCCATTTAGGTTGTTAACTGAGCCCTGGTTTGCCACTCCAGTGTTCTTGCCTGGAGAATCCCATGGACAAAGGATCCTGGCCGGCTACAGTCCATAGGGTTGCAAAGAGTCATAAATGACTAAAGCGGCTTAGCACACATGCAAGCACATTCCTTTACATGCTAGTGAATCGTGGCTCTCAGAATTTTACCACAGTCCTGGGTTAGGAGTCAGGATCAAATACCAACTGTTGACACTTTAGACTAATCACTGTACTCTCTAAGAACATCATTTAAGCAGTGTTAATCATCAAGCTATGCCATGGGAAAATGCATTGTACTGGAATTTTTATCGTGTTCTGTCTCAAGGGGAATGCAATATCCCAGAAGGATAGAGCCTTTGAGCTAAAGGGAAAAAGAAAAATAATATTTATTAAAAACTTTCTATGTATCAGGTCCTCTATTAGTGCGTAACATGTTTTATGGCAGTTAATTCTCATAACCATCCTCTGAGATAGACATGAATACCATTATTTTTCTGAAGGAGAAATGGAGCTCAGGAAAATTAAGGAGCAGATCCAAGGCTCCACAGTTAGAAGTCAATTTAGATCTCTGTGACTTGAAGGACTGTGAACTGTCTCCTTCTCATTGATGTTATCAATGTCAGGACTTAGGGGAAACTCCTCTTTCACTCAGGGAGGAGGAGAGAGGGGAGCAGAAGAGAGTAACTTGCCCAACCCCAGCCTGGAGGCCTTGACACACAATTTAACCCTGCCCCTCTCACGTGCCTGTAAAGACATGAGGCCCAGAGATTTAACCAACTTCCCTGGAATCAGGGCCTGAGATGAGATTTTTGGAAGGGAGTGGGGACACTAGCTAGGCAAGGGAAGAAGCTAATCATAGGTGTAGTTTTGGGCTCTCCAGCTGACAGCCAAACCAGCTTCCCAGCATGGGAGCAAGGCCAGTATGGATGCCCCAGCCCCATCAAAGCTTCTTGGCTGGCACCACACCAAGATAAGCCATCACCACGCAGCCCTGCCCCTAATCTCAAGCCAAAGTGTCATGGCCAAAGTCATGGCTTTTGTTTGCAGCCTGCCACCATGTTTCAGTTCAGTTCAGTCAGTTCAGTCCCTCAGTCATGTCCGACTCTTTGCGACCCCATGAATTGCAGCCCGCCAGGCCTCCCTGTCCATCACCAACTCCTGGAGTTCACTCAGACTCATGTCCATTGAGTCAGTGAGGCCATCCAGCCATCTCATGCTCTGCCGTCCCCTTCTCCTCCTGCCCCCAATCCCTCCCAGCATCAGGGTCTTTTCCAATGAGTCAACTCTTCGCATGAAGTGGCCAAAGTACTGGAGTTTCAGCTTTAGCATCATTCCTTCCAAAGAAATCCCAGGGCTGATCTCCTTCAGAATGGACTGGTTGGATCTCCTTGCAGTCCAAGGGACTCTCAAGAGTCTTCTCCAACACCACAGTTCAAAAGCATCAATTCTTCGGCACTCAGCCTTCTTCACAGTCCAACTCTCACATCCATACATGACCACAGGAAAAATCATAGCCTTGACTAGATGGACCTTTGTTGGCAAAGTAATGTCTCTGCTTTTCAATATGCTATCTAGGTTGGTCATAACTTTCCTTCCAAGGAGTAAGCGTCTTTTAATTTCATGGCTGCAGTCACCATCTGCAGTGATTATGGAGCCCAATAAATAAAGTCTAACACTGTTTCCACTGTTTCCCCATCTATTTGCCATGAAGTGATGGGACCGGATGCCATGATCTTCATTTTCTGAATGTTGAGTTTTAAGCCAACTTTTTCAGTCTCCACTTTCACTTTCATCAAGAGGCTTTTTAGTTCCTCTTCGCTTTCTGCCATAAGGGTGGTGTCATCTGCATATCTGAGGTTATTGATATTTCTCCCAGCAATCTTGATTCCAGCTTGTGCTTCTTCCAGTCCAGTGTTTCTCCTGATGTACTCTGCATATAAGTTAAATAAGCAGGGTGACAATATACAGCCTCGATGTACTCCTTTTCCTATTGGGAACCAGTCTGTTGTTCCATGTCTAGTTCTAACTGTTGCTTCCTGACCTGCATACAGATTTCTCAAGAGGCAGGTCAGGTGGTCTGGTATTCCCATCTCTTTTAGAATTTTCCACAGTTTATTGTGATCCACACAGTCAAAGGCTTTGGCATAGTCAATAAAGCAGAAATAGATGTTTTTCTGGAACTCTCTTGCTTTTGCCATGATCCAGCAGATGTTGGCAATTTGATCTCTGGTTCCTCTGCCTTTTCTAAAACCAGCCTGAACATCAGGAAGTTCATGGTTCACGTATTGCTGAAGCCTGGCTTGGAGAATTTTGAGCATTACTTTACTAGCGTGTGAGATGAGTGCAATTGTGCAGTAGTTTGAGCATTCTTTGGCATTGCCTTTCTTTGGGATTGGAATGAAAACTGACCTTTTCCAGTCCTGTGGCCACTGCTGAGTTTTTCCAAATGTGCTGGCATATTGAGTGCAGCACTTTCACAGCATCATCTTTTAGGATTTGAAATAGCTCAACTGGAATTCCATCACCTCCACTAGCTTTGTAGTGATGCTTTCTAAGGCCCACTTGACTTCACATTCCAGGATGTCTGGCTCTAGGTCAGTGATCACACCATCGTGATTATCTGGGTCATGAAGATCTTTTTTATACAGTTCTTCTGTGTATTCTTGCCACCTCTTCATAATATCTTCTGCTGCTGTTAGGTCCATACCATTTCTGGCCTTTATCGAGCTGATAATTGCATGAAATGTTCTCTTGGTATCTCTAATTTTCTTGAAGACATCTCTAGTCTTTCCCATTCTGTTGTTTTCCTCTATTTCTTTGCATTATTCTCTGAGGAAGGCTTTCTTATCTCTCCTTGCTATTCTTTGGAACTCTGCATTCAGATGTTTATATCTTTCCTTTTCTCCTTTGCTTTTTGCTTCTCTTCTTTTCACAGCTATTTGTAAGGCCTCCCCAGACAGCCATTTTGCTTTTTTGCATTTCTTTTCCATGGGGATGGTCTTGATTCCTGTCTCCTGTACAATGTCACGAACCTCAGTCCATAGTTCATCATGCACTCTATCTATCAGATCTAGGCCCTTAAATCTATTTCTCACTTCCACTGTATAATCATAAGGGATTTGATTTAGGTCATACCTGAATGGTCTAGTGGTTTTCCCTACTTTCTTCAATTTAAGTCTGAATTGGTAATAAGGAGTTCATGATCTGAGCCACAGTCAGCTCCTGGTCTTGTTTTTGTTGACTGTATAGAGCTTCTCCATCTTTGGCTGCAAAGAACATAATGAATCTGATTTCAGTGTTGACCATCTGGTGATGTCCATGTGTAGAGTCTTCTCTTGTGTTGTTGGAAGAGGGTGTTTGCTATGACCAGTGCATTTTCTTGGCAAAACTCTTTTAGTCTTTGCCCTGCTTCATTTCGTATTCCAAAGCCAAATTTGCCTGTTACTCCCGGTGTTTCTTGACTTCCTCCTTTTGCATTCCAGTCCCCTATAATGAAAAGGACATCTTTTTTGGGTGTTAGTTCTAAAAGGTCTTGTAGGTCTTCATAGAACCATTTTACTCAGCTTCTTCAGCATTACTGGTTGGGGCATAGACTTGGATTATTGTGAAATTGAATGGTTTGTCTTGGAAACGAACAGAGATCATTCTGTTGTTTTTGATTGCATCCAAGTACTGCATTACGGACTCTTTTGTTGAATATAATAGCTATTCCATTTCTTCTGAGGGATTTCTGTCCACAGTAGTAGATATAATGGTCATCTGAGTTAAATCCACCCATTCCAGTCCATTTTAGTTCGCTGATTCCTAGAATGTCGACATTCACTCTTACCATCTCTTGTTTGACCACTTCCAATTTGCCTTGATTCATGGACCTGACATTCCAGGTTCCTATGCAATATTGCTCTTTACAGCATCGGACCTTTCTTCTATCACCAGTCACATCCACAGCTGGGTATTGTTTTTGCTTTTTGCCACTATGTTTAAGGGTGGCTTTACTACAGTCTGAAACATCTCTAAAACCTGCATTTGATGTAGGAAGAACATTCTCTGAAGCAAAATCTGATTATTATTTATGCAAAAAAAATATATACCCTTGGGAAGAAAAAAAATGTTAGAATCATTGGGAGACAAGATCTTGGACCTGGTCCTTAAAAGTTACAGCCTCAACTTCCCTGGGAACATAGCTCATTACGTTTGTACATTTCAGTCATTTTAAGAGAGCATTGGTTAGGCCTAACTAGAGTTAGAGGCCCACCCCTTGCCCAAGAATGAGTGTTGGACAATCAAATCCTTAGTCCTGGGAACTTGAGCCTTACGTGATGTGACATGAAAGCTGTGTGCTTCCCTAGGGAAGTCATCCTGAGGGGGTGGGTGGTTCCATCCTCCTCCTTCTGACTTTTCCTAGGTCTTCTTTCTGAAGCCTGGCTATGTTGGTTACATAGATAATTTCTTTGTAAATTCTGATTCTTTCAGTGAATTCCTTTGATGCTTGCCACCAAAGAGCCTTAAGAAGTACATAAATCTTTAAAGAAAGTGACCTGAGAATATAGATCTAGTTTAGTAGATGAGGAAACTGAGGCCTTAGGACATTTAATTACATTGCTTCAAGTATGCAGCCAGAATCAAATCCCATGTTTTCTGCTTTTCAATCCAGTGTCTTTCCTCCATTCCATAGGAGAAGCAGAAGTGGGATAGAATTTTAATGTTTCAGATGAAGATAATGAAATCAAAGCCCAGAGAGATGGACTGTTGTTACCATCCTTAAAAATCACCCAAAGCCCCAGACCCCAGGAGTGGCCAACTTCAGTACTGAAGTTATTTGATATTCTTTTATGAAGAGATATGTCATCTGTGACTTTAAAAATCTAAATTACTTACTAAATTAAGTACTAATATGGCAGAAAGCGAAGAGGAACTAAAAAGCCTCTTGATGAAGGTGAAAGTGGAGAGTGAAAAAGTTGGCTTAAAACTCAACATTCAGAAAATGAAGATCATGGCATCCGGTCCCATCACTTCATGGCAAATAGATGGGGAACAGTGGAAACAGTGGCAGACTTTATTTTGGGGGGCTCCAAAATCACTGCAGATGGTGACGGCAGCCATGAAATTAAAAGACACATACTCCTTGGAAGGAAAGTTATGATCAACCTAGATAGCATATTCAAAAGCAGAGACATTACTTTGCCAACAAAGGTCCGTCTAGTCAAGGCTATGGTTTTTCCTGTGGTTATGTATGGATGTGAGAGTTGGACTGTGAAGAAAGCTGAGCACCGAAGAATTGATGCTTTTGAACTGTGGTGTTGGAGAAGACTCTTGAGAGTCCCTTGAACTGCAAGGAGATCCAACCAGTCCATTCTAAAGGAGATCAACCCAGGGATTTCTTTGGAAGGAATGATGCTAAAGCTGAAGCTCCAGTACTTTGGCTACCTCATGCGAAGAGTTGACTCATTGGAAAAGACCCTGATGCTGGGAGGGATTGGGGGCAGGAGGAGAAGGGGACGGCAGAGCATAAGATGGCTGGATGGTATCACTGACTCAATGGACATGAGTCTGAGTGAACTCCGGGAGTTGGTGATAGACAGGGAGGCCTGGCGTGCTGCGATTCAGGGGGTCGCAAAGAGTTGGATATGACTGAGCGCATGAACTGAACTGAACTATGTTTTTAACCAATAGCCAAGAAATATATTTGCCCCTTCCCAATCTACTGCAAAGAATTAATGAGAATTTAACTTATAATAAATGAGTTAATTGGGAAAGTTATTTGTCCTACTTAGTAGAAGAAGTTCTCAACAATGAGACCAAGGCCCTAGAGTGTATTCATGAGATGCTCTTAAAATCTACATAATAAAATGGCATATTTTAAAACTATGAATTATAAGTTACGGATCTGTTGTTCATGAATTTACTTGAATTAGTCACACAATTTCTGCTTCCTCTCTTTCTCTCACCTAGGAGAGAGATATTTTTCTCTATTTCTCTGTTCAAAGGAATTTTCTCCCTTATTTCTCCTTTCTTTATTTTTCAAGAGGATATACCCTTCAAACTGGAGACATGTTCTGATTTTCCACAATATATATTGATGTTTACTGTATCCACACTCTTACCATTTTATATATTCTAGCTATATTGGTTTTTGATTTCTGAAACTTTCATAGCACTCTTTCTCATTCTGGCAATTAAATGCAGTTCTAACCTTGTTACTTTCCACCTGTACAAGACTACATTTTCACTGATGGCAGTAAATCTTTTTCCTTTTTTTTACATGCCTCATAGTTTACAAAGAGCTGTAAGATAAGAGAGGTTTTCTTCATTCATTCATTTATTCATCAAGTATTTATGAAGAACTGTCTATGTATGAAGAATGGCACTCAGCTTAGAACTATCAAATGAATATAAGGCCATCCCTGGCCTCAAGCCGTAAAAGAATCAATGGATATCCTTCTCAGTCTTTAGCTATCCAAATGTCCTATCCCTGGAAAGGGAAATTGTTGTTGTTAACTCGCAAAATTTCAGTCCTGCTAAGACCAGTTTTGTGACACTCAGCCACACTGAACTTTGATATCTGAAAAATTGAGAAGATAGATGAAACATTCCCTCCAATGTTTCCCACCAGTTCTAAAATTCTATGAACAAAGAACAGGCAAAAATTCCTCCAGTTTCTAACCAGAAACAACGGATAAAATTAGAAAAATTAAAGTTAAGGTTAGTATAAAACATAGATTTCCTTAGTCAAAGCTTAATGGAATATAGAATTTTTCTTAAAGGGGAGAGATTAAAGCCTCCTTGCTTAAAGAAATTTAAAAATAAACCCTGACAAATTTCATGGCATATAGTACCAGCATCCTAACAAAGCCGTTTAAAACAAGAAAGTCTAGGAAGAAAACAGAGATAAATGGACTTTTTTTCTTTCTGGAATATCTATTGTTGTATAAAAGAATTTTAGCAGTCCCCTGAAAGTTATTATTCTTTGCTTCCTAAACAGAATCAAAAGAAATGAAATGATGGTAAAATGGATTTGCAAAGTGTTCAATTAGAGTGACAAATTTACAAATCAACCATTTTTCCCACTCAGGACTGCAGTTCCCAGACATCAAATATGTTTGCTATTTGTGCAGCACATCAGAATGTTAAAGTTAATGAGACACAGGAGTGAATAATATGTCAACATAACGTTAAACCTGAGTGACAAAGTAATCGAATATGAGGAAAACATTTTTGGAGCAAAGTGGTAACAGCTGCAATAAGGCATGAGGTAAATTGTGCAGGATCCATTTAGCTCAGGAGACCTGAGTGAGAAAAAAGAAAAAAAAAGCAGCAGGAGTTGAACATAATTTTGCACTGTGTCAAAGTCCAAGGATTGAGGAAAACTCTCTAGACAGAAGAAACATACAAGGAACTGAATTCAATCCAAGAAATCAAAGCCTGTCTGAAGGCAGGTAGATGCTTCATATCATCAAGGAATCACATAGAGGGAATTAATGAGTCAGAACAGAGCTGGAACATGAGATTTCTATATTACTATTCTACTGTTTTTAAAAGTCAGTGTTCTTCCTGAAAACAGGCACCATGCTCCCCAAGTGAGTCCCCATGTAGCTTTGGAGGCGAACTTGAATTGGATCCAAAGAGGCTGGAGGCAGGAAAATTAAAAGTCAGTGTCCAAAAACATGGCCTCAAGTGTAGACAGCTGTGAAATAAAGCAGAGATCCGAAAGCCTCCAACTGTAAGAAAATATATTCTCCAACGTACAAAGCTCTGTTAATATATAAATGAGACAATGGGAACATTACCCCTTAATGGATTGAATTCAAGTTTAAACAAACATCAAGGTGGTTAGGCTTTTAAGTCAAGTCAGAAAATTCAAATAGATTACTCCCCCGGTAACAATATCTCAGACAGCTTATCCATACATCGTATTTCATGTCTGCTGGCTATGTTAACTTTTACACTTTTCTACTTGTAAAATGGCCAGCACTGAATTGGGGTGAAACTTCACTAAACCTTAACAAAGGTTTTAAAACCACATCAGAGATCTATGGATGAATGGAAACAAGTGCACAAAAAATAAAATCTTCTGGAAAAGATAGTATGTTCTCACTGTGCTCCACTTTGATGGGGATGTTTTAAAGTAGCATACACTGAAACCAAACCATTCTTGACATGAGCAAAGAAAGGTGATGGGAGTCCAGGGGCGTGGATGGCTGGCCTAGCCAAAGCACCACCTTGTGTATAAGACACAGCTGCTCAATGGGTCTGGAAAAGATGCATGGAGCCCAAGCCACTCAGCAGCATAGAAAAACAGGGCAGACAGAAAAAAGGTATCCTGGAAGCTTACTGAAATACTTTATATTTATGCTCATGAAAAGTGTTAGTTGTTCAGTTGTATCTGACTCTTTGTGATCCCATGGACTATAGTCTACCAGGCTCCTCTGTCCATGAAATTCTCCAGGAAAGAAATACTGGAGTGGGTAGCCATTCCCTTCTCCAGGGAATGTTCCCAGCCCAGGGACTGAACCTAGGTCTCCCGCATTGCAGGTAGATTCTTTACCATCTGAGCCAATGGCTCCATGAATATATATATTGCATCTCACCATCTTTTCTGTGGAAGCTATCATTGACATTTTCCATACAAGTAAACTGAGGTTTGGAGAGATTTCTAATTTAAGCAACACTGCACCATCTGGAAAGTAGGTCTTTCCAGGACTTCTGATGCCCACGCTGGACCCCAGCCTCAGTAGAGTGAGTGGGCAGTCACCTTACTCTTTCTCCTTAACCAGGGATAAGAGGGAAAATCTAGTTTGGAGAGAAGACTCTATTCTCTTCTCCTGAAACCAGGATCTCGGTGGGAGAGAGAAGCAGACTGTGTCACTGAACAGTCTTCATGGGTCCCACTCTCCCACAGCAGCACAATTGTGCTTCCTGACATGCCCCTTGGTAAGCTGCACCTGCCACACACAGATTTCAGAGCTGCTTACCAACAGCAGGTTGGATCCTGCAGTGAAGTGAGAACATTGCTCAGGGTAGGGTATAGCATTTTCTCTTTAGACTGCAAGGGCTGCTGCTCTGGCCTAATAGCAGAAAAGTACTGCAAAAAGCAAGATGCTCATGAGGGCACAAACTGGAGACTGCTTTCTCTTGTGGGAGTAGAGAGGTGTGGAGAAATAATCACATGGAGCTTTATTGCCCAGTATGAAAACATTATTTTATTAAATAGCCCTAAAGGAGCACAGAAAGAAACTGCTATCCCCTCACTCCCCTACCCACATCCCTACATCTCCTACCACATATTGTATTGTACCCATTAATTTTTAGAAAATGGAGAAATGAATCAGTGATCTGTATAGCTCAGATACACAAACGTGTTTTCCTAAAGTATTAGGCTAATTAATATAAGCTACTCAGAGTACATCGTGAGAAATGCTGGGCTGGAAGAAGCACAAGCTGGAATCAAGATTGCCGGGAGAAATATCAATAACCTCAGATATGCAGATGACACCACCCTTATGGCAGAAAGTGAAGAGGAACTAAAAAGTCTCTTGATGAAAATGAAAGTGGAGAGTGAAAAAGTTGGCTTAAAGCTCAACATTCAGAAAACAAAGATCATAGCATCCGGTCCCATCACTTCATGGGTAGTAGATGGGGAAACAGTGTCAGACTTTATTTTGGGGGGCTCCAAAATCACTGCAGATGGTGACTGCAGCCATGAAATTAAAAGACACATACTCTTTGGAAGGGAAATTATGACCAACCTAGATAGCATATTGAAAAGCAGAGACATTACTTTGCCAACAAAGGTCCGTCTAGTCAAGGCTATGGTTTTTCCTGTGATCATGTATGGATGTAAGAGTTGGACTGTGAAGACAGCTGAGTGCTGAAGAATTGATGCTTTTGAACTGTGGTGTTGGACTGCAAGGAGATCCAACCAGTCCATTCTAAAGGAGATCAGCCCTGGGATCTCTTTGGAAGGAATGATGCTAAAGCTGAAAGTCCAGTACTGTGGCCACCTCATGTGAAGAGTTGACTCATTGGGAAAGACCCTGATATTGGGAGGGATTGGGGGCAGGAGGAGAAGGGGACGACAGAGGATGAGATGGCTGGATGGCATCACTGACTCAATGGACGTGAGTCTGAGTGAACTCCGGGAGTTGGTGATGGACAGGAAGGCCTGGCGTGCTGCGATTCATGGGGTCACAAAGAGTTGGACACAACTGAGCGACTGAACTGAACTGAAATCTTACAATCTTAAAATCTTAGTGGCCTAACACAGTAAAAAAAAAAATTATTTAAATCATAGTCAGATGAAGATTAGGTAAAGTAGTAACAAAAGGGAAACTCCCTTCCTTCACTCATCTGGTGTCAGAGGAGGCATGCTGAAACAGAAAATTTAATATGTTAAATAAAATCTAGAGTTTCAAAAAAGAACTCCAGAGTTTTATAGCATAATACCCAGTATGCCCAAGATACGATCAAACACTGCTTGTTCCACTAAGAAAAATCTCAACTGGAATAAGTTAAGACAGCCAACAGATGATAACACCAAGACCACACAGATGTGAACATTATTTCACAAAGATTTTCAAGAAGCCATTATAAAATTGCTTTTGTGAATAAATGAAATAAATGAAAAAGAATAAAATCTCAGCAGATAAATGGAAGCTATAAAGAAGAACCAAATGGAAAGTTTAGAACTGAATACTATGAAGCCAAAATGAAAAACTCAATGGATGAACTCAACAGTGGAATAAAAAGGACAGAAGAAAGAATCAGTATATTGGAAGATAGAATAACGGAAATTACTCAGACTGAATTCCAGATAAGAAGTAGACTGAGATAAAATAGTCTTTTGGTATAACAAAAATGTAATATTTGTGTTATCAGAGTCTCAGAAGAAGAGGAAAAAGAGGAAAAATATTCAAAGAAATGAGTCAAATTTCCCCACTTTGGCAAACTACATAAACCTAGATCCAAGAAAATCAGTGAAACCCAGTGAAGATGAATTCAAAGAAATGTACACCAAGACTTCCTATAATCAAACTTCTGATCACTAAAGATGGGACTTCCCTGGTTGTCCAGTGGTTAAGAATTCTCCTTGCAATGCAGGATGTGCCGGTTTGATCCCTAGTTGGAGAACTAAGTTCCCACATGCCACAGGGTAACTAAGCCTTCGTGGCATAACTAGAGAGCCTGTGCCCCACAGTGAAAGTCCCCACACAACACAACACAGAGCCCACGAACCACAATGAGACCCGATGCAGCCAAATAAATGAAGACTAAAGACAAAAATATGGAAAGCATTGAGAAAGAAGTTTTGCCTTATCTACAGGGGGAAAAAAAACAATTCGAATCACAGTAGAGTTCTATCAGAAATAACCAGGAAGAAATCACACTATAATTTGTAAGTGCTAAAAGGAAAGAGCGATCAACCCCAAATTCTATATCCAGGAAAAATATTCTTCAGGAATGAGAATTTCTCATGAAAGTGAAATTAAAACATTCTCAGATGAAGGAAAAGTAAGAGAATTTGTCACCTGCAGACTTATCTTTAAAAGAAAAGTCTAAAGGAAGTTCTTGAGACAGAAAGGAAATGGTAAAACAAGAAACATAAGTATATCAGGAAATAATAAAGAAAAATGGAAAGAGTACATATGATTAAGTACCAAACACATTTCTTCTCCAGTTTTCTAAGTTATTTGTGATGTTTGAGGCAAAGAAAATGTAGCCTTATTTGATGTGCTTGTTGATGTATGCAGGGTAAATATGTAAGACATTGTATTATAAATGGGAAAGGGTAAAAGAACTTAAAGTGAGATAAGGCTTCTACAGTTTACATGTGCTGGCAAAATGTTAACATTAGTAGGCTGTTGATAAATTATGTATGTATAACATAATACCTAGAAAAGTCACTTAAAATTTTATACACAGAGCTGTACTAAAATTCAGTAAAGATAAAATAGAATTCCAAGGAAAGGTTTTAGCATCTCACAGTAAGACAGGAAAAAGAAAAAACAGAAATGTTGAATAAAATGGCAGGCCAAATGATACGCTGTCTATAAGAATCTCACTTTACATAAAATTTGACCCTCCTTTGCCTGCTGAAGCAGCTCCTCTGCTTTATTGATGGAGTTTCCTTTGCCTGAGTAAGTTACTAAATGAGAGGAAATCAATTCTCCTCATACTCCGGTCCATACCCACCTTTCACTATCCCAAGGTCATAAGGAAAGTAATAACTCACGATTCTCCCAGAGATCATTACAAAATTAAACTCAAAAAGAGAAAATTTATATATGAAGGACTTAAGTTCTATATCTCAATCGTGAGTTCAGTTAAACATTTGCATGTGTTTTGCAAAACTCATGTGCATGCTGAACAATTTAGGCAGAAGTGTATCAAATATACAACAATAACCCGGTGTACGAGACAGCAAAAGAGACACTGATGTATAGAACAGTCTTATGGACTCTGTGGGAGAGGGAGAGGGTGGGAAGATTTGGGAGAATGACACTGAACATGTAAAATATCATGTAAGAAACGAGTTGCCAGTCCAGGTTCGATGCACGATACTGGATGCCTGGGGCTAGTGCACAGGGATGACCCAGAGGGATGGTATGGGGAGGGGGGAGGGAGGAGGGTTCAGGATGGGGAACACATGTATACCTGTGGCGGATTCATTTTGATATTTGGCAAAACTAATACAATTATGTAAAGTTTAAAAATAAAATAAAATTTAAAAAAAAAGAAAAATAGATTAAAGAAAGATAGAAGGATAAGAAATAAATGTTATAAAACACATGTGATAAATGTAGAAGCTGGATAGTAGGTATACATGTGTTCATTGTAAAATTCTTTCATTGTTTCTCTATATTTGAAAATGTCCATAAAAAACTGCTAAAATGAGTGACTGGTATTATAGGCAAGAACATAAACTATTTATCAAAATCTCTTCTGAGGGTGTTTATCTAAGCAAGAAGAAAGTCAATTATTAAAATCAAGTTGAAGTTGACTGTAATCTACATAAGGGCCACTCATCCTTTCTCAGACCTGGAGAGCTCCTTAAATAGAACCGATTGTTTACCTCTGAGGAAGAATACTACAATCACAGTCATTAAAAAAAAAACACAAAAAACAAGCAAACAAACAAACAAAAACTAGAACTATAGCTTCTAGCCCTTTCTCATTGAAATTGGGGGGAGATTAGTAAAATGAAATAATAAGTAGTTTTGACTCTAGACCATCTCCTGGTAGACAAGGTGAGATGCAGTTCTCATTTGTGGTATAGTCCCTGTTCTGTAAAGCAGAGGTGGAAATAAAACCTTCAGCAACAAAAGGAATTCCTGCATTGATTCCCGTGTCTATTATTGAAGCTCAGAGAAGGCAATGGCACCCCACTCCAGTACTCTTGCCTGGAAAATCCCATGGGCGGAGGAGCCTGGAAGGCTGCAGTCCATGGGGTCGCTGAGGGTCGGACACGACTGAGCGACTTCACTTTCACTTTTCACTTTCATGCATTGGAGAAGGAAATGGCAACCCACTCCAGTGCTCTTGTCTGGAGAATCCCAGGGACGGGGGAGCCTGGTAGGCTGCCATCTATGGGGTCGCACAGAGTCAGACACGACTGAAGTGACTTAGCAAAAAAACCAAAAAATTATTGAAGCTATTGTGGTCAGAAGGGCAAGCTAGCACCCTAGGAATTCATCCATCTTGTCAAAGGAATAGACCGAAAACAATACTCCATCACTGTGTGATTTAGAGTTTGGTTCCACTTTCAGTCTCAAAACTTGCAGGGATGGTAATTCCCCTCATACTTCAATTGTCTAAAGTTAAACATATAGAAATAATGCTGGTCTGTGAAAGGAAAAGGTAATTATGAGGCTGACTGTGTGAAATGGCTCAATTACAGCTGAGAATCAGCACAAGGGCTATAGCTCCAATACCTGGTGCTGGAGAGGACTTTTGAGAGTCCCTTGGACAGGAACGAGATTGAGCCAGTCGATCCTAAAGGAAATCAACCCTGGGTATTCATTGGAAAGACTGATGCTAAAGCTGAAATTCCAATACTTTGGCCACCCGTGCAAAGAACTGACTCACTGGAAAAGACCCTGATGCTGAGAAAGAGTGAAGGCAAAAGGAGAAGGAGGTGGCAGAGGATGAGATGATGAGTTAGCATCACCAATCCAATGAATATGAATTTGAGCAAACTCCAGGAGATAGTGAAGGACAGGGGATCCTAACATGCTGTAGTTCGTGGCATTGCAAAGAGTCTGCCACAACTTAGCAACTGAACAACAACTAAAGATAAATAACCAGAAATAGAATGGTTTTACCAGACAAGACAGTAATATGTTTTGCTACAGGGTTACTTCTCTGCAGGTGTGCAGCACGGTTTATTTATGGGAAACTTTACCATGCCACCAACTCACAAGTCCATGATTACATAAAAGCATGAAAGAGTAATGCTTCTCTCAGGAGACTCAAATTGATTCTATCAAATTAGATCCTGGCCATTTGGAGTTTTTCATGTCACTAAGCAAACAAACATAAATGTAAAAGGGGGTCACTGTGTTGACTCTAATTAATAATTATCATAATGATCATAATTATCAAGGAGATATAGAGATGCTTTTGCATACTATATAGCTGAAGAGGAATATGGAATATGAAACCCAGAATGTGTCCTCATATAATAGGAAGGACTATCAGGGATTCAGATCTCTCAGGAATGAAGGTTTGGGTCAGTTCCCCTGGGTTAAAAGCACCAACAAGCAAATGTACTGAAGCAAAGAAAGAATAGATGTAGTAGAAAAGCAAGAAAAGACTAATTCCAGCAAGCTACAGCCTGTATAACTCTTTAAAACATGTCATCTACTGGAAAGCCCTTCCTTATTCTCTCAAGCATACATATTTATATATTTTCCATAAATTCCATTTCTTTCTCACATTATGGGTTCTTGATGGTGAATTTTACAGTTTGGTTTATAGTTGTAGAATATCAAACTGACTGGGAAAGAAAATAGAGGAGAATTGAGTATAACCTAGAGATCACAGGCTTTGAACAGGATGCAGCACTCAGTGTAACTTGAGATGTGGCCTTTCAGGGAACTGGTGACTATATTTTTTTCTGTTAGGAGAATAATTAGATAGCAGCTTTGTTTTTAAAATAGAAAGGATATATATGGCTCTTTGGCTGATTAAGGGACTGAGTCATGGTAAGACAGAGGTTCACCTCTCAATACATAGGAAGTAAATGAGACCAGTTTCTCCTTCTTTAGCTAAACTAGCACTTAACCAACACAATCAGTGCTCTCAGTTGAAAGACACTCAAAGAGGTGTGAAATTATTTTTCAAAAGTGGTGATGCTGAGATCACCACTATATTTAGATATAGCATATCTAAATATGTCAGTATTTAGATAGCATCAATAGGCTACCACTAACTTTATTGAAAGAAGAGTGGGGAAGGGGGAGGCAGAAGGGAGAGATAAAGAAAAAAGCTGATTAAAAATTGGGTAGGGAAAGATTTGGACATTGTTGCTGGTACATTAGATTTACTGAAGTAAATAGACCAGAAGCTTACACAGTTTTTGAGGGACTTGTGTCGCCAAGAAACCACGGCCCTGGGCATGAAAACATCTTTGACAATTTAAGCTATAAAAGAGTTCATGGGAAAGAAAATGGGCTAGGAAAAGTCCTACATGCCCCAGGGAAGGCAAACTCTCCAGTATCCACTTCAAAACCAAGAGAGGAAAAATGTAAGAAAGAGTCTCCCTGTAGATGGGACCAGGTACCATGGTGTCCTCCCGTTCAGCAGAATCAGGGCTTGGATTGGGAAGGCCTCCAAAGGAGATGGTCTTCACAGTGCCTGTCAAGCAGGGTTCCAGCCTTCCTGTGCACTAGAAGGAGTGTTTTCTTTCCCTGAGTGAGAGCTTTGCTACTGTCCTTTCTATGTTCCACTGTTGCCCATGGAGTTCGTTAGACTCAAATGATTTATTTATAGGTTACTTCCACCAGTTTCCCTTGTGGCTCAGCTGGTAAAGAATCTGCCCTCAATGCGGGAGACCTAGGTTCAATCCCTGGGTTGGAAAGATCCCCTGGAGAAGGGAAAGGCTACCCACTCCAGTAATGCTGCCTGGAGAATTCCGTTGACTGTATAGTCCGTGGGGTCGCAAAAAGCTGGACACAACTGAGTGACTTTCACTTTCACTTGACTTCCACTTGTGGTGCTAATGATGAAGAACCCGCCTCCCAACGCAGGAGACATAGACATGAGTTCGATCCCTGGGTTGGGAAGATCCCCTGGAGGAGGAAATGGCAACCCAATCCAGTATTCTTGCCTGGAAAATTTCACGGACAGGGGAGCCTGGTGGGCTACAGTCCATGAAATCACAGAGTCAGACATGACTGAAGTGACAGCATATTTTTACTGGTAACTAGTGAACAGTACTGTACATGACACAGAGACCAAAACTGGATGTGAGGACGGTGTGTGACTTGTGTCCTCCCTTAGTAAGGGAGTTGAGTGTATTGTCTCTGTGGGAATAAAGGTAGGACAGATACTGTGTTTGGTGACCAGAAGATAGACTATAGCAGAGACTGGTTAACTCCTTACCAATGCATAATCTATTTCCTCTTCTTCTTAAACACACAACTAATCTGCATCTCCCAAACTCTCTTGCTGTAAAGCGTATACAGGTGACTTAGTTCTAACCTACAAAATGTGATCAAAAGTGATCTATAAGTTCCCTTTAAGCCTGTCCCCTAAAAAACACCCACACATCATCCTTGACGGACATGAGTTTGAGCAAATTCCTTGAGATAGTGAAGACAGAGAAACCTGGCATGCTGCTGTCCATGGGGTCCAAAAAACTTGGACATGACTCAGCGACTGAACATCATCATCCTTGATGACTTTCTCTGCATGCTAGGTTCTTACAAGTGAGCATGATAAATTTTGAAGCAGCAGGGGCAAGCCTGGGTTGCTGACCGCTGCTCGTCAATTATAAACACACATTTTGAACTCTGTGTGAGTAAGAAATGGACTTTTCCCATCATCTGCATGAGCTATTTTGCATTTTTCCATTTGTTTATTAACACAGTTGGGCTCATCCTAGCTAGAAAATTTCTTTAACATTAAATATAGAAGATTAAATCTAAAACATCATAAACATATGGATAATAATTCCACCAGAGATTTAATTCCCAGGCATCAGCAGGGTGCTGAATTTAGGCAGATTTTATTCTCAGTGTTCATACTCTCTATTTTGGCATTAGAAATATATATTTGCAGAGTTATTCTCAATAATTGACAGGACATTAGCCTCAAGCAGCATCTTTATGTCCAGGCTGGGATTTCCTTCAGGGAGACAAATCCTGCAGAGAACACACCAATCACTCGCATAATGAATCAAGACAGTGGATTCGCATTCATCGCCACATTCCCTCCCTGGAAATTTTTCTAGATCCAAGTCACTTGTATTGATCTAGCAGAAAATTCTATCTACCTTCTCACTAAGTCAGACTGAAAATCACAAGAGACAAATCTTTTGCAAGGCAGCTACATATTGGCCCGAAAAAAGAGCAGCCTGAATGTTCGTCCTCCGTAGGGAATGCAGGTTCCTGGAGCCTGGGTGTGCTGGTGAGGGAAGGTGCTCTGTCCCCAACTTGGTTGATACTTGGGTGCTAAGTTGCTTCAGTCCTGTGGGACTCTTTGTGACACTACCTAGCTCACCAGGCTCCTCTGTCCATGGGATTCTCAAGGCAAGAATACTGGAGTGGGTTGCCATTTCCTACTCCAGGGGTTTTTCCGAGCCCGAGTATGTCTCCTGCATTGGCAGGTGGGTTCTTTACCATGAGCACCAGCTGGGAAGCCTGGTTCATACTTAGGAGAAGGGAAGAACCACTGTCAGGGCCACATGAAGTTCCTGACACATCCTGAGTCCTTACAAGGAGACAAGATGAACAAATCTTGTGCTGGTCATGCTTGTCTCCATGGGGCCTCATGGTTCTCAGAACCAGTATGCACACCTGGCCTTGAAGGAATTGAGGAACAAAGCTACCCATTGAAAATGGTGTGAATTCTGGGTAGGAAAACCCACCCCGGCCTGCTTCCAATTCTGCTTTTATGCATCTTAATCAAAAAGCACTTCTGCTGTTCCCTTCATGCCCCCACCCATTAGACTCCCTCTCTCTCCTCTGTACCCACTCTTCCTCCCCAGCATCATGTACTCTGACTCTTATTTTCTCTATACTCCCTGCAGAACTGTGGGTTCCCTAGGGCTGGGGATTGAGTCATACCCATCTTCGCCTATTCCGTACCTAATTTGGGGCCTAGCAACATACGAACAGCTTAAAAGATGGAAATAATTTGTTGTCAGTCTGCAAAATTGAAGTTTCCCAGATTTCTTTTATAAATCTTCTCATTCTTTTTTTAGGGCCCGGACATATGATTACTGAAAAACAAAATATAATTTAGAAGATGTGATTTTATGTGTAAATAACACAGGGAAATATTATGAACTTTTGAGAGTGACCTCCCCATGAAAGTCTCTTTTTTTCTTCCCATTGTCTCAGCTGTTCCTCTGGTTGCCAGCCTCTTCTCTCAGCAGCCCACAGCTCAAGGAGTTCCCCACTCTCCCATCCCTCCACATCCTGTTGCCAGAATGAATCACCCAAAACACCCATCTGATTCAAAAGCATTTTGTGCTTCTCAATTGGCTACAGATTAAAGTCTAAGCATAATGTATTTTCAGGACCTTTCACAGCCACCAGCTTCCAAAGATTTTCTAAACAGAACATTTCCCACCTTTCCCTTCATTTTTTAACATCTCTGAAATCAGCTTGTGCCTTAAAGTGTCTGGCAGCCATGTGGTGGGAGTGATATGGTTGCCATTGCCTAAGAACGCACAACAGGATTTGCAGAATGGGTGTCAGCAATTTGGAGGAAACCCCAGGGACAACTGCAGAGCACTCCTTTAAGAAACATCGCATCTTCAGATCTCTTGGTGCCACAGAGGACCACACTCTTCTGAATGCACAAGTGACTCAGGATCCTGAAAGTGAAGATGCTTGAGGCATTCTTCAATCAATTTACTTTTCTATTTTATTCCTTCCTGCTTATGCATAAGAATGATGTATGACTAATTCTAAAAAAGCTCCTTCAACAAAATAAATATTTTGTCACTGTTTAGTTGGCTGGGCTTTTTCTTTCTCAATGGAGCATGAAATAAGTGCATCTTACAGTGGATGGTGTTTTTAGATTTAACTGAAATGTGAAAATATCAGTCTAGTCCTCACATACATTCCTCATCGCTCCCCCAGTTAACCTATTATCTCAAGCCAGTTCTCATGACTAATGATTCCTGAATCACATTTCTACTTTCCTGCTTTTATTTAATCCATTTACTCTACTGAAATTTTGTTATCACTAATCTCCACCTATGGAAATTCTTTCTTTAAATGTCAACTTAAACATAACCTACTCCATGGAATCTTTCCAATATCACTCATTTACCACGACCTCCTCCAGTTTCTATAGCCCTGAATTGTTTGTACATCTCTTACACCTCAGATAAAATCAATCCTTTGGCAATCTTCCATGGTTTGGGCACAATGGTAAGCCCTTTTAGCGTACATGGTCTCAGTAGATCATTACAGTAACCTTTTGAGGTAAGAACTAGCCTCCATTCTTCAGATGAGTTTAACTGAGATTTACAGAGGGTTGTTGAGGCTATACTTTCACACACTGAGTAGGGGGTAAACACGGGTCTTTGGCCCAAATCTGGCCTATTATTGAACATCAGCTTCCTTTTCTCTACAGTCTGCCCTCCCAATCTACATATTGAATACATTATATTGAATTTAATTGGATGTGAAATGCAAAGTGCTATTCAAAACTAAATTTTTCTTGATAGTAAAAATCCCAAATTTATATGGAAAAACAAACTAAAGCATTTTAAAATTCATATTTTCTTTATTAGGCTGATCAGTTCAGTTCAGTTCAGTCTCTCAGTCATGTCTGACTCTTTGCAACCTCATGAATCACAGCACGCCTGGCCTTCCTGTTCATCAATAACTCCCAGAGTTTACTGAAACTCATGTCCATTGAGTTGGTGATGCCATGCAGCCATCTCATCCTCTGTCGTCCCCTTCTTCTCCTGCCCTCAATCCCTCCCAGCATCAGGGTCTTTTCCATTGAGTCAACTCTTTGCATGAGGTGGCCAAAGTATTGGAGTTTCAGCTTTAGCATCGTCCTTCCAATGAACACCCAGGACTGATCTCCTTTAGGATGGACTGGTTGGATCTCCTTGCAGTCCAAGGGACTCTCAAGAGTCTTCTCCAGCACCACAGTTCAAAAGCATCAATTCTTCGGCACTCAGCCTTCTTCACAGTCCAACTTTCACATCCATACATGACCACTGAAAAAACCATAGCCTTGACAAGACAGATCTTTGTTGGCAAAGTAATGTCTCTGCTTTTCAATATGCTACCTAGGTTGGTCATAACCTTCCTCCAAGGAGTAAGTGTCTTTTAATTTCATGGCTGCAGTCACCATCTGCAGTGATTTTGGAGCCCCCAAAAATAAAGTCTGACACTGTTTCCACTGTTTCCCCATCTATTTCCCATGAAGTGATGGGACCAGATGCCATGATCTTCGTTTTCTGAATGTTGAGCTTTAAGCCAACTTTTTCACTCTCCTCTTTCACCTTCATCAAGAGGCTTTTTAGTTCCTCTTCACTTTCTGCCATAAGGGTGGTGTCATCTGCATATCTGAGGTTATTGATATTTCTCCCGGCAATCTTGACTCCAGTTTGTGCTTCTTCCAGCCCAGCATTTCTCATGATGTACTCTGCATAGAAGTTAAATAAGCAGGGTGACAATATACAGCCTTGACATACTCCTTTTCCTATTTGGAACCAGTCTGTTGTTCCAGTTCTAACTGTTGCTTCCTGACCTGCATACAGATTTCTCAAGAGGCAGGTCAGGTGGTCTGGTACTCCCATCTCTTTTAGAATTTACCACAGTTTATTGTGATCCACATAGTCAAAGGCTTTGGCATAGTCAAGAAAGCAGAAATAGATGTTTTTCTGGAACTCTCTTGCTTCTTTGATGATCCAGCAGATGTTGGCAATTTGACTTCTGGTTCCTCTGTCTTTTTTAAAACCAGCTTGAATATCTAGAAGTTCATAGTTCACATATTGCTGAAGCCTGGCTTGGTGAATTTTGAGCATTACTTTACTAGCATGTGAGATGAGTGCAATCGTGTGGTAGTTTGAGCACTCTTCGGCATTGCCTTTCTTTGGGATTGGAATGAAAACTGATCTTTTCCAGTCCTGTGGCCACTGCTGAGTTTTCCAAATTTTGGCGTATTGAGTGCAGCTCTTTCACAGCATCATCTTTCAGGATTTAAATAGCTCAACTGGAATTCCATCGCCTCCACTAGCTTTGTTCGTAGTGATGCTTTCTAAGGGCCACTTGACTTCACATTCCAGGATGTCTGGCTCTAGGTCAGTGATCACACCATCGTGATTATCTGGGCCATGAAGCTCTTTTTTGTACAGTTCTTCTGTGTATTCTTGCCACCTCTTCTTCATATCTTCTGCTGCTCTTAGGTCCATACCATTTCTGGCCTTTATCGAGCCCATCTTTGCATGAAATGTTCCCTTGGAATCTCTAATTTTCTTGACGAGATCTCTAGTCTTTCCCATTCTGTTGTTTGCCTCTATTCCTTTGAATTGATCTCTGAGGAAGGCTTTCTTATCTCTCCTTGCTATTCTTTGGAACTCTGCATTCAGATGCTTATATCTTTCCTTTTCTCCTCTGCTTTTCACTTCTCTTCTTTTCACAGCTATTTGTAAGGCCTCCTCAGACAGTCATTTTGCTTTTTTGCATTTCTTTTCCATGGGGATGGTCTTGATCCCTGTCTCCTGTACAATGTCACAAACCTCCATCCATAGTTCATCATGCAATCTGTCTATCAGATCTAGTCCCTTAAATCTATTTCTCACTTCCACTGTATAATCATAAGGGATTTGATTTAGGTCATATCTGAATGGTCTAGTGGTTTCCCCCACTTTGTTCAATTTAAGTCTGAATTTGGCAATAAAGAATTCATGATCGGAGCCACAGTCAGCTCCCAGTCTTGTTTTTGCTGACTGTATAGAGCTTCTCCACCTTTGGCTGCAAAGAATATAATCAATCTGATTTCAGTTTTGGCCATCTGGTGATGTCCATGTGTAGAGACTTCTTTTGTGTTAGTGGAAGAGAGTGTTTGTTATGACCAGTGCATTCTCTTGGCAAAACTCTATCAGCCTTTGCCCTGCTTCATTCCGTACTCCAAGTCCAAATTTGCCTGTTACTCCAGGTGTTTCTTGACTTCCTACTTTTGCATTCCAGTCCCCTATAATGAAAAGGACATCTTTTTTGGGTATTATTTCTAAAGGTCTTACAGGTCTTCATAGAACCATTCAACTTCAGCTTCTTCAGCATTACTGGTTGGGGCATAGACTTGGATTACTGTGATATTGAATGGTTTTCCTTGGAAACAAACAGAGATCATTCTGTCATTTTTGAGATTGCATTCAAGTTCTGCATTTCAGACTCTTGTTGACCATGATGGCTACTCCATTTCTTCTGAGGGATTCCTGCCCACAGTAGTAGATATAATGGTCATCTGAGTTAAATCCACCCATTGCAGTCCATTTTAGTTCGCTGATTCCTAGAATGTCGACATTCCGTCTTGCCATCTCCTGTTTGCCACCTCCAATTTGCCTTGATTCATGGACCTGACAGGCTGATAGTCTTTGTTAAACCCTATTTTAACAAAGACTTACTTGAACAAAGTAAGGAAAATTAGAATTATGTTTCATTGTGAGAAAAGAATCATTGAAGATTTGCCTCAGAGATGCCATGATTATTTCTCTTGTTCCTTCAGTTATTTTCTTAAATAATAGTGCAGAACTACTGAAAATTTAATCACAACATCCAGTTTACATTCAGTGTATTAACATATAAGAAGTAGAATTCTCCCTTCTGCCTGTGGAGAGAGTCAGCTCAGGAAAGCGTTTAAAAAATTTTTTCCTTGTAAGGAAGGGAAAAGCATGTGCCATTTCCCAAACACAAGGAGCAAGAACAGCCAATATAATCTTGAAATCAAACAAAGCTGAATCACAGTTCAGGCAATCCCTAATTTTGTGATCTTGGATGAGTTACTTAGCATTGTTGAACATCAATATTCTCATTCATAGATTGGGGATCAATAAAAAAAAACTACATCATAGTGTTGTTTTAGGGTCAGTTGTTAATAGTACATAAATTAAAGGCATTACTGTTATTATTGAAACTATTTCTTAATGGAACATTTGGCCATATCCAGGAAGACGGCTGTGATATCATTTTTTCAAACAAACAAACAATAACAACCTCTTGCTGTTGTATAGAAAATAATTTAAAAGGGATCAAGAGTTGAGTAACCAGAAAAATGATGGCAGCTTTCCACATAGGAGACTATAGTGGCCAGTACCTAGATCACAGCAGTGTAGATGTTTCAAGCGTCTAGAGTTAAGATGACTCTAGAATGCAGAATCCATATAATCTGGTATTAGACTGGTTGTGAGAGGTTGTGCCGGAGCAAGGAATCAGCACTCTAGGTCTCTGGCTTAAACATCTGGGTGGATGGATGTACCGTTAGCTGAGTTGGGGAAGACTGAAGGGACAAGGTCAGGTTGAAGGTGGCAGGGAAATACAAAATTTGATGATAGAACAAAAGTCCACTTTTAGAAATTAATAGTGGAGGCTTCCCTGGTAGCTCAGCAGTAAATAATCTCCCTGCAGTGCAGGAGCCATGGGAGACCTGGATTTGATCCCTAGGTTGGGAAGATCCCCTGGAGGAGGACATGCTAACCCACTCCAGTGTTCTTGCCTGGAGTATCCCTTGGATAGAGGAGCCTGGAGGGCTACGGTCCATAGGGTCACATAGAGTTGGACACGACTGAAGTGACTTAGCACACACACAGAGAAATTAATAGTATAGTTTTCAAAACCAAAATGCAGATTTTTATTTTAATTTTGGTGATTTCTTTCTCTTTGTCCACATCCAAAATGTTAATCCAAGTAAAGAATATTTTCTCCTCCTCTTCTTTTGCCATACAGAAGACAGACAATATCCCAGAGATCTTATTAGCTTGACTTCTTCTAAGAAACATTTGGACTTTGATTCTGTCTCTTGCAGCCACAGACTAACTAGGCAATTAAGTCAGCCATCATGACATAAATCTTGGAATTCTCCCTATAATTTTCCCTGTAGGAATAATGATTCTGATCCAGAAACAGGTCCTCAAAGGGAGTCAGCCCCTTTGTCTTTGGAAGCAGAGACTCCCTTAAGGACTTTGTATCACCTGTCATGCCAAAGCACTTCCCAACCTCATACCTTCCTCCTCACCCTCTTAGGATCATTTTCTCAACAATACTCACATTGTTCTATTTGACACAGTCTTCTCTGATTGATTTATGAATGTAAATTCAATTGTTACCTTATGGTCACCATAATCACAGTTGCAATTTCTGTTATAACTTGCATTTCCAGTAATCTCCATTACATCTGAGTGTCTTAAGCATCCCCTCCCTGAAATTGTCCAAGCAGAGACAGTCTAGATGACCATGATAGATGAGAGGTGGAATAAAATGACCTCTAAGCCAATTTTCTCCTCTCAATTCTGTGTATTTCACATTTAATATCATGCAAAAAACCAAATGTTCTTGGTGCCCACGTGGCTATTCTAATTTACTGAAGCTTTGTGGTACTACCCACATTTTAGCTGGTCTTACTCAAGTGAAAACCTGAATAAGCAGATAAGATCTCACATTTACTAACAAACTATTTCTGCGATCTTTCAGTCAAGAAGAGTGTCTTGTGCAAAATTCTCTGACATATATAGGCAGCGGCTTATTTTAAATGAACAGCCTATTAAGGAGGTAGGGTGCCGCAGTGGAAAAGGCTAGAGTCGGGTTATTGCCTTCATTCCAGCACAAACTAGCTAACTGAATTTGAACGGGACATTTCACATCTGTGAGTATTAAACTCTTCACATGCAAGATAGAAAGATTTAACTAGATCAGAGTTTCTCAGTCTCTGCACTGTTGACATTTGCTGCTGGATAATTCTTTGCTATGGGACCACCCTGTGCATTGTAGGGTATTTAGCAGCATCTCTGACCTCCACTCACTAGATGCTATTAGCATCCTCTCTCCTTGGGTGCTTTAAATCAAATAGCATCTCATCACTTCCATTGGTGTCTACTATAAAAAGTGGTTTTTTGTGTGTATGTAATTTAAAGATAAGTGCTAGTAGAATTTTTAAGTAGATATATACCTTCCAAAGATTGCTGGGAGAAATATCAATAACCTTGATATGTAGATGATCCCACTCTGGCAGAAAGTGAAGAGGAACTAAAAAGCCTTTTGATGGAGGTGAAAGAGGAGAGTGAAAAAGCTGGCTTAAAACTCAACATTCAAAAAGCTAAGATCATGGCATCCAGTCCCATTACTTCATGGCAAGTAGATGGGGAAAAAGTGGAAGCAGTGACAGATTTTATTTTCCTGGGCTCCAAAATCACTGTGGATGGTGACTGCAGCCATAAAATAAAAAGATGCTTGTTCTTTGGAAGAAAAACTATGGCAAACCTAGACAGCGTATTAAAAAGCAGAGACACCACTTTGCAGACAAAAGTCCATCTAGTCAGAGCTATAGTTTTTCCAGTAGTCATGTATGGATGTGAAAGCCAGACCATAAAGAAGGCTGAGCACCAAAGAATTGATGCTTTTGAATTGTGGTACTGGAGAAGATTCCTGAGAGTCCCTTGGACTGCAAGGAGATCAAACCAGTCAATCCTAAAAGAAATCAACCCTGAATATTCATTGGAAGGAGTGATGCTGAAGCTCCAATACTCTGGCCACCTGATGCCAAGAGCCAAATTGTTGGAAAAGACCTTGAAGCTAGGAAAGGTTGAGGGTAGAAGGAGAAGGGCCCAACAGAAGATGACATGGTTGGATTGCATTACAGACTCAATGAACATGAGTTTGAGCAAACTCTGGGAGACAGTGAAGTTCAGGGAAGCCTGGTGTGCTGCATTCCATGGGGTGGCAAAAAGTTGGACACAACTTAGTGACTGACAATAATACCTTCAAAATTATTGGAGAAAAATAAAAGAAAAGAAACCCTGCTAGTTATTTAAAATAAAAATAAACATAATAACAAAAATAGGCTATGAAGCACCATATAGGCATTAAAGGAGACCTCAGAACATGTATGGGCTTCCGGAGTGGCTCAGAGGTAAATAATCTGCCTCCCAATGCAGGAGATGCAAGAGATGTGAGTTCGATCCCAGGGTTGGGAAGATTCCCTGAAGAAGTAAATGGCAACCCACTCCAGTTTTTGCCTAGGAAATCCCATGGACAGAGGAGCCAGGTGGGCTACTGTGCATGGGGTCACAAACAGGTGGACACAGAGACTGAGCATACATGCACGCCCAGATCATGGTGCAAGACAATGTCCAATCAAACACACCAGTTGTGGCAGGAACTAAAATGGCTAAACACATCTCTCAAAGCACTCAGGTTGTTTTAAAAAATAAAATTAAACTGCATGCTCCCTAACATGCTGCTGCTGCTGCTGCTGCTAAGTCGCTTCAGTCGTGTCTGACTCTCTGCGACCCCATGAACTGCAGCCCACCAGGCTCCCCATCCCTGGGATTCTCCAGGCAAGAACACTGGAGTGGGGTGCCATTGTATGCTAATAAAAAGAATAATTAAGGATGAAATATAAAATTAGGAATGCAAGGCATGAACTCTTATTCAACCAGTAACAAAGCATCTAAATATGTATAGCAACACAAGGGAAACAAGGAAGCAAGTTTCATCTGGATCTACTTGGCACCTCAAATAATACTGACATTCTATTAGTAGGGAAAATTATGAGTTATGACTGTTGTGTTGGTGGCTTACAATCTTGCCCACGCTTAGCAACTGTTATTGTTGGTGAACAGTAAGCAGGTGGAAAAGCTTTGCTGTTTTAGGAGTGTGGAGTTGCTAATGAGTCAGCTTTCACGAATGCAACTTACTGTAGGTATGTGAAAAGCTAGAAAAATAAAATTTCTACATTTATAAAGAAAAAACTGATTAAGATGATGAATCATTTTTGGTTAACTTTACTCGACATATTTAGTCAAATATTTCCTGTGACCCAAAGTGTCGTTCACTCAGGAAAGAAAAATCAAGCATGTAGTAGACACCCAACAAATTGTATAAAATGAATTATAGTGATCTATCTACCTTAGTAAAATTTGGTTATATGGTTTGGTTTTCTTATTAACTCAAGATAATATTACATTAGCATGAATGATTGATGCCATTTGATGAACAATGTCATCATGCAACCTGAAATTATAATAGTTCTGTTTCCTCATTTTAAAACATGATAGCAACATTTGCTAAGTACCTATTTTAATAAAGCAATTCATATTGGACTAATGCAATATATGTAAGTAAAATATATAAAACAAACACTATTAGATAAAAAAGAAAATAAATTTATAAGAACACAATAATGCAATAATGGTGAGAAACTTTAACACAATATTATGTGTGTTCGATAGACTAAAATCAAATAAGAACATAGAAATTTTTAATAGCATGATTGAAATGGCTGAATAAATTAATATTTGATATTATGTTATAAAAACATTTCATGAAATGTGAAACAATTATCTTAAAACTGACTTTCTATTAAACCAAAAATTAGCCTCAGTGCATTTTGAAAAGTTATAAATGTATCAATTACATTATTTGGTATCAAAATAATAGAAATATAAAGTATAAAAATAAAAAAAAGTGGAAAAAAGTCTAAAGAACCATTTCATCCAATAAGAAATGAAAATTTTAATTACACTCTTTAGAAGACCATGAAAATATTAAAAGAATATCACATTTATGTCTGAGTCTGTTTGTATTTTGTAAATAAGTTCATTTGTATTATTTTTAACTTAATGGTTATGAGAGGGGAAGAGGGGGAATAAATTAAGAGTATGGGATTAACAGATGCACAGTACCATATATAAAATGAACAAACAACAAGGGTTTACTGTATAGCACAGGGGGCTATATTCAATCTTTTGTAATAAACTGTAATGGAAAAGAATCAGAAAAAATAAAATATATATTTTATATATATATCTATATTTTACACCTGAAACTAATACAATATTGTAAATACCTGTACTTCAATTAAAAAAAGAATACATTTAAAATGTATGTGATACAGATTTCCATTCTGGCTGTGACAGAGTTGCTAGTATTACAGTGAACAATTGTGAAACCGGATAAAGTATGTGCCATTGTATAGCAGCCCATAGAGGATGTAATTGCTTGGGCGGAGAGTACAAAGGTTAGCACTACCACATCCATCTTGGGTTCCTCTCTGGGAAATTTCCCAAATGGAAGTAGAGACTTTTTGCAGAACTATGTCTGGCTGGTGAAGGGAACACTGTGGCTGGATCACTAAAATATCTGGAATTGTGAGTCACGACACCTGAGAGAAGGAAGCTTCTAAGATGTAGCCCCATCAAACGTAGGGTCTCATCCTGGGTAGAATCCTAACTGTGCAGTGCCAAATAAGACTCTGGAGGCATAGCAGAGAGCAGCCACTGGTGGACAAGGGCTAATGGGGATTAGTGAGGCTACACGGAGTGGGGAGATGTTCAAGTTCTGAGTCAACTGAATGGGAGAGATCTTGGTCAATACCCTAGACTTTCAGGCGACATTGAAAAAGGTCAGTGAACCAAAGATAAGTCAAATGATCCAGACTTGTGTGTGCATGCTAAGTTGCTTCAGTCATGTCTGACTCTGTGACCCTAGGGACCATAGCCCACCAGGCTCCTCTGTCCATGGGATTCTCCAGGCAAGAATACTGGAGCGGGTTGCCAAGATCTCCTCCAGGGGATCTTTCTGACTCAGGGATCAAACCCATGCCTCTTACATCTCCTGCATTGGCAGGCGGGTTCTTTACCCCTAGCACCACCTGGGAAGCCTGATCCAAACTTACATAAAATGGAAAAAAAAAAAAAAAAAAACAGAAAAGAACATCTGAGACCTATGGGACAATTGTAGTGATCCCATATATGTATAATTGGAGACGATGCATTTTTGAAGAGCTACTGGCTAAGTATAGTCTAAAATGTATGAGATGTACCTAAGCTATATGCGCAGAAAAATCATTAGCTTTATACTATTTAATGAAAAAAAATAATAAAAGATTGCAGCAGAAACACAGTCCTGAATAAGTTTTCCAAGTGCTCCCTTACATTCCACATCCTACCTTGCGATCATATTGAGGCTTTGCAACTATTTCTAACCAATAAAATGAGTGGATGTAGCGTCTCTCCAGGACTGAGGCAGTTAAAAAACTGTACGTCTTCTCTCTCTCTTCTGCTACTCCAGCACCAAGGTGGCTAGTGTTTCAGATATATAACTAGAGGAGAGAAGAGGGCCAGTCAGGCCTCATCAGACTTTTCTCAATCTTTGTCAAGTTCAACCGCTGGAGTTTGAGTGTCATAACAGTGTTAATTACTCAGTTATAAAATGTTATAAGAATATAGTCAGACAAAAGCTAGAATGGTAAGAAAAAGAAAATGCTAAAAATACAAGCATAAACCAATGAATTTAAAAGAAGTAAAAATGACCATTTTTCTTTCAAATTTTTAATATAATAAGCAAATCTAATCAAGAATTGATATAAGATATAAATCAGCATTGGTATTAGTTTCCTAGGGCTGTCAAAACAAATTGCACCAGCTGACTAGTTTAAAACAGAAACTTATTCTCTCACAGTCACAGACACTAGAAGTCCAAAGTGAAGGTATTAGCAGGACTATACTCTCCTTGAAAGCTCTATGAGAGTATCCTTCTTGTCTTTTTCCTGGTTTCTGATGGTTGTTAGCAATCCTTGGCTTTACTTGGCTTGTGGCTGCGTAACCTTAATCTTTGCCTCTATCATCATCTGGCCCTCTTCCTATGTGTCTGTCTGTGTCTTTGTGTCTTCTTTACTTATAATGAGTCCAGTCATATTTTATTTACAGCCCTCCCTAATCCAGTAGGACCTTAACTAATTATATCTGCAAAGACCATATTTCCAAATAAGATTACATGCACAGATACTTAGTGTTAGGACTTCAACATATCTTTTGTGTGTGTTAATCGCTCAGTTGTGTCTGACTCTTTGAGACCCCATGGACTGTAGTTCACCAGGCTCCTTTGTCCATGGAATTCTCCAGGCAAGAATACTGGAGTGGGTAGCTATTCCCTTCTCCAGGAGTTCTTCCCAACCCAGGGACTGAACCTGAGTCTCTGCATTACAGGTGAATTCTTTACCACCTGAGCCACCAGGGAAGCCCATATCTTTTGGAGGGACACAATTCAACACAATTCTACTTGCAACATAAGGGATATAACAATTGTGGGGGGTGTGGTTTGGAAAACAAGAGGCAATGTTCCTGCACCTAAAACATAGTATGACATATATACTTTCCTGGAAGGCCACTAGTGACTCTAATTGACCCAGTAAGTAGTAAACCCAAATGGTCGAATGCTGTCAAAACAACTTTAAGCAATTGGCTTAGAGATTCAGAATGATTCTTCATAGGTGCAAATTTATCCTTTCTTTTTTCAAAGGGAAAAAAAAAACTTGACTGATCTTTTTAAGAAAAATAGACTTTCTTTTTCCTCTAAGCTTTTCTTCTATGTATGTTCATGTCTCTGGCATCTCTTCCTCTTCTTATAAAGACATCAGTCCTATGAGATTAGCAGCCCACCCTTATATACTTATTTAACCTTAAGAGTCTCTTTAAAGGCCCTATCTCCAAATAAGATCACATTGTAAGATAATAAGAGTTAGGGCTTAAACATATGAATCCGGGGAGACACACTTCATCCATTGACCTTCCTAGGTTAGATTTTTGGCAAAGGAAGGAATGTGTATGAGATTTCGAAGAAGTAAATGAAGCAGCCCCAAATGTACACCATTTCCTCTTAAGACATTTGTCAGTTCTTAAGTGGTGCGTGGGGTGGTAGGAGTAGGTGGTACTGCTGCTGCTGCTAGAAGCCAGGAAATCAAGCAAAAAGCATCTGCTGAGAAGCTAAAAAGCTAAACAGAAATTCAGGCAGTCTCTTGGTACTGGAGTTAGGGCTGCCAGGGAGGTGAAGCTATCACAAGTATCTGAGGATTTAAGTTGAAATATCCCCTGAAAAGAGCTACTGCCCAAGAGTAAAAACAAGCAAAAAATGTGTGCCTCAAAAATCCTAAAATTATAGCAGTTGCTGCTTACATTAACGTGATCTGCCTTTATTCTATCTGCCTGCCAGAAGAATATTAAGTTCATTCTGGAGGAAGATAAAATCTTCTGGAGCCCCATTTTTTTCAGACCATTTTTCATGGATAATGACTGGTATTCAAATTAATTGGTGTGCCAAGAAACTGGACCCAAATGATTAAAAGGCAAGAGATAAAGGAAAAAAGAAAACATAGTAGAAATAAATCATAGGTAATCACAATATTCAAGTTATCAGACATGGATTTTACACTTACAATTTGTAAGTATAAAATTACAATTACAAAAAAATTTGTAATTGTAATATTACACACTTACAATTAATGTGTTCAAGAAAAAGATGAAAAGTTGGATCATTCCTCCAGTGGACTGAAATATATAGAAATAAGTGTAAAATTACAATTACAAAAAAATTTGTAATTGTAATTTTACACACTTACAATTAATGTGTTCAAGAAAAAGATGAAAAGTTGGATCATTCCTCCAGTGAACTGAAATATATAGAAAAGAATCAAATGGAAATTCTAGAACCAAAAATAATGCAGCACTAAAATTAAGAATTAAATAGATCAGTGTAACAGCTTGGGCTTTCCTTGTGGGTCAGTGGTAAAGAATACACCTGCCAATGCAGGAGACATGAGTTCGATCCCTGGGTTTGGAAGATCTCCTGGGGAAGGGAATGGCAACCCACTCCAACATTCTTGCCTGGGAAATCCCATGGACAGAGGAGCCTGGCGGGCTGCAGTCCATGGGGTCACAAAGAGTAGAACATGACTCCGTGACTAAACAACAACAGCAACAGCAGATTAGGCAAGCCAGAGAGAATTAAGAAGCTGGAAGGTAATCAGAGAATATCTCGATTGAAGTACATACAAAAAATAAGGGAGGGGGGATAAAAAGAGGGTAAGTCTCAAATGGAATATAGTGAAAATGTATAGACTGTGTGATTAGGATCTAAGAAGAAGTGAAGAGAAAATGGAGCAGAAGAAATACTCAAAGAAAAACTGGCCAAAGACTATTTGAAACTAATAAAAAAATAAAAGTCACAGATTCAGGAATCTCTTAAACCCAAACAAGGTAAATACAAAGAAAAGCACAGCTTGGCACTTCATAATAAGAAAAAGAAAATCTTAACAGCTGCCAGAGAAAAAAGATACATGACCTTCTAAAAGCAGCGATAAGACTGACACCTGAATTTTTAATAGAAACAATGGAAGCCACCAGAAAGAGAATGACATGTTTACAGTGTAGACAGAAAATTAAAAAAAAAGAGAGAGAGAGCAAACAGTTCCCATATGTAACGACATGAATTAATGTCATCATGCTGACAGAAGAATCCAGGCACAAAAAATACTGTTTAATCCCATTGAAATAAAGTTCAGAAGCAGGCAAAAGGACTCTCTGGTGAGGCAAGTCTGATGTCAATTTCCTTTGTGGGTCCAGCAGATACTGGTAACGGGCTCAGGGGAGACTCGTAGGAGTGTACCTGCAGTGCTCTGTTTTGTTCCAAGTGATGTAGGGATGAGGTCACTTTAAATATTCATGGGATATACACTTAGGTTTTCTGTACTTTATAGGAATGTACTATGCTTCTGTTTTTTTCTTTAATTTTTAATAAGAAAATAAAAAAGTGTCTCCTTAAGGAATTCTAATGTGCCTCAGGTTAGAGAACAACAAGCTCTGGGACCCTTGACAGTGGGCTGGTGTTTGTGCTTCTTCAGCCAACTGTATGTGAGGCTCTGACTCCCAGCTGGACTGACTGCAGCCTTGTTGACTCATGGCGCTTTGGTTAATCTAAGTACCACTGGGCATAGCCATACTGCTGGAGACCCCTCACCTGAACATAGACCTGCCCTGTACCCCAACCCATGGAATTTTTCAGCTTCTGCTCTACTCCTAAAATCCTTCCTCTAGATAATAACAGAGCATACCAAATGTAAGTCCTATTGTATCAATTCCCCTTAAATAAGCTTCAGCTGTTCTCTTCCACAAACGTTGAAAACAGAATTCTAAGACCCCTATGTGTAAAACTTCTATGAAGTTTACCTTGCCCAAAGCTTAGCAATTAAAAATATCACTTCCTTTTCTCCTCTCCACTTTGACTCCTTTTCTTGCTCCTGATCACAGATCCCAATTCTTAATCACTCACAGGACTTTGGGAATGGACAGACAGCCTGATTTTAACACAAAGTGATGGTAAGAATCTCTTCTTCTGACCACAGATATTATAGGATTCATCTGGGAAGCAAAGGATTTTGGTTATTATGTATAGAAATCCAGGGAAATGCCTCCTTGAGAACAGCTTAACAGTCATTATGCTTATTTTGCAAATGCGGAAAGCTTTGCAAAACCTGAAATGGCTTGGATTGGTGCAGCGATTAGATAGATCTGCCCAGTCTTGAAAGATGTGCATTCCCTTTCAATCTTAAGCAAGAAATTCCAGCAGAGCTGGGCCAGTTTCTTACAGTGATGATTAATGCACTTATTGATGTATATGTTTGTTGAAGGTGCCACTGGATTTTCTCTGTCTGGTTTGAGAACAGGGTAATTTCCTAGAGAAAAACGTGCTTTGTATTTCTGCTCAGTTTTATTTATTTATTCGTTTTACATTATGATAAATTGCACTGTGTTTTGAGAAATTGAAATGGTACATGTTAAAATAAAAAGAACAGAGAGGAAGAACACAATGTGGAAAGCAGCTGGAGCATCTTAAGATAAAAGAGGGAAGTAGAAATGACAAAGAGTTTTGAAAAGAATTAATTTCCTCTTCATCATCTAAACAAACAAAAATTTTATCTTCTGGGATTGTTGGGAGAGATGAATGTTTGATAACACTCCCATTCAAAGCAGTTTGCTGTGATGGATAGGTATCCAGCCTCTACCACAAAGGAGCATCGTGGTCCTGAGTAAATTAGTTTGTCTTTCTGTGCCTCAGCTTCCAAATTTGCAAAAACAGAGCGATAAGCATAGAAATAATTCATGAAGAGGGCTTCTATGTGCCAGTGTTCTAAGCACTTTACATATATTAGTTCATTAGATCATCATGAAGCAGTGAATGCAATTATTATCATCTCTACTTTACAGTTGGGGAAACTGAGGCTCAGGGGTATTAACAGGCATGACCACATAGCTAGTGAGTGACAGAGATTGAATCAAACCTAGGCAGTTGCCTGGGTGTCCATTCTACTGCTTCTGTAGGTTTGAACATGTCACTTTTCTTAAAGTGCTCCTCCCAGAATCACCATCAGCATGAAGTCCAAACTCCACAACGTGGAGTAGATTGCCTTTCACGATGAAGCCTAATCCTGCCTCTACAGTCTTCCTTCCCCTGAACTCTGGCCACTACAGCACCTCCCCCACCAGCCACACAGGGGACTCTCATCTCGTGTTCCCTGAATATCACCTGCACCCTTTCATACCCTGGCTCTGCTCTTATTCTTCCCTCTGCCTGCAGCGCTCTCCTTCCACTGACCACTTCTGATCTTCTTTATGGACTCCTGTCCTTCTTTCAGGTAAGCCCCTTAAAACCTATGTGCCCTCTAGGAATGACCTTGATTTCTCTGGGCACAGATGAGTCACTCACTTTCTATGCTTCAATACAGCTTAATGTGTGCATTGGTTGTAGTGTTTGTCACTCAGTATCACATTATTTTATGTATGAATCTGTCTGTGCTGCCAGAGCATGGTTCAGATAATGGGTTTCTTCTGTACCAGTCTAAGAAATCAGTAGTACTAGATCACTGGGTTGAGAAGGATTTTTGAAGGCATATTTGAATTCAGTAGGAGAATGTTAAATGCAGACTTCATAAAGGCAGAGACCTCACCTGATTTTTACATCTTAGTATCTGTAGTGCCAGGGCTTCCCAAATGGCACTAGTGGTAAAGAATCTGCCTGCCAATACAGGAGATGTAAGAGACACAGGTTTGATCTCTGGATTGGGAAGATCCCCTGGAGGAAGGCGCGGCAGCCCACTCCACTATTCTTGCCTGGAGAAACCCATGGACAGAGGAGCCTGGTGGATTGTAGTCCACAGGGTGGCAAAGAGTCAGACAGGAATGAAGCAACTTAGCACACACGTCTATAGTGCCTGTTTCAGCCTGAGTACACAGTAGACACTCATTTGTATGAAAGAGTAGTGAATTCACGAGGTCTCCTATAGCAAGAGCGGTGAAGGTGGTTACATTCATGCTGGATATTTTACATTCCTCTAATAGTCACTGAATTCTTCAAGGGGAAGGACATCTTATTTATCTTAGTGTCTTTGTCACCTCATTTAGTTTATTGAACAAGATATTATTGCTATATAAATACATTGTTGAAAGAAGTGTTGTAAAGTTCAGAGAGTCTGTGCTGATGTGAGGCATGAAGGAGGAAGACCAAGTCATGTTACGCATTCTATCTTTTGTTCTGTTATGAATCAAATGGACCCCTGCAGAAAGTAATGCTTTCTGTGACTGAAGATGTGTTCACTGATGTGTGACTCTCCTGACCCACCACCCTCACTCCCACCGTGTTGGGAAATAACAGCAGGTCCACCTGAGGGTTAGAATGAAGAGGGAGATGGCAGATGCCAGAGGGGCTGGGAGATTGTGAGACAGGCTTTGCATTTATTGTTTTCTCCTCCAGTCCTCAGGAATACCTTCATCTCCCTCACTTTTTACTCTTGCTCCTCCTCTCCTAGCTCTGTGTTAGCCAGCCTGGTGCGTCCAGTGTTTGTCCCAGAAAAAAGTAAATCAAAGTACCTCTCCATTGTCCAAGTCGTTAAATGACAAGGAGAGGGATTTTAGTCCTATAAATGACTAGTCTATTTTAAAATGAGCCAAGGCCAGGTGGGACATTTCCACTCAAGATGCCAACCAGACAAGCCTGTGACTCCTTCATAAGGATATTCTATATACTCATCAGTTAACCTTGGATCCTACTCTTTGGAAGGCACCAGAAACTCTTAGTGAAAAAGACAGAAGACCCAAAGAGAGGAATGACAAAGAGGTCCAATCAATGAAACACTTCAGCAGCACCAAGGGGCCCAATGCCCTTTGCTGCCTCCAAAAGGTGCTGGTAATGTAATTGGTGAAACAAACAAGTACTCTCTGAACAGATTCTGTTTCCAGATCTGCTCAAATAGCTCTTCTGCGAAGATTTGAACAATGTAAGTTTTTCTCTTCTCAGAAAAAAGTGGAGCATGACACCTTGTTTTTGTTTTAATTGAACTGAATTGGAATAAATTAATTTAAAAATAATTTTGTTACATTCTTTAAGATATTCTGGGAATATTTGAAGTGTCATAAAATCAAAGATAGCTTTGAAAAGGGGAGCATTTCCTCTTCTCTGATCTCCCTCTGGAGCTTAGAATGAACTCACCAGGAGAGTTAAAGCAGAGCTGTCCAATAGAATTTTCTATGATGATGGCAATGTTCTACATTTGTACTGTCCAGTATGGTAGCCACTGGCCACATGTGCCTACTGAGTGTTTGAAATGTAGCTAGTGTGACCTTATTTTACTCTTTTCTTCAAAATGAATTCTAAAACCTAGCCAGACTAATTTTCTTTGCTCCCCTTAACGTACACATTTATCTAAAACTGGAAACCATCATTCAAGCTGAGTTTGATATATAAATTTCAAAGCCCTTGGGATTTTGGTGTCAGGAACTATACCTGACCAAAAGAAGCCACATAGCCCAGCCTGCTTTTAACTGTTTACTTTGAATATTCCCTGGCCCCTGCTACCTATTTCCTCAAGATGAAATGTTAGCCAAAGATCTTTTCTAACCCTCACCAGCTTCCCTGCTCAGACTTGTTGTAACACTTATTTTACTATGATCACTGTCCCTCCTCCACCACGTCCCACCTCCACTGATCCTTCCTTACTTTGGGTCCCTGGAAGTAGCCCTGAAAATGACCTTACCAAGTTCTACATTTTATGGAAAGGAATACTAAGACACATAGAGTTACTGATTTGCATCAACTCTCATAGAGACTTAATCCTCCCCACTAAAATCTTACCCCTTTACTCAAGGTTCATCTCCAATGCCCCTGTTCCCTACCTTCTGGTTTTCTACCTACTAATAATCCCTCTAGCACCCTGCCAAACACATCTACTTGGGCACAGTCTTGCATAGTTTCATCACTCTCTTCTTAACTAGAATGTTGAAATCCAAAAACTAGGGACTGTTTTTTTAACTGTCTTCCCACACAATGCCATATACCAGAATATGTGTGCTCATAATGCTATTGAAAGCTAAAAATGACAGAACTTGTGCTGACTCCTAAGAGAATATTATATATCATAAAGGGAAAAAGAGTGGGATAATCACATCAATTTTCCTCCTCTGATAAACCATAAAAGAAAAATATTCCCTTAAATTTCCTTTATGTTTAAATGGCCACATTTGATAGTATTGCCCAAGCATGTACTTAAAAATTAAAATTATTTCCAACATAAGTCGATAAATTCAATTTGGCAAGTGTTTATTAAATTTGAAGACCTTATACAATAGTTTAAAGGACAATACTTTTACACATGAAGGAGACTGAGATTAATATACCCGAATGTGATTTAATTTAAATGTTTATTAAATGCTCACTTCGGGCCAACAAATGTGTAGCTCAGAGCTATTCAAGGTTGGTGGCAACAAAAGTTACTAAAAATGACTTTGTCAACATGGAAAGAACTAAATTGAGCTTTCTATGACAGTAGAAAATAGTAAAGCTGAAGGTAGGAAGAGGAAGAAAAGGAGTTGCCAGTCCCAGAAATTAGCTAAACAGTGGTGCTGATATGAAAATGCATGGGATCTGTATAGATTTTGGCCTCAGAATTGAGGTTATTTACCGAGAAGAGGCGGGGATATTGCTAGTTAAGAGGCAGGTCCCTGATGGAACATGAGACTGAACTTGACTACTCAAACAATGGGAAAACACTTAATTTCTGAAGAGCAGAGGGACATATGAAGGTATCAGGGAGGTACAGATATGCGGGAGAAGTGAATCAGTGTATGTTCTGATTGTGTTGTACAGTGGCCATGTGAAGAACAAGATATTAATCTATTTTAGGAATAATTGTCAGAATAATTTAAGGATGTATGTTTCATGGATTTTCAGAGTTTTAAGGAGGGAATGAAAGATGTTTCCAGGTTGGGAGAATGGAAGGCTATTCTGCTGATAAAGAGAAAAAGTGAAGGATTGATGTAATAAGAATAAGACATATCAAGTATGAAACAATTACAGATTTACAGATAGACATGCTGTTAATTTCAATATAGGAAACTGAAACTAGAATTAAGGGTGAGGATGAAGACAGTGGCTTCCTTGTTAAGAGACACAACCCCTCATCTCTTACCAACTATATATTTATTCTTTCTTATTAGCCCCCCTAGAATGGAAGTCTGGGCTTCCCTGTTGGCTCAGTGGTAAAGAATCTGTCTATCGATGCAGGTTTGATCCCTGAGTCAGAAAAATCCCCTGGAGAAGGAAATGGCAACCCACTCCAGTATTCTTGCCTGGGAAATCCCATAGACAGAGGAGCCTGAAAGGCTACAGCACATGAGGTTACCAAAGAGTCAGACATGACTTAGTGACTAAACAACAATATGGAAGTCTGGGGCAAGCCAGTGTTAGAACATGGTTGGACTGAGGCCACTATCTCCAGAGGTATTCAAAATTTACCTTACCCAAGACTTTATAGGTGATTCGAAATCAAAATATTACCTTGCTGCTCTATGAATTGCCCACAAAGAGATGGGGTCTCAGTTTGAGCTGAGAACTGGACCTTCAAAGAGTAAGAAGTTTTGTCTCATATTCATGTCAAGAGTTGGAGGGGTGGTACTTTGTTCATTCCTGTGGTTTTCTCATGTGAATTCTAATAAAGTGTTCATGTTTACCAGTTCTTTCTTATTTGAGACTAGATAGCACATGGGTTTGGAGAAGGCAATGGCAACCCACTGCAGTACTCCTGCCTGGAAAATCCCATGGACGGAAGAGCCTGGTAGGCTCTAGTCCATGGGGTCGCTAGGAGTTGGGCACAACTGAGCGACTTTATTTTCACTTTTCACTTTCATGCATTGGAGAAGGAAATGGCAACCCACTCCAGTGTTCTTGCCTGGAGAATCCTAGGGATGGGGGAGCCTGGTAGGCTGCCATCTATGGGGTTGCACAGGGTCGGGCACTACTGAAGCGACTTAGCAGCAGCAGCAGCATCACATGGGTTATCAACCATAGTCTCACTTGAGCCCTCTCCATCGGAATTCCTGGAGCTCCACACCTCTACTGCCCACCACACACATCCCCCCTTCCACCTGCAGCTAGACTGTTAAGATGACTTGCTCCTTTTTCCATGGCTGCCAGTGAGGGCTTCCTTCAGGAAAAAAGAGATATCTCTATGCCATGGCCTTATAACATTTCCTCAACTATAATGTTGTCCCTCCAAAACCAAGGTGTGTGCCTCTGATGTTTTCTGTATTGGAATCTTTCCCGTTCTTTCCTAAACTGTGGAATTCCTTACATGCAAACTAATCACTCAACTTTGCCATTATTCCAGGCAATGAGATCTGACTTTCTGAGAAACTTTGGCCATGGTTGGTGGCACTTTCAACTTGTCCCGGTCCTTTTTGACCTTTCTGTTTCTATTTACACTGCTCTGACTGAGCCCCTGTCAGCTGCTAGCGTTACCATTTATCATGGCTCTCAAAGCAAAGCACATGCTTTCTTAGCTTATCACTCTTACGTGTCTACTCCTTAATTTGAAACACCTTTTCAAATTCTTATAAGGAACCTGGGACAAAATCTCACATGGGTGAAATATATGTGTAGTACCGTTTCACATCATACCTACGGTAAGGGAATCTTTATCCTACCATTGTCCCTGGACAGAGCTTCATAGCCAAGGACTCTGTGAGCTTAGGAAAATTTTCCTGCTTAGCTGAGGACACAGCATATGGAAGGATGAGTCTCTTGTCACAAGTGCTCATCTGTAAGGCCTACCACCAGGCTGAATGTTCACAGCCATCATCTCTGCCCAAAGACTCAGTGACCCCATCTAAGAATAGAATCATAGAAGACCCATCTTTACCCATTGTGTCATGCCAGGGTTCAGTGGAGGACAGTTACATCCACACACACCACACACAATCACACAGAGCCCTCAGTAGAATAATAGTAATGGATAATAATAGTCAGAGACTACCAAACAAATGTGCTTTCTTTCAATAACAAGAATCATGTGTTTCAGGAGAGGCAACCAGCAATTACACAGGATTATTTGACTGAAGCCAGTGGCCTAATCTTACGTAAAACATACCAGTTTTCTTTGAAATCCTTGATACAAACTAGAAATTAGTTTAGGATAATCAGTTTCAAAATAAAGATTAAATCATAATTCATTACCCTGGTTGAATTCAAAGATTCCTTGGGAAGGACTTCCAAACATTTCCAGCCATTTATAAAAGATAAAACTGCTACTTTGATAACCCTGCTGATCATTTCAAGCTGGCCTTTATGAGAGTGAAAATGATACTGGATCCAAAATATTATCTGATAGTGCAATAGGCCCATTTTTTTCTGCCAGTAAAAAATAGTTTGGAAGAAAGCAAAGGAAAAATGTGTCCAAATTGTAAGTTATGAGAATAAGTTGGACCATATCATCTCTCTGAGTGTAGGACTGATTTGGCTAATAATCTTTCAGGAAATGCATCAAAATGCAGCAGAAGTGAGTTCTGATTTTTTTTTTTCCTGACACAGTATGAATTATAAAAAATGGAAAAACATTGATTTCCTGACACAGTATGAATTGTAAAAAATGGAAAAACATTGAGAGACAAAAAAATATAATTCACCTATCATCTGATGCCAATTGTAAATAGAAAGTTCTATCCTAAAGTGTTCTAGCAATTTTTCATACCCACAGCATGTCTAGGTGAAAACTGATGGCTCCTGATCAGAAATAGTAATTGATTTAAATGATGCCTTCTATTCAGTGCCTTTGGCGGAAGAAAGTCAATTCCTATTTGCCTTTGAAGACCCTACACAGCCAGCTTCTCAGTTAACCTGGACAGTTTTGCCCCAAGGATTTCGTGACAGTCCTCACTTATTCGGACAAAGTTTGTCACGGGATCTACAAAATTTTAATAGCTCTGAAGCAGTGGTGTTACAATATGTAGATGATATTTTGCTCTGTGCTGAGACAGGAAGCTTGTTTGCGAGCCTCAGAAGATTTCTTAAACTTTCTGGCAGGCTGTGGTTACAAGGCATCAAGAGAAAAGGCTCAGCTGTGTCAACAATCGGTTAGATACCTGGGCCTAATCATATCAGAAGGGACTAGGGCCACAGGCCCTGAGAGAATTAAACCTATACTAAATCACCCCCTACCTATGACTTTAAGACAATTGAGAGGATTTTTGGGAATCACAGGTTACTGTCGCATTTGGATTCCAGGTTATGGGGAACTTGCCCGGCCTTTATATAAACTTATAGCTGAAACTCAGCAGGCCCAAACTGACAAACTGGTTTGGTCTCCAGAAACTCAAAAGGCTTTTAAGGTTCTTCAGACTGCTCTCCTGCAAGCTCCAGCTCTGAGCTTGCCCACAGGGTCAGAATTTAATTTGTTTGTCACTGAAAGAAAAGGTGTGGCATTGGGAGTTTTGACACAACCCCGAGGGCCTCACCAGCAACCTATTGCTTATCTAAGCAGAGAATTAGATGTAGTTACATGTGGGTGGCCCCACTGCCTAAGAGTAATTGGGGCAGCAGCTTTATTAGCACCTGAAGCTTTAAAAATAATTAATGGACGAAACCTTACTGTACTGACTTCTCATGATGTGAGTGGAATCTTAAATTCTAAGGTTAATATTTGGATGACAGACAGTAGGCTTCTTAAGTATCAGTCATTGTTGTTAGAAGGACCAGAAGTTAAGCTTAAAGTTTGTGGAAATTTAAATCCTGCCACTTTCCTTCCTGAGAAGGAAAATGAAACACCTGATCACGATTGTTCTCAATTCCTAACTTTAAACTATGCAGCTCGGGAGGATCTAAAGGATATCCCATTAGACAATCCTGACATGGAAATATTTACAGATGGCAGTTCTTTTGTTCGGGATGGAAAGCGTAAAGCAGGTTATGCCATGGTGACTGCTGAACAGGTTTTGGAAGCAAAACCTCTCCCCAAGTGAACCAGTGCTCGTTAGCGGAGCTTGTGGCCCTGACCCGAGCTCTAGAGTTAAGCAAAGGGCAGCGGATGGGCCTGATAATCTATGTGAGCTTACTTCTGCTGACTCCAAATATCCTGAGTCTGCCGTTGGATCCTCAAGACAATGTCTTCCTGTCCTGGGCTCACTCCTACGCTGCATTCCACAATCGGTCTAAGTGCTGGGTCTGCGGAGCGCTCCCCTCTTCGTCAGTGGAAGGCTTCCCGTGGTGGACATCCCCACTTCAAGGAAAAGACTTTCTCCAAGTCTGTGAATACTTTCGACAACAATCACATGCGATGCCTCTTCTTCATCTGATGACATCTACCAACCCTAAAATGGACTGGTGCAACACTTTGTACTCTAACTATGGACATAATGTGACTTTTAATTTTGATTATACATTGTCTCGGTTCAATGACTATTTTGCTACATATAAGGTAAATAGGTCTAGATCTAATGGTTTTTTACCTGACATTTATCAAATATGGGATGAGGTTACATGGCTAACTCCTGAAAAAGGACGTTTAATATCTACTGCCTCTATATGCTGGGAACAAACAGAGCCATCCCCCAAAGTTAGCCAACAACTTAATTACAATGATTGGAAACAAGTGGGATATTTGTCTCAGGAAACATGCAATGTAATCATTCCCGTGTTTTCCAATCCCAGGTCAGGTTCTCCCTTTGTCTGGCCAGGCACAAATTGGGACTGGATATCTCAGTCGCACTGGCTTGTTCCAAACGGGACTTATTGGATATGTGGCTCTTACCTATGGGCATGGCTTCCCCCTGGTTGGATAGGGAGATGCACCCTGGGTCTAGCCTTTACTCATGGCTTTATATTTTCAGAGCTTCCAGAAAAGCCTGCTAATTTACCCCACCTTAGAACTCGGTGGGCAAGGTCTGTATTTTATTGGTATGATTATTTGGCTGCAGCGTTTGTTCCCTCTTTGGGAACTACAGATGTTATGTTACGAGTGGATGCTTTGACTAATTTTACTCAACAGGCATTACAAGATTCTCAAAAGGCTATTTCAGCTCTTAATGCTGAACAAGCACAAATTAGAAAGGTGGTTTTACAAAACAGATTGGCCTTAGATATTCTGACAGCTGCACAAGGAGGAACTTGTGCCATTATTCATACCCAGTGCTGTATATACCTGATATGAGCACGAATGTTACTCATTTTACTAACCACATGAACAAGATGATTAGGGCCATGGATACTCCTGAAGCCTCAATTGCTTCACTTTGGGAAACGTTAACTAGTTCCCCATGGTGGACAACTATCTTAATTACAATAATTCTCGTTGTTTTGTTCTTGCTGTTTGCTCCCTGCATCTGTAATTGTATAACTGGATTTGTTTCTAGCCGCATGAAAGCTTTTAAGTTACAAATGGTTGCTCAAACTCCTGCTACTGCTGTAGCTTCCTCCAGCTACTATTTGGGGCCCCTGGATCAGATATCCTCAACATGAGGATTAGGAGAATATGTTGCCTCACCAATTTAGGGACAACGCCCCTTGTCAGCTCGGAAGTAGTTATGGAATGAGAACGACGCCCCTTTTCCCTAGGCAACATAATTCTCCTAAAAGAAAAGGGGGGAATGAGAGTCATTTCCTAGGCAAGTTGATAGGGAGTCTAGGGGTCCCCAAGGAGAGAGGGGTCTGGAATTCTCAAGGAGGAAAAAAGGACAAACTTTTTTTCTTTCTCCACATTCCTTAGGATTATATACCAGTAATGTATCCTGCCTAAGGACAGTCTTTGGATTCAACCTTCTGTTATTTTAAAATGTTAATTATGGGAGTATACCTGCTCTTTACAAGGATGTATCTTGCCTGAGGACAGTGTTATCTTAAAATGTAAATTATGGGAGTAGGTCGGAGGAGGTCTTTACAACCTCCAGACATTCTTTGGATTATATAACCTCATTGTTAACACTAGCAAGCGGGTACTCTTTCTGCCCCCTTCTGATGCCTATGTCAGAAGCTTTCTCTATCTCCTTTATACTTTAATAAAACTTTATTACACAAAAGCTCTGAGCGATCAAGCCTCGTCTCTGGCCCCGGATTGAATTCTTCTCCTCCGGGGGCCAAGAATCCCGGTGTATTCACGTGATTCAACAACAACCTTTCAGGTCCGTCTAGTCAAGGCTATGGTTTTTCCTGTGGTCATGTATGGATGTGAGAGTTGGACTGTGAAGAAAGCTGAACACCGAAGAATTGATGCTTTTGAACTGTGGTGTTGGAGAAGACTCTTGAGAGTCCCCTGGACTGCAAGGAGATCCAACCAGTCCATTCTAAAGGAGATCAGTCCTGGGTGTTCTTTGGAAGGAATGATGCTAAAGCTGAAACTCCAGTACTTTGGCTACCTCATGTGAAGAGTTGACTCATTGGAAAAGACTCTGATGCTGGGAAGGATTGGGGGCAGGAGGAGAAGGGGGACAGAGGATGAGATGGCTGGATGGCATCACCGACTCGATGGACGTGAGTTTGAGTAAACTCAACTTGGGAGTTGGTGATGGACAGGGAGGCCTGGCGTGCTGCAATTCATGGGGTCACAAAGAGTCGGACACGACTGAGCAACTGAACTGAACTGAACTGATACATATACTTATATATGTATATATTTTGCATTTACTCTATTTCATATAGTTTTGACAACTTTAATTGAATTTTGATAACTTTATTAGAATAGTAAACATTTGTGTAAAAGCTTTGAAGAGATATTTAACACTAAACTGCTTGTAAAAGATTACTAATGTTGGCATCTTTATAAGTAAATATATTTGTCCACATTTCAAAAAAAGAAAAAGAAATTAAATCATAGCAAGACTTTTAAATGCTTATTTTATTTAAAAGTTCACGATTTTAAATATTGTTCAGAAAACCTGCAGTGAGAGGTAGCATGAAAAGGAGAGCATCAACAGAAGACGGAGTCAAGTGGACAGAAGACCCCATCGACTCCCAAGAGTGGCCGGTGTGACCATCAAGATGCCACTAGTGAAATTCAAACAACCATTTGTAGAGCGATCATATTGTGAAAATTAAATACAGATGTTTTTGCCGTTGCTGAGAGATGAAGTGGAGAGTGCTAGCTTCATAGTTGCTTTGAATCTGTGACATTTATATTTCGGTAACATCATCTTCATCCTTGATATCTCTGGAAGACTCGTTATACACTCCACAAATTTTACCAGGAAATATGTCTGATTCTTATCCCATTACCATCATACATAGTATTCCCAAAATGTACAAGATCAAGTTTGAATCTCTCTGCACAGCTTAGAAGATTATTCATCATCTGCTATTTTTCTAGTCTCTTCTTCCTTGGCTTCTCCCCACTCTCATTGTATAAAACTGCCACACCAACTGTGTTAATGTTCTTGTAGGTTTTGATCAAGCAATAGCATTTTTCATGTGGTTGGGTTCTCAAATGTGATTCTCTCTGCCTGAAAATGCTCTCCACTCTATGATCAGGGTTCCATTATAGTGCTGAACCTTCAACAACTGGCAGGTTTCTCCCTATAGACCTTGTCAAGGTTCCCCTTGCCTAGTTCAGCTGAAGGGAACTGTTTCCTTCTGGCAGATCCACCCCAACATTGCACATATGATCAGATTTGTAAAGTGAGTTCTCTTGAGTCAATCCCAGGACCCCCAATCTGGGGGCACTGGCGGTCTGCTGAACTCCAGCACCTGTGTTCAGTTCTGATGGATCTTACCACATTTGTATGTGGCTGAGAGAGTCTGCATCTCAGATCAAAAGCAAAATGAAACAGTCAGGCACACACCTTTGACAAAACACAGTAAGCTTAAAGGGTGGAGAGGAAAAGAAGAATCCAAGTTTAGCCTAGTAAGATTGAAGTCAGAGAAACAAAATGATCCTGGAGGCTAAAAACACATCTTGGGAAATACCCTGTAACTGTGGTGAGAACTGAGGGCTTCAAGACATAGAAAATATTTGAGTTTGATGGACTGGATTAGAGAAATATAAGTCAAATTGTTCATTAAACAGCCGTGATTTTAGTTCAAACTCAGTGACTCAGCATGTCAGTGACTGTCTTCTTTTATGTCCAGTTGAGTCCCTAGAATATATATTTCCCGGTATTATGATGGTAATCTCTTCAAACTTTTGAAGGCCCTCTCTTCAAATTTTTCTAGTTAGAATCCCAAAGAAAAATCACAATATCCTTTTTCAAAATGGAGTTTAACATCACATCTTATTGTAAAACTCCAAAAATGTTTCCTAAAATGATATAGGTACATTTTTAAATTATTCTGTACTAAAAGGACTAGAAAAGATCAGTTTTCATTCCAATCTCAAAGAAGGGCAATGCCATTTCACATGCTAGTAAGATTATGCTCAAAGTCCTTCAAGCTAGACAGTATGTGAACTGAGAACTTCCAGATGTGAAATCTGGGTTTAGAAGAGGCAGAGGAACCAGAGATCAAATTGCCTTTGTTGGATCATAGAGAAAGCAAAGTAATTTCAGAAAAAAACATCAACTACTGCTTCATTGACTACACTAACGCCTTTAATTACGTGGATCACAACAAATTGTGGAAAATTCTTAAAGAGATGGGAATATCAGACCATCCTCCTTGTTTTCTGAGAAAACTGTATACAGGTCAAGAAGCAAAAATTAGAACCAAACATGGAACAACAGACTGGCTCAGAATCAGGAAAGGAGTATGACAAAACTGTATATTGTCTTCTTGCTTATTTAACTTCTATGCAGAGTACATCATGTGAAATGCTGGACTGGGTGAAGCATAAGCTAGAATCAAGATTGCCAGGAGAAATATCAACAACTTCAAATATGTAGATGATACCACTCTTAATGAAGGTGAAAGAGGAAAATGAAACAGCTGACTTAAAATTCAACATTCAGAAAAACTAACATCATGGCATCTGGTCCCGTCACTTCATGGCAAATAGATGGGGAAACAATGGAAACAGTGACAGACTTTTTTTTTTTTTGGCTCCAAAATCACTGTGGACAGTGATTGCAGCCATGAAATTATAAGACGTTTGCTCCTTGGAAGGAAAGCTATTACAAACCTAAACAGCATATTAAAAAGCAGAAACATCACTTTGCTAACAATGGTCCATGTAGGCAAAGCTATGGTTTTTTCCAATAATCATGTATGGATGTGAGAGTTGAACCATAAAGAAGTCTGAGAGCCAAAGAATTGATGTTTTTGAACTGTGGTGCTGAAGCAGACTCTTGAGAGTCCCTTGTATGGCAGGGAGATCAAACCAGTCAATCCTAAAGGAAATCAGTCTTGAATATTCATTGGAAGGACTGATGCTAAGCTGAAGCTCCAATACTTTGGCCACCTTTTCTGACTCATTGGAAAAGACCCTGATGCTAAGAAAAATTGACGGCAAATGGAGAAGAGGACAGCAGAGGATGAGATGGTTAGATAGCATCACCAACTTAATGGACATGAATTTGAGCAAACTCCAGGAGATAGTGACAGATAGAGGAGCCTGTTGTCCATGGGGTGGCAAAGAGTCAGACAGGACTTACGGGGTGAACAATAGCAACAAAAAGGAAACGTTTTTGGAGTTACGGTAGACTGGCCAATCTTCATATTAAAGATTAAATAAAATATAAGTTTAAAGCAATGTGAACATAAAGGAAATGTAACTTAAGCCCCTTAGCTCAAATCACAGGAGTGTTTTTTCCTTCTGGTGCTGACTCAGTTCTCTAAGAAGCTAAGCATGCTTTGTTTCAATATTATGATGTATCTTTTCCATGGGTAAAATTGTCTTTGATATCAGATCAATAGTCCATGTGTCTCACTGAGCTGAAGATGTCATTGGGAGCAAATCCAAGGGCCTCTGTGGAAGGGTCCCTGAGGATGAAATGACAGTCATCTATAATTTGATTTTGCTGAATGGTAACTATTCTGGTAGATTGGGGAAACTTGGTTTAAACTAGTGCTAATTCTTCTAAGTACTGGTATATTGAATTGGCCAAAGGTGATAATCTTCCCCCGATGTGATCTTGTTATAATAGTCCTAACGTTTATGTCTACTTATGGTTGGACAAGGTTTGTACTGAGGATTAAATATTGAAAGAGAACAAGGAACATTTAAATTCCACTGGTGATGTTTTATTATCACTCCTCCAGTCACTGGTTTATAAAGCGTTGTCAGTAAGCCAGATAAAACAGAGCCAGTTTGGTGATGTGATGAATGAAACAGAATATAGGAAAGAATTCAATGAAGTCTACTCAGAATAATAGTAAATTTAAATTTTACTGTAAAACCATCATCTCCTACAAAACACTCACAAGTAATAAGTACTTATGGGAGGACTTGGGCTCGATGAAAACTGAGAAGAGAGGGGAACTAGAGGAACTAGTGAACAAAATCTTGAAAGCCCAGATCTCATTTGATATCCAGGACACCTATTCTTCTCAACTTCATAATCCAACAAAAGTTTAGGAACTTACCTTACCTTGTTTTGTTTCTAGATGATGCTAGTGATTTATAAGTTCACATTTCAACACACGCATAGTAAGATTTTCAGTCACCAGAATGCTGACGTTCTGTTGAGCCCTTCTCTTCACTAACTTGTCAGATCAGATCTAACTGTGTAGTTCTTGCATAATTCTCACCCTTTAAAGAAATTTCCTTGATGCTCTCACAACCATAAGCCGAGCAGTTTAATGGAAGCCCCCTTCTCTCCCCAGCCCCTTATGCCAATTGATTCATGAACAAAGGGCAGACTGGTGGGTCTTACACTAATACTTAGTTTAAGGAACAATAAATCTTTAAATTTGATTCCAATATGCTTGACTAGTGGTCTGTTACCCTTCCTTAGCACCTTGAGAAGATATATGTCTGGAAAACAATGTAGTAATCTATCCATCTGAATTGACCTTTCTCCAGACTCTGACTCATATGTCATGGGTGAAGCCTTATTGACCAGATCATGGATGTCTTTATTGAATTTGTTCTTTAACAAGGTGATGGTTACAACGGGTGGAAATAGTTATAGTACAGATTAATAGCAATTTGAGGCAGTAAGAAACAACTGTCTTCTGGCCCTGGTTCTTTTTAACTTATGTCTCAATGATTGGACCTTAAGTTGTGACTGAGAATAGGTAAGTATTCTTTTTTGCTTTCAACAATGTACACATTCTTTTCTGTTCTCTTATATATCATGATGTAATGCAAGTGACTCCCATTCATAATTTGCATTGTAATCTGATTATTGTCAAAAAGAATGGCTTAAGATGACAACCTTAAACCAAAATCATTAGGTTTGGCAGACATCATCCAATATTCAAAAGATGTATATTCATTTTTCTAATGGAAGGTTAAATTATTTAGTTTTACCCATAGTACATTTTTGCAAATATTTACCCTAAAGGGTTTACCAGAAAATGCTATGCTTACCATTAAACTTTCTGTTTTGTATGCAAAAATTCCTGACAGAAATTCCTGATGCTCAACACATAGTAACTGCTGGGATGATGATGATGATGATGGTGATGACGATGGTGGCAGCCACAGAGATATCAACATCATTTGGATATTTCTCATATTGCCCTCCATAGAATAAAAAATCCAGCCTATAAGAGGTAAAATTGGTTGGTTTACTGATTAGTCACTAAGTCGTATCTAACTCTTTGCAACACCATGGACTGTAGCCCACCAGCTTCCTTGGTCCATGAGATTTCCCAGGCAAGAATACTAGAATAGGTTCCTATTTCCTTCTCCAGGGTATTTTCCCAGCCCAGGGATAGAACCTGCATGTCTTTCTTGGCAGAGGGACTCTTTACTGCTGAGCCACCTGGGAAACCCAAAAGGTCCAATATGATGTCAAAATCAACCCTCCACCCAAAAGTTAGACAAGCATCTTTTAGATCACACAAACTAACATAAATTCAAAAGCATCTAACAGAAATGGTCACTGTTCAGTTGAATTCATTTTTGAATGGCCTATAAAGTCATTCTCCACAATCCTATCAGACAGACTTGTCAGTGACAAGTCTGACAGCAGCTGAAACTTTGGCTCCTTAGATGTTTTCTAGGGGGATCTAATTAAAAAAAAAAAAAAAAGGTATCTTGTTAAATTGAGAACACAGAATGCCTGGCTTCGATCTGAACAGTAGGAGCAGAGGGAGACTGCAGGCAGGTGAGGCTGCTGATGGGGAGCTGAGCCTGGAATACCGCACTGAGGGCTGCTGTCTTCTGAGCAGTGGAGCGAAACAATGAAAAACTTGGGAAGAGTGATGGAAGCTCTCTGTTTGCTAAGCTCTGTGAACAAGTCACAGAGATAACAGATATATAACTGATACATCAGTGGTTTTTCATGAATTGGGTAATTAGCTTTACTGTCATTGGATATAAATTCCCCTTTCTGAGAACTCCTGGAAATGTTTAAATTATAATATGAGCACCATTATCATAAAATTATATTAATTTTAACTAACAGAAATTACTTTTAAATACAGGTCAAACACTAAGTGCCTTGGGGTTATTTAGAAGCACAAGATTTCCTAGCTGACATCCACATTTAAATATTCATTTACTGTTCATATTGTAGATGTTATATAGTAATTCTAATGATAAATAAACCAAGTGTGTAGATAACTGAGTCACAGGTAGACCTTTTATATGCATTATCAGATTTGAACTCCATACTATTCTATGACATAGGTTCTATCATTAGCTGTGTATTGAAAATAAAAAGAGGCACAAAGAAGTTAAGTCAGCAGCCCAGAGTGTGCAGGTAGGTGGTAGCCTAGAAGCTGTGCCATGAATCATAGAGTTACTCCCATTCCAGGCAAAAAAGTAATACAAGGAGGGTGTGCTGGCCATGATGGCAACCTTCCTGTTTCCTGGCTCTTGTGGAAAGTCCCTGAATGCCTCGGCCAGTGCCTCTCCAAAGCTCACCACATCCACAGATGTCATCCTGACTTCCCACACTGAGACTGGGCATCAGGTGGAAAACCCTCTGATTTACCCTCAGCATAACTGTCTCTCAGCCACCTTCAGGAAAGTCATGGGCAAGCTGTCGTTGTTGGGTGCCTGACTTTTCTCTCAGCCTCCGATTCCTCACTGCCTAACCCCTGTAGAATCACTGGAGAGAACTCAGTCATTTTTGTTACTCATTCTGCTCCTGAACTAAATATGGGTCTACTTTCCTGCGTTCAGTAAAGCCAGTCTACAGATACTGGCTTGTGGTGAAGGGAAGTGTAGCGCTTACTGTAAAGTGCCAGTATAAGGAGAACAGGTAGCTCATGCTCACCAAAGGATTTCATCAGAAGCATTTTTAAAGGCTAAGTCGGGGTGCAGTTGCAGAGTATGTCATCAGGTCCTGCATAGTTCTTTGAATAATGATAAGGTAACAGAGTGGTGTCACAAGGGTTAACATTATCAATCCTCAGGTCTCAGTAGGTCTGCAAGTTATCTGCTCATGCTCATCAAGTAGTTAATTTCTTCCATTTGGTGGTAGTTTTAGCATCTACAGAACAACTCAGGAAATGTACGTCATATACTATTGTCTGGGTACTTCAGAGAGGAGCTACAGCAGAGGATAGAGGGGAGGTGTCTGTCCCAGGAAGACCCCATAAGGCCCAGCTCAGTTATAACCACTCATGTCTTTTCTCACATATCATTTTTCTTTTCTTTCAGTCACACAGAAAGCGTCCCTAGTCTGCTCCTCTCAGACAGTGCTTAAGGTCTCTCAAGGACATCTCTGTATACATCTAGAAATCTAAATTTTACACTTGTAGTGTTTAAACAACAATTTGGTTTCTTAAGCAATTTTCTTATTTCCCATATAAATTTGGGGCATTATTAAGGTAGAATGAGTGCTGAGAAACTAATATTTATGAAGTATGACTTATCTGTCAGGAATTCTCCAAGAGTCAGTTCAGTTCAGTCACTCATTCATGTCCAACTCTTTGCAACCCCATGGACTGCAGCATGCCAGGCTTCCTTGTCCATCACCAACTCCCGGAGTTCACCCAAACTCATGTCCATTGAGTCAGTGATGCCATCCAACCATCTCATCATCTGTCATCTGTCGTCTCCTTCTCCTCCTGCCCTCAACCTTTCCCAGAATCAGGGTCTTTTCAAATGAGTCAGTTCTTCACACCAGGTGGCCAAAGTATTGGAGTTTTAGCTTTAGCATCAGTCCTTCCAAAGAACACCCAGGACTGATCAGTCTACTGATCTCCTTTAGGATGGACCGGTTGGATCTCCTTGCAGTCCAAGGGACTCTCAAGAGTCTTCTCCAACACCACAGTTCAAAAGCATCAATTCTTCGGCGCTCAGCTTTCTTTATAGTCCAACTCACACATCCACACATGACTACTGGAAAAACCATAGCCTTGGCTAGACGGACCTTTGCTGGCGAAGTAATGTCTCTGTTTTTTAATATGCTGTCTAGGTTGGTCATAACTTTCCTTCAGAGAACATTAAATCAAATGATATTTGCAGTCTCTATCTTTTCCATTCAGTCTCTAGGAAAAAGGCTCAGTGAGGTGAAGCTCCTAATCCTGTTTACACAACTGATAGATTAGGGTACCAAAACTAAACTCAAGTTGGCTTCCATCCAAAACCATGTTCTAGTCATTACCCCTGTGCTTCTGACACCTCAATGGACATGTGCATCACCTGGGGGTCTTGTTAAAATGGAGAACCTGAATCATAAGGTATGGAAGAGGGCCTGAGATTCTGCATTTGTGCTGAACTTCCAGGTAAGTCAAGACTGTTGGGCTGCACACCACGAGTTGAGTACTGAAGCTCTACAGTGCTCAGCTAAACTTTCCTTCACAGTGAAAAAAGGCCATCCTCGGGTCCATCCCTTCTAAAAGCCACAAATCCCATGTCTTGCATCAAAATAACCACATTCTGACTTGATGCTACACAGAAGGTAGAGCATAGTATTTCCTAAAGTGTGCCCCTTGGACCATCTTCACGAATTTCCTGGAATGCTAGTAAAACGTAACTTTCTGACATCACTTCAGCCCCTCTGGACCTGGGAAGGTGCACTTATGACAAACTCCCAGGCCCTTCTAATTCACATTCAAGTTTGAGGAGAACTGGAGTAGCCCTAAACACCAAATGGTGGAAAGGAAAATGATGGTCGTAGAGGCTTATTGAGAAAGTCCTACAGACAAAGGAGCCTGAGTGACACTTACCTGAAGGCAAAAAGAAGCTTTTTGTTAAAGTGAGTGTGTAAGTGGGATTGAAACTGAAAAGACCAGTTGCAAAGTTTTAGATTTGGAAGAAGGTCAATACACTAGATATCGACCAACAGATCATATAGGACAGGGGTTCCCAACACCTGGATTGCAAACCAGTACTGGTCCACAGCCTGTTAGGAATTGGTCCCCACAGCAAGAGGTGAGCAGCAGGTGAGCAAACAAACTTCATTTCCTGCTCCCCATTGCTCACATTACCACCTGAACCGTGTGCCTCCCATCCTCCATCTCTGAAAAAATTGTCTTCCATGAAACCGGTCCCTGGTGCCAAAAAGTTTGGGGACTGCTGATATAGCAGGTCTCAAGATTATTCTCTGCCCCTGTTGAGGAAGTCCAGCATTTTCACCCTTAATCCCTCAGTCATGTCCAACTTTTGCAACCCCATGAACTGTAGCCCCCGGGCTCCTCTGTCCAGTATTCCTGGCAAGAATACTGGAGTGGGTTGCCATTTCTTCCTTCAGGGGATCTTCCTGACCCAGGGATCAAACCTACGTCTCCTGTAGCTCCTGCTGTGGTAGGCAGATTCCTTACCACTGAGCCATCTGGGAAGCCTGAATAGAAACTTGATGGATATTAAATATTGAGCCGATAACACACTTTAGATACTCTCTTGGCCATACCCGTGGAGAAGATTAGAAATAAACTTTAATTTGTAAAGCATTTTCACCATGTGTATTAACACCCATGATATACTCTTCTCTCATACATTGAACTCAGAGGGTACATAAAGGCAAAAGTTACTTATCCCCAGATCACAAGTGAACATGTTGATTCTCAGGCAGTGGTGGTAATGCCGGGACCAAACCTTCAGTCTCCAATATCGTGACTTGACTCTTCAGCCAGTGAAAGGGCTCCCAGATATGGGGGTGCATCAAAACCACTGAGAGACCCTACCTGGGGCCTGCTGGGCCAGACCTTTGATGGGGGCCTAGTCACCTGTATTTAAAAAGCAGAGACATTATTTTGCCAACAAAGGTCCGTCTAGTCAAGGCTATGGTTTTTCCAGTGGTCATGTATGGATGTGAGAGTTGGACTATAAAGAAAGCTGAGCACCGAAGAATTGATGCTTTTGGGTTTTTTTAAATATAAATTTATTTATTTTAATTGAAGGCTAATTACTTTACAATATTGTATTGGTTTTGCCAAACATCAACATGAATCTGCCACAGGTGTACACATGTTCCCCATCCTGAACCCCCCTCCCACCTCCCTCCCCAGAATTGATCTTTTGAACTGTGGTGTTGGAGAAGACTCTTGAGAGTCCCTTGGACTGCAAGCAGATCCAACCAGTCCATCCTAAAGGAGATCAGTCCTGGGTGTTCATTGGAAGGATTGATGTTGAAGCTGAAACACCAATACTCTGGCCACCTGATGTGAAGAGCTGACTCATTTGAAAAGACCCTGATGCTGGGAAAGATTGAGGGCAAGAGGAGAAGGGGATGACAGAGGATGAGGTGGTTGGATGGTATCACCAACTTGATGGACATGGGTTTTGTGGACTCCGGGAGTTGGTGATGGACAGGGAGGCCTGGCGTGCTGCAGTTCATGGGGTCGCAAAGAGTTGTACACAACTGAGCGACTGAACTGAACTGAACAGGGGATTCTTATGCATTCAGTCTATGTAACCATGTTTGGGAGCTCAACCAAAATTATGTGGTATGGAAAGAGCTGCCTATGACTCAAAGGGTCATATGGAAAGAAAAGAAATACAAGCGTTAGGACTCTGGGGTTCCTTCTGAAGATAGGGATTAACAGGAAATTTAAAGAATCTTTCTTGCTTTTAAGTACAGCTTTCAACTCCTGGAGATGGGAATCTTTGAGAGATTTTCCTTTGAAAAATTGGCCAAAAGAAAACATAGCTGAGAACCTAGATGGTTTTATTAGCAAGTCCTTCAAGGTTAAGGGAGAAATCTAAATTTCTATAACTACATGATATGGAGAAATTTGCAGTGCTGCTGGATTTAGGATCAACTCTCAGTTTAAGTCCTTACTAACTGCATGGCTTTGCTTAAATCAACTAATTTCTAAGATCTTCAGCCACCTTCTCTCTAGAATGTAAAAAACAAAAAAAAAAAAAAAAAGGAGAAAAGATTAGTGGAAACACATTACACGTTATCTGCCTTCTTTGCATATTAGTTTTTACTGAACGTGAAGTTCCAGATCAGTGTATTGGAGATAGGAGACAGGAAGTAGGAGATTCCTGTGGCTTCTGGCAAGATCCAAGGTAGCTCACATTCTAGAAAAGCCCTTCTGTCAGTGGGTGGGTCTGACTTTCCCCAAATTGACAGATGGGGCAGCACACTGAGCAGGGGAATTGGGAGTCTCCAGAAAGTTCCTCAAGGTTGCGGCATCTGAAATTTTTATCATTGTATCACGTAGAGGCAGCTCCTCAGAACTTCTCTTCTTGTGCTTTGGAACATGAGAAAGCCCTAGTGAGCCAACTTTATTCTAAATTTTTATTGTCTGTCTTCTGACCAGAAGAAGCACAAGAACAAGTGTGTGGGAAAGGTAAATGAGGCAGGCACACTGAAAAAAGGATGTGGAAAGGGGCATTGGAAAGGGGGTGAGAGGGGCTGAGGCCATGTTCCCTTACTGTAGACGTAGCAACACCATATGGTGAGATGAACTTCAGCTGCCCAATAAGGTGAGAGGTTTGCTGCCAGAAGAAGTCTGTCTGAACCTGGCATCGTTCTCCTCAGATGGGGCAGGCAGCCCATCTCAGTTAAAAGGGGAACCTGTGTAAGAAGACACATATACACTATTGAAACCATGTATAAAATAGACAACTGATAGGAACCTACTGTATAGCACAGGGAACTCTACTCAATGTTTTATGGTGTCCTAAATGGAAGGAAAATCCAAAAGGGAGTGGGTATATGTATATGTATGGCTGATTCATTGTGCTATGCAGTAGAAGCTGACACAACATTGGAAAGCATTTATACTGCAATAAAAATTAATTAATTAAAAACAGAGCATCATCAGGAAGGAGGCAAATGCTCCTTCTTAGAGGAGGGGTAAATCCCTTTATTAGGAAGCAAATGCACTATTCATGTGAGACCAATCTGTGTTTTCTTTTAAAGAAAACAAAGCCCCACTGTAGAGTGGGTTTGCTTGCAGTTGACTCACCAAGAAATCCAGAGTGGCTCTCGCTGATTTTCCTGACTCCACCCCGCCTAGTGGGAAACCTCCACCATGGGAGGAAAACTCGTGGGGGTAGGGGTGTGGGGAAAAGTGTTCTCCTGTACCCAAGTTGTACTTAGGCTTTTTCTTTTTGAGAGATAAGCTGCCCAGTCGTCAGTGGTCTCTCTTCTCTCTTCCCCAAGTTGAGTGTAAGACCCCAGAAAGCTTTTCCTCATCAGCCACATTTCCTAGAAAGGATGGACCACTTAGAAGAAAGTTAAGGACACAGCATAGGGGAAAATGTGGACTGCTTTTCAACAGAAGACAGGCAGAAACTTAAATTTCAGTAACGGGGGACTTGTTTGTATCAGAGCAACCCTCCTCCTCATAACAATTACTAACTGTGGAGAAACGTTTTAAAAAACAGAACTATATGAAGGCTCTGGAGATTGATAAAATGCTGCTAGACATGGAGAGGTTGTGACCCTTGAAAGAAAAGACCCTGCTGGGTGAGATCTACATGTAAACAACTCTTTCTCTAAGTTACACGCCAGTTTGCCTGCAATTGGCCTAGAGAACCGCTCAAGAGAGAGCAATAGTTTGTGGACACTACGAGTCGGAGGTCAGAGCTTAGGGTAGCTAGAAAGCTGAAACTCTAAGGGGGAAAATTCCCCAAAGGAGGGAGGCCCCATTCTGCATGTTAATTACCCTGCACTCCTTGGCTGACACTTGAGCTACTCACATGCAGGATGAGAAGACACCTGAGAGCGAGCAGAAAGTGACAGGAAGGTTGAAGGGTTTCAGGGCTTATGTTCATAACTTCTCCAGCTCCACTTCTCTTCTGAACTTTAGACTCAGAGACCTAACCATCTCCTCAATAATTTCATTTGGATACATACCAGTCATGTCAAATTTAGCATGATCAAAACCAAACTCCTGGTTTCTGCCTTAAAAAAAAAAAAAATCCTACTCTTCCCATTTAGTTATTAGCACCACATTCACAGTGCATTGTGTTCATAAACCTCGGAGCTGTACTTGATTCTCCTCTTTCTCCCACTCTTGACATGCAACTCACCAGCAACTCCTGTTGGATTTACCTTCAGACTCTTTCTCACATCTCTTCTATTGAATCCCTTTGTATTCTATACATAAAAATCAATGTCTAATTAATTAAAGACAAGTATATGAGCAGCTAGAGTTAAACATTGAATAATATATATAGGTTAATATCTTTAACCCCAGGATAAGAAATGATTTTTTTTTACTGTTTCATGATTTTATTTTTTACTTTTTAATTAATTAATTTATTTTAATTGTAGGCTAATTACTTTACAATATTGTGGTGGTTTTTGCCATACATTGACATGATTCAGCCGCTGTTGTACATGTGCCCCACCCCACCCTGAACCCTCCTCCCACCTCCCTACCCACCCCATCCCTCTGGGTTGTCCCAGAGCACAGGTTTTGAGTGCCCTGCTTCATGCATTGAATTTGCACTGGTCATCTGTTTTACATACAGTAATATACATGTTTCAATGCTGTTCTCTCCAAATCATCCCACCCTTGCCTTCTCCCACATAGTCCGAAAGTCTGTTCTTTACATCTGTATCTATTTTGCTCTCTTGCATATAGGGTAGTTGTTATTACCATCTTTCTTTTTTATTTATTTATTTATTTTAGTTGGAGGCTAATTACTTTACAATATTGTGGTGGTTTTGCCATACATTGACATGAATCAACCATGGGTGTACATGTGTCCCTCATCCTAAACCCCCCTCCCACCTCCTTCCCCATCCCATCCCTCAGGGTCATCCCATGCACCAGCCCTGAGCACCCTGTCTCATGCATTGAACCTGGATGGGCGATCTGTTTCACATATGATAATATACATGTTTCAATGCTATTCTCTCAGATCATCCCACCCTCGCCTTCTCCCACAGAGTCCAAAAGACTATTCTATACATCTGTGTCTCCTTTTCTGTCTCACATATAGGGCTATCATTACCATCTTTCTAACTTCCATATATATGCATTATTATACTGTATTGGTGTTTTTCTTTCTGACTTTCTTCACTCTGTATAATAGGCTCCAGTTACATCCACCTCTTTTCCAGTGTTTATGTATGGATGTGAGAGTTGGACTGTGAAGAAAGCTGAGCTCCAAGGAATTGATGCTTTTGAACTGTGGTGTTGGAGAAGACTCTTGAGAGTCCCTTGGACTGCAAGGAGATCCAACCAGTCCATTCTAAAGGAGATCAGTCCTGGGTGTTCTTTGGAAGGAATGATGCTAAAGCTGAAACTCCAATACTTTGGCCACTTCATGCAAAAAGTTGACTCATTGGAAAAGACCCTGATGCTGGGAGGGATTGGGGGCAGGAGGAAAAGGGGACGACAGAGGGTGAGATGGCTGGATGGCATTACCAACTTGATGGACATGAGTTTGAGTGAATTCCGGGAGTTGGTGATGGACAGGGAGGCCTGGTGTGCTGCGATTCATGGAGTCTCAGAGTCGGACATGACTGAGTGACTGAACTGAACTGGACTGAACTGAACATCCACTTCATTAGAAGTGACTCAAATGTGTTCTTTTTTATAGCTGAGTAATGTTCCATTGCATGTATGTGCCACAACTTCCTTATGCATTCCTCTGCCAGTAGACATCTAGGTTGCTTCCATGACCTAGCTATTGTAAACTGTGCTGCAATGAGGATTGGGGTACTTGTGTCTCTTTCAATTCTGGTTTCCTCAGTGTGTATGCCCAGTAGTGGGATTTCTGGGTCATATGGTAATTCTATTTCCAATTTTTAAAGGAATCTCAACATTGTTCTCCATAGTAGCTGTATTAGTTTGCATTCCCACCAACAGTGTAAGAGGGTTCCCTTTTCTCCACACCCTCTCCAGCATTTATTGTTTGTAGACTTTTTGATGGCAGCCATTCTGACTGGCATGAGATGGTACTTCATTGTGGTTTTGATTTGCATTTCTCTGATAATGAATGATGTTGAGCATCTTTTCACATGATTGTTAGCTATCTGTATGTCTTCTTTGGAGAAATATCTGTTTAGTTCTTTGGCCCACTTTTTGATTGGGTCATTTATTTTTCTGGTATTGAGCTGCATGAGCTGCAAGAAATGATTTTTTTTTTAAGTATCACAAAACACAAAAGAAAGATTTATACATTTGACTATATTAAAATGGATACTTCCTGTTCATCAAATACCATCAGAAAGTAAGTGCAAAATAAACCACAGATTAAGAGAGAATATTTTCAATGTGTGTAAAGAATTTTCAACTTGTGTTAAGTAGTAGGATTAGTATACTTTCCTGGTGGCTTAGACTGTAAAGAATCTGCCTGCAATGCAGGAGACTTGGGTTCTATACCTGGTTTGGTTAGACCCCTTGGAGGTGGTCATGATGACACACTGCAGTATTCTTGCCTGGAGAATCCCCATGGACAGAGGGGCCTGGCAGGCTACAGCCCATGGGGTTGTAAAGAGTTGGACAGGACTGAGTGACTAAGCACACACACATACTGAATATGTAAAAGAAAAAATTCTAGAAATCAGTAAGAAGCAGTCAAAAGACCCAATAGAAGACTCAGCCAAAGATATAAATAAAGCTAATCTACAGCCAATTTTCATTGATTTGATGTACTCTCAGGCATTCAATATGATGGCAACAGTTGTAGGTATTTTGAGTCTCACTACTGTTAGCATGCATTTCACAGAAAATACAACACAAGTATGAAAATACACTCAACTTTGTTTGTAACCCTGGAATTTCACACTAAGTCACAATAAGAAACCATTTTATACCTACAATATTGGGAAAAAATAAATTCTGACCATACCAAACCTGGTAAGATTTGGAGCAGAAGAAACTCTTAATCATTCACAGTGGAGAATAAATTGGTACTACCAATTGTATGATCTCCCTAGTGGCTCAGACAGTAAAGTGTCTGCCTGCAATGCAGGAGACCTGGGTTTGATCGCTGTGTCGGGAAGATCCCCTGGAGAAGGAAATGGCAACCCACTCCAGTGCTCTTGCCTGGAAAATCCCATGGACAGAGGAGCCTGGTAGGCTACAGTCCATGGGGTCACAAAGAGTCGGACACGGCTAAGTGACTTCACTTTCACCAATTGTTTAGTTTGGCATTATCTTATAAAGCTGTGCACATATATGCCCTATGTTCCAGCATTTCTACTCTAGAGAAATGCTGGCATATTTATATCAAGACACATGCAAAAAATGATCACAGCAGAATTGTTTTTAAAAACAAAAACCATAGCAATCCAACTTTCCTGGATGAACGATTACATAGGTAAGCTGTGGCATATTCACACCATGGAATATTAAATAACAGGGAAAATGAATAAACTACATATATAACAATACGGGTGATAAATACAAAATTCACGATAGTTGTTACCTAAAGAACAGAGAGGAAGATAGGGTCAGGGATGCCCACAAATATATTCCATGGTGTTATTTATGTTAGTGTTTTTTTTAGATAATGGTATTTATTTACTGGCTATGCTGGGTCTCTGTGGTATGTGGACTTTCTCTACTTTGGCCAGTGGGAGCTACTCTCCGCGGCAGCACATGGGCTTCTCACTGCAGTGGCTTCTCTTGTTGTGGAGCATGAGCATGAGGACACATGGGCTTCAGTAGTAGTGGTTCCTGAGCTCCAGCACAAGCTCAGTAGCTGTGGTACACAAGTTAGCTGCTCCATGGCACGTGGAATCTTCTCAGACCAGAGATCGAACCTGTGTCTCCTGCATTGGCAGGCAGATTCTTTACAACTGAGCCACCAGGAAAGCCCATGCTAGTTTTTTATATAGATAGTGGGTTCACCCAAACTTAATCATAACTTAGAACTCATTAATATCACAAATAATCTTTTAAAAATTGAATGATGTCACATTAATACTTACAGCTGAATCCAAATAGCTCCAAGCTCCTGATTAACATTTGCATTAATTCAGTCTCTTAAAAAGTCACTCCCACCTCCAGTGAATTTCTGGGACTCCCTAAGAGGTGTCTTATGTCTAACCAAAAGTGTGTTGACACTCACCTTTACTGTTTACAAGGCCAGTGGCTTCCACTATGTCCTGTGTGGGCTTCTGTCTCTATTAATGGTGTTTGTAGATTTTCCTTGGTCACCTCAGTCCTTATGAGGTAGTGGAGGATTATCAATCTCTTGAAAACTGAGAGGGAGAATGCAAATTTTTTCTTTGTTATGCTGGAATTGTTTGGTTCCCACCATAATGTGTTGTGAAGTTTACTGAGTGACATCTTCTAACTCATTCATGGTCCTTTTATCTCCCAAGTTGCATCCTACCAAAGTTACTCAGCAGGGACGGATTTAGTAACACTGGCTCACTATACCTGCCCCTGCTGCTCTCAGCCCACATATGAAACACACAAAAAAAGCATCAGAAAAGCACTGACTTTTGATGGAATCTGCATCAATGTAAAAGAAAGTGAAGTCACTCAGTTGTGTCCAAGTCTTTGCGACCCCTTGGACTGCAGCCTACCATGCTCCTCCATCCATGGGATTTTCCAGGCAAAGTAAAGAGCTGATCTAAGATCAGGCAAGATTACAATCAAATAATACACACGGTTGCTTAAAATATTTGTAATGAAGACAAGAAAACTATGCTGAATAGTAGAATCTATCAATGCAGTTTATTTAAAGGCTGGCTTGCTCTTGCAGGATTTGGGGCAAAATGACAGATTGAAAAACAGGCTTCCTAGGTGGCTCAGTGGTAAAGAATACACTTGCTAATGCAGGAGATGCAGGAGATGTGGGTTCAACTCCTGGGTTGGGAACATCCTGTGGAGGAGGAAATGGCAACCCACTTCAGTTTTCTTGAGGGGAAAATCCCATAGACAGAGGAGCCTGGCAGGCTACCATCCATGGACTTACAAATAATCAGACATGACTTAGTAATTGAACATTGATACATTGAAAATATATAAAGAATAGATTCAAGAGAGCCAGTGTGTGTACTGTAAGAAACCTGGAAGATCAAAAGAGTAAAACAATAATTAATGCTTAAAGAAATAAAAAGACATTTTCTCTGATTCCCTCACATTAAAGATGTCACCTTCTTGGCTTCAGATTCTAGAATTCAAGCAGCATAAGAAAAAACAGGAGTTAAAAGCTATGTCTTAAATTGCCTGAGAAGTTTAGAAAGAAGTGGTCCTAGAAGACTCTACCATGAACTCTGGTCTCTGCCAGTCATGTTCTTTGTAAGCTTAAGAGCAAAGAATAAGACTTGAAATTCTGGATTATGTTATAGTTTCTGATTAATTGTTCCAAGGGGCTGGATACCAGCTGTAATGTCACTAGGAAGCCTATCTCTGAAGTTATCTATTACGTGGTATATTGTGATCATCAGATATAGACTGCCCAACCACAAGGAAACATGTGATCTTGATATGAGGGACTAATCTGGATCAGTCTGGAAAGTTGGAGGCTGTGACTTTATACATATCCTCTTAAAAAACACATTTATTATTAATTTTATAAACTTTATATCAAAACTAAAAAAATATCTTCCTAGCTACTGCTCTCATAAGAATTTACAAATGATTCTAGAATATTTGACTGATTGCTTAGAAATAAGCAAAGTGCTTGTGATGAAAATGTCATCACCATGATTCACTCAGCTCTGCCCAGTGACATGTCTCCATATCTATTGGTGTCATCAGGATTACATCCAGATCTGAGTTAAAGTAGAATCTCACTATGGTATTTTTCCTTTTGAAAACTGTAAGATATGGCATAGTATCGTTTTCTTCCAGAAGAGAGAGATGAAGTTGTTAATCATCACTGTCTTCATTGCTCATCTCTTACACTCAAGTGAAACAGGCTGCCTTTGATGGACAGGGGAAACAGGAGTCAGCAAAGAGATTGCAATTTCAGGCTATCACGCTCTAGCTGTTATCAATAGCTATACATGCAAAAATTATATTAAAACATGTATGTCTCATCTCACACACCATAGTACCCATGATCATTATGTTAAATGCTCTGAATTCTGACTTTAATAAATTAATTTAACCATTCTACATCTCTTTAAAGACTAGGTTAAAATCCCATACTACATGATTTGAGATATATGCAGTTATTTTCTGATGAATCGAATACTCTAATTAATAGATAGCAATCACCATATAAACATATTGCCTAGCCATTTGCAATTTGCAAAGAATTAGAACAAAATCAACTCAACACTAAAATAATCTGAAAATAGCTAATACCTTAAATTTACATGCATAGTTCTGATACAGATTTTTTTAAACACTGATTTAATTTTAATGAGTCTTTTAAAATAGCTTGTTTTATTAATTTTGCTCTTCATCAATATTTTGTTAAGTTTGAATATTTAAGAAGGAAAGGGAGGAAGAGAGTTGAAGGAAGTATTTTATAGCTAATTAAGATATGAATACTAGCTACTTCTTCATGTATAGAAAAATTGGAAGCAAAAAAAGTACTGTATTAAAGTGTAAGGAAATTCTCAGTAGGAAGTGTGCTGTCAGCCAGTCCACAGGATTTTAGAGAAGCAAATATGACTTACTGAAGAAAGAAGAAATTAGACGTTACCCTGATGGCATATTGCAGAAGGGTGCCACTATTGCTACAGGAGCAATCAGAAAAAAGGTTGATCTGGGTGGACTCCAGTAATCTAACAGCAAAAGTGTTTCATTTATCACCTCCAACTGGTCAGTGCCTGGACTGTACCAGCCTTGAAATAGCTTGAATATCATGCCTGTGTTTGGAGAGGGTTGAGGCCATCAGCAAAACTAGGCCAGTGCAGTTTATTCGCTGCATCAAAGCTGTGTCTGTGAGATGCTTTAAGCTGCTAATAACAGCTAAGCAGGCTGGAATGAGGAAATGAAACGGTTTACACACTTGTTATCTGGAGGAAGGCAGGCTCCCACATCATTTGCCCATTATCTCTTCCTCTGTGTCCTTATCCATATGCCAGCTCCCCTTGAGGCTATCACACTCTCCCCACCTCCAACCCTATGCACAGAATCCTTTTGTTGAGTGAGTATTTCCTCCTCCCAGAGAATAGAAAGCCGCTCTTTTCAGCATACCTGGGCATAACCAACAAAGGAAAAGTTACATTAGATGGAGACCCACTTTGATAGGTCCATCATCCTCTGGGGTAAGCTCTGGTTTCAGGCGTAGAGGAGCTAAAATGTATTAATATTACTAGGGTCCAGGCCGCTCAGACTGAGGCGGCATCCTCCCAGCTAAATGCTTGGCATCAGATTCACCAGCCAGACTTTCTTCAGAAAGTCAGTATAATCTTCAGTGAATAGAGGGAGAATTTTTTTCTTTTAATAGCATTTTCCTTTAGAAAAAAAAAAAAAAAAAGACTTCAACCACACAATAGTGAACATTGCAATTTATTACAAAAATACCACGAAATGAGTGATCTCTTTACTCCTAATGCACTGATCCTGGTCTAGGAGGGGAACATGTCAGCTGGGAGTGATGGGGGAATTCATCATTGTTCTCAGCCTTCCCTTTTGTCTATTCTTTGCTTAAAATGTTTTATTTAGAAGCCACAGGAGACAGTGGAAATGAATCACCTCCAAGCCCTCAATGACGGCAATGAATTATACCCACGAGAAATGATCACATCTAAGGCAGGCAGGAGGCCCAGTGCAGGTAATCACCGTGCAGTTACAGCATCAGGCCGCACAGCACTGGGCCAGGCCAGATGATGTATGGCTTTTCTGAAGGAGAACAGGGTAAGAGAACTTGGCAGCAGTGGCTAAGGCTCCCTTCTGATCAGCAAACATTGCATTGGATTTTCTCAAGAACGAGGTGAAGTACTTCTGTGAGGCTACTTCAACCGTGTGGCATGCTAAAACAATCATTTACTAAATGGTGCAGGTCAAAGAAAGAGAAAAATAAACTTGGAGAAGACCTGGTTACTGTACCCTTTGGACTGTCTCCAGCAGTTTGAAAAACCCCATGAGCAAGAGGAAATGGAAATAGAGGAAGTGGATGTTGGCTGATAGCACGTGTTGAGGAGAATGGCATTAAACATCCTGGCCCAGGCCCTGCTATTCAAGAATGAGCAGAGAGATCTGGTGTCTGGATCTTATTATTAAACCACAGCAAGGTGGGAAGGGCTGCAAAGTTGGCTGTCTACATGCAACAGAAGGAGAGAGAAAGCAAAGGAAAAGAAGGTGAGAGGAATATGTGTGAACCCAGATAGCCAAGATGGAAGCCTGGGTAGACCAGTCTCTAAGGGCTGTGCTGCTTGATGGTCAGCCCAGGAAAAGGTGTGTTTTATATATTTACTGACCGACTGTCATCAGTTCTGTGTTCAGAGAGCTTAAGCTCGAAGGAAAATAGCTCTCTAATGAGTGGCTCAGGGGCTTTCCTAATGGCTCCGTTGGCAAAGAATCCACCTGCAATGTGGGAGACCTGGGGTCGATGCCTGGGTCAGGAAGATCCCCTAGAGAAGGGAATGGTTATGCACTCTAGTATTCTTGCCTGGAGAATTACATGGACAGAGGAGCCTGGTGGCCTATAGTCCACAGGGTTGCAAAGAGTTGGACATGACTGAATGAATAACATACACACATGAGTGGCTCTATTGAATAAGACAAAGTTTCAGCATAATCTGAGAGAAGAAGGTTAAGATAAAACAAAGATAAATGGCTCTGCTTAATTGTGGGGAGAGGGGAGGAAAGGGTGAGATGTATGGAGAGAGCAACATGGAAACTTACATTACCATATGTAAAATAGATAGCCAATGGGAATTTGCTGTGTGTCTCAGGGAACTCAGAGGCTCTGTACCAACCTAGAGGGGTGGGATGGGGAGAGAGATGGGAGGGAGGTTCAAGATGGAGGGGACATACATATACCTATGGTTCATTCATGTTGAGGTTGACAGGAAACAACAAAATTCTGAAAAGCAATTATACTTCAATTAAAAAATAAATTAATTTTTAAAGAGTAAACCTCTTAAAAAAAAAGATAAAAGGCTCTGATTAATTGTGAAATAAGAATCTTGGTGTTTAACAGCAGATAAAGATAGGAGATGACTGAGAGATGAGATAGGAGAAAGCTCTCACAAGAGGGGACTGGGGAGTCAGCAACACGGCGGGCAGAGGCACATGGGGGAAGTTTTCTCCGGGTTAGAGAACAGCAGATAAAATATTAGGGATAGTCATCCCTGACAACACAACTTAAAGTTTCTTCCTGTTCTGTGCTGCTATTTCTCTGATATCTCTAAATATTTTCAGTAGAAGTCAATTAGACACAACCTGCTTTGTATGGCATGGCAGAATACCGAAAAATGCGCCATGTCCATATTTAGGTGAAGTCAGTGTATCTCTTCTCTTATGAACCCCTAGATTACCAAATGGAACAGGAAATCTCAGATGGAGGTGGACAATCGATAAACATCTCCAAATTCTTTTTACTTATTTATTTATGGCTTCACTGGGTCTCCGTCGCTTTGTGCGGGCTTTCTCTACTTGCGGTGAATAGGGGCAACTCGTCTTTGCAGTGTGCAAGTTTCTCATTGCGGTGGCTTCTCTTGTTGCAGCTCATGGGCCCTAGAGTGCATGGGCTCACTAGATGTAGTGCATGGGCTTAGTTGCTCCTTGGCATGTGAAATCTTCCCAGACCAGGGATCGAATCCTCATCCCCTGCCACAGGGACTTTCCTGGTGGCTCAGACCATAAAGAATCTGTCTGCAACACAGGAGACCCAGGTTCAATCCCTGGGTCAGGAAGATTCCCTGGAGAAGGGAATGGCAGTCCACTCCAGTATTCTTGCCTGGAGAATTCCATGGACAGAGGAGCCTGGGGGAGCTGCAGTCTATGGGGCCGCAAAGAGTCTGACACAACTAAGTAACACTTTCACTTTCCCCTGTATTGACAGGCAGATTCTTATCTACTGTGCCACCAGGGAAGTCCCAAATATCTTCAAATTATGAGCTATATATAGCTCATTAGATACTTAAAATACTTGTTTAAGTAAACGAGATTTGCAGGACCCCTGAAGTGTAAACAGCCCTTATAATTTGAGATTAACATGGTTAAGCAGCTAGATGGATTGTTTACGGGTGTCTCACTGAAATGACATAGTGTTCTCATCTTTAAACAATGAGAACAGTAAATAATCTTCACCCAGGTCCAAGTCTGGAGGATACTGTTCTGCTAAACCTTATAAAACCCTTCCCACTGCCACGGCAGGGGTAGGAAGTGAATCAGTGCTACTGCAGCACAGGATGGCAGACAGTGTTCTCAGAGAGAGAAGCTTCAGCACTAGGAAGTGATGGCTACCAACAACCAGAGCAATTGTTCTGCAGAAAGCATCAGAGGAAGCTAGTATGCTTAAATGCTCCAATTCAAGACTAAATGAAGAGTAACATGGGCAATTGTGATGATGGGAGCTTGTAGTGAGTAGGAAACAGGGCCCTGATAGCAACATGGGTCAAAAAGAGAGGCTGAAATCAAAGAGATCTGAAACAACAGAAGAGTTGCCCAAGAACTAGGCCGAGCAGAGGTCTTTGTAATTCTTGGTGGAGGCTTAGAAATTAATATCAGAAGCTATGATGTATCATTTATGATTTGTTACATGAAATTTTGCTTAAATTGTCTATATACTGAATTATATATATAGTTCTTATCCTGGTACCAAAATATAGGTTCTGTCATTTTCAACTAGTTGCCTGTGCTGTTTTCATAAGTGGTTGGATTGCAGAAGCCCTTCAGGTAATGATATAAAGACAACTTGTGGAGACTACAGCTTATACCCAATTCCCTACCCCCACACATACACAAACACATTATTATAGAAGTTTCTGGAGCTCAGACTGAGCAGGGAAGTTAGATAGCCTATTTATTTCTGAACCCAAACCATAAGTACAAGATCATCAACACGGAGAAAGATAGAGAGAAGGAGAGAGAGTGATTACACATTAAAAATTGAGGGATAAAATACTAGTTAAAAAAGTCAAATGTGCTCTGTGGAAATTATAGTGTCAGTACATTTTGCTTCTTAAAATTATTGTCTGCCTTTGTTCTATGAGAAGAGACTGTACTGGGGAAATCACATTTTAAGAGGATATGAATCTCTACATCCTAAAATAAGGTATAGAAAATATTGCTAAGTATACTTTCTTGGGAAAGATTAGATAAGAGAAAAATATTCTGGAAAAATAATAAGCAAAGGAAATAAATAGGCAATTTGTAGTAGACAAAATTCAAATGGTTAAGAAACACATGGGGAAAAAAATGCTTCCACTCACCACCAAAGAAGAAATGCAAATGAATATAGAATACTATTTTTTCATCCCTCAAGTTGGCAAATTTAAAGAGAAGGAAAATGCCTGCTGTTGGCAAGAGCCAGGGGAAACTGGCTTCTTCTGGCACAGAGGTGGGAGGAGCACATGGACAGCCTTCTGGAGAGAGTGTTGGACTGTGCATCACCAGCCATAAAATGCACATACTCTTTGGCCCCATGGTTCTACTTCTAGGAAGGCTTCCCAAGAAAACAATCAGATCAGCGAGTAAAAGATGTTCATTGCATCATTGGGTAGGATGACTGGTGTTTGTTCAGTTTCAACAGTAAAAACTATTTCTACATATTATGGGACACTGAAACAATGGAATATAGTTCAATCACTTGAACTATATGATTAAATAGATTTTATTGACAGGAAAAGATGGTCACAGTATATTACTATGACAACAGTCAAGTTACAAAAGAATATAGTATGATACCATTTCAAAAAATGGTAAAATCTGGAATATTTTATACACATACACACGGACACACACATACATGTGGGAGAAGGAAATGAAGGAAGAATTTATACCAAAATGTTAGCAATAGTTTATTACATCTGGGAAGTGAGATCATGAGTGAATTTTCCTTATGATTTATCTGTCTTGAGTTTTCTATAAACATAAATTAATTATGTAATACCCATAATAAAAAGAAAAATAGCGCATTCTTTCCCTTCCATCAAAGGCAGGTTGGATTCTTTTGTAACTGAATTAGTGTTATGATTATTTGTGGTTGTTTTTCTTAATGACAACAAAACTATTATCAATGCCTTTTCATAGTTGTCTGTGATCTGTATCCAAATGGGTCTATTAAAGGCAAAACTGCTTTTATATTCATTTTTATAATGAACCTGAAGGAGGATTGAGGCCGATTATAAGGGGAGGAAACGAGGCCCAGACAATCAGTGAAATTTTCCCTTGAGTTTAAGGAAGAATTAGAAGCAGCACTGAGAAAAAAAAATATGCAAGACTCCAGACTGTTGTTTTGAATAAAAGTTGATTTCCCCTTGGATGTCAGTTGTAATTTTCTCATCAGTGAAGACTCAACACCATGTGCCTTTGACCACACAAAAAAAGAATTTTTTCCTCTGGTTTTAAAAGCATCTTCCTTAAGCTGGGAACACAGATGCACATGGATGGCCTTGGCACTGGGGTGTGTACTTGGTTACACTCCCACATGGGGAATACTGAGCCCAGTCAGTCCTCAAGAAAATATCATTTTCTTTATACGGGGATGAAAACTTCCCCAGTAGGAAGGCTCCAGCAGCAGCAAGTGAGAAAAAGAACACAGAACTAGACATAAGCAGCTTTAACTCTTCACATCTCTGAGATTTATTTTCTTCAACAATCAAGTGGCACTAAATGAGGAAAGGGAAATAAACAGATAGAGCATGACAAGCATGGTGCCAGGACTCACCTGAAGGGAGATCTCTCTTTCCAGAATCCTACACCATCTGCAACTTGCCCATTCCACTTTATATAGAATGGTCTGGTCCACCTCACATCTGATCATACCCACAGTTCTCAACACAGATGAGAGTTCAGCCCAAATACACTGATGGAAATGCTGTGTCCCTAAACATCTGCTCATGGGTCACTCACATTCCTGCTCCCTGGTGTGGCACAGAACACATACTACCTCTGAGCTTGCTTTCCAGGCTATGCACCCAGGCTAGAGCCTTCTCTCATCTGTTTGCCTCCCCAGATCACTGCAGTTCTTCCTTAGGCTGGCACCCAAGGCTGAGTGAAGCACTTTATGTGCAGCATGATTTAGCAGCACATGGCAGGCTTATGGTGAACACCTCCAGTAATACTGGGCACAGTCTGTCCTTGAAAGTGACTGATCCCACTAAACAAGCCCAGATCAAAAGCAATTTTCCCATAAGAAATAATGGTGATGAACTTCAGTGTGACACTTCTGGGGCCAACACCGCTGCAGTCAATTCACAGCCCTAAGTCAGAAACCAACTGTGCCTCGCACAGACCGAATTTTGCCTGCCATCTAGAAGGTCAGGGTTGATGTGGGGGCATAATCAGGCTCTAATGGTGCAGGGAATCCAGCCTGAAGCAGGGCCTGTGCCCTCAGAAGAAGCAGAGAGAATGGTGACATCTTTTGATTGCTTTCTTTGGGGACCTCACAGCCTGGTTTCCACACTGCCTTCTGTAGGTTCCCTTCACTGCAGTTCTAACCACAGTCATGTTGGGGCATCCGCTCAAGTTGTTTCGAAAGGGAAACTTTTGGGTTATGGATTCAGAGGGAGAAGCTGCTTCCTCTCTCCTGTGTACCCATGGTCCTCTCCAACCCTCTCAGTTAAGGAGGAATGAAACGTTCCTCCCTCCTATAAGCTCTTCTGGGATTGGAAAGGGCTTTCTTGGTATCTTCACCTCAGGGTTTCCTGATACATCTGCTGATGTAATGCAGGGATCAGAGGCCAATTTTGTAGTAGGGAGAACTTAGCAGAAAAGCATGACACCAGTTATGGCTGCAATGTAGTTGGAGTGTCAGTGCTTCCAGGCACCACTTACACACACACACACACACACACACACACACACACACACTCCCATATTGCAATGACAGCCTTTAGTAGACTTTCTCCTATCATTTGGGCTGCCCTGCTGCAAAATGAGGCATAGCTAGTAGAGATAACAGCGGACTAAATAAAATGGATGTGCTGATTGAAACAAGCAAATGCAGGCATATATATATATATATATATAATATTTACATTTATCAAATAAGGAAACCTTAAGCAAGGGAAGGCTATTTCTGACATGTTCCTACCTAGCTCACTCTCACCCGTGAGCATAACTTGATTTTGTTTTACATCAGCACCCACGAGTCAGATTGTGTTCCAAACCAAGTACTTCCATACATGCAACTCTCAGTCGCTCAGAATCTGTGAATGGCAGTGTAATGGAATTATACGATTTGTGATCTACCATGACCTGTGAAAATTCAGATTAACTGGAATAGGGATAACAGCTAACAGTTAAAAGGCTAAATTTCATTTTTCAGAAACAAGCCAAAATTGATTAAATAGGCAGATTGGTTTTGACAGCTTGTAGTGTCACAAAATGAACAACATTGGTTAATAAGTTCTGTCATGGTAGACCAAGCAGATGATATTCATGCTTTTTTGAATTGACTGAAGATGATTATTATTCTAGCATACTAAAACAACCATTAAAATATCCACTTGCTCATCCTACCTAGAGTTTAAAAAGAGTCTAGGTGAACCAAATTTACTTTTCACTTTGTTGAATTCATCTTCACACCCATCCAGTCACTCCCCAAACCATCCATCTAACCAGCAAATATCTGTGGGTACTTCTTGTATCAGAAACGAATGTGCTGAGTCACATCAGCAGGAATTTTCTCTGTAGAAAGACCTCTTCTTTCTCATCTGACTTGTTTTGGCCATCATCAAGGCCTAGGCTTTAATTTGTGACTGAAGACTGCCAAGCAGATGGGCCCCATCTGGGTAACCAAGGTTAGCTTCTCAGAACCATTCTGAGGACAGTTGCCAGACACAGAAAGCTGGGTTGGGTCATTTGCTGAGATGCCTAACTACGAAGAAGTGGAGCTAGATGATGGTTGTATACAGCACGCAAGTCACCAGATCAACATTAGAAGCTGGATTTGGATCAAGATGAAGCAACAGGTAACGATGGTCCAAAACCATCTCCACACCATGGAGAGGAGGCAGAGTCTAAGGAGAAAAAGAGAATGAATTAGGGAAATTTGTCTTTCTGCTATTATGAATAATTCCTTTGAGCCACATTATGCTTATCTTGGTGGCTGTCTGTCAACTCAAAGTATTTTAATTTAGTTTTGGTAATAAGAGGAAGAGAAAGCTAGAAAGATGAAAAACAGGTATTAATGCAATGGGTTGGGGTAAAGGAAACCTTGATTACCATGGAGAACTTTTGTATGTATATATAAAAAAAATTAACAATATGCAAACAGCAAAGAGTGTGCCAAGGAAGTTCAGAACCAATTTTTAAGCATCGCCTTCATTTGCTTCACATTATAGCTAAGCCAAAGATCATTATTATTTCTTGATTGGACGCAGGCTCTTCAGACTTTTTAATAGCTTGGAGAGGAGCCAGATGCATTCAATAGTAAACCTTCCAGGACTTGACATTAATTACCAAGGCTGAGGCAAAAACTAAGGCACTGAAAAAGAGCAGTCAGAGAGACTTTTTTTAAAGTGTTGTATGCAGCAGGAGTGGAGGGCATCCTGTCTAGAATTCTGAAACTACTGTAGATAAGTGATGAGACAGTTCTGGATTTCAATACCAGCTCTGTGTCTTACCTATTTGGGATCTCTGTTAACTTGTCTGTCAAATATGCATGATAATATCTCCCGCACAGGGTTGAGGTGGTTTCACCAAGCAACTCTTTCTTGTCTTTATAAGGACACTCAGGGTCCCTGATATAGTCACGGGGCAGATGGAGGACTTCGTGTTGAAGCTTCACGTGCACCACACTCCTTTTACTCTGATTTTGCAGTTATGGACTTATGGAAGAGATGATAGCCCTTCCAAGTCATCCTTTGACTACCCTAGCAAACTTTTTTTTTTCCTAGCAAACTTTTTATGTAAAAAAACTAGTTAGTAAATATTTTAGGCTGTATGAGCCACACAATCTCTCTAGCAGCTACTCAACTCAGTCACATAGTACAAAAACAACCAGAGATAGTATGTAAACAAATAAATGTGGCCATGTTCCAATCAATATTTACTTATAACAACACAAACAGACCTGATTTGGTCCATGAGCCATAGTTTGCCAGCCAAATGAGATAGCATAGAGCCATTTTGTTAAATTAGAAATATAATTATTTTGTCAATTTCTGACATGTAAGACATATTCCAGAAATGCTTCTCTGGCCTTTTTGTCTTCGTGTCTCTTACGTCTCAAGAAGTGTGTTCATTAATTTAAGAAGTTTTGTGTTAGTGCTTTCTGTGTATCAGGATCTATTTTTGTCACTAGCATTCAGCTATGAACAAAACACAATATCTGCTTCTATAGGTGTTATTGAGGAATAAGAGAGGAAGAACAGGTAAAATAAAGAAAAGAAGGAAAGAAGTTATCAGCTCATGACAAATGTGATGCAGAGAATAACTAGAATGTTATGGGAATAAAAAGTGATAGGATAATCATTTTGATGGGATATTTAGAGGAGACATCTCAGAGCAGCTGACATTTAGCTCAAATCTGAATGAAGAGAAAGAACCATCCTTGTCAAGACTGGGAAGAGTATCCCACACAGAGTAAACAGAATGGATGTCCCAGAGCAGGATTGATCACTGCCTGATCACAGAAAAAAAGAGCAGAGTTGCTGAGCTCAGGGACCAGCAGAAGGATGAGTGCGGGCAGGACAGAGTCAGGCAGCAGTAACATCATTTAGATCAACACTGTCCAGTTGAAATATAATGCAAGTCACTGTGCATAATGTAAAATTCTCTGATAGCCACATATATAGTGAAAGTAATTTTCACAATAGACTTTAACATATCTAAATGTTATCATTTCTATATGTAATCAACATAAAGATTATTCATATAGTTTCCATCCCTACAGAGTCTTTTTTTTTTCCAGTCTTCAAAATCTGGTCTCTACTTTATACTTACAGCACATCTCATTGTGGATCAGCCACATTTCAGATGCTCAATAGCCACATGTGACTATGGCTTCCAATGATCATACAGATTTAGACGTTAGTGAGGCAGGACAAAAGGTGTGAATTTTTACTCCAGGCCATTAGAGGGTGTGAGCAGGAGATTTATATGATCTGGTTTGCACTTTAAAAAAGATCGTTCCTTGGGGACTGCTTGGCAGAGAATGGATTCTAGGGAGATAACAGGAGGAGGAAATAAAAGTAGGAAGAGCAGCTGGGAAGTTATTGGTGCAGATAAGGGATAGTGGTGGCTTGGACTGGAGTGGAAGTGGTTCAAGAGATGGACAGGACACATTGAGTAAATGGATTCCAGCTTGTCCTGATATGCAGGGTAAAGATCTGTGGATTACGATGTTGGAGTTGACACCTATATATATAACAGACTCTGCCGCACTCACATAAATTATACAAATCTTCAAAATGACCTGCTGTCCCACCATATTGAATAATGTCACACGGACTCTTTTAGTCTTTGCTTGAAGGTCCCTAGTATCAGGTTGAACAAGAATGATTTATGCAGAGAAAAGGGAATAAAAGCACAAGATGACAGAGTTTATATATTATATGTAAGAGGAAATCAGACTTCACTAGCACTGTTCTAGACATTTTCCTCCTAATTGCCTGCCTACTGGGGATGCCTACATTTCTTAGGATCCCATCCCAGCTACCTTACCCTACCCCACTTCAGCTCTGTCCAAATCACCGCAAACATTTCCCACCCATTATTTATTCTGCTTCCAAACACGGCAATAGGAAGCAGGTATCACAGCCCTCCACTCATCTCCCACCTCAGCTGCTGCGTTGTCCCGGTCTCTCAGCTAATGAATCTCAAAGAGAGACAGGGCCAAACAGGGAGGAAGAAGGTGGCTGCTCAGAGAAACTTCTGGACAGTTGTGGAAGCATATAAGTGGGGAGGAAGCCAGAAAAGGAGGCAAAGCAGAAACAAGGAACAGACCTAAATAGCCCACAGAGCAAAGGGCGCCTCATTTGTAGAACTGTTTAGAATCTGCTATGAGCTTTCCTATGCTTGCTCCATTTAACCTTCAGGAAGACTCTTTGGGTAGGCATTTTTAGAACACTTTCTGGAAAGGAAACTGAGCCTGACTCATTTATCTGAACTCACACAGCCTGCAAGACATAAAACCAAGGGCTCCAGATCAGTGCCTTATTCCCATTATACCTGTGCCAAAGTAGGAAGGAGTCCACGGGACCATATTGAGGGGTCAGCTGGTATCACCCAGCCGTGAAATACACAGAGAAGGCATACATACCAAGGCTTAGTCTTCCTCATCGAGCATGGAAGTCATTTAGGTCATGCCTTGTAGATACCAGGCATCTTTTCCTCATTTGTGTCCCCTCGTATTTGAGTTTTGGGCAGAGCATTTCAATAAATAGACCAAGGATATCAGTAGCATCTGGGATCAGCCCTACAGTGGGGCATTAGGCCAGGGCTGAATGGAAAATGTTTTCCATCACAGTTTATTTAAATATTTCCAAGTTAAGTTGACCAACCTTGAAATGTCTCGGAAAGACAACCAAAAAACCAAATGGCCTGAAAGAAAAAAGCAGCTAAGATACATGAGCTCTTTATTTCAATTTATTTGCATTTCAAAGCAATATCCAAACAGGAAAAGATTTTTGAATGGAACTTGCCCTGCCTTGCCTCCATCCTAGAAATGCCATATGAATATAAAGTAAGATTAACCAATGCAGCATTTATTATGTGTGAGGCACTAATCTAAATGTTTTACTTTTAATCCTATGACAACTCTACAAGAAAGGGTTCCTACAGTTATTTCCATTTATGAGAAAAGGAATGGGAAGAGGGAAAAAGAGGAGGAAGGTATTTATTAAGCACCTACTGTGAACTCTTCATCTTTCCCTGATAGCTCAGTTGGTAAATAATCTTCCTGTAATGCAGGAGATCCCAGTTTGATTTCTGGGTGGGGAAGATCTGCTGGAGAAGGGATAGGCTACCTACTCCAGTATTCTTGGGCTTCCCTTGTGGCTCAGTTGGTAAAGAATCCACCTACAATGTGGGAGACCTGGGTTTGATCCCTGGGTTGGGAAGATCCCCTGGAGAAGGGAAAGGCTACCCTCTCCAGTATTCTGGCCTGGAGAATTCCATGGACTGTATAGTCCATGGGGTTGCAAACAGTAGGACATGACTGAGTGACTTTCACTTCACTTCATGAGTTCTTCACGAAGAAAAGCATTTTATACACTCTGAGTTACTTACTGAATCCTCCCAAAATGCCAAGGGGGCACTGCTGTCTTCATTTTACATGTGAGTAAACTGAATCAGAGAGGTAAGTAACCTGCCAGTTATGTGTGGTGGAAGCAGGATTCAAATCTAGGTCTTCCTAGCACATTCTGCTCCTACTTCAAGAGATCTTTGTGATTAGAGGTCTCCTATCTCTGTGATGGAGAACTGGAGGACACAATTGTGTTTTGATGTGTGAACAGCATTGTCTCTGCATTAATCTGGCTCATTACTCTGTGACCTTGGCACGAGCTGTTCACCTAATACAGTAAGCCCAGGCCATACACACTTGATATTCATTTTATTAGAATAGAGACTGAGCCTCAGATAGTTAAGCTGACAGAGATATACAGCATCAAATCTTAGTAAAATGATACATATGATAGTTCAAATTGCCTACCAAGTAGCCTGGTGGGCTGCCATCTATAGGGTCGCACAGAGTCAGACACGACTGAAGTGACTTGGCAGTAGAAAATTAATAGCTGAAAAAAAAAAAAATCAGACCCAACTTAAAGAGCTCTAAGCATTTCACCTTCAAAGCTATTTATACTTGCCTTCCCATGCCACTCCCATAAAAAAGAAAAAGAGGAGTAAGGAAGAAAGGAAGAAGGGAAGGAAGGAATGGAGGGTAGGAGGGAGGAAAGGAGAGAGGGAGAAAGGTCATTATCAGTTATTGACTCAGGACTAGGACAAGATAGGTTGGGCAATCAATTCAAATCATATTTCAAATATTTGGGGCTCAACCAAACTCTCAAGATGCTTTGTCAAGCTTATAAACCCTATTTCAATAAAACCATGTAAAATAAGCTCCAAATATGTCCTCCTTGTTAGCTTTAAATTTTTTTAAATCTTCTTAAGAGCCAGTGGTTATGCAAGAAGTCTTTTAGGCTCTGCAAAGATCCTCACCCCCATTATAAAAAAGGAAAGAAATCTTTCTAAAGTTAATTTTCATCAAACGCCATGACCCAGAGGTCCAAATATGACTCTGTGCTTGCAAATTGTACATAGTTTTTGAATGAGGCTATAAAACAGGTCACTTCCTAAACTGGAAAGAAAATGGAAGGAAAGGAAAAGAGGGAAGAAGGAAAGAAATAAATGGGCCAGATAGCACCTATTCTCCTTAATATGGACCTTTCTGAATCTCTAAGGAACAGATGGACATTTGTTCTTCCCTGAGTCAGAGTCTGGACAAAGATAGAGAACTTGGCAAAGCAAGAACATTTTGTCTGACTAATTCTGTTCCCTTTGGCTCCAGGGAATTTCCATCTCCCCAGAGCACTCCTGTTGTTCCCATCTTCTCTCCTTTCCTGTCTTTTTTCTTTTTTTCAATGCTAGCTCAAATATATTCATTTATTGAACTCTTTGTGCCAGAAGCCAATGGATGCTCCTTTATTCATCAAATGTTTTGAACTCACGATTTGTGCAGGCCACTATACTATGAACTGGGGGTATTGTGATGAACTGGATGGTCTTGTAGTAGAGCTTGGGCTTGAACAAAGGTGTCTTCTATTTACTGTCTTCACTTTCAAGAATACATGGTGAGGGGCCAAGGGACAGCTGCTGTGCTCTTCCTTTAGGAATCAAACAAGATGTAAACCCCTCCTTTCAGGTTCAGACTGAGCATTTTGCCTTCATACCTCTCTTACGAAGTCATTTACTCTGACATTTATTCATACACCCATTTATTCACTCAACCAACCTTAATTAAAATATATTAAGTGCCAAAGAGCAGTATAATATAGTGTATAATATTGTAAGCTCCAGGGCCAGGCTGACTAGACGTTTTGCTGGCAGTGCAAACTCTCCAAGACACCAATTCCTCCATTGGAGAGTGGGGTTTACAACAGGACCTCCCTCACAGACTTGTTAGGAGAGTTGAATACCAACATCATACAAAGCGCCTAACACACTCAATGAAATGGTAGTTGTTATCATTACTGTTACTCTTACGGGCCAAACACATAATCAGACAAAACTTACAAAGGCACTTGGAGGGGACAAACACCACACCCACATCAATACGGAAGAGAGGGGGAGCCCAGGGGATCTGACAAGTCTGATATGCCGCTCATCAATTCAGATATTGTGAGAGAGTGTAAGAGACTACAGACGTTGCCAGCTCACTCGCACACATTTGAACATGGAATAGCTTCAGAAGCCCTGAGGCACACCAGCTTGTAGCCACCTCGTTTTTTTCTTTTTGCCTGAGTGAACGTTATATATTATTGATCACACTGCAGAACCCATACCTGAGAAAGCTGTTAGTTCAATAATTCACCTTTTGTGCTTTCATAAAACAGACATACCTCCCATAAGCTGGTTTGAGAATCCATTAGTCTTGAGATGCAGTATTTTATGCATATCTGATAGTCCCAAAATAAGTAACCTGAGCATATCCCTGAACTGAGAAGTGTGGGCGAGGAGAACACCCATCCATATAGTGCTTCAGAAACATAAGTCCACAGTGAACACCCATGAGGGGCAGGTTTTAGGAGCAAGGAATGAACTTCCCTCCCCAGGGCAGGATATGTGTTTTCAGCATAAAAAGGGTAAAATTTAGCAAATGACATTGCCCAGAAAAAGAACTGTTCCCAAAGAAAACTGAAGTAGAATGACAATGTGCCAAGTGAGATCAGCTTTAAACTCTAGCTCTGGGACAGATAGAATGGTAAATGAAGAGGTTGAAAGCTGGTAGCAAGAAACAGAAGGTAATCACAGATAAAATGACTTATATGTATGGAAGAAGAGTCTAAAAAGCACTGGCAGGAATTCCTTTGCCTCCCACTTCAGTCAGTATCTATAAAAAAGTAGAAAGTAAAGTAAGTCCCATCTGACTGCGATCCTATGGACTATAGCCCACCAGGCTCCTCTGTCCGTGGGATATTCCAAGCAAGAATACTGAAGTGGGTTGCCATTCCCTTCTCCAGGGGATTTTCCCATACCAGGGATCGAACCTGGGTCTCCCACATTGCAGGCAGTTTCTTTCTCTTTCTTAGCCATCAGGAAGCCCAGAATCTATGGGCTTCTACAATGGGCACTTTTGCAGAGGGTTATTTGTTCATAATGAATGTCTATCATCTATTTGTTGAATATTTTAAAGAGAAATTCTCCATCTGACATCCCTGTATATATATACTTGTACACTAGATAAAAAGAACAAAATTACTAGAGTAATAGGTTTTCAACTGATGAAAGCTCTAAACAAAAAAACAACTACAGTTGTCATGCACTCTGGTGTACTTTTTTACCATGACCTGAGCACTGCCTAAGTAGCCTTCAGGCTGAGTCTCAGAATAAGACCCTCCAAAGAGCAGACCTGAACCCAAGCAACAGCCTGAAACCAAGCCCAGCCAAGACCAACAACACATCACAGGTTCATAGCTGATTCATAAACCTGTGAGTAAGAAATAAGTATCTGTTGCTATCTGTGGGGAGTTCGTTGCTGTCGAAATCCTGGCTTTCTCTGCCCACTGAAGCTGAATAAAAAAATATAGAGACAGAGTTCGGAAGAAATAGAAACATTGCTTTCATTCTCACCTGGCCGAGGGGGAAGAACAGAGCAGGCTACTGCCTCAAGAACTGCTCCCCTTCCCCTGGGGAACAGAAAGACTTCATATAGCCTGGGTCTCGTGGTCTTAGGGTAAATGATAAGTCTCAAAGTAACGAAGGTCTTGCATTCTTGCTTTGTTTCAAAATAGTCATAGCTGGCTTCAGGTAGCCTGGTAATTGGGTCTGTTTGTCCCCGGTTTATTGTACTATGGCCTTTCTGAACTTTGAAAAGAAATAAAACTACAAGGGGTGGTCTGCGATAAAGGTAAGCAGCAGTCTGTTGTTTAGCTGCTATTCAGTTTAGTTCAATCACTCAGTGGTGTCCAACTATTTGCAACCCCATGGACTGCAGCATGCCAGGCCTCCCTGTCCATCACCAACTCCCGGAGCTTGAGCAAACTCATGTCCATCCAGTCAGTGATGCCATGCAACCATCTCATTCTCTGTCATCCCCTTCTCCTCCCGCCTTCAATCTTTTCCAGCATCAGGGTCTTTTCAAATGAGTCAGCTCTTCCCATCAGGTGGCCAAAATACTGGAGTTTCAGCTTCAACATCAGTCCTTCCAATGACTATTCCGGACTGATTTCCTTTATGATGGATTGGTTGGATCTCCTTGCAGTCCAAGGGACTCTCAAGAGTCTTCTCCAACATCACAGTTCAAAAACATCAATTCTTCAGTGCTCAGCTTTCTTTATTGTCCAACACTCACATCCATACATGACTACTGGAAAAACCATAGCTTTGACTGGATGGACCTTTGTTGGCAAAGTAATGTCTCTGGTTTTTAATAAGCTGTCTATGTTGGTTGTAACTTTTCTCCCAAGGAACAAACATCTTGTAATTTCATGGCTGTAGTCACCATCTGCAGTGATTTTGGAGCCCCCAAAAATAAATTCTGTCACTGTTTCCCCATCTATTTTCCATGAAGTGATGGGGCCAGATGCCATGATCTTAGTTTTCTGAATGTTGAATTTTAAGTCAGCTTTTTGACTCTCCTCTTTCATTTTCATTAAGAGGCTCTTTAGTTCTTCACTTTCTTCCATAAGAGTGGTATCATCTGCATATCTGAGGTTATTGATATTTCTCCCAGCCATCTTGATTCCAGCTTGTGCTTCTTCCAGCCCAGTGTTTCTCATGATGTACTCTGCATAGAAGTTAAATAAGCAGGGTGACAATATACAGCCTTGACGTACTCCTTTTCCTATTTGGAACCAGTCTGTTGTTCCATGTCCAGTTCTAACTGTTGCTTCCTGACCTGCATACAGATTTTTCAGGAGGCAGGTCAGGTGGTCTGGTATTCCCAACTCTTTCAGAATTTTCCACAGTTTATTGTGATCCACACAGTCAAAGGCTTTGGCATAGTCAATAAAACAGAAGTAGATGGAATCTCTTGCTTTTTCAATGATGTTGGCAATTTGGTCTCTGGTTCCTCTGCCCTTTCTAAATCCAGCTTGAACATCTGGAAGTTCATGTTTCACGTACTGTTGAAGTCTGGCTTGGAGAATTTTGTGCATTACTTTGCTAGCATGTGAGATGAGTGCAATCATGTGGTAGTTTGAGCATTCTTTGGCATTGCCTTTCTTTGGTATTGGAATGAAAACTGACCTTTTCCAGTCCTGTGGCCACTGCTGAGTTTTCTCAGACTACAGATTAGGAACAGTTAAAGTAAAAAAATTATGAGCCATCAGGCCTGTTCGCTGTTCTCTTTATCGTCTTTGTTCTCAGGAAAGAAAAGAGAGACACACTCATCCCTCTTTGTTTCCTTTTCACTGCAACAGGTTGTTTTCTACATAGTAGCATTGCAGCAAAATCCATCTAACATAAGTCCCAAATTACAGGTACTTCACATAAGACCTAGAAGTTCAACTCAGTTGATAACTGCACCTCTGCTGTTAGTACCCAGAGGCTAGTGTGCCAGTTAAGAAACTACTTCCCTCATTCAATATTGTATGAATATGGCCTACATTTGGTGGACAGTGCCACTCATTATATAAGTAACCTGAAGTCCAGAAACCAGGATAATACACCCGTGGGTGCCATGCCCTGTATAACCATTTACAGATGTTACTCACTCCTTTTTTTAATACTAGTGCTATCATTTATAAAGGACTCACTGGTAAGTAATATATCTATATCCATATTTGTAGTCTCATTGAGTGTGTTAGTCACTCAGTCATGGCTGATTCTGCGACCTATGGACTGTAGCCTGCCAGGCTCCTCTGTCCATGGGATTCTCTAGACAAGAATACTGGAGCTGTTAGGGGAAGCACATTGATTGAAACCACCCATCCTGGTCAGGTGCCATTGTAACCACTTGTGTGATTTATTTTATGACAGGAGGTCCTAGTAAAGAATACAAAACTAATAAGCCACCACTAACCAGAAGAGATTAGAAAAGGTCAATGGGAAACAGCACCTGTCCGACCACCTCCTAGAATCCTTCTTGTGGGCATCCATCTTGGCTGAGTAATGCATGTGCCACCAAGAAAGACTGTGAGTCAGAATGACTGGTCAAAGACAACCTGGAAACTAATCCCATCACCATAAAACCCAAGACTGCAGCCACATGGCAGAGCAGTTCTCCTGGGTTCCCTTACTCTACTGCTCTCTGCCCTGGCACCCCTTCCCAATAAAATCTCTTGCTCTGTCAGTATGTGTATCTTCTCAGACAATTCATTTCTGAGTGCTACACTAGAGCCCATTCTCAGGTCCTGGAAGGGGGCCCCCCTTCCTGCAATACAGTGGGTAACCATTCCCTTCTTCAGAGAATCTTCCCAATCCAGGGATTGAACCCAGGTCTCCTGCATTACAGACAGATTCTTTACCATCTGAGCCACTAGGGAAGCCCTCTCTGGGTTGGGAAGATCCCCTGGAGAAAGAAAAGACTACCCACTCTAGTATTCTTGCCTGGGAAATCCCATAGACAGAGGAGCCTGGCAGGCTACCATCCTAGGGGTTGCAGAGTTGGACACGACTGAGCAACAAACACTAAGCCCTCAAAACAACTGAATGAGATAGTTCTTATTATTATCCCCATTTTATAGAAGCTAAAGCACAGAGAGGTTAAGTTTCCAAAGTCAGACAAATATAAGCATAGAGCCAAGATTTAAACCCAGATCCTCAAAGTATATTAAACTGCTATTGTTCAGAATCCATGGGGCTCACAAAACTATTCATATCTCCTGCTATTCACCCAATCCCCATCCACAGTTCTTCCTCCCACCGTTTGTTCTTTGTAAGTTCAGTTCAGTTCAGTCATGTCTGACTCTTTGCAACCCCATGGACTGTAGCACACCAGGCCTCCCTGTCCATCACCAACTCCCAGAGTTTACTCAAACTCATGTCAACTGAGTTTGACATGATGCCATCCAACCATCTCATCTTCTGTTGTCCCCTTCTCCTCCTGCCTTCAATCTTTCTCAGCATCAAGGTCTTTTCCAATGAGTCAGTTCTTCCCATCAGGTGGCCAAAGTACTGGAATTTCAGCTTCAACATCAGTCCTTCCAATGAATATTCTGGACTGATTTCTTTTAGGATGGACTGGTTGGATCTCCCTGTAGTCCAAGGAACTCTCAAGAGTCTTCTCCAACACCACAGTTCAAAAGCATCAGTTCTTCGGCACTCAGCTTTCTTAATAGTCCAACTCTCACATCCATACATGGCTACTGGAAAAACCACAACTTTGACTGGATGGACCTTTGTTGGCAAAGTAATGTCTCTGTTTTTTAATAAGCTGTCTAGGTTGGTCATAACTTTTCTTCCAAGGAACAAGCATCTTTTAATTTCATGGCTGTAGCCACCATCTGCAGTAATTTTGGAGCCCCCAAAAATAAAGTCTGTCACTGTTTCCCCATCTATTTCCCATGAAGTGATGGGACCAGATGCCATGATCTTAGTTTTGTGAATGTTGAGTTTAAGCCAATTTTTTCTCTCTCCTCTTTCACTTTCATCAGGCCTCCTGTTCCTCATCAGACCCCATTAATTTGAGATTCAGACACAGGTTTGAGGAGCTCTGTTGTAAATGGATCCCAGGTATTGTCCTTATGTAAATAGTCTCATGATGACTCAGAGGTGATCTGGCTTGAGGCAGGAAGGTGGGTTGTGATCTAGGATGCTCCTACCAGCAATCTGGTTATGGACTATTGATGAGTTTCTTCCTTACCATGGGGGTTCTCACAAAAATTCACCATTGTTTTTGACCTTTTTCTTTTCCTGGAAAGGCTAGGCTTCCTATTTTTCCTCTTTAGATACTCACTATCCCTTGTCTCCACTTTTCTCTTTACTGCTCTTACAACTTTGTGTATTTTTCTTTGGTTTATAATCTTTACTTTTACTGTCCACAAAATTCCTCAAGGGCTTCTAAAAGCTTTTTCAGTTTTTCTGTCCTTGAAGGACACAATTAAAGGCATATTTCACACTGGTGGATCAAACACTGTAGTTGGAAAAGAAATAATCCCTCTTGATATTATTTAACCAAAATAAAAGAAGAGTAAAATCTTTGGATTATAAAGATAATACATGGTCATTGTAGAAAAATTGAAAAATATGGATTAAGTGAAATAGATATTTTTTAAAAATCCCTAAATTATTGCCCCTGAGATTACTGCTTTTAGATAATATGTTAATATTTTGATACATTTCTTGCCAGGCTCTTATATACAATTTAACATAATTGTCATTTTACAGTACATGAAATTTAGTAGCTTGCTTTCTCGATTAATATTATAATGCAAACGTTTTCCCAAATCCATAAAAAGTATTAAATGAGTGCTTTCCAAAGCATGCCAAGGACCATGGTTCTCTAAAAATATCCCAGAAAAAAATATGGGGCCCATGGTCAAGCACACTTGGGAGACAATGGATGGTAGGTGGCCCCATCTTGGAGATGCATATTGGTTCATTTAAATATTTAAAAAGCTGTGCAGCAATCTATTTCATTTTATTTACCCAGCATTTTCCAAAGATATTTGTGCATGCATACCTTTTTGGAGGAACAACTATTAAAGTCCCACAAAGTTAGTATTTTGATAGTGAAGGTCTTGGGGATTTCTAATCGGGTGCCTCTTAACTTCTCACTTGAAATCAGTTAGTTTACAGATCTAGGTCCCACCTCTCTAAAAACAAGAAATTTCCATTAAATCCTGCAGAAAAATCTAGCTGAAGTTAAAGGAAGAGATGCAAAAGTATATGATTCTCCAGATTCCATTAAAATTCCTAAAGAAATAAAAATAAACTAATAATAACATAACCCATTTCAGTTTGTGTTTGACAGTTGAACACTGTGAGGCCTCACATTTCATTCTCATCACAATCCTATTCAGTTCATAATTTTATGCCCATTTTACAGGTCAAGAAACTGAAGCCAAGAGAGTGTGAGGAACTTCAAGGGCATAGGACTCCTGTCCAAGACCATACTCTCCAGAGCAATTACATTTGGTTCTAGTCAGTCGCTTTTCCTAGCTGCTGGCAACGGGCATAATAGCTTTCAGTGTTGCACTAAAACCAGTGGTCTGGAGCTAAAGTTTTCATCCTAAAACCATTAGCTGTCTTCTCAGTCATTTAATTACACCCAGCACAAGATTCATCTTTTTTCATTTTCATCATCTGGCAATATCTTGTTCTGAATGCATCTCATGTTCATGCATATTTGGAACATAAACTAAATCTCTCTTTCTGTCTCATACATTAAAATCACTTCACTTAATATATTGAATTTCAGCCCTTTTATTTGGTACATTAAAAGATGTTAGGAAGGCAATGTTGGGAATCCATTTTAAGATAGAATACTGAGTAGCAGATTACAGACCATCTTCCCTCGAAAGGAGAGGAAGTGGAAACAGAGTTGGCATGCTTTGTGGGTTTCATTAGGGAAAAGATGAAGAAATAGAAACTAGAACTCATTGAGGCATTCCAAATCAAATGCTTTACATGTTATTTATTCTTTGAAGTCATCTTTGAGACAGTTGCCATTATAACCATTGTACAGACAGGGTAATTGAGAGTCACCAAAGAAACTACTTGTCCAGGTCTATGCATTTAGTATGAGTCCAAGAGTTGCACCAGGATCTTCCTGAATTTCAAGCCATATAGCGGCTGTCACATCCATGTACCACTTCCAAGAGAAATGACCCCAGATACAACTCTTGACCAAGGGACTTTTGCTCCATGTGGGCTGCTAAAGGCAATGTCAGGGTAAGAATATAACTGTTGCCCATAATATTCCTTTTTTATTCCTATTATTCTGGCATGTTGCTAATAACATCCCTTTCATTCTCCAAATTATCCCCATTAAATGATAAATTATAAGGTGTTACCAGGTTATATAATTAAGTCCACCTCTCAAGAGTAAAGATCTAAGGGAGAGCACAGCTACCATCCCAGAACGAAAACATTAGAAACTACAGGACAAGGGCCCTGGTTATTTTAAAGCTTCATCACTTGCCCAAGACTGCTATTCTCATCCCCTGGAGTAAATAGCAACAACCTGTTGAGATGAATATGGTAAATGAATTTGTTTTCAGGGACAATAAAGTAAAGGAAAAACTGGAGAAGCAACATTTTCATCATATTCCAAATGCAGGCAGAGGGGAGCAACTGATACTGGAAAGAAGGAGTCATGCTTAAGCCTGGGGAGAGTGGGAGACTGACTTGGCCCTGAGAAGGAGCCCTAAGCTGAACTGAAGAAATTTAGCACAGAGCCCCAACTGCTAACCCTAGGACAGCTGGGGCGATGGGCAGAGAGACAAGGTGGGGGTTCTTTTACAAGGTATTTGCAGATGGTCACTGTGGCACGGCTGGAGGACCACCTGGAGGAAGACACAGTGAGTGAGACATCCTAGAAGTCTCCCATCTGAGCCAGGGAAGTGGGGCTAGTCTGACAGAATCTTCCAGCACGAGCAAGTCACGGCATTAGCTTCCGTGACTCTCGTTAGTGATTTTGTTCGTGTCCCGGAGGTCAATGACCCAGAAATCCTTGCTTCCCAGCCTCTCCATCACCCCGAGCTCTGGACAAGCATCCACGTGTTTTCTGTCCTACCTACTGCTCCAAGGCCACACCTGCACTCAGCCCAGACTTTTCCATTCTCCCCCTTAGATTTCTAGAAGGGCCTCTCATGACTTTCCATTTTTCCTTTCCCAAAAACCCTAGCCTGAGGTGCCTGACCAAGGGAGCCAGTGTGCCCCTCTTAAACTAGTGGAAGGAAAATAATTTACAGAGCTGAATAGGAGCGAAGCAAATGATTCTGTGGAAACATTTAATTCACTCTTGGCAAGCCGTGCCATCAGTTTGGAAAAACAGAGCCGCTGTGCGGTCAGCCAGCAACAAGAGCCATGCTTTGCTAGTCTCCTCCGGAAGCCTGTTCATTGGGCCATGGAAAAACAAAAGGAAAAAAAAAAAAAAACTAAAGAAAGGTAGAGCTGACACTCTTCAGCAGTCTGTAAGTAATGATGACAACAAGGCTTGTGAGTAACTATTATTAGCAGGACTGGTACAGCAGGCAGAGATCTGGTTCAAGACTGCTGGTCTGGCTAAGCATTCTGACTCTGGCCAAGCAAACTGCACCCTGCCTCAAGCCCGGGGGCCTTGATGGCTCCAGCCTGGCCTGGGGGAGCTCTGAGCACCACTCCTTTTAGATCCACCTCTGGGACTCTCTCTCCCCAAACATGAAAATGATCTTAGCTCTAAATGGAACACGGGTCATTGTTAGATCTCCTTGCCTTTGCACTCACCACTAAGGGAAAGTGGAATTGACTTATTCACCACTCAGTGTGTCATTTCATTCAGAAGAGAATCATCTGAGATATTTGCGAATCCACTGTGGACCTGGCAGTCTGGATCTGGTCAGGGACATTCAGATGCCTTAACAGAATCAGTAGATTCACAGCCTGACACTCCCATATCCTCCTTTCCCACGGCCAGTGCTCCAGCTGACCACTCCTAATGAAAGGGAGTTGACATGTGACTAGAAACACATACAACCTTTCCATCTCGTCCTACACATGAACTTTGCGTTGCCATTGCTGCTATGGCTAGATGGCTTCATCTGACAAGGAATGAGGGGCTGGCCCAAGGTTAGGCAGTCTGAGAGTGACAGAATCCGCAGAATGGTTCCGGACACTTGCTATGTTCAACTAGCCTTGAATGGGACCACCACCCCTCTCCAACTTGTTCTCCATCACCTGGCCTTCAAATTACAAAGACTATTGGCTTCTGCTACTGGTCCTCCTAGACTCCTGCCCTCAGCCTGTCCCCTTCCTTCTGGGAATTGACACACAGGATGCAGTGACTCCTCTGGTTCTGACTGTTGCCAACACAGCAGTGGTCATGAACAGGGCTAGGAAGCATGAACGTGGGCAAACCCCTCTGGCTGAACTATTGGGGATCAACACATACAAGGTACAATACTGACATCATCACTTCAGGAGAACACTGTCTCCTTCATTTACTTATCCCTTTATTCTTTAACTGCACTCATGGTCTGAGCTCATATGGTATATGTCAAGATATGTGAAAGAAATGAGAATACAAAAATGAGAAGACCTGGTGCTTTCCTTGGAGGATTCATTCTAGGAGAGATACAGTGCCAGGCTCTGGACTAGGTGCTCTCCTCTCTTCTGTGTCTCAGTCCCCAGAGACCAGGAATCCCCCACCTCCACCTCCTCCTCACTCTGGAGCTCCTAGCTTATTCCTGGAAGGCCTCTCTGGACCCGGGCATTGGCACAGAACAGAGTGGCGTCGGCCAAGCCCACTGAGGGGTTTTGCATGGGTTTTATTGCTGATTCTATAGGAAAACAGGGATGGGGAGGGCTATATAACTAAAGTTTTCTCTGCCTTGGTCACTGATTGCTGTTTCCCATTTTCTCCTGTGATAGCACCTAGAAGTCCTACTGGATGTCTTTCTGACAAGCAGCTTTGATTTCTGAAACTTATTACCTCCCTGACCCCCATGAAGGCTACTAATCCTTTCCTCAGTTGTAGGTGGGGAAACCCCTGTGCTTAATCTAGACTGCCAGCACCTCAGTCCAGCTCAAATTCTCTCTCTTTTTAAAGTGGAGTATTTTTGCTTTACAAGTTGTGTTAGTTTCTGCTGTACAACGAAGTGAATCAACTATGTTTTTGTTCAGTCCCTAGGTCATGTTCCAACTCTTTGAGATGCCATGAACTGCAGCATGCCAGGCTTCACTGTCCTCCGGACTTTGCTCAAACTCATGTCCATTGAGTTGGATGCATGATGATGCATGCAAACATACATCATGGCATCCATTGATGATGCCATGCAACCATCTTCTGTCATCCCTTCTCCTCTTACTGTCAATCTTTTCAGCATTGGGGTCTTTTCCAATAAGTCAGCTCTCAGCATCAAGTGGCCAAAGTATTGAAGCTTCAACTTCAGCCTCAGTCCTTACAGTGAATTTTCAGAGTTTGTATCCTTTAAGATTGGCTACTTTGATCTCCTTGCTGTCCAAGGGACTCTCGAGAGTCTTCTCTAGCACCACAGTTCGAAAGCATCAATTCTTTGTCTCTCAGATGGTAAAAAATCTGCCTGCCATGTGGGAAACCTGGGTTGGGAAGATCCCCTGGAGGATGGCGTGACAACCCACTCCAGTACACTTGTCTGGAGAATCCCCATGGACAGAGGAGCCTGGTGGGTTACAGTCCATGAGGTCTCAAACAGTCAGACATGACTGAGCGATTAAGCACAACACAGCACAGCTTTCTTTATTGTCCAAATTTCACATCTGTATATGACTACTAGAAAAACCATAGCTTTGACTATGTGGACCTTTGTTGGCAAAGTGATATCTCTGCTTTTTAATATGCTGTCTAGTTTTGTCATAGCTTTTATCCCAAGGAGCAAGTATCTTTAATTTTATGGCTTCAATCACTGTCCACAGTGATTTTTGGAGCCCAAGAAAATAAAATCTGCCAGTTTCCATTTTTTTCCCCATCTATTTGCCATGAAGTGATGGGACCAGTTTTTTGAATGTTGAGTTTTAAGCCAGCTTTTTTACAATTTTATTTCACCTTCACCAGAACGTTCTTTAGTTCCTCTTCACTTTCAGTCATTCAATTCAGTTCAGTTCAGTTCAGTCACTCAGTCATATTAGACTCTTTGCCACCCCATGGACTGCAGCACACTAAGCTTCCTTGTCCATCACCAACTGCTGGAGCTTGCTTAAACTCATGTCCATTGAGTTGGTGATGCCATCAACCATCAACATCCTCTGTTGTCCCCTTCTTCTGCTGCCTTTGATCTTTCCCAGCATCAGGGTCTTTTCAAATGAGTCAGTTCTTCTCATCAGGTGGCCAAAGTATTGGAGCTTCAGCTTCAGCATCAGTCTTTCCAATAAATATTCAGGACTGATTGCCTTTAGGATTGACTGGTTTGATCTCCTTATAGTCCAAGGGACTCTGAAGTGTCTTATCCAACACCACAGTTCAAAAGCATCAATTCCTGGGCACTCAGCCTTCTTCATGGTCCAACTCTCACATCCATACATGACTACTAGAAAAACCACACCTCTGACTATATGGACCTTTGTCAGTAACATAATGCCTCTGCTTTTTAATATGCTGTCTATGTTGGTCATAGCTTTTCTTCCAAGGAGCAAGTGTCTTTTAATTTCATGGCTGCAGTCACCATCTGCAGTGATCTTGGAGCCCAAGAAAACAAAGTCTATCACTGTTTCCATTGTTTCCCCATCTATTTGCCATGAAGTGATGGGACCGGATACCATGATCTTTGTTTTTTGAATGTCGAATTTTGAACCAGCTTTTTCACTCTCCTCTTTTACTTTCATCAAGAGGCTCTTTAGTTCCTCTTCATTTTCTGCCGTAAGGGTGGTGTCATCTGCGTATCTGAGGTCATTGATGTTCCCCCCAGCTATCTTGATTCCAGCTTGTGCTTCATCCAGCTCAGCATTTCATGTGATGTACTCTGCATAGAAGTTATATAAGCAAGGTGATGATATACAACCTTGACGTACTCCTTTCCCAATTCTGAACCATTCTTTGTTCTATATCCAGTTCCAACTGTTGCTTCTTATCTTGCATACAGGTTTCTCAAGACACAGGTAAAATGATCTGGTCTTCCCATCTCTTTAAAAATTTTTCCACAGCTTGTTGTGATCCATACAGTCAAAGGCTTTAGTGTAGTCAATGAAGCAGATTTTTTTTTTCTGGAATTCTCTTGCTTTCTCTATGATCCAATGGATGTTGGCAATTTGATCTCTAGTTCCTCTGCCTTTTCTAAATCCAGTTTGTATATCTGGAAATTCTCAGTTCACATACTGTTGAAGCCTGGCTTGAAGGATTTTGAACATTACCTTGCTAGCATGTGAAATGAGTGCACTTGTATGGTAGTTTGAACATTCATAAATGTTCCTCATAGCTTCCCTCAAAGCTCAGTTGGTAAAGAATCCACTTGCAATGCAGGACACTCTGGTTCAATTCCTGGGTCAGGAAAATCTGACCCAGAAGGGATAGACTACCCATTCCAGTATTCTTGGGCTTCCCTTGTGGCTCAACTGGTAAAGAATGCACCTGCAATATGGGAGACCTGGGTTGGATCCCTGGGTTGGGAAGATCCCCTGTCGAAGGCAAAGGCTATCCACTCCAGTATTCTGGCCTGGAGAATTCCATGAAATGCATAGTCCATGGGGTCACAGACATGACTGAGTGACTTTCACTTCACTTCACTTTGATCATTCTTTGGCATTGCCCTTCTTTGGGATTGGAATGAAAACTGACTTTTTCTAGTCCTGTGGCCACTGCTGAGTTTTCCAAATTTGCTGGCATATTGAGTACAGCACTTTAACAGCATCCTCTTTTAGGATTTAAAGTAGCTCAGCTGGAATTCCATCACCTCCACTAACTTTGTGCATAGTAATGCTTCCTAAGACTGAGCAACTGAACTGAACTGAACTGAAGGCCCATTTGGCTTCATACTCCAGGATGTCTGACTCCAGGTGAGTGACCACACATCATGGTTATCCAGGTCATTATGACTTTTTTTGTAAAACTATATATATATATATATATATATATATATATATATATACATATATTGCCTCCGTCTTGGACCTTCCTCCCATATCCCACCTGTCTAGGTTATCACACAGCATTGGGCTGGGCTCCCTGTGCTGTTTAGAAGCTTCCCACAAGCTACTTTACACATGGTAGTGTATACACGTTAATCCTAATCTCCCGATTCTTGCCACCCTCCTTTACCCCCACCGTGTCCACATATCCAATCTCTATGTCTGTGGCTCTATTCCAGCCCTACAAATGGGTTCTTATTGATAAGTAAATAAAAAGCTGGGAAAGGATTGATTAGGTGAGGGCAAAAGAGACTTCAACCAGCTGGGCGATAGATGGCAGGGAGAAGATGGGAGTAAAACAGAAAAGAGGAAAATATGAGGAGAAGGCAGCCAAAAAGAAAAGTGAGACGTGCCCAAGGAAGCATTGTAATGTGGTGATTTTGCCTGGAGCCAATCTGGCTGCCTCATTGCTTCCTTTCCTATAAAAGGTGTGGAGAGCACTGTCTGCTCTCTGATTTCCTGTGAGATTGAGCTAATGACAGTAGAGAAAGGATAGGGGAAAAGGGAGGGAGAACTCCGTGAGGACAGAGACCCTTTATAATGAAGCCTGCAGGATAGAACACTTGCCATAAATTAGTTTCCATCAAAACAGCTTCGTGTGTGAAGGATAATGTTGTTTCCTCATTAGTGGTTTTTGTCTGTGATAATTAAGCCTCCACATTCGATTCCAGATAAATGTCCCTAATTGACATCATCCATTCAGTTCAGTGGAGATTGAAGAAGAGAGGAGAGGAGATGGAAGAAGACTTGAATCAAAAACACTTTATTTTCTGCAGAGGCTGTAATGATAATAGTGGGAATTATTGAGGGCTACAACAGGCAGAAACATAGTCTATGCAGAGCCAGCTGCCTCCAAATTCTGCTGTTCTCTGGGGGACTTTAATTTCCAAATAAAAAGGCTTAAGCTCCCAGCACCAAGCGAAGTTCAGTGACCTCTTCATCTCACAACATATACACAATCATATCAAAAGGATTTCAGAGAATTTCCCAGAAGGTTATTGTTCACTCAGGGCCTTCTTGCTGTGATTTTGAGCTCTGGCTAAACTCTCAGCATCTCGTCACTGTCTCAACTCCTGCTGCTGCTGTTCTGACTCTGCTAGACGAGTCCCAAGTGGCTAGTACAGCCTTTCCTCTTTGCTTCACCTACACTTGTGCTTTCCACAGTTTTATGAAGGCTTGAAGAAAACACAAACTCTGCCACAGAATATTTTTCCATGTCCACATCCCATTTAGGGCACTGGCCTCTCATCGTATTTTTATAGTCCCTCTTTTTAGGACTCAATTGATCACCTAATCTTCCAGGCAAAACTCACACATTTCTGTATGGCTTTCTAGGTAGAATAAATTGTATCTTTGTTTTCTCATTTCTCTCCCATCTAAACCAATCTAAGGGTCTGCTGTTTCACACTCCCATTGGTCCAGGACTTCCTACTTGTTTTTCGGACTCCATTTTAAGGGGATGGTATCCTCGGTGTCTTCATGCTCCGTAACAATGACTGGTGGTGGCTTGCTCCTCTTCACCTATCTCCTCCCTCAGGTAATAAGCAGAATGCTTGAACTCAATAAAGCATCCTTCCTTCCCATATTGTTGTGGCTTCAGGGTCACTGGGAAAATCATGAGTATCAGATGGACTTTTCAATTCCCCCCCCACCCCCAGCCCCAGCTGTTTACTGGATGCATGCGTTTGGGCAGATCACTCCATTTATCTAACTCTTTGTTGGCTTATCTATAAGGAGTGAGACCTCCATCAAATGGGTGATTCACATAGCATGGCCCAAATAATGCTAATATCCTAGCAGAGGTTTCCAGATCACAATCCTAGGTACACAGTTATTGAAGTAAAAATGTTCTCTGACAAACAAAAAGTGATGCATTCCTGTATCTAGAATTTTCAGTTTATACTGATGGAGACTTTTTGGCCTCTCTGCAATTCTCCTTGCACAGGCCTTTCAGAGAAACCACAATGGAGAGAAAGCCCCAGGTATCTAGGGATTCCTGGCTATCTGCTCCCTAGTTGAATAGTCTTTCATCTGTCTCTATCTGAGGGTTGTCTGCATTTAAATATGCTTCTGTTTTAAACATCCTCAGACCTATGGGAGCTTGTTCTAAAAGAAGTGAGTGATAAACTCCCCCATATCTTCTATATATATATATATTAGCAAAGTTTAAAAAAAGTCAGACACCCAGCCTGCCAGGATTTATCTCTTAGAAATGACAATAGGCTGTCTCAGGCTTTAAAACATCTAATTTGTAACTGATCTATTTTTATAAAGGGCAGGGGAGGGAATAGTAGGGGGACATATACAATCTCATTAAAATTCTCACAACTATTTAATAAAGATAGATTGACTTCATTTTACAGTTGATGAAACAGGGATTTGGAAAGATTAAGCAACTTATTCAAGGTCACACTACATGTTAATAAGGAACCGGGAATATAAAGCTAGCTTTCTCTAGCTGCAAATCCCATGCTCTTGGCACTGGATACAGGCACCCCACTGATACCACCAGGAATAGGGGTGCTTTAAGAAGGAGACACAAAACAGAACAACAACAAAAAAAACAAAGATTCTTCCAAGTTTTAGATATAGAAAAAGATGGACAACAAAAATGACAACAAAAGCATCCTAAGAGACCATACCTTGGTTTCCATAGCATCTGCATACTTAGCCAGGTCCCTATATTTCTTACCAAGTACTTCCCCAACTCAATACTAAGGCACCTACTTGCCTTTCCTAACAGCATGGCTTCCTGCAAGAATCTGAAATCTAAAATCAGTACTCTGATGAAAATTTTACCTCTGTCCTCTCTTAGGTTAAAATTGACTACAGACATGGAGAAGCAGGTCTCAAGGAAGAAATTGCTTATTTGTGTTAAGAGAAGTCTTGTGGTTGAGCTCTCCAAAAGGCTCTCATTGACATCATGTCTCCATTCATCAGATTCTTGGAGGGCAGGAGGAGGAGGCACATGTGCTAAGACTCCCCTCAGTGATTCTGGAGAGCTTGATAAGGATACTCAGATTTGAGATGGCCATGACTAGCTGCTTCTTCTTGGCTGTGCTGGCATCCTGGCCCCGACATGACACAAAATGAAAAATGAAAACACAACAGACCAAGAGTACAGCATCCTTCAGGATATGCGCCAGGCTCTTGAATCTACTGTCTCTGCACAGTCACCTTCCCTGTAGACATAAAAGGAAGCACATGATTAGATTCCTCTGCCACCCATCCCCCTGGTGAATCATTTTTGAGAGCAAGTTTGTCTGCTCTGTACTGGGGGCTGTTTTAGGTATGAGAGTTATGTCAATAAACAAAACAAAGTCCCTACTTTCATGAACTAACACTACATTGAAAAAGAGGAAAATAAACATAAAGGAATAAATCTGTAAGATTTTAGACAGAGAGAAAAACGAGGAGCCAAAAATGGATTGTTGGAGGGAAAGGTATTATTATAGATAAGATGATCAAAAAATACTTTTTTGACAAGATGCTATTTATGTAGAGTCTTGAATGAGGTGAAGGAGTGAAACAAGCACATTCATGTAGGAATAGCATTCTGGAAAGAGTCAACAGCAAATGCAAAAGCCTTGAAGTGGGAACATTTCTGGCAATTTGGAGACAGCAAAAGAGGCCAATGGAGACCAGAGTGTCTGAAGAAGTTGGAGAAGGGAAGAGAAGAAATTTATGAGTTCAGAAAAGGAGAAAAGGGCCAAACATACAGACTTTTTCTAACATACAGGTGTTAGAAAGGATTTAGGATTTTATTCTGGCTGAGATGAGTTATCATTGGATTTTAAAAGGAAATAGGAAACTTTATCTTTGACACAGGAGGCAAGAATATACAATGGATTAAAGACAATCTCTTTAACAAGTGGTGCTGGGAAATCTGGTCAACCACTTGTAAAAGAATGAAACTAGACCACTTTCTAACACCATACACAAAAATAAACTCAAAATGGATTAAAGATCTAAACGTAAGACCAGAAACTATAAAACTCCTAGAGGAGAACATAGGCAAAACACTCTCTGACATACATCACAGCAGGATCCTCTATGACCCACCTCCCAGAATATTGGAAATAAAAGCAAAAATAAACAAATGGGACCTAATTAACCTTAAAAGCTTCTGCACATCAAAGGAAACTATTAGCAAGGTGAAAAGACAGCCTTCAGAATGGGAGAAAATAATAGCAAATGAAGCAACCGACAAACAACTAATCTCAAAAATATACAAGCAACTCCTACAGCTCAACTCCAGAAAAATAAACGACCCAATCAAAAAATGGGCCAAAGAACTAAATAGACATTTCTCCAAAGAAGACATACAGATGGCTAACAAACACATGAAAAGATGCTCAACATCACTCATTATCAGAGAAATGCAAATCAAAACCACTATGAGGTACCATTTCACACCAGTCAGAATGGCTGCGATCCAAAAGTCTACAAATAATAAATGCTGGAGAGGGTGTGGAGAAAAGGGAACCCTCTTACACTGTTGGTGGGAATGCAAACTAGTACAGCCACTATGGAGAACAGTGTGGAGATTCCTTAAAAACTGGAAATAGAACTGCCTTATGATCCAGCAATCCCACTGCTGGGCATACACACTGAGGAAACCAGAAGGGAAAGAGACACGTGTACCCCAATGTTCATCGCAGCACTGTTTATAATAGCCAAGACATGGAAGCAACCTAGATGTCCATCAGCAGATGAATGGATAAGAAAGCTGTGGTACATATACACAATGGAGTATTACTCCGCCATTAAAAAGAATACATTTGAATCAGTTCTAATGAGGTGGATGAAACTGGAGCCTATTATACAGAGTGAAGTAAGCCAGAAGGACAAACATAAATACAGTATACTAACGCATATATATGGAATTTAGAAAGATGGTAACAATAACCCGGTGTACGAGACAGCAAAAGAGACACTGATGTATAGAACAGTCTTATGGACTCTGTGGGAGAGGGAGAGGGTGGGAAGATTTGGGAGAATGGCATTGAAACATGTAAAATATCATGTAGGAAATGAGTTGCCAGTCCAGGTTCGATGCACAATGCTGGATGCTTGGGGCTGGTGCACTGGGACGGCCCAGAGGGATGGTATGGGGAGGGAGGAGGGAGGAGGGTTCGGGATGGGGAACACATGTATACCTGTGGTGGATTCATTTTGATATTTGGCAAAACTAATACAATTATGTAAAGTTTAAAAATAAAATTAGAAAAAAAAATTGAGAAAAAGAAAAAAAAATAAAAGGAAACAGGACATGGATATGATAAGAGTCTTTAAGATTTTTTTTTTTTAATGTGGGACCATTTTTAAAGTCTTTTTTGAATTTGTTACAATAGTGTTTCTGTTTTACATTTTGGTTATGAGGCATGTAGGATTCTAGCTCCCCAACCAGGGATCAAACCCACACCCCCTGCATTAGAAGGTAAAGTCCCAGCCACTGGACCACCAGGGAGGTCCCTACGATAAGAGTTCATAAGGGTTTACCCTGGCTGTTGCCTGCTGTGTGTGTTATGTGCTGGGGGTGGGGTAAGGAAACGGAAGAAAGGGTGAGAATGGGAGCTCCATTAGCAAACTATTACTGCAGTCTAGATAGAAATGTTGATAATTTGGACCAGGGTGGTCGTTGTGGGGATGGTGAGAGACAGTCAGATTTGGAATGTATTTTAGAAGTAGGATCTACAGAAATAACTGATGAGTGGAATGTGAGGTGAAGAGAAAGTATGGAGTCGAGGATGACTCCCAGGCATTGTGCCCTTTCATAACCTCTTCCACAACTTTTCATTCCAGCAGTTGCTATGACAACAAGCAGCCACAGCGGGGCACCTGGCAGTACCTTGGCCTTGCTGTTCTTTGCATCTCCAACCTTCTGCCCTATGGCATTCGAGTACCTGTGGGAACCTGGAAACCCAGAAAATTCACACCCCAGGGGCAACATCTGACCCATGTGGTTTGGAAGGTGGGTGACATGCACACCTCTTCAGAGAGTACCTACTGGAACTGTAGAGAGGCCCCAGAAGCCCACAGCAGTAACCATCTCAACCATAATCCTTTGGATCAGATTTCCCTCTTTCCATTTTACTGTTCCAGTAAAATATCTTTGGGTCCTCTTCCCAAAATAAACTTTCTCCAGGCAAGCTCTTGCCCAAAGCTCTACCACCAGAAACTGACTTCATTGACTGAAATGTAGGGGACTGAAGGAGGGGAGGAGAAGGCAATGGCACCCCACTCCAGTACTCTTGCCTAGCAAATTCCATGGACGGAGGAGCCTGGTAGGCTGCAGTCCATGGGGTCGCTAGGAGTTGGACACGACTGAGTGACTTCACTTTCACTTTTCACTTTCATGCATTGGAGAAAGCAATGGCAACCCACTCCAGTGTTCTTGCCTGGAGAATCCCAGGGATGGGGGAGCCTGGTGGGCTGCCATCTCTGGGGTCGCACAGAGTTGGACACGACTGAAGCGACTTAGCAGCAGCAGAAGCAGAAGGAGAGGAGAATCAAGAGGGGAGGATGGATACGAAGTATTTAGCTTTGATAGGACATATAATGAGTTGTCCATTACACTGCCAGGTGGAGATGGTGAGGAGGAAGTTGGATGACCTAAGTCTGAAATTCAGAACACAGCCTGAAGAAAGACTAGGCTACTTGTTTTCAACAGTCCCTTGTGGAGGTGTGGCAAGTGCCCCCACATTCACAGGCTCCACCAATAGGAGTCTCTATTTCCCACCGTTCCCTGGGTGAGTGACTCTTTTTCTGGCCCCAGAAGCTGCTGAAGAGGATGCAATTTCTGGTGGAAGGAGCAAAACAGCAGCATGAGCTCTTCATGCTCCACTCATTTGATTCTAGCGCCAGCAGACCCTGTATCCTCACAGCAGACAAGCGGTCACATTAGAATGAAAGCTTGCTAGAGAATGTCAGCTTGGCCCCATTCTGCAGCGGAACGTTGTCCGATGGGACCCTTTCCCTCTATGAGGATCCCCACTGAGGTTTCAGGGAAGGAAAAAAGAAGTGAGATGAGAGGCAGTTTGGGGAGGTGGAGAAGATAAAAGATGAGCAGATATGTCCCCAAGAGAACCTCTGATATCTCCCGGCTCCCCCTCCCCCATCCCCCCTACCCCCCCCCACTTTCCAGCCTGAATCTGGACTACTACCAACAAACTGCAGAGACAGGACATGGTTTTTGTTTTCATTTGCATTTAATTGGCCCAAATGAAAACTGCAATTACTGAGCAATTACACATCCCCATATGCTTCAGGGATGCTGTCCCTGGCACATTCACTATACCCATTTGGAAAATTCACCCATAAAAGCACCAGATTCGCCTGCATTGTATGTGGAAATCTGCAATTCCATCCTTTGTGCAAGGGATAAAAATTCACCCTGGGGGTATCAATTTTAATAAGGCTTAATTAGACCAATTTGTAGTAAGTTGAGGTTTCCACTCTGCAATTTGACAAGCAGCTTGAGTTGGTTCACTACATTTTTATGCTCAGGAATTTTTGTATCTCAAACAAAAGGTCAAATAGAACATAAAATTCTACCTGAAAGACTCCTAAAGTCATAATGAATTTCTGTTGTAATTTGTGTGTGTGTGTGTGTGTGTATCTGCATGTGTTGTTGTGTTATATTTTTTAAGAGGTCCTTATGTCCTTATTGATGACAAAAATGTGATCTTCGGTAGCTGAGTTGTCCATCCATCAGGGAGATCCAGGAAGGCAGATAAAACTGGTCTCCTCCTGTGAAGACTTTGATAGTAACTCAGGTGCTCTTTCCTACAGTGTTGGGGAAGGATGTCAAATACCAACATAGAATACAAACACTAACTAAAATCTGCTTGACGTTGGATGGAGAAATAAACCACCTTGCCAAAGGATGGTAAATAAAATTTATATTTTATCCTTGGATCAGAAAACTGATTGAATCATATTGTCTTTAAGATATTCAACAAAGTCTATTTTACTGAGTTTCACTTTGATGCCATATCGCTAGAATTTCACCCAGGACCTTTAGAAGGAAAAGTGTTACAAAACTCATTCATATTTCTATGGGAAAATAGTTGAGGTCACTCTTCTTGAGAAGGGGGATGTGGGTCAGGACACAAGAGGAGAGAAAATTGAATAATACTTTCTTTTTTCCATGAATTTTTGACATTAGATATTCTAGATATGTGGCCAAAAAACGGAAGGGGTTCCCTGGTGGCTCAGGTTGTAAGTAATATCCAAAAAAAGTTTCAAAGGGCATATGACAAACAGAGCCCGTCCTCTCTGCCAATCTACTAGGTACCGTCTACATTACATGGGCATTGCTGGGGTGAAAGAATGTCCATCTAACTTCAAAATATCTTCCCTTCTCATATGATACAGTGTCTTAAGGGCTCACATTAGAACTAGACTACCGGTTAAAGATATTAAATGTCAGAAAACTCGAGGTAAGAAAATGAAAATATTGTTCCTAAAACTGATGATGCATAGACCTCAGAGTGGCTCAACTATATTTGTGACAGTAATTCTTGAAGGACTAGGAACCAGGACAGCTACATTTTTTTTTTTTAAAGTGCCAGGAAATGACTGGAACATAAATGCTGTCATTAGGAAGGCCAGTTTGGTATGGGGGTTGGGGAGATGGTAGAAAGAGGCGTGGTGATGATTCCATTCAGAGAGAGGAAGAGAGAAGTGAGAAAAAGGGAAAAAACTGAAAAGTGAAGGAAGGAAGCACATATAGAAGGGGTGGCACAAATTAATAGCTGACGTAACTGTTTGTTTTAATTCCTGGTGAAAAAAACCTCAGGAAGAGTCATTATGATCTGTTCCTCTAATAGAAAAATAGGAATTGGCCATGCATTCTGTAATCCAATTGCTGGGGTCTTTGGCTATAGATGCTGAGACTCTGTGGTCTATGAGGGAAATCTTTCTTCTTTCTACAAGAAAAGGAACATGAGCAGAAAGAAGTAAAAATGATTATGTACTTATGCTTGGAGGAGCAGAAACAAAATTGCATGCATTACTGATACAAAGATAATAAATGTTACTATGTGAGAAAAGTAATATACATATGTATTATTTAGCCAAATATTTCCATACACTTGCTGTCACGAAATGGATAGCCCAAATGAAAGAGCCATATGAACAATAAATCATGGAACCAGTTTCAAGGAAAACAAGTTTTGCTTCGGAAAATTGCATTCAAAATATATGCACTTGAAATCAGCTAAACATGAGCATTCTAACATTCAATAAGTTAGAGTAGATAGATCTTGAATTCAACAAGATATAAAAGTCCCAAAATTTGAAAAAAAAATTACTCATTTTTAAGATAAAATAATATGTATACACCATATTGTTCAGTGACATTTTTCCTTAAAGTAAAACTGAAGGAAATAAATGGCAAATTCAGAGAGAATTAATACAGAGAAAGCCTTCCCTCCCTTGCTGCACCCTCTCTTTTCCCACAACAAAGGGGTGAAGCTGATGGATCTACTCTGACCCTCAGGAGCAGTTCAGACATTGCAAACATCTCCCAGCTCAAATGGATACTCCAGTTCCTCTGGGATGTTCCTTTGGCCATCCTCTTTACTGCCTTTAACCAAAGCAGATCAACCTCTGTGGCCCAAGGCAATAGCAAAGCAAAGAAATTCATCACAAGACAATCCTGCCATGAATCAATGGGAGATCTCAAGAGGCAAACCCAGACTGGTTTAGGGTCTCAATTCACCTGCCAGGGTGGAACAGCCTAGCATATCAACCAACCATTAGAAGGATTCTCCCCCAGTGCATCCTGGAAAATCACAGATCGAGGTAGCTGTGTGGATCCATGATAGAAATGAGATTGCTCAAGCTGAGCTGATCTGACCATGAAAATAGATAAGCTCCAAATGTCATCCCATGAAACAGAGTGGAGAATGCTCTCCACTGGGACCAAACAGTCTGTCCCCTGTCCTCCTGGAGTTTTTTGGGATGGATATGAGTGGTAGATGCTGTGGAGAAAGCTGTCTTTTAATTCTCTTTCTTCACACTTCAGTTTCCTATCACGTCTAGTTATCTCTGAGAAGAAGTGAAATGACGAAGCCAGTTTTCTAAAACAATCCTCCCAGTCTGACTGTCTTCATGAAGACAATGGGAATTCCTACTGAGTGGTGAATTTCCTTTGAATCACAGACATGTGCAAGGCATCCAGCAGGGACACATCGCACCACAGGCTGCCAGGGAAGCTTGCAGAGTGTGCGGAGCGCTCTGGCCAGCCTTCCTGCTGCCTTCTCTGCCCCTCTGGTCTTGTTTAAGCACCCAGACCAGACAGAGCTGCTCAGGATCTGATTCTTTAAATTACATGTAGGAACATGGTGACAATGACAACATAACAAACATTATTTATACTCTCAAGCCAAAGCAAAAAAAATTTTTTTCATCACCACAAACATTTCCTAAAGCCCAAAATTTCACTGCTCAAAGAACCCTCAGAGGAATTACTCAATAAGCCAAGCTCCAGTTTGGAGGAAGCAGAAAAGAATTTTATGTCAGTTTTCAAGGCGTAAACTTAGTTATGACAGAGTGGCTGAAACATGACAGAATTGTTCCAATTGGGACTCCGGGTGAGCTGTGTTTCCAGGCATTTTACCTGTAGGTGTGGTCCGACTATTTGGACCCTGAGCATCCCCTACCCATGCCATCAGGCCACAGCGACGTCAACAAAAGCAGTAGTTAAATGAATAAGCAGAACTTGGACCAGTTCTGTTAAAGAACCCAGTGCTTAGGGGGTCTGAAAGATGCTTACTCACTGTACAGATAGGACGGTCTCATTAGAAGCCTCTTCACTCTTCCTTCTCTAGGTTTTCAGAAGACACATGAAGGAAATCTGAACATACCAGGTATAGGGACAAAAGGAGCTTATAACAAGAAGACAAAATACCCTCAAACCCTACCTGTGTTCCCTCCACTAGATATCAAGGGGAGTTGGATAAGACCTCTCAGGGTGTGTGAATCGTATTGCCATGACTCAAAAACGTTCTGTAAATCTGACACATCCCACTGGGACTCAAGCCCTGTTGTTCTTGCACCCAGACTGCCTGCTTGTCTTTCTCCTCATCCACAAGTCACTCGTGCCTTAAGCTCCCAGATTGCACCTGCTGATATACACACACACAGACACAGACATAGACACACACACACAGACACACACTAGACACAGACACACGCTAGACACAGACACACACACACACACACAGACCCACACACTTCTTGGCATACATAGAGGGTATGCAGCCTAGTAAGGCTCATCACAGGACTCACTTTCTCTGGCAAGTTTCCCAGACACTTTCCCCAAACAGAAAACCCCAAATTGGGCTTCCTGAGGCTCCCATGACCAGCTTGCGCCCCTCTGGTTTACTACCTGTCATTCACCTTGAACTCTTTCTTAGTGGCAGTGCTCAGGATGTTTGTTGAACTAAACAGAAGACAGCCTAGATTTTGATTTAAAATAGAAATATCTGTAAATCTGCTCTCCAGCCCATGTTCCTTATGTGGCGGACTAGCCCTCCCACCACCCATCACTTGCCTGTCGGCCACACAACCTTCACAAAATTCTCCCCTTCTTTCCTCCTGCCTCCTAGTTTGGGAGCTCATCATCTCTCACTTGGAGGCTCCTCTGTCCCTGGATGCTCCAGGCAAGAACACTAGAGTGGGTTGCTATGCCCTCCTTCCGGGGATCCTCCTGACCTAGGGGTCTGCAAACCTGAATCTCTTGCTTCTAATGCATTGAAAGTAGATTCTGTACCCCCTGAGCCACCAGGGAAACCCATTTACTTTAGTACCCAAAGGTTATTTTCTGAATACACTACGACATGATACACTTCCAGAGGCTCTGCCATAAAGATAAAACTCAAGCTTCTTGGCATGACCATGGGGCCCTGTGCACATGTGTGTTACCCCTCGTCTCAGGCCATACTGCATGTGGTACCACAGGTACAGAATCGCTGGCTGCCTGGGTGCTTTGCTTTCCCTCTACCTGGAACACCCTTCCCCCTTTCCTTAGCCAGTCACACTCAGAATTATCCTTTAATTCAGGTGCATCTCTACATGCAGATTTCTCACAATGTTTTCAAAGCTGGTTTGCTCAAAATTCATCTGAAAGGAAACACGATAAAGACAGATCTCATCAAGTGTTCACCATTCGATTGGTCTAATTAAACCCATGTAACAATATAGGTCTAAAGCCCCAAATCTCCCCTTAAAGGACTAAATGTCTGGGTTCTTAATTCAGGGTCAACATAATCACCAACATTTGTTTCTTTTCCCTGATAATTCTTTCTTGGCCACTTGAACTTTGTCATTTTTCAAAATTAAAACCCTGAGTTCTTAAACCATTTGTACTTCAGGATTTATAATAGGAGACAGTTTTTGCTTGCTCTTGAGGGTTATGTTTGCAGGAGGTAGCTAATTCAAATATCTTGGTGCCTATCCCCTACGGCATCTCTTTCTCCCACACCAGGAGTGTTCAGACTCACTTTCTTAAAACTTGTCAGATCCAGATGAATTTGAGTGACGAACAGCAAAGTGAACAGAAACTCAACAAGGAAAAACTCCACACATAGCTATTACAACCATGAGACCATTTGATTTTATCTATGCAAGAAAATGTATTGGTAACTTTTCTTAATTAGGGTAATGTATTCATGGACATGTACAACATTATTCTGTATTCCTTCTTGTGTGTCTGAAATATTTCATAGAAAGAAAGACCTTTCCAGTAAAAATGGTTTCTTCATGTTCGACAAAAGGTGGGGAAGAGTCAGTCACTGGTCTTTCTCCTTTTGAGGGGCAGTGCCCTTTCACAGGCTAGTGGTATGTTACTGAGTCCTAGCTTGTACTGCTCACTGAATGACATTCATCTAGAGATTAATTGTTGGGGCAAGAAACAGCAACTTTATTCAGAAATCCTGCAGACCGAGAAGATAGTAGACTAATGTCCCAAGGAACCATCTAACCTGAGTTAGGATTCAGATTTCTTTTCTATATACCAAAGGGGAGGGGGTGTGACTAGTTGTTGCAAACTTCTTGATGTCAGAATCCTTTTTTTTGCCCTTGTCAAATAGGTCAGGCCACAATGTTCCTATAAACCACCACCAAGACAAATGTTATTCTCCGTTCTGCAACTTTCTCTATGAATGGAGACGAGTTATACATGTAAAAGCCAGAGCCTTGAGAATGGGGTATCCATATATTTCAGTCTACAGGCAACATTCTTAACTTAATACAAAAGCAATAGAATATGAAATGGATCCAATATGTAGTCAGATTTGTTCTTATTGCACTCAGGTGTTCAGTAAACAGTGAGTTTAAAGGGGTGGCTTTTCCCTGGTGGCTTAGACGGTAAAGAATCCACCTGCAATGCGGGAGACCTCAGTTCAATCCCTGGCTTGGGAAGATTCCAAGAAGGGAACGGCTACCCACTCCAGTATTCTTGCCTAGAGAATTCCATGGAGAGAGAAGCATGGCAGGCTATAGTCCATGGGATTGCAAAGAGTCTGACACAACTGAGGGGCTTTCGCTTTTCACCTGAAGATTTGGTAATTCTCAATGTGTTTGGATTAATTGGCATCAGTAATAGCCTTCCTCTTCAGGAATAAAAAAATGTATAAAGATTAAACCTTCGATAAGGTATGTGACACAACCTTATAATTGAGCCCCCCAAATGGATGGAAGCAGTCCATGAAGAAGAGCCTTCATCATTTTAATCATGGACAGCCATGATTAAAAGTGTTGGGAAAGAGGCTATTTAGTCTTATTCGGTAGAAGTACTCAGTCCTTGGATGAATCATGAGCAGTGAATAAATAACCTACAATTTTCCCTTCTGCATCCCTCTTTCATGGAGAAAAACCCAGTGTGAACTGGAAATGAATTTAAAGGTACTATACACGAATGAATAAATGAATAAACCAGAAGCCAACCAGAAGAGTTGATTTGCGACTGATTTGCCCTGCCTCTCCTTTGAGAACAGTGGGAGAAGTAAATGAGATTATGAGTGTAAAACGGTTTGGAAAACATGTCTCAGATTTCTATTCATGTAATCTCACTAGTCGGAGAAGGCAATGGCAACCCACTCCAGTACTTTGCCTGGAAAATCCCATGGACGGAGGAGCCTGGTGGGCTGCAGTCCATGGGGTCACTAAGAGTTGGACACGACTGAGCAACTTCACTTTCACTTTTCATTTTCATGCATTGGAGAAGGAACTGGCAACCCACTCCAGTGTTCTTGCCTGGAGAATCCCTGGTGGGCTGCCATCTCTGGGGTCGCACAGAGTCGGACACGACTGAAGCGACTTAGCAGCAGCAGCAGCAATCTCACTGGTGGTGGAGTGAGTGTCTAGGCCTCCTGATCATCAAATCTGCCCATGTACTACCAAGCCTCTTTACGTCTCAGAGAAGCAAAAGTACAGCCCAAGATCTTAAACAAAGTGGACAAGATTACAAACCACACCTGGAGCCCAATTCTCTTACATCAAAGTCCCTTTTCCAAGTGCAGCCCTGAAGTGCTGGTTCCTTGTGTCCCGGATACTGAGGATGGTCACGACCCAAGCACAACAGTTACAACCACATTCCCTGATGTCCCAGCCACTCACTATTAAACTGTGTAACTCATTCAATTTACTCAAGCCGCTGGAGATGCCCCAGTAAAAACTCCAAACTAATCCTTTAGCTGTCATGAATATATGAAACAGGAACACAAATGTCTTAACAAGCAATGGCAATATGCTGACTATCAAAACTTTGGAGGCTTGTTGTTAACTACTAATAATACTCTTTATAAAAATGTTATTGCATGGTATATAAAATATATCTGAATAAAGTTGCTAAAATGGATGAACTGATGTTGCCATTTATAAAGTATAACATACACATTTTGAAATAGAAAATGCATTGTTGTAAAACTTAAGCTCTTTATTTACTATAACACAGAACATTTTATTTTTAGACATCAGTGGGTTTGATTTTGTTACATTCTCACTTATTCAGCGAAAAACAAAAGTCAGGAAAATCCCATGGTGACTAGTAGTAACCTATCAGGAAATGAGAGCAAGCATGTAGACCATTCTTTGTTTGGATTGATGTTAAATCAACTGATCAGTAAAGCCTTTCTTTCTAATAATTAGGACAGATTCCGTTGCAAAGAGTGTTGGACTAGGAGTCCTCTAGAAATAAAGGCTTTCACTTTATACATGGAATAGTCACAAAATATAGATAGCTTACTTTGACTCAATTGGATTTGTTCATCCTAAACTGCCATGAGATTCAGAGAAATGGATATTTTCTCGTATGTTGTGCAACAGTTTCTTCAAATATCTGCTCATGCCCAGTTAAACTAACAAGATATTCAGACACTCCATCATCTCAGTGTGGGACACAGAGGTGGCCACATCCATCATACACACATATATAATTAGGAGACTTGGGGAATATGCTAAGAGGGCAAGAAATCATTTGCTTCTTCGGTTATGCTTTAGTGAAGAATATACATTTCTTGGTAACCAGCCAATCAGTTTTGGAAATAATATCAGACCATGACCCAGTAAAGTCTAACAGCCTATCCCTTGCTTACATGCACCATTAGAGCCTGTCGCCAATCACCAGCCATCTCTCTCAGGCATACTTTCCTTTCTCTGGAAGCAGAAATACCCCAAAATAAATTTGCCCTTCTCCAGAAAAAACACACTCCCCATTCAACAGCAAATCCTGATCCAAAGAAAAAATTAATTCAGGCAGGCAATTTTGATCTCTTAGAAAACTTTCCTTAAAAATGACAAATGTGTGTGATGGTAAAGCCATCCAGTATGTCTGCATGCTGCCTTATTAAATTAAAAACACTTGATTTATTTATACAATGTCTTCAATGGCTTACAGATTAGGATCCTAGAAACAATACATGTCTTATAGCAAAAAATATACATATAAGAATCCACCTATAGTTTATATAAATGATGAAATGCTTCTGAATATATCTATATATCTATATATGTACACATATATACTCTGTGTGTGTGTTTGCAGAATCAGCACACAAATACTGCAGTCTTTCATTGGCTCTTCCACTTCAGTGTCAAGGACACTAGGTTCAAAGTCTGAAGGAATAGAACAAAGGTCACCGCTGAGGACAGAGGACTGGCTTGATGCACCTTCCTTTGTGAAGGACCAAATTTGCTGGGCAGTGACACCCAGCAACGCACGGCTTATTGCAGGGGCCGATCTCATTCCAGTTGTCACAGGTCTTGGCACATCCTGGGCCACAGGTATCATACACAGCCCCATGCTTACACTGGGTGGCTGGAAAAGAGAGGAGATGAAGGTGAGATGTGAGCAAACAGCCAGGTTAATTCACCCTCAGCCCCATGCCATTCCCACAGGCTCATGTCACTCATGGCACAGGTCTCCCCACAGCTCAGGTGCACACCTGCCTCCTAACAAAAGAAGAAGAACCCAGCACTTCCCAGACACTCTGGGAATCACCTGCATCTGGAAAAACATGAAACATCCACCTGCTGAGCCAGTGAACTTCAAAATGAAAGGAAATGAGAAAGTTTTATTCCCAGATAGGAAAGACCATACATTAGTAAAGCTACATGTAAATCTACGGGTTACCTAGGTATTGAGAATGGTATGAAAAGTGAACTCCAAATAGTTCTTTCAGTTGTTGAGCTGCAATGAATAGGAATCATTGTTGCAACTACCTTGCTATTCAGATATACAGAATTACACATACAGGAGATGCGGTTTTGATCCCTGGGTTGGGAAGATTCCCTGGAGTAGGACATGGCAACTCATTTCAGTATTCTTGCCTGGGAAATTCCATGGATAGAGGAGCCTGGTGGGCTACAGTCCATGAGGTTGCAAAGAATCTGACACGACTTAGCGACTAAACACTACCACCACCAACTCATACAGGAAAAAAATCTGCCAAGGATATTAGAAATGTGTGACATACTTTAATCTAGTTACCATGTGTTGAATTAATCAATTTGAAACTAGTTAGAGCAAGAGATGGGTAGAGCCCAACAGAGAAAAATTAGATGTGTGACTGGGGAGAGGGAAGTAGCTGGCTGGCTGGTCAGAGAATATGAAAATGATGGTGTAGCCAAATCATAGCAATTTACTATCTTTGTTCAGTTGGAGCTGAAATGATTTTGACAGTATTCTGAAACTTACCAAAAATTCATGAATAGATTTGTCAGAAAAAAAAATACTGCCAGCATTCTGGAAGTTTTATGACACGCAGACTTTTCCATCTGAGTTACTTCCAATGACAATCAAAAGTGGCACCCCTCATTCTCAGGAGGAGGGATGTTGACACATGTAAGAATTTAGAAGAATCGTCTTGAAGAATAGTAATAACCGTCCAAACTCCATCTGTAGCTGTTTTTGTCTTCAGTTCATGGCACACAGCTCCTAGAACACCTGGAAATCTCCAGAGTGTTTGTATGCCAATAGGGCTGGTGGTTGGGGTCCCCAGACAGCTTCAGAATGGGGACTGCTCACCAGAAAGACCAAAGCATGATTAAAGGCTCAGAACTTTCAGCACTTTTTGCCAGGGATGCAGACAGGGACTGGATATTGAGATTATCACTTTCAGTCAATGATTTAATCAACTATGCCTACATAGGGACTGCTGCTACCGCTGCTAAGTCGCTTCAGTCGTGTCTGACTCTGTGTGACCCCATAGACGGCAGCCCACTAGGCTCCTCTGTCCCTGGGATTCTCCAGGCAAGAATACTGGAGTGGGTTGCCATTTCCTTCTCCAATGCATAAAAGTGAAAAGTGAAAGTGAAGTCGCTCAGTCGTGCCCGGCTCTTAGCGACCCCATCTCCATACAAATCCCTAAATGACTAACGACAGGGTTCAGAAAACTTTGGAACAGGAGGACTCACTGAGGTGCTGGGATTATGGTGTCCCCGCTCTATCAGGACAGAAGCTCTTGTGTTTGGGGGACACTTCTGGAACCCACTCTCTGTGCCTCTTTATCTGGCTGTTCATTTGTATCCCTTATAATAAACGGCTCAGACAGTTTATTAGAGAATTCCAGCTGCAATGCAGGAGACCCAGGTTCAACCTCTGGGTTGGGAAGATGCCCTGGAATAGAAACTCACTCCAGTATTCCTGCCTGGAGAATCCTAAGGACAGAAGAGTCTGGCAAGCTATAATCCATGGAGTAGCCAAGAATAGGACACAACTGAGCAACCAACACTTTCACTTTACTTTCAAGAGTAGATAAGGGTTTTTCAGAGTTTTGTGAGCCCTTCTAGAAAATGATTAAGCCCAAAAGAGAAGGAGGCTGTGAGAACAGCTCTCTGCCCCTACACTGTAGCCAAGTGGAGCAGAGAGAGGGTAACCTAGGGACTCAGTACTTGGCAACCAGCATCTGAAATGAGGTGTCTTATGGGACTGAGCCCTTAAACCTGTGGAGGTTGATGCTAACTCTGGGCAGTTAATCTCAAAACTCTACTCAATGTCCTATGGTGACCTAAATGGGAAGAAAATCCAAAAAAGAGTGGATATAAGTATACATATAGCTGATTCAGGCTTCCCTGGTAGCTCATCTGGTAAAGAATTTGATTGCAATGCAGGAGGCCCTGGTTTGATTCCTGGGTCAGGAAGATCCCCTGGAGAAGGGATAGGATACCCACTCCAGTATTCTTGGGCTTCTCGTGGCTCAGTCAGTAAAGAATCGGCCCACAATGCGGGAGACCTGGGTTTGATCCCTGGGTTGGGAAGACCCCCTGGAGGAGGTCATGGCAACCCACTCCAGTATTCTTGCTTGAAGAATCCCCATAGACAGAGGAGCCTGGTGGGCTTCAGTCCATGGGGTTGCAAAGAGTCAGACATGACTGAACAACTGAGCACAGCACACAGCGGATTCACTTTGCTATGCAGTAGAAACTAACACAACGTTGAAAAGCAGCTAACTTCTTGCAGACACCTTCTCACTCTTGGGCTTCTTTATCTTCTCTTTAACACTAAAGGTTCAAATTGCCTCCAAGACCCTTTCCGTGACATTCTTTTCTCTTCTCATTAATTCTCTTCTCCTACCTTCCCTTCTTCTTTCTTCCCTTCCCTCTCTTTCTCTATCAGTTATTAAATATTAGCTCTAATTTCCAGTCAAAACACTCTGAAGTTGATTATCATTAGCTTGGATTCTCTCCCCAAACCAATCATTTTTCCAAATCTTAATTCAAACATCACCTCCTTCAAGTAGCTTCCTGGATCTCTCCAAGATACCCTTCCCTGCTCTGCATCCAACAGCACTTCTCACATTACAGTTACCTGCTTACTTGTTTTAATCTCCCAGTTATGTGCATCTGTGGGCTTCCACTGTGGCTCAGCTGGTAAAAAATCCACCTGTAATGCGGGAGACCTGGGTTCGATCCCTGGGTTGGGAAAATCCCCTGGAGAAGGCAACCCACTCTAGTATTCTGGCCTGGAGAATTCCATGGACTCTATACTCCATGGGGTCGCAAAGGGTCGGACACCACTGAGGGATTTCATCTCACTGTGCATCTGTAGCTCCTATTTGGAGACCTTCGCAAGAGTCTCCTAAGGGTCTTTTAAAAGACATATATTCCTCAGTCCCTTCCCTAAAGATTTTTGCTCTGTGTCTACAGCGGAGCCTTGGGCAGCTGTAAATTTTAAAGGTTCCAGGGGTCACTATAACAAGCACCCTTGCTTGAACAGAATGAACCACCAAAGCTAGGGCTCCTGAGGGCAGAGTCCTTGTCTTCCATGATGTAAAGTTCTGGCACAAGGCCAAGCAGAGAGGAGCAGCTTAATAAATGCCTGTGCCTGTTGGATGATGATTTAATCTTAATGAAGTTCCATCCATCATCTTGATTCCCAATTTGGATTACATTTGGCTGGCCTTGAGTTCATTTTCCACTCTGCTGCTTCCAGAATGCCTCTTTCAACTCACTTTTCGCTCCAGATACTTTATTCCCCTCAGATCTCGCAAAGATCCCTCCTACTATGAAAACTCGGCAGATTTCCTGTCTCTTTCACCCACGTTCTTTCCTTTTCCCTCCTTCTCCTACAGACATGTGTTCCCCCATGTCTTTTCCTCTCTCTGACCTCTCAAGTCTTTCTTCTAACTGCACATGTACTTTCCTACTGCTTCTCTGTGACATCTTACCTTCGACTACTGAACAGATATTTTCCTCACCATTTGTTAGGTAGAAAATGCAGAACTACTAGGGGAAAAGTGGATTATTTTCACCATTGCTATTCAATTCAAATTAAATCAATAAACATTTACTGAGTATCTACTATGGGGCAGGCATCCTCTTAGGCCAGGGAATCCGATGTGAATCAGATATCATCTCTGAGGTTTAGTCTCAGGAGCCAGGACTTAAAACCAAATGGGTGATTTAAGTCAGTTCTAATGAGGTGGATGAACCTATAACCTATTATACAGAATGAAGTAAGTCAGAAAGAGAAAGATAAATATCATATTCTAACGCATGTATATGGAATCTAGAAAAATGATACTGAAGAATTCTAACGCATGTATACGGAATCCAGAAAAATGGTACTGAAGAATTTATTTACAGGGCAGCAATGGAGAAACAGACATAAAGAATAGACTTATGGACATGGGGAGAGGGGATGCGAGGGTGAGATGTATGGGAAAAGTCGCATGGAAACTTACATTACCATATGTAAAATAGATAACCAATGGGAATTTGCTCTATGGCTCAGGAAACTCAAACAGGGGTTCTGTACCAACCTAGAGAGGTGGGATGGGGAGGGAGATGGGAGGGATGTTTAAAAGGGAGGGAATATATGTATACCTATGGCTTATTCATGTTGAGGTTTGACAGAAAACAACAAAATTCTGTAAAGCAATTATCCTTCAATAAAAAAATAAATTAAAAAAAAAAAAACAAATGGGTGAAGGAGACACAGAAATGGATTCCTAATTAAATGCAAGATGAACACATTAGAGAGTAAGAATGAAGTACAGTGGATCAGTAAGAGAGACATCAACTCAACATTGAGGTCTGGTTAGGGATTAAGATAGGCTTGATAAAGGACAGAAATGGTATGGACCTAACAGAAGCAGAAGATATTAAGAAGGGGTGGCAAGAATACACAGAAGAACTGCACCAAAAAGATCTTCACGACCCAGATAATCACGATGGTGTGATCACTCACCTAGAGCCAGACATCCTGGAATGTGAAGTCAAGTGGGCCTTAGAAAGCATCACTACAAACAAAGCTAGTGGAGGTGATGGAATTCCAGTTGAGCTATTTCAAATCCTGAAAGATGATGCTGTGAAAGTGCTGCACTCAATAAGCCAGCAAATTTAGAAAACTCAGCAGTGGCCACAGGACTGGAAAAGATCAGTTTTCATTCCAATCCCAAAGAAAGGCAATGCCAAAGAATGCTCAAACTACCACACAATTGCACTCATCTCACACGTTAGTAAAGTAATGCTCAAAATTCTCCAAGCCAGACTTCAGGAATATGTGAACCGTGAACTTCCAGATATTCAAGCTGGTTTTAGAAAAGGCAGAAGAACCAGAGATCATATTACCAGTATCTGCTGGATCATTGAAAAAGCAAGAGAGTTCCAGAAAAACATCTATTTCTGCTTTATTGACTATGCCAAAACCTTTGACTGTGTGGATCACAAGAAACTGTGGAAATTCTGAAAGAGATGGGAATACCAGACCACCTGACCTGCCTCTTGAGAAATCTGTATGCAGGTCAGGAAGCAACAGTTAGAACTGAACATGGAACAACAGACTGGTTCCAAATAGGAAAAGGAGTACATCAAGGCTGTATATTGTCACCCTGCTTATTTAACTTATATGCAAAGTACATCGTGAGAAACACTGGGCTGGAGGAACAAGCTGGAATCAAGATTGCCGGGAGAAATATCAATAACCTCAGATATGCAGATGACACCACCCTTGTGGCAGAAAGTGAAGAGGAACTAAAGACCCTCTTGATGAGAGTGAAAGAGGAGAGTGAAAAAATTGGCCTAAAGCTCAACATTCAGAAAACTAAGATCATGGCATCCGGTCCCATCACTTCGTGGTAAATAGATGGGGAAACAGTGGAAACAGTGTCAGACTTTATTTTTGGGGGCTCCAAAATCACTGCAGATGGTGACTGCAGCCATGAAATTAAAAGACGCTTACTCCTTGGAAGGAAAGTTATGACCAACCTAGATAGCATATCAAAAAGCAGAGACATTACTTTGCCAACAAAGGTCCATCTAGTCAAGGCTATGGTTTTTCAGTGGTCATGTATGGATGTGAGAGTTGGACTGTGAAGAAAGCTGAGCGCTGTAGAATTGATGCTTTTGAACTGTGGTGTTGGAGAAGACTCTTGAGAGTCCCTTGGACTGCAAGGAGATCCAACCAGTCCATTCTAAGGGAGATCAGTTCTGGGTGTTCATTGGAAGGACTGATGCTGAAGCTGAAATTCCAATACTTTGGCCACCTCATGTGAAGAGCTGACTCACTGGAAAAGACCTTGATGCTGGGAGGGATTGAGGGCAGGAGGAGAAGGGGACAACAGAGGATGAGATGGCTGGATGGCATTACCGATTCGATGGACATGAGTTTGGGTAGGCTCTGGGAGCCTTGGTGATGGACAGGGAGGCCTGGCATGCTGCAATTCATGGGGTCGCAAAGAGTCAGACATGACTGAGCAACTGAACTGAACTGAACTAGGGATTTAGGAAGACTTCAGAAAATGGATCCCACTTAGATCTTAAAAGATGACAAGACACTGCTAGACAGACAATGGCAGAAGTTTTCCAGGCAGAGAGAGAGCATGGTGCCAGGGGAGGGAGTGGGGGAGCAAAGAGGGTGCAATCAGCAACAATAAGGAGCCATGACCCAATCATAAACTGGAGGATCCTTGGTTTGTTGGAGGAGAAGCAAGGAATTTGAGAATGAGAGTGGGAGGAGACAAAGGCAGAGAGGTGGGCAGGGGCTGTAATCCTTGAGGGAGTCTTAGAAGGGTTTTAGGGGGATAATATGATTAAATTTGCCTTCAATTTGGCACAACTTTTATATAATCCTAGAAAGTTAATCCTGACTTGGATCTTGTTTTATCCTCCATGCATCCAATATTTTTCAAACTTGTAAAAGGCAAACAATACTGACAACATAAATGTTATCTGTTTATACATGTGCATTTGAAAAGGTTTCATTTGATTAAATACATGTTTTAAAAACTAGAAAATTACCAGAGTGGTTAGGGTTGTGCTTGTGCTCAGTCATTTCAGTTGTGTTCTACTCTTTGCAACCCTATGGACTGTAGTCCACCAGACTCTTTAGTCCATGGGATTCTCCAGGCAAGAATACTGGAGTGGGTTGCCATGCCCTCCTCCAGGGGATCTTCCTGACCCAGGTATTGAACCCAGGTCTCCTGCATTACAGGCAGATTCTATACAGCTGAGCCACCAGGGAAGTCTGTGGCTAGGGTTAGCAGGTATATATTCTTAAGTGCTATTCTGTAAAGCATGCAAGGAGCATTACGTGTTACTTTATGTGGTGCCCCATGAAGGCATTACGTGTTGGCATTATCAATAGTTAGCAAGCATAGATTTGTGCCCTTTGGACTCAGCTGTTCCCACAACCCCCTTCTGTGCTGAAGGTTACAGTGCTGACCTTATCTCCTAACCTTTATAGGAGATGTCTAGTCACCAGAGGATATCAGTGTGTGTAAGTAGAGCAGAGGTGCTGCAGGCAAGGGGCTAGAATCACCTGAAGTCTGCTGAATAAAGCAAGGAGGAAACTCCCCACAGAAGCCAGCAGATTATCTCATCTGCTGCAGAAATACACACACCACTTTGAATACCTCCGAATCTTTCCCACTTATAAAATGTATTCCTGAAAAGTTCAGTGACAATTAGCAGGAAATCTGCTAAGGATGGCAAAGTAAGATGCAGGAGCAAGACCATAGGAAAATTATTGAGTCAAAAGGTACCAAGTAACAAAGATTAGGAACAGGTGAATAGAAATTGGAAAGGTCCACACAACATAACATAACAGCAGAAGATAAGATGGTTAGAGAGCATCACTGACTCAACAGACATGAATCTGAGCAAACTATGAGAGAGAGTGGAAAGCAGAGGAGCCTCGTGTGCTATAGTCCACAGGGTCCCAAAGAGTTGGACAAAATGACTTAGTGACTGAATGACAACAAACACAACAAATATTTCAATAAATTAGTTGACGCTAATATAAATACACAAATAAATATATACTCATATGTAAATATATATATATAAATTTTTAACTCATATTTTTGTTTCTATTTTACAACTAATGTTTATTCTTACAATAGGCTGACTTTTTTTTTTACAGTGTACTTGCTTTTTTGTGCTCTCCTAATAATTAAGAACAGGGGCTATAATGCAAACTGAGCTGGGTTTGAGTCCTAGCTTTCTCACTTTCTAGCTGTGTGATTTTTAGCAAATTACTTAAATATTCTAAGCCTTAATGTCCTTTACTGTAGAATGTGGGTAATATGGAGTGGGGATTAAATAAGATAAATACGATAAAAAAAATTAAATAAGATAAAATAAAGTGCCAGAATACTCCTTGGGGCAAAGGAGGTGCTTAGAAAATAGTACATATTAATATAAATGTTTATTATTAAACTTTTATAGACCTTCACAATAGCCCTCTGCATATCATATTGTGTTTAGTAATTCCTGTACTAAACTAGAGTTTCATTAGTCCTTCTCACCACAGCTGATGGGCATACACTATGTGGTAGTAGTCATGGTAATACTAAAATCCAGCCTTCTGAGAGATGTCACGTGTTCATTCAGAGATTCTTGCTTGGCTGGCTTATCTATTCAATGTACATGCTTTTTACTCTGGAAGATTTCTCTTCTCTATATTAAGTGGTTTTAAGTGCTGTCATAAGTCAAAAGATCTGAGAGCTAAAAAAACAAGTAAAGAGTATTCTTAGAGTCTTCAATATTCCAGATGAAACAGAAATGAATCTACTGAGAGATGCTGCACATCTCCATAAATACCAACTGTCAATCTGTGGAAGTTCAGTGTGTATGGGTGCGTGTGTGTGTGTGTGTGTGTGTGTAAAATGGTCCCCTGCAACCAAACATTGACAGTTACACTTCACTCAGATGGTTCCACTAATTTTAAGTGGTAAATGGAACCTTTCAGAAGTCATATTCCCTTTCCATAAGAAAAGTAATTTAGCTACTGAGATTCAGTCCCTGAAATCAGGATCCTGGGACAGGAGGAAAGTGTAGTCCTCAAATGCACTGGGTGTACTGAACTGGTGTTAAATATAGCTCAGCATGAGTAAGAGAGGGTTCACATATTCTGTATCTGATATGATCCTTGTCACAGCATCATAGCTAATAAAATTAACAAAGTTCTGCTGAGCTCAACATTACACCAGGATGAATGGCTGGGCCTTGAGTCCACATATTTTATTCATTTCCTGGTAGATTCAAGGGAAAGTGTTAGTTGTGTCTGACTCTTTGCGACCCCAAGGACTGTAGCTCACCAGGCTCCTCTGTTCATGGGATTCTCCGGGCAAAACTACTGGAGTGGGTAGCCCTCCCTTCTCCAGGGTACCTTCCCGACCTAGGGATCGAACCTAGATCTCCTACACTGCAGTCAGATACTGAGTCTCCAGGGAAAATTCAAGGGAAAGAGGACTCAAAGTAGAGAAAAGGAGACAGGCATATTCAAGGTGTGCTGGAAGGACCAAGTCTCTCAAAACCCTGCCCTTCCTATACTACCCTGCACTGAGGAGGGAGGTCAGTCATTTACTCGCACGTTTCAGGAGCCTCAGTCACACCTTAATATGAGTTTGTATCACCTCAGCCCTCCTCTGGAAAGGCAGCATTGATAAAGAGGCACTCTTGCCATGGAAAGGGAACTCAGACATAGATTGGACTTGGGTTTTCAGAGGAGAGAGCAAATAAAAGGGTTTGAGTGCTTTCTAAGGACATAGATTAGTGACTGTGTCAAGGGGTGGCTTCGGGAAGCTTTAGTGATCCCTAAACCCTCATCATTCTACTCCCCCAAAGCTACACATTAAGCATACAAGTTAACTTCGTGGTTTCAACTCTGACTGCAGGTCAGAACCACTGGAGAGGTTTCAAGTGATACACAAGACCAGTTAAAGCAGGATATCTGGGCTTGGGGCCCAGCCATAGTTTCCTGGTTTATATTTAAACTCCCAGAATGACTCCAATGTCGAGCAGATTGAGATCCACCATCTAAGTGAACATGATGTCCATGCCCTGAAAATAAGACTCAAGGCAATTCTTCCAACCAGCTGACCACCCTTGCCCTCTACCAATGTATATATTAAAGCTAGCAGTGCCATGAACTGCCTTCTTTTCCAATTTTGGAGTTAAGTTTTCTCAGATTCATGTAGAATGTTGCAAACCCCAGGCTTTCTGTTCTAGGCAAATCTGGTCCTTTAAAGAAAAACATTTGTCAACCCTTGTAGCAAATCACAGTCATCTCATCTTGCGTCTAAGAGTAGCATTACTACTGACTATCTTGTAAGAGTTGCACACTCTTCTAGATGTTTTACATACATATCACTAATGCTTATAACTCTGCAGAGTAGATACTACTATAAATTTCCAAAATATATCTAGAATCTCTCTTCCTCCTCCACACACTGCCTCCTTCTTAATCCGAGCCACCATCATTTTGTCATTCTGACTTCTGCAACAGCCTCTTGCTTTCAAGCTATTCAATGTATTCTCTACACAGGGTGGTCTTTGAAAAGCAGAAGGAAGGTTGCTTAAAGTCCATCAGTGGCTTCCATCCTTCTTGGAAAAAAAGCTAGACTCCTTTTCAAGACCTGCGAAGTCCTGCATGATTCAGCTCCAGCTTCAACTCCACTCTCATCTTGAGCCTTTCTTTCCCTTGCTTACTGTGCTCATACTGACTCACTTCCTGTTTGAGAGCTGCTATCTTATTCAAATATGATTCTTCCACATAGAGCTCTTGCCCTGACTCCCTTCAGTTCTACAATATGCAGCTGGACTATCACCTCCAAAGAACAGTCTTCTCTCCTCACCATTTAAGTAGCCACCCACTCTGGCTCCATGTTTTCTTTTGCTCTGCTCTATTTGTTTCCTTCACCATACTCACCACACTTAGCAAGTATTTATTGTAGAGTTACTAGTTTCGTCTGGTTCTCCCACTGGGCCAGCGGCACTTCAATGGCAGGGATCTCACCCCATCTCTCATAGTCACCAAAGTACCCACAGTGCTTTCTTCAATGCCTGGTACTTAGCCATTTTGTAAAAAATATTTCTTGGATGAACAAAGAATCCCATTTTACAGATATCAAATAAACTAAGGAAGTTGCCTGAGATCAAAGCGCTATTAATGACAATTACAGCAATCTGTCTCTCAGAAGGAAAAGAACATTTTACTGGTGTTTGTATAGCAGTTTCTCTTTCTCAAAATAAAAAATCACACAGGAAGCAACAGTTAGAACTGGAGATGGAACAACAGACTGATTCCAAATAGGAAAAGAAGTATGTCAAGGCTGTATATTGTCACCCTGCTTATTTAAATTATATGCAGAATACATCATGAGAAACACTAGGCTGGAAGAAGCACAAGCTGGAATCAAGATTGCCGGGAGAAATATCAATAACCTCAGATATGCAGATGATGCCACCCTTATGGCAGAAAGTGAAGAGGAACTAAAAAGCCTCTTGATGAAGGTGAAAGAGGAGAGTGAAAAAGTTGGCTTAAAGATCAACATTCAGAAAACTAAGATCATAGCATCTGGTCCCATCACTTCATGGGAAATAGATGGGGAAACAGTGGAAACAGTGTCCAACTTTATTTTTGGGGGCTCCCAAATCACTGCAGATGGTGATTGCAGCCATGAAATTAAAAGATGCTTACTCCTTGGAATGAAAGTTAAGATCAACCTACAAAGCATATTAAAAAGCAGAGACATTACTTTGCCAACAAAGGTCCATCTAGTCAAGGCTATGGTTTTTCCAATAGACATGTATGGATGTGAGAGTTGGACTATAAAGAAAGCTGAGCACCAAAGAATTGATGCTTTTGAACTGTGGTGTTGGAGAAGATTCTTGAGAGTCCCTTGGACTGCAAGGAGATCCAACCAGTCCATCCTAAAGGAAATCAGTCTTGGGTGTTCATTGGAAGGACTGATGTTGAAGCTGAAACTCCAATACTTTGGCCACCTGATGTGAAGAGCTGACTTATTTGGAAAGACCCTGATGCTGGGAAAGATTGAGGGCAGGAGGAGAAGGGGATGACAGAGGATGAGATGGTTGGAAGGCATCACCGACTCAATGGACCTGAGTTTGGGTAGGCTCCGGGAGTTGGTGATGGACAGGGAGGCCTGGCGTGCTGCAGTTCATGGGGTTGCAAAGTGTCGGATACGACTGAGCAACTGAACTGAACTGAACTGAACTATCCTGAAAACCTTAAATGACTGTAACTGTCCTGGATCTCCTTTGTTCCATACGTAACCTAAACTATAGCAATGACTATCCCTGTGCTAAGCACATCAAGCTGGTAGCTTGAGGTTAAGAGGATTTTGCACCAGTGTAAATCCTTAAATTGTGCAAATGTGCTCATCCCAAAGCACTTCTCTTAAACATTTTCTATCCTGCCCAGTGAGAAGTTCCTGTGTTTTATCAAGTTGAAATCCAGCTGGGCCACTGATAATGCCAAGGGGGGATGTGACCATTCACCTATCATCAAATTCTCTTTTATTGCTATCTTGGAAATGGCTACCCACTCCAGTATTCTTGCCTGGAGAATTCCATGGACAGAGGGCCTCGCGGGTGACAGTCCATGGGGTTGCAGAGTCAGACACGACTTAGCGACAAGCATGTTACTAGCTTGGGCACTGGAGTTGAGTTTCTGATGGTTGGATCTGCCAGAAATTTCTCACCTGCACAGTTCTGCTGTGGCTCCCAGTGGACACGGATGCCCTCTCTCTGGCAGGCCCGGGTATATGCCAGGAATGATTCGCAGTAACAGTTTTTATGGACTGGACATTCACACATGTCTGTCACGCAGGACCTAAGGGACCAACAGAAAGAAGTGAACATTCAAAAATATCAAATACCAAGTTTTCTAAATACAACTTGAAGAAAAGCAGTAGGTGAGTAAATGTCAAACCTTGTCCAGACATTAAAGGCTTCTATTTTAAATTGGAAACCTAAAAATGATATAAAAAATACTTCATGAAACCTTAGTGGATACCTCTGAATAATGTGACATCAGTTTCCTTTTCTTCTAGAGCAGGACTAGTCAATAGAACTTTCTTAATGATAGAAATACTCTATAGTCTCCACTGTCCAAAGTTATAGCCACTCATCATATCTGGTCAATTAGCACTTGAAACGTATCCAGTGTGAATGAAAAACCAAATTTTTTATTTGATTGAATTTTAATTAATTTAGATGTAAACAGTTACAAATGTCTATTTGTTATCATGTTGGGAACACAGCTCTTAGAATATACCCCTATTCAAGGTGCTGCCATTTTGTGAGTAGCTCTGATATATGAATAATAAGCTCTATTACAATATAACTGAAATAGAGACCAATTTGATGACAGCATCAAATCTCTTGGCTTTCTGAAGACATTCAATTAGGATTCACTTTTCCAGATCTTAGAATCTTAGTCTTTTGAGAATCACTGAACCTTGTTCTTTAGAACGTGGGGTGACAAATTCCAAATAAAGCAAAACTTTCAGGCCACTAATTAGACTGAAAGATATAGGAGATTGAGCCAAGGTCCTTGTTTGCTTTTTACCGAGTCGCTCAGTTGTGTCTCTTTGCAACCCCATGGACTGCAGCTTGCCAGGTTCTTCTGTCCATGGAATTTTACAGGCAAGAATACTGGAGTGGGTTGCCATTTCCTATTCTGGGCAATCTTCCCGACCCAGGGATCAAACCTACATCTCTTGTATCTAGGTAGGTTGATTCTTTACCACTAGTGCCACCTGGGAAGTGCCTAAGGGGCTCAAGTTTAAATATGGAAATGATTGGCCAGGATGTAAAGAGAACTGCAGTGTGTTTCAAACACAAACTAATATATTTTCAAACACATTGACCTTGGAGACATAATAACCTCACATTGGACTATGACGTTACAGTTTACAAAGGCCTTTCTCATTCTGTTATGAGTGCTAAAGAGGACATAGCACAGTCCCTGCTTTATTAATTAAAAAAAAAGTCATTCTATAAACAGGCCCAAAGTCACATTAGTAAGTGACAAAAAAGTGAACTAAGTTACATCTCCTGAGACTAGTGCTCTTTTCCCAGCAAGTTTTGTTGTTGTTGTTTTAGTTGCGAAGTTGTTTCTGACTCCTTTGCAACACCATGGACTGTCTCCTCTGTCCATAGGATTTCCCAGGCAAGAATACTGGAGTGGGTTGCCATTTCCTTCTCCAGGGGATATTCCCAACCCAGGACAATGAACCCAAGGGGTGTACTGCATTGGCAGACAGAGTCTTTATCATTGAGTCACACAGAAGCCCTGCAGCAAGTTTATTGCCTAACAATTCTGACTTAACATTTTACACAAGACACCCAAGATTAGACTTATTTTTTTCATACTCTGTTCAGTGAAACCACTTCTTTACAGAATCTAATTCAAGGCTGGAAGCAGAAAAAATACTATTCAAGATTATAAATAGCACTGATGATCTTGAAAAGTGATCAGGACATGGTCATCCAGTGTTCTTACACAAGCATTCCCTCTTGGTGTGAGATGTGTACACACCTGATTACAGAGAGTGACCAGCTTGCTCTGGGTAGAATTGCCTGCTCTGAACAAGAATTAAATGGCAGAAACCATGTTAAAAGATCAATAGACTCACCGTGTACTTTCAAAGTTATTACATTTCAACACTCAAGGCCACAGCCTTGGGAAATGGGAACTAAGCTGGAACAAAAGAGGAACAAGTCTGAAACCTCAAGAGTGCTTTCATTTCATCCAAAGAGAGATTGTTTGATGCCTGATACTTAGGACACAATAATCAGGACAGAAAAACTGCTCTCTCTGCTTTCTGTAATAATCAAAGCTGTAATTCTTAATACCTTCTCCACTTGTATTACAGAAAACCTGTGAAATCATGTTCAACCCTTTCTAATATTAGACACGCATGTTGTGTCTTTAAAGTAATGTGGAGCCTCCAGGTTTCCAAGAAAAGACAAATAAAGCCTGTCCTTACAACAGCCACTGAATGTCTGGGGAGGAACCCTCCTCAACATTATTTCCTCTATTGTTTCAATTTTCATTTCAGACTGACCCACGCCCACCACATCAGCACCACTTTTGGCTGCTCCCGTCCTACCCTCCAAGTCCACTTCTGCTTCACATGTTTCTCACCGACTTTCCTGGCCCAAGGGTGTGGGAACCCTTGCTGTCGTACTCAACTCCCACTGGCATGACATGAAGGGGGTGGGACCTCAGGAACCTGGTAAAATGGTGGCACTTTTTTGGGAAAAACCTCAACCAGAGCAAATGCACCCTCTGATTTGAAAGAATGTCTAATGTAATTCTATAAAACTGTTTGGACAGTCAGCAAACAAAATTTAATTTGTTTGTGTGAAAGGACTGCTGGCCAGTGTTTTCCTTCTTTTCTCTATATTTCTACCGGTTGTTGTATGAAGCTATTTATACAATTTAAAATAAATTATGAACAGCTCAATCCAATTCACTGAGACTGCTTAGAGAAACGTTCAAAGCACATATTTAATAATTGCTATGTACACATAATCTACCCTACCCACAGACTACTCTGGACTCTCAGACACAATCAATAATACATCTACCTTTTAAAACTAAGGAAGATTTGAGCTTCTTCTATTACTTGGCACTCATGAGAAACAACATTTGAGGGAAAAATGTTTGTCAAAGTCAGTTCTTGACTTGAAATGTGTCACATATTTTTAAAGGCTTGAAAGATGTGTCTTTTCACAGAAGTTAAAACTATAAGATGTCTTTTTTCACTTGTCAAGTTGACTTTTACACAAAATTGTACCTAGATTTTGTAAGAGAATGAAGAAATAGACAGTCCATACTCTGCTGGCAAAAGTGTAAAAGTGTAGCTCTTATGTTGAGCACTTTGCTCTACTCAGCCTTTACATGAATTATCACATTTACTCCATACAGAACCAGATATGAGGCAGGTGATACTACCAGCCCACTTAACAGATAGGGAAACTGAAGCCTGGAGATGTTAACTATATCCCCAAGGTCACGTGGCTGATGACAGATTCAGAACTTCAGAACCAGGACTGTAACTCAGGCCTTTCTAATCTCAACTCTCATGTTCTTAATAACATTAGAAGATCTTTCTACAGAGTAACTTGGCAATACTTACAAATAGCCCTAAGAAACATTTTTATCCTGATAAGGAAATTTCACACCTAAGGAAATAGTAACTCATATGGTTTATATACAGGGGTGTCATCACAATACTATTAAAATGGAAAAAAAAAGAAATAACCTAAATTGCCTACAATAAGGGCCTAGTTACCTACATTTTAGGAGACTTCTACAATGAAATATTCTACAGACATTACAATGGTGTTTACGATGTACATTTTTAAACTCAAGGAAACATTCAGGAAGGATTAATGGAAAAAGAGCAAAACTGTTCCAGTCTTGTGTAGTCACACGCGTGCTTATGTGCTAAGTCACTTAGTCGTGTCTGACTCCTTGTGACCCTATGGACTATATCCCGCCAGGCTCCTCTGTCCTCGGGATTCTCCAGGCAAGAATACTAGAGTGATTACACACAGAAAACTATATGCCCAAATATTCACCACGGTCAATACCCTGAGTGCTGGCTCTTTCTCTTATTTTCCTACATATTTTCTACAATGAACATGCACCACTTTTCTAAAAAGATAAAATCACAGTGTATTTTTTAAACAACAAAAGGAATGTCATAAGACATATTAATATTTAAATTCAAATTTAGGAACTAGAGTGAGTGAGAAAATAAAGAATGGGAGAAAAATAAAGCTTTCATTTGTAGATTTTAGCTATTAAGTATTTCTCCAGCTAAGATCTTTCTAGTCTGTACATCAGAGGCCTTCTGACATAGGCTGTGATTTGATCCACTTTGCATGGTCCTCAGATTTCCACCTCGTTGATCTAATGATGCTGTGAGCTTGACATCCAGGTGGATGGAATGGATAACAGAATAATTATGCATGCTTCTGCTGATAACAAAGGAATTTATTAAGAGGAAAATAAAAGCATCTTCATAGACCTGTCAAATTTCAGGGAGGGGCAGAACTATTGTTATTCAAGTATTCAATTCATGTTATCACACTTAATACTTCAGCATGAGTGAAATCTAATTTATGACACAGTTGAGCTGAATTTTTATATGTTAATAGAAGATCATGGACCTTGCCTTAGTCAGTATTCACCAATACTCTACATTTATATTCATTTTACAGAATCAGTAGCAGAATGTTATCACTTTCAGTAGTTACTGAGATTTATGGCTTTGGTTTTTCTGCTTTAATGGCGTTATTCTGTCAATAATGTTCTGTTTGATGCTGAGTTCTTGGTCAGGAAACACCGTCGCCCATTGCTCCAACGGGAAACCACAGGATCCACTTCAAATGAGCTTTTCCAGGAAAGCCCTGCAGGTAAAGAGCACCAGCCTGGCCCGAGCAATCCCTGTAAAGCATACTTTCCGTCATGGGAGCTTTTAATTAATGTACTTAGAAATGCTTTTCTAATTTATCCTCCCTGCCCTTGGCATCTTTCCTGACAGCAGAGAGGTGCAGGCAGGACTCTCGTTCCATGGGGTTTGCACAGCTGCGTGGTGCAGAGATAAGGAAAGGGATGCCAAGGGCTATCACAGGGCCCCAAGCAACCGGCGCCGTGCCGTCCTGTAATGTCACACACCAGCTGCCTCCCTTGTCTATCCACTTTATGTGCATGAGCCGTGTGCCACGCGGCAGTAAGACCCTTTGAACACCTTTCCTCATAGCAGCCAGCAGAGTACACGTGTCAGCACCTACCTGTGGTCCCTTCCCCCACTGAAATAGGACTTATCACAATTTACCTACAGGGGAGCCTCCTCATCTTTTTTCCCCTGTCAAGTTACAGCTGACTGTCTCTTGCAAAGCTCTAAGATGGTAGCTACTATCCACATGGAGCCATTTAAATGGAAATTTAAGTTAACTATGATTAAATAAATCTAAAATTCAGTTCCTCAGTCACACTAGCCATACCTCAAGTGCTCAGCAGCCACCTGTAATTTGTGACCACCATATTGGACATTTCCACCAGTTCCATCACTGCAGAAAATTGTACTGGTACTGGATGGTGGTACCAAGAATGCAGCTCTGTCTGTATTTGAAAACCACTCGTGTCCTCTCCAGAAGGATTTATTGGTGGAGTGAGATTAAGGTCTCATCTACAGAGAAAGTTCAAATTTCTTGGGCTCAATGTCAAGGTCCCTAGCCATCTAAACATCCCTCTTTCTTTCCCATTCATTCTTTGATCCAGTCATATGGGGGCTGTCTCATTAACCATCAGGCTTCCTTCTGCTTTGTTTTTGCCTCAAATGTGCCTTCTTGTCTTCATGGAAAAATCAGATGCCTATCCTTTCAGTTCAGTTCAGTTCAGTTCAGTCGCTCAGTCATGTCCGACTCTTTGCGACCCCATGAATCGCAGCACGCCAGGCCTCCCTGTCCATCACCAACTCCTGGAGTTCACCCAGACTCACATCCATCGAGTCAGTGATGCCATCCAGCCATCTCATCCTTTGTCGTCCCCTTCTCCTCCTGCCCCCAATCCCTCCCAGCATCAAAGTCTTTTCCAATGAGTCAACTCTTCTCATGAGGTGGCCAAAGACGGTTCAAATTCCTCTGAGGTGCTCCCTGACTGGCTCAGGAAAAGTTATCCCCTGTCTATCAGGTCCTGTGCCTCCCACATCTTTATTCTTGTGCAGACCCTCTGAATCCTTATGGTCTCTTTCTCTGTTTCAGCAACAGAACTATATCTCGCTCATCCAGCCAAGCACTGTGCCTTGGACACACAGCTCATTAAACATTCAGTGAATCATCCCAAGAGTAGATGAGAATGGCCTGATAACCTTCACATGGCTTCCATGGGGTTGGGTAGTTGGACACTGATATCTGAGGGGCATGAATTCCATCCTTGCCTCTAACTTGCTGGCCGTGGTGTGGGAGCTGCTACCCATGGCTACCTTGGAACAAAGCTGCTTCTACAAGAACCTTTCCACTGTCATTTTCATTTTGAACTTCTGGTACCCCTTCTCCTGTATCCCAGAGGATTTTTTTTCACTTAGTGAATGGTGGGAAAAAAGATTTTGATGAGAGAATTCTGCATTCATGACACATTTTCAGAAAAGCACATATTCAGTCTTATAGGAACAACTTATAGCTCTTCATGTTATTAAAAAGGCAAGCCTCCAACACTGCTAAAATCAAAACATCAAACACCTCTCTGCTTCCTAGCAACAGCACACCAAGTGATTTTCCCTCTGCTTTTTCTGGCAGGAGGGCCACGCCTGCCAGAGAGAAGCAAGTGCTCATGACTTTGCTACCCAAACACAGTTCTGAAAGACAGATATATGAACCACTGGGAACTCTCCACCCAGCTTCTGGGGGAACAGATAGGCAAACCAAGAGCCAGCCCCATCTAGGAGCCAGAGTCAGAGCTCCGGCTTTCCCCTCTACCACCATGAAGGGTCTCTGGCTGGGCTATTTGTTCAATCTGGAGGTCAGTTGTCCTGGGAGCAACAATAGAACAGGACTGGAAGATAACTAGAAAACCACACTGGGGTCCTATGGCTTTCCTTACTCCATGTTTTTGGAGAGTTCACAGAAGCAAGTGAAAGCATCTCAGGCTTATTAGGGCCTGGAAATCAGTGAAAAAGAGAGATGGAGACAGAGTCCTGACTGGATGGAGTGCATTTAACTACCAAGGGACTACTTAAAATTTCACAAATACTTTAACCCTTGAAATTCTGCATTGACTTTCCTAACCTGAGTTACATGGAAGTAACTAGAGGTAGCAGCCACAATCTGAAGGCATATCCATGTTACATTATACCTAAGAAAACAATTCCAAACCTAACTCAGTAGTGGCTATCTCAGTTTTCCTCAATACCATATAGGCACTCTTATGCTTTCACAAAAAAACACAGCACTCTAACCTAAAAATCAGGGTTCAAAGATTTAATAATGTGAAATGTAAAGTAGCTTTACTGAGTTGTTAATAAGTGTGTGGGGCAAGTCTGCAAAGCCAGCCTACTGCTCCTTCCAGACTCTTCCTGGGCCAGCCACAGTTGGCATCACCATGGCTTAACTATGAGTGAGAATATCTGAAAGTTTAAATTGGTTCCAGGTGGCCTAGGGTTGCCAGGCTAGAAGAGCAAGGTCAGGCATTTCTGGATGATCTTGTGCATTTCATGAAATCTATCTGAGGAGACGGGGCAGGAGAATCTGGGAGGCCAGCTGTGTCTCTGGTTGCAGATCTTGAATTTATCTGCAGTCCAGCTTCACCACCAACACACACACACACACACACATACACGTTAGACCTTGAGGCCACTCCTTAGTATGAGGAATGAACTCATTGAACCTTGCTTGTTCTAGGCACTAAGGGAGGCACGAGATGAACAGAAATGGACCCCAGCCAGAAGGGAAAATTACACAGATACTGAAAATCAAACTCGAAATGACGTGAGGGCTTTAATGACAGACAACTGGAGCAATGGGATGAAAGAAAAATGAGTGTTAGTCACTCAATCATGTCCGACTCTTTGCAACCCCATGGACTGTAGCCCACCAAGCTCCTCTATCCTCTATCCACATGGATTCTCCAGCAAGAATATTGGAGTGGGTTGCCATGCCCTCCTCCAGGGGATCTTCCCAACCCAGGGATCCAACCCAGGTCTCCTGCATTGCAGAGAGATTCTTTACTGTGTGAGCCACCAGGGAAGCCCTTGGATAATGAACAACGTGCTAAGTTGCTTCAGTCGTGTCCGACTCTTTGTGACCCCATGGACTATAGGCCCCCAGGCTCCTCTGTCCAGGCAAAAGTACTGGAGCAGGTTGCCATTCCCTTTTCCAGAGGATCTTCCCTATCCAGGGATCGAACCTGTGTCTCTTATGTCTCCTGCATTGGCAGACAGGTTCTTTACCACTAGTGCCACCTGGGAAGCGCCAGAGCAATGGGATCCTGAGGTCTAATTCCACGGGGCAGGCAAGAGTGTCCAGAGGCTTCACAGAGTAGGAGAGACACAGGAACTGGGTCTTGAAGGATCTGTGTAATTGTGTTTGTTTTGAGAATGAAGAAAAGTAAGTTTCAGGCACAGGCAGGGACTCCAGTACAAGCCAAGAGTGAAAAACGACCAGATTTGAGATTTGATAATCATGTGATCCAAACTCCAATATTAAAAACAAAACCAAAAATGATCCCTGATGTGCAGTCATGGAGCCTGTACCTGAAGACCTCACTTCCTCACAGAACAGCCTGGCAGGTCTACCCTTAAGGCATTTCTTTCTTTGAGGGGTTCAGGGCCTCATAATCTGTAGCCTTAACTCTTCGGTGTGATGCTTGGAGCCACACAGACTCTGTGAGTGTGCTGGAGCCCACGCTGACTCTTCTGCAATCTTCCCAAGCTCCGCCTTCCCAGTCCCGCGTGTTTTCCTCTTCCTGCCTTCAGTGTCCTTCCCTCTGTAACTACTCTCTTCCTGCTTTGACAAGAATAAAAATCCAAATACTAAGATAACACAGAAATAACCTACCAAATCAATTTGATAATTATTCACAAGGAACCCCTTTGATTGCCTGGATTCTGTTCCTGTCGTGCATACTCTGCCTACTTATGTATATTTCTGATTTAAAACTTAGGGGTGCTACATTTGCAACTATTTTAGATTCTCCATTTACTGAACAATATCGATTGCTTTAATCCTCGTAACACTTTCCAGGAGACGAATGCCAGGACCTACATAGCAGAAGCCAGCCTTACGCAGGCATCCCAGAAATAAGCATCAGCCTTGGGCACCCTTCACAAGCCAGAGATGGTTTTAGTGGAATTAGAGGCATCTGTGGACACAGAGATCTCCTCGAAAGAGTAGCAATGCTTATGATTTTCCTTAGATGCTAATTTCCCTTTACTCTTGTTTGAACAGAGACCAAACAATAATCACGCATGTTCTGGAACCTAAAATATTTTCTCCCTTGATAAGGCCATATATCAGATCATATGTGGAAACTATGTCTTAGGGGTGGGGAAGGTGTGTGCACCATTCTATTTGCCCCACATCCAGGCGCTATGACTTTAAAGCGGCCAAAGACTCTATACCCACTAACAAGGTTGGAAATACTCCTCTTAGGAAAGACGAGCTACCTTTACTTGAGTAGGAAACACTGACTCCACAGAGGGAAAAGCTAATGAACAGAACCGTATGCTGAATTGTCACTCTTCAAGGGATAACATTTCAGTTTGGGCAGAGGCCTCTCATCCAGCTGGGGAGAGAAGAAGCCTGGTCGCTACCCCCCTCTAGTGGCCAGGAGTTAGAATGTCAAGTAACCTTAATTGTTTCAGCATTTAGCTTCTTACCCTTTCAGTTTAGGGGGCGGGGCTGGCTGATAAGAGGACATAGAATGGCTTCTTGTCAGAAAATCAATCACTTTTCTCTTCAACGCGTTCAATCCATCACTGCCATGTTCACTGTGAAATAAGAAGACTCGTTGCGTGGTGCTCAGTTGCGCTCGACTATTTGAGACCTCATGGACTGTAGCCTGCCAGACTCCTCTGTCCATGGGATTCTCCTGGAAGAATACTGGAGTAGGTTGCCATTTCCTCCTCCAGGGGATTTTCCCGACCCAGGGATCGAACCCAGGTCTCCGGCATCTCCTGCACTGCATGAGAATGCTTTAGGGCTGAGCCACCTGGAAAGCCAGGCTGGTTGGTGGACTAAAATCCCTGAATAATCATGAATGCCTGCATGGAGTGCCTCCCTAGGAGGGAGAGGATATAGACTGGAGCACTCTGTTGGAGGGTGGTGAGGTGGAGCATCAGTGATAATGGTCTAAAAGCTTTTCCATTTTTTGTAACATCTCATTTTCCCTATGTACTGCATCCAGCTTCATATACTTTTTTAAAACAAATTGTATGTACAATTTAATAGGGTTCTTTTTTTGTTTTTTAAGTGTTTTTTTATTTTGTATTGGGGTATATTCAATTAACATATAAAGTTCAAAAGAATACTTGGTAAGCAGGGGAGAAACCTTCTCTACCACTTCTGAGACAGTAACACAATCAGAGGCTGAAGATACCCATGTGATGCCAATATTTACCCACGTTCTTACTTCTTCATTGGTAAAAAAGCAGTGTCCCGACAGTACCAGTATTCCGTGACTATATATAAATATGGACTAAAGCTAGGTAATATTCCTACTTGGAAAAGATCCTCCAGGAAATAAGAGAGTGAAGGTTTTTTACTCAGAAAATCCCAGTATCTCTTCTTTGGGGTGACTAGTCTCATCATACTTTTCACCCAATATTGACAGATACACACCATGTTTGAAACTGTTCCATTCAACTTGACCAACGCTCATTGAGTGTCTGTGTATAAGGTAATACTGCTTTAAACTTGGGACATTCACAGTGTGTTGGGGAGGGCAGGGGAAGACAGGCAAGTCAACACAGTGAAGGAGGCTGAATCTGGGACTCCTGTAAGTGCGGGATGGCTCTGGGGAGAAAGCCTCCTTAAATGGTACTTATGGGGTGGGGGTTGGGGGTGGAGTGCTCCCACAAGTGACTGAGGGTGCTCACATAAAGCAGTTACTTGGGAATCGGGGAGGAAGCAAGACCAGGTAAGGAGCACTGTGGAGTCACCACCCTGGTGAAAACCCCAGTTTTATCATTTGGGGTGCTTCCCCTTTCTATGCCAGGTTTCCTTGTATAATCTCTCAAAGGTTTCTCATGAAAAATAATGGAGAAAACAGACTCCCACTGCCACAACCGCCATCCCTAAAGAGAAGAGGGAAGTTCTAACACATTTGGAAATGAGGGTGAGAGGTAGCCAAGGCAGAATCCCCCATGGTCACCTTCCTAGCCCATTGTGAGGATTCTGATTCTCAGAGTGAGGAGGTGTGGGAAACGGTGTGTCGTTCTCTCTCATTCTACAGTGGCCTCCCCTCTCCTCTGCGCTCGGGGTCTTCTAGCCCCTGCATCTCCAGGACGGGTCTGCCTGCCCAAGAGGGCAGCTATCCAGTGAGTTTCTCGCAAGGGAGGTGAGAAAAATCCATGAAAGCGAAGGAGGCATCTAGCATCTGGAGGCCACACCCCAGCCACACGCAGCAGCCACCACCAGCCCAGCTGCTTCAAAGGGGCCGATCCGTCCAGAGCCTTTTTCACATTAGGCCGTGGACGGCTGCCAAGCCCCACAAACCCTGCACTATGTGCGCTAATAAAAGGGCGCAGTGGGGGCTGCCCCCAGAGGAAGCTGCGTGCCGGTGAACTTTTTCAGATGCTGGGTGCCTTTCATCAAGTGTCCGCCGCCTCGCCCCCACCATCAACCAGCATTCACATCCAATCACTGCTCAAAGAAGGGCTTTTTGCACTCCATCCTCTGTGCAACTTGGCTGCCCAAGGAAAACACAGTCCACTGGACCTAAAAGGAAAAGTGTTCTCCTGAGGGGCCCAGTTCACCGCCATCAGAACTGGGCCCCATGAGATGGCACGCGGCCACTCTTAAATCACAGAAAAGAGGTTCAGGGATCAGATATTCCCCAAAGGCAAATCATAAACACCCCGGGCCCACTGCTTCCTCACCTGTTTCCCCCTCTCTGTCAGAATGACAGCACCCTTGTATAAGCCCCAGAGAGTTGGAATGTGAGGCATATTTCCTAGAGGTAATTAAGGAGACTATTACCTGAAAGGCCCTGCAATGTTCACAGCCCCAAGAGTGAAAGACGCTGGGCTGAGTCGATCCTGAGTACCTGCTATAAGCCAGGTACATCGCAAATATGAGCACATATAATTCTGACTGCAAAATTTTTAACAGAAGAGAGAACTAAGACCCAAAGAGGTCAAGTCAGCTTTTGTTTGTTTGCTTGTTAACATCAGACTGTTTGGTAAGCGGCAATGCTGGGTCCATGCTCTCTGCCTTATATCATACTGCCTAATATAGGGCATGCTGTTCCTTCCATGAAATGTTCTTTCCCCTACCCTTCTCCTGGTTAAAACCTACTCCTCCTTCAATATGCAAGCCAAAAGCTTTCTCAGGGCAGCCTTCTGAGATCCCCAAGCTAGTTATTGTGCTGTGTTCAGTCATGTCTGACTGTTTGCGACCCCGTGGACTATAGCCCGCCAGGCTCATCTGTCCATGGGATTTCCCACACAAGAACACTGGAGCGGGTTTCCTTCTCCAGGGGATCTTCGACCCAGGGATCGAACCCATGTCTCCTGCATCTCCTGCAACGGCAAGCAGATTCCTTACTACTGCACTACCGGGGAAGCCCCTCCCCAAGCTGGATGAGGCTGCTGTTAAACTTTCCCATCGTGTTCTAAGATGGCCCTTGTCACAGCCTGCAATCATGCCTTTGTGGGATTGATGCCTCACTCCACCCACCCCACTACACTTTCGGGTGGGCAGGTTTTGCTCATCATTTTTGCCAGCTTTGGTGCAGGGCCTGGTTGTGAGTAGATGCTCAAAATCTATTTTTCTGAATGAATCGTTTATAGATGTTTTATAGTCCAAGTCCAGACAAAGTGATTGCTAAGATGACAATGAGAAGCAGATGGTTAAACAGCCTGATAAAGTTTCAAGGAGGAATGAGCATCTCGTGGATTTCAGTATTACCCACGGCCAAGGGGAAGAGGATCTGAAACTGGCCACTGGATTAGGCAACTAGGAGATGAGTGGTGGCCTTAGGAGAAATAGTTTCATGGGCGTGATGAGGACAGAAATCATCCTGGCATGTACTGAAGGTAGAAAATACGTGAGGCATTGAGTGAAGGCTGTTCTTTTGGCAGTTAGCAGTGAAGGGAAGAGAAATGGGGCAATAGTTTGAAGGGAAGTGAAGTGAAGTGCGCGCGCGCGCGTGTGTGTGTTAGGGTCAGGGAGATCTGAAATTGCTTTACGCCAGAGAAAAAGATTGTCCAAGAGATGCTGAAGCGAAAGCAACGGAAGGGTCAGATAACTGGAAGAGCAAGGTCATGAAGGAAACAGGTGAGAATGGGGTCAAGAACGCAGGAGAAAGACTGTCCTTTTCCTCACTTAGAGTTGCAAGTAAATTTCTGAAAAAAAAAAAAATTCTGGGAAAAACCCATAAAAGTCCCTATGCTTATACAAGGCACAGTGGGAGAAGGGATAAAAACCAAGTTTTCCCTATAGGTCAGCAGGTGGATGAAGACCAATGATGCAGTGCAAATATCTAGCAAAGAAAGTGAGTAGGATTTTATGACATTTGCAAACAGTGTTTCCAGGTGAAGAAGGAGTCCAGACAAGGGGCAGGAATACTGCCTTTTGGACAATTCTGCTGTCATTCAAGCCAAGCCCCTGGGGACCCACGGCAAATGAACTGAAATACAACTAAGCCAAATTTTTAATCAGGCAGAAATTTAGAGCTGGTGAAATTGCCTTTTAGTTCCTATGGAGAAAGAGGCAATATGGCAGGTTTTTTAGACTTTAATTTTACATTTTACCATCTAAAATTAGTGATAAAACGTCTTCCCCCAAATTGGAGGCCCTAAAATTTAGAATTGTTTCTTTTTATGGCAGGGGATGGTGAGAAGGGACTTTTCTAGATGCTGTCTCCCTAAATATTTTAATGCTCCCAACTATACAGTAAAAATCTTCACAGCAGTCATTGTGGGAAACCATCTTGGTTAAGACACTGAGAGCTCAAAAATTCTACCAATAAGCTGGATGACTCATTAACAGTCACAGAATCAAAGAATTAAGAGTTTTAAAAGACATAGTGAACATCTACTCCCTGCAGAAATTCCTTTTATAACATCCCTGACAGATGGTCATATATCTGCATCCTGTCTGTGATAAGAGCTCAGTAGCTTTTTAGGAATCTCATTCCTGGGATAAACAATTATAGCTTCTTTTTCAGGAAGTTTTCTTATATATTAAGTGAAAATGTGTTCCATAACTTCCACCCACTTGTTCAGAGTCTAGCTTCTGTTGAACTATGGTATTATTTTATTCTATCCCAGCACTCATATATCTTCTTCAAATACATGATGAAAAATAAAAATGTTCCACTTAAAAACTAACCCTGGGGGGACTTCCAGAAATATTCCTATTGTACCATTTTTCACTTCCTACGCTTTCATTTCCTTTTATATCTACCAATTCAAGAATGTCCAGCCTGAGTATAAACCTTCTTTCCCTTTTGTTTATTCTTCCAACAAATCTCTACTGAACAGGGCATTGTACTCAACCCCAAGGTAGGGGCAAAGATGAAAAAGATGGGGTTTCCTACTCCAAACTACACAATGTGCTAAAATAAATTGTAATGAATGGAGGAAAATGATGAGTGTGAGAAAAAGCTGTTTAGTATTAGGAAGTGAGTTCAGCTGTGCAAGAGAGGTTATTTTAGTATGGAAGACAAGGAGTGAGAAGGAATTATAAAAGAGTTCAAGGAAGAGTCATCCCTTGAGTTATATCTTAAAATAAACAATAATTTTGGGCTTCCCTGGTGGCTCAGTGGTAACGAATCTGCGTGCCAATGCAGGAAACATGGGTTCAATAAATGGGTCAGGAGGATCCCACATGCCTCAGAGCAACTAAGCTGATGTGCCACAACTACTAAGCCTGTGCTCTGGAGGCCAGGAACCACAACTGCTGAAGCCCACATGCCCTAGAGCCCATGCTCCGCAATGAGAAGCCTTCACACTGTACCTAGAGTAGCCTTGGCTCATCACAACTAGAGAACGCCTGTGTGCAGCAATGAAGACCTAGCACAGCAAAAATAAATAAATATTAACAATAACCTGGTGTACGAGACAGCAAAAGAGACACTGATGTATAGAACAGTCTTACGGACTCTGTGGGAGAGGGAGAGGGTGGGAAGATTTGGGAGAGTGACATTGAAACATGTAGAATATCATGTAAGAAACGAGTTCCCAGTCCAGGTTCGATGCGCAATACTGGATGCTTGGGGCTGGTGCACTGGGACAACCCAGAGGGATGGTGTGGGGAGGGAGGAGGGAGGAGGGTTCAGGATGGGGAACACATGTATGCCTGTGGTGGATTCATTTTGATATTTGGCAAAACTAATACAATTATGTAAAGTTTAAAAATAAAATAAAATTAAAAAAAAAAAAAAAAAAGAGTAAGCTTGACCCAGGCAAAGCAGAAGAAAGAGCTTTTCAGAAAGGTCATATTTTAGAAATAGTATCGATACTTTTGTTTGAAATGCCACATGTGCCATTTGGGGATCCCTGAGCATTGAGAAGAGGAACAGATACTGTAGGACATCAGCTGGAAAGGCTGTGCCTTGTGTGCCAAGCTATGAAGTATGAGCCCAATTTGAAAATCAGAGGAGTCATTGATTAATTTGAGCAGAAAAATGATAGAATACAAAGCACACCTCCAAAAAGTGAGCTGATAGCAGTGTGTTAGATGGGCTAAGGAGGTGGAGATGGGGGATTGAATGGGGAGTTAAGTAGCTATAGAAGATGACTCAGCCAGGGATCGCTAGAGAAAAACAGACACAACCAGGCACCAATCTGGGGGAGCACCAGAAGAAACTGAGGGATGACGTAAAGCATATGGGATAAGAGGAGCGTAATCTGCAGAGTCTGTAAAAGGATCTCCTGTTGGGGAAAAAAAGAGAAAAGAAAGGATCAAAAAATGCCTCTGGAGATTTGAACCTGGGTTTAAAGTCTATCAACAAATACAAGAGATGCAAATCAAAACCACAATGAGGTACCATCTCACACCAGTTAGAATGGCTGCGATCCAAAAGTCTACAAATAATAAATGCTGGAGAGGGTGTGGAGAAAAGGGAACCCTCTTACACTGTTGGTGGGAATGCAAACTAGTACAGCCACTATGGAGAACAGTGTGGAGATTCCTTAAAAAACTGGAAATAGAACTGCCATATGATCCAGCAATCCCACTGCTGGGCATACACACCGAGGAAACCAGAATTGAAAGAGACACGTGTACCCCAATGTTCATCGCAGCACTGTCTATAATAGCCAGGACATGGAAGCAACCTAGATGTCCATCAGCAGACGAATGGATAAGAATGCTGTGGCACAAATACACAGTGGAGTATTACTCAGCCATTAAAAAGAATACATTTGAATCAGTTCTAATGAGGTGGATGAAACTGGAGCCTATTATACAGAGTGAAGTAAGCCAGAAGGAAAAACACCAATACAGTATACTAACGCATATATATGGAATTTAGAAAGATGGTAACAATAACCCTGTGTACGAGACAGCAAAAGAGACACTGATGTATAGAACAGTCTTATGGACTCTGTGGGAGAGGGAGAGGGTGGGAAGATTTGGGAGAATGGCACTGAAACATGTAAAATATCATGTATGAAACGAGATGCCAGTCTAGGTTTGATGCACGATACTGGATGCTTGGGGCTAGAGCACTGGGACGACCCAGAGGGATGGTATGGGGAGGGAGGAGGGTTCAGGATGGGGAACACATGTATACCTGTGGTGGATTCATTTTGATATTTGGCAAAACTAATACAATTATGTAAAGTTTAAAAATAAAATTAAAATTAAAAAAAAAAACAAACAAATACAAGGAATGCGGGAAGAGGAGGTGACGGTAGAAAGAAGGAGAGATGACAGGTTTATATTTACACAATCTGAGTTTCTGGAGGAACATTCAGGCAGTGATGTGGTGGTAAATGTTTAGCAATTGGCTCTTGCGGGGAGGGGGGCAGAGGAGACGAGAGCATCCCTGATTTGCAGCCTATGCCAATTTCTCTGGTGTAAATTCTCCCGCTGCAGCTGCTTTCAGGCTACCAACATGACATCACTGATGACTAAACATCAAGTTGGGAAGAGATCCTAACATTTGGCTCTAGAGAGCCACTACAAGCCAGCTCCGGCACACCAATGCACCCGGTAAAAATGTTGAACAGATGTTTGAGAGGGAAGTCAGGAGTTGAGCCAAGAGTGTTCCTTATTGCCCAGTAAACAAAATGTGATTCTTCACAAGACAAAGTTAACACCATGGCTACAGACAGGCTTGAGCATCCCTACTGATGTGTTCTAATGTCAGCCAAAAGCCACAAATAACTTCTCTCATTCTCCGTTACCAGCATTCATGTAAACACCATAAAAATGAGTGCTGACAGCAACCAATGAGTTTATGCTAGTTTTATTCTTCATAATGTCCTAGGAAGATTCCTCCTTTAAGATTTACTATTGTTTTGCCTACCATGAAATGGTAACCAAGTGTTTTGCTAAATCAATTTAAAGGTTGCTTTGTTTCCCTGCCACCTTCGCAAGTACCTCTGGGCTAGTCTGACTCATGTTTTACAATGACTCGTAATAATGCTGCTCAGTCAATCATAGAGTACAATTTGGCTTTAAAAAAAAAAAAACAAACACTATTAACTCCTCTTTTTCTCTTTCAGGTATATAAAAATCTAGCAACATGACATTACTATTGGGGCAGTCAATGATGCTACGAGGTTATTGTATGGAAGAAGAAATATAAAAGGTAAAAAAAAAGTGAATAGCCCACATGAAGGTAATGGTTGAAAGTCACACTCTGGGGAAGAATATAGGAGGAAAGAGGACAAAAATGCATGGCCAAAAAGGATTTTACTATGACTCAACAGTGAAAAGTTATCATTTCTCACCTATAACTTTACAGTGACAGCACAGATACTATCATTTGCCTTCTTCTGGATACAGCAGCCAGTTAAGGACTTTTGTACAACCACTTCCTATAATAATACTTACAGGGACATAAACTCTTCATTCCCCACATAGCAGCCAAGTGTTCTTTTAAAAGTATAAAACGAATCATAGCACTCCTCTAACCAAAAGTTTCCAAAGATGTCTCATTACATTATTAAAAATATAATCTACCTATCACATGCCTGTGATATCTAAGCCTGATTTTAAACATGGTAAAACTGAATAAAATAATGTTTATTTGATACAATGAATAGCATCTATTTCAACTTAAGGAGCCAGAATTATTCTCAATAATAAAATATAAGAAGTACGTCAATAAATTTAAAAAAAAAGGATGCCTTCCATTACTACCATTAACAGTATCCTTAAAGTTATATCATCTAAAATTACACAAGCTGTCAAACAATAGATATAGATTTTAGAAAGGAAAGAGCAAAATTATACTTATTGTAAATGATATGATTGTCTATAACTAGGAAGCTTCAAAATAATAAGTTGTAAAAACAATTTTACTGAATGCCAGTAATTCTTAGGAAATATGCTGTACATAAAAATTCAGTTCACAACAGCAAGAAGTCAAGGTCACAGAAGATTTTAAAAGGGCAGAATCTATATGAAGCAAACAACAAAATGTGCATACATGGGTATGTGAAGAGTGATTTCCTTAGATAATATAGTTGACTTTATTTTTATACTTAAAAATTGTGCATCTGTAAGTATTTATAATGTGGTAAGAATCAAAATAATAAATTTAAAGAAAATAATTTTAAAAATCTCTTTGCACAGTGGAAACTGGAGTGAAGAAGCAGAATTTGTGTCAATAGTGGGGGACAAATGCATTTAGAGGAAGCAGGCGAGAAAGTGGAAGCAAAAAGATGTTGACAGTCTGCAAAAGCAACGATGGTTACTATTGCAACCAAGTGGACTTTAGATACATTTAAGAGCACACATCAACACGATTCAGAAAATATTTGACTATTTGAGCATGAGAATTAAAGGAGAGAGAAAAATTGACAGCTTATACATTCCACAAATAGTTGCTGAGTACCTTCTCTGTGCTAGGCACTAAATTAGTCCCTGGGAACCATGCATAATTAAGTGAGAAGACACATTAGTTCTGCAACCTGCTAGGAAAGAGAATAGATTTTTAAAAAATAAAGTTTCAACCCACAGGTAACCTATAGGTATTTCTTTAAATATAAACAAAAAAAATCGAATGTAGATCTTAATTAACTGGGAAGTATGAAGAAATTATGCTTTCAAATTAAAGAACAGCCAGAGGAAATCTGCCAAGTGTTTAATTAATGAAGAAGAATGTAGAAACTGCAGGAAAAGGTAGACTTAAAACTAACCTGTGAATTTGGCTTGAATGCAGAAAACAGAACCATAATTCAGGAGACTACAAAGTGAAATATCGAAGTGAAAGAGCGTCTAAACCTCTTGACCACGGGACCTCAACCCTGATTACACCTTAGAATCACCATAGAGCTTGAAACGACCCCAATGCTGGGGCCACAACTGGTGGAGATTCTGACTTAATTGGTCCAGATGTGACCAGAGTGTCAGCAAACTCGCAGGTAACTCTCTGGTACCACTCTGATGGGGAACCCCAGACGCTGATTCATCACTAGTATATCTTGATTCATGTTCTAGATTCTGATTTCAATGAAACACAGGCCCTATACTTAGCATTCATAGATCATAAAGTGAAGTCGCTCAGTCGTGTCCGACTCCTAGCGACCCCATGGACTGCAGCCCACCAGGCCTCTCCGTCCATGGGATTTTTCAGGCAAGAGTACTGGAGTGGGTTGCCATTGCCTTCATAGATCATACTAGTCCCTAATTCTCCATAGGAATCATCATAATCAATAAACTCACTTTTTTATAATAGAGAAACTAAGGAGAGGTTTTTAGAATCTTCTCCAAGCCTAAAAGCTTTTCCAACCTTAAAAGTGCTGAAAGCACACTATATAGTCTGATCATTTTCTCTACCTCTGTTGTATAAATAAAATTATGGGGTCAAAATATAAGTCTGCTCCTCCTAAACTTGCACTGAAATAATTTTACTTGATTTTAGAAATGCTGGTCTGCATTGAGCTCTTACAACTGTATTGGTGCAATATTCTATAAAGAAAGAATTCAGATGCCAAAGAATGCAATATAAAGACAAAAACAGACTGGAAAGAGTTTCTATAAACTCTAAGATAGACGTTCTATTTGCTCACTAATCTTTGCACATGAATCAGTTAATTGCTGAGGCAAATGTTATTTAAGATCTCGGATGAGAATCATCCCTATGTATATACCATAACTTAGAAAAATGAACAATACTGGTTATTATTATAAACATTTCAAAAAAGGTACTGTAATCTTCTCCCTCAAAGTCCTTTACTTACAACTGTCCTTCAACTAAAGGTCACTGCAAAACTAGAATTCTTGAAGGAAGGAATGAAAGAGTTAAGGGCAAATGACAAAGCTGCAAGAGGTTTCTTGTTAACAAGGCTTTATTTTGAACAAAAGTGACCTCTGTTTCTCCTGACTTTGCCCTGCAGGCCTGGCATTGTATGCAGGTAGATTCTCTAAGGGGCTAAAGGATCAGCTGAGCTCTGTTTCAGGTTGTTCTATTGGGATTAGCAGCCTTGACCTCTCTTGAGGCTTCATCTGCTGAGTTTTTTTTTTTTCCTTAAGAAATGTAGAATTTCAGTTCTGAGATTCCCAGGTGGCTCAGTGGTAAAGAATCCACCTGCCAATGCAGGAGACACAGGAGATGCAGTTTTGATCCCTAGTCAGGAAGATCCCCTGCAGGAGAAAATGGCAACACATTCCAGTACTTGCCTGGAAAATCCCATGAAGAGAAAAGCCTGGCAGGCTACAGTCCATGGGCTTGCAAAAGAGTTAGACACGACTGAGCACACAGAGAGAATCTGAATCTGAGCACACACAGAGAGCATCTCAGTCCTACTCCCACCCACTGAACTGTAGTCTAGAGCCCTATCACACTCCTACCTTCAGAGCACTGCATTCAAAGAGCAGTACAACATAAGGCTGAGCCTGAAGGAAATCCTCCAGAGTACAAGGGGGAAAAAACAATGTTTGTTTATATTTATTATTATCCTGCTAAGTCGCTTCAGTCGTGTCCGACTCTGTGCGACCCCATAGACGGCAGCCCACCAGGTTCCCCCATCCCTGGGATTCTCCAGGCAAGAACACTGGTGTGGGTCACCATTTCCTTCTCCAATGCACGAAAGTGAAAAGTGAAAGTGAAGTCGCTCAGTCGCGTCGGACTCTTAGCGACCTCATGGACTGCAGCCCACCAGGCTCCTCTGTCCATGGGATTTTCCAGGCAAGAGTACTGGAGTGGTTGCCATTGCCTTCTCCAATTATTACCCTACTTTGTTTTATTTTATATTTTTATAATTTACAATGTATATGCTGTGCTAATATTGAAATACATAATAATTATATATGATACATATGCATGTGTATACTATAATATATATATGTATATATACTACACATGTATGTAATATCTGTATAATATATGAATATATGTGTGAAATATAAATATAGGAGTGAGTGTTTAAAGACATTCAGAGACTGGTTATTGGTCCTACTGACCCACTCACTGGTGTAGTGAAATCAGCTTTGAGAGATGTCACAAGTTTATCTGTTTCTAATAATAGTTTAAATATACAAATTTGCCATTTGCTTACTGATAAATCAGAATTCAATTCAAAGTTATCACCATAATAATATGACTCTGTCACTTACATTCTGTCATGTCCATCTATTGACCATTTATGCATCTATCCATCATTCTCCAAACACTTATATGGTATTTATTAACTACTATATTCCTAGAGCTAGGCATAAAACAAAGACCCAGACAAATACGATCCTACCTTTTAGCCCTAATGACGCTCTCAAACTGGGTCAACAATCAAACTCATCATCACAGTTGGAACTAAGGCTGTATTACAGACATAGAGCTGGGAGAAGTGAGCAGAAGGAGTAAATTTGGTCTGGAAATTGAAGTGAGATTCTCTGAAAAACTGGTAACTTGGGCTAATACCAAAGATAAGCAAGACTTAAATGGAAGAGAGAGAGGAGAGGCTGTAGCTTAAGAATGGGCTGGTGTATCACCCATCCTCTATGCCACAGTCAGAGGTTATCTTTATCATCTGAGGATGCACCCTGAGTTCTCACGGGGTTCGATCCCTAGTCAGGAAATTAAGATCCCACATGCCATGGGGCAACTAAGATTTGACACAGCCAAATAAACAGAGAAATTAAGAAAAAAAAGAAAAGATTGGGTCTTGATCCACTTTTCCATCCCCACTAAAGATATTTGAGTGTATTAAAAACAAATGCTTCACAATGACAGAAATCTAATGTGTGTATCTCTAAAATACTCCTACTATCAAGGCTGTTGGTCAATTTTATTTTGTTACTATTTTCATGGTGATTTAGTTGTACGGAAAATACAGTTGCATTCCTCAAAGACTTTGCATGTGCATCGAAGAGTTTACTAAGTGCTTCGTTTATTCCCTCCCTCTCTCAACAAACATGCATTGAACACCTACTATATGTGAGGCCAGGACACTGAGCAAGGCAGGTGGAGCCACAGCACTCAAAGAGCTAAGTGTTGGGCAGGGAACAGTGAGTAACCCGGCACTTACCACGTTAAGGGTTTCCTGATGGCTCAGACAGTAAAGAACCTGCCTGCAACACGGGAGAGGTGGGTTCGATCCCTGGGTTGGGATGATGATCCCTTGGAGAAGGGAATGACTACCAGTATTCTTGCCTAGAAAATTCCATGCACAAAGAAGCCTGGCAGGCTATAGTCCACGGGGTCACAAAGAGTCGGACACGACTGAGCAACTAACACTTTCACTGGCTCATTAAAAGCAGTGGAAACTGTTACAAGGGATGTTGTAGGATGACCCTTCTCTGAGTTCCAGGACTGACAGAGGGAGCACTGAGGAGGACTAAACTCAGTCTGAGAAGTCAGAGATAGAGTTTCCGCGGCTGGCTCTTAGTAGAGAAAGGTTTTTCTTTTCTTTCCAAATGCTAATAATCGGGGCTTCTCTAGCTCCTCCGAGTTCTGCTAGTTCCTAGTTATGGGAAGGCTTATACACAAACAAAAGTAAATTGTCATCTTTCTCAAGTGCAGAAAGAGTCCTTACCCTGTATTTCTCTGGTCCTCCACAATACCCTAGAACTGACACACTGCACTGCATATACCATAGATGCTCAATACATGTCACTGTTACTTGATTGACAAGTAAAAGGGAAAGAAAACATTTCTTCTGAAGTCCTGGGTGATGCTCACTGAAAAGCAAGCAAGCTTAACTCAGAGTTCAGTCAGTGATGAGGGGAGATTTGTATTTCATTCTTACACTAAAGTTTCTCCTAATAAAAACTGACTCTATAATTCTTCTTTCTTGTTTAATATTCATGACCAAAATTCTCAGGGGTCAAGGAAAAAGGTACGTAAGAGTGCAAACAAAGAATAAACTTCAAGAGTGGAAGACTAAAAACCAAGTCACTCTTTAAATATAAACAAACTTAGGAAAAATGGAAGGAATTCAGTTTGAAATTATAAACATTAAGAACTTTTGTGAGACAAAAAATAAAGAAACCAAAATATTGAATCTAAAATACCAAGTACTAGCTGTATCCCTGGGCAAGTATCTCAAACTTTTGTTCATAATGAAATATTTCAAACGGAAAAAAAAGAGAGTAATATAGCAAGTAGCTATGTAACCAGCACTCAGAATTAACAAATGTTCACGTTTTGCAATATTTATCTTAGGCTTTTAAAAGAAAGAAAACGTTAGAGGTACAGTAGAAGTTCCTCTCAATCCCCTCTAGCCCTAATTCCACGCCCCAAAGGCAAATGACTATTCTTTATAATAATTTCAAATTTTTACTACATAGAATTATACCTATGAATAATATGTGGTATTCTTTTGTATTTTTAAATTTCACAATAATGGTATCACATTGTGCATATCCTTATTTTTCATGTCCATGTATATGTATTTTTGCTATCTTTCTGAGAATTTAAATAATTGTATTGTATGTTATATCAATCTTTGGCACATGTTAAGACTTCCTGGAGTCCAATAAATGATCGAGATTTGACAATGTTCCATGAATTTCTTAATAAAAGTATACTCTATTCCTTGAATGTAGAGTTCTATATATGTCTGTTAAATCACACTTAATTGTTCAAATTTTCGCTATTCTTAAACCACTTTTTCAGCTTGACATATCCATTTCTGACAATGTGTTAAAATCTTTCCTTATGATTAAGAAGTTGTCAAATCCTGCCTGTAAGTTGGAAAATTTTTGACATATATGCGAAGGTGATATGATTAAGAACGGACATATGCATGACTGTAATGTCTTCTTAGCATATTGTTTCTAATATCTCGCATTTACTTTTTTCATCTTTAACTTTATTCCATCTGATACTATTGCTAGCAGCTTTCATGTGTCGTATCAGGATATATTTGCTCCATCCCTTTACTCTCAGTTTTCCATGCCATCCTGTTAGGCGCTCGTTTTCCACACCACATATAACCACACGCAGCTACTTTTTTAGAAATCTATTCTGAGAGCCCAGCTTTTAATAGGCAACTTTAATCCACATTTAATTTCCCAGTTATAGATCTACTTGAATTTTTTCTTCTATCTTTTTTCTAATTTTTATTTATAATAGTTTTTCTTCCTTATTTCCCTATTTCCTACCTTCTGTTACCTTTAGGACAATAACATTTTATTCTTGTCTTATCCAGCAATCCTGTTACTGGTTGTTTACCTTACAGAAACGATTGAGAGATCAGAAAGCATACATACACAAAGATGTTCCATGAAGCATTATCTATAATAATGCTAGAAACATATATCCCACAATGGAGAACATGATGAAATAGTTTACAAACAGCACAAATATTTCTAAAGCCTTATGTAGCATAACGAGAAAACGCTGAGTGATGTTGTATCAGGAGGAAAAGCATAACACAAATTTTCATGTACTCCATGTGTACTTCTATTTCGAGTAGAGATAGTTGGTGTTTGGTTGAAAGATGTTTAGCCCATCTGGTTCTCAACTTGGAACCGCACGGCCCTTCTCTGCTGTGGGTGCTGCGTGTACTCTGGCATGTGCATTTTGGACATTTGTCACATACCCTTAGTTTTTAAATCTTAGCTGCTGCTGCTGCTAAGTCACTTAAGTCACGTCCGACTATGTGCGACCCCATAGACGGCAGCCCACAATGTCTGCCATCTGTCCCTGGGATTCTCCAGGCAAGAACACTGGAGTGGATTGTCATTTCCTTCTCCAGTGCATGAAAGTGAAAAGTGAAAGTGAAGTCGCTCAGTCGTGCCCTACTCTTAGCGACCCCATGGACTGCAGCCTACCAGGCTCCTCCATTCATGGGACTCTCCAGGCAAGAGTACTGGAGTGGGTTGCCATTGCCTGCTCCATAGGAGTCCCTAGCCAGTGATAAATGTCCTCATCCAGAAAGCTCTCCAGAATTCACTGTATCAGTCAGGGTTCTCCAGAGAAACAGAACTAATAGGAGTATACATATATGTATTTATATATATATATATATATATATATATATATATATATACCCACACATATATATGAAGAAGGGAAAGATTGAGAGATTTATGGTATTTATTTTAAAGAACTAGCTCACAAATTGCAAGGCTAGCTAGTTCAAACTCTTCAGGGTAGGCCAGCAGGTTAGAAACACAGGGAAGAAATGATACTGTAGTTCATGAAGGCAGTCTTCTGGTAGAATTTCCTCTTTTTTGAGGGAGGTCAGCCTTTCCCAATAAGGTCTTCAATTGATTAGATGAGACCCCACTTACATTACAAAGAGTAACAGGCTTTACTCAAAGTTTACTTTGAGTAAAACATTAATCTCACCTAAGATATACCTTCATAGACACATCTAGAATGTTTATCCAAATATCTGGATAACATTACCTGGTTTTGTCAGTTTTTAGCCAAACTGACAAAAAATTAACCATCGCACTCACCTTGTTCATGTTATCCATTCGTCTTTCTATCCATCCATCCATTCAGCAAATTCTTACTGAATACCAAATATGGGCCATGTATTGCTATCTTCTTCCACTTACTCAAGGCAATGCTCTCCTTTCATAGCAATAAATCCCAGATCAACTGGCCACCCTCCCACCCATGAGGAATCTGCTCTGGAAATGTTCCTTCCCTTCAAACAGGGAAGGTCCTATAATAAAGAAAGAGAAGATGGAAATATAAGTAGTATTGTGCAGAGATAGTGACATAATTTCTTTTAAATTACCTTTTGTGATACTAAGTTTTATTTTGTTTTGTTTTAATAAAATGGGTTAAATGAATTCAAGCCTTTCTTAAGAAAAGAGAAAGTGGAAAACCATAACAAAGAAATGCATTAAAGTTAGAAATTCAGTTCTCAGGGATTTTCAAAGGTTTATGCTTAAATCTTTAACACAAGGAATAAAAGTTCTGGAAAAATGCATTTTCATCCCCTTAGGATGGCCTGCATTTATTACATTAGCAGAGTGTCCTTTTAACTGGCCTTACAGCAACCTTTCTGATGCCAAATTGGCAGAATGTCTCCTATCTCAACCTTCTGTTTGGGGGTGAAAAATGATTTCTGAAGCAAGTTTGGCTTGCATTATACAAAGACTTTTCAGAGACCCACAGCTTCCAAGATATTAAATAACAGCTGACAAAAATGAATATTAAAAGATAATAGTAAACAGGGCAATAATAACAGCAGTTTAGAATATCTTTCTTCAGTTTATCATAAAGGTCCTGTGTTAACGGGATAATTATTGTATCTTTCTCTAGAAACTAAATATCAAGGGTTGATTGTCAATAAACAGCTTACTTGTCTGTTTCCTATTACTTTTGACTTTTTGACTCTGAGGGGCATCAGATAAGATACGGCCTCTTGATATATCCTCCTGAGGAGCTGAGTTCAATGCTTCTGATTCAAGAGACCTTAAAGAAACTCTGATGAGTTTAGGACTTTTGACGCTGGTGGTCTTATAAAAATGGCTGTCACAAGTGGAAAGAGTAGAGTTTTAAATTAAGAAATACCTAAATTTCTGGTGTGGCCTCCCAAAGATGAATGAAGCAATTTGACCTTAAGCTCTAACACTTTACTTTATCATAAATAATAATTTCCAAAAACTTAAGGGCAGATGAAATTTTGCTTGGCAGGGTATGAATTTACATTGTTTTAAAAGTCTGACCCAAAGCATTTAATAAGTGTACTTGTCTATGTACCAATAATAATACCCATTAATAGGAAAAACAATGACTTGCAAATCTCAATTTGCTTTAGGAAGTTTATTAATACATGATTGCTGGACTGGAATAATTGTTTTCTTGTCATTGTTATTGTTGTTTACTGCCGCTTGATTTTGTTAAGAATCATGAACACAGAAGAATAGTTCAAAGATGACAACAGTTGTTTGGAAAGGTAAAAATAAAAATCAATTAAAAAACTCGATCTCTAAAGTTTCAAAATCTCTTCTAACTTCCATAATTCTGTAATTCCAAGAAGTAAGTAATTCAAAGAACTATAGAGATCTAATGAGCTAAATAAAGAGATCTTATATCTGACAAATTTTCTTTCTTTGTAAATATAGGAATGAATCAACAACTTGAATAAGGCAAGGGAAAAGACTGATGGAAAAGTTAAATTCCATCTTAGAAATTGTTAGTTTATCTTCATTAGAAAGAAGAAAGCGTTCAATCATCCATCTAGTCATTCATCTCTCCATTCATTTTTGCCATTAGTCTATCCATCCATCCATCCAATATTTTTCTGTATACCACTACTGCCTACTAGGTAATGGGGTTACAGACATGAGTAACACAAGAAGGTCCCTATTCTCATGGAGCTTATATTCTACCTCATTTTTATCTCGTGTTCCCATCAATGCAAAAGGATACACGTTTTTCATTATTTTTTTTAACATAAGAACTAATGCCATCATGTTAAAAAATGCTGGACATTAACAGTCATCAAGGAAATGCAAAATAAAACCACAATGAGAGATACTACTTTACCCTCACTAGGATGGTTATCTGGAGAAGGAAACGGCAACCCACTCCAGTATTCTTGCCTAGAGAGTACTGTGGACAGAGGAGCCTGATGGGCTGCTGTCCATGGGGTCGAACAGAGTTGGACATGACTGAAGCGACTTAGCATGCATGTATGCATTGGAGAAGGAAATGGCAACCCACTCCAATATTCTTGCCTGGAGAATCCCAGGGACAGAGGAGCCTGGTGGGCTGCTGTCTATGGGGTCGCACAGAGTTGGACACGATTGAAGTGATTCAGCAGCAGCAGAATGGTTATTGTCTGATTGATGCCAACTCCTTATCAGATGGCAGCTTAAGGCTCCCTTTTTCAGGGCATCTTCCCTACAGCCCAAGATCATATCAGGTTTACATTAAAGCATCTCACAACTTCTCTCACTTTTCTTGATCACACTTTGTACTTATCGCAATTTGCAATAATATTTGCTTGTGCGAGTACTTAATGTCTTTCTCTTTGCTGGATTGTAAGCTCAGTGAGGACAGGGATTTTGACTCTTTAATCTGCATATGTATCTCCCATGCCTAGCAAGCTTTGGGAACAACTAGGCAACTAGGGAAATGCTTTTGAATAAATTCATGAACTGGGTTCTTAATGGTCAATAAAGAAAAACAAAGCGCAAAAGAACCTCAGTGCTAATATGAACAGGACTTTATAAATGAGTGATTCACATGTCAAATCTGGTTTAAAAAGCAAAAGTACAAAGGAATGAGGAGAATCCATAAATAGCAATGATTGGACACAGTCAGGATTAAAAAGTCAAGGACTGTAGCCCTTAGCTGGCTGAATGTGCAGCATCACAGTCTGAGAGGTAAATCCCTGGGGCTTTGGGTCCAGGGGGATGGAAGTGAACTCCCAGAGATCCTGGAAAAACATGTGCAGATGTTGCTGCTTGTGGTGTTTATAGGAAGAAGGGGATGAAATAAGGGCCACATGAAGACAGCTGTCTAAAACTGGAAATCCACGCCTATTATGCAGGAATCTTCTGCCCTAGATTAAAAACAGAAAGGCAATAAAAATGCCAATTGTGTCAATAAATGTTGTCAGTAAGAGAGAAGACGCAATGACACTCATTCATAGGAACAGCTGCACTTAGAAACCATTTGAAAAATTCTAACAGAAAAAGGAAAGACAGTGATAATGCCCAGACTGTATGTCAGCAGCAGGGGAGACCTGGAGAAGGGGGAACCTACAGGCAAACCTGGACTGTGGTTGTGGTTGAGTAATTATGCCTCTTACCAAGCAGGGTCCTGGGCCATTATGGAAAGATGACTGGTTACCATGGTAATCATAGGACACTTAAAACTGAAATTCCTGTTGCTTGGAAGCCCCAGAAATAATACATGCAAAGCCCTTAGCATACTACTTGGCAACTGATATGAAGTTAATAAATGTGAACTTTTTAAAAATTATAATTAAGCCCATGGCTTGATATTTCATTATACAACTTACTCCAAAACCGCACGGATAACGTTTGTCCCTGTGTTCTGAAAACATTCTAGATGGTTTCAAAAAACTATGCTGACCAAAATAAATTCCAGATGGATTAAAGATTTAAAGTAAAATAAATGAAACCATAAGAAAATTCAAATAAAATTTACGTATATTTTTATTCAATCTTGGGGCAAGTAAAACCCCATATAAGCATAAATGCAAAAGGAAAACCCACAAACCACAAAGAAAAAATAGATATATTTGACTACCAAAAAAGTAACACTTGTCCATAATCCAAACGACTATAATCAGAATAAAAAAACAAATGACTAAGGGGGAAAATAGCAGGCTATTACAAAGGTTAACATCTTCAATACGAAAAGCACTCCTTAAAAATCAATAAGAAAAGATAAATGCCATTAAAAATGAGAAATAATTTTTACCTAACATTTTGGAAAGTTTTTTTTCTTTGCTTTTGAGTTTTCTAGATTTTTATTGTTTGGTTTTAATGAAAATACCCTGTGTTAGCAAACGCGATTGCTCACACATTGCTAGTTAAAACATAAAACTGTTTTTTCTGGTGGCAGTTTAGAAATAAATATATAGCAAAAGCCTTAAAATTTGTATGGCATTTGACCTATAAATTCCACTTCTGAAAATGTATCCTAAGGAAATGATGATAAGCATAGCTCTTTATTTTAGCTGCAAGGTATATTCATTGTAATGAGACTTAAAATTGTTATTAAAAACACCTTAAGTGATCCACTGGTACAATGGCAAAATGAACTTTATTACATCTATATTTATATGAAACGAATTAATATTTGTAAAGCAACTTGAACTTTGCCTGAAACACAATAAACTCTATACAGGTATTTAATAGATGAAAATAAAAATAAAAATAGGCATTTAGAATAATGGTGAAAAAATTACTGGTATATAAGAATGTGAATACTATATTGTTTGGTGGGGAAAAAAAAGGTCATAATGGTATATAGAATAAGATCTGGGTGTTATAAAATAAGTGTAGGTGTTCATACATATACATGCCCATCTCAAAATAATAAAAAACAAGTTCTCTTGGTGGGGTTATTTTTGCTTTCTTCACTGTCTATCTTTCCTAGTTCTCCTGCAGCAGTCGTGGTATCCATGTAATACATTTTTGAAGCATACTTGGTTTGAATTTTAGCTTGCTAAAAAGAATTTTATAAATCTTTAAAACTTCCCTAAGAGTTAAAGGTAAAATATATACAAAAGCTTCTATAAATGCTATTAAAAAACAGTCATATCCATTCTTCAGCAACCATTTAGATAATACAAGATTGCTTCTTTTAGGTTCATTTCAGAATTGACAGCAAGTCCCACAGACCATAATTTTGCCTTAAATTGTTTTTTCTTCAGAGAGTTGAAAGGGGTCTTAGCCTGTGAGATTCACACGGATTACCAAGGAATTATTTATCATAGTCCAATGCCAGCTGAGATCCAAACCACAGTCTTGGATCCAGATTTACTCCACCTTATTATTCCCAAATGAGGTTTATTTTCAGCAGACCACCCAACTACCTCCAAATGACTGAAACATTCAGACCTCAGCCAATCAACAAAGTCTGTACAAATCAGCTGGATCAACAGCAAATTCTATCTGATTGATTGTGCAGACAATCCATATTCATGAAAAGGTAACTGGGGGACAATCTGAACAAAAAGGGTTGATATGGGGCCATGGGTAAGTAAAACCTTAGTACAGCTCATACAAAACTTCTGCTAATAATCTAGAATCAAAAGATTGTGCTATTGAGTCTCTGATTTCCCATTTGAAATTCTATGAAACAGCAGGAGATCCCATAAAAGCTTAAGCAAAAAATAATAAAAAGCTGTCTCTCCTCAATAATTTTTCCAAGGAGTTGCTAACAGGACCATGTCACTGAAAACTAATTTAAGCATCAATTTTTCTTATGGCAATCCTAGCCTTTACTCTCTCTGCTGTGCTCGAAAAGCAGGTTCAGCCATTACCCTTAAAAGAAACCAGTGAACCAGAAAGATTCTTTCCCTTGGAAACATTTTAAGAGTAAAAGCAATCTTTATCTTTCACACTGAGTCCTTGTAAGTCTCTCCTATACCTGGAGTTTTATTATCATCTCACTAACCCTAAGATTAATGTTAGTCATTCTACTCCTGTATCTTCACACTCCTATCTGATTATTCAGTCTGGATTCATTTCTCACTTCAAATTATAAATGCATTAATTAAAAAGCAATCTGATCTAGATTAGGAAGAACAGCTTTAGAGTTTGAGGTCAGCACTTTTGGCTCCCATAGGAAACTCCCTTCCCAGATGCAGCTCCGTCCAGGGTCTCCACAGGACACAACTAAACCTTTCCCCCCTAGATTCACTGGAACACATTCTTCTAAATATCACAGGAACATACAGTATATAAAGCCTGAAAGCACATACAACAGGGATGAGGAAAGTGACAAACATACTGCTTCTGTGATTTCCAGACCAGCAGGCCAGCTGTTGTTCTCATCACTACATCCTTTCCTGAACCCTCCAGAGGCTTTGCAATCTGGCACTAACCCCCAGCGCTACACTAATCACAAGGAACAGGAAGCAAATGCTAACCTGTGCATCCACTTTCCTTCTCTCTGCAGCTCCACACCCTCACCCCCAGTAAATACAGACATTGAGAGAGTAGGGAAGGAAGGTGAGGAAGGAGTGGACTGCAGGGAAATCGTTGGAACAAACTGGCCTGGGATTCACAATTTGAAGTAGTAAGACCTTGGTACTCATAAAGCCAGGTGTCCTCTGCCCACGAGAAGACCAAAGATGATAAAAATGCAAACTACAAAGCGGGGCCAGTGGATACACAGCCAGCAAAGGCCACCGCATATGAGAGCCAGTGGAAACCTTGATACATGGTTCAAACTCAGGTTGCTCCTTTAAAAATCTCATCAGAAGAATGATTTCATTTGAAAGGCTTGTGGGGCAGCGAGGGTTTTCCTTGCATGGCATTTTCCCTCTCCCTGTACAGCAACTGTCAGCATAGCCCTAAAAACCCAGAAGGATAAAAAGCAGCTTCTTCATTTTGCAAAGATGAAAAAGAAGCTTAGAGCAAGTGGAAAGGAACCAACCCATTAGAACTGGTGAAACTCACTTGAGAAAATCAAGTTTTCAAAGAAATCTTCTAAGTGCTGACACACTCCAGGCTCAAGTCGATTAAGGAAAATGAATTTCTAAAACTAGGTTGGCAGCAGGTATCTTGGCATGGAGGAAGTTTTAATCTTGAGACAGAAATCATAACTAGCCCATCCCTGTCTCCCACCAAAGCCTAACTAGCACCCACATATAGTGGAAACTCAGTAACTACTTTCCAAGCTGAAGTCTCTTTACTATTTACATATTATATCAGCCAGGAAACCTGCGAAGGAATGACAAATTAATAGGACACCTGTTGGAGGGCCTGGAGAACTGAATCAAAGAAGTCCACATTCCAATTATGACGGTTAATTTTACATGTCAACTCAACTGGGCCATGGGATACCCAGATATTTAGTCAGACATTATGTTGGGTGTCTCTGTGAGGGTATTTTTGGATGATATTAATATTTAAACTAATAGGCTAAGTAAAGCAAGTTGCCTTCCCTAATGTAGGTGGGCCCATCCAATCAGCTGAAGAGCTGAATAGAACAAAAAGGCTGACCCTCCCTTGAGAAAGGAAGAATTCTTCCTCACTGCCTTCAAACTGGGACACTGCTTTGTCCTGCCTTTAGACTTGAATTGAAACATCAGCCCTTCCTGGGTCTTGTGAGCCTGCTGGCCTTCAGATTGAAACTACATTATTAGCTCTCCTGAGTCTCCAACTTGTTAACTCACCTGGCAGAATTTGGGACTTCTCAGCTTTCATAATCAAGTGTATGCATGCGTGCTCAGTCATGTCTGACTCTTCACAACCCCATGGACTATAGCCTGACAGCTCCTCTGTCCATGGGATTTACCAGGCAAGAATACTGGAGTGGGTTGTTATTTCTTTCTCCAGGAGATCTTCCCAACACAGGGATCAAACCCACGTCTCTTATGTCTCTTGCATTGGCAGGCAGATTCTTTACCACTGTTCCACTTAGAAAGCCTATATATGAATCATGAGCCAACTGCTTATAGTAACTCTCTTTATATATCCTGCTGCTGCTAAGTCACTTTAGTCATGTCCGACTCTGTGCGACCCCATAGATGGCAGCCCAACAGGCTCCGCCATCCCTGGGATTCTCCAAGCAAGAATACTGGAGTGGCTTGCCATTTCCTTCTCCAATGCATGAAAGTGAAAAGTGAAAGTGAAGTCACTCAGTCATGTCCGACTCTTAGCGACCCCATGGACTGCAGCCTACCAGGCTCCTCTGTCCATGGGATTTTCATCCTATTGGTTCTGTTTCTTTGGAGAACCATGACTGACAAATCAATCCATTTGAAAATCACATGCCAACCTCTCCCAAGACTACCCACTGTCTTGCAAGACATACTTTAGGCTTAATCTAAGCCTAAGGCCACCAGGTAAACCCACATTGGGATGAGAATTAGAACTATTTAATACTCAAGGGATAATCTAACATTTAGGAACATTTAAAAATACAAGGGGATTGTCAGGGTCTTTTTCTTATTCTAACCCAGGAGATAGCTCTAAACTTCATGTGTCCTGTGTAGATACTTTAAAAATTACAGATAGAAACAGTGTAGTCAGAAAAGCCCTCTCCTTTATTCTCATACTCAAGATCCCCGCTCAAGGTTATAGAGAAGCCCTAGAGGGAAACTGGAGGACATGGAATACCTGTTCTCAAGTGAGGGAGTGAGTAGCCAACATACACTCCACATGTTTTCATACATCACTTGACATAAATGATACTCTTTAGCATTCTGAGGATTGGTGACCTAAAGAAGATAGTAAAAGAAAATCCACGTGGAAACTGAGACCTTTGGTGTGATCTCAGCTGGCAGCTGGTGACTGCAGGAATACATTGGCTTCACATTCAGGGAACAGTTCAGGACAGTGCTCTCCACTGGTCCCAAACACCTCCTTGGTTATTCCAAGATTATGATGCAAAACCACTTCTAATAAGCCAGCTCATACACTGGAAAAGCCAAAAATGTGCAACCTTCCTCTAGGTCCAATATCCCAGGAATCAGTGTATGGAAAGAAGGATATTCTTCACTTACCTGTCAAAATCACTGTTAATAAACAGATTTATGGAATGAGCATAATCCTTTCATTGTGATTTTTACATCTCTATGCAATCTTGCAAAGCCAGGCTCATGATCTGAAAAGGATTTCTGTTTTGTTCTGATATTCCCTATCACTACATTGGTAGATGAATATATAGCGTTTTCTTAAATTACAAACATTTGTTGAGCATTTACAATATCACAGACTTGGTACTAAGAACTTTAAATATATTATCTCATGTAACAGTTACAAAAACCTTATGAGGTAGATATGAATAGCATATGTACTTAATAGATGAGTTTCAAAACCCAAGAGGTTAGAAAATAAACCCTCACTTTTAGCCCTTAAACCAAAACTCAACACACCAAAGAACCCAAAGTATACAGCCTCATATTAGATCATTGAACCTTGTATGTCACAGAGCTTCCACCAGAAAAGGAGCTTGATATGACATAAAATGAAAAGAAGCCCCATTGGAAAAACAATCCTAAAACATAGACATCTGCCCTAGATTTATTTTTGAAAGACCAGAACACAGAAGAGAGGCAAAAAACACCTGGGCCTGAGTTGGTGTCATATATCTATTCTACTTCCGAAAAAACCTAAATCTAAGTCCAAATTACATAACACTCCAAATGGCTTACTTAGTTCAGTTGCCTCTGTTCCAGTTTAGTCTCTGGAGGATGTCAGTCAGAGCCATGCTCACAGGTTTGGCAGAAATTATAAAGTTTGAGAGAATCAGCATTCTAATGTCCAGAGGATACAGTGACAAATTAATTTGAGAATGCTGCACAGTTATTAAGGGGATGCAAATCGGCACGTCCCAATCGAGATTAAGATGCTGCGCATTGAGTTGCCACATGGACAGCTTGCATATGCTAAAAACAAAGAATTCTATGAAGAAGACATTTGTTCTAATCATGACGAATCATCAAATCAACTACTGGGAGCCTCTAATACAAGGAACATCACTCTAGGACATGTGAAATTTAAATGTGATATAGTCTTCAGTTTTGTGACACTTACACCCTCTAGTTGAGGTGATGGGAAAGAAGCTGAAGAAAGGACGTTACAGCAACAGAAGATCTAAATGCCGACTAATGACCACAACAAGAAGCTAGGGAGGCTGCTTAACAGGCAAAGCAATGGAGTGGTCAATTCATGTAGGAGTTCAGAAAGAAAGAAAAAATCATGCGTTTTTGGTAGAGAGAAAATATGTACAAAAGTCACGATACTTTAGCCAAATATGGAAAGATGGGTAGGATATGGAGGGATGGGGAAGAAGATTCCAGGCAAAGGGCCAGAGGCACAACATAGCATGACCCACTCAGAGTCTATCTGTCTGGCTGGACCAGATAGTTTAGAAAATGAAGTATTTATTTGAAAAGGTAGAGACTGGGGCAAATTTTGGATACCAAGCTAAAGAGTTGGGATGTGGTCCTTCAAGTAAGCCACTCTAGCAAAGGGGACAGGTTAAGGGGTCCATGACTGTAGTGAAAGCTCGTGAGGATGAGAGCCTTAGACTATATATGTGAGTGAGAAAGGCAGAGAGAGGAGAAAAGCAGTGCTGGCCAAGCCCTGTCCCCACGTGAGCACTGTGCCTAGATGCTGGACATTCATGACTCCCTGAGATCTAACAACCACCCTGAATGCAGCTCTTATTCATCCCATTTCACAGACTAGGAATGCTCAGGGCATTTATCCGATCATAGTACCAGCAAATGCACAGAAGTGAAATGTACATAATTTCTTAGAATAAGTCAGTAGAGTTGGTAACTGGGTGTGAAAGGCAGGATAGTGTCAATTATATGTAAATAGCTCTAGTGGTAAAGAACCCATCTGCCAGTGTAGGAGACATACGAGACATGGGTTCGATCTCTGGATTGGGAAGATTCCCTGGAGGAGGGCATGGCAACCCACTCCAGTATTACTGCCTGGAGAAGCCCATGGACAGAAGAGCCTGGTGGGCTACAATCCATAAGGTCGCAAAGAGTTGGACACAACGGAAGCAACTTAGTACTACACAAGCACGCATGCCTACAGGATTCAGGCAGAAAATGCTTAAGGCCTTTCCTAATAAAAATATGAACCAACAAAAGCGCACAGGAAATGCAGGCTCCCCTTCAAGGGGCTTGAAATAAGCCCCTGCTTGGCATAAGCTTTGCATATGTAGTGTTACAGCACCTGTGGTCAGGTCTATATGGGTATTATATTGATAAGAACCAACAATACTGAATGGAAGACAGACTTGGAAGCTGAGACACTGAAGCCTGAATAGCAACTCAATGCTTACTTAACTCTCACAGACTGGCCACCTTGGAAAAACAGGTCTGCAACCTGATCCCTCTGCTCTCCTAATCCATCAAAGTGCAGCAATGAGAACCCTCTCAAGACTCCTTCGGCTTAAGGGCAAAGTCAGCGTGAATGAAATAGTATCGTCAGCTCACGTGGAAACCAGTCCATCCACTGCTTTTAGGGCAAATGGACCCTTTAGAAAGGACACGGCCACCTTTCTTATATATAATTGTGAAGCAAATATTCCCTTTGTACATTAAATTGCCTCATAGGCTGTAAATCAAAAAGGACTAGCTTCATCCTCACTGAGGAATCCACATAACAAAAACGATTTCATCTTCCACTGGAAAAATAACTTGACTCATGAGTCAAAGATCAAACTGCTCTCATCACTGCTGAATGCAGACATTGCTGATTGGTCCTCTATGGTGAGCTTGGTTTATAAGCATAAATAAGATCCACTCTGACAGTTCCTCAGGTGCTTTTAGTTTTCTTCCAATGCCATCTATAGAGAAGAAGAGCAAAATCCAAATTGAACCTGTCTTCTTAGCCCTCTCTTAAGCAAGTCCAGATCAGGACAAGAAGGCGTGCATTATTCCAGCGGCACGCTCACCGTCTGTTGCCAGCCTCCACAGATGGATGGGAGTGTGTTCAGAATTCACACAACATGATGGCCCTGACAGCACAATTGTGCTCAACATGCCTCAAACTGTAATTCGTCTATGAGATGACAGTCACAGAGGACAAGCAGTTAGGAGCCACATGACGCTACCTAATGCACTCGTAAAGAGCCAAGAACACAGGGCAAGAAGGCATGCTGCATCACTCTCCTCCCTCCTCCCCCGAGAAGACCATGGACCTCCCACCGTCACACCAGGTACACATTCCTAGCCAATCACTTCTAGGTAGGAGGCAACTCCTAATTCAAATAAATCCAGAAGATCATTAAACAAAAGTAAGTAAATAAGCCACATGTATCCAGCCAGGAACATCTCTGGGAATGCTACAGTCCTGAAAACATGTATTCAATACAAGTCAGCCCTCTCCACTCCCCACTTCTAAGCTGAAATGTGTTTCTGAACACACCTTACACGGATTTGCCAGGTGGGAGATCCATGACGGTGATGTGTCATGTCCTTTCTCCCATCTGGGCAGCGGGCCAACAGAAGGAAGATGAGTTTGCCATGGGAGGCAGGGCGACCTTATCCATGAGCAGAGTGTCTAAGCTCATGCTGGCCGCCCCAACCACCACTACACCCTCATATTTCAACTCGAGAGGTAGACCATTGGTTGGAATGAATCACATTTCTTTTTCTCACAGGTGGCTCTACAAATTTCTAGAAAAAACGAGAAAATAACCCTGAGCTCAGAAAACTGTGATCCAGGTGTTCTCAGGGAAAAAAAGAGAGAGATTATATAAATATAGCAAAAACAAAAATAAAACAAACAAAACAGCAACAACAACAAAAAAACAAAGGAAGCTCCTTGACAAGTCCCAGGATTGAAATGTCCCACAGTCACCATCACTCAGCCAGGCCAGGATTCGGTTCAGTGCACTCACTGCACATTTCTTGAGCATTTCCTCGGATTCCCTCCGGCATATGCTGGGATGTGCTGGTGTGGGGGAGGGACATACACGTGAATGACAAATGGCCTCTTCCTCAAGAGTGTCTATCTCTTGAGGGGAGCTATCGAGGAGAGGAGCGATAGTAATATATCCAGGGCCAAATGGAATTAGTGCATAAAATGGAACTGAAGCAAGAGAGACAGAGAGAGAGATGGGTGGGTGGGTGAAGGGGGAAATGTATTTTTTTCACTGGAGAAAGGCTTTCAAAATAAACGGTCCTTAAACTGGGCTGGAACAGGGAGAAACAGGAAGGGACAGTCCCAGCAAACGACATCACACATAGACAAGGCACATTCACGGGAAAGGATCAACTGCATTCAGGGGCTGCCGAACTGGCTGGAGTAAAATGTAGGTAAAAATGAGCAAACCTCACAGAAACATAATACGCCCATTCTGATGGCCATAGTCAGGAGTATGAGCTCAACTGTATAAACAACAGAGTCTCTAAGCATTTCTGGGCACCGGACAGATATGCCAGGCGTCACTGTTGGCCCCAGCACTGCAGCGTCAGGCTGAGGTGACCGCGCCTGAACCGGCTTGCCCTCGAGACTCTCTGGCACTCTGCATATATGTACTGCTTGAGTTACTGCATGACTCACTCTGTTGAAGGTCCCAAGAGGGATCCCTCCCCAGCAGCCCTGTAGACCTGTGAACATGTCACCCTGCAGCTACACCTGTATTTTAATCAGACCTCCTTTTTCATTTTCCTCCTTTTCTTAGAGGGGAAGCACATTGATTTTAAAAATCAATGTGCTTCCAAAATGCTTTCCTAAGCAAAATTCAACAGCAATCCCTTTTCCCCTTTGCCTTAAGGAGGAGTGAGAGAAACACCTGAGTTTCAAGTTTATATGATGCCAGGGGAATCGCTCAGAGTTTAAATTTGGAAGAAAACAGTCTTACATTAGACTGAACTAGAAAAAAAAATCCAGACTGAGGATCAAGAGGCAGTGACCAGAAGACAGAGGGGTGATGTGGCCTCTCCTCTGTAGAAGAACAAGTTTCAAAACATATGGTTACGGGAACTACTTAAGGTAGGGAGCAAAAATGCCAGGTCCATTCAGAGCCCCATGCTGGCTTTTCAATAGCTGGACACTAACTGAATTTGGGGGCACAGTTCATCCTCTTACACCCACACTGGTTCCATCACATTTCAATGCCCCAGTCCCAGATTTGGGGAGAAACCAGATTTGAGAAACCAGAATGACAGGTTTCTCCTCTTTCTCCCAGCAAAACTCAAGGCCCTTCCTTCAGCCTGAAAAGCCCTGTGTTTCTCCACCTCCTCTGATGCCCTCTTCTCCTTGCTATCTTCTGCCCCAGATACAGTGACCTTTTGATATTTCCCAAGCTGTCCGTGTTCTTTGTACTCTGCCTGTAAAGCATATTTTTTCCTAAATTGAACAGACCTCATGCTCTCTCTTCCTTCAGGTTTTAGCTCAAATCATATCCTATCCAAAGGGTCTTCTTCCCTGACTGTGATATGTGAACAGACCTCAGACCCCAGCATCATCCTCTATCTCCTTCCCTGCTCTCTTTCTCTGTAGCACATGAAATCGCATCTAACATAATATGTGTATTTACTTATGGATATGGTCCTCACCACACCTCCAGGAGAGTTATGAGAGTAATGACTTTGTCTTGATCCCAGCTGCATTCCCTGAGCCTGATAGCAAAGAACCTGATAGAGAAGTTCCTCCCACATACTGGTAGGAGCTGCCATTAAATACAATCACAGCAAATACTCTAGTGCTCAGTCGTTCAGTTGTGTCTGACTCTTTGCGACCCCATGGACTGTGGTCCGCCAGGCTCCTCTGTCCATGGGATTCTCCAGGCAAGAATACTGGAGAGGGTTGCCATTTCCTCCTTCAGGGGATCTTCCCAACCCAGGGATCGAACCCACATCTCCCACATCTCTTGAGTTTCCTGCATTGGCAGGTGGATTCTTTACCATTAGCACCACCTGGGTGCAAGTTCTCTAGAGAGGGAAGAAATGAAAACATCCACGCTCCCCTCTTCAGGTAAAAGGGCAGCTGGAATAATGTTGGGAGATCATTTTTCTTCCACTCTGTCTCTGTGATGTGGCCTTGATTGGTCTAAACCAGTGATTCTGAAAGCTGGTCCTTAGACCAGCAACATCAGCCACCACCTGTGAACTTATTAGAAATTCTCATATCCCACCTCAGACCTGCTGAATCAGAAACCCTGGGTGTGGGGGTCAGTGATCTGTGTTTTGACAGGTTCTCCAGGTGAGCCATGACTGCAGAAGCTTGAGAACCACTCATGGAAAGTAATCAACTCATTCTGTTTTCCCAAACTGCGGTGATTGACTTAGACACAAGATGAGCACATAAGACCTGATCTGAATGGAGGAAGTACATAAGACTTGCTTGGGTTTTGGAGACAAAATACTCTCCTCTGCCTGCATAATTTGTCTGAAGCCATGACCAAGAAGAATTTGGAGAGGAGGAGTCTGTGTTTCAACATAGAAGATCTATGTTAGGAGTTGGAGAGAGCACAAATCCTGGGGGCCTCATTTAAGTCTGGGATAGAGCCACTAGTGAAGGGAAACTTTCTCCCAGTTTCTTAGTTACATGAGTTGATCAATACTCATTTTTACAAATTAAACATGCTGCTATTTAATAGCTTACTTAGGGTCTTCTTTATTGTTATGCAACAGAAAAAAATCTAGTTAATCCAAGGTGAGTAAAAGTACATGCTACAGCTAAACTTAGAAAATAGAGGATCCATTAAAATGCAGAGAGAAATTATATTACCACATTAGTACATGGGACTCCCAGAGCTAGGACTATCTATATCCTGAGGGGTGCTCTGGGCCTGAGACTCATGTGGGGAGGGCCTCTTACCCAATGCTATGGGTGGTGCTCAAATCAAGGAAAGGACAGAAGATGGAACAAAGTGGGTGATTAGATGGCCCAGGAAAGCAGGGCATCAGTCACTATTATCAGTAACCATAGACAGTGTAGGAATCGAGATGGAGAGGAATGAGTGTGGGGGGAGTGAACTATGTCTCTTAAACAGGTCAAAAGTCTAAGCAGGGCTGGTGCCCAGGGCTTGCCCCTCAATGGCATCTTGTGGCCCAACATCTGTTAAGACCCCTTAAAGACCAAGAAGGAAGCCAGCATGAACAACCTTACAATTCATAAACATGAACTATTTCACTGATTAGCTGGACAACTACCTTGCTCTATCTCTGCATCATCAGCCACTTCAAAAATTCTGTTGGGAGACTTTCCATCTGATATAGATAATAAAGAACAATACCAGTGACTAACAGGGGACCAGCTATTAGGGGACTAATAGGTGAAAATGTCTTTTGCAGAAGTGTGATGGTGTGCCCTTCAGCCCTCTATGAGTACACACATTTATTACATATTGGAGTCAAATTACATTACAGATGTCCCACAGCACAGCTACGTGAACTCCTTTGTTTGAAAAAAAAAAAATATATATATATATTTGCATAATTGTAGTTTCTTCTCCCAAAGAAGGCAATGGCAACCCACTCCAGTACTCTTGCCTGGAAAATCCCATGGACGGAGGAGCCTGGTAGGCTGCAGTCCATGGGGTCGCTAAGAGTCAGACACGACCGAGTGACTTCACTTTCACTTTTCACTTTCATGCATTGGAGACGGAAATGGCCACCCACTCGGGTGTTCTTGCCTGGAGAATCCCAGGGACAGGGGAGCCTGGTGGGCTGCCATCTATGGGGTCACACAGAGTCGGACACGACTGAAGCGACTTAGCAGCAGTTTCTTCTCCAATCCACCACCAATCTGCCACCCCCTTCCCCTATATGCACACCTACAGGATCTGACCCACCCATTAAATGATCTGATACACCAAAGTTGTCCTTCAAGTACACACACATCATAGCGTGTTTATGTAGGGATGCTGGTTTACTATCTTCCTGAAGACAGAAACCATGTCCGTTTCATTCACCACTGTAATCCTAACACAACAGAGTTCCTAACATTTAACAAGGTTCAAAGAGTATTTATTTAAGACTGGAAGGGAGAGGGAGGGAGGAAGGAGGCAGGATTTCTGAAGGAAGGGTCCACTGATACCAGGCAGAGAATTCCCTGTTGTATGCACACGTATGAGTGCATTTTTCAGACAGGAGACCCTTAACTTTCATCAGAACCTCAAAAAGGATGGTAATCTCCCAAAAGTCAAGAAGCACTGAGTTACTAGTAACACATCAATCAAAACATCTCAAGCAAGATGTGAAATAAAAATCAGTTTCTTTCTTCAGAAACTGTTTCTAAACCGTCTTTATAACCAAAGAGAAGGAAAAGAAGATGAAAAAGAAGGAAATACTTTTTAGGCACACAGCATTAGAATCAAGGATCCCAGTTCCATAATGAACTCAGCCTTTCAAGTAGAATCAGGCATTCTTACCTCTAGAATTAATACTGTGGATCAGTAAAAAATAAAATAAAATAAAATATGAGTAGAAAATGGCCACTATTTTGAAATTCAAACATTTCTTTTTAAAAGACCATGAGGATGAAATTGCTGTATTTAAAATTGAGCCAGCACAAAACTTACAAAACCTGAGCAGAGAATTTTGCTCAAAAGAAAGGAAAATTTTTTTAAAGAAAAAAAAAAATCCTTCAAAAAGAAAAAAAATAGCAGTATATGAAGCTTTTGCAAAAACTGAGTATTAGAAAATGGAGACAATCAGGTCAGGGATGGGCTAGGAGGAGGAGCTATTACCAGATTATGGTGGCAATGATCAAAAATACAATATCTGTGTCAAACATATTTGTTCTCAAATTCTGGCTCTGCCTCCTTCTTGCCTGGTGACCTTGGGTGATATCCTTACCTCCTTTAAGCTCGTGTTGCTCATGCACACAAATGCAACACTAAATGCAGGGAGAGCCCTCAGCTGCCACCTGGTAGGTACACAGCATGCAAACGTAAGCTGTCACTACTCCTCATCTCATGGCATTCATTGCCCATTACTATTAACACTGTCATATATTATTAGGTGTCCTGGAGTTCCAGGCATGTAATGCATGTCAATCAATGCTGTAAATGTGTTGTTACCTCCTATTACCAAAGCCCATGGACTCATGTCCGTAGTAGGGCAGGCTTCTGTTTCCAGCCTCTGAATCCAAATCTTTTCTTCCCTTCAAGTAAACACCAACCTCGGCTTTCCCACAGTCCTTATTTGCTATTCAGTCAATAAATCCTAACGGTGGCCACAAAACTTCGGGTCAGTATCTGCTTAATATCTTTCCTCTCTGGCTTTGATCACAAAGACAAAATGAAGACTCCAATTTCCTGGTTGCTTATTTGTATGGAAAAGCTTTCAGGGGTTTTGAAAGGTCTTCTGGCCCATATTCTTTGGGCAACTCAGATGCCTCCTACCTTTGTGCTCACACATGGGCCAGTTGCTTGGGATACAATGAAGAAACCAGCTCACCCTCTTGCTCTGTTTAAACTCCAAACCCTAGGTAAGACAGTAAAGATCACAGAGAAAAGCTCTTTCATGTTAAAAGAATTATTAATTCCAGTATCGTCACCAGATTTCCCCCTTTCCTTGTAAAGTATTTATTTCTCTACACTCTGTGCCCACTGACCAGGTTCTTTTCACGCCTGAAGCCAGGAAAAAGGAAGCAGATTTTTACAGATATATCCTGTCGGCCATCCCTGGGCTCACCCGCCTGGCTCCCAGTTGCAGGCCTGTCTGTGCTTTGTGCTGGGGAAGGGAGGATTTGGTCTGCTCTGTCTCTGCCAGGGAACACTGGCTCCAACCCAGTTCAGCAACAGAGCTGCACTGTGTCCAGCTTTCTCTCCAGGGAGGGCACTTGCTGGGCACTGGGTCATTCATCCCAAAGTGACCAAGGTGGTTCCCAGGACTGGGTGCTCTGTGAAATGTTATTTCAGTGGCCAGGAGAATTCTGTATTTTAATTAACAAATGGCCCAGCCAAAAGTTCAGCACTTCTGCTGGGCTTGGCCTTTCAAATAAGGAAGCAGTAACACCAGGGCCTTTTTATTTATAAAACAAGATAGTAAAAGGTTTAGTTTGGTGCTTGTATTTTTTTTTCCATTTTTTAAAATTGAAGTATAGTTGATGTACAGTGTTATCTAAGTTACAGGTATGCAGCACAGTAATTCACAGTTTTAAAGGTTATACTCCATTTATAGTGATTATAAAATATTGGCTATATTCCCTGTGTTGTATAATATATCCTTGTAGTTCATTGTATTTCTAATACTTTGTATCTCTTAACCACCTATATTGCCCCGTCTACCTTCCCTTTCCCCATGGGTAACTACTAGTTTGTTCTCTATATCTATGAGTCTGCTTTTTTTGTTATGATCATTAGTTTGCTGCATTTTTTAGATTTCATATTTAAGTGTTATCATGCAGTGTTTCTCTTTGCTGGTTTATTTCACTCTGGATAATATCTTGCAAGTTTATCCATGTTGCTGCTGAAAATGGCAAAATTTCATTCTTTTTTTATGGCTGAGCAGTATTCCATTTGGTGCCTGAACTTTAAACCTCTCCCACCAAAAAAAATGCCACTGAGCTCCAATGACCACTTTAGCCTAGGCGGGCATGTGCTTAGCTCCTAATCCCTTTCCCATGAACCCACTCTGTGTTCGCATCTCTAATGTGTGGAGCCTGACTATATAGGACAAGGAGAGATCAGCCCCATCAGCCATAAAAAGGTCTTGGAGTAGACCAAGGCTCAAAGAACTGAGTCCCTTGGGGATGCACAAACACCTGGAAGCAGTTTTAATTTCTCCACCTCAAGCTAAGGTTCTCCAGGTGTGATCCCAGAGTCCCAGCATCACTTGGGAACTTGTTACAAATGTACATTCTCAGCCCTTGTCCTAGACCCACCAGATCTAAATGTCTAAATGTCTAATCTAGCTGTCTAAATGATTCTGATGCCTGCCAAAGTTTGAGAACTATGACCTAAGGCATACACAGTCTACGCAGTTGGTGGCTACACAGTTGATGAATACAAAGTGAGAAGTAAATGAATGATGAATAAATGATAAATCTTCAACTTTACTGAACCAATGCCCAATATAAGCTGCTCCCAAGTCATGGCTGAAAGACAGCACAGTGTGCCCCCTTCATGTCTTACGAATGCTGGGGCATAAACGGTAATGATCTGCTTGTGGCCTTGCCTCCTGACCCACAGTCCATACCCTTCTCAGTTTATGACACTGCCCCATTGAACACCTGTTTGCTGCCTATGCCAGGCTCTTGCTGGCTTTTGTGTCTTTGAACACACAGTCTTCCATGGCTGGAATCTTTTCCTCTGTGCTCTTCGCCAAACCCCTATTCTTTTTGTGCAGCTAATCCCTACATACACTTTTGGTTTCAGCTTAGAAAGTCACCTCCTCCAGGAAGCCATGCCCCTGGAAGATATCCATAGCATCCTATGCATCGTCTATTAAAGATGTATCCATTCCTACCTACACTCCTGTTTACTCATCTTTCTCACCCACTAGCCTGCACTGCAAAGTCTGTGAGCCAGAGGACTCATTTATCTCAATCACTGCCATACCTCCAGCACCTTGAACAGCGCCTGTTGAATTATTTAATCAATGAATCCTAATAATAAAATAACCTGTGTGTGTGTGTGTGTTCACAATAGATAATATATACCTGTTTTAATTTATTATCTCACTTATTCCTAGCCATGAATCATTGACTTTTAGTCTAGAAAAGAGACCTGTAGATACTAAAAAAAATAATAATTCAGCATTTTCTTCCTTAACAAAACTGCCCCACATACAGTCTTATTTTTTTTTTTTTAACACATACACACTCCTGAATATTTGGTCCCTGATTGAAACACCAGCTCCTGTGAAAGCCTGTGTATGAAAGCTAACTGCTCCTTTTCTTTGCCAGGTCAGAAGAAAATTGAGATTGACTATAATATTTCCATACAGGACAATGTGTAGGAGGATCCAGGATTGCAAGAGCCTCCCTCCTATTTCATATGTGCACACTATCCATCGACTGTAATTTTTGCCAGCTTGATTGAGAAATCGTCAAAGAATCCTGGATGACCATCAAACCCAGGACAGCCCTGAGTTCCCAGAGCACAGAAGCCAGTGAGCTACCTCTGCAAAGCCCAGAACCCTTCCAGGATGCTGGCTGATTTCACAAGATCTGATCCTGTCCCTGTGGCTTCACTGACTCACAGTGCTGGACTCACAAAATATCCAAGACCCAACCCATCTGTCTGGGGTCTGATGGAAGCCAGCCCGCACAGGGCCATCTCTGAGGACACCCGTGCCCAGGTTTTCTTGGTTCTGAGGCATTCTGGCATCCAAGCGCATACTTTAACTTTCCATGGAACAACCTGCAACCTCAGAGATCAGGGCAGAATGCCACTAGACTGCTATGATACAGTGACACGGTCAAGGGAAGTGGATTCCTTTGTGCTTCCATCTGGGCATTTCAAGAGAAACCTTATCCAGCCCCATGAGCAATCTGTTGGTGATATTATCTCTATTTCACACAAAAAATAGACATTCAGAGCTGTTAGATCTCTTACCCCTGGCCACTGTCACTTATTCCTCAACTCGTTCCCAAAAGGATTTATATCAGCTTACAAAACTACATGCAGAATGCAATAAAATGAAAACTTACTGAATGAGGAAAACAGGAAAGGCTCAACAATAAAGTTCAACAAACACATCTCTTCTGAACCTTGACCGGGGGAGGATTTACTTCCAAGCTCATGCAGTTATTGGCAGTACACCCATCACTTTCTAAAGGCACCAGTACTGACAGCCTCCTTTCTAGTCTTCGACAGGCCACACTCTTCCCGCACTGGGGCCTGCCCTTCCCCTGCCCATGACAAGCCCTCTCCCCAGTCCTTCCCATGCTCTGTGGGCTCCACTCAAAGGAGCACTCCTCATGAAGACTTTCCTGTCTACCTTATTCTAAGTTGGTGCCCTCAGCCCACCTTATCACATCACAACTAATTCCCCCATTCCTCTTCTCACAGTTGACAATGACCTTGTTTCCTATTTATTATTTAGCCTGTCCACACTAGATTATGAGTTGTCTGAAGGAATAGCCTTTGGATCTCTTGTTCAGTCCCTACAGCAGTCCCTGGCACGCAGCACGTACACACTCAAAAGTTGCAAAAGAGTGAATTAAATGATTAATGAAATCCTCCTCTATAAGTTCATGGCAGAAGCAGGATATTCAAAAACTTGAGTGGACAACAATAGACTCAGAGCAGCCATACTGGCTCCAGCTAAGTTCTGAGAAAGAAACCCAAGACCAGGTGTCCCATCAGGCTGGCGGCTCAGGTTTCATGGGTGGCCCTGAAGTGAATCCCCTCACCTCTCAGTGCCCCACTTAGCTCAACAGTAACATAAAGAAAACATTCCTCATGTCAGCCACCACTCATGTTGCTCTTGTGGCTAGAAAGGGCTTTACATCTGTTGATAATGAAAATATAATAAAGCTAAACCACACGGCTTCCTGCTCATTGAGGAGTCATCAAAGTACCCTAAGCAACCAACAGAGATGCTACAAAATAATTAGTGTTTTACCCACTACAGTGACACTCATTCAAATCTGTGTTCAAAAGCCCCATCTAATTATAATCCAGAATGTAATTTTCTGAGGAGAAACACTGCAGGATTCCAGGAAGTTTATGCTGAAAATAAACTCCAAGCTAACATTAAAATCAAATTGAAATTAACCTCTAGCCAGGCAGGTTGTATAGTGAAGACTTAACTTGGCCCAAAGAGGGTCTGGCTTTGACCTTTAGCTCCTGGAGAGTAATCTCTAGGCCCTTGGAATGCCCTGCCTGACAGGGGAGTCTTTTTTTTTTTTCCTGGGCCCTTTTGGGACTTCCTTGCTGGCTCAGATGGTAAAAAGAATCTGCCTTGCAAAGGAGAAGATCCAGGTTTGATCTCTGAGTCGGGAAGATCTCCTGGAGAAGAGAGTGGCTACCCACTCCAGTATTCTTGCCTGGAGAATTCCATGGAGAGAGGAGCCTGGTGGGCTACAGACCAGGGGGTCATAGAGTTGAACACAACTGGGGGACTAACACTTTTGGTTATGAGATTCTAATAATGTGCTTTATGCTGGGGGCTTTGGGCCACCTGATAACAGTTTCAACCTCCAGAAGAGCTGGAGACTTAAGGCTTTAGCATGACCTCTGGGAGGGGCTACAGAAGGTCAGCTACACAGGCAGTAGGTGATCAAGTTCCAATAAAAACTTGGGATTCTAAAAGGCTCAGGAGAACTTCCTTGTGATGCTTCTATGAATAGCATCACATACTGTGACAAGAAGAGTCAATGCTAGTTCGTGACTCCACGGAATTAGATGGTTGCAGAGGTCAATGCAGAAATATCTATAGGTCAAAATACCACACAGGAAGATGGCAAGGACAAATACTATCCGTCCATAGACAGAAAGGACAGATTGAATCCAGTAGGTCCAAGTGGCTTACAAGTGAATTGTGAGCAGGCAGAAGTAGATTCTCTGACTCAGAGGCAAGCTCCTGGCAGTCACAGTAACAGACTCATGCAGTAAGAAGAGCAGATGGTTTCTGCAGCATCAAAGGCGGACCAGAGGCTCTGACTAGTCTATTCTCTGAAAAGACAGAACAGTGTGCACATTCTGACTGTAAGTGTGTAACAAGCATGCGGATAAAGACCTAAGATGAAGTTGACACTGGGGGTAGAAGTCACAAGGAGATTAGAGAGAATAAAGATGACAGAGAGGCTACGAAGGGAGCTAAGAAAACTTTCCCCAAAGCAGATCTTCCAGGAGCGATGCTGGATGAAATACGAAAGGGTAGAAAAGACATTCCCCAATACCAAGTGAACCTAAAATCCAACGCTGGCACGAGACAACGGCAACAAATACAACATAGCATATGTGCTAAATAAGGATAAACACAATCAGCATCTCTAAGAAAGCAAAGAAGAACACTTACAGAGGCCCAGGATGAAATGTGAGCTGTGCCTTCAGCTTAAATCAATGTAGAAAATGAAGGCATCTCAGGCAGGGGAAAGACATGGACACAGGAAGGAACTGGCATTATATGTTTAGATACAGTGAAGGAGCAGCCTAGGACTGACTCTTAAAACAAAACAAGAAGGAGCTACTGAGGAGGAAAAAACATGTTGAACTTTAAGGGCTGAAGTCTACTGCCACCTGGTGTCACCTTTATTACAGATGCAGAGTGGCTGCTCATCCTGAAAGTTGAGTTAGCCAAAGGAATCATGAAAAAGCACGTTTAGAACATCACACTATAAAATGAACATCTCATTTGATTTAGGACCCTAGTTCTAATGGCAATTTGAGACAACTCATTAAAAGTTGTAAACAGAAATGTTCCAAGAATGTTCTTCTTTGAAGCAAGGGAAGATTGGCTTGATTTGAATTATAGAATAGCAGTTGGCCTTATACGATTTTCTCATACAAACAGACATACACACATAAAGTCTGTATTCCTTGCCTGGTCCCTCCTCTTGTTTTATAATAAATGATGAGTTTCCTTTATAGGAAAACACAAAGTGGGTCATCCACAAAGGCTGTGATCTTCCCCTGGAAGGAAGCCACCGGCAGTCCCCGGGCGCCATTATCTTCAACACTGTGGTGCTGTCGGGGTTCCAACGTTCTCCTGCACAAACTCCCACCACCTACCTCCCAGGACCTCAGCAGGAAGGACATGTCTGTGAATCCTCTGGCCTTCCTTCAACTCCTTACAGATGTAAAAACCACTGCATGAAAAGAACATTTCCTAGACTGGGGATCCCAGACATTTTCCCAAACCGAACAAGTGAACAGAGCTTTCACTCCAGTGAATTATACCCCCACGAAGGGGAGTTAGGAAAGGGACAGTGGTGAGACAACCGTGGTCTGTAAATGCCTGGGCTTTGCGACAGTGCACATTCGTTTTCCTGGCTGCTCTGAAATGTGGGCCTGCCCTGACGGGAGAGGCCCGCTTTGCTGACAGGTTATATACTCACTTGCAACTACTTCATCCAAGATTCAGACCCGAGTTAGGGAAGAAGCCCACTGCTAGAGTTTCACCAACCCAAGGTAGAGGTGGTCTCTCTCTCTCCAGAGTGGCCCACACAGCCCAGCCCATCTCCTGGCTTCCATCTCTCCCTGGGGCTGCCAGGGCTGGGCTCGTCAGCCTGGTCTATGTCAGGGTGGTCAGTGGACCCTGTGCTGGCTGCTGAGGACCTCCAGGGAGGCTCTGGGGTTGGGGGCGGCCTACTTCTCCTGGATTTCTCAGCTGGCAGTCAAGACACAGATGGAGAAGGCAACATGAGTCTGGGGGAGGGAAGTGAAAATAAAGGATGAGGGAAGAAACACAAAGACAGTATCTTCTCCTCAGGGGAGTCTATGTTGGAATCCAGATATAATTGAAATGATTTCACATGCATGCTTCCACAGGATACTACCTACCTCCCTTGCTACCGGAAATGTCTCGGTAACACACCATCGAAGGCTAATGCAAAACACTTGTAAGGGAGATTAACTAACTGGAGGACAACTCAATTTTTAGGTGATTCATGATTAAGTTATTTTGCATCCAAATATATTCAATGGGTTAATGAAACCAAATCACGCTGATCACAAAGACTTTGAATATTACATTTTTATACCAAATGAGGCCACGATTGGTGGAACTAATTTGTGAAGAAAAAATAAGCAAAACCAAAGTTTCCCAAAAGAGGAAAAAAAAAAAGTCTTGGCTACTATGGAGTCATCTCTTATTTATTTGCAAAAGTTTTTGAGTTTTTAGACAATAGACAGTTTACTATTAAAATTTTTGAACTGGGTAAGACTAAAATAAAATGAGTTCTAAGTCCTAGACATCTCAAAAGTAAACTCTAACTCAGAGAAATCAGAATTGTTATTTTGATCTTATAGGAAGAACTATCTCATATTTATAATAGAATTCTCCCTGTGGACATTGCCACATAATTAAGGAAAGCCAAAAGTGGTAAAATTTCCTCAGAGAAATACCTCCTGTATCCTCTCCCTCTCTACGTAACAAATACAATGGTACTTGGAAGGTTGCATTCGTATATTATGCAACTTTATTCTTTGTCTTAGAGGAAAATACAGATATTTCTTTGAAGGATAAGGAGAAAATGAAAGGAATCGAATTTATATACAATTTATATATAGGACCTTTCATGACATCAAGACATATCTCTCTAGTCCTATATTGACTCATAAAAAAGATCACAGCACTTAACACACATAACATTGACAGTGTTTTAAGCTTCATTTTAGAAATTCCACCAATGACATAAAATAGGCAGGAAAAATTTTACATGTGTGGAATGTCATGTGATAGCTATTTTCTTCTTTATTCTTTTTCATGTTACTTATATATTATACAATGAACACGTATTATGCTCTTTTTCTGGAGTATAATTGCTTTACAATGTTGTGCTAGTTTCTTCTGTACAATGAAGTGAATCAGCTATGTGTATACATATATTCCCTCCCTCATGAGCCTTCCTCCCTCCCCCACCTCCAACCCACCCACCCAAGTCATCACAGGGCACTGAGGTGAGCTTCCTGTGCTTTACAGCAGATTCCCACTAGCTATCCATTTCACGCATGGGCATGCTGCAGTCCATGGGGTCACAAAAAGTCAGACACGACTTAGCAACTGAACTACATTTGCATATATGTCAACCTTAATCTCCCAATTTGTCCCACACTCCCCTTCTCCCACCCACATCTATTCTCTATGTCTGCATCTATTTCTACCCTGAAAATAGGTTCATCTGAAACGTTTTTCTAGATAAGGTAAAAACAATTTTTTAAACATTTACAATGCATCTTAACTTACCATATTTCATTCAATGTCACAAAAGAGAATTTTTTCATTTTTTAATTGCTCTGCAGATACATCAGTGAGACTCTATCTAATCTGTTCTCCACAATGAGAACAGGAGAAGATACCAAGTATCAGAAACGTAAGTGGCTGAGCAGGGGCAAGATTCTCCATAAAAAGGAAGGTACACAGGATAAAGCATACTGTGCCAAGACCAAGACTGCCTGTCTATCACATGCCAACATGGCACTGCCCATTGACCTCAGGCCTTGGAGGAGCACCACCAGGTAGCTGCTGCCATGTCTAGTCTACAGACAAAGAATCTGAAGCTCAGCAAGCTACCAGGACCACACAGCTAGCAAGTGTCAGAGTTAAGGTTACACCCATCCTGGGACCACCCAATACCTTCTTAGTCCATTGCTTCTTAAAGGCTCCCTAAGGTTTGGTCTTTGCTGGAAATCACTTGAGAACAGAATTCTCTTTCCATGTTGACCCTGTTTCTTTCCTTTCTCCTGCTACATCTGTGCTTGGAAGAAAGAAAGAAATCCAAGATCTACCCAATACTGGTGACCCTCACTTGAAAATTCATGAAGGTGAATCTCTCAGTTGGAGAGTGAGGTCTTCAACAAAGCGAGTGACAGTCAGGATCGCCCAGCTCTGCCTTCCTGAGCTCCCCTTGCCTCTCCCAGGGAGTGGCTGGCCTGGAAGGGGGCTCTGCCCCTACACCACACACAGCAGAACATAAGCTCACCTCCCACCATGCTCTATCCTCCAAACCTCAGTACACAAAGATCCTGAGAGCATTCTCAAAAGCTCTCCAAACTCAGGCACCCAGCCCCTTACACAGTGACTCCCCCATCCCTTACTGTGCCACTGTAGCTGTTGTAGCGACTTTCAAGAGCAGAAGGCAAGCATCTGTCTGGCCACCTAACAGTTCCCATTCTCTCTGTTCACATCAACGTCATTTCTCATGACTGCTGCCAAGGTGCTCATCATATTCCTGCTCACAGTCCAGGGATCATAATACAAAATAAATCACCAAAGAGCAAAGAAATAGAAATTTGCAAAAAGGGATGAATCTCTACAGGCCTGCTCTCCAATATTTGCTTTCAACACATTCCTTTGAAATGGGATGAAGACCAAAGGTGTGGACTGCTAGGGTCCTGGGAGAAGTATAGCCTTTCCATTCTAATTCAGACAGAGAAGGGTCCAATCCAAATCCACGACTGGGCTAGGAGAGCATCCAAAAGAGGCCTTAACCCTGGCTAATCATTTAATTAATGATAGAAGATATGATAGTAGCCAACAATTACAGAGTACTTATTACTCCAGGGCACTGGGTTAAGCAGATGTATTTACTTTCATCATCTCACGGAATCTGAACGATGGCTCTTCAAGGTAGGTTCTTTTACCATCTGCATTTCCCAGATAAGTAAACCAAGGTTTGGAGAGCTTAAATAACTTTTTAAGTTTGTAAAGTTGGGCTGGATTTTTAGCTCAGAGAGACCATAAAGTTCTTAATTACTGTGCTCTATTGCTTCCTATTCAAGCTGCCCTGGTGGCTCAGCGATAAAGAATCCACCTGCCAATTCAGGAGACACGGATTCAATCCCTGGGTCCAGAAGATCCCCTGGAGAAGGAAATGGCAACCCACTCTGGTATCTTTGCCTGGAGAATTAAATGGAGAGACGAGCCTGACGGGCTACAGTCCATGGAGTCACAAAAGAGTCAGATATGACTTAGCGACTAAACAACAACTGCTTCCCATCAGACTTTCAAGTGATGGGTATTTAGTTTCAAAGTGAACCCTGGTTTGTCTATCCAGGTGCTTAACCCACTCCAGAAAGCATTAAAGATCTTTCAATTTCAATAGACAAGGGTGAGGTCAATCCATTGGGTGGTTTAGGGAGGAGAAAGAAGGGAACCCAGAGAATTCAAATTACAACCAGAAAATGGCTTGAAGAAACTAAATACACGAGTTGGAGCCAAATGGTTTGACAGATGCAGTCATGTTCAGGAATTTGTGATGACAGGGATCGTCCTTTTTCACCACACTTTGAGCTGACTTTATAGACCTTTATCTTTTACATCCAAAGATCAAATAAATTTTTAAAAATCACATTTAATGAGAACTAGGGGAAAGAAACTGGTGGCAATTAAAGAGTAAAAATAACTTCTCTGTGGCTTCAGACCACAGGAGTTTTCTCATTTTAAGAGGCATGGGCAAATCGCTTAAACAAGGCCTTTTGAGGCTGTGTTCATCTCATGTTTCCTCCCACACCCAGTGGTGGTTAAAGTTATAGATAGTCACAGCTCTTGAACCCATGGAATCGTGCAGTAAATGGAAGTACAACCAGGCCAAATTCATCCATTCACAGATGCAACCTTGTAGCATGGATGTCAAAGCCAAGTCTCCTCTGTAACCAGTTGCTTTGTATGGAAAGGGGTTAATCAGAATTAGAAAAGGTTATGGAACCCACAGTCTTACTGAGAGACCTTCCTTCCTCCACCTCTTAAGCCCTGTTTCTATACTCCTCTAACTCTGGACACAAAGTCTCATAGTTGGCTAAAATCCAAGGAACTCTCATCTGGCCACCTCATTTTCTGTGTGCAGATTTGTTTGGGGCCAGACCATGGGAAAGACCCGATGAACCCTTCCTCAAACCTAGAATAACCGAGCTCACTGAAATACCCAAAGGCAGCCAGAGCAATTTGAGATTCCCACTTCTGCCCTACAAAATTGTATTTCAGGCCAGAATTTGGGAAGCACTCCTCAATCTTAGAGTCAGGCTAACACCTGGAAAAACCCTAGGGTGTCCCTAGCTTCCCAGTGAACCTGCAGACACAAAAACAATCACTTATAGAAGATAACTCTGAAGTACTCCCTACAATTTCTTACTTTGAGACATAATGTGAGACTGATTCAAGAGGAGATCAGTCTCAAGACAAGAAAGAAGTAGGGGTATTTAGACTATGCTTTGGGGGCCCTGGTACACCAAGGGATTTGACAGTTTCTGTTTCAAGGTCAAGTCTATCTCTGGTGTGTAACCCAAGCCCATTCCTGAAAGTACTGTACTTACCGGTAGAAAGTAGTGTAGTCCACAGTTGAGTGGCAGGTCTGAAATTCCCAGGATTTGAGTTTCTGGCATTCTCGATGGGCTCTAAGCTTTACCTTCACTGTCCCTTGACACAGTTCAGGTACTGGTTTTCTCTGGGGTCTGTTACAGAACTCATTGGACTCCACTCTCCAGGACTCGGCAAAGTCATCCACATCAAACTTGAAGCTTCCATCTCCACCAATTAAGTCATCACGCTTATGTCCATTGTAGTTGCCACAAAGACCACAGAGTTTGCCCTTGAGATGGGGGGCAGCCATGACTTCTACAAAACTGTCTCCATCCCAGGATATTTCCAAACCTAGAGGAAACAAGAAGCAATCACTCTTGAATCCACCAATAGTTTTCAAGTGTAGATTCTTATACAGTACATATGACTATCCTCTAACAAGGAAGACTAAGGACCTCACTAAAATCTTGATTACCTTTCAGTCTCTCCACATCGAACATTGTGTGATATTACACAAATCAATTATTGGGGCTTAGAACTTTTTAAATGTATGAGTTTTGCCCTTACAATGTTATCTTATATGTAGTGTGACTTACAGATGATTCTTCATTGACCATGTTACTCTACAGTTTATATTTTTGCCCTTTTTCAGAGTAATTGTCTTGGTTCACATCATGTTTTCATTTATCCAACAATGACTATAATGTGGAAATGGAAAGATAACAAAGATGATAATTTGAAATGTAATTTTCTCTTTATCTAATATTCTCCCCATATGATGATATTTAGAGCCAAGTGAAAATTTCCAAATTATTTGCCATAGTGGAAGTATTAAAGTAATAAATATAAAGCTTCTGAACACATCCTCTTCAAAGGACAACACTCATACAAATGAAAACATTTGCCTCCCATTATTTTAGTCATCCATGAGATACACACAGCTGTTTAATCCGTGCTTCCATGGTTGAGATGTTATGAGACCTAGGTTGGGGTCTCCATGCATACCTGGGCTGATCATAGCTTCAACATTTGAGCAAGCATGGAGGCTACCAGGCCATAGGTCAAAATTCCTCATGTGCTGGACAGAATCACCTGGACAGCACTGTTCACTGAGGAAACGATCTTCATTCCACAAGGTTGAGAACATAATCCCCTCTTGGTTTGCTGAACTGACCATCTAAACAGTTGGAGAATTTGAGAACATTCATTTTCTCCCGACCTACTAGCCCTGAGTGTCTAGGATTTACTGTAACAAGTGACCCCACTGAAGAGTGGAATCTCTGTCATGGGTCGGACAGCCAGGCTCTGCTGTCACACAGCACAGATCAGTTTGATCGGGATGCCAGGAAGAAATGATGCAGTATGTGAACACACTACCCATAAGACAAAGGAGAGGGTTTCATGAAAAGTCTTTTGAGGATCAACCCAGAGCAAATGATGATTCTGGTATTAACATTTTCTTTATGTCTCAAGTGTGTGGTGGAAGCCCTTCTTACTGTTCTCTTGGTAATATCTTGGCAGTGCCCGAGCTACCCAGTGAATGGATGAACTAGGTACCAGTGCTGTAGATGAGGACCGAGGGGACATCTACAACAGGTCACAGTGCATTTCTGCTCTGGGACTCCTCCTTACTCACTGTCACTGTCTCCTAAGAGTGACAGCCCACAAAGAAAGCTCCGTTTTAACAGAAAAAAATAGAAAATATCCCCAGCTGTGTGTTTTCAATCTTATCCTCTTGGATTTCTGACAAAACCTAGTCTTTGATTTAGTCCTTTCTGAGTATCCAGAGAGAGCTTCTTTTTCTTTTTTTTTAAGAAGACTTTATCTTTGTTCCTGAAGGATCAACATTAGCCTGATGAGTAAATGCTCAGAAGATGCTCAGAAGTTGGGAGATAAGGTGGTGATGAGAAAGAAGAAAGGGGTGGGGAGGGATGGAATGGATCTTGTTTGAATATAAAATTGGCATAAGGCAACATTAGAGTGATGTAAGAGCAGTAGGAAACACCCAGAAGTAAGATGCTACAGATAATATTCCCTAAGCCAATATTCTAAAGCCAATATTCCTTTGGTCATTGTCCTAGAGGAGAAAAACCTGGCCAAATAGCATTCTGCAAGCAGGTCACACAACTGACATAAGAAAGAGTTACAGATCTGCTTTAGGGGAAATTATTGGTAGAATAAACCAGTGGTCCGAAACTGGATTTCTCAAGAAATAAACCAAAAGACTCACATGGAAATCATGTATGGTACATGAAAAGAACAGAAGTATTCTCAGCCCAAGGCAAAGGTAGAGAAGGTTTCTTGGTCAGGAGAAGCAACTCAGTTCCCGAAAGCAATTGAATAGAATTAGCTAAAAAGAAGGAAAGAAGGTCATAAGAAAGTCTCTTTTGGGCTTTGGGAGTAACTGAGTGAAGAGAAGACAATGATGGGACAAGGTGATCAGAGCAAGGACAGGCTGCTAGTCTGTCCACACACTGGACTGATCTCCTGTGAGGATCTCAAACATTGGGTCAATTCTGACAATCACAACTATTGTATAAAACAATTTCTATTTCTTCACGCCCCATCATCGAACACAGTATCTGGCACGTAGTATATTCTCACTAAATGAATGAATTATACTGTAAATTGACACAATGAGTCAGCAAAGCCAAAGAAATTTGTGAATTTCATGCCAGTTAAGACACTGAAATAACATTTTGAAAAAAGACAAGCAAACTGTAATTTGATTTGTAATATACTCTCTAAGGTATAAAAGAAACTTGACCTCATACTCCTGTAACTAGGCAGCTGCCCAGCCAGAGAAACGAAGGGAGAAAATCAATTCCATACAACGTTCTAACTTTTAGAGCATAATTCCAAAGATTTTCCACCTTGCAAAATTTTCCAAACTACAAATCTCTTTCCTAGACAGCAGGCAAACACTGCTCTTCCAAGTGCCACATTGGTCGAGAATTTACATCCAAAGAAGCTCCAACAAAATTACTGGCAGTGATACAATAAATTTGAGATTTTGGGCAACTGAGTTCATGGGAATTCAACTCACAGGGAACAAGTCAGTCATTCTTTCTTTGCAATGGACTGGTGGTTCCTGCATGCTTAAGAAGATGCAGGCCCACTGTGTTTTAAATATACTCTTCTCAAGACTCTGGGCTTCTCTGGTTGCTCAGATGATAAAGAATCTGCAATATAGGAGGCTCATGTTCAATCTCTGGGTCAGGAAGATTCCCTGGAAAAGGGAATGGCTACCCACTCCAGTATTCTTGGGGTTTCCCTGGCGGCTCAGATGGTAAAGATTCTGCCTACAAGGCAGAAGGCTTAGGTTCGATTCCTGCATCAGTAATATTCCCTATCCACTCCAGTATTCTTGCCTGGTGAATTCCATGGATAGAAGAGCCTGACAAGCTACATACAGTCCATGGGGTCATAAAGAGTCAGACATGACGAATGACTAACACTTTTGCTTTTTTTCTCAAGACTCTTGACATCTCTTTCATGAAACACAATCCTCAAAGTAAGAGAATAATTTGTAATTCACTCCCTTTTTCTCCTCTTTTTATCATCATGTTAAGAGGATATTTACAGAACAGTGTTAGGCTTCCTATTGTGTTTGGATGACTTACTTGACTACAGATGACTTTGTCTATTCTTGTATCATATACACACGTATTTGCATGGTTATTTTTACTCTCTACACGAGTAAAATCCATGCAAAGTAAATTACAGTAGTGACAGGCAAAAAAAAAATGAATAAGTTGTAATTGAAAAACTCATTGCTTTTCCAAAAGAGATTTTAAATAGGCATCTTATGAAATGAAAATGCCATGGAAGTGTTTGAGGGTTTGGGGTTAGTCTTTTCTGCAGCTGGGATGAGTTTCCCAATTCTCTGCATGGGAAATTGGTAGAAACAACTGGCAGTCAGAAGGCCAAAGCTGAAGCACATGTCTCATCTGGGATGTGAGCAGCAGCTGCATTCCTTCCACTGGATGAAGAGTCTTCCAATTTTCCTTTGCACCAGTGAATGTTTTACCAACCTGTTTTTCACCCTTCAAGTGTGTGACCTGGCTCCAGATTACTAATTTTTTTTTTTGGTGGGAAAGTTGTCGGTCTTTTATTTTGTGGTTGCTTTTGTTTATTTGTTTTTGGTTGTTATTGTTGCTTTTGCTGCAGTCCACTTTTAAGAGAGAGGAGGTGCAAAATCTGTAGATATACCATAGTGATGCTTAAAAATGGAGAATTTTTTCTGCTTAGAGTTTAAACCAAAGGAATGTGTGTGTGTGTGTGTGTGTGTGTGTGTGTGTGTAGGCAAGCCTCACGTGCTGCTGTTCATAGGGTTGCAATGAGTTGGACACAACTTAGCGGCTGAACAACAGCAACATACATATACTTCAGGTTCCTCAGATGTAGAGTTTTACCAAAAGTAAAATACAAAGCCACACTCCCATATGTTAATACTTTCAGGTGGATCTGACGTAACTCTTTCAGGTGGAGTTGATGAAGTGAACAGATGGCAGAAAGGAAATATTTTAAATGATTCGCTAAGTGCCGAGAGTTGGGCGGGGGAGAGAGGGGAGTTGTGACAGGAAGGAGCAGAGCTTTCTCAAGCTTCCAAGCCTTGCTTTGCCTTCTGTACTACCCTAGTTGTTCTTAGATATGTAACTACTGCTTAATTCCACCCAAGCTACACAGCCACCTGTGCTCTTCTGCCAAAAGATTCTATCATGAAGTGCTGAGTCTATAAATCACAGGGGTGAAGAGTCATTTCCCTCTATCTCCCAACTTACACCTGCAGTCTTGATTTAAACGGCTATTTCAAAGAAATAGCCTTTGATCACTTGAGCTTATGAAAAAGATTATGGAGGAAGAACAAACATTCAAAGGATATACTGTGATATTTTAGATAGACAATCAATAGGTAATAAAAATGAAAACATCCCTAAGGGATAGTACAAACTGAGATTTGGGGACCAGAGTAGAAAGGACTATTGTCTGGAAATGGAATTGTTCCATTCAAAAGATAATTTCAAAGCAATTTTAGCACCCAGAGATATATAGTTCTTCCCTAGGAAGCAGAAGGTTTGTGCCCTCCGTGTGCTATAGGAAGTTGGTCACCTGCGTATAAAAGGTACCACGTAAATTAGCTGCATCATGGCAAGAGAGATGGAAAAAAGACAAACTGCAAAACTGAATTCAAGGCCTAGAAGAGTTAAATTGACTAATCCAATTATGGCATTTATGACCTATTATTATTTTCTTAGCAGCCTCATCCTTTTGCTCATTTTTACCATGTGAAGTCCTTACAAAGAGGACATTTATTCCGTAAGGTATTGCCAGCTGTGAGAGGAGCAGTTCTGAACCTCCTCGACTGTTAGTAATTCTGAATATGCAGAATTCCTCTGAGAATTGGGTTATGGCTAATAATTTCCATATCAGTAGTATCCATTATGTTCAGCCGGCATGCAAAAAGATAAACAAGGTACTTCTAATTAGTCTGTGTAATAATAGGTCGTTTTGTGTCCATTTTACGTGAAGCCACAAATTGTTGCCTCCTTCAAAGAGATGAGCTGAGGCCTACATGTGCAGAGTGACATGTCATTTGAATGTTAACAACTGGTGTCTGAATTTTCTGGGGTGGATTAATCCCTCTGAAGTTGAAAGAACAGAACTCTTCACATCTACCACTTTCAAAGTGAACATTCTTCTCTATAGAATGCTCGAATACATTAATATTTAACATTTCTCACTGAAACCATGTCATACTCTCTAAATAAAAATCTCCGTGGGTTTCTCTTTGGTTTCCTGCCTTTGTTTAGCTAAGCTGGCATTTCATCAGCTCAAATCAATTTACCGAATATATTTTGACTTGAACAGAAAACAGGGTTCTGAAAGTACCATGGAGAACAATCTCTGCATTCCCTCAAAAGTGCCTGCTCTATCAAATGTTTCCCTTTCTGATCCATATTAGATAAAGAAACTGGAACCCAAGTGATGCTTTTACATTGTTAAATTTTCATTAATGCACAAAGTAAAATATATATATATATATATATGCTGACTTCCTCAAATATCATGCTTAAAGAAACAGCATGCTAAGAGGACATGCAATTCAATATCCAACTGACCAAAATATGCACTAACCAAAGGCAGCATGGAAGGAAGCATTCATGATATCATACAAAATGTGTGAACAAACTGAATTCATTCTTTGGGGCTGATAATAAAGGGTAGAGTTCTGCTTCTAAGATGTCTCTCTTAGGCAACATCTCACAGACAAGAATGTGGGCCTCTGTGAACCCCTATGAGTCACTTATTAGCAACTATGAACAGTTTGGTTTAGGGGGAATGTATCTGCCAGTGGAGTGGCAACAGAGTCCAGCAAGTCTCAGGCAATATGTGATGCTGAGAAAAGGTCTCAGAATCAGTGGCCAGCTCCATGAGCCCATGGCTGGAGAGAGTGCTTTCAGAGCAAGCACCCTAAGTGTCTTCCAGCAGGAGCTGACAGTTGTGCCCATCAACTCAATAAGCAGCCTTCCCCAGGTCCAGAATGGACAGGACTGCTGGTCACACAGCCCATCATCCCCACTCCCATACGCACACCCACAGGTTTGCAGTTTGCTTTTGAGGATTCCCTCCTTCTTGGACAGATGTTAACAAGGAAACACTCTTTCTCACAGATGTGAAACTGCACATGACTAGCTGAGCTGGGAAAGACACTGACAATTCCAAGCTGGACATCAATGACCTAAAATAGCAACACAACATGAGACAGTGGTTATCCGGAGAGAACAACTGCTATTTTCGGAATGAGGATGAAAAGACACTGGATGTGGACAGATCGCATGTTGCGGGTGACTGGCATCAGATTGCAAGGCTCCTCGGTATGCCAATTTTCTCCAGCTATTTTGTGGCATCTGGAGAATGAAGCAACCCTTGCAGTTGGTGGACTTCTCTGCCTCTGGTTTTCCTCCACGGAGGAAGAGGGGGAGCAGCTGCAGCTTCTGGGCACCAGTTGGTGAGGCAGAGGGAAGCGCCAGAGGTACACAGAAGGCCCTTGCTTCTGGAAGCCCACCTGCTTTGGTCGTCACTTTCAAGAGGTAGCCGTCCAGGTCGATGTGGAACTGCGGCGCGTGGCAGGGCAGCGCGATGCGCGAGCCGTTCCAGCGCACCGTCAGGTGCTGCTGGAGGCTGACGGTGCCGGCGCCCAGCACCAGGTCCACCGACTTGGTCCAGGAGAAGGAGCGGGTCCTGCGCGCGTCGTTCTTCACCAGCACCTGAAAGGGCGAGGCAGGGGAGGAGCAGTCTTTTGTCAACACGTACTGACACGTCCCCTGAAAGTTAAATGTCCGTCCGTCAAAAGTGTTGTAGTGGGGGTCTCCAAACACCGTGCAGACGCCGGGCTCTGCGGATGAGTGAGAGACAAAAGCAGGTCATAAACCGAGCACAGGATTCAAAGAGAAAAACAAGGGTCTCTGCAATAAACTTGATAGGGGCACCTGCCAGGTAAAGGGAGGGCCTGAGCAGAAATACACTAAGGAAAACCAACTTAAAAAAAAAAAAAGTTCAGTTGTTCCAAAAGTTTGTACCAAATCTCATAGGATATGAAGTACTTCTGGTGCTTTTATACTTAAAAGTTACTTATAACACTTCTGAATTTTTAAAGCATCTCTATTTTAGAGCCTTGATATGCTTCTATGGTCTTAATGTCAAGGTTAGAGAAATGAAATTAGGATGATTTTGTAAATAGAACTGGCCAAATTTCATAATCCATATAAATGAGAACAAAAATATAAATAAAAGGCAGCAGCATATATGACAATTCATCAAAGCAACAATATTGTTTCCTTTTAACTGATTCAAAAAATCAGGGAACATGGTATTCTAAATGTTATTCATGGTCTTAAAAAAGTATTATATTCAATACTCATATATTTCTAAGGACAGATAAACAGACTTGCCAAACAGATACATGTTTAATGTTAAGAAACAAAACACTGATGAAACTGTCTCTGTGTATTTTCTAGAAATACAAGCCTCCTATATTTTGATCTTTGTATTCAAAATCAAAAGTTGGATAAAAAATAAATTGCAAACCCCATCATTTATTAAGTTTAAGAAATTTCAATGAATTCATCACTTCAAAATACCAGTAATACAATACTATGAGACCCAAGTAAAATTTTATGCTTTAGGGCATTCCAAAGGTTTATATAGAAAATTAAGTATCATTTCTTTTTTTTAAACAAAATTTGACATTAATTTGTTTCCCATAAAAAGATATTTTATCTGTTTTAAAGAAGGCATACACAACCAGGAAATGAGAAATTCAGAGAAATTAGTCCGAACTAAAATAAAAAGATCAGTTTCTAGAACAGGTCAAGAACATGACACTATCTCATATAAATAATAATTCTGAAGATGTAAGGGAAGAATGAAGCATCCATTGGGAGGAAGGATGTGCCAACAGATTTGGTAGGACCAACTGGATCCAAAGTAAATATGTGCATTTAATTTCTAAAGTGTTTGGAAATTAATGTTGTTTTATGATACATTATGTCATTTCATATGTCAATTTCATGTGACTCCACATAAATTAGATGTATTGGGAATTTTATAAATGAATTACTTGTCTAAGTTAGCTTTTCTTGTCAACATTTAATAAAGACTCACAGAACTGATCGTTTCTGATATGTAGGGTTCAAATACTTCAAGGATTATAGAAAAGGATTACTTAGGGGAAGAAGGTGGGAGAGAAAGCTTGAGAGCTCAGCAGCAACATTTTAATTCACCCTCCATTTCAATTTCTTTCTTATCCTTTTTTATGGTTGGTCTTTCAGTATAACTCAAATTTTACTCAGTTTGTTGCAGCGCACAGCACCCAGTCCCCACTTTCCAAATCCTATACCCAACTCCAACTAGTTTTCCCACCTATCTAACCACTCCATACTGCATTTTTCAGTCCCCTTCTCCATGTTATTACTTTCAAAATTGTCCTATTACACATTTCTCTCGCATTCTGATGAATGGAATCCCTCCCTGGTATGAGAATGGTGCTTTCTGGTTGATAGGAAGCAAGGAAGTTCTTTGGGACACCCCAAGTGGCGTCAGGAGACATATAGTTCAAAGTTAATACTACCACATGGCACAAAAGAACTAAATGTTAACCTGACCACCAGATGCACCAAATTCAAGCAAAGGGCTTTTTCAGAGTTTTTAATGCCACATATTCAACAAGAAAACCCAGAACCAATCAAGGCTTTTGAGCTCTTGAGCTCGTAACAGATGGATTTCAGCTTGCAACGGCCAAGACATAAATGAAGGAGCTGAAATTATACTCCTGAGAAATCCGCTCTCTGCTGTTGAGCAAGCACAGGGAATCCCTATATTTCTGCCTGGAGTCTGCAGGGGACATCGTATGGCTTCTCCAGGTGTTCTGACTCCAGCTGCATCAAAATTATCACTAACAAACACAGTAATAGCTAACATTTACCAAGAATTCACTACACACCTTAGCACTGTTCTCCATGCCTACTGATCACGGACACATTGTAAGAAAATGGATATTTAGATTTTCTCCTAACATTAAACAAAGAGCTAAGCCTTTGGCAGGAAATCCAGAAAATGAACTATTATCTAGTCATTGAAAAAGTTTGTGTAATTAATGTTCGTGCTTGAAGAAATACTTATGCCATGTTAAATGAAAACTAGGAAACCAAATTCTATCTATACAACAAATCTTGACCATGTTAAAATAAATATCCAAACACCTACAAACCCTAAAATTATAAACTGAGGTTGTTTCTTAGTGGTACAACTATGAGTGATATTTTTTTTCTGCCTTACACTTTTCTGTTTTCATTTTTGTTGTCCTTTTGTTTTTAAGAGTCCAAGTGCGGGTGTATGTCAATAAGGTCAATTACATGGCAAACTAAATCCTCAAAGAAACAACAGAAAATATACTGCCTGCAGCATGGCCCAGGAGTCCTGGGAAAAGCTGAGCTGAATTGTAGCTGGGCAGGAAGCAGTGAGGGACATCCACGGATACCAGGCAAGGGAAATTATGTCTGAGTAGGGCTTTTCCTTGGAGAAGGCAATGGCAACCCACTCCAGTGTTCTTGCCTGGAGAATCCCAGGGATGGGGGAGCCTGATGGGCTGCCATCTATGGGGTCGCACAGAGTCGGACACAACTGAAGCGACTTAGCAGCAGTAGCAGGGCTATCAGGAAAGATATTTTTCAAGAGGCCTAACTTGTGGAAGAGAAGGGTTCGGAGAACAAGATGATTTTCTTTGTAACGGCAAAACAGAAGAAGCCAACAAAAATTCATGAGGAAGAAGATGCCTGAGAAATACATGCTGCATTTGGGGGCACTAAAATAATTTTGAAACCTTGGCCCTTTTTTCTGTATGCTCAAGGTCCCTATGCCAGATCCCACAAAAGCAGCGAACACGTGCACTGGAGAAAAACTGAAAGTGAGACTCTCAGGGTTACCAAATCTGCCTCTCTGAAAAAGAAAACTAGAGAAATACTTAGGGGACAAAAATGAACACTGTATCTGCATATAATTTTTGTTCAGCAGACCCAGTAAAATAAGCCACAGTCCCAGACATCCTGATGTCCAGTCACATTCTTCTGGGAAGCCTGTAGTGATAGAGCTGAACAAACAGACCCTATCCTTGCTTGAATATATTTAAGTCAGAGGATGGGAAAATGTCAGTTTACAAGCAGCAGTATGTAAGGGCTTTTCATAGTCCTTTAAGTCAAATCATCAGATGTCATTTTTGTTTTGGTTTGTTTTCAGTAATATGTATACAATGTCTAGGCACTGGAAAAAAAGATTAGAAGTGCATAAACCCAAATACTAAGAATGTTTTTTTCTCTTAGGTAATGAAATTATGTGTGATATTTATTTTCCTCTTTCTTGTTTATGTGTATATACATTATTATTTACATTTTATTATTTACAATCACTATGTATACTCTTGGAATAAGGACATTTGTTTTTAAAAATTGAAAGTACTGAATTAAAAAGTATCTCTTTGATGTTTCATACTTTAATAAGAAAGCTAGAAGAATTAAGAGAGTCAAGCTGCTTCTAGAAAAAATTCCAATGTTTTGCTTTTATCCTCATCAGGTACATTTATTTCTGCCATGAGTATATTTATTCTAATAAGATGCCTTCCTTCTGAGAGCAGTGATTATTCTCAAAACATCCGTCAGTGAAAATTAAGGGGAAAGTGTACAACTTCATTGGAGGTGGGCATGGCAACCCACTCCAGTATTTGTGCCTGGAGAATCCCATGGACGAGGAGCCTGATGGGCCACAGTCCATGGTGTCGCAAAGAGTTGGACATGACTGGAGCGACTTAGCACACATGTATGCATACAACTTCATGTCATAAAAAAATAAGAGAAATTGAGAAGATTCTAACCCGCTTCCCCCAGAATACAATAAAACAAAAACAGAAAAGCATAAGAATAAAAAAAGTTTCATTCACGGTTCCACCACCAAGAAATAATCCTTGTTTACTATTTTGGGGTGTCAGGGGTGTGTGTATGTTTGTGTATATTTTTAACGAAGTTAAGATTATCCTGTACATGAAATTTTATTTCCTCTTCACTTAACACAAGATTTCCCCAGTCACTAAAGTCACTTTGAAAACACAGAAGGTGACTTTCATTCTCAGTCCATTAGTATCTCTGTGAACAGAATCGTCTCTCCAACTCCTTGCACCACACCGCCACGCAGATCAGCACATTTCCAGAGTAGTGTTCTAACCACGAGGAAGTCTATCAAATAAAAACATGGCTTTCAACTTTCCTCCACATCAACTGCTGCGAAATGGGCCCGTGGAATTCCAGGGCCACTGGGTCATGCAGGGCCCCCTGGGAACCCCAGGTGGGTAAGAGCTGTGATGATGCCAAGTTTGGGTCAAGAACCAGGAAAGGCTGGGATTAGAAACACTGCCCTGAGCACAAGCCCTTGTACTGTTTGTCTAGGCTCCTCTTGACATGATGTAAGCCTCCAATATAAACAGACCCAGCAGGAACTGAACTTCCCCATGCAGGAGGCTCTGGCCTCGCTCAGAGGTGTCCCTGACAGCTGCTTCCCCGAGGGGGCCTGCAAAACCCACAGAAGCTCCACCGAGGGGCACCTGGATTCCTTTCAGATTTTACACCCTTGGCTTTTTACATCAAAACTTAATCTGACTTTACTGTGTGAATGTGGGGGAAGGGCCTAGTGAGTCTCTTTCCACTCATCCCTAATCCACCAGACAGACTTACAAATCTACAAATAAAAAGCTGATTTTTTCTTTTTAAGTTGACTAGGCACCTGAAACTGATTAAAAAAAAAAAAGATTTGATAGAGAGAGGGCTAAGAATGTAAATTTCTTTTCCAATAACTTCCATAACCTCAAATCCTTACCCACCTCAAGCAGAAGAGCAAAGGACACATCCCCCCACATTTGAGATCTAATAAACTAAATTTACCCCTAAAGCCCTGGTTGACATCCTGTGTGCAGCCTCCCCACCTGGGCCCAGGGCTACCCTACCTCTCACCCTGGCTGTGCACTGGCCATGCCTGCCCACACCTCACAGTTCACAGCACTGGAATTCTTCAGCTTCTAGCTCATGTACCAACTCCCCGGGCCTCAGCCAAAGTCAATTCTCTCTTCTAAGTCCCCAAAACAAAACTGACCGCGTGGCTCAGATTTTCTGAGATGGTCAGCTTCCAGTACTCTATTCTAGTCACATCATGTGTTTCAGTTTGAGGGTTAAAAATATGGTCACCAAACCCACAGTATGCTTATGAGGAGGCACTTTCTACCCTAGCTTTTGTACTTCAATTTTTTTAATTTTTAAAATTTAGGTAAAATTGACCTATAATTTCATATTAGTTTTGTATGTACAATGTAATAATTCTGTTTGTATACATTTTGAAATTATAACCACAAATCTAATTAACATTACTCACCTAACACAGTTAAAATTTTTTTTCTTGTGATGACCCTACTGTTAACTATAGTTCCTTTTTATCCTAGCTTTTAGTCATAATGTATTTTTAATGCCTAAACCAGGCCTTAAACTCCTTACACATAAATTCTGTGTATACTTCTCAGTGTCTGACACACTGCCTTCTGCCTTGTACACTGGAGGATCTACCTTAATATTGGATAAACGGATTTATCTATGCATTACCAACAGCAATGACTGGTATAATCCATATTAGATATCAAATATTTTCTAAATGAAAGGTTGATTAATTAAAGACTATATTTCAGTAGGAAAAATATACTGCTCCCACTGAACTCACAAAAATAGTTAAGTTTGATAAATGGTGTACAGCAAATAATTTAATAGAATTTTGCTTAATCAATTAATTAGTTGAATTATAAACAAATTATCCTGGGTAATCCAGGAAGGACAGATGCTATCACAAGTGGTCACTTGTAAGTGAAGGAAAAAGGCAGAGAAGTGAGTGTCACACGATGATATGGCATGAGAAGAACTCAACTCACCACTGCTGGCTTTGAAGATGAAAGGACGCTTCAAATCAAGGAAAATGGGCAACCTCTAGAATCTAGATTAGCATGAAAACAGATCCTCTCGAGCCTTGAGAAGGGATGCAGTTCTGCCAACACCTTGATTTGGACCCACTCAGATCCATTTCAGACTTCTGATCTCCAGGACTTGCTAAGATAATGAATGTGTACTGTTTTAAAAACACTCAGTTTGTTTACAGAGACAAGAGCAAAAAAATGAATTTAGCAAAAATCAAGGCAACTAGTCTGGAGTGACTAGCTTATACCAGGCAACACGCCAGATGCTTTCCATAGTTGCACTATCTCCTTTAATCCTCACTACTTGTCTACACAGGGTATATTACCCTAATTTCTTAGCAGTGAAGCTGAAGAAACTGCCATGTTGCCCGTGGTCTCTAAGCAAGTAGTAGTAAAGAAAGTCCAACCCAATCTCTGTGGCTTTGAAGCCAGTGCCTCCCTGACCATGACTCGAAATTTCCATTTATACCCTATACCACAGCATCCCATGCAGTCACTGTTGTTAACAAATTGGGATTACAGAGCTTTTAGGAAATAGGAAGATGGGTATAGACACTCTTCCTTCCAAGTGAAAATGAGTATATCCATTCAAATGTAGAGATTCATAGACACCCTGTTCCAAGACTAACCAATGACCTCCTAGGAGTTCATGAACCTCAGTTTAACAATGCCTATCTGATTATAAACTATATGATATGGTTCTGTCATTTAACGTGTTTACATTTTGTCTCTCCAAACACATTGCAATTTCCTCAACTCAGGGGTCTGTATCAACCTTTATCCATGTCCTCCATGACACCTTCCAGAGTGCTGGAAAGTCACTGATGTTAATACAAACTTGTTATAGAAGATGCATTTTTGACACTCTCTAATCCAAGCCCTGACCTTAAAATGTCTGCTGTCTTAAAGCTAGAAATTACTGTTTATCAGAAAAGAGAACTTTTTACCTGAGAGATGGGTTTCTCATCTCTAAATTAACCTGTCACCCAGCTTTGAAACCACTTTAAAGCTTTGCGAATATTAAGTTGCTTAGAAAAGAGTCCTGGGTTTGAATCCCAGTCTTGCCACCCACTGACTACAAAATCATGTACTACTTACATAACCTCAGTCTATTCATCTGTAACATGGGTCGAAGAACAACTACTTTGCATGGTGGTTATAAAGACAGCATTGTGAAAATGCTGAGAACATAATAGATGCTCACAGAGTAGTCATTACTGGTTGTATCATTATAAATGCTATGCAAATCTTGCAAATCTGCTGCTGGCAGAAATAGAACTGGATAAGATTGTAACATACTTATAAAAGGTAAATGTGTTGAAAAGACAATGTTGAGTTCATCTATAAAAGACAAACAAAATGTAGATTTAGAGCTTGAATGGAGTAAGCCTCTAGACCAAAAGATTGTTACCATGATAGTCTTAAACATGGGAAAGAAGGCAGCTTGCACAAGAATAGAAGACCAATCTGCCCAGAATGGGTAGTTGCTTCAGGAGATGTAAAACACCCCAGCCGTCTAAATAAACTGGCCTGAGATCTATTGTCAGCCTGAGAAGTTTAAATTTATTTCAAAGAACCAGCATTTCTTAACATGTTTTCTATGAAACATCAATCCTGCCTGTTACTCTGCCAAAATAAGTAGAAATTAAAAAGAAAAAAAAAAACCTCTGCAGCCCAAATTAGTTCGGGAGGGACTCTATACTCCATCATCCTCCTGAAAGTTTACCCTGCACACTGGCATGTAAAGGGCTCTGAGAATTCTGCAGTGAGGAAACACATTTAAGTTTACTTGACCCAGCATTTCCCTAATGTATTTAATCATAGAAACTTGTTTTGAAAATATTACTCATGAGGATCCCTCAGCACTAGCATTTCATAAAACAAACTTTGAGAAATTCTGCAAGAGACCAGTGAAGGAAGCTGGTGTAGTTTTCATGAAAGCCAAGTTTGGGTTCTGACAGTGGCTTGCACAAAGGGCTGAAGAAGAAAAGGCAGAGGTTAACAACAGGGAATAGGATGAGGGGCTGGCTGCCGTGGGAATGGGAAGGAAATTATTTATTAGAAAAGCAATGCAAAGAGACAATCAACCAGACCTGATGACTGATGATCAACATGGGAGAAAAATGCCAAAAGTATGAGAAATAACATTAAGACTCAAAACCTGTGCAGCTGGGATAAAGGGGTGCCAGAATTCAGTCAACGGATAGGGGTTGGAAACAGCCATCCATCTCTCCATCCAACTCCCAACCCGGATAATTTAGAGAATCAAAGGTAGCAACTGTTAATCAAATTCAAACACAGTCCTTTGTGAAAGAAGAATGTAGCCTCCAAAAAAGTGAGAAACTGAGATCTGCCATATTCATATCTTGCCAAGAAGTCCTGTGTTAAGGACCTGGAAATCTAGACAAATGTGAAACCAGACTGAGAGAGTAACTGCAGAAGGGGTACCATGGAGGCAGGGCCGTGAGCTCACAAGATGAGAAGGTACAAAGTAAAAGCAGAGCAGACATGTGCATTGAGGAGAAATACGAAAGGGCAGAGCAGAGGAGGGGAGCAGTGGTTGGGGGAGGAGCGCATTAACCAAGAGGAGGACCTCGGTAAGGAAAAAGATGATACTATTCATAAACATAAACTTCACATCAAGGGGAACCACAGAGTGTAGTTAATAAATCATATCTCCCAACTGCCAGGGAAGGTTAGAATTCAAGTATTGTAATCCAAGAAACTGGAGATTCAGTGATCTCAAAGACACAGATAAGGTTTTAAAAGGTGCATAGATACAAATGTTTTCAAATAGAAGCCCCTAATCATGTATAGAGGAAAGAAATTGGCAAACTTCATGTATATTTGGCAGTAAACCTCCAACATGTAGTCAACAAAGAATATACAATAGTGCTTAAAAGTTTGGGCTCTGGAGTCTCATGGACCAGGCTATTGGCATCTCACGGATCAGGCTATTGGCTAACATACCTTGGAGGAGAGCATGGCAACCCACTCCAGCATTCTTGCCTGGAGAATCCCATGGACAGGGGAGCCTGGAGGCTGAAGTCCACATGGTTGCAGAGTCGGACATGACTGAAGCAGGCACACACCTTATTTATTAGTAATTTCTCAGACCCTCAGATCTCATTTGTAAAATGAGAATAACAGTAGCTTCCACTGCATGGATTGTTGTGAGGATTAAGTGACAGAATGCATGGAGAGCATTTATCACAATACTTGACGCAGATTTACATTCAATAAATTGCTGCTGGTAATAGGAGCAATTGTAGTGGCAGCAGAGTAGCGGTTTTGTGTTGTTTTTATTTTACTCAGAGGAAATGTGACCTCCAGAGAGGTATAAGTCTGCCTCAGGTTTGCAGACAGTAACGTGTAATTTACCATAAAGTTTTTTCCACAAAGTATATTTTTCATAGTTTGGGATTTGTATTGGTTTGTCACTTAGCTGTGTTTTACATTCACTACTGCTAAGAGATTTTGTTCATAAGTTTCTTTAGAAATTGGCATTTGCATCTTTCTTGAGATTCAAGATGGCAGCCTTGGTGAAATGTACCATATATCTAGTAATGAATTTATACATATCTTTATGTATAAAATATACTGTTCCAAAATTAGGCAAGAAAGTCACTTTCAATTAGTGATTTAATAATGGTACATCTATATTAAAACTATTTTCCCATGCAAAATTCTGGGGAGACCATACAATATTATAGAATGAATATTGGAGTAGGGAATAAAAAATGTTCAGGTTTTCATCCTCGTTCTTCCAGTTAATACTACCATTAGCCTCAACTTCCTTACCTAAGAAGTGGGAAGGTTGACCTTACATTAAGGTCCATTCATTTATACAATTCCATGATGCTAAAATGGTGAGAAGCTTGACTGGCAGAGAGATTTTGTTCTTTCTTACTCCTGATGGAATTTATACAGTTATTCCAAATTTCAAATTACATGTCTTTTATTATTGTAAGTAAGAAGATTTGGGTGATCTTCACTTACTGCTGGAACCATCTCAACCTTGAGTTTCCAGGAGGAAAAACGAATAACATGGAAAACCATGCTAGTTTGATTTTTCATTGAGCACAGAGCACACCAACTGCTCTGCACCTGAGCAGAAACGTGAGGGTATCACCAGGTAAAGAAAGCATGGGCATCTGAATCTACATCTCTTCCTGGGTGGTGTAAAGGGAAACGCTGTCTAATTAGAAACTCTTCCTAAAATCCTTCTCCAATCTCTAATCCCCACTAGTCAAAAAGCCCTCCAGACCTCTTCCCTTCCTAACTGCAACTGGTTATCATATCAAACAAAATGACTGAGAAGTAAAGACAGAATTTCCAGTCCAATTTCCAGTCCCTGGGGCCAGACTTCCTTGATTTGGGCTCCACGACCTATGTTGGGCATCATTCATAATCTCAAAGCCTCAGTTTCCTTGGCTATTAAATGGAGCTAATGACATTTACTTGGCCATAACATGGTCAAAACGACTGTGAAGATCAAATAAGATAAAAAAAGACAGCCTAGGACCTGTTTCAATACATAGCAGATGCTAAATAAATATTGGCTGCTGTTGCTATTACCGTTACTGCCATTATTGTTAGACAATGATGATGGTGGTGGTGATGATTGTTAACAGTCACAACTTAAGAAGTACTAACACCCTGTTGAAATTGACAATAGGTCATGGATAAAAGAGGACCCCTAATAACCTCAGGGCCCTCCAACTTTACATCAATCTACAGCCAGAACATTTAAAGAAACAATATTCCTTAGAGCAGTATATAAAAGAGAACATAAACTGATTCCCTCACTCCCTTCTAATGCCACTCCTGCCTGTGTGGGGTTTCCCAGCTACCACTGTGGTACAGTTGGGTTTTATTTGCCACCCCGTCTGCTGGTTGAGCCTCAGGAGCAGTGACAAACCCACCTCCAGACACTGGAGCAGAAACTTCAGTGGCTACTTAGCTTAACACCTCCTCGGCAGGGCTAAAGTCAACACCACAAATTCTTATTCTACAAGCATCTTGAGCTCCGGTTTCAAATTTCCTCGCTTTCCTGAGTTAAGGACAGACTCCTGGTGTCCAGGGACCTGGAGTTGCTTACAGTCTTGGAGGCCAGAAACCTTGCTCAAACTCAGCATTACGAATTTGCAGAACCTCTGTCAGTGGAGACTTCTCATAAAATGGACCCCAAGGTCACTATTGCATTAAGTTGTTGCAGTCCCCCTTTCTACAACTACTCTTTAATTGGAGGTCGCTGTAGCCGTGCTCGAGGACTTAAGAAAGATGTACCAAGACCAGCCAGAGCAACTGCACCATGTCCATGGTAGGTTCAAGCAGCATGCAGGGGCCCTCTTGGACAGCAGACACCCCAGTGCTGCACACAGCTGGAAACCTAACTCTTGGGGGTTTTAAAGAGTCACCTGGCAACTGTGAGCCTCCTCGCACCCTAAGTTGCTGAAACCTAATATTTCCTATTACTTGTGGGACATGTAGTTGAGGTTATTTCAATTAAATGCACATCTGTGCTCAGTATACCCTACCCTCCTCTGTGTTATGTAATCGTGAACTTTCCTTTGGGGTTGGGATTCTGATGGTTAAGACTGATGTAGCTACAGGCACAGCTTAACAAATCTGAGATAGTCAGAGACGGGGCATCTATGTCTGGATTACCTTTGGTTGCCTCTGATCTAACAGATGGTTAGGAGATTAAATTTTTTCTCAAAGTCAGTCTTTCTTTCCCTCTCTCTCTCTCTCCACACACACACACACACCCCTCCATCTCTTATCAGTGAAAATTTTGCCACTGAGTACTATTTCCATGTATGAAAACAGACATTCTGCCAGCAAAGAATTTATCTGATTCAGGTCTCTGTTGGGCGGCTAGGTCAAGATTCTGCCTACGGTTTGACAACACACAGTAAGATAACATTTTACACAAACCCAAGTGCTACACACACAGCAGACAGTGGCCTTCTTGGCACGCAATTCACAGTCCTATGACCCTCAGCTCAGGGAAAGCAGGACTTGCTTTAAGCTATAGCTCATACTTTGGCAAGAAACAGCATTTGCACCAAAGCTTTATAAAGTTTGTTTAGCTCACTTCAAATATTTTATTTTAAATAAATCCTCCAAATCAAGTTTAATTCTTTTCAGTTGGAAAAAGAATGTCCCATGTTAATAAAAGACAGTAATCCTTTACACACTTTCTTCAGGTCTGATTTTAAGAGGACTGTCTTTTTATGGAATCATCATCTGTCTTTCAGACTTTGAAGACTACTGTACTGTGAGGAGTATAACAATTTTATACCTCAATATTGTACCTGGGTAACTATAAATTACTGTTAGCACTGACTTAAAGGAGAAGCCTATAAAAACATTTTATATGTTTGAGTTTTCTCTGCACTGTTCCTTTCAGAGGTCTGAGAGAGCCTCAAACACTATCAAGGCAGATTAAGCGAGTCAATAAGGCAGGAATTCTATAGGATTTTAGAAACAGATGATGCAATGGCACTATTGGAAATAATGCAATACTCATTTAACTACTGCAGATAACCAAAATAAGTTTTAGATTGGATGCTATGTAATCAGTCCATTTTATTTATGCATGTGTGTGTGTGTGTGTGTGTGTGTGAGTCGCTCAGTCGTGTCCGACTCCTTGAGACCCCATGGACTGCAGCCCGCCAGGCTCCTCCGCCCATGGGATTCTCCAGGCAAGAATACTGGAGTGGATTGCCATTCTACATACATAATATGGGCTTCCCTGGTGACTCAGATGGTAAAAAATCTGCCTGCAATGAAGGAGACCCAGGTTCAATCCTTGGGCTGGGAAGATCCTCTGGAGAAGGGAATGGTTAACTCCAATATTCTTACCTGGAGAATTCCATGGACAGAGGAGATTGGTGGGCTACAGTCCATGGGGTCACAGAGTCAGACATGACTCAAGTGACTAACACTTATTTTTATCTTGCCTCCTTCCAAAAGAGGATTGGAAATAGCTTACATGCATCCATACTAAATAATCCAAAACATCCAAAGGTAAAAGACATATAAGATGAAGTCAGGAGAAAGTGTATTACTCAAAAGCCACATGCTATTGGAGATGAGATACAAATTTATTTCTAGCTTCCTAGCAACTAAAACAAAGATGGTGACTTGAATCAATTGAGACATAATGATACCTTTATAATTTTTTTCTAGAGCTAGGCAATGAAAATACTGAAACACATTCAGTTAAATCCAAAGGCTTCTGCAATGTCAATTTTTACAACAGCAAAGGTCAGCCTCACTTTATGCTCCTACTCCATCTCATCACTGTGTTAAGGGACACATGTATACCTGTGGCCGATTCATGTTGATGTATGACCAAAAACATCATATTGCAATTACCCTCTAATTAAAATTAATTAATTAACTAAAGGAGTCAATTTATTGTTATTAGTACCATAGGTGTTTGTTTCTGGATTCACCTATGCCGCTACTTCTGTTTAGAGTACCAGTGGTTCTCCACCAGGAGTGATGTTGTCCCCCAGGGGACATTTGGAAATTTCTGAAGATATTGTTGGGTTGCTACTGACATTTAGTTGGTAGAGGCCAGAGACACAGCTAAACATCACACAATGCACTGGACAGCCCCTACCACAAAGAATTATCTGGCCAAACAATCAATAACACTGAGGTTGGAAACTCTGTAGTAACTAACGGGATATATACATGTGTATGTGTGATCTTATTTGAATGAGAGAGAAATCAGTCATTTTTCTGGTTCTAGAAAATACTAGCCTTAGTTTGTACTTCAAACTTCATTTGCCTGTTTTAGAAACTCATATACCAGAAGAGTTTTCATAATTGACATAGGAGGGAAAAAACGAGCTCTAAGGTTTATTCTGGATCTTGGATATAATGACAAAGAAATTTCAAAATAGGAGGTCTTTAGACTGCAGCTAAAGGACATCGGAATAAGTCTACCTGAATGTGCTATGAAAGTCTAGGCATTGCTTTAAAAAAAATTGGAAGTCATCCCATCTCATAACTGCTAAGTTGCTTCAGTCGTGTCCGACTCTGTGCGACCCCAGAGACGGCAGCCCACCAGGCTCCCCCGTCCCTGGGATTCTCCAGGCAAGAACACTGGAGTGGCTTGCCATTTCCTTCTCCAATGCATGAAAGTGAAAAGTGAAAGCGAATTCGCTCAGGTTGTCTACTTGAAAGTTATACAGTCGTGTCCAACTCCTAGTGACCCCATGGACTGCAGTCTACCAGGCTTCTCCGTCCATGGGATTTTCTAGGCAAGAGTACTGGAGTGGGGTGCCATTGCCTTCTCTGAACTCATAACTCAATCTGAACAAATAAACCTCTCCAAGTAGAATGTGTTTTACAGCATTGATGGAAGAACTGCTGGAGAGCAAGAAAGAGTAAACAGATGGAAAGAACACCAAAGGAAATTGAGACATCGCCATCTGATGATATCACCTCAATTTGGACCGAGAACCACATGCCTGGACTCGTCCCATATTGACCTGCTGGATGCAGGTGCACAGAGTCAGTCATCTCCTTGGCATCCCTCCAGCGGGGTGACTTCTCCCTTGCCAACTTGCCTCTCTCAGTGACAGAAGTCACAGGCTTATTCACATGTACAACATTTATACTTAAAATACAATGTACAACACATGTCCAATCAATATTTAATATGACCAGTTAAAAATCTGGTTTGGTTTTTGTCATACTCATCCTTCTATTCTTCTTTTCTTTCCTTTTTGTTTTCTAATAAGTCACCAGTATGCTATTAGCTGGGCCAAAAAGTTCCTTTGTATTTTTTCTGTAAGATGTTATGGAAAAATTCAGAGGAAGTTTTTGGCGAACCCAATATATTTGGAAAGACTAGCCCATAGTGGATAAACTAATAATGAAATGTAGCTTTCCTCTCAACGATCTCAACAATCATCCTTGTAACATAAAGTCTGGTAATTCAAGATTTAGGCTATTTCTTTACAAGACTGGCCATATATTTTCTTATTAAGCTGATAAGCAGTATTCCTGCCTGACAGCATGAGATGGGAAGATGTAACCTGTCTGTTCATTGGTGGTCGGTCTCTACTTTAACTAAGAGATACTTTCTAGGGAAATGTAAACATCTCCATTGACATGGATACAGAGGAAAACTTCATCAATTTAGGCTTGACTCTGCACATCCAAAAAAGAATTAAGCTGGAAGTGGCCTCCAAACCATCCATAAACAAAATTTCCTCAGAGAATCTCTGGGAAGATGATTAAATATAATAGTTTATACACATGTTTTAAAATCAACTGGTGTGTTAATCGTAGCTAATTCTTCTTCCTGCATCCCAGGCTCTACTAATATACTTAGTTGGCCTCCTTTGACTTAATTTATGTACTTCCTTGTCTTTAAAGAAAAATTCTTTTATTAAGTTTATAACTTAATTTTCCTTAATTCAGCCATCACTTTTATCCAGTGTACAATGCATAATTGTTTAATATCTGTCTCAAAAAATAGTGAGATATATATATATATATATGTATGTATGTGTGAATAGCAATATATGTATATATGATAATATATATATAATGAACCTATGTATCTAAAAAGAAGAGCCAGGATAACTCTTAGTAATATAAACTCTGGCTTCAGACAAGTGAAATAAACAAACCTGTTTCCATGTGAAAGCTGCTTTCAACTATCATCAAAGCCCACTTAAGCCTGAATGGCTCATAAAATACACTCCAACAGATTCCATGGCTGGGCTAATCCTGCTTATCATACTAATTTGACAGCGACATTATGAATACTCCTCCTTCAGTGAAACATTTCAGAAAGCTATCTAGAAACCATATGAATGTGAGGGGACTGAAACAGTGGTTTGCTAACAGATCTGGGCACACTTGAAATCTGTTGCTATGCTGTCTAAGTGGTGGGTAGTACAGTCCCAGATGGCTTTCAAAATGGCCATGTTAGAACCTTCAAGATCTCAGTTAAAAATAACAGGATGGCTACACCATTGCCAACCAAACCAAGCCAAGACCTCTTGTTTTCTCTTTACCAAGAGCATCACTGGATGTGCCCAAGTGAAACAGCGATGAAGCCGTGGTGAGGGTGAGGGAGAAAGATGGGCAACTGTTTGGCTTCATAAGGAAGGAAGGAGAATCTCTCCTAGGTTATATATAACATTTGGTTTTATAGGATATCATTATCTTTTAGTCACTATGGCTGCAAATGCTATTAGCAGTTAAAAGGCACATCAAGCTATCTATAGTGATAGTATACTGAAGTTGTTCAGTCATGTCGGACTCTTTGCAACCCCATAGACTGTAGCCTGCCAGGCTCCTCTGTCCATGGGATTTTCCAGGCAATAGTACTGGAGTGGATTGCCATTTCCTTCTCCAGGGGATCTTCCCAACCCAGGGCTCAAACCCGGGTCTCCCACATTGTAGACGGACACTTTACCAGCTGAGCCACCTGGCCCTTCCTAAAACCTCATGAGACCATTTGTCTTCTAAATTTCTCACAGCAACACATCCCAGCAGAAACACTCGCATTTGTCTTAGTTGTGCTTCTGTACAAGGATTACCACTGACTTTAATTGTCTGTAGCAAGGTAAGATGATCCCATCCTATTCCCACAGAAATAAAAGAGGCTGAAAACTTACACCACCATTTTTCTTGCTGTACTATAAAATGCAAAATAAATATTAATAGCATATTTTCAATAAACTTACTTTCAGTGCAAATAGGACAGCATCCTTTCCTGTTGAGAATTTTACCCTAATCAAGAAAAAGAGAAAAAAAAAAAAAAAAGAGTTCAGTGTTAAAAAACAGGGTCTGCTGAGGACAAAACTCTTTTTTAAATCTCATACCAGATAAATCAATGAAATTCATCCAAGCTGTATTTGAACTCGATGCCCAGATGGTGATGATGGTGGTGAAAATGAAGTTTTAAGTATCAGGTTCTACAGCCAGGCAAAGTCATTCAAAAAGCTTTCCTGTTTTTATCCTCAGAGAAATATAATCCCTAAAGGTTTCATTGGTGTGATTTTTCTCACATGGAGGGGAGATGGAGACAGTCTGGATTCCACCTTTTCACTGATACCCAAATCTAGCCCTCTAGAGACCAAGTGCACACATGTAGAAATGGGAATTGGCTGTCAATCTATCAGTCTATGCAAAGCTTTCATTCTGTCTCTGCTTATTGGAGGGAGCCAAAAATAAACAGTAACCCAAGCTTGGGCCTATGTATACGGACAATATCTGTGCCACAAATGAAATTCCACCTGATTCCTTCTTTCAGAGAGTGGTACGCTATCCCTGACTATTATGTAGTCAAAGCCAAACGGGGCTAAGGGTTTTGAAATGCTGAGTAATTTTCCATTACCTTTCTGGAAAAACAGTGTAATCTCCTCTACTGCATTTCTTCTCATTTTTTTCTAATGATTGACATTTAAAGGAAGAAGCATAATCTCAGGACTCTTATCAGAGAATGACATTGCTTTATCTCTGACTCAGTGGAATCACAGGGGAAAAGAAACGTGGAAGAAAATGAACATTCAGGAAGCACATGCTATGAAACAGACGTCTGACTAGATATTTTCCTTAGGTTACCCTACATCAGGCTAACTGCAAGCGTTTAAAATAAGTTAATATTTAGAACATATTATAATTTTTGTTATTAAGATTCACAAAAACTTAGTGAGCTGAGCATTTTCCTTCATATAGACGAAGACATCGATGTCATGTAACACAAGGGTGAAGTGAAGTCGCTCAGTCGTGTCCGACTCTTTGTGACCCCATGGACTGTAGCCTACCAGGCTCCTCCATCCTTGGGATTTTCCAGGGAAGAGTACTGGAGTGGGTTGCCATTTCCTCCTCCAGGGGATCTTCCCAACCCAGGGATAGAACCCAGGTCTCCTATATTGCGGGCAGATGCTTTACCGTCTGAGCCAACCCAAAATCAAACTTAATTTTGTGTGACCTTATAGGCCAACTTTTCACTGCAGATTTTTAAGATGAGAGAGGTCTCATCTTAATCTTTAAGAGAAGTTAACATTTATTGGGTATCTATACAGTAGGAAAAAAATGCCGTACTTTCTTCTTTCCTTATCACATTTATGCTTCACAACAACCCTCTATATACAAATGCCCCTTTCCCCTCTTTACAGGAAACTAGGGAAACAGACCACAGAGTGGTGGCCCAAGACTTGTGTCAAGCCTTGTTTCACTACCTGTCGATTGCATCAAGAATAGATTTAGGTACTTAAAAAACAAATCACACTAACAACAACAACAAAAAAAGATGGCAGTTGATAATTAAAGAATTAGAACCATGTCTGACGCTTTAAAAAGGTACATTAAAGGCTATGACAGGTTTGAATGAGACTCAAAAACTCCATGCCATGCCACCTTCCATGGTTTGGGGCAACACGACAATTTCATGACCAAGAGCTCTGTTGTCTGTTTCTATTTGGCACAGAGGACTCCTTTGGCTTCTCGTGCCTGAAAGTAGTTGAGGACAAATCAACTGGCTGGCTCCAGCTGATGGAATAATGGCATACAGAGCTGTTTAAACCAAGGCCCCAGCAAAGAGTGACTCTGTGATTCCCTGCATCCGTACCTCAACAGAAACAGCCAGTTGCTTTCTTCAGAAAGTGAGAGAGGGGCTGGAAACATCACTAAATTAGGCAGGGAATAAATCAAGAGAAAGCTATGATGTCTGGCTCCTGAGTTACGTGGAACTCGCTGAGGAATTCTGAATGCCCCAAGAAAGCAAGAGTAAGAAGGGCCTAGTAACAGCACCCACCTCAGAGGTGGGGGGGGCGGGGTCTCAGCATCAGAAGAGATTGGTCCTATGACTACAGAGGAAGTCTCAGGACATATTAACAGTGATGGAATGACTGTCACATCGAACCTGTCCCCAGTGGACCCCTCCGTCCTTCTCACCAAATGCACTCCTTTGCCCTGGGGGACTGTCAAGAAGGGAATGCAACCACACAATCCTTCTTCAACAAGGCATGCAAACTTCTGGAAAAAGATGTATAGTAGCCAGGAAGGATAGAGCAGGAATATGTCTGTTTCTTAAAAAAAAATTATTATTATTATTATTTTTTTAATTTCCCAAAGCAATGCAGGGGAGGGGAAGTAAGTGTTTAACAGGATTTCTATGGTAAAACTAAATTATCTTCCAAAGTGCTTGTGCTGGCCCCTGAGGAGGCAAAGTGTGAACCAAAGGAATGATTGGAAAACTGCCTAGAAACAAAAAGGTGGGCCCTGAGGCAGGAGCCAGGCACTGCCTGACGGGCTCTGACAAGAAGACAGGGGTGGGGTGGGGGTGGGGTGGGGGAAACGCCAGGCCTGCGCCTGGAGGGACGGATGCTCCTGGCCCAAATATGGTCCACAAACAAGAGACAGGAACCAAGATGCTGGTAACGGAAAGAGCGCTCACCTCCCCACAGCAAGAGGTCTGTGAAGACCACCACACCTGCCGCGAGTGGCAGGACTCAAGTGAAGCCGGGAACTCCACCAGGGCCTGCAGAGGCTGGTTGCTCGAGCCACCAGGCTGGCTCAGCCTTTTGTTTTTGTCTTGTAGAATAAGGAAGCCCATTATTACTAACATGTGCCGCAGGAGTTCATTAGCAGCGAGGGTTCCCGGAGGACGGGCAAAAATGATGTGATACCATTTTTCCCAATGAATATTTATAAGTAGATCATGCTCAACTCTCCTTATTGTATCTCCTGGGTTTTTTTTTTTTTTTTTCAGTTTTATGTCTGAGGCTTTTTAAAGCAAGACTAATTAGGGTTTCTTTTTTTCTTTTTTTTTTCCCCCTTTATTCAGTTGTGCAATAGCAACAGCTGTTGTTTTTTTGTGCTTCATTTGGCACTCACGTAAAAACAGCAACTTTTTGTTTATAATAATAACAGATGTGAATAAAATTAAAAGCTGTCTCTGACAGAGAAGGGAAGACATGTCCTGATTATATGGATGTATTTTTTCATTTACTGGAAGGTATTGAATAGGCTTGACATTTTCCCAAAATGCATAAAACCTTGAAAGGTTTCAAGTTGCTGAGGTGAATTCAATGAAGCTCATGCTTTGGAAGATAATGGATGCTTTATTCAGGGCACTGGAACTATGGGTTTCTGAAAAGAGATATTTCCATAAAGACACCATTTCCATTCAGGACTACAACAGAGCCCGGGTTGGAGAGGGAAAACTTCAGAAAAGGGGTTGGAGGGTGCCACTGGGCAGGTGAAACTCCTTGGGGAATTTATTAATAAACAACCACATATTCCTTTGAATGGCTACAGGAAGAAAACTGATTTGAAAAGAAAGAGAGAGGTAAAATGAAAGGATCTTTTATGATATTCAAAAGAAAACCCAGCAAAAGACACGAGGGAGCTGATCAAACAGAAGTTGGAGACATTAAAACAAAAAACTGGGAGAGATCAGTAAAAAACAGAGCGAGGTAAGAGCTATTACCCTGCTAGGCTAGAATCTGGATGAGAATCATAAAGAACAAGGAGCAAGCTTTGCAAAGGACACGTGTCTATTTGGGAACTTGGAAGTTTTGGAGGATCTGAATTCTGTGTTCAGAAGATGGGAGGTGACCATGCCACACACAGGATGGTTCTCTAGATGCTTAGGTAAAGAGTAAGTCAACCTGCAGACGAACCTGAGGGCAGCTGCTGATGGGAACACACTGCTTCTTGCGACACTCTGTCTTGCCTTTCACACAAGCACAGATGGTACAGTTGACAGACGACCACATCTCTCCATCCTGCAAGAGAGACCACAGAATTCTTCCATAAACTGGAGGCTGATGGGAGCTAATCCACCAGGCTAGGATTTGTCTGTCAAGGAAAGCATTTCTTCCCTGAGTGATGGTTTCCATCAGTAGACTGAATTACTCTGAGGTGTTTATCTACATCTAACTGATCTGATAGAAATGGTAGATCTTAGTGTATGTGTGTGCGCGCGCGCGCATTTCCCCTCCAGGGTATATTAAAAAAAAAAATGCTTGTACACCAAACAAGTCATATTTGCATCTTGCTCCTTTTGCACTGTTTACTTAGCTTCACCCTGGAAAGCAAACAAGACTTTTCCTACATGATGCAACAAGGGTCTAATTTTTCCATTTGATAGGACTGAAAAGTTTGAGTTCTCCCAGATGCCACTAGTTAATTGAGACGTCCGGGGGTGGTTAGTTTATTCCCAGATGTGACATGGTTCTGGCCCACATGGGGCACAAACATGCAAAGAACAGAGACTAATCCATATGACTCCCATTGCCAGCCAGACACCTGACCAGCAAACCACCTGAAAATGTGGAGCACAGACAGAAAACTCCAAGAGCCATTCATCCCATGTCCCTGCCTGTCTGATATTCTCTTCCTATAAGGCTGGGTAGCACTTAGGACACATTTTCTAGCCCAGAAAAAGCTGTTTGAGGCATCTCTTTGGCTTATTGGATTTATAATCTGCAATTGCTGAGTGCCCAACCACAAAAATCCTGTACTTCTGGGAACATGCAGGAACGTGTATTCTTGCTTGTGAAAAAAAAGATTATGGGCAATAGATTTAGGCCTGAAAACAGAGCAAGGATTCCTTTCTGGGCTTCTGGATCTAAGCAGCAAATTTTATTAAAAACAGAAAAACCAGCCCAGATCTTTGATGTCACCTATGCCTCTTACTCTTCCTTCTCATTTTTGGGAGGTATTTTAAGGACTACCTATGTCTCTAGTGCCTTTTATCTCTCTTACTGAATCTGTTTTAAAGGGCATCTGACTATTGCAAATTCTCTGAGTGCACATTTCTAGGACTCCATAAATTACTTCAGGCCCCATCCGTGTATATGAAGGAACCTTTTTGGGAGGAGCCTGGGAAGCACTTTGCGTAATAGAGTCATCAGGGTGAGCCTACCGCATCTGGATGCTCCAGAGACAGAGGATGACGTGTAAAGAGGACACATGAGTAGCTCTGGAAGCTACTGTGGAACCACAACACACAGATACATACAGACGCCCTTCCCTGAGGCATGATACATCAAATCTTTTTACATATGTCGTAAGAATCAAGACGCTCCCTCCAGCTCTGTAATAGGAAATCTAGCCAAGTGCAGAGGGCCTGAGGTGCCTCCATCTCTGACTTGATTCTGAGGGTCTCGATTCTCAAAGGTACCCTGAGATGACACCTTCAGGTACAGAGAAACTCCCTCCACCCGTGGGGAAAACAGATTAGATGGGCAGCACTTTGGACAAAGTCAACGATCTTAATCCTAACGTTTAAATGGTCACTGGCCAGCTTCCACCCACGCCACTAGAAAACAATGTAAAACACACCTGAGATGGGCAGCAGACGACCCTACTAACTCAGCTGGGGCAGGACCCGCTCATCTTTGTTCAACTGCTCTGCTGGCCACAACCTCACCCAAACAGCTTCCAAATGGGAAAATCTCTCTCTGAAAAAGGAGCTTAGTGGGAAAGTTCTAAGAGAATCAGGATCTTGGCACGGAGGACCGTGCATCTCTGACTGCTGTCCCCAGGCATTTGGGTACCCATAGCTGCACCATCCAGGGGACTCCTCAGCTCAGCCCCAACCACTGGCACCACATTTAGAAAAGGCAATGTTTTACAGGTTTAACGTATGTTATACACCAAAAGTAAAGCCAAGAAAAACACATTTTCAAACAGTTGCTTCTCTACCCCTAAGTGTCCTTGACTCTAAACATATATGCACATATAATATAAATAAATACTTTTATACACATACATACATGGATACACAAAATATGAAATATTGCAATCTGCACTTTGCTAGGAGCTTTCCACAACTCAGTATCATACAGTAGTTCCCATGAGCTTGGTTCATGACATACCCGGAAAATCTTGTTGCCAAACTTGCACACTTTGATGTCTTCCTGGGGCACTCGTAGGAGGCAGTCATCACAACAGGCCTCCTCGCCTCTGTCGCAGCCACCAGGGTGGGAGCACTTCTTCTTACACACAACAGTGGAGTCCTGGGGGCCCGAAAGCAAACTGGAAGTTAAAGACAATTTCCACCTCCACCAGACATCCTGCCTGGCCTTCCTTTGTGTGTGTTAGTCACTCAGTCATGTCTGACTCTTTGCGACCCCACGGACTGTAGACCACCAGGCTTCTCTGTCCATGGAATTCTCCAGGCAAGAATATTGGAGTGGATTGCCATTCCCTTCTCCAGAGGAACTTTCCAACTCAAGAATCGAACCCTGGTCTCCTACATCACAGGCAGTTTCTTTACTGTTTGAGCTACAGGGAAGTCCTGGTCTTCCTTTAACAACCCACAATTAACTTCTTTAAAACATATGCTGAAGATGTGTATAAAAGTCATTCAGTCGTGTCCAACTCTTTGCAACCCCATGGACCCCTATACAGTCCGTGGAATTCTCCAGGCCAGAATACTGGCGTGGGTAGCCTTTCCCTTCTACAGGGAATCTTCCCAACCCGGGGATCAAAGATACCATATTCTGCTGCTGCTGCTGCTGCTGCTGCTAAGTCGCTTCAGTCGTGTCTGACTCTGTGCGACCCCATAGACAGCAGCCCACCAGACTCCCCTGTCCCTGGGATTCTCCAGGCAAGAACACTGGAGTGGGTTGCCATTTCCTTCTCCAATGCATGAAAGTGAAAAGTGAAAGGGAAGTCACTCAGTCATATCCGACTCTTAGCGACCCCATGGACTACAGCCTACCAGGCTCCTCCATCCAAGGGGTTTTCCAGGCAAGAGTACTGGAGTGGGGTGCCATTGCCTTCTCCGACCATATTCTAAGTCACTGCAATAAATCTTTCATTCACTTCAAAATTTTACTTGCTGACCAAGTATCCGGACTAGAAGAAGAGGAAGCTATGAACAGTGTGACATATGCCCCCCCACTTTCCAAGGGCTTATCAGTTAATGCTCAGCAGACTGATGGGATATCCTGCTCCAGCCACTGGGTTAGAAGGCCCAGTGCACTATGGACCAACCAGTTTCCTTCCTTTTTCCTGCCCTTCTCATCTTTTACAACCCTCCTTAACAGTGTTCCCTCAGGGCTCCCCCATGGCTTTATGACACCTTCTAAGAGCTGACAGTAAACTCAGGATATCTTTGATCAAAGAGTAAAAATTTAGAGCTCATGCTCCATGTGAAGATGAAATTCCTTAGTGTGTTCTGTGTTCACAAAGGAACCAAATGAGCGATTCTAAAGCTAGGCCTGGGTTCTAGGGGTCTTCCATCAACTGTGTGACCTTAATCAGGGACACTTAAACTCTGAGGGTGACAAGTCTATATCTGTAACATTAAGGAGTATGGCTTGATTTCAAAAGAAGTGGCATTCCATGGACAAAATAGCCAAGTGAGTTGTATTTACTGACTCATTCAACAATGCATGGGAAAAAAGTTCAGAGGAGCCTATTTTTATATATATATATATATATATATATATATATATATATATATATATATTGAAGTCACTCAGTCGTGTCCTACTCTCTGTGACCCCATGGACTATATATATAGCCCACCAGGCTTCTCCATCCATGGGATTCTCCAGGCAGGAATACTGGAGTGGGGTTGCCATGTCCTTCTCCAGGGGATCTTCCCGACCCAGGGATAGAACCCGGTCTCCCGCATTTCGGGGCAGACGCTTTACCCTCTGAGCCACCAGGGAAGCCCTAAGAAAAGCAAATTTTTCCAGTTTCCCAGCCAACAAGTTGAAATTTCACCTGGAGTAGAATGTCAGATGAAATAACTATAAGAGCAAAATATTTATGAAATTTAGCAGAAGACAGGATGGAGGAAAGAAATATCCCAGGGTAGATTGGCAATGACCTCAAAGTGCTGAGTTAGTGTGAACCAAGAGCAGGGAAATGAGAGACCAAACCCCTCTCCAAGACATAGACCCAATCAGTAAGCTTGGAGAGAGGACTCACTTTGGAGCCTCACATACAAATAGGTTGAGTAAATTGACAGATGTAACTTCTGCAACTTCTACATCAATTCTATGGTTTCAAGAGGCACTTCTGGTACCATCTACTACACTCTCACTAACTTATCCTCTTAAGATTAATATGAAATGAGATGATCCTTCAAAAAAAGGCATTTGTTATTCAAATCACATCACACAGTGGATAAGATATAGAATTGAATATGACCAGGGTAGAATGCCAGTTCATGTATTAAGTGTATTGTCTTGTACAAATCCATCCCTCTGTGCCCCGGATTCCTCATCTTCAAAATGGAGATGATAACACCTCTCAAGTTGATTGTGCAGTTTAATGGAATATGCAAAGTACTTGGCACAGTGCCTGGCACATGGAAATAAGTCAACTCATAAATTGGCAAAAATCCTTTGTCAAACTGCATATTTTGATTTCAAGTTTGAAAAACAAGGGCACTCACCAGCTCTAGAATAATGCATACTTCATGATAGATTGCCCAACTTTCATTAAATATACACCCACAACCAACCATCCCCCACCACACACAAACACACACACATTTAGAGTATCATTAGATCATTGCCTGGAACTGGATTAAGCAATTAGAATACAGAGATGGATAGATGTGCGCCTGTCCTCAAGGAACTCACAAAGAGAAGAGATAACCATCTGAACAAAGACTATATAATAATGTGGTAAAAAGAACTGGTAAAGGTATAGGGCTAGGAGAGAAGATGCAACAATTACCTATCTAGGTGGGTTGGGAAAACCTCACTAGAAGAGGTGATATCTGAGAAAGGCTGCTATAAATGAAGAGGAGTTTGCTAATCAGACTCAAGGAAGATGAGGACACTGCAGGCAGACGGAAACCTAAAACTGAATTGTGTTTAGAGAACTATTTCCTGCACCTGCATGGCACTCACTGGATGGGGATACTGGAGAGGGAAACTCTAACAGATACAAAACAACCCTGATCACCCCAAATGATTGCAGCCTGATTCTTCAAGTATTCCATTTCCCAAAAATGACCGTGAATTCATACTCTGATAAAAAACATCTTGAAGGAACAGCTTCAGTTACGCTTCTTTTGAGTATTGGGATATATTGGCTAATCACCTCTCAAAGAATCTCTCAAAGAATGAGACCCAAAACGCTGCAAGCATAACTAATTTCCATCCCTGGGATGCCTGGCTTTTCTGCAATCAAGAGAATCGGGAATGTGATGTCTTTCATCAAAGGCTCAGTATCCCCAAGAGGAAGCTATAACCTGTGAAATTCCAGGAGAGAAAGAGAAGTCCAGAGGATGGAGGCCAAGGCAACAAAAGGAGTGGCTATATGCTTAGCACAGGATTCTACGAACCATGAAAGAGAGGAGAGGGCCTCAGGAAAGTAATTCCAGTCTTCGGAATTACTTGCTGTTCAGTGCTAGGGAACAGACAGTTCAGCCCTTCCTTGGCCACTTCCTTGAAGATGCAGTGCATGCTCATTAACAAACCATGCCTTGAGTAATCAGGAACTTTTGAACTCTAATTCCAGCTACTGATTGACAGTGAAAAAAGTTCCTCTTTCCCTCTCCAGACCTCTGGTTATTAAAAACAAACAACTATCACCCCAAAATGTATTATTCTAAACTCATGTCACACAGATGTTTCGATTAACTTGCTAATGAATGGTCCTAAAGTCCTCTGTGTAAATGATTCTCTCCTCAGTTTCAGAACTGAATCACCATATAAACATAGTCTAGGAATGTGTGATGTGCATAATGCCTTTAAATTTCTGGAGCTGAGGAATTCTTTCTTTACCAGTCACTAGATGTGTGGTTCGGAGAAGGCAATGGCACCTCACTCCAGTACTTTTGCCTGGAAAATCCCATGGATGGAGGAGCCTGGTAGGCTGTAGTCCATGGGGTTGCTAGAGTCGGACACAACTGAGCGACTTCACTTTCACTTTTCCCTTTCATGCATTGGAGAAGGAAATGGCAACCCACTCCAGTGTTCTTGCCTGGAGAATCCCAGGGATGGGGAAGCCTGGTGGGCTGCCGTCTATGGGGTCGCACAGAGTCGGACACGACTGACGCGACTTAGCAGCAGCAGCAGCAGATGTGTGGTTGCCTTTTGAGAAAAGTGTGTAATGACTCAAGTAAGAAATGGTATGATGAACAACACATAAATACTCTCTTCCCAAACTACCAGGTTTATTTTTGTGGTAACTGTGAACCCATGCCTTTCTTTTCTCTTTACTGCTGTTGTTCAGTCACCAAGTCATGTCTGACTCCCTCATGGACTGCGGCACACCAGGCTTTCCAGTCCTTTACTACCTCCTAGAGTTCGCTGAAACTCATGTCCATTGAGTCGGTGACGCTATCCAACAATCTCATCCTCTATTGCCCCCTTCTTTTCCTGTTCTCGATCTTTCCCAGCAACAGCCTTTTCTGATGAGTTGGCTTCTTTTCTCTTACATGTGGTTAAAGCCATTTTTATTGCCAGGTGTGTCAGAGAATTCATACTGAATAAATAGAGCCAGAGAACACTGCAATGTGCATTTGTCTGACTTTTATAAGTGCTTTAGCCCCTCAGAGTTTAATTCTTACCCCTAGAGCTAACTTACTGGTCCTGGGAACATAACAGTGATTCATAATTTGGATCCTATGTCTAAACTTCCTTGTGAACATGCAATATAACTTTACAGATAAAGTGGCATCAGTAATGCCTCATTACCATAAATAACACATTATTATATTTGGCTATAGTGTTAACATTAAAACCAAAATGTCGTCCATTCTGGACCACAGCCCCTCAGAACCATCTTACCTTGCAGGTACATGCAGTGCAGTTATCATAGAGAAAAGAGGATCCATTGTCATAAACATCACTGCGAAAGAGGCAGCTTCCAAATGGGAGGTCAAACACTTTCCTTTGACCTAGAAAGAAGCAACAGCATAGCGTTAGCAAGACAGAAGTCAGGATTGTCCCACTTCATCATCAGCAATTATAGCACAGGACTGTTAAACATTCCCACAAGACCAGGTAAATCTAGTGCACAAATACAGAGCCATGGGTCACATGTTTCTAGGGGATTCCCAGGAATCATGACTTCAAAGAGTTTTTGCTAAAAAGAGTTTGATTCCATACTGAATCTTGTAAGTTTAACAAATCTTTATTATGAGTTCATCCTAGTGAGCCAGGATGACTAAGGCATCCTGTCCCAATGGAGCTTAATCTACTGGGGAAACAAACCCACAAAAGATGATTTCAATACAATAAGACAGTCAGTTCTGGAAAGAAGCCAATCTAGGAACTGTGAGGATGGGAAGGACAGAGAAGACTCAGGATGTGCTGCCTGAGCTGTATCTTAAAGAATGAGTAAAATTATCCAGAAAGTGGGTGTTGGCAGGGAAGAGGCAGGAGAAGTCAAGATATCCAAAGAAGACTAGGATGAGCAAAAAGAAAAACTAATGAGATAGTATATCAGTTGAAGAAATGACAAGTCCATTGGCATCAAGGGTGATGCTAACTCAAAGATCACACAGAGGAGGAATCCAACTCCACAAATGCAGTGTTCAACCTCCCACAGGCATCACACCTCTTGCAGAATTACTGTGGTTTTCCCTGATGTAAGGATTTGATTGGTGACCCAAAAGGCGAAAAAAATCAACCCCAAATAAGGAGTGTAATCCACTTTCCTCCTTTCTTTCAGTATTTGAGTTTCTACTCTCTGGAGCACATAAAAATATCTCTGAAATGTTACTTCAATTAAGGACTAAGTTGAGAAGTCAAAGATTAATCATAACTCATAAGATTTATACCCACACTCTTCCTGTAAAAAGATTAAAAGCAATCTCTATTTCATTGGAGACCAAATGAAATGCTGAAGTATCTATAAACACATATGAAATGCTATTCTCGGAATTAGAATTGTTGGAATTACTGTTAGTAGGTGTCAAGAAAAATGCCATCTTCCCGTTAAAAGTCAACCTCAAAGCTGGGATACAGTATAGATGTAGAATTAAATCATTAGTTTAGTTCTCCCTACAAGAAGCAAACTTGCTTCAAAAGATGATTGTGATAATTTTAACTTGGGTCCCACATACAGACTCCTGGGTGACCTTGAACTTGATTTCTCCAGGCCTGACTTAGTTCACTTGTCATAAAATGATATCAAAATGCCTCCTCCCAACAACACATTGCCATCTCTAACTACAATGTCAATGCTAAAGTATACATCAAAAACTTTTTTATGGTTAGATAAAATTTAGCATAATGACTGTATGTGCACCTAACAATTAGCAATACCCCAACTGAAACAGGCATTCTTCTGTGTATACTCAGGTTCTAAGTCTTCTGAAGTTTGTAAAAATGTATAGATTAAATCAGAGGATTACCTGAAAAATACAGAATTCATCCTTTCTCTAGGTCTTCCTCTAGGTAACTCCCAAGGGTTGTCTGAAGCATCAGAAATCTGTGTGCAGGCTACCCACCCCATCAGAGTCACACCTGTCATATCACACCTTGATTTAGGACACTCTATAAAAGTATAAGAAACACCCCTAAGCAGATTTTTTTTTAATTTACTACAAAAATGATGGTGACATTATTTTTCACTGCTTTAAACACTGTCCTCTATATTATTCCATCAAAGATATATTTCTGTCCCTTAAGAATTAAAAATAGCCCTGCTTCAATCGAGCATTTGTTTCAAATTGTGATAACATGGTTTGCTTTGTCCTGTCTTTTATTATATATATTATTATATATTATATTATTAGTGTTAGACTGGTGGATTGATACATCAGTAGACTACTGAACAAAAAAGGCTTGAGTTTAATCTCCCTGCACAAATATGATCAATGGCAGATAAGTATTATCATTATTAGAGGTGGTATAATTCAAATAGGCTTCCCAGGTGGCACAGTGGTAAAGAACCCACCTGCCAATTCAGGAGACGTGGGCCCAATTCCTGGGTCAGGAAGAGCCCCTAGAGAAGGAAATGGCAACCCACTCCAGTATTCTTGCTTGGAGAATCCACATGAACAGAGGAGCCTGAAGGGCTGCAGTCCATGGGGTCGCAAAGAATCATACGCAACTGAGCAACTGAGCACACAGCACATATAATTCAAATATGATCTTGGGCCATGTGACTCTGAGAGGTGCATCGGTGCTCTATATATAGAAACTTCTGCTGAGGCTGTCATTGAAAATGAGAAAAGAGAGGAAAATAGTGCAAAAGGCAGGGGTATGTCATGTGAATGAATCCTGCTCACGGGAAAACTGAACAGCAAATCAGTGTCCAAAAACCCAAAAGTCTAAATAGTCTAAAATTTCAGCATCCACTAAGCATTGCTATGTTTCCTTTTTTTTTTTTCCTGTCTTCTGTTGTGTGGGTATGTTTCTTTCTACTGTCAAAGAACATACAATCTTACCTAAATCCCAAAGTCATCATGGCTCAAAATAAGATAAAACATTCAAAAGAATAGTTCAGAGACTCTGTGTATAGCCTAATCTAAGCCATTTCCACTTTATTCCTCTGGGGCTTAGCCCAGCAGTAAAGGTCTCATTTGGGAGAATTTCTGAGTGTCCTAAGAGTTGCTGTTCCTTTTGTAGTCCAACTTATGACCACAAACGGACAGAAAAATCTGCATTCAATACAACAGTCATTGTTCATATGAGAATCTCATCTGACTCAGCATATCCACGATACCAGCTTCAGAGCTTTAATCAAGCTTGCTGCTGCTGCTGCTAAGTCGCTTCAGTTGTGTCCATTTATGTGACCCCATAGACGGCAACCCACCAGGCTCCTCCATCCCTGGCATTCTCCAGGCAAGAATACTGGAGTGGGTTGCCATTTCCTTCTCCAATGGATGCACGCATGCTAAGTCGCTTCAGTCATGTCCGACTTTGTGCGAGCCTATGGACAGCAGCCCACCAGGCTCCTCTGGCCACAGGATTCTCTAGGCAAGCCTACTTATCTTCAAGTTGAGGCCCCAAGCCACACCTCCTCTGGGACGACTTTCTCACCTAGATGGGGCCCTGTTTCCACCATGACCCACAGCATGATGATTTCAACAACAGTGAACTGGCTACTTCTCTTCCAGGGGCACAAACACACATGGGCAACCCAAGAAGCACACACATCAGGGGAAATGCCTTCAGTCAGTCATGTCTAAACAATTCTCCTTTGTTCTGATAATATCTATGGAATTACTTTAAAAGCAGGTGCATGTTTGTGTGTGTGTTTGCATGTATGTACACAGAAGGAAGGCAAACATTATTAGATGAAGAGTTAGCAGCAGAATCCTTCAAAGAGAAAGCTGCCTTCATTTAACAAGATACCTTTATTGGCCAATTCAATTGTAGAAAGATAGACTTCAGGGTATGGCTATGATAAGCTGGGAATGATAAAAATAAATCAACAGGTGTTTCGGTTGGAGGAAGCAAAGTATGACAGAAAAGACAGAAGATTCAAGGAAAGAGTGTGGACAATAAGGATTGGAGGCTGTAATCCACAGAAAAGGGACAGTGATATTTTCCTAAAGGCAAAGTGGCTGAGACCTTTTAAGAACAAAGCGAGCTTAATATTTCAGTTTCTATTATTCATTGTGCTTCCCTGAAAAGTAATCAGCCTCTTACTGTAAACCTTCAGTGAAATCCCCTGCACAAGCCTTGATTCAATAGCACCATAGAATGTGAAAAGACAGGGTGGGGAGGTTTTCCTGAAAGGACAAAATGATGTTGAAGAAGCAGATGGAGGAGGGAAAGGAAGAGGAACAAAAAAAAGGGAAGAGAAGGAGGAGGAGGTAGAAGAGGAAGAGGTAGGGAACAAATAGAAAAAAGCAGCAGGAGCGAAAACAAAAAGCCAGCGGTGACTAGAGAAAATACAAGCCCCCTGCCAAGGATCCCTGGAGATACTGGTGGGGATGCTGCATATTCTATTGTATTCATTTGATGGATCAAGCTACTTTTATCTGAATCTTAAATGGTCAAGCTCAATCAACTCAATGACCTTAAGCTCACATGGAAGAAGCTGATACATAGATAAAGAACAAAAACCAAAGGATTCCGGGCTCTAGGGACCCTCCATCCAGGGTGTTTCTCTTCAGGTGGTAACATGCATGCTGCTCTCCACGTTACCTGGAAAGCTGAGAAGCAGCAGGTTAAATCGTGGATTTGGGAATCACGGAGACTCACGTTCAGGAGTCACCTCCAGAGCTCACTAGCTGTGCTACCTTCTAGGAATTCTACTTCTTTCTCAGCACAAAACTAATCATGGTCCCTATATTATTAATACACATCAGAATTCTATACTTAGCACCTGTATGTCACAGACTCTTGAGAAAATTAAATGAGAAAAAAAGTTCCTGAAGTTTTCACATGGTACCTAGTACATAATAATTGCTCCAAAAGGAATAGCTAATCCTCTTTTTTATTGACTTATTCATTATTCCCTTCCAAACCTCTTGTTTGAGGCACCTTATCCTCCTGCATGTTTTTGCCTCTAAAATAACACTCTGTTCCTCCATCTGTTTACTTCATATGCCTTTATTTACTTATTTTTCTTTTGGGGGCATGCTTTGAATCATGTGTGATCTTAGTTCCCTGACCAAGGATTGAACCCTCACGCTCTGTCTGCATCCCCCATCCCACCCCCCACATTGGTAGCACAGAGTCTTAACCACTGGACTGCCAGGGAAGTCCTCACATGCCTTTAAAATACATTCCTACTAAATGTCAGATGCCCAGTTAAAGACAGTTTCTCAGTGTTGTTCTCCCCACAAAAATACATTCCTACTAATCATCAAATGTCCAGTTAAAGACGGTTTCCTCAGTACCATTCTCCCCACACCAGGCTATTATCCCAGGGTGTCTGGTATACCAGGTTTACAACTACAGGGGAAGATAAGAGAAAAGAAAGTTCTGGGGAGGCTCAGAAGTGAAATAAATCCTTGTACACACCTTGGTGGTGGTTTAGCCTCTCAGCTGTGCCCAACTCTTGCAACCCCATGGTCTTGTAGCCCACCAGGCTCCTCTGTCCATGGGACTTCCGAGGCAAGGATACTGGAGTGGGTTGCCACTTCCTCCTCCAGGGGATCTTCCTGACCCAGGTATCAAACCCAGGTCTCCTGCATTGCAGGTGGATTCTTTACCTACTGAGCCACCACACCTTACACTCAGGTAATCAGAAGAAGGTGTTGTCTCTAAGAAGCCATGAAATAGCACAACTTGAGAACCTCAAGATAACAAAGTGGACAACTCTCAACAGAAACTCCCAGAATGAATTACGTTGTTCTTTGACCTGAAAACAATCACTCACCCAAACATTTGGGGCAGCACTGTCCTGGGGGAATGTGGCTAAGGTGCTGAGGACAGGAGAGAATGGGACAGACTTCTCTCACGCACTGTGTCCTGCCTCCCTAAAGAAAAGAGGAGAAAAAAGCACATTTAGAAAAGTACGTGCATATATATAGTGTCTAACCAAACTATCTGGAACAAACCTAGACCTTCCCTGGGGTTGGTCCCAGGGTGATTGCTCAGACCTGGCAACTGCCCCTAGGCATCCCGTGCTCTTCCCCGTAGATGCCATGAATTGTACCCATGAGAAGGCTGCCTCTAAAGCAATGGGTTCAGTATCACCTCTCCCCACTCACCACCACCACCACCACCTTTATCTTTTTTTCCCTCTTGAAGTGAAAGTGAAAGTCACTCAGTCATGTCAGACTCCTTGCAACACCATGGACTGTAGCCTACCAGACTCCTCTGTCTGTGACATTCTCCAGGCAAGAATACTGGAGTGGGTTGCCATGCTCTCCCCTCCAAGGGGATCTTCCAAACCTAGAGACTGAATCCTGGTCTCCTGCATTACAAGCAGATTCTTTACCGTCTGAGCCACCTGAGCATTTTGGCTTTTAAGACCAACCAACCCTCTCAGTTTGGCTGAGATTTGAGGCTTTCAGTACTATAACCAGGAAATGTCTCTGGCAAACCCAGACAGGTTGGCCTTTCTTTCCAAGCCCAAGGCAAGAAAGCAACTTTGGGGGTTTTACTGAGATGTGTCTTCCTGTTTCAGACCCCCATCTTTCTAGTCCTGCGGTAAAGCTTCCTCCAGGAAGACTTCCCTTTTGGTCACTCCTTAAAGGTGTTGCTAGAACAACTCAGCAAGGCTCAGATTTGGGGAAGTTAGTCAATCTGCTGAAAATGGATACACTGGAAGCCAACATTCAGAAGAACCATTTCACTGAAGTCACTCAGCCAAACTAATATGAATCAAGTAGAAGGTTTATGATGACTGATATTAAAAAGACTTCAGCAGCCTTGGAAAATGTTCTAGAGTCTTCAGATCTTTCACTGTCTCTCATTCTTGACCCTTTCTGTCCTCCAGCGTCCATCACCTCTGACATCCATTCCTTCTCTTCCTCGGTATTCCCTGCTTCTCTGCCCATTAGTATCTCTCACCCCTCCAAGATGTGAAGATGAGCATACTAACTTCCTTTCTCCATTCCTTAGCAGGGATGCCTGTTTTCCAACCTCAGCAACTTGTAACTGAATCCCCATAAAGCCAAGACAAGAAAAAAAAAAAACAAAAAAACGGGCTTTCCAGTCAATTTACATTCAACAGCTTTGCAAGGCTCAAGTGAAAACTATCTGGTGCAATATGAATTACTATCAAACTTGTGAATAATTCAGTTTTTTTTTTCCTTTACCAAAAAAAAAAATCAGTAAATTTGTTAGATCAATCACTAGGCAAATGACATTTCAATGAATTGGCTTCTCTAGGATTTGAGCTGGAAACCAAACTAGTAGACCATCCAAAGTACCCGTTGCCTCAAGCCTGGAATTTTTATCTTGAGAGGCCTCAGGAAATAAGCAACTCACACCTCAAAGAGTCCTGGGCCTCGCAAGGGAAAGATTCCCTCATAGCGTTTCCTCACACCTTCTCCAGCACTTTCTGTATTAACACCAGACATTGGCCGTCTGGATCCTATTCGTTCCCATCCGAGAACACTACTGTCGCCTGTTGTTTCTGCTTTCCCTTCCTATTCCTGCCATTTTCATTGTGCAAGTTTTACTTTTGGTAGGGACAGATGAAAAGGGTAGAGCATGTTATGTCTTTTTAAATATTTATTATTTTTAAGCCACTTTAAGGTTGGCTTCTTCCCCAAACCAATAGAAAACACACAAAAATACCACAAAAAGTCCTTCTGTTGTTTTTCCATTATTTCCAGATCAGCACGAATCACTAAAAATCTCCCAGGAATCCCTAGCTGTTCTCAGTGAGTTTCCTCACTCGACTGTATAATCCTGGACTCTGGCCCTTCACCAGACTTCAGAGGCGCATAACCTGAGTCTTGGTCACACTCTGAGGTCTGCCCCGGCTTATACATAAACCACAAAAGTCAAATCTAGAGGGAGGCAGAAGGCTCTCCTTAGCTTTTAACTTCCTCAAATCTCGAAGCCTTGGGCTACACGAGGTTGCCTGGATGTCGGCTTCTCTTAGGTGCACAGAGAATGTATTCTTTTCATCAATTTTCTCTGTTCTTGTTGGATCAGCATCTATTTTTCAAGCATATTTTAAAATTAAAATTTAAGAAAAATATTGCATAGTTGCATGGCCGTTAACTTGTCCAACACAATGGAAAGCTAGCCAAAGACTGTGTGTACTCCAGTAATTTTCCTTACAATAAGGTCAAAGAGTGAATTTTGCATACATAATACAACTGCAGTTTGTGTCTCCCAAGAGTCCGTTAAAGTAACTTGAACTCCAATTTAAGTTTGCTGCTTTGGTCAGGTTTTATTTTGTTTGGGTTGCAGAATTGTGGCATAGCCCAAGTCCGGAGGCTGCATTCCAATTAATACCTCCAAAGAAAGTCCCAGGCCCTTTCAGCTCACAACCTGCTTCTATGATTTCAAATCAGCAGGGACTCTGGCTAAACTATAAGCCAGGGCTTTGCTGTAAACTAAGAAAGTTAAAAAAGCAGAAGCAAACATTTCTGGTTCTAAAATTGCACTAATTCCTACTGTAATTGCACTAAATTGACTCTATTAGATTATCACCATGGCTTTCTAATTAACTTACCTGCCTCAACTTTCTTTCCACGAGTCCATCCTGCAAGGTTCAATATCTCCAAGACTCTTATCCAGCATCCATAACTGTTTCATTATTTGAGCTAAGATTTATTCAAGGTTTACCATACGTTGGGATTACCAGCAGTGAATATAACACACCAAAAAATCATTCTTTATAGAGCACGTCCATATGTTAAGGTGGAGGATGACTTAACCATAACATTCAGGAGAAAGTTTAACCCATTCAAGCTAAAAGTCCGTGTAGAAATGACTAGGTGCCCACTAGAATCTTTTTTTTCTCCTGACACAGAGCCAATCTGTATTTCCAAGTCTCCCTTACTGTTAGGGGTAGCCAGTGGGAGGTAGACGGAAATCTTTCACACTAAAGAAGGCTGAACGCCGAAGAACTGATGCTTTTAAACTGAGCTGTTGGAGAAGACTCTTGAGAGTCCCTTGGATTCAAGGAGATCAAACCAGTCAATCCTAAAGGAAATCAATCCTGAATATTCATTAGAAAGACTGATGCTGAAACTGAAGCTCCAATACTTTGGCCACCTGATGAGAAGAACTGACTCACTGGAAAAGACCCTGATGCTGGGAAAGATTGAAAGCAGAAGGGGATGACAGAGGATGAGACGATTGGATGCATCACTGACTCAATGGACATGAGTTTGAGCAAGCTCCAGGAGACGGTGAAGGACAGGGAGGCCTGGTTTGCTGCAGTTTGCGAGGTCACAAAGAGTCAGACACAGCTGAGGGATTGAACAACAAGGTGCCATGCTCTCAAGAATTTTGCAATAACTTGGAAGAGCCTGCTTCCCTGAGTCACCATATGGAAGTCTACCCACTAAACACCTGCAAGGAACTGTTAAATGAGCAAGAAATAAATTTTACCGTGTTAACACTCGGATGAATCAGTTCTTTATTACCCCAGTGAGGCAACATACTCCATAGTCTTTTCTCCAATCTCCTTTACTTCCAACACCAACACAGAGAGGGGATTCCAATGTATCTTATTTCTTTCCTGTCCCCAAACATATCTTATACCTTCTCTCTTCTTTATGCATGCATCTTTCCCTTTCTGCCCCGATCACTGACCCCTATGGAAATCCTGCTTCACTCAAGGTCTATTTCCTGCCTCTTCTCTTCTGTAAAGTCTTCTCAGATCAGATCAGATCAGTCGCTCAGTCATGTCCGACTCTTTGCAACCCCATGAATCACAGCACGCCAGGCCTCCCTGTCCATCACCAACTTCCGGAGTTCACTCAGACTCACGTCCATCGAGTCAGTGATGCAATCCAGCCATCTCATCCTCTGTCGTCCCCTTCTCCTCCTGCCCTCAATCCCTCCCAGCATCAGGGTCTTTTCCAATGAGTCAACTCTTCGCATGAGGTGGCCAAAGTACTGGAGTTTCAGCTTTAGCATCAGTCCTTCCAAAGAAATCCCAGGGCTGATCTCCTTCAGAATGGACTGGTTGGATCTCCTTGCAGTCCAAGGGACTCTCAAGAGTCTTCTCCAACACCACAGTTCAAAAGCATCAATTCTTCGGCGCTCAGCCTTCTTCACAGTCCAACTCTCACATCCATACATGACCACAGGAAAAACCATAGCCTTGACTAGACGAACCTTTGTTGGCAAAGTAATGTCTCTGCTTTTGAATATGCTATCTAGGTTGGTCATAACTTTCCTTCCAAGCAGTAAGCACCTTTTAATTTCATGGCTGCAGTCACAATCTGTAGTGATTTTGGAGCCCCCCAAAATAAAGTCTGACACTGTTTCCACTGTTTCCCCATCTATTTCCCATGAAGTGATGGGACCGGATGCCATGATCTTCATTTTCTGAATGCTGAGCTTTAAGCCAACTTTTTCACTCTCCACTTTCACTTTCATCAAGAGGCTTTTGAGTTCCTCTTCACTTTCTGCCATAAGGGTGGTGTCATCTGCATATCTGAGGTTATTGATATTTCTCCCGGCAATCTTGATTCCAGCTTGTGTTTCTTCCAGTCCAGCATTTTTCATGATGTACTCTGCATATAAGTTAAATAAACAGGGTGACTAGACCCTTTCAATTCCCAACAACCTCCTCTATAATCCTGTATCTTTTCTTTTCTCATCTGTACTCCTGTGGTATTTTTGACACACACATGAACATTTAACCCTGACAGACAACACTGGTTTTGTCTCTAAGGGCAGGAACCAGTCCTTTGAGCCTAATATCCTTCAATGGACTCAAGGAAACATCTCAATAAAAATTAATTGAATGAAAGGAAGAGCCACCACATATAATGAGCTCCAGAATCCAGGTAAATTGTTCAGAGCAACTGAAAGATGCTGATGAGACGGCAGAGTTCAGGGCTGTCTGCATCCCTTTACCTTTGTATCTCCGTGGGTTTTGCATAATTTGGGTACCAACTAAATGTTTGTTAGTGCCCATATTTCAAAAAGCATCCCTCAACTTCAATTTTTAAAGATGGTATGAGTCCTAGTATCCATGTATTTTGTCTAATGTTTGAAAATGTCTAAATGGTCAAAATGCATAGGGACTAATGACTGTATTCCCATTTGATCAACAAGAAAAGCTAGGAACGTCCATGATACTGGAGAGTTACAATTTCTACCATTTGCCCATTCCTTGAAAAGGCAAACTTGTCCTCTAGAGGTGATCCTTTGTTCCTATTGCCTATGCAAGTGCTTCTCCAAAAGCAGTTGTTTTAAAAAGAAAGACATGGAGCTTATGCCAGGTCTATTTTCTTAATTTTCTTTTAGTTGATTTAGTCAAGAACACAATTACTTTGTGTCAAAGTTTACCCTAAAGCAGCAGTTCTGTTGCATAATTAAAAAAAAAAAAGAAAGAAAGAAAGTATCTTCCTGACGGTAGTGATGAGTGCAAGATGATAAAACTACAGCCATGTGCATGCAGGATGCTTCTCCATCCCTGAGGTCTGCTGGGAATTGGGGGCTGGAAACTGTTCTGCAGCACGTGACATGGCACTCATTCCTTGACCAGGAAACAGATCGTGGCCACCTAACAGGAGGTGGGAAGCACAGCAGTGCATGTCTAACCAGTTAAGGCCAGTCAGCTACATGCAACCACATTCGAGAGTGATTTTTATTTGTCTGGAGAGTAATTTTTTTAAAACAATATTCAACTCTGAAGAAAATAGACTTCTCCATTGATTCTAGATGGAGGTGAGAACGAAAGAAGAGGAAAAACTAGAGGAACTAGTGTAAGGAAGAAATAAACCGTGGGTACAAAGAGCTCATGTGTGACTCACAATTTTTACATCACAACAACCACTGGTATAAAGCAAATTTGGGAGCAGAGCACCAAATCTGAATTACAAATTGGGTTAAAAACTTCTCTCAGAGAAATGGATATCTTTATCCACGCCCCTCTTCAACCTGGAAATTTATTTTGATGAAGTTCTGAAGCATGACAGCTACTTCAAGGGTGAAGGACTTAGTACTTGGCTTCCCCTGTTCTTGGCCAGTGTGGAATCAGAAATCAACACAAAAGAGAGGCTGCAGGTGAGTTGTGAGGATGAGGAAGTGGAAGGAGAGTGGACAAAGACATGTCACGTGCTTCCCTGGTAGCTCAGACAGTAAAGAATCTGACTGCAGTGCAGGAGACCTGGGTTCGATCCCTGGGTTGGGAAGATCCCCTGAAGAAGGAACCAGCAACCCACTCCAGTATTCTTGCCTAGAGAATTCCATGGACTTAGGAGCCTGGCAGGCTACAGTCCATGGGGTTGCAAAGAGGTGGACATGACTGAGCAACTTTTACTTTCACAAGCCCACTACAATGGGCAAGAGAAAGGCATATATGAACGCACACACACACACGTATACACACACAATACACTGGCATATATGTTTATATTACGTGCTATAAAATGCCATGGACAGAGGAGCCTGACAGGCTATATAGCCCATAGGGTTCCAAAGAGTTGGAGTCGATTGAGTGACTAAACCACTACCACCACACGCTAAAATAATTTGTATGTGTGTGTGTGTGTACACGTGTGTGTGTGTTTGTGAGACTCAACACTAGCCTAGGGCTTTTCAACTTTGACATTACTGATGTTTTAAGACTTTGCTTCAGGGGGCCATCATATGCATGTTTAGCAGCATCCCTGGTCTCTATCCACTAGATGCCAGTATCCGCCTTCATCCCCTGGTTGCAATAAAGAGGAATGTCTCCAGACACTGCCAAATGATGCTGGGGTACAAAATCAATTCAAGTTGAGAACTACTACACTAGACCAACGTTTTCTCGAGCCACAATCCAGGAACCTGCATTTTTGATAACTTTCCCAGCCGGCTTGAGTGCTGCTGTCCAAGGCACCACATTTTGCAAATGCCTCACTAACAGGAGCTTCCATCAAGTGGGGATTAAGTCATAATTATCTTGTGAGTTCCTCACAGCTAGCGCACATCATAGTTTATAACATGTGATTAAGACGTGTGTTCTGAATGATGGAGAATATTTTTTAGGTTGAAGAGTTCTCTGAGAGAAGAATCGGGCCCCATTTCACCTCAGTGGCTAGAGGCTACTTTTACTCATGATCATGGAAAGGAGAGCAGGAGTGGGTGACAGGCTGATGGAGTTGAATTACGCTTCTCTGAGACATCTGTGCTGAGTCCAACTCGGGCTTTATCATCACCATCTGTATGGATCCTGGAGACTTTCTTTCCCAAGAATCTGAACATCATGCTATGCATGGATTTTTGTTTTCAAGTCATAAAATAAAACTCAACTTCAATTCTACACACAGAGAGTCAAAGGTATGTCAGCAAAGTTTGGCCACGGTACTTATTTTGTCCCATGAAAATCTTGAGCCAACAATGACCTCTGAGAAGTACCCACTGGGCTGATAAAAACAAAACCTTTTTCTTGCTTCACTGCCTATTCAGAAAATCAAGGCCTGCCTTAAGAATCAAGCCTGAACCAAATTCCTTTCATTTTTCCCATCAATTTATGTTTCCAAGTCCAATTGTACTGTTGCTCATACTAACAAATTACCACACAGCCTTGGTGACTTAAAATAACACACATTTATTACCTTACAGTTCTGGAGATTAGAAGCCTGAAATCAATTTCACTGGGCTAAAATCAAAGTGTTGGCAGGGCTGTGTTCCTTCTAGAGACTCCCAGAGGAATCTGTTTCCTTGTCTCTTCCAACTTCTAGGTTCCTGGTCTTCTTTCTCCGTCATCAAAACCAGCAGTAGCGTCTTCAAATCTCTCTCTGAACCTGGCCCTTGCTTCCATCATCATGTCTTCTCTAACTCTGACCCTTCCACTTTCCCTTTTTAAGGACTCTTGAAAAAAGGGCCCATCCAGATAATCCAGGATAATCTCTCCATTTCAACATCATTTTGTTGTTGTTCAGTAGCTCAGTTGTGTCTGACTCTTTGTGACCCCATGGACTACAGCACACCAGGCTTCCTAGTCCTTCACTATCTCCCTCAGTTTTCTCAAACTCATGTCCATTTAGTGATGATGCCATCCAACCATCTCATCCTCTGTCACCCCCTTCTCCTTCTGCCATCAATCTTTCCCAGCATCAGGGTCTTTTCCAATGAGTCAGCTCTTCGCAACAGATGGCCAAAGTACTGGAGCTTCAGTTTCAGCATCAGTCCTCTCAATGAATATTCAGGGTTGATTTCCTTTAGGATTGACTGGTTTGCTCTCCTTGCTGTCCAAGGAACTTTCAAGAGTCTTCTCCAACCCCACAGTTCAAAAGCATCAATTCTTGGCACTCAGCCTTCTTTATGGTTCAGCTCTCACATCCGTGCATGACTACTGGAAACATCCTTAACTAAAATTATATCTACAAAGTCATTTGTGCCATATAAGGTGACAGTCACAGGTTTGGGGGATTAGGATGTGAACATCTAGATGGTCAGAGAGCACATTATTATTAACTATACAACTACCACATTATATAACTACCAAAGTTATTATTATTAAAGAAATGACATTTCATTTCACTGTGTAGCATATAAGGTGACAGTCACAGGTTTGGGGGATTAGGATGTGAACATCTAGATGGTCAGAGAGCACATTATTATTAACTATATAACTACTACATTATATAACTACCAAAGTTATTATTATTAAAGAAATAACATTTCATTTCACTGTGTAGCACCAGATGTAATGTTTCAGCTCTAATGTCACTATAACGCACTATAATAACCTTCCTATCAGCTTTCCCCCCACTGAACAAGCTAGTTTTCCCTATGTTTTACATAAAAGGAAAAGACAGCCAGGAACTTCTGTTTGAATCCTGGTTATATGGTACTGAACTGAACAAGTTCCTCACTTCCCATTTGCTCTCCCTCTGCTCATCTCTAGTTATTTCATTCTACCTTTTAGAAGGTGAACACTCCATTCAGACAATCTGAATTTCTCCTCTTGCTCACTCTCTTCTTATTGTCTCAGGCCAATCATTGGTGCTGATGGACATCTTCAGGAACATTTTGGATGTTAAGGAAGGAGGAAACCATCCTGTTTGCCAACAGGTCTCTTCTGGGCCCCTATATTTAAGTTCCCACCAAGTTGTATGATTTATCACCCTCTGGCCCTTGACAATAAGCCCTGCAGGGACTTCAGTGTCCTCTGATGGTAGATGATCCCCAGAGAGTCTGATTGTATTCATCATGTTCAGAGACACCTGCAGGAGATTTCAGAGAAACTGAAGGCTGGGGTGGGTGGCGGGGTGGGGGTGGGGGGTTGGGGTTGTATGGTGCCACAGCCAGGCCTCCCCTGTTGCCAGCTCTAGGCTTATTATCAGCAGCTGCCTGGGTGAGCAGGTTCAGCCTAGCTATGGAGACAACGGTGGACTTCAAGGGCACGTGGAGGCAGGGCCAAATGTCGTAATTTTGTGAGACAAATACTAGAGTCATAAATAAATAGGTGATGTAAATGTGTTGATTCTTTTCACTAACACCATTTTAAAAGAGGGTTTCCATTATGTGTTTGCTTAAGCCTCATATCTAAAGCTAAAAATTCATCTGTCTTCCTCTGAGTCCTGGTTCTTTGCTCTTTCTTGTCACTTAGCTGAATGGCAGGGTTTGTTTGTTTGTTTGTTTTTCCTTAATGTTTCTGCTTTGAAAAAGAAAATTTCAAATTTCTTCCTCTTCCCCAAGCCCAGCTTTCCCCACAGGCAGACACACAAATCACTGATAACAACTGGGGTACTGTTTGAGGCAAATTCCAACTGGTTGGAAGTTTCCACGAATATTTTATTCCCTGTCATTGTCCATTTTAGAAACAGGAAGATAAGACCACCCTTGAGGGCCAACCTCCAATGTGATCTTTGAGCAAATGCCCTGCAACCCGAGGGATAAAAAAGCTCTGGGAATCAGAATAGATCTGCCAGCCCTAGTTCATTTGGTGTCTGCGGATGGGAGCTGAGGGCTGACGGACGACTGGAGCAGAAGCAGTAATCTGCCCTGAAGGACCTGACACCTCTTTCCAAGGCTCACTGAACAGAGTGGTAGGACTTGCCGATAAGGGCCCTGAGAATCTGGCCTTGCTGGCAAGCATGGGGGGCTCCCTCTCTGAAACAATCAACAAATAAACAAACAAATCCACAGGAGAACACCCTCCTGATATTTCAGATTCCCAGACACCTTCCAGACCACCCCGGTAGGACGTTTTTCAACTGCCGTTCTGGGAAAAAAAAAAAAAAGTAAAAGAAAGAAAACGAGCCTTTTTCCTTTTCTTGCCATTTTTATCAAAGTTCAACCTTTCATCATCATGTAAGTAGTCAAAGCTGTTACAAGCCTACCGCTGACACATCAAACGCTTTATCTACAGTCTGGCCCACTTCCAGGGAGATGAAAAGACCGATCATTCAGAACTCACACCTCCTGTGAGTTATGAGCCATTCCTGAAAGGAAGGAAATAACACCATTGTGCAGGAGGAAGGGCATTTTTCATGTTCCCCAGGCTGTCTGCACTGCAGCAAAGCTGGTTATGCGCTAGGGAGGAAGCTACACGAAAGCCTTTGACTGGAGGCAAGTGTCTCTAGAAATACTGTCCCACAGTATGCTCATGGACTGCTCATCTAAAACCTTTCTGTTGACCTTTAAGTTTTGACACCAGAAGTTGTTTATGTACTATACCACATGCTTCATATTGTTTTATTTTGCTCCCACAGTCTTTCATTTGGATTTATTACTTGCCCAAACTGGGTTGGGAGTTCACTAAGGATAGAAGCTAGGTATTTTGTCTTCCCCAAGTGCTTCTCTCCTCCCAGCTCCACAGCTAGACCACAGTAACATCGGGCGTGCTTGGCTTTCAGTTAAACACCTGCTTGTACAGTTGTCAGTTAAAACTGGAATAATTCAAAAACGTTTGTGCTCCAGTAATGTTTCCTAAGGTCTAAAAATATCTGTTGCCTTAAAATGAATTAGTCTTAATGAAGATATATCTGGATCCCCTTACTGTATTGACAAAATTGCACTTAGAAGTCTTCACGATTTTTCATAAATATAGTATACCTGAAAACACTACAGAAAAAAGATTATATTTAAACTGAAATTTCTGAGTTGATGAGTCACAGCATTTTGGCTTTTGTTCATCTCTGCAACAAACATTTGAGTTTCTATATGTTAGACACTGTGATCTTTAAATGAAAAATTTCTAAACTTCCATTCAGTACACACGACTATGTATAGTTCTCTACTTTGTATCAAATGACAATTCCCTAAAATTCTAATAAAATATAAATTGCTGTAAACATAATACCCACAGAGTCCTATAAACACTCTAGCCTCTATTGAGGTACACTGTCCAGAGAAACTAGAGGCTTCTGCTGCTGCTGCCGCTGCTGCTGTTGAGTCAGTCGTGTCTGACTCTGTGTGATCCCATAGATGGCAGCCCAACAGGCTCCTCTCTCCCTGGGATTCTCCAGGCAAGAACACTGGAGTGGGTTGCCATTTCCTTCTCCAATGCATGAAAGTGAAAGTGAAAGTGAAGTCTCTCAGTTATATCCGACTCTTAGCGACCGCATGGACTGTAGCCTACCAGGCTCCTCCGTCCATGGGATTTTCCAGGCAAGAGTACTGGAGTGGGGTGCCATTGCCTTCTCCGAGAGGCTTCTCACACTATTCATTCAAACTAGTGATGCCTGTGGGTATTGGTCTTGTCAACCAGTTCTAAGTTTGTGTTTTAAGACAATCAGGATGTAATCCAATCTTGGCAAGCTCTTGGGATGATCATAATCTAGGCCCAACACGATCAAAGGAAGAGATGTGTATAGACTGTTGGAAATAGTTGTGATGAGGGGCTCCTAGCTTGAGCCAAAGCTCTCATTCTGACAAGTCTGGGCAACTCCAGTGAAAAAGAGAAGTCCCCTGTTTGTCTTCTTGTGAGAGCAAACTCCATCCTAAGACAGGCAGAGATGCAGCACGACAGAACCCCCTAGTTACTGAGTCTAGTTACAGAAGGAGGGAATTACTGTGAATATAACTTGGCATCTGTCACTCCAGCTATCCCAAGTCCAGGGCCTGCCATGGATGCCCATGTTGGTTCTGAGGAAGAAAGATGCTGAAAATAAAGCTGAAAAGAACTGTGAAATATTCAAGTACAGGCCCACTGATTTGGGATTTCTATAATTGAGTAAAACACATGGAAAGGAAAATCCAGATGACACTGCTGGTGATCAGAGGTCTCCATGATACTAGTGGCAACGTGCAGTCAAAGAGGATGGATGCAGTAGCCATGCCAGGCTGAGAGCCAGAGTGACTGGGAAAACGGGGCGAACAGGGGGGACAATGGCAGACAGACATGAGAGACGATGGACTCCTATCCAGCGCAGAAAAGAGATATTTCCTCTATCATAAACTCTTTTTAGGAAGACCAGGCATCCACCTAGGAAGATGATCACCATTGGCAATACCTATTATAAAATAGTACCTGTGGACAAAGCATACATATATTCTCTGGCAAATGGACTCGTAAGCAGAAAGAAAAAGTGCTTGGCTTCTTGCAGAAACAATGAGTTGTGTTAAACTGAGCTTCTCCTGGAATAATATCAGACGAGGTCCAGAAGCATTGTCTCATAGTCTTGGCCAGAACGTGCTCCAGAGAAGCCGGAAGAGAGTAGGTACCTCAGTGAGGGGGCAGCTGGCTGGAAAGTTTATCAGGTCATGGGTGAGGTCTGAGTGGACAACAGCTCTGTAACTATGACAATAGGCCTAGCAATCCAGAGGTTAAGGTTAAATCCTTAACCCTATTAAAAGGAATGAAAAAAAAGTTCTACCCAAACAACAGTTGTATCTTATTTCAGAAAAAGATACAGAAAACAGTTCAGGACAAGTTATTTTAGGCCATAGCTAAAACAGAAGGCCAGATGCTTGTCGGAATTACCATAAACGTTTCAATGAAAGCCAAGGACAGTTTCCATGGTTCCTATGATACTCATGGAAGAAGAGTGGAAGGTCACCTTTGATTGGAAACCAGGGGAAGGCCGATCCATTTGAAATAGAGACAAGCAACTCAGAACACATGCAGCATCTCTCTTTAAAGACTAGTGCTGAAGCGGAGTATTTGGAAGGCAAATGTCAAAGACTCAGGGAGGCAGTGACTCAGAAACATCAACCATTTTATTTTTCCAAACCAACAGGAGGATGATGGCAATGTCTTAAAAACAAGCAGACTGAGTGAAAGTTTACACACTGGAGATGGAACATCTAGCTCTTTTCTTGACCGAGAAATCCAGAAAGTCACTTTTTAAATTGACCTATGCTATTTATAAAGATCTTCATCAACCAGTATTAAAGTTTGGTTGCCTAATTCAGAAAACTGTTATAAACAAGTAGGTCAAAGTATATGACCAACTCATGATCAGAACGTTGCTAATTCAGATTGGTTGAAAATATTTGTAATCTGAAGAGAGTATGGCATATGCTCAAGTGTGTAGATTATAGATATTGGCCTTGAAGTGAAGGATTCTCTTAATTTTTTAGATAGGACATAACATCTTATGTTTTCTAAGTATCTATCTGATAAAGTCTATTTAGGGAGTCTGTGGGTGAGATACCAAAATGGTTCCATCCCCCCCCCCACAAAAATTGCTGAAGTGGAAAATACACTTACATTTATGTCCTATATTTTACTTAAAATGCATCCTATAGATACTCATGTGCAATGACTATTTCATGCTTTTGTTTTAGGAAGATGTTTCCAGTAGTGTAGGACAAAGACTATGATCCACTGACCTTTTAACTAGTTTAGCCTGGGATAGCCTTTAGGCTCAAGTCTCCCTTCTTCTTTTGTAAATCCTCTCAAGCGGCCTGACTGAAATCACAAGTGCTCCATTCTCTGGCATCAAATCTGCCTGAAAGATGGTTGCTCTCGGGTGTCCCTGGTGGTCGTCCCTGGTGGTTGCTCTCGGGCATTCTATTAAGAATCTAACTTCCAAGTCAGTGGACTCAAGTTTGATCCCTGCTCCGGGAAGATCCCACATGCCACGGGGCAACTCAGCCCATGCACCACTACTACTAGAGCCTGCAAGCTGCAACCATTGAGCCCGAGTGCTGCCAACAGTGAAGCCCACTCACCTAGAGCAAGGCCTTCACAACAACAGAAGCCACCACAATGAGAAGCCCGCACTCTGCAACTAGAGAGGAGCCCCTGAGAGCCGCGACTAGAGAAAGCCCGTGTGCCGCGACGATGACCCAGTGTAGCCAAATAAATAAATATCTAAAAAATGGTTGCTCTCATTTAATAAAAATGCCATGCTAGGGAAACTTGGGCAGCCACAAAATCCATATGCATTCAAAATCCATAGCTCCCAAAGGGTCTAATAAGTTTTACTTTGAAAAACAGAAGAGTTCTTAATGCTTGCAAATGAAAGGAGCCGTATGGCACTGAAATTGTTCCTAGCAAATATTTTAAATGATTTGCCTCACAAGTATTCCTAACTCCAAAGGGTAACAGGAATGAAGGGAGAGAGCCTCAGATGTACATGTATCCCAATGTTTGGGACAAAAAGCTGCAAACCCTAATAAGAGGGCCATTCCTTTCATCTAATACTTAGATGTGAGGTCTTTACACTGAAATAGTCTCTCAAAACCCCAATGTGGTCTATTATTAGAGTTGTAGAAATAACCATTTCCATGCACATGGATACAAAATTCCTGATAATGGGTGATGAATCAAAAATCTGCAGGAAAATAATGACTTTTTAAAATTACTGAAATCCTAGTTTCTGAAGGCATGAGCCTTCCTTCACTGTCTCCCTGTGTGTTAAGCTCAGTGCACATGTGCTGTCACTTCAGTCATGTCTGACTCTGCAACCCTATAGACTAGCCAGCCAGGTTCCTCTCCATGGGATTCTCCAGGCCAGAATACTGGAGTGGGCTGCCATGCTCTCTTCCAGCACATGTTTCCTACCCAGGAATCGAACCCACATCTCCTGTGACTCCTGCATGGTAGGCAGATTCTTTACCACTGAGCCACTGGGGAAGCCCACGCCTTGAACTCAGTACAAGCAGGCAGTTTCCAGAGTCTAAATCAAGAAGGAAAACTGGAAATCCACATGGTTCAAAGGAACAAATCCTGGGGTTAAGAGCCCTCTCCTACCCCAGTTCCATTCTTTGCTACTTTGCACTAAATTTAGTTTACTTCTCTATATTTAAATTTCTTCATCTGTAAATTAGAAAAAAAAACAACCTGTATCCATTCTCACAAGTTCATATAAAAAATCAGATGATGGAGGTAAAGGTTTAGCTCAGTGTCTGGTACACAAATAAGTGCTCATTAAATGTTTAGTTCTTACAAATACTGATGGATTCATTTTGATGTTTGGCAAAACTAATACAATTACGTAAAGTTTAAAAATAAAATAAAATTAAAAAAAAAAAAAAAACAAATACTGTAGGATCAAATTAACTGTAAATCCCAGTCAGCTCCATAAATTAACAAATGAGTGACCCTGGCAATTTATGTAATCTGCATCTTGGTTATTTTATTACTAAACAATGCCACTTTCCTTGCAAAGCTGTTGTGAAAACGTTATGAGTGAATGTACTCAAAGCACCCAGCACAGAACTTAATCTATAAAAGTTCCTGATAAGAATGAACCTTCAGCACTCTCACTCCCACCCTGTGCACTTTCCGATTAGCCATTCAAAGTCGGTTTCACAGGCCCAGAGAACAGGGCTGTGAAAGGTACGGGCTGTGGACTTCTCCTCTGAATTACCTGGAGAACATGCGTGTTTTCCTTGGCGCCAGGAACACATGGAGCAGTCTTCTGGGGTGCACAGTAGTGCATACATCCCCCATGTATTTGCATAAAATTTCAAAGCACTCTCTTGATATATGCAGTATGACAGCTGCTCTCACAATGTATTTATATAAGTTCTATGAGGATTTTATAAAATAAACTTGCAAATGTTTGTTTTCCTAAGGAGGGGTGTGTTTGAGGGTTGGTGGGGATAATCATTTCATCTCCCTCTAGAAAGTAACGCATGCTGGCATGCTCCCTCGCTCCATGACCGCAAATAGCTGGTGTTCCCTATGAATACGTGAGGCAACCCCATACATATAGTAGGTCATTTTTAAAATCTATAAGCATTTTAAAAAATGTTTTTGTTTTTTTTTTTGTAAAAAAAACACTGAAGGGTGCCGTAACCACAATCCATCTGAAGTCTAGAGGGAAGGATAAAATAGTTGGCTGTGACTTCTAGCACACTGAATCCCGCAGGCAAATTGTCATAACCCCAGCTGGCTCTTCATCTTTTCAATGAAGGAGGTAGCAGATGTGAAAGACAATGGCAATTCCTTACCAACACAGGCCAGCATTTACCTCAGTCTTCTTTCAGAGCCACTAGAAGAATTGTCTGGATTGGCTAACTCTTTCCATCAAAAGTATTGAAGTAATATATTCAGTTATCTCCTATACCATTTCCTAAACTAGTATTTTGTGGAATCTTTTTCCATAGGAGATTAGCTAGGGGTTCCATGACATAAGACTTCTGCCAAGAAATGAATAAGGTTGTGTTGAAAAAGTTAAATGAGTTTTCTTTATTGTAGGTCTTTTCTTATCCTTTAATGCATATAAATATCCAATTGGGAGAATATATAAGATGATTTCTCATATGACCATAGAACCCTTTTGTCATAGCACATGGACATATCCTGGTACAATATAAAGAGGAACACAAAAATACTGCTAAGTCGCTTCAGTCGTGTCTGACTCTGTGTGACCCTATAGACGGCAGCAGACCAGGCTCTGCTGTCCCTGGGATTCTCCAGGCAATAACACTGGAGTGTGTTGCCATTTCCTTCTCCAATGCATGAAAGTGAAAAGTGAAAGTAAAGTCGCTCAGTCGTTTCCGACTCTTTGCGACCCCATGGACTGCAGCCCACCAGGCTCCTCCATCCATGGGATTTTCCAGGCAAGAGTACTGGAGTGGGGTGCCATTGCCTTCTCCACATAAAATACTAGTCAACTTCAATTTATTACTTTGTGTCTACCCTAAGTATTGATAGCTATAGAAGCCTTTCTCCTTGACACAAATTCCTTGGTGACAATTTTACAGTAAACAAGTCCTTATATTGAGCAATTATTATTCCTTAATTGAGCAAACAGTTCTACTCCCCAAAGCCTTCCCCTCCATAATTACTATATTAAAAAATATGCTCTTCAAATTCAATTTAATATTTTATTTTTACAGATTCCAAAAACCACTCTGATAGTGTTTGTTGGTTGGTTGAGTTTATTGTTTTCTTCAGGATTATCTTCATCTTTCCCCCCCCCACCCCCAGAATTTTCATACATTTTACCATAGGGGTAAAAAAACAGAAAAGAATTTTAGGCTTCCACCTGGCTTTTTCCCAATTCCATAAACCAGGTCACCCTACCAATGCCTGGCATTTCTGGAATATTTATAAACACTATAGTAGGAAAACTCTACCTCCTACTTCCTCTGAAAACATAGCTGGCTACAGATTCCCAAGGCAGGCTCTGTGGGCATGTGGTTTCCATGCCTTCAAAAGGGGTGTTTGTAGGATACACTGAGGGATATTTCAGCCATGTCTTTCTCTTATCTTTTTTATTTTTTTGCCTAGCAAACTTGCTCCAAATTTGCCTCTGGGTGGCCTTAAACAAGAGACACGCTGTAAACAAATAGAACCCTTCCAGATTCCTCAGTAGGCGGCAGTGGCAGAAACAAGGATGCAAGGAAAAGGTGTGTTTGTTGACCCTGTCTCTCACTTTGGGTGGGACCTCATGGGACAGCAAGGGAGGCTGTGACGGTCCTGGACTGGGTTAGGTTAAGAAACTGCAAAGAAGACAGGAGCTTTGGGGGGATCAGGAGAGAACGCCAGGTTGGGAGCAGGGCTTCTCCTCCACTGTTCTAAAGAGGCAGGGGTCAAAATAGCATGAATTTCACACCTATCTCTAAGCCCGCATTGCCCCAGCATTGAACTGAAAATAATAACATCAACAAGATGTTATTTTTAAAAAGTGTTCTAAAAAAGAAGTGGCTTCCTCATTAAACTGTTTTCATTGTTACCCGTGACCTTCAACTTCATCTCAAGGTGCACACATAATTTTACATTTACAGTCAAGGGCTGTCTCTTTTGTTCACTGTATTCCCAGAGACTACCACAATATCTTTTTAAATAAATAATTACAGCTTTTGTTGATAGACCGCAGTACCATTAGGTAAGCTACTTTATGATGAACTCATCAACACTCCCTCCAAATTCCAATTCTGTCTCTAGATAAGAAAGGTTTTACACACAGAATCATTCCTCCAGCAATCATATCCCCAGCTAGTTGTCTCTCTTTCCTTATAAAGGAGTTAGCCAGATGTGAGAGACAATGACAGTCTGTCCACAACTGCACACAAGTGACTCGCTTTCCCTTCAGGTAGGAGGAAATCGTGGCTGGTACCTACTCCCGGGAGGGTAGTGCGCAGACCTAGGGGCAAAGATTCTTTATGCGCATTTCTGGACAGACACACAGAAACCAAAGAACAAAGGCAATGCTAAGAAAACTCGGTGGTGGGGGTGGGGTGGGGGTGGTTAAAAATGATTTGCTTTATATTTAAACTATATATGGATTTCTAATCCAGACCATATGTTGAAAACATAACTGAAACCAATGGTTTTCAGATCTTTTTAACCTAGGATCCTTTTACGCTCTGAAAGATTATTAAACCTACCAAAACTTTTTGTTTATATGAGATACATCTATGAATATTTACTCTTTTAGAAGTTGCAACCGAGAAATTTTAAAACTTGTTGACTTTAAAATAACAAAAATTCATTACACTAACAGAAATAACATACTTTAATGAAAAATACACATTCCAAAACAAACAAACAAAAATAGTGAGAAAACTGACACTGTTCTACCTTTTTGCAAAGCTCTTTAATGTTTGGCCTAATAGAGGTTATTGAGTTTTCTTATTTGCTTCTTTCAATTTATTGCAATATGCTGTTTTGGTTGCAGTTTATAAGGAAAACACAGTTTTACACGGACACACAGTCAGAAGACAGAGGTAGATTTTGAGAGCTATTTCATATAATGGTGGATACTCTTCTTTGATTCTATATCAAAATCCAATAATCTTAAAGGTTGGCTGTGATATAGAATTAAAAACCATATCTTGTCCTTTATTTAACCAGATCTTCAAAATGTTAGCATATTTCATTATCAAATATCAAAAAATTACACTTATCATCATCTCTTACTTACTCATAAAAAGTCTTTAAGTATAAAAAAATCTGTCAGTCTCACAAGGGCAAATGAAAGTTTTCCAAAAGTCAAATTTTCACATGAAAGCTAAAGTTTTGATCACTGGTGACTTTACCATTTATTGTCTTTAGAGTGACATGCTCATAATATTTTTTTTTTTTGAGATGTCTGCTAAATGCCCAAGTAAAAATGGAGTTCCATTAAAAAAAAAAAAGTGATTAGTTCTGCTCAAAATTCAAATAAACATCTGGTTTTTTAATTTTTTTCTTTAGATATCCACTGTAATTCAAATTCGCAGACTTTTTTTTAACTTCTCACATTAAAATCTGAAAAGGCAATAGCACCCCACTCCAGTACTCTTGCCTGGAGAATCCCAGGGACGGGGGAGGCTGGTGGGCTGCAGTCCATGGGGTCACACAGAGTTGGACACGACTGAAGCGACTTAGCAGCAGTAGCAGCATGTTAAAATGATGTGTCTTCAATGGTCAGATTTAATTAAAAAAACAAAACAAAACAAATATTTAGTTTCATCACAAACATTTTTAAATAAAACTGAGTTTTTTTTTTAAAAATTGAGTACATAGTGGTGACCAATACAATGACCATTTTAGGGCCACTGCATGACTAAGCAACTTCACTTTCACTCTTCACTCTCATGCATTGGAGAGGGAAATGGCAACCCACTCCAGTGTTCTTGCCTGGAGAATCCCAGGGACGGAGGAGCCTGGTGGGCTGCTGTCTATGGGGTCACACAGATTCAGACACAACTGAAGCGACTTGGCAGCACCAGCAGCAGCCTTGATTAGTGCTAACTAAGGCTCTAGCACTTCTACTCTCCATCATTGATACAGCCCTCCTAAAAGGCAAATTATGTCTTAGTATTATGATAAAATTAGTTTTGAACCCATACACCCTCTGAAACAGTCTTCGGAACTCCCAGGGGTCCATGGACTACACTTTGAGAACCGCTGACTCAAATGCTGTGATTTTTACATTCTTGAGGTCTACCTCCATGAAGTAATTCTCATAACCATGATAAACAAACCAAAGTACAGCAGCATATTTGGGTCACAGAACTGAACTCTACGGTCCCAGGGAAACATTGTACATCATCACTTAAATTGGCAAGTTCACTTAGTGGACTGTAATGCCATATGGACTGTAGAGCAAAAAAAAAAAAAAAGGGATAATCAACACCACCCACAGAGCCAGCCAGATTTGAGCAATCAAAGCCTGAAAACACCAGTTTTGTTCCAGTAAAACTGTCAAGAATCCATATTAGTCATTTACACCCATATTTTCAGGTATTCAGTAGAAAAAAGAAAGCCCTTTGTGTGGCTAAAAAAAATGAAATATCAACCTAGGAGGCAAGCCTGAGAAAGAGCAGATGCTTATGTTTCTAGAGTTTGTACTTTTTCTCTAAAAACATATCTGTCATCAACTTCAACTTAGAAAACCAACAAAGTACTTTTATAAATAAACACAGTGGCCATTTTCATTTTAGTGACTCTGAATTCTTGGTAATCAATCTGATGGCCAAGAAATGCCAGCTAACTTTTCTCTGATATGCTTCAGGCAAGGCGTCCTCACAATGGTCAGTGTCTTGGAAAACCAGAACCTACAGCTGAATTTTTAACAACATGGCACTTTTAGCTTGGAGGTTTTACCTAAGGAAAACTGAATGAGAAGTTTCCATATACCTCTCATTTCAATATCAAAGAAACCCTTGCATTAAGTTGACACACAAATAAGAAATAATCCAATGGAGAAACTGTGGTTCATGATAATGAGAGAAGCTGAAATGTTTGATTATCTAATAAAGTCAACCTTTGACTCTGCCTGGTCCTGTTTCCCCACCACCATTCCACATCTACCTACCAACCCAAAGCCATTGCACTTGCCACACCAATCAGGGCCAAAGAAAGTAGGATGTCAAGCAGTCTTAAGCCCTCTACCTTCCCAACTCCTTGGAGGTACTGGTACACGACCGCCTTTCTTACTAGTCTAGACCTGGAAGGAGGTCATGTTCTAATGCTGAACCCAAAGGAGGGAATCTGGAATTATTCCTGACATTCCAAGCACTCTCCAGCATTTCTCCTGAAACCTCCAGGTAATGGGCATTCCCTGCTCTCTCAAACTCACTGGAGCTGGACACGCTAACTAATAAACTGTACTCCAGCTTCCAAACAAACACAGAAACCTACTAAATAGCCAGAAATATCCTTTCAGCTCTCTCTCCAAAGATTTCCTTTTGGGTACTAGGAGTACACGAACATATTCTAGGTCCCGCTATTACACTCCAAATCTGGTTCATGGAAAAACATGCCTGGGACCTGAAACGGGTACTCGTCCCTGTCATCTGCTCTCACCCAAAATGACTGATGCTTGCAGGCTAGGCTTTTGCTTTGGTCCCTTTTTAAATCACTGAACATTTATGACTCCTAACATCTAGGACCTAGAACCACTTCTTTCTCTGCCCTTGAACTCCAAGCGAAGGGGTAGAAGCCTCCTTGTGAATAGAACCTCCTAAAGAGGTTCTGCCAGTCTTCTCCCTGGACTTGTGAGCACAGTGTACTCCTGACTCATCTCAGGCATTAATCATTTGGCTGAAGCTGGGCTGCGGAGGTCTCACTTCTCTGTACCTCCTGCCCCTCTTCCTGGTTGCACTTTGGATTTTTGAGCCTGTGCTCTGCCTCCTCTGCCTGCTGTCACTTCTGGGAGCTTCTGCACCTCCAAAACAAATGCAAACACATTAAGAAAGCAGAGAAAGCAATTCAGAGCATCTTTTTAAACATTATAAATCACTTGACTAACAGGCCAAGTTAAAGTTTATGCTTTCCTTGGCAAACGATTTTGAAGGGTACATGTTTATTATGTTTAGGGGAAGTAAGCCATTTTCTACTTTATTTATAAGCAATGACTACAAAATTAAACATGGGCTTCCCAGATGGCTCAGTGGTAAAGAATCCGCCTGCCAATGCAGGAGACTCGGGTTTGATCCCTGGGTGGGGAAGATCCCCTGGAGAAAGGAATGACAACCCACTCCAGTATTCTTTCTTGCCTGGAAAATCCCTAGGAAAGAGGAACCTGAAGGGCTACAGATCATGGGGTCACAAAAGAGTCAAACACAACTTAGCGACTAAACAAGGCTGGCCAAAAAGTTCATTCAGGTCTTTCATAACATCTTTTGGAAAAACCCAAACAAATTCTTTGGCCAACCCAATATAAACAATTTGCATGGAGTCTACAGATTCATCTATTCATTAAAGCAGAAGCCCTGAGTCATTGCTTACAAATTAACTATGCCCTTGAATCCTCCACAATTCTGGAAATCCTGCATTACCTGACACCTAGAGAAAAATCAAGAGTCAAAGCCTAGACCCTAGTTTCTCCAAATATCTTTGGGCATCTGCATTAGAATTACCCAGTCCTTTGCTAAAAATGCATATTGCATAAAAATGAGACCACCTTGCACCTGAGTGCTGAGCCTGGGCTTTTAATGAATGCTTCATATTCAGGATTTGTATTATTAACAGAATGAGTATGTCACATACTGGGATAATAGGTCAGTAAAGAGAGGAATACACAAAAGAGCTCAAATAATCCTAATCAATCACTATAAGAAGTCTATAGGCAACATTTAAAACTGATGAATGAAGAATGAGCAATAGCTGCTTCGTTGGTGGCTCAGCAGTAAAGAATCCACCTGCCGATACAGGCGACAGGGTTCCATCCCTGATCTGGGAAGGTCCCACATCCTGCACTACTAGCCTGAGCTTTAGAGCCCAGGAGCTGTAACTACTGAAGCCCACGAACCCTTGAGCCTGTGCTCATAATGAGAGAAGGCACCACAATGAGAAGCCGTAACACTGCAACTAGAGTAGCCCCCACTTGCAGCAACTAGAGCTTAGCCTGAGCAGCAACAAGGACCCAGTACAGGCAAAAATACATAAATAAAGTTATTCTTTCGAAGTACCTGTGAGATACTTTCGCAGATTAAAATAAAAAAGAATGAGCACTAAAGGCATATTGTTGGGTAGTAGAGAGAAAGACATCAGAATAAACATCTAAAATCAATGGAATTAGACACTTAACAGGGAAAAGATACACAGTGGAAGTGGGGGGTATTAACCTTTTAGCACTATTTGATTTTTTTCAATACCCATATATTAATCAAAAATGAAAACATATTAAAAATAAAGAAAATAATTTACTCTATTATTCAGTCTTTATTAAATTAGCATTTCCATCTTATTTCTGTTAATCTGTGGTGATAGATGGCACTTCTTGAAAAAAAATAGTTATCAAGGATGACTTTTTCAATTTTGTCTTTGGGTATACTTTGACAGAAGACAAAATATACCCACACTATTTAAAAGCTTAGCTTGGATGTTTACTTCATTAAATGAGTCAAGAAATTTCACAGAACCTTCTCTTTAAATAAAATGGGCAAAAATGAAAGTAAAAGTCACTCAGCCATGTCCGACTCTTTGCGACCCCACAGACTGTCCATGGAATTCTCCAGGCCAGAATGCTGGACTGGGTAGCCTTTCCCTTCTCCATCAGATCTTCCTGAAAATGGGCAAAAATACCACTAAATTCCTGCAAACAATTAAAAATGGATTCTATACGTTATAACTTGGACCACTTCAAATTTTCAGTATAATGGTCGCATAATTACTACTAAAATGGCATTGCATCCGACATAATTCAAGATTCTCTGGAAAGTCCTGTCATTTTTCTTTACCCAATTTTTATGTCAAATTTGTATAACAGGGATTGGAGTTCATATGTTTAGGGACTCAGGAAACTTAAGATTATTTAGAAGTTTGGCAAGGGATGCTGGAAGTTGGGAGGAATGTTCTCTGGACAAAGAAATATGGAAAGAGCCAGAGAATAGGAGAAACATGGGGAAAAACAGTCAGCCAAGAAAGGGGAAGACTCAAGACTAAGACTAACGTTTCCCTCATCCCCAGTCACTGTAGCAGCAGTGCCTCTATTAGCAGACACACCCAGAAAGGTGCATGATCAAATGACATCAGATTTGTTTCCTACACTGAGTAAGTTCATTTTCTTTCACCTTAGATCTACCATACTCCATCAATGCCAATCAAGGATTACAATGAGAAAATGTTTTCACTAAAAAGAGTCTGGGATCCCAAAGAGGTATGGTGACTAGCCATAGGTGAAAAACTGTGACAGCTGTGGATACTGGTACAAACGGGATAAACACTGATGTATCATTAAGCCACTATTTCTTCTGTGTCACCTGGGGAAATCCATACATTAAGGGGATTAAATGGATACTTCCAAAGTGAAGCCAGTTTCTTGAGAAGACCTTTCCTGGGTAAAGGGCAGCCCAAGTCTCATCAGGTTATACCTTCCCCTGTGGCCCTCTCAGTCTTAATTCATTTTACTAGTGGTTTCAGAGTGTTCCAAGTTGGCTCAAAGCCCTTCAGATCACATATCAACCTCTGTGACAAGAGATATATTACCTTTCACTTCTGACTTCCAAGAAGAAGCCCAGACGGGTGATTATTAGTCAGATTATCACCACAGACAGCCTGAGACAAGTACTGCATCTGAAACAAACTCGGGACCACTGCAGGGAAAAGCTAAAGGACGTTTGAGCATTTTGCCAATGTGACAGATCCTTTCCCACCTCTTCTCTTGGCTTTTTTCCCCCAAAATGTTAAAGGAACTGGTCTACCCAATCATAATATGGTTGCTGCTGCTGCTGCTGCTGCTGCTGCTAAGTCACTTCAGTCGTGTCCGACTCTATGCGACCCCATAGATGGAAGCCTGCCAGGCTTCCCCGTCCCTGGGATTCTCCAGGCAAGAACACTGGAGTGGGTTGCCATTTCCTTCTCCAATGCATGAAAGGGAAAAGTGAAAGGGAAGTCGCTCAGTCGTGTCCGACTCTAGTGACCCCATGGACTGTAGCCTACCAGGCTCCTCCGTCCATGGGATTTTCTAGGCAAAAGTACTGGAGTGGGGTGCCATTGCCTTCTCCAATAATATGGTTAAGTCAAACCAAATCTAAATTACCCTTACATGCTATTTCTTATCTTTCAGGCTGAGCAGAGTAACTCAGAAATTTGGCTATAAAGAGGGTCCACTATAATATCTTGTAAAGCTTTAAAAAAGATTTGATTTTAATACTGAGTTGAGAAAACTGTCATGAAGGAGTTCAGTTTCTTCCTCAAATGTTTTGAAAACTCCAGTATTTGAAGTCTCCATTGCCTCATGGAATTCAAGAGTTCATCTCCCCTAAGAGACTGTGAAAATGGAGAAGGATGTTGCCTGAGTACCTCCCTTCATTGTGACTTCTGCCAAACCTAGCACAGGACAAGGAAAGGCGAAGTGTGGGCAGTGATCCCTAGATGTAATCCCTCACAGAGCATGCTCAGCAAAACAAGACAGGGACTATGAGTCCTGAGAAAATTTTCAGTTGCAAGCTTCTTAAATTTTCAAAATTAAAGCAGCTTCCTGAGTCCTGTAATCTGGAAAGCATCCCTAAAAAGGCCCATCATTTGATGACAGGACATCATTTTATGAAAGTTGGACAACTTTCAATAACATTAAGATACTCTAGAAGCCATGATTGATACGCATCACAGAGCGGAACAATCATTAAAATTTTTTAACTCATTGCACTCCCTCTTCCTCACTAGCATCCCATCATTGCCATAACATTTCAACAGCAGCAATATTTTACAAGAAAGTAAGTTCCCTAACAGCAGGGGCTCATCACTATGCTTACTGCTATGCTTAAACATCTGCATAGTCTCTGGCACTTAATAAATATTCAGTGGATGAACGAACAATTGAATGAATGCTTCAAATGCAAAAGATGAGCAGAGCTTAGACAACTTGACATTTTCTTAGAATAAGCATGTCTAGAAGAAGGAAGTATTAACAAGGAAATCTGATAACACAACTTTTATGTTTCTACAGCCTCAATACAAGCCAGTGGGGAAAGAATGCTAATCTGTTGTCTTCAGTAAAGCATCAGAAAATGAACGCAAGAGTCACAGTCCAACAAACTCTGCAGATTTGCTCTTTGGAGCCAGACTTTGCTTCCAGTTCCAGCTCAGTCATTTAAATGCTACTGGGACTTCCTTGGCAGTCCAGTGGTCTGGTCCTGCATCACCTTCCCATTTAAGGGGTGCAATGCTCCCTGGTAAGCATAGGTATATGGCTGTATGAGCATGGGTTTAAATGCCTCATCTGAAAATGGCAAAACTACCACTGCTGTTGTTGTAATGTTGTAAACTGATTGTTGTGAAAATTAAGCAAAACATCTCACCTAAACCCTCATTTGAAGTCTCTAGTGTATGTAAGGCCTAATAAATAATATTTCTCCTTAGGATCATGACTATAAAAATTATTCATTTTGCTTAGATTTGAATTCATCAAGTCAAACTGAAATCTTTTGACTGAGGAAATGTCAAGAACTGAGGGAAAAAAACACTATTAAAGAGTCACACAAGCTAATCAGCTAAAAGAAACCTTCATTACAATTGATCATTCAGTTTTGTCAAAGATTTCAGAGATGATAAACATCAGTGGTTGGATCTCATGTTAAAGAGCTAATTATTCTAAAATATTTTTCCAAACTTTCAAAATTTTCAGTCCTCTTCCCATATTTCCATTAGCTCTGTCCAAATAAAGAGCACTTCTACAAGCTTTTATTCTACTATCTGAAGTGTTTATGGCTGGATGGCATCACCACCTCGATGGACATGAGTTTGGGTAAACTCCAGGAGTTGGTGATGGACAGGGAGGCCTGGTGTGCTGTGATTCATGGGGTTGCAAAGAGTCGGACACAGCTGAGCAACTGAACTGAACTGAACTGAAAGTGTTTATGAAGCCATCTCCCTCTAGATCAAGCATGGGTATTTATAATAGAAAGAAAGAAAAGTTGCTCAGTCGTGTCCGACTCTTTGCTACCCCATGGACTAAAGAATCCATGGAATTCTCCAGGCCAGAATACTGGAGTGGGTAGCCTACCCCTTCTCCAGGGGATCTTCCCAATCCAAGAATCGAAAAGGGGTCTCCTGCACTGCAAGTGGATCCTTTACCAACTGTGCTATCAGGGAAGCCCGGTATTTATAATATTTGTGTGCATATGTAAATATGCATGGGTATATCTATATACACTTTTTTTTAAAGAAACATGATCTTCAGAAAGGAAGGATGGTTCAATTTTCCTATTTGGGAACATGCATTTATAGAGAGACAATTGCTCTCTCTACCCTCATTTTGCCATTACTGACTGACACTCTGGTCTGCTGGGAGTCAGCAGACACATCCCTAAAGGAATAATTCTGGGTAACTTAGTCCAGTCTTTCTGCTCCTCAAGTTTTCTCTGATAAAAATTTCTCATTTACCCCTATGGTTTATTTTCGTCAAGTGTGACCCACAGACTACATACATCAGGGAGTTTGGGTAAAGTGCAGATTCCTATGGAGTACCCAGATCTTCAGAATCAAAACCTTGTGGACGGGGCTAGGAATTTTCATTTTAACAAGTCCCTGTGTGATTCTTCAGTTCAGTTCAGTTGCTCAGTCGTGTCCGACTCTTTGCAACCCCACGAACCGCAGCACGCCAGGCTTCCCTGTCCATAACCAACTCCTGGAGTCTACCCAAACCTATGTCCATCGAGTCAATGATGCCATCTAACCATCTCATCCTCTGTCATTCCCTTCTCCTCCTGCCCTCAATCTTTCCCATCATCAGGGTCTTTTCAAATGAGTCAGCTCTTCACATCAGGTGGCCAAAGTACTGGAGTTTCAGCTTCAACATCAGTCCTTGCAGTGAACACCCAGAACTGATCTCCTTTAGAATGGACTGGTTGGATACCCTTGCAGTCCAAGGGACTCTCAAGAGTCTTCTCCAACACCACAGTTCAAAAGCATCAATTCTTCAGCGCTCAGCTTTCTTTATAGTCCAACTCTCACATCCATACATGACTACTGGAAAAACTATAGCCTTGACTAGACGGTCCTTTGTTAGCAAAGTAATGTGTCTGCTTTTTAATATGCTGTCTAAGTTGGTCATAACTTTCCTTCCAAGGAGTAAGCATCTTTTAATTTCATGGCTGCAATCACCATCTTCAGTGATTTGGGAGCCCAAAAAAATAGAGTCTGACACTGTTTCCACTGTTTCCCCATTGATTTGCTATGAAGTGATGGGACCAGATGCCATGATCTTAGTTTTCGGAATGTTGAGCTTTAAGCCAACTTTTTCACTCTCCTCTTTCACTTTCATCAAGAGGCTTCTTAGTTCCTCTTCACTTTCTGCCATAAGGGTGGTGTCATCTGCATATCTGAGGTCATTGATATTTCTCCGGGCAATCTTGATTCCAGCTTGTGCTTCCTCCACCCCAGCATTTCTCATGATGTACTCTGCATATGAGTTAAATAAGCAGGGTGACAATATACAGCCTTGACATACGCCTTTCCCTATTTGGAACCAGTCTGTTGTTTCATGTCCAGTTCTAACTGTTGCTTCCTGCCCTGCATACAGGTTTCTCAAGAGGCAGGTCAGGTGGTCTGGTATTTCCATCTCTTTCAGAATTTTCCACAATTTATTGTCATCCACACAGTCAAAGGCTGTGGCATAGTCAATAAAGCAGAAATAGATGTTTTTCTGTCACTCTCTTGCTTTTTCAATGATCCAGCAGATGTTGGCAATTTGATCTCTGGTTCCTCTACCTTTTCTAAATCCAGCTTGAACATCTGGAAGTTCATGGTTCACGTATTGCTTAAGCCTGGTTTGGAGAATTTTAAGCATTACTTTGCTAGTGTGTGAGATGCGTGCAATTGTGTGGTAGTTTGAGCATTCTTTGGCCTTGCCTTTCTTTGGGATTGGAATGAAAACTGACCTTTTCCAGTGCTGTGGCCACTGCTGAGTTTTCCAAATTTGCTGGCATAGTGAGTGCAGCACTTCACAGCATCATCTTTCAGGATTTGAAATAGTTCAACTGGGATTCCATCATCTCCACTAGCTTTGTTCGTAGTGATGCTTCCTAAGGCCCACTTGACTTCACATTTCAGGATGTCTGGCTCTAGGTCAGTGATCACACCATCATGATTATCTGGGTTGTGAAGTTCTTTTTTGTACAGTTCTTCTGTGTATTCTTGCCACCTCTTCTTCATATCTTCTGCTTGTGTTCAGTCCCTACCATTTCTGTCCTTTATTGAGCCCATCTTTACATGAAATGTTCCCTTGGTATCTCTAATTTTCTTGAAGAGATCTCTAGTCTTTCCCATTCTGTTGTTTTCCTCTATTTCTTTGCATTGATTGCTGAAGAAGGCTTTCTTATCTCTCCTTGCTATTCTTTGGAACTCTGCATTCAAATGGGTATATCTTTCCTTTTCTCCTTTGCTTTTCGCTTCCCTTCATTTCACAGCACTGCCAACCTGCACAAACTTCCAAAGGTGACTGTCATGTTCCCATGGCCATGAGATTAAATTGAACCTCTCCCAAATCTGTAACTCCAGGCAACTTCCTGTTCCCATCCCCTAAAGCTAACTGACTGCCAGCTGACTTCTAATCTAGAGGTCCTGCAGAAAGAAGAAACTGAACACGCTTGCCATCGTCCCACGCCCGAATCCACGGTCTATACTCCAGAGGGAAATCTGATCAGCTTTTTTTAACTGTTTAAATTTTGCAGTGACTGCTCCTGTCTGTTCTCAGGATAAAAGTTGGTAATGAAATCTGCATCTACTTCTCTCCACCTCTTGCTTCTACTGCCCTCTCCACTCATCCTAAACTATTTCTAGAATGTTTCATGTTTTCTCTGGTCCCTGCACTTTTGCACATGCAGTTCTGTCGGCGTCCCTTCCAAATTCTTCTTTCCTCTGGCACCTCCACATTCATTTTCCAACTTCAGCCTGGTCATGACCTCTTCTGGAAAACCTTAAAGGACAGTTTCTCCTCCTTTCCCCCAACGATAGTCAGTTCCCCTCCTGTTTAGTCTCACTGGCACCTTCTACTAGTCTCTGAGCACCAATTACTCATGTGCAGAGCTTCTAAGTACTTCGTACAGTTTTATGGTCCTTATTAGACTGTTCTGTAATTGCTAGTTTATTTCCTTTTATCCCTCACCACAGCTCTGTGAAGCAGGAACCATGTCTGTCCCATCAGTGGCACTGGTACCCCCAACGTGAAGCCAACACCCAGCCCACAGTGAAGCTCCATGCGTATTTGTGAAACAAAATCAGTGAACAGATGAGTGGTTCTTGCTGCCTGCACCCCCTCAAACACGGGAGAGTTGCTTTTCACTCCAAGGAGGAGACTAAACTCAGCAACATCAGGCAGTTTTCCATGAAGGCTGCGTGAGCTCACTCTCCAAGGACTTTATTGAGATTGTGAGTACAAATGACGCAGATTGGGGCAGGGGGAGAAATTTTTAATGTGTCTTGGCTTCCAGAAGTACACAGTGAGTGGGGGATGCTGAGGCAAGAGTCAGCCTTGGATAGTAGAGCGCTTGATCTTGGTCCCCTGACCAAAGAATGGCTCCTGGTCTGCTAACATACACTTTCCTCCTAATTCCAGCTGTCCATACAGCGTGATTTATGTAGGAGTCCAAACCCAAGTCTCCACTGTGTATAAGCTGTTTGAAGGTTAAAAGAGGGGGGGGGGTGTTCTTTTTCAGTTTCTCCAAAGCTATATTTCTATACAGTGATGCAATCTTGTGGGCAACACATCTCCAAAACAAGACACCCATTCCCTGAAGATCGGCAACTTCCAGAGAAGTTGTTGAAATGAAATCAGTTGTTGAGCAGATCATCCATCTGCGGGGCTACTGCTCTTCAGTCTTCTGGAAACCTGAAGTTTTCTTTTCCCATCCTGGGCACTGAATAGGATTTTACAAGTAGATTAGGCACTGGGCTTTTCCCTATCGCCAACTCCTATTTTCACCCGGCAGACCCCTTTCCGAGTCAAGGCAAGCAACACATTTCAATTCCAAGGTCAGGCAAGGAACATGAGGAATAAAAGCAGAGAGGTTTTTTTTTTTTTTTTTAATTTTCAGTTTTGTTTTGTGATTTTACCTCCTGGGAATTTGTCTTTCATCTTCCACATTTACAGGGGGGGGAAAGTGAGACAAATTCCAAGGAAAAATTCCACTGCAACATGGTTTCTCTCCAGCCTGAAACATATCAGGAAGCATTTGCGATAAAGTCAAGGCAGACCTGCATCAAAAGGATCAGAAACTCGAAGCATTAAACAAGTGCGAGCCACATTTAGGACTGGAAATGAAACATGGAACTTGTCTCAGTGTCAAGTTTCATCCTGAAACTTTTGTGAGGTGTCAGAATTTTTCCAGAGCCTTTCCAAAGTGATGGTAAGATTCATACTCAGATTTTCTAAAAGAGGATCTGAAGGTTGTAAAACTGAGCCCACCTTCAACACTAGATCTCCACTTGCTCGTGCTGACTTTAAAAGGATAGAACCATCGGAAATTTCTCAATGTGGATGAAAGCTGGGATTTCCCTTTATCTTTTTTCAGGCAGTGCAGGGTGGGGAGTGGCAGAAGGAGCAGATTTCCATCTGGTTGCAAAGACAGGAAATTTTCCCTCAAATTCCCAGTACTCTTCTTCTCTGAAGTCCACCTATTTTTCTACAGTCCATAATTAAAGATTTTAAACCAAGATATTTTCTTTTTTCTCCTAGCAGAAGAGGTTGAATGGCAAATTGGAAGTGGTCATCAGTGACTTCAAACTTGGTAAATGCAGCTCAGGCCACAGACAGTGGTTTTGAACACCAGCGCTGATAAGATAAGCCGTGGATTTTAGGTCAAAATGAAGTAAATGCACCCCTGCCCGATTTGTTATTGTCGTTTAGCCACTAGGTTGTGTCCATCTGACTCTTTGTGACCCCATGGACTGTAGCCCACGAGGCTCCTTCTGTTCATGAGATTTCCCAGACAAGAATACTGGAGTGGGTTGTCATTTCCTTCTTCAGTGTGTCTTGCCAACGGAGGAATAGAACCATGCCTCCTGCACTGGCAGTGGGTTCTTTGCCACTAAGCCACCAGTCATAAAACTCAACTACTGGTTTTCATTGACAAGTTTCAGTATCTTTGGATGGAGGATGGACATCAGAGGAGCCTGGATGTCCCAGAACAGTCACACAGGTGGGAGTGAGGTTAAGATTTTAGAAATAATAAGAAAAAAATCAGACAGGCAGGCTTCTGTCCCAATCAACAGTTGGCTGGAGTTTTTGCTCAGTGGTTCTCAAAGTCCAGATGAGCAGTCTCAGCATCACCTGGGAACCCATTGAAATATAAATTCTCAAGCTTGGCCCCATATCTACTGAATTTGAGTCTCTAAGGGTGAGGCCCAGCAATTTGTGTTTTAACAAGCACTTCAGGGGATTAAAGTTTGAAAGTTACAGCTTCCCTCAATGGTTCCCAAATCTAGCTAATCGTCAACATCGCAAGGCAGTATTCGTAAACTTTCTAAGTGCCACCTCATAGCTACTGAACCAGAATTTCCCCAAGTTCAAATGATCAGCCTTTAAAAGACACCACTGACCAACTCACATTACTCAATCGGCACAGTAAACAGAAAATACAGACTGCCTGGCATCCCACGGGGAGGCTGATAATTTTGCAATTTCTGCTTCACCTCCTCTCAGTAAACTCTACAAAATCCCTTCTGGGTTTAATATCAAGTCGATTTCTGACTTAAAATTAAGTTGAGTTCTCTTGCTTGTCAATAAAACAACACTGACGAACATTGATTTTTGAATTTACCATAAGTATATATTCTGTGATAAACTGCCTATTGCTCCCTCCACCCCCGTCAAATAGGTTTTCCCTAAGAGCCGGAAAAATGGTTTTGGCAGGAGAGTTGCAAGGAGAACAAAGATGTTTTGTATGAGGGGGAAGTTATTCAGATAAAACTAGAAAATTGGGAACCTCAGAGGACAGCACATCATGAAGAATTTAACAGCCACTAAAAGTGAGGTGATAAAAAGATAACCCAACCACTTTCAATAAAGGTATGTCTCAGTTTGTGCACGTGTGGTCACTTCAGTCATTTCCGACTTTTTGCGACCCTATGGACTGTAGTCCACAAGGCTCCTCTGTCCACAGGATTCTCCAGGCAAAAATACCTAAGTGAGTTCCCATGCCCTCCTCCAGGGCATCTTCCCAACCCATGGACTGAACCTACATCTCCTGTGTCTAATGCACTGAAGTCAAATCCTTTACCCACTGAGTTATCGGGGAAGTTCATGTCTCAGTTCAGACCCAGATTAATTCCATCCCAAGAACTAAAAGAAACTTAATGATCTTAATATGCAGATACGATCTTAATATGCAGTCAGTAATCTGTGAAATCACAAAGAGCTTAAAAAGTGCCAGAGATGAGACAAGGGCAAATACCTCTCTAAATTTTGAAAGATAATGGAAAGTAGAAATTTGGAAATTTCATACCAATGAGTTTAACAATTTGCTTTTAAATTTTTCCAGGCATTGTATTAAACAGGTAGTTTTGAACATTCAAGAAAGTTAAGTGATCATGGGCACACGCAAAAGAATCAATCACAGTAGGAAAAAACCCTCTCAGGTCTGTTTTATGTAGTCACTGGGGATCAAAGGATATTTGAGCTATACCTTTTCTTTATTTTAGTAAGGTAATTGGCAAACATCCCATTATATTCCTGGGAAGAGGATGAAGAAAATTGAGATGAATGCTAAACGTCACCCAAAACAAAAGTTTTCATCCATGCAATAAATATGATCAAGGGATAACAGTCCTGATTGAATTTTTCTTTAAGTCTTAAAACTTTACAGCATTTTCTTTTGGGGGGTGAGGTGGGGCAGCTTTTTCATGTCATATCTGAATGAAACACCAAAACCAATATTCCCAAAATGCTACTGTAACTTGTCATAAAAACATGCACTATTTTCCAGAAGCACTGAGTCTAAGGTGGGGCACACCCTCAGATGCCTCTGGTTGAGCTGCATTCTTTGGGGTAAAGTCTAGGAGCTCCAGATCCATAAATATATGCCTTCATTGTTCAGCCCCATAGGTTTAAAGTGCTCCGTCTTCCACAGAAGCCCTTCCTGGTCAGAATTAGCAGACAGTAGAGGGAAACTGATACTAGTCAAATCGATCAAAGTTTTCATGTGCTCAAATGGAAAAGAAATGTGCATTTCCCCTTTTATGATTAGCTCAACTTTTTGTGTTTCTGCTCTTTGCCTCTCACCGAAGGAAAGTGGGCAGCACTGTCACAGCGCTGTACCCACAAACATGGACAGGCTATGTAGTACTGTGAGCAGCCCTCACTCATCTCAGAGTCCTCGTGAGTAAAAGTCTCACAGGCACAGATTCACTTCATTGATAACAACATCAGTCTTCATGGGCATCACTTCCATACCTCTCACTACGTGCCAGGCACTCTTCTAAGCCCTTTAAAGAAAAAAAAATTAATTTATTTTTGGCTGCAATGGGTCTCCAATGCTGCACACAAGCTTCCTCCACTCGTGGTTCTTAAATTGCTCGTCGTAGTGCGTGGACTCTAGTGCGTACGGGTTTCAGCAGTTGTGGTGCACAAACTCGGTAACTGCAGCACTCAGGTGGAGTTGCTCCTCGGTATGCGGAACCTTCCTGGACCACAGAAGGAATCTGTGCCCTCCCAGGTGGCACCAGTGGTAAAAGAACCCACCTGCCAATGCAGGAGACATAAGAGACTTGGGTTCGATCCCTGGGTTGGGAAGATCCCCTGGAGAAGAGCAAGGCAACCCACTCCAGTATTCTTGCCTAGAGAATGCCATGGACAGAGGAGCCTGGTGGGCTACAGTCTATAGGGTCACAAAGAATCAGACATGACTGAGGTGACTTTGTGCATACACACACACAACAGTATGTTAGTGGAAACCAAAGAAACTCCGCGTTGGTAGGTGGATTCTAACACTGGACCACCAAGGAAGTCCTTCTAAGCACTTCTTTTAACAAGTCATTTTTGTCCAGCACTCTGATGTGTTATTATTTCCTATTTTACAGATAAGGAAATGAAGACACAGAGCACTTACGTAACTTTTCCAAGGTTACACAGCTAATTAGTGGTGAAATCTGAATTCAAACCTAGGTATTCTGACTCTAGAGTCCAGTTTTTTTTAGCCTGTATACTAACTTGCTTTCTTTCTGTGTATCTGCCCCATAATCTAAAGAATTTCAGTGAACATTTAGATGAATCTTCAGAGAACCCCCAGTCATGACACGTAGAGCATGAAATGCGAGACTCTTTACTGTGAAATCACAAGAGTATTCAATATTCTGTTTCCCCCATAGGAGACATCACAAGGGACAGAAATACTCCTTAGTGTCCATATTGCTGGTTAGAAAGCAGAACAAATTTGCAAGCATCCTTTAAAGCACAGGGAAATACTGAAAACATGCCAGTAAGCAAAAGTTAGCGATAAATGAAAATGAAGCTATAACATGAAATGTATGTATATTCTTTCTATTGTGCTGATGTCTTATATAGTGAACATGTAAATCATTTATAAAGGCTTTAGAGGTTTATTCACAACCTTCATTCCCCATATCATTTCCCTATAAGATCTTAGGTTGCCCAAACAAGAATTCTTTTAGTAGGTGTTGGCAGGGCCTGAGTCTCCCTCAGGTATGAGGAAAATCTATGCTCCATGCTACTGGCCTGGCATAGCCTGCACAGTTAGGGGAGGAGACACTAGAGACCAATAGCAAATGAATGGGCTGCTGTGAGGGACCTGAATTCATTGCATTACAATGCTGCCTACCAGGGCCATTGAAATGGGACACGAGGCTGATTCACACATTCATAGAACACAGCGTGTCTTGTTTCAAGAATCTCCCTCCTTGCTCAGCCTCCTCCCCCAATATTCAGGCCCTCCTGTGCATCCCAGGGAGCCTCCCATCTGCCTGTTCTTCTCTGTAAACAGAGAGCGCTGCTACACATCTCTGAACAAACTGTCATCACTGCGAAAAACTCCGAGACTCTTCCCAAACGCTCTCCTCTTGGATTCGCTCTCTCTGGTTTCTTCAATATCTACTTGCCTTTCTCATATTTTCCCACATTCACGAAAAAAAAAGAAAACCACATAATATGCCTTTTTTTGTAGATGCTGTAATCCTCTGTTGGCTTAATTCATGAGCTTATTCATTCATTTCATCAATAAGCATTAAACGAGCACTAACATTTGTCAGATGCTGTCCTAGGCCTTCAAGGATGAGGGACAACAGACACAGTCAGGACCTTCAAGGGGTTTGCAAAGTAATCAGAGGGCAGCGAAGTAATCCCACCAGACTACACAGAGATTCTGTGCAGCAAGGAAACGGAGGGAGAGCTATGGGAAACCTCTAGGATATTTAGGCAGAAGAAAGACACGATCAGACTTTCATTTCAAAAAGGTAATTGTGTTTAAAAAAATTCACGGCTGCATTTTGGCTGTAGGTAATTATTATCAACCATTGCTATAACTCTGAGGTGGAAGGTTGATGAGAAACTTTAAAATGGATAGATCAGGCTGACAACACCTGAATCTACAGATCAAGCTTAACCTTACCAAAATAAGTACAACCTGACATTAGGTGCCTCCTGATATGTTCATGATACCAAATATTAATATAATGTATTCTTTCTAGAGAGTCAAACCTATGGCTACTCAATCCTGTAGATATATTAATAACAACCAGTATCCAAATGACAGAAGAATACATTAAATGACACTGTAGAGACATCATCAGAAAACCTAAAGCTTGAGAAATTCTAGTATACAAACAATGTCATTTCCGCAACAAATAAGTTAAAACAACAAAAAAAAGAGGGATAATGAAACTCTGAACTGAAGTTTAGAAGACATATAAACCAACTGTAATGAATCAACCTTGTATGAATCCAAACAAATCAATCATACAAAAAAAGACAGTGAGAAATTGAAATGTTGATTGAACATTTAATAGTGTTAAGGAATTATTGGTAGCTTTTTAAAAATGTGATAATGTAGTTATGCTTTTTAAGTGTGCTTATTTTTTAAAGTACACACAGAAGTATTTGCAGAAGAAATTATCTTAATTCTGGATATGCTTTGAAATAATCCATACATGTGAAGAAAGTAGATGGAGTTATGGATGAAACAAGATGGGCTTGTGTTGATGGCTAAACATGATATATAAGGGCTTCTTATACTACTCTCTCTACTTGTGTATATATTAATTTTGCATAATAAAAATTTTGTAGAAAGAATTTAGGATTTTGGTAATAATTGCACAACTCTAAATTTACTAAAAAAAAAAATCACTGAAACAAGTAAATTTTATGGCATGTAAAATACATTTCAAGAGTTGTTCCTGAAAAAGAATATAAAATAAGAGAATTGCCTACTAAAACTGAAAAAAAAAAAGAAAATAGTAAAGACAAGGAGACTAGTTAGGAAGCCTCCACTGGAGATCAGCTGGAGGATGATAAATGCTAAAGCTGCAATGGGAACTTTAAAGGTGGAGAGAAACAGATTCAAGAAATACTGGAGATGCAAATTCTGCATGATTTGGCGGATGCTGGGAGGTAGGAAAAAGAAGGAGGTATAGGGATGGTGTACTGGAGAAGGGCTTCCCCGGTGGCTCAGCGGTAAAGAATCTACCTGCAATGCAGGAGACATGGGTTCAATCCCTGTGTTGGGAAGATGCCCTGGAGTAGGAAACAGCCACCCACTCCAGTATTATTGCTGGGAAAATCCCATAGACAGAGGGACCTGGTGGGCTACAGTTCATGTGGTCACAGAGGTGGACACAACTAAGCAACTAAACAACAATAATACTGGAGAAAAGTGGGCAAAAGATATAAACTGTCAGTTACAAATTGGGAAAGGAGTACATCTAGGTTGTATGATGTCACCTTGCTTACTTAAGTTATTTGCAGAGTACATCATGCAAGATGCCAGGCTGGATGAAGCACAAGCTGGGGTAAAAACTGCTGGGAGAAATATCAATAACCTCGGATATGCAGATGACATCACCCTTGTGGAAGAAAGTGAAGAGGAACTAAAGAGCCTCTTGATGAAAGTGAAAGAGGAGAGTGAAAAAGCTGGCTTAAAACTCAACATTCAAAAAATGATCATGGCATTTGGTCCCATCACTTCATGGCAAATAGATGGGGAAACAATGGAAACAGTGACAGACTTTATTTTCCTGGGCTCCAAAATCACTGCAGAAAGTGACTGCAGTCATGAAATTAAAAGACACTTACTCCTTGGAAGAAAAGCTATGACCAACCTAGACAGCATATTAAAAAGCAGAGACATTACTTTACCAACAAAGGTCCGTCTGGTCAAGGCTATTGTTCTTCCAGTGGTCATGTATGGACACGAGAGTTGCACCATAAAGAAAGCTGAGCGCCAAAGAATTGATGCTCTTGAAGTGCAGTGTTGGAGAAGACTCTTGAGAGTCCCTTGGACTGCAAGGAGATCCAACCAGTCCATCCTAAAGGAAATCAGTCCTGAATATTCACTGGAAGGACTGATGCTGAAGCTGAAGCTCCAATCCTTTGGCCACCTGATGTGAAGAACTGACTCATTTGAAAAGATCTTGAGGCTGGGAAAGATTGAAGGTGGGAGGAAAATGGGACGACAGAAGATAAGATGGTTGGATGGCATCACCAACTCGACAGACATGAATTTGAGCAGGCTCTGGGAGTTGGTGATGGACATGGAAGCCTGGTGTGCTGCAGTCCATGTGGGGTCACAGAGAGTCGGACATGACTAAGCAACTGAACTGAATTCTAGTTATAAGGTAAATAAGTACTAGGGATGTATTATATAATAGGCTGACTAGCTAGCACTGCTGTAGGATATACAGGAAAGTTGTTAAGAGAGTAAATCTTAAGAGTTCTTATCACAAGGAGTAAATTTTCTTCCACGCTTTTTCTTCTTTCTTTTCTTTTTATTGTGTCTATATGATACGATGGAAGCTAGCTGAACCAATTGTGGTAATCATTTTATAATATATATTAAATAATGTTGTATGCCTTAAATGTATACAGTTGTATATGATAATTATTTCTCAATAAATCTAGGGGGGGTAGGCAAGAAGAAGAAGGTATAGGGTAGAATTCCTGGGTATCTAGCTACTTGCTGAGACAGGGAACAGTGAAGAAGCAGGGCTGGTGGAGGATGATCATGAGTTCTGTTCTGGTATCAGAGGAACAACAACCAGAGACGAACTGGGGCAGCTGAAGCTTAGAGAAGAGGGCTCAATGCAGTGTTCCAAGTGTAGTATCCTTTTCAGCACTGCCTGCCTACTGTTGAGCCAGGGCTTCCAGACTGAAACATCTGGGGAGTCCAGAAGTCTGACAACCAAAACATCGAAACAGAATATACTGTCCTTTCAAAAAACTTCAGCTAGTATTTTTTTTTTTAAGTGAAAGTGAAAATCACTCAGTCGTGTCCAACTCTTATGACCCCATGTAATATACAGTCCATGGGATTCTCCAGGCCAGAATACTGGAGTGGGTAGCCTTTCCCTTCTCCAGGGGATCATCCCAACCCAGGGATCAAACCCAGAGCTCCCACATTGCAGGCAGATTCTTTACCAGCTGAGCCACAAGGGAAGTCCAATTTTTTTTTTAATAAAGTTTAAAAATAATAGGTCCCCAAATTTGTAACATTGGTTCCATTTGACATCTGTAAAGGAGAGTTTAATCCAATTAGAATTATTGCACAATTGGTAACTTTCATGATCTATCTATGCATCTTTTCTATGCTTCTTGTTCATATTTCTTTGATCAGTTTACTTGGTTGTGACTGTCGTTATATGAATAGTTTATTGCTATAATTTGCTGCTGGTATGTTTTGTTTCTAGGGCTTCCTAGACGGCTCAGGGATGAAGAATCTGCCTGCCACACAGGGAATGTGGGTTCGATCTCTGAGTCAGGAAGATCTCCTGGAGAAGGAAATGGCAACCCACTCTAGTATTCTTGCCTGGGAAATCCCATGGACAGAGGAGCCTGGAGGCCTACTGTCCATGGGGTAGCAAAAGAATTGGACAGAATTTTGCAACTAAACAACAGCAGCAGCATATTTTGTTTCTAAGTATAATATCAACGCTTTCTTTGATTTTATTTTTCTCCAGAGTTTGAGATGGTGTGTACCTTCTCATCTCACATGGGTGTACCCTGAAGAAAGTAGAAAGAAATGATATCTGGTGTTCTGTATCCATGTTGTATCAGTTGATACAACATGTTCTGGAGTAACAGAACATCTTCTGCTCTTTTTCTGGCAGATTTTTTTAAATTAAATATGCATTATACTGAAAGTTGTCAATTTCCTTAATTAAGACCTATTTGCTTTATGATTAATGTCAATTCCTTCTGGATACCAGCACTAGGTTTCTGCCTATCTCAATTTTCAGAGTACTTGAGAATATGTTCTGTGAGGTTTCAGCAGGATGTTCTTTTTGCGAGAAATTGTAAGAGGCTGTATTGAGGACTACCGTTTAATGAGATTTTGAAGCTAAAATCCCTCATAGGAAATCAAACTAAAATCAGAGAGGTCGTCTCCTCCAAACTTTTGGCCTTTGCCATTTCTTTAGCTAACAGAAGTTTCTTCTTCCGTGTTCTCCTTTATACAACATCTCAGAACAGAGTTTGTATTGGAAAACTGATTTCTCTTACTTCCCTTGTATTAAATTTCTATGCCCCTTACTGATTTCACCCTAATAATTTGCAGACTTCATTTGGCTTCATTTACTCCCATTGTTACTATTTCAAAGCCCTTCCAATTGCTGCATAACATTCAACTCTGGATGCATTCTTGGGGTTTTTCCTTTCAATTAAATGCTTCCAGAAACAGAATTTTGGAAAATGGGTTCACCCTAGCTGACTCAGTTCTGAAAGTCTTTCCAAAGAGATTTTACAGGGAAAATATTACTGGCTTTAAACCTCAAGCACTGAGTTCTGGGCTGCAGTATGAATTTGGCTTTCATTTTTCATATCTCCAGCAATGCAAAAATCCCAGCAAATCAATAGTCTTTTCTAAGAAGGGCCCAGCTCTTAGGAATGCTATCGCTCTCCTTCTCCAAAGGAACTCCAAGGTACAGTATAAACTGGCTTTTCTTGCTCTGACCAACTGAAAGCAGCAAAGCCCTTATTTATATTCTGGTTTAAAATTTTTCCTTTAATGGAAACTTTTACTCATCTTCCATAGAGAGTGGTATGAGGATGAGTGAGCTCAGTCATATTGTGAAACAGCATATGCACAGTATGCTTTTTATTTCCTTCCAATGATACCTTCAGAGGCAGCCAAACAAGTTTCTAATAAATTCTTAAAGGCACAGCCTCATTCCCGGTCCTTGCTACTTGAACTGTAGTCCAGGAACCAAGAGCATGACTACACCTGGGAGCTTGTTAGAAATGCAGACTCTTGGGCTTCACCTCAGACCCACTGAATCAGAATCTGCATTTTAACAAGCTCCTCAGATGATTCAAATGCAGACTGAAGTCTAAGAAGCCAGGCAAGAGATTCCAGATGGTGGTGGTGCTGCTGCTGCTGTAGTCCATGGACTACACACTTGAGATGCCAGAATCTGGAGGATGGAAGAAGAAAAAGTACAGTGACCCTTCAGACAAGAGACGGCCACAGTGCATCTCCAAAGGCAGAGAAAAACACTGGACAGTCTCTACCATTAGGTAGAGAATTTGGGGAAAGGTGCTTTGGATGTGAGCAGAAGAAAAAGAAGTTCTGAAGGAAGAGAATAATAAAGAGGGCCTTTTAGACACACCCAGGTCCACATGCATGTATGTATGTATGCATGTGTATGTATACTGTAATTTCTAAATTTCATAATACTTTTGTATGGTATATATTCTCAGCTTTTTTATAGAAGAGAAAACTGAGGTTCATTAAGATTAGCAGGTTACCTAAAAATCACACAGGAAATCAATAATGTACATGAATTCAAGCTAGATTTGCATGTGTGAGTGCTCAGTCCTATTTGAATCTTTGAGACCTCATGGACTGTAGCCCATCAGGCTCCTCTATTGATCAAATTTTCCAGGCAAGAATACCAGAGCAGGCTGCCATTTCCTTCTCCAAGGGATCTTTCCGACCCAGGGATCGAATCCCAAAAGTCCAAGCATAACTCCAATAAATATATCAACATTTAGAACTAAACAGATTTTATAAATCTGATATAATAATAAGAAAATTCTGGACAACTATGAAAAGATAAATGATATAATATTAAGATAAAATGACCAGAATAAGTTTAAAAACTTGGGAAAAATGTATTTTTTAAATTTCAGTGAGGAAAAGGCCTTCTTATAGTGACACAAAATCCAGAAGCTGATCAAGAAAAACTAGATAAATTTAACTAAATAAAAATTTTTTCTGCATGAAAAACAACAGAATTTCACAGTGAAAAATTAGGGAATGCAGTAAACATCACAGATATATGGTCAGTTTCCTTAACTTATAAAAGCCCTTGGAAATCAATACAGAAGACCAATAACCAGAAGAGAAATAAACAAAAGACATCTCACAAAAATGGAAATGCATATGGGTCAAGTATTGATTTCACTGATTCTAAGCTTGTGCTTTTCTGAAATCTGGATTTCTTATAATCAATGATATCTTAAGTGTGATGAATTTCAGTACATAGAAAGATATCAAACTGCACTCATAGTAAGAGAAAATCTGATTAAAATTACAATGAAATAATATTTTTCACCAATCATATTGACAAAATAAAACAATAAAAATACTCTCTTGGAAAGGTATGGACCGACAGGCATACCCACACACTGTTAGTGGAGGTGAAAATCACGGCAACTTTCAAGGAGAGCAGTTTGGCAATAACCCAAAACAAATAACATACATATGCTCCAACAACTTTGGTTCCAGGAATTTATGGTAAAAAAATATTTTCCCATGTTGAAATGAAATAGGTACAAATATATATTACTTATATCATTATATATCATTGTTTTTAAAAGCAAAATATTGGATATATACTTACATTCTTAAATAAACTACCCCATACCCATGAGTTAAATTATCCTATATCTATAAACACATAACATGCAGCCATTTAAAATAATGAGGCAACTCATTTAAATACACCAATTTGGAACGATACACAGGTGGTACAGTGGTAAAGAATCCGCCTCCCAAGCAGGAGATGTAAGAGACTCGGGTTCGATCCCTGGGTGGGAAAGATGCCCTGGAAAGCGAAATGGCAACTCACTCCCGTATCCTTGCCTAGACAGAGAAGCCTGGAGGGCTACAGCTCATGTGCTTGCAGAGTCAGACACAACTGAGCACACACCACCTCCTCCTCACAAGATATGTAATGAAGTGAAAACACCAGCATAGAATAGTATATTTAAAATACTACCACTTGTAAGGATAATATGTACAGGTAAATGGAAACAAACATGTTTATGGGTGTAAATGCATAGCCTGTTTGTGAGGAATACACAAAACCCTGGTAACGGTAGCTACCTCCCAAGAAAACTAAGAGACTGAGTGACAGAGGTGGGTGGAAGATTTCGTTTTCATCATTTACTACCTTGTATGTAGGAAGGTACATGTACACATAATACCTATTCAAAAGAAATAAAATCAAAATTTTAATTGTAATGTGCATAAAATTTCTAACCTTCTTAAGAGCAGGGCATAGAAAGGATTAAGAATCACTGACTACTATAATCCTCTCCTTTCATGATTAAGAAAATTCGTCTATGATTAAGAGACCCTGGATCACCAGATTATCTCCATGTCCTTTCTAACTCTAAGGTTCTATGATTTCATCTTATTTTATTTGCATTAAGGAATATAGTGATTTAAATACGGGAGGGCAAGATTTGATTCCCATTCATTGAATTCTGACCTCACCTAAAAAAACATTCTCAGAAAACTTTATAAAGAAGGTACCTTGGCAGAGAAAGGCTGGCCCATTCTGAAGCAGGTGGATGAACCTGAAATACTTCCAATCTCCCTCATTCCAGCCTGTTCTCCATTTCTAGAGCATGTGAGCTCGGTCATGTCTGACTCTTTGCAACACTGTGGACTGTCGCCCACCAGGCTCCTCTGTCCATGAAATTCTCCAGGAAAAAATACTGGAGTGGGTAGCTATTCCCTTCTCCAAGGAATCTTCCCAACCCAGGGATCAAACCTGCATCTTCTGCATTGGCAGGTAGATTCCTCACCAATGAGCCACTGGAAAATCTCTCCATTTCTAGTACAAAGGAACAATCACAAACACAAAGATTGCTTTCTTTGTTAAGGTGCCAATTTGCACTAAAGGTCAAACTACGACCACCAAATTCATGAACTTCTCTCCAATTATAACTCAAAGAAGAAGAAATAAATTACAAAGCACAGGCATCCAAAAACACCACTGTCCAAATAACACACCAGCATTGTCAGCACATTTCCTGGGAACTCCTGGTGACTAAGTGATGTTTATCTATCAAATCTACCCTATTGCCAGTTAAGCATAATATCTCAGTGACCCTTCCTAAAAAGCACCTCCTACTCCCAGCAGCAGAAGATTCCCCCAAAAGAGACAATCACAGATTTGCAATTTCAGTTTCTGCAGTACTCATCAGATTTAGTGCAGGCTGTTTGCATATGCTTGGCTTTATGGTTTTATCATTATTCTTCCTCTTTTCTTGGCCACTGATAGAGTTTAGTAAGGTATCTCATTTCCAGAGAAACTGAGCCAAAAATACATGATGATCTTAGGGATTCACTGTAAAACTGTAAAACACTGTAAAACCCTGTAAAGCCTAACCCTTAATTAAGAAGACTTAAACCAAAATTTTTCTCAGTGTAAAAGAATTTGTCATATTTTATCTATATTTTTCTAAGATTTTTAAAGTGAAATTAGAATTGTATATGTATTTTTAAGCAGAAAAAGATACAATAATTATTTCAGGAAAAAATTATTTATTTAGATTATTTTTGGCACTAACCTAATTGTTAGTGTAAATTTTTTAAAAAAGGAGAATTAGAAATTTGTATTTTCTAACTTCATAATAGAAAAATAACATATTAATATCCTGAGTTGCTAAACATGCAGGAAAATATACTTTTATATAAACTAATGGCCAAAGTGTGCACTGAGAGAATTTTTGTGGAACACCAGCTGATAAAGCATAATGAAAGTCGAAGAATATTAATATATCTTGATCTAGCAATCATATTTCTAAAAACATATTATCTTATGTAAAAACTTGAAGATACAATACAGATTTAACCTCAAGGACTTTCCTAGTACTTAAATAAAATAAGTTGATAAAATAAAACTCAAAAGTAACATAAAATGATTCTGGAAAGCTTACAAATTCCAGAATGGCAGAGTGAGGACTTAAGAAAATCTGTTCCTCCACAAAGTAATAAAAGCAACAACAAAAATTATAAAAATCAACATTTTCAGAGATCTGCAGATTAAAGGTTTATAACAATCTAAGGAGTATCTATTAGTGAACAATAACTGAATCACAGTAAGAACAGCAATCTTTATGGCATTTTAACTTACACTTATCTTGTCCCTCTCTAACTAGCTCTACAGTAGCCTTGAAAATCAATAGCTTCACAACAGCGGTTGCCTAGCAGCCACTACAACAAGAAGAATGGGTTCGGCATTCCCCAAACATTTCATCCCAGAGTATCTGTCACTACTTCATCTGCTGGCAACTTACTAAAAATTAAAAAGCTTTCCTCTCTCAGAGTTTGTCTTCAACTCAGAGCTCATTCTATTCTACCCCCAAGGCATTTGTTTAAAATGCTCAGTGGTAATTGTTTAATATATCAATAGTACCTGCCTAAAGCAGCGTTACTAACTGGGGTTGACAAGATACTGACAAAAAATATTAAAAGGAAAAGCTGAAGGAAACCCAGCCTGGTATTCTGTGATGACCTAGAGGCAAGGGGTGAGATGGATGGGAGGGAAGTTCAGGAGGGAGGGGACATACATATAGTTATGATTTATTTGAATTGTTGTAGGGCAGAAACCAACAAAACATTGTAAAGCAATTACCTTCCAATTAAACAAATAAGTATTTTTAATATCAAAAGCAAAACTTTTCTGAAAAAATTGATAAACTGGACTTTATTAAAAATTTTAAAAGACCTTGATGCTGGGAAAGATTGAAGTCAGCAGAAGAAGGGGACGACAGAGGATGAGATGGTTGGATGGCATCACTGACTCGATGGACGTGAATTTGAGCAGGCTCTGGGAGTTGGCAATGAACAGAGAAGCCTGATATGCTACAGTCCATGGGGTCCCAAAGAGTCAGACGTGACTGAGGACTGAACTGAACTGAACGGGCTATACCTCCCCAGGAAACACCCGAGAAAGTCCACATCTTTCAGGAGGCTTTGCTCCATCAGGAAGTACAGTACAGGGCAGTGATGTAAACTTCTTGCTAGAGTGTTGAAAGCATTCCCCAGCACCCACACAGAGTCCCTTGGCATAGGCTGGAAGACAAATTGGTACAAAACTTATAGGCAAAGCTCTACCCAGTCATTAGCTGATCACTAGAGATTCAGGGGCCACACATGATGAAGAACACAGACTTCACAGAATTAGTACAATAGTCCCAAACAAACAAAAAGCAACAATAACCACGAAAACAAACAGCAACAACAAACGCTGGGGAAGAAGGGAATCTAATTTCCAGAGTTGTTAAACTACATAATTTTAAGTGGCCAGTTTTCAACAATAGCAATAAGTAAGATATTCAAAGAAAGCACCACCTATACACACATGCACACATACAGCAAGTAATAGAAATTGTCCTTGATGAAGTCCAGAGGTTGCACTTACTAGACAGACTTTAACTCAGCTATTACAAATATGTTCATTCAAAAGACAATATGGTTTCCTGATGGATTGACCCTCTATTATAAAATGTCCTTCTTTATCTCTAGTGACAATTTTTATCTTAAAGTCATTTTTGTCTGGTATTAGCATAGTCCCTGCAGCTCTCTTTTACTTACTATTAATATTTGCATAGTACAACTTTTTCTATCCTTTTCACTTGTGTCTTTGAATCTAAAATTTGTCTCTTGTAGACAGTACATAGTTGGATGATGCTTTTCTAATTCACTACACAAATCTCTGAGTTTTGATTATAAAATACATGTACTTAACAAGAGGCCCAAAATACATGAAGCAAAAACTGAAGACAGAAACAGATAATTCAACAATAATAGTTGGAGACATCATTAGTCCACTTTCAATAATAGATAGAACAACTAAGCAGAATATTAATAAGAACTTAGCACTGTAAGTCAACTGTACCCAACAGACATATACAGAATATCCATCCACTCCAAACGAGCAAGATACATACATTTCTCAAATGCACATGGAACATTTTTCAGAATAGAGCACGTTAGCTCACACATCAAGTCTCAACAAATTTAAAAAGATTGAAATCATAAAAATACGGTCTCCAATCACAGTGGAATAAAACTAGAAACAATACAGAAGAAAATTTGGAAAATTCAAAGATTCGTGGAAATTAAACAACACACTCCTAAAAACCAGTAAGTCAAAGAACAATGAGAAAGATCTACTACTATCATAAGTTAACTGTCACACTCAGGGAATTTAATATTTATGCAATAGTACCAGCAACCATCTAATATGGACTTCCCTGGTGACTCAGATGGTGAAGAATTTGTCTGCAATGCAGAGTCCCAGGCTCAATCCCAGGGTCAGGAAGATCCCCTGGAGAAGGGAATGGCTACCACTCCAATATTCTTGCCTGGAGAATTCCATGCACAGAGGAGCCTGCCAGGCTACAGACCACGGGGTCACAAAGAGTCAGACACAGCTGAGCAACTAACACACAAACATGCACATCTAATGTACAGTCTATCTTCATATCTCCCCAGTTTCTCTAATAAAGTCTTTAATAGTATTTTTTTAATCCAGAATCCAGTCCATGATCATGTGTTACATTTAGTTGTCATGTCTCTCTCATCTACTTTAATCTAAAGCAGTTGTCCAAACTTCCTTTTTCCTTTGCAACACTGACATTTTTAAGAATCTAGACCAAAACTAAATATGAATTTCTCCAATACTTCATCATGATGAGATTCAGGTTAACCCCCCCAAAAAAAAAGATTCAGGTTAAACATGTGGGGGTAGAGTACTACACAGGTGATGTTTCAACTGTTACTTAATATGGCAGGTTTGTTTCTTTAGAATGGTGGTGCTATTTCTCTATTTTTTGTGCAAACGTTGAAAGAGGGAATACCAAAATTCTGTTCATCAAAAATTCGTTTGCATCCATAATTTCTCAAAAAGATCACAGAACAGCAGTCCCTAAAACGACCATCACTCAAAAGACCCTGATGCTGAGAAAGATTGAAGGCAGGAGGAGAAGGGGACGACAGAGGATGAGATGGCTGGATGGCATCACCGACTCAATGGACATGAGTTTGAGTAAACTCCGTGAGCTGGTGATGGACAGGGAGGCCTGGCGTGCTGCAGTCCATGGGGTTGCCAAGAGTTGGACACGACTGAGCGATTGAACTGAACAAAGGGTCAGCTCTCAGTTCAAAAACAGATAAGCAAGGTGAAATCCATATATTTACATGCATCAAAATTCATTATTTGGGCTATACAAATCTCTGGGGATTTCTTAACTGTTAGTTCTTTTCATTTAGTAGATATGAGTATCCATTAATTTCAAGCATAGTAGTCTGAGGTCCAGTGCTCTAGTGAGGCAATGTGTGTGTTAGTCGCTCAGTCATGTCCAGCTCTTTGCAGCCCCATGACTGTAGCCTGCCAGGCTCCTCTGTCTATGGAATTTTCCAGGCAAGAATACTGGAGTAAATTGCCATTTCCTTCTCTAGGGGATCTTCCCAACCCAGGATCAAACCTGCATCTCTTGTGTCTCCTGCATTGACAGGCAGATTCTTTACTTCTAGAGCCACTAGCACCACTAGCAGTGAGACAGTGGTGAGCCCTCTCCTTATCCCATTGTTTAAAATCACTGTCCACACCATCCCCAACACTTTTTTCCCCTTCTCTGATTTGGTTTTTCATCCTTAGCACTTGTCACCTGCTATCATACATCTTTCACTTATTTCTCCTGGTTGTCACCTACCTCCCCCACTGGAATGTAAGCCTCATGAGAGTGGGAATTTTATCTTTCTAGTTCATTGTTGTACTCCCAACCAAGGTCAGAGTTCTAATGGCTATGCAATAAAAATCGTTAACACATGAATGAACGGATGGTTTCACGTCCTGCACTTGCAATGAAATGAACCAGAGTCACAAGGGCCCTAGAGACTGGGGATATTTGAGTCACACAGTTTCCTTTCAAATACAGTTTGATCAAACTGTCCCCAAATTTCCTTTATACCTTCAATTCTCCCACCTGGGTGCTCAACATATGAGCGTTATGAGACATGCAGGTTTGTTACAGAAAAGGATTACAAATGGGTCATTTAGTAGATCAGAAAAATGAACACAATGATTAACCAATTAGTAACAGACACATACAAAACTCCTACAGATCCTGACAGTAAAGCTCTGGATAGGAAACCCTCCACTAGAGAATTTGATGGCTCAGTGGGTTAAGAATCTGCCTGCAATGCAGGAGACACAGGAGACATGGGTTCGATCCCTGGGTCAGGAAGATCCCCTGGAGAAAGAAATGTCAACTCACTCCAGTATTCTTGCCTGAAAAATCCCATGGACAGAGGAGCCTGGTGGACTATAGTCCATGGGATCACAAAGACTCGCACACAGCTGAGCAACTGAGCACACACATACCACCTCATTTCCAACAATGGTTACCTTTGAAGTTCTGAGGAAGTGGGAAAAACCAAAATGATATTTAGAAGAAGGAAATAGAGGAAAAGTGAAAAAAAAAAAAAAAAGACTGGAGGATAAAATGGGTTCTCTGTGGCCTCCTTCCCCTGTATCAGTCATATTTTTTCATCACCCCAGATTCCCAGGTTTATATGTAGTTCAACACCAGCCTTTAAAACACATTTGGCTTTGTTCAAGGAGGATTGTGGACAGGTCAGGAACTAAGCAGTCTGCAGACTGAATATCATCTTCTCATGTTGATTACAAAGTCTGGAATGAAGGTCCCAGAAGGAAAGGCTCTTTGAAAGAAAGGGGAAACTGATTTCAGGCAAACAAAATCCTCTCTCTGAAGAAACTCAGAAGTTCTTGTCAAACTACACCTTTTCCAAATGCTGGAATGGTATTAACCCAGTAAGCACAGTAAAATCTTTTTCACATTAATGAAAATTTAGAAGTGCAAAAATTATTACATAAAAAAAAATGAGGCTCAAGAACAAATCTTCCTATATTTGATTCTCTTTTATGGGGAGAAGACATACCTTGTTAAAGTTTTAGGTTGTTGGTTTTAATCCAAAACTATCTCATCAAACTTTAACCACAAGACCTTCCTGACTTAGAATTCTAAGTTCTCATTCACCAGAAAATGAGAGTACATGAAACCCACTGTTAACCCAGGCAGGTAACTCGAGGTCAAAAAGAGACTCATATTCTAGAAACTTAGTGATTAGCCATTCCCTTCTCCAGAGGATCTTTCCCACCCAGGGATCGAACCCTGGTCTCCTGCATTGCAGGCAGATTCTTTATTGTCTGAGCCATCAGGGAAGGTATTTGCCTCTTAAGCTGCTGATAAAGATTTTATTTTCTCTCTGGGAACATGTAAGAGAATGGTGAGAGGTCACTCTATTGCTAGAAAGAATGATTTAGTGTGAAATATATTTACAATCATTGCCAATGTTAAGTTCAGGGCCTGCAAGCAGGTGGACAGAGGGGAAAGAGATGTTGAGAGCTCCTTGCTAACCTCCACATTACAAGTCTCAAAATCCTGAGAGAACCCCTCTGACACCAGAGACTTCCCTCCTGCTGAGGCCTTCAAAATTTTGCCTTCTTGGAGAGAAAACAAGTAAGACAAAAGAAAGTTGTTTGGCTTCTAAATTAGACTGGCCTTTTCTCTGAGGAGCTGGGCAGCCACTGCATCAGGCTCCAGCGTCTGCCAGGCCCTCAGCAGCCAGAGGATCACATCACACCCTTTGGCTGCAGAAGTCCATGGTTAGCGCTGCTCCCCACGTGGACCCGGCCAAGAACAACAATCTCTTTTACCATTCCACTTTGACCCTGTGCACATGTTCATGATGTTCACAAGGACTCTGCTAAAACTGAGTGGGAGAGGTCTGCTGGAAGGCTTTGTGGGTTTGTAGAGACAGACGAGGTAATCCAACCTGACCCCATTAAATATTCAAGTTGAGAGTTCCCAAATTTTGAGAATTCCTAAATATCTACTTCCAAAGAAGGAAAAGCATTCAAGAACTAGTGGATCTGAATCTGTTCTGACCTTCCCACAAGTCGCCACTGAAAAGTGATCAGTGCTTGTGTTTGAGGGCACTGGCCAGACTCCCACCGGGGTTTAGCTTACCTAGACAATAGCACAGGGGCTCATTACTGGGTCTCCTAAACCAGAAGAAAACTAATACATAAATCATTTGATCATGTTTCCCAAATAAGCAAGAATATTCCATTAATCTTGGGCAGGGTAGTAGTCAGCACTTTCACAAATGTTAATCAACAGTTAGAATTCTGACTTCTTAGAAATATCAGATACTTCATATTATTCACTCATTCATCCATTCAGCAAACATTTGTTGAGTGCCTACTATGTTTAGTTCAGTTCAGTTCAGTCGTTTAGTCATGTCCAACTCTTTGTGACCCCATGGACTGCAGCACACCAGGCTTCCCTGTCCATCACCAACTTCTGGAGCTTACTCAAACTCATGTCCATTGAGTCAGTGATGCCATCCAACCATCTCATCCTCTGTCGTCCCCTTCTCCTCCAGCCTTCAATCTTTCCTACCATCAGGGTCTTTTCCAAGGAGTCAGTTCTTTGCACCAGGTGGCCAAAATATTGGAGTTTAAGCTTCAGCATCAGTCCGTCCAATGAATATTCAGGACTGATTTCCTTTAGGATTGATTGGTTTGATCTCCTTGCAGTCCAAGGAACTCTCAAGAGTCTCCTCCAACACCACAGTTCAAAAGCATCAATTCTTCAGTGTTCAGCTTTCTTTATGGTCCAGCTCTCACATCCACACATGACTACTGGAAAAAACATAGCTTTGACTAGACAGACTTTTGTTGGCAAAGTAATGTCTCTTTTTTAATATGCTGTCTAGGTTGGTCATAGCTTTTCTTCCAAGGACTAAGCGTCTTTTAATTTCATGGCTGCAGTCACCATCTGCAGTGATTTTGGAGCCCAAGAAAATAAAGCCTACAATGTACTAAGCTCCGTTTCAGGTGGTGGAGATATAGCAGTGAACAAAATACAGTCCCTACCTTAATGAAGCTTATATTCTATGAGGGTAGGGGGAAGGTAGAAAAGAGAAAGGGTGGGGGTGGGGGGAACAAGTATATCAGATGGTAACACAGAAGAAAAAAATTTTAAAGGGGGTTGGTTTGAGAAAGAGTGTCAGGTGGAAAAGGAAGCTGGTAGCAAAACAGTGTCCTCATTTTAGATAACATTGATTGGTTATGAAAGATCTCACTAATAGGTGACATTCGGGCAAAACCTTGAAGGAGCTGAAAGAGCCAAATGTAGGCACCTGGGGAAGAATATTCCAGGCAAAGCATTGTACAAATACAAAAGTCCTGAAGTGAGCATGTGCCTGGCATATTCAAGGAACTGCAAGGAGTCCACTGTGTCTGGAAAGATTGGTGTGAGGGAAAGTCTTGGAAGATAAGGGTGGGAGAGAGCTGTCATTTTCACTTCAAAAAGAAGAGATGCCGTTGGAGGATTCAGAGCACTCAGAGGCAACCTCTTAGCAAGATTCCTCTGACTGGTAATTAATGTCTTCACTTTCATCCTTCTTTCTCGGCACAATATCAACCAGGCAGACCACACATGGAATGTCAAATGGCATGTGGTGGTAGTATAACAGGAGGGAAGGTCCAGTGAGTGTGAACATGGGACCTGCTCCCTCCTGGCCATGCAGCATTTACTAGACCTACGAAGTCCAAAATGGCAGCCATTAGCCACATGGGATATTGAGTAACTGAAATGTGGTTAATTAGAACAAGGAGTGCTATAAGTACGAAATACACATGGGAAGTTGAAGGCTTACTATGAGAAAAGAAAAAAGGATGTAACATGTCCCATTGATATTTTTATAATGCTTATATGTTGAAATGTTAATATTTTTTATACAATGGGTTAAATATAGACTCTTGAGAGTCCCTTGGACAGCAAGGAGATCAAACCAGTAAATCCTAAAGGAAATCAATCCTGAATATTCATTGGAAGGACTGATGCTGAAGCTGAAGCTCCAATACATTGGCTATCTGTTGCAAAGAGCCAACTCCTTGGAAAAGACCCTGATACTGGGAAAGATTGCAGGCAGGAGGAGAATCGGGCAACAGAGCATTAAATGGTTGGGTGGCATCATCGACTCAATGGACATGAGCCTGAGCAAACTCTGGGAGATAGCGAAGGACAGGGAAGCATGGCGTGCTGCACTCCATGGGGTCACAAAGAGTTGGACACAGCCAAGAGACTGAACAACAAAATATAGTATTAGAATTCACTTTACCTGCTCTTACTTCTTTTAATGTGACTAGTAGAAGACGAAAATCTTTGCATTTTTGACTTTTTATTATATTGAGTATGTGACTCCAATTACATTTCCCTTGGACAGAGCAGAGTTACTGTTATTAGAACAGTGCTTAGACTTTCCCATTACAAAGAAGCAACAGATAAAGGCTAGCAGCTCCTTAAGTGATGAGAAAGAATGACTGCAAAATACTGTCTCCCAGTGGACAAAAAGTAAGGCTCTGGGATTTGAAGTGAATGAATCACTAGTGTGTGAAAGGCAATAATAATCAGACACCAAGGAGCTACCTGTTAGGTTTCTCCTCAGAAAAACAATCCAGGAAATTCCAGTTTAAATTATTTAGGTTCAATATATAAATGTGTATCCTAAATGAAAACAGGTTACCATTGAAAGAGCTATAACTGAAAATTATTCAGCCCTGCAGGAAAGAGAGCCATCTACTAAGTGCTAGTTACTAGAGTAGGTACTTTGTACATATTAGCCAAAGAAATCCTCAAAATCTGGAACTTCTTTAACTTAAAAAAAAATGGGGGCTGAGGAGTTTTGATTCCAAAGTTTGAAAGTTTCTCTGAAATCTTCTATTTCATTTCTATAGGAAGCTGTATACTTTTTGTTTTGCATTAAACTCTTCACTCATGGAACAGCTTTGTAGGTCTTGTTTTCTACAGCAGCCATATTAGAGATGGAGGAAGAAAACATAAGGTTCCTGAGCATTTTTTGCTAAGAAGTAGTTCCTCATTTTATGAATGAAGAAAGTGAGTTCTAATGTATTCACTGTGGGAGGAGCAGAACTAAATTAAATCCTCTCCCCACGGATTCCAAAAACCATGTCCTTCCAACAGGGCCCACTGGCCAGGGCCCAGGTGTAATATACAGAATGCACAGGTTGGCCCTTAACTCTGTGAACACTCTCGTCATGGCCACCCCACCCCACGGCAAACTCAGGCCTCTTCTGTACCAACATTTGGACAACACCTGGAATGGGGAAGCAGCGGGGTTAACACGAAGGAAGAAGCAAACCCTCACATCTGCATAGGTCTCAGGGAACAAACGCTGCCGAGAAGGCCAAGGGACATGCTTTCCTTAAAGAACCTCAAAATTCTTCCAGAAAACCATCAATCTCCTATTGCCTGGTTTTCCACTAATGTGGAGGCACGTCAACCTACTGGAATGCCTTTCCATCTTTGAGCTTTGAATCTAAGATTGTATAGTAATTGCAGACACACTAAGCCTGACCCATCCAGCAATATAAGTGAGGAACCCTATAGCCAGAGTTCTCCTGGCTTTCACTGCCAGCCAATCTTACTGCGATACCTTTGCCTTGGGATGAAAAAGAAGAGCTTCCTCTGTCTCTAATTACTGCTCTACAAACAAAACCTGCAAGTCCATTCTAGGAGTGAAGAACTTCATGTGATCCAAACTGGATGAGTCTCTTGCTCCTCATTCTAGACATTTTGGAAGCATCAGAAATGTCTTAGTATTTCAGAGAAGCATTATGATCAAAGAGTCAGAAATAGCTTGTCTTTTTTAGTTTTTTTTTTTCCTTTTTGGGGCTTCCCAGGTGGTGCAGTGGTAAAGAATACACCTGCCAAAGAAGGATACACAAGAGATAAGAGTTCGTCCCTGGGCCAGAAGATCCCCTGGAGTAGGAAATGGCAACCCACTCCAGTATTCTTGCCTGGGAAATCCCATGGACAGAGATGCCTGGTGGGCTACAGTCCATGGTGTCACAAAGAGTCAGACATGATTGAGCATACATGTGGTGGCATAGCTAGAATAACAGGTAAAGACTTTTTTGCATTTTTAACATAATTTATAATATTAATGATTCACAAATGTGCATGAGTGTGCATTTGTCAAAAGTCATACATATGTATGCCAAAGAGCAAATTCCATTGTGTATTAATTCAAATTTAATTTTTTAAAAAGGTAAATTTTAAAATGTGATGATGATCTATTATTATATTAGAAAAAAATAATTTTTATTAACTGGTATTTTGAGTTTGTCCAATAATTTTCTGCCTGGGAAAATAAAAGCCTTTTCTGAGTTGGGTAATCAGGGAATTATAGGACTGGGAAGGCTCTAAGAATTCTTCCTTTTACTTATAGGGAAAATGAGTCTCAAAGAGGTTAATGGGACGGTTCCAGGCCACACAACAGGCTGGTGACAGAAGCAGAGCAGGACCCCATGTCTCTTCACACTCAGACCAGACGCCTTTTGCCCACAAAAATTCCCTCTAAGGGACACACATCTGCATGTTTAAGACTACTCAAAACGATATAGTAGCAAAAGCAAAACTTCTAAAAATACCAAAAACTTCATTACACTTTTCCTAGTGGTTGGTCGAATGATTTTACTTAATGATAGAAGTTTAGGGTCAGCATCCAGTGTGATTATATGGGAAACCCTGCTTCAGTATATGAACATTTTTGTGTTGGAAAAAACCCTCTTCCAGCCTGATGTTTTTCTGGCGTGTGTTCTGTTCTTTCACTTAGCAGGCTGGATTATTAAAGACAGCTGTGTCTATTGTTTATGAATATTATGGATGCTGAAAACCTAATAACAAAACCAAAAATTCTCAAGAGTCCCCTCCCTCTCCTTTTCCTGAACTTGAAACTGAAAAGAAACATATTTCCCACCAATGTCAAGACCAGTCACTCCTGTCATCTACCAATCACATTCCTCAAGTCAGATCAGTGAGAAAAAAGTACTGTAGCATCAAACAGCTCCACAACAAAAATCTGAAAGTATATGAAAAATTTATTTTGTCAAATCAAGGCATAAAAAAATTAAGATATGGATCAGTACTAATGACGTGGTGAGGGTAATTTTTCCTACTCATTTTGAATTAAAATGTTACTTTTATTATTGAATTTCAATGCTTAAAGTATGAGCCCAGGATACTCCTTTATAATGGTGGTGGTTTAGTCACTAAGTTGTGTCCGGCTCTTACGATCCCAAGAACTGCAGCCTGCCAGGATCCTCTCTCTGTCCATGGGATTCTCCAGGCAAGGATATTGGAGTGGGTTGCCATTTCCTTCACCAGAGGATCTTCCCGACCCAGGAATCGAACCCTGGTTTCCTGCACCACAGGCAGATTCTTTACCAACTGAGCTATGAAGGAAGCCCTGCTGACTTGTCCTTCATAATAAGTAACTGCTTTTATTGATGTTTGACTATATTATAAATTTAATCTGACCAAAAATGAAACTGGTACTTTTTCTCCCCACTAAAGGGAATGTCACTGACAAACTACTGGCTTTTCCTTTTATTCACTGTGAATATAGGAGTTTTTTTCTTTTGTTTGACTCCAGCAACATTCAGAAGCTTTCCAAAGTCCTCGCACAGAACATGCGGAACATCATATTGTTAACCACAATCATATTATCTCATTCTGCTATGTGTATCATGAAGAACAGAAGAAAGGCACTAGAGCAAACAATAAGCGCAAAGAATTATGTAACAGACGTGTCTGACGCTGGATATACGGTCATGTCGTTTTGTACATTTCATGGTAAAGGTTTACTCTACTCCTGGAAGCCTATCCCCTTTCCACCGAGTGAAGTCCACTCAATAGACATTTCCAGCTGGCTCTTCTAAACCACAGCTAGAGAACTTAGGTGGGCTTAGAAGGGATGATTCACGGCTGTAACTCAGTGTAGGCTCAGAGGTGGGCTTTAGAAGACAATGTCTGATGTGTGCACCCCCATCCTCCCCTGTGTATTTGTGGTCCAGTATTCTCCCATCTTCAGGAGAATCGTGCAGCCTGGGATATAAATACAGCACTGCTTACACTGAACAAGTGGTACCATTTAAAATTCCACTTTAAGGGAATGGTGGTAATTGAAGCCATTCACAGGACCACAAAAGCACTGCCACTCTCCAAATTGAACATTCAAACGACATTTAAAAGGTGCCAAAACGTGTAACCAATTCATTCAAAAGATATTTGTGAATATCTAGCAGTACAGAACTCTGTGATGATTATTTGAGGAGAGGCCAAGCTAGCAATGAAAATGAATTTTGCTACTTTACTAAATAAAACAGGCTGCCATGCTGAGATACTGATGAGAATGGAAAAGGGTCAGCTTAAGGAGGACCAGGAAATGACAGGGAAAACAGAAACATGAGGGATGGGAGGAGGGATGGAAGAATGGAGAGCTATGAAGCAGAAACAAGGAAAGGGACAAAGAGGGTAGGAGACCCACAGATATCAATTTTTTAAAAGGATATAGTAGACCTGAAAAGCACTGTGAACCAATTAAAAAAGTGAATATTGAATGTACTGCCTTCAAAATAGAAATGAAGACCCAGATAAGAAGGTAGAAAGTTCTAGATCATACAACTCATTTTTAAGAACATGGATACTCAAATCAGAGAGTGAAAGACTAGTCATTTAGTCAAGTATTTACTGTTCCCTATGTGCAAGACATTGTACTCTAAAATGGGAGGTACATAACGTCTGGCCACAAGAAGCTGGACATCCAAAACACAGAAGGAGGAGAAGCAGGAAAGATGGGATGAAGCCAGATGAGATGGGAGCCAGAGCCCTAGTGGAAGGTCAGGTCTGGAAAGCAGGAGGGACCCTTCTCACTGAGCCAAGAAAGAGAAGCTTGAGAAGACAGAGAGATGGGAGGCTCTAGAGCCACAGGCAAGGGAAGAGGCACTGTGGAAACTCAAATAACTTCCCTTGAGTGTGGGGGCAGGTCCAAGTCACTCTCACAATGAAGTCATGGATGGGAAAAGAGAAGTTTAAGCAAAGAAAAGTCTTGGACAAATTAAATTGGGGATCTGACAACACTGACTCACTTTTTTCTTGGTTAATATGTTTGGATCAAGATTTGAGGGGAAAAGACTGGAAGAAGACACGGGATTTCAGCAAAATCTAACATTATCCAACATGCAGTATACACACGAAGATCAAACTACACATCCAGCACTTTTTCAGTGTTTTTAAAAACACATCTTAATATAAACAGCAGAAGATTACCATCCTTCATACACACATAAACTTCGGTAGAACTTTAACCACTCAACAGAAAAATGAGAAAAACACACAATTTACAGAAAAAAATGCAATCGGCCAATAAACATATGAAAGATGCTCAGTTTCAGAAGTCAAATGTTAATGAAATCAAGATGCTCAGATGGAAAAATAGCTTCAGTAAGGAAAATATACACCTAGGTACTGTTGACTGGAGTGGAAATTAGGACATCATTTATATGAGGTATTTTAACAACACTCACATACACATCTTAAAATGTATTCTTGATCCACTAATTAAACTTCTATGAGCTTAGTTTAAGGAAAGATTAGTTTTCAAAGACGTTTGTTACACTATTCATAATAGCAAAAACTGAAAACAATGTTAATTTTTAATTCCAGAAAAAATGATTAAATAAATCATAGTATACTGACAAACTACCCGTCAATGGATTCAATTTGACGGGCAAGTCACTCCGGTGTGCACACTGGGAACACATTTCCCCCTCAGTTTGTGCTTTTTCCTTTAGGCGATAAGCTAGTTCTGTTGGGGGACCCTGTTAGGGAAGGGAATTGTTGGACTGTACTTGAGCTGGAACTGGTTCACTGCGGAACTAGTTCATGTGGGGATAAGCCTATCCTAGTTGGAATTCTTTGGTTTGTAGTGTAAGTTTGGGAGTTGGGTCCCAATCTGTTGGTGTATCAATGTTGCAATATTTTTGCGGAATTTTTTACACTGGAATTTGTACACATCTTTTGTGTTGTGGTATGGTCATACTTTTAAAAATGGGAAGTATTCCATCTATCAATGGGAACTACTCCATCTGTCTCAAAGGAGAGCCTTTTGGGGCATATATTGGATAAATGGGAAAAATACAATCGTGAGCCTATGACTATGCTCTTGTAATAGTGTGTGGACCCAACACATGTTAGGATCAGAAGAGCAACGGCCCCTAAATGGCTCACTCAACTATTATGCCATCTCACAGTTAGAAGTGTTTTGCAAAAGAGCAGGGAAAAGAGATGAGATACCATATGTAGAAACACTTATGCTATTGCATCAGAAGAAAAAGGAGTCAGAGGACTACCACCTTATGGTGTGGAGGTCTGAGAGAAAACCCAAGGGGGTACCTAGACAAAAGAGCTTAAACAAAATCCAGGAGATAGAACAAAAACCAACTGAGGAGCCACCAGAGTTTCTAGAAAGGATTTATCAAGTTTATAGGAGCTACACAAATACAGACCCTGAGGCCCCTGAGAATATAAGGATGATAAATACGAACTTCATCAGGCAAAGCACACTAAAGATTAAAAATTTATCTAGAGATAGATGGTAAGTTTGAAATGAATCCTCAATTAGTAGATGTTGTTTTTAAAGTTCAACAGCAGGGAACAATGACAGAAGCAAGGAGATGCAAAACAGAATATAGCTGCTCTGGTAACAGCATTGAACGTGAGTAGCCTAAAGGAGGGCTCCCAGATGGCTCAGTGGTAAAGAATCTGCCACTAATGTAGAAGATGTGAGTTCAGTCCATGGGTCAGGAAGATCCACTGGAGAAGGAAATGGCGACTTACTCCAGTATTCTTGCCTGGAAAATCCCATGGACAGAGGAGCCTGGCAGTCTACAGTCCATGGGGTCACAAAGAGTCAGACATGACTGAGCGATTGAGCACATACTGACAAAATATTATGCAGCTATGAAAATTATTTTAAATGACTTTTTAATGAAATAAAGATATGTTCATAATATAAAGTTAAATGAAAATAACCAGGATGCAAAATATACAATGTGATCTAGTTATTTAACTATATGAAAATATAGAGAAAAAAAGTTGGAAGGAAATATGTCAAATCACGTTAACTGGTTTTCTTGAGTTATACAGTTACTTCTACTCTTCAATATATCTGGACTTTTAAAAATGTTTTATACTTGGCATATATTATCATATATAATATTATTATCTTTTACGTGGCACACACAAAAAATGTTGCAGTATGGCTTGATTTTAGTAAGTATGCCCAAGTCAATAGATTGAGTTACCTGGAAAGAAAAAGTGAAATCCTCTTCATCTCTGAACACTCAATACCTAATACAGGATCTAACACAAAGCAGGCACTCAATCTTTGTTAAATTAGTAAATGACTAGCTGGCTATAGAGACAAGAGATGGATGAAAAGATACAAGAAAAAATGAAGGAATAGTTGGAAAGTTCTTCACTCTTTAGTAAAATCAGTATTTTTCCTGGGACTTTTCAGACATGAAAGGCGTTCATTGTGTGACACATCTTGAAAGAATAAAAGAAAGAGGAAAAAATTACAAGGAATGATCTTAACAAGGATATAATGGGATGAGATTTAATCAATGGAGCTTGTTTTTCTGCATGCATGCTACTGCTGCTGCTGCTAAGTCTCTTCAGTCGTGTCTGACTCTACGGCCCTATGGACTGTAGCCCTCCAGGCTTTTCTGTCCATGGGATTCTCCAGGCAAGAATACTGGAGGGAGTTGTCAAGCTCTCCTCCAGGGGATCTTTCTGACCCAGGGATCAAATCTGCATCTCTTGCACTGGCAGGCGGGTTCTTTACCACAAGTGCCACCTGGCCATCTGAGCCACCAAGAAAAGAGAAAAAGTGAAAGTGTTAATCACTGTCATGCCCAACTCTTTGCAACTCTGTGGACTACAACCCCCAGGCTCCTCTCTCCATGGAATTCTCCAGGCAAGAATACTGGAGTGGGTTGCCATTCCCTTCTCTAGAGGATTTTCCCAACTCAGGGATAGAACCTGGGTCTTCTGGATTGCAGGCAGATTCTTTGCCATCTGAGCTACACGTTTTTCTCCCAACTATCAATACCCGTTCTGAAAGTCACTTAAATTTCCAAATGCATCTGCTTCTTACATGGATAAGAAGGCTATCCAAAATTGATGATTAAACTCCGTCAGTGACTATTATAAGGAACAGATGGGACCCACCAGATAAACTTTTATTTCTATCATCTTTGGAAGCAGAGGCACTGAGCATAGCTCTATCCCAGCAACAAACACATTCTCTTTGTGTATTCATAATTTCTTGGCAAACAGATACACTATAGATCACACTGTCTCCATTCTCCAACTGATGTGAGGGTAGCAGATACATGTTCGTCATTCACTCTGCCATCACTGTGACATACTTAGGCTGAACGCTCAAGGCGGAATTATCTCTCCCTCGAAATATCTGGTTGCTCTTCATTCCATAGATTCAGATGGCATGGCCCACTTTCAAATGTCTACAAAAAACCATACATTGGGTATCTCAAAATGTCACGGGTTTGGTGGGGCGTGGGGTTGGTAGATGGGATAGAAATAACATGTGACTATAATCACATAGTTCAGGATTTCAATTCTTATTAACTTTTTGACCTTAGGCAAGCGATTAAAATTCTCAAATCTCAACTTCTTCACCAAAAAAATGGGGCTAATCCCCCTAGATATATAGGACTATCTTGAAAATGAACATTAAAGCACTATATATATCTGGCACAGAGTATACACTCAGTAGAAGTAGCGGTTAGTATCAGTAATTCCTCTATAAATAAATCATTTGCTCATCTCTTTCAAACTATGTGTTTTCCTGTAAATGCTCAAATGTCACACAAGAAATTTCCTTTCTAACTCTTTACCCTATTAGGCTCATTTTTCAGATGGTGGCTCCCAGTGTAGAAAAATAATTTTACAAGAAGCTTCAACAATAAAGTATATAAAGAAATAAACATTAGGAACCTTAGAAACCACAAAAAAATAAGACATGTATGGGGATTAAAATTCAAGTGTTGCCCTGAAAATACATGAGACAGGGTTGAAATAGGATTTAAAATATACAACAGTATTTCAATCTTTTTAACATCAAAAAAATTGAGCCTCTTATTGCTTTCAGGAACTTACTGAAAGTATTAGTAACACAGATAACTCAACCAGGCTCATGAACTCTTTGGGCCAAGCCATGAAGCTCACCTCATAGTTTCCACCAATATGTATATCATGAAAATTGCCCAATCCAAGTCAAGTCCTTATGTTAAAAAACTCACCTTAATTCAGCCTCCCCCACCTCAAAGAACCTCACAAATATCCTATCTTTGTCCTCTTCCTTCTAAAATAATATTTTAAGGCTCCGTCAAGGTAATCATTGATGACCACAGTAAGCAATATCCTTAGCTCTGCCTTACTTTGGTATTATTTTCAATAAGCAAGAATTTGACACCCCTAAACAATAGCTGTACATTTATGTAGTCACCCTGAAGAGAATGGCATTAAATAGACCCTCTAATAGAAGGTTGACAGAGAAACCACAATTGCTCAGATTCATCCTAACATAAAACCCCAAGATTCAGGACCTCATGGTCTAGCCAAAAGCAGGCAGAACCAGCCACTTTACTAAGCAAATTGAGGCCCCTTTTAGTGGCAAGTGCTATCCAGCCCTTAAAGAAAAGCCTTTTCTTTTTTAAATTGACTGTTCAAAGCCAGGATCTTTTTATCCTCAGAGTGATGGTACAACCACAATGCAATACGGAACACTGCAGCAATTACATCAACATTTCAAACTAGTTTTGAAAACTACTCTGAGGGTTTTTGGCCCACACTGCTTAGAGAAACTGCCCACATTGATCTAATTCACTCAATAATTGCTCAATTCTCCAATTTATTGCCCAAATGTAGCCAAATTTCTCCCCGTGGACAGGGAAGACACAACGACAGCCTATCACTAAAATGTGCCAAATTGCACATATTACCAAGAGTAAAGCAGAGTCCATGTGAGAGGACTCAGGCATCGAGGGTCCCAAGTTCCCATGTCAGAGGAGCAGTGCCGTGGCTGGGAATAAGTAACTTGGATTGCCATGGCATCACGTGACCAGGAAAATGACAAGCTACCCACTGCGTCCTATTACAGGGAAGTACAATCTGAAGCTGGATAGACTGGAGTGGGGAGAGGTCAGACACATCTCCCATATTTCAGGGCAAAGTCAGCTCTGAGGATGGAGAATTATGCTTTCCTTTCCAAGCTCTGCCACAGCGAGTAGCCCCAGTCATTGGCCAGTGCTTCCTGCCACTGCATCTTTCTGTTGCCATGAGTAGTGGAAATCTTTGAGACTGAGGCAACACTTTTCAAGCAAGACATCCTTAGGGAAGTCATCCACATTCCATACAAAGCAATTTATATTAAGTACTACAGCGGCTGCAAATATATCCATCTTCCTTTCAGAAATGGAAAAGATAAAACGTGCAGCGGAATATGAAACAGCAGAGAGGGGAAAGAGGCAGTAGGGAAAGAAATCGAAATCAAAGTCAACACTCATTCATTCCTGAATTCAGCAATTAGTATGAATATCCATTATGCACCAAGCACGGAAGATACAAGAGTTACCACTGGGTCAGGAAGATCCGCTGGAGAAGGGAATGGCTACTCACTCCAGTATTCTTGCCTGGAGAATTCCATGGACGGAGGAACCTAGTGGGCTACACCCCATGGGGTTGCAAAGAGTTGGACATGACTGAACACTTTACCCTCAAAGAGTTAAATAAAATCATCACACACAAAAATGTCTAATTAGGAATCCTTTTATATGTTTAGGAAGTAAAGTATGGGCTGCTCTACAGGGTTTAGCAATAGTACCCGATCTAGTCTTGGGAGTCACACAAGCTTCTGGAAAGAAGGAATGTTTGAGCCTCCAAGCGCAGGATAAGTGGTGTTAACTAGGCATGGGGTATCAAAACATGGAGCAAAGTGGAGAGAAGAAAGAAAAAGCAGCCCAGGGAAAGGCCAAGAGCTGTTAGACCAGAGCTCCTCAAACTTTATTTGGAAAATGAATTTTCTGAAAATCTTGCCAAACTGTAGATTTCAATTCTGGACCTGCGGTAGGGTCCAAACTTCTGCATTTCCAGCAAGCTCTCAGGTGAGGTCAATACGGCTGGTCAGGTGCACACTTTGTGTAGTGAGGATCCGGAGGATCTGCCCAGACGCCAGAGCAGAGAGAACGAGGAAGGGTCAATGATGAGGCCAGAGAGCCTGGCAGAGGTTGGACCATGCCAGGCTGTGCAGAGCATCTTAAGGAATCTGGTCTCAGAGGAATGGGAACCACGAAGATCTCCATTTCCTTTGTTCTCCCCAAATAACCTTGCTGGGAGTTTCATTTTCCCTGAGAGACAGCACTTTGCAGTATCTAAAGTACAAGTGAGAGCAAAGGTGTTTATGGACTCCGGGGCTTCTAAGAGCCAATAAAGTTCAGCTCTTTCATCACAGACAGACCATTAACAAGCCATGTTTATTAGTAAAAATCCTCAGAACTTAATACACCTTTGTCAGCAAAAGTAATTGATCTTGGCCTGTTAATCTGGCTGGTTTTGCAGACTGAGGACTTGCCACTTTTTTAGAGCGTCCTACAGCTCTGTGGGCTTCCCTACTTCAGTAAGTGATTTCCAAGAACATAGAGCCCATAGGGTTCTTAAAATAATTTGGTAAAACAGAATACAAACACCTCTCGTTGGCACCCTGGTCTTTAGCCTTACACGCCTGAAGACATCAGGTCTTCCAGAAATATCTGTACCAACTGCCACCAGCCTGAACATTTGACTGAACAAAGGCACAGTGAACTGTTTGCTGTTCAGTTTGTTGGCGCTTAGTCGCTCAGTTGTGTCCACTCTTTGCGACCCCATGGACTGTAGCCCACCAGGATCCTCTGTCCATGGGATTTCCTAGGCAAGAATACTGGAGTGGGTAGCCATTCCCTCCTCCAGGGGATCTTCCCATCCCAGGTATCGAATCCGCAACTCCTGCATTGCAGGAGGATTCTTTACTGCTGAGCCAGGATGGAAGCTCTTGTTCAGTTAGGCAGGTCATAAAGACTCAAGCTCAGATGAATGTTCAATATACTCTATAAACTACTCTTTGCTTCTGTCTTAGGAAAGAATCTTCTTTCATTTTTAAAATGAACATACACCATGAGGAATGCACTCTGCTATGACTTAGACGACTCTAAGGAACAGCTCAAGGAACTCAAATGTCCACTTCCCTGACAAGTACCAGCTCTCTAGAGGAGTAACTCTTGGCTCGGTCATTTATGTATAGCGGGAACATGGGGATGACACAGTTTCACAAGTGATAGTGAAGCACTGCATTTTCTACATGAATCATAATGCTACTCACACCGAAAAATGTGAGACGCTCTGCTTCTGAAATGGGTAAGAGCGAGAGGTTGTGAAATCCTCTCCAGATATCGTCAAACATTAGCATGTTCTCAGCTGTCTGGAATGCTGTGTATACTGTCCTGACCTGAAGCAAGGATGAGAAACCATGTGTGAGGCATTTGTTCCATTACCCAAGGAATCCGTCTCAGTCAGAAGGAGTGTCTTTCTGGTGGTCTGCTTTTGTCACCACATCCGAAAAACATGGGTAGACAGATTTTCACAAATTTGGAGAATGTAACAAAGGAGGCTGGATGTAAAATACAATTTTCATGGTGTACAATATTTACTTGAAGAGCTGGCAACTCATCCATCAGAGATGGGTAATATACACTAGAGATGTTTTACACATTATGGGGTGTGCTCCAAGGCAAACAGTAACCTAACGGGACTAGGATATTTATCTAACAATAGCTATTCTCTAAAGAGCTTCAGACAGTAAGAATCTGCCAGCAGTGCAGGAGATTCTGGTTCAATCCCTGGATTGGGAAGATCCTCTGGAGAAGGCAATGGCATCTTACTCCAGTGTTCTTGCCTGGAGAATCCCATGGACAGAGGAGCAGCCTGGTGGGCTACAGTCCATGGGGTCACAAAGAGTCAGACACAACTGAGTGACTAACACACACACACACACATACACACACGTTCTCTCAGGCAAGAAGGAGCTGGCCAGCTTTAAAGGGCAGAACTGTCACAGTTTGGAAGGAAAGAGATTACTGGTTTAGTGTACACCATTACGAGGTAGCAATACGAAAGCAGGTGAAGATTGCTAGCCAGCATCACTGAGCACCCATATGGCTAAGCTCAGAGGTTAGCAAGATGAGCATCAGAAGACACACCTCCCTCCCTTATGGAGGACACGGCCTAACACAGAACAGGAAAATGCTCTGGTAATCACGCTACAGTGGGGCAAGGGCTCACCGGGAAGTGTGTGCACGTGTGTATTGTGTGTGCGTGTGTCTGCACATGAGGGAAGGAGGGAGGGACAGATGGCAAGTCAGCCAGCCAGGGAGAGCCCTAAGCCTCAGGAATACAAATGAGAAAACAGTTTTTTCTGCTTCTGCCTAGAGGCATGGAGTGGTCAGGGAGCTGCCGTGGGTGATGATAACAAACTTTGAAAGGCCAAGCACTGACCAGGTGAAGAAGGATAAGAAAGGTATTCCAAACAGGGGTGGAGACATGAGCAAAGAATGCGAGGCATAAGGAAGTAATGGGTTTAGGGAAAAAACTCGTAATCCAGGGACAGATGGCATGCGTATGTACCTATACGCATACATATTCAGAGATACTAAAATAGTAATGTCTGTGCCTGTGTGCATACATACATGTACCTGTGTACACACACATATATGTTGTAGCCAACTGCTGCAGCCCAACCCACCTCTTTGCACTCACAAACCTGAGTGCACATGCCAGACGTCAGCTGCCCTGAATTCTTTCTCTTAGAGGCCACTTTGCCACCTGAGAGGCAGCTCAAAAGGGTACCCAATCAACTCCCCCACTGGAGCAGACGGGAAGTGGTGGAACCATAACTCATCTCTCTCACCGTCAGGCAGGAAATTCTGAGGCATGAATTCCTTTGGCTTCTCAAGTCTGCCGGCAGGGGTGAACTCTGGTCAGGCATGGTGATCCACGCTTGGTCACATACCTCAGCTAGTTGCCTCCCGCTTCTGATCTCATCTCTGCTCTCCTTGGCCAGTATCCTCCATCTCCCATGAGACTCCCTACACCCCAACCTTTGCTGCAGGGTCTGTTTCTGGGAGAATCCAAAGTTAGACATGTAAATGTGGGTCTGTATTTATATTTATAGGCATGCTTATATAGACATGGATATGTGCATGTGGAGAGATACGCCCATAGATACAGACATTTATGCATGCAAATATAAATGCACACAAACACCACATATACACCCAAATGCATCGATGTGTTTCCATCTCTCTATTTGTAGTACCATTGTTTTCCTTTTTACCAAAGCATAGCAGGTAATTATACATAGTCTTCTTTTTAAACCGAGGGATCTGCAGCTTCCAGGGGCATACCCTTCCTATAACCTCCTCAGTGGACCACCCAGCCTCGCACAGGTCCTGTCCGAAGCCCTTGTCCAGTTTCACCCCCTCACTCCCAGCACTGTCCACAGCAAGGTGTCCAAGCCCATGGCCAGAGAGAACCTTCATACTCTGAGTCTCATGGGGCCAGGGCCAGGCTGCACATTTGCAATATTGCCTTCTAAAGCAAACATCTGTCCAGTTGCCAGTCTCAGGACAGAGCCATCTGCTGCCAAGACATTGCCTCTCTCTCTCTCTCTTACTTTTTTTTAGCATACTACATCAAAAGATAGCAAAATAAAAGCATATTAAAAACCAAATTACTTTCATAACAAGCTGCAAAAAAGAAAGCTTATGCCTCAAACTTTTGTATTCACAAAAAGAAAAACGGCTCTTTTGACTCTACCTATACCCAAGCCAACTCATAAATGTCCTGTCCCCAAGCAAGAGCTCCATCTCCTCCTCTCCTTCCCTTATTAACTGACAGGCTGACACCAGGGACAGTCGACGCCATTAGCTGCCCCTTATGTGCCAAGGGTAACATGGAGAACTAGAAAGAACACAGGATTAGGAATACAGAAATGTAGGAGATTAGAATATATAGGGATATAGAAAATGATATAGAATATAGATCTGGAGGAACTCATGAGAAGGAAAGCCTGGGCAAGCAACTACTTCTTTGGATTTTTCTTTCTTCAACTGAAAATAAAAGCAGTACTTGCAGGGGCCTGAATTTGGCCCGCCGGTGTGTTTCATTGATCATGCAGTGTCTTTATAAACACACAAAGTCTGAAGACCTTGAGTGCATGAGTATATGACCCTTTACATATAATCTCTAAACTCATTTCCATTCCCAACATCGGATAGCTTTGTGTAACTGTCATTGGCGAAACTGCAGGAGCCTCCCATCCTCCCTGCCACCTTCTAAATTTTCTCCCCAAGGAGGCTCAGTTGCCTAAACTTGGCCCACCTTTATGGAAACAATAATTCATTCAGGTGTAGATTTAAAGTTTTCTACTGAAGTTTGCCTTGCTTTTCCTCAATCTACCCAAAAGAATGAGATGAAAATAATTTAATTATCAGAAAACTTTACAGCTACCAGTGTGGAAGAAATAGAAGTGTGAAATGGGCAGTATTTAGTGGCAAATAGAAATTATTACAAAAACAAAGAGCTATTTAGTCATAATTAGCAAGAAAGGAAAAACATGGAAGTTGAGTCTGAATATGAAAAATCATGTTCATCTTCATGAATTAGCTAGTTTTGTGTTTTTATATATTCCTACAAGGTATTTTCTATACCTTATATTACATATTTATATTTATACATACATGGTATATAATGTACATACACCTTATATTACATATTTATTTTTATATCTATATCTACATCTGTATCTATCTACAGGTATAGATATAAATATCTATCTAACTATAGATATAAATACTATCTATCTATAGGTATAGATATAAATATCCTGTGTCTCCTTCCTTCTCTCTCCTTCCTGTCCTTCTTCCCCTTGCAAAAACTATAACCCTTGGTCATGCTTACTTTAATCTGGATTCTCTAAGTTGTATGTGTATGTGTGCTATAGGAAAGAGGAAATATTTTGGGAAAAACATGTAGAGAAATGACAAATACTATGATTTATGATGATCCACACATGATTCTGCTTTGGTGAAGTTAGGATGCTGAAGTTCCCCATATATTGTTTTTTTTTATATTCTGAGATGAGTACTGTGTGTTCTTTACTGCAAAAGATTAAAAGCTTAAAAAATATATGGTTGTACTAACTCCCTACTGTAAATAACTTGGAGCAGCTGGTTAAGACTAGAGTCCCCATCATCATCAATACCACCACCATCACCAATGATTTTCCTCCAAATTTAAAATACATTAATAAAAAATATCCCTTTAAAACTATAACATATGCCAAGTTCCTTTTTCATTCCTAAGCACTATGAGGATATCCTTAGTCTGTGAATTACAAATCAATAGTGCTTAGAAAGGCAAGTCTACAGCTTTGTCTCACTAATCCCTTCTCTGCCCTGAATCCATGGTTTAGGGGTCATTTCCTCCTGTCCATTTTCCTCAGCATAATTGACCAATCCTCAAATCAGCTTCTCTCCAAAGCAAGCTACATGTATCTCCATCTGCTTCCCATTCGACCGCACTAAAGAACTCAACAGCTGCCTAAGCAAGAAGTTTCTCTGGCCCAAAGAATGGAGAATCCATGCCTGCCCAAAGAAGGCAGGTGAAGGGAAATCAACCCCTCTCCCTCACTCTTTAGACCAGTGGTTCTCAATCAGGAGTGATCATGTTCTCCAGGACACATGTGGCAATGTCGGCAGACACCGTTGCTGGTCACAACTGAGAGGGTGAGTGCTCCTAAAATCCAATGGGTAGAGACCAAGGATCCTGCTAAACATCCTACAAGGCACAGGACAGCTGCTACCTGTGAACTATCCAGCCCAGAATATTAACACTGCCAAGGCTGAGATACCCACCTCAGAGTGCTGAGCTTTGTCCTTGGTTCCACATCAGGAGGGAGAGGAGAGACTATAAAGAGACTTAGGCCTGGAGTTGGTGAGCTGAAGGCACAATTAACCAAAACGAATACCCTGGGAACATCCAAAGCAGTACTTACAACACAGGAACACTTGGTACACTTGTCTCCTTCTGGCTGAAATTCCTCCCCTTCTTGGTACTGCACCCCCTCAAACACACAGCCTGGAAAGCAAAGCAGAGTTTCGAATCAGGGCCACAGTCTTGATTCAGCTTGAAATTATATCCTTCTAGCCACTGAGCAACCATCCCCACCTCCACCCCCAACTTGTACAGCATAGTCTTCAATCAAAGGACAAGAGTGCTTCAAAGTAAAAAAAAAAAAAAAAAAAATCCTGTAGATTACAAAAGATCGACATGGACCCAGAAACCTGAAGATGCTAGAAAGCAAACAAAATGTTGGAAGTCAGGTTGGCCTGAGCAGCAACAGTACAGGGTTCTGAGCTGTGCAGAGTCTGAGCAGCTTACCAGCACCACCCCAATCACAGCCAGGGAACCAAATTCCAGAGGAGCTGGAAGAGGCAAAGAGAAGGTCAAGCAAGAGAGGTCAAGGATGAGCTTAGGAGCAAATGACATGAAGAGTTGCCACCTGGAGAGTAGCCAGAAGTGGCCAGCTTCTGCCAGACCCTTCACACTCCTGACCTCACTCTATCTTCAGTGAGCCCACAGAGCACGGAATCTGATCACTGCCCCTGCAGGGAAGGAACACGTGGCCCAGAGAGAGGAAGGAACTCATCCAGCTGGCAGTGCTGGGTGCTAACTCAGCTCCGACCCCCTGGCCATACCACACAAAGAGCCAGACACCAAGATGAGAAAGGACAAAGGCAAGGCAGAAGGCACCATACAGGTTTTCAGTCCCACCCTGTGTGTTGTTGAAGGGGCTAGGATGTCCCCAAGAAGTTTGGTTAAAAATAGGCCCAAGAGCCAGGAGGTACCTCCTATCAGAAAAATGCTGAGGTTGCTGCTCTATTCTTAAGTGATGTCACAGATGACCAGAAGAACAAGCTGGCCAATGACCCTGCGCCACATGGGCCATGCACAGGAGGACTGTCAGCTAACGGCAAAGCCTCCTTCCTCAGGACTGCCTCACCAGCTGCCTTGCCAGAATAGCTGAGGTCACTTTCCACAGATAGAGAGTGCGGAAAGCAGCACTTCCAATGGGGAAACTCAGCAAAGAGGGCTCTCGTGAAAAACCGACTCACGCCCCTGAGAACAGGTGTTCAAGGCCCACTAAAGCCATCAACACACATGCCCAGTCATGTATGACTTTTTGTGGCCCCATGGACTGTATGTAGCCCACTAGGCTTCTCTGTCCATCGAATTTTTCAGGCAAGAATACTGGGGTGGGTTGCTATTTCCTCCTCAAGGGGATCTTCTTGACCCAGGGATTGAACCTGCATCTCCTGCATTGACAGGTGGATTCTTTACCACTGTGCCACCTGGGAAACCCAAAGTTGTCAACAGAACCCACCAAACTCTCAAAGCAGCTGGTTCCTGACAAAAGGAACATCTGAACATATGAGCATTGCCCATAACCACCCGATCAAGCCACCAGACCTATTCATTCTAAAGCTAGATATGAAGCCTTTCGTTCAACTGAAACACATGGAGACAAATGTTACTGAAGCTGAACAGCTGGGTGAACTGCAGCTTTCAGATCTTTCTGATGCCCACAGCGAGAGCCAGGGGAGGAGCCAGAGCCACCCTCCTGCTGTTCTCTTTGATCCAGGAGACCTGATAAGCTTGGTGCCCTCCTCGTGGCCATAGCTCAGCACTGTTAATAACGGCAGGTGCCCAGTCATCTCTTTTCAAAAGACATTTCCAACAAAGGGTCTTCAGTGCTTTCATATATGTTGCACCACTGGTTCTGTCATACAGATTGCCAGACAGGTTAACTGCACAACCCACATGATAACTTAAATAACGAATTTTTAAATGAAAACTCTTGCAAACTGTTCCCTTCACAGCCCATCCTCCTTGAGCAAAGAGTCAGACAAGAAAAGAAGGAGCAGACAACTAAGAATGTCCTGCAATCTGTTTCAGGAAGAAACTGACCACAAGCTGTACGTGTTTGTCATTATGGGGAATACCATTCCATGATCAATGACAGATGCCAGTCCTTCTGAATTACAAGGAGAATACCCCAAGGCCTCAATGGACTGTCCCTCTCTAGACTTGGCTGAGGCCTCCTTCCCAAGACACAGGATAATGCAGTCTGGATGCGGCCAGATCTGAGTCTTCTGATTTTCATGCCAAAGGTTGGTCTTTGAAATTAAGGAGAGAGAATAAAGTTGATTCTTGACCCCATAACCAAGGGCAGAGTGCCTACCCAGATGTCAGGGGGCTAGTGTGCAGCACTGGCAAGCCAATGTTTTACCTTTTTGGTTTATATTGGGGTATAGCTGATTAATAATGTTCCGATAGTTTCAGGTGCCTAGAAAGCAACTCAGCCATATATATACACAGATCCATTCCCCTCTAAACTCCCTCCCATCAGGGCTGACTGGCAAGCTAACTTTTAAAGATTTGCTTTCCAGGGCATCTAGACCCAAGTTGAATAATGATCACGGTGTGGGGTAGGGGCAGGTAGTACAGTATAGTGGCCAGAAAAGAAAAGAGGCCGGGGACCCCAACCCCACCTTTGGACTTATCCTCATTGAGTCAAATTTCTGCCTGTGTGAACTAAAAACACTACTTCATCCCTTACTGAAATGGTGGTGAAGACTTAACATTACAATATGTGCAATCACAGAGCTCAGCCTTTCCTTCCTGGGAACTCAACTTAAAAACAAAATGAGAGAAGCAATTGCTCAAGTATGATAACTTCAGCTGCTGAAATAAATTCACTCTGTTGTTTCTATACACATACTTTCAAAGGCAGTCTAAAAATATGACTATCTTCTAAGTGAAAAGGAATGTTATATATGCCGAGTTGATTCTGCACCAATAAAGCGACAATCTACTCAACCCAACTGAATTCATATTTAACAGCTTTGATATCTTTTAAATCTCTATGGCATATAAAATTTGCTCTGTTATCAATCTCAAGCTTGGCTGTGCACAGAAATTATCCAGGAGGCCTGAGTTTCACCCTCCAAGATTCTGATGGAATTGGTCTGGGATGCAGCCTGGGCATCAAGATTTATTTTTTAAAACTTCCCAGGTGATTTTCATGTGCAGCCTAAAGAATGACTGAGCTAACTTAATAAAGATCCTTTAGGCATTTTAGAATATGGTTACATGATGCAAAGCATTCAGTGCATTCAGAGGGGAATGGTACTCAAGCAAATTCTGTTTGATAGATACAAAATAACTGAGTTATGGAAAGAATTATTTTACTTTCAACTGGTTTCTGGCCTTCACTTAAGCTTATCCAATAACACAAGCTTAACAGAAATTGCAGTGTGAAAAGGAAGCTTGGCTCAATAAAGACTGTCCAGGGAACTCAGGAAGGTTAGGAGCAGTGGAGAGAGACTGTCCTCACTGTCATTCAAAGATGAGGGAAGTCTGGACCCTGGAAGGGACTCAGGTCTGGGAGCGCGGCAGACTGTGTGGAGGGAAATGGCAGGAGAGGAAGGGGCCAGGGGCTCATCTTCACAGAGCATCCCACGACGGTGCCTTTGCCATTTCCCGGGAAGGCTCACAGAACAGAAGGCCGTTTGGAGATTAACTTCAAAAGCAAAGAGAAGTAGTTGTGAGTATCGCCTCCAGTGAGGAAAAGCACTCAGAGTAAAACCCAAAATGTAGAACATCTGTTGAAGAGTATGGGCCAGGGGCTTAAGGGATCAGAAAAAAATCTCTCACCTCAAAATCCCCGGGCTCGTACCTAAGGGCAAGAAAAGAGGCAGGAGGCCTTTGTAATCCTGTTCAGAGAAGTAAGAGGAAACACTCCAGCCACTGGAAAGGAAAGATCGCTTTGCTGTCAGCTAGGCCCTGGGGCCCTTTAAAAAGACAGCGATTCCCAGTCACTGCACCACGCAGAAAACTGAGACCGGCAAAGCCTTCAGCTAAATCCACTTAGGGACCCAGCTCTCGGTGTTCAGAAAACATCTGGTCGCCTCATCACCAAGGCAAGCCCCGGCCAAGGTATTGCAATATGAAGCAGTAAAAAGACATTTCTGGAAGCAAGGGAAAGCCACAACCTTTCCTTCCAAAATAAGCGTTACCTGTGGCCCCGTGGAGTGGAAAGCAGGCCTCCGGAGCCTGGAGCATCCTTGCCAAGACCTACAGCACATTGCAGTCATCCCGGGCCCACCAGAGTCCAACCAGACATTTCTATGCAAAGAAGTTTGCTCTCCTCACCCATTAGGTACACAGACATAAAGGGAGAAAAATTCCAGTCGGGAGTGGGAAAATCATGCATGCTTGAGAGAACCCCGAAGGATTTCAACAGTGCTGTACTGTACCAGGGAGCTGCACTGCCTTCCCCTTCCTGAGAGGTTACCTGGACACGTGGGGCAGCATGTTCCCAGATGCTTGGAGGGGTTTTTACAATGAACGACACACCGCACCTCAGACTCTGTGACAACGCCTTCCTGAAAAATAGAATGCCACAATCAACGTCAGCCCCAGTATTCCCACGGAGATTTACTCACTTCTGGAAAGTAGCCAAAGAGGTAGGAGAAGAATTTGAACACGAAAAGTGCAAAGGGGGATAGGCATCAGGTCCATAGGTCCGTGGCACAAACGAGGTCTGATGGCTCCAGCTTGTCCATTGCAAAGCGCAAATCTTGTCACCGGTTCTCTTCCCTGTTCTAGTTCTTTCTCTTTGACTCTGATTTCTTCCTTTCTTTCTTTAAATCTAGTATTTAAGATTTCCTTGCTGTCTGTCAGTAGCTGACAGAGTCTAGCTGTTCATTCACAACTGTTTTAGGTTTTCAACATGTACTATATGATCTATAATTGTTATTACACTTTAAGCCATTAATTATAAGCCACAAAGGGCAAACATAATATCCCAGACTGGCATCTGGAGACCCAAATCCTCACCACCCTTCCAGGAATAACTAGACACCAGTTCTGCAATCATAGACATTTCTCTGGGCTTCCCAGAGAGCTTGGCTCTCACGCAGCAAATGAAGAGACCAGATAAAACTATTTTAAAGATCATACTATATTATGTTAAAGTAGAGACTTTTGGTCTTAATAACAAAATCAAGGGACTCATTTGCAACTGATCTTTTGACACTAGTACTTTAATGTTGCTTGAAACATTTTTTTAAATTCAATTTTCAGAGTTGGTCTTTGAAAGTTTTTCTCTATATTCTCTACCCACTTGGTTTTGTGTGTTTATTAATTTTCTTTCAAGGGGAATGGTAACAAAAGGTAAAACACTGTGTAACAATCTGACAACTAGACAATTTTCTTCATCGAGCCTGCTACTCTATCATCTCAATCCAACAAGGAAAGTTACATCCTAAATGTCTTCACATCTGTCAGACCTGAGGCTTCCACTACCAAGAAATTTATTATGGTCTATATCACATCTGGAAAGGAAAAAATGTCAAAATTCCAGCAATATACAACATCAAAAAAGGAACTGGCCTTTAGTTATATAACTGAAGCAATGCAAAAAGTCCAGGATCAAATTCCCTTTAGTATCTGCAATGCAGATGCAGGATTCAGGTTACTCCCCAGCATGAATTTCCTGTCTCTGATCTTCAGATTTTCCTCTTCCAGTAAGACACTAAAAGTGGAAAATAAAGGTAAATTTTCCACCATCTAACTCCTTCAGTAAGAAGACATAAGAAATAAGCTAGAATTCAACTCAAGTGGAAATTAACCGGATCATTAGACTAGCTGTTACTGGTCTGGTACCAAGTTGTACTCAGTATACGCAGGCTCTACCAGAAGTGTTTTAAATGACAATGTTGCTCATTCTCACAACCACTCTATGAGGTAGTACTATCCTCATTTTATGGGCATGAATGTGAAGTCTGGAGAGGTTAAGTAACAAGTTATGTGAATGGCAACAGCCATATTTTACTCCCTACACTACACTCTCTCTTCTGTTACTCATTCTGTGTCCTGAGAAGAAAGATCTTGGAGAGAGAGGTTGCAATTGTGTCCTTCAGCAGAGGAGCATCTTACATGAAGACTTCCCTGATGGTACCAGTAAACAGTCATTTCCTGCATTCATAGATGAGGTCTCCTTCCCTAAAGAAGGAAGAAAGTAAGCAGGAGTGGGAAGGTACTAACTGAGAGAAGCCGAAGCTTTTTGTCACTAATTTAACAGAGGTTTGCCTTTATGGTGATTGAGTAAAATGATATTTTCCCTGGTGGTTCAGCAGTAAAGAATCTGCCTACAATGTAGAAGAACAGGGTTCAATCCCTGGGTCGGGAAGATCCCCTGGTGGAGGGCATGGCAACCCACTCTAGTACTCTTGCCTGGAGAATCTCATGGACAGAGAAGCCTGGCAGGCTGCAGTCCTTAGGGTCGCAGAGTCAGACACGACTGAAGTGACTAAGCAGTAGCAACAGGGCTTAGGCAAAGTATTATAAAAGGAGAAAAATTAAAAGGCAAAGTTCATCCTTGGTAGTGAACATCTCCTCTCTGTGCTTCATCCTAAAGTTAAGCACTTCCTGACTCCTGAGTCTGTTGGTCTTTAAGATCTCTTTCAATAATAATTTGATATTCCTATATATTATCTCTGGGCCCTCGTGAGTGACTAGTTACCAAAGCTGATAAGCAATAGGATTTTCAGTGTTCACAAATGATGATGGCTTGATATGTTATTCATTCAACAGAATATTCCCTCCCAGATAATATTGGGATAAATTCCCTCCCATCTAATTCAAACAAAGGCAGCAAAATTCACCACTGGTTCATGCAACTTGAGGATCTTCAAGACCTCTGACTATTGTATACAAATGTTATAGTCCACTCCAAAAGGCAAGCGGCTGTTGCTTTCAGAGTGTCTCTGTCAAAAATTGGAAATTGCATCAGTCAAGAAGCAGGTGGTGATGGGGTGGGGCAAATTTAGAATGAGCGTGGGCTTTGATGTTGTTAAAAGTCATTGTCATCATCATTTGGTTCCATGAAGCTGACTGAATGTATAAAAAAATACAGATAAAAAAATTCAACAAATATTCACTGAATCAATTAATCTATTGTTCATATCTATTCTACCTACTGCTTATTTTCATAAATAATTTAGATTACTACATAAATAAATTGAATATTTAACTGAATAAGTAACTGAAGATCTTATGAGTGAACATGCCCGCTGTGGGCTTATAATAAGAACATGATTCCATAAGATTCAGATTTCAATAAGCTAAAAGTCAATATATTTGAGATAACATCAGAGAGAAATACGCATTATTATACTAACTGCTTTCTCCTTTAAATGCAACAGCATATCTTTGGACAGTGAAATGAACCTGGGGTAAAATGATTAGCATTTTCTCTTCTCTACAGAGAAAAATTTTTAAATTATGTCAACATTAGATGAGCATTTTTTTAACAGAGTATTTCTTTAAAGAAAATAAGTTAGAAAATTTTGATTCTTCATTTCCTCTTTAGTTTATCTTGCCTGTGTTAAAGACGTGTAACGATTAGAATCACGTGGAAACAGTGCACTTTTCAGAGTTGAGCAAGCACCAGGCACAGTGGGCTCCTTAGGAGCTGAACTGGTGGTTCTTAAATCGGTCGGGTTGAAATCATGGAAATCACAATGTCCTAACTGCTTTGGTTAATACAGTTTACAGACTGGCTTCAGTTCAAAATGTTTCTAAATAAAAAAAAGAAAGAAAAAGGAAAACATATATCCTCTAACAATACCTCTTTCTGCTAACAAGAATTTGTGTTTTGCAAAGCTGACTCAACAGGAAGACATGAATTTTCCCCAAGGGCATATGCATCTTCTCGGAGCTTTTCCAGGCACAATTTAACAACGGTGAACAATTCTGCTGTGTGCTTCTGGAAGTAAGACCCATGCAATAACTATCCTGTACCTGTCTTGTTATGGTGAATGTCACAATAAATATAGACAAGGATAGAGGTGGTTTTTCATTCGTTTCTCATTTTTTGCTTGTTTCTTTGGAGTTTTGTTCTGTGTTTGTTCTGTGTTCTGGAAAGGGTTTCTGAAAAGGACTTTATGGATTTCCTATCACTGGAAAGTAAAATAGATGGACTTTACCTGGCACTGGCGCAGGACACAGGGTTCAGCAGGATTCTGCCATTTGAAGGAGCTGTTGTAGGTACTTCCATCATAGGTACAACCTAGAAGAAACACAGAGGCAGGAAGAAAGGCCAAGAATGAATGTGAGTTTCATTTATCTTTGAAGCAAAAGAAGTTACGTCTTCTAAGCCAGAACTAGTGATCGTAGGAAACACCATGCTCCTTGGCTATTTTCCTCTAAACACAACTAAGCCTTCTAAGTATCCACTTGGCTTTTTACTTACATTAATTCTTTGACTACCAAAAAGATTAACCTCACAGATTATATTTTCAAATGAAAAACCATGGATTGATGAACTCTTTAAGCCAAAATGCATAACCTCGTGACTTTATTTATACCTAGTAAGTATGAAGAGGACCAGGATTCAAAACATCACTGTGAAAGGGGATTTTACACAAGACTAAATGAACTTAAGATTGCTGAAGGTCAAGAGTGAAATGTAAAACACGGCAAGAAGCAAAAGCAAGAAAATTAAAATATAAAAACTGATCACAAAATTCTATACCCATATGACTCCTGACAAGCTACTGTCTTCAAAAGATGAAACCTTCCAAGCCTTGCCTCCAGCTTTAAGAGCTATGATTTCATTTTTCACTTTGATTTTACTTTTAAGTGGTGAACTAGATTAAGGAAATCTGAAACTAGACGATGTATGGATTATCCCATGTCAATTCACTAGCCAAAACAGAAGTCATGCTCATTCACTGGCAAAAACAGAAGTCAAAGGCCAGAGAGTCTCAAAAAAGGAAACATGTTTAAGCCTCTGTAGAAAGAGCCAAATAAATAATGGTGCAAGGATCACAACCTAGGTCTTAATTTAGTTTGTCCAAATAATGCCTTCTACCTTGTGAGTTACGTTTCAGGGGAAGATGAACCCGGCTATGTCTCTAGTAAATGCACATTGGATTATCAGGAGTATGCCAGGCAAATGGGATTTACCAAGTACAGCCCTACTGCTTAGCCCAAAGCATATAGCAGTAGGAACACACAGATGGGATAATGCAGATATAAAAGGGTCTGCCTCTGTTCCAGTGACTGGCTTCCGTCAACCCATTCCACCTCAATTCACAATTTTTCTTATCCAAGATACAAAAAGAAGACTCGCCTCCTTCCCTGAATTCTTTTGGATACTGCAGTGGTAACTTAAAAAAAAAAAAACCTTCAATACAAACATAATAATAAACACTTAAGAAAACTTCAATAGACATTTTCATAAACTCAGAACCATGATTCAAATTCCCAGAGAATGATGAATGATTGAAAAGGGCTCAGTAACACTCTTCTCTCTAGTTCCTACAAATCAAATTACCAAAGTACACAGCTGATTGGAAACATATTAGGGAAATGCTTTCACTATATATTTTTTAATTTCCTTTGCATGAAGTGTTACAGCGATAAAATGTTCAACCACAGGGACGCCTAGCACACTGCAAATACTTAACGCCAAACCCAGAATGAATACAGTAAATTTTCAACAATGAAAACCAATATAAAACTATTTGGGCTAGCATAAATCTTACGGAACAAACACACTTAACAATAGACGTGCCATGTGCATGTCTGATTCACTACCACAGACTCACTCGGATAATAAATAACTTGTTCCGAGAGGTGGAGGTGGGGAAATCAGAGGACCAAATCCAATTCAAGTTAAGTCCAAGTAAATATGAAACGCCTGCCAAGTCTGCCAGTAGAGTTTCCAAATATGTTATACATTTTCATCCTCTGGATTAAAAAAAAAAACTAAAAGAAAGAGTGATTTTATGATTCTAATAGGGCAGGCAAAGAGATTGCCTTTTTTACTTCGCAGGAGGAAGTGCCCTGTAAGCCCATATACACCAGGCAGGAACTGCAGGCCAAGAGACTGTTCCCGAACAATGCCAGGCCATATGTAAAGGACTTCGAGGAGTAGGGCAGAAGTCTCTAGATTATTCCACCCAGGATGGGATACAAGGTATTGGCACAGTGGTCCACAGTGCAGGGAACCCAGCCATGTTTTAAGCCTCAAATAACTCAAAACGAAGGCTGGCTCCTCCACTAGTTTAACATATAAAGACCAAGATCAAATTATGACCAGCTTAACTGCCCTTGTTAACATGTGAGTCTACCACATCTGAGTCCATATAATAGATGTTCCCAAATGTTGGATGAGTCAGAATGATTGAATAGATTCAAAAATATCAGTAGTAATCTCTTTCAAAAGTAAAAGCTATATCTTTTTATTCTTCACGTACCCTCAACAGCATTGGCTGGTTTTGGCAACTCCAGTAGACTAAGCATCCTAGGTCGATTTCAGATGTAAGGGATTCTTGGGAATCAGATAATTTTAAAAAGGCTATTTTCACTGTTCTTGGGGTTCATGTTCTAAGATAAACATGCCATCTTAATGCAAGACACTAACATGAGCTATGTGAAGACTCACATATACATACAATCAAAAAGAGTCTCAGACTTACTCCAGAATTACTTCCTATTCTCTGTAAGGCAAACTTCTTTATAATAAAATTTCTTTTGCCACCAACTTTATACTGCTAGTAGGGCAGACTGGCAACATCTTGCCCCTTGAAACCCCAGAGGAGGAATATATTAAATATCTATTATTGGCCAGAGTAGAAAGAAAGACAAAAAAAATTGTCCATTGTACATCAAGGCAGTGTTTCTCAAACCACTTCTATGGAAAGGTTTGTTTTGTTTTTGTTTTTCTAATTCACTGTGGGCCAATACATTCATAAAATATAATAAAAAGAGATTACTATAAAAATTAATTTTAAAAGGCTGGCAAAATATAATTTTTATTACTATATGTAACGGGTATAGAATTACTTAGTAGAATCATGAGAAACATTTCTAGTTGCTTACTCTCTGATTCTGTACTTTTCTCACTGTAGCTCAGCATTGTCATTTCTGGACAATGGAGACTTACAGAGCGCATTTTGAGTTGCTCTGCATTGAGGGATGTGTCATGGGATGGGGGAACAGCCCAAAGAAACAATCAAAAGATTTCAATCTTAGACATTTAGAACTAGAACTCAAATAGCAGATAATAAACTTTCTGTCTTTCATTTACATGTAAGAAAATTTGCACAAACAAGATTAAAGTGGTTTACTCAAAATTAGAAGCCATTAGGTGTGAAACTAACACTAAAACCTGGTCCTGCATGAAATCCACCTTTTCACATCCAGGTCTAAACTCACAATATTATTTGAGCACTTTCTAATTCGTAAGGTCTTTTGTATTGAGGACTTAACGGCCCAGGAAAAAAATCAACTCTGTCCTTTTAAATTAAATGATAGAATATCCAGGAACTTAACGAAAGAGTGGACAAGCTGGGGAACAGACAAATGCTTAGGCAACCAGTAAAGTCATTTTTCCTCTTCTTCAAATATTTTAAAATAAATGTTCGAGAAGGGGATTTATAAACATTCATTAGTTTTCTTCTGGAGATAAAAAGCCTTTCAGACTCCAAGAGCATCATGAAAACCACCTATATAGTGGCAGGAAGAGTGGTTATTTTCTGATAAAGTCACTGTACTATTTTTAAACCTGCAGCTCTCAATCTAGCATGATTTTGCCTTCCCCTTCTAATATCCAACCAGAGGACTTTTCATAATGTTAGGAGATATTTTTAGATGTCACAGGCTGGGGATAAAGGTGCTTAAATGGTTCTACCACACAGGAGTCAGAGATGCTGCTAACACTCCACAACGCACAACAAAGAACCAACCAGTTCACAACGTCAACTGTGCCAACGTTCAGAAACCCTGGTCTAAACCGTCACACGAAGCCCAAGATGGTTTTTCTTCCCAAAACTAAAATAGTACAAAAACAAGCCTAAACTAGCTATATGGTACTTGTGCATTTATTTCAGCTTTTTATATTAAATATTTTCAGGGTGAGGAAGAATTTCAGAGCATTTTTTTAAACACACAGTATTGAGGACAAGCTTGGCCCAGTCAACGAGGAAAACAACACGGCAACGGAAACAGTTCAGTTTCAGTTTCAGTTCAGTCGCTCAGTCGTGTCCGACTTTTTGCGACCCCACGGACTGCGGCACTTGAGGCTTCCCTGTCCACCACCAACTCCCAGAGCCTACTCAGACTCATGTCCATTGAGTCAGTGATTCCATCCAGCCATCTCATCCTCTGTCATCCCCTTCTCCTCCTGCCTTCAAGCTTTCCCAGCTTCAGGGTCTTTTCCAATGAGTCAGTTCTTCGCATCAGGTGGCCAAAGTATTGGAGTTTCAGCTTCAGCATTAGTCCTTCCAATGAACACCCAGGACTGATCTCCTTTAGGATGAATTGGTTGGATCTCCTTGCAGTCCAAGGGACTCTCAAGAGTCTCCTCCAACAACACAGTTCAAAAGCATCAATTCTTCAGCACTCAACTTTCTTTATAGTCCAACACACTTCCATACATGACTACGGAAAAACCATAGCTTTGACTAGACGGACCTTTGTTGGCAAAGCAATGTCTCTGCTTTTTAATATGCTGTCTAGCTTGAAGCACATAAATAAATTGAATCCATAATGAAGTGATAAAACTCATTTTTCTTATTAGTTGTGACCTTTTTTGGAAGCCACATTATCCCAAGGGAGAGAGAATGCCACACATTTTCATCATTCTGTCATTAAAATAGCTGTTAAAAATCATCAGGACCATGAACAAATAAAGCACTGGCCACCTAATGAATCTTAGCTCCACCCAGTCTCATCCTTCTAGTTTTAATCCTCTCTTTTTTCACATTAACATTAGCCTACAGATCTTATCATTACCAATAACTTACCCCCAGCACCCAAGGGCCTAGCTACATGGCCCCAACCTACCTTTCCAGTCTTCTCCCCTGGTTCCTGGAAATAGGTCTCTGGGGTTACCTGATCATAATAAACTTGAATGCTTCTTTAAATAAGTTCAAGTTCTTCAACCAAGGCTATCTGGCTCCTGCCTTCATTAGCCCACTGAAACATCACTCTCTTCAGCTGTAGCTGCCTACATGTGTCCAATCCAAGGGGACACTCAGCCCTTATCTTAGAAGACTTGTCTGTAGCAAGTCGACCACATTTTCCTTTGTCCATCACTCCCCACCACCCCACTTTTCCAGATGTTCTCATACAACTGCCTTTCCATTACCTCTACTCTTGCCTCAACTTAAGCTGCTAGGTGTTCCTCATCTGGACTATTACAGCAGGCTAACTGACTGCTTATGGCTGGGCTGGGATCCTTTTCCAGGCACCCTCCTACACAACTACCAGTGTGTGCTCTTTCAAATCCAGTTATTATCTCATTCACACTCTTGAACTCTTATCAGTGACTGATGGTTTAGCCTGGCTGAAGTACATACTGGTACTTTATCTCCAATCTCTCTTCTCTAGACCAACTGGATCAGAGTCTCTGGAAATAGGAAGCAGAAGAAGAATCTAATGTGTGGCCAGGATTGAAAATCATTGACCTTTACTATAAAATTCAAACTTAGCATATGCAAACTCTCAGATCTGGCCTTGACTCACTTCTCTGTTCTCTTATCTGCTGCTCCGAAACGCCCCACACTTCTCCCCAAAATCACCAAATAATGTTACCCTATGATTTCGCAAATGCTGGCCCCTTCTTAAAAATCCCAGACCTCATCCATTTCCCTTCATTTCCATTATCCTCACAAGGACACAAAAGTCACCCAGGCTCTCCTTCCTTGTGTGGCTAACTTCTCTTTCCAGACTTAACTCAAGGTCACAGCCTCTGAGAGGCCTTCCTAGAAACTTCCCCACTCAGGGTAAGTTCCAGTGCTCCTCCAGGAAGACTTGGCCTCTCAAACATCTATTTCAAGGTACTTACGGTACTTAATCAATGTCGCATTTCACCAATAATATAGAGTAAACATCAATATACAAACTATTCCTGCAAACCGCAAGGAAAAAGAAATGGAGAAAGGATGACATTCCTTGGATGTCCTGTTTTCCCCTTTGGCAGGTAGACCACTTCGAGTCACTATTCCACCTCCAGAAACAACAAAGTTTTCCTGGAGCAACTCAGATGCCAAAGTCTGTCTCTTCTAATACCAATCCCCATGCCCATTCCCCCATGGCCCAGGTCAGCCTGAGCCAAACGCAGTGGAGAAAAGTCCTTGAGCAGCCCAGCACTTACACACCCTTAGCAATGAGAAGCATATCAACGCATCCTCAGCCCCCTTCTCCCATACTGGCACACCTCACTTTCAGAAGGATGCCTTTTCTTTCCAAAACCCACTTTAGTCCTCCAAGTTACTGGTTTATTTTTATTTATTTATTTATTTTGGAGGTAGGGAGCAGCATGCAAACTGCCATATTTATTTAAAAGAAACCAACCGTGGAGTCTTTGAAATCAGTTCATTCCTACCTGGTACAGGGAAGCGGAGCAGATAGGTCTGCCATTCTTTGCTGTTTCCAGGTCACCTGATCTGGTAGCCCCACTCCCTGGACTTGGTCAATAATCCCTAAATTACTTCAGCCCAATACAATTTATTTAATGAACCATTTTTCAGATACTGCTCTCCAGGAACATATGGAAGTATAATCAAAAGGGATAAACATAAAACCTGACTAGCCATTCTAGGGCTTAAATCTTGTCCTTAGGAGTTCATTTAAAACAGGCTTTTATTACTCTTCAAGGCTGTACCTACAATGAATCCTGCAGGCAATTTTGCTTATTTTTAGCTAATGGGAATTTTATAGTCAAACCATTTCCTCAATCCCAAGAGAAAGATTCAGACCCATGAACTGAGTTCTTGAAGAGTGGTGCGTGCCCCCTGTCACAATAGTATTTTCCATAGCTTTTTTGTTTTGTTTTCCAATTATGAATGAAAAACATGATTGAAATAAAATAATTAACAATAGAGAAAGAAATGGTGGAAAGCTATGTAACTTAATTTTTTATGATTTCTGAATAAAACCCTAAATACACAGAAATATCAGGTACATACAGATGACTTGTAAACTCAACTCACTTCACCAGTATAAAGGAAAGCAAAATCTCCATGTGATTTGCTTGGATTTCTAATCTATGTGCTTACTGAAGACTGTGAAGTGATGACACTGTGGTTTATAGAACCTGTCTCATGACTATAACATTGTAATACATACAGTATCTGGCACTGATGTTAAGGTAACAGAACAGAGTCTGTGAGGCACAAACAAATTACGCTTCTATTTGATAAAACACAATTTCAAACTTTTAATATAACTGGTACTATAAAAGAATTATGCAATGCATTAAGGACAAAAATGCCTGCAACAACTATTTAATATGAGCCACATCACCCATCATTCCTGCATCTGACCTGGTCTTATCATTGTTGTTATTGTGAGAGTTGACTGGTTGGATCTCCTTGCAGTCAAAGGGACTCTCAAGAGTCTTCTCCAGCACCACAGTTCGAAAGCAACAATTCTTCGGCACTCAGCTTTCTTTATGGTCCAACTCTCACATCCATACATAACTACTAGAAAAACCATAGCTTTGACTAGACAGACATTTGTTGGCAAAGAGATGTCTCTGCTTTTTAATATACTGTCTATTATAGCTTTCCTTTCAGGGAATAAACACTTCTAAACATGGGAGTGCTTCTACCTCTAGGCTGAGTCAGTATTGCAGCAGCCATGCTGCCCACCATATCCCACTGTCAAATAGCCAATATCCATTGTTTCTCACAAGGCAAAAACAAAGAACTATTTTGAGCTCATACTGAGCAAAAATGAAAAAAGAAGACAAACCTGCAGAGATTATCCTGTGAAGTCATAAGTGTGGTTTTCTAATGCAGGAAAATGTCACTAGAAGTCATTTCCAAAGATGAATTCCAAAAATATTTTCAGAAATATTACATAAACAACCCTCCAACAAGAGAGAAAGAAAGAGAAAATTTAAGTTGTTGCATAATTATTATAGGTGAGGCACCGTACTTGGAATTTTCATATACAATTTAATTTTATTTTTATAAAAAGCACTCTAGGGCAGATAATATTTTACCCCTAGTTTTTAAAATGATGATCCAATATTCAGAAAAGCTAAATTACTCTGTCCAGGTCACACAGCCACTCTTTATTTGAGTCCAAAGTCCACGTTCCATTTATTCACAGGGTCCTGCCAGATGCATGGAAGAAACTCAGAAAGTAGTAGCTCCCAGAGTAGAAATAACATTCCTGGAGAGGATGACATGCTGCCTTTCACTTGCTCATTTACATGATCCTTTAACATCAGGTTCCAGTGATGTCTGAAAACCAGTATTATAGAGTAAAATTGGAAGAAGCAAGAGCCTATTCTGTGGATTTATGTTTACTCTGTTCTAAATGCCTTTACCTCTAGCTATGAACCATGCTGTGTCTCAGGCCTTTTGACATGATGAAGCCACAAATAACAAGGGCTCAAAAGATCAAATCCCCTTCATGGATCACAGTCTTGTTGTGGCAAAAGGGCTGTGTAACTCAGTGAAGCTATGAGCCATGCCGCGCAGAGCCACCCAAGACAGATGGGTCATAGCGAAGAGTTCTGACAAACAAGGTCCTCTGAAGGAGGAAATGGCAAAACGCTCCAGTATTCTTGCCATGAGAACCTCATGAACGGTGTGAAAAGACAAAAAGCTATAGCACCCGAAGATGATTCCCCAGGTCAGAAGGTGTCTGATATGCTACTGTGAAAGAGCACAGGGTAATTACTAATAGCTCCAGAAAGAAAAGTGGCTGGGCCAAAGTGGAAATGACGCTCAGGTGTGGATATGTCTGGTGGTGAAAGTAAAGTCCAATGATGAGATGGTTAGATAGCATCACCAACTCAATAGGTATGAATTCGTGTAAACCCCAGGAGATAGTGAAGGACAGGAAAGCCTGGCATGCTGAAGTACATCAGGGTGCAAAGAATCAGACATAACTTAGCAACTGAACAACAACAACAACAAAAATCAAACATCTCAGGTCCAAGTCATGTATTTCCCAAAACAGGAACATAGTTCATGAATTGGAGTACACAGGAGCAGTGTAAGAAAATAAAATTTATTTGAATACAAGAAAACAACCAACAGTCTCATAAGTTATGGCAGCCACAGGGAGAAGTCATGAATGGAATCCTCAGTTTCCTGAACATAATTTCAAAGACATCAATAAAAATCTCTTTGATGAGCATAAAGAGTGAGTTACATTCAACGCACATTTGAAATGCCATTTGTGGGACCAATATATTGCCCTGCATCATTTTATACTTTGAGTTACATATTGCACAGATGCAACCTTCATAGTTGATTAGATAGGATGTTTAGGGCTCACTGTAAAAATACTGTTAGGAATATCTTACCATCTCCCTTTTTCTCATTTATATTTTGAAATAATTATAGATACACAGGAAGGTACAAAAAATCTACAGGAAGGTTACACCCACCCTCCACCCGGTCTCTCCCAGTTAATGTCTTGGGTCACAATAGTGCACTATCAGGATCAAGGAACACATTGCTTGACACTGATGTGGTCCACTGAGCTTTTTCAGATTTTACCGATTTTACATGCACTCATTTGTGTGTGTGTGTGTAGTTCTGTTCAGTTGAATCATACGTGTAAATTTGTGTAACCAGTCAACATACAGAACTGCTCTATCACTACAAGGCCTCTCAAGCTATTCACTTATAACTCCACTCACTCCACTTACAGCCTCCATCCCTAAGCCCTGACAACCAGGAATCAGCTCTCCATCTATGTAATTTTGTTATTCAAGAATGTTATACTTTTAAAAAGAATGTTGCATAAATCACTCTGTAGCCTTTTTATGTGGGTTCTTTTCTCTGAGAATAATTCCTTTGAGATCCATCCATGTAGCTTCATGGATCAATGTTTTGTTCCTTTTTATTGCTGAGCAGTATTCTGTGGTATGGATGTACCAGTTTGTTTAACCACTCCCCCACTGATGGTAGCCTCCAGTTTTTTTGCCTATTACAATGGAAGCTGCTGTGAACATTTAAGTACAGGATTTTGAGTGAAAGGTTTTCACTTTAAGGTATACATAGCTCAGAGTGCAATTGCTGGGTTATATGGTAAGTGTATATTTAGTTCTATAAGAAACTGCCATACTGATTTCCAGAGTGGCTGAAACATTTAGCATAGTCACCAGCAATATATAAGAGATTTTCCATATCTTTTCCAACATTTGAGGTTATCATGCTATACATTGTTTCTGCTGCTTAGTCGCTTCAGTCATGTCTGACTCTGTGTGACCCTATGGACTATAGCCTGCCAGGCTCCTTTGTCCACGGAATTCTCCAGGCAAGAGTACTGGAGTGGGTTGCCATGCCCTACTTCAGGGGATCTTCCCAGCCCAGGGATCGAAGCTGGGTCTCCAGAATTGCAGGCAGATTCTTTACCACTGAGCCACCAGGGAAGCCCATGCTATACATTATATGAATATGTATTTGCCATTTAGCTAAGTGAGAAATGATATCTCACGGTGATAACATTATATCTCACCCTCCTCCACCTAAACCTGGCATACACAAACTCATAATTTAACCAGGGGAACAATCATTCCAGTAACCTTCAAAGTTGTTGACCATCATGTGAGGGCTGATTCAGAATATGGATACCCAGTGGAAACAACCCAAATGTCCACTGATGGATGAATGGATAAAAAAAATATGGTGTATATAGACAATGGAATATAATTCAGCCTTTAAAAGAATGAAATTATGATACATGTTACAACATAAATGAACCTTGAAGACATCGTACTAAGTGAGATAAACCAGACACAAAAGGACAAATATTATATGATTCCACTTATACTCCAGTACTCTTGCCTGGAAAATCCCATGGACGGAGGAGCCTGGTAGGCTGCAGTCCATGGGGTCGCTAGGAGTCTGACACGACTGAGCGACTTCACTTTCACTTTTCACTTTCATGCATTGGAGAAGGAAATGGCAACCCACTCTAGTGTTCTTGCCTGGAGAATCCCAGGGACGGGGGAGCCTGTTGGGCTGCCGTCTATGGGGTCGCACAGACTCGGACACGACTGAAGTGACTTAGCATAGCATAGCATACAGAGGTACCTAGAATAGGCAAATTCGCTGAGACAAAAACTAGAATAGAGGTTACCAGGGGCTGCAGGAAAAGGAGAATGAGGAGTTACTGCTTAATAAGTATACAGCTTCAGTTTGGGATGATGGAAAAGGTTCTAGAAAAATATTGCAGTGAAGATTGCATAACAGTGCATTTAATGTTACTGAACTACACACTTTAAGATGGTAAATGTTATGCTTTGTATATTTTACCACAATAAAAATTAACAAAATACACAGATGCCTGGGCCTTGCCCACTGAAAATTGTTTCCCTTGGTCTGCAGTGGGACTGGAGCATCTGAGTATTTCACAAGCAGCCCTGGCAATTCTAAGGCACATTCAGGTTCAGCACCCCTGCGTTTTACAGAAGACGAAACCAAGGCTTTGGAAAGAAATCACAGAGTGAGAGCTGAGTAACTAGAAGTGGCAGAGGAGGGAACTGATTCCAGATCTAATTCCAAGTCTAGTCCCCTTTCACTTCATTCTTCCAATGACTGAGAATCTTTTCAACTATCCAATCCACAGGTCCCAAGGCACACAAGCTCTCTGTCTAGAGGCCTGAAAATATGACCCTGGCTTCTGCATTTAGCACTTCAATGTGGTCTTGCCTCTAGAGGTTTGAAGTTGTTACCTTGCATTCACAGCCTCATCCAGGTAGCCACACTGCAGTCACCCAAACCCTAAATATCAAAAGTTCCAACTGTATTTTTAAATCTGATCCCTCTGCTGGCTCCATGTATGGCATAGAGAATGCCCAGACATTCTCAGGGTATCAGGGGGCTGCCTCATGTGCTAAACATCAGCTAGTTGATGCCCAAGCATGTTTGCAGATAAACAGATACACAGCCCTTTAACCACCAAGCAACTGGAAGCATAATTAGATGACTCTGGGGTAAATAAGCTCATCTCAGTGAAGGAGACACTCAAGTTCACGAATATACCAAGGTACTTTGTTCACCTTTATTATTACATCAGCCCTAGTAAAATGTGAGCTTCTCTGGCAGATAGATTTCTAAGGCAAACACACATTAGTTCTCAAGGTGAGATACCTGCCAAAAAGAGAACCTAAAACATTTGATCCTAAAAACCAGTTGTGCCAACTTCTAAAGAGACTGAAAGAGACATCTCTGATCAAAGCCCAATAAGACTGCTTCTAATTGTCACATCATGGTCATTTAAAACTAATAAATAGATGCACAGAGATTCCTGTATCTTCATAGAGTGATGTATCACATATACAGACATACTTTCAATTTTGCAAAGGCCAAACTCAGGCGGCAAATAAAAGAGACCCTAAACAGACGTTGGTAACTTCTATTTCAAATCACTGCTTTTCTGCAGTTTTTAATGATGCATTCCAACTTTCCACTTGGAATACCTACCTTTATTTTTAACTCCATGAAACAATTCTATTAGAAGCCTCAGAGGAGATAAGAATGTTTTGATTCTAAGACATGTCAAGATGATAGGCATCATCATGATTTCATTCCTGTAAGTGAAATATCAGAGCAGAGCAGGGAAAAATCATTTTAAAGGGCAGAGCACCTTACTCTCCATGAGCAAGTTAGAAGCAGTCACAGAACAGTTTTCAGAGCCACTGTAGAAAACTCAAAACCAATTTTAAAGTGTGTTTTATATGATGTCACAAAAGGAAGTATGTAATCCTGTCAAAATGACAGCAACTAGGAAATCTGAAGTCATAATTGGTGAAAGATCTACTAAAAATTATATTAAGGTTATCACTAAGTCTATAAGTATGAAACATACTACAGCTACTACCACATGAAAATACACTTAGGTTATGGTGATTTTAAGGACTTTTTAAAATCTCTATGGAATTCAGCAAAGAAACAGTAAGGCATCAGGAGTTTGGGAATGGTTTAGAGACATGCTGCCATTTTTTCATTTCTATTATCCATTTTTACTCTCCCTAAAATTCTCACTCAACTCTTTTAAAGTCCTGCTGAATTCCAAAATGAACTTAAGATGTATATGGCTCAACAGTAATATACTAAATACACAGTTGATTTCATGAGTCATGCACTAAATGAGGAAGACTGGAATTTGGTTCCAATTTTCCTTTCTCCTCCTTGCCTTTTTCCAACATATATTCAACTACCATGTGCCACGCACAGTGATCACAACTGAGAATACTATGGCCCCTCACAGAACCTCTACTTCAGTGGGAGTTACAGAAAAACAAAACACTAAATAACAGTTGTGCCTAGTGTTAATTCCACAACAAGTAGCCACTGAGGCCAGGAAGTGATGTCTAAAGTGAGAGCTGAAGAAAGGGTAAAAGTCAACTAGATGACATTGGGTGGAAAAGCAGCCATGCAGCGTGAACAGTGTGTACAAAGCCCCATGACAAGAAGCATGCACAGAACCATGAGAGAAACAATGTCCAGCTACAGGAGTCCAGAACAAGAGGAGGCTAGAAAGATAAGTAGGAGCCAGACCTTACAGGGATGAAAGGGAATAGGCAAGGGTGAGCACTTTCCAGTACTTGCTGTGTGCAGGACCCACAAGGTATATTCTAGCTCTAAGCACCATTTATGACAGATGTTTCTACCTGCCACGCATACAAGAGCTTTTTCATGGCTCATACCATGGCTCTGAGTATGGTCGGTAGAGTCTAAGGTGACTCTCAAGACTTCCACTCCCTTATACATCCACCTTTTATAATCCCAAGAGTGGACAAGACTTGTGGATGTGATGGATGTCATTCCCATAATTAGGTTATGCAAAGACGAAGCAATTTTACAGGTGTAATTAAGATCCCTCATCAATTTCACTTTGAGTCATTACAGAGGGAATTTTTCCTGAGTGCACCTGACCTATTGAGTGAGCCCTTAAAGAGTCTATAGGTCAGAGAGACACTCTTCTGTTAACCTTGAAAGAGTAACCATTCTACAACCACATGGAATTGAATTCTAACAACATGAGCTTAGAAGATGACCTTGAGCTTCAGATAAAACTGTGCCCTAGCTGATCTTGACTGCAGCTCTATGAGACCCACCTAAGCTATGTCCAGAATTCTAACACATGGAATGATGAGATAATAAAGGACTGCTATTTCAGGCCACTAAGTTTGTCATCGGAGAAGGCAATGGCACCCCACTCCAGTACTCTTGCCTGGAAAATCCCATGGACGGAGGAGCCTGGTAGGCTGCAGTCCATGGGGTTGTGAAGAGTCAGACACGACTGAGCGACTTCACTTTCACTTTTCACTTTCATGCATTGGAGAAGGAAATGGCAACCCACTCCAGTGTTCTTGTCTGGAGAATCCCAGGGTCGGGGGAGCCTGGTGGGCTGCCGTCTGGGGTCGCACAGAGTCGGACACGACTGAAGTGACTTAGCAGCAGCAGCAGGAGCAAGTTTGTCATAGCTTACTATGCATCAGTAGAAAATACATCAACTGGACATTGGTAGCTGAAGGAAGATCTGTTAGGCTGGTAGCCATTGAAGAGGATTCCCATGTTTTTTTATATGGGTGCCAGGTCCACATTTGATTGCAATGCTTTGCATATGACATGATAGGAAACCAGGACCACTTCTCCGTAACAATGAGAAACATTTTCAATTTACCCACTTCAGAAAAGTAAATACTGATGCACCCCAAGTCAACAGCAAGACTTGGAAATTCAGTCTTCTAACTGAAAGGCAATCACAAGCTTTTCACTTAAACTGCCTTCCAAAGCCCATGAAGTCTAAAACTCAGAGGCTATAAATGAAAGGACAGAAACAAATTTAACAGAGAAAGCAGATCTCTGTTTTAAGTCTTCTTACTAGTTTTAACAAGAACAGGTTTTTGTAAAATATGATTTTAATGTTAACAAGATCCTTTCATACAAATAGGGTCTTTTTTTTTTTATTTAAATGCAAAAATAGCCCAGTTTATATTATGGGAAACCAATCTATAAAATATAACATTTTATACATATTTTTTCAGTTAGAGAAAAGGAAGGAGGAAAACAAACCCCTCAAGTTTTCTTTTTTCTTGTCCTTAAAAACACATTAACAACCTCCACTCAAATTTTTGGGGCTAAGTAGGTGAAATTAGTTATACTGTTAAAGGTTAAAATAGTTATAGGTTATAATACACATGCAAGCATCTCATAACAACAATTTCAAGAAATACATTAAGAATTCTCCTAAGCTCAGAAAAATCATGGTAAAAATGACAGCAGCACTGGAATCGAGTAGCTCAGTAATAGGAATGTTTTTCAGAGCAATGTAATTTCTTAAGATGTTTAAAGTTATATGTCAGAGGCTCAGCATTAAAGAAGCTAAGAGTTAAGCTAGCAGAGACTGCTTTCTGTATGCAGAGACTGACCCTCGAAGGATTCCCACAAATCCAGGAAATGGTTATCTCCAGGAAAGGGTACAAGGTGGCTAGGGTTGAGACTAGGACAAAGCCTTACTTTTACCATAGGATGCTTTTGTGTATTTTGAATTTTATGAATGGATTATTTATGAAACCAGGCATACACACAAAAGAGTAAAGCTCAACTAAATTGTCTCAGTACACTACAATACAGTCATGGATACAGAAGAGGAAAAGAAAGTAAGTTAGGGGTTCCCCAAAACAGGAGGTTCATAAGAAAAGCCATCACCTCCTAAGCCACATGTTGTTTCCAATACCTCCACAAAGTTTCACTTCCCACGTAATTCCTTTGAAATTGCTGGTCCACCCAGAGTGTAAAAGTTCAGGGAGGCAGAAAGGGTGTGACAAAGACAACACTGCTGCAAAGTTGATGCCAGCGTCTCTCTGGTTCCTTCACCTCTCGAGCCCTCCTAATTCTCCAGGTCACTCCTCTTTCCTTCCCATCTAATGTGTTACCAGGAAGAAGAACGGAGTGTTTGGAATCTGAGTCCTGCTACTTCTGAGCAACTGTGCATCTTAAAAAAAAGATCTCTTCACCTCTTTAAGTATCTCTGTTTCCCAATCTGTTAAGTCAGAATAATAATAACCACCACCTCAGAGGTGACTATAATATTATCTATGAAAACTTAAAGACTGGAGTTTGTCTATTTCAAAATACTGTCTGAATCACCATACAGTTAATATGACTGATGGAGTATTAACTTCAAGGCAGGTTATACCTTATCTGGATATGAAACCTGGGGCAAACAGCATCCAGGTCAATCATATATAACAACCACCAGAGAATTTGGTCATGTCTAAAAGAAAGGAAAATAGAGGCTGGGGAAAGAGCTGCTCTTTTGTTTGGGCAGCAGGCAATACACAGTTAGGACTGCCAAAGTAGTCTGGTTAAAAGCAAACAACCAGATGGACACGAGCGTGGTTAACTCAGCCTTTCCATCTTAAAACATGTAAACAAGAGGACAATTTACTCTGTCAACACAGGGATTAATTATTTTTTAAGTTTTTTTTTTTTTAAGTTCATTCCTATATATGGAAATCAGCTGGCTCCCTCCAAAACAGCCACATAGCGATATTCTGAAAGGCATAATCATCTTCCAGGTCATTCTCAAAGCAATAGGCAAAGTAACCCCTTCTGTGTGAACCTGCACTATGTGAAAGGCAGTCTGTAATTAATAATACTCAATCTTTTACCATTATTCATACTCTTTGTTACTTTGGTCAGCACTTGTTCTCTGTAAATAAGCCTAGAACCTAGGATGGGTGTACAATTTTGGAAATCAGTGTGCAAATACTTATGTCGTGTCTCTTTCCTTTCATTTTCTGAGACATCACAGGATATTTTAAAATCAAATATAAAAATTAAACTATTAAAAAACACAACCCATGGGATCACAATCATAGAAAAACAAGATGAAGCACAAAGAAATCAGAGAAATCAAAGGCAAAAGAAGATTGTGGAAAATAAATCCCACTCAACAAATGAAAAACTATGTTCTTCTATCTTTCATCAAAGTATTCTGGACCATTAATATTTTATGCTGTATATGAAGAAAGAGAATGGAATTGAACCTATAAAGGTTTGAAACACACCGTATTCACTCATGATACACTAATAACAAACATATTCAAATAACAAATACATTATTGTTCATGAAAGAACCCCGGATTAAAGAGTGGTTTGCAGTCCAAATAAATACAGAAAAGCTGCCAAAACTGTCTGTTTGACTCTCAATGATCTCATTTGTTTTTAATCAAACAATATTGAGTTTTTTCAAATTAGATTAATCTTTTGCCCAGTTTTTAAGCTATTTGGATAAAAATGCATAACAATTATTAGCAGAAAATAATCTGACAAGTACACTGAAACATTTGCTTGAGAAGAATTCATTATAATTTACTTGCTTTTTATGTTTTAAAGAATAATCTGGCTTCATATAAGGTATAAGACCAATTTGGTAAGCAGTGTCATCCTATAAATACCTGGCATGGGATCAGTAAATACTTGAAAGAATGAATGAATGAATGGAACATATGAGCAATGTGACTAAAGCAAACAAGAACACAAATCCTTATACACACACACATAAACACACACACAATCTTCCTAAAAATCTTTTTGGAAATAATGAGTTTTCATATTTCTAGCTTCAGCAGATTTACTCTACTGCTTCCTTTCAGTATCAACTTATTTTCTGAGGGAAATAAGCAGAAGCCATGATAGGATTCTTCATGTACTTGTCTGACTCCTCTACTTTCCTCCAAAGAATTAACAAACAAAAGCTTAAAAGCCCAGAAAATGGTATTTTAACAAGTTCCCTAGGTGATATGAGTGGAAGGCAATGACAAAGAAATATTCCATGACTTTGTGTGGATTATGACCTTCACCTGAGAGCTTCCCCCAAACACCCCTATTTGTATGTGATGAACCCGTTCTTGATCACAAAAATGAGTCACCCCTACTGGAAAGCCTTCCCCAGTGTACTCCACTTGTCCTCTGCTCTCTGGCGTAACTTCCCTAGAGAACTTTGCCCACCAGATGGCAATTCTTTGTCCCTCTGGTACAGCAAGCTCCTTGAAGGCATGGACACCCTCCGGTTGACCTTTGGTCACTAACACCTTGGCAAATGAATTCAGTTTTCTGAGCCTTCAGTTTCCTCATATATAAAATGAGAAAGATAGAAATGGCCTTGCTGTTGTGAGGACTAAGTGATGAGCATAAACCAACTAACCCAGTGTCCAGCAGTGTGGGTGCCTTTGGGACCACTACTATGAAGGTAATAGACAGGATAAAGTTTTCAAAATCAATCAACATCTCACCACCTACAAGGCTTCAACAACACTATGTGGAAAGGCAAATGCCACAACTTTCTCAGAGTTCTTGGTAAATACAGAGAGGTTCTACTTTTTATCACACCAAAAGGTGAACGACATACAGAAGATCTTGTTTTCCTTTAGGAACAAGGTCATCAGTGAGACTAGCCCCAAAGAATAGCAATGACCTGTAAAAACCTATAGGGAATGAGCATGGTCTTTCTGAATATAATAAATTGTGGGGGTGGTGGTTTAGGCACTAAGTCATGTCCAACTCTTTGCAACCCCATGGACTATAACCGCCAGGCTCCTCTGTCCATGGGATTTTCCAGGCAAGAATATAGAATGGGTTGCCATTTGCTTCTTCAGGGGATCTTCCTGACCCAGGGACTGAATCCAGGTCTTCTGCATTGCAGGCAGATTCTTTACCAAGCCACCAGGGAAGCCCATAATAAATATTGTTGTCATTGTTGTTCAGTTGCTTAGTCATGTCTGACTCTTTGTGACCCCATGGATTACAGCACACCAGGCTTCCCTGTCCTTCACCAACTCACAGCTTGCTCAAACTCATGTCCATTGAGACGATGATGCTATCCAACCATCTCATCCTCTGTCATCCCCTTCTCCTCCTGCCTTCAATCTTTCCCAGCATCAGGGTCTTTTCTAATAAGTCAAATCTTGGAATCAGGTGGCCAAAGTATTGGAGCTTCAGCATCAGTCCTTCCAATGAATATTTAGAACTGATTTCCTTTAGGACTGACTGGCTTGATCTCCTTGCAGTCCAAGGGACTCTCAAGAGTCTTCTCCAATACCACAGTTCAAAGGCTTCAATTCTTCAGCACTCAGCCTTCTTTATAGCCCAACTCTCACATCCATACATGACTATTGGAAAAATCATAGCTTTGATTAGATGGACCTTTGTTAGCAAAGTAATGCCTCTGCTTTTTTAATATGTTGCCTAGGTTAGTCATAGCTTTTCTTCCAAGGAGCAAGTGTCTTTTAATTTCATGGCTGGAGTGACCATCTGCAGTGATTCTAGAGCCCAAGAAAATAAAGTCTGTCACTGCTTTCATTGTTTCCCTATCTATTTGCCATGAAGTGACAGGACTGGATGCAATGATCTTAGTTTTTTGAATGCTGAGTTTTATTTTATTTGTTTATTCTGTAATTATTTAAAAGAATGAAATGTGGCTCCACATAATGATAGATAAACTACAAACACTAATTAAAAATGTTCCCAAATATACATCAGTACCCATGTAGACATAAACATAAGCATAATTTAATATGGAAATTTTAAATTTCCCCAATTAATTTTTACCCAAATTTCTTAACAGATTGTCCAAGAAAAAATGTGCTGATAATATGCCTTCTCTCCATGCTTTCCCCTATTAGAAGTATCAAAACAAACAAAAAGTAGTAACTCCAAAGAGTCTTCAAAGGCCTCAAATGTGAGGTATGTTTGACAACTGGAATGATGAAAATAATGATATTTCTCAATGAAAAATCATTCTTAGAAATAATAGACATGTCATATATGATAAATCCACAGCAAACATTATCCTCAATGGTGAAAAATTGAAAGCATTTCCCCTAAAGTCAGGAACAAGACAAGGATGCCCACTCTCGCCACTACTATTCAACATAGTTTTGGAAGTTTTAGCCACAGCAATCAGAGAAGAAAAAGAAATAAAAGATATCCAGTTTAGAAAAGAAGTAAAACTCTCACTGTTTGCAGATAACATGATCCTATACATAGAAAACCCTAAAGACTTCACAAGAAAATTACTAGAGCTAATCAATGAATATAGTAAAGTTGCAGGATATAAAATTAACACAGAGAAATCCCTTGTATCACTAACAATGAGAAAACAGAAAGAGAAATTAAGGAAACAATTCCATTCACCATTGCAACGAAAAGAATAAAATACTTAGGAATAAATCTACCTAAAGAAACAAAAGACCTATATATAGAAAACTATAAAACACTGATGAAAGAAATCAAAGATGACACAAATAGATGGAGAAATATACCATGTTCGTGGATTAGAAGAATCAATATAGTGAAAATGAGTATACCACCCAAAGCAATCTATAGATTCAGTGCAATTCCTATCAAGCTACCAACGGTATTTTTCACAGAACTAGACCAAATAATTTCACAATTTGTATGGAATACAAAAAACCTCAAATAGCCAAAACAATCTTGAGAAAGAAGAATGCAACTGTAGGAATCAACCTGCCTGACTTCAGACTATACTACAAAGCTACAGTCATCAAGACAGTATGGTACTGGCACAAAGACAGAAAAATAGATCAATGGAAAAAAATAGAAAGCCCAGAGATAAATCCATGCACATATGGACACCCTATCTTTGACAAAGGAAGCAAAAATATACAATGGATTAAAGACAATCTCTTTAACAAGTGGTGCTGGGAAAATTGGTCAACCATTTGTAAAAGAATGAAACTAGAACACTTTCTAACACCATACACAAAAATAAACTCAAAATGGATTAAAGATCTAAACATAAGACCAGAAACTATAAAAATCCTAGAGGAAAACATAGGCAAAACACTCTCCAACATAATTCACAGCAGGATCCTCTATGACCCACCTCCCAGAATATTGGAAATAAAAGCAAAAATAAATAAATGGGACCTAATTAAATTAAAAGCTTTTGCACAATGAAGAGAATATAAGCAAGGTGAAAAGACAGCCTTCAGAATGGGAGAAAATAATAGCAAATGAAGCAACTGACAAAAAATTAATCTCAGAAATATACAAGCAACTCCTGCAGCTCAATTCCAGAAAAATAAATGACCCAATAAAAAAAGTGGCCAAAGAACTAAACAGACATTTCTCCAAAGAAGACATCCAGAAGGCTAACAAACACATGAAAAGATGCTCAACATCACTCATTATAAGAGAAATGCAAATCAAAACCACAATGAGGTACCATCTCATGACGGTCAGAATGGCTGCCATCAAAAAGTCTACAAACAATAAATTCTGGAGAGGGTGTGGAGAAAAGGGAACCCTCTTACACTGTTGGTGGGAATGCAAACTAGTTCAGCCACTATAGAGAACAGTATGGAGATTCCTTAAAAAACTGGAAATAGAACTCCCATATGACTCAGCAATCCCACTGCTGGGCATACACACCAAGGAAACCAGAATTGAAAGAGACACATGTACCCCAATGTTCATCACAACACTGTTTACAATAACCAGGACATGGAAGCAACCGAGATGTCCATCAGCAGATGAATGGATAAGAAAGCTACAGTACATATACACAATGGAATATTACTCAGCTATTAAAAAGAATGCATTTGAATCAGTTCTAATGAGGTAGATGAAACTGGAGCCTATTATACAGAGTGAAGTAACTTAGAAAGAAAAACACCAATACAGTATATTAATGCATATATATGAAATTTAGAAAGATGATAACGATGACCCTATATGTGAGACAGCAAAAGAGACACAGATGTAAAGAGCAGACTTTTAGACTCTGTGGGAGAAGGCGACGGTGGGATGATTTGAGAGAATAGCATTGAAACATGTGTATTATCATATGTAAAATAGATCGCCAGTCCAGGATCAATGCATAAGACAGGGTGCTCAGGGCCGGTGCACTGGGATGACCCTGACGGATGGGATGGGGAGGGAGGTGGGAGGGGGGTTCAGGATGGGGAACACATGTACACCCATGGCTGATTCATGTCAATATATGGCAAAAACCACTACAATATTGTAAAGTAATTAGCCTCCAATTAAAATAAATAATTAAAAAAAAAAGAAATAAGAGGCATATAAAATAGACGCTTTTGAACTGTGGTGTTGGAGAAGACTTGAGAGTCCCTTGGACTGCAAGGAGATCCAACCAGTCCATTCTAAAGGAGATCAGTCCAGGATGTTCTTTGGAAGGAATGATGCTGAATCTGAAACTCCAGTACTTTGGCCACCTCATGCGAAGAGTTGACTCATTGGAAAAGACTCTGATGCTGGGAGGGATTGGGGGCAGGAGGAGAAGGGGATGACAGAGGATGAGATGGCTGGATGGCGTCACTGACTCGATGGACGTGAATGAGTGAACTCCAGGAGTTGGTGATGGACAGGGAGGCCTGGTGTGCTGCAATGCATGGGGTCGCAAAGAGTCGGACACAACTGAATGACTGAACTGAACTGAACTGAAAATAGCCCCTCTTTTTCATCTAGCCTATATTCTAAACTCAGTTGATCCTATAATTGCAGTTCATCACCCTGGGTTAAGATTTGCAAAAATAGCATCATTCAAGTCTTGATTTGTTGACAATTGTCAGTGCTTTCTACATATCATTGAAAAACATAAAAGTAATGTCTGGCCCTCAGCTAGGTTCTTTAAAAGGAGCTTGATACCATTTCTCACAAAACCACAGAAAGGGAGAGAAAAATTCCCATTATAATATGGGAAAAATCTAGAACAGGAAAAACTTGGGACAGGAGTGTGCATGTAGCATTCTCAAGTAAATAATTGGTTACATGGGCAGTGTAGGGGCAATGTGGCTATATGGGCAAGATTTTAAAGCAAAAACAGCTGTAGAGATATTTTTACAAAGCAAATAGCAAATGACTAAGTACTATTTAATTTCATTTATGTAAAAATTTATGCTCAAAATCCTCCAAAGCTAGGCTCCAACAGTATGTGAACCAAGAACTTCCAGATGTACAAGCTGGATTTAGAAAAGGCAGAAGAAGAACCAGAGATGAAATTGCCAACATCTGTTGGATCATAGAAAAAGCAAGAGAATTCCAGAAAAACATTTACCTCTGCTTCATTGGCTACGCTAAAGCCTTTGTGTGGATTACAATAAACTGTAGAAAATTCTTCAAGAGATGAGAATACAAGACCCACCTTACCTGCCTCCTGAGAAATCTGTATGCAGGTCAAGAAGCAACAGTTAGATTTGTATATAAACAATGGACTGGTTGGGAAAGGAGTACATCAAGGCTGTATATCGTCACCCTGCATATTTAACTTATATGCATAGTACATAATGTGAAATCCAGGGCTGGATGAAGCACAAACTGGAGTCAAGATTGCCGGGAGAAATATCAATAACCTCAGATATGCAGATGACACCATCCTTGTGGCAGAAAGCGAAGAGGAACTAAAGAGCCTCTTGATGAAGGTCTAAGAGGAGAGTAAAAAAGCTGGCTTAAAACTGAACATTCAAAAAATGAAAATCATGGCATCCGGTCCCATCACTTCATGGCAAATAGATGGGGAAACAATTGAAACAGTTTATTTTCTTCAAAATCACTGTGGCTCCAAAATCGCTGTGGACGTTGACTGCAACCATGAAATTAAAAGACTCTTATTCCTTAGAAGGAAAGCTATGACATACCTAGACAGCGTATTAAAAAGCAGAGGCGCTACTTTGCCAACAAAGGCCTGTATAGTCAAAGCTATGGTTTTTCCAGTAGTCATGTATGGATGTGAGAGTCAGACTGCAAAGAAAGCTGAACACCGAAGAACTGATGCTTTTGAACTGTGGTATTGGAGAAGACTCTTGAGAGTCCCTTGGACAGCAAGGAAATCAAACCAGTCAATCCTAAAGGAAATTAATCCTGAATATTCATTGGAAGGACTGATCCTGAATCTGAATCTCCAATACCTTGGCCATCTGATCTGAAAGAACTGACTCATTGGAAAAGCTTTGATGCTGGGAAAGATTGAAGCATCACTGACTCAATGGACATGAGTTTGAGCAGACTCCAGGAGATAATGAAGGACAGGGAAGCCTGGCGTGCTGCAGTCCATGGGGTCACAAATGGTTGGACATAACTGACTGAACAACATATAAAATAAAACCACACATACAAGATTACATATATATATATAAATGTTTGTATATGTAATAAACTGGAAAAGGTCTGGGAAAGACAATAAATTGATAACAATTGTTATTTCTTAGAAGATTCAGTTTTATAGAAAATACTTTTTATTCCCTCCTCCCCTGATGTTAAGTGGGAAAAGAAAATAAAACAGAAATAATACAATTCGATGGTAAGATACCAACTGTGTGTGTGCTTAGTCTCTTCAGTTGTATCCAACTCTTTGTGACCCCATGGACTATAGCCCATCAGTCTCCTCTGTCCATGGGATTCCCCAGACAAGAATACTGGAGTGGGTTGCCATGCCCTCCTCCAAGGGATCTTTCCTGACCTAAGGATCGAACTTGCATTTCCTATGTCTAATTGAAGAATCCACCTTCAGTGGGTAAAGAATCCACCTGTAGCTAAGAGCAAATATAACTGTGTTTCTTAAAACCCAGGAGACAAACATTGTATTATGGAGTAGAAATTGAGAAAATAAAGGAGGCATCTTTAAGATCCCCCTCTAGAGCCTGACAGGTCAGATGTACTCAGGAGTTTCTATCAGGAAGGTCCATCTTGAGGCAGGCTGAGGATTTTGACCTCCCCAGAAGGCCTTGACTTTACTGTCAGAATGAGAACTCGGGGGACTTCCCTGTGGCTAAGACTCTGTGCCCTGGGTTTAATCCCGGGTCGAGACATAGACCCCACATGCTGCAACTAAAAAGAGACTCTTCATGCCACAACTAAGACCTGGCATAGCCACATAAATTAATCTTTTAAAATGGAGAACTCAGGACACTGAATTCAATGGTCTATGCTTGGGTCCAGTTCCATTTGAGGAGGCTTATCTAGAGAATAATGAATACTCAGGAAAATTATCCCTCTCCCTTAGAAGATCAGGATGATGGGAAGAAAGAATGATGATAAAGGAAACAGCAGGACAAGAAGGAAAGGAGATTACACACTAGAGCAACCCAAGGTGCCCCCTGTCCCATGATAACAAGAGACAAACTGAAAGCCTTGGGCATGGTCCCTTCACACATTCTGCTTCCACCCTGTAGCATCCAATTATCTCTCACTGCCGAGGCTGCCTTGCAAGATGAAGCTGGCAAATCAGCAGTTAAAAGATAGAGAATGAAATGGAAGAGGTTCTTTAAGGTGCTGCTGCTGCTGCTGCTAAGTCGCTTCAGTTGTGTCCAACTCTGTGCGACCATCCATAGACGGCAGCCCACCAGACTCCTCTGTCCCTGGGATTCTCCAAGCAAGAACACTGGAGTGGGTTGCCATTTCCTTCTCCAATGCATGAAAGTGAAAAGTGAAAGTGAAGTCGCTCAGTCGTGTCCAACTCCTAGCGACCCCATGGACTGCAGCCCACCATGCCCCTCCGACCATGGGATTTTGCAGGCAAGAGTACTGGAATCAACAGTAAATCAGACACACATTAATTCAGCAATGTATTCTTAATTGTGACTACTTTATCTGACCATCAGCTTGGGAGATTCCTAAGAAATTACTATTTCAAGTCTTGCATCCATAGCTCTCCAAAGTCACGTGAGTAAAACATCTGACTCCCAACTCCATAGGAAAGAGGTGAGAAGTAAATGACTGATTACTCCTATTCCAAAAGGCTTCAGAAAACACATTGTTATAGTCAAGTCCATCAGGTATTTATAGAGTACCCACTATATTTATACTGAGAAATGCTTACACGCCAGGCACTGTGCTTAACACTTTGTTTCTTACCATTAGCTACCTCTCCAACACAATTGCTATCTTCGTTTAACAGGTGAGGGAATGCGGCAGAGAGAGGCTCCACGTCTCTACTTGCTCAAGTGGAAACCTTGAGGTATTAGTTTCTCAGGCTGCTGTGACAAATTATCACAAGCTTGGGAGCTTAAGACAACAGAAATGTATTCTCTCACAGTTTCAGAGACTAGAAGTTCCAATGAAGGTGTTGGCAGGACCATGCTCCATCTGAAGATTCTGGGGATGAACCCCTCTGGGCTTTTCCCAACTCTTGGTAGCCAGAGACATTCCTTGACTTGTGGCAACACAACTCCAACCTCTGCCTCATGCATTTACTTATAGCCTTAAACATTATAGTTTACTCTTTTAATTATAGTCACTCACAAACAATTGGGCATTAATTCTTGACATGTGGACTTCATATAACAGTGTGTGCTGAAAAGTTCAAACTCAATTGAGTATAGAGACTTGGGGGTTGTCACTAGAAATGGTGCTTTAGTTTACCTGGTTTCTAAAGAACTGCTTTTGAGAGCTCTACAGAAGGGGACCCTTTCTTGCTGCTCCAAAATTGCATTCTCTTCTGTGAGGGCAGAAATCACCCAATCAAGATCTCTTTCAGAGGTCCCCACCCAGGCTGCATATTAAATCCCCCAAGAGCTTTTCAAAAAGACAGATGCTAAGCTTCTCTCCCCAGAGCAAGTGAATAATGTGAATCTCAGCAACACAGCCCAGGCATTCATACCTGCTTCTCTCATTACATGGCCACCTCCTCTGTGTGTCTCTGTTTTCTCTTCATATAAAGACACCAGGCATAATATATCTGGAGCCACCCCTAATCCGGCACGACCTTGACTAATTATATCTCCAAAGATCCTATTTCCAATTAAGGTCACATTCTGGGGTTCCTAGTGGATTTGAACTTTTGGGGAACATTCTACAACCCAGGATGCATCTTTGGGGTGAGAAATCTCTTTGCAACCCAGGACTGTTGGATCAGACTTGGCAGTGTGACTCCAGAGCCACATCCTGAAGCACTGTGCTCATTTTGATGTCTGCAGGACCACACTACATACACTAGGCATCATCACCAGATCAAGATCTCTTTCAGAGGTCCCCTGGTTCTTGTCCTGAGGAGCTGACAATCTACCGAACACAAACGAGACAATGAAGGAGAAAAAGCACGTCACTGAAATGTCTGTGTAGCCTTCTGATGCCATGGAAACTTAGCTATGATGTGATGGATGAGGGGCTGGAGCACCGTGAGCACTGGCAGCATCTGGGCAGGTTGGGAGGAAAGACCTGAGTGAAGGCAGAAACAAGGCTGGAAGAACAGGTTCTAGAAAGATGGGCATGCTGGAGAGTCACAGGAGACGGAGCGGAGGGTGGGGGCGGGGTGGAATAAGAATATTTAAGGATGTTTCAAAGACAAAGGGAAGGACTTCAGTTTAATTCAGAAGAAAAACCTTTAATAGGGGCCAAAATGATACCAAATGGTCTTAAAGACTCCTCTGGCAGAGGTGGGCAGGGCAAGCTAGAGCCTGGAAAAACTGAGTGCTGAAACTTCTTGACAAAACAGGTTTGTGTGTGTGTGTATCAACATGCAGGGGCATCGTGTTTACATCTCTTCCAGGACATTTTAACAATTTGCCTCAGAAAATAAGCCAACGATGCAGATGCTCTCTATGCTTTCATCCCCCACTAGGAGATTCCTCCTTACCACCAGCCCCCCAACACTCACTCGCTTCCCTCCTGACACCCCCTTGCATCCCAGCCAAAAGCTGAATGAATAGAAAGGTGAGAGGAAGAGAAATAAAAACGCCTGCAGGAACAGCCAAAAAAAGGCAGCCAAGACATAAATCACCTTTGCACCGCTCGCAACAGGCTCCCCTCTGCTTGATGGCCAAGGCACAGTCTCTGGACAACACTGGGCACTTCTCTCTCTTACAGGTCACTTCCTTGTTCTAGGCAAAAAAAAAAAAAAAAAAGACACATTTGAAATCAGCTTCAAACAGAATCCCCAGAATCCTAGCACACAGTTGAGCGTTTCCCAGCTTCCCTCTTCCTATCTTGCCTTCATCTTCACGAGACAACTCTGTGATTGCCAACGAGATTTTGCTCTTTCTGGAGCGGGTATATCCATCCAGGAACAGACTGAGATTAGAGGCAGATGAACAGGATGGAAAGTCCCTTCTTGACCAGCCAATTTAACATAGATAACCAAACTCTGAGAGACAGAAGCTTTCTTTTGCTCTACCATTTCTTTCTGGTACACACTAAAGAAATGATAATATTTGTGTAAATCATATTTTGCCCATTGGGCTACCTGGGCCAGGACTGCATTGTGAGAACAAAAATATTTGCACACGGCCGTCCAACTATCCTTAATAGTAGAGTGCATTAAAATGCAGCAATCTAAAGTTCCAACTCAAATAATGACAAAGTTGAGTATTGAATCGGCTCAGTAAGAGAAAAAATAATATTCCCCATGCCAAGCAGAGACACAGGCATCAGTGTTTTATAGCTGTGGGACAGCTGTACTATATTAGCACTTATGCTAATGAAAGTGTAGTGAGTATTTGCATCTTGTTTTTATCCAGAAAGGTTAGCTGTTAAAATGACTTTAAGATCCAAACATGATGCATTACCTGTTTGCAGAACAAGATGTACATAAACCAAAAATACTATGTCACAACACTTCCACAAGACTGGGACTGGAAAAATGTCTACTAAGTGCTAGGTGAGTAATCATTCTTATTAAACTCCTGGGAGATAAATATCATCACTCTCTCATTTATGCACAGGAAGATTGCTGTTCCAAGTAGCTCTATTACTTTTTGAAGATCATATAACTTTGCAGTGGTAGAGGTGGATTTCAAAATTGAGCTCACAAACGTACACAAGGCCCACCTCCTACCCTGAGTCAAGGCTGGAATGACCACGTTCATCGCCTGATTTGGGGACAGACTAGAGAGGAGCAACTGACCGGCTCTCTTACCTCAAGATGAACACTCTTGGAACATGTGCAGGAGACATGTGCAGGAGACTCAGCCCTGACAAAGACCTTGGGAAGATTCACAAGTGTACCCAGTGGTCTTCAAAGTCAAGAGACTAAAGAAGATCTCTCCAGTTCTATTCTAGCACCAAGGAGAGATGTAAGGAGTGTCTATAAGAGTTTGAGTGTGTGTGTGTGTGTGTGTGAGAGAGAGAGTGAGAGAGTAGGTGGGGAGGGATGGTATGTTGGGGACTGGGAGTCCAAGTTCAGCCTATACACCAAATTGCAGCTCTAAATCAGTGCTAAGATAAAACAAGTGTCTACTAAATACACCTATCATTTAGTAGACACTTGCTACAGTCTCAATCTTGCTGTTGTGACATAGTATTTTTGGTTCACATGCATTTTGTTCTACAAACAGGTAATGCATCATGTTTGGATCTTCTCAAAGTCATTTTAATGGCTAACCTTTCCAGATAAAACCGAAGATACAAATGCTCACCACACTTTCATTAGCATAAGTGCTAATATAGTGCTTCTCTCCAGTCCCCTGGGAGTTGCAGAGCCTCTCAAGGCGCTCCCAGGGTCTAATTCGAAAATGAATCCAGACTGTCATCTCCTCCCTTTATGAATGAGCAGAATCCCTGAGAGTGCCAGAACTCCACACTCTCCAGCTCACCCATCACCTCTCCCCTAGAGTGAGGTACATGGAGCCTGGGGATGGGTGGGCCCCGCCATCCCAACAGCTCCGTTCTACACGGTCTTGTTGTCTCAGTACCCTGATGGCTTTGCAAGGCCACTGAAGCATGGGAATAATGAGCCCACCCCAACCAATGTTGCTCAAACATTCCCACTGGATGCCACACACAGAAAATGACCATCATTTCCAAGGCCAATGGTAAACACTGTGACGGGGTCATCCCAGGATTTGCCTGGCCACTGAAAGCGTGAGCATCAGTCTTCAGCCATTGTACCCATTCCTGCAAGGCTGGTAGACAGACTTCTAGTTTTCTCATTTACTGATTATTGGTGTCTGATCAGAAGGTGTGGTTGAGCTGAGTAATCCAGTCTCCTTTTCTTTCCCCATTTTTGGCATCTGTTATGTGATAAGAGTTCTCATAGAGAATCTCACCAACTCCTTAAAACACTATGAGGCAGTGATTCTTACCCTGGGCTGCTAATCAGAACCCGTGTGCAGTTCTTCAGAAAGCCTGGCACTGTCTCCCAGCTCCTGAAACTCAGATCTGATTTCTCTCAGGACCAGGCTCCCCAGATAATTCCAGTGTGCAGCCCAGGCTGAGAACCACTGCCATGAGAAGAGTGTTCTTCCTGCCTGCAAGACCTAGGTGGGCTCAGGAGCTGTCCACAGTCCCAGAGTGAATGGCTGACTCCAACCTGAACCCAGATATCCTGGCTCTGAGCCGGGCAAAGCTCCTTCCCTCGCTCTCTCTGTTTCATAATAAAGGTGGCATCATGATTCACTGTCAGTCTCAACCCTGTGATTTATGTTCATACTTTCTTCTTAAATTACAAATGTAATACATAGTTATGGTCACCTTTCAAACTAAAGGAGTATATTTTTTAAAAAATTATAGTGCCCTTTAACCACCACCAAAGTAATCAAGAACATTGATCAGGTATATACGCTGCTCGGCATGATGAACACTGACTCAGTTTCGCAAACAGCAGTTACACAAAACCATAGTTTTGATACCAGATGTCCCCAACCAAGGCATTACCTCAGAGCATCTGTTAAATCAGCTTTATGCATTCAGCACACCTGGCTTCTGCCTTAAGGAAAAGGCACCCCCAAGTACATCTCCTCTCTAAAAGGAAAACTCCTTAGACACAAGGAATTAAAAATTCTAAGGGTAGTCAGAGTGCATGTGAAGTCAAAATTTGGGATCTAATGAACAGGAAGAAACATACTCTTACATGTCAGAACTCTGCTAAATTAGAAACCCAGCAGGCAGTCAAAAACCATAGATCCAAGATCCATAATAAATAGCTTGTAATTACAGTTCAGCACAAAAGTTATTTCAACCAGATGGTTTGTAGATTCACATCTGGAATTTTTTGTGTACACACACACACACAGAACAAACCTTAACCTTAGCTGTAGGTTTAGTGAGTTTTTCCCCACTTCTGATAACACTTGGGAGGTTTTTATTTTCTACCAAGGGTCATGTTGGTACAGAGCTGCCAGATCTGATCATTTCCCTGTTGTCTGGTTGCGTGGATGCAGAGCACAAGCTCAGATTCCCAGGCTCTCCAAGAAACAAAGAAAAACTTCAGAGAATCACTGGTGAAAGGCTGATTCCTCCATCCCCTTAATTGAGTCCAGCAGCTACAGAGTAAATTCAAGCACAGGTTAATTAAGACCACTCACTTTGCTTTCCCTGATTTTGCCAAAGGACAAAAACACTGGTCTTCAAGCCAGCTGCTCTGGTAAGAAGGGGTACACACACAAAGACGTACCTTCAAGACTCCCTTTCCATTGGCCACCTCACCACACGTGCACCAAGTGTGCTCTGCTCTTACTCAAGATCACGGCTCATTCAGTTCCTTTTTTCATTCAAGAAATGTTTTCTGTTACTGATTCATGCTTACCGAACACTTTCTATGCATCAGGCTCTGTGCTAAGAGTTGCATATGCATTATTTCACAAAAAAAATCCACATCACCCCCATTTTATAGCTAAGGAACCAGAGTTAGTCAGCTTGCCCAAGCCCCACAAAAGGCAGATCTGGAATATTGGTTTGGCCCAAAATTTCGTTCAAGTTTTTCTGTAACATCGTATGGAACATTGGTTGGGGTAGGCTCATTATTCCCATGCTTCAGTGGCCTTGCAAAGCCATCAGGGTACTGAGACAACAAGACCGTGTAGAAATAGAGCTGTTGGGATGACGGGGCCCACCCATCCCCAGGCTCCATGTACCTCACTCTAGGGGAGAGGTGATGGGTGAGCTGGAGAGTGTGGAGTTCTGGGACTCTCAGGGATTCTGCTCATTCATAAAGGGAGGAGATGACAGTCTGGATTCATTTTCGAATTAGACCCTGGGAGCGCCTTGAGAGGCTCTGCAACTCCCAGGGGACTGGAGAGAAGCACTATATTAGCACTTATGCTAATGAAAGTGTGGTGAGCATTTGTATCTTCGGTTTTATCTGGAAAGGTTAGCCATTAAAATGACTTTGAGAAGATCCAAACATGATGCATTACCTGTTTGAAGGCATGCACTTAAATGCTGCACCAACTATTTCCCAGGCATTCGGGATACTAACAAGAACTAAAGAACATCACAGTTCCAAGGCCCCAGGGGAGACTGGTGCCTTGCAGGTGGTTCCACAAACGTGAAGTGAGCGCACTGACAAGAGCTGAATAACTCCAAGGTGCTTTGTCATCACCAACCATGAGAAGGTCCACAAACACCAGCTTCTTTCTGATAACAAAGAAAGATGCACTATTTTGGACATGGATAGTTATCTGTGCCTATCACATCGCTGATGGCTAGGCTCATATCTCCAAGTAAATCTTCCCCAAGATTTCAGCTTGAATTTGACTCTTCCCAAATCTACGCCACAGAAACGGTGGTAAAAATGCACTGGAGGAAAATGTCAGATTTTTAAAAACCCAACCTAGCCCATGCCTAAGGATAATAAACCTCATCACATTTCTCATTCTCAGCCTCTGTCTCCCCATGTTTTCCACTTTCTAGGGTCAGCAAGCCTGTCATTTACCTGTTGTCAAAGGCATCTGTTTGCATTAATGCCTTCTTTTGGAAAGACCAAATATATCAAAACTCAAAACAGCCTCTGGAGGCACATGAAATGAAGTGCCAACAAACAACATTAAAGAGGGGCATAAGGAGTAAAAAGGAAAAAAAAATTACATGGCTGGCAACAAAGCTCTATAAGGATGCAAGCCAAACCACAGCTCTGGCCACAGCCAAGTTCATACAGGACTCCCCCAGCTGGCTTGCTGTGTCTAAGATGTGCCACTAGATGGCAGCACAGAGTACCCTGGGCTTAGAAATGTGGCCAGGAGACCTGCCAGTGCCTCCTGAGCATTTTTCAGTGTCTGGTGTGGAGGGAAATCATCTCTCAGTGATTTGGGCTGGGTGGGGAGACAGGAGGTTAGAGAAGACAGCAAATCGCCATGGTGAGAATTTCCTGTTTGCTTTTCTCAATGAGAAAAAAAAAGTTTTTGAGATGCTTTTTATTTCAAGCCAAAGTCTTGAAGATATTTTTTTTTCTAAGATTCTTCCAGTCCCAATCCTATTATGGACTATGGAAAGTATTACCTGATCTTTCATTTATATTTAAAAATAATAATGAAATAAAAATCTGGAGAAGAAAACACAGCAGCTGATATGATAGAACAATCCGGGAGAAATGTCAACTGGCAGATGCTGTATTTCTAGACTATGAAATGGCAACACACATTTCTTGAAATAAGAAGGAAAATGAAAATACTGGGTGCCTTGCCTGCTGATCCTCCCTGTGATTAGCTATATTAGGAAGGTGGCAGACCTAGAAGGTGGCATCTAGAAGATGGTGTGATTTTTCCCTCCATTCTTGTCTTCTATGAAAGCAAAGCCTGCCTTGGAGGCAAACAGCTGTCATTTGGCGAACTCACAAATTCTAAGTGCCAGATCCTTTTTCAGAAAATCAGGAAGGCTGTGAAGTTGTAATATTTTTTTCTGCCCCAAATGAACAACAAAATATGTCAATAAGGTACATGGGCCAGGTAGTATCATTAGAGGGGATAAATAGGTAGAATTTTCTTTCCTAAATTAGAAACTCTCCAGACTACCAAAAGACAAAAACACTGGTTTCCAAGTCAGCCTCTCTGGTGAGAAGGGGAACACACAAAGCCGTGCCTTCAGGACTCCCTTTCCACTGGCTGCCTTATCCCACAGGTAGTAAGTGTCCTCTGCTCTCAGTGGAGTCTGGAGTCTGTCCCCGCCAGACTACCCTGCCCTTACCCTGCATGTGTGCACATGCTCTGTCATTTGATCACTGTAGCCTTATTTAGGGAGGGATGGAGCCCCTATTAAAATACAGATATCTATGGGGCTAGGTTCATACTGATTCTGACTAAGGCGTTCCCTCTGTCATCAGCTCCAGTCAGGGCACATATGTCTAGGACAGTGACTTGGAGAAGGAGAGGAGTGGCAGTTCTAAAGTAGCCAAACCAAAGATATGGTCCATTTGCCACTGGACCCAGTGCTGTGGCAGGGAGAAAGAAACCACGTAGCAAGCTTCCTTTCTATGCTCCAGAAATCTGGAGGAAACAAGACACCAGACCTGAGCAGGATCACACAGTACTGCAGTGTAACCTCTGGCCCCAAGTGAGAATCACAGAAGAGAACTCCACCTTGACTCAAAAGCCATCGCGGATGGTGAGCACAAATAAGACACTTGGACCCTTAATCAAATCCTCTTTATTAGAGAACTTGTTTGAAGTGCACAAACAGTAGTGTTTCACTATTTGAGAGTCTTAAAATTGCTCACAGAGGAAATTTTTTTGAGGGATACAGGTGTCTTCTGTCAAGTTTCCCAAGGAAGAAGGTGATCCAACATGAGCGCATGTATTCTCCTTGGAATTCCAAGTCTTCATGCACATGTAGTCAAAGAGGTCAACTTTTCCTTGAAGTGCCCCATTGTAACCCAATTTCAGCCCCACAAGAAGCAACAAGGAATTTTACGGTACTTTTGTACACCGGTCACAATTTCTCCTAGGCAATGTTATAAAACGTCTCATAAACAGAAGAATAATACTTCATGTTTACATAGCACTTTTCTTCTGAAGAGCTCTGCAGACATTATTTCATTCATCCTCAAAGGTTTCCTAAGATTTGCAGACGGAGGAATAGCACACAATGAAGTTAAGTGTCTCAGGCCCCTCAAAGAGCTAGCTAGCAGTGAACTTGGGAAGAAAATCTGGTTCCCAGACTGGGATTAAGGGGCCAGCCAGGGAGGTTAGTTGCTAAGGCACAGCATTAAACTTTACGAGTGTATCATATTAAAATTAGGTTAGCTCCTACATGACTGTTGAGAGTTTAGGACTAGATTAGTATGTAGTTGAGCGAGTCTGGAAATTTTCTGGAAAGTCAGGCCACCTGGGTCGGACATGTGAGGTCCCCTGCCCTGTTAAAAAGATGCCATAGAAGAGATGGGTCAAAACTCAAATAAACATACCTAACTGCAAAAATTACAGTTCTAGAATGCAGAGTTACAGACAGAAACTGAAAGAAAAGACCCAGGGGGGATAGGTATCATTGATACCTGGTTTTGATCACTGAAAAAGTGAAGTGATTCCCTCTCCAGAACATACAATCTGGGGAAATCCTCCAAGCTAGCATGAGCCTCCGAGAGGAGACAACACAAGTTTGTACCTGCTCCAGCCGGACTCCTCTGGATAAAATCTGTTCTTAATCTCTCAGAAAAGAATCAGTGGAAGGTGAGGCAGACTGAGATAGCTCAGTGGTTGCCAATGGCAGTAGTAAACTCGATCGATGATTTATTATTTTAATTAAGCTTGGACTTGCTTGTTCTTTGTTACTGACAGTACAACTGACTTCTCCATAACTCTTGCACCAAAAGAGCTAAGAGGAGGGGGAAAAAAAAGGCAAATCGGTCCACTCCAAAGCCTTAGTGTACAAGTACGAGGCTCCAGGGCTGCAGGCCATGTTTCTCAGCTCAATGAACTTTGAAAACACACCAACACAACCATTTTTAAGGTGAAGAAAGTGTGTTCAATAGGGAAAATGAACCAAACTTCCCAGCCAAGAGAATGGTTTCCCAACATTTCTCTTTCCCAACTGAGCGAGGTCAGTAGAAGAGGCTGGACACATCCAAGGTCAGTAGAGGTGAGGGGTGTCAATGGCCCTTGCTGTTAATGTAAAGTAACATTTCCAGATTTTTCTGAACGCCCCAACATCCACCACTTTTGCAAATGCCTTCACTATCAAAAGCCAGAGCTGACCTATCTCTAACAAAATTCTATGAAGTGGCAGTAATAGTTTTCCAGGCAGGTTGCTGAACTATTAAGAATAATAGCGCCTGACATTTATAGAAAATCTATTATTTGCTAGATTGTGCTGAACATGCTTTGTGTATTATGTCCTTTTTAACCCTCACAACAAACCTAAAGAATGCACTGATTTACCCATATTTTATGGGTAAAGCTGGGGCTCAGAGAGTTTATTTTTTATTAGTTCTTATTGGAATGCAGTTACTTTACAATGTTGTGTTAGTTTCTGGCTGTACAGCAAAGTGAATCAGTCATCCGTATACATATATCCACTACTTTCAATTTCCTTCCCAATTAGTTCACCACAGAGCATTGAGTAGAGTTCCCTCTGCTATACAATAGGTTCTCCTTAGTTATCCATTTTATATGTAGTTGTGTATATTCAGAGAGGTTAAAAGGCTCACCCAGCTCTACATAGCTGCAGCAGAGAGTCAAACCCAGGTCTCGCTGAAATCAGAGTCAGTGATTTCATCGCTATACCAGCTTGCCTGGTTTAGAGGTTAAGATGAGCCATCTCTTCCTTGCAGCCAACACATTTAAATGCGTGCCATCGTTAAGCACTTCCCCATTTTAAGACCATTACAAACCTTAGTTTATGATTCTGTTTTGAACACAAGAGTAAAAATAGTGCCTTTTAGAAAAAATAGATTAAGTCTCTGACTTAAAAACTCAAAACAAGTGTCAGTCTCTCAGTGTCCTGTCATTTGCAAGTCAGACCAGAGCCTGGACCAAAATCCTCCAAGTCCTCTGGTTTCTTTCGTGATTTGGGAGCACGGGGACAGAGTGTTCCTCTCCCAGGAGGCTGGCAGCATCCCATAGCCATACTTTTGGAGTCTTTACGTGAAAGCATCTTGCAAGAATATAGTTTTGGAGACTTAATGTGAAAGCATCTTGCAAAACATCTCACCATTCATTGCACTCCATCTGGGAGTGTTATTCTTTCTGCCTCTAGTCTAGGCTCAGCAAGCCTTTACCCCAGAGACCTGGACCCTGGCAAAGGCGGCCTTCCCCGGCCCAGCTAACGGCTCAAACTCTGAACAAAGCTGCCCTTGAAGCCCAGCCATTTAAAAGACTTTATGAAGTCCACTGGGGCCCCCCGATTATTTTGCAACAAGTCATATCCCATGAAGAAATTCACTTCTCTGCAACACAAAACAGAGGGAGATTAAAGAAAAAGGCATAGGGGGTGCAAGGGGCTGGAGAAAAGAAGTAAGACCCCCTGTTGTTCTGTCTGGCCAGAATCGTGTCTTTTAGTGCCCATATCCTCTACCAGGACGATGTTCTGATGATATATGGCCCTAATACATCACGAAATGACAGTATTCTCCTGATACTGTACCTTGAAAATATGACACGTGCCAGCAGAAGCAGCGGGGGATTAATAAGGAGGCCCTTTTTATATTTAACTTACCTAACATTTCAATTCTATTTTAATGGGCTTTAGTTTGTTGGGGGGATTGTTTAGGGGTCCTAAGCTTTTTAAAGAGTTAGGTCTGGCTTTTTTGTGGGGTGGGGGGGCACCTTTTCAAGGACCTCTCAGAACAAAGAGAAACAGGCCATTAGACTGTCCCAGCCACTCAAGTACAGCTCTGATTTAAAACAGGGCAGTGTCAAACAGCTTCTCATTCTGTTTAATCATATTTTGAAATAGAACCAAAGCATTAGAGAAGGCAGAAGACAAAAGAAATAACCACCAAATAAAAATAGTAGCCCAAAGAAAGTAGCACTGCCTGGTTTTTATTAGACTGTACATCGTATAAGCAAGGGATCTGCTGGCAGCACCACATTAATGTAACTGGAATGGACTGAGCACAAAGCAGCCAGTGACTGAGTGCAGGGCACCCTGTCACAGATGCAGCTCTGGGACACCACTCAGGCTCCTAAAAGCAGACTGGAAAATCAGAGGGTGGACTGACTGCGTCCTCTTCTACCAGAGAACAGGAGCCAGACATGTGACCTTAAAGGAGTGATTGTCAGCATCCTTTATGTGGTTCACATTCCCAAGTCAAATGATAAATCTATGTCAAATTTTAGATAGTGTATTAAAAAGGAAAGACATCACTTTGCTGACAAAGGTCTGTCTAGTCAAAGCTATGGTCTTTCCGGTAGTCACGTACAGATGTGAGAGTTGGACCATAAAGAAGGCAGAGGGCCAAAGAATTGATGCTTTAGAAAAATGGTGCCGGAGAAGACTCCTGAAAGTCCCTTGGGCAGAAAGGAGACCAAACCAGTCAATCTTAAAGGAAATAAACCCTGAATATTCATTGGAAAGACTGATGCTGAAGGTGAAGTTTCAATACTTTGGCCACCTGATGTCAAGAGCTGACTCACTAGAAAAGATCCTGATGCTGAGAAACATTGAAGGCAGAAGCAGAGGGGGGCATTAGAGGATAATATGGCTGGATGGCATCACCTATTTAATGGACATGAACTTGGGCAAACTCTGGGAGATGGTGAGAGACAAGGAGGCCTGGCGTGCTGCAGTCCATGGGGTTGCAAAGAGTCGGACATGACTTGGAGACTGAACGACAGCAACAATTCCTGAGTTTACCTTTTTCTCCTCAAAATCAAAAGGGATTCAAACAGCTGGGATGCAGGATGAAGTTGGGGCTACAGAGAAAGCATCCACAGACTGCCACTATGGGAAGAACTCATCGCTTCCCAGGTAGAAGGGGAACAGAGGCTGCAAAGGACACAGTCTTGTGCACAAGTGGCCCAGTTGCCTTTCCCAGTATCTTTGACTATTTTACATTACGGGCGCCCTTCAGCACATGACAAGTAATAAATGAGCTTTTTCTCTGACTACCTCTCCTAAAACACAAAAAAAGGGAGGGGAGTGAGATTCTAAGAATATTTTTATGCCTTTTTGGTGAGTTCTTTTGAACTAGCAAGAAGATGGGGCGTCCAACCCCAACAACCAGTGGGATCTTCATCAGAGGGCATCATCAGAGGCATCAGCCAGGCTTCTCGGTCTTGGGACCAGGTGCTGCCTAGGCCAGCAGGGGCACTGGAGGAAGCAAGGTATGAGGGTTCAGGAGTTAAAGACAACAAGAAAATCGGAGTCACTTCCATGGGAAAGCTCTTGATATGGTGTTAAGGAAGGCTACCCAGAGATATTATTTCAGCAGCCCCCTTTCTTACTCGCCACAATATAACAAGCTGGGCTCCCTGGCTACCTAAAGAAACTGCAAACTCAAGGGACCCTTTTAATTGTACACATAGATGATTGTCTGGGCAATGGAGAGTGAACACATCCAAAACATGGAAACTGAGTGAATGAATGTCTTAGGCCCCGGCCGTGTCCTGCCAGGGTGTTTGGTGGTGACAAACCACTTCTCAAGACCAGCTTTGGAGGGCTGTCACCCTCTTTCAGCAGGTATCTCTGCCTGCATCTTCTGACCACAGTGAGTGGGACTCACCAGGTCCGCATTTGCCCCTCATTCCTGTGGGTCAACAGCAAGCCACCGAGCTGATTTTTCACAGCAGAGAACAGAAGATTTTCCACAGGTTGCCCATGAAAGTCCACATGCTGGGGGAGCTACAAAAATACCTAACCTTGACAAGTAAATGGAGCTGACATCACAGGGAACAGGCAGGGCAGAGGAACTGCTCACAGCCCATCTGTCATCTTGACAAAGTAACTTTCTGGTCACTAGTGAGACACTTTTAAAGACATCTGTACAATTGACCTTGACCACCAGCAATCACAGAGGCTTTCAAAGGGACCCCTGGGATAGCAGGCGTTAGAGCTCGTTCCTGCCGTCCTGCCTGCGGATAACGGTGAAGGCTGTCTGATGTATCAGGTGCTGGAAACATCCTTGCTCCTGGACTATATTCACTCTGGTGCTGAGGGCAGAGGGTGTCCAGTTAGCCCAAGGAATGTCAGGCAGAGCAACAAGGGGACAGAAGCCCTCTGGCCAGATGGAAATTCACAAAACGGAGAAAGTGAGTCTCAGACAGCATCCCTCATCCGAAAGCAAGCATGTGAGCTGGGGATGGTCTGACTCATTCACCAGGGCCATTAACAGCCTGTTCTCGTCACCAAGTCTTCCCCAAGGGCCACATGCAGATGTCAGAAAGAACTGGAGAAGCCACAGATTTATTTCATTGGTTTAGAATGTAATTGTAATTCACTGGCTTCCACTTTCAAACTCATGAAACAATCAATGAATGCCAATTTTGCATATAATCCATTTCTGATTAAGGTGTTATGAAGAAATAAAAGTGACTGGTCACCCATAAAACACCATTAACATAAACTTGTTGCTAAAAGGACTCACGACGCATGCTTCATTTTAAAAAAGAAATGATTGGCCATGATTATTTCCCTTCGCCACTGGTTTCTCTTAAGGATTTCATCTTAAGACAGCTTCTCTGAAGCTTTAACATCTAAAATAAGACAAAAATGTCAACAGAAGACAAACGGCCTTTAGAAAATGTGACATCGTGGCCACAAACTTGGGTTTTTTCTGCAGGCTAAATGTTGGCTCCACAAATTCAAACCTATCTGACTGAAAATGCGTGAGTTTGTTTAACAGATATTGTTGAGCCCCTGTGGTGGGCCAGGCACTGTGCCAGGTTTTTGCTGAGAACAGAACATATGAATCAGATCCATCCTTTGCCCTGGAAGAGATTCCAGTCCAAGAGGGAGAGGGGCCAGAGCACAAACATGGCAGAAGCACCTCACATGTTGCAACATGAGTGGATGCAGGGCAGTCATGAGTTAGTTCAGAAGAGGCAAAGGTCCGTTTCAACCTAACTCCATTGCCATAAAGCCCCAGAGATCATTCTAACCCTCCTGGTTCTTCAGACCGTACATGCGCCCCTGAATGAGCCTCCAAAAAGTTTTGTTATACAATTCTCTCACTGAGACAATTCGATCTACCTATATTAGACCCTTGGGATCTGACAACCCACAAAAGGAATCTCCTTCAATGATGCCATTCCAGTGCCCTCCAAAGTAGGTGCAGCAATATGGCTGGGCACCACCAACAGAAAAGCAGCCCATCTTATGCATATTATGGGAAATCCTTTGTCACTTTTCTCTTGCTCTATGAAACTGTAAAGTTTAACACCCTTTGCTAGTCTTTCTTCCATCATATGTTTTAAGTAAATTGTAAAATACCAACATACTGAATTTTAATTTACATTCCAAAACCAATCATTATTATGTCACCAAGAATAAGCAGTAACACACTGTGTGCCGTGCTCAGTCACTTCAGTCGTGTCTGACTCTTTGCAACCCTGCAGCCTGCCAGGCTCTTCTGTCCATGGGACTCTCCAGGCAAGAATACAGGCATGAGTTGTCATGACCTCTTCCAGGAGATCTTTTCTTGTTCCAGGGAGGGACTGAACTCGCCTCCCCTGCATCTCCTACATTGCAGGTAGATTCTTTAGCACTGAGCCACTGGGGAAGCCCATGAGCAGTAATACTTATTTTTAAAACCACTTCTCTAAAGCACACATTTTATTTTCCAGTTATTATTGCTTATTTTACTATGATTTTAGTTGGTTCATTGGAGATAGCTTTTCAGCTTTGTCTGTGTATTGGTACAATTTCCCCACCATCTGACTTGATACATGGAGTAACGTGAGCCATGAATATGGCAAGCTGTCAATATAGAAAAAGCAGAGTTTAGAGTGGAAAGGAAAATACATAACTTATCCTTGAGGAAGAGAATGAGTTTTATCTTCAAATTACTAAATCAAAAGATTAAAGACAACTAATTGAATTAATTAAAAACTAATTAATTCAATTTAATTGAACCAAAAAATTAAATTTAAATAAATTAAACACGGCATATACTTAGTCATCCAACAGGTATGCTCTGGAGGGGACCAGCGCTGGAGGGGCCAGCAGTGGTCCAGGCCCGGGGATATAGCGTGACTGGGAGAGTCCACAGCCTCCAGAGCTGTGGAAGGGAGACCTTCAGGAAACAAAGATGTGCGAGATACAAGGGACACTGATGAGGCTATGGAGAAAACGAAGCAGGACAAGGGAACAGAATGACAGGCTGTGTACTTCAGAGGTGAGGGGTCAGAAAAAAAGGCCCTCAAATAAGAAAGCATTTCTCCAGAGGCCAGAATGAAGAAATGAGAATGTGTAACTATACTGGATGGGACTTCCCTGGTGGCTCAGTGCTAAAGAATCGCCTGCCAATGCAGGAGATGGGGTTGGGTCCCTCGGTCAGGAAGATCCCCTGGAGAAGGAAATGGCAACCTGCTCCAGTATTCTTGCTGGAGAATCCCATGGACAGGGGAGCCTGGAGGGCTACAGTCCATGGGGTTGCAAAAGAGTCAGACAGGACTTAGTGACTGAACAACAACAACAAATATATTGGATAAGTGTGTTCCGGGGACGGGAAAGAGCAGACACCCTTGTTAAGAGGGAGCTGGAGATCATGCAAGAGTAGCAGACCAAAAGAGGAGGATGCTCTGGGAGGTAGAGTCAGGGACAGCATCAGAAGGCAGATCCTGCAGGCCTTGTAGTTAGACTTCAGACTGCAGTCCAAGTCAGATGAGAAATCACTGGGGGAATTTTTGTAAATAGGTCAAAAATAATTGGATGTATACGTTTCAATGGCCACTGCCTGATAATGTATTGTCCAGAGGCAAAAGTGATCATGAAGATAGGAATTAGCAGATACATTGTCAAGGTTTTGCCATCAAGATATGCTAGTAGATCGAACATATGATATAAGAGAAAAATGAACTCAGGACATCATGGTTGATCCCTGAAAAGATGGACCAGTGCAACTGATACTGCCGGCCGGAAGAAACGGGATTTGGAGGAGAGGTGGAAAATGAAACCTCTGCTTGGGCCATTTTAAGTCTGAGATGCTTCCTAGCATCTACGTGGAGAGGCCGAGTAGGCATTTGAATTTATAAGCCTACCCTTGAGGGGTCAGGGCTTTCCCAGTGGCTCAGTGGTAAAAGAATCCACCTGCAATGCAGGAGTTGCAGAGATGCAGGTTCAATCCCTGGGTCAGGAAGATCCCCTGGAAGATCAGGAAGATCCCCTGGAGGAGGGCATGGCAGCCCACTCCAGTATTCTTGCCTGGAGAATCCCATGGACAGAGGAGCCTGGCAGGCCACAGTCCACAGGGTAGCAAAGTGTTGGACGTGATTGAAGCAACCTAGCATGCATGCATGCCTTGAGGGGTAAGGGAGCTGGGACCACAAATGTGGGAACTTTCAGCATATAGATGTTTTTAAGCCATGAATTTATATAAAAATCACCTAGGGAAGGAGTATAAACAGAGAGAATGTTTTGATCAAATCCTGGGGCCCTCCAATATATAAAGTTCAACAAGATAAGGAAGACCCAGGATAAAAAGGTCTAAGAAAGAGTAGCCAAATCAACATAATTCTTATAAACCCATAGAGAACTCTATATGTGTGAGTCTTTATACACACATGCATGTGCACACACACACACACCCCTCAGGCACTAAGGCCCATGACCGTATAAGATCACTGGTTCAGACTATTATATTAACCCAGTGACCACCAGAGGTCACTTTCTCTCAGCACCTGCCACTATGTCAGATACCTACCAACCAAGATGCCTCAGCACAGCTGTCAGTGTGGCTATTTAAGGCTCATGAGAGAGCTACTGCTGGCTACTCCTTGCTGCTGCTTCTGCTAAGGCACTTCAGTTGTGTTCGACTCTGTGCGACCCCATAGATGGCAGCCCACCAGGCTCCCCCATCCCTGGGATTCTCCAGGCAAGAACACTGGAGTGGGTTGCCATTTCCGTCTTCAATGCATGAAAGTGAAAAGTGAAAGTGAAGTCGCTCAGTCATGTCCAACTCTTAGCGACCCCGTGCACTGCATCCCACCAGGCTCCTCTGTCCATGGGATTTTCCAGGCAAGAGTACTGGAGTGGGGTGCCATTGTCTTCTCCAGCCACTCCTTACCCTAGTGCTAATAACTACCATGCCTGCCAAGCTACTTCTCCGAGGGAACAGACTCTAGCTCAGGAAAATGCTGATTGCCTAGAAGACCTAAGAACACCAAGGAAAAGGTCTAGAACCTGTGTCCTAAGGGAGCTAGGACCCAACAGAGACCAGTAACCAAATGCTAGGCAAGTGTTAGAGATGAGTTTGGGAGTAAGAGAACATTAAACCCCTAGGACTTGAAAAGGAAAAGGAAAACCCGCCATTTTAGGTTTTTCTTCTCAGTTGAACTAAGATCTAAAATCAAATCCCTGGAAAGAACAGAGCCCATAGTCAAACCCTACTTTCAATTTCTGATCCTAACAAACATGGCTCAGAGCTGGGAGTATGAGTGATCTCATCTACGGCAGAATAAATAGGACTCAGGGATCTAGGGAAGTGGCTTGCGCTCACAGGCAGGCACTGGCCAAGAAGCAGGGAAGCCAAGACCCCAGAACCACCTTGGAGCGCATTCTGAAAGTGAGCAAGAAGCAGAGAGCAGCCGGCGGAGAAGCTAGAGCTGAGGATATGTTGCAACTTTGAGATTTGTACTCCTCTCTGTCCTTTCAACATCATATTTCTTCCCACATACTTGAAGGCCGTCAACATTCCCCTGGGCATTCTGTCCACCAGGTTAAATGATATCAGCACACCATCATTAGTGAATAATATTTACTAAACCCCGACCTGGGTGTTTGACACTGCTCTAGCTAGTGCTTCAGTTATTCCCAGCCATCTTTTTCTCGACCACTTCATCATTATCACAAACGGCTCTCCTCTGGCCTCCACTGACTCTTCCAACTCAGTTGATGTCAGAGAGCTCCCCACTGGACAGTCCATCCCTCAACTGTCTGGTCCACGTGGGGTGTGCAGGAAGCACCACCACCCCACTGTAATTGTTTATGTATTTCATTATTGGGCTGGAACCAAGAATTAAAAACTGAAACTGAGAAAAACAAGACACAAAACTTGGAGAGTGGTGACATCATGGAAACGCTAGGCTAATAACAGAGAAAGAAAATAACATGGTTAAAAAAATAATAAAGATGGAAATGATAAGGGTGGAACCCTGGAACAATAGAAGGCCGGACTAATTTAAAATTTTTTTTAAAAAAGGGATTCTCATTAAAAGTATGTAAAATAGCAACATGACCAGAATTATGTGAAGGTAACACGAATCAGAACCTGTCAGCTTAACTTTTTACTCTCCTTGATCAGGGAGAGGAAAGTGTGGGCAGAAACTGGGTGCCATCAACAGAGCGGAAAGAACAAACATTTCCCAGAATGGGTCTGTTCCTGATGAGGAAGGGACCTGCTGGGCGGAAGCTGCCATCAGAAGGAAATAGCTCCCGTTACAGAGGTTTGAAAATGGAAGGGGTGGGGGTGGGGAACACCTCTAAATCCTGCTTCACCTGGCCCTCAGCTCTTACAGCTTGCCTCTGGCTCCTCCAGATGCTGCTGGATCCCAGCAAGTCTGTCATAAAACCCTGGCTGTTTTGTCAAATTGCTACATCTAGTTGACTCAGGCTGGAGAAGAAACAAACAAACGTCATATCAGCTTCACCCTGCAGCTGCTGCCCATCACAGAAAGATCACAGGAAACAGAGTGTATTCCTGTGGGAATCCGTCTCATGAGAAGGCTGGCAGCAACCCAGAGGGTCAGCCTGTCCCACCCAAAGGCGCCAGTGTCTACCTCACTGGACTACAAGGACTGTTAAAAACATAATTCCCAGGGAAGTTAGTTCCTGGGTCTCTCTCACTAGCCCCCTTGGGGTGCTTTCTCAACCCCTGTGGTCAGGAAGCATTCTGAGAGACATCTCTGTGGAGTCTACCCAGGATGGGTCTCGATTCCCATACTTGAATTGTAGCCCTGACTCTCACTGATTAGCGGTGTGAGCTTTGTCTTGTTTCACTTTTCTGAGCCTTCATTGTCTCAACTGTGAAACAGGTTTCTTGAGAAAGCCTTCTCTCCTTCACAGGGTGGCTTTGAGGAAGACGAAGGTCAGGCTATCCCCAATTTAAGAACATGGTATTGATTCATAAAATAGTTATTGAGACTTACAGAATGCAAGGTGCCATGCAAAATGTTTTCAGTGATGGTGAGAATCAGACACTATTTCTGCCCTAAAGAAGCCTAGAGTCCAGTAGGGAGACAGCCATGTGAATAATTAATGAAACTTCAGGGTAGGCAGGAATAAGGATTATAATATGAGAAATCAACATGAGGCTTCAAAGAACAAGTGACTAGTTCTGATCAAGTGACTAGAGGAGGCTTGAGAGAGGAGATGATACAAAGAGAAAAAAGTAGCACATCAGTAAAGACGGCTGATGTACAAGATAACTGCAAAGGTCCATAAAAATAACGTATGTAAATGAGTTGACCTGTGGATAAGTTTGGTACCAATAACAGAATCTCAAATGTACCTGACCACTAGAGAACATGTTGCTTCATTGGGGAACTGACCTATATTCATGGTTATATTCATATTTCCTTCTCTTTCCCCTAACCTCAGATGGGAGGTTTTTCAAATACTGGCTCCTGCATGGAGTCGCTGGATGAGGTTATTAAAAATGGAGATTCTTAAAAAAAAAAAAAAAAAGATGGTGATGCTGATAGTAATAGCAATTTAAAAAATGGAGATTCTTTGATCTCTGTCAGATGTATTGAGTCAGAATCTCTGGAATAGAACCTTAGAATCTGCATTTTTAACAAGCTCCCTGGGGGGGTTCTCATGTTCATTAAAACTGAGAGTCACCTCTGCTGGGGCCCAGGTGGGAGAATTCTTACCACTGACCTGTTAATGGCCTACAACTGTGTGAGAGAAGACAAGTCATCAGACCGCAGTGGGCAGGCAAGGAGGGAGGAGAGGCTGCCAGTGATGAGGACGCAACTGTGAGTCCTTAGCCACCAGCACGCAAAGCTCTGCTCTAAGGGTCTCTCCCAACATACATGCAACCTCTGGTTCAATCACATTTTCACACTTTTATTTGAGACTCTCTCATGAGAAAAAGTCATTGCAAACTAAATACATGACCCAAGCTTTACATCAAATGCCTACATGTACAATACATATTTACATGCAGCATACACATATGTCTGGAGAAGGCGATGGCAACCCACTCCAGTACTCTTGCCTGGAAAATCCCATGGACAGAGGAGCCTGGTGGGCTGCAGTCCATGGGGTCACGAAGAGTTAGATATGACCGAGCGACTTCACTTTCACTTTTCACTTTCATGCATTGGAGAAGGAAATGGCAACCCATTCCAGTGTTCTTGCCTGGAGAATCCCAGGGATGGGAGAGCCTGGTGGGCTGCCATCTGTGGGGTCGCACAGAGTCGGACATGACTGAAGCAACTTAGCAGCAGCAACAGCAGCATACACATATGTCATCCAGCACAGTCAAAGAATAATTTGTTCTGATTAATCAGATACTCCAACCAAGAGTTAATATCTATGGCCTGCATGAGTTCTTCAATTTTCAAAGAACTTGAAAGCAATAAAAGAGATCTAACTTCAAAACTATCTGGAACATAATTTAATCTCTTTCGTTCATGCAGGAAAAAAGTTTTTTTTTTCCAATCTCACAGCGCCTCAGGCCATTATTAACATAAATGCTCAGTACATATGTGCTGTGTTTAATAACCATCAATCATTCTCCTACTTCAGTCCTGCAGTTCGGTTCCCATGTTTCCTGCAGGTCACCATGTGCCCCTCTCCTTGGTACCAAGGTGAATGTTGTTTCCTCCCTTCCCCTCCCCCTCCACCATCAGAGGCATCCTGAGGATGTGCAGGAGAACCCATTAATTCAGAGCCGGGGGCTCAGAGATGAAGAGGGGTTATGTTTTACCATATCAACACATTTTATTTTTAGTTTGTGAAACCAGTGTCAGTTCACCCTGAATTTAAAGGTCCCCTCATTAAGATACACCAAAATAACCTGCCAGGATAAGTATCTCCAGTGAAAAATTCTCGAGGTGCTTAAAGTACATATTAGGTCAAACTGTAAGAAATTGTTGTTTTGATAGGTCAACACCAAATACCCAAAATCTGGAAGCTGTTTCTATAACTTGGCCCCCAAGTGGTGTGTAAAGTACTTTAATCAAATGTCTCTTTGCCTTTGCCCAGTGTACAGCTTTTACGAAACAGAAAAAAAAAATCACATATTTTAATAAATCCCAACTAGTTCCCTACACGCACACAAGAGAAAGGAGGTCACTGCTACCTGGTACGTGCTTATCCTAGGGGGAAGGAAGAAGCGCCAGTTCCTCCAGCAGACGCCACTTCGGAACTAATTAAAGACACCTACCCATAAAGCAGGCTCCTGCCCCCTTCCCTGCCATCCAACTATTCCCCAGACTCTGACTGAGTCACCTCTTAAGGGAAAGGAATTTCCGTCTGGGTGCTCACCTATTGTGCTAATGAGACTGCAAGTTGAGCTCTGGTGGGTACCACTGGGTACTGGAACCCCTGATTCACACATGCTTGAAAACAGGAAATCGCCTCATCTCAATTCTAACAGGCCCGATTCCCTCAAGGAGCATAAACCCAGGAACATGGCATAGCAGCTCTCAAGTGGGAGAATATCTGATTAGTCTTCCCATTCAGGAAAACAGCATCCCCCTGAGACCTAGAAACACCGGGATGTGAATGTCCTGATGCTACAGCTTTCACTCTATAAATCCACAACCCAGGAGAGACCCAGCAGGCTGAGAGCCTCTAGAATTCATGAATTTCTGAGAGGTACCAGGGCAGCGCATGTGTGCTAAGTCACTTCAGTTGTGTCTGACTCTTTGCAGCCCTAAGGACTGTAGCCCACAGGCTCCTTTGTCCATGGTACTCTCCAGGCAAGAATACTGGAGTGGGTTGCCATGCCCTCCTCCAGGGGATCTTCCCAAACCAGGGACTGAACCCATGTCTCTTACGTCTCCTGCACTGGCTGGCAGGTTTTTACTACTTATGCCACCTGGGAAGCCCACAGACAGTCAAACAGCACAGCAAGGCTCTCCTGAGGCAGAAGTGGCAAGTCCCACAAGACACTGACCAGATGCAGCCCTGCTCTCTGAACCTAGAGGAAGCAGTTGTCATAACTTACCTCAAACAGGTCTGTTCAATTAGAAAATAAAATGGAAACGGAATCCCCCAATATTTTTTAGTAAGAAGTTCTAGGAATAAATACAGAAAAGAATGCAAATGTCATTGCTTTACTCACTAAAAGGAAAGCAGTGAGGAGGGAAAGGAACCTTATTGCTAATGCTATAGTCTGCAGATCTGCCTCCAAGAGGAACCTGAGAGGAAAGGTTCCAAAAATTTTTTTTTACATAGAGAGAAGGAAAAAAAATTAAGACAAAGATGCTAAAAATGCCTCTCAGTGAGACCCAAATAAATGTAAAAACAGTTTCGGGCCTCCTAATTTTCCTGCCTCCTTTCAGAGCACCAGCTCCACCTCTCCTGGAAATAGTTTTCTGAGGTCACCCACAGATGCAGAGGCCAGCAGCACAACCAGAGAGCCCACTGCACGGCATCTCAAAATAAGATGCTCAGCCTACGCCTGCAGCCTTTGTGGCCATGAAAAAATCATCTGGCCAAAACCTATTTACTTGACCAAGAGTACAAGAGTTATTTTGGAAACGCGTGCTTTTATAAGTGAAAATGTGAGGATAGTTATCTCCGTGATTTTTACAGTCACTGTCATTCTCTTTGAAGTGTCCCTGGGGTATCATCACTTATGTTGCTGGTCCTCTCCCACAGCCGGTTTATGGTTATTCCATCAAAGCAGGGCATTCAGGGGACATGCTCTAGTCAGGGAAGATGCAACTTGTCCCTCCCTCTCACTTTCTCTGGTTGAGTTACCTGCGTGAAACCTTCAAATTGCCACTCAGGGTATAGACCTTTGAACTTCTCATTTGCCAGATCTGGGTTAGTACCGCCCATTACCTAACATTAAAAAAAAAAAAAACAAACAGAAAACTCATTACACTGCACAACGTGTACATACAATAAGGCCTTTGTCCTTAAAAGAAAAACATAATTTTCAACAGAGTCGGCTCCCAGAAGCCAAGGGAGCTAACATCCAAAACCTAATATAAACACTGAGGCTTGTGTCCCGGTTTCGGAGTTAGGCTCAGTGAAGGGGGAGGGAATGATGGGAATGGCAGCCAAGGGGGTCCAAGGCATTTTTCACTGTGATTTTTGAAAACAGAACTGAGATAATCCTGGATCCTCCCCTCTCAGGCACCTCCTGCATTGTCGCCTACAAGGCAGCAAGATATTTCTATAAGAGAGAATGTTTCTTTTGTCACAAGTAAAAGCAGGACTTAATGTCTATATGACTTTAGTTCTCAAATGGGAGTACATTCCTTTCAAAGGAAGAAAAAAGTGTTTTTGCAATGATTATTTAGGATGTCTTTTATAGACGGGGTTGAACTTCTGTGACAAACTCACTGGGAGAATCCTGTTTTGGAACTTGGAGTTCCATTCTGGGGGGTAGCGATCCCAAGTGTTAACAACTCAAATTATAAACAGGAAACTCCAGCCTGACTCCCACTCAAGTCCCAAGGTTACGGACCTCTCGCTGAAGCTTTGGGGCTTCCAGAGATGAGGGGACAAGGTTCTTACACTTGAAGACCTCATCTCCTAAGATAAATCTGCCCAAGTTAACCACATACATTACTACACAGAACATGCTCTCAAAGAGAAGAGGCAGATTCTTAGAAGAGTTGATGAGACAGCGGGTCAAAAGCACACAACGCTCCATGAATGTGGAGGGTCTGCAAGTCCAAATCCAGTCACATCAGTTAATGCGGGATCACCTGCTACACCGTGAGCAGCCGGAGTGACTGGGGCTGGGCAGACAGCAGAGCTCTGCACGTTTCAAAAGCGGGAGAACTGCCTGGTGGTGCAGTGGTTAGGAATCTGTACTTTCACTACCGAGGGCATGGGTTCAAACCCTGGCTGGGGAACTAAAATCCCACAAGCCATGCCTCTCAGCCAAAACTAAAAATTTAAGCATACAAAATTATCAGATTTTTTAAAAACATAAATAAATTTAATAAAAGGGAGAGGATTCTGAAGCATCAGTCTCAGTGGCTCCGTTCAGTGATTAGTTTTACATTTCTGCCTCCCACCTTCCACTTCCTCATTCAACGGCAGTGCCACAAAGGACAGGTCGGCCTCACTGTGAAAGCAAGGTTTCGATTAGCCATCAGGAGATGAACACTAAACAGGTAGACTTTTGAAAATGAGGAGCAGAGAAGCAGCCATCTTGCTAAGCCCCAAACATTTCCCAGGTTTTCTATCTTTTACAGAAAAGATAGCAGTCACCTCTACTAAAGTTCCATCATCTGCCCTGATAAAAGTTCAGAGTAAACACATCATAGGAACTGGCCATACACTAAAATAAAGGCAGTAGTCCAGTTAATCATTTCTTAGAAGATTTAGAAGCCTTGTAGTCATCTATTTAAGCACTTCTTAGAAGTCTGGGATAGGCAGCAATTGCATAGCGTTTAGATGGTGGCATGTGTGCGTGTGTACTAAGTCACTTCAGTCATGTCTGACTCTTTGCAAAACCATAGACTGTAGTAAGCCAAGCTCCTCTGTCCATGGGAATTCTCCAGGCAAGAATACTGGAGTGGGTTGCTGTGCCCTCCTCCAAGGGATCTTTCCCACCCAGGGATTGAACCCACTCATGTCTCTTACGTCTCCTGCATTGGCAGGCTGGGGCTATTATTTCAGAAGTGCTTACCACGTTTCCAGACCCTGTTTTAAGAATCTTGACTTAAGAGATGTTTAGACTCACAATTCTGACAAAAGCCCTATGATGAAAATAAAGATGTCAAGATACAGAAATATTAGGCAACTCACACAAAGCTGTACAACTATTAAAGGAGATATAGGAGTCACTACACTATCATTGCTAAAAAATATACTCACTAAAGTATGTGCTAAAAACTGGTTTATAGCATACACTTTCACTGTCTTCTATTCAAGTTCTCGCTCTTAATAACAATAGTTCCACTTACACTGTTTACAAAGGTCTTTCACAAACACTAGTGTATTTAACCCATACACATCGTCTCAGTCAATGGCTACAGCCCACAGATGGGGTCTCCACTACGATTCCTCTTTAGAAATGAAGCCAAAGGGCAGACATACCACTGTGACTGGCTCAGTACCCACAACTAAGGCTCAGGGAGACCAAGGTGGCTGCCCAGTTATGCACAGCTACAAGGTGGCCCTGGGGAGACTTGAACCCATAATTTAAGACACCAAGGCTGCCGTTCCACAGGTCTCCTTCAGTGATGAAACAGACATCAAAAATTTAGTGAAAAAAGAAAATATTTTTCCTAAAGATGTAACTAAAGGATTAAATTATATCATAATATTTTTAAAGCACCATTAACAGTTTCATAGAGCAAACTTGAAAGTTTATAATGGTAAGATTTTATGTTAGCCAACTTCTTTGATATTGTTGCTCTCATTCATAATAAGAAATGCCTCCATGTAGCTTTGTCCATTTTGCACGTAACTATAGAAACATTCCAAAGACACTTCCAAAGTCTATTATTTTTATTCATGAAATTAGTTTTGTTTGGGGACCTTTGAAAATGTCATGTGGTATTTACTCACTTTTGCTGAGACCTTTACATTCAGAAAATGTGTGATTTTTGCACTAAATTTTCAAAATCCCTACAGCAATCTTAGTATTTCTCTCAAACCGGGTTCCACCAAATTCCATCTATGATCAATTCTATTCCATGGGAAAATGAGCGACAGGTCCTATGGACCTGGACACCATTGTGTTTGTTTCAAATAGTTCAAGATGATGATGAGAAAGTTCCATCCTTGATGTTCTCCCAGAAGGTCCAGTCTAACTCTGAAAGATCTAATACCACTGATCTTCCTCTTCTTCAAACATCTGCCTTGGTCTGTACTTTGCTGGTTCTCCTTTTGTAACTATACCTCAGTCTCTGTTGTTGGCTTCTCCCTTCCTAACCTTCTTTTAAATATAGCCCTTCTTCTATCTACTATTATAGGCTAATTTCTTGAAATCTCAATTTAGACCCCTTCCAAAGACAAATAATTTATCCCCAAAGTTCTGAAATTTATTTCAGTGCAAACAGTTAACACATTGGTTTCTAGTCTTGATGTCTCTATTACTATCAAGATCCACATTTTGAAGAGCCTGCTGCTGCTGCTGCTGCTGCTGCTAAGTCGCTTCAGTCATGTCCGACTCTGTGCGACCCCATAGACAGCAGCCCACCAGGCTCCCCCATCCCTGGGATTCTCAAGGCAAGAACACTGGAGTGGGTTGCCATTTCCTTCCCCAATGCATGAAAGTGAAGAGTGAAAGTGAAGTCGACTAGGTTTTCCTAATTGGAAGGTCTTCAAGCCCACTTCAGTTCTAAACTTATTATCTCCCATCCACATCCATGACCTCTTCTTTTCCTACATTGTGCATAACATTGGCTAGAATTCTCAAAATTCCCTTCAATCCACCCCATTTCTCATCTTTGCCATTTATTTTATTGCCAAGTTCTATCAACAGCTTCCTAGGTGTCACTAGCGGTAAAGAACCCACCTGCCAAAGCAGGAAACATAAGAGAATGTGGGTTCAATCCCTAGGTCGGGAAGATTCCCCTGGAGAGGGGAATGGCAATCCACTCCAGTATTCTTGCCTGGAGATTCCCATAGACAGAGGAGCCTTGTGGGCTACAGTCCACAGAGTCACAAAGAGTCAGACATGACTGAAGTGACCCAGCACATTAACTTGGGCTCTGAAACTCCTCTGCAAGTCTGCAGGTCCTGGCACAGGGGCACACTTGCTTTAAGGTGGGCCGTACAATTTTGATTGTTGTAGAAAATGTGTGCTACCACTGAGAATACATACTACCGTAATAGTATCTGTCAAACTAAATAATTTGCCAAATGGGTCAAGCAACAGTGCAGAGCAAGGCATCTGTGGGCAGGAGGAGAGATGGCCTCAAAACGGAATTTTGAGAGTGAGGTCTGGAAGTAAACCATTCTATTCAAATAGCAGCACCGAGAGCTGCTCCAGACACACCAAGTGATGAGCAAAGTGACTGCCACAGAGATGCACTAGCACATCATCCCACTGTAATGACTACCGCATTTTAACTACTGTGTTTTTTCTGGTGCCTGTTGTCCAAACTCTGGCCTCTCCACACTCTACACAGCTCTCACAAAAGCTTCTAGAGGAATTTATACACAGCACATCTTACTGTGTCATGTGGGTGAGCCAAAATATGAAATGGCTCCCACAACCCCACAAGTGGAATTGAGCTCCTTGTTGTTGCACTCAATGTCCTCCCCTCGATGCTTCTCACCAAGCCTTCTGACTCCAGCTTCCATCAGAGCTTTGGGTACACAGGGCACACTGGACTCCTCAGTCTTCACAATTCCCAAGCACACGCTCTTCTGTGCCTTTGCTCCAATCATGCTTTGCCCAGACTATCTTCTCTCTGTCCATCAAGGTCCCAGATAATCCAATCAGAATTCGTCTACAGTTCCCTTAGTACTTGGGTTTGAGCCTAGCAGAGTGTTTTTCTGGCACTTCTATAAAACTTATCCATGCCTGCGTTTTTCTTTTCCATTCCACTGTGGGCAAGAACCTGTACTATTGGTCTGCACCCCCCAAGGTGCCCAACCAGCACAATGCTTCAAACACAGAAAAGGCAAGAAAGGAACGGGAGAACGAAGTGTGAAGAGAAGGAAGAAAGAATAATATTACTGCATTTATAACCTGTTATCCCTAGCGCTTTGAGTGATGTTTTATAGAACTAGAACTGGGAATCAAGAGGTCTGAAAATATACACCCAGCTCATTTTGCTGATCTTAACTAAGTTCAACAAGCACACTTGACCTCTTGGTGCCATGAAAGGTGATGTTACTAGTATTCTTTTATAGCATAAAGGATTTAACAGACTATCAGTTGGACCCAAGTGCCATAGAAGAGGGTGCAAGAAACTGATATCTTTTGTTTATTCAATGAATTTGTATTAACTGGTTTATTTTCCATCGCTTTGTGTTGCCTGATTTTTCCTATGATGTCCTGTTCTCCTGCCCTCACTATATCTGAATCCTCATCTGGAGAAGGGCTCTCTTTCCCCAGCCTGCTTTCCCACACTTAAAACACAGTTTACTGGCGGTGCACACTATGAAGACTGGTGCCTTGAAATGAAAAGAAAGCATGTTTAAAATGGGATGGGAATGGGGCAGGGGAGCACACAAGTAAGTAGGCAGCAAACCCTACTCAGGTCTGGAACAGGGTTGAGAGACTTGCACAAGGCGGTCCAGGAAAATCACCATGATGCCAGACCACTAGGCAGTTTTTCCAGAATTACAACGCTCCTGAGTCCCTACCCTATCCCTCTGCCAATAAAAGTACAAGTGAAGGTGACCCCACAGGCATAGAGATGTAAATATTCTGCAGAAAAACAAGGCCCCTCTTCCATGGAAAGTTTTTTTAGTGTTTAATGGAGAGCAAGGGGAAAACTTACAGCAGGGCTCACAGACCACTGGACCAATAAGAAAGCAGCTCAGATCAACCTAGTCCAAGTCTGGAGGGACAGAAAACCCCACAAAATGTTACTGACCTAGTCCTCTCCATTCATAACGATGGGTGGGCTTGGCATCATTATCCCTAGGTCTCTTCTCCATCAGCTTTCCTTCTCCTCCCTTTTCTTTCCTTCTTTTTTAATGAGCCCATAGGGTTTCTTTCTTTTTTTTTTTTTTAAAGAATATTTATTTATTTATTTGGCCGCACTGGGTCTCAGTTGAAGCACACGAGATCTTCGATCTTCCTTGCGGCCTGCCAGCTCTTAGTTGCAGCATGTGGGATCTAGTTCCCTGACCAGGGATAGAACCTGGGCTCCCTACATTGGGAGCCCAGAGTCTAGTCATTGGACCACCAGTGAAGTTCTCCCTTTTCTCTCTTTTCTGATGAACATTTGCCTCTAATTCCATGTGAGGAAATAAGAATTTAAACATTAACATCATCATCAACAATAACAATAATGAATCGTTCTGACTTAATGCCAAGCTTTGGACCAAGTCTTTAATGTTCTATCTCATTTAGTTCTCACAGCAAGTCTATGAGTTTGTTAATGACAGCCATCCCACTCTACAGATAAGGAAACGGAGGCTTAGAAAGGTGAAAAAACTTTCCTGAGTTCACCAGCAGTAAGTGACTGAGCCAGGCTCCCCAGCTGGCTCAGTGGTAAGGAATCCACCTGCCAATGCAGGAGACAAGGGTTCAATTCCTGGGTCGGGAAGATCTCCAGGAAAAGAAAATGGCAACCCTCTCCTGTATTCTTGTCTGGGAAATCCCATGGACAGAAAAGCCTGGTGGGCTACAGCCCATGGGGTCGCAAAAGAGTTGGACATCACTTAGCAATTAAACAACAAGAGAGCCAGTATTGGAACCCAGGCCTGTCTGATGCCAGGGCTAAAGCACTTTGCCAAAATGATATGATACGAGCCAATAGCTGCCTGCACTGCATCTTCCTCTGAAGGGCCCTCCAAGCCCAGACTTGGTTTGTGTTATAAGACAAAATCACTCTAACTACTCCCTAGAGTAAGCCTATGTCAGCTTTGCAGAGGTTGAGATAACTCTCTGAAGCCCTTGGAGGGATCTGTAGACATTTGGAAATAGTAAACAACATGCAAAAGCAAGTTGGTTTAGCAGAGAAAACACTGTTTTCACATCACAGGTCTGTTTCTTAGTAACTATATAACTTCAGGGCATTTGCTCCACTTCCATGAGCCTCAAGAAAGCGCTAATGATAATAATCGTCTACGAGCTGGTATTGGCAAATTTGTCAGTAAAATGCTGTAAATTAGTTCAGTTCAGTCGCTCAGTCGTGTCAGACTCTTTGCAACCCCCTGGACTGCAGCACACCAGGCTTCCCTGTCCATCAACAACTCCTGGAGCTTGCTGACTCATGTCCATAGAGTTGGTGATGCCATCCAACCATCTCATCCTCTGTCATCCCCTTCTCCTCCTGCCTTCAATCTCTCCCAGTATCAGGGTCGCATCAGGTAGCCAAAGTATTGCAGTTTCGGCTTCAGCATCAGTCCTTCCAATGAATATTCAAGATTGATTTCCTTTAGGATGGACTGGTTGGATCTCCTTGCAGTCCAGGGGACTCTCAAGAGTCTTCTCTAACTAAATTAGTTACCCTTTCCTAAAACTCTATTGAATACCTTATTCTATGGGAAGGCAATTGGTCATACCACCTTCTAAACAGAGTATAAATAAAAATAAATAAATATATTAACACATAAATAAATAAACCCTGATCATTGTCTTAGTGAGCATCCAATATCCAGTCTAAAAATGAAAAAAAATAATTTTCAAAAAATTGTAGCAACCTATTCATATGTGCATGTATGGAGCATAGCTCTCTGAACACATCAAGACTACTTTATATTTCCCCTGCCTCCCTCCTTCCTTCACCCTCCCCATTCTCCCTCTCTCCACCTCTCTCTTTCTCTTTCTCTCTCTCTCTCACACACACACACACACGCAGACATACATGAATTGAATCCTGATGCACTGCTGTCTCCCTCATCCTCAAACACGTGCCTTACACTTGTTCAGTTAATAGATAACTATTCTCCAGCCAGTTAATTTGAACAGTAAAAAACATGAAGCTTTTATAGAGATAAAGTACCCTGGAGAATCAAAGATGCTGGTAGCTACTTGTTTAGTGACAGAGGATTCTGTGATTAAAAGTAGAAGACAGCAGACAAAGCCCCCTCTGTTTGCACCCCTTGGTTGGCTCCAAGCAAGGTGGAGCCCCACTTCTTGTAACACCAAATTTCACGTTGTTTTTTATGAGCAGAGGGTCCATTTCTAAATTGCACCTCTGGATTTAAAAGAGGAAATTTAAACCTCAGAATAATGTTTTTTGCTGAACAAAATGTATGCCAAACTAAGCTCGGACTGACTTCTGTTTTCTGAGTCCCAGCCTCCCAAGTTTTCTCAGGTTTCCAGTACTGGGCCGAACTCACTGGCTTTTGCCATTCCCTTCTATGTTATGGTTAGGTGGAAAAGGGGTGAGAAGCAGGGGTACCACATCCTCAGGTTCACTGCATAGATTTGGGGATGCCCAAAAGATCCAGAGGACCACTTTCGATTCATCAGTTGAGACGGGCTGGCTCCTATCAGCTGTACTTCACGTAAGGCACCAATGTTTTTCTAGGCATTACGGGAAAAATAATTCTAGCAAGAAAGGGAAAAAACACCACACAAAACAGCAATAAGTCTGGCCTTCCTTCCCCAGCCCCACAAAAGACCATTTTGTAAGACGAGGAAAAGCTGTGCTTTGCTTTCTAACTGAACAATGAAGCGCTTGCATCTTTAATCCAAACTGTCTACCCGCTTCCCTAGATTTCAGGACAATAGTCCAACTTCTCACCTTCCCCCTTGAACAGTTGAACCCACACACTTTAAAATAATATCCATCAGCAGCTGACAAACTGGTTATTCTTGGACCACAACTGATGCTGGCAAGAGGAGGTCCAGGCAGACAAGGATAAATGAGAATAAAATTATTCAGTTCTGCTCGCCGTGGCCACTGCATCAGCTGTCATCCTCAAAATTCCCACAGAAATGAGTTCATTTCACCTTTGAAACGTTTCGGAGCTTAAAAGTTTAAATCAGGCCAAGTTGATTCTGTGGGATTTTTCTAGCTTTTACACTGTAATTATATGCAGGACTTTGTGCCACCTATTTCCTCTCAACTGTAACATTTTACGTCTTTTTTAAGCATATGTTGAGGTTAGCTTTTTTTTTAGTACATGTTATGAAATAAGATATGAGCTTATACTCAGCTTTAGGTAGCTTTCTGCCAAAAGGCTGGACCAACACAAACTAAATATGACTATTTTCTTTATCCAAAGTACAGTTTTGACTATTACATACCCTCTTAACATACATACATAAAACTAGCTCACAACGAAAGCTCCCTGCAGGTCAACTGAAATCATAACGAGATTTTCCTTTCATATAATGTGATTAACAAATGTTAGCTAACCGGACTCCTAAAAGACTCAAAAGAAAAAAGCAAAATAACTCAAGCAATGCCAAAAAGTCAAATAACTCAACAATCTATTTTTTTCCTTGCTTTTTCACATCTTTAACTTAGAAAATAGCCTGTTTCACTTGACTATAGGAATGTGCTCTAGAGGCAGGTGAGAGTGAGTTCCAGCTCCACTATTTACTAAAATATGACCTTTACAAGCTACTAAATCCTCTAGCCTCAGTTTCCTCATCTGTAAAATGGGGGGAAGGGGTAAAAATCTTCAAAAAATTTTTGTGAAGATTAAATGAAACGCAGTCTTCGATAAGTGCCAGCAAATGAAGTATTTCATAAGTGTTAGTTGTTATTTCTGACATTATCTGTTTGCTAAATAAGCCTACCTTCCAGCCTAAATATAAAATTGTCAACTAGCCTCACGGTAAGCTAGGTGCTTCGAAATTCATGTACTGCAGTTGGTCCCTTGGAAACTTACAAATAAAGAAACAGTTGCCCATCTAGCCTTACTCAACTTTATCAAGTACTACAACTGTTTGGGAAACAATAATGACTATGACAACTTGGGCCCCATAATCCTAAACCCCTGCAAAAGTCATGGCAACATATCACTGAACCTTTCAGCTAGGGGGAACTTTGAGGCATCCTCTGAAAAGCTAGTGAGTCAGAATGCGAGTCTCAACTTTATGTGTTTGGAAAGGATTTCTGATAGCTCTCATGAAGGCAGATACCTCCAAATGTTACTCAAAGATATAAATGAACCTACCACCCTTCTGAACACAATCAATATAAATATCACTCCAGAATTCCAACCGACGCATCTTTTTTCTTCAGATTCACTCTTTACCTTCAAAACAGCAAGGTCTTATTAGCAGTAAGCTGTACTTTCGGGGAAAGGCACTATTTCCACCAGGGCAAGAGTACCAAAAAAGGGAAATGCTGTATTGAGAATTTTCATACTATTTTGAAAAAGTTTGCAAAACCCAAACTCTGTGTTTAAACATTATAAATGTAACAATATTGCTGAGGAGAAAAACAATATTTTTGCATATGGAGTTCCAAATTTATTTAAATATTACCCCATTTTCTGAGATCTTACGAGATCAAGATAAAATAATTCACTAACACTATGTAGATAGGAGAAATAAAGAAATCATCTCCCTTCTGCCCCCACCACACACACACTCACACACAGAGGCAGACACACTACATTTGTAAATACACAATAGAGCCAAAATTTAATGTAAAGCTCCTTTTCAACAGGTCCTTTGGTGAAAGATCATTCATTAACAATGCAGCTCATAAACACAAACCTAATTGTCCCTCTCTCAGCTCTCTTTTGTTAAAGCAGCAACACTTATCATCTCTGGAAATGGAATGCATTTTTACCTCTATTTCTGCTGATTTCCTTAGTCTTCAGAACCTGATAATCATTTGATACAGACATTCACCTTCACCCATTTATCATTTCACAACATTGACCTCATCTATTGTCGTGAAAAACTTCGGGTAGTTTAAACCCAGATGGCTTGGCTTTCCCCTAAACAGAGAAAATTCCCTTCTCTGGTTGCATACAGCATGTTGATCTGATAACAAGCAGTCATCTATCATTTGGGGGCTTTGCATTTGACTTTGACTGCCTTAATGTATTTCCAACAGGGTTTTGTGATGTGTAGTTTTTAATCAAGTTTTGCCAAAAGTGATTGGCATGTAAAACACTTTTAAACAAAAATGTTCTTTGTGAGTCGCTATTTCAGCTCAGAAATTCTTATTCATATAATTTAATCTCCCCCATGTGGTTACTTATTAGATCTTATCATTTACTATAAAGCTAAAATAAACTGAAACAAATCATTTTTTTAATCTACCAGCCACTGCTCGTGTTAACTAAGCAGCTGACAGCCAAGTGTCATCCTCTACTAAGGACAGAATATCCTTTCTGACTCATGGCTTCCAAATCAGATATATAAAGATTGTTTTTGAGAGCTTAGGATATAAGAGGCAAAAAAACTCAAGATCTTGTCCCCATGTTTGTGCTTTGTGACTCTAACCTCTCTTTCCCCTTGTCACATACCTTATCCCAGACCTTTATACCTAAATGTTATCATTTTGACACTGAGCTCAGACAATAGAATCAGAGCAGAAAGTTTGGTGGCACCTATGATTTGGTGGCAATAGCCATTCCCGGCAGCAGAAGGGCAAGTGGTAATTACCACTGAGGTGATGCTATACCAAGTCCATCTGAAGTTTACATCTGCAACCTGATGTCAAAGATAAACATCTCCAGCCTGATGAAATAGAAATTGCCAAAGTCCATAAAACTTGGAAATTCAATGGAATTCAATTCACCAGCCATCTGTGGTTTTGTAATGACCAAAAGCAATTTTTAAGATCTGGTCATAAAATCACAGCGAAAGGATTCACCTTGCAGAGGGAGCAATTGATTTCCCATTACCTGATCTCCATACTCACCATGCAGACACACATTATACAAGGGTTGTCCGTGATAAATGGAATCTGGAGGACTTCACCTTCATTTTCACATTTTGCAACAGAACCTAAAGGGAAAAAAAGTTATTTAAATTTAGCTGCATGGCCTTGTTACAAAAATAGAATTTTTATAATAATACTTTTTGAGAAAACTATATCCAAATTTCAAAAATCCCTAATGAGTTTTAAATAATCAAATTCACCCCAAAAAGTCCCCCTGAAAAAAACATACTTTAAATAATTTTATTAGAACAAGTTTTTTTAAAAGCCTGTGCTACATAGATATATTTTCTGCTCTCAGATGGTTGGTTTAAGCACAATTCCAAGTATTTGATTGGATCTTTAATAATACCCTTCCTTTATAAAACCATTTTAACTAAACAAACACTCCCATAAGCAAAAAATTCAAATTGGCCATTAAGGTAGATTTTAAATTTGAACAGAATTCAGGACTGTGTCAATAAACAGGGCTTTATATGAATCTGCCTCATATTGTGTTGAATTGAAATTACTTTTCGAAATACAATCTTCTTTCCTCTTTTCTTAGAAATAGACTCAATATTTTCTTTTCTGCACCAGGTGTCAGTAAAGTATGTCCTTCAGAATAGCAGCTGAGGTCTTCACCTGCCTGAAAGCATATAATTATTATATCCTGCTATTATTGCCCTTTTAAAATATGATAGTTGCTTTAAATCCAGGTCTGGAGGGCGGGTGCTTTAAAGATCACTACCAGTAAAGAAGCTATATTGGAACCTTATAGAGTGAGACAGGCCTATGGGTGGAAAACGATGCAGGTTTTTTTTTTTTTTTTTTCCCCCTTTAATTGCATACGGGAGAAGAGATAAAACTAAAGGTTGAAGAAAACTAAAGATAATAAAGGAACTTTTCAAATCCAAATAGAAGAATTTCCGTTATCACTACAGTATTAATGTCAACAGCCTGCCCGCTCTCCACTCCTTAGCCTACTCACTGCTTTCCCACCCCTTAACCCCGAAGGGCTTCCTTCATCCCCATGTGCCAGCGAGGAGCAGGCTCCAAGGTGCTCGTTCCCCACCCTCCCGTCCCCGGGGCCAGTCAGCGCCTTCTCTCCCAGGTACCAAGCCAGCGTCTGGGAGGGTCGGTCCCTCCCGACCCCTCCCCTACCTGTCAAGAAGGAAGAAGCCAGAGACATGGGGACCCCCGAGCAATTGAGCAGCAGCAAGACGCAGCAGGTAATCCCGGGCGAGCGCCGGCAGGGACGCTCAGCCAGAGCCCTGACGCCGGAGAACCAGAGCATCGTCACCTGGAGGGAATCCCGGGCGACTGCAGGTCCCGCGCCGCCGCCTGTGCTCCGCTACCGCCGCTCGCAGTCCAAAAGGGCTCTCAGCCGGCGAGTCGGGAGACAGTCCGCGAAGGAGGGAGGCGGGCGCCCGGGAGCCTGGGGCGGGGGAAAGGTGGGGGGGGGGGGTGGAGGTTGGCGGGGGGAGAGGCGGGAGAGCGAGGCGAGGGGTGGGGGGCGCCCAGGGAGGAGGGGTCCTGCGGCCAGGCTCCTCCAATGCGGCTTTTTTTTTTTTTTTTTCTTAAGGAGTTGTTCGCAGCGGTTTAGTCGTCGGCTCCTCCACGCCAGAGAGGGGGCCAGGAGGAGGGGGTATCGGAACTGCGGGAGATAGGCAGAGAGGAGTGGCTGCGCTGCCCGCTGCGCACCGCTGCTCCGCCGCCGCCGCCGCCGCCGGGGCTGCAGCGACTGCCCCGGGGCGCGCCGCTGCTGCAGCTGCCGCGTCCTCCACTTCTGCACTCCCACCTCCTACCCGCCCAGCCGGCTCTCCACTCGGTCCGCTCGCACGCTCGCTCCGGCGCGGGAGACCAGGGCGCACCGAGCGCCTCGGGGAACCCGCTGGGGGCGCCCGGACGCAAGAGGGATAGTGGAAGCCTCGCGCTGGGCGCCTGTCTCCGCCGGGGGTCCAGCCAGCTCCCCCAGACCCTCGAGGGAGGCCGCTTGCCCCGGGGCACGGATCGGAGCCGGGCAGGCGTGTCTCCACCACCCGGAGTGCGCAGCGCCTCCTCCCTTTCCCGGGGGGCGGGTGGGGAGGGATTCCTCCCCTTACGGGGGATGCCGCGCCAACCCTGCTCCTTCTCCTGTGCTCCAGCCCTAGGAAGGAGGAGAATATGGGACGCAGGGCGCTCCACCACCGCGGCTCGTTCCCTGATGCCCCAGCTTTGGGAAGGAGTGATAAACCCAGCGCCTGGGACGGGGTGGGGGTGCGGGCAACTTTTCACTCTGCTTTGCCTTCCTTTGGCTGGGGCACGACGGCCGACCGTCCCTGAGAGGACAGAGGGGCGAGGGGCCTTCGAGATCACTGCTCAGTGCTGCTGTGTCTGTGCGTCGTGACCCTGGGGAAGACGGAATTTGAAACGACACGCAAGGTCGATTAATACACGCACAGAGGCGAACTCTTTTCGCCGTTAAAAAAGAGGAACAGTGGTTCCATGACTCCTCCCATCCAACCTCGGGCGAACCGGGGCAGGGAGGTGCTGTTTGACTAATCATTCATTCACCCGAAAAAGAGGGAGGGACCCGCGCGGCGGCTAATCTCTGGCAGGGACCGCCGCGGCGTTCTCGGGAGCTTGGAGTTGTCGCTTCAGCAGCCCTGGGTGTCAAAGAGTCCAACCCTACCTACCGCCCAGGGATGATCCCAGCCAGATCACGGCCTCTCTCTCGAGCCGTGGCCCACTCTGCCCAAAGGAGGATATGCAATGGAGGAGAGAGTTTTTGTAACCAAATGGGAATTAGGGGACGCTTGGCAAGTATTGGGACCTGATGATCAGCTGTCTTCCGCGCTCACGTGGGTCCCCGGCTTCCTCTCCCTAAGAATGGAAATGGGGGCCCCTCACGCGGGTCCTCCTGGTGGGTCGGCCGGGGCGGATCCGAAAGGCAATCACGGACTAGCCAAGCACGTTTCTCAGCAGGACGCATCTAACAATTTCTGGGCAACGTGGGGATTGTCTGTAGTCACAGAAACTATACCTTTGCAAATATATTCGTCTGTTTGCCGACACATTTTGTACAGTTTCCTCTTAAGCTCTACCCTCTTTGGAGTGGGGGGAATGGGGCTATTTATTTGTTTTTATTTTTTCGAGTCGTTGGAGGCTTCACTTAAGGCTGCAGTGCCCACATCCAGGCACGCCGGGGAGCCTATAGGAGCGTTGCTGTTAAACGGAAAAAATAAGAGAGGGTAAAGCTGTCATTAGCCTAACACGCTCCATTTCCCTCTCAAAACAGATTTTTAGTGTAAAACTCAAATTAAAAGAGAAGAAAGATGACGTGTGGTTGCTTTTTTCCCCAAAAATAACCACCATGGCCAGGCAGCTCCTTGAAAATCAGCGTTTAGTGTATTTACTAACGATAAAGAGAACATGCAAAAAAAAAAGAAAAGAAAAAAGAAATCTCTAAACCTAGTCTGATCTCCTATATACTTTTTGATCTATAGTGACCAATCAAAAAATAAAAGAAAAACTTTTATGACTACAGATAAGTACAGTCAGTTGAAACTCTACCCTATAAAGATTCTCTTTGCACGGGGCTTTTATATAAACTTGTTAAGCATAACTTAATGAAGGAATAATGGGTAGGCTGAGAGACCTTTCATTGCCCTAGATTTCAGCAGTAGACCTGGATAAATTCACCTTAGAGGATTGCAGAACTTTTGAAGAGTGCCTTCCCTGACATCCTCAAGGGTTTGCAGAACAAAAGTCTTTATGGTGGAATCTGTGGCATTTCTCAAACTAGGTGCTTTGGGGTATACTGGAACTTCCCCTATAGGTTCAAATGCAAAAACCACCTGGAAAGCATTTTCATCTGCCTGGAAGTTTACCAATGGGAAAGATGTACAGAAGCCTGTCCCTTCTTCCTGTTTGTTTATCAGCTGCCACCAGTGATTTCCCTGATGCCTTCTGGATAAGTGGGCTCTACTTCTAGAAGAGCATCCTTCTCCCCAAAGGGCTTATCAGTCCTCCATTGCTGCTGCCACCATCCCTTCAACTGACAGACTGTCAGCTGCCAGTGGCCTCTGTCTACACAAACACGAGATATTCTGGGGTCAAAAAAAAAAAAAAAGAAACAAGTATACAAGAAAAAGCGTATGGATCTGCCTTTACCTTTAAAGTTAAGGGCCCCCCACCTTGTGTTCAGTCAGGTCCGACTCTTTTTGACCCTGTGGACTATAAGCCACCAGGCTCCTCTGTCCCTGGGGTTTTCCAGGCAAGAACACAGTATCAGGTTGCCATTTCCTTTTCTAGGGGATCTTCCTGATCCAGGGATTGAATCAGCATCTCTTGCAACTTCTGCCTTAGCAGGCAGATGCCATACCGTTGGGTCACCTGGGAAGCCAATAATGTTAAGGGTGATACCATCCAAACCCCCAAAAGCTCTTGACTGAAATCAAATGGAGAGCAAATCTGTCTTTGGCTCTGTTGGTGACATTTTTCAGTGTAAGAGGGGTAATGGATCCCAAAGATCATTCATTACCTATGGATAATAAGGACCTGTTCCACTATCAGCCAGAAAAGGCTCTATCTCATCTTCTTTAAAATAAAAAATATAACCTAATCAGACTAAAAGGGAACCAGGCCTGTGGTAGGAGAAATTCTCTTCATCTCCTGGTAAAACAATGATGTTGAATCTGCACTGAAAAACCCAACTAAATATACCAGTTAATAACAGTATATTCAAAGTTACTTTAAGAGAAATTACAGCAACCCAGTTTCCTAAAAATAAATAGACCTTTCAAAAGCAGCAAGGTAAAGGAATTGTGATATTATCCACTAGGGAGGGCCGAAAGTATTCCATAACGGTGTGAGTTTTGTTCTATGATAGGCACCAGGCATGGCATTTTAGACTTGAAGATAAGGGATGATGTTGCCTTGGAGCTTATAGTCTAGGAGGTGAGATAAAGCATGTTTATGAATGAATGCAGCAATGGGAGAAAATTATTGCAAATGAAGCAACTGACAAAGGATTAATCTCCAAAATATACAAACAGCTCCTGCAGCTGAATATTAGGAAAACAAACAATCCTATCAGAAAGAAGGCAGAAGACCTAAACAGACATTTCTCCAAAGAAGATATACAGATGACCAATAAACGCATGAAAAGATGCTCAATGTCCCTCATTATTAGAGAAATGTAAATCAAAACTGCAATGAGGTATCACCACACACTGGTCAGAATGGCCATCATCAAAAAGTCTACCAACAATAAATGCTGGAGAGGATATGGAGAAAAGGGAACCCTCTTGCACTGTTGTGGGAATGTAAATTGATACAGCCACTAAAGAACAGTACAGAGATTCCTTAAAAGCCTAGGAATAAAACTACCATAATGACCTGGCAATCCTACTACTGGGAAAATACCCTAAAAAAACCATAATTCAAAAAGACACATGTACTCCAATGTTCATTGCAGCACTATTTACAATTACCAGGGGCATGAACGTTTAAAGAAAGAAGAGACTTAGCTTCATGGAGGAGGTGGCACAGGAGCTGAGACTTGAAAAGCAGAAGCTTCAGTAGATAGAAAGACCATCCAGGAGCTGCAGAGTAACAGCAGGGAGACAGGAGATTCATAAAGAGAATGGGGAACAGTCATAATTGGCTCTGTCAGCTGAGCAGAGCTCTGGGAAAGCTTGATCATGAGGGATGTATGAGCAGCGCTTGGATCCATCTGAGATGAGCAACAGGATGTTCACCATGGAGTAAGTGCCTACCTCTTAGAAACAATCAGACTACATTTCTTTAGAATGCAAAGTATTTCTGCAGATGTATTCATCAATCTGCACATGTATTCATTATTAATCTCATACTGGAGAGCACCATTTCCACCTCCATCTGTTCGAAAGGGTTTGGGTGATGGAATAAGTAATACATCATGAATCAGTTTCTTAATATCAATGGCTATATGATTCTTCTTGGGATGAAAGTAGAAATGATGCTTTTGACATTTTTTTTAAGCACTAGATATCTTAGAGATCATATTAACCAACTTCCTGCCTTTTCCCTTTGAGAATGAGAATTCTGAAGACTAAGAGGAAAATGCCTTGCCCTAAGTCACACAGCTAGTTAATGGCATAGCCCATTTAAACAGAGTTCCTCTGGCTTCCTGATCATGATGCTTCCCATTACAAGTGTTCTGCCTTCTTGAGTCAGAAGAAAATAGGAAAGGACCACTGGATTAAATGTGATACAAATTAAGTTATAGAGTTGGCACAGTTGGTACTCATATGTCTATTGAACTGAACTGCTACCACTGATACAAGTTGGAAGACCAAGTAAAACAGACCAAAGCTTCACTCACTGGTTGAAAGATGATTTTATTCTTAGGTCACCAGGCTAAAATGTTAAACTGTGCTGTCTTCTGGGCTTTGCTGCTGGTTTTCTCGGTTTCTGGTCCTTCAGACAGGAGAGGGTACCATTGACCCTGATGAGAAATCCTCTAGATTCTGCCAGATAGGTCTAAATAATGTCATTCCAAAGTCAGAGGCTCTGAAGTTGCTTTTTTGTGGAGGTGAGGGAAGTGGGGGCAATGACAAAAGCATCATTCTAGTGATATAGGCCTATTTTATTTAAATGATTTTTATTAAAATTGAATCAAGTCACTAACCTGATCTTTTCCTTACTAATCATTTTCTCTACTGTTTTCCTTGGTGGAGCAGACTGTAAAGAATTGGCCTGCAATTCAGGAGACCTGGGTTCGATCCCTAGGTCAGGAAGAAGGGAATAGCTATCCACTTCAGTATTCTTAGCTGGAGAATCCCATGGTTGGAGGAGCCTAGCAGGAAGTATAGTTCATGAGGTTATAAAGAGTTGGACAAAACTGATCAACAAATACACACACACACATGCAATCATTTTCTCTTTTGTTTGTAACCTCAAGGCTCTTTTCATAAGACTGTACTCACTGAAGAGTTTATTCATTTTTAAAGCAGGGCATTTTAATAAAGATGGTGGGACCAGACATTTTTAGACACAGTTGCATTGGAATAATAAAATGTTTTTTTTTTTCATTTTTATTTAATATTGTAATAAATCCCCTTCACGTCCCTGACCCTCACCCACCTTGATCTCACTCCAATTCCTGCCTCAAGGATGATGGTACATCACGAGAGATGGGGTGAGTTTTGCCTGTTTCACATAGTGCTTGTTCATTTAAATACCCATGAGCCAAAACAGCCACAGTGGAGTGCCATAAATTCTCCAGTTCTACAATTAAAACAAAAGCAATGATTTTTCAAAGATGCTTTTTAATTTTCATCAGCATCTAAATTACTTAATAAAGAAATTATTTTTATATTGGAAGCTATAAAAATCAGATACCAATTTCACCCCACTGCTGCTGCTGCTGCTAAGTCGAATCAGTCGTGTCCGACTCTGTGCGACCCCATAGACGGCAGCCCGCCAGGCTCCACCATCCCTGGGATTCTTCACTTAAGAACACTGGAGTGGGTTGCCATTTCCTTCTCCAATGCATGAAAGTGAAAAGTGAAAGTGAAGTCGCTCATTCGTGTCTGACTCTTCGAGACCCCATGGACTGCAGCCCACCAGGCTCCTCTGTCCATGGGATTTTCCAGGCAAGAGTACTGGAGTGGGGTGCCATTGCCTTCTCCATTTCACCCCACTAGGTAGGCACAAATGTTTGCTCATTAACAGAGAATGATCCTTGAGAATGGATTCTCATCTCTATATTTCATCTGGGAAGTAACTCCCCAAACCAAATTAACCTCATCACCATCTTCATTGGCACTAAAGCTGTAGCCTTATAGGTCTATCTGAAGTAGGGGATAGTTGAAGGAATCTCACACAAGCCCAAGGCACCAGAATATTAAGCTAACGCCTTAAGCCTATTGCTCTAGGTTTTACCATCTCTACTACAAGACTTTAAATGGATCTCGTTTGAAGTAGATAAAAATAAAGCCATGAAACTCACCACTATCTCTGAATTATTATTCAAGATTATTTACAGACTCAGAGAGAAACTGTTCAACATTACCTAACTAAGGATGTATATCCCAAGATGCTAGTTAACATGTGTGGAGACTCCGGGCAGAGAATCCTGGCTGTCCCCCAATGTCCCCGTTCTTTCTCAGTACTGAGCCCCTAATTTGTGTAGTGTGTATGACTTATCAGCAATAAACACCATTTTCCCAGCTTCTCTGAGACAGGAGTGATCCCATGACTAACTGGCAGGCAAAGGAGTGGAAATGGAAAATATCTTTAAAGTAGAGATGTATACCTCCTTCTTCCTTTTCCCCTTCTGATGGCTGGAATAGAAACAGAAATAATGCTGCTGGAGCAGCAACCACATTGTTCCAGGAAAAGACCTTAGGAGGAAACCTTTAGGGACATGGTAGAGCTAGAAGAGAGAAGGTTAGACTCTGATACCATGAAATGCAGTACGAACCCTGAGCTGACTACCTCTGACTTTCAGTGCCTGTCTTGTTTCAGCCCTTGGTGTTTTTTTTCCCCTTGTTATTTTCAACTAAATATAAAATCTTCTGAAATAATTAGGCTCAAAGACAAAATGTCCAACAAAAAACTAAATATGTTAATTAATTAGTTAATACTTGTGTTGAATCACTTTCAGAAAAATGAGTGAATTTAGGATTTCAATCACCTGTGTAGTCCCTGTTTATACTTGCCTTATCAGTTTTAGGAAATTTGGGGAAACTTATACTATTTTTTCTTTGAAAAAGCAATCTTAAAGTATTTGTACACTCATGTTCATAGCTGTGTTAGTCACAATAGCCAAAAGGCAGAAGTATCTCAATTGTTCATTAATTGATACATGGATAAGCAAAATGTGGTGTTACATACAGTGGAATATTACTTACACTTAGAAAGGAAGGAAATGCTGACACAGGCTACAACATAGTTAAATCTTGAGGACATTATGCTAAGTGAAATAAGTCAGTTGCTAAAGATAGATACCATACAGTCTACTTTATATGAGGTTCCTAGAGTAGTAAAATTTATAAAGACAGAAAGAGTGGCAGTTGTCAGGTGGCTGGGGGATGGGGGGAATGGAGAGTTATTGTTTAATGGTATAGTTTTAGTTTTGCAAGATGAAGAGAATTTTGGAGATAGGTTGCACACCAATGTGAATGTACTTAACACTAATGAACTGTATCCTTAAAGATGATCAAGATGATAAATGTTATACATATATTATGACAATTTTTAATGATTAAAAAAAAAACTTTTACATTTTCTTCATCATTACCAAATTAACATAACTTTGGCCCCCCAAGTAGGAAATACAGATTAGCAAAGAAAGAAAAAATTATGCTGTTTGATAACCTTATTACAGTGCCTGGCTCCGCACTAAGCAGTTTACATACATTACCTCATTCATTTCACCCAACAAGTTTCTGAGCCCAGTGCAGTCTTTATTAGCCTCATTTCATATCTGAGTAAAATTAAGTACAAAAGATTAAGTAAATTGTTCACAATAGGGGGTTGGTTGAACTAGAATCAAGGTCCAGGTTGTCTGACTCTGGAAATTATGTTTCTGTGGGTTATGCTGTTGTGAATATTTTTGTCTCTAATTATTCTTTGGCAGCATCATTTTAAATGATTATATAATATTCTATTTTATGAAAGTGTCACAATTTTCTTCAACAGTCTCTCATCTAAATTGTTCCCTGATTTTACTACTCTAAGAGATGCTTTAGTGAACATACTTTTACTATTCATTTTCATTTCCTGGAGGATAAATTTATTAATTGGCAGACCAAAGATATATGCATTAAAGCTTATGAATCATAATTTTATACATTTTAATCAAAGATTATTTTCCATTTTAGCCTTAAAATTTTTATACACCAGTCTGAAATACTTGCTCAAAAAGAAAGCCAGCTGTTAGGAGCTCTAAGCTAGTTCTGAGAATGATCTTAATAAAGTTTTGTAGATGCAGGAGATATACAATTAATTTAAGGCTTGTTAGAAATGAAGCACATTCCACTGACTTTCTAGACTTCTTTGATTATGAGGTGTAAATATTTATTTAGGGAAATCTTAAAGCAAACAATAGTGACTTATTTGACTGCTATGAGCCTCACGCATAATATCAACTGCCTGTGGGCTGGAAGATAATAATCAGTTCCCTCCAGGCTTTCCCGGGATCTCTTCCTATATGCAGTTTCTTTCAACTTGAATTCTCAGTGGCTTTTCTTTCCCTTAGCCATAGTTTCTAGTACCTCCCATCAGAAAGATAGTAATCATATTAATGAACAACCTCAGTGTCTCCCAGAAGGCAGCAAAATTAAAGATTCAAGTGCCCAAGATTTAACTCATCAAAACTTTCCCTTCAACTCTAGCTTAATTTATAGTAGTTTGCTACCAATGAGATTAGTTATTGGTCATTGCAGAATGAACAAAGCTAATTTCACTAATGTGGGTAGCATTCAAAGGGAATTCTTTGAAACTAATCCAATCACCTAATATGTAGTCCTAGTTCTGCCACTTGACATTCTAATCATTGAGGCCAATTAATTAACTTTGTGAGGCTTGGTTTCCCCCATCTAATAAGAGGGTGAAATAGCATCACCTCTGCCTGCTTATCAGGGTTGGATATGAAATCATTTCATAAAGTGCTGCATAGAAAGGTAACTGAAAACTAGAGATTTTAGATATGGAAAGGCTGTCAGAAAACATCTAATTCTACTCTCTCAAACAAATATACGAATTCTTCATCTGGAGTTCAAATAAAGTAACTTGTCCAAAGTTGTGATGGGTGGAATTTTTTTCCTGAAAAGCAAGTACCTTCTTTGGGAAATATTCCTCAAAATATATGGTTTAACTAAACTTTAAAATAATGATAACCCCCTCCCCTGCAAATCCCACCCACCCACAAACACACATACTTCCAGCAAACAGGAAGATCGTGTGGTCAAGACTGGACCAATTGTAATCTCTATCTCTCTGACCACATTTTTTTTGGTCCAGGGTTGAAAAAAATGACCCCAGCTCTTCTCTTGGATTTTTCAAACTTAAATTGCAGGAACAGTACCTTTTCCTCTCTGCCCGAAGCCTGCAACACGGTTGCCCTGAGCAGAAGCTGGTCACCACAGATATTATTGGCAATAATTAGAGTACATAGTTAATTCACCAATACCTAGGTAATACAGCATCTTCTATAAGCAATGTCTCAACCTAAAGAACTAAAACTAAAAGAAAATTTGGGGCATTAGAGTGGGAACTGCAAAGGAGGAAAGAACTAGCTTTGCTGAAGCCCTGAGTTCACGGGAAGTAGATAGCAGCAGCCTGTTTCCCTACCCTGGAGCCCACTCTTATCTTCACAATCCCGTGTCAGTCTTTGCTATGTTAGCCTAGCAATCAATCTTAAGGCCTACATGTCAGTAAATGCACATTTTTGACAAATTCCAATGTACCTACTTTGTTCCCATCAAAGTTTCCATACTTTCTTTCATTTTCTTCTTATTAAAGTTGCCATAATTTCTACTACTCTAATATGAGACATTCTATTCTTTCAGGCATATAAGGCAATCATTTACATTTAACTATCTAAGTATATATATTTTATTTGTGTAAATAGGAAGGCATGGGGGGAGAACTCAATGCCTTTCTTGCATATTTTAATTGATGTCGGGGAAAAAAATCAATTTCAAACAGAAGATCTCTTTTCATTGCATTTCTCATCCCCAATGAGGTGTATGATGGAAATGATTGCTGGACATTAGCTATTGCAATACTAACAGATGCCGTTCGATGCACCCTAGACAAAACAAAGAAGTAAATGACACTCTATTTATGGGTCAGTTTATTCTTTACTGCTATAAATAGCTTGTCCTTTGAGCATTATCATAGGTGTTTACTCTGTATCACATGTGAGTGTGTTACTTTTTGCCCTTCAACATCTGGAAATTCTGATAAGCATAAGCATAAATGGACCTCCAGATTTGAGAGACAGGAGGAGGTGCTCCTTGGTTTTTCAGTGGGTCTCTGGGCCCACTCCCTGCTCTATACATCCATACAGTCAATTCCGTAGATGGCAAAAGAGTCACACTGGAAAACCTAAGTAAGTGGAAAGCTTAATTTTAACAAGTTTAACAAGTTTTTTTCTTATGTTAGTATCATCATTACTCTCCCTTAGAGTTTGGAAAATAATTCCTGTAGTGCTTAAATTTCTCTTTGGTTGAAGATGAAATCTCTTTAAGTCAGAGAGTTTCTAAAGATAAATACCTTATAATCCAGCCTGGGTAAAGGAATAGAACATTCTGGTAAGTTCATTGTTCTAGTTGAGAAAGTATTTTATTTTATTTTTGATAAAGCATTTTAGATGAAACAGTTTACTGATTCTCAAAGCACTAAGAAACAATAAAATATAAGCAATGCGCAAGTAAGTAAAATTTCATTTGGTTAGTCAAAAAGCTCGTTGGCCAACCTAACATTTTGATGATTCAAAAGAAGATCTTTAAGATCTTCAAATTCCTTTGAAACTCAAAGTGTGCTTGCTGAACCAGCAGCCTCCACATCACCTAGGAGCTTGTTAGAGATGCACAACCTGAGACCCCCATTCCAGGTCCACTGAGTCAGAATCTGCATTTCAACAAGGTCCCCAGGGGACTGGCATGCACAATAAAGTCTGAGAAGCACTGTAATGCCACTGGATAGTCAATTTAAACATGACTTTGGTAGTGTACAAAGAGCATAAATGTGCTCAAATGTCGGTTCATTACTAGAAAAATTGAGTTGGTAAGACAAGGCAGGACACTTTGTTCTGTAGTTTAGTCCACATTATAAATTCATTCAGGTTGGCTCAGATAAATAGACATAATTTACAAATGGACAAAGATTTAAGTTGTGGTGATAAAGTCCTTACTCACTTACGCGAGAATTTCTGCTCTAGCATCTTCATTTGAAGAGTTCTGGTTTTCAAATCTCAAGGTAAGCACCATTTGCCATGTGCAAACAGAAACTTTTGTGACTATTGATCCTGTTTGTTCAACTCAGTTGTGTGCGCTTTTATACTTGGGAAAGATGCAAAAATAATTTGTCAGCTAGCGTGTTATAACACATATGGACTTTGGAATGGGAGTGGCACAGGTCATAATCAATTTTGTATGGGATTCCTTAACCTGCCTTGAAAGTGGCATAATACTAGTGATGCCATCTTTTGTTTGGATCAAGTGCAATTTCACGTGCCAAGCCACTAACCAGTGCCTGACACGTGGTGCTACATCAAAGTGACATTTCTACATTTCCATGTGGGAAGCTCTCTCTGATTTTATCTTTTATATCCCCCCCTTGGGGAAATAATATTTAGAAATATCTCCTAGAATTTTTATGTCTAGGGCTAAAATCATTTAAAACCTGTAGGAGAGAGGAGCTAATGAAGGCTAATGAGATTACCCTTCCGGCGCACAATCAGCTCCCTGCCGCCCAGGAGCCTTCGGGGCTGCGCGCCCTGCCTCTCAGGCCCTATAGGTGGCAGCACTGAGGCTACCGGCGAGCGCACCCTTGGATGATGCATTTACGGTGGCCGCCGCGACCCTGAGTGAGGTTAAGCCCCCGTCATCTGTTCGAAAGGACAAGGAGTTTGCTCCCACGCATGTAGAAACTGTTCCTCCCAGTACCTGTCAGAGTTTCCTTTTCCCTTCCAGCCTAACTTCTCTGCATTCATTTACATTTGTAAGGTTTCTCTTTTACGGGGGAGTCTGAACTTAAACTCAGAAAACTGGCCTTTCAGGACCTTGCTGTCTGACCAATTCCTTTTGATTCACACCTAAATGTTTTCCAATGGCTTTTTGAGACTTGCTTCTTCCTCTTCCTGGCCACTCCTGTCCCATCTCCGCCTAGGTTTTGCAAATAATAATGCTTGTAAAACACATATAGGAAATGCTTTGCACAGCCTGTTAAGTACCTTTCCTCACTGAGTCCTTAAAACTAGTCGGTGCCTGACACACACCCCAAGTCAGGCTGTAAACCAGCATTCAGACCCAGGCAGCCTGGTTCTCAAATGGGTGCTTGTAACACCACACTGAGCTGCCTCTTAAGAGAAGACCCTAAAAGAAATTTTCAAAGCCATTAGATAATTGCCTGCAAATTGAAAAGATCTCAGGAAAGAAATGTCTGTACTCTTGGAGAGCTCCCCAAATACAGATAATAACTCTTCTGGCCCACAAATAGGCAAGTTAATGGGCTCAGTAATGGCCTAATTTAGGCTTTCACCAAGGCAGTAGGAAGATGAGAGGGGTCAGACCTGGCAGCAAAACAGGGAGTCCCATTTAGAAATGCACGTGGAAAGAAGAGTTTCCTCTCTCCGGTCTTGAGAAAAGCCACACCCAGTTCATTTAATGTCAGGTCCTCACCTTTAGGGTTGGCTTTATGTCACCTCTCATTATTCTGTTTTCCCAAGGGAGAGCTAAAGCAGAGGTGGTATGTGCTCAGTCGTGTCTGATCTTTGCGACCCCATGGATTGTAACCCACCAGGCTTCCCTCTGCCCATGGGAGTGTCAGGCGAGTGTATGCTCCTCGGTTCTGTCTCTTCACAACAAAGATCTGGAGTGATGGACATTAAAGCCCTCGGCGAATCACAGCTCTCGGGTCTTGGACAGATCGTGTTATAGCGCTCAGGTCTCGAACGGACCATGTTATAGCTCTTAGACAAATCAGTGTTACAACTCCGTATTACAGCTCTATTTTATTTATATAATAACAGGAAAATCCATCCTCGAGGCGTGAGGGCACGTCCACCGAAAGACGCGAAGAGAAGAGCGCCCCAGCGAGTGGGGGTTGGGGGGAGAGCGAAAGACCCCCAGCCCTTTGGCTCCTCTTTTTATATGTTGTCTTTTTCCCCCGCTGTGCCCGCCCTACGTAAATTGGGCTAGCCAGGAGTGCTGTTTGTTCTACCTGAGGTCCTCACGCGGAGCTCGGACCTTCCTTTGTTCTATTTTCATGGGCTTTTCTCTTCCTTATCTTTTAGCCACCGACATTCTGGACTCCTTTTCCCTATTCTAACTACCTAACAGTAGGATTCTCCAGGCAAGAATACTGGAGTGGGTTGCCATTTCCTCTTCCAGGGGATCTTCCTGACCCAGGGATTGCACCGGCATCTCCTGTGTCTCCTCTATTGACAGGCATAACTTTACCACTATGCCACCAGGGAAGACCCAGAGACAGTGGTGTTAAATACTTTCTTTTGTGTCTTTGGAATCCAACAGACCTGAGTTAAAATTTTTCTTTCTATACTTACTTTAGGACTTTAACTTAGCCAATGATAAACCTCACTTCCTTGTCTGTAAGATGGATCTCTTGATAGCACCTGCCTCAGAGTGACACAAAACATTCCAGGCAGAGCTGTTTGCACTTATTAAGTACCTGGCACTCAGGAAGGGCTTCACCTGAGTTTTTGCAGTAACACTCCCAAATTGCTTCCATTTCCATCTTCTATCTGGTCTAGTCAGAGAGATACACTCCCTCAACTCCTGCTAGATTCATTGCCCTGAACTGAGCAACAGGATGTCATTCCTCTTCTCACCAACCCTCACCAGCTTCCACGGCTCAGCAAAGAGCATTGGAACTTTCCCCAGACCTCTGGCTAGTACTGCTAGTGTCCTCCTTACACCCAGGGCTTCAGCTGTGCTCAAATGCGGGCTGCACCCCATGCCCACTCCCATCATTTTCTGCTTCTCACACTTGCTGTTTCCTCTGGCTAGTCCTGAGCTGTCTAGTACTGTAGCCACTGGCCATATGTGCCTACTTAATATTCATTAAAGTTAAATTTAAAATTCTCTCCTCAATCTCACCAGTCACACTCCAAGTGCTCAGGAGCCCATCTCAGACAGCACAGATTAGAGTACATTTCCATCATTGCAGTGGGTTTAATGAGGCCCGCCGGCCTAGAGGGCGTCTCTAAATCCTAACCATCCTTAGGGACTAGCCCAAATGTCACTGACGCCACAAAGCCACTTCTGAGCCTCCCCAGCTGCAAGTTATCTCTCCCAAAGCAGCAGAGACCCTGCTAGCCATGACTCACCGGGCCGCCTGGTTCCCACTGAGACATCCAGTGTCCCTGGCCACATGTCACTTCAAGCGGCTCTTTGGTTTCTGAGCCACGTGTGGTAGACAGTGAGGCACGGAGGCTGGAAGCTCCAGGGAACTGGAAATATTATCTTATTGGTCTTACAAGAGTTTGGCTCCCAGTTTGGGGTACATTACAAACATTATCTTACTTGACGCCCTTCAACTTTAATGAGTAGGTATGATTGTCCCTATGTTACAGATGAGAAAACTGAAATACACTCTGCTTAGGTAACTCGTCCAAGATCACCTATCAGGAATTAATCAAACCACATGCAGAATCCAGAACTTGTGACTCAGTGTTGGAGCTTGTTCCATACATAAACTGCCTGCCCTCAAGCCTTCATTGCTTTCAAGCTGAATTGAATGATTTCAGGCAGAACTGGGGGAGGGAGATGAGAGGGATGAATGTCCCTGAACAAAGGGCAAGAGTATTGTGAATAGACCTGCCTTTCATTCCTATAAACCTGTTATCTCATTGTCTTCTGGTTTTCTTACCTCTCTAAGGTCCCAGAAAAGAAAGATTAAGTCATATTGTGAGTGCGAGCATGTGTGTGTGTGTGTGTGTGTGTGTGTGTGTAGTCTTAGGAGGAAACAGGGTACAGGAAAAGAAGTTAGGTGTAGAATATAGTGAAAAGACAAAATGAAAACCTTTCAATATCTCTTCATTGATGTCTGAAACCATTTTGCAGTGTTAGATCAAACCATAAGGAATTGCTACATTGATAAGCAAAAAATGGTTGAATATTGGCAATTTCTTATATTCAGCTGAATAAATTTTATAATTATTGATTATTTTATCAATCTTGCTATCAATTATTTTATCAATTTTCATCAATTAGAAACAATGGCTATTTAGGGGCCCAGCCTTGAATTTAGCACAATCCAAGGATGAATGCTTTCACATGCCCATCAGACACCTGGGACCCAGAAATGATACCCTCTGCCTGAAACTCTCATCGAACTTGTAAACAGGGAAGCCAGGCCACACACTCAAGCCAACTCCAGGGAGGCTGTAAATGATCTGAGTAGAGATATAAAATCCCCTCCTAAGAGGCTGCCCCCAGGTAGCTCCCTGGAGAGGATATTAACATATCTAAGGAAAGAATGTGAAGACCTAAAGAGAAGGAGTGGGGCTTAGAAAAGGAGAATCTCACCACGAGCCAGAAATGTGGGGACACAGCTTTGTTGGGGCTGACTGCCTTGCAGAGATATCTCCCCTGGTTGAGATAAAGAAACCAGGCTAACTGCCATGAAGATAGCACAACTCAGCTTCCTTGCAACTTTCCTTGTTGATTTTTCTGCAGAAGGAATGCCTTGCACTCTGCTAGCCATCCCTGGAAATGCAACAGTTTCATTAGGTTTACACAGAAATAAGGTGATTCACGCTCCAGGCTCCCATTTCTGGAGCAAGCTGCATCCTTCTCTAGACAATATCTGAATCAGAATCCTCAAAGTCAAAGTCGGTTGTACTTGCGCAAGAACCTGGTGTAGAACCAGAAAGTTAAATTATGAGAATATTCACTTAAAGGGGGAGAAACCTATAATTCCAAATGTGTTTGGCTGAATTCTTTAGTCTGTTCCAGAGTCAAGTACGGAGAAGGCAATGGCACCCCACTCCAGTACTCTTGCCTGGAAAATCCCATGGACGGAGGAGCCTGGTAGGCTGCAGTCCATGGGGTCGCTAGGAGTCCGACACAACTGAGCGACTTCACTTTCACTTTTCATTTTCATGCATTGGAGAAGGAAATGGCAACCCACTCCAGTGTTCTTGCCTAGAGAATCCCAGGGACTGCGGAGCCTGGTGGGCTGCCATCTATGGGGTTGCACAGAGTCAGACACGACTGAAGCGACTTAGCAGTAGCAGTAGCAGTAGAGTCAAGTACCTCGGGACATTTCACTTCCTGTGAAACTGAAGTCCACAGTTGAATGGACACATTTAAACAATCACACCACAAGCCAAACTACTTTGAAATGTTAACAGCCCTATCAAACACAAAAATGGAAGTGAAGAAAATTTACCCTTGTAAATATGAGTGGTCACGTGTCCTCCTATACAAATGGGTTACTTCTGACCCACAAAAAAACAGTTCACTTTAAGATTTAAATGTACACAGAAATTTTTAAATAGTGTATGATATTTATTTTAGTTATCTTTAAGAAAAGACTTTGAAGTCTTGTAAGAAAGATCTCCATAAATTCAAATGCATTTGTTTAGTGATAAATTGTCCTTGAAATGCTGAACTAATGTTTCTGCTCATTTCATTTAATATTTTTTAATCCTTTGTGGCCAAATCATCTCATCTTTAGAACTATCTAAAAATCTAGAGATAGCCTTAGGTCCATTTTAAAATTTAAGATGTCAAGATGGACCTGTAATGAAAATATGCAAAAGATTTCATTTTTCCCCCCCAGAAAATGTTTAAATAAAACAGCTGAGTGGCTTGCATTTCTTACAATTCCTGATTCCAAAAAACAAAACGAACAAACAAACAAAAAAACCCTGAAAATGCAATATTTAAAGTCTGGTTAATATTCAAAAATATCATTTGAATAACACAATCCTCCTTTGAATAACACAGTCCTCCTTTGAAAGATGGAGAAAATAAAACCAAGGACAGGAGCTGACCGGCCAGCAATGCCTCAGTGGATTCTAGCAGGGATCACTGTCATTAGCTAAAATTACCTGATGGCATCTGGAGTCCTGGGGCCTGGCCTCCACCCCCGACTGTGTCTTAATTCCATTTTCACTTTCTCTCAGGTGCCTCTCAGGCTGGACCACATCTGCAAACCATTAAGCCAGAGATTGGTGCTGCTGGTCAGGCAGTGGATAAGAGTGATGATGGACCAGAAATGACCTTATCTCTTTCAGAAGCAGCAATCCCTCTTTACCTGGCTCCAGGATGTTCCCAGTCTCACCATCCAGCGCTGTCTTCAGATTTTATAATCTATTGTAACCTATTCAAAGGACAAGGAGAGTATTTTGGGTATTTTTTAATCTTACTGCTCTAAAACTGAGGCTGTCATATAGTTAGTTTAGTTGCTCAGTCGTGACTGACTCTTCACAACCCCATGCACTGCTGCATGCCAGGCTTCCCTGTCCATCACCCATCCCCGAAGCTTGCTCAAACTCATGTCCATCGAGTCAGTGATGCCATCCAACCATCTCATCCTCTGTCGCCCTCTTCTCCTCCTGCCTTCAATCTTTCCCAGCATCAGGATCTCTTCCAATGAGTCAGTTCTTCATAACAGGTGGCCAAAGTATTGGAGCTTCCGCATCAGTCCTTCCAATTAATATTCAGGACTGATTTCCTTTAGGATTGACTGGATGGATCTCTTTGCAGTCCAAGGGACTCTCAAGAACCTTCTCCAACACCACAGTTCAAAAGCGTCAGTTCTTCAGTGCTCAGCTTTCTTTATAGTCCAACTCTCACATCCATACATGGCCACTGGAAAAACCATAGCTTTGACTAAACTGACTTTTGTGGGCAAAGTAATGTCTCTGTTTTTCAATACGCTGTCTGGGTTGGTCATAGCTTTTCTTTCAAGGAGCAAGCGGCTTTTAATTTCATTGCTGCAGTCACCATATGCTGTGATTTTGGAGCCCAGGAAAATATAAGTCTGTCACTGTTTCCATTGTTTCCCCACCTATTTCCCATGAAGTGATGGGACCAGATGCCATGATCTTAGTTTTCTGAATGTTGAGTTTTAAGCCAACTTTGTCACCCTCCTCTTTCACTTTCATCAAGAGGCTTTTTAGTTCTTCACTTTCTGCCTTAAGGGTGGTGTCATCTGCATATAATGAAGTTATTGCTATTTCTCCCAGAAATCTTGATTCCAGCTTGTGCTTCATCCAGCCTGGCATTTTGCATGATATACTTTGCATATAAGTTAAATAAGCAGGGTGACAATATATAACCTTTATGTACTCCTTTCCTGATTTGGAACCAGTCTGTTGTTCCATGTCCAATTCTAACTGTTGCTTCTTGAACTGCATACAGATTTCTCAGGAGGCAGGTCACGTGGTCTGGTATTCCCATCTCTTTCAGAATTTTCCAGTTTGTTGTGATCTACACAGTCAAAGGCTTTGGCACAGTCAATAAAGTAGAAGTAGATGTTTTTCTGGAACTCTCTTGCTTTTTCGATCATCCAGCAGATGTTGGCAATTTGATCTCTGGTTCCTCTGCCTTTTCTAAGTCCAACTTGAACATCTGGAAGTTCAGTTCATGTACTTGAAGCCTGGCTTGGAGAATTTTGAGCATTACTTTGCTAGTGTGCGAGATGAGTGCAATTATGCGGTAGTTTGAGCATTCTTTGGCATTGCCTTTCTTTGGGATTGGGATGAAAACTGACCTTTTCCAGTCCCGTGGCCACTACTGAGTTTTCCAAATTTGCTGGCATATTGAGTGCAGCACTTTCACAGCATCTTCTTCTAGGATTTGAAATAACTCCACTGGAATTCCATCACCTCCATTAGCTTTGTTCATAGTGATGCTTCCTAAGGCCATTTGACTTCGCATTCCAGGATGTCTGGCTTTAGGTGAGTGATCACACCATCGTGGTTATCTGGGTCATGAAGGCTGTCACATAATCCAATACAAAACAAAAGTGGATTATTCTGAAGCCTGAATATCAGTGGACTTCAGGCAGAATGGATACTCTTAACTATTCCAGCTTCATGGCTATTTAAAGAGATATTAGGTGACTAAAATTCACTAAGTAAACAAACTTTCTAAGGATCTGTTTTCAATGGATGCAAAAAAACATATACAGATGTAAAAAAATGAGTAGGACCAGCATCACATGGGTGCAATCCATGCAGTGACACAGATCCCTGAGCTCAGAAGGGCCCACTCTCAGTTCAGTGCTTTGCTATCTCAGTCTTGAAAGTCTTAATCATTTTGAATAAGGGGCCACTCTGCATGTTCATTTTGCACCAGGCTCTGAAAATTATATATCTGTTGCTGAAAATGAGAGTCCACACTTGATTCTTGGGGGCCTTCTGAATCAACAATCAGAACAATGTCTAGGCCCTATTATTCTGGCATTCTCTAACTTCAGCTGGATTCTAACTTCAGTCTTTCATCAAACCCAAACACAGTGCACAGTGACAATGTTCTCAAACAAAATTATTAATGCTGTAGTAGATGCACATAGTCATCCTCATTAAAATAAAATATTAACCAGCACCATGTAAGTTGTTTCTGTGGTCCATGGTCAATTCAGCCTCATACTTGAGGGTCTACTATGTAACAGCTGCTGTTTGGGGCACTGGAGATAGCAGTCAACCAAAGCGCAATCTCTCCTTTCAGCTGGCGGAGATCCTAGTTAGGAGAAATAGACCATAAGTATAAATAAATAAGCCAATTATCGGAACTCCCCTGGTGGTTCAATGATTAAGACTCTGCTCCCAGTGCAGGGGGCCCAGGTTCCATCCCTGCTCAGGGAACTAACTAGATCCTGCAAATTAAAAAAAAAAAAATCAATTGTATGTTAGAAGGTCATCAACTGTAATAAAAAACAAGTCCGAAAGGAGGCACTGGGGATGTTTTGAATAGGATGGTTAGGGAAGACCTCAATGAGAAGAGGACATTTGAATCGAGGTTGGAAGGAGATAAAGGCACAAGTCACGCATTCTCTGGCCCAGAAACAAAATGCAGAGGTTCTAGGGTAGATGTGTGCTGTTTGAGGAATAGCAAAAAAAGAAAAGAAAAAGGAGAGAGGGGGAGAAAGAAGAGGAAAAGATGAAGGCAAAGAGGTAATAGGAATCCAGTCTTGCACGGACTCGCAGGTCACTGTAAAAGACTTTACTCTGAGTAAGAAAGGAAGCTATTGAAGCTTTTGGAGCCTGGGAGTAACACAAGATTGAACAGGATTGTTCTGGCTGCTGTGTGGAGGGGGAAAAAGCATCAATCTGGGATGAAACCAGGAGACCAGATAGGAGTGTGTTGCAATCATGCAAATGGAGGAGATCATAGCTTGGACCAAGTGATAAGCAGTGGAGGTGATGAGAAGTGGCTAGATTTTGGCTTTAGTAGGAAAACAGAGTTGGTAGGATTTGCTGAAGAGGAACCACAAACAATAAAAGAAAAATAACAATATCTTAGACCTGAGAATTTTTCAACTAGCCTAACTAGCCAACTTGACAATCAATATTATCTCAATCCAGCTTCACGGCAACCTTGGGTGAGAATTAGTATCTCTATCCTCCAGATAAGGAAACTGGAACTCAGAGGATTTAGATAACTTGATAAGGTCACTAGCCAGTAAGTAGAGAAGACATCGATCTATTTAGCTCTAAAAATTTCCCATTATGCCATGCTGGATGTATGCTAGATTCCACAGTCAACTAAGAAAATAAATAAATAAATAAATAAATGCATGAAAAATCTTATTTGGACTCTGAACTTTATTCTCTGTTTCCTGGTTGAAAGGGTAGCTAATTGTGAGTTGTAGTGGGGGTACCATAATGAACTTTATTCTGGGAAAATGAGAGCTCTCCTACCAAGCACTAATTTAAGAGAAATGAGCTCATCTTGTCCTTTGAAGAATTTTAACAACCACGGAATTATGCCAGTGGGGTAGAACCTCAGCTACATAGATACCTGCTAAGGCAACTCCATACCAACCACTTTCACAAAAGTCCATAGCTGCTCCCAGGGTGTGGTGAATGGAGTAATGGCAGAAATGGCTGAGTTGATGGGAAGCTTTTGCCCTGGGGGCTCAGTGGACTGAAAAGTATCTGCTATCCAAATGGAGATGCACAGAGGAGGGAGTAAAGAGCTGTCAGCTAGAAGTGAAGGATGGAGAGGGGCTGAGAGCAAGGCCTGAGAGCCTGGCTAGGAGAGGCAGTTGCAAAGCAGCTGGCTCATGTTCGCCCTTCTAATCACCCTCATCAAAGGATGAGATCAGCCTGTGCAATCTTCAGAGGACAGCCACTACTAGTATCCACAGAATTCAATGAAAAGTAAGAGGTTGGCATGGGAGGCAAGGAAAGGAACATGGGCTTCCCCTAAAAATAAATGAAGTGACTTGATGTTCTGGTTACTATTGCTGGGCAACAATTCACTCCATGACTTTGGGTCATAAACGACTTGATTGTGCTCTTGGAGTCCACCTGTATTGTGATGGGGTGCAGTTATAGTTTATCTTTGCCCCATGATAACTGGAGCCTGGACTGGGAAGATAAAAAGATGGGGTGGGCATGGGGGCTGGAGGTGACTTTATGGCTGTTGTTGGGGCCTCACTTGGGGCTTTTGACCAGAACACACGATCTAGGGTCCCTCAGCCTGTGGGAACCAAATTTCTCACATTTCTCAGGGTTCCAAAGATGAGCGTCCCAACAACAACAAAAAAAGGTGGCAGCTGTGTCGCCTTTCTGAGCTGGCCTCAAAACTCTTGCAGTCACTTTTACTGCATTTTATTAGCTATTAGCAAATCAGAAGCCCATGTAGGCTCAAAGGATGGGTACGTAGACATTCCCCTCCTGATGGGATGAGTATCAAAGAATTTGTGTGCTTGTTTAAAACCACCTCAAAGGAGCTTAAAATATCCCAGTTTGGGGGGAGCCTGCACTTATCTCAAGATCTGGGGGGGGTGGGGGGAATGAGAGGTCACTATGACCTCTAGGCGGCGCCAACCTCCAACAGGAAGTGCTTTCATCTGTTCTCTGCTCCTTTTCCTCTTGTTGCTGTTGTTCAGCCACTACGTGAACGTGAACGTGAAGTCGCTCAGTTGTGTCCGACTCTTTGCGACCCCATGGACTGTAGCCTACCAGGCTCCTCTGTCCATGGGATTTTCCAGGCAATAGTACTAGAGTGGATTGCAATTTCCTTCTCCAAGGGATCTTCCCAACCCAGGGATCGAACCCGGGTCTCCCGCATCGTAGACAGACGCTTTACTGTCTGAGCCACCAGGGAAGTCTTTGCAACCTCATGGACTGCAGCATGCCAGCCTGCTCTGTCCTTTACTATCTCCCAGAGTTTACTCAAACTCATGTCCACTGATTTGGTGATACTATCCAACCATCTTATCCTCTGTCGCCCCGTTCTTCTCTTTCCCTCAATCTTTCCCAGCATCATGGTCTTTTCTAGTGAGTCAGCTCTTTGCTTCAGGTGGTCAAAGTACTGGAGCTTCAGCTTCACCATCAGTCTTTCCAATGAATATTCAGGATTGATTTCCTTTAGGGTTAGACTGGTTTGATATCCTTGCTTTCCAACAGACTCTCAAGAGTCTTCTCCTTTTTCTACTCATCCTCAATCAAGTGGATTCTACCCTATCTCACTCAGCATCTTGGGGAAGACATTTTCCTAATGGTTCATCAGAGTCTAGAAGTTCATTCTCATTGTCACTTGCTCCTTTATGCAGATATGTGTTCCTCCTTCCTTATTGATTAAATTAAATTAATCTAGTGAACTAATAATTCAATATGTAGGATTCCAGATGGCCTGAGTTCTGACTCCACAAGTCCTTTGTCATCTTACTTTGGTCAGGTGGCGTGACCACTCTGAGTCTGTTTCCTCATCTACAAAATGGAAGCTTTATAAGGATTAAAAATATTGACACCTGTTTTAGAGAAAAGCCATTCAAGAAATGCAAAAATCAGGTCCTGATTTTAAACTGTTCAGGGGTAACTCTTTTTTATTTTTTAAAAATAAATTTCCTACTGCTTATGCTTAGTTCATGGCTGGGCCCCAGATGAACCATATTCCCATCTGAACCATAGATCTATTACCCTCAGTTTTGCCGTATGTGTACAGTGGATAACAGATAGACGGATAGTTAGATAATATGGTTCTCAAGGGTACTTGGGCGTTTTAAATCAAATAACACATATTAAACAGCACCACCTTAATGGTGCTTAAGACCAGGCCCCTAATGAAGGCTAATTCCCTCTTATCCCCCTCTTTTCTTCTTTGGTACCAGGGTTCCTCAATTAAGGGGACAGAGTTCACTCTGCAGAACTTTCTCTCCAACTCCATCTCTGGGCTTTTCCCATCAATACCCACTGCCAATTTCCCAATCTCCCACCCTGAAAATTCAAATACCTGAACCTGTTGTGAGAAGATGTGGCTTAGAGATAGCACAATCTATGGAGCCTTGACAGGAAAGGCTGTGGGATTGCCCAGGTTAGGCTGAGGGCAGTCCTAGATCACAGTGGGCTGCCTTGCCTCGGGGCCTGGGTAAATGCTTGAGCCAGGCCTGACTCCAGCCCCCTGGTGGGGAGGCTGACACCTGCCGGCTGGAGGGGAAAACCCCTCTCACCGTAGTAGGTCTGTTACTCAGTTCCCAGCCTTTGTACTGAAGGAGCTAGAGGGGTGATTTGCTAAAACCCTGGGTTTTCTCATTCAGGACTAAACTGAGCGTAGCGTGACAGTGGCTGCCGGGTGTGACTTCCTCCCAAGAGAAGAAAAAGCTTAAAAAAAAAAAGTCTTCCCACAAATGGGGCAGGCCTTAAGTGATCCCAGCCTTGCCTGTAGTATCATTGCCCAAATACCCATCACAGCCACAAACATGTTCCCTGGCAACCTAGCAGAAACCATTCCCCCAAGTAACTGTCAGTTTTCCTTCCTTTTTTTTAATGGAAGAAGTTATTTATCAGTGAAAGGAATCTGAGTGTTTACATTCCATAGACCAAGAGAGGAGACGCAGCCCCTGGGAAAAGGCTAGCCAGAAAGCTGAATGAGCTGCATCCTTCCTGTTTCATCCTCTGACTTCTTTGAGGGGTTGAGGGTGTCATCTTTTTGCTCACATTACCCCGTGTCTACATTGTTTCATTGACTTATGCCTTCAACTAGCATTTAATGGGCATCTGTTCTATGTGGCCTGTCCTGGAAACATAAAGATAAACAGGATCGAGTCTTTGAGATGCTTCCTATATGTTATGGTGGGAGGTGGTGGGATGGCCAGACACATGAGAGCACGTAAATGTCATCGAGTAGCCAGGTGTTGCAGTAGGGCCCAACAGTGCAGCCACACAGGTGGACTAGCAGCTTCGGGTGATGAGTGAGTGATGGGTGAGTGGACGCTGGCTGTGCGGGAAGAAGCAGAAGAGGACTCGAGAAGGGGCAGCATGCATAAAGGCATGACGCAACAGGACTCCCTGCAACAGGTCATTGGGTGCAAGAAGGACTCAGCCGGAAATGTAGCAAGCTTGCTGGCTAGGCTGGGACTTGCCATGCTACAGAATCTGGGCTTTTCTCCAGCTCTCTGGAGAGCTGCTCTTCCAGAATAGAACAGCTGGCAGGCAACTTTCTGAAGGTCACGCTCCGGGAATCAGACCTGTTACTGTCTCAGTTTCCCCCATTTGCAAAACACAAAATGACTGAGCCTCTAAGCCCTTGCGTAGCCTGGATGAGCTACACAACGAGCGTCATGTGGCTTCCAACTTTCATCTGCTTTATTGGTTCAAGAGTGAAAACACTCATTTATTTTTATGGGACACATGGGCTTGGTGATTTTTTTATTATTAAAAATGAAATTCTTGAAAAAAATTCAGAAGTTTGGTTTCACAGCTTCCTACAATATTGAGTTTGGACTGTGTTTCTCAGGCAAAGCCAAAGACTGATCTATGCTGAATAACAGTGAACCACATGGGTTTCTTTGGAGACAAAAATGAATGTGTGCATTATTCTCCCCACTCCTTCTCTACATGTTCCCGCAAAAGACTTGTGATCATTTTGTTTCTCTATGGTTCAAGGAGTTGACATCCAAGTAATAAGCTGGCTAGCTGGCTGACTAAGTAAGGCTTAGAGCTGGTTGTTTCAATTTGTGACCACCAGGATGTCCAGTTGACAAGTGAAAAAAATACTGCTTAGGAAGAGAGGAAACTGTCTCACTCCTCCTTCCTAATTCTTCTCACTTTTCAGCCTCCAATCCCAAAGAATTGGGACCTGATGTTTTTTGCGAAGCTAGACTCATGGCTGAAATTATTCTCATGTTGCAGGTGATGGATAGGAGGGGAGGTGTGGATGCTATAGTGAGGTCAGCCCAAAGTGGTGGGACGAAGAGTGGGCTTTGGAAAGAAATGAACTTGGTTGAGGAGTTGGAAAACATAGGCAATGAGTCTTAAAAGGGGATCCAAGAAGCCCTTGCCCCAGCACTGTTGCAGGAAGGGGGACCCCTTCCAAGGCCCGAAACTGGGCTCTTGTCTAACACTCGGAAATGAATTGTCCAAGGAGACACATCTGCTGACAAAGCAAGAGATTTTATTGGGAAAGGGCACCCGGGTGGAGAGCAGTAGGGTAAGAGAACCCAGGAGAACAGCTCTGCCACATGGCTCACAGTCTCCAGTTTTATGATGATGGGATTAGTTTCCGGGTGGTCTTTGGCCAATCATTCTAATTCAGAGTCTTTCCTGGTGGTGCATGCATCGCTCAGCCAAGATGGATGCTAGTGAGAGAGATTCTGGGAAGTGGATGGACACGCGGTGTCTCCTTTCGACCTTTCCCGAACTCTTCCGGTTGGTGGTGGCTTATTAGTTCCGTATTCCTTATCAGGATCTCCTGTCATAAAACAATTCATGCAAATAGTTACTATGGTGCCTGGCCAGGGTGGGGAGTTTCAATCAGTGTGCTTCCCCTAACAGAACCACCTGTACGGCTGGCTTTATGGAGTTTCCTACTACCTGACCTCAGAGTTACTGAAAGGACTCTTTTGGTTTGAAGCAGAGCAATCTGCATTTTTGACAAGGATCTCAGCTGAAATTAGAGAATTACTATGAGGGGGAGTAAGTGTTCTGAGTCTGGAGTCAAAAAGAAAATGATTCCAGCCCAAGCAGTGCTACTCACTAATGTGTCACCCTGGGAAGCCTCAACTGTCCCTACCTACATGACAGAAGCAATAACAGGACCTATCTGTATCAGTAGGGTATGGTCAGCTGCAATGAACAGAATTTCCAGTAGTGTCTTGAATAATGAAAGTATTTGATTCTCTCACATAAACAGAAATCTGGAGAGGAGTCCCAGAGGGTCTGTTTCTCTACCTTTGCCTCCAAGCTCCAATATGGCAAGATGGTGGCAAAAACGCCACCAATGGAGCTTCCACGCTAAGGTCACAAGAAGAAGGAAAGACAACTCAAATGGCTCTCCGCAGAGGAGATTCTGTCCCGTCATCTTGGGAGACTTCCCCTTACAAGTCATTGGTCTGAACAGACCACCTCCTCTGCAAAGGGGGCTGAGGTTAGCATCCCCAAGCAAATGGAAACTGAAATCCATGACAGGCTTTCTGAAGGGTTACCTGGAAAAGGGTGACTTTCCCTGACACCTGGACATCTTTACTGCCTGCATAAACTTGGCTGTGTGAGCAGGAACAAAAAAGGCATACATAGCTGAGAACAGGTGTGTTTTTCCTCTTCACCAAGAACCTGTAGGGAATCCTTTTAGAGTTTTGGTATGTTTTTGTTTTTGTTTTTTCCCCTACATATCCTTTTGTGCCACTCAGTTATAGCCACTAAATGGTCCTACATGTCCTGGCCCAGGACCTTGACTTCCTCTCCCGTTTATATTAGATTGTTAGACTGCCTAATACTTTTGTGCTTGGATAAAAGAGGTGAAGACAAACACACAATCAGGAGAACTCAGGAGTGAAAGAATATGTCTGTTCTGCTGTAACTGCACAGAGCAACCTCCCTCAACCTGAGTCAGTGATTGGCTACCCTCGTTCTAAAGAGTTTCCCGGTTGGAGTTAACAAGAATGAAAATCAAAACAGTCCGCATTCGGGGCCTCACCCCATCCCTTCTCCACCCAGGGAAGGGCTGGGAGCCAGGGTGTTCAGTAGGAGATCAAGGTAATGGTCTACTGGATAAGTAGAGAGGGGACCGTGGGCAGCTCTCTTGGGAGCCCTGAGGCTGGCACTTGGAGATAACCAGTCTAGACTGCCTGCCAGTGCCTGGGAGACAGCCACTCCCCAAGGGCAGCCCTGCAAAGTCACCCGCCCCTTCCCTGTGGCTTCCCAGCTGCTGCCACCATGGAGTTGTCAGGAAATTGTGATAATTCTTTTTATTGATTGTCTCTATTGATTTTGTCTATGGTGAAAATATACTGCAGACACATTAAGTAGCTATTATAGGTGAATTGTCTTTTAATGAATTGTACCAACAGACAGGATTTTACATTTAGCCCTAATTGGGACTTGGACTTCTTCTCAGGCCCTGAATGATGACAGAGGGGGGAGAGTCTATTACAGAACCCAGGCTGGCATTTGACTGTGGAGACTTTCCTGGATCCTGCTAGGGAGTACCAAAACCTGCCCAGAGGGAAGGGCTGAAAAAAGTCTTGTTAAGAGATGAACCAGATCATCAACAAAATCACTCAAGAATCAGTCCTGTGACTCAAAAGCACGCAATTTTAGCCGTTTATCCAAACTTTAAATATTAGTCTCTGAATTTCAAAACTCCAACAAAAAAAAAAGAGGGGGGCATCACTTTGGATGGACTCCCTGTTCTTATCCCACATCTTCAAACAAGATTGTTGCTTTTAAGAGGCAAGAAGAAAGCAAGACTTCATGCTTTGTCAGAGTGTGCTTCTTCCTCCTTTATGTGGTTTTTTGAGGCTTGTTCTCTAAAAAAAAAAAAAGTGTCTGTATATGTGTATTCATGGGTGCATGCCTGCATTTTGGCAAAACTGTATTCACAGGAATGCTTGGAAGCTTAAATCTAATATGCTAAGCATTAGCCAGCAGCAAAAATTTCCATCTCTGTTATCATAGCCCCCAAAAAGGGCTTGAATTGGAAGAGTCACCTTGCAGTGGTGCTAGCAGATACTTAAATGATACTCTATGACCAGAAGCACAATTTTGACTGTTGTTATTGTACAATATCATGGGCAAAATTCACAGTACAAATACTATTTCTGTTTGAGAAAATACTTCTTTAGGCCAGACTCTTCAAGATTGTAATTTCCACAATTTGGCAGAAAAGGCAGTATTTTTGATAGAAATGAATTATGACTACAGGCAGTGATTACAGAGGCCAATGTCCCAGTTGTACTTGAGTTTTGGTTTTAAGGAGAACAATCACTTAAGGCTGATCACATGATAAAACTGCACTTTCCTTACTCAATATACGGGAAATAGAGTAGCCCTTCCAATCCTCACTGGCCAATGCCCCAGAGTCCTTTTGGTGTGGATTCAAATGAGGGTTCCTCTCCAACTCAGCAGAACCCAGGCTGTTGCTCAGTTAACACACACTAAGCACTGATGATCAGTCAGGCTCTAAGCTCTGGCCCTCAGCTATTCTGACTTTCAGCAGAGGTTCTGTCCCACAGCTGTTTTGCCTTTTGGTTATAAGATGGCAAGAAGGAAATGGCAACCCACTTCCAATATTCTTGCCTGGAGAATTTCATGGACACAGCAGCCTGGAGAGTTATAACCCATGGAGTTGTAAAGAGTCTTGGACATGACTCAGTGACTAACACTTATGTACAAGATGGCCGCCTATAGCAGTGAGTGTTCATACAATTCCTAATTCACAATCAGCAGGAGAAAGAAAAAATGCCATTTTTTCCCCCAACATGGGATGCAAATCATTCCTGCCTATATGACTAGGTCAACTCATTCTTGTGCCCTCTCTTAAACAAATGCAGATGCCAAGGAGGAGCCGTGGTCTCATTGGTTTACACTGCTCAGGACACTTCTCTTGAACTGGAGACAATGTGGGTGTCAAATGTGTACCCACAGGCTTTTAATTTAGGGTGGTGACTGAGTGATGACACAAAGAGGATAACACCATTGAAAGATTTTCGTTACTTCACGTTTCCCAAGAGAAGGGGGCACACCATGCCTTCTGCAGTGGAAGCTCAGAGTCCTAATCACTGGACCACCGGGGAATTCCCTAGAGTCTTTCAAATGGTTATCGAGCACTCTCTTCAATCAGGAACTAGCCCTATTTAGGGTATAGAACAAAATTAATACAAATATTTATCACCTTGAAGCCCATGTTGAAATCTTTAAGTCCCATATGATCACAACATTTTTGTTTAACTTATCAGATAGGACTTAAATTTGTTTGGAGGGAACGCAGAACAGATTAAGGTAGAAATAAATAGATCTAAACTTTAGAAGGTTTCCCTGGTGGCTCAGAGATAAAGAATCTGCCAGCAATTCAGGAGACCCGGGTTCAGTTCCTGGGTCAGGAAGATCCTCTGCAGAAGGCAATGGCTACTCACTGCAGTATTCTCGCCTGGAGAATCCCACAGACAGAGAAGCCTGGAGGGCTACAGTCCGTGGGGTTGCAAAGAGCAACTAAGCGACTAACACTTTCACTTTCAAGCTTTAGAAAGTTGGGATGTTTTGGGATTATAAAATGTTTAAACCAACAACTAGATTCAACACAAAGATACCATGTATCTATTGAGGTTGCTAAAGTTGTATCTGGAACAAGACAGTTGATATTGAGGTCATTCTTTCTAAGAAAATAGCAAAAATATTTTTGTCTATCTTGAGTCGAGGGAAAAGGAAAAACTGCAGAATTACTTCTGATGAAAATAATCTACTTTCTCCCTCTCTTTGGTATTGAAAAACATAAACTGTATATTTTGATAAAAAAGAAAATATACATATTTGTGATGTAATTTTTTAAGCCTGACATGAAATAGACAACTCGTGCTGTGAGACTTAGTTAATGCAATGACATTTTTTTCATGTAGACAAGCTTTCAAACAAACTTTCTACCAGCCTGTTTTGTAAAGAATGGTGGAAGAAAAGATTATAGACTCTCCACTGCTGGACCAGATTAGGTTTCTTGGAAACATAGGATATGCTTTTATCCATTGCTCTATTCAAATATGCTTTGGATAGAAAATCATTCTTGGGGTACACAAACCACAGAAGGCTTTTGGATAGAACACAACCTCCAAAAATTAAGTGATTCCAATCTTGCAGAGTTTCGATTGGATTCATGTCCCTATAAAAGCCATTTTTCTTCTGTTTGGTAATTGCAAGGTCAAAAAGAAATTGGACAGATTATAAAGTTTTAAACAGTATCTTCAGGCAACCAAACCTACAAAATGTCAGCTGATGAAGGCAATGTACAGCTCACTCAGTGTTATTGGTAAAATCATTTTATTTCAACAGCAACAACAAACTTGTAAAATGGTTCCAATGAAAAGCAAAAAACAAACAAACAACATTCAATTTCATCAGTTTTTGGAAGGAGAACATTACTGCCACATATCCAGCCATAAGATGAAGATTTCTATTTGTTTTTGATATAATTGATAGCATCTTGATCAATGTCAGATTGACTATTGAATAAAATCCATGTCAGTCTATCTCACAAAAAGACATTTTCTTCTGATAACCTTATGAAGTCAAGGCATTCCCTGGCCTTGAAGCTTGTTCCAGTGAGAAACAATAAGATCCTTATGCAGCTATTCATTCTGAGGTATAAATAACCAGAATCCCAGATAAGAAATTTATATTTACAGCCTAACTTTATTATTTTTCAATTGTTGTTTTTCTCCTTAAACAGGTCAGCTGACTGTGGATTGCTGGAAATCCCTGCACATTTTATCAAGCCTGGGTCAGCAATATATTCTTGGCTTCAGGAACATTGATGTTGAAAATTGAACATCTGGTCTTCCCTTTCCATTGCCCCCCCCCCCACCCCTCCCACCATTTCTCTCCCAAGTAATCAGCATTTCCTTCTTTGTCTCTCTGGCTTGAATAGCATTTAAAGCTTGAATTTGGTGTATGTTATATTTGTTTGTTTCTGGAGCCAATTTTATTCTGTTTCCAGTTCTGAAAAGTTCCTAGCAATGCCATTTCCTGTGGTTCTTGTTTATAAACCACTTAAAAGTGAGGGCAAATGTTATTCTGATGAGTTGGATTAATTGGTCACTAGTTAAAGGAATTATATCTCTGCCCAAAGTTAGAATCCTATTTCTTTCCTCCTGTCTATCTGATATTTTTAAAACAAAAACTCTCCCATAATGATGTTCTAGACCTGGAGTTTTGAGAACCCTGGAGCAGAAAGTGATGTGTATATGATAGGTGTGTACCTTTTTACTTGTCTTGAATCAATTTTTCAAAATGATCTCTAAACACACAGATGACCTTTGAAAATCATAGTGGACCTACATGGGTCCACTTATACAAGGATTTTTTTCCATGAGTAATTTCTTCAGCACTACACAATCTACAGTTGGTTGAATCCATGGATGTGAAACCACATATCTGGATAGAGGAATCATGTATATGTTGACTGCTGGCTATAAATTATACTAACATTTTCGATTAGGCATAGAGTCAGTTCCCTTAGCCCCTACTTTGTTCCAAAGGTCAAATGTATTTTACAAGCTTCATTTCTAAAATGAGAAAGTTTGTCAAATAAGCACCCAAATTTCCTCCCAAGACCACTGCTGGTTTTCAGATGGGGTGAAGGATACTGCTGAACAGGAACTTGTTAGATGGACACATCCGGGTGACCCTGTAACTTTCCCCAACACTTATGAAACGTGAGGCATGTGCTGACTGCAGAGCACACCATGATTACTTGAATTCCATCTGGATCCCTCCTCTGCCAAATCTGTTCTTTGCAAAAACAGGTCATTCTTCTTATTATTATTATAATGTAAGATTCTTTAATAATTCTTGCCTCTCCAGTTGAAGACACCTTTGAAAAAAAAAAAAAAACTTGTATATTTTTTTTCCTGATTCTCTACCAATTTTTGCTGTAGTTGTTGAAAAATACCACACACTATCTGGAGTCTTTGAGGTACAAGGCAACTAAATGTATGATTGAGGAGTATACTTCCTGCAGACTTTTCTAGGGTCACTGAGATGTGAGCAGACCCCAACAGAATTCATTACTGCTGTTCCATTTTAAAGCAGGGCAGGGAATAGAAATAATCCCTTTTAAGAGATGTTGTAGATTTTTGAGGGCACAAGGGCATGTATCTGGGACCCAGCATCCCCATGTGGTTTTCAGCTTCTAAAATTTTTCTCATGTGTTTTAAGTGTTTAGGATAAATTTGAGGGACTCCACATCTCCACCCAAGGTGTTAACACTCAGATTAAGATCACACTTATACACCTTTTTAAAATTCATGAGCAATTAAATGATGCACTAACAAGAAAAGTGACTTTATAGTACCAATGGGGAAAAAAGTCAATGTGATAATGCAATATAAAAATGTGACTTCTTTTTATACATTTCTAAGCTAACTTTTAGAACAAAATATGTCTTTTTTCAAGGCAAGGCCCTTGGAACCTCTTGGTGAATATATATTGAATGCTTTCTTTTTCCTGTGATACAGCAAGAAGTTCATCCAAATAGAACCATGCCTCTACTACATAAATCATTGAGAAGATCTGGTAACTTTCCATGTGATTCAGTTAAATCCTTTAAATCCCACAGGAGAATTTACTTGCTTTTGGCATATTTCACCATATTAGGAGGAAAACTAGTCTCTAGGGACATGGTGGTTAATGAGAATGGGCCAAAAGCAGATGTCCTAAACTCAGTTTTGTTAGCTGAGGCATTTTCAGATGGTGTTTCTCTTGGTTCCTGGAGAAGTTTCCTTTCTAAGTCCTCAGTGTCTCCCAGGTTCTCCACAATGTCTTTAAGAGGGCAGAACCTTTCCTTCCCTAATTAAAAATAAGACAAATACAGGAAAAATTAACATGTTGAACTAAATCCATTGACACTGAGCTGCAAATCCAACCATACCTAATACCAGAATCAGTGGTTTTGCAGGCAGCAGGAAGAAATGAAGGGAAATGAAGAGCAGGACACTTGCTGGGAAGTGGAGGGGCTGTGGGAGGCAAACTAAGTTTTTCCACTTCTGGATTTTGCTCAGTCTCTATATGTGTGTATAGTCTCTGAGCTGAGGTGGAAATCCACCTTCTGGAGGCAGTTGGTATTATATGGGTAATGCAAACCTCCAAGTGAATTTTTTTTTTTTTAATTTTGTTTTATTTTTATTTTTTTTTAATTTTATTTTATTTTTAAACTTTACATAATTGTATTAGTTTTGCCAAATATCGAAATGAATCCGCCACAGGTATACATGTGTTCCCCATCCTGAACCCTCCTCACTCCTCCCTCCCCATACCATCCCTCTGGGTCGTCCCAGTGCACCAGCCCCAAGCATCCAGTATCGTGCATCGAACCTGGACTGGCAACTCGTTTCTTACATGATATTTTACATGTTTCATTGTCATTCTCCCAAATCTTCCCACCCTCTCCCTCTCCCACAGAGTCCATAAGACTGTTCTATACATCAGTGTCTCTTTTGCTGTCTCGTACACCAGGTTATTGTTACCATCTTTCTAAATTCCATATATATGCGTTAGTATACTGTATTTATGTTTTTCCTTCTGGCTTACTTCACTCTGTATAATAGGCTCCAGTTTCATCCACCTCATTAGAACTGATTCAAATGTATTCTTTTTAATGGCTGAGTAATACTCCATTGTGTATATGTACCACAGCTTTCTTATCCATTCATCTGCTGATGGACATCTAGGTTGCTTCCATGTCCTGGCTATTATAAACAGTGCTGCGATGAACATTGGGGTACACGTGTCTCTTTCCCTTCTGGTTTCCTCAGTGTGTATGCCCAGCAGTGGGATTGCTGGATCATAAGACAGTTCTATTTCCAGTTTTTTAAGGAATCTCCACATTGTTCTCCATAGTGGCTGTACTAGTTTGCATTCCCACCAACAGTGTAAGAGGGTTCCCTTTTCTCCACACCCTCTCCAGCATTTATTATTTGTAGAATTTTGGATCGCAGCCATTCTGACTGGTGTGAGATGGTACCTCATAGTGGTTTTGATTTGCATTTTTCTGATAATGAGTGATGTTGAGCATCTTTTCATGTGTTTGTTAGCCATCCGTATGTCTTCTTTGGAGAAATGTCTATTTAGTTCTTTGGCCCATTTTTTGATTGGGTAGTTTATTTTTCTGGAGTTGAGCTGGAGGAGTTGCTTGTATATTTTTGAGATTAGTTGTTTGTCAGTTGCTTCATTTGCTATTATTTTCTCCCATTCTGAAGGCTGTCTTTTCACCTTGCTAATAGTTTCCTTTGATGTGCAGAAGCTTTTAAGGTTAATTAGATCCCATTTGTTTATTTTTGCTTTTATTTCCAATATTCTGGGAGGTGGGTCATAGAGGATCCTGCTGTGATGTATGTCAGAGAGTGTTTTGCCTATGTTCTCCTCTAGGATTTTTATAGTTTCTGGTCTTACGTTTAGATCTTTAATCCATTTTGAGTTTATTTTTGTGTATGGTGTTAGAAAGTGTTCTAGTTTCATTCTTTTACAAGTGGTTGACCAGATTTCCCAGCACCACTTGTTAAAGAGATTGTCTTTAATCCATTGTATATTCTTGCCTCCTTTGTCAAAGATAAGGTGTCCATATGTGCGTGGATTTATCTCTGGGCTTTCTATTTTATTCCATTGATCTATATTTCTGTCTTTGTGCCAGTACCATACTGTCTTGATAACTTTGGCTTTGTAGTAGAGCCTGAAGTCAGGTAGGTTGATTCCTCCAGTTCCATTCTTCTTTCTCAAGATCGCTTTGGCTATTCGAGGTTTTTTGTATTTCCATACAAATTGTGAAATTATTTGTTCTAGCTCTGTGAAGAATACTGTTGGTAGCTTGATAGGGATTGCGTTGAATCTATAAATTGCTTTGGGTAGTATACTCATTTTCACTATATTGATTCTTCCAATCCATGAACATGGTATATTTCTCCATCTATTAGTGTCCTCTTTGATTTCTTTCACCAGTGTTTTATAGTTTTCTATATATAGGTCTTTAGTTTCTTTAGGTAGATATATTCCTAAGTATTTTATTCTTTCCATTGCAATGGTGAATGGAATTGTTTCCTTAATTTCTCTTTCTGTTTTCTCATTATTAGTGTATAGGAATGCAAGGGATTTCTGTGTGTTGATTTTATATCCTGCAACTTTACTATAATCATTGATTATTTCTAATAATTTTCTGGTGGAATCTTTAGGGTTTTCTATGTAGAGGATCATGTCATCTGCAAATAGTGAGAGTTTTACTTCTTCTTTTCCAATTTGGATTCCTTTTATTTCTTTTTCTGCTCTGATTGCTGTGGCCAAAACTTCCAAAACTATGTTGAATAGTAATGGTGAAAGTGGGCACCCTTGTCTTGATCCTGACTTTAGAGGAAATGCTTTCAATTTTTCACCATTGAGGATAATGTTTGCTGTGGGTTTGTCATATATAGCTTTCATTATGTTGAGGTATGTTCCTTCTATTCCTGCTTTCTGGAGAGTTTTTATCATAAATGGATGTTGAATTTTGTCAAAGGCTTTCTCTGCATCTATTGAGATAATCATATGGTTTTTATTTTTCAATTTGTTAATGTGGTGTATAACATTGATTGATTTGCGGATATTGAAGAATCCTTGCATCCCTGGGATAAAGCCCACTTGATCATGGTGTATGATCTTTTTAATGTGTTGTTGGATTCTGATTGCTAGAATTTTGTTAAGGATTTTTGCATCTATGTTCATCAGTGATATTGGCCTGTAGTTTTCTTTTTTTGTGGGATCTTTGTCAGGTTTTGGTATTAGGGTGATGGTGGCCTCATAGAATGAGTTTGGAAGTTTACCTTCCTCTGCAATTTTTTGGAAGAGTTTGAGCAGGATAGGTGTTAGCTCTTCTCTAAATTTTTGGTAGAATTCAGCTGTGAAGCCGTCTGGACCGGGGCTTTTGTTTGCTGGAAGATTTTTGATTACAGTTTCAATTTCCGTGCTTGTGATGGGTCTGTTAAGATTTTCTATTTCTTCCTGGTCGAGTTTTGGAAAGTTGTACTTTTCTAAGAATTTGTCCATTTCTTCCACGTTGTCCATTTTATTGGCATATAATTGTTGATAGTAGTCTCTTATGATCCTTTATATTTCTGTGTTGTCTTTTGTGATCTCTCCATTTTCGTTTCTAATTTTGTTGATTTGATTTTTCTCCCTTTGTTTCTTGATGAGTCTGGCTAATGGTTTGTCAATTTTATTTATCCTTTCAAAGAACCAGCTTTTGGTTTTGTTGATTTTTGCTATGGTCTCTTTTGTTTCTTTTGCATGTATTTCTGCTCTAATTTTTAAGATTTCTTTCCTTCTACTAACCCTGGGGTTCTTCATTTCTTCCTTTTCTAGTTGCTTTAGGTGTAGAGTTAGGTTATTTATTTGACTTTTTTCTTGTTTCTTGAGGTGTGCCTGTATTGCTATGAACTTTCCCCTTAGGACTGCTTTTACCGTGTCCCACAGGTTTTGGGTTGTTGTGTTTTCATTTTTGTTCGTTTCTATGCAAATTTTGATTTCTTTTTTGATTTCTTCTGTGATTTGTTGGTTATTCAGCAGCGTGTTGTTCATCCTCCATATGTTGGAATTTTTAATAGTTTTTCTCCTGTAATTGAGATCTAATCTTACTGCATTGTGGTCAGAAAAAATGCTTGGAATGATTTCTATTTTTTTGAATTTACCAAGGCTAGCTTTATGGCCCAGGATGTGATCTATCCTGGAGAAGGTTCCATGTGCGCTTGAGAAAAAGGTGAAATTCATTGTTTTGGGATGAAATGTCCTATAGATATCAATTAGGTCTAACTGGTCTATTGTATCATTTAAAGTTTGTGTTTCCTTGTTAATTTTCTGTTTAGTTGATCTATCCATAGGTGTAAGTGGGGTATTAAAATCTCCCACTATTATTGTGTTATTGTTAATGTCTCCTTTCATACTTGTTAGCATTTGTCTTACGTACTGTGGTGCTCCCGTGTTGGGTGCATATATATTTATAATTGTTATATCTTCTTCTTGGATTGATCCTTTGATCATTATGTAGTGACCTTCTTTGTCTCTTTTCACAGCCTTTGTTTTAAAGTCTATTTTATCTGATATGAGTATTGCTACTCCTGCTTTCTTTTGGTCCCTATTTGCATGGAAAATCTTTTTCCAGCCCTTCACTTTCAGTCTGTATGTGTCCCCTGTTTTGAGGTGGGTCTCCTGTAGACAACATATGTAGGGGTCTTGTTTTTGTATCCATTCAGCCAGTCTTTGTCTTTTGGTTGGGGCATTCAACCCATTTACGTTTAAGGTAATTACTGATAAGTATGATCCCGGTGCCATTTACTTTATTGTTTTGGGTTCAAGTTTATACACTGTTTTTGTGTTTCCTGTCTAGAGAATATCCTTTAGTATTTGTTGGAGAGCTGGTTTGGTGGTGCAGAATTCTCTCAGCTTTTGCTTGTCTGAAAAGCTTTTGATTTCTCCTTCATACTTGAATGAGATCCTTGCTGGGTACAATAATCTGGGCTGTAGGTTATTTTCTTTCATCATTTTAAGTATGTCTTGCCATTCCCTCCTGGCTTGAAGAGTTTCTATTGAAAGATCAGCTGTTATCCTTATGGGAATTCCCTTGTGTGTTATTTGTTGTTTTTCCCTTGCTGCTTTTAATATTTGTTCTTTGTGTTTGATCTTTGTTAATTTGATTAATATGTGTCTTGGGGTGTTTCTCCTTGGGTTTATCCTGTTTGGGACTCTCTGGGTTTCTTGGACTTGGGTGATTATTTCCTTCCCCATTTTAGGGAAGTTTTCAACTATTATCTCCTCAAGTATTTTCTCATGGTCTTTCTTTTTGTCTTCTTCTTCTGGAACCCCTATGATTCGAATGTTGTAGTGTTTAATATTGTCCTGGAGGTCTCTGAGATTGTCCTCATTTCTTTTAATTCGTTTTTCTTTTATCCTCTCTGATTCATTTATTTCTACCATTCTATCTTCTAATTCACTAATCCTATCTTCTGCCTCTGTTATTCTACTATTTGTTGCCTCCAGAGTGTTTTTAATTTCATTTATTGCATTATTCATTATATATTGACTCTTTTTTATTTCTTCTAGGTCCTTGTTAAACCTTTCTTGCATCTTCTCAATCCTTGTCTCCAGGCTATTTATCTGTGATTCCATTTTAGTTTCAAGATTTTGGATCAATTTCACTATCATTATTTGGAATTCTTTATCAGATAGATTCCCTATCTCTTCCTCTTTTGTTTGGTTTGGTGGGCATTTATCCTGTTCCTTTATCTGCTGAGTATTCCTCTGTCTCTTCATCTTGTTTAAATTGCTGAGTTTGGGGTGTCCTTTCTGTATTCTGGCAGTTTGTGGAGTTCTCTTTATTGTGGCGTTTCCTCACTGTGTGTGGGTTTGTACAGGTGGCTTGTCAAGGTTTCCTGGTTAGGGAAGCTTGTGTCGGTGTTCTTGTGGGTGGAGCTGTATTTCTTCTCTCTCCTTTCGAAGAGTTGGGTTGCTTTTCTGGGTGCCTGATGTCCTCTGCCGGCATTCAGAAGTTGTTTTGTGGAATTTACTTGACGTTTAAATGCTCTTTTGATGAATTTGTGGGGGAGAAAGTGTTCTCCCCGTCCTACTCCTCCGCCATCTTGGCTCCTCCCCTCCAAGTGAATTTTAAGCCAGAAGACTTTCCCATTCTCTATTTTTTTTTTTTTTGCATCTACCATGCCCAGGAGAGAGGTGTCCTGGGCCCTAAAAAGACTGCAGTGTGTTCAGAGGTGATAAGATCATAACACACGTTCTGTTTAAGAGATTCTTCTCTCCAGTAGATGGAAATAAAATGCAAGGGGGAAGAGGAGACAAAATCAGACCTGAATACCATCTATTACAGAGCACAGTGATGCCACAATGAAAGGAAGCTTCTCTTCTGAAAGACTTCACTACTCCAATCAATCATTCAAGAGATGGTGTAAATATTTCTCAGTTCCATAAATTAGAGGGTAACTTTTAGAAATCTTACTGGGGTTCTCTGCTGAAATATATAGCAAAGTCTAGTTTCTCCCAAGATCAGACTGGTCATTAATCATCCCCACCTCAGGGGAGTTTGATGAATCTGTATCTTCAGACTGGAGAAGGGAGGACATGAAGTGAGGAAGGGAACAAAAAGGGAAGTTGTCAGTGTGGCCCCTAACTCTAGAGTCATTAGTGTTCTTAGTAGTTCCTGGTGAGTTCCTCCCCACTTTTGTGCCAATATTTGCTATAGAAAACTTTGCAGAGCAGAGGTACCAGATTTGTAGCATTTCTACAAATACGCTTGCTTTGAAATGCAATAGACTGCTCTGCTATCCATGAGGAGGAAAAGAACTACATTCAGTCTAACCTAAAAGGAGCATGGATCAGTGAGGTGTTTTCTGTACCTAACCTAGCCCCCAATAAGGTTCTCACCGGGCCTTTGTTGTTTGTTGTTGTTATTTTAGTTGTTAAGTCATATCTTACTCTTTGTGGCCCCATGCACTGTAGCCCGGGAGAAGGCAATGGCACCCCACTCCAGTGTGCTTGCCTGGAGAATCCCATGGATGGAGGAGCCTGGTAGGCTGCAGTCCATGGGGTCGCTAAGAGTTGGACACAACTGAGCAACTTCACTTTGACTTTCCACTTTCATGCATTGGAGAAGGAAATGGAAACCCACTCCAGTGTTCTTGCCTGGAGAATCCCATGGATGGAGAAGCCTGGTAGGCTGCAGTCTATGTGGTCGCAGAGTCGGACACAACTGAAGCAACTTAGCAGCAGCAACAGCAGCAGCACTGTAGCCCACCAGGCTTCTCTGTCCATGGAATTTCCCAGGTAAGAGTACAGCAGTGGGTTGCCATTTCCTTCTTCAGGGGATCTTCCCAACCCAGGGACTGAATTCACATCTCCTGCATTGCAGGTGAATTCATTACCACTGAGTCACTGAGGAAGACCTCACTGGGGCTTATTCTTCCTTGTAATGAAAAATAGACTGTGCCTTAAAGTCTGTATGCGAAGTTTCAAGTAAAATACAAGATGCTGTTTGTTGAGGAGGAGAGAAGGAAAGGTATAATAGAGGGATGAGAGTATGTATCAAGTAACGTCAATAGATGGACTGTCAACTTTTCAATTGAGTGTAGCTTGGTGAAATACTTCAAGCCTGCAGCTGTGACCTGAGCTCCAGGCTCCAAACTTCAACAGAAGGGCTTTCCAAAGTCAGCACTTAAACTAGCCGCTCCCACCCCCACGCCAGCCCCAGATGTCACAAGAACTGGATTAATCTAAGGTCTTTCAAGCCTCTCGCTTAGCATATGTATTTAAATGCTGGAACTCCAAGCCAAAATTCCCTAGTGGACCACCTTATCCCTCATTAATTAGAAAAATAAACAGTTTTGTAGTAATGGTGAAGGGCCCCTTTCACAGAAATGTCTTTGATATTAAGGCTGCTTTGAGGGTACATGTCCCTACGCCTCCTGTGAATTTTAACACCAGACAAACTCAAGGACCCCACAATAGAGAAGGGCAACCAACAGTCAAGCCCAGAGGATTTTTGTAAAGGCAATGCATGGGTAGTTGTAGTCACCCTGACTCGAGTTTCAGGGACTGGACTAAGGGGTGGCGAGGGCCTTGAGGAGTAACAGCTCGTGCATTCAACACCAGAAGGCAGAACTCAGCACAATGACGATGGTGTGACTCACACACACATACACACACACCCCCACACACTCACACACACCAGGCTGCTGATGCTTCTCGAGAGGGGTCATTACAGCTTATGACACTCTTAACTGTTGCTGATCCTCTGGACGGAGCCCATGGAACGTTATTTCTCCATTTACTTACCTGTTTCCATCATGGTAGTTGGAAAGAAGAGTTTGTCGCTATTTCCTTTATTTTTATTTAGGTTGGGGAGGAGAGGAAGCAAGGAAATGTCTATATATCCTTGTTTTCAGTTGTCTGGTTTTAAATAAGCTTGACACCCTGTCTTACTGTGACTTTCTTCTCTGTGCAGAATTTCTATCAAGGGAGTCAAGAACACATATCCTCAGGATGAAAAGAAACAGCCTTGTGTGTGGTAGAATAAGAAATGCGATTATATAGCCTTAACATCTGGGTAGGCTAACTTGCCAACAAGCCCACACCAGTAAACTGGGAACACGTGCTAGTTAAAATTGCATGTGCTTGAGTCAGTTGGCCTTGGGTTCAGATCCTGACTTCTGCCACTTAGGCAGATAACTGGCTTTAGTCAGCATCTCCCAGAAGCAGTGAGCCAAAAATTCAAGTTCAAGTGACTTATCAACAAAGAACTCTCAGGTTCTTTTTTTCAAGGTCACTCTGTATGTGGGATCTTAGTTCCCCAAATAGGAATCAGAACCACGCCCCCTGCATTGGGAGCTCAGAGTCTTAACCACTGGACTACCAGGGACATCTCCAAAAAATGGTAAATTTTGAGAATCAGAGTAGGGAAGAAGAAGCTAAGCAAGGGTCTAATTTCAGTTGAAGACCAGCCTCTGCCTGATCCCTGGAAATCTCTGAAGTATGAATTGTACCCCAGAGTTTATCCAGAGTTAAAAGAAGCTAGGCTTTTGTACCTGAACCTCAGTTAGTCATCAGCTCATGGGTGGAGGTTCGGGAGTAAACTCCTGAGCACTTGGGGAGGGCTTGCAGCTATGGTGGCCCATAGATGATCCTCTGAAGAACTCTGTAGCTACAAGTTATTAACACTCCAACACACCAAACTTAGGGATGGATGCACAGCACTGGTGAAGACCAGAAAGGATCTTAGTGAGGATGCCAAGATCAAGTAAGGGTATGGTAATTGTGAGCACATTTCTTAATTTCTTAACCTGTTTCCTTCTATGTAAAGTGGAGAGACTAGTACTAGCCTCAGAGAATTGTGATAATAAAACAGAAATATCACATGTAAAATGCACAGAACCTGATACAGAGTAAATGTTCAATTAAATACAGTCAGTCTTCCATATCTGCGGATTCTATATCCATGGATTCAACCAATCACACATGGAAACTATCCAGGAAAAAAGAACTCCAGAAAGTCCCAAAAAGCAAAACTGGAATTTGCCCCATGCTGACAACTATTTACATAGCATTTGCATTGTATTAGGTATTATAAATAATCTAGTGAGTAAAAGTCTATGGGAGGATGTGCGTGAACTATAAGGAAATATTAAACCTTTTATATAAAGGATTTGAGCATTCACAAATTTTGGTATCCATGGCGTTTCCTGGAACTGATTCCCTGGATACCAAAGGATGACTATACGACACATTATATTTTCTGACTGAACTACCAACTCCAAGAACAGGATAGCATCTCCTTCATTATTCTGTCTCCCTATCTCCCTAGACAAGCACCTTGCATATAATGAAAGTGGAAGTCATTTAGTCGTGTCTGACTCTTTTCGACCCCATGGACTGTAGAGTCCATGGAATTCTCCAGGCCAAAACACTGGAGTGGTTAGCCTTTCCCCTCCTCCAGGGAATCTTCCCAACCCAGGGATCGAACCCAAGTCTCCAACATTGCAGGCAGATTCTTTACCAGCTGAGCCACAAGGAAGGCCCAAGAATACTGGAGAGGATAGCATTTCCCTTCTCTAGCGGATCTTCTCAACCCAGAAACTGAACCAGGGTCTCCTGTATTGCAGGCGATTTCTCTACCAACTGAGCTATCAGGGAAACCCTTGCACATAGGAGACACTCCATAAATATTTGTACAGCTTCACGGTAAGAACAGCATCACAGGGATGCATGAGACTTTGAAAAGAGAGAAAACAATGTTCAATTGGGATTGGACAATGACATGAGAATTCAAAATTCAATATCTGACAATAGAAGCAGAGACCCCATGGGAAGAGGGATAAGTCCATGAAAGTGATAAATGAGACTTACTAAAAATACTTTTACTGGCAAAAATCAAAATCACTGTTCTCCAAATTTAGAGATAGATTCAGAGTCGAGAGGGGAGTTGCTTTCAGTAACCTGCAGGTCTCAAACCAGTAATTTGACTTCTTGGGAGCTTAAAAAAGGATTGTCTAGGCCAGCAATTCTCAAATTATTTGGTTGCAGGACCTCTCTACATTCTTAAAAATTATTGAGGACACCAAGAGCTTTAGTGTGTAATAAAATTATGTCTCTGGGTTGGTCTACACTGGAGAGAAGTTCTTACCTTCCTCAAATATTCTTCTGTATTTTTTGACTGTCTCTGTCTACCAGAATGTAACCTCCACAAAGGCAGGAATTTTTGTCTGTTTTGTTCACCATTCAGTCTCTGAATTTGATGTCCTAAAGCTAGAACATTGTCTATAACAATGCTTGGTGCGTAGTAGGCACTCAAGAAATGTTTCTTGAATGAATGATTAAATGAATTGAGAAAGATAGGATATTCACTTTTTACTCGAACATTGTGGAGTGTTTCATATTTCTCACTCCTCCACCCTCCAACCCTTAGGTCCCAGCATGCTAGGCAGGCTCCAAAATTATATTTTGATCCTTCAGGACTTCCCAACTCAAGCCCTCGACACAGCTTTGGTGTTTGGTATCCTGGAGATGAAACAGCAGTAGCAGTAGCCTTTGTGTTTCCAGGGCTCTGTCACTCAGAGACATCACACAACTGCCCGCAAAAATGCCATCTTGCGAAACTGTTAAGGAGAATGGGGAAAATATTATTTTCATCACTATACAAATGAAAATGATCAGACATAAACAGAGAGATGCTGCTCTGGGAAATAGCCGTCAACCATCAAGAGAAAGTGACGTTGTTTACTTAATATTCCCCATATACTCCATCTTTAGCAGGATTTGCTAATTTTTTCTTATAAATAACTTCTGAATGAACATTTTAGGATATAACTCTTTTATATTTTGTTTATGTCTTTATGGAACATACTTAAAAGTGTAAGTACTGAATCACTCCGTAAATTTTATTCTTGATCATTTTCATCTAGTTCCATTTCCTGAGCTCAATTATTCAGATTTAAATTTCGAAAGATGTTTTCATTCTTCCATCAATAGTTCAACTTCAGACTATTTTATTTGAATATTTATACTGTATTAATTACTTTTGGTGAATTTTTGTAGCTTTCAATGTTATGAACAAGGGTGACTTTTCAGGCAGTTAACTGTTTAACACTTTATATTTTATATATTATCTTTAGTAACATATATAATGAACTGAGTAACAGTTTGACAGTTTGAATTTATTTCTTAGCTAAACTATAATAAAATTGTAAGCAATTCTCAGGTATTGGAAGCTTGCTCTATTATGAAAATACTCTCATTGTGCTCAAAATCTTCTTTTCAACTTTGATGAATTTCAATAGGCTCTGTGGTGTGGTCAGCACATCCTTGGGTCAAAATGGTAGGGGTGAAAGCACTGAGGACAACATGTCCTTCTTTGGATCAAAAAAAAAATCCTAATGCAAAATGTTAAATTTCAGTTAGGCATTGAAGGATAATTAAGATTTACTGCCAGAAGGAAAAAAATGCAGATTTTTCCCACGCAGCTGCTTTGCTCTGTCTTTCTGACTCCACCATTTAACCAGGTGGACAGTATGAGCTCACCCTTCCAGCTTATTTTAACTCATGTTTATGAATTTCTTATCCAAATTCTGCCAACACTGATGAATCATCTTCTCATGAAATCTTTCTCAGTTGAAAATCATTCTTTGGCTCACATGTCATTAAATCACTTTACTTCTTTGGTCAAATTCTATACCACACATTCAGACTTTTAAAAATATTTTTTCCATTTTCATTTTTGTTCTACTGAATTTTTTTGAATCAGATTGTATTCCTGTACATTTTAAGATTTTTGTGCAACACATTTTTAACTGAGATACCATTATATACTGGGCTATGCTGCATAAGCTGGAATATATAGTAAATAAGACAGATCCTAATTCCTGCACAGGGAACTTAATATTGAATCATTAATCAGAATTTCTTGTTGTCTAGAAATAGACAACAAGGAAGAGGAGTTTGGAGGAGTAACCTGTGCATTTGTGAGCTTTCTTTTTGAGGCCACTCTTTCTACCAAGTTCAACTTTCTGGGACCAACTTTGCAGGTTTCATTTTTAAGAAGACTTGGTTCTTCTTTCTTTCTTTTTTTTTTTTTTAAATCTGTATCTTGCCATGTGTAATTTTAGCTGTTGACAGTTTTATTTCATGTTGATTATTTCAACCAAGTCTAGTTTTTGTCTTGAGCCAATTCTTGCAGTATCCAACGTGACTGATAGGGGATGACCCGTTAGGCGGGTTTTCATTTTTAAGAAGTTTTACCACTCGCATCTTTAGCCATTGTCAGTTTTATTTTGTATAGATTATTTCAGCCAAGCCAAAAATTTGCTCAGCAACCTAGTAAAAATGCCCTTTGGGTGAAATTTGTGTGATCAAAACTGCAGAGTATTAAAAAATAATCCTTGATTGAAATGGATCACGTGATTCAAGACTTTCTATTTTGAAAGAAACAGCATGAGAAAAATCTGAGAAGTCCTGGTTGTTTGGAATAGCACTACTTACTTCTTTCATGTGTATTCAAATTACCTGGGACCTTGAGAAAATGAAGATTCTGATTCAATAGAGTCTAGGGCACAACCTGAGGCTTGACTTGTCTAACAAGCTTCCAGAGTGATGCTGATACTACTAACCGTGGGCTGAGTTTGTTGTTGTTTAGTCGCCCAGTTGTGTCCAACTCTTTTGTGACTCCATGGACTGGAATTTCCCAGGCAGGAATACTGGAGTGGGTTGCCATTTCCTTCTTCAGGGGATCTTCCTGACCCAGGAAAATCCAACCCAGGTCTCCTGCATTGCAGGTGGATTCTTTACCACTGAGCCACCAAGGAGTGGTTTGTGGCAGGGAACTGGGTTCAAGCCTCTTGCTGTCCTCTAAACATGATCAAGTTACTTAACCTTTGAGTCTGGTTTTATTCACTTGTAAAATGGCATGACAACACAGTTATCTATCTAAGAGGTTTTTGGTTAGAATTAAATAAGATGATTTATGTAAAATGCTTAGCACAGGGGGTCACACTTAGTAAATAATAAATGGCAATCATTATTAACTAACGAGTAAAAGCACACTGCAGTTTCTGAGAACTTAATGGTAAGTGGCCTGGCTGATCAAAATGTGGTCCATGGACCGGCAACATCTGGGAGCTTGATAGACATGGGGAATCTCAAAACTGCTGAATAAGAATCTGCATTTTAATAAGAACCCTGGAGATTCGTGTATCTTTTTTAGTTGGAGAAGCACTGGCATTGAATCGAAAGAAAAGAGATGAGTCTAGGAAGGCATCCTAAGAACTGTCAAGTGCCTTAAGTTCCCACTGGGAACTTTGAAACTTTTTTGGAGAGCTGTGGGGTGGCAAATATCCACCCATCCCATCCCACAGACCTGCTCTGGGGACAGGCATAATTAATCAATCAGGCACCCTTCCAGCTGAGCCCTGGTTCATGTCAGGATCCCTATCTACACAATGCCCTGGGCAAGGCCCTGTTGATGGATCTGATGTGACAGAAATGAGAAATTGCCACCACTACAAAAGACCATTTGAAGCCATCAAAGAATTTTAAAAGGGGGAGGGGGGAATGAGATAGCACATGTCAGGGCTTAAAAGAATGCCTAGGATACCTGGAAAACACTCAACAAAAACAGGTCAATATTTTTTACCTAGCCGAGCAATCTGCCAACATTTTCTCCAGACAGTGAGTAAATTAGAAAACTTCGAAGAACATTCACATGTTTAGGTGTTACTTTTATTGTAACATGATAGGGAAAGTAGATACAATTTTTTTTCATATGACAAAATGAAAGCAACCCCTGTTTTCTGTCTATTCTTTGTTTATTTCCATAAAGAATGATACCATAAACACTTGGAGGGGATTGTGGTCTGTATTTCCGGGCCTCTGGGCACTCAGGTCACTCCAGCTGGCTGAAAAGGCCCAAGCAGAGTAGAATCGCCTTTCAAGGTCTGCCTTTGAACAAGTGAGGATGAGAACATTCTCTTCTGTGAATGGCATGAGTTGTACCTTTTACCACATCACACTAGAGTTGACTGCATTTATAGAAATACTGTCAACAGGAGTAGGAGCCCGTGGCAAGTCCAGGGGTGGTGGCAGGAAGCCATCATGGACCAGTAAATGCCAACTGTCCCCATGAAGCACAGTCCACTCTACATATCAGCAATCCTCAGACAGGCTAAAATTGGGTAGGATTAGCACAGAATCCAAGGCCCAGATTTGAAGAGGGTTGCTTTGCACTAGATGACCCGAGAGAACTTTTCCAGCTCTAGAATCAACCCTTTGGACACAACTGAACTCTTGGCTACATTTTCTGGACACTGCGCTGCTCCAGGATACCCTGAGCTCCTGGAGCCAGCCCTGGCTTTGAAACTCATGTGCTGGTTCTTCCAAGAGCTCAGCTCTCCCTGAGAGCTCACTCAGTGATTCAGAGACCAAGCTGTTGTCACAAGCCCAAGAACCAAAGTCTGTTGAGATTTAAAGCTCTCTCTTTTTAAAAATATGTTATATTTACTGCTTTTTATTTTTGGTCAAACCCAGGACTCCATGTGTGGTAGAAAAACACTCACGCCTTCATACCCTCCCTGGTGTCATGTATGCAGTTGCACTGCCATCTGATTCTAGAAAATTAATATTCAAATGGTAGTAACAATAGTGCTATATAGTGAAATACAGTATGATGTGTATGTTTTTGACTGGCTTCTTCTTGGCAGGGCAACCCAAAAGAGAGAGAAAGAAGGGGAATCAGAGTTCATGTGGGGTTGCGACAGGAAGACCCTTTATACCACAGTGTAAGCTGTTTCCAGTGGGGAGCTCTCCTGACATCTTTTTGAATACCCAGCTTACCCAGGCTCATCATTAATTCGCTTTCAAAGTGTGATATCAACAGACTCTGCATAAAAACATCTCTCAAAGAATGAACGCTTTGGTTCTACTAGATTGCTTTGAAACAGCAGCTTTTAAAAACATGATTAAAAGTTTCCATTGAAGTTTATTATCAATGAATAAGGTTTTGTACTTATGAATATGAGGCCTTCTACAGAAGAAGATTTCAAAATCCTTTCCAAGTGAGGCCTGGGACAAATATAACCACTTCCCTTTAGGAGTAGATACACGAGGGCTGGTCTATGTGGTGAAATAGGGGCCATAACTTAAAATGTAAAGTGTTTTAACCTTTATGAAAGGTTTTAAAAGAAAAAGAAAAAATGGTGCTCACCACCTTCCAGTTGGCTTGTGGTATTAACCATGTCTTTTATTTTCTTTATGTGGATGCTCTGAGCTCTGGGGCCTTGCTGACTGTGGAAAGACTGCCCTTCCCAGAGTCAGCTAATTCCTAAAGATGAACGACTCACTCGGGAACACACTTCTCAAGATACACACCAACAACTCTAGAGCTCATATCCCAGCCACCTCCTTTATCAGACTCTCACACTCCAGGCCATTGACCACCTGTACCAATCACCCCAGGACAGGGTCCAGACAGTAAGGGACAGTCCTGTGCCCTTGAGTCCACTGAAACCATTCAAACTGGCCAATCTCAAGCCCGCTTACTCTGCCTTGCCTGTACCTCCCTGCGGAAACCAGTTTTCTCTCTCTCCTTCTGTCTTCTAACCAAACCTGGTGCCTTTTCACGTGCTACCCCCCACACACCTGCCCTTGATGTGCATACCCTCCTCTTGGGAACTTGTAAGTAACAAGCCATGTTTTCTTTTTCAGCACCACCCAGGATATGGGATCTTACTTCCCCAACCAGGGATTGAACCCAAGGCCCCTGCATTGCAAGCACAAAGTCTCAACCACTAGACTGCCAGGGAAGACCATAAACCATCTTTTAATGACAATCATCTCTGGACCTGTTGACCTTAGTTCAGTTCAGTTGCTCAGTCATGTCCGACTCTTTGTGACCCCATGGACTGCAGCATGCCAGGCTTCCCTGTCCATCACTAACTCCCAGAGCGTACTCAAACTCATGTCCATTGAGTCGGTGATGCCATCCAACCATCTCATCCTCTGTCATCCCCTTCTCCTCCCACCTTCAATCTTTCCCAGCATCAGAATCTTTTCTAGTGAGTCAGTTCTTTGCATCAGGTGGCCAAAGTATTGGAGTTTCAGCTTCAGCATCAGTTCTTCCAGTGAATATTCAGGACTGATTTCCTTTAGGATGGGATGGTTGGATCTCCTTGCAGTCCAAGGGACTCTCAAGAGTTCAAAAGCATCAATTCAAAAGCACAGTTCAAAAGCATCAGTTCTTCGATGCTCAGCTTTCTTTTTAGTCCAACTCTCACTTCTGTACATGACTACTGAAAAAACAATAGCTTTCACTAGACTGACCTTTGTCAGCAAGATAATGTCTCTGCTTTTTAATATGCTGTCTAGGTGGTCATAACTTTTCTTCCAAAGAGCAAGCGTCTTTTAATTTAATGGCTGCAGTCACCATCTGCCGTGATTTTGGAGCTCCCCAAAAATGAAGTCTGTCACTATTTCCATTGTTTCCCCATCTATTTGCCATGAAGTGATGGGACCAGATGCCATGATCTTCGTTTTCTGAATTTTGAGTTTTAAGCCAACATTTCACTCTCCTCTTGCACTCTTAAGAGGCTCTTTAGTTCTTCTTCACTTTCTGCCATAAGGGTGGTGTCATCTGCATATCTGAGGTTATTGACATTTCTCCCGGCAATCTTGATTCCAGCTTGTGCTTCTTCCAGTCCAGCATTTCTCATGATGTACTCTGCATATGAGTTAAATAAGCAGGGTGACAATATACAGCCTTGACGTACTCCTTTCCCTATTTGGAACCAGTCTGTTGTTCCATGTCCAGTTCTAACTGTTGCTTCTTGACCCGCATACAGATTTCTCAAGAGGCAGGTCAAATGGTCTGGTATTCCCATCTCTTGAAGAATTTTCCACAGTTTGTTGTGATTCACACAGTCAAAGGCTTTGGCACAGTCAATAAAGCAGAAGCAGATGTTTTTCTGGAACTTTCTTGCTTTTACAATGATCCAGCAGATGTTGGCAATTTGATCTCTGGTTCCTCTGCCTTTTCTAAAACCAGCTTGAACATCTGTAAGTTCACGGTTCACGTATTGCTGAAGCCTGGCTTGGAGAATTTCAAGCATCACTGTACTAGTGTGTGAGATGAGTGCAATTGTGCGGTGGTTTGAGCATTCTTTGGCATTGCCTTTCTTTGGGATTGGAATGAAAACTGACCTTTTTTAGTCCTGTGGCCACTGCTGGGTTTTCCAGATTTGCTGGCATATTAAGTGTAGCAGTTTCACAGCATCATCTTTTAGGATCTGAAATAGCTCAACTGGAATTTCATCACCTCCACTAGCTTTGTTCGTAGTGATGCTTTCTAAGGCCCACTTGACTTCACAGTCCAGGATGTCTGGCTCTAGGTGAGGGATCACACCATCTTGATTATGTGGGTTGTGAAGATCTTTTTTGTGTGTAGTTCTTTTGTGTATTCTTGCCACCTCTGTTGACCTTGCTATACTTCAAATTTCCTATGAATATACTTTATACCAATTTTGAAACACTCATTTACATAGCCTTGACAGTCTCGGGCATCATCTCTGCCACCAGGTGAGAACTGCATAGCTCCAGTTTCTTTGCTCCCTGATTCTTCCAGATGGCTCCTCTAATCTTCCAGGCTCCTCCACAACTGCACTGATGCCCTATCTGCCACCCTTACTCCCCTGCAATGACAGATGGTCTCAGAGCTGCTGCCATCACTAGGCAGCACTTGGAAGTTCCAACAACTTCACCTTCAACTCTTCCCAGGGCTCCCCTTCCCTGATTTGAGGACCAACCTCTGAGACTGCTCACTTCTGTTACTACTTCCAAAAATGTGGAGTTCTTTCATTTTATCCTTAGAGGGTATCACAAAGATGTTTTTATGTCTCTTCTTCCAGAAATTCCTCTGTGGCCTCTGAAATGATATCCTTTCTACAGATATTGAGGGTTCTTGGCTTGGTAAAGAAAAGATTTCCATCCCTGCTGCCCCAAACAACTCATTTCAGTGGGGCTTTATTTCCTGGAGCAAGAGACCTCTGCCCCCACTGCCTCCCCCCTACCCCTAGTGGGAGAACAGAGAGATCTATTCCCTCCCTGGACCTGCCACATGCATGTCCTCCCTCAGGAGGATTTGGTAATGATTTTCCACAGTTTTTCATGCTCAGTTATGAAGTGAGAGTGTTATTCGCTCAGTTGTGTCAAACTCTTTGTGAGCCCACGAACTGTAGCCTGCCAGGCTCCCCTATCCATGGAATTCTCCAGGCAAGAATACTGGAGTGGGTTGCCATTTCCTCCCTCAGGAGATCTTCCCAACCCAGGGATCGAACCCAGGTCTCCTGCATTACATGTGGCTTCTTTACCATCTGAGCCCCCAAGGAAGGCCAAGGTAAATGTTTTCAAAAGATCCACAGGGCCCAAAATTCTTCTCCCACTGGACTTGAGATATGCAGAGAGATGCTGGGCTTCAAACCACACCCTCCCGCAGCTGCCTGCACCTGCCCCCCACAAAAAAGAAGGAAAAATTGTTTTCTAATTTTCTAGTGCCAGTTGTGTCTGAGATGACTTCCACATTTAGATTCTCCTTTTTCTATTTTCCCAACCATACTCACAATGAGTGAGTGATAGTCACTCAGTCATGTCCAACTCTTTGTGACCCCATGGACTGTACCCTGCCAGGGTCCTTTGTCCATGGAATTCTCCAGGCAAGAATACTAGAGTGGGTTGCCATATCCTTCTCCAATACACCCAATATGGTTTCCTATTTCTCTAGAATACTCTACCTGAAATAGAAGCACTGTTCAAATCATGATAAACAATCGTATTTGATCATGTGGAAAGGAGAAATCAAAGAGAGGAATAATTACTCATTGTTTCACTCATTGCTGTGGGGTTTTGGACTGAACTGGGGTTTAAGTTGGGAGAACAATGTATCTAGTTTGGGGATTTGGCATTTCTGGGAAATAATGCCCCACCTCTTTCTCCACATGCACCTCAGGACCAGTAACCTTAGAAAATGGATGCTTTCAATCCCCTGAGGCAGATGTTCTCAGTGCTCTCCCCATGGCCCAAATAACTGCCTCCCAGGGAAACACACCTGTGTTTCTCTGTTGGAAGGCCTATGCTGGTGCTTGGTTGGCCAAAAGTGCAAGGAAATCCTGTCCCCTGTGAAGAGACCTAAACAAAACACTAATAGCTATTGGTGTGTAAATAGCCCAGCTCTCTTATCTCTCAGTGGAGATAATTTCCACCCCAGGATGTGCCCCCGTGCTGGCTCCCAGGGACCCATAGCAGGACTAATCTTCAGCTACCCACAGTGTGAGCTTGCTTGATAATCAACTCTTCCCTGGGCTGCCTTCTTTTCCCTGTCTCACTTTCCCAACTCTCTTACCTGTGTTTTTTCTGGGATCATCTCTGTTAGAGTCTTGGTCTTAGCATCTGCTTCTGCAGAATCCCAGACTAATAGCATTTGTTGAAGACAGCAATCCCTTTGCTCTAGTTCTCCTTTTTCAGACTAAGCTGTGAACTTGCACGGAATCCTTCATGTAAGGTGTAGCTACTGTACATATCACAGCGCCTTAAGCCCTTGCCTGCTGCCTCTGCCTACAAAGCCAGGCTCAGTCATACTGCCAGTCTTTCCGTATACTAAACAGCAATGAGGTATAATGGCGAAAAGCCGAGGCTCCTGAGTCAGAGTGCCTGGGAAACTAACACACACTTATAATATATATTCTATGTACAAGTGTGCGTTAGTGCACAGGCAGACAAAACAATGTCTGATCTCATGGAACAATAGAACATAATCATTAATCAAAGAAGACAGGCATTAAACACAGATTTGAAATAAGGAGTAGTGAGGATTATGATCGGTGAAGAACAGAGAATATGTGAGAACATATAAGCTATTACCTCCACTGGAGATATAAATTACTCAAAATTGCATACCTAATAAGTGTTAGGGCTTCCTTTGTGGCTCAGCTGGTAAAGAATCCACCTGCAATGCAGGAGACCTTAGTTCCATCCCTAGGTTGGGAAGATCCCCTGGAGAAGGGAAAGGCTAACCACTCCAGTATTCTGGCCTGGAGAATTCCATGGATTGTATGTCCATGGGATCACAAAGAGTCAGACACAACTGAGTGACTTTTACTTCATTTTAGGGGCTTCCCTAGTGGCTCAGTGGTAAAAGAATCTGCCTGCAATGCAGGAGACCCAGGTTCAATCCCTGGATTGGGAAGATCCCCTGGAGAAGGAAATGGCAACCCACTCTAGTATTCTTGCCTGGAGAAGCCCATGGATGAGGAGTCTGGCAGGCTACAGCCAGGGGTCTGTACCCATGGGGTCACAAAGAGTCAGACATGACTGAGCGGCTAACACACACACACAACATGTGTTAAGATGTGGACCTATCTTTTTGGTGAGCACCACTCACTCTACTGCCATATACAGACGTAAAATATATAATGAATGCATGTATAATGTATTCATTATACACACACACACACACACACACACACACATATATACATGTATATCCCCTCCATGTGTAGCACAGAGCTGTTCACATAACAGATGCTCAATAATAGTTACTGAAGAAGCAAACAGATAAACAGAACAGGATCTCTGCTTTCTAAGAGTTACTGAAACTAGAGGCAAAGATAGGCAGTCACAAAAAGGCAAAGAGTTACATAAAGGCTTTTAGGACAAATGTAAATCCTTCTAGAAGTTCTACCCTGTTCAGGTCACTGCCCCTTGGGGAAAATACAATAGCCCTTTCACTTTCTAATCAGCCAGATCACCTCCAGAATATTATAGCATTTGTAAGAATCTCTCATTCACCATCATTTTCTCTCAAGAAATCCTAGCTCTCTACTGTTTACAACTTTTCATTATGAAACAGAGAAAGAAAGAGTTGTGGGGGTGGGGGGTGGGAACCCTACTGTTTCCTTTTCCTCAATATCTACTATTTCTCCGGGGCTCTTTTGCCAAAAATGGCACTTCAGAAGATATAAGAGGGAACAAGAGCTGATTATTGCCAAGATAACCACAGAGAATACCACCCATCTAGGCCACACACTCTCTAGAACGCAGGCAGAAAATTTGCTTTTCATTTCTCTCTATTTGATAAAGATAGATCTACAAAGATATGATCCAGTGTCTGTGGATCAGTTCATTATTTGGAAATGTCACTTGGATGGTGGCCACCCTGTCAGAGTGGCTGGGTCATCCGAGGGTCACAGAGAGGTGTAGCTCTTTCTCCTGCGTCACAGTTCGGAGGAAGGGCAGGGGCACAGAGAGGGGATGCCTGTGCTGGAGCCCTGCGGCAGGCCACCTCCCCCCCTCACCTCCCGTCACAGGCAACTCCAGATGGTAACCATTTCACCTTTTCCCAGTTAGGTTTGGAACTGAACCCGTGTCAGCATCTCTTCCCCGCCCCCACTGCTCTGTAATGGGATTGCCCAGGGTCAGCTCCTGCCACTGACTTTTCTCTATGGTCCTCCCAAGCCCTAACTGTGATGCCCAAGCTTTTAGTCAAGGAGCCGTGGACACCCTGTGCTGGTACAGAGCAATCGGATGCCACAGGAAGAAGACGGTGTAGCCTGCTTTTTGTCATTCAAAATTGTTTTTCTGACTACAAGAATTGAGAATGTAAAATAAAAGTGTCCAAAAAAATATAAAAGCAAAATAAAGTCACTCATTATCCTACTATTCAGAAAAACAACAACAACAGCAAAGATACTCTCACTATCTGATGTCACTTTTCCAGTCTTCTCTTCCCCAGGCTTTTAAAAATTGCAAGATATACGGTATGTGTTTTCTTTTGTTCTATCTTTACCCCTGCAAAATTGGGATCATATAACCACTAGATCTCAGTAAATGCTCTAAAAAACCTTCCCCAGTTTATGAAGTGGTTTTAATTGCTGCAGCAAAAGTGATATGTTAGACAAGGAAGGTGAAAACTCAGTCTAATGTGGGCTAGGACAGTGCAGATGGCAGAGAAAACAGGTACATCCTGGCTTCTGAGCCCAGCAAACCTGGCATATCCCACGGGGGCCCTCAGCTTACTAGCCCTGTGACATACCAAGTTGCACAAGCCCTCTAACCCACAGCTTCCTACCTAGTGTATTTGCAATGATTAGTTCCTGTCTAACAAATATGTAAAAGCACAAATAATGTTCGTACCCTCCTCTTTCTAAGTGACAATGTGGTTCCCAAAGAGACTTCTATCCCTTCCTCTGGGTAAACATTTTGTTCTTAAGAAATTAAGGTCAGTTCATAGGATAATAACTAATGATAGTCTACTCAGGTTGTCATCACAAAATACCACGTACCGGTGGCTTAAACAACAGAAATTAATTTCTTTCACTTCTAGAGGCTGGGAGCCCAAGATCAAGTGGCCAGTTGGTTTGGTTTTTGGTGAGGGCTCTCATCCTGGCCACATTCTCTCTGTATCTTCACATGGCAGGGAGAGAGAGAAAGAGTGAACTCTCTGATGTCTCTTCTTGTAATGACACTGGTCCTATCACATCTGGGCCCCACCTTTATGGCCTCATTTAACCAAAGTTACTTACTTATTGGGCTTTCCCTGCAATACAGGAGACCCCGGTTTGATTTCTGGAACAGGAAGATCCACTGGAGAAGAGAAAGGCTACCCTCTCCAGTATTCTTGGGCTTCCCTTGTGGCTCAGCTGGTAAAGAATCTGCCTGCAATGTGGGAGACCTGGTTAGATCCCTAGGTTGGGAAGATCCCCTAGAGAAGAGAAAGGCTACCCACTCCAGTGTTCTGCCCTGGAGAATTCCGTGGACTGTATGATCCAGGGGGTCGTAAAGAGTTGGACACAGCTGAGCTGACTGTGGCTCAGATCATGAACTCCTTATTGCCAAATTCAGACTTAAATTGAAGAAAGTAGGGAAAACCACTAGACCATTCAGGTATAACCTAAATCAAATCCCTTATGATTGTACAGTAGAAGTGACAAATAGATTCAAATGGTTAGATCTGATAGACAAAGTGTCTGAAGAACTACGGACAGAGGTTCTTGACATTGTACAGGAGGCAGTGATCAAGACCATCCCCAAAAAAAGAAATGCAAAAAGGCAAAATGGTTGTCTGAGGAGGCCTTAAAAGTAGCTGAGAAAAGAAGAGAAGCAAAAGGCAAAGAAGAAAAGGAAAGATATACCCATTTGAATGCAGAGTTCCAAAGAATAGCAAAGAGAGATAAGAAAGCCTTCCTCAGTCATGGGTGCAAAGAAATAGAGGAAAACAATAGAATGGGAAAGACTAGAGATATCTTTAAGAATTTTAGAGATACCAAGGGAACTTTTCATGCAAAGATGGGCTTGATAAAGGACAGAAATGGTGTGGACCTACCAGAAGCAGAAAATATTAAGAAGAGGGGTGGCAAGAATACACAGAAGAACTGTACAAAAAAGGTCTTCACACCCCAGATAATCACAATGATGTGATCACTCACCTAAAGCCAGACATCCTGAAATGTGAATTCAAGTGGGCCTTAGGAAGCATCACTATGAACAAAGCTAGTGGAGGTGATGAAATTCCAGTTGAGCTATTTCAGATCCTAAAAGATGATGCTGTGAAAGTGCTACACTCAATATGCCATCAAATTTGGGAAACTCAGCAGTGGCTACAGGATGGGAAAATGTCAGTTTTCATCCCAATGCCAAAGAAAGGCAATACCAAAGAATGCTCAAACTACTGCACAATTGCACTCATCTCACATTCTAGCAAAGTAATACTCAAAATTCTCCAAGCCAGGCTTCAACAGTACGTGAACCATGAACTTCCAGATGTTCAAGCTGGATTTAGAAAAGGCAGAGGAACCAGAGATCAAATTGCCAACATCCGCTGGATCATTAAAAAAGCAAGAGAGTTCCAGAAAAACATATATTTCTGCTTTACTGACTATGTCAAAGCCTTGACTGTGTGGATCACAACAAACTGGAAAATTCTTCAAGAGATGGGAATACCAGACCACCTGATCTGCCTCCTGAGAAATCTGTATGCAGGTCAGGAAGCAACAGTTAGAACTGGACATGGAACAACAGACTGGTTCCAAATAGGGAAAGGAGTATGTCAAGGCTGTATATTGTCACCCTGCTTATTTAACTCATATGCAGAGTACATCATGAGAAATGCTGGACTGAATGAAGCACAAGCTGGAATCAAGATTGCTGGGAGAAATATCAATAACTTCAGATATGCAGATGGCATCACACTTACGGCAGAAAGTGAAAAAGAACTAAAGAGCCTCTTGATGAGAGTGAAAGAGGAGAGTGAAAAAGATGGCTTAAAACTCACCATTCAGAAAACTAAGATCACGGCATCTGGTTCCATCACTTCATGGCAAATAGATGGAGAAACAGTGGAAACAGTGAGAGACTTTATTTTGGGGGGCTCCAAAATCATGGCAGGTGGTGACTGAACCCATGAAATTAAAAGACGCTTGCTCTTTGGAAGAAAAGTTATGACCAACCTAGACAGCATATTAAAAATCAGAGACATTACTTTGCTGACAAAGGTCCATCTAGTGAAAGCTATGGTTTTTTCAGTATCATGTACAGAAGTGAGAGTTGGACTATAAAGAAAGCTGAGCACCGAAGAACTGAAGCTTTTGAACTGTGGTGTTGGAGACGACTCTTGAGAGTCCCTTGGACTGCAAGGAGAACCAAACACTCCATCCTAAAGGAAATCAGTCCTGAATATTCATTGGAAGATCTGATACTGAAGCTGAAACTTCAATACTTTGGCTCCCTAATGCGAAGAACTGACTCATTGGAAAAGACCCTGATGCTGGGAAAGATTGAAGGTGGGAGGAGAAGGGGCCAACAGAGGATGAGATGGTTAGATGGCATCACCAACTCAATGGACATGAGTTTGAGTAAACTCAGGGAATTGATGATGTACAGGGACGCCTGGAGTGCTTTAGTTCATGGGGTCACAAAGTGTTGGATATGACTGAGCAACTGAACGGAACTGAACTGAACTGAGCGACTTTCACTGCCACTTCCACTGGTGGCTCAAATGGTAGAGAATCTGCCTGCAGTGCAGGAGACCTAAGGTTCGATCCCTAAGTTGGGAAGATCCCCTGGAGATAGGAATGGCTACCCAGTATTCTTGCCTGGAAACTTCCATGGACAGAGGAGTCTGCTGGACTACAGTCTATGGGGTTATAAAGAGTCTGATGGGACTGAGTAACTAACACACACACTTATTTATAGGGCTTATTTCCAAATACATTTATTTTGGGGTTTAGACCTTCAACATTTGAATTTAGTGGGAAGGGGAGGTAGAGTGAGGTTTATAACACTGATTAATAATAATAACAAAACGATAGTTCACTTTGGTTGAGAAAAGCCATAGGATGCTTTTGGCCTGCAGTTAAGTTGAACAAATAAGAAAAAAAAGAAAACAGGGCAAGATGAGGCCTTTTCACTGTGATGAGAGAAGCTCAGTGAATCTACTCCCTTAGGAAGACCAGCATTTTCTTCAGGCATTTGTCAATGCCTAAGGAAAGCATAGTTGCTTTCTATAGGCTCCAAGAGGAAGTCTTCGGTATAAGCTCAGTGTTTTGGAGCCTTGTAGTATAAGCAGAGGGGCTTTCCCGGTGACTCAGTGGTAATGAATCCACCTGCCAAGGAGGGAGACTCAGGTTTAATCTCTGGATTGGGAATATCCCCTGGAGAAGGAAATGGCAACTCACTGCAGTATTTTTGCCTGGGAAATCCCATGGACAGAGGAGCCTGGAGGGCTACAGTCTATGGGATTGTACAAAAGTATTCGGATATGACATAGTGACTAAATAACAATAACAACATTATAAGGAGAGGCTCCTAGTTTCAGGATTCTTCCTTTAGATGAAGAAGAGATAAAAAGCCTATTGACTTCTTTTTAGAAAGTTAAGGAAACTTTTCTCTCCACTTCCACTCCCTGTTTTGAAGTAATTTCCTCATTTTTTCTGTAGCTGGCTGGTCAGAGATGCTGCCGAGAAGGACAGGAATTCATTCTAACTCCAGAATGATGCATCTTGACTCATCCATTCCTTCCTCCCACTCTTCCCTACAGCCATGTAAACACTGGTTTGACCCCTTGCCCTCAGTCTCCAGAAATTCAAACCGATGGTTGACCAAATGTAATCGTACCTACGGACTGTGAAGGAAGCTTTGCTTCCAGAATCCCATCACCATTTCCTCTTCATTTTCTGCACAAAGAACCCAGGTTTGTTTAATTCCCAAGAAATGCCTGTCTTTTGAAGCGCAGAAGCGCCTCCAGTGGTGGGAACTGCGCTGTGATTTCCCAGTGGTTCCCGACTTCCAGTTTTTGCACACCAGTGTAATGAGTTCTGGGGACTTCTCAGAGAGCTGCCAACTGAGTACACACTGTCATAAAAGAGAGGGCATTTTAAATTATGGAGAAGATAGTGCTAAGATAAATGAGAGTCTTTCTCATGAAAAACCTTTGGCAGTCTTAAATTGGCATAGAGTAAAGTACCACACTGGTTTCTCTATCATTTTGCTATAGGTTATAAAATATTACCAAGATGGCGCCAGTCCATAGACTAGGCTTCTTGAAATCTTAGGCCTTTTACTCTGCTCTTCCTATTTTCACATTGCAGAGCTGGTTGTACTCTTTTTTGTTTATTTTGGCCCCATGGCATGTGGGATCTTAGTTCCCTGATCAGAGATTGAACCTGTATTGGAAGCACGGAGTCTTAACCACTGGAATGAATGAATTGCAGCCACACAAGCTGGCTGTATTCTGCTCTGCAGTTATCTTCTCGTTTTGCCTTTTTATCTCTTTTGCCCCAAATTTTGTTGGCTAACCCCATGGAATCAATAGATGGTCAACTCCAGACAGACTGAAGTTGAAGGGCTGTTAGGTCTGGTGTGGGACACCTATTCCTGCTTCTTTGTAATCCAACCTCCAGCCCTGCAAGCCTCTGGTCTGAAATGACGTACATAGAATACATTGATTCACCCACATTTCCAAGTGACCAGAGACACTAAGCTCTTTGAGGACAAGAATTAGTCATCTTTTATCTTTATATCCTCTGGCTTAGCACTGTCTGGCCCAGTGTAGGACCTCAATACTTTCCTGTTGAATTTCTATATATTGCATGATTATTCATTCTTCTCCTTGATTATTACTGTCTTTTCTTGCTGAATTCCTGGACCTAGTTCAGCCAAGGAGACTTGAAATGAATTGTGATTGAGACCCATCTCATCACCATTATACATTGCCATATTTTATTCTCAGAAACAATATAATCCAAAGGTGACAGATGGAATAAGAGGCAGTCAAGCACAGTTAAAAGCCCAAATGCTATGACCACTGTTTCCCCCTTTGCTGAGAGCTTTCCCTCCTACTCTCTTCTGCAATGGACCGAATCATGTGACACGAATACATCCTCATGGTAACCTCCATCTGTGGACGGACTTGTACCATACAAGTAGTGGTCGTTTTGTAAACTTCAATATCTTGGCACTTTATACTAATTTTTCAGTCTTAACTAGGCTCTATTTAGAGCTTAATCAGCAAAATGAAAATGAAATCATTAAAAGGTCAATAGGGTCAGTGCAGTTTCACACTAATTGCCGAAAACTTTTGTTTCTTTCCAGGTGGAGAATTTTAGAAAAGAGAGAAAATATAGGAGCCTCTGGATTCCAGGGGTCTTTCTAACTAACATTCCCACTGACTCACATCCTGAAACGAGATCAACCTCTTCACCTCCTTCAACCAAATCACTGAGTTGATACAGTCCAGGAGGGTTTATGAATTGTTGTTTTAAGAGAGAGCTGAAAGAAAAAAAGATTAACCACTTCATCTAATTCCACTATCAACAATGTAATACCTAAATAGTAATGCCAGAAGTCTAACTCTCACTAACTAAAGCAGAAATCAGAGATTTTTGGAAGGAAATAAGGAGAATTCTTAAGGCCAAAGGGGTGCTGAAGGACAAGATTTGGGCAATGGCAGGACGCGAGGGAACATAGCTGAGACATGCTACTTCCAGACTTTGGACACAGTGGGGCTTCCCCTGCCTCTGACACTAGGTAAAAGCCTGTAGCCTCCCCAACCAGAGCAATCAGCCCAATGTCTCCCTCATCTCACCTTAACACTGACAATGTGCATAGTGCCTTGTGTGTGTGAGTGTAAAGGAGAAAGAATAAGAACAACCACATCCATTCAAGTGGAATTTTACAGCAAATATATAAGCAGACCATTATCATGTGCTGTCATTCTGCCCCAAGCAAGCTTTACCTCTCAGATTTCACACTGTTTTTTGTCATTGTTCAAGACAGAGAGATAGGGCTCAGACTTCATTTAAACACCAGCAGTGGGACATCATCTCTAAGCACACCAATAGAGTAATGAGACCATGGCCCTCTTGGCCACCACTGAGCTCTTCTCAAACCTGTACTAACCAGATCCAAGAGAGAACCTGAGCCCTTTTCCCAGATGGGCCCCTCTGTTACGATCCTTAATAATCAGATATTGGGACAAGGCTGGCTGGAATCAGTGACTGGGCACCTCACTGGGCCCATCACAGCAGCAATGTTTCCCAACCAGTGTTGATATGCCCTTTCCTGGACATAGATGGCATCCTTGCAGCAGCAGGCATGAGAGAATCACTCAGGTAATCTGAATGAGAATGTGTAAAACAAGTTCAAACATGAACAAGGTTCCAGGCCTTCAAGGTCAATGATGGACCCCAAATGGAGAGTTATAAAGGCGAAAGAATGGCTGCTATGACAGTGAACAATTGCTAACTTAGGTCCTACTCTTTGAGACCCCATGGATCGTAGCCACCAGGCTCCTCTGTCTATGGGATCTCCCAGGCAGGAATACTGGACTGGGTTGTCATTTCCTCCCCCAAGGCATCTTCCTGACCCAGGGAATAGAACACACATCTTCTACATCTCCTGCACTGGCAAGCAGATTCTTTACCACTGAGTCACCTGGAAGCCCTGGGACAGTGGATAGAAAAGAGGGAGTAAATTCAGGTGAATACAGCATAGCAGAGAAGCACTGGGTGCAGAAAAGTAAAAGATTTGGAATCAGAACTTTTCTCCTTGCCTTGCGGCTCAGGCTGAGACCTCTGTGTTTCAAAATGAGGGAGGGTGATGCTTGTTCCTACTTGGCTGCCCTTGTCTAGCATGACCTTGGCAGTAGTCTCGCCTGACGCTTATGTCTGGACAACCTAATGTCACTGACAAATTGGATCTCAGTGACACAGACCTGCTTGGCAAAGAGACCATCCGCGCTTCTAAACTTTATCCATTGGGAGGTTGTGTAGGAAAACAAAAGCGAGTCTTTTGGCGTGCTAAAACCATCTGACACATTTCCCAGATTTTGAAGGTCAATTCAGCTGAAATCTGAGTATCTAAGATTTGAGGTGTTGAGTTAAAACAGCCTGGATATATACAAGATGACTCATATGCCAGCCGAATCAACTATCAACCCTGTGATTTTTCGACTAGATAATCCAAATGGTTTCTGAAAACTTGTAAAGGAATGGCTTCTGTTTTAAAACCTTTGGGCTGCCAAGTAATGTTACATTGGAAAAGAGCCTCTTAGGTTGCCAAACACCAAGTTCATCTCAAGACTCAATTTCTTAACAGTTTTTCCTCCTTCAGAAGGTGAACAGTCCTAAATGATTTTGTTTTAAATGTCACTTTATTTTATTTGAGGGTTATCCTAATTTATTAGCCTTGCATAATTCCTTTTATAAAGGGCAAAGTGCTGTGACTACACAAAGGAGGCATTAGAGCCCCTTTGATTATCAGGCCATAACTTGAGATGCAATTAGGAAACTGCAAGCAAAAGAAATGAAAGAGACACAGATGAAAAGTACTGGCCAGAGAAAGGCTCCCTATTTGTGTTTTGTTTTGTTGTTTGTTTCTTCTTTTTTTGGCCATACCACTTGGCTGTAGAATCTTAGTTCTTGAGCAGGGATAGAACCTGTGCCCCCTGCAGTGGAAGCATGGAGTCTTAACCACTGGACCACCAGGGAATCCCCAAGGCTCCCTAGAATTGATTTTGGAGTGTTTTCCGCTGTGCTATCTGCAATTGCTCAGGAAATGGGATTTCCATCCTTCCTTTGAAATGCTTAGCCGCCCAATGGATCCAATGTTTAAAGTCTTCACTGCTGGAATTTTCCTGAGCAAGTTTTATCCACATTCATCTAGGAATCTATGCTAGATTAATGCAAATTTTTACCTCCTTATTATCTGCTTGTTCTTGATATCTGAGTGTGTAGATATCACACTCAGTGAGCTGAGTTGGGTTCTTATGTGTTCATAGGGCCTTTTTTCCTTTTTTAAGAACATGTCTTTCAGTTTTCAATTACATATTTCGTCATTTGTTTAACATATATCTCTGCCCTTGGACTGAAAGCTCTCTGACTGCAGGAAACCTATCCATTTTGTTCACCACTTACATAAGTTCCCTAGCACTCCTGTAACAAAGTGCCACAGACTGGGTGGCTTAAGCAACAAGAATTTATTGTCTCAGAGTTCTGAGGCTGCTGCTGCTGTTAAGTCGCTTCACTAGTGTCCGACTCTGTGCGACCCCATAGATGGCAGCCCACCAGGCTCTCCCATCCCTGGGATTCTCCAGGCAAGAACACAGGAGTGGGTTGCCATTTCCTTCTCCAATGCATGAAAGTGAAAAGTGAAAGTGAAGTCGCTCAGTCATGTCCGACTTCTAGCGACCCCATGGACTGCAGCCTACCAGGCTCCTCCATCCATGGGATTTTCCAGGCAAGAGTACTGGAGTGGGGTGCCATTGCCTTCTCCGAGTTCTGAGGCTAGAAATCCCAAATCAAGGTGTTGGCAAGTTTGGTTCCTTCAGAGGGCTGAGAGGGGAACATCTGTCCTAGGCCTCTTGCCTGGGCTGATCAGTGACCATTTTTATGTTCACATGAGGTTTTCCCGGCTTCTTTATGTCATCTTCCCTCTGTGTGTCTCCCTGTGTCCAAATTTTCCCTTATAAAGACCAGTTACACTGGGTTAGAATCCATTCTAATAACCTCCCCTTCAGTTCATTACCTCTAGAAGGATGGCTGCGTTCTAAGGTACTGGAGGTTATTTCCAATGTGGGGTCGTGAAAGACAGTGACTTGCATCTTGTGTGCCCTCTTTTGCTTTCTCACTTGTTGCTCTGGTAAAATTCAGTGGCCATGACGTGCATGGCCCTTTGGAGACACCTGCATGGCCAGGATTAGGAGTGGCCCTTGTTCAAAAGCCATTGAGGAGTTGAGGCCCTCAGTTCATCAGCCACACCAGTGAGCCTGGAAGTGGGTCATGCTCCAGTCAAACCTTAGAAGCAGGGCAGCCATGGCTGCCACCTTGATTGCAACTTTGTGAGAGATCCTGAGCTAAGAGGATCCAGCTAAGAGGTGCCTGGATTCCTGACTTACAGAAATTGTAAGATAATAATGTCATTATGGGTAAATATAAAATGAGATAATTAATATACCTGGCACATGTATTTTGCTATTAGGTAGATTGGCAGAAAGTGAAGAGGAACTAAAAAGTCTCTTGATGAAAGTGAAAGAGCAGAATGAAAAAGTTGGCTTAAAGCTCAACATTCAGAAAATGAAGATCATAGCATCTGGTCCCGTCACTTCATGGGAAATAGATGGGGAGACAGTGGAAACAGTGTCAGACTTTATTTTTGGGGGCTCCAAAATCACTGCAGATGGTGACTGTAGCCATGAAATTAAAAGATGCTTACTCCTTGGAAGGAAAGTTATGACCAACCTAGACAGCATATTAAAAAGCAGAGATATTACTTTGCCAAAAAAGGTCTGTCTAGTCAAGGCTACGTATGGATGTGAGAGTTGGACTGTGAAGAAAGCTGAGCGCCAAAGAATTGATGCTTTTGAACTGTGGTGTTGGAGAAGATTCTTGAGAGTCCCTTGGACTTCAAGGACATCCAACCAGTCCATCCTAAAGGAGATCAGTCCTGGGTGTTCATTGGAAGGACTGATGCTAAAGCTGAAACTCCAATATTTTGGCCACCTGATGCGAAGAGTTGACTCATTGGAAAAGACCCTGATGCTGGGAGGGATTGGGGGCAGGAGGAGAAGGGGATGACAGAGGATGAGATGGCTGGATTGTATCACCGACTAGATGGATATGAGTTTGAATAGACTCTGGGAATTGGTGATGGACAGTGAGGCCTGGTGTGCTGCGATTCATGGGATCACAAAGAGTCGGACACAACTGAGCGACTGAACTGAACTGATTACTTGAATTGAAATTTCACAGGATAATTTCTTTCACAATTTATTTTCATAGCAACTAACTTACAGAAGTGTGGTGTTGAAAAAGAAAATCTGTTCCTCTGAATTTAGCAGTCTAAAACCTTATCCTCATTTACTCCCACCTCTGTTAGTATACCAATCATTCTGTTTGCTTACAATGTAATGTCTTCTTGGGTTTATCTGCTCAAAGGATAACCTACTGTTTGCTAAGAATTCAGTTATCTTTGTCATTTTTCCAAGCCTTAGAATTAAAGGTCAAGACAATGTCAGATCCACTAATTATTCCACCTTATGTTCTGATAGCATAATCTCTGATAGGTCGAATCATATGACATTGTCCATATTCAATTTTTTCTGACATACAAAGATGGTCATTTTATGTGGTTCAACTTAACACTTCTCTGATACTGCTTACTGCTCTGTGTTGTCTTTCTTTTTCATATGCCAGTCACCTTTAGATGCTAGCAGCTGTATATAGGTAACAGTGATTTGTTCATGCTTGAGCCCTGACATGTTGTCCAGTGGCTGACATATGACAGACATCAATAAATATCATCAGAAGTGAATTGCTGGTTGATTTACATTGTCTTACAAAGTAATAATTTATCAGTTCAGTATATACATTTTCAAAGAATCTATGTATCAGGACTGAGTGAGGTACCAGAGTTATAGAAATAAATCTGTATTCATGACCCTGAACTGTCTAGTGTCTAAGAGATAAATAAACAGAAAATTAAAATTTAATATGGAAAGAGCTTAAATATAAGTATTAATAATAATAAAAATCACAGAGCTAATTATACTTATAGTAGAAAAATTTCCTAATGAAGGTATATTCAGAGCTAGCAGAGAAGTGAACAATAGCATATGTTCTGGACTCAGCCAGGCATGGATTTCTAAGACCCAGGATCTTAAGAATATGACTGTATTTAGTTACCTTTGTTGCATAACAAATTATCAAAACCTTAGTGCCTTAAAACAACAAATATTTATTATCTCACTGTTTCTGTGGATCAAGAATCTGAACATAACTTAGAAGGGTCTTTTGTTTCAGGGTCTCTCACAAAGCTGCAGTTCAGTTATTAGGCAGGGCAGTGGTTTCATCTGAAAGATCATCTAGGAAAGAATTTGTTTCCAAGCTCAGTTACATAGTTGCTGAGGATTCAGTTCCTTTTGAATTACTGGACTGAGTGTCAATTTCTAGTTGGATTTTTTGGTTGGAGGTTCTGCCAGTCCCTGGCCAACTGAACATTCCCAACATGGCAACTTAATTTATCAAAACCTGTGAGGAAGAGAATCTGCTAACAAGACAGAAGTTAAACATCTTTATAATAGCAGAATTGACATCTCATTATTTGTGCCATATTCTATTGGTTAGAAGTATGTCACTAGACCAGGTCATATTCAAGTGGTATGAATATCAGGAAGTGGAGACCATTGTGGGCCATTTGGGAATCAACCCACTATAGTGACTTAACCTCTCTAAGCCTCAGTCTATAATGTGAGAATTAAGAGTAGTTCTAATTTCATCAAGGGCTTGCCTGGTGGCTCAGATGGTAAAGAATATTCTACAATGCAGGAGATCCAGGTTTGATCCCTGGGCTGGGGAGATCCCCTGGAGAAGGGAATGGCTACCTACTGCAGTATTCTTGCCTGGAGAATTTCAAGGACAGAGGAGCCTGGGAGGCTACAGTCCATGGGATCACAGAGTTGGGCACAACTGAGTAACTAATACTCATACATACACTAACTTCATACAGTTGTTCTGGGAATTATGCAAGATGATGTATATAAAGTGCTTGGGCTAGGTAAGTATCTAACAAATGTGACCTTTATTATGATCAGTTTTATTCTGAAGGCTTAACAGTCTTCCATCCAGAAAAGGGGACAAGGATATTCCTGGCAGAGGGAAGAACACGGATAAAGACATAGGAGGGGGGTTGGGACTTAGTGTATTCAAAGAAAAAAGAGAGGTTCATATGTTGGAGGGTAGGCTGTATAGGGGCTGAGGAGAGCAGGAAAGGAGGCAGGGTGCCCTGGAATATACTGGAGATATTGCTTGGTCATTAGAGATGTCAGGAGGCTGAAACTTGCATCATTTAAAAAATATCACTTAGAGCTTACTTACAAAACAGAAACATACTCACAGACTAAGAGAATAAACTTATGGTTGCACGGACACAGGCAGGCAGAGAGTGTCAAGGATAGTGGGAAGATATAGTTAGGGAGTTTGGGATTGACTTGTACACACTGCTTTATTTAAAATGGATAACCAACAAGGACCTACTAGATAGCACAGTGAACTCTGCTCAGTGTTATATGGCAGCCTGGTGGGAGATTTTGGGGGAGAATGGATGCATGTGTGTGTGTGGCTGAGTCCCTTCACTGTTCACCTGAAACTATTACAACATTGTTCATTGGCTGTAGCCCAATACAAGATAAAAAGTTTTTATAATATAAACCAGATATAAACCAAAATGTATCAGTGATTATGTACATCTAATATTTTTCCTATACATATATTATTTACCAAAATTATTTCATTAATTCACTTCATTTCCTGCCTTTTAAACTTAATATTATACTTGAAAAATATTATTCTCTATGTCTCTAAAAAGTTTTCAAAAATGATTTTTATGTCTGCAGACCATATATGTCATAATTTATTTAACCATTTTCTTCTTTCGGAAATTTTGTTATCTTCAAAGCTTTCATTCTTAGAATGATGTGATGAAAATCCTTGTATATATACCTTTATATATGTTACTGTTTATGTCCTTTTTTAGGATAAATTATTAAAAGAAGCATTACTGAACCACAGTATACAAATAATTTTATTTAAAAATCCATTACCATTTATATTCTTGCTGGCAATGTAGGAGTATGTCCATTTCTCAACCTCTCACCAACACTGGGTTCTATCTTTTTAAAAAATGTCTACTCGATAATATACTGCTCAAGGTTAAACAGCCAACTAAACAGAGTGGACACAGCTGCAAGTCACATTGTTTCTCTTAAAGCAATACCTCCCTGTAAAATCTTCAACTTCTATTCAAAAGCAAAAATATTCTATCGAATAAATATGTATTGACCATCTCCTTGTGTAAACAAAGTCTTTAATTTTCAGTTCTTTCAGTCAATATCAGCTTAATGAAGTTTCTTGACTCACATACATAAGAAGTAAGACTTTGCCATGTGCCTGGGAGGTTCAACATTATAACCGCAAACAGCAAAAAGAAAAGTCACAGCTACATGTTTTGGTGCAAAGCTACCGTTTGTCAAACACTGCTATCAATTAGTGTTTCTGAGAGTTCTAGAAGTGTGCACTGTCCCCAGGAGGAGGGACATATGGAAAGTTCCTCTGGAGTGTCAATTTTGAAATGAATTCCAATTCCAAGGTCACCACTCCAGCTAGATTCTTCTCCCAGGATGGTAATTCCACAGAAATTCCCATAGTCTGTATACAACTGCCACTCATGGAGTGTGAGAAATTGAGATGAAAATAAATCTCCGTCTTTGAGGTCTAGTAACTTGGAAAAAAATGAACTTTAGCAGGTGGTTTTGACATCTTCAAGATCCTGGCTTTAAGGTGACCCACAAAAGGAAAAATTCACTTGAATTAAATTGTTTCAGAAATAAGAAATCCCCTTACTCCCACCCCCAACTGGGGCAGTTAAGTGACTCTCTGGCAAGGTTTCCTTTGGAAACCCAGAGCACATTCTGTGCTAATTGTTCCTGGCCAAGAGGTAAGAGATGATTGGGAGGGGTTGGCCTTTAGGCTGAATCTCATTGCCTTCTTCTCAGAGATCCATCATTTCATTTTTCTTATATGCTCCAAACTTTGGATTCTCCCTTAAGAAGAAAAGATGGAGATCGGGTCAGATTTCCTGCCTAGAAGCTCAGAGGCAAGGGTTTTTCCTCTTACACAGGCCATCCGATACACTGGCAGATATGAAATCTATTCCTGCCCCAGTATCCGAAATCCCAGAATCCTCTCTCCTTACACTTGCACTCCCAGAACGGTCAGATTTCCCACACATCTCACCCCACTGCATGAGAGTTCATGTGTGTGTGTGAGAGAGAGAGTGTGCACACAGACACATAAAGACATGTGCATATATACAGACACGCAGAACTACTCAGCAGTTCCTTTTTCCATGCCTTTTGCATAGGAACTTCTTGTTTAGTTTTCCTGAAATTTGGTTCATTTTTCATTCTTATTTCTTCTAGTTTTTTAGCATCATTTTAATGCGGCAACTAAGGCAATTCAACAGATGCCTCACCATCCCTTTGGTTTGTGTATTGTACCCTTCAAAAATGAAGAAAATTCACATTACTCAATGTCCACCCATGATATAAATAAATGTTTTATATGTAGCAAAGGCAAGCTCCAAGTTAAATTAGCCCATTTAAAAACTTTACAGAAGATATTTTGATTTTCTTATATTCCTGAGAGAGAGATTTAAGGAAATAAAAATCTCCACCCTTCTACCAAGTAGAAAAAAATAGCACTTTTGGGCACAATTTTGGTTCAGAGAAAGGGTGAAAAAATGTAAGTAAACAAACATGTCGCCATATATTTTCATATCCCCCCTTGTTGCTAGAAGGATTTATCACAGAGGAGAAGAAAACACACCAAAACTGTGGCAATTTTCACCTCATTTCACTGGAGGCAAAAGGAAAAACCTAAGCCTTCATATGGGTTTGGGTTATTGGGACTTTATCTCAACCATTCCCCAAGATTATGAGTAGAAGTTTAAGGAAATTTAAGAAAGAAAGCAACCAAGTTAAGACTATGTATGCTAAAGCTAATTTATTTTTGGCTTGGGATTCACTATAGCACAAAACAACTTCCTCTTGAGTCCCCCAAGGTTGGCCCGTGAGGGAGCCCATGTTCCACTCTGGGAAAGAAGGAACATGTACTCTTCAGCATGTTTTTCACATCATGAAACAGGCAGACTTTAGAGCAGGAACCTCAAACAGCCAGCAAAACTAAGTGAGGCTGTGAGTCAAGCAGAGTCCTGAGTCAATAGCAGAGAGGCTGGTCCTGCCAGTAGGTGTTACTTTAGCCATTAATCCGGGGCTCTCCATGGATGGAGGATGGTCCCCTCCTGCCAAGAAACACACAACAAAACTCCAAACCAAACTGAAATCTGCCAGTCTGCAAGTCTCCTCTGAAGGCAGAGTTGGGCCCCTAAGACAGGATGCAGAGCTTGCCTGAGAGGGCTGACAGCAGCCCTGCCCAACCGGGATAGAACAGAGAGCCTTCTGGTCGCCATTGCAGGCCACTTCACTTCATCATTCAAAGTGGCTTTTGGCATTGGGATTAGTATGATTTAATGCAATCACAACAATAACCATCCTCACCTACTGTCTGAGGCCATGAGAGCCCATCCAGCACTGTTTATTAGCTTTGGCTTCATTCACCATGATTAAGTTCTTTCAAGCAAGCTTTTCCTGTCCTCTCTTGGTTTTACTTCTCTCCAAAGGAGCTTTACACTCTAGCTTGAGGATCCAAATTCCCCTAGTTTCCCTACATGAAGCATGTGCTTTATGAATTCAAAGGCATCAGGAGCAAGCGGAAACTTCCTTACTGACTGGCAGAGATTTCCGTGTTGAAAATGGGTCTGAGGGTCTGATTCCAGGACAGATTTGTTACTTTCTTATAGTTCTTGGGCCTACCGTTACAGCAAAAGGACCTCCTGGCCAGCAGGGGGCGATGCAATTTGTCCCTGTTAGGACAACTGCCTTGTGGATTGTTGGTAAGTTGCTTTCTGGTTTTTGGACTCAGATTTATAACTCTGACTTCATCTTCCCTGACTCTCTTTATCTTTTTTCTTGTGGTTAGAGACAAAAAGTGAAAGTGTCCTCAGAAATCATTTAATTCAAGATTAGACAAGATTTTTCTATAAAGGGTCAAAACAGTGAGTATTTTATGCTTTGCAGTCTTATAGTCTTTTTTGTAACTATTCAGTTCTGGTATTGTAGCTGAAAAACCAGAACGTGTAAACAATGGGTGTGGCTGTGTTCTAAGAAAGCTGTATTTACAAAAACTAGCAGTAATCAGGACCCCCTGGAGACTTGGACTCCTTATCAATTAATGTCTTCATTTTCTTTTTTTTTCTTTTTTCTTACTCCTAAAAAACAGAATCCCAGCAAGATCTACTGATTTGCACAAGCTCACGTGTGCTTAGTCACTCGGTCATGTCCAACTCTTTGCGACCCCATGGACTTGAGCCTGCCAGGCTCCTCTGTCCATGGGGATTCTCCAGGCAAGAATACTGGAGTGGGTTGCCATGCCTTTGTACAGGGGATCTTCCCAACTCAGGGATTGAACCCAGGTCTCCCACATTGCAGGTGGATTCTTTGCCAACTAAACCACCAGGAAAGCCAGTACAAGCTCATATGGATAGTTAACTACAAGGTGGAGGAAGACTCAAGGTTTCTGGATCCCCTTTTCAGAACTCTTTGTTCTCTGCACTACTTCCTGTAGTGAGAGCTTATTCAAAAGGTCCAAAACTATCTCTTAGCTGTGACTGGTTAAGATCAATCAAACATGCAGTGGCTAAAAGGCACTTTATTACTTATCAACACAAAAGTGTGAAAATATAATGCTATAAATACTCACTTCCTGGATTCGGGCCTCTGGAATTTGGGTTTGTTCAGCCTCTGACTTCACATTTGAAAAACTAAGATCATGGCATCCAGTCCCATCATTTCATGGCAAATAGATGGGGAAACAATGGAAACAGTGACACATTATTTTTTTAGGCTCCAAAATGACTGCAGATGGTGACTGAAGCCATGAAATTAAAAGATGCTTGCTCCTTGAAAGAAAAGCTATGACCAACATAGACAGCATATTAACAAGCAGAGATACTGCTTTGCCAACAAAGGTCCATCTCGTCAAAGCTATGGTTTTTCCAGTAGTCATGTATGGATGTGAGAGTTGAATTATAAAGAAAGCTGAGTGCCAAAGAATTTATGCCTTTGAACTGTGGTGTTGGAGAAGACTCTTGAGAGTCTCTTGGACTGAAAGGAGATCCAACCAGTCCATCCTAAAGGAGATCAGTGCTGAGTGTTCATTGAAAGGACTGATGTTGAAGCTGAAACTCCAACAATTTGGCCACCTGATGCAAAGAACTGACTCATTGGAAAAGATCCTGATGCTGGGAAAGATTGAAGGCGGGAGGAGAAGGGGATGACAGAAGATGAGATGGCTGGATGGCATCACCGACTCGATGGACATGAGTTTGAATAAACTTAGGGAGTTGGTGATGGACAGGGAAGCCTGGCATGCTGCAGTCCATGGGGTTGCAAAGAGTCAGACACGACTGAGCAACTGAACTGGATTGAGCAACTGAACTGAACTGAACTGTCTTCACAGTTGGAGAAAAAGCTGTTCTGGGTCTAATTCCTGTACAGATCTGTTACCTTTCTTGTAGTCCATGAACCCACAGTCCATTTAACTGTGATCATCAGTTCCTCATTTAATCCTTCAAATTTTATCCCTGGTCTCAAGAGGACAATGTAAGAGAGGATGGGATAAATCCAACTCCCCGTCACTGGAAAACAATAGAAAGAACATGCTGCCCTTTCAAATAGCTTTGAAAATAAATTAATTTGCCCCATTGGTGGATGAGTACCATTGTTTGGCATTGATAAAATGCTGTTTGGGAGGTACCATGATGAAGCAGAAAGAATTTCTTGTCAAATTTCCATGTTAAGTTGCATGTGTTGAACTACTTAACCTCTCAGTGACTCAGTTTCCAGAGGTGGACAGCAGGAAGAATGAGATTTTTCCCTAAAATGGGCTCTTGTTCAGATTATGCATAGGACAATGATGAGATTTATTGTCTGAACCAGGACGCCTCTGAAAGTGAGACGTTTTCCAGTTCAAAACAGCAACCCACTCCAGTACTCTTGCCTAGAAAATCCCATGGACGGAAGAGCTTGGTGCAGGCTACTGACCCTGTCGCAAAGGGTCGGGCACGACTGAGCGACTTCACTTTCACTTTTCACTTTCACCCTAAACCGGTAGGTAAAATCTCAGATTTGGTATATGGCCACCTGAGCTATACAACATAGTGAAAAGTGAGAGTGTTAGTCCCTCAGTCAGGTCCCACTCTTTGCGACCCCGAGGACTATAACCCACCAGGCTCCTCTGTCCATGGGATTCTCCAGCCAAGAATACTGGAGTGGGTAGTCATGCCCTCCTCCAGGGGATCTTCCCAACCCAGGGATCAAACCCAGGTCTCCTCCATAGGTGCCTGACAAATCTTCGTTTTCTTTCTCTTCCTTTTTCTTAAGGATTCAAGCAAATCTGCATTAATATCCTTCTCTTCCAGTGGTCATGTATGGATGTGAGAGTTGGACTATAAAGAAAGCTGAGTGCAGAAGAATCAATCCTTTTGAACTGTGGTGTTGGAGAAGACTCTTGAGAGTTCCCTTGGACTGCAAGGCGATCCAACCAGTCCATCCTAAAGGAGATCAGTTCTGGGTGTTCATTGGAAGGACTGATGTTGAAGCTGAAACTCCAATACTTTGGCCGCCTGATGTGAAGAGTTGACTCATTTGAAAAGACTCTGATGCTGGGAAAGATTGAGGGCAGGAGGAGAAGGGGATGACAGAGGATGAGATGATTGGAAGGCATCACCAACTCAATGGACATGGGTTTGGGTGGACTCCAGGAGTTGGTGATGGACAGGGAGCCCTGGCGTGCTGCGGTTCATGGGGTCATAAAGAGTCAGACACGACTGAGCGACTGAACTGAACTGAACTGAACTGAACTTCCATTTGTAAATGTGATGTAAAACACTCTGAATGGGTAAGGAAGCCCCCATTTAGCAGCTCTATAGAGCACTTCCCCTCTGCCACCCCTTTCATAAGACTGTAGAAAACCACTCTGAGTGTAGAAAAAACACTCTGCCTTGTGTGTTCCACTGCCCTTCCAACCTCCCTGTGACACCAACAGGGCCCGAAGAGGGCAAAAGGAGATGGCATTCACTATTCTGCCAAAAGCACAGATGGTCATTTAAAACAACAGCATTCCTATTTGGGAAGAAGGAACCCTGTGCCATGAATACGACACTTATGAAAGCACGAGAACTGAATGCTTGGATGTGGCAGAGGGCCGTGTGGGGGTTTCTGATCGGTTCCACCCATGTACACTGCATGAACTCACTTAGAAATAATAAAGCCTCTGTGCTCTCTCAGTCTCGTATTTGTCTTAAACTCAGGCCCACCAAATTGTGCCAAATTATGTGTTGTTCAACTTGCGCTGCCCGGAGAACACTAAGCTCATTTTGTGAGTTAACTGTGCTGTATTTATAAGATTTCAGCATTACAACCAGGAGTTATCGACAGAGAAAGGGAAATAAACAGATAATTTTTTAAAAGTTGAAACTACAGCCATTTTCTCCTTCAAGCTTGAACCAAGGTTAAATTCGTTTGGGTCCCCGGGTGACATTTACACACATGTGTACTCATGGGCAGCCTCATAGTGTACAGGGCTCTGTGTATGAGAACATGTAAATAAAGAGGATTAAGATAAACAGCATGCATTGCGTTTCTGAATTTTGCATCTATTTTAAGACGGGATATTTTGGATGAACTTCTCTTTCACTTTATAGAGTATCTTTTTTTTAATATGAAAATTTGATTTATTCATTTCTATTTCAAGCTAGCTATTTTTCCAGGCTAATAATAATATGATTATACTAATAAAATTCTTTTGAAATGTTACATTTCCAATATTTTTTAAACGTTTTTTTCCCCTTCTCCCTCTGCTCTCCATCCCTTCCACAGTCAGGCATTATGATTAGGAGTTTGGAGGGCAGGTTCAAATTTTGGCTCTCCTCTTCCTACAATATGACATTAATCAAGTTACTTGACCCCTCTAAGCCTCGATTTCCTCATCCAAAAATGGGACTAATGAGAATTCCTACATAACAGAAGTTCTGTAAAGATTAAATACATGCAAATTACTTAGCAGTTTGGCCAGCACACAGGCATTGGCTCGGGTAATTTCCTGGCAGTCCAGGAAGCAGAGGGCACAGGTTCAATCCCTGGTCAGGGAACTAAGATTCCACATGGGGCCCCCCAAAAAAAGGTTGGCTCTTACTCCAACTTCCAATAATTCAGCATAGGTACTTCCTCCTCTGAGAATCGCCTCCCACTCGCTTCTGTGGTAACTGGGGATCTGGGCCTCCTGGCTGTACCCCTTGATTCCTGCATTCTGGTCACCTGTCTGGTTTCCTTAGCACTTCTTTCATCCTACCTGCCAACAATCTGTCCTAAGAACACCTATCAAACATCATCCTCATTCACATCAGAAGCTCCCTATTTCTAGGGGGATAAGCTCCAAACTCCCAAAATGTGACAATTTGGGTCCAACACAGTCTGCTCCAATCTCCTTTTCCAGTCTTATCCGAACTCCAAATATGAACCACTAATTACGTTCCTACCCCCGCAGGGGCCACACCCTTCTCTCCTGCACGCCTTTCCTTTTCTGAGGGCCATCTTATCCCCTGCTCTGTAAAGTCTTGTCTGCCTTCTGCATCCTCACTGACTCACCCTGACGGTAAGTCCGCTCCACTCCTTGTTGCCAGAGCTCATTGGCACATAGTCATAAACTGTCCTTGATAGCTCAGCAGACTTTCGGGGAGCAAAGAATACATATTTTAGATTGTTATAGATTTCTGCCTCTTCCACATAGGACATGCTCAGTAAAACAAACAAACAAACAATGAATGAATAAATAAATTAAAAGAAAAGAAAATATAGAATATAAGAGGTCAGCATTTTACAATCTAAAAATCGCACAGTATGATAAAGACCAAAGGCCCTAGTTTATAATGACTTTAATAGACTTTCCTACCCTAGAAATGTGTAACATGCTATCACTTGTAAAATTGATGTTGAGAGATACGGTGGACATTCCTTTGGGCCACTTTTATGAATGACTATTCCAGAGAATTGGCCAAATCAAAAATAAATGCAAAAGAAATTATATATAACAGTTATATTAATCCTGGGCTTCCCTGGTAGCTCAGACAGTAAAGCGTCTGCCTACAATGCAGGAAACCTGGGTTCGATCCCTGGGTCAGGAAGATCCCCTGGAGAAGGAAAGGGCAACCCACTCCAGTATTCATGCCTGGAAAATCCCACGGGCTGAGGAGCCTGGTGGGCTACAGTCCGTGGGGTCACAAAGAGTCAGACAAGACTGAGCAACTTCACATCACTTCACTTATATCAATCCCATCTCAGGGGCAAAATCCCATGAGATTGTTTATCCCTAACTTTTACTAAAGTTTCAGGGAACAAATTCCTTTAAATGATTATCTATATACACCAACCCATCAAATGCAATGTCAGAGATTCAAACAGATCTTTATTTTCTAAATACATGTAATGTACCTCACAGTTCCCTTTAAGCCTATATTTGCCACAAAGGCAGAGAATTTGCTCAGTACACGGAGAAACTTGATAATGTCTCAACATTGCCCAAATATCCAAGACATATGCTACCCATCAGACCTGAAAAATATATAAATGCATCTGTTTTTACTCAGAGCCCACTTTTACATCTTTATGAAGTGAGCAAAACCGAAAAGTCACAAGGAATAAAAAGATGGTTGTAACATACACAGTACTAATCGCTTAATCCTCTCTCTAGTGCCCAGGCTGTCAGGGCCAAGGACGATAATGCTGACGCTAATACGTGCTGTCTGCAGGAGCTGTCACTGCCGCCTGCGTCCCTGCGTTCTATTTGTCAATACCAGAGGGATTACAGAGAGACAAACTACATAACTGAGCAAAGCTCATGTCCAACATGGATCCAGTTTCCTTCTTTGTCAGTGAGTGCTGATGGATCCAGGAGGACGGTGATGACACCAGCTGAGCTCTCAGCAAGCAGATGCCGTGGAATTTCTGTTCCAACACAAAGTAACAGGCAGAAGAGGCCAGGGAGAGCAATTCAGTGAGCCGATCTCTGAAACAGCGGGGCTCACTTAACTCACACTTCACCAGAAAAGTGCCAGTTCAGCTAAAATTCCATAGGAGAAAGTGTTGGCTTTTAAATTACCTGGGTGCTTGAGAACCAAAAATCAAAGACCACCTCCATGGCTATGTGAACAGAGCAATCACATCCCTTGTGTAGACTCCCTCAGCTCTGCAAGAAAAGCAGTAGGAAGACCAACTGCTCAGGGATATGGTGAAACTAAGAGAAGAAAAAGAACTGAGTGCCCTGTGTGAGTCCTGCAGCTCCCAGAGATGTCTTGCAAGGTGAGGAAGCAGAAGCACATATGGTGGCCCTGAACTGTTTGAAGAATCACACAACTCTTTTTCTGCGTTGGCTGGGGGATGTCCAGCTTAGGTGTGTGGCCAAGCTCATGCTGCAGTGTTAAGTCACTTCAGTCATGTCCAACTCTTTGAGACCCTATGGACTGTAGCCTGCCAGGTTCCTCTGTCCATGGGATTCTCCAGGCAAGAATACTGGAGTGGGTTGCCATTTCTTCCTCCAGTGGCCAAGCTTAGTTCATCTTATTTAAAGACCATCGTCTAAAACAAAGTTCTGCTCCACTACACCTTTCCCCAAACCTCAATTCCAATCCAGCTGGCATTTGAAGAGAAAGTGGATTAGGTCAAGGAGCCACCCTTCATTAGAGCAAAGGTTGATCATGTTTAGAAGAAAAACAAGGAGGCAACAAAAGGGAAAATTCCCCTCACTTATCCGCTCTATGACTGTAGCTGCTTCACCTGCACCTCCCTGGCCTCACCTGGAAAGTGGGCTCATCACGTCCACCACCCCAGTCTAGCGCTGGGGCTGAAGGACACGATTTGTGTAAAATGCACCTGGCGCTGTTTCTAGAATTTTACAGCCACTCAAAAATGTGTCATTAGTATCTTCTTTCTGAACACAAAAAGTTCCAAAACATGGAACGGTTAGGGACAGTTTCTAATTCAATGGGGCCAGAGTGGCTAGTCTCAGACTCCAGTAGACCTTGGAGTATAAAAAGGAGGTGGTCAATAACACGAGAAGAAATATTCTATCAATATCTTCACAGCCGGCTCTGACCAATAGTGGCTTGAGATTGCAAGGACACGGGAAGCCATAGCCATAGTTCTTTGTGCCTTGATAGATGAGGTTGAATTGGGGGTTCTCAGCTTATCGCAGCAAGTGCCCAGTCAGATTTTCTAGGCTCTTTATTTTTCCCTTACATAATGGAAAAACGGGTGCTGGGAGGGATAGGCTGAGGGCAAATTCAGCTGTGGAAAGGGACAGATAGACTGGGGAGATTTCGTGAACACATGAACAAGATTGAGGCTTCCATTTCCTCAAGATTTGCTTTCTATCACTCTGCCCCATTTTCAATGGGATGGAAAACACCAGCTTCTTACTAAACGCAGTGCATGTGTTCCACACCTCTGAGGACCATTCCAGGCAGGGAGATGGTAAAAGGTAGAGCCTGGGGCAAGCCCTCATGCCTGAGTACCAGGAATAACAAGCCAGACACTCAGACTTCAGTGCCTCTGTGTCCCTGCCTGATGGTCTCTGAAAACTGTGTGCCTTAGCCCTGGATGAGGTTAAAGACACAGCATCATGTAAAGAGAGACTGTGAGAGGCCAGCACCCAGAAATTAGATAAGTCTTAGATGGTCTATGCTCCCCTCTAGGGTTCCCGTGAAAACCTGTGCCGGACACAGATGCTGAACCGATGGTGTGTTATTCTTATTACCTTTCATAATTCTGTGCTTCATCTCTTACTACTCTTTTCTGGCTCCACACAATCCAGAGCCACACTGGTCTCCTTTGATATTTCTTCCAAATGAGCACATGGTCCAACCTCAGGACGTTTGTACTGACTGTTTTCTCTGTTCAGAACACTCTTCCGCAGAAAACCACCTGGCTTGTTCCTCACTCATGCAGGTCTCTGCTCACATGTCGGCTTACTGGAGAGAGGCTTTCCTGACCACTGCCTCTCAAGTAGCACCACGGGGCACTCCCACATCCCACCATCACCGTCATTCCTTACATTTCATCCCATTTAATTTCCCTTCCCAGCACTTACTGCCCCTGATATGCTACACATTCATTTGTGTTTCATTTATTGCCTGTCTCTCTCTCTGATATATAAGTTCTATGAGAACAGAGGCTTTGCTGTTTTGTTTATCGCTGTAGCCCTAATTACTACATTGCACTTGGTACTTAGTAAGTGCTCAGTAAATATCTGCTGAATAAATAAAAGAACAGTATTCCTCATACTACAGGATACAGAGCTGTAGGGGACCTCATAAATTATCTGGTTTCCTTCTTTTCTTTTATAGATAAGGAGATTGAGTCTACAAATAACTAGCCTGGGATCCCATAGCTAGTAAACAGAACAACATAGGAGGCTGGAGCAGTGATCAGCATGGTAAAGCAAATTAATCTAGTGTAGAGAAAAAGTGGATCGGGCCAAAAAGCAAAAGGGAGACATAGAAAGCTTGAAAGAGCAAGGGGAGGAGGGAGATGGCAGGGGGGAGGGAGAGAGGAAGGAAGGAGGGAAATCACATGTTTTACTGGCTGAAAAAGTGAGTCTAGAATCCAAGGATGTTTTAGATGGCACTAAATTAATACTGAATATCCTTAAAGCACTTCGCAAATCACATCTTTTGCAATCAGACAGACAACATTTAGGAATGACCCCTGAGATGTTCAGCTCTCCATTCATCGCTGTGGTGTGGTGGGGATATTCTAACTGCTGAGGTTTATCTGAAGAACAATTATTGTTTTGGTTCAAATCTCCCACCTGCAGACTGAACACTTAGACTGAGAAGAGGGGGAAGAAAGAGATATGCATTGAACTAGGCACTCTGCCAGGGGCTTTCAAGTATCTCAGTCAATTTTCATAGCATCCCTATGGCCACTTTACAAATGAGGAAACTACATTTCCAAGGGTTGAGTGAACAGCTCAAAACCTCACAACTGATCAGTGGCAAAGCAGGACACTAACTAAGGTCACTCCATTTGGCTCTTTTCTCTAGTTTCTACAGAATTTCAGGAAAGAAAACTTCCCCATGTGTGCTCTCACCTAGCATTTTTAAAGTCACCCTAAGGCAAGGCACAATGGGTGTTTAGTCCCCAGAGTATCTCTGGGCTCATCAGTTTTCACAGACGGATTTGATTCCACCACCCAAGCACTGGACTGCTAAATCATTCCGATTTGGCAATGCAGAACATGTGTGTTGGCTTTGGGGAGAAATCCATCAGTATCCCCCAGAGCCACCCCTAAATAAACATGCAGTCTAAGTAAAAATAGTGTGCTTGTTATGTCAGTGCGGCTTTGGAACTCCTAGCCTGGCACTGGGGTGATCCACTGCTCCAATGGCTGAGGCCTGAGGAGCATCTAGGGGTGTGGGATTTTTAGTCCCCAAAATGAGGACATCCTTGCCAAGCTGGACAAGTTGGTCACTCTACCCAGCACCCCCAGTTCCAACCAGTCTTTCTCCCTTAACCCTTCACCCCATGAAGAAATTCTGAGGCCACTGTTGTCTTTATATAACCTCAAACTGTCTTCTGCCCACTGCCCAATTTTTGATCGAAACTCCCTTGAGAAAAATGTGCCTTATAGAAGATACATGAAAATATATGCATCTTTTCCATTTTTATTTTAGATTTTAAAATCCTGGATTTGTTGGCACTCCAGAAATACATACCAATGAATCACATTCATTCTTTTTTTTTTTTTTCTCCCTTGGCCATGCCATGTGGCAAGTGGGATTTTAGGTCCCTGACCAGGGATCAAACCCATGCCCCCTGCATTGGAAGCACAGAGTCTTAACTACTGGACTGACAGAGAAGTCTCATGAACTACATTCTTTTAACCTCTTTGCAGAATTCCTTTCAGAGGACTGTGCTTTGGCATTTTGCCTCTATTGTAATATTGAATTTAAGAATTCTTTTCCTGGGTCCAAAATCACTGTGGATGATGAGTGCAGCCATGAAATTAAAAGATGCTTGCTCCTTGGAAGAAAAGCTATGACAAACCTAGACAGCGTATTAAAAGGCAGACATTACTTTGCCAACAAAGGTCCATCTAGTCAAAGCTATTTTTCCAGTAGTCAGGCACAGATATGAGAGTTGGACCCTAAAGAAGGCTGAGAGCTGAAGAATTGATGCTTTTGAACTGTGGTGCTGGAGAAGACTCTTGAGAACCCTTTGGACAGCAAGATCAAACCAGTGAGTCCTAAAGGAAATCAGTCCTAAATATTAATTGAAAGGACTGATGCTGAAGCTGAAGCTCCAATACTTTGGCCACCTGATATGAAGAGCCAACTCATTTGAAAAGACCCTGGTGCTGGGAAAGATTGAGGGCAGGAGGAGAAGGGGGCAACAGAGGATAAGATGGTTGAATGGCATCACTAACTCAATGGACATGAGTTGAGCAAACTCTGGGAGATAGTGATGGACAGGGAAGCCTGGTGTGCTGCAGTCCATGGGGTCACAAAGAGTCAGACACAACTGAGCAACTGAACGACAGCAATTGAATGTAATGGAGGGAGGGGAGTGTTGAGGACTATAGTCACTTTATCATCCAGTGTCATCCTCAGTCTTCTAGAGAAATTTATTACCTCTCTAAGTGCCAGGGAAATCTCTCTGCCCCGAGAAACTATATTTTCCATAGTTTTTCTTTATGAGAATTAATATTAAATATTCGATCTTATTTCTCTTTTTCCTTTGACCAGCAGGAAATTCAGAGCCAAATTTTTCTGCTCAGTATTAAAAATTGTGTAGGACTCTTGTCTGTATATTCATATTTTAACTTCCTGTATTTTCCAGCACTTAATTTTTTATATAAAGCAATGAAGTGATAAATGAGAATGTGATCATTCACAGTTTCTTTTTACAATAACCCAGCAAAGTGAATATTATTGGGGGGATTTAAAGTTCATGTTGGAATCTTTCAGACAAAGGAAAACTTTGGTTCAGCATTGGAATGAGAATTTAAGACAAGAGACAGCTGAACAAACACAGCAAGGATTGGTTGAAAAATTTCTAATTTATTCCAACATTTGTCAACACCTTCTAAATGCTACCTAGGAAGACAGAGAATGCCTAGCTGAAAATTTCATTGTTCTTGTCCCTAATTCACTTTCTTTGCATGATCTCAGGTGGAGTGGGAAAGAGCTTGGTTCCTCCTAACCCATGGGTGACAAATAACCAGCCTTAGGCCACCTGAAAGAAAGAAAGTGAAGTTGCTCAGTCATGTCCATCTCTTTGTGACCCTGTGGACTGTAGCCCACCAGGCTCCTCTGTCCATGGGATTCTCCAGGCAAGAATACTGGAGTGAGTTGCCATTTCCTTCTCCAGGGGACCTTCCCAAAACCCAGGGATCAAACCCAGGTCTCCCACATTGCAGGCAGATGCTTTAACCTCTGCACCACTAGGGAAGCCCTAGGCCATCTGGCTCTATGTTCTTAAGTCATCTTAGGGGCAGCCTGGTGCATAGCAACTAATAGGTTTGGAGTGGAATCTCAGCCCCAGTGTGATCTCGAGTTTATCATCTAAACAATTTGCATCCCCATTTTACCATGATAAAGTAGGAATAATAATATCCACATAAGAAAGATATTATGAAGACTAATATTAATATCCACATTAGAAAAATATTATTAAGACTCCAATACTTGGGCCATCTGATGCAAAGAGCTGACTGATTGGAAAAGACCCTAATGCTGGGAAAGATTGAAAGCAAAAGGAGAAAGGAGAAAGGAGTGGCAGAGGATGAGATGGTTAGATAGCATCACTGACTCGATGGACATGAATTTAAGTAAGCTCCAGGAGTGAGTGGAGAACAGAGAAGCCTGGAGTGCTCCAGTCCATGTTGTCGCAGAGAGCTGGACTCAACTTAGCAGCTGAACAACAACCACATAAGACTAACTGAAATCATGCATATAAAAGCATCACCCCCCATCCCCACTCCCACCAGCAGCACAGTGACTGGTATGTAGTGAGAGCCTCCCCCACAACCTCCCAATAAAGGTCTGAGCTGTTACTACAGAAAAGTTAAGCCTCAGACTGACAGAGATCACACTGTCCCTGGCAGTGACTGGAGATTTTATCATAAACCTCTGGCAGCGTTGCCTAATATAACTTTGGCCACTTCTGCTCATTTGTTAAAGGATACTCCACAGGCCCAAAGCAGAGGCCCCACATTAAAGCAGTGGTTATAGTGGGTCACTGGGGTTCTTTCTCCCCAGGCAACAATGAAGCTGAATTAACAAGCATTCACCAGGGCAAACCATAGGCGAGGAACATTAGAACTCTGCAAAAATAGTAAATTTTTAAAGAGACGCACTACTACACAGGCCAAAATTTAGGGCGTCTTGCTTGCTTCTTGCACATACTGAGCTGGCTGGAGCCAATACAGGAAAGCAAGTGTGCCGAGAAACCCTGGAGTGCCCACCCCTGGGATCCCTGAGGGCTAACCTTTGAGAAGTCACAGATCCCTCTCCAGTTTTTGTTAGCCAAGGACACATTGCCTCACCTCTGCTCAATTCCTCCCTGTCTCCACTCAGTATCTCAGCCTGACTAAATTAGATATTCTGTGAGCTTCCCCCTCCTCACTGTCTCCAAATTCAAGGGCTACAATGGTCCAAATAAACATAACTGATTACAAATTTGACCCCAGTCTTTGGGTCACAAAGTTCAACCACCAGAAACAGAGAGACCAACGGGGTCGAGACTCCCAAATCTCCACCGGAGATGCTTTTGAAATGCTCCATGGACTGAAGGTTCCCAGAGGGCAGGGACAGTGACAGTGAACAGAAAGACAGAGCACCTCCTGATAAGTTCTACTCCAGGTGTGACTTGAATATGTGGAGTATTCAAAGCACAAATTCTCAGAGCTGACTCTTAGAGGTCATCTGGGTCAACCTCTGTCTGATGTAGGAATCCCCTGTAGATGTATGAATCTCTATTCATTAACAAACATGAACCCACCCGAGGCAGCCCATACCCCACTCCCCCACCCCAAGAACAATTATAGTATATAAGCTGGTCTTCTTTGTTACCCAATTTCTCTTTCATCTTGAAACTTTTTATGTATTAATGAGCACTAGCTGTGATGTCAGGCATTGGGCAAAGGGATGCAGTGGAGCACTGAGTAGCTAGAGACGTGTCCCTGTCATCGAGGAGCTTATAGTCTGATTGTGGAGACGTGCGTGAATCACACGTAACTGATGAGTGTGGTCAAAGCACTCAGAGGAAAGAGAAAGGATAGTTCTATGACATGGTACGAGGAGAAGGGGAACAGACAAGGGGGCAGGGAGAGGGTAGCTGGAAATCCTCCTCAGAAATCATGGAAAGCTGAGACCTCATGGATGAATAGGAGTTAACTCTTGAATGGGGGTAGGGACATTCCACAAAGATCCTTTGTGGCAGGAAGGATCATGGTATACTCAAGAAACCAAAAGAAAGCCAACATGACTCCAACACAAGGCAAGTGGGCAGGAGCCAGTAGGCCATGCAAAGGATTTTGTCTTTATTCTCAAAGCAGTGGGAGCAGCTGAAGGAGTGTGTGTGTATGTTAGACCCAATACACACACATTCTCCTCAGATTCCTGCCTCAACCCCTTCCCAGACCTCTGACTGCTTACTCATGGAGAGCCTTGGATGACAACCATGGGAGCTGCCGCTCTCCCCCACTGCACCCCCATCACCACTCAGATGCTATTCAGACTAAAGGACTATAGGCTGCCTGGAGTGTGTTCTTCATATGCAGACCAGAGTAGTGAAAGAAGCCGCACCCATTGCCCCAAACGCCAACAAACTGCTCCCATAAAAGTAAGAGAGAGAAAAGGAAAAGATACAGAGAAACACAGAAGAGTAGAGTAGAGAAGGCTGAGCGAAGACTCCTGTGAAGATGGCAGGGATTGAAGTGATGCATCTGCAAGTCAAGGATCACCTGGAACCACCAGAAGTTGAAAGAGACAAGGAAGGCTCCTCTCTGGGAGCCTATAGAGGGAGGACAATGTGCTGAAACCTAGAGTTTGGACTTCTGGCTTCCAGATCTGTGAGAGAATAAATCTCTGCTGTTTCAGGCTACCACATTTGGAATAATGTGTTTTGGCAGCTCTAGGAAACTAATACAGATTTTGCTGCCGGGAAAGGAGATGGTGGCTGTAACAAGTACCTAAAAGTGTGGAAAATGACTATGTTGCCTTGAAGAGATGGTAGAACCATGGACTTTAAAGGTGATTCTGTTGAGAGCTCAAAAAAAAGGTGAAGGGCATGGAAGAGAAAGCTTCTATCATCTTAGAGAAAACATATATCATCTTAAATAGAATCTTGTAAGAAATGTGAATGTTCAAGGTACTTCTGGTGAGAAACATGCTTTTAAAACCTGGAGAAAAAGCAATCCATGTTGTAAAGTGTGGAGAAAACTTGGCTGAACTGAGCTCTTCCATTGGATAGAAGGCAGAACTTGTAAGCCATGAGGTTGGATATTTAGCTGAGGGACTTTTCAAGGGAAATGTGGAAGATGCAGCCTGGTCTCTTCGTGATGCTCTTATAAAATGTGAGAAGAAAGATAAACTGCTGAAGGAACTGCTAGGATAAAAGGAGCCAGTGCTTAGTAATTTGAGAGGTTCTTGGCCCACCCAGATTGCAAAGGATGCTAAAATTAAAAAACGAATACAAGTGTGCTCACTTACTGACAATACATCAAACTGATACTTACAAATTATATGTTTTTATGTATGTCTGTTGTACTTAAAAGTTTGTTTATAGCAATGTAAGCTTACTGCTGAAAAATTAGAAAATAAATAGGCAAAAATAAGAAAATAAAAATGCTATCCATATTTCCAATACCTGAAAACAACCTATCAACATTCTCTTTTATAGGCATCTAAATTTTCTTCTACATATTTTTATATTTCTACATACATTTTCACTGAAACAGGACCTTATCACATATTCTAATCCTTTGGTTATTTTTATCTCTTAGGTATTTATTGATGGATAACTTGCCAATAAATATACCGCTAGAAGATCATTCTCAAGGATTAAGAATTCGGTAAGGGCTTTACAGGTTTACAAAAGTTCCACAGTAGCATATTTTATCTTTCAATTAAATTTGAATTTTTTTTTAGAAAATTGCTTAGGAGTACAAAAGTTAATAAAGTAAAACAGGAAATGTCTTAGTCCTCAGAGGTAACATTTAAATCTTCATTTCTTTGATTACAAGCAAGATTAAAGATGTTTTCACATGTACTGAGCATTTTTGTTTCTTCACTGTGAATTGCCTCTGTATAGCCTTTGCCCCTTTGCTTCTATTCATGTTTATTTTTTTCTGAGAGACTTGTAATGATGCCTTACATATTGAAGATATTAATCTCCTGTTTGTCTTATACGTTACAAATATTTTTCTCAGTCTAACCATTTGCTTTTCATTTTGTTTATAACTTTTATGCATAATTTCACATTTATATAGTTACATATCTAAATTTTTTATGGCTTCTGCCCTAGGGTTATGCCTGAAAAGACCTCCCACATATCCAGATTATAGAACTAGTTAACTAAGATTTCTTCTGTTGATTTTATGGTATGTTTTACTTTTTGACTTTTTTATCTTCCCAAAATTTATTTCAGCCTATGGTGAGAAGGAAAGGATTAACTTAATTTTTTAAATAAAAATTATTCTCACATCACTCCTTGGATAATCCATCACTTCACATTATTTTCAAGTGCTGGAGATTTGTCTTCATGTACTAAAAATAGATGTATCATTGCATTTGGGGCTGTCTATTCTAGTCCATTGTTTTCTCTATTTGTTACAGGCTCTGCATGTTTATTTAAATGTAATTTTATATTACAATTTATTATCAGTGTAAGGTTCCCCTCCAATTTCTTCTTTTAAATTTATTTTTGCTATTAATGTGTCTCTCTTCCTTCAGATAAACTTAACACAAATAAACATACTTGCATTTCAACTGCAACTCTATTAAATGTGTAGACCAATTTGGGTAAGAACTGCCATCTTTTCCTTAATAGACAATATTCAGGAAAGAAAGGCAGGACATATGGGGAAACAGTAAGAAATGTAACTGTGTTCTTGAAGAAAAGTATTCATGTAGAATCTTTCTGTAGAAGCAGAAAGACAGAAACGCTGGTGTGGTCAGACTGTATTTAGATTTTTCTTAGAAGCAGCACAAAGCACTTTTAAGGAAAAGTAAATCTCACAAACAGGTATCCCTTAAAGAAACTGGAGAGACACAGGATGCCAGAGGCTGAATGGGGGCTCCTGAAATGGTTTGAAGGTGAAAGGAATAGAAAGATTACAGAATCAGAACCTGATACTGCTTCCAAAGTGCACAAGAGAAGAGCTTCTTATGATGCTGCTGAGGTATCAGTCTCCTCTGAAAGAAAGAAGCTGCTGCCAGCAGCAGAAACCAGGAGGTCAGGAGTAGCTCCCAAAAGGTAAAGGAGATGCTCGGTTCCAATTTAAACAGGCTGAGATGAAGAGATGGCTTGACTTCTAGCTGGAAATGTTCTGAAGGGGGCTATAGATCTGGAGCTTTCTGAAAAAGGATTGCAGAAAACACCCAGCCTGGTACACAGTGGACCCTCGTAAACGTGTGACTCCCACTAAGGGATAGGGGCAACAGACTGAGAGCTGAAAATCATGTTATGAAAGAGTAAAGATTCAAAAGTGTCCCTAAACTTTGTTGAATACTACACATACAGGACAGAGAGAAAACTAGAGTCAGAAAAGTCAGCAGTTAAAAACAACCAACCTATCAACCAATCAGTGGGCAGAATGGCTGGGATTTTGAGTAAACATTGCTGAGTATCACAGATCTATAAATGACAATTCAAAGTGAACACAAAGGCACACCCCCAAGATAATGCACGGGAATCTTTAGAGACCCTTAACACATTTTAAAATCACCTTCTTATTTGATCCTTATAATGATCCTGATGTGAGGAAATGTCAGAATGCTCACACCAGCAAGGAGTGGTTCTAATTCAAATAAAATTTGCCTAGTCCAATTGGGACATATCACTTGTATTTACAGATTCAATCCTATACAGTCAGCAAGAAAAAAAGATTAATTTAAGTAGTGTTGTCACATGGAGGAAAAGGCTAGTCATTGGATATGTGAAGAGCTTACTGGCATTTGTAAAGAATCCATTGCCTCATGGTTTAACATTGTTGTAGCAGGTTGTATGCATACAGTTATATACACAGAACATAGTGAGCAATTTAAAAGATTTTCAAGGATAGTTTTGACTCCATGTGATTTTCATGGTTGGCAATGACTTTCAGATTTTAATCTTCTCATGACGTGCGACTTTAACTTGGTCCTTTCACATATTTTTATCATGTTACATTATTATACTCACGTTGCTATAAGCCTATTATCTGAGCTAAACCCTGCAAGATATCAGGTGGAAACCTCACACAGATCACTTTGATAGAAACAGTGTTCAGTGCTGCTGAGACTCACACTCAGGTCTGTTGCTCACAGACCTTTTTCATCACTACTAGAGGGAGAATCGGAGAAGGCAATGGCACCCCACTCCAGTACCCTTGCCTGGAAAATCCCATGGGTGGAGGAGCCTGATAGGCTGCAGTCCATGGGGTCGCTAAGAGTTGGACACGACTGAGCGACTTCATGTTCACTTTTCACTTTCATGCATTGGAGAAGGAAACGGCAACCCACTCCAGTGTTCTTGCCTGGAGAATCCCAGGGACGGGGGAGCCTGGTGGGCTGCCATCTATGGGGTCGCACAGAGTCGGACACGACTGAAGTGACTTAGCAGCAGCAGCAGCAGAGGGAGAATAATATAGTGGCTAAAATAATAAACTCTGGAGTCAAACTCTCTGTGCTCATGTTTTAGCTACATCACTTTCCATCTGGGTGACCTTGGGCAAAATACTTGATCTCTGTGAGCCTTAATGGTCCCATCAGTAAAAAGAGGTGAAGAACAATATATCCCATGAGACTATATTTAGGTAATTGTCATTGAGTTTGATGTATGTGAAAAGTTGAGAACATTGCCTGCTCTCTTATAGGTCCTTATTAAATAAATACTAGCTGTGAACTTTAATTAGTATGCCACAGACTTTTCCAGCTTGTTAAATGGTTAGATAATTAATAAACATATGCTGTTAGTAAGACTCAGAGTTCTTTTGATTAATTCAATATTTTTCTTCTACTATTTTACACTTGCTCAAACAGGTATACTCAAAGGAACAAGCTGTGTCCAGTTTGGATAATAATATTATTTGGCAAAGAACAACGACTGCCAATTCAATTTATTTTACTTTCATTCTGTGGGGCTTGTTAGTTATATTTATATACAACTTATCTTGCATATGACTGATATGTTGACATGTTATGATCATAACATGTCAACATAAAAGATTTTCACACCACTAAAGATTTTTCTAGAGTCCCTCAGAAGAGTGAAGATCCTCTGCAACCAGTCAGTGACACAGGTCTTCTTACTCTAAGGAATCCTGTCACCACAACTTCCAAGTCTGAAGAATGAAACCCCTAATGAGAACCATTCATTCGGAGCCTATGGTGTGTTGTACCATGCCAACCTCCTTATAGATATCATGTCTAGAATAAATCTTCTCATTCCTGCTTTCCAGAGCAGAAAACTGGGGCTTAGGGAGGCCACATAACTTAGCGAAGACCAACTTACTAGTATGGCATAAAATAAGATTTCAAGTCTTGGTCTAACACCAAAGCTCTTATTCTCCCCTACTTCAATCATGCTGCTCCAGCTAATGATAATAGGAATTAAAGGAGAAATTAAGTGGTTGAGATTTATAGATGATGAACCACTGTAAAAGCCACTGTTGTGAACTCTTAAAGAGGGAAATCAGCCAGTTGAACATTGGTTAAGGAAATGCTTTTACAATGAAGACTTTTCCCCCTTATTTTTCATGTTGTCCCACAACAAGAGAACAAAGGGTCAGTCCAAGTTCATGGCAGGTACAGTTAGAGAAAAAAAGAAAGGAAAAATATGTTCTGCCCACCCCCCCCCACCCGCCACCCCGCCCCGGACCCCCCCCCCGCCTCCAGCATGGAGCCTCTCTATGGAATTCCGTATCTGCTGAGTCAAATTTCAGAGTTGTGGTGTTTAAAGACGTTTGTGTTGATTTAATGCTCCAAAACAATACTGGCTGTTGACTAGGCGAAGATGAGAGTAACGAAATCACATACTTCAGGACTTCGACTGATTTCTACAGAGGCCAAAAGGTAGTTTTCTTCTCTTTTACTTTGCCATCTGCTGCAGACCCAAGGATCCAGAGGCCCTCCCACTGTCTTCTGGAGCTGCAGGGTTCCAGCCTGACCAGAATGTGTCTGAAACCCCATCTAACTGAGGCAAAAAGTCTCAGTCCCCACAGAGGTAGCTAATCCAGTCATTGAAGGGTTACCCAGTCCAAATCCCCAGCCACAAAATGAAAACAGAGCAGGGTCTTTGTTTATTGATCTGCCTAGGACCCTCTGACTGGCAAAGGAAGAAAAAAAATAACCCGGCACAAAATAAATGTTCGATTTCTCTTATGTAAACAAGATCGAAACCAACTTGGCTGTCCAAAGCAATTCTTTGCATGTAAAGCAAAAAATAGCTCCCTTGAGGAGGAAGGAACTCAAGCCCCATTCAATTGCCCCTCCCCTCTACTCTTTCCCTGGCCATTTTCAGTAACCACTGCCTTTCTGCAGTGAACGTCTATTCAGGGTCCCTGTGCAGGGGTCACTGCAGGCAATGAGCTCACCCCCACTCCATCACCCCATCCAAAATGTTTTCTGATCTCAATAAAGGCTATGGACTCTATGCTGAAAGTCAGTATTATTGAAAATTATCTCCATAAAAACGAAATACTTTTATCCAAAAATCTCAGTCTTCTACTTCTTTCTGCAGGGCTCTTAACAGTCCCAAACTGCTCTTATGTGGGTTTAGAAGTGGACTAAAGGGAGACCTTTTAAAAAATCCAAATTCTTCTTTGTCAAATACCCAGATGGTAGATGACAATTTGGATGCAAATCCCTTAAAGAAGGGTCTCAAAAACTTAGTTCACCTTTTGGGACCAAGAAAGTTAATCCTAAATCCTTGTTCGATCTTTATTCATGCCAAACTTTTAGTGACTTAAGCAAAACATTTACCACGTTGGATCACATGGCTCAGCTTCATTAGCCAGTATATCTATGGATAGCAGTGTTTTACAGAAAATAAGAATCTGGCTGAACCTTCACTCAAAACTCAACACCAACACAAGCGAAGACATTCAGATTTCAGAAGACCCAATTTCCTGTGGGGAAAAAAAGGGCTTCTCTCATTTTCATACAGGTCCCATTTTCTTAGTGCACTCAAAATGAAGCCTGGATACATCTCTGAAAAACCTAGTCCCCTTACAACCCAGAGATACCAAGCCAATCGGCATCAGGCATTTGGGGGAGAGAGTATTTGTAATGTTTCCAAAGCTCCAAGTGTTAGGGAGGTATTTGGATTCAAAGTTCCCATAATGATTGGAATACTCAGTAAATGTGAAGAAGATAGAAAAATGGATCTCACACCTGACTTGCTGATACTTCTCCATCTGGGAACCCAGATCTTAGGAGGGAGGTCCTGAGAACATAAGGATGCCCAGTGATGAATGATACTGGTATAAGAATGGTTTTCCTGGATTTACTCAACAAACCTATGGAACATCCTCCCACTAGAACACTTGGAGTAGTCATGAGAACTATGGTGGTTTGATACCATTCTTCTTCCCTCCTGATCACTTGGTAAAGAATGTTCCAGGAACTGAGTGGCCTGCTTATAAAAGATGACAGGGGACAGAGGCATTCCTCTCCTACCTAATTCTGCCCTTTCCCAGACATCCTGGTGATCAGGGAAATCTCTTGGGTGTGGAAAGAGGCAGATATAAGCAAATCTTATAGATTCACATGAAAATTCCTGGTACTCCACCCCTACAGCTCTCCCAGGCATGAGTGAACTTGTGGTAACTCAAGGTTTCTATCCGGCAATGAGATTAACCTCATAAAATAAGCAAGAAGAGCTATCATAGGAAACGTGTGCTGCTTACTTACTTGTTCACACAGGGATCTATTTATAACCTGCCTTGCTCCACAAAGAATTTGAGGTAGAATGACTTCATGCTCAAAGGCCCAGATAAAACTCTTTATAGTGGCTATTATCATGACTCAAAAAGAGGATTCAAAAAACACAGGACAAAATTGAGAAAGCAATCACCACCAACATGTCAACAGGCCCCACCTAGCTGCCCACTCTCTGGGTAGAAAACACTCTGATGGTTAAGAGTATTCTGTTTGGGGATTTTTGGCCTGTTACAAACTGTATCAGACTGATACTCCTTTTCATTCACTGTAATGTCTTCTTTAACCCCTGGTAGCAAACTACCCACAAGGCAAATTCATTCAAAGTTTACCCAAGCTATGGTACTAAAAGCATAAGAGAATGGAATTATTATTAAGGGACATAGGGCATCCACCTATTTTCTTTTGGGAAAAAATGTAATTTCTAAGGCAATTCTTAAGAGAGGTCAATTTAGATTAGAAATCTAAATTTTAGACTTTTTTTAAAAATAGACTTTATTATTTAGAGCAGTTTCCGGTTCACAGCGAAACTGAGCAGAAATATAGACATTTCCCATGTACTCCCTGCCTCCACACAAACAAACCTATTCTATTACCAATGTCGCCACCAGAGTGGTACATTTGTTCAGTTGATGAACACCCATTGACACACTATAATCACCCAAAGTCCATAGCTTACCTTGGGGTAAGCTTACCTTACTCTTGGTATACATTGTATGGGTTTTGACAAATGTATAATGACACATATCCACCATTAAAGTAAGTATTAGGCAGAATAATTTCACTGCCTGAAGAATTCTCTGTGTTCCAACTATTCATTCCTCTCTCCCCACTGACCCCTGGCAACCACTGATCTTTTCACTGTCTTCACAATTTTGCCTTTTCGAGAATGTCATATATTTGGGACCATACAGTATGCATATAGCCTTTTTATAACTGGCTTTTTTCACTTAATAATATGTATTTAAGATTCTTCTATGTCTTTTCATAGCTTGCTAGCTCATTTCTTTTTAGCAATGAATAATATTCTATTATATGGATGTACCTCTTTTTATTATAAATTCACCCACTAAAAGACATCTTGGTTGTTTTCAAGTTTGGGTGATTATGAATAAACCTGTTATAAACATCCATATGCAAGTTTTTGTGAGGGCATAAAATGTCAGTTCATTTGGGTAGATGCCCAGGCAGGCAATTGCTAGATTGTATGGTTAAGAGTGTGTTCTGTTTTGTAAAAAATGTCAAACTGTCTTCCAAAGTGCCTGTACCATTTGTATTCCCGTCAGCAGTGAATGAGAGTTCCTGTTGCTCCCCGTTCTCACCACCATGGGGTGTTGTCAGTGTTTTGGGTTTTGTCCATTCTGATCGGTGTATGGTGGTATCTCACTGTTTCAGACTGTTTTTCAGTATACAATACATTTTTTCACTTCAAAGGCATCCACTGATGCGAACTCAATTAACCAAGGAAAACTGATCTTTAGTGAAAGTGGATACCCTCTAGGCTGAGGAACAGCACTAGACATTCCTTATTCCTATTTCACAGACAAGAAAACAGATGTTCAGAGATGCTGGTTAATTTCCCAGGTCACAGGAAAAGAGGCAAGGCCAGAATTTGTATCTACATCTAGCTTTCTCTAAAGCCTTTCTTACTGTGTACCCATACCCATCAAAGCAGAAGGGAAAGTGAACTCATTTATGGAGCACCCACTTGGGGAATGCCAAGCCTTATGCATTCACAACTTTAAATACATTCTTTAATTTAATCCTCACAAAACTAAAAATGGCATTCCTGTCCTGTACAGCAGAGAAAGAAGGTGAGACTCAGAAGATTCTCCCTGTGCTAGGCATTAATCATTTGATTGTTAGATTCCACGAGAGGATAAAAGGTGAGGTTCCATGGAAGGGGCTGGGGTGCTGAGATTGTGGGATGGGGGCCCTCAGTGGGGGACTCTTAAAAGAGATAATTTATCAATTAGTCTGGAAATATTTCAATATATCAATCTGTATAACCACAACAGTCAATGCCAACTCTGAGAGGGCCTAGGAGAGCTTTTTGATGGATTGGACATGGAGAGGGTGGTGGGAAGAAAAGAGAGGGATATGAATCATAGGTGCTTGCTTTGGCACTTGGGTAGTGATGCCATTTCTTGAGACAGGAAAGATGGCAGAAGAAGCAATTTGAGGGAGGAAATCAGAGTTCCGGGAGGATGGACTCAGTTAAGGGAAGGATACCAGTTATCCTCAGAACTAAGCAGGGATGCCACGATGCCAAGAAGAATAAAACATCATTCCTGGTCTCATAGCTCCAACACTGCAGTCATGCATACCTCCCTAGGAGCTACAGTACAAGACAGAACACGAGCAGTGGCTAAGAGGTAGAATTTGAAATGTAAATCTTAGTTTTCTATATTATTGATCAAACCAATGCTGTATCACAAACCTTAAAACTGAAATCCAACCTCAAGTCTAGTCTCCAGTTACAGAAGGAGAAAGAGAACAGAGAAAGTCCCAGAGAGGCCAAGCAAAGACAGCCTTCCACACACGAGCATCTTGTTTGCTTGGTATGGCCTCAAATTGCAGGAGAGTCATTCGTCATTAGCCATCTCTTCCGGGAGCTTTTCTTAGTTTGTGGTAGGAAGGGAGGCAACATAGTGTAGTGTTTTGTGTGCTAGGCTTCTGGCTCTGCTGCAAACTTGATGAGTGGCTGTGGAATGTCACTAAAATGTGAATCTATAAATATCTGCAGTTTTAAAGGAATATAAAGAAAAAGGGCTTCCCTGGTTGCTCAGATGGTAAAGAATCTGCCTGCATGTGGGAGACCTGGGTTTGATCCCTAGATTGGGAAGATCCCCTGGAGGAGGGCATGGCAACCCACTCCAGTATTCTTGCCTGGAGAATCCCTATGGTCAGAGGAGTCTGGTAGGTTACAGCGCATGGGATTGCAGAGATTCGGACATGACTGAGCAAGCGACTAAGCACAAAGAATAAGAACATGCCACTCCATGCTACAAGATTACAGCATCCCCAAACAGCAGTATAGGGGGTCATACTGAACCTCGTTGTCACACAGAAAGGGGTCATCCCCCCATTTAGGAATAGCCTAAAAATTCCCTAGGGCATGTTCTAAAGAATCACTGAGGCACCCTATAGAAGGCTATGCACTCAGTCCCTAAATGAGCCCAGAAAGTTTTTCTGCAAATCCATATGCATTCATGGATTGGCAAATAGCTATTGGCAAAAAGCTCCGCCAACTATTGACTGCGTAGGAAACATGGGTTTTGCAGAGAATTTAGAGTTAGTGACTTATTCAGGGGCAAAGAATAGCTATGGAGGTGCTGAGGAGAGAGTGAATTTTAATGATAACGGAACTCTCCTGGATGGCTGTCAGCAGGGAAAGACATACTCTCCTCTAATTCTCTTTCCAACCCCCAGGCAGGGAGAGGCTGGACCCCTACTTAGTACACAAGGAGAATGGAGTTCAGAAACTTGCCAGAGGTCAAACACAAGCAGAAGAGCCAAAATGAAGGCCAAGCTGTCCAACCCCTGGGTCCCGGTGCATTCTTCCTGCCCCACATTGCCCAAGGCGAGTCATGTTCGCCAAAATGACTTTTCCTCAAGGATCAAATTCACTTGTCCTCAGAGGACTTTGCCGTAAAGGGGAGGCTGTCTTAGGTGATCTCCAAGGACCCTGTGAGCTCTAGCACTGCCAGAGGCTTTCTTGTGATATTTTTAAGCCAAGATGAGGCTGGTTTCGCAAAACAGCTTAGAGGAGAAAACTGCCTTTATAAGTGCCACCTCGGATATAACTCTAATTTAACTGCCTTGACTTTCCCATTTTGAAAAATGGATCTGTACCAAGCTCACCACTTGCTCTCCAAATACACTGCACGTTCCTGAGAGACACATTTATAGCTAAGCAAAAAATGAAGGTTGATGACAGTGCTGTGAGAAAAAGCAGGGAATAAAACTCCTTTGCCAAATTTAACAAGGTTATCACTCTTCTTTGAAAATACTCTTTTAAAAATGCTGATCACCATGTACTCAGAGAAATGCAATCCACTGTGAGGATAAGGAATGGGTTGGGTAACTCACAATCTGTCTTTTTCCCTCCTTTGAAGTGTGAGAGCTAAAGTCTCACCAGCTCCCCACCGTCTTGCATACCCCACCCCCAGGCAGGGTGGTGCCAGGAGTATTCATGGTAAAAATCTAAATTCAGTGTTGAGGCACCAGGCAACACACCCAATTTGAAGAAGAATGATGGCTAAGATACAGTCCTCGCCCAAAGAGTTCCCATTCTTTTCTCTTCTTGCCTGAAGATCTTTGCCTCTGTGTCCACCAAAACACACATGACTGATGACATTCCTATCACTGGCACATTAAGATAAAGGATCACAAGGCTCAGTTATAACCTACTCAAATTCTGGAGATGGATCTTCATGACTTTCCTTCTCATATCTAACACTGAAATATTATAAGGAAAGCAAAGCCAGCATATTTAAGTCACAGTAAGTGATCAAGCAATGATGATCTTGGCTTTCTTTAACTCATGATAAGGAATGAACAAGTTTGCAAATGTTTGTACTTTACTATGAGATACAAGTGATTTGCAACCACCTGCTAAGGTATTGACGCAGCAGTACCTTGAACACAACATAAGGCTGAGAGCCCATGTCATGTGGGAACTGAAGCTCAAGTTCAAGTTGCTGCCTCCTGCCTTGCACAGGTTCTACACCATATGACTCCAGCGGGCACCAGTCACATAGCAGGTGATATGAAAGATGCCCACCCTCCTCCCCACAGCCCCACCCCAGAGTTGTGTAATGAGATGAGACTGCTCAGATTGGACTTTGGAACCAGGATGGAAGTTCCTAGAAACCCACTTTGACCAGGTTAAACTTCCACCCCATGACCTTCCCTCTAGCCAAACTAGGTGGATTGTTTTCTACAAGAAAGTCCCTTAGCCTGACTTTTGACTTTGTGGTGAAGGAGAGAAAAGCAGGAATCCTGGTTTGCAGTCTGATCAGCCTTTAGGAAGACTTGGTTTCTTATGATCCTGGGCGCTTTCATATAGAGGATAATCCATCCCTAAGAAAAGGAGAACTAAACATAAGAAGGCATGTCTCTATCCTCTTGCTTTCTGTTGCCAAAGGAAAACAGTTCTCAAAACCTAGGACCAATCACATGAAAATGACCCAATAGCAGCATGCTTGCAGAATGCCTGGCAGGTGTGGAACCATGGGAGCTACTCTAAGGTGGGTCAGTGCCAGAGGCCCATCTTAGGGACAGGAAGCAGTGCCACATCTGCTCCAGTGACAGTGGTTGATGTGGGCAATTGTAGCTCTGATAGGTAGAGAGGGGTACAGGATGTCCTGACTTTGTCAGGGGCTCTCCTGTTCGTTAAACCTCCTATAAAGATATTGTGTTAAAAGAGTTTATGAGTGGGCTAAATTGGACTATCTGATGAGAGGGCCTCCCTCTTCCCCCAGTAAATGAACAGATGTTCTGGGCCTCCTCCCTAATATATCCTCATCAAAGTTTCCATTAGATAGGCCGTTAGAAATAAGTGCTTTTCATACACCAAGAAAACTTCCCAATCGTCATGGCAGCTTCCATATCCTCCAACAAGCTGCTCCGAAGTTATTTCAAGATGGCAGTAGCAGAAAGATGGATTGGCTCTGTCAACAGGGAGTCCTAAAGTCCTGCCATTCACTGAGCAGAGAAACGTGTGCCTGCCATGGGCGGCTGATAAGGGAAGTGGACACAGGATAAACTTCAGCCCAGACAGCTGACAAAGCTCAAATGCAGCCTTTGGAAAAACAGTAACTACTGGGCCCCTGCTTCGGGAAGCAAAGACTGTGGGCTTTGTTCGATTCTCGGGCTATTAGCATCAGCAGGAGGCTTACAGTTCTGAATGGTTGCCGCCTGCTGCAGAGACAACGGAACCCATAAGTATGTCTTATAAAACAGTTTCCTGTAGGAAATCTAAATGCTAAAATGTTCTTTCACCTCCAACACCCCAACTCTCTGCCCCTCGTTCCTACCACCTAAACCTCTCCATTCTGATTCATTTTCAGGAACAGAACATCGTTTGTAAGTGATGGACTTCCCAGTGTGTATTTCCAAGCTGGATAACCACTAAACTTATTGGAGGGCTTAGTATGTGCTTCATGAGAATAGTGAGAGTTTTACATGCATGATGTTGTTGAATCTTCAGAACACTCCAGTGTGATAAGCACACCATTTTATAGATGACAAAATTGAGGTTCAATGAGGTGAAAAGCATACAGTAGTAGGTGGCGGCTTTGGGATCTGACCTCCAGTCAGACAGGTCTGGTTCTCAGGCAAAGCCCTCTTTTAATCAGTGCACTACCTTTCTCTATCCCTTCTTTGTTTATGGAAAGAGGTCACATTGAGAGAAGTTTCAGGGCTGGCAAAGGCTTGGGAATCCCTCACCCAGATTACAGGTTTGGAGAAGCATAAGTTGATCATGCTCCAATGTGATAAAATAATAAGAATGACTCCTTCTCAGAATCCCTGATGTCTGAGCTTGTCCCCCTCCAAACACTGTCCACTTTGCTCATTGTTATCTTTTTGTGGTTAATCAAGCCATATCTTACTTATCTCTGGCTCCTGTAAAGATTCCCTGAAGCCCTCCCTGACTAGACAGGCCTCCCAGGGTTCTTTCTCTTCACCATTAGTCAATATTTCCTAATGTTGAGCCTCTTCCAGGAAGACGGGGGAAGCAGTTCCAAATGCAAGTTATTAGTTCATGTATGGAGCTTTGACACAGTGTTCTGGTCACTTACAAAGGCAAACACACAGCTGGTTCAAGGGCAGCTTCTCATCATTTTCCATCACTGAAAAAAGTTAAGTCTCAGTAACTAATTGCTTTCAAACAGCTAGTCCCTTAACATCTGTGGGGATAACTAGGCAGACCCTTGCTAGGTCTCTGCACCTAGGAGCTTTTTTGCCTTTTTTTAATGCAGTTCATGGGGTTCTTACAGCAAGTATACTGGAGTGGTTTGCCATTCTCTCCTCAAGTGGATCACGTTTTGTCAGAACTCTCCACTCTGACCTGTCAGTCTTGGGTGGCCTTGCATGGCATGACTTATAGCTTCATTGAGTTATGCAATCCCCTACATTCAATGTACATGAACTCGGGCAAACTCTGGGAGATGGTGAGGGACCCGGAAGCCTGGAATTCTGCGTCCATGGGGTCAAGGAGAGTCGGACATGATTTGGCGACTGAACAACAACAGGAGCTCACCTAATCAAGGCAATGTGCACATTGCTGAGTGCTGTTTTCTAAAAAGCTCTGACGGTCTGTTAGGACCAATCATCCAACTACACAGAGATGTACAAATTAAACACGTATGCCTGCACCATTTCTTTAACAAACATTCCCCTCATTGCAATACAAGGTCCAGAGCCAGAATACAAAACTGCACTGAAAACTTAACGAAAACAGCTGTGAATTGGTTTTAAGTACATTTCTCAAGTGGCCTTTTTTTTTTTCCAAGGGGCATGAAAACACTGTATTTTTATTAATGGTTTTCTATTGATATCCCTGGGATTTAAATGCTTTACTTCTGTTTGCATTCATTCAACAAATGTTACGTTGAACACCCAGCTACCATGCATTTGCAAGATAATAGGGATGCCAGACTGAACTGGCTGAAGACTGTTGAGGAGTTCACTGCCCCATGGGGATGACACATATTGTATCATGAAGAATTAGCTAGGTGATGCTGCAGGAACGTACATCTCCAACATCTTGCTGCCCCAAATTAGCAAAGGTTCTTCCTCATGTTATATGTGTATTGTGGATCAGGAGTCTGGGTTGATGGAGTAGTTACTATCTCTAACATTGCCAGTCACCACACTAGAAGAAAAGAGATGTCTGAAGATTCTTGCACTGGTAATTAAATGTTTCAGTCTAGAAATAACACTCATCCCTTCCACTCCCAATTCATTATCCAGAACTAGTCGTTTATCTTACCCAATCACAAAAAAATCAGAAAGGTTTTCTATATATAGGTCTTTGGTTTCTTTAGGTAGACATATTCCTAAGTATTTTATTCTTTCCATTGCAATGGTGAATGGAATTGTTTCCTTAATTTCCCTTTCAGTTTTCTCATTATTAGTGTATAGGAATGCAAGGGATTTCTGTGTGTTGATTTTATATCCTGCAACTTTACTATAATCATTGATTAGTTCTAGTAATTTTCTGGTGGAGTCTTTAGGGTTTTCTATGTAAAGGATCATGTCATCTGCAAACAGTGAGAGTTTTACTTCTTCTTTTCCAATTTGGATTCCTTTTATTTCTTTTTCTGCTCTGATTGCTGTGGCCAAAACTTCCAAAACTATGTTGAATAGTAATGGTGAACGTGGGCACCCTTGTCTTGTTCCTGACTTTAGAGGAAATGCTTTCAATTTTTCACCATTGAGGATAATGTTTGCTGTGGGTTTGTCATATATAGCTTTTATTATGTTGAGGTATGTTCCTTCTATTCCTGCTTTCTGGAGAGTTTTTATCATAAATGGATGTTGAATTTTGTCAAAGGCTTTCTCTGCATCTATTGAGATAATCATATGGTTTTTGTTTTTCAATTTGTTAATGTGGTGTATAACATTGATTGATTTGTGAATATTGAAGAATCCTTGCATCCCTGGGATAAAGCCCACTTGGTCATGGTGTATGATCTCTTTAATGTGTTGTTGGATTCTGATTGCTAGAATTTTGTTAAGGATTTTTGCATCTATGTTCATCAGTGATATTGGCCTGTAGTTTTCTTTTTTTGTGGGATCTTTGTCAGGTTTTGGTATTAGGGTGATGGTGGCCTCATAGAATGAGTTTGGAAGTTTAAGAGGACACTAATAGATGGAGAAATATACCATGTTCATGGATTGAAAGAATCAATATAGTGAAAATGAGTATACTACCCAAAGCAATTTATAGATTCAATGCAATCCCTATCAAGCTACCAACGGTATTCTTCACAGAGCTAGAACAAATAATTTCACAATTTGTATGGAAATACAAAAAACCTTGAATAGCCAAAGCTATCTTGAGAAAGAAGAATGGAACTAGAGGAATCAACCTGTCTGACTTCAGGCTCTATTACAAAGCCACAGTTATCAAGACAGTATGGTACTGGCACAAAGACAGAAATATTGATCAATGGAACAAAATAGAAAGCCCAGAGATAAATCCACGCACATATGGACACCTTATCTTTGACAAAGGAGGCAAGAATATACAATGGATTAAAGACAACCTCTTTAACAAGTGGTGCTGGGAAAACTGGTCAACCACTTGTAAAAGAATGAAACTAGAACACTTTCTAACACCATACACAAAAATAAACTCAAAATGGATTAAAGATCTCAATGTAAGACCAGAAACTATAAAACTCCTAGAGGAGAACATAGGCAAAACACTCTCCGACATACATCACAGCAGGATCTTCTATGACCCACCTCCCAGAATATTGGAAATAAAAGCAAAAATAAACAAATGGGACTTAATTAAACTTAAAAGCTTCTGCACAACAAAGGAAACTATTAGCAAGGTGAAAAGGCAGCCTTCAGAATGAGAGAAAATAATAGCAAATGAAGCAACTGACAAATAACTAATCTCAAAAATATACAAGCAACTCCTACAGCTCAACTCCAGAAAAATAAATGACCCAATCAAAAAATGGGCCAAAGAACTAAATAGACATTTCTCCAAAGAAGACATACAGAGGGCTAACAAACACATGAAAAGATGCTCAACATCACTCATTATCAGAGAAATGCAAATCAAAACCACTATGAGGTACCATTTCACGCCAGTCAGAATGGCTGCAATTCATAAGTCTACAAGCAATAAATGCTGGAGAGGGTGTGGAGAGAAGGGAACTCTCTTGCACTGATGGTGGGAATGCAAACTAGTACAGCCACTATGGAGAACAGTGTGGAGATTCCTTAAAAAACTGGAAATAGAACTGCCTTATGATCCAGCAATCCCACTGATGGGCATACACACTGAGGAAACCAGAAGGGAAAGAGACACATGTACCCCAATGTTCATCGCAGCACTGTTTATAATAGCCAGGACATGGAAGCAACCTAGATGCCCATCAGCAGATGAATGGATAAGAAAGCTGTGGTACATATACACAATGGAGTATTGCTCAGCCATTAAAAAGAATACATTTGAATCAGTTCTAATGAGATGGATGAAACTGGAACCTATTATACAGAGTGAAGTAAGCCAGAAAGAAAAACACCAATACAGTATACTAACGCATATATATGGAATTTAGAAAGATGGAAACAATAACCCTGTGTATGAGACAGCAAAAGAGACACCGATGTATAGATCAGTCTTACGGACTCTGTGGGAGAGGGAGAGGGTGGGGAGATTTGGGAAAATAGCATTGAAACATGTATAATATCATGTATGAAACGAGTCGCCAGTCCAGGTTCGATGCACGGTACTGGATGCTTGGGGCTGGTGCACTGGGACGACCCAGAGGGAGGGGAGGGGAGGGAGGAGGGTGGAGGGTTCAGGATGGGGAACGCGGGTATACCTGTGGTGGATTCATTTCGATATTTGGCAAAACTAATACAATATTGTAAAGTTTAAAAATAAAATAAAATTTGAAATTGTTAAAAAAAAAAAAAATCAGAAAGGGCCATTCCCTCTTACAACTAGATTGGGAAAGATCCAGCAACACATAATAGATAGCCCTAAGAAATCCCACGCACATTTTGGTAAGTAATCGTGATACAATGTGAAAAGTGCTATAATAGAGAAATGAAACAAAAAAGAGGGATTAATTGCTAACATACTTCATGGTGTAATTACAAAAGATACCCATAGGAGGGGGTATTTGAGTTTAGTCTTAGAGGATAAAAAGGCTTCGTTGTGGGGGCAAAGGTATGACCATTCTAGGAGAAAGAGCACTGCAAAGGCAGGGATGAGAAAATACCTTCCATTTGAAGGAAGTGGAAGGAAATTCAGTGTGTCTGAAGCACCAAATTCAGGAGGGGTAGAAAGAAGAGGGGCCAACTGTGGGACACATTTGCCTTTCTTGAGTGTTTGGCTTCATCCTGCCAACAATAGGAGATAACAGGGATTGTTGGGCTTCCTAGATGGTGCTAGTGGTAAAGAACCCTCCTCCCAATGCAGTAGACATGAGAGACATGGGTTCGAGCCCTGGGTCGGGAAGATCCCCTGGAGGAGGGCATGGCAACCCACTCCAGTATTCTTGCCTGGGGAATTGCCATGGATGGAGGAGCCTGGTGGGTTATAGTCCATGGGTTCAGAAGGAGTCAGACAAAACTGAAGTGACTTAGCACACACATCCTACAGAGGAGAGTTAGACAGTGGATTGTGGGAAATGTTTGCTTGTTTTTAGGAAGATAACACAGAGGAAGCATGGATGAAGACCTGAAATGCAGAGGAAAGCTGATTAGGGAGTTGGCACTGTCTTCCAGGTGAGATAGTGAGCCAAGCCGCAGGCACTGCCAGTGGAGTCTGAAATGTGAGGCATTTCTGAGGAAGAGCTGATAAATCCTATTGTTGTTATCATTAATAAACATTAATGGTCTTAGTTAACAGGGGGCTGATGACAAGGGAATCCTTCAGGACCACTTCAGGGCTGTCAGTTTAGGATATGGGGAAACACTACACTGTTCACCAAGCTGCAGCATTGCAGCTGGAGGACGAAGCAGTCGAGGCAGCAAGATTTGAACATGTTGGATTTGAGATGCCCGTGGAGATGCAGGTGGGGATGTCCCTGGGAATACAGAGCCCAGGGGTCTGAATTTTTTTAGAACTTGGGATAAATGTAATTTATGATTAGTGCATGGAGCTGGCAGCTGAGCCATGTTAATACTTGCAGTGCCTCACAGAGAAAACTGAAGGAATAAATGCAAATATACAGGAACATTCTGAAGTAAACTTTGTTAGCCACCACGTTAAAACTGGGGTTCAATCCCTGGGTCACCCTTGGAGAAGGGAATGGCAACCCACTCTAGTATTCTTGCCGGGGAATCCCACGGACAGAGGAGCCTGGTGAGCTATATAGTCCATGGACATGACTGAGAGCCTAACACTTTCACATATATATAATACAGATATGCAGATATATAATATATATATATCTTTATATATCCGTATAATGAAAACTCATGGGAAAAGAATTTGGAAATATCTCACCCACTCAAATGCTCAGAGAAAACTACTTCCAAAATTTCAGTTAATATCTGCCCTCATTGAAGCACAAAGTTGTTGCCTATGGAAATGTTGATAATTTAGAACAAACATGTATATATTTCAGTCAGAACTGATTGGATGTTTAACCTGAGGAAAGAATTTTGAAACTGAACTATTAATGACAATTATAAGTAATTAATGCTGTTTTTCAAAGTGACTAATCAAGTTTTCAGGGTTTCTGCAAATTTGCATGGCCATCCATAGAACTTTCTATTATGCTGGGGTTTTTCCTTTAATTTTTAATTAAATTGGCCAAAATCAGCAATCAAGGTTTCCATATTACTATGTAATGTATAGGGTAGCAGAGTACACTGGGCTCCCACCAGCTCCAAAAAAAGATCACTTAGAAGACTGGAGGGAGAAATCTGAACTCTCACTGTCAACGTTCCAAGAGATAAACAGAGCATTATAAGTCGTTTTGAGGCAACATGATCAGGGTTTTTAAATAAATCATATTAATATGTGGATAAAACAAGCATTATTCTCTTCCCTCAAAATTTACTAGAGCATTTGTTTTTGCCAAGTAGGAAGGTGACTGTTGGGCTGTGTGCCTGGGGACACATGGAAGACTTTCTGGTCTTGCCTGTCACATGCACGCAGGGGTCACACCATTTTCTAAGTAGCTAATTTTGGCTCCTGGGATCAATCCACTTTTGACAGGCAAGCTCAGGTGGTTTCTGGTAACAAGCTATAACAAAGAAAAGAACATTTCTTCTGGGATGAAGACCACTCAAGAATTGGTAAAAATCCACACATTTCTAGGAAGTGAAAGTGAAGAACATACAGCTTAGGGCTTCCCTGGTGGCTCAGTGGTAAAAATCTGCCTGCCAATGCAGGAGTCACAGGTTCAATGCCTGGTCCTGGAAGATCCCACAAGCCACAGAGCAACTAGGCTTCTGTGTCACAACTATTGAGTCTGTGCTCTAGAACCAGTTCAGTTCAGTCAGTCAATCGTGTCCGACGCTTTGTGACCCCATGGACTGCAGCACGCCAGGCTTCACTGTCTCTTGTCAGCAGTCAAGTGCTGACCCATACCTCCACAGGAGAGACTCAAACACAGTTCTGGCTTAGTCTCTGTAGGGTCTCTGGGCTCTCGAGCCAGGGAGCTGCAATATCTGAAGCCCATTGGACCTAGGGCCAGTGCTCTGCAATGAGAGTGTACTCTACTCACCGCAACTAGAGAAAAGCCCATGCAGCAACAAAGACCCAGCACAGTCATAAATTTTAAAAAAAAAAATTTTTTTTTTTTAAAGAACAAACAGGTTAGATTCTGGAGGCTTGTTTTAACTTTGATTTTTTTCTAAGGCCACGTGACACTTGTGCTTGTCTTTTTCACATGCAGCCCTACACAGTCGGGTCTGTCTTTTTGCATTTCAAAAACTAAACATATTTTCTCCTTCTGTGCTAATCTATGTTCTGAAACAGTGGATTTTAAATGTTTGTGCCTGACTCACATTAAGAAGGGCTTCCCTTGTGGCTCAGCTGGTAAAGAATCAGTCTGCAATACAGGAGACCTGGGTTCAATCCCTGGGCTGGGAAGATCCCCTCAAGAAGGGAAAGGCTACCCACTCCAGTATTCTGGCCTGGAGAATTCCATGGAATCACAGAGTCAACATGACTTTCACTTTCACTTCACATTAAGAAATGCGGGCAAATATCACTGAAAGCAAAGATTCACAAAACAACATTTGTCCTTAAATGTGTGACCCAGGCTGATTTTTTCCAAGTCTGTTCTGTTTCTATTCTAAATCATTCATGACCCACTAAGTGAATTTGACCCACATTTTGGGAAATACTGTTGTGGAACATCCCTCCCCAAAAGATACATTTAAATGTACATTGAAAAAAAGCAAATAGCTTCGGTAATGAATGATGCTCTCAGCAGGCACATAGAAATACTGAATTTGTGAGGAATCTGTTCAGAGCTGACTGTCTCCAGTCTCACATGGAAGTTGATCAGATTCTATTGGGCCTCAACTCTGTGGAACTGTCCGCAAAGTTTGACTCAGCTTTCATCACCAGCATGTTAACCAAGTTTGGTCTTTACCAGGTGGCGCTAGTGGTAAACTATCTGCCTGCCAATGCAGGAGACATAAGAGACCCGGATTTGATACTTGGATCAGGAAGATCCCCTGGAAGAGGAAATGGCAACTCACTCCAGTATTCTTGCCTGGAGAATCCCACGGACAGAGGAGCCTGGCAGGATACAGTCTGTGGGGTTTCAAAGAGTTGGACATGACTGAAGCGACTTAACACACAGCGCATTCTCAAACAAAGTCCCATCCTTTTCTGACTTAACTTTCAGCTAACAGATACTTGACTTCACTGATTCTAGACCAATGCTACTCACCTGAACTTTTTATGTCTATGGAAAAGTTTTATACCTGTCCTGCCCAAATTGGTGGCTACTTGCAACAGATGGCTAGCGGGCACTCAAGACGTGACTAATGCAACTGAGGAACTGAATTTTAAATTTTAATTTCAATTATTTAAATGTAAATAACCAAGTATATTGATAGTAACAACCATATTAAATAGTGCTCACTCTAGCTAAACTCTCAAAATATGTTTCCATTTCTTCATTATACAGTTTCCCCTCTTACCGCATGCTTCCCAGGGGGCTAGTGGTAAAGAATCTGCTGGTACAGGAGACACAGGTGTCACAGTTTTGATCCCTGGGTTGGAAAGATCCCCTGGAGTGGGAAATGGCAACCCACTCCAGTATTCTAGCTTGGAAAATTCTACAGGCGGAGAAGCCTGGCGGGCTACTGTCCTGGGTCGAAAAGATCCCCTGGAGTAGGAAATGGAAACTCACTCCAGTATTTTTGCCTAAAAAATTCCACAGACAGAGGAGCCTGGTGGGCTACAGTCCATGGGGTCACAAAGAGTCTGACACGACCGTGGGCACATGCACACTCTGCACCTCATTGCTTATGGTTCATCGCCTTGCATCACATTGATAACGTACTCTTTATGTTACACTGTCTGGCTCATTCTTGGTCCTTTAAAGTCATATTTGTAGACAAAAGATTCGATCCACACACAACATTTTCCTGCCAGTTTCCATTTAAAAAATGAATTTCTCTTTTATTTTTGTCATAGCTTCATTTTCCCACAACCTTCAACATCCTATCCATTTTCAAAAGCTTAAAAGAGAAAACGCAAACCTAAAAACTAAACACAGACTCCGTAGGCATGCTATGGACTGATGAACAAGATGTGGTTGAGGCTGAATAAGCAATCCCAAACGTCATTTGGTGGTGGTGGGTGGAGTGAACTTGCTTAGTTCTGGACTGTACCTTTTTCTTTTTTTTTTGCATCTATTCTTGAGAAATGTGTGTATTTTGTATTTGAAATTGCAGACTATGTTAGTAGAGATTACTATCTAAATGGAGTAATATGTTGGGGAATAAAATAATATTTTTTTCAAAAGACACTTTTTGCTTCCCAGGGAGCTTTGGACTGAGGTAGATCAACATAGGTAGATGTCACTTCGCCATGAGGCACACTCATAATGAGATGACACTGTGAGGCAGGAGCAATATTATTTAAGAGAGTATTAGAGCAGAAAGAGTTCAGAGTTGGGAAGGGAGGTATGGAGGGCTTCATAGCAAAGATACCTTGTAGGCTATGTCATAAATTGACACTTAAAAGGATTTGGGGACAGGGAAGAACATTCCAGGCTGGAAAACAGTAAAGGGAGAATTATAGAGCTTGAGGGTATGGCATGTTTGAAGAAAGCTAACTTACATAGAGTGTCAAAGTCTGATGTATCTAATCAGTCTGTATTTTAAGAAGATGCATTCATCAATAAATATTTACTTTGGACAGCAAGATAAAAATGGTTAGAGGAAAATAATACTGGAGAGGGAGATAAGCTTCTGGTGTGTGTGTTAAGTTGCTTCAGTCATGTCCAACTCTTTGTGACCCCATGGACTGTAGCCTGCCAGATTCCTCTGTTCATGGGTTTTCCAGGCAAGAATACTGGAGTGGGTTGCCATGCTCTCTTCCAGAGGATCTTCCAGACCCAGGGACTGAACCCACGTCTCTTATGTCTCCTGCATTGGTAGGCAGGTTATTTACCACTAGCGCCACCTGGGAAGATGAGATAATCCAAGTAAAAGACAACCACCCTCTAAACAAGGAGGTGGCAAGCTATGTCCCTTGGGCTAAATCAGATCAGAAATCTGTTTTTGTAAATAAAGTTTTACTGAAACACAGTCATGCCTACCTTCTCATTCACCTATTATCCATGGCTGTGCTCATGCTATAAGAGCAGAGTTGAATAGTTACAACAAAGACAGTGACTCAGAAAGCCTAAAATATTTACTATCTGCTCCTTTCAAGACAAAGCTTGCCAGTCTGTGATCTAAACGTGGGTGGAGAGGGTGGCATTCTCATCAAGGAAATGATGGCAGTGACATTCACAGGATGCAGAGACACATGACATACTGGGATTGATTTACAAGGAAACCTTGACTCAAGGTGTCTTTAGGGTCTCTACCCTGGGAGACATGAAAGAAAGCAATTTCATTAACTGAGACAGAGATGAGAAAAAGTTGGGTTAGGAAAAGAGAAAAAGAGTTCCAAGTTAGGTGTGTTGTATTTGAAGCCCCTGTGGCTGCCCCCACCACTGGGAAGGTGAATGTACCCATCTTTGGAGCCAAGGAAAGAGGCCGTGCATGGCTGAAGATGCAGAGTTGGAAGCTACGCACCTAAAGTCAAGAGGTGATAAGAAGACAGCCCAGAGAGAAAGGAAAGGAAAGAAACAGGAGCAAGACGAAATCCCTGGGGAAATACTTCTATTTAAGCAGCAGACAGAGAAAGAGGAACCAGTAAAGAATTCAACAGAAGGGTAGGAAAAATACCCCAGCATTACAGAACTAACGAGAGGCAAAAACATATAGGAGAGAGGCTGGTCAGCAAAGTTGTCCAAAGTTGTCCTAAGGATGAGACAGAACAAGAATGTTATAGAGGAGGTGACTGAACACATCAGAACAGTATTGTTGGTATTTAGGGACAGAATCCAAGGAATGAACAGAAGGAGAACAAATTGTGACAGCAAAAGAAGACTAATCCTTTGAGAGCCTTAGCTATTGAGGAAAGATGAAGACCGGCTGGATGCTGGAAGGAGAAACAGGTCTAAGGAGGGTTTTCTTGAGGAGAGGAGAGTTTTGGGTAAGCTTATTTTACACAAATGTCAATAGATTCTGGCATGAGGACATTTCCCAGACTTTGGACAGTTTACATCTTGCTGAGATGCATTTGTTTGCTTCCTTTGGAACTTACATCATTGCTATGGTCTGAAGAGTTGATGCTTCTGGAACCCAAGCATAAGCTAAATGAAATCTTCCTTCTAACTCAGGCTAAAATCTACTTAAGTTGTCTAAAATGAACCAAAATGTTTTTAAGATCTTCATATATAGATCTTCAGGTCAAGAACTTCATATCATTTGAATTTCAAAGATGGAAAAAGCCACAGTAGAATCTGCTAAGTTGAGAGATGGTATCTAGAAACTTTGGCCTCCCCAGTTGGAACATTCCTTTCTCCTGAGCCCAGAAGATTTGCCTCCAGACTCATTTTTCTGGGACCCAGGGTTCCAGCCCTCAGGAATGTACCTCTTCTCTGGCATTGCTTTGAGCCATCAATTTAACATTTGATTACAGATAAGCAGTAACTTAGAGGGAGAACAGAAGCTAAAATCTTCCAGCTTTGGAACCCTAAGTCCTGGGTTGAAACCAATAGTTGATGAGCAAAACAGACCCCAGAAGATATCTGGCAATGTCTGGAGAAGTTTTTGTAGTCATAATTGGAAATGGGGTGCTACTAGCATCTAGTGGGTAGAGGTCAGGGATGCTGCTAGACTTCCTATGACGTACAGGGCACTCCTCCCGCAACAAGGAATTATCCTGCCCAAACTGTTAAAAGTTCTATCCAGTGTGCCCTGAGTCAGCTGTTCTATTTCAAAAATTGTCGTATATTAATTCATACTAAAACAAAAAGGCAACTTCCCAGGGACACTAACGGTAAAGAAAATGATTGCCAATGGAGGAGACAGAAGAGACTTGTGTTCGATCCCTGGGTCGGGAAGATCCCTTGGAAGAGGGCACAGCAACCCACCCCAGTATTCTTGCCTGGAGAATTCCACAGACAGAGGAGTCTGGCGGGCCGCAGTCCATAAGGTCACAAAGAGTCAGACATGACTAGAGCGATAGCACGCACACATTCACAAAATAAAAAGACTGATATTGTATTAACGTGTCGTTTATGCTGGTGGGGGTAGGTGACCTTTACAGGTGTAGGTAGTTTTGTCTGTTTAGCCAAAATTCACCCCGTTTCCTTTTTCCCAACAAACTACCCATTCCCAGCAACAAACAGTAATCAATATAAGGCATTCCAGGTTTTAAGAGTGGGCATGTAAATTAGATTGGCTCAATCAAACTAAAGGAATGAGGGATTGGTGCTAATTAATGCATAAAAATGACTGTCTAGGAAAAAATACAGTCTACATACAGCTGTCTGAGGAGGCCTTACAAATAGCTGTGAAAAGAAGGGAAGCAAAAAGCAAAGGAGAAAAGGAAAGATATACCCATTTGAATGCAGAGTTCCAAAGAATAGCAAGGAGAGATAAGAAAGTCTTCCTCAGTGATCAATGCAAAGAAATAGAGGAAAACAATAGAATGGGAAAGACTAGAGATCTCGTCAAGATAATTAGAGATACAAGGGAACATTTCATGCAAAGATGGGCTCAATAAAGGACAGAAATTGTAGGGACCTAACAGAAGCAGAAGATATTAAGAAGAGGTGGTAAGAATACACAGAAGAACTGTACAAAAAAGAGCTTCATGACCCAGATAATCACGATGGTGTGATCACTGACCTAGAGCCAGACATCCTGGAATGTGAAGTCAAGTGGGCCTTAGGAAGCATCACTATGAACAAAGCTAGTAGAGGTGATGGAATTCCAGTTGAGCTATTTCAAATCCTGGAAGATGATGCTGTGAAAGTGCTGCACTCAATATGCCAGCAAATTTGGAAAACTCAGCAGTGGCCACGGGACTGGAAAAGGTCAGTTTTCATTCCAATCCCAAAGAAAGGCAATGCCAAAGAATGCTCAAACTACCCCACAATCGCACTCATCTCAGTTCAGTTCAGTTCAGTTCAGTCACTCAGTCGTGTCCGATTCTTTGCGACCCCATGAATCACAGCATGCCAGGCCTCCCTGTCCATCACCAACTCCCAGAGTTTACCCACATTCATGTCCATCAAGTCAGTGATGCCACCCATCCATCTCATCCTCTGTCATCCCCTTCTCCTCCTGCTCACAGTCCCTCCCAGTATCAGGGTCTTTTCCAATGAGTCAACTCTTCGCATGAGGTGGCCAAAGTATTGGAGTTTCAGCTTCAGCATCAGTCTTTCCAATGAACACCCAGGACTCATCCCCTTTAGGATGGACTGGTTGGATCTCCTTGCAGTCCAAGGGACTCTCAAGAGTCTTTTCCAACACCACAGTTCAAAAGCATCAATTCTTTGGCACTCAGCTTTCTTCACAGTTCAAGTCTCACATCCATACATGACCACTGAAAAAACCATAGCCTTGACCAGATGGACCTTTGTTGGCAAAGAATTGTCTCTGGTTTTAAATATGCTATCTAGGTTGTTCATAACTTTCTGTCCAAGGAGTAAGTGTCTTTTAATTTCATGGCTGCAATCACTATCTGCAGTGATTTGGGAGCCCCCCCCCCCAAAAAAAAGTCAGACTTTATTTCACACCTATTTGAAATAGGTGACTGTTTCTTGATCTATTTCCCATGAAGTGATGGGACCAGATGCCATGATCATAGTTTTCTGAATGTTGAGCTTTAAGCCAACTTTTTCACTCTCCACTCTCACTTTCATCAAGAGGCTTTTTAGTTCCTCTTCACTTTCTGCCATAAGGGTGGTGTCATCTGTATATCTGAGGTTATTGATATTTCTCCCAGCAATCTTGATTCTAGCTTGTGCTTCTTCCAGCCCAGTGTTTCTCATGATGTACTCTGCATATAAGTTGAATAAGCAGGGTGACAATACACAGCCTTGAAGTACTCCTTTTCCTATTTGGAACCAGTCTGTTTTTCCATGTCCAGTTCTAACTGTTGTTTCCTAACCTTCATACAGGTTTCTCCAGAAGCAGGTCAGGTGGTCTGGTATTCCCATCTCTTGAAGAATTTTCCACAGTTTATTGTGATCCACACAGTCAAAGGCTTTTGCATTGACAAGAAAGCAGAAATAGATGTTTTTCTGGAACTCTCTTGCTTTTTCGATGATCCAGCAAATGTTGCCAATTTGACCTCTGGTTCCTCTGCCTTTTCTAAAACCAGCTTGAACATCTGGAAGTTCACGGTTCATGTATTGCTAAAACCTGGCTTGGAGAATTTTGAGGATTACTTTACTAGAGTGTGAGATGAGTGCAATTGGGCGGTAGTTTGAGCATTCTTTGGCATTGCCTTTCTTTGGGATTGGAATGAAAACTGACCTTTTCCAGTCCCGTGGCCACTGCTGAGTTTTCCAAATTTGCTGGCATATTGAGGGCAGCACTTTCACAGCATCATCTTCCAGGATTTGAAATAGCTCAACTGGAATTCCATCACCTCCCCTAGCTTTGTTCGTAGTGATGCTTTCTAAGGCCCACTTGACTTCACATTCCAGGATGTCAGGCTCTAGGTGAGTGATCACACCATCATAATTATCTGGGTCATGAAGATCTTTTTTGTACAGTTCTTCTGCTTCTGTTAGGTCCCTACCATTTCTGTCCTTTATTGAGCCCATCTTTGCATGAAATGTTCCCTTGGTATCTCTAATTTTCTTGAAGAGATCTCTAGTCTTTCCCATTCTATTGTTTTCCTCTATTTCTTTGCATTGGTCATTGAGGAAGACTTTCTTATCTCTCCTTGCTATTCTTTGGAACTCTGAATTCAGATGCTCATATCTTTCCTTTTCTCCTTTGCTTTTCGCTTCTCTTCTTTTCACAGCTATTTGTAAGGCCTCCCCAGACAGCCATTTTGCTTTTTTGCATTTCTTTTCCATGGGGATGGTCTTGATCCCTGTCTCCTGTACAATGTCACGAACCTCCGTCCATAGTTCATCAGGCACTCTACCTATCAGATCTAGTCCCTTAAATTTATTTCTCACTTCCACTGTATAATCATAAAGAATTTGATTTAGGTCATACCTGAATGGTCTAGTGGTTTTCCCTATTTTCTTCAATTTAAGTCTGAATTTGGCAATAAGGAGTTCATGATCTGAGCCACAGTCAGCTCCCGGTCTTATTTTTGCTGACTGTATAGAGCTTCTCCATCTTTGGCTGCAAAGAATATAATCAATCTGATTTCAGTTTTGACCCTCTGGTGATGTCCAGTATAGAGTCTTCTCTTGTGTTGTTGGAAGAGGGTGTTTGCTATGACCAGTGTGTTGTCTTGGCAAAACTCTATTAGCCTTTGCCCTGCTTCATTCTGTATTCCAAGGCCAAATTTGCCTGTTACTCCAGGTGTTTCCTGACTTCCTACTTTTGCATTACAGTCCCCTATAATGAAAAGGACATCTTTTTTGGGTGTTAGTTCTAAAAGGTCTTGTAGGTTTTCATAAAACCGTTCAACTTCAGCTTCTTCAGCATTACTGGTTGGGGCATAGTCTTGGACTACTGTGGTATTGAATGGTTTGCCTTGGAAACTAACAGAGATGATTCTGTCATTTTTGAGATTGCTTCCAAGTACTGCATTTTGGACTCCTTTGTTGACCATGATGGCTACTCCATTTCTTCTAAGGGATTCCTGCCTGCAGTAGTAGATGTAATGGTCATCTGAGTTAAATTCACCCATTCCAGTCCATTTTAGTTCGCGGATTCCTAGAATGTCGACATTCACTCTTGCCATCTCCTGTTTCTCTACTTCCAATTTGCCTTGATTCATGGACCTGACAATCCAGGTTCCTGTGCAATATTGCTCTTTACAGCATCGGACCTTGCTTCTATCATCAGTCACATCCACAACTGGGTATTGTTTTTGCTTTGGCTCCATCCCTTCATTCTTTCTGGAGTTATTTCTCCACTGATCTCCAGCAGCATATTGGGCACCTACCGACCTGGGGAGTTCCTCTTTCAGTATCCTATCATTTTGCCTTTTCATACTGTTCATGGGGTTCTCAAGGCAATAATACTGAAGTGGTTTGCCATTCCCTTCTCCAGTGGACCACATTCTGTCAGACCTCTCCACCATGACCCACCCGTCTTGGGTGGCCCGACACGGCATGGCTTAGTTTCATTGAGTTAGACAAGGCTTTGGTCCGTGTGATTAGATTGACTAGTTTTCTGTGATTATGGTTTGTGTGTCTGCCCTCTGATGCCTATGTAGGCATACATTTATTATAAATCTTTACTAATCTAATGGATGTTTAGAACCCAAAACACAAATACAATAACACAAAAAAATGTTCTTCATTGTAAATTCCACACTATAAATTGATTTTCACAGAATTTTCTTACTCGCTTTTGCCATTCTTACATCTCTAACCAATCAATGGTTGTAATTGACAGATAAGTTTTAATGCTGGCATGAATGCTGGCTGCTTTTGCTTCCGTTACAAGTAAAACAATGAAAGCACATGATCAGAATTTCAGTCATCTTTCAATGATGTGACTTCTTTGCTGAATCAGATATAACTGGAAAAATATCTCCTCAAATTTCTGCACTATTCACAACCCAAGTGGTTTAGAATAACACTTTAAAAAATTTAATCTGCATTATTCGCATTTCTCTATCACTTTCTGTAGTCTGTGTGTGTGTGTGTGTGTGTGTGTGTTTGTGCTTAGTCACCTAGTCTTGTCTGACTCTTTGCAACCCTATGGATTGTAGCTTGCCAGGCTCCTCTGTCCATGGAATGCTCCAGGCAGGAATACTGGAGTGGGTTACCATTTCCTCCTCCAGGGGCTCTTCCCGAGCCAGGGATCACACCTGTGTCTCCTGCATTGGCAGGCAGATTCTTTACCACTGAGCCACCAGGGAAGCCCTAGACAAACAAAAAATAGTATCTCATAACCTGTTTATTGCACTTGCCCATTTCTAGGCTGTGAATACTGTCATCATGGCGGATTTCAGGTCACCAGCACAGAGCTGGGGAGGGCAGTGCAGTAGCTCTCACTGTAGAGTATACCATCATCCACATGTGATGGATGTAAATCATGCCAGGGGCACGGATGAGAGTAAAATTAGTAAAATAAGAGGGAGTGATGAATTTTGAATATTTACTATCTTTGTTTTTAATCGTCTATTTTGTTTTAGGTTTGTATAATTTAATTTTTAACAACAGTTATGTTTAACAACCAGTTGCAAAATTTCTGAAAATTTGACAATCAGATCTCAGGAGCCAGGAGAAGCCAATTCTAGCACACCAAAGATTGGAGAAGAGGTTTTCACTTTCTCTCCTGAAGTGTGTGAGTAAGTAAGCATGTCGGTAGGGTTTCCGCTGATGACTATTGTAGCCAGGAGAAGAAGATCCAGCCTTTGTCTGAGGCCACTGTAAAACAGACAAAATGGAGAGACAAAAAAAACCTGAGTCATCAATGTGATCACTCAGTGCTCAAACCGTGCCCAGAACCCACTCTACCACTGATCTGCTCACGGAAAATACTCTTGCCCCTACTGTGCAGGCCAGCTTGTAGAAGAGTTTTATGATGTGTGTAGCCAAAAGCATTCCAAGCCAATATTGTTTTTTGTTTTTTCTTAGGAAACAATGGCTTAATGAAAGAAGTCATCTCTGATCATAGAAGCTTGGCCTTTAAAATGGGAAGAGTATTTTAGAACCTTTCAGAAGTCAAGAAAGAGACTTGGCTTATTTTGTCTGTACTCTTTATTTCTTTTCCTGCCATCCTGCCTATGCCAGACTTCCTTCAAATCTCAATTCACTCAGCTCTGTGTCTTTGAAGACTTCTCTAAATTTTTTCCCTTTCATTTCCCAAAATAAAGTGGATTCTTTCCCTCAATGCCTTTGGTGTAGATAAATTGCATATCATACTGCATTTTTTTAACATTTGTCAGACCCCCAGCTTCTCAGAGGTCAGGTTATTATACTGTTTTGTTTTTGTTTTGTTTTTTGTTTCCCTGTATTTCCAGTCCCAAAACATAGCAAGTCCTCAATAAAGTTGTTAAGGACTGAATTGTGTTCCCTCAAAGTTCATATGGATCTTCCCTTGTAACTCAGTCGGTACAGAATCTGCCTGCAATGCAGGAGACCCAGGTTCGATTCTTTGGTGGGGAAGATCCCCTGGAGAAGGAAATGGCAACCCACTCCAGTATTCTTGCCTGGAGAATCCCATGAACAGAGGAGCCTGGCAGGCTATAGGCCATGGTGTTGCAAGAGTTGGACACAACTTAGTGACTAAACCACCAAAGTTCATATGCTGAAGCCTTAGGTTCCCATGTGACTATATTTGGAGATAAAGTCTTTGCAGAGTTAATTAAGGTTAAATGAGGTGGTAAGGGTGGGGTCATAATCCAATTGAACTGATGGTCTTACAGGAAGAGTAAGAGACATCAGGGACATATGCACAGAGAAAAAGCCCAAGGACCCAGAGAGAAGGTGGCCATCTGCAAGCCAAAGGGAGAGACTTCAGGAGAAATCAAAGTAGCTGGTACCTTCATCTTGAACTTCCAGCCTCCAGAACTGCAAGTAAATACATTTTTCTTGCTCAAAGCTTCCAGTCTACAATTTTTTGTTATGGCAGCAATACAAAATGTGGGTTGACAATGTATATGTCCTTTAATAAAGATGGTTCACACAGATCCGTGAATCTACTGCTGTTAAGCACTTATCTGCTTTCACTACCCCAAGAATATGGACTTCCCAGTAGCTCAGTAGTAAACAATCTGCCTACCAGCAGAGGGAGGTGAAGGAGTTCAATCCCTGGGCCAGGAAGATCTCCTGGAGGAGGAAAGGGCAACCTAATCTAGTATTCTTGCCTGGAAAATCCCATGGACAGAGGAGATTGGCAGGCTGTAGTCCGTGGGGCCATAAAGAGCACTCAAGCACCCCAAGAATATGATTTCATCAAAACTATGGCAGAGTAATTTAATTTTATTTTGGTTAAGAAAAGAGAGAGAAATACAGCATATCTCTCTGCCACAGAAATTATAAAAAAGATATTTTCTCCATTAAGTCCTTCCATATCCCTAATTTCTGATTTGTTCTCTTGCAGGTTTGTTTTGATTGGAGAATGATGAACCCAGTGAAGACCTGGGAAATACATACAAAAGGGAAATAGGACCAAATAAAGGGGTTGCTTTCATCTCCATGAAAGCAAAGCTGTTTTTGTTGATACATATGGAAAAAATCAGGTCCGATTATAGATTGTGATTTGGCACCAAGGTTGCAGCCTCACCACAGGCCTTTTCTTTCTTTCCACAGATATACCATTACAGTCCACTGAGCCCCAAGCCCTCCATCACTGGCAGGACTATTCCTCGGAGAAATGGACCTCGCCAGAGGTATCTCCATCATTGCTGTGATGGGTTTCAGTGAAAAAGGGTTTCCTGTCTGTTGACTCTAAGCAAGAAGATGCCTGCTTGGTCAGGGCAACACCCAGTTAGGCTCCTAGTGGAAAGAGTCAGACAATGCATCGCACAAATGGGTGTGGACATTCCTTATTGCCCCCTCTAGCCTCAGCCCCTCTTCAAAACCAGACCTTTCCTGGTATTTCGTATGGATTTTAGGCTGATGATGATCAATCTTCTTTTCTAGTCTACTTATAGGGATATTCCGAATGCTTAAAGTAGAGAATATCAGGGTGCTTGAAGACCTGATTCTAACCTGCTCTCTACTAACTTACCAAATGACCTTGGGCAGGCTCCTACCCCACTAAGAACCTCAGTCTTGTCATCTGTGAAACAGAGGTTGGACTCAAGGATCTCCAAAGCCTTTCCCAGATGAAACCATCTCCTGTGCTTTCACCATGGTAACAAACAGCCACACACGTTCTGTTCAAATTAATGAAATGAAATTTAAAATGTAGTTCCTCAATATCACTAGTCACATTTCAAGGGTTTTTATAGCCATATGGGGCCAGTGGCTACCATATTGAACAGCATCCATAAAAAGTATTTCCATTATTCAGAAAGACCATTAGACAGCCTGGCTTTAACACTTTCATTTTACCAAAACTGTAGATAATTTCACAAAACAGTCTGATAGTTCAATAGCACTTTTGTGTGTCTATTGTGTATTTCAATACACCATGACATTTAACCACACAACATGGGTAAGAAAGGTGTTGTTATGTCTACTCTATCAGACAAGGACACTACTCAAAGATGAAATGCCTTGCTCTAGGGTCATGCTGCTAATGACCAAATGTATTTTCCAAATTTGAAACTCTCTCTACACATGGCACTAAGTCACAAGGAAAAGACATGCATGGCCTCACCAAGCCCATTCCAACCCATGGCAGCAAAGAACTAAGGCCCACTTATTAAGAGCTGATCTAGAAACCCTGTGCCTTAGTTTAGATTTTAACTCAGCATGTGTTCGCTGTGTGACCATGGACACGTTACTTAATGTCTCTGGGCTCCTTTCCCCTCATCTGTCAAATGGGAATGACAAGAGTCACTGCTTATAAGAATCACACCAGCAGATGCAAATAAAGTGCTGGCTCACAGAGTCAGCCAGTTGCTCTCTAAAAGTTAACTACTGTTAATTTTATCCTTCCTCCAGACCTTTGCATTTCCTCTGTCCCAGCAGTCCCACTGACAATCCTTGCAGACTTACTGCCCTTGTCTAAGGAAGATGCTACTTTTTCCACCTGGACAACAACTTCTTTTTGGAAACCTACTGAGTAATTTGGCCTCATAACCTCCTGAGGCCATGAGCTCTCCGGATTAATTACAAGTGTTCAGGAAGAACTCTCTCCTCGGAGGGATTGGATTAACCTGCCTGGGCAGTGTGCCACAAGCAAATAGCTTTCCCCTCTATAATTTTTCCAAGCCTTTTCAGTGCCAGGAGCCCACTGTGCGCCTGCCTTGGAGAAAGGCCTGGCCACAGTAGGTGCCACTAGTTCATGGGGGGGCAGTGGGGGGTCCTTCAGATTTGTGCAGGGTTTTCTTCCCTGCCTCAGGGTCCAGCAGTCTGACCACACAGCTGGTTCTGCCCAGACTGTTATCCCCTGGAAGAGGTACTGCAGACATATGTGTACTCCATGATGGCTTTTCCTTCCCCATCCCCCCACAGTGGAGAGTCTCAACAATATTTACATCGATGGAGCTGCAGAGCATGGGGGGCCAGTTTACAGAGCCCAGTTCCACCAGACAGGGGGTGGAGGTGAACAGGGCACAGGCCCGGCTGCAAAGGTGTTTCCCCATCCTGCCCACCCTCTCCTGGGGCCACCCCAGGACTGAGGAAGCGAGGAAGGATCTTATAGTCATGCTTCATTTCTCCAGGAGCCGGGAATGGAGTTGTGGGGAGTCTCTAGATGTCTCTTGGGGCAGAAAAATGAAGTGCTTTGGCTCCTAGCTTTGGCCATGGGGCACATCGGCACACAGGCGTGGTGTGAACATTAACAGAGTCCAGTGGTAGAACCAGTCTGCTGGCTGCCCTGGGGTACCAGAGCCATAGGCGCCCCATGGAGAAGGGGCATTTGTCACGCACACATTCATTTGTTCATTCATTCAACAATACTCCTGAGAACTTAGTCTTGGGATGATTCTGAGGTAAGTGAAAGCCAGTTCCTCTTGCAGAACCTCGGAGATCAAAGCGGGCATGGAGAAGATAAGAGAGAAATTGGGTGTCAGTATAACAACTGAGACACAAGCAAAGGGTGGCACAGGGGCCCAAGGGTTCTTCAGGAGGTGGTGGCGTGTAAGCTGGGTCTCAGCGGCTCAGTGAGAATTCAGAGGTGCTGGAGTGGGAAATAGGGTGTTGGGGGGAGATCTTGGCCATTCACATGTGACTATTGTACAGACTTATTCCGAGAGATGCTGAAAGCCTCTGGAGGGTGACAGGACCTGAACATGCATTTTCCTGGAATCACTCTGGCTGTTCTGTTGATAAGATTGTTAGGGGTGAGGAATGGATGAAAGCAAGGAGACCAGTCTGGGGGGCTCTTACAACATTCAAATGACAGCTGTTAACCCAAGATCCTAGCAGTGCCTGGTGTATGTGGTACATGTCTTATGCATGAAGGAAGGATACAAACAGTCATTATAACATCCACTCGTGGTATTTTTTAGCCACCTGGCCAAACCAAACCTTCTCTCTTCTTCAGCAGCAGCCAGGGTTCTGAAGACTGCTTTCCAATGATAGTTACCATCTCTACCTCTTATTCCTTCCTCTAATTTTCCTCCTGTTGTTTTTGTTGTTTAGTGGCTCAGTCGTGTCCGACTCTTTAACCACTATGCTCATTAGGTTTCCCTTCATAGTATCCTCTCTGGATCTAAGTGCTTTGCAGAGTGCCTGCTCTATCTTTAGGGTAGTAGAAACCCCCTTCTCATGGAATCAAGGGGATCCTGCTTTTGACAATAATACTGGCTCAAGCCAAACCTGCTCCTATGGCTCAGCAATAAAGAATCTGCCTTCAATGTAGGAGATGCAGATTTGGTCCCTGGGTCAGGAAAATCCTCTGGAGAAAGAAATGGCAACCCACTCCTGTATTCTTGCCTGGAGAATCCCATAGACAGAAGAGCCTGGAGAGCTACAGTCCACAGGGTCGCAGAAGAGTCAGACGCAACTTAGGGACAAAACAACAACGAAGCAAAACTTGAGCACAGGGAACCCTAAAATTCCTATCGGCCCAGACGTTGCTTGGAGGATTCATTCCAAGTGATCTGGGATGACAGATATCTAAACGCCACGTGAGTACAATAGATGCTATTCTTCCCAGAGTTCTTAGGAGAGACCCTGGCTGTCTTACAGAAGACTCTCTCTTGTTTCGTTTCTTTCCCTTCCACAGTGAGCAGAGTCCTTCAAAGGAAGCATTTAGAGGAAAATGTCTCCACAGGAACGATCCCTTTCTTTGAAAACATAATCACGCTCAAGAATGACAGCAATGTAAATCGCCAGCATCATTAGGCAGAATCTCAATGAATTAAAACTGCTTACATCAGGGTAAGATTAGGTCAGTTGTCTTGACGGGAGCCTGAGTGCTGCTGGGGTTTGGACTTCCAGCCTTTCAAAAGCAAATATTGTTAGAGCTCCACGGATGCCTCAGCAGCACCGATAGTCACCCCCTAATAAGACCATCCTTGTCTGGGATGGAACAAATTACTCTGTTATTCAGTCTCTGAAACCCCTTCATTATGCATCCCACAAAGACAAATAAATCTGGACACGTTGATAGGATTGATCCTCCCAAAAGTCTAGGTTTGTCACATAAGCAGGGGCTACCTCTGCTTATAAAACACATGGAGGTAAACGGGATGCCCCCAAAGTCCAAGTTGAGAAAAGTTGCAGTCAAATCACCAAGCAAACCCAGGAAGGTCTGAATGTCCAAGGGGGTGAAAGAGGGTTATGAAAAGCAAAATAGAGCCTTTATGTCTCAAGCCTAGGGGCAGCCTGAGATATTCTGATGCCTGAAACAAATAACAGGAAAAATATGTCAGATGTGTGGTCGCAGCATAAATCATGAACAAAAACATAATCTAAAGGCTCCAGAGGGGCAGGAGGAGCAATCGCTTGAGTACAAACTTTGATAACTATGAATACAATTTTTGCTGCCCAGAGGCAGGCAGTGTAACCAAGTTTATTTTAGGATGTCAAGAGTGACTTGCCCTGGGAAGCTATGATGTGTTCCTTGCCCCACCCCCCAACCCCCCACATAAAAATAGCAAGTAAAACTTCTCTTAAAGAAATTGGAAGTTGATTTTTTTCTGGGAGTAGAACTCACTCCAGACCTCAGCTGACTATGAGAGTAAGAAGAGCACTGGCTTTGAGGACTAAAAGTTAGTGCGAGTCCCCCAGGTGTGTGTGAACCTCGCATCCCATTTCCTGTTCCACCTTCACCATTCATACATGAGCCTTTGGATTTATCTGATCTATGTTTCATGATCTGGGCCCTCATTTGTGCAATCTATTCTAATGCACTGAAGGAACACCTGGTGGATAAAGGCATAATCCCTAAAGCTCAGGTTCTAAGGTCAGACTGCCTGGGTTCAAATCCCATCCCCATCATTTATTTGTTGGATAATCTCAGACAGGGTGAAGATTAAATTAGGTCATCCAAGTAAGTCACTTAGCTATCATGAAATATTTGCAGAATTGAATGAAGCATGGACTAGAGATGAGACAGCAAGGGAAGAGCAAGGGTCTGTATCAGGCAAGGAGAGTAAGCCTTAAACCCCTAGTCTATGCACAATCAAGAGCTGACCGAATAAAAACAACAGCAACTGTCCTATAGTAATCCATTTTCATTTGGGGAAGAATATTTTAATATTTTAAAAAGTAACAAGAGAAAACAGTTTAAGGTTACACCCAGTGATCCAGGGGGGCTTCCAAAGAACCTGGCTGCCAATGCAGGAGACGTAAGAGACTTGGGTTCGATCTTTGGGTCAGAAAGAGCCCCTGGAAGAGGGCTGGCAACACACTCCAGTATTCTTTCCTGGAGAATCCCATGAACAGAGGAGCCTGGTGGGCTACAGTTCAGGGGACCGCAAAGAGTTAGACACGACTGAGCGCCTTAGCACAGCACAACACACAGCACCAGTGATCCAGAGGGCCAGTTATCACAGCCGCCAAGATAGAGACAGATGACCCAAAGTGGCCTGGTGAGAATACAGAAAAGTCTAGGAAAGGTGTATGCACAGCCACTGAATGTGGTCATTCTCTGCTATGTAGCAAGGAGCCCTCGAGGTCCATCATGAGGGCTTTAAAATAAAGAACACAGGAGCCCACCTTCTTAGGAAATAAGAGGCTCAGAATGGAAAGGAAAAAGCCAGTGATTCACTTTCACATGTGACATGACACTCAAATATTGTTTGATCATAACAGCACAAAGAAATACCCCATTTTACAATTAAGGAGATTGAAGCAGAGAGAGGTGCCCAAAGTCATGCCACCAGCCAAGTGGAAAACCTGGAACTACACCCAAGTTTGTCTAGTGCATCCAAAGATCAGGGGTCACTAGCTGCACACATTTGGAGAAAGATATCAATTAATCCTCTAGGCCTATTAACAAGCCAGTCTTTCATTAGTGACAGATGGCAGCCATGGTGAAGTGATCTTTATTCCGTCACCAGGTCCTCCCTCTACCCCCACAACGCAGTTATCCTCAGGCATGTTTCTGCAAGGCAATTTAAGGTTTCAGTGTCCCATAATGTCAGGCTGCCAAGCAGGAAAGGAAAGCCAGTTTTAACAATGCATCTCATTTTTCACCTAATTAGTACCAACACACTTAGGGATGTTAAGGGTAAAGTCTGACTTGTCAGCTGCTGGCAAATACAGACCCATCAGTGTAAATCTCATCCCAGATGGGGGCCCGGGTATTTCCCCAGTTGAAGGTTGTTGTTCTTGGCTGGGTGATTGATAAAACACGGTCCCTTCTCTTCGGTGCCTCTGGTTCTGGGGGAAGTCTGGCGCTGCCTGGAGCAAGGCTGACCTCCCTTCCAGAGTAAGGGTTTCTTGTGATTCTTTACACCTAGGAATCGTGGCTCTGAGTGAGTGAGGCGACAGGGCCACCCTTTCTTTTGCCTGGGAATAGAAGCTGCACTATGTCAACTGTCCCCCACTATGGATTCTCCCTCCTCTCTATTTACAAAATGAAAACAGATGAATTCAATCAAATGTAAGCCCCCCGAATTATGGCTTCCTTTATACCTTGTGGTAAAGGAGTTTATACATAATTGGCACATGATTTTCTCCAGTGGTTTCAAGTTGTTCCCAGTTGTAAAAAGGAACCTTTCAGTTTGGGAACGAGATGGTTTTGTTTCAAACCAATCCATCATGCACTCCAAAGTCAGAGGGTGGGTCGGCTAAGTGAAACCAGGAAAGCAGCAGGCAGGTCATGCCCTGCACTACTTTAATTGGGTAAATGGAGGCAGGCAGTGGGTCAGGGAGAAGAGAAGCACAAGCCTCCTTTGAGCAGTTGTGGTCCCCACTCCCCAGGAGACCCTCTGTCACAGTGGGGTTAGAAAGCCACTGGCTCCCATGGATTTACCACTGAGGTCTCTGTTATTAGACCCTGAGATATAAAGGTAAGTCCTCTCCTTGTTCAGGTCAAGGTCAGCCAACACCCCCGCCTTCACCTTTTACAAACTGCAGATCAAAAACACCTTCGGCCTGCAAAAATCAATTCATATAATCGTCTGGCACCAAAAAGCAAGAGTCACCATTCAGTTATGTTTATGCAAATCTTTAATGAAAGTCAACATAGAAAACAAGGAAAGACCACTTCACCATTGGCTTTAAAAACCTGGGCTTGGAGCCTGAGAGATTTTCCCTAATTATTGCGAACAAAGTTGACAGGTTAATATGCTTTCAAGGCTTCATCCAAATGGGGCACCCAGATAATGATCCTATTACATTAAGGTAAACAAGAGTGCAATTGTGCTCACCCCAAGATCAGGAGCCATCTTAAAGGCTCTTTCATATTCCTTTTCCAGTTTAGCAAGCCCGAAAGGGAAACATCCACCATCATTAGACAGGATTGTTTACATGTTGTGGAAATCCAAATCTGATCCCATCACTTGCTCCCTTTGAACCTCACAATGTCTTCCCATAGATTCCAGAGTGGCTCTCATTTCTTAAATAGCAGATGAGATCTTCTGCAGATGGCCTGACCACCACGCATCTCAGCAGCCCCAGCTCTTACCCATTCACCATCTGTCTCCCAGTTTGTTCCAGCTACTGCTGAAAGGAGCAACTGGTCCTTACACAGATCACGGTTCTCATGCTCTAGACTGCTGGTGCCGTTCCCTCCACATGAACTGCCCTTTACGTTGTAGACACTAGACTAAATCCCACTCCATCTTTAAGACCCAGGCTCTCCGTCATGCTCTCCCCCTCCTTGCCCCTCCTTCCCTTCTCCAATACAGTCCCTCATTCCTCTGTGTTCCCGTTACATTTGGCAGCTCCCTGCCATCACTTGATGTCATATTACAGCATCATTATATATGCGTGTGCCTGCCTCCTATGCCAACTTGGGATGAGATGAGAGTGAAGTACATAGAGTACAGAAGCCTGAGAGAGAGCCTCTTATCTATGCACTGAGGCCAGAGAGAGCGCCCACACCGAAGGTGAAAAGCAAGGCAAATGGAAAAATGACAAGCAAAGAGCTTGTCAAAGATTCGCATGGTCGCCTGCTGTGGATACAGATTCAGGCTTGCTTGTTAACTCTCTTTTCAGAGCAAAAAGCTCATACAACCATACCTCGGTGGCCAAATAAAAGAAATCCTCTTTCTGGATTCAAATGAAGCACATGTGCTGAGGGAGTTTCAGGCAGATATGGGAGAATATCAGGCTAGCAGAGGCAGGGATATGGGTGTTCCCCAGAACATTAATGCCACCAAGTGCTCCCTCAAAAAGCATTTGAGGGGCAGATGATGTCATGTGGTTCTTAATATTATGATCCCTTTCTGGGAAAAAAAGGCAGGTCACAAATCCTGCATCAGATCAGATCAGATCAGCCGCTCAGTCGTGTCTGACTCTTTGCGACCCCATGAATCGCAGCACGCCAGGCCTCCCTGTCCATCACCAGCTCCCAGAGTTCACTCAAACTCACATCCATCAAGTCAATAATGCCATCCAGCCATCTCATCCTCTGTCATCCCCTTCTCCTCCTGCCCCCAATCCCTCCCAGCATCAGAGTCTTTTCCAATGAGTCAACTCTTCACATGAGGTGGCCAAAGTACTGGAGTTTCAGCTTTAGCATCAGTCCTTCCAAAGAAATCCCAGGGCTGATCTTCAGAATGGACTGGTTGGATCTCCTTGCAGTCCAAGGGACTCTCAAGAGTCTTCTCCAACACCACAGTTCAAAAGCATCAATTCTTCGGCGCTCAGCCTTCTTCACAGCCCAACTCTCACATCCATACATGACCACAGGAAAAACCATAGCCTTGACTAGACGAACCTTTGTTGGCAAAGTAATGTCTCTGCTTTTGAATATGCTATCTAGGTTGGTCATAACTTTCCTTCCAAGGAATAAGCGTCTTTTAATTTCATAGCTGCAGTCACCATCTGTAGTGATTTTGGAGCCCAGGAAAATAAAGTCTGGCACTTTTTCCAATGTTTCCCCATCTATTTCCCATGAAGTGATGGGACCCGATGCCATGATCTTCGTTTTCTGAATGTTGAGCTTTAAACCAACTTTCTCACTCTCCACTTTCACTTTCATCAAGAGGCTTTTTAGTTCCTCTTCACTTTCTGCCATAAGGGTGGTGTCATCTGCATATCTGAGGTTATTGATATTTCTCCCGGCAATCTTGATTCCAGCTTGTGTTTCTTCCAGTCCAGCATTTCTCATGATGTACTCTGCATAGAAGTTAAATAAACAGGGTGACAATATACAGCCTTGACGTACTCCTTTTCCTATTTGGAACCAGCCTGTTGTTCCATGTCCAGTTCTAACTGTTGCTTCCTGACCTGCATACAAATTTCTCAAGAGGCAGATCAGGTGGTCTGGTATTCATATCTCTTTCAGAATTTCCCACAGTTTATTGTGATCCACACAGTCAAAGGCTTTGGCATAGTCAATAAAGCAGAAATAGATGTTTTTCTGGAACTCTCTTGCTTTTTCTATGATCCAGCAGATGTTGGCAATTTGATCTCTGGTTCCTCTGCCTTTTCTAAAACCAGCTTGAACATCTGGAAGTTCATGGTTCACATATTGCTGAAGCCTGGCTTGGAGAATTTTGAGCATTACTTTACTAGTGTGTGAGATGAGTGCGATTGTGCGATAGTTTGAGCATTCTTTGGCATTGCCTTTCTTTGGGGTTGGAATGAAAACTGACCTTTTCCAGTCCTGTGGCCACTGCTTAGTGGTATATTATAAAGCTCTGAAAAGTCCTGCAGTTTTAAAAACATAAATGTCTTTGATCTAACACTCTCCAAATGCATTTGGTCATGGCCCACCCCTGCACATATCTGTTTCAACACATTACCCATGGTATTCCCATTTGAAGCACACCTTCAGTTCAGTCCAGTCATTCAGTCATCTCCGACTCATTGCAACCCCATGGACTGCAGCATGCCAGGCTTCCCTGTCCATCACAAACTCCCAGAGCCTACTCAAACTAATGTCCATTGCGCCGGTGATGCCATCCAATCATCTCATCCACTGTCATCCCCTAGTCCTCCTGTTTTCAATCTTTCCCAGAATTAGGGTCTTTTAAAATGAGTCGGTTCTTCACACAAGGTGGCCAAAGTATTGGAGTTTCAGCTTCAGCATCAGTCCTTCCAATGAATATTCAGGACTGATTCCCTTTAGGTTGGACTGGTTGGATCTCCTTGCAGTCCAAGGGACTCTGAAGAGTCTTCTCCAGCACCACAGTTCAAAAGCATCAATTCTTCAGCGCTCAGCTTTCTTTATAGTCCAACTCTCACATTCATACATGACTGCTGGAAAAACCATAGCTTTGACTAGATGGACATTTCTTGGCAAAGTAATGTCTCTGCTTTTTATTATGCTGTCTAGGTTGGTCATAACTTTTCTTTCAAGGAGCAAGCGTCTTTTAATTTCATGGCTGCAGTCACCATCTGCCGTGATTTTGGAGCCCCTCCAAATAAAGTCTGTCACTGTTTCCACTGTTTCCAAATGGATTTGCCATGAAGTGATGGGACCGGATGCCATGATCTTAGTTTTCTGAATGTTGAGTTTTAAGCCAACTTTTTCACTCTTCTCTTTCACTTTCATCAAGAGACTCTTTAGTTCCTCTTCGCTTTCTGCCTTAAGGGTGGTGTCATCTGCACATCTGAGGTTATTGATATTTCCCCCAGCAATCTTGATTCCAGCTTGTGCTTCATCCAGTCCAACATTTCTCATTATATACTCTGCATAAAAAGTTAAATAAATAGGGTAACAATATACAGCCTTGACGTACTCCTTTCCCAATTTGGAACCAGTCTGTTGTTCCATGTCACACAGTTCTAACCTGCATACAGATTTCTCAGGAGGCAGGTCAGGTGGTCTGGTATTCTCATCTCTTTCAGAATTTTCCACAGTTTGTTGTGATCCACACAGTCAAAGGCTTTGGCATAATCAATAAAGCAGAAGTAGGTGTTTTTCTGGAACTCTCTTTTCTGATGATCCAGTGGATGTTGGTAATCTGATCTCTGGTTCCTCTGCGTTTTCTAAATCTAGCTTGAACATCTGGAAGTTCACAATTCATGTACTATTGAAGCCTGGTTTGGAGAATTTTGAGCATTATTTTACTAGTATATGAGATGAGTGAAACTGTGTGATAGTTTGAATATTCTTTGGCATTGCCTTTCTTGGGATTGGAATGAAAACCGACCTTTTCCAATCCTGTGGCCACTGCCGAGTTTTCCAAATTTGCTGACATACTGAATGCAGCATTTTCACAGCATCATCTTTCAGGATTTGAAATAGCTCAACTGGAATTCCATCACCTCCACTAATTTTTTTTGTAGTGATGCTTCCTAAGGCCTGCTTGATTTCTCATTCCAGAATGTCTGGCTCTAGGTGAGTGATCACACCATCATGATTATCTGGGTCATGAAGATCTTTTTTGTGTAGTTCTTCTGTGTATTCTTGTACATAGAAATATACCTTTAGGAAATGTTAGTTTAATGGAAGTGTGTACAAGCTATAGAATCAAGCAAATTCAGGTTGAATATGTGCTCCATCATGTTCTAATTGGAAAAGACCTTGATGCTAGAAAAGATTGAGAGCAAGAGGAGAAGAGGGCAACAGAGGATGAGATTGTTGAATGGCATCACCTACTCAATGGACATGTGTTTGAGCAATCTTCCAGAGATATGAAGGGCAGGGAAGCCTGACATGCTGACCACATGCTTCATGTGGTCACAAAGAGTAAGACATGACTGAGTGTCAGAACAACAACTATCTCCTAGCAATGTGGGAAACTCATTTGAATTCTCAGAGCCTGAGTTTCCTCACCTCTGCAAAGATGGACGTACTATCAACCTTATAGGTTGTTGTGAGAATTAAAATCTACCTGAAGTAAACCACCTGGCAAAGTACTTAACAGTCACTAACTCACTTTCTTCCCCAGAACTGACTAATTTTTATCCTAGGACTCTGTCAATATGGTCTTAAAATCTTTAGCAACAAATAAAATGCCAGTTGCATGGTTACTTGATTTCTGAAACATCAAACTAACACACACCAAGCTTTACTGATTTTTTTTTTCACTAAGTCAACCTAAAACAACACCTCCTGTAGGCACACCAGCAGACCCTCCTGTTCGAACTGACTAATCACCATTTCCAAATAATGACTCCTTTTGTGCCATGGATATCAGAAGACCATGACACAGACAATAAAGCTGAATGTTCTGGCGCCTGGGAGACACTCAGTTATAAATTAGCCCCCCAACTAGAGGACCAGGGCCACCAGGGTACCATTCAGAACACACAGCAGACACAACCTTCTTTTTGTTTCTCTTCCTTTGAATAAAAATGTGTCTGATGCTTCACCTACAATGAAAATATTCTACAAGTTGTAAAAAACAAAAGTAATAACACACTTCATAGGCATGCATATCCGTGAGATAATTGTGCTTCTCAGTTCGTTGCTGTCACCCCCCTCCTAACCCGGGTGTTATAATGTATGCCTTGTTGTGTGGTAGCTCCCCAAAATATTATTCGTAGGAGGTTTATAATAACAAAGCATTACCATAATAAATACTGGCTACAAGAGTCTTCTATCAAAAAGAAGCCTGCTAATCTTGCTCACATTTCCCTCCCCTTGATTCAAGATTAAATTTCACTTTTTTAATCAAAGATTCTAAATCCGAAGAACTCTAAACCTTGAAATTGATACTCTTTTTTGAAGGAAAAATTAAATCAGAACTGTCAGTAGGAGCAATCAAAATGGCATGAAGTAAATCAGATGACGTGTGTGTAAGAGGTTTTCTTTAGTTCAGCTGTCAAGAAAACACTGAAGTGTCTTATCTCCCCAAAAGCCCCAAAGCCAGTGTCCCAGGCCAGGCAAGCAAAAATTGTTTTAAGAAAAAATAAAAGCACAAAAGACTTCTTAAGAAATTCACATTTAAAATGTTACTTAAACACACGGTTTGGACCAGTAAGAAACAAGGAATCCAGGATGGTGGTAGGCAAATTAAAGAAGAAATTATTTACACTAAAGATCAAATCCTGTTTAAACTCTAAAGAGACAGAGATTGTTTAATTATTCTACTATATTACCCAATCAAATATTCCTCCAAGTAAGTAGATGAGGATTTAGACCTTAGAAATTTAATTATAATTTATAATTTTGTTGGAGGAGCCTTTGTTACAATACAATTTGACCTTCAGCTTTCTTTGATTGAAAAGAGAGACTTCTTTTAAAACATCCCCTTATAATGAAGTATTGATAACTGCTCTTGAAGGGTCATTGTTGGGATGTCTCCTAGATCATTTAAAATGGATATGAGATAGAGTTAAATCTGTAGTTAAGCCATCTAGGAGATACTGATTATTAAAGTTGCCATGATCTGGAAGTTAACTGGAGCCCCATTTGCCTTAAACCTTACAAAAAAAATATTCAGAAGAAGTTTGCAGGCACATTCGTCTTTGCAAGTACTATATTGTGACCAACATAGAATGAATGGCCTCGATTCTTCGCCATCTCTTGCCTGGCCATGTCATGGACAAAGTGCAGTTCCGCACCTGCATCAGGAAAGGTTCAGTCAGAAAAGCAAAATCATGAGGCAAATACTGGACTTATTTTAGAATTAGAATAAGGGATCCGTAGGGATCTTGGGAGTGGGTGAAGCAGTCCATGGAAGGATGATGTGCTTGCATCAGGTGCTAGGCCTGAGGTCTAGCAGGCCCAGTTCTTGAGCTGTGTGCAAAGTGGGAAAGACCAGTGGCCAGTTGGAGCCTACAAGGATGAGCTAGTGTTCACATGGGTGTCTCATTGCCTCCAAGACCCCAGTGTTCATGCAGACCTGCAGAAGGCTGGAACATTTCTCGCTCCATGGAGCTGCCTACAAACCCAACCCATGAGTCAGAGAGGCTGAAGGTGATCTGGAGGGATTTAAAGGCGCATGGGCTGGCATATTTCTTTACAAGGTGAGCCAGCAGGTCCACAGCAGTGATCTGCCACTGTTATAGACACACCATGGCTTCAATTCTACCTTCTAAATATTCTGAATATTTTTCTTGTGGCCAAGCCTCCTCTAGGACCTTCCAAGGAAGGGCATTCTCAGAAGCACAACCCCAACTTAACGAAGCCACCACATGCCCACTGTCTCTGACTTCAGCTATATAACTTGTCTTGGCCAGTGCACATGCCTCAAAGGGACAGCAAACCAGTTCAATGTCCAGAATTTAAGAGACCTTAAATGGAATCTGACTGCTTGTACCATCTTGGGCTGAACTGAAGAGACAGCAGAGTGAGCTCAGTGTTTCCCTAGTAGTCACAGCCCAAAGCAAAGGCCCCACCCAGCCAGTGAGATGAGCTGAACCAAAGCCAAACTGCAGATGTGTGAGCAACAGCAAATGGCTGTTGAGGCCCCTGCTTCCCCAAAGGCCCCTACTTCCCCAAAGGGGAAGTAATTGATACAGACCTACCTTCACTTGAATGATTAAGGACCTCTTCTCCTACCCATCACTCTCATGATCCTGAACTCCTGCAATGTACCCGTCCCCTGCAGCCCACAAGCATGAGGTGTATCACCCATGAGGTGATAGAGTCTGAACCACTCTAATAGGTATCTAATCCACTCACTTAATTTCAAGACACTTCCCTTTTCAGAACAGCTGGAGTGTGTGTGCATAAATTCAACATTAAGTCCCAACAATGGCCACAACAGTACAAAACTTTGAGGAATACAGTTAAAGAAATGCACACATCCGGTGTGGAGACAAACCTAAAATCAGATCAAGGGACGTGAATAAACACAGAGAGACATGATGTTCCTACATGGGAAGAATAAGTATTGTCAAGAGGTCAGTGCACCACATTTAATTATGAATGTCACGCAATTGCATTTAAAATCCCAGTGGGGTTTTTGGATGAGGGAAGCTTGGTAACATCATAAAGGGAAAGAGATGCATGGGAATAGATGAGAAATAGTTTTCTGAGGTAACTGAAGCACACTTACAGCCTGGAGGTGAAGGCGTTCCTGTTGCAGTTCAGTTCAGTTGCTCAGTCGTGTCTGACTCTTTGTGATCCCATGGAAGCACACCAAGCTTCCCTATCCATCACCAACTCCAGAAGCTTGCTCAAACTCAGGTCCATCAAACTGGTGACGCCCTCCAACATTCTCATCCTCTGTCGTCCCCTTCTTCTCCTGCCTTCAGTCTTTCCCAGCATTAGGATCTTTTCCAATGAGTCAGTTCTTCACATCAGGTGGATGTGAACCTGATGTGCTGGAGTTTCAGCTTCAGCATCAGTCCTTCCAATGAATATTCAGGACTGATTTCCTTTAGGATGGACTGGTTGGATCTCCTTGCAGTCCAAGGGATTCTCAAGAGTCTTCTCCAACACCACAGTTCAAAAGAATCAATTCTCTGGTGCTCAGCTTTCTTTAGTTCAACTCTCACATCCATACATGACTACTGGAAAAACCATAGTTTTGACTAGATGGACTTTTGTTGGCAAAGTAATGTCTCTGCTTTTTAATATGCTGTCTAGGCTGGTCATGGCTTTTCCTCCATGGAGCAAGTGTCTTTTAATTTCATGGCTGCAGTGATAATCTGCAGTGATTTTGGAGCCCCCCAAAATAAAGTCTGTCACTGTTTCCGCTGTTTTCAAATCTATTTGCCATGAAGTGATGGGACCGGATGCCATGATCTTAGTTTTCTGAATGTTGAGTTTTAAGCCAACTTTTTCACTCTCCTCTTTCACTTTCATCAGGAGGCTCTTTAGTTCTTCTTCACTTTCTGCCATAAGGGTGGTGTCATCTGCATATCTGAGGTTATTGATATTTCTCCCAGCAATCTTGATTCCAGCTTGTGCTTCATCCAGCCCAGCATTTTGCACGATGTGCTCTGCATATAAGTTAAATAAATAGGGTGACAATACACAGCCTTGACGTGCTCCTTTCCCAGTTTGGAACCAGGCTGTTGTTCCATGTCCAGTTCTAACTGTTGCTTCTTCACCCGCATACAGATTTCTCAGGAGGCAGGTCAGGTGGTTTTGTATTCCCATCTCTTGAAGAATTTTCCACAATTTGTTGTGATCCACACAGTCAAAGGCTTTGGCACAGTCAATAAAGCAGAAGTAGATGTTTTTCTGGAACTCTCTTTCTTTTTTGATGATCCAGTGGGTTTTGGCAATCTGATCTCTGGTTCCTCTGCCTTTTCTAAATCCAGCTTGAACATCTGGAAGTTCACACTTCACGTACTGTTGAAGCCTGGCTTGGAGAATTTTGAGCACTACTTTTCTAGCGTGTGAGATGAGTACAATTGTGAGATAGTTTGAGCATTCTTTGGCATTGTCTTTCTTTGGAATTGGAATGAAAACTGACCTTTTCCAGTCCTGTGGTCACTGCTGAACTTTCCAAATGTGCTGGCATATTGAGTGCAGCACTTTCATAGCATCATCTTTTAGGATTTGAAATAGTTCAACTGGAATTCCATCACCTCCACTAGTTTTGTTTGTAGTGATATTTCCTAAAGCCCACATGACTTCATGTTCCAGGATGTCTGGCTGTAGGTGAGTGGTCATAGCATACTGATTATCTGGGTCATGAGATCTTTTTTGTACAGTTCTTCTGTGTATTCTTGCCACCTCTTCTTAATATCTTCTGCTTCTCTTAGGTCCATACCATTTCTGTCCTTTATTGTGCCCATCTTTGCATGAAATGTTCCCTTGGTAGCTCTAATTTTCTTGAAGCTCTAATTTTCTAATTTTTCCCATTCTATTGCTTTCCTCTTATTTGTTTGTATTGATCACTAGGAAGGCTTTCTTATCTCTCTTTGCTATTCTTTGGAACTCTGCATTCAGATGTGTATATCTTTCCTTTTCTCCTTTGCCTTTAGCTTGTCTTCTTTTCTCAGCTATTTGTAAGTCCTCCTCAGACAACCATTTTGTCTTTTTGCATTTCTTCTCTGGGGATGGTGTTGATCACTGACTCCTGTAACATGTCATAAAACTCTGTCCATAGTTCTTCAGGCACTGATGCCACAAATCTTTACCTGGAAGATCTGCACTTCTGCTGCAAGAACAGGCCGAGGAACTCAATATAGAGAATCAATAGAAGCTGATGAGATAAACATGTACCTACCCACATACACATAAAAGTCTTTGTGTGTTTGTATGTGAGTGAATTTGTTTTAATTTATTTTTTAAGGGTATCTTTCCATTCTTTGAGCCACTTCAAATGTCTGGAAGTTGGGAGTTGTCTCTGGGAAAGAGAGAGCAAAAAGGAGGCCACCTGAGGCTTTTGAAGACACCCCCAGCCCCTGGCAGCACAGAAGCTGTCAGCTGCTTGGTAGTGATTTAGACTCAAAACACACTGCTGCCCAGGACAAGGCTGTGAGAGTGATGTGAAAAGTCTCCAGTCTTGTAGAGGATCTGAGAAGGACAGCACAAAGGTTGGTTACTTTGGTCTTGAAGAAACAGGCTTCACTGGCACTCAAGGCCTTCTGATTTTAACCACAAAAGCTTTGAGTATCAAGGAAATCACTTGCCAGCCACCAGGATTCAGCTGTGGGTTTTCCTGACTGCTGGGCTATTTCTTACACAAGAAACATCAGCTACAGCCTTTTGAGTCAGATGCTTTACCAAGACTTGGGGAGAGAGCTCATGCAAGAAGTAACTTTTAGCCAACAAACAGTCCTGGCCGCTTCAGTGAGCCAGGGCACCGGGGATGCCAGAGAGCCATCTAACAGGAATTCTGCTCCCAAGAGGGTTGCCGCTGAGGATGTGGGCTGGAGATGGAGTTAGGTCCGGGGATAACCAGCACAGAGTTGAATGTGGTGAATCAAGGGGTTTAACCAAGAAACACAGAGAACTCAAGAATAGAAAGTCCTGGGTTTAAATCCCTCTTCTACAGACCGTACCACTCTGAGAAAGTCACGAGGTGACTCAGAAGCTCTACTCGTCTATAGAAGGAGGGTAATGATGGATCCTACTTGACCGATCCTGGTGGGATGAAATAAGACAATTATACAGAGCCCTTAACAGAGAGCCTTGTAGAACTTCATTCATGCTTTGTGTATAAACGAATGATGAAAGCAGTGTTACAAGTGTGGACTGTGGACACATTCAATAGGCAGCAGAGGGTGGGGCCAGGGAAATTTACTGAGGCTGAGGCACTGGGTTAGGCTTCTCATAGGAAGTAATGTTTGGGCTGGAGTTTCAAGAATGAATGATTTCAACAGCTAAGGAGGAAGGGGGTGTTTTCCAGGATGAAGAAAGAGCTCTTGCAAAAGGGTGGAGATACAAACAGGGGATGGGGGAAACTATGGATGTGGAAGAGGCAGGTGAGGCCACAGGGTCAGGTGGGCACAGATTTGGGGGTGCCCTGAGTGCCTTGGTGAAGCTGAGGGGCTTCATCACATAGACAGTGATGCAAAGTTGTGAACTAGGGGCAATGCCTTGTCAAATAACAATCCATTTCTTATGCCACCTTTCCCTTCTAAACTTAAAACCTTCTAAAATGAAACAAAAACAATTGAGGAACGACTGAGAAGCAGATGGCCCCAGAATCCCATCACCCATTTCCCTGAAGATCCTGTGCAGTGTATTACAATGTACCCCATGGAACTTAATCTTCCCACCATACCCTGGCCAGGCAAGCCTGGTTGCCAGGCTGTTCCATTTTCCCAAAGCCCCTTCAGGTATAAGAAAATATTTTTCCACTGGGAGTCTACTAAATGTCATGTCTAATTTAATCTTAAATACATTTCCACAGAAAAAAGAGTCAAATGAGGAAACCTCTCCTAACATTCCTGATTTCTTGTTTCTCTAGCCCTTCACCCACATCTCCGTTCCATCTTTTTTTTTGCAAGGGAAGTAGAAGTGAACAGGGCATTTGAGGAGGGGGGACTCTGCCACTTACTAATTTGTTTTCCATCCTCAGCCCTAAATTTCTTTTTCTCTGACTTGCACTGAGACAGGACAGGTGGAATGATGACAAAGGGAGACTAACTTACTTATCTTAAAAGCACAAATTGCCCCCAGTCATCTGAACGCTACTTACACCCGAGCAAGCACCTCTGCTTCTCCTTAAACATTTTGGTTTTCTTGGGTACTCATTTAAGTTTTAATGGGGTAACAGGAGGTGAGAAAGTCAGGGAGAAATTTAACTTTGCTGTCAATCTAAATTCCTTCTGACCTCTACCTCTGTTTTCTTCCCTGGTCTTCCTTACGGAGGAAACTGAAATGATTCCAGTCAGAGTCAGATAGTGGGAAGAACCCTGGTTCTTCCCAGAAACCCAGGCTCCCCATCAGTTCACCACCACATTCCCTTGTGGAGCTGAACACCTGACACTCACGTTCCTAATCTGTAGGGTAAGGAAATTGAAAGGATTCTCACCAAGATCCCTTTCCATTTTCACTGCAATGGTTTCATGGTTCCAACTCAAATTCACCTTTTATTTCTCAATCATACTCAGTTTGATTTCAAATTACTTACTGCAACCTCCTGTGTTGTATATGCTAGCATGATGCTACTCAAAGTGTGGTTGTGGACCCAGGCCAATCTGCAGACATTTACTGATCTGGGGTGAGATAAGCAGGCGAGTTGAGAATAGGTATTAGAAATTTTCTGGCACTTGCCATGGCCACACCATCCAAACATGTGACCAGTAGCCTTATTTGGTTGTGCTTGCCTACAGCTGGATGAGTCGTGAACTGTGTCCTAAGCTGTGTGCAATAGAACCAGGTGTAAAATGGAATGGAAAGAAGAAAGAAACGAATGCTCCAATGGTGATCAAGACCGGCATCACCCTTCATAAATCATATTGATGGTTTGCATCCTGGATATGATGTGATGAGAGTGGTACTTTACCTCTGTGGGCTTCCTCTCAGTAGCCCACAACCCCAGTCTTATCATGAGAGAAATATCAGATAAATTCCAATACTGGGACATTTTATGAAGTATTTGACCAATATTTCCCAAAACTGTCAAGGTAATCAAAAGCAAGGCAAGTCTGAAAACTGCCATAACCAAGTAGAGCTAAGGAGACACTATCTGGTGTCCTAAAAGGTATGTGGGAACAGATAAAGGAGATTCAGTAAAATACAAGAAAACCTAAATAACTATGGACTTTAGTTAGCATGTTTTTTTTTTAAAGAAAAAAGAACAAATTGGTCCTTACAGCTGATCACTTAGAAGAATTGTTTTTACCATATATAGTCTGTTTAATCCTCACAAAAGCCGTGGAAATGTCAGAGAGTAGAAAGTACAGTTGCCACTTTGTGGATTTTTATGGATGAGAAAATCCACTTAGTGACACATAGTAAATTATGAAAGAGTAACATTTGAGTCCACTTCGTTTGACTTCTCTTCTCTTTTACTTTTACCTACTTGCTTTTCTAAGTGAAAGTGTTAGTCACTCAGTCATGTCCGACTCTTTGCAACCCCATGAACTGTAGCCTGCCAGTTCTCTGCCCATGGGATTCTCCAGTCAAGAATGCTGGAGTGGGTAGCCATTTCCATCTTCAGGGGATCTTTCCAATCCAGGCAATCCAACCCAGTTTTCCTGCATTGCAGGCAGATTCTTTACCATCTGAGCCACTAGGTAGACAAGTAGAACGTTTCCTAAGTAGATAGACATTCATCCAAATTTAAGCTGCTTTCCTAATTAAAACTATGCTTAATGTAAAAAAAAAAATTGTAAAGTACATAGAAGAATAAACAGATTTCTTTTTAAAAAGCACCATTAATTTCCTAATCAGAGCAAATATTTGTTAATCTTCAGATTTCCATTCTTTTCCCCTGAGCACTTACTCCTTCTAAGGGAGGAGAGTGAGTACTGAATCCAGAGAGGGAGAGAGTGCATGTGAAGAGCCCCAACAAGAGACCAGGAGGTGGGACCTCCAGCAGAGGATGCAGCCAACCTGCTAGAAAAGGGCGGAGGAGAAAAGGAGACGCCTACACGAGCGGCAGAACAGAGCGAGCTTGATCTGGACCAGAGTAGCCATGACTGTTACTACACAGGTAAGAGGCACTTGCTGAGTGAGATGAAGGAACTGAAAATGTAGGGGAGAGACGGCTTGACAGACACGCAAGCTCTGGAGGGGTGTGAGAAATGGGCCAAGGGCCATAGGACGATTCCAGTGCTGGAGCCAAGAAACAACTAGATTCCTCATAATCAAGATGAAACAAAGAGGGGGAATGAAAAATGCAGTGCTCTTGGAGGCATGAAGGACACAACTTGTATCAAATGACCTCATGTTTTTGTTTTGTTTTGTTTGTAGCAAACTAGGATTGAGGTCTCCTTCTATGGAGGAGGGGACAGAAAAGTAGTTAGAATTTGGGGTTAGATACACTAAGCTTGAAACATCTGCTGTAGGGATTAAGCCAGAGAATTCATAAGACATTAAATAAGAGCAGTTTCTAGCACAATTTAGGCCAGGGATGTGTCATTTCTCAGCTGCATCTGTGGAACAATGGCCGTACTTGAGCAAATTGTGTAAACTTGGCATTGGTGCACCTTCGACCTCATGACAGCAAACCTGAAAGGAAGCCCCACAGTCACTAGTGAGTTCTCCCAAGCCTGTCACCAGCTGCTTCATCTGCAAAGGATTGGACTCGACATTCCCCACACACAGCGCCGTGACTCAGCTCAAGCCGCACTAGCAACCATCATTAGCCAGGAATGTGACGTGCCTGCCACCTAAGCATGCTGTGATATTCCAATAAGCAATCTGAGGTCATGAAGAAAAGCAGAACCCAAAGCACAAAGAAAAGCTATTGTGAGAATGAAGTAGAGTCGAATCCACAGGTTCCACATCCGCAGTTTCAACCAATCATAGATCAAAAATTTGGGGTGAAAAAATTCCAGAAAGTCCCTTAAAAGCAAAGCTTGAATTTTCTGCATGCCTGCAGCTATGTACATAGCATTTACATTGTATGATATTATAAGTAATCTAGGAATGATTTAAAGTATAGACAGGTCTGTTTGTTATATACAAATACTCTGCCATTTCATATGGGGAACTTGAGCAATTGCAGATTCTGGTACCCACTGGAATCCTGGAATCAATCCCATGTGAATATCCAGATAGAGCAGGCCCTGGGGTACTGTGGATGTATCCTGAGGAGTTAAGAGGAAGGAATCTTCTGCTAATTGTTAGAATGGTATACCTTTCCCTTCTTTGGAAATGAGCCCCAGCTTTCTTGGGGACCACAACACTCCTAGCTAAAAGAATTGTATTTGCAAGACTCCTTTGCAGATGAAATGGCATGTGACATAGTTTCCAGTTAAATTATATAAGCTAAAGTTGTCGAATAGAGTTTCCAGAAAATCTCCTTAAAATGTGGGCATGGGAATAGAAGAAGGAAGAGCTCAGACTCAGCAGCCTCCTGCCCACTCACTCTTTGTCTGCCCTCTTCATTCTGCCTGGAACTTGGAAAACGTGCCAGGGAAGATGGGAGCCACTGCGGGTCTGTGGGGCAGAGAGCCAAGAGATCACTGAAGACCTGGATCCTGGCATCCCTGAGCTGCCTGCAGACTTACTGCTATCTAAGAAACATGGGGGCCTTTGTTCCTCTCAGTCAAATACAATCCCTAATCCGTACAATAGGCAACATTTCATTTCAATCAATAATCGAGAAGGTGTGTCAGAAACTTGCTTGTACTAGAGTTTCATGTAGCAAATGCCTCTTAAAAGAACCAGGCCATCCTTCAGGGGCTGGGAAATCCTTTCATAGAACTGAGCATTTTGTTTTGGGGGTGTCTGTCTTGGCTGTAAAGCGAGCTGACCTACATGCACAACATACAATAAGCATGAAGCAGCCCAACTGGTTTTATTAGTTTTCCTTGGTCTTTGGTCTAAAAAGGTTTCTTGCTGAGTTGATTTCACCCCCGATAACTTCCTTCACACTCCACTTCCTAATCGAAAAAGGCCCACATCAGGGGTAGAGAAACAGAGACCGATCCTTTCCCACCCCTCTCCTGGGACTCCTTAGCTCTTTACTGCACCGCTGGGCTGGCTTAGCAAAAGCAATTTGATGTCCAGAATTTCCTGGCAGCCTTCCACGAGTCTGTCTGCCTCATCAGAAAACTCCAATCAGTAAGTCTGTGGGCTAAAAGGAGTCTGATCTCACTGGTGGTGTTGCCACACTTTGTTCTTTTTATGATATGTTTTGTATTCACAATGGTTTTGTTCTTTTTTAGTCCTGAAAGCTGACATGAGTTTGGAAAGTGAAACGTGTTTCCCTGAATTCTGGCCCATGCTCCCTCAGGTGAATCTCTCCAAGTCAGTAACCTTAAGGTAAATCTCAGAGGAAGGCTTTTTGTATTCAATTCCAAGAGCTACCATTCCTAAAGCCTTGATTTTCAAATTGCTAGTTGCGATGTAACTTTTCTAAACTAAACCAAATGGGGAGGACCAGTACATAAAACCGATAAAAGCAAAGTTGCTCTGATGGAAGGGAAGGTGGGGTGAGGGGAAGGAAGAGGCATATGAGGGGGAGGCAGCTGAGAGCCCCTCCATATTAACCATAACCTTTCCCCTACGGGAACCCCATGGGGGATCCTCCAAAGAACCTTAGAATCGCAAAGAACACAGTTTGAAAACCATTTTGCAAATGAATCTAAAGTGTCAGGAAGATGTTCCATCGTTGTCTTTAAGCTAAAGACAACTGGAATCCAGGATATTGGGGATTTGTGATGAAAAGAGTATTTAAAACCTGCCCTCAATCTTCAAATTCTATTGATCATTTTCAAGGCTCTTGGTTTTGTTTGGGTTTGTTTTCAACAGGCTTGTAAAGGTTGTTGATGTGCCAAACCTGAACAGCCTTGGATCATTACTACAGCTCCCCAGCATTTTCCAAGTAGTAAAGAAATAAGCCTGCTAGGTAGGAAAATGACCATATTACATGACCAACAAGGAATGATTCAGAATTAGGGGCTGAATTAGGGCACACATTCTTTGGGGTGTGGTGCTGAGGCATAAAAAGTAGGTATTCCCTCTTCTGCAATGCCAGATTATATTTCTTTTATTGTTCTGGGGTTTTGCTTTGCTTTTCTCCAATATCTGCCTTCAATCTCAAAATGGAAACTTTCCTCCCATCTCTTTGAAGTTTTGTTGTTGTTTAGTCACTAAGTCATGTCTGACTCGGGACTCCATGGACAGTAGACCGCCAGACTCCTCTGGCCATGGGATTTTCCAGGTACGAATACTGGAGTGGGTTGCTTCTTCAGGGGATCTTCTCAACCCAGGACTTGAACTTGAATCTCCTCCATTGCAGACAGGTTCTTGCCACCTGGGAAGCCCATCTTGTGTGTTTAACTTTCCTCAATATACTATAAACATTCACAAGCAGATACACCTAAAAAGGGCAAAAGCCCATTTCCAATAGGAACTCAGTTTCCTTACCAGCAAAATGGGAAGATTAAATCTCCGTATTACCTACCAGATGAAATAAGGCCACAGGCAAGCATTTATCACAGTGCCCAACACATCCTAGAAATTCAATTTAAGATGTCATTTTTCTTTTGTCCTTCCTTCTAATTGCCTTCCATGGCAACATGAGAGGGTACGGGTGAAAATGTTCTGAATAATTTAGAAAACTCAGAGTCAGTGAGTGATTAGCACTCACAGGCTCAAAACTGCTGCTAAAGCTCTGTGTTGAATCACTGTGGAGCCTCTGAGCCCAGAAAGCTGAAGCTCCTTCCGTCTTCACCCTCACCAGCACTTGCTTGCTCTTTCTTTGGTTTGTGTGTCTTTGACTCACCCCTTGGGCCTGTGAGAGGGGAACTTCAACACCTGCAGTGACAAATCTGGGTTCTGCTCTAACAATAAAGTCTTCCATTTCATTCTGGAAAATATGGTTTCTTTATAAGGGTGTCCTTTGACCAACAACAGAGTTAAATGTTAGAATGAGGAAAACATCTCCCATTTCCTGCTCTGATTTGGACCCATTTTTGACAGAGCAGTGGAGACCATGACTCCAAGTGACATCACATTCAGAGTATGGTGAAGAAGTCATTTCTACTCGGGAACTCATCCTGCCATCATGAAATTTCACCACAGAGCTGTCTTTAAATTACCCTGATGGTTAGAAACTATATTGCATTCAGATTTCAGTTTTAAAAGACGTGTGGGTGTGGGTATGAGTGTATACGTGCATGCTAAGTCACTCTCTGATGTCCAGCTCTCTGAGACCCCGTTGACTATAGCCTGTTCAAGGGATTCTCCAGGAAAGAATACTGGAGCAGGTTGCCATGCCCTCCTTGACAGGATCTTCCCGTCCCAGGATGGACCCCGCATCTCTTACAACTCCTGCACTAGCAGGTGGGCTCTTTACCACTAGCACCACCTGGGAAGCCCATGAAGGCACACATGTGTGTATGTACTTATGTGAATTCACCAAGATTTTGATGGCATTTGGTGGAAGAAAGCGCCAGCTGCTGTCTGCCTTCCAACTCTTATCTCATCTTTCAATGTTTCTGACAAAGTTTCTCATGTGCCTGTTGCCCAAAACTAGAGGTAGCAGTGGGAATAGAATTCATGTATTTTGATTCTAGACACTTGACACTACTTTAATTCATGAAATAGCCCTTCAGGTCAAGTACCATTATGTCCATTTTAAGGTGAAGACACAGGTCAAATACTGCAAAATTCAACATTCGGATTAAGCTCCCAAAGAGTACAACTGTGTTTTGCTTATTTTTCTATTCAGACCTCAGTTTCTGACATGTCATGGGGACTCTCTCAGAAAGGTTGAGCTCACTATGGAGGCAAGGATGATGACTAAGAAGAGAAACTCAGGCCAAGTGTGAGATGTTGGTGAAAGAACCCAGGCTGAAGAGGGGGAGAAGTCTTTTCTATGGGCATTGTCTGGATTTCCTCAATAATAGATTATGGGGTTGCAATGAAAAGTCATTTTCAGAGTAGGAGAGAAACACACATTCTGCCAGTTGCAAGCTATATCATTTTGCCATTTCTTGAATAATCTCTTTGAGTTTTCATGTTCCATCTGAAACAGAGGTGTCAGTATTTATCTCAGACAGTCATGAGTACTGGATGAGAGTATTACATGAGACAAGTGTGGTTCTTCCTGTATGCCCAGATCTTGGCAAACAGTGAATGCTTCATAAATATTTGTTTCTTCCCTCCATTTCCTCCTACTCCAAAGCAGTCCTAGACTCTCTTTAGAAGGTGACAGGTTGTATTAGGTATCACCACAACTTCCAACATTCACAATCTCAGCATCTTTATGAAATAGAACAGTGTCTAAAAATGATGATATTTTAAAAATTCAAAATAATGAAACAAGAATATGATACAGTAGAATTACTATCTTCATTTCATGTTTTCCCCACCCCCATAATTGAAACCATTTTCAAGTTTTATTTAGTATAAAATTAATTTCACATTTCATCAAGGAACTCATGTGGATCCCAGGGTGATTCAGATTTTCCGATGCAGAAATTCATAGCATTCATTACTGGTATTTTTCAAGACAAAAGAGTATATGCCAGAGGAAACCATTTCAGTCCTGCTGTACGAGAGAAATTTAAAAACCTTTAACGTGTTACTTCCAAATTCAAGCCTAACATGAATGTTTTGTAAGAAAGCTATTTTTTAAAAAAAGTCTAGGTGAGTTACTAAGGCCCAACTTTCTCATTTCCCAAATAAAAAATACAACTTGATTTACTTTAGAAATAAACTGGTTCCCTCTTGAACTGAACTCATAATGACACTAGGCTCACTTGTTAGGGGAAAATGTACGTCGTGTAAACATGTGTGGGTGAAGCTCTGGCCACAAGAATCCAGGCAAGCTGGCCTCCTGCACCTTCCTGCTGTCACAGGCTCCCTGGGCAATCCCAGGGATGTTGTCCAGAGGTCCTCGTGATACACATGGCATCAGCTCTAGGACCCCTCTAGGCTGGATTCTGTCCCAGGCAAAGAAGAGTGGAGGCTGGGCTCTGGGACACCAGACCTATGTGTGTTAGGAAGAATTTCCTGCTTTTAGGGCTTCCCAGGTGGCACAGTGGTCAAGACTCTGCCTGCCAATGCAGGAGACACAAGAGTCCCGAGTTGGATCCCTGGGTGGGAAAGATACCCTCGAGAAGAAAATTGAAACCTGCTCCAGTATTCGTGCCTGGGAAACCCCGTGGACAGAGGAGCCTGGAGGGCTACACTTCACAGAGTCACAGAAGAATGACTAAGCACTCACACACGTCCTGCTTTTAGTCACCAGAACATAATCCAGGATCAGAATAAACAGCCAAATAGGGGCAGTGGCCAGGGAAAGGTGAGTCGGTACTTTCTGGATGCCTCCTGGACTCCCCAGTCCGGACCCCGAGATCCCTCACCTGCCGGTCCTGGAATCCACCCGTCTTCTTCCCAGGCCCTGTTCCTGGAACTCCTCTTGGCGCTCTCCAGGGCGCAATCAGCCCTCTGTTCCCCAGCACTGGGGAGATCTAACTTTTTGTTCCACAGCTTAACACTCTTAGTTCCTGGTCCCTATTTTATTTTTTTTTCAATTGAGGTAAAATTCATTTAACATAAAACCTACCATTTTTTTTTTAATTTTATTTTATTTTTAAACTTTACATAATTGTATTAGTTTTGCCAAATATCAAAATGAATCCGCCACAGGTACAATCCAGAGGCTTTTAGTAAATTTGCAGTGTTGTACAATCATCACTACTGATTAATTCCAGAACATGTTTATTAACCCGCAAAGAAATCCTGAACCCATGAAGCAGTCATTCCACATTCTCTCCTGCCCCAGCCTCTGGCAACCACTAACCTGTGCTGTCCCTGTGGATCCAGATACGTTCAGTTCAGTTATCACTCAGTCATGTCCAACTTTTTGCGATCCCATGGACTGCAGCACGCCAGGCTTCCCTGTCCATCACCAACTCCTGGGGCTTGCTCAAACTCATGTCCATCGAGTTGGTGATGCCATCAACCATCTCATTCTCTGTCATCCCCCTCTCCTCCTGCCTCCAATCTTTCCCAGCATCAGGGTCTTTTCCAATAAGTCAGTTCTTTGCATCAGGTGGCCAAAGTATTGGAGCTTCAGCTTCAGCATCAGTCCTTGCAAAGAACACCCAGGACTGATCTCCTTTAGAATGGACTGGTTGGATCTCCTTGTAGTCCAAAGGACCCTCAAGAGTCTTCTCCAACACCACAGTTCCCCCCATAAGTAGCACTCTGCCATTGGCCAAAACCATGAGAAATGAAGATTAAAATATGACCCAAGCCTTTTAAAGATATCTGAGTGTCTTCAGCAAAATGGTAAATTGCTCTCAGAATAGATTTAATATATGCTGTTATTAATATTTGATTCCCTAAACTCTGGGACACTGCAGTGAATCTGGGCTCCTGATCAATAGATCAGATGTATGCATGGACAACTACATGTGTTTTCTAAGTATGTCCCTGTGTATGTACATGTATGTTACTGCACATGTATATTCTGTTTAGACAGAAAGGCAACCTCCCCTGGTCTCTGTACTAAAAGGCTTTGCTACTATCAAATGAAGGGAAACACATGATGCTAGCTTCCAGGGAGAAAGAAGGGCTCTTGATTATAGCCAGGCTTGGTAGGAAAAATAGCACCACCTGATTTTGGCCAAGTCACCCTTGCCCATGAGTCTCATGGAATCTGTCCTCCTCTGGATGTTATGGAAGTTCAGGAGGGGAGTTGTCATGCATTGATCTGTCCAATATCTCCAAGTCCAATAAGTCTTGTCGAATTACTTTCAAAGGTCAGCTCTACTTGTTAAGATTCTTAAGGTGTCTGTTTCATTTAAATCAAGTTTTGTTTTTGTACATGTGTGTTTTTTAAGGGAGAATGGAATCTCCTGAGAGAATAATTCCATGTAAATTTGAAACATGTGCAGGCATTCAGTAGGTCAGCTCAGTAAAGATGTGTTATTATATCTCAAGTTTATAGGAATTTTATTCACAGATAAGGCCACATATGCATTGTATGATTCTCTGGTGCCTAGGTTAACAGGTTCAAGAATCTGCTTGCCATGCAGGAGACCCGGATTCAATCCCTGGTTTGGGAAGATCCTCTGGGATGGGAATGGCTACCTGCTCCAGTATTCTCGCCTGGAGAATTCCACAGACAGAAGAGCAGGGCAGGCTCTCTAGAGTGGGATGCTCAAGAATCGGATATGACTGAGTGACTAACACTTCACTTCCCGTACTGATATTGTTTAGATACAAAAAACAAAACAAAGTAAAACATTTTGGTGGTCCTTCAGAGAGGGATAAGGAAGAAAATTATATTATAGCTCAAAGAGCTAGAGCTCTTTAAGTGGGTACACTTATGAAATATCTCAATGTGGCAACATATTTGTTATCAAAAAAGTGGAAGAGATACAAAGTCTGTGTGGACCACACTGCTTTTCAGTACCTTGACCTGTTTTGCTTTATCTAAGAATGAGAGATTTAGAGACAAGGTTCACACAGCTAATATGATTTTCTGCATTTAAAGTTAAACATATGAACTGTATTTTAGAGTTTTCCCTGATGGTCCAGTGGTTAAGAATCCTCCTGCCAATGCAGGAGACATGCGTTCAATCCCTGGTCCAGGAAAATCTCACAGGCCACTGAGCAACTAAGCCCATGTGTCACAACCACTCAAGCCTGCCTGCCCAAGAGCCCATGCTCTGCGACAAGAGAAACCACTGCAATGAGAACCACTTGCACTGCAAAGAAGAGCCCCCACTCGCCACAGCTACAGAAAACCCAAGCACAGCAGTGAAGATCCAAAAATAAGTAAACAAAAAATATTAAAAATCAACTCTATTTTTATTTATATTAAATAAATTTTATTTATATTTAAATAAATTAATATGTTTAAATAAATATATTCATATTTAAATAAATTGTTTACATTTAAATATATTATCTAATTTATTTTAATTAGATAAAGTATTATCTAATTTATTTTTAATTAATTTTAATTAATTAAATCAAAATTTTAATTAATAAATAAAATTAATTAATTTTAATTAGATAAATTATTATCTAATTTATTTTTCTGGGCTCCAAAATCACTACAGATGGTGACTGCAGCCATGAAATTAAAAGACGCTTACTCCTTGGAAGGAAAGTTATGACCAACCTAGATAGCATATTCAAAAGCAGACATTATTTTGCCAACAAAGGTTCATCTAGTCAAGGCTATGGTTTTTCCTGTGGTCATGTACGGATGTGAGAGTTGGACTGTGAAGAAGGCTGAGCACCGAAGAATTGATGCTTTTGAACTGTGGTGTTAGAGAAGACTCTTGAGAGTCCCTTGGACTGCAAGGAGATCCAACCTGTCCATTCTGAAGGAGATCAGCCCTGGGCTTTCTTTGGAAGGAATGATGCTAAAGCTGAAACTCCAGTCCTTTGGCCACCTCATGAGAAGAGTTGAATCATTGGAAAAGACTCTGACGCTGGGAGGGATTGGGGGCAAGAGGAGAAGGGGACAACAGAGGATGAGATGGCTGGATGGCATCACTGACTCGATGGACGTTGAGTCTGAGTGAACTCCGGGAGTTGGTGATGGACAGGGAGGCCTGGAGTGCTGCGATTCATGGGGTCGCAAAGAGCTGGACACGACTGAGCGACTGATCTGATCTGATATTATCTAATATATTTATATTAAATAAACTTATTTTATTTATATTTTAGAAAACTGTATTTTATATGCTGTTTATAATTACTGCTTCCTCTTCTGTTTCCAAAAATTGCTAAATCACCTATGTCAATATAATGAGAGAAAGAAGTGGGAATAAGAAGGAAAAGAAAACTAACCTTTATTGACTATCTTGTCCTCCCTATAAGTTTTAAACTATTTGGTCTTGTTTTTTTCCTTACAACTACCACGTGGAGCAGGTAAGATTATCTCCATTTTACAGATGAGAAAACTGAGATTTGGAGAGATTGGGTGACCCATTTGAGCACACAGAGCAACTAAGCACTAGAGCTAGAATTTGAAGTCAGGCTGACCTGACTTTAAGAATCACATGAGGCTGTTGGTATTAGGCTGTGCTGTGTTTGGTTGCTCAGTCATGTCTGACTCTTCGCAACCCCATGGTCTGTAGCCTGCCAGGCTCCTTTGTCCATGGGGATTCTCCAGGCAAGAATATAGGCAAAAATACCTGGGAAGCCCTGGTATTAGCCTAAAAGTTCCCAAATACAGAGTGAGAAACCCATTGGAAGGGTTGGACCTTCTTGCTTCTACTCCAAACTCTGCCACATTCTTGGTAATGTTATGAGAGAACCAAGAATTCTCTGGGCTTCACTTTCCCCACTGGTGATTTGGAAAAACACTGCCTGCCCATTCTGCCACTTAGGGATGTCATGAACATCAAATAGTTGAGACTATTTGACTAACATCAAATAGGTAAGACTTTGAAATATAAGTGTTTTCTAATATGATTTAGTGATCTATATATCTCCCCAAAGTGGGATAAACAGGACAATCCTTTGGAGTATGAGGAGAAATCAATCATTCAAACTTTCATTTATATTTAATTTTACTTTAAAAGAAGAAAAAATAGACATATTAATAATAGTAGCTGTAGACAGTTTATCAATAAATTCTCAGATATTAGGAATGAATGTTCAAAAGATGTTTACTGATTAGGTGCATGATCAAAATGTTTGAAGACCACAAATCTTTACAACAAAAATAATTTTGTTTGATCACATATACATATATACTTAAATAATATATTTAGATTACTTGCTTTTGAACTTTATAAGAAGAGTATAATATTATAAAAAGTCATTTGGGACTAGTTTTCATTTAACACTATATTGAATGAAATCCATATTGCTGGGGTGGTTGTAAGTCACTCCGCTTCACTGATGGGTAATATTCCATTGTGTGATTATATCATACTTTCTCTATCTATTTCCTTAGGGATAGGGATTTGGATTATTCATAGTTCTTTGCTACTAAGAACAACACTTCTTTGAACACTCTTATACGTGTCTCTTGGGGCTCTCATATACAAATTTCCTTTAGGAATATAACAAAAAGTAAAAATCTGGGCTTGCCAGTGAAAGTTCAATTTAACAGAATAAAACTAAATTATTTGCCAAAATAGTTGCACCAATGGGTCACTTTCTTAACCAATTGACTCATCTTTCTTATATGGGAAATCTGACTAAAATGACTGTCTTTCAGGGACCTATGCTGCTGCTGCTGCTAAGTCGCTTCAGTCATGTCTGACTCTGTGCGACCCCATAGACGGCAGCCCGCCAGGCTCCCCCGTCCCTGGGATTCTCCAGGCAAGAACACTGGAGTGGGTTGCCATTTCCTTCTCTAATGCATGAAAGTGGAAAGTGAAAGTGAAGTCGCTCAGTCATGTCTGACTCTTAGCGACCCCATGGACTGCAGCCCACCAGGCTTCTCCATCCATGGGATTTTCCAGGCAAGAGTACTGGAGTGGGGTGCCACTGCCTTCTCCGAGGTTGCTAAAGAAGAAAGTACTGAACACCCTTCCTAGAAAACAAAAGACTGTCAATAAATTAACACTTAAATCTCTCCCAGTTACCTTAAGCGCATGCCTCAGGAAGATCTTTTGCATCTATAAAATGAAGCAACAGGATGGGAGGAGCTCCAAAGCCTTGGCAGCTCTGACGCATTGTGCGGTAGTGAAATAAATGCTGGGCTAGTAGCCTCTCACTGCAGGTTCCAGAGGCTTAAGTTCACAACAGGATACACTTTCTCACCACCCTAGTATTTCTCCTCTAATCTTTGGAGCACATGCTCCTTGGAATTCCTGCAAAATTGGATGACAGTTGGCAGGTTCTTGATGCTATATAATGGTTGAAATTACAATGGGAAGGGAATAACACAAATGATGAAATCGTACTTAAAGTGTGTTAGTCGCTCAGTTGTGTCCTCTCTTTGCAATCCAATGGACTGTGTCCCACCAGATTCCTCCGTCCATGGGGTTTTCCAGGCAAGAATATGGGAGTGGCTTGCCATTCCCTTTTCAAGGGATCTTCCTGACCTAGGGATTGAACCTGGTTCTCCTGCATTGAGGATGGATTCTTTGCTGTCTGAGCCACCAGGGAAGCCCAAATCGTACTTAGAATGAAACCTAGACTCTCTACCAAGGCCATGCCTGACCCATCCTTGCTGACTCCTACCTTGTTCTTCCAAAGCAGTTCACCTCTTTGTTCTCCAGGCCATGTCCCGTTGGTCTTGTTCAGTTCCCAGAACAGTAATGCCTGCCTCAGGTGATGTTGCTGCACAGGCCACTCTTTCTGCTCATAAGGCTGACCCCTTACTCTTCCATGGCTGGCTCTTTCACATGCTTTAGCTCTCTGTTCAAGTTGCCTGTTCAAAAAGCATTCTCTGTCCTACCTGGGACACAGTTTCACTCTTACTCCAAATATCAGTCTCTGCATTTGGAATCTTTTTAACATTTGACTAAATTTATGGTGATTATATATACTTATCTGTCTACTTTTATTTTGAGTCTGTCTTTCCCACTAAAATGTTAGCTCTGTCAGGGCAGAGACCGTCTGCCATTCTTGTGCTGTGCAGCCTCTAACAGTGTGCAAAATGTTTGTTGAATGAATGGATATATCGAGGGTCCACTAGGCATCAGGTTTTATGTAAGCCTCTCTACACAAGCAACTATGTTCATCCTCTCAACAGCCCTGTGACACAGCTATTGCTAACCCTTTCTAGAGAGTAAAGGAACAGGCTTATAAAGGCCAAGTAACGTCTCCAAAGGCTCACATCTACAGAGTAACGGAGCTGGGATTTGAACACAGATCTGACTTCAAAGTCTGTGCACATTCTACTAAATCATGAAAACCATAGGCAAAGGTATTTAAGGAATCCAGCTGATGCTGGATGCCCTTTTCTAATGACCAGCCTAGAGTTTCCCTGGGGATTTTTCACTTTCTATGCTAAATCTCAGAGCTGTTGTTTTACAGTATTGCACAACACACTGGTGGAAAGTATCACCTGACTTCTTTATCTGTTAACCAAATATAAGAATAGCTATTTGGCCAAACTTATGCTATTGTTCCTCATCTATCACACTACAGCATTACTTATCAATGGAAAAGCATGTTCCCGAAATGTCACAGCAGGATTTTTAAAGCTAAGTAGACCCATAAATCATTCTTCTAAAATCAACAAAGCTGACCTCTTTCTTAACACTCAGTTTTTTAATCTGTAAATTATTTAGGTTGCACGATTTCTTTTTACCAAAGCTTAAATAATAATAAAAAAACCTATTTTTGTTTCTTTGTATATTTCCATAAATGCTTAGAAAATAGCACTCTTCAGAAACATAGGTCACATTTATATTTTCAATAAATGGATTAAAAGAATAGGTTTCCTAGGACCACTAGATGTACTATGCTCCCACTCAAGGGACCCAAATGCCAAAGGAAAATTGTTAGAATATAAGTAACTTCCAAATTTTCAGGTAATAGTGACACAATTGGAAAAGACTAAAGAACCATACAACTCTCTGCCAACCACAGGCCTCATTTCTCTTAAAATTTAATTAAAGATTGTGTTGCCCAGAAACTCTTGTCTTTACTAGTCCCAATTTGTGCTGTCCAATCCCATTCTCAACACTTACACACGACACACGTTATCATATTAGTAACTCCTGATTTAGTTGCTTCATTGTGTTTTTGTTCCAAAAATTTGCTGCATGAATAAAAGTTAGTCTTGTAATATTTAGATGGCAGCCATTTCAAAGACAGAGACAATACCTTCTAAGTCTTTCGTACACCTGTGTGTGCATGCATTCATAATTCTATCCCTCCATCCACACAGCAGATCCCTCAGAGCAATTTTTAGGCTTTAGAAATAGTGCTAGGCCATAAAAAGGAATGCATCTGAGTCATTTCTAGTGAGGTGGATGAACCTAGAGCCTATTATACAGACTGAAATGAGTCAGAAAGAGAAAAACGAACATTGTATACGAACGTATATATACACGGAGTCTAGAAAGATGGAACCAATGAACCTATTTGCAGGGCAGCAATGGAGATATAGACATAGAGAACAGACTTATGGACATGGGACGGGGAGTGGGCAGGAAGGAGAGGACGGGACAAACGGAGAGCGTTGCATGGTAACGTATACACTACCATATGTAGTAGACAGCCAATGGGAATTTGCTGTATGACTCAGGGAAATCAGACCAGGGCTCTGTAACAACCTAGGGACATGGGGAGGGGTGAGAGGTGGGAGGGAGGTTCAAGAGGGAGAGGACATATGTGTACCTATGACTGGTTCATATTGAGGTATGGGAGAAACCAACGCAATATTGTAAAACAATTATCCTTCAATTAAAAATAATTTTTTAAAAAAGAAAAACAAATCTTGCTAGGGCCACCTGGGGAGAGAAAATGGAAGCACGTACATGCAATCTGACCTCAGTCAAAATGAAGAGGTGCTGACTCAATATGTACAGAAAAAAATACAGCAAAATGTTGACACCGGTTGTATAATTAAGGTGAAGAGTTCCTTTACTGATTTTTCTATATTTTCAATAAGAATATGTGTTTATTTTGTATCAGGGAAAAGCTATTTTAAACAAATCTAATCAGCAGTCAACCTTACAAAACAAAGAGGCAGATAGAAATGTAGTGAACAAGCCTAAGTCAGATAGGACTCAGGTTTAAATTTGAGTTGGGACTTTGCCCCTTACCAACTGTGTGAACTTTTCAAAGCTTGGTGTCTTTGTCTATAAACTGAAAATTAAAATATCTTCTTCAGTGAGTGGTTCTGAGGATTATATGAGATAATGTGACTGAAAATGCTTTACAGGGCTGTAAAAGGCATTAAGTAATGAAAGGTATTATTAATTATATTGTGAATTGGGTCTAATTTCAATTGGCCAGTGCTGGAAGTCAGGCCTATTGCAGACACCACTAAGCATATTATGGGATTAGGAGGCTCAAGGCCAATTATTCACAACAGTGGTTTAAATGTTTGGTTCTGCCTGTCCTATGGCTATCACAATTTGCTCCAGATGAGTGAATGTAAAAAAGTCTTACCAATCCAAATGCCCTTCCTACTTGCAGTGAAGACCCATGCATTGGGGACCACAGAGAGAGTGGGTTAACAGATCACTTGGGTTCATGCTTCTTTCATCTTCTTCTTGGATGGGATAACATTGCAAAGACCTATTCTGACTTTTTTTTCACAAGTCAGGGAAACTATAGGAAACAAGTTGATTTCTTTTTCCTATTCAAGAAAGAAAAAGAGCAGTGGAGTTCTGTCTAGATCTAAGACGGCAAATTTTGGTTGAAAGGAGAACAAGTTGCATTTCTACTCTAAACAAGTCTCAGCTCCTTAATATCTTATATTCTCCCTCTTCCAAAACTCTATTAGTAGTTCTGGAATTTACTGTGTCTTCTACAAAGCTCTGAGGGGAATATTCACTTCACAAGTCACTTACCTAAGGATGGAAATCAAATCCCTTACAGCATCACTAATGCATTTCCCCTCATTCTAATTTCTCAGCACCACACAATAGAGAAAGTGATTTTCTGAAGTAATCTGACAAAGGCTTGATAAAGCCATGACTGGCCTAAGAACTACAAAGTAAATCACTAGACATAAAGCACTCCCATCTCCTTTGAACCTCAAGTTTTCAAGCGTTTTCTCTGTCTCTCTCTCTCTCTGTCATTAACTGGAAAGATTACAGCTGTTGGAGTCAAATTTACCTTGGGTTCAAGTCCTGGTGACCCCACTTACAAGGTTCATGGGCTTCGGTAAGTCAGTTGATCTCTTCATGCCGTAAGAATACCTAACTTGCAAAACTATTATGAGGATTAATAAAATGAGATGATTGTAAAGCATCAAGCACAATGCCTTGCACACAATCAAGCTCAATAAATACTAATTTCTGGGAAGCCTGGAGTGCTGCAGTCCATGGGGTTGCAAAGAGTTGGCTACAACCTAGCAACTGAACAATAACAACAACAACAAATACTAATTTCTATCTCTCCCTCTTTTGCCTACTTCGTGCTGGTTTGAGTGCAGCATATGTCTTGATTGTACATTCATCACAAATTCCTGGACCTCAAGCACATCAGATGTTTCAAGTATTCAGAGGTAATAAACTGTAGGAAACCCCCAGGGCTGTGAGAAGCCTGACTTCCCAACTCCTGAAGCAGACCACCTACTGCTGCCTGAAGCAGCCACCCCGTGAGGGGAACAGCTGCCAGACACAGGGACAGGGGACAGAGGCCTCCATCTGCACCTCCACCCTCTTGCCTCTGTGCACAGAGGGCAGCCGCAGTCCTGCAGGAGACGCCAGGAGGAGATTTCAGTGTTTCAGATGACAGATCAGTCTGTGCTCTCTGACCCAGATTAGACCCGACTCAGAACCAGCCCATCCACCTATGTCACCAGCAAATGATTTTAATTCACTCCCGGGAGACTGCAGGGACTGCTTGGACCAATAGTGCATGTAATCTGGCTGAGCTCTGCAGTGAGCACTCGTAAGGCTGTGGGTTTCACATGTTCCACTAATATTTCACAGGCCTGTCAGCCTCAGCTTGTCCACGGGAGCCAGGCTATGCATTCAGCACGCTGTGTCCCCGGACAGTTGTGAGAGAGAGAGGCAAGGGGGGGATAGGACATGACCCTCCCCCTCCCCCCCAGACAAGAGAAGAAAAGAAAACACACTTAGGACCTAACACAGCAGTTCTCAGAGCGTGGCCCCCAGGCCAGCAGCGGCGGCGGCAGCAGCACAGAGAGCCTGTTACAAAGGCAAATTCTCAAGTCCTGCCCTGGTCCCGCTGAATCAGAACCTCTGGGGGTAGGGTCCAGCAATTCATGTTTTCACCAAACCTCCTGTAAACCTGGAGCAGGTTATAGTTTGATAACCATTTACCCAGCTAAACAATGTACAGGTAGACTAAAAGTCTAAAAATTCACAGAGAAAAGCAAGAATCCAGGAGGGTGCAATTATGATAAAGGAGAAAACCTCTGGGTTTGATCAGGAGGCTTTCATTTGAATTTCACCTCCCATGATTGCTCATTGTGTGATTTTGGGCAAGTTGCTTAACTTTTCTGAACTTCAGTTTCCCTGTGTGCGAAATGAAGGTAATTAGATCTCACCTGCAGAGCTGAGGGATAAGATACTCCCTGTGGCTGGCCTAGGAGCTGTAAGCTTGTTCTTTTCTCTACTACACCATACAGCTTCCCCTGCTGCCTTCAGAACAGGATTTCTCAACCTTGGTACCATTAATATTTGAGTATGATTGTTCTTTGTTGTGGAGGGCTCTCCTGTGCATTGTAGAATCTTCAGTAGCATCCCTGGTCTCCATCTACTAGTTGCTGGTAGCTGCCCCCAATTTTGACCAAAAAAAATGTCTCCAGGCACTTCCAAGTGTTGTCTGCAGGGCCAAATTGCCACTGGTTGAGGACCATTGCATTAGAGTGTTGGGATACGGCATAAGTAAAAAGCAAGAGTATTGTGTTCAGTTAGACCTAAGATCTATATGCCAGTTTGCCTACCAACTAGCTATCTGACTTCAGGTAAGTTTAGTAATCTGTCTGAGCTTTGGTTTCCTCACCTGCAGAATGGCGGTTAGAACATCCACTTCATACTGGGCGGGTAGCGGGGTGGTGGTGGACAAGATTGAAAAGTTATCAAATACAAGATTCTCAACAAATTTGCAACTCACAGGGAGAATCTGCCTGTGCTTTTGACTTGACTACTATAGGGCAGAGATGAACTTTTAATGACTCTTCCTAAATTACAAGGGAAGAGCAGCCAGGGTCATGAAATAAAATGAAGGCAAGATAAGTTCAAAAAGAAGGGCCAAGTCTTCACCCTGTTGAGCTTGGTATGACAAGATACCTCTCTTCCAGAAAAGAAAGAACAGGCAAGTCTTTGACAGGTCACATGACAGCCCATTTCCCCAAGTTCTCATTCTGAAGTTCAGCCCCAAGTCAGTATTGGAGCATCATATGCTTGCCATTCCCATCAGCATGGCACAATGAGAGGCAGTGAAGAAAAGGAGTGATAAGAACCTGGGGTCTGATTCACACAGACCTGAGTTCAAATCCTAGGTCTGCACATACTGGTTCTATAAGCTTGGCCAAGCTCTATACAGGCAGCAAAAACAAGAACGGGAGCTGACTGTGGCTCAGATCATGAACTCCTTCTTGCAAAATTCAGACTTAAATTGAAGAAAGTAGGGAAAACCACTAGACCATTTAGGTATGACCTAAATCAAATCCCTTTTGATCATACAGTGGAAGTGACAAATAGATTCAAGGGATTAGATCTGATAGACAGAGTACTTGAAGAACTATGAATGGAAGTTTGTGACATGGTACAGGAGGCAGTGATTAAGACCGACCCCAAGAAAAAGAAATGAAAAAAGGCAAAATGGTTGTCTGAGGAGGCCTTACAAATAGCTGAGAAAAGAAGAGAAAGACAAAGGAGTAAAGGAAAGATACACCATTTGAATGAGTTCCAGTGAATAGCAAGGAGAGATAAGAAAGCCTTCCTCGGTGATCTATGCAAAGAAATAGAGGAAAACAATAGAATGGGAAAGGCTAGAGAACTCATCAAGAAAATTAGATACCAAGGGAAATTTTCATGCAAAAATGGGCACAATAAAGGACAGAAATGGTATGGACCTAACAGAAGCAGAAGATATTAAAAGAGGTGGCAAGAATACACAGAAGAACTATATTAAAAAAAGATCTTCATGACCCAGATAATCATAATGGTGTGATCACTCATCTAGAGCCAGACATCCCGGAATGTGAAGTCAAGTGGGCCTTAGAAAGCATCACGATGAACAAAGCTAGGGGAGGTGATGGAATTCCAGTTGAGCTATTTCAAATCCTAAAAAATAATGCTGTGAAAGTGGTGCACTCAATATGCCAGCAAATTTGGAAAACTCAGCAGTGGCCACAGGACTGGAAAAGGTCGATTTTCATCCCAATCCCAAAGAAAGGCAATACCAAAGAATGCTCAAACTACTGCACAATTGTACTCAACTCACACACTAGCAAAGTAATGCTCGAAATTCTCCAAGCCAGGCTTCAACATTATATGAACCATGATGTTTAAGCTGGATTTAGAAAAGGCAGAGGCACCAGAGATCAAATTGCCAACATCTGTTGGATCATTGAAAAAGCAAGAGAATTCCAGAAAAATATCCACTTCTGCTTTATTGATTGTGCCAAAGCCTTTGACTGTGTGGATCACAACAAACCGTGAAAAATTCTAAAAGAGATGGGAATACCAGACCACCTTACCTGCCTCCTGAGAAATCTGTATGCAGGTCAAGAAGCAACAGTTATAACTGGACATGGAAGAACAGCCTGGTTCCAAATTGGGAAAGGAGTACATCAAGGTTTTACATTGTTACCCTGCTTATTTAACTTATATGCAGAGTCTATCACACAAAATGCTGGGCTGGATGAAGCACAAGCTGGAATCAAGACTGCTGGGAGAAATATCAATAACTTCAGATACGCAGGTGACACCACCCTTATGGCAGAAAGTGAAGAAGAACTAAAGAACCTCTTTATGAAAGTGAAAGAGGAGAGTGAAAAAGTTGGCTTAAAACTCAGCATTCAGAAAACTAAGATCATGGCATCCAGTCTCATCACTTCATGGCAAATAGATGGGGAAACAATGGAAACAGTGAGAGACTTTATTTTTGGGGGGTTCCAAAATCACTGCAGATGGTGACTGCAGCCATGAAATTAAGACACTTGCTTCTTGGAAGAAAAGCCATGACCAACCTAGACAGCACATTAAAAAGCAGACATTACTTTGCCAACAAAGGTTCATCTAGTCAAAGCTATGATTTTTCCAGGAGTCATGTATGGATGTGAGAGGTGGACTACAAAGAAGGCTGAGTGCCGAAGAATTGATGCTTTTGAACTGTGGTGTTGGAGAAGACTCTTGAGAGTCCCTTGGACTGCTAGAAGATCCAACCAGTCAATATTAAATGAAATCAGTCATGAATACTCATTGGAAGGACTGATGCTAAAGCTGAAACTCCAATACTTTGACCACCTCATGCGAAGAACTGACTCCTTGGAAAAGATCCTGATACTGAGAGAGATTGAAGGCAGGAGGAGAAGGGGATGACAGAGGATGAGACGGTTGGATGGCATCACCAACTCTATGGACACGAGTCAGCAAGCTCCAGGAGTTGGTGATGGACAGGAAAGCCTGGCGTGCTGCAGTCTACGGGATTGCAAAGAGTTGGACATGAATGAGTGACTGAACTGAACGGAACCTCAATTTCCTTATCATTAAAGTGAGGAGACAAAAAGTAACCATCAGCTGGGGGCTTAGCCAAAAGGTATATGAGTTCTTGTGTGTGTAACACTTAGTACAGTGCTTGAAAATTATCATAGCATTATTGTATCAGAAGCACAGGAACCATGAACTTTGCAATGTCATTTCACTGGCTAGGCTCAGGACAAGCATGCATGATAAAGCTGAAAACAATGATCACAACAATGATACATTTTAGAACCTTGAAAACCTGGTTCTGCATTTCAATTTCCATCATTCAGTCCTTTAAAAATCATTCTGAATCTAGTAGCTGTCCATACAGAAGGGTTGTAGCTTTCACCTAGCTCTGAAAGTTTAAGTACCACAGCTTTAAAGGAACACTTTCCTTAATACCTGTAGACTTGCATGTTTGTGTGTGTGTGTGTATACAGAGTGAAAGAGAACATGAGAAAGAGAGTCTTCGCAAATCCATCAGTTGGAATCTCTCACTTCTAAGATAGGGAACCTCTCTCCATAGTTCATCATTTGGGGACCACTGACAGCAGTGTAGCTGGGGCATTACCTACATGACTCATTTTATCCTCGCAACCACCTATTAAGGTAACTATTACTATCTCCTCATTTTAAAGATGCAGAGGGAATTCGCTGGTGGTTCAGTGGCTAGAACTTGGAGCTTTCATTGCCAGGGACTGAGGTTCAATCCCTGGTTGGGGAACTAAGATCCTGCAAACCAAGTAATATAACCAAATAAAAAAAAAGTAAAATTGAGGCTTATGGGACTGATCATATCTCTATTATAATCAGCAGACACACAACTGGTCTAAATCTTTCTTCCTAATCCTTAGAGAGATTTTACAACCAGGCTTTGTCATCTAATCTTTGTCATCATCTAACGCTTTCCACAGGCAGAAGAATTATCTTCCCCTGCATTAAGCTCAAGTTGCTCTGAGACCTAATTTAGGGAGGTGAGTGAAACTGGACTGAAGCCAGGGTCATGGGCTAGATTTATGGTCTCCTCCAAACATCTTTACATCCAGGCCAGATACAGCCCCAGGGAAAGAAAGTCAGAGAGGTACAATGCAGTGTTCTTAATTTCTGCAGCAGGATGGAACTTCCAAGCTAGATTATGCCTGAACGGCAGCTGGTAAACACCTGTCTGAATCTCAGTCGTATCTGGTACCATTCTGAGGAGTTGATGTCCTCCTTTTCTTTACGAGGTTACAAAATTTCACTGGTTCACACACTCTTCATTTTCTGAATCCCAGTTGATCACAAATTTGATGCCTCTGAAATCTGTCCGTTTATTTTGGGTCTGCAGTGACTGAGCCATCAACAGCCTCTGGACTTCTTAGGTGGTTCTTCAGACATAGTTGCACTTCGCTGTCCTCCTAAATTCTTTAAAGTTTAGACACTGAGGACAGTAAACCAGGTTCTGAAAAAAAAATCCCACTGTGGGCTCCTTCCTCTGCGGCTTCTTGCAACCCTCTTAGTAGTCTTGTTGAACGACTCTTACTAGGTTGGTAATCTCATTGTCCTGATTAAATAATGGCAAGTGATAATTTTTAAAGGTCTCTTCTAATTTATTTTGATGATGTTTACACTTAAGTCCCTTCCAGTTCCTTTTTTTTCACAAAGATTTTTTAAAAAAATCTCCTCTCCAATCTGCTCTGGTGTCAGTCCATCTGAAACCACTTGGAACATGTTGTTAGGAAGATGCTTAGTCGAGAACACCATTGAGGGAGGAGGGTAATGTGCTTAGGAGACTGTTAGGATCAGCTTGATCAGCTTATAAAGCAAAAACAGTCTGGGAATCACTTTTACCATAGAACTTTCACTTCTTTTAGGTTTAGTCCAAAAGGAAGATCCTTCCTTCTGTCATTGGAAGAATCCAAATAATAAGCATGGTTTGTAACTAAATTCGTGAAGTTTAATTCCTAAGGCATGTGTGACATTGGCTCTTGAGTCCCAGTGCTCACTCAGTGAAGTCGCTCAGTCGTGTCCGACTCTTTGCAACTCTGTGGACTGAGGCCTACCAGGCTCCTCCATCCATGAGATTTTCCAGGCAAGAGTACTGGAGTGGGTTGCCATTTCCTTCTCCAGGGATCTTCCTGACCCAGGGATTGAACCTGGGTCCCTGCATTATAGGCAGACTCTTTTATACCATCTGGGGCGTCAGGGAAGTCCAGTGCTCACTAGGCAGTGGGAAATAATGCAGAGGGATTGAGGGAAGCGGCTTATATTAATCCTTAATCTAGTAAAACTCCATTTCATGCTGGAACAAATTTGTCTCCAAGGTTTTGAGCAACATTTGGTCTTACCATCTTCACCTCTTTCTGAAGCATCTAGACGGCTGGATTCCAGGCTAACTGGGAATGAAACAAAAGCTGAAATCTTACTGCCAGAAAACCTATTTATTTTTATTTGAAGGACTTAAAAATCATATCTGAGAGGAAGTGTGGTCTAATTGTTAAAATTGTAGGGGATCCCTATTGTCCTGAGTTCTAGTCTCTTTTACTACTAGCAACTAATCCTATAAGAACTTTGGTGATTTAATTTAAACTAAAGGTATCCTTGTTTTCCTGGACCCTAGAATCAAAGATGTTAATTGTGTATAATAAGCATCTGAAATAGAGAATTTTATCCTGAGCAAGAGCTAGAATTTATGATCAAATTTGGCCAACAAAGAGGATCAACAGGTATTACTTTTAGGGAGCCAGCACCACCATTGTGTATTTGCAAAATTTCTACCTGGCACCCAGGAATTAATGATAAAAGTCTTCAAAGGCAATAATGAGAATTAGTGCACAATGTCCATCACTTTGAAAAGCCCATTAGAATTTGTATGTTTGTGCTGGTTAAGACCACAAAGGGGCTTCTCCAATGGCTCAGCAGGAAAGAATCTGCATGCAATGCAGAAGCCACGGGAGACACAGGTTTAATCCCTGGGTTGGGAAAATCTCCTGGAGGAGGAAATGACAACCCACTCCAGTATTCTTGCCTGGGGAATCCCATGGACAGAAGAGCCTTGCGGGTTACGGTCCGTAGGTTTGCAGAGTCAGACACAACTGAGCGTGTGCACAGGAAGACCATACAAGCACACTATCTAAAACACTCACTCTCTTTGAATTTAGCTGGAGAAACATAACACACCTGGTAACACTTGGCATATTCTGAGCAGAAGCTCTGATAGGCAGTCTTTAATGAATGAAAATCCAAAAATGAATTTCTATTATTAATTGAAGTTTGTTTGCTAGACCAAAGTGTTTAAAATATGGGGTCTATGAATTTAAAAAAAGATTAAAAAAAAAGAGTACTTGGTGGAGATGCTTGTTCATTGGACCACTGAGTGGTTGGTTTGTCTTGAGGAGGATGGGCAAAGTAGGTGAAGAACTAAGTGAGTGTATAAAGGAAACAGAGTAGCCAGCAAGCAATCCACAATAAATTAAGGGTAATAGATTATAGCACTAGCTGATGTTTGGAGGAGTTTTTGTTGTAATATTAATTATTTGGTCAAACTCGGGGAGATGGTAAGGGACAGGGAGGCCTGGTGTGTTGCAGTCTATGGGGTTGCAAAGAGTCGGACCTGACTTGGTGACTGAACAACAAAGGCTTCCTTCACTTACCACTTTTTCTGCAACTCAACTACAGGGTGGGAAATAATTTTTCTCTAAATAGTATTTCAGGGTGTGATACACTAGGTATTTCCTGGGCATCTTTAGGTGTGTTCTACTTCCAAGAATATGAGCCTCTGAAATGCTGATTGCTTACAACTTCATAGTTTCCATAGTAGCATTTGGAAGGCATTCTTTTTATGTAAATTTCTTCCCAATAAGACATGAACAATACCTTGCTACCAAGTTATGAGCATCAGTCTACTTGATGCAGGATGTATGTACAGGACATACATTACTACTTAACACAGATTTCACAGGCACAATTTTACCAAAAGATACACTACATCCCCTAGTAGCCCAGGGAGTTCAGTTCAGTTCAGTCCCTCAGTTGTGTCCAACTCTTTGCGACCCCATGGACTGCAGCATGCTAGGCTTCCCGTCTTTCACCAACTCCCGGAGCTTGCTCAGACTCAAGTCCATTGAGTCAGTGATGCCATCCAACCATCTCATCCTCTGTCATCCCCTTCTCCTGCCTTCAATCTCTCCCAGCCTCAGGGTCTTTTCCAAGGAGTCAGTTCTTCGCATCAGGTGGTCAAAGTATTGGAGCTTCAGCTTTAGCATCAGTCCTTCCAATGAATATTCAGGACTGATTTCCTTTAGGATTGACTTCTTGGATCTCCCTGCAGTCCCAGGGACTCTCAAGAGTCTTCTCCAACACCACAGTTCAAAAGCATCAATTCTTCAGCACTCAGCCTTCTTTATAGTCCAACTCTTACATCCATACATGACTACTGGAAAAACCATAGCTTTGACTAGACAGACCTTTGTTGGCAAAGTAATGTCTCTGCTTCTTAATATGCTGTCTAGGTTGGTCATAGCTTTTCTTCCAAGAAGCAACCGTCTTTTAATTTCATGGCTGCAGTCACCATCTGCAGTGATTTTGGAGCCCCCCAAAATAGTCTCTCACTATTTCCATTGTTTCCCCATCTATTTGCCATGAATTGATGGGGCCAGATGCCATGATTGTAGTTTTCTGAATGTTGAGTTTTAAGCCAACTTTTTCACTTTCCTCTTTTACTTTCATCAAAAAGCTCTTTAGTTCTTCTTCACTTTCTGCCATAAGGGTGGTGTCATCTGAATATCTGAGGTTATTGGTATTTCTCCTGGCAATCTTGATTCCAGCTTGTGCTTCATCCAGCATGGCATTTCGCATGATGCACTCTGCGTATAAGTTAAAACTAAGCAGGGTGACAATACACAGCCTTGATGTACTCTTTTCCTGATTTGGAACCGGTCCATTGTTCCATGTCCAGTTGTAACTGTTGCTTCTTGATCTGATTTCTCATACAGATTTCTCAGGAGGCAGGTAAGGAGGTCTGGTATTCCCATCTCTTGAAGCGCAAGGAGAAGGCCAGCATATGCTCAGCTCAGTCTGTGGATGACTGTTCTCTCTGCAGCATACATGCCAGACAGAGATAATCAATCATAGATACTTTCTCAGTAAGCATCTTTCTCAACTCAGCATTCCAGGCACTACTGCTGCTGCTACTAAGTCGCTTCAGTCCTGTCCAACTCTGTGCGACCCCATAGACTGGCAGCCCACCAGACTCCTCCGTCCCTGGGATTCTCCAGGCAAGAACACTGGAGTGGATTGCCATTTCCTTCTCCAATGCATGAAAGTGAAAAGTGAAAGCGAAGTCACTCAGTTGTGTCCGACTTGTAGCGATCCCATGGACTGCAGCCTACCAGGCTCCTCCACCCATGGGATTTTCCAGGCAAGAGTACTGGAGTGGGTGCCATTGCCTTCTCTGCCAGGCACTACTACTAATTGACCAAATCTGGCATAAATTCTATTGGCCTATCCATCCTTAGAACAAAGAGGACACATGAATTTAAGCTATCACTCTTGGGAGATAACTTAAATTTATCTCCCAAGGTAAGGCATAGGAGGAAGAGCATTTCAAATCCCAGCTCTGTCCCTCAATGGGTTCTGTGTGTTTGGGCAAGTTACTTTGCCTCTTTGGGTCTTGGTTTTGTTCTTTCTTCGTCGTGAAGTTACTCAGTCGTGTCCGACTCTTCATGACCCCATGGACTGTAGCCCACCAGGCTCCTCCATCCATGGAATTTTCTAGGCAAGAGTACTGGAGTGGGTTGCCATTTTCTTCTCCAGAGGATCTTCCCAACCCAGGGATTGAACCCAGGTCTCCCCCCAGCAAGGGTAGGTTGTTCTTTCTTAAACAAGGATTATATCATCCACCAACAGGATTACCATAAGGATTAAATGAGAGAACATTCCCAAGCTTGGCAGCACAGCACTTGAAATTTTATGTTTGTTTAACAAATGCAAATTCCTTCTCCTGTGAGTATAATCAGAGAAGGATTCTGCATATTCCCTAGAACTCCAAATCCTCCCTTAGTAGCCCCTGTTGGGCTCCATAGCTTTGGTCCTTGAGTCCTTGAGTGTGAAGCTCATGAGAAGAGGCATACATTGTGAATTTGGGGGTAGGCTAAACACTTCCCAGGTGGTGCTAGTGGTAACAAACCTGCCTGCCAATGCAAGAGATGTAAGAGACGTGGGTTCAAACCCTGGGTTGGGAAGATCCCCGGAGGAGGGCCTTGCGATCCACTCTATTATTCTCGCCTGGAGAATCCCATGGACAGAGGAGCCTGGCGGGCCACATTCACAAAGAGTCAGATCTGACTGAAGTGGCTTAGCATGCATGCATGCACAAAGAACTAAATACAGACAGAAAGCCCAAACATTAAGCTTCATAGATCAGCTTTGACCTTATACAGTCAACAAGTGTTAACTGTCCTACTGTACCCAACTCAGGCATGAAACAGACAGTTAAACCTATGAACCCAGGGACATATGCTGCTAAAGCAAAGGGAAGAAAGGCCATCAGGAGGCAGAACTGAGCAGATTTGTCATCCTCCAGGCCATTTCTGGCCCCAACTTTTGTTCCAGGTCCTGTGACAGATAATTCTTTGCCTCAGCAATTTCATTTTACTATGTAATCTTTTTCTGTTTCCTTCCTCTGCAACAGAGCTTGTCCCCAGGTCTCCGTGACCTGATTCTCAGTGTAGATACTAACTTTTGCTGAATCCATGAGTGTAGAAGGAAAAACCAAAGAATCAACAAAGAGAGACAGCTACTACCTTGAACTATTTCCAAAGAGCAACCCTGCTGTTTTTGACAGGCAGACAGGAGCTGTGAATGTAATTACAACCAATGCTGAGATTAAACTCATGAATGATTTGGCTTGAACTCTTGAAAGAGATCAAAATTGTGTAGCATAGCAGTGTTTACAGGTTTATAGATCTGCCTGGGCCATCTGACGCCCTTGACCATGATTTATTATTACAGGACAGAGATTATCTCAGACTGGGCTGGAAATGGATCTTGGCTGAGTTATTTACTCACCGGATGCAATGTGTGAGAGTTGATGGCCTTGTTTCTCAATTTGTCAGTTGTAAAGGGAGTCCCCAAGGCTCAATTTCAGGCCCGGTATTGTTTACATAGCCCAGCAATAATACATCACATGTGGCAAAATATTACAAATTCATTTTTATGCTGATGATATGGCTCATGCATAAAAGCAGCTAATGTGCTTCTCTTTTTCGTTGAAATTGCAGCTAAGTTTCTAAAGGCACAAAGGGCCTTTTGTGTTTTGAACCATAAAGAAGAGAAAGTATATGACAGTTTTTAGAAGGACTAATGAAGGGTTTGATCTGCCTCGGCTGCCATCTGTGAGTCCCATTATAGCAGTTACGGTCATTATAATACCATACCCTCTGAAGGCATCTGTCAGGATTTTTAACACTACTATTATTATTATTATCATCATGATTATTATCATTATTATTATTATTATTTTGGAAGCTATGGAAAATGGCTTTCCATTTTGCTGTTTGCATTTAGGTGATGGGAAAAAAATTGTATAAACGATGATTTCCATCTGGTACTTTATTCAAATGGCCTGTACCAACCATATGGAGATGACACATTAGCATGTATACTACGTAACAACGGATACACTGCATTTAAAACAGTCTCCATGTAAATCAACTCATTACGAGTCACAGTAAGTTGCCTGCACTTTGTCTCTGAAGAATCTTCAGCAGGAAAAACATGAGCATATTTTAAGGAACACACAGATGTGCCCCAAAGAGCCAAAAGCTGTATTTAGTTTTTGGACTTAGATTCTGAGAATGCAAACCCTGGGTATCTTTCTCAAGAAAAGAACAGTGCCTTGTAAACAAGATTTCATGCTATGTAATTCTAACAAATCAGAAAAGCAAACAAATAAAATGGCAACCTCCTCAGGAATTTGGCATGTTTTAAATGAATATTTACAGAAAGGAAAAGGAGAAAGCCATTTCATACCTCTTCTTTAGATACATTCTAGCTCTAAAGCCTGACTTTTTCTGACACCAAAAGACAGCAAGTAGCTGCCTGGCCATGGGTAATTTGGATTTAATTGTGTTTGCTTAAACGATGCATTCCACTCCCAAACCATAAAAATGATTCCTAGAAATCTCAGACTCAAAAACTCAAGAGTCCACGTCCTGTTTGCCTTCCAAAGGAAAATTCTCAGGAATTTATTGCAACTTGCGTGTTTACCTTTGGCATCTTTCTAACGTGCTCCCCGTATTCAGCAGCACCTTATTTTGAAGATGCAAGCACAAGCACCACCAAGTAGTGTTATCACAGCCAAGTGTAAGAGGAGGTGAATCAAGAAAGCAGAAATGGGGACTCCCCTGGTGGTCCAGTGGTTAAGACTGTGCTCCCGTGCAGAGGGCCCAGGGTCCAATCCCTGCTCAAAGGATCCTACAGGCACTAAGATGAAGCATGGCCAATAGATAAATATTTTTTTAAAAACCATGGATAACTTATGAAGTAAAGATTATATTTTTTAAAAGCAGAAATGGATTCACAAGGGCTTTACTGTCATTTGCCTACTACATGAGGAGTTTGCATCCATCCATTTTTTTGTTTATTAGCAAGCATTTAGTGAGCACCTACTCTGTGCTGAGAAGGAAAAAACAAAGCAGTGAAAGCATAGACTTGGAATATAAGGGGCCTGAGTTCAATAAATGGCTCCTGCAGCTTTTAAAATGGGTGACCTTGGGCAAACTATTTAGCCCCTGTAAGTCTGGCACAAAGCAGGAAGTCAATAAAGGTTTGTCAAAAAAAGTAAACAACTAAATGTTGCTTCTTAGTCTGTAAAATGTGGCTATCAGCCACTTACCTAGCAAGGCCGTGGATTATCTGATGAGAAAATGGTTGGATATTGTGTTATTAGAGTATTTATTTCATAATAGTCAGTGGCCCCCACCATTGGCTCCATCAGGAAGGCAGACAAGCAAATCTACAATTATTCTGCAGTGGTGTTGAAGACCAAACCAAACTGGAGATGGGAGGGAGCATAATGGTGAGATTCAGAAAAGGCTTCTCAGGGGAAATAACTCTTGAACTATTTCATAAAACAGGAAAAACCTACCCAGGCAACAGAAGGGAAGAATGGCATTCCAAGCAAAGGGATTGGAAAGCATGGAGGCAAAGAGGCGTGAGGACATCACACACCGAGATTGGGTGGTTCAACTTCCAGGCCTGAAGACATACACTGTGAGGACACCCGCTGGGTCTCAAAGGCTAAACTGAGGAGCCTGAAATGTGCCCTGAGGGCTGGGAGCTATAAGGAACATGCAAGGGCACTGTAGGGTCTTAAATTCAAACTGAATATCAATGATGGAGGCTGCGATATTGTGATTTATAACAAGGAATATATATATGTGGCTTCCTCCTCATTTCTGATACAGAACTCCTAAAACCATTGAAATTTCCTAAGTGATGAGAGCATTAAAGGTGGCTTTTGGTATGTTAATTAGGTGACTTTTAGACCACACAAAGGATGAGAGCTGGTTGTCAGGAGAACCAACTGAGTGATTGTACATTTAGTCATGTTCGACTCTTTATAATCCCATGAACTGTGGCCCAACAAGCTCCTCTGTCCCTGAGAGAGATTTCCCAGGCAGGAATAATGGAGTGGGTTGCCATTTCCTACTCCAGGGGATCTTCCTGACCCAGTGATCAAACCTGCATCTCTTGCATCTCCTGCAATGGCAGGTGGATTCTTTACCACTGCACCACCTGAAAAGCCCAATCAAGTGATTAGAGGGTTGGAACTTTCAGTCCCACCCCCACTTACCTTCAGAGAGGGAAGAGGGGCTGGAAGTTGAATGGACAATCACCAATGGTCACTATTTAATCAATCATGCCTATGTAATGGAGCCTTCGGCGGGGGGAGGGGGGGGCGGAATGACCTAGAGGAGAGGGTTCAGTGTCGGTGCACACGTGGAAATGTAAGGATAGTGGTGCTCTCAGAGAGGGAGTGGACGTTCCATCAGCTCAGCTCAGTTCAGTTGCTCAGTCATGTCCGACTCTTTGCAACCTCATGAATCTCAGCTCACCAGGCCTCCCTATCCATCACCAACTCCCAGAGTCCACCAAAACCCATGTCCATTGTGTCGGTGATGCCATCCAACCATCTCATCCTCTGTTGTCCCCTTCTCCTCCTGCCCTCAATCCTTCCCAGTATCAGGGTCTTTTCAAATGAGTCAGCACTCTGCATCAGGTGGCCAAAGTATTGGAGTTTCAGCTTCAACATCAGTCCCTCCAATGAACACCCAGGACTGATCTCCTTTAGGATGGACTGGTTGGATCTCCTTGCAGTCTAAGGGACTCTCAAGAGTCTTCTCCAATACCATAGTTCAAAAGCATCAATTCTTCAGCGCTCAGCTTTCTTTCTAGTCCAACTCTCATATCCATACATGACCACTGGAAAAACCATAGCCTTGACTAGATGGACCTATCTGGACAAAGTAATGTCTTTGCTTTTTAATATGCTATCTAGGTTGGTCATAACTTTCCTTCCAAGGAGTAAGCATCTTTTAATTTCATGGCTGCAATCACAATCCGCAGTGATTTTGGAGCCCAGAAAAATAAAATCAGCCACTGTTTCCCCATCTGTTTGCCATGAAGTGATGAGACCGGATGGCATGATCTTAGTTTTCTGAATGTTGAGCTTTAAGCCAACTTTTTCACTCTCCTCTTTCACTTTCATCAAGAGGCTCTTTAGTTCTTCTTTTCTTTCTGCCATAAGGGTGGTGTTATTTGCATATCTGAGGTTATTGATATTTCTCCCACAAATCTTGATTCCAGCTTGTGCTTCCTCCAGCCCAGCGTTTCTCATGATGTACTACTCTGCATATAAGTTAAATAAGCAAGGTGACAATATACAGCCTTGATGTACTCCTTTTCCTATTTGGAACTAGTCTGTTGTTCCATGTCCAGTTCTAATTGTTGCTTCTTGACCTGCATACAGGTTTCTCAAGAGGCAGGTCAGGCGGTCTGGTATTCCCATCTCTTTCAGAATTTCCCACAGTTTATTGTGATCTACACAGTCAAAGGCTTTGGCATAGTCAATAAAGCAGAAATAGATGTTTTTCTGGAACTCTCTTTGCTTTTTCAATGATCCAGTGGAGGGTTGGCAATTTGATCTCTGGTTCCTCTGCCTTTTCTAAATCCAGCTTGAACATCTGGAAGTTCACAGTTCACATATTGCTGAAGCCTGGCTTGGATAATTTTGAGCAATACTTTACTAGCGTATGAGATGAGTGCAATTGTGAGGTAGTTTGAGCATTTTTGGCATTGCCTTTCTTTGGGTTTGGAATGAAAACTGACTTTTTCCAGTCCTGTGGCCACTGCTGAGTTTTCCAAATGTGCTGGCATATTGAGTGCAGCACTTTCACAACATCATCTTTTAGGATTTGAAATAGCTCAACTGGGATTCCATCACCTCCACTAGCTTTGTTTGTAGTGATGCTTCCTCAGGCCCACCTGACTTCAAGCTCCATACCCTTTCCCATATGCCTTGCCCTGTGCATCTCTTCCATTTGGCTGTTCCTAAGTCATATCCTTTTATAATAAGCTAGTAATCTAGTGACTAAAATGTTACTCTGAGTTCTGTGAGCCACTGTAGCAAACTGATTAAACCGAAGGTAGCTGATCATTGGAAGCTTTATCTATAGCCTGTTGGTTGGAAGTACAGATGACAACCTGGACTTGCTATTGTCATTTGAATGGGAAGGTAAGGATGGTGGGGGGGGGGTCTTTGTGGATTGAAGTCCAGTCTCTGGAATCTGATACTATCTCTAGGTATAGACACTATCAGAATCAAGGTGAATTGTAGGACACCCAGCTGTTGTTGAAGATTTGTTTGCTTGGATGTCTGGGAACCCTGCCCCCACCATGTTAGAACTGAGTACAGAATCTTCAGAAGCAGAGAAACCACCTATGTCATTCCGCTGGGCAGTGAGAGGTTCTGGTGGCTCACACAGAAGCCACTGGAAAACTTAGAGGAGCCACCAGCAAGCCCATTACCCCCAAGCACTCAACTCTGAAGAACTGCTGAAGTCTTAAGAGTTTTCATATTTTTAGCCTAGTCTTTTTATTTATTTACTTATTTTCAGCCATGCCATAGAGCAAGTGGTATCCTAGTTCCCCAACCAGGAACTTAACCCAAGCTCCTTACAATGGAAGTGTAGTCTTAACCACTGGACCACCAGGCAAGTTCCAGCCTAGTCTTTTCAGTCCTGAATTCTTGCACTTAATTCCTAATCCCATCTACTTTTTATACTTCAAGCTTTTCATCTCGTGAGCCTTTTATCTTAGCATCTTCTTCTCTTCTGTTTTTAACCTTTTACCTCATTAGCTTCAAGCCTTTTAACCTTAAATATTACCCATTTTATCTCATGTTCCTTATCTTACAAATATTTAAATTGATTTTAACTAATACTCTATTTCTTTTCCTTTACTTTTTTCCTTCTCATCTTGCTGGAAATGTTTTAGTTTTATTCCCCTTGTAACTTTTTAGTTTCCTCTTATTTTAAAATAGTTACTTCATCCCTTTCTTTCTTATTTTCCTCTTCCTCCTCCTCTTTTTTACCTTTCTCTTTTTCTTTTTGATTTTATTCGGTTTGTGTTTTTAATGTCCAGGAGGACAAATGCTGATAGAAAAGGAAACGTGGCAAGAGGCTGCCCCAGACTCTCCACTATGAGGCCGAAGTTGAGGAAGGGTTAGGATGGAACCAAGGCTTAAAGAGAATTTAGAAAGAATGGAGTCACCATGATGAGGGGAGGGAGTACGTGCTCTCCAGGGAAATGAAGGAGGTTTGCTGCACTCCATTCAGAGCCCAATAAGCATAGTTATCCCAAAATATATGATGTTATAAAGTTACCCAGTTGTGCAAATTTCCTCTGGTGATTTTTCAGATGCCAGGAGAAGGTGGATGTTATGTTAATCCAGGGTTGGAACTGCATGAATTCCATTCTGGAAAAAGACAGATGCATAAGAACTTACTGCATGTGCAAGAGAGTTGTTTTATGAAATCTGGACTGAACAACAAGGACATAAAAGTAAGAGGTAGATAATGGATGATGACAAATTATGTGTATGGGTCAAAAGACTGGAGGTCTCAATTCTAAGGACAAATGATCAGAAGGGAATGTTGAATGAAGAACTGGACAGAACAGAGGATAAACTAGAGAGTGAGATGGTTGATTTCTGTGGAGAAGCTTCTGGAGATGGCCACAACCCAGGTGTGACCATGGGAGGAAGCAGCTGCAGTTGGATTGAAGAGAAAAAGATGCTACTGTCACAGGACCGGAAGAACACTGGATGGGCTACCGCCTTGTTAGCCATCTGTTAGGTGACCATATATATTAACCTAGGTAGAACATTCTACCACAATTTACTGCAACGAGTGTGGCATTGAATAACACTGGGAGAGGCACTTTGGGAGAGACTGTGCACATCTCTTACCCAAAAGGCATAGTGTGATATATATAATTTGCCCTTCTGCTCTCTACCGTCATTCAAAAGAAGGATCTGAATGAGTAAAAAAGATTGTCTCCCACCTCCATTTTAAAAAGGGAGTTTCATTTCCTGGTGTAGGAAATTTAGAAAATAAAGACAACAAAAAAGAAACAGAGAAAATGGGAAAAAATGTGTATACTCAAAAGGAGTATCACTCTAAATATCACCCTAAGAAGAAAGTGAAATCGCTCAGTCGTATCCGACTCTTTGCGACCCCATGGACTGTAGCCCACCAGGCTCCTCCCTCCATGGGATTCTCCAGGCAAGAGTACTGGAGTGGGGTGCCATTTCCTTTTCCAGGGGATCTTCCCAACCCAGGGATTGAACCCGGGTCTCCTGCATTGCAGGCAGACACTTTAACCTCTGAGCCACCAGGGAAGCCTAAGAAGAAAATCCCTATTTATACTTTGGGGTGTGTGTGAGTATATGTGTGAGTGGTTGTTTTTTTCTTTTCTTTTAAGAAAATGAGATTATACTGTACATACTATAAGGTAATATACTTATCTCATTTACTTAATTACAAATATGTTTCCATGTTAAGAAAAATCATCTGACAAGATTTGTTTTAAAATATTTTTCTTCTATATGATTTTTTTTTCTTTTTGGCTGTGTTAGGTCTTCGTTGCTGCATGGGTTTTTTCTAGTTGCAGTGAACTACTCTCCAGTTACAATGCTCGGACTTATTGCTGTGGCTCCTCTCGTCGCAGAGCTCATGCTTGAGGCACACAGGCTCTAGTAGTTGCAGTGAGTGGGCGCCATAGTTGTGGCTCGAGGGCTTAGTTGCCCCGAGGACCAGGAATTGAACCTGTGTCCTCTGCATTGGGAAGTGATTTCTTAACCACTAGACCAGCAGGGAAGTCCTTCAATATGATTTTTAATGCCCTTCCTGGTGGCTCAGACAGTAAAGCATCTGCCTACAATGAGGGAGACCTGGGCTCAACCCCTGGGTCAGGAGAAGGAAATGGCAATCCACTCCAGTATTCTTGCCTGCAATATTCAATGGAACCTGGTAGGCTACAGTCCATGGGGTCGCAAAGGGTCAGACATGACTGAGCAATTTCCCTTTCTTTCACTTCATCTTATAAGTGAGCTCCAATTTATTTAATCTTCTAGTCCATCATATTTAGAAATTTGAAACAATACAGCGACAAACATCTTTGTAGTGACATCTTTGGGCACACCCATGATTATTTCCTTCAGTGAATTTCTTAGAAAGAGCCTTCCTCGAGGCTACTAGTAATATAAAAAGTACCAGTTTCTACATACTCTCACAGGCATGAGGCATTATTGTTCTTTTGAGTTCTTTATGACCTTTGCCAATGTGATAGCTGGAAAGTGGCTTTGCATTGTGCATTTTCTGGTTTCCCAGTGATGTAGAACATCTTCTCAGACTATGCATTTCTGGCCCCCCTTCATCCTTTCCTTCCCAAGCCGCTTTTCCCAGCCTAAAACTTGGAGTATTGCTCTGAACATACATGGAAGTACACCATAAAAAAAAAGTTCCATAACACATGTGTTTGTACTCATGCTAAGAATGTTGTGAAGGGTTTGGATCATTATGAAACAATGTCTTTTTTAGGACCCATTTTAGTACCAGGAATAGCTATGCTTCCTCTTGAATATACAATTTATTTTTATCTTACTGATACTGGAGAATGTGCAATCAATTTGGTTGTCTTTTTTTTTTTTCTTTTTTGCATTGGAAGCTGGAAAGTTCTGAGATATTTCCTTCCATGCAATGCCTATTTGTCTACCAATTTCACTCTTGGTTCCATCTTATCTTTCCAACTTTCCTTTTCCCTTTGTCATATTTTCTTCAAATATTTCACAATGGACTGTATCTTGCTTAGCAGGTATTTATGCCATGCTACAGGAGATCAGTTGAGAAATAACTCCAGAAAGAATGAAGGGATGGAGCCAAAGCAAAAACAATACCCAGCTGTGGATGTGACTGGTAATAGAAGCAAGGTCCGATGCTGTAAAGAGCAATATTGCACAGGAACCTGGAATGTCAGGTCCATGAATCAAGGCAAATTGGAAGTGGTCAAACAAGAGATGGCAAGAGTGAATGTTGACATTCTAGGAATCTGCGAACGGAAAGGGACTGGAATGGGTGAATTTAACTCAGGTGACCATTATATCTACTACTGCGGGCAGGAATCCCTCAGAAGAAATGGAGTAGCCATCATGGTCAACAAAAGAGTCCAAAATGCAGTACTTGGATGCAATCTCAAAAACGACAGAATGATCTCTGTTCGTTTCCAAGGCAAACCATTCAATACCACAGTAATCCAAGTCTATGCTCCAACCAGTAACGCTGAAGAAGCTGAAGTTGAATGGTTCTATGAAGACCTACAAGATCTTTTAGAACTAACACCCAAAAGAGATGTCCTTTTCATTATAGAGTACTGGAATGCAAAAGTAGGAAGTCAAGAAACACCTGGAGTAACAGGCAAAGTTGGCCTTGGAATACGGAATGAAGCAGGGCAAAGACTAATAGAGTTTTGCCAAGAAATGCACTGGTCATAGCAAACACCCTCTTCCAACAACACAAGAGAAGACTCTACACATGGACATCACCAGATGGTCAGCACTGAAATCAGATTGATTATATTCTTTGCAGCCAAAGATGGAGAAGCATCTTTGAATTGTCACCCTGCTTATTTAACTTATATGCAGAGTACAGTCAACAGAAACAAGACCAGGAGCTGACTGTGGCTCAGATCATGAACTCCTTATTACCAAATTCAGACTTAAATTGAAGAAACTAGGGAAAACCACTAGACCATTCAGGTGTGACCTAAATCAAATCCCTTATGACTATACAGTGGAAGTGAGAAATAGATTTAAGGGACTAGATCTGATAGAGTGCCTGATGAACTATGGACTGAGGCTCATGACATTGTACAGGAGACAGGGATCAAGACCATCCCCATGGAAAAGAAATGCAAAAAAGCAAAATGGCTGTCTGGGGAGGCCTTACAAATAGCTGTGAAAAGAAGAGAAGCAAAAAGCAAAGGAAAAAAGGAAAGACATAAGCATCTGAATTCAGAGTTCCAAAGAATAGCAAGGAGAGATAAGAAAGCCTTCTTCAGCGATCAATGCAAAGAAATAGAGGAAAACAATAGAATGGGAAAGACTAGAGATCTCTTCAAGAAAATTAGAAATACCAAAGGAACACTTCATGCAAAGATGAGCTTGATAAAGGACAGAAATGGTATGGACCTAACAGAAGTAGAAGATATTAAGAAGAGGTGGCAAGAATACACAGAAAAACTGTACAAAAAAGATATTCATGACCCAGATAATCATGATGGTGTGATCACTCACCTAGAGCCAGACATCCCGGTATGTGAAGTCAAGTGGGCCTTAGAAAGCATCTCTACGAACAAAGCTAATGGAGGTGATGGAATTCCTGTTGAGCTATTTCAAATCCTGAAAGATGATGCTGTGAAAGTGCTGCACTCAATATGCCAGCAAATTCGGAAAACTCAGCAGTGGCCACAGGACTGAAAAAGTCAGTTTTCATTCCAACCCCAAAGAAAGGCAATGCCAAAGAATGCTCAAACTACCGCACAATTGCACTCATCTCACACGCTAGTAAAGTAATGCTCAAAATTCTCCAAGCCAGGCTTCAGCAATATGTGAATGGTGAACTTCCTGATGTTCAAGCTGCTTTTAGAAAAGGCAGAGGAACCGGAGATCAAATTGCCAACATCTGCTGGATCATGGAAAAAGCAAGAGAGTTCCAGAAAAACATCTATTTCTGCTTTATTGACTATGCAAAAGACTTTGACTGTGTGGATCACAATAGACTGTGGAAAATTATAAAAGAGATGGGAATACCAGACCACCTGACCTACCTTTTGAGAAATCTGTATGCAGGTCAGGAAGCAACAGTTAGAACTGGACATGGAACAACAGACTGGTTCCAAATAGGAAAAGGAGTACGTCAAGGCTGTATATTGTCACCCTGCTTATTTAACTTATATGCAGAGTACATCATGAGAAACACTGGGCTGGATGAAGTACAAGCTGGAATCAAGATTGCTGGGAGAAATATCAATAACCTCAGATATGCAGATGACACCACCCTTATGGCAGAGAGTGAAGAACTACAAAGCCTCTTGATGAAAGTGAGAGTGGAGAGTGAAAAAATTGGCTTAAAGCTCAACATTCAGAAAATGAAGATCATGGCATCCGGTCCCATCACTTCGTGGGAAATAGATGGGGAAACAGTGGAAACAGCGTCAGACTTTATTTTGGGGGCTCCAAAATCTCTGCAGATGGTGACTGCAGCCATGAAATTAAAAGACGCTTACTCCTTGGAAGGAAAGTTATGACCAACCTAGACAGCATATTCAAAAGCAGAGACTATTTTGCCCACAAAGATCCGTCTAGTCAAGGCTATGGTTTTTCCTGTGGTCGTGTATGGATGTGAGAGTTGGACTGTGAAGAAGGCTGAGGGCCAAAGAATTGATGCTTTTGAACTGTGGTGTTGGAGAAGACTCTCGAGAGTCCCTTGGACTGCAAGGAGATCCAACCAGTCCATTCTGAAGGAGATCAACCCTGGGATTTCTTTGGAAGGAATGATGCTAAAGCTGAAACTCCAGTACTTTGGCCACCTCATGCGAAGAGTTGACTCATTGGAAAAGACTCTGATGCTGGGAGGGATTAGGGGCAGGAGAAGAAGGGACGACAGAGGATGAGATGGCTGGATGGCGTCACTGACTCAATGGACGTGAGTCTGAGTGAACTCTGGGAGTTGGTGATGGACCGGGGGGCCTGGTGTGCTGCAATTCATGGGGTCTCAGAGTCGGACACGAGTAAGCGACTGAACTGAACTTAACTGATGCCATGCAGGGTATAGATAAATAAAAAATATTGCAACCTATGTGTTGATTGTGGCTCACCCCAGTTGGTGCCAACCAGTGCCTTAGCAGTCACCGATACTAAGCTAGCAGTCTATACTTCCCAGGACTTTTCACATCAAAGTGGACATTGAAAATAACACTCTTGCCATGATTCACTGCAGTGAATGGAGGAGATGCTCAGAGGCCAAGGATGTACTGAGGATTCTATCCCCAGTCTGTCCAATTCCTCAAGGTGTGAGAAGATCATTGTCTCAGGATACTTGCAGTCCATTGGCACACAGGTTGAGAGTCACTGGGCTAGAGGGGGAAAATACCTTACAAAAGTAAAGCTAAGAAAAGTAAGATAAAAGTCTTCTCAGGCTATTAACTACTTCAGAACAAATGCTTTCATTTCCCTTCCAAGAAATGTCTTTTTTAAAGATATTCTACAAATAAAATAAGCAATTTCCCGGTACAGAAGCGGCATGCATAACTACTACTCTGACATTCTTCCTGGAATTTGTGCTTGTCTGTGCCCTTCTTCCTTCTTCCCCAACTCCCCCGCACTGCTTCTTTAACAGCATTCAGTTCCTTTCTCAGAGCCCCAAGGTGGTATTCTTTATTCATGGAGATCATGGATTCTTTGGTTCTTCATCCCATAGGTAGCTCTTGAATATTTCTTTCTCTTTGTGTCAGGCTTCACAAAATCTTGCCTCCCTTGATTTATTCTCAATAGCATCCACTACCTTCTCCATCTCTTGGGTCTCTTCCTTCTGCTCTCCTACCAAGATTAGCATCAGAATAGGATTCAGATACACAAACTGAAAATCCCATGGATGGAGAAGCTGGAGGGCTGCAGTTCATGGGGTCGCAAAGAGCTGGACATGACTGGGCAACTAACACTTTCGCTTTCACCCAAACTGAAGATTTTTTTTTCTCTCACAGAGACAGAGATGAATTAGATGTTCACCAGGTATGTGTCATTTTTCTAGGCCCACATCTAAGCTGCCTTTCATAGCACATGTGTATCTAGGTGGGGCACAGGACTGACCTCAGCCATGGAACATGAGCAGAATTGACCCAGCAAGTCAGGAGCATGTCTTCTTTTCTTTCTCTCTTCTCTCACTTACAGCTGGATCACATCAGAGGACCTCAGAGTTCCATTCTGAAGATGGCAAAGCCACAGAGCGAGAGGAGTATGGATCCCCGAATGACTGCATGGAGTAGAGCCCCCATTAACTGCTTTAGACTGTATAATTTAAGATCACTGAGATTTAAGGAGTTGCTTTGTTTCGTTTTTAGCAGTTAGCATATGTTAATTAATGCATCCATTTTTCTTGCTATTTATAAAGAAAAAAATAACCTTTCCTAAGTTTGTCAAAACATTATTAATCACTGGGGGGTTACATATATTTTTTAAGGAAGGAAAGGTTTTGAAATTATAAAATTCTTAGAACAATGCTTCCCAAAGAGTATTTTGTAGAACAATAGTTTTACAGGAAGCATATAGTAATGTACTTGAAAAGTAAAGTACGGGAAAAAGAGAATCCTATGACTTAATAAAATTAGGAAGTGCAGAATGAAAAGCTGGCCTCCTTGTTGCAGAACTTCTCAGAGCCTTTAATACAAAGCTGTGTATATGATTCTCCACAAGGGGGCTCTGTTGAACAGGTTTGTCTCATCCTCAGAGATTGAAGATCAAATCGGAACAAAACAAGAGCTTGCTTCTTTCAAATGTGAGATTTGTACTTCTGAGTTCATTTTGATGCAGAAATTCTACTCCACTGGAACTCTGTTGTAGTCTAGCGTTCCTTCCCAAACAGACATTCTAATGACCTTTTCCTCTTCAAGAAGAGGAGCCAATCCAGGGTTAACCGTTCCATCATCTACCTCATTCAGTTCAGTTCCGTCACTCAGTCTTGTGAGTCGTCACTCTTTGCGACCCCATGGACTGCACCACACCAGGCCTCCCTGTCCATCACCAACTCACGGAGTCCACCCAGACCCATGTCCATTGAGTCAGTGATGCCATCCAACCATCTCATCCTCTGTCGTCCCCTTCTCCTCCTGCCCTCAATCTTTCCCAGCACCAGGGTCTTTTCCAATGAGTCAGCTCTTTGCATCAGGTGGCCAAAGTATTGGAGTTTCAGCTTCAGCATCAGTCCTTCCAATGAATATTGAGGAATGATTTCCTCAGTTTACTTCATTACAATGCATCAATCCCACCAGAGTTTTTGGCAGTGCCACCTCCCCCCGTCCAGCCCCTTCCCAAAGTAACAGGCGCTTCCTGCTTCTGAGTTCCTGCTACTTGGAAGAATGATGGCCTCTTTCTTTGAAGATGAGAGAAAAGACAGTCTGTGATTGTTCAACAGCTACTGCAGTTGAATAGTTGTTCCAGTACAACTACAAAGAAGGATGCTGAGGGGCATACCATGTGTGGCATGAGGAGAAAGAGTGAGAAAGGACAATGGGATGGAGAAAACTAAACCAGCAAGGCAAACATTTGGAGTGTGTGTTAATGATAGCCCAGAGAAGGCAAGATAGATTGTTGTCCAGATTCCATGTGAGCACCTTGACAGCCAATTGCCTACGAGCCTCTTGGCAAATAGAGCTCAGATTTGCCTAGATTTCTGAAGGAGAGACTGTCTGCACTTGCTTTGAATCCCATCCAACTGAATGCTGTAATGCTGTAGTCTTCAAGCCTCAACACCAACTCCAAACTGTATCATCTGCCTCTGCCTAGAATCATTAGATTCCAATCACAGAGCACAGATTTCAGCAAACAGGACTGCTTGTGAGACACTTTCAGGACCCCACTAAATATGCATTCCGGGTTTTAGTCTTATTTGGGAGACCGCTAACACCAACACCAGGAGAGCTCCAGACCAGAAGGATCCAATGTCAACCTCAGAAAGGAAGAAAAATAAGGCCTGGCCACAAGCCTGCAATGACCCTCATATCTGTGGCATGCTGATGGAGTGACAAACACCAGCTGACAGGGTAGAAGTCATCCGGCACCCAGGACCCTGGGCTGCTCCTTCCCAAGTACTCAAGTCCTTGTCTCTCCTCCTAGCTCAGATCTCTTGGCTCTGACAACCAGACTTTATACCTACCCAGAGCCCAGACACAGCATCAGAGTTAAATGTCCAGGCTGAAACTACCTCTTGCTTCTCCTGGAGGCCTAAGCCCTTGCGTTAATCTCATTAGAGTCAGACCAGCTCTTGGTATCAGCACCAAGGCATAAGCCCAGCAAACTGAGCTGGAGCTGCTCCCAGGGTTCTGCATACAGATGCGGGAGCCATGTCTTCTTCACTTGAGTTTCCCACAGCATCAGACATACTGGAGCTCAATAAATACTGTCAAATGGAAGAAATATACACAATAATGCACTTATCTACCCAAGTTGCTGACGGTTTCTCCTGTTAGTCTTTTGTTTCCCCATGGTATCTCTTAGATGAGATAATTGTTTGCCAGCATCCTGATCTCAGGGTGTTTTTAAAAGAGTAATTGCCAGGTCCCTCATTAGAGTCAGAGGGAAGAGCCCATGAATCTGCATTCTGAAAACTTTGCCTGAGAAATGCTTCTGCACATAGTCTGAAGAATGTTGCTCCAGGGTGTGTGTTGGGGGAGGGGGGTCTATTTCCAACAGTCTCCCCTCCCATCAAGAAGACCTGCCTCCACAGACTCACTTCTTATTCTCCATCAGCCCTCTCCTCCCCACTTCTGCCAGGCCATCAGGGCTTCTTGTGCATTCTTCCCCATAATCCTCCCTCCACTGCCTAATCCAGGACAGGCCTCCACCACACAGACTCTAAGCACATGTCCTGCTCTTCTGTCTGTGCTTCACCACCAGCTCTGTTAAACCCACTGCCTGAGCGTGTCCTCCTTCTCCACATCCCACTTACTCTTTAACCCCCCACCATCAGACTTCTGCCTACGCCACTCAACTGAATCAACTCTGCAGCGTTTGTCATGAAAATGATGATATATTACACCCAAAGGGTACTTTGCAGCTAATAAAATACTTTCACACATACTTTGTCATTTGGATTTCATGACCCTGTGAGAAAAGCATGTAATATTTCAGAGATTCCCAAACCGCAGTCTAGATTAACATATCACCTTCCCAATTTTTGCCATATCTATTTTTCCCTGTGTTTTTATGTGCTTACTCTTTTTCTGAAAATAACTCACATAGTTTAACTTACATTCATTTGAAAGGAAAATGTATGTAATTTTCATATATGGAGAATCTATATCATTTGTCTTACATAAGAGAAACTGGTGTAAAGAAATCTAGTGAAGAAAAAATAATATTATCACATTTAAAGTGAAAGGATGATACCACTGATATATAGAATCTAAAAAACAGGTACAAATGAACTTATTTACAAAACAGAAGTAGAGTCACAAATGTAGAAAACAAACTTATGGTTACCAGGGGATAAGGAGCAGGGAAGGATAAATTGGGAGGCTGGGATTAACACGTACGCACTACTATATATAAAATAGGTAACTGATAAGAACCTACTCTATAGCACAAGAAACCCTACTCAATACTCTGTAATGGCCTATATGGAAAAAATCTTTAAAAGAAGAGTGGATATATGTATAATTGATTCATTTTCCTATATGGCTGAAACTAACACAACAAGGTAAATCAACTGCACTCCAATAAAAGGAATTTTTTAGTTAAAAAAAATTAAAAAAGACTTTTGAGAAAGACTTTTGGCCTGTGGGCTTTATAGTTGAGGGGAGACTCTGAGCCCCTGGAGAAAATCAGTTCTCGGGTTTTTCCACTGTTCTTCCCAGACAGTGGGAAGGTTCAGCCCTACTGAGCTTCCTCTCCATCTTTCTGGGTTCACAGAGGCCTGGCTTATTCACAAGCAGTCAATATCAACCTCTTCCACTCCCCACATGCCAGACCTTTCCCAAGACCTAAGCCCAGACAGTGGTCCCTAACCAGCGTCCAGCGCGTGGGGCGGAGGTGCCACAGCTGTCCTCCCATAAGGATCTCAGCAGAGCCCAGGGTCTCATTCAGCAAATTGCCCACATATTTCTGCCACAGGACATAGAAGAGGCAAAGAACTGGTGTGGAGCCCTCCCTCAGGTGGCCATGTTTCCAGCATTCCCTCTGTTATTCCAGCTAGAATCTATTGCCTGCTAAAGCTTAGTTAGAGGCCAAAGTCCATTCACACTTTGTTTAAAAATGGAACCGTCACATCCGTTAGGATGGTTATTTATCAAAAAAGAAGAAGAAAAAAGAAAAGAGCAAGTGTTGGGGTGGAGGTGGGGATACTGAAACTCTTATGCACTGCTGTTGAGAACTGGGATACCCACTGGGGAAAGCAGTATGTTGGTTCCACAGAAAATTAAATACAGAATTTCCATTTGATCCAGGAATGTCATTACTGGGTATACATACAAAAGAATTGAAAGTAGGGTCTTAAAGAGATATTTGTAGGCCATGTTCATAGCAGCATTACCCACAACAAACCAAAAGTCCATCAACAGATGATTGGAGCATTATTTAGCCTTAATAGGGAATGCAAGTCAGACACATGCTACAATGTTATGAATAGTAAAATAAGCTAGTCACAAAAAGAAAAATATTGTATGATTCCACTTGTTTAAGATACCTAGAGTAGACAAATTCATAAAGACAGAATGTACAGGGTGATGACCAGGGCCAAGGTGGAGGGGACAAGCAGGGAGTTACTATTTAATGAATATAGAGTTTCAGCAAAGATGATGGAAAAGTTCTGGAGATGGGTGATGGCCTTGGTTGCATAAAAATGTGAATGTATTTAATGTCACTTGCACTTTACACTAAAAAATGGTTAAAATGTGAATTTTATGTTATACATATTTTAACCACAATTTCTAAAAATGAAACCAGCAATTACTTATTTGAAATGTGTTAAAGAGTTTCCCAGGTAGCACAGTGGTAAAAAAAAAAAAAAAAAAATCCTCCTGTCAGTGCAGGAGATGCAAGAGATAAGGGCTCAATCCCTGGGTCAGAAAGATCCCCTAGAGTAGGAAAGAGCAACCCACTCCACCATAGGTTGCTACTCCACCATCGGTTTCCCTGGTAGCTCAGCTGACAAAGAATATGCCTGCAATGCAGGAGACCCTGGTTCAATTGCTGGGTCAGGAAGATCCCCTGGAGAAGGGATAGGCTACCCACTCTAGTATTCTTGGGCTATCCTGGTGGCCCAGCTGGTAAAGAATTCGCCTACAATGTGGGAGACCTGGGTTTAATCCCTAGGTTGGGAAGATTCCCTGGAGAAGGGAATGGCTACCAACTCCAGTTTTCTGGCCTGGAGAATGCCATGGACTGTATATTCCATGAGGTCGCAAAGAGTCAGACACAACTGAGTGATTTTCACGCTCTTTCTTTCCACCATTCTTGCCTGGGAAACCCCATGGACAGAGGAGCCTGGTGGGCTACAGTTAATCCATGGGGTCACAAAGAGTTGGACATGACTGAGCATGCACACACACACACACACACACAAATACACACCCACACACACAGTCCTCCAAGCACCAAACTGAGACTTTCACTTGACCAGGTTAGGAATGAAATTGAACTGGACAACAAAAATGGGTAGGAGGAGAACAAAAAGAGTTAGTGTCTTGGATACCAAAGAGGAAAAGGGAGTGGGCTGCAAAGAAGTTTGGGTTAATGAGACTGACACTAAATCAGAATCAGAATAGCTCATATGAAGCCATTTACTGTGTGATTTCACACAGATAACTTTCTCACCATGTGATTCAATATCATTGAAGATGACATTCTAGCATCTCCAAATCCACCAGTAATATGTTTACCAAGAATTGAGAAAACACTCTAACATCTTACATACCCATTACACGGATGAGGACACTGAGTCTCAGACTCAATGGAGATAACAAGTGAATCTTCCAAAGTCGCACAGTTGTTGGTATTGTTTAGTCGCTAAGTCATGTCGACTCTTGGTGACGCCATGGACTGCAGCACCAGTCTTCCAGGTCCTTCACTGTCTCCTGGAGTTTGCTCAACTCATGTCCATGGAGTTGGTGATGCCACTCATGCCACTGAGTCAGTGAAATCACACAGTAAATTGCTTCCTATGAGCTGTTCTGATTCTGATTTAGTGTCAATCTCATTAACCCAAACTTCTTTGTAGCCCACCCCCTTTTCCTCTTCTTTGGTATTCAAGACACTGACTCTTTTTGTTCTCCTCCTACCCATTTTTCTTTTATATTTTTTGTGATTAAAAAATACAGAGATTTTATTTTTCAGAGCAGTTCTGGGTTTATAGAAAAATTAAGCAGGAAGTACAGAAAATTTCCCTATACCTCCCTTCCTCCTCAGTTTCCCCTAAGATTAAGATTTTGAATTAGCGTGGTATTTTTGGTATCATCTGTGAGCTAATTTTGATATAATATTATTAACTAAAGTCCATAGTTTACATTGAGTTCACTCTTTGTCTCCTACATTCTGTTGGTTTTGAAAACTGCATCCACTATTACAGAATCAAACAGAATAATTTTGCTGTCCTAAATGCCCCTGTTTTTTCTCTTTTCTTGACCCAAGTTGGGAGATTCCCTGCAGTTCCAATCCTGATCTGTTTCTCTTCTTGCTCTATTCTCCCGTTTAGGGAGTCATTTCCATCCTCACATCTTCAGGGACCACTTCAAGCATTCTTACAACTCTCCAAGTTAAATTCCTGCTGGCCCGTTGCACACCTCCACTTGGATGTTGAAAGCCCGTCTGCTGTGTGCTCTGCAAGCCAGCCCCTGACCACCCATTTCTCTTAATGACACACCATCCCCCTAGTCACCTCATCACCCTGGAATCAACTTTGACTCTTCCCTCATTATCCTTTGAGGAAGATGCACTTAAAGGAGTGGGGAGGGCACCCAGTGACAGGTTGGAGTCACGTTCACGATGAGCTTAGACTCTCTGGCTGCAGGAATCTGTCTTCGAGTCCTCTGACCCATGCAAGGTGAATGGCAAAAATAATGACCTGGCGAGCCAGCAGCCATTTCCACAGAAGTGCTTCTTTGTAGTCAACTTAGCAAAGACCTCTCCCTCTTTTTTCACATCAAACAGGTCTTCCCCTCTCCACCCCAGCTGCCTTTGATGTCTGTCTTCTCTGACCCAGATCTTGGCTCTGGTGAGAAAGAAAGTCAGGATGAGACCAGACTTACTGATCACCAATAGAATGATTGAACTTATTCTCTGAGGTCAAAAGCTCAAAGAATTCATTAAAGGTTTCTTTTAAATATAAGCCCAGTGGTTTAATAAAAATGTACCACACAAAGTTAGTTATAATCTGATGTTTTCCTTTATTAAGTTCAGTGAAAAGTTGAGGAGAAGCCCATGTCAGTAAGGAAAATTCAGTGTGATGTTTATAGTAATAGTAGTCCTAGAAGTTTAGAAGAAGACAAAGGAATGTGTTAGGATTGTGTCCAGGTGCATGAAACAAGAAACTGACAACAGGGATGTAACCAAACTGGGTCATTTTTCTTAAGTATAAGAAGTGAAGAGTTAAGCACTCTAGTCAGGAGTAGAAGCTCCATGAAGCTGTCAGGGTCTAAGCGCCTTTCATCATTGCCCCCTGCCATTCCTCATATGTGATGTTCATCATGGTGCTTGCACATCCAGACATCACATGTGAGTTTCAGGCAGGAAAAACAGATAAAGGTAAAAGCGTGTGCCAAGTGAGACTCTCCCTTAACCAGGAAAATAAGAGCTTTCTCTTACATCTTATTGGCTAGAATGGTATCACAGGGCCACCATAGGCCCAGTGAGCTTGGGAGTTCACGTTTATAAGGTGGGCACACTGCTGTACTGAACAAAATTTGACATCAACCAGCAAGGAAGATTTGGGAAAAGCCAGTCACCAAGTCTGTTGGGGGACATCAGCTCAATGAGGAGGTCCAGGTGTTGAGGAATGGAGGCATCCTGCTGACAAGCAGCGCTTACGTGTCTGCCATGTGAGTGAGCCATCCTCCAGCCCCAGTCCAACCTTCAGATAACTACAGCCCAGCTGTAAACTGACTGCCTCCTCACAAGAGACCTGAAGCCAGAATCACCCAGCTCAGCCATTCCTAATCCCTAACCCTCGTAAATGGCATGAAATCATAAATAATCATTATTGTTTTACATGAGTTTTGGGGCAATTTGTTATGCTGCAATGTGTAATTGATATGGAAAATAAGTAAGAAGAGATGGAGTATGGATTAGGCAACTAGCTATGCCTCTCACAAAGAGGGAATAATTAACTTTGTTTCAAATTTGGAGGGCAGATAAATCTTTACAGAGGAAGTAATACCTTGTAAATTGTATAGAAATAAATAGTTTACCAGGCAGGGAAGGAAGGCAGAGGAGAACCCCTTTCAGGTAGGGAGGATACATGTACTGCTCCCTGATCCAACTCCTTCCTGTTTAAATGTGGAAATGGGAGCTGGAGGGGATACAACCACTTCCACCTTGCTTCCATCTATTGCTGCAATGGAGATAGAGGAGGGGGTCAGGGAGATGACCATGAAAAAAGTAGGAGGTACACGCAAGAGCTGGATCACAAGTAGTCTTGAAATTTCTCTTAGAAATCTTGTTTATTTTCTCATTGGCAATGGGGAGCCATTAAAGGTTTTTAGGAGGGAAATACTCATGATCAGATTATATCTGAAAAAGATGGCCCTGGCAATGATGGGGAACACAAACTAGACATGGCCTTCCTAGAACATCTAAAGAAGATTAAGTTTGACAGTTAGATGCACAATATTTGGCAACCATATGGCTTTTGGTACTTCAAATTTTGCAGATTGTTGACTATTTCCATGAGGTTTAAAAACAACAGAAAATTTCTTATATCCAAAATACAAGTGGTAGACAATGCATGGACTCTTGAGTTTAGGCCTGGGCCTGAATTATATCCTGCTACTTAGTGGGATGTACTTAATACTCTTCTGTTGATAATCCCATTTTACCTGTAAAACTGATGAGTGAGACACATTGGTCTGAGTCATTCTTCTCACAGGTGGGAAAACTGAAACAAAGATGATTTATGGTTTATGGCAGAGTTAGGGTTTGGATCTGGGCATCTGGGTTGTCAGTCCAATGGTATTCCACTCTGCAACAACACACAACTGAGCGATTACACTGTCACTTCTTTTTGGTGGGGAAATATCAGTGAAAGACCAAATGAATAATCAGAATAAAAGCAAAGGATTATTCCCACAAAAATGACCTTCAGTCTTCTCTCCTCTGCTTCCAATTTACAAATCTCCATTCCATCTTATTTTTATTCCTTGCTCATATTCATCACGTGCCATAAGGTAGCTGATAGAAGACCATACTTTTCCGTGAATGATTTCATTTCCCCTTATAACTGTTCAGTGAGTAAGAAGAAAACAGCGCTTGGTTTTGCCACATATGTTACAGGTACAGTATTTTAATTCAGAAGAAATTGAGGATTTACCAATTTGTGCTGGTTTGGGGGTATTTAAAGACGAGTAAGCCTTAATAAAAGCCTAGTACTTACTGGGGAAATCAAACTTTGAACAAATAATATCAAGTCCAGAGGGTAAGCCCTGCACTAGAGGAATAAACAACTTGCCCTGAGTACAAGGAAACTTTCAGTCTATTTCAGAGTTACAGTAAGGAAGGTGAATGGATTGCAGATTTATGAGGGCACTCAAGTTAGGTTTTGAAGGATAAGTAGAAGCTCACCAGAAACATGGGATTTGAGCCAAGAAGAGGTGGTGTGAGTCATGCCAAGAAGCATTTAAAGTATCTTGGTGCTGCAAGAGGGGAGGGCACAGAGGCAGGGAGTGGCAAGAGATGAGGCTGGGAAAAAAAATAAAAGACAGAGAGATAGATCTTGATACCTCACTGGGAAGTTTAGGCTTGATTTTGAAGAGAACCTGGGGTGTCTATAAACATTACGTTCAGCTATAGACTTTTTTTTTCCCCTTTAGCTATAAACTTTTGGAAGAGGCACCTACCATGGGCTCCTCTTTTGGCCCCTTGGCTTGTCTTACAGTACCATGGCTGGCTCGCATGGGGAATATAAGGTATCCGTTTTATTGGGACTGAGTCTGTCCCTTCTGTGAGCCCACTGGAGTCACAAATGCGAATTACTATGAGTAATTACAGGCTTGAGAGACACTTCATCTGAGCCAAATGCATTTGGTCACAAGGGTGATTTATCAGGATAGTAAACCCACTGCCAAGATAAGGGAGAAGTCTCCTGATTTACTCTCACCAGCAGAATAGGAACGTCACTGCAACTTACACCATAGCTGTCCCCACTCCCTGACCACTTTATTGCCTCCCCACCATCACGCAGGACTACTGGGAAGCAGAACTTCACTCTTCAGACCGCAGTACCAGGAACACAGCACCAACCGTCAGAAAGGCTTTCGGGTCCATGGAAGTTGTCCTGAGTTCCCACCCCATCCAGTCCCCCAATCCCCACCCCAGCTCCAGTAATGTGATTTCCAGCTCTCACGGTGGCCTCATCGAGGGGCCAACCCGGACACTCCATAGACACCGGGCGCCACTGGGACTAGACATTATTTATCACCTGCAGCTTACAGGGTAGCAGGGGCCAGAGGGAGACTCAGACAACTCCACACCTCCCATGGTTCACAGAACACTGTGCCCAAGTATTATTCTGCACCAGGCATTTACTGCCCTTCTCAGCAGCCCCCTGGATTCCAGCTTTGGGGCATTGACACGCCCTGGGGGAAGAAGACTTTGCCACCCTGTCACCCTATCTAGTTCTCTCAAGTGACACCGGACCCAGCCGTGGAGCTCACCAATCCAACTGGCAACAGTCACCTCGCTACCTGCCAGACACATAAGGATCTCGGGGCCAGGACCTCAGGCTGTTTTGTAACATAAGCGCTTTCCACCCAGGATACATAAGTCAAGGAGGGTCTGATTGTGGACTCCAAATAGTGCCTATCTCAGTGTTATTGTAGCCTCCCATTCTTCCTCCTGATTGCTCCACTCAACATAATCTACTGCATTCAGCGATAAACCTGCTGGCACTCAATTTATAGGCAAACAATTCCCGTCTCTTTTCAGCCACTTATCTTTTCCAGCAGTCAAAGAAAAACTATATATAGTGTCTCTCTGGCGTCTAATCTTCTTCTTCTTTTTTTTTTTTTTTGACACAAGGGAGACATCAAGGTTTTATGTTGGGTAAAAGAGCAGAGTCTAGCTTCTCCCTGGAACACAACAAATAGCTGTGTAGCAGGGCCAGGCGGGCTGGTGAGGCATGACCGGTGTGGAAAGGAAAGGCCAGAGAAGATGATCAAGCCTGGAAACATGGCCCTGGTGTGGCCTGTCAGCAACGAGCCTCCACGCAGACTCAGATGTGGTAAAAGCAGAATCAGTGTTAGAAAATATAATAGCAACGGTGCCAGTTAACAAGACTAGCCTTTTACAAAAACACTCGCTTCTACACAGAGTGTGGTGTCATGGAAATGCCATGGAAAGTCTAGGCAGTATTTTATTTATCAAGTACTTTCTAAACATCTGACTCTATCCCCATAACAACTCTGTAAGGCTGGTAGAAATGAGAATTAGTCTTATTTTTAGATGAGAAAATAGATATAGTAAATTTACTTGCTAAAGGTCCTAGCACAGTAAGCAGTAAAGAGAGGGATAAATGCAGAGATTTCTGATGTCTAACCCACTGCTTTTCTCATTCATTCCACTGGAGATTTAACCCCCCTCAGGCTAACTCACTTACAACCACACTCAGTTACACACACACACACACACACACACACACACACACACACCTACTCAAGCAGGAAGAAACCTGCAAATGTGGTCAAAACCTCTCTCTACGGCAACATTTATAATATTCTCGATTACTGCTAAGAAAATATTCTTAGCACTTCAGAAGGAAAGAGAAAACTAATCAGAATTCAGCAAAAAGAAACTTTCATTTAATTGACTATTTTTACCCTCTGCTTTTGGAGAAAAACAAAATTCTCTGAAAGCAAGCAGATAAATGGGGATTTACGAAGGCTCTGCTCCAGATCCCTTGCTCGATTCCCAAACCGGTGTCTCTAGTCCTCAATCCTAGCAGTACAAAATGCATATCCCATTTGCCACCTTTCACCTACTGACGCAAAAGAGAGATGTGGTTCAGGCAAAATAGCACCAAGAATTACAACTGAAAGGGGTTTGACTTATAACAAATAAGAACCAGGTCTCCAATTTCCCAAATGTTCCTGGTAATCAAGACTTTTTTTTTTCCTACAGAACTTTAAGAGGATTTTAAAACACTTCTCAGTCAAAAATGCAAACTCATTCACTACAAAAAAAAAAAAAATCACCTGCGCCTTGTTGTTCAGTTGCTAAATTGTGTCCAACTCTCTACAGCCCCATGGACTGCAGCACACCAGGCTTTCCTGTCCTTCACCATCTCCCAGAGCTTGCTCAAACTCATGTCCATTGAGTTGGTCATGCCATCCAACCATCTCATCCTCTGTTTCCCCCTTCTCCTGCCCCTAATGTTTCTCAGCATCAAACACCTACCTATTAGTTTTATGAGTTTTTAGAGACTAGACTCAGTCTTTATCCCAAATTCCAGATCAAATTCTTCTACCAGAAACCCTATGATAATACAAAGTTTCTTCCCCTCCTCTAGTCCCAGCCCTACATGTTTCTAATCTGACTTCTTCAATAGCAGCACTTCTTGAGCAAGGATTGTGCTGGGAAGCCTGTGTGATTAGGTCCAGGGTGAGGGGGGTTCAGGCAAACCCCTGGGGTTAGGGTCCAGACATGTGAGGTGGTCAGATGGTGGGCAGAGCTACACAGGAATAAAGAAAGCTATTTTTATCCAAAAACAGGAAAAGAGAACTGAAAAATAAAACAGACAAAAGGTCTTCATGGAAAAGAGAAGCTGAGAGGCGAATCTGGCCCTTGAAGCAGAGGACACAGGCCCTGCTCTGTCCTTGAGGAGTTCATGGTCCAATGGACCAGACTATTGAGGCAGCAAATGCTGCACACACGAACAAAGAACTGTATACAGGCCCAAGGGGGTTGTGAGTGAGTCTATCTGATAATGCAGTTCAGGCAAGGTTTCATACTGAAGGTGATACCAGAGAGGGACTTGAAGGATTTTTCTAGATAGAGAAGGGTTGGGGAAATACAGCTTCAGCAAAAAGAGATTATAGCGGGTTGAATGGTGCCTTCCCCAAAGTACCCCCACAGCCTAGCACCTGTGAATGTGGCCGGATTTGGAAAAGACGTAAGTGAGTTAAGGATCTTCAGGTGAGATCATCCTGGGTAATCTGGTGGTGATTTAGTCACTACTGCTGCTGCTGCTGCTAAGTCACTTCAGTCGTGTCCGACTCTTGCCTGGGATTCTCCAGGCAAGAACACTGAAGTGGGTTGCCATTTCCTTCTCCAATGCATGAAAGTGAAAAGTGAAAGTGAAGTCACTCAGTCGTGTCCGACTCTTCTCGACCCCATGGACTGCAGCCCACCAGGCTCCTCCATCCATGGGATTTTTCAGGCAGGAGTACTGGAGTGGGGTGTCATTGCCTTCTCCGATTTAGTCACTAAGTTGTGTCCAATTCTTGTGACTTACAGACTGTAGTCCACTAGGCTTCTCTGTCCATAGGATTCTCCAGGAAAGAATACTGGAATGGGTTGCCATTTCTTTCTCCAGATCTTTTCCACCCAGGAATCAAACCCGGGTCTCCTGCATCGAAAGCAGATTATTTACCAGCTGAGCTATGAAAGACAGTGGTAATCTGGGTCGGTCCTAAATCCCATAACAAGTGCCACACAGAGGAGAGACTCGTAGAGGAAAGAGGAGAAGACTGGTTGAAGACAGAGGAGAGATGGAGTCATATAGCCACAACCAAAGAACACCTAGGAACCCCAGAACCTGGAAGAGGCAAGGGAGGACTCTCCCTGACAGTCTCTGGGCAGTAGAGGCTTGCTGATGCTTTGATTTTGAACTTCTGGCTTCTAGAACCATCAGAGAATAAATTTCTGCTATTTTTTAGGGCACCTAAAGTTGTACCAAGTTGGGGTACAGTTCCTCAGTATCCGTGGAGAATTGGTTCTTGGACCCCTCGTGGTTACCCAAATCTATGAATGCTCGAGTTCCTTATATAAACTGGTGTAGTATTTGCATATGGCCCATTCACATCCTCTCACAGATTTTAAATCATCCCTAGATTACTTGTAATACCGAATACATTGTAAATGCTATGTAAATGGTTATAAATACAAAGTAAAGGCTATGTGAATAGTTGCCCGTGCCCAGCAAATTCAACTTTTCCTCTCTTCTTGAGTATTTTTTTTTTTCTGAATATATTCAATCCAGGGTCGGTTGAATCCATAGCTGTGGAACCCCTTGGATAGCAGATACAGTGCTGCTGCTGCTGCTACTAAGTTGCTTCAGTAGTGTCTGACTCTGTGCGACCCCATAGACGGCAGCCCATCAGGCTCCCCTGTCCCTGGGATTCTCCAGGCAAGAGCACTGGAGTGGGTTGCCATCTCCTTCTCCAATGCATGAAAGTGAAAAATGAAAGTGAAGTTGCTCAGTCGTGCCCGACTCTTAGCGACTTCATGGACTGCAGCCTACCAGGCTCCTCCGCCCATGGGATTTTCCAGGCAAGAGTACTGGAGTGGGGTACCGCTGTATCTGCCTTCTCCTACAGATACAGTGGGAGGACTGTAATTCATAGCAGCGGCCCCAGGAAACAAACACCGGGGGTGAGAGGAAGGCCTGCTTGCCCCAAGGTTCATTCTCCTCCCTTAACCTGCTCTCTACAGCTGGGGCTGCCCCCACAGGCTGTTTCCCAGACCCCTGTGGTTTCCTGCGGGGCTCAACTCATGGGATGAGCATGGCAGAGACCAAGTGTGGGAGGAAAGGTGGGTGCAGCCTGGACTTTTCTTCCCTCCTTTCTCAGCCTTGAGAGCATCCTCAGCAGCAACCCCAGTATCCTCCATGGCTCCCATGCCCACCAAATAGAGTCACTGTAATTCCACGTTCCTCTGAGTGATCCCAGCCCCTATTTGAACCAAAAGTCACAATAATTTCTAGAAAAAATAACTCTGGTACAACGAGAGCACAGACCATTTTGGGGGGAGGGGGATAAGAATCTGGAGCAGTTGGCTGATGCCAGGTTGGGAGGCTTTAAAAAGTGAAAGTCGCTCAGTCATGTCCGACTCTTTGTGGCCCCAAGGACTATACAGTCCATGGAATTCTCCAGGCCCGAATACTGGAGTGCGTAGCCGTTCCCTTCTCCAGGGGATCTTCCCAGCCCAGGGATCAAACCCAGGTCTCCCACATTGTGGGCGGATTCTTTATCAGCTGAGCCATCAGGGAAGGCTTTTGGTCTCCCCCAGGGAACCAAAACCTCAACGGAAGTCAGAAGCTCTCATCTCTCACCTGACACCCACTAGCACCTGGCTTGGTCACCAAGAAAGCTCCAGACATTTCTTGTCAGGGGACTGTATTGGTTAGCTAGGGTTGCCATAACAAAGCACCACAGACTGGGTGGCTTAAACAACAGATATTTATCTTCTCACAGTTCTGGAGGCTGGATATTCAAGATCAAGGTACTGGCAGGGTTGTTTCTTCTAAGGCCTCTGTCCTTAGCTTGCGGATAGCTGTCAACTCCCTGTGTCTTCATGTGGTCTTCCCTCTGTGCTTTTCTATGTCTGAATTATCTCTTATCATAAGGATACTAGTTATATTGAATTAGCGACTACCCTGATGATCTCATTTTAATTTAATTACTTCTTTAAAAACCTTATCTGTTCGATGCACGATACTGGATGCTTGGGGCTGGTGCCCTGGGACGACCCAGAGGGAGGGTATGGGGAGGAGGGAGGAGGGTTCAGGATGGGGAACACAGGTATACCTGTGGCAGATTCATTTCGATATTTGGCAAAACTAATACAATATTGTAAAGTTTAAAAATAAAATAAAATTAAAAACAAAACAAAACAAAAAACCTTATCTTTAAATTCTGAGGTACTGAGGATTCAGAGTTCAATATATGAATTTGTGGGGAGCACAAGTCAACCCATGAAGGGACTGAAGAATACAGGGCAGTCTGAAAGGTAGTGAGAATTAGGGCATGCCCGCAGGGAATCTGATGTGACCAGCAGAGGTTCACGATGAAACAAAGTTGCAGGTGGACTCAGGGGTACAGTGGTAGAAATCATACAGTGATGATGGGTGGGAGACCTGTCCAGCAGAAGAGGCCAAAGCAAGGAAAAAAGGAAGAAAACAGAAAACGCTGCATGGGAGTTGACCAGATGGACAACTAGACTAGCTTCTGAGAATATGTGAGAAATTTACCAAAGACTTGCAGAAGGCTCAAATGGAGGATCTTGTGGCTAATAAGGGCAAAAGCTGGCAAAGGAAAAGTTTACCCTATTTTTTCTTCTTCTGCCATTTTTTTTTCCCTATGATGTTGATGTCTTTTTTAAAATTTATTTATTTGTTATTTATTTGGTTGTGTTGGGTCTTAGTTGCAGCAGGCAGGCTCTCTAGTTGTAGTTTGCTACCTCTGGAGTGCACAGGCTCAGTAGTTTTGGAACATGGGCTAAGTTGCTCCTCGACACGTGGGCTCTCAGTTCCCTGACATGAGTCCATGTCCCCTGCATTGCAAGGTGGGTTCTTAACCACTGGACCACCAGGGAAGTCCCAAAGAGTTTACATTATTAATGTGACTCTGCTTGTACCCACCGCTTGATAAAAGCTATACAGTAGAAGTTTACATTTTAGAAAGCATTAAATTCTTCCTTCAGCCCCACTGTACCACCACAACACAAACACCCACAGATGGTGTCTGATCTCCTTTATGCAGCATCCCTGTAGAGATTAAAAACAAGAGACCAGGGCCTGCAAACGGGGATGGCAAGGAAAAGCAAAAAGCAGACAGAGGCCGCGGGACCTTGACTGCAGCTCGGTTCCACCCACACAGCTCAGGCCGTGTGCTGGCCACATGCAGACATGCTGCGGCTCTAGGACCGTAAGCCTATGTCCAAGGGAGCCGTATACACGTGCTTTTGCAGATGAGATGCAATTTATTAATATGAGACTCTGCGGGGTGCAGGGCAATAAATTGTAATTCGTGAAATTTATAAACTGAGATAGCAGTAGTGAGGGTCCTGTGAATTGTAATTCTCCCCACCTGACAAATGAACTGCTTTGGGCAGCGACAGCTTCTGCAGGGTGAGAGAAATAAATCAACTGAACTGTGGTAAGAAAGCAAACAGTTTTATTGGTCTACGGATCTTGAGAAATGTTGATTAAGTCAGATCTGGAAGCCCCCACGGTTGTTTTACAAGCTGCTTTATCCTGGAGACCCCCCAGGCCTCCCCATATTACCACAATCTCCCAGGAAAAATGGGAAGTGAGTTATGCTGTGTTTGGGGTGGAAACAAAAATATATATCTTTACGGTCCTGGGAAAAAAGGTAAGCCTGACCATTCAAGGAGGCTTCTGTGTTCCCAAGGTCTATATTAGAGAAAAACCTTATGAGAGGTTTTCCACAACATTGATAACCTCACAGTCTCCAGAGAGCAGAGGACTGAAAATACCTTCAGGAACTCATGGTTTGAGAATATATTTAGAATAAGTAGGATTCATCAGAGGTTAGCTTTTGAATTCATAAAGTATGGGTTTACTCGGCAAGAGTAGAAAAAAAGAACACTGTGAGCAATGTTTAAACCGCAGACACTAGAGCAAACTGCTTTTAATTATATTTGTGTCCTAGGAGAACCCACTTGCTCTCAAATAACTAACACGCTAATGAGCCTCTGGTCTGTTCATGAAGGAGGACCCTACGGATTTCATTCTAGAAGATGGTTTCATTTCAGTAAATGAGCATATTTATTCTACACGGTAGCCTCCAGATTCAAAATGTCATGTATTCACGACTTGTCTTCTCTTTAGTTGATCTGAATTGCCAGATGGGAATTATTTTAATTCAGAAGTTTATTTGCAAGAAACAGCAAGAAGGAGGTAGCGACTCTGGAGAAGGGGAAAGAGGGAAAACTAACATTGGTTAGCCGTCCACATGCCAGGCAGTACGCCCAGAGCCTCACCACCTTTGAAAACTGATATCATCTCCTTCTAGAGAGAAGGCTGAGGGATCCCCTGGCGGTCCAGTGGTTGGGACCCTGCCCTTCCACTGCCGAGGGCTCAGGTTCAATCCCGGGTTGGGGAACTAAGATCCTGCAGGCTGAAGGAAAAAAAAAAACAAACGAGAAAGAGAGAAGGCTGAGACTCAGAGAGGTCTGTTTGAAGGAGGAAACAGACAGAACAGGCTCCATCTTGAAAGCAGGACTCCATCTTGGGCCGGACTGTGGACTTTGAGCTATATGCCCAGTATCTATGGAAACGACATATCAACTGGAAAACCAGCCCCCCTCCCCCGCCCCCCCCCCCCCCCCCCCCCGCAGATGTAAGAGCCCCAGGGCTTGTACCTAGACTCTCTGTTGCCTAAAAGAATACCCTAATTATCTGTGTAACCGAATAGAATCATGAATTCTATTATGCTTATTGGGATATGACCACAGGCCTATTGATAATTGTCCACTGTTAACTACCTAGGCTTAAGGCATATGAATCACGGGTTAACTTTGTATCTTTCTTTTCCTTTGTTCAGTCTAGTTTCAGGAAATTTGGGGAGGTGGGTTTGGGCATGTACACTTAGGGTATATAAGGTTTTCAGAAAACCTGGTCAGGGTCCTTGGCTAAGAGGAGACTCTGCCTTGGGCCAGCCGGTGTAATAAACTGCACTCCACTATCTGCATTGTCCTTCTGAGTGAGTTTGTTTCCCAGAACGTGTGGCTACAACATGTTAACTGGCCAAAGTCACAAAGCAACAATTTTAAAAGGCAGGAACAAACTGACAACTAAGTCCATGCCCTTTCCTTTCAAAACTGAGAGGCTTGGAATCTTCCAGTTGAGCTCTCTCCATGTCACCCAGCCTCTCTTTCTGCCTGCAGATGCAGGCCTAACTGGGTCCCAGACCCACATCACTGCCTCGCTTATTCTCAGCCATCTCTATGGAAGCAATAATCACCTCCCCCCTGGGGTCAGAGGCACAGGAAACCCAGTCTGTCCAGCCCATTGGGCAGGGCTTGCATGCTTGGACAGAGAGGGGAGGTGTTACAGGCAGTCCTCCTCACCCCCCGGGGAAGCAGAAACCAAGGGGCTCTGGGAATCTCCAGTTTCAGGAGCTGGCTGCCCTGAAATTGAGGTAAGCAGGTCACAGCGGTGTTGTGGGGCAGACCCCAACAATTTGTTGCAGCCACAGGAAACTTCCGAAATGGCTTTCACAGCAGCTCTGGCTCCACCAGCTTCGTGTTTGTGTGGCTGCAGGGCACCAGCCAGCTCCCTGGGGTTGGGCATATGATCAGCCACGGCGATGAAATCTGACTTCAAAAGCACAGATCCGGGGGATGGCCACTTCTGGAGCACACATCTCCTACCTAACGTTGTACAATGTCTGGGCTGCCCACCACGTGATGGATAGATCAGGCGATGGAGGTCTGTCTCGGGGGTGTTGTTTTTCTGGTCAAAACACCCATCTTGGACTCTTCTCCTTGTCTCTGTCCTCTCTGCCACAACTGAATTACGGCCACGGACTCCTTGGTGGGTGTTCTTTAACCATTTCGGCAGGCTGACAACTAAAAAAGATGCACAACGTGAGAGTTGTGAATTAAGCTTTATTTGGGGGGAAACGAGGACTGCAACCTGGGAGACAGCATCTCAGGTAACTCAGAAACTGCTCAAAGAGGCAGGGGGGAGGTTTGGGTCTATGTGATTTCGGTAAATCAGGGAATACATGCAATCAAGCACATATTTTTCCAAAAGTTTTCTTCTAGTCTTGTGACCTCTGCTAGTCACGAGGAATAGCCGTCACCATGAAGGTGAGCTCCTTCAGGGAGTGTTGAAGGTCAGCAGCTGCAGCAGCACGTGATCTAATCTGTGTAGAGGTAGACGGCAAGTGCTCATGGAAAGTATCAACATGTGGTTGACAGGCTTATTCCAAAACACATTTTCCATCCTAAGCTGCAAAATCTTCCTTGCTTCTTCTTAGCCTAAAACAAAGATATAAATTTGTATTGAAGGAGGAAACAGAACAGGCTCCATCTTGAAAGCAGGACTCCATCTTGGGCCGGACTGTGGACTTTGAGCTATATGCCCAGTATCTATGGAAACGACATACCAACTGGAAAACCAGAGCCCCTGGATGGAAGAGCCCCAGGGCTCGTACCTAGACTTTCTGTTGCCTAAAAGAATACCCTAATTATCTGTGTAACCGAATAGAATCATGAATTCTATTATGCTTATTGGGATATGACCACAGGCCTATTGATAATTGTCCACTGTTAACTACCTAGGCTTAAGGCATATGAATCATGGGTTAACTTTGTATCTTTCTTTTCCTTTGTTCAGTCTAGTTTCAGGAAATTTGGGGAGGTGGGTTTGGGCATGTACACTTAGGGTATATAAGGTTTTCAGAAAACCTGGTCAGGGTCCTTGGCTAAGAGGAGACTCTGCCTTGGGCCCCGCGGTGTAATAAACTGCACTCCACTATCTGCATTGTCCTCCTGAGTGAGTTTCCCGGAACGCGTGGCTACAACAGTATCTTCTAGCCTTGAATAAAGATACAAATTTGGCCTTTCCTGGAGGTGCAGTGGGTAGGAATCCACCTGCCAGTGCAGGGATTCGATCCCTGGTCTGGGAGGATTCCACATGCCACGGAGCAGCTAAGCCCACAAGCCACAACTACTGAGCCCACGTATTGCAACTGCTGAGCCTGTGTGCCTGGAGCCTGTGCTTCGTAATAAAAGAAGCCATCAAAATGAGAAGCCCATGCACTGCAAGGAAAAGCAGCCGCTGCTCGCTGCATTTAGAGAAAGCCTGCACGTAGCAATGAAGACCAAGTGCAACCAAAAATAGATAAATTTTTAAAAAAGATACAAATCTTTTGGGGTTCATGTTCAAATGTAGATTATGATGCATAGGTTTGAGGTGGGCCCTGGGATTCTGCATTTCTAACAAGTCTCAGATGGGTGTTGCTGATCCTAGGACCACACTCTGAATGGCAAAGATCAGTAGGCTATGTCCCGGATTTCTAAAGCTGGGCTGCCCCTCACCCCCGGACTACCTTTCTAACCTCCTCAGTCCACCCCCTCCCCTCCCTATTCTGCTTCAGGCAGACATTATTCAGCCCTCAAGGACACCCACTCCCACCTGCACCCCTACCAGGATTATCTGCCTGTCTTTCCCTTACCAGCAGTGCCTGCCTCCTCTTTGCTGCTCAAATCTTTCTTCCTTGCAAGTCCTAGCCTTCCCATAAAGATCATTGTCTTCCTAACAGGAAGAGCTGCATTCCAAAGTTGTGGCACACAAGGGAGCCAATTTGGCACTCTCAAGAAGTGTCAAACCCAGGGACTGTTGGAGAGAGAAGGATCTGGATCACCTCCCCCCAGATGGAGCACACCCAGAAAGCTGCATGGGCTGGCCCATCACTCTCCAACTTAAAGCCTGCTCCAAGGTGGTCAATATCTATTCTTGACTATTTAGAGACCAGAGTGCCTTGAACACTGAATACCTGTGTTTCAAAGAGCCTGGCTGACACAGCTAGCATCGAAATTTCCTACTTCCCATAGGTGAGGCCAAATACTTCAAGAAACAAATGAAAGCGGGTTAGATACTTTCTATAAAAAATACTTTGTACAGTCTGATGTTAACTTGGGAAAGGACTAAAGAGTACAAACTCTTGGCCATTCTTTGTTTCAATTTCAATATTCAAAAGCCCCTATCCTAACAAAGCCCCCCAAGAAAAGCTATCTCAGGCTCTCCTTAATTTTCCTTTTTTGCTTCCAAACACTGAAACTCCAGCCAAGATTTTCTGGTTATGGAACCTCTTCCGATCCTGATATCTCACTGGCTGCAGAAATCATTGGGAACTGGAATGAAATTTTCCATCTTATCTGCCCTCTGTTGTTTTGCAGGAGGGTGTGGCGTTATCAGTTTGTAGTGGGTGTGGGGGAGGTTTAGCCTTGAGACTGGTGGGCCCTCTCTTCCCCAGATTTGCTGTCAGTTGTTTTGAGGGAAGTGGGTAAGCGGATCTTAGAATCCCTGGATGTGACGAGATAACATTGACTATAGGCAATTCTATGTACTGATAAAAATAATATATAGTTTTCAAATAGTCCCATAGTGAGTCACTTCTAAATAGTCAGAAATACATTTCCTGCCATTCTTCTTTGAAATTTGAATTAATAGTTTTATAAAATTACTCCCTTCACGAAGGGAGTCCTATTGAATGCTCATAGAATTAGCACCATGCTCTTAAACTTGCCATAACCTAAGGCTTTGGGAACCACCAGATATGAATCAAAGTCCAAAGTGTATTCTCTCATAAGAAATGTATTCTACTCCTAGCCTGACTTCCTGAAAGTAGCAAAGAATAGCGTAAGGGCAAGAGTTAGACAAAAATCTGTCGGCAGGTTTCCAGAATGCCAGACCACTGGCAAAAGGCAAACATCCCAAGTCATGGATGGATGGTGCAGCTGAAGTCTAGAAACACCATGAGCTAAAGAACCTGGGGGATCTTGAAGAAACTGCCAAGATAAGTTGTTCTGTTGAGCCACTCAGCTCTGTAAACTTGGACAAGTCTTTTAAACCATCTAAATTTCAGTTTTCTTATCTGGAAAGTGGGACTAATGACTGCCCTGTGTACCTTGCAAAGTGGTTGCAACAGCCACATCAGATCATCCCCCAGCAAGCACCTTCTCAGTGTACAAAGAGATCGATGCCCTATCATCAGCAGACAGTACCTCCTGTTGCTTCTGGAGCTTCACAAAGCAGCTCTCTTCTGTTGCTGCCCTTCCAGGCCTCCTCCCTACACTGGTTACTCTGCACGGGGAGAAGTGGGAGGAAGGGAAGCAACAGGTATTTCAGAAGAACCAGAATCTTATCCAGTTTCACATGTGATTCTCTAAATCTCTCTCCTGCATTTTCCTCATTAAGTCCCTCAATTCTCCAATCCTATCTCCTTCCCCAACTCAGTAACACAGTTGGTTAATTCTAGTTAACCTAATAAGCTACCTTCTCCTTAGCCCCAGAAAGCAGAAGCCATCATTGAGTTCCTAAAGGCTCTCTGCAGGGAGCTTACTGGTTGTCTTCTCTAGAAGATGGAAAGGGAGGCAGTGCTATTAGTGAAGGAAATCTGGAAAGAATCCTGATGCCTCCTCCAGGGACTGGAGTGGGAAGCCTCAGGGAGAAAACAGAGCCATGGCAAAGTTCTCCCAAGAGATGGTGAAGCCTCCAGCCTCCAAGGTTGATAAGGGCCTGACAAATGAACACAAGAGTGGTCATCCATATGGACAGGAGACCAGGAGGCTCCACCTGAATGCTCTGGGTGGATGTTCACAGAAACTGGGAGGAAGAGGGTGTTCCAGGAAGGCCTGAGTCTGACTTTCCCCCATCCTGGCAGGATGGCTACAATAGCATATCAAATTTAATTTAAAGTAATAAAAGAAATGTGACATTTCTTATGCCTGCTCATGTGGCATAGAATTCACACGCCTGTTGTTCTTTCTGGGACATTCTGGCAGGTAACTCTGCTTTCTTTGGATGCTCCAGAGTTTCGGGGAAATGGTTCTAAAGATCAACACAAGCTCTTTCTGAAGTTACCTTCCGCTCCCACCCCCGGTGAGAATTTACCCAGGGAAATACCAACCCAGCAAGTATTTCCTTCACAACCGGCAACTCCAACCCTGAGTGGCCTACGCTCCCTTCACTCACGAATGCTTCTAAACCAATCTTTAGTGGAAAAGAACATCTTCTCTTTCTTACATCCCAAAGTTACAAATAATCAACACATCAAAAAGTGAATACAAAACATCATGACCAGCAAGCAGTGTCCGCGATTCCCAGGTGAGAATGATTGTTGAACTGCAGTACTGACTGTGCTCACAACCTTGGAAAATAGAGGTGTCATTGACTTATTTCACCCCGAGGAAACCGAGGCCAAGAGATGTTAACTAACTGGCTAAAAGTTTCAAGCTATTAAGTGTCAGAGCTAGGGTTAGAACCCAGCTCTGTATTCTACTATTCCTCTGGACTACTTATCCCAATTATCTGGGGGTTCTTTAGCAACATGCTTCTTCTTCTCAGTAAGTGTGTGTGTGTGTGTGTGTGTGTGATGAAGGGCTCAGCTGCTGAATGTAGAATAGAGAGCACAGATTTTTAAATAGAACCATTGCCATATTTGTTTAAGTCTGGAAGGAGAAACTCAGTTCCAGTAGGCGTCTGTTGAGCTTGGGTTGAAATGTGCCCATTGCTGATTTAATGTGATAATCAGGGGCGGGGGCCCTGCTGACAGACTATGATGTATTGGCTGTTGTTCTGCACTTTGATGTTCTTTGGAATTTGTCAAAACTTCACTTCAGCACTTTAAAAAGTGCCATGGCGTCATCTGTCCCACTCTCTGACTGCAGAAGCAAATGGCAGGGGAGTGGTGGCCGCTGGAGTGAAGGTCAGCGCCAGGTCAGAAAGTGACAGACCTCTCCTGCTGCTCCCCCACTTCACACCCAGGGGACTCCTAACTCTGGGGGATAAACATCTTTGCTGTCTCTGACTGAAGGGGGCCCACAGATCCTTCCCAACTCAGCTCAGTCACGGGGCATCTGGAGACAGAAATTGCTTTCCACACCCTAAGTCCTGGGGGATCAAGCTGCAGGCAAGCAAGGAGGGCGGGGAATGCAGGGGGCATGGCAGCTGAGCTCTCTACCTCCAGGTGGCTCCGTCTCAGGGCTGGGTGGCTGGCAGTGCCCAGGGTCACAGCCTCCGCCGTGGTCATGGCAAAGACAGCGGCCAGCAGCAGGGCGTGCTGATGCTCAGGCTCCCATGGCCAGATGAGTCACCCCCTCGGCTTGCCAGCTGGACAGTGCCGTCTCTTTCCAAAGGCTGGTCTGGGCAGCAGAGAGATTTTGGATCACCGCTGGCAGCCAGCACCGGGGCTCTGCAGAGCCATCTTGAGAGCAGCTGATCTGAAGGGTCACCTTGTCCTAGAGGGAAGGAATGGCCGGGTTTGGTTGCACCAGCTTTCCTGTTGGAAAAGGAGAGATTGGTTTGCCTATAAAATCCCTGTTGGGTTTTTCTGTTGGGGTGCTTCATCAACCTGAAGGGATGGGATCTATCAAATGGAGTCCCAGGGAGTCCTGGTGCTGTGACACTGGGGTCATTGTTTTCATATTCCTGTACAAGATGACATCACCTCTATTGAGAAGCCAGCCTCTGAGAGAATCAAGAAAAAGCCATAGAGTCCTTCATTTTATTTTAGCTCTCCAAACCTTAGTTTCCAGATCTGTAACATCTGTAATGTGCTAGCCTGGGGAGTTCTTTGAGAGCTAAATGTGATTATGTACATTAAAATATTTAAGCAGAGTGCCTGGCGCAGAGTAGGGGTTCAGTAAATGTTCATTTGTTTCTTCCTTCCTTGCCCCCTTGGTTTCCTGGATCCATTGTCATATCCTCCCCAATGGCCAGATGAAAAGACCATTTTGTAATCACTAAAGCTTAGGAAAGATGAAGTGACACTGTCAACCGTAACAAAGTTAGGGACTCAGCCTGAGAGCAGGGTTCCGCTCAGCCTATTGTTGGAAGCCACATTCTAATCCTCCAAGCTGGGGTAGAAAAGAGTGCTGAGTGCCTGTGGATGGCATCTAGCTGGCGAGGGTGACAGTTGTTACAACTTGTGGAGGCAAAGATTTAAAATATGAGGCGTGGACCGCCCAGACATGGGTCTGCGGGGGAGAGGGCCTCCAGCCCAGAGAAGCCGTTAATTTCCCTTCCATTTCAGATGGAAGGGAAAGTGTCCTTGCCAACCTCAGGGACCCTGAGAGAGCCACTTCTCACTGCAGACCAGCAATTTCTGACAGGTGAGTGGCCTTAAGGGTCACTTGGGATTAACAACTGGGAAGCAGTTCCAGAAAGGAGCCACAGACATTGAGACAGTTTGGCTCCTTGTGCTGAGAAGGTGACGTCATCCATGCAGATAAATTCCAAAGACTCTATCACCACCACCACCCTCCTCAACAATGTTTCACCAGCTTGTAAAATGTTCCCAAGCTCTTTCCATACTGACAACTTCTGGGGGCTATCCAGGGCATCCTGGAAAATTACAGCAAGAGGGTATCTTTCCAGTTCTTTACCCAGATCCCGATTTTTTTTTTTTTTTAGATTTAGTCTAATTCCTTTCTGTTCTATCAATTATTGTTAAATGGGAAAGCTTGTTTCAGTACTAAATGTTGGAGGCTGTGCAGAATAGATTGGAAAAATCACCATACTTTAGGTTCTGATCAGAAAATATGCCAGAACTGGATGATGACCACAGCATTGAAATCATTACAGTTTTCGTCTCTGAGCTCTCACTAAGTCATTTCTCAGGACCTGCTTATGGGTACTTGTGTATCCATTCTACAGATCAAGAAATTGAGGTAAAGACAGACTAGATATAATCTGCTGAAGGACATTCAGCAAAAACCTGTCAGATCAATCAAAAGTATGATGCCTTGCTCTCAGACCTCTTCACTTTCATTCTTCTGGAAAACAAAGTGAGTTTCAGGAGATCAAACAATGGTGGGCACAGAAGGGCCTAAATAGAGCGGGAGTTCCCAAGCTCCCTGTGTCCTTCCAGAGGCTCTATGAGAGAAAAGAGATTTCCATGGGCTAGAGAAAGGGGGTCATAGGGGAGCCAATGAAGTCCAAGCAAACATTTGCCACCAGCCCACATCGCTGAATGAAGAAGGCAATATACTCTTACAAAGAGCACTCTAAAGCTACATAAAACATCTTCCCATTTGTCACTGACAACAGAACTATGAGTACAGTCTTTTTCTTGCCATTTTCCAGTCAAGGAAACAGAAGTCTGGAGAAGTGTACCTTGCCCAATGTCATACAGCTAATGAGGAGTGAAATCAGACCACCCAGCAACCCAACTTTTCTGAAGCCAAGTCCAATGCTGTACTTGGACTTGTCCAGTGACTGCTGTACAAGCCAAGTCTGTACCCTATATTTCCAAAGCTCTTACACAGAAGAGTTAACCAGAGTTCGTATCACTGGACACCAAAGAAAACACTTATCAGAAAAGATGTTATGACTGGAACTACTGACACGAGACTCAAATGGCAGAGGGGTTTTAGGGCAGGCATCACAAGTCCCAAAAGCCTTTCTTTGCCCAGAGAAGCTCTTAGGCTAGGTGTCTTTCAATAGTAGGGTATCATGGTCACTCAGCATAGGCCAGGGTGACCACTAAGACCTTAGACCATGGAGCCTTGTGGGGAAGCCCCGGAATGTCCCAGGCCTCCTGAAATCCTAGGATCTGATCCAAGGACTGGAGAGTGTCAGATCTGGGCCTTGTGCTCCCCCAGGACCATGTCAGAGACCCAGCCCCCTGCTCTCTGTTCTGCCCTGTGTGCACAGAGCCGGGCCTCAGGAGGTGAAGTGGAGACAAGACAACATCCCCAGGTGTCAACTCCAGCCTAGGCACAGACCCGGGGAGCCCAGTCCACAGTGAAATGGCTTGCCCTGGCCAACACAGTCATAAGCAGAGACGATCACAGTCCAGGCTAAAAAGGCGGAAAACCAGTAGGCAAGGAAAGAGTTTTGTCATCCAAGGACAATAAAGTTTATGTATTCCCAGATGTGGGTCCTCCCACTTAATCAAAGCAGAGGCCCATTCCAGTGAAAAGAGCTTTCTCCAGCAAAATGGGAAGGCAGTTTCTTTGGGGCTAAATTTAGACTTCACCCACAGGGGAAGAGCTCCAGTTCTTCAGGGCTGCTGACAGAACAGGCCAACGGTTCAGTGTCCCAGCTGGCCACAGCCAGCTCCAGAGCCAAGCCAACATGGGTCTAAAGTGTTCCTGGGCTTGGAGTGTGGGCTGTGCTGTCCCCAGGGCTGGGCTCTGCCCCAGGCTCAATCACAGCTTGGAGGATGTATGCTCTGGGCGCTCTGAGCTGGGGGGGTTGGGGTGGGGGTGTCAGGTCTCTTCATTTGCTCTGCCAGGGGCAGCTGCTCAATGCTCACTACTCCAAAGACCGGGGCTCAGAGCTCCAGAAGTGCTGCAGGGCCAGGCTTACGCCCTCTGACTTCTCTTAAAGGTGTCTTGGAGATCCAACTTTGAGAGGGAAAGGTTTAGCAAAATGACCAAATTAATATACAGAGCGGTGTGGTTCCCAAGAAGGAAGACTAAATCACGCATGTCGCATAAGGTTTCATGGGGAAGTGGTTGGGATTTTTCTCCTACAACAGGACCTCTTCCCCGCCTCTTAAGCCCGCACTGTCCTCTCCCTGACTTGGCACTTTTCCTCAGTGACCCATAAGAAAGTTGTAGCAGAATACTGAGAGGCATGCCTTATCTTAGGGAAAAGTTAGTGTGGCCCCAACCAAAGGAAATCAAACAAGCTCCATTCACTTCTCTCCTCAGCCAATAACAGGCAAGAGGGAAGAAGACTCAAGATCTGGCTTCCCATCCTGAACTCTTAGGACATGTATGCCAGCTCATCCCACTGTGCTCACCAATTCACAACTGTCAAATCCAATCACAGCTTATACCAGGCAGGGCTGGGACACCGAGAGGGAGGGTGACAACAATTAAAATTGATTGCGTCTTTCTCATCCAGCATCCTTGTAGACACAAACCAAGCTTTGCTTAAGAAGTGAAACAAGATGAGAAATTCTGAAATGTATCCCATAGCACATAGACACAGCTTCAACACCACCTCCCTAGAGGGCTCCCACAGACAGAGCCAATCACCATTTCCTAGGGTGTGCTCATGACCATGCACTCTTAGCTCAGTTACACCACTTGCTCCTCTGTGGGTCTTTAATGGTTTGCATCGGATTCCCCCAGAGACTGGGAAGTTTCTTGATCCTACTTCATTTTGAATCTCTGAATGTCGAAGTCGCTCACTCTTGTCTGACTCTTTCGACCCCATGGACTATTCTCCAGGCCAGAATAATAGAGTGAGTAGCCTTTCACTTCTCCAGGGGATCTTCCCAATCCAGGGATCAAACCCAGGTCTTCCACATTGCAGGCAGATTCTTTACCAGCTGAGCCACAAGGGAAGCCCAAGAATATTGGAGTGGGTAGCCTAACCCTTCTCCAGAGGATCTTCCCAACCATGGAATCGAACTGGGGTCTCCTACATTGCAAGTGGATTCTTTACCAACTGAGCTACTAAGGAAGCCCTTTGAATCTCTAGTTCCTGGCAAATAGTAGGCCTTCCTCTGGTATTTGATGAATGAATGGATGAATGATACTCAAATTTATAAACCATCTTGTTTAAATATCTTGGTGCCTTCCTCAGTAAAAGGGGCTGGTATGATATGAAAGTTAATAGATGTCCAATAAAAAGAAGAGGCATCCCAGGATTGCCTGTAATTCCACTCAATGATGGGAAAAGCATGTTCCTCCCCAGAGTGAACAAGCAAGCATCTGCTAATGTTTGATTATCCTCTCTGCTCTCGTTAACTGGAAGCAACTGGGCTGCCTTGTGTATCTTTCTCTCTCTCCCTCTCTGCTTAGCTGGAGGTGATTGCAGCGGCTTGTTCTAGTGTGGTTTCCTCGGCTGCAGGCTAAAACAGAATATCAAAGACCCCACCGTGCTCATTATGTGCAGTGAAGCCCCCAGTGACTTCCCAGCCTCTCTGTCCCTGACCCACTGACATGATAGCTGATCAACATCATAGGAAGGAGTTCCTAGACCCTACCAGGTAGACTCAGGAGATCAGTTCTTTGGTGGAGAACCCTCTCTACCAATCTTAGTATGAAATACATATAGTGACAGCCCAGCACACAGAAAGTGTAGGTGGGAGAATTCCCACCTGAGGAATGGGAGAATTCTCAGATAACCTGTAGCAATTATCCTATCATATAAGAGGAATGCCAAGGATATAAATACTCAAAAGAGAAGCATGCTTATGTCATCAGTCCTAAACCACTATTTGTTTTGCATTTTAGTCAGCCAACCAGAAAAGAAGGGAGAGAATGCAAATCCTGTTTTTTTTAAAAATAAGTTTCAAGGCCATCAGACATTTTCAGAAGTTTAGGTTAGAAGGCAATATACCAAACAAGAATATCTGAAAATTTTTGAATGTAAAGATTACTAGGTGAGACACATGTGTTTCTGTTAAATAAGTATTAATGATCATAAATTGCCATGATTGTACTTCAACTTCATATTTAAAGACATTGGACTTGGCTGGTAGGAACTGTTGCCCTCTACTGGATGGAATGTCACAAGAACACCATGATTTCATATTTGCAGTTGCCTGGATGTTTTCATCCCCTCAAGGATGCAGAGGGTCCTGATGGTGGTGATGGTGAAATGAAGATGGAGGAGGGGGAGTGGGAGAGAAGGAGGACTATGTCATAATAACTATGAGAAGAGGAAGAACCCCTTAGATTCACATAGCACTTTAGTGTCTTACAACGTGCACAAAATTGTCTTACTTGAACTTCACAATTATCCTGTGAAGACGATATATAGTGTTGCAAATGACAAGACTTTGGCAGAGAAGTTACATTATTTATCTACAGATTTAGAGCCAGAAACGGAGAAGGCAATGGCATGGATGGAGGAGCCTGGTAGGCTGCAGTCCATGGGGTCGCTAAGAGTCGGACATGACTGAGCGACTTCACTTTCACTTTTTACTTTCATGCATTGGAGAAGGAAATGGCAACCCACTCCAGTGTTCTTGACTGGAGAATCCCAGGAACGGGGGAGCCTGGTGGGCTGCCGTCTATGGGGTCACAGAGAGTCGGACACGATTGAAGCGACTTAGCAGCAGCAGAGCCAGAAAGGGGCAGAAATGAAATTCCTACCCAGGCTTTCTAAATTCAAGCTCTGGAATGGTTTTCCTTTATTTTCTGTATTTGGTGGACTTTACTTAAATTTGCTTAAGTCCAGTCTCAGGATTTTTTCAAAAGTCTCTTTTCTGTATTAAAGACACAATTCATTCACACATTTATTCAAAACCATTTATTGTACACCTGCTCTACACCTGGCCCCCAAGCTGTAAACTAGGGGATAGCAGAAAACAAAGCAAGGTCTAGCTCTCACAGACAGAGAAGGCAATGGCAACCCACTCCAGTGCTCTTGCCTGGAAAATCCCATGGACGGAGGAGCCTGGTAGGCTGCAGTCCATGGGGTTGCAAAGAGTCGGACACGACTGAGCGCCTTCACTTTCACCTTTCATTTTCATGCTTTGGAGAAGGAAATGGCAACCCACTCCAGTGTTCTTGCCTGGAGAATCCCAGGGACGGGGGAGCCAGGTGGGCTGCCGTCTATGGGGTTGCACAGAGTCGGACACGACTGAAGCGACTTAGCAGCAGCAGCAGCAGCAGCAGCTCTCAAAGAAGGGGTAGTCAGCAGACAGGGGAACAAATCAATAAAGATCATAATGTCAGAGAGATAAATGGTTAGAAGGCTGTGAAACAAGTTGAAAATGTACAAAGTCCCCATGATGGAAATCCATATAGCAGATGGCAGTTTTTGGTAGCTAGAATTTTTGGAAAGGTAACCTCTAATGGCAGAGGACCAACTTGGTTTCCCAAACAAAAGTCTGAAAATCACTGGTAGATATCAGAAGGATGGCCTGGGAATAGTCATTTGCCTAGACAACTCCTTTAAGAAACTCATCAAGAATGCAGATGGGAAAGAAGTCCCCTAGAAATACGTGTTTTTTTTAATTAAAAAAGATGAAGAGAGCTCATTTGTAAAATATCCATATGACTGTTACATATTTAGCTTATTCCGCAGTTACATCACTTAAACACTTTGATTTATACTATCCAGAACCTGGAACCAGTCTAATGTCCCACAACAGACAAATAATAATACAAACTGTGGTACATCCATACCACGGAATACTATTCAGCAATAAAGAGGAACTGGTTATTGATCCAGGCAACAACTTGAATAGATCTCAAGAGCACTATGTGAAGTGGAAAAAAATCCAGTCTTAAAAGGTTATACTCATTCTGTGAGTCCACTGATGCAATTTTTGAATCATTTCTTTTTTTTTTTTTTAATAAACATATTTGTTTTTTTTTATTTTATTTATTTTTAAACTTTACATAATTGTATTAGTTTTGCCAAATATCAAAATGAATCCATCACAGGTATACATGTGCTCCTATCCTGTGGATAAAAAAGAGGAGAGGGTGGCTACAAAGGGGATACTTTATGGGACAGAACAGTTCTGGAACTCGATATGGTGATGGCTATATAAATCTGTACGCATGATGCGATGTCACAAAATTGTACAGAAACATACCAAGAATGAGTGCATGTTAAAACTGGTGAAATATGATAAGATCTGTAATTTAGTTGATGGTTTTGAGTCAGTCAGTTTCCTTGCTTCAGGGAATGCCCTAGTGGTCTAGTGGTTAGGACTCCACGTTTCCACTGCAGGGAACATGGTTTTAATCCCTGGCTGGGGAACTAAGAGCCACATGCTGCATAGTGTGTCCAAAAAAGAAAAAAAAAATCTCCTTGCTTCATAATATTTGTTATATAAGAAGGCATCATTGGGGAAACCTGAGTGATGGTACATGGGTCTACTCTCTCTTTTATTACAATTTATTGAGTCTATAATTAATTCAAAATAAGAAGTGTAAAAAGGAAAAAAGATGAAGACGGCATCCTTGGAATTGCTAAGTTGTCTCACCATTTAATGAGGCTCTGCTATTAACCTTAAAGAGAGGTATCCTGGGGTCCCTGAGCTTTGGAGGGTGGGTAAACAATTATATGAGGTACAAATAATCTGACAATGGCAAGTATCATATGAGAAGAAAGAAATCAGGACCCACAATGAATTCTGAGTTTTCAGATCAAAGAGAACATTCTGCAAGGAAGACTCCATTAACACAAGACTAGTCAGCCCTGTGCAGTAGAGAAAGGAGACTGAGGGCAGGGGAAGCACTGGGCTGGGTTACATCCTCCACCCTCGGTCTACTGCTTCAATACTGATCCTCTGTGGTGCCTGAGCCAGAGCTGAGGCGGCAGCCAGAGCCCCAGAGCCCCCACTCACAGTAGTGAGGACTCTGGTGCTGGCATCTGTGCCACATAAGGGGCTGTGGTGGCTCATGTGGCATCTGTTCTCAGGACTGGCCTCACAGCACAAAGAGCCTGGAGAGGGCATGGTCTTGGGCACTTTGCAGTCACTTAGGAGAACACTTGGTGGAGGGGGCTGGCACAGCTTCCTGGTCTGCTGGCAGGACATTTTGGTGGGAATTTAGTCAATGCTGAAAGATATATATTTTTATTTTAAATGGAAGGGTTGGGTTAGATGGCTTTTAGGACTATTCCAGCCCTAATATTCTGCATTTCCATGAGTCACCGAGGCTAATCTACTCACTGTGATTCAGCATTTACTTGTGCTCTTTGCTCTCAGCTTCCTGGCAGCCAAATTGAAATCACCTAATTTTTGTGCCAAGTACTTGACACTCATCATGGACAGCTTGTATTATTGCCAATAGTTTTAAGTATCTTGTCTCAACTAAATTACAAGTTCTCCCTGAAATGATAACTGACTATTATTTGTAACCACTGGTGTCTTTCACACAGCAGATAGAATTGTGGTATTTAATTAAATATAATTCAATAACTAAAAAAGAATTCAGTTGAAAATGTTGATAGATTTGACCACTTGACTATATAAAAAGTTTAAAGTTTACAGAGTAAAAATTACTACAAATCGAAAGATTATTAGCAAATTGGGCAACATATTTGTAAAATATACAGAAGATAAAGATCAGGTAACTCACAGGACAAAAACCATAAATGGCTAATAAGTATAAGGAAAGATGCTGTCTCACTACTCATCAAAGACATGAAAATTAAAAGTATGAGATGATGACTTTTTGCTGTGATTAGCAAAAATTTAAATGCATCAGAACATAAAATGTTAGTGATGATCTGGGGAGACAGACATTCTCATACCCTGCTGCTGAAACTATAAATGATGCTGGTGGAGATGGAACAAAATTTGTTAGGAGATAATGAAGGTCCTAAAAATGTGCCAAATAGTTTGTCCATTAGGAATTTGTATTAAAAAATAATAATTTGGAAACAAGGAGACATACACAAGGATAGTCATTGCAGAACTGCTTGTAAATTTGAAAACAAACTAATTGTCCATTGAAGAATGTTTGGATAAATAGTAGTGTTTTTATTCTATATACTATTATACTAGTTAAAATTAATGGACTAGAGCTACATGGATCTATTTCTAAAATACACTGTTGATTCCAAGGAAATGTACATTATACCATTTGGTAAATTTTTAAAACAGAAAGCAGCACTATTTTTTCTATTACACATTAGCCATTGAAATATAGCAAAAGTATTTTAAAAACCCAGAAAAGATCCTCATCAACTTTAAACTTGTATTTGAGAGACAGGGGTGAGACTGGAAAGAAATACAAATGAGGCTTCAATTGTTTCTATGATTTTTTAAAAGAAAAAGATAGATTAAATGCAAAAATGCGCCTAAGGCAAGTGTCGCTGTATCTGGCTTAATAAGGAGAAATATCAACTACCTTAATTACTAAACCATACTGTGGCTAAGTATAAGCAGGACTTAGAAGAATTTGATTTAATGGAAGAAAATACAGAGTGAAAAACAAGGCTCAAGTTTGAGCACAAGTATAAAGGGGACCAGGTGTCGAGATGCTGCTGGTCAGGAGTGGTGTTGGGTGTACAACATCCATTGTCTCACCTGGTCTTCACAGCAACCTTTGACATGATTTCACTGGGCTCAGTTCAGCTCAGTTCAGTCACTCAGTCACGTCTGAATCTTTGTGACCCTGTGGACTGCAGCACACCAGGCTTCCCTGTCCATCACCAACTCCTGGAGCTTACTCAAATTCACGTCCATTGAGTTGGTGATGCCATCCAACCACCTCATCCTCTGTTGTCCCCTTCTCCTCCTGCCTTCAATCTTTCCCAGCATCAGGGCCCATTCACTGACTGGGAAACTGAAGCTAAACCAGACCACACAATTAGGACAAACCATATTTCTGCCAGTGGAAGACTCAGGCTATGAATCCCTGCTGGTTTGATGCAAATCCCTTCTTCTGTACTTTGGAGTACACGGAATCCAGAAATGAATAAAGTTTCTACACAGATGCTGGAAGGGTTTGTAAAGAAAGGCAGGGCATCATGAGGGGCCTTACCACATCTGGCAATGGGTTTGCCATCAAATTTCCTGCTTGCTTTTTCTCAGAAGCTGTCCCAGGGCTGGGCACTGGGTCATAAACCGACATAAAAAGAACTCAAAAAAGTTCTTCGCTGACAAATCTGAAGGCTGCCAAGATGGGACACTAAGTGGGTAGGATACTGACTAGCAGATTCCAGCACCCACAACATGATCAGCAGGATTTCCAGCAAAGTGCTCAGGCCTAGAGGACAGGGGGTTCCCTGGGTTTTGGCCCTTTGCTGAGTCCATAGAAGAGCACAAATAATATGGAGATGAGAATCACGTGGCAGAAAGAAACAAAGTCAGGGACTTCGGACTTTTTCAGGGACACATGATTTGCAAAAAGTTTTTATTTTTCCTTTCTGTTAAAACTGCTAAGACTTGAAATGTGAGTTTTGGGAAAGTGAGAGATGGTGGTGTTGTTATTGTAGATAATAGAGTTTCTTAGCCAGAAACTGCCAGAGAAACATGTGAAGGACCACTGGAATGGAGCAAGGTGGTGATTATAACAGGAATAGCTGCATACCTGAGCTATGAAGTAAAAAACCTGAGAGGAAAAGTTGGCTAATACCAAAAAGAAATCCCCTTAGGAAGAGATAACCAGACTTTAGGATGAGCCCTTGGAAAAACTGACCTCAGGACAAGAAAGGATGACCTAGGAATAGGACTGAGGAGGCCTTTAGCTGACCAACATCCCAGATAAGCAGGACTTGGGGAGGCTTGGGACAATGATGTTGGAAAGAGGGAGAAGAAGAATGAAGAAGTAAGAAGGAGCCTGGTAATTTGGCAAAAGCTAGAATCTGCCTAGAAATTAACGCTACTAAGAATTTCTCCAGAGCTAGGACAATCTACAAATTTCCAAGAACATGGATAGCTGCGCATGCCTACTCCCCCCAGCCTAGTCCCTCAACCCCATCCTGCCAAAACTGCAAGTTCTAATCCTTGGAACCAGTGAATGTTACCTCAAACGGGGGCTGGGGAGGAGTTGGGGAAGGACTTTGCAGTTGTGATTAAGGATCTTCAGACTGGGAGACTATCCTGGATTATCCAGATGGTTCCTAAATATCATTGCATGTACTTTTATAAGAAGGGAGAAGAGAAAGATCTGACTTTAGAAGAGAAGGCCACATAACTACAGAAGTAGAGACTGGAATGGTGTGTGGCCACAATCCAAGGAATGCCAGCAGACACTAGAAGAGGAAAGGAAAAAGCTAGAGCTCCCCTATGATACCTTGATAGCAGGCCCGTGATACTGATTTTGGAACTCTGGCCTCCAGACCAGTGAAAGAATAAATTTCTGTTGTTTTGAGTCACTGAATTTGTGGTAATTTGTTACAGCAGCCATAGGAAATGAACACAATAACTGACGTTCAATTTTGAGAAATTTGTTTTGCTGTTTTTGATAAATAATTCCCTCTACATTGTTAAATGGCCATTTCAGCTTCGCTTATAACAGTAAAAAGTTGGAAAGAGCCTAGAATGTCCATAAACAAAGTATGATAGTTTGTTGAGTAGAGTACTACAAAACTATTAAAAATGAAATGGCAGAAGTATATTAACTGACACAGCTTTATGTTTGTAATACCCTTACCATTAGGATTTTTTTTAAGTTATATACTAATCTTTTTAGATTTAAATTTTGATACATTGGGAATTTATCCTGATATTTGGCATGAAGTTCAGATATAAATTTATCTCTTTCCACTTGGCTATGATTTTATGATTTGTTCCAGTACCACTTATTATAGTACAGGCTTCCTCCACTGATTTCCTACATATTAAACTTCCATGTACTAAGGTTTATGTTTGGATTTCTTGGTCTGTTCCATTGATCTGTCTGCTTACTCATGAACAATACCACATTGTTGCTATTACTGAGCAGTTATAGTATCATTTAATATCTAATATGACAATCTTCTCTGATGCTCTGGTTTTTCCAGAATTTTTCTGCTTTTCTTTCTTGATTAAGAATTACTTCAACTTTTAAAAAGTCCCATGGGTTACTTTTTGTTGTGACCATGTTAAATTTATAATTAGTGAAAAGTGACATCTTTATAATATTGTCTTCCTATCCAAGAATTGATGCCTCAATTTGTTCAAGCATGTTTATGTGTGTGTGTGTGTGGTGTCCATGTGCACACATGTATGGTAAATGCTTTTTAGAAATGATTTTAAAATTTTCTTCATAGAGTTTTCATTATCCTTATGAAGTTTGTTCCTAAAAATTAAAAATGAGGATATGCAACTGTATCTATTTGCAGAAGATATTGTAAATCTGTAGAACTCAAGAGCAGCACTTGAAAGTTTGCTGAAAATGAGAAAATTCAGTAAAATATCAGGGCACAAAGTTAATAAACGGGAATAAAATAGTTTTCATAAAAAACAATAATTAGTTAGAAAGCATAATGGGAAAATATTCCATGTTTAATGGTAACAAAATTAGAAACCTCTACATAGCAAAAAGTACTGATAGAAAAGTCAAAAGTAACAAACTGGAAAAATATTGCACCTTACATAATAAAGCAAGGGTTAATAGCCTCATAAATGTATGAGGCATTTGAAAAGAGCTTTTGTAAACACATAGGAAAAAGATCAACATGCCAATGAAGTTACCAAATGATTCAATCTTACAGTTCAGGAAAAACATTAGGTATGGCTCTTGAACATACGACCAGACACTCTCATTCACATTAAAAGACAACCAACTTATATGTGGAATCTAAAAATGGGTACAAATGAACTTATTTACAAAACAGATGTAAAAAGCAAATAAGTGATTATGAGGGGGTTGGGGGGAGGGATAAATTGGGATATTGAGATTGACATACACACTGTTATATATAAAATAGACAACTAATAAGAACTTGCTATATAGCACAGGGAACTCTACTCAATACTCTGTAATGGCCTATATGGGAAAAGACCCTAAAAAAAAAGTGGATGGGGAATTCCCTGGAGGTCAAGTGGTTAAGACTTAGCTCTTTCTCTGCCATAGGCCCTGGTTCAATCCCTGGTCAGGGGAACTAAGATTCCACAAGCTGTATGGCTAAAAAAAGGGAATGCTGGAACACCTTTACTTTCCTGGTGGCTCAGAGAGCAAAGAATCTGCTTGCAATGCAGGAGACCCAGGTTCTATTCCTGTGTGGGAAGATCCCATGGAGAAGGGCATGGCAATACACTCCAGTATTCCATGGACAGAGAAGCCTGGCAGGCTACAGTCCGTGGGATCACAAAGAGTCAGACATGACTGAGCAACTATATGTACATGTAAAATCAATTCACTTTGCTATACACCTGAAACTAACACCACACTGTAAATCAATGATATTTCAATAAAAATTTTTTAAAGCCAAAATATCATGGCTTAAACATATATTGGTGCAAAGTAAAAGTCTGATTACATGCTCTTTGTAGGGTGGCCTGGGGGGAGCAGTAGTCTCATATATTGCTGGTGGAAGTAACAGTTTATACAATATCTAAGAGAAATCTGAGACTCTTGCATCAAACAGGAAAATGCTCTGACACTCCACCTGCAGAAACATAAGCTACATTTCCGGGACTGACAGCCAAATGCAGCCTCTGACACCATCTCTGCTTACAGCAAGTTCCACAAAGTCTCACTGGATGGACAGTTTCACACAACGAAGGACAGAAGCTACAACACTCCCAACAAAATCACAATTGCTGACATTGGCCAGAATGTTCCTCACAGCAGCTTCTCTTTCCTTGGGATCTCACGCCTCTCGACACACTCAGCTATCTGATTTCACAATACACCCCCAAGTCTTCCAACAGTGAGAAACCAGTAGTGAGATGGGTACTCCCATCACAGATGGCTCTAAGATGGGGTATGAATTAAAGTCACTCTTCTCTTTTTCTAATTCAGACCCTTCTATTAATCTTACTTGGCTTCCCTGGTGGCTCAGTGGCCAAGAACTCGTCAGCCAATGCAGGAAACTCGGGTTTGATCCCTGAGTGGGGAAGATCCCCTGGAGGAGGGAAAAGCAACCCATTCCAGTATTCTTGTTTGAGAAATCCCATGGACAGAGGAGATTTGGCGGGCTACATTCCATGGGGTCACAAAAGAGTCAGACAGACACGATTTAGCAACTAAACAACAGCAACAAATTAATCTTATGCAGAAATGACTATCTAAATTATTCAACATTTCATTTAACAACCTGCCCTTCACTTCAAATGTCTGTCACATTTCTAGAGAAGGCCTTGGTTCAAAATTGCCCTTCTTCCTTATATTTACTAAGTTGTGTACACCCTCTTCCTTGCCTTTTCATAGCTCTGTATTCTGAGGGACACACGAAAAGTGACATAAACTTTCTTCGCCCCAAATGGTCATGATCCTAATACAACATATTCCATTTCTATCTCATTCTTCGTTTGCCCCTGCATCAGTGCAGCGCTTCCTCTCCTCTTGCTCTGCTATTGGAATAAGACAGAACCAGATGTCGGGTCCTGAGCTGGCAGGAAAGACAGCACTCAAAGGGTTAACTCCTTTCTCCCACAGAGTGAAGCGTTTTTGCTGATCCAGTGTGAGATGAGTTGGACCAAATTCAATTTAGCTGCAGTCAACAGGAAAGTAGGAAGGAAAATAGGATTTAACAAACAAAGCATTAAAAAAAAAAAAAAAGATTCCACAGCAGGAAATAATTATTTGGGCAATTGTTCACTTTGTGAAGAGGCTGGCCTGTATGAATATCCATCAGGATGCAGCGCTGTGTCCGGGGGTTTCTCCGCAGCACCCTGTCTGGTCTAATTAGTTACAAAAGGGGTTCTATGGGCTGAAGAAATTTGCAATTGTGTTGTGTTTCAGGGGAACGAACACATATGTCATTGAAGTGGAGTCTGGCACCGGCTTATACTGGTGAAGCCTCGAGTGGTTGGCCAGAATGGAATCAATACGAAAGGAAGCTCTAAATGCCAACAGAAGTGGTTTACAAAAATAATTCACTGACCGTTCCATCTGCCTCGGATTAAGCACGTTAAACGGTTCAGTTCAAGTTAACGTTGCTAACATATAGATACATATAAATAAACAAAACCACATATTTTTATCAAATATTTGCATTTGAAAACCTTCACTAATGCACACAGAACCCGGATTGAGGGTTCATCTAACCCTACACTTTTCCCCTTAGAACATTTACATTAAAAATATTTAATCTGAAGGAAAACTCAGATTGTCCCCACAGAGAAGAGTAAACTCCCTTTGGAAAGGAAAGTGAAAATATTATTTTCAGAATAAAAACCTTTCAATCTGTAAAAGGAGTTTTACAGCTTAGCCTCAGGAGAGTCAGCCAAAGGTTCAGTTGACAGGGAAACAGAGCGGGTCTTGGGGAACCGAGGCCTAGAGGATTGGTTTATTCACTGTCCCAACAATGGGTGCTAGAATGAAATCAATACTTTCTTGGTATTGATTTGCATTAATTTGCATGTAAAATCCATTGACTGTATATTAAAATTACATCGATTAGAAGTCTAAGAAGGTGACAAATCATAGTTAAATAGCAAACATATCAACATGTATTGAATACTTACTAAATCATTTTCATGTAATTGCTACAACCACCCTGTCAGGTAGGTATTAAATGACTAACCCTGTTTAACAGATGTAGAAACTGAAGCACAGAGTGGTTAAGAAACTTTCCCAAGGTCACAAAGCCAGTAGGCACAGGAAGCCTGCACTGGGATCCAGACAGTCTGACTCTGGATCATCCTCTACTCTCCCATATACATAAAAAAGTCAGGAGAGGGGCCAGACAGAAACCTGGAGCAGGTCCCCAGAGCAAGATGCTAGGAACAAAAGATTGGATTCAGCTACTCCCCTGCAGGCCTTCACGTCCCCCTGACACTCCACACCCCACCCATCACAGGGCTGTGGCCCTTGTTCCTTGTTTTCCACTGCCCGACCTGCCTAGACTGGGATCCCCTGTCCTTCACCTGTGCTAAGGAGGGTATGACGGGATAACCTGAACATTCCATCAAGAGAAGGAAGCTGGCTCCTCCTGGGGAACAAATTCCTGGGCCCTGCTAACAGATGGCTCTGCAGACTGTCAAACTCAAGTCCTGCAAATGTGTGTGTCCTCCTGGGTCAATCGGCTTTAGTGCTTTGGTGTCCCTGTAGGGTCACATGACCCATGGTTTCCAGGCAATCTGGTAGGAGCAGAAAGTGGACCAGCAGGGCAAAGTCCTGGTGACTTGTGAGCTCATGAAGTTCTGACCGTGATCACCGTTTTCCCAGCTCACGTCATTTCAATCTAGCATAACATCCATGATTACGGATGATGAAACTAAACCTCAGGCTGTGTAAGTGGCTTCACTCAACTTTGCACAGGCAGGAAGTGGCAAAGCGAGGATTTGAGCTGGACCCTAATTCCAGAGTCCTTTTTTTTTGTCCCTCAGTGTCAGTTGGCAGCTCTGCCACCAGCCTCAAAGCCCGCTTTGTGTGAACTGGTCAAAGGTGTCCTTGCTCAAGACACGTTGCAGCCAAATGCCAGAAAATTGTCTTAATCATTGTAAAAATCTACGTGATGAAAGGCATCGTCGTTGGGGGTAGTCCTGACCCCGAGGACAGGAACCCCTGCTCCCCAGCATGCTCTCTGATGGGCTGACAGCATCCTCCTTCACCCTCCCCGTAAGCTGTCACCTCCCTACATGGGCACGGACATGTCCTCCTTCAAGGTCGAGCAGGCGGGGCACTCAGGCAGCTCCTGTTCAGGCTGAGGGAGACCATGGAGAGTTTCCAGCACTCAAGGTAACGGGAAATGTTAAGCAAAGTAGGTGAAAAGCCTGGTCTAACATTTCCATTTACCTCCTTTGTCTGTCTGAATAAGTGTCATTAATTCAAACCGTTTAAAAATGAGGCTTAATGATGTGTGAGAGCGGAAGCCCTGGAGCACCGGGCCACTGCTCACCACATCCTCGCTGACGCTATCTCTGGCCTGGAGCGATCAATTGAACCCCCGCAAATGTGCTGTGAATATTGCAATTCAGCCGACCACTAATGACCCTGTGTCTGAGGCTGCTCTTCCCACACACACTCCCCTGGCCTGACTTCCCACCCTCCCCCAGTACCCCTCCTTTTCAAAGCCCCCCCCCCCCCACTCCTACTTCGAGACCACGCAAGGCCCACTTCAAAGGAGGAAAAGATGGATAAGCATGGTTTTCTCTCTAGGAAATACCCCGCACATCTAATGCTTTTTGTATAGATGGAGGCATTCTGACAGCCTCAATAATACTGTAAAAGTGCTGCAGCTAGGAGGAAAACCCAGCCCTTTCCAAAAGCAAGAGAAAAGTCTGAATACTTAGTAACATACAATTTTCATATTTTGGTTGATAACATGCCATGGAATCAGAGTATTTTCCATTTCCTCTTTGCTCTTTTTCCAGTGATTTCAAAAGCCTTTATTAAATCTATCAAAACCTAAATATGGTAAAATTAGGTGACTTTTTCTAAAAAATACGAAAGAAAAGTATATGTATCCAAATAAGTCTCACTGTCTTCAAAGCAGATTCCTATATGAGACTTGGACTTATTTCAGTGATCGCCTTCTTCCCCAGCATACACACACACACACACAATCAGTTATCTATCTGTGTGAGAAATTCTTTCACAATTGAGTTTAGAGCTTAGCACATCATTTTGAATATCCTTTATAGTATGCATAGCATGATTTGTGGGAAAAGTCCAAGATGTTGAGTGCCATGTCTGAGGTCTTTAAAAAATAATCAAGCTGCAAATCAGGTGCTCTGAGAAGACCTAGAGGGGTAAGATGGGGTGGGAGGTGGAAGGGAGGTTCAAGAGAGAGGAGTTGTATGTATGCCTATGGCTGATTCATGATGATGTATGGCAGAAACCAGCATAATATTGTAAGCAATTATCCTCTCATTAAAATTTTTTAAAAAAGAAATTTAAAAAAAAATGAATCAAGCTGGACCATAGTGTTTCAGGGTTAAACTGAGATTCTACCAGAACAAAAAAAAGTTGATTTTTATCACATAGCTTATAAGTGGGCTCTGCAGGCCACTTCAGGGCAGCCACAGCCAACCTGTTCTGCACAGAGTGAAGCATCACCAGCTAAACGGACTCTGGGAACGTCATGGAACCTCAGGCAACCTGTTTCCTAGCCAGCAGGACAGGGAAATTAAAAGCTGTCCCATCTGCCTCACAGGGCATCCCGAAGACCATTTGATGAAGAAATATTTCTTCAGAAATCATCTGTATTCTAGTCCAATATCCTAAACACATCAAAGCAAAGCTGTTCCAGTTTGAGGGCAGAGGAGGGGACCACAGCCCTGCCTGTTGAACCTCTAGTACTCAAATCCTCCCCACCCTTCAGCAATCCAATTCTCGACGAGTCTTTGTAAACTATAAAGCCCAGGATAAACATGAGTCTCTTCTCCCCAGTTTGCTCTAACACCCTCAAGGACTGTCTGTCATCTGCAGATATTTACGGTCATGGCTAAAATAATAATCATTTCAAAACATTCATCTACAGGTTCATGATCCTGGCCCTGACCTCTAGTAACTTCCTGTCCACAAAGAGGTTTCCTGTTCTCTTTAATAATCGCTACTGTGATCGGCAGAATTCTAAGACATCCTCCAAGATTCTCACCCATGGGCATTTAATCCAACTTTAACCTAAGATAGGTTAGTGTTGGATTAAATCTTGTGAAAGGATTCTGCAGAAGAAATTAGGTTACTAATCTGCCAACTTTAAATAAGGGACAGTGTCCTGGATTCTCCAAGTGAAACTGATAGAAACACAGGGGCCCCAAAGAGCAGAAGATGAAGGTGGAAGAGTGAGTCAGATGGATGCGGAGGAAAAGGGAGAGGAAACGGAAGGAAAGACCAGAGAGCTCTGACACTTGAGAAGGACTCCAACTACCACTGCTGGCTTTGAAGACAGAGGAAGGGAGCCATGAGCCAAGGAATACAGGTGGCCTCTAGAAGCTGAGAATAACCATGGCCAATAGCCAGAAATGAAACCAGGACCTCAGTCCTACAAACCAATGGAAGTGATATCTGCCATAAATCATAATGAACCTGGAAGCAGATTCTCCCCCAGAGCCTCAGGTAAGGAGCATCGCCCCGCCATTCCTTGATTCTAACTTGATGAGACCCTTGTCAGACTTCCACAGAACTACTACCTGCAGAAATGCAAGATAATAAAAGGGTTGCTGGAAATACCCTTGGATTGAAAGTAAATAAATTTTAAGCTGGTTAAATTGGTGGTAATTCATTATGGCAGAAATAGAAGCCTAATAAAACTACCCACAATGTTTTTTGTTGTTTTTCTGAAAACTGCAGCCTTCTAGAGAAACAGAATTATTCTTGGTATCTGAAGACCTTGTTTCAGTCAAGTTCATTTGGGAAACATACAAAGACTCATGTGCTGGGCAGAAGAGAGGGGCATGGGGCCAACAAGGACGGAGAAGACATCCCCAGCAGCTGGACCAGTTATGGTCTGTTATTTGGAAACAGCCATGGGGAAATGGGGGAAGAAAATGGCAAACCACTCCAGTAGTCTTGCCTGGGAAATCCCATGGACAGAGGAGCCTGGCGAGCTATAGTCCCTGGGGTTGTTAAAGGCAGGACAAGACTTAGTGACTGAACAGCAACAGCAATGGGGAAATAATGTGACTCTAGCAATGGTGTTCAATCTTGGCTGCTCAGCAGAATTGCTTAGGGTGCACCTCAGACCAATTATATTAAAAGCTCAGGAGAGGGAAGGTCAGTGTATTTTACCCACACCCCCTGCCTTCCCCCTACCTTCCCCAACCCCACCCACGCCCACCCCCACCCCCACCCCCCACCCCCTGCAGCCCCAGATGATTCCATTGAAAGCCAAGTTTAGGAACCACTGTGATCTGTAGACTGGCTAGATGTGAGGGCAGAAGAAACTCTGACCAGCTAGGGGAAGATTTCTCCTGCTGGTAGAATTCATAGGAAATACTCAAGAACATAAACTCATATTCAGGTGTTGGTAGGCTGTCCTGTTGGAGTTTATCGTCATCGTCAACATGGGCTGCTCAACAGAGGAAAGTGCAGAAGAAGGTGTCTTGAAAATTTTCATATCCCCCAGAATTTAGCAATATACATAGTTGGTGCTCAAATTGTTTATCCATGATCCTATCTTTTCAGTGTTTCTCAGTTCCACCTAGAGGAAAATGGACACATTGCAAAGCTTCCTAATGTAATTGTTAAGTGCATTCATTAAGGAACCAGGCCTTCTGCTCACTTTTGCCAGAAGCAGCCTTTAGAAGGATATAGAAGGTTACATGGTTGTTCTCAGAAGAGAGAGGAAGGTAGAGGCAGGAAAAACTGCCTGTCACAAGGCTTTTCTTTAAGTCCAAGGAATAGACACCAATGTGGGTGTGATCCTTGTAGAAAGTTTCTTTGCCATGAGTAACAAGTCTGAAGCCATGATGGAATTGACATCTACAACTCGGGTCGATGGCTGATTTTCCTGAGTTTATAAATTTCCAGAGAGGGCTTTAGATTTTTCCAATTATTTTGTGCATTCTCAGTACTTGGTCATCAGGACAAGGTGAAAGGGAGGGAGGTTGATCTTTTTGTTAACACACTCTGTTGAATAAGGCCTGTAGGATGAATTTGCTGCCTAAAGTGTGATTCGCTGAGACACTAGATGGGATCAGTGTGATCACCTTACAGAATGTTTCCCACAAGAATTACATACTTTGGCTGTCTCTCCTACACCTGAGTTGGTACAAAGAGCTGGCATTCGGCATTTCCTGCCTGAGATTTTCCCACACCACAAACATGCAAGGTTTCTCTCATGTATGGATTCATTTGAGGTCAGTTTATGGCTGAAGCTTTGCCCTCCAGTGGCCCTGAGGATCTCCCAGTCTCCTGAGCTTGTGTGCTAATCACATTTTGAGACAATCTGGAAACGAAAGTTATTATTTCAAGTGTCCTTCTACTTCGTATGTGTGAATTTGTTTTCATTTGGCCAATGGCCTAGACAAATACCATTAGCATCTTGAGCACGGGTTGGCACAACAAACTTTTCCGTAAGATGTTTTTTGAACACACAAATATTACTTTGTCAGAGACTATAAATGCCACTCCTCTCTGGCCTGGGGACTGAGAGCTAAAGTTTCTCAGCTGTTGCTACTGCTGCTGCTGTGAGCTGCTCCTTCACAGCCCCGCAAGCAATCACTTCTAATCGCCAGTAAGCTTGAAGGGAAATACTGAGCTGGGGGACGAACGTCTGGGGAGGGGATTCTGAATAAAAAATTGTGCAACTAAAAGTTTTTTATAGTTAATGCAGCTCTTTCCCACTGCAAAAGGCTACCTTTAAAAGCTGCTATTTCCTTTGCATTAACTAAAAATGGACACATCTGTTGAAAGAAAGGCAGGGGGCTGAGAAGACAATAGCTATTATGATAGGCAAAGTGTGTGTGTGTGCATGTGTATGTGTGTGTGTGGACGTGTGTATGCATAAGCGCACGAGCCACTAAAGAAAGTGCAGAGAGGCGAGATTGTTGGAAAGATCGCCATGGAACTGCTGTCGGTTATTATTTATACGGCATCATAAATGTACGGCCGTCAAAGCCAACAAGCCATCTCACTTAACTGCTACCTAAGTGCTGGCGGAGCGAGACCTCAGAAGAATGACTCTCCTATTTAATATTTAACCAGATGCTTCCATTTTTGAAAATATAGTTTGCTCCTTGTGGAGGAAGGAGGGGAGCTGACTTACAACTTCTGTGATGTATGAGCTATTGTTGGGAGTAATAGAAAGCCAGTTTTTTTCTTTCCTAACTTCACTGTCCATATTTCCATGATGTTGGCAAAAAGAGCATTTTCTACAAGTTTGAATGACTACCTGTATTATTATATTCATTAACATCCTGGCAAAATAAGCCAAGGCTTAGTTACTCTGATCCTGTAATGAAGATGTGAGAAACCAAGGCAGAAGGGAGTGATGCAGTTGGCCCCAAGTTGTGCCAGCCAAGGGAAGGGATGAACCTGAGCCTGACTTCGTTCAGGGTTTGAATTCTGTGGTCTAATGGAAAGGCCATGTTACCTGGACTGCTGAAGTTCCTGAAAAATTACCCAGACTACCAAATGGATGCAGGACGGCCAGTTCTACTCAGCACACAGCAATGTGCCAGATGAGGGCGTCCTTTTAGCTCCTGCAACTACCCGCAGACTTTCCACCTTTCTTCTTTGAGTCTCCCTCTCTTTGGGGGAATATCCCTCAAGGATGTCCTTCTCAGGTACATCTCTTGCTTATCCATCATCTCCTATCTTTGTCCTTCATCTCTGGGCCTCCCCTGAATCCCTGGAATGTCTCTCAGATATCAGAGCCACTACTACCCGCGAAAGGGACTGAATGCTTGAGTATCCCATGGACTCATCCAGAAATGGACTCAGATAGCTGTCATTTCATCAGCAAAACAGCCAGTTGGCATATACTCTATAGGTGCCCGGAGCCTCTGGAGTCCACCTGCGGACACACCCTTCCCCCTCTTCAGCCTCATGAAGAATGTACTCTCTCCTTGCTTCTGACCAAGCGCCTGCTGAGTCTCTGAATTGCTCTGAGCTCCTGTCCACAATGAGAGGATGCATGGAAGTGGCCAGCCCCAGGAAAAGCCCACTGTTATTCCAGCACTGTTATTGTAACAGCTCAACTGTCAAGCTTTTTCTCTCATGTCTCTCACACATCATTTCCTCCTGTGCCCATACATTTTAAATGGAAAATGTTAAGAACAATAAGACAGGCTAAGAACAAGAGAGCAGTATCCCCAAGAAGGAAGACTGCCTGCTCATGCTGCTCTTGGTTTACTTTAATCTCACCTTTGGGCCCCTTTAATACATCCCACACCCCTGAAGGGAGAATAAGAGCAACAGATGAGGCTTGAACAATGAAGCATTTCTCTGCTCTGTTTCCCACCTCCCCCACCACACTGCTCCAGACCCCCTAGACTCAAGAAGGACTCCCACACCTCATGAAATTTCAGGTAATGTTGAGGGGGTTGTCAGAATGACTTCACTGGCCCATACAGACAGCATCTACATGGGCTTCTGAGGAGAACAGAATGGGACACAGAGCAGCCCTGTGTGCTGGGGACAGTATCAGAGGGTCCCATTATCTGCCAGAGGGATGTGAAATTGGAACAACTCCAGCCGAGAAGGCAGCAAGCCACACCATTTACATGAAATACACGGTGTTGGGCCCGCCACAGAGCTGACTGGCTTTGATCTTGGTGAACTTTTGAATCATGTGTGACTAAAGAATTCTTTACAAAGAATTATTTCAGCTTTCTGAGTTAATGAAAAGCCAGCCTGTACAATTTATGGAAGCAAAAGACCAAGCATTAGAGGAAGGGAAAAAAAAGTCATAAAAAAAATCCCCAGGAGCCTTTAATGTGACAGTCCTCATGGTCTGTGCGGATCTCTAACTCCACATTTTTCTGTCAGATTTATTGGGTTTTATTGGAATTCATTCTTCTCAGTCCTGGGGTTTGTGGAGGTAATCTTCAGGAGAAAAATGTGTCTGAGGCAAAATGAACCAGATTGATGAGACAAAATCAAGGGAGTAAAACCCCTAATTACTGGGCAAGATCAACTCTATGTAGGCTACATTGCAAAACCAGCATTGCATACACACCACCCTGGTCCCAAGAGGAAGTTACAGGAGTCTCCGCTACCCAGGATCGATGGATAGCAAGTAGCAAAATGCCACAAAATCAACCTGCCTCTTACACTGTGTGAAACGGTTCTGCTTCCTAACCTACTTCACGGTCAACAAAGTATTCTCAGGGGAAGAGAAATCTGGGAAGCGGGGAGTGGGGGGGGGGAAGCGGGGGGTGGGGGGGTGGGAAGTGACCACTTACAAGCAGAGTGCATGTCTCTTCTGAAATGGATAGCGTCTGTGAGCATTGGCTGGGAACTGGCGGCAGAGCCATCGTCCAGAGAGTAAATCACAGGATATGTACAAAGAGAGAAATTAGAGCAAAAAGGGTAAGATGTGAGTCATCTCAGATGTGGGAAACCACTTCTCTCCCAAGGCTGGGCATCGTTCACTTTCATTTATCCTTCTCCCAAGATTTTTCTTTCAAGAAGAGATTAAAGACAGCCGTGATCTCTGAGAGGTCTTCATTATTTATGCTGCGATAATAATAAATCTAATCCCTTTTGCTAGTTATCTCTCCCAATAAAAAAAGTTTTCTCTGTAAGCCATCATCTGGATGGCGAGAGGGTAGTGCTTGGGGTAATTTCTCTACTACAGGGAGGCAGCCTAGTGCAGAGGTTAAAAGCTTGGTCCCAGCCTTATGTTTCTTCCCAGCCAAACTCGCTCCCTTCTTAGCTGAGACTTTGCACTTATTCTGTAAGCCTCAGTTTCCTCATGGGAGTAATGATGCTGTCTGTCTCCTTGGGGTTTTATAAAGACCAGATGAGACCATCATAATAAACACTTTCTGGTACACAGCAAACCCTCAGTAAATATTAAAAGACATCCTAAAACTAGGTGCCTTGAAAAATAGGTTATAGGTTAAGTCTTTTGTGCTTAATTTTAAGAAACTTTCAAATTTGAGAAGAAATATCTACTTAAAAAACAGAGCTGGAATATAAATAACATCCATTTATTATTCTAGTTCAGCATTCAATTTAACAAATTCCCAATAACTATTTTTTGTATGCGGGCATCATGCTGGATGATTTGATGTATATTGAGTGAAAAAAAGTGAAAATCTGTCGCTAAGTCATGTCTGACTCTTTTGAGACCCTATGGACTGTACCCTGCTAGGCTCCTCTGTCCATGGGTTTTTCCAGGCAAGAATACTGGAGTGGCTTATCATTGCCTCCTCCAGTGATGTATATTATCTAATTTTAATTCTCAGAATAAACATATGGTGGAGATCACTATTTTACAATCTTGAACATTATGCAGTGAGGTTATACAATCAGTTCACAATTTCAGAGGTAGGAAGTAAGAGCTTGAATTTAAACTCAGATTTTCTTATTCCAAGTCCAGTACTCTTTTTAGACACCATATTTCTTCCCTACTTGCTTCCTACTAGGTCATTTTCAAAATTCAAATGATTATTTCATGCATAGACTTTATTAATGCTAATAGCTTGCCACATTGTAAAATTAAAAGTGTGATCATATTATAATCTGTCACTTAGACAAACACCCATGCCTTTTGCAAATCAGGGAAAGTAAATTATGTACCTCTTGGGCAACTAGTAATAACTAGGCATGGAGTTAAAGAATACTGATCATTAAGTGTTGAAATTTAGAGGAAAACAAATTAGAAATTTGAACTGAAGTGTGCAGAATACTACAAATCTTAAAGAAAATAAAGTAAAGAAAGAGTTTGGATTTGGGGGTTTTTTTTTTTTTTTTGGTCATTTGACAAGGAAAAAAATCCACAAAAATACCTTCTCTCTTTAAAAATATTCCATCAATAACTTGTGAATTCTTTCACTGCTGGTTAAAAGTAAATATTATTAAAGTGCCCTGAGGGCTGTTACTTTCTCTTTTTCTTCCCTGTCCAACATTCCACAAAATAAAAGAAAGATAATCTGTGAGTTCTTACCCTCCTCCAATACCATTTTTAAAAGACAAAAGTCCTCTTGCTGGGCCATATTTAATTCACAACCCACACTTGGCATCTCTGAGAGAAAGACTTAAGTTCCCTTCTCGCAGCACATGGGAAAGTGTGCTGACAGGCAAAGGCAACGTGACCCATATAGGGTCAATAGACCCATATTCCCTCTACTTGAAGCCATGATGCCAGAGTTTGGTGGGTTTCTTGGTTGACTAGGGCTGCCATAGCAGTACCACAGACTGGGTGGCTTAACCAACAGAAGTGTATTGTCTCACAGTTTGGAAGTCTAAAAGTCCAGGATTGTGACAAGGTTGATTTATTCTGATGGCTGTGAGGGAAGGGTGTATTCCAGACCTCTCTCCTTGGCTTGTTGATGGCTATCTCCTCCCTGTATCTTTTCATATCACCTTTCCCCATGAGTGTTTATGTCCAAGTTCCCCTTTTCATAAGGCTAGCAGTTATATTGGATCAGGAACACACCCTACTCCAGGACAACCTCATCTTAATTATATCTGCTGTGAATTTTTGCATGGGAAAAACTGACTCTAGTCACTGAAAGGATGAGTTGAGTATTAGCCAAGTAACATCATGCCCAAATAAAATAAAATGTGAGAATGTCAAAATGCAATAAAAAAAAATAAATTGCACCTATTTCCTGGAAAAAAAAAAAAAGAGTCATTCTACAAATGCAGGTGGTACTGTCTCCATAATCTCCTTACAAATTATTTCTCCTGGGCAAATAGACTCTCAACCAGTGTAGTCATGAGCTCTAAAATGACACCTGACACTTGAAATACCTAACTTGATTTCAGTTCAGTTCAGTCACTCAGACATGTCCAACTCTGCAACCCTGTGGACTGCAGCACACCAGGCTTCCCTGTCCATCACCAACTCCCAGAGCCTACTCAAACTCATGTCCATTGAGTCAGTATTGCCATCCAACCATCTCATCCTCTGTTGTCCCCTTTTCCTCCTGCCTTCAATCTTTCCCGGTATCAGGGTTTTTACCAATGAGTCGGTACTTTGCATCAGGTGGCCGAAGTATTGGAGCTTCAGCTTCAGCATCAGTCCTTCCAATGAATATTCAGGACTGATTCCCTTTAGGATTGACTGGTTTGATCTCCTTGCAGTCCAAGGGACTCTCAAGAGTCTTCTCCCACACCACAGTTCAAAAGCATCAATTCTTCTCACTCAGCTTTCTTTATAGTCCAACTCTCACATCCATACATGACTACTGGAAAAACAGACAGATCTTTGTTGGTAAAGTAATGTCTCTGTTTTTTAATATGCTGTCTAGGTTGGTCATAGCTTTTCTTTCAAGGAGCATGTGTCTTTTAATTTCGTGGCTGTAGTCACCATCTGTAATGATTTTGGAACCCCCCAAAATAAAGTCTCTGTTTCCATTGTTTCCCCATCTATTTGCCATAAAGTGATGGGACCAGATGCCATGATCTTAGTTTTCTGAATGTTGAATTTTAAGCCAACATTTTTCACTCTCCTCTTTCACTCTCATCAAGAGCCTCTTTAGTTCTTCTTCATTTTCTGCCATGAGAGTGGTGTCATCTGAATATCTGAGGTTATTGGTATTTCTCCCAGCAATCTTGATTCCAGCTTGTGCTTCATCCAGCCCAGTGTTTTGCGTGATGTACTCAGCATATAAGTTAAATAAGCAGGGTGACAATATACAGCCTTGATGTACTCCTTTCCCGATTTGGAACCAATCTGCTGTTCCATGTCCAGTTTTAATTGTTGCCTCTTGATCTGTATACAGATTTCTCAGGAGGCAACTAACTTGATTTAGTTTGTATCTAACACCTTGAACTAGGACTGGGAATGGGAAACCAGTAAATTAATATTCAGACCCATTATTAAGTCTCAGTCACAATCCATTACTTAGAAAGACAGACAAATGTTTCTCACTGGGAAGTGGGTTTTGGGGCTTATTCTGTGTAATTCTTTCACATTTCAGAGTATCAGAGTCAGTTCCAGTGTGGTCTTCTCTGGATACTTTTCTTGGAAACCTCCCTCTGTTCTTCACTATCAAGATGAATTATCTTCTTTCCCCTGGTCTCCCTAGCACCCTGTGTTACTTCAGCATGGTTATTGCTGTATTACTGATGTGTCTCCTTCAAGAGACTGTGAAATCCTTGAGGAAAGAGACCATGATTAATCCCTATGGTCACAACACAGAATATGGTAAACATTTGCTAAATGAAAGGAGTTCAGTAAGTGTTTGCTGAATTATGATTGGATAAACATGGACCATCAAGGATCTCTGAACACCTGACTGTCCATACTGACTAGAGAAGGATGGCCTTTCCTCACTGTTTCTGAAGACAGCACAGAGGGAACAATCAGAAAAAGGGTCTGGAGCTGCCCTGAGAATGCCGCTCACCCTGGGACTGGTGCTGGTTGTTCACACCAGCCCCTTGCTGGGACATGCATATGTCACATCAGAGACACAAACCATAGCTGACTCCCTTGTGAAGATGGAAAGATTATTTTAAATTATTTTGAATTTATTTTAACTGAATGTATTAAGATTTAATCTTTGTCTTCCTTTATCTTGAGCTATCTTTGCTGAATCTCTGGCCAAAGCTGATATGTAATTTATGTATATGTATTTAATATATATTATTACATATAATTTTATTTACATAGTATTTACATATTTAACATGTATTAAATATAAACAATAATTTAATGTGTATTAAATATGTAATATACAAAGTAATAAGTGTGTATATATATCTTTTTTTGCACTAGTTTACTTTTATGAGAATTTCTCTGGCACTTGACCCCTGTTTCATTTGGACACATTTGGTCTCTCCCCAAAGGACTGTATCTGCTGGCATCTGAAAACCTTAGAAATGTGTTTATACTAAAACACTCTTGAAATTGAATCTTCAAGATGACCCAAGTCTAAAGGGACTGTTATTTTTTTTTTAATGCAACTCTATTTCTCTAAATTTGCTTTTGTGAAACAAAATTCTCTCGCAAGCTGGAGGCAACGAGCAAACTTGAGTTAACTCCTTATCAACAAAAAACGGTGCCAAAAGGGGAAAGTTAACTTCATGTGGGTTACTATCTCTGAACTGGCTCAGCATGTGACCAAACTTCTGGCAGCCCCAAGTTAACTGTATTCCAAAATGCTATCTTCAAATGTCTTCTCAAGCTACCTTTGCATTCAAATTCAAGCACTCAATGGATGGAAGTCCAGAGAGGGCTCCCCGGACCCCAGGATGATGTCCTCTGCTTGAGTCCACATTAGTATTAGTTTGACAACATTCTTTAGTATGAGAAAGAAAACAAATTTACTTTCTTGTTCAGTGGCATTTTCATTAGAACTCCAAGAACTTGTATATATGCATGGCTGAATCCCTTTGCTATACACCTGAAACTATCACAACTTTGTTAATCAGTTATACTCCAATAGAACATAAATTTTTTTTTAAAGAGTAGTGGGACTGTCTGGCTTAAGATCTTAATTACCTGTGTTTGCTGGTGGAGAGATAAATAAAACTTATCTATAGTAATGGAATTCATTTGATAAATATGCATGCCACCAATTTCCCAGCCTCCATCTAAAACAAGCCATGTCCTTTGTTGTCAACTGCAGGAATACACACTTATAAGTAGTTGGTTCAAAAAAAGAAGAACTCCAAGCACTTAAGAAAAAAAGGATTCCCTTCACCTTTCATCTTCCTGGTTCTATATGTGCAGTGTTCTTGGCTATGCTATCTAGTCTTGTCCTTTTCATTATAGGGGACTGGAATGCCAAAGTAGGAAGTCAAGAAACACCTGGAGTAACAGGCAAAGTTGGCCTTGGAATACGCAATGAAGTAGGGCAAAGACTAATAGAGTTTTGCCAAGAAAATACACTGGTCGTAACAAACACCCTCTTTCAACAACACAAGAGAAGACTCTATGCATGAACATCACCAGATGGTCAACACTGAAATCAGATCGATTATATTCTTTGCAGCCAAAGATGGAGAGGCTGTATACAGTCAGCAAAAACAAGACCAGGAGCTGACTGTGGCTCAGACCATGAACTCCTTATTGCCAAATTCAGACTTAAATTGAAGAAAGTAGGGAAAACCACGAGACCATTCAGGTATGACCTAAATCAAATGCCTTATGATGATACAGCAGAAGTGAGAAATAGATTTAAGGGCCTAGATCTGATAGATAGAGTGCCTGATGAGCTATGGAATGAGGTTCGTGACATTGTACAGGAGACAGGGATCAAGACCATCCCCATGGAAAAGAAAATGCAAAAAAGCAAAATGGCTGTCTGGGGAGGCCTTACAAATAGCTGTGAAAAGAAGAGAAGTGAAAAGCAAAGGAGAAAAGGAAAGATATAAACATCTGAATGCAGAGTTCCAAAGAATAGCAAGAAGAGATAAGAAAGCCTTCTTCAGTGATCAATGCAAAGAAATAGAGGAAAACAACAGAATGAGAAAGACTAGAGATCTCTTCAAGAAAATCAGAGATACCAAAGGAACATTTCATGCAAAGATGGGCTCAATAAAAGACAGAAATGGTATGGACCTAACAGAAGCAGAAGATATTAAGAAGAGATGGCAAGAATACACAGAAGAACTGTACAAAAAAGATCTTCACAACCCAGATAATCACGATGGTGTGCTCCCTCACCTAGAGCCAGACATCCTGGAATGTGAAGTCAAGTGGGCCTTAGAAACCATCACTACAAACAAAGCTAGTGGAGGTGATGGAATTCCAGTTGAGCTATTCCAAATCCTGAAAGATGAAGCTGTGAAAGTGCTGCACTCAATATGCCAGCAAATTTGGAAAACTCAGCAGTGGCCACAGGACTGGAAAAGGTCAGTTTTCATTCCAATCCCAAAGAAAGGCAATCCTAGAATGCTCAAACTACCACACAATTGCACTCATCTCACACGCTAGTAAAGTAATGCTCAAAATTCTCCAAGCCAGGCTTCAGCAATATGTGAACCATGAACTTCCTGATGTTCAAGCTGGTTTTAGAAAAGGCAGAGGAACCAGAGATCAAATTGCCAACATCTGCTGGATCATCGAAAAAGCAAGAGAGTTCCAGAAAAACATCTATTTCTGCTTTATTGACTATGCCAAAGCCTTTGACTGTGTGGATCACAATAAACTGTGGGAAATTCTGAAAGAGATGGGAATACCAGACCACCTGACCTGGCTCTTGAGAAATTTGTATGCAGGTCAGGAAGCAACAGTTAGAACTGGACATGGAACAACAGACTGGTTCCAAATAGGAAAAGGAGTACGTCAAGGCTGTACTTAAATAACCCTGCTTATTTAACTTATATGCAGAATACATCATGAGAAACGCTGGACTGGAAGAAACACAAGCTGGAATCAAGATTGCCGGGAGAAATATCAATAACCTCAGATATGCAGATGACACCACCCTTATGGCAGAAAGTGTAGAGGAACTAAAAAGCCTCTTGATGAAAGTGAAAGTGGAGAGTGAAAAGTTGGCTTAAAGCTCAACATTCAGAAAACGAAGATCACGGCATCCAGTCCCATCACTTCATGGGAAATAGATGGGGAAACAGTGGAAACAGTGTCAGACTTTATTTTTCTGGGTTCCAAAATCACTGCAGATGGTCACTGCAGCCATGAAATTAAAAGACGCTTACTCCTTGGAAGGAAAGTTATGACCAACCTAGATAGCATATTGAAAAGCAGAGACATTACTTTGCCAAAAAAGGTCCGTCTAGTCAAGGCTATAGTTTTTCCTGTGGTCATGTATGGATGTGAGAGTTGGACTGTGAAGAAGGCTGAGCACTGAAGAACTGATGCTTTTGAACAGTGGTGTTGGAGAAGACTCTTGAGAGTCCCTTGGACTGCAAGGAGATCCAACCAGTCCATTCTGAAGGAGATCAGCCCCGGGCTTTCTTTGGAAGGAATGATGCTAAAGCTGAAACTCCAGTCCTTTGGCCACCTCATGCGAAGAGTTGACTCATTGGAAAAGACTCTGATGCTGGGAGGGATTGGGGGCAGGAGGAGAAGGGGACGATAGAGGATGAGATGGCTGGATGGCATCACTGACTCGATGGACGTGAGTCTGAGTGAACTCTGGGAGTTGGTGATGGACAGGGAGGCCTGGCGTGCTGCAGTTCATGGGGTCACAAAGAGTCGGACACGACTGAGCGACTGATCTGATCTGATCTAGTCTTCACCATGAAGAAAAAAAGAGAGATCTTTTATATATAAGATATTTTACAACACACTAGTCCACTGAAGTACATATAAACCCTTCTCTTGCTCCATGGAAAACAGTGTCAGGAGGAGATGTGCAACCAGAAGTTGGGGATCTGAACCCCTTTATACCACCCACTCCTCCCCATCCTTCTGCTGAACCCTGATCACCTATCCTAAGTCTTACTCACACTGTTATGTACTCTACAGACCATCTTACTGAACCAGGGTCTGTCCATGGAGGAGATGACCTATTCTTTTATTTCCACTTTCTAAAGAAAATAGTTTATATGTGAGAGGGAGCTATTTAGTGGTGAGAACATAACATAAAACATGCTTCCTCTATAGGTCATGTGGAAGATGACTCATGTTTCTTTATACATTGAAATCTGGAGATGGATGACTGTCGGAGGAACTTTCTCATGACTGAATAGCTAGAACATGTAATAAAGTTATGGGCTTCCCCAGTGGCTCAGCGGTAAAGAATCCACCTGCAGTACGGGAGACATGGATTTGATTCCTGGGTGGGGAAGATCCCCTGGAGGAGGGCATGGCAACTGACTCCATTATTCTTGCCTGGAGAACCTCATGGACAGAGGAGCCTGGAGAGCTATAGTCCACTGGGTCACAAAGAGTTGGACACGACTGTAGCGATTGAGCACACACGCCCGTGATAAAGTTATGGCTGCATGAAGCCAACACCACATAATGGATGGAAACTGCAAAATCTTTCAGGGACTTTCCTTACCTGCTGGATATTTAAACCTCATCCTATCTTTCAGCATTCTGCAGTCCTATCCATCACAACCAAATCCTTTGCTCCTCTACTGCTCCATTCCACTAAGCTTCATGCTGTCGGGTTTCCTCTTCTTCACGCGGTTGCTCCAATTCCCAACTCCCGCTTCCCCTCAGTTTGCCGTTAATCATTGCAGTTTGTCCTCTCCTTTGAACATTTGGTGAATTATGTGTCACAGTCTTGTCAGAGCCACCTCCTCAGACTCTGTTTTATTCCCACCCCCCGTTCTCTCTCTCAAACTTCTCTCATACTGGAAAGATCGACTTACATTCCTTTTCCCTTTTTTAACACTTTCTGTTGGACCCAGAGACCTTATCACCATCACTCTTAATTCCTTTGATACATTACATCTGAAGCCGGTTGTGTTGAATGTACTCATAGGTTTCCTCCTCTAACTTTTTCCCCTTCCAATTCCCAGCTTTAAATTTCTCCCAAGTAAGTACTTTCTTGGTGGGCTCTTTTTTTTTTTTTTAATCTGTCCAGACCTTTCATAGTTAGGTAAACTGCTGAAAATGTATTGGGTCTAATGAAACTGTGTTGAATGTCAGTAAGCGGCATTATCAGCTCTACTTGGCCTCCTGGACTGTGGGCAGTGATCAGAGAGCTGGTCAGAGTCCAGAAGTGAGAGGATTTTTGGGGAACCGCCATCCTCATTCTCAGCTCTGAACTTGGTGTGGGCCAGCCTCCAAAGGGGGCTGGAAATCACAGGGGGCAAAAAGACAAGCTATCTTCAGAAAACTAGCTGATGTCAGTTTAGAACCTTCTAAATCCAGAGGTTTAAAAGTGACCCAATTCTTATAATGAATTAATTAATAAGTACTGATGCCTTCGCCTATCACGCAAGACAAAACGATCCAAAGCCATCCTAGCCCTTGAGAGGACAGGGAACAGGTCTTATCCATCTTTGCATCCCTAGAAGAGACTAGACATATGTGCACAAAAAGAAAGTGGCTGAATGAAGATATGCATCTGTGGTTGCAAATAATAAGGCCTTTAATTCTTGGTTTCTGGATAGACTCGATTTTTATCAATTTTCTATTAATTTCAAGAACCAGGGCAGAACTCCAGGTATAAGTTTTCTACTGCCACTGTAACAAATTACTAGAAACTAAGTGGCTTCAAACAATTCAGTGTACTATCTTACAGCTCTAGAGATCAGAAATACAAAATCTGATAGAAGGGCTAAAATCAAGGTGTCAGTCTGGCTACATTCCTTCTGGAGGTTCTAGGGGAGAATCTATTTCCCTGCCTTTTCTAGCCCAGTGAAATGGATTTTTTACTTCTGATCTCCAGAACTGTAAGAGGCTGTTCACATCCCTTAGTTCATTACCCTGTCCTCCTTCTCCAAAGCACATCATTCCAACCTCAGTTCCCCACCTTCTATCTCTCTCTTTTAAGAATTCTTGTTACTACATTTAGTCCACCATTCAGAACACAGAAAGTACATAAGAAAGCTCTGTTGAATGAAAGACAAATATATACATGCCTTACTTTACTCAGTAGAAATGTTCCTAAGAAATTAAATGTACACCAAAGTGCTTAGGAATTTCTCATATTCATAATCCTCTACTAAACCCACTGGGTAGGAATGCTACTTAAATTGACTCTGTGGAAAGTCTTTTTTTTTTTTTTAAATACAGCACAGAATTCTGCTTTACTACCAAAAAAAAAAAAAAAAAATCACCTCCAGATCAGCTGCTACTTCTGATGAAATGAATTTGAGGAGATATTTTCATGGCCTATGTTTAAATTTATATTTGGATGGGATGTTTAGGGTAAAATAAAATCTAAAAACAACTACCAGAATATTTATAAATAAATTTCCCCTCTTTTAAAATGGGGAACTGGGACTAACACATTGTTTAATGTCTCCTATGGATATAAACTATCAAATGAAGAATAGTTAAAATTGTACATAGGCACTTAACGAGAATTAAAACATTATGCTTAAGTCTTCGCATTCAAAAAATAGTAATAAATAAAGAACCTCTTAGGGATTTTTTTTATCACATGAGGAAAGCTCTCTCTCAACTTTAAGAAGTTCTGTAATCTTATTAAAGGAAACATAAACGCTGACCCCTCAGTCATGTTTAGAAAAAGTAATTCCATATGTTGATTAAATTAGAAAGGGTAATTATGTCAGAGGCCAAACATGCAGAAAATAAAGACAAACTTTAAGGTAAAGCAACCTCATGATCACCCTCTTTCACCTTGAGATTAATCTTTGACCATGAGAGGGGATTCTGGAGCAAGCAAAGTAGGTGACTTAGGTGGCTATGAAGGGATTCAGATTTTGGATCTGCTGCTTAAAGAAAATTAAAACAACAGTGGGGAACTGCAACAAAATCCTTTTAATCATTGTCCTGGCATTGCACTAGCGCTGGCTATTAAACCTCCAGTTTTCCTGGGCTATTTGGCTGATGTCTCTGTTTCCACTTTTCTACCTTTAACTTCTGAGGAGTACTTTAGCAAGAGAAAAGCAATTTAATTTAGGGTCCTTCGTCTAGATTTGCTATAAGAAGAGTTCAGTTGCAGGCTGACATTGGGAGTATTCTGGATGTCTTTTGGCCTCTTGAGATTTACCAAGCATCTTTCAGTGAGGAATCAGTAGGCTGAGTCCAAAGCATGTCGCAAGAGTATTACGTTACTATCTCATTGCTTACTGAGTGAGATTCAGCATAATCTTTCTCAATATAGAGCTTGTCTTTCTGACAGACTGTGTAAGGAGGAGATTTAACAGGAACAAAAGAAAGAACACCTTGAAGATCAGCCTCACCAATCCCCTGACTCCAGAACACCTCATGCAGGCTGGCAGCCACGTGCACCACACAGCAGCCATGATACCTAATTAGGTTGCCGCTACAGGAGCTATTTGTACGTGTCTGTCAGAGGACTACGCTGGCGAAAACCACTGCAGGCCACCACATTCACAAGTATGCCTTCTCCTGGCCAAAAACATGCACTGTGATGTAATCTTCTTAGAGTGTCTATTGTTTGAGACGAGCAAAGAATGTTAGGTTTTGTGTGTGGTGGCTTTGTGGCAGGACTAGCTTACAGAACTAGAAACACATCTGAGGAGATTTTTTTCTTTAATGTTGAAGACCAGCCTGGTTAACCCTTTACTATCCATTAAAATCTCTCTCACTGATTTCAAGCCCCGGGTCTCTCTGTCATTTTTAGCATTAACATCTTTTAGTAGATTTTCTTATCAAGTATACATTTTTTCTATACAGTATATGTATAAATAATGTCCAAAATATAAAGCAGTCAGGAAAACACATGTGAAAACATGTAGTTATTATAAACACTCACTTCTTAGGCCAGAATCCAGGCCCTCAAATTCAATAGCAACTCGGACCTCAGAGCTGTGGTCACACACTTTCCTGACATGTAAATTAGCAGTCCCATCCTGGGAGATTTTCAGATTCAAAACAGCAGCATGATGAACTGGGCCTAGCTTTTGAAGTTCAGCATCATTATACTACTATACTTACTTTCCTCTGTACCACTTGCTCCCAGAAATCACCCTTTTCTAAAACTGAATTTTATTGTATATTGTCTCATCAACAAGAAGCATAAACCATGCCTAACACAAGTATCCCTTCAAGGTACTAGTACATTCACTCCATGAGGGCAAGAATCATATCTTTGTGGAAACACTCAACACTAAACTCAGTGCCTGGCAGATGTCAGGTCTGCACTAGTAGTTAATAAATGAGTACATCCTACCAACTTAAGTCAACCTTGAAATGTTTCTCGGCGTTTCAATATCTAGAGTTTATGCATGAGAGAGTCACAGGTCCCACAAGATTTGACTGTGAATCTGGCAGCAATATCACTTCTTGCAACTCCAGCTTGATTTCCCTTTTCTTAAGGAAGGACCTAGGCTTTGTGTGTCTTTGTTAATGCCTCTGGGGCTTAGTACTAGCTGCAACCAATTCTTGTGTTGGCTGGAAGGCACTATTTCACTTCCAAAGGTTATGACCAATGAATAAATTATGAATTTTGTTACATTTATCTTAGGTTGAGACATTTATCTCTGCACAGAATGTTGGGTAGAAAGAAATGTTGAAAACAAGATCAATAAGTGCAAATATTTAGAATTGTTTTTAACTCTTTTCACTTCACAAATGGGCTCTTGCTTCTCTGTTTTACTCCAAAGTAATAAATAACATTTCTCTAAAATATGCAGTAAAATATTCTTTGGGGCCATTTCCATTGCTGCTTCTTTCCTTTACTCTCAACTGGTAAATTCTTTGCTACAAGAAAAAAAAAGGACCTCTGTTAGTCATTTTGATAACCTTGTGTTTGAGGGCTGATTTAAAATTTTCATGGTTACAGGTAGAAATGAAGACAATTGCAACTCTTATTTGGACAGTCTGAAAAGATTTTCATGTTCATTGTTGTCTTAGAAAAAAGAACCATAGACTTTACTATTTCTCAAAGAAATAGAGTATATGACTTTCTTTTATAATTCATCCAGAAATCTTTCCTACTATAGACTTAACACTTGAACTTCAAATAACTGATACAATTCTGTCACTATTTACACTTTTACACTGTGATGATACTGTCTTTTAAAAGAAGGCAGAGCTTAGATCTTCCCAACAATGTTCTATTTTCCAGGGTAGTCAGCTCTTCCCTGGAGTTGGTCCTATTAGTCACTATTGAATAATAAAAAAAATAAATAAGACACAAGAATACATCTATACTACAGCTTTATCATAGTGTATTTTGTGTATTTCTTCCATGATTAACCCGTTCCCACCACCCAAAGTGGATTGAGCACTCATCAAAGAACAGGTTAAGTCCCACTCATAGTTTTTATTCCCAAAATCTAATAGACAATCAGAACAATAATAAGAGGCCCCTGAAAGGTATCTAATGAAAAATGAGCAGATGAATAAACTAAAAATTGATTCAATTAATGCTAAAGTTTTTTTCTGAAACTCTTGTAAACTACCTTCAGAACCATTTTTGCAAGGCATCCAAGAAAACGATTTTTACTACTTTATAGTGATACCATACCTCACGTATAAATTAAAATGATATTTCACGCTCTATTCACACAACATGGTTGTGAGGTTTACACAATGGAAGTCATTCTTAAAAGGATGAAATTAATTGAGAATATCCAACAGATCAGTCTTCAGGGTCTGAACGTAGCACTGGCACCAGAGCCCACTTTCCCAAGAGACTGACCATGATGGAGGCCACATTTTTCTCTATTATTTTTATCATTATTTAACAGATACACTTCATGGGAGAAAATGTTTACTGCTATTCTGAAATAAACTAAGCTCAGCAGTGACCTGAATGGTCTAGTGGTTTTCCCTACTTTCTTCAATTTCAGTCTGAATTTGGCAATAAGGAGTTCATGATCTGGGCCACAGTCAGCTCCTGGTCTTGTTTTTGCTGACTGTATAGAGCTTCTCCATCTTTGGCTGCAAAGAATATAATCAATCTGATTTCCGTGTTGACCATCTGGTGATGTCCATGTGTAGAGTCTTCTCTTGTGTTGTTGGAATATCCTCAGATATGCAGATGACACCACCCTTTATGGCAGAAAGTGAAGAGGAACTTAAAAGCCTCTTGATGAAAGTGAAAGTGGAGAGTGAAAAAGTTGGCTTAAAGCTCAACATTCAGAAAACGAAGATCATGGCATCTGGTCCCATCTCTTCATGGGAAATAGATGGGGAAACAGTGGAAACAATGTTAGACTTTATTTTTCTGGGCTCCAAAATCACTGTAGATGGTGACTGCAGCCATGAAATTAAAAGACGCTTACTCCTTGGAAGGAAAGTTATGACCAACCTAGATAGCATATTCAAAAGCAGAGACATTACTTTGCCAACAAAGGTCCGTCTAGTCAAGGCTATGGTTTTTCCTGTGGTCATGTATGGATGTGAGAGTTGGACTGTGAAGAAGGCTGAGCACCGAAGAATTGATGCTTTTGAACTGTGGTGTTGGAGAAGACTCTTGAGAGTCGCTTGGACTGCAAGGAGATCCAACCAGTCCATTCTGAAGGAGATCAGCCCTGGGATTTCTTTGGAAGGAATGATGCTAAAGCTGAAACTCCAGTACTTTGGCCACCTCATGCAAAGAGTTGACTCACTGGAAAAGACTCTGATGCTGGGAGGGATTGGGGGCAGGAGGAGAAGGGGACGACAGAGGATGAGATGGCTGGATGGCATCACTGACTCGATGGACGTGAGTCTGAGTGAACTCTGGGAGTTGGTGATGGACAGGGAGGCCTGGCGTGCTGCAGTTCATGGGGTTGCAAAGAGTCGGACACGACTGAGGGACTGAACTGAACTGAACAGCAGTGACCAAGCCACACTGTGCTTCCCATGGAAAACATAAGCAAATCCAGAAGCACTAATAAAGCAACTTATATATTGTCCATGTCAACTTATCTCTGATTCTAAGAAAGAAGATTGAGAACTTATGGGTGATGTATCCATCCCCTTTTGTGAATGATCTAATTAGAAAAACCCATGTTAACCTCAACAACAGAGTTTTAATATTGAACTAGAATTCTGGATATGCCTTAGATGTGGGAGTTATGTCTCAATTCCATCACAGCCCTTGGCAGAAATAGCTTTACAGGGAATTCAGGAACAGGTTAACCTAGCTCACTGTTAAGAAAAGTCTCCTTTGTGGTACCATTGTGACCACAAGAATTTTCATAGAACATGACAGCTGTTTTGTTAGAGAGTTATACAGAGAGTTCATAGAGAAGTACAGCACAGTGTAACCTAATAGACCACATTAGTGTATATTTTATGTGCATAATATATACACGCATATTAGATTATAGTCTAATCTAATATACTAATGGCAAAGGTCAAACTGAACTCCTAAAAGGGAGAAATGGCTTCCTAACAAAATCTATATAAAATTAGCCATAGATGACAAAGTACGAGCTCACTAACACACACACACACACGCACACACATCCATTCTATAGTCATTATACCTGACATAGATATCTCTACATCTTGACTTCAAGATTTGAGAACCCCTTAAATTTTAATAAGGCCACATTCAGGAGCTAAAGAGAGGGAGATGACTAATATTTCTGGAGGGTCAGAGTCTTTGTAAAGCAATTCAACACTGAATCATTTTCCCTTTTCCATACAATATTGATTCTCATCTCTATAATCCTTGCTTACACTGTCTCCATAACACTGAATATTCCTTTACTTCCTCTTCACCTTGTTAACTCTTACTCTTCTCTTAAGATCTGCCTCTCAAGTCTCAGATACCACCCTGTCAGGAATGACAAACCCCTGACATGCTCCCAATGCCCAGGACAGGGTGAGTTGCTCGTCATCTGTCCTTCCACAATGCATCCCTGTACCCCAGCACCTCCATTCTCTACCCTAATAAGCATTCTTGTGTAACCTCCCCTGCTAAACTGTTATCAAGGATTTTTGGATTAGGTGTCTTTGCATAACCAAGCATAATGCTTGGCACATAAAAGGAGTTTCAGAAATATTTGTTAAAAAAATAAATGAACCAACTTCTAAATTCAATTAATATTAGCAATAATGCTGGTATTAGTTTCCCCAGCTTATGGGAGAATACACTGAATTTGTAAAATTGCTTAACTTGTTCAAGTTCACATAGTTCACAAAGAACAGTCAAGATTCACATTTTGAAATAATGAGAAAGACAATTATTTTTGCCTTGCACCAGATTAAGAGATTGGAAACAAAGAGTGTTAAACTTTAAAAAAAATTTATCATAAGCATCAAGGGGAACTAATCTTTTTGCTTGTTGGTTTTGTTTTGTTTTGTTTTGTTTTTCATGCTTTTTATTTTGTATTGGGGTATAGCAAATTAACGATCAAAGCTGTGAGAGTTTCAGGTGAACAGTGAAGGGACTCAGCCATACACACACATGCATCCATTCTCCCACAAAATCTCCCATCCAGGCTGCCTTGTAACACTGAGCAGAGTTCCCTGTGCTGCAGAGTAGGTCCTTGCTGGTTATCCATTTTAAATATGGCCATGTATACATGTCATGAGACACTAATCTTAGAGAGACCCACACGGGGAAGGGCCCATTGACAAGGAGGCCCTTGTTTACCACATCACCAGTTTTCCTTCCAGAAATACCTGATGTCTTTGGCAAACTAGATGTTGATCATCTAATGCAACTAAGTTCAGTTCAGTTCAGTCGCTCAGTCGTGTCCAGCTATTTGTGACCCCCAGGACTGCAGCACACCAGGCTTCCCTGTCCATCACCAGCTCCCAGAGCTTACCCAGACTTATGTCCATAGTCAGTGATGCCATCCAACCATCTCACCCTCTGTCGTCCCCTTCTCATCCTACCTTCAATCTTTCCCAACATCAGGGTCTTTTCTAATGAGTCACTTCTTCACATCAGGTGGCCAAAGTATTGGAGCTTCAGCTTCAACATCAGTCCTTCCAATGACTATTCAGGACTGATTTCCTTTAGGATTGACTGGTTCGATCTCCTTGCAGTCCAAGGGACTCTCAAGAGTCTTCTCCCACACCACAGTTCAAAAGCATGAATACTTTGACACTCAGCCTTCTGTATAGTTCAACTCTCACATCCATATATGACTACTGGAAAAACTATAGCTTTGACTAGATGGAAATTTCTTGGCTAAGTAATGTCTCTGCTTTTTAATATGCTGTCTAGGTTGGCCATAACTTTTCTTCCAAAGCTGCAGTCACCATCTGCAGTGATTTTGGAGCCCCCCCAAAAAGTCTTTAACTATTTGCATTGTTTCCCCATCTATTTGCCATGAAGTGATGGGACCAGATGCCATGATCTTAGTTTTCTGAATATTGAGTTTTAATCCAATTTTTTCACTCTCCTCTTTCACTTTCATCTAGTGACTCTTTAGCTCTTCTTCCCTTTCTGCCCTAAGGGTGGTGTCATCTGCATATCTGAGGTTATTGGTATTTCTCCTGGCAATCTTGATTCCAGCTTCTGCTTCATCCAGCCCAATGTTTCGCTCAACTGGAATTCCATCACCTCCACTAGCTTTGTTCATAGTGATGCTTCCTAAGGCCCACTTGACTTCTCATTCCAGGATGTCTGGTTCTAGGTGAGTGATCACACCATCGTGGTTATCTGGGTCACGAAGCTCTTTCTTGTATAGTTCTTCTGTGTATTCTTGCCACCTCTTCTTAATATCTTCTGCTTCTGTCAGGTCCCTACCATTTCTGTCCTTTATCAAGCCCATCTTTGCATGAAATGTTCCCTTGGTATCTCTAATTTTCTTGAAGAGATCTCTATTCATTCCCATTCTGTTGTTTTCCTCTATTTCTTTGCACTGATCACTGAGGAAGACTTTCGTTCTCTCCTTGCTATTCTTTGGAACTCTGCTCAAATGGGTCTATCTTTCCTTTTTCTCTTTTGCCTTCCCTGTACCTTCTTTTCTCAGCTATTTGTAGGTCCTCCTCAGACAACCATTTTGCCTTTTTGCATTTCTTTTTCTTGGAGATGGTCTTGATCACTGCCTCCTGTACAATGTCATGAACCTCCATCCATAGCTCTTCAGGGACTCTATGAGATCTAATCCCTTGAATCTATTTGTCACTTCCACTGTATAATCATAAGGGTTTGATTTAGGTCATACTTGAATGGTCTAGCAGTTTTCCCCACTTTCTTCAATTTATGTCTGAATTTAGCAATAAAGAGTTCATGACCTGAGCATAGTCAGCTCCCAGTCTTGTTTTTGCTGACTGTATGGAGCTTCTCCTTTTTTGGCTTCAAAAAATATAATCAATCTGATTTTGGTATTGACTATCTGGTGATGTCCATGTGTAGAGTCTTCTCTTGTGTTGTTGGAAGAGGGTGTTTGCTATGACCAGTGTGTTCTCTTGGCAAAACTCTGTTAGCTTTTGACCTGCTTCATTTTGTACTCTAAGGCCAAATTTGCCTGTTACTCCAGGTATCTCTTGACTTCCTACTTTTACAATCCAGTCCCCTATGATGAAAAGGATGTCTTTTTTGGGTGTCAGTTCTAGAAGGTCTTGTAAGTCCTCATAGAACTGTTCAACTTCAGCTTCTTCAGCATTCCTGGTAGGATTATTGTGATATTGAATGGTTTGCCCTGAAACAGGCAGAGATCATTCTGTCATTTTTGAGCTTGCATCCAAGCACTGCATTTCAGACTCTTTTGTTGACTACGATGGATACTCCATTTCTTCCAAAGGATTCTTGCCCACAGTTGTAGATATAATGGTCATCTGACTTAAATTCACCCATTCTAGTCCATTTTAGTTCACTGATTCCTAGAATGTCAATGTTCACTCTTGCCATCTCATTTGACCACTTCCAATTTGCCTTGATTCATGGACCTAACATTCCAGGTTCCTATGCAATATTGCTCTTTACAGCATCGGACTTCCATCACCAGTCACATTCACAACTGGGTGTTGTTTTTGCTTTGGCTCCATCCCTTCATTCTTTCTGGAGTTATTTCTCCACAGATCTCCAGTAGCATATTGGGCACCTACCAACCTGGGGAGTTCCTCTTTCAGTGTCCTATCTTTTTGCCTTTTCTTACTGTTCATGGAGTTCTCGAGGCAAGAATACTGAAGTGGTTTGCCAGAATCAAAAGTTGGAAATTCCATGTAAACCAAACTTAATTATTGTAAAAGAAAGAAAGAGGATTTGTTTGGCTTCTTTATCATCCACTTACTAATTTGTACTTGGAGCAACAGAGAGCAGTGTTCCATTTCTACTATATTCTGATGTAAAAGTTAACACCAGGGTCATCACATTTTAAGATGATACAGTAAAAGAACATCCCTATCTCCTTATCCTTGCAAAAATTATCCCTGAACAGTAAACAGAATGAGAAACAGAAACAGAAATTCTGTCTTCAGTAGTATTAGGAGACATCTATCAACTTACACTGCAATGCATAAACAGAGAAAGAAGACGGACCCAATAGGGTGCCAGAGGATCAGAATAAGTGCCTTGGAATGGTGCTCTTGATGAGAAGCAAGCCAAGTCACATTGAAGCCTTTGAAATGCTTAGACATTCAAAACACCATGAAGACAGCAGAGGGATTGCTGAAAACAGGGGGTTATTTAAAGTTTATTTTAGAGTCTTTCCAGGTTCCATCCTTATCTGCTGAAACCCTTTTCCCAAGCAGAAATAAGATGGTATGATCTCTAGAGAAATTGTATTAGAGGAGCTCCTGAAACAAGGAATCAAACTAAAAAGAATGATTAAGTGAAAGTCTGAACACTGAATAATGATATCCCCAGGCTCCCTTTCCCACCCACCTCTGAACGCCAGCAGCCAAGTTTAAAATATTTACAAAAGAAATTGAAAGATTCTTCTGAGTTACTATTCCACTGAAAAGATCTATAGATATTGACATTTGAATTTGAGGTTGGCTAGCCACTAGACTGCACTCAAATAGGCATCAGACATAGACACTTCCAATCAGCTTTTTAATAATCCATATTTTACCCATGAAATGACATCCAAGTTAATTTTTTTAATTCACATTTTTAGTAATTTATTTTTATTTCATCTCTTATTTCTAGGGTCATGCACTTTCATGAATGACTAAATAAATTTGAAATATAAGGAATTTCAGAAGCATAGGAAATATTAGAATACATTAAAAGTTGTTAAACCATCCTAGAAGTCACAAGACAAGGATTTATAAACAAATGTTCTCTTTACAATGCCTTTAAAGTGCATTAAAAGTTGCACATAACCAATATTTGAACAACCAGAGGCAGAAAATATCAATATTCAATCAGATAGTTATTTTGACATATTAGTTGGCAAGGGAATAATCTGCTTCTGTTGCCTTTATTATTGTCAGGTTACCGATGAGGAGGCTGAGGATGGGAGAAGCTATGTAACTTATCAAATGTCACACAGCTAGTAAGGGCAGAACTGATATAAAGCCAAGCCTGTTGACTTGCTGTTCCTTGAATGGGCTTTCTTTCCTGGTCCTGTGTTTTTTCCTGCTTAATACTCTTAACATCTGATTCCAAAGCACTTGTAAAGTGAAAGTTAAAGGGAAAAATCTCATGTTTAGGTATTTCACTTAAAACTTTAAGTTTTAAAAGTAGCTTGATGTGAGAGGAAATTGAAATCAGTGGTTAAAATGAGACTGAGATTCAAGATGAATTTCACATATATTTCATATACCCATCAAGAAAGGACTATTCTGGGAAATACAAACCCCCAAAGACAGTGGATCCTGAACACTGCCTTTCTCCACAGCAAAGACCAGGCACAAAGAGAAGAGGTGGCATCTGGGGCAAATGTCTTTTTGCTCATACAAAGCTTCCAGTGGGAAGAGGGGTTTCTTTGCCAAAAACCCCCAGGCTGCAACCATGTTTCTTAGACCCTCTTCTTGATTTGTCAACTCAGGAAGATGTTTGAAAGCAGGCGATGCATTTTAATGGGAACCAGTACATTTCCCTAATCTTCTAGCCATCTAAAGGATGCATATACTAAATACAGTACATATTGAGGGTAGTGACACACGTTGCCAGAGAGGAAGCCTCTGCCTAAAATAGCTAAGCTGGCTATAAACAGAGAAATAAAAACTGAAACGTTTATAAACAAAACAAGTTAGATTCATGGCTTAATTTCTTTACATCTTTTAAAACACTTTTTACAAATATTAAATATATAAGTCTGCTTATAATGTTAGTAAACAAAGCTTACTTGAAAATTCACTACTATTTGGTTAGTCAAAACTTTTTTTTTCTTTTTCTTTTTTTTTTTTCTGGATTCATCATTTGGAAACATTTGAAAGTAGAAGAGGGTGTAAGAGAGTGACTGAGTGCCACTCTCATCATATAAACTATCTCCTTCAATCCTCACAACAATCTCATGAACAGGAAGGGTATTATTCTAGCCATCTGACGGGGGTAGACAAGGCTCAGAGAAATTAAGTAATTTGCTTGTACTCACACAGATAGTAAGTGTCTGCACAAAGTTTGAGGCTGGGCCTGCTATTCCAAAGCCCCCATTCTACCCTGTGTGTGCCTGGTGCTGACTTTCAAGGAGGGAGAGATTCTTAAACACTTTATTAAGATTTCTGAAAAATTATTAACTCCAGGGGAAACTCATGTTGAAAGCAATGAATGAAGAGTAAAGGTCACTTCTCTCTGTGAATGCCGCAATCCCACCAAACACATCAGTCTTCCCTTGAGCTGACCCCACTAAGTAGGAGGAAACCTAGGAACCAAGCCGACCTCCCCAACTGGAAATCCATCTCAAGAGAATATTGATTGGAAACTGTATTACCCTTTGGGCAGCTTCTTAAATGTTAAACAAACATGGTCATGTCCCACAAATCACCCTTCCTGTCCACTGCACAGAAGATAATACTCTGAGTGTAGACTTTCTTGTAGCTTCACTTTGCCTGATTCTGGAAGCTTCTCTCTCCCAGTCCTAATTCTCAGCAGTAAAATGGAGGGCCATGAGGGGAGGGGTCATAGCTGGAGTTTAGGAATTGCCTGATGGTTTCCCTTTCCTCATTTGCTGTGCATTTCAAAACAGGCAGACTTGGGGCACACATTGATTCAGATATCTGTGTCAAAGAATAGGTTTGGAGAAAAAGCAGTTTCTTGTTTAATCTGTGGGCAATTTGTGGGAGCCATTCTTAAAGAGCACAAAGCAACCTGAAAGGGACACATTCTAACAACACAGAAAGAGTAAAAGATAGACAGAAAGGCCAAGGGACAGGAATGATTATGGCATCTCATGAGATAGCACTGTTCTTACCTGTCAAGTCACAGACCTATAATGAAAAGTGGCAGAAATTGTCACCAGGTTGTTGTGAGCTTGAGAGCAGAGAGCTAGCTTGTCCCTTTTCTCCTGTTTTTGAATGGAGGGAGTACTTCTTGTCCTGCTGTTTTCAGTTGGCCAGAACCTATAGAAGATGTTCCCTACCACTGATAATTCCCATCCTCACTGGTGTGATACTCTTATTGTTTAGTTGCTAAGTTGTGTCTGACTCTTTTGTGGCCTCATGGACTGTAGCCCACCTGGCCGCTCTTTCCTTGGGATTTCCCGGCCAAGAGTACTGGAGTGGGTTGCCATTTCCTTCTCCAGGGGTCTTCCTGACCCCGGGATCAAACCCACATCTCCTGCTGGGCAAGTGGATTCTTTTTACCACTGAGCCACCAGGGAAGCCCTTTGGTACTCTTGGGAGAGCCCCCTTTTAGAACTTGAGGGTATTAACTGGATCAGTCCTTCAAGCCCTCCTAACCTTGGGGAATATCTTAGTCATTTGGCTAGACAGTAGTTCTATTACATTTTAGAGAGAAAAGAGTCTCGTGTATTAAAAGTGCACATTTATGTGCTGGTCCATTTTGTGAAATCAATCAGATTTAGTTCTGAAACATTACTCAAAGACAGTTAACTTCGACAAGAAGAACATACTGAATATGATATTCCAGGATCAAGGAAGAATGCTTATTTTTTTCCTCAAATGAATTATATATTAACATGATTATGCAAATGTTTGTTTGCAGCATCTTTTTTGCTTTATCATTTTTGTCTTCCAGAAAACCATATATCACTGTTACTTACAAAATCAATATGTCCTGATATTGTAACACAAATTCATAAATAATTTTTAAATTTACACATTTGTCAAAGATAAAGAGATTCTTACTAAATTCCTCAGAGACTCTTGATTTAAAGTACTGTCTTAAGAGAGTAGTTTAAGGTGCTATACTTTAAGAGAGTACTCTACGTATTGTAAGGTGATAGTGCACAAGCCATAATTCAAATTTTTGATTCAGAAAATTATATAAAAATGCCAGTCAGCTCACTCTCAGCAGCTATGGGACCGTGAGTTGCCAAAAAGGCAAAATGCTAAGATTACCCTGGTGTGAACCAAGAGGTTCTCCAGAAGGCCAACCCCAGAGACCAAAGACTGGACTGCAGTCCTTGACTTGAGTCCATCTTGCCTGGCATGGATTTCCATATTGAAGGTCAGGCATGAGGCTTAGTTCAGAGGCAACAGATACATGAAAGAGACCATGCTTTGCTCTGTCAATCCTTCAGAGTGGGGTTCACAGGAAGCCACTGCCAGGCAAAAAAAGGTCATAGTTGGAAAGAGCTTATTCACATAAAGATGTTGATTCTTGCAAAGCCATGAATCTATAGGAAAACAGCCAGCCCCTTACTTGTGTGTATCACATAGCCTTTCATTCAGCTGACCTGGGGCTCCCAGCCAAGAAATAGACACCCTGTTTATATGTTTATTAATGATTATTTATGTAATGAAGAAAACTTTATTACACTGGAAGACTATCTCCTCTTACTCTTTGTCTTAGTCTATTTGGCCTGCCATAACAAGATACCATGGGCTTCTCAGATGGCTCAGTGGGTAAAGAACACACCTGCCAAAGCAGGAGTTGTAAGAGATTCGGTTTCAATCTCTGGGTCAGGGAAGTCCCCTAGAGGAGGGCCTGGCAACCCACTCCAGAATTCCTGCCCGGAGAATCTCATGGACAGAGGAGCCTCACAGGCTATAGTCCATAGAGTTGCAAAGAGTCGGATACAAATGAAGCAACTTAACACAAGCAAACAGCAAAATACTACATACTAGATGACTTAGAAACAACAGAAATTTATGTCTCACAGTTCTGGAGGTTGGAAGTCCAAGATCACAGCACTGGCAGATTCAGTGTTTGGTGAGGGCTTCCTGGTTTATGGATGACACCCTCCAGTCTTGACCTTACATGGTGGAAAGGGCCAGGGGGCTTTCTTGGGCCTCTTTTATAAGACACAATTCTGGAACTCTCATGACATAATCACTTCCCTTCCACCACCTTGAAGGTTAGATTTTAACAAATGAATTGGGAGAGGAAGGGGAGTAAAAATATCCAAACCATAGTACTCTTCTCTTCTCTAACTAACAATCCATAGAAAGAGGACCAAAGAGAATGTATCAGTCAAGTGATACCCAACAGGCTGGCCTTGTTTCCCTTCACACACTGTTTTTGTCAGAGTTAATATCTGTATACATTATAAAATATACCAAGAAAATAAATAACTAAACATAATTATAGTTAATCCAAAATAGGTTAAATGAAGGTAGGGGAATGAAACACACCTTTTGAATTTTGTCTCTGGATCAAACAAGGATTCATAAAGGAAGAGATTTCTAAATGCTTGCTTCTTTTGCCACATCTTGGGGTATAAAGAGATATCTCTCAGGCTTCTAAGGCTCAGGAAGCCACAGATATTCTCGTCTCCCTTGCTCTCAGGAACAACCACTTGCTCCTGGAAAACCTCAGAGACATTTTTTTCTAGACTATGAGGTTTCCTTGGAAATCAAAAGTTTGGGATAGTTACAGCAGTGAGGCATCCCTACAGTAAAGAGATTTCCCAGGGAGACCCACTGAGGAAGAGCATGGGAGGAGATTTTCTTGATGTCTTGGGAATGATGAGGCCAAATGAAGGCATTTGGCCTGAGTAGGATTTGAGTGCTCCAGCAAAGGATCACCACCACCAAAAGTTCCTTTTGCCCTGGCTCCTACAGGGGTCTGCATGGCACAGGCCAACTTATTTGATGGTTATTTAAATTTTTGATATTTTGTTCCTCATGGAATTTTGTATTCATTTTTATTTTTTAAAAATGCTGCAGCCAAATATCATTTATCCAAAAGAAACACTTACCTTGATGACTGAGTTTTATGACACCTCCTTCTATTTTGTACTAAGGCAAGTGCCTCATTCATCTGGTCCTGCTCCTGTAATCCATCACAGAAAGTTTGCTGACTCCTGGCTAGAACGTAGAGGAGACAAACTGGATTCTTTCTATTAAGAAATACAATCAGCAGCCATTAAGAATAACTTGAAGGAAAGGCAAAGAAAAATGAAAGAATAGTGTGTGTGTGTGGAGGGGGGGGGGCTTGTCATCAGCACAATATCATGATTAAGCCTGTCAGCTGAGCCAAATGGAAGGTGCAACTAACAAGTCCCTTCCCCCTCTGTGCTGCTGCCATAGCTTGCTTCTCATCAGCCTTCACTGGCAAAGCAACAGGTGAAGTGCTGCACATGAATAGGCACTCATGGGAGCTTGAAGAGCTGCGGTGTAGTCGGGTGTGGCGCTATCGGATACAACCACAGTTAGCTCATTCTCAAGCAAGCCCGGTGTGCTGACCGTACCAGAACACCAGAAGGCCTGTCCCATTCTGTTGGACCCCATGAGCCTCTGCAACGCTAGATGCAGGGACCTGCCTCTTCCATCTGCTTGCCACATGGTTGTTGTTTAGCAGTTAAGTTGTGTCTGACTCTTTTCTGACCCCATGGTCTGTGGCCTGCCAGGCTCCTCTATCCATGTAATTTTCCAGGCAAGAATACTGGAGTGGGTTGCCATTTCCTTCTCCAGGGGATCTTCCCGGCCCAGGTATCAAACCCACATCTCCTGCTTGGCAGGTGGATTCTTTTACTGCTGAACAACTTGGGAAGTCCCATTACTGGCAATAAATCATTGTGAATGAATGAACCGATTGAGTGGATGGGTGAATGAATAAAAGATTAAATAGCACACACTCTGTAGAAAGAGACCCTGGGCACAAATCCCACCACGTATGACCTTCAAGAATTTTCTGAAGTTCAGTTTCCTCATCTGTAAAATGGAGATGAGCATGATAACTATTTCACAGGGTTTAAGGGAGGATCAAATGATAAAATGTTCCTAAAAGTGTTTCATAAACTCTAAGAATGTAATTTAACAAAAGATTGTATCGGTTTAAGTGATACTGAGAAAAATGTTGAATGTTCTGGAGGGTATTTTTGGAGAAGGAGAAACTCTTTGGAGCCAAAATAAAAACAGTGAGGGAAGGTCATGAATGATTAAGGGAGGTGAGTGTCTGCTACTGTCTATGGAAAATAGAAATCAAAACATAATTCCCTGAAAACAGAAAAATGAAGCTTTCAAGTATTGAAAAAACTCATGGCAACAGACCACAGTCATCATTCCTGCATAATGTGAATATGTTTCAGATTATAGATCTAGTTTACTCAGGGCATAGTCTGAATCCCCCAAAGCCATCATTTTCTATTTTGAATGCTTTTCCAAATATGTAATATTCAAAATAAATGGTTAGATGCCACACACACAAGAAAAGGAGAGTGCTCATGTTTTTAATAGCTTGTGAAATGCAGCCATGAGCCTGCTGGTTGGGGTTGAAAGGAAGTAGCCCATAAACAACTCCACCAAGCGTGTCAGAGCATGTTTGAGCTAAGTTTCACACAAAGGAAATTCCTCCATAGTTCCAAGTGCCCGGGTCCCTCAGACAAGACCACATGCTGCTGCAAGAGACACAGGGCCCTTCAAGAAAGCCACAGTGACACCTCACAGGCCTAGTCTCAGGACTGAGAGATGTGAGGTTTAGGATCTGTAAGAAATGTGGGACGTATTTATTGCTCATCTCTAAAATCACTTGATAAAATCTTTTCTAACAATCTTATAAAATTAGAGTTTGAAAGAAAGCTTACTGGGAAGGGGGATAATTTCAATTTAATTTTACCCTGGGCCAATTAAATGTGTAAAGGAAAAGAGAAAAAGATAATCTTTGGGGGAGAGGCAGGGGTATAATTCTTTTAGATTCTATCTTCTAGTACTTAGAATTACTTCTCAAAACAGTTAGAGTCTACTCAAATAAGCTATTAGTCAGATTGAATGAAATATATTCAAATAGGGAGAGAACCAAAACCTGAGATTTGGGTTCCGCTTTAATCCACTCAGTCATTTGCCATCTGAGTCCCTCTATATCTCTTCATCTGAGCCACTGCCTCAGATAAATGGGAACCGTGCTTTCATCTTCTAGAATGACTCAACTGGCTTAATATTAACTTATGGCTCTTCTCTACCCTCATAGGTGAGTGGGAACTCCTTGACCCACCATCTGGCTGCAGTTTATTGACCCAGAGGGACCCAAGCAAGGGGAAGTCAGTCCCTGTAAAATCTGGATCAGATCTAAGAGATAGTCCTTTTCTGCCACCTGCACACTTGAACAGCAAAGACTACTCTGTAAGAAAGAGATGAGAACCCAGGAGAAGCCAGGAATGCAGGCACTTGGGTTCCCAGGGTTCTCCTTGCAGAACCCCTTCCCGAAGCCCAGCTGCTTCCCAGTTTGGGAGGTTCATGATGGACCCCCATCATATTTGTAAAATGCCTGGTTCACCACCACATACTGCTGTTATTACTTCTGTTAAAGAGCAATTCATCCAAGCAGACAGAAAAATACGGGCCACTCATAGACGTTTCAGGCTCACTGTTTTACCTATCAACAATAGCTCTGCTGAGTCTGAGAGGAGCAACAAGCTGCTCCAGTTGTGAGAGAAGAAAGCAGACTCAGTAGAGATTAGGGAGAGCTTAAAAAGCCACCTGGCAGGGCATTCACAACCCTACCAACTACTCCAAACAGACAGGTGTTAAAATGTTTTGTACTTTTTCACAGTTCTCTTTCCTGATTTCTACCTCCAGGTAACTAGGAAGCTCATTCATATCCTGAAGCCAAATACTTTCACGTAAATGTTCAGAAATACTCCACTTACTTCACGGTGCTGAAATTTTAACTATCTGAAAAATGTATTTTTCGATTTGCCCATCCCTACTCCTCACACCTTCATTTCTAACACCAAACAAAAGCTCCCAGGCACTCCTTTTTCTCACTGACACTGACAGAGAAAGTGATTTAGCAAAGTGAATATTTATTTAAGTGACGGCGTTGATTTAAAGCTAGTGATAAATTTGTGGATCTTGCTCTAAAGACTGTTATTCTTGGTAATGTAATTGTCATGGATCGTAACTACAAGACAAAGGACAGCTTCAGTCATCCTGCTTGTTGCAAGAGGATGGAATGTCAAGTGATGTTTTGACTAGGGAGCATTTCCTGGAGAACAGAGAACAATAGACCCTTCTCAATACGGGATTAAATACATATGAAAACATGTCTTGAAATTTGGTGGAAGCATGGAACTAGTAAGGAATCACAGGACTTTTTCTTCCTTCCTTCTTTCCTTCCTTCTTCCCTTCCTTCCTTTCTCTCTCTCTTTCTTTCTTTCATAGCAGAAAACTGCATTCAGTTACTAATTAACAATCAGTGTCACCCCACAGCTGCCTGGTGTAGCTCTGCTCTTCTGTTTGATCCATAACCCTACCACACTTTCCGCCCTCTGTGTTTTTGCATGTGCTCTTTCCCCTCTCTGAAATCTTTTTTCATTTACTTTACCAAACCTGCAATGAGGGAGACTTGGGTTCGATCCCTTGCTGGTAGAGAGTCCCTGGAGAAAGGAATGGCTTTCACTCCAGAACTCTAGCCTGGAGAATTCCACAGATTGTATAGTCCATGGGGTTGAAAAGAGTCAGACAGGACTGAGTGACTTCCAGTTTCACTTTACCAAAACTTAGCTAATTATTCTTCATTCCTTAAGAGTCAGCTCAGTTCTCACTTTTTAGAAAGTTTACCCCAGAGTTCTAAATGGAGTGGAGATCCATGCTCAGTGTTTGCAAGCCTGCACCTCACAATTCCCATGCTGGTCAGAGTAAACATTGTCCTAGAAGCATGAACTCCTTAATGCAGGGTCCATGACACATTCACCTTGAGCACAACGGGTGCTCAAGTAGGTATTATTGAATGAATGATTGAATCCGTTCACAAATCAGTGGATAGCCTTTATGCTCCAAAGAAATTAAGACAGTATTTCTTGTAACTTGCACAAACTGCGAAATTTCTGCCACTCCAGCCCAGTGGAAAATACCCAGTGGATTTATGCAGGCCAGAGCAATTACAGTGAAATTTCAGTTTTACTTTTGGAAAGCAGTTTGTTTTAGAAACAATCTGAGATAACAGATCATATTTTGTGCCTTCTCCTATTGTTTAATTCCCAAACCATTTTCAGAAAAATAGGATGTTACTTGTTTCAGATCACTTATTTCTGATCACAAGTCCCCACCCCATCAGAATGCCTAGTCCTTAATTGCTAGGCACTAAAGACAATTACAATACAATATCCCTTGGCTCTCATAGAAACATGATGTCAGATGGATACTAAGCCATAAGAACGAAGAGGAAAAATAGTAAACCATCATCATGCAGGTTTTATTTTTATCTTGTGTCAGACACAATGGGGAAAGGGAAAAGAATCCCACTATTCATAGGATACCTTTGTGTTCACTGGCTTATTTTGCAAGAACCCACCCTAAAGCTTCTTGCCTAAGAAGCTCGGATCACACAGACTGATAAAATACAGAGAGATGGCATGCTATCAAAACAGAGATAGACTTGAAAGTATTTAAACATTGTGAAAATCACCCAGACTAGCCCAAAGTGGCAATTCTGTAGTCCTTTGGCAATATGGCAGGAAGGAACTTTAGAAATTAGACTGCTGCTGCTGCTGCTAAGTTGCTTCAGTCGTGTCCGACTCTGTGCGACCCCATAGACAGCAGCCCATGAGGCTCCCCCGTCCCTGGGATTCTCCAGGCAAGAACACTGGAGTGGGTTGCCATTTCCTTCTCCAATGCATGAAAGTGAAAAGGGAAAATGAAGTCGCTCAGTCACGTCCGACTCTTTGTGACCCCATGGACTGCAGCCTACCAGGCTCCTCCATCCATGGGATTTCCCAGGCAAGAGTACCGGAGTGGGGTGCCATTGCCTTCTCCAAGAAATTAGACTACTGGTTCTTTTTAGCAACAGTCCTACTGATGAATCTTGGAGTTCAGGCTCGTGAGAAAGGCATCCTCTCTCCACAGTGCAGGAGGCCATCCAGGTAGGTGTCTGAGCCTCCACAGTAGGAAGGAACTCCTCTGAACCATTCCTCACTAACACAACCTCCTGAACAGACCAAATGCTTTCTCAAAGGCAGATTTTTCAGAGTCTTTCTATAGGCCATTCCTTAACATTCTAATCACATCTGAAAGAGCCAGCCTTGTATTTAAACACAAAAGCTAGTTATCAAACTGTGTGCTCAGCACTGCACAAAGTACAGTGCAATTTCACAAAACACTTCAAGTATCCTAGTGCTGTTATTTCCATTTTACAGATGGGGAAACTGAGCCTCAGAGAGATTGGTTAATTTGATTATTTGTGAAGTTAGGATGTAGTTGACCCATATGGGACTCAGGCTGTCTAACTTCCAGGCACATTTTCTTATTCACTACAATCAGATGATTGGTTTCCATGGTCTCCACACTCAATCTATCAGAACACAGAAAAAGCCAGTTCAATCCCTGCATGAAAACTGTTTGAAGACTGTTTCTTTGGCACTTCTTTCAAGGCTGAATAATCATAGTCCTTTAATGTTTCTTAATTCAGTTGATTTTCAAGTTCTCATCATCATCATCTCTAGTGTCATCAGAACTACCATTTACTAAACCTATACTAAGTGCCAGGTCATACATATATATATTTTATTACAAAAAGCCTGAGCTGCAAGATTATCTACACTCTGTGAACGCACAAAGGAAATGCTCAGTGAACTCACTTGCCCAAAATGTGTTTCCAGTAAGCTGCAAAGCCAGGATTCTAATGTGATTGTGCAACCCAATAGACCTGCTCTCCCTGCAGTCCCTTGCTCTAGCCCCACTGCTGGGGTTTTTCGCTTCTCCAAGCTCTTCCCAGCCCTTCTCTAGTCACAGTAACTAGCATTGGACCCTCAGAGCATGATGGAAAGGGAGTTTCCATCATCGGGAAAGTTTATGTGCCATCATCGGGCCTCAAATACTAGCCCTCATTGCCGACACAATGCTGAGTCTTCTTTGCCTACTGTACCTTTTCTCTCCTTTCTACATCTGAAACACTGGGGGACAGTGTGGAAGGGGAATTACTTGATCTAACACAGCTGGTCAAAGTCTTTCTGTTTGATAGTAAAAGTGAGAAAAAAATGGAAGTTATATGGCTGCCATTCAGTATGGTACCAGAACCTAAACATGACAAAATTAGAATATGTGAATTCTACATAATGCTAGGAATAGTGGCTTTAAAATACAAAAGTTATTATGTAGGTATTTTATCCATTATGAAGAATTTTGGGGACTATGAAACAAGATAAAATGAAGTACTTGGTCTTTAAAGGATTCAAAGATAAAATTTTACTGAGTATCATAATGGAGAAATCCGGCATTTTACATCTTAGTAAAAACTGGTACCAAGATTCTTTTTCCAAATTCAAGGTAAACCAAGAAAGAAAGAAATTTTTTATTTTCAAACTTAAAATATCTCCAATATTATAAACATTTATGTCATAGTAAAGGTGTATACCATCATACATTAAAAAGTTTGATTAAATAAATAAAATTTAAAAAAGAAAGGAGCTGGACAGGAAGTGACTGTAGAATAGCCAGTCTTTTATAATGCTGTAGGAAATTTCCAAAACCCTTCCTGATTTAAAGTGTTTGAAAGGCTACTTAAGAGAACACTTTCTCCCCCAGAAATTCATCAAAAGAACATTTAAACGCCAAGTAAATTCCACAAAACAACTTCTGAATGCCGGCAGAGGACATCAGGCACCCAGAAAAGCAACCCAAGTCTTCGAAAGGAGAGAGAAGAAATACAGCTCCACTCACCAGAACACCGACACAAGCTTCCCTAACCAAGAAACCTTGAAAAGCCACCTGTACAAACCCACACAGAGCGAGGAAACGCCACAATAAAGAGAACTCCACAAACTGCCAGAATACAGAAAGGACATCCCAAACTCAGCAATTTAAACAAGATGAAGAGACAGAGGAATACCCAGCAGACAAAGGAACAAGATAAAAGCCCACCAAACCAAACAAAAGAGGAAGAGATAGGGAATCTACCTGATAAAGAATTCCAAATAATGATAGTGAAATTGATCCAAAATCTTGAAATCAAAATGGAATCACAGATAAATAGCTTGGAGACAAAGATTGAGAAGATGCAAGAAAGGTTTAACAAGGACCTAGAAGACATAAAAGAGAGTCAATATAAAATGAATAATGCAATAAATGAAATTAAAAACACTCTGGAGGCAACAAATAGTAGAATAACAGAGGCAGAAGATAGGATTAGTGAATTAGAAGATAGAATGGTAGAAATAAATGAATCAGAGAGGATAAAAGAAAAACGAATTAAAAGAAATGAGGACAATCTCAGAGACCTCCAGGACAATATTAAACACTACAACATTCGAATCATAGGGGTTCCAGAAGAAGAAGACAAAAAGAAAGACCATGAGAAAATATTTGAGGAGATAATAGTTGAAAACTTCCCTAAAATGGGGAAGGAAATAATCATCCAAGTCCAAGAAACCCAGAGAGTCCCAAACAGGATAAACCCAAGGAGAAACACCCCAAGACACATATTAATCAAATTAACAAAGATCAAACACAAAGAACAAATATTAAAAGCAGCAAGGGAAAAACAACAAATAACACACAAGGGAATTCCCATTAGGATAACAGCTGATCTTTCAATAGAAACTCTTCAAGCCAGGAGGGAATGGCAAGACATACTTAAAGCAATGAAAGAAAATAACCTACAGCCCAGATTATTGTACCCAGCAAGGATCTCATTCAAATATGAAGGAGAAATCAAAAGCTTCTCAGACAAGCAAAAGCTGAGAGAATTCAGCACCACCAAACCAGCTCTCCAACAAATACTAAAGGATATTCTCTAGACAGGAAACACAAAAACAGTGTATAAACTCGAACCCAAAACAATAAAGTAAATGGCAACGGGATCATACTTATCAGTAATTACCTTAAATGTAAATGGGTTGAATGCCCCAACCAAAAGACAAAGACTGGCTGAATGGATACAAAAACAAGACCCCTACATATGTTGTCTACAAGAGACCCACCTCAAAACAGGGGACACATACAGACTGAAAGTGAAGGGCTAGAAAAAGATTTTCCATGCAAATAGGGACCAAAAGAAAGCAGGAGTAGCAATACTTATATCAGATAAAATAGACTTTAAAACAAAGGCTGTGAAAAGAGACAAAGATGGTCACTACCTAATGATCAAAGGATCAATCCAAGAAGAAGATATAACAATTATAAATATATATGCACCCAACATGGGAGCGCCGCAGTATGTAAGACAAATGCTAACAAGTATGAAAGGAGAAATTAACAATAACACAATAATAGTGGGAGACTTTAATACCCCACTCACACCTATGGATAGATCAACTAAACAGAAAATTAACAAGGAAACACAAACGTTAAACGATACAATAGACCAGTTAGACCTAATTGATATCTATAGGACATTTCATCCCAAAACAATGAATTTCACCTTTTTCTCAAGTGCACATGGAACCTTCTCCAGGATAGATCACATCCTGGGCCATAAATCTAGACTTGATAAATTCAAAAAAATAGAAATCATTCCAAGCATCTTTTCTGACCACAATGCAGTAAGATTAGATCTCAATTACAGGAGAAAAACTATTAAAAATTCCAACATATGGAGGCTGAACAACACGCTGCTGAATAACCAACAAATCACAGAAGAAATCAAAAAAGAAATCAAAATTTGCATAGAAACTAATGAAAATGAAAATACAACTCAAAACCTGTGGGACACTTTAAAAGCAGTCCTAAGGGGAAAGTTCATAGCAATACAGGCATACCTAAAGAAACAAGAAAAAAGTCAAATAAATAACCTAACCCTACACCTAAAGCAACTAGAAAAGGAAGAAATGAAGAACCCCAGGGTTAGTAGAAGGAAAGAAATCTTAAAAATTAGGGCAGAAATAAATGCAAAAGAAACAAAAGAGACCATAGCAAAAATCAACAAAACCAAAAGCTGGTTCTTTGAAAGGATAAATAAAATTGACAAACCATTAGCCAGACTCATCAAGAAACAAAGGGAGAAAAATCAAATCAATAAAATTAGAAGTGAAAATGGAGAGATCACAACAGACAACACAGAAATACAAAGGATCATAAGAAACTACTATCAACAATTATATGCCAATAAAATGGACAACGTGGAAGAAAGGGACAAATTCTTAGAAAAGTACAACTTTCCAAAACTGGACCAGGAAGAAATAGAAAATCTTAACAGACCCATCACAAGCACGGAAATTGAAACTGTAATCAAAAATCTTCCAGCAAACAAAAGCCCAGGTCCAGACGGCTTCACAGCTGAATTCTACCAAAAATTTAGAGAAGAGCTAACACCTATCCTGCTCAAACTCTTCCAGAAAATTGCAGACGAAGGTAAACTTCCAAACTCATTCTATGAGGCCACCATCACCCTAATACCAAAACCTGACAAAGATCCCACAAAAAAAGAAAACTACAGGCTAATATCACTGATGAACATAGATGCAAAAATCCTTAACAAAATTCTAGCAATCAGAATCCAACAACACATTAAAAAGATCATACACCATGACCAAGTGGGCTTTATCCCAGGGATGCAAGGATTCTTCAATATCCGCAAATCAATCAATGTTATACACCACATTAACAAATTGAAAAACAAAAACCATATGATTATCTCAATAGATGCAGAGAAAGCCTTAGACAAAATTCAACATCCATTTATGATAAGAACTCTCCAGAAAGCAGGAATAGAAGGAACATACCTCAACATAATAAAAGCTATATATGACAAACCCACAGCAAACATTATCCTCAATGGTGAAAAATTGAAAGCATTTCCTCTAAAGTCAGGATCAAGACAAGGGTGCCCACTTTCATCATTACTATTCAACATAGTTTTGGAAGTTTTGGCCACAGCAATCAGAGCGGAAAAAGAAATAAAAGGAATCCAAATTGGAAAAGAAGAAGTAAAACTCTCACTGTTTGCAGATGACATGATCCTTTACATAGAAAACCCTAAAGACTCCACCAGAAAATTACTAGAACTAATCAATGATTATAGTAAAGTTGCAGGATATAAAATCAACACACAGAAATCCCTTGCATTCCTATACACTAATAATGAGAAAACTGAAAGAGAAATTAAGGAAACAATTCCATTCACCATTGCAACGGAAAGAATAAAATACTTAGGAATATATCTACCTAAAGAAACTAAAGACCTATATATAGAAAACTATAAAACACTGGTGAAAGAAATCAAAGAGGACACTAATAGATGGAGAAATATGCCATGTTCATGGATTGGAAGAATCAATATAGTGAAAATGAGTATACTACCCAAAGCAGTTTATAGATTCAATGCAACCCCTATCAAGCTACCAACGGTATTCTTCACAGAGCTAGAACAAATAATTTAACAATTTATATGGAAATACAAAAAACCTCGAATAGCCAAAGCTATCTTGAGAAAGAAGAATGGAACTGGAGGAATCAACCTACCTGACTTCAGGCTCTACTACAAAGCCACAGTTATCAAGACAGTATGGTACTGGCACAAAGACAGAAATATTGATCAATGGAACAAAATAGAAAGCCCAGAGATAAATCCACGCACATATGGACACCTTATCTTTGACAAAGGAGGCAAGAATATACAATGGATTAAAGACAATCTCTTTAACAAGTGGTGCTGGGAAAACTGGTCAACCACTTGTAAAAGAATGAAACTAGAACACTTTCTAACACCTTACACAAAAATAAACTCAAAATGGATTAAAGATCTCAATGTAAGACCAGAAACTATAAAACTCCTAGAGGAGAACATAGGCAAAACACTCTCCGACATACATCACAGCAGGATCCTCTATGACCCACCTCCCAGAATATTGGAAATAAAAGCAAAAATAAACAAATGGGACCTAATTAAACTTAAAAGCTTCTGCACAACAAAGGAAACTATTAGCAAGGTGAAAAGACAGCCTTCAGAATGGGAGAAAATAATAGTAAATGAAGCAACGGACAAACAACTAATCTCAAAAATATACAAGCAACTCCTACAGCTCAACTCCAGAAAAATAAATGACCCAATCAAAAAATGGGCCAAAGAACTAAACAGACATTTCTCCAAAGAAGACATACAGAGGGCTAACAAACACATGAAAAGATGCTCAACATCACTCATTATCAGAGAAATGCAAATCAAAACCACTATGATGTACCATTTCACGCCAGTCAGAATGGCTGCGATCCAAAAGTCTACAAGCAATAAATGCTGGAGAGGGTGTGGAGAAAAGGGAACTCTCTTACACTGTTGGTGGGAATGCAAACTAGTACAGCCACTATGGAGAACAGTGTGGAGATTCCTTAAAAAACTGGAAATAGAACTGCCTTATGATCCAGCAATCCCACTGCTGGGCATACACACTGAGGAAACCAGAAGGGAAAGAGACACGTGTACCCCAATGTTCATCACAGCACTGTTTATAATAGCCAGGACATGGAAGCAACCTAGATGCCCATCAGCAGATGAATGGATAAGAAAGCTGTGGTATATATACACAATGGAGTATTACTCAGCCATTAAAAAGAATACATTTGAGTCAGTTCTAATGAGATGGATGAAACTGTAACCTATTATACAGAGTGAAGTAAGCCAGAAAGAAAAACACCAATACAGTATACTAACGCATATATATGGAATTTAGAAAGATGGTAACAATAACCCTGTGTATGAGACAGCAAAAGAGACACCGATGTATAGATCAGTCTTATGGACTCTGTGGGAGAGGGAGAGGGTGGGGAGATTTGGGAGAATAGCATTGAAATATGTATAATATCATGTATGAAACGAGTCGCCAGTCCAGGTTCGATGCACGGTACTGGATGCTTGGGGCTGGTGCACTGGGACGACCCAGAGGGAGGGGAGGGGAGGGAGGAGGGAGGAGGGTTCAGGATGGGGAACGCGGGTATACCTGTGGCGGATTCATTTTGGTATTTGGCAAAACTAATACAATATTGTAAAGTTTAAAAATAAAATAAAATTAAAAAAAAAAAGAAAGGCTACTTAAAACTTTTTCTTCCTTAGTTTCCAGGAGACCCTCTGGGACAATATGGTGGAGTTAAGTGGTCTTGGGCTCAGTGTCACTTTCAAAGTTCCACTTGGAAGGGCAGTAGGGACAATGAGCTAGCTGGAAGGCGTGGCAGTGTGAGAAGAGGCTGTCTTAAATTGGATTTATTTAGCATGCTCAATTTTATTCATTACATGCAATTTCTCCAAAATTATCAACATATTATTATTCAGTTAATTTTTAGTGGTGGCTTGTTGACAGTGATTAGAAGTTAATGAAGCCCTTGAAGCCACTGCTTGGCACCACCTTCTTTATTCAAGAAAAATAACCTTTCTGAGGGTCTATTCCTAAATCTATAAAATAGAAGTTAAAACAGCCACCATGTAGAATTTGGGAACCCAGTAATATACAGAGTTGATATACAATACATATTCAACTAATGGTAGCTGCACATTAAAATTGAATTGAATTAAAACTACTAACCACGTCTCTTTCTCCATCACAGAGCTGCTACAAAAAAATATCCTCTCTAATACATAAGAAAGTGCTTGGACTTCTCCAACAGAAAAGTTCTATGCTGGTTTGGAAGACAGATGACACTTTACACTTACCAAATAGTTATACCCCAGTGAGGGCCAAAAGGGATCTGAAGTGGCTCACAATTAAAAACCAAATTATGAGAGATCTAAGGAGCCATTAAAGGTGAAAACAAGATGCTAGTAAAAGAAAGGAGCCGTAACACAAAGACTAGAGCAGGGCTTTTCATGCTATATAGGACCTGCCTGGGGATTTTCTCACAATGCGAGTTCTGCCTCACTAGGTCCTCAGGAGTAGAGCCCAAGATACTGCATTTTTAACAAATTCCCCCAAGAACCATGCAGCTAGCCCATGGACCACACTTTAGTTAGCAGGGTTGAAGGGAGCTAACAAAAGAGCAAAAAACTATCACCCAGGTAAACGGTAAAAGTTTAAAGTAAAAGAGCAAAAAACTATCACCCAGGTAAAAGGCAGTGTAGGTTCTAATACAGAGATGCATTCTAATAACTTTTTAATTAGCAGAAACTTCTGAGGATATTAGTGTGTGTCAGACAGCTTTCCCCTCTGAAGAAATGTTTCTACTTCGTTGCCTCCCCCTCCCCACCTCCTTCAAGGCTTTCTAGACCTGACACTGAGCAGGAAATCTGATGTACCCGATGAGCCTCTTTCTAAATGATTTCAAGGAAGGAGAAGCAGGCTGCACAGATACTGGAAATGCATGATGTAACCTCTTACATTCAGAGAAAGGGCTGTCCCTAATTCAAGCCATATTTCGCCTAGTGAAGCAGACATATTTGAAATTGGAAGACATCCAAAGAAAATATGGAATTCAATATATTTCTGCAAGCCCTGGCCTTTGCCTTCTTGTGGCCCAATTACCTACCTGTGCCTGGCATGCCCCTTCTTCTTTTCTCATGCTGGATACCTCCCAACTCTAATTCCAACTTGAGCTCTCAAGTGAGGCATCTGTGGGTGAGAAATCTATAAAGCACTTAAAGGTTGCTGAGAGCTTCCCAGGAGTCAGGCCATGTGCTAAAAGCTGTAATAGATTATCTTATTTAACCCACGATGAGGACTTTACAGATGAGGATGTTCATAAAGATGGAGTGTGTTACAAGGTCACACATCTATTAGATACATAAGAGGGATTCAAATTGACATCTCCGAATCTCAGGATTTCTCAGCCTTCACACTATTGACATTTTGGAGCAGGTTAATTCTTTGGCATTGGAGGGTTATCCCATGCTTGTCTGATATTTACCCATCCCTGGTCTCTGCCCATTAGATGCCATTCTCACTCTAGTTATGACAATCAAAAATGTCTCCAAACGTTACCAAATGTCCCCTGAGAGGCAAAATTGCCCCTGGTTGAGACAGTTTCATGTCAAAGCCTGAGCACCTGATAAACAAGATAGGTATTATTTTCAACACTTTGCGAAGATCAGCCCTGTTAGGGGCTGAGTTGTGTCTCCCCAAAATGTATACGTTAAAACCCTGACCCTGGTACCTCTTAATGTAACTCTCTTTGGAGATAGGGCCTTTAAAGAGGTGATTAAGTTATACTAAGGCTGTTAGGGTAAGCCCTAATCCAGTCTGACTGATGTCACCATAAGGAGAGGACATTTGCACATACAAAGAGACGCCAAGATTCCATGCACAGAGGAAAGGCCATGTGAAGACCTAGAAAAAAGGCGGCAATCCACAAGGCAAGAAGAGAGGCCTCAGGGACACCAATCCTACCAACATCTCGACCTGGGGGTTCAGAACTGTGAGACAATAAATGTCTATGGTGTAAGCCTCCCAGGCTGTGGTACTTTGGTACAGCAGTCCTAGCAAACTAACACAAGCACCAAAGAGCCACACTGAGCTTTCTTCCTTTCCTTTCCCATTTTGTTTAGAATACATCTCGGAAGGTTTCAAAATCAATCCCAAGCTTAGCAAAATGAAAGGTTAACTCATGGCTACACTGTTTATAATCCATGGTTCTTTCACAGGCATAGGGACAGCACTGCTGGAAAAATATTTGTGAATACTTAAATTGTCACAGCAATTTTCTTTAGATGTCTTATGACTGCTTGCCTTTCACACGCTAGCACTCCCTCTTGTTGTGCCCTTATCTTTATAGATCTTTAATGAGAATATATTTTCTAGAAACTATGAGTGGAATGGTACTATGGTAGAGTTCCAGGATAGCCAGGATACTTGTGATGTCAATCCCCAGTCCCAGCTCACGTAGACGTTACAATGATGCATAGTTTCTTGTTAAGACAAGAACGCCTCAGAATCCTTCTTAACACTAGGCTCCAGATAAGACAAACGGAAGATCAGAAGTGGCAGGAAAGATGAAACCTTATGCTATCCTAGATGTAGGACAGTGTTATCAACTCCGGTAACACACTGGACTCTTCTGGAAAGACTTAAAAATATATATGTGATCAGTCTCTAACCCCCGATTCTGAGAAACTGGTCTGAGATAGAGTTCTGTGACTGTAATGTATCACCAACATTAAGGCCACTGGCTCTCGGCATAGAACAGAGTATGCAAACTTGATCATACTGGCTATAGGGCTATGCACAAAGTCCTCAATTTCTTGGGGCTTTAGTTTTCTCACCTGTAAAATGCTCATCACAAGTATCGCCTTGCCTATCTTATAGGTCACTATGATCTAACTAGATACATTGAAAATCACATAGAAAGTATGGTATTATAAATTTTAAGTGTTGACATCAGCCCTGCTGGTTCTGATCACCTCTCCACACCCACCAATCAACTGTGCATCCTCAGGTGAGTCACTTCATCTCTGTAGTCAGATCCACATGAAATGAAGCAGTGTCTACTGTTACCTTCGGGCCCAACATTCCATGTTCTTGGCAGGACAGTTTAATGCAATTGAGATCTGATTTTCTCATTAAACTAGAATGTTGAGGGCTTAGATCCTTCCTCTTAACCATCAAGAGGGCCTTAGGAATAAAATTTAAATTACACTGTGGCCTGGAAAGTAACTTGATAATTTGGACTCAAGAACCTTAAATACCCATTTTTAGACCAGTTATTCTAAGCCTGGGAATACATTTTAAAGAAAGAATAGAAATATAGTCAAAGATTATATGAAAGGATGTTTGCTACAGCATTATTTATAGAAATGGGAACACTGGGGTGTGTCTGTATGGATATAATATCTAACAAGAAAAAATGCTTCTGAACACCATGATAGTCATAGGATAGAATATCATATAGTCAGGAAAAAAACATTAATTTTTGAAAAAATACTTAGCAATAGGGAAAGTATGATAAGTAAAATAAATAAAAATAAACCAATGAAGCCAGAGAAAGAGAAAGATAGAAAACTTTATAATATACCAATTAAATACACACACACACACACAAACACATACACACCAGGGAATGATTAGAAGGAAGAACACCAAACATTAATCAGTCATAACAATTGTGGTGGTTTCCAGAATATTTTTCTTTGTATTTTCTAAATTTTCTCCCGTGTACATTGGTTGCTTTTATCATCAGAAAAGGAAAACCATTCTTTCAACACGCTACTGTGGGTTCAGATACAATAAAAACATTACCTACGGGAAAACATTTGGTGAAGAAACGTATAAAAAGCATCAACATCTCCCCAGCCAAGAAACCTACATTGTCCACTAGAAGCAGGTTCTATGAAAATCGATGGGACATCAGTCAGGACATCAGGTGAAAATTAAAGCTGCTGTTAGCTTCTGTCTCCAGTCGATCATTATTCAAGCAGAAAAGTGGCAATGTCTCACACCTCATGCTTATGGGGCTTTTCCCACCTGCAAAACTAACGTTCTATCTTTGGAGGACACAGTGTCAATAGTAAGTTGTGATGTTAAAGTACTTTTAAACTATCAATAGCCAAACTAACAGAGTTAATTCGATCAATCATGCCAGAGGAAAGACAAAATTGTCTTTCTGTTCTCTCTGTAGAAAAGTATAACAAAATATGTCATACAAAGAGATGGCCAAAGAATACACAGATCAAAGACAAAGAAAAAAGTGTTTCAAGGTCAGAGATCCAGAGTCAATTAATTTTTTAAATTATGTTATTATTCTAGATGTTGTAATACTTTTGACAATTACCAACTTTTTAATTTTTAATTTGAGATTTTCTCCTTCTAATATATATGTATATATTTTAATATTTTAATCAAATATACATATATTACAGTCAGACTATATTCCATGAGGGAATATTTATTACCATGCTGCATTTACAGTAGATGAATTAATTTGAAAAGCATCCTGTTTCATTTTCTCTTTCTTAATAAATAAATTAATGAAATAAATTAGTTTTCAAGTTGATCAATGTTTGAGCCCCCTGTTTTCTAATTTTATTATATTTTTAACTCATAATTCTGTATTTTTTCTTCTAGGGCTCCCAAATCGCAAGCTTCAGGCCTGACCACCAGCATACTAGCCAGGCCCTGGGTATACATCCTTTCAGGTCATACTACACCCACTGATGAAATGGACCCTGCTATTATCCCTTTTACAATTAATCTAATCAATTGGCTCACATACCTTTCTCTAAAACATATTAAAGACTTGGGACTTAATTTAGAAATTCTCATAAGTCCACATCACAGAAGAAATATCTGCCATCTTTTATTACTGGAGTCCTTTATTACTGGCCCAAATTACACTAGCTAGAGTCCAAGTGGACTGAAGTTAAATTGAAGTTAACATGAATTCAAATTGCTGCATGTTGTTTCTAGGGTGACAGAGAGCAGCCACCTGCAGTAGGCAGAGGAACTCCCGAGACAGCAGCTAACAAGACTGAGCATCTACCCAAGTGGCTATGAACTAATCAACTCCATTAAAGTGTCTTCTGTATTTCACACGTGAAAGATATGTAAATTATATAGTGAATAGGGAAAAATAAATATTCAATACATTTTGTTTACTATCCACAAATTGCACAGAATAAAGATCAATGGGCATTATTTGTAACATTGGGTCATTTACACTGATAATACGTGTTTTGGTGTTCTGAGGAGGAATATTTTTAGTCGTATAGGCTATGTGGGAGATTTGGAGATCTTTACATTTCCCAGAAAGTTCCATGAAGACTGTGTGACAGTGTTTTACACAGTGCCTGAAGCATATAGGTGCTCAACAAATATTTGTTGAATGAACGAGAATCTACGAACTCTTCCCTGTTTCCTGGAAGTGAGCGAGGGAAGGATATGAACAAATCTAAAAAGTCATTTTCTTTGTGCAGTGGCTCCTGCTTAACAGAGGAAACTCATTCTTAAGACTACAGAAATGAGTGGATTCTTCAAAATGAAACAGGGATGAATCCTAGGGAATTAATTCAGACACATCTTAGTAGCACCAACAGAGTCCAAGATGAAACTTATCAGAACCAAAGGCAGATAAAAGCTAGAAATCTCCCACAGGGGGCTATTTATTTATCTTAAAGACTAAATTTAGCACAAATCTCTCTCATATCAAAGACCAGGCAACCCAAAGTTCTAGCCTATTTATATTGACTATAAAATATTTTCAGATTCCATGCCTGCATTTCTACATATCTGACTGTTCAGACTATTAGCCATAAAAGTATAGTATGTATCCTAAAACATGTGACTTACAAAAGTTGCTTCAATCTCAACACTGATTTTTATTACATACTGGGACCACTTCCTTTTTTCTCTTTTGAAAATGTACACATCTAACAGCATATTCCACAGGAAAAAGTTTTCTACATCATCTTTATAGAAACACATGTTAAAATGAGTTCTAAGAACCATTCCAAAATTCTTTCCTCACCAATGACAGGTTATGTATGTATTAAACCTGAATCAATATACAACATTGTTATATTCTCTTCCTTTTGCCTTTTATAGATTTTTATTTAGATGTTCATCCTCATCTGTTTGTAAACAATCATGCATAGGACTGAAAGCTTGGTATTTGATCTCACTCTTTGGCATTCACTGGACTTTATGGTCTAACTTCACGCCTCTGATCCTTTATATTTCTTCCTGTCTATTTACCAATGGACAACCAGAGTAAGTTAACTGTCACATAAAGTGTAATGATTTTTCTATTAGTCAAATTCCCCATTTTATGGTCTAGTTGTAACAGATATATAGAATATTATTTCTTTCAAAAATAATTTTCAAGATCACATAGGTGATAGCAACCTAGTTTTCCAAGCTAATTCAACTGGAAACCACACCACTCGGAGGAAGATGCAAAAAATTCAAATGATTCAAAACAGCAGTAGGCTTCAGTTATATCTTAACAACTTTCACAACAAACCCCAGTGTCTGTTTTGGCAAAGGATATCTCATAACTTTATTGAGAAAAATAAGTTTCAGATGCCAAAACATGTTTTAGCAAACATGTTTGCTTAGACTTGTGGTTTATTGCTTTGCGATTTAAAATAATAGCAATAATAATAATAATAAATCTGGAATAAAACTGTTAAAATTCAAACTCAAATTCTTCTATCTAGCTGCATATGGATGTTTACAGCAGCTTTCTTCATAACTGCCAAAACTTGGAGGCAGCCAACATGCCTTTTAGTGGATGAACAGATAAGTAAACTACGGTATATCCAGATATTGGAATACTATTCAGCAATAAAAAGAAATGAACTGCAAAGTCATGAACATACTTGGAGGAAACTTAACTGCAAATTACTGCATGAAAGAAGCCAATCTGAAAGGCTACATACAGTAGTAAGATTCTAATTAAATGATATTCTGGAAATGGCAAAACCATCGACAATAAAAAAAAAAAAAAAGATCAGTGGTTGCCAAGGGCTAATGAGTATGGAGGAATGAATGGATTGAGCACAAAGGATTTTTAGGGCAATGAAAACACTCTGTATGATACTGTAACAGTGGATATAACTCATTATACATTTGTCCAAACCCACTGAATGTAAACATCAAGAGTTAAGCCTAAGGTAAGCTATGGACTTGAGGTGATTATCATGTGTTGGATGTAGGGTCATCATTTGTAACAAATACTCCCCTCTGGTGGGTGATTCTGATAATGAGGGAGGCTAAGCATTTGTGGGGGCAGGGTATACAGGAAATCTCTCTACCTTTCATTCAGTCTTGTTCTGATACTAAAACTACTCTAAAAAATATCTTTTAAAAAATATATTGCACCTTCTGAGGAGTGAGCCTGTTCCCCTCATTGGAGGTTTTCAAGCAGGACAGAGGATCTCACTGTCAGAAGTGTGAACAGGACCCAGACAGGGATTGGATGTTTAGACTAGATCATTTCCAAGGATCTTAAAAACATCAAGGAATATTATATACAGCCAAAATAATTTAAGTCAAAACACCACCAATAAAACAAAATGGAGGAAACCCTAAAGGCAAACATTTTTAAAATATAATTAGGAAATTTAACAGCTAGTCTGGCTAATAACCCCTGGAGAAGGAAATGGCAGCCCACTCCAGTACTCTTGCCTGGAAATTCCCATGGATGGAGAAGCCTGGTAGGCTACTGTCCATGGTGGGGTTGCAAAGAGTGGGACACGACTGAGTGACTTCACTTTCACTGGCTAGGAAAGTCATATTAAGGTAGGCAATCAAAGGATGCCAGTCCCAGTCCCACATCAATACTCTGTCATGCTACCCCTCATAAGAGGAAATGATGCCTGCTGATAGTTACACTGCTTCATGCTGTTTCTAGGGAGTTGAGCAAACTGGACTTTATATTGCAGAGTCCCCCAATGAAATGTAACAGGCCCAAAGGACTGGAAGTACAAGTTAGGAGAGGGACCAGTACCTGACTGGCCCACGACAAATGAGCTCATGACTTTGACCCCAAGTGCCAATGGAACTAACACTTAACACATAGGACTCCCTTGATGTTCTCTGGAGTGAGATAAAATTGGGGAGGAAATAAAACCTGAGGCTAAGTTCATCACACTCTCTCATCACAGACCACATCTAACGCTAATACAGCCTTCCTGAGTAAGCATCAGATAACAAATGACCACAGCTATCTTCTGAGACCTAGAGAGGGGAAACGACCAGCCATGTCAATCTGCAGCAGAGCTGGAAGGGGAATATAAGGCTCTACACTTGCAACAGAATCTTCCAGAGAGCCTTCCCATCTCCTCCCACCTTGAAATAACTAATTCTACTTCTTACACCGTCAAGCGATTGTGATTTACACTTTTCACTAAAACTCTGCTTGCCTTCAACAGCAGCTCTCCACTAGCACCAAGTTCTGTTTCATCCAGCCAATCCCCAACCTCATCACACTTTAAAGCAAGTGCCAAATGAAGAAGATAATGATGTTAATTGAGTCTTCTCATTTCTTCCCATAAAAGTTATGAAGTTGCTTGATGAAGTTAATTTATTATAGAGTAACTGTGGGGTGGGGTGGGTGGCCTGCTGCTCCATTTCAGTTCCCGGGTCTTCTGCTGATGAGGCCTTTGAACTCCTGCCCACACCGAGCCCATGAATCAGTGTCATTTACCATGTGCATTTAGATAATTGAAATAATAAAGATGAAATGAATACAAAGGATCTCCTATATCATGGATAGCAGCTCCTTTTTGTCAGTGCACCAAGAGTGAAGCAAATTAGACCACCTATGTTCTTGCTTCATGAGAAAGATCTAATCATTTTGCCCCTATCTTTCCATATTACCTAGTCTCATTTTCTTTCTCAAAAAGTGCTAATATATGCATAAAACTACATATATGAGCTTCTAATCAAAAGTATAATTTTGAACAGAAAAGATATGGGAATTTATACTAATGCCAACACATAGGAAGAAAGCTGAACACAAATATTTATATTTTTGTTCTTTATCATGGTTATAAAAAGCTTAGCATACCAAAATTTGAAGTTTAAAAACTCAGCTTACTATAAACTTTGAAATACTATGCTGAAAAAGAATAAAAGTGATCATATTTAAAGCCACTTAACCTACTATAATGTCAGGGGAAAATGTCATTCTTAAAAATTAAATACCCCTAAAGTAAACAGAGTCAGGAAGACAGTGTCATCATGAGAGGACTTCATTAATCTTGAATATTATTTTGGATGTCCAAGCCTGGTATGAAATCCCAGTTATTATGATAAATCATGCTTCATCTCCCTTACTAGAAACTAACACAAATTTAAAAGTGACAAAATACATACAACTCAAAAGGATTCTTCTAGATTCATTTCCAATTTCAATGTTGGTTTTTTTAATCTAGGATTGAACTTCAAAATGCTAACCAAATCATCCATGACCTCAAGTCAGAAAGAAAGTGATGTATAAAAAGAGCACATACTCTTGACAAAAAAATGCCAAAAAGAAAATTGAAGGAAATCTCTATACAAATAAACTCTTAACTAATAAACGTATGGTGTTTTCAATTCACTTTGTCTCTCGCTTTATATGTCATGAGATGATACCTTGACAGTGGTCTAAGCTCCAAGTGTGAATCTCTTGGCAAATATCTAGGCACTGTTTCCATCCTTTCTTATGACAGCCCTCTTTGTTATCCTGTGCCACCTTATCCTTCAAAAGCTCATGCTCCCTAAAGATAATTCTTCCTCGGAACCCAAAACAGTAGCAGGTATACACATGACACATGACAAATATTTGTGAATTAATTAGCCAACACTCCCATATCTCCGGGTGTCTCCTCCACCTAGCCTTATAACCCAGTGGAGAAAGTAAATTTCCCCAGAGCCCCTGGATCTTTCTGCTCAAACCATCTATTGATGGATATTTCCTTGGCTTGGCTTTCAAATGGGTATTTCTCCACCTAGGAGTGCTCTCTGGAACCTTTTCTGTAAGTGACCAGGTTAAATCCACAATCAAGGAGAAGAAATAAGCAAGTACACAAATCCTAAGCTTTCATTTCTCTCTCCCACCAAATACATTCAAACAAAATCAAAACCCTCCAGCACCCACTGGAATACTTTTTATTTCTTTTTTTTTTTTTTTTGCACTCCTTAAAATGTAGGTATTGGTACTTCATGAAGGCGTGAATTCCAGCCTTTTATATTAGGGAGTTTTATTAGAAAATCTGAGATGTTAGAGAGTTAAAACATACCAGAGCCAAGCTTCAGGGATCAGAAGACCCCTCTGTCTCCGGGACATCAATAATGAACGTTATACAGTTTTGAGAAAGTAATGGTTATTGATACCTATTTGCCAACCCAAGCATGGACCACTCAGCAAAAGGAATTCACAATTGAATTCAGTTCCAAAATATTGAGCATCTATGCAGTGCCAGACACTATGCCAGACACCGGGGAGTCAGATATGATAGAGACATTGTCCAGAGGAGAGATATAAACAGATATTTGTAATGGGACAGAGAGGTTTACCTTTTGTGATACTCAGTTCTTCATTCACCAGACTCCATTACCAAGAGTGACTGCCCTTTTCTTCCAAATGTGTTTAAAAGATTAATTATAAATAGTGACCAAGCTCTGAAATTCCTAGAGGAAGTCACTTTACTTTAAACACTGTCCAGATAAGAATTTGTGGGAGGCACTGCCAGGTAATCTCTGGGAAACACCAAAAGCAGAAAGGGCCCTTGCCTTCCTCCCTGTTTGAGAATCAGGGGCAAAATGTGATGCAGGGTCCCAGAAACTGGGGACAAACCAGCAGAGAGAAGAGGGAAGAGCATGGAGTCAGGTGGAGAGGGCTGGTGTCTACTCCACAGGTTCCATCAGGACCAAGGGAGTCAGACACTGCTGAGAACCAGTGGGGCTGCCCCCAGACCTCACAGGCACAAAATCACCTCCTGGCACAGCTTAAGCAGAGCAGCTGAGTCAGGAAGCAGGTGCAGGACCAAGGGGAGGCCTTGTCAACAGAGAGGGCCCACTCATCACTGACCAATCTGGGAAAGATTTGGTGACATCTTTATCTGCTGCAGACATCAGGGAAAGAAGTCAGCAAAACACACAGAGACATGGCCGTCTGCTGATGTCAGCAGCCACAGTGCAACTGGGGCCAGGGAGGGATGGGGTCCCTCAAGTAGATCCAGGCACCATTTTGATGTAAACCAGGGACCAGACCATGGGGGAACCAGCCCATGAGAGCAAATGAGGCCTCCAGTTGACACACCCAACCACTCTAAAGACAGCAGGAGCTGGGGGATGGAAATTAGAGAGGAAATTAGAGCAATCATCCCCAAAGACAGATTTTAGAGACATTCTTTAAATTATTGATTGGGTCTAAGGACTTCCCTGGTGGCTCAGATGGTAAAGAATTCCCCTGCAATGCAGGAGACCAGGGTTCAATCCCTGGGTCAGGAAGATCCCTTGGAGAAGGGGATTCTTCTCCCCTTGCCTGGAGAATTCCATAGACAGTGGAGCCTGGCGGGCTACAGTCCATGCGCTTGCAAAGAATCAGACACAACTGAGCGACTAACACTTTCACTTTCAAGGATGTCCCTTAGAAGGGTGGACGGTCTTACAGAGTACAAATAGTTCTAGAAAAAGAAGTTGTATTCTCTTTCGTGTATCTGAGTTGTAATGGACATCCCCACTGACATACAGTGGTGGTGAGAGTAGGCCAGGATCAGAGAATAAATGAAACAAAGGTACAGAGTTGGAAATATGAACAATACATTTAGGATTAAAAAGATTTTCAACTTGACTGCAGAAGAGGGTTCTAAAAGAACCTGAAATGTTATGGCAGTGTGGAGTCTTACAATTCCCTGGATATGGAATTTAACCTTATTTTGCTGACTTCAAGTCTGATTTCACTAAGCTGCAGCTTTTTTGCTGAAAAAAAAAATCTAAATTTCAAATATGTCAGCATTTACCTTCAATGCTCTAGTCTGAAGATCTTTTTCTTTTATCAAGGAATGCGCTAATAATTTTATTCCCAATGGAGGGAAGAGACATCCTCAGGGTAAAATAAATCTTGTAGGCAAGAGGAGTTGAATTCATTATATGCATGTTCACATAAAGAATGAGCAAAATGAGCAAAATAATAAAAAGAGACACACAGTAAAATTGTACCACACCAAGGGATTGCATGGTTTTACTTTCCACCAGTCTGTAAACTGTCTGAAAGAAACAAAAAAACAAAAAAGGCATGTCTGGGTTGAATTTCAGCACATTGCATGAGGAATTAATTACCTCCAATTTCAAAACTAGCCTTTTTGGAGTTTGCTTTCAGTTTGGGAGATTTATGACTTTGAATTATTTTTACACTGAATTAGCAGAGTTTTTCCTTTTTTATTATCTTTGATACAAAAACAGCCACATCCTTCCCCATCATGCAGCACAGAGGTCCTCATGACTTCATCAGGAAACATGGCCATCATCAGAAAGTCTCTTCTGTCCATCTACCCCCTACAAGGGTCCATAAGAATGTTCCCTTCCTCCCTACTTGGAAGTCTTCAGCAAAGAAGGGTGAGGCTGGACAGCAACCCACTTCAGCTTTGGGTGGTATAACCTGATGAACCAGAAAAATCTGCCACAGGCACCAAACGACTGAGGAATAGACTCATTGTCAAGGTCTCTCCCTCCATGATAGCCTACATGCCTGTGCTCAGAGGGGAAGTGAATTCTGACCTCCTGGACCACAGGCATCTGTGACTCGCATGCTACCTTATCCCAAATTTCACTAATTGAAGTTGGAATTTTGTTTGGCCTTTGGATTGGCTTTTATTTGTACAGTGCTTCCACCACCCAATTCCATGGGCCTCAAGATACTGAAGGGTTTGGACATGCGGGATTATACGCAGCTCCTCAACCATGCCCCATAGTTTCATGTCTTTTTCCTCTGAAATATCCTCATCCACTTATTCCCTGGTGAACTCCTACACATTCTTCAAGACCCAGCTCAAACATCACTGCTAAAGTCTTCTCTTAACTCCCCCAGGGAGGGGTGACTGTACTCAGCCCCTGATTGCAGTTTAAATCACTCTTCATTGCAGCCATCTGTTAAGAAACTGGTCATTATCTCCATCACTTCTAGGGACTCTACGAACCTTGAGGATAAACAGCAGGTTCTAAGACAATGCATGGCAACTAGTAAGTGTTCAATAAAGCTTAATCAACCAAGATGGATCCTCATAATGGGCTGAGACCACTGATTTAAACTCTGTTTCAAAAGACTGAAGTTGTTTCAAAGGATTTGCTTCGCAATGAGCTTTGTTGCGTTTAAGATTGAGGTGAGTGGCAAGGGAGTTGGTGGAATGCCCATGTGAAATTCAAATTGATGCTTATTAACTGATAGTTACTAGTGAATGACTAATGAAAGGAGAGAATATTAATCAAATAAAACATTACAGTCAGTAGAATAAATAGAATTTCCAAAAATTGGCTTGTTAACAGTGTCTTTTCTGCCACAGAAATCTGTAGGAGGAACAAATGCAGCCACATCTTTCCCTATCAGATAGCACTAAGGTCCTCATGACTTCTTCAGGAAAGGTGGCTGTCATCAGAAGTCCCTATCCATCCACCCCCTATGAAGGTCACTATACACAGAAAAATGAGGCAGAGAGGCAGAGTCTGATTAGCTCAGAGTGGTCTGAGTGAAACAGCAGTCCTCAGAGTGTGGGTCAGATCCCCAGGCCTGAGAATCATCCACAGGGAATGAGAATCTCTGGGAATGTGGCCTAGGAATCTGTTTTATACACATTTCATGGTGGTTCCTCTGCACAACAGTCTTAAAACCTATGCATGAGGAGAGAGTGATCCCTTTATTGGGAATTTCAACCTTGAACTCTTTTCAAATGTAATTTTTGGTGGAGAAAGTATGAACTTTAAAAAAAAATGATGTTGGAAAATTGCAGCTCTGCATAGGAAAAAACAAAACAAAACATGTATTTTGATCTCCACCTTCAATAACAAATCAAAATGTTTTTAGATCCACATATAAAATGTAAAACAATAATTCTTCTGGAAGAAGATATAGGAGAACAGCTCCACAGGAAAAAATTTCCTAACAAGTCAACAGAAGTATTCATTTTCCTTTAAGAAAAAATACACAAACTGAAATACATTAAAATTAAGAACTGATGTTATCAAAAGATACTAGTAAAAAAGTAGAACCCAAGCTACAGAATGGATGAAGATACTTGCAATACAGATATTTAAAAAACTGACCAAGCCAATGTTGGTAAGGGTGTGGAGCAATCAGTGCCCTTACACACCACTTAAGGGAGTGAAAATTGGTACAATCACTTTGGAAAATTCTTTGCTAATATCTACCAAAGCCAATCAAATGCTTCCCAGGTGACTTAAGTTACAAAGAATCCGCCTGCCGACCCAGGAGATGTGGATTTGATACCTAGGCTGGGAAGATCCCCTGGAGGAGAAAATGGCACCCACTCCAGTATTCTTGCCTGGAAAATCCCATGGACAGTGGAGCCTGGTGGGCTAAGTCCATGGGGTTGCAAAGAGTCGGACACAACTTAGTAACTGAGCACACACACATACACACACACCAAAGCGAAGAATGTGGTCACATACTTTACAAGCCAAGAATTCTCCTAAGTACAAATCTAAGATAGGTACACACGTACATTCATCCAAAGACATCTGAAAGAATGTTAAGTGGCATTGCATTCAAATAAAAGGAAGCTATTCAACGCTGTCCAATAGTAGAATGGGTAAATAGTGGTATATTTCTATAATAAAAGCCACAGAATAAAATTTTACAGTAAAAAAGAACTGAAGAATCATTGCATAGATGAATCCTGCTAATACTATGCTGAGAACAAGAAGCCAAACCTACAGAGTACATTTTGTGTGACGTGATCTACGTGAAGTTCAATATCAAGCAAAACGAATCTATGATGATGGCTAAAAAGAGAGAGAGATGACCAGTAAAAAGAGAGAGATGACCAGCAGGGCTGGAGGGAATGAAAGGGGCATGAGAGACAGTTAATGTTCTAGCTCTCAGTTTGGATGACAATTACACAGGTGTAAGGCAATGGCACCCCACTCCAGTACTCTTGCCTGGAAAATCCCATGGATGGAGGAGCCTGGATGGCTGCAGTCCATGGGGTCGCTAAGAATCGACACGACTGAGCGACTTCACTTTCACTTTTCACTTTCATGCATTGGAGAAGGACATGGCAACCCACTTCAGTGTTCTTGCCTGGAGAATCCCAGGGACGGGGGAGCCTGGTGGGCTGCCGTCTAGGGGTCACACAGAGTCGGACACGACTGAAGTGACTTAGCAATTCACCATGTTGAATTCGTCAACTTAAACACTTATGATTTGTAGACTTTTTTTGCTTTGTATGTTTACCTCCCTAAAAAGCATACTTAAAAAATAAAATTTCTCCAACAAGCCCCTCTACCTGAATATATACTTTGGCCTTGGCATTTCACAGCCTTGTTCACTCTTCCCTCCAGCAGCATCACTAAGCTGGACGTCACCCATAAAGCCACTCTTCGGTATAATGGATTTCTGCATTTTTATATGGCGCCTTTCCTCTGCAGAGATCAAAGGGCTTCTGCATAATAAAAGATAGCATATCAAATGCAGCATATCAGGCACAGTTAGGTCTGAGAGCATAAAGGGGAAATATTGAACTCAGGGACACATAATCTAGGAACCTTGTAGACGTAACATAAGTCATAAAAACCGTATGTAAAAACAATCATAAACATTGACTATTAAGAATTCAGTTGTGTGAAATAAAAGGCCTGTTGCTCTTGAGGCTCTTGACATGGGGAGGACAGAATGCAGCCCAGGCATTCAATTTAAGATTTAGACTCCTAGGCACCACACTGCAAGACTTCTCTGGAGTCAACTTGGCACCTCACTGCAGTAAAGCAGAACAACTAAATAAGCTCTCTGCACTGCTGGTTCAAAGAGCTTTCAAAAGCACTTTAAGACATAAAGCCACTAGCCCTGACAACTAATTAAATGGGCCTTTTTCATGTTTGCGAAATAAATATTCTATTGATGTATCTCTCTGAGGCATATAGAATTATATACACTGCTTCTGTGTTTTACAATGACATTCATCAAATGTGTTTTCCTCAAACTTCAATTCTTAAAATCTCCAAGGGAAAAGGTTCACAGCAAGGAATTTCTGACTGACCTGAGGCTACTCTCTAAACCTGGATGGGCTTATACTCAGCCTAGGCCAGTGACCTCAGGACATATTTCCACTAGCCTAACGAATGACATCTTTGGCTTTATGAATTGTGGAACAGCTACTCAGACTTCTCTCTGTAATCTCTCCACATGCAGAGACAGGAAAAGGAAAGTAGATGGCCTTCAATAATTTAGGTCATCGTGATAACACACATGGATAACTCCAATACAGGGAGTCAGATAAACGAAAGCAGTGTTTTAACTTCATGTATATATCCCTTGAGAGGGATGACAATAGTCAAAGATAATGAAGAGGAGGAGGAGGAAACTGGCCATAGTTGTCAAGCACTCTAAATGGATAACCTCACTAAATTATCACAACAATCCTATAATTTAATAGGTAGTGTATTATCTCCATTTTACAGATACAAAAATGGGGATGAAAAAAAAAAGGTTAAGTAACTTGCCTAAGGTCACACTGTACAATAAGTGATGAAACCAAGACTTAAATCCAAGAGGATGTGATTCCAAAGTCTGTACTCTCTAGCACTAGAGTTTATGGAATTAGGCAGAAAGGGTAATAAGGCATTCGATGGTAAGATTTTGTGTTGAAAGAGTGCTTTGTCATCTGTAGGGGCTTGTGTTTTCTAGGCACTGCTCTGGAAGAAGTTGCTCCTGTAACCAGTGATGAGCTCCAAAGAGAGAAGGACCTGTTCCCTTAAGTAGAAATGGATCACAAGTCTCATGTTGTTGCAGGGACTGTTAAGATGTGTGCCAGGAACCAGGCACCCCTTGGAAACATACTTTGACACAATTCACACAAGTTTAAAATGTTACAACTACCCGCCCATCATTAGATTTTGCAGATTTCTGACTTGTCCTCATTTTCAGGCTTTTAGCCTAACAACATTCACAAAGGACTCCTGGAGGGTGAATTCATGTTCCTTGGAACCCCTATGGAATAATTCAGATTTCCTCTATAGGCAGTAGCAATGATTCATTCATAATGAGACTGTTGCTAACTTGTTCAATAGGAGATCAGTCTTTGGGGACAAAAACAACAGCTAGGAGATTTTCATCTGAATAGGAGGTCACTTTAAAATTCAATTTAGTGACACCCTTGTGGGTTTTCCCTGGCACCTAGAATATATGGACTAATAATTGGGAACAGCTGCTTGTCTTGACTGGAACCACTCTACTTTAATAGCTCCAAGATTACACCCTTGGCCTCTGCTTCTTTATATACTTTGGAAATAAACTACTGTGGATGCCCAAATGTATTCAGACAATGGAAGAAATGATTTATGGAGACTGACCACATCCAGAGCTGCAAGCCTCATTCATTTCTCTGGTTTAATCATCACCACCCATGCAAAGAAGAGGGAGCAAAATAACAAGGTCACATGGTTACTTAGCCCCAGGAGTCACCCTGAATAAAAGTTACCCTCATATTAAAGCACTTTTTCATGACCTTCACTCTAAGACACAGTTGTTGCACTTGACTCTTCCAAAACCCTAACTTAATTATCAAGTTTCTTCAACCTGACATTCTCAGAGCATTTATTTCTGGTGTGCCCCTCAAGTGAAGTCCTAAACAGTTAATGAAATTCCTGTAGAATATGAGATTTATATATTTTAACTGGACATTTTAAAGGACACCAATTTTCTTCCCATTTGGGTAGATTTTATCCAGTTTTATTTTTCTTCTGAATCTTTGATTCCACAAAGATTTATTACATGCTTATTCTGGGCCAAGTGCTCATCCCTCAAAATGGCCTGAGCTAAAATTTATTCATGCCAAGCACACTTGTAACCTTCCTTTTCCAATGTAAACATCCAACAATAGAAAAGTAATAAAATACAGCATGACATATCCACTTGGCAAAATATGATGGGCTTATTCACAAACAAGATAGCATCTATAAGATTATAACAGAAATTGGAGAAATTAAAATGATATTGTTAAGTTAAAAAGAAGCAAAATTGAATGATGACATTCCATGATAACAACTACATAAAATTATGCACAGACAAAAGATGGAGAGGGGAAAATCCAAAGGAAATAAACATTCTATATTCTGAATCTCTCCATAAATATTCCAGAAAATCATACACATTAACAAAATGAGTAGGTCAAATCAACCAGAACCCATGCTTATAGCATATCTATGAGACACAGAATACTACAAACTTCAAATTTTGTCTGAATAGGTAAATAAATGACCGAATTCAGAAGAGACCGTTTAGAAAACAGGAAAGGAAAGCAGACCTAGGTGTGGAAAAACGGATACAATAACTCTCAGAGTGTGTCTTCCACTAAATAGGAATGAGATGTAGTAGGTGTAAGAAGTGGTAGATTAGAGCATTGATTATTGACAAATCAAAAGGAAGGAGCTTGAAAGTCTTCAAGAATACAGGTAGAAATCTTGGGAAAGTACCAGTTCTGGAAAAGGGGTAACTTGGAAAGGATAGCTTTAAGATACATGGTGGTGAAGAAACACAATCAAGAACCGGAAATTACAAGTACTTCAAAAACTAGAGGATCACAAAATTAAAAGATGTACCACCACCACCACCAATGCCTCTGAAAAGGGGGCAGTTATTGCTTTTTTTTTTTTTTTAAGAAACTGTACTCCACAAACAAAAGAGGAAGCTCTTGAAGTAAGAAATCTCATATATGAACCAAACTTTCACCTCTTCATCTCCCTATCTCCACACTTTTATCTACAGGTGGCAGTTATTCTGGTCCAAGAAAATAAAGCATCTCAAAATGAAGAGTAAACAGCATAATATCCATATAAAGTGATTGTAAGAAGAAAACAGAATATAAAAATCAAAACCTTTCAGCTCATGAATATTCTTCCTCCCAAAACAATAACAAAGCAGAACAACAACCTAACCTGAGTTAAATATACTTAAACAAGTGTTTGAAGCCTGATTCAGAAAATTTTAAACTCAAACCATAAGTGGACAAAAATCTAACAAGACTGACCCAAAATGGTTAACTTCAAGACATATCTTAGTAAAAGTTCTTTTTTTCTTAGTAAGACTTTTAAAGAAAAAGAAAACGAAAATCATCTGGGCCTCCAAGCAAAATGACCAAGTCACTCACAAAGGAAATAAATCAGTTTGGCATCAAATTTCTCAATAGTAATAGTACAAAATAAGACAACAGTGGGTCAGCAGCTTTATGAGATTTGAGGAAAGAAGAAACAAACCAAGGTGAAATGTATAAAACATAAGGATGTAAAAGACAAACAAAACAGTAATATATGTAGATGTAATGTATATTTTTGATCTCTATACATGGAACATTTACAAAAATTGATTAGTGTCAGTTCACAAAGAAAGCTTCAATAAATTCAACAAAAGAGAAATAACAGAAACATATATTACAGTGCCATAAAATATAAACTAATAACAAATTTGTTAAAACAAAATGGCCTTTAATTTGGAAATTTAAAATCTTTTATTGTTTGTTTTTAATTTTTTCGTTTATTTTAATTGAGATTATTTAACATACAACACTGTAAGTGTAAGGTATACAATATATTGATTTTTTGCTGTTGATTTTCTGTCTGGATGAACTATGCATTGTTGACAGTCCCCTTTGTTGTTCAGTCTCTCAGTCATGTCCAACTCTTTGTGATCCCATGGACTGCAGCATACAGACTTCCCTGTCCTTCACTGTCTCCCACAGTCTGCTCTAACTCACGTCCATGGAGTCGGTGATGCCATCCAACCATCTCATCCTGTCACCCCCTTCTCCTCCTGCCCTCATCTTTCCCAGCATTGGGGTCCTTTCCAATGAGTCGCCTCTTCATATCAGGTAGCCAAAGTGCTGGAGTCCCCCACAATTATTGTATTGCTGTCTATTTCACCCTTCATATCATTAGTATTTGCATAATATATTTAGGTGCACTAATGTTGAGTATTTATTTATGAGTTTTACACATTCTTGACCAATTGATCCCTTTATCACTATACAATGATCTTTTTTTTTCTCTTGCTACTATTTTTGGCTCAAATTCTACTTCATCTGATTTAAGTATAGCTCACTTCAGTTCAGTCACTCAGTCATGTCTGACCTTTTGCGACCCCATGGACTGAAGCATGCCAGCCTTCCCTGTCCATCACCAACTCCCGGAGCTTGCTCAAACTCATATCCATCAAGTCGGTGATGCCATCCAACCATCTCATCCTCTCTCGTCCCCTTCTCCTCCCACCTTCAATCTTTCTCAGCATCAGGGTCTTTTCCAATGAGTCAGTTCTTTGCATCAGGGGGCCAAAGTTTTGGAGTTTCAGCTTCAGCATCAGTCCTTCCAATGAATATTCAGGATTGATTTCCTTTAGGACTGACAAGTTTGATCTCCTTGCAGTCCAAGTGACTCTCAAAAGTATAGCTCAGGAGTTGGTGATAGATTAAGTATAGCTACTACAGTTTATTTTGGTTTCCATTTGCATGGGATATCTTTTTCCATCCTTTACTTTGAGCATATGTGTCCTTAAATATGAAATAGGATATCTGTTAATATAATTGACCATATTACTAGAGCTAAGCATAAATTTTATAAGCTCTTTTTAGAAGCAGAAAAAGTATTTGAAAAAATTCAAAGAGCTCCCATTCCTGATGAAAATATTCTATTTAATAAGATTTGATCTTCTAACCTAATTATGTATATATATATATATATATACACACATACAAACATATATACACACTCAAATCACATATATATGTGTATTGTGCATACCAATTTATAATACATACATACACATACTTGGGTTTAGAAGACAATATCTCATGGGAAACATTACAGGCATACCCACCAATGTGAAGAACAACTATCATCATACTGGAGGTATTCACTGATGCAATGAAAAATAGAAGACAATTATATAAGAGAAAACAATGAGATGAGAAAATCAGCACTCAAGAATTAGAAAAGATGTAAAACTATTTTCAGATGATAGCGAGATGTATCTTCAATGGCTAACTTAACCACTCAGATCAGATCAGATCAGATCAGTCGCTCAGTTGTGTCCGACTCTTTGCGACCCCATGAATCGCAGCACGCCAGGCCTCCCTGTCCATCACCAACTCCCGGAGTTCACACAGACTCACGTCCATCAAGTCAGTGACGCCATCCAGCCATCTCATCCTCTGTCGTCCCCTTTCCTCTTCCTTTTCTAAAACCAGCTTGAACATCAGGAAGTTCACGCTTCACATATTGCTGAAGCCTGGCTTGGAGAATTTTAAGAGTCCATAAAAGACCACTAGAGAGTCAATAAAATAATATGCCATTAAATTAATATATAAAAATTGATAGTATACATTGCTCCCCCCCACAAGACATAATAGAGTAGAAAAACCTCATGCATGACATTAACAACAAAAAATAATATACCTTGGAATAAACTTTTTTAAAATATGCAAAAGCTATATGAAAAAAATTTTAAAACACTCAAAATTATTCTTGAGAAAATGGTACAACATCGCATGCCAGAAAGAAGTGTTTAAAACCTGCAGGGACATGGATAGGACTCATGGGCTCATTAAAGGGACTATAACTGGCCAAATTTGAGGGCATTGAAACAACTAGCAATGATAATGTTAAAATATTCAGCAAAAGAACTCAAACAATCCATGGTGAAATTAAGGAAGGAGGCGGGCGGGGGTGGGGAGCAGGGGGCAGCGATGAGAAGGGAATGGAAAAATTCTTTACAGAGGAATGCTTGGCTAATCAATGTAGAAGGGATAATAGAATCTTTAAAATCATAATTTTTCAACCATTATCATAACAATTCAGGCAAATATCATGGATGATAAAATCATTGAGGAAAACTTTAGGAGGGGAACAGAACATCCACACGACATCAAAATATTACCCCAAAGAATATTTATTAATCACAAAGGGAAAGAATATTTTATAATGAAGGAATCTGGCAAACAACTTCCTCACCAAGTTATCCAATTTAGCATCATCAGTAATGTGATCAACTGACATTTGACTTCTAGCTGATACGGTGAAGAGGAAGTCACTTCACTCAGATGATATTTTTGCCTAAAATGTTTAATCTGAATTGAATCATTAGGAAACAATCAGACAGAAACAATCAGACAAATTGAAATTGAGGATCATTTTATAAAATGACCAACCTAGACAATTGAAACAATGCCAATAGAATTTTTTTTTTTTAAACATGGAGCAGAAAGACTATTCCAGATTAAAGGAGATTGGATGATGCAAAACAAAATATAGTACATGGTTTTTAATCCTGTCATGTATTAAAATAACTCTATAAAGTTATTAGAATGATTTGGAAATTTTGGATATAATTATATATTAGATTATATATAATTATTTAAATTGAAGAAAGTAGGGAAAACCACTAGACCATTCAGGTATGACCTAAATCAAATCTCTTATAATTATACAGTGGAGGTGAGAAATAGATTTAAGGGACTAGATCGGATAGAGAGTACCTGATGAACTATGGATGGAGGTTCGTGACATTGTACAGGAGACAGGGATCAAGACCATCCGCATGGAAAAGAAATGAAAAAAAGCAAAATGGCTGTATGCGGAGGTCTTACAAATAGCTGTGAAAAGAAGAGAAGCAAAAAGCAAAGGAGAAAAGGAAAGATATAAGCATCTGAATGCAGAGTTCCAAAAATAGCAAGAAGAGATAAGAAAGCCTTCTTCAGCAATCAATGCAAAGAAATAGAGGAAAACAACAGAATGGGAAAGACTAGAGATCTCTTCAAGGAAATTAGAGATACCAAGGGAACATTTCATGCAAAGATGGGCTTGATAAAGGACAGAAATGGTATGGACCTAACAGAAGAAGAAGATGTTAAGAAGAGGTGGCAAGAATATACAGAACAACTGTACAAAAAAGGTCTTCACGACCCAGATAATCACAATGGTGTGATCACTCACCTAGAGCCAGACATCCTGGAATGTGAAGTCAAGTGGACCTTAGAAAGCATCACTACGAACAAAGCTAGTGGAGGTGATGGAATTCCAGTTGAGCTATTCCAAATTCTAAAAGATGATGCTGAGAAAGTGCTGCGCTCAATATGCCAGCAAATCTGGAAAACTCAGCAGTGGCCACAGGACTGGTCAGTTTTCATTCCAATCCCAAAGAAAGGCAATGCCCAAAAATGCTCAAACTACCACACAATTGCACTCATCTCACACGCTAGTAAAGTAATGTTCAAAATTCTCCAAGCCAGGCTTCAGCAATACATTAACTGTGAACTTCCTGATGTTCAAGCTGGTTTTAGAAAAGGCAGAGGAACCAGAGATCAAATTGCCAACATCCACTGGATCACGGGAAAAGCAAGAGAGTTCCAGAAAAACATCTATTTCTGCTTTATTGACTATGCCAAAGCCTTTGACTGTGTGGATCACAAGAAACTGTGGACAATTCGGAAAGAGATGGGAATACCAGACCACCTGACCTGGCTCTTGAGAAATTTGTATGCAGGTCAGGAAGCAACAGTTAGAACTGGACATGGAACAACAGACTGATTCCAAATAGGAAAAGGAGTATGTCAAGGCTGTATATTGTCACCCTGCTTCTTTAACTTCTATGCAGAGTACATCATGAGAAATGCTGGGCTAGAAGAAGCACAAGCTGGAATCAAGATTGCCGGGAGAAATATCAATAACCTCAGATATGCAGATGACACCACCCTTATGGCAGAAAGTGAAGACGAACTAAAAACCTCTTGATGAAAGTGAAAGAGGAGAGTGAAAAAGTTGACTTAAAGCTCAACATTCAGAAAATGAAGATCATGGCATCCAGTCCCATCACTTCATGGCAAAGAGATGGGGAAACAGTGGAAACAGTGTCAGACTTTATTTTGGGGGGCTCCAAAATCACTGTAGATGCTGACTGCAGCCATGAAATTAAAAGATGCTTACTCCTTGGAAGGAAAGTTATGACCAACCTAGACAGCATATTGAAAAGCAGAGACATTACTTTGCCAACAAAGTTCCGTCTAGTTAAGGCTATGATTTTTCCAGTGGTCATGCATGGATGTGAGAGTTGGACTGTGAAGAAGGCTGAGCACCGAAGAATTGATGCTTTTGAACTGTGGTGTTGGAGAAGACTCTTGAGAGTCCCTTGGACTGCAAGCAGATCCAACCAGTCCATTCTAAAGGAGATCAGTTCTGGGTGTTCTTTGGAAGGACTGATGCTAAAGCTGAAATTCCAATACTTTGGCCACCTCATGCAAAGAGTTGACTCATTGGAAAAGACTCTGATGCTGGGAGGAATTGGGGGCAGGAGGAGAAGGGGATGACAGAGGATGAGATGGCTGGATGGCATCACTGACTCGATGGACGTGAGTCTGAGTGAACTCCGGGAGTTGGTGATGGACAGGGAGGCCTGGCGTGCTGCAATTCATGGGGTCGCAAAGAGTCGGACATGACTGAGTGACTGAACTAAACTGATACATTAGATATTACTTTATCAATATTTAATTTCATAAGTGTGGAAATGGTATTGGACATTAGGATGAAGAATGTCTTTATTTTTCAGTGATCTGATAAAGTATTTAGGGGTGAATATGATGCTTAACAACTTTAGAATAGTCCAGAGAAATAAAAAAAAACAGTGTCAAAATGTTAACAATAAGTGAATCTGGGAAAAGGAAATAAAAATGTTCAGTGTAGTACTCTTTCAGCTTTCTTGTAGGTTTGAAATCTTTAAAAATTATAAAAAGACATTTATAAAAGAAAAAAACAGACAAAATTACTCAGTGGGATCAGAAGATAAACCAGGCTAGCAATTTCTTGAGTGGGAGGGATGGAGTAGTGAATGTTAAAGGCCACTTTCAGGGGAGATTTCTGTGAGAATGACAATGTTTTCTTTCTCGACATGGACCATGGTCACACAAGGATGTTCACCTTTTGAAACTCTCAGAGCTGTGTGTGTGGGCTAAGTCACTTCAGTCATATCCAACTCTTTATGACCCCCAAGGACTGTAGCCTGCCAGGCTCCTCTGTCCATGGGATTCTCCAGGCAAGAATACTGGAGTGGGTTGCTAGGCCCTCCTTCAGGGGATCTTCCCAACCCTGTGTCTCTTATGTCTCCAGCATTGGCAGGCAGGTTTTTTACCACTAACCCCACCTGGGAAGCCCCCTAGAGCTATAAATATACAATTTAATTTTTCTGTGAGTCACACTTTAATAAAAAGTGTTTTCTCCTCTAGAGCAAGTCACTAGGCTAAAGAGATTTAGTTACCTTAGTTGCTTTCTTTTCTATATTTTTTTCAAAATTTCAGTTAAATAATTTTTATCATTCAAATGGTTATAGTTGATAGAAATACTCAGTAAACAGTTTATTATAGGAATAAAAAACAGTTTTGTTTGAGCTAAACTGAGGGCAATAGCCCACAAGACATAGATTTGGGAAGCTCTTGAATTGTATTCCTCTGGATTACAAAAGTGGCTGCGTGGGCGCAGGAGGACCTAGAGGAGCTATCCCACGTTGAAGGTCAGGAAGGGCAGCGGTGAGGAGATACCCCTCGTCCAAGGTAAGGAGCAGCGGCTGCGCTTTGCTGGAGCAGCCGTGAAGAGATACCCCACGTCCAAGGTAAGAGAAACCCAAATAAGACGATAGGTGTTGCAAGAGTGCGTCAGAGGGCAGACACACTGAAACCATACTCACAGAAAACTAGTCAATCTAATCACACTAGGACCCCAGCCTTGTCTAACTCAATGAAACTAAGCCATACCCATGGGGCAACCCAAGATGGGCGGGTCATGGTGGAGAGATCTGACAGAATGTGGTCCACTGGAGAAGGGAATGGCAAACCACTTCAGTATTCTTGCCTTGAGAACCCCATGAACAGTATGAAAAGGCAAAATGATAGGATACTGAAAGAGGAACTCCCCAGGTCAGTAGGTGCCCAATATGCTACTGGAGATCAGTGGAGAAATAACTCCAGAAAGAATGAAGGGATGGAACCAAAGCAAAAAGAATACCCAGCTGTGGATGTGACTGGTGATAGAAGCAAGGTCTGATGCTGTAAAGAGCAATATTGCATAGGAACCTGGAATGTCAGGTCCGTGAATCAAGGCAAATTGGAAGTGGTCAAACAAGAGATGGCAAGAGTGAATGTCGACATTCTAGGAATCAGCGAACTGAAATGGACTGGAATGGGTGAATTTAACTCAGATGACCATTATATCTACTACTGCAGGCAGGAATCCTCAGAAAAAATGAAGTAGCCATCATGGTCAACAAGAGTCCAAAATGCAGTACTTGGATGCAATCTCAAAAACGACAGAATGATCTCTGTTCGTTTCCAAGCAAACCATTCAATATCACAGTAATCCAAGTCTATGCCACAACCAGTAACACTGGATAAGCTGAAGTTGAATGGTTCTATGAAGACCTACAAGACCTTTTAGAACTAACACCCAAAAAAGATGTCCTTTTCATTATAGGGGACAGGAATGCCAAAGTAGGAAGTCAAGAAACACGTGGAGTAACAGGCAAATTTGGCCTTGGAATACACAATGAAGCAGGGCAAAGACTAATAGAGTTTTGCCAAGAAAATTCACTGGTCATAACAAACACCCTCTTCCAACAACACAAGAGAAGACTCTATACATGGACATCACCAGATGGTCAACACCGAAATCAGATTGATTCTATTCTTTGCAGCCAAAGATGGAGAAGCTCTATACAGTCAGCAAAAACAAGACCAGGAGCTGACTGTGGCTCAGACCATGAACTCCTTATTGCCAAATTCAGACTTAAATTGAAGAAAGTAGGGAAAACCACTAGACCATTCAGGTATGACCTAAATCAAATCCCTTACGATTATACAGTGGAAGTGAGAAATAGATTTAAGGGCCTAGATCTGATAAGTAGAGTGGCTGATGAACTATGGACTGAGGTTCATGACATTGTACAGGAGACAGGGATCAAGACCATCCCCATGGAAAAGAAATGCAAAAAAGCAAAATGGCTGTCTGAGGAGGCCTTACAAATAGCTGTGAAAAGAAGAGAAGCAAAAAGCAAAGGAGAAAAGGAAAGATATAAGCATCTGAATGCAGAGTTCCAAAAATAGCAAGAAGAGATAAGAAAGCCTTCTTCAGCAATCAATGCAAAGAAATAGAGGAAAACAACAGAATGGGAAAGACTAGAGATCTCTTCAAGGAAATTAGAGATACCAAGGGAACATTTTGTGCAAAGATGGGCTTGATAAAGGACAGAAATGGTAGGGACCTAACAGAAGCAGAAGATATTAAGAAGAGATGGCAAGAATACACAGAAGAACTGTACAAAAAAGATCTTCACGACCCAGATAATCACAATGGTGTGATCACTCACCTAGAGCCAGACATCCTGGAATGTGAAGTCAAGTGGGCCTTAGAAAGCATCACTACGAACAAAGCTAGTGGAGATGATGGAATTCCAGTTGAGCTATTCCAAATCCTGAAAGATGATGCTGTGAAAGTGCTGCACTCAATATGCCAGCCAATTTGGAAAACTCAGCAGTGGCCACAGGACTGGAAAAGGTCTGTTTTCATTCCAATCCCAAAGAAAGGCAATGCCCAAAAATGCTCAAACTACCGCACAACTGCACTCATCTCACACGCTAGTAAAGTAATGCTCAAAATTCTCCAAGCCAGGCTTCAGCAATATGTGAACCGTGAACTTCCTGATGTTCAAGTTGCTTTTAGAAAAGGCAGAGGAACAAGAGATCAAATTGCCAACATCCACTGGATCATGGAAAAAGCAAGAGAGTTCCAGAAAAACATCTATTTCTGCTTTATTGACTACGCCAAAGCCTTTGACTGTGTGAATCACAATAACCTGTGGAAAATTCTGAAAGAGATGGGCATACCAGACCACCTGACCGGCCTCTTGAGAAACCTATATGCAGGTCAGGAAGCAACAGTTAGAACTGGACATAGAACAACAGACTGGTTCCAAATAGGAAAAGGAGTACGTCAAGGCTGTATATTGTCACCCTGCTTATTTAACTTATACGCAGAGTACATCATGAGAAACGCTGGGCTGGAGGAAGCACAAGCTGGAATCAAGATTGCCGGGAGAAATATCAATAACCTCAGATATGCAGATGACACCACCCTTATGGCAGAAAGTGAAGACGAACTAAAAACCTCTTGATGAAAGTGAAAGAGGAGAGTGAAAAAGTTGGCTTAAAGCTCAACATTCAGAAAACGAAGATCATGGCATCTGGTCCCATCACTTCATGGCAAAGAGATGGGGAAACAGTGGAAACAGTGTCAGACTTTATTTTGGGGGGCTCCAAAATCACTGTAGATGCTGACTGCAGCCATGAAATTAAAAGATGCTTACTCCTTGGAAGGAAAGTTATGACCAACCTAGACAGCATATTCAAAAGCAGAGACATTACTTTGCCAACAAAGGTTCATCTAGTCAAGGCTATGGTTTTTCCTGTGGTCATGTATGGATGTGAGAGTTGGACTGTGAAGAAGGCTGAGCACCGAAGAATTGATGCTTTTGAACTGTGGTGTTGGAGAAGACTCTTGAGAGTCCCTTGGACTGCAAGGAGATCCAACCAGTCCATTCTGAAAGAGATCAGTTCTGGGTGTTCTTTGGAAGGAATGATGCTAAAGCTGAAACTCCAGTACTTTGGCCACCTCATGCGAAGAGTTGACTCATTGGAAACAACTCTGATGCTGGGAGGGATTGGGGGCAAGAGGAGAAGGGGACGACAGAGGATGAGATGGCTGGATGGCATCACTGACTTGATGGATATGAGTCTGGGTGAACTCCCGGAGTTGGTGATGGACAGGGAGGCCTGGTGTGCTGCGATTCATGGGGTCACAAAGTGTCGGACATGACTGAGCAACTGAACTGAACTGAACTGGACTACAAAATGGGAGAGGCTTGTATAGGCAAAATCCACAAAATTACATTAGTTGTCAAGAATTAGGTTTGGAGCTGGCAAGAAGAAAGGATTTGTTGAGGTTCAAACTGGTTGCATAGTTACCATAAGTTTGTAGTCAGTAGCTGCTAGCAGATAGTGTTTTGAGAACAAGTTGGTGGTATTCTTGAGTTTGGTATAGCTCAGAAAATTCAAGTTCTTTAAACATATGAACACCAAGTGAGGAAATGGGGGGTTGGCGGTGGGAAGAATTGGGAGATTGGGATTGATATATATATATGACTATAGGTACATACAGTCAGTCAGTCAGTCAGTGAAAGTCGCTCAGTCGTGTCTGACTCTCTGCCACACCATGGACTATATAGTCCTTGGAATTCTCTAGGCCAGAATACTGGAATGGGTAGCCTTTCCCTTCTCCAGGTGATTTTCATGACCCAGGAATCCAATTGGGGTCTCCTGCATTGCAGGCAGATTCTTTACCAACTGAGCTATCAGGGAAACCCTGATATATACACTACTGTGTATAAAATAGATAACTAATAGGAACCTACTGTAACTCTACCCAATGCTCTGTGGTGACATAAATGGGAAAGAAATCCCCAAAAGAGGGCTTCCCAGGTGGCGCTTGTGGTAAAGTGCCTACCAATGCAAGAGATGCTGGAGACACTGATTTGACCCCTGGTTCAGGAAGATACCCTGAAATAGGGCATGGCAACCCATGCCAGTATTCTCGCCTGGAGAATCCTATGGGCAAAGGAGCCTGGCGGGCTATGGTCCATAGGGTGGCAAAGAGTCAGACATGACTGAAGCAACTTCCACACATATACATGTACACATACAGCTGATTCACTTTGCTGCATAGTAGAAACTAACACAACATTGTAAAGCAACCATACTCCAAATTAATATTTTTTTTTTTTAAAAAAAGGAAGAGAATTCAAGTTCTTAGTGATGCAGGAACATGTCTGAAACCACATTCGCAATGGCCACCAGCTCCATCTTGGATGCTTGAATCACTGTTACTCCATTTTTAGTTTTAAATGCTTTTCTTTAATTGTTAGAGCAGATGCATGTTTGACAGGCCATATGACAGGTTGTTCTAGTTTAGCATAAAGCTCCATCCAAATCATGCATAAGCCAGAATGACTTCCCCACACCTCAATATGAAAACATTTCTTCCATCATTATAAATATTTTTTTAAGTTTAAGTCTTCCTCTTCCTTTTTAGGGATACATAAATATGAATAATCTAAGGTATAATATCCAAGTACTCTCATTCAGGAATGGGTTGACCCATACACTTTTTAAATGGAAATCCACCACATTTATATGTATACCTTGTGTCTCAGACCATTAGGGTTGCTATATAACAGAATACCAAAGATTGGGTAGTTTATAAACAATAAACATTTTTTTTCCTCTGGAGCCCAAGATCAAAGGGCTAGTAGATTCAGTGACTGATGAACCCCATTTGTGATGAATAGGGGACATTATCTAGCTATAACCTCACAGAATGGAAGGAGCAAGAGAACTTTCTCAGCCTTCTTTTATAAGGGCATTAATCACATTTATGAAGCTCCACCTTGTCCCCTCCCAAATGCCCCATCTCCTAATACCATAACATTGGGGGTTAGGTTTTCAACATACGAATTTAGGAGGACACACATATTCAATCTAGAGCCCTTGTGACCAATAGAAGAAGCTTGGATTTTAAACATTTCCCTTTGGAGATAAATGACCATTATTTCAAGGTGGTTAAACAATGGCTTCTTGAAAGATTATTTAGAACATCTGACTGAAGTGATTATTACATGTGAACATTTTCTTTTTTACAAGTTCTCTGTTATGTTTTCAGATTGCTGCTGCTGCTGCTAAGTTGCTTCAGTCGTGTCCGACTCTGTGAGACCCCATAGACGGCAGCCCACCAGGCTCCGCCGTCCCTGGGATTCTCCAGGCAAGAACACTGGAGTGGGTTGCCATTTCCTTCTCCAATGCATGAAAGTGAAAAGTGAAAGTGAAGTTGCTCAGTCGTGTCTGACTATTCGCGACCCCATGGACTGCAGCCTACCAGGCTCCTCCTCCGTCCATGGGATTTTCCAGGCAAGAGTACTGGAGTGGGGTGCCATTGCCTTCTCCGATGTTTTCAGGTTAGTGGCGAGCCATACTTTTTGGAATCTACAAAGAACAATTAGGCTAACACTGGCATCCAGACCTACAATGCTCTGTTCTAAACTTGGGTAAAATTAGTTACAATATTTATATGTAACTAAATAAGCATAGCGAATATATTCTTATCCTTATGTTCATCCATTTCAGAACAAACGTTTTAATACTACACTGCAAATTTTATTTGTGATCCACATTTTCAGGTATCTGTAGGATAAAGGTGAAAAAGTGAATAAAAGCAGTATTTCTTTCTAAGCAGGTACTTGTCTAGAGAAGTGTCAGTTTTTTAAAGGGAAGAAATATCAGCTATTTTTTCTTTTAAGGTTGTGACCTACACTCTGACTTAACTAATTTGATAGGGGAAAGAAAATAGTCCAAATGCTTCTAAAACAGATTGGAGAGCCAAAAGTGGTCAGCGTCTTTGTATCTAAGAAAGATGAACAAGACCTAAATAGGTCATTTTTAATGTCCTCTAGGGGTCCCTGTACATTCTTACTTCTCTGCATGCATTTTTGTACAATTATAAACTTACCTATTTTTCAAAAGCTTATTAAATTAAAAGCATTTTAATCTTTGGAGAATGAAACAAAACAAAACAAAACAAAAAACTATTAAGAGGATAATTCGTTTCTTAATGGATGCAATTTAAAACCTTGGCAGTCTCTCTTCATGTAAACATTCCTCTTCTCTGAGCTCAGCTGGTCTGGGGGTGAAGCAGAGGGATACACACAGATTCCAAAGAGAAAGCAGGTCTTTTCTAATGGAGGCCACATCAACATAGCCCTTGCTAAACAAAGTCTCAAAGGATTCCATTTCAGGACAGCACTAACCCTGGGAGCAGTCTTAGTCTAAATTCTTTCATGTGCAGGAGCCCCAAACCATTTCAAACAAGTCACTGTTACCCGTTGGCTTCCAATTCTCATAATGGTGGAGAAAAGTGAGAGAACAGTGGTGAGAATATGAGCGTGGAACCTTCCAAAATTCACCTGATGAAGGATACCAGCTGGAACAATTGCTGTCAGTCTTTGGCTCTGCCTATCTGAAGGAGACACAGCACACACACAAGCTAAGACTTCATCTCTGGGATACTCTTACCTCCAAGAGAGCAAGGCAGAGGAATATTAAGCACCACCTCCCTATTTCAGTAAAACATTGTTTCCCTTAAAAGAACACAGTGTTTGTCTTCCTGTGGAAACTGGTAGAAATTATCAACCAAACATGAGGAGGGAAAGAAAACTTGAAAAGTGACTGTGCATTCCATGCTGCTGGTTAACATGGAACCAAAGACATCTCAGAGTTAGCACTTACAACCTAAAATTTAAAATATCCATAGAAGGAAACAAATTTCTTCTTGTCCATAAAGTTCTAAGATTGAAAAAAAAAAGTCTTTTTCTGTGTAAGGTGAGTTTTTGACAGTTCTTGATAGAAATGGGGAAACCTTCTAATAATGTTCCAGGCATTTGTCCTTCAGATATTGGAGCTATTAAGTCCCAACGCATGTGAACCTTCTACAGGTCGAATCATCTCACTCCTCTGTCATTTCCTCACATGTATTGCATTTCATCATGAAAAGACGTATTCCTCAATGTATCAAGCACATGTACATAATGCATCCATAAATTTCAAGGTCCTTGTTCACATGCCGTACAAAACTAATTCAAATAAATGGACAACCTATTTAGGAGTCAGAATGACAGTTACCCTTGGGGGTGGGTGACTTGGAACAGAGCATAGAAGTGTTGATACTGTTTTGTTTTTTGATCTGGGAACTGGTTACATGAGTGCATTCTCTTTGATAATTTATTGAGCCATGCTGTTAAGATTTTCTGCATTCTTCTGTAAATGTGTTACTACAGTAATGAACTGTTAATAAAATGTTTGCAAAAACCCAACAAAACAAGCCATGTCACCTACTGTCTAGTAGCTTACCAGCCACAGATGCCTCATGTATCTGATGGAACTCTTCTCACCTGTCTTTCAGGGCTGTTGTGAAAAGAATTAAGATAACGTTAGGAGAAAGTTTTGTAAATTATGAGATAAAATATAAATGTGAGACTTGGTGCTGTTCTTGTTGATGATGAGATTCTCAAACAAAGGGCTATATTCACAGTTTTGCAGGAGCAGCGTATGCCCATGTAATATATTTACTGTATATGTCAACAAAAACAGAAGGAATACATGATTTACACATTGTTACACCACAGTTGGAACTCCTATTACTCAACCCTCTAGCCCACAGTCCCAAGATAGATTATTTTGCAACTAATTACTTGCAGATGTGAAATCATTTCAAGTGCTTTGAAAATAGCAGAATAGATCCAGGAAAGGACAGCACTGGAGATGGAGAGGACAACAGAACAAAATCATTGTTATTCTCGGCTCGTGGCCTTATTTTGTGGTGCTCAGTTCTGTCTCCTTCTGGTATTCTACCAGGGAGGAAGTCAAAAAGGTATCTATCTCATTAAAAACAAATCCAGATTGTGTTTTCTTTTTTAATTATTCACATTCTCGATACCAGAAACTGAAAATATGACTTTCGCCTTTCCATTGTTTTCAAATACTTTTTAGTGTCAGCCAGTTGCAAAGACAACAAATTCTTCAAGAAAAGTGAGACAGAAAGGGCATTAAGTTACTTCAAACTGGCAAGAATCAGAAAGAAGAAAAATGCAGCTGTACATGGGGAGAGAGGAACTCAGATGGAAGGAGCTAGTGATGTGGAGTTTTGTCTCTTTCCATCTCTCTTTCCACAAAATATTTAGCCAGTGTTAGCTACCACCAGAACTGGATGGTTTCATTCTAGCTTTATGCAATCGTTAAAAAAGAAATTTCTTCTAAATTTTGAGTGAAGGACACATTCCTCTTAAATGGGAGAAGAATAAAGATAGGAGGAAAATGTTTGCTTGAGACGCAACAGGACCAAGCTCTCCCTGCAGAAGCAAATTGATCTGACAACAGAAACCCATGTAGAGGCCTAATGGGGGTAGGGGGGTTAAAACTTAGTGAGGAGAGAAATCCATAGGTCTCGAATCTCCTTAATTCATGTATTAGTTGGCTGATACACATCTTCAAGTAAACATTTAAAATTGCATGGCTGGATGCTATAAATTTCTGAGCTACCTGAGCACGTCTATCTGTTGCTTTAATATATTCCAAAAAACTTCACTTATAAATAAATTATTAGATATTTCAAAAATAGAAAAGAATAGCCATTTACCTATAATGGATGAAGTAAGTAACCCCAGATGCAAGAAGATAAAACCAGTAACTACAAAGTTCAGAAGGAAAAATTATTTTGAACTGGAATTCTATTGAAATATTATTCACATTGAGAATTTATCAATCAAGAATCCTTTCTGTTAGGATCATTAGAAAATACAAATCATTAATACAAATCCAAGACACAAATCCAAGAAAAGAGGAAAATATGGGATGCAAGGAAAAGCAATAAATAAAGAAATTAGAAGAACTCGTAAGTAAACCTAAAAATGTACTAATAAGACTTCAGGCATTTGTCAGGAAATTATGCCTAAATATTAATGGAGGCATAATGTTAAAAACACTTTTTTCTTTCTCCTGGGTCATTCTCATTTGCAATAAAAATCTCTACTGTCAGTTCTTCTAAATCTAAAAGAAAATCTTGCTTCAGAACAATCCGCATTGGTGAAAAGTGATTGTTTTTAGAATCAGAGTGATACTCATAGTTCTTCTCTTTTGTATTTGCTTAAAATTTTCCATAATAGAAAAATTATAAATTTCCTCCTATTGAGAGAGACACAGACTGGACATTTTTTTTTTTAATCTATGTCAATGTTTAAAAGAGATGCATTTTAAACAAAATTATCCAGAAGCATTAAAAATAAAGAGGTGGACACAGACATCACTAATAATAATCATGGCCAACCCACTGAGCCTATATTCCACCTCACACTCTTTCTGAACACAGTTCTCCAAGTAGTCTTCATTATCTGTCAAGGATCTTCATTTAAGATGAAACCTATTTTTCTACCCTGCTCCAAATCAATGGAAGCATATGCAAACTCCTGTCCCTGATCCACACTCTACACGAACACTGCCCTTGACCAGAGCTCTAGCACGGATGTCACCCTTGGCCTGGCTTCTCTGTAGCTGACTATCTTCCCCAGGGTCCCTCCCCATTGCAAAGTTTTCCCCTCCCCCAACCCAATAAATACAGAGCACAGAGGTAAAGACAACATTTTGGGCGTCTGTAAAATAATCTTGCAGCCCTTTTGGATACCCACGGTGACCCTAATTTGGGTCATAACTTAAAGTTGAGACCCAATAATCAGCATTTAATTTCTGACAAATTTCCAATTGTCTGCATGTTGACTCGAACTCAGTCTGGAATGATCTAAAATTAGATTACATTGTCTTTGCTCTTTCAAAAATAAAGTGACTTTATCATAGCTGCCACTACTTTGAGAATTTTTAGACCAAAAGAAGTATACACAGACCAATAATCTTTACAATGAATTTAATTTCCTATTTAATTCCTCAATGTCACTCAGTGCAGTGGATACTTCAAAAAAAAAACAAAAAAAAAACCCTCACAGACTCTCCTGTGTTTAGATACTTAACTGTGACTTTAAGAAATTCACCTCAGGGAGGAACACCTTGGAGTCAGTCAAAGCACACAGAATTTTTCTAAAGAGAAGCTACAGATTAAATGCAAACTGATTAAAACACAAGGAAGGTTATTAGAAGGGCACTGGGGATAGCTCACAGATAGCAAGAACCTAAGAAAAGCTGAAGCTATATGGACCAAGCTAGTTCTGGGTGCTTGGGGAGCCACAGCCAGGGCCTGGTTCTGTCTTGTCTTGCTCCAGCCCTTATTTTGGGTTGGCTCAGCCCTGGTCTTCTCTTTGGCGGACAGGCTTTCTCCACATAGCTGGACAAGGCCCTGGTGCTTCTAACTTCACTAACAGAAGACAGAACGCCCTTCCCTAGACACAATTATCTTGGGGAGGGACTCTGATTGGCTTAGCTTGACTTCAGGACCCCAACATCCACCATCAGCTGGAGGCACTGGCCAAGCACGGGTAAGGTGCTCTGAGAGTCCAGGTGGGTCCTCTGCCCACCCCTTGTGTCCAGACACTGGGTCTGTGACCAGAGAGGGATGGAGGGGGAGTAAAGGCAAGCAGGAGCATTGAAAAGTCACAGCCACCACAAGCCAGTACAACATCCCTCACATGTATTGCGGCATCTAATTCTGAGCACAGGATTCAGTGGAGGGAAAGAGAAGGACGCTGGGTATCTGATGCCTTAGAGGAATCAAAAAAGTTGGGAGGGACAAACGATGAGGCCAAAGACACCAAAGGAGAATGTTGCCCACTCACACACTTCCCCAGAGTCAGCTCTGCCCCCTAGATCTGTCAGTGGAGAAGCGTGGCCATCGCATACACCTGTGTCTCTGTTCTAGTGTGACCTGGGAGCGTGTGAGGAGTCCACCATGCCACATCCAACGTGACACTCAGGACTGCAGAACCCTTTCTTGGTTGTCACTTAGACACACTATGGAGCCAGATCATCCTGCCTTTACCTGACAGATTTTGAATCCTGACCATGACCTGCCTCACCTTTTATTTGCAACCTACACTCTGAGCACACAGACCATGAGCTTATGCATTATTAATCAGTGTCTCTCAAATCAAGCCTAGTAGGGTTTCTTGAGCTATTTCTTACAAACACGCACTCATCCTGTTCTGCTTGACACACCCAGGGCTAGATAGACACTCCTAGGGTAACAGCACCAACAGAAGATACTGCCCATGGAGGGAGCATCTGACAGGTGTCAGGGGGAAAGTCTGGAATCACTCTTTCATGATTCCTAATATGTCAGGAAGTATGCAGTGTTTTATACCAATGATTCAATTTAATCCTCATGACAACCACGTAAGCAAGTATTATCATTTCTGTTTCACAGATAAATAAGTGAGATATTATCTTCCTTTCACAGATAAAGAAAGAGGCTCAGAGAGGTAAACAGTGCGATTGCTGACTGTGATCCAAATGCCAAGCTGCCCCTTGGTGGACTCCAGGCAAAGCCTCTCTAAACTCAGCCATTGCCTCCCCTTCCTCACACATTATATGACAAAAGTTTGTTGGGTCTTGTCCTCCTTTTCAGCAGAGCACTTTAGCCCAGACCAAGCCCTGCATGCACTCATCTCCTGACAGAAACTCAGGCACTTCTGGGCAAGGCAGGGGCTGGAGTGCAGGGAGTCTGCAGGCTTTAACTCCTGAGCCTCCACAGGGGAGGGGCCTGGTGAAGGAGGTGTTTGTGCCACTTCTAAGGTGGGGTGGCCGATGCCTGGGACCAGGGGGAGGCTGTGAGGTGCCTGTCTGTGTTGATTCCCAAAACAGACCTTTGGACTCAACTCTGAATCATGAAGAGAAGTGGCACCAGGGGAAGCAGCTGTTTTCCCAAGTTCAGGAAAGACTCTGAGAGATGAGGTTGGCAGAGGGTGGAGGGGGTGGATAGGAATACAGCTCTGATGCCCAAGTGACAAACTCCAGATCACATGGTGGAAAGGTAGTCTACCGGCAAGAAGTCTCTTTTTTACTGACCTCAAAACCACATTTCCCAAGGTAATTATTTGAACACACTTTTTACTAGAGGAAAAGAAATCATTTTTCCTCAGAACAACACTGCAGTTAAACTTGTAAATTGTATACAAGTCTTCCTTATTACTCCATGAGGAAGCTATTCCAAAGATCTTGGGAAAACCCATAAAAATAACACAATAAGTATATTTTGGCAATTACCTGGTGAAGAGCTCCTCTCTTATCCTTATCACAGTATTTTTTGAAACTGATTTTTTCAAAACCTTAACTTTACCAGCTTTGTAAGGCAAAACAATTGTTCAGATTGCTCATGAGTTCCCAGCTTTCAAAATCTGTCAACTGAGTAATAGAATTTTTCCTGACACACATTTGCAAACTGTGTCCCCCAAAATATATCTGTCACTTTCCCTAGAAAAAAAAAGATAATCAAATGATTTTTTTTGTTGTTTGCTTTTCACAAGATTTTTAAGTCTTTTTAAAAACAAACTTAAAGTACACAAAACTGTTTTCTAGTAAAATCAGTGATTACATTTGCACTCTGCCTTAATGGGAGGACAAAAAAAAAGGTCAATCAAATCAGAGGTAACAGGTGAAGAGAAAGGAATTTCATGTTAGGACAATGCTTCAATAAACAGCATGCAAGTTGTTCTTTCAGGGATTAAGTATTAGGACAAGTGGCTTCCCCCATGCAAAACATCTTAATTCACAGGCCTTGTTTGGTTTGCTTAATCCAACTTTGAGCCACCTGATTGGGTCACACAATGCTTTAGAAGGGGTTAGGCTGCCCACTGACCACTCACCCAATTGAAAGTTTTCAATGATCCCTGTAACAAACCAAAGGAATTCTTTCTTAATGCTAAAATGAAAACATTGCCTCAATAGCCTCCAGGCATCCTTCTCTTTCAAAGTCACTCCAAAAGACCACAGATCAGTTCAATGCTTTTATTGACATCGTCTTTGCACTGTGGTTTTGTCTTTTTTTGAGCAAGAATACTTGAGTGTATATGTTAAAGCCAATGCACAAAAGAGCCTAAGTAATTATTTTTTTTTATTGTCCTGGTCCATGAGGAATGGGAGAGGCAGTGCTGTGGCCTAGCCTTAAGGATTTGTTGTTGCTGTTTAGTCGCCAAGTCGTGTCCAACTCTTTGCAACCCCATGAACTGCAGCACGCCAGGAAGCCCTGTCCTTCACCATCTTCCTGAGTTTGCTCAAACTCATGTCCGTTGAGTTAGTCATGCCATCCAACCATCTCATCGTCTGTTGCTCTGCTCCATTCTCCTCTTGCCCCCAATCTTTCCCAGCATCAGTCTTTTCCAATGAGTCAGCTTTTCGCATCGTGGTAAAAGTATGGGAGCTTCAGCTTCAGCATCAGTCCTTCCAATGAATATTCAGGGTTGACTTCCTTTTGGATTGACTGGTTTGATCTCCTTGCTGTCCAAGGGACTCTCAACAGTCTTCTCCAGCACCACAATTCAAAAGCATCAATTCTTCAGTGTTCAGCCTTATTTATAGTCCAACTCTTACATTCATAATGACTACTGCAAAAATCATAGCTTTGACTATATGGACCTTTGTCGGCAAAGTGATGTCTGTGCTTTTTAATATGCTATCTAGGTTTGTCATAACTTTTCTTCCAAGAAGCAAGCGTCTTTTAATTTTGTGGCTGTAGTCACTATCTGCAGTCACTATCTGCAGTGATTTTGGGGGCCAAGAAAATAAAGTCTCTCACTGTTTCCATTGTTTCCCTATTTGCCATGAAGTGATGGGACGAGATGCCATGGCCTTAGTTTTTAAGTTTTAAGCCAGCCTTTTCACCTCTTTCACCTTCAAGAGGCTTTTTAGTTCCTCTTCACTTTCTGCCATTAAAGTGGTATCATCTGCATATTATATCTGCATATAATGGCCTTAAGAATGGGCAGTAGTAATTCTGAAGCCCAATGCCTAGGCCAAAGGGGGTCATTCTGAGACAGGAAAACAAAGGCACAAGCAGATCCAGAGGAAGAACAGGGCTGAGAGACACACAGAGCCAGAATAAATGAGTAAGCCCTGGGGAGCAGGGTAGGGAGCAGTCACTCCAGAGGAAGGATTCACTCACTCACAGGATGGAAAGGATGGAGGGTGCAAGGGAGGGAGGGCTCGCTGGGAGGAATTCTGCATCTGTGGGCACAGTACCAGAGGCTCTGGGGTTGATATCTAACTCCAACATTTACAATGAGAAAAGAATGTCCAAAGAAGCTTTCCATTCACATTATGATTCTGAAACAAATGGAAATCAGCTTTCATTCTCTTCTCCAGGGCAGAACCATGAATAGTGAATATTCCTGAGTTGCTTCTCGGAGCAGCTGCTGAACAACAGGGTTAAAAATCACCCAGAAGAGGACAATTTGGTGAGTGCCGAGGAACACCGGCAACAGGACAGACTCAACCCTTCAAAAGGACAGTAACAGAAATACTAAAAAAAAAAAAAAATTTAAAAATCCAGTTTCTTATTTGAACATGTACCCCACCCCCCTTCTCTTTCTGTCCCGTTTCATTACAATCCTGGCATACCAATCTGGCCAGGAAACAATTTCTTCTCTACAGTTTCCAGCCTAATTTGTAGGCAAATCTCTCCTTTCCCTCAACGTGAAACACAATACCTTTCAGTGATGAGAGGGAATTTGTTCCATTTATGCCCCAATTAACGGCTGTGATTCCCCATCCAGGTTTCCCTGTTGCTCACTGGAATACTCCCAAGAGGCAACAGTCTCTCCCTCCGGGATCCCTTTAATAAGACCCATCACTGGAACACGAGGCTGGGAAACCTGATGAGAACTGGAGTGGCACCCGAAGTTGTGGAGTAAGTCATGGTTGAGTTCCTCTGTACAAACCACATGCTTCCACATTGTATCCAGTGTTTCCTTACCGTTTGAAATTACATCAAGCTGGGATTTGGTTTGAATTAAAAAGAAGGGATCTTATTGAGGGAAGAGGCCCTTGAACTGGTGCTGGAAGAATTGGGGCCACCCGCCGGGAAAGCCTCTGAAAATTGCACTCATACAGCCAAGTTGCCTCTCTCCATGCTCAGCAAGCAAAGACTCCCAGTCATGCTCACACTCTCCAACTCTACCCACCCCTCCATGACAGATGCCTAATTCGTGTCGGAGCCTGTGAGAGGAGCCGAGGATGCAAAGGTCAGCAGGCCATGGTTCCAGAGGGAGGACAGGTCCCTCCTCAGAGAGGTCAGGGCCATCAGAGGCTTCCCAGAGGAGGGGATGCTTGAGCTGAGCCCAAGAGATGCAGGTGATGGGAGAAGAGTGTCTGTCTGCCTCTAATGAGTCCAGTCTCACTGTGTTTTCTTCCTCTCTGTGCACCAGCCACATCCAGCTTCTCTTTCTTCCAGCCCACAGCTCCTGCTATACTCGCTCCTCCTCCAGTGCTCGGCCTTCACCCAGGTAAATTTCCGCTCTTCTCTGTCAGAGCCACAGTCACTTCCTCAGAGAAGCATTCCTGACTTTCCAACCAGATGAAGACCCAGTATCTTACAAGGGTCGCAGCACCACATCCTTCACCTCTGCCTCTCCCATCAGAGTGGTCATTTAATTGCTGCCTGTAGGATTCTTTGATTGGTCTGTTTCCTCCACTTGATTGTAACTCCATAAGGACAAGGACAGGTTTCTGTCTGGCTTCCTATTGGACCCCCACAACTAAGCAGCATGCCTATTAACATCTGTGGGGTGAATGACTGAATGATGGAAAGGATGAATAAATCAGTGAGCACAGAAGACGTGGAACCCAACAGCCAGGAAGCGAGTCCTGTGTGGACAGAGGAAAGGGATTGTGTGGTGGGAAGGGGAGGTCAAAGGGAACACTGTGAAGAAAGCAGGGTCCTCCAAAAATGTGAACTTCAATCTGATACTGAAAGCTGTAAGGATCCCCTGAAAAAGGGGAGGGGAGTGGCAGCCTGAAAAACCCAACACTCAAAGATCCAAAGCTTAAGCTTTGGGGGCCTTAGAGAACTAGAGAGGAGAGAGAGTTTGGTCTCGAACTGACACAGGGGTGGGAAAGACTGTGGTTTAGTAATCCAATTGAGTTTGCTCAACAGGCAGCAAATGCAATTTGCTGTGAACCATAATTACATACAAATTTTATTTTTTACCCCACAAACTTCCCCAGAAGAATCAATTATGCTTTGATTTAAAACAAAACAAAACAAAACAGTATTTCAATGCTTCAAAGTTCTCTTACCTACCTTCTCACCTTATTTATCCTTTGTTCTATTTCAATTTGAATGAAATCCTCCACATATGCACAAATTAAATGGATTAGCTGTTGTTACACTGCTTGAAGCAGTTTTCACATAGATCTGTTTTGCTTTGCTTATGTCTCAACCATACCATCGCTGTGTGTTTTAATCATTATTTGGCAAGGAGTTTTCAGATGTAATTAAAAGCAGCTAATCACACCAAAAATTTAAATGGAAAGGTTTATAAACCTGCAGCACATTACCAAAAAAATGTAAATAATATCAATGTGAGAACTGCGCTAGGTTTCACAAAAGAGAACACGAACTTGGGTGAAAGCTCTTGAAATATAAACTGTTGACCAGAGAAAGCCCAAATCTGAAATTAGCTTTTTAAAGTCTTCTAAATATTTACTCAGCAATAAAATACAGAGGAGTTTTAGAGGAACTCAGAGGTAACCACAGTAGCAAGTGTAATTGTTGAAGTTTAATTTGCTGCTAATGTAAGAAAGATTGTATTTATGTAAGGGAGACTCAACTGAATATGTGGTTTCATAGAAATGCAGTTTTAACATTGAATAAGTATATGTCAGTGTGATGGCTTACCCTGTGAGGTTTAAGTATAATACCTTGTTTCTGATAAAGCTTAATGACTGTGTTTTAAAATATGTGAAAAGGAAAGAAGCAAAGCAGTATTGTTTGAGCTCCTACTGTGTGGCAAGCATCATACCAAAAGCTTCATGTATTTTCACCCAGCCTACTTAGCAAGCACTGCAATGGTCTGAGCAAGGGGTTTTTCATTCTTTTTAAGTTTGCTAAGAATCGAAGTTCAGGAAGAGCCCCGAACTGCCTGAGGTCACACAGCAAGTAAGAGGCAGAGCCAGGAAAAACTAACAAAGGAAACAAAGATGAATTCTGAAATCATCTCCTAAATGAGAGCTGACACATGAGCATTTTAGCAAAAACCAACAAGGACCCATACACAGGATTTAAGAGTCATTATGTAAATGACGTTCTATGGCACGAGAGACTATCCCTAATTAACACAACATACACATTCTCTTTGTTGTGTCTTTGAGGTCAACACTGAATTTGCTCCTTGTGCACAGACCCCATTCAACAGGTCGCAGGAAAGAAAGAACTCAGCTCAACTGGAGTCCACCCCCCCCTCTTGTGGACCCCTGCCCCACCCCCACCACTGACAGAGCCGGGAGGCCTCTCCTGCTTGCTCCTGGCACCCTGGGCCCACCAACGCCAGCACCTATCATTGCGGGGCAAGAAAGAACAGTTTCTTTTAATTTCATTTTCCAAGTGTTTGTCGCTAGCGTATAGAGATAGTAGTGATTTTTATATTTATATTCCTGTATTTGTAACTGTGAATTCATTTATTCTAAGCAGCTTTTTAAAAGGATTACATTGTCTGTGAATAAAACACTTTTATTTATTCCTGTCCAATTTCTATGCCCATCACCACCTTTTTTTTTTTTTTTTTTTGCCTTACTGCATGATAGGACCTTCAGTAAGATGTCAAATAGAAACGATGAAAACAGACACATTTTCACCTAATTTCCAGTCTTAAAAAGAAACTAGTTCAGTCTTTCACCATTCAGTATGACGTTAACATAAATGCTTTTTACCATCTTAAGGAAATTCCTTTCTACTCTTAGTTTGCTGACATTTTTTACCAATAATCAGTTCAGTTCAGTTCAGTTCAGTCACTCAGTCGTGTCTGACTCTTTGCGACCTCATGAACTGCAGCACACCAGGCCTCCCTGTCCATCACCAACTCCCGGAGTCCACCCAAACCCATGTCCATTGAGTTGGTGATGCCATCCAACCATCTCATCCTCTGTCATCCCCTTCTCCTCCTGCCCTCAATCTTTCCCAGCACCAGGGTCTTTTCCAATGAGTCAGCTCTCTGCATCAGGTGGCCAAGTATTGGAGTTTCAGCTTCAACATCAGTCCTTTCAATGAACACCCTGGACTGATCTCCTTTAGGATGGACTGGTTGGATCTCCTTGCAGTCCAAGGGACTCTCAAGAGTCTTCTCCAACACCACAGTTCAAAAGCATCAATTCCTCGGCACTCAGCTTTCTTTATAGTCCAACTCTCACATCCATACATGACCACAGGAAAAACCATAGCCTTGACTAGATGGACCTTTGTGGGCAAAGTAATGTCTCTGCTTTTGAATATGCTATCTAGGTTGATCATAACTTTCCTTCCAAGGAGTAAGCGTCTTTTAATTTCATGGCTGCAATCACCATGTGCAGTGATTTTGGAGCCCAGAAAAATAAAGTCAGCCACTGTTTCCACTGTTTCCCCATCTATTTGCCATGAAGTGATGGGATCAGATGCCATAATCTTAGTTTTCTGAATGTTGAGCTTTAAGCCAACTTTTTCACTCTCCTCTTTCACTTTCATCAAAGGTTTTTAGTTCCTCTTCACTTTCTGCCATAAGGGTGGTGTAATCTGCATATCTGAGGTTATTGATATTTCTCCTGGCAATCTTGATACCAGCTTGTGCTTCTTCCAGCCCAGCGTTTCTCATGATGTATTCTGCATATAAGTTAAATAAGCAGGTTGACAATACACTGCCTTGATGTACTCCTTTTCCTATTTGGAACTAGTCTGTTGTTCCATGTCCAGTTCTAATTGTTGCTTCCTGACCTGCATACAGATTTCTCAAGAGGCCGGTCAGGTGGTCTGGTATTCCTGTCTCTTTCAGAATTTTCCACAGTTTATTGTTGTGATCCACAGAGTCAAAGACTTTGGCATAGTCAATAAAGCAGAAATAGATGTTTTTCTGGAACTCTCTTGCTTTTTCCATGATCCAGCGGATGTTGGCAATTTGATCTTTGGTTCCTCTGCCTTTGCTAAATCCAGCTTGAACATCTGGAAGTTCACGGTTCATGTATTGCTGAAGCCTGGCTTGGAGAATTTTAAGCATCACTTTACTAGCATGTGAGATGAGTGCAATTGTGCAATAGTCTGAGCATTTTTTGGCATTGCCCTTCCTTGGGATTGGAATGAAAACTGACCTTTTCCAGTCCTGTGGCCACTGCTGAGTTTTCCAAATTTGCTGGCATATTGAGTGCAGCACTTTTACAGCATCATCTTTCAGGATTTGAAATAGCTCAATAGGAATTCCATCACCTCCACTAGCTTTGTTTGTAGTGATGCTTTCTAAGGCCCACTTGACTTCACATTCCAGGATGTCTGGCTCTAGGTGAGTGATCACACCATCATGATTATCTTGGTTGTGAAGATCTTTTTTGTATAGTTCTGTGTATTCTTGCCACCTCTTCTTAATATCTTCTGCTTCTGTTAGGTCCATACCATTTCTGTCCTTTATTGAGCCCATCTTTGCATGAAATGTTCCCTGGTATCGCTAATTTTCTTGAAGAGATCTCTAGTCTTTCCCATTCTGTTGTTTTCCTCTATTTCTTTGCATTGATCGCTGAGGAAGGCTTTCTTATCTCTTCTTGCTATTCTTTGGAACTCTGCATTCAGATGCTTATATCTTTCCTTTTCTCCTTTGCTTTTTGCTTCCCTTCTTTTCACAGCTATTTGTAAGGCCTCCTCTGACAGCCATTTTGCTTTTTTGCATTTTTTTTTCTTCGGGATGGTCTTGATTCCTGTCTCCTGTATAATATCATGATCCTCTGTCCATAGTTCATCAGGCATTCTGTCTATCAGATCTAGTCCCTTAAATCCATTTCTCACTTCCACTGTATAGTCATAAGGGATTTGATTTAGGTCATACCAGAATGGTCTAGTGGTTTTCTCCACTTTCTTCAAATTCAGTCTGAATTTGGCAATAAGGTGTTCATGATCTGAGCCTCAGTCAGCTCCCAGTCTTGTTTTTGCTGACTGTATAGAGCTTCTCCATCTTTGGCTGCAAAGAATATAATCAATCTGATTTCAGTGCCGACCATCTGGTGATGTCCATTTGTAGGGTCTTCTTTTTTGCTGTTGGAAGAGGGTGTTTGCTATGACCAGTGTGTTCTCTTGGCAGAACTCTATTAGCCTTTGCCCTGCTTCATTCTGTACTCCAAGGCCAAATTTGCCTGTTAATCCAGGTGTTTCTTGACTTCCTACTTTTGCATTCCAGGTCGCTATAATAAAAAGGACATATTTTTGGGGTATTAGTTCTAGAAGGTTTTGTAGATCTTCACAGAACTGTTCAACCTCAGCCTCTTTCACGTTACTGATCGGGGCTTAGACTTGGATTACCGTGATATTGAATAGCTTGCCTTGGAAACAGAGATCATTTGCCATTTTTGAGATTGCATCCAAGTACTGCATTTCAGATTCTTTTGTTGACTATGATGGATACTCCATTTCTTCTAAGGGATTCCTGCCCACAGTAGTAGATATAATGGTCATCTGAGTTAAATTCACCCATTCCAGTCCATCTTAGTTCACTGATTCCTAGAATGTTGATGTTCACTCTTGTCATCTCCTGTTTGACCACTTCTAATTTGCCTTGATTCATGGACCTAACATTCCAGGTTCCTATGCAATATTGCTCTTTACAACATTGAACCTTGCTTCCATCACCAGTCCAATCCACAACTGGGTGTTGTTTTTTCTTTGGCTCCATCCCTTCCTTCTTTCTGGAGTTATTTCTCCACTGATCTCCAGTAACATATTGGGCAACCACCGACCTGGGGAGTTCCTCTTTCAGTGACCTATCTTTTTGACTTTTCATACTGTTCATGGGGTTGTCAACGCAAGAATATTTAAGTGGTTTGCCATTCCCTTCTCCAGTGGACCACATTCTGTCAGACCTCTCCACCATGACCTGTCTGTCTTGGGTGGCCCCACACGGCATGGCTTAGTTTCATTGAGTTAGACAAGGCTGTGGTCCATGTAATCAGTACCAATAATAGGTACTGAATTTTATCAAATGCTACTGCTGCATTATTGAGATAAACATATTGTTCTCATGTATCTGCTAATATGATGAATTGCCTTGATTTATTTTAAAATGTTAAAATTTTGTATTTTGCACAAGCCCAGTTGCTTATGTATATTCTATTTTTTATATATTATTGGTTTCTATTTGGTGATATCTTGGTTAAGATTTTGCATCTATGTTCTTGAGGGATGTTGCTCTCTAGGGATACTGAACTTTTTTCTTTCCTGTTCCTTTTTTTTCTCTTTAATTAATGTTTTTGTCCAGTTTAGCATAAGGATAATGCTGGCTTCAAAAACAGTAAGTTGGAAATGATTCTCTCTCCACCTGTGTTTTCTTAAAGTGTTTGTGTAAGATTAATAATGTCTCTCCATTAAATGTTTAATAGAATTCACCAGTGAATTCACCATCCGAGAAGGTTTTTCTTTTTTCCTCAGGTTTTGTTGAGGTATAATTAAAATACAACTCTGTAAAATTTAATGTGTGTAGACTAATGGTTTGACTTACATCCATCATGAAATGATGACTACAAGGAGTTTGGTGTACATCTATTATCTCATATAGACACAAAATAAAAAATACCTTTTCTTGTAGTGAGAACTCAGGATTTACTTTCTAACAACTTTCATATATAACAGCAATGTTAATTATATCAACCACATTGTACATTACATATATAGTACTTATTTCTTTTGTAACTGGAAGTTTGTAACTTTGACCTTCTTCATCACCACACAAAGACATTAGATTGCTGTTGACTATATTCACCACACTGGACATTTTACCACTTGATTCATTTATTTTGTAACTGCAAGTTTGCACCCCTTAATTTCCCTCAGTCATTTCACTCATCCCCTTAACCCTCTCCCCTCTGGCAAACACTTATTGGTTCCCTATATCTGTGACTCTGCTTCTGTTTCATTATGTTTGTTCATTTGCTTTGCTTTTGTTCATCTGGTTTTTTCTTTTAAGTACCACATATAAGTAAAATCACATGGTATTTGTCATTCTCTGTCTGACTTATTTCACTTAGCGTAACACCCTCTATGTTTTTACAAGTGAAAATATTTCATTCCTTTTTATGGCTTAGTAATATTTCATCATACCCCCCTACCCCGGCTTTATCCATTCATCATGGGCACTTAGGTTGCTTCTATATCTTGGCTATTGAAAATAAGGCTGCAATGAACATAGGGATGTACATATCTTTTTGAATTAGTGTATTTGTTTTCCTTGGAAAAATACTTGTAAGTGGAATTGCTGGATATGGTACTTTTATTTTTAATTTTTTGAAGAATGTCAATAGTTCTGAAGAATTTCAAGTGTAAACCATTTTACATTCCCACCATGTGAGCATGAGGATTCATTCCCATTTCTTCAAATCCTTGCCAGCACTTATTTGTTGTCATTTGATAATAGCCATTCTGACATGAGTGATATCTCATTTTTGTTTTGATCTGCATTTCTTTGATGATTAGTGATACTGAACATCTTTTCATGTGTCTGTTGACCAACAGTGTGTCTTCTATGGAAAAATGTCTATGCAGGTGCACTGTCCATTTTTCATTCAAGTTGTTCGCTGGTTTTTCTTTTTTTGGATGCTGAGTTGTATATTTGTATATTTTGTATATTGTATATTTCAGATACTAATTCCTTATCAGATATATAGTTTGCAAACATCTTCTCTTTCAGTAGGCAGCCTTTTTGTTTTGTGAAAAACCTTTTTAGTGTGGTATAGTTCTACTTGTTTACTTTTGCTTTTGCTGCTCTTGCCTGAGGAACCATATCCAAAAAAGTACTGCTAAGACAAATGTCAAAGGGTACTGCCTATGTTTTCTTCCAGGAGTTTTATCATTTTGGGTTTTACATTTAAGTCTTTAATTCATTTTGATTTTATTTTTTAATATGGTTTGAGACAGTTGTACAGTTTAATTCTTTTGCATATAGCTGTCTAGTTTTCTCAATACCATTTATTGAAGAGGCCGTCTTAACCCACTGTATACTCATCTCCTCTGCTATAGGCCAATTGACCATATAACTGTGAGATCATTTCTGGGTTCTCTGCTGCTGCTGCTGCTAAGTCGCTTCAGTTGTGTCCAACTCTTTGTGACCCCATAGACGGCAGCCCACCAGGCTCCCCTGTCCCTGGGATTCTCCAGGCAAGAACACTGGAGTGGGTTGCCATTTCCTTCTCCAATGCATAAAACTGAAAAGTGAAAGTGAAGTCGCTCAGTTGTGTCCAACTCTTAGCGTGCAGCCCACCAGGCTCCTCCGTCCATGGGATTTTCCAGGCAAGAGTGCTGGTCTGGGTTCTCTATTCTGTTCCAATTATCTGTGTTTTTATTTTTGTGCCATAAACCATAAATCAAAACCATACTGTTTTGATTACTGTAGCTCTGTAGTGTAGTTTGAAACCAGAGCATGTGATTTCTTCACCTTTGTTCTTCTTTCTCAAGATTGCTTTGCCTATTTGGAGTCTTTTGCATTTCCACACAAATTTTAGAATTCTTTATTCTAATTTTGTGAAAAATGTCATTGGTATTCTAATAGGGATTGCATGGAATATGTAGATTACTGTGTATAGAATGGTCATTTTAATAATATTAATTCTTCCAATCCATGGGCATAACTATTTATGTCATCTTAAATTTTTTCCATCAGTACCTCACAGTTTTCTGAGTAGGTTTTGGGAAGGTTTTTAATTATGAGTTCAATTTTTTAAGATATTAGGCCATCTGGATTTTATAATTTTTCTTGTATCATTTTTTGCAATTTGTAATTTTTAATGAATTTATTAATTCATTTGTTTTACATTAATTGACATAGGTTGTTCATCATATATCCTTATTATCCCTTTAGTGTCTGTAGGATTTGTAGTCACATCCTCTCTTTCATTCCTGATATTTACATTGGCTGCTTTTAAGATTTCCTCTTTATCACTGGTTTTCAGCAAAGTAATTAAGGATCGTCTAAATCTTTTGCTTGGCATTCTTTGAGCTTCTTGGATTTGTAGGCTTATAGTTTTCATCAAAATTGGTAAATTTTCACCTCTTATTTCTTCAAATATTGTTTTCTCACTCCCCATCCTCCAACCATAACTTCTTTGATGGGCTCAAATTTACATATTTCTAAAGTTTCTGATATTCTCACATAGGTCATGGAGGCTCTGTTTATTTAATTTTCAGACTTTTTTCTCTCTGAGATTTGGTCTGGATGGTATCTACTGCTAGGTTTTCAAGTTGTTTAATTTACAGTTTATTTACAGTCAATTTACAGTTAACCCTACCCATTGTATTTTCTATCTTATATATTGTGTTTTTATCTAGAAGTTCCATTTGATTTTTTAAAAATATCTTCTCTTTCTCTATTTTATTTGTTAAGGGTTAGTGGTATAAAAGATATATTCACAATCCCAATCATGGGAAGATGGTTTCTAAACTCAACATAGTAATTTGAATAGTAGCTGTGTAGCGGAAATTGTCCATATATAGCAGAAAGTGAACAGGAACAAAAGAGCCTCTTGAAAGTGAAAGAGGAGAGTGAAAAAGCTGGCTTAAAACTCAACATTCAAAACACTAACGCCATGGCATCCAGTTCCATCACTTCATGGCAAATAGATGGGGAAACAGTGGAAACAATGAGAGCCTTTATTTTCTTGGGCTCTAAAATCACTGCAGATGGTGACTGAAGCCATGAATTTAAAAGATGCTTGTACCTTGGAAGAAAAGTTATGACCAACCTAGACAGCATATTAAAAAACAGAGACACTACTTTGCCAACAGAGGTCCATCTAGTCAAAGCTATGGTTTTTTTCCAATAGCCATGTATGGATGTGAGAGTTGGACCATAAAGAAAGCTGAGTGCCAAAGAATCGATGCTTTCAAATTGTGGTGTTGGAGAAGACTCTTGAGAGTCCCTTGGACTGCAAGGAGATCAAACCAGTCAATCCTAACGGAAATCAGTTCTGAATATTCATTGGAAGGACTGATGCTGAAGCTCCAATACTTTGGCCACCTGATGGGAAGAACTGACTCATTGAAAAACACCCTGATGCTGGGCAAGATTGAAGGCAGAAGGAGAAGGGGACGACAGAGGATGAGATGGTTGGATGGCATCACCAACTTGATGGACATGAGTTTGAGCAAGCTCTGGGAGTTGGTGATGGGCAGGGAAGCCTGGCATGTCGTAGTCTATGAGGTTGCAGAGAGTTGGACACCACTGAGTGACTGAACTGGAGTGGAAATTGAGGAGCCACCTTATGTATGTTTGAAAGGAGCCTGATCTCTGTATCAGTAAAGGCACAGTGCCAATGCAAATAATAAAATGAAAAAAAATCCAGAAAGTCACTAGGTATAACGGATAAAAGATAGACTTTAGAGTCAGATAGACCTAGACTTATACCATTAATTCTGCCATTTGTGTAATCCTTAACAGTTTCCTTATCTGAATAATAGAAATAATCACTTCTTAATATGGTTGTTAAGATTAAATGCTATAATATGTCACAAATTCAGTGCCTGTCATATATCAAGAACTCAATAAAAGCTCATTCTTATTATTTTATTATTATTCATAAACCCATACAAATAATTTTCATCACAAGAAAAATTTTATTCTTCTTGTTTTACATTTAAACCATTTGTCTACATTTTGAACTCATAGAATAGGACCCTGTCACTATACTTTGTGCTGCTTCAGGTGATAATCAAACTTTAAAAATTGACCAAAAAACCCAAAACATCTCTCAGAGAGTATTTGGACACTTGTCACTTGCATGGATTGCTGGGAAAACCCCCTTTCAAAAAGCAGGCACTCCAACACATACGTCAAGAGTGCTGGCTAAGGACTACAATTAGAACACTGTCCATTTCTTAAACCAAGATGGTTTCTATTTTCAATGTTTTAATTATTGAAATAGGATCTGTACCAGACCAGATGTGTCTTCTGCTGGGTAATCTTGGAGTGAGATTTCTCTATAATCAGGGTGACCAGACATCTCAGTTTGCCTAGAACTGTTCCTATTTATACCTGTCACTCAGAATAATTATTAATAATGCTCCCTTTCATTCCCAAAAGTGTTTGGATAGTTAATTACACAGTCACTCTATCTATAATTATCTTTTAACAACAATATTCAGCAACTCATTTGTTAGATGCCGTAAGTACTACTGTGCTCCTGTTACTCTTAAAGCTGACCATGTGTTAATACCTATATTAACAACTGGGATGTGAGAAATACCACCTGGTAAAGCAAATTATTTTACTCCAAGCTCATTGTGAATTTAGAGAAAACACATTGCAAATCTATTTGAAAATGAAAGAGGAGAAATAGATCTTAGCAGTACTGCCAAAGAGAATGTTTATAGGATAAGGAAATACAGAAGGGTTTCTTAGATTGGAAAGTTAATATTTCCAAAACTTTCTGCCCACTATTAATCCCCAACTGCTAATGTGGCTATTGTAAGGTACTTCTAAAGGGTTGAAGGTGGATGAGTGGCAGTTTATGGGTGGAGAAGTAATCAAAATGTAAATGGAGATAGACAGATATATATAATTAGAAAACAATTATTCAATATAGTATTATATATAATTTTACATTCTAAGAATAAAAATACCCACTGTTTTCTTAAATCAAAGCAAGTAAGGTTTAACTAAAACCTCTACTGGCAAGGCAAAGAGATTTGCAAATTGGGCTGAATTTTATCAGATTCTTGAGGGAGGGGATACATGGTTTTTTTTGTTTTCAATTTTTTATAGTGAAATAAATAACCAAGAGTCTATAAAAACTATAAATTAAAATTTTTAAATAATAAAATGAATAAAAGATGTGCCCACTATCTAGTTTAGGAAAACAGACCTTCTGATGTCCCTTCCCAGTTGTATCTTCTCCCTCTTCCACCTCCAAAAGGTAACTTCAATTTTAAAACTTTGTGAATCTCTTTTGCCACCTAGATCTATGTGAGTGAGTGAGTGAAGTTGCTCAGTCATGTCCAGCTCTTTGCAATCCCATGGACTGTAGCTTACCAGGCTCCTCCATCCATGAAATTTTCCAGGCAAGAGTATTGGAGTGGGTTGCCGTTTCCTTCTCCAGGGCATCTTCCTCACCCAAGGATTGAACCCAGGTCTCCCGCACTGCAGGCAAAGCTTTACCGTCTGAGCCACCAGGGAAGCCAACCTAAATCTATAGTTCCGTGCCAGGGTCCAGCCCCGGCTGATCCAGGGTATTTGAAGCGGGGACGGCGTCGGCAAGGATCAGGATACAATAGTTTCAATTATATATTAATTAGAGATGTAAAGAGTAATAGAATGAGGATAGCTCAGTAGGAAAATTCAGTGGAGAAAAGAGGCTGGGTAGCTTGGTTTACGCGGGAGACCAATAAAACTTCAAGACAAGAAGTTTGCACCACTTACACAGGCCGCAAGCGTCCTTCCGTTCTCCCGAAGGAGAGGAGACACTGAGGCCTCCCTGGTCGGATCTTAGAAGCCCAGGCATAATTAGTAAGCATGGCGGGTTCCACGCTCCAGATGGAGACTCAGCCAGAGTGAGAGAGAGAGCGACATGGGGAGACCAGTATTTCGAGAAACTGATCCCAATTCTTTATTTTCCATGGTCTACTTTTATACACTGAGATGTTATGCAAAAGTCACGCGGAGTCAGCAGTCCTGACTTTTATCAAAGTCAGGTGCTTCATACAAATGTATACAGAGGTCTTAGGGGTGTTACATCATCTTCTGGCCAGGGGGCCTGCTGATAATTTATGACTCTCTCCTTGTGACAGCGGTCAGTCAACCAGGACACTTATTTCTCCAGGGGTGATTATTCTTAAAACAGACGCCACCCAAATAAAGTTACATTCCTATAGGGTGAGGGTATAGTGGGTTTTAGTTAAGGAAAGAATTTACTTAGCCTAAGGTCTAACATGATTAGTATCAAAGGTTAATACTTATTTCTTCTATATATTCATTAATGTGTGTAAGGGCAGGGGATATGGAGACTTAGCAACAAACATTGGCTCAACAAATGAAAAACCCTTCACCAATACAATTTCTAATCAGCCCACTATACTTATAGTTTTCTAAGGAACCTGTTTTTAGAAGGTTTAAAGCATCTCATGCCTCTCATGGTTGGGAGGCTGTGAGGAATCACCTGTGGCTGGACGAGCCTGTCAGGCAGGCCAGAGAACTTTCAGAGGAGTTTGTAGGTTAAAACACTCTTGTCACGCCCAGGAGTTTTTATTAACTGGAGCTCTAGGTTAACTCCTTCTCCGAAAGAGGTGGTAGGGGACAGCCCCCCATAAAGTCAGAGGTGTAGGTGGGAGCACAAAGTAGTAAAGCAGGCAGGCTCTGGTTATGGGGGTAGATGCCCCCAGGATTTCCAGGGGGACTCCTGAGGCTCGATCCCGCCTTTGCGTATGTCGAGCCTCCTTCCTCATGACCTTTGCCACGGGTGGAGTACCTCACTCTGGCCCCCAAAAGTTCCGCAAATAATACGTTGCTAGGTGTTGCCTGATGTTTGAACATCAACAGAATCATAATGCATACATTCTATGGTTTGCTTCTGTTGCTCAAAAAATAATTGCTTTTGAGATTCATCCTTGTCAATCCTGTTAGCTTTAATTAGCTTCTTATTGCTATATCATAATTCATCATAAGATTATATTAAAATTGGTCAAAGCAATTGTTGGTGAATATTTGGATAGATTGGGAATTTTTGCTTAGGAATAATACTCTGTGTGCATTCTTATAAATTTCTTTTGGGCATGAGTGTAAGAATTTCTCTAGAGTACACATCTTAGAATGTAATTCCTGGTTACAGGTTATATGTAACTTTGTTAAGAAATGTCAAATTTGACTAAAATCACTGAGCCAACTAAATGATACCCTCCCTCCAATAGATGTGGATGCTTGTTGTTCTGTATCTTTTCCAATAATTATTCTTCATAGATTTTTTTCATTTTTTCCAATCTGGTAGATGCAAAATCATGTTATGGTGGTGTTCAGTTGTTCAGTTGTGTCCAACTCTTTGCGACACCATGGACTATAGCATGCCAGGCTTCCGTGTCCTTCACCATCACCTGGAGCTTGCTCAAACTTGCATGCATTGAGTAGGTGATGCCATCCAACCATCTTGCCCTCTGCTGTCCCCATCTCCTCCTGCCCTCAATCTTTCCCAGCATCAGGGTCTTTTCAAATGAGTCAGCTTTTCGCATCAACTGGCCAAAGTATTGGAGTTTCAGCTTCAGCATCAGTCCTTCCAATGAACACCCAGGATTGATCTCCTTTAGGATGGACTGGTTGGATCTCCTTGCAGTCCAAGGGACTCAAGAGTCTTGTCCAACACCACAGTTCAAAAGCATGAATTCTTCAGTGCTCAGCCTTCTTTGTGGTCCAACTGTTATATCCGTACATGACTACTAGAAAAACCATAGCTTTGAGTATATGGACCTTTTTCAGCAAAGTAATGTCTCTGCTTTAGGTTAGGGTTGGGTTAGCATTAAAGCTATATTTCAGTTTTAATTTGCATTTCCTCGATTACTAATGAAACTGTGATTTTAAAATTTCATTTTTAGCATATTGTTTACTGTATATGAGATGTCCATTCATGTTTTTGCTTGTATTTGTATTAAGATGTCTCCTATTTATTGATTTGTAAGAGGGGCCTTGTATGTTTTGGACACTAACATTTCACTGGTTATATGCATTGGAAATATTTTCTCCTATTTTGTGATGATTTTTCACTTTCTTTATGATGTCCTTTGATGACCATAAATCCTTAATTTTAAGGCAGTGAAAGTTAACAATAGCTTTCTTTATGACTATGACTTTTTAAATTAAGAAATCTGGGATCATAAAGACATTTTTCTACATGTTTTTCCAACATGTTCATAGTTTTTTCCTTTCACATTTAAGTATTCAATCCAACTGAAATTGATTTTTCTGTATGTTGATATATAAGTTATACTTCAATACATTCATTTTTTCCCCTAATACAGTTATATAATTGCTTCAACAGCGTTTATTGAAAAGCCCATTCTTTACTGTTATGCAATACTTTCTCTGTCATATTTGGATCATTCTATTTTGGGGCACACTATATTTTGTTACATTGGCCTATTAGTATATCTCTGCATTAACTACATACTGCCTTAAAACTTTATGATTAGATTTGACATAGTAGAACAAGTTCTTCACTATTGACTGTTTTGAGGTCTTTACTCTTCCATGAAAATTTCAGAATTAGATTGTCACAGTCCATGAAAAGCTCTGTTGGGAATATTTTATTGGAATAGCATTAAAATATATGATTTTTAAAATTAATTTGAGTTTTATTACTAAAGAACATATTCTCTTCCTCCACTAAGTTTTATGAATTTCTACAAAAGAGGCTTATGTATATTTTATGAGATTTTTTCCCCCTCAGTATTTTATATTTTTATTGTTATTTAATTACTATCTTTATTGTTAAATTTTAATTTCTTAACTTCCAATTGCCATTGCAGAGACACAGAATTCACTTATTCATGTTTGCAATTTGGTCTGATGCCAAGCAAACTAGTTAATTCTTAACAATTAAAATAGTATACTTGTAATTTATATGTAATTTAGGTGGAGCCCTTTCTATACAATCATCATAGTTGCAAATAATAACAGTGTTGTATCATTCTTTCCACACTCCATATACCTTTTAAATCTTTTTCTACTGCTGCCTGGTACCTCCTGTAAGAAAATGGGAGTGGTTTCTCTTGAGGGTGAGGTCCGAGGAGGTCCCAACTTTCATTCCCTCATAGAAACAACATTTTAATAACTACTCATGAGTGAAAATAGCTCTGAGAGAGCTCCAGAATGTGATTAAGAACAACTCAGTGTAGCACAATCACTGAGGACGGTTGCGAAGAAAACTGTAAGAAGCAATTTATCTGCATCAACCATTCCCCTGAGGGATCCTGTGGACCACGATTCCCCTTCTTGGGATAAAAAGAAAGGAGGAGGATCCCAGCAGCTTTGCCACTGAGGACACAGCAGCTCTTGTCATGGCCACAGACACCCATAGCTTTTGCCAGTCAGGATCCCTGCAGTCTTTTCATGGCTCGATAGCTCATTTCTTTTTAGTGATGAATACCATTCTGTTTTACTAGATGTATCACAGTATATTCATCCATTAACTAACTGAAGGACACATTACTTCTATGTTTTGGCAATTATGAATAAAGCTGCTGTAAACATTCATATGCAGGTTTTTTATGTGGACACAGTTTTCGACTCATTTGGGTAAACACTAAGGAGAATGATCACTGAGTTGTATGGTAAGAATATGTTTAAATTTATTTAAAAACTTCTAAATTGTCTTCCAAGCTGGCTGTACCATTTTTCATTCCCATCGGCAATGAATGACTATTCCTGTTGTTCCAACACCCTCATCAGTGTTCGTTGTTGTCAGTATTGTAGATTTTGGCCATTCTAAGAGGAGCGTTGGGGTATCTTTTTGTTGTTTTAATTTTCAATTCCCTAATGACATATGTTGAGCAGATTTTCACATGCTTTACTTACCATTTATATAGTAATATTTTCTTTGGTCAAGTTATTTGTTATTTTGTCCATTTTTCAAAATCCAGTTGTTTTTTTTTTTCTTGCTGTTGAGTTTTAACATTTCTTGGTACATTTTGGGTAACAGTTCTTCAACCTTGAAGACAAGTCTGTGGCTTGCTTTCTCATTCTCTTGATAGTGTCTTTCACACAGCAGAAGCTTCTAATTCTAATATGGTTCTGCTTATTAATTACTCCTTTCATGAATAATATTTCTGGTTTTATATTTAAAAAGTCATTGCTATTCATAAGGTTACCTAGATTTTCTCCTATGTTATCTTCTAGGAACTTTATAATTTTGTATTTCACTTTTATATCCATGGGCCTCTCTGAGTTAATTTTGTGAGGTATAAGGTTGGTTTCTAGATTGATTGATTTATTTTTTGCATATGTATGCCCAGTGGATCTAGCACCATAGATTGCTCAACCAAAGATAAGGGAGAGATGACCTGAACCAAAGCCACTGGAGGAATCAATTATAGACACAAATGAAGAGAGGGACTAAAATCGAGGACAAAGGCAACCAAATCACGAGAGGTGATGAAACTGGAGGACAGTCTGAGGAAAAGTACATCAATTTATGAGGATGGAAAAGGAAGAACAGATCCAGATGGAATTGGCTTCAGAAGTAGAGAATGTGAAGTATGTGTGTGGTGCATATGTATATCTGTATGTGTGCATGTGTATGCACACATGCCAGCTCATTTTAAGGAAAATTGAAAGACTTCTCAACTCTCATCCTTGTCCCTCTCATGTGTTGTTTAATGTTTTCTTTCAGAATTGTTAATAGTTTTATTTTTTCCCCATTTTCATGAACTGCTGAGTGTGAAAGATGAGGTTTACACACCCTCATTTTCTCCAAGGAGTGAGTAACTACTAAATTTTATCCCCAAAGAAATAGTAAAATATAAACTTTATTTCCTTACTTATGACTAGAGACCTACAGAGATTTCCTAATTTTCATCCTCAAATAATAAGACGACAGTTCACCTAAATGTAGGCAGATAACATTAAAGTATTCAATGACTACTATAGTCCTGCTGCTGCTGCTGCTGCTGTCGCTTCAGTCGTGTCCGACTCTGTGCGACCCCATAGACGGCAGCCCAACAGGCTCCCCCATTCCTGGGATTCTCCAGGCAAGAACACTGGAGTGGGTTGCCATTTCCTTCTCAATGCGTGAAAGTGAAAAGTGAAAGTGAAGTCGCTGTCATGTCCGACTCAGCGACCCCATGGACTGCAGCCCACCAGGCTCCTCCATCCACAGGATTTTCCAGGCAAGAGTACTGGAGTGGGGTGCCATTGCCTTCTACTATAGCCCTAAACTTTACTAAATGGCAAGTGACGGGAGTCTGGGCTTAATCAGTACTCTGTCCTAAGTGAGAAGATAAAGTTTCTAGATTTTTTTGTTTACATAAAAGGATTTGGTACCAACTGTTCCCTGTATTCAAATGATCTTAATGTTCTAGAGATGTCTGGCACATAGGAATGAGAGTTTACAGGTGAAACCATGAACTTGTCTCTCTGGAACAGGTAGCAGGTAGAACAAATATTGATTGCTATGGCCAGTTAAACAGAATATAAATTAGTAGCACTTTAGATCTCACACTAACTAATCTGATGATCCTGGGGCCAATGAATGGGCTATCGCCTTCTTAAATTTGATAGTGAGTTGGGGATGTATTTATGTGGCTTGCAGTTAACTCTGAGTATGGCTAAAATCTCTCTAAGTGTTCTGCTGAGGAGATTCCAGGAATTTCACTACCACCCACTGTTTCTCCCCACCCAGTGTCATGAGAGGAAGGTACAGAACAAAAGCTTTAGCACTAGACAAGTACATTCTGTGGTGCCTTGTACAGAAAGTGTAAGTGTGGTGGAGACAAAATACAGTTTGAAACATACAAAATCTGATGTTCTGAATATCAGACATCTAAAGGATAAAGATTCCAGTTTGACACCAAGTTGAAACGGAAGTTCTTGCCTGTCACAAATATTTGATAATTCAAAGTATACAATTACAAACCCATCATACAATAATATTCTTTGTCATATAACTCCTATATAAAATCAAAAAAACTTCTGCTATCAATAGGAAAATCATAACAGAAACACTAAAGTCATACCAAGATTAGTTCATTAAGATGAGATGATAAATTTTGAATAGAAGTAATAAATAGGCTCTTGGAGTGCTTAATAATATAGCTAGTCAAGAAGAGTGGATTATATGAAGACATTTGAAAAATATTTAGATATCTTCCTATCATCACATAAAATACTGATGGTGGTGAAGATAACTTCAGGGAGGACACTGATGACAAACCAGCTAATGAGAGTTGTCAACTTCATGGCTATTTAAAATTTATCACTGAACAATAAAAAGTGAAATGCTCTGAAATATTACACTGCAGATATTAAGGACGATTGATGAAGGTTTCCCTAAACATGATAATAATCCTAAACACCTACTTATTACTACTAATAAGTTGTAAAGCAGAAAGAAATACTAGCAAATTATTACTAACTTTTTAAAAACATTTAATCTTTTCATGTGTTTGTTAGCCATCTGTATGTATTCTTTGGAGAAATGTCTGTTTAGTTCTTTGGCCCATTTTTTGATTCAGTTCAGTTCAGTCACTCAGTCATGTCCGACTCTTTGCGACCCCATGAGCTGCAGCATTCCAGGCCTCCTTGTCCAACACCAACTCCCAGAGCCCACCCAAACTCATGTCCATTGAGTCGGTGATGCCATCCAACTCTCTCATCCTCTGTCATCCCCTTCTCCTCCTGCCCTCAATCTTACCCAGCATCAGGGTCTTTTCCAATGAGTCAGCTCTTCACATCAGGTGGCCAAAGTATTGGAGTTTCAGCTTCTATATCAAACATTCCAATGAACACCCAGGACTGATATCCTTTAGGATGGACTGGTTGGATGTCCTTGCAGTCCAAGGGACTCTCAAGAGTCTTCTCCAACACCACAGTTCAAAAGCATCAATTCTTCGTCACTCAGCTTTATTTTTTGATTGGGTCAATTATTTTTTTGGAATTTAGCTGCAGGAGCTGCTTGTATATTTTTTAGATTAACGCTTTGTCAGTTGCTTCATTTGCTATTATTTTCTCCCATTCTGAAGGCTGTCTTCCACCTTGCTTACAGTTTCCTTCATTGTGCAAAAGCTTTTAAGTTTAATTAGGTCCCATTTGTTTATTTTTGCTTTTATTTCCTTTACTCTGGGAGGTGGGTCATAGAGGCTCCTGCTGTGATTTATGTCAGAGAGTGTTTTGCCTATGTTTTCCTCTAGGAGTTTTATAGTTTCTGGTCTTACCTTTAGATCTTTAATCCATTTTGAGTTTATTTTTGTGTATGGTGTTAGAAAGTGTTCTAGTTTCATTCTTTTACAAGTGGTTGACCAGTTTTCCCAGCACCACTTGTTAAAGAGATTGTCTTTTCTCCATTGTATATTCTTGCCTCCTTTGTCAAAGATAAGGTATCCATAGGTGTGTGGATTTATCTCTGGACTTTCTATTTTGTCCATTGATTTATATTTCTGTCTTTGTGCTAGTACCATAATGTCTTAATGACTGTAGCTTTGTAGTATAGTCTGAAGTAAAATAGCTTGATTCCTCCAGTTTGATCCTTCTTCATCAAGATTGTCTTGGCTATTTGAGGTTTTTTCTATTTCCATAAAAACTGTGAAATTATTTGTTCTAGTTCTCTGAAAAATACCATTGGTAGGTTGATAGGGATTGCACCGAATCTATAGATTGCTTTGGGTAGTATACTCATTTTCACTATATTGGTTCTTCCGATCCATGAACATGGTATATTTCTCCATCTATTTGTGTCATCTTTGATTTCTTTCACCAGTGTTTTATAGTTTTCTATATAAAGGTCTTTTGTTTCTTTAGGTAGATTTATTCCTAAGTATTTTATTCTTTTCATCTCAACAGTGAATGGAATTGTTTCCTTATTTTCTCTTTCTTTCTATTTTCTCATTGTTAGGGTATAGGAATACAAGGGATTTTTCTGTGTTAATTTTATATCCTGTAACTTTACTATATTCATTGATTAGCTCTAGTAATTTTCTGGTGCAGTCTTTAGGGCTTTCTGTGTAGAGGATCATTTCTTCTGCAAACAGTGAGTTTTACTTCTTTTCCAATCTGGATTCCTTTTATTTCTTTTTCTTTTCTGATTGCTGTGGCTAAAACTTCCAAAACTATGTTGAATAGTAGTGGTGTGAGTGGGCACCCTTGTCTTATTCCTGACTTTCAGGACATGCTTTCAACTTTTTACCATTGAGGATAATGTTTGCTGTGGGTTTATCAAAATGGGCCAAAGAACTGAACAGATATTTCTCCAAAGAAGACATACAGATGGCTAACAAACACATGAAAAGATGCTCAACATCACTTATTATCAGAGAAATGCAGATTAAAACTGCAATGAGGTACCATTTCACAGCAGTCAGAATGGCTGCTATCAAATGTCGACAAACAATAAATGCTGGAAGGGGTGTGGAGAAAAGGGAAACCTCTTATACTGTTAGAGGGACTGCAAACTAGTATAGCCACTATGGAGAACAGTGTGGTGATTCCTTAAAATACTGGAAATAGAACTCCCATATGACCCAGCAATCCCACTGCTGGGCATACACACTGAGGAAACCAGAATTGAAAGAGACATGTGTACCCCAATGTTCATCACAGCACAGTTTACAATAGATAGGACATGGAAGCAACCTAGATGTCCATCAGCAGACGAATGGATAAGAAAGCTGTGGTACATATACACAATGGAATATTACTCAGCCATTAAAAAGAATGCACTTGAATCAGTTCTAATGAGGTGGATGAAACTGGAACCTAAACACAGAGTGAAGTAAGTCAGAAAGAGAAATACCAATACAGTATACTAACGCATACATAAGGAATTTAGAAAGATGGTAATGATGACCCTATATGAAAGACAGCAAAAGAGACACAGATGTAAAGAACAGAATTTTGGACTCTGTGGGATAGGGAGGGGGGATGATTTGAGAGAATATCATTGAGACATATATATTAGCATATGTGAAATAGATCGCCAGTCCAGGTCCGATGCATGAGACAGGGTGCTCAGGGCCAGTGCACTGGCATGACCCAGGGGGATAGGATGGGGAGGGAGGAGGGAGGGGTTTCAGGATGGGGGACACATGTACACCCATGGCTGATTCATGTCAATGTATGGCAAAAACCACTACAATATTGTAAAGTAATTAGCCTCCAATTAAATTTTAAAAATTTGATCAATAATGCCAGAGGAAAACTGAATTATCTTTCAATTAATTCTATAGAAAATGAAATTATAAAATTGTTGATAATGGAAGAGATGAGTAAAGAATATGTGGCAAAAAATATGCAGAAATATTAAAAAGCACTATCAAGCAATTAATACAGAAATATGTTATTTTTATGGATTTTGTGATATTTGTGGCAATGACTGGCTTTTTACAAACATGTAATACATTGCTATTCTTTTCTGACTCTAACTACATATACACTTTTGCACCAAATGTTGTACTAAAATTTTTTATTCTTTTTCTTTAAAGGTGCTCTAAAAGTGTTGAAGCTTCAAATGCTCACACAACCTGAACTCTATTCAAATCAATGTCACATAACCACTCATGGGAAAAAAAAAATGAGCTATTAAATTCTCCAGAATCATACCTCTGTTTAAAGCCAAATTTAAGTAGATACAGTGGGAAAGTCATATTGGCCTCTTCTTAACACAATCTGTAAAAATAAATTAGGAAGGTAAGATTATAGCCAGTATTCTAAATCATTGATTTCTCCATTTCTCTCTGACTGGTTGACTTCTTTTAAGTTCACTGGATTTATTGATACAACAAATATTTACCAAATAGCCAAAAGAGTCCAAGAACTTTTGTGCCCAAGGAGTGTGCACACCAATTCTAGCAGGAAAGGAAAATCCGACTTGTGAAATACAGTCAGCAAGTCATCATTAGAGAGGCACAGAGTTTAGGACTTCTCGTGAGGGAAATGTGACCACCAGCAATGGTGATTAGGAAAGTCTTGAGAGGTGCCAATATGATTTACTCATCTCCTACCCCATTGCAGAAGTAATTTAAAGAACTTATAAGGTCCTATCAGTACAACAAAACAGAAAACATTTAAAAGTGGAGTGAAATAAAAAGACAAAAAAAAGGAGAATATAATAAGGAGGCAAGAGACAGGATGAAAGGCTGCAGTTCACAGTGCCCTCCCCACATGTCCCAAGAGGGCCTCAAATGTGGCTCCTGGCTTCCAGGTAAGAAGGTAACTTATTTAGATTAAGCCACGAATGAAGGGTTGGGATCTAGGTTGAATATAATTAAAATGAAATGATGGCAAACCTGAGAATTAAGGGTGTTGCAACTTTTTTTCCACATCAGCTCAAACAGAGATCCTCTCTCTAGCCTGGAGATTAAGTCCTGGGGGACCTGATCATTCTAACAGGCATCTTACTCTAATTAGGCCTTGGCAGTTGTGCTGTACTATAAGTTATACCTTTTGAAGTCTAAATCAACAAAACTCTAAACACATGTGATGTCCGCATAGCTTCCATAATTTAGCTACAAAAATAGAAAAATAACCCCAGCTAATTCAATGCTGCATACACGGAAAGGCTATAGAAAGGGCAGCATCTTATACAATCTAAATAGTATTGTGCTGCCCTTTCAGAACCCTCTTTATATTGCTTTCATATTTAACTGACACATTCACTTTTTTGTATCAGAACATGTTAAGGACATAAAGAGAAACCATAATTTTTAATACAATTCTATGTTCATACCACTGTTATAAATTGTAATAATCACACTATTTTGATGAAAATACATTACACTTTGGGCTTTTCAGAACTACTAGAGCTCCCTATTCAAGCAGATTATTCTGTAAAACTCATGCTATTAATATACCAAATGCTAATTAGCAAGAGTGAATGAAGCAGGGCATTAACAGAATGAAGAAGGGAAAGGCTAATAGAGTTTTGCCAAGAGAACGCACTGGTCATAGCAAACACCCTCTTCCAACAACACAAGAGAAGACTCTACACATGGACATCACCAGATGGTCAACATCAAAATCAGATTGATTATATTCTTTGCAGCCAAAGATGAAGAAGCTCTATACAGTCAGCAAAAACAAAACCGAGAACTGACTGTGGCCCAGATCATGAACCACTTATTGCCAGATTCAGACTTAAAGAGAGAAGGGAAAACCACTAGACCATTCAGGTATAACCTAAATCAAATTCATTAGGATTATACAGTGGAAGTGAGAAATAGATTTAAGGGACCAGATCTGATAGACAGTGCCTGATGAACGATGGACGGAGGTTCATGACATTGTATAGGAGACAGGGAGCAAGATCATACCCAAGAAAAAGAAATGCAAAAAATCAAAATGGCTGTCTGAGGAGGCCTTACAAATAGCTGTGAAAAGAAGAGAAGTGAAAAGCAAAGGAGAAAAGGAAAGATATACCCATTTGAATGCAGAGTTCCAAAAAATAGCAAGGAGAGATAAGAAAGCCTTCCTCAGCGATCAATGCAAAGAAATAGAGGAAAACAACAGAATGGGAAAGACTAGAGATCTCTTCAAGAAAACTAGAGATACCAAGGGAACATTTCATGCAAAGATGGGCTCAATAAAGGACAGAAATGGTAGGGACCTAACAGAAGCAGAAGATATTAAGAAGAGGTGGCAAGAATACACAGAACTGTACAAAAAAGATCTTCATGACCCAGGTAATCACAATGGTGTGATCACTCACCTAGAGCCAGACATCCTGAAATGTGAAGTCAGGTGGGCCTTAGGAACCATCACTACAAACAAAGCTAGTGGAGGTGATGGAATTCCAGTTGAGCTATTCCAAATTCTAAAAGATGATGCTGTGAAAGTGGTGCACTCAATATGCCAGCAAATTTGGAAAACTCAGCAGTGGCCACTGGACTGGAAAGGTCAGTTTTCATTCCACCAAAGAAAGGCAATGCCAAAGAATGCTCAAACTACTGCACAATTGCACTCATCTCATACGCTAGTAAAGTAATGCTCAAAATTTTCCAAGCCAGGCGTCAACAATTCATGAACTGGGAACTTCCAGATGTTCAAGCTGGTTTTAGAAAAGGCAGAGGAACTAGAGATCAAATTGCCAACATCCGCTGGATCATCGAAAAAGCAAGAGAGTTCCAGAAAAACATTCTTTTCTGCTTTCAGAAGCAACAGTTAGAACTGGACATGGAACAACAGACTGGTTCCAAATACGTAAAGGAGTACGTCAAGGCTGTATATTGTCACCCTGCTTATTTAACTTATATGCAGAGTACATCATGAGAAATGCTGGACTGGAAGAAACACAAGATGGAATCAAGATTGCTGGGAGAAATATCAATAACCTCAGATATGCAGATGATACCACCTTTATGGCAGAAAGTGAAGAGGAACTAAAAAGCCTCCTGATGAAAGTGAGAGTGGAGAGTGAAAAAGTTGGCTTAAAGCTCAACATTCAGAAAATGAAGATCATGGCATCTGGTCCCATCACTTCATGGCAAAGAGATGGGGAAACAGTGGCTGACTTTATTTTTCTGGGCTCCAAAATCACTGCAGATGGTGATTGCAGCCATGAAATTAAAAGACACTTGCTCCTTGGAAGAAAAGTTATGACCAAGCTAGACAGCATATTAAAAAGCAGAGACATTACTTTGCAACAAAGGCCCATCTAGTCAAGGCTATGGTTTTTTCAATAGTCATGTATGAATGTGAAAATTGGACTATAAACAAAGTTGAGCACTGAAGAATTGATGCTTTGAACTGTGGTGTTGGAGAAGACTCTTGAGAGTCCTTTGGACAGAAAGGAGATCCAACCAGTCCATCCTAAAGGAAATCAGTCCTGAATATTCATTGGAAGGACTTATGTTGAAGCTGAAACTCCAATACTTTGGCCACCTGATGGGAAGAATTGACTCATTTGAAAAGACCCTGACATTGGGCAAGATTGAAGGCGGGAGGAGAAGGGGAAGACAGAGGATGAGATGGCTGGATGGCATCACCGACTACTCAATGGACAAGAGTTTGAGTAAACTCTGGGAGTTGGTGATGCACAAGGGGGCCTGGCATGCTGCAGTCCATGGTGTCACAAAGAGTTGGACATGACTGAGTTACTGAACTGAACTGAATTAGCAAGAGTACACAGCTAATTTTTATTTACACCATTAAATAGATAAACCTATTTATTCCTCGTGGCTCAGACGGTAAAGCATCTGTCTACAGTGCAGGAGACCCGGGTTCAGTCCCTGGGTTGGGAAGATCCCCTGGAGAAGGAAATGGCAATCCACTCCAGTACTACTGCCTGGAAAATCCCATGGACAGAGGAGCCTGGTAGGCTACAGTCCATGGGGTCGCAAAGAGTCGGACACGACTGAGTGACTTCACTTTCACTTTCATTTATTTATATCAATAAAACAGGTGGGATCTGCTCTACTACAAGAGCAATACATATTCATCAAAAAACACACTGAAAATACAGATCAGTGAAAGGAAGAAAATAAAAGATCCTCACGTGTAACCAAGGCTGAAAGCCACCAGTTTGGGTCTCTCTCCCAGCAACCTTGCCTTCATAGGCTCCGCGACGACTGTGGATACACTTTCAATCTCTGAACAGAAGGCCATGGACAGTTGGCACACAGAGGACACTGCTGCTGTGGCAGATTACTACTGGCAATCCTGTGTTTATACAGGATTATGCTGTATAAAAAATTATGCTTTTTATGGGGCTGAATACTCTTCACATGCATTTTGTTTTGATTATTTGCTCATCTTGACCTACATTTTTATGTGATAAGCTGTGTACCTTGTGACACAGACTACCAACCAGTCAGAGACAGATATTTTAAAAAACACAGAGGTCTCTTGGCTTAGCCACTTGTAGGCTAAATAATTTTTTTTTAATTAATGGAATTACAGGAAAACCATTCATAATACATTCTGATGTCCTTCAACTGGAGGGAACTCCTGCATTCCAGGTGTACCTGACCTGTGAAAATACCAAGCCAGTCCAATGAGATGCTGGGGAAATAAAAAGCTTAGAGAATTTGAGGACTGAAGTACAGACTTTATCACTGATTCACATCTCTTGCCTCTGTACACAGAGATGTAAGTGGGCCCTGTGTGCCCAATCTGAGCCCAATCTGTGTTCACATGGGATGGAGACAGTTTGACCATGTCTAGAGGGCATGGTATGGCCAAGGCTATTTACAAAGTGCTACAGAAAGTTTCAGAATGTCACTCATCTTAAAGGGGAGCCCATGGCGGAGGAGGGGAAGGATCAGAGGGGAGTGGGCTTTTGAAAGCTGTGAGGTATCTACCACGTGAGTCATTCTCCACAGGGTGAAGGAAGGAACTGTGTAAAACTTAGGAGGGACTTCATGTAAAACCCTTTGAGATATGAGAGCAGAAGAGAACATAGGTTTGTGGCTCATACAACCCAGTGCACCAGTGTGGAGGACATGATTGAAGCTTGTCATAGCATAGAACACAACAGCCTGAGCATGACCTCAGACTGGTACAGAAAAGAAGCAAGAAAGGGCATTAGACAGACTACCCAGGCTGGACACCAAAGGCAGAAGCTACAAAGGAAGGGGTTAATAGATTTGGTTACTTAAAATTTAGAAAATTTCTATGTAAAAAACCATGTAGAAACAAAATTAAAAGACAAGTGAAAAAATTGAGAACAATGCTTATATCATAATCAGCCAAGGTTTCCCTGGTGGCTCAGATAGTAAGGAATCTGCCTGCAATGCAGGAGACCCAGGTTCAATCCCTGGGTCAGGAAGATCCCCTGGAGAAGGGAATGGCAACCCACTCCAGTATTCTCACCTGGAGAATTCCATGGACAGAGGAGCCTGACAGGCTACAGTCCATGGGCTTGCAAAGAGTCAGACACAACTGAGCAACTAACACTTTCTTTTCACTTCAATCAACCAAATATTAACATCATTTTCACATAAAGACTATGATAAATCAATAAGGCAATAATTATCACCACCACCAAAAAAGGAAAAGATGAATAGGAACAGGGAATTCACCAACGGAGGAATACAAATGGCAAATATGTAAGAACACTAGAAATGTGCAAGAACGCTAGAAATCAAAGAAATGCATCTGTCTTGGACTAAAAGCTTTCAGTTTTAAAACATACATCTCACCAACAAGCTATACATCTGGGTGTGTTTTTAGGTTTTTGGAAGCAGTCTGGATTCAAATCCTAGTTCTGCTACATACTAACTGTGGGATACTGGATAAATTATTTAGCTTCTATAAACCTCAGTACTCTCATTTGTAAAACAGAGATAGCAACATTCCCTACATCACAGTAATGTGAAGAGTGAATGAAATTGTACATATAAATTACCTGGTACATGGTAAGAATTTAATAAATGTTTGCTATTTTATTAATGCATGCATGCATGCTAACTCACTTCAGTCATATCCAACTCTTTGCAGTCCTATGGACTGCAGCCCGCCAGTCTCCTCTGTCCATATGATTCACCAGGCAAGAATACCGCAGTACGTTGCCATGACCTCCTCCAGGGGATTTTCCCAACCCAGGGATCGAACGAACCTGTGTCTCTTACGTCTCCTGCATTGGCAGTGGGTTCTTTACCACTAGCACCATCTGGGAAGCCCAATTTATTAGTACTTATCCTCATATATTGGGTAATAATGAAAGCATTGGGCTAAGAAACCTATTATCATCTTCCTTCTTCCAGCTTTTTTAGCTATTCCTAGATTATACACACACACACACACACACACATAAGAAATACATAATGGACAATTGTTATTAATGACTGAAGTACTGGTATCAAAATAATGGGAATAGTTAAGAATTATTTGGGTCTTGATTTTCTAAAAGCCACTCTAAAAGAAAACACAATTTGTGGCTCCATTATTTTTCTGCGAGCAGAAACATTTTATGTGTGTTTTAAATCATGAGGCTAAAATCAGGGGTAAAAGATAGATAGATATACACACACACACACACACACACATAACTTAAATTCAGGAAATTCTTTAATAAAAGATACTTTTAAGTCAATAATTAAATTATTTTTATCATTTTAGAACTTATATTTTAAATTTGATAATGTTTAAAAGGTTAATTAAGGATGGACATCTTAGAATATAATGCTCAGTGAAATACGTCAGAGGAAGACAAATACTAATATCATTTACATGTGGAATCTAAAAAAATAATACAAATGTATCTATATATAAAGCAGAAACATACTCACAGGCATAGAAGACAAACTTATGGTTACCAAAGGGGAAGGGGAACAAATGAGGAATATGGAATTAACAGATATAAACTATTAAACATAAAATAGATAAGCAACAAGGATTTATAGCACAGGGGAATATATACCCAATATCTTGTAAGAACCTAAAATGGAATTAATCTGCAAAACTCCCAAATCACTATGCTATATACCTGAAACTAACAAGTATTGTAAGCTAACTATGCTTTAATGTTTTGAAGTTTAATTAGTAACTTCTTTCCTTTTTGCAGCTAGTAAAATGCAAATAGTAATAAATTAGATATTTTTAAAATATTTATATAACGTATTGCTTATAGAGTTCTGTATTAAAGTGATCTAAATAAAAAAATAAAATTATTTGGTCAAGTTATTTTGTTAATAGGCTTAAGATACTGATAACAATTTCTAGGAAAATATCTTACAAATTTACTTCTGAACATAAAAACTCCCAGTATAATATGTAATTGTAGCAACAAAAGTCACCTTAAATTCCCCAAACACAGATAGGGAGTCTTTTGAATTTACATTGGTAGTCACTTCCTCATGGCATAGAGCAACAGCGGCAGCCATAAATAAAAGGAAAACAATGGAGGAGAAACATGAAAGAGAAATCATTGCATTCACGTATATTTAAAGTAACCTTTACAAATCAAACAATGCTTCAGTTTTAAAATATCACAGGAAATACAGGGAGAGATTCAAATGTGAATGGAAGAACTGGGGGGCACAGAGGAAGGGGAAGACTGATTAAGGCTGATGAACAAGGAAACAAGAGAGAAAGAAAGTGAGTTAAAGAAAGGCAGATAGGACACTACAAACGGGACATGACTCACAAAAAAGGAAAGAAAAACAGAGATGAGCTAATGGACACATGCACTTCATGGGAAAAATGTCCATGGGAATCGAATATCAAAAAAAAAAAAAAAAAACATAACTCAGAAACACTCTTTAAAGAAGTAATACACTTCTTGTCTAACCTTTCTTCAACGAAGCTGTTAAAGATGATCGGAAGAGCTGTGGTTTTCCATCTTTAGGCTTACACAGAGCCGAGGACACCTTTTATTGGTCCCCACAGGCTGAATTACATTAACCGAATGGTTGATTCTGGCCCAAAGGCTAGAAGTTGCCCACTGACACACTTCACAATGAAAACTATTTAATCTTCTGCTGCATCTCCTAAAAAATAGAATGCTATAAATAATAAATAATACATCCTTTGCAATTTTTTGACATTTCACATATAGAAAAACCATGAGCCAATTTTTCCCTTGTACTGACTGAGGTATTCCAAAACTGGCACAGACATTTATTTGTTTAAATAAATTAGTCTTGCAACTGTAATTTTAACTTGAGATTGACAAACTCTTTTATTTCTTGCATATGAAAACCTTACATTTTAATTATAATAGAGTGTGAATCCTTTTATAACCTGGATTCTTTAAAAGGTATTACCCATTTGGGTAATGAAAAGACGATGTTAATGTACTAGCTTCCTTGAGGAGCCTTGTGGGCTACAGCCCATGGGGTTGCGAAGAGTTGGACACAACTGAGTGACTAACACTTTTCCTTGAAAATATTTTAAACATTTTCATACAATACTATAAAACACATCTCTTCCTACTTTTAGCCTAGTTGTAGTTCCTTTCATTTATAAAACAACCATATTCAAGTCTTACTGTGGAGTAGTAACTTTTTTTTGCGTGCATGGTCAGTCTCTCAGTTGTGTCTGACTCTTTGTGACCCCATTGACTGTAGCCCACCAGTCTCCTCTGTCCATGGGATTTTTCAGGCAAGAATACTAGAGTGGGTTGCCATTTCCTCCTCCAGAGGATCTTCCCCACCCAGGGACTGAACCCACATCTCCTGTGTCTCCTGCATTGGCAGGTGGATTCTTTACCACTGAGCCACCTGGGAAGCCCAGCAACATTTTTAGGTCCATTCAACTTCTTCCCGTTAAATAAAGATATCAACTATATAACCCTCTGATTATAAATAAAATCCAAGATATTGTTTGACAATGAGATGTTTATTAAACTCGATACATTTACTATATAAGAATTCTGTGGAAAAACCTGCGGTATCAAATAGGATCTAGGTCTCTGCATTATAAAGTCTGTCTCCAGAAGACATCCTCTCACTATATCCTGCGGCTGAAATCATACAGATGACCAAAAAGCAGCAACATCCTTTCCTGGTAAGACAACTTCAGCTGCCTTGCCCATATCAGTACAAGTCCTCCTAGAAAAGTGAGAAGTCCTGATCCCCATCTCTACACATTGTTATCTCCTGGCAGGTAAGCTGGATGAAGCACTGGGCCAGGCCTTCCTCTGTGCTTGGCATGAGGTCCACACAGGATCAACCTTCGCAAGGCCATCTTCCCCTCAACCAGACAACTCTACTTCAACTATTCTGTGACTCCTTGGAGGGGTGAAACTTCTGGGGAAATGAAAGAGAGAAAGAGAGAGAAAAGATCTGAATATTGAAAGGAATATTCAAATTCAGCTGCACCAATGTCAAGGGGAAGGATAAAAAGTTAGAAAACAAGGAATTTTGCAAAATGCTTTTCGGTATGACAAAACAAAACCTGACCAGAGTATCACTGTTCTGACATATTTGTGAGGGCCACCCATTCTCTTACCAGGTACAGGAGTCTCCACCATGAGGTGTTTGTGGTTGGTAAACAGTTCAGAGGAGTCTTGATCTATTGATCTTCCCTCTAGGTCTGATTCTGGGATTGTAGCACAGCCACCTAGTTGAAAAATACAAATAATATTTTAAAGAACAGAAAAATCAATCTTTCCAGACATCAACAACAGCTGAAGAACATACCAGTGGTGAAGATAGTAAATGATGAGACAACAATCTTCAGGAGCGGAGCAAAAAAATAATAATAATCTTCAATATATTTCTTTTGGAGAAAATGCTGGAAATGAGTTATTGCCCTCAAAGACACACTGTTGATCACTCAGCAACAACAGCAATGGTGTTGTTTTCAAATTTATCCTTTTTAAATTCAGAATGGACAAAATCTATAGTACATGTGATACTCATACTATAATGGTAATTATATTAATAGCATGAAATTCCCTTTGGAATCAGAGCATCAGAAACTATAAAAGAAACAAACCACATCAACCATGAGGAAAAGAAACCTTCCTTGAACAAAGAGAATGGACGCTAGTGTTCTGAGATGGTGACCATGGTGGTATTTCTCTGGTGTTTGATTCTATTCCTGAATCCCAACACCTTCTAGCACAGACACAACACTTTATTACTCAACAGCAGAACCATGAATTGCATTTAGAAGCTTTCAATTCCAAGTCAATTCCAAGGTGACTTGAGGATAAACTGGCATGGCTGCACTTTTAAAATATTAAGTATAAGTTATTTGATTTTATCCACCAAAATCTTGTATGGAAAACTCATGTGAGAACTTCCTGACTATATCTGCAACTTGATTTGACTAATTTGCCATCATTTTTCTGGAAATGTACTGACATGCTATATACTGTACATGTTTTTTCCCAAAGCCATTCTTCTTGTAAATGAAGTGTGATTTTTATTTCTTTTTCTGAGGCTTCTCATACACTGAGTCCAAAGCCTCCATATTCAAGTTTTGCTTCATGCATGAGGGGGTTTATAAAGCGAGGCTACCAGCAGCACTGATGTGTAAACCACATAATTCAAGTGAGAGGGAAGTGGCCAGACCCTAAGTCTGAAGAAAAATACACCTTATCATCCATCCCTCTGTATCAGCTCTGAAAAAAGAAATCGATGTTGAGGGAAACTTGAGAGACAAGGATTTCCACACTCATAAAATAAGAATTAGAGGTCGCCTCAGAGCCTCCCCAAACAGGAAATGTTAGAATTATCCATCAATGCAATGGAACTCACCCAGCTATATCTGAAAATAGCTAGGGCCCTATCCAGGAGGAGGACCAGGTTTATTTTTAATCTCTTTCCAAAACTTATAGATCATAGTGACAATAACTATCATTACTACACGCTTTCTCAGTGATAACTCTGCCTGTATTATCTTGTTTAGTTCCTACAAACCACACCACGAAACAGATAATATTATTCTCCTTTTACAGATAGGAAAACGGAGGTCTCATGAGATGAGTACATCATTTCCTGGAAATGTTCTAACATGTTGTACACTGTACTTATTTTTCTTCCCAAAGCTATTCTTGATAAGTCTTTGCCAAGGTCACACAGCTCCTAAGGAGTAAGACAGAGCTCACACCCAAGCCTGACAACTCCCAAAGCCTGTGTTATCTAAGCATTACTATATGGCTCCCAGTTGCAGCATCAGTCAGAGATACCTGGTGGGAAGGTCTTGGGTGGCAGCAGGTTTTATCTCGCCTGCTGCGAGGAGTACTGCTTAGAGTATTGTGAGGACAGGGACAGGCTCCGAGCCACTATGGGACTATGGAGAAGCCCAAGAGATAGCACCCTTCTTCTCGTGGACCCTCATCTAACTGAGAAAAAAGGAACAGGGTATTTGGCGCTGGGGAAGGGGCACCTCTGTAAGATTAATGACAGGAAGAACAGAGAAAAGGGAGTAGCGGTGGGGATTTGGTCATTAAGCATATCCAACTCTTGCGACCCCATGGACTATAGCCTGCCAGGCTCCTTTGTCCATGGGATTTTCCAGGCAAGAATACTGGAGTGGGTTGCCATCTCCTTCTCCAAAAAAGGAGGGAGTGCTCCCTGCAAAACAGAATACCAACCCCAAGAAAATAGGCCAAAGAATGGCTTTCTAGACTCATAAATCAGATTAAGTCATTTCTCCATCCCCAAGGCAGAGGGAAGAAGCAGGATGATGACAAGAACGTTGTACTGATGCAGCTAACCTTTGCATACAAGAAAACTCTGAGAGTGGAGAAGTGTCTCCTGCCAACAGATGGGGGAGAATGCCGTGATCAGAGAGCAGTGCTGCATGTGTGCAGAGGCGATCTCCACTGATTAATCGGTGTCTACCATTTATTCCAGCTGACTCAATATTGGAGCAAGTGAGAACGCACAAGGGAAAAGTCAGTTGCTTTAGACTATCCTGTAGATTCTACATTACATGAATTACAACACATGTAATCTCTTGTCCTTGGCACAAAAGTTTTGCCTTGTCCACAGTACAGAGAGATGACGAATCTTTCAAATCCCACTGCAGGGCTGACTAGTCACATGCCCTAGAAATGCCACCCTCTTTTCTTCAGATATCTCCGTGTGGCCAGACTGACCAACTATGTGCCTGAGTTTCTGCCACTTCAAGCTTGGAAGGAACAGTAGCATGGGAGCTCTGGCATTCTGACCAATGGGAAATGGGGGAAGGGAGGGAGCCTGGTGGAGAACTCCCCTACTACTTCTCCCACGGTTGACTCTGAATTCTTATTCCTTTTTTGCCAACCTCCAGAAAAATGCTGTGTGCTGAGTGGCCTCTTCCTGGCTCTTTGAGAAAAGTGGTCAGGCAGGCAGGAGGCACCACAAAGTGGTGTACATTGTTCCTTGACCAACTTCCCTTTCTCCTCATCCTCCCTTCCCTGAATTGGCCAAATAAAATGCTACTTTAATTTCTGTCTCAGGTCTGTTTTCTTGCAAAAATCACTGGCATGGGAAGTAGTATTAAAAAGCAGGCCTTCAAGATGAAAATTTGAAGTTAGATCACCCATCTATCTGTATGAAATAGGGGCTCCATGGCTGGGGGTAAACAGACTGGGAATAACAAGCAGTTTGCCAGTCTGTGGTCTAATCCAAGGATCACAGAAAGCTACTCTTCATACAACATCCTAAATTGTGTTATGCAATTACTTAAGCTTTCATCCATGTTTAACTGGGATGATGTACCTTTAGAGGTCAAGATTAGGAGATCAAGTAGCTATAGCATGGCAATATTTATAAGGGTTACAGAGTAGGGTGGCTGCTTCTGATAACTAGATACCTTGCAAAAAGAAAATGGCTAGTTCAGTTAGCAGGCAGCAGAAGGCAGATCCAGCAAGTCAGAAGGCCTCTTTAGCCTTACTGGTTTAAGCCAGATCACTGGGCCAGCAGCACCAGATATGCTGGGGAGCTTATTATAAATGCAACCTCAGGCCCCATCCACACCTACTGAACTAGAATCTGCTAAGAAGGGCAGATGGGTATATCTGATGAGATTTTTGTTAGGAAAAAGTATTTGTTAAAAATTCCAGAGTAGCCAGTAAAAAGAGAGAAATAAAATATAAAATCTCCAAACTAACGGAGACCTTCTGAAGCCCATCTTGGAAGTGGAGACTGGGTTCCACTGATGTTAGATAAAGGACTCTCGGCTTAGATGCCATCACATCAGAGGAGAAGGGGAAGAAAAACCACAGCCGAATGAAATTATCCAGACACACATTGTGTAGTGTGTGTCACAGAGGACCCACGGGCAAAAGCAAGGGAAATGCAGGGACTTCCAGATCTGGAAATCATAGTGCTGTGGACTTACTGTGTGCTGGGCACTTGGCCGTGAATTCTCAACGCATTAGCTCCCTCAATCCTCAAACAACTCTGTAAGGAAGGGGTCCATGTGGCCACCTCTGAAGTTGACTACTCTATTTACTCATGCTACTTGATCTGCTGAGTTCTATTTGACAGATACTTGATTCTAACCTAGATGAATCCTGGTGGCCCAGCTTACCTGCCTCACTACCCTGTAACTCAAGTAGCCTGAACAGGAGGTTTGCTGAATAGCACATATTTTTAGGCTCTGTGGGCCATCTGGTCTCTGGTCTTAGTTTTGCCATTGTAGGGCAAAAGTATCCAAGGACAAAATGAAAACATGAATGAGCATTAGCTATGTTGGGAGGGATTGGGGGCAGGAGGAGAAGGGGACGACAGAGGATGAGATGGCTGGATGGCATCACTGACTCGATGGACGTGAGCCTGAGTGAACTCCAGGAGTTGGTGATGGATAGGGAGGCCTGGTGTGCTGCGATTCATGGGGTCGCAAAGAGTCAGACATGACTGAGCGACTGATCTGATCTGATCTGATGTTCCAATAAAACTTCATTGATTAAAGCAGACAATAGGGCAGATCTGGCCCACTGGCTGTAAGTAGTTTGCCAATCCCTGGCCTAATTCAAGCTACTCTTCATACAGCATCCTATTCTAAATGTTCCTAGAGGCATTTAACACAGTCAGATCATCTGACAATATTGCTATAACAATAGTAACAAGGAGGAGGAGGAGTAATAGTAGCAGTTTTTTAAAAGAATACTGCTTTCCCTACTGTTAAAATGCTCTTTTTGTTTGGGCAGGGATAAGTTTATCTTTAATGAACTTTATTTTTAGAACAGTTTTCAGTTCAGTTCAGTTGCTCAGTCGTGTCCGACTCTTTGCGACCCCATGAATCGCAGCACACCAGGCCTCCCTGTCCATCACCAACTCCCGGAGTTCACTCAGACTCACGTCCATCGGTCAGTGATGTCATCCAGCCATCTCATCCTCTGTTGTCCCCTTCTTCTCCTGCCCCCAATCCCTCCCAGCATCAGGGTCTTTTCCAATGAGTCAACTCTTCGCATGAGGAGGCCACAGTATTGGAGTTTCAGCTTTAGCATCAGTCCTTTAAATGAACACCCAGGACTGATCTCCTTTAGGATGGACTGGTTGGATCTCCTTGTAGTCCAAGTGACTCTCAAGAGTCTTCTCCAACACCACAGTTCAAAAGCATCAGTTCTTCGGCGCTCAGCTTTCTTCACAGTCCAACTCTCACATCCATACATGACCACAGGAAAAACCATAGCCTTGACTAGACGGACCTTTGTTGGCAAAGTAATGTCTCTGCATTTCAATATACTGTCTAGGTTGGTCATAACTTTCCTTCCAAGGGGTAAGCGTCTTTGAATTTCATGACTGCAGTCACCATCTGCAGTGATTTTGGAGCCCAAAAAAATAAAGTCTGCACTGTTTCCACTGTTTCCCCATCTATATCCCATGAAGTGATGAGACCAGATGCCATGATCTTAGTTTTCTGAATGTTGAGCTTTAAGCCAACTTTTTCACTCTCCACTTTCACTTTCATCAAGAGGCTTTTTAGTTCCTCTTCCCTTTCTGCCATAAGGGTGGTGTCATCTGCATATCTGGTTATTGATATTTCTCCCAGCAATCTTGATTCCAGCTTGTGCTTCCTCCAGCCCAGCGTTTCTCATGATGTATTCTGCATAGAAGTTAAATAAGCAGGGTGACAATATACAGCCTTGACGTACTCCTTTTCCTATTTGGAACCAGTCTGTTGTTCCATGTCCAGTTCTAACTGTTGCTTCCTGACCTGCATATAGGTTTCTCAAGAGGCAGGTCAGGTGGTCTGGTGTTCCCATCTCTTTCAGAATTTTCCACAGTTTACTGTGATCCACACAGTCAAAGGCTTTGGCATAGTCAATAAAGCAGAAATAGATGTTTTTCTGGAACTCTCTTGTTTTTTCCATGATCCAGTGGATGTTGGCAATTTGATCTTTGGTTCCTCTGCCTTTGCTAAATCCAGCTTGAACATCTGGAAGTTCGCAGTTCACGAATTGTTGACGGCTGGCTTGGAAAATTTTGAGCATTACTTTACTAGCGTGTGAGATGAGTGCAATTGTGCAATAGTTTGAATATTCTTTGGCACTGCCTTTCTTTGGGATTGGAATGAAAACTGACCTTTTCCAGTCCTGTGGCCACTGCTGAGTTTTCCAAATTTGCTGGCATATTGAGTGCAGCACTTTCACAGCATCATCTTTCAGGATTTGGAATAGCTCAACTGGAATTCCATCACCTCCACTAGCTTTGTTTGTAGTGATGCTTTCTAAGGCCCACTTGACTTCACATTCCAGGATGTCTGGCTCTAGGTCAGTGATCACACCATCCTGATTATCTGGGTTGTGAAGATCTTTTTTTGTACAGTTCTTCTGTGTATTCTTGCCACCTCTTCTTAATATCTTCTGCTTCTGTTAGGCCCATACCATTTCTGTCCTTTATCGAGCCCATCTTTGCATGAAATGTTCCCTTGGTATCTCTAATTGTCTTGAAGAGATCTCTAGTCTTTCCCATTCTGTTGTTTTCCTCTATTTCTTTGCATTGATTGCTGAGGAAGGCTTTCTTATCTCTTCTTGCTATTCTTCAGAACTCTGCATTCAGATGCTTTTATCTTTCCTTTTCTCCTTTGCTTTTTGCTTCTCTTCTTTTCAGAGCTGTTTGTAAGGCCTCCTCAAACAGCCATTTTGCTTTTTTGCATTTCTTTTCCATGGGGATGGTCTTGATCCCTGTCTCCTGTACAATGTCACAAACCTCCGTCCATAGTTCATCAGGTCCTCTATCAGATCTAGGCCCTTAAATCTATTTCTCACTTCCACTGTATGATCATAAGGGATTTGATTTAGGTCATACCTGAATGGTCTAGTGGTTTTTCCTAGTTTCTTCAATTTAAGTCTGAATTTGGCAATAAGAAGTTCATGGTCTGAGCCTGGTCTTGTTTTGCTGACTGTATAGAGCTTCTCCATCTTTGGCTGCAAAGAATATAATCAATCTGATTTTGGTGTTGACCATCTGGTAATGTCCATGTGTAGAGTCTTCTCTTGTGTTGTTGGAAGAGAGTGTTTGTTATGACCAGTTTGTTCTCTTGGCAAAACTCTATTATCCTTTGCCCTCCTTCATTCTGTATTCTAAGGCCAAATTTGCCTGTTACTCCAGGTGTTTCTTGACTTCCTACTTTGGCATTTCAGTCCTCTATAATGAAAAGGACATCTTTTTTGGGTGTTAGTTCTAAAAGATCTTGTAGGTCTTCATAGAACCGTTCAACTTCAACTTCTTCAGCATTACTGGTTGGGGCATAGGCTTGGATTACCATGATATTGAATGGTTTGCCTTGGAAATGAACAGAGATCATTCTGTCGTTTTTGAGATTGCATCCAAGTACTGCATTTTGGACTCTTTTGTTTTAGAACAGTTTTAGATGTATTAAAAAAAATGGCAAATAATACAAAGAATTCCTGTATATTCTCTACACAGTTTCTCCTGTTGTTAACATCCTGCATCAGTATGGTACATTTGTTATGATCAATGAACCAATATGGGTACATTTAGTTAAAATATATAGTCTATTCAGATTTCCTTCATTTTTATTTAACATCTTTTCTGTCTCGGGATCTCATCTAGGAAACCCCATGGCATTAGTTTTCCTCTCTCCTTTGACTCTTCTTCATGGTGACAGCTTCTCAGACTTTCCTTACTTTTGATGGCCTTGAAGTTTTGACAAGTATCAGGTCAGGTATATTGCAGAATGCCCTTCTATTGGAAACTTTTTAATGTTTTTCTCATGATTAGATTGGGGAGAAGAAAAGACAGTTTCTTTTCCTAAATTCTTAGAGTTCCCCATATTTGGGGATTGTTTCCAGTTGTTCATCTTTTCCTCTATTAAAACACCAGGTGGCCAGTTGAATGGTGGGGACAGTGAAGGGGATGGGCGGCCAACAGTGAGTCTTGACTTAGACTGTAAAGTTCCCAGGAGTGGGTCAGGCTGGGGCTGGCTGTCAGACCCAGGCAGGTTACCAGTTGTCCCATCTGCAAGGAGAGGGTCTTAATGAGGCCTTTTGTGTGGATTACGTGACACTGTATACACTGAACACAGTGCTCAGCACAACGTACCTTTTACCATTTCTGTCATCTATGAATTTTTTTGGCATAGATGCACTTTCCACACCATTTCTGAGGAATGAAAGAACTTCAACTTTTAATGCAACCACCTTCATTTAAAAACAGAGGCTCAGAGAGGGTAGTGGATGCCCCTTATATTCTAGGGCTTGTGCCTGGTTCTCCTGCTTGCTAAACCATTACTGCTTTCTCAAAACCACTTTTTTCCCCCCCAGAAAGATCTCAGTGGATTTGCCTGTAAGTTGGCTGTCCTGACCAGTACTTCCTTTTAATGATACAGAAACCCCAGAAAGTTGGCAAGCTGTTCTTTGGGTGTATTTTAGGACTTTGTAGATTTATATTCTTGCGACAGAGATCTCTGCAATCAACTGAGTATATGGGTGCAAATATTCCATTCCTTCAGGGAGGAAAAACATTTTTCTTCTTTTATCTTCCCATGTTTAAAAGGAATCAAACAAGCAGACACTTTGAGAATCACAAATGACCACAGACACCCTGCTCTGATTTGCCAGCCAAAGAATCTTCTGTTCATATGCCTGAAATGCCACTAAAACTTAAAACAGCAAAAACCTCAAAAATATATACCAATGACATTTTTCTTTTAATCAAGATTTACTTGATGGATAAAGTGTTTTTGAGGTTAACATTCAGATTCCATTTCAAAGGTTTTTAATTCCTGTGAAGTGTGGGGAATAGATACTTTGAAAAGAATATTTCACTATCTTAAACATGAAAAGCTTCCCTAAGAAACTATTTTAATTAATTTTTTAATAAAAAATTTTTTTAAATTAATTTAATTGGGGATAATTACTTAACAATATTGTGGTGGTTTTTGCCACACATCGACATGAATCAGCCACAGGTACACATGTGTCCCCCATCCTGAGCCCCCCGCCACCTCTGGGTTGTCCCAGAGCACTGGCTTTGAGTGCTCTGCTTCATGCATCGAACTTGCACTGGTCATCTATTTTACATGTGGTAATATACATGTTTCAATGCTATTCTCTCAAATCAGAAACTATGAGTATTAAAAAACTCTCTGAAAATGTACCCATTTGAAAAAGTTTTACTCTTTATCCTTCCTCAATCTCTGTCTCTCTGTGTAAATGTGCACACACATCCACATGTAGGGCATATAGACAAGCATAAGAGTTTTCCTGATAATTCTCTTTTACTTTGTTCATTTTTATATTTTCTTAAAATATAGTTTTTTCGAGGGGTTCTCGTGTGGCTCAGTAATAAGGAATCTGCCTGCCAATGCAGGAGACAGGGATCCAGTCCCTGATTCAGGAAGACACCACATGCTGCAGAGTGGCCAAGCCCCTGCACCACAACTACTGATCCTGTGCGCTAGAGCCTGGGAGCCACGGCTGCTGAGCCCAGGTGCCGCAACTACCGAAGCCCACCTAGAGTCCATGCTCTACAAGAGAAGCCACTGCAACGAGAAGCCCACACGCATAACTGTAGAATAGTCCTCACTCTCCACAACTAGAGAAAAGCCTGTGCAGCAACAAAGATGCAGCACAATCAAAAATAACAAAAATGCATAAATAGATAAAATTATATATTAAGTATAAATGCATATATATATATATAAGCTATAGGAAGTCAAAAATCCTATAGCATGTTTGTGAACCAATTTTAACTGAGTATTTAGAAATTTTTTGACAAAATGGAACAATGGAAGGAAGAGGAGTGGGTAAAAGAGGGAAGGAGATAGAGGATGAAAAGGAAAAGTGGGGAGGGGAGGATGAATTAGCAACATAGTCCATATTTCTGTGTGTACACTTCTACAGAAGATATTTGGGGTGACTTACTGAAGGTATAGATAATAAAATATTAAAGAATAAAAAACATAATAGCAGAAAAATGTGATGCAGAGTAGGAGGTATATGGCTAGGAAGAATTGTATATAAAATACAGATAAAGACTTATACAAGGGCTGGCATGCAGATAAAAAGCCAAAAGCTCTGGAGTAGAAGTGGGGCTGCACTTCGCCTGATTAATTCTCCACTGACCTCCCTTCCTCCACACTGGACTTCAAATCAAAGGGCCCAATCTATCTCGTACTTGGACTTAACATTTCCTTAAAAGCACACTATAATTGGTAAAGCTATGCTTGTTGGAATTTTTTTGACTGATGGTATGGGTGTGTGTAGGGGTGTGTGTGTGTGTGCACATGCGCCTATTCTGTGCTTAAGGGCCACTTTATTTTTAAACTCTTGTCTGTTTATATCTTTTCTTTTCTTTAGGATTTTCAGTCTTTTCTCTTTCTCTCAATTTTTTTTTTAATTTTTGGCTACACCCCACAGCATGCAGGACCATAGTTCCCCAACCAGGGATCAAACCTGTGCCCCCTGCAATGGAAGGTAGTTAAGGGCCATTTTAGACAGCCAAGAGTTCTGTGAAATTGGGTTTACAGAGGTACTTACTAAGCAAATACTACAGAAAAACACACTTATAGGAGATTGTTAAAAACACAACAGCCAGAGACCTTGTCCAAGTCCATCTTGGAAATAAAGCCCTCAAGAATCTAATACAGTTGAATGAATATAGCGTGACAAGTCAGACTGATATTATACGATGCTGCTGCTTCCCTGAAGGAGGAACTGGAGAGTATTAGTTGATATCTTTCTCATCTTCATTTCCATGAGATCCTTTTTTTGGTTGTAACGCGGAGACACCCCACCCTTAATCTGGTGCAATTTTACAAGTTCAAAACTCAGAAAAACAGAAGAAAAAAAATATCTTTCAATAAAGTCTTAGGTTTCCAGTTCCAATATATGATATTTGTTTTTCTGTGTTTCTTTTTGTATCACAAATCTATTTTGTAACTTTTCTTTCTCTATATGTTTCCAGATGACATGCTGACTGCATAGATGGTAGCTTATCTACTACTTAACACAGATAATAATGGTAACCACAGAGAGGCAGGTGAAAGTCATTGTAATATGTGTCCAACATGATCTCTATAGAATGCTTGAGAGTTCAGTTCCACCGCCTAATAATAAACTTTGATCTCCCCACACCCAGTAAGAACTTCAAATGTGTTCAAGAGTATGCACACACCTATGTTTTAAAATAGTTCCATTTCACATCTCACAAGACCAGGTTTATTTTAAGGGGTCTAGCACGTGTCTCAGCAAGTTCTAAAATTGCCATAATGGCTGAATATTAAGTCCCTTGGGGTTTAAGGGCTTCAGTCAGAGAATCTAGATTTAACAGAGTAGGGTCCTCCTGGCATTAAGATGTTTCCACAACTTGAATAATAATAGGTGTCCAGGTATGTTTTTAGCTGGACCACCACTTAGAATGTAGGTCCACTCAGTACAAAGGATTAAGAAAGACAGGAACATAGCAATTTTCATCCACTGATAATTATGTAAATAGAATGTACCAAGCAGAGAATAGTCCTATTTACAAAAAAATCAAGCACAGTCCATAAATCCTACAGATTGGAACGGATCCAGGTTAAGAATTTCTCCAGATGTCACTCTGTAAACAGGGCTTCATAAAGTGAATTCCCCAATTAATTGTTGGTAAAAGTAAGCTCTATAGTGTGTTAGTGCATTATGACCCTCTATAATATGTAGGTGAATTGTCTGGCCCTATAGATCATTAGTCAGATATGATACAATAGAATTCAGGAGAAAGAAGTGGAATAAGCACAGTTTCTTCTGATATAGAGAGAAGGTCCCCTAAAATTACTGCTCAGGAACTCAGAGCTTTGTTCACTGAAGGAAATGAGAACTCTCCGATTTATTTGCATTACATCTGTTTTTCTAACACATTTAGTTCTTAACCTGGAGTACTTGGAAAGACACACACCCAGTAAGAACATAAACATGGAACTTAAAAAAAAAAGGACTACTCACTATTTTGTTAAAGTCTCCAATCACAATGTTTTCCCACATGTTAACAAGGCCATTAAATCCTCCAAACAGGAACACAAAAGTATTACCCAGCCATTGTGAGAAGGTGGGGAAGAAGAGAAAGTTAATAATTGCTTTCCCTTGCCAGTTGATCAATGTCTAGAGCACTCTGCAAGGAAATGCAAGAGCCATTGTCTTTCAGCTAGATCTTTTCTGTACTGATAAGTATAGCACTTTTTTGTTCTAAAAGAAGGTGATTGTGGTTTTTAATTTCCATTTTGTTTCTAAATCCTAAAGCAATCCAATGTACAACTGGAAAGAGACATAATTTTAAGACATTTCCATTTCAAATACTTTCCTCTCCTAACTCCCTCTTCAGAGACCAACTCTTTCTCAGAAGTACACAGGCACAAATAAAACATTATAGCTACAGTTGAGAAAGAAAGGAAGCCAATAGTTCTGCAATAATAATTTCTTTAAAAAAAAATGAAACAGTAAGAGTATAACTCTACTTTGCCTGGACACTACATAATAAGAGAGCCAGTGTTCTTCACAGCTTTCCTCTTGCATCAAGTGGCTATTAATTCCCCAGTGATCCTGGCAACGTTTCTTCAACTTGAATTTCTTTCCACAACCCAATTAAAAGCCATAATCTTGACTAAATTGTGTTGTTTTTAAAAATGACAGAGACTAGATGGATGGAGATTTTGAAACCAAGAGTTCAGCTGGGTCACTTAAGTTATAAACAGGTTTAGGGAAAAGGGTGACGAATACAGTGGCTCTGGAGAGTGCCTGTTTCATCATACTCTCTCACAAATGAGGACCCTGAACAAGTATTCATGCCTGGAGAATCCCATGGACAGAGGAGCCTAGCAGGCTACAGTCCATAGGGTCACAAAGAGTTGGACACCACTAAAGCGACTTAGCACGCAGGCACAAACAAGTACTCAGGGTTCATTCCAAAACAACTCTTTTATCTAATGATAAATGTCTACAATAGCCCATTAAACAAGGTCATATTTTGTAGAGAAGGGAAATGTACACAAGATGATAAACCATCCCTTTGATCATGGGAAGGGATATCCGAGACGGGACATGGCAAGTATCACCAAATCTTAAGAAAAGTCACATGAGTCTGGACCTCAGTTTCCTTTTTTTCTAAAATGCAGAAAATAACAGCATTCACTTTATGAGAGATGAAGATTAATTTGGTCGATGCGTGTAATACAGTTATCACAGAGCCTGGCACAGAATAAGCCCCCAGTAAATGCTGGGCTATTATTTTCAGTACTAACCTCCAACATACGTTAGTCATTACGTTACAGCCAATTACACATGAAACTACAAGCCACGAGCATGGTATGAATTTATATCTGATGCTCGCAAACATGCTCAGGTGAAAACAGAAATGGGGAACGGAGACCAGCAGTGGAATGTTTCTATTAGTAGCTGGATCCAATGGTCAAAGCTGAAATTGTCAAAGAGGCACTAAAATAACTCACTTGAAAAACAGTGCACACATTCTTTTTAAGATGAAATCACCAATAATCTACTATCCTAGATAACCACTCTTCTGAGATTACAATAGGAATTTTAAAAGGGCTCAAATGGTGATGATGATCAGGGGTGGACAATCACATTCATTGTTTTCTATTTACCAGCAGGGCCATTACTACTGAGAAACGCAAACCCACAAGATAACATGACATAAATGGATGAAACATTAAGATAAAAGGGTAAAACAGTGGTAGGTTTGCTTTCTCATGGGAAATTGAAATGGCCAGCAGATGAACCTTAAAAGAGGAAGTCTGCTGACCTAGTGTTACTAAACATAGGAGACAGCCAAGGAACAGAGGAATAAAGCAATGTATTTAAATGTATGCCTTGAAGGAAGCAAACACCAATTACTTTTATATGATTTTAATTCTCCCGTGAATACTTTACGGGTGTTGGCAAGTCCTTCTGGAAAAGGAAGGGATTATTAATGAGGATTCAGTGGCAGTGCTCACCAGGTTCTAAGAAATAATACTTAATAAAAAGTCATTTACTTCATACTTCATCTCTAGAGCTAAAGAATTTTTAAGAATCCATTAAAAACTAGTATAGTATTATGCTCACATATATGATCCTTTCTACTTTAATTTCAAGATGGTTCTATAGTCTGTGTGATAAACAAATAAGCTTCCCACAGGAAAATAAACACAGAGGAAAATAGCTGAATTTTTTTTCTTTTGTAAAGAGTGTATGTTTAATATATACTTGTGATTTGGAAAGTTATTCATGAAGCTTGAAGAAATATATGGGAAATATGGTCTTTAAAAAAGTTATTTTTGAAGAATGCTCTCCACATCATTCGAAGATTATGCACTGCTAACAGTTCACTAATGTCTAGTAAATCTGGGAAATGCCCAATCAACTCCTATATTCTATCTTGTTTCTCAGAAAAACTTAGTCCAGCAACTCTAAAAAACTGTCATATTGTGTAAAATGGAATCTCTCTAGCTAATATCTTTCTCTTAAAATTCTCCAATTGCCTTAAGAGCATGGACTTTGGGGCTAGACTGTCAGAATTTTAATCCCAGCTTCACCATTATTTATTTTCTTTTAACTGTTTACCTAATCTTTCTATGCCTCAATTTCCTTATTTGCAAAATGCAGATGATAACTGTACCTAGCTCATAGGGTAACTGGAAAGATTAAATGAGTTATGGAGTGGATAGCTGTTCCCTTCTCCAGGGGATCTTCCCAACCCAGGGATCAAACCCATGTATCCCACATTGCAGGCAGATTCTTTATCAGCTGAGCCACAAGGGAAGCCCGTTAATTTAATGTGAAGCATGTCAAATAGCACCTGGTTCATAGTAAGTGATACATAAGTGTTGTAATAGTAAATATTACTATTATTCTGATCATCTTTGCCTTATATTGTCAAAATTCCCTCACCTAAAAGCCTGAGGTTCTCATGTAAGCTGAAGGGAAGGAAGGTGGTAAATTTTCAGAAGCAGAGAGAAGCAGTTACATATGCTTGAACTCCAGGAATGCAAACTGTCCTGTTAACTAGTCAAGGAAAACCTTAACTGTTGTCTTAGCTGGCAAAAATCAGTATCCATTAGGAATTAACAGCTTGTTAAAGAAAGTACAAAGACTGGGGTCTAGATAAACTATAAAAGATGACAATAAACATCATATCAGGAATAATGTGCTGCATCGTGACCCCCGCTTCCTGCATCTTCTTCCATTTCTTTGCTCCTCTTGACGGCAAAACTTCTCCAAAGAATTGCCTGTATTTGATGTTTTAAATTCTTTTCCTTTCTCTTCTACATCCATCTCAGTCTAGACCTGGCCTCTATCACTCCACAAAAGGTGCTTTTTTCAAGATCACTAATGTGGTCATGTATGGATGTGAGAGTTGGACTGTGAAGAAGGCTGAGCGCTGAACAATTGATGCTTTTGAACTGTGGTGTTGGAGAAGACTCTTGAGAGTCCCTTGGACTGCAAGGAGATCCAACCAGTCCATTCTAAAGGAGATCAGCCCTGGGTGTTCCTTGGAAGGAATGATGCTAAAGCTGAAACTCCAGTACTTTGGCTACCTCATGCGAAGAGTTGACTCATTGGAAAAGACTCTGATGCTGGGAGGGATTGGGGGCAGGAGGAGAAGGGGACGACAGAGGATGAGATGGCTGGATGGCATCACTGACTCGATGGATGTGAGTCTGAATAAACTCCGGGAGTTGGTGATGGACAGGGAGGCCTGGCGTGCTGCGATTCATGGGGTCACAAACAGTCAGACACGACTGAGCAACTGAACTGAACTGAACTGAATGACCTTCACGCTGCTAAATCTACAATTTTCAGCCCTTAGCTTAGTTGACTTATTAGCATTTGACACAGCCTATGGTTCTACCATCTTTTAAAACTCTTTCTTCATCTGGCTTCCAGGATGCCACATTCTACTGATTTTTCTCTGTCCTCACTCTATGCTCCTTCTCAGCATCCTTTGCTGGGTCCTCCTCTTCTCCCAAACTCCTAAAAGCCCCAACACTTCTAGCACTCAGTCTTTGACTCTCCTCTCTTTTCTAAAATCACTCCCTTGGTGACCTTACCCAGTCTCGTGGCTTTAAAGAACATTTGCAGGCTGACAACTCCTAATTTTATAACTCCAGCCCAGATTTCTCTCCTGAACTTCAGACTTGTATATCCAATTACTTAGTCAATATCTCCACTTGAACATCTTATAGCATATCAAACTCAACATGTACCAAACAGTATTCCTGATCTTCCCCCACAAACCTGTTCCACCCCATAGCCTTTCTCATTTCAACTTTATCCTTCCAGTTGGTGCTGCATGCATGCTTAGTCATGTCTGACTCTTTGCAACCCTATGGACTGCAGTCCATCAGCCTCCTCTATCCATGGGATTTCCCAGGCAAGAGTACTGGAGTGGGTTGTCATTTCCTACTCCAGGGGATCTTCTTGACCCAGGGATCAAACCCAGGTCTCCTGTGTCTCCTGCACTGGCAGGCAGATTTTTTACCACTGCAACACCTGGGAAGCCCAAAGTTCAAGCAAAAACTCTTAGGGTCATTCTGGATTCTCTTCTTCCTTTCACACATCATGGCCACTCTGTTAGAAATTCTGTTGTCTTTACATTTAAAATATATCAAGAATCAGATCACTTCTCACCACCTTCACCACTACGGTCACTGTGGAGCAATCCACCATCACCTCTTACTTGAACCATTGCTGAATTACTGACCTGTGTAAACTTCAAGCTGATTGCCCATTTCTACCTTTGACCACCCCTGCCCCACCATCTATTCACAATACAGCAGGCAGGCATTCTTTTAAAACAGAAGATTATATTATTCCCTGGTAGCTCAATGGTAAAGAATCCAGCTGCAATGCAGGAGACCCCTGTTTGATTTCTGGATCAGGAAGATCCACTGGAGAAGGGACAGCCTACTCACTCCAGTATTCTTGGGCTTCTCTGGTAGCTCAAACAATAAAGAATCCGCCTGCAATGTGAGACCTGGATTCAATCCCTGGGTTGGGAAGATCCCCTGGAGAAGGGAATGGCCACCCACTCCAGTATTCTGGCCTGGAGAATTCCACGGACAGAGAAATCTGGCAGCCTACAGCCCCGTGGTTGCAAAGAGTCAGACACAACTGAGTGAATTTCACTTCACTTTCTTCAAAATGGTCCTCCTCACTTTAAAAAACAAAAGTTTTTTAAAGGTTGTGCATGATCTGACCCCTCTAACTGCATCTCTTACCACCTAGTCTCACTACTGGCTTTCTTGTTGTCCTGGGAACATGCTAGGCTTGCTCCCCTTACCTGGAACAGCTCTTTCTCTCTGATCTGCGCATGGATAAATCCCTCACCTCTTTAAATCTCTGTTCAAAAGTTGCCTTTTTAACAAAGCCTACCCTGACAACCCAATTTAAAATTATAACCTTGTAACCGCCACCTTTCTGACATTTCTTTTTCCATAGTACTTATCACCTTTAAACACTAACGCTTGTTATTTTCTAACATACTTCATAGTTCACATCTTTATCATATTTATTGTTTATCATCTCCCCTGCTAGAATAAGAGCTCCAAAATTGTGGGGATCTTTATTTTGTTTGCTGCTGTATCCCCAGCCCTAGAATAGTTCCTGGCACACAGGAAGCACACAATAATTACTGGTTGCCTTGAGTGAATGAATGTGGGCTAAGGGATTAGGAAGAAGCAATGGAAACCAAAATTCATTCAATTTTTTTTTTAACATATTACTCTCTACCTTTTCCACTGGGAGACTGGAAAATAATTACAGCAGAGCAAAGTATAGTATCTCTTATGCCTATTCCCCAGCACACCTGGTTGCTCTGTGGATCAAAAAAGGTTCTCAAAAAGTTCCTTGTGTTAGGTAATACACATCTTTAAGAAATGAATCTTCCTGGATGATAACACATGGAGAATCTGTGAGACTGAGTAGGTGCAACAATAAAATGTTCAGCCCAGAAAAGAAATAAGATCCCAATAGTAATTTCTGTAGAAGTTAAAGTTAAAAACAAGTAACAGAGCACTTGTAATTCTAGTTCTTGATAATAGTCATTTGTGGATGAAGGAACTGCAAAGGAAGGTACAAAGACATCTGTCTGCTTGGAAAATTTCTCAAAAATGAATGAAAAAGGATCTATCTTATTTCCACTGGGGCATCAAGTTATGGCCTGGAACAGTTTATTTTTCCCAGGCTACTTCAAATCAAAACGTGTTTTTAAAAGCAAGCCCAATGAAGGATTAGATAAACAACTGGACAATGTTTTCTACACTCTGGTAACATAAACATTTCGAATTCCTCCCTAACTCTTGACTAGCATAAATCTCTAATTCCAGAGAAAGTGAAATATCCTCAAAGTTAAACATTATTTTGAATTATTCACATTTACCTCCATTTCCATCTTATACTTTCTTGGCAATAAAAAGCCAGGTTATGTCCAAACTATGGTAGAACGACTCTCTTCCAATAGTAAAACAACTTGGACTAACCCCAGCTCTGCTTTCTTTGAAGATGGAATACAGCAGCCCCTCCCAACAGTTTCTCTTCTTTCTTACCTCTACACATCCTGCACTGCCTTACCCTTTTCCAAACCAAATCTTTAAAAAAAAAAGGGGGGGGGGCACAGAGGGACGATGTGAAGCTGTCTATAACTGAGCTATGAAAATCATTTTAAAATGGATGTCAAACACAAAACAGGCAAGCTGAAAGAGCTGGTAAGGCAAGCTGTCTCTGGCTGAGGAAGGGAGACACGGAGTAAGAGAGGAAGTTCTCTGGAAATGCCATGGGGGACAAAAGGAAAGGGAGAGAACAGAGGAAAGCAAAGGTGCAAAAACGAAGACGCAGAGGGAATGAGGATAACCAACCCATGGTATAATCCACGTGTCAGAAGACTTAGGAATAGAAGGGGGTGGCGAGGGGAGAAGAGAAAATACTAGCCTGATAGAACTGTTCTGTCTGCAACGTGTTCCAGTCTATGAAACAATCTCACTTGACCTTGGTTGGCCCTAACAACTCTGAGTTGTAAGTAGGTAAAAATCCGCATCCTCAGAGTCCAGGAAAACTGCCCATTCAGCTTCTGGGCTTAATATTAAAATTATTACTTAATACTTTAGCAATTACTAAAGTAAATACTTAAGTAATTACTAATAATTACTTAAAATTATTACTTAATAATTTTAAATCTCTATTTCCTCGTTGGCAAAATGGAAATAACACCTTCCAAACAAATGATTGTGAGGAGTAAATGAGATATTATATAAAGCATCAGAGACAAAGCCATGCTTGATAATTGATAGTAACAAAAATAAATGATAAGAAGATTGACTACCTAAGGTCAAATAATCAGCCAAATATCCTGTTAGGAGTAGAACCTGGGTCTTCCATGCTATAAGCATTTTCCACCAAAACACATGGTGGTAAAGAACAAGACAGAAAGCAAAACTTGAGGGGGCTTTTTAAGAAATACAGATGTACAAGGTGGAAATGTGCAGTACAAGCAATGCAGATGATGGAAGATCCAGTCTATGGATTCTGAGGGGTGAGAACTGGACGCAATTTTTATGAAAGAATAGGAAAGGAGGATCATAGTACATGAAGGGACAGGATAAGGAACTGACTTATGATAGTTGAATAATTACATTAGTACCATTTAAAAGTACTTTTTATGTGCTAACCATAGTACTTTACATGTTTGCTTATTACATAGCTGCCTCAAATGGTAGTTAGCAGTGTCTCATTTCACAGGTGATAAACTAGACTCTAAAAAGTTCAAGTGATTTGCTCCAAGTCACGCACACAGTGAATGAAAGAATCTTCTTTGTGCTGACTCCAGAATCTAGTCTTAAGCCATTCCAGAAGCTTATTTCTCACCTATAGAAATAAAAGACACATAGCAATGGAATTGTGAATTACTGCTTAAAGAATAAGAGTTTTAGATCATCCTATTTAGTAAAAAAAAAAAAAAAAACAGGATCATTGTGTGTACCTCATACTCTCAACATCTGATCCTTCCTAATCTCATGCTTAAAAGAAAAATGAAAGGGTTTGGGGAAATGACTGAGGTTTCATCTCAGTAAAAAAGAAATCAGCCTAGAAGTAATTAAAAGAACCACCAGTAAAGACAGATGTCTAAAAAGATCCTTAGACTGTTTAAAAACAATTCAAAATTGATTAATGTTTCTATAGAATATCATTACTAAGGAGAGGAAGTGACTCAATAAAGTAGATGGATTTACAACTAGAAAGAAGTAACATAGTAAAGTGGAAGATAATGCCTTTTCCAACAACATTCAGGAAAGACATAGCAGTCTTCTAAAAGTTCGGAAATTTCAAATGAGTTCACAGAGGAAATGTTTAAAGTAGAAGGATCGTGGACAGTGGTAGAACATTTAACATTAACACAAAGATCACTTTTCCAAAGTTAGCAAGACTGTGCTCAGAAAACCTCACAAAGTCCTGAGTGCAAATTCACACAGCAAAAACCTCAAAGGAAAACTCATGCATGTAAATATATGTGAAAATTCAAATGAAGACATTCGCAAATCAGTACTATATATTTAAAAAGCAATAATAAAGAAAAACTTACACCAGGAATGCAAAAGAATTCAATTAATGTTAATTCCTCAAAACATACTATCAAAAAGAAATCTCAACAGAGAGTAATAATATTTATCATTCACTTCTGATCCCCAAAATCCCAGAGTCAGGCTCTAGCTCTCAACCCTATTACAGGTCCCCTCTATATTCTCTATGAGAGCATATCACACATGGTTTGACATATTTATTTGTGTATCTCCTACGCCAGACTCATGATTTTATCTTACTCTGGTTTGTATCTCCCACGATTAAACACGATCACTAGAACACTTGCTTTCTGTACATGTGTATTCAATAAGTAAGTACAAAATACAGTTACATAGCATCACTGACTCAATGGACATGAATATGAGCAAACTCTGGGAGAGGCTGAAAGATAGGGAAGCCTGGCATGCTGGAGTCCCTGGGACTGCAGAGTCAGACACAACTTAGTGACTGAACAACCACATGCATAAGAAAATTAGAGAAACTGAATATCAAGGATTAAAGGAAAGAAACCTATATAGAGAGGGAACCAAGGACCAAAGATACATAAATGGAAAAATGGATGGATAGAGATTATCTATCTATATGTCTATGTATTCAACTATCAAGTGTGGGCTGATGCCACACTACCAACCCGAAGACCAAACCAAAAACAAAAAGAGGGAGAGGAGGCGGAGGAACAAAAAGTCAACACTGAGCATCTGTTACTTGTCAGACACTGTGCCAGATGTTTTTGCATCCATATATGTCACTTAAACAGCCAAAATGGATATTTCCTTAATGGAGGGTCTAAACAAATAATCAGAATGTTCTGCAAAGGCTGGGAAGAAAAAATGTCCGGAGAATAACAAAAAAGAGAGAAATATGAAATGAAAAAAATAAGAGTATATCAAAGTAGTAAAAAATTGATGGACTGTATAGTCCATGAGGGTTGCAAAGAGTCAGACATGACTGAGCAACTTTCACTCACTCACTCACTCAAAAAATTGATAGTAAATATTACTGGATATTGTGTGTGTCTTTAAATTCATGTGAGCAAAAACCAAACTGAAACAGTATATGCTACGTATATTATGTGCTTTTATTTTCTAAAAACACTGTAAGGATAAAATGGGATCATATAAATGATTTTGGAAAGGTTAGAATATCACTTAAACATTAGTGACTGTCATCATTCTGGAGCCAGTAAAGGTTTTTGCCCCCAGAGTCCAAGATAAACCCTCCTGGCAGGTGATACTTCTCCTAACTTTCATGAAAACAAAACCAGTCATTTATCAGCTGGGTCCTCTTTGTTACTACTGAGGTCTGTTCAGGTAAGGAGATCTAGCAAAAGTCTCTGAGTAAGGTACAACAATTGGTTCTTTATTTGATGTCTATTTGTCAGGCAAAGATACAGTTAGACAGACCATAAAACAATCTTCTGTTTTTACAGGAACAAGGCAAAGCTGAGGTAAAGTGGCTTTTTATGTACAAGAAAATGGCCTTAATGTGCCCAGGCCATAATGTTTATAAAAATAAATATTTGAGACATACAGTGAACTTCCATTCTGACAATGAGAAGAAATTGTCTTACAATCATTTAATTCTACCAGTAAAATTAGTTATTTTTGAAACTATTGTGCTTTACACTCTTTCCCCTCAAATACAAGTATAAAATATCTTGACCCAAAATGGTCATTTTAGAATTAAAGAAATGGTCCTTCTCATAGACACAGCTTTCAATAAATGGTAGATAAACATTTTCTTTGAAGGCCATGGTCCATGACTAGTTGTTGCTATAAAACCAGTTGGAATGGCTATTTGTCAATACTAAAAGAACAAAACAAAAACAATAAAAACCTTTACTTTTCCCAAAGATTCTATCCTGAAAGATATGGGTAATAATGTGCAGGGTGTGTGTGTGTGTGTGTGTATGTGTGAAACCTCTAACCTTCCAAGTTACTGAATCATGGGTCTCAGTTACATTCATGGAAAACCTCAGCCTATAAAACTGAAAAAGTCCAAAATTATCTTAGCATCCTGGTTGAATCCATTTCCCTATATGTTTGAATTGGAATGATTTCTGTTGTACCCCCATTTCAGCTATTTCTAGAAGAGATAAATTAATAACCCTCATCTGCCAATTTTATGTAAAAAATTTCCCCTCAATGAAATTATCCTTTAACAATGTTCCAGGACACTCTCTGTTTCAGTTCTTATGGGATTTGTCTATGTTTTCTCTGGTCTCTTATGAGCAGCATATGGGTATCCATCACTTATAAAAGAAAAACAAAGTCTCATCCGGAAACAGAATGAATAGCAATCACTTTAAATTAAAAAAAAAAAGCAGTCTTATGTCTAGATTACTATCCAACTGCAGTTCCACCTACTTCTATGAGCTTACTTCTGAAGTGCCTTACAATTGTGTTATGTGGGTGCTAAATACACACATTAAAAATTTTTCAATTTCGCAAATACCATATGATATCCTTATATGTGGGATCTGAAAAATACAACAAACTAGTAAATATAATAAATAAGAAGCAGACTCACAGATACAGAGAACAAACTAGTGGTTACCAGTGAGGAGAGGGGAGAAGGAAGGGCCATCTAGGGGTAAGGGATTAAGAGGTACAAACTCTTATGCACAAAATAAGCTACAAGGATATACTGTACAGCACAGTGAATACAGCCAATATTTTAAAATAACTGTAAATGGTTGTTGTTCAGTTGCCTAGTCATGTCTGACTCTTTGTGACCCCATGGACTGTAGCCCTCCAGGCTCCTCTGTCCATGGGATTCTCCAGGCAAGAATACTGGAGTGGGTTTCCATTTCCTTCCCCAGGGGATCTTCCCAACCCAGAGATCAAAGTGATCTTCTGCATTGCAGGCGTATTCTTTACTGACTGAGCCACCAGGGAAGGTAAATGGAGTATAACCCTTAAAAACTTGATTCACTATATTGTATATCTGTAACTCATGTAATATTGTACATCAACAATCTTTCAATTTTAAAAGTTGACAATTTTTTCCACTGTCTCTGCTAGGCAATGCCATGTAATTGGCTTTCTGTTCTCAAGTGATCATCCAGTAGACCTGTCATTAACTGACCACATTATCTGGATGAACTGAGCTTCATAAAGAAAACCATCGGCTGCGCTAATAAGAGCTCAGTGCTGCAGCCTAGAATCATGGGGCTTCAATTCCTGCTCCACAGTTGTATGATCTTAGACAAGGAACCTAATCAATGGAAGCCTCTGTTTGTCATCTAAAAAGTGGGGGAATAACAGCCTATAAAACCCTGGGATTTTTGAAAAGATTAAATGAGACAATCCACGTAACAATATGCCAGGCATACAGCTATAGGCAGTAAACTTTACTGATTCCTATTTATCATTAGTTTCAGATAGATGATAACTAAATAAAACCATTTTACTTAATTGTTGCATTTTTGGTGTCCCAATTTTGAGTACTGACACACAAAGGAATGTTCTTCATTAAGAATACACCAGCTATGAGACAGAACACTACAGACTAACCTTTTTGGTTGTTGTTCTGTCCCTAAAGAATACAATTCATCCAGTTGAACACAAACTGCTTGGTTTTCAAATTTTAAACAAACATTTGCTTTAGACTTAGAGTGAAGAGGTTGAGGGAATTGGGTAATTCTCTAATCTGTCTCAAAAAAGCTTGGCTGACATTTTATTATATTTTTTTAAACCACCATCCAGAGTACTGGGCAGCTCACTAACACTCTATTGAGAAAGGATTCTGAAGTCTGTTTGTTGTCCAGGTCATCTCGTAATTTAACTTCTCTTCACCCAATCATTAAAATGTCAGGTAATATCCCAGCCACCGTTGAAACTCTTTTATGTTTGAGGCTCAAATTGATGGAAAACAAATCTCAACGCCTCAGGACAAGGCTGGGGCCAAACCTTCCAAAGAGTGTAATAAATACATTCAAGCTCTTAACAATTTAGAAAATAAATTTCTCTTGCATGACACAAATAAATAAGACCAGTTTGAGACGGTGAATAGCTTGGTGATTTGGCCATGGTAGGAGCAAGACAAACACACTGTCCTGTGTTCCATCTCCGAGAGAACAGGGTCTTTTGTGCTGGCTCCTTTTCAGCTCATAATGAAGTGTTTCAGAGGATGAAGTAGTTAGTCTTTGGAGGCCCCTGAAGGACAGGATGAGTTCCAAGCTAAATACTGAAAAGGATGGTCCCTCGCAAATTTCCCACTTTTATTTTAGGGATTTTAAATACGAATACCCAACCATAAGGTTTTCAAGCTGTTAGAACTTAGGGCCAAAGAGTGAGCTTGAGCCTTCTCAACACGGAGAATCAGCTCTGCAGACTGGTGGGAAAGTAAGAGCCTGCGAAACGCGACAGCCTAAAGCCAGGCTGAACTCGCTCCTTTGAACACGGAGGATTTTCATGTTCTGGTACTTTTAATGCATTCATCCTTCAGGCTTTACTCCAATGCTTCATACTAGATCTTGCATATGCTTCTTCTTTGCTAAGTATATTCTGAATCCAGATGGTAGACTATACCATTTCCCTTTGTCCCAGCTGTAGGAAATATGAAAGCTTATATTCTGATATGGAAGAGATTTTTAACAGCTCATGAATCTCAGAACATGGCTGTGATGAGTTCTTCCTAAAAGGTAATGCAACATAAAAACAGAAATTCCTACCCGAAACCCCTGTAATATTTTGTTGCAGGCTGCAGCACAAGAGACTGTACACGGTAAGTAGTAATACACTCTACTTCCTACGTGATTTCTGGTTTGTCTTCTAGTACTTGCCAAAACCAGGCTACAATTTTTTAACAGAGTTTGCCACACACAAATAAATAAACACTCAGAGAAGTGTAAAACTGGTCTTAAAGGGCCAGCACAAGCAGATGAGTGACTTCTTGTGAAAGAAGGAAGCAATCCCTGACATTGTCTTGCTCCACACCAGGCCACAACTGAACAACTATTGTTATTGCTGGGATCTGGACGACATCTTGTTTGGAAGCTTTCTGAAATTTACTTGATGAGAGGTTGAGATGACTTTATGGACATGAGTTTGAGCAAACTCTGGGAGATGGTGAAGGACGAGGAAGCCTCGTGTGCTGCAGTCCGTGGGGTTGCAAGGGTTGGACACCGACTGGGCATCTGAACAACAATCTATCTTACTTAGGTTTTAAAAAAAATTTTACTCTAAATTTCACCAAAATTTTCCACTAATTTGAAATATACTTGTAAAATATATCAATACCAAGTGTTTTTATATAAATGCGACAATACCTAGTATTTCTGTGCTATTTGAGGGGTAGGGCCTGGTAGGGAAGAATGAGCACCAAAGCCAGGAGGCCATCTCCGCCCAACTCTGCAATCTTGGGAAGACTGCTGGAAATCTCCAAGCCTTAGTTTTCTCTGTGGAACGGTGGTAATAGCTTCCCTTCGTATTTCAGGGCTGATGTGAAAATCAAACATGGTAACTTATGTGAAAGCATCATAATGATACAAAATTACTACAAATAATGCCAATTAAAAAGTGATAGGGGAAAGATAGGTCAGAATCAAGCTTTTAGCCTTCTTAGAAAGGGGACATTTCTCTAAGGCTTTCAACATACTGAGGAACTGTTTCTTGTAAGATGATGGAATCCAGGCATGATTCCTTCCTTCTAAAAAGTTGAAAGGAACTCTGAGCCAACAGAGAGCATGTAGCATCAATTCTTCTCTGTCCTCCTCTACTTGGGAGAGGTTGGAATATCTATTTTTTTAATAATTTCATTTTTATAAAAAAGACAAATATTTACCAGCCTGAAGTCCTGGAGTTCAGAGTGGTTAATCATCCTAAAGCCAGCCCTGTTCAAGTCAGATAAGGTTACACAACAGGAGAAGCCAGATAAGCACCCTGCTTTTGAACAGAGATCGTTTCTTGTTAACGAAGAGTAGGAAACAAATGTTAAGCTGCAGCTTCAAGAAATGGGGTTTAAAGCCTGCACATTTTAAATTTGAAAATATCAATTAACTTACCATATGAAAAGAAAAACAATGGCTTTAAAATACCCTTTCAAATTTTCTTTTTAAATAGTCTTTCCCATACAAAACAAGCATATGACCCAAAGGGGTAAGAGGAGTGCGATGAATAAGGAGATTGGGATTGACATACATACACTGCTATGAATAAAATAGATAACTAATGAGAACCTACTGTATAGCACAAGGAATACTACTCAAACTCTGTGATGACCTAAATGGAAGAGAAAATCCAAAAAAAAAGAGGGAGTATATGTATACATGGGCTTCCCACGGGACACTGTTGTAAAGAACCTGCCTGCCATTGCAGTAGACTTAAAAGACATGGGTTCAATCCCTAGGTCAGAAAGAAACCCTGGGAATGGTAACCCACTCCCAGTATTCTTGCTTGGAGAATTCCATGGACAGAGGAGCCTGGTAAGCTACAGTCCATAGGATCTCAAAGAGTTGGACACGACTGAAGTGAGTTAGCACGCAGGCCCACATAGGTATACATATCGCTGATTCACTTTGATGTACAGCAGAAACTAACACAGCAATGTAAAGCAACTATACTCCTATAAAAATTAATTTCAAAAATTAATAATCTTTCTACCTCCTCCAAAATATAACCTCTCCTAAAACTATGTATTTTCTATGACTCTCAGTCCAGTAGATACACTTATTTTTCCTATACCAGAAATTACTAGGATTATCTGTGTGGTCCCAGAGGATCCCTGGTTCTGTCACTAAAGATGATAGGAAAAGAATAAAAGATACCAGGCAAATATTTTCCTGCCTCAGCTGCCAGGATCTTATCATACAATTAGTAGAGTGGACTTCTGGACAGGTATGAGAACTTGAATGAGTTCTTTCAGTTCTCTGGTTCTTGTTTTCTTCTCTGAAATTGTGCCTCATTCATTTGGTGACTAAAGGAATAAATGCTTTAATATTTGTAATGTGCTTACAAAAGTGTCTGGCACACAGTAAGCCCTACAAAGGTATGTACTGCATACCACAGTCACAGGGCTGATAAGAAGCAAGAGGCAAAGACTGCAGCAAAAACTGGAACTTAAGGTTAAAGTCAAAGTAAGCTCTTTAGCTTCTTATAATCACTGTTTGAGTTTTAAAATAATAAAACTATGTAACTGTAGAAGAAAATATAAAATATAATAACTTCCTCTATAACCTGAGATTGGAGGAAATTTTCCTAATTATGACTGAAATTCCAAAAGCAATATGCCAAAAAATAAGAAAAATTAAATGATCTTTTCAAAGATATATAAAGGTACATTTAACACTAAACATCTATTCATAATTTAAAAAAACTTTTACGGCTTCCCTGGTGGCTCAGTGGTATAGAATCTGCCTGCCAATACAGGAGACATGGGTTCAATCCCTGAGACAGGAAGATCCCACATGCCATTGAGAAACTAAACCCAAGTACCATAACTTCTAAGCCTGTGCTCCAGAGCCCTGGAGCCGCAACTGCTGAGCCCACATGCCACAAGTACTGAAGCCCACACTCCCTAGCTCCACGACAAGAGGAGCCACCTCAGTGAGAAGCCCACGCACCACAAGTAGAGAGTAGGCCCTGCTCTCTACAACTAGAGAAAAGCCCACACAGCAGTGAGGACCCAGCACAGTCAAAAATAAATAAATAAATAAAAATCTAAAAATTAGTTACCCTCAATTAGATTTTTAGAAAGAAAACATATAAGCATAAAAACAACTTTTAGCAAACTACAAATAGAAGGAACTTTCCTTAATCTGATCAGAAGAATATTTTCTCTTCTCTTTCTATATTTTTTCCTATTCTTTTAGTTTTCCTAAAAATTATAGTATATTATTTTTGCTGTTTAGTTGCTATGTCTGACTCTTTGTAACCCCAAGGACTGCAGCATACCAGGCTTCCCTGTCCTTCACTATCTCCCAGAGTATGCTCAAATTCATGTGATAGAGTCAAATTTGTAAAAGTCAAAAATTAAATGTATTTGTTTTTTTTTAAGTGTATTTGTTTATAAGTGGAGATGCTAGCCCTTATTTAGAAAATTTTTATTTTAATAATTTTACACTTACAAAAAAGGTTGAAAAAATAGTACAAGTTCCCATATACCCTTTACCTATACAACATCTTACAGAATCAGACTTCAGTTCAGTTCAGTTGCTCAGTCATGTCTGACTCTTTGCAACCCCATAGACCACGCATGCCAGGCCTCCCTGTCCATCACCAACTCCCGGAATTTACTCAAATTCATCTCAATTAAGTCGGTGATACCATCCAACTATCTTTTCCTCTGTTGTCCCCTTCTCCTCCTGCCTTCAATCTTTCCCAGCATCAGGGTCTTTTCCAATGAGTCGGTTCTTCGCATTAGATGGCCAAAGTACTGGAGTTTCAGCTTTAGCATCAGTCCAATGAACACTCAGGACTGATCTCCTTTAGAAAGGACTGGTTGGATCTCCTTGCAGTCCAAGGGATTCTCAAGAGTCTTCTCCAACACCACAGTTCAAAAGCATCAATTCTTCGGTGCTCAGCTTTCTTTATAGTCCAACTCTCACATCCATACATGACTACTGGAAAAACCATACCTTTGACTAGATGGACATTTCTTGGCAAAGTAATGTCTCTGCTTTTTAATATGCTATCTACGTTGGCCATAACTTTCCTTCCAAGGAGTAAGCGTCTTTTAATTTCATGGCTGCAGTAACCATCTGTAGTGATTTTGGAGTCCCCCAAAATAAAGTCAGCCACTGTTTTCACTGTTTCCCCATATATTTCCCATGAAGTGATGGGACCAGATGCCATGATCTTAGTTTTCTGAATGTTGAGCTTTAAGCCAACTTTTTCACTCTCCTCTTTGACTTTCATCAAGAGGCTCTTTAGTTCTTCTTCACTGTCTGCCATAAGAGTGGTATCATCTGCATATCTGGGGTTTCTGGTATTTCTCCCAGCAATCTTGATTCCAGCTTGTGCTTCCTCCAGCCCAGTATTTCTCATGATGTACTCTGCATATAAGATAAATAAGCAGGGTGACAATATATAGCCTTGACCTACTCCTTTTCCTACTTGGAACCAGTCTATCGTTCCATGTCCAGTTCTAACTGTTGCTTCCTGACCTGCATATGGATTTCTCAAGAGGCAGGTCAGGTGGTCTGGTATTCACATCTCTTTCAGAATTTTCCACATTTGTTGTGATCCACACAGCCAAAGGCTTTGGCATAGTTAATAAAGCAGAAATAGATGTTTTTCTGGAACTCTCTTGCTTTTTCAATGATCTAGCAGATGTTGGCAATTTGATCTCTGGTTTCTCTGCCTTTTCTAAATCCAGCTTGAACATCTGGAAGTTCACTGTTCATGTATTGCTGAAGCCTGGCTTGGAGAATTTTGAGCATTACTTTACTAGCGTGTGAGATGAGTGCAATTGTGTGGTAGATGGAGCATTCTTTGGCATTGCCTTTCTTTGGGATTGGAATGAAAACTGACCTTTTCCAGTCCTGTGGCCACTGCTGAGTTTTCCAAATTTGCTGACATATTGAGTGCACCACTTTCACAGCATCATCTCTTGGGATTTGAAATAGTTCAACTGAAATTTAATCACCTCCACTAGATTTGTTTGTAGTGATGCTTCCTAAGGCCCACTTGACTTCACATTCCAGGATGTCTGGCTCTAAGTGAGTGATCACACCATCATGATTATCTGGGTACAGTTCTTCTGTGTATTCTTGCCACCTCTTCTTAATATCCTCTGCTTCTGTTAGGTCCATACCATTTCTGTCCTTTATTGAGCCCATCTTTGCATGAAATCTTGGTATCTCTAATTGTCTCGAAGAGCTCTCTAGTCTTTCCCATTCTGTTGTCTTCCTCTGTTCCTTTGCACTGATCCCTGAGGAAGGCTTACCAGAAAATTGACATTGTTATACTACTACTAGCTAGTTAACGTACAGATGTTATTCAAATTTCAGCAGTTTTTCCGCCAATGGCCCTTTTCTGTCTCAAAATTCAACCTGGAATTCCAGATTACACTAAATCTCCTCAGTCTCCCATAATCTGGGAGAGTTCCCCAGTCTTTCACAACCTTGACACTTAAGCCATATTGATGAGTTATCTTCTGGAAAGGTTTTCAATTTGGGTCTGTCTGATGCTTTCTCATGCTTATATTGAGAATATGTGTTTTTGTTCAGAATAACAGAGAAGCAATCCTTTTGCCTTTCTCAGTGCCTGCTATTGGGGGTACATGATGTTACAGGTCTTACTGTAAGTGATGTGAACTGTGAGCATTTGGTTAAGGTGGTGTCTACCAGCTTTTGCTGCTGTAAGTAGTATTTTCCTCTCTCTAATTAATAAACACATTGGGTGAGACTATGCAAATATCCTGTTTCTCCTCAAACTTTCTCCCACTGGTGTTAGCATCCACTGGTGGATCTCACCTGAGATAACTGTTATATTGGTGTCTGTCGAATGATGTTTTGTTCTTCCTTCACTCCTTCTACATTTATTAAATGGAAGTGTACTATAAAGAAGAATCGTCACTCCTTCTCCTCTTACTGATTCAATTATTTTATATCAATGAGTTCATGGTCATTTAGTTTATTCTGTGGGTTATAATCCAATACTATCATTGTTGCTCAAAATTGTCATTTTGTTGCTCAAAATTATTCCAGCTTTGGCTGTTGGGATCTGCTTAAGGCTGGCTTCTCTGCCTTTTGAACTTGATTTCGGGTTTTCTGGCATAATAAGATGCTTCAGGCTCATCTCGTGTTTTCTCGCCTCTGGTCTGAAATCAAGTACTTCCCCAAGGAGCATTGGTTCCTTTTTTGGTTGTTGATCAAGTTTTAACATTTCCAATTTTTTTGTCTAGTAGATGAAAGAGCTATTACTGTTTATTTTTAATGTAAAAATCCCTTGCATTTTTATGTCCTCTGAATCTTGAGTAAAGCTTTTCCACACTGAGTGCAATGTTTATGATAAAGTAAGACAAGTGGAAAAAAAAAAGAAAAAGGTGTTAGTCACTCAGTCGTGTCTAACTCTTTGTGACTCCATGGACTATAGCCCACCAGGTTCCTCTGTCCATAGGATTCTCCAGGCAAGAATACTGGAGTGGGTAGCCATTTATTTGGTGGTGCAATGGGAAAGAATTCTCTTGCCAGTGCAGGAGAGGCAATCCCTTCATTGGGAAGATCCCCTAGAGTAGGAAATGGCAACCCACTCCAGTATTCTTGCCTGGAAAATTCCTCAGACAGAGGAGCCTGGTGGGCTACCGCCCATGGGGTCACAAAGAGTTGGACACAATTGGGCGCTTGAGCATGCAAACACATGCACTACCTATATAATCAGCCTTGTTCCTTTTACTAAAGATGGTAACCAAAACTTGGGCACTAGGAATGCTTACTGCTGCTAGCATCTCTTTGTTTCTAGGCCTTATCAGCAGACAGAGCAAGGGAACACTATGCATACTCACCAAGTGCAACACACGCACATCTATTTTACTTTTGCATCCATGCCTCTGTATATACATCTAGACAGATATATAGTAAAAACTGTGAGTTCATACAACCACCTGTGCTTTCAGTCTAATACTACAGGGCTCCCCTCCTATAATTCTAAACATAAAGCAGCTTCAGAACTGACAACCCCCATCTGTATAAGAAACACTAACTTGATAACTGTATTTGCCATTAGCTTCACAATATCCAGTCAAAATACTGTTTTCCAGCATTACCCAGGTTAGCACTTTTCTTTAACACCCTCTTCAGTGTGGATATGTTACTATTTCACTACAGAGTTAGAATCATCTGCTATATTTTGTATTACATTTTGGGTTCCCCCTACATCCTGGTTTTATTTATCTGTTTTCAGAGAGGAAGTACGCAAAACATTACTGTGGTTCCAAACAGTCAAGGCAATATACAAAGGTGATCTTAGAAAAAAAACTGTTCCCTCCTTACCTCTGCTATCATGTTCCCAGGTCCCCACTTCTTTCCACCATTTACTCCCTCCAGGTAACTAATCTCTCTAGCTCCTGGCTCACCATTCCTCTATTTGTTTCATACAAATGAACAGACATGTATATTATCTTATATATCTTTCTTCTTACCTTAAGGAATGATTTACAATAATACTATTCTGTATTTTACTTTTTTACTTAACAGTATATAATGTTCTATATGTTTTGAAGTTCTCATTTGAAATTAGAAGAGATTCTGAAACTGAGGGAAATATGCGACACATGATGACACTGGCAAAACCACCATGAAAACAGTAAGGAGAAGTCACAATAATTCATTTACACAATCAAGAAATACTTTTCAAGCATACACTGTATTCCAAGAACCATAAGTTTCAACATCTTTAACCTTAAGGAATTTACAGCCTAGAGGGGAAAGCTGAGAGTAAAACAACAATTCTAACACACTGGAGTAAGTGCTATGATAGGGATATGTTATAAGGGCATGTAGGAAAAACACAAAGTGTTTATTTGGTGAATGGGAGGAAGGAAGTGGATATGTCAGAGCTTCTGGAGGAAATATTATGCAAACCAAAATGCGAAGGTAAATGGGGAACTGGCTGGGCAAAAGTACTAAGGTAGGAAGAGGCAGGAACTGCAAACATGAAGGCTTGTCCAAATGTTTAGAGTAAAAAAATTCAGCTTGTTCAGGTCATGGAATGGGAGACAAGGCTAGAAAAGCAGGCAGTGCTGAGCGCTTGAGGTGAGGAAGAGCCTGTTACCATGGTGAGGAATCTGGACTTAATCCTAGAAACAATGGGAGCCACAGAAGTTAAGATCTAAGCCAAGGGGTTTCCTTATACATAGAGTGAAATGCAGACAATGTATTGAAGAAGACAGAGTAGGGGAAATGAGAACAGGCTGCTGCAACAATACAAAGGTAGCTACAGTAGTGACCTGGTGGCAGTGGAAATAGAATTGGTTTGAGATGAAATTTTATGAGTTAAATGGAGTCTCGCTGGGGCAACTAAATTGGTGGCAGTATTAATGCTGAGACATGAAATATTGGGTTGGCCAAAAAGGTCATTCAGATTTTTCTGTAATGTCTTTTGGAAAAATCTGAATGACCTTTTGGGCCTACTTGATACAAAGAGAAGGCTAGAGTAGGGTGAGATATGGCATATGATGACTTTACTTTCTGAAAATGTTGAGTTTACAGTGCATATGTCACACTTAAGTGAAGAAGGCCAATGAATGTTTGGATGTATGGACCTAGAGCTTGGGAGAATGTGGCCAGGACACAAATCTGGAAGTCATCAGCATATGGAAAGTAACTAATGACAGAAATTAAAATCAGCCAGGCAGTAATAAGAGAGCCAAGCACAGAACCTGAAGGAATATCAACTTTTCAGGTTAAATAGAGGAAGAGGGGGCCACAAAAGAGGCTGAGAAGGAACAGTCACTGAGATGAGACAACCAGCAGAGAGTAGTAGTGCCTCATGTAGTTATTTTTCTTGTGTTCTTAAATCGTAGCTGTTTATACTCTTAACATGAAGGATCTAATATTTGTTCTTGCAATTTTCTTTGGAAAAATGTATCTCTAATTTGTCAAGTGCACATTCTTCTTCAGTGAAATTTTAAGCCAATTTAGAATCTTTCATTTGAAAGTTTTGTCTTCATATTAAAAACATATGTATTTTATAACCTTTGGCAAAAAATATACTGTATACACACAGTAACGACTCACTAATTCACTTTGTTTTAAAAAAATGACTGATAATAACCAGAGCTATCAAAATAGCAAACAAGTATTTAAATTTGAAAGACACTAATTCTTTTCTCTCTACCTTCCAAATCATAGATACTATTTCAAAACAAAACAACAGAGTACCTCTTCTTAAATTTTTAGGTGAGGAAGTCCTTATTAGAAATTCTTGGCCCTCTTTATTACATGGGAACTTTAAGGCTCATGTTACTCTCAAAATTTACTCTCTAGCAGGAAAGAACTTACAATTCTGACCGTAAGTTATTTCCTGAAAGACCTGTATATATTAAGGATGTGTAATACATACACAGAGATACACATACATATATATTGCAATATAAGCTCTCTCAAAATTAGCAAAAGTACAGATATCTTTTTCAAGAAACATTCCTGACATTACTGCTTAGCATTTTGTCATCACCAACCTAATATTATTTATTGCTATTTAGTCACTAAGTCATGTTGGACTCTTTTGCAACTCCATGGAGTGTATACCAATATCTAAACAATAATGAGAACCAATCTTTCTCATCAGTATATATCAATATTGTGTCTATATAGACATACATGAATGGGTAAAGGATATAGTAAAGTCTGTGACCCATAGGCAGAAATCAACAGAATCCACATCTAAAGGAAACAGACATTTGGAGATAAAACTGGCCCAGATGTTATCAGCAGACCATACTCCCTATGCTTATTTCCAATAATACATAAAGTGATACAAATAAGATCTTGGGACATAGTCCCTTCCACTTACCACCTTGTGCCTGTATAAACAAACACTTTGTAGCTGCTGTCTAAGAAGTGTTCTGATTTATTTATAGCTATATTTTAGAGTCATACTTACAACAGATACTTCATCTGGAGACCTGATAGCCTTAATGCTTTGTATTGATCTGGGCTCTGCTTTCGACCCTAACTGGATACGGGTTGCTATGCAAGTCTCCAAGTCAGCCCCAAGGATGGGCTGTTAAAAGTTCAATAATTACACGCATGTCTTTCTCCTTCACTGGCAAGAGAATATCCAGAATATTCAATATTTAGTCCAGCTGGACTAAATATAGAAATTCAAAACAGTCTCTTCTTTCTTCATGTATCATGGAAAAAACAAACAAAAAAGAAAGGGGATCAAGAGAAAGAACAGAAGAAAATAAACTGTTGAATAGCATCATTTTGTTGACTGTGATGGACTGAGGACAGAGGAAGTCATTAAGTGGTACTTATGCACTTTTAGACAGCTTACCAAGGTCTTAGTCAATAAATAGGTACTAGCTTATTTCTCTTTAAACCATATTTTCCTGAAACTCTACTAAGCAACTTATATGACAAGACCAGGCTTCCTCTTACCAAGTAGGCAAACGTGTGCATGTGTACTCAGTCACTTCAGTTGTGTCCAACTCTTTATGACCCTACGGACTGTAGCCCACTGGGCTCCTTTGTCCTTGGGATTCTCTAGGCAAGAAGACTGGAGTGGGTTGCCATGCCCTCCTCAAGAGGATCTTCCCAACCCAGGGATCCAACCCACATCTCCTGCATTGCACACAGATTGTTTACTGCTGTGCCACTGGGCAAGCCCATAAGCAAACACAGTGGGTCAGAAATGACTCAAAGTTAGAGACCCCAGAAAGCAGGATAAGTGGTAAAAATAGGTAGTTCTACATCAAACTATCTCAAATACTATAGGGAGGGCAGACGGCAAGAGGAATTACTGAGCATCTATTCTGAATGAGATACTAGGTTAAGGTACTTTATGCATGTTATCTTTGTTGATATTTCAATATGTTTGTAAATTAAGCATTATAGTCATTATAGTCTAGTATCAAAATGATACTAGAAATGGTACTAGAATGGATACATGTATATGTACATGTATCCAGCTGAGTCCCTTCCTGTTCACCTGAAAGTACCACAACATTGTTAACTGGCTATACCACAATACAAAATAAAAAGTTTAAAGTTACAAAAAAAAGGAAAGAAATGACACTAGAGCAAATGATATACAGTTACTAGGTAGAATCTGCGGAGAAGGCAATGGCACCCCACTCCAGTACTCTTGCCTGGAAAATCCCATGGATGGAGGAGCCTGGTAGGCCGTAGTCCATGGGGTCGCGAAGAGTCGGACATGACTGAGCGACTTCCCTTTCACTTTTCACTTTCCTGCATTGGAGAAGGAAATGGCAACCCGCTCCAGTGTTCTTGCCTGGAGAATCCCAGGGACGGGGCAGCCTTGTGGGCTGCTGTCTATGGGGTCGCACAACTGAAGTGACTTAGCAGCAGCAGCAGCAGCAGGTAGAATCTGGATTTGAAAGAGTTCTTCTCATACCAGCCCTTAAGCTGTTTTCACTTTCCCATGTAGCCTCACCCATCACTCGATGCAAATATTTCCTTCTGATGTTATAGCTACACTGTAGTCTGCAGCCAGAGATTCTTAAGCATGAGTTCCAAAAAATCAATACAAATCATTCTTTACCTCAAAAAGAGAGATTATCTCCCAGCAATGAGTTCAGTTTTTGGAGAAACAGGCTGGATCTGCTTTCAATCTCAAATGCCTGGTAAGGCAACATAGAAATATTTGTGAGATTGTTATTCTCATCATATTATGAGCACACATTACATTTTTACCTCTTTTCCAGAATAAATTGATCAGGGCTTTAAAGTCACAGCCAAGAATTTCTTTATGTAATCTTCCATGGAAGTTTTTAGCACATCTGACGCAAAAAGGAATAAATCATTTTCCATCATCATCATCATAATAAAAGAAAAAATCACCATGAGCAGAGCATTTCCCATGGGCCAGGTCCCATGCTATCTTCCATGCATTATGTAATCAGTCCTCACAATGCTACCATTATTAAGGAGACAAAGTCTCAGAAGGATTAATTACTTGTTCAAAGTCACATGGCAAGTAAGTGGTTGACTAGAACACAAATTCTTGTCAGCCTGTCTCCACCTTGATTGTCCAAAAACATATCACCTCCAACTAATTATATGTTGCCTACCTTATATTAAAATGCCTTCCAATATTAAAATGTAAGAGGTATTATAAGTGAGAGTTACAAATATGATGATACACGAGCAGAAAGTAGATAGTGTAAGAACAGAACCATAGTTGGTAAATTACATTATAGTAATGTTGTTTTAGTCGCTGAGTCACGTCGGATTCTTTTGTGACTCCATGGACAAGTCAGCAAGGCTCCTCTGACAATGGGATTTTCCAGGCAAGAATGCTGGAGTGGATTACCACGCCTTCTTCCAGGGGATCTTCCTGACCCAGGGATCAAACCCATGTCTCCTACCCTGGCAGGTGAATTCTTTTTCACTGAGTCACCTGGGAAGCCCCATAGTAATTTTAATAAAAATGCAAGTAAAAGAAATCTCTCTCCTCCACTCTATCCCTCCCTCCTTTCTTTCCCTCCCCTCCTCATTTCCCAATAAAACAGAGAGGAGACAACAGAATACTTTCCTGATCTTTAAAGTAAAACAGTAATATAATGAAATGCATTCTTAAATTAATGAATTCCAGGCAAGATTCTTTTAATCTTTCAAAGCTAAAATGAATAAAGCATAAGTTCCAGGAAGAATTTGGCCTTACTGGTAACAGCATACTGAGATCTGAAGTTGTAGGCTAGTTTCTTTCTCAGACACTCCAATCATGCAAAAGGGCCCACCATAAACAGCGCTTCTTCAAAGCACTTACTTTGCAACTCATGACTTCACTTTACCAATGATGCAGGTTGGCACAGATATCATGTAGCACTCCTACTCAGGCATTCCTTCCCTTCACCATCCTTTACAGTATGCACTGTGGCTAAACTGACCCGTACGTGCAACTCAATAGGCATAGAAGATTGAGTTATTCACATGAGAATCAATTTTACATTAAAACAAAAAGTTTCTTTTAAAGAGTCGGGTAAGAGGCCAAAAATACACACCATTTCTTCGAAGCAAAAGCACCTTTCTAAGACAGAGGGTTGTTGTAAAATAGGCCCTAAAAATGTTATCAAAATTCAATTTTCTAATTACTGTCTTGATTTCAAATCAGAATAATGTCAGAACTGGCTCAAACAGAATGATTTTTTGTTTTCCACGTAGACTTTACTTCCTGTGTTTGTGGGAACTGTAAATTCTTTTAAAAGCAGTCTCTTAGGATGACAGTCATAGGATGACAATAAATTAAAAGCAAACAACTACTACTAATCCTAACAATAAATCTATTTTTAGATTTTAGGTTCCAGTGGTCTTTACCTGGGTTTAAAATTGAAGTAAAATATATAGATGCCATAAATCTGGGAGCTTAAATCTAAGTATCAATATATATCCTTGCAAATGATTTTATTATTGACCTGAACTTGTCCTTTTGACCCTAGAGATGACATAACACACCTGAAGTACTGTTTTGACAGTGTTTCTGATTTACACATCGAAGGCCCATTGCAGTTGCCTCAGTTCAGTTCAGTTCAGTTGCTCAGTCGTGTCCAAGTCTTTGCGACCCCATGAATCACAGCACGCCAGGCCTCCCTGTCCATCACCAACTCCCAGAGTTCACTCAGACTCACATCCATCAAGTCAGTAATGTCATCCAGCCATCTCATCCTCTGTCGTCCCCTTCTCCTCCTGCCCCCAATCCCTCCCAGCATCAGAGTCTTTTCCAATGAGTCAACTCTTCACATGAGGAGGCCAAAGTATTGGAGTTTCAGCTTTAGCATCAGTCCTTCCAAAGAACACCCAGGGCTGATCTCCTTTAGAATGGACTGGTTGGATCTCCCTGCAGTCCAAGGGATTCTCAAGAGTCTTCTCCAACACCACAGTTCAAAAGCATCAATTCTTCAGTGCTCAGCTTTCTTCACAGTCCAACTCTCATATCCATACATGACCACTGGAAAAACCATAGCCTTGACTAGACGGACCTTTGTTGGTAAAGTAATGTCTCTGCTTTTCAATATGCTATCTAGGTTGGTCATAACTTTCCTTCCAAGGAGTAAGCGTCTTTTAATTTCATGGCTGCAATCACCATCTGCAGTGATTTTGGAGCCCCCCAAAATAAAGTCTGACACTGTTTCCACTATTTCCCCATCTATTTCCCATCTATTTTCTCCTTTCTCATTTCCATTGCTCCTATCACTAAGTTTTCAAGACATAAGGCTTTTTAAGTTTGTGTGGTGAGCCGTTTCAAGTTTAGTTTAGAATACAGGACTGTGACTTATAAAAGGGACACACTTGCTTTAATGGAAGCCAATTCACTTAATTTGAGGGGAAGATGGCATTCTCTCCTGTCTGTAGACTGAAACTTTGGTCAACTGGTATCTTTTCAGAGAAGCAGGAGAAAGGAACATTTCATTTCCTTCTGGGTAGTTGCAGTTAATTCTAAATAGTCCTAGGTAACAGACATGTACATTGAAAAAGAACTCTGTCCTTAATGAAGCTTCCAGAAGTGATTACTAATAACGTTTAAAATCCTCTACTGAGTACTACAGAGACTTAATATTCAGTCCACCTGCCATGAATACCAATTTCTCCCTTTGATTTTTAGGATAAATTTAAGGGCCAATTAGATTCTCATTGAAATACCCTGTATGGCACTGCTACATAGAAGACAGAGTATTATTAATATAATCTTCAATTAATAGAAGGAAACATAATACTGCTTATATGCCTATTTTGAGTTTGAAGTTACTTTGAAGTTACAGTAATTTCAATGACATTTTTTATTTATAGTGAAGGACTATTCCTGAAGGATCAGACTATGTAGAATTGCAAAGTTGTCAAATTAATAATACCCATGTCTCCTCAAATCATAGGCAGTGGATGGTAACATGTCATGAGGAATCACTGAATTAACAGCATAGACATCAACAGAAATTCTTATCATGTTTATATTACAAATTTGAGTCACTTCTTATTCTGGAATTTTATAGTTGTTTATTTTTTACTAAGAGATCTTAACTATGATATTTCCCTGTTGAAGGACCACAAATTAAAGCATTTTTTTTTCTTTTTATTTATTTATTTATTTTTTTAATTTAATTTTATTTTTAAACTTTACATAATTGTATTAGTTTTGCCAAATATCAAAATGAATCCACCTTCATTTGATCACATCACTTGTTTTCTTCTTGCTCCACTTCCTCTTCTCTCTTGTATTGTTGTTTAACTTCATCTTCATCCACACCTATTATTATCTCCTTTCTAATTTTCATGGAGAAGTTCCTATTTTTAGGAGGAAGACAGTTGTATTTTTAATTTTTAAGCTAATCTTCCTTTTCATATTACTTCCAAGTTCTTATCTCAGATTCCAAAAAAAAGATTAATGTTCCATGAACACTGGAAATTTGTAGCTTCTGTCAATGCTACTGCCTCTAGGATCTGAGAAAGGCAAAAGAAAATGAGAATACTGTCCCCTTCCCTCCATCCCTGAGCTATCCTGGCACAGCAGTGAGTAGATCTGGGACTCTAAAACACTGTAGTTGTGGCCACATGAATTGTATACATGAAGAAGCAAGAAATAAGACAAGAAAATCATTTCACTCTTAAATATGTAAATTGGTGTCTTGCAGTAGCTCACTGTTTGCTGAACTCAGGATAGGCAAACCGAGAGCAGGGAAGCTAGAAGAAAACTCAGAAGAGCCGTAGGAACTGCAGATGTGTTTATTCTCTACAGGCTGGTACAGCAGCTACAGCAGCAACAGATATGCTGTATTTTCTCCTCGCGTGATTGACCCAGTGAACGCAGCCATAATGCAGCCGCAAGGGCTTTTCAGGTGGTGCTCATATATGCGCACTGCACAAAGCAGTCTAAGCGAGTACCTTGTGACACACATCCGCAGTGTTTTAAGTGATCTCAGCTGTTACATAACCATGTATTTACGAAACGTGGGCCAAGAGAGCCTGACCATGCCATCGTGGCTAATTTGCTCTTTCCCTACAATTGGGGAGGGAGGGTACTGGTCAGCTGTAGCAGATCGCTTGCAGAGATGAAGAATCCCCTAACTGTGAGGCTCTTTACAATTGTGTCCATTGATTCTTTTTCAATGTGTTAAGTGGCTTACTAAGGTTATACAGATTGGTAGACTGAAAAAATAAGCTGCAGGATTAAAATGACAGAACTGAAATGTATGGTCCCTGATACTTGCTGCAATAAGAACAATGAAAGTTTTAAAAGGAAGAGTCTCCAAGAAAGGCAAGAGAAGAAAAAGGCAAGACTGGGTCCATTTAGCATTAGAAAGAGCTGCCTGGAGGAAGTCAGACATCTTCAATTACAAATAGGGGGGGTGGGTGCTGGTGAGTTATTTTTTATTTCCACTGAAGTCAGGACAAAAGGAAATGAGTTTAAATTACAACAGGCGGGATTAAAGTTAGACATTAAGGAAAAAAACCTTCCTGATGAGAAGACTGGTGAGATAATGGAACACATAATTGAGAGGGCTGTGGAAGCCTATCCCTGGAGATGCTTAAGAATAAACATCTATCTTTTTAGGGAGATTTTAGAAACACAATGGCCTGGAGTATTAGAACAGAGACTTTTAGATTTATCTCTCAGCCCTACAATATTATTGCTTTATTTAATGAGACAGACTGTTCAGTGGTACATGCCCTGAAACTACAATGAATGGGAGGAGGGGAAGGAAGCAGGGAGCAGCACTCTTATTTTGACTTTGCTTGGATAAAAGCAGTCTCAGAGCACCTGAATCAAAGCCTATACCCAGGTGTGGCTAATCTCATAATAGTTAATGAATGAGTCTCATAAGGATTTCCAGAGTTACAGCAAGTTTGGACCATGCTCCTTCATTAAGTAATGGGACTGTAAAAATGTCTTCTTTTAGAAAAGGAAGCAGTCAAATCATTTGTAATGTGATAAGGAGATTGAAGTAAGTCTGGTTATCTTGTTACTACCAAGAATAATCCCACATGATACCTAGACCAGTTTGGAGAACAGCCAGTTGTTCTACATTTCAGGGTCAGGAAAGAGATATAACCTATACAGAAATTCATCCAGTGCCAAGAGCCTACCATATGCAAACTCTATGCTAACAAATAGGGGTACCAAGGGCACAATACACATCCTCTACACTCAAGGAGCCCACAGCAGGGTTGCATTGCTATGCTATGCTATGCTAAGTCACTTCAGTCGTGTCCAACTCTGTGTGACCCCATAGACAGCAGCCCACCAGGCTCCCCCGTCCCTGTGATTCTCCAGGCAAGAGCACTGGAGTGGGTTGCCATTTCCTTCTCCAATGCATGAAAGTGAAAAGTGAAAGTGAAGCCGCTCAGTTGTGTCCAACACTTAGCGACCCCATGGACTGCAGCCTAACAGGCTCCTCCGTTCATGGGATTTTCCAAGCAAGAGTACTGGAGTGGGGTGCCGTTGCCTTCTCCGTGGTTGCATTAGGGTATACCAATCTCTATAATACAATGCAATCCCATATAGGGTGCAATGGTCAAACGGGGATAGAACTATGACTCAGGGAGAGAGGGTATTCGGAGTGGGGGAAAGGCAGGAATGGTCTCAGACAATATCCAAACCGTAAAAGTTCACATGAGTCAGCCAGCTGGAATATACAAGATGGGAATCCTAGGCAGAGGACTTGTGTGCCTGAGGACAAGGGAAAAATATGCTTCCTTCTAGGAGTCTGTGGATAGCTCAGAATGGTAGCTCCCTAATTGGCAAGTACAAGCAAAAGGGCTGGAGACACAGAAGCCAGATCACAGTGGGACTCAGGAGTCATGGCAGATAACCGGCAGTTTACTGTGAAGGCAATCAGGACTTCAACTCAGGAGGGACATCATCACATCATATGCGTCTGCATGGGTTGAACAAGATATGTAAATTCAACTAGCAGCATATTGGGCTGAGATTTTTCAGGACCTAGATAACGGTTGGTCAGGTGAGCATTCAACTGCCAGGCTGGTTAATCGCCTATGTCCAAGACACAGTATTATTTTTATTGGGTAAGCTGCCATCTAAAGTATCAGTCAGGCAAGCCTGCTGGTTCATCCTTCCTCTATGCCCAACAGCTAAATGATGATGTCGTAACACTATGGGCAATTCTTGGCATTTACTTCTTAAAAAAAAAAACAAAAACTAAAAACGCATAGTTGGCTAACTCCATTCTTAAAGAGCAGCTTATATCACTTGTACTCTCCTGACACCAGAAATTCAAAAAGAAAATGTCAAGAGTTACGGAGTTCTATTTTATCATCATCAAATATCCTGCGGCTTTAGAGCAATTATCATTGCGCTTTACCCATCAGCTACGAAATGTTTATTCCTGGTTTTCTACGGACACAAACATGTTTAGGAAATCAACTACAAAGATAAGTGTGGCCATTGGGGACAATTCTCGTGCTAACGATCATTTTCACCAAAAGCAGGGAGCAGGGTTATGAATCATCTGTGACCACTTATGCTTAAGCTGAATACATTAAAATTTAATGGTTTCGACACAAGAAGCCAGTCATAAGTCTGCACATCAAGGCACTAATGTGTCGGGCCTAATTGTACTTAGATGAAGTAAGTCAGGAATGCATGGCAGCCAACCATATTTTGCTGTAAAATGAAAATTATGAATCTCTAATCACAAGTGAGGATTCCTTTTATAATTCATTATTCATGGTTTAATTCACTTTAAATTATTCATTTTCTCAAATGTTATTGCTATGGCCTTTTAAACTTTTCTACTCCTCCACTTTCAAGTGATAAATGCCTGAGAACTGAGTGGTCTCAGGCCTTTGAATATAATAAAGTACTGCTTCAATATGCTGCTGGCTGTGCTCAAAACCACTCCAGACCGTGAATGCACATTGACTATTCAAGTTTAGGACTGCCACCTTTCATCTGGTCTAAGAGATAACAGGTTCATAAAAAATGTCCTATTTCAAGAATTGTCATTTCTAGTAAACCCTAAGCTTTGAAACAAGGCCTCCTCTATGATCTGGCCCCTACTCAGTTTACCAACCCCGTCCACTGTCATCCTCCCCAGTCACCTTGGCCTTCTTTCCTACTTGCTTTGCATTTCCTATTCCCTCTCTCTGGGACATCGACTGCTTCTCCCACTCTCACTCCCAAGCCCACCAAAGGCATCTTCATACAGATGGCTCCTTCCCATCTCACTGCAGATAACCTCTCTTTAGGAAGGGCTCCCCAATCCCTCCTCCCCCTGCTGGTTACTCTTTACCACACTACTTGCCTTCATATTATTCGTTATAGCTTGTAATTATCTTTTTATGTGTTTGTGTATTGCCTTCCTTCCCCACTGGGATGGATGGTTTATTAGGGCAGAGCCTTCATCTATTTTGCTCACCTCTGTACACCTAGACTTCTGTATGATAATAAGCACATAATAAGTACTCAATAATGGTTTATATAATAAACACAATTTTAATTCCAAGAGATGATGATTAAAGTATATTTTAACCTGAAACCACCTCTTCAATTAAAGAGGTACAATTTATCCCCAATTCTCTTCACATCCTTCTATGAGCTGACCATGAGGCATCAAAAGCTCTGCCCAAGCAATCAGCAGAGTCACAGGAAGTAGAACTTGGGACAGTTTCTGGTGAAGCATTGTATCACAGACACACAGAGAAGGATACTGAGATCCTAACAGTTAGAGGTCAAGAAAAAGAAACTGAGGTTCAGAGAGGTTGAGAGAAAAACCATCTGTCTGTATTTCAGCATCCTGAATTCCGTGGAGAATTCCAAGCATCCGAGTCAACAGGAAGATCTTCAAAAAGAAAAAAGCCTGGAAGCAACTTGGAGCACTATCAACTTGGATCAACTCCTTAGAAATGCTACAAAACCATGTGTAGCTTAGTTTCAGACTGAAACCTTCTCATGGATAGAGAAAGAAGACAGACACTCTTTGCCCAGGATCACCCCTCATCAGCTGTCATGGTCCACCATAACACCGCTTTCCTTGTTAAGAGTCTCCTCTGGAAAAAATAACAACCATTAACCAGATCATTTTATGCACAGGAGTTAAATACAAAAGGAAAGGAACTAAATAGGTCAGGTTAATCAACAGTAAGTCTGTGAGTTACTGAAATATATTTTCACAATAAAAATCAAAGTCTGACTGGCACCTTTGTGCATTTTATGCTTTCTCAAATTAAGTGATGTTTCTGGCTAGCACACAATGTGTTACTACAATAAGGAAACCTTAGATTCAGACATTAAATATGAATTCATGATGATGGCCTTTTAAGTAATTCAAAAACCTATTCAAATGGAAACTGAGTGTATAATTATTAATACTAGACATTCTTGGCAAAGACAAGTAGAAAAAGTAAAAGATCTTCAGATAAGCAGTCCACTTAAGAATCTTGGGATTATTGAGAGATGACTTTACAAGCATTGAAGACAAGGTTATCAAGGTTTTTCCTTAGTAATAATAAGTTTTTTCATGACACTTTTTTGAAATATTTTTACTGGCATTTGTAGGAGACCTGAAGCCAGGAAGAAGAAAGGTAACCGGTCTTGTTATGAAATCCATGCCTAAAATGATAAAGGCTCAGAAAAGGGGATTAAGTAAATATTTGCTAAATAACTGATGAGCCAAATAAATAGAGAAATATTAAAGATTAACTTTCAACTCCCAGTCACACATATAACCCTTTAGATTAGGCTGATTTTCTTTCAGACAGTCTTGTACTTCTCATGGCTTGCCCTTCTCATTACTTATTAAAACAAGATTTTGAAATGTCTACTGAAGTCATTCAAAAATTGCTCTTTTGGACCTTAGGTGGCTAATGTAGCAATATAATTTACAGAGGATACATTATGTTGGACCTTACACCGATTCTGGGATGTTCCCAGATGCCCACCAAGAACTCCAGCAAACTGACACCTCTAAAGTCACTTTCCTGGCATCCTGAGACAAGCTTAGTGCCAGGTCTTCCAATATGAGTAGCTCATATGTCATCCCATTATGCCACCTAGCCCCAGACAGCACACCTTTAAAATAGATTTATTTAGGCTATAAACTTACCGGACAGTGCCTCTGTCTTCAAATATATTACACTGAAACAGCTGGGAAAATAAAATCCCAACTTTCCAATGCTGAAATCACTGAGGCCAATTTGAAGTATGAAGGGGCTATCAAATTCTATAACAGATGCAAATTTAGATGATGTTTTGTAATGTATTAAAGAAATAATGCACAAAAAGCAAAATATAAGACTGGCAAAACTCAAGGGTTCACTATCTTTGTGTTTTAGTCACAGTTCAGTAATACTACTCAACACAGTAAGCAGTAGAGGTTTCACAAATTTAATTCAAAAATAGTTCCAGATAGGGAACATATTCCACTAAACATCAGAGTATATCATTCACTTAATGTCAGTAAACTCACTCATTCCTGCTGCCCTGGAAGACATTCTTTATCTAATGAACCTTTGAGATTATTAAATAACCCATAAGAAATTAGTCTATATCTCAAGAAAATCCCCTAGTGACATTGGGAATAAAAATACACAATACTACATAACGTTATAGCCTGCCGAGTGTTATCAGCTTGTATAAACAAAAATAGTAACCATGTATTTTGTGTCCACATTGAGTTTATGCTCTAGGTAAGAATGATATACAGCACATAGAGAACCAGAGAGTATAACAAAAAGTGCCAATGTGAAGTACTGACAGTAAGTATAGGGTTGAAACATACGCAATTGCAAACATTATTTTATCTATAGGAATTAGAATAATTAACTAAGGATAGAATATTCAGGGAAGGCTTCCTACAGAAAAAGTGGACATGAGATAAGCACTCAAATTAACTTGGATATAACTGAACTCATGACCTGTTTCTATCAAGCTTCATCCTCTTCCAAAGATGCCTTCTCAATGAATGGAGCACCAGCCAACTGCAACAAGCAATACAGGACCCCTCCCCAACATTTCTCTTTTCCAATTAACCCTTCTGTTCAGTTCAGTTCAGTAGATCAGTCGTGTCTGACTCCTTGAGACCCGATGGACTGCAGCATGTCCATCACCAACTCCCAGAGTTTACCCAAACTCATGTCCACTGAGTTGATGATGCCATCCAACCATCTTATCCTCTGTCATCCCTTCTCCTGCTCTCAATCTTTCCCAGTGTCAGGGTCTTTTCAAACGAGTCAGCTCTTCGCATCAAGTGGCTAAAGTATTGGAGTTTCAGCTTCAACATCAGTCCTTCCAACACCCAGGACTGATCTCCTTTAGGATGGACTGGTTGGATCTCCTAGCAGTCCAAGGGATTCTCAAGAGTCTTCTCCAACACCACAGTTCAAAAGCATCAATTCTTTGGTGCTCAGCTTTCTTTATAGTCCAACTCTCACATCCATACATGACCACTGGAAAAACCATAACCTTGACCAGACAGACCTTTGTTGGCAAAGTAATGTCTCTGCTTTTCAATATGCTATCTAGGTTGGCCATAACTTTCCTTCCAAGGAGTAAATGTCTTTTAATTTCATGGCTGCAATCACCATCTGCAGTGATTGTGGAGCCCCCAAAAATAAAGTCTGGCACTGTTTCTATTGTTTTGCCATCTATTTGCCATGAAGTGATGGGACCAGATGCCGTGATCTTAGTTTTCTGAATGTTGAGCTTTAAGCCAACTTTTTTACTCTCCTCTTTCACTTTCACTCAACTTTCACTCAACTGGAATTCCATTACCTCCACTAGCTTTGTTCATATTGATGCCTCCTAAGGCCAACTTGACTTCACATTCCAGGATGTCTGGCTCTAGGTAGTGATCACACCATCGTGATTATCTGGGTCATGAAGACTTATGTCCTATCAGTTAACAAATCTGCTCATTTTCTCTTCTGAAGAAGTTCTAATGGCTATCTCTCTTCATGATTTCACTGCTACTTTCAAGTCTGAGCCTCTATAATCTCTTGCCTCATAGTATTTATCTCACTTTGTAACTGGATATCTGTATGACTGGGCTTTTCCAGCCTTTTCCAGAGGCTCTTTAGTTCTTCTTCACTTTGTGCCATAAGAGTGGTGTCATCTGCATATCTAGGGTTACTGGTATTTCTCCCAGCAATCTTGATTCCAGCTTGTGCTTCATCTAGTCCAGCGTTGCTCATGACGTACTCTGCATATAAGTTAAATAAACAGGGTGGCAATATACAGCCTTGACGTACTCCTTTTCCTATTTGGAACTAGTCTGTTGTTCCATGTCCAGTTCTAACTGTTGCTTCCTGATCTGCATACAGGTTTCTCAAGAAGCAGGTCAGGTGGTCTGGTATTCCCATCTCTTGAAGAATTTTCCACAGTTTATCGTAATCCACACGGTCAGAGGCTTTGGCATAGTCAATAAAGCAGAAGTAGATGTTTTTCTGGAACTCCCTTGCCTTTTTGATGATCCAGCGGATGTTGGCAATTTGATTTCTGGTTCTTCTGCCTTGTCTAAATCTAGCTTGAACATCTGAAAGTTCACAGTTCATGTATTGCTGAAGCCTGGCTTGGAGAATTTTGAGCATTACTTTCTTTACTAGAGTGTGAGCTAAGTGCGATTGTGTGGTAGTGTGAGCATTCTTTGGCATTGCCTTTCTTTGGGATTGGAATGAAAACTGACCTTTTCCAGTCCTGTGGCCACTGCTGAGTTTTCCAAATTTGCTGGCATGTTGAGTGCACCACTTTCACAGCATCATCTTTTAGGATTTGAAATAACTCAACTAGAATTCCATCACCTCCACTAGCTTTGTTCATATCGATCCTTCTAAGGCCCACTTGACTTCACATTCCAGGATGTCTGCCTCTAGGTGAGTGATCACACCATCGTGATTATCTGGGTCACGAAGACTTATGTCCAATCAATGAACAAATCTGTTCTTTTTCTCTTCTGAAGAAGTTCTCATGGCTATCTCTCTTCATGATTTCACTGCTACTTTCCAACTCTGAGCCTCTATAATCTCTTGCCTCATAGTATTTATCTCACTTTGTAACTGGATATCTGTATGACTGGGTTTCCTTGATGGCTAGATGGTAAAGAATCTTCCTGCAATGCAGGAGACCTGGATTTAGTCCCTGGGTTGGGTAGATCCCCTAGAGAAGGAAATGGCAACCCACTCCAGTATTCTTGCCTGGAGAATTCCAGGGACAGAGGAGCCTGGTGGGCTACAGCCCATGGGGTCTCAAAGAGTTGGACATGACTGAGTGACTAACACTCACTTTCACATCTGTATGATTATTTCATTAATTAACAAAATAGACTACATGATATACAAAATGTACTAGAACCTCAGGTAGAAATCTGTCAGCTCCCACCTCTGCCCTCATCTTGCTCCATCTTAGCAGCATGTGACAATGCTGACTTTGGAAATTCTCCCTTCTTGGCTTCCATGTGGCTCCTTTCTCACAGTTTTCCTTTTACTCATTCCTTGGCTACTTCTCTTCAATTTCCAGTGTTGGTTCCTGCCCTTCTTCCTGACCTCCAGATGCTGGAAGGCCTCAGGGTTTAGATGAGGCCTCCCTTCTCTTTTCTCTCCCCATATGAGTGAGCCGGTCCAGCTTCAAAGACTGTGACACAGAGGCTGCCATCTCCCGACAGTCTCCCTTGAGCACCAGCCCACTCAGTATTTACAGCTGGGTGCCCACTAGGCTTCACAAATGGAATAGGTCCAAAACTGAGTCTTTTACTCTGTCCTTCCTATCATCCACGTTCACACACACACACTGTTCTTCCTCCAGATTCCCTCATTTCACCAACAATACTACTTTCTAACTTGCTAGTAAAGCAGACATTCCAGAAGTCATCTCTGCTTCCTTGTCTGACCCCTTACATGCAATCCATCACCATGTTCTACATATTCCAGACTCTGAAATAGGCCATTGTGACAACCCCCGTCATTATCACCTCTCGCCTACATGTCTACAACAGTCTCTCTAGCTCTCCCTCTGTTTCCATTCCACCTGTTTTCCAAATCATTCTGGACATAGTAGCCATAGTAATTCTTGAAAACATAGATCAGATCACATAATTTCCCTGCTTAAAACCATTTGATGGCTTCCCACTACTCACATGTGTGTATGTGTGTGAGCACATGCACATGCGTGCATGCTCAGTAGCATTTGAGTCTTTGGGACCCTATGGACTATAGCCCACCAGGTTCCTCTGTCCATAGAATTTTCCAAGCAAGAATACTGGAATGGGTTGTCATTTCCTTCTCCAATGGATCTTCCTGACGCAGGGATCAAACCTGCGTCTCTTGCATCTCCTGCACTGGCAGGTGGGTTCTTTAACAATAGTGCCACTTGGGAAGCCCACTACTCATAAGGTAACACATAAATTCCTGACCATGGTATGTAAGGAATATTACATGATGTGGCTCTCCCTTCCTCATTAAGATCAAGCCATCAACTATATTTTGAATACACCAAGACCCTTCTAGCCTCCAGCCCTTTAAATTCTTTTTTCTTCAGTTTTATTAGGTATAATTAACAAAGATGTAAGAGATTTAAAGTTTACATGTGATTATTTGATATATGATATGGTGGGAGAGTATTCCCCTTGATGATTTAATTAACACATTCATTAGCTCAGATACTTACATATGTGCCTGTCTGTGTATGAATATGAACTACTCTCAGCAAATCCAGGCTTTTGAATCCTATTCTTTGAGCTTGGAATGCTACTCCCCTAGATCCTCATTTTTCATCTTCCACATCACAGAAGCCTCCTCCAATCACCCTGTATAAAGTAGCCCCCACCTGCGCAACTCTTTCAACTCCCTATTTGTTATACTGTACATAATTCAACCTGCAGTTCTCCTATTTAGCCTTACAAACTGTTTATTATCTGACTCCTATGCCAGAAGTAAGCTCCCATGAAGGTGGAAACCTCTCTTCTTGATCAGCATATTCCAATGCCCAGTACAGTGCCTGGAACATGACAAAGTGTTTTTTTTAATTTTTGTTAAAAGACAAAAAAACAGTCCTATCTTCATGAAGAAAACTCCTTTCCCCCCTTGAAAAATTTTACACATGCTCATTATGCTGCTAATATTGTTCCCTACACCAAAGATGAATTATTTACAGATACTGCTATTAGCTTTATCCCAAATTTATATATAAGTGACCACAGTATCGGAGAAGGCAATGGCAACCCACTCCAGTACTCCTGCCTGGCAAATCCCACGAATGGAGGAGCCTAGTAGGCTGCAGTCCATGGGGTCACTAGGAGTCGGACACGACTGAGCGACTTCACTTTCACTTTTCACTTTCATGCATTGGAGAAGGAAATGGCAACCCACTCCAGTGTTCTTGCCTGGAGAATCCCAGGGATGGGGGAGCCTGGTGGGCTGCTGTCTACGGGGTCGCACAGAGTCGGACACGACTGAAGCGACTTAGCAGCAGCAGCAGCAGACCACAGTATAATTGGTATAATTTGTAAGTCTGGAGGGGAAGAAAAAGAATAGAGTCGATGTAATATAGCAGAGGAAAACTGGGCAAAGTTTAGAAATGAGAAAGTAACACCAGAAAGTAAAGGTGGACTGTTTACCACGGCGCCTGTAGCAACTAGAACAGTGCCTCAAACATACTACACACTCAACAGAAATTTCACTTTGGGGTCTCAATCTGGCTTTATCCATGACATGTTTTTAAAATGGAAATGGTGTATGAAGTTTATAATTTATAAATTTATAAAGTGTAAAAATTATCAATGATTTTCCATGAGATAACATGTCAAGTTTTAAAATTTAGCAGCCTTATATTTTATCTAATTTTGAAAGGAAAGATTTTTTTATCTCTTAAAAAAATAAAAACAGGTAACAATATTAGGTAACTTGTCTCCTATATATGACTAAATGTCCGATTGACAAAGTATGCTGTATCAAACTTTATTTTTTCATTAGTTCAGTTCAGTTCAGTTCGGTCACTCAGTCATGTCCAACTCTTTGCGACCCCATGGGCTGCAGCACACCAGGCTTCCCTGTCCATCACCAATTCCCAGAGCTGACTCAAACTCATGTCCATTGAGTCAGTGATGCCATCCAACCATTTCATCCTCTGTCCTCCCCCTCTCCTCCCACCTTCAATCTTTCCCAGCATTAGGGTCTTTACCAATAAGTCAGTTCTTCCCATCAGATGGCCAAAGTATTGGAGTTTCAGTTCAGCATCAGTCCTTCCAATGAATATTCAGGACTGATTTCTTTTAGGACGGACTGGTTGGATCTCCTTGCAGTCCAAGGGATTCTCAAGAGTCTTTCTCCAACACCACAGTTTAAAAGTGTCAATTCTTCGGCGCTCAGCTTTCTTTATAGTCCAACTCTCATATCCATACATAACTACGGGAAAAACCATAGCTTTGACTAGATGGACCTTTGTTGGTAAAGTAATGTCTCTGCTTTTCAATATGCTGTCTAGCTTGGTCATAACTTTTCTTCCAGGGAGCAAGTGTCTTTTAATTTCATGGCTGCAATCACCATCTGCAGTGATTTTGGAGCCCAGAAAAATAAAGTCTGACACTGTTTCCACTATTTCCCCATCTCTTTGCCATGAAGTGATGGGACCAGATGCCATGACCTTAGTTTTCAGAATGTTGAGCTTTAAACAACTTTTTCACTCTCCTCTTTCACTTTCATCAACAGGCTCTTTAGTTCTTCTTCACTTTCTGCCATAAGGGTGGTGTCATCTGCATATCTGAGGTTACTGATATTTCTCCCAGCAATCTTGATTCCAGCTTGTACTTCATCCAGCCCAGTGTTTCTCATGATGTACTCTGCATATAAGTTAAATAAGCAGGGTGACAATATACAGCCTTGATGTACTCCTTTTCCTATTTGTTACCAGTCTGTTGTTCCATGTCCAGTTCTAACAGTAGCTTCCTGACCTGCATACAGATTTCTCATGAGGCAGGTCAGGTGGTCTGGTATTCGCATCTTTTGAAGAATTTTCCACAGTTTATTGTGATCCACACAGTCAAAGCCTTTGGCATAGTCAATAAAACAGAAGTAGATGTTTTTCTGCAATGCTCTTGCTTTTTTGATGACCCAACGGATGTTGGCAATTTGATCTCTGGTTCCTCTGCCTTTTCTGAATCCAGCTTGAACATCAGAAGTTCACGGTTCATGTAATGATGAAGCCTGACTTGGAGAATTTTGAGCATTACTTTGCTAGCATGTGAGATGAGTGCAATTGTGCAATAGTTTGGGCATTCTTGGCATTGCCTTTCTTTGGGATTGGAATGAAAACTGACCTTTTCCAGTCCTGTGGTCACTGCTGAGTTTTCCAAATTTGCTCGCATACTGAGTGAAACCCACTAAACTTCACACGTGAACCCTTGGTATCTGCCATTCCATTGGCTTATAACTAGTAAGCTGGAGCCCTGCATACCTTGCCATACTACTCACTGCTGCTACTGCTACTGCTAAGTCACTTCAGTCGTGTCTGACTCTGTGCAACTCCATAGACAGCAGCCCACCAGGCTCCTCCGTCCCTGAGATTCTCCAGGCAAGAATACTGGAGTGGGTTGCCATTTCCTTCTCCAATGCATAAAAGTGAAAAGTGAAAGTGAAGTCGCTCAGTCGTGCCGACTCTTAGTGACCCCATGGATTGCAGCCCACCAGGCTCCTCCGTCCACGGGATTTTCCAGGCAAGAGTACTGGAGTGGGGTGCCATTGCCTTCTCTGCTACTGCTCACTAGTACAATGTATATATTTACTTCTTGTTTTATGGGGTTTAAATTTGATTCTTGTTTTATGGGCTTTAAAGCCATAAATATCTTAGAACAAAAGCCAAAAATATCTTAACCAATATGCAAATGCTTATACTAAATAAAAATCTTCCTATCAGTATTAGCATAATTCACAGCTTCTGAAGCTAGAGATTGATACCATATTTTTCAGGAACATTTTACACATGACATGGAGTATTGCTCAAAAAGCAGATTTGAGAGAAATACAAAAATTCTAACTAACCAAAATATATTTATTTTAAAATAAAAAATAAAAATTTTAATAAAAAATTTTTAAATAAAAATAAAATTTTTTAATAAAATAAATTTTTAAAATAAAAATCAAACATTTTAAAAACAAAAAGCTACCTTTTAAAAAGCATAGAGTTGTGCTCGCTTCGGCAGCACATATACTAAAATTGGAACAATACAGAGAAGATTAGCATGACCCCTGCAAGGATGACATGCAAATTCGTGAAGCATTCCATATTTTTTTCACAGCAGGATCCTCTATGACCCACCTCCCAGAATATTGGAAATAAAAGCAAAAATAAACAAATGGGACCTAATTAAAATTAAAAGCTTCTACACAACAAAGGAAACTATAAGCAAGGTGAAAAGACAGCCTTCAGAATGGGAGAAAATAATAGTAAATGAAGCAACTGACAAACAACTAATCTCAAAAATATACAAGCAACTCCTGCAGCTCAATTCCAGAAAAATAAACGACCCAATCAAAAAATGGGCCAAAGACCTAAACAGACATTTCTCCAAAGAAGACACACAGATGGCTAATAAACACATGAAAAGATGTTCAACATCACTTATCATCAGAGAAATGCAAATCAAAACCACAATAAGTTACCATCTCACGCCAGTCAGAATGGTGCTTTCCAAAAGTCTACAAGCAATAAATGCTGGAGAGGGTGTGGAGAAAAGGGAACCCTCTTACACTGTTGGTGGGAATGCAAACTAGTACAGCCACTATGGAGAACAGTGTGGAGATTCCTTAAAAAACTGGAAATGGACTCTGTGGGAGAGGGAGAGGGTGGGAAGATTTGGGAGAATGGCATTGAAACATGTAAAATATCATGTATGAAACGAGTTGCCAGTCCAGGTTCGATGCACGATACTGGATGCTTGGGGCTAGTGCACTGGGACAACCCAGAGGGATGGTATGGGGAGGGAGGAGGGAGGAGGGTTCAGGATGGGGAACACATGTATACCTGTGGCGGATTCATTTTGATAGTTGGCAAAACTAATACAATTATGTAAAGTTTAAAAATAAAATAAAATTAAAAAAAAAAAAACTGGAAATGGAACTGCCATACGACCCAGCAATCCCACTGCTGGGCATACACACTGAGGAAACCAGAAGGGAAAGAGACACGTGTACCCCAATGTTCATCGCAGCACTGTCTATAATAGCCAGGACATGGAAGCAACCTAGATGTCCATCAGCAGACGAATGGATAAGAAAGCTGTGGTACATATACACAATGGAGTATTATTCAGCCATTAAAAAGAATACATTTGAATCAGTTCTAATGAGGTGGATGAAACTGGAGCCTATTATACAGAGTGAAGTAAGCCAGAAAGAAAAACACCAATACAGTATACTAATACATATATATGGAATTTAGAAAGATGGTAACGATAACCCTGTATGAGAGACAGCAAAAGAGACACAGATGTATAGAACAGTATTTTGGACTCTGTGGGAGAGGGAGAGGGTGGGATGATTTGGGAGAATGGCATTGAAACATGTATAATATCATATGTGAAACGAATCGCCAGTCCAGGTTTGATGCATGATACAGGATTCTCGGGGCTGGTGCACTGGGATGACCCAGAGGGATTTTATGGGGAGGGAGGTAGGAGGGGGAGTTCAGGATGGGGAACACATGTACACCCGTGGTGGATTCATGTTGATGTATGGCAAAACCAATACAATATTGTAAAGTAATTAGTCTCCAATTAAAATAAATAAATTTATATTAAAATAATAATAATAAAAAGCATAGAGTTGAGACATATTGTACAGAGAAATACAACTAAAGAACTAAAGGTGTTTTACTTTCAGAATCAGGTGATATACTCTAAGAGCCACTAGATATAAGAGAAGAGTTTTTTATTTTCATTTTTAATTGTTTAGGAAATATCACACTACACATAAATCAGAAGGGTCTAATTATTCCAATAATTTATTTGAATAAACAAACACACTAAAAATGTTTTTCTTTCAAAGTTTAATGTGAAAAGTGTGTTTTAAAGGCTGGGAACACAGACCTGACTTCATTCAACAGTTCTAACTACAAGAACATCATCGTTCCTTGTAAGGGCTGCATAGTGTCAGAAGCAGAATGTCATTCCCAGTTTAGGCCAAGTATTTTGGCCAGAAATATAAATGGGAATGGGCCACCTTGCTGGATCTGCCCCATCTATCTGTGGGTATTCTCATTATTTTAAATGAAAAAAATGTGATATAAAATAAGTTTCAGTGACTGCCTCACATAAGTAACTGATTGATGAGTTGATTCTACTAAGCACTTGAAATACTTTATCCAGGTACCCTAAAATCTAAAGGAGAATTAAAAACAATACATGCAATTTTAATAATCCTGAATTTCTACTGAAAGCAGAGAAGTTATTGTTGAAGAGCAAATTCCTCAGAGAGAGAACAGGTCCTGGGAGTAACAGTTGAAGGAAAGACAATAGGATATGTGTTTACTCCAATTTGGAGGTGAACTAGCAAAACCTTACTATTGAAGACAGACTCACTGAGGTAGCAGAAGTTCAGGTAGGGGTAAAAGTTGAGAGGAAGAAAACTAGAAAAGATTTTTTACAAGTTGAATCAGTAGAAATCCCTTCAAATCATCAGCTGCTAGAATAAATACAAATTTTTTATCCTCACATTTGAATATAAAATAGTCCCATATGCCAATTAAATATGGGAGAAAAGTTTTATTTTTTTATATCAATACAAAGCCTCAGAGATAAGTACCTTCCAAGAGATGCTCCAGTGTTACGGAAATACTCCTTCTTTTGGTCAACCTGCACAATTTTTAATGATATTGAAAATTACACAGTTAGGGTTTCCATTATAATATCTCATATGAGATTAGTCCAAAGAAAAGACAGCTCACATTTGCAGCTGGATGAGGATAAAAATGTACATATTAAAGATCTGTTCATATGACATGACTGAAGAAATAGAAATAGTGATGTACTTTAAGAGTTATTTAATTCAATCCCCTACTTTTAGGCAGAGTTTTTCCCAAATTATCTTCAGACTGTTGACTATCTGTATTAGTTTAAACATCTGCAGGGAAGGAAATTCCTCAAACTCCCCTGGTATTCTACTCCTGTTTTAACAGCCCTACTTCCAAGAAACTGGGCTTTGGTCATCACATTGTAATTAGTTACCAGCCAGCTTATCTATCAACAAGTATTTGTTAAGTACACACAGGGAGAACGTTATTCTATTAGGTCTTTGATGGTAGACCTTCCCCTATAGTTGCTCCTAATTGCTTCTCCTGTCAAATACAGCTCTAATCCTGGATTCAAATATTCTTCCATTAACCCTTCTTCATTCCATTATGGACTCCCTATTACAATGGATGACCCAGGAATTGAACCCAGGTCTCCTGCATTGCAGGCAGATCCTTTACCATCTGGGTCACCAGGGAAGCCTCATAATTATTAATAGGAGCAACCCTATTGAAAACTGCATGCTTTCTTTACTTCTAACAATACAGTTTGATTTTCAAAACAATTTTGAAGCAAAATGCTGTTTCAAAACAAGGTGGTGCTATCTCAGTATTTCAATGAGAAAATCTAGAGGAAGAAGTAGCTGCACAGTTGCTAAATGGCTGAGCTTGTCCCTCCCACAGCAGCCACTGCAAATCAACCTTAATTTACTGCCTCAGCATTCACCCCCTTCTTGCTCTCTTGCAGGTTACTATAAAACTTTACTTCTCCAAAGCTCATGTGGCTGGACTTCATGAAATGTTCTTTTTTAAAAATCTCCCTATAATTTCCAATTTATATCTGGCTTCTCATTTGTTTCCCTTCTCAAATACTCTTTTCAGTTTAGCTGTATTTTAGATTGTTCCTCTGCTTCCTCAAACCTCCCCATTGAATGTGAATGTTGGATTTTTAGCCCTTTCATCTTACCACCACTCCCCAACCTTCAAACATCTTAAAATATATTTTCTAAAGAGAAGAAAAGGAAAAGAAATAAAAACCTTGATAATAGCCTACTTCTTGCATTTGCCTTCTTATACTGTTTCTTCCAGTTATAGACGGATGTTTCCTTGACCTTCTGTCCTAAATAGTACTGATACCATTTCTGCTGGAAATTCTTTGAAATTCACCTCCTCCATGTAGAATGCACTTCTTATCTGGCTCTGCAAATAAATCCCAAATCCAGTGTTCCCTGCCTCTGCCTTCACTACCATAGAGTTTCTCCAGTGACAGAGTTTCAGTGATGTCTTCTAAGCTGAGGATACTAAAATCTACTTTTAAGCTTTAAGCTTTCCCTTCAACTCAAATCCCTCAGATCCAGCTATTAACATATCTCTTTTCTTGGATGCATCTTAGTCATCTCAAGCTCACTGTATTTGAAATGAAGCGTATTATTCATAACAAAATCACAAACTTAATGATTTCCATCAATGCAATTAAAAAACTTGATGAAACTTCTATATTCTTCCCTATTTTTCATATTCCTCTCTCTCCTGTATACAACTATCAGATTAGTATGTCTAAAACACAGGGAGTTATTTTTGCTTTGTTTTTTAAACCACTTTTCAAAATGGAATAGAACACCGTCCTTTATAAATCACTTATATCTTAATCTATAACAGTTTCCTTCACCATTTGCTCAACCTCTTTTATCTAGCTTTTCAAGTTCTATATCAATTGATGCTTACTGATCTATCAAACTAAATTTCCAACCTGAAATTTAAGCAGTTTACTTAAAGACCCATATCTCCTTGCTTAAATTAACAACTCTATCTATAGTATCTGCAACTGTCCTTTCTAAATATCTAAAATTCACACCTACTTTAAGACTTAGCTTCTTTATAAACAGCTCCACTGATTCATTCTAAAAACATAAGGTAGACCAAAGTTAGTTTCCTATTTTTGATACTAGACTACAGTCTGTGAAATGTCACCATTGGGGAAAGCTGGATGAAGAGTACCTGGGATTCTATGGAGAATTTTTGCATCTTCCTATGCTATGCTATGTTAAGTCACTTCAGTCGTGTCCAACTCCGTGTGATCCCACAGACGGCAGCCCACCAGACTCCCCCGTCCCTGGGATTCTCCAGGCAAGAACACTGGAGTGGGTTGCCATTGCATCTTCCTATGAGTCTGTAATTATTTCAAAATAAGAAGTTTAAAAAATATATGATGGGCATCAACTATATATATACTAGGCATAAGTAGGATACTATATTCACACACACAAAAAAGAATAAAATATAAGTCCTTCATGCACTTAGCTATTATCTGGAGGCATTATGGACTGACTTGTGTCCTCCCCAAAATTCATAGGTTGAAGCCCTAGCCAGCCCCCCAATGTGGCTGTATTTGGAAATAGGGTCTTTAAAGAGATAATTAAGGTTAAATGAGGTCATAAGAGTGAGGCCCCAACCCAAAAGTACTAGTGTCCTTGTAAGAGGAAGAAGACACACCAGGAGTGTACACACAGAGAAGAAGGCCACGTGCAGGCACAGATGCACAAAGCAGACTGGAAAAGACAAGCCCAGGTGGGTCAGGTACAGTTTCTGATAGCAAAAGAGAAGTTAAGAAATGAGAATGTTCTAAGAAGGGAATGGTCTTATTGAAAAAGCCTTCAGAGCAGACTGAGGCTTATAGGCAAAGTGTTCACCTAATTTAGTAATTATGAAGTCACTTGTGAAAAGGGTAGCAAATTGCTCAGAGATCAATAATTTGCAGGATTTGGCTTATTTTCAGAGATGAGATATAGAGGTAGGAAGGAAGCAGAATCCACAAACAAGCTGCACAAAGTCCTGAAGAACCTGTATTTGTTTATCACAACTGAAATATAAACAAGCCCCATAAACACAGGTCATCGCCCTTGAATACTGTAAAAGTCGTTAATTTTCCTGATTTACGAAACTGACCATTTTTTCCTTACTACCATTTCTGATACTACAGTCATTTTACTGTTGGCATTTTTACCACAGTCTCTTTTTATAAAAGTTATATATGTTATTTGTAGGAAAATGTACACCTTATATGGAAGAGAACTAGTAGGAGGATGCTCAGACACCACCCGTGACTGCACCATCCAGGGTAATTATCCTTAACACACACCTCAGTTCACATGCTTCTGGACCAGATCTTAAGAAGTAGATAGCTGAAACTCTGTCTTTTGCTATCTGCCTTTGCTGACTTAACTTAGAAAGGCCTATCTTGCCTCCATATCTATGTATCTACCTCTATTTTGTTCTGTTCGGGCAGTTTCATTTTTTTTACATTTAAATCTCCTACCCATCTGAAATGTATTGTGGCACATGTTATGGCCTAGGGAATCTACTTTTCCTCCAAATGGTCGGTCTGCTCCCAGTGACATTTTTCAATTAATTCACCAAGTCCTTTCTGCATTGCTTTGAAATGCCACATCAGCACATGAGATCGGAATTTAGGCTAGTGCATTCTAAATTCTTACATAATTGGGGGGAGGGGGATTCTCCTATGTTCTAATTATCTTAATTGTAGTAATAAAAAACAAAAGCATAATACAAAGATAGTCACTCAAAAACTAACTGGCCACTTATAAAACTAGTCTCTACTCAAGTTTCTTTCCACATTCAACACTATATGAATCCCCACCTGCCATCAACTTCTTATATTGGTTCATCTTTCAGTGACTGTTGGAAATTGTTACAAATACAGCATAAATGGGTTGCAGAGGGAAATCACAAATCTTGCAGATAATGCAAAATGCAATGCAAATTAGGTGTTATTAGAGAACCACTTGTACCACATGCATGGACAGTACCCAGGGAAAATCTGGCAATTGGTCCACTTAACAATGAAGTGAAGAAAACTGGTTAGAATAATGACGAGATAAATATTTCTGAAGAAAATCGTTTGCATAAAAATGATAGGCCCCTAGGAAAATGGATAACGCGTTGGAATGTGTTTTCTTAAAAATGGCCTTCTTTGTAAAGGTGCTGCTGCTGCAAAGTCACTTCAGTTGTGTCCGACTCTGTGCGACCCCATAGACAGCAGCCCACCAGGCTCCCCTGTCCCTGGGATTCTCCAGGCAAGAACACTGGAGTGGGTTGCCATTTCCTTCTCCAATGTGTGAAAGTGAAAAATGAAAGTGAAGTCGCTCAGTCGTGTCCGACTCTTAGCGACCCCATGGACTGCAGCCCACCAGGCGCCTCCGTCCATGGGATTTTCCAGGCAAGAGTACTAGAGTGGGGTGCTATTGCCTTCTCCTGTAAAGGTGCTAGTTAGGCCAAATTTGAGTGTCCGTCATCATACCAGAAACAGAACAAAACAAACACCTCACGCAATTCCTTCATAGCTGTCTCTGCTGCTGCTGCTGCTAAGTCGCTTCAGTCGTGTCCAACTCTGTGCGACCCCAGAGACGACAGCCCACCAGGCTCCCCCATCCCTGGGATTCTCCAGGCAAGAACACTGGAGTGGGTTGCCATTTCCTCCTCCAGTGCATGAAAGTGAAAAGTGAAAGTGAAGTCGCTCAGTCGTGTCTGACTATTCGCGACCCCATGGACTGCAGCCTACCAGGCTCCTCCGTCCATGGGATTTTCCAGGCAAGAGTACTGGAGTGGGGTGCTATTGCCTTCTCCAATAGCTGTCTCTAAGAACTGCTATAACATAACAGACATCACATAAATTTTGGCAAATATATGATAAACTTACTGTTGATTTTAATTTTACTATTTTTCAAACAAATCTTTTGTTTTCCCAATGACAACAATGAAATGGCTCCAGTTTCAGGTGGTCTTTTCCTGATACCAATTAGTCTCGAACCTTCCATAATCAATCTAGCAATGTAAGGTAAACCTCAGCCCTAAGCACCTGCAAGGATGAAGCAAACATGCATGAGAAAGTCAGCTAGACCACTAAAGGCATTCACATCCAGATTTTTGTAAAAACACTACCCTGGTGGCCCCATGGAACTCTTGTTCTAAGGGTAGAATTCATATCACTGAGATTAAGAAAAATACATGTAATTAAAGTGCAATATTCCCCAACAGAAAGATGTGAGTAGTAGAGGTAAGAAAAGAAATATAAGTTTGAAGGTTCTGTAATAAAAAGAATATCCAGTAAAGGTTAGGTTATATGCTGATGGAGAATCTGAAGGTTGATAAAGGCAAGCAGGAGAAATGTGAGGCAACAAAGTCCTTAAGGTAATTCCCAGTGTGGAAGATTTTCAAATTCTGGGCGCCAGGGAGGATGTTGTCATCATGGCCTTTACTGCACCAAAGAAAGGGCACATACAAGGTGCTAGGCTCATAAAGTCAGGAGGCTAGAAAAGACCAAGGGTTTTTTATTCTGAGATGTTTATTCATCTGCCATTTAATAGGGAACATGGTAAAATTACACACACTCCTGCCTTTTAATACCAACCACTAAGTCACTTCATCTTTCTAGGGCCTTCGTTACCCCAGCTGTTAGGTGAAAGAGGCAAACCAGATGATTTCTGAGTTCCCGCCCAACCATTCAAAAGAAGATAGTGTCTGTGAAAAATGTGTGTGTGTCCATGTGTTCGGTCATCCACTCTTTTCTAGTACGCCACTTAACCTTCATGTATTCTGAGACAACTACGACAGCCAAACGAATATCATAAATTGCGTAATTACTGGTTTGAAGCAGAAATAACTCACAGTACTTCTTATTATGTCTGTAATAATGGTACCAAGTCACCTACCAAGATAATAAAAATTAAGAACATAGCAAATACAAGGTAAACCTTTATTATATCCCTCATAGCAAAGAAAAGAGATTGTGTCAAACAGTTTCTGCCCTTTTCTTCCCACAGTGCGACACCAATTTAAGTGAAAAGAGGGCCAGATTGAGAACAGGTTACCCAGAAGGAGGCTCTGGCTAGAAATCTATTTGTACTGTTGTGGTTTGTGTGGTCTAGTGGGAAGCACAATGGGCTAGAAGATTTCGAATCTAGACTAACCCTTCCGGTAACCATGTGACTCTGGGCAAGATATTTAGCTTTCCCGAACTCCATTGCTATTTGTAAAACAGCAATAATTGCACGTGTTTCTTCTACCTCAAAAACATACCAAGTGCAGAAATTAGTGTGTGAAAAATTTGAGCTCCAAGGAGGAAAAGTATTATAGTCAATAATGAAGCATGGTAATCACAAAGAGAACTGATTTAACAATTTTTTAAAAGTCACTGTCATGATTGGATCACAGCAGGTGGGAGGGAGAGTCACTCAACTAAAGCCAAACACTATTAAGTGAAGGCAAGCAATTGTGAGCACGACAAACATGCACAGCTTCAGTCACCCCAACGGGATGAGCTCAGTTAGACTGCGGTGACAGGCACACACCTGGCTTACAGACTCCTGGTTTGCGAACAAACACATTTTCTACTTTCCTTCATTCTGTTCCTACCTTCCCTCTCTTCCTCCTTTCCTCACCGTCTTCCTTCCAACAGTTAGAAATTTTACATCAAGGGTTTCTATGGACACAGCCCTGAAGTCGCCTCCAAATCTAGTTATTTAAACAAATGACTATAGTTCTATATTCAATAAATGTGGCATCCTAACAGTGGACAGCAATGGGTGAATAGAGGCCAAAGGACTAGTTAGGTGGATGTTAACAAGGGCAAGATGAAGAAGACCTAAATTCAGATAAACTATTAGAACTGTTTCTATGTAGGAAGGCAATTCTATTCTGAAACACCATATTAGAAATATGGTTTTGGAATAAAAGGTTCTGTCTGTGTATAATTAAGGTAAAAAATATTTCAAATCATAGACTATAGAATGCTATGGTCCCATGCCAGTCATTCTCTTCACCCAAATTTAGAAGATGAATTATACATACATCTACACAATGGCAGTAATTATAGTTTGAGTTTCTGAGTGTATCTCTGTTCCGAGAATTGTGCTAGGTACTTTATAAACATAGAAGGCCCTGGAAACAAGGAAGGCACTGTTATACCCACTTTGAAAGGAGAGACTAGACTCTGAAAAGTTAAGTAACATATTCAAGTCATATGAGCAGTAAGGCATAAAGACAGGACCCAAACACTGGTCTGTCTGCCTCCAGAGCCTGTGCTTATTAGATTATGCTATGCTGTCTCCATGTTTATCTTTTTAAAGTTTTCACTTGCATTCCTTTTTACTTCTAGGAATGCTGGTTGAGGGGGAAAGGAAACAAGAGGAAGAGCATCAGCGTAGGGAGGTAGGTGTACAAAAGGCATATAAAGAAGAAGATGAAAAAAATTCACGTCACTTCCCATACTATGGTCCCTGCTTGAGGAGGAAATAGTTGCTATAGCTGCTTCATTTAATAAATTCATTTACTCTGTGCTCCTTGCTGCTGCCATAAAGAGAGACACTAAGAAGATGGAAGCAGGACTTGGGAGCTGCTGCCTCCTAAGGACCAAAATGCAGAGTCCTTGACAGCTCAGCCCCTCTGACAGTGGGAATACTGACCTGGATGCCCATGGCCATTACTGACTGCCCAGGTAGGGGCAACCTGGATCTCTCAACCTGGCACACAGTGGCCTCAGCCCTGAAGCCTGCTCATATTGCCTGATCTCCAGTTTTTTCTTTGTCTCTTCCCCCCTATTCTGGTGACCACAATCCAAACAAACGGCAGCAGGGATGGGACTCATCTGGACTATATTAGCCGCTTGTATTATGCTATTTACATTTATGAAATATGGTATCGCGAGATCACATTTAGTAAAATTTTCCTTAAAAATGGTTTTATTCTCTAATCCACTTTTTATTGGTTAGTAGCAAAACAAAGTGGATCATATATTTAAAAGCAGGGGGAAGAAAAAAGACATACCATTCTAGAAATGTTTAACAAGCAAATACCCCAAGAATATTTATCCAAGTGATTACCCTGGGATATCTGAAGGGAAATGTGCAAGCAATTTTCTTGGCTATCATCACTTTGCTATGAAATGTAACCCCCTAAAACAGCCACAATAAAAGGCGCATCCCTTTAATTTGGCCAAAGTCTTAATACAATTGTGTTTGGGGAGCATGAATGGAGTTCCTACCTGGCATGACCATGGTCTGCGGAGCTGCTGCATCAGTACTTAGGCAGAGACGTCCACCTTTGGCTAATCGATCACAAAGCAAGGTGATGTGCTTCTTCAGTTGGCTTGTGTCTTTGGGTATGCCCAGCTGGCTGTTGAGGTTCAAAGCCTGTTCCTTGGAACTCTTCGATAGGCAGGTCTTTAAGAGGTGAGAAAGAGCAGCATCCACCGTTTCTTCCCAGCCCTGGATGCAAAAGCCAATTTGGAATTTATGCAAAGATGACAAATGAGCAAAGTAAGCACTTTACCATTAACCAGGTTATAAGATTATGAGTGTTTAGGTCCCAGTGCTGGGAACTTGTTAAGAGCTTGGTGTCTGGTAGTCTAGACCAGTCTGGTTTTAAATTCTAGCTCTGTCTGCTGTTTGAGCATGTTACTAAATTCCCCTTAGCCTCATCCTTATGTACAAATGAGGCTACTAATAATCTGTACCTCCAAGGGTTCAGTTCAGTTCAGTTCATTCACTCAGTCATGTCCAACTCTTTGCAACCCCATGAATCACAGCACGCCAGGCTTCCCTGTCCATCACCAACTCCCAGAGTTCACTCAGACTCACATCCATCGAGTCAGTGATGCCATCCATCCATCTCATCCTCTGTCATCCCCTTCTCCTCCTGCCCCCAATCCCTCCCAGCATCAGAGTCTTTTCCAATGAGTCAACTCTTCGCATGAGGTAGCCAAAGTACTGGAGTTTCAGCTTTAGCATCATTCCTTCCAAGGAACACCCAGGGCTGATCTCCTTTAGAATGGACTGGTTGGATCTCCTTGCAGTCCAAGGGACTCTCAAGAGTCTTCTCCAACACCACAGATCAAAAGCATCAATTCTTGGGAGTGATTAAATGAGATGGTACACGAGTAGCTTTTAGCCCCGCACCACACATGGTAATCATCAATAACTCAGGTATTGCTATGTTTGATGATCCAGAGGCAAAGCCTAGGATTATAATTCATTTTGCTGCTGAAGGAGAACCAGCCAAGACAGGAAGAGACTGGGGGAAACTGGAATGGAGAGAAAACCCTGGTGTGTCTCTCAGGATTGGTTCCATAGTCTTGAAGCTGCAGGCAGAAACTAGAGGACCTTTGTCAAGAGGGACTTTGGGAGGTACAAGCCTATCCAGTCCCACTTCCCTGTCAAGGTGACAAAAAGTGACACAGAATGAGGCAGTGAGCCGTTTATCCATTTTGGCTGGTGACAGTGTGGCTGTGATACAGTGAAGACTGTGAGAAGGGCAGGGCCACCTCAGTACCCTACAGGCTGGAATTCTAGGGCTATCAATGGCAGACAGGGACTGCGGTGCCATCACAAAGGACTGGCACAAGGAGGCACCACAGTCAGGTGGGTTCAGATAACGACAAGTGAGGAGCCTTGAACAGATAACAATAGGTAAGGAGGCTTGAAGGAGAAAGGCAGCTTATGCTCTCCCATTGGACATGCCCAGAGATAACTGGGTGTGATTTTCAGGGGTTCCAGAGGTCCTAAGCATCAAAAATGAGTGAAATCTGGGTATTACTACCAATGATTGCATTTGTATCCAGTGGCCAGTGAGACCTAGGGCACCACACACTTGACAAAGTGAAATTACAAAGGATGACAGTGAATGACTACCCTCATAGAATTCTGCAGAATAGTCCAAGGCCTCACCTAAGGGATGGGAAACCTGAGACTCAGAGAGGAGTCCCTGGATGAATTGACTGTTGGTAAATCACTGCAGATGGTGACTGCAGCCATGAAATTAAAAGACGCTTACTCCTTGGAAGGAAAGTTATGACCAACCTAGATAGCATATTGAAAAGCAGAGACATTACTTTACCAACAAAGGTCCGTCTAGTCAAGGCTATGGTTTTTCCAGTGGTCATGTATGGATGTGAGAGTTGGACTGTGAAGAAAGCTGAGCGCTGAAGAATTGATGCTTTTGAACTGTGGTGCTGGAGAAGACTCTTGAGAGCCCCCTGAGTTGCAAGAAGACCCAACCAGTCCATTCTAAAGGAGATCAGTCCTGGGTGTTCTTTGGAAGGAATGATGCTAAAGCTGTAACTTTCAAGTAGACAACCTCTCTGTTAGGCAGATAGTTGGCAAATCTCATTTGTTTTTTCCTCATATGTGTTTGGTATTGATTTTTGGGCTCCATAGACTCTAGGAGATGCAGTCTGGGCTCTGTTAAGTTTAAATTGAAGGGGGAGGGAAACCCCCTCATCTCCCTGTGGCTGAATAAGGTAGACATAACGTAACATTTTAGCAACTCTCCAAAGGAATCTCCTTTGACCACAACCCTCTTATAACACTGAGGTACAAAACCAATTTTGCAAATCCTTGCATGGAAAAAACTAATTGAATCACATTATCACTATCACATCCTTAAGAGAGTCACAACATTATTTGTATATAATGTATGTTTGTTGGAGAGAAAGAGTAAGAGATTAAAATTTCATGTGAAATCTTAAATTCTGACTTTGAGGGGATATGATCTTGCAGATCTTTCAGGGTGGAACTATTCTGATGTGAACTCCTGCTGTTATAATGGGATGAAAAAACATCAGTGGTCTGATAGTTGTTACAAATTTCAAAGTGTATGTAAAAACTCTGTGAGGATTAAAATATATCTTTGCACACCTGAAAAAAAAAAAAAGCTGAAACTCCAATACTTTGGCCACCTGATGCGAAGAGTTGACTCATTGGAAAAGACTCTGATGCTGGGATGGATTGGGGGCAGGAGGAGAAGGGGACGACAGAGGATGAGATGGCTGGATGGCATCACCGACTCGATGGACAAGAGTTTGGGTGAACTCTGGGAGTTGGTGATGGACAGGGTGGTCTGGCGTGCTGCAATTCATGGGGTCGCAAAGAGTTGGACACAACTGAGTGACTGAACTGAACTGCTCCATCCTCAACTTTATCAGCTAAGCCACCTTTCAAACATGCAAATTGGAATACATGATTCCTAAACTTCAACTCCTAAAGCCAAATGCTCAGTTTAGCACACAAAGCACTTTCTGCTCCACCTCCTGCTCCATTTTATTCTCTCCCTGTCCACCTGCACCCACACTCTCACCTTGGCCTCTCCAAAAGCTTGATCCTCCTGTTGCAATGCCTAATCACCATTCTTTCTTGCCAACTCCTACTTACAACTCAGCTCAGGCACTGCCATCTAAACATCACATGTGTGGGCCCTCTCTGGGACTCTGAGACCGGACTCACCCAGTTCATCACCCTGGGAGCACTCCTCACCCTATGCCGTGGCCACTGTCAGCATTCTGGTTTCTCCAGTGCCTGGAGATGTCCGCACCCCTAGCACTATGCTTGGTCAAGAAATGTGTCTGCTGGACAGAGACAGAGAGAGATAGTGAGAGATGGTGAACTAGGATCGCAGATTTGGGAGGACTCTGGAGATCTTTAGTCCAGTCTCATGGGATGCTTCCTGGAATAAAACAGAAACCATGTGCCTAGGTATGGCTGTCCCCAAGATACAAAATTATCACTTTTTGAGACAGTTTACTCCTTTAAGGGACACGTGAAACTAGCAGAAAGTTATTGCTAAAGCTGAGCTAAAATCTGCCCCATTGGCCCTTATTCTACCCTCCAGAGCCATGCAGGATAAATCTAACCTCTCTTCTACATGACAACCCTTTATACTAAGAAGACAGCAATTCAGTACCCTCTCTTCCAGAATAAACATCCCCAGTTCCTCCAGCTCTTCCTTATATAAACATGGTTTCAAGTTTTCTCTCCATCCTGACCACTTGTCTTTGAATGAGCTCTAATTTTAAACACTTAAACATTTATACAGCTAACTAGGGAACCCCAAACTGACCCTAAGACAGCAGGCAGGGGATGGGGATTCAGGGTTGGTAGAGTCACCCCCCACCCCACTGTTTACTGGGAATTCTCCCTGCCAGCCAGGCCTCCGGTTGCCTCTGCTTTCTTGGCAGCCACACCACACTCTTGATTCACACAAGCAAACACAATTAAGCCCCAGGCCTTTCTCACACTCACCACATATCTTCCTTTTAGGCTTAAGCAGTTCGTTCTTTAGACCAAAGTGCAGAATCTCTATATATCCACTAAAGAACTTCCCACTGATTGCCAACATAAGGATTTTTCACTCTATTGATCCATTATAGACGCCACCAGGCAAATAAGGAAACACATTAATTATTTTTAAATGAGATGTCAAAGGCTATAACAAAAACTTCCTACTCCAAACCACTAAAGAATAATAAAACACCAGTTGCTACAAAGAAATCTCTATACAACTATCAAAATCTAAATCAGATCAATATTTAAAATTGAATTTGTATTTCAATAATAATGGGGATGAAAATTAAGACAAAATAGTAACCCAAATGTCATTGTAGAGGACACATTTCCAAGTTGTTTTTGATACCATCAATGATGACCTCTGGAGTATAAGAAGGAAAGATCCTTTGTATATAATTTGGCATTTATGTACTCTGTGGTCATTTCAGCATTAAAACAGTTCCTACTATTTTATAGACTATTCATCTAAGCTAACTATTATTTTCATAAGTAGGTTATAGTAGCATATTAGATAATTTAAGTAGATATGGCATTTAGTTAATACAGAAGTACTACAGAATTTCCTTTTCTACTGCCAACTTGCAGATCAAGTCAAAAACCATGTCATGGTTAGGTATTTGGCATGGATATTTCTTAAATATAATGAGGCATGATGCCAAAACTTCAAAAAGATTGCTACTGAAATACAGGGTTATTATTTGGAGAGCTCAAATTGCTACATAAACTCAAATATAATAAAAAAAAAAGGAATGTTTATGGGACAAAAGAAGAGCTTTAAAAATGCAATGTGATAATATACTGATCAAACACATAGCCTACTTACCTGATAAAACGTGAAACAAAACCATGTGGAAATCTAGAATCTCAAGGACAAAAAGTTTAAAGGTAAGCTGTTCTAACCACCTTTTTGGTGTTTGAGTCCATCACCTTTATTTAGATCCTTTAAATTGATAAGTCCAATATTCAGTTTTAATGTCTAAACACACACACAAACATACACACACACAACCCACATGCACACACCTGATCTTTATCCTCTAATGTTGAGCATCAGTTGTACTAATAACTGAACACCAATTGATGTTCACCAATTGCTCTCTCCTAATTGTGAGAGTGAAGGAAAATCTTAATTTTAGTGCTTAAAATAGCACTAAAAATGTCTGGAAGGGATGAAACTACTAAGCAAGTGCTCTTCAGTAATAATTGATATGATTTTAGTTCTCAAATCCACAGCCTAACTCTTAAATCCCAGTTTACCTATGTGCGGCTTTTGGGAAACAATAGTAGGTGGGAAGTTAAATAAAGATATAAATGTGTGAATAAATCAATCAATAAATGTAAATGTACATGCTATTCTGTTTTATCTTCTCCACAGCCCTTGTCAGCATTACAAATTAATTTATTTACTGGGCTTTTTTGTGTTTACTGTATCTGGTCTACAAGTGATCATTGGCGTTTTCCTTTGCTCCCAAGCTCTAGACTCTATCCCATGTGGTAACTTGACTTTTGTCTGAGTCCTTCTACCTGAGCCCCTATGTTGGGAGCCTGCTTGAAAGGCCCCTCCTTAATGGACTGGGCTGCCTTGCTCCTGCCAAATCCCTCCCAAGGAACGAAACCTATGGCTGTAGCCCTGCTGCTTGACTGCAGTGCCAAGTTGCCTGCTGCACGCATCCCCCAGACTGAGAGGCTGCTCACTCAGCCTTCTGCTTTTGTGTTCCACCTGCCTGTGTGGAGGCTCCTGTATGCCATGCTGGCCCGACATGCCTCTCGGTACCAGTGGGATGTCTCATGTCTATGGTCTCTGCTATCCTCTTCCTGACTGAAGACAACTGAGCTCTGACTTTTATGATCCAGAGACCAGACAGCCATGGCTGAGTTTCTGACGTCTCTGCCCTACCTGTCCTGCTAGTCTCCACTGGTCATGGTGCCTAAATACCAGTGTAAGCAAGTGGCTTTTCAGAAAGAATAAGAAGCAGAAAGTTTGACCAAGTTTGTAAAGTGTATTTCCCAGGGTATCAACAAAAGTAAGCAAAAAAGAGAAAAACCTAAAAGATTTTCTCATGCCACCTACAAATTAAAACAACTAAGTTGAAGATAACTGCCCCTCAGCTTCTGGGTTTTGACTTAACTCATTCACCTCAACTGCCTCTTCACTTTGATAAATCACTTAATCTCTGTAGGCTGTGTGTGTGTGTGTGTGTGTGTGTGTACGCATGCGCATGTGCTCAATCACTCCATCGGATCTGACTCTCTGAGACTCCATGGACTGTAGCCCGCCAGGATCCTCTGACCATGGGACTTTACAGGCAAAAATACTGGAGCTGCCATTCCTATTTTAGGGGATCTTTCTGACCCAGGGATCGAACCCACATCTTCTATGTCTCCTGCATTGGCCGGGGGATTCTTTACCACTAGCACCACCTGGGAAGCCCAGGGTATATCCAAAGTCTCCATAAAACAGGAATAACACTATTTGCCATGCCAATCTTACATGAATGATAAGGCACTCAAAAATCTTACGCAGAAGATACTGTGGAATAAGCATATATATGCAATCCTACTTTTCTAAAAAATCAGAAAATACAAACACACCATTGGAACCCAACGTACAAAGTAACATCTTTAAACTTTTATTCAAACAAATTATAAACTTCTGCAAAAGTATGTTTATAATAGAAACACTACCACATCCGCAACTATAGTAGTATAGGGAAAAACCACAAAATGCCATGGTAGCATTTATTACCAAATGTGCACATAGTTAACTCTAAGTGAGAGAGGAAAGATTTAAAAAAGAGAGAGAGATCTGTGTAAATGAACAAATGGAGATTGTGTAGCCACAGCTAGGGTTCAGTTGAGAAAAGAACATTCTTAGAAACAGCCTGTCTTACACATTACACATTTGAAGGTAAAATGATGATTACATCATATTTATTTATCTGAAAAAAAAACTGTATCAAAGAGAAATAGATTTCATCTTGAATAGATGTAAAGAATTCACAGTAAGTCTTTGGTATTTATGACTGATCTACAGAGCTTTACGGTTACTATTACTTTGTATTGTATTCTATCATGTTATATTTAGCCAAGGTAAGCTAAAAACAATGATGTGAAATGTTATTGTAAAGCTAGGTACAAATTTAGTTCTTTAGTTGTAAATTATATATTTGTAAGATATAAGAACTTTTCAGGATTGATCTCGGTTCAGATTATTTCTAAAGAATAGATTTTATTCAGCAAATCTCTCTTCATGCAAAGGAGGGCTTGAAATATTGAGCTATATACCTCTGAGAAGTAAAACAGCTCTTTGAAATTGAAACAAAATAAAATAAAATTTAAAAAAATGAAACCAAGCTGGATGGCCTATGTAGCAGTTTAAGCTTTTTAAACCCATCACTAATAAAATGAAACCCGATGGCGACTGCAGCCATGAAATTAAAAGACACTTACTCCTTGGAAGAAAAGTTATGACCAACCTAGATAGCATATTGAAAAACAGAGACATTACTTTGCCAACAAAGGTCCGACTAGTCAAGGCTGTGGTTTTTCCAGTAGTCATGTATGGATGCAAGAGTTGGACTGTGAAGAAAGCTGAGTGCTGAAGAATTGATGCTTCTGAACTGTGGTGTTGGAGAAGACTCTTGAGAGTCCCTTGGACTGCAAGGAGATCCAACCAGTCCATTCTAAAGGAGATCAGCCCTGGGTGTTCTTTGGAAGGACTGATGTTGAAGCTGAAACTCCAGTCCTTTGGCCACCTCATGCGAAGAGTTGACTCATTGGAAAAGACTCTGATGCTGGGAGGGATTGGGGGCAGGAGGAAAAGGGGACGACAGAGGATGAGATGGCTGGATGGCATCACCGACTCGATGGACGTGAGTTTGAATGAACTCCAGGAGATGGTGATGGACAGGGAGGCCTGGTGTGCTGCGATTCATGGGGTCGCAAAGAGTCAGACATGACTGAGCAACTGAACTGAAGTGAACTGAACCGAACTCTCCAACATCATCCTTTCTTATCTTAAACTGCAATGACTTATTGGACTTAATGGAGTTCTCCAGTTCTTTGTGATGCTTCAAAAGCTGTAGAAATCTACTTCAGATTTTAACCAAAAGTAGAACAAGGTGCCAGGCTTATCAACATAATATTATGAAAAATAAAACACACTGCTTCCTATCAGGTGAAAATCTAAAACCTTTTTGACAAACAGAAGCTTAGTAAACTTCATGCAGTTTAGCAGCAATACAGGCAGAAAGCAGAAGGTTGCTTCAAATCAACCTACTCTGATCCTTTTTTTTTTTAAGTTACATTTTGCTAAGAAATCTGCATTTGACCTATGCTGATCCTGAAGCTTTAGACAGGAAAAGGAACACAAAGTAGATTACCTGAATTATCATGAAACTTGATCCTGGATAGCCATATTCAATTTTAAAACAAAACATTAATGATGCTTCACCTAGACAAACATCTTGACTAAGGATTCAAGTTTGCTTCAGGCAAAAGTTTCCAGTCACAGGTACTATTCAGAAATAACTTACAAAAATATTAAGACTGAAAAATAAAATTGATAATGAATATTCAGGGGGAACCTGCTTCTCATGATGGTAAATTAGATCATGTTGGCCAATTATCCCACTGAGAATAACTAGAAAAAAATATATACAAAAAATCACCTCTTTGAAGGTATAGGAAAGCTAACAAGATAGTAGTTACCAGGTCAAGATCAAGGGGAAAAGGGAGGCCCAGGAAAGTGACTCATGAATTTGTGGCTGCTTTTCCCTCTGACATTAGTTACCTGGCCTAACATGTAGCACTGGGTCCTTCAATTATTCACTGCTTTAGGCGAGGACTTATGCTTGCTTATGTATTTCCTTGTAGGAGGCAGCAAGGGTCGTGAAAGTTAGAAGTCTGAAGACCTAGGCTAAATTTTGACACCTTTCCTTATAAGCTGTATGTCTCTGGGAAAGTTATTTTAGGCCTCAGCATCTCAGTTTTCTCATCGGTTAAAAAAATCAGAAAAGTAATTTCCTTTGCCAGGTACATTTAGACTTAATGAGACATGTTTATTAATCATGGGGAGGCTTCCCAAGTGGTGCTAGTGGTAAAGAACCCATGTGCCAAAGAAGGAGACACAAGAGATGTGGTTCAATTCCTGGGTTGGGAAAATCCCCTGAAGTAGGAAATGGCAACCCACTCCAGTATTCTTGCCTGAAAAATTCCAAGGACAGAGGAGCTATAGTTCATGGGGCCACAGAGAATCAGACACGATTGAGTGAATAAGCACTGGCACCATTTATCAATTGTAGTTACTTAATTATTTAATTCCATATTATTATTCTTACTTCTGGAAATACTCTCTGAAAGTTGATCTTTGGAGGGTTGGTTCTTGTGAATAATAATGACACTAGAAATAATAACAACAAAAGTAACAACTGTTTAGGATCTCTTATGTACTAGAAAGTACGCTACGAAATTTATAAACATTATTTGTAGTAATAAATATTTATCCCATGAAGTTGGTGCTGTAACTTCCAACTAAGGTGCTAGATGTAAAGTAGTTTAAAGTAAAAAAGTTTATCATAAATAACACAGTTACTAAAAGTAAGAGCTGTAATGGGATCCAACTGCATGGCTTTAAATCCCATGCTCTTGGCCACTAGGCAAGAACTTTTTTCCCATTTCATCATGTGTGTCTCTCAGTCTATTGTCATCAAGTCACTTTAGGCAGAAAATATATGAGGTCTTCACCTAGAAAATTTATGGTCACAAAATTTATATCAGCTTCTTTATCCAAATAAATAATCTGTGTATAATTAAATGAGATTTTACTGCATAATCAAAAAGCACTATGATTTGTGTCAGTTTGTATGAGTTAAACTTTTAGAAGAGTCTACCAAAGTCTACCTCTTAGCTGCCTGGACTACTATAACTGACATGAAGGAACTGCCCTGGGACACCACATCCCCTGAAAACATAACAATGGTCAAACTTGACTTCAATGAGTCTGAGTTATCGATGCTCAATTCAGGGACTCATTATCGAGAATACTTGGAGAAGACATTTCTATTTTGGAATCAAAAGACACATGAGGTCATAGACTCCCCAAATATCCCTATATCTGACAAAGTCCGAGAAGAATCTTATTTAAGTTAGGACAAGAGAAGAACCATGTGAATAAACTGAAGGGGTCAACTTCTCCCTAACACACTATATTCTTAAAAATCTCAACGAATAAGAAATAACCAAGTAGAATAACAGAGGCAGAAGATAGGATTAGTGAATTAGAAGATAGAATGGTAGAAATAAATGAATCAGAGAGGATAAAAGAAAAACGAATTAAAAGAAATGAGGACAATCTCAGAGACCTCCAGGACAATATTAAATGCTACAACATTCGAATAATAGGGGTTCCAGAAGAAGAAGACAAAAAGAAAGACCATGAGAAAATACTTGAGGAGATAATAGTGGAAAACTTCCCTAAAATGGGGAAGGAAATATTCACCCAAGTCCAAGAAACCCAGAGAGTCCCAAACAGGATAAACCCAAGGAGAAACACCCCAAGACACATATTAATCAAATTAACAAAGATCAAACACAAAGAACAAATATTAAAAGCAGCAAGGGAAAAACAACAAATAACACACAAGGGAATTCCCATAAGGATAACAGCTGATCTTTCAATAGAAACTCTTCAAGCCAGGAGGGAATGGCAAGACATACTTAAAATGATGAAAGCAAATAACCTACAGCCCAGATTATTGTACCCAGCAAGGATCTCATTCAAGTATGAAGGAGAAATCAAAAGCTTTTCAGACAAGCAAAAGCTGAGAGAATTCTGCACCACCAAACCAGCTCTCCAACAAATACTAAAGGATATTCTCTAGACAGGAAACACAAAAACAGTGTATAAACTCGAACCCAAAACAATAAAGTAAATGGCAATGGGATCATACTTATCAGTAATTACCTTAAACGTAAATGGGTTGAATGCCCCAACCAAAAGACAAAGACTGGCTGAATGGATACAAAAACAAGACCCCTACATATGTTGTCTACAAGAGACCCACCTCAAAACAGGGGACACATACAGACTGAAAGTGAAGGGCTGGAAAAAGATTTTCCATGCAAATAGGGACCAAAAGAAAGCAGGAGTAGCAATACTCATATCATATAAAATAGACTTTAAAACAAAGGCTGTGAAAAGAGACAAAGAAGGTCACTACATAATGATCAAAGGATCAATCCAAGAAGAAGATATAACAATTATAAATATATATGCACCCAACACGGGAGCACCACAGTACGTAAGACAAATGCTAACAAGTATGAAAGGAGAAATTAACAATAACACAATAATAGTGGGAGACTTTAATACCCCACTTACACCTATGGATAGATCAACTAAACAGAAAATTAACAAGGAAACACAAACTTTAAACGATACAATAGACCAGTTAGACCTAATTGATATCTATAGGACATTTCATCCCCAAACAATGAATTTCACGTTTTTCTCAAGCGCACATGGAACCTTCTCCAGGATAGATCACATCCTGGGCCATAAAGCTAGCCTTGGTAAATTCAAAAAAATAGAAATCATCCCAAGCATTTTTTCTGACCACAATGCAGTAAGATTAGATCTCAATTACAGGAGAAAAACTACTAAAAATTCCAACATATGGAGGCTGAACAACATGCTGCTGAATAACCAACAAATCACAGAAGAAATCAAAAAAGAAATCAAAATTTGCATAGAAACGAATGAAAATGAAAACACAACAACCCAAAACCTGTGGGACACGGTAAAAGCAGTCCTAAGGGGAAAGTTCATAGCAATACAGGCACACCTCGAGAAACAAGAAAAAAGTCAAATAAATAACCTAACTCTACACCTAAAGCAACTAGAAAAGGAAGAAATGAAGAACCCCAGGGTTAGTAGAAGGAAAGAAATCTTAAAAATTAGAGCGGAAATAAATGCAAAAGAAACCAAAGAGACCATAGCAAAAATCAACAAAACCAAAAGCTGGTTCTTTGAAAGGATAAATAAAATTGACAAACCATTAGCCAGACTCATCAAGAAACAAAGGGAGAAAAATCAAATCAACAAAATTAGAAACGAAAATGGAGAGATCACAACAGACAACACAGAAATACAAAGGATCATAAGAGACTACTATCAACAATTATATGCCAATAAAATGGACAACGTGGAAGAAATGGACAAATTCTTAGAAAAGTACAACTTTCCAAAACTGGACCAGGAAGAAATAGAAAATCTTAACAGACCCATCACAAGCACGGAAATTGAAACTGTAATCAAAAATCTTCCAGCAAACAAAAGCCCCGGTCCAGACGGCTTCACAGCTGAATTCTACCAAAAATTTAGAGAAGAGCTGACACCTATCCTGCTCAAACTCTTCCAAAAAATTGCAGAGGAAGGCAAACTTCCAAACTCATTCTATGAGGCCACCATCACCCTAATACCAAAACCTGACAAAGATCCCACAAAAAAAGAAAACTACAGGCCAATATCACTGATGAACATAGATGCAAAAATCCTTAACAAAATTCTAGCAATCAGAATCCAACAACACATTAAAAAGATCATACACCATGATCAAGTGGGCTTTATCCCAGGGATGCAAGGATTCTTCAATATCCGCAAATCAATCAATGTAATACACCACATTAACAAATTGAAAAATAAAAATCATATGATTATCTCAATAGATGCAGAGAAAGCCTTTGACAAAATTCAACATCCATTTATGATAAAAACTCTCCAGAAAGCAGGAATAGAAGGAACATACCTCAACATAATAAAAGCTATATATGACAAACCCACAGCAAACATTATCCTCAATGGTGAAAAATTGAAAGCATTTCCTCTAAAGTCAGGAACAAGACAAGGGTGCCCACTTTCACCATTACTATTCAACATAGTTTTGGAAGTTTTGGCCACAGCAATCAGAGCAGAAAAAGAAATAAAAGGAATCCAAATTGGAAAAGAAGAAGTAAAACTCTCACTATTTGCAGATGATATGATCCTCTACATAGAAAACCCTAAAGATTCCACCAGAAAATTACTAGAAATAATCAATGACTATAGTAAAGTTGCAGGATATAAAATCAACACACAGAAATCCCTTGCGTTCCTATACACTAATAATGAGAAAACAGAGAGAGAAATTAAGGAAACAATTCCATTCACCATTGCAACGGAAAGAATAAAATACTTAGGAATATATCTACCTAAAGAAACTAAAGACCTATATATAGAAAACTATAAAACACTGGGGAAAGAAATCAAAGAGGACACTAATAGATGGAGAAATATACCATGTTCATGGATTGGAAGAATCAATATAGTGAAAATGAGTATACTACCCAAAGCAATTTATAGATTCAATGCAATCCCTATCAAGCTACCAACAGTATTCTTCACAGAGCTAGAACAAATAATTTCACAATTTGTATGGAAAAACAAAAAACCTCGAATAGCCAAAGCGATCTTGAGAAAGAAGAATGGAACTGGAGGAATCAACCTACCTGACTTCAGGCTCTACTACAAAGCCACAGTTATCAAGACAGTATGGTACTGGCACAAAGACAGAAACATAGATCAATGGAACAAAATAGAAAGCCCAGAGATAAATCCACGCACACATGGACACCTTATCTTTGACAAAGGAGGCAAGAATATACAATGGATTAAAGACAATCTGTTTAACAAGTGGTGCTGGGAAAACTGGTCAACCACTTGTAAAAGAATGAAACTAGACCACTTTCTAACACCATACACAAAAATAAATTCAAAATGGATTAAAGATCTAAACGTAAGACCAGAAACTATAAAACTCCTAGAGGAGAACATAGGCAAAACACTCTCTGACATACATCACAGCAGGATCCTCTATGACCCACCTCCCAGAATATTGGAAACAAAAGCAAAAATAAACAAATGGGACCTAATTAACCTTAAAAGCTTCTGCACATCAAAGGAAACTATTAGCAAGGTGAAAAGACAGCCTTCAGAATGGGAGAAAATAATAGCAAATGAAGCAACTGACAAACAACTAATCTCAAAAATATACAAACAACTCCTACAGCTCAACTCCAGAAAAATAAATGACCCAATCAAAAAATGGGCCAAAGAACTAAACAGACATTTCTCCAAAGAAGACATACAGATGGCTAACAAACACATGAAAAGATGCTCAACATCACTCATTATCAGAGAAATGCAAATCAAAACCACTATGAGGTACCATTTCACACCAGTCAGAATGGCTGCAATCCAAAAGTCTACAAATAATAAATGCTGGAGAGGGTGTGGAGAAAAGGGAACCCTCTTACACTGTTGGTGGGAATGCAAACTAGTACAGCCACTATGGAGAACAGTGTGGAGATTCCTTAAAAAACTGGAAATAGAACTGCCTTATGATCCAGCAATCCCACTGCTGGGCATACACACTGAGGAAACCAGAAGGGAAAGAGACACGTGTACCCCAATGTTCATCGCAGCACTGTTTATAATAGCCAGGACATGGAAGCAACCTAGATGTCCATCAGCAGATGAATGGACAAGAAAGCTGTGGTACATATACACAATGGAGTATTACTCAGCCATTAAAAAGAATACATTTGAATCAGTTCTAATGAGATGGATGAAACTGGAGCCTATTATACAGAGTGAAGTAAGCCAGAAGGAAAAACATAAATACAGTATACTAACGTATATATATGGAATTTAGAAAGATGGTAACAATAACCTGGTGTACGAGACAGCAAAAGAGACACTGATGTATAGAACAGTCTTTTGGACTCTGTGGGAGAGGGAGAGGGTGGGAAGATTTGGGAGAGTGACATTGAAACATGTAGAATATCATGTAAGAAACGAGTTGCCCATTGAGGTTCGATGCGCGATACTGGATGCTTGGGGCTGGTGCACTGGGACGACCCAGAGGGATGGTGTGGGGAGGGAGGAGGGAGGAGGGTTCAGGAGGGGGAACACATGTATGCCTGTGGCGGATTCATTCTGATATTTAGCAAAACTAATACAATTATGTAAAGTTTAAAAATAAAATAAAATTAAAAAAAAAAAAAAGAAATAACCAAACTCGAAAAAAGTCCCAAAATACATGAAACCACTGATTTAAGTGTAAAGCATTTTTCTCTAGAATTCTTTTCTTTTTGTTTTTCTTTCTTCCCTTTAATTAGTTTGATTTTTAGGACCACCCCACCCAGAAGCTTCACTATTTTAAGATTTGCTTACCTACTTCTTTCTTTGTCAAAGCCACCGGTGGATCTGAGATAGCTATAGGAAAGTCCACCTACTAGGATTCTATTTCTATTTTCTTTCAAATAGAATTCAAATTTGAAGAAAAAAGTATGGAGAATGGGATCTGAAGTGATTGACTGTATATCATTCAATGTTTGTGTCATTTTTCACAGCAATCAAGCTAAGGTAACAGTAACATAGGGGGCTTCCCAGGTGGCTCAGTGGTGAAAGTATTCACCTGCCAATGCAGGGGATGCAGGTTCCATCCCTGGGTTGGAAAGATCTCCTGGAGGAGGAAACTGTAACCCACTCCAGTATTCTTGCCTGGAGAATCCCAGGGACGGTGGAGCCTGGTGGGCTGGTTGCAAAGAGTCAGACATGACTGAGCTTGAGCGACTGATCACACAAAATAGTAACATAGCAGCACAGACCTCAAATAGCAGTTATTTATGAGATGGTATGCTTATCCCTAATTCAGTTCAGTTCAGTTCAGTCGCTCAGTCATGTCTGACTCTTTGCGACCCCATGAATCGCAGCACGCCAGGCCTCCCTGTCCATCACCAACTCCGGAGTTCACTCAGACTCACGTCCATCAAGTCAGTGATGCCATCCAGCCATCTCATCCTCTGTCGTCCCCTTCTCCTCCTGCCCCCAATCCCTCCCAGCATCACAGTCTTTTCCAATGAGTCAACTCTTCGCATGAGGTGGCCAAAGGACTGGAGTTTCAGCTTTAGCATCATTCCTTCCAAAGAAAGCCCAGGGCTGATCTCCTTCAGAATGGACTGGTTGGATCTCCTTGCAGTCCAAGGGACTCTCAAGAGTTTTCTCTAATACCACAGTTCAAAAGCATCAATTCTTTGGCGCTCAGCCTTCTTCACAGTCCAACCTAATTTCAAATGTTTCGTCCATTTAATACAGCACTAGTTTAATCCATATAACCATTTATCTATTTTAAAATATTTATTTACAGCCCACTGATACATAAGACATTATACCAAACATTATGAAGTTTAAAAAAAAGGCAAATCAGATATGGATCCTACCCTCAAGTGACAATTAAGAATGTATAAAAAAATATAATGATGCAGAAAATGAAATGTATTTAGAGAGGTATAGATAATGTGCTTTAGGAATGCTTTTGTTTTAGCCCCCTTCCTAGAATGATATCAAGAATTATCTGTCAGCAATAAAATTTAAGACAGGAAGATCTCTGTCTACATCATGAGATACCGTCCTGTCAGTTTTGTGCAAAAATCAATATCGTTGAGTTCATATTAGTGCTATGTGAAGCAAACAAGTAGACTAAATTTGTCAGCATTTTCTAGTATAAAATGCAGAGTGGGTACACATAATACAAAATAAAAATTACTATTATCCTTGTTAAAGTAGTCATATTGAAGAATAAAACTTCAGTATGATCACCTGGTCAAAAGCTACCCCCACTGAACCAGGTTTCACTTTTGTGAGGCTCCTTAGTTTGGGTTCAAATCTCGCCTCTGCTTTTTTCCAGCTATATGACCTTGGGCATATTTCCTCATCTATAAATTGAAAGTAATAGTCATAAAGCAAGGATGTGGGTGCCAGTAGGATATCGGACAGCTGATCCAAAAGGTGTCAGTGGGAAGTGAGAGGGAGAAGGTGGAGAAGGCAATAAACTGCTGGCTGTGAACAGGTACAGCCTTAGGTAGCTAGTGCAGTCCTCCTGGACTACTCCGGGAGGTGGTGTGGAGCATACCTCGGACTTTCCCAGCTGGAGGGATGAGGGAGCTGGGGTATTAATCTACCAACCCTATTAGTCACTGACCAAGCACGGTGGCTCCACAGGCTCTGCCAAACAGGGAGATTCCTCAGTCAGAAAAACTGCAGGTGCCCAGCAGGTAGAAGCTTTCAGGAACAGCAGAAGGTAAAGAGATATGGATGGAGTATGAACCGCATCTGTTACAGCCCCCTACTTCAAAGGGATGGAGTGAGGATTAAATGTGGTAATGTAGGTAGAGTCCTTGGCCAATGCATAGAACATAATAATGCTCAATAAAAGTTCACTTTCTTACATTTTTTTTTAAGTTGAGGAGGCAGGCCTATCTCTCTTCTGTGTGTGTATGATTGTATACGTGTTATGTATTTAATTCCTCTCCTTTTTTCCTCTACAAAACAGGGATGTCTTAATTAGGGAAGTTTATTGGATTTATTTCTAAAGTTGTTAAAAATTATATAAAGATGTTTATGACTTTGAATTTAGAGCCAATGGGTTAGAAAACAACTAACCACTGCAGCTGACCACTGTCATTAAACCACAGAAATTAGATTACATACGAAAGTGGAAAGTTTCACCATTTTAAATGCAGAAAGTGAAGCATATTCCTGCTAACAACATCAGTGATTTCATCCACATAGTCTCATTCACTGTGATGGGAGAGACCAGTGTTTCTGCAGTCATCATAAATGACAGATCACTGAAATCAAAACTTACCTCATAATCATTCTGCCAGAATAAGAAGGAGAGCAACCTTGATTAGTCAACCCTCATTACTTCTCAGTTTCTCTGTGGCTTTCTTTTCAAAAAGCAACAACTGGTAAGATTTTTCCTATTTATATGGAATGCACTGCTGGTCAAGGGTATCAGCTCCAAGACGGAACACCAGGGCATTGCCCTTTTCTATAACTTCCTGTCCCCAGTTCAAACCATTCACAAATTCCCAGTTAGCAAAAAATAACTCTAAATCTTTTACTCTGTGCTTACAATTATGTTCTATCAATTCTAGGGCATTGTTTTCATATTTGAATATCTCCGAAACAGACTGTGTCAAACTCAGTGGCATCTGACAACTGCTGGCTTCCAGGCACCAGTCCAGGTATTGCTGCTGGTGTCTGGGCATGCACATTCTTTGTCTTAGTAACTTTTCCTACCATGTCACTTCAATTGATGGATGTTTAATGGTCATACTTCCCTGCCAAACTGATTACCTTTTAAAATATCAAGATTATACCACTATTCATCATTAAACAAAAAAGCTGTGTGCACATAAAGGCATGGAAACAGAATAGTTGGAAGCATAAATTTGAAATTAGTGAAGTGAATATTCATGACAGAAGAATGACAGCAATTCCAGATGTTCTTGCAAAGCAAAAGCTACTCGCCTTTCAGGATATAAAATAAGAAGATAAAGAAGCTAGAGCCTATTATACAGAGTGAAGTCAGAAAGAGAAGAACAAATATTGTCTATTAACACATACATATAGCTAGAAAAATGGTACTGATAAACCTATTTGCAAGGAAGTAACAGAGACACAGGTATAGAGAACAGAATTCTGGACACAGAAGAAGAAGGAAAGAGTGGGACGAATTGAGAGAGTAGCATTGACAATATGTGCACCACCGTGTATAAAATAGACAGTTAGTGGGAAGATTCTGTATAACACAGAGAGCTCAGCTCAGTGCTCCGTGACAACCTAGAGGGGTGGGATGGGAGACGGGCTGGGAAGAAGGTTCAAGAGGGAGGGGATATATGTATACTTATAGCTGATTCACGTTGCTGTACGGCAGAAACCAACACCACATTGTAAAGCAATTATCCTCCAATTAAAAATGAATTTAAAAGAAACCAAGAAGATACAGATAGGAGAAATGTATTATGTACTATCCTATGCCAAACAATACAACTAAAGTAAGAGAAATTGCCAAATCCCTGGGATAGATGTGGTCTGCTTAATGAATGTGTCACACAAGACTCTTGTTGGAGCAGTAAACATCAATTTGCCTAAAATTTCTTGGTAACTATGGACAGAAGCTGCTTCAGTTCAGTTCAGTCGCTCAGTTGTGTCCGACTCTTTGCAACCCCATGAATCACAGCACTCCAGGCCTCCCTGTCCATTACCAACTCTCAGAGTTCACTCAGACTCACGTCCATCGAGTCAGTGATGCCATCCAGCCATCTCATCCTCTGTCGTCCCCTTCTCCTCCTGCCCCCAATCCCTCCCAGCATCAGTCTTTTCCAATGAGTCAACTCTTTGCATGAGGTGGCCAAAGTATTGGAGTTTCAGCTTTAGCATCAGTCCTTGCAAAGAACACCCAGGGCTGGTCTCCTTTAGAATGGACAGGTTGGATCTCCTTGCAGTCCAAGGGACTCTCAAGAGTCTTCTCCAACACCACAGTTCAAAAGCATCAATTCTTCAGCGCTCAGCTTTCTTCACAGTCCAACTCTCACATCCATACATGACTACTGGAAAAACCATAGCCTTGACTAGATGGAGCTTTGTTGGCAAAGTAATGTCTCTGCTTTTGAATATGCTATCTAGGTTGGTCATAACTTTCCTTCCAAGGAGTAAGCGTCTTTTAATTTCATGGCTGCAGTCACCATCTGCAGTGATTTTGGAGCCCAAAAAAATAAAGTCTGACACTGTTTCCACTGTTTCCCCATCTATTTCCCATGAAGTGATGGGACCAGATGCCTTAATTTGCACCAAAATGTGATTCAACTGAAGGAAAAAAAAAATGAAGCTTTGAGCTTAGTCCAAAAAGAAAGTTTTTAGAATGAATATCAAAGGCTCAGAAAAAAATCAGGAAGGTAAGAGTGGCATACTCTTAAGGATACACAAATGCTGTTCATGCACACAGGACAGTGCTATGTGCAAAAACACAGAGAGCATGACCTGTTGTTGAAAGGTGACTTAAGCGTATCAATCTTTGAATGTGAAGAAGTTTCAGGAATACCTTAACTAATTTATATTGCTTTCCTCTTATTCAGGCTCGAGAGTAAGATGTGGTAGAACATATGTCTGCATGTGTGCATGCTAACTCGCTTCAGTCATGTCCGACTCTGTACGACCCTATGGACTGGAGTCCTCCAGGCTCCTCTGTCCACGGGATTCTCCAGACATGAGTGGGTGGCCATGCCCTCCTCCAGGGGATCTTCCTGACTGAGGAATTGAACCCATGTCTCCTAAGTCTCCTGCATTGGCAGGTGGGTTCTTTACCACTAACGCCACCTGGGAAGCCCAAAACATATGTCTAAGTAAGTCTAAAAGCTCTTTCAATAATTACCTAAAAAACTAAGTGATAAAAAATACTATGTCATAGTTTATTTGGCTTTGTTTTTTTCTAAGTGACCCATAAAATAATACTGTCACTAACAATGGATGGCATCCTATTGTTCAAATAGTAGTAACAAGAGCTACTAATTCCTGGAGATTGTACATGCCCAGAACTACATTTGGCACTTTATATACATTTCCTCAATTAGTCCTCCTATGAATCTTAAGAGGTTTATAAAGGGTGTCCTAACGGCACCCCACTCCAGTACTCTTGCCTGGAAAATCCCATGGATGGAGGAGCCTGGTGGGCTGCAGTCCATGGGGTTGCGAAGAGTCGGACACGACTGAGCGACTTCACTTTCACTTTTCACCTTCAAGCATTGGAGAAGGAAATGGCAACCCACTCCAGTGTTCTTGCCTGGAGAATCCCAGGGACAGGGGAGCCTACTGGGCTGCTGTCTATGGGGTCACAGAGTCGGACACGACTGAAGTGACGCAGCAGCAGCAGCAGCAGCAGCAACACCTGTTCACCTTTGACAAGTAATTTCCAAATGAGTTCATATGCATAATATTTTTTAAAATATGGTTTAGCACCTTCTGTGGTAGCATTAATCATAGCAGTAATAGTAGTAGCAGTAATGGTGCTGATGATGGTGGTGGTAGTATTAATAGCAATATTCTGGTCTTCCAGTTGACATAGATAACTAAACATCAAAACCCTGAATCTAAAAATCATAGTGAAGACACCCAAAAGAGGCTCAGTATATGGTCTAGCTCATTGAGAAAAACAAGCAATGCAACTTGCTTACTCTGTGTAAGAAACATTATTTTGAGAGGTATTATTGAAGAAGAAATTCTTATTATATACATATTTTTATTCAATGTGTTTTTGAATTTTTACTGTGTTTCAGTAATGCATGAATAGTAAGGCCATAGCCAACCCTAATAAAGGCCAGATTATGCAGTAAAGAAAATACACAGTAGAAAAAAGGACACACCTAAAACACAGAAAAGAAATTTCACGTGTTAACAGCTCTTCAGATACTGGCACGGCCCTTCTCCCAACCTAACTGTGTGAAAGGCAGTGAGTCTCTGGTTCCAAGCACCTCAAAACTGGCAGATTCCTCACTCATCACAAACTGGGTTTTCCATCAAACTCTGGGCACACCTTCATGAGAAAGGCATTGGAGAGCCAAGTTCACTCACTTTCTTAATGTCATGTTCTCTGTACTATTTGCTTACTGGTTCAGTATGTTATTCTTTGGTTGCTAAATCACGTCCAACTCTTTTGTGACCCCATAGACTGTAGTCCACCAGGCTCCTCTGTCTGTAGGGTTTTCCAGGCATGAATACTGGAGTGGGTTGCCATTTCCTTCTCCAGGAGATCTTCCTGACCCAGGGATTGAACCCATGGCTCCTGTTGCATCTCCTGCATTTGAAGGAGGATTCTTTACTGCTGAGCTACCAAGGAAGCCCTGTTCAGTGGGAACATAAAGTAAAAAGTAAGGTGAAATCAAATCTAGATAGCCACTCTCATCTCCCTTCCAAGCAGAATCAGTCTTTGAGATCTGGTCCATTCACCAATGTACAAATAAGGAAATCAGTGCTTAGAGAGCTCCATAATTTATTTAATACCTAAGGATACCCAGTTAATTAAGTATTTGCTCTAAAAGGGATGTGAACCTCAGTATGACATAATATTCTATTCAATTGATATACCACAGTTTTTATTTTCTAACTATTAGCATTTAGGTTGTTTTGGTATTTCACAATTATAAATGCAAACATTATGTCAGCAAATAGATTTTCCCTTACTACTTTCAGTGCATTAACTTAGATTACTGGTGCCCAAATGTTGGATTAGTTTTATGCCCCACATTTTCCTAGAGGACTCTCTGGAAAGAAATATCAGAAATAGCTGGGTGTGTCTATTCCACTATATGTCTGTTAGTAGTATTTATTACCAAATTTGGCTAAATTAATAAAGGTGAAGTGTATTTATCTAACAGTTGTTTACACCTAGATATATTCAACACTGGTGAAATTGAAAAATTTTATGTTCCTTCAATTAAAAAAGAAAAATTTTATGTTAACTGATTTGAATTAAAGGATATGTCAATAAATATATGTGTAAATATTTATGTGTGGTGGTCTCGTTCAATCTACCCATATCTTTTACCATCTTTACAGGAAAGATGTTTTTTCTTACAGAACCCCCCCAAATTTGAGGTTGCTTGCAAAGAAAGGGGGTAGTACAAAATGGAAATAGATTGCTTCCTTAAAAAAAAAAAAAAAAAACTTAAAAAGCTACACAGTTGTTGGAGGACAACACGTAATTGTGTAAAACATTATGAAAGTAAATGAGGTATCAATCTCCGGATACTTATATCCAACTATATGATTAATTTAAGCTTTAATTCTGTGAGGAAACAAAAGAATCTGTCCTTATATTCATTAGAATACAAGACAAGCATACAGACAGTTTTAGAGCATATAGTGAGAGCTAAACTATGTCATACCCCCAAGGGAAATTCACAAGAGAATGAAAGCCAGAATAAATAGGGAGGAAACAAAAATTGATCTGCCTCTTAAAGAGAGTGGATAGAAGGGTAAAGAAAGGACAGTATTTTAGGTGAAGAAAGAAAGCTCTATTAGCCCTGGCTTGATGGAAAGAAGTTGTGTAGCCATGGAAAGTCAGTGTTCCCAGAACGAAGTGGGGGAAGAGAGGAGTTGCAGAAAAAGAGTTTTAGAAAGAAGATAAAGTGGAGCCAAGTGACGGAAAATCCTGAATATCTGGCACTGGAATCCAAACACAACCAGGGGCAAAGAGAGCCATGGAAAGTATGTAAGCAGATGTGTGACAGAAGAGCACGGGGCTGAGTCTTGCAGAGATGTGTAGGGCACACCAACGCAGAAACAGGGAAGAAAGGCTACTTCAAATGCCACTGCAGAAAGCCAGGTAGAATGACAAGGATGCAAGCCAAGGGGCGGTCCTCAGAAACATTTCCAAAAGAACAACAACAGTCACAACAGGGTGACTGACTAAACCCAGAGGTGCAGCTCTACGTGTGGTCACAGCACAGCGGGAACACCCGTTTTAGAGGAAAGAGTCACTAGTTTTCATGGGTACATTTCTAAAAGAATGCAATGTCCCAGAAATGGCAAAATCATCTCTTTGTAATTAGTACACTCAAGTTGGGTAGAGTAAAGGTTTTTTTTGTTTGTTTGTTTGTTTGTTTGTTTGAGTATTTTAAGGGCTTCCCAGGTGGCACAGTGGTAAAGAATCTGCCTGCCAATGCAGGAGATGCAAGATACGCAGGTTCGATCCCCAGGTTGGGAAGATCCTCTGGAGTAGGAAATGGCAACCCACTCCAGTATTCTCACCTGGAAAATTTCATGGACAGAGGAGCCTGGTGGGCTACAGTCCATGGGTCACGAAGAGTCAGACATGACTGAGCACACACACACACACACACACACACACACACACACACACACACGTATTTAAAGTAAATTAAACTAATGTGACTACACTTCCAGCAGGAATCAAATTGGTAAGCATTGTGAGGATGGTGATGATCATTACTGTCCTCATTGTGGTAGCAGGATTTTTACTTAAGTATTTATATTTAAATACTGTATTTAAAATGAGGGCTTCCCTCATAGTTCAGTTAGTAAAGAATATGACTGCAATGCAGAAGACCCTGGTTCAGTTCCTGGGTCGGGAAAATCCACTGGAGAAGGAATAGGCTACCCATTCCAGTATTCTGGGGCTTCCCTTGTGGCTCAGTTGGTTAAAAATCCACCTGCAATGCAGGAGAACTGGGTTGGGAAGATCTCCTGGAGAAGGAAAAGGCTACCCACTCCAGTATTCTGGCCTAGAGAATTCCATGGACTATATAGTCCATGGGGTTGCAAAGAGTCAGACACGACTGAGCCACTTTCACTTTCATATTTAATTCACACCTTATTTCACAAAGGATTTGAGGTGGCATACAGTGAAAGTAAAGCTTCAAATAATTTTTTGTTCACTTGCTTGGTCTCCTTATTCTGAAATGCGTGAATAATGTTAAATGTGTCCATGAAAGCATTGTTTCATATTTGATATACACAAGGAAAGATTAAAAAATTATACATCACCATTTGTAAATGTATTCTCCTTGGCTCCTAATCTGATGTATTTCAACTATTTCAATTTTTAAAACAGCAAGCAGGTCATCAGAAAAGCTCTAAGATACATTATATTCAACTCTAGGGATGTCAAATATTCCATTACATAACATCAGTTGCATCTAACTAGTAACAAGGCAGAGTATGCAGCCATTATGAACACAAAACTAATTCTTTCATGTTTATCTTGCTGGCTAAGATCATGGGAATTAGCAAAATATTTACTTTCTGCACTATGTTCCCATAGACAGTTACACTTGTGATGATACTTGAACAGTCATAAAGGCCGGCTTGATACTGACACCAGACTTCCTCCTTTTGTTTGCCTTTTAAGAAGGGGTCATTAATAATAGTAATGATTAGCCATCACAGTCATCACTCAATCCAGACAGGAGGCACAATGGCCCTTACATCAAATCTGACCTGTGACGTAGAAGTCTTCAGGCCTTGTAAGTAAGTCTTGATAAGTCCCTCTGCACAATAGGATTTCCTATTATAAACATCTGTTTTCTCACACGAACCATGTTGAAAATGTTAAAAATAAGTTTCTCTTTCCATATCAGTTTGTACCAGGAATAATCAATCAAAAAGTAAGGCTGAAGGTCCAAATCTCCTTCCTTGACTGATGTAAATTTCCATCTTAACTTTTCCCAGGGGATTTCAAACATCAGTACTAGGGAAGGTAACTATTAAGCCCTAAAGAACACAATAAAGCTTTTCTTTTTCAAATAGTAGATAACATCTACTACAGATATTAAAAGCACTTGGAAAGAAAAGAAAAAGTCAGGAAAGATGCTATGCAACATGCCAATATTTCCTCCACTTTTAGGAGTGTACACAATCAGGTCCCCAAACCAGTGCTCTGTTGCTCTTTTCATTAGAGCTTCTTCTGGAATCAGGTGGAACACAGGAACATTTAGAGTAGAAGTATGAGACAGCCATCTGGAAATGTGCTGCTCCTTGTTTTCCTGCCATCTGCTGGACTTCATCTTACAAAATCTTAGTCATCTAAGCTGTTTACTAGGAAATGAGAAGCAGATTTATACAGAGATTAGGAAGGGCAAAAAGGATTCATCCACATACCAACTCCAAGTGATAGTAACTACCTGTGTGTATATTCAGTTACTCAGTCGTGTCTGACACTTTGCAACCCTTAGGACTGTAGCCTGCCAGGTTCCTCTGTCTATAGGGTTTTTCAGGCAAGAATACTGGAATGAATTGCCGTGTTCTCCTCCACAGGATCTTCCAGACTCAGGGATCGAACCTGTGTCTCCTGCATTACAGGCAGATTTTCTGCTGGCTGCACCATTGGGAAAGATCATTACCTAGAATGCTGTGTTTAAAAAATTCTGAATCCAGGTGTCAACTCAACAGGAAAGAGTTGATGATGATTATAACATCCACCAAGGCCATATGAAGGGGGTGTAGCAGCCCTTGTAGCAGATTCTTGCCTCTTCATTGTGCAAATGCACACATCTCCTCAGATGAGTTTCTTGTTCCTAGGAGAATATCTGGAGAAGGTAATGGCACCCCACTCCAGTACTCTTGGCTGGAAAATCCCATGGGCGGAGGAGCCTATTAGGCTGCAGTCCATGGGGTCGCTAGGAGTTGAACACAACTGAGCAACTTCACTTTCACTTTTCACTTTCATGCACTGGAGAAGGAAATGGCAACCCACTCCAGTGTTCTTGCCTGGAGAATCCCAGGGACGGGGGAGCCTGGTGAGCTGTGGTCTATGGGGTCGCACAGAGTCGGACACGACTGAAGCGCCTTAGCAGCAGCAGGAGAATATCTGGTTATTGTGCATATGATCAGGCTGATCCCATAACACCAGAAATAAGGGCTGCTAATGCAAACACCATGGCATAACTATATGTCAGTGGTCTACCCTGCTTTCACCAATTTTTAAAAATGTGCTGAAGTTCTTAACTCAACCGACCCTTTCTCTCTTAATTTCTCTCTTAATGACTGATAGTGCCAAGCAACAGAAACCTCTGCCATGATGGAGATGGTCTATATCTACACTCTCCAGTGCGATAGCCACTCACCACATGTGGCTATTGAGCAACTGAAATACAGCTAGTGTGACCGAGAAACTGAAGTTTTAATTTTATTTCATTATAATTTACTTAAGTTTCAACTTATTTTTTTTTTATTTTTTTTATTTTTTAACTTTACCATATTGTATTGGTTTTGCCATATATCACCATGAATCTGCCAAAGGTATACACGTGTTCCCCATCCTGAACCCTCCTCCCTCCTCCCTCCCCGTACAATCCCTCTGGGTTGTCCCAGTGCACCAGTCCCAAGCATCCAGTATCGTGCATTGAACCTGGACTGGTGACTCATTTCATATATGATATTATACATGTTTCAATGCCATTCTCCCAAATCATCCCATCCTCTCCCTCTCCCACAGAGTCCAAAAGACTGTTCTATACATCAGTGTCTCTTTTGCTGTCTCGTATACAGGGTTATTGTCACCATCTTTCTAAATTCCATATATATGCGTTAGTATACTGTATTGGTGTTTGTCCTTCTGGCTTACTTCACTCTGTATAATAGGCTCCAGTTTCATCCACCTCATTAGGACTGATTCAAATGTATTCTTTTTAATGGCTGAGTAATACTCCATTGTATATATGTACTACAGCTTTCTTATCCATTCGTCTGCTGATGGACATCTAGGTTGCTTCCATGTCCTGGCTACTATAAACAGTGCTGTGATGAACATTGGGGTACACATGTCTCTTTCAATTCTGGTTTCCTCAGTGTGTATGCCCAGCAGTGGGATTGCTGGGTTATATGGCAGTTCTATTTCCAGTTTTTTAAGGAATCTCCACACTGTTCTCCATAGTGGCTATACTAGTTTGCATTCCCACCAACAGTGTAAGAGGTTTCTCTTTTCTTCACACCCTCTCTAGCATTTATTGCTTGTAGACTTTTGGATTGCAGCCATTCTGACTGGTGTGAAATGGTACCTCATAGTGGTTTGACTTGTATTTCTCTGATAATGAGTGATGTTGAGTATCTTTTCATGTGTTTGTTAGCCATCTGTATGTCTTCTTTGGAGAAATGTCTATTTAGTTCTTTGGCCCGTTTTTTGATTGGGTCATTTATTTTTCTGGAATTGAGCTGCAGGAGTTGCTTGTATATTTTTGAGATTAGTTGTTTGTCAGTTGCTTCATTTGCTATTATTTTCTCCCATTCTGAAGGCTGTCTTTTCACCTTGCTTATAGTTTCCTTTGTTGTGCAGAAGCTTTTAATTAGGTCCCATTTGTTTATTTTTGCTTTTATTTCCAATACTCTGGGAGGTGGGTCATAAAGGATCCTGCTGTGATGTATGTCCGAGAGTGTTTTGCCTATGTTCTCCCCTAGGAGTTTTATAGTTTCTGGTCTTACGTTTAGATCTTTAATCCATTTTGAGTTTATTTTTGTGTATGGTGTTAGAAAGTGTTCTAGTTTCATTCTTTTACAAGTGGTTGGCCAGTTTTCCCAGCACCACTTGTTAAAGAGATTGTCTTTAATCCATTGTATGTTCTTGCCTCCTTTGTCAAAGATAAGGTGTCCAAAGATAAGGCGTGGATTTATCTCTGGGCTTTCTATTTTGTTCCATTGATCAATATTTCTGTCTTTGTGCCAGTACCATACTGTCTTGATGACTGTAGCTTTGTAGTAGAGCCTGAAGTCAGGCAGGTTGATTCCTCCAGTTCCATTCTTCTTTCTCAAGATTGCTTTGGCTATTCAAGGTTTTTTGTATTTCCATACAAATTGTGAAATTATTTGTTCTAGCTCTGTGAAGAATACCGTTGGTAGCTTGATAGGGATTGCATTGAATCTATAAATTGCTTTGGGTAGTATACTCATTTTCACTATATTGATTCTTCCAACCCATGAACATGGTATATTTCTCCATCTATTAGTGTCCTCTTTGATTTCTTTCCCCAGTGTTTTATAGTTTTCTATATATAGGTCTTTAGTTTCTTTAGGTAGATATATTCCTAAGTATTTTATTCTTTTCATTGCAATGGTGAATGGAATTGTTTCCTTAATTTCTCTATTTTCTCATTATTAGTGTATAGGAATGCAAAGGATTTCTGTGTGTTGATTTAATATCCTGCAACTTTTCTGTATTCATTGATTAGTTCTAGCAATTTTCTGGTGGAGTCTTTAGGGTTTTCTATGTAGAGGATCATGTCATCTGCAAACAGTAAGAGTTTTACTTCTTCTTTTCCAATTTGGATTCCTTTTATTTCTTTTTCTGCTCTGATTGCTGTGGCCAAAACTTCCAAAACTATGTTGAATAGTAATGGTGAAAGTGGGCACCCTTGTCTTGTTCCTGACTTTAGGGGAAATTAAATTTCAATTTAAATAGCTACATATGATAGGTGGCTATCATGTTAGATAGCTGATGGCTGCACAGGGCTAGGATATGCTTCCTTGTAATGCTGAAGTAAATCCACAAAGGATGGGTACTAAGTCTATTTGGTTTCTTGAGGCAAGCTCAGGCCTAGGACAGCACCTGAAACACAGCAGGTCTCAGTAACTATTCATTGAATGAATAAATGGATAATAAGTGGACTGGATATAAGATTGGTTTAATCCTGAGGTATGTGCAGTTTTTCAGCTTTTGGCTTTTAAGCAGCATCATGGGAGGGAAATGTGTATTATATCACAATTAAACACTCTCTTAGACTCAAAGCAATAACACATTGACCTAAATAGAGATTGTATTTTCCATAGAGTTTCAAGTAGATAGAGGGTCAGTAGAGGATTTAAATTTAATTTGAGAATTCAAATATTCTGAAATATCTTCAGAAAAGTAAGAAAATAAATCATGTTAGAATTTCCCTAATAGGTACTCTGATAGAACATTATTTTAGGCAAAACTTCTCCACCATCACAGGACGGCAGAAGGGATAATACCATGTTATCCAATTCACAGATGGAACTGAGTTTAAGAGCTCTTTTTGGAGATACCAAATAGAACACTTACTGTTTTGGTTTTTTTTTTTTTTTAAGAGGGAGTATCCCTACAAAAACACATTTGGCATATATAACTTTCAGCACCTTAAAAAATCATGTATAATAGTCTGCAACACCAGCATTTATTTGCCCCCCCAAAAGTATTGAGAAGTGGAAAAAATGGAAAAGTATTAAAAAAGAGACAGATCAGAGAAAACAAAGATTAATTCTTTTCCAAAAGGGATGGCATTTTTTAATACTGATAATATAGTGCAAAGAACATTATTTTTCATTAGAAGGAATGATTCTAAATATTTTTGCTTTGTGAATCTGAGACTATTAAGATGAAAATATTCCAGAGTTGACTATGGAATATAGCCTGCCTTGTGACACATGCCATCTAAATGACAATACAACAAACCAATATGCAGTGCTATCTGAACTGTAAATAAAACATCTTCTGAGCACTTTCTCCTACCTGTCACATACTGTGGGGACATCTGACCTTGAACTGAGAGGCTCTTCTGAAAATGCTGCCCACATGTCTAAAGTTCTCCCCCTCATACATGTACCCTGCCCTCTAAACCTCAACCAAACCGTCTAAATTGCATTCAGATTTTTGTGGTATCATAATAACTTCAATATGGGATATATTTTCAACATTCTGGTCAGAGACTCCTTTCTTCCCCACCTCACCCTCCTTCCAAGTTATTTCAGGTTTGCATATTTCATTTTCACATCTCAGTGGGATACCCATCACATAACATTTATTTGTGAGGTCTAAAGGCATAACATGGGGGATTGTGAACTAGCATGTCAAAACCACATACGGCATGCGTACATCTTAAAGAATGAAAAAGGATTCCTTTTTTTCTCATGATATGTAAGCTGTCTCAACAGTATAAGTCCAAAGTGAATACCACAACCTAATTAAAGATGAAGAACATAACAAGCAGTACTAAAGTGTCTTTTTTCATTTATTCTTCTCCAAGTTATGTTTTTATCAAATGTCTTGTCTCATTAATGACTTCAACAGACATAACAAGTATACACACCTAATCTCACCAAATTCAGAAGAAAGTTGAAGTAATGTTTTGGGAGGTATGACAGTAGAAAATAAGAGACAGGGTAGAAAGTGGCTTTGAGAAGTCCATTCACCTGCCTATGAGCATACTTACATACTCCAAATAAATGCTGTGTTTTAAAATCTCTAGAGTCAGAAATACTACAGTCTCTCTCAAGACTCAAGTCCTACATTTGAGAATGTTTATTTCTCAGGAATTCTTCCTGGCCTAAGAGCCAGCTTCAGGAACATGCAAGCTGTATAATTGCATAGGGCCTCACATTCAGTTTAATGTTTTGTTGCCACCATCTTGAAATTCTTAATAGTTTTATCTTTGAATTTGTGTTTTGTAAGTGAAGTCTGATGCGACAATGAAGTGCGTGTGAGAAGGGAGGATGTGTGTAATATGCATGCCTCCTTCCTCCTTTGCTCACTTCACATGCAGCCCTGTAGCTCAAAATCCCCATGGCCCCAGCATGAGTGGGAGTTCACGGAGACTCGAGCTAAGCAGGAGGAAGGCCTGTTCCATCTAGGCTGATTAAATGAAGGAACTGACGGCCCTGAGAGGCTTTTCATTTGAACCAGAACTTGCATGGAATGAAAAAAGAGGCAATAGATGCAAAGAAACAGGAAGGACTAAGGAAACCCACTAGACTCCTGTTACTTCCCTATATTATTGAATCACTTACACTGAAACTGATAACACAGAAGGAAAGGGCAGTAGAGTGACAAAGAGCTCCTTTTCCTTCAGTCCTGCCTTATTCAACAGGAAGCTGAAGGTAGGGAACCTTGGAAGATGTGCATAGGTTAAGAAGGGAAATAAAGAAGCTTAAGTTTTGTGCAGTGATTCTGTGGTTCTATAAAAGTGAAATACACATGCATGCAAAAGCCACAAAATACAAATTGTATAATTATGGTGATTCTTTAAATTTTTCTTTGTTTAGGACAACATAAGTAATTAACAAGCAAAAAATACCATGAGGAGAGAGAGAATACAGAAACTAAAAAAAAAAAAAAAACATGTTTTTAGTACCCGTTTAAACAGCACTTTAGCTTTTTCCCCTACTTTCTTGAACAATGGATCTGCATTTTCATTTTACACTTAGCCCTGTACATTATGCAGCTGGCCCTGCCCTGCTTCAGATTCAATCTACTGCATCTGTTCTGCCAAGTCACTCTTGTTAGTTCCACCCTCATCTCCATTCATTCACCTAACAAATATCGACTGCACTATGGTCCAGCATTGTGCCAGGCACTAAGAACAGAAAAAATAAGTAAGATAAAATTCCTTCCCTCAAGTGTAGTTGAGGAGACAAATTACCATGAACGGGTAGTAATATCTACCTTGCCTGGCTTTAGTGAGGACTATAAATAATATACTTAAAGTAGACAAACCACTTCCAATGATAATGAGCACTCTATCCAACTATCTCATTTAATTCTTATCACAACTTACTGGGTCAGGTAACATAGCTGTTTCCATCTTAAAGCTATAGAAGCAGAGATTTAGATCAGTTAAGAAACTTGACCAGAAGGACTGTGCTGTTAAGTGGTAGAACCAGGATCTGAAGTCACTCAAGTCTTTTTGACGACTATATCTGAGTTTGTAAGTGATAGTGAGGGCTTTTCTGGTGGCTAAGTGGTAAAGAATCCACCTGCCAATGTAGGATATACAGATTTAATCCCTGGTCCAAGAAGATCCCATATGCCGAGGAACAACTAAGCCTGTACGCTCCAACTACTGAGCCTGTGTTCTAGGAACCACAACATGAGCCCACACTGTGCAACTACTGATTCCTATAGGCTGTAGAGCCTGTGCTTCGCAACAAGAGAAGCCACCACAATGAGAAGCCTGCACGCTGCAACCAGAGAGTAGCCCCTGCTCCCCACAACTGGAGAAAGGGCCATGCAGCAACAGAGACCAGCACAGCCAAAAATTAATAAATAAATATTTTTAAAGTGATAGCTATTATTTTATTAATATAATGCTAACCATTCTATTTTTAACTTTCTATTATTACAGTGTCTATTTCTAGCTCCTCAAAGGCGTATATTAGATGTAATTTTATCAACCTAAAAAAATGAGAATGCTAATTTTTTTCTAATTTATTTTTACTACTTTGTTTAGAATATAAAATGTAACTTGATTTTTTTTTTTCACGCTGACAATCCTTTGACCCAACTGGAGAAAATCAGACTCAACTGACAAAGCTTGAGATTTTCAAAATCATGTTCATGACTTTGCTACAATACAGTACATAAGTTAAAAACATGTCTTTGGAAGCACAGAGACTTTGATACAAACTCTACTATCCTCTAGCATCAGAAAGCCTAAATTTTCTAAAAATTTAGAAAGCCTAAATTTTCCTGTATGTAAAAGGGCAATGAAAACAATACCTTAACTATATTGTAGGTCCATGTTTAAGATTAAATGAGATAATCCTTGTAAAATACTTAAAAGAAAATGTGGGAGCAAAATTTTAGTGTTAGTACTATTATCTTTAGTACCATGTTTTCACATGAGTTTAAAAATGGATATGAAATGACTTTTTTCTTGAAATGGTTTCCTCCATTTCAAAATACAAAAAAATAAGTTCATGGGTCTCTAATTTCCAAGAAGTATGTTATTTCATTGTAAATAAAAGCATGAAATAATGGCATCTGGCGGTCATGTACCTCAATGGTTCAAGGCAACTAAGATATTCTATTTATATTATCCTTCACCAAAAACTCCAAATACATATACCAATTTTTCCCCTTTTTGTTTTAAACTGCCTATTCACAGGCTCAAGAATAAGAGAATTTATAAATTACATATAAAGAACTAGGTATTTAAGAAGAGAACTTTATAAATGTAACAAAGTATCCCTGTCATTCAGCAAGGCTATCTCAGTTCTCTCTAACCCTTAAAGTGACACTCACATTTAAGAACATTGAGCAAATTAAAATGGCTGAGCTGTTTTCTCTGGCGGAAAAGGAAAGGATTAGCTAATCTGAAGGTTTACTGCCATCACTCTGGCGGTCAAATGACTATTTCCCTGGCTCCTAAGTGACTGAAGAACATTTAAAAAAAAAAAAAAAAATAGACTGGATACCACATAAAAATGGACCATATACCTATTTTTAAAACAGCTCTAGGGAAAAAAAAGGCCTTTATTTGACATTTTTATTATGGTTTGAGGAAAAGGAAAACAGGATTTGGATAAAAAGAAAACAAAACAAACCAAGCTTTCCTTTGATACCTTAAAAAACACGATAGGCATGTGATCTCCTTCTAAAAACCACAATCTTTCCAATAGTGCTGGCTGTTACCACTGCAGGCCTGTGGGTCCTTACCAGTTCCTGAGTGTCCTGCTGCAGTGGCAGAAATGCCGCTTCCAGAATAGCAATCTGGTCTGCGCTGAGCTTCTGCCACAGCCCGATCAGCAGAATCACCAAATGGGTGGCACTTTTCAGCCTGGTGAATGACTGGAACAGATTGTCTTGGTTTTCCTCTACTGCATCTGCTAGAGCGATTACCTGCAGAAATTACAAACTTCAGTTAGGGATAATTTCACAATTCTTGAGCCCTCAACAAATTACCTTTGGCACACTCTTATTTTTCTTTAAAACAACTTGATGAACTTTGTCTTCCACAAACACAAGGTATGTTGAGTAATAAAAGTTATCATTCATCTTTCGCTTCCTTCTTTAAAAAAAGTACCCAAAGTAATTCCAAATCCATATGGCCAAGAGATGAAAATATCCATGAAATCATCTTAATGGGGACATTGTTCAGTGTCTACCTCAACATCAATTCACTTTCTACAGTGTATGATAATAGTACATGATAATATAAGAAGCCTCTAATACAGTTATTATTGTGTTTATTACTAGTGACTGAGACTGATCAATTTAAAAAATTCTTATCAGAGTAGCTGCATTTACCTTGGGATTTAAAATAATAACTTCATTTTACCCTTTTCAGAAAGTAACTGTCTTCCTCTATTACTTTTTATATGTTACATGGTGTTAGAATAGCCAATATTTCTTGATTATATTTAAAAAGTAGACAATTTTCAAACATTTGACCAGTCAAGCAATGTCATTTTTAACACAAATGTCAGGTACCAGCCCACAGGGACCTGAAAGAAAAAAAAAAAGTGTTCGGGGTGTGTTAGCTTTACAATGCCAAATCTACTTAGGATAAAATTGGCAGGAGTGGATAGAATTGGCTTTTTTTTCTTCTTCATCCTCTTGAATAATCCTGTGGAAAAAAGAACTAAAGTAACAATTGGATAGAACACTGAAGACTGCCCATTGGTGTTTTATTTTATTTTAATGTCTTGGTGAATTTTGTGCTCATTAAAAGAAATGAACTGACTGGCCCAGAGGCTCAAGTTGTCTGACAGCCCCCATAACAGGAATAGCAAAAGCCAAGGTAATTGTAAGCTCCTTTCTACAAGTCCCCATCAGCTCAAGGGACTAGAGCTCAGATGAGTTTCAGAAGTCTAATGTAGATGACCCATTTGGTGATATTTCATGGCTTACTGACACTGGCCCAAAGGGCCTATTTAAAAAAAAAAAAAAAAATCATCATTCAGACAAACACAGTCTGCAGCTGTGTGGTCTCCCAAATTCCATGTAGGAGAAAGGCTAGAGGGGGACAGTCCTTAGAGCATCTGTGAGGCACTGGAAAAGAGATGTAGGTTAGAGAAAGACAAAGCACCCCGAAGGCCCTTGCTTGACAAAGCCAGACAAACCAGGATTCTTTGCTACTTGGTTGAGGGCTTGCAGGAGTTAGGAAAGGCAGTCACACATCACATTCAGCTCTCTAGAGAGCCCTGGGAGTTTGGACCAAGGTCAGCACTAACAATAAAGCACACTGCTTACTGGGTGCCTACTACTGTGCTACTTTTCATTGCCTTTTGAAAGTACATGATATTCTATAACCCATGAGGATCTTATAATTTGTTGGACAGAAAACATACATACACAACCAATTAGTGGAAAGCATTCCAGCAATAACGTCCTAATTGTGCAGAACAGAAAGTAAGTGCGAAAAAAGCTAGCTAAGGGACAGATTACTGTGGGCTAGAGTTAATATCCCTGGGGCCTCTTTAATTCAAACGAGGCTTGGAACTCATCCCTTCCCCATTACTTCAAGAAGTCCCTGCAAAGAGATGCAGAGGCCACTTTCCTTAAACCAAAACACCTGGAGTCATCTGCTTCCCCCACCTTCACCAGGATTACAATGAACTGCTGTCAGAGTCTAATTTCTTTTTCTTCTTGTGAATGGCACTAATGAAGCTTCATTGTGGGCACCATCATATCAATATTAGGATACAGATGCTTTCTGTCAATAAGTCCAAATCACACAAAGATCAAGGTGATAAACACCTCCTGAGTGCCAGGCATATGCAAGAATCTGCAGGAAGTGCTGCAGGGAATTCAATGGCAACATATAGAACTCCATCTTCAAAGAGTTTATAATGGAGAAAGGAAATTAAAACAGGTGAAGGAGGCAAACACTGACAACATAGGGAAGGCCCAGTAGACTATTAAGGAGGAGAATGCCACTAATGTTATGATTATTACATTAAAAACAATCCCTCCAATTAATTTAACATGAGCTGTATGCCAAGCAACCTGCTCTGTGCCACACAGGTATCAGTGCCTTCAATCCTCACGTCTCCACTGAGACTTAGTTGGCAAGATCTCCATTTTATGGATGAGGCCCCTGAAGCTCAGCAGATGTAAGGAATGTGCCCAATACTGTACAAAGGATGTGCCTACTGCGCCTGTGCTTAGAAGGGCTCCATGCTTGGTTTAAGTCCCTGCTGTCTCTGTCTTAAAATTCTTAAACATTTTATTTTTGAATTTGTGCTTTGTAAGTGAAGTCCATAGGATAATGGAGCATGCACATGATCAGAGGAGATATGCTCATTGACTCAGAGAGTTAAATGCTGTTATATTTGCATTTTAAACTGCCATCGCACAATATAATGATTCCTCGTAAAATTCATGCTAACAATTTAAAATTTTAATTTTTTCTTACTTGGAATGACATTAAATAGAAACTCAAAACACCACCAGAAGGTGTGAGAAACCACTGAAGAAAGGAAAGATCTTTATATCTTAGTAGCTATTTTAACAGCACTTTCTTCTGCCATTTAACAAGGGCCCTGCATTTTCATTTTGCACTGAGAAGTGCAATTTAAGTAGTCAGTTTGACCATCATGTAGTAAATGAGAGACTTGCATTCAAAGTTGGAGACTCTCAAGTCTGCATGAGATCTGAAGCACCTTATAGGTTCAGAGAAGTGCCTAACTACCAGCGAATGTGGAGGGCCTTGGGAAGCAAAAGACAGGAGAAGAATCAGGCACCAACTGGACTGGGCTCAGCCAGCCCTATAGGTTCGGGAGAAAGGACTGATTATTCAATTTTCAGGAATTTTGTGAGCCAGGTGTTAAACATGGCCATTACTAAAAATTAAATTATAGAAACTTTAGTAAGTTACAGGAAAACAAAAGTAATAGTCAAAATGCATTACTTTCTAATTATTTTACTATTTATTATCTAGGCCCTTGAGATTATTTATGTCGATTGCATTTGTATGTTGGATACACTCAGCAATGGCAGGGGGTGGGGATTAATGCCCATTTCTTTCCCACTCCATATTCAGTGACCTCACTCTAGAAATCAGCCTTGGTGGAAGTATTTACAACATGCAAATCAACAAATGTTATAAAGTTAGGCTTCCCACCCACCCTGCTCCTCGCAGACAGCCAGTTGTTAAATAGTTACTGGCATACCACTGAGAAGACGTGCCTGAAATTTGTCCTCAAGAACAGATATTGGATAAAAGTAAAGGAAACAACCTGAGCAAATGCATTAAAACACAAATGTAGAGGCTGCTTGTTTAGCAAGGAACAAATATTCCAGTTTGGGAAGAGCATTTGATGAGATAAAGAAGATCATCTGGGCAACTGTCGCAGAGGAAGCAAAATATCAAGGAGAAGAGTGTGCAGGTACTGGGAAGCCACACAGTATTCTGAGTGTGGGCATTATCTCATGAGACAGTGCACCAAGTAGCCACTGGATCGCAGCAAACATTTAGGGCATTTGCTGGGACTTAAGTGAGGCTTTTATGCACGTTCCTTACTATCAAGGGAAATTCTTACTAAGTGTAACAGCATGTCAGTTCGTGGACCCACCCAACTTGCTAAACACAGCTGTGGTGGAAGAATGACTTCTCAGTGAGACAGCAGCCCAAGCCACAGGATCTTTCCTGAGCAAGACCCAAAATACATCAATCCCAGAGAAGCATCGTTTCTCTACATTTCAGTCTCACTGGATATATTTCTGTGCCATTGTGGAAAGAGTCTGCTATCCCCAAATGGTCACAGAAATTGGAAAGAGATGGGATAAACAATTCCTTATGTAAATTACCCCCAAGGAAAATCTTCCTGACCTGCTGGCCAGCATGAAATACTAAACAGATCTCCATGTTCTCAATTTAGTCTTACACGTAACAGCCAAGTTTACTTTGTGCTCCACAAGAGCCAAATGAATTTAGCAGAATTAACGTAGTAAAAGGGGATGGAAAAACTAGACCCACCAAGATTTAGATCTGTCTGACCAGGGCCTAGAGGATCTTGCAGCTCACCTGGAACTGAGAAATGAGGCCAACCAGCTGCTGGGGCTTACATTTGAGGGAGAGTGATTTTTCAGGACCCATCACTGGCTGTACAAGATGTGTGCTCCCTGGTGTTCAACAGAACTACAGAAAGGAAGGGGTTTAGGAAACAATGAACGCTAATGATTTCAAGCACAATGTGTTGATGGCCTTTGTTTTGCTTTTTCAAATTGACGGATTCCAAATAAAATGGAGACCCCAAAGGACATCTCTGTCCAACTGCCATATCAGTTGATGCCAAAGTAATGAGGCAGAGGTCCAGGGAGCTGCTTGCAGGAAAACGCTCAACTCATAAAGTGAGTGTGAAATTAATCCCAAATACTTTTAGCTGCCAAGATAGGCTCTAAAATTGGTTACAGGAAAGCAGCAGCAGCAACAGCAGAGTAGACATGAATCATACTATGTGAACACAGACTTGTCCAATTTCTTCACCTAAACTTACCATCAAATCTGCCTCCAAATCTCATGTGTGGCATATAGAACCCCGTTACACTGCTATTTAGCTGTCATTTACTGAACCTCAACTGTGGGTCAGGCACCAGGCTAGTGCTGTTATACTCAGGTTATCATTTGGTCCTCATAACTACCCTCTGAGATCAAAATCACTGATCCCATCCCAGATGAGGAAACAGAAGCTTAGAGCTCTGATGAACTTAATATTGAGAGGAGCACACTGCCTGTGGTCATGAACCAGGGCAGGAAAGGCAGGGATATTAATCCTATCTTTGGATTCCCCATTGGATGACCTTTTTTCTGCACTGGTATGCAAATGTATACAGTTGGTTCCACAAAATAATCCAGTGGGTTCTTATTCCGATAATCAAATAAAGACATGAGGAAACACACTACTAATCCATCGCAGCAGTAACAGTATATGTGGGATTCCCAGGTAGCACTAGTGGTAAAGAATTCACTTGCCAATGCAGGAGACACAGGTTCAATCCCTGGGTCAGGAAGATGCCCTGGAGAAGGGCATGGCAATGCACTCCAGTATTCTTGCCTGGAGAATCCCATGGACAGAGGAGCCTGGCAGGCTATAGTTCATAGGGTTGCAAAGAATCAGACACAACTGAAGTGATTTAGCATACACACATGTACTTTAGTTAGGATTTCCCATTATTGGGGCTTTTAACATAGGTTGAAATTTCCAGGTTGCCTTCTGCCCAAAGTTATAGTATAAAGGAAATCAGTTCACACAGTGTAAAGGATGGGAAGTTAACACGGTACGTTTTTTTCTCTTAACAAAGGGAATTTAATCATATTCCATATAACTCAAAAATTATGAAGACTTTAGAAAACAGCTATTTTCTAGGCCTGTTCCTTTAGGGAAGTTATTTTTAAAAAGGAATGATGGATTGATTTTCTATAAATCATATAGTACAATGTTTTCAGTAGTCTGAGCAAGTCGATGGTATGTAATAATAATTGTCAACATTGAGTGAGGGTCTTCAGGAGCCAGGCACTGTGCTAAATCTCTTTACAGGGATTCTCTCATTTCACTCTCAGAACAATTCTGTAAGGTAGATACTAGTACTGCATGTGTGTGTGCTAAGTTTCTGCAGTCATGTCTGACTCTGTGTGACCCTATGGACTTGTAGCATGCCAGTCTCCTCTGTCCATGGGATTCTCCAGTCAAGAATACTGGAATGGGTTGCCATGCCCTCCTTCAGGGAATCTTCCTGACTCAGGGATCGAACTTGTCCCTCTTAAGTCTGCTGGATTGGCAGGCAGGTGGTTTTTTTTTTTTTTTTTTTTTTTTTTTTACCACTAGCACTACCTATCCTCATTTAAAAAACTAAGGAGACAGAATTACAAAAAAGGTCAAGCAGTTATTAAGTGAGGGAGCCAGAATTCACACCCAAGCAATCTGACCCAACAAACGTCACCAAGTAACACTGCCTACGTTCACTTTCTGCCTGCACGTCAGTTGCATCATAGGCAATATGTGGAAGAAATTCTATCAGAAGTTTCCCAATGGGAGGTTTCAGCTTCGCTGGCCCTTCAATAACCTCTACGAATTAAGATAGGCTTATTTTAATAAGAGGTCGGCATGGATGAACGAGTTAGGAAAATGGAGTTCCTATGATATGGATGAGTTTATACATCCCCCAGGGCAGAATGCAATAGGTTGTGCTGGAATAGGCAATGGCCTGGGAGCCAAGAAGACAGAGCTTCTAGTCCTGGCTTCCCTACTAAACAGCTTAGGTCAGTGTTCAACGTACTTCCCTTTCTGGGGCTCTAGTTTCATCACTTTTAAAACGGAGGGGTGGGAAATATGATCTCTCACACCCATCATAGCTGTGTAAGATGCAAAAACTTTTAAATTACTTTTGGATAATTTATTTTGAACTATCCATGCTTCTGCCCCATTTATCGATTCACTTCTTCCCCTCTATTTGTACACATTCTGAGCTTCTCATTGAATAGTTATTGATTTGCAGCTTTTATCTATAAAATTGAGTAGGAAATGGCAACCCACTCCAGGATTCTTGACTGGAAAACTATATGGACAGAAGAGCCTGGCCATGGGATTGCAAAAGTTGGACATGACTGAGCAAAGTACACACACATCTATAAAATATCAGCAAGAATATTTTTCTTCGACTAATTCATAGGATTATGAGAATTAAATGAGAGAAGTAAAAAGATGAGCAATACTGAGCATTGGCAAGGATGTGGAGAAACAGGAACCCTCATATCTTACTAGTGGCAATATGATACAGTCACCCTGGAAAGCAATTGGCAGTTCCTCAAAAATTAAACACTGAGTTACTCTATGACCTAGCAATGCCACTTTTAGGTTTATGCCCAAGAGAGCTGAAAATATATGTCCACTAAAAAAACTTGTTCACAAATATTTGTAGAAGCATTATTTATAAGAGCCCAAAGAAAGAAGCAAACCAAATGTCCATCAACTGATAAGTAAATAAATTAAATGTGGCATATCAGTATAATGGACTATTATTCAGGCATAAAAAGAAAAGGAGTATTTACACATGCTACTATATGGATAGGAAATGGCAACCCACTCCAGTACTCTTGCCTGGAAAATCCCATGGACAGAGGAGCGTGGTAGGCTACAGTCCATGGGGTCGCAAAAAGTTGGACAGGACTGAGTGACTTCACTTCACTTCACTATATGGATAAATCTTAAAAATATTATGCTGAGTTTAAAAAGCCAGTCTTTTTTGTGTGTGACGATCTTACACTATTTATGTTGTATTATTCCACTTATATGAAATGTCCAGAATGAGCAAATCTATAAACATAGTCAGCAGGTTGGTCATTGCTTAGGGCTGGAGGGTGGGAGGTGGACAGGAGGAAATGGCAAGTAACTGCTAATTGGTGAGGAGTTTCTTTTAGGGAGGATGAAAATGTTCTAAATAGACTGTGGTGACAGCTGTATAATCCCTTGAATATGCTAAAAATCATTAAGTTACTCACTTTAACTGGGAAAAGTGTATATATGTAAACTATATCTCAATAAACCTATTAAAAATTATGAGTTAAAAGTACTGTAAAGGCATAATTCATAAAAGGTATAAATTAACAAAAATAAAGGCATTTATTTAAGAAACAATTTTAATACATTAATGGATACAGTTTAATATATAAAGGATATATATTAATATATTTGATATATTAATGTTATATTAACATAACAATTTTGATGTATTAATGCAACTAGGGCTTAACAATATTCTAGATGACAGATGATCATATGAATTTGAAGTCTATTAGAATTAAGCCTGAATGCTGGTAATGCTTCAGTCAGTTCAGTTCAGTCGCTCAGTCGTGTCCAACTCTTTGCGACCCCATGAATCACAGCACGCCAGGCCTCCCTGTCCATCATCAACTCCCAGAGTTCACTCAGACTCACGTCCATCGAGTCAGTGATGCCATCCAGCCATCTCATCCTCTGTCGTCCCCTTCTCCTCCTGCCCTAATCGTCCCAGCATCAGAGTCTTTTCCAATGAGTCAATTCTTCGCATGAGCTGGCGAAAGTACTGGAGTTTCAGCTTTAGCATCATTCCTTCCAAAGAACACCCAGGGCTGTTCTCCTTCAGAATGGACTGGTTGGATCTCCTTGCAGTCCAAGGGATTCTCAAAAGTCTTCTCCAACACCACAGTTCAAAAGCATCAATTCTTCAGTGCTCAGCTTTCTTCACAGTCCAACTTTCACATCCATACATGACCACTGGAAAAACCATAGCCTTGACTAGACGGACCTTTGTTGGCAAAGTAATGTCTCTGCTTTTCAATATGCTGTCTAGCTTGGTCATAACTTTTCTTCCAAGGAGTAAGTGTCTTTTAATTTCATGCCTGCAGTCACCACCTGCAGTGATTTTGGAGCCCCCAAAAAACTAAAGTCTGACACTGTTTCCACTGTTTCCCCATCTATTTCCCATGAAGTGATGGGACCAGATGCCATGATCTTCGTTCTCTGAAAGTTGAGTTTTAAGCCAACTTTTTCACTCTCCACTTTCACTTTCATCAAGAGGCTTTTTAGTTCCCCTTCCCTTTCTGCCATAAGGGTGGTGTCATCTACATATCTGAGATTACTGATATTTCTCCCAGCAATCTTGATTCTAGCTTGTGCTTCTTCCAGCCCAGCATTTCTCATGATGCATATAAGTTAAATAAGTAGGGTGACAATATACAGCCTTGACATACTCCTTTTCCTATTTGGAACCAGTCTGTTGTTCCATGTCCAGTTCTAACTGTTGCTTCCTGACCTGCATACAGATTTCTCAAGAGCCAGGTCAGGTGGTCTGGTATTCCCATCTCTTTCAGAATTTTCCGCAGTTTATTGTGATCCATACAGTCAAAGGCTTTGGCATAGTCAATAAAGCAGAAATAGATGTTTTTCTGGAACTCTCTTGCTTTTTCCATGATCCAGCGGATGTTGGCAATTTGATCTCTGGTTCCTCTGCCTTTTCTAAAACCAGCTTGAACAACTGGAAGCTCACGGTTCACATATTGCTGAAGCCTGGCTTGGAGAATTTTGAGAATTACTTTACTAGCGTGTGAGATGAGAGCAATTGTGTGGTAGTTTGAGCATTCTTTGACATTGCCTTTCTTTGGGATTGGAATGAAAACTGACCTTTTCCAGTCCTGTGGCCACTGCTGAGTTTTCCAAATTGGCTGGCATATTGAGTGCAGCACTTTCACAGCATCATCTTTTAGGATTTGAAATATCTCAACTGGAATTCCATCACCTCCACTAGCTTTGTTTGTAGTGATGCTTTCTAAGACCCACTTGACTTCACATTCCAGGATGTCCGGCTCTAGGTGAGTAATCACACCATCGTGATTATCTGGGTCGTGAAGATCTTTTTTGTATAGTTTTTCTGTGTATTCTTGCCACCTCTTCTTAATATCTTCTGCTTCTGTTAGGTCCATACCATTTCTGTCCTTTATCGAGCCCATCTTTGTATGAAATGTTCCTTTGGTATCTCTGATTTTCTTGAAAAGATCTCTAGTCTTTCCCATTCTGTTGTTTTCCTCTATTTCTTTGCATTGATCGCTGAGGAAGGCTTTCTTATCTCTTCTTGCTATTTTTGGAACTCTGCATTCAGATGCTTATATCTTTCCTTTTCTCCTTTGCTTTTCACTTCTCTTCTTTTCACAGCTATTTGTAAGGTCTCCCCAGACAGCCATTTTGCTTTTTTGCATTTCTTTTCCATGGGGATGGTCTTGATCCCTGTCTCCTGTACAATGTCACGAATCTCAGTCCATAGTTCATCAGGCACTCTATCTATCAGATCTAGGCCCTTAAATCTATTTCTCACTTCCACTGTATAATCATAAGGGATTTGATTTAGGTCATACCTAAATGGTCTAGTGGTTTTCCCTACTTTCTTCAATTTCAGTCTGAATTTGGCAATAAGGAGTTCATGATCTGAGCCACAGTCAGCTCCTGGCCTTGTTTTTGTTGACTGCATAGAGCTTCTCCATCTTTGGCTGCAAAGAATATAATCAATCTGATTTTGTGTTGACCATCTGGTGATGTCCATTTGGTAATGCTTAATGGTAAGCATTTGGTAATGCTTACTTACTAGTTATACAACCTCAGGCTAGTTACTGTAACTCTCTCAGACTTAGTTTGCTCACCTATAAAATAACACTCCTGGTTACTATTTCTTAACATTTCATACCGTTAAGGGCTTCTCTTAGTTTAATAACACCTGGTAAATTCTACTTTTACTGTTAGATTAACAATGACATTGAGAAAGGAAGAACTTTCTCCTGGTACTTGAGGCCCACTCCCAATTACCGCCACCTAAAGTGATGGGGGACAGTTGGTCACTCTGCAGTGTTCCCTTGGCCCGCTCTGTGTGGTCACTCAACGGGACAGTGCTCATTCTGTGGCCAAGTTTAATCAAGTTTCAAAATAAAACGTCATAAGACCCTGTTTCAATACATTACTACTAGCTATGTAAGTTACATGTATTAGATTCCCTTTTTGATTTCCAGAGCAATTCTATTAAAATACACACACACAGACACTCAACTTTGCCTGATATGACTTGTTCTCTAGAAATCCTCTGAGGCTTGTTAATCAGAGAGCTAAACATTGCTTGATTTTCCTTTGTATCTTACTGAAAATGCTAGAAATTGGTGATTTGAATAAAATGTTTATTTAGTTACACTATGAGAAGGCAAAGAGAAAACAAAACTTAGCTTTGGCCCAGAAAATTCCAGTATAAAAAAGAGCAAATGATAAATCTCCAACTTGCCTTCAATTTTCCAATACTCAGTACACAGTGGGTGTCCCGTAAATGCTGGTTGAACTTATGAACCTCAAAATCAGTCCACCTAAAAATCCAGCACAACTAGGAGCCATACTAAACTACCTCTTAAATCCTAGACACACTCAATCAGGCACTGTCAGGCTCCCAATGTGAACAGAACTCAAGTGACATCACATGGAAACAACAGACCTACCTAAATATATCTGTCATCTACTTAAAAAAAAAATCTCTCCAGTTCACCTTAGCCACAGCTGCCTAACACCAAGCTACAGACAGCTCTAATGACTGGTGAAATGAATTTATTCCTCACATGGCTGCCCTTTGGTTAGAAACACATTCTAAATCTAGGAGAGACTTGGAAGCAGGCAAGAAATAGGGCATGCTTCCTACTCAACTGTTACTCATGGTGGCATTTGCTGTGGACTCCAACATGGCAGAGGCAATAAGGAAGAAGAAAAAGTTTACCAGGTCTAAACTTATACTTTGGCTGAAAAGATCCAATTTCTATCCAAAAAGAATTATCCTTCTACCAAAAACAATGAAATAAGGTTCAAACTGAAGAGACGATCTAAACGCACTACAGTAGTGTATGTGCTAAACCTTGAACTAGATAAAAGAGAACTCTGGGTTTTTACTTTAGAGGCATAGCAAGAATCTAATGCTTAGCTACTTTTGCTACTATGTTATTTTGTATAAATAGGATGGGGGACTGGATTACATTCTATTGTACCTCACATGAAATAAAAACCTAAGTTTTCCCTATAACATGCATTTAGCTGAAACTTCTAAACCACGTCCAGGATTAGAATACATTTATAACCATGCTACCATTTTGGATAGCTATTAAAACAACGGAGAAAGTGTATCCATTCAGTACAAAAACTTCAGTTGCACAAGTTATTTATCTTAATAAAAAGAGGCCTATTAATTGCCTACATCACCTATGCTTTGGAACAGCAAGCTATGATCTTTGTGACTCTTTGAAGCCATGATGGTTTTTCTGGTTTAGGATTATAATGTTCCTTGACACCAATCTACACTTGCAAATGCCTTGAGAATTCATATAAAACTGGTTTTAGAAAAGCAAATTATTCCTGAGAAATTTCTTTATACTACGTACTGTAGAACCACTCCTCCCCCACCCCTCTTTTTTTCTTTTTTAATGATCTGCCCAGAAGAATATAAAAGGTAGACCGTGCTAGAATATAGACTTTGGCTGGGACTTTTAAAATACATACCATTGATACATAAAAATGTTAAATAAAAGAGACAATAAATCATTTATAAGTGACATAGAGACAAATTTTGCTATTTCTGCAAAGTTTTTTTAGCGAATAGACATGTAACTTAATCAGCTGAAGGGAAACTAATTCTAATGCTTGGCTAATATAATGCTAAAACTAGAACTGATCTCAAACTTGATTACCATTTGTACCACCCCCCTCCACACCAGCTGACCAAATTTTTACCCCTTTCCATAAAATTATCTACTTATAGCCAAGTGAAACCTCAATTTGAAAAATAATAATTAATGAACTCAAGTTGTAAAAAGAATGAATGCTCTCCAGACCACTCATTGAACAGATCCCTGTTAAAGCTGGAATCTATGGCTGGCAATGTCAGAGCTCATTTTAGAAACTCTGAAGAATGCCACAGCTATCACTGTCCAAAAACAACATCCATGAGGTCTGATCTGAATAGTTCCTAAGTTTAGCATGTTTCAGGCCACATTCTTACATGCGGACATGTCAGTAATTATGTAGCCACCCACACAGCCTTGAGTACTATCTCCCATGAGGGGAAATGATGGATAGATGAACAGTTGGCAGGTGTTGTAAGAGCATTCCTTAGGAAATGCTAGGACACATTAGTAAGTGTGATCGATTAAGACATGCTGATGATCCACCCAAAGGCAAAAAGAAAGACTGGAGACCCCAACAGTGCCAATGATGCTATTGATCATTTCCTTGGTTCCAGAATTTGAGAAGTGAACACAACATGTTCACAATACAGTGAAACTATTGAGTTTTTTCTATGAATCTTCTTTTAAAACATCTGCTTTTTCAAAGAGTCTATTTCTTTGGAATACTTGTGTATTTAAATTATTTTTGCTTTTTTTGAGATAAAATACACAGTTTTACCACTACTATCTGGTAGTACTTTAACAAGACTCACAGATGTCTAGATGGCTCAAACAACATGGAAATAAGACCAAAGGCAATGAAAGGAGCTGCCTGGTTTCATACGAAGTGAAACGAAGGTAAACTGCGGGCATGACTACAATCATAGGCTATGGGGACATTAGAATTGCAAGTGGCCTTGCTGAAGATAACGTTGTCCCTGACATCTACTTTTCTGTAAACTCCTTCAGATCAGAGACTAATTTATGGTTTGCTGTACCCTTCCCAAAAGTGTGTCTCTGGTTCACAGCAGGCACTCAATGCACGTTGGTTGTACTGGAGTCAATTAAATGCCCAATATCTCAGTCACACAAGAGTGTCCATTAAGATGGCAATCTACAGGAATACTACCTTGGCAATGAAAGTCCATCCCTATGTAGGTGAAAAAAAAAACAAAACTTACCATTTAAAAAAAGTTTTTATAGGCTTTGTTATTTACTGGGTCTGTCACAGGTAATAAATAACTAGGCTCTGACTTCATACCTTCTACACATTAGTATTAATGTTATATTACAATAAATTACTAAATTTGTTCAAGTCTTTACTGCTCAATTTATGTGGTAAGTGTTATAAAGTCTGTAATTTAACTTTAAAATACAGCATCATAGACAAGGTCATGGGATGAGAGCATGTGAATCAGCTTAAGCTACACTCTAGAGCAGAGTTTCTCAACCTCCTCATTAATGATATTTGGGCCAGATGATTCTTTGATACAGGGAGAGTAGCATCCATGGACTCTACACATTAGATGTCAATAGCACGCTTCCTCTAGCTGTAACAAGCAAATATGTCTCCAGACATTGCCAAATGTCTCTTTGGTAGCAAAATCACCCTGATTGAGAACTGTGGCTCAAGAGTCTGGATTTGGGCTCAAAATAATCATCTCAATCAGAAGCAAAGCCCACAAGTCAGAGGGGTCTACCATAAACATTTGGGTTACTGGTGTCTCTAGAAACACTGCAGACTTTTTAATTACCATAAATGAATGTCAGAAATGAGTTTTGATTAGTGCAATCAAAGGTTTGATAATCAGTATTATGGATGCTAAATTAGATACATTGACAAAATGAATAGTATTTAAGATTAGTAAATTAGCTGAATATTTTTACACTCATACTCTTCTTTCAGAGAAGGCAGTGGCAACCCACTCCAGTCCTCTTGCCTGGAAAATCCCATGGATGGAGGAGACTGGTAGGCTGCAATATATCGGGTTGCTATGAGTTGGACACGACTGAGAGACTTCACTTTCACTTTTCACTTTCATGCATTGGAGAAGGAAATGGCAACCCACTCCAGTATTCTTGCCTGGAGTATCCCAGGGACAGGGGAGCCTGGTGGGCTGCCGTCTATGGGGTCACACAGAGTCGGACACGACTGAAGCAACTTAGCAGCAGCAGCAACAGCATACTCTTCTGTGCATGAACAGAATATAGGAATCCAGGAAGACCCTGAAGGGATATGGTCCAAAGTCTTGAGCCTAAATGATCCTGTGTCTTGCCTTTGAAGCAGAAGATTTCTAGCTGTCTGATTCCCATTGTGAGGATAAATGGATAAACGGATCCTGCTTTGGATTACTGTCTTATCTGCCTCAAGTGAACCTTTCCAGGAAGGTGATATTCTACTATCTAAAAGATACAAAGATGAGCCTTCCCCACGCCTGCAGAATGAATGAGTTATTCCATGCATTTAAAAGTTTATTTAATAAATATATTCATATGTGGTAAAATTGTATATGAGCTTACTTTCACTATAATGAGGAAGAAAGGTTGTAGGGAAATAGCTCATTCTTGTTCATCTCAAGTATTTTGATGGCGATAATTACTTACTGAAAAGAATTTAAGAGTTGTGCATGACCAAATTGGCAAAGGTAGTGTGCAGTGTCAAGTCTGTGCTAAGTGATGGGGATATATAGTATATGACTTAAGAGCTGCCTGCAAAGAACTAACAGTCCAGCAATAAAAATAAATATATTAATAAAAACAACAGCTGCTGCTTACTGTGTGTTCAGTATGTTCCAGGCACAATCCTGAGAACTCTATGTATATTATTACTTTATTAAACCTTTCAATAACTCCTCTAGGAAATTATTATCTTTGACTGATGAAGGAAACAAGGTTCAGAGAAGTTAAATAATTTGTTCAAAGTCACAGAGCAGTTCCTATATTCAAACCAGGACTGTTTAAAACTTCCAAAGCCCAAGTATTTCTCAGCATATCACATCCTTAGACATGCACACGTGCACACACACACACCATTCTATGCTAGATGTGTATGAGTTGCTCAGTCGTTTTCAACTCTGCGATGTCATGGACTGTAGCCTGCCACCAGGGATGATTATCAGGTTAATAAGAGAAAAATCTATAAATGAGCTCCCCCGCAACCAAGAGAGATGACTTTCTGAGGGCGAAGAGCCCACAGATTCCTTTGTCCTTCTTTTAAACAAATCCACATTTGAATGTTTGAATGTCTTTGGCTCAGAAAAGCACTCATGATTCCTGAACATCACTCTTTACTGTCTTCCATCTACATCTGTTACCTGCCTAGCCCTGTACTCATTTGAGTTTGTGATCCCTGCAATAATCATGAACTTTAAAAAACAAACAAACACATAAACACTACAACAGGAATGGCAAAGTAGAAGTCAGCTGCACTACAAATGACCGAATGGAGGCTCTGGTCCTGGCCCATCCCTCACCATAGTTTGACCCTAAGAGCGCCCCTTAGTCTCTTTACACTTCAGTTCTCTCCTCTGTGAAAAAGGGGCACTTGCTGTAGAGAATAAATGAGACATAACATAAATGTGTTTGTCCTGACACCTAGCACACAGTAAGCACTCAACAGAGCTGAAGTAGCAATATTAGTATTATTCGGTGTTCCCTGACTAAACATCTGACCAACATTATTTTTTTTATTAAAACAAAACAAATAGATGTCCCTCTAAGTCCAACACATACTTTTTGTTTCTTCTAAGTAGCTGAAATAGACTATACAAGGAAGATATTATCTGCCAAGACAGGTATGGGTTACAAGCTGGTTTTAAAACATAACTCACTTTCTAGTTTATTTAACTAAACCAAACAAGTGTCAGAGTTTAAGTCAGAGTCCCTCAAGTAGAATCCATTTACCGGAAATCTGAACCCATTTTCAGAGAATAACAAAAGAAAAAGATTATCATCACACCAGTAACTGATTCACACAGACACTTTTTGTCAAAATTTTTGGAATTAATATCCAAAAATGTGATAATGAGATGATTATAGGTTAAATAACAGATATCACATCAAATCATCCAGCCAAGAAACTTTTAATCTGGGAATAGAATGCCATCTTGGCACTTTAGAGGCATGCATGAGTGATGGGAGAGGGAGAGATTACAGTTTCGCTTGGGAACCCTAGGGAAATAGCTCTTTGTTTCAGGTCTCTATTGTTCTATCCAACAGCCATCATTTTAAGTCTACTAAGGACACCAAAGAAAAGTTAGGTTTAGCAATCTTTAGAAAAATTATGATTTGATGATTAAAAATAATTTTATAAAAGATTATATACATTATTGGGAAACTTCTCACCATCAAACTTCTAGGATGATAGAAATCCATTCTGGGAGGAATCTGAGAATGAGAAGTTGACCAGTCACATTTTATTTTACCTATATGCAGAACAGTTAGATTATTTATCTGGTTTTATGACAGTTTTTGCTTGAACAGAGATAGGAACAGTAGCAAGGTCTTGGTCATCAACACTACTTTGATCAGGTAGTAAATAATCAAGTTTTCCTTCTACTTACTGAAAAAGCAAATCTCTAAGTCAATTTCAGCAACAAACAGTTAGAGTCAGATTCTTTTTAAAAAAAGAGGGGTGTGGGTTGGGGCCAAAGCGCTAAACTGGTCTTACACTAGCTGACTCTTCTCTCAGTCAAATTTAATTCCTTTCAAGAAGGGAAATCTTATCTAGGAATATCCACAAGGTCTTCCATGATGTTCTAGACCAAAGGTTTTTCAATAGTTTATTGTTATGGGAATTTTGGTTGTATTGATTGTATTGATCTAAAGACGTTTATCCTGAATGTTATAAGGTAACTCAGATACACTTACCACTCACATATATTATCAATCAGTAGTAATGTTCTGTGAAAAACCAAGCAAACTCCATTCCAAAATATGAAACTACTTATCTAGAGGTCCGATAAACCCTAAAATTAATAAGACCTATAGTAGAAGAATTTAGCAATTATAGAATCAAAATTGTGGCCTAGATCATAAGACCACAAAGTTCATCTTTTTGGCCAGCCAACAGTGATTTATTTACATGTCTCCATATCCTAGATTATATGTTCTTCAAGAACAAAGACTACATTCTTATTTAAAGTTCATGACGCTGTAAATATTCAATATATTCATCTGAATTCAACTGAATCGAATCTGAAAAGGCCTTCAAAATCATCTAGTTTAAGCCCCTTATTTTATATATTATATATAAAGTGCTAAGGCCAGAGAGGTTCAGTGAGTTGACTAAAACCACACAGAAGGTCAGGATTACAACCAGGGCACATTCATATCTTGCTTTTAAGGATTTTATCTACACTGTCTCATTAACTATTCACAACAGTCTCCCAAGTAAAGCAGAGCAAGCACCTACAAAAATGCAAAATGCCAAGGTCACATGGCAGGTTTAAAAGTGTATTAAACTCAGAACTCTAAGCCTTAGGTTTTATTCTGAAGGCATAGAGGATTTAAAACATGCCACTATTAACCTGCAAGGAACAAGTTAGGAAGGGGAAGTGAATTTGGTCCAAGCACTCAAGAAGATGGGATGGCACAAAAGGGAGAAATATAGATGCTGCATAACCAGAAATTGATTCAAAGGCCACAGGTGGAGGAAGGAGGGAATGTTGAAGTTGGTAGTGGTAGGTCTCGCCATAAAACAGAATTATAGTCTGGCTTTGTTTGGATTTTCTATTTTCTCAGAAATTTAGTCATTTTCCTCATAGTCACAATTTTATAATTTGTACTGTTGATTTCATGTATAGTTTACAATCTATCACATCTCTGATATTAATGATTATTTTCCCTGTGATCACCAGCAGTGATATTGGGACATCAAGGGGAGATGTTATCCTTATAGGAGAACCTGAGCCTCAACCCTAACCCTTTCTCAGGTTGGGCATAAGGTGTCTCCTAATATGAATTGAGAACAAACCAATTCATAAAAGGCAGACACCAAGACACAACATCTGGCTATTCTGGCCAGAGTTACTGGGATGAAGGGGATAAAACTGTGGGCATGGGATAAAAAAGAAAAGGAAATGGCCCAGACCACTTCTTTTAGCAGCAAAAATCTATCTAAAGATTGCTTGATGTGGAAGAAAGAAGACAGGCCTTTGACTTAACAGTTTGGATCCCAGTTTTGCTGTTTAGTTCAAGGAAGTCATTCTATTTTTCTCGGCAATTCTCATTTTCCTAATGTAAAAGTAGCAAAGTAATAGTAACTTTCCTCACAGAGTTATTATAGGGGCCAATTAAAATAATGTACGTACAAGTTTTTAGTAAACAATGAGATGAAATATAAATATTACCCATCATTATACTAGAAGAATAAGCAACTTAACATCTCAAAATGTAGTTAATTAATATTCTCCAAACTAAGGCCTACTATTCAACTAATTTACAAGGAATGAATATAAAATCAGTAGCTTATCTGCAGAAAAAATAGCATCTGGAACAGATTACTGTTTAAGAAATGCAGATACCAATGAATTACAGTGAATCCTTGGCATCTGGCCTTAAAGAATATTATTTAAGAGTAAAGATTTGCCAGATTATACAGGAGTAGAGAAGACATTCAGTAGTCACAAGGTGAGGATCAAAGGATTTTCAATACCAAAAAATTGTATAAAAGGTATATTTTCTTTCTATAACACTGGTATTAAATTTTAATATCTAAAATAAAATATAGTCATTCATTTGGGAGATTCAAATGATGGAGACACAGGCTAAGAAACTACCCAACAAATCACAAACTCAATTTGTATTCAAAAAAGACATTACTGGCTAAGATAATGAATCATGTTTCCTTGGTTGGTGAGAGTCCCTGTGAGTATCAGCCCCAACCTCAAGCAGCTGGAGAAAAGTAGAGAGAAAAAAAAAGACTTTTCCTGAGAATTCCTTTTTGCCTAAATGGCTACCACAGCTACCTCTGAAGAGGCAATGAGCTTGCTGTACAATGAGGGAAATTACTGGAGGGAAAAAACTAGAATATTTTTCAGTATCTATCCAAACAACAATAACAATAAGAAGAAGTTGGTTTCTAAATTGGGTGAGGGAAGAATGGAATCTTTGTTTCACAAACTTCATAATTCTGGAACAAACCTATGCCTTAAAATCCGCTCATTCAAAAGTTAGGCAAGGATCCTTAAATATATAAAAACATGAAATCATGCAACATTGGAGGATTTTATTCACTTTAAAGAAATGATTCTTAACAGAATCCTTTTTATGTTCAGCAACTCTCTAAGTGCACTAAAAACAGAATCTGACTTAAACAAGTTTCATTTCTTCACAGGTTTTTCTCAGGAGCACCTCATGACGCAGCTGACTGGGAGATTTTCTGATGGCGGCTCTCTCAATTCAGCACTTCCTTTCCCAGGGGCCCTCTCTGAGGCTGCCCCGACACATCTATCCAAGAGGAGATCATTTATAGCCCACTTGAATATTATGAATTTGAGGAGCTGTGACAGTACCTTTAAGATTGCTCCTGATTGTAAGCTAAAAAATGATTTAGCCTAGATGATTTAGACTGAGAGAAAAAAATATTCTGTCCCAGACTCAACTTTGGCAGAGAGTCTTGAACTGCAAGGTTAAATTATGTCCCTAAATCTTGGAAAAGACAGAGATCACTTTGGTTGTTCCCCTGCCATACCCATACCCCTCCCCAAAAGAGCATAAAAAAGATTAATTTCTAAAGTTAGGAAACCAGGCTTCAACCCACCGTTGTGTGGTCATAAGAATTACATGAGTCATCAGGCACTGGATTCAGTCAATGAATGAATCCATCTTTTTTCCAATGGCTATCTCCACTGCAGCAAAGAACTGGCAAAACTCAACAGTTTGGGTAAAATGAGTCAATGGCCTTCTTAAGGTTCAGACCTGATCAACTATTTAATTTTGGATAGGAATGTATTCAGCTACTTTGACTAAATCTTCCCCCTCGTATCAAGGTTGCTCTCCCCTATATTGCATCATATCCACTTTATAAAGACTAAGGAGAAAAATTCCTCTCAGATCTCAGTATTAGGAAAGTCAAACTGCTATTGAAAAATCAACCAGTAACAAAACTAAATAAGCAATCAACAAACAAGAAAAAGGTGTCCTATGTTTCTTTAAGACATTAAGAATCTTTTAAATGGTTGTGATCCCAACTTTCTATTATTTAGAAATAAATCAACTCTGTGATCCATGTATAGCAATGAAAGAATATTTTTTATATATCTCAATGCAAACTCTTTGAGACTTGCTGAGAAATCTAATTTGATGTAACTTACTCCTCTATATATTTTTCTGAGTACTAACTGGGCTGATTCAACTGATTAACAATAACTTCTCACTAAATTTAAGTGATTTGTGCCAGGCAATAAAAATAGTCTCAATTCAGTTAAATCAACCTTAGCAAATATTTAAGTCTCAGTCCAACAAGTCTTATTTCAGAGTTTTTTCCTCCATCTTAATATTAATGCCAGTAATATTGATCATTTACTATGTGTCTGACACTTTGCCGCAAAAAGAAGGTTCTTCTCTTAGAAAATCTGAAGGTGACACTCAGCAAAAAGCTTATGCTGAGATCAAATTAGCATCTATTAAATTAAAGGAAATAATCACACAGTACTGAATTCAGTGGTAAACTTCAAAGTGTCTCCTAGGAATGATGCTGATGGGCTTAATAAATGAAGACTGGAGTTCTTAGTAAAGACTCACTAAAGGGTTGTGAAAAAAAGCAGTGAAAGTCTTAGTCAGTCAGTCATGTCCAACTCTTTGTGACCCCATGGACTGTAGCCTGCCAGGCTCCTCTGTCCATGGAATTCTCCAGGCAGGAACCGGGAACCTTCTCCAGAAGGTTCCCTTCTCCAGGGAACCTTCCTAACCCAAGGATCAAACCCAAGTCTCCCACACTGCAGGTGGATTCTTTACCATCTGAGCCACCGGGGAAGCCCAGGCAAGAATATTGGAGTGGATAGTCGTTCCCTTCTCCAGGGGATTTTCCCAACCCAGGGATGAAACCAGGGTCCCCTGAATTGCAGGCAAATTCTTTACCATTTGAGCCACCAGGGAAGCCCACACTAAAGGTTGGAGAACCTAAATTAATCCTGTCAAAGAAAACTGGAGGTTACTCCAGGTAAGATATATGTGCCAATGAAGGCATAGAGGTGACTCTTTTCATAGGCCAATGACACCATGTTTTCATAGACTAATGAAGACAGCCATGTTAAAAAAGCAAAAGGTAAAAGAAAGAAATTTCTAGAAAATTCAATTAATTCAATTATAGAAGGACATAATGAATCAAATCAGATTTGCGTTTGCTGACTCCAAAGGTCAAAATGGGTGCCCAGTTTTTCTATCTTGGGCCAGATCAATAGAGAATGCAACTACTTCTCTTTATAGAATGTAAGGATTTTTCTGCTCAAGGTCAAAGACCAAATTATTTTAAGACAAGTTATCAAACATTTCAGTCTATGTTTAAGCTATTCCTCAGATGAAAATATAGGTGTTTATTCTGCATTTAGAATTCATGACTAACTCAAGCTACAAGATTAAAATGTGTAACTTCCCCTTCCCTTGATTTCAATACAGAATCTGGCTTACTAAATCCACCTTTGATCAAATGACCAAATTGTGTCCATGCTTAGTCCTGTCTGACTCTTTGCAACCCTTTGGACTTTGGACTGTAGCACACCAGGATCCTCTGTCCATGGGATTACCTGGGCAAGATACTGGAGTGGGTTGCTATTTCCTTCTCCAGGGGATCTTCCTGACCCAGGGATCAAACCCACATCTCTTGTGTTTCCTGCATTACAGGGGGATTCTTTACCAATTGAGCCATCAGGGAAGTTCCAATCCACATTTAAATAGGGATAAATAGCATGCTTTTATCCAAAGGAAATGAACAAATGCCATTTCCATTCCAGAACAATCTAGAAACTAAATGGTAAAGTGTGTATGGCCCAAACAACAAGAGGGTCTTAACCTCTGAAAGCCACAGAAGCACTAATGCTTTAAATCCCAACATTTCTGCCAAAGTCTATAGAATCTGGAAAGATACAGGTTTAATACCATGTAATTTCAACTGAACTGGAAATAGTGTGGTTTCTAGCATAGTTTCAGTAGACAAATTTAAGACTGACTAAGTCTTAAATTGAAAGAAACATTTTCTAAAATTAGTAATTAGAGGAGGGAAAAGACCAGTATAATTAGAAGCTCTAAAACTTACAGCTAAACATAATATTATTTCCAGGATATCCCTTTTTGTCTCAATTATACAATTATATTTGCTATTTTGAGTCATCCTTCATGGCATCTCATCTATGTCATCAGTTAAACTTTAAAAATAGGCCACCATGGCTTTGGGAAACAGAGCCCCTTTTTATCTGGATTTTTAAAAAAAAGAAGAAAGCTACAACCCAAAGACCAGTCATAATGGGGTACATAAGCATCACTAATAGACTTTTTCTACCATCCAAGGCAACACAGAAGTCAACAGACAGGAAGAAGAACCCCCATCCCCACTCCACCGGCCACTCAGTAAGTATTGGAAGTTTCTCCGTTTCCCTAACTCTTAATTTTTCAGTCTTTAAAATGAGGACAAATGATACATGTTCATTCTCTACAAGAAAATATGAGAATTGAGAAGACATTTGTTTTTTCAAGAATGCTGAATTCTGTGATAGAAAAATCACAGCCTACTGCCAGCCTCTGCTTACTCCAACCTTTTCACCTGATCCAGTTCACTATTAGCTACTACTCCAGATGCTGCTTCACATATTTACATAATAATTCAAGGTATTGATATTAATAAGTCAAAATTCCAATGAACAGTGTCCCAACCTGCAGGGTACATATCCCTCCCAACTTTGCTATTAACAATGCCAACAGGCTCAAAACCTCAACATCATATTTAACTCACATCTCCTCCTTAATCTACTTTATTAAGACCCCCAAGTACTTTAAATTTTCCCTTCAAAACATCTCCCCATATTTATTTTCTCCTTCTATTCCAATCATCAATATCCTCCTCAAATCACCTCTAGATTACTGAAACAGACCTCCACTAGATTGAAAAGGGGGGGTGGTTCACTCAGATTACGCTACCTTGAGAGAGCCATTACTAATATTTTGAGAAATATCTTTTTAGACAATTCTTTCTGAGACTAGCTACACATGTATAGATATGTACACAAGTTTACAAGAATGGGTTAATATTTTAGATGTTTGCTTAATTAAATCAACATTATATAACAAATATCATACTACATAATTTAATTTTTAAATATCAATTTCTGTACTTGTATTTGCTAACTGATCTATTCCTACCTCATTTTATAGAAAAAGAAATACATGTTGAAATTATAAGTCTTGCCCTTGCTATGGAGTAATTTAATATTAACAATATTCAAATTCTTCCCAATCTTGCCAGTGTTTATCTTACTTAACCCCAGCTTTGTTACTCTCCTATATTAGCCTCTCCATCACAAATAATTTGGCCCATTTATCATCTTCCAGATTCCTTGAGGATCTCCACTACCATACATAAACTTCTACCCATCCTTCTTATGTCCCCTCAAACATGTGTACTTCCCTCACAACTAAACACAAGTCTCACCTTCATTTATACATTCACTATCCATTCATTCAACATATATTTACTCTGCATCTATTATGTCCCAGTACTAAAGATAAGAGTTGAACCATGCACACATTAGTCCTGTCCCTAAGCAACAGCCAGGAAAGACAACTAACCACATAATAACACAAAATGTGATAAACATTAGGCCAACATACATGACAGAGAACTTTGTGGTACCCATCAGAAAACCCTCCTCTGTGAAGCTTTGATAAGACATCCCAGTCCATGATGTCTCCTTCCAGATCAGAATTCCTCTGCCACTTATTTATTCCCTATGCTATTTTGCTTTGAAACTTAGTTTATGCTCTTTTATACTGTAATTTAGCTCTGGGGTACAAAGGTCTTTCTCCATGTAAACAGTTAAGTTCCTTACAGTTAAAGAACTTGCTTATCCTTCTTTTGTGTTCCTAGAAATTAGTACAGAGCCTTGAACAAAATAAGTAATAATGTATTGCTATTATTATTGTTTTTATTATTATGTTACTGCTGCTAACACTAAGAGATAAGTCTTGGCTGTGACTAGTGACTGCCTGCTTCCAATAAGAATTTAGAAGAATTTTTATCATTTACAGCTATTCCTCGTATTTCTGAGTTATGATAGAGTTTATAGTTTAGACACTTTCCTCTCTCTACTGAGCAAAACAGTGCTCTGACTCCCACTGAGTTGAGCCATGTAGGGCTAAACATCAACAGACTTGGCACCCAATATGTGATATGTGTAACTGAATCACATTGCTGTATACCCGAAACTAACATGACATTGATAATCAACTATGCTTCAATAAAAACAATTTTTTTAAGATATAAATGTTGCTATATTGTACAACCATATCCTGAACCTAGTCTGACTGGTTTGCTTGATAATATTGATTTCGGAAATGTCAATTATTAGTAAATGGACAGTAAAGTATTATTATTGACCAAGAATAAATTATGTTTGGGGAAACCATATTTAAATAGCTCCCAAAAAACACCAACATCAACTTTGCTTCTCTTGCCTGTTTTGAAGAACAATCTACTTTTGACTGTTTTACAGACTTGTCAAGATTGTCTAAGTGAAAGTTTATAAATAGTTACAAAAGCAAAATATGTACTTCTAATGAATCATGCTCTAATTTATGTAGAATAAAAAGAAAATAAACAATAATCCTGGAATCATCTCCCAAGTAAAAAAATTACAAATAAATTGGTAACAAATCTTTCTGATTGTTCTGACTAAATAAAAGCTCCCAAGAAGAATACTTTTTATTCAAAGCAAAATTATACTTCATATGCTTTTTGTGTTTCCCTTGGTAAACATTTGAAATTCATACTTTCTCAGTTAAACACACAGTTCTAACGCTACTGCATCTTGCATCAGTTTCTATATTTTATATAATGCTGCTGCTACTGCTAAGTTGCTTCAGTCGTGTCCAACTCTGTGCAACCCCATAGATGGCAGCCCACCAGGCTCCCCTGTCCCTGGGATTCTCCAGGCAAGAACACTGGAGTGGGTTGCCATTTCCTTCTCCAATGCATGAAAGTGAAAAGTGAAAGTGAAGTTGCTCGGTCGTGTCCAACTCTTAGATATTTCTATAAGAAATATTTATAAGAAGATATTTCTATAAGAAGTGTAAATATAGATATTTCTATAAGAAGCATAAGAATTATTATGACCATGCCAATCTGACCATCAGAAAACTGCAGTGGCTTCCAACGGCTTCCCAAATGAATAATAAAACTATAAAAGCTGACATTTTCCTAAAAACTTTTCATTTAGCCTAGAGGTTTGTAACTTGGTCCCAAGAATGGGTTTCATGGGTTGGTAAATATCCTGAAACTGAAAGTAACATTTTAGATGTTTTTATGTACTTTTCTGGAGGAAAAAGTTCAAAGCTTTCAGAGTCCCATTGGAGTCTCTGACCTCAAAAAAGGTTCACAAGTATCGTAATGTTAATATTCCACTTTCATCACCTCCATCATATTTAATGGCCCACATCCATTATTATTTCACAGATCTGGAATTTCTAGCAGAGTCAAGTAAACCTACCTGCTGCCTCAAAGCAAGAGACATATGATTTCCTTCACTTAAAGTGCGCTAACACTCACAAAGCTCTCTTTGAGATTCTCTCCTCTACCATTCCTCAACCAGGTCTCATGGACAAAATTCACCCTGATGGATCTGCTACCAATCTTCAGCTGTTGACAGATGGCTCAGCTATCTAACTGGTTAAGGACAACAAGCCAGTCTGCTTGAACTAACATGGGCAAATGTGTTCAGAGGAATTTTTCTATGCTATACTCTCCAGGCAAACATGTTATACAGAATTTCCATATAAGTGTTAAAATAAAACAAATAACTTGAATGATAAAAACTGCAAGCATCTAAAGCTAGACTAACAGAGTATTTTAAGGCAGATTGGGTCTTAAAGAGATGGGAATACCAGACCACCTGACCTGCCTCCTGAGAAATATGTATGCAGGTCAAGAAGCAACAGTTAGAACTGGACATGGAACAACAGACTGGTTCCAAATAGGAAAAGGAGTACATCAAGGCTGTATATTGTCACCCTGCTGCCCATTTAACTTATATGCAGAGTACATCATGAGAAATGCTCGGCTGCATAAAGCACAATCTGCAATCAAAATTGCCGGGAGAAATATCAATAACCTCAGATATGCAGATGACACCACCCTTATGGCAGAAAGCGAAAAAGAATTAAAGAGCCTGTTGATGAAAGTGAAAGAGGAGAGTGAAAAAGTTGGCTTAAAGCTCAACATTCAGAAAACTAAGGTCATGGCATCTGGTCCCATCACTTCATGGCAAATAGAGGGGAAACAATGGAAACGGAGACAGACTTTATTTTGGGGGGCTCCATAATCACTGTAGATGGTGACTGCAACCATGACATTAAAAGACGCTGGCTCCTTGAAAGAAAAGCTATGACCAACCTAGACAGCATATTAAAAAAGCAGAGACATTACTTTGCCAACAAAGGTCCATCTAGTCAAAGCTATGGTTTTTCCAGTGGTCATGTATGGATGTGAGAGTTGGACTATAAAGAAAGCTGAGTGCCAAAGAATTGATGCTTTTGAATTGTGGTGTTGGAGAAGACTCTTGAGAGTCCCTTGGACAGCAAGGAGATCCAACCAGTCCATCCTAAAAGAAATCAGTCCTGATTATTCATTGGAAGGACTGATGCTGAAGCTAAAACTCCAATACTTAGGCCACCTGATGGGAAGAACTGACTCATTTGAAAAGATCCTGATGCTGGGAAAGATTGAAGATGGAAGGAAAAGGGGATGACAGAGGATGAGATGGTTGGATGGCATCACCGACTCAATGGACATGAGTTTGAGTAAGCTCTGGGAGTCGGTGATGGACAGGGAAGCCTGGGTGCTTCAGTCCATGGGGTTGCAAAGAGTCAGACGTGACTGAGCGACTAAACTGAACTAAACTGGGTCCTACATCATACTTTATGTCACATCTGCATTTAGTTTCCAGTTCTTATGGGATAATCTTTAGTTACAGAATGAGTCCCAATAATGATTTCCTTAAATTTTCACAATAGCAATTAATGTTAAAATTCATAAATAAGATGTGCAATTGTGAATGAAGGAGGGAAGTCCTCCTTTTCTGTTATCATGCACTTCAGTTTAACTTTGGGGCAAGTAACTTGAAAAATCTAACAGGCAACTCAACTGTTTAAAGGAACTAAGCAGAATGTAAGTGACAAATAAAACAAATTTTCACAAACACCACATTTCTAGCTTCTTGTATCTCTTATGAGAAATTCAGGGCTAATGAACAAATAAATAGTAGTGTAACATACAGGAAAGTCAAACCAGTGAATTAGAAGAACTTTTTAACAAGTGTTCTAATAAGTCATGCTTTATATTTCCTGGATTTTTCTTTTTCACATCTCTCAGAAGACTTGAGCTTCCCTGGTAGCTCAACTGGTAAACAATCCACCTGCAATGCAGAAGACCTCGGTTCAATTCCTGGGTCAGGAAGATCCCCTGAAGAAGGGATAGGCTAACCACTCCAGTATTCTTGGGCTTCCCTGGTGGCTCAAATCTGCCTGAAATGGGGAAAAGACCTGGGTTCGATCCCTGGGTTGGGAAGATCCCCTGGAGGAGGATATGGCAATCCACTCCAGTATTCTTGCCTGGAGAAACCCATGGACAGAGAAGACTGGCAGGCTGCAGTCCATGGGGTCACAAAGAGTTGGACATGACCGAGCAACTAAGCACAGCAAAGCACATAAGATTTCTCGCTTCTTCCAGAAAACAAATAAAAACAAAACACAACACATTCTGTAAGTTTTAATTGATACTCTCTCTTCATCCCTGACATTAGCTCTTATGTTTGCACAACTTGTGATGACCATACAAACTTTAATGAATTAGCTAAGGGTCTTCTAGAAGCCCACTGCTTGCATTCCATGATTAAAATGCTCATGGTCAATGACATATCTATGGCGAACAAACTAATGTTGTATTTGCTTATTCACAAAGCTTTAGGACATTGTGTGAATAATAGACTGCCATGGGCTGATTAAACCCATGCAATCAGGAGAATCTTTCTTATCTTATTCTTCTTAAAATTGAAGTCCTGACATTCATAAAAGCTTTTTAAAGTAGTAATCTCTATTATGGACCTAGTGATTATCATACTGAGTGAAGTAAGACAGAGAAATACAAATATCATATGATATTGCTAATATGTGTAATCTTAAAAAATGGTACAAATGAACTTATTTATGAAACAAAAATAGAGTCACAATGCAGAAAACAAACTTATGGTTATCAGGGGAAATTGGGGGGGTATAGGGATAAATTGGGAGATTGGGATTGCTATATACATACTACTTTATATAAAACAGATAATTAATCAAGGACCTACTGTATAGCACAGGGAACTCTACTCAGTACTTTGTAATGACCTATATGGAAAAAGAATCTCAAAAAAGAGTGGATATATGTATATTTCCAACTGATTCACTTTGCTATACACCTGAAACTAACACAATAATGTACTTCAATTCTATGCCAACATAATAGATTTTTAAAAATTGAACTTCTGACATTAACAAAAGCTTTTTTAAGTAATAATGTTTATTATGAGATATTAAGGTGTGGGTATGTATATTAACTTATATATGCTTTAAAACAGTCAGGCTTATGGTAAGCAAATTAGGAGGAAAAAGGAAGTATTTCAGGCAGCAAACATTTAAATGGACTTTTCTCTTTGATACACACTTTCATCCTTATGCCATGTAGAAACTTATTTTTAAAGCTGAAATTTTTCTCCACAGGGACAGGCTGACTCAATCAGTTATGGTTAGAGTAAGTATAACAACAATAGTGATGATGATGGCTAATATTTATTGGGTGTTTATTATATGCCAAGTACTTCTCAAAGTGTTTTTGGTGTATTACTCAATCCTCTCAATAGTCCCTTTGAGACTTAATATGTCCCATTATCATCACCAATTCATGGTCAGGAAAACTGATGTCCTAAGAAGTTAGATCATCTACTTAAAGACACAACGATAGGGGTGTGGGCTACTTGAACCTAGGTAGTTCACCTTCGGAAGTAGTGTTCTTTGTCTCTAGGCTATAATGGGCCCCCAGGTGAGCTTAACTTCCTTCTCTGTTTTATTTAAGGATCTGATACTAACAGCTATCAAGATTATACATTAGCATATGGGTTATTATTGACAATTCTAATAGATACTTTATTTGTACGAAAATCTCATGTAGAGATGTAAACTTCTTAGGTTTGTTTGATAAGATAGTTGGGGCTGGGCTTTGTATCAGAATGAGTTTAATGAGGAAAACAGAAATCACATATTCAAGGATTTTGATATAGGGTTTAATAGGTATGGAACAACTTAGAACAAGGCAAGCGTGGGTGGTGAGTTAACCTAGAGAAGAGCAGCAATAGGAATTTCCTACCATCTACTTCACAGGTTGGAGGGATAATGGAAAGAAACAGAAATATCAGAGCCCAGGGATTCAGGATCACCAATGGCAGGTTTGTTCAGCAAGAGCTGGAGCCTTGGAGGAAATGCAATCCACGAATGAGATGCTGCTCAAAGCAGATGCTGCTGCTACTAAGTGGCTTCCGTCGTGTCCAACTCTGTGCGACCCCAGAGATGGCAGCCCACCAGGCTCCTCTGTTCTGGGATTCTCCAGGCAAGAATACTGGAGTGGATTGCCATTTCCTTCTCCAATGAATGAAAGTGAAAAGTGAAAGTGAAGTCGCTCAGTTGTGTCCGACTCTTCGAGACCCCATGGACTGTAGCCTACCAGGCTCCTCCGTCCATGGGATTTTCCAGGCAAGAATACTGGACTGGGTTGCCATTGCCTTCTCCCAAAGCAGATGAGGCAGGAGAAAAACACTGACCTTGAAATTCATGCTTTCTTCAAGTCTCTTACCAATGCAATGCCTCCCAGCTGAGGTGGATCCTGACAGATGTAATCCACAACCGACTATGATACAGAGCAGAGCTAGAAAAGGGTGGCTCAGTAACCACACAGGTTTCCACTGTGTTTGTTACATACACAAATAGTCAAAGTTCTAGCCCAAACACTACCCAACAATAAAGACTTCCTAAGCAAAAGTCCCATAAGTTCACCAAAAACAGATATTTCACATTCTAACTATTAAAAATATCAATAGAAAATTATGTTAATGACCTTTTGGGACTTCCCAGGTGGCTCAAGTGGTAAAGAATCCACCTGCCAAGGCAGGAGCCGCAGGACATGTGGTTCAATCCCTAGATTGGGAAGACCCCCTGGAGGAGGAAAACTCCAGTATTCCTACCTAGAAAATTCCACAGACAGAGGAGCCCGGAGGTCTATAGTCCATGGTGTCGCAGAGTCAGACACGACTGAGCATGCATGCATGACCTTTCAAAAAGGGGAACAACATTTTAGAAGTATGATATTAGCTCTTTCATGAATTTTGCATGAGAAAATCCTGTAAGAACCAGATTTAGATGTCACCTTTAACTAAGGCTTTACTTCATGGAATGTTTTACTCATTATTTGTCCATCCCTCTGTATTCACTGCCAGATTTTCTGTAAAATTCCTTTAATTCAGCAAACAGATACAATGCTCAAGATAAAAAGTCTTAGAAAATGGGTATTCTTGTTCCATTTTCTGGTCTATTTTGGTCAGTGAGGCTGTTTCCTCAGGAGCTCTGATATGATCAACAGTAGAGACTATTGGCTCCCTATCCAACAGAATCATTTTTCTCCTTTCTTCCTCACAGAATAGTGACACTCTTCAGAATGCTACAAGAAAAAGGGAATCTACTCCCAGAGCCAGGCTAGAGATCTGAATAGTCTAAGTCTAAGAAGAAGGGAGAATCAGAGATTTTGCCCCCTACGGAACATCTGGCCGTGTTTCAGACACTTTAGACCACTGTACTAGAGGAGGAGCAGGGAGGCCATTGGCATCTAGTGAGTAGAGGCCAGGGGTGGTGTGCACTACAATGGACAAGACAGTTCCCACACACATGACAAAATAGAAACCCAGGGCTATTATTGAAACAGCTTCAACTTGATCTTGAACAAGTATCACCTGGGAACTTGTCAGAAATGCACAGTCTCTGGCTCTAAGCCATATCTGCTAAATCAGAAACTCTGGGTGTGGGACCTTCTAGTTTCACAAGTTCCCAGTTGATTCTGATACATATTAATGTTTTGGAGCCACTGGTTTCAGGCTCCAGGAAATGGCCATCTACCTGCCACCACTTTCGTATATTAAGTTTTATTGAAACATAGCCACACCCACTCATTTACTTTTTTGCCTATTGTTGCTACAATAACAGAGTAGAATAATTGTGACAGAGACCAGATGAGCTAGCTGCAAAACTCTTTACAAAAAAAGTTTCCCAACCCCTGAAGCCAGTTGTGGTAATTTCATTGTTCTCCCTAGTTACTGGCCTAGGAATGGGCTGCTCAGGAAGGCATAAGATCATTAGGATGCGAGAAGAAGATTGCTAAAATAACAGCAGGAACATTAGGGAAAGCGTACTTTATCTCTGAGGAGGAGAGACAGAAAGGGATGTCCTCTTATTTCCTCTGGATATGATACTGTCTGGATGTAATAGCTAGAACTACAGCTATGACATCGAGACAATATAGCCATCTTGCAAACAAGAAGAAAGCCAGGCTTGGGCAAGAACAATACTCCAAAGATAGGGGAAATAAGAGAAGGGAAGAACCTAATTTCTGTATGTGAAAATTTTTTTCCATGAGGAGGATGTAGTTCATGAGTAATGGCAATAAAACTGGTAAGGAGGGAAAAAAAGATTGAACCCAAATAACCACAGGAGTTTTAATTACCTCAAGTCTATATTTTAGCATATGTATGCTTGGGTCCATGATAATTATAAATTCTAAAGTAAAACACTCTGATTTGAAGCAAATTGAATTTTTACCCCAACAATAGGGAAACGTATTTCCTTTTTCCACTGCAACCAAAGCAATTTAAACTAGCAGGCCACATTTGCAGAAATATAATCTAAGGTTTACCACAGGCAGCACACAGCACAAACTCATTCCACTTGCAATCATTTTCTTTAAAAAATCAACAGCAACTAAAGAGACCAAACTTGGATTTTAGTCAACTCGAATTTGTGATGCACCAAATCCAAATGGAGATTTATAATCTTCAAAGAGTAAGGAATCTCATTTTCCACAGAATATACTGTAGCCCAGCACAAATTTACATGATAAATAATGCACCTGGCATCGTTAGGTTCTAGAGACACAAAAGCAAGTAAGATGTGATCCCTGCCTTCCAGTAGCTTTCCATTGGTGGGGAAAATGATAAATATACACAAAGAATTATAAGACAAGGAATCATAGAACAGAAGTTTGAAGTCTCATGGAAACACAGAGGAGGAGGAGTTACTCTAGTCAGAATCAAAGTCATGAGTGAGAAAATATCATGGAAACTCGAATTTAGCACACAAACACAAAGATTTTAGAAGCTGCTATTTGAAAAACCAGTATTTTTAAATGTTGCAAGCAGAACAACATAAAGCTTGTATCATAAATTAATTTGAATATAATTATTTAGGACACATTACTGGTGGCTCAGATGGTAAAGCATCTGCCTACAATGCAGGAGACCAGGGTTCAATCCCTGGGTTGGGAAGATCTCCTGGAAAAGGAAATGGCAACCCAATCCAGTATTCTTGCCTAGAAAATCCTATGGATGGAGGAGCCTGGTAGGCTACAGTCCAGGGCGTCTCAAAGAGTCGGACAGGACTGAGTGAGTTCGCTTTCACTTTCAGTGTGCAAGCAATATTTTTATTTCAAAACACTTATTTTTCCTAAAAGGCCAACATAAACCTGGTAGGGGAGGACATCCTCTTTCAAGAGCTGGAGCTCAACAGGACCAACCAGGTTCACATGAGGGCAGGAGGAGAAGAGGGTGATGGAGGATGAAATGGCTGGATGCCATCACTGACTCAGTGGACATGGATTTGCGCAAACTCCAGGAGACAGTGAAGAACAGGGAAGCTTGGTGTGCTATAGTCCAGGGGTCGCAAAAAGTTGGACATAGAGACTGAAAAACTACTGGAGCCTGGGGTTAGGAAGAGTCCAAAACACTGTGGAACCAGGAAGTAGATCAATGCCCAATCAAGTCACATGAAGAAGAGATCTGGGATGAATCATTTCATTGCAAATCTGCCCAAGTGAAAAGGCAATTTGTTATGTGGCTATGACCACTGACACTATTGACAATGTTTATCATGTGATAAAGTGTCAGTCACTTAGTCATGTCTGCTGACTCTTTTTGACCCCATGGCCTGTAGCCTGCCAGGTTCCTCTGACCATGGGATTCTTTAGGCAAGAATACTGGAGTAGGTTGCCGTAAGTTCCACAAAAAAATAAAGTTTGTATGTCAACCTGAAGAGAAAAACTATGGTGATTAAGAAGATGGGGCTACATGGCTGATTCATGTGAATGTATGGCAAAAACCATCACAATATTGTAAAGTAATTAGCCTCCAATTAAAATAAATAATTTTTTTTTAAAAGAAGAGGATGGGGCTAATGCTACTGTATGCTAGGACCCAAGGAGTCATAGAATAAAAAGAGGCCATTTGGCCCAAATAGCTCACACAATTAACTATGCCTTTAACTTCAACTATAAACTCTGCTGGTCAATGCATCCTGCAATTATCTCTTTGCTAAGGAACTTCTTAAGCAGTTAACTCATGCCAGACCTCCTAGGGACAGTCTGCCCATAAATACTAGCCAGCCTCCATGCTATTTAACATAATGCTCTCATCTTATTAGATCTGAGAGGTCACCCAGCTTCAAGCTTACTTATCACATTTGGCCCACTTACTAGAATTAGATCCAGAATCTTCTCTGAGGGTTATTTTCTCAAGTATTGCATAAGAAATCAGTGCTACATTTTTTTCTGGAAAGTGATCCTCTTTATGAATTTTGCTTTGCTGTTATCCACTCTAAATATCAAAAAATAAATAAAATCCTCCATAATCAAGGTCTAGGCCTTCATCCAAGATTCTCATCTGCTCCTCATCTATTTCTTTTCTTTCAAAATTTAATAAGCTCACCTGGACATCTTCACAGTGTTTTATTAATAGCTATGCCTATTGCCTCTGAAGGAATAAAAATACCATTACTCTGTACGAGTCATTATTTATCATTGAGAAATCACTCCTACACCTCTTGCTTACTTCACTAATTCTCAGCCAGTGCCTACAGAGATGAGATGAATAAGTGTCTCTCTGGAAGTTCCTCCATGAGCCAAAAGGCCATAGAGAGAAAACGGGGTTTTGTCCTAAGAAATGACGAGAAGAACAATCCCTGGGCATAGATGATTTTAGGAACTTGTGGTCGGGGCAATTCAGCAAGACGGAAGTCCTCCGCCTGAGCCACCATTACCAGTCTGCTCTACCAGCTGTGCAAAACCCTGGGTTCCCATAAAACCAACCTCGCTGACCCAGGGGCAGCTACTGGTTTTGAAAATTCCACTTTAACTGGAAATTTTCTAAAACAGTTCTGTAGCTCCGGTTTGCTGAAAACCAACACTTAAAAATTTGGTGAGAAAGCCCTCTTGCCCCAGCTGCCTCCAATTTCCTGTCCCTGGGCACAGTCTTCAGCTTGGCTGTTGGGCTCTACAGGGCTAGCACTCCCACTGCCTCTGGCAGTGTGGTGTAGTGGAAAGCAGAGTGGATGCACATAAGAAGACTTGGGTTCAGTGTGGTTTCTGTTACTAATAAGAATGCCCTTAAATTTCTTGGACATTGATTTCTGCATCACTAAGCTCCCTTTTAGCTCCAGTCAGAGCAGTCAATAAGCACCTATTACAGGCAAGATGTGCAACAAGGGATATAAGTCACAAACTCCATCCTCTTAGAGTTCATACAGAACAATTCTTTAATTCTATATACAGCCAACTTGCCATCTTTTATGCTAAAAAAGAATACTGCTGATAAATCCAAAAATCAATTCCAACATCTCATTTTGGCCAACTCTTTTGCAACTTCTTCTTCTTCAACTTCTGTACAAGCAAATAGGTGACAGTTTTAGATTAAGTGAAAGGTTATCACTTCATCTTTCTTCCCTTGTCCCACTGTCCATTTAAAAATCAAATACAAGGAGAATGAAAGAGGAGAAACAGGAAGCTTAGGTAAGTCAACAATTAGATAATTAGCCACTGGAACAACAAAAAGTTGCCTGTATTGATGCTGAAGGGAGACATACTTCTTTAGTGATAGCAGCTAACAGTCTCAGATTCTTCCACATGTGAGGATGTCATATTGAAAACTGATGGTTAATGATTAATGCTAAGGATGACAACCGATACCATATGTGGCATGATGACACTATAGAATCTTCTAAGAACCACCATCATCTATTTCTCAGCTATTCCTGTCCATCTCCTCTTTTGAAAAGCTGACTCAAAATTCAACATCTCCTGAGCCCAGAGTATCCCCCCTCAAAGAAAAGTTTCATTCTGTATGTCCATTTAGCTGCCTAGATATTCAGAGGAACACAGTGGTCCAAGGATTTTCTTGCATTCTTCAAACGTTGCTTGTTAATTTGTATGTGATCTCTCTTCCACAATAGCATGGTTAATGCTTCAGCAGTAGTATCTTATCATAGCCCGGTATGAGTATGCACTCACTGCTATTTTCTTCCTCCTTTGTCTTTCCATCTTCCAAGGCCTGTTATGCTAAGATAGAGATCCAGCACCACTTTGAAAAGAGGTTCTTCGTCACTGATCATTGGCATCATACATATCCCCAGAGGGGAAAGCTCGTTATTTCCATGGAAAACTAGAAATGATCTACAGGAGCATAATAAATAAATAACAAAGGGGAAGAAATGGAATTTATATTAGGAGTTCAGGGAGAGAGCCTGAACATCACTAGGAAAGGAGTATCTTTTAGAAGGTTTGGATATTATTTTTTTTTAAGAGGTTCTAATTTTTCACTGTAAAAATAATTCATTGAGTGACCTGTAGCAAATCATTTATCTGAGAAAAATTATGCTGGTATTCACTGTTTACAAAAATTTAATAAGGTAATGCTAAAATAAATATGAAATTCTTGGATAGAAATCTTGTAATTCTATATTGTTACAAAAGGGCAACATAATACCACAGTTAATATCACAGTTCAGTTTAGCAAAATAAGCATTTCTTGAGGGTGCTATGGCTCCTGGCATTGTGCTAGGTAGACCCTCAATTCCAATAATGAATAAGATGTGGCCTCTACCCTCAAGAAGCTTACATTCTAGTTCCAAGCTCAACAAAGTCTCTCTCAAAACTAATCCAATGTAACACAGGGACATTTGCTAGTTATAGCAACTAAAACAAAGGTTCCCTAAAAGTGCTCACAAATATATACTCTTGAGAAAACGAAGATATTATTCTAAGAAAATCAAGGCAACATAGGCAGTTGGTTAGTTCAAGGGCACAAAATGAGGAAAACTGGAAGCACAGTCAAACCCTACGGTGCTTTGGGTAATAAACCAGGGTTCCATGTTTTCTGGAACCACAAAGGTCTAAGCAGCCTGTCTTTATTCCTGTTTAACAGCTGGGAAAGTTGTGGGGTAAGGTATCTGATCCAAAAAAGTTATTCTTTTGGCTTTTCTTAGTTATATAAAAATAAAGGTGGTTTCAAACAGACTTTTCATATTTTCTTAGTTCATTTAACCCTCCAGATATTTTCCTATTTTGTCCATTACTTCATTTTGCATCTTAGCTCAGAAAACATCTTCCCTCTCTTACTAATTTCTTTACTATTTCCCATTTAATTTAGTAATGATATTCCTCCTGTCTATAAAGAGATAGGTTTGCGATACACTATATATCAAAGTTATTTAGCCAAATAAGGTTGATGTTGGTTGGAATGCAGCTTTAAAATACAGTCCAAGATCTTGTTATCCAAAAACATGCAGGGATGTCAGCACACACTGACTCCATTGACCACTCCACAGCTCTGTACCAAATTTAAGATAGACTGCCTTTGTCTAAAAATCCATAAACTGTAACTCAGATTGTTTTTTCTTCCCTAGCCAAGAAGAGAAATCTGTACTCAGATAGTTTTGAAAACAGTGCATTTACCAATCCCTCTGTTTTGTCTCAGATTCCACCAATGAATCACTAGAAGGGTTGGTGATCAGTCTGATACTACTTACCAGCGCACAGTTAGTTTACTCCTTTGGTTATTAGTACAACCTCCAAAAGAATGGTTTCTAAATTTAGATCAGAATTTAAGAATTCAAGCATTTATCACTATATGGTGGGGGCAGCCTTCTTAGTGAATAGTTTTCAAAAAGTACTGAAAGATATCTAGGCTTGAAACAACTTGAGTCAACTCACTATGTCCATACTGTCCCTGTTAATGCTGAGAGTCTTTTTTCCCCTGCTCTATCTAGCTATTTGTGTCCATTCCTTGACCTCCCTCTTTTTGTCTTCTTCTTCCCAATATATTCTATAACATCAGAGTGAAAAAACACACTTATCTTTCTGTAGCTACATTTCCCCCTAAAAATGAATAATCACTTGAACATTTGGATAACAGACTATTATGTCTGAAGTCTGATCAATTATCAGCAAAGTAATGGACAAAATCTTTTCCAAGGTGACCATGTATTCTTTAGTGGGATTTGGACATCTCAATGACGTAATTACACATTTAGATTTCAGCCTCAGGACTGATTTGCTTCCTCCCTCCCGTTAACAGAAGCTGTCACATTTTCTCTTTTCAACCCTGTTATACTTAGGTACACTGACGATGCAGAATCTATTACAGTTTCTGCACATTAAAAGATCCATAACATTTATTATCTTTGAGCACAAAAATTATCTATTTATTCATTGCTGATTCTGGTTTCCAATGTAATTTCGATCACCTAAGGATGACACGATGTTATATGCAATGTGTGTTTGTTCTTTGTTTGCATGTTTCCAAAAGAACTCCCAAAATCACAGTTCAGCTTAAGCAGATTAAACTCAACATCTCCTGGACTTCATTCTGTTGATTGAATTACCCTCCATTGCTAAAATAATGGAATATAGAGCAGATTTCCTGTTAGCTGGGCCTAAATTTAGGATCTATAAGAGATGAGTAGATTTGGAAAGAGTATAGCTTTGGGGATTAAACATGGTGAGTCTAGTCTAGGACAGAATTTTCAATGTGATCCAAAAATTTAGAGAACTATAACAGTGGTTCAGAATGGCAGAAAGGGCTATAGCATCATTATGTCACAGCTATTGCTCTGCATCAATATAAGTCAGAAACCTCAAAATGGCTAAAAGTTATATTAAATTCCTACAGACATAACATTGGAATAATTTGATGCAAATTAGATGCAAAAGGCTGATAATGGATTCTTTCACCCATGTGGCCTATAATAAGTTCAAAGAAACGAGTAAGATGTTTTCAGCCAGTATAATAAATAATCAATATATTAACAAAAATGAAGACAGAAGATATGAATTCTGAATGAAGAATTTGGCATTTAAATCACTACTCCAACAAGATGCTTTTATTTATGTAGGAAAATTCCATTATAAACCTTAAGTTAAGACAGAAGATTAACACATTATATCGAGTATAAGTAGGTATAAGTCTCTAACTGTTTCCATTGTTTCCCCATTTCTTTGCCATGAAGTGATGGGACCAGATGCCATGATCTCAGTTTTCTGAATGTTGAGCTTTAAGACAACTTTTTCACTCTCCTCTTTCACTTTCATCAAGAGGCTCTTTAGTTCGTTGCTTTCTGCCATAAGGGTGGTGCCATCTGCATATCTGAGGTTATTGATATTTCTCCCGCAAATCTTGATTCCAGCTTGTGCTTCTTCCAGCCCAGCATTTCTCATGATGTACTCTGCATGTAAGTTAAATAAGCAGGGTGACAATACACAGCCTTGATGTACTCCTTTCCTGATTTGGAACCAGTCTGTTGTTCCATGACCAGTTCTAACTGTTGCTTCCTGACCTGCATACAGATTTCTCAGGAGGCCTGGTCAGGTGGTCTGCTATTTCCATCTCTTTAAGAATTTTCCACAGTTTGTTGTGATCCAGTCAAAGGCTTTGGAATAGTCAATAAAGCAGAAGTAGATGTTTTTCTGGAATTCTCTTGCTTTTTCAGTGATCTTGATCTCTAGTTCCTCTGCCAATTCTAAATCCAGCTTAAAATCTGGAAGTTCACAGTTCATGTACCATTGAAGCCTAGCTTGGAGAATTTTGAGCATTACTTTGCTAGCATGTGAGATGAGTACAATTGTGTGATAGTTTGAGCTTTCTTCGGCATTGCCTTTCTTTGGGATTGGAATGAAAACTAACCTTTTCCAGTCCTGTGGCCACTGCTGAGTTTTCCAAATTTGCTGGCATATTGAGTGCAGCATTTTCCCAGCATCATCTCTTAGGATTTGAAATAGCTCAACTGGAATTCCATCACCTCCATTAGCTTTGTTCGTAGTGATGCTTCCTAAGGCCCACTTGACTTCACATTCCAGGATGTCTGGCTCTAGGTGAGTGATCACACCATTGTGGTTATCTGGGTCATTAAGATCTTTTTTGTATAGTTCTGTGTATTCTTGCCACCTCTTCTTAATATCTTCTGCTTCTGTTAGGTCCATACCATTTCTGTCCTTTATTGAGCCCATCTTTCCATGAATGTTCCCTTGGTATCTCTAATTTTCATGAAGAGATCTCTAGTCTTTCCCATTCTATTGTTTTCCTCTATTTCTTTGCATTGATCACGGAGGAAGGCTTTCTTATCTCTCTTTGCTATTATTTGGAACTCTGCATTCAAATGGGTATATCTTTCCTATTCTCCTTTGCCTTTTGTGTCTCTTCTTTTCACAGCTATTTGTAAGCCCTCCTCAGATAACCATTTTGCCTTTTTTGCATTTCTTTTTCTTAGGGTCTTGATCACTGCCTCCTGTAAAATGTCATGAACATCTGACCATAGCTCTTCAGGCTCTCTCTTTATCAGATCTAATCCCTTGAATCTATTTGTCCCCTCCACTGTATAATCATAAGGGATTTGATTTAGGTCATACCTGAATGGTCTACTGATTTTCCCTACTTTCTTCAATTTAAGTCTAAATTTGGCAATAAGGAGTTCATAATCTGAGCCATAGTCAGCTCCCTGTCTTGTTTTTGCTGACTCTATAGAGCTTCTCCATCTTTGGCTGCAAAGAATATAATCAATCTGATTTCAGTATTGACCATCTGGTGATGTCCATGTGTAGAGTCTTCTCTTGTGTTGTTGGAAGAGGGTGTTTGCTATGACCAGTGCATTATCTTGGCAAAAATCTATTAGCCTTTGCCCTGCTTCATTCTGTACTCCAAGGCCAAATTTGCCTGTTACTGTATGTATGTCTTGACTCCCTACTTTTGCATTCCAGTATCCTATAATGAAAAGGACATCTTTTGGGGGTGTTAGTTCTAGAAGGTCTTGTAGATCTTCATAGAACCGTTCAATTTCAGCTTCTTCAGCATTACTGGTTGGTGCATAAAGTTGGATTACTTGGATTACATAGACTTGGTTTGCCTTGGAAACAAACAGAGCTCTCTGTCGTTTTTAAGACTGCATCCAAGTACTGCATTTCAGACTCTTTTGTTGACTATGAGGGCTACTCCATTTCTTCTAAGGGATTCCTGCCCACAGTAGTAGATATAATGGTCATCTTAGTTAAATTCACCCATTCCAGTCCATTTTAGTTCACTGATTCCTAAAATGTAGAAGTTCACTCTTGCCATTTCCTGTTTGACCACTTCCAATTTGCCTTGATTCATGGACTTAACATTTCAGGTTCCCATGCAATATTGCTCTTTACAGCATCAGACTTTACTTCTATCACCAGTCACATCCACAACTGGGGGTTGTTTTTTCTTTGGCTCCGTCTCTTCATTCTTTCTGGAGTTACTTCTCCACTGATCTCCAGTAGCATACTGGAGGCCAACTTGGAGACTAGGGGAGAAGGGTCAGCTTGGAGAGCACAGGAGTCCTGCACATTTACCCCAGACCTTGCCATGCACATCACTTCCCTTTGACTGTTCTCTTTATTACAAAGATAAGAGCAATTCCAGGGGCTAAGCCTTGTAACACAAAGTCAGAAAGCTGTTAAAGTCTCTGATGTCAAGGAGAGGTGGTACCCTTTAGTCCATGAGCCATGAAATTGGAGTCAGATATCCTAAAGTCAAATCCCAGCTCAGCTGCCCCAGCAAGACACTAGGCGCTGGGGCAGCAGCTGTGCGGCGCTAGAGCAACTTTTAGGAGATATCCCTCATCCAAGGGCAAAGGAGAAGCCCCAGCCAGATGGTAGGAGGGGCGTAATCACATTTAGAATCAAACCCCATACCTGCCAGAGATGCTCAGAGGGCTCAAACAAACCTTGGGCACACTAGGACCCAGAGACCCCACAGAGACTGAGCCAGAAATGTGTTTGAGTATCTCCTGCAGGGTACAGGTCAGCAGTGGACTGCTGCAGGGGCAGGGGCTCTGGGTGCAGTAGACTTGGGTGTGGCATAAGCCCTCTTGGACAAGGTTGCCATTAACCCCACCATAGAGCCACCAGAACTTACACAGGACTGGGGAAACAGACTCATGGAGGGCACAAACAAAACCTTGTGCACACCAGGACCCAGGAGAAAGGAGAGGTGATCCCACAAGAGACTGACCTAGATTTGCCCATGAGTGTCCAGGAGTCTCTGACAGAGGCATGGGGCAGTGGTGGCCTGCTGTAGGGTTGGGGGCACGCAGTGTGTGCATGGGACCTTTTGAAGGAGGTTCCCATTATCTTCATTACGTCCAACATAGTTTGGCCTCAGGTCAAGTAACAGGAAGGGAACACAGCCCTGCCCATCAACAGAAAACTGGATTACTAAGATTTACTGAGTATGGCCCTGCCCATCAGAACAAAACCCAGCTTCCCCATCAGTCAGTCTCTCCCATCAGGAAGCTTCTATAAGCCTCTTATCCTCCTCCATCAGAGGGCAGACAGACTGAAAACCACAATCACAGAAAACTAACCAATCTGATCACATGGACCACAGCCTTCTCTAACTCAATGAAACTATGAGCAATGCCATGGAGGGCCACCTAAGACAGGGAGGTCATGGTGAAGAGTTCTGACAAAGGTTGGCCCACTGGAGAGGGAATGGCAAACCCCTTCAGTATTCTTGCCTTGAGAACCCCATGAACAGTATGAAAAGGAAAAAGACAGGACACTGAAAGATAAACTCCCCAGGCTGATAGGTGCCCAATACGCTACTGGAGATCAGTGGAGAAATAACTCCAGAAAGAATGAAGAGACAGAGCCAAAGCAAAGTTGAAGAGAGCAGAACTATTCATACTTGTTTTTGCCACACAGATTTAGCCTTTCTAGTACCAAAAGTATTATCTCTGAAGCAAAATTACAGGCAATATTCACAGATCTCCATCTCTCCATAGAGATGCCACCAAATAACTAAGAAACCAAAGCTCTAGCTATTATGGAAGAGCCATCTTTTGTCAGTTCTAAGGGAACAACATAATTAAAAACTATAAATTCTGACCAACTGACACATACCATCAGTAGCAGCTGGGATTGGCAAGGAAAGCAATAGTCTGAATAAATTTCCTAGCCTCAGTTTCCTCACTTGTAAAATACATTCATAATAGCTATGTAACAGGCTCATTATAAGAATTAAATAAAATTAAATAAGAACTGGTGAATATGCTTTATAATATTAACTATTATTAAATATATAAAAAGTGAGAATGAAAACACCAGCACTCCACATTCACAATCTATCAGAACAATCTGAAAGATATTAATATATCTTTATTTCAATGTGGAAAAAAATGATAAAACAGATGTTATTATACTTTTATAATCAGATCATCTAAATGGAGACCTTTAAAATTTCTGGGGGAAAAATGAACTTCAAGGAAACTATTCCTCCCTATCCTGACCCCCTCCCCCACCAAAAAAAAAAAAAACAAAAAAAAACCACCACCTCTATAGAATTATAAAGAAGTTTTTTTGAAATATAGAAATATCTATTACATATTTATTATTCCCATTCCATCTGTGATTAAAGAAACATATTCCCATTTTACAGAAGAGGAAACTGAGTCAAAGAATAAGTGAAAAGCAGCAAATAAAGCTCAGTCTTCCAAATTTATTCCTCTTTTCTTTTTACATTACCCTAGGCTATCTAAGGAGATCCAACCAGTCCATTCTAAAGGAGATCAGCCCTGGGTGTTCTTTGGAAGGAATGATGCTAAAGCTGAAACTCCAGTACTTTGGCCACCTCATGCGAAGAGTTGACTCATTGGAAAAGACTCTGATGCTGGGAGGGATTGGGGGCAGGAGGAAAAGGGGACGACAGAGGATGAGATGGCTGGATGGCATCACCGACTCAATGGACATGAGTTTGAGTGAACTCTGGGAGATGGTGATGGACAGGGAGGCCTGGTGTGCTGCGATTCATGGGGTCAAAAAGAGTCGGACATGACTGAGCGACTGAACTGAACTGAACTGAGGCTATCTAAAGAATAGTCCCCTCATTTTCATGAGGCTCATTTTTTTATCTTGACCTAGTTTTTCTGATAATGATGTCTGTGGTTCAGTGAACAATGCTGAAGTCATGTTTTCAATTATTTTAGGTTTATAAGCAATTCTATCAGCCAAAGCAGATAACCCCATTTATAGACTGAGTCCCATAAGACATTATACAAGTTTGGATGTATCATATATAGAATATAATTTTTATTTAAAAAACATAGAACTGTCATTTAAAAGCATGAAGCATATATTTTTTTTTCATGAAGCATATTTAAACATCAGCACATGTAAAAATACTTGAGAATATTATACCAGAAGATTTGTCAACATATTGAACAACAAGCAATTTAAAAATAAAGGTTTTCACATACCCACATTAAATAAATTTCAGAGAGGGCTGGGTCTATAGGGTGGTATAATTTTTAAGTTTGATCTCTCCAAAAGTGAACTGAACATCTTTGTATTTATATAATATTTGATGGGTCTCATTCTATAATTTAGGCTCTTCTGGTTTAGCTAACAGAATAGCTTAAAAAAATACTTGAAAACCATTATTTTATTTTTGTTTATATCTGGTTGCAATAGCCCCATTTTACCAGCTGAAGCTTGTTCCAGCATCAAAGAATTTGATTAACTTTACTTCAAATAAAAATAAAAGATTAAGAGCAATGGTGAGAGCACATCCCAGAAACACTTTGTAAACTCGGTCTAGAGTCGCAGAATTTTTAGAACTGGAAAGGATCATTATAACAAGCAAATACTTTGGAACCCATTTTGCCCACTGCTCTGAACAACACAACCATTTTTTTCTTTCACAAGTTCCCTAACTGAAACTGGATCTACTACAAGCATAGACAGTTAATCTAGAAATTCCCTTTGCTATTTCACTTCTAAATATACAATGTCAGCACTACTGGTTGAAAATTGAAAATCTAAGCCTTTGCACATCTGTGTTTTAGTCTATATGACTCTAAGCAACCAGTTTAGTTTGGTTTTGTTAATTAATTGATAGACTGTTGGGTCAAAAAACATAGTCTCAGTCCTCACAAGGGAAGCACTGGGCACACCAGTCCCTTTATGAAATCTTGGCAAACTACAAATCCATCAAACTACAAATCCATTACTCCTTATGCAGGTCTTCAAGATCTCCAGGCCTGGGGTTGGCCCAGGCCTTCTATTTTGTTCATCACACATAAGCATACACCCTTCTATCTCCCATTTGTGCTTGTCTTGTCCTTGTAGCTCTAAATTCCCAAAAGGTTTAAATGCAAGATGGGTTTGTAGTTGATCTAGTCAATCAGACTTTAAGTGTTCCTAATTTTAAAACTATTTTTTAGAAAGTGGACAGAGCATGGGCTTCACGGGTGCTTTGTGAACCCAATCCAGAGAGTAATTCCATTGTGCAAGAACAGCTGCCATTTCAGGCATGTCCTTTCACTTTTCCCCTGGGTAACCTCATTCTGACTTGTTCCAAGTAATATCTTCATTTGTGTGGAAAAGGTTTTAAAGAACTCACTCAGAATTTTAAAATGTTTTTCCATAAGTATATGCTTAAGCACAGATTTTCTTCTGATGTTTAGTTAAAGACAAGAAGAACTCAGCATCACTTTCCTGTCACTGCCAGAAATAATGTAAACAGTATTCTAAGCTTTCACAATTTCAAATTGAACTACTCCAATTTTCCAAGTCAATATACTGTAATAACTTTTACTGTCATCCCACAGTGTTTTCAGATAAGGGTAGCCATAGGAGATATTTCTGTTACCCAATAATTGCAGCAACCTGGAATTAAATTTACTATGTGCCATCTCCCAGTGCCCTATGAGAAACTACATATATTACTTCATTTCCTACAATGACATTCTCTTTCTTGTCAAAAAACTTTACATATTTCCATAATCAAGGAAATGACTGCAAGAAAAGATTTGATTGACTTCAAATGTAAATGTAAAATACCTCTTGGATATAAAAGCCACAATTATGGATATAAATTTGAAATATTTTATTTATTTAATAGAATAAAAGCATTTCTCAATAAGAGAAGCAAACAAATAACCAAGTATTAATCCCAATAAAATGCTCCTGTGTAATCAAACTAGAGTTAACATTTTAAACTTAGATTGACTTTTACTAGCTAACAATTAACCCAGTGTGTGTACCCCGAGGAACGACTTCATGTTTGAATACCACAAAAACACCAAATAGAGAAATAAAATTAAAATGACCTTTGATATAGGAAGAATTAACTTCAGAAAACTTCCCTTCATCAGCATGTAGAAAACATTTATGTTATACATTAGAGTCCATTTGCTCATTCATTCAATAAATATTTATTATGTGGAAGAGACAGTGTTAGGTGCTGGCAGTATTCCCATGAACCAGACAGACACACTTCCTGCATTCCTGAAGTCTCTTGTCTGGAGAATTTACCATCAACTCAGTTCAGCAAGTATTTATCAAGCATCTGTAATAAACCAGTATTGTTCTGACTCATTTAAGGATATGAGAGAGCTAACATAGGATCTGTGGCTCCCTTTCTGTGTCTTTGAAAATAAAAAGCTCTTACAAATGAAGTGCTTAGAAAACAATATAAACTATTAGTTGCCAATTATAAAGACGATGGAATGCAAACACTATTTCTGAATCCACTTGGTAAAAAGCATGTACTATATGAGGTTATAAGAGTCCAATGCAAAAGAATATCTTTTTAGCAAATCTTTAAAATTCTAGCATACATTGCAACGAAGAAAAACCTTAGTATTTTATTTCATGGATATATCTTAAAATGCTAATCTTTTTTTTTCCCTATTCAGAGTAAACAAAACATTTACTGTCTTCTTAAATATATAAAAGGTCATTGAACACCCAGTATAATTCTTGCTTGTTTTTGTTTTTATCAAGTCATATGGAAAGCAGATTCTGTGTCTGAACAATTAAATTGGCTTACACTAAGCTCAGGGGAGAACAACCTAATTGTCTTAGAGCAGAAGACAAGAAATTAAAAGTCTTGAATCTTTTTCTGAGAGTCTTACAAACTCTCCTGAGAGGAACATGGGAATTATCCAAAGATTTTTTTAAGTAGCTTTGGAAAAAGCAGTGGATATGTTAAAGAATAATTTACTTTTTAATAATAAAATCAAAGCACTGAAGAGAGTATGCTTCCAAATAGTGTATTTTGATTTAGATAACAGACAAAAAGTTAAAAATATTTTTTAGAAAATCATTCCACTGCTGTGGAAAAGTCTGATGGTTCCTCAAAAGTTAAACATAGAATTACCATATGACCCCATAATCCCACTCCTAGATAAATGCACCAAAGAACTGAAAACAGGTACTGAAACAAGTACATATACATATATGTTCACAGGAACACTATTCAGAATAGCTAAAAGGTTAAAACAACCTAAGTGCTCATTAACAAATGAATGCATAAACAAACTGACATATCTATACAATAGAATATTACTCATAAAAAGGTACAAAGTACTAGCACACGCTACAATGTGGATGAACACCCAAAATATTATGCTAAGTGAAAGAAGCCAGACACAAAATGTCACATATTGTACGATCACTTTTATATGAAATATCCAGAGTAGATAAATCCATAGAGACAGAACTCAGATTAGCAGTTACCAGGAGCAATGAGGAAGGTAAAGTAGGAGAAATGCCTTAATAGGTATGGAGTGACAGAAATCCGGAGGCATTAGAGAGCAATGATGGTTAAACCACTCTGAACATACTAAAATTCCAATGAACTGTTCACCTGAAAATGGTTAATTTTATATTATGTGAATTTCATTTCAAATCATTCTTTAATAATGCAACATCAACAAAGCTTCTGATAACACTGAGGACAATATTATTTGAAAAAATACAGATACTGACAACTCAAGGTTTAAAAGTGATCCCAAACAAACTCTGAATGTAAAACAATTTTTCAAATACCTTGAACAATTTATGTGGTTTTTCTTTATATTCATACTTAAGTGTGATAAGTTATAAAACTTGTGTTTAAATAAATCTCTCTAAATGAATTGCCTGGTGGTTCAGATGGTAAAGAATCTCTCTCAATATAGGAGATCCAGGTTCAATCCCTGGGTTGGGAAGAACCCCTGGAGGAGGGAATGGCTACCCACTCCAATATTTTTGCCTGGAGAATCCCACAGACAGAGGAGCCCAATCTTGAAAATTCACTGGAAGGACTGATGCTGAAACTGAAATTCCAATAGTTTGGCCACCTGATGTGAAGAGCCAACTCATTGGAAAAGACCCTGATGCTGAGAAAGATTGAAGGCAAAAGGAGAAGAGGGCAGCAAAGGATGAGATGGTTGAGTGGCATCACTGACTCAATGGACATGAGTTTGAACAAACTCTGGGAGATAGTGAAGGACAGGGAAGCCTGGTATGCTGTATTCCATGGGATTGTGAAGAGTAGGACACGGCTTTGCAACTGAACAACAACAAAAATCTCCGAGTTCTCTCAATACATATGAAATAAACATTTAAGTAATAATAATTTTTTTAAAATTCCATTGCTCTGTTTTACCCGTATGAAATGTTTTTAAAGTCAGTGATGACACTTAAAGAGAAAACTTTGACAAGTTATATAGATCAATACGAGTATAGAAAACAGCTTTTTTAAATAAGCAAAGCAGTTAAAGGTAAAGCCAGGAAATTCTGGAAATCATCTTCAGTTCAGTTCAGTTCAGTCACTCAGTCATGTCCGACTCTTTGCGATCCCATGAATTGCAGCACACCAGGCCTCCCTGTCCATCACCAACTCCCGGAGTTCACTCAAACTCATGTCCATCGAGTCAGTGATGCCATCCAGCCATCTCATCCTCTGTCGTCCCCTTCTCCTCCTGCCCCCAATCTCTCCCAGCATCAGAGTCTTTTCCAATGAGTCAACTCTTTGCATGAGGTGGCCAAAGTATTGGAGTTTCAGCTTTAGCATCATTCCTTCCAAAGAAATCCCAGGGCTGATCTCCTTTAGGATGGACTGGTTGGATCTCCTTGCAGTCCAAGGGACTCTCAAGAGTCTTCTCCAACACCACAGTTCAAAGCATCAATTCTTCAGCGCTCAGCTTTCCTCACAGTCCAACTCTCACATCCATACGTGACTACTGGAAAAACCATAGCCTTGACTAGACTGACCTTTGTTGGCAAAGTAATGTCTCTGCTTTTGAATATGATATCTAGGTTGGTCATAACTCTCTGGCAAGTTATATAGATCAATACGAGTATAGAAAACAGCTTTTTTAAATAAGCAAAGCAGTTAAAAGTAAAGCCAGAAAATTTTAGAAATCATCTTAGGAGTATTTGAACCTTAAATTTCCACAAAGATATGAACACTGACTAATGAAAGAATAAAGACTATCAAATAAATTTAACTTAATCATAATAGAACTCTTCTACCAAGGTTTACCATTAGGCAGATTATCACACACTTCAGAACAAATTGTATATAGACAGGGCAGGACCAAACACCTTCTAGCTGTAAGAGCCTATGAAATAAAACGATATGTGGGAAGCGTTCAATAACAAAGTTGACTTAAAGCAACAGTAGTCTCAAATGTCATCATTATGTTATAAAAGGAGAGACACATTTTACAAATCACATTATTAGAGGTTTTTATAAAAATGTCATTTCAAATTTCAATATTTTCTGAGTAATTTGAATGTTCTACATAAGTTCAAATATCAAAAGTTTTTTTTTTTAGAAAAGTATTTTTTAAAGTACACTCATGTATATGGTCGAGACCAAGGCTGAAAAATTGACTCCATGAATAAAACAAGCTTATAGAGTTTAAAACCCCAGAACCAGTGAGCACACTTAACACTTAGACTTGATTTTCTAATACTACTATTAATACTCTCCAACAAAAGAACATGGGCTCCTTGGAGGGAAAACTGATTCTAGGTTAGGGTAGGAAATATACAAGATGAGCTTAGAACATCTTGCAGTGTCAGGAAGGAATGCAGTGCTGGGAAAAAAAAACAGCTCAATGCCTTCACTACCTGGACTGAGATTTTTTGAATATTTGCTTGCAAAAACTGGCTATGAATTTACAGAGATAGGCCAGTTCTTTCATCTAGAGCAGGGCTTCTCATCGTCAGCTCTATTGACATCGTTGGTCCGTGCTTCTATGGTGGATGGTCCTGCACACTGAAGGAAGCTTAGCAGCATCCCTGGCCTCTATGCACCAGATGACGACAGCACCATCCCTTTCTCCCCATGTGACAATAAAAAATGTGCCCAATGTCTTGGGGGTGAGGATGGGAAAAGAATCAAAATTCCCTCCCTTCATTGAGAACCATGCTCTAGAGAAACTTTCAAAATGATGAACTAAATAACACTTGATGGTTAAACAAACTGATCAAATAATGCTGTGAGATTCTGGCTAGTTTTTAAGAGCCAATATAGTAAGAGGAAGAGGGATCTTGCAAGGAAAAGAGTTTGTTTTTTCTTCTTTAACATTTCTCCTCTTCTTTCCCCCTCAGCAATCAGCAATAAGGCCTTTTTAACGACTATTATCCTTATCCCCTAACTTCATTTCCACTGCTGCTAAAAAGCTCATGGTAAAAAAGAAAAAAAGCCCCAAATGCTTGACACACTTCACAAAAGCTGTCTTTCAAAGACACTGGGTTGAAGAGCATTTTAATTAAGAACAGGGACAACAGCCTTTCAGTGCAACGCAGAAACACCAAATAAGGAGGGTGCTACAGTTTCTGGAATCCCATCTCTTCGGCTGCCAGAGAAAGTACACCGAACTCACAGCACTAAAAGAATTCCCATAATATATTCAGGGTGTGAAATTGAGAAATGTTCACCTATTCCAGTGAACCACTCTTCCATAACATTTGCAAAGAAGTGCAAGTATACTCCCCTTGGGCAAACACCTGTTTATGAACAAGAACATGTCATTAACAGAGGCCAGTTTCTTTTACACCCTGTGCCAAATTCAGTGTAACTCATTTGGCTTCTGTCAGAATTGGATTTCTAATCCCGTGTTCTAGACAATTAGCTACAAGCCTCAGCTTCTTGTTACTTAGTCTAGCCTACAAGAACAGAAGGATTTTTCACAAAGATAAATGGGTGCAGGATAGTTAATTTGAATACTTTCTCCAAAATGGTAAGCTAATTCTAGAAATTCTTAAGCTGAACTAGAACCTTAAGGGCAAATCTAAGTATACGCTGATGTGAGGTGTTCCCAAGGAAGAAACTTATGAATCAAATGAATAAACAGGTGCACTGACATAATGTTCTGAAAGCTAAGTTTTCAAAAGGCAAAAGAAATTTATCTTTCATTTTTTCTCTCATTCAGAAAATCAACTTTACAGATGTGTCCCGTTCACCCATTCTTCAGCTGAGTTTTACATTCCTTCTTAGATAAAGAGTGACATAAACAGTTTAGCCAAAACCGGAAATTTTCTATAACAAATACGATTCAGAAAAATAAAAAGCACAGATCCATCCAGGCCAGACAACTGCCCCTTTTACAGAGTGCACCTGGAAGCCCATTTAAATTATTTTGCGCTGAGCTCAGGGGAGAACTAGCTAACTGTCTTAGAGCAAAAGACAAGAAATTAAAAGCTTTGAATTTTCTGATTCTGTGACTTGTATGTTATTTTTGACAACTTACTTAACCTCTTTGGACTTTTATTGATCTATAAATGGCAACTATTTGGCAAAATGATTGGGTAATTTATGGAAGGGATACTTTAAGAGCATTGGCTAAAAGTTGTCAAACAAAACAAACTGTATTTTTAAACTCTAAATCGAGATATTAGGGTCTTCAAATAATACTCTTTTCAGAGGTATTTTCACCTGGGTTTTTCCACAGATAAATCTTCCACATTTCCAGACAAACTGATTTTGAGCTTGAAATTATCAGCTTGCTAAAAAAAAAAATGTAAAAGATTTTCCTAAGACACATATTTTCTGTATATTCCATGAAACATTTTAAGTATAAAATTACATCTTATTCCATCAACAACTAAGTTTCAGAAAACATCCGATCTCATAATATATGGAAATGAGTATCACAGCATCTTTCATTGATTAACTATAGTAGAAGGGCTTATTAAAATAGTAACATTAGCCAAGATTCATGAATTCTTAGTCTTTGGTCAAGAGAAAGCCTTAAAATCTTATCCTCAGGGCAAGCCAGAAAAAAGCCCTGAAATCTGCCTTTCCACCCATTTCTCAAAGTGCATCAATAAGACTAGTTTTATGGAGATAAAAACTCCTCTGAGCAAGCATGGCTAATTTATTTCATTTCTGACTTTCTTCTTGCATCTTAGGAAAATATGTGACCTCTTGCCAATGACTCTCAGAATTACAAAGCTAATTGCTTTTGTGACTCATTAATCAGTGTGTTCCATGGGTTTTCCAGAAAGATGACCCTCTGTGTAAACAACTTCTGAAGAGGCCCACAGAAGCCAGAGAAGAGAAGAAAAGGATAAATCCTAATCTGTCTCCCAAAAGACTAGCTTTAAAATAGTTCTGGAGTGTACGTAGGGCTCCCTCTTAGGAGCTAACACGCACACATTCTCCCACCATGCACCGTGGAAACCAAGTCTCAGTCCTACTTATGTCTCCCTGCTAATTAACAGTGTGACTTGTTTGTACAGCTCAATGTCATAAAAACAAACCCAATCAAAAGGTGGGCAGAAGACCTAAACAGACATTTCTCCAAAGAAGACATACAGATGGCTAATAAACACATGAAAAGACTCTCAACATTACTCACTATTAGAGAAATGCAAATCAAAACTAGAATGAGGTATTATCTCACACCAGTCAGAATGGCCATCATCAAAAAGCCAACAATAAATGCTGGAGAGGGTGTGGAGAAAAGGATACCCTGTTACACTGTTGGTGGGAATGCAAATTGATACAATCACTAAGGAGAACAGTATGAAAGTGAACGTGATAGTCACTTAGTTGTGTCTGACTCTGCAACCCCACGGACTGAAGCCTTTCAGGCTCCTCTGTCCGGGGAATTTCCCAAGCAAGAATACTAGAGTGGGTAGCCATTTCCTTCTCCAGGGGATCTTCCAAACCCGGGGATTGAATCCAGGTCTCCTGCATTGCAGGCAGATTCTTCACCATCTGAGCCACCAGGAACAGTATGGAAATTCCTTTAAAAACTAGGAATAAAACTACCATACAACCTAGCAATCCCATTACTGGGCATACACCAAATTAAGCAACTGCTTATCACTAATGGCTCTGCTAACACAGAATAAAAGATTTTTCTTACAGTCCCCTGTGAATCTCGCCTGATGTTAGCCGGAGCCCCATTCAGATACTGCCTTTTTTTGAAAATGTCAACATCCAGTTACTACACCACACGGAGGTGTTTTTTCACCACTGAAAGTTTTCTATCGTTTTTTAATTTGAACGTCATGGGAATCTATTAATTATCATTACAGGGATGATTCTGCTGAAATAAAGTCTCGGAAAATCAAGAGTAACTTTATCAGACTGCCTTGGGTAGAAGTGGGACAAGAAGGAAATACTTTGAAGTAGAAAAAAAGAAGTGGGCTAATTTATCAAAAATTTCTTTCTGCTTCAGTAAATTGACTTTCTTTGAGTTTGAACGAATCATCGGGTCAGCAGTAGATTTTACCTGGAAAATTTTACCTGAAAAATTACGGAGGGCAGTAGCAGTCTTGAACCTCTACCTTATTTCATCAGGAACAGAAGTTTCCTGGCGGTCGAGGCTGTGCTGCTGTGTATTTTATGTTCCTTCCCATTATACCCATCAACAGCGTTATACCCAAAGGCGCCACATCCTTATACCTTCCCATTATACCCATCAACAGCGTTCTACCCAAAGGCACCACATCCTTATACCTTCCCATTATACCCATCAACAGCGTTATACCGAAAGGCACACATCCTTATACCTTCCCATTATACCCATCAACAGCGTTCTACCCAAAGGCACCACATCCTTAGACCTTCCCATTATACCCATCAACAGCGTTCTACCCAAAGGCACCACATCCTTAGACCTTCCCATTATACCCATCAACAGCGTTATACCCAAAGGCGCCACATCCTTATACCTTCCCATTATACCCATCAACAGCGTTATACCCAAAGGCGCCACATCCTTATACCTTCCCATTATACCCATCAACAGCGTTATACCCAAAGGCGCCACATCCTTAGACCAGGAAGATGAGCCTTTACCCTGGGTCCTGAGTTTTGAAAGGTCAGGACGGGGCTTTCTTTTCTATGCGTGTGCCTGCGTGCTAAGTTGCTTCAGTCACGTCCGACTCTTTGCAAGTCTGTGGACTGGAGCCCTCCCCGTTCCTCTGTCCATGGGATTCTCTAGGCAACAATACTGGAGCGGGTTGCCATGCCCTCCTCCAGAGGATCTTCCTGACCTAGGGATCAAACCCTCATCTCTTACGTCTCCTGCATTGGCAGGTGGGTTCTTTACCACTAGTGCCACCTGGGAAGCCCTTCCTTCCTATACTTCTCTCCAAAGGTACAACAAGACCAAGGGTATGTATCAATCAAGAGTCATGTGTTTCTTCTTCTGGACATTTTCTGATTAGCTCAGAATTCTCTGTGCACACTTCCCTAAGCTCACCTCTAAGGCTTCTTTCCCAAATCCTTCCCCAGGACTGACTCTATAGCAGGGGACACATGCCCACACACCTAGGCCCAAAAAGACAAGGGGTGGCCCTCGGCATGGGAAAGACACAGCATGGACTGTGGGCTGGCATGTCAACACTCTTCAGTGCAGGAGAGAAGCAGGGAGGCTATGGACACAGCACGCCTAGGGCCTACTCTCCTTATGTAACCACGTTCTAGGGCAGAACTCTGAAGTATCCAAGAATTCAAATTCAAGCATGACTTCCCAGGTCATTATAAAAGGAAATTTGTCAAGGTAGAAGAAACTGGCTTGATTTGTAACTTGTAAAAAGTTTTGACATAGGATATGTGAGCCTTCATTTGTATTCTTCCCTCAGGCCCTACAAATGTTAGCCTGGGGCCTACAGCTAGTAACGGATAGAGCTGAAACTTGGGAACAAGTCCTGTGTGAATCTAGAAAGAACACTGTGTTATCCTCAATACCTCTTACTCAACAGTGTAGCAACTGTTGTGATTTCGGTGGTCCAACTCCAGTTCTAGAGGTAAATGATTTGTCTAAACCAATCATGATAATTCCATCCCTCTTGGCAATGACAGATTCAGGCACCTGGACTAAGCCATTCAATATTTAACATTCCTCCAGCATCAGAGATTGCTTCCAAAATGAGTAGATGCTCCCATGTGGGCCAGAGAGACATAAGGAAAAGTCTGCTGGATGCTTCCTGAGTAATTCAAGCCTCCAGATGCCACGTGTCCAGCACTGCTGTGGACATCTCACCATTACCAGCCTGGAGATGAGACTGAAACACAGAGGAAGGCAAAACCACTGAGTCACACCGAGCAACAGAATGGACGCCACTGGACAGACAACCCCGAATCCTCTGGACTTTCAGTTATATGGGCCCATACATTGCCCTGTTGGCTAAGCCAGTCTGAGCTGGGTTTCAATTACAGCCAAAAGCGTACCTAAACCCCTAACTGGTAGATCTCAAAGCTCATGCTCTTAACCACTATACAATACTGCCTCCAAGGCAGAACAAGGACGAAGGGGTCACAGGCAACCCTGACTGTCAGTGAAGAGCCAAAAGGCTCTGAAGTCCTGCTTAAGTCCAGAGTAACGTGCTTTTAGGTCCAGGCTGGCACTGTCAGCCTAGCAAGGGTCACTTCACCCCTTCTTCCTTCTGGCTTAGCTGTTCTGTGAGTGGTGTCAAGGGTATAAATCCTCCAGAATACTACACCATCTGAAAAGCATGTCCTGCTAATGGCACCTCCATTCTTACTCCAGAAATACTGAGATCTAGCTGGATTTCCAGTACTTTCCATGTTCATATGGAACATCAGGGATTTTTACATAGACTAAGGGCTGCAGAGCCATCAGTAAAAAAAAAAGAAGAAGAAGAAGAAGAAAGACACTATTTTGAAGAAAAACCTTTCTAAATTGTGTTCCAACCCCACTGCCTTCTTAAATGGAATGCACTTCATATAATTTAATCTTTTCCTGATGACTCAAAGAAATCCCTATTATGAATATCAACTGCTATATTCAGCTGTACATTTATTCAGCTGGAACAAATTATGGAGAGGTGGAAAGCTCTTTTGATCCTATACTACATGACTATAACTACTGCACAATTGTTTCTCTCATATCTAATTTTATAGTGTCTGTCTTCTTTCTTCAAACCACATAATCAGTTGTTACTTCCCAAGCTGCTGGAGTATCTTCCTACAATAACCCTCTCACCTGCATAATTTACTCTGTCTACATGAAACAGTAAACCTGTATTGTTTTAAATAATATTTAGCATAAATATCATCTATTGAGTGCTTAGTATGTTCCATGAATTATATTCAGCGTTGGTGCCCTTTATCTTATTGAATATACAATCAACCTTATAAGGAAGATACTACCCCCACTAGAGAAATCAGAACACTGAGGCACCAGTGAGCTGGATAAATTTTCTAAGGTTAGACATTGATGAAGGGCAAAGTTTGAAATGAGGATGAACAGGGCTTTGCTATAAGTAAAGGACGGGACTTTGTGAACATTATTTTGATTATTCAAAGGACTATGCTTCTTGGTGAGGGAAAATGAAGCTAAATTTCAGAAAGATAGACTGTTATTGTAGAAGGAGAAAACTGGGAAATAAACTCAATTCTAATAACCCACGCCAGTATTCTTAAACGGAGAATCCCATGGTCTGAGGAACCTGGTGGGCTACAGTCTACGGGGTCACAAAGGGTTGGGCACGACTGAGTGACTAAACAACAACGAGAAAGAGGTGCTGGCCAAATACAACATAATTTCTTTGCTTAATTCCTTTGATAAAAAGGAGCAGGCATAACAAATACAGTTGAATGGGTTTGCTCAATTCATCTTAAATATATTTTATCTCAGACCATATAGAGAGAAATATGTCCTGAAAAATGTCTGCACTCTAACACAGACACTTGCTATGTCCTCCAGTGATATAAAATCTTTCTAATTAAACCATAGGGATTTTTCAAAAATAGTAAACTTCTTAAAAACAGTAAAACTTGCGGCCATTCTAACTCCTCACTATTGGCTCCCTGTCATTGAGGCCTTTCTCCACCCAGCCCCCAGTGCCTCTCCAGGCTCTAGACCCTATAACTGTTACGGCCAGTCTACTGTGTAACTTAGCTATTTACTGATGAAGCGTGCTGAGTTTCAAAAAGTAAAATTACACATTCTGGAAAACCAATCTGCCCATAAGCTTTAAACGGTCTAAAACCAGCACTATTCTGTTAGTGATCTATTTGCTGTGGGTGGGGATTCACGTACCCCCTCCATTACTGCTACCTTCCAGAAACTCCAGGCAATATTATGGTTCTCCTCAATCAGTCATTCAGGACTGATACCCTTTGCTAAAGTAGTGGCAGAACCCAGTTGTACAGCATACTCAACCAACTTCAAATACAAAGAGTTAAGATACAGGATTCCTTCCTTTTCTCCTTCCCTTCCTTCTCTCAGGCACCCAATGAATAGTTATTGAAAAGCAGTAGAAATCTGGTACCAGACTACTAGAATTCTGCTTGGCCAGTTGAAATGTGTAACCTTGAGTTGGACAGTTAAATTCTTTGGATGTTAGTTAATCTATAAATGGTGATAATAATAAAGCCTAACCCATTATTCTTTGAAAGAAAAGGAGTTAATACATGTAAAACACTTCAAATAGACTGATACAAACTAAACGTTCTGAATGTACACTACTTTTCTTCTTCTGGAGCAGGCCCTATGCTACCAGATACTAGAGAGAGAGCACTGAGTGAGACTGGTATGTGTTCCACCCCACAGGGCTTTTGGACTTGCTCATTTGGCACCAGTTCTTATACTACATGATCAAACTTCGATTCCTACATTTTAGAAGGAAGAAAATAACTCTGTGCAATATCTGTTTTGGCTTAGCATAACAATCAGCACCATCATATAAAATCATTTCAACTATACTGAGTGCTTGCCATATGCCAGGCGGCACTAGTGGTAAAGACCCTGCCTGCTAATGCAGGAGACACAAGAGGCACGGGTTCAATCCCCGTGTCGGGCAGGCTACAGTCCATGGGGGTGCAAAGAGTTGGACACGACTGAGTGACTGATGGACTGATCATGATCACGATGAGGCCAATTACCTTACAAGTTTACCTCATTTAATCCCTACAACAATATCACGAGATAGAAACTATCATTCTCACTTTGCGGCTCAAAAATCAAGGAACAAGAAGATTAGCTCCCCAAATTCAAAACCAGGTCAGTCTGACTCTAGAGCCATGGTTCTGAGCCCTGACCCTTTGTTGCCCTCATAAGAGCAAAGCAGAGACTGTATACCAGAGCCCTTAAAGTGGAAAACTGCCAAGACGAAAAGAAGGCAGTCAGACTGCATCTCACTATGAAAAGTCAACCCCTGTCCAAGAAAACGTGTATCAGAACCAGAAAATCTAGGAAACAAAGAAGAGAGAGAGGCCTGAGCTGGGGAAGAATCTGCAGGTCTGAGCAGAGCTGAAGTCAGGACATTTGGGGGCCAAAGAAACAGTCTGGCACTGGCACACACACCAATCAGAGCAAGGCCTTGCTTTCCCATATGGCAGGCAACGTTGCAGCTATCATGGCCAACAGGGCAGAAATCTGGCAGCCAGGAATCCGCATGATGGAACATCAAAGAAAGCAGGAGGCCTTCCACTTCCATCTCACTGGTCAGATCTGTGGAACATGTCACTCTGAACTGAAAGAGAGCCTAGAAACTGGAGAGTTTTTTAACTAGGTACCAATAAAACTTTGCCTACCCACTTCTTTCCTCAACCCCCACATAAAGAACTTACGAGTTCCACTAGTAAGAAAAGGGTGCTAGACACCACGCAGACAACCTAAGGTCCCTGAATAACATATACCCATCTTTCCTTCTTCATTAAAATCAGCTATGATTTTCTCATTTTTTTGAAATTTCCAAAAAGAATGTATCTACCGTATCTAGGGCAAAAGGTACTGTATCTAGAGAAATATCAGTAACCTTAGATATGCAGATGACACCATCCTTATGGCCGAAAGCAAAGAGAAACTAAAGAGCCTTTTGACTAAAGTGAAAGAGGAGAGTGAAAAAGCTTGCTTAAAACTCAACATTCGAAAAACAAAGATCATGGCATCTGGTCCTATCACTTCATGGCAAATAGATGGGGAAACAATGAAAACAGTAAGAGACCTTTTTTTCCTGGGCTCCAAAACCACTGCAGATACTGACTGCAGCCATAAAATTAAAAAGACACTTGCTCCTTGAAAGAAAAGCTATGACCAACCTAGACAGAATATTAACAAGCAGAGACACTACTTTGCCAACAAAGCTCCGTCTAGTCAAAGCTATAGTTTTACCAGTATTCATGTATGGATGTGAGGGTTGGACTACAAAGAAAGCTGAATGCCAAAGAATTCATGCCTTTGAACTGTGGTGTGGGAGAAGACTCTTGAGTTCCTTGAACTGCAAGGAGATCCAACCAGTCCATCCTAAAGGAAATCAGTCCTGAATATTCATTAGAAGGACTGATGCTGAAGCTGAAACTCCAATCCTTTGGCCACCTGATGCAAAGAACTGACTCATTAGAAAAGACCTTGATGCTGGGCAAGATTGAAGGCAGGAGGAAAAGGAGATAAGAAGGGATGAGATGGTTGGATGGCATCACCGACTCAATGGACATGAGTTTGAGCAAGCTCTGGGAGTTGGTGATGGACTGGGAAGCCTAGTGTGCTGCAGTCCATGGGGTGGCAAAGAGTCAGACACAACTCAGAAACTGAACTGAACTGAGGACAAAAGTTATCCAAAGTCAGCAGTGGTTTAAAACTCATAGAAATTCTCTAAGAGACACATGACTCACAGTAACCATTTCATACTGGCTGCTAAACATTCCATCAGCATCAACAAAAATATTGTCAGATCAAGGGTACAATTATGTAAAACAGCACTAAATATTTGTTGCTGTTTAGTTGCTAGGTCATGTCCAACTCTTTTGTGACCCTCCTCCCTGCCCCTGGATTATAGCCCACCAGGATCCTGTCTATAGGATTTCCCAGGCAAGAATACAAGATTGGGTTGCCATTTCCTTCTCCAGGGGATCTTTTCAGCCCAGGTATTGAACCTGTGTCTCCTGCATTGGTAGGCAGTTTCTCTACTACAGAGCCACCAAGAAGGCCCCAAACCCTAAATACATCTGGCAGCAAGTTCAGGAAAATACTTATAGGGAAGTCTTTTGGGAAACAATTAGATGACTAACCTAGTGAGCACTCAAATCAGATCTAAATTTTCTAGAGGCAAAATTTAGAAAATGCAGGATAATACTCAAAGACAACTCAAACCGTGACTACTAGAAATTTAGTTTATTTATAATTATTATTTACTAAGCATTGAATATGCTAACTGTAATGAGGTTGAAACACCATGCCTGACTTGACTACCTTCCCTTTGTGAAGGTCCACTATGACTGCTTCCCTGCAGCTTTAGTAACTAACTGTGGATCTCAGGCCTCTCTCATCATATCAGCCTGTGACCATCTGGCCTAGAAGTGAAGGGAGAAAAGCGCCAACTAGGAATAAAGTGGAATGTCCTGGTTTGTCTCTTCTTGCACATCTTTAGCAATCTTTGTTTTGCCTTTTCTTTCTCCATGATAATGTGTAAGAAACACAATCCTAAAAATACTTGCATGGTTTGGGGATGGATGCTTCTAAGGTGTGATCCTGGTCTTTGATAATCTGCCATGCTTCTTTACTTATCTTATAAATTCATTGGATTCTTCACTGCTTATGCTTGGCTTTCTTTCTTTCTTTTTCCCAAACTAGTAAGCAATCTTCCCCTGAGAGCAGGGTTTGCCACCTTTGGCCTAATGTAGGGTGAAATGAGTCTCAAAGTCTACTCAGACTAAATCTGTTCTCCACATGTTCGGGCCTTGTCTGGATGCCAGCTGGAAGACTTCTGCTGTGCTCAACACCAGATCCTATCTGGGGATCGCTGGGCTTCACACCAGGGGAATGGAAAGGCAAGCAGTCCAAGTCGTCTCACTGGTATTCCTCACCACTCACTCCAATAGCAGGGAGGAAATGGCTGATCCTGGAAAATGTGGGATCATCTCTTTGATGGGATAAGAGAAATACAAGAAAGGAGAGGGCAGGGATTAAGCCACTTTCTCATTTAAACATTTTCTGCCTTTTCTTGGCCACACACCTCATTTCTACATCAAATAAATGAAGACCTTAATATTCCTTTAGATAGGGTGTTTATCAAAGATGGTGCTACTGAACAGGTACTTGGTACGTGACATTTGCCTGGTTTTAGATCTGATATCTTCCCCCAGCAGTAAACAATCCACCTGGAATGCAGGAGACGTAGGAGAAACAAGTTTGGCCCTCAGGTTGTGAAGATCCCCTGGAGGAGGCCATGGCAACCTACTCCAGTATTCTTGCGGGAACATTCCACAGACAGAGGAGTCTGGTGGGCTACAGTCCATAGAGTTGCAAAGAGCTGGACACAACTGAAGCAACTGAGAACAAGCATGTGATCTGATATAATCATAGTTACGACACCCAACACTGTAAGAGAATTTTGAGCCCTTTCAAGAAGATAGCTTTAATACTTAATTTCATTATTGATTATTAAAACAAGTTAATGAAATATTAATAGTTTAGTTCAGTCATTCAGTCATGTCTCACTACTTGTGACCCCATGGACTACAGCATGCCAGGCTTCCCCGTCCATCACCAACTCCTGGAGCTTGCTCAAATTCATGTCCACCGAGTCAGTGATGCCATCCAACCATCTCATCCTCTGTCATGCCCTTCTCCTGCTGCCTTCAATCTTCCCCAGCATCACGGTCTTTTCTAATGAGTCAGTTCTTTGCATCAGGTGGCACATGTTAATATAATATTCAATATCAAGATACTAACCAACTGGCAATACTGTGGATTCAGAATTGTACCCTAATGGCAGACATAGGAAGACAGGAACTTTTGGTTCACATAAATTTTTTTTCTTGTTCACAAGGATTCAATTTTTAGGGCCTCCAGTATTCCCCTATAAAGTACTGTGATTCGTCTCTATCATATGATGAATTGCTGTTATTGTTGTTGCTGCTGTCAAGCAACTACATCCCAGGGACTTTCCAGGTGGCTCAGTGGTAAAGAATCCGCCTGCCAATCAATGCAGGAGGTGCAAGTTTGATCCCTGGGTCAAGAAGATCCCTTAGAGAAGGAAATGGCAACCCACTTCTGTTTTTTTGCCCAGAAAACCCCATGGACAGAGGAGCCTGGTAGGCTACAGTTCATGGGGTTGCAAAATAGTCAGACTTGACTTAGCAACTAAACAACAGTAATGACAAACTATCCTAAAAGACCCACTCTCACACTGAATACATTTAACTTTGAGGTGGTAGGTCCCAGGTATTGTTTGAAAGAATAATGGTACAGTTAAACATTATCTGATTCAAAATATATTAACACCCCTTATATGGGTAAAAATAGATTCACCAAATGATGAGCAATTTGGTAAACAGGGAGCATTCATTATATGATAACAACTTATGTTTTTGATGCCTTAGCTTCTCAACCTGGTCAGTTCAGTTCAGTTCAGTTGCTCAATCGTGTCTGACTCTTTGTGACCCCATGGATGCAGAATGCCACACTTCCTTGTCCATCACCAACTCCCAGAGTTTACTCAAACTCCTGTACATTGAGTTGGTTGGTGATGCCATCCAACCATCTCATCCTCTGTCGTCCCCTTCTCCTCCTGTCTTCAATCTTTCCCAGCATCAGGGTCATTTCAGATGAGTCAGCTCTTCACATTAGGTGGCCAAAGTATTGGAGCTTCAGCTTCAACATCAGTCCTTCCAATGAATATTCAGGATTGATTTCCTTTAAGATGGACTTATTGGATCTCCTTGCAGTCCAAGGGACTCTCAGCAGTCTTCTCCAAAACCACAGTTCAAAAGCATCAATTCTTCGGCGCTCAGCTTTCTTTATAGTTCAACTCTCACATCCACACATGACCACTGGAAAAACCATAGCCTTAACTAGACAGACCTTTGTTGGCAAAGTAATGTCACTGCTAGTAATATGCTCTCTAGCTTGGTCATAACTTTTCTTCCAAGGAGCAAGCATCTTTTAATTTCATGGCTGCAGTCACCAACTGCAGTGATTTTGGAGCCCCAGAAAATAAAGTCTGACACTAATTCCACTCTTTCCCCATCTATTTGCCATGAAGTGATGGGACCAGATGCCATGACCTTAGTTTTCTGAATGTTGAGCTTTAAGCCAACTTTCTCACTCTCCTCTTATACTTTCATTAAGAGGCTCTTCAGTTCTTATTCACTTTCTGCCATAAGGGTGGTGTCATCTGCATATCTGAGGTTATTGACATTTCTCCCGCAAATCTTGATTCCAGCTTGTGCTTCATCCAGCCCAGCATTTCTCATGATGCATTCTACATATAAGTTAAATAAAGCAGGGTGACAATACACAGCCTTGACGTACTCCTTTCCCGATTAGGAACCACTCTGCTGTTCCATTACCAATTCTAACTGTTGCTTCCTGACCTGCATACAGGTTTCTCAGGAGGCACGTCAGGTGGTCTGATATTCCCATCTTTTTCAGAATTTTCCACAGTTTATTGTGATCCACACAGTCAAAGGCTTTGGCATAGTCAATAAAGCAGAAATAGATGTTTTTTTTTGAACTCTCTTGCTTTTTTGAGGATCCAGCAGATGTTGGCAATTTGATCTCTTGTCCTCTGCCTTTTCTAAAACCAGCTTGAAAATCTGGAAGTTCACGGTTCATGTATTGCTGAAGCCTGGCTTGGAGAATTTTAAGCATTTCTTTACTAGCGTGTGAGATGAGTGCAATTGTGCGGTAGTTTGAGCATTCTCTGGTATTGCCTTTCTTTGAGATTGGAATGAAAATGGATCATTTTCAGTCCTGTGGCCACTGCTGAGTTTTCCAACTTTGTTGGCATATTGAGTGTAGCACTTTCACAGCATCATCTCTTGGGATCTGAAATAGCTCAACTGGAATTCCGTCACCTCCACTAGCTTTGTTCGTAGTGATGCTTCCTAAGGCGCACTTGACTTCTCATTCCCGGATGTTTGGCTCTAGGTGAGTGATCACACTATCGTGATTCTTTAGGTCATGAAAATCATTTTTGCATAGTTCTGTGTATTCTTGCCACCTCTTCTTAATATCTTCTGCTTCTGTTAGGTCCATACCATTTCTGTCCTTTATTGAGCCCATCTTCAATGAAATGTTCCCTTGGTATCTTTAATTTTCTTGAAGAGATCTCTAGTCTTTCCATTCTATTGTTTTCCTCTATATCTTCGCATTGATCACTGAGGAAGGCTTTCTTATCTCTCCCTGCTATTCTTTGGAACTCTGCATTCAAATAAGTATATCTTTCCTTTTCTCCTTTGTTTTTTGCTTCGCTTCTTTTCACAGCTATTTGTAAGGCCTCCTCAACCTGGTCACAGAGGCCTTATTACAAAATTTAACTATATATCAACATGTAAGTAGTTTACTAATTAAACACTTACATTGGTCCATAAGCATTTCTGATGTAAATGCAATACTTGTGTTTCTGCAAAACTTCCCACCCCGCAAAACTGCTTACTGAAAATAACAAGACTGTGGTGGGCAGGGGGAGGTGGGTGGGCAGAAGTGGAGGATTATGGGCACACCACTCAAAAGAGTGACAGAAAAATATCTATTTCTGCTTTATTGACTATGCCAAAGCCTTTGACTGTGTCAATTACCACAAACTGTGGAAAATTCTGAAAAAGATTGGTATACCAGACCACCTGATCTGCCTCTTGAGAAATCTGTATGCAGGTCAGGAAATGCTCAAACTACTGCACAACTGCACTCATCTCACATGCTAGTAAAGTAATGCTCAAAATTCTCCAAGCCAGGCTTCAGCAATACATGAACCATGAACTTCCAGATGTTCAAGCTGGTTTTAGAAAAGGCAGAGGAACCAGAGATCAAATTGCCAACATCTGCTGGATCATGGAAAAAGGAAGAGAGTTCACAGAAAAACATCTATTTCTGCTTTATTGACTATGCCAAAGCTTTTGACTGTGTAGATCACAATAAACTGTGGAAAATTCTTCAAGAGATGGGAAAACCAGACCACCTGACCTGCCTCTTGAGAACCCTATATGCAGGTCAGGAAGCAACAGTTAGAACTGGACGTGGAACAACAGACTGGTTCCAAATAGGAAAATCAGTATGTCAAGGCTGTATATTGTCACCATGCTTATTTGACTTATATGCAGAGTTCATCATGAGAAACGCTAGGCTGGAAGAAGCACAAGCTGGAATCAAGATTGCCGGGAGAAATATCAATAACCTCAGATATGCAGATGACACCACCCTTATGGCAGAAAGTGAAGAAAGCCTCTTGATGAAAGTGAAAGAGGAGAGTGAAAAAGTTGGCCTAAAGCTTCAGAAAACGAAGATCATGGCATCTGGTCCCATCACTTCATGGCAAATAGATGGGGAAAGAGTGGAAACAGTGTCAGACTTTATTTTTTTTTAGGCTCCAAAATCACTGCAGATGGTGACTGCAGCCATGAAATTAAAAGATGCTTGCTCCTTGGAAGAAAAGTTATGACCAACCTAGATAGCATATTGAAAAGCAGAGACATTACTTTGCGAACAAAGGTCTGTCTAGTCAAGGCTATGGTTTTTCCAGTGGTCATGTATGGATGTGAGAGCTGGACTGTGAAGAAGGCTGAGCGCCAAAGAATTGATGCTTTTGAACTGTGGTGTTGGAGAAGACTCTTGAGAGTCCCTTGGACTGCAAGGAGATCCAACCTGTCCATTCTGAAGGAGATCAGCCCTGGGATTTCTTTGGAAGGAATGATGCTAAAGCTGAAACTCCAGTACTTTGGCCACCTCATGTGAAGGGTTGACTCATTGGAAAAGACTGTGATGCTGGGAGGGATTGGGGGCAGGAGGAGAAGGGGACGACAGAGGATGAGATGGCTGGATGGCATCACTGACTCGATGGACATGAGTCTGAGTGAACTCTGGGAGTTGGTGATGGACAGGGAGGCCTGGCGTGCTGCGATTCATGGGGTCGCAAAGAGTTGGACATGACTGAGTGACTGAACTGAACTGAACTGAACTGAAAATCACTGTAGATGGTGACTGCAGCCATGAAATTAAAAGATGCTTACTCCTTGGAAGGAAAGTTATGACCAAGCTGGACAGCATATTATAAAGCAGAGACATTACTTTGCCAACTATGGTCCATCTCATCAAGGCTATGGTTTTTCCAGTAGTCATGCATGGATGTGAGAGTTGGTATATAAGGAAAGCTGAGCACCAAAGCATTGATGGTTTTGAACTATGGTGTTGGAGAAGACTCTTGAGAGTCCCTTGGACTGCAAGGAGATCCAACCAGTCCATCCTAAAGAATATCAGTCCTGAATAAGCTTTGGAAGGACTGATGTTGAAGCTGAAACTCCAATAATTTGGCCACCTAATGCGAAGAGCTGACTCAGTTGAAAAGACCCTGATGCTGGGAAAGACTGAAGGTGGGAGTTAAGGGGACAAGAGAGGATGAGATGGTTGGATGGCATCACCAACTCAATGGACATGAGTTTGAGTAAACTCGTGAGTTGGTGATGGACAGGGAGGTGCTGGCATGCTGCACTCCATGAGGTCGCAAAGAGTCAGACACGACTGAGTGACTAAACTGAACTGATGGTGGGTGGGGGATTGGGGGGTGGGTGGGAGGAGGTGGACAATTATGGGCAGACCACTCAACAGTTATACAAGTTCTATAATCAGAATACTATCTAAAATAATAATAGTGTTAATAGTAATAGCATATTCAATCTCTACTGGTATTTGCATTCAGCAATTGGTTAGTCAATGCTTTACAGCCTTAAAACCCAGGCTCATGCTTCCTCCTACAGAATGTAGATCTTTACATGATTCATTTCCAATAGAGAGCAGATTCACCAAAATTCAAAATGACCTAGGGGACCTGCCCTAGCATACAGCCTTGCTCCTCTTCTTCCCTTCCTTCTTTCCACTCACTTACCCCCAACGCATACACAATTTATTTAAACACAGGAAAAGATGCACTCTATACTCTCAGCTTCCCCACATAACTAAAAACTGTGGGAAATGCAGCAGTTCTTAAAGCAACTAAGCCAGCCACTATCTTCCCTAAAGCAAGAGTCTTCTACAAGATTTTCAGCTTATATCTTAAAGTCTTCATGTACGGAAAAGGCTTTCTCTTTAGTTGTTAGGAGATTTTAAAATATGTGTAGTCTTTAGTTGAATGTTGTAGGAGAATAGATTGATCTGGGCATCTACTCTTCACAAGTTACAGACTCCACGCACAGAGTAGAATTCTTTTAACAAAAAGGCAGTTAGCTTGACCTCCCATCATGGGATGTTCTGGGCTCTTACTTAAGATCACTAAGCCGCGACCCTGGCATAAATCCAAGCCAGCACTCATTTAATACACGTGTTCTTGGAGCCAAGACATCTGTGTGTTATAATGACATGCAAGTTACAAAGGAGTGTTTATATTTCACTTTAGTATAATGCGAACACTTAGCTGTCACAAATCAGCTTTCTATAATGACTAGTTCTTACTTAAAGGATTTATTATATTTCCAATTAAAGTCCTTAGCAGTATACAACAAATATATGAGACCTGATTAAGCTGTTTATTACTGCAACTCCAGAAGTGCTATGAAGACAGTAGCTAAACATGTTGAAAAATTGGATAAACTTTTAAAAATCTTCATCATATAAAATAACTATCATATATTAATCAAACCACTTTCAAACAATTTATTTCATTTTTATCCCCTTGAATAATAGAGTCATTGTAGTCTAAAACTGACAATGAAAAAAAATTGGGGGCAGAAAAGAATGATCAGAAGCTATCGAGGGGCAGACTGGTTTGGATTTGAGGAGGCACCTCCCCAAGCCCCCATCCAAAGGCAGCAACAGCAGTGGCCATCTCTATTTCAGTGGTCCCGGTGAAACGCAGATACGCAAGGTTACATCCTGATCCAATGCATTGCACCATGATATTACCCTTCAAAAGGACCAGCTGAAATTCTGGCCAGGGTTGCCTTAGGGGGAAAGAAGAGGAGAGTTAATTATCTTTCAAACCGGAGGAGGTAATGCAAAAGGTCACTTCAGAGGTCAGAAGACCAACACAAACAGCTCATCAATTTAAACACCTTCTCTAATTTTTTAACTGCTTCTACTTTTGGTGAGCACAGTTTGAACTCTTTGTTTTGGTAACTCATAAACCTCTGCTGATGACTTCTTTTCTCAGGCATTTACTTTGTTGCCCTAACCTAGCCTCTAGTGAAATCACTTTTAAAAAGTTAAAATGCATGTTCCTATAGAAGAAGTCTGATGTTTTCTGTACCCCATTTTGGCTTGATTAAGAGGTCAGTGCTTGCTAACAGGACTATAAGAAAATGTCTTCAAAGTGAACTCCTTAAAGGTCAAAATGAAGAATCAACAGCTATTTTCAACATTTTTAAAATGACATAACATGCACATTTATGTATAATATGGGCTTCCAAAGTTGAGTAAAATATTGTCTCTTTGTAGCAATAAAGATTATTTCATACTGACCAAAAAATGTTTATATGTCATTCTATGTAGTATTAATAAAAATATATAAAAATGACTTAATATTCTTAAGAGATATTATGTAAAGCATGGAGCCCAAAGGTAAGGATAATATGTATGTATGCACACGTACTCAGTCATGTCCAACTCTCTGCAACCCATGCACTGAAGCCAGCCAGGCTCCTCTCCCCATGGAATTTTCCAGGCAATAATACTGGAATGGGTTGCCATTTCCTTCTCCAGGATAATCCATGGGATCCCAGAATGGAAGTGAGGGGCATGGAAGACAGGATGTCTGGATTTAAGAGAAATCAGTGACAAAACTAGTTCTCCACTAGCTGAGACTCAAAATATGCAGAGATGAAATTTTCCACTTTTCTTTTTATGAACCAGCAGATAAAATGGCAAGCAACTCTCATTTCCCATCTCCAACTTTTTATGAAACCAAAATCAAATAATTCTGGTGAACAGTTAGAGACTGAAAGGTTTGGTTATTAAGGCATTTGGCTGAAGACAAAGTCCAGTTTTACCAAAATCATACTCCAATTCATAAATTCTTGATAATACTGCCAGTTCTTCCACAAAGTGGTCATAATGTTTCACAGAAATGAGTATACGATCTACCCATTTACCCATATACAAGGTGTGACAATATAATAACGAGACCCATTTCATAAGCCAGTCATGAAAACCAATTCCATTAATTTTTCATACATGACATATAAGATGCCAAAAACACTTTATGTTTCCAACAGACTTCCTTAGTTTTCAAAGCTATTTCTTAGGAAAATTTTCTTTTTATTTCTGCCTATATTTACATAGTGTGAAAACTGGACAAGGACCAATTCAGGTGAAAGGAATTTATAACTCTAACCAGACCTAGGTTAACTATAGAAATCTGATAAACATCAAGCTAACCAGACAAATAGAAGTGATCACGCCATCTTTAATGCCTACCTTCTTTGAGGGACAATAACCCTCAAATTTGGTGTATATACACTGGAGCTTCCCATCGTTGCTGCTGATTTGTGCAGTGCTGATTACCTTTTCCTTCCCACCCAAGAGAAAGCAGTAATTGTTGAGATAAAAGTGGACTCATTTTGCTTTGAATCAACTGTAATACTTTAGCTTGTAATTTTTAAAAAGTTTTCTAAAATTATTAACTTTCACCCCTTCTAATTCCACCACAAATTTACTAATTTGGCAAAATGTTTTCAAATTACATCAAATACATGCCACTGATACTTTCTTAAATATGCATTTCAGTTTTTAAAAATTTGTATTTGTATTCTATATACATACAGCTTACACAACACAAACCATACTGTTCTTTTTCCAAGTTTTATATTACAGCTTGAATTACGCAAACTGCTGTCATCTTGATCTCTTTCTTGTTCTTTGACAAATGTAATACAATAATTAGTATCAAGGGCTTTTAGAACAACAGTTCATGGATTCAATTGTCAAACTGACTGAAAGTGAAATATTCTTAGAGGCATATGCCAGGGATGGTTGAAAACATTCCTATAATTAATGGGCAATTTTAAAGGGTTAAGGTGAGATAACAATTAAAGGAATGCCTTTAACAGATCTTAAACTTTCTAAGCTCTGCAAAAAATGAGTTGAAGTCCTCATAATGGATTCTTAGGAAACAAAACAAAATGTAATGAAATAAAACAAAATTCACTAAAGCGCACATTCAATTCAGTTCAGTTCAGTTCAGTCGCTCAGTCGTGTCCAACTTTTTATGACCCCATGAACTGCAGCACACCAGGCCTCCCTGTCTATCACTAACTCCCAGAGTCTACCCAAACCCATGTCCATCGAGTCAGTGATGTCATCCAATCATCTCATCCTCTGTCATCCCCTTCTCCTCCTGCCCTCAATCCCTCCCAGCATCAGGGTCCTATCAAATAAGTCAGCTCTTTGCATCAGGTGGCCAAAGTATTGGAGTTTCAGCTTCAACATCAGTCCTTCAAATGAATACCCAGGACTGATCTCCTTTAGGATGGACTGGTTGGATCTTCTTGCAGTCCAAGGGACTCTCAAGAGTCTTATCCAACACCACAGTTCAAAAGCATCAATTCTTTGGAGCTCAGCTTTCTTTAGAGTCTAACTCTCACATCCATACAGGACCAACGGAAAAACCATAGTCTTGACTAGATGGACCTTTGTTGGCAAAGTAATGTCTCTGCTTTTTAATATGCTGTCTAGGTTAGTCATAACTTTCCTTCCAAGGAGTAAGCATCTTTTAATTTCATGGCTGAAATCACCATCTGCAGTGATTTGGGAGCACAAAATTAAAGTCTGCCATTGTTCCACTGTTTCCCCATCTATGTGTCATGAAGTGATGGGACCAGATGCTATGATCTTCGATTTCTGAATGTTGAGCTTTAAGCCAACATTTTCACTCTCCTCTTTCACTTTCATCAAGAGGTTTTTTAGTTCCTCTTCACTTTCTGCCATAAGTGGTGTCATCTGCATATCTGAGGTTATTGATATTTCTCCCGGCAATCTTGATTCCAGCTTGTGCTTCTTCCAGCCTAGCGTTTCTCATGATGTACTCTGCATATAAGTTAAATAAACAGGGTGACAATATACAGCCTTGACGTACTCCTTTTCCTATTTGGAACCAGTCTGTTGTTCCATGTCCAGTTCTAACTGTTGCTTCCTGACCTGCATATAGGGTTCTCAAGAGGCAGGTCAGGTGGTCTGGTTTTCCCATCTCTTTCAGAATTTTCCACAGTTTATTGTGATCCACACAGTCAAAAGCTTTGGCATAGTCAATAAAGCAGAAATAGATGTTTTTCTGGAACTCTCTTGCTTTTTCCATGATCCAGCAGATGTTGGCAATTTGATCTCTGGTTCCTCTGCCTTTTCTAAAACCAGCTTGAACATCTGGAAGTTCATGGTTCATGTATTGCTGAAGCCTGGCTTGGAGAATTTTGAGCATTACTTTACTAGCGTGTGAGATGAGTGCAATTGTGTGTAGTTTGAGCATTCTTTGGCATTGTCTTTCTTTGGGATTGGAATGAAAACTGACCTTTTGCAGTCTTGTGGCCACTGCTGAGTTTTCCAAATTTGCTGGCATAATTGAGTGCAACACTTTGACAGCATCATCTTTTAGGATTTGAAATAGTCAACAGGAATTCCATCACCTCCACTAGCTTTGTTCATAGTGATGATTTCTAAGGCCCACTTGACTTCACATTCCAGGATGTCTGGCTGTAGGTGAGTGATCACACCATCATGATTATCTGGGTCGTAAAGATCTTTTTTGTACAGTTTTTCTGTATATTCTTGCCGACTCTTCTTAGTATCTTCTGCTTCTGTTGCTGCTGCTGCTGCTGCTAAGTCACTTTAGTCATGTTCGACTCTTCGCGACCCCATGGACTGCAGCCTACCAGGCTCCTCTGCCCATGGGATTTTCCAGTCAAGAGTATTGGAGTGGGTTGCCATTGCCTTCTCCATCTGCTTCTGTTAGATCTCTACCATTTCTGTCCTTTATTGAGCCCATCTTTGCATAAAATGTTCCCTTGGTATATCTAATTTTCTTGAAGAGATCTCTAGTCTTTCCCATTCTATTGTTTTCCTCTATTTCTTTGCATTGGTCACTGAGGAAGACTTTCTTATCTCTCCTTGCTATTCTTTGGAACTCTGTATTCAAATGAGTATACCCTTCCTTTTCTCCGTTGCTTTTCTCTTCCCTTCTTTTCACAGCTATTCATAAGACCTCCTCAGACAGCCATTTTGCTTTTTTGCATTTCTTTTTCTTGGGGATGGTCTTGATTCCTGAATCCTGTACAATGTCATGTACCTCCATCTATAGTTCATCAGGCACTCTGTCTATCAGATCTAGTCCCTTAAATCTATTTCTCACTTCCACTGTATAGTCATAAGGGATTTGATTTAGGTCATACATTAGTTCCAATTCAAAGGGAGAATAACCATGTGAATACTAACCTCCTGGGATAATAGTGATCTTAGATATATATATAAATGCAAAAAAAAATGTGGATGTTCGAGCATCAGGCTTTACTAACAAGAATACTCAAGATTCCAAAAGAATTGAAAGAAATATATATAATATTTTATGTAGTAATAATTCAAAATATCATTAAATGAATAATTATTGTTTCCACAGCTGCTGCTGCTGCTGCTGAGTCACTTCAGTCGTGTCCAACTCTGTGTGACTCCATAGACAGCAGCTCACCAGGCTCTTCCGTCCCTGGGATTCTACAAGCAAGAACACTGGAGTGGGTTGCCATTTCCTTCTCCAATGCATGAAAGTGAAAAGTGAAAGTGAAGTCGTATCTGACTCTTAGTGACCCCATGGACTGCAGCCTACCAGGCTCCTCCATTCATAGGATTTTCCAGGCAAGAGTACTGGAGTGGGGTGCCATTGCCTTCACTATGCCAAAGACTTTGACTGTGTGGATCACAACAAACTGGAAAATTCTGAAAGAGATGGGAATAGCAGACCACTTTACCTGCCTCCTGAGAAATCTGTATGCAGGTCAAGAAGCAATAGTTTGAACTGGGCATGGAACAACAGACTGGTTCCAAATTGGGAAAGGAGTACATCAAGGCTGTGTATTGTCACCCTGCTTATTTAACTTACATGCAGAGTATAATCATGTAAAATGCCAGGCTAGATGTAACACAAGCTGGAATCAAGATTCCAGAAGAAATATCAATAACCTCAGATATGCAGATGACGCCACACTTATGGCAGAAAGCGAAGAAAAACTAAAGAGGCTCTTGATGAAAGTGAAAGAGGAGAATTTAAAAGATGGCTTAAAACTCAGCATTCAGAAAAGTAAGATCATGGCATCTGGTCCCATCACTTCATGACAAGTAGATGGGGAAACAATGGAAACAGTGAGAGACTTTATTTTGGGGGGCACCAAAATCACTTCAGATGGCAACTGCAGCCATGAAATTAAAAGACGCTTACTCCTTGGAAGAAAAGCTATGACCAACCTAGACAACGTATTAAAAAGCAGAGGCATTACTTTGCCAACAAAGGTCCATCTAGTCAAAGCTATGGTTTTTCCAGTAGTCACATATGGATGTGAGAGCTGGACTATAAAGAAAGGTGAGTGCCAAAGAACTGATGCTTTTGAACTATGGTGTTGGAGAAGACTCTTGAGAGTCCCTTGAACTGCAAGAAGATCCAACCAGTCCATCCTAAAGGAAATCAGTCCTGAATAGTCATTGGAAGGACTGATGCTGAAGCTGAAACTCCAGTACTTTGGCCACTTGATGCAAAGAACTGACTCACTGGAAGAGACCCTGATGCTGGGAAAGATTGAAGGCAGAGGAGAAGGGGATGACCGAGGATGAGACTGCTGAATGGCATTACTGACTCAATGGACACGAGTCTGAGTAAGCTCTGGGAGTTGGTGATGTTAGGGACCTGGCATGCTGCAGTCCATGAGGTCACAAAGAGTTGGACATGACTCAGCAACTGAAGGACTGACTGATTATTTCCACAAGCTGTTACTGGGATTGTCATTTTATGAAAAGAAACATTAAAGCATTGTTACTCCATCCTAAATTCCTTGAAAATCAATCTGCTATCCTGCCTCAGTTTGTACCCTGCTCCATCTGAGTCCTTGTGCATATGAGTTTCCAGGAACTGAAAAGCCTTTCCCTTCTTTCTGGCCATCTACAGCTCATCCTTTCCTCAAAACAAAGCTCAAGAATCCACCAATTAGGGGCATTCCTGGATTAACTTCAACCCCAACACTCCTTGATGGTTCTTTAATTTTGTTTTCTATTAAAATTAGATGTTTTATATACCTATACTATGATTATAGGTACAACATCTGATTTTAATCTGTATCCACTTGATTATTGCTTTCATATCTTGTAATTTTTCCATTTAAACACTTTTGTTTTTATTATTGTTACAGCATAATTATATTCAAAAATACACAAATTTTAAGTGTTGAGTTCAATGAGTTTTAACAAACATTTACATCTGTATAACCAACACACTACTCAAGATATAGAACATTTCCATCACCCTAGAACTAAAAAGTTCCCTCATCCCCTTTTCCAGTTAATCCCGTTCCCTCCATAAAGCCAACCATTCTGATTTCTGTTCCTATGGATCACATCCATTTACTGAATTATAAGTTATGTCACTGTCATATTGGTATATGGCATTTCATAGTTCCTTTGATGCTGCATATATATTTTTACTGTTCAAATTTCATGTATGTCTCTGGCTCCCAAATTTTCATCCTTTAGAGTCAAGACTGCCTATTGATCTCCTGGTCTATCACACTGCTTATTTGAATAAAAGAGAAACTAACACAGAAGGTCACACTTCTTAATTAGGTAGCACAGAGAGCCTGGTCTTTGAGAACCATTCTAAACTACATAAAAATTAAGTCCTCAAATCTTAATCCCTATATTTCCATGGCAAGTAATACTGTCTCAGTCAATCTTCAACAGTCTTTCAAAGTAGGCAGGGGTCAGTGGAATTCTCAATTTATAGATAAGGAGAAGATTACAATAGTAATTGACTTGCTCAAAATCATCCTACAGATTAACTGGTGGCACCACCATTAGAACCTTTTTCTCATCCCACTAACTCAGGCAGTATATATACAAAGAAAGGGCCAACTTAAGTTCAAAATTCAATCACCTTGTTTATTCTTTGAAAATTCATATGTTGCTCACTTTTCTCAATCTCCAGCATAGTATTGAGTACTAGTAAATCCCAAAGATATTGCTGTACCCAAAGTTGTCTTCCTTCTTTTTCACGTAGGTAGACAAGACCCTCAGATTTGGATGGTTTTACTTTCTTTTACTTTATTGTACTTCTCTTTGAAACATCTTGGCTTCACATAAGGTTGGTTTACCTTATCTAAAGGTGAACTGATAGGTGTGGAATTTTGCCATATTCAAGAATTTCATGTTGATGTATGGCATAAACCAACACAATATTGTAAAACAATTATCCTTCAATTAAAAATAAATAAAAAAAAACTCTCCAATGACTCTTTTATATCTCTTAACATAATGCTTTGTAATTCAGAAGGTTTTTAGGTTCTTAAATACTTCTTTGGGAAGGAAATACTTAAGTCCTGGCAGCTTCTCTTTATTGATCTCAAATCCTTGAGCATGGCATCCAAAGACTGGAGGACAGCCCCCCCCAACTACGAAGTGTGGCCCACAACCCTGTATGTGCTACACAGTAGCCTCTCCACCAAAACCATCCTACATTTGAGTGATTTTTATGTGTTAAAAGGGATGCCCCCACCTGCAAACTATCTATGGATAATCTATCCTTTCTTTATGAAACAAAAGCCACTAAAAATAGGGATGAAAGTTAGTATGCTAAGGTATGAGCACACTGACATTATTAACACAGCCCCAAAAAAGGCCAAAAGACTGTTAAGCATCATTAAGAAGAACATTGACGGCATTAATATCTTCTATTTGTAAGGTACTATACAATTTGCAATACAGTTTAAAATCAGACTACAAAACTATGTAAGTTTAATTATTTGTATCCCTCAATGATAGAAATTGTGGCTTAGAGATTCTAAGAGTCTTTTCCAAGATTTGGTTCAGTCAGTTCAGCTGCTCAGTCATGTCCTACTCTTTGTAACCCCATGGACTGCAGCACGCCAGGCTTCCTTATCCATCACCAACTCCCAGAGCCTACTCAAACTCATGTCCATCGAGTTGGTGATGCCATCTAACCATCTCATCCTCTCTTGTCCCTTTCTCCTCCCACCTTCAATCTTTCCCAGCATCAGGGTCTTCTCCAATGAGTCAGCTCTTCACATCAGGTGGCCAAAGTATTGGAGTTTCAGCTTCATCATCAGTCCTTTCAGTGACTATTCAGGACTGATTTCCTTTAGGATGGACTCGTTGGATCTCCTTGCAGTCCAAAAGACTCTCAAGAGTCTTCTCCCACACCACAGTTCAAAAGCATCAATTCTTCAGCGCTCAGCTTTCTTTATAGTCCAGCTCTCACATCCATACATGACTACTGGAAAAACCATAGCTTTGACTAGATGGACCTTTTTAGGCAAAATCTCTGCTTTTTAATATGCTGTCTAGGTTGGTCATAGCCTTTCTTCCAAGGAGCAAGCATCTTTTAATTTCATGGTTGCAGTCACCATCTGCAGTGATTTTGGAGGCCCCAAAATAAAGTCTCTCACTGTTTCCATTGTTTCCCCATCTATTTGCCATGAAGTGATGGGACCAGATGCCACGATCTTAGTTTTCTGAATGTTGAGTTTTAAGCCAACTTTTTCACTCTCCTTTTTCACTTTCATCAAGAGGCTCTTTAGTTCTTCTTTGCTTTCTGTCATTTCTAAGTTTATGTGGCTAGAAAACTGCCATTTTAAAATTCTAATTCTTTTGCATCATACTACCAAAAACATTTTCTGATTTCATATTAAATTTCCCTGGTAAACCATGTAGTGTACTAGACAAGCATCTCCTGCAAAACTCTGACTGCTAAGGCTGACCTAATCTGTTTTGCCCACCTTGCAGCCAATTCCCTGTGTCCTATTTTAGATATCAGAGATGACTAGAGAGGGAGGTGTTCCCTTAAGAATCAATAAGAAGGAAGGAAAATGTTGTGGGTACTGCCTCACAGAGACAGAAATGTTTCAGTCTGGAATAATGAAGGCTAGGAAGGAGAATTAGAAATCAATGAAATCATGGTCAGCACAGGAAAAATAATAGTATTTTTCCCCAATAATATTGTAAAGGGCATTCTTTGAAACTCAGATAAGTTTGATATAAGCAAAACAGTAAGAGCTCACACAGTCACTCAAAAACCAAAACACTCCACTCCAGAGCACTCCAAGACAATGTTTTTACAAGAAATGAATGTATTTTTAATGAAACAAAAACATGTATGGCAGAGCAATATAGTGGTGGTAAGAAAAGGTGAAACTGATCTTTACAGCTAGCCCAGGGAAGACAACTAGGACCATGCCTAGCATGTCTCTCAAACCTGGCTGGCCCCAGGCTTTGTGAAAATGAAAGTGTTAGTTGCTCAGTCATTCTGACTTTTAAGTCCCATGGGCTGTAGCCAACCAGGTTCCTCTGGCCATGGAATTCTCCAGGCAAGAATACTGCAGTGGCTAGCCATTCTCTTCTTCAAGGGATCTTCGCAATCCAGGGATCAAACCCGGGTCTCCTGCATTGCAGGCATATTCTTTACTGTCTGAGCCACCAGGGATGACCCATGAAGTTTGCTCAACAATGTAGGGATTTTGGCTATTTGTAAATCAGCTCAAAGCTTGAAAGCTCTGTATTCATTCTTGGTAGCCTATCTACCAAAGCACCAGCAGAGCACTCCAAACTCTATAAGCACCCACTACATTTACAAATTAAGGTCAAAAGGGTCTTATTCACAAGCTTTAATCATCATAATTCAATGAACTGAATTACCCAACTAAAGTAGAGAATAGTAGTCAATTAGAAAATTTACTTCCTTTGGGAATGAATATCCTGTAATAATATCTGATTCCTAACTCATTCTCTAGGTTCATCTATAATAACCTTCCTGTTTTCCCATTCCATCCACACCTCTGTCTTAGACCCGCAGAAATAACAAATTGTATATAGGTCTCTAACTACAAAAATGCTATTTCATAACCCCACACCTTTCCTATACTAGACCACTTTTCCAAAACCAGCTTGAAAAGCGAAAGTGAAGTCACTCAGTCATGTCCGACTCTTTGTGACCCATGGACTGTAGCCTACCAGGCTCCTCCATCCATGGGATTTTCCAGGCAAGAGTACTGGAATGGGTTGCCATTTCCTTCCCCAGGAGATCTTCCCGACCAAGGGATTGAACCCAGGTCTCCCACATTGTAGGCAGATGCTTTACCATCTGAGCCACCAGGGAAGTCCAGCTTAAAGGGCACCTATTCCAAACAGCCCCTCCTTGATCTTCCCTCAGAAAATTAATTCTCTACTGTTCTCTTTCTCCCTTTCCTTTTAGTATGAAACAGCTAAAATATACACAGTGGTATAGGAAATAATATAGTAAACACTCAGCATTTAAAAGTCTTATATGACCCTATACTGTCATTGATTTTAAGAAATTAAACATTTTAGACACAAAATCCTTCTAGGCCTTGTTCCCATCATATTACCCTCTCTCTTCCATTAGAAGTAACCAGTACCCTGAATACAATGTTTGTATACTTCTACTATATCAGTTCAGTTCAGTTCAGTCGCTCAGCTGTGTCCGACTCTTTGCGACCCCATGGAACGCAGCACAACAGGCCTCCTTGTCCATCACCAACTCTCAGAGTTTACCCAAACTCATGTCTTCTACTATATATATGTATACCTAAACAATATATTCTGAATGTTTTTAAACTCTGACATCACACCACAGGCATTCCTCTATGTTAATTTCTCTCACCATTGTACTTTTGAAATTGTTTTAAATGCTGACATATGCAGTTAATTCATTTTAAGTGCTCTCCAAATGTTGTACCAATTTGTACTCCTACTACCAGTAGCATATGGTAAGTTCTCATGGCTCCATGTACTTGCCAATACTTCATCCGAACAGACATTTTAATTTTGTTTTCAGTTTGAAATGTGTGAAATGGAATTGCACTGTGGTTTTAGTTTACATTTCTTTGATTACTACCAAGGCCAAGCAATCCTTTTAGATACTTTTTGGCTGTTTACATTTCCTCTTTGGGAATGTTCCTCACATATCCACTGCCCATTTTCCAGAGGGCTTCTTTTTCTTATTTATATGTAGTCTTCTGGAGAAAGAAATGGCAACCCACTCCAGTATTCTTGCCTGGAGAATCCCATGGACAGAGGAGCCTGGCAAACTATGGTCCATGGGGTCACAAGAGTCTGACATGACTGAGCGATTACATAGTCTTTGTTGGTCGAATGAACTAAAACATTTTGTCTCAGTTTCATTTATCGTTTCTTTTGTTGTACAAAAGTTTTCTATTTTAACATTGTCAAATTTATCCATCTTCTAAGGATAGTTGTGCTTTTTATAGCTTCTTTAGGAAATTCTTACCTGTCCTGAGGTTATAAAGATATGCTTCTCTATTCTCTTGTAAAAGACATATCTTTCACATTTAGGTATTTAATTCACTTAGAATTTATTTTTGTTATTGGTATGAGTACGAGGTGAGGATCCAATTATATTATTTATATATATAATATAATAATATATAATTATATTAATTATATATAATAATATATATAATATATAATATAATATATATAATATATAAATTATATTAAATTTAAAATATATAAATCTACAAATTATATAATATATAATATATATTTTATATATTATATAATATATATATATATGGTATTTTAAAGACCAAACCACATAAAACTTTTACTGTGGCCCTTATCACAAGGTATTACAAAGTACTTTTCGTAATTTTGGCTTTTTGCCAGTGGATTCAAATTGCTAAAGGAGAGAGCCCATGTCTTTTTCATTTCTGTATTTTAGAACTTAACATCATTCCTAACAAAAATGAAGAATATATTATTTGTTAAAGTGCAAAAGCTGTTTCCAAAGATATACTAAAAATACATGAACACCATTATCTAAGAAGCTCTTACTTCTTGTGCTTAGTGATAGTCCTCAATATAATTCAATGTTTCTAACTAAGGAATTAATGTGAAATTTAAAAGAATTTTCCTAAAGAAACTGAAGTAAGTCTTACTGATATCACTCTAATGTTTTTCTGAAATTCAGTGATGAAAACTATAGTTTGACAAACATTCATGAATATCCATTAAAAATGCCCTGGAGCCCTGATCCAGTTCTTGGCTTTGTTCAATGAATACTTTAAAACCTCTGTTTGGAAGAAGAGTAGTATAGGGGCTGAGAGGTCAACTGCATGGCCTTTCCCAACAGGGCAATCCTTGCTCTGACTTTAAAGAACGCATTGCCAAGGCAAGTTTCAATTTACCCTAACTCAATTTATAACAGAGAGGACAGTGAATTGGGTGGTTTCTAATTATCCTTCTAGAAGAATTAAATATCTGAGATGGGCCTGAAGCTGACAAAACTGTGATAGAAAGAGAGATGGATTGCAGAAGGCTGATCCAACTGGCATTTTAAAGCAATGGGATGTTTCATTTATTTAATTTCTGATATTTTGTTGTTATTGGTGTTGGTGCTGTTTACAAAGACTGTATGCTTTCACTCTTATTTGGACTCTAGAAAACAAAACAAATGAACAAATATAGCAAAAAGAAATAAATTCACAGATACAGAGAACAAACTAGTGGTTGCCAGAACTGAGGAGGATAAGGGAAGGGGCAAAATAGGTGAAGGGGATTAACAGGTACAACTATCAGTTTCATAAAGTAAATAAGTCATAGGGATGTACCCAGCACAGGGAATATAATCAATAGTTTTATATAACTTTGAATGATATGTAATCTATAAAAATATTGTAGCACTATGTTGTATATCTAAAACTAATATTATGAACCAATTATACTTCAAATTTTTAAATAATAATTCCTGGCATTTTGAATCATCTATCAAAATTTCCTCATTCATGTACAAATATCACCATTGAAATTCATGTTTAATAAATCACATCACAGTTCTAAGTCAAGTAACACAAAAATAATCTTGGACTGCTAACACTTTATAACTTGAGCATTTTATGTAATATTTCATGTTTAAGTCATTTCAAGATCATTTGACCTCTAGGACATTTTTTCAGTAGTCAGGTATGGATGTGAGAGTTGGACCATAAAGAAAGCCGATGCTTTTCAACTGTGGTGTGGGAGAAGACTCTTAAGAGTCCCTTGGACTGCAAGGAAATCCAACAAGTCCATCCTAAAGGAAATCAGTCCTGAATAGTCATTGGAAGGACTGCTACTAAAGCTGAAGCTCCAGTACCCTGGCCACCCGATGTGAAGAACTGACTCATTGGAAAAGACCCTGATGCTGTAAAAGATAGAAGGCAGGAGGAGAAAGGGATGACAGAGGATGAGATGGTTGGTTGGCATCACTGACTTGACGGATATGAATTTGAGCAAGATCCAGGAGTTGGTGATGGACAGGAAAGCCTGGCATGCTGCAGTCCATGGGATCACAGAGTCAGACACAATAATGGATGATTTCCATTATCCATGGAAAATGGATATTTTACATTATCATTTGGAAAATATTTATCTAGCACTTATTTACAATGGGGACAATTTTAATGGGGACACTTAGGGATACCACTGAAGAAAAAGGCCCCCTCCCCTCAAACATCACAATACTGTTAACAAAACAGATATGTTATCAAGTGATTGCAATACAATGTCACAAATGCTATAGTCAAGGTAGATCTAAAAAGCTATAATGGCCAATAGTAGTTAACAGTGGATTGGAATATTAAATGAATAGACCTTAAATAAGCCCTTTGGTTTGGGCTTAAAAAAAAAACAGTATTTTTACTCATTATTTCCAGTATTGGAAGTGTGAGATTATAAATTATGTGATTACAAGTGTCGATTATACAAGCTTTAAGAAAATAACTTTCTGAGTAATGATCATCTGAACAATCAGTAATAATAACAAAGAAAAAAATTTAACCAGTGAGCATATTCCTTCAAATACACTATAACATCCTTATTTCATAAATGCAAAAATATGATCTAAGTGCACATCCAGTCATAGCAGTGGCCACACATTTTTATTATAGGGTTCCCACATCTCTAAGACTCAGGAAAGAGTTAAATAGCAAAAAGACAGTAGATGATGGCAAACCAATGATTCTTGCTTAAATCAAACAGTCCCAAATTGTAGTTGCTCTAGCCTCTGTGTAGCAACTGCTTGGAACTTAGGGGGCTGACTAGTCTTGAAACTCAATTTGCATGGCACTTTCCATAAAAAACTGTAAATGTTTTATTTCTCCATAACAAAGAATTGGAGAAGGCTACTGGAGGTCATGGGAGGGCTACACCACCTGTCAAGTGAACGCATTGGCCTCCACCTCTGGCCCCCAAAAATGCCCTGATAACTTGGCACAGAACCCTCGCTTCCATGTGATGAGCGGCCAAATCATACTAATAATTGAACACTTAGGTTTCTATATATCAGAACACAAGGGACCAAACACTCAGCATCACAAGAGAACACACTAAATCCTCTTGGAACCAATTTAATGATTTTCATGGAAAATATATCTCCATGATGATATGCACTGCTATTTTGTGAATAACATATTCATAATTACGATTCCCACAAACTAGACATATTAGTACCAACAGAGTGGCAAACACAGAAAGTTGTCAACCCACACACTAAGTTTGGCATTTAATTCAATATCTATTGATGAATCTCTATTGAATAAAAAGGGAAAAAAAGATTTTTGAAAGTATTATTCTTCTGAGTGTTACTTGCTGAATGCTTAATGGCTTAGTATCTTTTTTTTTTTCTTTTAATTTTATCAGGGTATAGTTGACTTACAATGTTGTGTTAGAGCAAAATGAGTCTATTAAACATATATATATATCCACTCTTTTTTAGATTCTTTTCCCATATAGGCCACTGCAGAGTATTGAATAGAAGTTTCTGTGCTATACAGTAGGTCCTTATTGGTTATCTATTTTATATATAGTAGGTGTGTATGTGTTAATGCCAATCTTCCAATTTTACCCTTCCCCCTCCCTTACTTCCTGGTAACCATAAGTTTGTTTTCTACATACGTAATTCTATTTCTGTTTTGTAGGTAAGTTCATTTGTAGCCTTTTTTTGGATTCCACATGTAAGTGACACTGTACAGTATTTGTCTTTCTCTGTCTGACTTATTTGTTCAGTATGACAATCTCTAGGTCTATCCATGGTTTAATACCTTTCAACAGAGTCCTTAGTCTAGACTTAACCGTCCACATATGTTACATAAAAGGACATGAAAAGCAAAAACTTCTATTAAAGATCTCCTATAAATGGGGCATTTCACTCATTATTCCCTCAAATATTCGAGGTAATGTCATCCCTCATTAATAGATGAGAAAAACTGGGGCTTAGAAAGTATCTAGAACTTGACAAGCATCATACAGCTAGTAAATGTTACAGAAAAAAAATTTAAGTTATTCCAAGTATCTTGATAATTCCAGTGCTTTCTTCCCTTCACCATCCATAAGAAGTCTACTAATATAGGACCTAAAGAGAGATATTCAAGCAGAAAGAGAAGTAAAAACGACCTTCCCAAAATGCAGTATTTGAATTATGCCCATGCATTGCAATTACTTTTTATCAGAAACAGTGTTCCCACCAGCTTGGGCAGAGGAATGCAAATCATTATTCATTTCACATAGTCTTTACAGAGGATGTGAGATTTCCTAATATTCTTCAAAATGTCCTGTGCTAGAAGTCTGAAAGTAGTAACAGAGTTACAACATTCTCATTAAAATATTTCCTTTGAACTTAGCGTTTTCTAGATACTTTATATGGTCAAAGCCACTTTTAATTTTAAATTCATACTGAATTATGTCATGACCATCACTGTACATTCTAAATTCCCATTACTTAAGACTGAATAAATTAATGAGCAGATACATTACTTCAAATGTAACCTGTTTTGATAGATTACCTAGACTTTCTACCAATTTAGACATATTTATAAATAAAAGACTAGATCACTAAATGGTTCTAGGAACTAGGTAAAAGCATGGGTAAAACACAATAAAAATTCAGTTATTATTCATGAAGCAAGACAATAGCTCTCACTTTTCCACAGCAGAACTACTGTTACCTATCTGAATGCTCAGACCCATGCCTTAATTCTGTTCATACATTTAACTACAGAATCTAACAACTTAAGTCATCAAAAATTACATGCTAAGGAAAGGCAGTCCACCAGGCAGCTTATAGCATTAGGAAGCTATCCGTTGAGTTGTTTTGATTATTTTAGCAATATACTGATATAATAATAATGTCCTAAGGTGTCTACTAAAGTGAATATGTTACTGAAAAGACAAAGCTATAAAATATTACACCAAAAATGATTTTAGCAATATAAATTAAAATAGAAAGATTATATTTTTTGATCAGAAGATAATGGTTCAGTGTTTGGGGAAGTTGTTTGGCAATATGTAACAAGAGCTCTTTAAATGTTTATATTCTTTGACCCAATAATTTCACATCTAGAAATCTATTCTAAGGAAATAATCAGAGATATGACCAAAGATTTATGAGCAATGATGTGCAGTACTACTTATAAAAAAAAAAGTGGAAAACTATGAATGCTTGAAAATTAATAATATTTGAAAATAATATGATTATAAATGCATCAAAAATTAAGTATTCCTGAATATTTACTACATATAATACTAAAGGAAAAGTCAGTATTCAAAACTTTATATACAACATAAACCTAACTTTTATTTGTGTGTTTTCTGCTTTTGAGTTTTTGTTTGTCTCCTTTTGGCTGTACCATGTAGCATGTGAGATCTTAGTTCTCCGACCAGGAATCGAACCCATGCCCCTACAATGGAAGTGCAGAGTCTTAGCCACAGGACCACCAAAGAAGTCCAATATGAACTTAAAAAAAAAAAGAAAAGTAGAAGGCAAGGCACCTGATCAAGGTGCCTAGTCACCTTAAGGTGACTAGGGTGATCAAATTATAGACGACTATTTTCCTTCTTAATGTTCCCAAATCTTCCACATTTGGTACAATAATTACTTGTAAGCTAAAAAATTATTTTAGAAGGCACATTTACAACAGCCTCATCTTAGCTTCTTATATCACTCTAATTGGCACCAACAAAATAAAATGGTCTACTATATAAAAGAAGTCTCTTCTATGAATATGAAGCAAATGCAAAATTGGACAAGCTGATCCAGAGAGCTCTTGACATAATTGTATCTCTTTAGACTGAATACTAATGCTGACTGCACTAATGGAATGAAACCAGATGGCATGAATAATACATTACTACAATCAGTGCTACAGTGTTACAAGATGACGGAAAATAAATACTCAGTAAAAACAGAAGAAATTTCAAATGCAAGTACTGTATAACAATCCATCTAATATCTCTGCTGGATTAGGTTATAAGAGAATTGATGCGACTCTGCCAAAGGAATGCAAAATCGATAACAACTGTTGCTATCTCACTGCCAAATTGTGTTCTACCAGTGATGTATCAGAAGAAAGACATTACACAGATGACTGTCACTGAAGGTAAATTATTGATTAACATACATGTGTTTTCATGTAACTATTACTACCCATCAATAAAAAACTTGTCTTGATGCTAGGAAATGCAAAATTTTAATTGTCTATCTCTGTAATTAGTGTAATATTATATGCTATGTGTTGTTTTTTTTTTAAAAGAACAGGAATAAAACAGAAAAGTGTTAACTGTAGCACACATTATCCACATTCCTAAGACAAGGATCTTCTAACATGTAGCACTGCAAGAAATGATTCCCAGTTTTCAGTCTCCTTGCTTAAATGGCTAGGTGATTGATGAAACAAGCTTCAAGGAATCCATAAACCCTCTCTTATTCACATGCATGTCAGTTCCTCTTCAGCTGAATTATAGTATGGGTCAGTGCCTTAAGAGAGTGAAGGAAAGAGGATACTAGCAGCTAAATGGCTCCTTAACTCTAAAATCCTATAGGGAAACTCGTAGAGCATAATATTCCACATGTCATACAAATGGGGGGAAATCTCTTGGAAAAAAATGATTTTTAGGTTTATCATAAAAATTTGCTTAGATATTAACTCTCCTACAGACCTAATTTTTGAATTATATAATTTTTACTTCAAGTCATCCTCTATTCTGAATAATAAACAAATTTTATTTTCCAAGAGCACTTTTCTGCTAAAACAAGACAGAAATAAAACAAAGCTAACTTAGTTTAATACTTTAGCATAATGGCCAAAAAGAACGCCTTGAATCTGAGGATATCAGCTATTTTTTCATGGAAGCTTCTAGGTTTATCATAAAAGAAACTAAGATTTATAAAAACACAATCATAATGGAATTACACAGCAAAATAAAGGATTTTTAGAATAAGAAAAAAATCCTGACACAACTGTTGGACAAACTGGAATGAGTTTCTTGGGAATATTATAAAATATTTTTCTTTGGTTATCTTTACAAGAACAAATATAAGGAGCTTCCTGATTGACACACTAACCAGCACACAGTACTTGCTTGCTCTTTTCTCTATTTCCACATTAATTCTCTTGAGAGCACACAAAAATGCCCAGTTACATACCAGTGCAAACCAAAAATATCTGTCAACAATCGACCAGCAGCAGGAGTAATTTCTACTAACCACGTGATTGGCTCTGAACAGGAAAACCAGGTTAGGCAGAGAGAGTTGGATCTTCAAAAACTATTTCCACCAAAATTCAGATCTCTCTCTTGCATATGTGGGTTTAGCTATGCAAAACTCTAAAGACCACCATGGTCTGACCAGCTTATAAATAACAACTAAATATTAGGAAAACTGTATGCTGTTAAATGTTGTTATTTGGCAAGTAAAATTACTCTCCGAGACAGCTACTGGACAACTGTGTCAAAAAAAAAAAAATGTAAATTATAGAGTATTTGTAAAAATATAAAAATAATAATGGCAAGCACCCATTGGTCAACAGTCTACCATCCAGGTACTATGCTATGAACTCTAGATAAAATTTAACTACTCTACTCTTTTTAGTAAACCTGAAAGTAAGTATTAATAGTCTCATTTTACAGTAGCATAACATGAGTCTCAAGATTATTAAATAAGTGGCAGGGTCCTAATAAAGGTCCAGCTGCCTCCTAAGTCTTTGATATTTTCACCAAGCCACATGGCATCAGCACTACACTTAAACGTGTGTGTTGGCAAAGCTGTACTCAACGACAAATTCATAGCCTTAAATGCTTTCAGTTTTCTAAACAAATTAAAATAAACAATGCAAGCTTTCAAGTAAGAAGTTTGAAAAAGGAACAAAGAAGTTTGAAAAGGAACAGAGTAGGCAGGAAAAGGGGGATTAAGATATTCAAAGCACAATGAAATTAGAATAAGTTCGATAAATAAATAATAGAAACTGTTCTGGTTGAATTTTTTAAAATCCCAAGGCAAAACTACTCAAAAAAAAGTGGAGAGGTGATGATAACACAAAAGTAAGAGAGAAAAAAAATAGAGATACAGTGACAAATAAGGGTAGCATTTTAGGGAAAAAGAGGAGGAATACACACATACCAATGGAGTCCAAAAGATTTCCTGGTGGCTCAGATGGAAGATCCACCCTTAATGCAGGAAACCCAGGTTCAGTACCTGGATCAGGAAGATTCCCCTGGAGAAGGGAATGGCTACCCACTCCAGCATTCTTGCCTAGGAAATTCCATGGACAGATGGAGCCTGGCGGGCTATAGTCCACGGGGTCACATAGAGTCAGACACAACTGATTGACCCTTTCACTTTCTCTTTCAATGGATTCCAAAATATACTTCTAATGTTCTAAGGAAAGTTAATAGATGCTCCACCAAAAATGAAAAGGCATTTGGCATCTAAATGTAGGAAATGCTAGGCTAAACAATGTGAACAAGTTATTTCTAGTATTTCTCTTAGTCTTTAACATGCTAAAGTATATACGGTTAATCTCCAAAAGATTTGATAGTGGGATCATTCCACACAATACTCTTTCAAAAAATACTCCAGTATAGACACACAAAATGTAAATATTTACAAAGCTAATCTAACACTGATATAAAAAAATCGAACGAGTAGTGCCATAGAGAAAAGTCAATTGAAAACCACTGTAATACCCTGTAGAGGGTAATTAAACAATTGTGTATAAGCCACCATAAGAAAATTACCGCAATTATTATAGATCTGTATAAATACTATTCTCCCTTTGTTTTAACTCCCACTGCAAATGATGTCAAGAAAAGCAAAGTTGAAGTGTTTTATCCTTTGTGAGTTGACACTGGGAGGACAAGATAGTGTTGCAATTTTCCATGCTCAGCTGGGTTTCATTTAGATGAGGAATGTGGACCCTATAAAGCCAAGTCAATCACGTTCCTCAGTTTGTGGGGGTGGAAGAAAAAAGAGGAACATACTTCTCTCCTGTTTTGTTTTAAAAATGTCATAAATATTCCTCCTACTAATTTCTGGAGACCCATAAAACACTGAGGTGTGAGAAAAGGATGTGCAGTAATCCATTTTATCTATACTGGAACTGTCAATAAGGGTGGGTCTACCTTGGCAATAAAACTCTTTTAAAAGCACACTAAAATACTTAAAACTATTTGAATTCAACATATTGACTCAATGGGAGTTAATGCCATAGAATCACAACTGTCAAAAATCAGTAGTTCAAATATGACCGTCTATCCTGGAACTTAGCTTGAGTGTTTTATTTGCACATGACTGAGTGACTGCACACCTGCTTTTCCATGACAGTATGAGCTTATTCCTATTGTCCTGGTGCAATTATTAATATTGCCCCTCTTTCCTCTCCAAAATGTCTAGTTTGGATTTTAACTATTCACCTTAAGCTCAAGTCATACAGTGCAGTTGTTTTCATAAAACCTTTAATCAAGGATTGAGGGGATGACCTGATATTGAAGTCATAAATGCATATCTGCATTCAGATCACTGCTCTGCTAATTACATGACCTAGGATATTTTCCTCTCTGGTCCTTCATTCCTTAGAATAAAATATGATAATAATAGTAACTATTTCAGGGTCATTCTGAGAATTAAGTAAGAAAATATCCTATACTATATGCTATTATATAGTATAATATACTATTAGCATAGTAGCTAGAGTTTAAGAAGGTTTCTATAAATGCTAGCTATGAATATTACAACAACCACCTCAGAGCCCTAAGTTTTTTCTTGAATATAATAATAGCAAAATTCTTAGTAACATGGACTATTGCATTAAAAATAAACACATGGAAAGTGCCTAGCAGAGTGCCAAGTATACAATACCTAGTCAATAAATGTGTATTTCTTAGATCTAAAAGATTTTCTCAAATCTAAAAGCTGCATTACTAGTGATCCACCACCACTTTGTATTTTATTTTATAAATAGAGATTCTACACCTGGAAAAATAAAGCACAAAAAAGAACAGTAGCAAAATATAATTTATGTCTAGAAAATACAGCCTAAAATGAAAACAATAGGAACTGAGATTGTCTCAGAGGAGCAAAACTGCAAGGAGATTCAATATTCCAGAATGTTTGGAAGGTCCTTGCACTTCGGAGACATATGTTGCTGAATCTTTCTTTTTTTTTTCCATTCTTTATAGCTTTCCCCCAGCATTCCATCCCATCCCACCCTAGTGTACTCAGCCAGAAGTAGACTCATTTGCCTCCAAGGACATATGTCAGCATTTCCTAACTGTCAAGAATTGTGAAGGGTCTAAGATTTTACCCTACTTGCAAGCTAACAAGTTAATCAGTCATAGTTTTATGGATGCTTGCAGAAGATTCAAAAAGCAAAGAATTTTATTACTTATAGCAATCACAAGAGCCAGAATTCAGCATTTGTCCTAGTTCCTGGAGCCCTAATTCCCATCATGCAAAAAGAACGAAGGCAACATCTACATAAGTTGTGGGTTGGGTTACAGAAAAAGAACCAAGCGCTTAGGGAAACCAAATATTTTATAATGGGCAGCAATTTTGCCTGGAAGAGATGACGATCTTTACTACACTAGACAAAACACACACAAGCACACACACCTGTGCTTCACTCTAGATGGAGATATTATCTCTATCTTCCAAGACTATTCCCTGTAAAGATTTAAAAATATATTCTTAAAAAGGCAGTGCAGAGCAAAGACAGCCAATGCCCCAGTGCACCATAAGACGTGCACAAGTACAATGCAGCATACAGAACTGTCTCCGACACCAAGCAGGCCCTCGTGGAATGCGTCCCCCTTCTCCCACACACACTGTTCTGTGCTTACCTAAATTAGGAAAATATTCAACACTTTTTTTTTAAAGTTTCTTTAGAGCAGAACTTCTCAGAGCCTTTAATAACCCAGTGTGGCTTAGTGAACTCCCAACAGGAGGATACAGAATGCAGTGTTTTAAAACCCATTTTTCACAAAACACCTATTAATATCTCCCAAAGGAATATTCTTTGGATCACAGTTTGGGAAATCTGGGGAGAGTTTATACCACGTGCCCAATATCATCATTCTCTCTTATACAAGGTTAGCTAATATTTTCCCTTTTATTTCCGAAAATCCCAAATCCACAGGGAAGTGTTTACATAAAGAAATGCCTTTCAAAAGAATTAAATGATTGAAAGCAAAAAAAGTTGCAGAGGCCCTCTGTGCAAAAGAATCCTTAAAAATAATTGGGACAATGTAGGCAAAGTACTTAACACTAGCTGGCACACAGTAAGTGCTCAAAAAATAGCAGCTATTAGAAGTATTGGCCATTTCTATCATGGTACATTTACAGAACCCTCTTTGTTATAACACACTGAATTCCTATTATAAGTAAGCTGGTGTGGCTGTAGTAACATCGGGTCATGACTAGCGATTTTTCCCTTCTAATTCTACCGTACACTTTCCTACATGCAATGTTTCCATTCTCCTCATGCCAATATTTTACTCCACAAACTGGACCTTATAATCCTCTAGGTTTATTTAAGTCTAAATTTGATAAATGTTACTCAAAGCCAGTCTTCCTTTTTGCTTTCTTTTAAGGTTAAAAAAAAAAAATAGATCCTCGTTTGTTGAGAACTGATTCAAAGTTTCTGTGTTTGTACTTTCTTTAGTTTTTTTCTCTCTTAACAGGGCTTCCACCAAAAGGGCAAGCTGGATCTTATGAACAAGTGGCAAAAGACACTGCTTTAGTTTATGAAGCTCAGCACCAAAATAGAACACGGAGAGGCCTGCTTGGTTTTTCAAAGCAAAGGCGATGTCAAAGTTAGCTTGACTAGGTCCCAAATGAGGTTTTTTAACTCCCTGCTTCTTCTATCAATAGTTCCTCTCATGACAGAATCTCCTTTTTTTTCTGAGCCTTTTGAGGAGAGAAGACCATTTCCCCAAGACACCCATCACCTGACCAAACCATGTTTCAAAAATGTGCATGTTTGAATTGTCATCATGCTTTGGATTAATTAATGATAAACCACTAGATAAAGGTCTAGGAAGACTTAACAGATGGATCTAAAACCAGTCTCTAAGTTTAGACATGGGGTAAGGAAGGGAGGAGAACTTCTCCAATTATACCAAAATGGTAGATAACAAAATGACATGCAAATCAAAATAATCCAGGGCTCTCCTCTGCATTCACAGTATGTTAGAATGTCCTTACATAGGTGCTCTTTCTCCTTGTTGCTCAAGCTCTCGTCTGTAAACTACACATAATTTTCACAGCTTAGACAGTAATGAACACATACTTATTAATTGTATACCAAATAAATTATAAGCAATTTTTAAAAATTTTATCCTAACATTCTGATGAATATCCACTTGTACATCTGTTACTCTCGGAGTGAGCAAATCTCCAAGTCAAGTCATTAAAAGGAACTCCAATTACTCTGGCTTCATAATCTTTCTTGAATAGCTGCTAAGCAGGAAAGTACATTTCCATTTCCAAAATTCAAAAAACAAATCTTGTACTTCGATAGTGTGAAGAAGAAACTCCCAAGTAACAAACTTCATGAAAATGGTAGTCTACATATTAAAATTTCTTACAAAGTTGTATTAAAATCTCTGCTTAAATCTTACTACATGTACTATTTGTAGATATTTTAAATACCTGTTTCCAACAATTCAAACTTTTAAAAAGGTTAATTCTGAAGAATTCTCTTACTAGTGTAGTTCTCACAAGTTACAAGGGAGAAAAGTTGCCAGGCATTTTCCTGGACTTTGCATCAGAATCACCAGGGAACCTTAAAAAAAAAAAAAAAATTCCTTCTCCCGTGAAATTCAGTGAATCTAGGGTGGGGAATCTGTACTATTAAATGTTCCCCTTTAGATTCAACCTAAGGCAAATTTTATAACTACTAAAGGATAGAGGTTGTACTTTTCAAGCAACATCTGGCTGGCAGCAGAAAACTGCTTTGGAAAAGGGGTGGGTTCTCTCTTTTATAAGAATAGAGAGCAGACTTTTCCCTATTCTTTTGAAATGATAAGCCAAGAAGTTTTCTTCTGCTCCTCCGTAAATCACCTTGCTATATAACCACTTGTTCTTCAAGCACGGAGTCAAAAGATAGAATTTTAAAAATAATATATAAACATGGTGTATGTTCATATGTGTATTTCTTTAACTACAAGGTGATAAGACAATATCATCAGGTAAAGTCAAGCACTTCCTAGGTGGTGCTGGTGATAAAGAACCCACCTGCCAATGCAGGAGACAAAAGAGATGCAGTTCCATCCCTGGGTCAGAAAGATGCCCCGGAGGAGGAAATGGCAACCCACTCCAGTATTCTTGGCTGAAGAAGCCCTATGGACAGAGGAGCCTGGTGGTCTACAGTCCCTGGGATTGCAAAGAGTCAGACACGAAAGAAGCGACTTAACACAAAGTCAAGTCAGAGAAAGACTGTGCAGTTGTAAGCAAAAAATGCTACTTGGTAACTGAAAAGTCAAAGAATGTATTCTAAGTTTTGTAAATTTTACTTAACTTTCTATTTTATTTGCTCTCATTCAAAAAGGAATAAAGAAAATGAAAGAAAGTGAAGTTGCTCAGTCGTGTCCGACTCTTTGAGACTCCATGGACTGTAGCCTACCAGGCTCCTCCATCCATGGAATTTTCCAGGCAAGAATACTGGACTGGGTTGCCTTTTCCTTCTCTAGGAGATCTTCCTGACCCAGGGTTTGAACCTGGGTCTCCCACATTGTAGGTAGACGCTTTACCGTCTGAGCCACCAGAGAAGCAGTCCTTTGAAGTTTTCCAACAGAGAAAACACGTTATTGTTCAGACATGTAGTTTAAACCAAGCTGTGACTGCCCTCTGGTGGCCGCTTACCCCCATCACAGATTTTTAGGGAGGCTTACAGAGGTTTGTTGTTATTGTTTTTAATTTTTACTAGAGTATAGAATCCACCTGTAATGCAGGAGACACAGGAGATATGAGTTCGATTCCTGGGTTGGGAAGATTCCCTAGAGGATGGTAGAGTAACCCACTCCGGTATTCTTGCCTGTAGAATCGCACGGACAGAGGAGGCTGGTGGGCTACACTCCATAGCGTTGTGAAGAGTAGGACACAGCTGAAGCGACCGAGCATGCACATTTACAATGTCGTGTTAGCTTCTGCTGTACAGCAAAAGTGAATCTGGCATACATATACATATATAAACTCTTTCTCCAGACTCTTTTCCCATATAGGCCATTCCAGAGAATTAAACTTTGTTCCCTGTGCTATACAATAGGTCTTTATTAGTTATCTATTTTATATATAGTAGTGTGTGTATGAGTGTGTATATGTCATTCCCAAGCTTCCACTCTATGCCTTCCTCCTCCCTTACTCCCTGATAACATGTTTGTTTTCTAATCTGTAACTCTACCTCTGTTTTGTAGATAAGTTCATTTTGTACCTTTGTTTAGATTCCACATATAAGTGACATCACGGTATTTGTCCTTCTCTCTCTGACTTACTTTACTCAGTATGAGAATCTCTAGGTCCATCCATGTTGCTGCAAATGGCATGATTTCATTCTTTTTTAGGGGCTGAGTAATATTTCATTGTATAAATATACCACACCTTCTTTATCCATTCCTCTGTTGATGGACATTTAGACTGCTTCCATGTGCTGGCTACTGTAAGTAATGCTGCAATGAATACAGAGGTGATGTATCTTCAAATTATGGTTATCTGCAGATATATGCCCAGGAGTAGAATTGCTGGATCACATGGTAGCTCTATTTTTAGTTTTTTAAGGGCTTTTCATACTGTTCTCCATAGTGGCTTACATTTAGCGAGGCTTACATCTTAAAAGACAACTTCAAGTTTCACCATTAAAGTAAAATAGAAACTAAAGTTAGTTTCTAAATGTCCTGATATACTCATTCTTATAAATATCTCTATCCCTTTAATTTATCTCCTGGGACATCTACAATTTTTGAAGTTTACTTTGAACTTTGATGCTAAAACAATACAAGATATTTTTATGTTTTACTATCTATGATTGTATATCCTTTACATACCATAAAAAAGACCCCCTCAATCTTAGCTCCTATTAACTTCCGGAGGCAAGGTGTGCCCAACCAAGGGCCCTGACTCTTCATGCCTCCTGCAATGGGTCCCTACAGGCCCGGGACTGCTCCTGCCCCCAGCAGCAGAGACAGGCGTTCTCCGCTAAGTCCTTGGCCTCTCAGCAAGTGGTCTGGCTATAGTTGCCTACTTTGTTGATCTTCTTGCTTCTGAATCAACAAGTGTCCAGATCCCAGGCACTCATGACGACCACTGCCCCAGCCTGTTGAGGAAGTGGTACTCATTTCAGATGGGAGGGTCCTTGACCTGAATCACTTCAAGTCCTCTGAGTCAGCATTCCTTCAGGAACATTTATATGCCAGACACAATTCCAATGGGTGTGTTCATATGCCAACTAAATAGTATTTATCATTTACATTAAAAAAAAAACTTGGTACCTCTTTTTCTTTGTGGAAAGCCAAGTATAATTTTTTATTCTTCTTTTTTTATTATCGTGTTGTGAACACAAGGTATTATTATTGTTGTTATTAAGTAGGACAATCAAAATTAACAGAATTTTTGGTAGACAGAAAGCAAGAAAAGTTGACCTTCTATTTTCCTACGTAAGTAATATTTTTTAAATTATCAAATTTAAAGTATTATCACTAAGTAATCACATTCTGGTAAAAAATATCACTCTAAAAGTGGGTTAGAAGTTAAATAGAGAAGTTTCTTAAAGTAAATCACCAACAGAAAGAAAAATCAGCTAATCTGCGATGGTAAATATTTATTCCTTGTGGCACACATCAAATATACAGTGGTTTGCAGCAGAATAATATTTATTCACAAAGTGAAATGAATGACTTACATGTTGCTGTGAAACAGTGTGCCACATTTTTTCAAAAGGTGAAAACATACCATACAACTGTTATTGAAACTAGCTGCTAGAGTAACTTGTTAAAATGCTGTAATAGCTATAATTACATACATTGACATGGAACATATGAATGATTTATTTTTACATGGAAAAAAGCACTTTCCAAACAGTATGTACCTTATGATCCCGTCTTAAAATATTTCTATCTTTTTCTTTATGTTTATTCACAATAGAAAGCATTCACAAATCTGGAAGGATATGTACTAAATTAAATTTAAAATATTTTTTTCTTTCTGGGCAATGGGATTAGGGTAATTTTTATTTTTATTTCCTTCTTTTTAGTTGTCTATATTTTCTGACAAAGAACTCTCGTATGTAGTACTTGTGGCTTTTTTAAAAGTTATATTTAAAAGACAAGAAAGTAAAAAATAGACCACACTAACTTTTGTGTTATCCTGGGCTATCACCATGTCCCTTCCTCAAGAAAGATCAGCACTGCTGAGTAAATTAAAGAAAATTTTACTTGCTTGAGGCCTACTCCAAAGGATGGGGGACAGAAACACTATTCTAGGATCTCTACAATTTCTTTTCATCATTTTTTGAATTTTAAATTCCTCTATGTCTCCACATTCCAGACTGACTAAGGAAAGACAAGAGTATATTTTGCAACAACTGGCTTTTGCTGCACTCTGCTGGAACATTCTCTGATGTTCTGCACAAAGTGATCAATAAAGAATGCTTCAGTCTTTGCCACATCTGGTTAAAATGTTCTCAGGGAGATTTACACATTTTTATGGATAAATGAGCATATTCTTTAACTAATAAAAGGGAGGGATATAGTTTACAAACATACACACCATGGATCACCATGTTCACATATTAACAAATGACTATACATAGTTATTATGGATGTTAGAGGTAATATTTTTAAATGTTTATTTTGTACCCCCCTGAGAGACAGATCTGTTCTTACCTCTTCTAAGCAAATTCAGAGATCTATCTTCAATCTTTTAAATTCCCTGGATGTACCTAACAGGACTCACATTTTATAGAATCATTACATTAAAAAAAAAAAAAAAAGACCAAATTAAGCAGTTTTGCAGATTGTTGGAAAATAGTCAAATGACTTACACCTGCTTTAAGTACCAACCCCTCAGTCCTCACTCTTTTACCCCTTCCCCCAAAGCACACCTGCAGTCAACATATAGACTCTTTCAGTCAACATGAAGCTCTTTCGGTGAAGAGTAAATCAATTTGTGTTGGCCCAAGACTCCACAAAAGAGTGTCTAGAGAGGCCCTCGGTAACACAGATGCAATGGAAAAGAATTGTGGCCGGCTTGTTTCAACAATCTTCCAACGGCAGGGAGGAAAAACTTTCACCTTAGCCCTATCTTGGGAGTTGCAAACACAGATGTTGGCAAGAATCCCAGCATACACAAAATACTTCTCAATTTTTACTAATACCTGCTAAAATTATGTTTTGGCCTCTTTGCCTGGAAAGAAAAGTCTGGAATAACCCCATCTTTTGACTTCATAATCTGTATAAATCTCTTGAAGAGAGTTCACAGAGAAAGTTTGTATGGAACATTTCTTCTGGAAAAAAAAAAAAGCAGTGGCCTCCACAGGGTCACCTTCCTCTCTGTGGACTCCTCTACTGCACTACCAAATTAGAGTGAGGAAATTCAGGAGTCCATGGCCACAGAACAAAGTGTGGAGTGCCTCAGCTTGGACCCCTGCTTAACCTCCTAACAGTATCCTCAGAAGCCGAGCGTGTACTAGTGTCCCCGTGTGTGCAGTAGTAGGCTCAGACCTCAAGGCCAAAACAGCCAGTCTCATTTTGCAAAATGACCTGCTATGTAACAACTGTATTGCACAGCAAACACCACCAGCCTGGCCAAGGGAAAGGAGCCCACATTGACTAGGTACTTAGAAGAGCCAGGCCCTAAATCAGCCCTTCCAATCCATTACCTCAGGAAATTCACTCAATGTTCCTGAAATGCCCCCATTTTACAGAAGACGAAACCGAGGCTCAGAGAGCAAGCTTCAACAATCTGCCTGTAGTCACACAGGAGGTTAATAATGAAGTCAGGGTTGAAACCTATATCTGTCTCTGACCCCAAAATCTATTTTAAGTCCAGTGAACTATCTCAGAGACCTCAGTTCTTTCCCCATCTTAGTTGGAGGATTCTGGGCAAGTCAATGAATCTTTGGGGCTTCTTTTTATTCTTTTGTGAAATGAGGTAACTGAACCCAATTTCTAAAATTCTATGATACTCCAAAAATCCATTGTTCTTCAGACTAGCTCATATCTTTCTCTGCTAGTCCACCACCACACCTCACCTTTTTTTTTTTTCTTTTTGTTTTCTGATGTGACATAAAGATATAAATTCTCACGGCTAAAAAAATCCAAGGTAGTCTTAAGAGCTTCATAAGTCAGACACTCTCTACTGCTGAGTATAGTTGGCAATTGTCACTAACGTTCTCTCTGAATCTGGTTGTGTTTAACGGTGAATGTGTGTGCTCAGCTGCTCAGTCATGTCCAACTCTTTGTAAATCCATGGACTGTAACTGGCGAGGCTCCTCTGTCTGTGGAATTCTCCATGCAAGAATACTGGAGTGGGTTGCCATTCCCTTCTCCAGGGGATCTTCTGGACCTAGGGATTGAATCCAGACCTCCTGCATTGCAGGTGGATTCTTTACCATCGGAGCCACCAGGGAAGACCAAGCCCATGTATACTGGCTATCAAATAAAAGTAGGCCAAATAAAGCATCAAGAGCTACTAAAATATTTAGCATGGTTTCAGGAAATTTCAATCCTTAAAATTATTTTTCACTTATTCACTATAAGTTAGAAAGAAAATTACCTAACACCTTTGAGTCAAATAATTAAGTTTATTTTTGCCATACCACCATTAGGATCTGGTTTCACTTTTTTGCTGCATTGTAACCTCTAAGCATATTTATACAAGGGGACAATGAATTAAAATGGAAAGTTATTACATTTTAAAAGTAAATGCTTTAATATTTTAAATGGAAATAGGTTCTCCATTTCCATCAATTGTTTAATCAATTGGCCTTACCCAAGCATAGTTATCTCAAAAAGAATGCAAGTAATGCTTTTTAAAGTCTATCTTCCTCAATAAAATGTACATTTTATTTCCTTACTGATGTGCAATTTTAATTAAAACTCCAAGTTCACATTTTGCTTTTTAAATGATAGATATTTTCATTAACTAACAAAATAGTTAACCCATTGCCACAATCCTCCTGAAATGTGTGTGATGAAGAATAATTAAGGTAGCAAGGGCAAAAGGTTACCTAAGACTTTACTATGGTGTGAGCTTAAATTATAGGCTTTAAACAAGATGTAAGGACCAATGCACATGAAAAAAAAAGTGCAATTTTAATGGAATGCAGAACAAATTAACTTTTTAACATGTAATAATACCCAATTGCATAATGGGATTTTGTTAAGTGCTCAGGGAGCAGAAAATAAAAGTAACACTGCAAGGTATGCTTGTTAACCACTTTAAGCTAAAGCCATCATTGGCCTACTAAATGCTGTAGTAAATGGACACATTGTGACATGAAAGACTGGATACTGCCATCTGACTGGCATGTTTTGTGTGTCGTTTCTTTTTAAAGGCAGGAGAACGATCAAAACCCTTTAAGGAATTTTGTTAGCAATTTCTCAGAATCTGTTAACCACACTTCCCTAGGCTGGGACAGGCTTCTTTGCAAGGTTACCTTCTCTCCTATTAAGTCAACCAGGAAGGTGGCTACAAGATGCTCTAAACCCAGCTCTCTCCACAGGGGCAGAGCCACCACAACATTCCAGTCCGGACCAAGGGAGCTTGCAGTTCAATCTGAGCCTCTTGCTTGTAAAGCAAAAACTACAGGGCACAGGGGGAGCTTTTGTTTTCATCCAATTAACTGACCAAAAATGGTTTATACTGTGAAGAGACCCCCATGACCTAGCCCCAGAGCTTGACAACAGAGAAATGAATACACACCCAAGTTTAAGAATTACACTGCAAGAAATCATCATGCCACACTGACCACACAGTCTATCTCTCCAGGGAGAGGGTCAATGACATGATCAGTTCTTACTCCTCATTATTAGGGCTGAAAATATATTCATCGTCCTTCTGCTGGTCACATTTGTAATCAAAACCTGCTTAAGCATACAGAGAGCCAATAGCATGTAACTCTCAAGAAGACTAAGAGCTAATCATAAATTTCCTCCAAAGATGTCAGGGGCTATATTCATTAATTCACTCTATATACTCTGAGGCACCTATCATATGCCAGGCAATATACTTGATAGTGAACAAGATAGATATGGTCCCTGTCCATATCTGTAGTCCCTGTCCTATGCCCACAGGACCTAAAACCTAGTAGCTGCACACACTGCCACAGATAGTCTCAAATCAGGCTTCAGCTTTGGTAAATAGCAAAGTGCCCAAACTCAGAATTTGAACAAGACAGGTCAGTAGAAAAACCTTTTCCATCTCTCATTATATGCTCTCTTTTTTTGTGCTGAAATGCTTTGGTGAAGTTTCTAAAAACCTGGCTGAATGAAAGACTGGCCGGCCACTGGAAAGAGAAAATGGTACCAAGATACTAAGATTTCATTATCTAAAGGCTGAAAGTCAAATATCACTCTGATAAGCCAAAAAAATCTCCTTCATATATTCAGGCATATATTAAAACATTCTTAACTTCATGTCTCTAACAAACTCTGCTAAACAGTTATGGAAACTTTTGCCTTAGAGCCCAAATAAAACCTCAGAATCCTTATCAATTCAGCATTTTAGGCAGCTATCACCATGGAATTGGCATAGGAGATGAAAATTATTTGCTAGTGCAATCTTAGATTAAAAGAATTTCAACACCCAATGGAAAGGTGGACTAGATGACTAAGGTCTGTTGCAATGCCATGAATCTAAGAATATGAAATTCTAAAACTGGGATGTATCCAACTAAAATTAATTACAACATTCCTAAAATGTGTTTATTAGTAGGGAATTTAAACCCACAGAAGGAATTTCCCCAGTGAGATAATACTATAAATTGTGTTTATTTCACAAACCAGTCCTCAAAAGATTCTTCTAGCCCATCATGTGCCAAAATGGAACTGAACCAGTATACACTTGAAATTAAAAATGAGTACAAAATAACAGACCTATGGGTGGCAGGGAGGGGAGGGGGAGGTTAGTATACTATTCTCAATAAAGTTTAAAAGTTTTGTGGACTGGACCCAGGATCTAACAACTACAGAAACTGTCAAAACGTGGTGTCTGTTACAGCTGTTGGGGCGCATGTCTCACCTCCCACACTAGACTAGAAACTCAAGGACAGCAACCATTTCTAACATTTTTTGAGTCCCTCCCCAACTCCCCTGCCCAGTGTCCCTAATAAATATTAAGCAACTGTAGACAAATGACAGATTTGCTTCAAAGGAAACCTAGAAGCACCAAGGAAGCAAACGCCCCTGCTCTTTTCTATTCAGATAAAAGGAAAAGGGATAATGGGGTGTCGGTGTGGTTTTTTTGTTTGGGGAGTATTTTTTGTTTTTTTTTTCTCACTAAAAGGATATAATTGGCCACCTCCTCCACTGTCTCTGACTGATTTGAAATGGCCATTTACACCTATTAAATGCTAATAAGGTATGAGTTTGGGTACACAGAAAACCCCACCAGACTGTAAGCTCCATGACAGTGGAAAACATGACTATCTTGTGAACTCCTGAGGTCTTGATGACTAGAAAGGTGACTTTGTACACATCAGGCATTCAAGTGACATTCGCTGAGTAAAGGAATGACTATAATGTTCAGGCAATATCTTTTAACAGGCACCTGGGATCTGTACTAATCTGTATAGTGTTTTCAACCCTAAAGTATATATAATTTCTCAGTCTACCATCCATTTTTCCAATTTTTACAAATGTAGGCAAAAAAAAAAATTCCTTTTCAAGTTTATAACATGAAAAAAAAAGTCAGCACAAACTTGATGATAAATGGTAACAGACCCTCTGTTTCAGTGTCAGGAAACTGTAACACCACTGGCGAAGGTTACCAAGCATGAAGAGAACAGCCAGACGGGCATCACGGGCAAGCGCAAGCCAGTGTGGCTAGGACTTCTGATTTTTCAAGAGAAATCAAAAGTCAATTTTTTATATGTAAAGTTTCATGGCTTTTAATTTTGGCAACTAATAAATGTGTCAATGAAAAACACTATGTGAGCCAATTTTAATGTCTGATCAAGGAGACAAGTATGATTTATTCCTAAGTTGTTCCTTCCGAAACGCAACAGAGAGAGAGGAAAGTGAGAGCGAGCACTCTGCTTCCTTGGGAGTTTTCAAGCAAAACTACAAAGGCTGTAAATCAGGGATGCAATGAGCAGGAGGCTAAACAGGCAGCTCCAAATGCCCCCTCTAACTTGGAAAAACCTGAATAACTAGGGCAATGCTTTCAACCTTTCAAAAAATTGAAACCCTAAGTGAAGCCCAATACCTAGAAAATAAAAGATAAAACTGAGGTAATCCGGAATGAAGGCTGACCTCTCACCCTTTATCTTGATTGCCCACTGAGATGTTAGGGTCCCACGGAAACCATTTCGGAAAACAAGTGACTGTGGTGGTGGGCTTCTTGGGGTAAGAGGAAGGGAGACAAAGTTTAAGGCTAAATCTGGGACCGGGAAAGACTTAGAGTTAGAATTTGAAGTAAAAATATGTTCTGTAAAATGTTCCATTAAAAAGTGCTATGGGTAAGCGCCAAGAGCAGGAGGAAATCTAGTCGTAATACAAACTGAGAACCATAGTTACTCCCATATTCTCTGAGTTCAGAAAGCACATGTAATAGAAGATATCACCATGAGGCCCAGACACAAGCTAGATGAAACCACTGAGAAACTGAGAATTGGCTGGGAGTTCTGTACTTTAATCTCCACATCCAACATCAGACATGAAAGAAGAATCAGCACATTCTAAATGTTAACAGAGATCAGGACCAAGCCCTCACAATACCACAAACTCAAACTAAAATTAAAAGACACCATTTTCATCTATAAAATTGGCAAAAATTCTTTTTGTTTTTTTTTCATGTTATTTCCCAATGTTGACAGAGATGCCGAGAAGTAAATTTTCTTATGTGCTGCTGAACAGAGAGTAAACTGATAACAGCATTTCTGAAGGAAAGTGTATATTAGAAGCTTTTACAAATACACATGAACCTTGGCCCAGCAATTCCACAGGCAGAAATTTATCCTCAGGAAATGACCATGAATACATCAAATTTTACCCTCAAAGGTATTCACTGCAGCATTATTTATAGAAAAAAGGTCATCAAAGCAACCAAATAATCCAACACTAGAAAACTGGTTAAATGAAATTCTGACATATCCACATTATGTAGCATCGAATAAGATGTTATAATAATATTTATAATGACAAGAAAAATAAATGGCCACCTGATGCCAAAAGCCAACTCATTAGAAAAGACCCTGATGCTGGGAAAGACTGAAAGCAGGTGAAGAAGGGGATGACAGAGGACGAGATGATTGGACGGCATCACTGACTCAATAGACATGGGTTTGAGCAAGTTTTGGTAGATGGTGAAGGACAGACAGGGAAGCCTGGTGTGCTGCAGTCCAAGGGGTTGCAAAGATTCGTACACGACTAAGAGACTGAACAACAACAACAAATGACATGAAAAATAATCCAAAGATGAAATTGAGGTGAAAAAAATAGGACTACAAACATATCTTTTATATAATGACCCCAATTTTTTAAATTATACACACACGTATACATACAAAGAGAAAGAAGAATACAGAGAATTACGAGCATTTTTCATTTTCATTTTTGTATGTTGCATTTGCTTGAATTTTATGAATTTTCTATATTGATAATATTAAATGTATTTTTAAAAAAAAATTTTAAGTACACAAAATGAAAGTATTTGATTGTTCTGAAAGAATCTTTTGTAAAAATTTTCTTTTTCCATATAATTTGAACTCATTTCACTATATAATCCACTCAGAAGTCAATCATTGTTTACCACCCTTTATAGTCATTTCCCCTTTTTTCTCCTGTATATTTGTAGGTCTGAAGCAGTCAAAGAAATTGCTACTAATTTATCTAAATCCCCAAATAAAATAAGACTGCAGAGGCACTCACATGCTGCCTCCTTCTCAGTCTACTCTTTTTTGGAAGCTGAGTTTTTGTTTGGTTTGGTTTTTTAATTCATCATAAGCAAGGGGTCAATGGCTGACCCCTACCTTTAGCTATTCATGCTAAAGTATTCCACAGTTGCTTCCATATACAACTCTTTCCATATACAGCTGGGCTGGGTGGTCTTCTAAGACAGGACAACGTGGACACATTCTTTTGGCAATTCCCTGTAAGGCACTCTGCAAACAATGATGTTAATATACAGTCCAGTGAAGGTGTTGTCAGGGAATGATTTAAAAATCACCCCTGTACTTTCTCAGAGCAGGCAATGGCACCCCACTCCAGTACTCTTGCCTGGAGAATCCCACGGACGGAGGAGCCTGGTAGGCTGCAGTCCATGGGGTCGCGAAGAGTCGGACACAACTGAGCGACTTCACTTTCACTTTTCACTTTCATGCACTGGAGAAGGAAATGGCAACCCATGCCAGTGTTCTTGCCTGGAGAATCCCAGGGACAGGGGAGCCTGGTGGGCTGCCGTCTATGGGGTTGCACAGAGTCGGACACGACTGAAGCGACTTAGCAGCTTGTACTTTCTCTGCTTCTGGTGGCACTGTCAACTCATAAAATTAACAATGATCTGGTCATTTCACTAAAAGTCCTTAAAAGTTCCTGTTCTTGACCTGGTAATTACTATTGTGGACATCTATCTTAAGAAAAGAAACTTTTATTAAGAAACAAAGTGATGTTCAATACAAAATATTAAACTCAACCAAAGTCTTAATAAGATCATGGTTAAGTAAATCATCATTCATGGTTCCATACAGTTTCCACTTTGACAAACCTGAAAGTTATAATGGCTGAGAACAGAAGCGAGCCTATAAGGTTTCTCAGGGATTCAAGAATTGTAAGAATACCTGGTTTTTCACACACTTACTATTGAAACATATTTTAGCTGGACCAGTACTTGATTGGACCATTTAACTCATAACCTAATGTTGATTGTAAGGAGTCAGAAAAACTAACTCAGCAAAAAATGAATTGATTCTTTTTCTAGGTCCCAATAATTACCTAACATTCCACATTCAGCGTAGTTCAGTTCAGTTCAGTCGAGCAGTCATGTCCAACTCTTTGAGACCCCATGAATCGCACACGCCAGGCCTCCCTGTCCATCACCATCTCCCGGAGTTCACTCAGACTCATGTCCATCAAGTAGGTGATGCCATCCAGCCATCTCATCCTCTATCATCCCCTTTTCCTCCTGCCCCCAATCCCTCCCAGAATCACAGTTTTTTCCAACGAGTCAACTCTTCGCATGAGGTGGCCAAAGTATTGGAGTTTCAGCTTTAGCATCATTCCTTCCAAAGAACAACCAGGGCTGACCTCCTTTAGGATGGACTGGATCTCCTTACAGTCCAAGGGACTCTCAAGTCTTCTCCAACACCACAGTTCAAAAGCATCAATTCTTCGGCGCTCAGCTTTCTTCCCAATCCAACTCTCACATCCATACATGCTCACTGGAAAAACCATAGCCTTGACTAGATGGACCTTTGCTGGCAAAGTAATGTCTCTGCTTTTCAATATGCTATCTAGGTTGGTCATAACTTCCCTTCCAAGGAGTAAGCATCTTTTAATTTCATGGCTGCAGTCACCATCTGCAGTGATTTTGGAGCCCCCCAAAATAAAGTCTGACACTGTTTCCACTGTTTCCCCATCTATTTCCCATGAAGTGATGGGACCAGATACCATGATCTTCGTTCTCTGAATGTTGAGCTTTAAGCCAACTTTTTCACTCTCCTCTTTCACTTTCATCAAGAGGCTTTTTAGTACCTCTTCACTTTCTGCCATCAGGGTGGTGTCATCTGCATATCTGAGGTTATTGATATTTCTCCCAGCAATCTTGATTCCAGCTTGTGCTTCTTCCAGCCCAGCGTTTCTCATGATATTGCACAGAAGTTAAATAAGCAGGGTGACGATATACAGCCTTGACATACTCCTTTTCCTAATTGGAACCAGTCTGTTGTTCCATGTCCAGTTCTAACTGTTGCTCCATGACCTGCATATAGGGTTCTCAAGAGGCAGGTCAGGTGGTCTGGTATTCCCATCTCTCGAAGAATTTTCCACAGTTTATTGTGATCCACACATTCCACATTAAATAATATCAAAGATTTCAGTCACCAGCTTTCAGAATTTTATGGAAGAAAAATTTTTTTAAAAAAAAGAAAAACAAAATTCAAGGAGAGTATTATCAAACAAGAAACCAAATTTTGGACAGATAAAGTACCTCATCTGAACCTATGATGCAGGCTCATGAAAAAATATGTTTAAAAGAGAACTGTAAACCTAACTGGGATATAAATATAATTTACCTCAAATGATATACAGCATAAATCTTTCAGACACTTGCAAGTTAACACTAGAAAGATGATGGAACCTGTTCTTATTTCAAGATGGTAATTGCTTCTTAAGCACAAAGGGATCATAAAAATGCCATAGTGACAAAACAGAGAGTCCCGAAACAACTCAATGGTTAACACAATCATAGCAAAGGAGGATTAATAGCATTGCCTGTAGTACCTGCAATGCTGTTCAACTCCAGGAGTGGGAATGATAAACGTAGGTCTAAAATATACAAGTTATAAAGTGCATATGTGTGCTCAGTCACTCAGGCGTGTCTGAGTCTTTTTGTGAGTCCATGGACTGTAACCTACCAGACTCCTCTGCCTATGGGGATTCTCCAGGCAAGAACACTAGAGTGTGTTGCCATGCCCTTCTCCAGGGGATCTGCTCAACCCCAGGATCAATCGCAGGTCTCCCACATTGCAGGCAGATTCTGTACTAACGGAGCCACCAGGGAAACCCTAAGTGCATATCTTTTTAGCTAAATAATATTCTGGACCCAGAAAAATTATTGGCAGAGACAGAGGCATGTCTTAAGAAGCTCTGTGAAGAAAGGCAAACTGCCCTGAAGGCAGGACCATTAAATTCACCAAATATGTACTGAGTACCTACTACATGCCATCCTAGGGTCTGTGTTAGGTAATGGGGCATAGTATTGAACAATGTTCGGTCTGGCCATTCATTCTACTCTGAAGACAAACTAAAAACAGACAGAAAATTTCCTTCAGCTGAAAGGTACAGTAATCATCTGCTAGAATAAAAACTACAGGGAAGCATGGCTTTAAATTTATTCTAAATAAGATGGGTCACAGAACAAAAAACACATTAGAATAATGTTAGAATAGAATATTGTTGAGCTGTATAGCTCCTATTAATCTTAATATCTATTAAGATAATTTCATCATTTTCATAATATACTTTAATTAAAAGCTATGTATAATGCATCTGCTCATATTTTACTTGAGGCACCATTTAACTTTTCAAATATTAAAGTGAATTAATCTTCAATGGCAAAAGACTAGACCAAGAGGCAATATTAGTCTATCACTATAATTATCATCAATATAAATATATCAGGCCCCTCATGGTTATATGATGTTGATGTGATTAGGCACTCAGTCGTGCCCACTCTTGCAACTCCATGGACTTTAGCCTGCCAAACTCCTCTGTCCATGGGATTTCTCAGGCAAGAATACTGAAGTGGGTTGCCATTTCCTTCTCCAGGGGATCTTCCCAACTCAGGGATCGAACCCAGGTCACCTGAATTGCAGGTGGATTCTTTACCAGCTAAGTCACTGGGGAAGCCCAAAACTGAGCAGAAATACACACACAGAGACAGAAGCATGCTCAGTTGTGACTGACTCTTTGCAACCCTATGGACTGTAGCCTGCCAGGCTCCTCTGTCTGTGGGATTCTCCAGGCAAGATTACTAGAGTGGGTTGCTATGCCCTCCTCCAGGGGATCTTCCCGACCCAAGGATCAAACTCCTGTCTCCTGTGTCTCCTGCATTGTAGGCAGATTCCTTACCTGTTGAGCCACCAAGGAAGCCCTCATGATAATAAACCATATCATAAACACCTTTATACAACTCTTTCAATCACAAACAAACCTGTAAATAGTAGTTGTTCAATAACTATTGACACAATAATCCCTTAAACTGAATCTCTTAATCTCTGAATTTTAATGGTCAAATAGGCTACACTTTCTAAGAAATTTTTAACTACTTATAAATACTTTGACACAACACAGTAAACATTTATATATCGAATAATGCTTCTGAGAATCAAGAATCACCAGAAAACACATTTCCTAGGCTGAATCTAAAGGAGCTAACTTGAGCACACATCTAAGAAGAGCACACATGAAAAGCAGTAAGAAACACACCACTTTGTGTTATTTCTTGACATCTGATCAAAATCTAAGTTTAATTTTAAATGTATAGTGAAAAAGAATAAATTGTTTTATTTCAAGAAGACAGTTTCACTAAGTTGAAAAACTAGTTTCCATGGAACACAAGATTTCATGTCATTAGTGAACCAAACAATAAGATTTGTGGACAAGCAGCAGTGTTGAAACCTTGTCAAGAAATATTTTAAATATTAAAAAACTATGTCAACCCTGTTCTGTTCATGACTAAACTTGATGACTAAACTTGATACAATCAAGAAAAATTAGTTTCGGATGTGGGATACTTCAGGGATTTAAAGCAGTTTGTTAAATAGGAAGCTAAATCCAATTACTTCTCTGAAGATTTGGCATCTTCAACCAAAAACCAATATTCCAATTAACATTAGACAAATATCCAAGCTTATCCACATGTTCCAGGCATCCTTTCTGGCTAACAAGTAGGCTGCATTTCTGTATTTAATTATTCCCTTATGTATACATAGGGCCTTCATTATACTAGAGGTATATAAAGCAGATTTTTTTAAAAAAAGGAAAAATTTAAATTCTTCTGTGGTCTGCTGATACATGTGCACAATCTAAATTTAACTTCTTATATAATTTTATCTTCTTTCCTAAATTAAAAACATGCCAACACAAGTCTTTTTTAAAATATGTGATGTTTCAAACTACCTAAATGATACTGTCAGAGGCAATCTCTAAATCACTTCACTCTACCCAAAAGTTACAAACAAAAAACAGTTTCATCACCAAACAAAAAACAGTTTCATCACCAAATATTGCCTTTAGCTTGCCTGGAGTTTAAAACCAATTCAGATATTCTAAGCCAGATTATTTATCTACATGGATCCATTAACTTCAAGGGAAATATTCTAAGCATGGGTGGCTTCAAAAAGAAAAGATTTAATTAATTTCAAATCAGTAGAAGCTCTTCATAAGTGGAAGAAGAAATTCCCAAAAGTGAGAAACTTGGTTAGCACGGCATATATATCAATCACTCTAGGATGTTTTAACTTAATCTATCTTGTATCAAATAAATAAATTTCAAGTTTTATATTAACGATATGTTACTCAACATGGCATCTTTTTATATGGCTAGGACTATTTAGAGCAATTGATATGTATTTATCCAGAAACACAACATCATTCTGGAAATAGAGGTGCATCACATGGTGTCTAACTTTAGAAATTGCTTTCATTTTATTTTTGAAGCGGGAAAATCTTTGTAACAAACTAAAAGAATGTATGTATGCATATAAAAACACGGGAAGGCATGTACATTCAGTACAATATAAGCTACCTAGATGTCAATTTTCCAGTAATGTCATCCATCCAAAGCAGTAAGAATTATAAGCAGGTGGAGAAAGTATGGGGAGAACACACCTGAACTCTTAAAATGGATTCATAAATAAAGCTCATGCCCTAAAACAAATTCACATAAACCATGGACAAGAACTTTAGGCCCTGTTTAGTACTCACTACTACTACTACTACTACTACTACTACTACTACTACTACGTCGCTTCAGTCGTGTCTGACTCTGTGTGACCCCATAGATGGCAGCCCACCAGGCTCCCCCATCCCTGGGATTCTCCAGGCAAGAACACTGGAGTGAGTTGCCATTTCCTTTTCCAATGCAGGAAAGTGAAAAGTGAAAGTAAAGTTGCTCAGTCGTATCCAACTCTTAGCAACCCCATGGACTGCAGCCTACCAGGCTCCTCCATCCATGGGATTTTCCAGGCAAGAGTACTGGAGTGGGTTGCCATTGCCTTCTCTGATTAGTACTCACTAGTCTTAACTATGTGTCAGACAAACAAACTTGGTGATCTGTTTGCCAAATTCCAATCCCAAAAAAGAAAATGCCAAAGAATGCTCAAACTACTGCACAATTGCACTCATCTCACACGCTAGTAAAGTAATGCTCAAAATTCTCCAAGCCAGGCTTCTGCAATATGTGAACCATGAATTTCCAGATGTTTAAGCTGGTTGTAGAAAAGGCAGAGGAACCAGAGATCAAATTGTCAACATCCACTGGATCATCAAAAAAGCAAGAGAGTTCCAGAAAAACATCTATTTCTGCTTTATTGACTATGCCAAAGCCTTTGACTGTGTGGATCACAATAAACTGTGGAAAATTCTGAAAGAGATGGGAATACCAGACCTGCCTCTCGAGAAACCTATATTCAGGTCAGGAAGCAACTCCAGGCAAGAACGCTTGAGTGGGTTGCCATTTCCTTCTCCAATGCAGGAAAGTGAAAAGTGAAAGGGAAGTCGCTCAGTCGTGTCTGACTCTTCGAGACCCCATGGACCACAGCCTACCAGGCTCCTCCATCCATGGGATTTGCCAGGCAAGAGTACTGGAGTGGGTTGCCATTGCCTTCTCGAACAATGGACCAGTTTTTCGTAAAGGCATTAACCCAAGAAATGAAAAGAGAAAAAAAAAATGTTCTGAGAAAAAAAAAATCTGAACTTAAAAAAGCAACTCAATTTCAGTTTGCAAATCCAAAATTAAGACAGACAAAATATTTTCATCATTATGAGAAAAATGAGTTTCTGTGAAACGACATAAATGCTAATGCTCAACTTGAACATGCTTTTAGACTCATAATTAACAATTTGACCAACATCAGCACAAAACCAAAGGAAATTTTTCTACAAGTGTAAGCTTAATCATGAAACAAAGATCAAGACTGTCAGATAAAGCAATTAATGTTTTCTGAGTTTTAAATTCTTATTTTGACAAAGATAACTTTTAAATATTAAATTTTGTGACTTGAAAAAAAAAAGAACTGGACATGGAACAACAGACTGGTTCCAAATAGGAAAAGGAGTACATCAAGGCTGTATATTGTCACCCTGCTTATTTAACCTCTATGCAGAGTACATCATGAGAAATGCTGGGCTGGAAGAAGCACAGGCTGGAATTAAGATTGCCGGGAGAAATATCAATAACCTCAGATATGCAGATGACACCACCCTTATGGCAGAAAGTGAAGAGGAACTAAAAAGCCTCTTGATGAAAGTGAAAGTGGAGAGTGAAAAAGTTGGCTTAAAGCTCAGCATTCAGAAAACGAAGATCATGGCATCTGGTTCCATCACTTCATGGCAAAGAGATGGGGAAACAGTGGCAGACTTTATTTTGGGGGGCTACAAAATCACTGCAGATGGTGATTGCAGCCATGAAATTAAAAGACGCTTACTCCTTGGAAGGAGAGTTATGACCAACCTAGATAGAGTATTCAAAAGCAGAGACATTACTTTGCCAACAAAGGTCCATCTAGTCAAGGCTATGGTTTTTCCAGTGGTCACATATGGATGTGAGAGTTGGACTGTGAAGAAAGCTGAGTGCCGAAGAATTGATGCTTTTGAACTGTGGTGTTGGAGAAGACTCTTGAGAGTCCTTTGGACTGCAAGGAGATCCAACCAGTCCATCCTAAAGGAGATCAGCCCTGGGTGTTCTTTGGAAGGAATGATGCTACAGCTGAAACTCCAATACTTTGGCCACCTCATGCTAAGAGTTGACTCATTGGAAAAGACCCTGATGCTGGGAGGGGTTGGGGCAGAAGGAGAAGGGGACGACAGAGGATGAGATGGCTGGATGGCATCACCAACTCGATGGACATGAGTTTGGGTGAACTCCAGGAGTTGGTGATGGACAGGGAGGCCTGGCGTGCTGCAATTCACGGGGTCACAAAGAGTCGGACACGACTGAGCGACTTAACTGAACTGAACTGAAACCTCTAGAGTCAGTAAATTAGGAGTCAACAGGGCTATTACAATCAGGAAAACAAAGAAAACTGAAAATCTGATAGAAAGCAAGTCAAATTATATGTATTTTAAAAGTAGACAAAAGAATTTTAAACAGCACTTTTGTCTAGACTGTTCACTGGAGGAACAAACAGTACTTAATAGAACTTAAGTGTTGGAGGACCACCAGGCTCGGTCCTCAGATCTGTTTTCTGCTCTATCCTCAGGGCTCAAACAACAAACAAGTGGTGTGTGCAATCAATACATCAACAAGTAGAAACTACCTCCGGTTAATTTTTATCAGTCCTTTCCTCACAGTTCTAACATATAGTTTTATACATAAGTAAACATCAGAAAGTTCCATAAGAGAAATCATATAGACCACAAGTAGTCAGCTCAAGGAGATTGCTAAGAGAAATGAGAGAGGTGACTGACCAGGGTGAGACAGGATTTTATGCAAATAAGCTTTGAGCCATGAATCTCAAGTGACAGCATGAACAGAGACAATGTTCTGATGTTGGTTTCCCAAAGAAAAGGAATGACTGTAACCAGGGACTTGTAGGCATAGGAGATAAATCAGTTGAGATGATCAGTACTGGAATTCATGTCCTAAAGAGCCCAAGGAACATGAAAATAAATTGAAGATTAATCCTTGCAAAGTGAGAGGAAGCATTCTGGCTGTAGCTAATGCAGACTGAAATAGAGCCCACTTAGACTATCTGCCTTTATAACTAACTAAAGAAGCCTCTCTTCTTTAACATCTACAAGTCTATCTGGCAAACATTCATGCAGTACTCGTCCCAGTAGGTCACTGTTTTGTGCACTGGTAGGTAAGTAAAAAAACTATACCAGTCATCCAAGAGCTCATAGATCATCAGGAGAAAAGAAGCAAAAACTCAAGCAATTATGGTGTCAGGCAGAAAAATGTAAGTAGATGTTACATCAGAGGATTAATCGTAGTGTTCCTGAAGTTTAAAGGAAGGAGAGACCACAGATAACTGGAAGTGGCAGGAAGAAATAAAGGAATGCTTTAAAAAAGAAGATATACTTTGTAGGAAGCTTCCAAGAAAGAAAATGGATCAAAAAAAGGTAAGGTTCAGGTAGTGAGAATAGGATAAGCACAGGCAAAATGGAAGAAATGCATAGGGTAAGTCTGATCAAAAGAGAATAGCCTAATAAGCAAATGAAAAAATGCCCAAATCACAAGTCATTAGGAAGAATGCAAATTAAAATCATAATGAGATACCCACTGGATGCCTACAGTTTAAAAAAAGAATAAAAAGTGTTGGTGACCATGTGGAAAAAGTTGAACCCTCATACACTGCTGGTAGGAATATAAAATGATACAACACAATCCTGAGGAAAACGGTTTGTGAATCTCATCGAAAGAAATATAAATTTACCATATGACCCTGCAATTCTACTCCTAATAATCTATCAAAAGAAAACATGTGTTCACATAAAGACATATACATGAATGTTCACAGTAGCATTATTTACATTGTTGGTCAAACTGAAAACAATCCAAATATCTATCAACTGATAAAAAACAAATTGTGCTATATCCAAATAATGGAATACTATTCAGCAGTAAAAAGGAACAAGCTTCAACAACATACTACTATATGGATGAACCTCAAAAGCAGATGTTGTTAAAACAAAACAAAACAAAATTTTATATATATATATATATATATATCCAAAAGACTATGTTATTCTGTTTATGTGAAATATCCAGAAAAGGTCAACTTAAAGAGACAGTAATTTCCTGGCATTAAGGTTGGGAAAGGGGATTAAGTGTTAATGGGCACAAGGGAGCTTTTAGTTATAGGGATAATGTTCTAAAATTGGGTTGTGGTAAGGGAGAGCTGCACAACTGTATACATTTACTAAAAATTATCAAATGGTATATATACGACCGGTGAATTTTATATTATGCAAACTATACATCAATAGAGCTTTTGTTTAAAAGGTTATGCTAGCTTGACTGGCATGTAGGTTTTGCAGAAGTAGGAGTTAAGACAGGAAGGCCTTGAGTTCCACTCTTCAGAGACCTTTGAGTGTCAGAGTAAGAAGTCTCAACTTGATTGGATAGACAACAGTGATGCCCTAAAGGTCTTAGAATGAGATAGGACAAAAACAAAAAAAGAAAAACTATAGATAATTACATTTAGAAGATCAATCTTGTCTAATGTGTCAGACAGGTAATCAACATATTAGACTATAAGTACCAGGACCTTGTGGTTTCCTTGAGTGTCCTTGAGTCCATGGCCTCAACTTAGCAAGAGCCAATTCTCTTACACATCTTTACCTTGAATCATGACAGTAAGATAAAAGACAGAGGAAGATGGCCCTGTGAAAATCTGTCACTTCCATGGGAAAAACATCTCCAAGAATATGCCTTCTGAGCCTGTCTTTCCAACTGGAAAACGAATTGAACAAGAATATTAACTACTGTCAAGAAGCCAGTCTTAGATGGGGATAAAGGGAGGCAGAGAACTAATACTTGGGTGGGAAAAGTGGTTTGATTCTCCTGAAATCTATTATCCTGCTATAAGAGATTTGGAAATCATATAAAAGGAAATTTAAAAACAACAATATGAGTTGATCCATCAGGTAAAATAATGATGATAAAAGCCGGCCGATTTTACTGTACAATATTTTATTAATGATTCCCAGGTAAAGTGATAATAAATTTAAATCCATTTAAAGTCCAATGTTCAAAATTCATCCCTTTTAATTAGATGAAACTGCTTTTACCTATTCCTGGTGGGCTGCCGTCTATGGGGTCGCACAGAGTCGGACATGACTGAAGTGACTTAGCAGCAGCAGCTTTTACCTATTATTACCTTGCTCCTAGACATACAGTTATGTCTCTATCTTTTATATTTTGGCTGTGCTGGGTCTTGGTTGCTCTGCAGGCTTTCCTCTAGTTGCGGCAAGCAGGGGCTACTCTCTAGCTGTGGTGAGCAGGCTTCTCTTGTTGCAGAGCACAGGCTCTAGGGCACACAGGTTTCAGTAGCTGTGGCACGTGGGCTCTAGAGCACAGGCTCAATAGCTGTGGCACACAGGCTTAGTTGCTCCATGGCATGTGTGAGCTTCCCAAATCAGGAATGGAACCTAAGTCTCCTGCATTAGCAGGCAGATACTTTACCACTGAACCATTAGGGAAGCCCAGTCTCTTAGCTTTTTAAAAATATAACACCTCAATTTATCCTTGGTTACATTTCAGATTTTCAGAGCATTATTAGACCTCTAATTATTAATATAGAGAAATATATCATTCTGATATCATTCTGATTAATATATCAGAAATTTATTTAATTAAAAATGATTTAATTATTCAGAATGATTTAATTATTCAGTTGTTCATAGACATTCTTACAAAGGCCATACATGATCTTCCTTTTGCTAAGTGCATAAAATAATCTCTCCAGGAAACTGTATTTGTTTTCCTTTATTTAAAGAGAAAGGCAAGGAAGAGAAGAAGGTGGAGAGGAGGAGGGGTTGTAAAGATTGTGATCATTGTCAATTCACAATTCAAACCATTCAGAACTCCATTTAGAGAAAACTAATACAAAAGGAATAATTGTGCTAAATGGGATTAAACAGGAAGAGAGAGAACATAAATGAAAGAAAACCTCATACAATTACAGATAATTGGAGGGCACTTATATATTTTTCTCTCATCACTGACACAAAAAGATAAGATTTTCATTTCCTTATAATGGAGCCATTAATTGTTTTATTGTAATATTAGAAACATCTTGTTTCTAAGTGTATGTCAAAGGACTAATTTTTTTTTCAAAAGATCAAATAACAAATAGAATGAAATTTCAGCACGAGAGAGTACCCCTGATAACTTTTAGTTTGAAATGCAGATGAATATCACATTTCTGAATCTGGTAAGTTTGCCAAAATAAAACCCTAATACTGAATTTATAATCTAGGGAGATGTTTAAACCAACACTAGCAGGCAGAAAACTCCAATACTGATTGAATAACATGAAGATAAAGAAGTATGCATTCAATTTATTTTTAAAAAATGCATATGCCCCAGGGAAGTAAAGCATACCAGACTGATACTAGAAGCAGAATGTTTTTTATACGCTAATAGGTCTGTTCTCCCCTTGGTTTATGTACAATCCCCATTAATGTCAATTAGCATTATATACCTAAATCCAGGGAAGCGTAGCTCTAATTTATAATAATACTTTGCACTTACGTATTTTTTTGAAAACTAATTCAGTCTCACAAAGCCCTGCAGCTTAAATCACTAGCATTAGCATCCACCAAACGACTGGCTAACAACCACATCCCAGTCTAAGGGTTGGCACTAGATGACCCAAAAAGGTCCCGTTTGCTTCTGAAAGTCTGTACTGATAGAAACGTAAAGATTCGAAGTCCCTTGTCCTAATCATTATACAGCACAATAAATATTTATTGAGAATTTTACTAGAAGATAAGCCCCATGCTGGATGCTGCTCAAAAAGGTCCTACGGAAGTCCAAAGATGAAAGTGAAGAAGCGAAGGCTTAGAGAGGTTGTGACACACCCAAAGTCAAAGAGTCAGAGAGAGCTGGAACTGGGACCCAAATCTATTGACACAAAATTTGACACTTTTTTTTTTAAAAACAATACCTGAAGTCATGGTTTATGTAAACAAAGTGTCCTGGCAGCTCCTGGTAGTCTTAGTGTTTCCCACTACCTAATATTCACATCGTGTGAGTGAAAATCAATGGTCAACAATAGTCTTATCAAGAACAAGAATTTAGAGGGACTAAAGGAAGAAAAAAATCAAGAAAAGAGACATTATAAGAAACAATATAAAACTGAGTTGACAATTATCTGTAGCTAGAACTGCAATTTTCACTAAGGTAGTCATTAGCCACATGCGGATATTCAGCACTTGAAATGTGCTGCAAGGGTAAAATAACCATGTTTTAAAGACTTACTGTGAAAAAATATTAAATATCATTAATAATTTTTATTTGCTTATGATGAAATTATAATATTTTAGATTGTTGCTGTTTGCTGTTCAGTCACTCAGTCATGTCCAACTCTTTCTGACCCTATGGACTGCAGCACACCAGGCTTCCCTGCCCTTTACCATCTCCAAGAACTTGCTCAAACTCATACTTTAGGTTCAGTTCAGTTCAGTCGCTCAGTTGTGTCCGACTCTTTGCGACCCCATGAATCGCAGCACGCCAGGCCTCCCTGTCCATCACCAACTCCCGGAGTTCACTCAGACTCACGTCCATCGAGTCAGTGATGCCATCCAGCCATCTCATCCTCTGCCGTCCCCTTCTCCTCCTGCCCCCAATCCCTCCCAGCATCAGGGTCAACTCTTCGCATGAGGAGGCCAAAGTATTGGAGTTTCAGCTTCAGGATCAGTCCTTCCAATGAACACCCAGGGCTGGTGTTCAGAAATGAACTGGTTGGATCTCCTTGCAGTCCAAGGGACTCTCAAGAGTCTTCTCCAACACCACAGTTCAAAAGCATCAATTCTTTGGCGCTCAGCCTTCTTCACAGTCCAACTTTCACATCCATACTTTAGGTATGCAGGGTTAAATAAAACACATTATCAAAATTAAGTTTACTTGTTTCATTTTGCTTTTTTAATGTAGCTACTGCTGTTGTTGTTTAGTCACTCAGTCATGTCTGACTCTTTGTGACCCCATAGACTGCAACACACCAGGCTTCCTTGTCCTTCACTATCTCCCGGAGATTGCTCAAACTCATGTCCATTGAGTCAGTGATGCCATCCAACCATCTCATCCTCTGTCGCCCCTTTCTTCTCCTGCCCTCAATCTTTCCCAGCATCAAGGTCTTTTCCAATCAGGTAACTTAAAGTTTTGGAGCTTCAGCTTCAGCATCAGTCCTTCCAATGAATATAGCCACGCACATATATTGAATACATCAGTGATGTACTTAAAAGAAACACACTTTGGAGAGTACATTCCAGATTGCACTCTGACCTGAATGAGGAAAAATTGGCATCATTTTTGAAAGAGCTCTGTAAGGTTCTCCAGTTTAGCTGAGGAACTGGTGAGGTTACAGTCAGAGCAAGATAATGCCCATCCTTACTCATATATTCACTCAAGTATACCATTCAAGTATCTAATTGTTTTCTTTTAAGTGAATAGGAATAAACTAACTCATATATGTCAAGATAACTCAAAAGTTCTACACATGAGGAGACTAGAGAAATAAACTTATAAGGTATATACAAGAGAGAGAAAATACTTTCCTCAGAAAACCAATGAAGACCAGGAGTTTCTCACATCTAATTTTTCAAAAAGTTATTATTTTATGAATTGTGGTAAAACAGAACATAAAATTTACCATCTTAAGTATTTTAAGTGTACAGTTCAGTAGTATTAAGTACATTCACATATGGTGAAAAACAATTGTGCTTGTCAAATCATGATTATAATAATATTTTAAATATCTTAAATGTTATTTAAGAATTTAAAGTCATATATAACAAATGTATATCATTTTCAATTTTTTATCCTCCTTCCAAATCTTTCAATACTCATCTATCATAGCTACATCTATTTGTAAGTTATTACATATCAATCTTCCCAGGTGGCTCAGCAGTAAAAAAACAATCCACCTGCCAATTCAAGAGATACAGGAGACACAGATTCAATCCCTGGGTCAGGAAGAGCCCCTGGAGAAAGAAATGGCAACCCACTCCAGTATTCTTGCCTGGAGAATTTCATGGGCAGAGAAGCCTGGTGGGCTATATATATAGTCCATGGGGTCATAAAGAGTCAGACACAACTGAGCAGCAGCAGCATAAACTAGTCTGCTTTTTTCAATTTTTTAAAATGTTTCACATTATTGCAGTTCTTAAAATAATGAGACAAAATAATGATAAGAAAAAGAAAGTGAAAGTGAAGTCGCTCAGTCGTGTCCGACTCTTTGCAACCCCGTGGACGGTAGGTAGCCCACCAGGCTCCTCCGTCCATGGGATTCTCCAGGCAAGAATACTGGAGTGGGTTGCCATTTCCTTCTCCAGGGGATCTTCCCGACCCAGGGATCAAACCCAGGTCTCCCACATTGCAGGCAGACGCTTTAACCTCTGAGCCACCCGGGAAGCCCATGACACATCAAATGAGAGTACTACAATTATCTGATCATTTTCCAACTACAGAAAGCTGATTTACCATTTCTTACAAAAAAATGATTAATACCATAAATGAGCAACTTGATGAATGTCTTTTTTCTTTGCAAACTACTTTCTTAAACATCCAAGGATAGAACTATGAAGTGAAAATATGCAAACTCTCTCTTTTTACTAACATCTCATCCTTTTAATTTTTTTTCAAACTTACCTCTCCCAATCATCCCAAATATATGGTTACATGTTTCTCTGCTCCCTTTATCATCTGTTTATTCTATCTCCTTGGAAAGAGAAAGAACTTCTTAGCTTCTAAGTAGTTATAAGGAAAAAATGCAGCCACATCATCAAATCCCTGATACTTTCTTCTCAGTCTATCAGTGTACTGTTTTTTACTTGCCAATGCAAAGAGGCAAATAGGCCTCTGAATGGTTTCATCACATATTCCTTTGTGTTATCAGCCAAAATCATGCTCATTTAAAATCACAGACCAAAGTGCTCTTAGATTTCTGCGTGACTTTAAATGATTTTTTATATATCTATACCACACAAATAAACAGAATGGAAGGAAGTTTTAAGCATAGAAAAAGTAACAAGTAGCAAATTAGAAACCACAGGATCTCTGTTTAAAATTGTGCCTAATACAGCCTCAGTTTTGCAGAACAGAAAAATCAGCCAAGTACCTTTCTAGAACGTTAATGGCTATCAGTCATTACATTACATATATGTCATGTGACACAATTAAACTTTTAGATTAGTAAACACTTTTCCTCTGTTACAACAGAGGGTTAGTGTTCAAGTGGAGGAAAAAAAATTCTTAGTACAGATAAAAGCATTAAAACGCAAGTTAAACTATAGGGTAAGTCTAAATTTCCCCTATTTCAATTCAACCATTCAGTCCTGCTTTGACAAACAAATACACATGAAAATTTTACAACATCAAAGAGAACTTATTTTCCAAAGCTCTTCTGCCAAATGCAATAAGTACTGGTATTTGATGGCAAAGAAACTGAACTTCAGCATTAGTTACATTAACAAACTCACCTCTTCCTCTGATACACAAGTGTCAGATGTAATACACACTTTGGGGAGCTCTCCAGAAGATTTTGTGACTTTCTGATCGGTACATATAAAATGAATATTGAATGATCATGAATATATACATATACACACCATGAATATGTACAAATATGCACAAATATGCACAAATCTCCTTTTTCGTCAGCCTGACTATAGATTTGCTAAAGAAAACCTATGATGTCTATGTCTCACCTGGAAATAATAGAAGCAAGGACTTTGGAATAGATGATTTAATATCTGTGTAACACTGAGCAAGTGGTTTAACCCTGCTTTAAGTCTCAAATTCTTCAACCATAAAATGGAAATAAGAATGCCACCCACATAAGATGATTATGTTACATGAAATAATAAACGAAATGTACCTCAGACTCAATAGATCCTCATTAAACACGAATTTCCCATCTTTCCCATACTTTCTTTCTTAGGTCCTCCAAAAATATATTCAGGTGATTGAGAAAGCAGTATTATAATTATCCAAATGAGGAAATACAGGTTTCTGACTGTTGAAAAAAAGAAACTCTTGACATAGTTACTTTCTTTCAACATTATGAAAGTTGAAATAAAGGTGAAAGTTCTTTGACAAAGTCAAGACTTTTCTTCCAAAATTCTAGAATAAGGTATAGAAATTGTGGTGAGCAACTGGAAAAGCCTCATTCATTGGAAACCAGATCCTTCCCATGTAAGAATCACAAGATGCTTTTCCAGAGTGAACATGCTAGTCCTCTCTCCTTGCTTCAGCAGTAGGATGACCTCAGGAAAGAGGTCAGTAGATGCCCCAGTGAAGTCTGATGTGATGGTAGGTAGATACTATACAGGAAAGGCATGTTACTAAAATTATAATGTGGTGATGTGGTTTCGGGGTTCCTATCCAATCAAAGATACAAGATATAAGAAATAACTTGCAGTTAAAAATGGGAGAAGAGTTGTTAGCTGAACTCTTTGTACATCAAAATTCATAACTATTCGTGGTGCATCTTGAAGCCAATGACCCACAGGCTGCCACCCACAACATGCTTAGACACAACTAATTGAAAGATGATAACCTTAAATGCGATAACCCTTGTCACTTCACTGTCAGCTAACCAAGAGGCCAGTCCCAGAAAAAACCTTTGAGCTATTCAGAGGAGCCCACTACATCCCTTCCTGTTCATCTTTAAGGAAACTTACAAGTGATTTTGGGGTAGTGGTAATAAAAACAGTATGTCTTTGAATTATACTCTACATCTGAACTCCCAATTGTCTTATTCTCGTTAGAAATCCCAATAGGGCAACAACAACCTGCACTATTTGAGGGATCCAGAGCAAAATCAAAATATGGGGCCTCATGTTCAAAAAGTCTTAAGAATTTCAAGATGGCTACCACAGAGTGTTCAAACCAAACACAGGGTTCTGTGACTGCACAGATAAAGCCCACCTTGGACAGGACTATGGCGGTGACTGACAAGAGACTAAATAACAGATTCCATCCCCAAAACAGCTGACCATAACTTAGCACATAGGCAAGTATTTGGGCACTAGCCTGAAAATAGCGCAGATGTTCTGTTTTCTTAAATCTAACTAATTGCAGGAGAAATTATCTTTAGAATCCATAGACCACACTGATTATGAATTAATGAAATTTTAGTAACCAAAAAAAATATAGGTTTCAAAGTACAAAATATAGAAAAACCTAAGTTCAAAGGCTAGGAAAGTTGCAAAAATTAGCTTTTAAAACATTTTGCTAATTTGTGCTGTGCTTAGTCATTCAGTCATGTCCGACTCTTTGCAACACCCTGGACTGCAGCCCATCGGCTCCTCTGTCCATGCAGATTCTCTAGGCAAGAATACTGGAGTGGGTTGCCATGCCCACCTCCAGGGGATCTTCCCAACCCAGGGACTGAACCCAGGTCTCCCACATTGCAGGCGGATTCTTTACCGTCTGAGCCGCCATTACTATATGCTAATTTGGGGTGGATTGTGAAAATGCCCACAATCCTTTACTCCTTCAATAAAGAAGAGTTTATTTTCCCAGCCCTTTGATCTGGGTTGGTCAAAACCAATGGGAATTAGAGACATAGCACAGGCAGAGACTTGAAGAGTATTTGTATATTGGGACCTGTAGCCACCAGGTGAACAAGCACAGGCCAGCCTGCCGCACAGGAGATACATGTGGCACAATCACTCCATGTAACTGTGAGCCAAATGCCAAATATGTAAGTACATCTAGTCTCCAGCTGACCAACTAGCTAACCAGAGACACATGAGTGAATTCAAACAAGAACAGCTAACCATGGCCCAGGTCAGCAGAACTGCTCAGCTGATTTGAAGACTCATGAGCAATAATGAATTGTTGTTGTTTGAAACCACTAAGGTTTGGAATAGTTCGCTATACAGTAAAATTGTTAAATGTTACAAATAGTATTTCAGCTCAGTAAGAAAAAAAAAGGATTATACAATAAGCAGGGGCCGAGACAACTAGTTCACCATTTTTGATGAGAAGATCAGATTCCCACTAAATTGCATAATACATTCCAGATGGATTAAAAAAGTATATATAACGAATGATAGCATAAAAATGTTAAAATAAATTCTTAGTCGATATTTATGTACTCTTGGCACAGGAAGGCTTTCCTAGACAGTGATGTCTGAAGGAAAAAGAGGAATAGATTTTACTATGCAAAGATTTTGTAAATTTTACTTGTCTAAAAAATAAAAGGCAAATGCCAAATTGGTAAAATTTTACATATGAAGAGAGATTACAATTCTTACATACACAAAGTATTTTTTACACATGACAAAAGTATGCTAAAAGCTTGCTAGCTTAACATACACAAAATAACAAAAAGCTGCACTAGTTGATAAACTATTGACCAAAAGGTTTTACACATGTAAATCACAATAGAAGAAAGGTAAACGGCTGGTTAACATTTTTTAAATGTTCAACCTCACTGATAAGCAAAGAAAGATTAAGATAACAGTAAAATTATCTTACCAGGTTAAGAATTGTAATTATCAAAAACAATAATACCTAGAAAACAGACATTATTTTATAAACTGCCAGCAGAATTATAATTCAGTACATTTTTGCTAAGCAATATGTATGTGCACGTGTGTGTGTGTGTGTGTGTGTGTGTGTGATATGTATTTGTTTGTGAGTGAGAAATATTTTTTGACTGAGAAATTTTCCTTCTAAGAATACATCCAGATGAAACAACCTGGGATGCGGAGAAGACAGTCGCTTGACCTCATGATCCTACACCCCAAGTCATTAGAAGACTAGAGACTGTCTTCAGTTCAGTCTTCACTGTGTAGGCTAGTAATACCAAGAGTTTCTTCCCAAGTGGCGCTAATGGTAAAGAACCTGCCTGCCAATGCAGGGGACCTAAGAGACGTGGGTTTGAATCCTTGGTCAGGAAGATCCCCCGGAGGAAGAAATGCAACCCACTTCAGTATTCTTGCCTGGAGAATCCCACGGACAGAGGAACCTGGCAGGCTACAGCCCACAGGGTTGCAAAGAGTCAGGCATGACTGAAGCGACTGAGCATGCACACACCCAAGAGCTTCTGCTAAACACCAAGGGCACAGAAGTCATACTGCCTGCCCACCCTGGCCTTACCCACTCTATACCTGGCAAACTGACATTTGGTTCCTAAATAACAATAGCTACCATTACTGAATGAAGAGATAGTAAGCCAAACTTTGACCTCAGAACCTGTACAACTATACCATCACTATTACATGAATAAATATATTAATACCATATCAATTATTTCACACTACAGCCAACTCAGCAACATACAATCATTCATTTATGAAGGGATTTGGGCTTCACCCTCAGTTTGTCTTAAATTTATTGGAATTCATAGCAGCTCCTGGACATCTAGCACTCTTAAGACCTAAGCAGAAAAAAATAAATCCCAGAACTTAGAATGTAGAAAAGACAAAGAAAGTCTTGCTATATATAAAATATGGAAAGCATTAAATCAAGGATCTTCATCAAACCCCTTTAAAGATCCCTCTGCCATTGTGTCCACAAAATGATACAGCACCATTAAAGACAAGATTCTTCAGCTCCAAGTGCAGATGTGGCAGGAAGCCTAAGAATGAGATAGATCATCAAAGATACATGAAGAAGAAGAAGGAGGGGAAAAAAGAAGGAAAATGAAGAACAAACCAAAACAAAAAGTATACCTAAGAGAGAAAAAAAAGTCTTGAACAGAAACAGCATTAGTGCTTACTGACCTGAGTCACGTAATTGCTTCAGCACAGAAGAAATTTGCAATCTGTATTTGTAGAACAATTTACCAAGCATTTCTACATCCACTATGGAATAGAATCTTTGTAATAAGACAGTGAGTATGTGTTCCTTTTTATGGAAAGAAACTGAAGTTCTGGGAAGGTAAGGAAATTGCCAAAAGCCACACAGCTTATAAGTGACAGAACTGGGGTCTTTGGTCTTGAAGCCCCATGTTCTTGCCAAAAATCTACTATTGCTGCAGACTGTCCCTCCAATTGCTACTGATTTTCAAATAACCATGAAAATTTCAAGAAGCAAATATATTATCAATACATTTAGTGATGTTCACATAATAAGCTATTTTTCTTCTTTTTGTTGTTGCTGTTGCTGTTATTGTTTAGTCACTAAGTCATGTTTGACTCTTTGTGACCCTATGGACTGTAGCCCACCAGGCTCCTCTGTCCATGGGATTTCCCAGGCAAGAATACTGGAGTGCAATGCCATTTCCTTCTCCATGGTTCTTCCCTTTAGAAAAGCTAACTATGAAAACAATATCTGATTCATTCTTCCAAAAACAGCAGAATGTGGTAGAGAAGCAGTGTTGGGGAGGGTGTTTTGTCAATAAAATGCAACATGAAGAAGTCTTGTGCAATGGAGCTGCTTGGTATCTTGAATACACAAGACGGTGGATACACAGACCTACATAAAACTGTATAGAACTTAACACATCCACAAATAAGTACAGGTAAAATTGTGGAAATTTGAATAAAAATCTACAGATTTTATCAATGTCAATAATCTGGTTCTAATATTATACTATAGTTTTACAAAATGATACCACTGGAAGAAAGTGGGTAAATGATACATGAAATTTAGCTGTATTTTTTTATAGTTTCTTTTTAAATTATTTATTTATTGACTGTGCTGGGTCTTCAGTGCTGCTTGCAGGTTACCTCTAATTGCCGCCAGCAGGAGTTACTCTTTGTTGTGGTGCGGAGGCTTCACATTGCAGTGGCTTCTCTTAACTGCGGAGCATGGACTCTAGAGCATGCAGGCTTCCGTAATCACAGCAATCAGGCTCAGTGGTTGTGGCTCATGGGCTTAGCTGCTCTGAGGCATGTGGGATCTTCCCGGACCAGGGATCGAACCTGTGTCCCCTGCACTGGCAGGCAGATTCTTATCCACTAGCGAAGTCCCTAGCTGTACTTTTTGTTATAACTGCATGGGAATATACAACTATCTCAACAAAAAATTCAATCAAAAAAATCAACAGACTATGTATATCATCAACACTGATTTTGAAATGGATCACTGATATTGTATAGAAGATATAATGTAAGAAGACATAATGTAGTTAATCAAAGCTGACTTCTTTATAGTAGAACTGGAAGAGACCTTATCCATGAAATTTCAATTTTAAAAATTATTATTTCAAGCCTGAGATGATAATTTTGAATAGTTTTTAAAGATGTAATACCTTAAGAGTAAGACTCAGATAACCCTAGTTATGCAAATGATAAACCATTGGTAGAAGAAAGACTCAAAGAGGAAGAAAAAAGACTTTTTGAGCTCGAACAAAGGGCCATTAAAGAATTCCATCTCATGGCCAACTGGCACGTGAAAAGATGCTCAACACTGCTAATTAATAGAGAATGCAAATCAAAACTACAATAAGGCACCATCTCACACCATCAGAATGGCAGTACTAAAGAAGTCTACAAACGACAAATGCTATAGAGGGTATAAAGAAAAAGGAACCCTCCTACACTGTTGGTGGTAATGTAAGTTGGTGCAGCAACTATGAAAAACAGTTAAGGAGGTTTCTCAACAGCTAAAAATAGAGTTCCCATGTGATCCAGAAATCCTATTCCTAGGCATATATCCAGGCAAAACTATAAATCAAAAAGATACACATACCCCTATATTCACAGTATGATTCACAATAGCCAAGACATGAAAACAATCTAAATGGTCAAACAGATGAATAAAGATATGGTACACATACACAATGGAATATTACGCAGCCATAAAAAAGAATGAAATAATGTTATACAGCACCACGGATGGACCTGGAGATGATCATACTAAGTAAGACAAAAGAGAAAGATAAATATCATGTGATATCACTTATATGTGGAATCTAAAATATGACACAAGTGAATTTAACTACAAAATAGACTCACAGACATAAAGAACAGACTTGTGATTGACAAGGGGGAGGATAACTGGGGAAGGAAGGGATTGGGAGTTTGAGATTAGCAGACACAAACTACTGCATGCTGCTGCTGCTGCTGCTAAGTTGCGTCAGTCGTGTCCGACTCTATGCGACCCCACAGACGGCAGCCCACCAGGCTCCTCTGTCCCTGGGATTCTCCAGGCAAGAACACTGGAGTGGGTTGCCATTTACTTCTCCAATGCATGAAAGTGAAAAGTGAAAAGTGAAAGTGAAGTCGCTCAGTCGTGTCTGACTCTTAGCGGCCCCATGGACTATAGCCTACCAGGCTCCTCCGTCCATGGGATTTCCCAGGCAAGAGTACTGGAATGGAGTGCCATTGCCTTCTCTGAAACTATTGTATATAGAATGGATAAACAAGGTCCTACTATACAGCACAGGGAAGTGGCCTGTGATAAACCATAATGGAGAAAAATATGAAAAAGAATGTGTGTGTGTGTGTGTATCTGAATCACTTTATTGTACACCATAAACTAGAACAACATTGTAAATCAACTCTACATCAATTTTAAAAACAGAATTCTATCTTAAAACATCAGCTGACAAAAACTGTGATAAACCATAATGGAGAAAAATATGAAAAAGAATGTGTGTGTGTGTGTGTATCTGAATCACTTTATTGTACACCATAAACTAGAACAACATTGTAAATCAACTCTACATCAATTTTAAAAACAGAATTCTATCTTAAAACATCAGCTGACAAAAAAAATTGGATGTATGATCCAATTACTCTGTAAGACAATTTGAGAATTATGACAATTATGGGATATACCAAGAATTGTCCAAAAAACATACTAACCATAATAGCTACTATTTATGAAGCATATACTATACGCCTGGCATTATGCTGGCTGCTTCAAAGAAATGACAGAAAATCCTCACAAAAACTCTGAAAAGTAAAATATGGATGGACCTATTCTAATTTACTCAAAGTCACATAAGTAGACAGTGACAGAGCTTGACTAAATTCTGACTCTAAAGCTTGTATGCTGTTCACTGTTTCATAATATACAGGAAAGAAACACCTAACCTTGGTAGTCTGGTATGTGACTCTAGGGTGAGGGAAAAAATTATATCTAGTAGTAGAAAACTACCACTGATATTATACTTACCTGCTTGTAAGTTCCATCCAGCAAGGTGTCCAGGTGTTGGAGGGGCGCAGGTGTTTTATCTTTGAACCTTGTTAACAGCCGACGTTGAATGGCCCGAAATTGTACAGCTCTTTCAGACAAGAGTTCTTCTAATTTTTCACCATTTATCCGCAACTACAATGAAGAATTTCTTTAATTCAGGCTAAATGTGCACAACAAAAATGTTTCTAAAGTAGGGATACTGGCGACTCCAATAAAAATTTGAAAAGGGTAAAGAGGAGGAGTTTAGAGAATTAAAACAGTATGATATTTGATTCATGAATACATAAATGATACAGTGAAATAGGCTGGATAGAAATTTAGTAAAAATGGCCCACTTACCAAGGGATAAAGACAGATTATTTAATAAACATTTTGTGAAAACTGATTAAATATACAAGGGAAAAAAAGAATAATAATTTATAATCTCTCCCCTAGCATTTATAGCAAAATCAACTGCAGAGGAATCAAAAGTTTAAATAAAACAAAAGTACTAGAAAATTGTATTTTTAAAATAATTTTGGCATGAGACAGATCTTTATAAGTCAAAAGCCAAAAGTCACACATATACAAACACACACACACACCTGATAAATTACTAACTAAAAAAAAAAGTCCTATGTGATTGCCATAATATCTAGAAAGCATCTATAAACTGATAAAAAAAAAAAGTGACCACAACCCAAACGAATAAGTAAGAAAAAGAGTACCAATCCATTAGAAAAGTAGGCAAGATCACAGAGAATTTAATACAAATAGTTCTCAAACATAACAGCCTTTGACCTAGCAATCACACTTCCAGGAATTTTTCCAAGAGGTGTGCTTGCAAAAAGTAATGTACATGCAAAGATATTCATTACAGAATTTGTTCTGTTCCAATTACAGTAAGATAATGTTAATAATCAAACTGCTATCAATAGAGGAAAAAGGTAGGTAGGTACAGATAAGCAATGCTAGCCAAAGATGCATTCAAAGAAGCAAAGTAAAAAAATACAGAATGTCATGCATGTATTTTTTTCTAAAAATTTGTACAGTAACATAGTTGTGACTACATAGAACAATTCTAGAAAGATCACAAGAAACTGGACACCAAAAGTTGCATCCAAAGAGACTGAATAATGGGAGGATGAGAATCAGAAATGACTCTTTTCCATATAACTCTTTAATAATTTTTGAATTTAATATTATTAAAATAAAGAAAACTGATCAAAGTCATAGGGAACACTCCATGAAACCAGAACATGTGAACTGCTACTTTAACTTTACAACAGTCATAATACTTCTGAAGTATCATATTTAGTATGTTCAGAAATCAAACATAGTTTACATTTCTGATATCAAACCAAACTCCCCTCTTTTTCAATGCATGTGTGGAGAAAACACACACAACTGGGGAAAAAACTTGGAATTTTTTAAAATTTATTTATTTTAATTGGAGGCTAATTACTTTACAATATTATAGTGGGTTTTGCCATACATTGACATAAATCAGCCATGGGTGTACATGTGTTCCCCATCCTGAACCCCCCTCCCACCTCCCTCCCCATCCCATCCCTCTGGGTCATCCCAGTGCACCAGCCCTGAGCACCCTGTCTCATGCACTGAACCTTGACAGGTAATCTGTTTCACATATGATAATATACATGTTTCAATGCTATTCTCTCAAATCATCCCACCCTCACCTTCTCCCACAGAGTCCAGAAAACTGTTCTACACATCTGTGTCTCTTTTGCTGTCTCGCATATAAGGTCATCATTAACATCTTTCTAAATTCCATATATATGCATCAGTATACCGTATTGGTGTTTTTCTTTCTGACTTACTTCACTCTGTATAATAGGTTCCAGTTTCATCCACCTCATTAGAACTGATTCAAATGTATTCTTTTTAATGGCTGAGTAATACTCCATTGTGTATATGTACCACTGTTTTCTTATCCATTCATCTGCTGATGGACATCTAGGTTGCTTCCATGTCCTGGCTATTATAAACAGTGCTGCGAAGAACATTGGGGTACACGTGGCTCTTTCACTCCTGGTTTCCTCAGTGTGTATGCCCAGCAGTGGGATTGCTTGGTCATAAGGCAGTTCTATTTCTAGTTTTTTAAGGAATCTCCACACTGTTCTCCATAGTGGCTGTACTAGTTTGCATTCTCACCAACAATGTAAGAGGGGTTCCCTTTTCTTCACATCCTCTCCAGCATTTATTGTTTTTAGACTTTTGGATCGCAGCCATTCTGATTGGCATGAGATGGTACCTCATTGTGGTTTTGATTTGCATTTCTCTGATAATGAGTGATGGTGAGCATCTTTTCATGTGTTTGTTAGCCATCTGTATGTCTTCTTTGGAGAAATTTCTGTTTAGTTCTTTGGCCCATTTTTTGATTGGGTCATTTATTTTTCTGGAATTGAGCTTCAGGAGCTACTTGTATATTTTTGAGATTAGTTGTTTGTCAGTTGCTTCATTTGCTATTATTTTCTCCCATTCTGAAGGCTGTCTTTTCACCTTGCTTATAGTTTCCTTCATTGTGCAAAAGCTTTTAAGTTTAATTAGGTCCCATTTGTTTATTTTTGCTTTTATTGCCATTACTCTGGGAGGTGGGTCATAGAGGATCCTGCTGTGATGTATGTCAGAGAGTGTTTTGCCTATGTTCTTCTCTAGGAGTTTTACAGTTTCTGGTCTTACGTTTAGATCTTTAATCCATTTTGAGTTTATTTTTGTGTATGGTGTTAGAAAGTGTTCTAGTTTCATTCTTTTATGAGTGGTTGACCAGTTTTCCCAGCACCACTTGTTAAAAAGATTGTCTGTTCTCCACTGTATATTCTTGCTTCCTTTGTCAAACATAAGGTGTCCACAGGTGCGTGGATTTATCTCTGGGCCTTCTATTTTGTTCCATTGATCTATATTTCTGTCTTTGTGCCAGTACCATACTGTCTTGATGACAGCAGCTTTGTAGTAGAGCCTGAAGTCAGGCAGGTTGATTCCTCCAGTTCCATTCTTCTTTCTCAAGACTGCTTTGGCTATTCAAGGTTTTTTGTATTTCCATACAAGTTGTGAAATTATTTGTTCTAGTTCTGTGAAAAATACCGTTGATAGCTTGATAGGGATTGCATTGAATCTATAGATTGCTTTGGGTAGTATACTCATTTTTACTATATTGATTCTTCCGATCCATGAACATGGTATATTTCTCCATCTATTTTGTCATCTTTGATTTCTTTCACCAGTGTTTTATAGTTTTATATATATAGGTCTTTTGTTTCTTTAGGTAGATGTATTCTTAAGTATTTTATTCTTTTCATTGCAATGGTGAATGGAATTGTTTCCTTAATTTCTGTTTCTGTTTTCTCATTGTTAGTGTATAGAAATAAGGGATTTCTGTGTGTTAATTTTATATCCTGCAACTTTACTATAATCATTGATTAGCTCTAGTAATTTTCTGATGGAGTCTATAGGGTTTTCTATGTAGAGGATCATGTCATCTGCAAACAGTGAGAGAAAATCTTGGAATTTTATTACCCTCCTTTAACCCGAGTTTCAGCACTTAAGAAGCACTTAAGTAGCAACATCAAAGAATATTCTCTTGAAGGGAAAAAAAATTCATTACCAAAATTTAAAGTGATATAACAACTAATTTTTTAAGAAGAATATTGCAAAAGTTATCAATAGTTCAGTTCAGTTCAGTTCAATCGCTCAGTTGTGTCCGACTCTTTGCGACCCCATGAACTGCAGCATGCCAGACCTCCCTGTCCATCACCAACTCCCAGAGTTTATCCAAACTCATGTCCATCAAGTCAGTGATGCCATCCAGCCATCTCATCCTCTGTCTTCCCCTTCTCCTCCTGCCCCCAATCCCTCCCAGCATCAGAGTCTTTTCCAGTGAGTCAACTCTTCGCATGAGGAGGCCAAAGTATTGGAGTTTCAGCTTCAAAATCAGTCCTTCCAATGAACACCCTGGACTGATCTCCCTTAGGATGGACCAGTTGGATCTTCTTGCAGTCCAAGGAACTCTCAAGAGTCTTCTCCAACACCACAGTTCAAAAGCATCAATTCTTCGGCACTCAGCTTTCTTCACAGTCCAACTCTCACATCCATACATGACCACTGGAAAAACCATAGCCTTGACTAGATGGACTTTTGTTGGCAAAGTAATGTCTCTGCTTTTGAATATGCTATCTAGGTTGGTCATAACTTTCCTTCCAAGGAGTAAGCGTCTTTTAATTTCATGGCTGCAGTCACCATCTGCAGTGATTTTGCAGCCAAAAAAAAGAAAGTCAGCCACTGTTTCCACTGTTTCCCCATCTATTTCCCATGAAGTGATAGGACAAGATGCCATGATCTTACTTTTCTGAATGTTGAGCTTTAAGCCAACTTTTTCACTCTCTACTTTCACTTTCATCAAGAGGCTTTTTAGTTCCTCTTCCCTTTCTGCCATAAGGGTGGTGTCATCTGCATATCTGAGGTTATTGATATTTCTCCTGGCAATCTTGATTCCAGCTTGTGTTTCTTCCAGCCCAGCATTTCTCATGATATATTCTGCATAGAGGTTAAATAAGCAGGGTGACAATATACAGCCTTGACGTACTCCTTTTCTTATTTGGAACCAGTCTGTTGTTCCATGTCCAGTTCTAACTGTTGCTTCCTGACCTGCATATAGGTCTCTCAAGAGGCAGGTCAGGTGGTCTGGTATTCCCGTCCCTTTCAGAGTTTTCCACAGTTTATTGTGATCCACACAGTAAAAGGCTTTGGCATAGTCAATAAAGCAGAAATAGATGTTTTCCTGGAAGTCTCTTGCTTTTTCAATGATCCAGCAGAAAGAAAGACAATGCCAAAGCAATGCCAAAGAATGCTGAAACTACCACACAATTGCACTCATCTCACATGCTGGTAAAGTAATGCTCAAAATTCTCCAAGCCAGGCTTCAGCAATACATGAACCGTGAACTTCCAGATGTTCAAGCTGGTTTTAGAAAAGGCAGAGGAATCAGAGATCAAAGTTATCAATACTTCACTTTTAATTGTATGACTTCTTGCTATAATATTTTATTTCCTCAATTCATGAAATAAAAAATATATCTTCAATATTGAGACATCAGCCAGGTGTCTGCATGTGTAACAAAATAGCAGTGATTGAAATGTTTTCACATATCAGAATTTCGACACTTAACAATTATGTATGTATCTTAGTGCCAAGTAATGTTCTAGGCACTAGGAATTACAACAATGAATAAAACAGACAAAAATTCTGTTTTCATGGAGCTTATGCTAAAGGACACTTGGAGTCCAAAAGCCACCTTTATTTAAAGTTGAAAGTTGTATTTAAAAAAAAAAAAAAAGGTAGAGAGTGGGGCCAGAGAGTAAAGGAAGTATAAGCATGCCCTTTTTAACTTGTTTAACAAGTAAAAGTGTATATAGTTGAACATATTCCCTAAGTCCCTCTCCAGAAATGTCCGTGACGTGGAAACTGCAAGGATTAACTAGCCAGCAAATATACAGACAGGAGGGATGTGGACTATATGTCAAACACAGTCAATTAGAAACTAATGTTTTTGATTTTAAATGTTACAAATATTTAATCAGTATAGTCTTTCTACGGACTCTCTTCTGTAAGTCACTGAACCTCAGTTTCGCATAGTTAGGCAGGAATTTCTTCAGATATATCCTAGAGAATCGCAAAGGTTCTCAATACTTAGAGTATCTAAATATTATTTCCCAAACTATTGACTTTTGGTGCCACAATTTGGTCAAAGTATACTATCCTATACAATATTATCAGCATAGGTCAGAGAAAACCCAAATTAATTTATTTGATAATGTTGTATTATCTGCAATTGGACTGTATTCACTGAAAATTTCCCTTTATGTTGACACTGTCTTCAAAGAAGTCTTTATTTATAGGTTAAAGTCAACTGTCTTAGAATGTTCAAGGAACTGAATATTAAGTAGAATGTTCATGTGACTGACAATTTACATATTCTCTCTCTCTTCCTCTCTCTCTACAATACACACATACACGCTTGCACACACACACGTTTACAGAGATGCAAAAACCTATGGATTCCTTAAAAAGTAGCCACTCTAGGAAACCAATGCTTCCTTAAATAATTTTCAATATCTTTCTGAAATTCCTCTGTGTAATTCCCTACAGGATCTACTTACAGGCAAATAAGTAAGTAAAGCTTGGTGAATTCTTTTTTTAAACACATGGGACTTAAAACAATGACTGTCATTGTTTAAGTGTTTTCACAAAAACATTAATCTTGACTATTTCCAAATATCAAATCAGTTTTCAAAGGATAAAGATTTGACACTCTGAAGATACTCAAGAAAATCTAACACAGGCTCTGAAGATAATTCCAAAGAAGAAGTGCAAACATATCCAGGCAACAAGGTCACTGGCAAATCTCACTGATCTAGACATTTAATCCTTCAGCATTTACCAAGCACCCATTCTGCCAGATACTCGAGAATATTTTATGTGATTAACCCTTATTCAGATGCAGAAGTTCTGGTGTGCTTGTTAAAAATGAAAAGGAAAAATCACTTTACTTTATAATCACACCTCATTTATGGCCTGCTAGAATTAGTTAGCCAAATGGCTGCTGATAAGCTCAAACAGTTTTAGCACTGGGTTATTGGGGTCAAAGGTTAAACCCCCATGTGGGAGACTTAAACCAGCTCTGTTCTGAGGCCAGACCACATGCTTAGCTCCAGGCAGCCACTCTGTAAAAGTCTGCAATTGATCACAAATTGGGCAAGAGGGCAGGAAAAGATTCACAACCCCACCACCCACATAAGAATAACAACTTGGCGTACTGCCTAATGGCATGTATACTAGAATTCTTACCTCTACAGGATCCCCTTCTCTTTCATACACTGAAAAACTACAGATGATATGGGTTATGATCATACACACCTCAAAATGATGATCAATCAACTCAAAATATTCTTCAAGGGGCACCGATCCAGAAAAAGAACATGTGAAATCTTTGATTCCCTGTTTTTCAAAATATTCTTGAAGGCGGATGATAAGCTCATTTGTTATAAGCCAAAGATCCTCAAATTGTTCACTCTGAATGCGGTATCGTTCTAAAGAGAAAAGCAATTAAGCAAAAGGCTTATTAACACAATTACTAGCTGAAATAATGTATTGCTGTTGTTCAGTCGCTGAGTTGTGTCTGACTCTGTGCGATCCCGTGGACTGCAGCACACCACACTCCCCATTCCTTCGCTATTTCCCAGAGTTTGCTCAAATTCATGCCATCAAGTCAGTGATGCCATGAATTATCACTAAATCTGACATGAACACCAAAATGAAAAGGACAAAGATTTCATTTTGGGAATATAGATATAATTTCTACTGGCTTAATAAAAATAATTTTATGACATTATTGTGATTTTCTGCATCAATAACTTAACATTTTCAAATTTCACTCCAAAGGTATGTGATCACAGTGCCAAGCTGCAGAGTATGGTCCTTTTAACTATTTATCTTATGATAGGTTTCAATATAGTAAAAACACAAAATTTGGATCCTTCCAAAAAAAAAAACTTTACTCAAAAAGTAAGAAAACAAAGAAAGAAAACAAAAAAGGTAAGAAAACAGCCATTGCAAAAGTATACCTGGTATCATTATATGTTTCAGAAAATTGATATGAAATAAAATTTATTCTACAGCAAGCCCCACATCCTGGCCACAGCAGCCAGTTTAAACCCCTGTTATCATAATCAAAGCTTTCTATTTTTCTAGTAGTTCTTTCATTTGAAGAAAGATTTTGCAATAAGACCCTTCCCCAAATAGAAATCTTGGTTCCCTCCATTCCCTGAAACCACAGCTCATAGCCAAATTCTTGCCTCCTACCCTGATGATGCTGATGATGACAACAAAGATGACAGTGATGATGACAGCAGTGACAATAACTACATCTATGATAAGAGCAACTATTATATGTTGAGCACCAACTATGCATCGAGCACTAAAATTGTAACAACTCATTCTTCTACAAAAAAAGAAAACCAGGCACAGAGAATCTCAGAGACTTGCCAAAGGTCACAAAGTAAATTAAATGTCAGAGCTAGAATTTATGATAAATATCATTCTTTCCAATTGTCTAAACTCGACCTATCCTTTAGGATTTGGCTTCAATCTCAACTACCCCAAGAAAACTTTATTTCTCTACCATCGATAGTAGCCTTGGGCTGCCCTGGTGACTCAGATGGTAAAGAATCTGCCTGCAATGCAGGAGACCAGGGTTCAACCTTTGAGACAGGAAGATTGCCTGGAAAAAGGAATGGCTACCCATTCTAGTATTCTTACCTAGAGAATTCCATGGACAGAGGAGCCTGGTGGGCTACAGTTGCAATGAGTTGGACATGACTGACTGACTAACATGTAGCAGCCTTATATGTACCAGGCACTATCTAAAGCACTTCACATTCACTCTCTTGCTTAAATCTCAATCACCCAATAGGGAAAATACTGTTATCCCCATTTTACAGAAGAATAAATCTATTAATCTATTAATCCAAAGATTATCTATCAGTCTTAACCACTTCACAATATTGCCTGTCTCTGAATTTATACAGAGAATGTCTACAGTTTACTGTTTACTTAACTGTGTACAACCATGTATTCTTACTTAACTTTCCATATAATCATATTTGGTCTCTTCAAAGAGACCATACACTTTTTGAGATCAAAGTCACCTATTCTATTGAACATCTATTATGTTTCATAAAGAAATAAATCTTGGGAGTATAAAAATTAACTCAGTCTTTTTGCTTAAAGAACCTAAGGTACTATGATACACGCATGTAAAATAGTTATTTATACTTCCCATGGTACTATAAATATATTACAACTTTAAATTGGTTTTTAACTTTGTCATCCTCAACCAGAATCCAAGAACATATCTGCTCTCATTCCCCAAGTCGACTCTTTTTAATTACATAAGGAATAAAATAAACTGAGTATTCCTGCCACAGAACATGCAAACAGTCTATTCTCTGCTGTCATATCATTTGACATGATATGACATGAACCTTCATGTCATGAACCTTCCCCACACTCCCTTCACTCTAGTCTTATTCTGGATGTTGGCTTCTGCCCATGGTGCTGATCAGATGTCTTCTCATTTCTCCCCATCAAAGACAGTAGGGCCAAGGTCAGATATGACAACCTTTACCTTTCTTGGTAATTTTCACTGAAGGTTTAATGTTTTAGAAGAAAACTAGAGTACAGTTATGGAGGGGTGTGAGTAGACAAGTAGAAGGGAGAATGCTAATGACAAAGTATGCTAGTATTAGAATCCTCTAAATCTGGGGTCTTACCTAAGTCAAGCTTGGCATCCAACACAGAAAACCCAGACTGATATTTATTCATTCTTCTATTCATTTGTAGAAGTCAGTTCAAGATGCTGGAGATAAAATCATGAATAAAGCAAGATCCTCTGCCTTCAAGAAGTTCACTATAGATCTTGAAAGACAGAGTGATGGGGGAAGAATGAACAAGGTTTCCACCATCACTGACTCAGGGGACTCAGGGATACCCCATTAAGGTTGATTTTGCCACAGAAATATCAGAGCTTTCCCCAAGGGATATACAACTATTTTCAAGTATATGAAGGCCTATTACATAGCAGAAGAATTAGGCAATAACAAGGGAGCAGCAGCAAAGGGAAGAAGGCACAATAAGAACTGTTTAATAATTATAGGTATTAATAGACTTGGCTGCCCTGGGAAGTGTTTAAGGCTCTGAGCTCCTTGGTGATCGGTGCTTTCTTAAAAGTCTCCTTGGGAGTTGTAGAACTCAGTGAGGAAGAAGATAGGCCTCTGAAGTTACAGACCAATCTGTCCCTCCCTGCATCCTAAGACACATATTGGGCAGCTCAGTGCTGCCTCCAGGTCTCAGCCATTTGTCCCTCTTAGGTAGAAAGATAGCTTCTGGCTCAGGGCCGGCTCAGGACCTTGTCTTTCTCTATGTCTTCCCATCTTGGGTCAAGTGTCTGCTCCAGCCCAGAGCCCCCATCCAGGCCTGGGGAATTCCCTTGGCCTTCTAGAAGACAACACTGAGCTGAGCCAGTTACATCTCCTTTTACAGCTTTGTGATCTCCACAAACACAAACTTTATATTCTGCTGCACACTCTTTGCTGGACGTAGCAGATGTAGGTGATGAAGTTCCATGCTGCAGGGATGCAGGCCCGAGAGAAGAGACGGTGAAATGTAGTCATGACTATTGGAGCAACAGAGATGAATATGATAGCAGGAGTGAGCGCATACGCTGGCACTGCCACACTTGACTGTGGCTACCCTCCCTGTGAGCAGCATCTGCAAAGCCACAGACTGGATGGTGAGTGAGTTGTCCTCCAGAGTGGCCTGTGCCAACACCAGGAGAGGTGTGTCCATTCGACTGTAATTTTTTGATACAAATGTGTCACAACTTAAAAATCTTAAAAGAAATGCACTAAACATTTCTATCAAAGGTTAGTTTTATTAGTTAAATTATATTTAAAAGTAAAACATTTTATTAGCATTTACAGCTGGAGGAAATGTGGAGAGGACTCTTAGCTAAATGCCAACAAGTACCTCCAAGTTCAGCTGTCCTGGGGCTGAAATGATGATGGGGAAAGACAGATCCAATTGACACCTATCCTGATGCCTCCTAGGAACTGCTGGATTCAGTTCCCATTCACAGCTTACAGTGGGCATGGGTGTTTCATTAAGGAGAGCAGGGGATGTTGTGAGCAAGCCAAGAAAGGCAGTGGGCCCAAAAGCTTCCCCAGGAGAGACAAAGTATCTTATTTCTGCTGCCCACAGCTGGAGCTCCTTCCTCACTCTTGGAAGACAACAAACCCCTAATCTGACAAAATGAAATGCAGGCAAGTCTAAACATTTCTCTTTATCTTTCATCAAGATTTGAATTATCTGAACAGAGGCTGATGAACTCTCTAGGAGACACAGCTCAATCCCCCATACTGGGCAAAGACTTCCACTTTCTAAAGTAACAGAGAAAAGTCTTGGACAGTAGATTCAAAAGGCAAGGGACAAATGAAAGAAATGAAACACAATTCCCTTTACAAAGTAGCCATAAAGCAAGACAATCTTTATCTTGATAGTCTTAAAAAGATTCTAAGTAACTCTGCACCTACTCATTCAATTCAAAAGGTATTAAGCAGTGAGTGCTGGGGAAACAATGGGGAACAACACATACTGGTCCTGGCCTTCATCCTAGTGAGAAGGGTAGAAAATAAGCAAATAAATAACAAATAATTACAAGTTATGAAAGGACTATGATGCAGATAAAAAGGGTGCTATGATAAAGACTAATGGTAAAACAGTCTTTTTATTATTTCATAAAACACAGCAGCTAAATAATACTAGCCGCTAAAATTTACCTAGCACTTACAGTGTACCAGGAAATTGCTTCATGCTTTTTAGGAATTATCTCATTTGATTCTTATATAGTATAATTGCACTATTTTACTTCCATTTCTGTAGATGGAAAAAACAGGCACAGCAATTTTTTCAAAGTCATTCAAATGAAAGCTAAACCAGAGCAGGGATTTAATTAATCTAATTCTAGACTTCATACTCCTAATCATTTTGTGCATAAAGCTTGGAGCTTAAGATGGAAAGAACAGCCCAGGTAGAGGGAATGGCAAGTTCAAAGACTTTATGGGAGAAAAAGTCAGAGATGTACCAAGAACTGAGAGAAGGTCATAGTAAGGAAAAGTGCCCAAAGATGAAGTTCAGGCCAGGCCAGAACATACAGGGAGACCTATAAGGGTTAGTAAAAGTTTTGATATTATTATCAACACAAAAGATTTTAAGCTGGAGAGAGGCATGATAAAATTTGTAATTGTTTGTTTCTTTGTTTTTATTATAAAAGCTGCCAAGTAGAAAAGGAATTGAAAAGGGATAAAAATAGACTCATAGTTAAGGACATTATAATCATGATCCAACATAGTGGTGCCATATATAAGCAACTAAGGGTATCACATTATGAAGGCAATCTCCAGTTGCTCAGCTCTTATCCCTAAGCAAAATTTAAAATGTAGTAAATTTTTAAATCTATGACTTTAGTACAAATAAATCATCCAACCATCAATTTCTTCATCCACACAAAGGGGAAAATAAAGCATAGCTCACAAGGCCAGTATGAAGATCAACTATAACGTTATATGGAAAAGATTTACACAAGTGTAATTTATCTTTGTATTATTATTTTTTTGGCCGCAATACACGTAAGATCTTAGTTTCCCACCAGGGATAAAACCCACACCCCTTGCACTGGAAGTGCAGAGTCTTAACCATTGAATCACCAGAAAAGTACTTATATTTTAAAATTTAGATCAAGAAAAATTAGATATTCAAAATATACTGGTTGAAAAAATTAAAATTTTGATACAAAAAGTATAGAATAAAACAAGTTAAAAAATCTAAAGCTCACTGGAAAACTTAAATATAAATAAAATTCTCTATTTCATTTGCTAGCAATGGCAACCCACTCCAGTGTTCTTGCCAGGAGAATCCCAGGGACGGGGAAGCCTGGTGGGCTGCCATCTATGGGGTCGCACAGAGTCAGACACGACTGAAGCGACTTAGCAGCAGCAGCAGCAGAACACTTGTGTCACCCAAAATGCATATGTTTAGTCCTGATATCCACTGTGATGATATCTGGAGATGGGGCCTTGGGGAGGAGGTTATGTCATGGGGAAGGAGTCTTCATGAATGGGATTAGCACTGTTATAAAAAAGAGACCTCAATCCGGAAATCGCAGTTTTCTCTGTAGGCCACGTGAGGGCCTTGATTGAAGACATTGTGTTCTGTCTGAAGAATATTTAAGGTTTCCAATAAAATGTATATCCCTCAAAAAAAAAAAAAAAAGAGACCTCAGCATCACTCTTAGCCCTTCTGCCACACGACACACTGCAAAGCCAGACATCTGTGAACCAGGAAGCAGGTCCTCACCAGAAACCAAACCTACGAGTGCCCTGATCTTGGACTTCCTAGCCTCCAAAACTATTAGAAATAAAATTCTGTTATGTAAAAGCCACCCAGTCTATGGACTAAGATAGTACCCAAATGGACTAAGATAGTACTCTGCTGTGAATACATGAATATCATTAAACAAGAAAAATGTAAAACTCATAATAATAAACATTTAAATAGGTCTGATATTTTCTGTAACTTTCAAATTCGGGCTTTAATTATTTTCTTATTCATCAGCATATACAGGGGGAAAAAATGTGTCAAAATGTTAAAAATTACCATGAGGCTGGGGGATTTAAAAATATAAACATGGTATCTGCAAGTTGAAGTTTTTCAGATTACCAAAAATCAACAAGAATCAAAGAGTCAAAGATTTATAAGGCATTATTTTGACTATTAAGCATTTTCTTGGTACTAGTACTCCAAGATATTTAACATTGCCCAGGAGATTTTTCCAGAGTATACATTTCATGGAAAGGAGAAATGAAAATTTCTATGTACAATATAGCATGAAAGAAAAGAGTTGTATTCTAAAATACGTCCTTACAATATTGGTAATTAAAATAGCTTCCAAAATGAACATTCAATTAATTTTTTATCTCTTTTCCTTTGCATCTTGCAACAGCAGCTCAATGGAAATAACTATTTCAGCTTCCAAATGAAATAAATTTAAAGGATTGGAATCCAGTCAATTGCCATTTCACCCTACTACAAATGGAGAAAATAATATATTTAACTAAGCAGGGCACAAAAATGCATAACGTCAGTCTCAATTCATGTCAGAACATCTGAAGTTCATCAATATAAATAATGTTTGCATTCACATCATAAACAAAGCATCAATATAGTTTATGCTATCCTGGAAATTTTAAAATGTGAAATGGAAAAGCAGATGAATGCTTTTTAAATCAAATGTTGGAAGAAATAATATAAATAATATCAGTAGATATTAGTGTAATATTCTAAATATACAACCTCTTCAATATTAATACAAACTGTGGATGGTTTCTCTAAATTTAATTTTCAAAAGGCTTTTTTCTAAGTGTATTTATATAATATTCCCATTGTCCCTCAATAATACTGCTAAGAAATTCTAAGATAAATAGTAATACAATATTATACTGATGAATCACTGTACACATTAAAGCAATGACAGCAGCAGGAGGTGCATATCAGGTGAGTTTAGATTTTCTCATGACCTGCGTGTGTGCTAAGTTGCTTCAGTCATGTCTGACTCTCTGTGACCTTATGACCTTTAGCCCTCCAGGCTTCTCTGTCCATGGGATTCTCCAGGCAAGAATACTGTAGTGGGTTGCCATGCCCACCTCCAGGGAATCTTCCCGACCCAGGGATCGAACCTTGTCTCAGGCATCTCCTGCATTGGCAGGAAGGCTCTTTAGCACTAGTGCCATCTGGGGAGGCTTTATCATAACACTTGTCCTTAAATTTGGAGGCTTCATTAAAGGACTATCACAGAGTACCTACTCCATGAAGTTTCAGATGCTTTTGAACTGTAGTACTGGAAAAGACTCTTGAGAGTCCCTTGGACTGCAAGGAGATCAAACCAGTCAACCCTAAAGGAAATCAATCCTGAATATTCATTAGAAGCACTGATGCTGAAGCTAAAGCTCCAACACTTTGGCCACCTGACGCAAAGAGCCAACTCATTGGAAAAGACTCTGATGCTGGGAAAGATTGATGGCAGGAGGAGAAGGGGATGACAGAGGACGGGATGGTTAGCTGGCATCACCGACTCAACAGACATGAGTTTGAGCAAGCCCCGGGAGATGGTGAAGGATAGGGAAGCCTGGGGTGCTGCAACCCATGGGGTCACAAAGAGTCGGACACGACTAAGCAACCGAACAATGCCAACAATAAAAATCCCACACTTTATCAAACATCTGAAGATAATTTCTCTTCTTTCTGGAATGCCCTCCACCTAAAAATCTCCTATTCATTCCAAAAGATCCTTCACAAATAAAATCACTTATGGAACCTCATTCTTTTGGAATCCAGCAGCAGCTAAAGTGTGCTTCTATAAGCACATCAGGTGTTCTATAATCGATTCACTACCTGTTTGTTTCTCCAATTAGTCCAGGAGCGCCACAAGAGTCATGAGATGTATTAGATATAAAGACATCTGCTGAGTGAAAAATGAGCAAAGGTGCACAGTCCAGCCAGATAGAGTAGAGCAAAACTCTCACTTTCTTTCTTCTGAAGATATTTTGTTTAACACAGTTCAACATTATATATGCTTTCTTTTGACAGATGCAAAAAGAAAGCCTTTTTCAAGGCTCAACCCTTATTCACATACATGACTACAATCCTTTCATTATATCTGAAAGCAAAATAATCAAAATGGAAAAGCAAAGGACTTTTAAACTTGACCTGATTCAATTCAATAACTCTTTCTAGCATGTTACACTCTTTCAGGATATTGAAATATTTAGCATTATTAGTTATCCTTTCCATATTCCAAAGGCCTACCTGAGGCAACATAAATTTGCTATTTGCAATTGCTTAGTGCTACTCATGACACTAAGAAGATATATTTACTCAGCTTTCATTGCTAATTACCAGTTTAACAGGGTATAGAAGTCTAAGTTGAAAATCATTTCTCTCAGATCTTAAGGAAAATTTTTCCATCATCCTCTAGGTTTCAAATTGGGAAAGGAGTACATGAAGGCTGTATATTGTCACCCTGTCAGACGCTTATTTAACTTACATGCAAAGTATATCATGCGAAAAGACAGGCTAGATGAGCCAAAGGCTGGAATCAAGATTGCCGGGATAAATATCAATAACCTCAGATACGCAGATGACACCACCCTTGCAGCAGAAAGTGAAGGGAAACTAAAGAGCCTCTTGATGAAAGTGAAAGAGGAGAGTAAAAAAGTTGGCTTGAAACTCAACATTCAAAAAAACTAAGGTCATGGCATCCTATCCCAGCACTTTATGGCAAATAGATGGGGATACAATGGAAAAAGTGAGAGACTTTGTGACAGCAGCCATGAAATTAAAAGACACTTGTTCCTTGGAAGAAAAGCTATGACCAACCTAGACAGACAGCATATTAAAAAGCAGACACATTACTTTTCTAACAAAGGTCCATCTAGTCAAAGCTATGGTTGTTCCAGTAGTCATGTATGGATGTGAGAATTGGACCATAAAGAAAGCTGAGCACCGAAAAATTGATGTTTTTGAACTGCTGTGTTGGAGAAGACTCTTGAGAGTCCCTTGGACTGCAAGGAGATCAAACCAGTCAATCTTAAAGGAAATCAGTCTTGAATATTCATCAGAAGGACTGATGCTGAAGCTGAAGCTCCAATACTTTGTCCACCTGATGCAAAGAACTGACTTATTGGAAAAGACCCTGATGCTGAGAAAAACTGAAGGTGGGAGGAGAAGGAGACGAGAGAGGATGAGATGGTTGGATGGCATCACCAACTCGATGGACATGAGTTTGAGCAAGCTCTTGGAGTTGGTGATGGACAGGAAAGCCTGGTGTGCTGCAGCCCACGGGGTCGCAAAGAGTCAAACAAGACTAAGTGACTGAATTGAACTAAAATAGTATCTAATAATTTTGATGAAAAGTTAAATGGCTTCTTGATTAATTTACCTTGAGTTTTTATTTTTTCCTTTCTAATCTTTGGAGATATGCCCCTGATCCTTAGTGCTCTAAAATTTCACAATAATATGTTTATATGTATTTCTTTTTCTCATTCATTGTGCTAACATCAAACAGGCTCCTCCAATATCCACAACTGAGACATTTCATTTCCTAGAAATCTTTGTCTCCATTGGTTGTCTCTCCATCTTTACAACCCACTCCCCAAACATCACACCTTGTTTGATGAGCCTGTCATCAGAATCTGCAGTCTCTCTGAACTCTGACATCAACACCTCACTCATTCTCTAACCACCAGCGTTTGTGCTTCTGGTTTACTTGCTCTATAATTCCCACTACTTCTTGAACCTAATCAAGATATGTGGTCTATTGAACTTGTTAATTTTTCACCATGTATCACTTTTCTCTGCTCTTTATTTGTCTCAGCTTAGATTTGGTAGTTCATTGTTATAACCATTCTCATAAAAATATTTTATCTGCAATTCTGTTTCAAAATCCAAACCCTGACTTTAGTTGCTTGGATAACAAGAAACAAATCACTGCTGGGCAAAATTGTCTAAGGATGACTGGATTCACTTTAAAATTCAGGATCTCAGACTCTAATGGGAACTCATCATTGCTTATATTTTACAAGTTTGCTTTCTTATTCTCCAAGACACCAATGTCACACTTTTTTTTTTTTTTCAAATTTAGAGATCAGCAAAGCTCCCCTATCTTTTCATCAACAAATCTATAAAGTCTCCCTAGACCTACATCCTGTCACAGTAAACTTTGAACTCTCCTCACCCTCCAAGTTCTGTATCCCATCCCCTCTCTCCTTCTAAAGGACTTCATTGCTTTGTGATGCCCTTCTACTTCCTGATCATCAGCCTTTCCCACTAACTCATTTCAATTGATATTTAAACATGTTCTGAAAGTGAAAAGTCAAAGTGTTAGTTACTCAGTCATGTCTGACTCTTTGTGACTCCATGGACGGTAGCCCACCAGGTTCTTCTTTCCATGGAGTTATCCAGGCAAGAATACTAACATGCTCTAATATTGCTTATTTCAAAACAAAACCCCACAACTCCTTTCAGCTATGTTTTACTTCGGAATTACTGAGTTTAATTGTCCAATTCTTACTGAAAATGCTAGTTACTAAAAACGTGTAGTGCTACTAATAGATACTCTAAATTTAACCTTGGACTAAGCTGCAGCTTAGACTGCACTGCTTTGGACTCAATATAGAATTACATTTAGTAAGCTGAGTTTTATCATTATTTTTAAAGCTCTATGAAATTTGTTATTCAAAGTATAATTACATAACAATTATAACTACAAAAATAAGCTATAGAGACATTATTGAAGAAGCTATTTTTGTGATATTCAGAAGAGAAATTTCATCCTGGACTCAGTATCAGGCTATGCATCTCCTAAACAACTGATTCGATTTTATCTTTAGAGCATTCTGAAAATTGGAACTAAAATGCTTTCCTTTTATTTCTAAGCTGCTAGTATCATATCAATTGTATGTTAGTCTTATTCTTCAATCTTCAGTAATTTTAAAACATATTTTAAACACTTTAAGAAACAAGTGGAACAAGGCAACGTACAAATAGATATAGTAAAGAAAAAGATAAAAGTAGATACATAACAAAGATCAAGAAAAGCATCGAGACAAAAGGAACAGGAAGGAAGAGAGAGAGTAAGGTGGTAGTGTTTGCTGTGGGAAGTAATAAATAACAGTGTGCATCTGGATCTTAAGAAAGTGGCATGGCAGGAATATATAATTATAGACAACAGCATATTTCTTCTGAAATATCACTGTACTGAATCAGTCTAAATAACTGACTTCCACGTGGAAATATTTTATAATTCTGATTATAAAAATATTTCTCATAAAATGTGACCCATTTGTTATTTTTAACAACTTTATAGAAGTATCATTGATATATAAAAAATACACATGTTTGATATTTACAATTTGATGAATTTGGACTCATGCATACATGTAAAGCTATTACTATCTTCAAGGTAATGTACATATCCATTACCAGTGTTATTTTCAATTTAGGTCTGTGGAAATCATTTTCAGTTTCACTACTGTATTCTTCCTAAATATTTTTATCTTTAAAGCTTTGCAGTTTATTTTTCAGAATTCATACAATAAACTCTAATTACATTGAATCTTTACTTTCTGAAGTAAAAAACCTATTCAGCTCCACAGAGAATGCGGCTGCATACCTGAGACAATGAGTTGCATGCGCTTGTCTGCTCTGGCTGATCTATGCCAAATTAAACTAAAATTACCACAGAGTACACTTCAAGATCAGCTGATTATCAAGCAGGTTTTAAAATGCACATAAAATACTATCCAAGATCTAGTGACAACTATATATGATACATGTAGCATTTGACTGGTTGATAGAGAAAAAATACTAAGTTCTCTCCATGTGTTGAGTTTTTCTATCCATCCAGATTTTGAGATGAAAGACTGCATGCCTTTCATAAAAAAGAAAAATGTCAAACACATATTGGATACAAACTACTTCATTCCTTCTTTGGGGATGAACACTCTTACAGAGCAGTACGGAGCACCAACATCTGCCTCAACCCCAGAAAATTGTACTTTCTTCATATCTTTCGCCTTTCATCTCCCAAGGGCTTTCTCTAGGTAGAATTCTGGGCATCACTGAAGCCAAAAAAACCATCAGAGAATTGTAATGGCTACTCTTCAGGTTTCAGTTTGCAGTTCATTTGGTTCTTTATTTAAATAGTCCAATTCCATTATGTAGTCTGCCTGCCCACACTGTGGCTTTGTCAAGGCATTCATAGTCATATATTAAGAAAACATGAATAAATCAATTATAGACATGGACATTTGGTGAAATTTAGGTAATGATAAAGTAATTATAAGCAAAAACAATGTTCTAAGAGTTATTTCATCTGAAAAGGAATAAATACAATGCATTAGGATATAAATATCCCCATTTGCACAAAGAATATGCCTTTTTAAAATAGTCTCAATTGCAGATTCATCATACAGCATCATCAACTGGAATCAAACAGATGTGTACAATTTCCCAAAGAAATGTTGGCAACAGCTTTTTTAGTTTAACCAAAGAGAACAGTTTAATCAAAAGAAATGTAAGAAAATGATTCCATTATCTAACTGAAGACTAAAACTAATCAAAACAAATTGATGCCAATGTAAAGAAGACGACAATCATAACCAATCACAAAAAAGACCATGAAAAGTATAGCATTCTCTCATTCTTCTCAGAACTGTCTTTGATTTGTGTGTCTTATTCTTTAATTTTTAGTTGTTTCCAAGTCTATTTCACTAGTCACCAACCTACACATTCTAGAAGGTGCTAGACAGAGACATCATTATAGTTTCTAAAATAAGAATGTGTATATGTTCCTGCTGTTGACATCTTTATTTTTAAAAAAGAGTATATCCTCATTTTACTATATTTTCTAATTATAAAAAAAATAAAATTAAAACTGCAAATGCATAAAGTAGAAAGTGAAAATTCATTGTACAAATGGCAGACAAACTGGAGTGTACTCAGCCAGACTTTATATATATATGAATGAATGAATATATATATATGTATGTATCCATTTCCCCTGATATCCTTAGTGTACCTAAAATTTGTTGAAAACTTCCTCTCTTAATAATTTATTTCCAAGAAAGGGTATAAAACCCAGTGCGCTTAGTAGCTTCATTATCTACATACACAGAAATCAGTTGTACATTGAGTAGTTTCAACAACTATTCTCATATGAAGCAAACAAATCAATAAAGCAAATATTTATCTGAAATTCAAACTTGATTATACAATTAGCACTTTTCATTCTATTGAGATTAATCTCAACAAAAGTTATTCACTTTCATCTTTGCCAATGTCCAAAAGGAGGCTATAAGAATATGTACACACAAAAAATTTAACTCCAATTTCTAGTAACTCCTAAAATCTAGTTTACCATACACCTATCTCAGAAACATTTTTCAGTTCTTTAAATTCCTCTCTCAAACCCTCCTCATCCCCAAAACCAAAATTATGTATCTCTAATAAAACAGGACCCTATCTTCATGACTAATATAATGGCTCTTAGTTTTCAATATCTAACATCACTCTTATAGAAATCCTTGATGTGGCAATGATCTGTAATGTAGTGTTCTTAATAGAAGTTTTCAAAAGCAATATATCATGGCTTTACTTACGAGAGGTTTTGGAAGCAAGAAGTGTAACTTGGGACCCTCCTAAGAAGCGAAAACCCATTACATTCACCTGATCATCTTCTGACTGCTTGGCAAAGCCTACAAAGAAAAGAAAAAACATCACCTTACAGAGACACAAGGCAAACACTTAATATTTAAAATAGGAAGCTTAGTTGATGATGAGTACTTTTTACGGCACTAGTGGAGTCTGAAGTCCGTGTGTGGACTATATTAACTTCCACAGTTGCTTCCAATTGTTAAAATTTCTGCCTCATAAGAACATGCTAAAATCATTTCATTTCCTTTCTTCTACTAGTTCATTCTAAGTCTGAGGCAGGAAATGCACAAGATGAACCTAGAATATCTGTCACACCAGAAAAAAGCTATCAGGGACTAGAGAGCTATATGAAAAGGACGTAAGAGCCATCTTAAAGAGACTACCACTGGCCAGAGATGAAAATATTTGAGTATCAAAAAAGATAATAATTGCAATGGAGTAAAACACATCAAATATATTTAAAAGCATGTGTTGATATTTACACTAAAAACAAAAGAGAAAAGCCAAATGCTCACTACTGAAGAATTCTAGAGAATCAACTGAGCATTTTAAAAATCACTAACAAAGGCAAGGAATCAAGTACTTACCCTAATGACCCTATTGAACTGTACCACATAAGCAATGGTAAATAAGGGAAACATTCTTTGTACATAAATACACCAGCTAAAAAATTGAAGAAAGCCTGAAAGCCATCATTTTTCAACTTCCAGTGAATGAATGGATCTGGGTATTGACTATCAGTAGCTATTACAATCACACAAAAAAGAGACAAACATATTATTTACCCACTGCTGAAAGTATATACCACCATTCATGAAGTACTGTGGCCAAAATGATCAGTCCTGGAAAACTGGGGCCAAATTTACCCTCCCATCACAAACAATTGAAAAATGGGTATAAAATAACCAAACCATTTTTCAAGACATTAGAAATTAGCAAATGAACAACAGTCATCTCTGACAAACAAGAAACAAAACGAGTCCTATGTTTGCCCCGGTTTACCACCTAGAGAAAATTTCCAAGCCGCAACATGCGGAAGGGGAGCCCAAGAGCAACACAGCATTCTTTCTGAGTTGAGGTGATAAGAGTTGAAAACCTGGAAAGGCCAAAGTGGCAGAAGTTCTCAAGACAGAGAGAGGATTAGCACTACAGCGAAAAAACTCCAGAAATCTGCAGAGTCCTCTTTGAGTATGCAACAGAATACTAATCCATTTAAAACCAATGATCTCAATAATCACATTAAAAATAAATGGTCTAAACACCCCAATTAAAAGACAGATAATATTGGATTGCATTAAAAAAAGCCAAGACTCAATTATATGCTACCTATAAGAAGTCCACTTTAAACATAAAGATGTAAACAACTTAAAGGTGAAAGAGGGAATATATATATACCATTGTAACCCTAGGCAAAAGAAAGTTGGAATAGCTATATTCACATTATAAAAGTAGATTTTAGAGCAAAGAATATTAACAAAGACAGAGGTTATTTCATAATAATCAAGACAACATTATAATCCTAAACTTTTATGTGTCTAAAACAGAACTTTAAAATATATGAAGCAAAAATTTCAGATATGCAAAAAAAGAGAGAGAGAGAGAGAAATAAACAAATTGTAATTGAAGACTTCAATACTCTACTCTAAATAATTGACACATGTAAACCGAAAATCAGTAAGGATATAGAAGATTAAAAACACTATCAGAAAACTTGTCTTAACTGACATTTCATAAGATCCCACCCTACAATAGCAGAAAACCATTATTTTCAAATGCTCGTAGAATATTCACAAAAACTGTCCTAGTTTGGGGGCGCTAAATAAGTCTCGATGAATTTAAAAGAATTCAAGTCATACAAAGTATGTTCTCCTACCACAGTGAAGTTGAATTCCAAATGAATAACAAAAGTTCTATGGAAAATCCCCAAAAGTTTCAAAACTATAGACCATACTTCTAAACAACCCCAGGGTCAAAAAAAGAAACAAAAGGAGAAATTTTAAAGTATTTTATATAGAATGAAAATTAAAAATATAATATTTGATAATTGTAGGATGCAGCTAAAGCAATAGTTAGAAGAAATTTTATAGCATTAACCAACTACATTAAAAAGAATGGTCTCTGCTTTCACCTTAAAGAACTAGAAAAAAGAAAATTAAACCCAAAGCAAGCAGAAGAAAATCAGAGAAATTAAAAAGAACAGAAAACAAAAAATAAAAGTATGAAATAAATGAAACCAAAAGCTGGTTTTTCAGAAAGAGATAAAATCGATACACCTCTAGTCAACAGATCAGGAGAAAAAAAAAGAGAAAAAACACAAATTACCAGTATGAGTAATGAGTGAGTTGTCTTCACTCCAGATTCTACAAATGTTAAAAGGATAAGAAAATGTTATCAACAACCTTATGCCAATCAATTCAACAACTCAGATGAAATGCACATATTTTCTGAAAGAAAGAAACCAGCAAAGTATACTCAATAAAAAATAAGTAACATGAACAGTCCTATATCTTTTGAAGAAACTGAATTTGTAATTTAAAAGCTTTCCCATACACAAAACTCTAGGTCTGGAAAACTTCCCTGGTGAATTCTTCCAAATATTTAAGCAATAAATAAAACCAATTCAGCACACTTTTCAAAAAAAAATTGAAGAGAGGTAAATATTTCCCAATTCATTCCATTAACTCCACATTAATAACTCATAAGGAAGCAAAATTACATATCAATATCCTTTATAAATACAAATGTAAAAATTATAAACTAAAGTTTAACAAATTAATCCAACAGCCTATTGAAAGAAAACTACATCATGATCAAATGTGGCTTATCTCAAGAATGCACAGTTGGGCTACTATTCAAAAATTAATCAATGTAATCCACCTATTAACAGACTAAAGAAAAAAATGACATAAAATATTTCAAATGATATCAAAAAAGCATTGAAAAACTTAAATATCTATTCCTGATGAAACTCACAGCAACCCTGGTATAAAAGAGAACTTCCTCAAGCTGGTAAAAAGTGAAAGTGAAGTCGCTCAGTCATGTCCAACTCTTTGCGACCCCATGGACTGTACCTGCCAGGCTCCTCTATCCATGGGATTTTCCAGGCAAGATTACTGGAGTGGATTGCCATTTCCTTCTCCAGGGGATCTTCCCAACCCAGGGATCGAACCCGGGTCTCCTGCATTGCAGGCAGACTCTTTACCGTCTGAGCCACAAGGGGGCTTAAGCTGGTAAAGGAGAACTACAAAATATTTACAGCTATTAATAGAACATATTTAATGCTTAAAGACCAAATGTTTGCTCTCACAATTTCTATTCAACATCATCCCAGAGGTTCTAGCCCAGGTTAAAAAAAAAAAAAGGCAAGCAAACAGTAAACTGAATCTCCAGATTGGAAAGCAAGAATAAAAGTGTTTTCACTTGCAGATGACATGATCCTCTATAGAGAAAATCTGATTGAATCTTTGTTTTAAAAAAAAGGTTTAACAAAACAATACATGGTTTAACAGTGTAGCATGATACAAGATCAATATACAAAAACCAACTGTATTTCTATGTACTAGGAAGGAACAATTTGAAATTGAAATAAAATACAATTTGCAAATGCATAAAAATATATTAAATACTTAAGGATAAATCTGCTTAAGATTTGTAAGATAGGTACATTGAAAACAAACACTCTTAGTGAGAAATATAAAATAAGCCCTAAATAACTGAAGGTCTCTATTTTCATCTTAAGAAACTAGGATAAGTGGACCAAATTTTACCATGTTCAATATTGTTCAGATATTGTTTCTCTCCAAACTGATCTAAAGAATTAAGGCAATTCCAATTCTAAGCAAAATCCCAAGGCATTTTTTTAATTGATAAGCTGATTCTAAGATTCATGTGAAAATGTAACTGATCAAAGTTTCAAAGACAACTTTGGAAAAAAAATTAAGTTGGATAAATTACATTACCTGATTTCTAGACTTATAAATAGTAATTAAGACACTATTTTATGTGTGCTAAGTTGCTTCAGTTGTGTCCAACTTTTTGTGGCCCTATGGACTGTAGCCTACCAGGATCCTCCATCCATGAGATTCTCCAGGCAAGAATATTGGAGTGGGTTGCCCTGCCCTCTTCCAGGGGATCTTCCTGACCCAGGGATTGAACTAGGCCTCGTCTCTTACATCTCCTACATAGCGCCACCTACGAAGCCCCGAGACACTATTTGGTATATAGAAATAATGATGGACAAAGATAGATAAATGGAACAAAATGAGCAGAAATATATATATACATTCCAATTATTTATATAGTCTTATGATGTATAGTCAGAGGATTTTCAACAACTTTTCAAAGACTATTCAGTGCAAGACGATAGGCTTTTCAAAAGCAGTACTGGCACATTAGATATTTACATGCAAAAACAGGAATTTTATCCCTATCTCACACCATACACACATATCAACTCAAAATAAATAATATCCCTAAATGCAAAACATGAAACTAGAAAACTTGTAGAAAAAACATATGAGAAAAAATTTGTAACCTTGAGTTGGGCAAAAATTTTTTAGATATAACATTAAAATCATGATCCATAAAAGAAAAAAAACTGATAGGTTGGGCTTTAGCAAAATTAAGAATTTCTGCTCTTCCAAAGACATTGTTAAAAGAATGAAAATATACACCACAGACTGGGAGGAAATATTTGCAAATCACATAATCTGATAAGGGAGACCAAAAAAGAGTACATACTGAGTATTTCCATTTTACAAAATTTTAGAAAATACAAACTTATCTATAGTGACAGAAAGAAAACAAGTGTTGCCTGGGGGTGGAGGGGAAAGGCTAACAAAGCAGAACAAAGAAACTCTTTGGGGTGATGGATACTTTCAGCATCATGATTGTAGGGATGGTTTCAAAGGTATACGTAAACACCAAAACTTACCGATGTGTACATGTACATAAGTTATACTCTAATCAAGTTGTTTTTTATAAAAGAAAAAAAATACACTGAAACTGTTTGTGAATTAAAGAAGGTATTAAAATGTACCAGAAGAAAGATAAGCAAATATTTTATAATCTTAAAATAAAGATCATTTTAAGCACAACATGAAAATTTGAAACTAAAAAAAAAAAAATGAAACTTTAAAATAAATTTTACAACCTAAAAAACTTTATATGTTAAAAGAGTACAAGTAATTAATAAAAATTACAAAATTTCTATGCTAACAAATAATTTAGAAATGCAAATTTTAAAAAGAGATGCCACTTTTCACATACCCATGTCAAAAATTTTAAGATTTAAATCCAGCTGCTACTCAGTACAAACCCCGATGTTGAGTGTGTGACTTCATATAATTATTCTGGAAGTAACTTTGGTATTTGAATACAGTTTTCAAAAGTGCATATCCTTTAACTCAGCCATTTATCCTCAAAAAATTCCTCCAAAGAAAAACAGAGAAGTACAAAAAAGCTATGTACATGGTACCTCCAAACAACAGAAAGTGAAAGATGCTCAGTCGTTTCTGACTCTATGTGACCCTATAGACTGTAGCCCACCAGGCTCCTCTGTCCATGGAATTCTCCAGGCAAGAATCCTGGAGTAGTTTGCCCTGCCCTTCTCCAGGGGATCTTCTCAACTCAGGGATTGAACCCACATCACCTGCATTGCAGGCAGATTCTTTACCATCTGAACCACCAGGGAAACAATAGAATATTACGTTGATATTAAAATACAAATTTATTCACAAAGATAGCCATATATTTGAGTACCATAAAAGACTGCTACAATAGCATGCTATTTGGTATAACATTTAAGTAAAATTTTTCTGTAAAATTTCTGGTATCATGACGCACACTGAATGTCAGCTAACTTAACATCTATTCCCAACTCCTTTTTCTTAGCCCATCTACATTAGTTCTCAGCTCCCTTTACTGTAGAAGAGACCATGTGACAATATTATGGCTACTAAGCCATAAGTAGAAATCTCCTATGAACTTTATGGAAACATGCCTTTCTGATAAAAGTTATTACCATAGTTATCTCTTTCCTCTACTTCCTGCCTTGTAGTTAGATGACTTAAGCTAAAGCACTCTAATGGCAGAAAGTGAGGAGGGAAAACAGAGCCTCTTGATGAGAGTGAAAAGAGAGTGAAAAAGCTGACTTAAAACTCAGCATTCAAAAAACTAAGATCATGGCATCCAGTCCCATCGCTTCATGGCAGATAGAAGGGGAAAAAGTGGAAGCAGTGACAGATTTGATTTTCTTGGGCTCCAAAATCACTGTGGAAAGTTACTGCAGCCATGAAATTAAAAGACACTTGCTCCCTGGAAGGAAAGTAATGACAAACCTAGACAGCATATTAAAAAGGAAAGACATCACTTTGCCAACAAAGGTTGGTATAGTCAAAGCTATGGTTTTCCCAGTAGGCATGTATGGATGTGAGTGAAAGTGGAAGTGAAGTCACTCAGTCATGTCCGACTCTTTGTAGCCCCATGGACTGTAGCCTACCACCCTCTTCCATCCGTGGGATTTTCCAGCAAGAGTACTGGAGTGAGTTGCCACTTTGAGAGATGGACCATAAAGAAAGGTTGAGCGCCTAAAAATTGATGCTTTTGAATTGTGATGCTAGAGAGGACTCTTGAGAGTCCCCTGGACAGCAAAGAGATCAAACCAGTCAATCCTAAAGGAAATCAACCTTGAATATTCATTGGAAAGACTGATGCTGAAGCTAAGCTCCAACACTTTGCCCACCTGATCCGAAGAGCCAACTCATTGGAAAAGATCCTGATGCTGGGAAAGATTGAAGACAAGAGCAGCAGAGGTTGAGACAGTTAGATAGCATCACTGACTCAATGGACATGAATTTGAAAAACTCCAGGAGATAATGAAGGACAGGGAAGCCTGACTTGCTGCAATCCATGAGGTTGCAAAGAATTGGACGTGACTTAGCAACTGAACAACAAATCCAAAGCAGCTATCTTATTGCCATGGAAGAAGCCAACATACTAGAGAATGCACATTTCAAAGAGAAAACAAAACTGGGTCTTTGATAATATTCACAAACCATCATACCAGCTTTCATACCCACTTCTGGACCTCTTTAATCGAGATCAAGAAATTTATATTATCTTGCTTAAATCACATTTAGCCCAAATCACCCAATTATTTATATATATGTATGTATGTAAATATTTTCTGTATAGCCATTAAGCATATTAAAGGTTTTTTTATAATTAGAATATTCTCTACTAGCCAGGATTTGGGGCCCTAGATACCTCCATTCAAACACTGTTGATAAAGTTAACTAGTATGGCCCTTCAGAAAGTCAATTTCACATTATGTTTCAAAAGCTTTAAAAATATCACCCTTTGTTGGACTCTGTAATTCTGCTTTTAGATATTCATCAAAGAAATAATAATAAATTAAGAGAATCACTGATGTAATATATTTATAGTATTAATAAACTGAAAACAACATAAATGTTGAAAACTATAATGCTGGGCAAATGATTTTACAGACAGATTTATGATAGACTAGCATATAATTATTAAAAATCATAAAATAAAAATCTAATTACATAGAAAGGTATTTCATAACAATATGCAAAGTAATATTCTTTGGTGGGATGAAATGCTTAGAGAAAATATTTTTTAAAAGAGTAGGGAAATGTAATGAAATATAAGTAGAAACTGCTGGGTTGTAGAATTATCAGTAACTTTTGTGTTTTTCTTCTTGGTTATCCATTGCTAAATTTCAGAAATCTTTTGTAACCAGAAAAATTAAAGCTATTTTAAATATACAAAAAAGTGCTGAAATAAACAAATAGGAAGAGATGTAGACTAAAAGTTGTTTTATTCCTTCTCTATGAAGAGCATTCATTTATTTCCATTAGAAAATAAATTTGCAATAGCAACTTTAATATTAACATATAAAAGTCACATATAGCAAGAATGAATATATTATAGAAAGTAAAAAAGTAGCAAGAGCATTTATGTTAAATAATTACAGGATTCCAGTATGTTTAATATGAATACAAATCTGGAAATTCAAAAGAGAACACACTGTATTCATAAACTGAATCTTAGGGGAAATTTTAAAAAATTTGTCATTGAGTCCCATTGTTAAAATGAATAAAATGCAAATATATGCTGATGAACCTACGATACATCAAAACAACTAAGTCCAGAATCAGGACAGAAATGAATGAGTTATTTAAGATTTCCTTAGTACTTCTACCCAACCAGAGCTTACAGAGATTCCTTCTCTGGTCAAAAGCATGCATTCTTATTTAATCTCTATGGGTTTCAGCCATCTACAGTAAAGATTGACCACTCAGAAGCCAGTCTTAAGCATTTTTCAAAGATATTAATAAATTTAGCATGCAGCACATACAATTTATATTGTCAGGATAGGAGACCAAGGAACTAGTATGTTTGTATAAGATGCTACAAAAGCAGTGACTCTTCCCTTTTTATAATCCAAATTTGTTACAAGAAAATTGACTAGGAGAGAGAGAAGGGAAGGGAATAAGAAACCAAAAGGCACACAACTACTCGTTAACTACAGACACACAAGCACACACACACATGCTCATTCACTCAAATTCATTTGAACTAAAGAATAGATTAAGTGTAATAAAGAGCATCTTGGAGATTTTCATAGTTATATATAAATAAAGCTTTTTAAAAAGACTTCAAATTAATGAAAAGTAAATGTTAATCACTTTAAGTAGTTAATAACACAAAAGTTGACTTACCATAAATTTCTAAACCTTGTGGGAAATACTTTGTATTCTAAATCCTATCCACTAATGCAAGGGTGAAGATGCATCTTACAGTCAACAGTGCTGAATTTTAATGATGGATTTAAAAGGGTTGATTTAATTCCCAGATATTTTTTTAATTCCACCTCATCACCGAGAAAGTTAATAGATATGACACATTAGAAACCCTGGCAACTACAGATGTTTGATCCAATCAGTGTTTCTCTCTTTTCTAACTTACTCAAAAAAGAAAAACCAACACCTGGAGAAAGTCACAGATTCCCAAATTACCCCAAATGTTCACTGTGATATTCAAGCTTTATACATGAAACCCCTTCTAAAACATCAGAGGCAGAGAATGAACACTGTCCCTTTCAACTGCTGAAGACAGCGGAATCACAAACACCTACTTAAGAGATTACTTTTCAGAGGCATAAGAATATACTTTTAAAAGGTACATCTCTAAAAACCTACAATGAAGATGAATAATAAATATTTATATGCTTAGAAAAGGATATATTCAAAAACCTACGGTAAAGATGAATAATAAATATTTACATTCCAAGCCAAAAAATCCCACGGTCTAAAAAGAAACATTTGATGTTTTCATTTCTGTATTCTGAAGCAAAATAATGATTATAATAATTCTAATCAAACTTAAAAGGTACACTTTATTACCTTGTTGATATAACCCATTCGCCTTTGAACAGGCAAACAAGAGGAAAAAACCCTTGAGGTATTTTTATATTCTGACTTAACAATTATCTGATAATTACCCTATCATTACCTGTTGATGAAGGATTCCATTCTAAATTCTTAACATTTCTGATGTTACAGGCATGTTACTTCAAAAGTCCTACCTGGAAAGAGACTGAGAAGGCTGACTGGAGATTTGTTGGTATCAATAGTTAGTTTGTGGCTTGCAGTTTTTGAAGGCTGGCCTGGTAAGCAGACTAATTTCAGGGGAAGTCTAAACTTACATTGGCTAACTCGAGGAATGCCTGAAATTAAAAAGAGAGAAATATATACTCATAAATTTGACAAATAAGAAAAAAACTGTATTACTTCCCTAATTGTACTACATGATAGCAACATATCTTAGTTTAAATGTTTGCTACCTGACCATTTCATCTAGCACAACTGAAATAACTGGAAAGCATTATCATAATTTATGTATTTACATTATTATCCAAAGGTACAAGGCAAAAATAAAATCTTAAAAAGGAGCATAAGTGTAAGCTCTGCCTTTAATAATAATATCATTTTAAAAAATTCACAGTTGAATGTTATATAAAACATTATATGCAGTTATATTCAATTACTAAACTGTCTTTAAGACTGTCAAAGCTCTAGTCCTAATCCAAGACTATCAGCTAAAATGAGCAAAGAATATGAAGTTTATATCAGGAATACTCTGTATGACCATATCTAATCATTTCTCTATCTCCCCAATCTTTTAATCTTTAGCTTTTTTATTTACTAAATATTCAAAGTACAATTAACAATTTGCAATAAATTATGAGCATGAAAGCAGAATTTGTCCTACTGAAGTTCTAATAAACTTCATGTCATTTTACATATCCAATTAAGAATATTACTTTCATACAAATAAATTTTTCCCAATTCATTTAACTTTACATATCACTTTTAAACAGTATTCTGAAAGGTTTACACAGTCACTCAATTCTCAAATTTTTTCAGAAAGTATAGAGGCATATTGAAATAGGCAATTTCATGAATAAATAACAATGAAGATTTTTATATAAGAATTTAAAGTTTTAAAAGCCATTCCTTTTAATATTTTTATAAAAAATGAAACTGAAACCAAAGCAAACTAGGCTCAGCTTAAAAATAGGAAAGCAGAAGAAGGAAATTTTGGAGACATGATCCCAAGGTAGGATTCCTAGAATTAGCAATACATTCTGTTAATGCCAATTGGAGTTGTGTGGTTTATTCTACAACCAAGCTGGGAGTATGCTTTTCAGTACTACTTATTCACAAGGACAGTGAGATATCATCAAAAATGGCAAACATACTGATATATGAGGTCAATTAAATACTTTTTCAGAGCATGTGGAGCATATTTGTCATTCTCTTCAATATAATCTATTATCCATCAAATTTTACATAGCTCATTTTTTGCTCATAACGAACAGATGTTAAATTCACTTCTCCTGGAATCCTAGATGCAAATTATAACTGGTGTCTCTTCAGAAAAGTCCCAGGGTATTATTTCCTGACATTTTGTGAGGTTTTAGAGGCATATGTATTTGTACTTAACAGTGATGAAATGTTTTGACTCAAAATATTATGGTAACATGATCTAAGCTACTGCTCAAACCACAACTATCAATATCACCATAAAAAAATATCACAAAGTATTATTCTTTCCAACTTCATATATTCCATACATCCCCAAATTATGAAAATATACCTACTAATATGCTTCCTCTACAATATATAAATTACAGCCTCAATTAATAGATGCAATCTGGAAAGAACCAGGAAACTGAAGCCTATTTCCATTTCCTTCATTTTAAATGAATAGAATAACGGGGGAAAAAAACACTTCATCTCTGACAATTCTGTACATGCACAAAGAGAAGCTATCATCTATGTACTTTCAACCAAGTCTGAGCTAATTGTTCAAATAAAATTTAGCTGTAAACACTCTTTTAAAATTATACTGCTAAAACTGTGGCTCAGCTTCACTTGGACCAGGTACTGACTGAATTTGTGGTAAAACAAAATTAATCATGATCAACGCTAGCTTTACATTACTTATATATATTTGAAGATTATTGCCCTAAATCTCCAAGAACCCAGAGCTAAAAAAACTAGTGGTATATACATGTTTTCAGAAATTGAAACAAATGGATTGCAAGCACTAATAAACCCAAAAAGGGTAATACATTGTAACTCAATTCACAGTTCAGTTAAGTCAGTTAATGACAATATCACACACTAGGGCAATGGTCAGCAGTTGCTAAGATTTGTAGAACCTCTCCAGAATTTCTTTTCTCTCCAAGAATTGTAAACCTGTTTCATAGGACATTTGGAAAACATTATTTTGAAAAATGATGACACATACTTAATAAAATGATTATGGCTATTTTTTAAATGATGGCAGCTTGAGAAGTTTTACCATTAGGGAAGAAAAAAAGTATATGAAATCCTTTAGAAATAAGTTTAAGGAAACCAAATCTTTAAAAATAAAAATTACAAAGCCAGTATTTTAGAATACTTCCCATCAAATTAAAACCTAAACATTTCAAAATATAATGTCTAGTATTTAAACATGGGGTTTATCAGAGGCACATTTCTACTGAGGTTTACATTTTCTTAAGAAACTTGAAATGTAAAATAGCCTACCAATTAATCTTCAGGCTATAATTGTACCTAAACCTGAAGCCAGAGATGTGTAGAGGTATGTGTGAGGGTATGCATATGTGTATCTAAAATAAGGAAAGAAAAAAATTATATGTATTTGAAGACTTTCCAAAGTTGCTAGTAGGGTAGCTTTCAGCTTAGTTGAAAGAGCCTCAGTTCAGTTCAGTCGCTCAGTCGTGTCTGACTCTTTGCGACCCCATGAATCGCAGCACGCCAGGCTTCCCTGTCCATCACCAACTCCCGGAGTTCACTCAGACTCACGTCCATCAAGTCAGTGATGCCATCCAGCCATCTCATCCTCTGTCGTCCCCTTCTCCTCCTGCCCCCAATCCCTCCCAGCATCAGAGTCTTTTCCAATGAGTCAACTCTTCACATGAGGTGGCCAAAGTACTGAAAGAGCCTAACTTGCCCTAATTGTCTACCATCAGCAATATTTTGTTGGCAAAATAGGCTATTTGGCTTATTCAACTCTCTGAGTATAATGCTGAGAGAGAAGAAAATTTGGTCATTTGTAATACGCAAATATTGGCCTACTCAGTCATCAGACTGACTTTGTTCTACAGTTTTTTAACAAATATAATCACCTCTCCTTCAAACACTTCCCCTGCTAGCTTACTAGAGGAAATGGACAGTCACAATTACTATGGTGCGATTAATCACAAAATTATTTAACACTTACAGACAAAATTCACATCAAAATCACTCCTGACAGAACAGTTTTTCCAGAAAGAGAATTCTAATTACCCCTGGCACACCCAAGAGACCAGTATCACTGTCAAGAGGGAAGCCAAAATGTGCTTTAAAAAAAAAGGAAAAAGAACTTATATACCAGAGTAGAATAACTATATATTACACATCTATATAATGCCTTTAGAACTCTTTCCAGGGGCCTGCTAGAGTCATTTCGTATTGAAAACAAGGGGCCCGAAGCAGTAGCAAAGTCTGGTAGCCAGAACTTCCTTGATCCCTTCCTGTTATGTCTGGCTACGTACTGTGCTCCATCTGCAGTCATGTTTTACACTGCCCATGTCATGTAACTCTAATGCAGAAATAATGGAGACTAACTCTTATGGGACAACATAAAACCTCATTTGCTTCTCTTTTTCCACATGTAAAAGCAGGACTGCTTATCTGCAATACAGTCTGAACAGATCAGGTCAATAAAATGGAACAGTCTTTGAAATGTGAAGCTTTGTGTATAAGTAAGATCTAAGTGGCAACATATTATTTTTTTGCATACTAGGTGAAGCTGAATATTTCAACTCTACTCCTGAAGCTTAATTAAAATTTTTAAATATAGCATAAGAGATTATTCAAACTGCCTTTAGCTTTGCACTGAAATACTAAAATTTCCATATATTGTGATTTTTTTCTCATAGTTTGATCTGAATAAAGGGAATAAATTACTTTCAATAATAACCTTTACAGATTTTTTTTAACTCAAAACAAATAATTTAAATAATAATACAGAATTTTCTAAAAGTTATTGCAAAATCTTATCAGTTACATGCAATCTTGCAAAGTAAAATGTAAATATTCATTATTAATATTTTTAATAACCCAAACTCTAATTTGACAAGTACACTTTATGTAAGCTAAAAGCTTATTTCTGTTAAAATATTTCTCATATAAATATATTTTCATCTTCCAGACACTATGCAATTCAGGTTGTTGGTACCACCACAACTACATGAGTAATTAAGGCCATGGCACCCCACTCCAGTACTCCTGCCTGGAAAGTCCCATGGACAGAGGAGCCTAGTAGGCTGCAGTCCATGGGGTCACGAAGGTCGGACACGACTGTGCGACTTCACTTTCACTTTTCACTTTCATGCATTGGATAAGGAAATGGCACCCCACTCCAGTATTCTTGCCTGGAGAATCCCATGGACAGAGGAGCCTGCTGGGCTACTGTCTATGGGGTCACACAGAGTCGGACACGACTGAAGCGACTTAGCAGCAGCAGCAGCAGCAAGGCCATTAAGTATTTTATTTATCTAATATTACCAATTAATATTATCAAATATTAATCTTAAAATGACTAATAAACTAAGACATACCATCCCATTAAGTCTGTGTCTAGAAAGAAAAATAATCAAAGTAGAAGATACTTTTAGAGTGCCTCCCATATAATCAGAATACTGCACAATTCAGGGACTTGAACCCTGCTCTCAAAGAGCTCAGAAATCTACTAGGGAGACCTAAGGAACAAAGAAATTCATATTATGATAAGTATTATAGCAAAGTCATAAACAAAGGATTTGGAGAAGACAAAAAGTGACAACACTGACCCAGGCAAGTTCAAGGGGTCAGATTCTTGATAATATTTCCCTACAAATTCTAAACAAAACAAGGAATAGGCCCACAGACTGAGTACACATGGCATTCTGATCAGAGAAAGAGGTGAATCTTTGGGGGTATACAGAATCAGACAATTTAGAATTCAGAATTGTTTTCCTTACTCTTTTTAAGTAAACTAAGATAACAGAGCATACAGGCAAATCAGGAGTAACTTACAGACATAAGTAGTCAATGACAGCTTAGGTTTTGTTCAAAAAGTCATGAAGTTTCATTGTTTCTCATGACTCTGAAACAACTAATAATGAATGACAAGTATCTATTACGGAAATATCTATTGTCTTCTCCATAGCCAAATTAAGGCACTGAATCACCCTAAAGAGGTTGCTAGAGTCAAAACAGCAGTCCATAAAAAGAATTCATTCAAAGGATAATACCACAATTCAATTACTAATCAAATTTCACTTCTGAAATTCATTTTGTTCTAAATTATCTTTTCACTTACCATCAGGATTTCGCTCTATCCATCAGAGGCAATGCAAAAAGGGAGAGGGGAGAAAGAATACAACAAATTATGTCATAAAATTACAGCACAAATTTAATGCTCATCTGCTTAAAATATAAATTAAAACTTTAAAGATTCATACAAATGACATAAATGGCCCTCCAATAAATATAAGCCAATTCACAGTTGAAGAATATAATATGAATAGCTGGAATCTAATAATATATTTGTTCTTCCACTCTCACAAGTCCATGAGAGGGTGTTATTCTAGTATAAATGTGGCAAAAAGAGGTAAAGATATATGATCTAACCAAAAACAAACCATATTCAATATGTAAATAACATCAAGAGCATTACATGAATTTTGGGGGAAGAAAATAAGCTAAAGGCAAATACATATAATTAATATTTCCAGTTAGCCTTGCTTATATTATAACTTTAATTAGTAGATATTATTATGGAACAATGTCTTTTTTTCCAGCTTGTCTTGGTATTCTTCTACTTTTATAGACTTGTTTTTACTTTAATTTCTAATTAGCTTTCAGCCAATTATTATCTATGCTCTTTGTTTTAGTAATAGTTTATAATCTTTCAAATTCCATCTATACAAAAGCATAATAGCTAAAAATGGTATGTGCAACCATAAGCTCACCAAATGATTTAATAACTTTATAGCGTAGTTTTAAGCTTTTGTCTACTTGTTAGGTATTCCATTTATTTATTTTAAATTTATTTTCAACTACTTTTCCTCAAAGATAAATGAAATAATTAGTTGAATTAAGGCATCAACAATTTCTACAACTATATTTTCAAGGAGTAACAAAGATAAAAAGTATAATAAGCTTTACAGTATTATAAAGATAATAAGTATAATGAGATGTCCAATTAATGATAAATTATCTAGAGATTTTAGCCAACATGTCCTATTTTTTATTTCACAACTCACTGAACATTTCAATGTTCTTTTCAGAAATATCCAACTAAAATGTCCATCATTTCTTGATTCCTTACCGAAGTCTTGTATTTCTTTCTGAAGCCAGCTTTCTCAAAGCTGCTTAAACATAAAATATTTACACTACCTCATATTTTGAAAATATAGGTAAAAGGTTAAAGTGGTCACTTTTGGCTAAAAATGATTTTTTATAATTTAAAAATTATTTACAAAGATGAAACAGATTTTGAAAACATGTACTAAAGTTATTAAAAAAAAAAACACCTCCAAGTATAGAGTTGTCAATGCAAAAACCAGAAAATTCACTGAGACAAAATAAGAACTACAATTTTAAAAACATTGCCAAGGTGCCTCATTAGCACAGTAGGTAGGGTGACAATTACATAAAAATATTGCTAAGTAACCAAAGTGGATATCAATAGAAAAAATATGAATATGGCATCTCTAAGGCTTTTTAAACTAAGACAACTGTACAGAAATGCTTAAAAGCACAAATGCAACATTGCTGAATGTTATACTACATTTAAACTTTTTTAAAAAAGCAATGACTATAATTTATCAACCAACTAATTGTCAAACTGTTACTATGAAAAATTCACTATACAAAAACACAAATAAACTGTAAAATTGAATCCAACTTGAAATTTACAACAACTGGATCTCTACTGGTCTAAAGAGAACTTTTTTATCTATTAGTTTCTTGAAATAATACAGATCCTGTTCTTAAGTATTTTAACATGTAAGATACTAAAGAGTTTTATTTAATCACTAAAGCAGTGTCTGAAACTCTAAAGACTGCCTTAATATTAGAGTAACCTATATGGTGATTTTTACTAATTCAGACTAGGCTTTTCTGTTTAGCTCAAATATGTGAAGTCTGACTAGATAAATTCTTCTAGTGAGAATAAAAAACAATATTCACTATTAACTGAAAGATATAATCAAACATTACATATAGAAATCAGCTGAATAGACTTATCACTAATTATTCATAACACATGAAAGTAACTTGGACAGATATTTTTTATTTAACACTATGTAAATATTTTTTCTTTTAATAATATTTACAATGTGTTTTCCCACCTTAAACACTTAAACATTTAACCCACAACTCCAATAATTTAAAAAAAGTGATTATTAGGCTTATAAATATGTGAACTATATGTTTACCTGTTGGTCTGGAATAAGAAACAACAGCATTTCCTTCCAATTCAGGTGGTGAATAACTTCCTTTGAGATAAACAGAAAAGCCTACAGTTCTAGTCATCTCTGGTGCTATAAGTAATGTAAAAATAATATGTTACATAATTTTAGGCAATTATTATTAACAACAACTGAAATTAGATATACACTGCATGCCAGCTACTGTCTTAAGCATTTTACATAACACTTACATAGATTAATTCATTTAATCCTCACAACAACCCTACATGGTGGTCACTATTATTATCCCCATTTTTGGTGCATGAGGAAAATGGTGACAGAGACTAAAAAGCTTGCCCAAGGTCATATAGTTAAGACAGAGGTAGGAATTGACTCCAGAACAAGGGCATCCACCATTCCACACCACTGCCTCTCTTTACTCAGACAAACAGGCAGGATGAACAAAAAAAAAGGTACACAAAGGGAAAGAGAATTTGGGAGTGGGAAATAGTGCTTTATCATGGCTAGAACACAGACTGCAGGAGAAAATGAAAGGGGGAACTGGATATGCATGTAACTAAAACCGTAGCAACTTAGCAGATTGTACATAGCCTTCCATATTCATGTACTTGACCTCCAACACGTATTAGAGAGCTATAAAAAGTTTTCAACTGGAAAACATTAATTATCCAGAATGTTTTAGAAAGACAACTTGGAAGTACTGTGAAAATTTTGCAGATAAAGATGCCACCTACAAGTTTACCTCAACCACTAACCACTCATTCACTGATTCAATGAGTACTTATTGAGTTTCCACTATCTGCCAAGCACTCAGGTAAAGGTTAGTTATATAAAGAAAAAAAAAAAGATGGTCTTGATTTTTATGGGTAAAGCATAGGGTTCCCATCTAAACAGTGGCATAAAGAAAAACAGAAAAAGAGTTGAAAGACAATTCAGAAGTCATTTTATCAGAACTAATGACAACTTGGATGTAAGTGGTAAGACAGACTCTATACAAATAAATCTTACAGAGTTGTCATTTATTACTGTCTACTATTTTAAGCATTATTACAAATATCATACACAGATTCATTTTCTAATTAAATCTAATCAATTTTCTGATTAAATTCAAATTAAAATAGTTCTGCAAGACAGATACCATTATCCCCTTTCTGAAGATTAAAAAAAAAAAAAAAAACTGAGGTTCCATCTAATTACCAAAGCAGTTTGCCCACGGTTACACTGAGTGTTAGAAAGTGAAAGTGAAAGTCACTCAGTCGTGTCCGACTGTTCACGACCCTATGGACTATATAGTCCATGGAATTCTCTAGACCAGAATATTGGAGTGGGTAGCCTTTCCCTTCTCCAGGGGATCTTCTGCATCCAGGGATCAAACCCAGGTCTCCCACATTGCAGACAGGATTCTTTACCAGCTGAGCAACAAGGGAAGCCCTTGAATGTCAGAGCCAAAATTCAAATTCAGGCCACACTCCAAAGCCAATAAATATTCTTTCTAGTGACTCAACAAATAGCTCACTAGAGAAGCACCATTAAAAAATTCTTCCAAAATATAGTAATTAAGTACAATTGCAGGTCCATTTAGTTAAGAAAATTGCTTGAAAATCTGTAATTACTATGGTTCAACAGCCATTCATTGAATGTCCATGACTGATGTTTAGAGAGGAAATATAAGCAAAACAACACATTGATTTCAGGAAAATACCTGATATATTCAGATAAGAAATATAGCCATGAAATACATCTACTAATAAAGAAATTAATTTAAAAAACCTCACACCATGATAGACTTTCAGCCAAAAGAAAACACTTACCCATAAATTCAAAGGTGAACTGATCACCAGTTAGTACTAAAGGTGGTTGCACATAGATTGATAATTTGATCTTCTGCAATGCCACTCGATTCTTCAGTGTGACCTGAGAAAACAAAAATTGCTATTAACAGAAAATTACATTTTTTCCAAATTGATAGAATACTACAACTACTTTAAAAATAACAAATAATTAGAGAAATGCCATCTAAGAAAAAAATGAGCTATCACAAAACATAATGTGTAACGTAAGTAGTAGATTAAAAAGTTCTACCCAGTTAGAAACTGGGCAAAGGAATCGAACAGACTTTTTCTCAAGAAGATATACAAATAGCCAACAAGCATATGAAAGAATGCTCAAAATCGCTGTATGAAATACAAAGTAAAACCACACTGGAATACTACTGTACATCCACTAAAATGCTATAATCAAAAAGGTAAAAACAGGTGTTACCAAGAATGTGGAGAAACAAGAACCTGCATAAATTGCTGATGGAAATGTAGAATGGTATAGCTAATCAAGAAAAAAGTCTGATAGTTTCTTTTAAAATTAAACATAAATTTATCACTTAACCTCATAATTCCTTATTAAGAGAAATAAAACAAATGTCCACCCAAAATCTTGTACACATGTATTCGCAGTATTATTCACAACAACCAAAATTAGAAACAACCCAAGTGTCCATAAACTGATGAAGTGACAAACAAAATATGGAATATCCATGCAATGAAATATTATTCAGTAATAAAACTAATACAGTACTGATACATGCTACAACATGGGTATATTACATTATTAATATGTTAAATGAAAGAAGCCAGTCACAAAAAGACCACATTATTATTTGATGCAATTTATACGAAATATCCAGAGAGGGCAAATCTACAGAGACAGAAAACAGATTAGCAGTTCCTTGGGGATGGTAGTAGGATTGAAGGTGGGGGTGTGGAGAGAAAAGAAAGCAACAGCTAAGGAATACGGGGTTTTTACTGGGGGGGACAAAAATGTTCAAAAATTAAATTGTGGTGATGATTCTGTGCATGCATGCATGCTAAGTCACTTCAGTCGTGTATGACTCGTTGTGACCCTATGGACCTATAATTGCATAGCATGTGAATTATAACTGAATAAAACTATTAAAAATGTTCTATCAATAGCAGACCCAAAAAATCTTCCCTCATATCTGGTGAATAATTACATCATAAAATATTGTATGTGTTAATTCTTCTTTACAGATGTGGCATCATGAATTATTAATTTTATCTAGTATCAGTGTATCACCTTTTTCAGAAGTTAATTGCTCTCTAAAGATTTCCTTACTAGGTAGCTATTTACTAGTTTAAATACATATGTAGTTTAAATACTACATTTTCTTCGATGGCTTAGCAGCAAAAATAGCTGACATAACTACTCTAGAAAACATTAAAGAATGACAATATTGACTAATTGACTACATTTCTAAGCTGGCTGTATTTCCAAACTGGTGCTCTTGGTTGATGATGCTAAGAAAACCCTCCCATTCCAATTACAATTAATAGATAAGAATTCTGGGGTAATAGACTGCCTCAGAAATAGGGTGAGTATGGGTTGAGAAGGCCAGAACTTCTCTCACTCCTCCTTAAGAGAAACATTAGCAGAATTCATCAGGACCAAAGATCTTTGCTGGGCCACAGTGCTAACGGAATCAAAGAAAAAGCTTAAAGATCTGGCTTCCATTGGGAACATTCTGTCTTTGGATTTGTATCCTAAAAATCCCAGCCTCTTTGAATCATCTCCTTTGGATAAGTTTATCCACATGGTAAGCCAGATTTATTACAGTCACTAGCCAGGTAGCGTTGCTAGACCAATTAAGTCACAATCTCAGGGGGCAGACCTGGGCATTGGTATTTTTCTTAACAGTTCCCCAGGTAAGACCTATGTACAACCAGAATTGAGAAGCTCTCTCCTACACGGCTTTTTTGCCTTGGAACAATTCAGTCTTGCCTCTATAGTATACAAGACAGATTCATTTCACTACTAATTAGCATAATGCAAGGGCATGGCTTCCCTGGTGGCTCAGTGATAAAGATTTGCCTACCAATCCAGGCGACCTGGGTTCGATCACTAGCTTGGAAGGATCCCCTGGAGAAGAAAATGGCAACCCACTCCAGTATTCTTGCCTGGGAAATCCCATGGACAGAGGATCCTGGCAGGCACAGTCCAGGGGGTCACAAAACAGCTAGACATGATTTAGTGACTGGGCACAAACAAGGGCATACTTAATTTTTAAGAAAAGACATTTTAAATTTTCTCTTAGGTAAAAGGCATGTATCAACTATACCTTAATTATATACATATACACACACACATATATATACAAATTGCAGATACAAAAATAATATACAAGTATAACTGGCCTACAAACACTATACATATACAATTAGATTCAAGTAAATGTATTAATTTTATCTGATGTGTATATTCTGTACCATTTAAAAATAAACATAAAATTTTTGACTTGCAAAGTAAAAGTTTTAAAGGACAATAATTGATGAAAATAAATACAATAAATACACCAAATGAATGATGAACCCTCAGATTTTCACTTTATGAGCCCTGAGTATGGGGGGAAATCTGCGTAACAGTATACAGTAACAGCGTAGATCACAAGTCCCTTGAAAGTCTATGATCCAACAGATTAGGTTAGTACCTCTAATTCCCATGAAGTTATGAAATGGTCAAAGAGACCGGAAAATTTGACTGAGAAAGGAGAGTTCGGTCCACACATTTTGCCCATTTCTGGTCAGTCCCCGAAGGAGACGTTGGGTGCCTCTTGGCATTGCCAGGTCGGTATAAACACCCGACAGGTTTCTGTCATAAGCTGTATATGAGGTCACCCTGGAACCGCAGAGCAGGGCTCCACACTTGGTCCGCACAGGGCATGTCATTCATTCACACAAGCACACTATAGAGTTAGTAAAGTACAGCAGAAAACATGTTTACTAGGAGAACAAATTTATTATAAAATTCATAATACCTTTTTAGTAAAACCCTAATGGTAATTACAGGAAGAACTATGCAAGTACTGCAGACAACATTCTTTCTAATGGCTATTCCTTTAAATAAATAGAATATAATTTAAATATTTTATTAATAATAATCCTTCCCTGGTGGCTCAGATAGTAAACAATCTGACTGCAATGCAGGAGACCCAGGTACCATCCCTGCGTCAGAAAGATCCCTTGGAGAAGGGAATGGCTACCCACTCCAGTATTCTTGCCTAGAGAACTCCATGGACAGAGGAGCCTGGAAGGCTACAGTTAATGGTGTCGCAAAAAGGCTACAGTCTAAGGTATCATGACTGAGCAACTAAAACCTACATACTGGGCTGTCAGTTCAGTTCCGTCACTCAGTCGTGTTTGACTCTGCGACCCCATGGACTGCAGCACGCCAGGCCCCCCTGTCTATCACCAACTCCTAGAGTTTACTCAAACTCTTGTCCATTGAGTCAATGATGCCATCCAACCATCTCATCCTCTGTCGTCCCCTTCTCCTCCCACCTTCAATCTTTTCCAGCATCAGGGTCTTTTCAAATGAGTCAGTTCTTCGCATCAGGTGGCCAAATACTGGAGTTTCATTCAGCTTCAGCATCAGACCTTCCAGTGAATATTCAGGACTGATTTCCTTTAAGATGGACTTTAAGATGGTTGTATCTCTTTGCAGTACAAGGGACTCTCAAGAGTCTTCTCCAACACCACAGTTCAAAAGCATCAGTTCTTCGGTGCTCAGCTTTCTTTATGGTCCAACTCTCACGTCCATACATGACTACTGGAAAAACCATAGCTTTGACTAGACGGACCTTTGTTGGCAAAGTAATGTCTCTGCTTTTTAATAAGCTGTCTAGGTTGGTCATAGCTTTTCTTCCAAAAAGCAAGTGTCTTTTAATTTCATGGCTGCAGTCACCAACTGCAGTGATTTTGGAGCCCCCAAAAATAAAGTCTGACATTGTTTCCACTATTTCCTCATCTATTTGCCCTGAAGTGATGGGAACAGGTGCCATGATCTTAGTTTTCTGAATGTTGAGCTTTAAGCCAACTTTTTCATTCTCCTCTTTCACTTTCATCAAGAGGCTCTTTAGCTCTTCTTCACTTTGTGCCATAAGGGTGGTGTCATCTGCATATCTGAAGTTATTGATATTTCTCCTGGCAATCTTGATTCCAGATTGTGCTTCATCCAGCCCAGTGTTTCTCATGATGTACTCTGCATCTAAGTTAAATAAGTAGGGTGACAATATACAGCCTCAACGTACTCCTTTTCCTATTTGGAACCAGTCTGTTGTTCCATATCCAGTTCTAACTGTTGCTTCTTGACCTGCATACAGATTTCTCAGGAGGCAGGTCAGGTGGTCTGGTATTCCTATCTCTAAGAATTTTCCACTGTTTGTTGTGATCCCCTTAGGCAAAGGCTTTCGCATAGTCAATAAAGCAGATGTTTTTCTAGAACTCTCTTGCTTTTCTAATGATCCAACGGATGTTGGCAATTTGATCTCTGGTTCCTCTGCCTTTTCTAAATCCAGCTTGAACATCTAGAAATTCACGGTTCATGTACCGTTGAAGCCTGGCTTGGAGAATTTTGAGCATTACTTTGCTAGAATGTGAGATTATTGCAATTGTGCAGTAGTTTCAGCATTCTTTGGCATTCCCTTTCTTTGGGATTGGAATGAAAACTGAACTTTTCTAGTCCTGTGGCCACTGCTGAGTTTTCCAAATTTGCTGGCATATTGAGTGCAGCACTTTCATAGCATCATCTTTTACGATTTGAAATAGCTCACTGGAATTCCATTACCTCCACTAGCTTCGTTCTTAGTGATGCTTCCTAAGGCCCACTTGACTTTGCATTCCAGGATGTCTGGCTCTAGGTGACTGATCACACCATCGTGATTATCTGGGTCATGAAGATCTTTTTTTGTATACTTCTTTTGTGTATTCTTGCCACCTCTTCTTAGTATCTTCTGCTTCTGTTAGGTCCATACCATTTCTGTCCTTTATTGAGCCCATCTTTGCATGAAAAGTTCCCTTGGTATCTCTAATTATCTTGAAGAGAGCTCTAGTCTTTCCCATTCTATGGCTTTCCTCTATTTCTTTGCAATGATCACTAAGGAAGGCTTTCTTATCTCTCCTTGCTATTCTTTGGAACTGTGCAATCATATGGGGGTATATCTTTCCTTTTCTCCTTTACCTTTTGCTTCTCTTCTTTTCACAGCTGTTTGTAAGGCCTCCTCAGACAACCATTTTGCCATATTTGTCTGTACATATATCTTAAATAAAATTAATGATAATAACCATTAGCAGCTTTCTATATGCATGGAAACATTCTAATAAATTATTTGTGTGTATTATCTCATTTACCCATTAAAACATTGGAAACAGGTACTATCTATCACTATATCCCATTTTACATAAGAGAAAGATGTGGCTTAGAGAAGCTAGATAATTTGACCATGGCAACTCTGATTATAAGTGGAAGAACACCATTTAACTTCTGTCTGTCAGAGTCCAGAGCCCATGCTCTTAATTAGCTGTGGTTAAGAATCAAAATAACTGCAAATGAAAAAGTTCCCCATTTTACATTTTAAAAATAGAGGTTCAGAGAAACTCAAAAACACGTCTAAGACCATCGAGCCAGTATATACAAGTTAGCAGAAAAGAATGACCAAGAATGACCAAGAAGGTCTCACGAGAGCTTAGTTTTAAAAATGAAAATGAAAAATCCTTAAAGTAGTAATAAGCCACTTTTAAAGCAGCAGACATTCTGACTCTGCTAGGCATAACAATGCATACTTAGACAACAATCATACAATTTACATTGTTACAAGTGTTTGCATTTAGTTTAGATGGAAGATGGATGGTGATAACTCTTATACACAAATTTATTGAATCCCAACAATGGACTAGGCACTTTCAAATATGAATCAAGATGATGTGTGACAAAAATAACCACAGTAACAAAGAAGAGTTGTGTTTGAGCCAAAATAAAAAAAGTTAAAGACTTGGCTAGATCATAAACCTCACATTTTAAGAGAAAAATAATTATAGAATATTAAGGGGAAAATATGAAACATGAATATGAACGTTTTCCATGCTATTTTCCATTTCTAACAAAATAAAATATGATCCTTAGGAAATATAATACCAAATTTCTATCCTAGATATATAAACATGACTCCAAAGGCCAGGTATTAACAACCACTCTGCCTTGGTTGCCTGGAACAGATGGTCACGCATCATGCACACATACTCAAGGTAGCCACATCTTCATTCACTTGGAACAGATGGAAAAATTTTCTCAATTAACAGGATTTATTATGACGGAAACTTGTATGGTTATATATTTTGGCTGCTGTTGTTATTTAAGGCTATAAGGAGAGATTTATAACAGAAATTTGTATAGGAACTGTCAGGCAGAAACAGGAAGTCACGGTGTCCGCCGTGAAAGTCAAGCTGATTTTGTGTAACTCTAGAGTATCGCATTCTTTCTTATTCTTTTATCATGGCAGTAAGGAAGAGAGTGTAACTTAGTCATTCTCAAATGCAGTTAAATTCCCATAATGAAGGAGAAATTTCCAGTAGTGTCACACCATCATTTGAAGGTAGCTGTTATACAGGAAAGCCTAAGAACTGCATGGGAGGGAAAGATGTATTTATTTATAGCAATTATAGTAGGTGGGGGGAAAATTACCATGAGCAATGTTATCTGGTTTAGGTACAAGATTTCTTTTTGAAATTTACAACATGCTCCTGAATTATTATATGTATGTGTCAGAATAATATCAGTAGATAGATATAAAAGGGATTTCCCTACACAAAAGTCTACAGATCATTCCTGGAACACTGCAGGATTGTTGTTTTTTATCTTAAATATTTGATTTCTTGCCACCAAAGCTTTTCCAGACTCAGAAGTATTAATGAGATAGAGCCTTTGATTGGATAGGGGGAAGGGAGACTGGGAAAAGACCACCCTTGTTTCCAGTGGCAAGAATCCAAAAAAATTAGCTTAGGAAACAGTTATAAGATTGGGCTCCCTTCAGCTTCTACCAAAGATCCCCACACTTGGGCCACCCGCTGGGTCCAGTGTAAGCGAACACAATTGGTAAAGCCTGGTGCCCTGTCAAGCTCCTCCAAGGACAGCAACCCATAATCTAAGAAAATATAAAGTCCCGTCCAAGTTTTGACTTAGCGAGTCGCCAAGATCCACAACTTTCCCTGGCTCCAACGTCTGGGCAGTGATAAATATTTTCAGCTTAATAATGTGCTGACTGATTACCACACTTTAATCTAAATGCCTTAAGAGGGTTCTACATTTGAGTCCTAGTTCTAAAATTCTACAATGGCAGGACTAAAAACCTTAACCAAAACCACATCGTTCACATTGTATTTTGGGGGCACTATCAATTTGTCACTACTCTACTCTGTGGCTTCTTCGTTTAGTATTTTCCTACTATAAATACATCCATTTAAAGCTAATATTATGGCAGAGAGATGGCTGGGAATTCTTTTCAAACACACACATAGAAGAAAGATATTATTAATATTCATATGATTCCCCTATATATATATAATACTGAAATGAACTGCTCAGTCTACTATGAATGTGATGACACAATTCCTTTAGTATATTTAAATATTGTTTCTAAAAAATAACCCCAAATCATACTACACATTTAAGGTAGGAATAAGTCATAACAATTTTTTATTATATACATACTGCTATAAATACTAGTTTTATATTTGTAGGAAATGATAAAGGTTATCTATTTACTTCCCAAAGCTAAGGAAAACTTAAAAATATCAAGTGTTTGGGTTTTCCTTTTTTTTACTTTTTTAACCAAGAAATCTTTTTTTTTAATTTAATAAATTTAATGTGATTTTTTTTTTAATTTTTTAAGGAAACTCCAAATGATCTCCATACTGGTTGGATCGATTTATATTCCCACCAACAAAATTTAAGGGCTCCCTTCTCACCACATCCTCATCCTCCTGTTGTCTCTTGTCTTCTTGATGATAGCCATTCTAAGTTGTGAAGTGACATCTCTTGTGATTTTGATGTGCATTTCCCTGATAATCAGTGATGCTAAGCATCTTTTCATGTGTCTCTGTTGGCCATTTTGATGTCCTCTTTGGAAAAATGTGCATTAGCTCTTCTGCCCACCAGTGTTTCTTTTGTATTTCCATATGCTACTTCTAGGGTGACAACAGTGACGGATGTGATGAAATGCATGACACTGCTCGCACATTAGAGCCTAGAATTATGGCACAAACCTTCACTGTGACTGAAGGGACAAGGTCAGCTCCCACTTCAACATCAGTAGCTTGCTGCAAACACAGAATTGAAAATTAAAGGGAGGAAAGGATTGCTTAAGTACTATACATCAGTAAGTAAACACAGTGGGTTTGATATATACTTCCCACCACCAAAAAAAAAAGGCAAAAAGGATTTATCACTCTGATGACAGACTAAAAGAATCACTGTGGCTTTTTTGGATGGCTTCATTTGGAAAGTCATGAACTAATATTAAAAAACACACCCATCAAAAAAGGGAAGAAAAGTTCACATACTTTATTATCAAACTACTGCCAAATTTCCTTAAAAATGGAAACTAATCCTATTAATTCATTCTTTATATTATATAAAACAAGACCTCTATATATTTTCTATATAAACAGTGTGCCATTCTTTTAGGTCCTTGAGTTTTTAACTTGCCAAAGGGATGCTTTATTCTAATTAATAATATGTATCTAAAGCATGTAATTAATGATATAAAGATTGAGTGGCCTTACATCTAGAAAATAAAACAAAAGTAGCAGTTTTTTTGTTTTTTTTTTTACTAGTACATATCATAAATTCTTTCACTCCTTGAGAATCAGCCTGGGTTACCTGGTCCTCTCTCTTAAAGAATTCAGAATATAATAGAGCAAATATTTCCTTAGAATTTATAACTATTTTTTAGAGCAGTAGATTGAGAGGAAAATACGGTCACTATATGACAGAATAAGATCAAAGGGTAACATATTTTCTAATAATACCCACATGGATTCCTAAGGGAACAGTTATGATCATAAAGTCTCTGTCCAACCAATGAATAAATCCATTGTACTTTAAATTAGCCTACTTGGTATTATTTTACTGAGAAAAATTAAGCCTCTTCTTAGCAGTGGGGATCGGTATGATGTCATGCTCATCAGCATAATTAAGAGTAAGGATATTCATATCCTATATATGATTCTATAGGAAACTGTATATGAACTCTGATTCAACTTCTCAATCAAGAAGAGAGGATAGCGATATTTGTCTCTTCTATAAAAGACACGAGTCTAGCACAAATTACATTATGTTTTGGATGTGTGCTTTCACAGTAATGACTGAAAATAAAATATTAAGCCAGGGTTTTTGCTCTAGTATTACCTAAAATCCAGGAAATGTTTTACATTTAGCTGTCGGCAAATCTAGAAAAGAAACCAATATCTCCCGTTTCTTGCTCTTTTCCATCCATGCCTAAACACCTTGATATTTCAAGGACAAAAGTCCTTTGGAAACATGAAATTATAGCCAGAGAGAAATAGCTATATGAAGACAATATGGCACCAAAGCCGCATAAATCATTGGACTGATGTTTTCCAATGAAATGAATATGATACTCTCAAGAATCCTTTCCTTTCTTAAAAAGGAAAAAATTGTGAGATGGGGGAAATGGAGCTGGAAAGAGATACCTAATTAGGAGGAAAAAGCACTTCAGGTTACCAGTAGGGAAATACATATTAAAATACAGTGCTATTACATAAAGCCTTTACTCACAAAGATCAAAAGTTGCTAAAGAACAGAAAGGGAATTCCTCATTTCAAATAGCCTATGTCTAAGAGAAAAACCTAGAAAAAAATTATATAAGTTGCCCAAAGGAAAAAAAAGAATCATTTCCAAGGCAAGAAAATGTGTGTACATTTGTCAGCTAACTAAGCAGAAATGTTCCACTCAGACTACACCCTTCAGGTAGAGTGAGAAATGGTGTGCTGAATATCCAATGTTTAGAACAGTACCTCTACTATGTGACTCAACTGGGTGAATGTTTCTTTCATATATAGTCCTACTTTTTTTTTTTTTTAAGAATATCCAACTTACTATACTAAGGCAATGTTAATGCAATTTTTATCACAACTTGGGTTGGCTGTTTGTACTAAGATTATTCTTCAAAAAGCCATGGAATTACTTACTATATTGTGTTCTGATGCCTAAACATCAGTCATTTCCTAAGCAAAGTTATATGACATAGACCTCATATACTGTAAAACGAGTGAATCTGATCACTTGCCTAAATTGATCGACTTTGGTACAGACATAGATAAACTAGAGAGATTTTGGCCCGACTTCAGGCAGTGAGAGAAAACCAACCATAATCTAATAAGTACTTAAAGAAGACTAAACAAAGAGTTAGAGTAATGTAAACCAAGGACAGTCCCCCTTTCTGGTTTTTCAGCTTTGTTATTCTCTGATGCTTTTGAACTGTGGTGTTGGAGAAGACTCTTGAGAGTCCCTTGGACTGCAAGGAGATCCAACCAGTCCATCCTAAAGGAGATCAGTCCTAGGTGTTCACTGGAAGAACTGATGCTAAAGCTGAAACTCCAATACTTTGGCCACCTCATACGAAGAGTTGACTCATTGGAAAAGCCTCTGATGCTGGAAGGGATTGGGGACAGGAGGAGAAGGGGACGACAGAGGATGAGATGGCTGGATGGCATCACCGACTCGATGGACATGAGTTTGAGCAAACTCCAGGAGTTGGTGATGGACAGGGAGGCCTGGCAAGCTGTGATTCATGGGGTGGCAAAGAGTCGGACATGACTGAGTGACTGAACTGATTCATTTATAGAGCAAATATATATTGAACACCCATTATGTGACTGGCATTAAGGAAATGGCAGTCAATTTTCCTAGGTGGTGCAGTCGTAAAGAATCTGCCTGCCAATGCAGGAGAAACAAGAGATATTGGTTTGAACCCTGGTTAGGAAAATCCCCTGGAGAAGGAAATGGCAACCCACTCCAGTATTCTTGCCTGGAAAATTCCATGGACAGAGGTGCCTAGCAGTCTACAGTCCATAGGGTTACAAAGAGTCAGACTCAGCAATTGAGCACACATGAGACAACTGGAACAGTGATGGCTGTGGTAGGGCTGATGATCATGATTATTATAATGATTTGTTAGTTAATTATTATAATTCAACGAAGTGGATTCTACTACTATTCCCATTTTACAGATAAGAAAATTGAGACAAAAAATTAAATACCTTGCTCTGGGTCACACAAATAGAAATGAGAGAAAAAATAATTCCTGGCCCAACTCTTTATTCTTAAACTACTCTCCCACCACAGCCACTATAATAAAGACTATAAATTATCAAACTCTGAGTCATGCCTCTCATAAACATTATCTCATTGAACATTCAACGAAAATGTAGCGGGCTCAGTATTATTCATCTGGAGTAGGATTATCTCAATACTCCAGTACTGAAAAAGTTTGAAAAAAAAAGTAATGGTGAGAACCTCTTTGACAAACCCCCTTCCTTTCCCCTTTTTTAAGATAGAAATCTGCCTAAGAAACTTGTTATCACACTGAGATGCTAGAAATGTTTTTTTCTAGAAAGTAACAAGGCCTAAAACTTGCTATCTTCCCTGAAGTTTCTATCTGGAGGCTCAGATTTTAAACCAATACAATCTGATTCCAATATATCAGAGTCCACCACTATCACAAACCCTCTTAAAGTCTGTAAATATACCTACAGATACTGAATCAAAGTTAGGAGAAACCATTGCAGAGACTTTCAGGTCATCTTCTCTCTCAGTCAGGGGCCAAACATCTGTAATTTTAAGAGAGAAAAAAAAAGATATTTAATCAAAAAGTAAAAATTGGTATATAAAGTTGTTTTAAGATTTATCTATACCTTATATCAAAAGACAATCCCATAAATGTATTCACAAGTTGAAAAAAAATGATGCAATACAGAATGAAAAGCTTTCCCCTCTACGTTACTGTAAAGAAAAACTATCTTTTTTCCCAAAGATATGAGCTAAGATGTTACCCAGCATCCCCTGATGCTGGAAGGGATTGGGGGCAGGAGGAGAAGGGGACGACAGAGGATGAGATGGCTGGATGGCATCACCGACTCGATGGACATGAGTTTGAGTGAACTCCGGGAGTTGGTGATGGACAGGGAGGCCTGGCATGCTGTGATTCATGGGGTCACAAAGAGTCTGACTGACCTATGTTAGGAATTTCAATTCCCTCTCCTTAGCTACTGTTAGAAGCCCAAAAGAGTATAACCCATGAGGGTAAATTGGCTATAACTGCCGAGAGAAATATCAACAACCTCAGATAGGCAGATGATACCTCCCTAATGGCAGAATGCGAAGAGGAACTAAAGAGCCTCTTGATGAAGGTGAAAGAGGAAGAGTGGAAAAACTGGCTTAAAACTCAACATTCAAAAAATTAAGATCGTGACATCTTAAGATCGTTTGCCATCACTTTGTGAGGAAATGGCAACCCACTCCAGTATTCTTGCCTGGAGAATTCCATGGACAGAGGAGCCTGGCAGGCTACAGTCTATGCAGTCGCAAAGAGTCGGACCCAACTAAGCAACTAACACGCACACACACATACATGGCAAACAGATGATGAAACAATGGAAACAAGGGCAGATTTTATTTTCTTGGGCTCCAAAATCACTGTGGATAGTGACCACAGCCATGAAATTAAAAGATGCTTGTTCCTTGGAAGAAAAGCTATGACAAACCTAGACAGCATATTAAAAAGCAGAGACATCACTTTGCCAACAAAGGTCCATAAACTCAAAGTTACGGTTTTTCCAATAGTCATATATGGATGTGACAGTTGGACCATGTTTTTGAATTATGGTGCTGGAGAAGACTCTTGAGGGTCCCTTGGACAGAAAGGAGATCAAACCAGTCAATCCTAAAGGAAATCAACCCTGAATATTCATTGGAAGGACTGACGTCAAAACTGAAGCTCCAATACTTTGGCCACTGGATACAAAGAGACGACTCATTGGAAAAGACCCTGATGCTGGGAAAGAATGAAGGCAGGAGGAAAAGTGGGTGAATGAGATGGTTGGATGGCACCATCAACTCAATGAACATGAGTTTCAGCAAACTCTGCAAGATAGTGAAGGACAGGGAAGTCTGGCATGCTGCAGTCTGTGGGGTTGCAAAGAGTTGGACACAATTTAGCAACTAAACAACAACAACAGCAACAAATCAAAATGTAAAACTCACATACCCTGTGACCTAACAATTCTACTTTCAAACATTTACCCAATACTCATGTCCAAGGGGTTTCTCTGTTGCTGATAATTATCAAAAACAAAACAGCCTAAATCTTAGTTATAGTTCTATTAATAGGGAAATAGTTAACTAAGTTATGGTATTATCAATACTGTGCAATGGTCCAAAACCCAAAACTGTTAAGTAAGAGTGCTATCCATCTTTATATACCGACAAGGAAAGAACTCCAAGATATGCTATTGATCTAAAAAAGCAAGATGTAGTACAGTGTCTCTAATACACACATATTTGTGTAAAAACAATTATATAAACAGAAAACTTTCTTACAGAATACACAAAACTATCAATAAAGGTTACATTGAAACACTCTAGTAGAAGTAAGACCTGGGTTTTATGCTTTCAGTACTGTTTGAATTGTTTTTACCATGTTCATTTTATTTTCAACTTAAAATTTCACAATTTCAAAAACATTTATAGTACATAATGAGATATTATTAACAAGCCATAGAGACCCTAAGTAAACAAGAAACATAAATAATACATATGCACAAACATACGTGTATATATACATACATAGGGCTTCCCTGGTGGCTTAGCTGGTAAAGAGTCCACCTGGAATGCGGGAGACCTGAGTTTGATCCCTGGGTTGGGAAGATCTCCCGGAGAAGGGAACAGCTGCCCACTCCAGTATTTTAGTATCCTGGGCTTGAAGAATGCCATGGACTGTGTAGTCCATGGGGTCCCAGCGTCAGACACAACTGAGTGACTTTCACTTAATACATAATAATAGTGTGCAGATTATTGGCTGCCCCCCTAACGTCCATTCTTCCCTTCTCCTCCTCCTTTGTGGTAGACCCCTAGTTCTGCTGATTCACTTCCATCTAATTCACTTCCATCGAATTCCCCTAATTCACTTCCATCTTAATCACTGGATTGGTCAAATCCAAGCATGGTGATTTCATTCCCCTGACCTTTTGTTATTTCAGGCCTGAGCATGGAACCTAATCCTGGCAGATGTGAGGTGAGAACTGGTGGGAGTTGGGGTGCTGGTATGTGGTTCTGGGAAAGTTATTCCTCCCTAATAAATGGGGAGACTTCGGAGAAATATGTCTCCTTCCCTGGAAATCATATTTGTACCTGTTGCCTGAAACTGCTGAAATAACCCTGTGACCCTGAGAGGGAACATCCCCCAAACCCTGACTGAAAATATAGAAAGCATTTGGATGATGTCACATGAATCCGCTGTCTCACAAAGAGAAGAACTGCCTACAACCGCCACCAGAAATTCTCACCAAAATGGCAAGATTTGGAATAGGAATTTCCACAACTTAGAGCACAAAAGGTTGCTCATTGCCCACCCAGTAATGAATCTTTGGTTCTTCTTTACTAAAAAAAGAGTCCAATTTTATCCTAAGCTTGGAGCCTAATCCTCCGCTCAACCAAATTGTTCAACCAAAACGCTAAATTTCCCAGCTTGGAGTGGCCAGTGAGATATAAGCAGAAGTTGTTCAGGGTGTGGCTTCCAGGAAAGATCCTTAGTGGGCTGACTCAGCTGCAGATGTGAGGCAAGAGTTCCAGAAGCCATCCTGAACCAACAGAAGACCCGGGTGAGAAGGACTCAAAAGTCCCTCACGGCAGTGGAACTGCCAAGCCAACCCTGGACTGCTCATTACTGGACTTCTTTTCCATGAGAAAGAAGTAAACCTCTGCCTTGTTTAAGCCACTTTATTTGAGTATTCTGTTATAGACAGCCAGACCTAAGTCTGAACAGCACAATTTCCAACAAGGTTACCAAGCACGAATGTTTCTACCATTCAATGGTAGAAGCAACTTAAGTTATCCTAGACATACTTCAAATAGGTGCAGACTTTCAGTTATATGCCTATATCTCACTGCTCTCTTTTCCTTCCTGAAGACATGCTGTGTGGGAGTCTATGTCAATACTGTACTCATTCCTTCATACTTATCCCAAAGAAAGAACATATCAACTATCTAAATAAATCATAAGGAAACTCTATTTTTGAAAGTGTCTACTAACAGATGTTGTTGACTACTGGTAACAGAAATGCAATGCAGGATTCTAACTAATGAGTTGAATATGAAAAGCTTCAAAATCCATGAGCCATACAGAAATTATTACTATTGATATTATTTCATGCTTATAACATACACTCCTCATATAACTTACACACATAAAATCAGCTTCAAAAACACTTTTATTATGGTAGATAATATACACCATGTGTACAACAAAAGGTATTCTTTAAATTGGCTTTATATTTTGCTGCAATTCTTGCTTTGAAGAAAAAAAAAAACAACTTTAAGTGCTGAACATAACCCACAAGACTGAAAAGAACATTTTTTTTGCAAGTTAAAGTCACTCTACTATAATGAGGTCATCAAAAAGTTCAGAGTTTTAACTTCTCATAATCTGCTATAGTGAAATGATTTGGTGCTTTTATATAATTATAGGTATTTTAATGAACAAATATACCACAATTTTATAAGTGCAAAAAACAGTAAATTCTTTCCATATTCTAGAAATAAACTATGTTAAAAGTCTCTCCTTTTTTTTTTTTTAAAGAGTCTCTATTTCATTTTTATGAATAAAATCAAATGATGGTGGCAAAGAAGGGGCAGAGAACTTCAAATATTAACTTTGAGGTTATGTAAATAACAAACTTTGCACTCAAGTCTGTGGGTTCATTCCTAGCTTAATTAGCAGTTATTTCAATATACAAAGAAGAATGAGGGTAATGACAAGTAAAATAGCCTATCCCTGGGTGAAAAGACTGGAGTACTCAAGGGCATCATTTTGGCCACCAAAAAGTAACTAAGCTAGAAGGGACTTTTCTCAGAAATGTTTTACATAATCAAGTGTTAATCAAAATGTCATTAGCACATTGTTTATAGAAATGCCACAATCTCAAGACATAAAACTTGGAGTGAAAAGTTACATTAAATTTAATGAACTCTGCAAATTTCATGTTTCATACACACACGACACACACACACACATATATATATGCGACTCTTCCCAAATTATATTTTTAAATGACAAGATGAGACTTATATTTCATTAATCCCAAAACACTAGTATCAAAAATGGGAAACGTGTATATTGCAATATGACACACCCAATATAAACTATTCTCTATTTGACCAGAGAGTGCCAACAACAAATGGGTTTTTAAATACTTGGAGATACTTAAAAGACCCAAGTTTCATTTGTTTACTTTCAAAACTTTCTAAGAGAAAGTGTAAAACCAAAACAAAACAATTTTATTTTAATATTCACGTTTTGAAATATATTATCTAAATTCCTCTGAATCTCTCTTGGTAATATAGACTCAAAAATACATAACTCTAGGAAAGTGATTGGACCAGGATTAAGATTGGCTCTGTTGTTTTGGTTGGCTTTTTATGCTCTGCTTCTTTTATTATTCCTACTTGTTTTAACATTTCTTTTATGTGAAAATAGTCCATATTTTTTCTCATTAAAAAAAATACTTTTACCTGACCCTGAGAAGAGAACTTAAAGTAATGCTTTTCACATGTCCAACTCAAACTGCAGGATTGGTGTTTTGTTTCTCCTTTTAATTTATAATAAAATTATACCCTTGTGAAGCCCAAAGTAAGATAATATTGAGTTATACAAAACTCAGGAACTGAAAATATCATCAGCCTCTGAGTCACTAGAAATCAGCATACCACAGGCTACACTCCATTTGGATGGCTAATTAACTACAAACATAAATTATCTCACTGGGCTGCAAATGACTACATTTTTAGTAATAAAGTGGTAACTCATGTACTGCTCTGGTTTCCTTTAAAAGAAGCACCTAAAATTTTTTCAGGGATATTAGAAGTTAATAAATGATCACTCTAAACTTCAATGTTCTTCTAAAGGCCTAAGATCACTACCTGAAGAAATATATGATCCTTTCTTAGAGTTTAAAGAAAAAAACTAGATAGCACTGTCTGTGAAACACACTAACAAAAGTATTACCTTAAACAGGACATATTTTTCAGAAGCTGTAATATACAAATTAAGCACAAAGACTAGTATGTTAAAGAGCAATGCTGTTTTTAAAAAATGACTTTAATTAAGCCTGGGGGAGAAAATCAACAGGTACAAAATACTATCTATATACAAAATAATATAAATTTTACAATGAATACTATAATAGAAAGCTGAAAATGAGATACCTTGTGATTTGTTAACATTTTTGATGACTTTCTGAAGTTCTTTCAACTCCATATCAAGTTCATCATAGTTTAGTTCTCTAGATTCAACTTTTGGAGCTTGGAACAAAGAAGGATCTGTCCCCAGGTATGAACACTGCAAATGACCATCATCACTCAGAGTGACTATCACTCCCTTTAAATCACTTTTAAAAAAAAAAAGGAAGAGAAAATGAGACATAATTAAAAATGTTTAATGGATTTAGACGTGACCAACTACATTTTCATTCAATTCAGCTTCAACATACCATTAAGAAAATGGAGGAGGCCGTGAAAAGAAATGTGGGCCCTTCTTTTTTCCTTTTGTTTCTCTCTACCCTTGGGACGTATGCTCCCCCTCCCTCCCCAGGTCACTCACCATGGCTTCCTTCACGTGCTCTCCTCAAGGAGCTCTCTGGTCTGTTCTCTCTCCCTTCACTTTTAGATAGAAGTCTCCCTTTCTCTCACTTTCTAGCTCTTTCCCCATCACTCTTATCATCCTGATTATCTCTTTTCCTCCCCACCCTTTCACTCTTTCTTTCTCTCTTAAAGTCTCCCTTATCTCTGTTATTCTCTAGAAACAGCCATAATATATAAATTATCGATAACTTAAGCATAAATGTTTAATAATAAAAGTTGTATGTTTTCCTGAACTTACTATAGAAGTAGATGAAATGATACTATTTGCTTCTTCCCCATCCTGAGCAGAGGGAAAGAAACTCAATATTGTCATGAGCCATTTTGAACTGATATATAATGACTTTGTTTGTTGTGTTTTCTGGCTTTTGATTTTTACAAAAGTTTTCCAACCCTGTTATAAAAGTTATTAATCAAAAACAACAGAAAACTTGAGAGACACAATAACTTGAAAAAAAAATGTGGTTATTCATCTGAAGAAAAGGAGTTAGGATATATATAAGGGTCTAGGACTCATTCAGAACAAATAAGAATTTTTTAATTCTTTTGGTCATGAAAAAATGTAGCTCATTAAACTAAAAGTTCAGCTTGACTAAGAGTAAACACTGTCATTGCTCAATCCATCCCATAAGGTGGCCACCAGCAACTTTACCATCTGCTTTAAACGCAATATTCCTACAAAATCTTTCTCCAGGACTTATACATAATTCTGTACTGTGACCTCATAATAATAAGAATAATAAATAGATTGGTATTTATAATAATAATAATAAATAGATTGGTAATAATAATAAAAAAATAGATTAGTATCTCTGATTCAACAGATTAAAAAACTAGCTAAAAACTAAAAGGATACTTAGGTTCTAGCTCTACCTCTGCCCAGTGTAGTTGTGCCAACTTGGTCAAGTCTTCCTAAATGCTCTTATTTCTGAAATGAGAAGGTGAAAGTAGGTGATCCTCAAAGGTCTTTAAGTCGAACAAACTTGTTCTGCCAATCTAGCTCAGAAAATAAATACTCCCAAATAAAATTATTTTCCTAAAATAAAATGTTTTCACCCCTACAGAACCTCTGGACCTGACCTTTTCTTTTCAGGCAACTGAAGCCACCGAGTGGCCACAGAAATCTCAACTTCCAGCTCAGGCAAACTCATTTCAAGAGGGCAAACCTCTGTCCCTATTGAGTTCGTCTGTCCCCAATCTACTCAGACCTACTAAAGTTTGGAAACACAATAAGTCCTAAGGAAACACTAGGAAACTAAAAGGCAGAGGTTCTCAGACAATGTGGTAATCATCAACTCTTTGAGTCCAGAAGGGTTATATCCATTTCATCTTCACCCTTTGAGTGGTCCATTATAAAGGAAACCTAGCATGAGCCAATATAAGTCTACCTTACTATCCAAATTTACTTGGTCTTTGAACTGGATAGCTTATTAGAGAATCAGTTACATCCCACTGTTTTAGATGGCAAAAAGCAATAATTTAAACCCAGGGATTTATCTAAAAATTTATCTGAACCTATTAAGTTTCTGAGTTCAGACACAGTTTGATACTGGTATATACACATATTTTCTTCAGTGTCTCAAAAAGAAAAAATTCCTTACTGATGTTTTGAGGTATTCAAAAGGAAAAGAGAGGAGCCAGGATCTTTCCTTACTGGAAGAGCTTACCAAGGGTCTCCAGAATGCCTTCACACTAAATTATAAAACTTAAGCAATTTACTTTTTTCTTATCAATGGCATTAGAGCCATTACATACAATTTGGATCAAATAACAAAAATTTAGAAAAGCTGAATTCATTTAACATTGCATGTTTTATTCCATAGGAATACTAATACAAGCTCTAAAAACTTTAGAATAAATGAGTGAAATTTCTGTCTATGATGGGACAGACAGTTTGACACAGGCCTATAGTACTACTTAATATATAAGTAATGTCATCACTCGTTATGTTAAACACAAATGAAAAATTTTAATATACATATATATCATTTCTAAAGTTAAGCCAAACTTAAGTATAAAGCCCAAATTAAATAGAAAACCAAGATTTTTTTTAATATCTTGATTTTTTTACATAAAAAAAATCAAGATTTTTAAAAAATCTTTCTACTTAAAAAATATCTTCTTACACAATATTTATTGTCCATGTGACAATGTGTAAAGTGTTTTGAGTGACAGAATTTTATGCTGGAAGATGTCATCAAGTAAACCAAGTATTGTGTACCCCATTACTTACACATTTAAAGTAGAGTTAACACTGCCAAATTAAGTCTCAGGATTATTACTGGTCCTTGAAATACATCAGCTAAACCAAGGAACCAGAATAATGTATTTTATGAGGACTCAAGGTCAGAGATGTTATATTACTAGGACATAATAATTTTGTGATTTTAGCAATGGAGCATGAAATTAAACAATAGAGCTAGCTCAGGAATCTGAAAGTAATTGTTTCATCATTCAGTAAACAGATCCTGGCCCTAACAATACATTCAAACAAAATTCCAGATGGATTTTAAAAGTTAAATTTAAAAATATGAAACTACAAAAATATTTATCTGCCCTTGAGATGGAAAGAACTTTGCTGTGAAAAAGCAATAGAGGAAACTACAAAGCAAAGGATCTCTAAATTAAACCACAAAAAAGTTTTAAACTTGTTATATGCTTTAAAAATAACATCATGGTAAAAAGAACAAAAGACAAACAAACTGGGGGAAACCTTGGCAACCAACGTAAAATATATGATTTAAGTTGAACTGTATGAAGTTGTGGATATTCACTGTTTTTGACCTATAAAATTTTTTTTATATATTTCATCTAACATGTAAAGAACTCTTACAAATCAATGAAAATATGAGTACATCCCCAAAGAAAAAGATCAAAGGGAATATACAATTCACTTGAATCAGCTACTTAAAAGTTGAGTAATCTATGGAATTAAAACCTTCATCTAGTTCTTTTTCTGACAAGGCCAAGCTATAAAATTAAAAATCTGAAAGTACTTGAAATACTCAAAAAAATAAAAATGAACACTTTCTTTTACTAATATGATAAAAACAAATGAATAATAGCTTTAAAAACAAATGAAGAGAACATGCATTGAATCAAATGGTTTCTTGTCCAGCTGCACCTTGTGCAAAATAGAAATATTTCAAGCTTTCAAATCTTCAGCGTGGTTTTTATTATGAGATATAGATATCACAGAAATCTTTAAAACTTAAATACTACTTATTGTACTCAATTTTTACTCTGCCTCAATACAGAGCACGTGATTTAAAGGCAGTTCCCTTACCCATAGCAGGCGGACTCAGTGGAGGCAGTCCTTCCTTAGCCCCAACAGGCTAGACTTGATCACTTGATCATATTTTGAGTCACTTTGTAATCATTTGTTTAAGATACATTTATTAAGCATCTGCTATACCAGAGTTACAAAGGCAAATAAGATATGGTGCTGACTCCATAAAAAAAAAAATTCTGGTCTAATTGCAAAGGAAAAACCTATTTAAAAAAATAGCAATTGCAACAGAACATGTCAGATGCTATATGAAGAGTGCAGTATAATGACCATACATGTAACAGCAGAGCAAGTCTTCACTGGGCAAAGGATGCAGAATCTAGATCCTGAGTTATAAGTAGATTCTCAGAGATTTAAAAAGGAAAAAGTGAACAGACTAAAGGCAGAGGACTCTGGCCTTGGTGAACTCTTTCTATCCCATGACTTTAAATACCCTTTTTGTGCCAGCTCCATTTATATCTCCAAACAGACATCTCACCCGAAGTCAAACTGTGTACATCCAGTGGCGTACTTGGTATCTCCACTTGGAAGGCGAATAGACATCTAAAGCTGGACATGGCTACAACTGAGCTCCTGATTTTGGCTGCTTCCCTCCAATTTAAATGTTATTCCTTAAGCCTTTCATCTTTCCAAGAAAAGGAAATGTATTACACAAGCAGTGAAACTAAGAAGCTCAAAGCGGTTAGATTGAAGAAAATTAAGAGGGATATAGAAATTACATGGGCTTCCTAGGTAGCTCAGTGATAATCTGCCTGCCAAACCAGGAGACACAGGTCCCATCACTGGGTCGGGAAGATCCCCTAGAGAAGGGAGTGGCAATCCACTCCAGTATTCTTGCCTGGGAAATCCCATAGACAGAGGAGCCTGGCAGGCTACAGTCCATCGTGTCACAAAGACTCAGACACGACTTAGTGACTAAACAATAACAACAGAATTACATAGAGTAAAATCTTACAGGCTCTTATAAACTCTGTTTAAAATTGTGAATTTTATACTTAAAAAATAAGAAATTACAAAAGGTTTTAAAGTAGAAGAGAGAGAAGCAGCAAGATCTGATTTATCTTTGACAAAGATCTATTCTAATTGCTTGTGGAGAGACCGTGGGGGTGGGAGGCGGGGGCTGAGGTGGGGGGTTAATACAGGAAGGACAGGCAAGGACAATGAGAATGAAGAAAGGGAAAGATAAAAACATATTTAGAAATCACATTATCTCACTTAATCACCCCAGTAACCTTATGAAGAGAGGTTTCATATGCCTTCACTTTACAAAAAAAAAGAAGAAGAATGAAACCTTGGAAAAACAGAAAATAATAGAGACTGGTTACCAGGAGATAATAAGCACAGCTGCAAAAAGCTGCAGAATTTCTGGCATCAGATATGAAATTTCCATTTCTATATAGCTGCCCTCAGAAGGCAACAAATGACACTTCATACAAAATGATTTTTTAGAGTGGATTATATATTCAGCAAATATTAAATGCTAAGAAACAAAATGATTTGACATTTAACTAAGCTGTACTTTAAATGAAATACAGAAGAGCTTTTATTCAAACAAAATGCCTAAGTATTCAAGAGTCAAATATGGCAAATAAAAAACTAAAAGAGACAAATTCTCCAAGGTCATGTGAATGATATTTGTTTTAATCTACAAAATTAAATACAAAATGATTACAGTTAGATCCTCACATTGAGATTGGTGCAAAAGTAATTGCTATTTCAGACCGTGAATTTTAAATCATTATAACTAGGCTCAAATATATCTTTATTAATCAAAATAGGAATCATTATCATCACACATTTTTGCCAATGAGAAATGTTTGTTTATTCCTGTAGCATACAAATCTATGCTTTGGTAAAAATAGAAATATAAACCAATGGAACAAGATAGAAAGCCCTGAAATAAACCCATGCACCTATGGATACCTTATTTTTGACAAAGGAGACAAGAATACGCAATGGGGCAAAGACAGCCTCTTTAACAAGTGGTGCTGGGAAAACTGGACAGCTACATGTAAAAGAATGAAATTAGAACAATTCATAACCATACACAAAGATAAACTCAAAATGGATTGAAGACCTAAATGTAAGACCAGAAACTATAAAACTCTTAGAGGAAAGCATAGACAGAACAGCCTATGACATAAATCAAACTGATATCCTCTATGACCCACCTCCTAGAGTAATGGAAATAAACACAAAAGTAAACAAGTGGGACCTGATTAAACTTAAAACTTTTGCACAGCAAGGGAAACTATAAGCAAGGTAAAAAGACAACCCTCAGAATGGGAGAAAATAATAGCAAAGAAACAACTGACAAAGGATTAATTTCCAAAGCAGCTCATACAAGTCAATGCCAGAAAAACAACCAACCCAATCAAAAAGTGGGATAAAGACCTAAACAGACATTTCTCCAAAGAAGACATACATGGCTAACAAACACATGAAAAGATGCTCAACATCGCTTGTTATTAGAGAACTGCAAATCAAAACTACAATGAGATATATCCTCAAACCAGTCAGAACAGCCATCATCAAAAAGTCTACAACAATAAATGCTGGGGAGGGTGTGGAGAAAAAGGAACGCTCTTGCACTGTTGGTGAGAATGTAAATTGATACAGCCACTATGGAAGACAGTATGGAGATTCCTTAAAAAAAAAAATGGGGATAAAACCACCATGTGACCCAACAATCCCACTCCTAGGCAAATACCCTAAGGAAACCAAAATTGAAGAAAAACACATGTACCCCAACGTTCACTGCAGCACTATTTACAATAGCTAGAACACAGAAGCAACCTAGATGTCCATCAACAGATGAATAAAGAAGCTGTGGTATACATACAATGGAATAATACTCAGCTATAAAAAGGAATGACTTTGAATCAATTCTAATGAGACGGATGAACCTAGAACCTATTATACAGAGTGAAGTAAGTCAGAAAGAGAAAGATAAATGTAATATCCTAACACATATATATGGAATCTAGAAAGATGGTACCAAAGAATTTATTTGTATGACCACATTACTTTGCCAACAAAGGTCCGTCTACTCAAGGCTATGGTTTTTCCAGTAGTCATGTATGGATGTGAGAGTTGGACTATAAAGAAAGCTGAGCACCGAAGAACTGATGCTTTTGAACTGTAGTGTTGGAGAAGACTCTTGAGAGTCCCTTGGACTGCAAGGAGATCCAACCAGTCCATCCTAAAGGAGATCAGTCCTGGATGTTCTTTGGAAGGACTGATGTTGAAGCTAAAACTCCAATACTTTGGCCACCTGATGTGGAGAGCTGACTCATTTGAAAAGACCCTGATGCTGGGAAAGATTGAGGGCAGGAGGAGAAGGGGATGACGGAGGATGAGATGGTTGGATGGCATCACCGACACAATGGACATGGGTTTGGGTGGACTCCGGGAGTCGGTGATGGACAGGGAGGCCTAGCCTGCTGCGATTCATGGGGTCGCAAAGAGTCGGACATGACCGAGCGACTGAACTGAACTGAACTGAACTAAACTGACTAGATGGACCTTTGTTGGCAAAGTAATGTCTCTGCTTTTTAATATGCTGTCTAGCCTGGTGGGCTGCTGTCTATGGGGTCACACAGAGTCGGATACGACTGAAGCGACTTAGCAGCAGCAGCAGCTTGGCCATAACTTTCCTTCCAAGGAGTAAGCGTATTTTAATTTCATGGCTGCAGTCACCATCTGCAGTGATTTTGGAGCTCAGAAAAATAAAGTCAGCCACTGTTTCCACTGTTTCCCCATATATTTGCCATGAAGTGATGGGACCGGATGCCGTGATCTTAGTTTTCTGAATGTTGAGCTTGAAGCCAACTTTTTCACTCTCCTCTTTCACTTTCATCAAGAGGCTCTTTAGTTCTTCTTCACTTTCTGCCATAAGGGTGGTATCTTCTGCATATCTGAGGTTACTGATATTTCTCCTGGCAGTCTTGATTCCAGCTTGCGCTTCCTCCAGCCCAGCATTTTTCATGATGTACTCTGCATCTAAGTTAAATAAGTAGGGTGACAATATACAGCCTTGACGTACTCCTTTTCCTATTTGGAACCAGTCTGTTCTTCCATGTCCAGTTCTAACTGTTGCTTCCTGACCTGCATATAGGTTTCTCAAGAGGCAGGTCAGGTAGTCTGGTATTCCCATCTCTTTCAGAATTTTCCACAGTTTATTGTGATCCACACAGTCAAAGGCTTTGGCATAGTCAATAAAGCAGAAACAGATGTTTTTCTGGAACTCTTTTGCTTTTTCGATGATCCAGCGGATGTTGGCAATTTGATCTCTAGTTCCTCTGCCTTTTCTAAAACCAGCTTACATTATCATATGTAAAATAGATATCCAGTGGGAATTTGCTGTATGTCTCAGGGAACTCAAACAGAGGCTCTATATCAACTTAGAGGGCTGGGATGGGGAGGGAGATGGGAGGGAGGTTCTAGGTGGGGTGGACATAGGTATACCTATGGCTGATTCATGCTGAGGTTTGACAGAAAACAACAAAATTCTGTAAAGCAATTATCCTTCAATTAAAAATAAATTAATTTTTTAAAAAATCTGTTCTTCAGGATTCAAAAAACAGTTGGAAAGCAGTTTTTGCTGGTTGTAGAAGTGTTATTCCTGCAAAAAGTTGTCAAGGTGCTTGAAGAAGTGGTACTCAGTTGGTGAGAGATCAGGTGAATATGGCAGATGAGGAAAAACTTCATAGCCTAATTCATTCAACTTTTGAAGCGCTGGTTGTGGGATGTGCAGTCAGTATAGACACAGATGTTTAGGCACTCCACGATGTGTCATGGAGAACAATTGAGCCCTTCTCTGTTGATCAATGACAGCTGCAAGCACTGCAGTTTTCACTGAATCTTGATTGGCTGAGCATACTTCTCAGCTGTAATGGTTTTGCCAGGATTCAGAAAGTTATAGTGAATCAGACACCCCCAAACAGTGACCACAACTATTTTTCCTACAACTTTGGCTTTGGGAACTGCTTTGGAGCTTCTTCTTTGTCCAATCACTGAGCTGGTCATATCTGGTTATCATATAAAATCTACTTTTCATTGCATGTCACAATCTAATTGAGAAATAGTTTGCTGTTGCATAGAATAAGACAACACTTCAAAACGATGATTTTTTTGATTTGCAGTCAGCACAAGAGGTACCAATTTACTGAGCTCTTCACCTTCCCAATTTGCTTCAAATGCCAAATGACCAGAGAATGGTCAACACTGAGTTCTTCGGCAACTTCTCCTATAGTTATAAAAGGATGAGTTTCGGTGATCCTCAGTTGACCATTGTCAACTTCCAATGGTCGGCCAATGAACTCATCATCTTCAAGGCTCTTGTCTCTTTTGAAAAACTTATTGAACCACCACTGCACTGTATGTTCATTAGCAATTCCTGGGCCAAATATGTTGTTGATGTTGCAAGTTGTCTTTGCTACTTTATGATCCATTTTAAACTTGAATAAGAAAATCGTTCGAATTTGCTTTTTGTCTAACACCATTTCCATAGTCGAAATTACATATAAAATAAAACAGCATGCAGTAGTTCACTAGCAAGAAACATAAAGGAAGAAAAGTGCATTAAAATGATGTATAACAAAACCACATTTATTTAAGAATGTATTCCAATATCAAATGGCAAATTTTGACAATGCAAAACCGCAATTACTTTTGCACCAACCTAACAGCTGACAAAACCATTTGAAATTTAGTAGTAAAAGCATATTTGATAGCCATTTAGGAGCTGGTATTGTCAGCAGGTTCCAACTCTGAAGAATAAGATGAAATTTTAAATATCTTTGGATGAGAATTATCAACTGTAAACTATCTAAGTTATAAAGTAGATTCATAGGTATCTACAGAATCTAACAGGGATGTGGCTTTCTGGTTAGTTCTTATGAAGACTTTATGCCTTAAACAAAAGAGAAATAATTTTTATGCTAGAAATACTTCATATTATAATTGCTCTTATGGTTAAGCCAATTGTGGATTCTTTCATACCTTTGCCAAAATACTACTAAAACAGAAAACAAGAAGTAAGAAGGAGCATGCTATTCTTCTAGTCTTTTTACTATTTACCTCTCATTTCCAGAATTAATTCACATGTGATGTGTAAGCAAGGAAATGATGTCAGCAGAACTGTGAAGTTGATTCATACTGTTTTTCCTATCACCTGAATGTTTGAACTTCCAAGCAGTAGCAAAGAAATAAAGTACATGGCTATACACAATGCAGCATCATTCCACTATTCTTCGTGGCTCGGTTTGCAAATATGTCCTGGATTGAAAGTGCTTCTTACATGGTTCTCATGATCAGTGTGTATTTTGCTCTTGTTTTGTCCTCCACCCTTTCTTCAGATTATCATCATCTTTCTATTTTAAAGTAAAGTCCTATTTTAATATGATTGTTATTTGGGTTTGGTTTTTTTTTATTTGGTAGGTTTGATTAGATTTTGTTACTTTCTGGTGCTGTAATTAGAGCTGTATAAATTTTAAATGATCTGCCCCATGACAATTTATTTTTTACTTGTTTTTTAATGACATATAGTTGATTTACAATGTTGAGCCAATCCCTGAGGTACACCAAAGTAATTCAGTTTTTCACATATATACATTATGTTTTAATATTATTTTTCATTATGGCTTATCCCAGGAGATTGGGTATACTTCCCTATGCTATACAGTAAGACCTGATTGCTTATCCATTCTAAATGTGGCAATTTATTTTTATAGCCTCCTTATTGTTAACTTGTAATTTATTACATTATAACATACATAATTGTAATATTGGAGCCTTTGGGATTTGGAGAACAGGTGTGAAGAAATTCTAGTAAGAAGAAAATGAGAGAAGAAGAGGGAGAAAATTTAGACTATGTATGAGAAAGAACAAGCAGCCTGGATACAACATTCAGTGGATTAAATAAAGAGGAAAGAAACTCTTGTGAATAAAGCCATCTAAAGATCTTAAACTTTAATCCATATAATTACAGAACCAGTGAAGGCTTTTTAGCTAGTGAGTGACACCAGCAAAAATATGGTTTTAAAAGATGTATTCTAAAAGATGTTTAAAATAATTCTTACCAAAATGATCCATAAAGTAATGTAATCCAAATGAAAATCCCAGAAAGTTTTTTCTTTCTTTTTTTTTGTAGAAACTGACAAGCTGATTTCCACATTTCTATGAAAATGCCAAAAAGACTAGAATGGCAAAACAATAATGAAAAAAGAACAGAGATGGAGGGTTTTCATAATTTGACTTCAAGACACACTATAAATCTAGAGTAATCAAGACGATGCAGTATTGACATGAGGATAAATAGATCAATGGAACAAAAAGGAGACTCCAGAAACAAACCTACACTCATGCAGTCAACTGATTTTCAACAAAGATGCCAAAGGCATTTAATGGGGAAAGGAAAGTCTTTTTAATAAATGGTGTTTGAAGAACTGACTATCCATATGGAAACAATAAAACTCACAGTATACACAGAAATTAATTTGAGATGGATCACTGAACCAAACATAAGAGTTAAACCTATAAGCTTTAAAAAAAAAAAAAGTATAAGCGTTTTAAAGAAAATATAGAACAATATCTTCATGACCCGGAATAGACAAAAGATTTCTTAGGATGTAGATAGTAAAAATCATAAAAGAAAAATGACAAGTTAGATTTCATATTCAAAGCTTCTTATCAAAAGAACCCTTAAAAACACATAAAGAACTATTAAAATAAATGAAAACACACACATACAACAAACTCAACTGGGAAAAACCTCCACAGCCACTTTACAAAGTATAAAACTTGTCAACAAACTAAGAAAAATGCTCAATATTATTAGTCATTAGAGAAATGAAAATTAAAATCACTATTAGAAGACTTCCCAGGAGCCAACTCATTGGAAAACACCCTGATACTGAGAAAGACTGAGGACAAGAAGAGAAGGGAGCAACAGAGGATGAGACAGTTGGGTGGCATCATCGATTCAATGGACATGAGTTTGAGCAAACTCCAGGAGACAGTGTAGGACAGGGACGCATGGCATGCTGCAGTCCATGGGGTCGCAAAGAGTCGGACACGACTGAGAGACTGAGCAACAACAAATGCCACATTAACACTGATAACTGCTGAAGCTGGGCACTGGATACAAGGCAGTTCACAATACCGTCCACTTACTTTGTATATATTTAAGCATTTCCATAACAGAAAAGTTGGAGGGTTTAAAAAGAAGCAAATAAAATGCATACATAGATACACAAATATGTATAAAATGATACCAGCAACACTAAATACTTGTAGTGATAATGAATGCAATCTACCTTGACATGACCTGGGACCTGCCTCATACTTTAGCACCCATTCCCACCCTTATTCAACTTTCTCTTCCATCCTGCCCATTTCTCTTTATCAGTGTGGTAGATTGCAAATAGGGCCCAAATTTTCTCTGCTATATATCCACAGCTCTTGCAATGTGACTGTATAGCTTCTTTCATCAAGGATTGCAGTCTAGTCCCTCACCTCTTCAATCTGGACTAGACCTGTCTCTTGCTTAGGCTAAGAGAATAATGAGAGCCTCTTGGATTGATGGGCTAGAAACCCAATTATGTGTGTCCTTAAAAAAGACAAAAAAACGAAAAGTGACAGAGAAACAAAGAAAGAGATCAGGAAAAGACAGACGTGGAGAGACATTGGCATAATGTATCTACAAACCAGGGAACAGCAAGAATTGCCAGACAGAGCTGGGAGAGAAGCATGGAATACATTCTCCCTCAGGGCCTTTAAAAGGAAATATTCACTCACACCTTGATTTGGACTTCTGTCCATGGAAACTGTTAAATAATACATTTATATTTTTTTCTATTGTATATTGTCACCCTGCTTATTTAACTTACATACAGAGAACATCATGCAAAATGTCAGGCTGGATGAATCATAAACTAGAATCAAGATTGGCAGAAGAAATATCAATAACCTCAGATATGCAGATGATACCACTTTAATGGCAGAAAGTGAACAGGATCTAAAGAGCCTTTTGACAAAGGTCAAAGAGGAGAGTGAAAAAGTTGGCTTAAAGCTCAACATTCAAAAAACTAAGACCATGGCATCCTATCACTTCATGGCAAATAGATGGGGAAAATGTAGAAACAATGTCAGATTTCATTTTCCTGGGCTCCAAAATCACTGCAGATGGTGACTGCAGCCATGAAATTAAAAGACGCTTACTCCATTGGTAGCTTGATAGGGACTGCATTGAATCTATAGATTGCTTTGGGTAGTATACTCATTTTCATTATATTGATTCTTCCGATCCATGAACATGGTATATTTCTCCATCTATTTGTGTCATCTTTGATTTCTTTTACCAGTGTTTTATACTTTTCTATATATAGGTCTTTTGTTTTTTAAGGTAGATTTATTCCCAAGTATTTTATTCTTTTTGTTGCAATGGTGAATGGAATTGTTTCCTTAATTTCTCTTTCTGTTTTCTCATTGTTAGTGTATAGGAATGCAAGGGATTTCTATGTGTTAATTTTATATCCTGCAACTTTACAATATTCATTGATTAGCTCTAGTAATTTTTCAGAGAACTAGAATAATTTCACAATTTGTATGGAAATACAAAAAAAAAAAACAAAAAACCTCGAATGCCAAAGCAATCTTGAGAAAGAAGAATGGAACTGGAGGAATCAACCTATCTGGCTTCAAACTATACTACAAAGCTACAGTCATCAAGACAGGAAGGTACTGGCACAAAGACAGAAATATAGATTAATGGAACAAAATAGAAAGCCCAGAGACAAATCCACGCACCTATGGACACCTTATCTTTGACAAAGGAGGCAAGAATATACAATGGATTAAAGACAATCTCTTTAACAAGTGGTGCTGGGAAAATTTGTCAACCACTTGTAAAACAAGGAAACTAGAACACTTTCTAACACCATACACAAAAATAAACTCAAAATGGATTAAAGATCTAAATGTAAGACCAGAAACTATAAAACTCCTAGAAGAAAAGCACAGGCAAAACACTCTCTGACATAAATCATAGCAGGATACTCTATGACCCACCTCCCAGAGTAATGGAAATAAAAGCAAAAATAAACAAATGGAACCTAATTAAACGTAAAAGCTTTTGCACAACAAAAGAAACTATAAGCCGGGTGAAAAGACAGTCTTCAGAATGGGAGAAAATAATAGCAAATGAAGCAACTGACAAAGAATTAATCTCAAAAATATACAAGCAGCTCCTGCAGCTCAATTCCAGAACAATAGACGACCCAATCGAAAAATGGGCCAAAGAACTAAACAAACATTTCTCCAAAGACATCCAGATGGCTAACAAACACATGAAAAGATGCTCAACATCACTCATTATCAGAGAAATGCAAATCAAAACCACTATGAGGTACCATTTCACACCAGTCAGAATGGCTGCGATCCAAAAGTCTACAAATAATAAATGCTGGAGTGGGTGTAGAGAAAAGAGAACCCTCTTACACTGTTGGTGGGAATGCAAACTAGTGCAGCCACTATGGAGAACAGTCTAGAGATTCTTTTAAAAACTGGAAACAGAACTGCCATATGACCCAGCAATCCCACTGCTGGGCATATACACCAAGGAAACCAGAATTGAAAGAGACATATGTACCCCGATGTTCATCACAGCACTGTTTACAACAGCTAGGACATGGAAGCAACCTAGATGTCCATCGGCAGATGAATGGATAAGAAAGCTATACTACATATACACAATGGAATATTACTCAGCTATTAAAAAATGTATTTGAATCAGTTCTAATGAGGTGAATGAAACTGGAGCCTATTATAAAGAGTGAAGTAAGTCAGAAAAAAAAACACCAATACAGTATATTAACACATATATATGGAATTTAGAAAGATGGTAATGATGCAAGACAGCAAATGAGACACAGATGTAAAGAACAGACTTTTGGACTCCTGTGGGGAAAGGCAAGGGTGGGATGATTTGAGAGAACAGCACTGAAACATGTATATTACCATATGTGAAACAGATCGCTAGTCCAGGTTTGCTGCATGAGACAGGGTGCTCAGGGCCAGTGCACTGGGATAATCCTGAGGGAGGGGATGGGGAGGGAGGTGGGAGGGGGGTTCAGGATGGGGAACACATGTACACCCATGGCTGACTCATGTCAATGTGTGGCAAAAACCACTACAATGTTGTACAGTAATTAGCCTCCAATTAAAATAAATTGATTTTTTTTAAGAAAAAAAATATTAAAACACAATAAAATAAATAACAACAAAACAAAAAACAAAAAAAGACACACCTGCTCCTTGGAGAAATAGCTATGACAAACCTAGACAGTGTATTTAAAAGCAGATACATTACTTTGCTGACAAACGTCCGCATAGTCAATGCTACAGTTTTTCCAGTAGTCATGTATAGATGTAACTACTACTACTACTACTAAGTCGCTTCAGTCGTGTCCGACTCTGTGCGACACCATAGACCGGCAGCCCAACAGGCTCCCCCGTCCCTGGGATTCTCCAGGCAAGAACACTGGAGTGGGTTGCCATTTCCTTCTCCAATGCATGAAAGAGAAAAGTGAAAGTGAAGTCGCTCAGTCGTGTCCAACACTCAGCGACCCAATGGACATAGCCGACTAGGCTCCTCCATCCATGGGATTTTCCAGGCAAGAGTACTGGAGTGGGGTGCCATTGCCTTCTCCAATAGATATGACAGTTGGACTGTAAAGAAGGCTGAGTGCCAAAGAATTCATGCTTTCAAACTGTGGTGTTGGAGAAGACTCTTGAGAGTCCCTGAGACAGCAGGAGATCAAACCAGTCAATCCTAAAGGAAATCAACCCTGAATATTCATTGGAAGAACTGGTGCTGAAGCTGAAGCTCCAATACTTTGGCCACCTGATGCAAACAGCTGAATCATTTGAAAAGACCTTGATGCTGGGAAAGATTGAAGGCAGGAGAAGGGGAAGACAGAGGATGAGATGGTCGGGTGGCGTCACTGACTCAATAGACATGTTCAGTTCATTTCAGTCGCTCAGTAACATCAGACTCTTTGCAACCCCATGAACCACAGCACGACAGGCCTCCCTGTCCATCACCAACTCCCGGAGTTCACCCAAACTCATGTCCATTGAGTCTGTGATGCCATCCAACCATCTCATCCTCTGTTGTCCGCTTCTCCTCCTGCCCTCCATATTTCTCAGAATCAGGGTCTTTTTAAATGAGTCAGCTCTTCACATCAGGTGGCCAAAGTATTGGAGTTTCAGCTTCAACATCAGTCCTTCCAATGAACACCCAGGATTGACCTCCTTTAGAATGGACTGGTTGGATCTCCTTGCAGTCCAAGGGACTCTCAGAGTCTTCTCCAATACACCACAGTTCAAAAGCATCAATTCTTCAGCACTCAGCTTTCTTTATAGTCCAACTCTCACATCCATACATGACTACTGGAAAAACCACAGCCTGGATAAGATGGATCTTTGCTGACAAAGTAATGTCTCTGCTTTTTAATATGCTGTCTAGGTTGGTCATAACTTTCCTTACAAGGAGTACGCATCTTTTAATTTCATGGCTGCAATCACCATCTGCAGTGATTTTGGAGCCCAAAAAAATAAAGTCAGCCACTGTTTCCCCATCTGTTTGCCACAAAGTGATGGGATCGGATGCCATGATCTTAGTTTTCTGAATGTTGAGCTTTAAGCCAACTTTTTCACTTTCATCAAGAGGCTCTTTAGTTCTTCTTCACTTTCTGCCATAAGTTTGAGCAAATTCTGAGAGGTGGTAAAAGACAGGGAAGCCTGGTGTGCTGCAGTTCATTGAGTTGCAGAGTCAGACACAACTTAGCAACTGAATAACAACAAAATTGTATTTAAATACCAAGTTTGTTGGAATTTGTTACAGTATCCCCAGCTAAGCAATACACAAGTACCAAGCAGAAAAATCATCCAGCTAAATCCAGCTCAAAACTGAAAATGTTGTTGTTCAGTCAGTCATATTCAACTCTGTGACCCCATGCACTGCAGCACACCAGGCTCCCCTGGTGTGCTTCACTATCTTCCAGAGTTTGTTCAAACTCATGCCCATTGAGTCAGTGATGCCATCCAACCATCTCATCCTCCGTCGTCCCCTTCTCCTCCTGCCTTCAATCTTCTCCAGCACCAGAGTCTTTCCCAAGGAGTTAGTTCTTCACATCAGGTGGCCAAAGTACTGAAGCTTCTGCTTCAGTATCAATCCTTCCAATGAACATTTAGGATTGATTTCCTTTAAGATTGACTGGTTTGATCTCCTTGCAATCCAAGGGACTCTCAAGAGTCTCTCTTTCTCCAGAAACACAGAAAGCATCAATTCTTTGGCACTTAGCCTTCTTTATGATCCAACTCTCACATCCCGTACATGTCTACTGGAAAAACCATGGCTTTGACTATACAGGCCTTTGTCAGCATAGTGATGTTTCTACTTTTTAATATGCTGTCTAGGTTCATCATAGTTTTTCTTCCAAGGAGCAAGCGTCTTTTAATTTTGTGGCTCCAGTCACCATCTGCAGTGATTTTGGAGCCCAAGAAAATAAAGTTTGTCACTGTTTCCATTGTTTCCCCATCTATTTTCCATGAAGTGATGGAATCAGATGCCATGATCTTTGTTTTTTGAATGTTGAATTTCAGGCCAGCTTTTTTACTCTCCTCTTTCACTTTCATCAAGAGGCTCTTTAGTTCCTCTTCACTCTCTGCCATTAGGTTGGTGTCATCTGCATATCTGAAGCTACTGATATTTCTCCCAGCAATCTTGATTCCAGCTTGTGCTTCATTCAATCTGGCATTTCTCATGATGTACTCTTCATGTAAGGTAAATAAGCAGGGTGACAATATACAGTCTTGATGTACTCCTTTCTGAATTTTGAAGCAGTCCGTTGTTTCATGTCCAGTTCCAACTGTTGCTTCTTGACCTGCATTCAGGTTTCTCAGGAGGCAGTTAAAGTGGTCTGGTATTTCCATGTCTTTAAGCTACTAAATTGTGAGAGGATTTGCTACATAGCAAAGCTAATTGACACAATCAACCTTGGAAATACTCATTCTTTTTTTTAAAAGTATCTCTTCCAAAGCCAATCTTATCACCTTCATAAAAACTGACTACCTTATTATACCTGATAAATGATATTTCTATAAAAGCACTACAAAATGTTATAGCATTACTTTAAATTTTTTCCTGATTGTCACCTTTGACCACATTGTTAACTCCCTAATGGCAAGCATTATATAACATTGAATTTGTAACCCTCAATGCCAGACACAATGACTTCATCTATATGAAATTTTCAAAAAGAATTCAAAATTCACCTATACTACTACTACTACGTCACTTCAGTGGTGTCCAACTCTGTGCGACCCCATAGACAGCAGCCCACCAGGCTCCCCCATCCCTGGGATTCTCCAGGCAAGAACACTGGAGTGGGTTGCCATTTCCTTCTCCAATGAATGAAAGTGCAAAGTAAAAGTAAAATCGCTCAGTTGTGTCTGACTCCTAGCGACCCCATGGACTGCAGAGCACCAGGCTCCTCCATCCATGGGATTTTCCAGGCAAGAGTATTGGAGTGGGGTGCCATTGCCTTTTCCTTCACTTATAGTACTCAGTTATAAGCAAATACAAAAACATTACAACATTTCAATGTACCAATCAATAATTATAGATTAACAAGTAAATGTAGAAGACCTCTGTAATGTCCATAATACTTTAAATGGAACCCTTGAGATCAATATAAGACAAAACCAACTTTATCTACAATTATCTAATATCCCTTCATTATTCCTTCTAATCATCAAAAAATAAGGCAATGCCAAAAGGGGTGTGAAGATAGAGTACGCATGTGGTAGCTCTAACCTGGCACTGAGTCTTGAACAAATGAATGCCAAGAAAACTAGTATGCAAATATATTCTTTCCCGAGGAAAAGAAGGTTTTCTAAAGTAAAAGTTCAAGGCGATGAATCTTTCCATAAATAAAACTAGATGTTGGAGTCTTTCCCTGATGTATGAAAGAAGACATGATCTGGTGCCATAATTTTCTAATGTACTAAGCCTTTACTGGAATTAAGTCAGGCCTTAAGGAAACCACCTGTGTATTTTTAGCTCTTATGTGTTGAGGAGTTACTTTTGCAAGTTTTAAAAATAATTAGGCCTTGTTTGTCCCTCTCTGTATGACCATCTCTCAGGCAAAGCTTCATATCAATACATTTGACATACACAGTTCATACTGAATACAAAATCTGGGAGCTAAAGGAATCAACCCTAGAACCTAAGTTTCCTCGTTCACATACAGGATTTTCTTTTTTTTTTTTTTTTTTTGCCGATCTTTCCATACTGACGTCCCACAAATGGAACATTTAAAACAATTTTAAGGTGTAACTTGAGGTTTGTGTAAATGGTTTTCAGTTATTATTGCTATCCATAATTAGCCTCAATAATCAAGAGCTAGATTATTTAATAGAAGAGACATGGTAATTAGAATACCCAAGAAAGGACAAGTAAAATGGGGGAGCCAAGGCCAGAGTCCACAGACATCATAATAGAAATAACTCTGCAAAGAGAAGTTGTCACATCAAACTGCAGAAATTACAAAGGTTGTAGTTGGGTAGAATGAACAAAATACCTTTTTGCAGTAAAGAAATTTCTAAGCATCAAAAACTCAGACATGAGCCTGTTCTTTCAAACCTAACTCTTACTAGACTTGCTAGAAAGTCAACACAAGACTGCTAAATCTGGTTAATTATGTTCACAAGACTAAAAAGGTAAATTACTAACCAGGAAAAAAAAAGACTTGACTTCTAGAAGGGCCTATTTTGCACTGGGGAAGCAAAATATGTTTATAAGGACATGACTCAACTCTAACTCCTTCATTATTGAAAAATAAGTATGTATTTAGAACTTGCTGTATCTATACATCATTCTAGATGTTATAGACAGATGGTCAGGTTACACTGGTCATTATCCTCAAAGAATGTAAAGTACTGTGGCAATTACAGATATGCAAATCAAACAAGAATGTATGAAATGTACGAGGCATGCACTAATGGGTGATGGACAAAGTGAAAGAACATCAAAATCAGACCGTGACCAGAGAGAGTGCTTTCTAAAAGAGAAAATACAAGCAGAAATTGGATAAGAAAAGAAACAGGGCAATCCAATAAAATTCTCCTTAAAGAGCACGCACACATGTGTGCATATATGCACACACACACACACGGGCACATACACACACACATGCCCTGCCCAGGGTACAGGACATTCAGTAAGTGTTTTAACTAAAGCCAGCACCAAACAGATATTCAACAAATATCTATTTCAGTCTCAATGTAGCAGTGATGGTTCTCAAGGTGAAAATACCAGTGAAGAAATGACAAAGAAATCTCTGTTCTCTAGGAGCTCACATGCTGGTAAAGAGAGGAAAAGTAATGAACAAAAGAAATGACTATATAATAAGTTCAAAGATGACAGGTGCTGCAGAGAAAAAATAAGAAGGTAAAGTAAGACTCAAATTGGACCTAGGGAAAGGCATGATTTGTATAGGCTAGGGAGGGCATCCAGAACAGTGGAACAGCGTAAGTTGTCACCTGTCTCTATCAGTCAGAAAGTGTATTTCTCCCCAAGAGTATTCATGTGGAAAAGTGGTTCATGATAAAAATTAAAGATGATAAAAATTCAATAACTTTGAAAGAAATGCAAGAAGGCAAAGTGGTTATCTGAGGAGGCCTTACAAATAGCTGAGAAAAGAAGAGAAGCAAAAGGTAAAGGAGAAAGCAAAAAATATACCCAATTGAATGCAGACTTCCAGAACAGCAAGGAGAGATAAGAAAGCCTTCTTAAGTGAACAATGCAAACAAATAGAGGAAAAGAATAGAATAGGAAAAACTGGAGATGTCTTCAAGAAAATTGGAGATACCAAGGGAACATTTCATGCAAAGATGGGCACCATAAAGGAAAGAAACAGCAAGGAACTAACTGATGAAAGCAGAAGAGATTAAGAAGAGGTGACAAGAATGCACAGAACTGTACAAAAAGGTCTTAATGACCCACCTAACCATGATGATGTGGTCACTCACCTAGAGCCAGACATCCTGGAGTGTGAAGTCAAGTGGGCCTTAGGAAGCGTTACTATGAAAAAAAGTAGCAGAGATGATAGAATTCCAGCTGAGCTATTTCAAATTCCAAAATATGATGCTGTAAAAGTGCTGCACTCAATATGCCAGCAAATTTGGAAAACTCAGCAGTGGCCACAGGATTAGAAAAGGTCAGTTTTCATTCCAATCCCAAAGGCAATGCCAAAGAATGTTCAAACTATGTACAACTGTACTCATTTCACATACTAGCAAGGTAGTGCTCAAAATCCTTCAAGCTAAGCCTTAGCAGTATGTGAACTGAGAACTTCCAGATGTACAAGCTGGATTTAGAAAAGGCAAAGGCACCAGATATCAAATTGCAAACATTCGTTGGGTCATGGAGAAAGCAAGGGGATTCCAGGAAAACATCTATTTCTGCTTCATTGACTATGCTAAAGCCTTTGTCTGTGTGGATCACAACAAACTCTGAAAAATTCTCAAAGAGATGAGAATACCAGACATTTTCTGCCTCCTGAGAAACCTGTATGCAGATCAAGAAGCAACAGTTAGAACTGAACATGAAACAATGAACTGGCTCAAATTGAGAAAGGAGTACGTCAAGGCTGTATATTGTCACTCTGCTTATTTAACTTATATGCAGAGTACATCACACAAAATGACAGGCTGGATGAATCACAAGCTGGAAACAAGATCGCCAGGAGAAATATCAGTAACCTCAGATATGCAGATGATACCACTCTAATGGCAGAAAATAAAGAGGAACTAAAGAGGAAGTTGAAAGAGGAGAGTGCAAAAGCTGACCTAAAACTCAACATTCAAAAAACTAGGATCAGGACTATGGTCCTGTCACTTCATGGCAAACAGAGGGAGAAAAAATGGAAACAGTGAACAATTTCATTTTCTTGGGCTTCAAAATTAGTATAGACGGTGACTGCAGCCATGAAATTAAAACACTTGCTCCTTGGAAGAAAAGCTATGACAAACCTAGACAGCGTATTAAAAACCAAGAGACATCAGGTTGCCAACAAAGTAGACAAAGCCATAGTTTTTCCAGTAGTCATGTAAAGATGTGAGAGATGAACCATAAAGAGGGTTGAGCACCAAAGAATTGATGCTTTCAAATTATGGTGCTTGAGAGTCCTGTGGACAGCAAGGAGATCAAACCAGTTAATCCTAAAGGAAATCAACCTTGAATATTCATTGGAAGAACTGATGCTGAAGCTGAGGCTCCAATACTTTGGCCACCTGATGGGAAGAGATGACTCACTGGAAAAGACCCTGATGCTGTCAAAGATTGAGGGCAGGAAGAGAAAGTGACAACAGAGGATGAGATAGTTGGATGGCATCACAGACTCAATGAACATGAGTTTGAGCAAACTCTGGGAGATAATGAAGGACAAGGAAGCCTGGTGTGCTACAGTGCATGGGGTTGCAGTGTCAGACACAACTTAGCGACTGAATAACAACTAACACTACTCACATCTCTCTTCTTCCCACTCTCCATTAACTCTAAATTTGTTCGATTAGCTATTATCTCTGTGCTCACAACTGCCAATCTCACTCCTAGCCTGTAATCTCAAATATATGTGGCCAAATCACTTCTGAGTATTTTCACTTCAATTACATTAACTTGAACATGTATCAGTCTTTTAAGTTTAAAAAGAACTTTTGCACACATTTATTTCCACCTACGAACATCAACACCTTAAATTTAATACACTGATAACTAAACTTTTCTTTCTCATAAACCTGGTCCCTTTCCAACCTCTCCATCTCTTTCAATATCACTACAATCAGACCTTTGCTGCTGCTGTTGCTGCTAAGTCGCTTCAGTCGTGCCCGACTCTGTGCGACCCCATAGACCTGCAGCCCAACAGGCTCCACCGTCCCTGGGATTCTCCAGGCAAGAATACTGGAGTGGGTTGCCATTTACTTCTCCAATGCATGAAAGTGAAAAGTGAAAGTGAAGTCGCTCAGTTGTGTCCGACTCTTAGCGACCCCATGGACTGCAGCCCACCAGGCTCCTCCATCCATGAGATTTTCCAGGCAAGAGTACTGGAGTGGGGTGCCACTGCCTTCTCAGAATCAGACCTTTAGTGAACAACAAAATCTTATGGTTAGACACCTTAGCAGAAGCATCCAGTTAAAGCAAAGAATTCTGAAAACTCACTGATGTGTATTTTCTAACCTACTTTACTCCTGCCTGAAAGTTTAGACTAATCTTGACAAATCAACTTCTAAATTTCCTTTTAGAATTCCCTTTAGGCAATTTAACCTTAATTCTGGCCTCACTTTCTTCTCGAGGGAGAATGGAGCAAGCATTCTGTGATGAGCTGCATCCTCCAACTCCAGTCCTTCCTAACTTGATTCCATGTTTCCCCACAGATGCTACATGTGGTCCTTGTGGTCTTTGTGAAGCATACAGTTAGCTAGTTGCCTAAGCTGCTGAGAACACCCAACCAACAGCATTCTGTCACTTTATCTTTTACCAGTCAGAAGACATTCATTCACTTGTACATCTTCCGTTCCCACCCTGCTAGACATATTATATACTCCAATGAACACATGTACTTCATTACCACCTGGCTTCTGACTTTTCTTTTCCTTCAGTGATTAAGGCCATTCTGCAGATCTGTTAACAATATCTAGCAATTGGTTTGTTTTACAACTTCATTTTGGTAGAATATAAAGTGATGTTATTCCAACAAAATGTAATTTGAATAGTATCAAATGTTTCATTACAACACAAGTCTGTCTCCTTTTTATAGGCCTACAGAACTAATTTATTTGCAATGATACTTAACTATAAACAAATTATCTAAGTCTATTAGAACTTAGTCCAACCTAGTAACATCTTTAACTTATCAAAGTAAAATACTCTTCAATGACAATCAGGCCTTACAATCAAGGAATCACTAGTAACAAATATAGCAAAACTGAAGTATGTAAGGCAAAGACTATACTTCTAAACTGATAGCCAAATTTTAAGCACATTTAGTACTAGTAAGAAATTTTAAAATTCTAGATGGCCCATAATAAGCCATCAATTGTAACAGATCACACAAGTTATATGCCCTCTAAGTGGGAAATGAGAATAGCCTTCTTTATGGTTACTAATTCTTCTGCCACTACTATTACGATTACACACTATAAATTCCATTAGGGTTCAAATGACTTCAGAGTTTTGCCATCACTTTAAAATCCAATAAATACAGACTGCAAGAAGAAAAATCCTAATTTTTTTACTGCCTCTGCACAGCTAAATGATACTTTAAAAGTAAATATAGGTTACAAGTTAAAAGTTGAAAAATGTACTATTTTGTGGTCACCAATGAATTGCTTTATCATTCTTTGCTTTGTCAATTGTTTTATATTCTTCCTCTTTTTAATTATATGGTTTATGGACATTTCTTAAATTTAGTAGCTTTAGGAGAAGTCTTCTTACAGATACTACACTCTAACAATGTCCCTGTAAATATCATTATTTCATTCAACTATGCACAGAATTTGTTATTTCAATTACTTGCCAAAATATTTTATTCTGTGCTATTTCTATTATATATCATGCTGGGGTCATGGGAATACTGAACTTAAAGGGGTATTTCAATGCTTAAAATATGAAACAAATTATTCTGGTATCTAAAATAACCTAACTGTGAAAATAACTCCTACACACATGTTAATAATTTGCAAAAGCTATCTCTTATTGGATTCTAGGTAATAACAACAACATATGCTTTTCATACATCTACTCTTACAAAACAAATTTTTCACAACATAACCTTTCAAGAAATCAGAATGCTTCAGATACTTCCCATTTTGCAATATCAATCCAATAACTCAAATATCCGCTTCACAGGACTTAGTACACAAATTTTTTAAGATTACTATCCCCCAAAAAAGGATTTTATCATTTTCACTCCAATACAGTTTAATGATTATAAAAAGACTCTTACATTTTAGATCATAAAGTTTCATGTTTTCCTTTTTATACATTTTATTGTCCTGAGTAACAAGATTGACAATGGGAGATTTTGCTGATGCTAGTATGATATGATGGAGAAGGCAATGGCACCCCACTCCAGTACTCTTGCCTGGAAAATCCCATGGATGGAGGAGCCTGGTAGGCTACAGTCCATGGGGTCACTAAGAGTCGGACACGACTGAGCGACTTCACTTTCACTTTTCACTTTCATGCATTGGAGAAGGAAATGGCAACCCACTCAAGTGTTCTTGCCTGGAGAATCCCAGGGATGGGGGAGCCTGGTGGGCTGCCGTCTATGGGGTCGCACAGAGTCGGACACGACTGAAGTGACTTAGCGTAGCGTAGTAAGATATGAATTTAGTGTATGGAAAGAAAAATGCTTCAGTAGCATGATGGCCTTCACTATAGACTGACAATTCATTGGATAAAATAATTTTTCTTTTACAATAAAAACTTTCTACTATTTTCAAAACCCTTCACTTTGTATAATACTTCTGAATTGACATAAGTCTATTCTTTCCTTCTCTTCTACATTCCTGGCATTAGATAAGGGAAAGAGCGAACCTTGTTAGAGTCTCTTTGACCTTTTCTGACTTCCTGCACTATCATCATTCTTCTGTTAAGAAGCAAGGTTAACACACATACACACATACACACACACACACTCACAAATGGTACCCTGGGTGAGATAATGGATGTGTTAATTAGCTTGTGGTAAACATTTCACAATGCAAACATGCATCAAACCATTACATTGTACACTTTAAATACATATAATTTTATTTGTCAATTATACCTCAGTAAAGCTGAAAAAAGAAGGAATGTTAAGAAGAAATATGTAAATGTACTTAAAAGAGAACCTGTTAACTTATCCACATCAGCCTGCATTAGCTACTGGGTTTTTACTTATTTATTTAAAAATAACAATTAATTAACACTCCAACCTTTTGGGTCCTCTTGAAATAAGTGCTTTGGAAAGAAGCATGTTGTGAATAAATCAATAACCTTAAGCCAATCATAGTAAAATTTCTGAAAATCAAAGTGAAAAAAATCTTAAAAACAACTAAAAAGGGACAGACTACCTTCAAAGAAGTAATAGAACAACATGCCTAGTGTCTCAATAGCAACTGTATAAGTCAGATGACTATATATTTTAATATATTTTTAATTTTTTATGTATAATATTTTAATATATAATAGATAATCAGATGACTGATATTTTTAAATATTAGAAAGAAAATAACTGTTAATCTAGAATTTTTTTTTAATTTTATTTTATTTTTAAACTTTACAATATTGTATTGGTTTTGCCAAATATTGAAATGAATCCGCCACAGGTATACATGTGTTCCCCATCCTGAACCCTCCTCCCTCCTCCATCCCCAATCTAGAATTCTATACCCAGCAAAAATACCCTTCAAAATAAACATAAAGAAATCATTTCAATTCAGACAAAACAAGTCAAAAAACTTCCCAGCAGACCCATATTAAAAGAAATAGTAAAGGAAGTTCTTTAGGCAGAAGGAAGATGATCTCAGATAAACGCTTAAAGATTTAGGGGGGAAAAAAAAAAAAGAAGACCAGTAAAAAAGGTAAAAATCATCTAAGAAACGAGTTGCCAGTCCAGGTTCGATGCACGATACTGGATGCTTGGGGCTAGTGCACTGGGACAACCCAGAGGGATGGTATGGGGAGGGAGGAGGGAAGAGGGTTCAGGATGGGGAACACATGTATACCTGTGGCAGATTCATTTTGATATTTGGCAAAACTAATACAATTATGCAAAGTTTAAAAATAAAATTAAATTAAAAAAAAAAAAGAAAGAAAAAAAAAAAAGGTAAAATATACATATGTGTGTGTACAGTAAGTCATTTCAGTCGTGTTCAACTCTTTGTGACCCCTTCACCTACCCTCAACAGCATTGGCTGGTTTTGGCAACTCCAGTAGACCAAGCATTCTAGGCCTATTTCAGATGTAAGGGATTCTTCAGAATCAGACAATTTTTAAAAATATGTGACCCCATGGACTATAAGCCAGCCAGGCTCCTTCTGTCCATGGGTTTCTCCAGGCATGAGGACTGGAGGGGGTTGCCATATCCTCCTCCAAGGGATCTTCCCAACCCAGGGATCAAACCCACATCTCTTGCAGCTCCTACATTGGCAGGCAGGTTCATTTACCACTAGCACCAACTGTTTGAATCCCCAAAACTAATACACATACACACACACATATATATATACACACAAATATATGCAATTAAATGTCCAAAATTTATTACTATTTCATGAACTCTTATTGTATCTACCTAGAACAGTTGTTGTTCAGTTGCTAAGTCATGTCTCTTTGCAACCCCAACAGGTTCCTCTTGCCCATAGGGTCACAAAGAGTTGTAACACCTAGAACAGTATTGATATTGCTATTCATATTTTAAAGAAGAAGAAAATAGCTAAGACATATCCAAAGTTAATTTGTTTAAAATCCTAAAGGTAACTTTGGCAAGGAAAGAATCTTTGTCTAGATTCCCCATAACAAAGCAAGCTGTCTCAGAAATCTATAATTAAGAAGACAAAATAATACATTAAAATTGAGAATAAGTAGGTCTAATAATTAGAGCTAAGTAGAAAATGTTGGCCTCACTAATGCTTTGACATTGAGAAACTATGTTCTTGGTAGTGCATCTGTGAACAACTAGATATTTTCTCTTTGTGCTGGAAGATTTTCATCTGTTTCTTATCTCCTGTAAGCCAGAAGAAGCTAACTACTGCATCAAAGGGTCCCTTTTCCTGTGGCTTCCAGTTGAGTTTGGCCAATGAAGATCACTGGCAAGAAAGTGGAGAGAGGAGGAAAATGTGATCAAGGTATTTATTTCCTCAGCTCTGTCCTTGCTAGGTCACCAAAGTTGGTTGTGTCCCTCAACCTAAGACCACTGGGGCTGTCAGATGACCTTCTCCTACAACTAAAGCCACACCCTTCAAGATCCGGTAACCAATTGGGGTTTCCCTTGTGGCTCAGCTGGTAAAGAATCCGCCTGCAATTCAGGAGACCTGGCTTCAATCCCTGGGTTCTCTTGTTACTTCATATATAGAGAGGATAATAGTTCCCACTGTTGCTAGCCTCACTATCCCTTCATCATCCCTTATTATTATCTCTTACTCTTGTTTGTAACTCCTCTCTCAAATGCCCCATTTGATTGTGCATTTATTTGCTTCTGGGCTTCCCTCACAGCTCAGCTGGTAAAGAATCCGCCTGCAATACAGGAGACCCTGGTTCGATTCCTGGATCAGGAAGATCCGCTGGAGAAGAGATAGCTACCCACCCCAGTATTCTTGGGCTTCGCCGGTGGCTCAGCTCTTAAAGAATCTGCCTGCAATGCGGGAGACCTGGGTTCTATCTCTGGGTTGGGAAGATCCCCTGAAGAACAGAAAGCCTACCCACTCCAGTATTCTGGCCTGGAGAATGCCATGGACTATAGTCCATGGGGTCACAAAAGAGTCAGACATGACTGAGTGACTTTCACTTCACTTCAGTTGCTTCCAAGACCCTGATCTATATAACTGCAGGTCAATATATTACATGGAAAGTAGACAAAATAGAACAAATACTAAGAGCTCAGGCTCTTTACAGTCAGAAACAATGAAAATTGGATCCCTGCTCCAAAACTGTGTGGTTTTGGATAGTATGCTAACATCTCTAATCCTCTCTTACCTCATCTGTGAAATTAAAAAGTAATCCTAGTACTTGCTTCAAAAATAGTTGTTTGGTGTGAATTATTTAACGTAAAGAGCTTAACCCAAGTGCCTGGTACAAAGTAAGGGCTTAATACATGTTAAAATAATATATGCTAAAAGAGCATTATTATTATTGATTATTACTGCTTAACATGTATGGTAGAAAATTGACCATGTGACTACAAATTCTAGAATAAATTATTCATCTCAATCCAGCTTATTTTGGTTACTTTTTAATACATCAAGTTTCATACCAGAAAGCCATGTCAAAGAGGCAAACTGTACCTTTTACAACATTCCAGTTTGCCTACTCCAAGATTAAAATGCAACTAGTATGTATATGTTTTCTGTCTATGTAAATAAGCATCTGTATATTTTAGAAGTGAGCATTAACACAATAAGTGGTTCTGCTCCAGTTCAACATTACTGGGGAAAAAATAGTGGGATAAATCAGCTTAGTCTTACTTTAGCTGGCTCAAAACTTAAAGTAAATTCTAACTGGGTCAAGTGAAAGCAAATCATTTAAGTACATCATAACTTACATAACAAGGGATATATTAGATAGAAATTGAATGCTTGCTTCTGATCAGAAATGCCAAAGAATAATAGCAACAATTAGGAACTAAAACCAAGAACAGATCAAAGGGAAGATAAAGACCATCAAAATATAGCAATATAGCATCCGTCAATTTTAACAGATTGGCAAGTGTCAGTATGCATGCATCTGTGAGTAAAAAGACCAAATGCAGCCAGTAATACTAAAGCTGGGTGCATGATAGCTAGATTGATTGCATGTCTTCTGGAAAACAACTGCAGCTGGTGCCTGCAGGGTCTGCATAATAACAATATATTTGGCAGCACTAAAGAGATAACCATCTTCCAAATTTTCTCTAAGGATCAACAACAATAAAAGACCGCTGACTGCTATTTAAACCACAAAATGAAATTTTTTTTCCAAGTTGATTATGGTACAGGTTCAATAGGTTAAAAGAAAAAGAAAAGTATGACTTCTTCCTTTGTACTGTGTCAAGGTACAAGTTCAAGGTGGATTCCATGTACATTCCAGTTCAAGTTCTTGATCTTGGAAACCATAGTGAGTTGCCTTCCTGAATTAAATTCCTCTAAGAAACACAATTTCCAAATCCCTCCAATTTGAACTGTTTGAACTTAATGCAACCCAGCAAATGGAGGAGGCTAAAAAAGCTCTGTACACATGTGGACACTAAATGATGTTGCTGACTAAGTGACCTGTTACATAATATGTACCAGGAAATATCTAACTGTTTTGCCTAACTTTCCTATCTTGGATCCAATCTTTTAAGAGAGATATAATTCAGAGACAATGGATATATTTCTGCAAGGAATTTAATTCAATAACTAGAGAGTTATGTGTGCTTTCCCGATGGCTCAGCAGGTAAAGAATCTGCCTGCAATGCTGGAGATACAGGAGATGTGGGTTGATTCCCTGGGTCAGGAAGATCCCCTGGAGAAGAAAAAGGGCAACCCAGTTCAGTATTCTTGCCTGAAAAATCCCATGGACAGAGGAGCCTGGCCGGCTACAGTCCAAAGGGTCACAAAGAGTTAGACATGACTGAGCGACTAAGCACAGCGCTCGCACACACACAGAGTTATAGGCTCTCTAATGAAAATAATCGTCAAGTGAGAAAATTGGCAAGTGCACCAAATCTAATAACAGTGTTGGCTAAAACATATATAGTAGTGCTATTAGTACTTGTATTAACTTATCCATTTCTCGTAACAACTCCATGTGGTAGGTATTTAAATTCTCTGTGCCCCATTCTACAGAAAGGGGATCTGAGGCACAAAGAATTTAGATATCTTGCTCAAGGTCTCAGGGTTAGTGAGTAAGTGAGTAAACTTCCTCCACTTTAACCATCGTGATATCTTAACAGTAAAAATACAGCTTTTAAAAATATTCCTGAACCATGATATTACTGAACTGATTAAGGTTCTTCTAAATCTCTATTCAGGAGAAGGCAATGGCACCCCACTCCAGTACTTTTGCCTAGAAAATCCCATGGACGAAGGAGCCTGGTAGGCTGCAGCCCATGGGGTCGCTACAGTTGGACACAACTGAGAGACTTCACTTTCACTTTTCACTTTCATACATTGGAGAAGGAAATGGCAACCCACTCCAGTGTTCTTGCCTGGAGAATCCCAGGGACGGGAAGTCTGGTGGGCTGCCATCTACAGGGTCGCACAGAGTCGGACACGACTGAAGCAACGCAGCAGCAAATCTCTATTCTCTCCTCTCTCTTCTATTTATTCTCAAATTAACTATTCAAAGCTAAATTTTCAAACAAATAAGAGAACTGAACATGTCTCTCCTAAAAAAGAAAAAGCCATCTTAAGATTTCTAAACAATCAAATTTCAGAAGACTCGCTATGGTAAAAATGTAGAGGACTGAAAAACTGAATTTGATAACTATTTATAAGGTATCCAATTATTCAACAAGTTTTCAATAACATGATGGTGCTTGGATCTAACAAAATTGATTCTTCCCTATGATTGATGTTTAAAGAGAAGCATCCTAGAGATAGAGAACAAGAGTATGGATACCAAGCAGAGAAGGGAATGAACTTGGAGATTGGGATTGACACATAGACACTACTATGTATAAAATACATAACTAATGAGAACCTACTATATGTCATAGGGAACTCTACTCAATACTCTCTACATGGGATACTACCTACATGCGAAGGAAATCCAAAAAGATGGGATATATGAATACATATATTTGATTCACTTTGCTGTGCAGCAGAAACTAACAAACATTGTAAAGCAACTACACTCCAATAAAACTATTTAAAAACATTTTAAATACAGAAATAATAATAGCATCCTCTCACAGTTTTGAATGCACCATTCTAACACCTCAACTCAGAACTTACCAAATATATTATCAAATGTATGTTTTTAACTGGTTCTACTTTTAACACAACATAATCAACAGAACTCCAGGAGTCAGCTGCACTGACTGCACTGCACCACAGTATGGTGAAACATCTTTTGTTAAACGCTTTATTTTTTTAAAAAGGTAGAAAGCATGTGCCTAAGAAAGGATCTATTCCTTCTTGCTCCTCTGCTTCTTAGTTCCTCTATCATTTACAGACTGCTATATCTGATGCCAGAATCACCTAAGTGTAATTGGCAAAATGCATCTACTAGCTTTAGATTCTGAAATTCCTAAGCCAAGTCACCTACAGCTAAAGACAAATCAACAGTTACAATCACTTAGAGAAACACTTCTTTATATTCTTTATTCATATAGATACATTTTGTTCTTTGCAAGTACAGAGTTTACCTTATGTTCTAAAGCAGTTTTTATGTTTTCTGAACAGTGATATTCTTTATAGTGATTATTTCACTCTAAAACAAAGTTGATACCTACTCAGTACATTCATAAGAGCAAGGATTCATAGGAGAAAAATCAATCATCTGAGATATCCACTGAATTCTGAAATAATTCACAACAGGTCATCTCTGGAGCCATAAGTTTTTCATTTCTACATGTTCTTTTACTCTGGCTTGTTTTCTAAGGCTTACATCCCAGAAAATCAGAATGTTTTCCCTTTCATGTCAACAATGACTCTTTTTAAAGGTCTTTTCTATATCAGGGCTGAAATATACTTCCACTGAAATGTTCTTTTTACTCTGCAACTCTTGAAGATAACCAGGCACAGAGAGACACAAACTTTCCTTTGAAGAGTAAATGTTACTGGCACTTGGTCTTTTTTTCTTCCCTGTTGTTTGTAACAGGAGTATTAAGTTCTAAGATTCAAGATACACTATTGAATTCTATCTGGTTTCCTATCCTAAACAAACCACAATTGGAGGTACCAAATTAATTCTGAGCAAATTTGCTTCAGGGCACCTGCAGGGTCCATGGACCTTTAATCTTCACATACCAAGAGTGTTTATTCACCCCTGTTGGAAAGAAATACAGGTTTGGGAAGTCAAAGGTTAGTCAATGGAGGAGAAAAATGGGGTAGACTCTCTCAAGACGACGGAAGAAAATAGTGAACCTGGCAAGTGTTTTCCCTGGCAAGCTGAGAGAACTGCCAAGTTTGGGTCAGAGGTCTAATTTAAGTAGGAGTTCCGTCTTGCTCTTTTTAGATTACCACAATCTCAACAAAGCAAGTGATCATTCCAACTTAAAGATTTACCAAATTACAAACCCAAAATGAAAGCACACTAAATAATTTAATTTATGAATAATACTTGCTTTAAATTAACTGGGTGTCAAGCTTGTTTATAATATTTAATAAAACCTTATCAAATGTCATCCATTCACAAATTAAAATCTGATGATACAGCATTTTATATGATATGTAATGGTTTCCATAATTCTATAACTTAAAGTACCAATCAATTCCAAGCCACATTCAGAAAGGTATCATCAACAGTCACTATTTATAATATCTTCTGGGCTATTTGGTCAACAGTATGGTTTAAACACTTATAGGTGTGGTGATTAAATCACACTGCAAAGTATTTTCAGAAATTTTTTTTCTTGATTTCCCTGCCAACTACATGTTTTAAATACTCATATATTTTCTTCAAAGTCAGTGTTTTCTGAAATAAAAAGTCTAGACTGCCTTTTTTAATTTGGAGGTGGTAGAGAAAAATAAAGACATTCAAAAAGATAAGGAAAAAATAGAAATGGACTTAAGAATTAAAAGCAGAACTGAAGTTTAAAATTTAGCTATCACATACAATGTTGACTCTTATAAAATATATATATATATATCTTAATTTTGCTCACATTATTGCATCAATTAAAAATTTAACTATATAGCCTGTAATCTTTAAGTTACTACTATAGAAATGCTTTTTGATCATTTTCCATTTCAAACCTAAAATTAACAAAAAGTTCGTATGAATAACAACTGTTAAAAATCAATGGCAATTCACCTCTCTCTCTCTTTCTCTAGTTTTATTAATTAGGGAAAAACCTCTCTGAATTTCTGCCTCTTTGATTTCATTTTATATCCAACATCACCTAAGTACAAATCCCAACACTACTTGCTTTAAAAATAGATTATATAACATCTCTATATATCCTTTAATCTACAATCATATTTCAAAAATTCAATATGCTCACTCAGGAGGTTATAAAAAATTTTTAATCTACTAAATAAAAGACTAAGTAAAAGGTTATATTGGCCTCATTCTAACAATAGACATATTAAATTATTTCTAACTCCACCAAGCTCTACTTAGGAAAGGAGCATCTATTTGAAAAAGTCTTAGATGAAATAAATGTATCAAGAAAAATCATTTTAAATGAATCACAGGGTATCACAGAATAGCTTTCCTTTTTTATTGTGTCATTTACATGGATGAACACTAAAAGCAACCATTTGAACTTCTAGATGAATTGGTAATTACCTAGAAAATCACATTTTGCTTCATGAATATAAATTCATTTTTAATGTTTATCATGTTCAGACTTCTTAAAATACAAGCATGACTAAGATAACATAAAAGCTTCTAAATGTGATTTATTTAGTAAGGACATAACTCTAAGGTATCACATTAAAGTTGCCACTTAAAGCTTGGGTATCCAGCAGCTAAAAGGGTCAGCTGCATTACTGAAAGTGAGAGGGCAGATGCTGCCTATTAATAATGCCACTGCCTTAAATCAACAGCAGCCTACAGCCAAGGCCTCCTTCACCCTCCCCTCTTCAGAAAGCCACCCACAACCTGCCAACTGTGAAGGGGAGGAAAGATAAATACATAAATACGTACATACATACACACACGCATACATACATACACATAAGAAAGTGTTTTGTGTGTGGGAGGAGAGGGCATTGCTGCTGATGACAACAGTAAACATCTCCAAATGGAAAGATATTTAGAATTAGTCTTATTGCTACTAGCTGGTCAGATCAAAGTTAAACAGCATCGTATAATACAGAACAAATCATTCATCTGTAGAAGCTTCTTAGGAAATATACATGAAACTAAGATTCACAGTCTGATGTTTCTGTGCTTTTAGTTCAGAGATTCCAGGTCATTGGAGAGAAAGGGAGAAAACAGCCTTAAGATCTCTCCCCCAACAAACATTAAGGCAACGTAATACGTGCTCCACTGAGAAATGAAGTAGCGTTAAAATGTTGATATTTTAAACGGGCACATTAAAGCAACACATAAGATTGTGTTCAATCTCTTCATATAGGAAAAAGCTTAAGTCCCCCAGAAGCAGACGGTGATGAAATAAACAGGTATACAACAAAGACTAAAAGAAGATATTGGGTGAATTAACTACATTACTCATTCAATAATTACAGAAATTAAAAGTATATGAATCACAAAGACCCAGTGGTCTACAGACATAGGTTTTTAATCTGCTGGTTAAACAAAATACAATATTATTTAAACACACAGAAAAGAGAAAATGGAAAACAAACCATAGATAATACGCTGCACTTAGTCTCATCTATTCTACAAGGCAGTTAATTTTATTATAAATTTTCTTAACACTGATTCTAGATGATATTATGTGACCTCAAGAAACAATATTTCAATAGAAACAATAGAAGTCTGCATTATAAGGTATGAATTGTTCATTGTCTAAGTAGAAATATACTCTGACCTACATTGATTTCTTTCTCCTGTGAGTCCTTTGCTTATCTATTTCATCACTGTATGAAAAACGTAAAAAGGTGCAAATTTCCTGTTTTTAGATAAATATTACAGATGCAATGTACAACATGACAAATATAATTAACACTGCTGTATGTTTTATATGAAAGTTGTTAAGATGGTAAATCCTAAGAGTTCTCATAACAAGCAAAAAAATTTTCTACTTCTTTCATTTTGAATGCATATAAGATGATGAATGTTCACTAAACTTATTGTGATAATCAATTCATGACAGATGTAAGTCAAATCATTATGCTATACGCCTTAACTTATATAGTGCTCTACGTCAATTATAGCTCTATAAAACTGGAAGAAAAAGTTAAAAACTCCACAAATATTTATAATGAGTGAATTTAATTGCATGTAAATTATACCTCAATAGAGTTGATTTTTATAAAGAAAAAAAAAACCTGAGGTTTCTCACAAAGAGCATCAGAATAATTTCTAATTATCAAAAAATTGTTGCTGCTATAACCCACTGTATTTTCACTCATATTATTTCAAGTGGTATTCCTGATACATATGTATAAGTTTGATAAGAATATAAAATACTTCCATACAAATTATGTAAGTCAAAGAAATTCTGACATAATCCATTAGAAGATAATTAAATATACTTTCTATGAAGTGGTATGAGACATCTTGTACATAACATACTTGAATTCATGACTGCTGACATAAAGTCAGTGCCAATAGAAACATAATTCTTTTAAAATTTCTTTTCTAAAACCTAAAACAACAGTACAGGCATACTCATTAGCATAATAAATAACTGTGCATATAAAGGAGTCAAACTGTAATCATGCTCTTCATGAAATAAGGATCTAAGACTCTTCATGAGGTTTTCATCTATGTTTGACCTGAATAAACAAATAAATATTCCATAAACAAATTCCCATCGTCCATAAAAGAGAAGACAGGATTACTGAGACTACATTAAATTTCCACAAAATTGAAAATGCTTTTTTCAGGCCATTAGTAGGTTACAACTAATTGGTCAAAAATAATTTTTTAAGTAGCCAAACTAAATTCCCACAGGCAAAGTGTTCAGGCTGTGAAGCAGTGTAACTTTGACCCTTCTAACTGAGTCACTTGTTTTCAATTTCTTCATTTATCCCCTCAGTCAGTCAGTCAGTCAGTCATTAAACCAAAATTCATTGAATACCAATTCACTTCCAGGCTTGAAGAAATTGAATAGGGTGGTCCCTATGTGAAAAGACAAAATGCTCATTCTTTTTTTTTTCAGCTTTGCTGCTGCTGCTGCTATGTTGCTTCAGCCGTGTCCGACTCTGTGCAACCCCATAGACGGCAACCCACCAGGCTCCTGTCCCTGGAATTCTCCAGGCAAGAACACTGGAATGGGCTGCCATTTCCTTCTCCAATGCATGAAAGTGAAAAGTGAAAGTGAACTCCCTTAGTCGTGTCCGACTCTTCGCGATCCCTTATTGAGGTACAATTGGCAAATAAAATTGTATATGTTTAAAGACGCTGGGCTGGAAGAAGCACAAGCTGGAATCAAGATTGCCAGGAGAGATGTCAATAACCTCAGATATGCAGATGACACCACCCTTATGGCAGAAAGTGAAGAGAAACTGAAGAGCCTCTTGATGAAAATGATAGAGGAGAGTGAGAGAGTTGGCTTAAAGCTCAACATTCAGAAAACTAAGATCATGGCATCCGGTCCCATCACTTCATGGGAAATAGATCGGAAAACAGTGGAAACAGTGTCAGACTATTTTTGGGGCTCCAAAATCACTGCAGATAGAGATTCCAGCCATGAAATTAAAAGACGCTTACTCCTTGGAAGGAAAGTTATGACCAACCTAGACAGCATATTCAAAAGCAGAGACATTACTTTGCCAACAAAGGTCCATCTAGTCAAGGCTATGGTTTTTCCAGTGGTCATGTATGGATGTGAGAGTTGGACTGTGAAGAAAGCTGAGTGCTGAAGAATTGATGCTTTTGAACTGTGGTGTTGGAGAAGACTCTTGAGAGTCCCTTGGACTGCAAGGAGATCCAACCAGTCCATTCTAAAGGAGATCAGCCCTGGGTGTTCTTTGGAAGGAATGATGCTAAAGCTGAAACTCCAGTACTTTGGCCACCTCATGCGAAGAGCTGACTCATTGGAAAAGACCCTGATGCTAGGAGGGATTGGGCGCAGGAGGAGAAGGGGACGACAGAGGATGAGATGGCTGGATGGCATCACCGACTTGATGGACATGAGTTTGAGTGAACTCCGGGAGTTGGTGATGGACAGGGAGGCCTGGTGTGCTGCGATTCATGGGATCGCAAATAGTAGGACACGACTGAGCGACTGAACTGAACTGAAAGTATACAATGTGATGATTTGATTGAAATACATACACTTTGTGACATGATTATCATAATCAGACTAACACATACATCACCTTACATGGTTGCCAGTTTGTGTGTGTGTTCGTGTGTGTGTGTGTGTGTTAAGAATGCTTAAGGTTTACTCTCTCAGCAAATTTCAAGTATACAACACAGTATTATTAACTACGGTCATCATGCTGTATATCAGATCCCTAGAGCTTATTAATCTTTTAACTGAAGCCTTGTACTGTTTGACCAGAATCTCTTAATCCCCTCACCCCTAACAACCAGTCACAATCTGAGGTGCTCATTCTATAAGCTAACTTCCTGGAGAAAAATCTCAGCTGGAGAAGGTAGTATCCCCAGACTTGAAACTAAAATGTCTTCAAAGACTACATATAATAGGACCACAGTCCTGAACCCAAAAAGAGCCTAGATTGGGGAACTAAGATCTAGTACAATTCACACCTGAACACAAATGACTTGTTTCTGTGATACATGGCATTCTGAATGAATTTCACCTAATACTGCTGTTCAGTTTAGCTTGTTTTTAAAAGACCAAACATTGTAGACACTGGGCTTCTAGAAAGTAGTGAATTTCACTATATATTTGAGTACTAGCTGGGAGATTCAAACTGCTTAAAGATGAGATTTGCCAAAACTCAAAGTACTATATTAATTCATTTTCATATTGCTAATGGTAAAGAATACAAAAGCTGGATTCCCTGAGCTCAAATGTAACATAATCTTGGAAGACTTTTTCAAATAAACACGAATTTTTTAAAAATATATACAAGCTGGAAGAAAGATACATACTGGTGGGGAATAATGCAAGAGAGAGAACAGAGTCTCCCTAAAAGCAATACATAAGAAAAAGTTAAAAAAATAAAAAACACATAACTATTGCTTGACTTTCTAAAGTATTTTTAAATTATAGCACATAAAAATGGGCAAAAGTAACCAAGACAAGAATTATATTCTAGCAAACACAAATTGTTTGATAAAAGTGCCAAAAAAACAACAATAAAATTTATGAGATCTGCCTCTAGGCAGACACCAATAAATAAAAATAATTTTATAATATTTTATGTTATTTAAAGAGAAATTTATTTTGCTTAGCTATTTTAAATTTGTTAAACTACAAAAATTATATATTTGCTGAACTGAAACTGGCACAAATAACTATTACTATAATTGTTAATATTTTCTTTAAAGTAATTTTTGTGTAGAAAATAGTAATATACATTTTCATTCCTGGCAAAGACATAATAGTCTGGGGGAAAAAGAAATAAATACATAGGTTTAGTGAATCATGTACACTATATCCCTTACTCACAAAGTAACTTATTTCAATGATATATAATGAAATCCCTATACTTAATTCTAAGTCATGAAATGGTAAAGAATCCGCCTTCCAATGCAAGGAGACACAGGAGACGCAGGTTCAATCCCTGGGTCAGGAAGATCCCCTGGAGCAGGAAATGGCAAACCCATTTCAGTATTCTTGCCTGGGAAACCCATGGACAGAGAAGACTGGAGGGCTACAATCCATAAGGTCACAAACAGCTGGACACGACTGAGCATGCACAGACACACGCATCTCAAATAAGGGAAATCTATTCTGGCACCCCACTCCAGGATTCTTGCCTGGAAAACTGTCAAACAGAGGAGCCCAGCGGGCTACAGTCCACAGGGTCACAAAGAGGCAGACACAACAGAATGCCTGAGCACACGTGCACACACACACACACGCTCTAATCTTAGAGTACGTCATTTCTGGGCATTACTTCTATTAATAGCATACAGCTATGCCACACACACCAAAAACTAAAAAAATAAAACAGCATATCTTTCAACAAACTGTAACTTTGATTATTGTAATCTTCTTTCCACAAAACTACACAATAAGTTCTAATTTTTGCCATTTTTATACGGTGATGCTTTAATGGTTGCGGCAGCTGCAGTGATGTCAGTTATACTAAAGAACAACGGATGGGCTGGATGGAAGAACAAAGCTCTTCCTACCATCTGGAAGCCTGAAAACATTGAAAAAGCAGCAAGATAACTTTTTTATCTCCATCCATCCATTACTCCCAAAGTGATTATGTTTTAGTTTTTCATATATTTCTGCTAAACTTTGAATACTGTTACCACAGAAACTGTTCCTACTGCTTGATCACTCACACATCAGTTCCATGCTGCATTCACACAATATGGGCATTGCTGACACTTTGCAAAGTAGATAATTTTTTTTTAACTACAGATCTTGACAGATGTTATATATGTTTTTTTCTATCATTAACAAAGTTTTTTAAAAAGGAAGGAAATGTAGATTCTTTATACTCCTAAAAGTTAAAAGTTAACAGAAAATTCATTGCTAAAGGTGAACTATTGTATGGTCCAAATCAGAATAACTTTCTTTTCAATATAAATTTTTAAATATTCAATTAATATGAACGGTATCCACTTATTTGAAATATGAAAGTAACAAGATGGGATACAAAGAGGAGAGAAATTTGCTGTTGGAAATAAATATAAATGAGAAATAGAAGGTAGAATTTTTTTCATGGTATCTTGACCATTGAAAGCTAGTAATTTCTAATTTACAAACCATAACTTTTAAATAAAAAGAAAAAAAGACCAATTTTCTACAATACTGTTCTTCTTAATTAAAACACTTAATAATTTACCTTTCATTTTTTATTCATTCAAAAATATTATGTTTATATCCAAACTATTCTGGTTTAAATGAAAGAGCCTTGGGAGCAACATTATTTTTCCAAAGAACTGAAGTTGATTTTTAGAATACCTGAGGCTTTCTAAAAGCTGTTTAAAAAACATATCCCGATTCTTCCACCCCTCAGTCCCACAGTTCAAAAGTAATCACTTTTGTTTTAGGCTTCTACCTTCTGGTTTTTCAAATGTTTACCATTTTAATTTCAAACAATATACTTTCAGTACATTGAATATTGGATAGCAGTAATCTGAAAGGGAAACAATTGTTTTGGAGAAAAGAAAGGCATGAGAGATTTTAGTAGAAACAAAAAGAGTTGGGACTTCTAGTAGCATGGTAGACTACATACTCTAAAGGACCCTAGCACTTTCTGCTTTTCTATTAATGTTAGAACATTAACCCATATTGGAGAAGGAAATGGCAACCCACTCCAGTATCCTTGCCTGGAGAATCCCAGCAACAGAGGAGCCTGGTGGGCTGCCATCTATGGGGTCACACAGAGTCAGACACGACTGAAGTGACTTAGCTGCATTAACCCAAACATGCTATAATTAGTGGTTTATATGTTTGATTATGAACTCGGCATAGATTGATCTTTCGTGCTTCAGTTTTATCACTTATAAAATAGAAATAGTAATAATATTAGTAACAATGACAATTCTTAGAAGAATTAAATAAATTACTATGTATAAGACATTTAGAACACCACCTGGTGCACGGTGAGTGAAATGCAAGTGCAAGTTACTCACTCCGTCGTGTCTGACTCTTTGTGACCCCATGGACTGTAACCCACCAGGCTTCTTGGTCCATGGAATTCTCCAGGCAAGAATACTGGAGTGGTTTGCCATTTCCTCCTCCAAAGTGAAATAAATATCAGCTATTATTGTCATATGGACTATTGGAACAGTGTTACGGTAAAAGAACACATTAACAATTGGACAATCAACGTATGCTCTAAAACATCTTATAATACATCATATATACTTTCTACAAATATTAAAATATTCTCACTCTAAAAACCCAGTGTACGAGACAGCAAAAGAGACACTGATGTATAGAACAGTCTCATGGACTCTGTGGGAGAGGGAGAGGGTGGGGAGATTTGGGAGAATGACATTGAAACATGTAAAATATCATGTAAGAAATGAGTTGCCAGTCCAGGTTCGATGCACGATCCTGGATGCTTGGGGCTAGTGCACTGGGATGACCCAGAGGGATGGTATGGGGAGGGAGGAGGGAGGAGGGTTCAGGATGGGGAACACATGTATACCTGTGGCAGATTCATTTTGATATTTGGCAAAACTAATACAATTATGTAAAGTTTAAAAAAAATTAAAAAAATAAAATAAAAAATAAAAACATTTGAAAATTTAAGATGACTTTTTGATAAACTACAGGGGGGAAACTGTACAATAAATCTTTCTTTCTGCACTAAGCAAAGTTTCCACATAGCCAAGGCTTATCAAGATTTAAACATAAGTTCTAATTAGAACATAGGTGCTCCATTAATGAATTAGTATTCAATAATGGCACCTGTCATCTTTTACTTAATTAAAGCAAAACACTTTAACATTTAATTAGTACAGTTTTCTTTATGGTTTTAAATCTTACACACTCAAAATAAATTACATCAACACCTGAATCTTTCTTTTGCAGTATATCAATAAAGCAGGTAGTAACTGTTTCTATTTTACACCTATTTTAAATAGTAAACTGCATTTCAGTGAACAAAAGGTAGTAGACTTTATCTACAGGCAGGAAAACCAGTGAATACAGATCACCAATTGTAGAATATGTGGTAACACTCTATCTATTCAGCGACAGATTCCATGGGTCATGAAAGCCAGATAATTGAGAGTTAAAGTCCTATTTTTGCAGGTGAGATTTCACTCACTTACCAGTTCCAACTTAAAATTATATACAGGACTTAAATGATAACATGATTACTTGACTATATTATTTTTTCAGCCCCATTTTTTTTTTGTAATTTCTAGTATCTTGAGATGAAATAATGCAACATCACTCTTCCCAATCTGTATTTTAAAGATGTAGGGAGTTAGTGAAGACTTGTAAACGATTAAGCATTTTATAAGTTTCAAATGAGTTACTAATGTAGTTCTCTTTAGAATTTAAGATCCTAATGATGCTATGATGCCAGCACACAACAGGCAATAAATATGCATTGATGTATTCTCCTTTCAGATAACAAGTGATTCTAATCTTAAGGCATCCGGTTTTAGCTTATACAGTTAAGATTTATATATTTACAAATACTGTTTTTCATCTTGGCAATATCCTAGATATGCACTCCAATGCTAGTTCAGAAATACAGACCATGTACTGGTTAACAAGTTAAAAGAACGAGGTCCTAAAAGTTCCAAAGTTCTTAGCAGCAGCATATAATCTAATATACCCCCCAAAATCACTTTCTTTCCCTTTAATATTCCCCAGGAAGTAACTTATTTTCCTCTGGGACTATATTCCTCTAGGAAATACAAATAATTTTTACTAATTTAGAAACAAATTTAAAACCTCATTTTATCTTTGAAACAAGAGTATGTGAAGTGAGGAGAGAAAACATAAAATTATGTATTTTCCAGAAAGATGAAAGCAAAGTCACCAACTGATACAAATGATCTCCAAGACCAAAGGGTCACGAAGCTATGCGTTTAATGAAAGATAAAACTTACCCTAACGAGTGAAAAGCATAACACTTTCCTGCTGCTACCACTCTACTGCACAACTGACCCCTCTGCCAGCCCCCTCATCCACTATGAAACTAACTCTCATATCAGTATAGGATAGAAATCAGAAACTAAACACAAAGCTCTTCCACATAGATCATTTTCTTTGAGCGCTTCCTTTTAAGACAAGTTCACAGCCTCTATGACAGTAAGTCCAAAAAACTTTTCAGTGGAAATACATAATAATAAGAGGAATTCTACCATTAAAACATTTAATTTATAAAACAGAAAAGAATAAACCTAACTGGCATTCTGAGTGCAACTCCTTACCTTGGCTGTACAGCGTTTCTAAAGCCTCTGGAAGGCAAATTAGACAGACACTATGGAATGTACCAAAGTCAAATAATCTGCAACTGTAATTCCTATTAAACTTTTCATGAGAAAGGAAGATGCTGTGTTTTACATTACTACATACAAAAACCAAATGATAATGAAAACATGAGACCACAAATGAAAGATTTCTAACTTTCATAAGAAAAGTTTTTCTTAGGATTATAGCCCCAACTGATAAATAACAATAAATATATGACTTTTGAATTTACTTATATGATTACTGCAAGTCGTTTCAATGTGAATAAAATACTTATCGAAGGAGCAACACTACAGTTATAAAGCAACATAAAAAATGACAGGTCATAGGTCAACCATGGTTTAGCTACATGACTATAAGGACTTCACAAGCACAATTCTTATTCAATTGACATAAAATCCAATCAATATAAAACCTAGAAATCACCTCATTAAAGACCTTGACCATACACAATGGAAATACTGTATATGCATACAAGTAATGATGACCATCGAAAGTAATGCAATTCACTTTACCCCCAAAATGCTTCAATAGAATTGACATAATTTGTCCACATCGTGGTTACTGAGGTATCAACCATAAGCAGTAGAAAAAAAATACCAAATATGATAAATTCTAATCTCCCTTCTCTTCTTTCCCCCATATCTCCTTATATTAAGTTATACTCAATTGTGTTACACTTGGGCTTCCCAGGTAGCTCAGTGATAAAGAATTCGCCCTACAATGCAGGAAACGCAGGTTCCATCCCTGGGTAAGGAAGATCCCCTAGAGAAGGAAATGGCAACCCACTCCAGTATTCTTGCCTGGGAAATCTCATGAACAGAGGAGCCTGGTGGGCTCATGGGTTACAGCCCACGGAGTCGCAAAGAGTAGGACACGACTGAGCAACTCACAGCACAGCAGGTCCATGCATGCTCAGTCACTAAGTCATGTCTACTCTTTGCGACTCCATGGGCTGTAGCCCACCAGGCTCCTCTGTTCACAGGACTTCCCAGGCAAGAATACTGAAGTGGGTTGCCATTTCCTTCTCCAGGGGATCTTCCCCACCCAGGGATGAAACCTGCGTCTCCTGCATTGTATGATGAATTCTTTACCACTGAGCTACCTGGGAAGACAGCTGGCAGGTCCATCAGGTCCCATATTGAAACTTCTCTTTTCAGATAGGGGTTCTCTTGCTCTATTTATAACATAATATGCTATATAATATTAATATTTCTGGATAGCAACCAAATGATAAGCTTATGCCACTCAAGTCACAACAAGTTTCTTTAACACTGATTTATCACTATTAACACAGAAAAGATATTTTTTACTTCTCAAATAAAGTGAAAAGACAAAACAAAACAAAAATTAAACAAGCAAATAAAAAAACAGAGGAAGGAACTAGACTTTCCAGGATAAAATAATAATGAAAACACTGAAAATCAGTAAGCTTCATCACAGTAAAATGAGCTAAGTCAAGCTTAATTTAATTACAGTAACAAAAACACCAGTTTTAATCAAATAAAAAATTTTTTCAGTCACCAAAAGAATATACATTCTGACTTATAGTGAGGAAAATGGAAGGTTAGGAAAACAATCAAATTAATGACAAAACCCACTATGTTAAACTTTAAAAGGGTATTCAAATTCCCTTTAGTTGATCTAGAATTTAGCTATAATGAACACTGCAGGAAATAAAACCAAATATGAACCAGTCAGAAAGGACAGTGAGATAACTAATTACTAAAGACAGTGATATATTCTGTGTAAAATTAAGAGCTCAGCCACCTTTCAAGGACTATATCTTTCTTAAAAGGTTCCCATTTTATTTTTTTTTAATTTTATTTTATTTTTAAACTTTACAATATTGTATTAGTTTTGCCAAATATCAAAATGAATCCGCCACAGGTATACCTGTGTTCCCCATCCTGAACCCTCCTCCCTCCTCCCTCCCCATACCCTCCCTCTGGGTCATCCCATTTTATTTTAAAATTTTTTCCCAAAAATCTCACTATACTGCTCAATCTCTAGATTGAACAGAAATTATTTTTAAAAAGCAAATGGTAGTCAGAACTGAAAAAAAGCCAATTTCTCAAAAAAAAAAAAAAAAAACACCTAAATTCAGTACTATTCAAATCTAATTTCCAACTAGATTTTTTCCTGCAATTTAATAATATGACTCTAAGGCTCCTCTGAAATGTTCAATTCAATATCGCAACAGTCCTCAAGCAACTGCTCCAATAGCTAACTAAAGAGCCATACAAGAACTGAAAGAAACACACAGACACAAAATCATTGGGAAAATGAAGAAAGGGAGAAGAAAGTATAGAAAACAATCCTGAAAATTGTAAATTTAGAACCTAAAAGAAATTTAAACTAATTATCAAGTAGATAAAGCCAAAAGTACAGCTTTAGCTTATGCCACACCCCAGCTTCATTTCATAGAGATCAGCTGAACAAAGGTAGGAGGATGTTTTATCCTTCTTCCTTTAGCTCAATAGCTACCTTAATCTAGTTCAGAAACTCAGGTTCCATAAAACTTGGCTGACATCTTTTACTACTCAAACTTGACCCATTATGGAAGCAAGGTATTTTATCCCATCAGAACCTTTCCCACTTCTGCCACTGCCCTTGGCCTCTCTACACTACATCTAGACAGAGGTAACAATTTCTATAAAACAAGTAAGGGATAGAAATTGATAGTAGCATATTATATGCTCAGCAAGAGAACCCCAAAATAAACACTAACATGTTTCAAAGTAAGACATACCTGGTACAAGTGTGTGCATACTTGTTACTCTGTCATGTCTAACTCTTTGAGACCCCAAAGACTGTAGCCCACCAGGCTGCCCTGTCCATGGTATTTCCCAGGCAAGAATATTGGAATGGGTTGCCATTTTTCCAGGGGATTGCATCTCCTGCACTGACAGGGGGATTCTTTGTATTGAGCCACCTGGGAAGCCCTCCCAGTACAAGTCCATCATGGGAGTTGTAGCCTGCCAGGCACTACACTGGTTCATAACATTACTGATGCAGGAGGTGGGAGGCATGTCAGAAGGGAAGAAGACAGCACTTCAGCAGACTTAAAAAATCTTCAATAGTAGACATTAAAAAGAGTAAAACCAGTGCTGTGGAAGCATTGATACACAGCACAAAATTCAGACAATCTCCCAGAAAACAGGAAGAAAAATGACAAAATAAAAATTATGAGGAAGAACATAGCTGATATAAGGAACAGAAAATAAATAGTCAAACAAAAGACATTCATTTCCCTGAAGTATGGACTATATCAAATAAAACTGAATGAATAATCGGAACGCACAATAGAAGGAAGCTTTCTTCAGCAATCAAAGAAATAGTCTAAACTGATTAAATCCACCACATTCGCAACTAAATCAAAGAAAATGGTATAACACAAGTATATAGTGACAAATGTGGCCCTTGCTGAAAAAAAAATGAAAAACATTCTTCAAGCAAGCAGACACAAAGAATTAGCTACTTACAATAGAACAAAAATCAAGTTTTCATAATCTCCCCCCAGAAACTATAAACATCAACTGATTTTTTAAAAAATGCTGCTACTGTTAATGCTAAGTCACTTCAGTCGTGTCTGACTCTGTGTGACCCCAAAGACAGCAGCCCACCAGGCTCTGCTGTCCCTGGGATTCTCCAGGCAAGAACACTGGAGTGGGTTGCCATTTCCTTCTCCAATGCATGAATGTGAAAAGTGAAAGTGAAGTTGCTCAGTCATATCCGACTCTGAGCAACCCCATGGACTGCAGCCTACCAGGCTCCTCCGTCCATGGGATTTTCCAGGCAAAAGTACTGGAGTGGGGTGCCATTGCCAGCCAAAGACAGATAGCAAAACTCCTCAAAACTTACCAAAAACAGTAGAAAGTATGACAATAACAAGAAATGACCCCATTTTAAAAAGGGGGTGAGGGGAAATTGAGCAAGGAATTCACTACAATCATAATCAACAAATGTTGAGGACAAATATCTTATTTAATTTTTATTGAAGTATAGTTGACATAATTTCCAGGTATATAGCAAAGTGATCTAGTAATACATATGCTGCTGCTAAGTCGCTTCAGTCGTGTCCGACTCTGTGCGACCCCATAGACGGCAGCCCACCAGGCTCCCACATCCCTGGGATTCTCCAGGCAAGAACACTGGAGTGGGTTGCCATTTCCTTTTCCAGTGCATGAAAGTGAAAACTGAAAGTGAAGTCACTCAGTCCTGTCTGACCCTCAGTGACCCCATGGACTGCAGCCCACCAGGCTCCTCCATCCATTTGATTTTCCAGGCAAGAGTACTGGAGTGGGGTGCCATGCCTTCTCCATGATGTTTAATAGGTGCTAACAAATGTTAGTTCCCAATGGTAAGTTTGGAACAACTTTGGTGGAACAGCTGTTAGTTTTATTTTTGGTTTTCTTACTTGTACCTTTCAATAATGCTTAAGTTTTATCTCTCTCTTTCTGTTGTTTGTTTGCTTGTTTGGGGTTTTTTTTTGGGGGGGGGATCGGGTCACATTGCATGCCTTGCAGGATCTCAGTTCCCAGATCAAATCCAGGCCCACAACAGTGAAAGTGCTAAGTCCTAACCACTGGAATGCCAGGGAATTCCAGATAATGTTTGAGTCTTAAATAGTGTACACAGTTTTATACTTTTTACAAAAATCACAGGTTTTTTTTTTTTTTCACAAAAGTTATTTTTAAAAAATTAAAAGAGTAACATCAATAAAGTATGAGGGGAAATGTGATGAAAATTTTTTACCATACAATATAACACCTTCTACCATTTTGGGGAACATTAAATCATCCTGTTGAGAGATGAAGCAAAATTAATAAGTCAAAAAAACTATAATTCATGAAATAAAAAGATTCACAATCTTTAACATAGAAAAAATATATTAAAGTCATTATATTGTCTAAATAAAAAGTGAAAACAACTTCAAAACATTCTTGAAAAAACTGTTAGAATAATTTAACAATAATAATTTATAGCTGATAAAAATAAAGAGATATGTATATGTATGTAATATCTAATATATGGAAGAATCCAAGTGCAAAGAAACCACAACTCACATACAAGAAATGGAAACCAAAGAAAACAGAGAATATCACAGATGAAAAATGACAAAATACATCAAATGTAGGAATTTTTTTTTTTTTTTAAACTTTACATAATTGTATTAGTTTTGCCAAATATCAAAATGAATCCGCCACAGGTATACATGTGTTCCCCATCCTGAACCCTCCTCCCTCCTCCCTCCCCATACCATCCCTCTGGGTCGTCCCAGTGCACTAGCCCCAAGCATCCAGGATCGTGCATCGAACCTGGACTGGCAACTCGTTTCTTACATGATATTTTACATGTTTCAATGTCATTCTCCCAAATCTTCCCACCCTCTCCCTCTCCCACGGAGTCCATAAGACTGTTCTATACATCAGTGTCTCTTTTGCTGTCTCGTACACCGGGTTATTGTTACCATCTTTCTAAATTCCATATATATGCGTTAGTATACTGTATTTATGTTTTTCCTTCTGGCTTACTTCACTCTGTATAATAGGCTCCAGTTTCATCCACCTCATTAGAACTGATTCAAATGTATTCTTTTTAATGGCTGAGTAATACTCCATTGTGTATATGTACCACAGCTTTCTTATCTATTCATCTGCTGATGGACATCTAGGTTGCTTCCATATCCTGGCTATTATAAACAGTGCTGCGATGAACATTGGGGTACACGTGTTTCTTTCCCTTCTGGTTTCCTCAGTGTGTATGCCCAGCAGTGGGAATGCTAGATCATAAGGCAGTTCTATTTCCAGTTTTTTAAGGAATCTCCACACTGTTCTCCATAGTGGCTGTACTAGTTTGCATTCCCACCAACAGTGCAAGAGGGTTCCCTTTTCTCCACACCCTCTCCAGCATTTATTATTTGTAGACTTTTGGATCGCAGCCATTCTGACTGGTGTGAAATGGTACCTCATAGTGGTTTTGATTTGCATTTCTCTGATAATGAGTGATGTTGACCCAAAGCAATTTATAGATTCAACGCAATCCCTATCAAGCTACCAACAGTATTCTTCACAGAACTAGAACAAATAATTTCACAATTTGTATGGAAATACAAAAAACCTCGAATAGCCAAAGCGATCTTGAGAAAGAAGAATGGAACTGGAGGAATCAACCTACCTGACTTCAGGCTCTACTACAAAGCCACAGTTATCAAGACAGTATGGTACTGGCACAAAGACAGAAATATAGATCAATGGAATAAAATAGAAAGCCCAGAGATAAATCCACGCACATATGGACTCCTTATCTTTGACAAAGGAGGCAAGAATATACAATGGATTAAAGACAATCTCTTTAACAAGTGGTGCTGGGAAATCTGGTCAACCACTTGTAAAAGAATGAAACTAGAACACTTTCTAACACCATACACAAAAATAAACTCAAAATGGATTAAAGATCTCAATGTAAGACCAGAAACTATAAAACTCCTAGAGGAGAACATAGGCAAAACACTCTCTGACATACACCACAGCAGGATCCTCTATGACCCACCTCTATGACCCACCATACACAAAAATAAACAAATGGGACCTAATTAACCTTAAAAGCTTCTGCACATCAAAGGAAACTATTAGCAAGGTGAAAAGACAGCCTTCAGAATGGGAGAAAATAATAGCAAATGAAGCAACGGACAAACAACTAATCTCAAAAATATACAAGCAACTCCTACAGCTCAACTCCAGAAAAATAAACGACTCAATCAAAAAATGGGCCAAAGAACTAAATAGACATTTCTCCAAAGAAGACATACAGATGGCTAACAAACACATGAAAAAATGTAGGAATTTTAAATGGATTAAAAGACAACAGCCTTCAGAATGGCTTGAAAAATCCAATCAAATTCTGTTTATAAGAATTACACCTGAAATAAAGTTACAGGTTAAAAAACCATAGACAATAGCATGCCAGTAATTAATAACAAAGTGAACTCAAAGCAAACAAAACAAAACAAATTTTCTTTTAGTGAAAGCACATACACCAAAAAAGATCACTTTATATGGGCAAAATGTTTTAAACTAACCAAAAAATAAAATAAATATCACAAACATAAGCTGAATACATAAAACTACAATATGTAAGTCAAAAATATTTAGATAGTCAACAAAAATTGACAGAAAAATATAGTAATGTAAGGCAAACATTCCACTCCTGAGCTAAAACAGATTAATAGAGGAAAATATCAATAAGATTGCACAGGCTCTGAAAGTCACAATATATGCTCCATCCTACTTCCATGCATATTTACAAATATTATGTGGAATATTAAGCCACAAAGGAAATCGTTAAAAATATAACATAGCAAAAAGTGTATATATAAGCCAACATTCTTTCTACAAACCACAAAGGGGGGAAAAAAAGACAAATTAACTGCAAATGTTGGACTAAAAATTGAAAGAAAAAGTCTCTTTGAAATTTAAAATCTCTAATAAATGTCTTCAAAGAAAACAATATACTATCTATGAGTCTCAATTTTTTTCATATTTAAAAGGGGTTTTAAACGAAAAACCCTTATAAGGTCTTTCTAGCCAGCCCTTACCCTGACATACACAAACCACAATGACTTTTATGTATCTACCAAGCATATACCGTATGTTCAGCTTTCTGACTGATTATTCAATGTGATATGCAAAAGCAGAACACGTCCCTACATTAAAACAGTGTATGATCAAATTAAGGAGTAAGGAAAAGGAAAGAGGAGTCACTAACATACTATGAATATTCCAGAAATTCAAAGAAGGAGATCAGGGTAGGAAGAAAAGGCTTATTTATGTGACTTGTTAGGAATCAAAGAAGAAATGTGAAAATCCAGAAAAGAAATGGGAAAAACATCCTGGTTAATAAATCTATATCAATGAAGGCTAAAGAATAAAACGTTAAATACTGATAGTTATAAAAAGTTACTATAATGAAATACAGTCTAAGAAGAAAAACACAGTACTAGACCAAATTGTTTATACTACAAAATGAGTTGTAACAAGATTTTAAAGCACAATGGCTGTGGCTGCCAGCTAAAGTCTGGAAAGACTCCCATCACTTTGAATGTCCATTCAAATAGACTTCCACTTTTAGATACATTTCATATCTCTGGAGAGAATAACATTACCGATAAACAATGATCTTTATTTGCCATTTGGGAAACTGACCATAGCAGAGGTAAGATACTTGGCCAGGCTTCCACAGCTACTTCATGCAATGAGAGGAAAATAGTAACAGCTAAGAATTTAAAGAAGATAATTTTAGTTATCACATTCGGGCTCTTCTGATTCTGTACACTATATTTATTTCACATTCCTAGAGTATAACACACAAAAATTAAAAGAATTAGACTAAAAAATTCTAATCAAGAGTGCCATTTATCCTGAAAAGTAGGAAACCCAGACAGATTTAAAGTTGGTTTATAATAAACAAGGTAGAGAGGACTAAGACTGCCAAGTAGGAGGGAGTGGGAGGAAATAAAGAATCGTAGTTTCTGAAGAAAATGCTGTTATTACATATAATTGCACCAACTTGATCCAAATCCAATATTTCTTATTCATTGAAAAGAAACATATTAAAATAGCAGCAATTTCCTTTACAAATAAACACATTCAGCCAAGGAAGCTTCTCCTAAAAAAGTTTAACCCTCAAGGTAATAAAAAGCAGAAACAAAGTTATTTAAGTGTTCTAGCTTCAAATAATAACTTCTAAATACAGATATGCTATAGTTAAGTCAGTAACAATTTTTTTTAACTCTACTAAAAATTACAATGAAATTCTTTCAGACAGTCTAACCCTATACTTTTACATTAAAGTCCATAAAAGCAAGAAAAATCTTCCAATGAGTAATTAGAAATTATTACTATTAACTGGAAATCATGAATGGTAATAGTTGCACTTAATTATTTATAATTATGATCTTTAAAAAGCTATGAGAAACAGGAAGTTTCACTTACAAACACCTAAATTTAGGTCCTACAGACAAATTTTGAATATAAGCATCTTGCAGCACACACTATATAAAAATTTGATTCCTCCCTCAAGATATTTTCAGTTATTATATGACCCTTGACTTGTAAGTTGCAACAGGAACAGAAACTATAAATTAACCATAAATATCCATGGAGAAACCATATCTCTGAGTTTCTGTGTGAGTATGGTAACTCTTAAAATAGGCACATCCCTTGTAAACACAAGTTACAAGTGTAATGTAAGTATTTCAGCTAAAGATGTTATCTCTATAAGGTCTTTCTACCCATTACTCTCCCATGGCCCACATACACACAAAAACCACAAGGAGTTTGTAGTATTTAAAGATACTGGCTCCTAGGGGCGTTGAGACTCTAAGCCAGGAAGGGTCACACACCCACCAGTGTGAATCTGTGTTCTTGCACCTGAGCCATCACTTGGGGGCCAAACAGAACAGCTCTTGAGTGGATACATGAACTGCTGCAAGAATTATCTCCCAGGAGAGAAATACTTGATACTGCCCTGCTGGCAAGATACTTTTCCTGCTCTAAATCCTTGTAAGTAAAACTGATATAAAATGTCTGGTGAATCTGAGTGTTTGGTTGAACTTAAAAGACCATCTGGTAGACTTTGAAAAATCTAACCTCAAGATTTAAAATTTTTCTTCAGACACAAAAGAACTGTAATTCGGGTTAAGTGCACAGTATTTTCTCATAAAATATGAGAAGCAATTTCTTTTTAAAATATTCAATGTTTTCAAAACATTGTTTTCATTTTTCCAATTTGTAAGCTTCAGATTAACCATTAATATAAATATAAAGGCCTTTCATAGAGCCTCCACAGTAATATTCTACATTCAGCCTCTTAAATTGGGGGGATTGGTCACTGATCAAATACTATGAGCATCACTGACAAATTCTCCATATGGTTTTTAAACATTCAATAAAATTACCTAAATAAGCAGAACTGATTAGATCTGGGAATCCATGAAGCTTTATAGAGAGTTGGTTTTTATACATTTATCGAGATTTTTAATTCTAAACATAATCTGAGATGCTAAAGAGTTTGTCAAGATCTTGCCTCATATACTGACAAACTATTGCTATTTTTGATAGATTTTGTAGAGTTCATGTTAAGACACGAATTTTGTCTTTTATTTTAAATGCAAAAAAGTGAAAGTAAAAGTGAAGTCGTTCAGTCGTGTCCAACTCTTTGCGACCCCATGGACTGTAGCCCACCAGTTTCCTCTGTCCATGAGATTTCCCAGGCAAGAATACTGTAGTGGGTTGCCATTTCCTTCTCCAGAGGATCTTCCCAAACCAGGGATCAAACCCAGGTCTCCCACATTATAGGCAGACGCTTTACCATCTAGGCCACCAGGGAAGCCTAAGGCCCCCATTTAAAACAAGCTGTCTGGCTTCCTCCTGGCACCATCAGGAAAACTGCTGCCCTAACATCTAACCCTGCCCCCTACATGCAGCAGGACTGTACCCAGATTTCCATCCCATTACTAAAGTTCATCCCTTTATGTCTCAATGACTTTTTCTTTTCAAGGATCTTTACTAAAAAATGAACTTAACTTAGCACTCTGTTATGACCTAGAGGGATGGGATGGGGTGGGGGTGAGGGGAGGGAGGTTCTGGAGGGAGGGGATATATATGTAGACGTATAGCTGGTTCACTTCGTTGTACAACAGAAACTAACACAACGCTGTAAAGCAATTATACTCCAATTTAAAAAAATGAAAAAAAGTCGATACTGTCTTAAACACATAATCATTAGCAATTCTGCACCATTTGACACAGTAAGTTCTGAAACAAGCCTTGAAGTGTAACATCCTCACAGTCTAACAATAAGTGATCTCTAAATGGGATTCATTAAATGCTTAAAGAAATCCTCTTCTATTCTAAAGAAAATTATCTATCAGGTAAACTATTTTCTTGAAATCTTAAATTTATAAAAAATATCTTGCTAGAGATGATTAAAGGTGCTAATTAAAGCTTTTTTATATTCTCCTTTTCTAATAAAGACTTCCCTGGTGGCTCAGACGGTAAAGCGTCTGCCTACAATGCGGGAGACCTGGGTTCGATCCCTGGGTTGGGAAGATCCTCTGGAGAAGGAAATGGCAACACACTCCAGTACTCTTACCTGGAAAATCCCATGGATGGAGAAGCATGGTAGGCTACAGTCCAAGGGGTCTCAAAGAGTCAGACATGACTGACTGAATTCACTTTCACTTTCTTTCTAATAAAATTTATATTTTAAATTATCTTCATGTTGATATTCAACATCACTTGCCATTTTTTAGTAAAATCATTTGCCATTGTTTCATAAAACTTCTAGTGAATTCCTTGATTAAGATACTCTTTAAATTAAACCACTTACTGTAAACAGCCCACTCTTACTGCCACAGGAACATGGGGAAGTTGAGTGGCCCATTTCAGTGTCACATCTTGATAAATATGCAACATATTATTATGGTTTCCAATTAAAGTATTTATTGTTCCTTCAGAAACTATGGATAGAAGATAGAAAAAGAACAGTAAGAAAAAAATCATTTTCAACAGTTTTTACATTCCTTTTAGAGGATTTATGATAGAAATTAATTATAATATCTTGACTTAATGCATAAAGATTTTAAATAATAAAACACTGTTTTTAAATTTCAAGGTACCAGTACCAAAAAAAATTTTTAATCATTTATAAATATATAAAAACTATATATATAACTAGAGAAACTATAACTAGAGTGGCCAACATTTTTGCACTTTATCTAAAAAGGATGAACTTGATTAAAATATTTAACATATTTAAGCTATTGATTTACTAGACATTCACTACAGACAAGTTATTCTATGAGTCATTACTATGCTCATTTCTCCTTGTAAAAGAGTCTGATATTCTCTTGGAAACATGTGAATAGCCACATCTTGGAAAACATTATTATATACCTGAGGCCAATTCTACAAGTCATTTTGTACAAAGTAAAATGACTGACAAAACCAAATGTGTGCTTTATATCAAACCTCTATTCAAACTTTAAAAGCTAAAATTTCCATTACATGTTCAGTATAAAACTATTTTCCTAGTTCTTTAAAATATATGTTAGTGACTTGGGCTTTTTCTGGTGTATATAACACAGTAATGACATATGGAAAAGATAAAAGAAAATCTTTCTACACACCTGAGCAATATGGGAGAAAACAACTTGGGCTATAATCAAGTTTCTTCATAAATTGGATTTGTCCATTATCCTTAAGGCAAAAAAAGTTTCTCTCACCAAGAACAAAAACAGAAGATGCTGACTGAATGAAAGACACAATACATATATCAACGGCTTGCTCTCCAATATTTAGAGTCCAATCTACCTGCAAAGGAAAACTTATGATCAACTGGGTTGCTAAAAGTATAACATTTCATTCATTTTGATATTAATACAATTAAGAAATGCTTTACAAAAAAGCAGGCATAAAGATTAATCCTCATTCATTTTTTTCTCCTATTTCCATATTTCTGATATTTTGTAGACTCTAGTATTTTGCCCCTTTCACCATGTGTTATAACAAACTATGGAAAGTTCTTAAAGATATGGGAATACCAGACCACTTGACCTGCCTCCTGAGAAATCTGTATGCAGATCAAGAAGCAACAGTTAGAAGCAGACACCGAACAATAGACTGGTTCCAAATCAGGAAAAGAGTACATCAAGGCTGTATATTGTCACTCTGCTTATTTAACTTATATGCAGAGTACATCATACGAAATGCCAGGCTGGATGAAGCACAACATGGAATCAGGATTGCCATGAGAAATATCAATATATGCAGATGACACCATCCTTATGGCAGAAAGCAAAGAACTAAAGAGCCTGTTGATGAAAGTGAAAGAGGAGAGTGAAAAAGTTGGCTTAAAACTCAACATTCAGAAAACTAAGATCATGGCATCCGGTCCTATCACTTCATGGCAAATAGATGGGAAAACAATGGAAGTAGTGACAGACATTATTTTGGGGGGCTCCAAAATCACTGCAGATGGTGACTGCAGCCATGAAATTAAAAGATGCTTGCTACTTGGAAGAAAAGCTATGACCACCCTAGACAGCATATTAAGAAGCAGAGACATTACTTTGCCCACCAAGGTCCATCTGGTCAAGGCTATAGTTTTTCCAGTGGTCAAGTATGGATGTGAGAGTTGAACTATAAAGAAAACTGAGCACCGAAGAATTGATGCTTTTGAACGGTGGCATCACAGTTCAAGACTGTGATGACTGTGAATACTCTTGAGAGTACCTTGGACTGCAAGGAGATCCAACTAGTCCATCCTAAAGGAAATCAGTCCTTAATATTCATTGGAAGGACTGATGCTAAAGCTGAAACATTGGAAAAAACACTGATGCTGGGAAAGATTGAAGGCAGGAGGAGAAGGGGATGACAGAAGATAAGATGGTTGGATGGCATCACTGACTCTATGGACATGAGTTTGAGTAAGCTCTGGGAGTTGATGGTGGACAGGAAAGCCTGGCGTGCTGCAGTCCATGGGATCACAAACAGTTTGATACGACTGAGCAACTTAACTGAGCTGAACTGAACCATGTGGTATTAACTATTCAGCAATTCAAACACTCATATAAGTATAATCAAGGAAGTGAAGATCTGTATGTTGAAAACTATAAAACATTGACAAAATAAATTGAAGAGTAAAAATAAAAAGATATGCCATATTCATGGATTAGAAGAATATCCTTAAAATGTCCATACTACTCAAAGTGATCTACAAATGCGAATCCCTATCAAAATTACAAAGGTGTTTTTCACAGAAATAGAAAAAATGTGCAAAATCCATGTGAACTTACAAGACACAAAATAGCCAAAACAATCTTGAGCAAAAAGAACAAAGCTGGAAGCATCATATTACCTGACTTCAAAATACACTACAAAACTATTCTAATCAAAACAGCATGGAACTGTCATAAAAAAAAAAAGAAAGAAAAACATCTAGACCAATGGAACAGAACAGGGAGCTGAGAAATAAAACTCTGCATTTATAGTCAACTCGTTCAACAATGGTACCAAGAACATACAATGCAGAATAGGGCAGTATCTTCAAAAAATGGTGTTGGGAAACTTGATATCCTCATGCAGAGGAATGGAAATGAACCTGTATCTCACACTATATACAAAAACCAATTTAAAATAGATTAAAGACTTAAATATAAGAACTAAAGCTGTAAAATCATTAGAAGAAACAAAGGGAAAAGCTCAATGACTTTTCAGATATGACCTCAAAAGTACAGACAACATTAAAATAGACAGAGGGGATTTCACCAAACTAAAAAGCTTCTACAGGGGGAAAAAAAAGAGAGAGAAAGCTTATTATGGGATTATATGAAATCATATATGTGAACATTACATCTACTATGGAAAACAATACGGAGATTCCTCAAAAAATTAAAAACAGAACTACCATGATCCAGCAATCCCACTTCTGGGTATGTATCCAAAGGAAGTGAAAACAGAATATTGAGGAGGTATCTGCCATCCCATGTTCATTGTAGCATGATTTGCAATAGCCAAAACATGAAATCAACCTAACTTCCAATGATGGATGAATGGTTAAAGAAAACATGATACAGGAAGGGCTGATGCTGAGGCTGAAACTCCAACACTTTGGCCACCTGGCATGAAGAGCTGACTCATTTGAAAAGACACTGATGCTAGGAAAGATTGAAGGCAGGAGGAGAGGGGGTGACGGAGATGACTGGATGGCATCACTGACTCAATGGACATGAGTTTGAGCAAGTTCCAGGAGTTGGTGATGGACAGGGAAGCCTGGCGTGCTGCAGCCCATGGGATCACAAAGAGTCAGACACAACTGAGTGACTGAACTGAATTGAAAATGAAAAAAGTCCTGCCATTTACAATAACATGGATGAACCTGGAGGACATTATGCTAAGTGAAATAAGTCAAGCTCAGAAAAATGAATACTGTATGGCCTCGCTTGTCTGTGGAATCTAAAAAAGTCAAAATAATAGAAGCAGAGAGTAGAATTTGGGGCTTCCATGGCCTGGGGTATGGGAAACATGAGGATATACTGGTCAAGGGGTACAAAGTTTCAGTTATGCAGGATGAATTAGTTCTGAAGATCTAACGTACATATAGTTATAATACTGTATTGTATACTCCAAATTTGTTGAGAGATCTTAATGATCCTACTACAAATACACACACACACACACACACACACACACATATATGTATATACACATGAGGAGACAAATAAGTTAATTTGCTTAGTTCTGGCAATCATTTTGCAATTTATACCTATTTCAAAACATCTCACAATACACAGTAGGTTTACATAATTTTATTTGTCAATTATACTTCAATAACGCTACAGGGAAAAAAGGCAGGTAGAGAAGAGGGTGAAAGAATATTGTATGTAAAATGAGCTGCCTGTATAAAGGTCCTGTCAGGAAGCGGAGGGTCCATGGCTTATTGAAAAAAAATACACATAAAGAAGATATGTGCTCCACTGAAATTTTTCCATAAGAAAGCTGTTGCATTTATTTTTCCAATCAAATTTAAAAACCAGCAAAACCTATAGTCAAACTGCTATAAATATGTTTTTATATAGAAACAATTTTGAAAATATCAATATGCATATATAGAGCAGTTGTCAAGCTACTCTAGTAGTATAGATAGGATCCTCTATACATAAGAGCTCCTCCAGGGTATCTTCATCTCTCAGAACATGGTCAATGTTTAATGTTTCTTAAAATAATGAAGGAATGAATGTAAAATGGACATATAAAGAAAAAATCAGTCCCCAATCAATTATTAATGTTTCTAAATCAAGAAAACATACAGGAGCAAAGACATACTATTTTGAAAAGCTTTGGATGATAGGCATATATTGTAAACAGCAATGACAGTGAGATGAATGTACAAAAGCATCTGGACAAAGAGGAGGTAAGATTACCCTCAAAGTTAGGCTTTGAAGCAAGAATCAAGAATCAACAAATGAAAGGGTGGAAAGTCACATTAAAGATACATATAAATTTCATGCCATCCAAAAAATGATTTAGGTATTAATCAATCTACTTTAGGATTAAGTATCTGAAGAAGGAATGAAATCTAAATGGGACTAGTCAAAGAGGCAAATATCATCAGCGTGTATATAAGAAGAATCTGGAATAGAGGGATAGCACAGGGCATATCAGCATTTATGCACATTTATGCATCAGATTATCTTCATCTAAATTAGGATTCAACACCAAATCATTCGACAACAAAAAAAAATTTTTTTTTTAGACAAATCATTCAGGCTTTCCTGGTAGTTCAGTGATAAAAGAATCCACCTATCAATGAAGGAGACACAGGTTTGATCCCTGGACCAGGAAGATCCCACATACCAAGGAGCAACTAAGTTTGTGTGCCACAACTATTGAGCCTGTGTTCTAGAGCCCCAGAACTCTAACTACTGCGCCTACGTGATGCACTGAAGCCCATGCATCCTAGAGCCCAGGCTCCACAGCAAGAGAAGCCACCGCAATGAGAAGCCCTCCCACCGCAACTAAACAGTAGCCCCCACTCGCTGCAACTAAAGGAAAGCCTGCACAGCAAGGAAGACCCAGCACAGCCAAAAATAAAAACATATTTTTTAAAAAACATAAATTATTCAATTATCACTTAGTTCAAGTGTAGTTCACCTATGCAGAGATTCCTCTGAAAAAAAGATATGACATCAAGTCCTAAGGTAGTTACATTTCTCATTACAATTTAATAGACTTGCATTCTAGCATTATTTGTCAGCACTTGTAACTCAGGCTGATGTGTCCCTGACTCTGAGAGATGACAATTCATTCAGAATGGATAAGCAGAGTTTCTGAGGCCACAGGCTGCGATCCAGCCACTAAATACTTTCAGTTCACTAGGTACGGAGTGCCACTCTTTGCAAACTTCCCTTAAGAAATATACCACATTCTAAATTAATGAGTCTCAAAATGCACAGTAGTTTACTAAGAACAATTATTTTAAAATCCTTCCACTTCCAGCCATGATACAGTAACAGGAAAAAAATTCTACCGTCCCACCTGAAACAACCACAACATGGACAAAATGTTTGAAACAACCATTTGTGAGGCATCGGATATCAGAAAAAAGGGACAGCAATCCCTTGAAAACGGAAAACAAATGAGGTGAGTGGAATAACTGCCCCAGCCATGAGAGAGAGTTTTTCGGCCATGGGACAGGGAGAAGAAACCCAGGCAAAGCCCACAAGGCCCCCTGGGTTGAGGAGATGAGTGCTAACAGCTGAGAGAAACCAAGGCAGCTGGAGTTCCCAAGACAGCATGCTCAAAAAAGAGAGAGCAACACAAGGACAGGACTCTGAGACCTCTTAAGAATTCTCTCAGATATTCAGTTGAGTACTTATCAGCACATTTATGTAGAAAATTACTCAAAGCCAGGGAAAGAACCACCCAAAAGGATTAGCAGTAACAGCGCCCAGCATTTACACAGGGCCTGGAATACTGCCTGTGCTCACAAGCCAGACTGGAACACCTCATAATTCACAGGGCGTTGGAAAGAGCATTCAGAAGGGCAGTACCTCAGGAGGGGGTACAATTAGCTCCAGAATGAGCACTGCTCTGGTCCCAACTAACAAGACTTAAAAGCAAGACCAAAAAGGATCAGACTGTTTCCAAGTAACTTAACTGTCTTCCAGGCCGAAGCTCAAAAAGATTTATAGAAATACAAAAGTATGTAGCTTGGAACAAAGTAAAACTGACTATATCCTGCTGCTGCTGCTAAGTCACTTCAGTCGTGCCCGACTCTGTGCAACCCCATAGATGGCAGCCCACCAGGCTCCCCCGTCCCTGGGATACTCCAGGCAAGAACACTGGAGTGGGTTGCCATTTCCTTCTCCAATGCATGAAAGTGAAAAGTGAAAGTGAAGTCACTCAGTCGTGTCCGACTGTTAGCGACCCCATGGACTGCAGCCTACCAGGCTCCTCCATCCAATATCCTGGCATCTAATAAAAACTTAGACAGCAGCACAGAGACAGAACTCAGATCTGTTAAGAATCTTCTCAAATAAGCTGAGTACATATCAGCACATTCATGCAGAAAATTACTCAAAGCCAGGGAAAGAACCACCCAAAATGTGGTTTTTAGTAGTTTTAGTTTTTCTTTTTAATTATCAAGCATGTAAAGAAACAGGAAAATGTGATCCATAATGTAGAGATAAATAAACTGTATTACATACAGTTTATAATAATATACAGTTTATAATACTTATGTTAAATAAATTGTATCTATTTAATTTTAAAAGTATACAAGGAAGATATTTTTTAAAACACCTAAATTGAACTTGTAGAGATAGAAACTATACTAGACAGGAATTAATACCAGATTAGACATTACAGAAAAAATATTAGTGACCTTGAAAACACAGTAGTAGAGGTTATCCAAAATGAAATAGAAAAGAGAATTTTTTAACACAAAGAGCAAATCTGTGACCTGTAGGGTAACTTCAAGTAGCCTAAATGTATGTGTAACTGAGTGAGGAGGAGAAAAGATGGAGAACAGAAAAATATCTTTGAAGAATAGCTAACAATTTTTCTAAATTTCATGAAAACTATAAATTTACAAGTACACTAAGTTCACAAATCTATAAGCACCAAAAAAAGGAATGAAAGAAAACTATACAAAACACATTATAATCTAACTGCTCAAAAGAAGTGATACGAAAAAAAATCTGAAAGACACATGGAGGAAAAAGATATTGTGTACCAAGGAACCAAGATAAGATGAAAGATTTCTTATGGGAACAATGCAAGCTAGAAGATGGAGGAGATCTCTGCTCCTAGAGGAGGAAGTCAAGATGGCAGAGTTGGAAGATGTAGAACCCACTTGCTGCATCAAACACAACAGACATACTTCCATATGTGGAACAATTCTCAGCAAAAAATAACTGGACATTGGCAGAGAGACTCCTGTACAAGCAAGGCTGAGAGAGAGATCCACATGTAATGAGGCAGCAAGGGAAGAGAAACCATCACCTGTACCCAAGGGAGAGGACTCAGAGGAGAAGAGAGATTTCACAGGCACAGATCCTCCCTGGGGAGTGAGCAGTTGGAGCTACATATTAGGCACCCCAGTCCTGGGGTCCTCCACAAAGAAGACGAGCCTCTTGGCTGGTTGGAGGGCTGGTAGGACTAACAGGAAGGCTGGGGAAAGCCTTCTGTTCCCGAAGGAGTGTGCACATGCTTGTTCACTCCTGAAACAGGGCAGAAAGTGCAGATCAGAACTTTGTGAGTAGCTGACTGGCTTTTCTCAACTGCCCATGAACAAACTGAATGTTCCAGCCCCACTTACGTCATACTGCAGCTCCACACTGGAGTGAGAGCCAACATGACCAAGGAAAGAACCCAGCCATGAGACACAAAGGCAGCTAAGACCCAAAGCAATGTCTAAGCAGGGAGGGGACAGTCATTATTGGTGCATATGCACAGGCAGCAGCACATCAGTCTCTTCAATAAGCAGTTCTGGGAATACTGGGCAGCTATATGTGAAAGAATGAGATTACAACATTTCATCACACCTTACACAAAAATAAACTCAGAATGGATTAAATATCTAAATATAAGTCCAAAAACCATAAAACTCAAACATTTTTTCTTCAAACTACTTTTCAAAGTTACCAAATTTTACTTGTGCACAAACTTAATCTTTGCAGGCTGTGAAAAATTTTCATCTTTTACTCATATTTCATCATGCATCTATACGAGTAGCAACTTTTTTGTCTATTAAAGGAATTTTTTAATTTTTATTTTGTTAGTTTTTAATCAGTTCAGTTCAAAGTGACCCCATCTGGACATTTATAATCCTAGTGGCACAATTCTATAATCTGGTACATTGTGACCATGACTAGGCATGTGTCTCCATTGCTCAATAACAGCCAACTAAATTCTCTGATCACTGACATAACCTTAACACAGAAAATGGCTGAAATATATTTTTTTAATTTTTCTTCCCAGGAATTATTATTCTGAACAAACATCTGTGATCAGATATAACATTTCTAAAATTTTTATATATTTTAAAAGGCCTTACAACTAGTCTTTTTCCAGACCCATGTTTTTGTTGTTCAGTCTCTTGTCTTTTATCTGCATCCGTTGCAAAAGCAAGTACTTGGTATCTGTTTAAAAGATATGGAATAACTGTAAGTGACTTTATAGTTAAAATGTGTAAATTATTTTAAAAGCACATGATCTCAATATAATTAAATTTTTAAATATACATAATCTACAAATCTTATGTATCACATTCTCCTTGATTTTAAACATTGTAAAATTTAGTGAATTAACTTAGAAATGAATTCTACTGAATGACGACAAATTTGTACTGTGGCATAAGACTATGTAAAACTGTAATGACAAAGAAATTGTAAGCATATGTCCCAAAATTCAATATTGGGGAAAAGGCTCTGCCAAATGTCAAAGTATCTCCCATTAGAATTTTATGTGATAAATAACAATACTCAATAAAGATCCAGTACCAAAACCCAAAATAGAAAAAAATACAAATAATGCAAAACAACCAGATGAGTTATTGCAACCATACCCAAAAAAGTGGCAGTAGAAATTATTAATATCTGTAGACCCCAGAGGGTCTGAGTTTAATTCCCAGCTGAACCATTAACTAGTTGAGAAAATTTTTGAAAATTAATCACTCTATGCCTTAATCTTTCTTATCTAAAAAATGGGAATAATAATAATCTTAAGCATTATTAGAAGAATTTAAAAAATAATTTAAATGTCTGGTACTGTATCTGATATGGTTTCCCTGGTAGCTCAGCTGGTAAAGAATCCACTTGCAATGCAGGAGACCCCAGTTTGATTCCTGGGTCAGGAAGTTCCCTGGAGAAGGGATAGGCTACCACTCCAGGATTCTTGGGCTTCCCTGGTAGCTCAGACGGCAAAGAAGCTGACTGCATTTGGGAGACCTGGGTTCGACCCCTGGGTTGGGAAGATTCCCTAGAGAAGGACATAGCAACCCACTCCAGTATTCTTGCCTGGAGAATCCCCATGGACAGAGGAGCCTGGTGGGCTACAGTTCATGGGGTCACAAAGACTTGGACATGACTGAGCAACTAAGCACGGCACAATATCTGATATACACTAGATACCCAGTTTTTGACTGACGGTTGACAAATAGACAGATACAGATTTCTATGTACACAGAGATAAATCACCTAGTAATTTATCTTGTATGTAATAAGTTCTCAATAATGGATATTATGGACATTAGGACTTTCTATCAGTATTTTATTTCAACAGCAACATTTAATACAACATTGTAAATCAATTATAATAAAATAAAATAAATTAAAAAAAATTGTAACATTTAGCTCAGAGCATCCTTCAAATCAACTGATAAATATCATTCAATTTAGAAATTATTAATTTAGACAATAAAGTTTAAATTCCCTAATTTCCATTAATTTATGGTGTACTTTTAGAGTAATAATCCTACTCAAAATGAAGAAATTTTAGGCTCATAGATCCCTTTCCACTTTCTATAGTTAAGAGAAAAATTAGTAAAGAGATATATTCTGATAGCTCCTATTGTCTAAGAGAAAGATGTCTGATAGTGTAAACATCAGGGACCTTAATGAAGAAAGGCAATGTAGAATATCTAAATAAGCACTAAAATGTACACTAGTATTTCAATGTTATATACCAACTCGTATTCTATTTCAGTCAGCAATATTTCATTTGTAAAAAGCCTCCAATTTTCAGTGAATGAAGAATGACTATGAATTATGATAGATTTTACAGTACATTCATGAAAACCGGTCTTCCAGTTAATAAGAAAGCTTAATGCATATAAAGTTCATTCATTCAATAAACATATAGTAGGGATCTCACACAAGCCTTAACAACAGGGAAAACTACTACATGACCTATATTCACCAGGACCTTCCAAAGTAGTTGAGGAGATTCATATATAATACAAACAAATAAGTGTAACTCAGAGTACACTGTGCTGACTGGTATGTACATAAGTACCAAAGGAATATGATGGCAGAAACAGGTAACATGGTTCTGTTAGGGGAAGCACACTGACTGAAACCGCCCACCCTGGCCAGGCACCATAGTAACCATTTGCATGAGTTGTTTTATGACAGGAGGTCCTGATAAGGACCATGGAACTAATAAGCCACTACCAACCAGAAGAGTTCAGGAATGGTCAAAAGGAGACACCACATGTCCAACCACCTCCCAGAATCCTTCTCTCTGGCATGCATTTTGGTTGAACAAGGAAAGGACTTAGGAAGTCCTCTGAGTCAGAATGATTGGCTAAAGACAACCCGGAAGCTAATCCCATCACCATAGAAACCCAAGACTTCGAGACACGTGGCAGAGCTGTTCTCCTGGGTTCCCTTACCCTACTGCTCTCCACTTGGGTGCCCTTTCCCAATAAAATCTCATGCTTTGTCAGCACATGTGTCTCCCCGGACAATTCATTTCCAAGTGTTAGACAAAAGCCCAGTTTCGGGGCCTGGAAGGGGTGCCCCTTCCTGCAACAGGTGGAGGAAATATGTATGTTCTTGGTATCAGTTAAGGAGGAGAAAGCTAGGTTTTGAAGAACGAGTGAAAACTCACCATGCTGTTAAAGACTAAGAAACATTATGGCAAAGCAAACAACACATGCAAAGGCATGCAGCAGTAAAAGAGACATCAAAGGCCATGGCAGGAGCTTAGGAGAGACGCCTGGCAGAGAGGAATAAGTCATAGGAAATGAGACCAAAAAAAAACGGTAGCAGGCTAAAGATCTCAACCTTGTAAAACCATGCTAAAAAATTCCATAGGCAGTTGCAGCAAATACCATCTGAGAATGACCTTCAATATCCCTAGGTCTTCAAAACTGCCAAATAATTACACCTCACGCTCTGACCAAATAGGATTCCTTTAGTCTTCCTGGTTCATGATAACAGAAATAGTGTGCACTGGTGAGGAAAACATCAGTCCAGAGCTGGTCCTAATGGACCAGCTTTAATGGACCAGTCCTAACGGATCTAACCTCAGGCAATAATTAACATAGGCAGTTCATTTCCTGCAGACACCAACCTACCAGAGGATATTATGGATATTAATGAGGTTGTTGCAAAAATCCAAAGCTTTTGAGCTGTTTGAAGCTTCTTATATAACTGTAGAGAGTTATTATTTCATCTGAGGCATAAGTGAACCCCTAAAGTGGTCTCATTAACATCAAAACAACATGCAGAGACACAGCAGAATTCACTTCTGATTTCTAAATCCAGAACAGTTCTCTTCCTGTAAGACAGCTCAGAAGAGGATTTTATTACTAAACATAACTGGCAATAAATTTAGATGATGACAAACTTCCAATAGCATTTATTTTACAATTCTTTCTTAAGTTCGCTTAACTGGGATCAATAATGTACATGGAAATCTATTTCCAAAACTGAACAATTCCAAGCAGACTTGGAAATTCTGAAATAAAACACTTGGATATTTTTTCTTATCACTCAAGTGTTCAGTGCTATAAGCTAAAGAATAAAATTCCCTTATTAAAAGTGCTGAAAGAACAATCAGGTCCAATGTAAAAAAAATTTCATGAAAGACTGTCATACATATTTTTCAGAACAGAAAGGCACTAATCACAGATCCAGCAAGTCCAGGTGAACCATGGTATTTTTTGAACCAATAGTCACAAATGCTTAACAGGTCCCATAGAGCACCAATGACAAATTCAACCATATAATTTAGTGCTCTTCTGTATCACATCATAAAAACAGCAGCAAGTAACTAAAAGATGGATTGAGGTGTCACAGAAATACAAAAGTAAACCCTCCAAAATCATTTATTTTCAAATGAAAAATAGCTGTCACCTGAAAGCGTGCCAGGAGATTTGGGAACTTTGATAATTTTACCTGTAGAATTCTACTAGAATTGGAAGCTCTGGATACAAAGCATTACTATGTTCATTCCAACTATAGCTAAAACATTCTTGACTGTGCTAGTGAGAATCATTTTCACTGAAAGATTCCAGTAACAAAATAGAAGGTTTTCTCATAAACTTTTCATTCCTTCATTCATTAACATTTCATTAACATAATGTTAACATAAAATTAACATTTCATTCCTTCATTCATTAACAAGTAGATCTTGTTAAACATCTACTTTAAAAGAATAGACATCAGAAAGGCCCGTCAAAGTCTAGATTAGAGATAACAAAAACAGAAATCCAACTGGAAAGATAAAGACCTGAATGTCAATCAGAATGTGAAGCAAGAGCTGAGTAAGAGGGGAAAAAAGTAGATAGATCATGATTTATTGCCTAAATAATTCTGACAAGGAAAGAAAGAGAAAAATAAAAGACGGTCCAAGTTGGCAAAAACATGGCCAAGGGAATGGCCATAGGCCCCTTCTCTACCAAAAAAAAAAAAAAAAAGCAGTTCTCTCACTTTCAAAGAAAAACAACATTCAAAGTATGTCCCTGAATTAGAAGCACCTGGAGCATGTATTTGTAATGATTTCTGGATCTTTTTCCCAAACCTACTAAATCAAGATCTACAGGGTTGGGGCTTGAGAATCAGCAAACATACATTTTATAAAAGGAGGCCCAGATGATTCTTATGTACACTAAAGTTTGAGACTCATAGCCTTCTCCAGTTCCTATCTGAACATAATTGATCTGTATTCAAATTAATTAAGTATCAACATCAAAAATGAAGATGAGTTATGTCTTAAAAGCCTTTTATATTAACTGATTATATTTTTAACTGATTATAGATTTAACAAAGCCTCCAAAGACCAAAACTACAGTTTTCATGCTTTCTCCCATCCTAAATTACACCTGTGATTATCATTTAAAACTGTGATTATCATTTAACCTATTATACTTGAAAGTGTATATAAATACAATATACCACTTAATATTATAAACCCTCTTGATTGTCATTTCATAATAATCACAAATCCCATGCATTTTACCATTATAAAAGATTCACATAATAAATAAAGTGTGCACTTTTTAGTTCTATATGAAGATCAATTTAATAGATCAGTATGCTGGAGAATCACTACAGTTAAAACAGAATGAGTTTTTGTGAGATTAAACCTTCACATTAAGGAAACCTACACATTGCTTCCTCAACTAATCACTCCTGGAGCTATTACCAAATTAATTCCTATTCACATATTTCAAAGAGTAAGTCATGGGACATTCAAATCTTTATATCGTGATCCCAGTGTAACACCCCAGTATCACACTATTTGGCAAGAACTAGGGTGGAAAGCTGAAAACCAGATCTCCTCAATATTGCTTAAGTTTTGGTAGGATTGAATGAATTATACAGATTTTTTTTCAGTGTCTCAAAACAATTATAATATTTTATTTATTACCAGTAGAAATGCCACAACTTATTCATCTCCTTTGGACAAGAGCCATAGGCATTGTAGAAGGAATATGACATAATGATACACTACCTCCATCAGTTAACTTCTGCTTAGTCACAAATATTTGCTTATTTTCAGCGTTTTAAATCCTCATTGCCTTAACAATAATTCTCAAAGCGTAGATGGTCACTTATCAAGGGAAAACTACGTTAACTTGCAATATACACAATAATAAAACTTGAAGCAAAAATTTACAGCTGTTGCCTGATGAATTTATATACTTCCTTCCTGCCTTGGGAAAAATCATGTGGCCAAAAACAATACTGAAAGGCTATAATGAAGTGCTGCCTAGATGTTTAAAGTTCTAAATGCTGCCATCAGTAAGATAACAACAATAAAGTTAGTGAAGACATTATAATTCTCCAAGACTATTTCTTTTCCCAGAACGGATATCTACATTTTTTTCCTATTCTCTCTTCCAACAAAAAGCATAGCCTCCAAAACTCAAAACCATAATTCTTATTGAAATTTAGCTGGTAGAAGAAAAAAGTGTCTCAAACACAATTCACCAAAATCGATAAAAATTTCTAGAGAAAAGGGTCATTTTCATACTTCACTTCTGTGAACTGTTCTTTTAAAAACACTCATAATAACACTTGTATTTCTTCCCAGTATTCTTCTCATGTCACATACATTCTTTTTTTTGTTATAAAATCATTCTATGTATGTATTTGTATCTGGGTTTTTTTCATTCACACTGTGTTTATTATTTATAATTCAGGGAACAATTGCAATAATTATTGAGCATTTTCTATGGGGTGGCACTAGTGGTAAAGAATCCATTTCCCAATGCAGGAGACGGAAAAGATCCAGGTTCCATCTCTGGGTTAGGAAGAACCCCTAGGAAGAAAATGGCAACCCGCTCTAGTAACCTTGCCTGGAAAATTCCATGGACAGAAAAGCCTGGTGGGCTACAGTCCATAGGGTTGCACAGAGTTGGACACCGCTGAGTGCGCATGCACGCGCGTGCACACACACAGTGTACACACACACCCCATGGTAACGTAACATACACTTAATCCTTCTTAATCCGTCGAAACAGATGTTGCTATCTCCTTTACATTCAGGATAAGGCCACTGTCTTACACAGCTGTGAGTCGCAAAATCAGGACTTCAGTCCACGTATGCCTCTCTCCAAATCCTTCCTCTCAATCTCTGCACTATACTGCCTTGCAAATATTTTATATGTAAATTATATCCACTAACTCACCACAATTACATTATAACAACAAAACCACTGTCCTTTTTACTTGCAATACTCAAGTTTGTGGAAAAGAATTTATCAGCAGCATCAGTTCAGTTCAGTTCAGTTGCTCAGTCGTGTCCGACTCTTTGTGACCCCATGAATCGCAGCACGCCAGGCCTCCCTGTCCTCACCAACTCCCGGAGTTCACTCAAACTCATGTCCATTGAGTCGGTGATGCCATCTAACCATCTCATCCTCTGTTGTCAGCAGCATACGCACACACACAAAAAATCATGATTCTAAAGATTCAGGATCCATACTCACTTGTAACTTTCCACTTGATGGCAGGAAGAAACAGTAATGAAGGAATCTGTACGGGAACTGTAAGCAAGAGGGCCGGGTAGAAGAGAACCAGGGAGAAACCTCCCAAAAGCATAGCTTTCCTGCTCAAACACCATCAGCATCCCATCCACAGACTGGATACAAATTAAATCACGACCTAAAGAAAAATTAAAGGAAATTAAATGACATATTTGTTTTATAAATACAATGATTTTATCACTGTTCAACACAAAGTTAATTTTTCCCCCCAGGGGCAAAATGAGCAGCTTAAATCTTAGAATGCAAACCAATGAAGCTATAAGATTATTGTATTTCACTGTATACACATTTACCAGTTTCTTCACTATTCATGTCTATAGTTTTAAATATATTTGTTTTCATTTACATGAGCTAAAATTTCTAGCTCAAGATAATCCCTGAGAACAGTCATGACTCTGCAAGATATTATTTTTTCCAAAATCAGAACTACAAACTTTTCTGCACCAGTCTATTTTTCATCTTCATAGTATGTCAGCCCATATTTTCACAAGACTTAAACACCAGTCAAACACAGCACACCAAATCCACAGACATGTATTAAGCACCAGTTTTATATAAATAAGCGTTGAGCACTGTTGGGAGAGAAAACAATTAATACTTAATAATACTAATCATCGATTGTCATAAACTATCAACTGATTTTGAAGTGTTTTCTACTATTAATCAGTAAGTATTAGTCTATAGTGGAGAAGGAAATGGTAACCCACTCCAGTACTCTTGCCTGGAGAATCCCATGGGCAGAGGAGCTTGGTGGGTTGCTGTCCATAGGGTTGCACAGAGTCAGACACAACTGACACGACTTAGCATGTATGCATGCCTTGGAGAAGGAAATGGCAACCCACTCCAGTATTCTGGCCTGGAGAATCCCAGGAACAGGGGAGCCTGGTGGGCTGCTGTCTATGGGGTCACAAAGAGTCAGACACGACTGAAGTGACTTAGCAGCAGCAGCAGCATTAGTCTGTAAGTTCCTCAGTTATGTTCGACTCTTTGCAACCCCATGGACTAAACAATGTAGTCCCTGGAATTCTCCAGGCCAGAATACTGGAGTGGGTAGCCGTTCCCTTCTCCAGGTGATCTTCACAACCAGGGAAGGAATTTAGGTCTTCCACATCACAGGCCGATTCTTTACCAGCTGATCCACCAGGGAAGCCCCCAAACTATAAACAGATTATGAAGTGTTTTCTACCATTAGTCTGTAAAAATATTAACTACAAGGTTCACCATTCTTCAAATACACTGAGAAGATGACAGTGATGATGATTTCTATAGTACAGTCTCTATCCAGTCAGGAAAAACAAGACCAGGAGCTGACTGTGGATCAGATCATGAACTCCTCATTGTCAAATTCAGACTTAAACTGAAGAAATTAGGGAAACCCACTAGACTACTCAGGCAAGACCTAAATCAAATCCCTTACGATTATACAATGGAATTGACAAATGGATTCAAGGGATTAGATCCGATAGACAGAGTGCCTGAAGAACTATGGACGGAGGTTTGTGACACTGTACAGGAGGCAGGAATAAAGACCATTTCCAAGAAAAAGACATGCAAAAAAGCAAAATGGCTGTCTGGGGAGGCCTTACCAATAGCTGCGAAAAGAAGAGAAGCAAAAAGCAAAGGAGAAAAGGAAAGATATAAGCATCTGAATGCAGAGTTCCAAAGAATAGCAAGAAGAGATAAGAAAGCCTTCCTAGGTGATCAATGCAGAAATAGAGGGAAACAACAGAATGGGAAAGACTAGAGATCTCTTCAAGAAAATTAGAGATACCAAGGGGACATTTCATGCAAAGATTGGCTCGATAAAGGACAGAAATCATATGGACCTAACAGAAGCAGAAGATATTAAGAAGAGGTGGCAAGAATACACAGAAGAACTGTACAAAAGATCTTCACGACCCAGATAATCACGATGGTGTGATCACTGACCTACAGCCAAACATTCTGGAATGTGAAGTCAAGTGGGCCTTGGAAAGCATCACTACGAACAAAGCTAGTGGAGGTGACGGAATTCCAGTTGAGCTATTTCAAATCCTGAAAGATGATGCTGTGAAAGTGGTGCACTCAATATGCTTGCAAATTTGGAAAACTCAGCAGTGGCCAAAGGACTGGAAAAGGTCAGTTTTCATTCCAATCCCAAAGAAAGGCAATGCCAAAAAATGCTCAAACTACCTCACAATTTTACTCATCTCACACGCTAGCAAAGTAATGCTCAAAATTCTCCAAGCCAGGCTTCAACAGTACATGAACCATGAAATTCCAGATGTTCAAGCTGGATTTAGAAAAGGCAGAGGATTCAGAGATTAAATTGCCAACATCTGTTGAATCATGGAAAAAGCAAGAGAGTTCCAGAAGAACATCTACTTCTGCTTTATTGACTACGCCAAAGCCTTTGACAGTGTGGATCAGAATAAACTGTGGAAAATTCTAAAAGAGATGGGAATATCAGACCACCTGACCTGCCTCCTGAGAAATCTGTATGAAGGTCAAGAAGCAACATTTAAACCCATACATGGAACAACAGATTGGTTCCAAATTGGGAAAGGAGTACGTCAAGGCTGTATAATGTCACCCTGCTTATTTAACTTATATGCAGAGCACATCATACAAAATGCTGAGCTGGATGAAGCACAAGCTGGAATCAAGATTGCCAGAAGAAATATCAGTAACCTCAGATATGCAGATGACACCACCTTTACAGGAGAAAGCAAAGAAGAATTAAATAGTCTCTTGATGAAAGTGAAAAAGGAGAGTGAAAAAGTTGGCTTAAAACTCAACATTCAGAAAACTAAGATCATGGCATCTGGTCCCATCACTTCATGGCAAATAGATAGGGAAACAATGGAAACAGTGACAGACTTTCTTTTCTTAGGCTCCAAAATCACTGCAGATGGTGACTGCAGCCGTGAAATTAAAAGACACTTGCTCCTTGGAAGAAAAGCTATGACCAACCTAGACAGCACATTAAAAAGCAGAGACATTACTTTGCCAATAAAGGTCCGTCTGGTCAAGGCTATGGTTTTTCCAGTAGTCATGTATGGATGTGACAGTTGGACTATAAAGAAAACTGAGTTCCGAAGAATTGATGCTTTGGAACTGTGGTGTTGGAGAAGACTCTTGAGAGTCCCTTGGACAGAAAGGAGTCCAAGGACTCCTTTCCATCCTAAAGGAGATCAGTCCTGAATATTCATTGGAAAGACTGATGCTGAAGCTGAAACTCCAATACTTTGGCCACCTGTTGTGAAGAACTGACTCATTGGAAAAGACCCTGATGCTGGGAAAGATTGAAGGCAGGAGGCAAAGGGAACAACAGACGATAATATGTTGGATGGCATCACTGACTCGATGGACATGAGTTTGAGCAAGTTCTCGGAGCTGGTGATGGACAGGGAAGCCTGGCATGCTGCAGTTCATGGGGTCACAAAGAATCGAACACAACTGAGCGACTCAATTGATAGTATCTCTAATCTGAGAAAAATCCAGTGACTCTAACTTTTCACCTGCTAGTGTGATTACTATATACTATTGTCTAAATATCACAAAGGGAAGAATTCTGTCAAAGGAAAATCAAGTTACACTAAAGGAATAAACAAAAGGTCAGTTTTCTAATTAATTTGTCATCTCAAACTCATACTTACTGTGTACAGTAAGTCCTATAGTAACTATTTCATATTACCTTGATATCAGGGTCAATACTGGAGAAGGGCATGGCAACCCATTGCACTATTCTTGCCTGAAGAATTCCATGGACAGAGGAGCCTGGCGGGCTACAGTCCATTGGGTTGCAAAGAGTCAGACACAACTGAGCGACTAAACAGAGTCAATATAGTATATATGTATCTAAATGTTGAAGTTTAAAGAATACTTTACTCAAAAACAAATGAAATTGTATAGAAATTGATGGCGATCTTATTACTGTATCTGATTATGGAAACAAGGGCAATTTTTAAAAAGAAAAACGTGTTGCCAAAGGAGTGTTTTTAAAAGAAAACACACCGTGATTTTGGGTGCTTATTACTGCAACATACTCCACCCTCTCTTGATTGATTCAATAAATTTCACCATTTTTAAATAATCTGAGAAACGTTTCAGGTTGAATATTGTCTTAGCATATGTTCACTAAACACACATCTGATTCACTCTGGCATCTCTAAAGAAAAAGAGATTGTTCCTGTTAATGCTGTTTTGAAGAGTATTCCCTCAATGCTCAAATTCTTTTATAATGCATAGTAGGTTTTTTAGTCACTGTTTTAAGTTTTTTTATCTATTCTTTATCTACTAATTATATTAAAGCTTTCAAACCATAAGGTATGAGACTGTATGGGTGCTCTGTGTACTTGAATTACCTCTAGACACACAGCCATCCAGACAGAATCAAAGCCTATATCTCCAGGCCTGTATAACAGATATATCATATGATTACTTTCTTGCCAGTGAGACAGGAGCAAGGTGATATGTGCACCATCCAGACATATCCTTAAAAGGAATGAGTATACACTCTTTTCCTCTCTTCCCAGCATGATGATAGGGCTGGAACAGCTATCCTGGCCTCAGAGATAGAAGCCACATATTGAAAGCAAAAGAGGTGCCTATCAGTCCTGGACTACTTTATCTCCAAGTGATCAAATTTGACAGAAATAAACATCTTCCTTAATTAAGCTGGGTCTTTATTAAAGCAACCACATTTGTATCTTAAATAACATAGAACTTATCTGAGCATAAAGACCCACCCAGCTTTGCTGACTCTTAAAATTTAATTTCACTTGATTAGACCCTGGTACCAAAACACAACCAGATATAGAAGACATTGGGACAAGTGGGGAAATTGGAATGTGAATGCATGTTAGGTAACAGTAGGAATTACTGTTAATTTTCTTAAGTGTGATCATGGTGTGATTACATAAGAGAATGTTCTCATTAAATATGTGTTTCAACAGTTATGAGTGAAGTGGCACAAGATCTGTAATTTGACTTCAAATCATTCACAAAAAAATTGTGTATACATGTATATGTTAAACATTTACAACTGTTGACTCTAAATGGTGTTAATACGGAGACTCATGTTATTCTGATATTTAAATTTTTCACAATAAAAATGTAAATAAAGTAAAGTGTTCAAATATATATCTTTTGTATACAAATGTACTTTTTTTAACCATCAAGGAGAATAGTGAGCACTGGCAAGTTGAGCAGGACCTAGGAGGAGGGCAATACATTTAATCTTAGGAAGTCAAGAATCAGAGACAGAAGAAATCCAATCAATGAAAAACATTGTTTCATTGATCTATGGGGGAGGATACTACTGTAACCAAATATAGTCTCTGTATTATTAAAGAATGTGAGGTCAAGATATGTATACTTCCAGGTAAAAGTACCAGTAAAATTTAAGTTCATTTCAATATGTTGAATGTCACTGAACCAAAGCCTCCCAAAGACCTCAAAGAAGTGCTCCTCAAATTGTGGCCCCCAGACCACCAGCATCAGTATTGTCTATGGAAATTCTTAGAAATGCAAATCCTAGAGTCCCACTCTAAATCTATGGAATCAGAAACTGGTCTAAGGGCCCAAGAAGTCTAGGTTTTAATAAGCCCCTAGAGGTTGTTTCAGTATTCCCTAGTAGCTTAGTAGTAAAGAATCCACCTGTCAATGCAGGAGACATGGGTTCAATCCCTGGGTCAGGAAGATGCCCAGGAGAAGGAAACGGCAACCCATTCCAGTATTCTTGCCTGGACAATCCCACTGACAGAAGAGCCTGGCAGGCTACAGTCCATGGGGTCCAAAAAGTGTCAGACACAACTTAGTGACTAAGCAACGACAACAAGAGGTTATTTGATGCATGATCAAGTTTGAGAACCACTGTTTTCACATGTTACAACAGACCTAGAGCTTGAAGAAAACTTGAGCCCCAGACAAAACTTGGCTCTTTAGCATGATATATGAAGTCTTTTTTGCAGAAACTCTAGCAATACAGAGGAAAGTACTATACTGTCATGTCCCCGTGGGCTGCCTCTATAGTCAGATAATCTGAGTTTAGTCCAGCTCAGCCAATTATTAGCTGTTACTTTGGGCTCAAATTCCTTATCTACAAGTTGATGCACCTACCTAGTACCCAGTATTTATCTACAAGATGATGAACCTACCTAGTTAGGTGTTATGAGAATTAAATTAAGCAATGTATGAAAATCAGAAGATCCAGGAGGGGTTAAATACTGCATCACATTATTATTTTTATAATTTTTCTCTAAGTTTCACACTGCATGCTGTATTAATATTTAAATACTTGCTGTCTCCCACGCACATCATGTTGGTGCACACTTCCTTGCTTTTGCTTATATTATTACCTTTCCAAAAAAAAAAAAAAACTCTCACAATTGTCTTCCGCTGGGATAGTGAATATATACTGGACGCATCCTGGTCATCCATTCCCCTCTCCTCCCATCTTTAGCCACAAAGCTTGAATGAGACTGACTTCATTCTAAACTTGAGGATAGGTAGGCTCTGACTTATGTGAACTAATTAGGATCCCACTAGTTACAGTGATTGGTTAAAGGATGGTTATAATTTACAGCCAATGAAAGAAACTAAATCCCTAAACTGAGATGAAACTAAAGAAAACCCTACTCTTCCCCCCAGGGAGTCACATGTGAGGCGGATAAGGTCTGGAATCACAGAAGCCATTTGACTTTTACAAGAGTGCGGTTAAGAGATCAGCTCTTAACTGTTTGAGCTAGCGCATCAAGTCTCACTTGGAACCAAACCTTTTCATGAACTTTACAGGTAATAAATTCTCATGAATATTGAAGCTGAGTTGGGTCTCTGTCCCTGAGCCAAGTGGATCAAACCATTTGTCCTCTGAGAGACATCACAGGCTGAAGCTCGTGTCTTCCCAGAAACCTTCTCTTTCCCTTCAATTACCCTCCAACTGTGATCCCGGAGAGCCCCACCCTTACCTTCATTTCACAACTAGTGACTGACCGAAATGATCTATTTTTGTGTCTCTCATTAACTCTAGGTTAAACTCAAAGGCAGGAAGGTAAACCTTACTCATCTTTGTAAACCCAACAATTAGAAAATGCCTGCCACATAGGACATACATTAATAAACATCTGTTGAGCTGAAGTAAGCTAGACAGAATAATTTATTCATCTGCAGCTCAGATTGGCTGAGACTCTATTCTATGTGCTTCACATACTGCATTTTAAGTACATGAAAAATGCTTTTTTTATTACAATCCTGGCCACTGGCGTTCAGAAAAATGTAGGGATCAATCCAAAACATTACTCAAAAATAAATAAATAATTCCTTCAAATCACTGTTTTGGGAGTCACTTCAGAAAACATACCAAAGGCTCCCCTTACAGATAATGGGAAAAGAAAGAACGGCCTATAGAAGCCATGAAAGTTCTGTAGTTCTAATACAGCAGCCAACAGGAAGCCTTCATAAAGGTGATGGGATTTCAGGAGCTATTTAAATGACCTAGCCATGAACCATACGGCCTTTACCACATGCTCAGTGCTATATTAGGAGCTGTAAGAAACATGCAACAGCAAATTACTCCTGCCATTTATTGAGCACCTGTTATGTTCCCACCTTTGTGCTAAACATTTACCCAGCACACAGCTACATGCTTTACTAACAACAGTCTCATTTTACACGTGAGAAGACTGAAAACCACAGAGCTTAAATAATTCGTCTAATGCCAAAGAATTAAAAAATGACAATATTCAAACCAGAATCTGACTCCATTATAGCACACTAGATCCATTTTTTAAAATAATGTATGCTGCTGCTAAGTCGCTTCAGTCGTGTCCGACTCTGTGCGACCCCATAGACGGCAGCCCACCAGGCTCCCCCGTCCCTGGGATTCTCCAGGCAAGAACACTGGAGTAGGTTGCCATTTCCTTCTCCAAATGTATGCTAACAAATACAGTCTAAATGATGTGAAACAGAGTAAGTACTATAGAAAACCAAAGCACTTCATTATGGTGAGTTTCCTGTGAAAGGTTTTGTGATAGAGGCTGGATGTAGCATACCTCTGGACTGAGAATGCCTAGACTGAGAAGGACAGGCAGAATGAAAAGGAATCAAAGGGAAAAGCAGAGGAAATTTCTGCAAGAGAAAAGAGAACATATTAGGAAAAGATACAGAGGCAGCTAGATTTGATATAATGAAATGGATCAAGTTTTACCAATAGGGCACGAAATGTAAAAGCAACAGATTGAAAAGATGACAATATCTAAGTGATGCTTCCTCAAAAAGCATCATTAAACAATACGGGGGAAATATCTTTTAAAGTTGAAATAACTAGGAAGGTTTGGAGATTTCATCAGAATTTAAAATCTGATGTTTATCTCATTAATCTTAACCATGATGAGAGAAAAATAAGCATTGTGATTTGAAATGCTCATTGCAAGATCTAGGGACAAACTGACAAAAAGACCAAGCAAAATCATTGTGAAAGAATTTTGGAAATCAGTTATTTTTCATTTCCAAAGACAAAGAAAAAATTCTGTGACTGTGGGGATGGGTGAGTGAAAGCAAGAAAGTTCCATTATGGCAACTTTATGAAATGAATATTTATTAAAAAGTGTATCCCATTTCCTGGTGATAAAATATCATCCAGTCAAAGCTTTAACATGATGCATAAACTGGTAATCAATTATATGTTGATTGCCTGCTAGTTTAACTGTTATAATTTTACTAAATTATAGCCCATTCACTAAAATGGTCTGTAGCCCTGTGTGTGTGCATGTGTGTGTGCGCGCGTGTGTGTGTGTGTGTGTCTATGTGTGCGTGCACCTATCTCGGTTCCTTCCACCATGCATGACCCAGAGCATTTTCCATCATTCATTATTATAGCAACAAGGGGCCCATAGAGGGTAGTTCTGAATACCCTTTCCTCCCTTTTTCTGCTGTCTTTTTCTTCCTGTGGAATCTATGTAGCAGGGGCAGAGGCATACATGAAGGGAGACTACCATTACTCAGCATGCTACATGCTTTCTGAATCTCTCTATGCTCATATTTCTTTTACACACTGAGGAAAAATACAAGTGAAGAAATGCAAACGTGACCTGTGGCCAAGCGTATATTGCAGTTCAGCATGCAGCTGTCAAAAAGACTTGGTCCTTCTCCAAGTCTGAAAAACACATGAAAAACAGCTGTATAGGTAGTCCAAAAGGCAGACAGGAAACATCAAGAGACTGATGCATACGAACAGAAGAGTCCAAGAGTCTGTGGAACTTCCGCTTGCTTGCCTTATGCATGCATGGAAAAAGGTTTTGTTGTTGTTACAGAAAAACTGAAACGCTAACTTATTAATCTTTATGCAAACTTAACTCAAAAATGATACAGCATGTTTGCTATGAGCAAGGATGGAAAAATGTTCAAAGTAGGATTTCAACAGATACTGACTTAAAAACAAATGGTAGGTGGATTGCTACAGCCTGCAAGATTGTAAACTTTCCATTAAATATCATTTCTTAAAGCCCTAAGAAAACGGGGGAAATCAAATAGGATACATGTGTTGAGCTAAATGGCTAACATTTTTTAAGTACGTACCAGGGAAAAATTATACAAATTCTCAACTATTATTCAAGTGTTACCCCAATAAATAACTTCATGAGAGTAATTACTTTAGGACTCAAAAAAATAAAAATTGGGACTACATACTAACTCTTTCTACGAACTTGCCTTTTGACATTTTAATGTGTCTCTTTTTAATAGGAACTTTAATACGCTTACAAAGACCACTAGTGTGTGTTCCACCAAGTTATTTATCACAATTTCCACCCCCCCAACTGTGAACAAGGTTAATAACATATTATAAAGAAATTACAACCATTCATTAAATTAGCATTACATGTGACAGATTCAATATGAATGCAATGTCAGAGTTTAAAAGGAGGTCCTAAACATTATATTATCACTTGCATCCACAAAATATTGGGTGAATTACATTGTCAGATGCAATGATCATGAAAGGTTTGATAATACTCTCCAGAATTCACATTCATTCAACAAATTCCACAAACATTCACTGAACCTAGCATGTGCTAGGAGAGACAGTTGCTACTCTCAGAACATGGGAGTTATAACAATGTGAGAACAGAGGTATACTAAAATAATTTAAAAGATGATGTACGGAAGTATGATTAACAGTATCTGGAAAAATTAAGAAAAGCTTCAGAACAGAAATAACACTTGGGTTTTGCAGGCTAAGAAAGAGTTTGCCAGACATTCAGGAAAGCAAAAGCAGAGAGCACACCATTCAAAGTCTTGGATTACAGGATTAAAAGAGAGCCATGTTTAAAGAGGAATAAGATCAGTAAACACTGAGGGAGGGTGTTGAGTGGTGGGAGACACTGCTGATGAAGATGGCAGGCATTCTCATCAGAACTGATGGCAAAGCCACAGCTGAAGCCCAGATTTGCTGCAAACTTATTTCAGCCCTGAAAGCTCTAGCAGGTTTCCTCGTCTGCAAAGCAGGTGTATAGGAGAAGATTGTATGATGCCATAGTCAGGACAAAATACAAAAAAAACATACTGGCTGGTACCTGGTAAGCTTTCAGTAAATGGTAAGTAATTAATGTTACTGGATTACTAGTCTCTTTCAGGCCAAATTATGTGAATAATTTAAAATTATAAGGAAAAAAATCCTTCAGACCAAAAAGGATAAAATTTAATGTGGGAAGAAGCATACACCAAATCAGAACTTCACCCTTTCTGCCAAAGCAAAGGGTTTTTTAAGACTTCAAGAACTATGGAAAATCTCTCAAAACCTAGGTCTGTGTGCGTTTCTGTCTATCCAACATGGTTTTCTATTTTAAGCTTACTTTCCTCAAAACGGCAATTTCTCTAATATGGTCACTACTGAAATCTCTAAAGAAGTACATTATGAGTGTGTCTGAAAGCCCTCTCTGTCAATGAGCTGCCCCTGCCTCTGTTCCCTCCCCCAACACACACATACCCAGATTCTTCCCCAAACCCCACCCTGCCTCTCTTTTATTGATGTTTTTTGCAGGATGACATAAGAAAGACAAGATAGATGATATCATACAGCAGAGCCCATTATTTATTAGCATTCCTTTCTTCTCTCTCATCCAAAAGGAAAATTCTTAAACAGTGAGGGTTGGGGATCTATTTTTTTTAAAAACTGGTTTGAAAGTGAGATAAATGTCTCAAGGTAATAACTAGCCATGATAAGAAATCCAGAAAACTCTTGCCCCAAAAATATTCTAAAAAGAAAGCAATTTAAGTATTTTGTATAAATACTTCTTTATTTGCAAATATTATCAGTCCCATAAAGAAATAACTCCAAAAGCTAAATATTTGCTTTTTGTATATTATTAACTCTCAATCCTAAAATCATCAGTGTATTAAAAGTCTACATCCCTGAATTCATTATAGCCAATTAAATTAGGTTGTGAAAAAAATAATGCCAGGAGATTCTTAGCTGAGGTTCAACTTCATCTCAACTCATACAATTTAAAAGGCAAATCAAAATGAATTGGGGATACTGACAACAAGGACTTTAAATTTCCTGAACTGTCAATTCTTATCACAAGGTTCGATGTGTTTGGTCTATTAAATGTCCTTGGACTCTCCTAAAAGAAGCAGTTAAAATACCATTTCCTGAATTAAAGGCATAAAAACAAATACACCAAAGTAATCATCTTAATATACAGATGCAATCATGTTGTCAACCAACTCAAAAAATTCAAAAGTACACCAGCATCTTCAGAAATAAGTAGAAATTAATAAGTAGGATATCCAAAGAACTCTTCAATGTATCTGCTCAATGAACTCTAACTACTCCCTCTCATCCAATCCCGACCACCAAAGACTTCAGGTAACATGGGGTTCTCAGGTAACATAAGCTTGTCCAAAGGTCCTTATGTGTTTGTTACTGTAAGTCCAATGCACCTCAGGCACCATTCCCCCATCTTAACCTCACAAAATCCTTCTAGATGTCCTCCATCCCCAGGATCCAACTCCACCACTTTGAAGCTTTCTCCAATCCCCTTCAGGCATAAATAATCCATTCTCCCTCTTTTCTTTCTGAGTACATTCTGCATCACTGCCTGTTAGTACTGACAAAATTTTTCCTGGTGATACAGCTAAATTTGGCATATCTCTCTCCCCTCTTCAACTTCCATAAGTGAATAATAAAAGCCTTGAAGGTAAGTCAATTTTGTTTTCATTGTCTAGCTCACAGTATTGAGTATAGGCTCTTATAAGTTGGTACTCCAAAAACACCTGTTCACGTCTAGTGAATCCTCGTGAAAGTAGAAAACCATGTCAAACTGCAGAACTAGATACAGGATGCTAATGATCATCAAGTAGCCCAAGATATTTGACAATATTATCATAGTCACATGAAAGCCCCATGAAATCTGGCATTATGCTTTATTCCCCACCCTTTCTACCCCAAACAGTCCCCAGGACATGCTGCTAAGTCGTTTCAGTCATGTCCGACTCTGTGCAACCCCACAGACGGCAGCCCACCAGACTCCCCCGGCCCTGAGATTATCCAGGCAAGAACACTGGAGTGGGTTGCCATTTCCTTCTCCAATGCATGAAAGTGAAAAGTGAAAGTGAAGTCGCTCAGTCATGTCCGACTCCTAGTGACCCCATGGACTGCAGCCCACCAGGCCCCTCTGTCCATGGGATTTTCCAGGCAAGAGTACTGGAGTGGGTTGCCATTGCCTTCTCCGCACCAGGACATAGCAGAACTCAATAAACATTTGTTGAATGAATGAATAGCAGCAAAGTAAATGTGGTATGAAAAAGGCCCTGAAATTATTAGTTTTAACACATGACACTTAAGAAACTAAATTCTGAATTATTTCAAGGCTTAATATTATGTCAAAAGACAAAGTACTTACTATATGCACATTAAAGACACTAGGAAATACTAAGCAGAGGGGGAAAAGATTAAGGATAACACTGCTTTTAAGAAAGATAAAAGCCTAATGGAAAGACATAGGAGATACAGGTCGGGTTGGGGAGGACAGCAAAAGGAAAATATATGCATGGGAAGGGAAATCACTTAACCATAAAGAATAAACTGTGGCAGCCCAAAGAGGATACAAAAGAAAAAGAATGATCTTTAAATCTATCAGTATTTTATAAAACTCTAACTTCAAAACCATACACAGATTAAGCCTAAAAGCTTTAGTAATTATTAGAGCACTGAATAAAGTCTTTCTCTGGGTAATATGAAACAAACAATTATCACCATAGGAAAAGTACCCCAAAAAAGGGTACTAAACAGGATGCATGCTTGCTCAGTCATTCAGTTATGTCTGACTCTTTGTGACCTTGTGGACTGTAGCCCACCAGTCTCCTCTGTCCATAGGATTTCCCAGGCAAAAATATTAGAGCAGGTTGCCATTTCCTTTTTCAAGGAATCTTTCCAACCCAAGGATCAAACTCACATCTCCTGCATTACAATCATATTCTTTACCACTGAGCCACCTGGGCTGCTGCTGCTGCTTAGTCACTCAGTCATGTCCAACATTTTGCAACCCATGGACTGTAACCTGCCAGGCTCCTCTGTCCATGGGGATTCTCCAGGCAAGAATACTGGAGTGGGTTGCCATGCCCTCCTCCAGGGGATCTTCCTGACCCAGAGATCGAACCCAGGTCTCCTGAGTTGCAGGTAGATTCTTTACCATCTGAGCCACCTGGGAAGCCCCATTAAATAGGATACTCTCAAGTATTTCTTGTTCTTAGATCAAGATGGTATATCATAAAAGAACAAATTGAGTAAACATGGGAAAAGTAACAAATAGAGTACAAAGTAGAGGAAAATACATAGTGGAAAGAGCAATGATTTTGAATCAAAAAGACCACATGGTCATGTTCTAAACCCTGCTCTGACACATTCTAGATATGTAACTTTGGCTACTTTAATTTCTGTTTCTTCACATGCAAAATAAACCTTATCACAATCTCTATACCCCACTGGGTTGCTGTAAAGACTAAAGAAGGGAACTTATGCAAACTACCCAGTTTAGGACCTGGAACATGGTAGGAATGTATGCCAGTCTTAATTCCAAATTTAGCACACTTAAAAAAAAATAAACCAACTATCCCTAGTACCTACACTTATATCTTGAATATCAGATACAGTAGTTTAGTCATTAAGTCTCTCTCCTTAAGTGTAAAAGGGAAGTAAACATCTCAGGGAAAAGTTAGAACCAAAAGTAACCAGGATGTTGGAAATGGTTCAGGTCAGAAGTTCCAATCTTTATTTGTTAAAGTCCTTGCTAAAGCAGTGATCCCAGGCTCTTGAACCTCACTAATGTATAACAGAAACTACTGGGGAAGATCATAGGTTGTAAACTGCCCGATAAGGAGATTTTTTTTTTTTTTAAATAAAGACTATCATCACCAGCATTATCTATATAGACAATGTAAAATAAATAAGTACAAAGTAGAAAATGTCAGTACTAAGCACAGCCCTTTAATTGAACAAATTTTAGATTTATGAAAAATTTACTATATTATTTAATTTTTCTTCATTACCCTAAGACCATTTAAAACTTTAATGGGGCATAGCATTTGAGAGCCATTACCTTATCCCAGCAGGAACCACTTTTAAAGAACTCCCCATATTAGCACTTATATACCACTAGTAATTAAAAAAAAAAACTCGGAAAACAAGCACAAAAAGTTTTTGCTTTATAAGAAGAAAGGAAAAACTGGTTTAAAACCTATTGAGACCTAGGTTAGATAAGGAAACAAGCATTTTTCATAATATGTTGGTTCTTTACAAACTTACCACTATCGGGTTTCTGGAATCAAAAAGTGAGGCAAAGGCTCCCTCTGCTGACAAATAGACAAAGAATCTAATCCTATCAAACAGCAATCAACTTTTCAAAAATTTTGCCACTAACTGGATATCACATGATAGATAAAACTAGTCTATCAAAGACTAGTTTTACTTTATAGCCTAAAACACTGAAATATATCTCCATCTGACACAAATGTGAAAGACATGTATAACTAGGCAACACTCCATATGTATTTCAAAAGACCTTTCTACACTGGCTTTCAATTTTCTTGCTGTCTACTCTATGCTCTAAGGGTTATCTGAGCTTGAATGTCATACAAAGAGGAAATTAAAGAAGCTAAAGAACTGAGGTGGGTTTCAAGAGATTGCATTGAACAAAAGTAACAATTTCTGAATGCAGTGACAACCTTCTCTCATAGAAATTTCATGAGATTAAGTAAATCAAAGAATTCAAAATTAACAATAGCAGGTTACAAGCACTGGCCCATATACTATTAACATACCCATCTCTAGCAACTATTCTGTAACTTGGGAAGATCAAGAACTATCATTCTTATTCGACTGCAGAGAGACCTAAGGCTCAGGAAGGTTCAATGGTTTGTTAAGGACACACAACCAGTAAGCAGCCAAGCCAGATTTAAGCCTAATTCTTAGTCTGCTTCTCTGACTGAAAACTACGCATAAAATAGATACTCTAATGACAATCTCCAAATTCTTTTCTGATTTCAAATTTAACACAGCTGTATATCACAAATACATTCAGGGTGCTTATAAATGGGGCTTCCCAGGTGGCGCAGAGGTAAAGAATCTGCCTGCCAATGCAGGAGACTCAGGTTCAATCCCTGAGTCAGGAAGATCCCCTGGAGTAAGAAATGGCAACCCGCTAGAGTATTCTTGCCTGGAAAATTCCAGAGGAGCCTGGCAGGCTACAGTCCACGAGGTCACAAAGAGTCAGACACAACTGAGCACACACACACGCACATGCTGATAAATAACATCAGATTTAAATACAGATTTCACTTGTTAAAGATTTCACTTTGGCAGACAAAACTTAATATAGCCTCTTGGTGAATTCCTCACTGTAATTCATTTACTCTTGTGTCTTATTTCTAAAAGGATTACTTGAAGAGGCAAATAAAACTAAAGAAATTATAAAATAAGTAGATGAGAACAGTAGATAAAACCCTCATTCTCCCAATAAAATTACAGAGTAAAATGTTTATTAAAAGCAGTATTTTTGAGTATATCAATATGCTGCCTCCCCTTAAAAATGGTAAATAAAATTCAGGAGCCAAACACTAAGTGAAAGTGAGAACTACAAAGGTAAACAGAGCCCCTGGGGCATTCTCCTAAACCATATACCCTCAGCATCAGTTTTCATAGTCTCAAAATGTCAGATGGTAAAGAAGAAAAACAGCGGGGCCCACTCTATGTAGGAAATCCAGTTGAGCCTGTGTATTATCTTTCTCCCCCTAGTATAAAGCTAAGACCACAAAGGGCTTTACTCTTACAGTAAGGAGAACTTAGAAATAGCATCACCCCACCCACCGACCCCCGCCCCCCCCCACACACACACACATACATACATGCCCAAGAGAAAGCAAAATGCATGTCTCAAAACTTGGAACAAGATGAAGGAGAACATTCTCTCCTAAGAATTCACAAACCCCAAGCTGATCTTAATGTGGGTTTTCAGACCAAATTCACTCTATTGATTTGCCCAAGAAGCCTCAATCTGTGGTCAGTATAAAGTGATCCTGGGTGAGAAGTACCACCAAGCCGCTGACAAAAGAAAACTCAAATCTTTGAAGGAACACACCAATCATTCCCATGGATAGAGTTCCAAGAATATGACTTCACAGGCAAAAATCCCAACGCACAAGGAACAGGAGGCAATATGAGCAAGAGACAGCAAAAATACTAGAAAGCAGCATCGGAACTGCAAAGACTTCATCCACTGAAATTATCAATAAAGAATAAAATTACTGCACCCAGCACAGCGAAAAATAATAAAATTATCAAAAAAACAAAAAGAGAGAGAGAGAGACATGAACAATAACCTAAGATGGTCTAATGTATCTAACTGGATTTTCATTATGAGACAATGAAGAGAATTTGAAAGAGGCAATATTCAAAGAAATAACAGCTGAAGATTTTCCAGAATTGTTGAAAAGCATCAATCCTAAGATCTAGGTTTAAGCCAAATAAATTGAAAATAGGATAAGTGAAAATAAATCTTCCCTTAGATGCCTGACAGAGAAACTGCAGAACACCAAAGAGAAAAGAAATGTTTTAAAAGCAATAGAGAAAAGACTTATAAACTAGCAAAAGAATAACAGCTAGACTAAGAGATGACTTTTTAACATCAATGTTTCCCAGAACAGAGCAGAATATTATCTTTTGTGGAGCAGGAAAAATAACTGTCAACAAAACATTGAATTCCCAGACTTCCTCCCATCTCCTCCAAAAATAATAATAATAATGTTATTACAAAGATTCCATTCACAATAACCAAGGCAATTAAATTCCTAACACACTAAGTCAACTTTCAGATCTTAACTTCCTTAGGAAGGCCAAATTAAGTAAGGCCGAACTAAACAATATACGCCTGAAATATACCCTCATCATCATGGCATCTTTTCCTTCAAAGCACTTGTGCTTCTATACCTACTTCTATGATTATCAACTTAATGTATGTCTCCCTCTCCAAACTTAACAAGGTCACAGACCTCTATTGTTGTTGTTGTTCAGTTGCTAAGTTGTGTTCAGCTCTTTGTGACCCCCCATGGACTGTAGCCCACTAGGCTCCTCTGTCCATGGGGTTTTCCAGGCAAGAATACTGGGGTGGGTTGCCATTTCCTTCTCCAGGGGACCTTCTCAGACCAGGAATCAAACCCACACCTCCTGCATTGGCAGGAAAATTCTTTACCACTGCTGCTGCTGCTAAGTCGCTTCAGTCGTGTCCGACTCTGTGCGACCCCATAGACGGCAGCCCACCAGGCTCCTCTGTCCCTGGGATTCTCCAGGCAAGAACACTGGAGTGGGTTGCCACTTCCTTCTCCAATGCATGAAAGGGAAAAGTGAAAGTGAAGTCATTCAGTCGTGTCCGACTCTTCGTGACCCCACGGACTGCAGCCTACCAGGCTCCTCCGTCCATGGGATCTTCCAGTGGGTTGCCATTGCCTTCTCCCTTTACCACTGAGCCAGCAGTGAAGCCCACACAGACCTCTATATTTATCACCATATTGCTGCTGCAGTGCTTGGCACATAAGTGAAAGGAAAGGAAGTGAAAGAAGGATGGAGGGAGGGAAGAAAAGAGGCAGGGAAGATATAACCAACAAGTAAACAATCAACATAGATAAAACTAAAATTTTTACTAAAAAGCATAAAAGGACAGCTAAATGAATAATAAGACAAATTATATTCCTGGATGGAAAGAATCAATATATAAACATGTCAGTTATGTATTAAAATAATCTATAGATGTGATGCAATGCCAGACAAAATTCCAGCATGATTTTTTTCATGGAACTCAAACTCTTTTTCAAGCCTGAAAGGAAAGTGAAAAAAAACAAGAATAACATAAATATTTAAAAACAAGACCAATAAAGAATGATTACTCATCCCACATATCAAAACATACTATACATTAATTTTTAAGACAATATTTGTATTTTATAGATACACTATTTATGGACAAATAAATCATTGGCATTCTTTATAGACACGCTATTTATGGACATAAATCAAGGGAAAGGAATAGAGTCTAAGAGCAAATAAATGACTAAATGGGTAATGTGCATTTTTATAAGAAAGTCAGCATTTCAAAGGATAGTCATAAATGGCACTTGGACAACAGGATATACATTTGGGGAAAAAATTAAATTAGAGCCCTGCTGCTGCTGCTGTTGCTAAGTCGCTTCAGTCGTGTCCGACTCTGTGTGACCCCAAAGACGGCAGCTCATCAGGCTCCCCTGTCCCTGGGATTCTCCAGGCAAGAACACTGGAGTGGGTTGCCATTTCTTTTTCCAATGCGTGAAAGTGAAGTCGCTCAGTCGTGTCCAACTCCTAGCGACCTCATGGACTTCAGCCTACCAGGCTCCTCTGCCCATGGGATTTTCCAGGTAAGAGTACTGAAGTGGGGTGCCATCGCCTTCTCCAAATTAGAGCCCTGCTACATGTAATTAGAGCCCTACTACATATAATATCTAAAAACAAATTCCAGAAAGTTAAGAAAACGTGACAATATTTTAGAATCACAGTGTAAGAAAGATCTTCATTAGAAAGATACAAAGATCAGAAGCCATTACAAAAAAGATCAAAACATTTAACATCAGAAAAAAACTAAAGTATTTGTACCATTAAGTAAATGAACAAAGTTAAAAATCCATCATTCACAAGACACAACCTTGGGCAAACTGCTTAATCTTATCAAGCCTAAATTTTCTTGTGCCTGAAATGAAAATAATGACCTAATTTACAGGGTTGCTTTGAGAATTAAATGAGAAAGTTAAGGTTAAATCCTTACCATAGTCTAAGGTGGGAGCACGTAGCAACTGCCCAATGAATATTTTTTTGCTACTATTTTTAAATTAAGAAAATATCACACATCACTTTTGCCCATTACATGGAGATTTTGAACTTTTAAAAAATGACAATATCTGACCTTGGCACAGATATTACACATAGCGGAGAAAATGGTACATTTGGGCCATCTCTCAACATAAAACAATTTACAATGTGTATCAAAAGCTTTTGGTCTCAAGTGTCTAGCCCTAGGTTTTTTTTCATTTGTTTTTATTTTTATTGGGCTATAGGGGATGGATTAGGAAATACCTCTGCAGTTCACGTCCCACTGGGGAAATGTCCGTTCTGATTTTCCTGGGCTGGCTTTTGGAACTTTCTTTTTCTTAGAGCCACTGCTCTTGCTGGCAGCTGTCTCTTCAGGTCCACTGCTGAGTGGCTTCTACTTGGAAGAGAATTTCCTCTCTTTCTTGGGGACACTCTTGTTCCCTTACTCTTAAGGGTCACTAACCAGTTCGCTCATCTTTGAGCAAAGGTTTTCTAATCATGAAAAGACTTCCACTGCCAGCTCTCTCTTCAAGATCACTTCTTCAAGATCTCTTCAAGATCACCAGTTCCTCCTTGGGAAAAAGATTTCTTTTTCTACGGTTTGGAGGAGACAGCTGGGTCTTCTATTTCATTCTCCTGAGGAGTTTCCTGGGGCTTTTGCCTCTTCTTCTTCATGGATCTTCCACTTGTTTCCTCACATCCCTTTGAAAAACTACTGCTGTTTTCTGAAGATAGCAGGGAAATTGCCGCCAGGTGTTTCTTTTCCTTCTTCAAGCGTTTCTTCTCCTGTTTCTCCAGCTTCCTACTAATCCCAGCAACTGCTTCCTGTGAACCACTGCCTCCTTCATGACATCCAAATTCTTTCATGAAATCTCTCCAATCTCATGGAAAGGCAGCTGCCCCTCAACTTATTCTAGAAGCTTCTTCCCAAATACAAATTGCCTCAGAGAAACAATTCATGAGGCAATACTGCATTTGTCTGCCAGGTATCGGGAGATACCGCCTTTGTTCTTGGCAGCTGCTGGGCCAATGAAGGTAGAGTAAAAACAAAATGAGTCCACATTTTGGGGTGTTAGTCCTTGTCTTCAGAGCTTGGGAAATGTGGTCCCTTTGCTGGGCCCAAGTAATCTCTCAGCACCAGGGTGCCATAACATCACCCCCATAACAGAGGCCTGTAGAACTTAGGGAGCCCTGCTCAACCATCAATATTAAACCCATAGTCTTAGGGTTTTAGTAGAAAAGTAGCTGCCAGGGACTGGGGCTAGAGGACACAGAGAAAGGTTGATAAAAGGGTACAAATTTTCAACTATGAAATGAATAAGGCCTGAGGATCTAATGTAAAACATGCAGATGATAGCACTGTATAGCATAATACTGTATAATTAAAATTTGTTAAGAGACTAGAATTTAGATATTCTCACCAAAAAAACAAAACAAAAAAAAAAAGTGAGTTGATGGATGTGTTTTAAATGAAGGGAATCCTTAAACTATGTGTACTATATAAAATCTCCATGATGTACACTTTAAATATCTTACAATTTTATATGTCAATTATACCTTTAAGGGGTTCCCTGGTAGCTCAGATGGTAAAAAATCTGCTTGCAATACAGGAGATCCAGGTTTGATCCCTGGGTCGGAAAGATTCCCTGGAGAAGGGAATGGCAATCCACTCCAGTATTCTTACCTGGAGAATTCCATGGACAGAGGAGCCTAGTGGGCTACAGTCCATGGGATCGCAGAGTCGGACATGACTGAGTGATTAACACACACACACACACACACACACACACACACACCCCTCAATAAAGTAAAATAAGATAATTTTAAAAACACAATGATCATAATTACCAGTATTTGAACCTATGTGATTGTCAGAATTTCTACTGTTTCCATAACCTCAACCTTTTTTTTTTTTTAGATTCCACATAAGTGAATGCAGCATTTTGTCTTTGGCTTATTTCACTTAGCATAATGCCCTCAACATCCATCCATGGTGTCACAAATGGCAGGATTTCCCTCCATCCCCTGGAGTGGGAAATGGCAACTCCAGGGGATGGCAATCATTTAAAAATGGCAATCATTTTAAAATTAGATTGTTTGCTTTTTTCTATTAAGTTGCATGAGTCTTTACATATTTTGGATATTAATTCTTTATCAGATATATGATTCACAAATACTTCCTCCCATTTCATAGTTTGCCTTTTCATTTGGTTAATGGTTTCCCTTGCTGAACAGAAGCTTTTTAGTTTTATGTAATCCCACTTTGGGGGGGATTGAGGCTTTTTCCACCAGGGATTATATATTTTAAAATTTGGAAGTAATCACATGAATACATTTTTGTTATAATTATAATGTTACAGTCAAAGAAAAGGTCCCCCTTTGTCCTCACTCACTTTTCTTTCCAAAGAATTTTTCCAAAAATATAATAGAAATACAGAGAAGGCGATGGCACCCCACTCCAGTACTCTTGACTGGAAAATCCCATGGATGGAGGAGCCTGGTAGGCTGCAGTCCATGGGGTCACGAAGAGTCAGACACAACTGAGCGACTTCACTTTCACTTTTCATTTTCATGCACTGGAGAAAGAAATGGCAACCCACTCCAGTGTTCTTGCCTGGAGAATCCCAGGGACGGGGGAGACTGGTGGGCTGCCATCTATGGGGCCGCACAGAGTCGGACACAACTAAAGCAACTTAGCAGCAGCAGCAACTTCCTGCTACTCAATTTTGATCATCAGGTACCTCAGCTGATAAAGAATTCGCTTGCAATGCAGGAGACCCTGGTTCAATTCCTAGGTCAGGAAGATCCCCTGAAGAAGGGACAGACTACCCACTCAAGTATTCATGGGCTTTCCTGGTGGCTCAGATGGTAAAGAATCTGCCTGCAAATCGGGAGACCTAGGTTTGATCCCTGGGTTGGGAAGATCTACTGGAGGAGGGTATGGCAACCCACTCTAGTATTCTTGCCTGGAGAATACCATGGACAGAGGTGCCTGGCAGGCTACAGTCCATAGGGGTAACAAAGAGTCGGACACGACTGAGCAACCAAGCACAGCACCACTTTTCTGTAACTATAAAACTTTTAGTATTTCTATTTCTCTTTAACTTTTTGTGGTGCTAAAAAATGTTCTCTTTTCATTCTCTTCAGTTTTATTGACATAATAGTAGAAAGTTTGTCCAGAGAGCAGATTCTCAGAGTTCTCATCACAAAGAAAAAAAAATTTTTCCTTCTTTTTTTGTATCATATGATGGGGTGTTAACTAAACTTGCTGTGCTAATCATTTCACAATATATGTAAGTCAATGAGAATACTGACACTGTAAACCTTAAACTTATCCACTGCTATAGCCATGTGTTTATTTTCCCTTTGTTGCCTTTGCTTTTGAGGTCAAATCCAAAAAAAAAAAAAAATCATTGCTATGATCAATGTCAAGAAGCTTACTCTCCACATTTTCTTCCAGGGGTTTTATGGTTTCAGGTCTTACGTTTAAGTCTTTCATCCATTTGGAGGTGATCTGTGTATAGTGTAAGGGGTTCAGCTTCATTCTTTGTATGTGTCAATCCGCTTTCTCCAGCACTATTACTGAAGAGATTATCCTTTCCCCCCCTGCATATACTTGATTCTTTTGTCATAAATCAATTCATGAATTAATTTCTCAGCTCTCTATTCTGTTCCATTGATCTAGGAATACCATATTGTTTTGATTACTATAGGTTTTTAATATAATTTAAAATCAGGAAGTATAATTCCTCTAGCTTTTTTCATTTTTTCTCAAGATTGCTTTGACTACTTGGAGTCTTCTGTGGTTTCATACAAGTTTTACAATGACCATAGTATTCTTCAAAGCAAAATATTAGCAATAATTCCATTAACAGTGGTAAAGCACAGAATTCTCTATAATCATTTAGAATTATATGCAGTAGTTGATTTGATAAGTGTTTGTGATATCATTAAGTAAGAAAAAAGACCTTAAAAGAGTAAATATAATATGAATCTGACTTTACAGCATTAAAATGCAAAATAAAAAGACACCAAAAATACACTACAATAGTCATAATGATTAGCTAGTTCTTAGTGTCAACTAGAGATTATTTTATTTCTCATCTCATAAAACCTCATCCCAAGTTTCCAAAATGAACATGTTACTTAAAACAAAAAAATTCTTTTAACGGAAGGGACAGGTATCCATCAAACTTCCCACCATTCCTGAAGCTCAGGCCCCACCAATGAGTGGCTCTGCCATGGGGTTTAAAGATAAAACCTCAAGCAAAGTGATTTTAAAAAATTACATTACCAAATATATAAATTGAACTTTGGCAAGAAAGCAAATGTGTTAGAAAACTTTCAGTAAAATAATGACCTAAATTTTAAAGTTGCTGATTTATGTTCTTCTTTCTAGAAGCAGACAAAAAGCATCTACTCCTAAATAGGCTATTCTTATTTCATGAAAGAAAAGAATGGGGGGAGGAGCCAAGATGGCGGAGGAGTAGGACAGGGAGAACACTTTCTCCCCCACAAATTCATCAAAAGAGCATTTAAACGTCGAGTAAATTCTACAAAACAACTTCTGAATGCTGGCAGAGGACATCAGGCACCCAGAAAAGCAATCCAACTCTTCGAAAGGAGGTAGGAAAAAATATAAAAGACAAAAAAAGAGACAAAAGAGGGAGGGACGGAGTTCCGTCCCGGGAAGGGAGTCTTAAAAAGAGAGAAGTTTCCAAACACCAGGAAACCTTCTCACTGCCGAATCTGTGCCGAGCTTTGGAAGCACAGAGGGCAACATAACAGGAAGAAAAAATAAATAAACAATTAAAACTCGAAGATTGCGAGTCCTACGGTAACTCCCCCAGCGGAGAAGCAGCACAGACGCCTGCACGCGCCATTAACAAGCGGGGGCTGGGCAGGGAGGCGCAGCGCGGGCTGCATCGCTTAGAGTAAGAATCTGGCCTGAATACCCTGAGCACTATCTGAGCGAAATAATTTGGGCTAGCAAACCAGACTGTGGGATATCTACCACGCAAAAAGCCAGCCCCAACCTAAGACACCGCCAGGCCCGCGCACGGAACAAAGAATTGAACAGAGATAGCCGGCTGCAGACCTTCCCCCTCCGGTGACAGGCAGCCAGAGCCGGAAGGGGGCAATCGCAGCCCCAGAGAGACATTATCTATAAAACTGTAAGCAGGCTTCTTTGCTAATTAAAACTTCTTGGGGGTCTGGACGGTTAACATCTGCCTAAGAAGGTGCGCCGGTTTTATGCCCAGATAACCGAGTGGCGGGGAGGCGATAAGTCGCAGCATTGGCGCTCGCCAAACACCTCATCACTTGAGCTGCTCGGACCTGGGAAGAGCACAATACTCAGGCCCAACTGAGTCTGCGCCTCTGAGGACTACCCGAGTGCCTGAACCTGAGCGGCTTGGACCTGGGAGGTACATGCAACCCAGGGCCAGCCTCGGATTGTTCCCGGCGGAACAACCTAGAGCCCGAGCAGTGTGGGCAGGGAGGCTACACGTGCCATGAGCGGGGGCAGACCCAGTGTGGCTGAGGTACTGCGAGCGCACGCCAGTGTTATTTGTTTGCAGCATCCCTCCCTCCCTCCCCACAGCGCGACTGAACAAAGAGAAGAAATACAGTTCCACCCATCAGAACACTGACACAAGCTTCCCTAACCAGGAAACCTTGACAAGCCACCTGTACAAACCCACACACAGCGAGGAAAAGCCACAATAAAGAGAACTCCACAAACTGCCAGAATACAGAAAGGACACCCCAAACTCAGCAATTTAAACAAGATGAAGAGACAGAGGAATAGCCAGCAGATAAAGGAACAGGATAAATGCCCACCAAACCAAACAAAAGAGGAAGAGATAGGGAATCTACCTGATAAAGAATTCCAAATAATGATAGTGAAATTGATCCAAAATCTTGAAATTAAAATGGAATCACAGATAAATAGCCTGGAGACAAGGATTGAGAAGATGCAAGAAAGGTTTAACAAGGACCTAGAAGAAATAAAAAAGAGTCAATATATAATGAATAATGCAATAAATGAAATTAAAAGCACTCTGGAGGCAACAAATAGTAGAATAACAGAGGCAGAAGATAGGATTAGTGAATTAGAAGATAGAATGGTAGAAATAAATGAATCAGAGAGGATAAAAGAAAAACGAATTAAAAGAAATGAGGACAATCTCAGAGACCTCCAGGACAATATTAAATGCTACAACATTCGAATCATAGGGGTTCCAGAAGAAGAAGACAAAAAGAAAGACCATGAGAAAATACTTGAGGAGATAATAGTTGAAAACTTCCCTAAACTGGGGAAGGAAATAATCACCCAAGTCCAAGAAACCCAGAGAGTCCCAAACAGGATAAACCCAAGGAGAAACACCCCAAGACACATATTAATCAAATTAACAAAGATCAAACACAAAGAACAAATATTAAAAGCAGCAAGGGAAAAACAACAAATAACACACAAGGGAATTCCCATAAGGATAACAGCTGATCTTTCAATAGAAACTCTTCAAGCCAGGAGGGAATGGCAAGACATACTTAAAATGATGAAAGAAAATAACCTACAGCCCAGATTATTGTACCCAGCAAGGATCTCATTCAAGTATGAAGGAGAAATCAAAAGCTTCTCAGACAAGCAAAAGCTGAGAGAATTCTGCACCACCAAACCAGCTCTACAACAAATACTAAAGGATATTCTCTAGACAGGAAACACAAAAATGGTGTATAAATTCGAACCCCAAACAATAAAGTAAATGGCAACGGGATCATACTTATCAGTAATTACCTTAAACGTAAATGGGTTGAATGCCCCAACCAAAAGACAAAGACTGGCTGAATGGATACAAAAACAAGACCCCTACATATGTTGTCTACAGGAGACCCACCTCAAAACAGGGGACACAAACAGACTGAAAGTGAAGGGCTGGAAAAAGATTTTCCATGCAAATAGGGACCAAAAGAAAGCAGGAGTAGCAATACTCATATCAGATAAAATAGACTTTAAAACAAAGGCTGTGAAAAGAGACAAAGAAGGTCACTACATAATGATCAAAGGATCAATCCAAGAAGAAGATATAACAATTATAAATATATATGCACCCAACACGGGAGCACCGCAGTATGTAAGACAAATGCTAACAAGTATGAAAGGAGAAATTAACAATAACACAATAATAGTGGGAGACTTTAATACCCCACTCACACCTATGGATAGATCAACTAAACAGAAAATTAACAAGGAAACACAAACTTTAAACGATACAATAGACCAGTTAGACCTAATTGATATCTATAGGACATTTCATCCCAAAACAATGAATTTCACCTTTTTCTCAAGCGCACATGGAACCTTCTCCAGGATAGATCACATCCTGGGCCATAAAGCTAGCCTTGGTAAATTCAAAAAAATAGAAATCATTCCAAGCATCTTTTCTGACCACAATGCAGTAAGATTAGATCTCAATTACAGGAGAAAAACTATTAAAAATTCCAACATATGGAGGCTGAACAACAAGCTGCTGAATAATCAACAAATCACAGAAGAAATCAAAAAAGAAATCAAAATTTGCATAGAAACGAATGAAAATGAAAACACAACAACCCAAAACCTGTGGGACACAGTAAAAGCAGTCCTAAGGGGAAAGTTCATAGCAATACAGGCACACCTCAAGAAACAAGAAAAAAGTCAAATAAATAACCTAACTCTACACCTAAAGCAACTAGAAAAGGAAGAAATGAAGAACCCCAGGGTTAGTAGAAGGAAAGAAATCTTAAAAATTAGAGCAGAAATAAATGCAAAAGAAACAAAAGAGACCATAGCAAAAATCAACAAAGCCAAAAGCTGGTTCTTTGAAAGGATAAATAAAATTGACAAACCATTAGCCAGACTCATCAAGAAACAAAGGGAGAAAAATCAAATCAATAAAATTAGAAATGACAGTGGAGAGATCACAACAGACAACATAGAAATACAAAGGATCATAAGAGACTATTATCAACAATTATATGCCAATAAAATGGACAACGAGGAAGAAATGGACAAATTCTTAGAAGAGTACAACTTTCCAAAACTCGACCAGGAAGAAATAGAAAACCTTAACAGACCCATCACAAGCACGGAAATTGAAACTGTAATCAAAAATCTTCCAGCAAACAAAAGCCCAGGTCCAGACGGCTTCACAGCTGAATTCTACCAAAAATTTAGAGAAGAGCTAACACCTATCCTGCTCAAACTCTTCCAGAAAATTGCAGAGGAAGGTAAACTTCCAAACTCATTCTATGAGGCCACCATCACCCTAATACCAAAACCTGACAAAGATCCCACAAAAAAAGAAAACTACAGGCCAATATCACTGATGAACATAGATGCAAAAATCCTTAACAAAATTCTAGCAATCAGAATCCAACAACACATTAAAAAGATCATACACCATGACCAAGTGGGCTTTATCCCAGGGATGCAAGGATCCTTCAATATCCGCAAATCAATCAATGTAATACACCACATTAACAAATTGAAAAACAAAAACCATATGATTATCTCAATAGATGCAGAGAAAGCCTTTGACAAAATTCAACACGCATTTATGATAAAAACTCTCCAGAAAGCAGGAATAGAAGGAACATACCTCAACATAATAAAAGCTATATATGACAAACCCACAGCAAACATTATCCTCAATGGTGAAAAATTGAAAGCATTTCCTCTAAAGTCAGGAACAAGACAAGGGTGCCCACTTTCACCATTACTATTCAACATAGTTTTGGAAGTTTTGGCCACAGCAATCAGAGCAGAAAAAGAAATAAAAGGAATCCAAATTGGAAAAGAAGAAGTAAAACTCTCACTATTTGCAGATGACATGATCCTCTACATAGAAAACCCTAAAGACTCCACCAGAAAATTACTAGAACTAATCAATGATTATAGTAAAGTTGCAGGATATAAAATCAACACACAGAAATCCCTTGCATTCCTATACACTAATAATGAGAAAACAGAAAGAGAAATTAAGGAAACAATTCCATTCACCATTGCAATGAAAAGAATAAAATACTTAGGAATATATCTACCTAAAGAAACTAAAGACCTATATATAGAAAACTATAAAACACTGGTGAAAGAAATCAAAGAGGACACTAATAGATGGAGAAATATACCATGTTCATGAATTGGAAGAATCAATATAGTGAAAATGAGTATACTACCCAAAGCAATTTATAGATTCAATGCAATCCCTATCAAGCTACCAACAGTATTCTTCACAGAGCTAGAACAAATAATTTCATAATTTGTATGGAAATACAAAAAACCTCGAATAGCCAAAGCAATCTTGAGAAAGAAAAATGGAACTGGAGGAATCAACCTACCTGACTTCAGGCTCTACTACAAAGCCACAGTTATCAAGACAGTATGGTACTGGCACAAAGACAGAAATATAGATCAATGGAACAAAATAGAAAGCCCAGAGATAAATCCACGCACATATGGACACCTTATCTTTGACAAAGGAGGCAAGAATATACAGTGGATTAAAGACAATCTCTTTAACAAGTGGTGCTGGGAAATCTGGTCAACCACTTGTAAAAGAATGAAACTAGAACACTTTCTAACACCATATACAAAAGTAAACTCAAAATGGATTAAAGATCTCAACGTAAGACCAGAAACTATAAAACTCCTAGAGGAGAACATAGGCAAAACACTCTCTGACATACATCACAGCAGGATCCTCTATGACCCACCTCCCAGAATATTGGAAATAAAAGCAAAAATAAACAAATGGGACCTAATTAAACTTAAAAGCTTCTGCACATCAAAGGAAACTATTAGCAAGGTGAAAAGACAGCCTTCAGAATGGGAGAAAATAATAGCAAATGAAGCAACCGACAAACAACTAATCTCAAAAATATACAAGCAACTCCTACAGCTCAACTCCAGAAAAATAAATGACCCAATCAAAAAATGGGCCAAAGATCTAAATAGACATTTCTCCAAAGAAGACATACAGATGGCTAACAAACACATGAAAAGATGCTCAACATCACTCATTATCAGAGAAATGCAAATCAAAACCACTATGAGGTACCATTTCACACCAGTCAGAATGGCTGCGATCCAAAAGTCTACAAATAATAAATGCTGGAGAGGGTGTGGAGAAAAGGGAACCCTCTTACACTGTTGGTGGGAATGCAAACTAGTACAGCCACTATGGAGAACAGTGTGGAGATTCCTTAAAAAACTGGAAATAGAACTGCCTTATGATCCAGCAATCCCACTGCTGGGCATACACACTGAGGAAACCAGAAGGGAAAGAGACACGTGTACCCCAATGTTCATTGCAGCACTGTTTATAATAGCCAGGACATGGAAGCAACCTAGATGCCCATCAGCAGATGAATGGATAAGAAAGCTATGGTACATATACACAATGGAGTATTACTCAGCCATTAAAAAGAATACATTTGAATCAGTTCTAATGAGGTGGATGAAACTGGAGCCTATTATACAGAGTGAAGTAAGCCAGAAGGAAAAACATAAATACAGTATACTAACGCATATATATGGAATTTAGAAAGATGGTAACGATAACCCTGTATACGAGACAGCAAAAGAGACACTGATGTATAGAACAGTCTTATGGACTCTGTGGGAGAGGGAGAGGGTGGGAAGATTTGGGAGAATGGCATTGAAACATGTGAAATGTCATGTATGAAACGAGATGCCAGTCCAGGTTCAGTGCACGATGCTGGATGCTTGGGGCTGGTGCGCTGGGACGGCCCAGCGGGATGGTATGGGGAGGGGGTAGGGAGGAGGGTTCAGGATGGGGAGCACGTGTATACCTGAAATTTAAAAAAAAAAAAAAAATTAAAAAAATTAAAAAAATTTTTAAAAATAAAAAAATAAAAAAAAAGAAAAGAATGCCCTCTACACATGAAATATTTCTCTACCCTTAAAAACAACAGAGAGGGAAAGAAAAGTGAGGAGAGAACAGAGGGAACATGCATTCATGTCCTCATAAAGTAATTAATACAACTTCTAGAGAAGCTCTGTTTTTACCAACTATAAAATGAGCAAACTCTGCAAATTTTCTAGAATTTTTAGCCAACTGCCCCTATTCTCCATTATAAGATCAACAATACTCCTAAGTGTAATAAAATATAAATAATAAAATACATGCCATAGTCAGTCCAATGGAATAGTCACCTGTGAGCTTTACTCTGAGCCGGTAATATCAAAGCAGAGTGAGCCAATGCAAAAGAGATTGTCCATGATAGTATATTTTGGAAGCAATCTCCACAGCTAAATAAATTATGAAATACCCATAGACAGAATTCAAGGAAGCCCATACAAGAACAAGGTAAGTCAATATGTTTGGACATGAAAAGATATCCATGTAAATATAAGAAACAAGTTATAGATGAATATATAGTAATTCATTGACATAAAACAGATGTTTATAAAAGCATTGAATAATGTATGCAAGTGCAAGGTTGTTCATCAAGCTATTTACCTAGAGAAGAATGAAATTTCATAGGCAGCAAGGAAATTTTTAAAAGAGGGGCTTTCCATTTTTATCCTTTTTTAAAAAATAAAGATGTGTTTGTTTTATGATTTTAACAAACATATAAAGAATCACAAATACATTCAATAATTTATAAAAATAAAAGTATTAAAAGCATTAATGAGTGTATATGATAACAGAAATTAATTATGATGTAAAGTTGACCCTTGGACATAACAGGAGTTGGGGCACTGACCCTCCACATAGTCTAAACTCTGAATATAACTTTACAATCAATCTTCAGGACCCATGGTTCTACATGAATAGATTTAACCAATGAAGAATCATGTGATACTACAGTATGTATTCACTGAAAAAAAAATCTAAGTATAAGTGGACCCACATAGTTCAAACTCATGTTGTTCAACAGTCAACTTATATGTATGCATAGAACACAAATTCTATGCCATTAAAAATGATGAAGTAGATTTACATTCATTGACACGTAAAGACATGTCAATGAATATGACGTCATATGCACTGACATGTAGCCACAGTTTATAGGGCAAAATGGTCAGGAATGAACTGTGTTACCCATTTTATTTAAAGTACATGTGTGCATATGTGCTAAGTTGCTTCGGTTGTGTCCAACTCTGTGTTGACCCTATGGTTTGCAGCCTGCCAAGTCCTCTGTCCATGAGATTCCCCAGGCAAGAATACTGGAGTGGGTTGCCATGCCCTTCTCCAGGTGTTTAAAGTACACACGTGTATATAATAGAATATACAAAGGTCAATAGTTACAATTAATCATCAAATTTAATAATAACCCACTGTATAATTGTATTTTCTTCATTTAATTTTTTAATGTATAAACAATTAAATAGCAGTAGAGTAATATAGAAAAATATTCCTTTAAGCTGTTTCATTATTCACAAAAAAGAACTATATATCCAAAGTTCAAGAATAAATAATTGTTCATACAGTTTCTAGTCACACAAAGTACAGCGAAAAGTAAAAGAAACTGTTTATATAAAATGAGAAAATAGCCAAGTATTTCCAATAAAGTTGGTTAGGAATCTGAATTACCCAGGTAACCACCTCCACTTTTCTATTTCACTTCCTGTATATACACACACAGTCTGAGTTACTTTGTATATATATGCCAATGCACAAATATTTCCATCTTCAGTTATGTGTATAACTTTAAAAGTCCAATCAATTGTGTAAAGGACAAAAAAGTTGCCAGTGAAACCAAGAACTTGATTTAATATCATTCCAACAGAAGCGGCTGCATTTTAATGCACCTTTATAAAATCCATAAAATAAGCATTATAATGAAAGAATGCCACAAAATTAACTGTTAAAATGATGACTTTTAACCTTTTTAATGCACAGTGGCAATCAACAGCTTTTTTAAATCCTCAGGCCCAAATGCACTCCAAGGTTTATAAGAGAAAACTCCACTTCCAAGTTCAAAATACTCATTGCTTAAAAGTAATAATAAATCCCCTAGTGAAACACTGGGTTCTGGCTTTAATTAGAAGTAAATGTGCTAAGATTGCCACCTCCTGCTGAATAAAAAGTCAAGTCCTTCATGACCAACCTCAAGTGGATTTTCAAAAGACCTCAAATCTGAATCCTTCTTAAAGAAAGAAGAAAGGAGAATAGGAAAAAATATATATTCTCACGCAGAAGAGTTTAAGTGGGGCCACTTGAACTATCCACTGCTGCCAAATGCAAAACTCTCTTTCCCAAAAAAGTCAAACATACTCTTCTTTGGATCCATGTTCTGAGACAGCAGATTAAACTCCATACTTGAAGGTACTCCTCTAACAAGATATTAAAATACACTTGTTACGTGTCAAATTCAAGACCAAAACATAGCAACAGTGACAAAGTCAAGGAGGAAAAAAATGAGATTCCATAATAAAACTATGACTTCTATCATTGCCCATTCAAAAAAAAATCATCTGGTACAAAGAATGTTGAAAAACATAAGTATTTCCCCAAAACTACTTTTCTCTATTCCCTTGAAATCACCATTATGATATTTAAACCTTGAAATTTTCAAATCTTTTTATATATGTACATATATACATATATATATGTGTGTATATATATAAGTATGGGCTTCCCAGGTGGCGCTAGTGGTAAAGAACCCACCTCCCAAAACAGGAGATGTAAGAGACGCAGGATCGATCCCTACGTCAGGAAGATCCCCTGGAGAAGGACAGGGCAACCCACTCCAGTATTCTTGCCTACAGAATCCCATGGACAGAGGAGCAGGGCAGGCTGCAGTCCATGGGACATGACTGCAAGCGACTTAGCACACATGTATATAAGTGTATATATAACACACACACACACACATATATACCTATATATAATATATAAACAAATATACATAACTACAGAATTCTGACTCTGTCAATTTCCTTATTTAGAAAGAAATACTTTCATTAGAAAGGAAATAATGTTTACTGATATTTTGCAGGTTGTCTCAAGAATTAAATGGAAACATGTGAAGGAAACTGGCATAGTACCAGTCAAAAAAATGTTTTTCTTAGCCTTTGGAAAGACAATAGAGATTTCAAAGTTAATAGCCCTTATTAGAAGATTTCTTTAACACAAGAAAAAGAAACAACATCTGCAGTTGTCTTATTTTTTCCCTCTTAAATCAAACGCATTCTCCATTTAAGATATTTTAATAGCTTTTTACTGGCTTCATATTTTGGGATGCAGTACAGTAGCTTTCATTAAAAAAAAAAAGATTTGGTTTAAAAAAAAACATAAATTAATGTATGAAACACAATGCTGTTCCTTTCTTTGGATGAAATAAATTTAATTGAAAAATCTGTTTACTTAGCTCCTCGTTCTTGAAGTACACAATTTAAAACAAATAAGACTTAAAAATCTGTCTGCTGATGCAGGAGACGCAAGAGATGCAGGTTCGATACCTGGATCAGAAAGATCCCGTGGAGAAGGAAATAGCAACCCACTCCAGGATTCTTGGGGCCCATGGGGTCACAAAGAGTCGGACACAACTGACCACACACAGACACCAATATGTCATATTGCCAGCACAAGAAGTGTAGGATCATAACATGTGAAACTTTAACAGAGGAAGCAGTAGTTCATTGTATCAGCGGTTCCCAAACTAAGGTCAACAGATTGGCCCTGGATAATTATATCATCATCATCACAGGTAATGTTTGTTAAGTTGTTAAGTTTATAGCAACCTTATATGAGATAGTATTACCAACCCTTCTTAGAAGAAGGCACAGAGAAGTTAAATAACCTGTTTAAAGTTACTCAGATAATAAGTAGTAAAGCTAGGATATAAACTTTGTCAGTTTCAAATCTCCTCCCTGCCCCTTTCTGCCCATTTAGACTTAACAGGTCTGGAATAGGCCCTGCAATCAGTATTCAAATCTCCAGGTGATTCTTTTTTTTAATTTATTTATTTTTTCAGTTGGGAAATAACTGTCTTACAATGTTGTATTCATTTCTGCTGTACAACAACATGAATCAGCTATAGGAAGTTCAATATCATGTAAAATAAACCACTAGTCAATAAATCTCTAATGACCTCAAAATGAGAAAGCAAAAAGTTAAGAATGAAAACTTCCCCTCTTCTAGATAAAATAAATTAAGATCCTGAACAGGTTATTTGTAATTTATAAAAATGTATTTGCAACTTGGTAACACTTTATTAACTACTTGAAATCAGTCAAAATAGCTATGTGTGAAAGTTGCTGAGTTGTGTCTGACTCTTTGCACTCCGACTGTAGCCCACCAGGCTCCTCTGTCCATAGGGATTCTCCAGGCAAGAATATTGGAGTGGGTTGCCATGCCCTTCTCCAGGGCATCTTTTGAACCCAGGTCTCCTGCCTTGCAGGCAGATTCTTTACCATCTGAACCACCAGGGAATCCCAAAATTGCTATGGCATTATTTTAAAGAAAATAATGCAAACAAAAGTAAATTCAGTTCAGCATCAAAATAGCCAGCTAAACGATCAATGCCAAGACTCAGAGTTCACCTATAAGATTATTTCAGTTTTCCAAACAATATCTCATTTCTCCACCTCCTCTATCTCTCCAATACACACAGTATGCATCATTCTGGAAAAATTCTAATTGTTAAATTCTGTTAAAAGTTTAAGTCAATGAACAAATGCTTCTCATTACAAAATCCAATAACTGTAATAGAATTATGAATTTAACATGTAAAGTTCTGAAAGCATTTTCTAAACAGATGAATTGTTTGAGAGTTACTATTTTCTGTAGGTGTGCCTATATGGAAACACACGTTTTTTCAATTATATAGCGAAGACTATGGCTTCTGTTCAAACCTAAATTTTATTGTTTATGAAATTAGAAACAGATACAAATATATAGAGATATATACACACATTTATAAACATATACACCTAGGCAATATATTATATCCGAACAGTTGAAAGGTTTATAGTGTTCTATAAGAAGGTACTTTACACACATATGAGAAAATTACTGTTAATCTCTCAAATGGATAATTTGTTCATAAATAAACCTTCTGTAATCTCACAGACAGCATCATACATGCTACCACAGTTATTTGTACAACAGTCAAAATTAAGCCAAGTGAACATATTGGTGAGCTCTCGCACCCTTATTTCTTTAAAAAAAACCAAGAATTGCTTACAGTCATTGTTTGACATTTTTAACCCAAAAAGAGAGGATTCTATTTTAATCTAGTGTCTCCAAATGTTCACCAAAATCATACTACATTTTCATCAATACTTGATTTAGAAGCTCATGTATTTCTGCTTATATATAAATTTTAAGATTAAAGGTAATTTAAATTTTCTTCATAATAATTTTCTGTATTTTTCCAAGTTTTGTGGAATTATATATGGCCTTTATAATTTAAAACAGGAGTAATTTTAAAGCAATAATTAAAATATTTGAGTATGAAGTATAAATCAGAAAGCTTGGCATTGGTAATTCCCTCCAAAAATAACGTAGGCTAATTTATGAATTTATGGAACATATATTAAAGGAACATATTAAATTCTGATTCAGACCTAATAGTTATAATAGGAGAAAAAAAAAGAGTTGGATAAGTTATACCTAAAATACAGTCCTTAATCTTTGTTAATATTAATACTATAATGAGAGCAGCAGGGGTTATTTTGTCTTGCAACTGCCTGTCACACTGGGGAAGGGGATTGTGCTACTGGCACCTAAGGGGATTATTGCTAAACATCCTACAATAGCACAAGCAGTTTCTACAATGAAGGATTATCCAGACCAAAATGTCAACAGTGCCAAGGGTAAGAAACTCTGATGTGGAGAAAATAATCTTTTTATGTTTAAATTACAAGTCAAAATCCTAAAGGCAAATAATTTTAACTCAAAAAAGTTTATTCCTGTTTATTTTGAAGGACACACTAATTCCAATTTTCCAAGCATCTAAACTACTTACATATTTAAAATAGTTTAAAAAATAAAGCCTAACTTACCTTTCATTCACAATTTTAATTCTCTGTTCTCACTGCCCTCAAATACCCCTGACCCAAAACCAAGTACAAACTCAAAATAAGACTTAAAAATACACTAAAGTTGTCCCTCTTCCTTTGTGAGTATTTCATCTAGAATAAATGAAAAGTTTTTTTAATTCAGATAATCAAATCCAGCTAATAACATTTTTATTTCAAACTAATATTTTACTTTTAATTGCTTCAACTAAATTAAGATTGAAGGCTTTAAGGACTCTAAACAAACTACATACTGTATTATTACTCTTGAAACTTATTTCATCGCACTTTTTTTATGCTGTAAGTACTTTTTAATTGTGGTAAAATAGACATAAATGAGGGCTTCCGATGCTACACAGTGGCAAGGCATCCACCGGCCAATACAGGAGACACAAGACACACAGGTTCGATCCCTGGGTCAGGGAGATCCCCTGGAGTAGGACATGGCAACCCTCTCCAGTACTGTTGCCTGGAAAATTCCATGTATCGAGGAGCCTGGCAGGCTACACTGCATGGGGTCACAAAGAGTTGGACACAACTGAGCACACATACATACATAAATGTAAAATGTACCATTTTAACTGTTTCTGAAGGCACAGTTTTGTGGTATCCACAGTGTTATATAGTCATCACCACAATCTATCTGTAGAACTTTTTCATCTTACCCAATGAAACCCTGTATGCATTAAACATTAACTACCCATTCCCTTCCAGTTCAGCAGTACACCAACTGAGAAATTCCAGATGTACAAGCTGGGTTTAGAAAAAGCAGAGGAACCAGAGATAAAATTGCCAACATTCACTGGATCATGAGAAAGTAAGGGAATTCCAGAAGAATATCTACTTCTGCTTCACTGACTACACTAAAGCCTTTGACCTGTGGATCACAACAAACCATGGAAAATTCTTAAAGAAATGGGAATACCAGACCACCTTACCTGTTCCTGAAAAACCCGTAGGCAGGACAAGAAGCAACAGTTAGAACCAGATATGGAACAAATGACTGCTTCAAAATCGGGAAAGGAGTTAAGACAAGGCCATATACTGTCACCCTGCTTATTTAATTTATATGCAGAGTACAACAGGTGAAATATAGGGTTGGATGAATTACAGGCTGGAATCAATTTGCAAGGAGAAATATTAACAACCTCAGGTATGCAGATGATACCACTCTAATGGCAGAAAGTGAAGAGGAGCCTCCTGATGAGGGCAGAAGAGGAGAGTAAGAAAGCTGGTTTAAAACTCAACATTCAAAAAACTAAGTTCATGGCATCCGGTCCCATCACTGCATGGCAAATAGAAGGGGGAAAAGTGGAAGCAGTGACAGTGACAGACTTCATTTTCTTGAGCTCCAAAATCACGCAGATGGTGACTGCAGCCACGAAATTAAAAAACACTTGCTCCTTGGAAGAAAAGCTGTGACAAGCCTAGGCAGCATGTTAAAAAGCAGAGATATCACTTCATCGACAAAGTTCTGCGTAGTCAAAGAATGATTTTTCTAGTAGTCATGTACAGATGAGAGAGTTGCACCATAATGAAGACTGAGCACTGAAGAATTGATGATTTTGCACTGTAGTGCTGGAGAAGACTCTTGAGAGTTCCTTGGACAGCAAGAAGATCAAACCAGTCAGTCCTAAAGGAAATCTACCCTGAATATTCATGGGAAAGACTAATGCTGGGAAAGATTGAAGGCAAAAAGAGAAGAGGGTGGCAGAGAAAGAGACGGTTAGATAGCATCACTGACTCAATGGACATGAATCTGAGAAAATTCCAGGAGATAGTGAAGCACAGGAAAGCCTGGCATGCCGGAGTCCATGCTCTCCCAGCTCCTGGCAATCACCATTCTCTTTTCTGTTCCTATGACTCTCACTACTCTAGGACCTCATATAAGAGGAATCACAGAATATTTGACCTTTTGTGATTAGTTTATTTCACTCAGCATAATGTCTCCAAATTCAGCCATGTTGTAGCATACATCAGTACTTCACTCTTTTTTGTGACTGAATAATACTCTGTTATATGTATACAACGTATTTTGTTTATCCATTCAACTGTCATTGGCCACTTGGATTGCTTCCACCTTCTGGAGCCTACTGTAAATAATGTTACTATGAACAGTTCAGTTCACTCAGTCGTGTCTGACTCTTTGCAACCCATGGACTGCAGCATGCCAGGCCTCCCTGTCCATAACCAACTCCTGGAGTTTACTCAAACTCACATCCATTGAGTCGGTCATGCCATCCAACCATCTCATCCTCTGTAGTCCCCTTCTCTTCCCGCCTTCAATCTTTCCCAGCATCAGGGTCTTTTCAAATGAGTCAGTTCTTCGCCTCAGGTGGCCAAAGTATTGGAGTTTCAGCTTCAACATCAGTCCTTCCAATTAATATTCAGGACTGATTTCCTTCAGAATGGACTGTTTGGATCTCCTTGCAGTCCAAGGGACTCTCAAGAGTCTTCTCCAACACCACAGTTTAAAAGCATAAATTCTTTGGTGCTCAGCTTTCATTATAGTCCAACTCTCACATCCATACATGAATACTGGAAAAACCACAGTCTTGACCAGATGGACCTCTGCTGGCAAAGTAATGTCTCTGCTTTTTAATATGCTGTCTAGGGTGGTCATAACTTTTCTCCCAAGGAGTAAGCGTCTTTTAATTTCATGGCTACAGTCACCATCTGCAGTGATTTTGGAGCCCAAAAAAATAAAGTCTGACACTGTTTCCACTGTTTCCCCATCTATTTGCCATGAAGTGATGGGACCAGATGCCATGATCCTAGTTTTCTGAACACTGAGTTTTAAGCCAGCTTTTTCACTCTCCTCTTTCACTTTCATCAAGAGGCTCTTTAGTTCTTCTTCACTTTCTGCCATAAGGGTGATGTCTTCTGCATATCTGAGGTTATTGATATTTCTCCCAGCAATCTTGATTTCAGCTTGAGCTTCATGCAGCCTAGCATTTCTCATGATGTACTCTGCATATAAATTAAATAAGCAGGGTGACAATAGACAGCCTTGACATACTCCTTTCCTGATTTGGAATCAGTCTGTTGTTCCATGTCTAGTTCTAACTGTTGCTTTCTGACCTGCATACAGATTTTTCAGGAAGCAGGTCAGGTGGTCTGGTATTCCCATCTGTTTAAGAATTTTCCAGTTTGTGGTGATCCACACAGTCAAAGGCTTTGGCATAGTCAATAAATAGATGTTTTTCTGGAACTCTCTTGCTTTTTCAATGGCAATTTGATCTCTGGTTCCTCTGCCTTTTCTAAAACCAGCTTGAACATCTGGAAGTTCACGGTTCATGAACTGTTGAAACTATGAACATGAGTGTACAAATATCTGCTTGAGTTCCTGCTTTCACTTCTTTGGGTATACACCCAGAAGTGGACTTGCTGGATCATATATTAAGTCTATGTTTAATTGTTTAACTCTTTGAGTACTCAATCACTTGATAACTTTTGTATGGCTCTTACACCCTCTTCTTTGTTCTGCATAGTATTGGAAATGAGAGAAGAGATTTCTCTAATCTTGCAGTACTTATCAACAGAAGACTTACAAGATATACCTACAATGTACAAGAATGTCTAACAAAGCAGATCTGTGTATTTGTTTACACCCTAAAGCTGATATCATCTAACAGTTAAAAATTCATTAAAAATGATTTCCCGTGGACTTCCCTGGTGGCCCAGTGGTTGAGAATCTGCCTGCCAATGTAGGAGAGGTTGGTCTGATCCCTGGTCTGGGAAGATTCACATCCGGCAGAGCAACTAAGCCCTTGTGCCACAAGTACTGAAGCCCACATGCCCTAGAGTTCGCATGTGCCACAACCTGAGGTTTCCCCACTCACTGCAACTAGAGAAAGCCCAGCAGCACTGACAACCTAGCACAGCCCCCCAAAAAGGTGATCTCCCATGAACTGATGTGTACACAAAACTATATATAAAACAGGTAGCTAATAGGATCTACTATATAGCACAGGGAACTCTACTCAATACTCTGTAATGACCTATATGGGAAAAGAATCTAAGAAAGAGTGAATATAAGTATGTGTAGAAGTGATTCACTCTGCTGCACATCTGAAACTAAAACAACATTGTAAATAAACCATATTTCAATTTTTAAAATTTTAACACAAGAAAACAACGCTCTCCCATGCTAATATCCAGAATCCTCCTAGGGAAAAAGTTTCCTTTTTTTGTTTTCTGCTTGTAGGATTATTAATTATTGGTTAAATTCTTTAAATTTTTATTTTATATTGGAGTATAATTGATGAACAAAGTTGTTTTAGCTTCAGGTGTACTGTAAAGGGATTCAGTTATACATATATATTTATCTATTCTTTTTTAAGTTCTTTTTCCATTTAGGTTATTACAAAATACTGAGAAGCGTTACGAGGACAAATTATCCTCTTCTAGGGTACCAATCCTCAAAGGACTGAAGGTAAGGATGGTTTTTCAAACTGCACTGACACTCACTCACCAATGAGAACATATAAGTTCTCCATCTCTTTTTTCCCTTGAGAATGAAAACCCCTGCCACAAAGTCAAAGAGGAGTGTGTTGTAGCTCGTGGTTGCATGTTGTAGCTTTGGTTATCTTGGGAAAGAAGAAAAGTCTGAGAACCAATGAGTACGGCAGTGTTCCCACAAGTGTTCCAGAACACACACACAAGATGAATGAGGATAAGTAAACCCTGTAATTCTGAATATGAATTGAAAATTTCAGTATGAATCTACAATATACTTTTAAAATACATATGCATTTATAAATATTTCCTATGTAAATATAGATATTTTCTATATAAATATCAATAAGTATATAAATAATTTTTAAAGAATATTATAGGTTCGTTTTGAAATCTTTAGTTCAGCTCTAACCACCTAAACAAACTGGAAGCAATAACCAACTAGGAGCAATGAGCACTGCTGCTGCTGCTCTCTCTTCAGTCGTGTCCGCTCTGTGAGACCCCATAGACGGCAGCCCACCAGGCTCCCCCGTCCCTGGGATTCTCCAGGCAAGAACACTGGAGTGGGTTGCCACTTGCTTCTCCTAGCACCCAAATTATGATCTTTAAATGCCATTTCCCACAAAAAAAAAAAAAAAAGAAATGTGTTCCTTTTAAAAAATGACTTATTCAAGTTCTGGAAGGGGAAATATACAAGATGTGGCTGAAATATCTGATAACAGAAAGCAAGAAAGCTGACAAGCACTACTGAAGCTTTGTTAAAAGAGCTCAGGGGCACCAACTTGAAAGTGTTCCCTTGACCAAAAATGGTATGGTATGATTTTTAGTATTAACTAAAAATAACTTCAATAAATTAAAATGCATCAAATATATAAATCCATGAGTTCATAATAATATGCAAATACCAAAAACAACGACTAATTCGTCATCTTCGGAGGATTCTAGGGAACCAGCTCCATATTAAACAAAGAGAGAACCAAGCATTCATCCTGCCTTTCCTATATGAAATGTATCTCTGGGTAACCAAATAGTTTATAACTTACTAAAGATCTATTCTTTTGGATGTATTTCGATTAATATATAATAAAGAAATGACAAAATCAGAATATAACCATTTTGAAACTCTAATAAAAAATGATCAAGACAATGATCATCAATGTCTACTGATAACACAAAGACCAACAACCTGGCATCAGGTACCTCCTTACAGAAGAAGTACACAACAGCAGCTGTGAGGCTGCCAAAAAATCCAACCTGAATTTAATAAAGTTTCTAGATCTAAGTATAAATTTACAAATTTGAAGGACAGAGGAACACTTCAGTAAGATACCATGGGAATGGAGCAAAATCTAGACTATGGGAATTAATAGGACAAACAATTCCATTTATTCAACAAATAAGTTACAGAGGAGAGGGGGTGACCAGAGAAAAGAGGAGCAAAAGAGGAGAATCTAATTCTAACCTGCTGATATATTTTAATGGAATAAAAAGCCAGTGAAACTTGGCACTATAACATTATTTTGTCACTGTACTCTTAAGTTAAGCCTAACTAAAATGTGTACTGTAAGGTTTTAAAAACTTGAAATGAGCTTATGGCTTTCAAAGTATTATTTCTGTCACAGTCATAAATGCAACAGAGAGATAGAATAGTTAAGAACTTGGTCTACAAGTCAGATTCACCCAGGTCCAAACCTCAGCTCTTAATAGCTTAGCACTTAACAGCTGTGTAAACTAAGGCAAGAAATTTTATTTTATAAGCATTAGTTTCCTCATCTGTATGATGAAGTTTAATCACACTGGCTTGACAAGATTGTTTCGACAATTAAATGAGATATTGTATACAAAGAATTTAGCACAGTTACTCATAAAATATGCCCAATAAATACAGTCTTTATCATAAATAATTCCTGCTTCTGTGGTAGCTCAGATGGCAAATAATAAGTGTATCATATTAGAATTTTTTAAATACAAATCTGAATGATCACAAAACTCCTATTAAAAAGTAAATACCACACTCATCACATTTATATACATGAAGACCCATTTAAGAAAACATCAAGAAAGGAGGAAAAAGTTAATTTTAAATATGCTTCAGTCTACCTTAAATCTATGTTAACAGATAAAGGCAAACATTTACCAACAAAAAGTGGTTAGAAAATCAAATTGACAATTGTTACTATTTGGTTTACTACAGTGTGGCACTAAGCCTTTGGACCAGTAGCTATCTGCAAAATGGGCTGAAATAAATAAATACTAAACATCCTTCTTAGGATTCTAAATAAACAGAAGTTACATCAGGCATCACAGATGAAAAGAGAAAAGAAGTTCTTATCTCAAGGAGTTCATAGTCTAGTGAAAGAAACAGACAAATAAAAATTTTTAAGACGGTGTGATAAGTGTCATGATAGAAGAACACAAAGGGTCTTATCATTTCACATGAAAAGCATATCAAGGACTAGGGAATGAGATGGGAGGTAGGTGTAATTGGTTTCAAAGTCCTCCCACTAAAAACATGAGCCTGAAATAAATTTTGAAAGAGTAGGAGTTGGCTAAATGAAAAACTGAGGGAAAGTATATTTTATTGTATGGGCAGAAGCATGAGAAAATATCATTTCAAGTTGGGGTCTGAAATAAGATCAGATCACAGTTAGCAGTTCAAGACTTATATAATAAGCCTTGTTATTCTTCTTGTAAGTGAAGGGAGCCATGAGAAATTTTAAGCAGATCAAAGACATGATTAGATTGGTGCTTTGAAAGAATACTCTAAAGCAGCAAAATGAAGGAAGGAAGGAAGAAGGAAACAGGGAGCCTAGGGAGTAAGAGGCATACAGACCCCTAGGGAGGCTCTTTCAGCAAAGTAGGAGAAAAAGAGAAAGCTCAATTAAGGCAATGATGGTAGAGATGATAACGAAGCATCTTATTCCTCCATTTTCAGTGTCATTAGAATACCCTGTTAGGGGACCTACAAAACAGCATAGAAATCAAGGCCAATGACCTTGATCCTCCAGTTCATGGGATAATAAAGATGTCACCCAAATTCACCATTATGGTAGCCTAGAAGTTATCCCCCAAACTTTTTCTTAAACTCAACCACAAATCAATTTGATGCCTTGGTTATAAGAGAAAGAAAAAAAATTTAAGGCAGAACTCTATATAATTTCTATCATTCCTATCAACAGTCATGTGCATAAGTCTTCGACTTCTAACATGGAAATGCACACACACATGCGCGCACAATACAAAATAAGAAAAAGTTTCAATTTTCAATAAAGTTCATGCTACACATATTAAGAGGCTAAAATTATATTCAAATGCATCATAGTGTCTGCTATCACTAATTACACACTGGCTTCCTTTCATTTCCAAAGACTGCCCAATTTCCTTCTATGTATATTGCAATATTTTCCTCTTAGGGTTAAAATTCCTATAGCATATTTAATCTTTAACCAAGAATACTTCTTTTAAATACACATATATAAATTGGAATACATAGATGATATAGACATAGTTATTTTTATTTTCATCATCTCTTCAAGTTCCTCAAATGTAAACATGATTCCCTTTTCAAAATAATTTCCTTTTTTAAAATTTAAACACAAACACATTTCCAAATTCAAACTTGCCACATACCTCAGTGAAGTATAGCAACTCTGGCAAGGTTTGTAAGGTTGTTTAAAAATGTTAAGAGGTTAAAAGCAATTAAAAATTACTTTAGTATATGAACAGTACAAAACTTTTATCTTCAGCTATATGAATTGCCTAAAGTACTCTAGATTTATTCCAAAATTACAGTGCTCCAAAATTTTTCTGTAACAATAAAGTGGGTAATTTAAAAGCAAGGGAATTATTTAATCAAATACATAACATCCCATAGTAGAAAGCAGTTTCCCCTAATTTTTTTTCTTCTTGTTAAAATGAAATAACAAAAGAACATATTTTAATTCTAAACTGAACTATTTTAAAATAAATACTTCTGCATAGAGTTCACTGTACTTGGTGATTTCAACCTTATACATATTTTTTAAATCAAAATAGAATAATCATATTCATTCAGTCCAGACATTAATTACTTGCTGTATGGCCAGGACTGGGCTATGTACTAGAGATTAAAAATATAAATAAAATAGAGTCCCAATTTCAAGGAACAAATACTACAGTCAAGAAATACTAAAACAAATCAATATACCCTAACTTAATACATGCAATAATGAAAGGCAAGGTATAAACAAATTCTGTAGAAATAGAAAAGGAGAAATAATCAAATCAGCAGGCCAAACCAGGAAAGTGTAACAAAGAAAGTGACACAGGAAAGGGTGGGGCTCCTAGGAGACTGGGCTGATGTTGAAGACCGTCAGTTGTAACTGCCATCAGGACAAGTGGCACTGGTGGTAAAGAATCTACCTGACAATGCAGAGACATAAGAGATGCAGGTTCTATCCCTGGGCTGGGAAGATCCCCTGCAGGAAGACATGGAAACCCACTCCAGTATTCTTGCCTGGAGAATCCCATGGACAGAGGAGCCTGGCAGGCTACAATCCATGGGGCTGCAAAGAGTCAGACACGACTGAGGTGTGCTAAGTAGCTTCAGTATTGCATGTGCAAAAAGCGCTGCTAAATTTATAAAAGAGGCTTTAGATTTTTCTCTTACATTTTAGAAAATGTACATGGCTTTAATCTTGTAAAACAAACTTCTTAGTCTAAATCAAAACCATAAAACATGATTTCTCTCCCCCGATCTTTAGCCAAGTGAAATTTTATAATTTGCAGTTTAAAGGTGAAATTAAGAGTATTTTGTTTTATTGTTTTTATTCCATGCTAATTTCAGAATGAAGAAGGGCACTGGCATTTTTTTTAGTACTAGTCAGTATAAGATTAAATGTAAATTAGTACACACATGAATGGGATAACTTATGACTGCAAATAATATATGTATTAAAGAAAGCTGGAGAAGGAAATGGCAACCCACTCCAGTATTCTTGCCTGGAGAATCCCATGGACAGAGGAGCCTGGCGGGCTACTGTCTATGGGGTTGCGAGAATTGGACATGACTTAGCGACTAAACCACCACATAAAAGAAAGTTTCACATAGAACTCACCTCTTTACTATTAAACCACAGTGTGCATGTCGGAGAATCAATTATCTTCACATTTCAAAAACATGATGGTGCTCAAACCTCCTTAAATCTCATCTTTATGTTGTGGACACAACTGTGTACCAAGTAGCTTTATATTTAATAAGAATCACTGTGATGGTGAAGACTCAGTCTAACAATAACAGGACCCGAGCGAACAGCAAAGCAAACTCCAAATGTAGGTCAATAAGGAATAGCCCCAACATCCCATCACCAGAGAGCTTCTCACATTTGGCAAAAGAAGGTCAGTCAAAAAGTATCAGTGGTGTCCGCTCTGATCATCCCTCAACATGGAAATATGACCTTTTTTTCACCTATGTCATGATAACTAACCCTCAAGATCTTTTCATTTGAAGATATGTTGCCCCCAACTGTGAAGCAACACAGGCGTGAGATGTGCAAACTGCCACTTATCATGACATGCTCTTACGGAAATTCTTTAAGTGAGTTTCCTTCTCTGTAAAATACACTATAGTTATGAAACTCCAGCAAAATGTCTGGCACATAAGCAAGCACTCAGTAAAAGCTGCTGTGAGGCCTTCAACTGATATAGGTGATTACAAAAGGTCTGTCAATAACCAGCAAAGTACCTGGCACAATTCAGCATGTAATTCACATTGGTTTCTTACACTGGTTTCTTTGGCTAAGACACTACCATTTATTTATCTTATAACTTACAGTACCTAGCAAACAGCTTCACAAAAGAAGCCTATGGTAAATCCCAGGTGAATAAATAGATCTGAACAACTACTCTGAATACTCATCAATCTCTCAGTGCCACATGTGGCTCATAAGCTCTGGCTACACCAGTTCAGGTCTCATATGCTGTAAAAATTAATACCCTGCATTTACAAAACTGGCTTTCTTACCAGGAGCTTAAGCCACTTCTAAGTAGCAGTTTATTACTGACAATGACAGGATCAGGTAAACATATAACCATATTTTGAAAGAAACCCAAAGCTAAAAGAGTATGTTTTATACCAACAAAGTCAATCAATGGCAAAACAAGGACTTGAACTCAGAAATTTTTGCTTCAGAAGTTTTTTTTTTTCCATCCCAGACTGCATTTGCTCAAAGCACAAAAGCACACTGATTCATTATCAATTATGCAAATCTCACTCAATAAGTATGAAATCTAAATACAGTTGCAAATAAACATTTATGAAGTGTGCCAAAATCTTTTCTTTATTAACATATTCAGTATATTCTTTCCTGTAAGATGAGGTTGATTCTAAATCTTTTTGCTTAAGTGAAGTAGGCTTATTATATTACCGGTAATTATTTTTAAACCTACAACAAGTAGAATAAATTAAAATTGTACACAGAATTGAATGTTTTCATCCCATGAGCTTTTTATAGTTCATCTTGTTTGCTCCGGCCATTTGCTTTTAATGTGCAACCAGTGAATAGTGGGTTTTTTATGTTTCACATTAAAAAACGCAGTCTTCCAAAAGCTCAGCCAGAAATGTCCATTTCAAAAATCTTACTCCAGCCAGTTGGCTTTGTCAGTGACATATGTGCAAAGTGAAAATGTAACCACAGTGATTTTCTGCAGGTCAGATGGAATCACTTAGCGTACTCAACATGGTTTCCAGTTAATGCCTCAAGAGGAATGTCCTTCAGCTAGCAAGTATTTCTTTTAAACATCAGACCAGCTACTGTTGTTTGAACATAAGTGTTATCTTGGCATGGTTGGAACATATGTGCATTCTGAGAATTGTAAATGTTATTCTTATCAAAATGTGAAAATTTGGAATATATTTGCATTATAAACATTGTATAAATTCAGTACAAAATTTAAATAACCAGTGGGTGGTGTTTGACAAGCTAAATTTTTTTAAATTTTACTCCTTGCCTCTGTTTTCAAAGTTTCTTTAAGACCAAAACACTTCACAGATATAGTGGTTCACGTAAGCAGAAAGGCTAAATGTCAAAAAAGCTGTCTTTAGTGTTAAAAAACTGAGCGACTTCACTTTCCCTTTTCACTTTCATGCATTGGAGAAGGAAATGGCAACCCACTCCAGGGTTCTTGCCTGGAGAATCCCAGGGACGCGGGAGCCTGGTGGGCTGCCGTCTATGGGGTCGCACGGGGTTGGACACAACTGAAGCGACGCAGCAGCAGCAGCAGCAGCGCTAAAAAAAACTTAGGAACTGCAAATACTGCTGCTGCTGCTAAGTCGCTTCAGTCGTGTCCGACTCTCTGCAACCCCATGGACAGCAGCCCACCAGGCTCCTCTATCCACAGGATTCTCCAGGCAAGAACACTGGAGTGGGTTGCCATTTCCTTCTCCAACGCATGCATGCATGCTAAGTTGCTCAGTCATGTCCAGCTCTGTGTGACCCTATGGACAGCAGCCCACCGGGCTCCTCTGTCCACCGGATTCTCCAGGCCCGAATACTTGAGTGGGTTGCCATTTCCTTCTCCCGCAAATAATACTTGGTATGCTCTTTTCTGTCACATAACAAATGACCATTAGCACAGAGCCTTTTTAGCAAAAACTAACATAACTACATCAATGTATGAAAAACTTTGAGTTACTAAAAATGAAAGGTCAAATTTCACCAAACATAATCCCTGTTTTTCCATGGGCTTCATTTTTCAGTCTATGTTAAAAAGAAAGGACTTCCCTAGTGGTCCAGCAACTGGGGTTCTATGCTCCTAATGCAGGGGGTTCAATCCCTGATTGGGGAGCTGGAATACCACATGTTGTATGTCATGGTCTTAACTTTTAAAAAAGGCAATCCCAATTTTACAAAATTATCAATAAAACAAAAAGCAATTTGGTTCATCCAAGAGACCCTTTCCTTCATATGATATCAATAAGCTAGATAAACACATGCATCAAATAAGGTCAAAATTCTCCCACAAACTAAGATCATGTGAAGAAGCCAAGCACAGCAAATCTCTTCCTGATAGTAAAACTGATTTTCAATAGTTTACTACCTGGTTGCTTTTATATTCCCCACTGATACCTTTTTTGTGAAAGATTATGGACTGTTTTCATTATTAAAAGGCAATTCTTTTTCACCCCAATGGCTTATTAACCTTTAATAGAAAACAGGACCTATACTTTTCTTATAGCTAATAATTACTTTTCTTCAGAGAAAGTAAAGGGAGATACTAATCTCTTTGTTTGATAAACAAAAGACAAAGTTCAACTTGGTTTTTTGCAAGAATAGGACTAAGACCTAGGCTTTGGAAAAAAAAAAAAAAGGATGTCAACCATCAGTAAGAACTATTCCATTTTTAAATTTTTTTATTGAAGGTTAATTGCTTTACAGAATTTTGTTGTCTTCTGTCAAACTTCAATATGAATCAGCCATAGGTATACAAATATCCCCTCCATTTTGAACCTCCCTCTCAAATCCCTCCCCATTCCACCCCTCTAGGTTGATACAGAACCCCTGTTTGAGTTTCCTGAGCCATACAGCAAATTCCCATTGGCTATCTATTTCACATATGGTAATGTAAGTTTCCATGTTACTCTTTCCATACATCACAACTTCTCCTCCCCTCTCTCCATGTTCATAAGTCTATTCTCCATGTCAGTTTCTCCACTGCTGCCCTGTAAATAAGTGCTTCAGTACCATTCTTCTAGATTCTGTATATTTGTCTTAGAATACGATGTTTATCTTTCTCTTTCTGACTCACTTCATTCTGTATAATAGGTTCCAGGTTCATGAAACTCATCAGAACTGACTCAAATGCAGTCCTTTTTATGGCTGAGTAATATTCCATTGTGTATATATACCACAACTTCTTTATCCATTCATATGTCAATGGACAGCTAGGTTGCTTCCATGTTCTAGCTATTGTAAATAGTGCTGCAATGAACAATGGGGTACATGTGTCTTTTTCAATTTTGATCTCAGAGTATATACCTAGGAGTGGGGTTGGCAGGTCATATGGTGGTTTTATCCCTAGTTTTTAAAGGAATCTCCATACTGTCTTCCATAGTGGCTGTATCAATTTACATTCCCACCAACAGTGCAACAGCATTCCCTTTTCTCCACAACCTCTCCAGCATTTGTTGTTGTAGACTTTTTGATGATGGCCATCCTGACTGGTATGAGGTGATATCTCATTATAGTTCTGATTTGCATTTCTCTAATAACGAGCGATGTTGAGCATCTTTTAATGTATTTGTTAGCCATCTGTATGTCTTCTTTGGAGATATGTCTGTTTTGGTCTTTTTCCCAATTTTTGATTGGGTTGTTTGTTTTTCTGGTATTGAGTTGTATGAGCTGCTTGTATATTTTGGAAATTAATCCTTTGTCAGTTGTTTATTTGCTATTATTTTCTCCCAGTCTGAGAGTTGTCTTTTCACCTTGCTTATAGTTTCCCTTGCTGTGCAAAAGTTTTTAAGTTTAATCAGGTCCCACTTGTTTACTTCTGTTTTTGTTTCTGTTACTCTAGGAGGTGGGTCATAGAGGATATCATTTTGATTTATGTCATTGAGTGTTCTGCCTATGTTCTCCTCTAAGAGTTTTATAGTTTCTGGTCTTACATTTAGGTCTTTAATCCATTTTGAGTTTATCTTTGTGTATGGTGTTAGGAAGTGTTCTAATTTCATTTTTTTACATGCAGATCTCCAGTTTTCCCAGCACCATTTATTGAAGAGGCTGTCATTGCCCCATGGTATATTCTTGCCTCCTTTGTCAAAAATAAGGTACCCACAGGTGCATGGCTTTATTTCTGGGCTTTCTATCTTGTTCCATTGGTCTATATTTCTGGTTTTGTGTCAGTACCATACTGTCTTGATGACTGTAGCTTTGTAGTCAGGAAATTAATCCTTTGCAGTCAGGAAGGTTGATTCCTCCAATTCCATTCTTCTTTCTCAAGACAGCTTTGGCTATTCAGGGTCTTTTGTGTTTCCATATGAATTGTGAAAACTTTTGTTCCAGTTCTGTGAAAAATGCCATTGGTAATTTGATAGGGATTGCACTGTATCTGTCAGAGAAGGCAATGGCACCCCACTCCAGTACTCTTGCCTGGAAAATCCCATGGACAGAGGAGCCTGGTGGGCTGCAGTCCATGCGGGTCACGAAGAGTCAGACACAACTGAGCGACTTCACTTTCACTTTTCACTTTCATGCATTGGAGAAGGAAATGGCAACCCCCTCCAATGTTCTTGCCTGGAGAACCCCAGGGATGGGAGAGCCTGGTGGGCTGCCATCTATGGGGTCGCACAGAGTCGGACACGACTGAAGCGACTTAGCAGCAGCAGCAGCAGCAGGAGCACTGTATCTGTAGATTGCATTTGGTAGTATAGTCGTTTTCACAATATTGATTCTTCCTACCCAGGAACATGGAATATCTCTCCATCTGTTTATGTCATCTTTGATTTCTTTCATTAGTGTCTTATAATTTTCTGTGTACAGTTCTTTTGTTTCTTTAGGTAAGTTTATTCCTAGATATTTCATTCTTTTTGTTGCAGTGGTGAATGGCATTGATTCCTTAATTTCTCTTTTTGATTTTTCATTGTTAATATATAGAAATGCAAGTGATTTCTGTGTATTTATTTTGTATCTTGTAACTTTGTTATACTCACTGATTAGCTCTATTAATTTTCCAATACTATTTTTAGGGTTTGTGCCTTTTTTCCCCCTTGGGCCTACCTAACTGAATCTTCAGTGAAAGACAAAAGACTCAGTTCAAGCAGGAGCAATAAAAAAAAGTAAGAAGAACTATGCCATTTAACTATTCTATTTTTAATGGCAGTATTTAGACAGGGATCTTATTAAAAGCAGAAGTGTGGATGTCATTTACTAGTCAAAAGAACAGTGTGTACATTATGACATTATATATTTAATAAGAACACAGAAAGACTGGATGCTAAGTGTCAGAAGTATGTGCTGCCTTGTAAGGGATCAGAGTTCCATGACATTAAACAAAGCCTTTGATACTCAAATGGGCAAGAATGAAGAAACTAATAAAAATGAATTACAGATGGTAATAACAACCCTTTCCTTGTCTAATGTAGAATTAACATTCAGATTTTCTCCTTAATGCTAGTTTCCTAAAATATGAGCTTTTTCCAAGAAGAAAATTCAAGAAAATAGGGATATATATATTTATATATGTGTTTATGTATAAAGCAAAAAGGCAAAATGGTTGTCTGAGGAGGCCTTACAAATAGCTGTGAAAAGAAGAGAAGCAAAAAGCAAAGGAGAAAAGGAAAGATACATCCATTTGAATGCAGAGTTCCAAAGAGTAGCAAGGAGAGATAAGAAAGCCTTCCTCCATGATCAATGCAAAGAAATAGAGGAAAACAATAGAATGGGAAAGACTAGAGATCTCTTCAAGAAAATCAGAGATACCAAGGGAACATTTCACAAAGATGGGCACAATAAAGGACAGAAAAGATATGGACCTAACAGAAGCAGAAGATATTTCGAAGAGGTGACAAGAATACACAGAAGAACAATACAAAAAAGATCTTCATGACCCAGATAATCACTCACCTAGAGCCAGACATCCAGGAATGCAAAGTCAAGTGGGCCTTAGAAAGCATCACTATGAACAAAGGTAGTGGAGGTGATGGAATTCCAGTTGAGCTATTTCAAATCCTAAAAGATGATGCTGTGAAAGTGCTGCACTCAATATGCCAGCATTTTGGAAAACACAGCAGTGGCCACAGGACTGGAAAAGGTCAATTTTCATTCCAATCCCAAAGAAAGGAAATGCCAAAGAATGTTCAAATTACTGCACAATTGCACTCATCTCACACGCTAGTAAAGTAATGCTCAAAATTCTCCAAGCCAGGCTTCAACAGTACGTAATCGATGAACTTCCAGATGTTCAAGCTGGATTTAGAAAAGGCTGAAGAACCAGGGATCAAATTGCCAACATCTGCTGGATCATGGAAAAAGCAAGAGAGTTCCAGAAAAACATCTACTTCTGCTTTATTGACTATGCCAAAGCCTTTGACTGTGTGGATCACCACAAACTGTGGAAAATACTGAAAGAGATGGGAATACCAGACCACCTGACCTGCCTCCTGAAAAATCTGTATGCAGGTCAGAAAGCCACAGTTAGAACTGGACATGGAACAACAAACTGGTTCCAAATCAGGAAAGGAGTATGTCAAGGCTGTCTACTGTCACCCTGCTTATTTAATTTATATGCAGAGTACATCATGAGAAATGCTAGGCTGCATGAAGCTCAAGCTGGAATCAAGATTGCTGGGAGAAATATCAATAACCTCAGATATGCAGATGACACCACCCTTATGGCAGAAAGTGAAGAAGAACTAAAGAGCCTCTTGATGAAAGTGAAAGAGGAGAGTGAAAAAGTTGCCTTAAAGCTCAACATTCAGAAAACTAAGTTCATGGCATCTGGTCCCATCACTTCATGGCACATAGATGGGGAAACAGTGGAAACAGTGAGAGAGTTTATTTTTTTAGGCTCCAAAATCACTGCACATGATTGACTGCAGCCATGAAATTAACAGATGTTTACTCCTTGGAAGAAAAGTTATGACCAACCTCGACAGCATATTAAAAAGCAGAGACATTACTTTCCTAACAGAGGTCCACGTGGTCAAGACTATGGTTTTTCCAGTATTCATGTATGGATGTGAGAGTTGGACTATAAGGAAAGCTGAGTGCCAAAGAATTTATGCTTTCAAACCAGGGTGTTGGAGAAGACTCTTGAGAGTCCCTTGGACTGCAAGGAGATCCAACCAGTCCATCCTAAAGGAGATCAGTCCTGAATATTCATTGGAAGGACTGATGCTGAAACTCCAGTACTTTGGCCACCTGATGTGAAGAACTGACTCATTTAAAAAGACCCTGATGCTGGGAAAGACTGAAGGTAGGAGGAGAAGGGGACGACAGAGGATGAGATGGTTGGATGGCATCACCGACACTATGGACATGAGTTTGAGTAAACTCCGGAAGTTGATGATGGACAGGGAGGTCTGGCATGCTGCAGTCCATGGGATCACAAAGAGTCAGACATGACTGAGCAACTGAACTGAAACTGAAACTTATGTGTATGTATATAGATAGGTAGATAGATTATTATAATAAAAATAATCCTAGAGCTTCTCTTCTTATCCAGCTTCTATTGGAACTATTGGTTCATCATACTAGCCCAACAAATACAAGAAAAACATACAAAGTTAATCCCTCTTACCAAATAGAGGACTGGGAAGGTGAAGCAAATAGGAGTACTTTGGGCCACTTATTTGAGAAGATGTACCTCCATTCATATATAAATATAAGACTATGGATTCAGTCAGTAATAAATGCATTCTGAACTGTTTCCTAATCATAAGAACAAGTTTCTAGGAACCAAGCATAGATTTTAAATCCCAAAGGCTAAAATGGATGCAGAAGTCAAAAAGGTACAGTTAATTTCAGTCAGTGATGGGCTCAAACCTACAGGTGTAGTTTTGTTAGTATTCCTGAATTGGGTACAGCAAACCCTTAAAGTAATTTTACTCACCCCTACAAAGCACCCCTGGTGGAGAAGAGCATGGCAACCCACTCCAGTATTCTTGCCTGGAGAATCCCATGGACAAAGGAGCCTGGTGGGCTATAGTCCATGGGGTTGCAAAGATTCAGACCAATTGTGGCAACTTAACACACACGCACGCACAAAGCACCCCTACCATTCTGTCATCCCTTAGAATTTGCACACACATAAACAAATGAAACGTTAGAGGGAAACAATACATCTAAGAGAAACGAAAGGCTAAGGGAAGTCAAGGAATAGGAAAATAAGGCAAAAAAATGAATCAACAAATACATAATTTTAAGATGTGTGTTAAACTGTCTATCATTAATGCAACTTCCAAAGAAAACTATCTAAATGTATACACAATTACTTGGAAAGGAATGTGATTCATCAAATTGATCAAAGAACAGAAATTTTATTTTGTAATTTTGAATTTTCTTAGATGAAAAATTGAGGTAAAGTATCACCCATTTCATATAGTTACTTATTTCTTAGTGGAACCGCTTTGTGATCCAGTGGTTAGGACTCTGCACTTCCACTGCAGGGGTCCTAGGTTCTATTCCTGGTCAGGGAACTAAGATCCCTCAAGCCGTGTGGTGAAACAAAAACAAAACAAAACAAAACAAAAATATATATACATATGCATATATATATGCAGTATTTTAAAGCACCTAGCACAGTATCTGAAACAGTATTCAATAAATGATTGCTAGTTTTAATCATATTAAAGTTAGATGATGAAAGATGTTTATGATGCCTATAAAGTCTAATATTCTTATTGCATACTCTTAGTCAGTACATCATAATTTCCATTTTATTAAACAAGTATGTTACTTCTTAAAAGGAAATTATCTGAGGAAGACAATCCAAGCCTCAGAATAATAAAAGATTTCAAATTATTATCTCTTGTCATTGCCAAAGCTAAGTAAAACTTATAAACATGATATCTGTGCTTATCAAAGGGCTGGCTAAAAACCACCTTTGAAGTCACAGAAGCTTAATATATGACATCTGAAGGTACAGGGAGCTATACTGAAAAAGGCATTTACTCGTCTTCTTAAACTGAGCCATTCAAAATTATGAAATTAATAGAATTGCTGAATTTTGCTTTATGTATCTTTCTTTGTTGTTACATGTCTAATGGTTTATGATGTCTATCTTCTTTGTGAATTGTACCTTTTATCATTAAAAATACTTATCTTTGTTTCGTTTAAAAATAAATTCTATTTTTTAAAAGTGAATAGAATTGAAGAGTAGCAAATAGAAACGGAAAGTCAGAACTTCCCTGGTGGTTCACTGGTTAAGACTCTGCACTTCCACTGCAGGGGGCATGGTTTGACCTCTTATAGTGGGAGAAGTTCCACATGCTTCAAGCTGAGGCCAAAAAAAAGGAGGGAGGGGGTTAAAGTCTCCTTCCTTCCTGAACTCAGCAGACTACAACCAGGAAACAATTTTTTTCCCATCATTGTTGCTGTAAAGCTGTTCTGTGGAATCAGTCTTCACTGCTCCTGGATGAAGTTTAAGGTAAATCTTACAGTTTTTCTATTCTCTCTTTAGGAAATCATGAATAATCTCATTTTCCAAGTATTAAGAAGTCTAGACTCTCTTGGAGTATTTCAACTTCCAACTAAGACGGAGTAACTAGCCCTCCTGCTGTAAGCTACCATAAACTGGACAAAACATATTAGGTTTCTGTCTGAGGGCATTTAACAACAGACATCACAGCCTATGGCACCAAGACAAGCAAAACTCATGAGGTGAGCTCCCCCATCTGCCCGAGCTTTGTCAGAAGACAATTTCCAACTGTAGCACAGCAAGCTGGAATTCAAGCAGAGCACAGGAGCCCCACTGAGCTAAGAAGGCAGATATGAGAGTTGGGGGCAGCTGTGAAACCTGAAATATGAATCAGGGCACCAGGAAGAAGGGAGTCTTGCAGAAACAGAGGTTGTGAGACAGTTCCCTGAGAGTTCCTAAATGAGCACTGAGCTAAGCATGCACATGGAGAGACTATGCAGAATTTATCAGAGGATGACTGCTACAGGGCTGAGAATGGAACAGATACCAGAAGTCAAGCAGTGCTGGAGGATGTTAAAGATCTGGTGCAGCTGACATGGAGAGACCTCATTAATACCTTATAAATACTGACAAAGGCTGCTGTTAAGAGTAAAGACCAGGCCCCACAGTAAGGCCTGCTCTATACCCAACTAACAACCTTCCCCAGTGGCTCAGTGGTAAAGAATCTGCCTGCAATGCAGGAGACGCAGAAGATGTGGGTTTGAACCTTGGGTTGGGAAGATCCCCTGGAGGAGGGCATGGCAACTCACTCCAGTATTCTCACCTGGAAAATCCCATGGACAGAGGAGGCTGGCAGACTACCGAGCACACACGCACACACACCCACCTAATAAAGTCTAAACCAAGCCGTTACAAGCTTCACAGGGAAGACGGAGTTTGGGAGTTGAGCTATCCCAAGTCAAAAGAGTTTAGAAAATACCTTAAGACTTTCCACAGATCTGCCCTATGAGAACATAAAATCGAGCTGTCACAAGTTCAAGGTGTTGTTGCTGTTGTTTAGTTAAGTCGTGTCTGACTCTTTTGCAATCCACAGGCTCCTCTGTCCATAGAATTTTCCAGGCAAGAATACTGGAGTGGGTTGCCATTTCCTTCTCCAGGGGATCTTCCCCACCCAGGGATCAAACCCAAGTCTCCTGCATGCAGGCAGGGAGATTCTTGATCGCTGAGCCACCAGGGAAGCCTCAATTGAACTTGATATTTTCAGTCATTTTTACTTCAACTTTTCTGCTGGATATGTAGAAGCATCTCATGGTGATTTTAATTTGAATTTCTCTGAAGCCTAATGATGCTGAGCAACTTTTCACACCCTTATTGGGCCAGTTGCAAATGTTTGTGACATGTCTCTTCAAATATTTGTCCTTTTTTTTTAACTGGGCTGTTTACCTTCTTATTGATTTATAAGATTTCATTATATATTCTGGATACAACTAGTTTTTCAGCTACATAGTGAATATTTTCTCTCAGTCCAAGAATTGTCTTTTCATTTGCTTAATAGTTGTCTTTTGAAGATCAGGAGATTTTAATTTGGGTGCGTTGTAATTTATCATTTTCTTTCTTTTATGATTAGTGCTTTACATGCCCTAAGAAATTTTTGCTTACTCCAAGGTCATAAAGATTTTCTCTTAATTTTTTCTTCTACTAGTTTTATAGTTTTAGGTTTTAAATTTCAGTCTATGATCCATTTCATGTTAAATGTTATGGCTTTTCTCCTTGTTTTTTTATTGACTTATTTTAAATTGTTGAACCAATCTTATTTTTCTGGAATAAATTCCAACTGGTCATGAGAGATTATCTATTTTGTATATTGCTAGATTTTATTTGCCTTTTTAGGACAGGGCAGGGAGGCCTGGCATGCTGAAGTCATGAGGTCACAGAGAGCCAAACACGACTTGGTGACTGAACAACAACAAGAAGATTCTATTTGCTAATCATTTTAGTATTACTTCATCCATGTTAATAAGGGATACTGACTGTAACTCTTCCTTTTTATAATATCTTTATCAGTTTTAGAATCAAAGCTATCAAAAATGGGTTGGAAAGCATTCTCTCCTCATCTATTTTTGGAAAAAGTTTGTATAATACTGGTATTATTTTTTCCTTTAACGTTTAATATATTTCACCTGTGAAACTATACATGGACATTTTATGAAAAGGTTTTTATTATTAATTCAAAAATTTTAGTAGAGACAGGCTATTCAGGCTTTCTATTTCTTCTTGTGGCAGCTTTTGGTAAGTTGTGGTCTTCAAGTCATTTATTTATTTCATCTAAGTTATTAAATTACTAGTATAAAGTTGTTCATAATATTCCTTTATAGACTTTTTAATATTGCTGGGATCTGAAAGTGTCTTTTAAAGTTTCTGGATTGAGGGAATAATGATGGTCACCTCATTCCAAAACCCTTCCTCTTTTACTCTCCTAAAAAAAAAAAAAAAAAAACACATAAAACCACACTGCACCCATACCTTATTCATTACTATGCAATGGAGAACACTGCAACCTCCACCATACATAAGAGGATGGGGAGAAAATCCCAACAGTACTTCCACCATCAGCCCACTACTACTACTAAAAACCTGAGGGCATGGAGAATGGGGAAGCGAAGGCTTTCCTAAGATTCTATGAAAGGGAACAGAGGGAAGCACAGATTTTAGAGAATCTAAAATCTGACACAGACAAAATCAGAGGAATATGTGAAACAATAAATGCAAAAATACTTAACATGGGATGAGACCAAGGAATTCATAATCATATAGGGCTATAGGAAAGAAACTTGAAAGTGTGCAGGACTGGAAGTGGCAGCCTTAGAGAAGCACTTGATTTTGGGAGTGAGTTAGCTAGAAAGAAGACAGAAACAGAGGTTTGTCTACGTGATAAGTGATATGGTCAGAAGCAATAAGGAAACTACTTTAATCCTGGCAGTATTCTGACCAAGAATGTACATTGTCAATATAATCAGAGGAAAGTGGCTGACAAACAAAATGAGGAAATGAGGAATATTTTCTTTCTTTAAAAGGTGGGGGAGACCATATTCTTCAGAACTGTCAATGTCATAAAAGATAAAGAAAGGGGGTGAAAATTCCCCAGCTTAAAAGAGGCTAAAAATACATGCAACTGAATGCACTGCCTGCCTATAGACTAGATCCTGTTAACAATGGGATGTGATGGGGGGGCAGGAATCTTATAAAGCACTTTGTTATAGTATTAGATCAACTGAAAAAAAATAGAATTTGGATATTAGAATAGATAAAAGTATTATATCAAAGTAATTTTATGAAAATAGCAACTGTACTATGTAATAACATTTCTATCCTTAGGAAATATACACTAAAGTGCTTAGGAATAAAGGGCCATGATGCATATAATATACTCTCAAATGGCTCAGAAAAAACAATTGTGCATACATGAGCGAGTGTGTAAATGGTAAAGCAAATAAGATAAAAGTATTCATAATAGGAAAACATGGGTAAAGGGCATAAAGATTATTTCTTGTATTACTTTTAACTTCAAAAAAAAAAACAAAGAAAAGAAATGTTATCAAATCTCAGTTGTCCATAGTGTCTACACAGCCATAATAAAGTAAATTCTTGTATTAGTTAGGGAAAAGGCCAAGCTACAACAACAAAGATACCCCAAAATATAATGACTTAAATTAGCTAGTTTATTTTGCTAAGTATAGGGACAATGTCTTCTCTTAACCCTTTCTACCTCTATCAGTAATCCTCTTTTTCATTCGACTTCATTAGAATCACCTGCCACAAACTGTCTCCTACTGGGACCTTAACTGATACAGTATAAGAGATATGGGGACTAGCTTGTTCACATACCTGATGAATGCACAGATGACTTCCCTTTGTGGAAAGAAAGAAAACAGAAATACATGGCATGCAGTGGAATCACAATTATTCAAATTAACATTGGTGCAGTGTGTGACAGAGTACCAGTAGAAGACAAGGCTTTGACAAATAAATGGCTATCGAACTGGGCTATTCAATGACAGTGGTAATTACAAATGCTGAATGAGCTCCCTGCTCTGCTCTGCTTCAGCACTTACAAAATGTAAAAGCTTGGGATGTTAAGCCCTCAAATCAAGGTACAAGTGGAAAACCCAAAAGCTTCTATGATGACCACGTAACAGGATTGACACTGCACAAAGGAAAAGGAAATACAGACTTCCAGGGGTCGTTAGTGCCCCAGAATGCCAAACACCACATTATGCACTAGTCAAAACGGGGCTTACAGAATTCTAGTCATATATGAAGTCTTGAAATAGGAAATTGGGACTGGGGACTGTTCGCATCTCTAAAAAACATTGGGTTAAGATGTACTTATAGTAGATTATGGATTAACACAGTGTTCACCTCATCCCCCCTCCAGAAACTGTACTAGGATAATCCCAAACAGCTACCAAAATTAAGAATGTGCTTAATCTCTGAGGAAAACCAACCCTATCAGTAGCCATGAAATCAAATTGTAGGAAACTAACAGACAGACCCGTCAAAGGTTTACACTCCCTCTATATTCCCCATTCATTATTATGCCAAGTACTCAGACATTATTTGCCCTGCTGCCAACCATGTGCGTGAAGGTAGGATTACTCAACTGTCTGAACATTCACAGGGTCCCAGAGGTGAAATAACTCATTCAACCATGGGGGCAGACAATAAAGCTTTTTGCCCATGACTTACAGCCAAGATTCTGCAATCACGACCTGGCAACCATTCTCACCCTCGTTATTATTATTTCACTCAAGGAAGAAATTAAAAGCCTGTGGAGACAAGCACTCAGATTTTCTTTTAACTGACTAGTGACTCTAAAGACAAGTTTCTCCCCAATATTTTATAGAAGCATTATGATAGCAAGTATGATTCCCATTCAAGATAGTCAGCTAAAGACTCTTATGTCTCCTTCTCTAAAAACAACAAGAACAACAAACCACACCAAACAACAATCACAGGCTTTTAAAATAAACAGACATTAACTCCTTCAAAGAAATCAGAACAGTAAGCCTAACCATAATCTGTGAAGATAGAAAGTGAACAAAGAAAAGGTAAACAATACTGCAGAGAAGAGGAAGGTCAGATCTAAACTCCTAGAGAATACATTCACTCATCCCCTAAAATCCTGAAAAGCACCAGCTACCACAGAAAGTGGGGTGAGGTGGGATCTAAAGATAAGAGTAATATTTTAAAGCCTGTGTAAGCAATAGTTAGGTACCCAGACCCCCACAGAATACAGAAAGTATAATCTCTGGAGAAGTTGAACTAAGCAAGTGACTCCAGATTAGAGGCACATCAGGTATAAAATAGTGATAGCATGGGAATAGGCAAGCACTGGAAAAATATGTAGATGGGGAAAAAAAAATGTCTACATTCTGGATAATCAACCCTCTAAACCTCCTCCCCACTGAGGTCCAGAATACATGGGACTAGCTCATTCTCTCCCATACAGAGGTTAAAGAAACCTTTAAAGAAAGAAAACCACCTCAGAAGAAAAGATGTACATCTACAGATAACTGAGTCCCCAGTGAAACAGTGAAGTAGTCCCTAACTGTCCTAAGATGAAGCCGACCAGCTGACAAGCTCTGGTTCCTGACCGCAAGGACACACACTCTGCAGTCAGTCTTTATTGCTTGACTGTTTAATATACAAGAGTAGCCAACAGGCACATCAAAAGATGCTCAAAATCACTAGCCATCAGAAAAATGCAGATCAAAACCAAAATGAGATACTACCATACACCCACTACAGTTGCTAAAATCAAAAAGATAAATAACAACATGTTGGCAAGGATATGGAGAATCTCATCTCATTATTGAGAGATAAGGAGTTAGCCCTAAGAAAAAATAAAGGTAGAAATGAAGCATATTGGAGAGTAGGGGGAAGTGGGGAACTGATGGCTTCATAAGTTTTTACTATTTAACATTTTATCTTTATCAAATTAATTGCACACAGTTAAAAGTTATTTTGAATGTTTCTGTCATCTTGCAAGGTTTAAAGTAAATGATCTACAAAGATGTGAAAGACGTATGATGAGAACTATAAAACACTGATAAAGGAAACTGAGATGATTCAAAGACAGGGAAAGATATCCCATACTGTTGGATTGGAAGAATTCATATCGTTAAAATGGCCAACTACCCAAAGCAATCTTCAGATTTAATGCAATCCCTATCAAGGTGGTGCTAGTGGTAAAGAACCTGTCTGCCAATGCAGGAGACCTAAGAGGCACGGGTTCAATCCCTGGGTCAGGAAGATCCCCTGGAAGAGGGCATGTCAACCCACACCAGTATTCTTGCTTGGAGAATCCCATGGACAGAGGAACCTCATGGGCTACAGTCCACGGGGTGGCAAAGGGTCCAACATGACTGAAGCAACTTAGCACGCATGCACTATCAATTTACCCACGACATTTTTCACAGAATTAGGACAAATAACCGTAAAATTTACACGGAACCATAAAAGACCTAGAACTGCCAAAGTAAAGCTGGAGACATAACCCTCCAGACTTTAGACAATACTATAAAGTGTGGTGTTGGCACAAAAATAGATACATGGATCAATGGAACAGAATAGAGAACCCAGAAATAAACCCACACATCTATGGTCACAATCTTTGACAAAGGAAGCAAGAATATACAATGAAGAAAAAGCAATCTCTTAAGCAAGTGGTGTTGGGAAAACTAAGAGGCACATATAAATCAATGAAGTTTGAACACACCCTCACATCATACACAAAAATAAGCTCAAATGGCTTAAAGATTTAAATATAAGACAGGACACCATAAAACTCCTAAAAGAGAACATAGGCAAAACATTCTCTACATTAATGGTACCAATGTTTTCTTAGGTCTCTCTCCCAAGGCAATAGAAATAAAAGAAAAAGTAAACAAATGGGACCTAATCAAACTTAAAAGCTTTTGCACAACAAAGGAAACCATAAACAAAACAAAAAGACAACGAATGGGAGAAAATATTTGCAAACGATGCAACCAACAAGGGCTTAACTTATAAGATACACAAACAACTCATACTACTCAGTAACAACAACAACAACAAATCCAGTCAAAAACTGGGCAGAAGACCTAAACAGACATTTCTCCAAAGACATACAGATGGCCAATACGCACTAAACCTCTTTATTGCAGCCCTGAAAATAAGACGTAAATCAACTATACTTCAATTTTTTTAAAACATTAAAAAGAATTGCTTTTGGTTGGAAACTAAAAAAGTAAAACATGATACAAATGAACTTATTTACAAAACAGAAACAGGCTCACAGACATAGAAAACAGACCCATGGTTACCAAAGAGAAAAGAGGGTCGGGAGGTGGGGGGGACAAACAGCAGTTTGGGATTAGCAGATACACACTACTATATACAAAATAAACAACAGGTCCTATAGTATCGTAACAGCAAACTATATTCAATATTCTATAATAAATCATAATGGAAAAGACAATGTATACATATGTATAACTGAATCACTTTGCTGTATATCAGAAATTAGGACATTGTAAATCAACTATACTTCAATTTTTAAAATTGTTAAATGATCTATTTTTAAAGATGTAATAAAGTATTTTGCTAGCATACTTCTAACACCTCTCTCCTAAGCCTAGGAGCTTCATCTCTAGTTTTCTAACAGCCCTGCAGTGGATCATGCCATATTAAAAGGTATCATTGAATTTCCCCACCTCAATTTAAGATAGTACACAAATGTACACAGTGTACAATTTTTAAGTGGGAGAGGTGAATGGATATAATATTTTTTTAAAACAGATTGAAAAGCCAAAAAAAAAGTAGAAGACTGACTTCTACACTTCTTCTAGCTCACTCCAGTAACTGTGTGATAAATACAAAAACTCAACTATTCTGTAAGAAGCACTATATACATCCTAAAATTCCACCATAATATATTAGCCTTTAAAAGCCAGAAAAACACAGCTATTGCCAGTTAATCTCAAAACTGAGGAAAATTTACAATAAATATGGTTCAAGCATATTAGAGGTCCCTAATATTAGTGTCCTCATTAACTGAAAAAACTATTAGGCCCAGTGCCTACTAACTGTACCATTTGTTACACTTACATTTATTCCAATATAATTAATACACACTGATTCCCCAACAGATAATCTATTCTACATACTGACATCAAAACAATATGGTTTTCAGGAAGTTGGGCAAGAAAAGCAAAGTGTAAGGGATGAATGATGGAGCCAATTTCCCAGGTTTCAATAGAATTTGTCACCATCTTTCAAAAAGAAAAGAACCATTGATTGTGTTCCCAAATTATATTATGTGTTGATCAATTCAAGAACAGCCTACTACTGCTGAGGAAACCACAGAATAACAGGATTCTGAATAATTTTTCATTGAAAGGCAAAAGTTAAACATCATATTCCTTAAGAGAACTAGCAACAGTAGACATATTAATAGTGCTAGGCACTGTTCCTAATATATCAGGACCCACAATAAAACCACTGCTAAAGTCTAGAAATGGTCATAAGAAATCTTTCAACCTTACAGCATAAAAGTCAGTTGATAATTTCTTTGTCTAACACCTAATAAAACTCATTCTTCCAAAATTGTGGAAAAGCTAAGCACAGTCCTTCCTTATTATAAAGTTTCCTGTTACAAAGTTGCACGGTTTACACATATGCTACACTTTATTATTTAAAAAAAAGTCCTCCTTATAACACCCTCTTTGTTGTAATACTCAACATACTTTACCTCCAGGCTAGATATATAATGAAAGCAAAATGAATTCAGACAGATTGCTGAGGCAAAAAAAGCCAGTTTCTTTTTAGTAGTCTTTCTAAAGTCTTTTTTCTTTCCCTGTAGCTTTTCATCATCTCAACATTTTGTTTTTGCTGAACATTTTCCTTTTCTTTTTACATATTTCCTTTAGTAAATGAGAGATGATAGATTGTTAAAACCAGTTTGTACTACCTTGGAAACAAGCACTTTTAATATATAACTCCTGCCTTCCAAAGTCTTGTACAGATTTCATCTTTAGGACAATGAACTGTGTAAGACTTAATCAACTAGCTGCAAAAAGCCATATGAAATCTTAATTTTTTCCACTCACACATTTTTATGTTCGCAGTCCTCTACAATCATGAATATTACTTTCCAAAATATATTTAGGAATATTTCTCAGTTTTAGCAAAGATCTAGAAATGCTGCTTTAAAAGGTTCTTATTCACAAATTTCAGTGTAAAGAAATTTGGTTTAAAAACCCTGATTAGAGACTTCCCTGGTGGGCCAGTGGTTAAGAGTCTGCCTGCCAACGCAGGGGACATGGTTTTGATCCCTGGTCTGAGAAGATCCCACGTGCTGTGGGGCAACTAAGCCCGTGCCCTGCAACTACGGAAGCCCCTGAGCCTAGAGCCCATGCTCTGCAACATGAGAACCCCAGCAGCAAGAAGCCGGTGCCCTGCACCTAGAGAACAGTGCCCGCTCGCCGAAACTAGAGAAAGCCCGTGCCCAGCAAAGACCCAGAGCAGCCTAAAATACATAATTCTAAAAAGCAAAAACCCTGATTATTTTTAACTTAGGCAGTAATATAGTCCAAATATTAATACAAGTTGAAGGACTTATTCTGATATGATCATCTTAATGATTTCTGATACTCTAAATTAGTCAGAAGGGACTTAAATTATGTACTACATGAAATACTGAAGGTACATATTTCATATTCTTTAATGTTTGAGAAGTAAACACATACAATGCTACTCTTGCACATAAAGCAAGCTTACTAATATTATAACTCAATCTTGAATGTCTTTTTAAAATTTAATCACAAAAAGATTGGAGAAAATTGTAGTAGTATAATTGTAAAAATCATCGTACATTTGTCTGACACTTATTTTTGTACTGTCCACATAAAGAATTATAAAAGAATGTTCATGGCAGCTTTATTCATTTCAGTCAAAAACTGGAAACCACCCAAATGTCCATCAAAAAGATAATCTACTTAAAATTTATTTTATATGTATAACCTCTACACAGAGTACTACTAATGCACTTTGAAAATACTTTTAACATAGTCATAGTCAACTATTTGTTTTTCATATTAAGCATTAACATATATCTCTACCTTGTGCTTCAGAATTTAAATCTATAAGCAAGAGTTTCCATGTAGAATGGAAAAGGCTTAATGAATCAACTTAATTCAAGAGAGACTAGGGGGTGGGGAACATTGTTCATTTCCCATGGCAATGTGTTTTGTAGACGAATGTTGTAAACTGTTGGAAACCTTTATATCACTGTGACATCTGAATAAAGTAGTTTTTTGGTAATCATTTTCCTTCCAATCAGGTAAAACAATTTAATAGCTTAGTTACTTCACTCTTAAGAAGGGGACCATGATGAACCATATATAGAATCAAAAATGGCTGTCAAATCCTATCAAGATTACCATATTTAATCATTCTCTCGTCAAAGGCAGTCCTGACCACAGACATTCCCATAACACTTTTCCAGCCTTGGCATTCGGCCACCATGAAAGAAAGCTTTTTTTTCAAACAGCACCAAAAAACTTCAAATACTCTTTTCAACCTTTCCCCTCTTAGTCATAGTAGGCAAGGACGTATTTAACCACTAAATTTCTATAGCGTATGTATGGAGGGAATCAGAATTCACCTTTCAGGGAAAGTAACAACTTTATAAATAATCGTGTAAAAAATGAAATTGCAGACTACAGGGAACTCTCTTTATAAATTCCCCCAGGAACTAAAGGTTTTATAAAACATAATACACAGGAAAACGCTATTTGAAAGCGACATTGTTTTATGGGTCTTGGACCAGGGATTTTATAAATGAATACTATATATATGAGAAAAGTCAGCACAGGATGAAAATCAATCCTATCATCCCCTTGATCTTCCGACTTCACTTAGGATCCATAAAGGATCTTAAGAACAAATAAGGGAAATACTCCAACATTATAAAACACCTATACTTTAATGCTTAAGCAAGGAGTAGAAGTCAGCAGCGGAGAAGGCAATGGCACCCCACTCCAGTACTCTTGCCTGGAAAATCCCATGGATGGAGGAGCCTCGTAGGCTGCAGTCCATGGGGTCACTAAGAGTCGGATACGACTGAGCGACTTCACTTTCACTTTTCACTTTCATGCATTGGAGAAAGAAATGGCAACCCACTCCAGTGTTCTTGCCTGGAGAATCCCAGGGACGGGGGAGCCTGGTGGGCTGCCATCTATGGGGTCGCACAGAGTCGGATGTGACTGAAGTGACTTAGCAGCAGCAGGAGTCAGCAGAGCACAGGGATTCTTCCACAGCACGATGCTCCAACATTTCAACCAAATCTACTAGAAGATAGAAGCCATGTGGTTTGCTAGTGAGACAAGAGTTATCAAAACATTATCCTTTGATTTCTTTCTTATAAGGAAAATGGCATTAATCTTCTATTAGCACTAACATCCCCACACACAAAAAAAAGCAAGATTGTGTTCTGGATGCTCATTCACCCCACTGGAGCATATCGGTTCACTCTCTGGATGGCAATCAAAGAATTCAGATGGCTTCAGGAAGCACAGCCTCTCAGCAACCGCATGTGGTCACTAATACGTTTCCTTGGCAGACAAGAAAAAGGCTCCAGTTTAGACAATTAGAAGTTATTATTTGAAGGCTGAGGATCTGATTATTGTGGGTTGCCTAAAAATGAGGCAAAGGTGACTTGACTTATTCTTCAATTCACTATTTTCTTTGGCAGGCTTTTTATTCCAAAGAATTCATGAATTTTTATTTATGTGACAATATAATCCCATACAAGCTTACAGAAGTCATTTTGCGATTTAAAAAATATTCCACCATACTCACATATATTATTAGTAAAATCTGTTCGCCTCCTTAACTGACAACTATATTCCCAAACATATTGAGCCTTTTATATATGCAGTATTTTCTTTCCATCTCAGTCACAAATGCGGGACTGCTGTGTTGTCAGACATTTATAACCCATACCCTACCCATATTATATCTACACTCTGACATTAACCTTTCATTGATCAAAATTCTATTTTTTTTGAAGTTCCATTTGACTGAAAAAATCAAAGCAAAATTTTAAAACTGGAAGAATTAAAGGCAAATGAGCTTTTACAAGACACAAGAAGAGATAAAAGGAGTAAAGACAAGAAATGTCTTTTATACTAAATATTAAGAAATTTAGATAATTTGAAAAATAAAACCTTTTTGATCGTGAACACTATCACAAATACTCAAATAATTTTGAATATCACATTTTATGCTGGAAAACATTAGTAACAAAAGGATGACTTAAGGACAGAAAAACAACTCCAAGATGATGAAAAAAAACTGGTTATTCCTCCTGGGAAGCTTGTGTTGTATAAGTGTTGCCTCACTGGCATATTGAGAAATAAATTTAGCAAAGGTGAACCCAGGAAGTCTAAGTAATCACCTCCAGTTTTACCACTGTGGCAGTGAACAGTAACTACCATGACCCATGCATTGCAGTAGATATTCAACACGTGTTTGTTAAAGAAGAAAACAAAACTCAGAAGTTGGCTAGAATGAGGACACCAGGCTAACATTTGTTTCTGAAAAATAAACTTGAAAGCCTGTTGTGCGTGACATTGGCCCTGCTCAGTTACATGGCTATTTAGGTTTATTCACCCAAAGAATACTTATTTAGATGTGCCAAGGACTGTGCAGGACATGAGATAGACAATGATGAACAAAAGACATGGTCTCTGCCTTCATTAGGCTTACAGAAGAGCTTCCCTCTCCTATCTCCCTCACAGTTCACATAAATCCTCTCTCTAAATACGAAGGTAATTAAATAAGAGGTAATGTATTAGAAATAACCAGGCTTTAGAATCCGATAGCTCTAGATTCAAAGGCCTCCTATGATTTGCAGCAAGACACTTATGGTCTGTGAGCTTGTTTCCCAATCTGGGAAGTGGTAATTAAGTTACCTATTTTACAGGGTTATATGCAATAACACAACATAGAGAAGATAATAATAGTAACTTTCTCCATACAGTCTTCTCTATAGATAAATAAAACATCAAAACTCTGCAAGGGAGAGATCTAAGTGTAAAACAAACAGAATAAATTGACAGGAAAGGAATGATTTGACTACAATGAAACACATACATACACACACAATTGAAAAGCCAAGAACAACCTGGAAGAAAGACGTTCATATCAAGTACAAAGAAATTAATCCATACTAAATAAATAGCTCAAATAATAGAAATAGAAGATCATCTATCCAGGAGTCTACCAGAATCATCCAAACAACTTAACCGTTGAATCCACAAGAATTTTTATGATAAACATCCATTCTTCAAATCTAGCAGTCTGGGGACTACTTTCAAAAAAATCCTTTCAAAAATGTAGCATTGTGGACTAAACAAAAATATAAATAACTAAATGATTAAAAAAAAGAATAGTAAACATACACCAGCAGCAGTGGCACAAAAAAAAATGTAAAATGGTGCCCATCAAGAAATGCAGATGTTTCTGCGAATCTTCGGGGCTAGACTTCCGTGCATTTTGTGAAGGTGCTAAATCCAAACTCCGCATAAGAAGGAGGGGTGGTGAGGCTGCAAACAAACAAAATTCTGAAAACCTTACTAAGGCTCCCAAATTTAGGGAAAGACAGATGCAGAAGGGGTGTAGACAGCCCAGAGAAATGGAAATGCCCAGAATAACAAAAGCTCTACCTTTACCACATCCCCTTTCTACCAGACAAGAAAAACAAATTTTACCGTGTTGGTGTTTTTCTGCCAAAAGAAAAACAGCAGTAAAGGCCATAGACCATAAAAATAGCAGTCACACTAAATATCTCCAACAATGATGAGTACAGGGAGGGGAAGACGGGCTAGAGAGGCCTCACACATACCCACAAGGGGCCAGAAGAAAGATGGGGGATGGGAGAAAGAGGGGGAGTGAGGGAGGAAGTCAGCACAGGGAAGATGCAAAGCCTGAGGATACCCAGCTTCGAAGACAACAAGTTACAGACCATCCAGGTGGAGTAAACAGTGATTCAAGATAATTAACAAAACCATGAAAGACAGGCCTGAGGCCAGATGGTCCAGTGTCGCTGCCACAGCCACAGATACCCACTGAGCCACATCCAGCCCTCAAAACAGTGTGTCCAAAAGGAAAACAAATTCATCTCTGGTTGGGAGGGAGTAGAGGAAAATTCACCAGCACAATAGAAAAGCAAACTGACCCAGAGTTAACTCAGCCATACTTGAGCAAGAGCCTATTATACAGAGTGAAGTAAGCCAGAAAGAAAAACACCAATACAGTATACTAACGCATATATATGGAATTTAGAAAGATGGTAACAATAACCCTGTGTATGAAACAGCAAAAGAGACACTGATGTATAAAACAGTCTTATGGACTCTGTGGGAGAGGGAGAGGGTGGGAAGATTTGGAAGAATGGCATTAAAACATGTAAAATATCATGTATGAAAAAAAAAAAAGAAGAAGAAGACTGCCCTGGCAATTCCACAAATGCACTACCAAAAAAGGCAGGGAGAGAGGAAAAGGGGAAGGTAACATATGAAAGACAGATGAAGACAACAGAACTGAGAGGGCAGAGGGCACCAGTGACTATCAGAAGTGCTGTCACGCATGCTCCCCATCAGTCCCAGAGTAGTGATACAGGATAGTCCTCATCCACCTGCAGACTCTGCTACTAAAGATTCTGAGCTGTGATTGGACACACCCTCTGCACACCTCAAGAGGGCTTTCCCAGAATATAAAGTGTGCATAGGTTTAAATCAATGTGGGAAACTTATCTGCATTGGAAAAGACCCTGACGCTGGGAAAGATTGAAGGCAGGAGGAGAAGGGGACAACAGAGGACGAGATGGTTGGATGGCATAACCAACTCCATGGACATGAGTTTCAGCAAGCTCCGAGAGATGGTGAAGGACAAGAAAGCCTGGCATGCTGCAGTCCACTGGACACAGCTGAGCGACTGAACAACAATAACAAAAAGGGAAGGCACACTACCCTACACTGTTTATGTCCTCACAGCAGGCTGACAGCGAACTCAAAGCCCATTTGTAAAAGGAAAACTGACCATAAGTAACAAGTAACTCCGACCCTAGTGTAATCACACGCCTTTGGTGACAATGACAATTCCAAGATGCCCAACCCCAGCCACAGAATTGGAAAGAGAGCTGTGCTGAGCTTTTTGGACTAGAATCTGAGAAGTAAGATTTAGAGCTGCTATAGCCATCTTGTTACCAGGGGGAAATAGGTTGTCCAAGGGAACAAAAGCAAGAGATGAGAAGAGTGAAACCAGATCTGATCACATTGAAGGCCCAGATGATGAGAGCCAGTAAATTTCTTACTCCTGCTTAAGCCAACTGTCAACTGCAATCAAAAGAACTCTCAGTTGTACCAAAGGCAAGATTGGAAAGAAAAAAGAAGCACACCCAATGGAAAAGCAGAATTGTGGCCTATCCAGAAATTGGGAAATTGTGGGTTTTGATAGTAATATTTATTTAAATCTTGAGTTTTCTGTTACAAGGTAAACTCCAAATATACATAGCCCCTGCAAAACAAAAATTTATGATCAAGAAAATTAATTTTAAAAAGTAGAGCAGACTACCGTATTATATGTTTTTAAATCTAAGAGATACAAATATCAGATCATTTCTGCTGTACACATGAGGCTAATATAATGTATGTCAATTATCTCAAATTTTTAAAAATTTATTTAAAAAGTAGATTTCATGTTCATTGTTCTTACAATAATAAAATTATAGATAGATACAAAGAGTAAATAAATAGAAGATAAATACCAAAAAAACTGAGAGCAAAGAAGTAAAAATGTTGGAGAAGATTAAAAATTGAAGAAACAACCAGATGGTGGTTATAATCACTATTGAAGTATTAAAAAGCCTTTTTTTAAATAAACTACAAATCATCATGAAGAGATGGCAATAATTCAAAATGACTAAAAAGCACAAGTTTATATGATGGGGAAAGGTTTTAAGGAACAAAGCTGACCCATCAAAATCCAGGGTAATTTTTCAAACAAAAATGTGTTCAAGTTAAATCTTTCAACAAAATATCATAGAAGTCATTTTGTTCATCAGATCATGATTTCATTTTGTATCCTCAGATATCATAATCTTTCTATTCTGAGAAACTTGCATGAATGGATGGACAAACACCCAGAGAGACAGATGATGCAGTTAACACCACACTTGCTCTAGTGCCTGAATTTCCCACACGTCTCTAACAAATCAACTATTTCTTCCCATTGTCCTTGTCGCACATTTGAAAGATCCCTATACATTACAAAGTTCATCAACTTGTCTCAGCCCTACAGGAAAAATTTTCGGTAACTGAGGATATAACTATAGGGTCTCTAAGTCACATTATGAGTAAAGGAAATTCTTGCTCAAACTTATCTTGATAGTAGCAAGATACATTACACAGACTATACAAAGTATACTGTTTTACCAAGCTAAGTACACACAGTTGTTGACTTTAAAACAATAATGTTCTTTCATCACTCCACTACTGACTTTTTGTCAGTAAACATTAATGTTATCCTTTTCCAAATGCTATTCTGAAATGGCAAGTTTATCTTAATCAGGTAAAGTACCATGTCAACAACCATTGGAAGTTGTAGTGACACAATGAAACAAAAGCAAAAAAAAAAAAAAAAAACAAAAGCAAAGGGAAACCTGGCAGAAATAGCACTTGTTCCTTTTTTCAAAAACAGTAGAGTTCAAATTACCAAACAAAATAAATAACACCAATTTTAGTAACATATTTTTAAATCAACTCAAATCCAGCTTTTTAAAATTGATTTGATTTCCAAACTATATAATTTGATTGTTCATGCTTATGCCACTCACTACATTTTGCAAGCATTAATTTGTGTGTAAAAAGTAAAGATTACCATTTTTTAATCAAATAAAATTTTTAATTAATTTATTTTTTATTGAAGGATAATTGCTTTACAGAATTTTGCTCTTTTCTGTCAAACCTCAACATGAATCAACCATAGGTATACATATATCCTCTCCCTTTTGAATCTCCCTCCCATCTCCCTCCCCAGCCCACCCCTCTAGGCTGATACAGAGCCCCTGTTTGAGTTTCCTGAAAAGATTACCATTTTTACCTTTTCATGCTGAAGCTGAAGATCCAATATTCTGGCCACCTGATGCAAAGAGCTGACTCATTAGAAAAGACCCTGATGCTGGGAAAGACTGAAGGCAGGAGGAGAAGGGGATAACAGAGGAGGAGATGGTTGGATGGCATCACCGACTCAATGGACATGGGTTTGGGTAGACTCTGGAAGTTAGTGATGGACAGGGAGGCCTGGCATGCTGCGGTTCATGGGGTCGCAAAGAGTCAGACACGACTGAGCAACTGAACTGAACTGAACTGATAAAGGGTATTTTTGAAAGATTTTCTTAACAAGCCAGCAAACAAAACAAACAAACAAAAAACATTAGAGAAAAACAATACTCTGAAAAAGTGAAAGTGTTAGTTGTTCAGTCATGTCCAACTCTTTGCCATCCCATGGACTATAGTCTGCCAGCCTCCTCTGTCCATGGAATTCTCTAGGTAAGAATACTGGAGTGGGTAGCCATTCCCTTCTCCAGGGGATCTTCCCCACCCAGGGACTCAACTCCGGTCTCCTGTATTGCAGGCAGATTCTTTACTGTCTGAGCCACCTGGGAAGCCCAATTACTCTTTTGCTAATTTCAAATAATATACTACCCTCTCCCCCATATATAACTGCTCTGATAAAAATTTTAAGAGGTATTTTTCTTATAAACCAAAGCATCATCCAAAAAAAGGCAATTGAGAAAGCAAATATCTGACCCAGAAATTAACCAACATGTTTTTCCATAATCTATAAAGAATCAAAGTTATGCACCAACTTTAGTCAAACCAAATACACATCTTTCTGATAGCAAAGATTTTTCCCAAATTAGGAAGTAGGCAAAATTACTCACAGCCTAGATATCCCAGTTTAGTATGGTTAAAACCACAAGTTTCTAGAAGCAGAAAGCCTGGGTTGGAATCCCTGCTTTACCATTTACTAAGTATATCTTAAGTTACTCAACCTGTAAAGCACTTAGGACACTGCCTGGCAGGGAATAAACACTTGGTAGATGCAGGGTGACAGAAAACCTCTAGATCTCTGCAATTTGGGATTGGTTGGGACACTATCAGAAATTCAAACTCTGAGTTCCAATTTCAGACTTAGAGTTAAGACCTACAATTTCATCAAGATTCCATTATGATTCAGAAGCATATTAAAATTTGAGCACAGCTAGAAGGGGTTTTTTCATTGTATCGTGAAGATATTATCTATAATAGTTTTTTAAGAACCACTCCATTGCTCTTTTGCAGCCTGAAGAAGGCAAAGTATGATCTGGGATAACAATTCCTCCCTGAATGATTTCTTACCATACCGTTGTATTCAGAGCCAACTAAAGCCTGTGGTTGTAGAGGACTGCCATCTAGCGGTAGTTCATTCTGCTACACAACCAAATAAATTTCCCTCTGTTGTCTTCCAGTATTTTCAACACATTTGTTTAAAATGCTGCTAGGAATCCAAATTGGAAAAGAAGAAGTAAAACTCTCACTGTTTGCAGATGACATGATCCTTTACATAGAAAATCCTAAAGACTCCACCAGAAAATTACTAGAACTAATCAATGATTATAGTAAAGTTGCAGGATATAAAATCAACACACACAAATCCCTTGCATTCCTATACACTAATAATGAGAAAACTGAAAGAGAAATTAAGGAAACAATTCCATTCACCATTGCAACGGAAAGAATAAAATACTTAGGAATATATCTACCTAAAGAAACTAAAGACCTATATATAGAAAACTATAAAACACTGGTGAAAGAAATCAAAGAGGACACTAATAGATGGAGAAATATACCATGTTGATGGATTGGAAGAATCAATATAGTGAAAATGAGTATACTACCCAAAGCAATTTATAGATTCAATGCAATCCCTATCAAGCTACCAACGGTATTCTTCACAGAGCTAGAACAAATAATTTCACAATTTGTATGGAAATACAAAAAACCTCGAATAGCCAAAGCTATCTTGAGAAAGAAGAATGGAACTGGAGGAGTCAACCTACCTGACTTCAGACTCTATTACAAAGCCACAGTTATCAAGACAGTATGGTAATGGCACAAAGACAGAAATATAGATCAATGGAACAAAATAGAAAGCCCAGAGATAAATCCACGCACATATGGACACCTTATCTTTGACAAAGGAGGCAAGAATATACAATGGAATAAAGACAATCTCTTTAACAAGTGGTGCTGGGAAAACTGGTCAACCACTTGTAAAAGAATGAAACTAGAACACTTTCTAACACCATACACAAAAATAAACTCAAAATGGATTAAAGATCTCAACGTAAGACCAGAAACTATAAAACTCCTAGAGGAGAACATAGGCAAAACACTCTCCGACATACATCACAGCAGGATCCTCTATGACCCACCTCCCAGAATATTGGAAATAAAAGCAAAAATAAACAAATGGGACCTAATTAAACTTAAAAGCTTCTGCACAACAAAGGAAACTATTAGCAAGGTGAAAAGACAGCCTTCAGAATGGGAGAAAATAATAGCAAATGAAGCAACGGACAAACAACTAATCTCAAAAATATACAAGCAACTCCTACAGCTCAACTCCAGAAAAATAAATGACCCAATCAAAAAATGGGCCAAAGAACTAAACAGACATTTCTCCAAAGAAGACATACAGATGGCTAACAAACACATGAAAAGATGCTCAACATCACTCATTATCAGAGAAATGCAAATCAAAACCACTATGAGGTACCATTTCACGCCAGTCAGAATGGCTGCAATCCAAAAGTCTACAAGCAATGAATGCTGGAGAGGGTGTGGAGAAAAGGGAACTCTCTTACACTGTTGGTGGGAATGCAAACTAGTACAGCCACTATGGAGAATAGTCTGGAGATTCCTTAAAAAACTGGAAATAGAACTGCCTTATGATCCAGCAATCCCATTGCTGGGCATACACACTGAGGAAACCAGAAGGGAAAGAGACACGTGTACCCCAATGTTCATTGCAGCACTGTTTATAATAGCCAGGACATGGAAGCAACCTAGATGCCCATCAGCAGATGAATGGATAAGAAAGCTATGGTACATATACACAATGGAGTATTACTCAGCCATTAAAAAGAATACATTTGAATCAGTTCTAATGAGATGGATAAAACTGGAACCTATTATACAGAGTGAAGTAAGTCAGAAAGAAAAACACCAATACAGTATACTAACACATATATATGGAATTTAGAAAGATGGTAACAATAACCCTGTGTACGAGACAGCAAAAGAGACACCGATGTATAGATCAGTCTTATGGACTCTGTGGGAGAGGGAGAGGGTGGGGAGATTTGGGAGAATAGCATTGAAACATGTATAATATCATGTATGAAACGAGTCGCCAGTCCAGGTTCGATGCACGATACTGGATGCTTGGGGCTGGTGCACTGGGACGACCCAGAGGGAGGGTTGAGGGGGGAGGAGGGAGGAGGGTTCAGGATGGGGAACGCAGGTATACCTGTGGCAGATTCATTTCGATATTTGGCAAAACTAATACAATATTGTAAAGTTTAAAAATAAAATAAAATTTTTAAAAAAAATGCTGCTAGGTTTTCTTTTTGCTTAACTCCTTTCTTGACTACTAACACAATTACCTAACTTAATAATTCCACAAGAAGACATCTTAAACACAGAGTAAGATAAAAGACAATAATTTTTAATTTCCTTTTTTAAACTTAGATCAAAAAAAGAAAAAGAACGAGTCTAGGAAAGTCTTCAGATTAAAACACTGACCCACTCTGTCCTGTAAAGGTGCACATTAGACACATACGGGCGACATCAGGTTCAGAAAATAGGCTTTCTTTTCTATTGAAGTGACAGTGACTTTTACTTTCTTCTTCCTAAGTTCTATACTTTTTACAATTTATTTATATAGTTCGCAGGGGTGCTTTTTTGAGAAAAAAGTATTTTCTTAACCTTCTAACTCAGTAACTCCACTTCTACACTCAGTCTTAGGGAAAAAATTAGAAACATGGACAAAGATTTATGTTCAAAGATGTTCACTACAGCAAACCAAACTTAATTTTACCAGCTTCACAATAATCTACTGAATCTATGAATCAAAACTTAATCATTCTCATCTATTACTCATTTCAGTTCAGTTCAGTTCAGTCGCTCAGTCGTGTCTTTGCAACCCCATGAATGCAGCACGCCAGGCCTCCCTGTCCATCACCAAATCCCGGAGTTCACCCAGACTCACATCCATCGAGTCACTGATGCCATCCAGCCATCTCATCCTCTGTCGACCCCTTCTCCTCCTGCCCCCAATCCCTCCCAGCATCAGAGTCTTTTCCAATGAGTCAACTCTTCGCATGAGGTGGCCAAAGTACTGGAGTTTCAGCTTTAGCATCATTTCTTCCAAAGAAATCCCAGGGCTGATCTCCTTCAGAATGGACTGGTTGGATCTCCTTGCAGTCCAAGGGACTCTCAAGAGTCTTCTCCAACACCACAGTTCAAAAGCATCAATTCTTCGGTGCTCAGCTTTCTTCACAATCCAACTCTCACATTCATACATGACCACTGGAAAAACCATAGCCTTGACTAGACGGACCTTTGTTGGCAAAGTAACGTCTCTGCTTTTGAATATGCTATCTAGGTTGGTCATAAATTTTCTTCCAAGGAGTGTCTTTTAATTTCATGGCTGCAGTCACCATCTGCAGTGACTTTGGAGCCCAAAAAAATAAAGTCTGACACTGTTTCCACTGTTTCCCCATCTATTTCCCATGAAGTGATGGGACCAGATGCCATGATCTTCGTTTTCTGAATGTTGAGCTTTAAGCCAACTTTTTCACTCTCCTCTTTCACTTTCATCAAGAGGCTTTTGAGTTCCTCTTCACTTTCTGCCATAAGGGTGAGGTCATCTGCATATCTGAGGTTATTGATATTTCTCCCGGCAATCTTGACTCCAGCTTGTGCTTCTTCCAGTCCAGCGTTTCTCATGATATTGCACAGAAGTTAAATAAGCAGGGTGACAATATACAGCCTTAACAAACTCCTTTTCCTATTTGGAACCAGTCTGTTGTTCCATGTCCAGTTCTAACTGTTGCTTCCTGACCTGCATATAGGTTTATCAAGAGGCAGGTCAGGTGGTCTGGTTAAAGCAGAAATAGATGATTTTCTGGAACTCTCTCTTTTTTGATGATCTAGTGGATGCTGGCAATTTTATCTCTGGTTCCTCTGCCTTTTCTAAAACCAGCATGAACATCTGGAAGTTCACGGTTCACGTATTGCTGAAGCCTGGCTTGGAGAATTTTGAGCATTAGTTTACTAGCATGTGAGATGAGTGCAATTGTGTGGTAGTTTGAGCATTCTTTGGCATTGCTTTTCTTTGGGATTGGAATGAAAACTGACCTTTTCCAGTGCTGTGGCCACTGCTGAGTTTTCCAAATTTGCTGGCATAGTGAGTGCAGCACTTTCACAGCATCATCTTTTAGGATTTGAAATAGCTCAACTGGAATTCCATCACCTCCACTAGCTTTGTTTGTAGTGATGCTTCCTAAGGCCCACTTGACTTCACATTCCAGGATGTCTGGCTCTAGGTGAGTGATCACACCATCGTGATTATCTGGGTCGTGAAGATCTTTTTTGTATAGTTCTTCTGTGTATTCTTGCCACCTCTTCTTAATATCTTCTGCTTCTGTTAGGTCCATACCATTTCTGTCTTTTATTGAGCCCAATGTTCCCTTGGTATCTCTAATTTCCTTGAAGAGATCTCTAGTCTTTCCCATTCTTTTGTTTTCCTCTATTTCTTTACATTGATCACTGAGGAAGGCTTTCTTATCTCTTCTTGCTATTGTTTGGAACTCTGCATTCAGATGCTTATATCTTTCCTTTTCTCCTTTGCTTTTCGCTACTCATTTAGATCACTTCTAATTTTTCTATATTATAAATAAATACATTTATAAATAAAAAGAAGGGAGGGAGGACAGAAAGAAGAAGGAAATAATTATATAGAAGCTTGATCAGACTTTTTCACATTTTGGATCATTTCCTAATACACATTCCCATAAACCACCTATCAGCATTCAAAAGCATTTTCACAGTTCTGAAGCCACAACTTCTGTACATCAGTAGATGCACGGACTGTGCTATCACCTCTCTTGCAGCAAGTTTTATCCCACGGATAATTTTTTTTAACAGTTTTACAATTAAGATACAATTTACTTACCACCTCTTAAAATTACACAACTCAATAGTTTTCAGTGTATTTATAGAGCTGTGCAGCCATCACTGTAATTTAATTTGAGATCATTTTCCTCATCCCCAAAGAAGAAACCTTGTAGCCATTAGCCATAACTCCCCATCCCCCCTGCCACTCACCCCAAATGGCTCATTTTTACTGATTTACCACTCCATTACTTTTTTAAAGATATCTCAAAGATATTATGTGTTCCAAACCCATGAAACAGAATAATTGCTTCTGCTACTAAGATATCTCTGTTTCAAATGGGGAAATATTCTGCTTAACCATAGGAAAGTAAGAAATGTCATAACTGTCTCTTATTTTTTCAAAAGGGACTTTTTAAATATAAGGCAGAATTTCAAAACTAAGAGAAGATATATAAGTACAAACTTAACTATTCTTTTCAAAACTAATAACTCTAATTACTTTGAAAGTGCATCACTGAATCTAGCAAAAATGTCACACAGAAGCAAGGAATTTATTTAAATTTTTTTACTTTAATTAGGTTAACTTGGTCTGGCAATAAAACTAAAAGGACAGTCCAATCAATGAAGGACAACAATTGACATTGATCCAAAGAACTGTCTTTTTAAAAATAAGTAATTTTCTTATGGGTAAACCTAAGGCTGATTCATGCTGATGTTTGGTAGAAATCAACACTATACTGTAAAGCAATTATCCTTCAATTAAGAGTTTTGAAAATTAAATAAATAATTGTCTTCATGCTACCAAAAAATAAAAACTTACTTTCATTTACTCAAAGCACTCTTTTCTCATATAATATCTTTTGACTGCAGCTGTACAGAATTTAGTAATTTTTCTTTGCAGGGTTTCGTAGCAGAAAGAATATTGAAAATAGTTCATTAAACAAGGGAGACTTGGTCCCCTGATCATGTCAGACACTTTTTTTAAAGAACAGTGGAAAGCTGAAGTTGGGGAGGGGATGCCTAACAGAAGTTAGCTTCTCATCAAATTTTCACTTTTTATGGTCTCTTTTCACCTAAGTCTAGACATCTCCCATATTCTTCAAACATTCCTGTTACTAAAGTTTAGCAAATAAATCACTTTAATTACACAAAACGCTTATTTATACATTGAAAGTGTGAAAGTGAAAGTGTCAGTAGCTTAGTGGTGTCTGACTCTTTATGACCCCATAGACAGTAGCATGTCAGGCTCCTCTATCCATGGGATTGCCCAGGCAAGAATACTGCAGTGAGCTGCCATTCCCTTCTGTAGGGATCTTCCCAACTCAGAGATTGAACCGGGGTCTCCTGCATTGTAGGCAGATTCTTTTACCATCTGAGCCACCAGGGAAGCCCATTACCCAAAATATTCTTGCCTTTACCTTTGTATATAAAACAAAGTGAGTTCACATGAATGAAGGATACTTCCAAAATAAAGATATTTTGTCATGTCACTAAAGAAAAATCTAACATAGGTAACCTATTTTTTATTAACACAATGAAAGTGAAAGTCTCTCAGTATGTCTGACTCTTTGCAACCCTATGGACTGTAGCCCACCAGGCTACTCTGTCCATGGAATTCTCCAGGCCAGAATACTGGAGTGGGTAACCATTTCCTTCTTCAGGGGATCTTCCCAACCCAGAGATCGAAGCCAGGTCCACTGAATTGCAGGCAAATTTTTTACCATCTGAGCCACCAAGGAAGCCCATTAACACAATAGTTAAACAATAAACTCATAAAAATTTGAGCCTAAAGAGAGCTATATTATAAAATCCCTAGTTACATGTTCAGCAGGAGCCCCCTCCACACACAAACACAAAATCACACAGGCAAGTGTCACCAGCTGGCTTCCTATACTTACTTCAGCACCAGCAGCTCCTCTCTCACCCTGTCATGGTGAAGTGAGAGAAATTTAATTGTAAACAATCCTCCCATGCCAACAATCACAGTGTAGAGAAGCAAGCATCAAGCCCTGGTAACTCAAGAAGCCAGGGTGGAACTAGGGTGGTAGCCCTTGTGTTAATTAGAAAAAGATACTCCCAGGGTGGAAAGAACACAGCATCACTGAGCCCAGACTTGATAAAGGTAATGTCTCTATGAAATTTAGGAAAGGCTCCCTTTCTCTAGGGATATTTATTCCAGGCCAGCGCACATGGCCAGATGAGCAGGATCAGGTCTGCATTCCAGTCTCCACTAGCCCCTTATGCCCTGGTTTAAAAACAATTTACACAACCTGCACAGTGGCCCTGGGGGTGGGTGAGGTGGGGTCAGGGGTCTACAGCTTCATCCTGCCTCTACCAAATAGAGCAGGGACATCCATCAATGAAGAAATCAACCCCTTCTTCCACTGAGAGAGGCAGGCACACAGTTCACCACAGAAAAGTTCAACTTCAGTCAACTCATGTATGAAAGACAAAATTTAAAGAAAAGGCAGTTTCAGAAATATTTCTGTAGACCACATAAAAGTGCAGGCCATATGAAAATCATATATATCCAACGCTTAGAGTTTTCTTTTTTTATTACTTTGCCCAAGTATTTTAATACAAAGGTTTCCATAAAATATGTTTAACTCTGAGATTCAAACCACATAATCCTCCATTTTTATATGGCCAAATATTCTGATCCTTACAACAGCATGCTCATGATTAAATACAAATTACCTTTCACACCGCCAAATGATCCATAAGTCATATTGCAGGCTGTTCTCTGAAGATTATGTTCATACATCAATTTGATCTGATACTGGTTCCCATGTTCCACATTACCCAAGGTTCCTAAAAAGAAAAAATAAAACAACTGCTTTGTATTTGTTTATATTAAAAAATATTAATATCTCATCACCCGTACCAATTCCAAGTAATTCAATTTCAGTGAAATTTAAAATGACAAAGCACTAAAGCATTATGTATCATGAACACTTAGCATACTGATAACAAAGAATGCCAGCACAGTTAGAACCATTTAAGTCTCAGCTAGATTATACCATTAGATGAAATACTACCCTGGGTCACATTTTATTATCTATTTCCATTATGTCTAAGTATAGTATAACTATTTAAATAACAACAAAATCTTCCAGTTTCAGTTCTGAAATAAATTAGGTTAAGTTCCCTTCACTTATAACAATGAAACAGAAAAGACATGACTCAAAGTATCTAAGAAAAAAATTCCCCACACTATCAAGCAATTCAATTTTCTGTGCCAACTCTCAAAATATTCAAGCCCCTAACACATTATGTTCTAATTTACTAGAGAGATCTAAAACATCCCTCAGCAAATAACTAGGATAATGTTTTCTTTGAAGTCTACAACTGACTGGTTCAAAATTGGGAAAGGAGTACGACAAGGCTGAATATTGTCATTCTGCTTATTTGACATATATACAGAGTACATCATGCGAAATGCCACACTGGATGAATCACAAGCTGGAATCAAGACTGCTGGGAGAAATACCAACCTCAGATATGCAGATGACACCACTCTAAAGGCAGAAAGTGAAGAAGAACTGAAAGCTTCTAGATGAGGGTAAAAGAGGAGAGTGAAAATGTTGGCTTAAAACAACACTCAAAAAACTAAAATCAAGGTATCCAGTACCATCACTTCATGGCACATAGAAAAAGTGGAAGCAGTGACATTTCATTTTCTTGGGCTCCAAAATCACTGTGGACAGAGACTGCAACTATGAAATTAAAAGATGCTTGCTCCTTGGAAGAAAAACTATGACAAACCTAGACAGATATGACTGTGCCAACAAAGGTCCCTATAGTCAAAGCTATGGTTTTTCCAGTAGTCACGAATGGATGTGAGAGTTGGACCATAAAGAAGACTGAGCGTGGAAGAATAGATTCTGCAAACTGTGGTGCTGGAGAAGACTCTTGAGAGTCCCTTGGACTGCAAGGAGATCAAACCAGTCTATCCTGCTGCTGCTGCTGCTGCTGCTAAGTCGCTTTAGTCGTATTCGACTCTGTGCGACCCCAGAGACGGCAGCCCACCAGGCTCCCCCGTCCCTGGGATTCTCCAGGCAAGAGCACTGGAGTGGGCTGCCATTTCCTTCTCCAATGCATGAAAGTGAAAAGTGAAAGTGAAGTCTCTCAGTCGTGTTCGACTCCCTGCAACCCCACAGACTGCAGCCCACCAGGCTCCTCCATCCATGGGATTCTCTAGGAAATCAATCCCGAATACTGATTGGAAAGACTGACATTGAAGCTGAAGCTCCAATACTTTGGCCATCTGATGCAAAGAGCCAACTCACTGGAAAAGACACCAATGCTAGGGAAGTTTGAAAGCAAAAGGAGAAAGGGGTGGCAGAGGATGAGATGGTTAGACAGCATCACAGATTCAATGGACATGAATTTGAGCAAACTCCTAGAGACAGTGGAGGACAGAGGAGTCTGGTATTCTGCAGTCCACGGGGCCGCAAAGAGTTGGATGCAACTTACTGACTGAACAGCAACAAACAAGAAAAATATCCTTCAAAATTAAAAAAAAAAACTTTCATTGCATTTAATAGGTCATATATGCTATAATTACTTCCTGGTTCATTCCAAATGGGAAAAGGTACTTTATCTGCATTTTACTCTCTAGTTGTCAGGCTTCCTAGAGTATATACAGTTAGAGCTATATCCTAGTGATCAGGCAAGAACATTATGATTAGAAACTGTATTGAAAAGAAAAATTATTCTAAATGCAACATATTCCATTAAGAAGCATCTTTGTCATTCAGTCAAAAATGCAAAAGTTAAAGAAAAAAATTTAAATATCACAAAGAAAATGAAATAGTTCCAAACTGAATAACATTAGATAATTAAAACAATCTAAATATATATGTCAGTCTATATGTATGTGTATACAGATTTATATGTGAGCATTTGTGGGGGTTTTTTTGTTTTGTTTTGTTTTTGTCCAGAAGGATGTACCAATGTTCACTGAGGTTGCAAGAAGAGAAGTATTTCTACTTCCATTTTAGAACTGAGGCACCTTAAGTTTAAAAAAAATTAATAAATTTCCACCAAAATCACATAGCTGATAAAGGACACAGTACTCAAATCAGGTCTTCTGAGCCAGCACTCTATATCCTGGCACCTAGTTGTCCCCCATTTAACAACTTTCAGGGAACCTGGTAAGCCAATGACAACTTCAAAAAAAAATTTCCTGAGGAGGGACAGACTGGGAGTTTAGGGTTAGCAAATGCAAACTATTAAATATAGAATGAATAAACAACAAGATCCTACTGTATAGCACAGGGAACTCTATTCAATATCCTCTGATAAACCATAATGGACAAAAAAAAAAATATGTGTGTGTATATATATAAATGAATCACTTTGCTGTACAGTAGACATTAACATAATATTATAAATCAACTATACATACATACATACACACACACACACACACATACATAGGGCTTCCCTAATGGCTGAGATGGTAAAGAATCCACCTGCAATGTAGGAGACCTGGGTTCAATACCCGGGCCAGGAAGATTTCCTGGAGAAGGAAATGGCAACCCACTCCAGTATTCTTGCCCGGAGAATTCCATGGACAGAGGAGCCTGGTGGGCCACAGTCCATGGGGTCACAAAGTGTCAGACAAGACTGAGTGACTAATGCTGAATTTCACTTTTTCACTTTCATGTGTGTGTGTGTGTATACATATGTATACACACACACACACACATAATTTCAACCCCCCACCTTTCTCTCCCTGGACTGTTCTTCCTCATTTGGAAGGTAAAGGGTTGAAAGAGAAAAAACTAACAGGCAAGGATTTCTTGGAGGAAAACATTTTCTACACAGATCTATGCCCCTGAAAATGCTAAGAACAGAACACACATCAGTAGAATTGAAAAAAAAAAAAGACAAATTTGCCAGCTAAACCTGATAGATGAAAGCTTTCTGGAACCTAAATGGCAATAAAGTCAGTAAAGTCCACAGAAACTGGTGGTAATCACTACCATACCAGCCACAAGGGCAAAAACCAAAAACTCTAAAAACATAACTCATAGCATTGACCTAAGGACAGTTCTAGCCTCTAAGAAACCAGAAAAACATTCCAAGAAACTTCTGGTTCGTCCTTACAGAAATTCCAAATTTCATTCTGCACCTAAAATGAGAGGGACCCCTCCAAGAAAGGAATGTATCATGCATACCTGCTAGCCGAAACATCAGTGAACACAAGGGGCAGCAGTCAATATTTAAACAAACTTGCATGAAATCACACTAGGATTTATGTACTGGAAAAGCTCCAAATGCATTGCTAAGTTTTTAAATTTCAGGTAACTGCACTTGAAAATATGATAGTGCAACTAGGGAGAACAGAACAATTTATCTTCCTTCAATACTAACTTGGAATAAAGGTAGTACCTGAAAATCTAAAAATTCTGATCATTTTTTCTAGAGAAGCATCAGTGACATAAGATTAAAATTACTTACATAAGTTTTATCCTTGGATATACAGATTGAATACAATAAATGTATATCAGCCCGGGTCTCCCACATTGCAGGCAGACGCTTTACCATCTGAGCCACCAGGGAAGCCCATAATAATAGTCTACATATAACTAAAGTTCATATAAAGTTTCATCGATTAGAAAGTAAATGGATATTAGAACATTTTTGCCGCTGGCCTTATTTAAACAAGAGCTAATTAAAAAATAAAAACTCTCTGGACAATCAAAGGTCACCTTGAAAACAGGTTTTGGCCCAATTTTACATACATAACTGCTGAGAAATCTAACAATGTTAAATGAAATATTAATAAAAGCCATTACAGAGTAAAAGGTTCATTGTATTAAATAATCAAATTAGACTATGTAACCCTATCAAAAGTAAAGAGACATTTTTGCCCTCTCATGGCAAATGTTAAAATTCTAGAAATATGTCAAATGCTTAGGAAATACACAATTTTTAGAAGAGAATATTTAAAAGAACATAATCAGTATAGCTTAAGCTCACACATCTGTAACCATTTACTCAGAAACTGAGGACCATCAGGAAAGAATCAGATGCCATGTGATGTTTTTCCTTTACCAGAGTATGATAAGATGGGCTAAGGTCAGGTCAGCAAGACCCTGCTGTTTCTCTATATTAAACCAGCATTTAATGACCAAAGAAAGAAAGAAAGTCAGCACAGTAGCCTCTGATTATTAAGAGTCGTTTGCTGTATCCAGGATTTCTCCTCTAATTTGCCTCACATATCTTCTAGGAGCACATAGCACACAAAAAGTGAAAAAGTGAAAGTGTCTGAATCTTTGTGATCCTATGGACTGTAGCCCCCCAGGCTCCTCTGTCCATGGAATTCTCCAGGCAGGAATACTGGAGTGGGTTGCCATTCCCTTCTCGAGGGGATCTTCCAGACCCAGGGATTGAACCCGGGTCTCCTGCATTGCAGGCAGATTCTTCACCAACTTGGCGACTGAACAACAACAAGCACACAAAGGAAAACAAAAAACATTTGGGGAGAGGGCAGTTGGGGTTAAGGACGTCAAGTTCAGCTGACACGTTCATCTGCTGACACCGATGATTTCACTTAAACTAGAAAGTGTTTATGCTTCCCCTGTTATAGTAAAAGCTAGGTAAAAGTTCGGTCTGATACCTCAAGAAACATATTCAAGAGAACAAAAACATTAACTTCCCTGCTTCTCAATTTAAGCCAAGCCAGAAAAAATATACAAATTGTCAGCCTACGAGTATCACAGGAGGCTGAAGAAATGAGAGACTGAGAAAGGAAATGAGGTGGAGTGTAAGGGAATGTAGTTTGGACAACTCCTCATCCCCAGAGAATACAAGGCTTGTAAATGAGTACAAAGAATAAAAAGAGCAATAAAATTGCCATTCCCATGACAAGTAACTTTCATTTTCAACACAAATTTGAAGGAATATGTTTATGAATAGGTGAAACTCGTTCAGTCATGTCCGACTCTTTTCAACCCCAGGGACTGCATACAGTCCATGGAATTCTCAAAGCAAGAATACTAGAGCGGGTAGCCTTTTCCTTCTCCAGGGGATCTTCCCAAGCCAGGGGTGGAACTGAGGTCTCCCACACTGCAGATGGATTCTTTACCAGCTGAGCCCAAAGGAAGCCCAAGAATACTGTAGTGGATTGCCTATCCCTTCTCTAGAGGATCTTCCCGACCTAGGAATCGAACTGGGATCTCCTGCATTGCAGGTGGATTCTTTATCAACTGAGCTATCAGGGAAGCCCTTATGGATACCAATGTCCTATTAAAAAGCTGTGATCAAACATGCCAGTTTCTTTCACTAGGCTTTTTTGATAAACACACATTTCATCCTTAGTCTATGTCATACACCCCAGTAAAGTCTAGAGACTTCTGGCTTTCTGAGCCATTATTCAAATAGGCCAAGGCAAGGTCAAGAATCTAACCTTGTTTCTAATTTTTAGGATCTGTCCTTCTACTGCCCTCTTAGAGCCCCCACAGAGCCTCTAGAAAGGACCAGTACCCCAAGCAGTATCAAGAGTGACTGTGGGCAAGTTATCCTCCTCCATACCTGTTAATAAAATGTCACTCAAAGTTAATAGGCTTATGATGGGACAGGAACAGCTAGATTCCTACAATAAAGTAGCCTCTATCATGCGTGCTCAGCTGTATCCAACACTTTGCCATCCCCTGGACTGTGGCCTGCCAGGATCCTCTGTCCATGGGATTCTCCAGGAAAGAATACCGAAGTCAGTTGGCATTTCCTCCTCCAGAGGATCTTCCCAATCAAACCCTAGTCTCCTGCATCTCCTGCATTGGCTGCAGATTCTTTACCACTCTGCCACATGGAAAGCCCAGCCTATACCTTACCTTCTCCATTTATTCTGGAACACTAAATATTTGTCCCACCACTAGAAGGAGCAATATTAGTTCAGTTCAGTCCCTCAGTCGTGTCCAACTCTTTGTGACCCCATGGACTGCAGCACGCCAGGCTTCCCTGTCCATCACCAACTACCGGAGCCTACTCAAACTCATGTCCATAGAGCTGGTGATGCCATCCAACGTCTCATCCTCTGTCATCCCCTTCTCTTCCTGCCTTCAATCTTTCCCAGCATCAGGGTCTTTTTAAATGAGTCAGTTCTTCACATCAGGTGGCCAAAGTACTGGAGTTTCAGCTTCACCATCAGTCCTTCCAATGAATATTCAGGACTGATCTCCTTTAGGATGGACTAGTTGGATCTCCTTGCAGTCCAAGGGACTCTCAAGAGTCTTCTCCAATACCACAGTTCAAAAGCATCAATTCTTCAGTGCTCAGCTTTCTTTATAGTCCAACTCTCACATCCATACATGACTACTGGAAAAACCATAGCCTTGACTAGATGGACCTTTGTGGGCAAAGTAATGTCTCTGCTTTTTAATATGCTGTCTAGGGTGGTCATAGTTCTTCTTCCAAGGAGCAAGCGTCTTTTAATATCATGGCTGCAGTCACTATCTGCAGTGATTTTCAAGCCCAAAAAAATAAAGTCTCTCACTGTTTCCACTGCTTCCCAATCTATTTCCCATGAAGTGATGGGACCAGATGCCATGATCTTAGTTTTCTGAATGTTGAGTTTTAAGCCAGCTTTTTCACTCTCCTCTTTCACTTTGATCAAGAGGCTCTTTAGTTCTTCTTCGCTTTCTGCCATAAGAGTGGTGGTGTCATCAGCGAGGTTATTGATATTTCTCCCGGCAATCTTGACTCCAGCTTGCGCTTCATCCAGCCCAGCATTTCTCATGATGTACTCTGCATATAAGTTAAATAAGGGTGACAATATACAGCCTTGATGTATTCCTTTCCCAATTTAGAACCAGTCTGTTGTTCCATGTCCATTTCTAATTGTTGCTTCTTGACCTGCATACAGATTTCTCAGGAGGCAGGTCAGGTGGTCTGGTATTCCCATCTCTCTAAGAATTTTCCAGTTTGTTGTGATCCACACAGTCAAAGGCTTTGGTGTAGTCAATAAAGCTGAAGTAGATGTTTTTCTGGAACTCTCTTGCTTTTTCCATGATCCAACGGATATTGGCAATTTGATCTCTGGTTCCTCTGCCTTTTCTAAAACCAGCTTGAACATCTGGAAGTTCACAGTTCATGTACTGTTGAAGCCTGGCTTGGAGAATGTTGAGCATTCCTTTGCTAACATGTGAGATGAGTGCAATTGTGCAGTAGTTTGAGCATTCCTTGGCATTGCCTTTCTTTGGGATTGGAATGAAAACAGACCTTTTCTAGTCCTGTGGCCACTGCTGAGTTTTCCAAATTTGCTGGTATATTGAGTGCAGCACTTTAACAGCATAAGAGGAGCAACATATTTTACCACCAAACAATGAGAGTGTTTAACAATGACAGTAAGATTACTTTACTGGGTCTCTGATACAAAAAAGAATGGAAAAGAAAATGATAGTGGCAACAGAGAAGGAAAATAAGAAGAAAGTAACACATAGAGAGTAATAGCTACTACCAATTGCCTCAGCACTACTTAGAAATATAAGTTCATTCATTCATTCAACAAGTATGCCTACCACACAGCACACACCAAGCCTGCCTTCAAAATCTAACAGATCTTCAAACCAAAAAAGAATATCCAGCTTGGTGATAGTAAAGAAGAATCATTACTCCAATTAAAAGCAAAATACAAAGAAAGCCTAAATCAAGAGACTGAGTGTGAGAAATCGAGACCTAGAAGCTAATATTTACAGCAAATTCCAAAGGAGTGTATCTTTTGAATAAGCAATAGGTCCACAGATAGTTAGCTTTACTATGTCCATTGAAAAAATCCTTCAATGTTGACATCATAAAAATAACTCTCTAAACTTGAACTAAAACTTATCTAATAACTGAAACAAAATTCATAAGTTACATTTTTAATAAGGGCCAAAATGCTGAAACCAGACTACAATTAACTTTCATACTTGTACCCACAGGACCATGTCAGGGAATGAAACCTGCGAGGTCTGGTTAAATGAAGACAACCAAAAACCAAGAAATTGGAACTATAAAGAAAAAATACTTGAGGTTCACCAAAGAAACGCACTTTAAGCCACCATGACTCAGCATTTAATGAATTCTGTTGTTGCTATTGAACATTTCTTAAGACTCAAGTGCCCTAAGTACCCAGAATTGGCCTCTCTTAATCATAGGCAATCCTGGACACAATTCCTCAGATAAAGGAGATTTCAAGGAACCCTCTACAGTGATAGAAATTTAAGTATGCATGGAAATAGCAGACCAAGAAAACGTAATAGTCTTTGCAACGGAAAGAGTAAGTGAACAATAGGAAAACGCTAACCAAGATAAGAAAACTTAACCAAGTCGATACAACTATTCTTACATAATATTAAGAAGTCCATATTTTAGTAAAAAGTCTACATTTAAAAAAGAAAATGTTTCTTACCTGAGACAGAGTAGACACACAGTTTTCTCGAATGCAACACAGCCAAATGAAGCATCTCAGTACCTCTGAAAAATGGTGCAAGTTTTAAAAGTTTAAATACTAGCTTCAGATGTAACCCCAAAAAATGACAAAATGATTTTTAAAAGAGATTATAATCATAACGTATCATGAGTGAACTAAATAATTCACTGGATAACACTCAAAACCGAAAAATAAATTTAACAACAAAACAGCCAGTTTGACAATCCCAGAGGCCCAAGAACTCTGCCTCAAGGAGTTGCCTTCAGGTTGAAGCCAAAGGAGTCTCCCAGAAAGAGCCATATCAGAGGCCCCTTAATGAGTGCTCTCCCACAATAAAGCCATGGGACTTCCCTGGCAGTCCAGTGGTTAAGACGCCACACTTGCACTGTGGACGGCCCAGGTTGGATCCCTGGTTGCAAAAAAAAAAAAGAGAAAGAGAGAGACCCAAGCTTTGGTCCTGGCTTGCAGGCTAATTAACCTATGACCTTGGGCAAGAAACTTACACTCTCTAAGCCTGTTTCCCCTTTTGGAAAATAAGAGCTTTCAATTAAATGAAATAAAAATCATGTGAAAGTAAAGTATAAAGCACCAGAGAAAGCTAATCATCACTGGGAAATGGCATATATCACATCCATATCTGAAATTTTACTAAAGGTATTGAAAATGTTTTGGTTTGGTCTTATCTTCCTGTTATCTCATTGTTCACTGAACTCAGGATAGGCAAGACGCCAGCGGAGAAGCTGGAAGAAGATGCAAGGAGCTGTAGAAACTACAGATATTCTTTATTTACTGGGGCAAGGCAGACATGCTTTAATCTCTGACACAGCAAAATCATGATAACTACAAAACTCAACTCCATGGGACTGGACTCAACTTGACAGCTCTAAGAGCGTTTCAGGTGGTGCTTATACAGACCACACCACGATGCGCATGCTTAGCGCCACAAATGATCTCAGCTGTCCTGAGTGAGGAGTGGGCGAGAGAGCCTGACCATCGTCACCTGGCCAATTGCTCTTCCCCTACAGGTCTCAAGTGTCAGCACTACACTTAGCCCCTATCAAGTGGTTTCCAGAGACATGGCACAGTCGGTCTAGAAATCCTAAATTCCAAGTCTTCAAGAGTCAAGTCAGAGGATGTAAGTGAATAAAGGGAGTAAATGGCTGTGATCAACTGGAGACTAGGGCCAGTCTAAAGGTGACAGCAAGCAGCTACTCAGTTCTGGGCTTGTGGCCAGATCTCCACATTTTTTTCAGGAAAAGCCAAAGGCAGGGATTTTATGTGAAAATTCCTCATTCTTAAACATTGGCAATTCTTTTAAACATAAAACTAATCTGCAAGCAGGCCTCTGATGTCTGACCTCTGAAACAGACTCTGTTCTAAACTTAAAGGACTATAATTGAAGTCTGAAGACTTGGATTGGGGTCTTGACTCTGCACTTCGGTATTTCCGTGATCATTTAATCTTTTAGAGTGTGAGTTTCTCATTCATAAAATAAGAATTATATTCGATAATACCTGTAAATATACACAGCTATCATATAATCAAGATTGTCTTCAAAAATCTTTATATGTACCCTGAACACTCAACTTTTCCTCATGCACAGGAAAAGAACATGTTGTCATGGAAAAACAGTAAAGAACAGAGTCAGACAGACTTGGGTCGGAATCCTGGCTGTGTGACTGAAAGCTCTGAGCTCTAACTAGTTACCTTATCTCTAAATGCAGGTCACATCTTATACATCAGATTAATGAGACAGTACTAGTCAGTAAATAGTAGGACAGTATCCACTCATCAATGTTACCCTCCTCCCTTCTAAAAAATGATCACATAGATGTAAACCATATTACTATATAGAATGATTTCTGACAGCATTCCACTTTTTTAAAACATGCAAAGGTAAAAATGCTTTTTAGAGACAAGAACTTCTTTGTCTCCTTACTTTATAAATCCATCATGCTTGTATGTGCTAGGTTCACAAGGGGCACCTAATCATTATCTGCTTTTAGATGGAGTAGATATTTACCAGCCATGTCAGTAATAAACTCCTGACTCAGTCTGTCACAGTGCATAAAGGTCCCATCTCATCTCCCAGCCTAGAGCATCCATGAAGCAGCTTCCCATTAGAATGAAACATATTACTAAAAAAGTTAATAATGCTCAGGAGCAGTTGTTCAGGTTTTTCTAGCAGGAATCAGGACCCTGAACAAGTACAACCTGGGGCCAATAAATGATGATGACCAATTGGGAGTGAGCCAAAGTCCAGAGCTCAGGGCACTCCCTGACTTAAGAAGGCAAAGACAGCTCAAAAAGAGAAGGGAAAACAAGACCACCTCTGTCTACATAAAATTTCATAGTAGATACTTTTATAAATGATTAAGAAATATAGGTTTAATTTTAAGAAAATTCATGTATGAAAATAAGATAAAATCACCAATATCATCAGTAAATAAAAAAAGACATATTACACAAAATGCAAAATAATTAATAGTCTTCTAAAATAGGTTTAAAAATAAAGTACTTTGAATCAAAGACTTCCTTTGTGGGTTAAGCTGACTTCTTTTAAAAAACTAAGGATCTCTCTACACCAAATAAGAAATACATTTTAAAGACTCAAAGTTATGCACCAAATCACATAGCTACTATGATGTCTAATTTTTTTAAACAAATTTATATAACCTAGAAAATTGGTGCTTTAAGTAAGTACATACTTTCTGTTTCTTTATTTGATTATTTTCCAAAGGCTTATCTCCTTTCCTTCAAGCTTCTGACACATCAGGCATCTTAGGTCTGTTACACTTAAAAAAAAGACTCCTAAATTTTCCTGTCCTAAATGTACAGGTTTCCATATTAAACAATGTTCAGTACATGACAATATACAGGAAATATATTTAATTCATAGTCTTTTTTTTTAAGAATGCACAAAAATGATACATAAGGGACTGACATACTCCAAGTAGTAAGACAAAACACTCGAATTAGTGGACTGTACTTACGAAACAAACTTTCCTACTTCCACTTGCAATATTGGATCTCGTAGATGCACTTCTAGAAGCAAATCCTCAGCTTGAGCTCCATCTCCTGTTTTTACAGGATGAGGATTAAAGATTCTTAGGTAGCCCATAAAGCTGCCCACAATAATTTTATCTGTAAAAAGGTGTTTTTAAAGATATAGGAAAAAACATTAGTCACAAAAATTTTTGAAAATAGAATTTCTAATGTCTAAAAGAAGAATCTAAAAATTATGCTCAACATCACTCATTATCAGAGAAATGCAAATCAAAACCATAATGAGGTACCGTCTCACACCAGTCAGAATGGCTGCTATCCAAAAATCAACAAACAATAAATGCTGGAGAGGGTGTGGAGAAAAGGGAACACTCTTACACTGTTGGTGGGAATGCAAACTAGTACAGCCACTATGGAGAACAGTGTGGAGATTCCTTAAAAAACTGGAAATAGAACTGCCTCATGACCCAGCAATCCCACTGCTGGGCATACACACTGAGGAAACCAGAAGTGAAAGAGACACGTGTACCCCAATTTTCATTGCAGCACTGTTTATAATAGCCAGGACATGGAAGCAACCTACATGTCCATCAGCAGACGAATGGATAAGAAAGCTATGGTACATATACACACGGAATATTACTCAGCCATTAAGAAGAATACATTTGAATCAGTTCTAATGAGGTGGATGAAACTGGAGCCTATTATACAGAGTGAAGTAAGTCAGAAAGAAAAACATCAATACAGTATACTAACGCACATATATATGGAATTTAGAAAGATGGTAACGATAACCCTATATACGAGACAGCAAAAGAGACACAGATGTATAGAACAGTCCATTGGACTCTGTAGGAGAAGGCGAGTGTGGGATAATCTGAGAGAATAGCATTGAAACGTGTATATTATCATATATGAAACAGATCGCCAGTCCAGGTTCGATGCATGAGGCAGGGTGCTCAGGGCTGGTGCACTGGGATGACCCTGAGGGATGGGATGGGGAGAGATGTGGGAGGGGGGTTCAGGATAGGGGACACATGTACATCCATGGCTGATTCATGTCAATGTATGGAAAAAACCATTACAATATTATAAAGTAATTAACCTCCAATTAAAATAAATAAATTTTTTAAAAGAAATAAGACAATAAAAAAAGTCTAAAAATTAAAAGAATCCAGCTTTGTTTCATATACAAAGACCAATCTGCCAACAGAATATATAATTAAAGTGAACTAAATAGCTTTACATCACCAATATTCAAATATACTAATGTACTACACTTTTCTTAAGCCTTGATTTGTTTTCAGTAGCCATAATTCAGCACAAAGTAAGCCCTTTTAATAAAGGACTAGTATCAGGTTGTAAACTGATTTCATCATAGAGTGTCAACTCTACACCTGATTTTGGCTGTCAAAACACTGCATTAAAAATTATTCCAAGGCCTCACTAGACAGAGTGCTCTGATTTATAATATCTAGTCTCGGGTACAAAAGGGGAGAATGATAAGATAAGTATTATGGGTTGAACTATGTCCCTCAAAAAGATATGTTGAAGTCCTAACCCCTAGTAACTGATTTTATTTGGAAATAAGATCTTTACAGATGAACCCAAGTTACAATGAGGTCACACTTGAGTAAGTATGTGGTAGGACTCAATTGGAGAAGGAAATGGCAACCCACTCCAGTGTTCTTGCCTGGAGAATCCCAGGGACAGCACAGCCTGATGGGCTGCTGTCTATGGGGTTGCACAGAGTCAGACACGACTGAAGCGACTTAGCAGTAGCAGCAGCAGGACTCAATTAGTATCCTTATAAGAAGAGAAAACAAGGAAAGGATGGGGAGGAGAATGTCACATGAAGATACAAGGACAAGCAAGAAGATGATCATGTGACCACAGAGGCACGGATTGGAGTGATAATTCACAAGCCAAAGAATTATCGGAAACTGAAAGAGGCAAAGAAGGATCCTAGAGGCTTCAGAGATAGCATGGTCCTGCAGACACCTTGATTTTGGACTTCTAGACTCCAGACTGTGACAGAATAAATTTCTGTTGTTTTATTCCAGTCAATTTGTGGTACTTTGTTACGGCAATCCTAGGAAACTAATATTTTGGGTTGTTTTAAATCCCCAGATTAGTAGGGTACATTGACTTTTTTTCTATATACTGAAAAGAAGGAATTCTACACACTTTATTATTGAGAGCTTATTATGTGCCAGGCAATGGTCTAAGTAGCTTACATATATTAATACTAGCTCATTACCCTCATAATAATCCTCTGAGAGAGGTACTATCCTAGTAATTTCAATCATGAATAGAGATACATATGTCATTAAGAACCTGGTGCTACTATTTCACAATAGCTAAGATATGGAAGCAACCTAAATATCCATCGACAGATGAATGGATAAAGAAGATGGGGTAAATATACATAGTGGAATGCTGTGCTGTGCTGTGCCAAGTTGCTTCAGTCATGTCTGACTCTTTGCGACCCTATGGACTGTGGGGCACCAGGCTCTTCTGTCCATGTGATTCTCCAGGCAAGAATACTGAAGTGGGTTGTCATGCCCTTCTCCAGGGGATCTTCCCGACCGAGGGATCGAATCCATGTCTCTTATGTCTCCTGCCAGTGCAGGAGACATTGGCAGGTTCTTTATGCCTAGTGCCAGCCACCTAGGAAGCCCAGTGGAATACTACTCAGCCATAAAAAAGAATGAAATAATGCCATTTGCAGCAATATGAATGGACCTAGATATCACCATCCTAAGTGAAGTAAGTCGAAAGAGAAAGACAAATATCATATGATTATCATTTATATGGAATCTAAAATACAACAGAAATGAACTTATTTATAAAACAAACAGACCCATATGCATAGAGAACAGATTTGTGGTTGCCAAGGGGGAAGAGGGATGGGGAAGGGATGAATTGGGAGTTTAGGACTAGCAGATGCAAATGATTATATACAAAATGGATAAACAAGAAGGTCCTACTCTACAGCATAGAGAACTATATTCAATATCCTGTGATAACCACAATGGAAAAGAATATGAAGAAATATATATACACACATATATATAACTGAATCAGAGTGTCACATAGCACAAATTAACACAATACTGTAAATCAACTATAGTTCAATTAAAAAAAAAAAGAATCTGGTTCTACGTGATCTGATGGCAGCCTCAGAGGTTTACAAACTCTCTTGAGACATACTGGTTCCTGACTCTGACTAAGGCTTGGCCAAATGAACTCTCTACATTCGAGAGAGCTATGTCACTCTCCTTCCAATCTCTCTTTTGTTTGCATTTATCATAATCGTTTCCTGTCACTTGTAGAAAAAAAAAATGTTAACTGATATACAAAATTAGCACCAAGGAATAAACAATAGACACCAATTCCTTCAGGGATATTTAGAAATTCATTCTTGAGGTGAGTTGGGGCACAAAGCATTAAAACTCCTGTTCATAATTTATATGGAGTTAAACAGCATCATACACAGTGACAGAACAGCTAATCAAGTTAACACCTCCAAGCATCTGGAACACTGTGCCCACTGCAGGTAACACTCTAGTGAACTGAACAGCTGCTGCCAAATGAACAGGAAGGAGCAATGCCAAACCATATGTAAGATGGCGTTTTCTAAGGGCACTGGATAATTTAAAGTAAGAGAATGATAGGTTTTGACCAAAATTCTCATCTCAGGGTCAAACTAAGGGTCTTTGGGAGTCTGAGGAAACAATTTCTTACCTCATTTCACAGGGGGCTTAACCCCTAAGAATCTAGTTCAGGGATTAACACTAGAGGTTTTAAATTACAGTAACAAATGAGTTCACAGTCTCTCCAGGTTTCTTACATAAAAGTAAAGACAGTGATCAGAAAGAGTGGGGTTCACCTTCAACTGCCCCACCCTCAGGGGTAAGAGGAAGTCAGGATGGCCAAGCCCAGATGGTGACAACTTTAACCCCTAGAATTACAACGTGTATGTATAATTATTAAAATAGTGGGATTATCATAGTAACCAGATCTCAGGTAACAGTCTAACTATCACAGATTTCAAGCTATAATTAACACAAGATCCCCAGGAATGGAACAAACAGGCAACTCACTAAGGCCTTTATTTCCCCAATGATTTCTCTCTTTTTATTACTGAGTATTATTTAATTGTAACAATGCATTAAGTGTGTTTATCAAATTAAGGCCTTTTTTGAAGTCTATAACCAAAAATATTCCAGGTCTATGAAAAAAAGGACTAATTCAAGCCACAATATCAGACAGTCATGGCATTGCACCAAACCCCATTGTTGCTGTTCATTCACTCAGTCGGTCTGACTCTTTGCAACCCCATGGACTACAATATGCCAGGCTTCCCTGTCCTTCACTATCTCCCGGAGTTCACTCAAACTCATGTCCATTGAGTTGATAATACCATACTTAAGTCAATTTACAGCCTTGGAGTCACTTGAACCCCATACTTAAGTCAATTTACAGCCTTGGAGTCACCTGAACAAAGACAGGGCTGTGTATAGACTGCCGTAGCAGAGTCTGTCTGCAATGCAGGAGATCCAGGTTCAATCCCTGAGTCAGAAATATCCCCTGGAGAAGGGAATGGCAACCCACTCCAGTATTCTTGCCTGGATTCTCCATGGACAGAGGAGCCTGGCAGGCTACAGTCCAAGAGGTCACAAAGAGTCAGATACAACTGTGTGACTAACACAATTACAACACCACACATGCCTAATATAGTTTCCTCAGATTCTTCCCTGTCGAACCAGTAGTCATTCATTCAAATGTACTTAACAAAGGTAAATACCCAACCTTTATGAGAACACTGAATATTGGCTCTAAATTACTACTAATTCTGGAAGCCCAGGAAGATATTGTTGCTGCCAATCATGGAGATTCATAATTATAATAAATTAACTTTCTAACTTATTTTACCCCAGTGGGGAAGCAAAGCCAATCTATGATTTCTCACTCAGTAACTGAGAGCCTAAAGGGAATATATTTCTGTAGAAAACTATGGAATAACCATTTGGTTCCCTAAGGTGTACAGTAAGGGATATTATAGTAAAAGGGCTATATAGAAGCCAGTGGAACTCCATCTCTCCAACAGGGAGAAAATCAAAATCAATACCATTTCTAAGCCTGATTTGAGATGGTCTCCTAAAATTTGATTCCAAAAAACTTAACTGTATATATGTGATAATTCCTATCAAAGAATTTTGGTTTAATAACTAAATTTGCTGATAAAAAAATCTAATTAATGGGTTTGAAAGAGTTAAGGGACTTCCCAGATTGGCACTAGTGGTAAAGAACCCATATGACAATGCAGGAGACATAAAAGACGCAGGTTTGATCCCTGGGTTGGGAAGATCCCCTGGAGGAGGGCATGGCAACCCACTCCAGTATTCTTGCCTGGAGAATCCCATGGACAGGGGAGCTGGCAGGCTACAGTCCATAGGGTCTCAAAGAGTCAGATACAACTGAAGTGACTTAGCACTGAAGCACTGAAGCATAGAATTAAGGTTGATCAGTACAACTTAAAGGGCAACTCTAGATTCTTCTGTTATTCACAAACTGTTTTTTCTTGGAGCCAACTAATACATCCCAATCTTAGTAATGCCTTTTCTCCTTTACAATACACGGAGACCAACAGGAACAGCTTGCTTTCACTTAATAGGAGCAAGAGTATACATTTACAAGTATGACCACAATCCAATCCGCAGGACCCAGGACTGCCACATCCTCTCATAAGGGCTGCTGCTGCTAAGTCGCTTCGGTTGTGTCCGATTCTGTGAAACCCCATAGACGGCAGCCCACCAGGCTCCCCTGTCCCTGGGACTCTCCAGGCAAGAACACTGGAATGGGTAGCCATTTCCTTCTCCAATGCATGAAAATGAAAAGTGAAAGCGAAGCCACTCAATCGTGTCTGACTCGCAGCAACCCCAGGGCTTCAGCCTACCAGACTCCTCCATCCATGGGATTTTCCAGGCAAGAGTACTGGAGTGGGTTGCCATTGCCTCTACTCAAAAGGGCTGAATGGGGCTGAAAGAAATATGAGTGAAAGCCAGGGACCCCATGGGCCCTTCCCTGTACTGTCTGGATCAGTCATAAATGAAGCTACTATAATCCTCTTCAGGCAAGCACCAGTGTTCTAGATCCTTCAGGAATGAAGACCTAGGCCACAAAACAATTTCAAGACTCTAATACTATTCTTTCACTCTCTGATCACCTCCAAGAAAGTAGGGATCAACTGGCACTACTGTCTCAATTCCCAACCTAACCTGCAACAGGTGACCAGTTGCAAAACAGAAGGATGTAGCTCCCAACATGACTTCTTCAAGTTGCCATACAATTTTTCCTGCTCCTTCATCTTAATTTTTAAGTTTTTCTTTCTCTTCTTTTCCTCGACTATTAGTATTATGTATATATTAAACTGTGAACACAAATTGTATGTACCAATTATTCTAGAGGCAGTAGAATATCAGAACATAAATACTGGAATGACAAATGAAAGGGATAACACCCAGAGAGCCTAGTCTTGAAGAGCCAGGGCTCTCTGAAAGTGCCTCTGAAGCAGTAGGTGCACAGTTATCTTTCATTGCAGATGGGTAAGAATATGTGTGTGTGCAGTTGTACAAGGGACAGTTGCCCCACGTTAGGTATAAATGCTGAGAAGCTAAAAGTGATAAATGTAAGAACTATTTTTTAGTCTGCCTTATGTTTGTGTTTAACTCTGATTCTTGTAATAAACACACCCTCCAGGCCATAGGTTAGCATGTAATCTAAGCTGAACCATTCAGATTCTCTCAGGATGAAGGGATCCTTAATTTTCTCTCAATCTCCTCTCAGGACTGAAGAATCCTTCTGTGAATCAAGTCAACTTCATCCAAAGCAATTTCAAGGTGCTAGCTAATACTATTCATTCACTCTCTGATCACCTCTAAGAAAGTAGGGATCGACTGGCACTACTGTCTCAATTCCCAACCTAACCTGCAAACTTCTCTTCATCTATGTCCATTCTTACCTTCTTGCCTTCTGTCACAGAGGAAAAAAGTTTCACACAAGCTTAAAGATAGCCCTTCCATCTGCACACCTCATCCCATCTCCTACTGTCTACTCTAGATCCCTTCTCTAGGAGAACGAATCTCATTCCTCTATGCTACACGTTCAGTTTTTCCCATTTCTCTTTTACCCTACATGGTCACCAATGATCATTCTCCCTCTTCCTTTCACAGCTGTTTCTTTAAAGGGCCATAAACACTCAGCCTTTCCCACCTCTCACTCCTTAACTCTCTGAAAATCTAGGTTTTGTTACCACTATGCCCATTTAGAAAACAAAGATCATGGCATCTGGTCCCATCACCTCATTGGAAATAGATGGGGAAACAGTGGAAACAGTGTCAGACTTTATTTTTTGGGGCTCCAAAATCACTGCAGATGGTGACTGCAGCCATGAAATTAAAAGACGCTTACTCCTTGGAAGGAAAGTTATGACCAACCTAGATAGCATATTCAAAAGCAGAGACATTACTTTGCCAACAAAGGTCTGTCTAGTCAAGGCTATGGTTTTTCCTGTGGTTATGTATGGATGTGAGAGTTGGACTGTGAAGAAGGCTGAGTGCCGAAGAATTGATGCTTTTGAACTGTGGTGTTGGAGAAGACTCTTGAGAGTCCCTTGGACTGCAAGGAGATCCAACCAGTCCATTCTGAAGGAGATCAGCCCTGGGATTTCTTTGGAAGGACTGATGCTAAAGCTGAAACTCCAGTACTTTGGCCACCTCGTGCGAAGAGTTGACTCATTGGAAAAGACTCTGATGCTGGGAGGGATTGGGGGCAGGAGGAGAAGGGGACACAGAGGATGAGATGGCTGGATGGCATCACTGACTCAATGGACGTAAGTCTGAGTGAACTCTGGGAGTTGGTGATGGACAGGGAGGCTTGGCGTGCTGTGATTCATGGGGTCGCGAAAAGTCGGACACGACTGAGCGACTGAACTGAACTGAACTGATGCCCATTCATCCACCCTTACCAAGGACACTAATGAACCACTAGCTGCAAAACAATGTGGAAACGTATCAGTCTTTATGTCACTAAATCTCGCCTTCCAGGTGCCAGCCCAGTTGGCTCTCCTGCCTCTCTGACTGCCCAGGCAGAATCTATTATTGACTACCTTTCCCAAAGCTCCTCCCTGATTGTTCATTTTCTCCAAGTCATGGTCCTAAGGTTCCGTCCCTCTTGTTCCATCTTATCTCTGCATTTTTACCCTTCCCAGGGCTTCAAATACAATCATTCTGCTCATTCACTTCAAATACATACATTCTGCTCACTCCCAAATCTCTACTTCAGTTCTGCCAACCAGACGCTTCTATTTCAAACAGAACATGCTCAAAACTGCTCTCACTAAACTTCCACGTAAGGTCAACAGTAATAATTGTTAAACTTTAGTGTGCCACCATTCAACTTTGGAGCTTGTCAAAATGTAGATACCTAAGCCACTATCCAATCCATCTACCCTCCAGAGAATATGATCTTTGAGGATCCTGTACACGTGGGACAGAAAATCTTCATACACAATAATCCCTTCAGAATATTATGATGTAGGTGGTCCAGGCTTTGAGAAATAATGATCAGTGTTTTTTTTGTTTGTTTGTTTTTTTCCTGTATGGAACACACAGAGAGAGAATGATTTCTCTATAGCATGCTCGGGAAAACAGAGGAAGCTGCTCATAGCTGGATGCAAATTAGGGGGACGCAGCATTTCAGCATACTGGTAACCCACTAGTGGCACCCCACCGGGAAGCTCTAATAAAAATAAGAAGTGAGCACCATGTTATTCAGATAACCAGTAAGTACAGTTTACAACCAAGTTGAGCTTTAAATAGTTTAGGCAGAGGTGGGTATGAAACTGTTTCTCTCTGGTAGGTATTTTTGTGGTATGACTCTTCTAGGCTGCCAAATTATAGGGGAATTACACATTTCAACAAACACTTGAGCAAAAGGCAGGGTTGATAATCATTAAAGAACCACTCAGGACATCCTCCAAATAGAAGACATTCACAGCTCCTATCAGTAGGAAGGCAGGGCCCAGATCTTCCTTAGATACAATGAAGTAGGCACTCAGAACAGCTTAGTGACTTCCACTCTTCATTGCTTATATCGTTTTCCCCTTTCACTGTACAACCCAAATTCTACTATTTTCATTGTAGGCAAGAGAAAGAAAATAAAGAGAAATGTAAAGGGGCAATATTTATATAAAATAAACAGAAGAAAAGTATTATAAGTTTTCTTTTTAAGAGGTCAGTGACTATATAGTCAGTAACTATCTTAATTACAAAAAAAAAAAAAAGCTCATGGCTATAAATCATTTAAACCAAATATAAATTTCAAATAGCAATAATACAGACCTTAAATGTTTTAAAGACCACTTGATATATGAACATGCTGCTGCTGCTACTACTGCTGCTGCCAAGTCAATTCAGTCGTGTCCAACTCTATGCGACCCCATAGACGGTAGCCCACCAGGCTCCCCCATCCCTGGGATTCTCCAGGCAAGAACACTGGAGTGGGTTGCCGTTTCCTTCTCCAATGCAGGAAAGTGAAAAGTGAAAGTGAAGTCGCTCAGTCATGTCTGACTCTTAGCAACCCCATGGACTGCAGCCTACCAGGCTCCTCTGTCCATGGGATTTTCCAGGCAAGAGTACTAGAGTGGGGTGCCATTGCCTTCTCCAATGAACATGCAAAGAGGAGCAAATAATATAAGAATAAAATATAATATTGTTTCTAGTATCAAAATATAAAAATGAAAGCAATGATTTAAGAATTGTTTTCTACAAAGAGAGAGATTAACATAATTTGTCCATTCTGGTTAACAGCTTTTAGATTCAATTTTAAATCATTTTTCTTGCAAATAATTTCTACAAAAGAAAAATTTTCAAAACTAAAAATGTTTTGCCAGTTCTACCCTACAACACCTGAATTTGCAACAAATAAAAATAAAGTAAATGATAGTCTATAATATTTTTCTGAGTTCCAGCAAATATGACAGAATCAACACAGACCAAAAAAATACAAACAACAAAACACAAGTAATAACTACATTTATCAGCCTGTTACCTAAATATTACTTATAAGGCAAATGATCTTAAAAACTGGGTCACTTTGTTTCAAAAAAAAAAAAACTGGGACATAATCATGACAGTTCACCTAAGTTCTGTAAAGTATACATTTTTTTTTAAAGTCATTTTTATTTCATCCCTATAACATGCTTTGTTCCAACATGCTTGGTCATAAGTTTTTACCTTGTCCATTTCCAGTATTGTCAACATCAGCCAAACACAAACAGCCTTGATCAAATTCTTCTTTATCTCCCAGAACAGTAGACCACCAATCACGGGCTTTAAATAAAGACATTTTCGTTCACTCTAAAAAGAAAGCATTTGTTTATAATCAAAAGTGCAAGTCACAACAGGATTTATGAATTGATTAACCCCTACAGCATACAGAACAAACTAAACTTAGACCACTTTGAGAAAAAATATTGTATTTAACTCTAATTTTTTGATATTTTGTGGACATACGCGAAACCACAACTCCAAATGAGTGGAAACATTAGTCAAATATTTTGCCATGCCACTGGAAAGTGAAGCTGAGAAATTATATATTTATGTTTCGTCAATTCTCTCCTCTGGGACATTTAGCAGACAACTGCACAAAGTAACATATTCTTTGAAGGATCAAGATCCAAATTCTACCAGTACTAGTCAGCACATAATTCAGCACTAGTCAGCACATAATTCCTAATTATGTGCTAATTAAAACACCTAATTTCCCTTCAGTTTGGTCATCAGAAAGACTGTAGCATCTCCTGTCACAATGAGTTGCTAAGAAGAGCAAATGAGATCAAATGCATCAATGACTAATACCGGAAGGGGTACATTCAGATCAGATCAGATCGGTCGCTCAGTCGTGTTCAACTCTTTGCGACCCCATGAATCACAGCACGCCAGGAAGCTTTCACTCTCTTTCCCCTAACTGTAGAAAGGAAGATGGAAGAGGAAATTCACACCAAAAAAACAACTAGGAAATGTGGGCTGTAGGTCTACTTATAGCACTAATTACCTGTGTGTCCTCAGGCAACTCACGTAACCCCTTTGCACTTTGATTCCTCATCTAAAATGAGGATACACCAGCCATACCACTGGGCTATGGATGTGGTGGATGTGAAAGCACACTGGACCTTTTAAATTACAGTACAAACCACATAGGGGGTTTCCCAGGTGGATCAGATGGTAAACAACCTGCCCGCAATGCAGGAGATCCAGGTTCAATCCCTGGGTATGGAAGATCCCCTGGAAAAGGGAATGGCAACCCACTGCAGTATTCTTGCCTAGAGAATTCCATGGTCAGAGAAGCCTGACAGGCTATATAGTCCATGGGGTCACAAAGAGTCAGACATGACTGAGTGACTAACACTTTTTAGGGCTTCCCTGGTGGCTCAGACAGTAAAAAATCCACTTGCAGTGTGGGAGACCTGGGTTCAATTCCTGGGTTGGGAAGATCTCCTAGAGGAGGGCATGGCAACCCACTCCAGTATTCTTGCCTGGAGAATCACCATGGACAGAGGAGCCTGGCAGGCTACAGTCTACGGGGTCACAAAGAGTCAGACATGACTGAGAAACTAGGCACACACATCACATACCCACCCCGGGATTCTATGAGAATTTATTTAGCTTCCTTCAAGATACACTGATTTAAATGATAGTTAGGATAAGCAGTCAACTCTTTTCATTCAAAGAAGCTCTGTTCTATAAGGTGGCAGCAACCATTGAATTTGCAAACACTGAACCATTGCTTCCAGAGGAAATAGAGGGTTAGAGTCATACCAGCTTCTATTCACAGCATTTTCAGCAACCAATCAATACATAATTTTGTTTCTTGTGTGTTTCTGTTTAAAGATAGTTTTTTTATATACTGCTGGTTCATTAACATTGATCTCAATGACCAACCACGCTACAACTCATATTTGAAGAAAACTTATCTACTATATGTATTTTCTCCATAGAGTCCATCACAGCCTTCTTGCACTTAGAAACATTAGAGAGTACGTTAGCACTACTCTGGGGGACAATTTTAAATAGCAATATCACACACACACATACACAAAACCCAAACCACAGAGTTGGAATAAGTAGACTACGTAGGCACTAAGTAGACTACAAAAAAAAGGGAGAGCGGAGACAACACAAGAAGGCAGAGAGTTGCTGTGTTGGACATCAGCTGGGAATATCCATATCAAGTGACTCAGATTTTTTCCCACTCTGCCCACAGCCATGAATGACACCAAAAGCACTATGAATATTGATTTGGGATTACAAAAAATTTTGGTGAGCAGAAAAACTCACAAATACAGAATATGCAAATAATGAGGATTGCCATACTTTTTTAAAAAGGTAGATCAATCTGCTTCTTTCAGTAGGCCTTCCACACAGGTTAAACACAGAAATCAAGATTACTTGTATTCATAGAGTTGGCTAAGAAATTAGCTGACCATAATATGGTGGTAAAAAGTACAGCCTCCGGAGGCAGTTGATGTGAGTTTGAATCCCTGCTCTACCATATACTAACCAGGCAAACAGATGCAGGTTACTAAAAGTTACTGAATCTCTCTATACTTTGGCTTCCTCATTTGTTAATACAAAATAAAGGTAAGAACGGTATGTGAGGACTGAATAAAAGCACAGTAGAGTCAGCCTACAAAATAGGAGCAAGTATCTGCAAATCATGTATCTGAAAAGAGCCACGATACACAATACATAAAGAACTGGTAAAGTTCAACAACAACAACAAAATTTAAATGGGCAAAGGAGTTAAGGAGACATTTATCTAAATAAGATAGACAAATGGACAACAAGTACATGAAACAACGCTCAACATCACTAATCGTTAGAGATATGCAAGTCAAAACCACAATGAGATACTACCTCACATCCATTAGGATGGCTATTAACAAAAATAATAAGTGTTAGCAATGATGTAATCAAACCCTTGTGCACTGCTGGTAATAATATAAAATGATGCTGCCACTGTGGAAACAGTCTGGTGTTTTCTCAAAAAATTAAAAATTTAAATTACCATTTGATCCAGCAATTCCACTTATGGGAATTCATTTGGCTGTATTAGCCAAATGAACTGAAAGCAGTTTCTCGAAGAGATATTTGTACAACCATGTTCATGGCTCAGTGGTAAAGAATTCACCTGCAATGCAGGAGACCTAAGAGATGCAGGTTCAATCCCTGGATAGGGAAGATCCCCTGGAGGAGGGCATGGCAACCCACTCCAGTATTCTTGTCTGGAGAATCCCATGGACAGAGGAGCCTGGTGGGCTACAGTCCATAGGGTCACAAGAGTTGGATATGACTGAAGCATCTAAGCACGTACACATACATATGCTTATAGCAGCATTATTCACAAGAGCCAAAGGTAGAAACAAACCACCTGTCCATTGGCAAATAAGTGGATAATCAAAATTTAGTATATACATACAATGGAATCTGTTTGGTGGAGCAGTACTCTATTTTGTTGAAGTATAGTTGATTTACAATGTTGTGTCAGTTTCTGGTGTATAGCAAAGTGATTCAGTTGTGTGTGTGCATATATATATACATACTTACATATATATAGTTTCCATTATGGTTTAGTACAGGATATTGAATATAGTTCCCTGTGCTATACAGTAGGACCTTGTTGTTTATCTATCTTATATATAGTAGTATGTATCTGCTAATCTCAGCTTCCTAGTTTATCTTTACCCCCGCCTCCCCTTTCCCTTTAGTAACCATAAGTTTGTTTTCTATGTCTGTGAAGTCTGTTTCTGTTTCATAAGTAAGTTTATTGTGTCATATTTTAGACTCCATATATAAGTGCTATCATATTTGCCTTTCTCTGACATTTCATTTAGTATGATAATCTCTAGGTTCATACATGTTGCTTCAGATGGCATTATTTCATTCTTTTTATGACTGAGTAGTATTCCACTGTGAGAGAGACAGAGAGTGAGTGTGTGTGTGTGTGTGTATGTGTGTACCCTACTTCTTCTGTATTCATTCATCTATTGATGGACATTTAGGTTCCTTCCGTACCTTTTGTGTGTGTCTGTGCTCAGTCTCGTCCTACTCTTTGTGACCTCTTCTTTGAGACGTCATAGACTGTACCCCTCAAGGTTCCTCTTTCCATGGAATTCTCCAGGCAAGTATATTGGGGTGGGTTGCCATTCCCTTCTCCAGGGGATCTTCCGGACCCAGGGATTGAACCCAGGTCCCCAGGATTGCAGGAGGATTCTTAACCATCTGAGGGAAGCCCAGAAGTCTTAAGAGGTTGCTTTTTCCTTTACTTCATTATTTTTTTATTGAAGTATATGTGAGTTCCAATATTAAATAAGTTTCAGGTGTATAGCACAGTGATCCAGTATTTTTATAGATTATATTCCACTAAGAGTTATTACAAAGGGATTTCCCTGGTGGTCCAATGGTTAAGACTCTATGCTTCCCAGTGCAGAAGGCATGAGTTTGATCCCTGTTATGGAACTAAGATTCCACATGCTATGAGCACAACCAAAAAAAAAAATGTTTTTACAATATAATGACTATAATTCCCTGTGCTGTACAACTTATCCCTGTTGCTTATCTACCTTTTTAACTTTTTATTGGATTATAGTTGATTTACAAAAAGGTTGCATTTTAAATAATTTCATTTCTGCAACATTTTCAAAATTACAAAATTAAGCTGATGGAGAACAGATCAGTGGTTATCAAGGTTAAGAGAGGGTATGACTTTAAAGGATTAATGCAAAGGAATTTCTTTGAGGTGATGAAAAAGTTCTAGAACCAGACTTTGGTGGTGGTTCCATGGCATAAATTTTATTTCTTAGAGCAGTATTCCTACAAAAAAAAAAAAAAGTGTATGTAATATAAAACACGGTGAGATTGAAATAAGATCTGTAATTTAGCTATAGTACTAAATAGAGTATAGTTGCTGTTGTTCAGTCGCCCAGTCATGTCTGACTCTTTGCGACCCCATGGACTGCAGCACACCAGGCGTCCCTGTCCCTCCCCATCTCCCAAAGTTTGCCCATTGCATTGGTGATGCCAGCCAGCCATCTCATCTTCTGATGCCCTCTTCTCCTTCTGTCCTCAATCTTTCCCAGCATCAAGGACTTTCCAGTGAGTCAGCCATTTGCATCAGATGACCAAAATACTGGAGTTTCAGCTTCAATATCAGTCCTTCAAATAAGCATTCAGGGTTGATCTCCCTTAAGATTGACTGGTTTGATCTCCCTGCTGTCCAAGGAACTCTCAGGAGTTCCTTGGACAAAGGTGTCAATTCTTCAGCACCCTGCCTTCTTTACGGTCCAGCTCTCACAACCATACGTGACCACTGGGAAAATCATAGCCTTGACTATACGGACGTTTGCTGGCAGAGTAATGTTTCTGCTTTTCAACACACTGTCTAGGTTTTTCATAGCTTTCCTCCCAAAAAGCAAACGTCTTCTGATTTCATGGTTGCAGTCACCATCCACAGTGATTTGAGAGCCCAAGAAGAGGAAATCTGTCACTACTTCCACCTTTTCCCCTTCTATTTGCCATGAAGTAATGGAGCCAGATGCCATTATCTTAGTTTTTTTTTTTTAAATTTAGTTTTAAGCTGGCTCTTTCACTCTCCTCCTTCACCCTCATCGAGAGGCTCTTTACTTCCTCTTCACTTTCTGCCATTAGAGTGATATCATTCACCTATCTGAGGTTGTTGCTGTTTCTCCCACCTATCTTGATTCTAGCTTGTAACTCATCCAGCCGGGTATTTCTCATGATGTGCTCAGCATATAGGTTAAACAAACCGGGTGACAGCAGATGGCCCTGTCGTACTCCTTTTTCAATCTTGAACCAATTAGTTGTTCCATGCAGGGTTCTAATTGTTGACTCTTGACCCGCATACAGGTTTATCAGGAAACAGGTAAGATGCTCTGGTATTCTCATCTCTTTAAGAGCTTTCTTCAGTTTATTATGATCCACACAGTTGAAGGCTTTGGCATAGTCAATTAAACAGAGGTAGGTGTTTTACTGGACTTTCCTAGCTTTCTCTATGATCCACTGAATGTTGGCAATTTGATTTCTGGTTCCGCTTCCTTTTCTAAACCCAGGTTGGACATCTGGAAGTTCTTGGTTCACATAATGCTGAAGCATAGCATGCAAGATTTTAAGCATGACCTTACTAGCATGGGAAATGAGTGCAACTGTCCAATTATTAGCACATTCTTTAGTACTACTCTTCTTGGGAATTGGGATGAGGATTGACCTTTTCCAGTCCTGTGGCCACTGCTGGGTCTTCCAGATTTGCTGACATATTGAATGCAACACCTTGATGACATCATCCTTTAGGGTTTTGAATAGTTCTACTAGAATTCCATCGCATCCACTAACTTTATTAACAGCAATGCTTCCTAAGGTCCACTTGACTTTGCTCTCCAGAATGTCTGACTCTGGGTGAGTGACCACACCATCATAGTAATCCAGTTCATTAACATCTTTTTTGTACAGTTCTTCTATGTATTCTTTCCATCTCTTCTTGATCTCTTCAATAATCAGGGGAAAGACTAGAGAGTTCTTCAGGAAAATTGGAGCTATCAAGGGAACATTTTGCCCAAAGATGGGCACAATAAAAGGACAGAAACAATGGGGACCTAGTAGACACTGGAGAGATCAAGAAGAGATGGAAAGAATACACAGAAGAACTGTACAAAAAAGATCTTAATGAACAGGATTACTGTGATGGTCGTGGGTGGCTCTACATGGCATGGCTCAATATTTATTGTACTAATGTCAATTTAATGGCTTTGATAATTGTACTTTATCACTGGGAAACCACTATTTTTGCAGCTTCTATGTGATCGTAAAATCCTTTCAAAGTGACAACTTTAAAGAAACAACGGGGTAGGGGAGAAAGAAAATTCCATGTAAGGCCCTCTCTTTATGTTAAAAAAGAAAGCAGTCAGGTAAAGGCAAGGTGTTGATGAAAATTAAGGAAAAATACCTAGCAGGTAAGTAAACTTAAGTTTTAACATGTGGGAGAGTTTCTGAAAAACCATCTGTATCACCTGTTATTAATAATGGCACTATGTAAAACCATACAGATTTCCAGATGACTAAACTTCAAATCTCGTAGCAAATATTCAAAACCATAATAAACACTTCTATTATACTTTTATTGAATTTTTTAATTTGAGAGGGATGTAACATATTTAATAAATGCCATATATTTCCATTACATACTTGAGATACATTGGAAAATTGTAACACATCATACCATTGGACTGCCACAATAAAGACACATCATTCTCTTGCAGCCCAGGGCAGAATATGACCCCAATTCAACACCATTCAATGATTCACTAGGAGGTCTCACAACACTCAGCATATAGTCATCATCATGGCTATGATATATTACTTAAAAGGACAAAAAGCATAATCAGGAAGGGTGAAAACTATATGTACCTGTAGTTTTAATATAAACACACATGACTTCATCAGATGAAAATACCTATTATGTGAACATGGCCTTAAAAACCTTTGTTAGTGAACAAATGTTTTTAAGCTTGCTAGAATAAAGGTGAGTGGGGGGAGGAATCTCCAATATGAAAAACTAACTCTCCAACACTGTGTGTAAACGGAACTGTTCTAAATCAAGCAGTAATTTCTCATGGACTTCTATCATAAAATTGAATATCTATACTGATTAACAAAATACAACTGGCAACATTTAGTTCCTTCCTGTTTCTCCTGCTCTATCAATTTCTCCTTAGACATCTACCACTTCATTAGCTTCTGAAAGTCCTCCTTTTCTAGATTATTTAGCTTTGCTACCCCAAGTGTAGTCCCTGGACTAGCAGGTCAGCAACACCCAAGAGCTTGTGAAAACTGAGAATCCCAACTCCACCCCAAACAACATCCCCAAGTGATTCACATGCACCTTAAAGTTTGAAAACCACTAGTTGAACTGATACCTGATACCCTAAGCGGATGTTTTCTTATAGCAATGCTCTACTTCTCTTCATTTTTCCTGTGTCCCCTGCCACTAGTCATCTTTCCAAAGTTGAGGGAAAAAGACTCACTTTTAAAATCAAGAGCCTCCACAGCTAGAAGGTACTTATCAATCAGCTAGTCTTCTCATTCTATAGGTATATGACTCCCCTAAGTTCAGTTCAGTTCAGTCGCTCAGTCATGTCCGACTCTTTGCGACCTCATGGACCAGAGCACACCAGGTCTCCCTGTCCATCACCAACTCCCAGAGTTTACCCAACTCATGTCCACTGAGTCAGTGATGCCATGAGACTATCTAATCCTCTGTCGTCCCCTTCTCCTTCAGCGTTCACTCTTTCCCAGCATCACAGTCTTTTCAAATGAGTCAGCTCTTCGTATCAGGTGGCCAAAATATTGGAGTTTCAGCTCCAACATCAGTCCTTCCAATGAACACCCAGGACTGATCTCCTTTAGGATGGACTGGTTGGATCTCCTTGCAGTCCAAGGGACTCTCAAGAGTCTTCTCCAACACCACAGTTCAAAAGCATCAATTCTTCGGTGCTCAGCTTTCTTTATAGTTCAACTCTCACATCCATACATGACCACTGGAAAAACCATAGCCTTGACTAGACGGACCTTTGTTGGCAAAGTAATGTCTTTGCTTTTGAATATTCTGTCTAGGTTGGTCATAACTTTCCTTCCAAGGATTAAGCGTCTTTTAATTTTATGGCTGCAGTCACCATCTGCAGTGATTTTGGAGTCCTCACAAATAAAGTCTGACACTGTTTCCATTGTTTCCCCATCTATTTGCCATGAAGTGATAAGACTGGATGACATGATCTTTGTTTTCTGAATGTTGAGCTTTAAGCTAACTTCTTCACTCTCCTTTTTCACTTTCATCAAGAGGCTCTTTAGTTCTTCTTCACTTTCTGCCATAAAAGTGGTATCATCTGCATATCTAAGATTATTGATATTTCTCCTGGCAATCTTGATTCCAGCTTGTGCTTCATCCAGCCCAGTCTTTCACATGATGCACTCTGCATATATGGAGAAGGCAATGGCACCCCGCTCCAGTACTCTTGCCTGGAAAATCCCATGGACAGAGGAGCCCGGTAGGCTGCAGTCCATGGGGTCGCTAAAAGTCGGACACGACTGAGTGACTTCACTTTCACTTTTCACTTTCGTGCTTTGGAGAAGGAAATGGCGGCCCACTGCAGTATTCTTGCCTGGAGAATCCCAGGGACAGGGGAGCCTGGTGGGCTGCCATCTATGGGGTCGCATAGAGTCGGACACGACTGAAGCAACTTAGCAGCAGTAGCAGCACTCTGCATATAAGTTAAATAATCAGGGTGACAATATACAACCTTGACGTACTCCTTTTCTATCTGGAACCAGTCTGTTGTTCCATGTCCAGTTCTAACTGTTGCTTCCTGACCTGCATACAGGTTTCTCAAGAGGCAGGTCAGGTAGTCTGGTATTCCCCTCTTTCAGAATTTTCCACGGTTTGTTGTGATCCACATAGTCAAAGGCTTTGGCATAGTCAATAAAGCAGAAATATATGTTTTTCTGGAACTCTCTTGCTTTTTCCATGATCCAGTGGATGTTGGCAATTTGATCTCTGGTTCCTCTGCCTTTTCTAAAACCAGCTTGAATATCTGGAAGTTCACGGTTCATGTATTGCTGAAACCTGGCTTGGAGAATTTTGAGCATTACTTTACTAGCGTGTGAGATGAGTGCAATTTGTGTGGTAGTGTGAGCATTCTTTGGCATTGCCTTTCTTTGGGATTGGAATGAAAACTGACCTTTTCCAGTCCTTTGGCCACTGCTGAGTTTTCCAAATTTGCTGGCATATTGAGTGCAGCACTTTCACAGCATCATCTTCTAGGATTTGAAATAGCTCCACTGGAATTCCATCACCTCCACTAGCTTTGTTTGTAGTTATGCTTCCTAAGGCCCACTTGACTTCACATTCCAGGATGTCTGGCTCTAGGTGAGTGATCACACCATCGTGATTATCTGCGTCATGAAGATCTTTTTTGTACAGTTCTTCTGTGTATTCTTGCCACCTCTTCTTAATATCTTCTGCTTCTGTTAGGTCCATACCTTTTCTGTCCTTTATTGAGCCCATCTTTGCATGAAATGTTCCCTTGGTATCTCTACTTTTCCTGAAGAGATCTCTAGTCTTCCCCATTCTGTTGTTTTCCTCTATTTCTTTGCACTGATCACTGAGGAAGTCTTTCTTATCTCCCCTTGCTATTCTTTGGAACTCTGAATTCAAATGGGTATATCTTTCCTTTTCTCCTTTGCTTTTCGCATCTCTTCTTTTCACAGCTACTTGTAAGGCCTCCTCAGACAGCCGTTTTGCTTTTTTGCATTTCTTTTCCATGGGGATGGTCTTGATCCCTGTCTAAATTACAGACCTAATGGCAGAAGCATTTCTGCATACCCTCTCCAGGTCTCTAGACTTGTTAGGCTGTCACTGCCTTCAATTTAATATCTGAAATACTGAAAAAGCATGGGTCAGTAGAAAGGTTTTTTGTTGTTGTTGTTTTGCTTTGTTGTAATTTAAAAAAGGGGGGGGATGCTATTTTTAAACCTAGGTCCAACAAATAGCTCTTCTTCACAAGACCACAGCTACTTCATTTCAGACCAACTTACCTTCATAACAGGGCAAAACATAAGTTAATACAAAGCAAGCATACAGTCTGTCATGTCTGACTCTCTGTGACCCCATGGACTGTAGCCCACCAGGCTCCTCTGTCCATGGGATTTTCCAGGCAAGAATACTGGAGTGGGTTGTCATTTCCTTCTCCAGGGGATCTCCCCCACCCATGGATCAAACCCACGTCTCCTGCTTTCCAGTCGTATTCTTTAACACTGTGCCACCTGGGAAGCCCTAATATATAGCAGAACTGCATGAATTACATTACATCACAATTCTCACACTGGTTTGCCCATGACCCAGGTGTTATCATTTACCATTGTGGACAATCAACTGCTGAATAAGGTCTAACATCTTTAAAAATTAATGAACAATAGGAAAACTAACAATTTAAACTGATGGCCAGTAGCGTGTCTCCCAGTGCCTCTCTTTTCAATTTCAAAGGCAGAAGCAGAGAACAGTGCACTACCCACTCCCAAAAAATTAAGAATACACAAACCCTCATTTGTGCTAAATTTGTACATCGTTAATTTCCTTTTCTCAAAAAACTGGTGTTTTACTTAGGCTGCAGGATAAAAGATTTCAAAGGGGAGTTCCTTTCCACTTTGGCTTCATAGATTGGACAGCAAGTCTGAACAACCTAAGGTTGCTAGATATCCTGCTTATCTGCAACAACAACAACAAAAAAGCTTAATCTCTTGGCTTGAAAAATAAAACACACCTACAAAAAAATTCTCTTTGCACATATCAGCTGTGTTCTAATAACCTTATACATAATCATTTTTATTGCTCGCTCACTCAGTCATTTCAGTTGTGTCTGACTCTGGAACCTTATGGACTGTAACCCGCCAGGCTCCTCTGTCCATGGGGATTCTCTAGGCAAGAATACTGGAGTGGGTTGCCATGACCTCCTCCAGGCAATCTTTCTGACTCAGGGATCAAACCCATGTCTCTTTGCATCTCCTCCATTGGCAGGGAGGTTCTTTACCACTAGCACCACCTACTTGCTTTTAAATATAAGTCTTACAGACTCCAGAGCACATTGATATCTAATGGAACTCTGATGAAATCTTGGGATAATATAGGTATTTTTCCCATAACCATATGTTATACAACTTAAAGTTTCAGAGAATTCCACTTTCAGCATGACATGTAAGAAGTTCCATGGGCCCACTTCCCAGTGAAACTCTGAAAATAATTTTTTAAAACAATCATTTAACGTCTCTGGAAGTTGTCCTAGGAGCATACAGCAAATAAAGAAACGCTAAAAATCTAAAACTCTGTAAGAACAGTAAGAGCCTGTAATATTTAAACTAACACTCCCTACTCCATACTCCTAGTTCAGCAAGACAGTACTGCACTGCAGACTGGTACAGCCAAGAACCCTCTCCCCACAGCTCCCAATCAGAAAACCATTTTCCCAGGAGGGGCAGGACATTAGCATTATTTGTCTTGCTGCCACCTATCTGTTGCTGACTACAGAAGAAATTGAAAATCTAAACAGACTTATAAAAAGTAGAAAGACTGAAGTAGTAATCAAAAAACTACCTACAAAAAAAGACAAGGCTCAAAGAAAGAAAGGGAGGAAAGACTAAGCTCAGATGGTAAATTTCACCAAATTGTTTTTAAAAAATTAACACCAATTGTTCACTAATCTCTCCAAAAAATAAAAGAGGAGAGGTCACTTCCCAACTCATTCTATGAAGCTAGTGTTACACTGATAACAAAACTAGACAAATACAAGAAAAGAAAACTATGGACCAGTGTCTCTTACAAATGTGTATGTAAAAATCTTCAACACAACACCAGCAATGTGAATCAAGCAACATATGATTAGAATTAAACACCATGGCCAAGTGTAATTTACCCCCAGGAAAATAACGTTAGTTTAACACCCAAAATTATTTAAGAAAATATACCAAACCAATAAAGTAAAATTAAAAAACACCTGATCTTATAAACAGAGTCAGAAAAAGCATTTGACAAAATCCAAAACTCTTCAATTGTAAAAACTCTTGATGGAAGAAATTTTCACATATGAGATATGGGGAAGTCATTCTGGCTTAAAATATAATTAAATTTAAACTTCACATGAACTAGAGCACCCTGTCGAATAGCCTGTCTTATAACCTGTCAAATATGCATGGTACATCTGCTTTAACCATTAAAGAAAAGAGTGTATTTAAAAATCAAAATGGAGTAAATGTGATTCAAACATCCAAAATGGAGCCAGATGGCCATGGTGGATGTATTTTATTCATGTTACTGCATCACTGAGAACTTAGATTATCTGAACTGTATCAAACTCAACAGCACATGCAGAACTTTTCGAAATATCTGCTAACAGCTACCAGCTGCAACCTTATAATCTCAAAGTCTTTCCTCATAACTATGCAACCATTTCAAACCCCAATAAATCCTTAACAAGCATCCTTCCAAGCTCCAATCCTAATTCTTCACAAACAACTTACATAACTTTTTGGTTATAAAGTTGTAACTTCTTGAATCTGTGTTTCCCAGGCTGTAGCCCTCAGTCTGGCTCAAATAAAGCTTTTCTATTTTTATTATTATTAAGAAATGATGCTAAAGCTGAAACTCCAGTACTTTGGCCACCTCATGTGAAGAGTTGACTCATTGGAAAAGACTCTGATGCTGGGAGGGATTGGGGGCAGGAGGAGAAGGGGATGAGGGGATGAGAAGATGAGACGGCTGGATGGCATCACTGACTCGATGGACGTGAGTCTGAGTGAACTCCAGGAGTTGGTGATGGACAGGGAGGCCTGGCGTGCTGCGATTCATGGGGTCGCAGAGTCGGACACGACTGAGCGACTAAACTGAACTGAACTGAATTGATTCTTATTATAGATCGTTTATTGATTATTAGCACCTATGTTTTCAACATACTAGGATAGAAAGGAACTTCCTCAAACAGAAAGAGAACACTTACATGCAGAACTCATAGCTTATACCATACTTAATGGTGAATGACTGGATGCTTTCTCCCTAATATCAGACACAAGTCTAGGATGTCCTTCTTAACCACTTCATTTGACTGGAGGCCGTAAATTAGCCAATTAAGTAGAAAAAATTAAAGGTTTACAGATTGGAAAGAAAAAAGTGAAACTATCTTTACTTACAGATGACATGATCTTGTATATAGAAAATCCTCAAGAATTCAGTAAAAACAAACAAACAGAAACTATTAGAGCTGATAAACAAGTCAGTAAGGTTGAAGGATACAAGATCAACATACAGAAATCAACTGTATTTCTATGTACTGGCAATGAACAATCCAAAAATAAGAAACTACTGCATTTACAATAGCATCCAAAGAATAAAACACTTGGGAATAAAAGTAACAAAAGACACATAAAATATATACTCTGAAAACTACAAAATATAGTCAAAACAAAAAATATCTAAACAGGAAAACACACCATGTTCATGGTTCTGAAGCCTTAACATTATTAAGATGGCAATACTTCCCTAATTGATCTCCACATTCAATGCAATCCCTACCAGATCTCCACGTCTTCTTTGTACAAATTGACAGGCTTCTGATGAAATTCTTATAGAATTACCAGGGACTCAGATGGTCAAAATAATCTTTTAAAATAAGAAAATTGGAGAATTCATATTTCCCCCATTTCAAAAATTACTGCAAAGCAACAGGAATCAGGACAGTACGGTACTGGCATATGAGTTCAGTTCAGTTCAGTTCAGTCGCTCAGTCGTGTCTGACTCTTTGCGACCCCATGAATTGCAGCATGCCAGGCCTCCCTGTCGATCACCAACTCCGGGAGTTCACTCAAACTCATGTCCATCGCGTCGGTGATGTCATCCAGCCATCTCATCCTCTGTCGTCCCCTTCTCCTCCTGCCCCCAATCCCTCCCAGCATCAGAGTCTTTTCCAATGAGTCAACTCTTCACATGAGGTGGCCAAAGTACTGGAGTTTCAGCTTTAGCATCAGTCCTTCCAATGAACACCCAGGACTGATCTCCTTTAGGATGGACTAGTTGGATCTCCTTGCAGTCCAAAGGACTCTCAAGAGTCTTCTCCAACACCACAGTTTAAAAGCATCAATTCTTCGGCGCTCAGCTTTCTTCACAGTCCAACTCTCACATCCATACATGACCACTGGAAAAACCATAGCCTTGACTAGACGGAGCTTTGTTGGCAAAGTAAGGTCTCTGTTTCTCAATACGCTATCTAGCTTGGTCATAACTTTCCTTCCAATGAGTAAGCGTCATTTAATTTCATGGCTGCAATCACCATCTGCAGTGATTTTGGAGCCCAAAAAAATAAAGTCTGACACGGTTTCCACTGTTTCCCCATCTACTTCCCATGAAGTGATGGGACCGGATGCCATGATCTTCGTTTTCTGAATGTTGAGCTTTAAGCCAACTTTTTCACTCTCCTCTTTCACTTTCATCAAGAGGCTCTTTAGTTCTTCTTCACTTTCTGCCATAAAAGTGGTATCATCTGCATATCTAAGATTATTGATATTTCTCCTGGCAATCTTGATTCCAGCTTGTGCTTCTTCCAGCCCAGCGTTTCTCATGATGTACTCTGCATATAAGTTAAATAAGCAGGGTGACAGTATACAGCCTTGCTGTACTCCTTTTCCTATTTGGAACCAGTCTGTTGTTTCACGTCCAGTTCTAACTGTTGCTTCCTGACCTGCATACAGGTTTCTCAAGAGGCAGGTCAGGTGGTCTGGTATTCCCATCTCTTGAAGAATTTTCCACAGTTTATTGTGATCCACATAGTCAAAGGCTTTGGCATAGTCAATAAAGCTGAAGTAGATGTTTTTCTGGAACTCTCTTGCTTTTTCCATGATCCAGTGGATGTTGGCAATTTGATCTCTGGTTCCTCTGCCTTTTCTAAAACCAGCTTGAACATCTGGAAGTTCATGGCTCATGTATTGCTGAAGCCTGGCTTGGAGAATTTTGAGCATTACTTTACTAGCATGTGAGATGAGTGCAATTGTGTGGTAGTGTGAGCATTCTTTGGCACTGCCTTTCTTTGCGATTGCAATGAAAACTGACCTTTTCCAGTCCTGTGGCCACTGCTGAGTTTTTCAAATTTGAGGGCATATTGAGTGCAGCACTTTCACAGCATCATCTTCTAGGATTTGAAATAGCTCCACTGGAATTCCACCACCTCCACTAGCTTTGTTCATAGTGATGCTTTCTAAGGCCCACTTGACTTCACATTCCAGGATGTCTGGCTCTAGGTGAGTGATCACATCATCATGATTATCTTGGTAGTGAAGATCTTTTTTGTACAGTTCTTCTGTGTATTCTTGCCACCTCTTCTTAATATCTTCTGCTTCTGTTAGGCCCATACGATTTCTGTCCTTTAGCGAGCCCATCTTTGCATGGAACGTTCCCTTGGTATCTCTAATTTTCCTGAAGAGATCTCTAGTCTTTCCCATTCTGTTGTTTTCCTCTATTTCTTTGCACTGATCACTGAGGAAGGCTTTCTCATCTCTCCCTGAGATTCTTTGGAACTCTGCATTCAGATGCTTGTATCTTTCCTTTTCTCCTTTGCTTTTCGCTTCTCTTCTTTTCACAGCTATTTGTAAGACGTCCCCCAATAGCCATTTTACTTTTTTGCATTTCTTTTCCATGGGGATGGTCTTAATCCATCTCCTGTACAACGTCACAAACCTCCGTCCATAATTCATCAGGCACTCTATCAGATCGAGTCCCTTAAATCTATTTCTCATTTCCACTGTATAATCATAAGAGATTTGATTTAGGTCATACCTGAATGGTCTAGTGGTTTTCCCTACTTTCTTCAATTTAAGCCTGAAATTGGCAATAAGGAGTTCATGATCTGAGCCACAGTCAGCTCCCAGTCTTGTTTTTCCTGACTGTATAGAGCTTCTCCATCTTTGGCTGCAAAGAATATAATCAATCTGATTTCGGTGTTGACCATCTGGTGACGTCCATGTGTAGAGTCTTCTCTTGTGTTGTCAGAAGAGGGTGTTTGCTATGACCAGTGTGTTCTCTTGGCAAAACTCTATTAGCCTTTGCCCTGCTTCATTCCGTATTCCAAGGCCAAATTTGCCTGTTACTCCAGGTGTTTCTTGACTTCCTACTTTTGCATTCCATTCCCCTATAATGAAAAGGACATCTTTTTGGGGTGTTAGTTCTAAAAGGTCTTGTAGGTCTTCATAGAACCATTCAACTTTAGCTTCTTCAGCGTTACTGGTTGGGGCACAGATTGGATTACTGTGATATTGAATGGTTTGCCTTGGAAACGAACAGAGATCATTCTGTCATTTTTAAGATCGCATCCAAGTACTATATTTCGGACTCTTTTGTTGACCATGATGGCTACTCCATTTCTTCTAAGGGATTCCTGCCCACAGTAGTATATATAATGGTCATCTGAGTTAATTTCACCCATTCCACTCCATTTCAGTTTGCTGATTCCTAGAATGTTGACATTCACTCTTGCCATCTCTTGTTTGACCACTTCCAATTTGCCTTGATTCATGGACCTGACATTCCAGGTTCCTATGCAATATTGCTCTTTACAGCATCGGACCTTGCTTCTATCACCAGTCACATCCACAACTGGGTATTGTTTTTGCTTTGGCTCCATCCCTTCATTCTTTCTGGAGTTATTCCTCCACTGATCTCCAGCAGCAATTTGGGCACCTACCAACCGGGGGAGTTCCTGTTTCAGTATTCTATCATTTTGCCTTTTCATACTGTTCATGGGGTCTCAAGGCAAGAATACTGAAGTGGTTTGCCATTCCCTTCTCCAGTGGACCATATTCTGTCTATAGCATATGAGTAGACATAGATAAATGAAAAAGAACTGAGAGTTCAGAAATAAACTCATGCTTATAGGAGCCTTACTCATAATACCCAAAAGGTGGAAATGACCCAATTGCCTACCAATTAATGAATATATAAATGCAAAGTAGCATAGCCATTCAGTAGAATATTCGTGATGAAAGGAATGGAGTAACTAATATATGCTGCAACATGGATGAAACTTGAAAACATTACTTCAAGAGAAAGAAGCCAATCACAAAAGACCACATATTATGTGATTCCATTTATATAAAATGTACAGAATACACAAATCCATAGAGACAAAGTAAATTGGTGGTTTCTTAGGTTTGAAGGAGAGGAGAAGACAGGAAAGTTATAAGCACAGGGTACAAGGTTTCTTTCTGAGGTGATAAAAATATTCTAAGATTTACTGTCATGCAACCGATGGTTGCACATATCTGTGAATAGATTTACAAAATTGAATTGTATACATTAAACGGTTTAATTGTATGGCATGTGAATTATATTTCAATAAAGCTGATATTTTTTAAAGAGTATATAGTGATGAACACATGGGGGATTGCTTTACTATTATTTGTGTTTTTGTTTATGTTTAAAATCTCCCATAATAAAAAATAATAAAATAATATTTTACTCTTTTTAATAATTGAGTGCCTTTATTTTTATTTTTCATTTTCTAAAATCAGTTCAATTCAGTTCAGTCGCTCAGTGTTTATTTTTTATTTGGCCGCACTGGGTCTTACTTGTGGCACGTAGGATCTTCAAACTTCATTGTAGCATGTGGGATCTTTACTTGCATCGTGTGAGATCCAGTTCCCTAACCAGGTATCGAACCCAGGCCCCCTGCATTGGGAGCATGGAGTCCTGGTCACTGGATCAAAAGGAAGTCCCAAAGTTTCACCTTTTTTAAATTAGGATACTCCTGTATTTTGGCCACATTTACCACTCTTTCAGAAGAACAATAGGTTGGCAAATTAAATTCAGAAGATTAGCAAAATAAATTCTACCCTTTCTCCTAGAAGGACATCCTACCCCATTGACAGAGAAAAAAATTAACCATAAATTAAAACTCATATAAAATCCTAATTCATTTTCCAAGTTCAAAAACATACAGGTCTTGACTTTAACATATTAAGGTAAGCAGTTGGATGGCAGAGGTCTATTACTGGCAGGAAAGGAAGAAAGGAACAATGGTAATAAGGCATTTTCAGCCATGAAATCTGGCTTTTTTGTTGCAAAAACAAATTTAAAATATTCCAAATAACAAAAGTTTAATATGCATAAGTTGATTTTAATTTTATTTGTCTTCAATAAAAGTAAGAAATAAGAATTTGCATTTTACCCCCTATTCATTCAGTGTTGATTTCCAGCTCCTTAATGATTTTCTGTTTTTTGCCTGTTGTGCTTAGTCACTTAGTTGTGTTCGACTCTTTGCCACCCTTTAGACTGTAGCCCACCAGGCTCCTCTGTCCATGAGATTTTTCAGCCTAGAATTGTTGAATGGGCTGCCATTTTCCTCCTCCAGGGAATATTCCTGACCCAGAGATAGAACCTGCATCTCCTTTGTATCCTGCATTGTAGGCGGATTCTTTACCCATTGAGTTATCAGGGAAGCCCTTTTCTGTTTTTAAATAAATGTAAAATAAAAACCAAATATCAGGTTTTTCATGGCTATCATCTCCCTTCACTAGAAAAGAAAATAATAGCTAACACTTACTAAGCCTTTACCAAGGCCCCAGGTACCATTCTAAGTGCTTTGCAAGTATTCTAATCTTCATAACAAAGCTACTACAAAGTAAACCATAGATACTATTTTATAGGTATTCTTGAACAAAGAGAGGCTAAGAAACCTGCCCAAGCGATCACAACTATCAATAGCAAGAAGTTGGAAGTAACACCCAAAGCCAGACTATCTACTTACAGATAAGTGCAGCCACCTCACAACAATTAAAAAGCTATAACTCTGTTAGCATTAATTCTAATCACTGTGAGTTCAGACTTCAGGAAAGTATCTCCCATATTTAATTAAAATTTTAAAGGATGATTAGAAAACAATAAGTAGAAGGTTTTAACAGATGCATATTATAAATAGCCACAAAAGACTGATTTCTTAGACCTTATTAGAATATTAAATAAGAACTCATCTTTTTATCCCTTAACCTCCAGAAATTCTCTTCCACACTTCTCACTTTTTTTTTGTTTTTAATACTTTTTTTTTGTTTTTAATACTTATATATATGTTATCTCCCACACCTAGTTTACTCAGATTTAGTTTTCATTTAAGACGTGGGTGTTTTAATACCTCATTTGCTTAGTCCTAAAATATGGAAGGATGGCTAGATGAACAGCTGTGGCAATAATAACCCCAAGAATCTTCTGGAAGGAACACGTGGGTGAGATGGCAGAGGCTGAAATTAGGAGGCTAAGACACTGACACTACAGCTTTCCATTTCAGCAGCTTTATTTTCTCCATGTCATGCTAGTGCTGCCTCGAATTTTGGAAAACATTGGTCAGGTCTTCCAGTCCAGGCAAGATAACAAATGCACAGAGTTAGAAGAATGTTGCTTTTGAAGACAATATTATAGACTCAATGCGAGAATTTTAATAAAAGCCACAAAAGATGAAAGATCACAGGAGAAGGAGTTTGACAGACCTCAACTGTATGGCTTTAGACAAGTCCCTCTTCCTCTAGATTCCCAGTTGTTCTGGCAAGATGGGAGAATAAAATAGCCTAACACATGTAACTACTTACACCAATGTCCAATCCATAGGAAGCATTCAACAAATGTCAGAGAAGTGTCAGTAGTAACCTCGAAGTAGTAATAGCAGTAGTGCTGGTGGTGGTTATGGTATGTTCCGAGCAAGACAAAAAAAATTACAAATGTGAATGTGAATGATGGTCCCTCTGGAACGAAGATTTAAACTGAAGTTGAAAAGAATGATAGTAACTTTTCATTAATCAGCAAGAATGCTTTGTGTTTCAATAATTTTTCAGAAATTCCTTATCCTGAGGGATAAGATCTGCTACAAACTTCAAAAGTTGCAAAGCTTTAAAAATTACTATACCCTATTGATACTGGATTTTTTTTGTCCCTTCAAAGAAGGTTTCCATCCAGAAGTCTCACCAAAAACATAAATGTGTGGTTGTAATTTAAGAACAACAATTACTCATAATTATAAAAAATAAAAAATTCCTTAACATTATAACTTGTAAATCATTTGCAGAATTTACAAAGTTTCTTTTATATATTATTCTAAATAATAGTTCAATCTATTCACCAAAAAATCTTCAACAAGTAATCTCTTTACGTATTTGCAGCAAATACGTAAAGAGGTTAGAAAAATCTCTCCCTCTCTGAATACTCAGACTTTCGCTAAGACTCATCCTTTTCCCTCCAGCATCCTCAAATTGTGGATGTCTGTGATATGGTTTCATTTTTAAAGTAAAAGTGAGATGGATGCGGGAGGGCGGGCAGGCAGGAAAGATCCTCAAAATTGGAGTCAATTGCACGGCACTGAACTGGGGAAGAGAGAGAGATCACTTCAGTTCATCTAAACTGCTGTGGTCTGCAGTGTAAAGAGAGAAGGAGAAGGAATAATCCTATTGCAAGAAGGAATTAAGGGCTATTAGTACATGCATTCTACTTCAGTCACAGGCTGGGAACTGCTTTGACCATTTGTTCAGAAGACCTGTTGAAGTGTCACAGGAGAATGCTTGTGCACCATGTGACACTCCTGAATGGAATCTTTAAAAATTCGTATCACCCTTTTTCGACATTCACAGGATCACACACACACACACACTGTTCTGGTTGTTTTCTTTTGAATGCATATTCCATAAGAAACCTGTTATCCTCTATCTCCCCAAACCATTACATGGCATCAGAGAATCAATCTGATCAAAAAAAATATATAAAGCAAAATAAAACACGGAAAGGGCATTCATGAATCCGATGTTTAATTCTAGACATACTTCCTTACCTGATGCTGAATCAGGTGGGTCCTGCCCCACCGTCCTTCGCAGTCTCTACAGATTTCCCTTTAAGAATGTCTGCCAGGGTCCCAGGGCTGGAACGAGGAGCAAGATCGGACGTCGCAGAGAAAAGCAATCCTTACTACTTCTTCTCGTTCTCCTGATCCAACTTATTCCACGACCCAGGCAAAGACAGCGTCTCACCAGGTAGCACCACCAGCTCCACGGAGTTGGAGTGATCCCATCAAGTAGCTCTCCCGCATCCTCTCTCTGTCACCCTCAGAGACGAGCAGGAAAAACGGTATCAGTCCGTGGCAGAGATCAGGCAGGAGAGAACAGAGGGAAGTAATGCTGCTCACAAAGAAGAGGAAATGATGAAGGAGGCAGTGAGTGGGATGTAGCAGAAAAAGGACAGCAGCGGCGGAAGGGACACCTCCCGATTCAAGCCTAACTCCAAGCCATCTTCGCCCTGTTGTCATAGCACTTTACAACGAACGCTACTGCGCAAGTCAGATATCAGAGTCCCAATGCCTTCTGGGGGTTGTAGTCCTGAGTGTCTCCGGAGCGCGGAAGACGGAGAATTTTTCCTGATTGTTGGAATCAGATTTCTACTGGGCGGAGCTGGAGCGAACCATTGCCTACTCCTCATTAGCGGTGAGACAGAATTAATTTGATTCCCGTTTTCTGTCCTCAGACTTGGACGCGGGCTCTAAGGAAACCCGCCTCCCGCCTCTGGCGCGGGCGAAGCCACGCCCCCAATCCAGGCTCAGTCCCCGTCGCCCGTGGGTGGGGCTTTCCACGGAGGCGTGGCTAGGGCGGGGCGGGGCTCGGGCGCGGCGGGGCGCGGCGGGGCAGGGCGAGGCGGGGTTAGGCGGGGTTGGGGCGGGGCTGGGCGGGGCGGAGGGCGGAGTCCCAGTAGGTTTCCGGGCCAGAGCATCCCACCCAGCGACCTCTTCTCTTGAACCGAGAGGCGCCGAAGGTCAGGTCCATGGAAGAAGCAACCTTGGCGAGGGTGAGCTCAAGTGTGTGCGCCCTAATGACTGGGGTGCTGCTGGCCCAGTACATGTTCACCTCAAAAAGGAAGGAATACGTACTGTGCATATTCTGGAACTCCCCAGAATTTTCTGCTCAATAACAACAACCCTGGAAAAACACTACCTGATTTCTTTCCTTGGTTCTCCTCTTCTTGATTCTGTAGACCAACTTCTTCCTGCAACGCGATTACATTTCCTTTGTAAATCACAGCTCCCAAAGCCTGTCATTTTTCTTGACTGTATTTGAATGTCTTAAAAGGCATCATCATATACGTCACTCATTGGCCCAGATAACTTCCATTGTTGCGGAATGCAAGTGTGTGTGCCTTTAGCACAGTGAAACTGAAACTGTTAGTCTTTCAGCCGTATCCAACTCTTTGTGACCCCATGAGCTGTAGCCTGCCAGGATCCTCTGTCCATGGGATTTCCCAGGCAAGAATATTGGAATGGGTTGCCATTTCCTTCTCCAGAGGATCTTTCGGACCCAAGGATTGAACCCGGGTCTCCTGCAGTGCAGGCAGATAGGCCAGACCCAAATGTCAGAACTCAGAGCAGAGAAAGTTTTATTACAAAACCATTCAAGGAGAATGGGTCAAAGGTGCTCAAAAAAAGATAAAATAAAAAACCCTGAACTCCTCGAAATGTTTCAGCAAAAGGCAATTTTAAAGGCAAAGTTGGGGGGAGGTGTCCCAAGGTATGTGATTAGCTCCTATGCAATGGGGACTTGGGCTCATGATAATCAAGTAGTTAATTTCTTCCATTTTGTGGCAGTTTTTAGCATCTGAAAAACTCAGGAAATATCCATGCGATACTATTTTCTGAGTACTTCAAACAGGAGCTTTGGCAGAGGATATGGGGAGAGATCTATCCTGGGAAGGCCCCATAAGGTCATGATCAGTTACACATGAATGGCTAAATCTACGTTCATTCAACAATTCTTATTGGCTTCATTGTTAGAGGAAAAGATCATTTCCAAGTTCCAGGGCATATGTCAGTATCATTTCAGATGTCTATGCATAGCTTCTGTGTGTTTGTATTTTCCTGGATAAATTTGAAGAAGTTCTTCATATTTTGTGGCATTAACGGTTTGAATATTTCCGCAAGTATTTCCCTTATGCTGTTATTTTTACTTCCTCTGCAGTTTCTTCCATTATTTCAAGGCTGAAAAAATTATGTATCACATACAGTTTCAAAGCACAACCTAGCTAAGCACCTAACACTTTTGCATCCTGGTTCTGGAGAAGAAAATGGCAACCCACTCCAGTACTCTTGCCTGGAAAATCCCATGGACAGAGGAGCCTGGTAGGTTACAGTCCATTAGGTCAAAAAGAATGGGACACAACTGAGCGACTTCACTTTCACTTTCCATGACCTACTAGTTGTTTCCTTGTGCAAATCACTGAGCTCTCTGGGCCTCTTTATCACTAAATAAAGATAATACACATGGGTGGTAACAGCACTTGTTATAGTTTTTTAATTAAATGAACTATTATACTATTAAGAGCTTGGTTCAATGACATAAAGAGTGCACAGTATATACTGGCTTTTCATTTCCAGAACCCAAATCTTACCTGAATTCAATATATTACACTGACTATATGACGCATGGATCATCGAAAAAGCAAGAGAGTTCCAGAAAAATATCTACTTCTGCTTAATTGACTACACCAAAGCCTTTGACTGTGTGGATCACAACAAACTGTGGAAAATTCTTAGAGAGATGGGACTACCAGACCACCTTACCTGCATCCTGAAAAATCTGTATGGCACTCAAGAAGCAACAGTTAGAACTGGACATGGAACAACAGACTGGTTCCAAATTGGGAAAGGAGTACATCAAGGCTGTATAGAGTCACCCTGATTATTTAACTTATATGTAGAGTACATCATGAGAAATGCCAGACTGCACAAGCTGGAATCAAGATTGCCAGGAGAAATATCAATAACCTCAGATGTGCAGATGACACCACCCTTATGGCAGAAAGCGAAGAAGAACTAAAGAGCCTCTTGATGAAAGGAGAGTGAAAAAGTTGGCTTAAAACTCAACATTCAGAAAACTAAGATCATGGCATCCGTTCCCATCGCTTCATGGTAAATAGATGGATAAGCAGCGGAAACAGTGGCTGACTATTTTTTTGGGCTCCAGAATCATTGCAGATGGTGATTGCAGCCATGAAATTAAAAGATTCTTGCCCCTTGGAAGAAAAGCTATGACCAATCTAGACAGCATATTGAAAAGCAGAGACATTACTTTGCCAACAAAGGTCCATCTAGTCAAAGCTATGGTTTTTCCCATAGTCATGTATGGATGTGAGAGTTGGACCATGAAGAAGGCTGAGTGCAGAATAATTGATACTTTTGAACTGTGGTGTTGGAGAAGACTCTTGAGAGTCCCTTAGACTGCAAAGAGATCCAACCGGTCTATCCTAATGGAAATCAGTCCTGAATATTCATTGGAAGGACTGATGCTGAAGCTGAAACTGCAATACTTTGGCTATCTGATGCGAAGAACTGACTCATTGGAAAAGACCCTGATGCTGGGAAATATTGAGGGCAAGAGGAGAAGGGGACGACAGAGAATGAGATGAGTGGATGGCATCACTGACTGGATGGACATGAATTTGAGCAAGCTCTGGGAGTTGGTGAAGGACAGAGAAGCCTGGCGTGTGCTGCAGTCCATGGGGTCGCACAGAGCCGGACACGACTGAGCAACTGAACTGAACTGACACATCGCATGGCTCACAAGTTTTGGAAAACTGAAAAATTTCCATGGAAGCCTCGCTTTCTTCAAAAACTGAGTGCATCCTACTAATGGGTAACGAGCAGCTCCTGTGTGCCTAGCCACGGGGAGATACAAAATGGACTTGCACAGGTTTCCTGGCCTCCCGGGTTGGAGATGGCGAAGAAGTTGCCCGACTCCATGAGGGGCCCAGCCACTCCAGAACTGGCCCAACTCCACACGCCGCCGCCAGGGGGCGAGCTCTGGCCTCCGGCACCAGCCAACCTGAAGACAGGGCTCCGATCAACGACTCAAGACCGCGCCGGCCATTCCGCCGTGCAGGGTGCAGCCGGCCGCGGAGAGGGCACCCGGCCGGGCCCGGCGGGACGCGGAGCCGCAGCGGGAGGGGGCGCTGCTGGGCCAGGAGAGCGCGGCGCAGAGGAAGTACCGTCTTCGCCGCGCGGCCGGGCAGCCTCAGCCGCGCCGCGCGGGGCTGCGATGTCGTCCCGGGCCAGGCGCGACGATGCGGGCGCCGGGGGCGCGCGGCGGCCCCGGGACCCCCCGGAGCAGGAGCTGCAGCGGCGCCGGGAGCTGAAGCGGCGGCGGCAGGACGCGCAGCAGCTGCAGCAGCTCAAGCACCTAGAGTCCTTGTGAGTCCGTCACGCCCGTCTCCGTCTCCGACTAATGCTAGGAATGGATCGGGGCCCGGGTCGCGCGGCAGGGTCCGCTCGCGGTCGGCGCTTTAGACGGGATCCTTGGACACCTGGGGGTGGGCCGGTGAGCCCCTCAGACCCCGGCGAGCCGAGAGCCGGTTTTGATCCCGGGCGGCGGGACCCTAGACTCCCAGCGGCTGGCGGGAGGGAGGGAGGCTCCTCCCCCGAGCCTCGTCCGGGACGCGAGCGGTGGCGGCGGGCGCTTCCTCCGCAGGAAGCGGCGGTTTTAGTCCTCGTGCGGCGGCAGCGGTGCTCGGTCAGTATTCGGGGACTAAACCTGCAAGTGCGACTGAGCGCCCTGGTCCTTCCCGCTCTCAGGTCAGGGGGCGCACTGTGAACTGGTTAAAATCCCCGTCCTTTTCATCTTTTGCTATTAATAAGGAAAGAGAAAGCCCAGTCCCGTAATGTTCGTGCGGTGACGAAGAGAAGTAAAGTGGGGTGAGGGCCTGGCTCCTAACTACTCGGGAGGAGCTGTCAGGTAGAAGAGAGCCTAGACTTGTTCTCTCTGGTCCTTAGGATTTTTCACCAGGGATAAGGATGAAAGCTACTAGGAGGCCAGTTCCAGCTCAAAAAGAATTAGGACCTGAGTCAGCGTGGCCTGACTTGGAAGGCAGTGTGCTTCCCAAGCTCCCAAGGGTTGGAGGAGAGTCCAGATGACCACTGAGAGAAGGGTGGGTTGTAAAGGAGATTTAAATATAAGGTGGAAAGTTGGATTAATGACCCTTTCGATTCCCTTCTGTTTTTTCCTTCTATAATCAGCTTTAGAGGTCAAACTTAGATTCTAAGTTTGATGTTCAATAAGTTATTTGACTTATTTGTTACAGGCACTTCTCACTGCCTACCTTCTCATGATTGCTGAGACAATGATGTAAGAAAAGGCCCCCAAAGGGTTAATCCTTCATTACTAACCTCTGGGAGCTTTGACACAAAATGCATGCTTTCTTGGAGCCTGGCCTCCTGTGGCTCTTAAGCTGAATGTCACTTCATTTGAACAACTGGGTATAAACAGAATTAGCCTTTTAGGTATGGTTCAAAGCTTTTTAGATATGGTATCTCCAAAGCAAATTGCTGAAATATTTTCCAGTGGAAAGCTGTGGCATGTCGCAGGTATGGCCTCTTTTAGTAAGAATAATGGAGAGAGAGTGAAATTCGCTCTGTCGTGTCCAACTGTTTGCGACCCCATGGACTGTTCATGGACTTCTCCAGGCCAGAACACTGAAGTGGGTACCTTTTCCCTTCTCCAGGGGATTTTCTCAACCCAGGGTTCAAACCCAGGTCTCCTGCATTACAGGCGGATTCTTTACCATCTGAGCCACCAGGGAAGCCCATAATGGAGGAATAATAGAAATGTGTATAAATTGGGCAGGTGATACAGTCCGTCAGCAGCCATTCATTAGTAACATTAATGCTATGTCTTTAGGGTTTTCTACTTCAAAAACTAAAACATCTCTTTTATCAGGACAGTCCTGCTGCTGCTCAAAAGACAAAACTGCCACACTTTGCTGTTTGATGTCCTTTGTTCAAGGGAAAAACAATCCATAGATTGAGGAAGTGCAGTGTTTCATCCGCAGTGGAACACTCTTCCCAGTTATTTTGGACAGGAGCAAGTTTTACAGGGCGTTTCAAGAGGCGACTTGAAAATAGGGCATGATTGGCTAGGGAGTCAGGGATTTCTTTACAAAGCTTGCACGTCCTCTTATCTAGGGTAAGCTAAACTAAGCTAGGTACCCTGGGCTGAAGGATTGTGATTGGTATATACTAGGTTTCCTTGACGTGAAGCATTTCCCATTAGGGCAGGCTGACTTAGGTTTAGATTTGAACTGGCCACTCCATTTTGGGGGTCCCAAGCTATGGAGGACCTCTGTCCAGAGTTACATGGAAGTTTTTTAAGAGCAGTTTCAACCTTTATGGCTTTCTAGATTTCTTTAGGAGTACCCTGAGAGGCTCAGTTCTTCCGTCTGGTACTGAGCATTGTGGGTGTGGTGATTGTTGAGTGGTTACTTCTGCAGGGAGTAAGTTTCTAAACTGAACTTTCAGTATCACCTTAAAGTTTAGTTTCATCCTCCTGTTCTTTTCTTTGGTAGGAGGAAATAGCAAGTTGGTTAGAGTAGGAGTGAGGATATGATTCCTGAAACAAACAAGTGACATTGAAATGTTTAAAACAAAAATGCTTCCTATGTAACTCTATAATAGAAATGAGCTAACAGCCTATTAGTGGCCTTTTTTTGCCCCTAAGTCCTTTGGTTTCTCTCTCAGAAATTTATTAGCCTGGACTTATAGCAACATAGGTGTGAGGAAGATAATGTTAATTTCATTTTTCTTTTGTAATTAAAAAAAAACATTGTTTGAGGCAGTGTATTTGCATGTAAATAAATGTAAGTGAAAAAAAAAGCTCCCTCCCTCAGGTGATATCTTATGTATATGTATAATATCCCTTTTCCCATACACACAAATAGAACCATACCAAACACTCTGTCCTCTACACTACTGCTTTCTTGCTTTAACTTAAACTATTTTGGTCTAGTTTTAGGATAATCCGTATCTATTTGACTATTAGGTGATTAGCCATTTTAGAATTTATTGTTTTCCTGATGACATTTTCAGTGTATAAAATTCAGAAAATTAGTCATCTCTAAATTCACCTTCTGTGTGCAGCAACTTTGGGGCTCCCCAATTTCCAAGTTGTTGGAGTCAAGATAGCATTTTAAACCAGTCATAGCACCTCGATGCCCTCTCTCAGTAAAATTCCACTAGAGAGGCATTGAAAAGACCTGAGCTGTTCAGTTATCCTACCTCTTTTTCCAACTACATTCTTTTTTAAGAAGGGGGTTATATCCATTAGGCAGTCACCTTTAAAAGCCAGACACCCACGCTCTGCATTGCATAGTCTAAAATGTGTCAGTGCTTGAAACTGAACATAATTACACCTGAAAGTAATACAGTGTTATATGTTAATTCCATTTCAAGTTTTAAAATTAGTTTGTTGTTATTTTTTTAAAGGACAGGAGCGGTGGGTGCTGCTTTTGTAGATTTGGCACCAGAAGCCTTTTCCCCAAGTTCCAGCAAAATAATGAAAAGTGGAAATGAGTTGGGAGCATAGGCATGATTTGCGTCCTCAGAACCTGAGGGTCTGAGAGCTATATTGGTGGAAGGGAAAGTACTTTTGCACACAGTCATCTGCTTCTCTAGCAGTAGTTGAGGGCCACCGATTGCCCTACATCCTTGAGTCCAGAGGGGTCAGTAGGGGCATAAAGGGCAGTCAGAGAGCTGCGGAGCAAGTGGCAGTGTGCTCTGCGAACACCACAGGCCAGTGGAGAGGATCTTGAATCCAGAGCTGGGGCAAGGGGGAGCCTCTGGGATGGATCACCCCCACCTGCTTCCACTCTGGCAGACCCTTCCCTCTGGCTTAGCTCCCTCCCCGTTGTGCAGTCCCCATCCTTCTTAGAGCACTCACACTGCCACCCCCATGAGCCTCACAGTGTTACGGAAGTTGGAAGTTATGGTAGGTAAATCACCCACAAGTGCAATGACAGATTGGAACCATAATTAGCTCAAGTCTCTTCTTCCCTCACATTTTCCCTGCAGTCTCTTGATTTCCCTTCCTCTAAATATAAAATCATTGTCCTTAGACACCAAGTTAGTTATTATTTGGTCAATTTAAGTGCTGCATCCCAGCAGGATGTGATACAGCATCAGTTTATTCATATTAACATAACATCTCTGACTGCTGGGCCTATTTTATTAACTGTTTTTAAAAGTTATACTGTAGTTTTAGTTTTTACTAAAAATAACCTTTTTTATTTTGGCCTGTAGTTGCTTTTTGGTGATTGAAATGTGTTATGTTTCTATGAACAATGGTTGATGACCAGTTTTTTTGTTTTTTTTTTTTCCTTCTAGTTATGAAAAACCTCCTCCTGGGTTTATCAAGGTCAGTGTAAAGTTTGTATTTTGGGTTTTTCTCTGAGACAGATTTGACCAGAACTCAGACTCAGTCACTTGTTATGAAAAACAGCTGCTTAAGGTTTGAAGCTCCTTTATGGTAGTCCTGTCTCTTCTCTGCAGATGGCAGTCAGTTCGTGCACTTTGGGCTTTGTCGTCCATGCCTTTGCAGAAGTTTAATCTGCCTAAAACAGATTTTTTATGTCTGTTCTTAGAGACATTAAGAACATGTCCCTAAGACACCACTGCAGGCCCCCTGGGTGTCCTCAGCGCTCGCTCCCCTTCTGTCTGTCTCCCTTGCGACTGCATCTTCTCAAAGCTCTGCTGCCCCATGTTCCTTCTGTGATGCTCCATTGCTGCTTTCTTGAATGTCATCAGTTCAGAGAACAGTGGAGTCTGAGGACATGTGAATCCGTCCAGTCCAGCCCCGCCTGGTGCAGAGTCCCTCCTCCAGCACCCCGGCCACAGTGTCAGCATGTTTTTCTGGGAGTGAGACTTAGAGGACTTAAGGTCAAAGTAACCTTTCCTGTTTGGTAGCTTTTAACTTTATTTTATTTTATTTTATTTTTAAATCCCATGGGCAGAGGAGCCTGGTAGGCTGCAGTCCATGGGGTCACAGAGTCAGACACAACTGAGTAGAAACATGAGGGTATATATAAATTAGATAACTGGTGGTGGTGGTTTAGTTGCTAAGTCGTGTCCGACTTTTGCAACCCTGTGGACTGTAGCCTGCCAGGCTCCTCTGTCCATGGGATTTTCCAGGCAAGAATACTGGAGTGGGTTGCCATTTTCTTCTCCAGGAGCTTTTAACTTTAAAAAAAAATTTTTTAAGAAACATTCTTCCATTATAAATGTAATATTCCTGGAAACGTGAAAAAATCATAATGTAAAAAACCAGCACCTTAATTATACAGTGCAGTTATTTGGTGGTGAAAATGCATCTCACAAATACAGTATGTATGAGATTATAGAATGTGACAGTGGCCTTCAAGGTCTAATAATCTATTTTACTCTGACACATTGTTTTTATTGTTTCAGGAAACCTTGTTTAATTCTATCTTCTGCCTCATTCCACAAAGCTTCTAAGTTAGCAGAAAATTTTTTGTGATCTTAGAATCTAATTTTTGTGATCTAGAATTAGAACTTGGAGCTCACAGATCATCCCTGTGTAAACACTAGTGACTTTTCTCTAAGAACAGCTACTTTGTTTTTGTGGTAGGCTAGCTCTTCTGGAATAGTTACTTATATTTTCTTTCTCAGTTATAATTTGTCTTTCCAGCTCTTCAGAGGATAACATGATGACATAGGGATCTCCAGCCCATGAGCAAGCCAGGCAGTGCTGTGTTCTCAAGCAGGTGGGAGAGGGCTCTGGTGCTTTTTTTGCCATAGAGCTTACACACTTTTTCCTTTTTCAGGAAGATGAGACTAAGCCAGAAGACTGTATACCAGATGTCCCAGGCAATGAACATGCCAGGGAGTTTCTGGCCCATGCACCAACCAAAGGACTTTGGATGCCACTCGGGAAAGAAGTCAAAGTCATGCAGTGTGAGCATGGAAAGGTTTCAAGTAACACCCTCAATTCACGCAAGTTATAGACCACTGTTTACAAACGAGTTCACTCCTTTTAATTCATTCTCACACCATGCTGTTGAAGTCAGGGCATGATCTCTAGGCAACAGATGAGGAAGCCCCCTTGGTGTGTTAGTCAGTGTCTGGGGTAAGCGGCAGAGCAGCGCCTTGGGTCCAGGGCTTCTGGCTGCAAGGGTGGTGGTCTTCCACAGGACTGTAGCTGCTTGCAGAGTCTATGCTTCAGTAATGTTCCTGTAACAGAAAGGATATTCCATGTAGCAATGCCATGGGGGCGAAGGATGCATTGGGGGTCACCTTGGGTGACCTTGGGTCCCCTGGGGTCTCCTGGGGTCTCACCTCAGCGTGTCCTCATTAGTGGTGTTAAGGTTTCCCCAGGTGACCTGAGAGGAGCTGTGGGCCACACAGGGTGGGTCTGGACCAGGTGGAGCTGTGTGCACACTATCCACTGCACTAGCATAAGATGGCATTTGAAGAAGGGGTACTGCTGCCTTTGAAGGTATTTGTTTGTACAAAGATCCTTCATGCACACAATTAAAATAGCAGTTCTTCTCCCTTTCCTGCATTCCTCTCACCTCAACCTCTTTTAAAAAGGTTATTTTTAAGTTTATCCCCATGTATCTTGATAACAGGATTACATTCCTGACCCTTGATTTTTCCGATTTCCTTATTATCTGCTCATTTCTAACTGTAGGAGACCAGAACTCAGCTCCTTTTTTCTTCCTCCATCCCATCTCATACACATGCCCTACCTATCTCATTTCCCCAGTAATAGTTATATCATAAATTTAACTAAATAAATTCATTGTGTTTATTATTTTTAGAGTTGAATCATGTATTAAACTGATTATATTTCCTTTTTTAAAAATTAAGTTTAAAAATCACTCCTCTCCTTAATGGGGTAGTTAGTTGTGCTTCACTTTCCATTTTATTGTTCTTTTCATTGACATGCAAATTAAAAGTGTTTAGTCTGGACCAGAACCAGTTTTACATGAAGTTAATAAGCTTAAGCTTTAGGACCCCTTCCTTGCACCTTCGAAAGGCCTTTGGAGTCCCAAAAGTGGTCCTGTCTTTCTGTAAAATTTACCAAGTCAAGATTCTCCGTGACCCCAAAAAAGCCCTTCTTCTCCTTAATTTATGTTAGCTTAAGACTTCACAAAACTTTTATCCATCCCAGATGGAAATACATGTACACATAACCCTATTGGCATTGATTTCCATGATCCTAGTGTTATCTAAAGCAGAGCTTCTCAAACTTGGGGTGGGCCTGATACTCTCTATTTCCGACAAGCTCCCAGGTGATGCCAGTCTTGCTGGTCCACTGACCACACTTTGAGGAACAAGTATCACCTCTCCTTTAGTAGAGGTTTTGATCACAGATCATATGGGTCCTTCTTGATACCGCACATCAATTTATGGCATATAAAATTTCTCCTTTTGTCATAAAGACAGACATTTGTTTGAAGGGGACTGCATTTGTATTGAATGCATTTCTTCTTCCCCAGGTGGAACTAACTCAAAATAGTGGGGAGATGCAGAAGGGGCAGGTCAGAGAATCCCTAAACTTCATTCGTTTCCCAGTGGTTTCCTACTACCAACTCTCAGATTGAAATGTGAAGAAGGAAATATTTCCCTGTCACTACATATTTTCATTAGCTACCAGCATGGAGCAAAATTGGCTAATCCTACCTATAATTCCTGTTCCTGCTTCCTGACCTCCTTAGTTGGAGTTGCTGAATGCCTGTTTAGTTTGCTAGTTCTGCTGTAACAAAGTCCCACAGACTGCATGACTTAAACAAGAAGTTTCTTGTCTCACAGTTCTGGAGGTTCATGATCCAAGGTCAAGGTGTTCTTCTGAGGGCTGGTGTGGAAAGGATATATTCCAGGCTTCTGTAAAAATCCTGTCTCCCAGTAAGGTCATTCTGAGGTACTAGTGGTTAGGACTTTCAGTACAGTGGGAAAGCAAAGGGGATGACACAGTTCAACCTATAGCCCAGTTGAAAAAAAAATCACACTTTGTTTTTTGCATGGAATTATTTAGTAAGTACTTGGTTCACTTCTAAAACTCTGCAATTAAAGGATACTTGAGGAAGTAGTTTCTCTCTTTTCATTAATTATATTTGCTTTTTATCTTTAATATGATCTGATGCTTTATCTTAATTAAGTAAAGATATATTATCTTAAAGAAATATATCCCTTTGTCTTTATTTTAGGTTGGCGCTGTAAACGGTATGGTCACCGAACGGGCGACAAAGAATGCCCTTTCTTTATCAAAGGCAACCAAAAGTTAGAACAGTTCAGAGTAGTAAGTAAAACCCCAGAGTGTCAATTTATATTTACTGGATATGATGAATGTCAGTGAATGAGGCAGTCACCAGTGAACTGGAGTTTCACACAAAATATGTTCCCAAAGCCTTTAAGCCAAAGTATCTGGTGTTAACCGCATCTCTATTAAATCAAATTTGTGTGACAGATTAGTTATTAACAATAAAAAAATGCTTGTTAAAATGATATTTGCCCCTGGAGGAGGAAATGGCAACCCACTCCAGTATTCTTGCCTGGGAAACGCCATGGACAGAGGACCCTGTCCGGCTACAGTCCATGGTGTCACAAAGAGTCAGACACGACTGAGCGACTGAACAACAATAGCAACAACATAGAGAATAAAATTAGTATTTTATAATAAGTTGAAAAGGAGTATAATCTATAAAAATTTTGAATCATTGTCATGTACCTGAAACTAATAGAATATTGTAAGCCAACATCCTTCAATAAAGGTGAACAAAAATTGTTTTTTAATTAATAAAACAAAACGGGGCAATGACCAGACAGCTCCCCAGGTTCCGAGTTGGGTGCAGGGGCTTGAACTGATGACCCTCTTTTTGCCCCTCTAAAATTTAAAAAAAAAAAAAAAAATGATATTTGCTATGCCTTGGGAACACTGCCTTTTCCAAAGAGGAATTTTTATCAATTCAGTGAGTCTTTTTGTACTTATGTAAATAATCATATTTCATAAATAAAATAGGATTCTAGTTTCTCAGCCTTTGTCCAAAGACTACATATTTTTCTATCATAAACTGGAAGTATGTATAAATGATATACTCTCTTTGGATGACAATAAAGTCAGTCTGTCATTTCACTTTTTTTTTTTTTGGCTGAGCCATGTGACGTGTAGAATCTGAGTTTCCCAACAAGGGATCAAACCCGTCTCCCCCGCATTGAAAACTCAAGAGTCTTAACCACTGGGCCACCACGGAAGTCCCTTGTCGCTTTTCTTAACAAAGTCACCTCCCAGGTGTTAATTCACCATTCAGTAACTATTTCGGTCAATTTAACTATGCTGTTGCTGGATATACTTGGGATTATCAGCATGTCAAACTGGGGTATATAAATATTCTACAAGGATTTTAAGATATTTAAAATACTGGGTTTTCATTTTACTAATTTACAGAAAATATTGTGAATAAATCACTTCTACCCAGAATGTCAGCTTTTACAGTACCTTTAACAGATAATTTGATGATAAATCTCAAAAACTTAAATATATTCATATTTTTAAAATTTCAAAATCTCAATTGATCTAAGGATAAAACAGAACATCAGTATACACAAATAAGAATAACTTTCAGAATTATTTATATGATTAAAAAATAGAAATCGAAGAAAAATAGGAAACAACTGTGGTGTCTAATATGCAACATAATTCACTGCAACATATAAATCATACAGCTTTTAAGAATTATGTTTGAAGAACTTCCCTGGTAATCCAGTGATTAAACCACAGTATCTGGTGTTAACTACAGTGATTAAGAATCCGCCTTACAACGCAGGGGATATGGGTTCAATCCCTGGTCGGGAAACCAAGATCCCACCCACTGCACAGCACTCAAGCCCATACCACAGCTACAGATACCATGCACTCTGGGGCCTGTGCATAAGCAGAGAGAAGCCCACACGCTGCAACGACGACTCCAAGTGCCCAACTAAGATCCAACGCAGCCAAATAAATGAACATTATTTTTTAAAAAAAGAATTACGTTTTAAAAGAATATGTAATGTCATAGGACAATATTCATGAAAACATAAGGGAAAAAGAATAGAGTTGTATTGATATACATAACATGATTCTATTTTTTGGAAATATGAATAATGACTAGAAGAAGCACACTAAAATATTAACAGTGGATATCCCTAGGTGGTAAGATATCAGATATTTTTAACTTTATGTTTTCTTTGATACGGAGAAGGCAATGGCACCCCACTCCAGTACTCTTGCTTGGAAAATCCCATGGATGGAGGAGGCTGTTAGAGGCTGCAGTCCATGGGGTTGCTAAGAGTCGGACACGACTGAGCAACTTCACTTTCACTTTTCACTTTCATGCATTGGAGAAGGAAATGGCAACCCACTCCAGTGTTCTTGCCTGGAGAATCCCAGGGACGGGGGAGCCTGGTGGGCTGCCGTCTATGGGGTCGCACAGAGTCGGACACGACTGAAGTGACTTAGCATAGCATAGCATTTCTTTGATATGTAAAAAATTTTATAATATTTTTAAGGATAGTTCACATGCCATGAAATTTTATGTGTATTCATATTTTAAGTAATTTAAGTAGTTTTAAATTATACAAATATAAGAATAAATGCATCTTATTTTAACAGAATGGAAACATTACAGAAAGGTTTTTCACAATTGATTTTTCAAGTCCAATCTTGCCTCTCTCCTCAGAGGGAATTTGTAGTAAGTAGTTTGATGAGTATACTTCTAGATTTCTCTTTGGTCATATACAGTATGTTTTTGTGAACCTATAAATGAGTCATGTATCATTTCCAACTCACTTGTTTGCTTAATAGTATCACTTGATCATCTTTCCATATAGAACAAATAGAATTAATCTCAACATTTCTAACCTTGAGTAGTACTTAATAATGATTTTGCCATGGTTTATCTCCTTATGAAGGCTATGTAAATTATATCCTGTATTTGTATAACTGGGAAATCTTTTTTATAGCCTCTAGGAGTTTTAAATGATGGCAACCCTTAAGAAGGATCAGAACATGGTGAATATAAAATTACCACCAAACAGGAGGAAAAAACTGTTTCCATGAAAGAGGGATTTAATTTTAACAGTCTATGAAGCCAAACCTAACCTTAACCTTCTCTAACCTTCAAGGCACATGAAGATCCCATGTATGACATCATTCGTGAGAATAAAAGACATGAAAAGGATATAAGGTGAGATTGTCCTGATGATAACAATATCCTCTTAAACTTCGAAATTAAAGCTAGAAACTTTATAAATTTAAAAATCCCAGTATTAGAGAAGTGGTTTAGTAAACTGTGAAATATTTGGAAGACTGGGGTAGTCACTGAAAAAAGCCAATGTGTAGGGAATGATCAGGCCAGCCTGTTCTCCTTGGGTTAACTTAAAGCATTGTGTTTGACCCAGCCTTGACTTGCTCGTGTCACTGAAAGTTGGTATTGGCAACTACCATTTATCTTCTCTAGTGTCTTTAAAGATCTGAGCTTTTTTTTTAATTCCTAGACAGGGTGAAAAAACAAGAGGAACTTTGTTGTTGTTGTTGTTAATATTGTTTTGTTTTCAAATTGGTGGTATTGAATCATAATCGTTTGAATTTTTTTTTAGTGAAGTATAGTTGATTTGCGATATCATGTTAGTACAGCACAGCAATTCAGAAATATATCAACATATAAATATATACATACACATATATTCTTCAGATTCTCTTCCCTTACAGGTTATTACAGAATATTGAATATAATTCCTTGTGCTGAATTATAATTGTTGAGGAGGTAGATTACCTAGCATGGACTTGAGCAGTGGGAGAATGATTTAGGAAAGTATGCATCTGTTAGAAATTATGAAAGTAAGGACTATGGAAACATGCCAGAATACTTAGGACAATGGAAAGAATACAAAATGGCTTGTACACTGGTTACAGTCATGTAAAACAGGCATGGATGTAGACAAGAATGGGGGAAAGATATAAAAATAAATACTGTCTTTAATGAGGTGATTAATTTGTGATTTTTTCACCCTCATTACTGTTCTTATATTTTTATCTAAAAAAATTTTTTCAAGTTAAGTTGAATATGGTTCTTTGATCAATCTTATGTGTTTAGGATACAACAGTTAAAACAGTTACTGGAGGATTCAACGTCAGATGACGATGGGAGCAGCTCCAGTTCTTCAGAAGATAAAGAGAAACACAAGAAAAAGAAGAAGAAAGAAAAGCATAAGAAGAAGAAGAAGGAAAAGAAAAAGAAGAAAAAACGAAAGCATAAGTCTTCCAAGTCAAATGAGAGTTCGGACTCAGAATGACGAGAGCCTGGCTTGTTCAACATTCTCTTCTCACAAACCAGACACTGTGGCCAAAGATGAGAGGACCGTGGAGGAAGGCGGGGTCGGAGACGAACTGGAGAGACACCCGGAGGGCGGGGGTGTGGGGTCCCAGGCGCGGGTTCTCACCTGCCTTCCAGGGAGGATGCGAGTTGTGCGTCGCCAGGTGCTAGCTCTGGACACGCCTGACTTCAGGCTGGAGAGCTTTTCCCCTTGTGCTCCTCCCTGCTGATCCCTGTGGGTCCCAACTCATTAGAAATGCCTCGGGCAGGGCGGCCAGATGAAGGGAGTCTCTGAGGAGCTCCTCCCCGGTGCTGCCGTAGGTTCAACCTCCAGGGTGGAGCTACTTGTGTAGAGCTCAGGCCTGATTTCCCTCTGCTGCTGAGGATAATAAAAGCTCACTATTTATTTTTCAAATGCATTTACTTTTTTCTTAATGCATGCACATGCTCCAAATTTAAAAGGTACCTAAGGTTTAATTATGAAACTTCTATTTCCTTCCTCCCCCAGCTTCCCAGTTCCCTTTCCCAGTGGCTACCAGTTTTACCAGTTTCTTGTGACATCTTCCAGGAATACTGTCTACATCACAAGCAAGCATAGGGCTTTATTTTTAAGTATAAATACTATACACATTCATCTCCATGTTATGTTTTAACAGTATAATGTTGATTTTAATCGCAAATATATCCTGCACTGCAGCATCATACATACAGTGTCTTCATACGGCACATACCACAAGCTCTAAATGGCCACACAATTCCTTGAAGGTACTACAATCATGTAACCATTCCTCTATTGCAATTCAGTTGTTTCCTGTTTGTCATTCTTCAATATCGTGATTTATAATATATATTTGATCACTCACATGACCAGAATATATTTCTCAGATATATTTGGTCATTGTCCAGTTTCTGGACACAACTCCGCAAACCCTTGGAATATCATGTGTGATAAGAGCAATGGGAACATCTTTTGTTGTGTTTGGTCTCTTGTCCTCCACTCATGACAGAGCCAGAAAAGTGAAATGAGTGTCTTGTTTATTCATAACTAACTCCTTTCCACAACATCTGGGTTTATGTTCATGAGATGACTTTTGGAAGGCACCTAAGGATGTGGGGAGAGGCTGGTTGCCAGGAAAACCAAACTGAACAGAACTGGAACTTGCAGTCCCACACCCTCCCGTGGGGAAAGATTAGAGGGACTGGAGGTTGAGTCAGTCACCAATGGCCAGTGATTTAATCAATCATGCCTATGTGATGGAGCCTCCATAGAAGCCCAAGGAGGGACTCAGAGAACATCTGGGTTGGTGAACACAGAGGTGCTGGGAGAATGCCACGCAAGCAGAAGGTATGGAGGCTCTGTGCCACTTCCCATCCCATCTATTTTGCCCTGTGCATCTCTTCCATCAGGCCTCTCCTGAATTACAGCCTTTTATAATAAATCAGAAATGTAGCAAATTAATTGAATCCAAAGCAGCGAGTAGAAGGCAGAAGCACAGGCAAAAACCTGACTTTTGAGTAGAACCTGAAGTGGAGGAGGCGTGTGGCATAGTCCTACACAGCTGAGCTCTTGCCATGTGAAATCGTGCATTTCCAGGCATACAGTGTCAGAAATGAGTTAAACTGTAAGACACTGCTGGAGTCAGGATCTGCAAACTGAGCTTACTGTACCCTTCCTACCCAATCCTTCATTACTCCCACCAGTGCATTCCTATCTCCTGGATTCCTATCTCAAACTACCTCTGTAGTTCAGTTGTGTTCTGATGGGCTTGGAATGCTAGTGGAGACAGGGACCACAGGGCAAAATGGGTTATCTTAAGTTAAAACTAAGTTATCCATTAAATACGGATAATGCCAGTCTCCATACAACTGTGCTGTGCTCAGCCACTCAGCTGTGTCTGACTCTTTGCAACTCCATGGGATGTAGCCAGCTAGGCCCCTCTGTCCATGGGGATTCTCCAGGCAAGAATACTACCTAATAAGAATATTGAGTACAGCAATAGTCAACACCATTCAGAAAGGTAGAGTATGGCCAGGAGAGTGATAGCTACTGTATTTGTCTTGTTGTGAAAGTGCGCTGATGACACATGAGAATCACCTTATGCAACCATGGGTTGGGGATACAGGCCAGAACTCTTCTTGATGTTACTTAAGCAGGTGTGAAGCAGAAGTTAATCAGGCCATCACAGACCTTCTAATAAAAAACCAGCTTTGCAAACACGACCCTTTATTTGTCTCATTGCCCTCACTGCTATCACTTTTTACATGCTCATTACACCAGCTAGCAGTTCTGGGTTAGTATAAGGGAGTTCCGTTCAGTTCAGTCACTCAGTCGTGTCAACTCTTTGCAACCCCTTGAACCGCAGCACGCCAGACTTCCCTGTCCATCACCAACTTCCGGAGTTTACCCAAACTCATGTCCACTGAGTCGGTGATGCCATCCAGCCATCTCATCCCGTCGTCCCGTTTTCCTCCTGCCCCCAATCCCTCCCAGCATCAGGGTCTTTTCAAATGAGTCAGCTCTTCATATCAAGTGGCCAAAGTATTGGAGTTTCAGCTTCAGCATCAGCCCTTCCAATGAACACCCAGGACTGATCTCCTCTAGGATGGACTGGTTGGATCTCCTTGCAGTCCAAGGGACTCTCAAGAGTCTTCTCCAACACCACAGTTCAAAAGCATCAATTCTTCGGTGCTCAGTTTTCTTTACAGTCCAACTCTCACATCCATACATGACCACTGGAAAAACCATAGTCTTGACTAGACGGACCTTTGTTGACAAAGTAATGTCTCCGCTTTTTAATATGCTGTCTAGGTTGGTCATAACTTTCCTTCCAAGGAGTAAGCGTCTTAATTTCATGGCTGCAATCACCATCTGCATTGATTCTGGAGCCCCAAAAAATAAAGTCAGCCACTGTTTCCCCATCTATTTGCCATGAAATGATGGGACCGGATGCCATGATCTTAATTTTCTGAATGTTGAGCTTTAAGCCAACATTTTCACTCTCTTTCACTTTCATCAAGAGGCTCTTTAGTTCATCACTTTCTGCCACAAGGGTGGTGTCATCTGCATATCTGAGGTTATTGAAGTTATAAACACAGCAAAGATATGTTCAAACAGCTTAACTCACAGGGAACATTGGCCAGTCCATCCATGTATCCCTACCGTGACCACAAACATTCCTGGTGGCACTCCCACTGCCTGCCATACCTGGAACACCATGAATTCTGCCATGCCACCTTCCTTCAAAAAAACCCAGGCACACAAACCTTTTGAGTACCTAGTTGTATTTAACCTACACCATTTATTGGGAGATTGCATTCACTTCTTGACTATCTAGCCCCTAGGGTCTGAGTATAAAGCAGTCTTACATGAAGCTTCCTTTGTTTCAGGAGACACTAGATGCAAGTAAAGAATGCATGACCACCTACCCTCCACACATATATCAGTGTCCTATCGGACCCTATATGCTTGGCCTGCATTATATAGACAATGAGTCAGCATCCTCTCTATTCCCAGGATAGAGCCTCTTTGCTCCTGCTGCTGCTAAGTCGCGTCAGTCGTATCCGACTCTGTGACCCTATAGACGGCAGCCCACCAGGCTCCCCCATCCCTGGGATTCTCCAGGCAAGAACACTGGAGTGGGTTGCCATTTCCTTCTCCAATGCATGAAAGTGAAAAGTGAAAGTGAAGTTGCTCAGTCGTGTCCGACCCTTAGCGACCTCATGGACCGCAGCCCACCAGGCTCCTCTGTCCATGGGATTTTCCAGGCAAGAGTACTGGAGTGGGGTGCCATTGCCTTCTCCCAGAGCCTCTTTATGGAATGCTTAAGTCTTTTTTATTTTGTCCTCAACTCCACCATCCTTTTCTCTATCCCAAGGTTCCTGGTGAGGACAAGACAAAGCTATTCATGGGTGACCCAGTTCTACTAGTGTTGTCATGAGTGATGTGGCCATTTTGAGAGAAGAAAATGCTTAAGAATCACACTTTTGAAATCCAACGTATTTGCTATTTTACAACTTTTAATTCACAACTTTACAATGTCACATTTTCTTGTTTGCTGGTATAACTTTAGTAGTTCAACAAAGAGATCTCATGTTCTAATCCATCATGATAATGCAATATTTCACTTTTTCTTGTAGCTGGAACTCAGCAATTTGTTTCCTAAGAAGTAACAATGGAATAATACAGTTCTTTAAGTCAGGTAACTGATGTGATATACAGAATCATTACCAATATCTTTAGTTTCCATTTTTAGGGGAAAGCCAAGGGTGTTAACATTTTGCCTAAGCTTAGTTACCATTCTTCCCTTTATTACCTCTGCAGGGCAGAAATGACCTTTAAAAGGTCATCAATCCACTGGACCAAGACTAGGGGTTTAGGTGAGGAAGGCTTACCCTGTGCCAAGACTCATTGTGAAGAGAAGCCTGTCAAGCTGCTGGCCCCTGAAGGGAGATGCTAAGCTTCCTTTTACCTAGCTCTAAATTAGAACACTAATGGTGAAGCCACCAGGAAACTTACAGAATTCCATATAATCCACAATATGCTGTTGGTAACAGCAGCAGGAATTAAACGTGAAGACTAGGATAAAAACAACATTCCACAGGGCTCAAGGATGTACTGTACAACATGAGGATGCCAATATTTTGTAATAACTGTAAATGGAAAGTAATCTTTAAAACTGTATAAAAATAAAGTACAAATTAAATAATCATAACATTCCACACAATTGAAAAACTTTGGCTCCAAACTTCTTGTAAGCTAGGGTCTTACAAGGTATGTCTGTTACCCAGTTAGAACACTGCTATGTTGATGCTTGGGCCTATCCTCCAAAGTATTAGCTTTGGAGGATAGACCCAAGCATCAAGTAGGAAAACTCAAAGTCCAAAAAACAAATCGTAAGACAAACTAGACACAGGATAAATACCAACCTCTAGAGCTGCTGGGTACTTCCTAAATTCTATGGCATCTGCCTCAAATCTCTGGTACTTTGTAAGGGACCTTGGTTTTAGCTCTCTCACAGTTACCTGAGGGAAGAAGTGATTCATACTTTAAATAATCCAAGAGGCTTCAAAACCAAAAGAAAAAAACAATTCAAAAACACATCGTTCAAGAAAGTGACCTATTTTTCAAGATAAAATTCTATGCCGTTCTGTTGTTCGTGGTGGTAGAAATGATCACTTGGCAAAAATAGACAGTCCAGAAGAGAGCCTTCATTAGGAAAATAAAAATCTTGACTGTGTAACCTGGGGTAAACTGAGGTTCCCATTAACTTTTTCACAGGAGGACTCAGTGAGACCTTCTTTCAGATATGGCCAAAGGAGAAAGTGCTGAAAACTACTAAACTATAGTATTGAGTCACTGCTGCTGCTGCTGCTAAGTCACTTCAGTCGTGTCCGACTCTGTGCAACCCCATAGACGGCAGCCCACCAGGCTCCTCCGTCCCTGGGATTCTCCAGGCAAGAACACTGGAGTGGATTGCCATTTCCTTCTCCAATGCATGAAGTGAAAAGTGAAAGTGAAGTCGCTCAGTTATGTCCGACTCTTAGCGACCCCATGGACTGCAGGCTACCAGGCTCCTCCGTCCATGGGATTTTCCAGGCAAGAGTACTGGAGTGGGGTGCCATTGCCTTCTCCAGTATTGAGTCACAGTGAGGAGTAAATTTATAACCAATGCTATTTCCCAAGACAGAAAAAGATTCATACACACTCTGATGGGCAATGACATGATGTGGGAATACAAAGGCAAATAAGACTGGGAAGACCAATGGTACCATAGTTGGTGTTTTAATGTAACTATAATTTCAGTGTTACACATCATGAACAGGAGCTCACATTCTGGAGTTCACAAGATGCTGTCAGATGCGCATGAGGGGTCCCTAAGCACACTGGCCCAGGTCATTTCCTGCCACTTTATAAGCAAGGACTAACATCAAAGCCAGAAAACCCTGCACATGTTGTAAAGGAACCCTGTTTTCAAAAAATTTCCTCCAAATTATTGAGCATGAATCAAGTCAAGACAATAGCCAAGAATTTAAAACCTAACAATATACCCTGATTTTTATGTGGAAGTGGTAGGCTTAAATATTTCTTCAATCTAAAGGTTTGGGATTAAGCCTGGGATTTATTTAAACTTCCCTGGGGCCCTTATGCATCCCATTCTTCACTCACCTGCTTTGCGTCATTCTTTGCACGCCAGATGTAATCATCTCCCAAAGTGGTCCTTAGGGTGCTCCCCCTGTCCCTACTCCTGTCAGCTGTGCCCCTGCCAGTCCTAGGATGGTTCATACTCAAGCTTCAACCAGGTGTGGATGGGCTGCTGGTCCAGTTCCTCAATCTCACCTTTTTACACTCCTTCCACCCACAACACACACAGCAAAGCAAAACAACTTCTCTTCCCAAGATAACTTTTCCTTGGATTACCATTTTCCCCCCTACGTACTCATGTTCAAACTCCAACCTTTTAAAATTCAACTGTTAGTCCTCTCACCCGTCTCTAATTACTCCCATGTGAGTTAGGACCCTCACCACTTTGATTTTTTGAATTACAATACTTTTTATTGAGTAAAACTGATTTTATACAAGGCTTTCATCCATATAGGTGCTCTCCACTCTAATTCCTACTATAAAATACTACTGGTTGAAGACAAAGATTTGTCTCATTTCTCTACTCAATCCGAATTAGCCACTTATTGCCTACAGGATAAAAATTTGTAAGTGAAGAGAAACACTCGTACTTTACCACATTCCCAGCCTCTTTCCCAATTCCTCACAATTCTCCATTCTGGCACGAAGGTCTCAAGCAGAATCCTGCCCTGACTGCCTGTTTGACTGCCACCCTGCTGTCTCCATTTCCACTCCAAACTTTGTCCTCTTTTGTCTCCAAACCACAGAACCTCAATTGGTGTGAAATCCTCTGCGTCCACGTGGACTGCCTGTTCTCAGCCATCCATCTAGACCGTGTCCTGATTGTCTCAGCCCACCACCACCCAGCTCTCTATCATCTTCTACCAGAGCAGTTTGTTTCACATTACACTGAAATTTCCTAGAGTGCAGGAACTCTAACTTGGGATTCTCTTTCAACATGAATATGGGCACCTATACCTGAAGCAAAAACATATTTTCAAAACAGAGAAATACTGATTTATGGCTGCCTTTGTATCCTGGACCCAGTAGGGAACCAGCACAAACAACCAGTGTATGAGTCCACTAGTCACTTACATTCCAGTGGTCTGTGAGAGGCTCTCCTGGACTGCAGTCCCTCCTTATTGGCCATGGTGGGTCTGCTGCGAAGCCTAACACCAGTGCTTTCACAGCCATCCTGTCGTTTCCAATAAACCGCAGGGACACACTCACATTCACCATAAGCTTGTAATAACTTGCACTTTTTTCTGGTGGGCCACACCATAAGTTGGGGAGGGAGAGAGCTCTCGGGTGGCATCCTGATTATCCTTCCAGCTTCATGATAAGACCTTCCTTTGGAAGATGTCACAGGACTCTGTGGACTCACTTCTTCAAGGAGGCATCCTACCTCATCCATGTCACCCTCCTCTTCCAACTCAGAGTCTTCTGAATCCTCAGGAAGCACAATGGTCAAGACGGCACTTTTCTTCAACAGATAGGCTGTCTTAACATTTGAGAAACTGCTCAGCTCTTTCAGCTTCCTGCCTTTCACGGTCTTTTTAATCTTTGCACATGTTTTCAAGTTCTCATTATACACCTCCCCAGTCTCATCGTTCATGATCATTTCCTCTTTATCTGCACTTAATTTCCTATTGGTGATTGGTTGTTCCCAAGATCCCCTGGTTTTGCTGTCTGATACTGTCTCTTCACCCCTGGGGGGCATTTGCTGGGGGGATTTCTCTACCTGAGCTTCAGAGTAACCCATGTCGCACTGGATGCCCTCATCCACTTTGTTGACCTGGGCCAACCAGGTAGGGGAGGGAACTTCCCCCTCACAGCCATTGTTCTCCACTTCATCAACTTCATCCTGGTTTTGGCTCCCCACTGACATCTGCTCTGCTCCCTTCCTACCACTTCCTGGTGAAGACTCAGGGGAATTCCCAGGCTGTACCTCAGTCCACCAAGTCAAGTCGCACTGGATGCCCTCATCTTCTTTGCTGACCTGAGCCAAGGAGGGAGGGGACGGGATAGCCATCACAGGGTAGCTGTTGCTCTCTACCTCTTCACCCACAGTCTCAGGGGAGCCATGGCTCCTGCTACTGTTCTCTGGCATACTTTCCCCTGCAGTAAAGGGCTTCTGAGATGATTCTGAACATAGGCTCAGGTCTTTAACTGCTTCCATGCTGGTGCAGAGTGCCCGTTCCTGATGAAGCTTGTTCCTATCTCCAGCAGACTGGTACAATTTTGAGTTCCGGGTATTCTGGATATCATCTCTGCCATTCGGAGGTGGCGGGTTTTGGGAAAGAGCTGAATATCTCTTCTTTTTTTCATCCAAGTTCATGCAGTCTCTACCCTCGTAAGAGTTATAAAGCATTCCTCCACTCTCACAGAAACTTTGTGAAATCCCATTTTGCGGCACCTCCTTCTGTGGCATATCTTTACCATAAACCACATCGTACGATGGCATCATTTCGTTTGATGTACTCGCAGGAATACTAGTCACCTTTCCTACCTCAGGGCTGTCGCCTTCTGAGTGCATGTCTTGTTTTTCATTCAAGTTTTCAGCCTGTTGAGGTTCAGCTTCTGTTTGCGTGTCCTTTGTTTTCATTTTTTCCCAATAGCCACCATACTGTCGGAACTGTGCCGTGTTATAAAACATAGGGACTATGGATCTTCGGTTAACAGTAGTGGGCAATGGGGATTGAGGGACGAGGAAGGCAGGATACTCACTGAGCACCACTGGAAAATACAGACTTCCATTTGTGAAACCTAGAAAGAGAAGGGGATAGTTAGCCATCCTGTCTCCTGCCGCCAGTCACAACATTCAGCCAGTACACACTGCACAGCCCCAGCTGCTCACACCCACCAGGGGCCTCCCGCCTAGTCTTCTGCTACCAAAGCAAAGGACATAAAGTCCTCCCCCAGTTTTTACAGGAGTAACTCCTAACAACTTTCTTAACCCATTTCCCACACTTCTCACAAGTCTGTAATCCATTTTGCTTCCAGAATAATCTGTGATCCTCACTCTAGTTACAGTATTTGAATGGCTCATCATGGCTTATCAGGTATGAGGGATAGTGACCACTTTCCCTAGGATGGCATAAAACACTTCGTTATCTAGTTTCTCACTATCATCTCATTGAGTCCTTCAAGATACAGAGGCTCTAGCCATAGGTGCATTCCTTCGCCAAGACAGCTTTGAAAACTTCTCTCTTCCTTTTCTGAAACACCTTTCTTCCCCTAATCATTTTAAAATGTTTTCAGCAACTGCTGGAACTTGAGGCATTTTGCCAAGAGAAATCAGTTGGACAGAGAAAGGCAAATACTATTCCATCACTTTTATGTAAAATCTTAAAAAAAAAATGGTATTAGATACAGTGGTTGCCATGTGGTTGCTGAATGATGGGGAGATGGAGAGATGCTGGCCAGTGGCAAAAAGAAACCTCTAATTCAGCTTATTATACACAAGACAAAATGGAGAAGGGAAACATTTACTCAAAATTAGCCTATTTATAAGAACATAAATCAGCTATTTTAATTCTACAGCACTGCATGTCCAATTAATATTTAAAAGACGATAGACTACATGATTACGGATATTCCATAGGCTTGGGAGCCACTCAATCCTACCCAAGTGAAAAAGGTGAACAAGAATTGAGAATCCTCAGGTCATTCACAGCAATGTTTGGTTACTGGGAAAAGTGCTACCACCAACACTGGAAAGCCATGTGAATACAATCACAACTTACAGGAGCACAGACCCAGAAGATCAAAACTCGATGGCAACTCACAGTGGGGTAGGAAAACCTAAACTGCTATTTACAGACTGCAAGATTAGGATGGAGACGGCTGAGTTCAAATCCTCAGAGAAAACTCATCCATAAGGGAACCATCCCACACACTTTTTTAAGTTTTCCATGCAGTTGCTCAACCAGTTTCTCACAGTAAATTTAAGAGAAAAATCTCCTGAGCTTCCCGCAGGGAAAGAGGAAAAGGAATCACACATACTAGAAGCACTGTTCTTAACAAGGTTCATTCTCAGAAGACACTAAAGAGAGCTTAACTGATGGGCAGGAATGGAAATACTTTTCTCCAGTCCACTCTAGCCACCCTTCCCAACCCAATGGAAGGGGGAGGGGGAAGCATGTATACTTTGTTGTCCAAAGGCAAAATCACACTAAGACTAAGAACTAATCATACTCCTTTCACAAACAGAACTGTGATCCCTTCTCTACCTCTACAAGGTAACACTCCATTACTAAGTGCCTATTCAGATCAGTTCCTTTTATCCAGTACAAAATGGTTGACAAAAAAAAAAATTACAAAGCGTAATAAAAAGTAAAAACTACTGTCTACAAAAAAAAAAAAAAACTCAGTTTAAATACAAAAACAGGGATTAAATGCAAACAGAAGGAGAAAAACATACCATGCTCATTAGCTAATGCTAATAATCAAAAGAAAGTGGGAGAAGCTCTATTTCAGACAGATTTCAGAGAAAGGAAAGTAATCAGGGACATAAAGTGGGGCATCACAAGAAAAAGTCACTTCTTCACTGAGACATAACAATCCCTAATGTGTATGCCCTTAACAGCGGGTGAAGCTACATGAAGCAAAAGTCATAGAACTGCAAGGAAAAATAGATGAATCCATTGTCGGAAACTTTAACATGTCTACAGCAGACATGGATAGATGCAGTCAATATTAAAAAATCAATAAGAACGAATGAACTCCACAGCACCAACCAAATGTACATAACTAACCTCTACAGACCCCCTCAACCAACAGAATATTTTTCTCACACTCATATAGAACATTCACAAAGATAGACCACGTTGTGCCATAAAACACACTTACAAATTAAAAGGTATACTAATTATAAAATGTCTGCTTAGACCATAACTGAATGAATGTAGAAAACAAAAAGATAAATTCCTAATATCAGAAATGAAAGAGGGTACATTACTACAGATCCCACGGGCATAAAAATATAAATGATTAATATGAATCCTATTTCCACAATATGTATTACATAGATAAAAAAGGACAAATTCCTTGAGACAATTTCCCAAAACTCAAGTAGAAACTGACAACCTGAATGGACCTCCATCTATTAGGTCCAAGATGTCTACCTTCCAAATGTTTTCAAATCTTGCTTGTCACCTTCCTCCAACATACTTTTCTGATGTCCCCATTATAGCATTTAGAATCTTTAGACTCTGTAGAAAAATTACAAGGACTAGAAGCTCTAAGGTAACTCGTCCAACAAGACTGGTCTCACAACATGAGACTTTGGTTGGATTACGTTGTGAGCCTGGGCCAGTCACTGACTGGGAGCCTCAGTTCCCTCATTTGGGAAACAAGGACAGCAACAACTTGGTCAAATGAATCAAGAATCCATTTCTAGTATTTGGGCTTTCCTGGTGGCTCAGATGGTAAAGAATCCGCTTGCAATGCGGGAGACCTAGGTTCGAACCCTGGGTTGGGAAGATGCCCTGGAGGAGGGCATGGCAACCTATTTCAATATTCTTGCTTGGAGAATTCTCATGGACAGAGGAGCCTGGTGGGCTACAGTGCATGGAGTCACAAAGAATTGGACACGACTGAGTGACTAAACACAGCACACAGCACACAACTGATATATAGCTAGAATTTGAATATTTTCTATTAACCTGAACCACAAACACTGCCCAATCTGTCTAGTGTGAGCACAGGGTGAGGAGAAGGAAATCATGGACAAAGGAATTAAGAAAACCTTCAGGCTTTGATTTACAGGGAGAGTCCCTAATCCCACTGAACCTCCTTCGGTATTCAGATTCCTCACCTGCCCCAGGAATGGAGAGTGGATTACAGACAGGATTCTGGTACCAGGGACCCAGGTAAGGCTGCTGGGCCATGGGGTGCACATAGAAGAAAGATCTGGAGTTACTGCCCTCAAAATTTTCGTTGTTTGCTGAAGAGTTCATTTTCCACTGAAAAACAGGTGTTTGTAGTTAAGAAAGGACAGCTGTGCCTCACCCTGTAAAGTGCTGTAAAGGTAGAAAACCATCCTTGTCCCCCATCATGACTGGGATCTTGGGTGGCAGGTCCCTTACCTTGTCTTCCCACTTGCCTGGGATGCAGACATGGGGCACTGCCCTGCATGCATTAGGACCAGCGGAGCAGCGCCCAGAGGCCCAGGCCCACCTCATACTGAGTGAGTCCGGCTCCGCAGGCAGCAGCACCTTGGGGAGATGAGGCCTTGGAGGCACCAGGGCACCCAGCAGCTGCACTGGAAAAGGGGGCTTAGGCCTAGATGCACCACCCTTAGTCTGCAGCCCCTCCACCATGCTCTCTAGCCTATGCCCCAGACTGAATACCTGCCCAGCCCCGGACTCCAGGCCCCGGGCTCCGTCTCCTAACACCCCGCTTCCCGTAGGCCAGTCTGTCCCCCACGACCCCCAAACCCTGTGCCCTCACGCCCTGCACAACCCACGTTCCCATTAGGGACACTGACCTGCTCTAGCTCGACATCTGCGACTGGGAATTTCTGTAGCCGCGCACACAACCCACACAGGACCGACCTCGCCGTCAAGAGCCCCTACAGTGCCGGCTGCACTGGCTCCTTTTTATGCTTGACTGGGCAGCACATGCAGCTCTTCAGCAGGCCACGCCCCCTGCGCTTGCGCCCTGTCGGAGCTCCCGGGCCAGACTGCCCAGACAGAAGGCTCTGGAAGAAGCAGGTGCTGAGACTTGATGGAGGAAAGTGGCCATCTCCACCCACTCCCGCATGAACCCCAGTCCTCCCTTCTTCACATTCTTGTGTGTGTGGGCATCCTAGCCTTGGTTTTTTTAGAGGATAGAGCCCTCCTCTCCCGCTCGGTCTCCCCGACTGTCCCCTTTCTGAGTGTGTTGAGTTAGGACGGGTCACAGCCGCCTCTCTGAGCTCCTGGTCTTCTTCCTTGGGCGCAAAGCCGCTGACACTTAAGGAAGAGGAGCCTACCAAAAAGAAGCAGAGACGAAGGAGGCCAACGTGCACGGAGGACAGAGCTGAGAGGGGAAAGATTTCCACAGGTGGGGTGAGCAAGAGTGCTTCATGCTGCTGAGACCAACATCTCGGGGGAAGGGGCTCCGGCTAAGAGGACCGCAGCGATCGCTGTAAGTGATGGGACAGGGAGGTATGGGCAGTCGTCTCTGGGGTGATGGGGGGGCAGTGAGAAGGGGAAGCTGGCACCTACAGTATTCTTTGTACATGAGAGAAAGGAAAGGCATAGGATAGTAGTGAAGGCGGCAGGAATAGTACTTCTAAGGCGCATCGACAGTTTGGAATGACTGTGGTACTGCGTAGAAATTGGGTTTTTCCAGAAATTGCAGAGTTATAAAAAGTTATAATAGAAAACACGTGCAGCTTCAGGTTCTATCTCCTTGGTTGCCCCTAACTGAAAGGATGTGTGTGAACTCTTGTCTTTGAGCTGGACATGTTGCCACTTGGAAGAAACTGGGTTCCTGTGACTAAGAGTGGAGAATAGATATTAATTGGGCAGGTAACAGTTTCTCTTATAAGGGTTCAGGGTCATGAAAGAAACATTATTCTCCCACTTCCCATTGCTCTGTATTGTCCCCAATCATCATTCTCCTTTCCTCCCTTCGCAGCTATTTCCCTATAGAGGATCATAAACACTCAGCCTTCTCCACCTGCTATTCCTTCACTCACTGCAAATCCAGATTTTGTTACCATTATGCCCACTCATCCACCCTTACCAAGGACACTAATGAACCACTTGCTGCTCAATGGCATGGAAACTTTTCAGTTCATATCACTAAATCTCATCTCCCAGGTACCAGCCTAACTGGTTGCATCTCTACTGGCCTTTCTTAAACTCTTTTACTGTCTCCCAAATTTCTCTCTTCAGTGTTCATATTCTCGAGGTTAGATTTTCTTCATCTTATTTCACTCTTTCTCTCTGCATTTTTCACACATTCTCAGGACTTCCAGTATAACCAGCATACTGCTCACACCCAAATTTCTATGTCCAATCTCTCAACTGGATATTTATATCTCAGCAGAAGAATTGTGCTGTTGTTAGGACATGCTCAAATGATGTCATCTGTTATTCATAACAAGCCTCTTTCTACCTCTGCAGAATTTGTGCTAATAAAGTGACTAAGGTGAGTTCCCTGGATAATTCAAGGAAGGAAGCTAATCACCAGAAAAACCAAATTTGTGCTTGAAGGGTGGGAATTTTCAGTCCCACACCTGATCCTGGGGGGTTGGAAAGACGGGGTGGGAGCTGGAGATCGAGTTCAATAAAACTCTTGAACCTGGCACTGTTTATTAAGTTTCCAAGAAATGTTAGTCGTTGATGCTGTTTCCTTTTCATGGTTTTTCAAAAAGCAACATTCAAGGAAAAAAACAAATGTTCTTCAGTGTGTAATCGTAAAATGGTTAAACAAACTGTTATATCCATATCATGGGAAACAATTCAGCAGGAGAAAAAATGAGGTATTGATGCACAAAACAACTTAGATGAATCTCAAGGACATTATGTTGACTAGATCAGTGGTTTCCAGTGGTTAGGTTTGGGTGATATTGTGACCATAAAGTGATCACAGAAGGGAATTCTCTGGCAGTCCAGTGCTTAGAACTCTGCGCTTTCACTGCCGAAAGGATAGGTTCGATCTCTGGTCAAGGAACTAAGATCTCACAAGTGGGATGGTCAGAGTGTGTGTGTGTGTGTGTGTGTGTGTGTGTGTGTTTATGTGTGTTTAAGGGCTTCCTTGGTGGCTCAGTAGGTAAAGAATCTACCTGCAATGCAGGAGACCCGAGTTCTATCCCTGGGTTGTGAAGATCCCCTGGAGAAGGAAATGGTAACCCACTCCAGTTTTCTTGCCTGGAAAATTCCATGGATTGAAGAGCCTGGTGGGCTACAGTCCATAGGGTCACAAGAGTCAGACACGATTTAGCGACTGAACCACTAGTGTGTATATAATATCATTGTGACCTATAAGTGTATCTAGAAAGAGTGAATAACCTGCTATATCAAATGCTACTGACCCATCATAAAGAATGAAGACTTACTGGCACAAGCTCATTTGGAGACACAGCCAAGGACAGAAATCAGTAGGCTAACAACAAGTAAGTGATCCTTTGCACACAGTGTACATAACCAAAGAGAGTTCATAAAGAGTCTCAAGGAGAGAAAAAGAAAGGGAAGATTTGCCCAACATCTGAAGAGGTCTTATTGTCCCCTCAAGTAGATAGAAGAGAAAACCTCATGGGCCCTGCCTAGAGAACATATTAGACACCCAAGCAATGGTGAAAGAGAATTTTTCTTCTTTAATCACTGCTATTGAATGATACATACAAAATCAAAATGCTTAGATAGGAGATATGGCATCTGTTTGAATTTAAATAACTTCAAACAAGAAGTAATTGAATCAGGTTAAAAATAGATGTAATGTGACAAAGGCCTTAAATACCTTTGTTAGTGAAAAAATTCTGTCAGATTGCTAAAATGAAGAGAAAAATATCACCAGTAAGCAAAACTAATTTTCTAAAATTATCTATAAATGTTCTATACCAAACAATAATTTCCATGGACTTCAAATATAAAATTGAAGATCTACTTCTGTTGACAAAATAACATTGGCAAACTTTAATTCCTTCTTGTTTCTCCTGTTCTATCAATTCTATTTATCCACCCCTCCCTCCAGTTGTTAACTCCTTAAAGAACTTCCCAGATGGCTCATTGGGTAAAGAATCTGCCTGCAGTGCAGGAAACACAGGAGATGTGGGTTCAATCCCTGGGTTGGGAAGATCCCCTAGAAAAGGAAATGGCAGCTCCAGTATTTCTTGCCTGAAAAATCCCATGGACAGAGGAGCCTGATGAGCTATAGTCCATGGTCACAAAGAGTCAGGCACGTCTGAGTGACTAAGCACAATAAAGTCCCTTAAAGCCCCTCATTCACCATTTAGTTCCTTTCTATTCAAAGTATAGTGTCCAGACCAGGAGCATCAGCAACACCCAAGTTTGTTAGAAATATGAACTCTTGGGACTTCCCTGATGGTCCAGTGGTTAAGGGGCTTGGGGAACTAGATCCCATAAACCACAGCAAAGATCAAAGATCCCGAGTGCCACAACGAAGACCTGGTGCAACCAAATAAATAGATAAAAATAAGTAAATACCTTTCAAAAAGAAATGTGGAATCTTGGCCTCTCCCCAGACAACATCCCCAGGTGGTTCGCATTCACCCTAATGTTTGAGAAGCACTGGTTGAACTAACACTTGATTTCCTCAGTGGATGTTTCTTTATAGCAGGACTTCCTCTTCTTTTTCCTAGACCTCTGCCAAGTTATCTTCCAGGGCATGAAAAAGACCATTACTCTCTAATCAAAGACTTTAATAACTAAATGGTGTCCAAAATCATTTGGTTTTTTCCTTTTGCAGGATAAGAAAGCAAAGCCCAGAGATATCACATGACTCCCCTAAGTCACAGCTAATGACAGAACCTTTCTTCTGCATACTTTCGTCCTGCTCTTTAGGTTCCTGCTTACTGTCGCTATCCCACGACTTAATATGCAAAGAAATGAGAGAGCAAGTCTCAGCAGTGTGTTTTTAGTTTTTCTTTGCATTGTTTTAATTTTTAACAGTGTTAGTGGGGGAAGATTTTAAACCTACATCCACCAAATAGTTCTTCCTCACAAGAATACTACTTAACTACTTCAAGCCAAGACTATGCCAGTTATCCTATCAGAGCAGAGTGAAACGTTGTGCATAGCAAAAATTCATAAATTTACATTAAATTCCTTCATGTATTCTTACCATCCCAAGTAACATCATACATCATTATGGACAATAATTTATAGAAAAACAGATTTGCATACTTAAAGAGTTAAAAACAACAACAGAGAAATCAAACATATGAACTGATAGTAGCCAACATGTGTTTCCCAGTTCTACAAAAGGCATTCACGCACCCACTGGTTAATTCCAGATTTGTTTTCTCACCAGATGGCTGCTCGGATAAGCTCTATCCCACCTTTCTAAGAACTCTCTTTCCACAAATTTCCCTTCAAGCAGAACAACTGCCAGGGTCCCAGGGCTGGAGCAAGAGTGGAGGGTGCAGAGAAAAGCAACCCTTACTGCTCCCTCTTGTTCTCCTGTTCCAACTTTTTCCAAGCCCTGGGCAAAGAGACAGCCTCACCGAGTAGCACCACCAGCTCCACAGAGTTGGTGTGATTCCCCCAAGTAGCTCCCCTGCGTCCCCTTCCTGTCATCCCCAGAGACAAGCAGGGAAACTGCAGAAAGAGTCCTTGAAAGAGACCAGGCAGGTGAAAACAAGTCATGCTACCAGAAAGGAAAATGATGGAAGAGGCGATGATTGATTGGAATGCAGCAGAAAAGGAAAAAACACCTACTTGCTCCAGCCTAACTTCAAGCCCTCTCTGCTCTGTTGCCGTAGCAACTTTTTTATGTGCGTGGTATAAAACATATAACATAAAATTTACCAATGTAATTTTTAAAGGCATAGTACAGTAGTGTTAACTGGAGACACACAGTTCTGCAACAGATCTCTGGAATTTTTCATCTTGCAAAACTGAAACAACTCAATACTCAGTTGAACAACCCCATCATTTCCTCTTCCTCAAACCCCACAACCACTATTATACTTTCTGTTTCTTAGAGTCTGACTATTCATATAAGTAGAATAATTCAGCACTTGTCTTTTTTATGACTGGCTTATTTCACGTATATGAGGTCTTCAAGATTCATTCGTGTTCTCAAATACTGCAGAATTCGCCTCTGTTTAAAGGTTGAATAGTATTCAGTTCAGTTCAGTTCAGTCACTCAGTCGTGTCCGATTCCTTGCGACCCCATAAATAGCAGCATGCCAGGCCTCCCTGTCCGTCACCAACTCCTGGAGTTCACTCAAACTCACGTACGTCGAGTCAATGATGCCATCCAGCCATCTCATCCTCTGTCGTCCCCTTCTCCTCCTGCCCCCAATCCCTCCCAAAATCAGAGTCTTTTCCAATGAGTCAACTCTTCATGTGAGGTGGCCAAAGTACTGGAGTTTCAGCTTTAGCATCATTCTTTCCAAAGAACACCCAGGGCTGATCTCCTTTAGGATGGACTGGTTGAATCTCCTTGCAGTCCAAGGGACTCTCAGGAGTCTTCTCCAACACCAAAGTTCAAAAGCATCAATTCTTTGGCACTCAGCTTTCTTCACAGTCCAACTCTCACATCCATACATGACCACTGGAAAAACCATAGCCTTGACTAGATGGACCTTTGTTGGCAAAGTAATGTCTCTGCTTTTGAATATGCTATCTAGGTTGGTCATAACTTCTCTTCGGAGGAGTAAGTGTCTTTTACTTTCATGGCTGCAGTAACCATCTGCGGTGATTTTGGAGCCCCCAAAAATAAAGTCTGACACTGTTTCCAATATTTCCCCATCGATTTCCCATGAAGCAATGGGACCAGATGCCACGATCTTAGTTTTCTGAATGTTGAGCTTTAAGCCAACTTCTTCACTCTCCTCTTTCACTTTCATCAAGAGGCTTTTGAGTTCCTCTTCACTTTCTGCCATAAGGGTGGTGTCATCTGCATATCTGAGGTTATTAATATTTCTCCTGGCAATCTTGATTCCAGCATGTGCTTCTTCCAATCCAGCATTTCTCATGATGTACTCTGCATATAAGTTAAATAAGCAGGGTGACAATATACAGCCTTCAGTTCAGTTCAGTTCAGTTCAGTCGCTCAGTCATGTCCAACTCTTTGCAACCCCATGAATCGCAGCATGCCAGGCCTCCCTGTCCATCACCAACTCCCAGAGTTCACTCAGACCCACGTCCATTGAGTCAGTGATGCCATCCAGCCATCTCATCCTCTGTTGTCCCCTTCTCCTCCTGCCCCCAATTTCTCCCAGCATCAGAGTCTTTTCCAATGAGTCAACTCTTCACATGAGGTGGCCAAAGTACTGGAGTTTCAGCTTTAGCATCATTCCTTCCAAAGAAATCCCAGGGCTGATCTCCTTCAGAATGGACTTGTTGGATCTCCTTGCAGTCCAAGGGACTCTCAAGAGTCTTCTCCAATACCACAGTTCAAAAGCATCAATGCTTCAGTGCTCAGACTTCTTCACAGTCCAACTCTCACATCCATACACGACCACAGGAAAAACCATAGCCTTGACCAGACGGACCTTTGTTGGCAAAGTAATGTCTCTGCTTTTGAACATGCTATCTAGGTTGGTCATAACTTTCCTTCCAAGGAGTAAGCGTATTTTAATTTCAAGGCTGCAGACAGCCTTGACGTACTCCTTTTCTATTTGGAACCAGTCTGTTGTTCCATGTCCAGTTCTAACTGTTGCTTCCTGACCTGCATACAGGTTTCTCAAGAGGCAGATCAGGTGGTCTGGTATTCCCATCTCTTTCAGAATTTTCCACAGTTTATTGTGATCCACACAGTCAAAGGCTTTGGCATAGTCAATAAAGCAGAAATGGATGTTTTTCTGGAATTCTCTTGGTTTTTCCATGATCCAGCGGATGTTGGCAATTTGATCTCTGGTTCCTCTGCCTTTTATAAAACCAGCTTGAACATCTGGAAGTTCACGGCTCATGTATTGCTGAAGCCTGGCTTGGAGAATATTGAGCATTACTTTACTAGCATGTAAGATGAGTGCAATTGTGTGGTAGTTTGAGCGGTCTTTGGCATTGCCTTTCTTTGGGACTGGAATGAAAACTGACCTTTTCCAGTCCTTGTGGCCACTGCTGAGTTTTTCAAATTTTCTGGCATGTTGAGTGCACCACTTTCACAGCATCATCTTTCAGGATATGAAATAGCTCAACTGGAATTCCATCACCTCCACTAGCTTTGTTCATAGTGATGCTTTCTAAGGCCCACTTGACTTCACATTCCAGGATATCTGGCTCTAAGTGAGTGATCACACCATTGTGATTATCTTGGTAGTGAAGATCTTTTTTGTACAGTTCTTCTGTGTATTCTTGCCACCTCTTCTTAATATCTTCTGCTTCTGTTAGGTCCATACCATTTCTGTCTTTTATCGACCCCGTCTTTGCATAAAATGTTCCCTTGTTATCTCTAATTTTCTTGAAGAGATCTCTAGTCTTCCCCATTCTGTTGTTTTCCTCTATTTCTTTGCATTGATTCCTGAGGAAGTCTTTCTTGTCTCTTCTTGCTATTCTTTGGAACTCTGCATTCAGATGCTTATATCTTTCCTTTTGTCCTTTGCTTTTTGCTTCTCTCATTTTCACAGCTATTTGTAAGGCCTCCCCAGACAGCCATTTTACTCTTTTGCATTTCTTTTCCATGGGGATGGTCTTGATCCCTGTTTCCTGTACAATGTCACGAATCTCAGTCCATAGTTCATCAGGCACTCTATCTATCAGATCTATTCCCTTAAATATATTTCTCACTTCCACTGTATAATCATAAGGGATTTGATTTAGGTCATACCTGAATGGTCTAGTGGCTTTCCCTACTTTCTTCAATCTAAGTCTGAATTTGGCAATAAGGATCTCATGATCTGAGCCACAGTCAGCTACCTGTCTTGTTTTTGCTGACTGAATAGAGCTTCTCCATCTTTGGCTGCAAAGAATATAATCAGTCTGATTTTGGTGTTGACCATCTGGTGATGTCCATGTGTAGAGTCTTCTCTTGTGTTGTCGGAAGAGGCTGTTTGCTATGACCAATGCGTTCTCTTGGCAAAACTCTATTAGCCTTTGCCCTGCTTCATTCTGTATTCCAAGGCCAAATTTACCTGTTAATCCAGGTGTTTCTTGACTTCCTACTTTTGCATTCCATTCCCCTATAATGAAAAGGACATGTTTTTGGGGTGTTAGTTCTAAAAGGTCTTGTAGGTCTTCATAGAACCGTTCAACTTCAGCTTCTTCAGCGTTACTGGTTGGGGCACAGACTTCGATTACTGTGATATTGAATGGTTTGCCTTGGAAATGAACAGAGATCATTCTGTCGTTTTTGAGATCGCATCCAAGTACTGCATTTCGGACTCTTTTGTCGACTGTGATGGCTACTCCATTTCTTCTAAGGGATTCCTGCCCACAGTAGTAGATACAATGGTCATCTGAGTTAAATTCACCCATTCCAGACCATTTTAGTCCGCTGATTCCTAGAATGTCAACGTTCATTCTTGCCATCTCCTGTTTGACCACTTCCAATTTGCCTTGATTCATGGACCTAACATTCCAGGTTCCTATGCAATATTGCTCTTTAGAGCATTGGACCTTGCTTCTATCACCAGTCACATCCACAACTGGGTATTGTTTTTGCTTTGGCTCCATCCCTTCATTCTTTCTGGAGTTATTTCGCCACTGATCTCCAGTAGCATATTGGGCACCTACTGACCTGAATAGTATTACATTTGATGTATCCCACATTTTCTTATCAGTTCATCTTTTGATGGGCATTTCGGTTGCTTCCACATCTTGGCTATTGTGAATAGTGCTGCAATGAACACGGGAGGGCTAAAATTTCTGTGAGAGTCTACTTCCGATTCTTTTGTATATATACCCTGACATAGGATTGCTGGATCATATGGTAATTCTATTTTTAATTTATTGAGGAACTTCCACACTTTTCCCACAGTGGCTGCACAAATTTACATTTCCACCAACAGTGCACAAGGGTTCCAATTCTTCACATCCTCACCAACATTTTTAATTTTCTGGTCTTTTTGACAGTGATTGTCCTAACTTGGGTGAAGTGATATCTCATTGTGGTTTTGATTTTCATTTTCCTGATGATTAATGATATTGATAAGCTTCATAAGCTTCTTTACCAAAAATTGTCTATTCAAGTCTTTTGCCTATTTTTTAATGGGTTTTGTTGTTGTTGACATTTTTAACATAAACTGGATATTAACCCCTTGTCAATTAAACAGTTTGCAAGTATTTTCTCATATTCTGCAGATTGCTTTTTACTTACTCCCTTGTTACCTTTGCTGCACCCTGCAGCTTGTAGCACTTTACAGCCAAGCTACTGCGCAAGTCAGATAGCAACGCCCCAGATGCCTTCTGGGGGTTGTAGTCCTGAGTATGAGAGGAGGGTGGAAGGCCGAGAATTATTTTTGAGTGTGGTTGGCATCAGATTTCTTGTGGCGGGGCTGGAATGAACCACTGCCTGGTCCTCATTAGCAGAGGGAGAGATTTCGATCAGTTCCCCTTTTCTGTCCTTGAGCAGTTCCTCGGACCCGGGTTCTGAGAAGACCCTCTTCCCCACCTTGGCTTCCGGTGCAGGCGAGTTCCTCCTGCTCCCTCCAGCTTCCCGCCCCTGGGCCCTCGTGGGTTGGGCCTCCCTGGGGGCGGGGCTCGTGCAGGAGGGGCGGGGCGTCAAGGCTTGTCCACCGGCCGGCGTTTCTGAGGCCGGTGGCCACCCAGCGACCTCTTCTCGAACCGCGAGGCAAAAGAGGCAAGGTCCATGGATCGAGCGGCGGTGGCGAGGGTGGGCGCGGTAGCGAGCGCCAGCGTGTGCGCCCTGGTGGCGGGGGTGGTGCTGGCCCAGTACATATTCACCTTGAAGAGAAAGACAGGCCGGAAGACCAAGATCATCGAAATGGTGAGTGTGGGGGCTTGTCGTGCCGGGGCGCGTGAGGGGTCGGGGTGGTCCGTCCGGCCTCGCCTTCCCGCGCCGACCTCTGCTGGAATGCTGGGGGCCCACTGGGGACCCGTTCGTCCCGCCTGGGACGACCCCGCGGGCCCGATGACCTGGTCTGGACCCTTGACGGCAGCGCTCGGCTTCCCGTGGGCTTAGTTATGTCTATTTGAAACAAAAAGGCAGCAAATAGGTAATTCGGGAAAAAACTACCTCCCGCAGCAACACCCGCTTTTTCAAGAAATGGAACTTCCTGGGGATGTTTCGCCCTCCTCCTGGCATCCCGGGTCAAACCGTTGCAACAATCCAATTCTGACGGTGGTTTTTGCATCATGGCCAGGATGAGCTCGGTTATGACAAGATGTAACTTGTCCGTGGTTAAAGAAATGACAGTTAACCCAGTTGGAGCTCAGAATAGTTTATTTTGTATTTGAAATGTTACTCCTTCCTGTCTCAAACTGCTGGGAAGTATCTTTGTGTTCATTTTTCCCCCCACCAAACCTCTTACATAACGTTTTAGAAATTTATTTCCAATTTTATTGTAAGACAGTATTTGAAGAATTCCATTTGAGGTGCATTATAGGCAATATTTGCTCCAAAGTTAGGGATGTTTTGTGTTTTAGTTAGAGCCCACTCATCAAGACAATTTTTCTCAGTGAGTTGCGTTCTTTGGTACTTACTGGAGTGAATAGTCCTGTGTATACTCCCAATAATATACTACACACATGAACTTCTAGGATCTAGTATTGACAGATCAGAGGACAGTTTACCACTGTACTAAATAATGTAATTTTAGGTTCATGTCTGAGACTACGTAGCTTCAACTTTATGTTCTAATTGAGCACAGAAACTATTATTCCCAATCTTTGCTCTTGGCCCTGGGCTGAATACAAAAATATTCTTTCGTAAATAAAAGTTTAAAAAATGTTAATTCCCCACATGTTTCTTATGCCAATAGTTTTGCTTATTGCTAGGATTAAATTAGTCTTAGATTATTATTGCAGTCTTTTCTCCATTTCTGTACTCATAAGAGCAAATGTTGTTAATCTCAAAATTTTCATTTTGTTTATGTTGCTATCCTGCATAGAAAACATTGGTGGCTTCCTTTTGTTCCAAACCAAAAATGTATAATATATGTGTGGGGGGAAAAAATCCCACATTGCCATACCTTCTTGTATGTACTTGGACTGTGCATTGGTCTATCACTTCTCTTCTAAACCAAGTAGAGGTAAAAAAAAGTCAGTGCTTTCACAAAATTCACAGTGAAGCCATAATCTTTAAATATACATAATGTGTAATATTAATTCAGGCATAAGGACAAGTAGTATTGTGGCTGCAGCATAATATACAGATGTGTGTTTGGAAGGAAGAGATAGGGAATGTGGACAAGGAGACAAAATTGTAAAGGAGTGTTGTAAAGCCATTCCAAACAGTTTGCCCTTTATTTTTTAGGCAGTGGGGAGCCATGAAAGGTAGTTGGACAGGATAATTGCATGTTCAAAAATTTATTTTATAAAGATCACTTAGGAGAAGGTGAAAGGGGAGTGCCTGGAAAAAAGGAAATAATTTAGGAGGATGTTGGCAGTATTCCTTGTGAAAGATGATTAGAGCCTAGACTAGAAAATGAGAGCTCAGAGGATGAACATTTCAGAGATAAAATCAACAGGACTTGGCAGTACAAACTCTGGACTCATACAAACCTATCGCTGAATCTAGGCTTTCTCATTTATCAAGCTATGTGATCTTGAGCCGGCTTTTTAACTTCTCTGACCCTGCTCACCTATTAATTGGAAGATCATAATACTGCCTACTTCATGGGGTAGTTATGAAGTTACATGAAATAACACAGTGGGCATAATTGCTATCATTTGGGAGCTTATCATTATTTAGGATCATTAAAGAGATTAATCACATTGTGGGGATTGCAAACTAAATGGTAATAACGGCTACATTATTAGCCAAGATCAAAAAGGGGAGAGAGAGAGCAGACAGGGACAAAGTGGAGCAAATTCACTTTGTCCTGTTTAGCCAAGTAGAAATGTCCATAAATTAGTTACATTAAGTAAAGAGCTTTGAAAAGCAATTATTGCCATATAGTGGCCCATAGTAATATACAGTATATACTTTACCTGTTGCTATTATTAGCAACAGCAACTGAAAGTGTAGTGCTGGAATTGAGAAGCTAGATTGGGATTAGCACCAGTACTTTCTGAAATGTCTAACTTCTTGGCAGTAATAGTGAAAATGGTTATGATTTCTCATCCAAAACTTTGCAGCAGGATGAAAAGAGAAACCTTGAGAATACTGACAAATAACGGGTGTTCAGTGAAGAAAACAGAGATCTCAGATGTGGGAAAAGAGAACGCATTACCAAAAAGAAGGGTCAGAGTCAGCAGTGTCAGTCTGCACAGGTCACATGTTGAACTCAAAGCTATGTGCGTTAGACAGCCACTAAAAGAACAACAAAGTGAAGAAGACCAGAAAGTGACTATTAAATGCAAAAATACTCATGCCTTCAGCGTATGTTGTTTTTTGCTTAGGTTTTGAGCGGTTGGCAACGTGACCATTTTGGCAGGCAGGACAGTGAGAATGCTTAATGAAATGAGAGGAGGAAAGGGAATAATCAATCAAGCTGAGTACTAGAGAAGATAGGAAGGCTGGGGATAGAGAACACAGGTGGACAGGTAACCTTTTAAAGAAATAAGGAACAGTCCTCTCTCTTTAAGAATGTGCAATAGTCACTCACTATCCTTGGGCGGCTGGTTCCCACTCCCTTGAATACCAAACTCCAAGGATGCTCAAGGCCCTTTTATAAAATGGTAAATAGTTTTAATTATAACCTATGCACTATCTCCCATATATTTTAAATAGTCTCTGCTGCTGCTACTGCTAAGTCGCTTCAGTCGTGTCTGACTCTATGCGACCCCATAGACGGCAGCCCACCAGGCTCCCCCGTCCCTGGGATTCTCCAGGCAAGAACACTGGAGTGGGTTGCCATTTCCTTCTCCAATGCATGAAAGTGAAAAGTGAAAGGGAAGTTGCTCAGTCATGTCCGACTCTTCACGACCCCGTGGACTGTAGCCTACCAGGCTCCTCCATCCATGGGATTTTCCAGGCAAGAGTACTGGAGTGGGGTGCCACTGCCTTAGCCCAAGTCAAAAAAAAAACTTATGTATGTATCTGTATAATCCCTTAGCCAGATTCAGTTTCATTGCTCAGAGTTAAGTGCGCTCTGAAAGAATTTTATTAACTTGCCTCAAACATAGTATAAAAAAGGTATACTTCTAATATCTAATACAGTGTAAATATTATGTAAACAGTTGTAAATACAATGTAAGTGGTGTGTAAATTGTTGCCAGGGAGAAGCAAATTCAAGTTTTGCTTCTTGAAACTGTCTGGACTTTTTTTCCCATGTATTTTCAGTCCTTGGTTGATGGTATCACTGATGTGGAACATACAGGTATGGACGGCTGACTGTACCACTCACTGGTGGTACACTGGTTTAGAGGTGTTTATTCCAGCATATTTTAATTTACATTATGTCTTATTTTCAGCCTTACACCAACTGTGTCTACTTACTTCATTCTTTGTTTCTGTCCAGTTGACTTAATTTCTCCTACTAAATGGCACCTCTTTCCAATTTTTATATATCAACTCTTTTCCTTTTTTCTTCATTAGCAGAGTATATTCTAGTTATACTTTTTACCAACAGATTAACACTTATTTTTATCCAATAGGAAACTAATTCCAAAAAAGGAAATGAGATGGTTTAATGTCATTCAGGTTTTCTCATATCCTTTATTGAATTCTCCCAAAGTAATTGGAAGGGGGCAGTCAAAGGTACAAACTTACAGTTATAAGATAAATAAGCACTAGAGTTGTAATGTACAACCCTAGCTAACACTATGACTGTGGCTAACACTGCTGTAGGATATATAGGAAGGTTAGAGATTAAATCCTAAAAGTTTTTATCACAAAGAGAAACTTTTTTTTCTTTTGCTTTCTTACTGTATAAGATGTATGCTGAGTAAACTGATTACGGTATTCATTTCACAATGTACATATGTCAAACCATTATGCTGTATACCTTAAATTTATAATGATGTATGTTACTTATATCTATATAAATCTGGAGTGGGGAGATTCTCCCGAAGTAGGCGTATCTAACAAATGAAATAAAATGGGAACACAAAACCAGAATAAATGTATAGTCTTAACACTATTCCCTAAAGAGCAACAGAGAAGTTGGAAATTATTTGGACAGCAGGAATAAGGGAGATAGAACTGCCACTTGAAGCTCCCCAACCAGTTTAAACTGTCATTTCTAATTTAAACACGTCTCAAGTATTTATGGCTTCCTTGTGAACATCAGCAATTATTCCTTAAATAGCTGGTGCTGTTTTTGAAACCTTAGTGTGTTTCCTTCCTAGAGATAAACTTCTAACAAAATCTTCCTTTCTTCTATCTTAAGATAATATCAGATGTTTTCTGAGTGCTAGTCTGTAAGTGGAAAGCCCACTATTGAATCTAAATTTAGATATATTTAGAATATATATATATATATTTAGAATATGTATATATATTTAGAATGTATATATATAGAATATATATATAATTTAGATATATTTAGAAAAAGGGCAGGGAAAAACCAAGATTTAAACAACTGCTTCAGGGGGTTAACACTATCACATAGGCTTTTAAAATATTTTGATAACTCAACTTTAATTTTTATCAGTACAGAAATTTATGACTTCTTAGCACATGTTTTAAATTCTTGATTTGTTCTATGAAGCGTGTTCCCTGAATTCCTGTGGCATTTCCTGATGATTTCTCATAATTTAGCAATTTATGCACTCTGTTATATTGTTTACTATAATGTATGTTCTGGTATGTCTGGATTGGTGCCTGGTTTTTTTATCATCCTTTTTTATTAGTTGCACTTGACTAAGAGAAACAGAGACCCCAAATCAATGGCTTTATTAAACAATACAGATTTTATTTTTCTAGTGTAACAAGAAATCCAAAAGATAGCAGTTACTGGTGTTAACTAAGGGGTATAAGGTATGAAGAGGCCTTTGAAATGTCCTTGGCTTTTCTCACGATCACAAGCTGTAGTAGTCCTGGCCAACATTTCCATCTTCCAGACAGCAGAAGTGAGGGAGCAAGGAGGAGAATACTTACTCCATAAGCAAAACTTTTTCCTTACATGTGCTTGGAGGGAATAGTGTCATATGGTCACCATAACTGTAAGTAAAGCTGAGGAATTTTGTCTGTCTGAGCAACTTAACCACCCTCTGACAAAATGGAGATTCTGTTAGTAAGAAAGGAGAGGGCATGTATGAAGGTAATCAGCAGTCTACCAGGCTACCCTGTAGTACCTGTTCTTTTTTCATATCACTGACCATTCAGTAAGTATTCAATATTTGATCAAATGAAAGTACATATAATATTACAGGTGGTCAGTCAGCTGATAGAAAAATAGAGCATTCCAAGTACTTGGTAATAATAGCAATAGAGGATATAAATTCTGAATAGCTTTGATCTTCTGTCTACCCAAAGAGTAAAGATTTATTCATCCACACCTAAAGTGGCTAGATCTTAGTATTAATAGTTCCTGAGATATGGCCACTGCCTTCATAACATGCTGAGATTTAGAAGCTAACCAGCTAAATAGGTGTCACTGCTAAGTCGCTTAAGTCACGTCCGACTCCATAGATGACAGCCCACCAGGCTCCCCGTCCCTGGGATTCTCCAAGCAAGAACACTGGAGTGGGTTGCCATTTCCTTTTCCAATGCATGAAAGTGAAAAGTGAAAGTGAAGTCGCTCAGTCGTGTCTGACCCTCAGTGACCCCATGGACTGCAGCCTACCAGGCTCCTCCGTCCATGGGATTTTCCAGGCAAGAGTAGTGGAGTGGGTTGCCATTGCCTTCTCCGAAATAGGTGTCACTACTAGCTTAAAAGCTAAAGTCCTAACAGTATTTCTAGAATGAAAGAATGTAAATGTTATGAGAGAGAGATCAACAGAAAGCTTTGTGGCGTTCAAAGGAATAGGAGGCGACATTGGGTAATGTTTGATAGACATGGTGATATTTGAGGGGTAGAAATCATGATGTGTCCAGTTTGAGTAAAATATATCTTCAAATAAGGAAAATACATTAAACTCTTAACTTTGTCAGAGAAAATATCCAAGGTCATCTTGAATCTCCAGATTTGCAAGTATGGAAATGTTTGTGCCAGGCATATGATTTTTGTCTTCTCAAAGCACATTTGTCATGTTTCCTGAGTGTTATCCTCATGTAGCAAGTTAACCACATTTTCAACTGCAGTGACAAGTTTGATATCTTATCTAGTGAGCTATTTTCATGTTAGCTAGAATAGTCCCTGAAAAAAGTTTTAGCTTTACAAACTGGCTGTTTTTGCTTATTCTTTTTGTTGTGAACTCATTTACATGACAGATGAAGCCATCCTTGGACCAGATATTAGGTTGACCAAAAACTTTGATCAGGTTTTCCATAAGGTCTTATATACTAATATTTTTAATTTATCCAATAATTTTGTTTTCTGGCTAAAAGGTATCATATCCTTAAATCCTTTTACTGTCTTCATTTAACAAGTCCCCCCCTCTTCACATGATTCTGAGGCTTACAAAAATTTGAGAACCATTGAAGTAAACAGTTCAAATTCCTGCCACCAGCATAATTACAAATTTTACAAGTCACAAAACTTCCAGGTTAATTGCTTACAAAGAGTGAAAATTGAGGCTGCCAGAATTTACTGTATGAAGAAGAGAAAGCAGAGTGATGAGAACATAGGAAAATGAGCACTTTCATTTACTCAGGAGGTGGTATACATTGGTTAAGTAAGTAATAGTGCATGGTTAAATTATGGTACACATATATAATAAAATATTGTGCAGCTTTGAAAAAGAAAAAAGTAAATCTGTATGAGTTAACGTTTTAAAAAGCTCAAAAGATAGTAATTAGGGGAAAAAAGCAAGGTGTAGGACAGTTGTAGTTCCAGAAAAGATATACATGTATGTGCTTGTTATTGGAACTTCTTGAGAAACTATACCAGAAGCTGTTGATGGTTGTTGCTGGTGACAGTCGAACTTGGGAGGGTGAGACTATGGAGGAAACCTTCAACTTTATCATCCTTTAATGTTTCATAATGTTTGAAGTAACATGAGCATTTATTTTATTTATTTTTTTAAAACTGGTTAATGAATAGCAATAACATTTTAAAAGGTGTGTGTTGGACCACATTGTAGAAACATCTCCATTATCAGGTATTTGTAAATAATTTGCTAAAGATCCCTTGAGCTTGTTTTTTTTTTTTTTTAATTTTTTAATAAATAACATCTGGAATGTGTTTTAGTATGAATAATCTGGTAGCTGAGATACACTAAATTAGCATTGCTAGATCAGAAGGAGAAGAGTGTAGGAGAAGAGAGAAATAATTTTCCCTCCACCTTTCTAAATTCTCCACTGGGGACCCCATAGCAAGACAAACTAACAAGAGAGAAACTAACAAGCTCACTAACATGTACAATACCAAGGGAAAGTGAGTAACTCCTGGATGGCTTAGAATTATACCATCTGAAGCTAAAGGCAAAAAGAAGAGTGTAGAAGAGGTGTGGAGGAAGCGAAGTTGATAAACCTGACCTAGGTTGATACTCAGATTGAAGTGCATTCTCCATTGATAGATTTCTTGTGCTTTAATCATCTTCTCTTCCTCATACAAAGGGCGATGCAGACGGAGATTTCTTTTATTAAAAAATACAAATTTCCCTTGGTGGTTTAGTTGCTAAGTTGTGTCCAACTCTTGCAACCCCTTGGACTGTAGCCTGCCAGGCTCCTCTGTTCCTTGGTATCTCTAGGCAAGAATGCTGGGTTGGGTTGCCATTTCCTTCTCCAGGGAATCTTCCCGACTCAGGAATTGAACCCAGGCCTCCTGCATTGCGGGCAGATTCTTTACCAACTGACCTACAAGGGTAATGTCTACTCTGTTTTCTAAGCTTCTCTGTGTCTGCTGTTTCTCTGAAATAATCAGCTCAAAATAATCCTTATGCAAAAAAGGTACACCTTGGGGTGGCAAATCTGCCACCCAGGAGGAGCAGGAATTAAAATAAGCCTGGAGTAAAGAGAATGACTGTGCTCTCTAGACGGCCATGGGAGCAGCAGAAAGAGGAGGGCTGAAAGTTGACACGTTGCAGAAGTGAAATATATAGGATCTGAAAGGGAGCAGAGTTTGTAACCCCAAAATACGCCTCTGTGGTATCTGGGTTATTTTAGGCTGTTTCTCTGTTTGTTTGTTTTTTTTTTTTTAAAGGGAAAAAAACAGCTGACGCGAGAGAAACTCTGAGAAATAAGCAGAAGTTACCCTTTGATAAGAGCAATTTACACTTATAAGGAAAATTTCCATTTATAGGGTTGTCTCCCTTTCTGTACCAGGAAGAGGGCAATGACTGAGTCTGTTGAAACTCTTGGGCTTCCCAGGTGGCTCAGTAATTTTAAAAAAAATCCACCTGTTGATGTAGGAGAGGCAAGAGATGCGGGTTCGTTCCCTGGAAGATCCCGGGAGGAGGAAATGGCAACCCACTCCTGTATTCTTGCCTGAAAATTCCATGGACAAAGGAGCCTGGCAGGCTGCAGTCCGTGAAGTTGAAAAGAGATGGACACAACTGAGCACATAAACACATAAAAACTCTTAAAAATCTCAACTCCACATAACCATACCCTTGTTTATCGAGCTTTGCCTGAAAACCTGGCTTTTCCTTCCCCCGCATCTTTTGTCTTTAGCTAAAGATGGTATGTAGGTGATGTGCTGTGCTTAGCTACTCAGTCGTGTCCGACTGTTTGTGACCCCATGGACTGTAAGCCCCCAGGCTCCTCTGTCCATGGGGATTCACAAGGCAAGAATACTGGAGTGGGTGCCATGCCCTCCTCCAGGGGATCTTCCCAAGCCAGGGATCAAACCCAGATCTCCTGCATTGCAGGTGGAGTCTTTGCCATCTGAGCCACTGATGGCTTGGGTCATTTTGGAAGTTAACTCAGTTTTCTTGGGTATCTCTGATGTATACAGGAAGTATACTGTATATGTTACTAAACTTGTTTTTCTCCTGCTAATCTGTCTTTCATTACAGTGGAGTCTCAGCCAGTAACCTAGAAGGGTAGAGGGAAAATTGTTTTCCCTCCCCCACAGATTTAATAATTTTGCAAAGTGCTTTGGATTATCCTAAATTTTCATAGCAGTTTAAATGTTCCCTATAATTTATTTAAATCATTTCCATGTATTCCTCTTTTACTTGTTTTTAAAATAATTATTGAATTAAGCATACAGAGAATCTGAAATCCTACTTCAATCTTTATTCTCCTTTTATAGGTTGTAATTTATGTCTTCACATAATAACTTATTTGAAATCTAATGTCATGAACCTTACCTGAAAAATAGTGCAGTTGCTCACGTGGACTGCAGTACACCAGTCTCCCTGTCCATCACCAGCTCCTGGAGTTTACCCAAACTCATGTCCATTGCGTCGGTGATGTTGTCCCACCATCTCATCCTCTGTTGTCCCCTTCTCCTCCCGCCTTCAATCTTTCCCAGCATCAGGGTCTTTTCAAATAAGTCAGTTCTTCACATCAGGTGGCCAAAGTATTGGTGTTTCAGCTTCAACATCAGTCCTTCCAGTGAACACTCAGGACTGATCTCCTTCAGGATGAACTGGTTGGATCTCCTTGCAGTCCAAGGGACTCTCAAGGGTCTTCTCCAATACCACAGTTCAAAAGCATTAATTCTTTGGCGCTCGGCTTTCTTTATAGTCCAACTCTCACATCCATACATGACTACTGGAAAAACCATAGCCTTGACTAGACAGACCTTTGTTGGCAAAGTAATGTCTCTGCTTTTTAATATGCTGTCTAGATGGTCCCCCCTTAAAAATAACAGCGATCAGGGAACTCATGCAATTCTGCTTTTCTGCCAGCAGGTGGCAGACTTCCCCTCTCATGGCACAGTGCTTCATTTCTAAATTACCTTTCTTGTTAATGCACTTTTATGTTTACTCTTTGTTGCTTTAACCTGAAGTGAAACAGAAGGCACCACCCCCACAACGTGCCATTTTGGTGTGTGAAATATTTGGCGTTGAAGGCAGTCAAGACGCAGCCGACTCAAGAAAAGCTTTTTACCTACTCCTTACCTGCGTAAAAATTGAGAAAGGGGTCCTCCACCATGAGAGAGCTAAAGATCACAGTTTTCATCTGGGACATTTCCCTACATAGAGGGACAAATGTCTGCTTACCAAACGTTTGATCTTCCCCTCTTCCTGGGAATTGCCTTCCTCCTCTTTGAAGCCCCAGACCCCTGCCTTTTTCTCAGCTCAGCATTGTATAATATATAAGCCTTGATCAATTGCCTGGCTGTCTTTGGGGCTCATATCTTTGTGGAGGCTCTTGTAGCTACGAAATTAATTTTTTCTGTTAATCTTTCTTTCTGGTACGGGGGATCTCGCAGGAACCTAGAAGGGTAGAGAGAAAATTATTTTTCCTCTCCTAAAAACTATTAAGCTTTGAAATTTAAGCCAAGTAAGACAGTATTTTGCTATTACAGATGTAAATACCATTTGTCTCCTTTTTTCCAATATGTGTTCTTCGTTTTCAAGGTGCTAATAGGTTAGAGTTGTTTAGCAGTTGAGGAGAGTTGCTCAATGTGTTTGGCAAGTTCCTGCTTGTAATTAGGTGGAAGTAGATGATCACAGGTTTAACATGATGTGGGTTCCTGCAAGATACTTCCTGCCTCTGTTGTATTTCCTTTGAAGACTTGTCATGGTACAGCCTTCTCATTTACCTTACCTCAGATGTCCTACTCGGAGTCTGGGTTCAAAGTAACACCATCAACAAAAATAATAATAGTTGTGTTATTATACAGTCTTCCCCCATGAACAGTTTGTCAGTTCATCTCAATTTCTTCAGTCACACTTTTAGCGTTCAGAGAGAATGAGACACGTGATCAATTTTAATATAGGGAGATAGGAAAAACTTGAGAACCTAGCCTAGCTTTATAGCATAGTGAAATGTTACAAAGAAGAAACCCACCAAAGTTCTCTAAGATAAAAAGGGACTACACCAGCATTAGAACTAGGAATTAGAGACTGAGTTGCATTTGGCTTAGTTTGGCACTGTCTTATGATCTTGTATGTCCAGATAGTGCCAAACTATTTTTGCCACATGCTAGTTATTCAGTAAATGTTAATTCTTCTATCTTCTTCCTTCTATAAATAAAGCTATTCTTTTCCCATCTTGATTTTAGACATGATGTTTTCATGTAGTATGTTCATACTAAGTAATGCATTTAAAAATTATCTCTAATTTTATTTGATAACAGTATTTTATTTGAGACCTCAGATTTGGAGATTAAAAACTGAATGGTTTTATTATATCATACATCTTTCTCAGAGTTAAAAATATTAAAAAGAATGAGAGATGTACAGCATTATGCCAAATTTTGAGCAACGTTTTTTAATCTGCATTCCTGCTGTCATCTTTGTAGATGGTTCAGCTGGCCTGGGAAGCACACGTGGAGGATTGGCACATACCATCACGTCATTTTCAGTTAATTTCACTATAATTGTACAAGAAGTATGAGTTACTATAAAGGATAAAGCTACATGCGTTTGACTCACTTTTGAGTCCCCTCTAGTATACTTACAGCAAGCACAGGTCTTGATCATTATAGATTTAATTAACTCATGGGGTCTATACCATGTGTGGATTTCCAGTCATTTGATTCAGCTTTAGGGGAGTTTTGATGATTGACTCATGAATGCCTGAATTACAATTAAGCTTTTTATAAGGAATTTCTCCATTTTTAAATTATTTGCCTATTTTATACTTAATCTCCCATTGATTCTTCCTCTTTTTATTTCTGAGATACTTTATGCTGATATAAAATTAGTATATCTAGATGAGGGGGGAAAAAAAGTAATCTGCAATTTTCACCAACCAAGAAAAACCCATATTTTAGTAAATGTACTCCTTTCTCTTTCCATGCATATAACTGTTAAGTATCATTTTTCCCATGGGGTCATAGTTGATAACATTGTTTTTAAAAAGATGATTCACTTGTTAATTTATTTCTTAATAACAAACACCCTTATTTTAATATTATGTTACTTCAGTATTATATATGAATATCATCAATTATTTAGCAAGTTCTTCATTGTTGAGCATTTAGCTTGTTTTTCGTTTTCTGTTATGATAAATAATGGATCAGTGAACATTCTTGTAGCATCTATGCCTGTCCATGACTGTTTAAATGGAATTGCTGGAGCAAAGCCTTTTGAGTATGCTGCCAGGTTACCCTCTGGAAAGGTTGTACCAAGTTATATTTTCACCAACAGTATATCCAAGTACCTAGCTCCATGTTTTCCTGGAAGTAGGTATCTTTTTTTTCCTCATCTTTGCCAAATGATAGCTTTTTAAAAACAATGTTTCTATTACTTTTGAAATTAAACTTTTAAAATACTTGACCATTTATTTTCTTCTTTGCTGAATCATCAGTTCTTTGTCTTAATTTGCAAGAATTTTTATAAAATGCTTTTGGCCACCAGAGTATGTTAGAAATACATTTTTCAAGTTTTTTTCTTTTAATTTCACTTCCATTTTTGAGTTGCTAAATATAACCCTGCTTTTCATACCTTTGTGCTAATTCTTTATAGAATGTTTTGCTGACCTTAATTTGCACATAAGTCCTCATTTACACATTATGACTTCATTTTATAGCCAGGGTAGGAAAATACAGCATGTTGTTTAGTTTGTATAGCTTACTCACTAATTTATCCTCCCACTCATGGAATGAGGAAGGCTACTGAAGAAAAAATGGTAAAATATTATGATTTTGTCCCAGTAGATAATTTTCATTTCACTTCATAAATATGACTTAACATATACTGCCCATTGGTTCTAAGAGGTATATAGTAACATTATATACACTTTAACTTTCTTTTATTTTGGAACATATAAGTTTTAAAAAATAATCTTTATTTTCTTCTAAGTATATTATTCATTACAGAAAATTTAGAAAATACCAAGAATATGAAGAAGAAAATATAGTCATTTGTGACCCTGTCATTTCTCTTTGATAACTATTAATTGATTTTTGGAATATATTTGATTCAGTCACATTAAATGGTTATTATATTAAATTTAGTTTGTTACTGGTTTATTATTTAAACTTTTATATGTTTATTCAAAGTGAAATTAGGTATGTTTTCTCTATTTGTCTCTTTCTGAGAGACTTTTGTCTTAGAGTTTTGTACTAGTTAGTTCAGAAAAGAAATTGGATTGTCATTTCATGTGTTATAGTTTATCTGGCATGGAGCTATCTGTTAAAGTTTGAAAGAGCTCACAAATACAAAACTGACCACAAAGCTTTTTAAAGGCCACTTTCTACCACACTTATTTTTATAGGTTCTAATAAGCAACTGTCCCACTGTTGGTTTTGTTTTGGTTTGATTTGGTTAGTTAAAGTGTAGCTGTGTTAGTTTCTGGTGTACAGCAAGGTGATTCAGATGTATTTTTATAGATATTCTTTTTCAGATTCTTTTCTATTATAGTTAATTACAAGATACTGAATGTAGTTCCCTGTACTATACAGTAGGACCTTGTTTATTTTATACATAGTATAAAATTAGCTTTTCTGCTAATCTCAAACTTCTGATTTATCCCTTCTCCCACCCCTTTCCCTTTTGACAACCACAAGCTTGGTTTCTGTGTCACACATTTCATACTGAATGTAATATATGCTATCAAGAGGCTTCCCAGGTGGTGCAGGGGTTAAGAATCTGCGTGCCAACGCAGGAGATGCAGGTTTGATCCCTGGGCTGGGAAGATCCCCTGGAGAAGGAAAAAGCAACGCACTCCAGTATTCTTGCCTGGAAAATTCCATGGACAGAGGAGCCTGTGGCACTACAGTCCATGGCATGCAAAAGTCAGGCATGACTGAGCGACTGAGCACACATACGTTATCAAAACTTTTCTAAGTTACTTGGTTTCCTGGGTTATTACTATTCAAAGAAGTTTTCAGGGGGTTCTAGTTTATGTTTTCTTCTACTTGAAGAGAAGTTGCTCAGTCATGTCCAACTCTTTGCAACCCCATGGACTGTAGCCTACCAGGTTCCACCGTCCATGGGATTTTCCAGGCAAGAATACTGGAGTGGGTTGCCATTTTCTTCTGCTTATAAACTTTTAAAAACTAAAGTTATCAACCACTGATATCATCCATTTAATTTTTAATAATTCTTTGTTATAAGTTATTAGTTTATAAACTTGAATCTCTTTCAATAATTTTCTTCATTGTTTTCTTACCTTATTATTTTTTGAGTTTGTTTAGCATAGCTGAAAGAAGGGATAGTAAGTTCATTCTTTGTACTCTCCTTTTAGGTGTGCTGGATATAATACACCAATAATAAAAGCCATTAGTAGCATAACTGTTTCTTACCATTTTTAATAGAACCCACACCAAACTAGTAATCCCAAGCAATACTGTTTCCTTTCAACATATAGAATACCAACTGTGTGATGTGGAAAGAGTCCAAAATTAAAACAAAAGTTTTTCTTGCTGTTACATTTCAGGTGCAGAAATTTAGACATAATAAAACGGGAACATCAATTTCAGTGCTGAGCATCTTGAATGTTTACTACTATTAATAGCACGTTTGAGAGGAGAGGAAGGAAGAACGACTTCCTTCATTATGGTATTGTCTTACACACAGTTTTCTTGAACTTGACCTACTTATTACAACATAATGTCATTTCCTCTAAAGGAGTTTACAGAATTTATTACTTTTTAAGTGAAAAAATAAAAAGATATAGACTATGTTCAAAAACTTCATTTGAGTTTCTGAATATTAAGTTCCTCAATCCTAGATTGTTGCATAGAGTTTTTAAGAAATGCATTGAGACCAGACCCATGGGTTTTCTGCAGTTGGTGTATATGTGTGTGAATTCATAAATGCAGCAATAAGCTGTGCTAACAGTCACCAAATAGGATATGTTTTTGAAATTACTTTAAACAAGAATAAAACTTATAGGAAAATCTTTATTTACTGTTCATTTTCCCAGCATGCAGCAGTTATTTTCAGCTCTGTTTTTGCTCATTAAATATTTTAAGCCATATTCATATAAACATTTATATCATTTATTTCAGTTACCCTGTTGAAGTTAGTTGACTCGTTTTTTTCAGAGAAGTTTTGATAGAAGTCAGATACCTAGACAGGTGTTTTGCATGTTTAAAAAAATGGTCTTGCTGTTTACATCATGCAACAATTATCAGGAACAAGTTTTGCAAGAGTCCTTATAGAGAGGATTACATCTCATCTATGAATTGTCTTCCTTATATGACTTTATTGCTTGGTTTGGAATAACTTCCTAGGGTGTCAGTCAAGTTCAGGGTGAAGTTTAAAAATACATTACATAGAGGAATGATAATTGGATTATGATAAACTTTAGTTAAGTCATAGGCTGGATTATTGAGAAATAACTGTATACCACAGGTTTTATGTGGGATTATCAAGTGTTTTTTTTCATATACAACTGTTAATTAATGCAATACCTTTATTCTCTTTAGTCCCTGACCAAAGAATAAAAATAAAATCAATTAATAAGTTATTAAGATTTAAATGGATAGATTTTCTCTGGACTTTGTTTTTTTCTCATTTCAAAACTTTTGATGGCAAAGTATGCAGTGATCATTTTTAGCTTTTCAAGTTAATTGAAAATTGACAACATCTAAACATTGTAACCAGTTATTCAGAAGTACAAATGAATACCCCTTTCTATAGTGATAAAGACAGCCAGTTGCAGTGTTATAAGGGGAGAAAAATCTGCCAAATATTTGACTCCTGCATGATTCTTTGCTCTTTGGTATATCAGTTTCAGGTTTAGAGTTTCATTAGGAGTGGTATGAGTAATTACTGTTTCTACGACAGTGAATAAAGAAACTCCCAGGCAACAAGGCCCAGTCATTGTGTCCAGAGATGAAAGTCCACTGTGTGCTGTTAAAAGAGTCTGCCTTTATGACTTTATGACTTTTTCCTGGATCTGTTAAATCTCCTCTCAAAAAAAAAAAAGATCCTAGAGCTATTTGAAACAAAATTCATTTTCTTTCATTCAGTATTTTGCGTCTATTCTTCCTTTTTTCTGGCAAGTTTCAAAACATTGTTCTTATTGATACACATCTTTAGTCCTCTCATGTAAGTGTTATGCTGATATTATTTCCTAGAAACAGTGCTGATGTAGTAAGAAAAAAAAGTCTCCCAGGTCATCTATGTAAGTAATAAGTGACTTCTCCCAGATCTTAGATTCCTAGTCTATAATGAAAAGGAAAGTATTATCTTTCTGTTAGGGTTTTAATGATTAAATTACGCAGGCATACCTCGTTTTACATATTGCATTTTTTACAAATTCAAGGTTTGTGGCAGTTCTACATCAAGCAAGTCTGTTGGCACCATTTTCCCAACAGCATTTACTCACTTTGTGTCTCACATTTTGGTAATTCTTGCAGTGTTTCAAACTTTTTCACTGTTACTGTATCTGTTATGGTAGTCTGTAATCAGTGAACTTTGATGTTACTGTTGCAAAAAAATTCTGACTTGCTGGAGGCTCAGGTGATTAGCACTTTTTAGCAGTAAATTATTTTTAAATTAAGGTATATAAATTGTTTTTTTAGACATAGAGGGACACCTCACCAGACATACAATCCCATCCCCATGGCATATACTCACCTACTGGATGGAATTCAAAGGCAGACATTGTCTTCTACATACAGTCAGGAAACAATACTCATGTTTTGTCTCTTCTCTACTCTCCTTAGAGTAACAGGACAGAACACCAAAAGAGCCAAAGCCATCTATCCCTTAGAGACCAGAATACCCCTCTTGATAAGAAACTAGCCATCTTGGTTCTCATGCTGTATTTTGTTTTGTTTTAGGGTCAACTGGCTGAATTCTCTGCTTTAGAAATATTCTTCAAAATAATCCATCCATGTGATGTTGACTGGTTCTGATTTTTTTTTTAAACTTTCTTTTCTGATTATGGACATGATTGGGTCAACTACTATAACATTTTAATAAGCCATTTTTCCCCCAAGGAACTCATTTATTTTATAAAGCTCAGAAAATAAAAATGGCCCTTTACTTCCATTACTGATACTGTCTTTTGTGTTCTACTTTAGATTTTCCTGTGCTTATTTAAAGATTTTCCCCCCAAAATTGGACTCTGGCTATCGATACTCTCACAACTCCTTTCACTCAATAATAGATCATGTATATCACAGTTTATCTGTAAATATTGATCTCACAGAGCAGTACTGTGTATTGATTTACAGGCATGGATTCTGAAGTCACAGAAACCTGAGTTTGAATCCATTTCTGCCATTTGCCAGCTATGAGGATAATAGTAGCCCACACCTTCTCAGGTTATAAGATGAGATGAGATGAGGTATGTCAAGTGCTTAAAAGTGTCTGGCACTCAGTAAACATACAGTAGGTTGTAACTATTTATAGTAATCATCTTTGAGAACTGTATAATTTTTATGTGTATGCCACAATTTATTCACCTCCCTTGTATCAATAAACATTTAGATACTGGGCATTTAAGGTGTTTACAGTTTCCCAGTATTATAAAGCAACTCTGCCATATACATCCTTACAACTAAATCTTCATACACTGCCCTATTTCCTTAGGGTAAAGTCCTTAGGACATAAAGTTGGTCTGTACAAAGGGAATGTGTATTTCTAAAGCTTTTAATAGTATTTCTAAATTCCCCTCCTAAAAGGTTGTGGAACTCCAACTCCATCATTTTTTGTTGTTTTCCTTGGAGATGAAGAAGGAAATGGCAACCCATTCCAGTATACTTGCCTAGAAAATCCCATGGATGGAGGAGCCTGGTGGGCTACAGTCCATGGGGTCGCAAAGAGTCGGACACGACTGGGTGACTTCACTTTCACTTTGGAGATGATGCGTTTGGAGTGATCTTTTAAAAAGGTATCTTTAAAATTCTTGTCAGTGCTAAGCATTTTAATATATTAGAGGACAGTTTAGTCAACACATTCATACATAGAACAGAGGTGTTTTCAGAATGGATCACCTAGCTGCCCTTAGGCCTCCATTGTTGTTGTTGAGCCGCTTAAGTGTCTGACTCCTGCAACCACTTGGACTGTAGCCCACCAGGCTCCCCTGTCCATGGGATTTCCCAGACAAGAATACTGGCGTGGGTTGCCATTTCCTTCTCCAGGGGATCTTCCCAACCCAGGGATCAAACCTGTGTCTCCTGCAGTGACAGGTGGGTTCTCTGCCACTGAGCCACCAGGGAAGTCCTGAGCCTTCATTACTAGAATAGAAAAGATTATCCTCTAAGAGGAATATTATGTTGTCAATCTTCTCATCTTATTAAAATAAGATAGTAATGCCACATTTTTAACATTTGGTAGATATCAAGTTTGGGTAATTTGTTAGTGGCCTTTTTTAAAAAACAACTTTTAAAACTTTTTGTATCATTTGTAGTACAGAGTGCTGCTTCACAAAGTTTGATTACTGAAATGCTATGTTGGTTCAGGTTCCTTTGAGTATAGATGAGAAAAGGCTAGTATACAAACTTATTTACATGAGTGTAGCATAGCCCTGTTCCTAATGATAAAGCTTCCCAGAGCCAGTAACATAACTTATCTATCAGGCCCTGCCACATGGTATTAGCATATTTAATCCTACGACTCAGGTTAAAAACAAGACTGATTTCTCTTTAAAGGTTAAAAATATTTATCTTCACAACGGTTTGCTTTCATTTCCAGCAGGAAAGGAGCTTTTTCAATTTCTTAACCATAAAAATTAATTTTCATTCTGTTCAGATTTTTTAGTAGATCCGTGCATGGTCTTGTTGAAATTTACAGTGTAGGAAAATATGGAGAAAAACATGAAAATCACTTTAAATCCCACTACCCTGCAATGAAGATTGTTAACAACTTAGCACACTTTAATGCAAATATTCTTTTTCACATGTCTTACACGAGCTAATCGTTTTAAAACTGTAAAATACACATGACAGAGTTTACCCTTTTAACTGTTTTTAAGTGTACAGTTCAGCAGCATTAAGTGTATTGACATTGTTATGAAACCACCACCACTGCTGCCGTCCATCTCCAGAACACTTTCCGTCTTCCAAATTGAAACTCTGTACCTGTTGAGCAATAGCTCCCTGCTCTCCCCTCCCCCAGCCCTGGCAAACAGGACCTGATCTTTTTCACTTTGTATTAAAATATAATATTCGTACAGAGAAGTACACATACTACAAGCGTGCTGACAATTGAATCACACCATGAGGAAGAGGGTGTTTTCAAGTCTTAAAACTATTGAGGTTCCTCTTTTCTTTGCAGAGCAAGTTGGCGGTGCTCTAATAGTACAAATTTACCTTCTCTTTCTTAACTGCCACATTATTTTATTTGATCCTGTTCTGTAGACTGGTGACTAGTGCAGAGCTAGCAAGCCTGTCACCCAGAGCATAATAAAGCACTGTGTAGTAATGCGTCACAAGACTGATTTTGCATAGAGCATATTAGCCAAGGCTTCTGGGACCGCCCTCGGCTGCACCTTGTGCTATATTAGTACTCCTCAGACAGGAAGAATTTTCTTTTGCTGCTGTAGCTTGTCCGGTTACTTTACAGGGTAAGTGTCTACAGTTCATATAAACAGTGAGTTTCTCTTGTTGAACTTCATCTGATTCTTAACTTGATTCTGTATCTTGTTGAAATTTTAGGCATTTAAAAATCCAAATTAAATTAAAATAGAACGATCCTGTGTAACACAAAACTTCTTTATAGTTTGCAAAGATGTGAATATGGAGAACTTTGCAGTGTCTTGGGTCTCAGAAATTCTAATTTGTAGGATCTAATTTTAAGAACATCTTATTTCACGCATTGATATTAAGAAAAAGCCATGTACCCTCAGAAATCTCTTCAGGGGGAAGAAAAAATCTAATTTTGTTGTTCATTTAGTTGTTGTGTGACTCAGTTTTGCTGATAGCCACGTGATTTGTGTACCTAGGATTAGGAATTTTTTATTATTGCTAATAATAAAGATAATTAATTTTTATTTTGTGCCTATAAGCTTTATCCAGGATATCATGGAATGGCTTTATATTAGTTATGTTTTATAAATTGATAAAAGCTGGATTACTGTCTGTAAGGATTAAAACATACTGTATGATGAAAATTAAGATTCAAACATATACATTACCATCGATTCAAACATATGTATTACTATAAGAGCCTAGAATGTTGTGGTTAACTGAGATTTAAATAATTGAATTGCCTTATCTTTTATAGTTAGCTAATGCAGCAGACCACTTCTTAAAGGTAGTTTACTTGGTTTTCATTGGCAGTCTGTATCCAAGCCCTACATCTCCGGATATTGTTTACTACCTATGCTTTTGTTGTAGGACAAATTCAAGGACAGAGTAACTCAAGAGTTTTCTGAGGGTAATCAGTATAAATTATCTATTTTCCCTGTGCCTTGGTTTTCTTATCTTGAAAAACACGATTAGGTAGTAGGGCAGAGGAGGTGTGGAGGATAGATGAATAAACTCTAAGCTCTGAAATTGGGTATTTTCATAAGTATCTATAATATTCTGAGAAGCCACGTTTTGCTATTTAAGAAAATTGGTATAAATTTCCAATTTTTAAATAGCTAAGCTTTGAAATCTGTTTTCTTCTACCTTCTTTTACTCTCCCACCTTTTGCTATTCAGTTTCATTTTTGTTTTATGTTTGTATCAAGAGACAGTTTCACTTTCCAGTTGGTACTTTTTGTTGTTGCTATTTTTTTACTGCTGCCTTGAAAATCTAATTAGGGAGAATTCTTTAAATGCCCCCCAAGAAACTGATTTTATAATGTTTTATAAATAATGAATTTATAGTTCGATTTTCCATGTGCTGATCACCCTAAGTGTCATTATTAAAAACCCACGCTTAGGACAAGTGATGTATGTTGCCAGAGATATGCAGTAAGATTTTTAGGACTATTACTGATACCCTGTCATATTGTAGTAATACATACCTTTTCTTATATAAGTAGTATACAGTTTATCATTCAAAATTTCATTACTTTATTGTATAGTTTAAATGTTTCTGAAAGTAGCAAACTTAAAGCAGAAATCACAGCTTTTTAAGCTAATAATATCAATAAATTTTAATATTTTTTCACTTTCCTATAAGACAGTCAAGAGGGGCTTTAAAAGTATTCAATTTACATTCAGATACTTTAAAACTGTATAAAGGCAAGTCAGATTTTTAACTTGATATAGACATTTTCACTCATTGATTTATAAATAACTTCAAGGGGTAAAGATAATCATCTCAGAATGAAATACCACAATACCTAAAACTTGTCAGTTCTCAAGTTTATGCTATTCAAGTGAAGTTCTTACCTCTCGCTTCAGTCTTTAGCCTTGTCCTACATATTCCTTGTAACGAACACTGTTACAGTAGAGACTTTAAACTCATAGCAAAAGAACACAAAGTAATTATTTTTCCAGTTTCCACATTTTCCAGTCCACATTTAAAGATTCCAAATACTTTGAAACTTCAAAACTTTCTTTGGAGTTCATAGTTCAAGGGTAATATTTTCTATTTTTGAACAAGTCTTCTGCGCTCGATTTGTTTTTTTTCAGCAACTCTTCTCTTGAAGCATCTGCAACAGATGACTGCTGGCAAAGTAAGCCAGAACTTTATATACCAAGTATAGGTTTACAAGCCTATTGGTTTAAAAATACTCTGCCCTCATTTTCAGTGTCGTCCTTAGAATACTGCCAGAATGCTGACATTTATACCTTAGTCTGTACACTTCTGTAATGATAGTGATTTTTCTATTAGGACTGTAGTATCACTTGTGTGAGATTATCTGTGAATAAGGATAAATTCTGGTCAGATTGCCATTGAGGACTAGGAAGAATGAAATATTGTCACTTGAAATTTTTGTAGTATCTAGTAAGCTATTGAGGTTTGCTTAGTCCTAAAGTTGGCCTTTATTTATTATCAGATCAAATTTCTGATCACTCTTTGTTTACATTTGTATTTTGTTTAAATAAAATTAATGAAGAGATCATGAGAAAGATGATTAACTCTTTTACCTACTAACACTGGCTTTTTTTTTTCCCCCTTTCCTTTTCTACTGAACGTGAATGAAAGCTCCAAAAAGAGCCATAGTTGAGGATGGAGAGTGGAGAGGAACTGGGTCTGCTGGGCTACACATAACAAAAGATTTTAGATGCCCAGATAGTAAAATGTATTCTTCACTGCTTGAATTGTTTTCTTTTAGGTTTTTCAAATGTGTCAGAATACGTGATTTTTTTAATATAAGCTTCACTTTGACTTTTTCACATTCTCCTTCCTCTTTTTCAAGCTAATAAAATGGTTTTATTTAAATAGTGCCTTCTGAGAAATCTAGAAACCCTTTTCAGATATTAAACATTGAAGAAAAGCCATAAGCATTTCATAGTTTATATTTTGGATTCCATAAATGAAGAAACAGACTTGCCAGGTAATTTCAATGACAATATTTTTCACATGTGAAAAAATGGAGGTATCCTACTATTTAAATATTGTTTATCAATATTTAAGATATTTAAAATATCATCAATTATAAGATCATTTAAGATGCCATCAATTATAAGATCATCAACTTACTAGCAGCCCTTCTGAGAGGTGTGGGAAATACTTTTTCAGGAAAGATATTTCCCAGTTTTATGTACTTTAAATGAAATAGGAGGTGGGTTTTAGAATTTGAGAATTTTTTTTATATCTGCTACACATGTTTTAATTATAAAGAACATTCATCTAATGTTCAACTTCTGTTACCAGAGTCTAAGAAAAAGTCAGTTTTTCCTCTCAGCTAACTTACCCTTTTTAAGTAGTGCTTTCATTATAAAATTTTGCTTATCTGGAATAAAGTGAAAGTAGAGTCATTGAAGAGCAAAAATAAATAATCTTCCTTAAGATTTATACTGCAAAAATGAAACTTAGTATAATAAGATGTCTTATCCAAAACCCTTAAATGATCATTCAGTTAAACACTATCACTTACCTGTTTTGTGCCAGACACTATGCTAGATTCAAACACAAGTCAAATCTTAGTCACAGCATTTTACAAAATTAAAGATTTTAATATGAGAAAGTTGAATAAATTTGACTTCCGTGGATTATGTTTCTCCTTACATTCTGTTTGTATATTTCTTCACTGATTCAGGATTAATAATGCATAATTTTCCCACAAACTTCGTCCTTACATGTAGAGAAGATGTTGATAAAGTACTCATGCAATACAACATTTTTTTCCAAATATATACTTCAGTTTAACTCTTTATTCAAATCTTATTAAACCATATAAGTTCTTATAGGAGAGCTGCAAGTTCTCCATACAAAATTTTTAGCCCCAAAGTTTGTCAGATAGAGTAAAATCTTTGCTGAGCTTCTTAGGAAAGAAAAAAGCTGCCTTCAATAACTTAGTATTACTGTCAAACCAAAAGTGTATTAACGTACAGGAAGAGCCTGAAATGTATGTGTGTCACGTGTACCTTTTTTCTCTCTCTTTTACTGTGACATCACCTGGGAAAATCCAGAAGATTGGATAATCAAGAAATGCTTAATCAAGATTCTGCTGTACATGTGAAAATGGTGGGTATTTGAATATTTCCAGTTCCATTTATTAATGGTGAATCTGCACCACTTTTACCTCTGTCTTTAACCAGATAATTAATTATGGGACTGTAACTTTACACAGATCTTTCTTCACAATGTTAGACACACAACAGAATTTCAAATACTTGTTGAATTGAATTTCCTTGGAATTTTTTTTTGCTTGAAATATAATGTGCACTAAAATGTTTTTCAGCAGATAAAATGATTACCCCATTTCTTTTTGTGCTAAATTTTCCTTGCTCAGTAACAGCACACTTATACAACATGAGATCTTTCATCTTAGGCCTCTGAGTTAAAATTTTAACTAATTTAACTAAGCATTTAACTAATTTTTTAAAACTTTTTGAACAGCAGTAGCTTTCATTGCATTATAGACATTAGGATGAGGTAGGGAAAATACAGGCTTTGGCTTCAGAACTGGCTTCAAATCTTAACTCAGTCCTTATTAGCTGTGACACCCTTGAATGCAGGCAACCATCTCACCTTTAAGAAATACACATGAAACCACCAGCCTCCTGTTGTCCTTGTTCATATCTTTTCCCAGCTTTATTAAGATGTAATTAATGAATAAAATTATAAGATATTTAAAGTGTCCAATGTGAATATTTGATATGCGTATACATTGTGAAAGTTTACCCCCTTTAGTTACCATATCCATGACTTCACAAACCTACCTTTTTTTTTTTGAAGAATATTTGAGTTATACTTTGGGGTAAATTTCAATTATATAATAATAATCACCATGTTACACATTATATCCTCAGACCTTATTTATCTTATAATTGACGTATCCTTATACATATTTAATGAAAAAGTATATATAAAGTACTTTAAAAGCACATGGTAAGCACTCAGTGAATGTTAATCTCCTATATTATGTTAGTGTTTTATGAAAGTAGGATTTATATGTAAATGTGGGGGAAATTATGTCTATCCTTATTCAGTCACAAAATTTTAAAAATCACTATTTCTTTCTCTCTTTTAAAGAGGACAGCTGCCCCATGATCTCTTTCTTATCTTCTCTTTCTGTTCTTTTTGTTTTTCCTTTTCTCTATTTTTTCATGCTTTTTCTTTCTAATTTTCTTTTTCTGGTCTGAACCTATAAACCAGAACTTAGCATGCAAGCAGCTTTGTGTCAACATTAGTAAATCTCTTGTTTCATTTAACTTTCCTCATCCACTGTGTGATGGGAGGTTAAAATTTATTCAGAGTGCTGATTAAGCTTGTCAGCAGTGTACTTAGAGCTCTTAGGATGAAGCATATGAAATTGCTGATTCTTTAATACATGAAATAACAGTCCAATGTTGGCAGTTTTATATAGTTCAGTCTAATACTTGAACATGATCTTTGCATCTATTGCATGATTGGCATTTGATTTATTGATACTGAGCATAAGTATCTCTGAATTAAGTCAGTCTAAACTCATTTTCTTGCTTGAGTTGATTTTTTTTTTATGAAAATGAATACAAGTGATATAAAAAATCCTACCATATAATTTGTTGTTACCAGGATCCTAGGACCTTCTACCATGTGTCTCCTTTAGAAGCAAGTTGCAGTGTAGTTGGGGCTTCCTTGGTAGCTCAGCTGGTAAAGAATCCACCTGCAATGCAGGAGACCCCAGTTCGATTCCTGGGTCAGGAAGATCCCCTGGAGGAGGGCATGGCAACCCACTCCAGTATTCTTGTCTGGAGAGTCCCCATGGACAGAGGAGCTTGGCGGGCTACAGTCCATGGGGTCGCAGAGTGGAACACAACTGAGAGGCTAAGCACAGCAGAGCAATGTAGGTAACTTACAAAAGCACTGTGGAAGGAAAACAAGCCTTTTGAGATGATAGATGTTTAAATAATTTTCATTATAGTCTGGATTTATATAATTTTTACCTTTGGTGTGCTCTTCTAAAAAATTGATAACATCTTTTTAAGTTGCCAGCTGTACCCTCAAGTTCTAGAAAAACAGAGCTATTTATCCTTTTCCCACATGAGACCCTGTACACCTCCCCAGTCTCAGCACACCCAAATCCTGCTTCTCTCCAGAAGCCCAGCTCCATGGGTCTCCCTCCTTTGACCCCAGCAGAAGTAACCTTAGTTTCTTCTTTTTCTCTTGTATTGTATATGGACATCTTGACAATGTTTTTATTATTTGGATTATTTGTATTACAATCCATGTTAGAGAAGATGAATTTGAGTATAAGATGTATATCTTACTCAAATTTCTGTATCTCTTACAGGGTTGCTTAACAGAGTGCCTTACACTTAATGACTATATGGTAAATGAAGGAAAGAATTTGGCCTACACTACTTTAATGTGGAGACAGGCCAGATATGTGGTAGGCAGGAGAGACGGCTATCAGTCAAATTTTGCAGTGCTTAATCTTCAAAATAAAGCAAGAATCATCTAGGTGCATGAGTGAATAAATGTACCAGTCTGCATAGGTGGCTTTAAAAATCTATACTGTTTATGTCATCACACAAAAATTGTATTGCCCACTCCTTTGTACCCGTAATAAAGACTTCTGTTTGTACCATATTTGACCATTGGAAAACAAAGGAAAAATATTTTCATTGAGAGCTTCAGACAGAGATTAAGTAATTCAAACTCATTTTTATGTGAGCTATGTTTAGAAATACACAGGTTGACATCATTAGGACAGTTTTGTGACTACCGGGCCGTATATTATCTCAGTGTAGCCACGAGATAGTATCAAATAATCACATTATTTGTTCACAAATACTATGAACAAAACTGTATAACTTTGGTATCAATTTCTTTAGAAATCATACCTTCTGAATATGGAAGTAGACTAATAATTAGGAGTTCATTTCATCTGTACAAGTACAGTATATTTAAGATTAACCAGAATAAGTGTATTTTAGGTTTTCCTTAGTTATCTTTAGCATTGATTCACCTTAGGCTCTCATCAGCCAGAATACCCTGATTCTTGTCAGGAAAGCTTTGCTCCTTCCCCAGCATTTTACATTATGACCTTATAAAATAAATTTGTTTTCTTTTGCTCATAAATGATGGAAATTTTTAGTCCCTTATTTATTTTTCATAGCATTGTATTATAATCAAACTGGGAAGTTTTCAAACAATTTAAAATAACTTGCCCTTCAAATTTCAAGTATCATTATTTTATGTACCACGAAACAGGTGGGTGTATTGTGTCCAAGAGGACTATGAGGGAGGGATTTGAGGGGTAGCAGAAGTATGTGACATGTGATGAAGTGCATACTCCTGTAGTCTGCTTCATGGTGTTCTGATATTCTGATATTCATTGATACATTTCATACAGTAAATTCTATTTCTTAGGCTGTATTCTAAAATATTTGAGGAAAATGTCTAAATGTCTAACATCTCAAGTTTTTGAGAAGTATTCATCATATATTTCAGTAATATTATATGTGTACTGTGAAAAGGGGAGATATGGTGTTTTACTGTATAATCCAAGGCAAATATAATTTTTATATTTCTTATACCTGTGTCCTCCGCCCTCTTGTGTTCTCTGGAAACAGTAGCTGCCCTTTCATCTGTCTTCACCACTCTTATTTCACTGTGGTACTGTTTGGGTATTCACTACTCATTTATCTGAAAATGAATGGTTTTATGTTGTGCAGAAGCAGGAATATGAACTCCTCTAGCCACTAGTTCTCTTTATTTTCACTGTAAAATAAACCAATCTAATAGTTGAGAGCCTAGCAGAAACCAGCCTAATTAGAAGTCCTGTTTAAATATGGCTTTTTAAAATTAAATGTATTGTAGGATGTGATTGCTTGAGGCAGGACATCTTCCTTAGTATGGACACACTGAAACAAAATTTCTCATTTTTTTGGTGAAAACAGAGTAAGTAACATATGCCCTCTGTTGCTTTCAGTAATGGGTTAGTTATTAAATAAAGCATATGCTATTTATTATGCATCTTCCAGTTAAGGCAGATGTAAGAGCAGAATTTGATTAGGGGATCAATTTACTCGCTAAGGTATTTGTAAGGGAGCATCAGAAGTGACAGCACTAATTCCTAAAATTCAACAGGAAAAGAGTATGAGTATCATATCTCTAGTTTCTTATGTCTGATACAATGTAGACACATGGTAAGTATTTATAAAATGAATGGGTGTTAATGATTGAAAAAACAGGAATATAGGAGCAAGTGCCTATTGATTTTTCTCATGTTTAAAAAAATCACAATAAAGTAAATAGTGATTTATTTCAGTTCAGTTCAGTCGCTCAGTCATGTCCAACTCTTTGCAACCCCATGGACTGCAGCACACCAGGCTTCCCTGTCCATCACCAACTCCCGGGGCTTGCTCAGACTCATGTCCATCTAGTCGGTGATGCTGTCTAACCATTTCATCCTCTGTCATCCCCTTCTCCTCCTGCCTTCAATCTTTCCCGGGATCAGGGTCTTTTCCAAGGAGTCAGTTTTTCACATCAGGTGGCCAAAATTTTGGAGTTTCAGCTTCAGCATCAGTCCTTACAGTGAATATTCAGGACAGATTTCCTTTAGGATTGACTGGTTTGATCTCCTTGCATTTATTTAGATGATTTAAATAACCTCTATTCTTTTGAAACACTTTAAAGTCCATTTAAGTTAAAAGGATCACTGTATGAAGGTTAATTGTATTGCAGGTTACCCTCCCACCCTATTTAAGTATGGCTTTTTGAAATTAAGTATATTATAAATTCAGGTCTTTCATTCATGAAGAAAAATTTAATGTTCCTACTTCTGTTTCCTGTCCACTTCTGTATTCATCCTCCAATCTCAGGAAGACATGTTAACTTTTTTCTGATTTTCTGATTTTGTCCAAGGGACAGCTTGGAACCTAACAGATTTACCTGGTCAGATTCTCTTATAGCCGAGATACAAGGCCTGGGGAATTTTTCATAACTGTGTCAATAACACACATGAAATATGTTAATATTGGAGATAGCACACATATAATAATAGAATATAAAATAAAGTTTACTGGATACAAGCCACTGTAGAATCTTAATTTGAGGTTCAGTTATTGTCTTTTTGTACTTGGAGCTGACTATTAAATGACTCGTAGTTTCCTCCCCCAAGTCTTCTTTGTGCTAATTTTACTCTGATCAGTTTCATTCTCTCTGTGACATGGTAGAAAAAATAAGCTGTTTACATAATGTTAAACTGTTGAGCAAAACTAAAGCCTGCATAAACCAGCCTAAGTAGCAGCCTCAGCCCAGGTGGTCTAATATTTAGTAGTAATCTTAATTTGGAATAAATCCATTATAAAATTTATGTCAATAACAATGAAGTTTTGGGGGGTAGAGTACAATAAAGGAGTAAAGATCTTGAAGCAGCCTTTCAAATTAAATACATTGATATTAATTTCAGAAAGCCAGATGCAAAAGTATATAATGTGAATGAGATAAACTATGTGCATATACATGCATGTTGCAATCATAGAAATGAAATTAATGGAAAACATTAAAATGCTTACTTGTTTAGCTTTGGGCAGTAGAATTACAAGCAATTTTTCTTTTTTATACTTCTGTTTTTTTCTGTTGTGAACATGCATGACTTTTATAATTAGAAAAATTGCATTTTCTGATAATGTATTTCAAATGTAGTTTTGTCTTAATCTTCTAGATAGAAATAACTGATGTGCTTTAAAATGTTTTGGCTAGATAAATGGCAATTTGTTATGGTGGTTTGCTTTTTTTAAAATAATGCCTCAACAGTTTTACATCTTTAAATAATATAAGCTTTTTTATATTACTTTGCTTGGTATCAAAGAAACCTGGGGGAAAATAAATTAAAAATAGTTAATTCATTTATTTGATTCTTAGATGCCAGAAATCCAGAAAAATTCAGTTCACATCAAGAACCCTACAAGAGTAGAAGAAATCATCTGTGGTCTTATCAAAGGAGGAGCTGCTAAACTTCAGGTGAATCATTATCAAGAAGCCTTTAGCATTAAACCTCTATCTTTCATTTTCAAGCAGACTCATTGATTTTATGTCTTGCTACAATCTGAATAAAGAAAGCTTAGATAGACAAGCTTTCCCTGTCCTTTTGGAATGTAAAATCTAAGAGATGTATCTGGAATTGGTCTAAAATACGCAGAATACCCCACTGGAAACAACAAAAGTTAATAACCTTGAAATAATTTTAGCTTTTCTTTAATATTAAGTGCTCAGCTAACTAGTACTATGCATTAAGTATTAAACCATCTTAAGTAAATTGATTATGATTAATAATCTTTAAAATGTGGACAGTTTCAAGGTGTTCTTTTAATATAATAAATCACAGTAGTCAAAGTAATGTGTAACTATTAGGAGATAGCTAATTTTTCTAATTCTTTTTTTAAAGGAATGTTTTACATGTAAGTTAAATAATCTGGATATTCACTAAAAATGTATTCCCTTTTTTAAACATTTCTGAAAAAACTATTTAGCCCTGTCTCCTAAGTTTCAAGAGCTGGTAAACTATTGCTGTGTCTCATTCCTTCATTCATTGGTTTAGTTTATTTAAACAGACAAATCAAGAACGCACAGTTTCAATAACTAGAAGCATGGCATAGTTTATTTCCACTGCACTTCTGTACACTGACCAAGGAGGTTGAAATTGTGCAATGTTTTATTGCTATCGGAAATAGTATTGCCTGCAGTTTCAAATTCCTATACTGATTAGTCAGATTTTATTTGGGACTGTGCTGGGGTGCTTAAGGTTCACCCTGTAGTTAAGGAAATTCTCAAGACTTGACATATGAACTCCTTTAGGAAACTCAGTGTAGACAGAATAGCCTCCACTGGAGGGCAGGGCCAGACACTCTAGAGGAGTCTCATTCTTCTAGAAAATGTGCAGTAAGTGTCTGGCCTTGGTGGCTGTGATTTCATAATGCCTTTTCCCCTTTTCTTATAGATAATAACAGACTTTGATATGACACTGAGTCGATTTTCCTACAAAGGAAAAAGATGCCCATCATGTCATAGTAAGTGTGGCATTCATAAATAGATTCACAAAAGTAATCATTAAGTTCCTTTTTTAACCTGTGTTATCTGAGATTTCTTGTGATTTTTTCTTCTTTATGGACATTGAAAGTGAGAGGGGTCTTCTTTTTTTATTATATTTTGAGGATTTGTTTTCCCCATGTTACATAAATGGCTATTTTCCTGTACAGTTTTGGTTGCAAGAGGAATGAAGACTTCTGAAATTTTCTCTCCAAATGTGGTCTATTTATTCAGGAAATATTTAAATGAATTTAAACTTTGAAATAGCCTAAAGAAACAGATTTATCAAATACTTTGTGTTTTCTAGGAATGTTATTAAATTTTTGTGTCATTGATAAGTAAAAGAGTGAGTTACTAAATAAATAGCAACTTAAAATGCGTTGCTGGAATAATATACCTTTTTTGGGAAGTGAATTTTTAAAATAATACTCCTCAACCTGACAACCAGAGATATTAGCCTTCTCTTACTTACTGTTGGAACATGTGTAATTTGAGAAATCATTGATAAATTTATTTTAAAAACCACTAAAAATTACACCCTTTGGCCCAATAATTTTTCTCTGGGAAATTTCTAAGTAATCCCAAATGTCAGGAAAAAGCTTTAGATCTAAGCTTTAGATTTTAAAATCATTAGATTTTCTGGGAATGCCATGTGGATTATAACACTAAGACCAGAAGTTGTAATGATCATGCTTCTTGACCGGGCATTTAACAATAGTAAGTTATTTATATTACTGGTAGCATCAATCAGAGTATTTCTTTTCTTTTTTTATCTTTTAATTGAAGTACAGTTGATTTACAGTGTTATGTTAATTTCTCCTCCACAGCAAAGTACTCAGTTATACACATATATATATTCTTTTTAGTATTATTTTCCATTATGGTTTATCCCTGGATATTGCATATAGTTCAGAGTATTCTTTTAATGCCTAGTTTGCTTTCTTTCTTTAGATGTCATTGACAACTGTAAGCTAATCACAGATGAATGTCGAGAAAAGGTAAAGACTAACTGTAATCCAGGGTTACTCAAAGACGTCATTACCTTTTTGCTGAGAATTTTTTCAGGTTCATTCACACAAACAAGAATAGATGCAAAAGTTCTTATAGCCATATCTGGCACAGAGTAAACACTCAATAGATCTTAGGCTTATTGTATGGATTATATGCTCCCAACTTATTTTAACAAAAAAAAGTAATAATAACTTTTTAATAATAAAACTTTCATGAGAAACTTTTAAACTGATTACCAAAATAGTCTGATGTCCTTACATTACTGCAGAATTAAAACAAAAATGTTGTGATGGAAACTCCCTGGTGATCCAGTGGTTAGGATTCTGTGTTTCCAATGGAAGGAGCAGAGGTTTAGTCCCTGGTCAGGGAACTAAGATCCACAAGCCTTGCAAGCAAAAAAAGAAAAAAGTACTGTGGTTTTATGTATTTTGTTCCCTTAAATTGATAGGAAACTGCCTCAGTTCTCTGTTTTCCTTGAGTAGGTTTCTGCCTATGTCTATTTTAACAAGACTCCAAATATGAATCAAATTTAATACCTTCATAAGAGAACAAAAGATTTTTTTGTAGTGATAATTTGATTATTTCAGGTCACTGAATTACTGACCTGAAAGTAAGGTAACTTCTTGTAGATATGTTTGAAAGCGAAAGTGAAGTTGCTCAGTCGTGTCTGACTCTTTGCGACCCCATGGACTGCAGCGTACCACGCTCCTCTGTCCATGGGATTTTCCAGGCAAGAGTACTGGAGTAGGGTGCCATTTAGTTACATGTAAACTAAGATCAACAGAGATCACTTCAGCGGACATATGCATTGGCTAGGCATGATCTTCACCATATAAAGCAGCGTGCGGAAAACATTTGTTTACATTGCTTTGTTTTCTATTAGACTAAGCAGCTTAATGACAACTCTGTAATCTTAATGATTAAATTATTTACTTATTTCTAGTTACTGCAACTAAAGGAAAAATATTATGCTATTGAAGTTGATCCTCTTCTTACTATAGAAGAGAAGTACCCTTATATAGTAGAATGGTAAGTGTGCATTGGGTGATGGGAGGGTTAAAAATATAAAATAACATTACAGTTACAACTAATGGTTTATTTTTCCCCTGTACTGTACATAAATAGATTCATAAATTAGCCAGTGAGTTAGAGCAGTGATTAAATATGACAGCATGAACTCTGATTCTCTAATCACTGCAGCAATCTAGAATTTGTTTTAAGATGAAGATCAGTGAGAATAAATTTAAAGTCATACCCTCAAGCCTTAAATTAAAAACAATTTTTTTTAAGTATATGTGGCTGAATGTGCAAAGAAAAAGAATTAGGATTTAACTTAACTCTGAACTCAGTTGAAGCCAGCAGATGACATAGTTACTGAGAAATGTGCTTCTGATGTTGGTCACATTAATTGAAATTGCAGCATTCCAAGCAAATTACAGCGAAAGCATTGTGTTGAGTCCGGGGAGAATGCTATTTAAAGAAATGTTGACAAACTTAGTCTGTGTCATAGGAGTCCACTAAGATAATCACAGGAATTTGAGGAAGATTTCAAGGAATAGAGATGATGCTTTGATTTCAGAGGCAACAACTTATGGTTTTGGAGTCTTAAGAGAACAGGAATGATGTTACTGGTCTTCATAATCCCGTTACCTAACCTGAATACCTTGCACACTTAATCAGTGTCTATGGTATGAAGCACTGAAAAGAGATTAGATTTACTTTACTTACCTGTCCATAAAAGGAATTGAATCTAGACTTGGAAGGCTTATACCAACTTATTTCAACATGATAAAAGAAAGGACTGTTCCGCAATTAGACTTTTCTAGCAATGGTATAAGCTTCCTTGGGAGAATGAGCTCACTAAAAAAATGGGAGCTGATGCAGGGAAGAAGGTCACCTAGGAATATTATAGATGGATTTTTAGATATCAGCTATAGAGCTTCTGAAGGCTTATTATACTGAGATGCTGTAATTATAGGTGGTTTTATGTAATTACAGAGCACCCATATATAAAACTTTCCATAGCAAGAATTTTCTCTTTCTCACTAGGCAATTTAGGCTACTCATGAAAATTTAGATTACAAACAGGTGGGAAAAAATGGCTTTGCTATTCATTCTTACTGCTGTCAGAGAAGTGATTATGCCTTCCTAGCTTCAATTCAGTTCTTCTCTGTAGACTAAAGAAAGATTTACAACTAGTATCCTTTCATTATCTAATTAACATTAAAACTAAACCAGAGTTTGAGAACTGGGAAATATGGTAAGAACATTGTATCACATTTTGAGACACATGGGGTATACATTCATTAGTGATGAACTTAAATCTCTAAAATTTAAATTCAAAATTACAATGAATGAAGTACTTATTTTCTCATGCAGAAGAACATTTTTAATAAAGATAATAGTGTTCAGTTCAGTTCAGTCGCTCAGTCGTGTCCCACTCTTTGCAACCCCATGAACCGTAGCATGCCAGGCCTCCCTGTCCATCACCAACTCCCGGAGTTTACCCAAACTCATGTCCGTTGAGTTGGTGATGCCATTCAGCCATCTTATCCTCTGTCGTCCCCTTTTTCTCCTGCCCTCAACCCTTCCCAGCATCAGGGTATTTTCAGATGAATCAGCTCTTCGCATCAGGTGGCCAAAGTAATGGAGTTTCAGCTTCAACATCAGTCCTTCCAATGAACACCCAGGACTGATCTCCTTTAGGATGGACTGGTTGGATCTCCTTGCAGTCCAAGGGACTCTCAGGAGTCTTCTCCAACACCAAAGTTCAAAAGCATCAATTCTTCGGTGCTCAGCTTTCCTTATAGTCCAACTCTCACATCCATACATGACCACTGGGAAAACCATAGCCTTGACTAGATGGACCTTTGTTGACAAAATAATATCTCTGCTTTTTAATATGCTGTCTAGGTTGGTCATAACTTTCCTTCCAAGGAGTAAGTGTCCTTTAATTTCCTGGCTGCAATCACCATCTGCAGTGATTTTGGAGCCCCCAAAAATAAAGTCAGCCACTGTTTCCCCATCTATTTGCCATGAAGTGATGGGACCGGATGCCATGATCTTAGTTTTCTGAATGTTGAGCTTTAAGCCAACTTTTTCACTCTCCTCTTTCACTTTCATCAAGAGGCTTTTTAGTTCTTCACTTTCTGCTATAAGGGTGGTATCATCTGCATATCTGTGGTTACTGATATTTCTCCTGGCAATCTTGATTCCAACTTGTGCTTCTTCTAGCCCAGTGTTTCTCATGATGTACTCTGCATATAAGTTAAATAAGCAGGGTGACAATATACAGCCTTGACGTACTCCTTTTCCTATTAGGAACCAGTCTGTTGTTCCATGTCCAGTTCTAACTGTTGCTTCCTGACCTGCATAGGTTTCTCAAGAGGCAGGTCAGGTGGTCTGGTATTCCCATCTCTTTCAGAATTTTCCACAGTTTATTGTGATCCACACAGTCCAAGGCTTTGGCATAGTCAATAAAGCAGAAATAGATGTTTTTCTGGAACTCTCTTGCTTTTTCCATGATCCAATAATAGTCTTACTTTGCCTTAATTGATATTCTCCTTTTCTTTGATAATTTGACATTCTCTTTATACTTTCCAGGTATACTAAATCACATAGTTTGCTTGTTGAACAGGCTTTACCAAAAGCCAAACTTAAAGAAATTGTGGAAGAATCTGACATTATGCTCAAGTAAGTTTCTTAGATGTTTTGTTGTTAATTGTCTACAGACTTGAACTACTGTCATATATTTATTCACATGTGTTTTTTAATTAAGGCAATCTATAACAATGTTATGTATAAAAACATATCCAAAATATGCCACTTGGTGAGATAAAGAATTTAGAATAACAGATCATTTCAAGGCTAAAAATTTATGAAACCATGATCCTTTTGAAATATTTTATCAAAATACTTTTGAAAGACATGATTATGAAAGGAAAGTTTATAAATCAACTTGAAAAGGATTTTAAACTTATAATTGTTGCTGTTACATGATCTGTTTTCTGAATTCTCAGATTCCCTTGAAAACTACTATTTCCAGGAAGGGTGAATATGTTTTAGCAGATAATAAAAACATTTGTAATCATGAATTATATAAACATTTTTAAGTTAATTTCAGTACTCTTGACCACCTCTTAAATTTTTCAACTTGATAGGCAAATATGATGATGCTTTTTTTTTTTTAATGATACTACATTTTAAGGTGATCTGCTTCTAAGGAGGAAAGCATTAAATTGTCATAAAGAGTGTGAGGACAGCTAGTAAGTATTCCTTTGTAGGCAGCTTAATCTATAGTCCATTAAGAGTGAAATAAGTTTTGATTTTAAGATAAAGACATTACCTGTAGCTGCCAGATCTTAGGTAAGAGAGATGCCAGATGTAAAGAGAATACAGCTGAGTTCCTGCCGCTCTGCTTTTCCTATGATAGAGAATAGATGAACAAGATGGCAAGCAGGAGCTCTTCTAGCTCACCATTTGTGGGTTTTTCAAGGTGTGGTTCATCTATTTGCTGTTAAATGGTATACATAGTGAACTGTAGATTTATGTCCATATTCCAAGTAAGTCTAAAATCATCTAATTTGTACTTAGAATTTACTGAAAGTAGGATAAAAAGTTAACCAGATTGAAAAACTTGTATTAGTATCATCATAGACATCAATAACAGCCCTCTTGGGTAGTATTTTGAAATGAGAATATAAATGAGCCATAGAACCAAGTAGAACTATTTCACTTTTTTAACATCTAGGTGAAAAGGAGATATATCTTGCTTTTTAACACTCAGTTCCCACCTCCATCTTACAGGGAAGGATATGAGAATTTCTTTGATAAGCTGCAACAATACGGTATTCCTGTGTTCATATTTTCGGCTGGTATCGGTGATGTGCTGGAGGAAGTTATCCGTCAAGCTGGTGTATATTACCCAAATGTCAAAGTGGTGTCCAACTTCATGGATTTTGATGACAATGTAAGAATATCAAATCATTCTTATAATTTTAATATCAGAAAATATTTTAATCATGTAAATACATTTTAATTTACTCTTTAGTGTATTATATATTTGTTAAATTAGGCCAACTTGGTGGGCCTTCTATGGGACTTATCTCTCCACGGGTATGTCTGTGTCCGTGTTTTAAAGTAATATACCCTTCTTTTTTTTTTTTTTTTTTGCTCAGAGCTTTTGTGTAATAAAGTTTTATTAAAGTATAAAGGAGATAGAGAAAGCTTCTGACATAGGCATCAGAAGGGGGCAGAAAGAGTACCCCTAATATACCCTTCTTAAACTTTGTTCCTGAAGCTGCAATCTAATAAGTAGTAAAACTTCTTTAAATTTAATGCAGCAATTCTGAATATTTAACATCTATAGATAGAGAAAAAGTGAATTAGAACTGATGTTATTGAATGAGTTCTAAGAAAGACAATATATTATGATAAACTTAAAATGAAACTGTTTAGGTCGGAAACAAATGAAAAGTAAAAACTGGGTTTTCAGCACATTGTGTTTAACATGTGAAGTGGTCTCTAGAAAGTCACTAACTTCTCAGAGCCCTTCTTACCTATCATGAATGTGAAAATACAAAAAGTAGAATTTGCAGAACCTATTTAAAGGATTTATATTTTTCACAGGGGCTGCTCAAAGGATTTAAAGGAGAACTAATTCATGTGTTTAACAAACATGATGGTTCCTTGAAGAATACAGAATATTTCAATCAACTAAAAAACAATAGCAACATAATTCTCCTGGGAGACTCCCAAGGGGACTTAAAAATGGCAGATGGAGTAGCCAATGTGGAACACATCCTGAAAATTGGGTATCTAAATGATAGAGTAAGTATACAGATCTGTCATTTAATTTTAAGAAAAAACAATTTAGGATGAAACTTGTAGAAAGTTGTTACCACAGGTACCTGAGAAAGTAGTTATTTTAAAGACATTTCAGTTGCTCTTTATCCCTTCACTTTGATGATGATTAAAGGACTTGACATGCACATACGCATGCTGTAGGTTTTGGTGGGGAGAGAGAGTATACCTTCTCAGTGAGGCATCTCTGGCCTTTCCCCACTGGAAACTGGTATCATTCCCTAATCAGAAGAATCAAAAATGTCTCTAGATATTGCCAAATATTCCTTGGGCACTCTCTTCCCAGTTGAGAACCATTGGGCTAGAGAGAAATTATTTTGGAAGAAAAACCAAAGTTTAGAAACTCTCTGTGTCGATGAATTAAAAAAATTTTTTAAAGTATTCATATCAAAGCTTTTACGAAAACAAATTAAGTTACTACATTTTACCCAAAAGATGTGATGTAAATAGTGAGATTTATACTGAAATTATTTACTTCTCCTCCCTGCATGTTAGTTTTTGTGACTTTTTTTTTGATTGTTGATTAGGTGGATGAGCTTTTAGAAAAGTACATGGACTCTTATGATATTGTTCTAGTAAAAGATGAATCACTGGATGTAGCCAACTCTATCTTACAGAAGATTCTATAAACAACCATTCTTCAAGAAGACCTCTCGCCCATGGGTGCAATTGATGAAAGAGCTGCTCATCTGTTCATCTGGCTAAAAGACTTTTTTTATTTATAATATATTCTTGCTCCTGAAGTTTTTCCTCTGTATTACTGAAGTATTTTCAGATTTGTTGAATCCATCAACTGGAAGTTCCTATTTCTCCACCTCTCTCAACACACTCCTCACTATATATTTTTTAACAGATTTTAAAAAATTCTTAGAGCTAAAATTGGAAAAATAACTCCCTAAATTTCCAGAATGACTTTTGTAGCTTAATGTTATTATGACATTTTCAAGGAATCTTTTTATATTGGGAAAGTTTGTAGAAGTTTTAAAAGTTTTATGAAATGATGAAATAATGTGCATGATTTTAAGTGTTGTCATTTTTATAATTTGGGTGAATTACGCTGATGGTATTAATCATCTCCTAAAACTTATGTCTAGTTCTTTTGTTTGGTAAAAATCAGTATTTACCAAAAAATATTGGTACTTGATGTTTGAAAAATATCCATTGGTATCGACATGTCACTAATTATTACAGAATGTTCTGTATCAAAGCACTGAAGATAAACATGAAATGAAAAACCTTTGTAATTCTGTCAAGACTATTATTATTCATTAGCAAAGCCTGCCATGATTTTCTTGCATATATGTGTGATATATGAATCCTGATATCTTTGTCATAGTGCCTACTTATTTCAGATTTATACACTATAAGAATAAAAAAGATTTTTACAGAGAAAATTTAATTTGCCCTTCAGAAAATAGTGGGGCCTGGGAAAATTGTTTTCCCCCTGTGAAAATATTAGTAAAAGAGGTACTTTATTGTACATCTCAGTGTTTCACAAACAGCCATAGGCAGAAAAAATGTCGCTGGGTCTCATGGTGACTAAAATAGCGTACTTCAGCATTAGGAACCAGTATGCTTCTCTGCAGCCTGACTTTCCATTCCAAATTTTGGCTGCCCTGTAATTGGTTTACACAAGGCTAAGTCTTGCCATTGTGATAAATTTGATCCTGACCCTAGCCCTTGAACTGCAGTCTGTGAGCAACTAGTTGGTGTTCTTAGCATCTGAGCCATGATACAGACAAAGCATGTCCAGCTGGTTCTGATATCCAGTATGGGCAGTAATGTCTAGTCCAGTCATACGTGGTAGAGAGGCAAGGTCTTGTGATGCAAACCTTTTTCCTGCATCCCATCTGTATTCTCCATCACTGCTTCTCTTTTTTATAATAAACAATGAAACAAAGCACACAGTGGCAGAAAGTAGATGGTCCCCACTTAGGTATTTCCAGAATGGAACTCAACACCAAGCTTCTTGCTTTAAAGCAGATAGCATGGCATGTGTGTGCGTGCTAAATCGCTTCAGTCGTGTCCTACTCTATGACTCCATGGACCGTAGCCCACCAGGTTCCTTTGTCCATGAGATTCTCCACACAAGAATACTGCAGTGGGTTACCATGCCCTCCTCCAGGGGATCTTCCCCGCCCAGGGATTGAATCCCAGTCTCTTTGTCTCCTGCATTGGCAGGCAGGTTCTTTAGCACTAGTGCCATCTGGGAAGCCCATGGCATGGAGGCAGGGTGGGGTGTCAATTACCTGGAGGACTTTTTCACATAGAAAAAATTGGGACTCCCTTATCAAATGATAGCTCCTTACTCCTGTGTTTGCTATTAGAGCTTGCCATATTGGCTATTTTCCAAAGGAGTTTATAATATGCGTCCACAAACAAGCACACTGTGGTGTAAGTGTAAGGAATACTAAAGTTCTGACCTGCTTTCTTGTCACTGCTCAGTCAGTCACCTCCCTTTAAAATAAAAGCCACAAGAACAGTCTCTACAGCTTCTTCTAGCCACTACCAATTTAGAAATGTCAAGACTTGCTGTGGGATTAAATGTGTAGGGTGAGAGAGGAGTACTGGCTTGGATGGACGGTGCTGGGAAGGGAGTGGGAATATACACTCTATTTTGGACACACTGAGTTTGGGATGCCTATGAAATGTACAGATGATACCGTAAGTGGACTAGAGCTCAGAGAAGAAAATTTGAGTACTGTAAATCTTATCTGCATTTAAATGATATTTAAATAGGGCCACTGTAAGCTGCAAGGAACTCCCCTGCTGCTGCTAAGTCGCTTCAGTCCTGTCCGACTCTGTGCGACCCCAGAGACAGCAGCCCACTAGGCTCCTCCGTTCCTGGGAATTCTCCAGGCAAGAACACTGGAGTGGGTTGCCATTTCCTTCTCCAATGCATGAAAATGAAAAGTGAAAGTGAAGTCGCTCAGTCGTGTCCGACCCTCAGCGACCCCATGGACTGCAGCCTACCAGGCTCCTCCGTCCATGGGATTTTCCAGGCAAGAGTACTGGAGTGGGGTGCCATTGCCTTCTCCAGAAACTCCCCTAAACTACTGAAATTCCAACATGAAGGATGACCACACAGTATCAAACACTATTTTGATAATATCCAAAAACAGGAGTAAATAATTGGGAGTAGCATTCTTATTTTATAAAAAAGACTTCAGAGATCCAAGAGAAGAGAAGAAGGCTTCAAAGAAAGCCACTCTGTTCCTAGAAACCTGATATTAAAGTGCTTACATATAATTTTGCAGTCAGGCCAACTTCCCTGACAAAATGACGTATGTTCCGTTAGCAACGGAAAGAATGGAAGTGCCAGGCGGCACTCAATAAGCTAGATTTAGAAAGCTAAATACTGCGTGGTATCATTTATATATGTAGATACAAAAAAATAAAAAAGTTGAAGTCAGAGGGGAGAAAAGGTGATTACCAGGGCCTAGGGGGTGGGGGAAATAAAAGGATACAAACTTTCATCTGTAAGATAAATAAGGTCTGTGAATCCAGTGTATATCATGGTGACTATAGTTGATAGCACTATCATATAGTTGAAATTTGCTGACAGTAGAAGTTAAATGTTCTCTAAAAAAATGTGATGTATATGTTAATTTAAGTTGATGGGAATCCTTTCACAATGTATATTTATGTCAAATCATCACAAACCGTTGAAATGTCTTAAACAGTTTTTTAAATTACACCTCAATAAAGCTAAAAAGTAAAAGCCAATAAGACAAAGACCCAAGAAGAGCCAGTATTTCAGTCTGAATCTAAAGGCCAGAAAAGACCAGTGTTTCAGGTCAGCAGTCAGGCAGGCAGTTTAAACACAAAAACAAATACCAGCTAAAGTTTCCTTCCATTCTTGAAGCTCTAAGGCTCACAGTCCTTAAATTCCCCAGAGAAACTTATTTTTTATTCAGCCAACCTGCTACTGTAGAAAATAGCCAGTGAAGAAATTCAAACAGGACCAGCTAGAGATCTAGGGTAGAGAATAAGCACAAGATATTCATCTCCATGAACATGTGAGTATAAAGATGTTACAAATCAAATGCATTCCAAAGGGCAATTCAACAGATCATTAACCTATCTAGTGCACTCAAGGAATTCTGTTAAATGAAAAAGCTGCGTGACTGTGTGCTCCACAGAGGAGGGTTAAGGAACATTAGTGACAATGGCGGCGGCGGCCGGGAAGGCCATGGGCGCCTATTTCCCCTCCCAAAAGCACACAGAATCCCTGAAGCTGCCTCTGCAAAGAGTAAACCAGGGACTTCCCTGGTGGTCCAGTAGTTGCAAGTCTACCATGCAATGCAGGGGACACAGGTTTGATCCCTAGTCGGGGAACTAAGATCCCACATGCCACAGAGCAACTGAATTGTGTGCCATAACTAGAGAGGCCGTGGGCTGCCACTAAGACCTGATGCAGCCAAATATTTTTTTTTTAAGAGTAAATCAGAACACCAGCCCCTGAGCTCCTTGCCCTCTGGCTTCAGATTGGCTTCAGCTGATGGGAGCAGGACGGAGAAGATGAGTGTTTCCTCTCTCACCACTCTGCCCACTGCCAGCCACAGTTCTGGGGGTGGCTGTGTCCCTCCACCCACTCCTACCAGGCAGCCCCGCCCAGGCTCCCCGTGACCCTTCAGTCCCAGCATTAGATCGGCTTCCCACTCTTGACACCCAACAGCAATCATGGGTACCTTGGCATCCTGACTGCACCGCCCCGCCCCAACCCCACCACACTCGTGTAAAGAGTCTTTTCATTCACTTCTCTTCAGACGTCCCACTTGAGTGTATGTTTCCAGCCAAGACCCTGACAGATACACCCCCTTTCTACTGTACAGCGATCTTCCACTTCTTTCAACTCACTCCTGCTGGGTTTTTAACCAAGGGGATTCTGGGGGCATGGCGTATTCTTATGGGAGAAATGAACCTTCAAATAAAACACAAAACCTGATAATTCAATATTTTATATATGAAAAATTCATTTTCCAACATTTGTTCCACTGAATGAGTGCACAGCATTTTCAGGAACTATCTCAGGGCTACATCAGTACAAAATAGTTTAAATTAGTCAAACAAAGTCGCTTCAAAAGGAAAATCATTGGTTACTTCAGGGTGAGTGCCACCACCATGAGGGGACATAGGCAGCAAGGTGGTTACTGCATAACATGACAGGTCAGCAGGCACAGTGTCCTACACAGAGAGGCCCCAGGCCTTAGGGCACTTCCTTCTCCGGGACAGAGGGGTGACAGAAATACATCACTTCGTTTATGCTCACCTGTTGGGATGACATTTCTGTCTTGGCTACAGTGAGATAACTCGAGTGTGGCTGAGCCATCAGCCCTACTTGTATCTATCTGATCACAGGATTCAGGGCGGGAAGAGAGGGTGCTATGGGATAGAGTGATGAGAATAAGAAAGAGTAAAGCAGACAATCTTATGTGACAAATGCAGAATCAATTTCTCTGCTCATGGCACAACATGCCTTATGTCTGGTCCACTGATTTTCTTTGTAACCTCCAAGTTACCTGGCCAATAGAAGGACAACAAGGTGGGATGTGATTAACCAGAAAAGTGTGTGTGTGTGTGTGTGTGTGTGTATGTATAGGCATGGTGGAGACCGGGCATTACCAGGTGTGTGTGTGTGTGTGTGTGTGTAGGCATGATGGAGACTGGGCATTACCAGGTGTGTGTGTGTGTGTGTGTGTGTGTGTGTGTGTGTGTGTGTGTGTGTGTAGGCATGATGGAGACAGGGCATTACCAGGTGTGTGTGTGTGTGTGTGTGTGTGTGTGTGTGTGTGTGTATAGGCATGATGGAGACTGGGCATTACCAGGTGTGTGTGTGTGTGTGTGTGTGTAGGCATGATGGAGACTGGGCATTACCAGGTGTGTGTGTGTGTGTGTGTGTGTGTGTGTGTGTGTGTAGGCATGATGGAGACAGGGCATTACCAGGTGTGTGTGTGTGTGTGTGTGTGTGTGTGTGTGTATAGGCATGATGGAGACAGGGCATTACCAGGTGTGTGTGTGTGTGTGTGTGTGTGTGTGTGTGTGTGTGTATAGGCATGATGGAGACTGGGCATTACCAGGTGTGTGTGTGTGTGTGTGTGTGTAGGCATGGTGGAGACTGGGCATTACCAGGTGTGTGTGTGTGTGTGTGTGTGTGTGTGTGTGTGTGTGTGTATAGGCATGGTGGAGACCGGGCATTACCAGGTGTGTGTGTGTGTGTGTGTGTGTGTGTGTGTGTAGGCATGATGGAGACTGGGCATTACCAGGTGTGTGTGTGTGTGTGTGTGTGTGTGTGTGTGTGTGTGTATAGGCATGATGGAGACTGGGCATTACCAGGTGTGTGTGTGTGTGTGTGTGTGTAGGCATGGTGGAGACTGGGCATTACCAGGTGTGTGTGTGTGTGTGTGTGTGTGTGTGTGTGTGTATAGGCATGGTGGAGACCGGGCATTACCAGGTGTGTGTGTGTGTGTGTGTGTGTGTGTGTGTGTGTAGGCATGATGGAGACTGGGCATTACCAGGTGTGTGTGTGTGTGTGTGTGTGTGTGTGTGTGTGTGTAGGCATGGTGGAGACAGGGCATTACCAGCTGTGTGTGTGTGTGTGTAGGCATCGTGGAGACTGGGAATTACCAAGTGTGTGTGTGTGTGTGTGTGTGTTTAGGCGTGGTGGAGACTGGGAATTACCAAGTGTGTGTGTGTGTGTGTTTAGGCATGTTAGAGACTGGGATTTACCAGGTGTGTGTGTGTGTGTGTGTAGGCGTGGTGGAGACTGGGCATTACCAGGTCTTGTATAGGCTGCTAAGAAGTTTCCTGGGGCTGTCTGGGAATGCTGCTGGGACCTGCCCTCTCTTTTCTAGCCACCTGGAGAACACTTTGAAAACACCAGCAAGTTAACATTTTTAATCCTCTTTATGTAGATATCCCAGACACATTTTCCTCTGTTCCCTCCAAGATGATTACAACTTCTGTATGATGCTGTTTTCCTTTAATAACAAAGCCACCCACCCAGAAGGCTCACAAAACAATAGCTGACAATGCAGCACTTTGACTATTCTACACCACCCATGCGAAGGCCCCCGCACTGATTTTATGTAGTGTCACTGGCATCAGCCTAAAATTCTCACCATGAATATCAACCCACCCCGATGTATGTCCCAGGAGCTATGTGATCCGTCGACTACTTGCTGACCATCCCCTTCTGAGAGACCCGCGCACCCTCAGTGCACATTCTGCCACAACAGGGGCTTGGTATCACGCGAGTGGCTCATGGCAGGTTTAGAGTTCATCGTGTTTTGTCTCCTGGTCTTTGAGTTTAAATTCCTCAGCCGTGACCTTCCCATCTCCATTTCGGTCCTGGTTGGTGAACATATTCTTCACGATCATCTCAGCATCGAATCCAGGAGCGAGTTTCCCTTTTCCAGATGCCACCTGGGCATGAATGTACTCTGAGAACTGGAGAGAAAGAGGCAGTACAGACCATGAGACAGGGTAGCCGAAGACACCAAGCTGGAGCCTGAACAAGGCGGTCCTGGGACAGTGGGGTTGGAATTTGAGTCTGAGCCAGCACAACAGACAAAATCTGAGCTATACGATCTAGATTTTTTTCCTCCAGCACGCGTGCTCAGTCGCTTCAGTTGTGTCCAATTCTGTGACCCCATGGACTGTAGCCCACCAGGCTCCTCTGTCCATGGGATTCTCTAGGCAAGAATACTGGAGTGGGTTGCCATGCCCTCCTCCAGGGGATCTTCCTGACCCAGAGGTAGAACCCGTATCTCCTGCATCACCTGCACTGCAAGCAGATTCTTCACCTCTGAGCCACCGGGGATGGCTTTAACCTCTGGATGCAGGTTAAAAACCTTGGACAAAATGACTATAGGAGTGCTTAGGTTCCAGGCAGCCAGTACCTAGCAGTCACTGGAACTATCCTGTTTCCCTAAATCAACACTTAGTTTTCCACCTACGACTGATCCCCTAATCATCCTTGCCTCTGAAAATTCATTCATTCATACAATAAAACCTTACTGTCTACTGTATGCTGAGCAGCATTCTAGAGCCTAAAGATTCATCAATAAACAAAACATCCTGCTCTTGTAATTCTCGCGTACACTAGTGGAAAAGATACACTATTAAAAAGGAACATTTAGAATATTTTGCAAACACTAAAAAAGGAACATTTAAAAGGTAAGTAAACTACATATTAAGTTAGAAAATAAAATGCTCCAGAGAAAGGAAAGAGTCAGCCAAGTCAGGAAGATCAAGAGTACAGCCAGGGGAATTGGTTTAAGTATCAATTCGGTGGTCAGGGTAAATGCACAGTGCTAAAGAGAAGTGTGTATCGAGGCTTAAAGGAAGTGAGGGAACAAGCCTAGCAGTTACCTAGGGGAAATGTCTGCTGAGCAGAGAACAGCCGGTGCAAAGGCCCCGGGTGGACACATGCCCAGTGTGTTTACAGCACAGCAAAGGGAGAGTCGATGGAAGGAGGGCACAGCGAGCAGGTGGTAGAGGGCTTTGTGGGGCCCTTGGGGGCCACTGCAAAGACTTTGAATATAAAGGCATGTATGATTAGGCCAACAAATACAGCTGTTCTCTTACTGCTCGGCCAGCCCTTGCTTCACCTACACCCTACTCACAAGAAACCCTGCCCCAGCTAGTGATTGCTCTCCTCTTTATGCCAAAACAGCTCCACCTGCTAGTTTATTAAAGGGAAATATCTGCCCTCATGATGGTCTTAACCTGAGGGCCTGTGAGGGTTGTGTCCTAGCTGCTGGTTTCCTTGGTAACTGATGAGCCAACCTGACATTAATTCCCCTATTAATGGTAGCCTCCTTCACCTCCCGGAGAAGGCAATGACACCCCACTCCAGTACTCTTGCCTGGAAAATCCCATGGACGGAGGAGCCTGGTAGGCTGCAGTCCATGGGGTCGCTGAGCGTCAGACATGACTGAGTGACTTCCCTTTCACTTTTCACTTTCATGCATTGGAGAAGGAAATGGCAACCCACCCCAGTGTTCTTGCCTGGAGAATCCCAGGGACGGGGAGCCTGGTGGGCTGCTGTCTCTGGGGTCGCACAGAGTCGGACACGACTGAAGCGACTTAGCAGCAGCAGCAGCCTTCTCCCCCGGGTAGTAAAGGTTCCTGCTATGTCCTATCTGCCATATACTGTGGGGGTGACACTCCAGGACCTTTGCTGCAGACATGGAAGATCCCTGTTCAATAAGTTGTTGATGTCTCTGTCACCATCTCCAGGCTCTTTCTGCAGTCTCCAGGCTGGACAACTACAAGGGTTTGGGGCCTGCGGGATGCTGCCTGATGGGAGGCTTCTGCAGAGTTCTGAGATGAAGCGGGCCCTGTTCCAACTCACGTTTTAGAAGGACCACTCTGGCTGCTGTGAGGGGCAAGGGTGTGAGCAGGAAGACCTCTGCAGAGGTCCAAGTGGGAGGTGATGGACACTGGATTGAGGTGCTATGGAGCGGAGGTGGTGAGAAGTGGTCAGGTTCTGGGTATATTTTCAAGAACAGCTAGAATAATTTCCTGATGGATTTAATCTAGCCTGTGAGAGGAAGAGGAGAGATGACTGGGTGCTCTCACCTGAGCAACTGGAAGGGAAGTGCTGTCATCGAATGAGATGGGAAAGGCTTTGGGTGAAGCAAGTTTTTGTGGGGATATTGGGGGTTCAGTGAATGACGATGTCAAGTGGGCAGCTGATACCTTAGTGTGAAGAGGACAGAAGACAGGCCCGGAGCTGCCAATCTAGAAGCCATCAGAATGAAGACGATAAAGCCTTAGGATGGGAGGGGGTCACCAAGGGATGATGTCAAGGGGGAGGAGAGCAAAGTTCAGGACTTAGCCTGGGGCCCTCCACTCTGAAAAGCCCTGGGAGAAGCAGCTACCAGTGAGGCAGAAGGAACCTGGGGAAACTGTGAGGTGGAAGCCAGGAAAAGAAGGCATCTCAAAAAGGAAACAGCTGTGCTAAAGCAAGCTTGGGAACTGACCACTGGGTTCAGTGCCTGAGCAAGAAACCAAGTTCAGTGGCGTGGAGGATAAAGACCCAACAGGACTGGGTGTAAAAGAGATTAGGAGGAAAGGAACTGGAGGCAGGAAGGACAGACAACTCTTGAGGCTTCTGCTGTAAAGAAAGCAAAAAAAATAAAAGAAATGGGAAGATGCATTAATAAGGAAAAACAGCAGCATGCTCTTAAGCTAATGGGAATAGTCCAGAAGTTGGGAAAATGTGGATGATAGAAGAGAGAAGGGGAGAAGGCTGGAGCCACATCCTTGAACAAGGAGATGGGAACAGGTAGAGACCTGAAACTCCCCAGAGCTGCGACAAGACAAAGACTCTCTTGCCCAGCTCCACAAAGGGTGTCTCACTCAGGAGAAACAACACAGGATCTAGACGATCAAGACACCTACAAACCACTGGATGGCTGTACAAACTTGGGCAAGCCATTTACCTTCTCTGTGCACAGCTGTTTTCTTCTTAAAAATAGGGGTGATTACCTGGCTGTCATGAGGGCTAAGCAAGATAATATATGTGAAAAACACTTAGAACCATGCAGGCCGCAGTGAGCACCCAGGAACGAAGAACTGAGTCCAGATCCGTGAGCCGTGGAATCAACCCCTGAACTTCTCAGGGCCTCAGTTTCTTCAAAGAGGAACTGTGAGCTTCGACTTAGAGGACTTAGTGTGTGTGTGTGCAAGCGCCTGACACACGAGCATGCAGTTTACAGATCACAAGGAGCAAGCAGCGGTATCCTCACTCTGAGTGGGTTCACATTCAGGACAGGTGCCCCAGCCCAGGGAGCTTCCCTGAGCTCCTTGGGCCCCACTTGTATTCAACAAGGTCAGTTACCTCTTCCAGGAGGACTTCTCCATCACCATCCTTGTCGATCTCTTCAAAGAGGTTGGCTGACACCTCACCGTTCCATACGAACATGTACCCCTCTGGCAGGCCAGCCACGAGCTCCAGCAGCTCGATGTCAAACACCAGCACGGCACTGCCGGGCACTTCTCCATCTGCCACAGGACAGGGGTGGAGGTGGCATTAACAACAAGGCAGCGAGCATGCCCCTCTGCCCCCCGCCCCAACACCCAGGCTCTGGCTGCCTCATGGATGGAGGAATCTCTTGGGACAGCAAAAAGTTCAGCCTCAGCAAGTGGTTCTTCCAAACTGTCGGTAGTGAGTCTCAAATCAATTTAAAGAATGAGACCAACGTTTTTTTAAATTAGTGAGAGAATAAAATCAGAGTACATTATACATAAAAAGGATAGATACTATTTTATGGAACTTAGTTTTAATCATATAAAACTAAATCTATACGTATTATTGTTGTTGCTCAGTCACTAAGTCATGTCCAACTCTTTGTGACCCCATGGACGTAGCCCACCAGACTCTTGTATCCGTGGGGTTCTCTAGGTAAGAATACTGGAGTGGTTTGCCTTTCCTTTCTCCAGAGGATCTTCCCGGAGCAGGGATGAAACCCTCAGCTGCTGCATTGGCTGGCAGGTTCTTTACCACTGAGCCACCAGGGAAGCCCATATGTATACATATACGAAGTATAAATTGTATGCTTATGCATAACACTAATTGGGAGATAAAATGTAATTCTTACTGTGTCTTGGTGAAAAGAAGTTTAAAAGCAACCAGCAGAGACTACAATGGTACAACTTTTGAATAACTTTAACCACAGAACTTTAAGAATAATACATTATGCCTTAAAATCATGAGCCATGATGTGATTTGTAAACACAAATTCTAGAACAGTATATATAGTATGGGCCCAAAATAACTTAGAAGTATGTGACTATAATAAATGTAATGTGTATTATTTTAAATTATATATTGTAATTAATTATATGTCATGGGAGTATAATCTTACAGGATACATTTTTTTTTAAGTGTTTTTTCTCAGATTGGGGAAAATAGCATAGAGTATATCTTCTCCAATTATTTAAAAAATTTGAAAAAATCAATCCAAAGTGCCTATCACTTCTGTAAATTAGCACTTCCCATCTACTCCATTTCCAAACAGCAAAAGTACAAGAACTGAAAAAGAAGGGGTTCCCGCCAAACCCCATGAGGAGGGTTCATTTTGGCCAAAATCATGAATCAAACCATAATAGCTGTGAGGGCAAATACCACCAGTATTTCCAGAACTTGACACCAATCTTTTCCACAAGGAAATCTTCTTAGATAGCTTCTTAGATAGCATTCCACTGTCCCAGGAAACAGTTTCCCAAGGAAGCGCCGAGCTCATCTGGGAAGCCCTTTCAGTGACATTTCCCACACGTGAGTCTGAAGAGTCAAGGGTTTTTTGTTTTTTTTTCTCCCACAGAAACCCCTGCTTAATCCCATTAACATGGCACTCACACCAAATTCATGGGGTTTTGAAATAAAAATGCTAAAGACTTGAATAAAAACCACAGCTTTTCTGGGTTGGGGTTTTAAATGGAAGAAGCATATTGTGTTAGAACATCAAAAAGCACAAAATACAAACAATGACCATGTCCCAGATGCCTTTTCTACTACAGACTCACCCACGCCAGCCTCGCCGTAGCCCAGGTGGGGCGGAATGATCACAGTCCGCTTCTCTCCAACGCACATCTCTCTGAGACCCATATCCATTCCCAACACGACCTGTCCAAATCCTAAAACGATGTTATACGTTTTGCCTAAATTCCACCTGAAAATGAAACAGAAGAATCTCTGGTTAGGCCATCAACCCACTGGTACTTGAGCATGTCTTCCTGAGAACATGTCACTTCTGTGATCTTTCTGCCAAAGATACAGAACTCCTGTGGAATCATAAGGACACAAACCCACACTGAGGGACAGTCTGCAAAACAACCAGCCTGTAATCACCAAGTTTCAAGGTGAAAATCAAGGGACGACTGAGGAACTGGTTGAGAGTTTTGGGCATATTGCAATGAATCCTCTTGTTATAAAAGACCTTACAGAACATTTGGCAAAACAAGTGGGATATGCGTAAATACCTGCTAAGTCACTCAGTTTTAGTCAGTGTTCTGAAATTTTAGTCAGAAATTTTCATGAAAATTTTAAAAATATGTAATGTAGTTAAGACCCAGATTTGCATTCAGCAAGACCTGAGTCTGAATCCTGGTTCTGCCGCTTAATTTGACAGAAATATAGTTTTACAGTTTCCTCATCTATAAAATAGAGATAATAACAGCTATTGCACAGGATATTCTAAATAGCAAATAATATGCTTGGCACGGAGGAGAGCAAGCATCAGGAGCTCAATAAATGGACAGCCTTGAGAGTGCGATATGCTTGTGCCTGTAACACTCTATGACTCCAGAATAATAACAGTTAACTTGGGCCATGCTTTTAATGAGCCTTGATGCCCAAAATCCCAAGAGAATCCAAATAAAAGTCACCTCAATCAGTACTGAAAGTAAATCTATTTTCAAATTGATGCATTCCTATCACTTCCTAAAAGCAAACAATGGGAATATTCTTCAAATCCAAAGAAACATCTCCTGGCTATCTTGGTGCCCCCTTGATATCCATCACCAGGTGGTGACAAGGAAGGTACCGCCCCTTTGGTCACCTCCCCTTCTCACGCTTCCTAGCCTCCTGCAGGCGAAGGGCCAAAACAGCATTGGCATCTGTCCCACCTGGGGTGAAAGGGAAACAAAGCCAGTTCCAGAACACTGGACGCCTTGGCCCCAGGCCTGAGGGAGGGCTCGTCCTCTGCCCTACCCCAACACAACCCTCCTTTGTCAGCAGCACAGAGGCGCCCTCACACTGCCTCTCTCCAGGGACCCTGGGCAACTTCCCATGGGACAGTTGGGTTTCAAAATCTTACAGAATATCCAAGAACTCATTGAGTTATCAAATAACAAGTGTTTATTCTTTTCTGAGGCCAGTTTCAACACACATGAAGAGAACCCTCTAAACAAGAAACTTGTTTTTACATGTCATCTCTGAAAACCCAGCTCATTCTTTTCCCTCAAGTCATCCTTTTATTTTTGATTTGCCAGTTTCTGTCTCAGACATTCTCCTCATTCCTTCTGTGTATTCCCGGCTTCCCATTCGCCGCAAGCTTCCTGCTTCCTGCCTACAGGCAGCCCTCTCTGGCTCTCCACCCACGTTCCCCTCTCTCCCTTCCATCACAGACTCTCCCAGTCGCGATCAATGAGCAACAACAGCCGCACCTGCCAAGCTGTTAATAGAGCCCACGTGGGCTTGGGGTGGGGCCAGACCCCATCCTCCAGAAGAAGCTCCTCCCACACACAGGTAAGCCTTCTCCTGCCGCACTTCCCACGACCCTGGTACTCTGAAACTTCCACCCAGGAGAGAACCCGCAGGGCCGCCCAGACACTGCTCTTTCGTGTCAATGTACACGTGACACAAATGACTCCCGTGGTTCAGGATGGAGTCTCTGGGAAGAGGAAGGAGTGTCACGTGGCTCCTGCATGCTCTGTAAGAATATTGTGCATCCGCCAAACAGGCCTCAGAAGCAGGAAATCGGATTCCCCCACCCCACAAGAGACGCATATCCTGATCCACCAAAGAAATTCCTTTGTTCATTTCCCACCCCCACTTCCCCTTTCCAAAGCTGTAGGAGGACCAACAAGAATAGGAATGTCAGCCCCAGCAATGACAGCTGGCCATCGGCCTTACAGGCTGTCCTAACCTTGTTTTCCCATGCACAAGCTCACTGAACCCAGAACAAATGCAAGCCATGCTTCTTCCCCACTGTCCTCCACAAGTTTCTAATCATTAGTGCAGTGAAGTTTGTTGTAAGCTAGATTCTCCTGTAAATCTGGGCCCCAGGAGCTAGAGCATATTTCATTGATTCTGTAATGCACATTTTTTCACATTTTAATTTCTTCTTGATTTGGGATACATCTTACAACAGACATCATGTTGTTATTTTTTGACAGCGTTCTTAGTTTCTTGAGATACATAAAATGATGCTTCTAACAACCAACACATTTGAGATCTGATGAAATACATTAAATGCTTTAGGTCTCAAAGCACCAGAGAGAATGCTCTGAGCAGTATGTCCCTCAAGCTCTCCACACCTGGCCACACTCTGTCACCTGAGGCTAGAAGACAAAGGGATGGGTAAGAAGGAGATAAGACCCTCTCCATCTAGAATAAATGCAGTAGCACATATTTATATGAAGCTGTTCTTTCTCCTTAAGACTAAACTTAGGATTCTAAGCCAGGCTCAGTACAAAAATGGATGTATTTATATGGAGACACAAAGAAAGGCTGAAAATGTTTCCTTCCCAAAGAGAATAGCATATTACCTTGGCTCAGATGGTAAAGAATCCGCCTGTAATGCAGGAGACCTGGGTTCGATCCCTGGGTTGGGAAGATCCCCTGGAGAAGGGAACAGCTACCTCCTCCAGTATTCTAGCCTGGAGAATTCCATGGACAGAGGAGTCTGGCAGGCTACAGTCCATGGGGTCGCAGAGTTGGACGTGACTGAGCGACTTTCACTTCCAAAGACAATCTAAAGATTCAGATACATAAGGAGCAAAGCTCCTTTTACCTGCATGATACTAGTATACACTGTTGATTCCTAGTAATATGGTTTTAGATTCATCTCAATTAATATTTATAAAATACTTCCTTTGCGTTCTGTTCTGGGCTAAGTGTAAGGAGTAAAAAGATGAATAAACATGTTGAGTATCTAAGGTGTTCAGACCAGCAACAGTGATAGAAACAAAAACAGCTACAAGGTGTGTGCGCAGCTCAATCTCTGTCATGTCCGACTCTAGTGACTCCATGGACTGTAGCCCGCCAGGCTCCTCTGTCCATGGGATTTCCCAGGTGAGAATACTGGAGTGCGTTGCCATTTCCTCCTCCAGGGGATCTTCCTGACCCAGGGATCAAAGCCACGTCTCCTGTGTCTCATGCATTGGCAGGCGAATTCTTTACCACTGAGCCACCTGGGAAGCCCCCAACTAAAAGGCAGGTAACACATAAAACATTATGAGACTACAGAAGTGAGAACAGTTGATTCTTCCTAGGAACTAGGCAAAGACCTTGCGAAAAGGGAAGGCACTGAGACCAGGGCAGAGGTTGGCCAGGAGGAAGGATGAACGCGGTGCACATCCTGCACCACGGCACACGGCACCCCTGGGAGGCCGAAGACGGACCTCAGCAGAAGATGAGACTGCTGAGGCAGAACGGAGCGACAAGAGAGCCTCACGTGCCTCCAGAGAGACTCTGGAGCTTGGATTTTATCTGTGGGTTAATTTTTAAAGACAGTAGTTACGAGATCTTTTCAGACAGTTTCAAGGGGACAAGATGAGACCGTTCAGAGGGAACTCTTAGAACAAGGTACCAGAGTAGTGACGTACACTTAAGATACACAGTGCAAAGGCATGGAAGCAAAAGCCCTCGATGAGTATCGGGACAAGAAAAGGGGGGCCACGGGAATACCGACTGTTATCCGCCAGGCTCACACCCCCCCAATCCCTGCTGCCCTTACGTGGAATCCAGCAGGGTCCCGTCCAGAAGTGAGGCATTGTAGTGATACTTGAGGTAATCCCCTTTCTTACTCAGCACTGAGCAGTCAGGGGGCTTGTAGTGGGAGGTGATGCTGATGGAGTCTGACGGGTTGTGAAAGTCAATCACGTGGATGTCAAACACCAGCACGGCCGAGCCAGGGATGTTCCCTAGAGGACAGACACAGGCAATTAGAATAGTAGCAGCACACCTGACCCCTCGTGTCACCAGGTACTCGTCACAGACCTCAGTGAGAAACGCAGGGACCCAGCTATGTAATCCTAGGGATGCTGGAAGAACAAAGCTAGAAGGGCTGTTAAAATGTAAACTAACTCAGTTTTATAGATGGGGAAACTGAGGCACAGATTTGTCCAGGGTCCACAGTCAGGAGCACAGTTTGGACTAAAAGTCAAGACAGTGCACTACTGCCCCATGGAATGGTTAAGCCTGAAAGACTTACAGCTAAGTTCATCAGAGATGAGAAAACTAAAGCTCAGCCAATTAACACTTGCCCCGCTCCTGCTAGAAGAGGTGAAATAAGAAAATCAGTTAGAGAAATAAAATCACTTTAGTGCCCTACCACTGCTCAAGAGAAGCAAAACAACAGTAACTTCATGGGGGGAAGTTCAGTTCAGTCGCTGAGCTGTGTCCAACTCTTTCCGACCCCACGGACTGCAGCACGCCAGGCTTCCCTGTCCATCACCAACTCCCAGAACTTGCTCACACTCATGTCCATTGAGTCGGTGATGCTATCCAACAATCTCATCCTCTGTCATCCCCTTCTCCTCCTGCCTTCAATCTTTCCCAGCATTAGGGTCTTTCCCAGCATCAGCATCATGGGGGAAAATACCTAGCTAAAACTGGCCCATATACACCCCTTAAGATATACACCTAACAGTTCACAAAGTGCTTTATGACACGTCCTGTTCTACACAAAGTTATTGCACTTCCACTTTTGAGAACATTATCTCACATCGTATATGAGATAATGTTTTACACTGTGTGTGTGTGTGTGTGTGTGTGTGTGTGTGTGTGCTAAGTCACTTCAGTTGTCTGACTCTTTGTGACCCAGTGAACCATAGCCTGCCAGGCTGCTCTGTCCATGGGATACTCCAGGCATGAATACTGGAGTGGGTAGCCATGCTCTTCTCCGGGGGATCTTCCGACCCTGGGATTGAACCCACATCTCTTACATCTCCTGCAATGGCAGGCAGGTCCTTTACCACTAGAGCCACCTGGGAAGCCCATTTTACACGTTACAAAGCATTTTTCACATACATTCTCTTATTAAATCTCTGCAGCAACCTTGTTGGGTAAATATTATCATAAATTCAGGAACAGCAATTCCTGCATGAATCTAATGACCGCTTCTAGGGAGGCATCAGTTGTTAACCACATTTGCCAAATCATTTCAGAATTTAAATGTAAAAGATTTGTAAACAATAATACTTAGAATCAAGAATGTATAATATTTTCATTAGCATTTTGCAGACAAGGAAACCAACTCATATATAACTTGTTCAAGAAAATAACACAGCTATCAACAGAATTCAGTAGAGATACGTGAACATCAACAGCCCCTCCTCACCCCGATCTTCCAACTCCCACCATGTACTTTTCTGTTTTTTGTCTGCTTTCTCTCTAACACATACTTAATGGATAGGTGCTTATTAAGTACCAGGCACTCTTGTAAGTGCTTTCGATGTATTAGTTTATTTAATCTCATTATAATCATATTCCCAACCTACAGATGAGGAAACCGAGGCACAGGTTTAGACACCTGCCCGAAGTTACCAAGGTGTAATTAGAGAAGCTTGTGCGTCCACAGCAGAACACAGGTGCCTGATATTCACTAGTGATGGGGAGTTGCTAACGTGAGCAGTAACAAGATGCAGGATCTTTTCCATAGGAACCAGGTACTGCCAACTGCCATAGGAAGGTGCTCAGAAACCAGAGTCAAGGGCCGCTCTCTGCAGGAAACAGGACATGCTAACAGGGGTGAGTGGCTGTGGAGCCATCTCAATGGTTTCTCAATCTTGGTTATCCCTTACAATCGACTGGGAATGAACCTTGAAAACATTATGCTCTGACACAGAAAGACAAATATTGTATGTTTTCAATTATGTGAGACACTTGGAATAGGCAAACTCGTGGAGACAGAAAGTAGAATGACGGTTCACGTGGGCTGGAGGGAGAGAGGGTAATGGAGAGTTTGGGATGATAGAAAAGTTCTGGGTATGTTGATGGTTATACCACATTGTGAATAAATTCAATGGCACAGAACTGTAAACTTTAAAAAGTGTTTAAATGGTAAATATGTACATTTCACCACAATAAAAATTAATTCACCACATTCACAGAATAAAAGAAAAAGTCATGATGACCTGAAAAAAAAAATCACCTGGGTGCCCTCTAAGATTCAGATTTAGCTTATCTAGTGCAGTGGTCTGTCTCGGTCTTGGGTGCTATCAGGATGTCCTGCAGAACTGGGTGAAAATACAAAGGGCCAGGGCTTTTCCCAGGCAGCACCTTTGGTTCTGTAATCTTTTAGCTCTCAGGCGATTCTCTTCTGTGACAGCACCAACATTTGAGAACAGCTGAACTAGAGTGCCGCCAGGCATAGTATGGTTCTGTTTTGTTTCCCAGGGCTTTTGTGTTGCTTTGTTTTGCCCCTCTAAGGGGCAGCCAAGTTTAAGGAACACTGTGCTAAATGGTCTGTAAGTGAGCAGCGGATGCTATTTAGGAAGCCCTTGAATCGTGGTGCTGGAGAAGACTCTTGAGAGTCCCTTGGACAACAAGGAGATCAAACCAGTCCATCCTAAAGGAAATCAACCCTGAATATTCATTGGAAGGGCTGATGCTGAAGCTGAAGCTCCAGTACTTTGACGACCTGATGCAAAGAGTCAACCAGGGAACAGAACCTGATGCTGGGAAAGATTGAAGGCAAAAGGAGAAGAGGGCAGCAGAGGATGAAATGGTTAGATAGCATCACTGACTCAAGAGACATGAATTTGAGCAAACTCCAAGAGATACTGAAGGACAGGGAAGCCTGGCATGCTGCAGTTCATGGGATCGCAAAGAGTTGGACACGACTGAGCGACTGAACATCTCCATGAAGAGGACCAGGCTGCAGGCCATGGTTGGTATAGGAGATTGGTGAGAAAGAAAGCTGCATCTTGAGCAGTTCCATTAACTTCTCTGAAGAAAGTATGTGGATGAAGCCCAGAAAGGGACAAGGACCTGATGGCACTGGGCCAATGCAAATTTAACCTCCCTGTGCCAACTGTATGACTGAACTACATTCAAGATGGCTGTTCTCTTGCTCTCTGTACTGCCCCTGCTTGACCAATTCCTGCTTCACTCACATCACTGTCCAATTATCTTAATCATAGTGCTTAATCAGTAACTGCCTACAGGTGTGGCCGGTGCCAGATGCTGGTTTTCCTAGTAACTGATGATGAGCCAACCTGATGACAGTTCCCCCTATAAATGGTGGCCCATTCTCCCCAGTGTAGGGGAGCAAAATTTACCACCCCAAAACATCTCTTTGACATGTGCATTATTTCAAGTTGAGAGCAAGACCCAAAAGACTCAAACAAAAACCCTCTTTTATCTCCTACTTAACTGCCTAAAGAATGTAGATAGAGGACCTGTTCGGGGGTAGGGGAGGTGGGGAGCTATACCATAGATTACTACAGTATGAATTAGGTGTGTAGACAGGGAGGAAACTAGCAGTCTGTTAGTTAAAATTTCTCTCAGGTCCCAATGTCTGTGTGGCCTAACAAATATCTGTATACCTAACACTTGCTTTACCTTCTCCAAGTCAATCACCTTCCTCCCTTTTGAAGTCTGAAAACACTACACCCAACATCCTCTTCTGTCTTTAGCTAAAGGTGATGTTAAGGCGAGGGCTTCAAACATTTTGGTGAGTTACTCAGTTTCCTTAGATTCCTCCCATATATACGTCCTTAAACTTTGATTTTCTCCTGTTATTCTGTCTCATATCAATTTAATTCCTAGACCAGCCAGAAGAACCTAGAAGCATAGAGGAAATGATTTTCCTCCCCATTACCAGCAAACTTGAAATCTAGCTTTTCATCATGGCACCAGCCTCCTCTTTGAATAAACCCATAACCAATGCAGAAAAGTAGTCGTCAATTTTCTCCACTAGATAAGCTTCCTCAAGAAGAGACACAGATGACAAAAAAATAAAGCCGACTGGCACTTTGGACCAGAAGGAAGCTCGGTGACTCCTTGGAAGCATGAGTTTCCTCTGAGAGCTCTGGGACTTCCGGTTGGAGTCCTCAGTTCTCCATATATGGGTTTCAACAAGTCACAGCCTAATGGAAAGGCATTCTTCCCCTCCACTTGTGACACAGGCAGTAAGAGCCCTGGGTCCAATTCAGCTCCATACTAATTAGCTATTGTGGACTCAACCTCTTTGGGGCTCATGTTCTTAACTGAGAACTGTTTTGAAGTTTGAACGAGCTTATATATGAGAAATCTTTGAGAGTATGGGTCAAACATTAGCTTCTCTTTCAACTTTTGAAAAAGAGTGCTTAAAAGAAAATGTGCTCAAGAGAGGGGGGAGATATATGTATACTAATAGCTGATTCATGCTGTTGTACAGTAGAAACTAACATTATAAAACAACTACCCTCCAATTTAAAAAAAAGGTAATGTGGAAGTTGGGGGGCAGAAAACCATTGAGGAAGTGATGCTTCCACAACCCTGCAGTAGAATTTATTCTCCACTTCACGGTCGGGAACATATCCAGGTGCTCTAAAGTTAGGGCTGAACCCCATGGAACAAAGCAGACAGTAAAAAGGCCCAGAGCCTTTACAGAAGGACTGTCCCCTCCCCTCCATCAACCCTGTAAGAGAACATAACTGCAACAAAATGAAATGCTGATCAATTGGAGAACCCAGAAGAGCCCAGCATTTCTTCCTTCCGCAAATATTCCCGATCCTGTGGTATTCGGTAAGGAAGCTACAGATTTCCTCTGGGTCCTGACACCCTTCTAAGGTCAGTCCCTCCATGATTAAAGTTAGGTCCTGTGCAAATCCTGCAGAAGGCTAGAGGTACTTGTTAACCAACAGGTCAGAGACAGATCCTGTGCAAGAGCACCTGGGTGTTACTTGCCAGGGTGCCCCTCCCTCCATGGCAACACATGATTCAGGGTGAAGCAGCCTTGTGCCCAGAAAATGTATGAGACTTCAAATGCTTCCCAGAACTTTATATAATTCTTTGCAAACTATCTCATACTTGAGAGAAAGCCAAAAGTAGAAAAATAATTTAACCAAATGTTTTCCATCAGCAATATTCTTCTTAGGGAAGGGAAGAATTAGTTCTAAGGGCATAACAAAACAGGGTACTCTGAAAGTATTTGTTTATTCCTGTATGTATTTGTCTAGAAGTAGATATTTGCATGGGGCTTCCCTGGTGGCTCAGCAGTAAAGAATCTACCTGCAGTGCAGGAGGTGTAGGAGCTGCGGGTTCAATCCCTAGGTTGGAAAGATCCCAGAGGAGGGCATGGCAACCCACTCAAGTATTCTTGCCTGAAGAGTCCCACAAACAGAGAAGCCTGGATGGCTGCAGTCCACAGGGTTGCACAGATTTGAACACGACTGAAGTGACTTAGTACAGCACAGACATTTACATAATACAAAAAAAAAAAAAGACCATCAAGACACTAGACAAACAGGACAGGAAGTGAGGCCTGCTGAATGATCTTAAGATCGTAAGCTGTGACTTCTTGTGGCTTTATAACAGAAATTTAAGTCAGAGAAAAAAATACAACCAACCTGGGGCTTCTTAGACCTTTCAAACAAATCCTACTGGGAAAATTCTGAAATCCATATGATAGATGCAGTAGTAGAAGTCAGAAGAGGGTTAACGAAATGAATGTGTACAGCCAGCCAGGCCAGCCAGCAAAAAGAACACAAAAGCAAAACAATACTGCATCAACTATTCCTAAGTTAGCAAAGTTCCTGGTATATTAGAAAAAAAGAAAGGAAATATGGTTTGGAATAGATATGCATATTTGCACAAATATGGTTTATGCAACCATTAAAATTCTATGCAACCTGTTGGCATAAAACACTGTTCACAACAAATTAGATAAAGAGAAATTACAAAGTAATATGTGTAGATGATCACAATTTTTGTCAGTATTTATTAGTGTAAATGGATATGTATTTCCTTTTACCAATACAGATTCACATATACTCAAGATACAGAAGTATACAACCACTTTATAGTTGTATTAGTTTCCTAATGCTGCTGTAACAAATTACCACAAACTTGGTGGCTTAAAACAACAGAAATGTATTCTTATAACTCAGGGGTCAAAGTCTAAACTAAAGTTATTGGCAGGGATGTGTTTCTTTTGGAGGTTTCAGAGGAGAATCTGTTTTCTCATCTTTCAAGCTTCTCAAGGTCACCCTTCTTCCTCGGCTTGTGGCCCCTTCCTCCAGTTTCTCAGTCAGCAGCCTAGCATTTTCTCCTCTCTCTGGTCTCTTATAAAGATCCTGCTGCTGCTGCTGCTGCTAAGTCGCTTCAGTCATATCTAACTCTGTGCGACCCCATAGACGGCAGCCCACCAGGCTCCCCAGTCTCTGGGATTCTCCAGGCAAGAACACTGGAGTGGGTTGCCATTTCCTTCTCCAATGCAGGAAAGTGAAAAGTGAAAGTGAAGTTGCTCAGTCATGTCCGACTCTTAGCGACTCCATGGACTGCAGCCTACCAGGCTCCTCCGTACATGGGATTTTCCAGGCAAGAGTACTGGAGTGGGGTGCCATTGCCTTCTCCATATAAAGATCCTAGGAAGTACATTAAGGCCATCTGGATGATCCAGGATAACCTCCTCATCTCAAGACCCTCACCTTAATTATATCTGCAAAGTCTCTTTTGCCATGTAAAATAGCATATTCACATGTTCTGCAGATTAGAACATGGACATCTTTGTGGCCAGTATTCCATCTACCATATTAATAATGCTTATTCCTGGCTGGTGAGATTATGGGAAATTTTTGTTGTTGATGAGCTCTGTTTTCTTTTTCTAAAGTCAACATATATGATGTGATTTTTTTTAAAAGTTTGCTCTTTGGGTGACAAATATTCTAAAACTGGATTAATATGATAACTGTACATCTCAATACATTTACTAAAAGTCATTGAGTTGTATACCTAAAATAGGTGAATTTTATGGCATATTTCAATAAAGTTGTTAAAAACAAAAACCAAAATACAATGCACAGTATAGCAAATACAGACAACAATATTATAATCATCAAACTTGCTCATTATCAATTATCCCAACCCCCTCAAAAAAATGGTAATTATGTACCATGACAGAAGGGCTTCCCAGATGGCTCAGTGGTAAAGAATCTCCCTGCTAATCCAGGAGACTCAGGTTTGATCCCTGTGTCAGGTTCGATCCCTAGGTCAGGAACATCCCCTGGAGTAGGAAATGGGAACCCATTCCAGTATTCTTGCCTGGGAAATCCCATGGCCAGAGGAACCTGGCAGGCTATACAGTCCATGGGGTCGCAAAGAGTCGGACACAACTGAGCGACTGAACACACACCATGATAGAGGTGCTAATTATCACTACAATGGCAATCACATTACAATATATAAACATATCAAAATAGCATGTACACTTTAAATGCACACAATGTTATATGTCAAATATACTTCAACAAAAGAAGCGGGAGTTGGCATTTACTTTCAAATAGCTCAACAAAGAGAAAATAGTTTTACACATACAGAAAAAATAAATACATAGCAAGATGTTAACAACTGGTGAATCTAAGTGGAGTTCATTGCACAGTTCTTTCAACTCTGATGTAGTTTTAAATTTTTCAAAAGGAAGACGGGCAGGGGTAACAGGGAGAAACGGCAGAGCACCTCTAGAAACTAGAGTTATATTTGAGCATTCAAGTCTGAGGCTAGACTTTAGCTTCTATGCTTTGGCTCTCAAGAGGCCCTATTCCAAGCATTGTGGAAGCAGCAATTAGTGCTCTCAGTTTATCCTAGAAGCACCCAGAGCTCACCTCTTCCTTCCTCACCATACCCCAGGTGAGGGGGGACCACGATCCTCCGCTTCTCTCCGATGCAGACGCCAAGTAAACCTTCATCAATCCCAGGAATCACGTAGCCCTGCCCAATGTACGTGTCAAAAGTGCGGTTCCGCGAGTAGCTGGGAAAGAGGAAAAGAGCTTGGTCACAAGGGACGCCGCAGTTGCTGTGGAACAGGTTCCATGAAGCAGCCAGAGCACGGAGGCCTCCAGACCAGAGATGCGGTGCACCCTAGAGCCGGAGGACGAGCCAGGAAACATGCTTCCCTGAAATGGCGAACAAGGGTCCACACACAGCGTGGGAGCTGCTTCCAGCAGAAATGCTCACATAAAGAAGCCCTCCAGCATTTGGCTTTAGTCAGGTTATGAACTGGATGCAGGTTACAAGAAGCAACCATGCAGGAATGTAGCTAATGGAAACGACTGTACTCTTGGGGACCATGTTTAGTCAATGAAAAAAGCATCAAGGGGTCCTTAACAGAAACTAAGAATTTATCTGTGAGCTCCTGTAAACAGTTTTATTTAGAAGTTTTAAAGTCTTCTATTACTCTAATATAAAGTTTCAAAGGAAAGCCAAAAAAGGGAAAAAATTTAAAAAGAAATTAAGAATTTCTCTAAAGAGGAGAACACCTGTTTACGTGAGACATGAATATTTGGACTGCCAGAAAAGTAGTATATGTACTGAGAGCAGTTTAACTCTCCAGTCTCCACCAGGGCCTGGATGAACCCTCCCTGCTGTAATTGCTGCTCATCAAGCCACCTCCGGGTGAGTACCTGCCTTTCTCAATGTCTCTGGCAGGAGACCCAAGCATTCCGCTCAGTGGAGAGATCCAACCTCTCTGGTTCTGATTACACTATGAGTTTGGAGAGAATTGGGATAAATTTCCCAAAGCCTGGTGATTCCAGAATAAAATAATAAAACTTCAAACGTCAGGTCTGCTACCAAACTGACCTGCAATGATCTGCGCGCATTACCCACCCTTACATGGCGCAGATGTGGCAAAAAGCTTGTCCTGAAAGAGCCAGTTCACTGTCAGTGTCTCTTCAAACACAGCCCAAGGATGATGGCCTCAGAGAGAATGGCCAGCAGTGGGGGCAGGGAGATGAAAAGGCAGAGCTGTGAGGCGCTCTTCCTTCTCAGCGCCCCTCAGGGACCACAGAGCCACAGAGCATGAAGAAATGACAGTATCAAGTGACTCTCCTCAGCCAGGAAGCAGATTATTTACATAATTATCTGCATTTCACTGTATATGAATGGAAGACCTATTACATCATCACACTAGTTCCCTGTGAAGAGGGGAACTAGGAGGTTGATGGTCAAGGAGAGGGGGAAAATTCTTCCTTGTTTATCCTTTTATACTTCCAGAATTTTAAATCATGTCAATGTATCACTTAATAGGAAAAAAAAATGTTTAAAGAGAAAAAGAAAAAAAAATAAAGAGAAAAAGAATATTCTCTATCATACAAATTAAAAAGTTACCATAGCTAAAGCTGTGATAGTGGCCCAGGAATAATAGCTAGATCACTGGAAAGGGATAAAAATTCTAGACCAAGACTCAAAGTGTGTGTAAGAATTTAGTACATAATAAATGTCAGATTTTGGATGAGTGAGGAAAAGACAAGTTATTCAATAGTGCTGGAAAAACTAGCTAACCATCTGGGAAAAAAACATTTAGATCCTTATGGTCATACTGAACACCACAATAAATTCCAGATGGATTACAGATTTAAACATGAAAGAGTTTACAAGCATGGAGAGAGTCTGTGGAAGGTTTTTAATATTTGCCTCAAGTGGTGAAAATGGAAGGGGTTGATGTGAAATTATTACATTTTACTAAATATCTTTGCATTGTTTCACTTATACAATAAGAACATAATAGTTTCTCAAATAAAAATTCTAATAGAGAATATTTTAAAGGATAAAAAAAAAACAATGAGAAAGGCATGAGGAAAATACAGGTAGATATTTATATACCCTAGGCGAGGGGAGAACTTTTAGCAAGTTATCCAAAACAGAATATATATGTGTAAGAATTTACATAAGAATAAAGGAAGCCATAAAGTAGATGTGGAATGCATTTAACAACATAAAAGGTTATATTTAAAACAGATCAAAAATCACAATAACCAAAATTAAAATGAAAATAAATAAGCAATATGCCTTCAACAATATGCAACCATAAAAGAGTTAGTATCTTTAATGTATCAAAATCCAAATTAATAAGAAAAGGACAAATGCCAATATCCTCAATATAAAAACAGGCAAAAGACACAACCAGGTAAATCACAAAAGAAAACATCCAAATAGTCAATAAACATTTTAAAGAATTTCAACCTTAATAGCAATCAAATAAATTCCGATTAAAATTATAAAATTCTATTTTTCTCCTATAAATTAGCAAAAATAATTTATAAATGATACCTAATGTTGCTGAGTTTGCAGGGAATGGGGTACTCTTAGTGATGTAAAACCTTCCTTAAGGATAGCTTAGTAGTTATATCAAAAGCTGTAAAAATATACATAACTTTAGATCTAGAGATTCTTCTAGACATTTATCCTAAGGAAACAATTATATTATTTAAGATTTTACTACAAAAGTAAGTACTGCAGCTCTACTTAGAACATCAAAAGGTAGAAAATAATGAGGACTGATTACTAAATTAAGGCAAATCTTTATAATAGAATATTACTTAGCTCTTAGGATGAGTTAGATCCCAGTATACTAAAATGGAAATCTGTTTGAAACCTAAGAAAACTGTGGTTCCATTAACAAGGGAAGAAATCTGGTATCTACTTGGAAAATGGCCTTTCAACTAGAAATGTAATTCCAGGGAATAAAAGACAGAACCAAGCTCATATGTGACTCAATCACACACATGTGCACAAACACACACATACAGACACACTGAGTTTTTTTGATAGAAAAAGAATAAAAACAACTCCATGTCATCAGTGGGGAATGGTTAAATAAATATGGTATGGTCACCCAATTCACTACAGACAAAAAAATGAGTTCTCTCAATGCATTAATATGGAAAAAGTCCCAAAGTGAAAAAAAGCAAGGGGCAGAATAGTGCATATAGTACATAGCATTATGTTCCGTATGGATATATAATACATAATGTTATATATGTGTGCATATAGTATTCTATATGCTATATTCTATAAAGGGAGAAGATATTAATAATATAACAATTGTATTTGATTATATCTGCATTAGAAAAAAATCCACACACTTGAAGAATAAGAAAAGAAACTTATTAATAAAAGTGGTTAACTCTAAGTGGCTTGTGGAGAGGGGGATGTAAGGTTGGCAGGGGTGATTAATACAACATATCTTAATGCATATTTTGTTTTAATTTTGAACAATGTAACTATTGCCTTTTTCCAAAAAATCAAATGAAAAATTTAAAAGAAGGGATCCTAGGAGCAGGAAATGACTTATGCAAATAAAAGTATACCATATAAAAATTCTTCTGTAATGTTTCCAGATGACTAATTAAACAGGAAGCCTCTTACCTCAGAGAGACAAGAAGACTGCTGTCACTACTTGTTTGCTCTATAGGAAGCTAAAGGAATGTCTCCCAAACAACACAAACCAAATGCCTGTTGCCTGATCAAGACTGCAAGCTAAGCGTGATAAACAATACAAAACTGAGTAATGACAGGCTCGGTAATTAGCCTCCTAATTAGTATCAGGATGGGAGGAGCATAATGCAGTCAAACAGTTCCTGCAGCAGATAAGTCATCAAAGTTTGCAAAGCACTTCCACCCACCTTCTCTCTTTAATCTAACCATCTCTTTGAGAAAGGAGCTAACAACAGGCAAAAAACTGATGCTCAGAGAGGTTAAATGCCTCAGTGCACCACATACAGGGCCTGGAATCCAGGTCTCCTGATACTAGGTCTGTTCTCTTTCCATCCTACGGCCTGGACTTCACTTCCAGTCACTTCCCGTCTCAGACTCAAGAGCTGGGTTTGTACTTGGATCATTGAGCACGGTCTACAGGGGTGGTGGGAGTTAGCATGAGCCCTCCTGCTTTCCTACAGAGCCCAGGGAGACTGTTCTAACAGCCTCTGAAGGAATTCAGTATCAAACAATACAAACCTATATGGAAGATGAAAATACTAACTCCAGATCAGCACTGACAAGCAAACAGATCATGGTCCCGCCAGCTGTAAACTGCAGTTAATAGATGTTCTGGTCAGTGAAGGACCCTGTTTGCTCACCTGGAATCAAAGAATGTGCCGTCCAGGAGCGTGCCGTTGTAATGATACCTGAGAAAGTCCCCGCTTTGACTTCGCCGCTCACAGTTTTCAGGCACTACTTTATTCTCAATGGAAATGCCATCCTTAGGGTTATGGAGGTCCAATAACGCAACATCAAACACCAGAGATGCCTGACCAGGAATGTCTTTCCCTAGAGTGGAATGAAGTAAGATGATGAAATCAGGACACAAGATTTAGAAGTACTGTAACTACAATTCAACACCCACAGCATTGGTGTTACACATTCCTTGAAGTTTTCAAGCCAAGGAAATAAATGTTCTTTCATGTCTTGGGTGGTTCCCCATGGAACCTTCTGTCTCATTATGGTGTCCAATCGTGGGCTGACAGGTATAATTTGAAGCCTGGCTTCCTCAGAAACAGGAGCAAACCAATATTAATGACATGGAGACCACTGTGACCACATTTTCTATGCTTGTGCTTGCAAATCAAGGCCTTGTGTGGGAGGTTATGCACCCACATGCAAACCCAAATACATACCTCTGTGGGCTTCTATTTGTGTACAGATGCAAATCGCAGACATTCCAAAGCTCGGACATGGTTCTGGAGAACACTACCTAGACTTGTTCTTTGGAACTCGTAGTCAATTTTCAAAAAATTTATTTTATTGAAGTATAGTTGCTTTATAATGTGTTAATTTTTGCTGTATAGAAAAGTGATTCAGTCATATATATATTTTTTCATATTCTTTTCCATTATGGTTTACTGCAGGACACTGATTGTAGTTCCCTGTTCTATACAGTAGAAGCATGTTGCCCCTTCATTCCATACACAATAGCTTCCATCTGCTAATTCCAAACTCCCCATCCATTCCTTTCCCACCGCCCTCCCCCTTGGCAACCACAAGTCTGTTCTCTGTCTGGGAACTCGCAGCTAATTTTTTAAAGAGGCAAAAATTCACTCCTTTAAATGCATCCAAAACAACATATAAACAAAACTAAAGTTAGCTAAGAGGGGGGAAAAAATGCCACCCACAATCCAAAATAGAAATAGTCCTCAAATCATGTCTATCTCATTTCAGGGTGGTACTGCTTCTCTTGGATATTCCTGGCAGTGAGGATTTATTGAATATGTGCAATGGGATAATCCACATGAAGAGATTACTGGGCACTAACTCTTCTTGCAGAGGTCAACATCCACCAATACCTGACTCTAAACCCAGGACTCTGGGATAAAAGGAAGTTAGTGACCTGACAAACACCTCTGTCAACACTCTTACTTGCCACTTGTTATGCCGTAAAAGGAGAAGGCCTGGGCAAGCGAACCACTGGGCATCCCGAGCCTGTGCTCCTTCAGCTGTCTCTGTTGCAGAACCATTCCCCCATCTCCTTTCCTTCAGAGGAATGGTGAAGTCTGCTGAAAGTGGGCTGCCAAGCTGGCCTCTGGAATGCCAGGTGTGATCAATGCCTCAATTGCAGGTGTGGGTATGGGAGGGTGTGTGTAGAATGTTAATCTTTTGTACTTTTCTCTATCTTTTAATTTAATAGAAAATAGAACACCTTAAAGTTTCACTTAACCCTGAAAGTGAAGTGAAAATGTTTGTCGTTCAGTCGTGTTCGACTCTTTGTGACCCCATGGACTGTAGCCCACCAGGCTCCTCTGTCCATGGAATTTTCCGGGCAAGAATACTGGAGTGGGTTGCCATTTCCTTCTCCAGGGGATTTTCCTACCCAGGGATCAAACCCACATTGCAGGCAGATTCTTTACTGTCTGAGCCACCAGGGAAGCCCTAGTGTTTAAATTTTTCTAGCATTATTAGGTACTACCTGAATGTTTGCTTTTTTATAACAACTTTCAGTTCAGTTCAGTGGCTCAGTCATGTCCAACTCTTTGCAACCCCATAGACTGCAGCAGGCCAGGTCTCCCTGTCCATCATCAGCTCCCGGAGTTTACTCAAACTCATGTCCATTGAGTTGATGATGCCATCCAACCATCTCATCTTCTGTCATCCCCTTCTCCTCCAGCCTTCAGTCTTTTCCAGCATCAGGGTCTTTTCCAACAAGTCAGTTCTTCAAATCAGGTGGCCAAAGTACTGGAGTTTCAGCTTCAGTATCACTCCTTCCAATGAATATTCAGGACTGATTTCCTTTAGGATGGACTGGTTGGATCTCCAGTCCCTGGTTGCTGTCCAAGGGACTCTCAAGAGTCTTCTCCAACACCTCAGTTCAAAAGCATCAATTCGTTGGTGCTCAGCTTTCTTTATAGTCCAACTCTCACATCCATACATGACTACTGGAAAAACCATAATTTTGACTAGATGGACCTTTGTTGGTAAAGTAAGGTCTCTGCTTTTTAATATGCTGTCTAGGTCAGAAGCAATTGAAGTGACTTAGCAGTAGCAGCAGGAGAAGGCAATGGCAACCCACTCCAGTACTCTTGCCTGGAAAATCCCAGGGACGGAGGAGCCTGGTAGGCTGCAGTCCATGGGGTCAAGAAGAGTCGGACACGACTGAGTGACTTCACTTTCACTTTTCACTTTATGCATTGGAGGAGGAAATGGCAACCCACTCCAGTGTTCTAGCCTGGAGAATCCTAGGGACGGCGGGGCCTTGTGGGCTGCCGTCTATGGGGTTGCACAGAGTCGGACACGACTGAAGTGATTTAGCAGCAGCAGCAGCAGCAGCAGCAGCTAGGTTGATCATAACTTTTCTTCCAAGGAGCAAGTGTCTTTTAATTTCATGGCTGGAGTCACCATCTGCAGTGATTTTAGAGCCCAAAAAATAAAGTTGGTCACTGTTTCCATTGTTTCCCCATCTATTTGCCATGAAGTGATGGGACCAGATGCCATGATCTTCGTTTTCTGAATGTTGAGTTTTAAGGCAACTTTTTCACTCTCCTCTTTCACTTTCATCAAGAGGCTCTTTAATTATTCTTCACTTTCTGCCATAAGGGTGGTGTCATCTGCTTATCTGAGGTTATTGATATTTCTCCTGGCAATCCTGATTCCAGCTTGTGCTTCATCCATTCCAACATTTCTCATGATGTACTCTCCATATAAGTTAAGTAAGCAGGGTGACAATATACAGTCTTGACATACTCCTTTCCCAATTTGGAACCAGTCTGTTGTTTCATGTCCAATTCTAACTGTTGCTTCCTGACCTGCATACAGATTTCTCAAGGGGAACGTCAGGTGGTCTGGTATTCCCATCTCCTTCAGAATTTCCAGTTTGTTGTGATCCACACAGTCAAAGGCTTTGGCATAGTCAATAAAGCAGAAATAAATGTTTTTCTGGAACTCTCTTGCTTTTTTGATGATCCAGTGAATGTTGGCAATTTGATCTCTGTTGCCTCTGCCTTTTCTAAATCCAGCTTGAACATGGGAAGTTAATGGTTCATGTACTGCTGAAGCCTGACTTGGAGAGTTTTGAGCATTACTTTGCTAGCATGAGAGATAAGTACAATTGTGCGGTAGTTTGAGCATTCTTTGGCATTGCCTTTCTTTGGGATTGGAATGAAAACTGACCTTTACAACTTTACTGAGATTTAATTCCCATACAATTCACCTACTTAAATTTATGCCTGGATAGCTGAGCAGAATGTCAAAGTATAAAGCATTTAAAAATAACTATTTTAAATAAACTATTCTAAATATTTAAATTAGCAATTATTTGTTTAAAATAAATGAATAACAGTCCTCACATCAGGCTAGGCATCTCTTTTTATCTGGTTCATTGTATGCATGTGGATGAAGACAAAAGGATTTGAGAGTCAAAGGGAATGAACTTCTACTAGCCAAGGATGACAAAATTTGAGTATCAATAAGATAAGAACATATCTTGAGGAGGGGAGAATTAAGATATATTTACAGTAGCTGTTTTCAAGCTGCTTTGTTCTTCTTTTAGAAGGTTTTTAAAGAAACTTCCTGCAGATCCTAAGTACCAAAAGTGGAAGTCAACAGGAGAGAAGGCTCCCCTCTCCTGCTCTGTATACAGACCTAGGGCCAGGAAACATAGCTTGGAAAACGTTATATTAGGGGGTTATTAGAAGTTGGGTACCACTATCAGTAAACTTCTTAAATAGCATCACATTTTTGTTTCTTTTTTTTTTCTTGGCCACACTGCTCGGAGGCTTGTGGAATCTTAGTTCCCTGATGAGGGATGGAACCTATGCCTCCTACAGTGGAGGCTTGAAGCCCTAACCATTGGAATGCCTCCAGGAATGCCTCATTTCTATTCTTAACTACATATATCAGTTTGTTTAAATGCCTGAAGGTCTCATTGTTGTGTCAGCTTGTCAGTGTGATTAAATGTGCCTGAAATTCAAACATGAGTAAGAAATTCTATCAGCTAGTAAATAGTTTACCACTTGCCTCCATAGTGAAACTACAAACTGGACACGAATTCAAATTAATGTATCCTCTAAAATTATATCAGTACTTTGCACTTATTCACATGGAGCTAATGCCACAGGTAAAACCCATTAAGGAGGTACAAATCAGTGAAAAAACACGACAATTTTGGCAACATAAGCTGAATTTCTACCTTGATGGCTACAATCTTTAGACTATCTAATTCAAATCTCATTTCACAGAAGGGAAAACATAGGTTGGAGAGGTTGGTGCCTAAGGTTACAGCTTCTGAGGCAATGATAGACGGCTTACTTAAGAACAAAAATGACCGTGAATAGATGGAGATTTCTGCATCTTAACCATCAGTCAGCAGATGACCTAGACTAGCACTGTCCACCAGAACTTCCTGCAGTGATTGGAGTGCCTGTCCAGTACAGTAGCTCTCAGCAACAAGTAGCTTTTAAGTACCTGAACTGTGGCAGTGTGACCAAGGTACAGAATTTAAATTTTTATTTAACTTAATTTAAATGTAAATAGCTAAATATAGCTGGTGACTACCCTATTGGACACTGCAAGTCTAGACCACAAGTTCTGGTGGGTTTCACACAGTAAGTTAAACCAACCACTGCAAAAGAAATAGACAGATGAGAGTAGCTTGAAGAATGGGAAGGACTTACCGTCTCCATCTTCTCCATAGGCCAGAAAAGGAGGAATGGTGATGATGCGTTTTTCTCCCACACACATCCCCAACAGCCCTTTATCCATTCCAGGGATCAGCCAGCCAATTCCCACATAGGTGTCATATGTTTTCATGCGATTGTGACTGAAAACCAATGAGAAAAGGGAGACGTTCCATACCACGAGGGCACCTCTAACTCATCCTTCAAAAGATTTTTGTTAAAATTTGAGCTGATTTTTGGTGAGCTCAAACTCAGCTGACCAATGGATTCATACCCATCCCTGGAGAAAAGGCAGGTATACACCTTTGTTCCCAATCACAGAGCAGCTGGGAACGAGTCCCTTTCCTGGTTTTTCCAAGGCCATAAAAAGTGGATGCGACAGAAGGAACTAAGGGGCATTTCAATGGTACTAGTACAAATGACAGGGCTTACCTCGAATCAAACAGTGTCCCGTCCAGGAATGTCCCGTTGTAGTGGTATCTTACAAAATCAGATACCTGGATGGTCCGAGGGCAACTGGGAGGCTTGAAGTAAGTGTGAATCTGAACCTGATCTTCCGAATTCCAAATATCCATCAGAAGTACATCAAAATGAAGCACTGAATCTGGGGGGATCACACCAGCTAGAAAATAAAGAGAGCTCACACTGAGAAGCTGCCACCTTTCAAAGAAACACCAAGGATGCTGTCAAGGTGAATGGAAGTCAGAAGGGCTCAAGAGGTCACATACAATTCCAAAATGAGTGATGTTCCCTCCAAATGAAAAAAAAACAAAACAAAACAATTTTTTTTGGCCACACCCTGCAGCTTGTAGGATCTCAGTCCCCCAACCAGGGATTTAACCCAGACCACAGTAGTCAAAGTCCATTATTCCAACCACTAGGCCAGCAGAGAACTCCCTCCCAGTGAAACTTAAAGAAAAAACAAAAATTTCCTCTCAACAAGAATAACATTCAGTATACCTGTGTTAATAACACTTCTTTCATATCTAGAATAAATAAACTGCAGATGAAATTTCAGCCGTGTGTGAGTGTTTACTGCTTCTCATTTTCCGCTACCTGAAGCTTCCAAAGACTCTCTATTCTGCCTGACTGAAGAGCCAGCAAATGTTCTGGTTGTGCCAGCAAATGTTCTGGTTGTTTCAGCAAATGTTTTCACAAGTACAGAAGAAACACTTACAAACACCGTCACTTCCATAAGCCAGCTTTGGAGGGATCTTCACAAACCGTCTCTCATTTACACACATCCCAACCAGAGCTTGATCCATCCCTGCTATCAGCTGTCCTTTTCCCACGAACACGTTGAAAGTGGAGTCTCTGTCGTAGCTGGAGACCCAAACGGAAAGGAGAGAGAAGAGTATAAATAAGCCAACCTTAGTGAAACCAACCTGTAAAAAAGTACCCATGGACACAGTGAGGTCCCTGCCAAGCAACAAACCTACAGATCTATTACTGATGCAGGCAATGTCTTCACTGGACAGTACTTGCAGGGTTGGGATTTTAAAATTACCTTGAATATTGCCAGCAAATCTAGTCAGTTAAGCATCGGCATAACTCTCTCTAGAAAAAAAAAGAGTAGGAAACGGCAACCCACTCCAGTATTCTTGCCTGAAAAATTACATGGATGGAGGAGCCTGATGAACTACAATCCAGGGGGGTCACAAAAGAGTTGGACATGACTTAGTGATTGAACTTGCACACACACAATGTATATCATTTTTACTGCTGTGTAAAGCAAATAAAGATCGTTCTCAAAATGTTATGGCTTAAATAATATATGTGTCAAGTTTGTGGCACAATAGCTTACCAATTCTTCCATTAAAAAAAGAATCACTTACTGCATTTCTATGCGATTGGTACCTAAGAGCAACATCACAGATACTAATGTGCAAATTAATACTAACTTTTTCAAATTTATTTTTTATTGAAGCAGAGTTGAATTACAATGCTGTGTTAATTTAATTAACAAAGTGATTAGCAAAGTGACTTAGTTATCCACACATGTGTGCATGCTCAGTCGCTCAGTCATGTCCGACTCTTTGCGACCCCATGGACTGCACCCTGTCAGGCTCCTGGAATTTTGCCTATGGAATTTTCCAGGCAAGAATACTGGAGCAGGTTGCCATTTCCTACTCCAGAGGATCTTCCCAACGGAGGGATAGAATCCACGTCTTCTGTGTCTCCTACACTGGCAGGGAGATTCTTTACCACTGAGCTACCTGGCAAGCCCATATATCTGTTATGTGGATATATATTCTTTTTCATATTTCTTTTCCATTATGGTTTATCACAGGATACTGAATCTAGTTCCCTGTACTACACAGTAGGACCTTGTTGTTTATCCATCCTATATATACACCAGTTTACATCTGTTAATTCCAAACTCCCACTCCTATCCTGTCCCACCCCCTTCCCCTTAGCAACTACCAGTCTATTTTCTAGGTCCCTGATTTTGTTTCTGTTACTAATTTTCCTTTATTTTCTTTTAAGTCACTAAATTAAACAAAGATGCAGTGTAGTGTAGCATGAAGGGCACTTGAACGCTCTCAATCTCAGTTTCTTCCACTGTAAAATGTGAGTGACAATAACAGCCATCAGAAGATCCGTATAAGAATGTGAAAAGGGCTCTGAAAACCTCAGGATTATGCCAGTATTACTATACATAATTATTCCAGGTGATTGAAAGTCTGAAGTAATCTTTAAATCACTAATAAATGTGTTTTAAAGGCCAACCGGTGATGACCTGAAGTAGGAAAATAAATAATGGAATCATGGCTACAATCCAAGTTCTCATCCTCTTCAATGCCAAACTTAGCAGCAACAAGGGGGTGCCAATTAGGAGACTTTACTAGGGGCTTTGGGGAATATAAAAAATTCCAAGGCATGAATTTTGCCTATAGGGAGGTCTGGCGTGCTGCAATTCATAGGGTCGCAAAGAGTCGGACATGACTGAGCGACTGAACTGAACTGAACTGAACCTTATAAACTGGCAGAAACACCCACAGGGTTTTAGACACTGTGTTTAAGAAAATAACTACAGAGCTTGGTTTATAATAACGAAATGCTGGAAATAACTTAGAAGTCCAAGAGTATGGCACTGGTTGGATAAAAGACAAAGACATATAATAAATTCTCTATGGTCATTTAAAAATAAAAGATTTCTGCTATAATTATGTAATGTATAGCATTACAATACATGACTACAGTTAATAAAATACTGTATAGTGAATATAGTTAATGGTGACTATAGCTAATAATACTGTATTGCATTATTCAAAGCTGCTAAGAAAGTAAAATCCTAAAAGTTATCATAAGAAAAAAACTTTTGTAACTATGCATGGTGATGGATGTTAACTACACTTAGTGTGGTTTTTTGCAATACATACAAATATAAAATCGTTGTTTACCTAAAACTAACATAATGCTACATGTTAATTATACATCAATGAAAAATTTTTTAAGATTTTATTCATTGGCACAGAAAGACATACACGTGAAAAGAGCAGGTTACAGAGCCACATATAAAATAATCCAATTTTGAATTTACATATATAGATGCATATGAAAAATCCACAAGGTGAAACATGAAAATATTATCTATATTAATCTATGAGTACGAGATTTCAAGTGGCTTAATGTGTCTTCTCTTTAATTCTCTTAATTTCAAAATGATCATGGAATACAGTCAGCCCTCTGTATCCTCAATTTTCACTTCATGGATTCAACCAACTGGAAATTGAAAAAAAATTTTTTTCATTTCTGAAAGTTCCAAAAAGCAAACACTTAAATTTGTTGAACACTGGCAACCATTTACATAGCATTTACATTGTATTAGGTATTAGAAGATGGAGAAGGCAATGGCACCCCACTCCAGTACTCTTGCCTGGAAAATCCCATGGACAGAGCAGCCTGGTAGGCTGCAGTCCATGGGGTCGCTAAGAGTCAGACACGAGTGAGCGACTTAGCAGCAGCAGCAGCAGGTATTAGAAGTAATCTAGAAATGATTTAAAGTACACAGGAGGATGTGCCTTGGTTACATGCAAATACTACACCATTTTATATAAGGGACTTAAGCACCTGAGGCTTTTGGTATCCAAAGGGGTCCTGGAACCTGACCCCCGCGGATACCGAGGGACAACTGTGCTTGTATAATAAATCTTAAGAGCTGTTGGAATTCACCTCATTAGGACGTGCTGCTCTTCTTTGTAAATTACTTCTACATTTTTCTTATTTTCCCCAATGATCAGCTTGGGAGAGCAGCATGGTCCACCTCACCACCCATCAGAGCAGCTTTGTCAGATCTGTCCCCTCCTTCCCTTTCTCCTCCTAGCTTTATAGTCCATTTTACCACCTTCTTTTCCCCAAGGTTGGTGAACAGAAAGCAAACGTCCAAGTTCTGGCTAACAAGCCAGAGGACAAAAGCGCATGATCAGCTTTGTGACCAAGTGGCTCTACATCTCCACCCTCTATTTCCAGGAGAAATAAACAACCACCCTCGGAATGCCAGCTCTCCAATTTCACTTGGCTGGGATCTTGCCACACCCTGAACCGTCATCAAACTGGAGGGTTTAGGTTAACAATGGACCAGAATTTAGGCTTCAAAAGCTTCCCAGGCACAGAACATGTGCAAACAGCAACAATGCACAAGCTGGAAACTTTATATTTTTCATTCACAGAACCCAAAAGTAATGAGAGTTTTTAATAATAACTACTATTTAGAGAGTATTTATTGTGTGTCTGGCACAGGGGCAACTAAGCTTTTCTATATGTGCTAAGTCGCTTCAGCTGTGTCCAACTGTTTGTGACCCCATGGACTGTAACCCACTAGGCTCCTCTGTCCATGGGATTCTCCAGGCAAGAACACTGGAGTGGGTTGCCATTCCCTTCTCCAGGGGATCTTCCCAACCCAGGGATTGAACTGGCATCTCTTATGTCTTCTGCATTGGCAGGGCAATTCTTTATCACTAGTGCCACCTGAGAAGCCCAAGCTTTTCTATACACTACCTCATTTAATCCTCATACAACACTTTAAGTATCAGGAAGTACTGATACTCAGGTCCCCTGAAGTTAAAAAAATTTCTCAAGCTCACAAAATTAGCCAAATGAGAAAAAAAAGTTAGACTGTCCAAGTTTCACCTTCCAGGCACAGAGCCTCCCTAGATGGTGTATAAAAACTAGTGTGGCCTTATGGCATTAATTTACTCATTTGATAACAGTCAAGAAGATCCCTGGAGAAGGAAATGGCAACCCACTCCAGTATTCTTACTTGGAGAATCCCATGGACAGAGGAGCCTGCCAGGCTACAGTCCATGGGGTCCAAAAAAGTCAGACACGACTTAGCGACTAAACAATAACAGCCTAGCAACGTGCCCAAAACAAAAAACACCTTTCCAAAAGAAAATATATAACTTACATACATTAGAAAGTAACAAACAATGCAAGGCCAGTTTTGTCTACTGCTGAAAACTCTGACCATCTGGAAAAATAAATCGTTCTGAGCAAGTCTGTGCTGATTACTCCGACTAGCACAAATTCATGTGCAGGGTCCTGCCAGGAGTTGGTCATGAAAATTATTTCTGCAACCACTGGAATTAGCACTTATTCAGCCTGTCCCACTATCTGGCTGTTTTGCAGATGCCCCAGTCAAGGTCCTGCAGAAAACAGATGATATGCCCAAAGTAGACAGCTCCAGGGCGCTGTGTGCAGGATGCAGAGAAACATTAAGGGCCAGTGCAGTAGCTCTGGGGACAAGTAGGGAGTGCAGTTGTCACACCCAGGCCTGAAGGATCCAGGGACAGACAGGGAGCTCAGAGCACCTGACAGAAGCTAAGCTAGGACCTTTGGTTTAGGAACACAGCCTATGTGATGACTGTACAGGCAGGAAGTCAGAGGAATAAATATCTCCACCTCAGCCTCCCTACTCCCTCTGATCTTCTGATGTCCCGTTGGCTGAACCCAACTAGAAGCCAGACTACAAGGGGGTCACTGATATAACCCATATTATGCACACGTGGTCCATACAGGTCAACCTCCCAGAGCAAAAAGAAGTGGAACTGGGGGAACGGGGACCTAGAAAGGCAAATGGAAATTATCCAAAATGGGACTTCCCTGATGGTTAAGACTCCACCTTCCAATGCAGGAGACATGTACTTGATCCCTGATATGGGAACTAAGACCCCACATGCTACAGGATGTGGCCCCCAAAAAAGTTATTTTAAAATGGAAATTATCCAGCACATCCAATACCCCCCTTTCCTCTCCACCAGCTTATTTTTTCTCCCCTGATCATTCACTCCTGTAGACCCTTTGATTGCTGACACTTCTATCTTCCTCTGCCCCCAGTGGGGATTGGGGTGGCTGCAGCACCCTCCAGTGATGCTCTTCAAGATGATTAGCCCAAGGACCACTAAGACAGAAGCCATCACCTAACACCCATCATCTTCAACTCACTCAGCTGCTGCACACAAGCACATATCGTCCTGTGCTTATTCCTCAGGACAGGTAACTAACTACCCCTGTGGCTGCGTTCTTAAAGCTCCCACACTGGAGCTCAATTTCTGAATGTAGGTTTCAATCTGTAGTGAGGATGAACTTTAAAAAGAACACACAGCAAACTGAACACCCTCCTCAGCTTCTCTTTTTTAAAAAGAACTTAGAAAACCAGTGCAGGGACCCTTGTTGTCAAAAGGTGGCAACATTTTGGAATATGGAAAGGGAACGAAAGAGCAGAAACTGATGTAGAAGGGAAGAAACAGAATCTAGGTGTATACAAAAGGGGATATGGCCAAAGGTAGATGCCGTGTGCTGCCCAGAGGTTGCAGAGTGAAAGACGAGCAAGAGGGCAGAAGGAAACTTGAAGTTTGAAAGTCGGAATTCAGAACAGCTACACCTCACTGCAAGCCCCTTCCCAACTCCTGTAGCTTAGCAATCATAATTTTTAGCTTTACGGAAATTATGTAACTGCTTTTAAAACTCAGTATATGTGCATTTATTTTAAAATTAATTTTAAAACTTTTTGCCAAAAATTGACATACACATACACTACCTGTGGTTGAGATTATTCTGATCTCAGATGCAGAAGCAAAGTTAAAATGGCCATTACAAAAGGGAAGAGAATATGGCCCTACGGTTAGCAGAGCTGAAGCCCTGATTAATGATAAAAGGAAAAGACAGCTTGCTCTAAATGCCAATTTTAGATTTAGTTTAGACAAATGACAACTGGATACATTACTCCTCTCACATCTTTACTGAGGTATAATTGACAAAAAGTGTACATATTTAAGTTGTGTACACTGAAATCATTGCCACAATTAAACTAATTAACATATCCATCATCTCACATAGTTACCATTTTCTTTTTTAAAAGTTTATTTATTTCTTTGACTGTGCCAGGTCTTAGTTTTGGCATGCAGGATCTAGTTCCCCAACCAGGGATTGAACACAGGCCCCCTGCATCAGGAATTCAAAGTATTATCCACTGTACCACCAGGGAAGTCCCTTCTTTCTCTTTTAGTGGTAAGGACATTTAGTTTTACCTTTTTAGTAAAAGGTATACTTACGTCAAGTATACAATACAGTGTTATTAACTATATTCACATTGCTTCACATTAGACTGAATAAATTTGTCTTGAACATTAAAGAGACTGCCATATTTTGAGAATTCAAAACAGGAAGGAAACAAGTTAATAAAGAGCCAGTCCACTGGGCACAGGAACCACCTGCTGGTATTTCAGAATCTCTCAGATGGGTGGTCACCTGGGATACAAGGACTGTGGTCCTTGCCCAAGCCCTTGGTGAATAAGACCCATGAAATGCTCAAAAGCAGAAACTCATCTCCTAGCTGGATGCCTAATCCTGGGATGACGCAGGTGAGATTCAACACCCTCCCCAGGCTGAATTCCACCACTGAGCTTGGGCCCAACTCAGAAGTGAGGAGGCCAAATCTGATGTTTCTGCCTCCCACCCCTGCTCCCCACACTTCTTACTCCTAAAGGTGACTCTGGGCTTCCTAGACGCTCCAACAAGAGTATCTCCCTCAAACAACCATCTCTACCAGCAGCTAATGAGCCCTGGCAGAGGAGAAAGGCCAGCTATTAATGATCTACCCAGATGGAAAAATGAGAGGAAGAGAAAGAAGATGAGAGAGAAAAGAGGAGCGAGTAGGAACAGAAATAGTGCACCTATTCACACCTCCATGGAGGGTCAGACCTTGACCTGTGAGCAGTTGGCTTTGACAGTCTTTGGTGTATTAAAATATCATTAAAAGAAAAACTTCACAAAGGAAAGTAAAATCATTATACTGCTATTGTAGATTTTTGTTTTTAAGCAACTGCACAAGTTAAAATGTCAGATCTCTAGAAATAATTCTTATTTCACACAAGTTCTCAGCCCAGTAAAATGTGGTAGTAGTTGGTGGTTTAGTCATTAAGTCATGTCCAACTCTTATGACCCCATGGACTGGGGCCCACCAGGCTCCTCTGTCTAGTCCACAGGATTTCCCCGGCAAGAATACTGGAGTGGGTTGCCATTTGCTTCTCCAGGGGAATTTCCCAGCTCAGCGATGGAACCCATGTCTCTTGTATTGGCAGGCAGATTCTTTACCATTGAGCCACCTGGGAAGCCCTTCAGTAAAATATAGCCAACTTCAGTAATCAATACGAATGTATCACTGCTTGCAATGATGCCCAAATGAAATTAAAAGCAATGCCATTAAGTCTTAAAAAAAACACATTTATTTATTTATCTGGCTGCACCAGGTCTTAGTTGTGGCGCTTGGGATCTTCGATCTTAGTTGTACACAGAATATTTAGTTGCAGCATGTGGGAGCTAGTTCTCTGACCAGGGATCAAACCCAGGTCGAGCAGAGTCTTAGCCACTGGACCACCAGGGAAGTCCTAATGCCACAGAGGACATTAAGTCAGGCTACCAATGACTGCATAAGACTCTAGTTAAGAAGAATGAAAAAGAAGAGCTTTACCTCAAGTTATTAAAACTGCACTGGGCAGCTTCTCTTTCTTTATGTGGCTTTTCCATAGGAAGGTTTCCCATATAGATCCACACTTTATTTTTTTTTATGATTTTATTTGTTTATTTATTTTTGACCGTGCTGGCTCTTCATTGCTGCCTAGGTTTTTCTCTAGTCGCAGAGAGCGGGGGCGACTCTTCATTGCAGTTTGAGGGTTTCTCATTGCAGTGGTTTCTCTGTTCCAGAGCACGGGCTCTACAGGGTTCGGGTTTCAGGAACTGCAGGACATGGGCTCAGTAGTTGTGCCTCCCAGGCTCTAGAACACAAACTCAGTAGTTGTGGTGCTCGGGCTTAGTTGTTCCGAGGCACGTGAGATCTTCCCAGATTCAGGATCAAACCCGTGTCTCCTGCATTCACAGGCAGATTCTTTACCACTAGGTCAACCAGAGAAGCCCCAGATCCACACTTTAAATGCTTCCCACCTAAGAGAGGGTGCCCTGACCTGACCAGTCTCCCTGCCACCACTTAGCCCCTTAGATCCACCCTGACACCATCCAAGGTACTGCCCAGCCCTCTGGCTCCTCTCTGAGATCCCATCCTGCCTAAAGAATAAGATAACACTCTTTCACTTAACACCTGACTTTATACACACAGCCAGGGTGAGGGAGTTGAGGGTGAGAACTGGTTCCCAATGGGACCAATGAAATGGGAGAAATCCTGGGAATGTGGAATTGAGACAGATTCCAGTTAGTCAGCATAACTGGACCCAAGAGGCCACGTATGTGGCACAGAAAGCCTGCTGGAGCTCTCTCGGGGAGGAGGGGGCTTGGAATCAGCCTCTCTGCAGTCCATCAGAGAGATACAGAAAGTCACCTCTGCTCACAATTCTGGATCCTCAGGAGGAATGGATGATCCTTCCAATAAATTCCCTCCTTTTCTCCTTATGCCAGCTAGAATGGGTTTCTGGGCCCTCCCCACTCCTTGACTTGAGGGTAGGGATTTTTAATAGATTTTGTTCTTTTAGGGCAGTTTTTCATTTTTGTTTTGCTTTAGAGCAGTTTTGAGTTCACAGAAAAATTGAGTGGAAGATACAGAGATTTCCCATATACCCCCTGCCTGCACCCAGTGCCACATACACATACATAGCCTCCTCCATTATCAGCAGAGTGTATCACCAGAGTGGTACATTTGTTATAATCGATGACCTGCACTGACATGTCATTATCACTGGAAGTCCATAGCTTTTACTTCAGGGTTCACTCTTGGTGATATATATTCTATGCATTTGGATAAATGTAAAATAACATGTATCCACCATCAGAAGCAGGGACTTTTGTCTGTTTTCTCTCTCCTACATCTTAGCAACTAGAATAGTAGGTATTCAATAAATATTTGTTGAATAATGAATATATAAAATGAAGCTGACCTCCATTATGAGTTTATGATTCTTTTAGAGCAATGGTTCTCAAAATGTGGTCCTAGACCACACCATCAGCATCATCTAGGGACTTGTTAGACATACAGATTCTCAGGCCCCATCCCAGACCTACCTAATCAGAAACTGTGTATAATAAGCTCTCCAGGTGATTCTGATGCATGTACAGTTTGAACACCACTGGGTCCAAGCATCTACAACTCTATAATACCCAACAGGGCATGTAGTGGGCACACGGTAATACATATTATTACTTTTTAAAAAATATTTATTTATTTGTCTGCACCAGGTCTTAGCTGCAGCACTCGGGATCTTGAATCTGCATTGCAGCATGCACAATCTTTAGTTGTGGCATGTGAACTCTTAGCTGCAGACTGCGGTATCTAGCTCCCCACACAGGGGTCGAACCCAGGCCCCCTGCATTGGGAGCATGGAGTCTTAACCACTGGACCACCAGGGAAGTTCCTACAGTAACCTTTACTGAATGTATAGACTTTAGGGGCCTGTAGACAGGCCTGAAGGCTGTGACCAGGATGCTGGTTTTGCCTGCTAAAGCTAACAGGAACATGTTAAACTTCAGTCCCTTACTACTTGGAACGCTATGGAACTCTTCCAAAGCTGACTCAAGAGTGGTGGACAAGGAGCTCCCAAGGACTGAAGGGTGAGAGCAGGAGCCCTCCCCAGAAACCTGCTGCCGGGAAACTGCCGTCTTCTCCTTCAATCTAGAGCAGTAGCCATAGAGCAAGCTAACAAGCCCGAGGAGGCTCCAAAATAAAATGAAACCATGCCCAAGCCAGCGACCAAGGGCTGATGGGCTGGGCCTCCTGGCAACTGCAAATGCCCATAAGCTGAAAAGACACCAACTGCCCCCAAGTGCCAGGCACAGATGCAGGAAGAATGCTCTGTGGAAAGAAAGGCCCTTTGTGTTTTATGACTCTGGTCAGACTGACAGCCATCATTTTCTTCTGGGCCAAACCTCCAAATTAACAGCCAAAGCCCAAAGCTCCTAGACTTCTCCTTCCCTAAGCTCTTTGTGATGGACAGGGAAGCCTGTCCATCTTCCCTGGTGACGTACCGGAAGGCACAGGGTGATGGACAGGGAAGGTACCGCATCTGCCCTTGGTGACGGACAGGGAAGCCTGTCCATCTTCCCTGGTGATGCACCGGGAGGCACAGGGTGATGGACAGGGAAGGTACCGCATCTGCCCTTGGTGACGGACAGGGAAGCCTGTCCATCTTCCCTGGTGATGCACCGGGAGGCACAGGGTGATGGACAGGGAAGGTACCGCATCTGCCCTTGGTGACGGACAGGGAAGCCTGTCCATCTTCCCTGGTGATGCACCGGGAGGCACAGGGTGATGGACAGGGAAGGTACCGCATCTGCCCTTGGTGACGGACAGGGAAGCCTGTCCATCTTCCCTGGTGATGCACCGGGAGGCACAGGGTGATGGACAGGGAAGGTACCGCATCTGCCCTTGGTGACGGACAGGGAAGCCTGTCCATCTTCCCTGGTGATGCACCGGGAGGCACAGGGTGATGGACAGGGAAGGTACCGCATCTGCCCTCGGTGACCGACAGGGAAGCCTGGCGTGCTGCAGTCCATGGGGCTGCAGAGAGTCAGACACGACTGAGCAACTGAACTCAACTGAAGCTCTTTGTGAAGGAATAGCAAAGGAATGCTCTAATATACTTCATAAATTCCCAAAGGAATGGAGGCTCTAGAAGGAAACACAATAATCAGTCACCTACAGTGTACCCTGCTTCCACCATTCCATTGTCTGCACTGCAACCACGGGGACTTTTGTATAATAAAATGCAGTTCTGGTCTCTCACGCCCGTGGTTAACTCTTCAATGGCTTCCCATTGTCCCTAGACAAAGACCAAACTCCACAGCCAGGCAGAGGAGAGCTCTCAAAAGTTGACCCTGTCTCTCTGACCTCCTTTCACCTTCTCTTTTTCCCTTCCTGTCGCCCCTCTACGCCCACTCCAAGCTCGGGCCATACTAAGCAGCTTTCACATGCCCCCTCTTCCAGGCCTCTGCATATGCTCTTCCCTCCACCACTCACGCCTTTTCTTCTCCACCCCCACCCCCAGCCCTCATCCCTCAGTTCCTCCTGGTAAATTTTAATCCTCCTCAGATTTTATTCCTGCTGTCCCAGAACTTCATCTTGACCAGCCCCCAACCAGGCACACATACAGACACACACACCAACTTCCCAGGTGGCACTAGAGGTAAGGAACCCACCTGCTAATACAGGAGATGCAGGAGACACAAGTTGATCCCTGGCTCTGAAAGATCCCCTGGAGAAAGGAATGGCATCCCACTCCAATATTCTTTCCTGGGAAATCCCAAAGACAAAGGAGCCTGGTGGGCTATAATCCATGGGGTCGCAAGGAGTCGGACACAACTGAAGTGACTTTACACATCCTAGAACTCCATCCTGACCAGTCCCACAACCAGACACAAACACACCAATACACACAACATATAGTTAAACTTTCTGGGTGGTTCCAAAGCTCCTTGCCATTCTTCCATCATACACGAGTGGACTACAGACTATAAACACTAAACTGGCACTAAACTGCCTAGATTCGAGGCCCTACTACACCACTTAGTAATTATCATCTTGGGTAAATTACTTGAACTTTCTGAGCCCCGATTTCTTCATGTGTAATGAGATGGTGTTGTATTGTGAGGTTAAAAGAATTCAGTGTAGTTCATATATGTAAAGGCACAAGGTAAGAACTATCTGTGAATTCTATGTGAGAGACAGACGTGTGTGCTATTATTCTTTCTGTACTTAACACAGTGTACAATTGTCTGGACAATAGCCAGAGTGCAGGGAGGGAACACCATCTTCAGAGGCAGACACTGCATACACATTTGCAGAATGGATGACAGCTCATCTGTATTTCCACTGTCCGTGGGTCAGGAAGATCCCCTGGAGAAGGGAATGGCAACCCATTCTAGCATTCTTGCCTGGGGAACTCCATGGACAGTGGAGTTTGGCAGGCTACAATCCATGGGGTTGCGAAGAGTCGGACATGACTGAGCAACTCTTTCTCTTTTCACTTTTACATTGCCTCACAGTGGCTGCCATTCTAGCAGGTAGAAAGTATTAGATGATTTGTTCCAGTGGGAATTATTAATTAACATCAGCATAAGAAGGAAAGCCTTAACTATTTTCTAACTAGTGAAGCAAAAGAAGATATACAAATGGCCAATAAACTCATGAAAAGATGTGCAGCATCATTGACCATTTGAGATTCATGAATCAAAACCATAATGACCTACTATTTCATATCCACTAGGATGGCTATAATCAAAAAGGCATACAATTACAAGTGTTGGTGAGAACATGGCGAACCAGGAACTCTCATATACTGCTGTGGGATTGTAAAATGGTGCAGCCACGTTTGAATACAAGTTTGGCAGTTCCTAAAAAAGTTAAACATAGTTACCATAGGACCCAGCAGTTCCACTTCTAGGCATATATCCATAAAAGAGGAAAACATACGTCCATACAAAACCTAGTATGTGAATGTTCATAACATTATTATTCATAATAACCAAAAAGTGTAAATAACTCAAAAGCCCATCAGCTAATTAATAGATAAAATATGATATGGAATATTATACAGCCATAAATAGCAATAAAGAGCTGATACATGCTACAGCATAAATGAACCGACCTTACGTGAAAGAAACCAAACCCAAAGGCTGCAAATGGCAAGATTCCATAAAAAGACAGAAAGAAGATTAGTGGTTACCTAGACCTGGAGGGGAAGAGAGTGATTGCTGATGGCTTTCTTTTTTTGGAGTGTGGAAAATATTCTAGAATTAGAGAGTTGTGACGATTTTCACAACTCTGTGAATATACTAAAAAAAAAAATTGAATCATACACTTTAAATGGGTGAATTGTATGGAACGTAAATTGTATCTCAATAAACCTGTATTAAAAAGAAGCAACTGAAACAATATGAGAATGAATATTTCTCAGTGCTTGCTATGTGCTACATCAAATACTAACCAGCTTTTGTACATACACTCACTGGAATTTTTTAAAAGGCAAGACTAAGAGTACCTTTTAAAAGATAACCTCAGGAATGAGCTTAGCCCCGCCTCAAGCACAAAGCAGATACTAACAAATTGTTCTCTTTACTTAGCCTGGTGATTCACGAAGAGAAGTGTGGACACAGACCTAGGACCGTAACAAAGTCTGGGGAAGGAGAGCAGCTTGGAGCTGGAGAAGGGGCCTGTTAACCCTAATGCTAAACTGGGGAAGCTGGGAGAGGTGCTGTTGATCTCCCTGCAGATTCAAGGGCAGGAACTGTGGACACCGGCCATGGGGCAAAGCTGAGTTACTTGCTCTGGACGACCTCCTGCCTAGTGAGTTTTTTTTAAGGCCATAAGGGGAGGGCGGTAGTTAATGGGCACAAATCCTGGACTTGGATTATTCGGGTTTCAAAACGATCTCGCTTAAACAAGTTTCTCACCCTCAATGGACTCAAGTTATCTCACTGGCAAAATAAGGGTAATGATAATACCTACACAGAAAACTGTAGTTAAGAATTAAATAAATTCGTTATATGGAAACCACTGAGAACTACCCTGTAACAACTGTAACAATCCATAAATGTTAGCGGCTGTCGCCACCTCCATCATCATCATCATCGAGAGGCATGAATGACTTGACACTCAAGGGCCTTGCCGGAAGGAACAGTCAAGGGAGACAGACAGGCAGACACTAACATTTACTCTCGGGGGTCGGCTAGGGGGCTAGCTCTTTACGAAGATTTCGCGCGTGTTACTGCGCAGGGCGGAAGAGTGGGTGGTCTGCGCCAACCCCGCTGCGCAAGTTCCCAGGAGGATTCCAGCCCACCAGGCGAACAAAAGGGCCGGCAGGCTCCAGGGCCCCCGCAGCCCCCAGGCTGAAGGGATGAAGGGTCGGGGAAGCTTTGGGGTGAGAATAGGGAAAGGGAGGAGCGGGGGTTCGAGGGGCGGAGCTGGGGGAGGTCCGTCGGGAGGGAAAGGCCTGTCCGGAGACCGGGAAGCGGGAAAACGGGCGCTGCAGCCTCAGAGGTCCGGCTGGCGCGCGGGGCGCGGTACCTGGAGTCGAACTTTTGGCCGTCGGGGAACGTCCCCACGTAGTGGTAGCGCACGAAGTCGCCGCTGCGCACGGTGCGCGGACACTCCTCGGGCACGAAGCGCCGCTCGATCTGCAGCTCCGAGTCCGAACCCAGTCCCAGGCCCGCCACAGGGGCCGCCTGCCCGGTCACCCAGAGAAGCAGCAGGAGCAGCGGCGGCGGCGGGGGCCGCCAACTCCGGGCCCTGATAGCCATCGGGGGCGAGGAGAGGAGGGGGCGCGGCGGGGAGCCGCGAGGGCGCACGGAGCTCGGGCGGCGCGGTTCGGGCCTGGATGTGCGGCGGCCTTTGCAAACGTGGAAAAGACTCCCGGCTCTCCCCGGGCGGCAACAGCCACCCCTCTCTCCCGCCCCCCCGGCCCCCGGCCCCCGCCCCCCGGCCACATCCGAGGGAGGGGAGGAGCCGCGGCCGCGCGCCAGGCCAGCCCTGCTGCGCCCTGCGCCGCCCATGCGGGTCCGGTCCAGTGAGCTGGCCAGCCCGGGGAAGAGGCGGGCCTTCTGGAAGTTCAAAGGGACCAGTCCCCGAGGGAGAAATCAAGAACTCTTTGGGATTGGGCTGCGATCTACAGTTAGAAGAGACTTTTCTGGCCCAGGCAAACCCGCGGATCTCTGCCTACCCCTAGAGACTCCGGATTTAGGGCCCCTAGAGGCTCCTACGTGGCCGCGGATCCAGTTACCCTTTGCTGATTTGGGAAGGGAGGAAAACTTCTTTTTAAAGAAACTTAGTTTCAAGGCTGGATTCTACGTTGAAACAGACTGAAGCCATCTTCGAGATTTCTTTCCCCAGGATTTTCTTTTAATACTTAGAGAAAGGGGAGACTCCATGACAGTTGCTCAGACAAACGTTTTAAGATGTTGTGAGTGATAATTATTAGCAAACATCCCACATGGTCCCACCCCTGTGACTAAGCTAGTTAAGACTTCACATTACAGACCCAGATTCTGTGGGAAAATTTACTAGAGTAGTTAAATGCATTCTTAGTTTTGAATTGTTTGTTCTTATTTATTGAAACTTGGACTAATGAAAGCAAATCACCAAAGGTTTGTCAACTTGTTTGGGAAGCAAACAATCCCAATACCAAAACCTGGCAAAGATAGCAAGGGGGAGAAAAGCTGGTTACCAACCTAATCTCTAACTAGAAATGCAAAAATGCTAACAAATGGTGAGTAGATTGAATCCACCTTATTAAAGGGGAAAAAAAAAAATGTGGACTATCTAGGTGACCTGCAAATTAAGTCAGTGTCCTCTGTAAGATGAAGATAAAATGTGATAATTTTTTAAAATTATAATTATTAGAGTATTATAGATTTTATTAGATCCAGGATCTAATGAGAAGCTACATGTAGCACTAAAGAAACGTCCATTATTCCTAATAGAGCTTATTTTATTGAAATAGAAAACCTGCTAATACAATTCAACCACCAGTAAGTTGAATTTGTGGTGATGACTTGCTTATTTCTATGTACTTTTCATTAGTTCTTTATGGTTTTTAATCACTCTGCCAGGTTTTACACAGAAACAAACCAAAAAGTCAGCCTGGCTCCAGTCAGGAATCTTGCACTCCCTTGTGACTGTGGGCAACACATGGCACCTAGCTGGGCCTCAGTTTCTTCATCTGCACAATGAAGGGGTTGATTTCTAAGATTTCCAATCCTAAAATTCTGTGATCCTGTAAGAGAGGAGACACTCCAGCATGGAAAAGAAGACAGACACAGTCAGGCAGTGATTGCCACTTCCACTTTGCCTTGTAGTGCTTCCCAGTGGCTTGATTTCTAGTCATTCCTTTTATTTTATTTATTTATTTATTGGCCATGTTGCACAGCCAGGGATTGACCTTGGGCCCACAGCAGTGAAAGCAGTGTCCCCAACCACTGAACCACCAGGGAATTCCCTTGCTTTTCCTTTTTAAATGTTAATTATCGATCAAACAGTATGTGTGCTCTACAATGTCTCTTTAAATCCTAACCAACATTCTTTGAATTGGATTTCTGTAGCAATCTACCAAAGAGAAAATTTACCTCTTGGCATTACTGATAACATCAACCTAAGAACTGATAAAGTCAAGCTGAAATTTAAAAAAAGAAAAAAGATTTCCATTAAACTTCTGGGGGTGACATTGTGAGAACTGGCCAAGTTTAAAAACTGAATCCAGTCAAGAAGAGTCAACAGTAGACTAAAAGCTCAGAAAGGTAAAGATAGGGGGAAGAGGTAGGTTGGTGAGAGACAGGAACCAGAAAGAAGGGAAAGGTACTGGAACTTTTTAAAAGGGTGGGGGGAGAAGCAAGAAATATAGCAAGAAGGGAAAAATAGAAGATGAGAATCAGTGAGAGAACAGAGCCAAGGAACAAGAGGATGTGTGACACAATCAGAGGCAAGGACACAATAGGAGAAATATACAAAAGGTCTGAGGCCAGGATGGAGGTGTGGAGCATCCTGGAGGAAGAACTGAAGGGGGATTTGAAACAGGATCCGTCCGAATGAGTATCAGAAAACTAGGTTCTTTCTCAGTTCAGTTCAGTCACTCAGTCATATCTGAGTTTTTGCAACCCCATGGACTGACCGCAGCACGCCAGGCTTCCCTGTCCATCACCAACTCCCAGAGCTTGCTCAAACTCATGTCCATAGAGTCAGTGATGTTATCCAACCATCTCATCCTCTGTCGTCCCCTTCTCCTCCTGTCCTCAATCTTTCCCAGCATCAGGGTCTTTTCCAATGAGTCAGCTCTTCACATCAGGGGGCCAGAGTGTTGGAGGTTCAAAGGTTCTTTCGATCCAGCTCCATACAAGAAGTTAGTGGGAAAATTACAAACATAATCTGGCAAGTAAAGCGGGGCACTAAAGAAAGAATTCCACTTTTCATTGAGCCTGAAATAAAGAAGGATTCATGCATGAATCAGATCTTCCAAAAGCAGTAAACCCTGGAGGCTAAGCTATGTAAGCTATTAACTTTAGCTTGGTACACACTGAGCTGGGGATAAAAGAGAAGGCCAGTATTCATCTGAACTGACCTGAGGCAAATGTGAAGTAGCAGTGTCTTCTCTCCCTTCCCAGGATTTTCCAAAAAATTCTCCCACCTTCAGTATTGGACAACACACCTGGAGTTGCCATGTGATTTGATGGAAAATCCTGGACTAGAAATCAGACCGACCTGCTTGTAGGGCCAGCCATCCCCCTATTCTCTGAGCATCACACTCCTTATTTGTAAGATGTCTTGCCTATCTCCATAGAGTTTCTGTGGATCAAGTGAAGCAGCTTAGGAGGGGTGGGAATCTGCAAAGTAATATGGAAATGTAAGGAATAACATTTATCTATGAGTAATAGAAAACTCAACTCAAAACTTACTTAACCCATATGTACTATCTCTTAGAAGAGGAGGTCTGGATGGGAAGCAACTGCAGGAGTGGTTAATGAAGTGTCTCTAGAACAACCTCAGGTGCTCTGATGCCTTCTTGCCGGGGAACAGCCCCGGCTGATCCAGGGTATTCGAAGCGGGGACGGCGTCGGCGACCTATTTATTTAAATATTTTATCAAAGATATAAAGAGTGATAGGATGAGGATAGCTCAGTAGGAAAATTCAGTGGAGAAAAGAGGCTGAGTAGCTTGGTTTACGCGGGAGACCAATAAAACTTCAAGACAAGAAGTTTGCACCACTTACATAGGCCGCAGGCGTCCTTCCGTTCTCCCGAAGGAGAGGAGACACTGAGGCCTCCCCGGTCGGATCTTAGAAGCCCAGGCATAATTAGCAAGCATGGCGGGTTCCGCGCTCCAGATGGAGACTCAGCCAGAATTTGGGAGAGAGAGCGACATGGGGAGACTAAGTTTCAGTGAACAAGGCCCGCACTTTATTTTCCAAAGTAGTTTTTATACCTTAAGTTGTGCGTAGAGGATAATGGGGGAAGGGGTAGAGTCATGCAAGGACAGCAGTTCCTGGTCCTAATCGAAGCCAGGCTTTCAAACTAATCATATGCAAAAGTTCAGGTGAATTACATCATCTTCTGGCCAGGAGGCCTGTTAACATTTTAAGAAACTTATCTTTCTCTAAAGGTGATTATTCCAAAGTCAGGCACCAGCCTCCAAAAAAGCACTGGACAAAGCTGCATTCCTATAGGGCAAAGGTGAGGTGGGCTCAATCAAGAAAAGAATTAACTCAAGGGTCCAAGGTTACAAACATTGAGGCTACTACTTACATTTCTATACACCCATTATATCAATCAATACACTGCCAAGGACACAGTAGGTAATGGGTATGGAGACTTAGCAGCAAACATTGGCTCAATAAGTGAAAAACCCTTCACCAATACAATTTCTAATCAATGTGTTAACTATTCAAAAGAATCTGTGTTTAGACAGTTTAGAACATCTCCTGCCTCTCACAGTTGGGAGGCTCTGAACAATCACATGTGGCCGGAAAAACCTATTCAGGCAGGCTAGAGGATTTCCAAAGGAGTTTGTAGGTTAAACACTGTCACACCCAGGAATTATTAACTGGAGCTATAAGCTAACTCTTTTTTTTCAGAGAAAGGTAGTGGGGGACAGGCCCCCGTAAAGTCAGAGGTGTAGGTGAAAGCACAAAGCATAAAGTAGGCAGACTCTGGTTTTGGAGGTAGATGCTCTAGAATTTCCAGGGAGACTCCTGAGGCTTGATCCTGCCTTTGCGTATGCCAAGCCTCCTTCCTCATGACCTTTGCCACGCGCGGAGCTTGCTCCCCGCACCTTCTTTTCCTTTCCTCCTCAGGGGTTTGCTGCTGCCCCTTGTGATTACAAGATGCCTGCCCTAGATCCAACTACCACCTACAGAGAACACCATCCTGAGGCAGAAAGGGGACCTTTTATCTTTCCAAGTATCATTTATTAAGAGAAAGGACAGCATTTCCAGAAACCCTCCCTCCTACAGCCCTCCCATCATGCCTCATTGACTGAAATTGCATCCCATGCCCATTGCTAATCTATCAGTGGAAGAGAAACTGCATTACTATGATTGGTTTAAGACTAATTAAGATTCATTTCCAGAGAGGAGGGAAAGGGCCTCCACTGAAGTAGATGGCCACCTAAGCTTCTTGTACAAACCAGAGTGGTGTGAGCAAGGAAATGAAGGGGGAATGGCAATTGGTTTGTCAACTAGTTTTTTTGCCACAGATTGCTAATTATGTTAGCTGTCTCCCTTTACCCTTCCAAGCACCAAAGAAAACACATTGTCTGCCATTTTTCCTCCAATCCTATTGGTGACTAAATAGAATGCCAGTTGAAATGATTAGAAATAGGAGTTGCCTGGGGGTTCAGTGGTTAAAATATGCCTGTCAGTGTAGGGGGACGCAGGTTCGATCCCTGGTCCGGGAAGATTCCATATGCAGTGGGGCATCTAAAGCCCATGCACCATAACTACTGAACCCACGTGCTGCAACTAGAGCCCGTACTCTGCAAGAGGAGCCACCACAGTGAGAAGCTCGTGCACCACAAGCGAGGATCCCTCACTCGCCACAACTAGAGAAAAGTCCAAGCACCATCAAAAGACCCAGCACAGTCAGAAATAAATAAACATTTAGGGGGGAGGAAAAAGGCTTCAAATCTATCCAGTAACACAGTCAGGACTAGATACAGACACCCCTCTACAATTAAACCAACACCAAGATCCTCTTGTTGGATTTGAGGGTGAATTTGCTATCTTAGGATGAAGCAGAGGGGTAGAAAAGACTAAAGCTGAAGCTAGAATAGGGAGGGACAACAAAGCATCTCTCACTCACTGGGCTAGGTGCCCTGGTACAAACTGAAGGGTGACTCCATGTATATTCACGGTTGGGTAATAATCACTTTACTCTCTATTTCTGGAAACGAACTGTACCTGCACGCCCCTCTAGATGTTATAAGCATAAACAAAGGATGATAAGTAACAATGATTCAGAATCATAACCACCAGGGTAAGAATTCCCGTTTGTCTCATTGCTTAGTAGACGTGATTATACTGAGTTTATCACAATCAGAAAATGGGGCTAAATGTGAGAGATGGCCCTGGGTAACAAAGAATTGCTAAGGCAATGAGTATAATACATGGAATTCTTACTGAAACTGAGAAAGGGAAAGTTTCTTCCATCTAGGACTGCTAATTTGTTGGCCATCTTTGGCTTCCAGTGGCCATCTTTTTCCCCACATGGGAGAAACTGCAAAGAATGAAGCAATACAAAGGAAAGTAAAGCGGAGAGAGAACTTGCCAACTATAACATTTTAGCACCCAAATCTAGCCATTCCTGAAGTTTTATCCTATGACATTTCACATATGTAAGTCAATAAATTCCTAAATTTTATTTTCTTAGAACAGTTTCATTTGGGGACTTCCCTGGCAGTCCAAGAAGGCAATGGCACCCCACTCCAGTACTCTTGCCTGGAAAATCCCATGGATGGAGGAGCCTGGTAGGCTGCAGTTCATGGGGTCGTGAAGAGTCAGACACGACTGAGAGATTTCACTTTCACTTTTCACTTTCATGCATCGGAGGAGGAAATGGCAACCCATTCCAGTATTCTTGCCTGGAGAATCCCAGGGACGGTGGAGCCTGGTGGGCTGCCGTCCATGAGGTCGCACAGAGTTGGACATGACTGAAGTGACTTAGCAGCAGCAGCTGCAGCTGGCAGTCCAATGGTCAAGGCTCAGAGTTTCCAGTGCAGGGGGCACAGTTTCCATCCCTGGTCAGGGAATTAAGATCCCACATGTGGGGAGGTACTGCAGAAAAAAAAAAAAAAGAACAATTTGATTTGGATTTTGGCCCACTGTTGGCTTCAAAAGAATTTTTACTGATATTTGCTAAAATGTAATTATCAATCCCCGGGTCTTCTTGCTGAGAGATCAAATCACTGTGTTAGGTAAACTGACTTTAAATTGATTTTTATCAATTGCAAGTGGGAAAAATCCAAAACAATTGCAAAGTTTTCAGATTATTTGCTTGCATACTATAAGGTCACCTGTTGTGTTTAAATACTGTTTGTTGTCTTTTCTTTTTCTTTTTTCCTTCTTCCATTTTCTTTTCTTTTACTTTAGGCACATAACTGGCCGGGCACAAAGCCTCCCCAAGATGGGGAGAACAGTTCTGTTCTAGCTTAGTTGCTGTGAGCCACTAAAAATTTATCTCTGGCATGCACCAAGGAGTCCTCTCACTAGGGGTAGGGTGTGGTTAGGCAGTGGGGTCTGACCTGACATCTCATTTTTTATTGAGTCTTAGGGCCTCTTTACGTGATCTCTCCCCACTTGTTCAGTTCAGTCACTCAGTCGTATCCGACGTTTTGCGACCCCATGGACTACAGCACGCCAGGCTTCCCTGGCCATCACCAACTCCTGGAGCCTACTAAAACTCATGTCCATCGCGTCGGTGATGCCATCCAACCATCTGATCCTCTGTCGTCCCCTTCTCCTTCTGCCTTCAATCTTTCCCGCTTGTTAGTTTGGGCTTCTTAGCATGGTGGCTTCAATGTAACTGACAGCTTACATCCCTGAAGGCTTCAGGAGAAATACTTCCAGAGAACCAAGTGGGAGTTCAAGCTCCCCGCCGCAGCACCCTGGCTCCGAGGCTCCCGGCCGTCGGCAGGGGGCGCGCTCCGGCCTGCGGCACCCGCTGACCCCACCGCAGGGTTTTGGCGCTCCGAGTGTGGACTTAAGGCTGCTCCGCCCGGAGGCAGTCTGTCCAGCTGGGCTGCCGGAGGAGGCGGGGGACCGGTGGCCTCGGCGATGAAATCGGGCGTGGGGCGGCGGGAGGAGGGGGCGCTGCGAGGCCCGCCGGCAGCGGCAAGGAGGAAGTACCGTCTTCGCGACTCCGCGAAGCGGGTTTTGATCCCGGGCGGCGGGACCCTAGACTCCCAGCGGCTGGCTGGAGGGAGGGAGGCTCCTCCCCCGAGCCTCGTCCGGGGACGCGAGCTGCGGCGGCGGGCTCTTCCCCGGTAGAAAGCGGCGGTGCTTGGTCAGGACTGAATCCCGAAGTGCGGCTGAGCACCCTGGTCCTTCCCGCTCTCAGGTCAGGGGGCGCACTGTGAACGGGTTAAAATCCCCATCCTTTTCATCTTCTGCTGTTAATAAAGGAAGAGAAAGCCCAGTCCCGTTACGTTCGTGCGGTGACGAAGAGAGGTAAAGTGGGATGAGGGCCTGGCTCCTAACTACTCGGGAGGAGCTGTCAGGTAGAAGACAGCCTAGACTTGTTCTCTCTGGTCCTTAGGATTTTTTACCAGGGATAAGGATGAAAGCTTCTAGGAGGCCAGTTCCAGCTCAAGAAGAATTAGGACCCGTGTCAGCCTGACAAGAGGCAGTGTGCTCCTCCAGCTCCCGTGGATTGGAGGAGAGTCCAGATGACCACTGAGAGAAGGGTGGGTTGTAAAGGAGATTTAAATAAACATCAGGTGGAAAGTTGGATTAACGATCCTTTCGGTTCTTTTCTGTGTTTCTGTCATCCTGTAATCAGCTTTAGAAGTCGAACTTTCCTAAGTTTGATTTTCAGTTAGTTATTTGAATTGTTTCAGGCACTTCTCATTGCCTGCTTTCTCATGATTGCTGAGACAGACATGTCAGGAAAGGTCCTCAAAGGGTTAATCCTTCTCCTTCACCTCTGGGAACTTTGGCACAAAATGCATGGCTCCTTGAAGCCTGACCTGTACTTTTCAGTGTGGCTCTTGAGCTGAATTTCGCCTCAGTGAACAATGGGTGCAGATACAGGAGCTGCACTGCTAGCAGCCACAGTCCTGGCTCCTTCTAGACACCCTGGACTCAGGCAGGACTGAGCCCACTCGGCACTCAGTATCTTTAACTATAGGATGCCAGATGGTGGTTAATACTCTATATGTTTATTTTGAAGCTCACAGAACTTTTTCACAGACAGGAGAAAGATGATAACATTTTATAGGTGAGAAAATGGAGGCTCAGTGATTAAGTCACTGACCTGTTTAGCCAACAAAGCTACAGCAGAATTGAGGTGTCCTCAATTCTCAGATCAATGGGATTTTTCCAGTTTCACACGTTTAAAACTGGCTAGGCTATGAACATGTTTGCTTTTTCTAGTTCAGAGTTGTGTTTGATTGTCATAAAGTTTAATTTATATCAGAGTAATACTTGTATATAGCTTAAAAACTCAAATATTAATAGTATTTACTAAAAATCATACAAAAAAATAGTGGTGAGTTGCCACGCTCCTCATTCGCCCCGATAGTTCCCCGCACAACCCTCTACCCCCAGTTCTCTCCTAACAGGGCCAAGACTTCCATATGCAACTCTTTAGGTTTCACTTCTTGGATTTAACTGCACATTTCTAAATTGTATGCTTATACTGCTTTTGTTGATTCAACACTTTTAGACATTATCTATTAACTTCTTATAAAGATTTAGTTCTCCTATTTGCCCTTTTTGTTTCCATCCTTCCAATTGAGCTCCATTATGATATAATAACTTCCCTAATCAATGTGAGTACTAACATTGTTATAATTATGCAGTGTTGCTTGCTTTTGAGTCAAACGGTATGATTTTTTTGTTTTCTAGTATAACTGTTGTCTTTTGAATAGTAATAGCCTCAATTTTTCATTTGCTTCATATACTATTCAGTTCAGTTCAGTTCAGTCTCTCAGTTGTTTCCAACTCTTTGCAACCCCACGGACTGCAACACGCTAGGCCTCCCTGTCCATCACCAACTCCCGGAGTTTACTCAAACTCATATCCACTGAGTCGGTGATGCCATCCAACCATTGTCATCCCTTCTCCTCCTGCCTTCAATCTTTCCCAGCATCAGGGTCTTTTCAAATGAGTCAGTTCTTTGCATCAGGTGGCCAAAGTATTGGAGTTTCAGCTTCAACATCAGTCCTTCCAATGAAGTCCTTCCAATGAATATTCCAATGAATATTCAGGACTGATTTCTTTTAGGATGGACTGGTTGGATCTCCTTGCAGTCCAAGTGACTCTCAAGAGTCTTCTCCAACACCACAGTTCAAAAGCATCAACTTTTCAGCACTCAGCTTTCTTTATATTGTCCAACTCTCACATCCATACATGACTATTGGAAAAACCATAGCTTTGACTAGACAGACCTTTGTTGGCGAAGTAATGTCTCTGCTTTTTATATGCTGTCTAGATTGGTCATAAGGAGTAAGCGTCTCTTAATTTCATGGCTGCAGTCACCATCTGCAGTGATTTTGGAGCCCCCTAAAATAAAGTCTGCCACTATTTCCACTGTTTCTCCATCTATTTGCCATGAAGTGATGGGACCGGATGCCATGATCTTAATTTTCTGAATGTTGAGCTTTAAGCCAACTTTTTCACTCTCCTCTTTCACTTTTATCAAGAGGCTCTTTAGTTCTTCTTCACTTTCTGCCATAAGGGTGGTGCCATATTTCTCCCAGCAATCTTGACTCCAGCTTGTGCCCAGCATTTCTCATGATGTACTCTGTACATAAGTTAAATAAGCACAGTGACAATATACAGCCTTGACATACTCCTTTTCCTATCTGGAACCAGTCTGTTGTTCCATGTCCAGTTCTAACTATTGCTTCCTGACCTGCATACAGATTTCTCAAGAGGCAGGTCAGGTGGTCTGGTATTCCCATCTCTTTCAGAATTTTCCAGAGTTTATTGTGATCCACACAGTCAAAGGCTTTGGCATAGTCAGTAAAGCAGAAATAGATGTTTTTCTGGAATTCTCTTGCTTTTTCAGTGATCCAGCGGATGTTGGCAATTTGATCTCTGATTCCTCTGCCTTTTTAAAAACCAGCTTGAATATCTGGAAGTTAACAGTTCACATATTGTTGAAGCCTGGCCTGGAGAATTTTGAGCATTCCTTTACTAGCGTGTGAGATGAGTGCAATTGTGTGGCAATGGCACCCCACTCCAGTACTCTTGCCTGGAAAATCCCATGGATGGAGGAGCCTGGTAGGCTGCAGTCCATGGGGTTTCGAAGAGTCCAACATGACTGAGCGACTTCACTGTCACTTTTCACTTTCATACATTGGATAAGGAAATGGCAACCCACTCCAGTGTTCTTGCCTGGAGAATCCCAGGGACGGGGGAGCCTGGTGGGCTGCCATCTATGGGGTCACACAGAGTTGGACACGACTGAAGTGACTTAGCAGCAGCATGAGCATTCTTTGGCATTGCCTTTCTTTGGGATTGGAATGAAAACTGACCTTTTCCAGTTCTGTGGCCACTGCTGAGTTTTCTAAATTTGCTGGCATATTGAGTGCAGCACTTTCACAGCATCATCTTTCAGGATTTGGAATAGCTCAACTGGAATTCCATCACCTTCACTAGCTTTGTTCGTAGTGATGCTTTAAGGCCCACTTGACTTCACATTCCAGGATGTCTGGCTCTAGGTGAGTGATCACACCATCGTGATTATCTTGGTCGTGAAGATCTTTTTTGTACAATTCTTCTGTGTATTCTTGCCACCTCTTCTTAATATCTTCTGCTTCTGTTAGGTCCATACCATTTCTGTCCTTTATTGAGCCCATCTTTGCATGAAATGTTCCCTTGGTATCTCTAATTTTCTTGACGAGATCTCTAGTCTTTCCCATTGTACTGTTTTCCTCTATTTCTTTGCATTGATCACTGAGGAAGACTTTCTTATCTCTTCTTGCTATTCTTTGGAACTCTGCATTCAAATGGGTATATCTTTCCTTTTCTCCTTTGCTTTTTGCTTCTCTTTTCACACCAGGGACTTCCCTTGTGGCTCAGATGGTAAAAGCGTCTGCCTACAATGCGGAAGACCAGGGTTCGATTTCTGGGTTGGGAAGATCCCCCTGGAGAAGGAAATGGCCACTCACTCCAAGTACTCTTGTCTGGAAAATCCCATGGACAGACAAGGAGCCTGGTAGACTACAATCCACGGGGTCACAAAGAGTCGGACACGACTGAGCGACTTCATATACTATTATCAAGTGCTGTTTTTTCCCCCTGAGGCTTCAAAAGCTGAAAATACTTTCCCCATGTATTCCTATCTAGATAATCAATCATTTTATTTTTCACTTGGATCTTCCATCTTTTATCCTCCAGTAATCCTTCGTTAGTTTCTAGACCTGGAGTGCAACCATTATCCTGGAATTTCTTTCACTAATATCCTGTCTTATATCCCATTCCTGGATTACATCTGTTCCTCCTTCTGTCTTTACTCCCATATTTTGCTGAAGCACATTCTGTAACTTCCCATGAAAGAGTGTATCGGAGGTAAATTTTTCAATGCCTTGCATATCTGCAAATGTCTTTATTCTGTCTTTAAACTTCATAATTTGGTGAGGTATAGAATTCTAGGTCAAAAATTATTTTCACTCAGTTTTGAAGGTGGCATGTCATTTCCAGAATTGCTAAGGAGTCTGATGGTACTATGAGTCCTTTCTTTTATAGGTTACCTGCTCAGCCTTAACTCTACTCTTAAAGCTTTGGCAACCTTACTTCCATTTATTTTTGCCATTCTGAAGCTTATGATGATGTGTGTCTTTTTTACAACAGTTTCTTTTCATTTTTTGACATTTCATGGGTACATTAAATAAATGTACTGTGTTTTGATTTTTTTCTCCTTTTCTTTTTCTTTCTGTTGGATTTCTGTCGATCCTATAATTATCTTTTCTCTCCAGTTGTTTATCCCTTCGACTTTTCAATCTATTTTGTAGATTTATCTTCTGTTTCTTCTACTGCACATATTTTAAAAATTCTGTTCTTGTATTTCTCAAGAACTTTTTCTTATTCTGAGCATTATTTTTCCATAGCATCCTTTCTTGTTTCTTCTTCGAGGATACTCATTAATTTTTCTTTTTTTTTCTGCTCCCTCCATTGCCTTTGTATTTGCCTTTTCTTTTGATCTGTCTTCCATTTAGAGTTTTCCCCCTCTAATGCCTGGATATCTGGGTGTCTACTCATATTTAAGAGTGAGGCCCTGTAACACCCTTTGACAAGCATCCATGTATGAGACAGAGAGAGAAGGTGCTTATTCATTGACTGCACAGCCTCACTAGAGGAAGATCAGGCTGTGGGTAGAGATTTTTTTTTAGGGCTCTTCAGCTTCTCTAGAGAAGACCCTTCATTCTGGGGATCTATGCTTGGATGCAAGCATTCTGGGTGGGTTGGAAACGAGAAGGCTGAGTGTCTTGAGTTCATACAAACTTCCATTCAGCATCGATTTTCAGCCCGTGCTCACTATCACCCCCATCCTCAGCTATGCTCAGAGGGCACTAATCTGCAGTCACCTTCACAGGTTGGGTGGGCAGTTTCCTGGATATAAGGAAGGAGGAAAAAACTGGTGGCTTCAGCCACTCCATGTCCACATTCCCTAACCCCATCTCCTGAAGACTAACTTCCTACACAGACAGAAATCAGTTCTTTCTTCCTTCCACTTGCCCAGATTTGTTGAAATCTTCCTCTGATGTTGTCTCTGCTCAAGATTCCTTTGTAGCTTTCTACCTTTTAAATTTGTTTATTGTTGTTATAACAAAAAACAAAAAATAAAGCATGTTGTTCAGTCTGCCATATTAAATGGCAAGCCCCACAGTTTGTTTGTTTTTTCAGAAATTGAATTGAAATCCTTTGTCCCTGATGTACCCACGTCAATCTCCACTGGCCATTTTCTTACACTTTACCTTGCTTCTCTCTTTGCCCATACCTGCCAGGCCCTCAAAGACATCTGAGTCTCCCACCTAGGCTCCAGTCCATGTTCCCACTCCGTCACAAATTCCTTCTTAATTTAGTCTTATTACACAGAATAAATTATTATCATCTGAATGATTTAATGGTAAGCTTCTTAGATGGGACAGAATAATGGGCCTTGATGAACTTTTTTAAATATTAAGAATTAACTACAGGGACTCCCCTGGCAGTCCAGTGGTTTTAGACTCCAATGCAGGGGGCACGGGTTTGATCCCTGGTTAGGGAACTAAGATCCCATGGGCCATGCAGAAAATAAAAAAGAATTTAACTACAAAGATAAATGTAGACTCCTTGATTGTTATGGCATAGAAGCTAAACTTAACATAAACATACTACCATTTCTAAATTATTCTCTGTGTACTAGTTATATATTACTTCAGACATTGAGAACTATCTTTTTTTTTTTTTTTTTAGAACTATCTTTTTTTAATATGTTAAATTAATGAATTGTTTAGCCCGAGGAAAAACCATCAACCACCTTCCTTTAAACTTATGAAAACAGTTGTAAAATGGACTTTTTAGGGAAGCCATTGCTAATAATAGATTTCAAAATGTCTAGTCCCTTCACACTCCTTTTCATTTTGGCATCAGTAGTTACATATTTTTTCAGTAATTTGGATTTCAGTTTGTTGGCCATATGTTGTTGTTTGTATAACTCTTGTGGCTCAAAGGATGTATTCTTGGATCAGTTGGTTTATGATGGTACCAGCAGTCTCCTTTTGGTCTCTATGCATAAGGCATAGCATTAATGTTCCTAATGAATGGATGCCAATGAACTGATATCATTTCCCCACTTTCTGTTAGAAAATATTTTAAGCATTTACTTTGGAAAAGCAGTGTCCCACACATAAAAAGCTAAGTCTCTTCATGCCTGCTTGTTTACTGTGTAGTCTTCAGGGGCAGAGCTTCCTCTATTTGAGGCTCCATTTTTCTTAGTCCCTGTTACCTTCAGTTTTCTTTCAGAAGTATATTAACCTGGGCTTACACCAACATAGCTGTAATGAAGATTCCACTTCATTACAAATTCCACTTCATTACAAATCCACAGATTTGCTTTTCTGTTGTAATTAGAAAACATTTTGCAAGTTAATACATGTGCATGCAAATGCAAATAGAATGAATAATAAAGTCTCTCCCATTTATATGATCCTTAGTTCCCCTCCTTAGAGACAAGCCAGTTTTTTAGATATCCTTCCAGAGACAGTCTATATGTATAATAACAAAGGTGGGTGTGTTATGGCCATATGATGACTTCTTTTACCCATATACACAAATACCAACGGAATTCCCTGGCAGTCCAGTAGTTACGACTCAGGGATCTTATTGCCAGGACCCTGGGTTTGATCACTGGTTGGAGAACTAAGATCCCACAAGCTGCCTAGTGTGGCTCCCCCCCAAAAAAAAAACACACCAAATATAATGGTTTGCTCTTCACTCCCCTTTTTTAAAAATTTAAACTTATGGAGATTGTCCCATATGGATATCTAGTTCACATTTTAAACATTTTCCCCCTGGTCATAAAGTAACACATCTTCATTATAGAAAATGTGGAAAATTAGTCATCCTGGCTCTCACCATCTGGGTGCAGCAATGGTGAAGCTCCCATGTGTGTTTCCAAGTTTCTGGAGTCAAGACACAATTTTAAACCAGCTACAGTGTCCAGATGTCCTCAGCTGGATATGTCTTACAGAAGCGCTGAACAGACCTGGCATGTTCCGTTGTCCTGTTTCTCTGTTTTCATTCTCATTTTTGTTTTTGGTCCCTTGGGCATTCACAATTAAACCCAAACACCCACACAGTGTGTTTAATAGCGAGTAGGTAGTGTGTCAGTACTTAAAAATGAACATGAGCATGTGGTGCTACTTTTCTAGATTTGGCATCCAGAAGCCTTTTCTGGAAGTTTCAGCATAGCAATGACAAGTGGAAATGAGCTGGGAGCACAGGCATGATTTTCGTTCTCAGGACCCTGGGGTCTGAGAGCGGTGTTGGTGGAAGGGAAAATACATTTGCACACAGTCGTTTGCTTCTCTAGCAGTAGTTCTTCACCGAGTGTCACCTATTATCCAGGCACTGAGTAGGAGGCCTGCATCTTTGAGTCCCAAGAGGTCAGAGGGCAGTCAGGGTGCTGAGCAGCAGACAGTATCCCCATAGCCCACTCAGCCCACTGGAAGGCCAGCCAGGCCTTTCAGGGAGGGTCTTGAATCCGAAGCTGGTGGGTGGGGAGTGGGAGGAGGAGCCTCTGGGACAGGTCAACCCCACCTCCTTGTGCTACAACAGGTCCTTCCCTCTGGCTTCACTCCCTCCCCCCTGCACAGTCCCCATCCCCATGACCCTCTCAGTGTCAGGGAAGTTGAAAATTATGATAGGTAAATCACCCACAAGTGTAATGACAGATTGGAACCATAATTAACTCAAGGCTCTTTTTACATCACATTTTCCCTGCAATCTCTTGATTCTTCCAAAAATAAAATCATGCCAAGACACCAGGTTATTACTTCAGTGAATTTAAGTTCTACAACCCAGTAGGATGTGGTATAGCATCAGTTTATTTATTTGGGACTTCTGACTGCTGGGCATATTTTATTAACTGTTTTAGTTATAATGTTTTGTTTTTACTGAAAAAACAACACCTTTTTATTTTGGCCTATAGTTGCTTTTTGCTGATTGAAATGTGTTATGTTCCTATGAACATGGTTGATGACCAGTGTTTTTTTTTTCCTTCTAGTTATGAAGAACCTCCTCCTGGGTTTATCAAAGTCAGTGTAAAGTTTGTATTTTTGGTTTTTCTCTGAGACAGATTTGACACAGTGCTCAGACTCAGTTGCTATGAAAAACAGCTGCTTAAGGTTTGAAGCTCCTTTATGGTAGTCCTGTCTCTTCTCTGCAGATGGCAGTCAGTTCGTGCACTTTGGGCTTTGTCATAGTCCGTGCTTTGCAGAAGTTTAATCTGCCTCATGTCTGTCCCTAAGACACCACTGCAGGCCTCCTGGGTGTCCTCAGCGCTCACTCCCCTTCTGTCTGTCTCCCTTGCGACTGCATCTTCTCAAAGCTCTGCTGCCCCATGTTCCTTCTCTGACGCTCCATTGCTGCTTTCTTGAATGTCATCAGTTCAGAGAACAGTGGAGTCTGAGGACATGTGAATCCGTCCAGTCCAGCCCCGCCTGGTGCAGAGTCCCTCCTCCAGCACCCCGGCCACAGTGTCAGCATGTTTCTCTGGGAGTGAGACTTAGAGGACTTAAGACCAAAGTAACCTTTCCTGTTTGGTAGCTTTTAACTTAAAGAGAAATTTTTTAGAAAACATTCTTCCATTATAAATTTAATATTCATGGAAACATGAAAAAAATCATAATGTAAAAAAACAGCACCTTAATTATACAGTGCAGTTATTTGGTGGTGAAAATGCATCTCACAAATACAGTATATATGAGATTATAGAATGTGACAGTGGCCTTCAAGGTCTAATAATCTATTTTACTCTGACACATTGTTTTTATTGTTTCAGGAAACCTTGTTTAATTCTATCTTCTGCCTCATTCCACAAAGCTTCTAAGTTAGCAGAAAATTTTTTGTGATCTTAGAATCTAATTTTTATGCTCTAGAATTAGAATTTGGAGCTCACAGATCATCCCTGTGTAAACACTAGTGACTTTTCTCTAAGAACAGCTACTTTGTTTTTGTGGTAGGCTAGCTCTTCTGGAATAGTTACTTATATTTTCTTTCTCAGTTACAATTTGTCTTTCCAGCTCTTCAGAGGATAACATGATGACATAGGGATCTCCAGCCCATGAGCAAGCCAGGCAGTGCTGTGTTCTCAAGCAGGTGGGAGAAGGCTCTGGTGCTTTTTTTGCCATAGAGCTTACACACTCTTTCCTTTTTCAGGAAGATGAGACTAAGCCAGAAGACTGTATTCCAGATGTCCCAGGCAATGAACATGCCAGGGAGTTTCTGGCCCACGCACCAACCAAAGGACTTTGGATGCCACTCGGGAAAGAAGTCAAAGTCATGCAGTGTGAGCATGGAAAGGTTTCAAGTAACACCCTCAATTCACGCAAGTTATGGATCACTGTTTACAAACGAGTTCACTCCTTTTAATTCATTCTCACACCATGTTGTTGAAGTCAGGGCATGATCTCTAGGCGATAGATGAGGAAGCCCCCTTGGTGTGTTAGTCAGTGTCTGGGGTAAGCGGCAGAGCAGTGTCTTGACTCCAGGGCTTCTGGCTGCAAGGGCAGTGATCTTCCACAGGACTGTAGCTGCTTGCAGAGTCTATGCTTCAGTAATGTTCCTGTAACAGAAAGGATATTCCATGTAGCAAAGCCATGGGGAACAAGAGATGCATTGGGGAGTGGTCCCTTGGGTCCTGCTTCAGCCAATCCTCCTCATCAATGGTATCAAGGTTTTCTCCAGGTGACCTGAGAGGAGCTATGGGCCACACAGGGTGGGTCTGGACCAGGTGGAGCTGTGTGCACACTATCCACTGCACCAGCATAAGATGGCATTTGAAGGGGTACTGCTGCCTTTAAAGACATTTGTTTGTACAGAGATTCTTCATGCATACAATTAAAATAGCAGTTCATGTTTTTTTGCCTCCATTCACACACCATCCTTTCCCAGTACCTAGGTTACAACAATTAGCTTTATTCAGCATTGCAGGGAATACCTGAGGGCATGTTTTTTAGGGATTTTGGCGTCCATCTTGAAGACTGGCAATTACAGCGATTCTTGCTCATCACTGGGAGATAAAAAGTTGATTGGAAGCTCTAAGTGTGTGAGTAGGGCTTGTTGAGTTTCACTGGAGGGTGATCTTTCTAGTCTGTCCAACTGAGAACTTATGAGGTCAGTACCTGTAGGTTTTTCTTCTAGGGCTGGGTTGTATTTTCCCAGAGAAGGCGGCTCCTCCATGGAGGGTGAAGGCCAAGCTGCTAGTGTTGTGGAATCTAACTGGAGCAAAAAGGCTGGGAAATCTTGCCGTCTGCTTTTTTTAATGTGTTCCCGTAACCTTCTGTATTTACTGTCACACCTTGTCTTCACGTGTATCTGTTGTCCTTTTGCCAGAGATCCTATGATTTACCTTTTTCAGACAATAACTTCTACCAGGGCTAGTAAGAGTTGCCCTTGGACTTTTAATCAGTCCTCATTATTTCAGCTCCTCCTTTACCCTTACATGCAACAGTATCTGGTGCTCAGACCTCAATTCCTGAGCTCTTTGGAGGTTCTGCAAAGAAAAATTGAGTTGATTCTCAGTTCTCCCCTCTGGTGCCTTAGAATTGAATTTTCTGGTGTCTGTTCATTTTAGTGTTTATTGCATTTTGCATTATGGTATACAAAATTTTTTTGCATTTGACTTACAGTTTTTCTCTGTATGTTTGGGTCTGTGGCCTTTTGAAAATGCTTTATTGCAGTTTAATATAGATATAATGAAGTTCACCCATTTTAAATAGTGATTTTTTTTAGTTAACTACTGAGTATATTTATTTATTGCCATAAATAAGTTTTAGAAAATTTTATCCTCCCATTAAGATCCCTCAGGACTCTTTCCAGTTAATCCCCACTTCAGCCCCAGATAGCCATTAATCTACTGTTTTTATCAATTTGGCTTTTTTGTGCATCTCCGGGAGATGGTGATGGACAAGGAGGCCTGGCGTGCTGCAATTCATGGGGTTGCAAAGAGTGGACTGAGCGACTGAACTGAACTGATTATATGTAAATGAATTCATACATCCATTTATAAGTTACATGAGAAATTCAACACTTTATTATAAAATAGGCTTTTTATTCAATAAAATAGGCTTTGTGTTAGATTGCCATTGCTAAGTTGCTTTGGTCGTGTCCAACTCTTTTTGACCCCATGGACTGTAGCCCACCAGGCTCCTCTGTCTGTGGGATTCTCCAGGCAAGAATACTGGAGTGGGTTGTCATGCCTTTCTCCAGGGGATCTTCCTGACCCAGGGACTGAACTTGTGTCTCTTGTAGCTCCTGCGTTGCAGGCAGATTCTTTACTGCTGAGCCACTGGGGAAGCCCTTGTGTTAGATGATTTTGCCCAATTGTAGGCTAATGTATCAATAGGTGTTATGAGTGCATTTAAGCTAGGCTAAGCTATCCTGATTATTTAACTTTATGCAGAGTACATCATGAGAAACGCTGGGCTGGAAGAAGCACAAGCTGGAATCAAGATTGCCGGGAGAAATATCAATAACCTCAGATATGCAGATGACCCCACCCTTATGGCAGAAAGTGAAGAAGAACTCAAAAGCCTCTTGATGAAAGTGAAAGAGGAGAGTGAAAAGGTTGGCTTAAAGCTCAACATTCAGAAAATGAAGATCATGGCATCTGGTCCCATCACTTCATGGGAAATAGATGGGGAAACAGTGGAAACAGTGTCAGACTTTATCTTTTTGGGCTCCAAAATCACTGCAGATGGTGACTGCAGCCATGAAATTAAAAGATGCTTACTCCTTGGAAGAAAAGTTATGACCAAACTAGATAGCATATTCAAAAGCAGAGACATTACTTTGCCAACAAAGGTCTGGCTAGTCAAGGCTATGTTTTTTCCAGTGGTCATGTATGGATGTGAGAGTTGGACTGTGAAGAAAGCTGAGTGCCAAAGAATTGATGCTTTTGAACTGTGGTGTTGGAGAAGACTCTTGAGAGTCCCTTGGACTGCAAGGAGATCCAACCAGTCCATTCTGAAGGAGATCAGCTCTGGGATTTCTTTGGAAGGAATGATGCTAAAGCTGAAACTCCAATACTTTGGCCACCTCACTCAAAGAGTTGACTCATTGGAAAGGACTCTGATGCTGGGAGGGATTGGGGGCAGGAGGAGAAGGGGACGACAGAGGATGAGATGGCTGGATGGCATCACCGACTTGATGGACGTGAGTTTGAGTGAACTCCGGCAGGTGGTGATGGACAGGGAGGCCTGGCGTGCTGCGATTCATGGGGTCACAAAGAGTTGGACATGACTGAGTGACTGATCTGAACTGAAGCTATGATATTCAGTAGGTTAGGTGCATTAAAGTGCATTTTCGACCTACGATATTTTCAGCGTACAATGGGTTTATTGGGACATAACCCAATCACAAGTTTTCCTTTATTTTTTAGGATCTTACATGGTTCATTCATTGATTGCATTTGTTTTTAGAACTGGAGTTTAATGAAGAAAAACTTTGATATGATCTACCAATTCTTTGTCTTCTTTAAAGGAAACTGTGTTATCTTACAGAAATATTTCCTTTTTTTGTTTTTTGGCTTTCAGGTTGGTGCTGTAAACGATATAGTCACTGAATAGGGGACACAGAATGCCCCTTTTTTTTTTATCAAAGGCAATCTAAAAGTTAGAACAGTTCAGAGTAGTAATCAATTTACACCATATCAATTTACCTATATCAGAGACAGTGAATATCAGCGAGTTAGGCTGTAATCAATAAACTAGAAATTCACACAAAATACATTCCCGGAGCCATTCAGCCAAAGTGTCTGGTGTTAACCACATTTGTGTTAAGTCACAGGCATACCTCGGAGATAAGGCAGGTTTAGTTCTAGCAATATCTAGAAGTGAATATCACAATACAGTGAATGACACAAATTTTTTTATTTCTCAATACATATAAAAGTCATGTTTACACTATACTGTAGTTGGTTAAGTATGCAACAGCATTCTGTCTAAAAAAAAAGTACGTAACAATTTCAAATACTTTCTTGCTAAAAACTGCTAACCATCATCTGTGCCTTCAGAAGCCTATAGTCCTAACTTCAAAGATCACTGATTACAGATCACCCTAACAAACGTAACGATGATGAAAAAGTTTGCAATATTATGAGAATTACCAAAATGTGACACTGTGACATGCAGTAAGCAAATACCATTGGAAACACAATGCTGACGGACTCACTCGACACAGAGTTGCCACAAACGCAGTATCTGCCAAGTGCAATAAAGAATGAGGTATTATGCCTGTATATTTGTGAGATAGATTCATTCTTTAACAAAAAATTAACTTCTCATTAAAGTGTTATTTGTTTATACCTTGGGAATAGTCATTCTTTTTCTGAAGCAGACATTGTTATTTATTCAATCACTTTTTTAAACTTAGTGTATTTAAAAAAACATGTTTCATAGCTAAAATAGGGTTTTAGTTTTCCAGGCTTTACCTAAAGATTATATCTTTAAACTATAAGCTAGAAATGTATATATAAATTGTATATACTCTTGACAGTAAAATAAATCTATCATTTCCTCACATTATTTTAATAGTCACTTCCCAGGGGTGTAAATTCAGTAACTGCTTCTATCAAGTAAAATATGCAGATGTCTGGCTGTACTGAGGTTGTCAATGTAAAACAGACTGGAGTTAGCAGACATTCTCTGGTTTTTATGATATTTAAGATGCTGTGTTTTCATTTTAATAATCTGATATAACTTATTTTGACATCAATCATTCCACTTCTAGTGGAGTGACAATTTTTACAGATACCATAGAACATAGTTTGGCGATAAATCCCAGAAACTTTAAGGATACTCATTTTGACTCAGAAATCCTACTTATAAGAATTTACCTTAAGAGTATAAGAGAACATTAGTATATACACAACTATTTATGTATGTATAGGATAGTTTTCATTATTATTTATATGTTTAGAAAAATGAAAACTAAAGAAAAATGGAAAACAACTTAATAGTCTAACATATCAACAAAGGTCCATCTAGTCAAGGCTATGGTTTTTCCAGTAGTCATGTATGGATGCGAGAGTTGGACTGTGAAGAAAGCTGAGCCCCGAAGAATTGATACTTTTGAACCGTGGTGTTGGAGAAGACTCTTGAGAGTCCCATGGACTGCAAGGAGATCCAACCAGTCCATCCTAAAGGAATTCAGTCCTGGGTGTTCTTTGGAAGGACTGATGCTGAAGCTGAAACTCCAGTACTTTGGCCACCTCATGCGAAGAGTTGACTCACTGGAAAAGACCCTGATTCTGGGAGGGGTTGGGTCAGGAGGAGAAGGGGACGACAGAGGACGAGATGGCTGGATGGCATCATTGACTCGATGGACGTGAGTCTGAGTGAACTCCGGGAGTTGGTGATGGACAGGGAGGCCTGGCGTGCTACGATTATGGGGTCGCAAAGAGTCACACACGACTGAGCAACTGAACTGACTGAAAGAAAAATGTAAAACAACTTAATAGTCTAATATATCAAGATAAATTAAATATCGACATAAATTACTGTAACAGATTATTTAGCCATTAGAATTGTGGCTTAGAAGAATGTGTTATATCATGGGGAAATGTTCATGAAAATGTAAATGAAAAGTAATAGAGTTTTATATGGTATGATTATGATTTTTCATAAATTATGAATAATCATTGAAAAAGAGAGACCAGGGAGTTCCCTGGTGGTCATGGTTAGGACTTGGTGCTTTCACTGATATGGGCACAAGTTAAATCCCTGGTTGGGATACTAAGATCCCACAGACTGCATAGGATGGCAAAAAAGAAACCCCCCAGAACAAGAGAAAAAAGCAAGAAAAAGACACCACATGTTAATGTTACTGTTATCTCTGGGTAGTGAAGTAATCAACGTTTTTAAAACTTAATTTTCTGACAGTATCTAAAATTTCTATTATAAATGTTTATTCTTTTTTAAAACAAGATAATTCACATACCATAACGTTTCCCATACATGTGTTCTTATTTTTAAGTAATTCAAATCATTTTAAATTATCTATACCTCCAGTATGGGAGAAGGCAATGGCACCCCACTCCAGTACTCTTGCCTGGAAAATCCCATGGACAGAGGAGCCTGATAGGCTGCAGTCCATGGGGTCGCTAAGAGTCGGACACAACTGAGCGACTTCACTTTCACTTTTCACTTCCATGCATTGGAGAAGGAAATGGCAACCCACTCATGTTCTTGCCTGGAGAATCCCAGGGATGGGGGAGCCTGGTGGGCTGCTGTCTATGGGGTCGCACAGAGTCAGACACGACTGAAATGACTGCAGCAGCAGCAGCATACCTCCAGTATATTTCCAGACTTTGGGAGACTTATATATTTTTGTATATCTATAAATGTTTCATTCTAATATATGATTTTATTTTTATTTTTTTGTATTTATTATTTAGCTGCACCAGTTGCGGCATGTGGGATCTAGTTCCCTGACCAGGGATTGAACCCATGCCCCCTGCAATGGGAGAGCAGAGTCTTAGCCACTGAACCACCAGGGAAGTCCCCCATATGTGATTTTATAATTCAATTTTTTTTCTTAATACTATTAATATTTCATGGTCATGTATCCATATAGAACAAAGAGAATTGCTTCAATATTTCTTCCATGAATAATATTTCATGATTCTGCTATGGTTTATTTCTTTATAAAGGGTTCTTAAATTATATCCTGTATTTTTTTCTCTTGGCTGCGTTGTGTGCCTTGCGGGATCCTGTTCCTTGATCAGGGGTTGACCCTAGGGCCTCCACAGTGAAAAGTGCGAGTCCTAACCACTGGACCACCAGGTTAACCCTCCTGTTTCTTCCTATTTGGGAAATTCTTTTCACAGCTTCAGTGAGTTGGCAGTGCTGGTGTCCCTTAGGAAGGATTAGAACATTCGAACAACCAAACTGAAACAGAATAACTGCCTTTTAGTAACCTAGGGGTTTAATGTTTAATTAACTAACAACCTAGCAAGCCTAACCCAACTTTAACCCTTTTTTCATCCAACCCTTTTTCACCCTTAAGGCACATGAAGATCCCATGTATGATATCATACGAGAGAATAAAACACACAAAAAGGATATAAGGTGAGACTATTCTAGTGATAATAATATCTTCTTGAAGTCTGAAATCATACAAAGTTAGAAACAGCCATTCCAGTATTAGAGAAATGGTTTAATAAAGATGGTATTTTAGTTGTGAAATGTTTGGAGAACAGGAGTAATCCCTGAAAAGACCAGCATGTGGGGAATGAGCAGGCAGCCTGTTCCACTAGGGTTAACTTAAAGGTTGGCCAAGCCCACTCACGTCACAGATAGTTGATGTTGGCAGCTGACATTGTGATATCTAGTTCTATTATGTGATTGAGTCTCTTTCTTATGTTTTATCTTCTCCAATGTCTTTAAGGGTCTGAGCTATTGTTAAAAATTAGACATGAATAAAGATAGGGTGAAAAAACAAGAGGGTTTTCTTTTTTTTCAAATTGGTGATATTGAATTGTAATTGTTGAGGAGGGAGATTACCTAGTATTCACTTGAGAATACAAAATGGCTTGTACACTGGTTACAGTCATGTAAAATAGGCATGGATATAGATAAGAATGGGGAAATACGCAAAAATAAACATCAGTACTGTCTTTAATGAGGTGACTATTTGTGACAGTTTTCATCCTTACTACTGCTCTTATCTTTTTATCTAAAAAAATTTTTTTTAGGTTGAATTGAATATGGTTATTTGGTCAATCTTATGTGTTTAGGATACAACAATCAAAACGATTACTGGAGGATTCAATGTCAGATGACGATGGGAGAAGCTCCAGTTCCTCAGAATAGAAACACAAGAAAAAGAAGAAAGAAAAGAAGAGGAAAAAGAAGAAAGAAGAAAAAACGAAAGCATAAGTCTTCCAAGTCAAATGAGAGTTCGGACTCAGAATGACGAGAGCCTGGCTTGTTCAACATTCTCTTCTCACAAACCAGACACTGTGGCCAAAGATGAGAGGATCATAAAGGAAGGCGGGATTGGAGAGGAACCGGAGAGATGCCCGGAGGGCGGGGGTGTGGGGTCCCAGGCGAGGGTCTCACCTGCCTTCCAGGGAGGATGCCAGTTGTGCGTTGCCAGGTGCTAGCTCTGACTTCAGGCTGGAGAGCTTTTCCCCTTGTGCTCCTCCCCGCTGATTCTGTGGGTCCCAACTCCTTAGAAATGCCTCAGGCAGGGCGGCCAGATGAAGGGAGTCTCTGCTGCTGTAGGTTCCACCTCCAGGGTGGAGCTACTTGTGTAGAGCTCAGGCCTGATTTCCCTCTGCTGCTGAGGATAATAAAAGCTCACTATTTATTTTAAAAATACTCATTTATTTTTTGGAGAAGGAAATGGCAACCCACTCCAGTGTTCTTGCCTGGAGAATCCCAGGGACGGAGGAGCCTGGTGGGCTGCCGTCTATGGGGATGCACAGAGTCAGACACAACTGAAGCGACTTAGCAGCAGCAGCATTTTTAAATCATCATAATATACTTATGTTGTCCAAATTTAGAAGGTATATAAGGGGAATGCCCTAGCAGTCCAGTGGTTAGGACTCTGTGCTTTCACCACCACGGCCCGGGTTCAAATCACTGACTGGCAGACTGAGATCCTGCAAGCTGAGAGGTGTAATCAGAAAAATATATATATAAAAGGTATATGTGGTTTTAATCATGAAAAAGTTTCCTCTTTTCTTCCCCAGCTATTCAGTTCCCTTTCCCAATGGCTACCAATTTTACTAATTTTTCTTGATTTTTTTAAACTAATTTTTCATCAAGTCATCCAGAAATATCTTATGTATCACAAATGTTTTTTTCCCTTTTTTAATACAAATGCTAGCATACCATACCCATTTGCCTGCTTGTTTTTTTATTTTTTAACTCAACAGTGTAAAACATGTTGGTCTTTGCTATACACAGAAGTCTCGAGTTCATGAAAGAAAGAACCAAAGTGAAAGTCGCTCAGTTGTGTCTGATTCTTTGCAACCCCGTGGACTCTGTGGTCCATGAAATTCTCCAGGGCAGAATACTGGAGTGGGTAGCCTTTTCCTTCTTCAGGGGATATTCCCAACCCAGGGATCGAAACCAGGTCTCCCACATTGCAGGTAGATTCTTTACCAGCTGAGCCACAAGGGAAGCCGATAAACCTCTTTCATGTTTGGTTGAGTTTTTAGGGGAAGGGATGAGTTCAGTTTAGTTACTTAGTTGTATCCGACTCTGCGACGCCGTGAACTATAGCACACAAGGCCTCCCTGTCCATCACCAACTCCCGGAGTTTACTCAAACTCATGTCCATTGAGTCGGTGATGTCATCCAACCATCTCATCCTCTGTCATCTCCTTTTCCTCTCGCCTTCAATCTTTCCCAGCATCAGGGTGAAGTGAAGTGAAGTCGCTCAGTTGTGTCCGATTCTTTGCAACCCCATGGACTCTATGGTCCATGAAATTCTCCAGGGCAGAATACTGGAGTGGGTAGCCTTTTCCTTCTTCAGGGGATATTCCCAACCCAGGGATCGAAACCAGGTCTCCCACATCTCTCCAGGTCTCTCTCTAAAAAAATTAGAGTCGTGTCCGACTCTTTGCAACCCCGTGGACTGTAGCCCACCACGCTCCTCTGTCCATGGGATTTTCCAGGCAAGAGTACTGGAGTGGGTTTCCATTTCCTTCTCTAGAGGATCTTCCCAACCTAGGGATCGAACCCAGGTCTCCTGCATTGTAAGCAAGACACTTTACTGTCTGAGCCACCAGGGAAGGGTCTTGCTCAGTAAATCTTTAATCCAATTTTCTATTGATGGGTGGAGCTGTGTTCCCTCCCTCCTATTTACCTGGGGCCAAACTATGGTGGAGGTAATGAAGATAATGGTGATCTCCATCAAAAGACCCCATGCATGTACTGCTACAGTCCGTGCCCCCAACCCTGCAGCAGGCCATCACCGACCCACGCCTTCACCAGAGACTCCCAGACACCCACAGGCAAGTCCAGGACAGACTCCTGTGGGGTCACTGTTCCCTTCTCCTGGGTCCTGGTGCACAAGGTTCTGTTGTGCCCTCCAAGAGTCTATTTTCCAGTCCTGTGTAAGTTCTGGCAGCTCTATGGTGGGTTTAATGGCAACCTCCTCCAAGAGGGCTTATGCCATACCCACACGCAGAGCCTCTGTCCCTGCAGTAGACCACTGCCGACCCATACCTCCACAGGAGATGCTCAAACACAGTTCTGTCTCAGTCTCTGTGGGGTTCCTGGGTCCTGGTGTGCACAAAGTTCGTTTGAGCCCTCTGAGCATCTCTGGTGGGAATGGCGTTTGATTTTAAACGTGAATTCGCTCCTCCTACCGTCTTGCTGGGATAGCCTATAATAACAATGAACAACCATGTCTTTAGCACTTATTGCCATTGTACCATGATTATTATTATTCCCAGAATAATTGATTCATAAAAATTATAAGGACATAGGAATCAGTGTACTGGGTCAGCTACCCACATCACCAAATATATCCTCCTCCTGTTGGCTAAGGACAGCTGACATTAGAACTTGTGGCTTTGACTGCTGCAGCTGAGGCCGGAGGGCCAGACGCTGCCTGCAGCCAGGAGAGGGCATCTGTTCTTACTGAGCTGAAGTGGAGCCAGATCTTGCTCACAAGCAAGTGTCCTTCCCTCTCCACCAGTCTCTTGCTGCTTTCATCACTCAGGGTCCCAGGAACTCACTGTTCCCACTTCCTGCTTTTTCCCCTAGGGGTTGGATTTCCCCCTCCTTCAAGAATAACCAACGCAGGCCAGGCTGACTCCTTCCCTACTCCCCTCAGTAAACTGCTCCTCAGTTCAGTTCAGTTGCTCAGTCATGTCCGACTCTTTGCGACCCCATGGACTGTAGCACGCCAGGCCTCCCTGTCCATCACCAACTACCGGAGTGCACTCAAACTCATGTCCATTGAGTTGGTGATGCCATCCAACTATCTCATTCTCTTCTCCTCCCCTTCTCCTCCCGCCTTCAATCTTTCCCATCATCAGGATCTTTTCCAATGAGACAGTTCTTCACATCAAGTGGCCAAAGTATTGGAGTTTCAGCTTCAGCATCAGTCCTTCCAATGAACACCCAGGACTGATCTCCTTTAGGATGGACTGGTTGGATCTCCTTGCAGTCCATGGGACTCTCAAGAGTCTTCTCCAACACCACAGTTCAAAAGCATCAATTCTTCGGCACTCAGCTTTCTTTATAGTCCAATTCTCATATCCTACATGACTACTGGAAAAACCATAGCTTTGAGTTAGACAGACCTTTGTTGGCATAGTAATGTCTCTGCTTTTTAATATGCTGTCTAGGCTGGTCATAACTTTTCTTCCAACTGCTCCTAGTCTTGGCCTTGAAAAGTGTGTCTCAATAACACAACTGGCTGGAATGGCTCTGAACTTCTTTCTGAAAACCCTAAGGCCAGTTAAGTCAAGCAATGTCTTAAACTTATCTTTGGCATTTCCAGCTCACCATGCAGCAGAAAATTTTGCTTCCAGAAATTTCCTTTCTCCTGCTGGAGTCCCATTCATGATAAACATATTCTATTACAATATAGAAGAATATCAATGATTCTCAAGCTTATGGGGCATCAAAATCACCTGGAATGCTTGTTGAAACAGATTCTCGTGCCTCACTCCTACTTTTAGAATTTCCAATTTACTAATTCTAGAATGGACTGGGGAATCTGCATTTCTAACAAGTTCCCAAACGATGCTGATGCTGTTGGTTTGGGGACCAGGTCTGAAGAACTACTGATCTAAATGTTTAACCTCTTTTTAAAGCCTTTCTCCACTTTCTGCTTTAACTGGAATCTCTCCACTCACTGCAGCCCCTGCAAGTTAATTCCTGTGCCTTGTCCCTCACTCCAGGTTGCTCTGTCTTCTATTTCTGGCCTACATTCTGTGGCTGTCAATTAAGCCTGTTATCTCCCTTGACCTCTGGTTTTTCTGCCCAGATTACCCAAAAGAATCTCAAACCAAATTCCTCCTCCTCTGGGAATTAGAATTTCCAGACTGCCGAGCCCACAAAGCTGACCAATCAAATTTCTTCATCCTAAAATCTCTCCCTCAAACCCACCACCATCCCCACCCCACTCACTAATCCTATTAAGGAAGTCAAAAGAAGCCACCAGACCTCTCTTTACTAAGGTATCTTAGCCTGTCATCATGGCTGTGGTTGACACAATTGTAAAATGGCCCCCAGATTTCCTGCCCAAACCTGTAGAACCATTACTTGAAGGGATTTTACTCCCATGATTAGCTTACATTTCTGGACAGTTTGGTTTTTTCAAAGGGCAACTGTTTGGGTGATCAGAACCAACTCACGAGAATTCTAAAACCAGAGGTGGTTTTTTTTTTTTTGGCGTATAGCAAAGTATCCTACCCTGGCTCCCACAAAGGCTTCTGCTTCAGTCAGTTTTGACTCTTTATTAGTCCATCTCTCTGATTTTTGGGTCAGTGGTTTGCCCTGAGACCATGATTCTCTAACAGATTTAAGAAAATCTGATCATTAGTTTTACTTGTTAGGAAAGAGTGAAGACTTCTAACCTCTTTATACACCAGACCAGAGACCAGAAGTTGATGGATACTGTTTTGAGCCACCATATTTGTCGTAATTAATGCTTGCTCACATGTCTGGAAGATTCTTGAAGGCAGAGACCATCTTGTTTCCTGTTATAGTCTCACCTTGTCCCAACTGCTAGTCAACAGCTGACTTTATTTAACAGTTGCAAATGACTTGCCCTTTCCAGGGACTGTTCTTTCTTGAAGACAGCTATCCTATCCAAGGCCGTACCTCATTTCCAGGGGCATCCTGCATCACAATGACTGCTCTCTGCAGCAGTGTAAGATGCAGCCTCTTGCCCTAACTGGGACAATTCTGGATCATTACAGCTCATGAGCTCTCAATGGGATTGGCCAAGGCCTTTGTTGTACCTACAACATATCCAAACTCTTCTCTCCACTTAATCATGCCTTCTTTGTCCCCTCAGAGATGTTATTCCCTATAACACGTCCCATTAAATTTCCTGCACCCAAATCTCCACCCCAGAGTCTGGTCCTAAGGAACTCAACATGCCACAGAGGTACGATGGCCACTTGGGTGGGTGAAAGGTGGGTGTGGTCAGGAGTTATCCTTCATCTTAGACTCTCATTTTCCAAATTCATCCTTGACTTTTCATCTCTCCTCTACGATAAAGGCAAGACTTTGGAAAGAATTACAAAGCAGGAAAATGTTCATTAGTACTGTCCTCTGTCTTTGTGCTTCCCTTTCCATATACTGGTATCACTGTCTTCCCCACTTTCTAGGGTCCAACCCACAAGGTCTGACTTAATCTCATAAAATTAACACTAAGCCATTCATTCACAAATACCTGCATATGTATGACGTTCCAGGCTCTATACTCTCAGGGATACTGCATTGGCTACATTAATTCACAACCCTAAGGAATATATGGTCTCCTTTGATGAGGTTAAGAATGTTACAGGTCTCATCTGTCATGTCATTAAATGGGCTATGAAAGTGAAGATATAGGTGATGCCAGAACACACAGGAGTATCACATAATCTAGCCTTGGGTGGGGTGTATCTAAACAAAATCTTTAAGGAGTTAGACAAAATTATAGGCCTTATAAGACCAGCCCTGGACACACTACCATCCTTTGCTTCTCAATGAAAAAAATGTAGTGCTTAATCACTTTGAGGGATTAATCCATCTTAAGGGATAATTGGTTAATATAGGGAATAAAGTGGCCTCCCCAGTGGCTCAAGGATAAAGAATCCACCTGCAGTGCAGGAGCCACAGGAGACATGGGTTCTATCCCTGAGTTGGGAAGATCCCCAGAGAAAAGCATGGCAACCCATTCCAGTATTCTTACCTAGAGAATCCATGGACACAGGAGCCTAGCGGTCTACAGTCTATGGAGCTGCAAAGAGTCACACATAACTGAAGAGTCAGACACAACTGAAGCAACTTAGCACGCACACATAGGGAATTAAAGGACATTTTTCTCCAGGACATTTTCATCATAGGGTAACTTGGAAGTAACACTGAAGGAACCCATTCTTGGAGGCACCCCCATCCCCTCACATCTGCTCTGTTCTTTTAAATAACCTTGGGAGAGCCTCCGATCACTTAAAAATCTTTTTAGCATGTAGTCCAAAACCTAACCTGCACCATTTGTTGGGAGATCGGTTCCACCAATTGACCACATAAGTCCTAGATTCTGAGTATAAAGCTCTTTTGTTTGCCTAAAGCTTCCTTTATCCCTAAGCACTTACACTGGTTGAAAGTAAAGCACATAATTCCACAGGCCACCCCTGGAAATATCCATCCATGGACCTCCTATGTGCCTGGCCTCCATTTATAAATAAATTGTCAGTATGCTATCTTCACGATAGTTCTTTGTAGGGAATGCTTAATCCTTTATGCCCTCCACTCCATCATCCTTTTTTCCTTATCTAGAGGTTTGTGGAGATCACAACACTATTCATGACAACTGGTGATGCCGCCATTTTGAGAGGAGAAGAAAATGCTTAAAAATCATACACCTGCAATTCATTTGCTCTTTTACAACTTATAATTCCAAAGGCTTTACAATGTCACATTTTCTTAACTTGCTTTTCTGATATAATGCTTTAATAGTTCAATCAAGAAAGAACACATATGATTTAGCTCTTCCTTGAAGCTGGAACTCAGCAATTTGTTTCCTATGAAAGAACAATGGAATACATTTCCTTAAACTAGTTGTATCACAGACTCAAGATGTTATACAGAAAATCTTTACCAATATCTATAGTTTTCATTTTTAGGATAAAGCTAAAGATCTTGACAGTTTGCCTGAGCTTAGTTATCATTCTTCCCTTTGTGACCACTGCAGGGAAGAAATGGCCTTTAAGGGGCTATCAAGCCACCACTCCAGGACTAGGGCTTGACTGTGAGGAAGGGTTACCTGTGTGAAGGGAACCCTGGCATGCTACCACCCTTAAGGGAGTTGCTAAGCTTCCAGTACTGAACATAAGATCTGCCAGGATCACCTACAAAATTCCCTGTAACCCACAATATATATTCATGTAACTCACTATACCATCAACATGTAACCCACAATACCATCAACAGCATTAGGAGTTAAGTATGAAAACCGGTATAAAAATAACATTCCACAGTATTGAAAGGCTTTGCCTCTAATCTTGAAAGGTAAGGCCTTCCTTACAAGGTATGTCTGTTACCTGGGTGGAACCCTGCTGTTTGTTGTTGCTCATAAGCAGTGTTAGTTTGGAGGGCAGAACAGGCACCAAGTAGGAAACCCCAAAGTCCAAAGAGCAAATCGTAAGACAAACTGAACACAGGATAGATACCAACCGCTAGAGCTGCTGGATATTTCCTGCACTTTATAACATCTGCCTCTGATCTCTGTTAATTTGTAAGGGACCTTGGTTTTTTATCTCCCACAGTTACCTGAGAGAAGGGATTTATACATTAAATAATCCAAGATGCTTAAAAAACAAAAGGGGGGGAAAAAACACATCTTTCAAGAAAATGACCAATCTTCAAGACACTATTCCATACGATTCTATAGTTTGCGGCAGCAAAAAATATCACTGGCCAAAAATAACAGACAATTTATAGAAGAGAGCCTTCAGCCTGGAAATTAAAATGTTGACCATGTAACCAGGAGTAAACTGAGTTTCCATTATCTTCCTCACAGAACAAGTCAATCAGATGTTTGTTGTGGTTTTTTTTTTTTTTCCGGCCGCACCACGTAGCTTGTGAGATCTTAGTTTCCCGATCAGGATAAGGATTGAACCCCAGCAACTTGGTTGTGAAAGCAATGAGTCCTAGCCACCGGACCACCAGGAAATTTTCCAGACTTTCTTTCAGACTTGGCCAAAGGAGAAAGTGCTGAAAACTACAATTTTGTGAAGGGGGAGGGTAAATTTATAACTGATGTGATTTCCCCAAATAGAGAGATTCACTTGCACTCTGATGGGAAACCACATGCGGAATGTAGAAGACGACTAAAGGTAAGTGGCTGGTGTTTTAGTTTATTCATTTTACAATTTAGACATTGCAGTCTAGGGCTCACACATCTGGAATGGTCTCATTCGTTATGGAGCTTACACCATGCTTCCATTTCTTGTGCATAAGTGGTCTCTAAACACAGTGGCTGAGAACAGTCTCTGTTGCCATCTTTTATAAGCAGGGACTAAACACACCAAAGCCAAAAAAGTGCTCATGTAAAGTGACCCTGTTTTTAAAAATCCCTTCCAAATTACTGAGCATGAACTGAATTTATTATTACAGCCAAGTTAAGAGGTGACAATATCCCAACTTCTAAATGGACATAGTAGGCTTAAACATGTCAAGTCCAAAGGTTTGGGGACTAAGACTAGAACCAAACTTCCCTGGGGCCCTTATGTGTCCCATTCTTCATTTACCTGCTTTGCTTCATTCTTTGCACCCCCAGACATAATCATCTCCCAAAGCTCTCCTTGGGGTCCTCCCTCCCTCCCCACTCCTGTCACCTGTACCCCACCAGTCCTAGGATGGTCCAGGTGTGGATGGGCTGCTAGTCCAGTCCCTCTATCTCACCATTTTACATTTGTCCCAACCACAACCCACACAGCGAAGCAAAGCAACTTCTCTTCCCAAGTTAACTCTTTTCCATGGAAGTTACCATTTTTCTCTATGTACTCAAGTGCAAACTCCACCTTTTAAAGATATAGTTGTATTAGGCCTGTCATGTGTCTATTTATGCTAGTCAGGATCCTCATCACTTTGTTCTGTTGAATTGCAACACTTTTTGTTGAATAAAACTGGTTTTCAGCCATATAGTCACGTTCCATTCTAATTTCTCCTACAAAATACTTTATATGCTGGTTGAAATTCCTACAGCCCCTTCATTTCATTTTTCTACTCAGTCTAGATTAGCCACTTATTGCCTACAGGATAAAAGTCTGTAAGGGAAGAGAAACACTCTTAATTTACCCAATTCTCAGCCTCCTTCCCAATTCCTCATAATTCTTCCCTCCAGCAGGATGATCTCAAACAGAATCCTGCCCTGGCTGTCCATCTGAGATCATGCTGCTGTCTCTATTCCCTCTCCAAACTTTGTCCTTTTATTTCCAAAAGTGAAGTCGCTCAGTTGTGTCGGACTCTTTGAGACCTCATGGACTGTAGCCTACCAGGCTCCTCCATCCATGGGATTTTCCAGGCAAGAATACTGGAGTGGGTTGCCATTTCCTTCTCTAGAAGATCTTCCTGACCCAGGGACTGAACCCAGGTCTCCCACATTGTAGGCAGATGCTTTACCGTCTGCGCCACCAGGGAAGTCCATTTATTTCCCAACAGATCCTAAATTTGTGTGGGAAGTCTCTGCCTGCATGTGGACTTCCCATTCTCAGTCATCCAACTAGACTGATGTCCTCCTGACTACCTCAGCCCACCACCACCCAGCTCTCTATCATCTTTTCCTGGAGCACTTCACTTCCCATTACACTGCAATTTCCCGGAATGCAGAAATTTCAACAGAGTCTCTTTGCAAATCCTTTGAATGTGGACAGTACAGTTTAAGTGACAACACACTTTCAAAATGAAGAAATGCTATTGAGTCACCTGGTAGGGAACCAGCACAGACAACCAATTAGTACATGAACACATTAGTCACTTACATTCCAGGGATTTGTGAGAGGCTCTCCCCGACTGCAGTCCCTCCTTGTTGGCCATGGTGGGTTTGCTTCAGAGCCTGACACCACTGCTTTCACAGCCATCCTGTCGTTTCCACTAGCAAACTGCAGGGACACACTCATATTCACCACGAACTTGTAATAACTTGCACTAATTTACGGTGGGCCATACCATAAGTTGGAGAGGGAGTTCTCAGGTGGCATCCTGATTATCCTTCCAGCTTCATGATAAGACCTTCCTTTGGAAGATGTCAGAGGACCCCATGGACTCACTTCTTCAAGGAGGCATCCTACCTCATCCATGTCACCCTCCTCTTCCAACTCAGAGTCTTCTGAATCCTCAGGAAGCACAATGGTCAAAGCAACTCTTTTCTTCAGCAAATAGGCTGTCTTAACATTTGAGAAACTGCTCAGCTCTTTCAGCTTCCTGCCTTTCAAGGTCTTTTTAATCTTCGCACACCTTTTCAAGTTCTCATTATACACCTCCCCAGTCTCATCATTCATGATCATTTCCTCTTTATCTGCACTTAATTTCCTATTGGTGATTGGTTGTTTCCAAGATCCCCTGGTTTTGCTGTCTGATACTGTCTCTTCACCCCTTGGGGGGGCATTTACTGGGGGATTTCTCTACCTGGGCTTCAAAGCAACTCATGTCGTACTGGATGCCCTCATCCACTTTGTTGACCTGGGCCAACCAGGTAGGGGAGGGAACTTCCCCCTCGCAGCCATTGTTCTCCACCTCATAGACTTCATCCTGGTTCCTGCTCCCCACTGACATCTGCTCTGCTCCCTTCCTACTACTTCCTGGTGAAGACTCAGGGGAATTCCCAGACTATATCTCAATCTACCAGCTCATATTGCACTGGATGCCCTCATCTTCTTTGCTGACCTGAGCCAAGCAGGGAGGGGACGGGACAGGCATCTCAGGGTAGCTGTTGCTCTCTTCCTCTCCACCCACAGTCTCAAGGGAGCCATGACTCCCGCTACTGTTCTTTGGCATACTTTCCCCTGCAGTAAAGGGCTTCTGAGATGATTCTGAATGTAGGCTCAGGTCTTTAACTGCTTCCATGCTGGAGCAGACTAGTACAGTTTTGAATTCTGGGTATTCTGGATCTCATCTCTGTCATTCAGAGGTGGTGGGTTTGGGAAAGAGTTGCATATCTCTTATTTTCCTCATCGAAGTTCATCTCTATGATAAATTCTTACTTTAACATCTCATCATGTCTTACAACATCAAAATACTGCTCTGACTGAACAACTCTGTGTTCATCTTTATATGCAATGTGGTCTCCACCCTCATGAGGTTATAAAGCACACCTCTACTTTTACAGGAACTCTGTGAAATTCCATTGTGCTGCAGTACGTTCTCTGGCATAGTTTTACCATAAGCCACATCATACAAACCCACAGTTTGTTTCAGTGATTTCCAGAATTTTATCATAGAGGATCCTTTGCCCTGTTCTAGCCTCCTTAGCTCTTTCTTGGATGCATAGCTTCCTTGAGGTGCGTTTCTATACAGTGTAATTAGAAGGGCTCTTGCCATTTAGCTCCCTGTTCTGGACAACGAAAATCAAAGCCCCATATGTTTCTTGATGAATGTTGTCAGTTTCAATGTCAAAATTAGGGATACTAGTCACCCTTCCTATGTCATGGGTTTTGCCTTCTGAGTGCACATCTTGTTTTTATTCATGTTTTCAGCCTGTTGAGGTTCAGTGTGTGTGTGTTTCATTTTCATTTCTTCCCCATAGCCACCATATTGTTGGAATTGTGCCACATTATAAGATATAGGGACTACGGGTCTTCAATTAAGGATAGTGGGCAATGAGGACTGAGGAACAAGGAAGGCAGGATACTCACTGAGCACCATAGAACACGGAAAATACAGACTTCCATTTCTGAAACCTAGAAAGAGAAGGGGATAGTCATTTTGTCTCCTGAAGCCAGTCACAACATTCAGCCAGTGTACACCTGTACATCCATACCAATTGTGTTTTTTTTTTTTTTTACCAATTGTTAAAATACTGAGTTTACTCTATGCCAGTTGGTTAACAGCCCCTAGTTCCTCCCTGGACATTCGCAGAAGTCAACCAATGAGGGAGGAATGACTATATCAGTGGGGCCTCCAGAACCCCTCTTCACACTAGAACAGCTCTAGGGCAGGCATCTATTCTACCTGGTGATTCCCAGGCCATCAGTTGGGCAGCATATTAAGAACAGCACTCCCAACTCTGTAGCCTTTTAAAAGAGACCAAGCGCAAACTCAGGCTTGTCATGGTTACAAGAAGAATAATACCAGACCTTACAGAGTAAAAGGGAACAAAAGTTCTTTGGATTTAAAATCCTTCCTAAGCCTATGTATTCAGCACTATTCATTCCCCACCCCCCTACACACACACACACGTTTCCCACCCCCCCATTTCCGCTCTTTAGGGATAACCACTGCAGTGGTGTCAATAACACCAGACACATTTCTCTCATACAAATACATTTTGGAGAAAGGCATCTGACATTGCCAGACGGATTTGTACAACCAACAAGTGAAGCCAAGATGAAACTTCTAACTATATAAAAGAAGTGGTAGTTACATTCAAATCAGTGTTGTGCAGCTATCTCATGAACTCAGTTTCACTGTCAAGGAATGCATCAGTGTGCCTCTCGTACCTGACCTAATATTTTGCATAAGCATATGCATATGGGTATTTTCCTTTACTGAAGGAAAAGGAAGTCTCAGCTTGGATTTCAACATTGTCTTAAGAGGTTTGTTGTTGTTGTTTAGCTGCTAAGTTGTGTCCAACTCTTTTGTGACCCTATGGACTAGGGCCTGCCAGGCTCCTCTGTCCATGGGATTTCCCAGGCAAGAATACTAGAGTGGGTTGCCATTTGCTCCTCCAGGGTATCTTCCTGACCCAGGGAGTGAACCCATGTCTCCTACTTGGCAGGAGGATTCTTTACCACTGAGCCACCTGGGAAGCCCTCTTAAGAGGTTAGAAGTTACAAAAGGTAGTTCATGTAACCATAGAGACAGATAACTTCAAAGCTAGTCCGTGGAGGGTCAAATCTGGAATTCTTGTTGAAACTATTAGAAGAGTATGCTCTTCTCCTGGATGACTAGCCACAGAATCATTATAGGCCTGGAAATGTGAGCATCTTTGCCACTCTGAAATAGTGGCTAACAGTGAGGCCAACACAGAGAAAATCAAAACCTAGAATAAGAGGGAAATAGACTAAAAAATGGATTATGTCTTTGGAGTCCCCATCTAGCTAACCAGAAGTTGACTAGATGGCTTTACTCGTGTAATTTTATACATTTCTTTTTTTTTCACTAAAGTCTGAATTATGTTGGAATAAAAAAAATTAGAAATTTTATTCCTACTCCCAGCACTCACCACTTTAATTCTCCTAAACCACAACTCTAAGGGATACATAATTTAAACCTGAGGGGGAATGGTGTGGAAAAAATCACAGAGGCATCTCAACCTGTTAATTCAAGGAATATTTAAGATACACTATGAATTGTTTTCTGTTAGAACCCCCTACCCTCTGTACTCAACACTTTTCCCCCTCAAAATTCTTGTCTCTGTACCATTTCAAAACAACATTTCAACATCTGTACTAATTAGGGAATCTCCAGAGAAACAAACCCAATGGTTTATGTACAGTAAGGTTTCTTGAAGGAAGTGGCTCATGGTGGAGGTGCTAGTCCAACATCTGCCAGGTAGAGACACAGTGAGGAACTGTAGGTCACCGGCCATAAACTGGCTCAAGGTTCTCTTTCTCAGACTGACTACTATTCATCTGGGAATGGTGACTGACGAATTCAAAAGCTCTCCTCATCACACCTGGTTTTCTACTTGGAAAAGTTACACTATATACACAACAGGCTTTATCCACAGCAGGATACTTGGGAGAATCACCTCATGGATCCTCCTGCCTGCCCACAGCCCTTCCCCCCATGCACTGAATGAAATCCTAGATGTTTGCCTTCCAGACATTTTCAAGTCTTATTTGTCTGCTTCTTCCAAACTACTTTTCTGACATCACCATAACAGCTTTTAGAACCTTTAGGCCTTGTTAAAAATATTACAGGGGACTAGAAACCTCTAGGGTACCTCTCTCAGCCAGACTAGTCTCACAACATGCGAAGACTTTGATTGGATTATGCTGTGAGCCTGGGCCAGTCACTGACTGGGAGCCTTGGCTCCCTAGTTTGGGAAACAAGTGCAGTAACAATACCGAGCTCATGGGTTGTTGAGGTCAAATCAGAGAACCTACTTTTAGTATTTAGCACAGTAGCTGGCATATAGCTAGAATTAGAATGTTTCCTATTAACCTGAACGACAAACACTGCCCCGTGGGCTGCCACAATCTCTTAGTGTGAATCCAGGGTGAGGAAAGGGAAGTAAAGGTGTTAGAAAACCTTCAGGCTTCCGTTTACAGGGATGGCCGGTAATCCCACTGAACCTCCTTGGGGATTCAGATTCCTCACCTGCCCCAGAAATGGAGAGGGGATTACAGGCAGGATTCTGGTACCAGGGACCCAGGCGAGGCTGCTGGGCCTTGGGCGGCACATAGAAGAAAGATCTGGAGTTATTGCTCTCAAATTTTTCGTTGTTTTCTGGGCAGTTTATTTTCGCTGAAAAAAATAGCGTGTTCGTAGTCAGAAAAGGACAGCTGCACTCCACCCTGTAAAATGTTGTGAAGTAAGGGAATCATCTTCGTCCCCCGTCAGGACTGGGAGCCTGGGTGGCAGGTCCCTTACCTTGTCTTCCCGCTGGCCTGGATGCGTTGCCCTGCATGCGTTACGACCAGGGAAGCAGTGCCCAGAGGCCTGGGCCCACATCGTGCTGAGCGAGTCTGGCTCCCCAAGCAGCCCCATCTTGGGAGGATGAGGCCTTGGAGGCGTGGGGACACTCAGCGTCGGGTGCCAAAGCCAGGGGCTGTGCCCAGCGGCTGCAGTGGAAGAGGGGGCTTAGGCCCAGCTGCACTGTCCTTGTTCGCAGCCTCTCCAGCAGCCCCTCAGCTTCCGCCACAGTCTGAATCCCTCCCCAATCCCGGAGTCCTGGCCTCGTCTCTGCGTCTCCTAACACCCTCCTCCCTGTAGGCCAGTCTGTCCCTAAGACCTCCAAACCCTGCGCCCCTGTGCCCTGTACGACGCCATGTTCCCATTAGTGACACCAACCTGCTCTAGTCTGCGACTGCAAGCCTCTAGGCAATTGGAAGTCGTGGAGCACACAACCCGGGCTACTCAGACCTGACTGCCCATGTTCAAGGCCCCAGCCTTTATTCGGGCGTCCGGACCTGCACGCGTGCAGCTTCTTCCGCAGGCCCCGCCCCTGCGCTGGCGCCCTGTCGGAGCTCCGTGGCCAGACTGCCCAGACAGAAGGCGCTGGAAGAAGCCGGTGCTGAGACTTATTGGGGTAAATGGTCCTCTCCACCCACTCCGGGGTGAACCCCAGTTCTCCCTTCTGCATATCCATGTGAGCGTGGGGGCCCTGACCTTGGCTCTTCTAGAGGACAGAGCCCTTCTGCCCCGCCCCCCCGACTGTCCCCTCCTCAGAGTGTGTTGAGTTAGGACGGGTCACAGCCGCTTCTCTGAGCTCCTGGCCTCCTTCCTTACTTGGGCACAAAGCCGCTGACACTTAGGGAAGAGGAGCCTACCGAGGAGAAGAGACGAAGGAGGCCAACCTGGATGAAGGACAGACCTGAGAGGAGGAAGATTTCTACAGGTGGGGTAAGCAAGCGTGCTTCATGCTGCTGAGAGCAGCACCTCGGGGGATGCTAGTGATAAGGATGCTAGTGATCGAGGGCAGTGGTGATACAGGGAGGTGTGGCATCGTCCCTGGGGTGATGGGTGGGCAGTGAGAAGGGGAAGCTGGTGAGTAGAGTACTCTTTGTGTGTGAATGGAAGATAAGCTATAGGACAGTAATGGAGGGGAGTCATGGGGTTGTAAGGAGGATTTGTGGGGCTTTCAGATTTTTTTTTTTTTTTTGAAAGAGAGGAATTGAGGTGTATTTACCTCCGGCAAGGAGAGACAGGGAGACGTTACTGACAGTGGAGAGAGAGGGATGTTAAGACAACGTTCTGAGAATGGGAGAGTAGTCCAGTCTGGTTGCAGTGCTTGGCCTTGGACAGGAGAAAGTCTCTGAGGTTGGAGAGAAATGAAATCCTGAAAGCAGGAATTTAATTCTATTACCTTGTTATTACTATATTTTCAGCCAAGAAGGGTAGGAATAGTACTAACAATGCCTGCCATATTGCCCCATGGAATGGAAGGAGCAGTAATTTATAGACGGAAAAGAGCTGCTGGTAGAACTAGGGGCTGACCTGGGGATGGGATTCACAAATTTGTATTGGCCCTCATCTGCAGTGGTATGTCACTTGCCTCGTCATTTTCAGTCACTTGGGAGAGACAGAATGGTTGGGTGGATCAAGGACTGTGGTTTTGCAGGGCTTATAGGAAGAGAAATCAAGGGCTCAAGAAAGTTCAGTGTAATGGTGAGATGTTAAAGTAATACATAACACATATGCATACCCTGCACTTGTGTGACCCTGAGTGTGAGCGCCTCCATAAACCGTGCTCCCTAGGTGCCTTACCTCCCTTAGTGACTTAGCATGTAGTCAGGGAGAGAAAGTAATGTCAGAGAGGAGCTGATCAAGTTCAGAAAAAGTAATGGAAGTCTTATACATGAGAATGAAAGAGCTAAAGGAGGGCGTTTGTGGTGTGAGAATGGATATCTGAGGTTTAGGATTTCAGAGTTGGAGTAGCTGTAAGTTATAACAAGGTCCACAGGGTGACCATTGGTTTGCTGGAGTCCGGTGGGCATGAAGGTCATTGGCTCTGAAAAAGGAAAAGATCTGGGAATCTGGAGTTTTGTGAGTCACCCCCTTTGAACCCAAGTTTGTGTGCCTGATGCACAGTGAGGCCAAACAAACTGAAACATTGGAGTTTGGAGCAAAGAAAGATTTACTTGCTGAAGACACACCAACCCAAAAGATGGATTAATAGATTGATAGATTCATCTCAAATCCATCCTGGGAGCTGGTGGGCTGGGGTGCAAGGTTTTTAAAGGCAACAGAGGTACAGGTTCTTTGTGATTTTCTGATAAGACCTCAACTGCAGTCTTCCTGGCTTCCTGTCACTGGATGTTTCATTGGTGACTGTGATTGATCTGTGTGTTCCTGCAAAGAAAACTAGTAAGTGATGGTCTGCTGCTGCTAAGTCACTTGAGTAGTGTCCAACTCTGTGTGACCCCATAGACGGCAGCCCACCAGGCTCCCCTGTCCCTGGGATTCTCCAGGCAAGAACACTGGAGTGGGTTGCCATTTCCTTCTCCAATGAGTGAAAGTGAAAAGTGAAAGTGAAGTCGCTCAGTTGTGTCTGACTCTTCGAGACCCCATGGACAGCAGCCTACCAGGCACCTCTGCCCATGGGATTTTCCAGGCAAGAGTACTGGAGTGGGGTGCCATTGCCTTCTCTGAAGTGATGGTCTAGTGATCCCTTAACTTCTTTCTAGGACAGAGCAAAAGCAGTTGTTGAGGCATTTTATTCTGTACTTAGAGCCTTCCTGATGGTTCAGGAGCCTCAATTCTTAATTGACCCTCCAGGTGTCATCAGTTTTAAGTCTGTTGGAGCCAGCTGGTTGAAGCCAAAAAGGACATTATCTCAGATGTTTGGGGTCATAAATCAAGGGATTAGTTTAAGCTAACAACCATGGAAAAGGTTATGTTGGTCTTGCTTTTCCTTTGTTACTGCCTTCCCTCACTTCCTTAGTTAGTAACTGAGGGTGCTCTTTGAAACTCAGAGATCTAGGAGACGAAAACCTTTTTCAACAAACAATAAATGGCCGACACAGAAAGGCTTTTGACCCTGGGAGAGCCCTGCTGTGTCCTGCTTCCTTTAGCTTCTTTCATATTATAGTCATTTAGAGGTTCTTCTGTCCTCAATGAATGTGGCAGAGTGACCAGCAAGGTGAGAGATGGAAACATCACAAGATGCTTGTATTCATAACTTGATGCTTTTCTTAAATGGAGTCCCTGAGTTTTATAATCTTAAGTACCCAGAAAGCTTAGATCTGCCACCTGCTAGTGTTCATGTCTTAGCCCTGGAGTGCATGGAGACTGGGAGCATGAAGAACCTTCTCATGAGGGCAGCTCAGAACAGGAGTGTCCTTAGGAGGGAATAAGCTTCAAATAGGTGAGGGATATGGTGGCTTGTGCTTAGCTAAACAGGTCTTCCAGGTTGCGTAGTTGAGCAAGTTGGTAGGTAGGTCAGCAGGGAGAAGGACTGAAATGAAAGTTCCCAGAAATGCCAGCTAACTGGGAACTTTGAATCTGAGGCAATGCTGGAAGATGTCAAGAATGAAATAGAGAGTGGTACTACCTGGTCCATAGATTCCAACTAGACCATTGATGTAAGGATGTTTTTGTGCCAACTGAGGCATTTTGTGTTGGTAGGATGTCTGAGGTTAGATGGTGGTTGCTATTTTTGCATTAATGTCCAGCTAGTGAACTGTGTGTTCTCTGCTCAAGATTCCAAATAGGTGTTATTATTATCATCTCTATTTTAAGATGAGGACTCCTAAGATTCAGGGAGGTTAAGTAATCTGTCCACATACGTTACGTTGCAGTTCTACTAGTTGGAAGGGGAGTAGGATGAGGTCTTTCTTTGGATTTCCAGACCCAGTGCCTTTTCTAGTGTTTGTGTGGTCAGTGTCACTCTCATTTTAACAGTCTTCATCTCTTATTAAAGTGAAGTGATTTCTACTTTCCTCTCAATTGACATGCTGATTTCAGATAGAAATTTTAAACACAAATGTAATGATGGTCTTGCTTTCCACACCTAAAGAGCCTCACTAGTTATCCTTTATTCATTCATTCCATTCACAAAATTTAAATCCCTATAATGGTACCAGCACAATTCTAGCCCTAAGGAAATAGCCCGAAGGAAAACAGAATTATAATTCCTAAGGAGCCTTCATTCTTGTCGTATTTGCAATGAGATGCCATTCATAACTATCATATTGGGGAGGAAAGTGAGTCTGAAAACACCAAGGGTTAAGGAAGAAGTGGGGTGACAGTTACTCATGAGAGTATAAATTGGTAAAAATCACTCTGGAGGGCAGGTTGACAGTATCTGAAAAAGCTGAAAATGTGTCATGAAGTCATAAAGCAGCAATTCTGCCTCTTAAAATATCCTTGGGAAAAACCTTGCATATACACACAAGGAGCTATTTATTTAAAGTGTTTGTTATTATAGCATTACTTATAATATAAAAAAAATCAAAAGCCACTTAATTGTCCATAAAAGAATAGATAAATAAATTGGAGTATAGATAAAGTACACTACACAGAAATTAAATGAAATAACTAGAATCACATCTGTCTCTATGGATAAATCTTAAATACAAGGTTCTAATTTATAATTTCTTTTATAAATACCTTTTAGAGTTACAGCTTTTCTTGCTACTGAAAAATGATTTATTTAAATTACATTTTTAACTGTGTTGGTGGGATATAGGAATACTATTGATGTTTACATACTGATTTTATATTCCAGCAACTTTACTGAACTCTTAGTTCCGATTTTTTGTGGATTTGACTAGATGTTCTATGTGAACACTCAAATGAGCTATTACAAATAATGGATTTTGTTTCTTCCTTTTCAATGAATATCTTATTTATCTTATGTTAATTTTGAAAACTTTCAGCACAATATTCAATTAAAAAATAGATAGCAGATAGCATTGTCTTGTACTTAATTTCTTTTTTTTAATTAAGCTTTTTGTGTGTGTGTGTGGTTCGAGGGCTTCTCATTAGTGACTTCTTTTGTTGCCAAGCACAGGCTACAGGCACACAGGCTTTGGAAGTTGTGGCACACAAGCTCAGGAGTTGTGCTCCGAGGCAGGTGGAATCTTCCCAGGCCAGAGATCGAACCCCTATCCCCTGCATTGGCAGGTAGATTCTTATTATCTGTGCCACCAGGGAATTCCTGTATTTAATTTCTAATGATACACTATAAAGTATTATTGTAGGTTATTTTTGAGACATCCTTTAGCAAATTAGTAGGATCTCTTATTCCAGTTGGCTAAGTTTTAAAATATTGAATGAATGTTGAACTTTAACAAATGGTTTCCTGCATCTTTGAAATAATCATATTTTTCCCTCTTCATCTTGCTAATAAAGCAGATTCTTTAAAGAATTTTTCTCTTGTTAAACAATCCTTGTATCCCTAGGGTGTACCCAACTTGGTCTTTTTTTAATTTTTCTTTTCTTTTTAGCTGTGCTGCACAGCTTGTGAAATCTTAGTTCCCTGTCCAGGGATCGAACCCAGGCCCCCAGCAATGGAAGCAGGGAGTCCTCACCACTGGACTGTCAGGGAATTTCCCCACCTTGGTCTTGATATATTTTAATATGCATTGTAGGATCCCATTTGCTGGTATTTTATTTGGAATTTTGGAAACTAAGACTATAAGTGGAATTGTTTTATAATTTTTAATTCTTATATTGTCTTTTCTTGGTTTCAAGATATCTTAGCCTCATACTGTAACATAAACTAGATAACTTGCCATCTTTTTCTGTTCTCTAGAGCAATTTGCATAAGACAAGGATTATCTATTTATTCCTTGAAAGTCTATTAGAACTTTGCTGTAAGAGTACACTGTGTATTTTGTTTTGTAAGTAGAGTTGGCTACTGATGCATTTTATCTAATGTTTATAAGTCTGTTTTTTTAATTTCTTGATTTTGTTTTAACGACTTGGAATTTTTCTAGGAATTTGTCCTTTTTGTCTGAGTTTCCCAATTTGTAGCTATAAAAGTTTTCATGATTTTTTATTTTTTAAAAGTGGTTGTGATATCTATAAATATGTTCTCATTTTGAGTCTTAATGTTCTTTGTCCTTTGTATTTTTTCATGATCAATGTGCTCAAAACTATATCCATTTCATTAGTCTTATCAAAGTACAAACTGTTTTGTTGCTGGTCCTCTCCTTTATTTCCGATGTAGTAATTACTGTTCTTTTATTTGTATTTTTAAAGGTCTTTGGATTTCCTCTTGTTTACTTCTCTAGCTTATGAGTTGGACATCTAGCTAATTATTTTTATTTCATATATACATGTTTAAAGTTATACATTTCCTTCTAAATACCTCTTCGATTGCATTTTACAAGTTGTTATGAAGAATTCTCATAGTAATTTATTTCCAAATAGTTTCTAATTTCCATTCTTTGCTCCTTTTTCTAATTGCAATATGCTTATTTTCATGATCCTTTGAATTATTAAGAACAAAGTTTTTCAATTTACAAACATCAGATTATTTTGGCTAATATTTTATTATTGATTTCTAATTATAGTGCATTTTGTTCAAAGTCGCCAATAATTTGGCATTAGTTTGGATTTGTTTTATATAGCCTTGTAAGTATTCAAATTTTGTAAATGGTTGCGTAAATTTAACAAAAAGTTTTATCCACTAATTATTAGATGTTCTTTATTTATAAATATCCTTTTAATTCACATTTTTTATTTAAATTTTCTGTTGTTGTTGTTTAGTCACTAAGTCATATTTGACTTTTGCAATCTCATGTTTGTAGTCTGGCAGGCTCCTTAATTTTTGGTCTACATGTATGTACAAACATGCATACATGCGTATGCATAAGCTTACATCTGTTTTCTGGTTCTGTTTGCTGAAAGGGCCTAAAGCAATAATATCTTTGGAAACAAGGACACCTAGCCCTCAAATCTTGGTTTCTAAATGTCATTCTCCACTTGGAGGAATCAGAACTTGAAGAAATGGCTGATTCTAGGACAGACAGAGAATCACAATTTACTGGTGAAGCCCAAAAGAAGCAACCTCTATGGGAACTAGCCCTGAGTGGGGAAACCTGAACTTTAATTGACAAATTTCTGGAAGCTCAGTGTTGACAAGTCTAAGAAATAAAAACTCCAGGGAGACCAAGTCATTGATGGAGCCCCCACATTTCCATGAGTTTCACCTCCTGGAGCTCTGCAGTTTTCTCATGGTGCGTATAAGTGTTAGTCGCTCAGTCGTGTCCAACTCTTTGCAACCCCATGGTCTGTAGCCTGCCAGGCTCCTCTGTCCATGGGATTCTCCAGGCAAGAATACTGGAGTGTGTTGCCATTTCCTACTCCAGGGGATCTTTCTGACCCGAAATGTGTGAAGTTCACAATGAGCAATATAAGCTCACTAAAAGACAGACATAATTGTAGGAATACAAAATACTTGCCTTGCCCCATACCATACCACTATATTGCTGAAGGCCTGTTTACACAACTTCTTCAGCCAGTATCCATGATGTACGTGTTATAGGGAAGCAAGATAAAAAGGGTATACGGTTGACCCTTGAACAACATGGAGTTTAAGGGCACTGACCCTTCTTTAAGTCCATATAACTTTATAGTGGGCCCTCCCTATCTGCAGTGCTGTATCTGCAGATTCAACCAACTGTGGATTGTGCACTGTCCCCCTCACAGATGGCCTGGTAATTTCCTCCCCCAAATCCAAGGTTTTTAAATAGGTTAAAATTAACATTAAGAATATTTTAGATTATCTTAATATCTTAAATGATTATGATTTATAACATCAGAAATGGTTAAGCAAAAATTCAACTTTAGAAAATGTGTAGTTACATCTTTATATTCCCGGTTACATTTTTATTTTATTTATTTTTATAATCATTTCTGCCTTCTTTTCTAGAATCATGACGATGTTTAAAATGTAGTCTTAAGAATTCTGTTTCATGGCATTTGGCACTTAATTAAAATAAAATGCCTTATTAACTCAAAAGGAATGCTTGAAACAATGTCATGTGCCTAGTTTTAGATACAGATCACATGGGAGCTACTTTACATTGCAAAAAAAAAAAAATTAGTATAAAAGCTAGAAAATACTGATTTATGATCTCCCTAAAATGGGCAAACTAGCTGTGATTGTTCTGCTTCTGAGCTAAGACGTTAAATTGTAAAGAAGGCAAGGTGGTGTTGAGGTTTGTAGTGACAAACACTTTACAGTTGTTGCACCACAGTAGCTGCAAGGAGTCAGCCTCCTCTGACATCAGCAGCCTCCTCTTCCTAATGGCTGCAGTCTTCTTTAAGGATTTTTAAGGAGACTACAACTTTGAGGAGGGAAGGAACAGCAAACAAGTACAAGTATTTGAGAATAAATGTTCAACGTGTTCTTTTTCCAGTTAAGATAAAACACCAAAAAGATTGGTTTGGAAATTCTAGAAACTTCAATCCAGCCTGCCATCCCACAGTCTTTTAAATGTTATAAAGTAATGCTGTAAGTATTAACTAAGTAGCAGATTGCTACTTGTCTGACCCAAATAGGCTTTTGCTAGACCTTGGAAAATCTAAGTCTTCACAGCTATAGTTGGCTGAATTACAGTTCTAGAAAGTGAGATGTATGTGAAAGTCTGCTGAGTTGGGGTATGGAGTATTATCCTGGGAAAGCTTTTACTTTCTTGGGAAAAAAAGAAAAAGATGGCTGAAGCCATTCCTTTCCCTATATTCCTGCCTCTGACAACTAACTATGTAAAGGCTAAAACTGTTGCAGCCATCTTGCAATTGTGAGAGAAATGTTAAAAGAATCATAGACATTGGGCTCTACTTTTCTAGAGCTGTTGAATCAAGGATAACCAACTACCTTCAGGTTTATGTGACTAAACAGACCCTTCTTTAAGCCACTGCAGAATTTTTTTATTCGCAGCCATATGCATTCCTAACTGTACAGCTATTACAATGATACCTTTTAGAACTCTCTTACCCTGACAATTAGCTACTTTTCCTATACTGATATTACTATCTAGTCACCCTAACCGGAAAACTCAGTCATCCTTCACTTCTTATTTCCCCTCATCCTCTTAGTACCTGAATCTTATATATTGTATCTAGCTAGTTTTAAGTCCAACTCTGTTTCACTATCCTCACATTAGTTCAGACTCTCTCCACCTCCTGTCTGGATTATTTTTACAGCCTCCTAACTAGTAACCTCAGATTCAATCCAATATGCACCATGCTTCAGAATTATTTTTCTAAAATCTTATCAAGATATTCTCTTCCTGGGTACTTCCCTTCTGGTCCAGTGGTAAAGACTCCTTGCTACCAATGTGGGGTTGGGGTAGGGGGATTCCATCCCTTGTCAGGAACTAGGATCCCACATGCCAGCGCGGTGAGGCCAAAATAAATAAATAAAAATAAATAGATATTCGCCTTAAAAAAATTTTAAATGATTCTGTCTTCTAGAGGAGGAAACACAAACCCTTTTTTTGTTTCTGCCTTCTTGTTTAGGCTTTGCATCTCCAGGATCCAGCCTGGCACAGAGTAGGAACACAACTACCTGTTAAATGATTTGAATCTTAAGTATCAAAAACAGACATTTAGTCAGACTAAGCAGAGTGAGAGCATACTGAACAGTTAATAAAAGATGCTTTGAATTAGTTTCTAGATTCTGCCGTAATCCCAGACATACATATCTTGGTGTGTATTCAGTTGATTTAATCTGGCCTAAAGAAGCTCTTCAGTAACATGTGTGCATTTAGTTTATAATTGGTCACGTACATTCTCCAGATTGGGCTTGTGCCAAGAATGGAAGTTATGCAGGTAGGTGAAGTCTATGTGGGCATTTCTGACAGTTTTGTGATCTGTGAATAACTTCTATCAAACTAGAGAATAGATCTGTGACTTTCTGCTTGCTAGCAAGCCGTGCCAAGTTAACCACACCGGAGTGGGCCACAGCCTACGGCTGTTATAAAAGCCTCGCTTACTGAAGCTGAAGGCTCTCCTTTGGAGTTACTGGGGGGAGCTGGAAGCCGAGGCATTGCAGCACAAACTAGCTGAAGAGCCTTCCCTCCACACGCCAACGGTTCACTCCGCAGAACTGCAAGCTCTTTCAGGTGCTGCTTTGAGTTTTCCCTTGGCCTTGAGACCAGGACATGAAGTCTCTCTTGATGAGTACTGGAAAACCGAACGTGCTCTGGTAAGTGGAGATCGTGTTTTGGAGAGAAGGGGCCGAGGAGACAAAGCCCACTCAGCCTCCCAGCACCTCTCTTTCTTCCCTGGTCTGGTGTTGTCTAGTCCACCTTGTTCCCACTCCCGGACTCAGCCTGCAAATTTCTGTATTTCGAGAGGTGGAAAAAAATCAGTCTACGGCATAGAACTTGGTGCTTGGCTGTCCGCATTTCCCAGGACTGAGTTTCTCCGTGCTATCTTTTCACCAGGCTAGGCCTGAAGCCTCCCTTCTCCGCACCCCCTGGCGCCCCACAGCCGCGCTCCTTGGAGGGCGACCCCTCCGCCGCGCACGCGCCCTCCACGGACTCTCCGCTGACCTTCCCAGGGAAACCCCTTCAAAAGCATTTCCCCGTCACCTCGCGCCTTCCCCGCCCTTCCTGCTCTTTCCGCTTCCTCCACGCGCCTGCGCGGACCCAATTGTTTTGGCTTTCCGGTGGGATCTAGCAAAGGAAAAGGGCGGGCGGGGTTGTGGGGGTGGTCCCAAGAACCCGGGAAACTGCGAAACTGACGTTTGTGCTGTTAGGCGCGCGCCTAGGCGCGCGCGGCGGGAAAAGAAACCTGGAGAAGGCTAGGCTACGGTCCGCTGCCCGCGCGTCCCCGGGTTTCGAAAGGGGCCCGCCAAGAGGGCGAGAGCGCGCCGCAGGGGCGGGGTGGGAGCGGCAAGCCAGGCGTCTCGCGGCCCCGGGGCTGACGAGGCGGCGAGGGCGGGCGGTGCGGCTCCCGGGGGAGGAGTCTGGCGGTGGTCGGGCCCAGAGGAGCGTGCGGCGGCGCCCAAAGAGGACGCAGTTTTCCGCCCAGGACTGAGCGGCCGAGGGAGGGCGCGAGGGGAAACCGGAAGGAAGGGGAGGCGGCGGCGCCAGCCTTCCTCTTAGGGAGGCGGAGGCGAGACCCCGGCCCTAGCCGCCGCGGGAGGGCCACGCCCCCGCCGCCGCGCTCCTGGGGCCCAGCGTCTTCGGCGCCGCCGGCCGCACTGGATCGCAACCCTCAGGATTGAGGGACTCGGGTGAGCAGGCGTCGCCAGCCCCGGGCGGGGGACCCGGGGGCGACCTGTGGAGAGCTAGGGAAGAAGGGCTGCGGCTGGAAGGGGTTCGGCCCTTTGTGGCTCGGCGGGCAGGGGACGGCTGCGGCGGCATCTTTCAAACCGGAGACGTTTCCGCCGCGGGCGGGGGATGGGCGCGGGCGGCCGGCTCCTCTGTCCACACCCGGCGGCGGACCCGCTGCGGCCCGGCGTCCGGCCGGTGCTTGGGGCAGGGGCGGCTGAGCGAGTCGCTCGCGGGGGCGTTTCCGGCCGCGGGTCTCCCGGGCGGCGCCCTGGCCCCGGCTGGAGCCCGCATTGCCAAAATCAAGCTGTTTCCCTTGACTACTCGCGACGTGTTCGCGAGACGGTAGGCAGAAGGAGGGCAAGCCCTGCGTTTTTTCCTTGTCCGGTACTTCTTAAGTAACCAAGAGATGTCGAGATTAACAGAGGTCCCATTGTGGGTCTACTGATGATTTTAAAAAGAAAGCAGAAGCTGCCCTATGAAACGGAGAATTGTGTACGTATTTACTTTAGACTGAAATCTCTTTAAGTTATTTGAACTCGACCATCTTTCTCTCCCTGTGAATTAAGAAGCCGTGGAGTAGAATATCCCGATGTGGAGCGGTTATTTTGAGTTAACGGCTCTTTTATCCCCCCTGGTTTATTAATCAAAGCTCACTTTCTACCATCTCAAAGGGAGAATAATAGGTAACTCACAAATCTCTAGAGTTGTCCGATGCCACGGATGACCCCGTTAAGATGAAAATGGAAAAAGAATCGAAAATGTAAAATTACCTGTGAAAGCTTATATTTGTGTGAAATATCTAGCTAAAGTATCAGCGTTATAAAAACGTAGGGTACAGGACGTCACGTGTTGTTGATAACATGAATCTGTACGTCTGGCTCACTTAGCATTCAGGCATTTAGAAACACCCCTATCAGCAGTGTACTCTGACTACAGTTATTTTTTATCTTTTCTATTGAGACCACTAATCAACAAAGTGGAATTAACAGTGGTTCTCTTTTAAAGTAAGGTGGGTGGGTTGGTTGGTTTTGCTTCCCGCTGTGTTGTGTGAATTTTTGCTTTAGTTTGAGTCATATGAACTTCAAATCTCGAAATTGTGAGTGGCTTTAGTTAACCTTAGGTTAGGATTTTTTTCCTTTTTTTTTTTTTTTTCCTAAGAAGGACTTTTTCGGACCGAAAGTAAACTGAAAAGTCTAACCAGTCAATTGTTTTCCAGCCTTGATGATGTGGAATTTTGCTAATATTAAGTTTACTTCTTTACTTTGATCTTTTGTTGGTCTAGTGCTTATTGAAGCCCCTTTAGATTGGGCCCTGAAATTCTCAAGAGGTTGTTGTCCTCAGTAAACAGTACCAGGGCTATGGCATTCCTGTTGAGCTTGGTTTATAGTTCATGCTTTTCTACATGGTTCTTTTTTCTCTACAGACAGCTCTTTGTAGGAAGAGTTTTAAGTGCTATAACTCTTCTCTCCTATTTGCTCTCCTAAGCAGTACCGTAGAATCTGCTAGCTTTGGTTATTCACATGGCACTTAAGGAGGTGGTTGGGAATAGAGGTGTCAGTACTTCAGTCCACACTCCTCCACAGATTTTCTTTGTCCTAGTTAATGGAAATAATTAGCTATTTCATAACATGCAAACATTGAACACTGAATGTGTTTAAAGTGAATGGTAAATTTATAGAAATTTGAATGCAGTCTTTAAAAGGCAAAAGATTATTTGGTTTTCCCAAAGATTTTACTCATTTACTTATAAAAGAGTTGTTTTTCTTCTTGCTCATATTCCTAAGAGCAGGAAAAAGGATTGGTCCTGATGTCATAAAAAATATGAGTGAAAATACCAAAGTCCTTCATTATATCTTAGTCTTAATCATTTTCAGTTTTGTAGAGTTTGAATAGAGCAGGTTATGTTCAAATTACTCAGGGTATTAGAAATGATAGGTTGTTTTCAAGTAACTTTTTAAATATGTGAAGCTTACTCCCTGTTCGCTTGCCAGGATTTTTCAGCACTTAGATTCTTCTGTGTGGGAAGGAGGGATTATAGTAGGAGACTCGAGAAAATGTAATCATTTAATGAGAGATACTTTTTCAATTCTTCCCCCCCCTTTTTTTTTTCCTTCAGCTCCACTCCCTCCTGTACTTCTGACAAGTGGTAACATGTAAATAGGTTCCATGGTTGGCAGGGGATTCTAGGTATTCCTCAGTTTACCCTTCTATTTTTTTAAGAAACTGAGAAACTTAAGTAGCCATAATTGTAAGTGAGTGTGCCCTTAATGACCTCATGAATATATTTAATATCTGGGAAATAGTTTTGTTATTGTGATTGAAAAAAATCACTGATTTGGTGAAAATTGAAATCTATTGAAAAAGTTAAGGTCAGTTTTACTTTAGTCTATATTTCTTCAGCTTTCTTAAGTCTGTGCAGAGCTGAGAGGAAAAAAGAAAAGTGATAACCAAAATAAAAGGGCATACTACAAGTCATAATTATTCTATCACAAATGGTGTTTCCTTTATGTTCTTGTTTAATTTTTTAAAAGTGAAATAACTTACTGATCATCATGTAGAACAGAAGCCTATTCTTGTGACCTGAATTTACTTAGGATATTGAGCATAATTAACTTGATGGAGTCAGATAGTCTTTTCACACTCGTTGGAAAAGGGGTCAAGAAGGAGTAGACCTAGGTTCTGAACTTGATCAGAGTAGAGGAAGCTGTACTGAAATTTCTCAAACTCATACATTCTTTAAAAGTCAGGGTGTTTGTTTTTTAATTGATGTTTGTCGCAATTCCAGAAAATTCTGTTTGTGTAATGGTTGACAATCAATCTGAAGATGAAGTGGTTTTCCAAACATTCCCAACTGTCAGAGTTGTGTTGATAACTTGAAAGCAAACTACTTCTAGCACCAATAGTCCTCCCTGAAGGAGAAACCTATCTTTTCACTGAAATGAAGAAAGGCTTGTTCTATGACTGGTGCCTTCCTGGCTATCACTTAGTTTTTTTGCACAGGCATCAGCCTTCTCAAGGTTAGTCTTTGTTGTACTAGTTTGTTTCATGATTTGTACCATCAAAAATACTCCCTAAAATCTTTGAATAAATTTCTCTTATCTAAAATGCTACTCACCAAGGCAAAAAGAGAACTGTGTTTGAGTGTTGAAACCTGGTAATTGGGACTCAGACCTGTGTAGGTATGAAGGTTCAGAAGGTGCGAAGGTACTACAAAAAGCTTGACCAGTAAGTGAGTGTTAAGTAAAATAATTACAAATTATTCTTTTTTGCACAGAGTAGTATTTCTGTGTGTCAGGCACTGCTCCAGACTCTCCATAGAGCTCATTTAATCCTTAATCCAGTTGAGAAGAATTCTATTTTTATCCCGCATTTTACAGATGAGCATACTACAGCACAAAAAAGAAATAACTTAGGAAAGGTCACACAACTAGTAAGTTGCAGAGTTGGGATTTCAACCCAAGTAATTTGGCTCCACAGTCCATGCTCTAATTTTTTGGCAATACTTGACATTAGAATAGCCTTGGATTTTTTCTGACAAGTTTAGATCTGCTATATTGACATTTGTAGCACTGGAAGTTAGAGCATCACCTAAGTTAATAATACACAACTTGAAAGTCTGCATACAGGTGGTGTGACCTGTAGTCCACCGCTCTTCCTCTTTATCACTGTTTCATCATTACTGTGTAGTTTTTGTGCAGTCGTTGTTTGCAACCTCCTCCCTTTTTTCACCTGGAAAAGGAAGTGGCAGCCCAGTCCAGTATTCTAGCCTGGAAAATCCCATGGACAAGAGCCTGGCAGGCTACAATCTATAGGGTCTCAAAAGAGGAGAACACAACCTAGCTACTGAACAACAACCCTATCTTTTTATCCTTCCTGGTTTCACATGTACAGCTCGGTTAATTGCTGATCAGTCTCATTTTCACATTCAGTAGTTTTTCAATCCTTTATTCTTTATCTTCCAGATCTTGTCTGTATAACATTGGAGAACTTCTTTTGTATCTGTTTATGTTTCTGTAGCTATTCTGTGGAAAGGTACTATAAATGACACACTTGTGGGAATGAAAACTAGATTTCAAAGTGAAGTTAGATATATTTGCTTCCCCTACAAAATTTATAGTCACATTGATTAAAGGGAGGAAAACAAGTATTGAAACAACTTTCTGTAAGAGGTATTTCAGATTTTTAAGTAGAATTGTGTGTATTGCTGTGGATTGTTGACTGATTTAATCCTGATGACCATTTAATAACAATGCTCTGAAACTCTTGTGTGGCAAAATTCACTCAGTAGAACCTTGGAGACTTGGGTAGCCTACAGAAAATGTTAGAATCCAAGTTTTTGGTTTTTTTTCTCTCAGTTGTAATTCTACTCTTATAGGAAGCTTTTAGATTAAAACATAACTTGGTCTTTGTTCTCTACTTAACTTGCAGAAAGTTGGTAAAAAGAAGAAAGGATATCATCCTGTATATAGCATTCTAACCTTATTCATTGCTATTATCCACTGGTATCAAATAGATCAATCAAAAATACTGAATATAGCCAAGAACTTAGAAAAAGAAATAAGAATATGCATACTTTTAATGCCAGAGTACATTTTACTTTGTTAGATTCTGAATGTCGTTACACTGTGTTTGTATGACTCCCATTTAATGCTTTTTCTAGTTGGCTTTTCTCACTGTGAAATATGTCCTGACAAGTACCTTTAAATTACAGGACCTTTCTATTCATCTTAAGGTACCTGATACCTGGAAATGTGGCAACTAATAGTGGTTTCCTAGTCTTTGGCCATCAGTTCATCTGCTGAATCCACGTGTTCATTGAATGTCTTTACACACAATTGTTTTGTACACATCTTGTGTTTTTCAAATATATATAAATAAGTTGTGCCTACTAAGTCCCTTCACTTGTGTCCAACTCTTTGCTACCTTTGGTACTATAACCTGCCAGACTCCTCTGTCCATGGGATTCTCCAGGCAGGAATACTGGAGTGGGTTGCCATTTCCTTCTCCAGAAATGATGTAGTTGATTTTTTTAAAAAAGAAAGAAATTCAAGTGTTTTTGACTCTAAAATAGTTTTTTTTTCTCATTGTGGGTTTCTTTCAGCAGATTAGAAAAGTCCTTTTTTTCTAACCTAAATAAAGGATACTCACTGGATTTTTTTAAAGTGTTTGAAAAGTTGATTGAACCCATAGTAAATAGGGAAAGTGGTTGTGTGACTAGGTAAGAGACGTTAAAATATTTCAGTTGAAAGGTGGACTATAGACAGATTAAGAATTATATTTAACTCAACTTTCAAGTGTTTAAGGTTTGTGCTTTTTCCTTGTTTTTATGACTTGAAGGGGAAACATTCTTCTGGGAAAAATAATCTTGAAGTGTGTATTTTTGTTACCACCTTTTAAAAAAATTCTTAATATTTGATCAAGAAGCAGCCTAAAACAGAGATTGGTACATTTAGCCTGTAGTCCTTTTTTGTAGAGAACATTTTGTTGAAACAATCATGTCCGTTCCTTTATATGTTGACTTTCGCTGTTTTCAGACTGCAACAGCTTTAGCATTTGGGACAAAGACTGTGCTTACAAATCCTAAAATATTTTGTTTTTATGATGAGAAAAGAGAGTAGTATACCTTTGAAAGTTTGAGTTTTTTAATTAAATTATCATTGCATATATTAACAAAATGTAGAAGGTTTAAATAAGTCTTCAATAAATGTTTCTTTCCTCTGCAGTGTGAACCACTGTTAACAGTGGGACAAATCCCAGCTGCCTTCTTTGCTCATTGCACTTGTGCTACAGTTGTTCTTATGGTAAAGAATAAAATTTCTTGTATTACTTCTCTATCAAAAGTTTAGAAATGAAAGATCATGACGGCTAGATTTTATTCTTTTGCCTGCCTGTAGATTTGAATTTGTCTAGAATAAAGACACTCTTTTTAAATGATAGACATGTTTTGGCTGTAGTAAGAGTAAATGCACTTGGTGTCCTGGAGCTCTCGTGGTTGGCAACTCTCAGTCTGAGTACTTACAGTACAATGACCAGCACTTAGTAAATACTCAAAAAACATTTGTGGAGTTAAATTTAAGTAGCCATTAATTTATGATCAAAAATTAAGTAAACAGTTTCATTGATACCTGGGAATTAAGGGCAAATTTGTAAATGTGTCCAATCTTTGGTTATTAAGTAGTATAGTTCAGACTTTGTGAAATGTTTCAGAGCATGTAGTATATTGATTTTAGGGGCCTTTTGAAGGTTATTGGTTGGCCATCTTAAACTTTGCCATTTTTTACATTTTTAGTTAATACATTTTGAACTCTTACGTTCCCAGAAAAGCAACACTTAACTTTATTTTGAATTGTACTAGATACTGATCTGGGTGAATTATTAAATTTATATGATGTCTGAATGACTTCTGCTGCCTATTTTAATGTTGAGATATCTTAAATAAAAATTGTTAGGAAGACAGTGTACCCTAGATTTCAAAGGGAGGGGTGGAAATAGGGGGCGTATAAAGCAGTGACAATAAGATTGTATAAAGTTGGCTCACTGTGTAATTTTCTAAAAGCAGACTAGTATTGTTTTAATACAGTATCATGAATATGATAAAAAGAAATCAAATCTAATAAAATGGAGACATACATAAATGGGGCTCAGAAAAGGAACTGCAAAAAAGTCAGGTTCAGAGAGTATGAAGTCTTAGAGAAATAACCAGAATGAACCTGTACAGCTACCCTGCAAGGAATTCTGGAGTGTAGAGTGTCGTCTAAATCCATCCTGGCTTTGGCCAGCAGCTCCTGTCACCTGGTTTAAACATGGATGGGGACAATTTGGGGTCCTGCAGCTGGGGTTAGGAATTTTAGCCTATCAATATATACATTTCTGTCAGATAAATTTTTAGAGGCGGAATTGAAAGATTGAGATAGTAAGCATTTACAGTGCCAAATATTACGTCTTCTGTAATACTTCCTTTGCAATTCTGAAATTCAAAAAGCTCTTAAAGTCAAGTTTTAAAAAATTTGGTTTTGTAAAACTTGATCTGAAGTAATGAGATTCTATATAGTATTATTTTTCATACTATTCATATTTCCCTCAGTGAAAATAGGATGTTCAGTTACGGAGTTCTGTCCTAGACTGCTTGTAGTACATGATATATGTACCACATTAGTTTTATAAGATTTGAGAAATCCTAAATTCCAGAACATAGCTGGCTCTTAAGAGTTTTGATTAAGGGCTTGGAGGTATGTATCAACTTACACTCCTGTGTAAAAATGCTCATTTCTAACACCCTCACTAACACTGGGCCTTGCTGCATTATTAATATATGAAAATAGCCAGTGATTTTAGGTATTATTAGCCTTAGAGGTTATGCAATAAACTTAGATTTATAGGATAACTTTCAGATCTGGAAGAGCAAAGTCATTACCTTAAATGACCCAAAGTCTCTGGCTTTGCACCTGTTTTAGTTACTCCCTTATACTTTACTTGGCTGGAAATTTGACAGTCTACATCAGGTTAGCAGTTTATGTAATAGTATAGCTTGGCCCGAAGTACAGTGTGACCTCTTTGAGAGATGGATGATATTTTTGTGAGAAAAAGTAGTAGTAGTTCCAAATGATGGTCAAATAGTTTTCATGTCAACAGCACTTGACTTTCTGATTATGGAACTAAGAATCATCTAATTAGGAAACAGGTGATAGTTTTTTTTTAACTATTATTAGTACTCTATATTATACATTCTTTTTCCTTATTTGTAATTCATTTCCCATATGTTGCTGCTGCTGCTGCTAAGTCGCTTCAGTCGTATCCGACTCTGTGAGATCCCATAGACGGCAGCCCACCAGGCTCCCCTGTCCCTGGGATTCTCCAGGCGAGAACACTGGAGTGGGTTGCCATTTACTTCTGCAAGGCATGGAAGTGAAAAGTGAAAGTGAAGTCACTCAGTCGTGTCCGACTCTTCACAACCCCATGCACTGCAGCCTACCAGGCTCCTCCGCCCATGGGATTTTCCAGGGAAGAGTACTGGAGTGGGGTGCCATTGCCTTCTTCTGCCATACGTTACAAATACTTATTTCCAAATAATATTTTAAAATTAAACTTTAATGCAGCTGGAATTTCTTTGATGAATGGTATTAGATTTTGTTTTTTCCTCCTGGGGGTGTCCAGTGTTATTTGTTGGAATGACCCAGTCTTCTAATTTGAAGACTTCTTTATCATATCTAATACCTTTTCTTATAACTTGAGTGTATTATATTTACTTATTTTTATTTACTTGCCTTTATTATAGAACTGTTAATATATTTTAATATTTGATAAGTCATGAGGAAGAACTTGCCTCCCTTTCACTCAGATATCTTGGCAGTTTTGGGGAATTCTTCCAGATTAATTGTCTAAAAATTGGACTTGAATCTTCTGAAAATTTTAAATTTACACATTTTGAGAACATTCATATTTGTATAATATGAAGTCTTCATGTAGTAATACATTTCTGTATTTTGTCATACTGTATGTTTTTGTTTTTAAAGAACTTTGTAAGTGTATGCATATTGATGTGTTCTTTCTGAAATGTTTAAATTTTTTATAGAAGTCAAAAAGATAAAACTACAAATAAACTTTTAAAGTATTCTTTTCCTCATGTTTTATTTTTATGGTAATGTCTAAAGTTGAATTACAAAAAAATGTAATTCATATGTAAGTCTGTTTAAATATTGTATTCTAAAAATGTACTGGCCTAGATACTCTGACTGATGTATTTTTTTTTTTTTTTTAGTTACTCCAGAGGATCCACCAAACATAGGATGTTGCCACAAAATCTACCTCGTGTGTTACTCTCTTTTGAGATGAACAGCAGTTGCAAATTTGAGCAAGATGTGTGCAGACTGTGTTGAAAAACTCTGAAGAACCTAATTAACACAGGATGACCTAATAGTAATTCTAAGCCTATAGCAAGATACTCTTCATTAGTGAGTGTGTCAGTCTTGGTTCTGAATGCTGCAGATAACAGCAAGCAGAGTTTCTCCTTTCTTTATTTCTGAAGCATTCACTTGACCTTCCATCAGTAAGACTGACTTTATTCTAATCTGTTCCTGGAGATATTAATGGAATACAGTCATGTCCACTCAAGAGGAGAAGCAGATCAATACTGAATATGCTGTGTCCTTGTTGGAGCAGTTGAAATTGTTTTATGAACAGCAGTTGTTTACTGACATAGTGTTAATTGTTGAGGGCACTGAATTCCCTTGTCATAAGATGGTTCTTGCAACATGCAGCTCTTATTTTAGGTAAGTACTTTTAATCTTGGTTAGTTTGTAATTTCAAGTGCAGAATGTTAGCTTGTTTTAATCTTTTGATAGAAATTATTTTAAACACTATTTAGAATTTAAAAAATTAGATGTCTTAATGTTTTGCCTAAATTTTCTATTTGGGTGATAAAGTGTTTGCCAGTCACCTCCTTGTGTATGTAAATAAGGGACAGGCAAGGGAAGGTTTTATAAAGATTAAATACAAGAAATTTGAAATTAAGGTTAAGTTTAATGATGCGGAAGCAAAAAGGTTCAGAATACAGTACTGTTTTTTTCATTGAAAGAGAAAGGAAAATGAATGGTGTAATTTTCACTTACTCATAAGATTTTAAAATATTAAATTTAGAAAATGGTCTTTGTTTATGAATTTAAGAGTTACCGTATACTTGATAATAACTTCTAGACGATAATTGGTAGTGTTTAGATGTGTTAAGAACTTTGATTTCCTTTGAAAAAATGAATTTTTTGCTCATTGTTGGTTACTTTTATCATTTGTGATATCTTTTTAGCCTTACCAGACTCCTTCCCAGATTGAAATAGTTAATAACTGATAATGTTGTTCTCTGTGCCTCAGAATTTAGAAGTTGATTTAATTGTTTGCTAATTATAAATAAAACTTTACATTTATGACCTTTTACAATTTTTAATCTTTTTAAGGTAGGTTTTCCTTTGTTATGTATTTCATGGGAGAAATAGAATTAAGGCATAGAAATTCCTGTTTGGTCACTGCCCTTAGGTTGAATTTTTACGTAATATTTGAAGAGGACAGAGTGAGTAAAGATGAATTAAATGTGGACTGGTATATTCGTACAGCAAATCTTAGCTGGCTTAAGTGGCTATCATCAATGAAACTTACTTTATGCTGCTTTTTAGTGGCAGCTATGGACAGGACAGTATAATCTTAACTTTTCAAAGCTAACATAGAGGAAGGTGTAGAAACTTCACGTTCCCCAGTATAACACATCTCATGATGATTAAAGAAGCTTAGACCCAGATTGCCTTGTCAGTTGCTTTGCTCTTCCTGCTGTTTTTTCAGGTTTAACTGTGGATATTTCATAGTTTCAGACATTAAAACTATTTTTATCTTAGAAAACTTAGCATATTTGCAAACAGTGATTCTAGAAAACCTAATGGACCCAGAAAGGATCCTTAGAATCCTCTGGTGTTTCTACAGATAGAGATTCTTGGATTTCAAACCCAGAAGTTAACGATTCTTCTGGATCTAACTCAGTGGGTCCAAGTTAGAGTTTGAGGATTTGTATATTTTAAGAGCTTCCCAGATGATTGTGATTGTCAGGATTGTTTTTGTTTTTTCATTTCCATTGGCTTAGTAGATAGTGTCAGGAATTCAGAGTTACAGATTCAGTCAAACCTAGGTCCATTAGTTCTCCCTTTTTAATGGCTGTTAATTATGAATTGATTATTCTTTATTGGAAAGCTTTATGACTTGTGGATTTCCAGATTGGTATTTGTAATCATAGAATCTTTTGTGGTTATTACCCTAGTAGTTGTCTTGTTTAACTTTTAAACCTATGCAGAAATTCTATTTGCTTGTCATCTTTATCAGGAAAGTAACACATGCGATTACGGGTTAGGTGTCTTACCTTTTTTCCTCCCTTGTTAACTTTATTTTTTATTGTATAGATAACACGCTGTTCTCTAAATTCTCTAGCCATGAGGTTATTCTTTTATCTTTTAACTAATTGGGTTGGAATTGGCTTCCTGGAAGACGAAATAAAAAGTTTAAATACATCATTAGTATCAAAATTTTAAAAGCAACACAATCTCTTTAAGGCTGCTATTACTTTCACTAGTTAGTTCCCTTCTTTAGCTTTGGTGTTCTAAAAGAATATATTCTCCCTAAAGCAAATCAGATAATAGGGATTTGAAGTAACAGTAGAAAGAATAGTTCTGCCCATGTTTGGGATTAAATCCATCCGTCTTTACAATACTGTGTCTGGGCCAGTTTCATAATCCACAAGACCAAACACGTGTATTAATTTTTCCTCCTATATATATCTTTTCTCTGGACTGGATAGATAATTATTATATATTCCCACAATAATAACTTGATCTTTTCCCAGGTTTCTTCAACTGGATTCTGTTTTCAACTTTGTAGATTTCAGTATCCTTACATATGTTGCCATCAATTTAACCATTAGAAATTTACTGTGAGAAATTTTGTCCTTTGAACTAGGTACATTCTTTTGCAGTTTACCAGTACCATTCCACCAAGAATCAAAAAAAACCTCTAAAATCCTAAGAACCTCTGAAGTAATAGTTTCTACTTCTTAGTAACATAGATAGTAGAACCCAAGTGAAAGGGATTACTTGAGAATTACTCAGCACCTCTCTCACCATGGTAATTCAGCCTGCTATAATATGCAATTCAGCATTTATTCTTTCTTTGAAAAGCCTGTTTCAGATTTTTATGATCAAGTTGGCTAAGCTTCCCCTAGTGTCTTTCGACTTTGGGAAGCATAAATCCTTCACAGAAGTCCACTATTCTGGTGTCTTAAACTATAGCCTGGAATAACCTGTCTCAGTGTCATCTGTATAGTCAGCTGTTCTCTTGCCCTACTTCCTCTTCCAAAGTTAACTACCTTCCATTGGAACAGAGAAAAAGCACATGACCCCTAAATCTTCCATTTTTACTCAGATCTCTCGTAATTTTTCAGGTTGCTTTTGGTCATCTCCCATGTGAGAGAAGAGACTTGTGAAATAAGTGACACCAGCTGTCTTAGGTGTTTTTATTAGGGTTTTCTTGTTAAATCTCGGATACTTTTCGAGAATAATTCCTGTTCTCCTTTACTTTGATTAGGTTTATGGCCATTCTGTATTCTTTGGGAGGCAGTTTTCAAACACCCTGATTGATGTTTTTGCCACTTTTCCATTCCCTAACTGCTTCAAGTTAGTTGCTGTTCTTACTGCTCTTTGTGAGCTACACCAGAAATCACCAGTGCTTTCCTAATTGCGTTTGCTATGTTTGTTACCCTTGACGCTCCAGTTTTTGTCACCCTGCTTCTCTTGCCCAGAGTAGCATTATACTGACTGGCTTGTTCTTATTTCTCTGATGAATGTTTCTCAACCTTTTGTCATTCTTACTTTTTCTTCTAATAGAACTCTACCTCAGGTTGGTCATTGGGAATCTGGGTGGGTTTTTCTCTTAGTTTTTTAGTCTCTCTCATGTAACTTACTTGGCTTTAACACATGACATTTTGTAGATAATTCACAGTCTATTGCATTAATGCCTGACTTTCTTCATAGTTTCAGTAATATTAAATACTTGATTGGTTATTGTATTATTTCTATTTGACTCAGCTGCCCACACCTTCAATTAAACATATCTAAAATTTAACTCACCTTTTTTCCTCCATCTTACAATTTTCCTCTCAATGGTTAACAGTATTTTTTTTCAGGCATTTACTTGAAAATAAAGAGCTAGCTTTGATTCTTTTCCTATCTAAGAAAGAAGCAGCAAAGAACAAGATGGTTAGCGTCACCCACTCAATGAACATGAATTGGAGCAAATTCTGATAGTTGAGGACAGAGGAGCCTGGCATGCGCAGTCCACAGGGTTGCAAAGAGTCAGACACAACTTAGCAACTAAAAAACAACAATCTACTTCCTATTCTTATTGCTAGTGTTCAGAAAATCACCTGATCTTGTTGGGTTTTTTGTAAAAGCTTTTGTATCCATTTCTGCCATCCTCGGGTGGTTCTTATTTCTAACATAGATTATTGCAGTAGCCTAAAAAAAGCAGTTTTCTGGCCTCCAGCCTTTGGCACTTGAGGTCTGTCAGTACGGAGTATTCATTCTAGAATATGTTTTATTGTGCTAGTGAATCCATGCTCAGAACCCTTCAGCATTCTTCATTATGTAGAAGGAAGTTCAGTAAAAAGTTTTGGCTCTGCTGTTGGGCTTGTGGATCTTACCCCCGATGCAGGATTGAACCCAGGCCCAGGCAGTGAAAGCACTGGGTCCTAACCACTGAACCGCCAGGGAATTCCCTCTTGGGTCTCATTTTAAAAGCCTTCTGTGATCTAAATGCCTGAACCTCTTAGGTTCAGCAGTCTCCCCCCCCCAAAAAAGTACTTATATTCTCCCCTGACTCACTACTTCATCCACTTTAAAGCGTTTCTAATCTTGTCCTTGAGGTGCCCAGGCTAGTTGTTGTGATACTACACTTGAGATCACTATAGGCTTTTCTATACATACAGTAATAATACTCTTTGCATTTTTTTTCTCTCTCCCCTATATGTGGACATTTAGTTTGTATTCATAACATAATTGCCTTTACAGCATATTTTCCTGCATGTAAAATATTTTTAGGAAACTGTCCTGCATATTTTTAGGAAATCATTTGAATAAATTGAAATTTTAACAGCTTTGTTGAAAGCTAATTTACATACAATTAAGTATTTAAGTATATTTAAAGAGCTCTGCAACCATCTCTACAATCTAGTTTGAAATGTTTCCATCACTTTATGCCCACTTATAGTCTCAGTCACTCACCTTTCTTACCCATGGCCCGAGGTAACTACTAATCTCCCTTCTGCCTCTGTATATTTGCTTTTGGGGGATATTTCATATAAATGGAATCATATAGTATGTGGTCTTTTGTATCTGCCTTTCACTGACCATAATGATTTTAAGGTTTGTCTGTGTACGTATTAAAGAGTTTGTTTTATTGCTAAGTTGCATTGTGTGAATATAAGGAATGAATTAATTTTGATATTATCATTCAGAATGGCATAGTGGAATAGTTTGGTATAGCTTTGGCACTGGATTATACTTTTCTGTTGCCTCCCTCAAAAGTTTTTCCCTGTAAGTTGTCCATCAGCAAATACCCTAAATAAAATTCTGTGTGGTCTAGTTTTGGTGTTTCTTTTAGCTCTACTTTTGTCTCTCCCTCCCACCCTTCCTGTAGGGCCATGTTCATGAGTGGACTAAGTGAAAGCAAACAGACACACATACATCTGAGGAATGTGGACTCAGCCACCTTACAGATAATAATAACCTATACATACACGGGTAACTTGGCAATAAGTGACAGCACTGTAGAACAGCTTTATGAGACAGCGTGCTTCCTGCAGGTAAGCAGTTTTTTCTCTCAGTTGTATGTGTTAACTGTGGTTTATTTTTCTTAAGAAACATTGTTTCATCAGTGATGTATTATAGCTATGTAATTTTATTGCAGATTTTAGAATGTAAAGTTTTTCTTCTCTTTTTAAAATGTGTAAAAGAAAAACAATAGAATTTGATCATCTAGTAAACTTAGTTTTATGGTGGGAACCTTACTGAAAAGATAAGTGAAAATTTCATATTAGTTTCATATTCTGCCTAGTATACCGCAGAATTTAGATCTTAAGTAAAAAAGCTTTTAACAGTGTTACTAAATTTAAATGCTTTGGTGTTTTGGCTAAAAGCTTAGATATGCTAATTTTTGATGGTATTACTTTTCATGGAAAATGTCAAGATTCTTAACAGAAGTTATCAAACAAATATTTGTAATAGCATGAGAACACACTGAGCTATTAAAGAATTAAACTAAAAGAAAAAGTGACGATATATTTACATATGATAAACTATTTCACTCTCTCACTCTTTGTTTCCCCTTCAACATTTTTATTTATTTTTGGCCATGCCATGTGGCTTGTGGAATCTTAGTTCCTGAACCAGGGTTGGAACCCATGCTCCTTGCAGTGGAAGCAGAGTCTTAACCACTGGACCAACAGGGACTTCCACCCTTCAACGTTTCTTTTAAATTTTAAGAGGCATATAAAAATATTTTCCAGGACTTCTGGTGGTCCATTGGTTAAGAATTCACACTTCCACTGCGGGGGACATAGGTTTGATCCCTGGCCGGGAAACTAAGATCCCACATGCTGTATGGTGTGGCTAAATAAATAAATACATTTTTCTCATTTCTTTTCCTATTTGGAATAATTCTTTGTATTTTCAGAAATAAGTTTCTCCAAAGGGAGAATCATCAAACTGAAGGTTAAATTTCGGTAGCATAGTTCATGATACCTAGAGGGTACTAGATAAATGCGTGCTGAATAAACATCAGTGACATTGGTTGAGCACCAGTTTAAGTAGCTTTCCTCCTTTTTAGTTTGTACTCTTCTCCCCGCCCCCCAGTTGTGCAGTGTCCTTGTGTACCTGTAATTCTGGGGAAACTGAAGCCCATGGTAGCTTCCTGGTGCTTTACAATGGAAGACATTGATATCCTGAATCCAAACCTAAAAGGGAGAAATGCCTACTGTAATGATTTAATTTATTTATTATTATTATATTAATCATTTAATTTAAATGATTTCATTACTTTTTTAAAAGCCAAGAACTAAAAGCAGGTATTTTTACAATTGCTAAATAATTAATTTTAAGAAATTTGGATTTCAGAACACTGTTACTGTAAATAGTGACAGCTTTCCTTTTTTTTTTTTAAATCATGTTAATGAAACCCTTAGGCATATGGTTACCCAAATGCAAACCCAGACTCTGCCTCCTCTAGGACTAAGGTTGCCCTGGCAAGTCTGGGATGGGGCATTTTATGACTGTCAACATGGCTTTCACTATTAACTGCATGAAATGTTTTTATATGCCAGATACTGTACTGATGCTATATATCAGTTCTCATTTAATCCTAAAATAATCACTTAAAGGATTTCCTCATTTTATGCAGGAGAAAGCTGAGGCTTAGAGAAGAAAGCTACTTGTCTGATATTATACAAGTGTTGACTGGCCTATCCAAGTTTTGAAGCCAAACAACCTGACTTCTTATCACAAACTGTTTCTAGTTAATCACTGTGATCTGGAATAAATATAGGAGGTAGCACTTGTAACTCAACTGAGATCTGTTTTGTCTTGAGAAAAATCTAGGAAACTTTGAGTGGCTAAGATGGGTTGTTAAATTTAGATTATAACTGCACTATTTTCTTTTGATTGGTTATCCTAGTGCTCCAGGTAAGAAAGGCAAATAACTATCGTTAGGCATTGTGTATATCTGCTTTTTTATGAATATCTTATACACGTTGACAAAACCAGATTCTCACTTCTCAACAATAATCATTTCCTGTACTGATTTATATTGTTCTTACTTGGTTTTCTCAGTTACATATTTTTTAAAGCCTAAAAGTATTTAACTTATGCATGAATTTCCTTACCTTTAGACTGTTTAGGTTTTTAAGAGTCATTTATTGGGGGTCTTGTTTTTGTGCAGCATGTGGGATATGGGATTTTAGTTCCCTGACCAGGGATCGAACCCGCACCCCCTGCAGTGGTAGCTCAGGGTCTTAAACACTGGGGAAGTCCCCAAGAGCCTATCTGATGTTATACTACTGACTCCTAAATAGGGCAGTTAAGTAGGCCACTAGACAGGAAGAAAAATGCAAAACAATACATTGTGAAAGTTGCTCAGTCGTATCTGACTCTTTGTGACCCCATGGACTGAAGCCTGCCAGGCTCCACTGTCCATGGAATTCTCCAGGCCAGAATACTGGAGTGGGTAGCCATTCCCTTCTCCAACCAAGAGATCGAACCCAGGTCTCCCGCATTGCAGACGAATTCTTTACCATCTGAGCCACCAGGAAACCCCCTGCACAGTCTTCTAGTTTTTTATTACGGGAAGACACTCTCTCTTAGCCCACAAGTGTACCTAAAAATAAAACTACAGTATAAAGATTTGATTAATATACTTGTGTGTTACATAGCAAATGTCTGGCTTGCCTTTATCAGCCTTGTTTTTCCCCCATTTTTAGGTAGAAGATGTGTTACAACGTTGTCGAGAATATTTAATTAAAAAAATAAATGCAGAGAATTGTGTGCGATTGTTGAGTTTTGCTGATCTGTTCAGCTGTGAGGAATTAAAACAAAGTGCTAAAAGGATGGTGGAGCACAAGTTCACGGCTGTGTATCATCAGGAAGCTTTCATGCAGCTGTCACATGATCTACTGATAGACATTCTCAGTAGTGACAATTTAAATGTAGAAAAGGAGGAGACAGTTCGTGAAGCTGCTATGCTATGGCTGGAGTACAACACAGAATCACGATCGCAGTATTTGTCTTCAGTTCTTAGCCAAATCAGAATTGATGCACTTTCAGAAGTAACACAGAGAGCTTGGTTTCAAGGTCTGCCACCCAATGATAAGTCAGTAGTTGTTCAAGGTCTGTATAAGTCCATGCCCAAGTTTTTCAAACCAAGACTTGGAATGACTAAAGAGGAGATGATGATTTTCATTGAAGCATCTTCAGAAAATCCTTGTAGTCTTTACTCTTCAGTCTGTTACAGCCCCCAAGCAGAAAAAGTTTACAAGCTGTGCAGCCCACCAGCTGATTTACATAAGGTTGGGACCGTTGTAACACCTGATAATGACATCTATATAGCAGGTGGTCAAGTTCCTCTGAAAAACACAAAAACAAATCACAGTAAAACAAGCAAACTTCAGACTGCCTTTAGAACTGTGAATTGCTTTTATTGGTTTGATGCACAGCAAAATACCTGGTTTCCAAAGACCCCAATGCTTTTTGTCCGCGTAAAGCCATCTTTGGTTTGCTGTGAAGGCTATATCTATGCAATCGGAGGAGATAGTGTGGGTGGAGAACTTAATCGGAGGACTGTAGAAAGATACGACACTGAGAAGGATGAATGGACAATGGTAAGCCCTTTGCCTTGTGCTTGGCAGTGGAGTGCAGCAGTTGTAGTTCATGACTGCATTTATGTGATGACCCTGAACCTCATGTATTGTTATTTTCCAAGGTCTGATTCATGGGTAGAAATGGCCATGAGACAGACGAGCAGGTCTTTTGCTTCAGCTGCAGCTTTTGGTGATAAAATTTTCTATATCGGAGGGTTGCACATTGCTACTAATTCTGGCATAAGACTCCCCTCTGGCACTGTAGATGGGTCTTCAGTAACTGTGGAAGTCTATGATGTGAATAAAAATGAGTGGAAAATGGCAGCCAACATCCCTGCTAAGAGGTACTCAGATCCCTGTGTGAGAGCTGTTGTAATCTCAAATTCTCTGTGTGTGTTTATGCGAGAAACCCACTTAAATGAGAGAGCTAAATACGTCACTTACCAATACGATCTGGAACTCGACCGGTGGTCTCTGCGGCAACATATATCTGAACGTGTACTCTGGGACCTAGGGAGAGATTTTCGATGCACTGTGGGGAAACTGTATCCATCCTGCCTTGAAGAATCTCCATGGAAACCACCAACTTACCTTTTTTCACCGGATGGAACAGAGGAGTTTGAAATGGATGGAGAGATGGTTGCACTACCGCCTGTATAGTCAGGAGTTCAGGGAGTGCACGCTTCGTCTGTTTGCTTTTGTCATTTTCTTTGCTTAATGAGAGACTATGAAAGGACTGAATATGAGTACATAAAAAAATCTATCTTTGATAAATTTTATTTTTATGCCCTACTTAATATTTGCATCAGTATAATATATATCAGTGAGTCTTAAAGATATGCTTCCATAATATGAAATAGATTATCCAATAATTGAGAAACTTTTATGTGTATCATGAGCATAACAATCTGGATTATCTAACATTGTTAGCCCTGTGTATGTACAGTTCCAAAAGTTCACTTATTAAAGTAGTTTCCTGTTCCTAGTGTGGTATATCGCAAATTGTGCTGAGGTTATTTTGGTAAATGTATTTCATTCCCGTGCTTCTGTTTTGAAGTCCTGGAATGTAGTTTTTTTCAGTGTAGTTAACTGAGCTGCACTTAACACTAGTGTCCATGTTGGCATAGAAATGTTGTCTGAATCCTATAGTTGAGGAAGATCTTCCATTTTATGGTATTGCACAGGGAAAGTATGACTGCAGGATCAGTCTAACTATATACTATTAGGTGCATGTACTCTCTTCACTAACTTATACTTGTCTATCTAGAATACAGGTCTTCCAACCAGCTGGTCATTTACCAGGTGTGGACTTCAGTTGCTGGGCTTGCAATAAGAATTGCTAGTCCTTCATTGTGCGGGTCTGTGTGGAGCTTTAATCAGTAAATGCCTCCACTTTCTGTATTACATTAACATTGGCTCATGCATATAACTACCTGCTGCTGTTGTATTTCTCCATCTTAAAGATTTAGAGTGGGTTAACCAGGTCATTACATCTTAATTTAATAAGCATTACTGTAGAGTGATTGTGTATAGATATTTGTTAGCTGTCAGGGTGTGTTTTTTTTAACCTGTTGTGTGTGGGGGGTAGGATTAGAAAGGTGAACTGTTCAGGAATTCTCTGCACTAGCGGTGCAGAAGAGCAGATAACTAGTGCTGCTCTGGCATTAATCCCAGGAACCACTAGCAGTAGCGGGCCGCCGCCAATCTAACATGAGCACAGGTGCTTCATGACAAACATTACTAGCATGTTCAACTGCATAATGTTCTGGCACTGTATTTTGAATGACATTAATTTATTAAATAAATTGTATATATTCAAAATCTGTTTTTCTTTTGTGATGGGAATGGTGTGATTGTAGTTTTATGGGGTCAGCTTAGTTAACAGGTGATTTCTTCAAAATTTTGTTTGAGATGGTATGTATATTTGTCCAATTTGAGCCTTACTGTAGCAACATAAATTACAGATCAATGACTGCCTTTCAACTGCAGTTGCCTATTAGAATCATCTCTGGGTACTTTTGAAAAAACTTGGGACAAAGGAAACCACAGTCTGACAGTCTTCAAAGCAGTAATCTTTTGGAACCCCATTGGTTTAGGCCTTAAAGGTTTGATTCTAGATTACCTAGATTTGATTCTGGTCTTCCTAGAGTATATCATTGATTATGTTTTGCCGCCCACCCCTTATTGAGTGAAGTCCAAATTAGGTCTGTTTCAAAATTATAGAAAATCAAAGAAAAAGAGAAAATCCTGAGAGAAGCCAGGTGAAAAAAAATACCTATACATAGTTATTACATCCAGCTTCTCTTCAGGCAAGAAAATGGAATAAAATATTTATCAAATGTTCAGAGTAAAAGCAACATAGAATTCTGTGTCCTGCAAAATTATCCTTCTAAAGTGAAGGAAAAAAAAAAGATTTCTTGGCAATTCTCCAAACTTCTTTGCCTTACTGTCACTTTTATAACTTGTGGCAAGCTCTGAATCTTAGATGAGTTCAGCTCTGTCTGCCTTACCTAAATACAATTGGGTTAGCTGATAACTGCCACAGAAAATAGCATAATGGTATAGACTTGACACTATAAATTTGTGATTATCATCCTCAACTAAGTCCTCAACATTAGCAACCTATCTTTCATTCTTCAAAACAATCTGAAACCTGTAGTCTCCTTAAATCTTCACCTTCCCCAAGTCTGTTAGCAGATTACTTCTGAACTATCCATCACCAAATTTGTCTGTACCTGCATCCTCTATAGGTTCTTCCTCCCCTGTTTAGAAAGCATAAAAGCATGAAGGATCTTACAGAGTTTGCTCTATGATTCTACTAGCTCAGAGTCGGACACAACTGAAGTGACTTAGCAGCAGCAGCTCCCAAATTGTCTTGAGCATCAGAATCCCATCAGGAACTTAAATACAGATTCCTAAACTAACCAAACCTTAAACGTTGCAAGCCTCCCCAGCTGATTCTTATGTAGCCTTCTCATTCCTCCAGTACTTCAGTTTCTCTAATTGGATCCTTGTATTTCTTTAAACATGACCAAGCCTTTTTTAAAATAAAAATCCTCCTCAACCTTTTCCCTCTTTTCCACTTATAAACCTGATTCCTTGCCTGATATGTCTCTTGAGGAATCACAGCTCACAATTTAGCACAAAACTCATGAGACTAGTTTTTGCCACTGTTACTCCACTGAAACTTGAATTTTTTTTAAGTCCAGAGGATACTTTGCTCATTTTACTTTGAAACATGATAGTATTTTACACTGTTGAACACTTTATGAGACTCTAAACTGCACTTGTCACGTTATGCTCCTCTGGTTTTCTCCCTGCCTCAGAGCCTTTTCTCAGACTCCTGCTGATTTCACCTCTAACCATATCTTACATATGCCCTAAACAAAACTCTTCACCTCAGTGACTTCCACTGATTCTTTTCAGCCCAGATCTTCACCTGAGCCACACTTGGATACTGTTTTAACTGGAGCTGCTATAACAAAGTACCATAGATTAGGTTGCTTATAAGCAGAAATTTCTTACAGTTCTAGAGGCTGGAAGTTGAAGGTCAGGGTGCCAGCATGGTTAGATTCTGACAAATTCCTCTTCTGACTTGCAGACTGCCAACTTTGTATCCTCCTGTGGCAGAAAGATTCAGTAATCTCTTGGGCCACTTCTTATAAAGGCACTAGTCAGATTCATGAGGGTTCCACCCTCCTTACGTAATTCTCAGTGGCCTTACCTCCCAACACCCAGTTGGGATTAGAGTTTCAACTTAACAAATTTTGGGAGGACACAAACAGTCCATAACTTTAGTGTTTTCAAAGTTATCTCAAATTCAACATTTTTATTTCTCCACCCACACCCTCATTTCTGGTTCTGGTGATGTCAGTAAATGGCACCATCATCCATCCTGTTGCTTAAGCCAAAATCTTGGAAGTTAACTGACTTTTCCCTCTCCCTCACCTCCATATCCTGTCAGTCACAAGGCCTTATGGGTTCTCTTAAATATCTCTTGAATTCGTCCATACTTCCAACATGTTAATCCAGAGCTGTTTTCATCTCTCACCTGGAGGAAAAAAGTTTTATCGAGCTGTAAGGCACATAGCATGCAACTCAGTGTCTTTGTGTCACACAACTGTAGAACGCTTGGTGACCCCCAAAACCCATACCCACTCTCCACTCCCCTCCAAATGCACAGTGCAATAGTTTTCATTTAATTTTGCCTATAACGCTCATTGTCCTTAGAATAAAGTTCAAGTTCCTTTCCAATTTATAAGACCTTTATATTTTGGTCTTTGCTTACTTTTCTGCTAATTTCTTTCCTCAGTTTCAGTTGAGTTCAGTTGCTCAGTCGTGTCCGACTCTGTGACCCCATGAATCGCAGCACGCCAGGCCTCCCTGTCCATCACCAACTCCCAGAGTTCACTCAGACTCACATCCATGGAGTCGGTGATGCCATCCATCCTCTGTCGTCCCTTTCTCCTCCGGCCCCCAATCCCTCTCAGCATCAGAGTCTTTTCCAATGAGTCAACTCTTCGCATGAGGTGGCCAAAGTACTGGAGTTTCAGCTTTAGCATCATTCCTTCCAAAGAAATCCCAGGGCTGATCTCAGCTCACTAAATTAAGATTTTTAGTTACCTTAATGGGCCTTGTCCTCTTTCACATAGTTTTTTCTGCCTCAAACACTTCTCATTTGACTGGTTAGATTTAAGGTGATTATACATCCTAGTTTATGCTTGTTTTCACTTTGAAAATTGTCCCTGTTTGGATAGTAAATGATATGGTAACAGTGGTTGAATTCAATTTACCATTCAGGTAACTTCCTCCAAGGGACTTTTTTTTTTTCCTTCAGCCATGCCATGGGACATGTGGAATCTTAGTTCTTGGACCAGGGATAAAACCCATGTCCCTTGCATTGCGTAGTCTTAACCCCTGGACCTCCAGGGACATGTCCCCTCCAAGCCGCTTTAAAAAAAATTATAACATGGTTCCCTTTGTATAAATCTTAAATTTTCCTCTCTATTGCCTAACACTTATTAAACTATCTTACTGTCTTCACCACAGTTGAGAGGGTAAGGGCTGTCTACCCTATTTATTTCTGTATCCTCAGTGCATAATAATGCCTGGTACATAGTAGGCACACAGTAAAATCTATATAAAGGCATGCGTAGGTCACATGGGGAGTCTGTGGGAGTAGATAATTCAGACCACCATTTCAGAATTGTAGTAATTAGTAATGGACTATCTCTGACACTATGGAAAAAGGATTTGTCAATAAATTAACATCAAATGAACCAACATTAAAAACACAAACTTTGCAAAAACAACAAACCACAAACTTTCCAACAATTTTGATTTGACCAAGTGGGATTTATCTTAAGAATGAATGGTTGGTTAAACATCTGAAAATCATACAACATGTGAACAGGATAAAGGAGAAAAATCATATAATCATTTCAATAGAAAAGTTATTTGACAAAATCTAAGGACCATTTGTGATAAATTTTTTAAAAAGCTACTAAAACTAACAATTTAGCAAGTTTACAGGATACAAGAACAATATATATAAGTCAGCTTTGTTTTATGTATTATCAACCATCAAAATTCAAAGACATGGCAAAATATGAAAAAGGTTTATAAGTGCTAGTATCTCTAATATCTTTAAAGAGTTTTTAAAAATAAAAAGACCAAGTACCCTGTAAGAAATTGAGCTTTGAGATGAACAATAAACTTAATATATGCTGATTTTATTCATACTACGAGAAACACACAGACAATAAAACCAACACTGGGATACCATTTCTCATGTATTAGGTAAAAATCCAAAGTGGGACATACTGTTGGTCAAGAACCAGGTATGCTCACATATTCCTGATACTCCTACAAATTATGGTAGTTGTGGGAGATTTGACAGTACTAGTAATCTTGATCACAATCCTAAATCTAGGGATCTCGTTCAAAGAAAAAAGCATTTTTTAAAATATATGCACAAGACTTATCCTTTACAATAGCATTCATAACAGGAAAAAGACCAGAAACAACCCCAAATCCATCAGCAAATGGTTAAATCAGGAATGGTTAAATAATGTCAGATCCACCATAGATCTCCAGAACATATTACTAAGCTAAAAAAGTGGGTGTATACAGTAAAATTACATTATTTACAAAATTTGTGTTTAAAAAAGATAAATATAAACATTTTAAATGGTTAACTAGAAGGAAAGGAAAGGAACAGGATGAGGGATCAAAATATATAAATATTTTACATAATTATAAAACAAAGATTTTAAGATGAAGCTAAAGAATCTAAATTAGTATACTGGGGTGGGAGAACCCCAAAAAGGAACTTTTAATCAACTTAAAACAGTAATTTGTACATCTCTAGTGGAATAAGATTTTTTTTCCACTTAAGAAAAAAGAAAAAAATCTTTTTAACTTGTTTTAGTCATTTTATTAGTGGTAATGTTGGTGTTAGTTTTCTAATACTATTGTGTGTGTACTGTGGCTAAAGCAAATGAGTAATAATCTAATCTGTTATTACTAGAATCTTCTTAGAGCTGGAATTCTCTGCAGAGGAGAAAGGAAAAACAGAAGAGGATGAGTAAAACCCTATATAAATTTACACTACATTTTATCTTAACATATTTTCTTTCTATTGAATAGGCCGTTGCTCATTGCAATAAGCAATCAATAGATGCAGAAAAAGCTTTTGACTAAATTCAATACTGATTTATGACAAAAACTCTCCAGAAAGTGGTCATAGAGGGAAACTACCTCAACATAGTAAAGGCCATATATCACAAACCCACATGAAAAACTAAAAGGTTTTTCTCTTAAGATCAGGAACAAGATAAGGTTGTCACTCTCACCACTTTTATTCAAAATAATTTTGGAAGTCCAATCATGGCAATCAGAAGAAAAAAAAGGAATCCAAATTGGAAAAGAAGTAAAACTTACTGTTTGCAGATGATATGATACTGTACACAGAAAATCCTAAGATGCCACCAGAAAACTAGTTAGGGCCCTTCAATGAATTTGGTAAAGTTGCAAGTACAAAATTAATACACAGAAATCTGTTGTATTTCTAGACACTTAACAATGAAAGATCAGAAAGAGAAATTAAGGAAACAATCCCATTTACCATCACATCAAAAAAGAATAAAATTCTTAGGACTAAAGCTACCTAAGGAGGCAAAGGACTTTTCCTCTGAAAACCATAAAGACGCTGTTAAAAGAAGATGACACACATGGAAAGATACCATGTTCTTGGATTGGAAAAATCAAATAGTGTACTACCCAAGGTTATCTAGATTCGATGCAATCCCAGTCAAATTACCAATGGTATTTTTTACAGAGCTAGAACAAAAAAAATTTTAATTTGTATGGAATCACAAAAGATCCTTAACACCCAAAGCAATCTTAGGAAAGAAAAACTGAGCTGGAGGAATCAAGCTCCCTGACTTCAGACTATGCTACAATATAGTATAGCTACAATAATCAAAACAGTATGGTATTGGCACAAAAATAGTTTAATGTGACAGAATAGAAAGCCCAGAAATAAACTCACGCAGCTATGATCAATCTATGAAAAAGAGCAGGGGAAACAACAGTCTCTTCAACAAGTGCTGGGAAAACTGGACAGCTCCATGTAAAAGAATGAAATCAGAGCATTCTATAACACCATACACAAAAATAAACTCAAAATGGATTAAAGACCTACATGTAAGACTGAAAAATATTTAAAACTCTTAGGGAACATAGGCAGAACATGCTTCAACATAAATTGTAGCGGTATCTTTTTGGATCCACCTTCTGAAAAAGTGAAAATGAAAGGTGCTCAGTTGCGTCTGATTTTTTGCGACCCCATGGACTATACAGTCTATGGAATTCTCCAGGCCAGAATACTGGAGTGAGTAGCCTTTCCCTTCTCCAGGGGATTTTCCCAACCCAGGGATCAAACCCAGGTCTCCCATGTTGCAGGCGGATTCTTTACCAGCTGAGCCGCCACCCTTTCTAATGAAAATAAAAACAAAAATAAACAAATGGGACCTATTTGAACTTAAGTTTTTGCATAGCAAAGGAAACTATAAATGAAAAGACAACCCTCAGAATGGGAAAAAATATTTTGCAACCAATATGATTGACAAGGGATTAATCTCCAAATATAGAAACAGCTCATGCAGCTCAATATAAAACACAGACACACACAAACAAAAAATGGGTAGAAGAGCTAAATAGACATTTCTCTAAAGAAGACATACAGATGGCTGAAGAGCACATGAAAAAATGCTCAGCATCACTAATTATTAGAGAAATACACATCAAAACTACAGCAAGCTATCACCTCCCATGGATCAGAATGGCTTTCTTCAAAGTCTACAAACAATAAATTGTGGAGAGAGTGCAGAAAAGGGAACCCTCCTACACTTGGTGTGAATGTAAATTGGTACAACCACTGTGGGGAACAATATGGCGGTTGCTAAAAAACAGGGGACTTGCGTCGTTGTCCAGTAGTTAAGACTCCATGCCTCCAATGCAGAGGGTGTGGGTTCAATCACTTGTCAGGAAGCTAAAACCTTATGTGCCACATGGCACAGCCACAAAAAAAAACAGAACTACCATATGATCTAGCAATCCCACTCTTGGGCATATGTGTAGAGAAAACCATAATTCAAAAAGATAGTCACTTCAGTGTTCATTGCAGTACTATTTACAATAGCCAAGACCTGGAAGCAACCTAAATGTCCATCAACACAGGAATGAATAAAGATTACATATCACAATAGAATATTACTCAGCCATAAAAAGAATGAAAAAAAAAATAAAAATAAAAAAAGAATGAAATAATGCCATTAGCAGCAATGTGAGCGGACCTAGAGATGATCAAATTAAGACAGAGAAAGACAAATATTGTATGATATCACTTATATGTGAAATCTAAAAAAAAATTTATACAAATGAATTTATTTACAAAATAGGAATAGACCTACGGACTTCAAAAACAAATTTACAGTTACCAAAGGGGACAGGAAACGGGGAGGGATAAATTAGGAGATTGGGATTAACATATGGACATTACTATATATAAACAGATGAATCAAAAGGACTTGCTGTATAGCACAGGGAATTCTACTCAATGTTCTATAATAACCTATATGGAAATAGAATCTGGAAAAGAATAGAAATATGTATATGTATAACTGAATCACTTTGCTGTATACCTGAAACTAACACCACATTGTGAATATACTCCAATATAAGATAAAAATTAAGTTAGAAGAAGAAGCACCTCAATTGCAAAAAAAAAACACAAATGTACAAAGGAGCTTAGAAGATCTTATTTTGCCAGATACAAAGAAAGCTATCAGGGACTTCCCTGGGGGTGCAGTGGATAACAATCTGCCTGGCATAGCAGGGGACATGGGTTGAATCCCTGCTGTGAGATTCCACGTGCTGCAGGGTAACTAACCCAAGCGCCACAACTACAGAAAGCCATGAGTTCTAGAGCCCATGCTCCGCAACAAGAAAAGCAACTGCAGTGAGAAGCCTGAGCACAACTAGAGAAAGCATGTGTTCAGCAAGAGACCCAGCACATCCAAAAATAGATTTAAAAAAAGCTATCACAGACTATTAGAGCGTCACATCAAATGACTTTGGAACCCACTGGTCAACAAGAACCATTGACCAGGCCTGACTACAGCTCCATGGGATGGGAGACACCTGGGATTCATAATTAACTAGACCCACAAGGACAGCAGGAACTGTAAACACCATTTGAACCCCCTCATCAGTTGCAGAGTGGGGACAAACTCCTGGCCCCAGGAATGTGGCCTAGTGGGGCAGAGGGGCCTGAGGCCCAAGGGCAAGTGGGCAAGAGCTAACTGCATGTGTGCGTTCCATGGTGATTCAGCATCAAGGCTCCCCAGAATCAGTTCCCAGGTCTGGCTGTGTAGGGACAGACAAGGCCACAAAAAATTAAAAGCAAACCAAAAAGCCACTGAGCAGAGAGAGGGCAGTATGAGCAACAGTAAGAATAAAAACTCCAACCAATCAAGAAGATATTTAGGCTAATGATTTGTTGAAAATTAGAGCTTCTGAATTATAACACCTTTCACTTTTATTGTGGTTAATTTTCCCTGTTATTTCTCATTGTACCAGTAACATTATTTTTAGTGGAAAAACATTAAAATACAAACAGTAGATGTATTTGAAAATATTTTCCCAATACTAATCACATATTGTATCATATATTTCCCATTTTGAAAATATTCCTCTGTGGGACAGTGCCAGCTGTTTAATGATATACAAAAGAACTTATTTTTACCCTTAATCCATGGAACTTCCTAGGGGATACCACTATAAAATATATCAGTGTTTTTTTTCTTGGAAATGATCTACTAAATAATCTCTTTATTGTCTTCAGAAACAAAAACATTAGCCTGAAAATTTTATTTTTATTTGGGAATATTGTACACATTCAAACATATGAAATATTAAACTCCAAATAAGAGGACTTTATATTAAAAGAAATAGCATTAATCACCTAATATAATGAATGTCAAAAATTCTATTTATGTGTTCCTGCCAAAATATGAAAGTTATTTTTAAATATTGAATTATTTCTGTGTGTCTGTAATTCAGATGTTATTCCGTATTATGTCATTCCATACCATTTTAAGTAAATAGACTTTGAGAAAATATACTGGGAGATTTTGTTTGTTTGTTTTGCCATGTGACTTGTAGGATCTCAGTACCATGACCAGGATTGAATCCAGGCCCCAGCAGTGAAGCACTGAGTCCCAACCACTGGACACCCAGGGAATTCCCTACTGGGAATATCAAACACATGATGGCAATATTGATGAGAATGTTCAAGTATTTTACGTAAGGAAGTAAGAGGCACCGCTGCCACCATCACCCCCCAGAATCTCTATATTTCATATAAAAAGAGTTCATTGGCATTTAACTAACATTATTCTTTGTAATCTTTGAACCACAATATGCTTGAACAACAGTAAAATCTTCAGAGCAAACCAAACCAAAGCATTTTCTTCCACTAGTAGATGCAGCATTTTCAGTTTCTTTAGGAAAAAAAAATTGATTTGACAGAAAACAAAATTTCTGTAAAGCAATTACCCTTCAATAAAAAATTTTTTAAAAAGCAAACTAATCAACACAACAAAAACTAAACACACAATCCCAAAACAGAACTTGGCATATTTCAGTGGTCCTAAATTTTGAAGTTTCTATAGTATAGAAACAAATAAAAAAATGTGATTCAACATTTAAAAATGAGGCTGAGCTTCTTTACCATAATTATACTTACTTTATAATTCAAACAATTTAATTGAAGCCATTGTTAACCCAGCCAAAACCATGAATACAACTCAAACTTCCCTTTCCCTAAGATAACTCCTTTAAAAGTTAAATATTCTTTAAAAACTCAAATCCAAGCTGTATAGGTGTAACTTGAGGAAGCAACGACTGACCTTCCAGAAACCACAGCTGTAGTTCTAAGTGATTTTGAAGCTGGGGAGCATATATGAAATCACTGTAAATTGCACATTCACATCAGTAACTTCTTGATAAAACTTTTTTCTCTGCTAATGACTAAAGAAAATAAGCAGGTACTACAGTTCAGCATTTTAAAGACTTCTATATATTTTTACAAAGATGCTTCAGACATATTATATATGTCTCACGTTCAAAATGAGACATACATTTGAGTACTTGAAAACAAACAAGGCTTGAAATGGAGTTTATGTGAAAGAACTTAGAACTCAGTTACCAAACAACTAAAAATACACAACAGATAAAAAGGAATTTATTAAACCCATTGTCTCTAACAATATAAAAATTAAATATTAAGGAATCTTTTGCTCCCATTTGGGTATATGCAGAAAAGAGAGTGTTTTAAATAGGAACCAGCATTTCTATTCAAATGCTTTCTAATGCATTTAGCAGATTTTTTCTCTTATTCCATATACCATTGGAAGCTCTCATGATCAAACATCATGTCCTAAACCAAGAGAAAAGTATAAACAGATACTGACTTATTAAAAACCAATTCACCCTTTAAAAATAAAAAGCAACTGCAAAGAATATTATGTATAAAGTTCAAATACTAGTATTTAAATTTCTCTGAGGTAATTTATGCTTCAGTGGTTAAGAGAATGAAGGGATGAAGACTTCAAGATGAGAAGTTTATTAATATGGCTATTTTTATTTGCCACCCCAAGAAACTTCTGGGATCTTAGTTCTCCCACCAGAGATGAAACCCTGCAGGGCAGTAAAAGCTCCACATCCTAACCAATGGGCCTCCAGGGGATTTCATGAGTTAATTTTTAAAGCTCACAAACAGTTGGTCATTATTAGAGTATGATAATGAATCAATTCATTTTGAAAACTAGGAAATAAAGGGAAACATTCAAGCATTTTATCCTTCCTTTTATATATAAATTGAATGATACAGTAACAAAACAGTTAAGGGCAAATTTTTTCTTTATACCATATTCTAGCTAATAAAGAAATGACAGAATTAAAGTATTGCTACTTCTCATTCCATAGTGGATCTAGGCAATAATCATCAATGGCTGCTAATACAGAAAAAGAGAAAACCAGATATGATGTTTGTAGAACAGACATATAATGTAATCTTCCCAGCTTCCCTCCCCCATCAAGTCTGAATCTGATCAAGCCTCTACACTCAGCTACCAATCTATGAAACTATAGATATTAGAGTAACATGTTAAATTATTTATATCTAAAGGATCCAATCAGCAAAATCCTGATTTTGCAAAACTGTACAGGACAGATGACTCAGTTTCTTCAACAAGTTGGAAAAAAAAATACAAAATTGTAGAGGAACCTCTAAAGACTTAAAAGATTTATCAGCTAACGGCATTATGTGGACTTTATTTTGGTACCAATTCAAAGAAACAAATTAAATAGGGCTCCACACAAACACTTGTACATGGGTAATGTTATTTGCAAATAGCCAAAAATGGATAAACAAAGTGTAGTATCTCCATACAATGGAATACTATCCAGCCGCAGCAAGGACTGAAGTACTTAGTCATGCTACCACATAAATCAACCTTAAAAACTTTATACTAAGTGAAGGTATTACCACCAGGTTTGTTTTGCCAGATGCGCAGGAAGTCAAAACAGTGAGATGCAGAGGTTTGTAGCAAAAGGAGACAGGAAAACAAGTCTCCAACCTGCTTCCCTTAAGGCGAGAGTCTCAGGTATGGGATAAAGAACAAAGAAGCAGGGTGGTCTGAGGCCTGGGGAGAAAGGAAAGATGATTGGGAAAAGGTGTGATAATTGTTCTCTGCAGGCACAGCAAAGCTACAGGCCTCTGCACGTTCAATACAGCACAAGCAGATGCTCCTGCGTGCCCAGGTGAAGGCCTGGTGGTCCCATCCTGACCTAAACAGCTCAGTTCAGAGCAGACACAGCTGACTTTGGCTCAACTTGAAGCAGATGCAGCTGACTCCAAGTTCCTGAAAAACAACTTGGGCAAACACGTTGTTTAGGCTACGTGCTGCTTGGGAGGACCTGAAAGTCTTAAAACCTTCGTAAGTAAAGGCAGGTGACATGGATTACATCCATGGTTTCAAAAGAAATCAGGCATAAAATGTCACATACTGTAATTATTCCCTTTATATGACATATCCAGAAAAAGCATATCCATAGAAAGCATATTAGTGGTTGTCAGGGACTGATTTGGAAATGGGAAGTAACTGCTTATGATACAGGGTTTCTTCTTGAGGTGATAAAGTAGTGGTGATGATTGTACAACTCAAAATACTATAAACCACTGGATTGAACACTTTAAAAGAGTGAACTCTGAGGCTTGTGAATTGTATCTCAATAAAAAGTACAGCATTCACGGGACACATGGAAATTTAAATACTGACTGCCTGACTGCTCAGTCGCTCAGTTGTATCCACTCTTTGTGACCCCATGGACTGTAGCCTGCCAGGCTCCTCTGTCCATGGGATTATCCAGGCACGAATACTGGAGTGGGTTGCCATTTCCTCCTCCAGGGGATCTGCTATTTGATATTATAATATATAACATTATAAGTTTATAATATTAAAAATACTCATTTTAAAGAGATACATTCCCAAAAATTGATAGATGAAATATGATGCTATAATTTGCTTATTAAATAATACAGGATAGATGGGAAATCATTATTTTGAGTAAGGATTAAGCCAGGCAAGAATCATCAAAGGATGCTGTAATGGCCCTAACCGATGTCCACCAATTCTTTGATATTCTCTGTTCAAAAGTTGAAATTTTAGGGAATTCCCTGGAGGTCGAGTGGTTAGGACTCAGTGCTTTCACTGTGGAAGGCATGGGTTTAATCCCTGGTCAGGAAAGTAAGATCCCATAAACCAATCGATGAACCCACCAAAACAGAGAGAGAGAGAGGGTTGGAACTTAAAGTTGGAGCTAAATTTCCCTTCTCTGGAACGTAAGCCGGACTTGGCTCCTCACTTCTAACGAGCTGACTGTAAGTGGGAGTGAGTGTGTGGCTTCTAAGTCTAGGTCACAAGGCTTTGTCCTCTCCTTTCCCTCTTAGGGATCACTTGCTCTAGAGGAACCGAGTGCCATGCAAAGAGGATACCTAAGTGACCCTTTGGAGAGGTCCATCTGGCAGGGAACCTGAAGCCTCCTCAGTTCCCCACTGACTTCCCAGGCATGTGAACGACCCATTCTGGAAGTGGATTCTCCAGCCACAGTCAAGCCTTCAGGTGCCAGCAGCTCCTGGCCAACAGCTGGAATGTAACCTCATAAGGGGACCCTGAGCCAGGAACCATCCAGCCAAGGCAGGGCCAACATGCTGACCCACAAAAACTGTGTGAGATCATAAATATTTATCGTTTTAATCTACTAAGTTTTGGCATAACCTATTATGCAGCACCAGGTAACTAAACACAAATACTGAATGTAGGGGAAATTTTGATAAGCAGAACATTTCTGTGATCTTACAGTGCCTCCCCACAGGCTGTTTATTATTTATAAGAGAGGGGGAAAAAACAGTAATTGTACAGTGATGAAGCTGGGCAACAGCCTTGACTGGTGAAGATTACCACCACCAGTAAGGAGAGATGGATATCATATAGCTCCCATGTGATGCTCTGAGGTCACACAGCCTCATCTAGGTAATGTTCTGGCCAAGAATGCATTTCTTGAGTCTAATCGTAAGGAAACAGCAGACAAACATCAAATGAGAAATGTCTTGTTAAAAAAAGGAAAAGAGGGACTTCCCTGGAGGTCCAGTGGTTAAGACTACGCTTCCACTGCAGGAAACACAGGTTCAATTCCTGGCTGGGGAACTAAGATCCTGAACAGTGTACAGCATGGCTCAAAAAGAAAAAAAAAAGAAAGAAAGGGAAAGGGATTCATTTTCCCAAAATGTCAATGTCATGAAAGACAAAAGCTCTGGAAATGTTCCTGATCAAAAGAGACTAACAACTAAATGTAATACCTCACCCAAAACTGGATGCTATACTGAAGGGGAAAGACACGCTCTAAGGAACACAACTGACAAAATTGGAATAAGAATAGAGTAGATCAAGTAATGAGTCAGTGTTCATTTTACTGAAGTTGATTATACCATGGTCTATTAAAGAATACCCTTATTCTTAGGAAATACACATTCAGGGATAAAGCGTTGTGACATATGTAACTTACCCTCAAATGGTTTCCCCACAAATGTCTGGGAGATAGTGAAGGACAGGGAAGCCTGGTGTGCTGCAGTACATCCGGTCACAAAGAGTCGACTTAGCAACTGAACAGCAACCAAAAAGTGTAAGGGTAAGGTGGGGGGTGGTGAGAGAGAGAAAAAAAGTACTGGTGGAGCAAATGAATAAACGTTAATAATAGAGGTAATGGGTAATGGGTTTTAAAAATATTTTCATTTTAGCAACTTGTATGTAGGTTTGAAATTATTTCCAGATAAGGACTAAAAAGATATTAGGGCCAAAATATTCTATGAGATGGAGGAAAATAAGCGAGGGTAAAGATTAAATAAGACCGACCATAAATTGATGACTACTGAAGCCTAGTGGTTTATTATAAAGAGGTTTATTACACTTTTCAATGTATTTGAGTATTCCCATAATAAAGGAAGGTAAACAACAGTGAGGAGATTGAACTTGAAGACCCCCCATGTCTCTTACAGTTCAATGGTCTTTTTGAGTGTAGTGGATGATATATGATATAAATTTGAGTTTCCTTGGTTCAAGTTTTTCCTCCAAAAATTGGGGAAAATAATTTCTACTAGTAAGATTATTTGCTACTGTTTAGTCATTAAGTCATATGTGACTCCATGGACTGTATCCCGCCAGGCTCCTCTGTCCATGGGATTTCTCAGGCAAGAATACTGGAGTGGGTTGGTTGCCATTTCCTTCTCCAGTGGAAATTCCTGGAGCTAATAATCCTATTGGGCTTCCCTTGTGGCTCCGTGGTAAAGAATCCCCGTCAATGCAGGAGACATGGGTTCAATCCCTGGCCCAGGAAGATCCACATGCTGAGGGGCAATTAAGCCCATGTGCCACAACTATTAAGCCTGTGGTCTAGAGCCCGGGAACCACAATTACTGAGCCCACGTGCCCTAGAGTCCATGCTCTGCAACTACAGAAAAGCCCGAGCAGCAGTGAAGACCCAGTACAGCCAAAAATAGATAAAAGTTTAAAAATAGGATTATTAACGTTGTTTTACACGTTAAAGTTGTTAGCACGTTGTCTAGCACATCCAGTTGTTCAATATGTGTCAGTAATAACTATGACTACTGGATGAATAAGTAAAATATAAAGATTAATTTCCACTTGATGGTTAAAAGATGGAGTATCGTCTCCCGAAGTTTGTTGGTAAGGAAGTAGACCTGCATAACCACGGTCATTATCGGCATGAGATAGTACTGGAATAGGTTCATTTCGGGTGCTGCAGAAAGATAACGTCCTTATGATTAATTAGGTTGTTGTTGTTCAGTCGCTCAGTTGCGTCCGACTCTCTGCGACCCCATGGACTACAGCACGCCAGGCTTCCCTGTCCTTCACCATCTCCCAGAGTTTGCTGAAACTCATGTCCATTGAGTCAGTGATGCCATCCAACCATCTGTCTTCTGTCATCCCCTTCTCCTCCTCCCTTCAATCTTTCCCAGCAAGCAGGATCTTTAGTTGCACCATGTGGGATCTAGCTCCCTGACCAGGGATCTAACCCAGGCCCCCTGCACTGGGAGTGCAGAGTCTTAGCCACTGGACCACTAGGCAAGTCCCACTGGAGGGATCTGATAATAGAAATCTTGGTTTAGGCTTTGGATGCTGGGTGAGCATGGGCAAAACTGACATTGGTCAAGTTCACGGGAAGGGGCCTGGTTTTTCTTCAGGAATAAAGTCTTCTTCTTAAGGTCCGAGAACTGTTACTTGCTCACGTTTGGTTTTTCCTGTGCACCCCTTTACAATGGTATTTATCCCCACTTTGCTAGGGTTACATAATTATGCAGATCAGCATCGTGGGCCTTTTTCCCTGGACAGTACTTTCTGGAACTGCTAGACTTCCAGATGAGAACTGTTTATTCTGGATCAGACTTAATTTGGTCAGCTGAAGTCTCTTGGGTATGGAGAGTTTTTCTTACCCTTGGCCTACTTTTTGTGGTGCTAAATATCCTCTTACAGTTTCACCAAGTACTTTGTAACAGAAAATAGTTGAAAGCACTGCTTTCTTAGTTTCTCTGGCTGTATCACTGCATCAGTTACATGGTGCTTCTTGGTAAATCACAACCACAGAGGAAGGAAAGGAGGGTTTTGTTCATGTCACAAGTGCCTACTATGTGCCATGCTCCTGTCCTCATGGTTGGTTCATCACAAAACTGGAACAGTAAGGATGGTGATGGAAATATATTCAGGTCCCAGCAGGGCAGAAAGGCACTGGAAGCCCGAGGCTCTAACTACCATTCAATGAGTTCTTTGGGGCTTCCCTCGTGGCTCAGTGGTAAAGAATCCACATGCCAATGTAGGGGACGCAGGTTTTATTCCTGGGTTGGGAAGTTCCTCTGGAGAAGGAAACGGCAACCCACTCCTGTACTCTTGCCTGAGAAATCCCACGGACATAGGAGCCTGGTGGGCTATAGTCCATGCAGTCGCAAAAGGGTCTGATGTGACTTAGCTACTAAACAATGAGTTATTTACCTCTCTTGGTGCTTGGGTTCTGTGGCCTCCTTCAAGACACAGTTCAGAAGCAGAAAATCACCACAGGGTTACTGACCTCATAAATCAACTCATTTTTCCATGTTTCAAAAGCAACGTGGGAGAAACTGAGAAAAGACACAGGGAAGAGGGAGGAGAAATGCAGGGGAAGCAAACTGGACTCCCACCTCCTTTACATGCATCACTATTCTGCACTTTGCTCTTCTCCCCGTTATCCTGTTTCCACAGTGATTGTTCTCATAGCCTTCTGATGTGACAGTGAGCAGCGAACTTATTAGTACGACACCGTAACTCGTCCTTCCTCCTGTTGGCTGTTTCTAGTTTTGCATTTTTCATTATAATGAAAAATACAATGACAAAGAACTCCATGCACATGGCTTTTTTTTTTTTTCCTTTTGGATTATCTCCTTGATATTAACTGTTAGGAATGGAATGCCAATCAGGCTTAGTGGGGATTAAGTCCGTTGACATTGAGTTAGATGCTTTCCTGATGAAGGGACAGGGTCATAAAAAGGTTCACATTTGCGTTTTTGACCGTCCTCCTTAAAAGCCCATCTCTCTTAAAGCAATGAAATAAGTGTTAGCTTAACATTCTGACACGCTTAAAAAAAATTCTGCTGGAGTGTGGGAACTCGATACAGTACAGGAAGCACTGAGTCATGGAGACCTAAATGAGGAACGAATAAACAGTCAAGTGCCGGGGGAGGCGTCTTCTTCAGTCAGCACCCGGAGGACTTTGTCTGAGCAGTTTCCCACCTAAGAGAAGATTGAAAACCACTAATCCTCCTCCTTCATTTTATTCAGAACACAGGCCTGGAGTTTTGTTTTTTTTTTTTTTAAATGTGCCCACGGTCACATAACAATCCAGGACTGTACTGTCTTCAGCTTTTGGGGTTCTCAGAACAGAAATCCCCTCCCAATAAGGGAAACTCAGGTAGCGATTGGAACACAAGGCAGGAGGCCCTGAGGAAAGCAGCCTGTGTGCTTCCCTGGGCCTTTCCCCTCCTCCCATCTTTTCCCCAGCTTAGAGTGATGAGAGATACCATCTTAAATCAAGTGATGGAATGCTCATTTTATTGTTATCCTGTATACCCTGGTGGCTCAGACAGTAAAGAATCCACCTATAATGCAGGAGACCCAGGTTCCATACCTGGAGAAGGGAATGGCTACCCACCCCAGTATTCTTGCCTGGAGAATTCCATGGACAGAGCAGCCTGTTGGGCTACAGTCCACGGGGTGGCAATGAGTTGGAAATGATTGAGCGACTGAGCACACTCATATAACCACATAGATCAAGTGAAAATAGTCGATTTTAATCAACATTATGTTTGGACTTGAAATCTGTCACAGCTTGAAAGTGGGAAAAGCATCTTTTGGTCCCCATAGAAAACAACTTGATGTTTCTTTTCAAAATGCCTTGTTTTGTGATGTTGATATAAAGCTAACTGCACTTTCCAAACTTTACAGCTTACTTGATGGAGTATTTCGTACTCCTGACTCTGGGAAGGTGACCACCTCATCCAACAGAGGTTCTCAACATATAGATGAACCCTTACAGGTACTTCTTTTTCTTCCTGTATTGGCAGGGATTTCCCTCCTCCTCATTCTCTTTCCCTTAATCTTTGTCTTCTCACCAAGGCTAATCTCGGATGGTTTCTATACTTCTCAGGTTCCTTCTGGCTTTAGCACCTCCAGAGACTGTTCACTTCTTTCTCCTCTGTCATCACTCCGTATCTCTTCATAGGCCTATAGCCACTGATCCCTTCTTCTCCTGCATCACAGATCATAGGACCCCTGGTTAGACTAAAAATCTGCTCTGATCTTTACTGTCTCTACTCAAAATCTTAACATCTTCACTCAAGGAGCAGTGTGAATGTCACCTCATTCTCATTCCTGTGAATGTCACAGGAAGCCTTCTCTGATTGTTCCAGTCATGGCACTTTATTGGACCTCTCAAGATATTCATCACTTTTTAATATCAAAATTTTGAGCAGATCTCTTCTTGTCTCCTGGACCCTTGAACAGCACTTCACCCATAGTTAAGTGGTTTTGTGACTGAATCTTGACTTATTCCCACTGGAGCTGTGCAGAGGGTAGCTATGTTTTCAGCTGTCAAGTTGTAGGTTATCACATTTTTCTGTCTATTGTGTGGAGCATTTCAGTTCTCTAGCACCTTGTACTTATTTGGTACATACTCTGGCTCTCTGACATATAGGCTTTTACGAGCTGAGGCCCAGCTCCCATAAACAACATTGTCCATTAGGAATCCCATTCCACATTCCCTGAGAATTGTATCAGAAACTTTGGAAATACAATCTGCTCTTACAGAATAGCTTGTAAGAACAGAATTCTGGGAGAATAGTCACTGAATTTAACCTGATAACCTAAAAGGAAACAGAAAACATGTTTTCCAACTAGAGAAGTAGCAACTAGCATCCTTCTTTTCCAAGGAGACCCAAGAGGAAAAATCCTAAGGATTCTTTAAGTCCAGATGCTCAAAGGAGTGGAATTAAATGGCACACAAAATAAAAATGTTTTAAACCTCGAGTCTCAAAATGCACAATCTATCACCAATGGAAAAACGCACTTTAAAATATGATTGTTGTAAAATATAAGATTTAAAAATTTCAGTCCTGCTGGCCTTGGGCTTTTAAATAACCATAAAGTGGGTGACACACACAAAAAATACTCATTTATCTTCATCTGTTAAAACCTTACCTGAGAATTTCCATTTCTAAGGCATTTAGAGGGAGTGAATGATCTTTTGAGGGCACTGAGGCTTTGGTGTCTAAGAGACGATCTTGTACAAAGAACCAATTCAGGATCTCTGCAGCCGAGGCCGGTGCCCTGTAACTTCTGTCTCGGTGGTTTCCAGGAAGTGCTGCTGGGTGACTGTTTCCTAGGGCAGAGCCAAGGGGCAGGTGGAAAGGCTACTTCTCAGATTCTCTTCTGTCCTACTTTGGGCTAATCATTCCTCAGAGAACATGGTTCATCTGGTAACGCTGACCAGAATAAAAATTCCATGGATTAGACTGAATATAAATCAAAGTCCAGATGTTAACCACAGATGGACTTTTTGAATACACGAAGTATATCCTTCCTGCTGGTAAACTAGAAAGAGAGTTGCACCCAGGTTTAAATATATCCACACAGCAGTGGTGGCAAGTGTCTCTTGGGTCTCTCTTTTGCCAAAAAGGAGTAACTTCAATGGGGACTTCTCTGGTGGTTCAGTGGTTAAGACTGAGCACTTCCACTACAGAGGGTGCGAGTTCCAACTCTGGTAAGGGAACTAAGATCCATGGCCAAAAAAGGTAACAACTGATGCTGAAGAGTCCTCTGTGCTCTCCTGGCACTGCCCACAATCACTTTGGAGTTGCTTTTCATTCACAAGCCCCTAGTCTAAATGCTGTGGTGCCCAAGCCAGAATGAACTTTTTCAAATGCAGCATCCTGCCACTTGCTCTTAGGAAGCCCTTTAAGGTTTTCCACTGGCCTTTTAGAGCAAGTCCACCCCCCTTTGCCAGGCTGACAGGGATCTCTTTTTCCTGGTCTGGCCTTAGCATCATTTCTTGCTCAGCTCTCCTTGCCATTTATGTTCTAGCCACACCAAAGTACATCTGCTGTCTCCCAGTCTTTGCCTATGCTGTTCTCCTAAGGCCCTGGAGCTCTCTGTATCTTACAGCTTCTTCCTCTAAACCCACCTCACTCCTAAAACCATCACAGTCTTCAGGGGAAGAAACATCTACAAGTGCGTGTGTGCTCAGTCGTATCTGACTCTTTGCAACCCCATGGACTGCAGCCCACCAGGCTCCTCTGTCCATGGGATTTCCTAGGCGAGAATACTGGAGGAGTTGCCATCTCCTCCTGAGGGGATCTTCCCAACCTAGGGATTGAACCAGCGTCTTTTGTGTCTCCTGCATTAGCAGCCAAGTTCTTTACCAGCTGAGCCAACATCTACTCAATCTGTAAAAAAGCAGCTGGCTGCCATGCTGTGGTCAAGCTGGGCTGGGCTTTGACCCTTGACCCGGCCTTTACCATCCATGGTAACCATCCATGTTAACTGTCCATCTCCCCCTGCTATGTGTGGGGCATGTACTGTGTGTGTACACAGTAGGCACTCAAATACTTGCTGGGAAGAAGGTGGTATTTAAAATGCAGTATGAGGGACTTGCGTTAGTTTTGAGAGTGATTTCCCAGGGCAAGTCAAATATGTGTACATCTTGGATCTCTGGAGGCTAGTATGCATCTCTGCTACAGTGTTAGAAGTCCTTATTGCTAGTGGCTTCTCTGGACAGTTATGGACACACTGGACATTTATGTGGTTGTTAGAATTGGAGAACATCTGCCTTTCAAAATTAAAAAAAAAAAAAAAAAGGATTCCTTCCTCCATCTTCATAAACTTATACTTAGGCGAAGTTCTGCAAAGGACCTGTAACAAAATGAGAAAAATATGGACAAATTAAACAAGTATAACACAAAGAGTTAATTATTTGATTCAAAGGGTTCTCCTTTACTCTGACCTATGCTCTTCTCATGTTTTGGTATCAAAATGTCTTGGTAAGAAGTGACAGTGATAAGAGAAAGACCAATATTATATGACATTGCTTATATATGGAACTTAAAAAAAATGATACAAATAATTTATTTATAAAACAGAAGTATTCACAGAGACATAGAAAACAAAGCTATGGTAACCAAAGGGGAAGGGGAGGGGGGAAGGATAAATTAGGAGTTTGGGATTAAAATATACACACTACTGTATATAAAATAGATAACCAATAAGGATCTACTGTATAGCGCAAGGAGCTCTACTTCATATCTTATAATAACCTATAATGGCAAAGAGTATAAAAAATATAACTGAATCACTTTGCTGTATACCTGAAACTAACAGACACACTGTAAATCAATATATTTCAATAAAGATTTTTTAAAAAACCAAAAATAAATAAAGAGTCTTACTCAGCAAAATAAGAAGTGCCAAGACTTTCTAGTCATACTGGGTAAGGAAGAGAGGGTGGGGATTGGGAAAGAAATTTCAGGTAGAGAAATTCTTTAAGTATGAAAAGGAAAACTGATACACTAGAACATTACAGAGAATATCCTTATGACCTTGAGGTGGAAAAAAAATTTCTTAAGTGAAACACAAAAAGATAGGATTTCCTCTAATCTTAAGAGGAAAGACAAAAGTTTGACTACATTAAGAACTTGATTCAGCAAAAGAGACCATAAAGAATGAAGGTAAGCCACAGAACAAGAAATCTGCAATATAGTGAAGAATAGTATCCAGCAATCCCTAACAATATATATCTATAGACAGACATATACACACATACACACTCAAGCAAATAAGAAACAGATAGACTAATAGAAAAACGGGTAAAAAACAAATAGGCATTTCCCCAAAGTGGAAATCTGAACAATCAATCAATAAATAAAAAAGTACTCAATTTTACAACAAGGAAATGCAAATTAAAACCCACAGTGAGATACCATTTTACACTCACCAAATCAGGAGAAATTTAAATTCCTGATGATACCCAAGCACTGGGGACGATGTGTTCTCATGCCCTGCTGGTGGGAGGGTAAATAGCACCATCTCTTTGAAAACAAGTTGACATTAACAAAAAAGTTTAGAGGGATACATATTTCCATGCCTCCAGTTTCATTCCCACATTTATCCCCTACAGAAAACGCGCATTAGGTGCACTGGAGGTGTATTCTTTAAGGGTCAGAGAAGCACTGATCCTCAGGAAAACCTCAAACTGGAAATGGCCAACGCCTACCCACAGTAGAGGGGATAACTGTGCAGCTGTACAGTGAGACAGCTTAGGAAGCAGTGAAAGAGAATGATCTCCTAAAACCAAAATTAGGCAGAAAAAGACAATACCAATGAGGTGATTCCATTTATACATGTTCAAAGACCAAAACAATGCTTTGTGTATATATACATAGGAAGAAGGAGGTAGAACTATAAAGAAATAATTATCTCCAAAATCAGAGAACCAAATATCTCTGGAGGAAGAATTATGCTCTGGGAAAGACACAAAGGATGGGGTGTTTTAGGTGCTGGCAATACCCTATTTCCTCCCTGGGCATCGGTTGTATGACTGGTTAATCTTAATGTACACGTTTCTTTCCAGATGTATATCTCACACTTAATTTGCCATCCCTTTCTTAAAGTTTTGCTAGCTGAAAATCTCCAAAACTGGGAAGCATCTATTTGTGTGGTGCTCAATAAAGGCATCACGGACTCGATGGGCACAAATTTGGGCAAACTCTAGGAGATAGTGGAGGACAAAGGAGCCTGGTGTGCTGCAGTCCATGAGGTTGCAAAGAGCTGGACGTGACTTAGCAACTGAACATCAACAATAAAAGCTGAGTCCAAGTATTTTAGAAAGAACTTAGGTTAGCCCCAGGGGAGACTTTGAGGAACACAAGAGGGGTTGAAGCTGACGTTCAGTTAGTGTCTAGCTGACGTTCAGTTAGTGTCTACAGGGCTTTTCTCAATGCTCATCCAACGGCTAGAGGGAAGCAAAGTGTCATCACAGCAAAGGTGTCAGTTAGCCAGGGGCTTGTGGAGGCCAGGGGGTCACTGGAGAAGCTCAGGACATTACTGTGTGGCAGACACTGAGTGCCAGATTTAGGAATCTGGATTTAATTCTGTAGACAGTTAAGTAGACTTGAAGGATTATCATGTAGCAAGGGACAATTAAAAATACCCTAAAGTCTTAGGGAGATGAATCTGGGTGTGAGGGGTGGGGTGGACTGGAAGTAGGGAAACCAGTAAGGTGCAGGCATAATGGACCAGGAATGATGGAAGTGAGGGCTTCCCCAGTGGCTCAGCGGTAAAAAACCTGCCACAATTCAGAAGACATAGGACATAAATTCAATGCCTGGATTGGGAAGACCCCTTGGAGGAGGGCATGGTAACCCACTCCAGTGTTCTTGCCTGGAGAATCCCATGGACAGAGGAGCCTGCCGGGCTATACAGTCCACAGGGTCGCAGTTAGACACGACTGAAGTGACTGAGCACACATGCACAATGGAAGTGAAGTTAGAATGAGATGGAACAGAGATGAGTTACTGAGGAACAGTGAGAACTCAGTGACTGAACAAACTTTCAAAAACTTATTTTCTGTCCTTCCCAGCCCTTCCATTCTAAAGTTAACGAGAGAGATTCTGCTTTACAAGGATGAGTGACCAGAACCACATAAGGTCAGAAGAGGACTAGCAGACACTGACTTGATGCTGAGAGCCTGACTAAAGGCTTCAACATTCTCTGCAACTACTTGAGAGTATTGCCAGGGAAGGGGTGGCAGCAGCGGAGCCTTTCCAGCAGCAGTAGAGTTGTTTGACTAGCAAGTTTTAAACTTTTCATTATGAAAATTCTCAAACATATACAACACCAGAATAGTCTAACAAACTCCTGTGTACTCATCACCTGGCTTCAACAATGATTAGTATCTTATCAAGTGACTTTCATCATTTTCCCCACAGTCCACAGCTCTGGGCCCCAGGAGTGAAGCTAGGTCCAGTGAAGGATAAAACCTACATTTAGAAATATATGAATCTTAGTTTTTGTATTCTGTGGGGATGTCAGTGGTTCCAAAAATAGGTATATACATGGGATCAAGAGCAACAAGTATGACCATTCAGTTCTCCTACCCCAGAGGCTCCCAGCCTGACTCCATAGTCATACAACGCATGTTACCTATGCTGATGACTAGACCTTAGCCATCTTGACTGGAGTGGATCAGTCATGTGACATGAAAGTCGAAGGCCAGTTGGGGGTTTGTCGATTTTAAACTTGGGACAGATCAGTTCTGTTACTGAGCAGTTCCCTGAGCCTGTGATTACTGTAGGAGGAGGGAAGCCCTTCACAATGGGTGAGTCCTTGGAAGAAACTGGCTCTATAATCATGCTCCTTGTAGATGTTGCCAGATTTGTTGATTATATCTCCCATCCTATGAGAATGAACGCCAGGCAACGCTGATCCAGGAGACGAAGGGGGACCATCCTCTCACCATGGCAGAGCCTGAAGTGTAGGTCCCTGGGAAGGCAGGTCCTAGGGAAAGGGGAGATGCCAGTAGTGTCGAGCTCTACTGCCTCAGTCACCTTGTCAGATCCAGGCAGCAATGGTCCACGTTGTAAGAACACTGGTACCTTAAACTTAATCCTGCACTCAAGGAAGTGCCCATTCCCGGGAGGGCAAAGAAACTTGTCTCCTTCTTTGAAGCTGTTTTGCAAAACAGCTGTAAGGAAAGAAACCATGGTACATGGAAATACATATGAAAATGTGTTAGGAGTCCTCAGTGGCAATGTTAAGGCTATTTTGAAGCTCACCAGTCCAGATGGAAAAATGAGTTGCTTGCGACAATGCCCCTGTCCCCTGGGGATTTCTGTCAGTGTGCATGTGACAAGATGTTCTTGCATGACCAAGCTCTGTTTGGCGGTATGCTGTGTAGCCCCAGGTTCTGAACATTCTTGCTGCAAGGGTAACCACCTCACAGACTCAAGTACCACCATAAGTAATTTCAAAACGACAGAGAAATGAGCAACGAGTCCTCTAGTTCTGCTAGTTTCCTAATAAACGAAGCTGGCCCTTCTGTGCATTGGTGAAACAGGCCAGAAACCACACAGAAACATGAAGGGTACTTCTAAGAAGACAGACCAAATACACTGTATGCAGGACAAACAGGATAATTTATTCTCATTTTTCCTTAAAAGAAGGATACAGTAGAAGTTTTATAATTCAGTATGATTAGACGTGATTTATAATTTTAACATAAAAAAAATGACAACAGAAACAAATAACTAGTACAAATTATAAAACTAACAGAGCAAAGAGAAACTGCCTTTCTGATCGGAACATGTACCACAGCTATACTCCCTTAGAAAACTTTCTAAGTTTTCTGAGCTAAAACTTCTTAGAAAGGGATCGGAGGAAAGCCTTTAATCTCAAGTATTTAAACTATTCCTGTACCCACTAAATGTTTTCAACAACTTGTTAATCAAGTGCTTCCTAAATTTAGGAACCAGTGACCAAGCGGCCTGAAATAAGTCTTGATCTTATCTTTCCAGCTATAAATTATTACTATTTCAAGAAAACAAAATATTTTCTAAGCAACGTTAAGTTTTCTAAAAACTTCAATTACCTTTTCTGGCTCAGTACCTGACTGAAATGTTCAAATGTTCATATTGCACACAAAAAATTTGAGCAGCATACTATATGAGTGTGAGAAGCTGATGAATATTAAGATTGAGGAAACTCCCTAATGAGTCACATTTACATGATTTAAATATATACTTTCTATATCTTTAATTAATATAAGTAAAAAGGTAATCTTTAGAACAGCACAGAAATACAAATGCATTAGTTTTATAAAATATATTCAACCCCTTATACGTGCAACAATCTTTTAATTTTGGAGCTGCCACATAAGGGAGCTAGTTTCTTCTCCTTCATATGAAAGCAGGAAGTCATTGTACAAAGTTATTTATGTGAGAAGAATAAAGAAACACATTCCTTTTCTTTGTCCTTGACAAATATTTATGGAATGTTGGGAATTATGAAAAAACAATTCCAATGTTACGAAGCCCAAAGACTTGGAATGAAAAAACTCCTAGTAACACATTGCTCTACGTGGAATGAGACAATCTTCTAGAAACCAGGGCTGCGTTCTCTATCTTGTTTAGAGGGTACCACAGAACTGGGTGGGCAGACTGAATGCCGTGCCACTCTGAATACTCTGGCCACACAGTCAGAGCACGCCAGTGTCAATACCATCTCCAGAGTCCCAGCCAACTCCCCAATAGAGTAACAGGCCACATTCATCGGCTACCATCCTAACAGGCTACTTTCCAAAACTGCTGAAGCAGGTAATAGTTCAAGGGTTCAGGATTAGTCCACTGGCCCCTCCCAGAGCTGGGTGTTCCTAAACTCATCACCACACCTCAGGGAAAATGGCCACTGGCTTGAACTTCCACTAAACCAAACCAAAATTTGCCTGCCAGGGAGACAAAGTTTCATTTTACAGCTTGTAACTAGCAGATGAAAAACCTAACTTCTTCATTAAAGAACTTGTGCATCCTTTAGCATATTAAATACTGCTCCCAAAATACTTTCATGCAGACTTTAAGAACCTGTCTCTCAGCTTTGCAACAATAAATGTCTCATCTCTCCCTTCAAAGTTTGTTTCCTCCTTGCCTTTCTAAGTAAATTATCCTTAAAAAAAATTCAATGTTTAATATAGGACTCAGAAAGCAAGATAAGGTTGAGGAGATCAGGTTATATGCTCTGGTCTGCTGCCCAAGGATATTACTGCTGTGTTTCTTAAAGCAAAAAGTGGAAGAGAATTGTTTTAGTGTCGGAGGGCTGGCAAATCACTAATGGATTTGGGGATAGACTATTCATCCTGGTTACAAGAGCCAATGCAAATACAAAATAACCACAAGCCACACTTCGACAGGCAACTTCTTCTATTCATTAGCCTGGGACACTTGGGGCAGCTTTAGTCCTCTTTCCCTTACCTATGTCATCGTCATTACAGTGCCTAGTAGGAATTAAAGCCAGCCAGGGACTTTTTCCAAGCACTATCTTTAAGTCACCTGGATAGCAGAGAAGTGTCCACCAAGCTGTGGATGCAGTCTGTGTGCCTGGCACACTCTGAAAAAGCCTGGCTGACCCTAGCTCCCTCAGGCCTACTTAAAACACTCAGTTCTCAGATGAAAGCACTGTGTGGCCAAGCAAAGCACTCATCTTTACCAGTGAGATGTCCACAGACGGCCACATCCGTGCTGGCTGCTACGGCTCACAGAGCCAGTGACTGGAGGAAGCTACTGTTTCCATGCTGCCGCTGGGCGGAGCCCAGAATCCAAACCTGAAGCGCAGGCCCCCAGGACCAGGGGCCAGGCCTCCTGCCTCTCCCTGTGCTGGCTGCCCTGGGGCCCCGCCAACAATGTGACAGCCTGCACTCCCTGAAGACCCCCATACCTCCTAGAACCTGAAAGAATAAATATAGTTATAGTCTTTTGACCGTCTCTATGACAGAAGTTCTATCTTCTGAAATATTCATTTTATGTTGAAAGCCAGTTTAATGACCACTGTAAGGGTGGAACTCTTAACTGGAAACGTGAAGAGAAAGTTCCATTAAGGTGTGCATTATTAAAATGGGGAGTGATAGCAAAGCAAAGTTAAATTTTAAGTAACTATTTTTATTTCAATGGGATTCCAAAGTGGACTGGGCTGCTTTGAATGACGAGAGATGAGAATTCACCCCAATCATACCAAATCAAACAAACTCAAGGATGAACCAGCAGCATGCTGGCTGACCCTCACAGCACTATGAACGCTATCTGATGCACTATCATACTCTAGCCAATGACGCGCCCTCATGAAACAACGAGATGTTCGTCTCAGTGCAACTTTAAAGTACCTTTTAAAACTTTTGTTCGGTACTACCTTCTTCTCTTCAAACAGTATTTTCCTGAGAAAGCTTTCCTAGAAGTAAAATTAATGTTTCCCACAATAAGCCCTTTATCATCAATGAATTCTTAAATTATTATACTCAAAGGGAAGTATGCTTTAGGTTTGTAGGACTTGTGTTAAAACACAAATTGGAAAATTCAGGGATATTTGGATTATGTCCCTATGCTTCATTTCACACACCCCAGTAGTGCTTCTTACACAAACATTTCTTAAAGGATAAATCAAATATAATCAAGAGTCCCCCTCACTAATTAGGCCCCTGATTTTCTCAATACTTGTCACATCAAATGTAGATTATATTCACAATGTATTTCCCAAGTATCTTTTGTTACTGAAAAAGCAGTCTGTCGCCTCTAAGTACTCCCTGAGAACACCCAATCAGAGTCCCCTTGAAAAGCAAAAGGGAGCTGAGCCTGGCAGCTACATGAGGTCTAGTTGTGTAAAAATCTTCAGTTGTGAGCACACCTGTGTCTAACATGAACCCAGATGTCCTTCACAAAACATGACTAATGTCATGGCTGAAGTTTTTCTTCTCTCGCTTTTCTAAATGTGAGCCAAGATGAGAATTCTATTTAATATTTACAGATCATCTTTTCTTTTGTAAATGCTTTTGGAAGGGGGTAGACATTGATTACATAAGGATTTTCTATCAGGGAAGGAGGAAGGCCAAGTGCCTCGAAAAGCTTCATGAAGAGTAAGACTGAGAAAAAACCTGTTAAATCTGTAAACACCCAATGGAAAACCGTCCAAAAGAAGAAATAGAAGGCACAAACTTCAGGTTAAAAAACGCATGTAAAGATTGCAACGTTACTACAGTCAACAGAACCCACCTAGGTCCTTAAAAGTCTTGCCCTAAATACACAGTTAAACTGTTTCAACTCTGCTGTAACCATCACCATGCTCATTCTTTGCACATCTACTTGAACAATTAGGAAGAGGAGGAAAGCACAGTGACACTCCTTGACACCTCAAAGCAAGTGTGTAGGGTGGGAAAAGGATACATTAAAATCACAAAACATTCCATCCTCAGAACTACCACCTCTGACTTCTATGTTCCAGGAGGAAGTGAATGACAAATTTGTTTTGTAGGTAAAGAACCCACAAACAAAAAAATCCTTATATAACTCAGCAAAATAACAGCAAAGGGTTGGATTGTATGGCCCCTCCACGCTATCAGAACATTTTAGGGCTCACTTTAGAGAAATTAAAATAGTAATATAAATTAATCTTAGCACATATAAATATCCATCTGGATATTCAAACAGCAACAACAGAACAAAACTTACATCAAGGAGAAACTTTTCTAAAGTAAACAAATGTATAATGTCAGAACTCAAAATTCATTAGAAGGTTCGCTGTGTGTTTTAATCAGGCTCAGACTGAAATAAACGTAGTCAATTTAAACCCCAACCTGGGAAGCCGTCCCGGCTGCGGTTGTGGTTTTCATCTTTTCAGTGTCCCATGACATTCATTTAGATAGAGGGCAACCGTCCATGTAAACAGTTCGACCTATTGGTCCCCTGCTGTGGACCTGCAGCCGATGAAGAGGAACAGTCTGGGAGCAGCAGACAGACAGGGGACGCTTAAAACTTAAGAAAGCGACAGCAGCTTCTGGGTGGCTTGCTCGGCTCAGGGTTTCCCGTCAGGCAGCTCAGTGAGACTCTGTGGAGTGGAACTGGTGAAAGTAGAAAGCCATGAAGACATAGCTGTCTTCGCACTGGAAAAAGCTCCTCCAACCGACTGGCCTGAGTGGAAAGGAGGGGAAAAACAGAAGGAAAATGGTCTTCACTTCTGTTAGGAGACACTGAAAAACCCATGCTACTTAACTGCAACACACTGATATGTTAATAGGTAGTGCAATAAAATTGACACTTCTGGTTTCAAAATAATCCCTTACCATGGGAATGTCTAAGAGGAACCTGACTGGGTATAAGATACTGCTCTCCTAAGTATTTTGAAAGTCTTTGGGAAACTTTTCCCAGGCTAGTGGTTCTTAAACGTCTTGGAGAGCTAAAAACAAACAAAAAAACACAACAAAACAAAACCAAACTTCTATGTGCTCTCTGTAACCCAAATCCAAGTTTATAACTGAAAACCACCTACAAGAAAGAGTTGTTAGGCTGCTTGGGGAAATTTGTTATTGTCATCTAAAATCATGTTGCATCACAGGACTTCCCTGGAGGTCCAGTGGTTGGAAATCTGCCTTACAAAGCAGGAGAAAACGGGTTTGATCCCCCATCGGGGAACTGGCATTCCACATGCCTCGGAGCAACTAAGCCTATGCGCCACAACCACAGAAAAGCCTGCAGCGCTGCAAGACAGGCCCGAAGCGCTCAAATAAATAAAATAAATAACCATGGTGCACCAAATTAAAACATACAGAGCTCTACCTGCCTGAGGTCTGTTTTGCTTTTAACAGCATTATCTCAAAAGCTGATGTTATAATGAAATTATTTAAGTTGAATCATACAACTCACTGTTCTTGGAGAGGGGAGTGTGCAAGAAGGGAACAGGCCATAGAATTTAAATATCAGCAGCATCACTAAAAATTAACTGACATCATATACCTTTGATGAAGTAGAATTTTTCTATCAAAAACAAAGAATTCAAAATAAGTCAAAGGTATAATATTGTATGGAAATAAATGCTTATATATTTAATTCTATTCCCTTGTACAGGGTGACAGGACTGTATACCCCGTGTTTGTCTTTAAGTCTGTAGAATAGTTCTCTTACCCATCTCCAGATGTACAGGACATTAGAGCTAGGAGGGCCCTGGCACAGAGATCACCTAGTTCTGGGGCTTTAGAGTTGTGTTCAGTAAGGGTTAGTCAGCTAACCTTTAGCTAACCCTTAGCTCTCAGGAGCTAAGGAATGAGATGTGCCCAATTTTTAATACTGATATTACAAAACAAATGTAGCCAAGTGTAAATAACCGGACACTTGAGATAACTGGGAGTTCCCTGTACACTGTTACATGATTTCTTTAAGTCTGAAATAGTATAAAAGTAAACAGTTAAAAATGTAGGAAAGAAGGAACAAGAAATTTCTTTAGAAAAAGAGATGGCTGCTACTGCTGCTGCTGCTAAGTCGCTTGAGTCGTGTCCGACTCTATGCGACCCCATGGACTGCAGCCTACCAGGCTTCTCCGTCCATGGGATTCTCCAGGCAAGAACACTGGAGTGGGTTGCCATTTCCTTCTCCAAGAAAAAGAGATGGAATAATCTTCAAAACAGCCAAAGTGAAAAAAGCTAGGTACAGAAGGATATACCTAACAACCATTCGTCTGATTTTGGTATCAGGGTAATATACCCTTATAAAACAAGTTGGGAGGTATTACCTCAACCATTACTTTCTGAAAGAGTTTGTATAAAATTAGCATTATTCCTTAAGTGTTTGATAAAATTCGTAAGTAAAGCCACCTGGGCTTAGATTACATTTAAAAACTTGTAACAAGCCTTTAAACTTTAACTCAATTATTTAATATATTTAGGGCTATTCAGATTTTCTATTTCTTTACTGCACTGGTTTTGGCAATTAGAGTCTTTCAAGGATTTTGTAGATTTCATCTAAGCAGTTGAATAACTGGCACAAGATTATTCATAGTATTACCTAATTATCCTTTTAATTTCTGTAAGATCTATAATGGTATCCCCTCTTTCATGCCCAATACTGGTCATTTGTATCTTCTTTTTCTCTTTACTAGTCTGTAGAAGTATCATTAATGTGATCTTTTCATAAAAACAATTGTTGGTTTTCACTGATCTTCTTTACTATGTGATACTACCTTAAAAGACAGCTGCTCCTAATGCCTACTTTATTATTGTATAAATAGTACTCTACTATTTATAAAGAACTGTGGGCAGCTCAGAGACAGAAAGAGAAATCCAGAGAAGTTTGATTCCTGATAACAGATATGACAACATTTGCTAAACTTGGTTTGGCATTATCTAGTGTCACAAGCATTGTTTTAATGAATAAGACCAAAATTAAAAAGAAAAACCACTGTATATTCAACCATCTTGCATTATTATGTGATACACACATCTCTGCAACTTTATGTTTTTATCAATGACATACTGAGGATAGAGAAGAGATGTTTTATGATTCCAATCTGTTCCTGCCTAAGACATCCTTACCAACAGCTTTTCCTGTTTGTACAACATTCCGACTTGTTGTAACCATGACGTTTCCAAGTTTTTTGCCACGCTCACTGTTTTGAACAGAACTGAGTAAAGGAGAGAAATGTTAAGTAAGTACAGTTAAAAAAAAAAAAAATCACTCACATATACATTAACCACTCTATAATCATCCCCCAAATCAGAATTATTGAGAAAAGAAGATAAATAATTCATTATTTGTTATACATCAATTAATTTACTAATATTTTAAATACAGGAATTTTCAGAAAATTTTAAAAGAATATACAGATGAGCCAGAAAGTGGTGTAAGGACATAAGGATGTATGGTTATACATAATTTGTATGGTCATAATTTACTGAAGTTACTTCACCAGAATAAAAATGGCAAATCCTGCTATTAGTTCACACCATTCTCCATGGAACAGCAGTGTTTTCATTTTGAAACATACACACTGCTGAGCTAGAGAACGTTATGCACATATTTGGTTACTATTTGAAGCACAAGTCTATGAAGTGGAGAAAAACAATTCCCAATTAGCGATGAAACACATGGCATGAATTCAGACACAAGAACGTTCCTAGTATTTTCCCTAAATACTCACTGTGAGAATCTTAACTTCATGTCTGACACTGAGTACTGTCCTTGGAAAGGATGGCTGTAAAACAAAGTTTGAGTTTAGACTATGAGTGTCTCACCAGTGAAGCTGTAACACAGAGTTATCACAAGGAAGTGTCAGGAAACTGCACTGGGGTGACTCAGGCGGGCGGCGGCGCTCCAAACGAGACACCGGAAATAGGGCTCCGATCACAGCTCTCCACTCAGTCACGGAGTCTCTCTCAGCTTATGTACTTTGCTTGTAAAATAGGTGTTTTTTTTTCCTTGGGTGGGGTTGGTTTGTGTTAGTGCCGCCCTAATGTTCCTCTTTGGTCTGAGGTGGGGCCCAAGCACCAACATTTTAAAAAAGCTCCTGGGACAGTCAGGGTTAGAGTCGTTGACTTTGGACATGGCTTGATTCTGGCCATCTTATAAATGGGTGCTATTGGTCAAAGGAAGATTTAATCTGTGTTATCAGAAAAGCAACTCAAAGTGCAGATCTTAGGGAAACAGTATGTATAAAAATCAAGCAACCTGATCAACATTACACTATAAAACAAGGAATCAGTAAACATTCAGATTCTTATCTCATACACAGGGCAGGGGTCCTTCTGTCAATGTCTAACAAAGAAAGTGACCAGAAAAAAAAGAAAAAAAAAAAAAGTCACCCTGGTGAAATTTGCAGCCACTTATTAAAACATTAAAACGCTATTATGTGGCTAATTCACGTGAATGTATGGCAAAAACCACCACAATATTGTAAAGTAATTAGCTTCCAATTAAAATTTTAAAAATGCTAGTATGGCTTTTCAAATGATAACAAATTTATTTACTGGTCACATTAGGCATACATAACAACCTCTCTTTTATCTGGATTTCTGAATCACCAGTTGAAAGCATTGAGAGGACTTAATTTTCTAATCTTTATGAGTGGAAGAAAGGGTTTCAAAGATCTCAAACCTTACATTTAGTTTTGAATATTTCTAAATTATATCCCCTGATGACAGCTGAAGACTATCATCATTTCTGTTTTTAATTTGGTGAAAATACTGAAAATCTGCTGACTATCATATCTGCATAATTTCCGAATTGAATTTTCTGGTCTTTTGCTTCAGCTTTCTTTCTCCTCAACCTAAATAACCTCAGTTATTTACATAGTTTTAAAAGCACTGTTTTCACAATCCTTTAAAACACATGCCAGCTAATCCTCATAAGGACCTGCATTAAAATCTGTAGCGCTGCTTCAAGTTAAAGGCACTACAGCAGATGTAGCAGCTGAGCAAAGATCTGTCCAGGCTAACAGAGCCCCAGGGGAGGAGACAGAGCTGTGAATGGCCACTCCCCCAGCACCACTACAACCAGCGCCACTGGGCAAACAAGCTCACATCCGTTTCTCTTCATTACTCTTTAGAACACAGACCTTGTGGTTAGTGAGGGAGAAGACTTTGAACTTAGACCTTTCATTTAATTCCATTAGTGTTTTTGCCTTTTAATTCTCTATGTTTTTACCACATCCAAATGGCAATCTAGGTTTCTGCCATAGCCCAGTATGAGGACAAAATTCACCAAAACTGGTCCTGAACCTAGTCATGGTTCTTGATGGATAAGTTTAGCAGACATGTTCTCCCAAGCCCTGCTTCCTTGCAGATGCTTCTGCAAGTTACAATGACGTAAATCCCTGGGTTTTGTGTGTGTAGCCCCACTAAAGCACATTCCCAAGTCAAGTTTACCCAAGTTCCTAAATAACATGGTAATCAGTACTAAGTTGATTTTTGTCATATTTTCATGAAGAAGTAAAGTTTAAAATACAATGATACACCAATAAAAATTAATTAAAAAACACATACACCAAAAAAACACAAATGAAAACAAAAGTTCAATGTATACTTATATCATAAAGAAATTAAAATCCTTTAATTTAGAAGTTCCCAATATGTACACATTATATCAACTAATCTCCTTAGACTCCACTCTCCCATTCACATGGTATTTTTTTTCTTAATGGCCCAATTCTCTAGCACATTTAAATGCCTTTTACATGGAATAAAGTCTTTGCCCAGTCAACAGTCAATATTATGACAGGTATTAAATTTTGTTGGATCTTAGAATCTGATATGGAAATGGCACCAGATTTTACTGATTATCTAGGAATTCAAATATTGACTTTAGTTGTTCACACTTCATATTTTACAATAACCTCTCAGTTTTAACCAGTGCTATTTCCCTCAAGGCTTCTATCTCACTTGACCATTCTGCTGAGGCAAAAATCCAGAGAAAGGGAGGAAAGATCGATATGACATACGAGCATCCCCACAGGCTAGGACTTTCGTCTCCTAATTATACTGGAAGCTGGGAGAAATGTTAGTGCTTCCAAAATGCCTTGTGCTTTGTGAGTAAGAAGTGTGAATAGGGAATCAGTTTTCAGCTGCTTCCCTGTACTTAGGAGCCTTTTTTATTAAAAAATCTATTTAAGGGATTCTTGAAGATATTCACAGTATCATCAGAGTTCAGACATGATTTTCTTTATTCAGAAACCCTTAATAAGTCAACCACCTCTATCACCCTGTAGAGGATGTGCTTACTTCGGATTTATTTCTGCAAGTGCTGGATGCTTGTTGCTGTTCCAGACCCTGTAGTTGTGAGTGTTCTTCCATGCTGTAACAAAGGTCGTCCCATAGTCCGATAAGATCTTTTCATTATCTGTCAAGTAAATATTTGAAAGTTGGGCTGGACTGTAGCCAGTCAGGGTTATAAAGATTAATAACCAATAACAGTAAAGAAATGGCTTTAGCCTCCCTGTCCCCTGCTGCTTTCTTGGGGACAAAGCCTACCAAATGTCAGGAATCTTGGGTCAAGTTCCAGAACCCTAGTAAGAAGCTATGTGGCTTTTGCTAAGTCACTTGATCACCTGGGATTTCATTTTTCTTACTAGAAAATAAGGGGGTTGAGCCAAATATTTTCTAAAGTTCCTAAAAACTCCAAAATATTTCCATGTTCTCCTCACCAAGGTAAGGAGGCATAGTACTATTTATTAAAAACTACAGACTAGAGTGGGTTAAACATACTGACATACATATATATATGGAGTAGGCAATTAGGGTATTTTAAAAAATCTTTTCACAAATACCATTTTCTAAGAAAGGAAATTAGAATAATTGGTTCTTTTTAGCCATTCTTTTTTCTTTATCTTACTATTCGGTGAAACTCATTCTTGAGCCTCCATGCATTTCACGGTCAAAATACTTAATAAGGGGATTTTCATATATTTAATGCATAAAACTTTTTGGCTTCATCACTATCAAGAGGAAGCTTCAATCCACAGTGCTTCTTCTACTTGGAAGAACAGAAAAGGTTTGGAGAACTAATTCAAATGGCTATTGCTTCATATATTAATTCCAAGTTGCTTGCTTTGAAGGTGAAACATGTGACTTTCGTCGCTGGGAGAGGAAGAAAAGAACATTCATGGTTCTATATGTACCATAAGGAAGTGCTTTTAAGAACATATTCATCAATCAGCTCACTGGGCTAAATTTCCTTTAAAAGCTTGGGTGTGAACCAGACTACTTGGGTTGAAGTCCAGCTCAGTCTCCTACCAGGGGGAAGAGCAAGTTATTTAACCTCTCTGTACCTCACTTTCTCAAATCTGTAAAATGAGGATGACATGGTATCTACCTCTAAGATTGCTGAGACGATGAAATGAGTTAGTAGATGTTAAGTGCTCTAAAAAAAATAAGGGTGGGTCTCCACACATGTTAAATGTTCCCTCTGAATACATAGCTACTGTGTACTCAGGAAAATATTTTTAAGAAGTAAATTAATTACTCAGGAACATACATGACTGGTGGAGACTTGGGTTTTCTTAATAGACAAACTGAGTGATTCTGGGTTAGAGGATTTAATTTGGGGATCTCAGTTGCTACAATTGTAGAAGAGGCAGACACTTAAAAAAAAAAATCCCATTAACAAATAAGGAGTCACTCCATAGATTTCTTAATGAATGAAGAACATGCCTGAAGCCTGGATTTAAAACTCTACAAATACTATTGGAAGAACTAATCTAGGAGGTGGCAGCAGTGGGGTTGATTTAAATATCTACGGACACCACAACGCGAAGGTATTTAAACACTGTGGAATCATACACTTATAAATGGTTAAGACGGTAAATTGTATATGGATTTCACAATTTTTAAAAAAGCAACCTGGAAACAGTTGGAGATATCATTGAGAAGCAGGAAAAACAGAAGCTCCATATACTTTTAACAGCCTTACCACCATCACTACCAAATCTGCTGCTGCTGCTAAGTCGCTTCAGTCGTGTCCGACTCTGTGAGACCCCATAGACGGCAGCCCACCAGGCTCCCCCGTCCCTGGGATTCTCCAGGCAAGAACACTGGACTGGGTTGCCATTTCCTTCTCCAGTGCATGAAAGGGAAAAGGGAAAGCAAAGTCGCTCAGTCCTGTCCGACTCCCAGCGACCCCACGGACTGCAGCCTACTAGACTCCTCCGTCCGTGGGATTTTCCAGGCAAGAGTACTGGAGTGGGGTGCCAGTGCCTTCTCCGACTACCAAATCTACTGATTTGCTAATATGCAGGGTGGCAGGTATCCCAGGTGTGAAAGCTCACTGCAGAGCTTCATTTTCTCCTTGAATATATTCGTTTCTATGGGGAATGAGAATTTTAACACAGGAGTGATTCTATGTTTGATCCATTTTAAACATTTAATAGGGGTACTGTTAGAATGGATAAATTTGAAGGTTTAATCATTCAGAATGTGATCTGCAATGATTTCTACTTTTTTAATTTTTTTTCCATCCCTCATATATCTTAAAAACATGTAAGCAGTGTTTATAAACAGCACTCAACTACTGATATATCCTTCCATATGGTGGAATACTAAGTCATGTAAAAAGTGATGAAGATCTGCATTTACTCTCTTGATACATGTTTATATTATAAAGAAAAACTAAGCTATAAAAAACATGAAAAATGGGATCCATGTTTGCAAGAGGACTACCATGAACACTACAAAACTAAAATCCAAAACATATGCATAGAAAAAGGTCTAGAAGGATATGAATTACTCAAACTGTGAAGAGTAGTTAATTCTATATGTGTGGAGTGACAGGTAATTTTTCTGATTACTTTATTTCTTATGCAATTCAAAGCATCCAGAGTTACAAAATAAGAAAGTGACTGTGAGCTCCTTACCTAGCTGCAGTGTGGCGGCCAACAGCGCATGAATATAGACTGCAAACTGTGCTCGGATCCACTCGTCACCTCCCTCCCAGCCCGTGCCATCCAGGAAGACGTCGTCCCGGTTCTCAGTCACATGCCTCACTAGGTAATCTGCGAACCTTAGGTCTGCAGTGGTTGGATTGAGCAGCTTCCTAAGTTCTGGATCATGGATCTGGATCAGAGCTTCTTCTACCTAGAGGGTACCCAGGTACAAGTCAGAGTCTGGGCATTCATGCAGACATCCATGCCACACTTTAACTACTGGGAAGTCGGAGTTGGAAATAAAAAATATGAATAATAGCATTCTCAAAAGATGAGCCTAAGAAAGAGAGGTTTTTTATTCTGAAGCTGTTTCTTATTTTTCACTATTTAAAAAAAATGCTCATTTTTTGTTCTTACATGCATAAATACTTAATTTTGAATTATAAAAGTGATTCATGTTGACAAATATTTTGGAAAATATAGAAATGTACAGTAAAAATCACCTTTATCATACAAATAGAAATGAATACAATTAATTAAATACAATTACTAAAAATTTTTGCTTTGACCACGCACAGATACTTTGGGGTATATTTATTATATAATACTTGACACAGAAAGAACTATATGTAACTTACAGGTTAGTTTTAAAGTATAATAATAAATAATCATCAGCTTGCCAACCAACTAGAATGTAACAATAATGTTTAAGAAAACTCTGTGGTCCTTTCATCTATATCCTCCTGTCTTGGAAGGTATAATATATGTATTTTTCTCCCTCAATATTGGGATCCATATAGCTTTGAATCCCAGATTTTTTAATTTATTGTATTATAAACATTTCCCCAGGAAGCACATTCTGGTACTTCCTGTTAGGAACTACAGAAACCTTAGGGTGGCTGAAATCCCCTCCACCCATTTATAAAAATTATTTTAATTGTAAAAGTTAACAAATTATTTATACTTCTTCTATAGTAATAAGATATAAAATGTTTATCTCTAGCTCCTTCCACTTGATATTGGGGCATATTAAACAAGGTAGAGGTATTTAAACTATTTAAATGACAAACACACTTTTATTGTGAGACTATAGTAAGACTCGGAGAAGGCAATGGCACCCCACTCCAGTACTCTTGCCTGGAGAATCCCATGGACGGAGGAGCCTGGTAGGCTGCAGTCCATGGGGTTGCGAAGAGTCCGACATGACTGAGCAACTTCACTTTCCCTTTTCCCTTTCATGCATTGGAGAAGGAAATGGCAACCCACTCCAGTGTTCTTGCCTGGAGAATCCCAGGGACAGGGGAGCCTGGTGGGCTGCCGTCTATGGGGTCGCACAGAGTCGGACACGACTAAAGTGACTTAGCAGCAGCAAAGTAAGACTAGATTGCCTTGGTAGGAATCCTGGCTCATCCACTTAGCAGCTGTCTGATCCCCTCTGTTCCTTAGCTTCACAGGTGTGATACGGACAGTAACAATACCTATCTCACAGGTTGTTATGAAAATTAGATAAGTTCATATACCTAAGGTGCTTAGGATGCCTGGCAAAGGAAGCAATTATGACCACTATTAGTGTTGTTACTATGCCCCAAATTCCATTTAAAAAAGAAAAACAGGCTCTTTCGTCTAGGCCACCGACATGCCATCCAGACTAAGGAAGACCCGGAAACTTAGGGGCCACGTGAGCCATGGCCACGGCCGCATCGGCAAACACCGGAAACACCCGGGAGGCTGAGGTAATGCTGGTGGCATGCATCATAACAGGATCAACTTCAACAAATACCACCCAGGATACTTTGGGAAAGTTGGTATGAGGCATTACCACTTAAAGAGGAACCAGAGTTTCTGCCCGACTGTCAACCTTGATAAATTGTGGACCTTGGTTAGTGAGCAGACACAAGTAAATGCTGCCAAGAACAAAACAGGAGCTGCTCCTATCATTGATGTGGTGCAATCAGGTTACTACAAAGTTCTGGGCAAAGGAAAGCTCCCAAAGCATCCTGTCATCGTGAAGGCCAAATTCTTCAGCAGAAGAGCTGAGAAGATTAAGGGTGTAGGTGGGGCTTGTGTCCTGGTGGCTTGAAGCCACATGCTGGGAAATTCATTAAATGTTAAGTGCTTTTCAAAAAGAAAAAAAGAAAAAAGAAAAACAGGGACCAGCAGTCAAGTATCTGCACTCAGATGTCAACTTACTTCCACAATGGCATCACTGAGGTGTTTCTGTTGTCGAAAAAGGATGTTAGTAGCTCCAGCAACAAATCCTCGAATGGTGACATCAGAGAGAAGATGATGCTGCTGCAATGCCATATAAGGCAAACACAGATATCCCTATGAATTACAAGAGTAGAAAATGTTAGAAAAGTAATGGAACAGCCATGTCTCTCATAACAGCTGGAGTTTTGGTGGTTCCGTCACTAAGTTGTGTCCAACTCTTTGCGACCCCACGGACTGGGCCATGGTAGCCCACAAGGCTCCTCTGTCTATGGGATTTTCCAGGCTAGAATACTAGAATGGGTTGCCATTTGCTTTTCCAGGGGATTTCCCCCACTCAGGGATGGAATCTGGGTCTCCTGCATCACAGGTGGATTCTTTACCAACTGAACCACCAGGGAAGCCCCTCGTCAAGCCTAGACAGCTAATAGTAGGAAAGGAAAGTTCCAGTCTTCCTACAACCTCATGCTATTCCTAACACAGCTGATCTTTGAATCAACACAATAATATACCAATAATAACAACCACAGGTCCTGACTGTATTAAGGCCAGTTAATTGCTAACCTGCTCCATTAATGGTCAAATCTTGGCAAGGTGGTCTAACATGAAGGTTTGTCTTGTGTGACCTCTTGGCTTTCAGTTCAACTTAAAAGCTACTATAACTATCAAGCTAGGTTTTTTTTTTTTCATTTAGGAATGAAGTACTAATATTAAGCCCATTAAAAGTCTGCCGTTTATTAGAAAGCTGTTCCTTCTTCCAGTAAAATTTTAAAACACAGGCATTTGCACATAACCACCAAAGTACTCTTGTGAGAATAGCAAAGCACTGCATGGCAATTATTTTACTGTCCTATAATTTAAAATGATACAGTATTTCAAGATATTTGCTACTAAATGTTCAAAGCAAAAATGACCATGGCAGTAGTTGTGTATTTAAAATTTCCAGTTGAATTGCATTTGAAAATGCCATTGCCCTGAAATTTATATTTTAACTGCCAAACCACAGCAGGGAGTTAAGTGTACAAAAAATAGCCTATATCCTGAGAAAAAAGGAATGCTAACACTGGAATGATGCACTGAAGGAGTAAATGGAATTTCTGCTGAAAAATTCTAAATCAAGATAGGTCTCAACAAGTGGCATAATTTGTGTATAAAGCCAGGAGGGAGGACTCGCTGAACTCCTGAGTTTGTTTTCTATCAAGTTCGATGACAGCTTTATTTATTTGTTATCCTAATCATCTTTAAAAAAATAAAACAAAACACTGAACCACAGTTATCCAGATAATGTCTTGTTTCTACCATGAGAATTTCTCTGAGGGAAGGAGACACTATTTCTGCTACTTCATGTCCTTTGCTATGTCTAGGATGTACCATACCGTCAGCTATTAGGAGAAGACATGAGAGAAGACTTCCAGAAGTTGGAATACACGTCTGGTAAACTGGTTTCATTCTCCTTCTTGACAATGTTTTCCTCCCCTCTATAAAATGCGAAATAGCAGAAGCAGCAAAAATAAACCCATGTCTATGCCTTACACATATTCACTATATAGTGCTTCTCAACCCACGCCCTCTTGTGACTAAAGGTGGAAAGGACCCATGCTCATGCCAAAGCACTCAAACGGCTGGCAGACTCACGGGTCATACTTGACAATGTGTGCTACGTATTAAAAACTTGTTACCTGTTTCTTTTTTTTTTGTTACCTGTTTCTGAACATAAATACTACAATGCTGAATGCTCTTTAAAACTTTATATGGACTCCCCCGAATACTCCTACCTCCCCAGCCAGGACTGAGAATCCTTGATAAGGGCACTTTCAGAACTACCAATATTTACAAAGATTGATTCAGTTGCTCATAGTATTGCATTTCACAACTGATTCTGTTAAAGAAGAAAAGTCTGTTGTCAACAGTGGAATTCTTGGCTAAGTCGCATGAAAACTAAGAATGTAGTTTTTTTAAAAAGTCAATAGTTCAAAGTTCTTTTTTTTAAATGAAGAAATACAGTCCTTAAAATATTACACATATCCATATTCTTTGACCCAGGATTTTACTTCTTACAATTTATCCTACAGATACACCTGTTCATATGTGAGATGTGTAAAAAGTTACTTATTGCAGCATTACTTATCATTGCAAAAGACAGGAAACCTAACTATTCATGACTAGGGCAATGAATCGGAGAAGGCAATGACAACCCACTCCAGTACTCTTGCCTGGAAAATCCCATGGACGGAGGAGTCTGGTAGGCTGCAGTCAATGGGGTCGCTAACAGTCGGACACGACTGAGCGACTTCACTTTCACTTTTCACTTTCATGCACTGGAGAAGGAAATGGCAAACCACTCCAGTGTTCTTGCCTGGAGAATCCCAAGGACGGGGGAGCCTGGTGGGCTGCCGTCTATGGGGTCGCACAGAGTCGGACACGACTGAAGTGACGCAGCAGCAGCAGCAGCAGCAGGGCAATGAATAAATGTTTTTCTATATGATGGAGTACCCTGCATTAAGTGATGAAGTTCATCTCCAGGGAATATTTTGTTTAAAAAAAAAAAAAAAAAAAAGGACATAGATTAGGTAAGGTTGGTTACCAACAGAGAGGGGAATAAATTTCCTGCTATTCTCTGAGTAGCAGGGAATGGAATGAGAGAGATTTTTTATTATTATAGATGCTCTGGAACCTTCTTAATATTGAACCATGTAAAAGCACTGCAGATTTATAAAGTTATTTTAAATAGTAGTTCAAAATAACCTTAAAATTTTAGCATCATCACTTTTACCGATGGTCAATCAAGCCTAAATTTAAAGGTCTCCAACGTACAGAGGCATGGCTTCCCTGGTGGCTTAGACGGTAAAGCGTCTGCCTACAATGCAGGAGACCCGGGTTCGATCCCTGAGTCGGGAAGATCCCCTGGAGAAGGAAACGGCAATCCACTCCAGTACTATGGCCTGGAAAATGTACAGTGGCAGCAAGAGTCTGAGTACATTAAAATACAGCAGCCTCTACACCCAAACACACCACCACTTTCCACTTTTCTAGGGTGCTTTAACTTCTACATTCGGGCTGAGGTATATAATGGCCAAAAAAAAAAGAAACGGAAGAGATATTTGCACACCTATGTTCACAGCAGCACTACTCACAATAGCCAAAATGCAGAAGCAATCCAAATGCCCATCGATGGATAAATGGATAAGGAAAATGTGGTATATACATACAATGGAATATGATTCAGCCTGAGGAAGGACAGGAATTCTGTCATTTGCTACAACATGGATGAACCTTGAGGATAGTGTGTTAAGTGAAATAGGCCAGTCACAAAAAGATAAATGCTCTATGATTCTACTTATGTAAGTATTTAAAAATAGTTAAGTTCATAGAAACAGTGATGGGTGCCAAGGGTTGGGTGAGGGGAGAATGGGGAGTTGTGGTTTAAAGAATACAGACTTTCAGTTTTGCATGATGAGAAAGTTCTAGAGATCTGTAGTACAACCATGAGAATACACTTAATACCACATAATTATGCACTTAAAAATGATATAGAGTGGATAAATCTTATATTTGTTTTTTGACCACGACTAAAATGAAGAAAAAGATAGCATCAAAAAACACACCTCAGCTTGGAAAATCTGGCAGACCTGTTGTGAGCTGATCTGTTACAGCACTTCAAAAGCATACTGCCTTCTCCGTTGTGACCTGGGAAGGGCTACAATGTCATCAGGACCAACTGCCACTTTCTTATCTCTTAGGTCTGAGATGATAAGCATGTTTGTGAACCGCAAGCCTCCATACTGTAGGGGTGTCAGTTCTCTCCAAACTTTATCTAGCACTTAAAGGTAACCCCTATCTAAATCTTAAGTATAAGAACTTAAGTTGATCCTGAAATTGATGTGGAAATGCAAAGGGCTAAGAAACTCCTGAAGAACAATAGCAAGAGGGGAAGCCTTTTCTCTGCCTGACACGACATAATGGTAATTAATACAGTGCGTGACTGACCCAAGGATAGACAGATACATGGATGAAGCAGCAACAAAGCACAGAGACAGACGCCCTTCCTCAATATACACAAAAATGAATTCCAGGTAGACAAAACCCAAAATGTGGAAGTCAAAACTACAAAGCCTGAAGTCTCACAAATCATGACAATGAGGGAGACAATCCAGAAGGTTTAAACAATTACTACACAAAAGGAAATTCAAAAGGTTACCAAGAATATGAAAAGATGGTCAGCCTCAACAGTGACTACTGAAAAAAAGACAAGAGCCACGAGATACCATCAGACTGGCTAAATATTAGGAGGTTTGACAATAACAACCGTTGGTGAGAATGTGAAGCAAAGGGAACTCTTATCCACTGCTGTAGGAATAGAAATTGTCACAACCACTTTAGAAAACAGTTTGGAATTATTCTAGTAAAGCTAATCTACCCATTCCTTATAATCCAGTATTCCCACTTCTAAGCACTGACTCCTAAAGAAATGCTTGCACGTATACAGCCAAGATTACTGAATAAGAATTTAACAGAAGCGTTATTTGTAGTAACCAGAAACTAGAAACAATGTAGATATCCATCCACAGAATTTATATATTGCAGAATAGCCAAAACCAGAAAACTACAGAGGAATAATAAAACACAACTTCATGCAAAATTATGATGAAACTAAAAATCATGTTGAGAGAGGAGGGGGAAAAATTGTGGTGCCACTTAAATAAATAAAACTCAAAAACATGCATCTATTGCTTTTTAGCTAGTCGTCAAGTTATTTATAGGTTCCCTAAATTTGAATATGACACAACTGTAAGCAAGCAAACCAAATATAAACTCAGAAGCAATATTTAAAGAAGTTTAATACATGAAGCAGAAAAAATTTTGTTTTCCAACTACATTTACTATTAATTCTTTCATAAGTTTACTGCTTTACTAAAACAGTTACAGACTGAAACAACAGAATTCTAAATTAAGTGATCTTCTGGTGGAGGCAATTATTACTAAATTTTTAAAAGTACCAGATACATGTAATTTAAAAAACTAAGAAGTAGGTGTTCACCTTTTTTTAAAAGTTAAAACTTTCACTTTGAAAAAATTTTTTTTTAGTGAATACCTAAAATCACCATAGATATCTATGAATACCTGGGTACATTTCCTAAATTTTCATCTTTCTCCTTTGGTTCCCTCATTGCCCTCCCCTCATCCCGCGGAATCCTGTCCTAAAGTTGCCACCAGTCCCATCTCCTCTCCCTCAGCAACCTCGTTTCTTCCTCACATCCCTAATTCAGCTCTCAGGAAAAGTTCAAGCATATTTTCAGGTCTGGTACCTATAGTGTTTATGTAATAAGCCTCATCTCTAAGACTGAGAAGAAATGCACCATCAGTTTCAAGCCCCAGAGAGAAGACTGGAAATTCGGAGCTTTGGAATCTCTCCAAGCATAACTTTCATATGTGAACACAGTCAGGGGACCAGTCAACTCATTATTTTCTTCAAAGCTTGCTATCTTACTTCAGCAATACTGTGTGGGCATCCAAGCTTCTCTCTGGCTATATTTGAAATGACTTTTCAGGATGTTTTGCTAATCCAGGTCTTCTCTACAAGTATTTTTAAGATCTTCAAGAGAAGGAAAGAAGAAAAGCCTAAAGGCAAGTCATTTTTAAGTATATTTCATATTCCAAAGCTGCTGACATCAAAGAATCAGCAATTGTATTTGAAACTGTGATTAAACAAGTTAGATTTGAGTCATTACATAATAAAACAGAAAACCTAAAAGGAAAACGTTTAATTTACCATAATGATGGTGGTAAGCCCATCATATATTCAGTACTGGTGTACAAAGAGAATATTCTGTCAAACAGTTTATTAACAGCACATACAACACATTAACATTGCTTTGTTTAGTTCAGCGACCTCGCAGACAAAACCAAAATCCCCCACCCCAGTTAATCTCCCTCCTGGTATCTCCACAATGATAAAAATTAGAGTGGGTGGGTTAAGTTGCAAAAGTAAGGGCTCCAAAAAGTATAGGCAGTCATGACACCCACATGTGAGTTCAGAAAACCCACAATTTGTGGCTGTTGAGTATACTTAGTAGTCTGAGGGCCCAGAGTTTTCTCCCCAGGCTCCTAAACTCCAGTTTTAAGCAAATATGCATTAGTTCAATCAAGAAACCGATTAAGATAATTTCAACATCCCCTAACAGACCACAAAATGAACAAAGACAGCATTTTCTGCTAACTATTCAGCAATACTGACTTGGGGCAAGTACTTATTTGTAAAACTAGATAAACCCAGAAAGAATTTACCACATAGTGGAGAAGAACTGATGTCAAGTCAATGCTATCCATTTTCTTTTCCATATAAAGTTTTACTTCCAGCATAAAGGAAGGTATTTAGAGAAAAACATAAATTTTGTTCTAGTTACTGGACAGATGTATCTGTCTTTCATGGTTAAACTGAAAAGCCATGGATACAAGAATTTAGAACCTAGTATAGGGCCTGGCACGTAGGAAGGTAATAAATACTTCTTTGACTGAAAAATGAAATGGGACTTTTCATCTTCTTCATTACAAAAAATAATTCATGAATGAGAATAAAGTAGCTTCTCCTGTTAGGATTAAAAAAAAAAAACACAAACCTCAAATGTAGCTTCCAGAATCCTAATATAGTATTACTGACATAAAGAAATGATATCCTAGAAATAAGATACTAAATCAAAGATGCAATTTGTTTTACTATGGTGTGTTTAAATTATTTAAAAAAATTAGAAATACGTTTTGTATGTTTTTCCATAAAAAGATTAAAGATTAATTTTTAAGGCAAGTTAACCAAAACAGTGTATTATATCTATGAAGGGTACTAATATTTAAGTTAGCCATCTAAGCTTTTTATTCTTTCTTATAAAATTGAAGCTTTTGGAATTATGGTATTTTAATATAGATTCATTAAATGTAATCAAGGCTGTCTTGTTTTTTTTCCCCTGAAGGTAAACCTGACTAATGAAAAACACACCAAACACAGTGATTGCTAACCTCAGTTTCCAAACTCTAATCAAAATCCCCTGCAGTCTTACATCATGGTCACAGGTGTCATAGTACTACACATCTGCTATGTTATTTTACACTTTTCAATGAGAATTTGCACACTTAAATGTGTTCAACACTGAAAGTTAAATTCTGAAAGGATTTTGTGCTATCCTTATGGGCATTAATGAAGGACGTTAACTCTTACCTTTGTGAAGATGGCCAGGGGCATGCCATACTGGTCCTCCTCCAAGCCAGAAATCAGCCCTGGTATTAGGACCACCTGGCCGGTATTAGCTTGAGGTTGAACAGTAATCGGAGGACTATCTGAGGGCAAAGAGTCCTTTGGAAATGAGTTTGTCTGTTCTGACCCCACCTGTTCTCGTTCTTTCAAGGAGGAGTCCTCTAAGACAGTAGGATCCAAGGTCTCCCAGTCACTTTCTGAAGACTCTGGAGATGGGCGAGAAGGAGGTTTCAGATATTGATTGCTATCACTGGCTTCTTGTTCACTGCTATCATCTTCTACCTGGAACAAAGGTTCTTCAGTTTTGATGGCTGCATCTCCTCCATGGTTTCCCAGGATTTTCTTGACAGTTCCCAAGTTGGTATTTGAAATGTCAGAAGCAGGCACAGAAACAAATTCATCTGCAGGGGGATTACTTTCCTGAAGCCCAGCATCTTCAGACATACTTTTTCGGGGTCTATACTGAGAACTGTCACTGAGTCCATGTTCAATCATGCCTAAAACATACAATATTGGAGAACAGTTTGGCTTAGAAAAAGATATCAGAAGATAAGAGCTGTGTGTTCTGCTTTAAATAGTGGAACTCCTATAAAAATTTTTAAAGAGCTATGCTTACTCAAATTTTAATTGAAAAAAAGAAAATCTCAGACAAAAGAAAAATCTATTGTCAAAGTAAAAATATCCTATTAAAATAGACGGTGACCCTAACCACTTTGTCCTTGACAATTTTTATCATTCAAAGGTCCAGAATAAGTAAGAGAATGGAAACTGCTACCCTCTTACCTGGAAAAAGGGATAACACAGTCATCAGGGCACCCACCAATTTATTCACTGGAGAAATATAAAAGAGAACCTGAAATGGAGTCAATCAAAATTAAATTAGAAAATCCACAAGTCCACAATGACACTTTTTAAAAAAGAAAAAAGCAAAGAAGGGAGAGAAGAAAACTCTTCTTTATGGAAGTATAACAGCTAATAAATACAGAATTTATGACAGAATCAGAAAACCATGGTTCAAGTAAAAATTACCAACGGATGCTGAAACTATTGTGCAAGGCTCTTGGGCAACAGGATATTTATTCATATTAGCTTCAAATTTATCGTCCCACAGTTCACCTATTAATTGCAAAGGAAAATAACAAGTACTAATATGAAGAAACCTGGCGATCACCATCTTAGTCAAATGATCAAACTTCATATCACCAATAAGAGAACAAGCAGTTATGGGCCTCCAGTTATGATGCCCCAGGAGGACACATCACTACCTATACAATATTCTTGCCAAAAAAGTTTAATCTGAAATGAGAAAAAGGAAAATAATCATACAAATCTAATATAAAAATGCAACTAATCTGGATTATTAAAAAAAAAAATCCATGTTATAAAAACAGAGAAACAAAACAAGAAGCGAGGTGGTAGAACTGTTTGAGATTAAAGAGAGCTAACAATGCAATACATGATCCATGGTCCCCAGATTAAGAAAAGCAAACAGTTTATAGCACATTATTATGATACCTAGGGAAATCTGAAAAGGCACTGTACATTAGATATCATTTATTATCTCAGTGTTAAATTTCTCGAATAGGAAAATACTTTTGTTATGTAGGAATATACCCTATTCTTTTTTAAAAGGTTTTATTTATTTACTTTTGGCTGTGCTGGGTCTTCATTATTGTGTGGGCTTTTTCTTTAGTTGCAGAGAGCTGGAGCTCGGAGAAGGTGATGGCACCCCACTCCAGTACTCTTGCCTGGAAAATCCCATGGATGGAGGAGCCTGGTGGGCTGCAGTCCATGGGGTCGCACAGAGTCGGACACGACTGAAGTGACTTAGCAGCAGCAGGAGCTACTCTCCAGGTGTGGTGTGACAGCTTCTCATTGTGGTGGCGTCTCTTGTGGAGCATGGGCTCTAGGGCTCACAGGCTTAGCTGTCCCACAGCATGTGGGATACTCCTGGATCAGGGATTGAACCCATGTCTTCTACATTGGCAGGTCGACTCTTTACCACTGAGCCACCAGGGAAGCCCCAGGAATATACCTTTATTCTTAAGAAATATATCTGAAAATGTTTAGGGATGAAGTACCGTGGTTCTACAAATTAGTTGAAAATTATTATGATTCAGGGGGAAGAATGAATGTATATAAAACAATGTAATGCAGAAGTGGCAAAATGCTACAACAGATGAAGGATGTAAAGTGTCCATTATAAAATTATTCCATCAACTTTCTTGTAGGGTTTTCAGAATAAAAATTGAGGGATAGGGTTCAGTTAGATACACAACTACAACTAACACTAGTGATAATTAAATGAGATGAAAAAACAAGCATATAGTTGCTGAGGTGAGTTTTTTTTCTTTGTTTTAACAATTAAATCATTTAGTAGCACGAAGTCATATCTAATAAAGCATGGTGCCCACAATCACCTGTGCTCTCCTTAAACATTGATGATTTAAGGAGTAGTGTGCAAATACAGAGAAACCAAGACTTGCATTAAAGGATGTCTTTACCAAGTGAATATAAAAAGGGTATACCTATGATTTGCCATGTTAAATAAAGTCTACTTGATCATAAATGTGGCTAGACTAAGTATTATTTTGCAAAATTTTTTTTTCAGATATATGTAACCATGTGTGCTGCGTTGAAAAACATTTTTTTACAATTATAAGTTGCAATAAAAATTTGAAACTTACAACTAAACAACAAAAAACCAAATCTGATTAAAAATGGGTATAGGATTAGGGAAGACATTTCTCCAAGGAAGATATACAAGTGGCCCACAAAAACATGAAAAGGTGCTCACATAACTAATTATTAGGAAAATGCGAATCAAAACCAGGAGATACTACCTCACACCTATTAGGATGGCTACTATCAAAAAACAAGCAAATAACAAATGCTGGATAGAATGTGGAAAAATTGGAACCCTTGTGCACTGTTGGTAGGAATGTAAAATGGTGAGGCCACTATGGAAAACACATCAGTTCCTCAAAACATTAAAAACAGAACTACCATGTGATTCAGAGATGCCACTTCTAGGTATACACTCCAAAACACTGAAACCAAGGCCTTGAAGACATTTACACAGACCCATGTTCACAGCAGTATTATTCATGAGAGCCAAAAGGCGGAAGCAACCCAAGTGTCCATCAATGAATGAAGGGATAAAAAAATGCTCTATGTACATGCAATGGAATATTATTCATCCTTAAAAAGGAAGGAAATTCTGACATCTGTTGTACATGGATGAACCTTGAGGACACTGTGCTAAATGAAATAAGCCAAACACATATGATTTCACTTGTGAGAAACCTAGAATAGTCCAGTTTATAGAGACAGAAAGTACAAGGGTGGTCGCCAGTGGTGGGAGAAGGGGTGAAAGTGGAGTTATTGTTTAATGGGTAGAGTTTTGGTTTTGCACAATGAAGAGAGTTCTGAGGACAGATGGTAATACCACAACAACGTGAACACACTTAATGCTATGAAACTGCACACTTGAAAATGGTTAAGATGGTTAATTATATGTTACATGTATTTTACAACTAAGAGCTTTTTTTAAAGGTTGAAATATTGCACTAGTACATGCTTCATTCTTTTTTTTAAATTTACTTTCCTGTTTGAAGAAAGAATACATATTCATTCAGAAAACCAGAATAAAGAAAAGTATTTCCTTGTTAAAAAATATGCATGGTCACCAAACTGTTGCTGTCTTTCCTTCCAATCTCATTTAAATGAATAAATACATTTATTTATAAAATCAGAATCCTGGGCTTGATATGTAGTTGGATCACCATTTTTCACTTAACATGCTATGAAACATCTTTCCAATAATAAAACCACTCAGAATCTTTTTTGTTGTTTGGAATTATATACAAGATAAATCAAAACTTAAGTTATCCATTGATAATTTATTATTAAACATGATTCTGTGAAAGAATCTCTTGGAGCTCTGTGTCAACTCAGATAAATTCTGGAAAATAAATCTCTTAAGAGGACAATTACTGGGCCAAATGGATAAACATTTTTATGATAATGAATTATACTGGACATTGTGAATGACTGACCTTCCAACATCCATTCCATCTCTATTGAGCACAGTAATAGTGACCACAGATCCAGGGATGGCTCCTGGCTAGTCTAAACCAGAGGTCAGCAAACTTTCTATAGAGGGTGAGATAGTAAGCATTTTTCATTTGTGGGCCATTTGGTCTCTGTTCCAACTACTTAACTCTCCCACTGTAGTGCAAAGGCAGCCATAAACAATAAGTTGAAGAATGGCTGAAACTGTGTTCCAAGAAAACTTCATTTACAACAATAGCTGGTGGGCCAGATTTGGCCCTTGGGCTTAAGTGTGCAGACCTTGGTCTAAAATCCCTTATAATTTTTTATCTAAAATCATGGTAATCCCATCCCTTTGTACCAGAGAGTGCATCTGGAACCCAGACTTAAGCCAATCAATACAGGCATTTCTTTAGCAACAATTATTAGTTCTGAGTAGGCATATGGCCTCACAGGCCCAAATGAATTGAAGGGAAGAATTCTCATTAAATTAGGGAAAAGATATTATCTCTGCCACTAGCATATAGATGAGGCAGCATATAGCTCAACTACTGTTGGCAGTAATCCTATACTACAAGGGAAATCAGGCTCAAGATAAAGCTAGCATTGTGGACTGTAGAGCAAAGAGATGAAAAAAATCTAGGTAATTAATTATATTATCAAACCATTCAGTCAACATACTCTCAAGTCTGAAGCAAGCCAATACATTTTTTAAGTCAATTTAGACTGAGTTTTGGGGACTTCCCTAGTGGTCCAGGGGAAGACTCTGGACTCCTACTGCAGAGGGTGCAGGTTCCATTCCTGGTCAGGTAACTAAGATTCCGCATGCCAATGCAGCACGGCCACATATGCATACATACATAGAGTTCTCTATTACCTATATAGTCAAAACCACCTTGATAACTGAATACTATCAAACTGCCTCCAGAAAACACTGCACGAATTCACACTTCTATAGTAGTAAAAAAGAATACGTACTTTAAGCTCACCACAATTTGATAGCCAAAAAACTCTTAATTTATACTTTAGTTTTATTTTAAGAAATGTCAATAAATGTTAAATATTCCATCCATTCAAATCTCACCTTTTTTTCAAGAAGAATTAGTTTAAATAGGATTAGAACCTGAAGAAAGAAAAATAATATTGTATTAAAATAAGAAATCCAAGCCTATTATTCATTTGCCTTTGTCCTTCCTCAAACATAACCATGTAACATTGAGTCAATAATATTAAATAATTCTAGTGCTTTAAAAATAATTGAAAATCATGAACTTATACTGAGAAATTAAGTATCTGAGTTCTCTAAAAAATGTGATGCTGCTGCTGCTGCTGCTAAGTCGCTTCAGTCGTGTCCAACTCTGTGCAACCCCATAAATCACTATCAAATTGGACTTTTGGGAGGAAGTTGTGCCATTTTTTGCTTGAACTATCTGCAAGCCCGTTAAAGGGAAGGTACTTTTCATTTACTTCTGTTTGTCCAGGGCACTCACAGAGCAGACACTCACTATATGTGTTAAGGGAACAATCAATGCGTGTATGCCCCAGTCAAAAGATGTTAAGTATAGATATTTTGCTGGAAAATGTTTCACTCTCAGGGCAGCATACAAAATAGTCTACAAGATTAATTAAAACGTATTTCTTTCACATGTTGTATACACACACACACACACACACACACACAGACACATACACATATACACACAATGGACTACTACTCAGGCATAAGAAACAATGCCATTTGGAGCAATACGGATGGACCTGGAGATTATCATACTAAATGAAGTAAGTCAGAGGGAGAAGACAAATGCCATAGGATATCACTTACATGTGGAATCTAAAATACAATGCAAATAAACTTATCCATGAAATAGACTCACAGGCTTACAGAACAGATTTGTGGTTGCCAAGTGTGTGTGGCGGAGGTTGTGAGGAGTGATTGAGAGTTTGAGATTGGTGGATGCAAACTATTTACGTACACAATGGATAAACAAGGTCCTGCTATATAGCATAGGGAACTATTCTCAACATCCTGTAATAAACCATAGTGAAGAAGAATAGAATAAAATAAAACATGTTTCTTTCCACTCTAATTTCATAATATCCAAAATATCAACAACTGTATAAAAAAGTATCCTATCCTGCACTGAAATAAACAGACACCGTGTACTTTTAGAAATTTCTATTATATAAGCACTACCAACACTTTTAACTTTCTATCATTATGACAGCTGTCTCAGAAAAATTAAAACATGGTTATGCCATAATCTGCATTAGACCATGCAGCTCATGAAATCTGCCTAGTTAAATGAACATAATTTGAGTACATCATAAATTTAAATAAGGTATCATACCTTGTGTCGAAAATGAAGCACAAGATCCCGAGGAGATAAACCTATAATGTTAAAAAAAGAAAAGAAAAGCTAATCTGTGACTATAACCTACTGTTTTTGTCAAAGGAAGTTTTAATCTCCTCCAAAAAGTTAGGTAAAAGTAGGGCTATGCAAAATTTAAATATTTATGTAATATCTGATTATGTACACATACAAACAGAACTTCAACACTGTCGCACAGAACGTCCTGAAATAATGGAAATATTCTAAATCTACATTGTCCAATAGAGTAGACGTAAGTGGCCACTGAGTACTTGAAATACAGCAACTGACAAACTGATTTTTAAATTTTATTTAACTTCTATTAATTCTAATCTAAATGTAAACAGTTATTTGTGTCTAGAGGCTCATGTTGTGGCTGTGCAACTCTCACACCTTCTCCCCATTCTAAAGCCATCCTACAAATTACACAAGTTTAGAAATCATGAGGCTTTACTTCACAGTAGCAGTCAATCATTTAAACAAGGTTTTTGGGCACTATACCCCATAGGTATTATTTCTGAATCACAGGCTTCTCTTATCGCCTGTCGTAAGACAAGATAAATTTATTCAGAGAAAAATATATCCTCCGAAAAGGAGTTTTATAACCAGTTCACATTACACATAAGACTGCAAAAGTGAACCTAGCACAGTTTGGCTACTTTATGCTAAAATTCGAAGTGAGTGAGCACAAATCACTGTGTGATCAAGATGTGATCATGATTCTTTTTAAAAAATAATTAGGAAAATGACTTTTACTGAGTGCCTGACACACCAATGGATGTTCTTGGTTGTGAAAATAGCATAAAACTCCCACTTGAAAAATCTTGGAATAGAAAGACACTACTAAGCAGATCTCTCTCTCCCTCGCTCTCCCTGTGTTATGACAAGGAACTGACCTATCAGCATTAACGTAAGGAAAAGAAAAACTTCCATTATTATTCTGAAAAGCTGAAATATGCTTTATACAATAATGCTTCTAAATTTTGGTTGGAGAATTTAGATACCATATAGAAATGTAACTCTGATCATGAAGTTTTACATGCAACCAACATGCCAAACAAAAAGAAAAGAGGGCATTTCTTCTGACTTGTAGAAAAAGCGACTTACCAAGATATACCTGGGATCCTTCTAACGAAGTTCCTCCCAGGGAACTATTCATATGTTCATAGAGCTCCTATAAAATAAGATTCAGTTTAGAACACTTTACCATCAGTTTAGACACTGAATCAGAAATAGAATGACCAGGAGAAAACTGGTTCTTTGAAGCAGTTTTGTCTCTTTGAAACTCTGCCAGTTTCCAGCACTCCTTCTTTCTGTACCTCTATATTTTAGAGCTTGATCCATTCCCATGGTGGTATGGATTCCTAGGATAAATTCCCTCTGTGTCCTTGCTAAATAACTCTCTCTCTCTCACTAGAATCCAGGGGAGATCCATGCTGTATACAATAATGGCAGCCTTGAGAAAAACATTATTCTTCAGTAAAATAGTCATGTAGTTTTTCTGTGCTTTTTGATATGGGAGTTAGGATCCAGAAGCCTGATATATAAACATACGGTGCAGGGTATTAATGAGATAACAATTGTAGAGAAGCAATGCCATAGCAAAAGGGCTATTATCCACTAACAGAAATATTTGTTATAATCAACTGTAGTCATCATTTCCTAATAAAAGATAGTTTTGTTAAATTTACTAAGTAGAAATTGTACATTTTGGGCAGATCTTTGGCCCTTCAATGTTATTTTCAAAGAAGAATGTCTTTCTTAAGTTAATAAACCATCTCTCACAATATTAAAGATCTACTTGATTCATGAATCTGTCTTCAGACACATCCATGGAGGATAAAAAGTTACCTTTAGAATGGAAATTTGTGAAAAATCCTTCTCTTCAAAATATGCATGTGTAATGAGTTGAAGTTTTGCTTGGAGTAAGCCATAGAGAGGCTTAAAGAAAAAGAGAGATTACCATTAGTTTGATAATAGTAAAAACAAAACAAACACCCCACAATTTTTTAACTTGAAAAGACCAGAAAGGAAAAAGTTACTGACAAAGTTAGTATCTTATTATTGCCTGGAGAATCCCAGGGACAGAGGAGCCTGTTGGGCTGCCATCTATGGGGTTGCACAGAGTCGGACACAACTGATGCAACTTAGCAGCAGTAGGAGTAGCATTCACAGTTGAATGTTGTTAAGTCATGTGTTCTAGTTCCTGGGGTGCAGGTACAAAGTAACCACCACTCAGAGCACTGGGTTGAGACTGTGGGCACAGACCTCCGGCGTGTTGCTCTGGTCACTCAGTCACATAACTCTGGGCACTTAACCTTTCCACATCTGCTGCCTAATGTAAACACAGGTATATGGAAGGATAATCCCATGGAGAGAGGAGCCTGGCAGGCTACAGTCCAAGGGGTCACACAGAGCTGGACACGAGTGACTGACTAACACTTTCACATTGAAAAGCACTTACTAGACCATGTGGCTATAGAAAGCACTTAAATGTTAGCCATTAGTATCATACAATTTAAAACATCGTAATTCTGCATACTGTTCTGCTAGGCTGTGGTTACATTTAATCATCCTTGCAGCACTCAGTTCTTATATCTAGTTGAACACTCATGATTAAGTTCATTTTGCCTTTTTTGGCCTTCAGTAGGGGCTTAAAATCTAAAAAAAACTACTAGTCTGTGTCCTTTATTATATTCTATATAATATTCTTTTGTGTATCTGAAAACAAAGTTACTCCTTAATTCTTACCTATTTATTAAAACCCTCTTCCTACCATTTCCATCCTTTTATGTTCTTTTCTTATGCTGGGAAAGATTGAAGGCAAAAGGAGAAGAGGGCGGCAGGGGATGAGATGGTTGGATGGCATCTCTGACTCAATGAATTTGGGCAAACTCCAGGAGATAGTGAAGGACAGGGAGGCCTGATGTGCTGCAGTCCATGGGGTTGCAAAGAGTCGGACACGATCTAGCGACTGAACAACAATAAAATGTTCTTTTCTAGATGTTTTCTGGTTTCTATGTCCTTTTCAGGATGCAGAAACTAATGCTGCATATATTCTCTAACTAGTTAAAACAAGTTAATAGTTTTATCCCCCAGTATCCCAGTTAATGAGCTTTCCTGGTGGCTCAGTGGTAAAGAACCCGCCTGCCAATGCAGGAGATGTGGGTTTAATTCTTGTCGGAGGACATGGCAACCCACTCCAGTATTCTTGCCTGGAAAATCCCATGGACAGAGGAGCTTGGCAGGCTACAGTCCCTGAGGCTGTACAACTTAGCGGCTAAAACAACAACAAAAGTCAATAAAAATCATTATGTTTCAATGTAAGATAGCAATCAGAAAAAAAAAATATCTTGCACTTAATAAATTAAAGTACTGATTAAGAATCTCAGAAGATATTTATTGAATGAATAAACATCAACCAGAGCACTCTGTGCTAGACTCTGGCAGGCAACAACAAAAATCCTGGTTAATATATCATTATTACTATCTAAACCCACTCCAGTGTTCTTGCCTGGAGAATCCCAGGGACGGGGGAGCCTGGTGGGCTGCCATCTATGGGGTCACACAGAGTCGGACACGACTGAAGTGACTTAGCAGCAGCAGCAGTAGCAGCACCAAACATATTTTTAAACATAGGCTAAAAGGCAGTATGAACCATTGGATATTTCTGTGTGAGCCAGCTCTCTCCATCTCCCTGCCTGTTTTATCTGTCCAATAAAACTGGATTTTCACTGCAATTTTATCGTTAGCAGTTACATGTCTCTGAGAGACATTTTTTGTCTGAGATGTAACTTTATTTGTGAAACAAGAACAGTAAATACTTAGATCTCTCTTCTTATGAGGTTTAAAATGACAAGGCTATCTAAAAAGTGCCTGCTATAGAATATCTGACATACAGGCACTTGATAAATGGCACCATTATTATTGTTCTTTGAAGAATGATTGTTCAGGAAGCCTTTCAAAATGGTGTATTCGTCCAACATTCAGCACTCCTATACATTGGTCATCTGGTCCAGTATATAAAAAAAATTCACTGATATATATTTTTTCGGGCTACCCTTCGAGAAACTATGTACAGGAATCGGATTAGCAATCTACCAATTTTCTGATATTAAAATCTTTTATAATCATTTCTTTTCTAGGAGACTATTCTTGCCCTATGTTTAAAATTACTATCTGGGAAGAAATACCCTGATCCTTCAGATCCTATTAGTAAGGTCCATATTATTAAATTATTTTTAAAAATATTTCTCTGTTTAGCTGTGCCGGGTCATAGTTGTGGCCTATGGGATCTAGTTTGCAGACCAGGGACCAAACCCCCTGCAGTGGAAGCACAGCGTCTTTACCACTGAACGGCCAGGGAAGTCCCTCTCCTCATTCCAATAATGCTTTATTCTCAAATAAAAAGCTGCCATGAGTGTTTGATATTAACAGGTTATTTAGTCACTTACCAGCTTGCTTAGAACACAGACACTTTTTTGAACAGTCTCTCTGGTGATATCTGCTTGCCGTACTTTCAATGCCTATTATAAACAAATAGTCACTATTAGAAATTTTTCATGGAAATATTTAAAAATCATTGTTTCAATATAAGATAGCAATCAGAAAAAAAATACTTGCACTTAATAAATTTAAAAGTACTTACTGAGAATCTCAGAAGACATTTATTGAATGAATAAATGTCAACCAGAGTACTCTGTGTTAAGACTCTGGCAGGCAATGGGAATGTAAGAGTGAGAGACCGTCTCTGCTCTCAAGGAATTTATAGTCTGGTGGAGAATACTTTATGCGTAAATTGCCACAATCATAATGCAAACCAGTCATCCTTGGTTCCAGTTTTAAAATGGATACTCCTTTCAGAGACTTTTGTTTCTGGTGAGAAGGGGATAGTTTAAGAGCTTGTTTCTCCAGAGATGGAAGAATCGTCAGCAGTTTTGTTATGGTGGTTATTCTCCACTGTTGGGAGTCTGTCCTGGCACACCTGTATCGTACTGTAGTCCAGTTCTGAGCCAAAACTCAGGTCCTGGTGATTTTGAGGATGACCACATAAGATTTCTGCAGTTCTCTGCTAGGAAACAAGACTTGATCAACCCCAGGAAAGGCTGTGAGGGCAGTAAGAGCGACTCTTCCCCTTCTCATGTACTGCCTGACATCTCCTTGGCTCTGAGTCTTCAACTGCCTGAGAACTGATGATCTGTTGTTAAATTACATTGAGAGTAGAGCCTTTCTTCAATCTGCTTCTACCTCTTTACCTTTATTGGATTCATCCATCAGGTCTCACCTTTGTTCAAAGGGAATGAAAGGCTTTCTCCTAGGCTCTATGGCCTCTGATGTCTGGTTTATCTGTCTAGTTATCAGAAAAGGAGAGAACAGCTTGGAGAAATGGGCAACCCTAATAGACTAAAGTGGGTCAGACTCAGGAGGTAAGGGAGACAGGCAGTATGGAGTGCCACTTAAAGGATGTCTAGGCAGAGCATGAGAACTGCTGTTAATAACAACAGTACTGGAGAAATAATTTTACTAGTGATTATACAACTTATTGGAGAAAGGAATGGCTACCCATCCCAGTATTCTTGCTGGGAGAATTCCATGGATAGAGGAGCCTGGCAGGCTACAGTCCATGGGGTTTCAAAGAGTCAGATACAACTGAGCAACTAACACACACACATACAATTTACAGGGGTAAAAGGTGGTAAAAGGAACAGATTTCCAAGAAAAGGCAGCAGCTTGATTCATTCCATCTAGTAATATCAATGTGCAAGGGTAACAGTATGTGAAGAAATCAAATACAAATTCTCAGATTTCTTTATCTCTAAATTCAGTTATTCATTTGAAGGGCTTCCCAGGTAGCTCAGCTGGTAAAGATTCTGTCTACAATGCAGGAGACCCTGGTTCGATTCCCGGGTCAGGAAGTTCCCCTGGAGAAGGGATAGGCTACCCACTCCAGGAGTTTTGGGCTTTCCTGGTAGCTCAGACAGCAATGTGGGAGACCAGGGTTCGATCCCTGGGTTGGGAAGATCCCCTGGAGGAGGGCATGGCAACCCACTCCAGTATTCTTGCCTGGATGATCCCCATGGACAGAGGAGCCTGGCGGGCTACGTCCATGGGGTTGCAAAGAGTCAGACACGACTGAGCGATTCAGCACAGCACAGAATTCACCTGAACCACAAACATTTACAATGTGTTTCCTTGGTTCTAGGCCCTGTGCGTGGAGGGTTATTTCATGTAGTTTACTAGCTTGTTTATGCTGGAATTTACTTATTACTTTCTAATGGTTCAGGGAAACACACACAGACAAAGCAAATGTGGTAGAATATTAACAATGGCTGAATGTAGATGGTTGGTATACAGGTATTTATTGTACCATTCTTTTAATTTATCTGTGTTTGAAACGTTCATTATAAAAATTGAAAGAAAAATTTTTATGTCTAAGTTAATTACCCACCTGAGGAAGCTTTTAAAACTTTGTGATCGCCTAGGATCAATTATTAGAGATTCTAATTCAGTTTGTAGAAGGAAAGGCCCAGCAATTATGCTTAAATTAAAAAGCTTCCAGGTAGTTCTGGTTAAAAACCAGTGTTTTAGAGCAGTGGTTCATCATCTGGCCTGCATATGAGAATCACCTGGGGAGCTTTTAATAATCCTGATGCCAGAACATTAACTCAGAATCTCTGGAGTGGGGACCCAGTCATCCCTACTTATCTAAAACTCTCCAGGTGATTCCAATGTGCAGCTGAGAACTACTTCAGGCTTCCCAAGTGGCACAAGTGGTAAAGAATCTGCCTGCCAATGCAGGAGACCTGGGTTTGACCCCTGGGTTAGGAAGATGCCTTGGAGAAGGAAACGGCAACCTACTCCAGTATTCTTTTTTTAAAAAATTAATTTATTTATTTTAATTGGAGGCTAATTACTTTATAATATTGGCCTACTCCAGTATTCTTGCCTGGAGAATTCCATGGACAGAAGAGCCTGGCGGGTTACAGTCTGTGCGGTCACAGTCGTACATGACTGACACATACCAGTACCACTACTTCAGAGTATTAATGATTTCATAAAAGGAAAGCGATCTACTCAGAAAAGGTATCCCCACTGCAAAAAGAATGGTGGTGCTCAGAAATACAGCAGGAAAGGTGAAGCTACCCATCTCGGTTTATTTGAATTTATTAATCAGAGCTATTATACTAAGTTAGGCATTAAGAGGGCAGGTAAGTTTAAGAATGATCAAAATCTTATAGATAATTAAGATAACTTGTGAGTAGTTTGCAGCTACTGTCAGTACTTTCCACTATTTCTAGAAAGCTTCTAAAAAAAAGAAAAACACTCATTACCGTTCCTTTTTTTAAGGTTTCATACCAAACATTAGAAATAGAAAACTCAAGGATACCATGAAATTGAAATACAGTATTCTGAAGATAAATGGATAGTTTAGGTATCACTATCTAAAAACAATGTACCAAACATTATGATACAAATATAGTCACTAATCTCAACTTAGAAAAACATTCATGTGAATTAACTGGTACAGTAGAGAAAACAGCTAAACAGTTTATAAAAATTTAAAACTATATTACAGGTACCACATAAAAGATAAAGGCTTATGTATTTCCCCAGATTCTACATCTTAAGTGGCCAGTACAAGGAGTTTTCAAGTGTTTTTTTGCTTTTCATTTTAACTGTCTTACCTTGGCTTCAATTTGTCGATAGCAAGAGATACCATATATAGTGGCTCCATTTCCATTTCTGGGTGGCAAGTGAAAAAACACAGTATCTAAGAGATATACAGAAAAATGTAAATACCAAAGTAGACTACTTATATTTAATAATCAACTCTGACATTAGTATAATGCAGTCATTGAAACAAAAATGGTGAAGTAACAGGAACCCATGTCAGATTTATTTCTAGCATCAAACCACTAGTTTCTTAGAATTCCTCTCACTGCCTTTCAGTGTATACTCATCACACAAAAAGCTCTAGAGGCTGAATTGTAACAGGATGAATTGAGACTACAGCTGCCCTTCTCAGAAAATACTTTATTATACAGGATTATCCCAGATTAAAAGAAAGTAAAGAATCATACAAACCAAAGGCAACACAGAAATTTTGAACAGATCCAGGAAATTCTTAGGACAATTGAGGAAATCTGAATGTAGGCTGGATAGAAGGTGGTATTATGGAATTACTGTTAAATCTCTTAGCTGTGGTAAAGGTCAAATCCAAAGTCATCCCAGGAATGATCTTATTTTTAGAAAATGTCAGCTGAAGTATTTACAGATAAAGCGTCATGATGTTTACAACTGACTTTCAAATAGTATAGGCAAAACCGTGAAAGTGTTAGTTGCTCAGTCGTGTCTGACTCTTTGAAACCCCATGGACTACAGCCTGCCAGGCTGCTCTGTCCATGGGATTCTCCAGGCAAGAATACTGGAGTGGGCAGCCATTCCCTTCTCCAGGGCATCTTCCTGACTCAGGGATCGAACCTGGGTCTCCAGCATTGCAGGCCAATTCTTTACCATCTGAGCCACCAGGGAAGTATAATATAGGCAAAACCGTAGACATATATAAAGAAAATCCGTCAAATATTTACTATTCTTCCAACTTTTCTGTATGTTTAAAAGCTCTCATACTAAAAATATTTTTACAAAAAGATTTGTGAATTGGCTATTCCCGGATACAAAATAAAAAGTTAAAAAGGTTTGTGAGGTTAAAAATACAGCATTTAAATTTTATGTTAAACTGCATAGTAGGATTTGCCTCATTTCATACAAAAAGTAATAAATTTTAGAAAAACAAGCAACCAAACCAAGTTTAATCTGGTGTCTTGGAAGAGCCTATAAAACCATGATAAAGCATATTTCTTCATTAAGCCATTCAAAGCACTCATGTATAGGGTGATAGGCGATTCCGTACTAACTTCACAGCGCTGCTTTCTTTGAGGGTGTTAACACGCTCCTCATGCATGAAAACTTTTAAGCAGACTGTGATGGCAATGCTTCAGGAGGAGAAACAACCCCAGGTGTTTTCAGGTGGGCACTGGGAGATGAAGCTAGTCAACCTGTAGCTAGAGCTTCAGTCAGCCTGCAGCTGGTGCAGGTAACCTTCCTGAGTTTGCCTCTGAGAGGAGTCTGAGGTTTAAATACCGAAAGTGCTACCAATAGCAGATGTCCTAATATGGCTAATCTCTTACCTTGGCCAGAGCTCTTGGCAAAAGAGTGGCCAATGTTCACCAACCATTGCCAATATAAGCCTGGCACTCCTCTGCAGATCCTCTAGTATAAATAACTAACTGGTCATCTTCAAACAAGCATTTAAATATTTTATGAACAATCACTAGGCCAAATGTCTTTCCTTACCAAAGTACTCAGACTCTAAGATGTCTGAGCAAATGTGAAAAAAACAAAAAAGGCACCTACTGATTGCTCCACTGTCTGTTTACATACCTTCTTGGTAGTTGTGTGCGCCATCTGGTAGGGCAAGGAAGGGCAAATACTTCCACTCTTCAGGTAAGGTGTGACTATCATGTCCATCTCCTGGGATCAGGGGTGGGTAAGAGAACTCGACCTAAAATGGTAAGGAATGTTAGCCAACAGGGCGAAGATCAAAGGGAAAGTTATACCTCAACAGGCAAAAATGCTTTCAAACTCTCAATGACAGAAGTAAGGATAAGCCATGCTTGTTGACGCCATTTGACAATATCAATAAACCTATGGGTGTAGAAGAAAAAGAAAAAAGGAGGAAAAGGAGAAGAAAAAAAAAAAAGTAAGCCTTTCCCCTTTGTTGATTTAAAGGAGTTTAATTTTGATGTGTTTAAGGGTAGGGTGTAGGTGGTGGTGGTGACTGAATTGGAGATGTTTGGGAGTTGTTGCCAAATAGATCAATACCCAGTTGTGGATATGACTGGTGATAGAAGCAAGGTCCGATGCTGTAAAGAGCAATATTGCATAGGAACCTGGAATATTAGGTTCAAGAATCAAGGCAAATTGGAAGTGGTCAAACAGGAGATGGCAAGAGTGAACATCGATATTCTAGGAATCAGCGAACTAAAATGGACTGAAATGGGTGAATTTAACTCAGATGACCATTATATCTACTACTGTGGGCAGGAATCCCTTAGAAGAAATGGGGTAGCCATCATGGTCAACAAAAGAGTCCGAAATGCAGTACTTGGAGGCAATCTCAAAAACGACAGAATGATCTCTGTTCGTTTCCAAGGCAAACCATTCAATATCACAGTAATCCAAGTCTATGCCCCAACCAGGAACGCTGAAGAAGCTGAAGTTGAACGGTTCTATGAAGACCTACAAGACCTTTTAGAACTAACACCCAAAAAAGATGTCCTTTTCATTATAGGGGACTGGAATGCAAAAGTAGGAAGTCAAGAAACACCTGGAGTAACAGGCAAATTTGGCCTTGTAATACGGAATGAAGCAGGGCAAAGGCTAACAGAGTTTTGCCAAGAGAACGCACTGGTCATAGCAAACACCTTCTTCCAACAACACAAGAGAAGACTCTACACATGGACATCACCAGATGGTCAACACTGAAATCGGACTGATTATATTCTTTGCAGCCAAAGATGGAGAAGCTCTATACGGTCAGCAAAAACAAGACTGGGAGCTGACTGTGGCTCAGATCATGAACTCCTTATTGCCAAATTCAGACTTAAATTGAAGAAAGTACGGAAAACCAGTAGACCATTCAGGTATGACCTAAATCAAATCCCTTATGATTATACAGTGGAAGTGAGAAATAGATTTAAGGGACTAGATCTGATAGAGTGCCTAATGAACTATGGATGGAGGTTCATGACATTGTACAGGAGACAGGGATCAAGACCATCCCCATGGAAAAGAAATGCAAAAAAGCAAAATGGCTGCCCGGGGAGGCCTTACAAATAGCTGTGAAAAGGAGAGAAGCAAAAAGCAAAGGAGAAAAGGAAAGATATAAGCATCTGAATGAAGTGGTGTTGGAGAAGACTCTTGAGAGTCCCTTGGACTGCAAGGAGATCCAACCAGTACATTCTAAAGGAAATCAGTCCTGGGTGTTCATTGGAAGGACTGATGCTAAAGCTGAAACTCCAGTACTTTGGCCACCTCATGCGAAGAGTTGACTCATTGGAAAAGACTCGGAGGCCGGGAGGGATTGGGGGCAGGAGGAGAAGGGAACGACAGAGGATAAGATGGCCGGATGGCATCACTGACTCGATGGACATGAGTTTGAGTGAACTCCGGGAGTTGGTGATGGACAGGGAGGCCTGGCGGGCTGTGATTCACGGGGTCGCAAAGAGTCGGACATGACTGAGCGACTGAGCTGAACTGAACTGAACCAAATAGATAGTAACTGAAGACAGGGAGCCCTGAGAAAAACCAATATCCTCCTGAACTGAGTAGGAGAGAGCCAACAAAGGAGCCTGAGAAGTTGAGTCAAGATCTAGCTTTGCTTCCCATCAGTTGACTCCCTTGGTCCCAATACTGGAGCTTATGGTTTCAATGGGCTGTTAGCGGGGGTGAGTGGGCATTAACTACCACTTTAGGTTATTTTTTGCCCCCAGATTGAGAAATGATCAATGAAGTCTCTCTAATACTGTGTCTTATAGAAATAACAAAGTTTTTAGCATAAGCCCGCAGTTTCTGGCATTCCCCAGGTTTACCAGCATTTTTCCCTCTCCTTCTTTGTCTTTTGGTTGTCTCAATGAGAGCTGACAAAATTCAATACTGAAGACCTGGATTGTATCACACTGACTTACATTTAATTTTCTTTCAAAGTATACTTAAAAGGGATTTGCATTGCATCAGTAATAAATACACTAAAGTTGGAACAACATAGGGATGAGAATCACTTTTAGATCTCACCTTTAATGTGGAAGGACACGATGGCTGATTTCCCTACATTTAAGGTAATCAAGGTGCCACTAGTCATATGAGACTGATTATAAAAGGGCTTTAGAAATGATTATTTTTGACAGGTAATCTAGTGCCATACTGAAATGTTTAAATTTCCCTGCCCCCCACCTCCAAAAGCAATCAACATTTCAGTTTGAAAGCATTTTTCAAAGGTTTGGTTTATGGAGTCAAACTTTCTCTCCAAGATCAGGTATTTAATATCAGTTAACTGGAGGCATAAATAATCTCAAGTTTTATACTGGCAATTCTTCAAAGTGTGCTGCTGCAGCTAAGTTGCTTCAGTTGTGTCTGACTCTATGCAACCCCATAGACGGCAGCCCACCAGGCTCCCCCGTCCCTGGGATTCTCCAGGCAAGAACACTGGAGTGGGTTGCCATTTCCTTCTCCAATGCATGAAAGTAAAAAGTGAAAGTGAAGTTGCCCAGTCGTGTCCGACCCTCAGCAACCTCATGAACTGCAGCATTCCAGGCTCCTCCGTCCATGGGATTTTCCAGGCAAGAGTACTGGAGTGGGGTACCATTGCCTTCTCTGTCTTGAAAGTGTAAGGGGAGGCAAAATGTGCCATAAAGAGAAGGATGTAAGTTCAAAGCTGAAGCTATGAATCAGGTAGTTACAAAGTTAAAAAAGAAAAAAAATTACCAACTCAGAATCCTTGGTTTAACAGGAAAAACAACAAACCCCCCCACACAAAACACCAAGGAAATAAATTATTGTATTTTATGTAAACACTAAAGTCCAATATATAACACTTAACATAAGAAGACTTGGTAATATTACAAAATAATTTCATTTGAAAACCACTAATTTTAATGTATAGTATTTACTTAAAAAACATTTAGTATGGAATAAACATGCTTTTAAATAAATATAAGCATCATGGATTCAAATGATCACAAGTGTATATCAAGAAGTATGTTGCTCTTTATGATCCAAAAAGTTTTTGCCAACTAAAAATTATCACTTGAAACCTGTCTATACAAGGATTAGGTCACTAACCCCTGCAGTCACGGACCTTCAACATACTTTGCACGGAATTTAGGGCAGAGATTAGGAATGCGGAACTCTGTGCTCTCAGAAGAACTGGCAGAGCAGGCTGTCAGATTATTTTCAGAATATTTATGAGCCTAAATTCTTACATCTAAAATCTTAAAATTTAGATATAATTCTAAATTATATCTAGAAAAGCACTAAAATCATTGACAAGGATATCTGCTCCTTGTGACTAGCAGTAACCCTTTGCCAAATGTGTGCTTAACTCCATGTATCCCCCCTTCTCCAAAATCACACAGTATTGATATATATACTGACCTCCCCAGCTACCTCTTCAGAGCAGTTCCTCAGACGTTTCCTAGAGGCTGTCTCCAGGGCTATACTCCTCATTTTGCCCCCAAATAAAATTTAACTCACAACTCTTATGTTGCGCCTTTTTTTTTTTCATTCGACAAGTTTAATCGTGAAAATTCCAAAAGAAAGTAGTACAACAGTGCTCAATCTCTTATTTAAACATATGAAAGTAATTTCAAAATTTTTACTCATTATTGAAAAACATGAAAAAAATTATTCACACTTTGTGTTGACAAGAGTATGGGGTTTGGCTGTGTAACTATAAATTGGTACAGCAGTTTTGGTGGCTATTTGGCAGAATTATCAAATCAATAATACATTTACTCTGACTTAAGTTCTATTTTGGAGAAGGCAATGGCACCCCACTCCAGTACTCTTGCCTGGAAAATCCCATGGACGGAGGAGCCTGGTGGGCTGCAGTCCATGGGGTCGCGAAGAGTCGGACACGACTGAGCAACTTCACTTTCACTTTTCACTTTCATGCATTGGAGAAGGAAATGGCAACCCACTCCAGTGTTCTTGCCTAGAGAATCCCAGGGACGGGGGAGCCTGGTGGGCTTCCGTCTATGGGGTTGCACAGAGTCGGATACGACTGAAGCGACTTAGCAGCAGCAGCAGCAGCAAGTTCTATTTTAGGAATTTATTCCATGAATACACACAGATATTCACATGGAGCAGTACAAAAATGTTCACAGTAATATGACTTACTGTAGCGTAAAAATTGGAAAACTAAATATTCATCAGAGGATTGGTCAAGTAGATTTTACATCAGTTCTCTGCAGCTGTTAAAAAGAATGGTAGATTTATATATATAGATAAAGCAAGACAGGTGTGATATACTGTAAAGTAGGTAAAATAAAAGCCCTCCAGACATGTCCATCTCCTAATTCTCAGAATCTGTCCTTACTTTACTATGCAAAAGGGATGTTGCAGACAGGATTATCTCCAGATGGGGATTATCCAGGTGGTCCCAATGTAATCACAAGGCTCCTTATGAGAGGCAGAAGAGACAGAGTCAGAGACAGTGATGATGATTTGCTTCAAGATGCTTTGAAGATGGAGGAAGGCACTTGAGCCTTCAGAAGTCCCTTGAGCGAAGGAGTGCAGGTGATCTCTAGAAGCTGGAAGATGCAAGAAAACTAATTCTCCCTCAGATTATCCTGAAGCAACGCAGAGCTGCCAACACCTTGATTTTAGCCTTACTGAAACCCATTTCAGATTTCTGACCTCCAGAACTCTTAATAAATTTGCACTGTTTTAAGTGTGTGGCTTGTGGTAACAGCAATAGAAAATTAATGCAACTATTAAATTTAATGAGGAAGCAGGGTATCAGTAAATATAGTATAATCCTACTTCTACTGTAATCCCATTTATGCAAATAGTTACATAGCACATCTTTGTAAATGAATTAAAAAACATCCTTGAAGAGAAATGTTTTTTTAATTCATTTACCAAGATGTGCTATGTAACTATTTGCATAAATGGGATTACAGTAGAAGTAGGATTTATCTCTGGAGAGGTAAATAGAGTTGGAGATAAAGGAATATTCCTGCTTTTTTCTTTTCATCGTTTTTTAAAATTTCCAAGTTATAGAAAATTCGAACAATCTTATAACTTTCATCTGTATTCACAAACTGCTAATTTTTGTCCACATGTGCTTTATTTGTGTTGCACGTGTATACGGATACATTTTCTAAACCACTTGACGGTAAGTTGAAAATATTATCGTTTACTTTTAGGTAAACTGGTATTTATTTTTAAATGACTGCTTTTAGCATTTAAAAAAGGCAAAAGATAACCACAAGGAGTTCCAAATTTCTGAAGGAAATCTTATTTACATCCTATCATTTTGGAAGCAAAGGGAGGTGAAAAGATCTATTTTTCTGATGATTTAGTTAACAAGTTACCAATGGCCAGAGTCTAATTAATATCTGAGGCTATGTTATGTTCAATATATTCTCCTGATTCTACTGAAGGAAAATCTGCTTTGAGTGACTCTAGTTGGAATATAAAATATAGTCAACTCATCAAACTGTTTTAAGTGTAGATACTATGTATGCTCTAAGAATTCCATGAGTAAATTAAAGCAGCTTTAGACTGATTTGCACCCAGAATATTTTTAACAACACTTCTTTGGGAATATGTATTCAGAATTTCAAACAGCCAACTTTGGTGATACAACTTTTTACAAATTGAACATTGCCTATATTGTGTTGGCAACTTTCTAGAATTCTACTGGTTTACCTGCCACCAACAAATCTTTGCATTTGGAGATGGCTAAACTTGCTAATCAAGTTTATAACACTTCCACACAAACTCCTTTGTGTCTACACATAAACAATAATTTCAATATAGTTTTGTTTCATTATTTAGTCAACTCTCTACTGTTGAATATTTTTATAGCTTTTTTTTAAAACATTATTATTAGCTATACAGGACAGTTAAGTGTAATGTAATAAAAATATATATATATTTGACCTATGTCCCTGGTCCTAACCCTAAGCTCCTACAACCCTTTGGAATTTTCCAAGTGATAGGAACATCTTTTGTTATTCAAAAGAAGATGCTTGCAACCACGCCAGTGTCTGAAGGCTGGAGGAGAAGGGGAGCAAAGAGAACAAGATGATTGGATGGCATCACCGACCCAATGCACGTTAGTTTGAACAAGTTCCAGGAGCTGATGAGGGACAGGGTGGCCTGTCGTACTGCAGTTCACGGGGTTGCAAAGAGTCAGATACGGCTGAGCAACTGAACAACAACAAGCTAAGGAGGTGGACTCTAGGTGGGGTTAAATGACTCTGGAACCGGGCCTGGTCACCAGAATGAGAAAGCCTTGATTCAAAGCTAGGAACTGTCAGCTCCACCTCTCAATCTCAGGGAGGGGAGAGGGAGTGGAGATTGAGTTCAATCACCAATGTCTACTGATTTAATCCATCATGCCTATGTAATGAAACTTCCATAAAATCCCCAAACAATCAGGTTCAGGAAGCTTCTCAGCTGATGAAGACACTGAGGTGCTGGGAGGATGCTGTTCCCAGAGAGGACTTGCAAGTTCCATGCTTCAGCTCATATACTTTATCCTATGCATCTCTCCCATTGGGCTATTCCAGAGAGGTATCCTTAAATAAATCAGTAAAAGTAAGCAGTGTTTTCCTGAGTTTTGTGAGTTGCTCTAGGAAATCTCAGAATCTAAATGGGGAACACGGGAACCCCTGAATTTGTAGCCAAGTTGGACAGAAATGCAGGTAGCCTGGGGACCTGGGACTGGTGTCTAAAGTAAGGGCATCTTGTGGGGCTGAGCCCTTAAACCTGTGGAGTATGAGGCTAACTCTGGGTAGCTAGTGTAGAATAGGACTAAATTGTTAGATACCCAGTTGATGTGTGGGGAAAAACAAAACAACAGTGAATCTGTTATTTGCACTTAATGGGATTTCTAAATCTTAAGGTATAAATTCTACATGTTTTGAGTGCTGACTGAATACTCTGTATGCTCCCATTCAATATATCCAAAATAATCCACAGACATACAATTCACGGCACAAAGGCTTAAGAGGAATTCTCCTGGAGGTTACCTGAGACTCTTACATAATACTCTGTTGACTCAAAACACAATTTAAACAATAAAGCCAATAGAACTAAGCAGAAAGTAAAGGCAGGTATATAGGCAGTCTCACTGTATAGTCTAGGGGGACCCACCAACAATGGCAGTCTACTGGAAGGGCTCTCCCCTGCAGCCATGCTGTACAGGGTCTGCACACTGTATATGGCAGCCCTGAATATATGTGAAAAATCACTGACAAAAAACAAAGTATATCTCCAGAGACTAAGAAATATTTAGAATGATTATCATCCAGTAAGAGAACTATTATATAGTGAAAGTTCACAGCCCAAAATCTAAGTTAAATATGGGGATCAAACATGGTATCTGGTAAGGTATTAGCACAGACAGTGTGTAACAAATGTATCAATTGCTCCCCTAAAAATATTAAATTAGTAAATATTAATATATAATATGATATTAATATATATCCCCTAAAGGATAACATTGGAAGGACTGATGCTAAAGCTGAAACTCCAATACTTTGGCCATCTCATGTGAAGAGTTGACTCATTGGAAAAGACTCTGATGCTGGGAGGGATTGGGGGCAGGAGAAGCGGACAACAGAGGATGAGATGGCTGGATGGCATCACTGACTCGATGGATATGAGTTTGGGTAAACTCCGGGAGTTGGTGATGGACAGGGAGGCCTGGCGTGCTGCGATTCATGGGGTTGCAAAGAGTCGGACATGACTGAGCGACTGAACTGAACTGAACTGAAAGGATAACACTAAATATTAAATCACACATATTTCAAATATCTTTTTATGTCAACAAACACTCATATGGCAAAATCTATTTTGATCTCAATTAGCAATAAAATTTTCACACTTAAATAACTTAAAAGAAGATAAGAGGAGGGAAAAAGAAGACAAAGGATGATTGTTAACAAGTGAAAACTGAATTGTTGTTTAGTCGCTAAAGTCAGAACTGGACATGGAATAACGCACTGGTTCAACATTGGGAAAGGAGTACATCAAGGCTATATTATTACCCTGCTTATTTAACTTATATGCAGAGTACATAATGTGAAATGTCAGGCTGGATGAAGCACAAGCTGGAATCAAGACTGCCAAGAGTAACAATAACTTCAGATGTGTAGTAGAGAAGGCACTGGCACCCCACTCCAATACTCTTGCCTGGAAAATCCCATGGACGGAGGAGCCTGGTGGGCTGCAGTCCATGGGGTTGCTAAGAGTCGGACACGACTGAGCGACTTCACTTTCACTTTTCACTTTCATGCATTGGAGAAAGAAATGGCAACCCACTCCAGTGTTCTTGCCTGGAGAATCCCAGGGACAGGGGGGCCTGGTGGGCTGCCGTCTATGGGGTCGCACAGAGTTGGACACGACTGACATGCCTTAGCAGCAGCAGCAGCAGATATGTAGATGACACCACGCTAACAGCAGAAAGCAAAGAAGAATTAAAGAGCCTCTTGATGAAGGTGAAAGAGGAGAGTGAAAAAGCTGGCTTAAAACTCAACATTCAAAAAACTAAGATCATGCATCCAGTCCCATCACTTCATGGGAAATACACAAGGAAACAATGGAAACAGTGACACACTTTATTTTGGGGGGCTCCAAAATCACTGCAGACAGTGACTGCAGCCATGAAATTAAAAGACGCTTGCTCCTTGGAAGAAAAGCCATGAAAAACATAGACAGCATATTAAAAAGCAGAGAAATTACTTTGCTGACAAAGGTCCATATAGTCAAAGCTGTGGTTTTCAAGTAGTTACGCACGGATGAGAGAGATGGACAATAAGAAAGGCTGAGCGCTGAAGAACTGATGTCTTTGAACTGTGATTCTGGAGAAGATTCTTGAGAGTCCCTTGGACTCCAAGGAAATCAAACCAGTCAATCCCAAAGAAAATCAACCCTGAATATTCGTTGGCAGGACTAATGCTGAAGCTCCTTACTTTGGCCACCTGATGTGAGGAGCTGACCCATTAGAAAAGACCCTGATGCTGGGAAAGACTGAAGGCAAGAGGAGAAGGGGAGGACAGAGGACGAGATGATTGGATGGCATCACTGACTCAATGGACATGAGTTTGAGCAAACTTTGGGAGATGGTGAAGGATAGGGAAGCCTGGCGTGCTGCAGTCCATGGAGCTGCAGAGTCTGACACCACTGATTGATTGAACAAGTTACTAAGTTATATCCAACTCTTTTGCAACCCCATGGACTGTAGCCAGGTTCTTTTGTCCATGGGATTTCCCAGGCAAGAATACTGGAGTAGGTTGCCATTTCCTTCTCCAGGGGATCTTCCCCACCCAGAGATCAAACCCACATCTCCTGCATTGGCAGGCAGATTCTTTTACTACTGAGCCACCAGGGAAGCCCAAAAGCTGAATAATAATTTTCTAACCACAAGGAATAAAAAGACAATTTTTCAAAATGCTAAATGAACTATGTAAAAAATAGTGACATATGTTTACTCTCCAGGAATAATAAAAGTTACCATCCTTTCCCATAGTTTTCAAGTCAAATTGGGGTCCCCTTCCCTGGTGGCTCAGAGGGTAAAGAGTCTGCCTGCAATGCAAGAGACCTGGGTTCGATCCCTGGGTCAGGAAGATCCCCTGGAGAAGGAAATGGCAACCCACTCCAGTACTCTTGCCTAGAAAATCCCATGGACAGAGAAGCCTGGCAGACTACAGTCCATGGGATTGCAAAGAGTCGGACACGAGTGAGTAATTTCACTTCAGTCAGAGTCCATTTACTTTGTCTTCAGAAGCAAAAGGTTGGAAAAACACCAGTGAAAAACTACAAAACCAAAACAATAACATAGTGTCCTAATGTGAACTTTGAGTACTTCAAAAATACCCTTGTTTGCTATCTAACAATGCAGCATCCACTCCACTGTCAGAGACCCATAGAAGCCACAGTGCCAAACAGCACATCAACTAAACACATCCGTGGACTCCACTGATAAGGATACAAGGCTTACTGAGGGAAGGAGAGGACTTCATGAGATTCTGAACCAGCTGCTCCACTTCTCTGCTTCCTTTGTAAGCATCTTAGGGATTTGTTTTTGTAACAGTCAAAACATTATAGGCACCAAGGCTCTGTCAGAATTTTTCACTTTAAATGAAATGCTGGACATAGAAAGTAGGTCTTCTCTAAGTTATACTTTCCTTTGCAAATTTCTGGAAGATTCAGTGCTAGAAAAGAACTGGCACTCTTCCTCACTATTCTCTAACAAAGTTGGCAGAGCTGAAATTACAAAGGGATATAAAGAATTCCATATACAAAGCCCCTAGAGAAGGAAATGGCAAGCCACTCCCATACTCTTGCCTGGGAAATCTCCTGGACAGAGAAGCCTGGCAGGCTACAGTCTACGGGGTCGCAAAGAGTCGGACACGACTTAGCGACTAAACAATAACAATGGGAAGACAGGAAGAGAAATTATTAAAAAAATATCTGGTGCAATGTCGAAGACTGATCTTCTGGATAAGATGATATAAATGAAACATTAATCTCTAGGCTATTGCGAATATATACTAAGATGACAAAAAATTATTTTCTTACAGGAAAAAAATTAGAAAACTTCTTAATAAATGATTAAATCTATTTTAATAAACTCTGTCTTAGCAATCTGTTACACATAAATTTATTTTGAACATTTCAATACTGAACTTCTACACGGCAAAAAAGATTTCAATTTCTGGGTGTGCACCATACCCACCAAATACAACCTAACAAATTACTAATATCACCTGTGAAGGCTATGGGAGCAGGAACAGGTTTCATTAACAACTCTGCAGTGATTCCCTTAATACATAGGTAGCAAACCTTGTGACAAGTTGGATTAAGAAAATACAAGTGCAGAGGGCTGCTTTCAAATCTAACTGAACACCCAAACAGTTTACCCTGAACTTGGACTTCTGACGATTTAATTACCTAGAACACTGCCGACCAGGAACAAGTGAGAAAAGCATCTATCAGCTTAACTAGCTATCATGAACCCCTAGATAAAGAGAATTCTTTAGGTCTTCTTTCAAAATTCATGACTGTCATTGTATTTCATACACATTTAGTAGATATGCCCTTCCAGTCCACACAAGAAAAGAAGCAACGCATGAGAAAGAAGGGAGGGTAAGCTGAAAACTGCGGCGTTGTTTCTGGTCGACACTGAAAAGTAACTGCTAACTGCTCCATCATCTCCCTCTCTCTGACTGGTTATCAAAAGCCCCGCTGAGTCAGAGGCATGTGCGAATCACCCTATGTTAAAATAAACCCAGAATGCCATAGTACAATGGGTGACATTTGTGATGAAGACAGAATCATCCAGAGTAATTTAAATTGTGTCCAGGATATTCTGCTTCAAAGTTTATTTTAACAAGCTTTCCATTAAAAAAAAAAAAGAAAAGAAAAATGGTGCAATGTCACAATGATGTTCTTTGCTGCACTATTTAAAACAGCAAAACACTGGAATGCCACCTAAGTGTCTAAAAAGGAGACCAGTTAAATAAAGATTTCAATAAAATACTTAGCTATTTTAAGATGCTAAAATTCAATACTTCTCAAAATGGAAGATATTAATGGTATAAAGTTACATTAAAAAGGCAGGTCAAAAAACTTGTTTATAGTTTAATACATTTCTGGAAAAAGCTATGTATATTAATTAAAAATGGAGAAATGGAGGAATATTTATCGAGGCAGACTTCTCTAGGATAAAGGATTTTAAGTGCCAGTCTTCTTTTGTCTCTGTGTTCTCACTTTTCTACCACAGTGAACACATATTACTTCTGAAAAGAAATGTCATTTCTTAAAACAGCTGAAATACTATTTTAAAACCTGTCCAAAAAACCAACTTAAATAACAGCCTCTAAAAATATCCTAGGAGAAAACTTGAGTTTTTAATCTGATGGTGTCTTAACCAAAGAATATAATAGGACCAGTCTTTTTAAAAATTATTCAGTAGATAGGTCTTCATCTTCCTCTTATAGTGCCCATCCCTGCAATTTCCCCATATCTAGCAAAATCTGTGCTCAGCAAAGGATCTGCAATCACACCGATAACAAGGAGAAGACTACCCATGATATTACTTAGGTAACTTATGGGTTACTGGGGATCAAAGACTTAAGGTAAAGAAAGAAATTTATATATTCTTAGGCTCTTAGGCACTGTCTAGCCATCTGCGGAGAATCTTAAGACAAAAGAATCTTCCTGATTTCTTGAAGGTTGACCCCCTGCCCGCTATCCTGCTTAGCTGTGATGCCAAGGCCTAAAAAAAAAACCTATTCCACTGCTACTAAGTGTTAATGTTGCAGCCCTGCAAAGTGAGAAAGTTTCATCATTTCAGCACAGAAAAAGCATGGCTGAAATCAGGTGGAAACCTCCACCCACATATAAAAATGCGATGGAGGGCCAGAAAACGCAATCTCATTTCGGGAGTTTTTCTGCATAGCTAAAAAAAGAACAAAAAAAACCCCCCAAACTTTAGATTTTATTCTTCCCTAACCTCTAATTCTCACAAAATTTGTTTTTACTGTCCCAAAGACCTATTTAATTACAACAAGAATTATAAATAAGATCTCCCCAATATTTCATCATTGTCACCACAGGATCCCATCAACAGCAGGTGCCTAAACTGTGTATTTGTCAGCCAGCCTTCTGTCCCCAAAACCTGAAGTGGGTCAGAACTTGACATTATAACCCTAATGTAAACCAAATGTCCCTCCAGATCTCCTCAACCCACCCCTGAATTTACAATGCTACATCCTGCCACTCAGTCCAACAGGAAAATACACTGTTCTCTTCACTGTATCTAGTTGCTTTATTCACTGCTGTAACTAGTGCAAACATGAGTTCTAGTTCTTTCACGATTCTACCTTTTAGAGAAGTACAGGCTGGTAAAACCAGTTTCTTCAAGAACTAAAACTGCTAGCTATGTATATAAAACCATGAACTCTACCAGAATAGTGGCCAAAATTAAAGCAATGATTCCAACTGTTTTTGGTTTGGATTTTTTTTTTTTTTTTGGCTGTGCCATGCAGGATCCTAGTTCCAGGTCCAGGGATTGAACCTGTGCCCTCCGCACTAGGTGCACAGAGTCTGAACACTGGACTGCCAGGGAAGTCCCTAATTCCAACTTTCTATGACATCATTTTTGGAAAATAACTATTCCCTACTAATTTGAGTGCTTAAAAAAGTTCCACTCTAAGAAATAACCAGATTTATTTGCTATACATTGATTACGTTATTTTGCCAAAATTATGGTGAATCTGACAAATTCAGTTTATATATTTACTTCCATAAAGCAAATAAAGAACAAGCAAAACTCTGGGACACACAATCTAAGCAAACTACTACAGAGAAGTCTATAAATTACCTCATGTTAATGAGTCTAACTGCAGGTGGCTTTTTAAGGAAGAAGAGTTCTTTACTAAGTGCTAAATTTTAAACAATTTCAGGGGAAGAGTCAGAATGAATAAATATTTGAATATTTATTGAATTATTGAATAAATAAATGAATAAATAAATAAATATCAAAACCATTTGAAATGTCATGGTAGTACCGTAGCTCACCTAAAATGTCCTAAATGTTAAGTATATCAATAAATGAGAACGACCACTAGAAACGAATGTGTACCTATAGAAGAATCCATCCCCATGAATTAACCAAATAAAAGTGAGAAAATAATCAAATGATAACGTTAATAGATGTTCATTCTAATTTAAGAGGCATTTTTCATTTAAAATACATCTGAAGGCCTCAAAGGTGGAAAAATGTCAGAAACAAGATGAAGGAATGAACATCTACATGCCTAGTTTGAGGACCTTCAACACAAATGGCTTTTCCTCTGGCCCATGTGAACGGACCTGACTTCTTTATCACAGCATTATAGAGCACCTTTACAGCAGAATATAGCAGAAGAGTCTACAAAGATTTAGTACATTCCTCTAGATAAAGTCACCATGTTCAACCCAGCACAGTGTTACACGGAGTTACTTTTTTAAATGAAAGTTTAACTTCGGCTCACTTGAATCTAAATATTATAAATTACAACCAAGTATGGAAATTTTTTCTATGAATGATCTCAGTGCATTGAATGAACTGGTGCTCAACATGACCTGCAGCATTTTCAGTACTTGGAAGAGCAGTCTAACAAAGCACCCTCAAACCGCCTAAAACAATCCGAAGCCAGCCACAGTTCAATGAGCCATGTACTTTTAATCCTTTACACAAGAAGGTACCTGATTAATTCATCCTGAGGGAAACCTTATGTAATTAAAAAGTCTGAAACACCTGATGCATTTAACTTTCAGTTCAGTTCAGTTGCTCAGTCGTGTCCGACTCTTTGTGACCCCATGAATCGCAGCACACCAGGCCTCCCTGTCCATCACCAACTCCTGGGGTTCACTCAGACTCATGTCCATCGAGTCAGTGATGCCATCCAGCCATCTCATCCTCTGTCGTCCCCTTCTCCTCCTGCCCCCAATCCCTCCCAGCATCAGAGTCTTTTCCAATGAGTCAACTCTTCGCATGAGGTGGCCAAAGTACTGGAGTTTCAGCTTTAGCATCATTCCTTCCAAAGAAATCCCAGGGCGGATCTCCTTCAGAATGGACTGGTTGGATCTCCTTGCAGTCCAAGGGACTCTCAAGAGTCTTCTCCAACACCACAGTTCAAAAGCATCAATTCTTCAGCGCTCAGCTTTCTTCACAGTCCAACTCTCACATCCATACATGACCACTGGAAAAACCATAGCCTTGACTAGATGGACCTTTGTTGGCAAAGTAATGTCTCTGCTTTTGAATATGCTATCTAGGTTGGTCATAACTTTTCTTCCAAGGAGTAACAGAACATCAAACATATTTGGATTTTTGACAGATTAAGAAAGCAGAGTTGGATACATGCACCCCAATGTTCACTGTAGCACTATTTTCAGTAGCCAGGAGATGGAAGCAACCTGAATGTCCGTTGACAAAGGAAAAGATAAAGATGTGGTGCATATATAACGGAATATTATTCAACCATAAAAAAGAACTAAATAATGCCATTTGCAGCAACATGGCTGGACCTAGAGATTGTCATACTGAGTGAAGTAACTCAGACTGAGAAAGATAGATATCATATGATATCGCTTGTGTGTGGAATCTAAAAAAATGGTACAAATGAATTTATTTACAAAATAGAAATAGAGTTACGGATGTAGAAAACAAACTTATGGTTAGTAGGGGGAAAGGGAGGAAGGTTAAACTGGGAGACTGGGACTGACATATATATACTACTATATAGAAATAGATAATAAGGACCTATTTATAGCACAGGGAACTCTGCTCAACACTCTCTAATGATCTATATGGGAAAGAATCTAAAAAAATAGTGGGATTTATGTGTAACTGATTCACTTGCTGTACATCAGAAACTAACACATTATAAATCAACTATACTCCAATAAAAATTTTTTTAAGAAAGCAGAGTTGTAGGTCTTCTAGAATCATTTGCAAAAGTGAAGAACATCATTTAAGAACTAATACGACGTATGTTTTGCCTATGTGTTCAGTCATGTCTGACTCTTTGTGACCCCATGGCTGTAGCCCATCAGGCTCCTTTGTTTATGGAATTTCCCAGGCAAGAATACTGGAGTGGGCTGTCATTTCCTACCAACCCAGGGATTGAACCCTCATCTCTTGTGTCTCCTGCATTGGCAGGCAGATTCTTTACCACTGAGACACCTGGAAAATCCAGTATGACTTATATTGGATTTTTAGTACACTTTCTTGATATTTTATAAAAACTAAGGCAAAAAAGGGAGGAAAGTAGGGCAACCAAAAATTAGAAATGTAGTTGAACAAACTATTTTCCCATCTTTTTCTATACTATTACACATCAACTGAACATCCTATTCCAGCTGGATGAACTTCCATTAATTTATACAAATTATGTCTCCAGCAAAAGTTTAATTATTTTTGACTGCATTGACCTGTCAGTTTTATCAACCAACTCAGTGTGAGAGCCTTTTCATTCATTTGCTCTGCTGTCTGAGTGGAGTGGCTATTTAGCAGTCCCTAGGCACCACCTGACTACCACCACAGAGGATTTTAGAAGTTTTTCAGATTATTAACTCACACAATTTTAACTCTCTTTAGAGTCTAGAAATCATAGTGTCATTTCTCCACCCAATTTCAATTTGAGGAGCAATAGAAAAAAAAAATCGATTATTAGTGAGTTAAAATTTTTGTGAGAAATAGTAATAGTTCTATTAAAATTATAAGTAAAAACTATAGAATATGCACTAGTTCAATCTAAAAATCACCTTTCTGCTCACTGCATTTTGACTTTAACAAATTATAACAAATTCTTGTTTGATTTGCAGAACCAGGTTCTTAGCTCTTCAATTTCTGCCATTCTATTTAAGTATACTTTAAAAAAAACTGTTTTCAGTCAGCAATAAGACAATAACAACGCATCTTTCACTGCATTGTGGTAGAACCTTCTGCATTCTCTTTAATTCTATCAGCACCCCAGGTGAGAAAACACTCAGTAAGTGTATGTATTAAAAAAATCATTGCTTTGGTCTCCATGAGGCATCATGCAGATTACAAAATATTTTTGTAATATACAAGGCATGTATTTTTCCTTTCTACTAAAAGCCTACAACCTAAAAGTGCTACTAAAAGAGTTGCAGTTATAAAGACTAGGGACATCTGGGCTTCAATGTCAGTGCTGACAATGAGGCTCATCTTAACCAAACTAGTCAGGCTCCTCTGAACTCTCTTCTCAATGAGGCTCTGACTTTGGGCTTCCGGGTTCACCTCTGCCTTGCCTAATTTTATCAAGTATCCCATTAGGTGGCTTTAGCTAGAAACCCCTCTGACCCTTGATGTAGTAAGTTTCCAGCCATTGGCCCCCACTTTGCTCCTTGGCTATAAATTCTCATTTTAGGGAATCCCCTGGTGGCCTAGTGGTTAGGACTTGGTGCTTTCACTGCTGGGGCCTAGGTTCCATCCCCGGTTGGAGAACTAAGATCCTGCAAGCCAAGCAGCATGGCCAAAAAAACCCAAAACACACAAAACAATCAGTCTCAGGGCTGAAAGCAAAAGCCATATAAATCCTGAGAAAGATCATGGCATCCAGGTTGCTGCTTCACCTCAGAGTTCTGCTTCATTTTAAAATCTGTTGTTTAGTGCTCTTTAATCCCTAATTGGAGAAGGCAATGGCAACCCACTCCAGTACTCTTGCCTGGAGAATCCCATGGACAGAGGAGCCTGGTAGGCTGCAGTCCATGGGGTCTCGAAGAGTCAGACACGACTGAGCGACTTCACTTTCACTTTTCACTTTCATGCATTGAAGAAGGAAATGGCAACCCACTCCAGTGTTCTTGCCTGGAGAATCCCAGGGACAGGGGAGCCTGGTGGGCTGCCCTCTATGGGGTCGCACAGAGTCGGACACGACTGAAGTGACTTAGCAGCAGCAGCAATCCCTAATTAGTATATATTTTTCATACAATAAATCATTTTTCCTTACTGGAAACATAAATTATATTACTTCTACCAATAAAACAGAGAGAACACATAATAATCTTGACTTTAGATGACAAAAATGATTAAAAGATTTTATTCTATTCCCTACGAATATTTTCTTCTTTTTTGTCATTAAAAATTTCGTTTGGTTGTGAACGGGACCCACTCCTTACTTTTTCATAGAGACTCCTACATGCCATGTGGCTCAGCTGAATGAACGCACGTGGTGCCAAGGCAATTCTAAGCCTGACTCCAGCATAACCTTGGCAAGATCAGTTACTTCCTCCAAGTTTCAGTTTCTTCACCCATATCTGAGGTAAGCGGTGTTCATCATCCTTAGATTTTTAATACTATAAAACTTCATCTCTTTGATGTTAGTTGTCATACAACTAGATGAAGTTTTAAAATATTAAAAGTCTAAGGATGATGAACACTGTTTACAGGCTTCCTAGGTAGCCCAGTGGTAAAGAACTCACCTGCCATGCAGGAAACGTGGATTCTACCCCTGGCTCGGGAAGATCCCTTGGGTAGGAAATGGCAACCCACTCCAGTTATTCTTGCCTAGAGAATCCCATGGACAGAGAAGCCTGGTGGGGCTACAATCCATGGGGTTGAAAAGAGTCAGACACGACTGAGCATAAAGGCACTACTTACATGCCATAGTACAATTATCTCAAATATTTATTTTCTTACCTCCAAATATAAGGCCACATTTAAAAACCATATATATTCCACTGCTGTTGCTTGGAATTTTCTAATACTACCCTGAACAATGTCACTTCCTCCTTGGTAACTATGTCATTTTTACTTGAAGGATGAGGAATATATTTTTAAGTGAAGCTGTCTTTAAAACACATACATACACAACTACTTTCATTCCATCATTTTTCTGTCATTATCCTCTCATGAACTGAAATTTTGCCAATCAGTCTTTTAAAATATTACATTTTCTTTGAAATGCTACATTACCTAGCGGTAGCAATCAGCATTTTTATTACTTTAAGCATTTCAATTTACTGTTCACTAGCACATTATGACATCATTGCCTTCCAGTTCTGCGCTCATTAAATAATCCTCTACCTTTGTTCCCCTGCCTTCGATACATAGATTGCAGATGTCCTATTGTTCCCGTTCACCATTTCAGTGAAGAAGCTTAAAAATGACTTAATATTTGCACGTTTCTTTGCTCAGTAAATAACACTTCCCCTCACTGCAACTGAACTGGAGAGTCTATCTCTCATCAAAAGGGAAGATCTGGACAAGACTAAAAAGGAACTCGAAGGCCGAATGGGAAGGGGGGCGGAGTCAGTACATCAGCCCAACAGGGGTTCCAGGGCTTTCACAGATAAACAAAGGAAGTTGATTTTCCCACGGTGCCGCTTGTGCTTCGACCATCCTAAGGTACTCGTGCGGAAGCCCAGAGCTCATTACCTTGAAAACGCAGCCCAAGTGCTGATTTTTTTTTTCTAAGGGAATCCCACTAAAAGCAGACAACCAGAAAGTCAACGGAGACCGAGATGGATGAGGAAGAGAGTGGGCCGACCATCGATTCCTTCCTCTGACTCCACAGAAGAACCTAAATATCTACCAACCCCAACATACCGACACATAGCTCCTCCGCTGCTCAAGATACAATTTTCAGGGGGAGGGGAAAACAGGGAGCGTGCGGGGTGGGCTTCAGGTAAGGTGAGTGCGAGGATCAGGAGAGAGGAGTCAAGTTCAGGGGCGGAGGGCCGAGGGCACTGGAAGGTGGTCTGAGCCGAGCGGAACGGCGTGGGGGTCGGCGGCGCGCGAACGCCAGAACAGCCAGGGGCGGGCACAGGCCCCTTCCTCACCTGGCAGCCCTTCTTGTGATGAAAGCCGACCACTACGATGTGCAGGACGGGCCCCCGTGGGGGGCCATCGCCGCCCCGCCTGATCTCCATGGACGACCGCCGCGGGCCCGCACAACGATGACTTCAGCCACCGAGGGCGGCAAGCTCGGCGACCCCGCGATCCCCAGGAGGACGGCGAGAGGTGGATTTCAGGTGTCAGCGAGGGAGCCGCATGAGAGCCGCGAAGGGGGCCGGGAAGAGGCCGAGGATCCTGCAGCTCTGCACCGCCCCCCCGGGCCGCGGCCGCGCTTCCCTCATCCGCTTCCGCTGTTTCCGGGCTGTCACCTGATGCCGGGGCCGCCGCGGGCGAGGCGGGACTGGGAAGGACCGGGAGGGACCTGAGAGGGCTGGGCCTGATGGCGGGGCGGGGCCTGGGGAGCGGGGCGGGGGCGCTAGGTGGGCGGGGCTGAGGGCGGGGCCTGGTGGGGCCTCTGGGCACACCTGTCCCCAGTTCACCCCCCCGCTCTGTGCTACCTTCTCCCCCTTCCTCCTCTGTCCTTGCTTTTTCCTCCTTAACATCTCCGCCCCTACCCATCTCTTCCGTCAGTTTTTTCCTACCTTTTTCCCCCTTCATTTTCTGTGTATCCAATTCTTCCACCTCCTTCCCTTCGCCTCTCTGGCCTGGAGCCTTTATCCTTAAATTTTGATAACATGGAGACATATCGGTGCAGCTCTACATCTGTGTATTCAGCCTTTAAGTTACTTGCTTACCCAGAGTTTCTCTTTTGCTTCGTTCTGTGTTTTTTCCTTATTTAAATATTATGTATAGGAGTTTGGAAGCGTTTTAAGGCCTCATGCAGAATATCCTTGAAAATAAAGTAAATTTACAGGGAGACCTGTAAAAATGATTATTCTAGTCCTGATATTTTATTTTTTACTTTGTTGTGAAAGCGTTGGTTGCTCAGTCGTGTCAGACTCTTTGCGACACCATAGACTGTAGCCGGCCAGGCTCCTCTGTCCATGAAATTATCCAGGCAATACTGGAGTGGGTAGCCGTTCCCTTCTCCCGGTGATCTTCTCGACCCAGGGATTGAACCCAGGTCTCCTGCATTGTAGGCAGATTCTTAACTGTCTGAGCCACCAGGAAAGGCCAATTTAGTCCTGCTATTAAAAAAAAAAATTTTTTTTTCATTCTATCTTTCTGGGTTTAGTACTCTGATCAGCACAAAATACATGGAGTCAGTTATCATCAGAGGTTTTTATTTCCTTACTGATTGTACTAGTTGAATTAAAAAAGAAACTGAATCTCATTTTATGTCAATTTAAAGTGAATAGTGGAAATACTAGCAGATTTAACAAATCTTGTCCAGGGCAGTTTGAGGGTAGGTGCCTGCTTCAAATAGCATTCACAATCATTGCAATAACTAGTTGTGAAGTTTATCATTACAAGTTGCCCATCTCTTAGTTTAGACAACCTTAATAGTTGATGTTTTCCACTCTGGCCTTAAAATTTAAGGACCTGCATTCTAATCTAAGTATGGCTGGGAAAAACTGTATAATGGCAGCTCAGATGGTAAAGAATCTGCCTGCAATGCAGAAGACCTGGGTTCAGTCCCTGGATAGGGACCATACACTGTAGAAGGGAATGGCTACCCCCTCCAATATTCTTGTCTGGAGAATTCCATGGATAGAGGAGCCTTGAAGACTATTAACGTTGGTGAGGTCTCCAAAGAGTTGGACAGGACTGAGTGACTTTAACTTCCATTTTCTTCTTATTAATAGAACATAGTTTCTGTGATTCAGTAGAATTGTTTTAATGCTAATAATACTGTAGAAAAACTTCAAGTTGTTGCTACTATTTCTTTCTGTATTACAAAATTTTTGGCACTGACTCAGAACTGTGTGTGAAACTATAACATTCCCTGTATACAGAATATGTTACTCTTTTCTTCCATCTGCTTTGACATTTTCCACAATTAGCCTAGCTAAAATTGAAGTGAAATTGAACATTTTTTTAAAAAAGATGAAAGGTCAGGGCATCTTAGAACTCTATATCTATAATGAATGCCAACTGTTTACTTCATTGTGCAGGAGACCCCAGTGATAGCAGTATAAAATCTGTATCAGAACTTTCCTGGTGGTCCAGGGGCTCAATGCAGAGGGCCCGGGTTTGATCTCTGGTCAGGGAACTAGATCCCACATGCCACAGCTAAGAGTTTGTATGGCACATCTAAAGATCTCAAATGCCACAGATAAGGCCCAGCACAGCCATACTCCCCCAAATCTGTTACATTTTGCATGCTAGGGTCTCCAACTAAGATGAAATCATTTATTCCTGACCATTATTTGCCTAAATGTTTAAAAAATATGTCATTTAAAATAATGGTGTAAACAAGATATGTCACAGGGAAAATTGGGAGAGAAAGTAAGCAAGGGAATTTCTAAAAATTTTTCCATCTCTAATTATACAGACTGGTCCATTTAACAATTTAACAACTTTTACATTAGTTTTTAATGAGTTCTATTAATATAAAATACATTCATTAGTGACATTGTCTATAAGGACACATTGAGGGAAAATAGGAATTTCTCCTTTATTTTAAAAAGTGTTGGAAAGAACAAGATTGGAAATAGCAATTTGAGATAATGAAATACTTCCTTAATATTATTTTGAAAGGAAACATTTGCTTGTATTTTATGATGAAATTTATCTCCAGGGAAAAAATTAGAAATGTCTTTCTGAACATACAGTACATTGAAGAGCTTCTTGTAATTATGTGTTATGATAAATTATAAGTTCTAATTTATATCTACTCTGTAAGTAAGAACCAGGAGAAAAACCCTGAAGACAGAGCTATGATATGTTTTCAAATTCATTTGGAATTGGCCTGTTGTTTCTTTTAGTGTCTTGCCTCAGGAAAGAACTCAATAGAATAAAAACACCTCTTCCTGCAATCCCCATTAACTACTGTGTAAACAAATTGTATCTCCTTTTTCAGAGAATAAGACCTCCCTTATTCTTCATCAATAGTGCTGAATATTGCTAATGTTAATTTGGTTTCTGTAATGGAAAGCAAGATATTGACTTAAAGCTTATTTTCTTGAATTTTAAACTCTATCAGGTAGCAACAATGCCTTGAATTTGGTTCCTATTCACATTATGGTATAGTGAAAATGAAACAAGAATAGATAAAGGAAAAAAAAAATTGGGGGCATTACTTTGTCTTGCCAAAGAATGATGTGACAATTGACTACTTCAAGATCCCTGAAGTTAAAAGAGGACTTTTTGCTTTTCATATTAAATTTCACGTGCCTTGTACATAATGCTTGCTAGCTGTCTTTCTCCCCCATTTATCCTTTAGCTCTTATAAAGGCAGAAGATGTTGTAGCTCTGTTCTTTACACTATTTTATACTGAGCAAAATGCCAATGTTCCAACTAAAGTATTTGTTCGATGAATGAATGATTGGTGCTTTACAGCCATTGTGTGAATGAATGATGTTCTTCCTGGCCTCTCCTGCTTAAACTCTTTAGCTTTAAGCTCCTCAGATATAAACATAAAATCAGATCAGATCAGATCAGTTGCTCAGTCGTGTCAGACTCTTTGCGACCCCATGAATCGCAGCACGCCAGGCCTCCCTGTCCATCACCAACTCCCGGAGTTCACTGAGACTCAACATCCATCGAGTCAGCGATGCCATCCAGCCATCTCATCCTCTGTCGTCCCCTTCTCCTCCTGCCCCCAATCCCTCCCAGCATCAGAGTCTTTTCCAATGAGTCAACTCTTCACATGAGGTGGCTAAAGTACTGGAGTTTCAGCTTTAGCATCATTCTTTCCAAAGAAATCCCAGGGCTGATCTCCTTTAGAATGGACTGGTTGGATCTCCTTGCAGTCCAAGGGACTCTCAAGAGTCTTCTCCAACACCACAGTTCAAAAGCATCAATTCTTCGGCACTCAGCCTTCTTCACAGTCCAACTCTCACATCCATACATGACCACAGGAAAAACCATAGCCTTGACTAGACAGACCTTTGTTGGCAAAGTAATGTCTCTACTTTTGAATATGCTATCTAGGTTGGTCATAACTTTCCTTTCAAGGAGTAAGCGTCTTTTAATTTCAGGGCTGCAGTCACCATCTGTGGTGATTTTGGAGCCCAGAAAAATAAAGTCTGACACTGTTTCCACTGTTTCCCCATCTATTTCCCATAAAATAGACGAGTGCAAAAAATTTGTTCGCTTTTTCTTTTCAAAACAGATGCGTAAAAGCACCAAGGTTTCCTAAATGTGCTGTTATTAACATAGAGTGACATCTGGTGGTTGCCTGTTGGACTGTGGAAGAAATAGTGTATACAAAAAGTGTATAGCAGACTCCTAGATATTACAAGATTAAAAAGGACAGTTCAGTTCTGTCGCTCAGTCTTGTCGGACTCTTTGCGACCCCATGGACTGCAGCACACCAGGCTTCCCTGTCCATCACCAACTCCTGATAGTAGAAGATAGAAAACTGTAGAAATGGAAAAAATATAAAAAGTAGAATAGAAAAATAGAAAAAGAAAACGATAGTAGAAAATAGAAAACATACTTAAAATTTCCCCCTCGCCCAGAGGAGTTTTTAAAAAATGCTAGTTGTGGGTTTTCAAATCATCAAACTTTTAAAAGAAGCGGTAGATTTTTTTAACGAAAATCGCAACACAATCGGTGGCGGGAAAATCAAATTTATTGATACTGGTCGAAGAAAGATCCTGGGTTAATATGAGACACAGCTTGATAGGGGAAAATAAGACAGCACAAAGGCTTTCGTTTCGCAAAGTCTTCCGGATTAGAGAAATAACTTATTTATAATACCGGAGATCTCTAAAGTCTCTTGGAAGTTTGGAGAGGAGAGTTACCTGTGGAGAACCTAGAACGCTCAGTGAACAGAAACACTTTCTAGAATCTCACTGCAGGATAAAGTGGCTGGATCTCCTCAATCGCACTCTCGGCCTCAGATTGGTCGAGCCTGCCCGGGCAGGAAAAAAGCGGAAGCGCGCTCTTTCAAACTCGCCGTTCCGACGTCGCTAGAGGCAGGCCACTTCCGGCGTAGCCATGGCGGCTAACGCTACCACTAACCCGTCGCAGCTGCTTCCTCTAGGTAATCTTTGTCCTGTTGGGGAGCGGAGGCGAGGAGTTGAAAGTTAGGGTTGGGGCCGAAGAGCATCGCAGTCCCTGACCGAGTGTTAGAAAAGTGTAGCTTTCTCCGCCGCTCTCCTTTAGGCTCCAAGTCTCTGCGGCCTTAGGCCGCGCACGTCTCTTCGGCGTGGGGGGTCTTCTTAAGGCAGGGATTTTTGACTCCCCAAACCTTCACCGGACAGGTTCACTCTTGGTGAATGCGTCGTCGGCCGTCTTTGGTGTGCGCTCGCCTTTTTAATAGTGAGTAGCAGGCTCATTCCGCAACCGGGCTTTTAAACTACCCGGATTATATCCTGTCTGGCTGGTTTTTGAGTGAGGCACTTGGGTCTGGAACGAGCATTTAAAGAGGCCTCTGAAAACTAGCTCTTGTTACTCATTTATTCAGCAAACAATTACCGCGCATCTGTGCACTAGACACCGTGATTGGGCACTGTTCAACAAATTTAAATCACGGCCATTACCTTCAGATAGCATGCAAACCAGTGTAGGAGACAGGATACAGGGCAGACGCAGACTTAATGTCAAGGAGGAATCTCTGGTGAAGACAGTCTGCCTTTTTTTTTTTTTTTAATATTTTATATTTGAAGGGTTATCGGGTTAGTGGATGTAGCAGTGATTGTAAAGTGTTTTTGCTTCCTGGAACAAATTCTTCTGAATAACCAGTACGTTTCAGGCACTGTCCATTGGGGATACACTGATGAGTAAAAACCACCTCTCAGCTCTCTTTTAGCTTAGAGTCAAGAGGGGCGTTCATATGTTAATCAGATAACTAAAATAATATTAAAGCACAACCATGATAAATTGCTACAAAGGAGGGTTCAATGAAGAACAGGGAAAACTTTCCTGTTAATGGAATGACTGAACAGAGATCCGTAACATAAGGTCCAAAGTTTTGGAGTGAATACTTTGCCTGGTTTATCTTTTCACCATATGCACGTAGTAAGTGTCAGTAGGCACTCAAATATTTGTTAGTGTTATGAATGGGTAAACTAATCTTTTCTCTCTCTCGCCCCCCCCCCTCTTTTTTTTTTTTCTTTTAAAAAATATATCCGTAGAGCTTGTGGACAAGTGTATAGGGTCAAGAATTCACATTGTGATGAAGAGTGATAAGGAGATTGTTGGCACACTTCTGGGATTTGATGACTTTGTCAGTATCCTTTTAAAAGGTGGTTGTATGGGGTTTTCTTCAGATTTTTTAAAAAGAACTATAAACTATCAGTACTTACCGATTATTATAATAAAGTTTATTTTCTTGGAAATTGTGATAGTGTTTTAAGGGATGTGGTACTGAAAGATGAAGTTCCTTCCAGTTGCACGCAGCTTGCATTTGAGCCATTGTATTCAATGTTACAATTAAAACTGAACAAAGAAATAAGCCAGAGTAAATTTAATTTGGTATATTTATTTTCTTAACACCAAATTTCAGATATGGTATTGGAAGATGTCACTGAATTGTGAGTAGTGTTAAAAATTAAAGAATGCATAGGGGGAATCTCTGTGTTTGATTTAAGGCAGTTTTAGTGCTGTTGAGTCAGTAAAAGGATGTAGGAGAGCACACTGCCTGTTTGAATTATTCTAAAGAGAGAAAGTTTACCTACTGATGTTAGTAAAATTGGATTGGAGGATTATTACCGTAATGTAATTGTCACTAATTGCTAGGAAGTTAGTGGAGACAAAGGTTTAAGGTAAAAGATACTAAAAGCAGCCAGGGATATTAGGGCTCAGATCAAGTAAAGGAACTGATAATGAAAACATTTAATGTTTTAAATTAATTACAACTTATGTATATATATAGACATTTTGTTTCATATTTGATCTCCTTGGCAAGTTTCAGTTTTTTAGATGAAGATTACACTAGTGGATGTGGGTCTTAGGCCAGTCAGTCCACTCTGTTGCCTTTGGAGAATTGACATCATGAGGGGGATAACCTTGTCTCTGGAAAGTGTTTGTACAGTTCATTTACATATAGTAACTAACCTTTTGGCAGATCAGAATGTTGGCTTTGACTATCACTCTTTATCCTGACTTTTTGAAAATCTTTTTGTTTAGTGAAATCACACCAGAAGGAAGAAGAATTACTAAATTAGATCAAATTTTGCTAAATGGAAATAATATAACGATGGTAAGACAGTGACGGTCTTTTATTTAGACGTTAAGCCATCTTTGTGGGGCAGAGATTACAGAACTAACTTGCTTGACTCAATGTTCTTGGCCCAGCGGTGCTTATGATGGGAAGGGAATGCTCGGTTGATCAGGTTCTATGGCCTAACTGTTGAAGATGACATTAGGCCTAAGATTAGTTTGTTTATGCCTTTTATCGTATGTCTTTTAAAAATATTTTTTATTTGGCTGCATTGCGTCTTAGTTGCATCACGAAAGATCTTTACTTAGTTGCACCGTGTGGGATTCAGTTCCCTGACCAAGGATCAAACCTGGGCCCGCTGCATTGGGAGCATGGAGTCTTAGTCACTGCACCACCAGTGAAGTCCCTGCTTGTGCTTTTTAATCATTTATTTTACCAAGAATTATTGTTGAAACATTAAATCACTAAGTATTAATTTGATACTGTTGGAATTGTAAACAGAGGTGACATGGGGAAAATGGGAATATGAGGGAGAGGCAAAGACTGATCAATGACCAGTCAGTGAGCTCTCAGTAGGGGTTTTTAGATCATGTAGTACTAAACTAAGTATTAAACTTTTTCCTCCTTTGCAGCTGGTTCCTGGAGGAGAAGGACCTGAAGTATGAATGGATTTCCTTGACGTATGCTAGGTTCTGTTTTGTTTCATAATGACAACAAAGTAGAATTTTTTTTTAACCTTTTAATATTTGTATTCTGTGAAGCCAAGTTTCCCGTTAAAGGGAAATGCTTTGAAGATGCATTGTAAATGCCCATTTTTGTAAGTTAATCATGGTTATATTGGGAAAAGAACAGTTGTTCTTTGAAGACAAAAATAAACATGTTTTTGTTAACTGTCATTTTATTTATTATACTGCACTAGCCAGTGAAACAAAGCTTGTAGTTAGTTTCACTCACTTTCCTGTCACTTTATGTTTATTTGTGTTCTCATCTACATGACATTCGATTCTCAAACAAAAAGATGAGCCTTGATTTTGAACAGGTACATTTAAAAAACTAGAAATGATTGTTTACAAAACTCATTGCAGACTCTGATGCTTTGAAATGATAATTTTTTTTTTTTTACTGAACTCAAATTCATTAACTCCTATTAAACAAGCAGCATACCCAGATAATATATGTACATTGTAGACATGTAAAGTGAAAAGGAAAATATTAATCACACTTTGTTGTATATCCTCTTAGACTTCAGTACACTCTGTACATTTTTTTAAAACTTCCTAAATGTACTGTTTTGTTGCCTCCATTTAAGACTTTTTTGAATTTAAATGGTGAGAAAATTTCTATGTCAGATATTTTGGCAACATTAATGTGGGCAAAGTATTAAATGGTTTTACCATAACTTATTTAGCCTATTCTTTATTACTGGTCACAGTAGTCCTAACTAAATCTTTATACAGTTTTAGTTTTCTTAGAATAAATTCAGAAATTTGTATGGTCAGTTTGGTATATATTTACCTTACATGGTAAGGTCAATGGTAGATATTGTCAATTGCCAACAAAAGTTTATGCCAGCCTCACATTGTAGTTTTTCTTAGTGTGTGTGCTCAGTTGTGTCCGACTCTCTGTGACCCCATGTGCTATAGCCCACCAGGTTCCTCCATCTATGGGATTTTCCAGGCAAGAATACTTCAGTGGGTTGTGCTTCCCTGCACCAGGGGATCTTCCCGACCCAGGGATCGAACTTGCATCTCTTGCACTGGCAGGCAGATTCTTTATAACTGAGCCACCTGGGAAGCCGTTTTTCATAGTACCCATCACATACTTATCAACACTGGCTGTGTTCCATTTTTTCCCCTCTTTGCCATTGTGATAGGCAAAATCTGGTATATTTAATTTTTTTAAATTAATGTTGAACTCATTTGTATTTTGTGAGTTATATGAGGTTTTTGCCATTGGGATACTGTTCTTACTAATCTGTAAGAATTCTTAATAGGTTACTCCTAATGCATTTTACAGTAACTTCCCCAGTTTGTAGTTTGCCTCTTGGTACTTTTTTTGAATAATTTTTGTGTTGGCCTTGTCCTTAATGGTTTTTATCTATGATTAGAACCATATGATTATATATATATATATATATTTTTTAGTGCTTTATTATATTTTGTTTCATTTCAATCTTGAATCCATCTTCAGTTTCAGTGTTTCCAAATGGTAAAAGGACCTAACTTTACTTTCCAAAAAACAAAGCACTGATTTGTGTGTTTTTTTCACTTTCATGGTGTAAACACTCCTGCTTGGCTGGTTTCAAGCTGCCGTGGGTTTAATAGCTGGCTTGCAAACTTTGCATAGATTTAACAGTAGGTTCTTAGGAGTCTGTTATTCCATTCCACTACTTGCGACCCTTGTTGGAAGGAGAGGAGGCAATACTTTCCATCCTATTATTTTTCCCTTTGGAGGGAACATAAATGAAGTAATGCCATCCTCTTTCTACCCTTTTACTTGATATCCGGCAGGAGCTAGGTGGTTGGTCATGCTCATTTGTTTGCTCCTGGGAGTTAGTAGCCCGAAGGGAGCACATGTTCTTAATTCCAACATGCTACGAGTTCTAGAGAAATGTGACCTCACAAAGGGAGGCCTCCAGTTATCTAGTCTGTGGCAAGCAGATTGGTTTTACTTCTGGGTTTCAGTGACGGGAAGTCCACTTGCCTACAGATGAAGTATGTCTCTTAATCTAGTCTTTAGCTGTAATACCGATGGTCTGACTCCCATCTGCTTATACTTTTGTCTTACATTGCAATTCTTTTAGAATGGATACTGTTGTAAATAAGGGTTTCTTAACCTCAGTGCTACTGACATTTTTGTCTGGATAATTCTTAGCAGCATGCGCGGTCCTGTGCATTGTAGGCTCCATTAGATGCCAGTAGTATCCTTCTCTGCTCCTCCCAGGGAAATGGCTCCAAATATCCCCTGAGGGCAAAACAATCGCAGTGGGTAAGAACCACTGTTATATATAATAAGAACTCTATTTATTTGGCTCTCTAAAATCCCTCAGAATTTAGTGCATGGGCAAGGAATATTGATTGGATCTAGAGGGGTAAAAATTGGGGAGAAAATGTGATTGAAGATTCTGGCAGAGTAAAAGAGGTGATTTTAAGCTGAAATGATGTGAAAGGATTTTCACTTTGGCACTCTGCTGGTGAATGGCTGTTTTTATACAGGTGTTTTCATTTCTGTGGTGGCCGGGCAGTATATGCTGGGCTCTGTAGTGAAGGTGGGGCCTTAGCAGAAAAGGCTGAAGCTATGCTGGCATTGGTGACTTAGGTCAGTTTGCCTTAGACTTCGGTTTCAAAACTGGTATGACAAGTCAGAATGACTTGGAGAGCTACTATAGGACACAGGCCCAGGCTTACTGAAATAGGACAGGGCCTTTGGCCTTTGCATTTTACCAAGTTCGTAAATTCTCCAGGTAGTTGTGTTCCTCACCAAAGCCTGACTCACTGCCTTAGGTGTAGCTTTTTAAGGCAGATGTGACTGAAGCAGAGACTTAATTATAGAGATAAGACTGGGTATATAGATCTTTTATACATTAGTGGAGAGAATAGTATTTGCTGCATTTAAAGTGAAAGACAGGGACTTCCCTGGTGGTCCAGTGGTTAAGGATCCTCCTGCCAGTGCCGGGGATATACATGAATTCAGTGCTTGGTCCAGGAAGATCCCACATGCAGCAGAGCAACTAAGCCCATGCCACAGCTACTGAAGCCTGCGTGCCCTACAACCCATGCTGCATGACCAGAGGAGTCACTGCAATGAGAGAGTAGTAACCCCTGCTTGCTGATAACTAGAGAAAACCCACCTGAGCAGTGGAGACCCAGTGCAGCCAGACAAATAATAATATTTTAGAAAAAGATCCTGTTTTTTAAAAAACTGCTCAAGGCAGCTAAGTTCTTTGTCATGCACAGTCCTGATGCGGAGAGCTGACTCATTTGGAAAAGACCCTGATGTTACGAAGGATTGAGGGCAGGAGGAGAAGGGGATGATAGGATGAGATGGCTGGGTGGCATCACCGACTCGATGGACATGAGTTTGGGTAAATTCTGGGAGTTGGTGATGACAGGGAGGCCTGGCGTGCTGCGGTCCATGGGGTCGCAAAGAGTCAGACAGGACTGAGTGACTGACTGAGGAGGTCAGGGATTTAAGGCTAGCAGGTCCTCTTATCTAGAGTAAGATAAACTAAAGCTAAGTTGGAGGATCGTGCCAGGGGTATTTATTCTTGGTTTCCTCGACAGCGAGGTATTTCTGGTTAGTGCAGGCTGACAGGTTTTGGTTTGTGACATGAGCTGGGTCACTGAGGAGGCCTCCATTTTGTGGATCCCAAGATGAAGTTACCTTTGTCAAGAGTTACATGGGGGTTTCTAAGAGCAGTTTTAACTGTAGCTTTTCTAGATTTCATTAAGAGTACCCTTATCCTCTCAGTTCTCCCTTCTGGTACTTACTTAGCACTGTGCCTGGCGTGATAATTGTTGACTGGTTACTTCTGCAGGGAGTAATGTTAAGTTGAACATTGAACATTCCATATCACCTGGAAATTTAATGTACTTGTTCTTTGGTAAGAGGAAATAGCAAGTTGGTTAGAGGTAGAGTAGAAATTTAATAACTCCTGAAACAGAGAAGTAACATTGAAATTTCAAAACAAAAATACAGCCTATATATATAACTCTATAGTAGAAATGAGCTCCTAATAGAAAAAAAAGTGTGTGGGGGGAGCAATATGCTAAGTACTAGGTTACCTTTGGCTTAGAGTTATATTAGCCTGGGACACAGATGTCAGGAAAGTGACATTAACTTCGTTTTGGTTCTTTTTTTCCTGTAATTAAAAAACACTGAACATTGTTTGAGGTAATGTATTTGCATATAAATAAATGTTAAGTGAAAATAAAACTCCCTCCCTCAGGTATTCTTCCAGAGATATGCAGTTCCCGTATATGCATGTCTGTTTATATAAATGTGTAAACACACAATCTGTTTTTTCCTGTACACACAAATACAAGCATATGGAACACACTGTCCTGTACACTGCTTTTCGTTTTTTTTAAACTATTTTGGAGATCTTCCTGTATTCATTTTGGGATAATCAACATATTTGACTGCTAAATGATTTAACATTTTAATGTTTACTATGGCTTCCTAATGCCAGGAAAGACATTTTCACTGAACAAAATTCAGAAAATTAAGCTGGAATGAGAAAAAGATCAGAAAATTAATCATCTCTGAAATGACTGTGTACAGCAATTTGAGGACTTGCTCATTTCCAAGCTGTTGAAGTCAAGACAGAATTTTAAATTAGTTACAGTGCCCATGCCCTCTCAGTAAAATTTCTCTGTAGAGACATTGAAGACCTGAGATACTCAGTGGTCCTGCCTCCTTTTCCAACTACTATAAGAAGGGGGTTGCATCCTTATGTCTCAGGCTACATGTTGCATAGCCTGGAATGTGTCAGTACTTGAAACTAAACATTGTCACACCTAAAAGTAATACAATGTTACATGTCAATTACATCTCAATTTTTTAAATTTAGAAAATTTTTTTAAAAAATGAAAATGAGCAGTTGTTGGTGCTGCTTTTGTAGTTTGGCATCCAGAAGCCATTTCTGGATATCCCAGCAGAGCAATGAAAAGTAGAAATTGGGAGTACAGGCATGATCTGTATCCTTAAAACCCTGGGGTCTGAGAGCTCTGTTGGTAGAAGGAAAAGTTGGCTCACAATCAGTCTTCTGTTTCTCTAGCAGTTTTTAAAAAAATAGATGTGCTGGGTGTGAGTTGCAATGCTCAGGTTCTCTGTTGCAGTGCATGGGCATATTCACCGTGCAACATGTGGGGTCCTCCCAGGCCAGGAATCCAACCCACGTCCCCTGCATTGGCACGTGGGTTCTTAACCACTTGACCACCAGGGATGTCCTAGCAGTAGTTCTTTGCTGAGTGCTGCCTGTCTAGCAGGAGTCCCACATCCCAAGTCCCGAGAGGTCAGTAAAGGGCAGAGTGGGTGATCAGGGAGCTGAGCAGCCGACGGCAGCCCCACAGCCCCCTCAGAGGGCAGGACTGGCCCTTAGGGAGGATACTGAATCCAGAGCTGTGGGTCGTGCTGGTGGGGGGCCTCTGGGACAGATCACCCCCACCTCCTTCCTCTACAAAAGGCTCTTCCCTCTGGCTTTGCTTCCTCCCCCCTGCACACCCCCTTCCTCATTAGAATAGATTACTCACACCCTACCCCCATGAGCCTCTCAGTGTCATGGAAGTTAGGGTAGGTAAATCACACACAATTGTAATGACAGATTGGAACCATGATTAGGTTAAAACTTCTTCCCTCCAATTTTCCCTGCAACCTTTTGCTTTCTCCCAAAAATAAAAAATCAAGTTAGTTGTTATTTTGGTGAATTTAAGTTCTACATCCCAGCATGATGTGGTATAGAAATATAGTATCAGTATATTTATATAGAATCTGACTACTGGGCATATTTTATTAACCTTTAGTTACAAAACAAAAGTTGCTCCTGTCACATCCAACTCTTTGTGATCCTATCCTGTAGCCTGCCAGTCCATGGGATTCTCCAGGAACACTGGAGTGGGTTGTCGTGCCCTCCTCCAGGGTCTGAGCCACCATGTGAACGTGAAAATCACTCAGTAGTTGTGTCCGACTCTACCAGCTGAGCCACAAGGGAAGCCCTGAGCCACCTAAAAACTAAAAAGACCCTTTTAATTTTGGTTTGTTGTAGTTTTCTGCAGATTGAAATGGCATGTATGAGATCATAAACATGATAGTGGCTATTTTAACTTAGCATGTTATATTTATTATATCAGGAAACTTGTTTGATTTTATGCTTTGTCTCTAGCAGAAAATTTTGTGATCCTAGGATCTGATTTTGTGACCTAGAATCAGAACTTGGAGCTCACAGATCATCTCTGTGTAAACACTAGTAACTGCTCTAAGAACAGCTACTTTGTTTTCATGTTCAGCTAGCTCTTCTAGGACAGTTATTTCCACTTTTTTCTGTTGTCTATCTAGCTCTTCAGAAGGTCACTTATGATGACATTAGGATCTCCAACCCATGAGAAAGCCAGACAATGCTGTGTTCTCAAACAGGTGAATTCCAGTGTTTGTTGTTGTTTTTTTGCTGTAGAGCTTACACACTCATCTCAGGAAGATGAGACTAAGCCAGAAAACTGTATACCAGAAGTCCCAGGCAATGAACATGCCAGGGAACTTCTGGTCCACGGACCAACCAAAGATCTGGATGCCACTGGGGAAAGAAGTCAAAGTCATGCAGTGTGAGTGTGGAAGGGTTTCAAGTAACACCCTCAATACACACAAGTTACAGACCACCATTTACAAATGAGTTCACTTTTAATACATTCTCACACCATGCTGTTAAAGTCAGGCCATGATCTCTAGGTAATAGATGAGGAAGCCACCTTGCAATTGTTTGTCAGTGTCTGGGGTAAGAGGCAGAGCAGTGCCTTGACTCCAGGGCTTCTGCCTGCAAGGGCATTGGTCTTCTGGACTGTAGCTGCTTACAGAGTCTATGCTTCAGTAATCCTGTAACAGAAAGGATATTCCATGTAGAAATGCCATGGGGGACAAAGGATGCATTGGGGGGTGGTCCCTTGGGTTTCACCTCAGCCGGTCCTCATAATCAGTGGTGTTAAGGGCCACGCAGGGTGGGTCTGGACCAGGTGGAGCTGTGTGCACACTATCCTCTGCAGCAGCGTGAGATGGTGTTTGTTAAGAAGGGGTGCTGCTGCCTTAAAGACATTGTACAAAGATCCTTCATGCACACAATTAATATAGTGGTTCCCAGCCTCTTTCCCTCATTCCCCATCACCTCAAAGGGACCACCTTCAGCCTCTTTTAAGATGGTTATTTTGAAGCTTATCTGGACTAAAAAAGGACTAAACATACCAAAAGCAAACAATTTGCTGATAAACTCATCCTGTTCTTAAAAATCTCTTCCAAATCACTAAGCATGAATCAGAAAGTCATGTTAACGATCAGGAGTTAAGTTGTGACAATATCCCAACCTTTAGGTAGAAGGGGTAGGCTTACACATTTCTTCAGTCTAAAGGTTTTAGGACTAAGTCAGGAACTTAAAACTTCCCTGGGACCATTATGTATCCCATTCTTCACTTACCTGCTTTGGTCATTCTTTGCACCCCAGATGTAATCATCTCCCAAAGTTCCCCTTAGGGTGCTCCCTCCCCACTCCTGTCAGCTGTGCCCCTGCCAGTCCTAGGGTGCTCCAAACTCACGCTTCAACCGGGTGTGGGTGGTCTGCAGTCCAGTCCCTCAGTCTCACCATTTTACACTCCTACCTACAACCCACACAGCAAAGCAAATCAACTCTTGCCAACTTCAAACTCCTGTCTTTTTTTAAAGGTTCAGTTTTGTTAGTCCTTGCACGTATTTTTTACTCCTGTGTGAATCAGAACCCTCACCACTTGGTTCTGTTGAATAAAACTGCTTTTCAGCCATATAAGCACTCTCCATTCTAATTTCTCCTATAAAATACTTTATATGCTGGTTGAAATTCCTACAGCACATTCGCTTCATTTCTCTACTCAATCGAATTAGTCGCTTATTGCCTACAGGATAAAAATCTAAGTGAAAAAAACACTCCTTTACCCTATTCTTAGCCTCTTGCTCAATTCCTCACAATTCTCCCCTCTGGGAGGAGGATCTAAAACAGTTCTGCTCTGGCTGTCCATTTGAGCTCAGGCTGCTGTCTTCATCCCCACTCCAGACTTTCTCCTTTCACCTCCAAACCACAGATCCTGTCTGTTCCAATTCTCTGCCTCCATATGGACCACCCTTTCTCAGCAGTCCTGCTAGATTGATGTTCTCAACTATGCCAAACTCTCCTTACCACCACCACCCAGATCTTTATCATCTACTAATGTTTCAGATTACACTGCATTTCCCCTGAATGCAGGAATTCTAACTTAAGACCTCTTTTTGCAGATCCTTTGAATATGGGCAGTATAGTTAATAGGGCTTTCCAGGTGGCACGAGTGTTAAATAATCTGCCTGTTAATGCAGGAGATGTAAGAGACACAGCTTCGATCCCTGGGTTGGGAAGATCCCCTGCAGAATGGAATTTCAGCAACCCACTCCAGTGTGCTTGCCTTGGAGAATCCTATGGACAGAGGAGCCTGGTGGGCTATAGTACATATGGTGGCAAAGAGTTAGACACGACTGAAGTGACTTAGCACACAGCACACTATACTTTAAGTGACAACACACTTTCAAAGTGGAATGCTATTGATTCACCTGGTAGGGAACCACCACAGACAACCAAATAGTATATGAATCCATTAGTCACTTACACTCCAGTGATTTGTGAGAGGCTCTCCTGGACTGCAGTCCCTCCGACTTGGCCATGGTGGGTTTGCTTTGGAGCCTGACACCAGTGCTTTCACAGCCATCCTGTCGTAATAACAGGGACACACTCACATTGACCACAGACTTGTAAAAACTTGCACTTATTTCTGGTGGGCCAGACTACAAGTCGGGAAGGGACAGGGCTCTTAGGTGGCATCCTGATTATCCTTCCAGCCTTGTGATAAGACCTTCCTGTAGAAGATGTCAGAGGGCCCTGTGGACTCACTTCTTCAAGGAGGCATCCTACCTCATCCATGTCACCCTCCTCTTCCAGCTCAGAGTCTTCTGAATCCTCAAGAAGCACAACGGTCAAGACAGTAGTTTTCTTCAACAGATAGGCTGTCTTAGCATTTGAGAAGCTGTTCATGTCTTTCAGCTTCCTGCCTTTCACAGTCTTTTTAACTTTTGCACACCTTTTCAAGTTTTCATGATATGCCTCCTCAATCTCATCATTTAAGATCACTTCATCTTTATCCACGCTCAGTTTCCTGTTTGTAACTGTTTTTTCCATGATCCCCTGGTTTTGCTGTCTGATGCCGTCTCTTCACCCCTGGAAGGCATCTGCTGGGGAGATTTCTCTACCTGGGCTTTGTAGCAGCTCATGTCGCACTGGATGCCCTCATCCACTTTGTTGACCTGGGCCAACCAGGTAGGGGAGGAACCCTGTCCCTCATAGTTACTGTTCTCTTCCTCACCTTCATAATCCTGTTTATCCTGGTTCCTACACTTGGTCTGCTTTGCTGCATATCTCATGTCACACTGGATGCCTTCACCCACTTTGTTGGACTGGGTCAACCAGGCAGGGGAGGAACCATGCCCCTCAGTTATTCTCTACTGCACTTTCATATTCATACTCATCTTCATCCTGGTACCCACTCTCCACTGGCTCTGCTGCCTCTCATTTCCCATTGGATGCCCACATCCAGTCTATGCAGAGTAGGAGGAGGGGAGGAATACTGACACCCCTTATGGAGGATATGATCATCACTTCTGGATGGCATTTGCTGGGGGTCTCTCCAATTGCATGTCCTCACTTCCTTCATTTTGCAGGGAGGCAGGGAACAGTATATGGGAATAAAAACACTCCTCGTAACTACCAGAATAATCATCATCATCAAATTCAATGAGATCCCCATACTCCCACCATGGTCCTTCACTGCTTTCTGATGATGGCTCGTTCTGCTTATCACAGCACTGAACCATGTCCCCTTGGATGGCCTCATCTACTCTGTTGACCAGGGTCAACCAGGTAGGGGAGGAACTGCGTCGCTCACAGTCACTGGGTAACTCACCTACGTATTCATCCTCATCCTGGTACCCATTCTCCACCTGCTCTGCTCCTCCTCTCATTTCCCCCTGGATACCCTTATCCTCTCTGTACAGGGTGGCATGAGGGGCGGTATGACACTTAACGGAGGATGTGAGTGTCACCTCTGGAGGATGTTTGCTGGGGATAGATATTCCCTAAGCTGTATGCCCTCACCTACTTCATTTGGCAGGGGGACAGGGGACATTGAGAGTGGGGAGTGAACTCGTCATAACTCTCAGAATCAAAATCATCATCATCATCAGGTTCAATGAGGTCCCGATAATCCCACCACGGTCCTGCACTGCTTTCTGATGATGACTCGGGCTGTGCATCATGGCACTGACCCACGTCACCCTGGTGCCCTCATCTACTTTGTTGACCTGAGCCAACCAGGTAGGTGAGAGAATATCTCCCTCAGGGTGGCCACTGCTCTCTACCTCTTCCTCTTCAGCCACATTCTCAGGGATACTGGTCACCACTCGCATGTCATGGCTGTTGCCTTCTGAGTTCACATCTTGCTTTTTATCCAAATTTTCAGCCTGCTGAGGTTCAGCTTCTGTTTGCGTGTCTTTTGTTTTCATTTCTTTCCAGCAGCCACCATATTGTTGGAACTGTGCCATGTTATAAAACATTGGGACCATGGATCTTTGGTCAAGAGTAGTGGGTAACAGGGACTGAGGGATGAGGAAGGTAGGATGCTCATTGAGCACCACTGGAAAATACAGACTTCCACTTGTGAAACCTAGAAAGAGAAGGGGATAGTTAGCCATCCTGTCTCCTGCCACCAGTCACAACATTCAGCCAGTACACACTGCACAGCCACAGCTGCTCACACCCACCACCGGCCTCCCGCCTAGTCTTCTACCAAAGCTACCAAAGCAAAGGACATAAAGTCCTCCCCTAGTTGTTACATGAGTAACTCCTAACGACTTTCTTAACCCATCTCCCATGCCTCTCACAGGTCTACAATCCGTTTTGCTTCCAGAACAACCTCTGAACAATCTGTGATCCTCACTCCAGTTACAGTAGTTGAATGGCACATCATGGGCTATCAGATAATGAGGGACAGTGACCACATTCCCTAGGATGGCATAAAGCACCTCATCATCTAGTTTCTCACTGTATCACCTCATTAAGATGTCCGTGGTCCAATAAGGACCTAGGCATGGATGGGTCATTCCCCATAAGGTAACTTCCCTTTCCCTCCTTTCCCTGCTATCAAAACCTAATCATCTTTAAAAGGAAATCCCGCCAACACAAGGACCTAGAAAGCTTGAGACATTTTTCTAAGAAAAATCAGTTGGACAGAAAAAAGTAAATGTTGTATGATCACTTTTGTAAAGATACAGAAAAAGTGGAATTGCAGAAATAGAATGGTTGTTGACAGGTGGGAGTGTAGAGAAATGGGGAGATGGCCCATGTCAGAAATCCTAATTCAGCTTATTATACATAAGACAAAACTGAGGCAAAGAAGTTAAATATTTACTAAAATCAACCCATACAGAAGAACATAATTCAGGGAATTCCCTGGCAGTCCAGTGGTTAGGACTCTGCTCTTTCACTGCTGAGAGCACTGGTTCAATCCCTGGTTGGGAAACTAAGATTCCATGTTCCCTGATGTGGTGAAAACAAAACAACAACATATCCGATAAATCAGCCATCTCTTTCAATTCTGTAGGACTGTGTACTCCATGTCTTAATATTCAAAAGGTGTTAAGACATTCTGGATATGTAAAATGCATGGAAGTCACTTAATCCCAAAAGAGTTAAAAAAAAAAAAAACTAATACAATGCAAGCTTTTCTCAGATCATTCACAGTGAAGTTACAGGGAAAACTGATCCCCAATACTAGACAGCCATGTGATCAGAAAGCTAAAACATACAGGAACGGAAACCCTGTAGGGGATCTCATCTCTATCTGCCAACCACAAGTGGCTTCATCCCTGAATTCCAGGTTTCATAGGACCATCCATCCATCCTAAGTCACTTCATCGTGTCCGACTTTGCAGCCCTGTGGACTGCAGCTGGACAGGCTCCTTTATCCATGGGATTCTCCAGGCAAGAATACTATAGTGGGTTGCCACGCCCTTCTCCAGGGAATCTTCCCCACCCAGGGATGTAACCCACTGTCTCTTACGCCTCCTGCACTGGCAGGTGGCTTCTTTACCACTAGGACCACCTGGGAAGCCCTCATAGGACAATAAATCCTATCAGTCTTTCCTCACTAAAATCTGAGCCATGTTACAATTAAGAAAAACTCATTATAAATCTTATTTCTATTTCCAGCACTTACACTTTTAATTCTCCCAAACCACAACTCTAAAGGACAAATAAAATAATGTAAATCTTAAGGGTATGGGAAAACCAGAGGTATACAGCAACTCAGTCTGTGAATTCTCAGAATGTTTAAGATACATTCTTCCTCTCACAAACTTCCCTCCACTCTGTATTCTGTACTCAAGAGACTTTTCCTCACACAATTCTTGTCTCTGCAGCATTTCAAAACAGCATTTCAACATCTGTAGTCATTAGAGAATCTCCAGAGGAAAAAAAAAAAAAGAATCTCCAGAGAAACAAACCCAATGGTTTATGTACAGTAAGGTTTCTTGAAGGAAGTGGCTCATGGTGGAGGTGCTAGTCCAACACCTGCCAGGTAGAGACACAGTGAGGAACTGTAGGTCACCAGCCATAAGCTGGCTCAAGGTTCTCTTTCTCAGACTGACTACTATTCATCTGGGAATGGTGACTGACGAATTCAAAAGCTCTCCTCATCACACTTGGTTTTCTACTTGGTTTTCTACTTGGAAAAGTTACACTATATACACAACAGGCTTTATCCACAGCAGGATACTTGGGAGAATCACCCCATGGATCCTCCTGGCTGCCCACAGCCCCTTTCCCCCATGCACTGAATGAAATCCTAGATGTCTAACTTCCAGACATTTTCAAGTCTTGTTTGTCCTTCTTCCTCCAAAATACTTTTCTGACCTCACATAATAGCTTTTAGAATGTTTGTTGTTGTTTATTTGCTAAGTCATGTCTGCCTCTTGCGACCCCAGGACCTGTAGCCAGCCATGCTCCTCTGTCCATGGGATTTCCCAGGCAAGAATACTGGAGTGGGTTGCCATTTCCTTCTCCAGGGGATCTTCCCCACCCAGGGATGGAATCCAAGTATCCTGCATTGGCAGATTCTTTACCTCTGAGTCCCCTTAGAATGTTTAGGCCTCATCAAAACAAGTATAGAGACTAGGACCTGTAAGGTACCTCGTCCAACCAGACTGGTCTCACAACCCAAGGAGACTTTGGCTGGATTACTCTGTGAGCCTGAGCCAATCTCTGACTGAGAGCCTACTGCTTCTGCTGCTACTAAGTCACTTCAGTCGTGTCCGACTCTGTGTGACCCCATAGACGGCAGCTCACCAGGCTCCCCCGTCCCTGGGATTCTCCAGGCAAGAACACTGGATTGGGTTGCCATTTCCTTCTCCAATGCATGAAAGTGAAAGTGAAGTCGCTCAGTCGTGTCCGACTCTTCTCGACCCCATGGACTGCAGCCTACCAGACTCCTCCATCCATGGGATTTTCCAGGCAGGAGTACTGGAGTGGGGTGCCATTGCCTTCTCCAGACTGAGAGCCTAGGTTCCCTCATTTGGGGAGCAAGGGCAGCAACAATACCGAGCTCATGGGTTGATGTCAAATGAGAGAACCCATTTCTACTATTGAGCAGAATAACTGGCACAAAGCTAGAATTCGCATATTTTCTCTTAACCTGAACCACAATCACTGCTCCATGGGCTGCCAGTCTCTTTCGTGTGAACACAGGGTGAAGGGAAGTAATGGACAAAGGTGTTAGAAAACCTTCAGGCTTTGATTTACAGGGAGGGTCCCTAATCCCACTGAACCTCCTTGGGGATTCAGATTCCTCACCTGCCCCAGGAATGGAGAGTGGATTATAGGCAGGATTCTGGTCCCAGGGACCCAGGTGAGGCTTCTGGGCCATGACCGGCACATAGAAGAAAGGTCTGGAGGTACTGCCTCTATAAGCCTCCCTTCTTTAGCTCAGCGTCTGCCTCTATGAGCCTCTGTGGTGGCACACACGACTGGAACTGCTGTGAACTTGCCTTCAAGGCTGCCTATACTACGGGTTCTGAGGGCTCCCACCTTTATATACCATGTGGGCCGCACGTGCTAAGTCTGACGCAGGTCTCGCTCCTGCCCCGCCCGGCTAGGCCCCGCCCTCGGCTGTTCCACGCCTGCGTCCTGCACAAGGCCTCACGTGGGGCAGCTTCCACCCAAGACGCTGGAAGAAGCCGGTGCTGAGACTTGGTGGAGGAAAGCGGTCCCCTGCACCCTGCTTCCTGGTGAATCCCAGTCCTCCCTTCTACACATCCCTGTGCGTGTGGGCCTTGGCTCTTCTAGAGGACAGAGCCCTTTTGCCCCCCACGGTCTCCCCGACTTTCCCCTCTCTGAGTGTGTTGAGTTAGTTGGATCGTGGCTGCTGGTTTGAGCTCCTGGTCTCCTTCCTTCCTTGGGCCCAAAGCCGCTGACACTTAAGGAGGAGGAGCCTACCGAGAAGAAGCGGAAAGGAAGGAGGCCAACCTGGACCTAGGACAGACCTGAGGGGGGGAAGATTCCCACAGGTGGGGTGAGCAAGAGTGCTTCATGCTGCTGAGACCAACATCTCGGGGGAAGGGGCTCTGGCTAAGAGGACCGCAGCGATCGCTGTAAGTGATGGGACAGGGAGGTGTGGGCAGTCGACTCTGGGGTGATGGGGGGGTAGTGAGAAGGGGAAGCGGCCACCTACAGTATTCTTTGTACATGAGAGAAAAGAAAGACAAAGAGTAGTGAAGAGGGCAGAAATAGTACTTCTAGGGAGCACTGAAAGTTTGGAATGACTGTGTTACTGCATAGAAATTGTGTTTGGCCAGAAATTGCAGTTGGTGAAACAGTATTCTTTGTGAAAAACAAAAACAAAAACTCTAGAGGTGACCTGCCAGAGGGCTGGTCTGGTGGCTTCTTGGTTTCACAACTGACCTGATCTAGTTCACTCATTACCCTAACATCCTTAGCACTGGCTTCCTTCATCAACTTGCCCAGTTATCCAAATACCTGTTCCAAACAGAAGGCACGTGGAAAACGAGAGAAGTGGTACAGGGATGGGGAGCAGGGGAAGCCCAAAGCGTGCACAGCTGCTGTGCAGGCGTTAATGTGGTTTTCAAGGAACAACTAGAATATACAACCAACTTCAGATTATATCTCTTTGGTTACCCTCAGCTGAAAAGATGTCTGGGAGTGCTTGTTTTTGAGTTGGACATATTGCTACTTGGAATAAAGTGGGATGCTGTGATTAAGAAAGAGTGATGGCCCACCAGAAGTAAGTACAAGTTATTACAAGCTTGGGCTGAATGTGAGTGCCTCCCTGTGCTTTACTAGTTGAAAGGACAGGATGGCTGTGAAAGCACTGGTGTCAGACTCCAAAGCAAACACACCGATGTCAAACCGGAGAGGTGGGAGTCCATGGGGAGCCTCTCACAAATCACTGGCATGAAGATTACTGCGTATACTCCTCAGGCAGCTACAGTTCTGTGGAAGATCATAGCCTTGGGCCAGAAGCCCTGAGGCAAAGCGCTGCTCTGCTTTTTACCACTTGTTGCTCAAACTACCGCACAATTGCACTCATCTCACACGCTAGTAAAGTAATGCTCAAAGTTCTCCAAGCCAGGCTTCAGCAATACGTGAACCATGAACTTCCTGATGTTCAAGCTGGTTTTAGAAAAGGCAGAGGAACCAGAGATCAAATTGCCAACATCCGCTGGATCATGGAAAAAGCAAGAGAGTTCCAGAAAAACATCTATTTCTGCTTTATTGACTATGCCAAAGCCTTTGACTGTGTGGATCACAATAAACTGTGGAAAATTCTGAAAGAGATGGGAATACCAGACCACCTGATCTGCCTCTTGAGAAACCTGTATGCAGGTCAGGAAGCAACAGTTAGAACTGGACATGGAACAACAGACCAGTTCCAAATAAGAAAAGGAGTACATCAAGGCTGTATATTGTCACCCTCCTTATTTAACTTATATACAGAGTACATCATGAGAAACGCTGGGCTGGAAGAAGCACAAGCTGGAATCAAGATTGCAGGGAGAAATATCAATAACCTCAGATATGCAGATGACACCACCCTTATGGCAGAAAGTGAAGAGGAACTGAAAAGCCTCTTGATGAAAGTGAAAGTGGAGAGTGAAAAAGTTGGCTTAAAGCTCAATATTCAGAAAACGAAGATCATGGCATCTGGTCCCACCACTTCATGGGAAATAGATGGGGAAACAGTGGAAACAGTGTCAGACTTTATTTTTCTGGGCTCCAAAATCACTGAAGATGGTGACTGCAGCCATGAAATTACAAGACGCTTACTCCTTGGAAGGAAAGTTATGACCAACCTAGATAGCATATTCAAAAGCAGAGACATTACTTTGCCAACAAATGTCTGTCTAGTCAAGGCTATGGTTTTTCCAGTGGTCATGTATGGATGTGAGAGTTGGACTGTGAAGAAAGCTGAGTGCCGAAGAATTGATGCTTTTGAACTGTGGTGTTGGAGAAGACTCTTGAGAGTCCCTTGGACTGCAAGGAGATCCAACCAGTCCATTCTGAAGGAGATCAGCCCTGGGATTTCTTTGGAAAGAATGATGCTAAAGCTGAAACTCCAGTACTTTGGCCACCTCATGTGAAGAGTTGACTCATTGGAAAAGACTCTGATGCTGGGAGGGATTGTGGGCAGGAGGAGAAGGGGACGACAGAGGATGAGATGGCTGGATGGCATCACTAACTCAATGGACGTGAGTCTGAGTGAACTCCAGGAATTGGTGATGGACAGGGAGGCCTGGTGTGCTGCAATTCATGGGGTTGCAAAGAGTCAGATACTACTGAGCAACTGAACTGAACTGAAGGCAAGTAGCTTCTTCATCTATGGAGTAGGGATCATACCCTGACTTCAACAGCACTGTTGTGAGAACAAATTAATGAAAAGAAAGTGTACCTTTTTTGTAAAAACAAACAAACCAAAACATGGAGGTAGATTTTAACTGAGTATGTAACTGTCTGTTGTAAGGGTTCAGATCATGAAAGAAGCAGTATTCTCTCACTTCCCTTTGCTCAATATTGTCCCCAGTCATCATTCTCCCTTCTTCCCTTCACAGCTAAGTTCCTCTATAGAGGATTATAAGCACTCAGCCTTCTCCACCTCCTATTCCTTCACTCACTGCGAACCCAGATTTTGTTACTATTACGCCCACTCATCCACCCTCACCAGGGACACTAATGAGCCACTTGCTGCTAAATGGCGTGGAAACTTTTCAGCTCATATCACTAAACTTCACCTCCCAGGTACCAGCCTAACTGGTTGTCTCTGCTGTCTCTTCTTAAAGGCTTTTACTAACTCTTTTCCCAAATTTCTCTCTTTCATGGTCCTGTTCTCCAGGTTATGGCCTTAAGGTTTTCTCCTTCTCTCTCTTATTGCACCTTCACTGTCTGCGTTTTCACCCTTTTTCAGGACTTCCAATATGCAACCAGCACACTGCTCCAGTCTCTCTACCAGATATTTATATCTCTGCAGAAGACTTTTGTTGTTGTTGTTAGGAGAGGCATGAATGATGATTTTTATATACATCCTTGTGGGGGAGGCAACATCGCAGCACACCTTCACAAGTGGTGTACCTGTTGGGCAGTTCTGTTACACACGCGTGAGTGGACAGTATGCTATTTAGACAATGTGTGGTTTTTCACCCAGCCAAACAGGTTTGTAGGTTTGAAATTGTTCTCTCTGGCAGTATGTTTGAGTATAACAACTTTATGTTGGAGGATAGTTGGCAAACTATGTGTAAGACTTATTAGGTCTGAGGGCAGGGCATACAATCCTTCAGAAACCCCCAAGAACACCCTCTGAATAGAAGGCCTTTCCAGTTCCCCTTGGTGGGAGGTCAGGGTCCAGTCTCCTTAGAAATAATATGTGAGTGGTCCCGTGCAGTTTAATATTTCTTACACTTCATCTTTTCCTATATAATTTTACTCTTTCATTTTTCCCTCTATATTCTACTGTTTTCATTATGGGCAGGAGAAATGGATGAAGGAAAATGGTCTATATGTATGCACTGAAACATAGAGTTGTTATAATGTTTGCTTTTTTAGAGGTCAAAGAACTATTTGGACTCATTCTAACCATTTTGAGCACTTTGCAGAAAAGAAAAAAAAAGCATATGCCTGTAAATTATTAAACAAAACATTTAAGTAGCAATGGTATAGAATGAAACTATTTTAAAGATAAATTAAAAAATACAAAGCTGCAAAGAGAGTGTTATGGTTGAATTGTGTCCTTTTAAAATCCTTTGTTAGAGACTTCCCTGGTGATCCAATGGTTAAAATTCCATGTTTCCACTTCAGAGGGCATGGGTTCAGTCCGTGGTTGGGGAGCTAAGATCCTGCATGCCATGCAGCAGGCTGAAAAAAAAGGATTAAAAAAGAAAATCCTGTTAAATTCAAACCTCCAGAACTTCAGACTGTGACTGTATTTGGAGTTAGAGCTTTTACTGAGGAAATTAAGGTAAAATGGGATCACATGGTTGGCCTAATCCAGTGTAACCTTCTAAGAAAATGAAATTAAGGACCCAGATATATGCAAGTACAAAAAGAAAGGTGGTCACAAGAAGAAACCAAACTTCTTGACTTCTTGATCTTGTGGACACCAGAACTATGAGAAATAAATTACTGTTGTTTAACCGACCCCATCTGTTTTATTCATACGGCAGCCCTAGCAAACTAATAGGGGCTTCCCTGGTGGCTCAGTGGTAAAGAATCCACCTGCAACACAGGATAATCAGGTTCCATCCCTGGAAGATCCCCTGGAGAAGGAAATGTAAACCCACTATTATTCTTGCCTGGAGAATCCGTTAGACAGAGGAGCCTGGTGGGCTACAGTCCATGGGGTGGCAAAGAGTCAGAAACGACTTAGCAACTAAACAAAAGCAGACTAATAAAGGTAATTAATAGATAGGATAGTGTGTTGTTTAAAGTGCCACAATGTGAAAAAGGAAACAACTTTTCTAACAACCAAATCAAGTCAGCATAATTTCTGCATTCTGGTATGATTGGCTTTTATTTCTAATAAAAAAAGAATATGATTGTTCTTGTATTATTTCAAAATATAAAATATCTTCATAATTCAAAATATACTCAAGTGCTACAGTCCATTAAACCTATGTTTTTCAACACATGAAATTATATCTCAGAATATTTTTCTATGAATTCCAGTGACTTACTGTATCAGAAACATCAAAACTTATGCTTTCTCTAGAGAACTGAGAACTATACAGTAGCTTGTTTCCTAAATATTTTTTGGTAAGCAAGATGACCTTAAAAGTTAGGGCATAATTATGGCAATCATTATAGTACACACTTTTTAAAAAGAAAGTCTTAAAAAATAAAAATAAGGAAGTCTTTTTTGTTTCACCTCTGAAAGCTTGGTCACAAGCTTTCACCTCTGAATGCATGGTCACAGATCACTTATATTATCTATTTCCATTATTGTTAACCTCAGACAAAGAGTGTCATTTCTTCTCAACCAACAATAGACCACCACTCACAGACTTTTAATAAAGACATTTTCTTTCCTTTTTAGAGGAAACATATCTTTAAAATGAACAGCCACACTATGAATTATCTCTTAAGGTGTAACAAATTAAGTGAGGACACTTTTGAGAAGAAGCATTCGGTATTAACTTTGTTATGTTTTATTACCTTATGTGAAACTATAGGTCCAGATGATTGGAAACATGATTTTCCCTGACATTGGGAGATCAGATTGAGAAATTCTGAGGTTTAGGTTGGGCTACATTCTCTTTGCTGGAACATTTATTTGGATGACATTTATACAGTTAACCTCAACCCCCATAATATTTGGAACTCACCATGATTCATATTCTGCAAGCACTAGTTAGCACCTGTGTCCTTAGGAAACTATCTAAATCCTTCCGATTTTGTCTTTGGAAAGACTGTGTCAAATAGTCACTGTTGAGACGACAGATGCATCACGAGAACTCAGAAAGTGTCCGTTCTCTCTCCCATTTCAAAGTGAAGAAAGGCAAAACAGGAGAGGACAAGTCCAGCTGAAAAAGAATCAGAGAACTGGGTTTAGGTTCACTTGTGCCACTTCCTGCCTCTGTGTCCTCAGGCATGTCACCTCTGCTTTGATTCCTCACTTAGAAGAAAGATAATCTACCTACTAGGTTGTGGATGTGGAGGATGTCAGAACCCCTTGGTTTGTGTGTGTGTGTGTGTGTTAATTACGGTAGAAACATCATAAACCCATGGGTTCCAAAAGAGTTTATTAAATATTGCAGCATGATAAACACATAGGTTTGATTTTGTCTCTTGTTCCTGGCACAGATAACCTAAAACACTTGGGCTTTCCTGAGTGATGGAAAAGAATCTTCTGTTTTCCTAACAAGCCCTTTTGGAGGAGTCCCTGCTGCTGCTGCTAAGTCGCTTCAGTCGTGTCCGACTCTGTGCAACCCCATACTCGGCAGCCCACCAGGCTCCCCCATCCCTGGGATTCTCCAGGCAAGAATACTGGAGTGGGTGCTAATAAGGGGCTCAAGGGGCTAACTACAGGGTGGAGGCCAATCACCAGAAAGATTAAACAAGATTAGAGGGTTTGCTGGAGATTCAGTTAAATAAAACCTTGAACAAGGAGATTAGGAGAGCTTTCAAGCTCTCCCTCCAGATTTTTGACTGTTTTCATAATAGGTGAGAGAAATAGTGTGGGGAAAAAATGGGTTACTTGTCTGTATACTGATGGGATGGGAAGAGGATGTGAGGGCATGGGAGCGGTGTGCCCTTCCCATACTCCCCAAACTTGACTTAGGCACTGTTGTGGAGGGGAAGGTCTGCCTTCTCCACCTCTGGAGGACTGTGACTGAACTAATAATATTGACACAGCCAGATTAATGGGAGAAGTAGAAACAAAATTTAATTCATGCGTAAGGAGGTCCTGTAAGAATAGGACCCAAGAGGTGTCCAAATCAGGCAGCTGTTACACTTTTTAGAGACAGATACAATAAATCTGTGAGGTGTACACAGGACAAAACTTAGATTTTAGGTGCTTAATTAGTGAAGAATCTAAAGAGAGATTAGGCCTAAGGTGGTAAATTTAAAGAAGGAATAAGGTGTTTCCAGAGGCATCTTGGCTCTGAATTCCCAACTCTGGGGATAAAGGGGTGTCCTTCTACCTCTGGGTGTGGGGAGGGCACCTTTCACAGGGGAGGTTGATTTCCTGGTTTTCAGGGAGACACAGGAGGTTCAGGATTTCCTATTTCCTGCCAATCCAAGAGACATAAGAGGTGCAGGTTTGATCCCTGGGTCGGCAAGATCCCCTGGAGGAGGGTGTGGCAACCCACTCCAGTATTCTTGCTTGAAGAATCCCATAGACAGAGGAGCCTGGTAGGCTACAGTCATAGGTTCGCACGGAGTCAGACACGACTGAAGTGATTTAGCACACATGCGCTGGAAAAGACAGAAAATACGCTGAGGCATTGCCTCTAAAGGCCATTTGGGGGAGGTCCTCATCGATACACATGCATTCAGGCCTGGCTGCAGCAATGATAAAGCAGCTGTTGGGAAGCCAGAGGAGCAGAGGCCAGAGCCTCTGTCCATCTTCACTCAGAAGTGGTGACTGAGGCTGATGTACAAGGGGAACAACAACAGCAAAAAAAAAGACTTAAATTTTGGAAAACAGGGAAATTACCCTCCTATTTTTAACTCAGCTACCTGCTATTCTGCAAAAGACAATTTCTAGAACAGTTTTGAGTGGGTAATTTTTCCTCCAGATCCACAAACTGAAGCTAGTGTCTAGCTTACTAAAAGAAAAGGAAAAAAAAAACCAGAAGTGTACATAATATTTAAGACCCTGAGAATTTCATAGGAGAGCTGAATGCTGCTGTAAAGTGCTCTTTAAGTCTTTTTTTTTTTTTTTAATCTTCTAATGAATAAAATTACAGGAATTTCAGGGGACAGAGATGGGATTTGTTGTATGATAAATATATATATGAGTAGTTCTAGTCTTTGTATATTGAGAAACAGTGATTGGGGCATTTTTAAAGATAGCTGGCTACACTTGTTTTCCTTCATTATAATAAATTTATCATAACTCAGTAAATATGGACTTGCCCTAGAGGTAGTTCTTAATAACTTTGAAATAGTAAGGTCTTGCCAAGGCTTCTGATGAGCCAAATTCATACTCCTGAATATTAAACACAGACTAAGCTTTCTGGTGTGAATATCTTTTTTTTTCTTTTTAATGTATTTACTTATTTATTTTAAATTTATTCATTTTAATTGGAGGCTAATTACTTTACAATATTATAGTGGTTTTGCTGTACATCGCCATGAATCAGCCACGGGTGTACACGTGTTCCCTATCCTGAACCCCCCTCCCTGGTGTGACTGTCTTGAAGGAGCAGTTTCTAAATATACAGAGATAACTTGACTGTCTATGTTTCATCCTGTGTTACATCCCTCCATATTGACATTTGATGAAGATTTTAATTTATATGAAACTTCTAAAGCACAGTCAAAGTTCCTCCTGGGAAATGTCAACTCTTTAGGATAAGCAATCCTATATGAATAATACCAAAACGTGACCATTTGGTAGAGAACAGACTATTTAAAATGTTAAGTTTCCTGAAAAATAAAATATGCAAGTCTTCAAAATGGCATACACATACAAAAACAAAGGTTAATGCTCCTTGGAGCACATTTCTTAAAGTGCTTGCAAGTGTGTAAATAATTTATGTTACATGACTAGTGACTTCATTGAAAATCTACATAATTTAGTTTTATCTCTGGATTACCTCAGTTGACCTTTGTGAAGGTTTTATCTGTGTAGAATGGTTGGTTGATTTGTTTTAACCTATTAGGATTTTAAAAAGTATTCTATATTAATGTAAAATTCTACTAAAAAATACCTTGTTCTAGGGAGCTGAATAGTTCAGTCTATCATTTGCAAAGGGATTGTTGAGACCATATAGCAACTTTTTTTTTTTTTCAATTTAAGCCAAATTTAGCAAAACCAGATCCCCCCTCTGTCTCTGCCTTGGAAATGCACTGCAGCCCCTTAGAATTCCAAGTCTTAAGTAAAGAGCTCAAAAATATTTTTTTAGAGAAATTAATTAAAAACAGTGAGATCTAGGGACTTTGCTGGTGGTTCAGTGGTTAAGGCACCATGTTTCTATTGCAGGGGGCACAGGTTTGGTCCCTGGTCAGGGAATTAAGATCCTATATGCTGTGCAGTTTTTCTCAAGGGCTATAGATAATATTGTGAGCTGTATCCTCTAAGCTGTCTTAGAGATACCGAAACCCCTCATGGGGGAGAAGTTAACTGCATGATGAACAGACTGTAGCCATGACACAAGCTGTCAAAGCTGCCACAATTCCAAGAACTGGCCTCAAGAAATGAAAACAAACCAACCCTGGAACTGAAGAGTAACTGAACTTAATCAAGATCATGCTAGTCAGACCACCTGTGACCAATTTCAAGATGACTGTCAGAGCTGCCTCTGCTGTTTCTGCATGTAGCTCCCTCTCTCTGTCTGTAAAAGCTCTTTCCTCCTGATTGTCACTGGGTTGAGAGAGTAGTCGGCCTTTGGACAGGCGTCTGCCCTCCCAACTCCACCCTTGGTTGCTGGCATACAAAATAAAGCAAACTTTTCTATCAAGCTGGCCTCTTTATTGACTTTTGAGTGAGGAGCAGCCAGACCCCACTTTCAGTTACATTAGGGGTGTTCAAGAATATTGTTCTTGAGTTTCTGCAAATGATGTATTTATTATTATCAATGAATTAATTATTTGATACAAAAGTAGAAACGAATGAACGAAAGGGACCCAAATACAAACCAGTGGTGAAGACTGGTGGTGTAGCAGTTGTGGATGAGGAAATACATGCCTCCAAGTTGGAGCATAACAGCAACCAGAAAGACATTATGGAGTAGTCGGGACAGAAGCAATGCACTTCGGGTGTCACTGTCTCCCATCACACCAAGATGGGACTGCCTAGTTGAAGGAAAACAAGCTCAGGGCTCCCGCTGATTTGCACTGTGGTGAGTTGTATAATTATTTTGTTATATATCACAATGTAATAATAATAGAAATAAAGTGCATGATAAATGTAATGTGTTTGAATCATCCTGAAACCATCCCATCCTCCCAACCCTCACCACCTCTGTTGTGAAAAAATTGTCTTCCACAAAACCAATCCCTGATGCCAAAACAGTTGGGGATTGCTGATATACATGATATATTTATTAATTCATCTATGTTATATATTACATAATTGTTTCTGCAGGTTGGAAGTCTGGGCACAGAGTGGCTGGTTTTCTGCTTCAGTTCAGTCACTCAGTTGTGTCCAACTCTTTTGCAACCCCATGGACTGCAGCACACCAGGCTTCCCTGTCCATCACCAACTCCTGGAGCTTGCTCAAACTCATGTCCATTGAGTCAGTGATGCCATCCAATCAGCTCATCCTCTATTGTCCCCTTCTCCTCCTGCATTCAATCTTTCCCAGCATCAGGGTCTTTTCTAATGAGTCAGTTCTTCGTATCAAGTGGCCACAATATTGCAGCTTCAGCTTCAACATCAGTCCTTCCAGTGAATATTCAGGACTGATTTTCTTTGGGATTGACTGGTTTGATCTCCTTGCAGTCCAAGACCTCACAAGAGTCTTCTCCAACACCACAGTTCAAAAGCATCAATTCTTCAGTGCTCAGCTTTCCTTATAATCCAACTCTCACATCCACACTACTGGAAAAACCATAGCTTTGACTAGACAGAAATTTGTTGGCAAAGTAACATCTCTGCTTTTTAATATGCTGTCTAGGGAGAAGGCAATGGCACCCTACTCCAGTACTGTTGCCCGGAAAATCCCATGGATGGAGGAGCCTGGTAGGCTGCAGTCCATGGGGTCGCTAAGAGTCAGACACGACTGAGTGACTTCACTTTCACTTTCCACTTTCATGCATTGGAGAAGGAAATGGCAACCCACTCCAGTGTTCTTGCCTGGAGAATCCCATGGACGGAGAAGCCTGGTAGGCTGCAGTCCATGGGGTCGCACAGAGTCGGACACGACTGAAGCGACTTAGCAGCAGCAGCAGCAGCAGGTTGGTCACAGCTTTTCTTCCAAGGAGAAAGTGTCTTTTAATTTCATGGCTGCTGTCACCATCCGTAGTGATTTGGGAGCCCCAAAATATAAAGTCTTTTACTCTTTCCATTGTTTCCCCATTTATTTGGTTTTCTGCTTAGCGTCTCACTGGATTGAGATCAAGGTGTCTTCATGGCTGCCATCCTCATCTGGATGGAGTCTGGGGTGGTCTTCCAAGCTCCCTGCTTGTTGGCAAAATTCATTTATGAGGTCCCTACCCCTTGCTGGCTGTCAGCTGGGGGCTTTGAGTTCTGGGAGGCTTCCTACTTTTCCTTTCCAGGTGACTTCTCCATCTTCAAGCCAGAAAAACATGACAAATCCTTGTGTTTCAAATTTGCAACCAACCAGACTTTAAACTTTCTGAGTTTAAAAAGCTTGTCTGATTAAGTCATGCCACAGAGATAACCTCCCAGTCTTAAGGTCAACTGTGCCATTTAACATAACCTAATCATGGGCATATGGGGCCTCCCTGGTGGCTCAGATGGTAAAGAATCTACTTGTAATATGGGAGATCTGGGTTTGATCCCTGGGTCAAGAAGATCCTCTGGAGGAAGAAATTGCAACCCACTCCAATATTCTTTGCTGAGAAATTCCATAAACAGAGGAACCTGGCAGGCTACAGTCCATGGGGTCGCAAGAAGAGTCAGATACCACTTAGAGACTAACAATCTCTAATTGTTAGAGATCATGGGCATAAACCCATCACATTGACAGCGTCCAGGGCATGGGACTCAGAATAATTTCTACAGAGAAATATTCTCAGAATATTTCTACAGAGATGTTGTGTTGTCAAGATTGAGTTTTTCCTTTTGTGAAGATAAAAGTTACACATATTCTGAAAAAAAAAATCCATACCTAAATAGTCAGTGAGATGTAGAAAGCAAGGATTAATGGTGATTAGGTGATTGACTATCTTAAGAGTTTGGCTGGATGGTCTACTGACCCTTGGAGCAGTGATGAATTTAGGCTTTGGCTGGTAACAGGAAGAAACTTGGGGAGCCCCAGCATGGTCCCAGCACCCATGAGTACCATTCACTGCTAACAGCTGGCACTTGATCTCCGGTCAGCCTGATGCTCAAATCCATGGTGTGCCTACTCCAGTCATAGGAGTGTGAGGTCATTTGGCAGGAGACTGGAACAAAGAATGGCTGGAAAATTCTGCTTCTGCTTTATCCAAGGTTGAACCTGTCTGAATCTTAGGTTGTTGAACATTTCATTCCTGAACCTTAGAAGAAAAATAATGACATGAGCTGGCCACCAGAGGACACTGTGGACCAGGCTACTAGTTGCTGAAGCCAAGGCAACTTCATTTCTTCCAGATTGTGCATTTCAAATCAAGTCTGGTCTTCCATTCTGCTATACTTACTTTGGGATCACACCACAAGGGCAGGTAAAGGGTTGAATCAATAGTATTTTACACTTATTTTTGAAAAGGAGGAATCTTTTCCTTCATCTTTTCTCCATGAGGTGGTGTAAAAAAAAACTGTCTCTAAGTATGTAACATGGATAAAAATGCAGGCTCTAGAATCAGACTCACCCTGAGCTCTGGTTCCAATCAATCAGTTGTTAGTTGTGTGAGTTTAGGTGTCTACTTAATGTCTCCGATTTCAATCCTCTCATTTCTTCACTGGGAAAAAATAGCCACCTCTCAGAGTTGTAAAAACTAAAATAATATATACAATGCATCCAGTATAGTTTTCAATCAGATAGTAAGTGCTCAATAAATGGCAGTAGTTATTACTACTATTTAAAGAGACTGTGGACCAACTTATTTTTATGTTTTCTGACACAGAAATTCCATTTCAACAATTCAAGCTGTCACTTAGTCCACAACATTGCCCCCAAGAATTGAGCCCTTTTCATCTTCGTATTCTTCTATCACAAAGCTCAGTGCCTAGGCACAAGTGTTCATGTGATTTGTTGAATTAAATGATGTCAATAGAGTAAGAAGCTATCTTTTAAGACAAGTTTGAGAAAATGGGCATTACTACTGGGAAAATGGCTGAACTTACAGAGCAATTACCTTTAAGGTTAGCAGAGGAAGTAAAATAAAGAGACAAGGAGATTTCAAAATGTTCCTGTTTATCATGAACAATACAGTCATTTATTCAACACCTACTTTGTGCCTGCCCTCTGGAAGCTCACTGCCTGCCTGGGAGCCAGATCTCCCTAGCCATGATCCAGTGTGGTGAATAGGTTAGCTTTTGCAGCACATGGAGAGGGAAGGATGGATTCTGCTTGTGGTGGGGATGGGAATCTGGAATACAGGTGCTGCTGAAAATCGAACCTGGCTCCGAATGGAGTCCTGGGTAGTGTTACGGCATTCTGTTCTCTGAAGGATCTGTTTGTGTTCTCTAGTTTACAAGGAGGATGAGGGATCTCTTGGAGGTTGTAGGTTAGACCCATTCAGGCTTATCTGATGGATTTGTAAGAGAAGTGCTACATACAAAGCCAGTTTGAAGGGAGGGATTTCAGAGGTCTCAGAAAGACTTCTTGGAGTCAAAAGTTGGGGGATAACTCCAGGCCACAATAAGTCTAGCTCCTCCCAGAAGCCATCACTTCAAACCAGATAAATGGTTTGGAAGGAAGACAAAGACCCAGAAGAACTGACCTATATAAATGACTTAACTGCCTCTTCACTGTGCTCCTCCTCACTAGGGGGACGCCCACACCCTTTCTCTGGGTGTGCATCTCTGCCTTGCTTCTATCTCAGCTAAACAAACCGTTTCTCTGTGCTCTCCCACTTGTTGTTGTGGCATGTCTGTACTGATAAACTCTGTACCTGCATTTACAGTTTTCTGCCTCCGTGATAAGTGCATTTTTCACTGGGGACAAGGATCCAGGGAAAATTAGCTTCTAGCATCTAGCCCTTGCTGGTTTGGTGGTTAGGATTCCTGGTTTTCATCCAGGCTACCCAGGTTCAGTTCCTGGGCAGGGAATTAAGATCTAATTTCATGCCACTGCTCACTGCTGCCTTGCCAAGATCACCACCATTTGAGTAGGATTTTTCTCTCTTGAGGCTATACACACTGTCTACTAGCCTGCGAAAGTGTTCCACTCTCCCTTGAGCTGGTCTGCTGTTCTAACAGCATCTCACACTCTAATAAATTTTATTCTGCCTCATGTCTGGAAATTCTTTTCCAACCCGCATGTGTACCATAACAACATCTGCAAAGCCCAAGCATGCTCCTTTCCCCCCGCCTGGCAACTGCCACCCCATCACCACCAACTGTGGTGTGTTTGGAATCTGTTGTGTGTTGGTAGCCATTGGAAGTTGGAGGCATGTTCCCACATCTGCGAATTTTCCCATGACTTCTTTAAAAAAATTTTTTTTGGAGGATAATTGCTTTACCATATTGTGTTGGTTTCTGCCATACATCAACATGAATCAGCCACAGGTATACATATATCCCCTCCCTCTTGAACCTCCGTCCCCTCGCCCACCCCATTCCACCCTCCCATGACTTGGGAATCTAGTGATTTTGGATACTGTGGCTACACTTTTAAAGCTATTGTGCTTCCTGTTCTCCTCACTGCCTCTTCTTTTTCTTTTGTTTCAATGAGAGTGAACCTGACAACTGTCAGAGTAGAAACCACATGGAGAGGAATCGCAGTCAGGGGTAGGAGCTCTGTCATTTACTTGACTGAGTAAGCTCAGGCAAGCCTTTTATCCACTTTGGCTCTTGGTTTCTTCGTCTTTAAGACTGGGGCAGGACCTCTTGCCTTTCCCATCCTACACAGATATTCTGAAGATGCAGGGGGTTCACAGATGTGAAATGCTTTAACTTGGCCAACTTTCTGTATTGATATGAGGATCGATTCTGGATCCTTATTCATTGTCATTGGACACCAGCTGATAACATCCTGGTTGACTTTTTTTGTTTTGAGCAGAGAAACTTTTATTGCAAGGCTGTGCAAGAAGATGGGTGGCTCATATCCTAAAAAGTCCTGAACTTTCAGCAAAGCATTTTTAAAAGTTTGGTGATGGGGTGAGTGTTGCAGGGTAGTGATCAGATCATACAAAATTCTCTGATTGGCTGAAGATGAGGGAATAGGGCGGTGTCACAGGAGTTAACTTTATTAGTCCTTAGGCTCCAGGAGGCCTGGGCTCATATGCTCATGGTCATCAAGTAGTTAACATCTTCCATTTGGTGGGGGGTTTTCATATCTGCAAAACAATTCAAGAGATTTGAGTCAAATAATTCAGGGAAGAGCTAAAACAGGATCCTGGTTGATTTTTGAGTCTATACCCTACCACTTTCCAGGAAAAAACTGTGGCATCTTTCAGAATGCCTACAAAATAATTGATCATTATATTTTCTATAAAATAGAGAAATATACTCGAGTAGAAGATCATGACCATGGGGTGGGATAAATCATAGATACATGGGTCATGGGCTCACTCGCTTCCCCTGATCCCTAGGAAGGAATCTATTTACCCCTTTACAATTGTCTCCTAATTGCAACTTCTTGGGCCATGGGCCCCATTAACACTTCTTCATAGCAACCCTGTTATTTGTCATTGGTTTTAGCCAGCCTCACCATCACCGCCTCCCAGGGGTAGTAAGAAATAGGAGGAACCTTATTTGTCCCTCTGCTCAAGTACCTGGAGAGCATCTCTTAGTGATTGTAGCTGGAAGTGTGACATTTAATTAGTGGAGAGCATTGAGTCAGGGGAGAGGCTGGCTGTGCCTTCCAGAGGGTGAGAAGAGGCTGGGGAAGAAGTGAAATGCTCAGGGGGTACAATTTGGTCCAGGTTTCCTCCCACATCCAGATTGGGTGTGCACATCACTGCAGGTGGAGATTGAAGAAGCTTCAGGAACTTTCCATCATGATGGGAACCATAAATGAGCCCCCCACGGACACCCTGTTTCTTCTGTTCCACCCATGCTTTATCTGAGGAAGCAAATGATGACCTGTCGGGAGGTGAGGACCTCACCCAGTGGAGCCTGGCCTCCTGCTGGCCTAGTGGCTGGTGCTTGGAGATGACCCTCTCCTCCTTGGAGCAGTTCTCTCAGGGTTACTTGGGATGCTGTCTCCAGGGCTTGAAGTCCTAAAAATTCCAACTGAATAAAACATAACCCTTTCAACTTTTAGGTTGTGACTATTTTTTAAGTCACCATTAGTAATCCTGAAGCCCTTAGGGAAGAAAGGGATGCAGATTCTAGTTGGCTCTCCATCACTCCAGCAGGGGGACCCAGCCATTCTGTGAACTGACTGAGAGAGTGGGTGGCTAGGAATTAGGAAAATATACACTCACCTTCTCATTCGAGTGGTTCTTTGGGGCACTGGCAGAGCATACAGAGGGTGTGGTATAAACACCTCCTGCCCCTAGCTCACAGCCACAGTCAAGTGATCTCGAGTAGGTGAATTTGGTGTGTTTTTTTTTCTTTGTGTCAGGCATTGTTCTAAGCATGCTAATCCTTGCAATGGCACAATGAAAGGGGATGTATTATTGTCCCCTGAATCACTCAGGGTTATCCAGAGAAACTAAGCCAGATGAGGTCTCTGCCTCTCTGTCTCTATCTTTACAGATCTATTATCTATCCATCATCTATTGATCTCAAGTAACTGGCTTACACAGCTGTGAGCACTGGCCAATCTGAAGTCTGTAGGGCAGATCAATAGGCTTTCTTCCTCTGAGAAACCTCAGTTTTGGTTTATAAAGTTGTTCACCTAATTGGATGAGACGGACCATAAAGAAGACTGCTGCTGCTAAGTCGCTTCAGTTGTGTCCGACTCTGTGTGACCCCATAGATGGGAGCCCACCAGGCTTCCCCATCTGTGGGATTCTCCAGGCAAGAACACTGGAGTGGGTTGCCATTTCCTTCTTCAAAGCATGAAAGTGAAAAGTGAAAGTGAAGTCCCTCAGTCGTGTTATTGCAGGAAGGCGGACCCCTTCCAGGGCCCAAAACTGGGCTCTTGTCTAACACTCAGAAATGAATTGTCTGAGGAGGCACATGTGCTGACAAAACAAGAGATTTTATTGGGAAAGGGCACCCAGGTGGAGAGCAATAGGGTAAGGGAACCCAGGAGAACTGCTCTGCCATGTGGCTCACAGTCTCAGGTTTTATGGTGATGGGATTAGATTCTGGGTGGTCTTTGGACAATCATTCTGACTCAGAGTCTTTCCTGGTGGTGCACACATCGCTCAGCCAAGATGGATGCTAACGAGAGGGATTCTGGGAAGTGGACAGACACGCGGTGTCTCCTTTCCACCTTTCCCAAACTCTTCTAGTTCTATATTCCTTATCAGGATCTCCTGTCATAAAACAACTCATGCGAATGGTTACTATGGTGCCTGGCCAGGGTGGGCAGTTTCAATCAGTGTGCTTCCCCTAACAACTCCCCCCGAGAGACTTCATACTCAAGATACTTCTTGGGAATTGGGGCGGGGGTCTCTTCCTTCTGTAACTTCTTCCTGCTGTGCATGGGTGTAGGCCTGCCTAGCAGAGCAGAAGTCTCTCTCTACCTGATCTAAGTTGGGGTGTTCCACATCTGAAACCAGCTTCCACCCTTGTAGTAACAGCAATTTAGTTTGAAACTGTTGGCCCCTCTCAGAGACGAAATAGACAAGGGCCAAACAGGAGACCTAACAGGATGGTCATCTCTGGTCCCCAGAAACAGAAGACAACATTTGGGGTGAGGGTTGCAGGGTTTGTGACCCTTTTTGATTGGTTGGTGGTGAGGCAACAGAGCTGTGCTCCAGGAATCTTGTGTTCAGTCTGGAGTTCAATCCTCCACCTGGGCGGGGGCTCAAAGACATTGTTATGCATATTTCTTTGAGTCGGAACCAGGGCTCTGTCTGGAGGCTGTACCAGCCTTTGATTGTTTCTTCTGTTTCTGTATCCCCTCCCTTCCCTGATTAGCATCAGTTTGAATCCACCATTTGGAACTCAGGGAAGGTCAAGGAGGCTGAATGAAGCCTATATCCCACAGACAAGAAATGAACAACACAGAACAGATCTCTACTCCAGAGCCCCACAGAGTTCTACTCAGTTTTAATTTAGGGAACTAGGCAACTATGACTGTGATAACTTCCTGTCAAAATGGAGCACAGGACTGCCTCAGCTTGGAGTATAGACACTGAATTGGAAGTATTTCTGAGTTCCAAGTTCTAGATCTGAGTCTAAGTGAAGAGGAACTAAAAAGCCTCTTGATGAAAGTGAAAGTGGAGAGTGAAAAAGTTGGCTTAAAGCTCAACATTCAGAAAACGAAGATCATGGCATCCGATCCCATCACTTCATGGGAAATAGATGGGGAAATAGTGGAAACAGTGTCAGACTTTATTTTTCTGGGCTCCAACATCACTACAGATGGTGACTGCAGCCATGAAATTAAAAGACGCTTACTCCTTGGAAGGAAAGTTATGACCAACCTAGATAGCATATTCAAAAGCAGAGACATTACTTTGCCAACAAAGGTTCGTCTAGTTAAGGCTATGGTTTTTCCTGTGGCCATGTATGGATGTGAGAGTTGGACTGTGAAGAAGGCTGAGTGCCGAAGAATTGATGCTTTTGAACTGTGGTGTTGGAGAAGACTCTTGAGAGTCCCTTGGACTGCAAGGAGATCCAACCAGTCCATTCTGAAGGAGATCAGCCCTGGGATTTCTTTGGAAAGAATGATGCTAAAGCTGAAACTCCAGTACTTTGGCCACCTCATGTGAAGAGTTGACTCATTGGAAAAGACTCTGATGCTGAGAGGGATTGAGGGCAAGAGGAGAAGGGGACGACAGAGGATGAGATGGCTGGATGGCATCACTGACTCGATGGACATGAGTCTGAGTGAACTCTGGGAGTTGGTGATGGACAGGGAGGCCTGGGGTGCTGCGATTTATGGGGTTGCAAAGAGTCAGACACGACTGAGCAACTGATCTGATCTGATCTGTTGATTACAAAATCTCAATCCCTTGGTCTGCCATTTTAGTGTAACAGACCCAATTAGAAGTAGTTGGAGGAGTGATAACTGGAATTTAGTAGACAAAATAAATCTCATTTCTTTTTATAAGAATAGGCCTGAAACCCAGTCTGGACCTGGCACTTCAGGGAGACAGGTAGCCAGTTGCCTAGTTTTATAAAAAGTAAGGTCGCAGTTACTAGCTTCCAGCAGACACTGTTTTGAGAATGGTGGCATCCAAGCCTGACACGATTCAGAAAACTCAAGTGTTTAGCAATACAAGGTCTAATCTGAAAGTACACCCATAACATCACCTAGTTATTTCCTAGGATATTGGAACCCGTAGCTACTCTAATAGCCAAAGCGGATTTCACCATTAATGATGTCAGTTTTCTCTAGGTATGAGAAGATGCAAGAATTGGGACTTGTAAAATCTTCTCCTGAAAAGATCTAACTATCTGAAGGCCTGTTCTGCCAGTTTTTCCCAGAGCACAGAGTGCCTCATTCCTGATTTTCACCCTGAACTCCTTTCAGGGGCGTTGAAAGTCAGCAGTTGCAGCGGCCATGATTTAATCTTTGTAGATGTAGATGGTAATTGTCAGTCTTCAGTTGGCAGAGCCCCTTTTTGCTCATAAACTTGACCATGATTTTGAGGGGGGCATTTCATGACCATTTTATCCCATGGTGCTGAGAATGTCCATTCTCAGGTTTGGCAAAGATTTTGTTGACAGGCCACTCAATGTGCTGTTACTGGACTAGACCATAAAACAGTATCCAAAATTCTCTGGACCACCTGTCTTGCTAGCCTCTTGGTCCAGGAAAATATTCCCTCTTTTTGCTTCTTCCCATATCTAGAGTTACACTGTTACCATCATTGATCTCATATGGGACTATATATTATTCTATTAGAGGCCTCAGATACACATTTGATGATGTAAGAAACAGTAATTTTGTAGAACAGGTGAAATACAAATAACATAGCCAGCAGTATTAGTAAAGTCACAAATAAGACTTAAGAGCTTCCATTAGATGTAGCCCCGTATATCTCAGGTCATCTGACTTAGTCTGCTCTGTAGAATCGTTATCTTCCAGGGAAATTACATATTGGCACCGTCTGTAAGGCACATAGCCCCGTTTTCTAGTGTTACTAGACTGATTGTCCTTAGTATGATTTAATTGTTTCCAACACAGAGGAAACTTTAAACCTAAATTACCACAGCCTGGTGTTATCTATATAAATCCATCCCATAATTGTGGGAGATTTTTCCTCCTTTGCTGAAACTTTTCTTGTTGCTCTGATTAAGCTTGAGTAATAGAAAAAAGCTCAAATTTATGGCCAGAGTCAGAGCAGGCATTATTAATTGGCCTGGTGAGGGGATCCCATCTAGTAATATCACAGTAACCTGAATATGACTATAATTTTTTTTTAAGTAAATTTCTCAGGGCCAACCAGTTAGAGTCTTGTAGTAGAGAAATTTAACAAGGTAACCCAGAACTAGACATAGGTAATTGGCCACAAACCCAACAATTGAATTGATTTCTAAAACTAGCATAGAATCAGGCCTATGATAGAAAAGCATTTGATTTATATGCAAAGGTCTAAGAAGTCAAGAAAACATAAATGATCATATGAATTAGGTCCAGCATGTTGGGCAAGCTGTCTACCTCTGATGTCATTGTCTTCTCATCCTGGTGTAATGTAGTTTCTCCTGCTTGAGCATCATTTTAAGGTGAGATCAGGTCAGCTGTCTTCTCTATAGACCAACCCACTGTAGGGGCCTTTGGAAGTGGGAATTAATCTAAGAGTTAATTTCCCTTCAGTTTCATTGTGCATGAGCTAGTTAACAGTACCTGGTAAAAAAAGTCCTTCCATCCAGGTTGGAGACAGTCCCTTAAATTATGTCTTTTTCCAGTCCTGGTTGCAGGTCATGAGGCATCTGATCTTCATCCAAAGATAGATTACTGAGACAAACTTCAGAAACAAACTTAGGGTGTTCTTTAAGAATTTAATTAAATTTTACATTAATATCACATAACAGCAAATAACTATCTAAGAGATGAGTCTTACTAGATGCAGAGCTCCATTAACAAACTGGGATTGAATATTTTTTGAAATATCTTTTTCTCCCTAGAGTTACCCTCATTTTTATCAAATATAACCAAATTAAGGCTAGTTTGTTTGCAAAATAGGTCTGTTCTCACTAATTTTGGTCTGATGATTTATATAACCATAATTGATTATAGAATTTTATTTTGCTGAAACATTTATAGAGTCTCAGACTGAACTTTTAAAATAAAACAGGGCTGGGAAACACACACCAAAGGCTTATCACAGATTTTGCCTAACAAATCTAGGTGAATTCTTCCCTTTTAAGGTCTCAAAAATTTCTCAAGATTTTTGTACCCTTGAGATAACTTTCCTAACTCATTTGATACTGGAAACCTAAGAATTTCCAATTTTTGGAGGAGTCAGATAGAGAGAAAATATAATTGTTTTGTTTATAACGTTTAATTTTACCAAAGTATTGTCATAATTCGTTTGAGAGGAAGGTTTTCCCTACTCCCTGAAAACCCGTAATTTTTCAGATAGAAACCATAAAAGTTATAACCACATTCGCTGGTTCATTCAGTCCTTCTGTTAACTTTTGTGAAGTCATCAGGTTTTCTATTAGAATACCAGGACATATCAGAATGTTAAGAACTCCATACAATTTCTAGGATATCTGTATTAGTAATTTTACCATACATTATAACATAAGTGGATTTATTACTCATTTGATAATCTTTTTCATATAATTTAACCACCCAAATAAACACAGTTTAATATTTCTCTTTGGGATGTTTCAGGGGCCCTCTGAAGCACCCCAAAGTTAGCTAGAGGTCAAAAGAACTTCAAAAGAATTCTATTTAGGAAGTTTTATCAAAAAGATCAATTAAAAGAGTTTAGAACATTTGGTCAGATTTAGTCAATGTTGATGGGTGTATCATTTAGCTTGTTGATATGGCACAATAGGCCTAAATACCAAGGCTCAAGGTCTAGTGAAAGTCAGCTCCGCCATCTTGGACCTAATTGACTCTAACCAGTTTTCTTTTCTTTTCTCTTTTTTTTTTAAGAGAAATGTATTGGTTTATTGGTTCAATTCAGTTCAGTCGCTCAGTCTTGTCCAACTCTTTGTGACCCCATGAACCGCAGCATGCCAGGCCACCCTGTCCATCACCAACTCCCAGAGTCTACCCAAACCCACATCCATTGAGTCAGTGATGCCATTCAACCATCTCATCCTCTGTCATCTCCTTCTCCTCCTGCCCTCAATCTTTCCCAGCACCAGGGTCTTTTCAAATGAGTCAGCTCTTCGCATGAGGTGGCCAAAGTATTGGAGTTTCAGCTTCAACATCAGTCCTTCCAATGAACACTCAGGACTGATCTCCTTTAGGATGGACTGGTTGGATCTCCTCGCAGTCCAAGGGACTCTCAAGAGTCTTCTCCAACACCACAGTTCAAAAGCATCGGTTCTTCTGTGCTCAGCTTTCTTTATAGACCAACTCTTACATCCATACATGACCACTGAGAAAACCATAGCCTTGACTAAACAGACCTTTGTTGGCAAAGTAATGTCTCTGCTTTTTAATACACTGTCTAGGTTGGTCATAACTTTCCTTCCAAGAAGTAAGCATCTTTTATTGGTTCAGGTAACTGAAAAGCCTGGGAGTAGATCTGGCTTCAAGTGTGATCTGATTTAGCGACTGAAAGGATGTCATTGGGATCTTTGAGTCTTGGTTTTGCCTTTTCTCTGTTAGCTTCAGGCTCCAGACACACATATTCGCTGATACAAGTTGAGAGGAAAACTCAGTTCTTCCTGGTGGGGCCCACCGAAATCCCCAAACTCATTTTTATTAAACCAATTTGCAGCAAATACACGTTTGTAAACCCACAGCTATAGTTAGGGAGAAGCAGTTTCCATTGATTAAACAATGCCTGAGTCACAAGTTCCAATCCTGGGGCTGGGAATAGAGATCATCTAATCACATCATGTCAGAGTAGAAGAGAGCTGGTTCCCCAAAGAAAGTTATGATACTCTTTCCAAGAAAGGGAGGTGAACACTGGGCAATGTTATCTTCTCAACTCTAGGCAAAGACACAAAATGTCCTAACCTGTTTCCAAGGTTCTAACCAGTTTTCTTATGGCTGTGTCATTTCTAACAAAATCCATTTATCTGACTAATTGTAATCCAACTTTAGAAAATCCTGATCATGCATAACTCTTCAGTATTTTTCACACCTTTTTCTTTCTTTCTTTTTTTATACTGAAAACACACTTCCTACTTTCATTTAGCAACCAAGAACTAACTTTTATATTAGCATTTTATAGATTGGTGAGCATAAATACCAGTGATAATTTCTAAAACCCTTGCTTTCTTAGAACATTTTAGGATGGCACCAAACATTATTCATTTATAGTCCCAAATCTCTTTAGTTTCTCTGTAAAAGGAAATTAGTGTTTAGTAGTAAATGTTTCAAAATCTTATTTTATTTGGAAATGACCTAATTATTCAATAGACTTCCAACACTTAGCACAACCCTTAGAAATTTAAGTTATGCCAATCTGGAGAGACTGTTTTAGACAGATATTTCTAAAGAATAATTATTCTTAATAGAGTTTATATAAAGCTCATTTACATTTTTTTAGAAGTTTCTTCACTCAAGGTAATTTCCTTGTGGACAAACTTGTAACAGATATAATATTTAACTTATATTAAACCTAGGTACAATGAAAATATTCTACTTAATGTTAATTACTCTAAGACATGTCTATATTTCTATATTAGATAGGTCAACAAACATTAATATTAGGTATTTAATACTGAATATTTCCCAATTCACATGAACCTGGAATTTATTGTTTAATTTAGAATTATTTGATTTGTAAACACTTACCTTTTTAAAGCCAGTTAAATAGAGCTCATTTACAAATTAACCTCAAAAATATTACCCAGAGACAAAGACATACCAAGACATATTTAGACAGACACAGTGCAAGATCTAGCTTCATTTTCTAAGTTTAGTCATGAATTAGATATTACAATATAAAATTTACTAGTTTATAAAAAAACAGTTGAAATAAATAAAAATTTTAAAGTCTTTTTCCCCTTTTCCCTCAGTCTCAGGAGTTAGAGATGGTCTAAATAAGTGTTCCTGAGAGCCCTGGTCTCAAGACACAGGGAAAGAAAATCAAGTTCTAACAAAATGGCGGCAGGTCTAAACCAAATGGTGGCCAGACAAAACAAAATGGCCATCAAAAATCACAACACAGAACACAGAGTTAAAACACACGCATATAAACCTGGCAGTCCTCATCAGACACTCCCTTAAATACAAGAATACGGTCTCTCAGAAAACCTCCTATAGAGACACAGAACTTCAGATCCAAGTACTAACATATCTCAGGTCTTCAAAGATTTCAAGGGTGGAAAGGAAGCCCAGTTGAAAGAAGAAGGGGGAGGAGGCGGGAGAGGAAGGTGAAAGGGGTGGCCTTACAGACATCTCCTGCCACCTACAGATACCCAGGCGTTATGGGACTTTTCCCTGGGCTTCCAGAGAAGGGAGGACTGGAACTCGGCCCTACCAAAAATCAGACCAGACCAGAACCAGAAATCGAGTTCTCTGCCAAGAGGAGGTGATCAGTCTCTAACCCTCAGCTCAGGCTGAGGGCCTTTCGACCAGATTCCTGCGTCCAGGACCGGGGGACTAGAAAAACGGGGAAGGATAGGAAGGGTTAAGGAGAGGAAAGAGAGAGGGAAGGGGAGAGAGGTCAATAAAGTCTCTTGTTCCTTACCCGGTTGGGGCACTCTGGCCAGTTGTCCACGTCAGGAGGAGACCAGGGACAAAAGGGTCCCAGTTGTGGCCGCTGGATCTGGTCCATTGGCAGGCAAGCTGGCCCCTGAGTACCTCGAGTGGTCAGGATGTCAGTCTCAGCAAAGAAGAGTCCCCGCCAGAATCGCCATTTGTTGCAGGAAGGCGAACCCCTTCCAGGGCCCAAAACTGGGCTCTTGTCTAACACTCGGAAATGAATTGTCTGAGGAGACACATGTGCTGACAAAGCAAGAGATTTTATTGGGAAAGGGCACCCAGGTGGAGAGCAATAGGGTAAGGGAACCCAGGAGAACTGCTCTGCCACGTGGCTCGCAGTCTCGGGTTTTATGGTGATGGGATTAGTTTCCGGGTGGTCTTTGGCCAATTATTCTAATTCAGAGTCTTTCCTGGTGGTGCACGCATGGCTCAGCCAAGATGGATGCTAGTGAGAGGGATTCTGGGAAGTGGACAGACACGTGGTGTCTCCTTTCGACCTTTCCCAAACTCTTCCGGTTGGTGGTGGCTTATTAGTTCTGTATTCCTTATCAGGATCTCCTGTCATAAAACAACTCATGCAAATGGTTACTATGGTGCCTCGCCAGGGTGGGCAGTTTCAATCAGTGTGCTTCCCCTAAAAGTGTCCGACTCTTCATGACTGCATGGACTGCAGCCCACCAGGCTCCTCCATCCACGGGATTTTCCAGGCAAGAGTACTGGAGTGGGGTGCCATTGCCTTCTCCGAAAGAAGACTGAGCACCAAAGAATTGATGCTTTTGAACTGTGGTGTTGGAGAAGACTCTTGAGAGTCCCTTGGACTGCAAGGAGATCAAACCAGTCAATCCTAAAGGAAATCAACCCTGAATATTCCTTGGAAGGACTGATGCTGAAGCTGAAGCTCCAATACTTTGGCCACCTGATCGAAGAGCCAACTCATTAGAAAAGATCCTAATGCTGGGAAAGATGGAGGGCAGGAGGAGAAGCGGAAGACAGAAGATGTGATGGTTAGATGGCATCACTGACTCAATGGACATGAGTTTGACCATGCTCCTGCAGATGGTGAAGGACTGGGAAGCCTGGTGTGCTGCAGTCCATGGGTCACAAAGAGTTGGACACAACTGAGCAACTGAACAACACCACTCACAATATTGAGAGTAATCGCCCTCATTTAAAGTCAATGGATTGCAGCTGTTAAACATATCTACACAATATCGTCACAGCAACACCTAGATTAGAGTTTGATTAAAGAGCTGAGTGATTTCCCTGGTGGTCCAGTGGCTGAGCCTCTGCCTTACTTCCAATGTAGGGGGCCTGGGTTGGAACCCTGGCCATGGAGCTGGATTCCCACATATGCAAGTTAAGAGTTTGCGTGCTGCAACTAAAGATCCTGCATGCTGCAACTGAGATCTGGTGCAGCCAAATAAATGAATACAAATAGATATTAACAAAATAGCCAGGCACTATAGTCTGGTCAAGCTGACACTCGAAACTAGCCGTCACACCCACTTTTACACATGAGCAAACTGAGGCAGAGAGTTCATGCCCAAAGTCTGGGCTTTGATATGACAGGGTTAGAATTGCAACCTGGGCTCCTCAACTGTGCCCTTCCCCATTGTGCTGCTCCGTGGCCTCACTGGTTGTGATTTCCTCAAGTAAAGATGAGACTGATACTGCCTGCCCCTTTCTTTCTTTCTTTTTTTTTTTAAACATTTTGACAGTGTGGCATGTGAGATCTTAGTTTCCTGACCAAGGATCTAATCCTCGCTCCCTGTGGTAGAAGCATGGAATCTTAACACTGGACCACCAGGGAAGTCCCTGCCTGCCTCTTTCTGCTCAGAAGATTCCTGTACTTATTTATGTGCTTTTATTCTGTCTCATTCCAAATTGGATTCAAGGAAGCTCTGAGAAATCAACAGCTCAATTCTCATAAAGATATTTGAAGACTATGACGGGAAAACAAAAATCAACATTGACCATGCGCCTCCGTGTTTCAGAAACAATGCTAGCATCTCCGTTTGTTGTCTCATTTAATAGTCACAAAAATGCAACTCCATCCCTGGAGGTTCTTTGAAGGCATCTAGACCTTGCCAGTTTCCTTGATGCATTTCTCAGGGCTGGGAGCAATGGAGACACATTACTATTAAATGCCTAAGAATTATCATTAAATGCCTAAAAATCAGTGGGATTGTTGCCCAGGGGTGAAACAGGAGAACAAGGCGATTGTTGCTGAGGGCTTCTTGAGTGGGGCGAAGGGTTTTACATGGGATCCAGTTTTCCAGGAGATGAAAGAAGAAGTCTAGATCATGTTGCCCTGAGAGGGAAGGAGTCTTCTCCAGAGACTCTTTGGGGAAATCATCTGCAGGTGTGCTTACTAAAATTATCCACTTATTTAGTGCAACACACTCCCCAGGCTGGAAAACACTGCCACATACATCACCTGGACTCTTTAAAGCTTGCTCCTCCTGTAGGCAAAGTCACTCCTCTTAATGGGTACTGAATACCTTTAATTCCAAGCCCTGGAAAGTGTTCCTCTGGAGGGAAGTAACAGGAGTAGGCTTCTGCTCTGGCTTTTTCTACATCAATCCCTCCTCGTATAAACCCAAAGCAGAAAAATAGCTGGCCCAGCAAACAGAAGGCTTTGTGTTAAGTGGATGAGTGTGAAGGAGTGGTTTACCTGTAGGCACGGTTTGGGTACTATGTTTGTATTAGTAGAAGATATCCTGGCAAATGGTCTGGTTTATTTCACCCTTGTCTCTGGGAAGACTGGGGCTTTCTGAAGTTCCCAAGAATGTCAACTTGAGTCTTGATCTCAGGGAAATATGCTGAGGTGAAGAGGCACTGGCCTCTTGTCATGTGTTAGGAGGAAAGGGTGTGAGGTTTTGGAATTAACCATGCTTGGTTTGAAGGGGCTTCCTTGGTGGCAGAACTTGTCTGCCAAGGCAGGAGATGAGGGTTTGGTCCCTGGGTTGGCAAGATCCCCTAGAGAAGGAAATGGCAACCCACTCCCATATTCTGGCTGGGGAAATCCCATGGACAGAGGAACCTGGTGAGCTACAGACCATGGCATCGCACAGAGAGTTGGACACAATTTAGCGACTAAACAACAACAATAGCAACAAATGCTTGGTTTGAGTCTTAGCTGTGTCAACTCCTAGTCGTTTGAGATGGAGCAAGTTACTTTCCAGGACTGTTTTCATCAGATCAGATCAGTCGCTCAGTCATGTCTGACTCTTTGTGACCCCATGAATCGCAGCACGCCAGGCCTCCCTGTCCATCACCAACTCCCAGAGTTCACTCAGACTCATGTCCATTGAGTCAGTGATGCCGTCCAGGCATCTCATCCTCTGTCGTCCCCTTCTCCTCTTGCCTCCAATCCCTCCCAGCATCAGATTCTTTTCCAACTCTTTGCATGAGGTGGTCAAAGTACTGGAGTTTCAGCTTTAGCATCATTCTTTCCAAAGAAATCCCAGGGCTGATCTCCTTCAGAATGGACTGAGTTGGATCTCCTTGCAGTCCAAGGGACTCTCAAGAGTCTTCTCAACACCACAGTTCAAAAGCATCAATTCTTTGGTGCTCAGCCTTCTTCACAGTCCAACTCTCACATCTGTTTTCATATATATGTGTATATGTATATGTATTCAATACATGACATTGGGAGATACTGTGAAAAACATAGAGCTGTTTGGAGCATCACCATGAGACAATAATGTACAGGACTTGGCCTGTGGTAGGTGCTCAGGAGGTGTTGAGTCTTATCCTTTCCAGAATAAGGAAAGATTCAGGTTCCTGCTAGAAGCTTGAGGTCAAGAGATAGCCAGATCTCTCTGGGTCCTCATGAGGGGCAGAGGCGCCAGACTTGAGCACCCTCCTGTCATCAATACCTGCCCCCTCTTCCTAGTCCTCCGAGGCTACAGAGGCTGCAGACAGGTGATGTGTTTGTTTGTGGGAGGGAGGGGCTGTGCATGGCAGTAAGAAGGCTGGGGTAACCCGGGAGCAAGGACATCAACTATTCCTTGAAACCACTCCCAGTCAAAACACACACACACATATACAAATACGTATGTGTGTGTGTGTGTATATATATATATGTATATGTATATACATACGTATACATACATATATATATATATATATGTATGTCAAATCTGAAAGCCGAGGGACAGTGTGGAGGATTCGAGAGCAAGAGAAGGGAGGCCTGACTAGTTTATTGTTGTTTTGCTGCTGGCAGGATGCTAATCAATTTAGATCTCTTGTCCAACAAACCACAGGAATAATCTTGCTCAAGTCAACTTTTCTGTATCCTGAATCTGTCACCGGTCTTCCATCTGTCCCATGTTTTTCTCATTCTGTTGGGGTTAATCCCAGTAGATGTTATCTTTAGATCAAGGCCTCTGACTCTACTTTTGCAGTCGTTTGCAAGAAGTTCGAGTCTCTTAACGATTTTCATCTGTTGACTTCTACTGAAGGCTGTTTTCTCCCATATGTTTTACAAAATGCTGAGGTCATTCTGACTTTGTTTCCTGGGAGGGGCTCCTCTTGCTTCTCTGAGAAGCATGCTCTCCATCTGATGCTTTGCCTGGTGCCTGTGCTCAACCTCCATAATCTTTCTTTGCTTTACTGCTGTACTCTCTGTGGAAAGAAAAGACACTTTCCTTTTTTAAACAATCTAAGCCACTTTTTTTTTTAATACTTAAGAAAAATTAATTATTTGGCCACACAAGGTCTTAGTTGCAGCATGCAGGACCTTTAGCTAAAACGTGAACTCTTAGCTGTGGCATGTGGGATCTAGTTCCCTGATCAGGAACAAACCTACGGCCTCTGGAAGCCTGGAGTCTTAGCCATTGCACCACCAGGGAACTCCCAAGAAGAGGTGTTTTCTGATGAGGGTCTTGACTGGGCACAAAATAACCTCCCTACAGGTCTTTTTTGTTGTAAAAGTTTTCCTGCTAATCAGCAGCCAAAGTAACACATATGGGGAAATTACAGGGGCTCAAGGCATCTCAAAAAGTTCCCATAGTAGTGGTTTTATGGTCTATACCGATATACTGGATATCATTTTCTTTTTATGTTGTAGTTCTTTTTTTGTTGTTACCATGTTATACTTTGAATTAAAATTTTCTTTGGATTTGGAACTCAGTTTTAAAAAAAAGGATGAATATTAAAGCATCAGATCTCTGTTTTAAATCTTGGAACAGGGAATTCCCTGGTAGTCCAGTGATTAGGACTCGGTGCTTTCACTGCTGTGACTCAGGTTCAATCCCTGGCTGGGGAACTAAGATCCCACAAACCATGTGGCAAGGCCAAAAAAAAAAAAAAAAAAATTAAACCTTGGAACACTTCTTTATGGTTTTAGGATAGGGATAGAGGAATATTTGTTTTATTTTTAATTTAATTGTCTTGAATGAGAAATGTCTGTATTATTTTGCCTTGTTGTGACAAGTAACCTTTACCTTTGTTCTTATGGTACTTTGAGACCACAGTCATATAATTGTACATAATTATATAATTTCCTTATGTAACATAATCCTCTCATGATAATTCAGACTTTACATATATTTCTGAGATTGTTAAAGATAACTTCCTATTAAAACACATTATGTATTAGTTTCAATTCAGTTCAATCCAGTTGCTCAGTCATATCTGACTCTTTGCTACCCCATGGACTGCAGCTCGCCAGGCCTCCCTGTCCATCACCAACTCCTGGAGTTTACTGAAACTTATGTCCATTGAGTCGGTGATGCCATCCAACCAGCTCTTCTTCTGTCATCCCCTTCTCCTCTTGCCTTCAATCTTTCCCAGCATCAGGGTCTTTTCCAATGAGTCAGCTCTTTGTATCAGGTGGCCAAAGAATTGGAGTTTCAGCTTCAACATCAGTCCTTCCAATGAATATTCAGGACTGATCTCCTTTAGGATGGACTGGTTGGATCTCCTTGCAGTCCAAAGGACTCTCAAGAGTCTTCTCCAACATCACAGTTCAAAAGCATCAATTCTTTGGCGCTCAGCTTTCTTTATAGTCCAACTCTCACATCTACACATGACTACTGGAAAAACCATAGCCTTGACTAGATGGACCTTTGTTGGCAAAATAATGTCTTTGCTTTTGAATATGCTGTCTAGCTTGGTCATAGCTTTTCTTCCAAGGAGCAAGCATCTTTTAATTTCATGGCTGCAGTCACCATCTGCAGTGATTTTGGAGCCCCCCAAAATAAAATCTCTCACTGTTGCCACTGTTTCCCCATCTATTTGCCATGAAGTGATGGGACCAGATGCCATGATCTTAGTTTTCTGAATGTTGAGCTTTAAGCCAACTTTTTCACTCTCCTCTTTCACTTTCATCAAGAGGCTCTTTAGTTCTTCTTCACTTTCTGCCATAAGGGTGGTGTCATCTGCATATCTGAGGCTATTGATATTTCTCCCAGCAATCTTGATTCCAGTGTGTGCTTCCTCCAGCCCAGCGTTTCTCATGATGTACTCTGTATATAAGTTAAATAAGCAGGGTGACAATATACAGCTTTGACGTCCTCCTTTTCCTATTTGGAAAAGGAATCCCCTCCCAGGAAACAAAGTCAGAATGACCTCAACATTTTGTAATCTGTTGTTTCATGTCCAGTTCTAACTGTTGCTTCCTGACCTGCATACAGGTTTCTCAAGAGGCATGTACATGTACTAGTTTACATGTAATAATAATATTATGAATATTTGAATAATTAGGGCTTTATTTTGAATGAACATTAGGGAATCGTGAGATACATTGAATGTTGACTTTCAGGGTCAAATAAACCAGTTTAACTGTTTTGCTTAATTTGAACTGAACTTTATTTAGCTAAAAATGGCCAAAGACCCATTTCTCTTCTCATATGAGTTAGAAAAATCAGTGGTGACGTAATTATAAGTAAATGCAGTTTTCTGAATTGCCTTCAGTTCTACTGGGAAAACATCATAACTTTTAAACCACCACTTCTTAAAACATGTGATAACTACTCACACTTACTTTAAGTTCTAAATCTTAAAATTCCAAAGTTATGTACAGCAATAGAGCTACTTGCTGTAAACTTACCATCAAACTGATGAGCAAAGTCTGACTCTCTTAGTGAGCTGCAGATTGAAGTTGGAAGATGTACAGAGTTGCCTAGTTCTTTGAGATGCATTTTAATATACTCTTCCATATTATTCCTTTACATTATATTTTTTAGTTTCTACCCTTCATTTTTCCCTCTTTAATTTTATTTTATGGATTTCCCCAAAATAAAGACTATCAAAATCCATTAGAATGTATCCAGTCTGACACATTAGTTTGCCTTTTCATATAGGAAATAGATGACTTTGTTATGAATATCTCCAAATGCATAAGCACTCTCCCTTTTCTTTGTTTCTTTCTGTCTGATTAATTCATTCATATTAAATATGCATTGCTTTTTGTATTCTGAAGTAGCAAGTCTCTTGGGAAAATGATTTTTTAACTATCAGATTTTATCTGAAAAATAATTTCAACAATTGGAGAATGTCAAGAAAAAAGTACTGGTAAATAAACCTTAATTGTTTCATTAGGATATTATTGAAGAATTATCCAAAGTAAAAACAATGGTGGGGCAAAGCTCACTGAGGATTTTGTTATTCACAAACTGGCAGTTTACCACATTTTCCTAAGTGAGACCCCACACTGCCTACACAGCTGAAGAGAGGACTGAACATTTTATACAGACTGAGTGTACATTCAACTTGAATAATTCAGGTCAGAAAGAGAGGAGGGGATTTGCTTAAGTGGAGAAACCCTAGGAACCTTCATTCTGCCCAGTCTTTCAAAAGGGAGAAAATACATCCTGATCTGAATTCTGTGAGTTGAAAATCAAAACTATGGATCAAACAGATTTCAATCACATTTAGAGTTTTGGTTGAATCGTTAAGTCATATCCGACTCTTTTGCAACCCCATGGACTGTAGCCCACGGGATTTTCCAGGCAAGAATACCAGAGTGGGTTGCCATTTCCTTCTCCAGGGGATCTTCCCAACCCAGGGATCGAACCTGCATCTCCTGTGTCTCCTGCATTGCAGGCGGATTCTTCACTGCTCCAGCCATCGGGCAAGAGTTTTAGACTCATATAATAAGAGGTTAAAATTGAAACTAGCAAATTTCTTTAAGTTTGTGTGTGTGTGCATGTGCAGAACTGGTATACTCTACAGTACCTTTAAAAAGTTTTCAAATGACAACTTTATTTTAGTCTGATAAGCTTTACAGCACAACTTATATCTAGAAAGAATTAACTTAGCATGATAAAAGGACCATTTGTTAAAGCTGTGTAATAGTAGTAACTATTTGAGAAATCTGTGAGTTCTGCATTTGGATTTCTTTCCTTGCACAAATGGAAATGTAGTTTTCGACCTGTTTATGAAGACATCTTGACATTCAGATACAGACATGTTGGTGTGGCTAAAACAAGTTCATTTAGAGGTAAACATTTTGTTTTGAGATATTTAGAGTTTAAGAATACACTGAACTAGCTTTAAAATGATCCTTGAGAGGGAGAGCTGCCTATGTTGAAGGATACAGCCTGTGGAATTTCCACCTTTTGCAAGGTTGAAATCACGGCAGGTCCAAAAACTGATGCCCAATTCCATTTCAAGGGTATTAAAAAAAATATTCCCTTGCTTTGATGGTCTTATCTTCCTTCAAGTTAAGGTTTAAAAAACCTCCAGCTATGAAAGCAGCATAAACAGGTTTAAATTGTACCTCATCTAAGTTCCAGTGCTGAGAGAAGCTAATGTTAACTCATCATGTGATACTCAATTTGTACTATAAATTATGAACTTGGGAGAAAAATGATCCTCAGACAGAATATATGACTTAACAATCTGTATTGTCTTTCCCTGGCTTAAATTGATTGTTCCTTCATTACTTAACATTACTTTTGTATTTTAAGGTATTTTATACACATTTGTGAATACTTAGGCTGGATTTGGCCATATTCAGGGGCCAAATTTTTAGGGAGATTTGAGGGTTATAATCCAACCCTGTTGATAAAGATTGTCTGTGAGCAGCAGGTCTCAGTGTTTCCCCATCTCTTGCTCCTTATTGATCCAGAATCTGTGAGACTAATCACATTTTCTGGTCACATCTGACTCCGTTGAATGCACAGAGACTTTACCTTTATCTAGTTAAACAAGGCAGTTAGGAAAATATGCAAAAATCATTGAACCCAAAGTTACATTATGTCAGTCAATTTACAGGTGTTCATATGATATTATATGCCAACAATATCCAGGAATAGTGGTACTATTGAGTCTGTTTGGAATATGATGTTCTTCTAATACCATGCTAAGCATTTTCTTTTTTTTTAATTTTATTTTTTAACTTTACAATATTGTATTGGTTTTGCCATACATCAAAATGAATCTGCCACAGGTATACATGTGTTCCCCATCCTGAACCCTCCACCCTCCTCCCTGGCCACACCATCTCCCCGGGTCGTCCCAGTGCACCAGTCCCAAGCATCCAGTATCATACATCGAACCTGGACTGGCGACTCGTTTCATATATGATATTATATGTATTTCAATGCCATTCTCCCAAATCATCCCACCTTCTCCCTCTCCCACAGAGTCCAAAAGACTGTTCTATAACATCATGTAGCAAGTGAAAATAAAATGACCAAAAGAACATCACTTTCTTCTTAAGAATATCTTATTTCTTCTTGGTGGGGGTTTCTGGTAAAGTTGTTCTAGTCAGGTGATCTCAATGAGCTAAAGGAGCTAAGAGGCATATCAAAAACTGCTGGGATCCACAGAGATTAAACAAAAATGCTCAGAGCAACATTAGCCATGATAACCAAAAGGTGGAAACCCACATGTCCATCAATAGATGAACAGAAAATTATCTGTGCAATGGAATATTATTCAGCCATGAAAAGGAATGAAGTACTGATACCTGCTATAGCGTGGATGAACCTTGAAAACATGTGTTTTCAAAACATGAAACGATGCCAGGCATGTAAGGCATGATTTCTTTTATACGATATATCCAGAATAGACAAATCCATAGATTTGAGAAAACCTATAGAGACAGAAAGCAGATTAGAGGCTACCAGAGATGGAGGTAGGGGAGAATGGGGAGGGACTGCTTTATGGGTACAGGGTGTTTTTTTTATGGGGTGATGAAATGTTTTGAAACTAGAGAGAATTGATGTTTGCACAATTTTGTAAATAAAATGCCACTGAACTGTATACTTTAAAATGGCTAATTGTAAGTTTTGTGAATGTTACTATCAGTAAAAGAAATACAGGACAGTTTTTAAAAAAAATACAAGCCCCTAGTTTTCTCAGCCCCATATTTTGATTTGCCTCCCAGGGAGCATATTTTTTTAAATGTATTTATTTTTTGAATGAAGGATAATGGCTTTACAGAATTTTGTTGGTTTCTGCCAAACATCAACATGAATCAGCCATAGGTATACATATGTCCGTGCCCCAGGGAGCATATTGACCTGCAAGCCCACATTATAAGGGATGTGAGTGAGGTGACTACCTGGCTTAGGGTGACTCATCATCATGTATTAAGCAATCTGGAAGCTTGAGAGCAGTGCATTTCGGGCAATTTGCTGATTCCTTTAGGCAATCTTAATGCTGAGCCCCGTGGGCAGCAAGAACTAGCATGTGATTAAAGCAGAAGCAATTACTCTCAGAAAAGCATCATTAATTTCAAAGGTTCTTGTCCTGAGCTCTGTGGCTAAGTGGAGACAAATTAGGATGCTGTCTAGAGGAGAGAAAGTGCAGTCGTTTCCCCCTCTTTAGGACAAAAAAGAAACCTAAAATGGTCTATTTCAAGTAGTTAATTCTTCCTTTGGGTGCTAGGTGGGAGTGGGGGTTTTGGGGGAGGGTGATAGGAGGCAGGTTAGTTCAGGAGGCGTGGGATTTGGATCAGTTCTACTCCAAACTGCTTTGGTTCTTTGTTGCTTTGTTTCCTTGGCGATACAAAGAAGCTGTTCACATAGGGTCTATTTTATGAGGTGGAAAGGGCAGTGGACCGATTTCAGGGGTCCTGGTTTCTAGGGTCTGCTCTGGGATCTCCTTTTTGGGCCTTGCTGTTCAGTAAGGTAAATCAAAACAAAGCAAGGCAGGATCATCTCCCAGGTCCTTATTTAGAAACAGATCCTGAAACAGATTCTTACTAACAAAGAGTTTGAAGCATTTGGACAATGTGCTCTTACTTTTTGCTTCTGAAACCCCACTCAGCCAGCATACATTAATAAAAACAAAATGAAATAAAAACCTCGAGGAATGCAATGGGAATTTGTCAAGATCATTGACCTGATTACCTAGGGTAATAGCTGCTCTCTCTCTGAGGCTTACAATAACACACACTGGGCAGAGAGTATATGGTGGGCTTTCTACTTTTTTTTTTTTTAATTAAGATTATGTCATTGAATGTTATTTTGAAGTATTACTAGCTCCATTTTACTAAGGTCTAAAGAGATTGGAAAACAAGCCCCCAATCTTGTAACCAAGATTTGAATCTAAGTTTTTAGAGCCCTCCAAATCCAGGGCTCTTTCTACATGACAGTATAGTTGATTTTCTCTGGGAGATGACTTAGCCTACACTACACTTTGTCTTCTAATGCTTCTCCCCTTTCTAATTTCATAATAGAACCCTATTCCTTCAAAAGATAAAACCACAACCGATCTTTAAAATTCTGTATCCCCGCTTCATTTTATAGCCAGATAATATGACTTCTGCTTCCATCTTTCCACGGACACACTCTGCCAAGGGCAGTTTCCAGAACATATGGGTGTACTGAATCATGTTCTTATTGGACCTCTCCCCGGTGGTTGCATTGTTGACCAACATCTGCCTTCTTCTGGTTGCCTGTCCAGGTCTCTCCTGATCCTACTCCTTCTCTGAATATTCTTCTTCCATCTCCTTTGAGGGCTCCTCTACTCAGAATTGTCAACAGTGGAAATGTCCATTGCATTGCAAGGAAAGCCCCATCACCACTCACAGTTACACAATTGTTGGATGAGAGCAGCTTGCCTAGAGGGCATCCAGATTCACTGTTTGAGAAATTCTCAGGGGATGGGGGATGGGATGAACCGAGAGGTTGGAATTGACATATATACACGACTATGTATAAAATAGATAACTAGTGAGGACCTACTATATGGCACGGGGAACTACTTGGTGCTCTGTGGTGACCTAAATGGGAAGAAAATCCAAAACAAAGCAAAACAAAATGGAGATATATGTTTACTTATAGCTGATTTCCTTTCTGTACAGCAGAAGTTGACACAGTATTGTAAAGCAACTGTACTCCAATAGAAAACACACACACAAAAAATGACTTTCTTACAATGTTTTAAATGGAACTGTTCATGAAATACTTTCAACCCACACTACACTTTCAAAAGGCACTGCCTTGAAATTTTTAAGGGCAGCATAAATTCTAGAAGTTGACAGTAAAAAATAATAGCAGAAGGAAAATTACCAGTAAATGGAACTTCCACAAACACTCTCAAGTTCTAAACCACTGCATTAAAAAGTTATTGCCTTAAAATATTTGAAGATACAGAATTAGACAATTGATAATGAAGTGAATTAAATCAATTCTTTGCAGTTCCTATTGTACTTTTTCAATATGAAATTGGAACTTTCTCCATCTTATAGACCTTATCCTACATCTCAGGTGAAGGAGCATGCTGAGACGCATACTCACCAAATCACTCTCCAAACAAAGTGAAAGTGAAAGTGAAGTCGTTTAGTCGTGTCCGACTCTTTGTGGCCCCGTGGACTGTACGCTCCTCCGTTCATGGGATTTTCCAGGCAAGAAGACTGGAGTGGGTTGCCATTTCCTTCTTCAGGGGATCTTCCCAACCCAGAGATCGAACCCGGGTCTCCCACATTGTAGGAAGATGCTTTACCGTCTGAGCCACCAGGGAAGTCTCAAAGAAAGATCAGTGATTCTAATTTCAGCAAGATTGACTTCTGGCCCTTTTTTCTGAATTGCCATTTGGACAAAGGGGAAGTCATCTTAAAAATAAAAGTTTTTTTTTTTTAATTAAAAATAAAAAATAAAAAAAGAACAGTCCAGTGGTTAAGACTCTAAGCTCCCAAATTAGGGGGCAGGGGCTGGATCCCTGTGGGGAAGATCCCACATGCCAGGTGGTGCAGCCAAAACAAAGAAGAAGAAAACTTCTCAGTCAATGGCCCGAGTGATTCTGTTCAACTTTGGTTTCTATCTTCAGTAAGGTAGCAAGTGCACCCCTCCATGAGCTGTCAGCCTCAGCTCATGGCTGACTAGAGTCAATGGATCTTTGAGCACCTCATTTACTTTATGCCCTGCCTGTTCTGCCTGAATCTCACCAGATGGAAAGGAAACATGCAAATCCTCAGGTGCCATTGAGATTCTTCAGGGATTCCAGTAATTGGCTGGCTGTGTGAGACAGACGCCTGTAAAGTTAGTTTCATCATAGCAAGGTCTTGAGAGATTTGGGGAACTGGGTCCATTTGACTAATCTTTATATTTAACACACACACGCTTGTATAGAAAAAGTTTGAACATGAAATTAGGGTTAAGGAAAATAAGGTATGACAACTAGAACTGACTTTGACTTGCTATCTGGGGTGTGTATATATATATATAATCTTACAAAGACAGGAATTTAATCACAGAAGATAGCTACTCTTAGGTGACCTAAAAAACAAACACGTGCCTGAAGATATGAGAATCAACACTCTCCTTACCATATTACCTATCAGAAATTACTCAGCTTACTCTCCACCCATTTATCCCTTGCTCTCCTTTCATCCTACTTATCAACATCTATGCTAAGTTGCTCCAGTCGTGTCCAACTCTGTGCGACCCCATAGACCGTAGCCCACCAGGCTCCCCCATTCCTGGGATTCTCCAGGCAAGAACAATGGAGTGGGTTGCCATTTCCTTCTCCAATATCAACATCTTTAATACTGAACAATTTTAAATGCTTTGCTTGAGGAATACTATTTGGTTACAAACCCAAGAATGGCTATTGGGCCTTTGAGTGGATAAAGTAGGCTGGAGGTAAGAGACTGCTCAGGGCAATTTCTACAGAGGATGTGTGAAGGAAGGGCAAAGACGGGACGTGGTGAGATACCGGAAGTAGGTCTGGAGGGGTGTTTCCAGGGAGAATTGTTGGGGTGAAGGGCTGTGCACTGAAGTTCTCCACTCCTCTGTGTCTGCTTCTGAGGACTCTTCAGTGAAATATCTATGACCAGTCCATTTGTTGAGGAACTGGTCTGTTTTAGGATGTATCAAAATTGCCAAGTCTTTGGATGTGAGGATAGCAGAGCCTGGGTGCTATGAGTAATGTTCGTGGGAAGAACTTCTGTGGTATAATTAGCAGACACAGGTTCTCACACAAAGTGCCTCCCTATTCATTAAGAAGAACTTGGGTTTGATTAATCAAGGACCAAGTTCTTGGGAAGGGTACCGGGTAGGTTGGGAGTAGGAGGTAGAGCCACTGCTGCTTGCCTAATCTTGTTAAAAGAAGCCTGTGTTTTCCTTTTCTTTTTGCTAACTGAGGTATAGTTGCTTTACGATGTTGCGTTAGTTTCTGCTGTACAACAAATTGAATCAGCTATGTGTATATAGCACCTCCCTGTTGTACCTCCCTCCCACCCCACTAGCTCATCACAGAGCACCAAGCTGAGCTCCCTGTGCCATACAGAAAAGCCCCATGTTGTCTGGGACACAATTTCCCAGCCCCAGGTGAGGAATCAGGATTGGCTTAAGCTAATCATGGGATCTCATTTCACTTCCTTAGTGGTTTAAGGAACTGGGCATATGACCTGGTTCTGGCCAGTGGGATACAGCAGGGGACATTTGCTATGTGATTTCTAGGGACAAGTTTTTTCTCTAGTAAAAGAGAGGTCTGTACTAAGAGAAAGGCCTTTCCCACTAGCCCTCTTTCTTCCTGCTTGGACCGTTATTATGTGAGGATGCAATGCTTGGAGCTTTGGCAGCCATCTTGTGATGCTGAGAAGAAGGCCAAAAGCAGAACAACCTTGGAACTACCTATCTCCAGAAATTGTCTTAGGTGAGATAAATAAATACATTTGTGGGTTTCTTTTGTTTTACTTTTCTACACTCTTTGTAAACTAAAAAAAATTCTTAAAATGTGATGGGAGATGAGGCAGTTGTAGCCACTGACACAGCCTGTTCTTGGTTGAAACTTTGTTACAGAATGAAGCAGGAACACAGAGTTGCAATTACAAGGAAGCCCCAGGTGAAACAGGATTTGTTTTTTTTTTTTCCCTCAAGAGTAGAGAAAACTTGCTTGGTCCACAGTTGCCAGGACCTAGTACAATGCTCGGAGAAGGCACTGGCACGCCACTCCAGTACTCTTGCCTGGAAAATCCCATGGACCGAGGAGCCCGGTAGGCTGCAGTCCATGGGGTCTTGAAGAGTCGGACACGACTGAATGACTTCACTTTCATTTTTCACTTTCATGCATTGGAGAAAGAAATGGCAACCCACTCCAGTGTTCTTGCCTGGAGGATCCCAGGGACGGGGGAACCTGTTGGCTGCCGCCTATGGGGTTGCACAGACACGACTGAAGCGACTTAGTGGCAGCAGCACAATGCTGGCCGTTCCCGGGCAGTCAATAAAGCCTTGAGGCGGCAGGCCAAGGAGATAAGGCAGGGCCCGGAAGGGTTAGCTGGATTCTGACAGTGTAGGGCTATCCCACTAAGCTCACTCACTCGGGCCACGTGGAAACACAGGGCAGGAGGACGGATGCCCACGTGCCTGAGAGCTGGGCACGGGTCTGGAAAGCAAAGCTCCCCCACTGACAAGCGTCCAGTCTCCCGGTTCCACAAGGTTGTGGTTAAGCAAGCCGCTGTTGGTCAGGTTTTCCTGATACTCGCAGCTGACACAGAACCCAAGTTTTTTCCCCCCACTTTGTTTACGGGCTAGATGAAGTCAGATGCTTCACTGTCCTCACCTAGAGTGCAGAGTTGGGGTTTCCAAGTTGCAGCCCGAGGCAGCTGCAGAATTGAGGTCGTGATCTGGGGTCATGTAGGCTTTGCTCTGGTTGCTAGGCAGTGCGCTGGGGTCTGGTCCCCACAGAGCTCTCTCTCCTTCGTTTACCTCCATCCACGCTCCTGCCTTCTGTGGAGAATGGCATTTGCTGACTGGAGCAGCAGCCTGTTGCTTGGAGGAAGAGCCCAGAGGCAGCTCCAGCTCAGTTGGACCTGGGTGTGTCCTGCTTGGCTGGGGTCCCTTCAGCCTAGACAAGTCTCCTGGAGCTCCCCACAGCTCACTAGTGTAGACGCAGTGCTCCACCTGCAGCCATCTCAGTCCCCTCTGCAGTGTGCTCTGTTGTGCTATCTGCACCTTCTTTCTTTTCCTCCATGCCCCACATCTTAAGCTCTAGTACAAGTCCTGCTACAGCGTTTACCTAAAGGGTAAGTCATTTAACATTTCTGTCTCACAGTTTCCGTGTTGCTGGGTAATTACACCTGTATTTAATTGTTACTGCGGGGACCAGAGGAAGTGGAAATGCCCTGGTCTCAGGTGGGCATTGCTGTTTCTCCTGCTTTGACCTCCTGTTTTGGTTAGGCTGCCCCTGGGTACCTCCCTGGGGGTTGGGACGCAGCCCTCTCCTCATACAACAGAGCTGGTGACTTGTTCTTTGGTTGTCCAGCCATGGCTTCATCGTCTGCTAGACCCTACTTCTATTCTGAATAAACAGCCTGTTAGCCAAACTGGCAAAAAAGTTCTTCAAATGTTAAAAAATAGACAAAGCAAACGCACACAGATCTAAACCACCTCTGTCACTTTCAAAATGCTGCAGATTTGATAAATGGTGGGAGTCTGACATAGCACAGTGGTTAAGAACATGCGTGGGTCTGAGTCAGAAAGACCTAGATTTGAACCTTCATAAACTTGGACAGGTAGATTAATCCCCCTGAACCATTTCCTTGTCCATAAAATGGGATTAATCCAAGCTTGACCCTTGCTGTGTTATAATGATGACATGATGATAAAGTGACATGCTAACAGGTGTTGATATTTACTATGGCCAGAATTTTGTAGAGAGAGTTCAATGTCAAATTTCTTACTATCTTCACCCATTTCACTGAAGAAGAACCTGAAAAAATGGAGATGTGAGATCATCTCCCAACATCACACAGCTGTTAATTGTGGAGCTGGGCTTTGAATCTAGGACATTATCAGAAGCCCTGCCCTGAACAATCAGCTAAGTGCTGCATTTACCAAATCCCCCAGCTCACAGGAAGTGCTTAAGGGGGACTCTCTATGATTATTATTGTTATTAAGCACACTGACTGAAGAATCATTAATTAGATGACTTTGTTTGAAATTCCTTAAAATATTCCAAAGAAGGTAAAATAATAATACAAGCTAACAGATGCAAAAACACTGAAGAATGTTAAAAATTAGTTTTAGTTTATAATATAACTTATGATCGAATAAATTATTTTAGAAGAGACGACCCCCAACTTCCTATTGTCAGGTGTGGTCTGCTGGCTTGCCCTTGTGTATATCAGCTTCTTATAGCTTCTTGGTCACCATTTTTGCCTTCCTGCTGGGCTTTTCATTCTCTTGATGGAGACTCCCAGACAGGCACTGGGGACCAGGCTCCTCAGTCTTGCTTTTCTCTCCTCCGGGGCTGGGTCCTAGGCCTGCCCCATACTGGCCGTGTGTAATGTCCCTCCTACTTTTGTTTGTTCCACTTTATGAGTTTCTGTTCTAATGGACCGGTACACAAATTTTAGTTCAGAATTTTGATAGCTAGTCTGGAGTGAGTTCATCATGTGTAATTGTTAACTACTTCTCAGGGATTAGCCCATTTAATTTTCACAATGAGACTATAATTAACATTAATCTTAATACAGATGTGAAAACTTTTTAAGTAGAAACATCCAGCCAGAGGCATCAGTTTGATTTTAACTTGTGCATGTGGGAGACAAGGAAAGTACCATCAACCTTTTCCTGGCTTAAGGAAAATTTTTAAATATTTGTACCTTCTAGAAAATAAAGATATCAACTTCAGTATCATTACACAGGCAATACATTATTAAGAAAGATCGTATTTCAAGAAGTGAAAGTAGAATTACAGATTTTAAGAGGTGAAAGTTTTAACAAGCTTCTAACAAGCTTTTCTTGTTAGAAAAGCCAACAGCAAGGGCCACTTTGTGAGAATCCTGCTTGCCTTTCTGCAGCTGGAAGAGAGGCCTGTCCTGGGGAGGTTTCTCTCATAAGCAGGTGGGAGGGCATTTCTTTTTCATGGCCATGCCTGGTGTTTTTCACTAGTTACTACTGACAAAAACAAAGGCTGCCCTGAGAAACTCAGAACCAACAAGGAGAAAAGGGAACCGGTAGAATAGGATTAGCAACAAAAGCCACAGGAGCACTGTTTATTTTGCACTAGCCTAGCGCCTCCGCCCACACCCCGCCCACCCAACCACCTCCACTTTTTTTTTTTTGAGATTTTGGTTTATCCTCACTCAGCAGACGACTAGAGTCAGGGCCCAGGCTGGGGCTGCCTGGCCCAACCATTGGTCTGTACTATGTATGTACACCGAACACACACAGTGTGTGTGTGTGTGTGTGTGTGTGTGTGTGTGTGTGTGTGTGTGTGTGTGTGTGTTCGAACTCTCCAGGGACTTGGGGAGGGCGGGGCCACCCTGCAGTGGTTTGATTTCCAGAGAGGAAACTGGGGACATCGAGGGGGTTCGAGAGGGTGTGGCAGACGCCTGGCCTCTAGCGCTCAGCATCCCCTACTGGAAGCTGCTGGTGCCCTTGCCGCCCAGGTGTGCCCAGCGTGAGCAGGTGCAAGTCATCGTGCGTGAACTGCACGCTTGTCACGTGGCTGCCATGACTATGAACCACAAGGCTCAGTGCCTTGGTGCATGCACAAGTGTACTGGAAGTGGTGCACTTTGCAGAAGTAGTTGTCCACAGCCTCCACGCTGGTTGTGGAAGCTGCTCAGGGAGTTGGTGGTTCTATCTGAGCCATCTGGCCACGCACCAAAGCCATGGCAGCCCAGCATGTAGGTGTAGGTGGCCCTCTCCTGGTCTCAGCTCTCATAGTGATCCCTTGTCAGCTTACAGCCTCCAGCCATCTCAGTAAAGGATCTCATAGTCACCAGAACTGGACATGATGAAGTTGCCAATCCTTGGACCAGGCAAGGTGAGTGATAAGGCTGCAGTGACCCATTCAGCGGTCAAAGCAGCTGGACTTGGCATCATCACTCTTCTTTATCCTGTGCTGTACCCTGGGATGTAAATGAAATACAGGAGGCCTAGTTAAATTTGAATCTGAAGTTTAGTAAACAGTTTTTGAGTATAAGTATGTCTTATGCAATATTTGGGACATACTTGTAGTAGAAAGGTATTTCTTGTTTATTTGAAATTTAAACATATCTGGGCTCCTGTATTTTTATTAAAGTGGCCAAGCCTAGTTTAGGAGGCTGTCCTGTCTTCACTGCATCAACAGGCTTTTGTCTTCTGGCTTCCCATTAGGTTTGATCAGTGGGAGACGTTGGTAGGAGGGAGGGTGAAGGAAGAGGAGGAGGTGGGGGTATTCTCCTCAGACTCAGTCCAGATTGACTGCAGCTCTGGGGTTGAGTAGCTGTTCCCTCCCCTGACTCTCAGGCCTCTGAGTGGTCTGTCTCCTGCCTTTGCTGATCCTGGGATACTATGCTCTCCCTTTTTGGTTTTTCTTTTTTTGGCCTCACTGCATTGCATGCAGGATCTTAGTGCCCCTCCTGGGGATTGAACCTGTGCCTCCTGCGGTGGAAGTGCAGAGTTCTAACCACTGGTCTGCCTAACAATTCCCTCTTCTTGGTTTTTCTATACTCTACCCACACCTTTGTAGATGAGACCCTTTTTAAAAAAAAAATATTTATTTATTTTATTGAAAGATAATTTCTTTACAGAGTTTTGTTGTTTTCTGTCAAACCTCAACATGAATCAGCCATAGGAGACCTTTTGTTTATCACTTATATTGTCCAGTTTGGGGGTGCTTCCTCCTTCCTGTCATACCCTAATTGGTAAAACATGTCATGATTTACATATAAAGAAGACAATTATTATCTCTCTTCTACAGATGAAACCAATGACGGTCAGAGAAAGGTTAAGTAACTTGCCCAAGGTTTCAGTGGTATACATGATGAGAACTAGGTAACAAACCCAAATCTGTCTATTCCCAAACTCAGTTTGCTACTATGCTCTGTTTTACTAATGAGTTTGAGGAGCCTCGAGGCTGGAGCTGCAGGACAGGAGACATGAGCTTGCTTATGCTTTTACACCAGTGTTCAGAGGCAGAAACAGATGCTGTGAGTAGATTGTCTTTGGTCCCAGTTCTTTAGTCCTCCCTTTGGGTTGGCCCTACTTCCCTGCCTTCTCTTCCCCCATAACGTCATTATTTGTTGCTTTATATGAATACTGTATTAAAAGACCATTCCCTGCCTTCTTGACTTGGGTTTGGCTGTGCGAGTTGCTCTGGCCTATAGAATGATGTAAAAGTGGTGACTGCCATTGATAAACCTCAGTGAGCCCAGTGGAATTTGTGAGCTCCAGAAGGACAGAGGAGGGGAGCAGCCCTAAGAACAATCAGGAGGGAGAAGCAGGGCTCCAGGTAGGAAAGTAGGGTTGGGACAGAGGGGCAGAACAATTGCTAATTGGCTGATGCCATTCAATATTCAAGAATGTGCTTCTAAAAAAAAGTCAACAGACTGGTTTTGGGAAGCTGGTATATCTTAGCTTAGTCTAATTTTTATAGAGGTTTTTTTTTGTTTTTTCTTCCAATTTTCTGGTTTGCGAGAGTAGAAGCAACAGTGACTCAAAGATTTCACTTAAAAAAAATGGCAGAACTTAAATTTTCAAAAAGAGAAAGTAAAGAAATCTCATGGATTTATCATTTTGATCGGTAAGCTTTGAGAATATTGTCTTGACAGGAGGACAATTGTAAAAACCGTTTCCTAACTAAGGATCTTTGTAAAAAATATTCTTAGCTCAAGACTGTATAAAAACAGGCAACAGACCAGATTTGGCTCAGGGACCATTGTTTGCCTCTTAACATAAAAATACACTGAGTGTGTTTAAATATAACAGCTGGCAATACAGAAGATATTGCGATTCCTTTTCCTATGTATTTCTGCTGTGATTTTATATGTCCTTGTATATGGTATATGGTATAATGTATATGATGGTGTGATCACTCACCTAGAGCCAGACATCCTAGAATGTGAAGTCAAGTGGGCCTTACGAAGCATCACTATGAACAAAGCTAGTGTAGGTAATGGAATTCCAGCAAAGCTATTTCAAATCCTAAAAGATGATGCTGTGAAAGTGCTACACTCAATATGCTACTAAATTTGGAAAACTCAGCAGTGACCACAGGACTGGGAAAGGTCAGTTTTCATTCCAATCTCAAAGAAAGGGAATGCCAAAGAATGTTCAAACTACTGTACAATTGCACTCATCTCACATGCTAGCAAAGTAATGCTCAAAATTCTCCAAGCTAGGCTTCAACAGTACATGAACCGTGAACTTCCAGATACTCAAGCTGGATTTAGAAAAGGCAGAGGAATCAGAGATCAAGTTGCCAACATCCAATGGATCATCGAAAAAGCAAGAGAGTTCCAGAAAAACATCTGCTGCTAAGTAACTTCAGTTGTGTCCGACTCTGTGCAACCCCACAGACAGCAGCCCACCAGGCTCCCCCATCTCTGGGATTTTTCAGGCAAGAACACTGGAATGGGTTGCCATTTCCTTCTCCAATACATGAAAGTGAAAAGTGAAAGTGAAGCCACTCAGTCGTGTCTGACTCTTAGTGACCCCATGGGCTGCAGCCTACCAGGCTCCTCTGTCCATGGGATTTTCCAGGCAAGAGTACTGGAGTGGGTTGCCATTGCCTTCTCCAGAAAAACATCTACTTCTGTTTTATTAATTATACCAAAGCCTTTGACTGTGTGGATCACAACAAAGTGTGGAAAATTCTTCAAGAGATGGGAATAGCAGACCACCTGACCTTCCTCCTGAGAAATCTGTGTGCAGGTCAGGAAGCAACAGTTAGAACTGGACATGGAACAACAGACTGGTTCCAAATCAGGAAAGGGGTACATCAAGGCTGTATATTGCCACCCTGCTTATTTAACTTACATGCAGAGTACATCATGTGAAATGCCAGGCTGGATGAAGCACAAGCTGGAATCAAGATTGCTGGGAGAAATATCAATAATCTCAGATACACAGGTGACACCACCCTTATGGCAGAAAGTGAAGAAGAACTAAAGAGCCTCTTGATGAAAGTGAAAGAATACATTTGAATCAGTTCTAATGAGGTGGATGAAACTGGAGCCTATTATACAGAGTGAAGTAAGCCAGAAAGAAAAACACCAATACAGTATACTAACGCATATATATGGAATTTAGAAAGATGGTAACAATAACCCTGTGTACGAGACAGCAAAAGAGACACTGATGAATAGAACAGTCTTTTGGACTCTGTGGGAGAGGGAGAGGGTGGAATGATTTGGGAGAATGGCATTGAAATACGTATAATATCATATATGAAACGAGTCGCCAGTCCAGGTTCGATGCACGATACTGCATGCTTGGGGCTGGTGCACTGGGACAACCCAGAGGGATGGTATGGGGAGGGAGGAGGGAGGAGAGTTCAGGATGGGGAACACATGTATACCTGTGGCAGATTCATTTTGATATTTGGCAAAACCAATACAATATTGTAAAGTTTAAAAATAAAATGAAAAAAAAAAAGAGTAGAGTGAAAAAGTTGGCTTAAAACTCAACATTCAGAAAACTAAGATCATGGCATCTGGTCCCATCACTTCATGGCAAATAGATGGGGAAACAATGGAAACAGTGAGAGACTTTATTTTTGGGGGCTCCAAAATCACTGCAGATGGTGACTAGCCATGAAATTAAAAGACGCTTGCTACTTGGAAGTAAAGGTATGACCAAGCTAGACAGCATATTAAAAAGCAGAGACATTGCCAACAAAGGTCTATCTAGTCAAGGCTATGGTTTTTCCAGTGTTCATGTGTAGATGTGAGAGGTGGACTATAAAGAAAGCTGAACACTGAAGAATTGATGCTTTTGAACTTGGAGAAAACTCTTTTGAGAGTCCCTTGGACTGCAAGGAGATCCAACCAGTTCATCCTAAAGGAAATCAGTCCTGAATATTCACTGGAAGGACTGATGTTGAAGCTGAAATTCCAATACTTTGGCCACTTGATGCAAAGAAGTGTCTCATTTGAAAAGACCCTGATGCTGGGAAAGATTGAAGGTGGGAGGAGAAGGGAACGACAGAGGATGAGATGGTTGGATAGCATCACCGACTCTATGGACATGAGTTTGAGCAAGCTCCAGGAGTTGGTGATGGACAGGGAAACCTGGTGTACTGTAGTCTCTGGGGTCGCAGAGTGGGACATGACTAAGCAAGTGAACTGATAATGTATATGTCTTTCTACCTTAGTGAGCATAGGTTGATACACACATACACACAACCCACATACAAATTTCATATACAATTGAAAGAATATTTTTACATACATATGTTTTATATTCTCTATAATTAAAAACAACATCATGAATTATGTTTGTTGTTTTTGTTTCAGACACTTGCTCAAAACTGGGTGGGAAGGGACAAAACAGAATAATCAGCCCAATACGAGCAGATGTCTTTTAAAGTCTGAGGGAATTACAGATATTAGGTTTCCTTTCCTAGCTTTATTTCCTGCTATAGTGTAATGACAGTTAAGAGCAACTGAAGCACTCTTGCTAATAGCCTTTAGATTTCAATCACAGGACCTTTGGCAGAAATTCACCCACAATAAAACCCACGGGGCCTTGCTGGGAAATCAGTGGCATGCTTGCCTCTCTCTTCCTGCTTCTGTCTTGGACAGATCCCTGCGTCTTCCCTGCTTTGCCTTCACATGGCTTCAGGTTCTGCTGAGCACAGTGCCGCAGGCAGCCACTACCAGTCAAATGCAGGCACACTCAACCAGACTGATTTGTCACGTGTGTGATATTTTTGTCTCGGTCTTCATCTAAGAAAGCTTAGTTGTTGAAATTTATCATGAGAAGAACAGTTGAAAAAACTGGGAAGGGAGATTTATGTGACTTTCAAATTTGGTCTTTTTTTTTTTTTACTTAGACCAAGAAATCTAATTTTTTCCCCCCATTCTTTGCTTCTTTGAAGTGGTTCAGTTTAATTTAACACAGCTGAGGCAAAACATGAAATTAAGTAACATAGAAACATATGCGGAAAGTAGCGTCCACAAAACAGCCCTGGGGTTTTTGTAGATGACATTCTCTAAGCAAATGGATGGAAGCCAGGGTCTGCTGGATTATAGGGAGGAACACTTTCAAGATACTCATTCTTTCCTGATTAGACCACCCCTGGATCATGGTCTTCTGTCTTGGAATCCAACTTTAAGGGAATTCAACTTTAAACAACAACTGGAGAGTATTAAAAGAAGCACAATGAAGGAGAACAAAGGGCCAGAGCAGCCTGTCATATGGGGATGAACTGATAAAGCCAACAGTTGGCTTGGAAAAGAGAAGATTGGTGGGAGCACAATAGGTATCTTCAGATATAATTTTATCACCTAGAGGCAGCACAGGTTCATTCTGTGTTGCTTTAGGGAATCTTTTAAATAACTGGATTAAAAAATTGTGGTTGAATACAAATAGCATAAAATTTACCATCATAATAATTTACAAGTGTACAAGTCAGTGGTATTACATAAATTTGCATTGTTGTACAACAAATCTCCATAACTTTTTCTTCTTGCAAAACGTTAATGGAAAAGGCAATGGCACCCCACTCCAGTACTCTTGCCTGGAAAATCCTATGGATAGAGGAGCCTGGTGGGCAGCAGTCCATTGGGTCGCTAAGAGTTGGATACGACTGAGCGAATTCACTTTCACTTTTCACTTTCATGCATTGGAGAAGGAAATGGCAACCCACTCCAGGGTTCTTGCCTGGAGAATCCCACAGATGGGGAAGCCTGGTGGGCTGCTGTCTATGGGGTCGCACAGAGTCGGACACGACTGAAACGACTGAGCAGCAGCAGCAGCACACCCATTAAAGAACTCCCCATCTCTTTTTCCCCCCAGCTCCTAGTAATTACCATTCTACTTTCTGTTTCTGATAGCTTGACAACTCTAGGTACTTCATAAAAGTGAAATTATACAGTATTTGTCTTTTGTGACTGACTTGTTTCATTCAGCAAATGTCCTAAAGGTTCATCCATATGATAGCATGTGACAGAATTTCCTTCTTTTTCAAGACCGAATAATATCTCACTGAATGTGTTTAGCACATTTTCTTTATCCATTCATCTATTGATGGACATTTGGGTTGGACTTTTGGCTATTGTGAATAATGCTGCTGGGCATAGGGAAATCTTCCTGAGATTCTGTTTTCAATTCTTTTGAGTACATATCCAGAATTGGTATTGCTGGATCATATGATAATTCTATGTTTAACTTTTTGAGAAACTACTACAGTATTTTCCATAGCAGCTGGGCCATTTTATATTGTTATCAACAGTGCACAGAGTTCTAATTTTTTTTCATATCCATGCCAATACAAGAATATAGTATAAGATACTATATATATATATATATATTTTTTTTTTTTTTGGTAGTGGCCACATTGGTGAATGTGGTGAGGAGTGTTTTGTAACCTATGGGAACCCATGCTTCTTTTGAAGGAAAAAAAAAATCTCAAGCCCTTTAAAAATGGTATTTGAAATTTGAAAATAAATTTAATATCTTATCCCCAAACAAATCTCAGCAATGGTAAATTTACTTTGCTTTCCCAATCACACAGATCCTAAAATTTTACCAGGGAGACTTTCTTCCTCCCTACAATAAAGTTTTTCATCAGGATTTCCAGAGCAGGGGTTGGCAAGTGATAGTTCACTGATCAGATCTAGTCTGCTACTGTTTTTGTTCCTAGAGCTAAGAATGATTTTTACTTTTTTTTAATGGTTGGGGAAAAATCAAGAATATTTTTTGATATTCTTATACAAGAATAATATTTTGTGACAAGTGAAAATTGTATGAAATTCAAATTTGAATGTCCAATTCAGTTCTCAGGAGGGGCTGTATGCTGGTTCAGGCTGAGACTGGGCCACAGTGCAGAGCCCTGGAAGAAGGAGAGGAGCTTAACCACAGTTTGTTTAACAAGCATTTGGTTTGATTGATCAGTGGAGATGAAACAGTTCAGCTAATCATTTATGAAGCAAAGAATGGGAATTTGTAGGGTCACTGTTTACCCTTGTCATAAGTAAGCAAAGGGACATTCTTGAGTGTTAGCTAAGTCATCTGGGAAAGGGTGATTTTTTGGTTGTAAGCTGTTTTCCAGGACATGAAAGGATGGGGGATTTCTCCATCATCACTCTTTCAGGTAATATTCAACACTGTCAGTGGTAAAACTCCCAGGATCCAAGGTCAATCAATTTGTGACATCCTCAAAGGATGCTGAGGGGTGAGTCAGATTTTTCCAAGGCCCTTCAATGTGCACTCTGCTGAGCACCCACTGGTGGAAGTCTGGCTGGATGGGAGCACTCCTGCCCTTGATTGAAGAGGTCAGTGGCCTGAAAAAGGAAAGGCAAGGGTTTGAGAATGAGATCACCTACAGCTGGCATATTCTCTAACAACTCCCTCTTTAACCAAGCTCTAGCTCACCATATGTGGTCCTTTTTTAAAAGACAAGATTGTTTTAAATTTTCCAGGCTTACCACTTCCCACTTGGAGGAGAACTGGGGAGAATCTGATTATCAACAGCAGCATCAACAGTCAAACTCTTAGTTGAGCTATGTCTCCCTCTTGGAGAGGGTGTGTGTGTGTTCTGGGGAAAGGCGTGGGTCAGCCAGTATGGCAGGCAGCGGCGGGGTTGAGGGGGTGGCTGAGAACTTAGGGTGGCTCTTTACCATTCCATTCAGAAGTATTGTTGTTCGATTACCAAGTCATGTTTAACTCTTTGTGACTCCATGGAGTGCGGCACGTCAGGCTTCCCTGTTCTTCATCATCTCCCAGATTTTGCCCAAGTTCATGTCCATTGAATTGGTGATGCCATCCAAACATCACATCTTCTGTCACCCTCTTCTCCTTCTGCCTTCAATCTTTCCCAGCATCAGGGTCTTTTCCGATGAGTCAGCTATTTGTATCAGGTAGCCAAAGTATTTGGAGAAGGCAATGGCATCCCACTCCAGTACTCTTGCCTGGAAAATCCCATGGACGGAAGAGCCTGGTGGGCTGCAGTCCATGGGGTCGCAGAGTCAGACACGACTGAGCAACTTCCCTTTCACTTTTCACTTTCCTGCATTGGAGAAGGAAATGGCAACCCACTCCAGTGTTCTTGCCTGGAGAATCCCAGGGATGGGGGAGCCTGGTGGGCTGCCGTCTATGGGGTCGCACAGAGTCGGACACGACTGAAGCGACTTAGCAGCAGTAGCAGCAGCAGCAGCCAAAGTATTGGAACTTCAGTTTCAGCATCAGTCCTTCCAGTCAATATTCAGGATTCATCTCCTTTAGGATTGACTGGATTGATCTCCTTGTTGTCCAGGGAACTCTCAAGAGTCTTCTCCAGCACCACAATTTGAAAGCATCAATTCTTTGGCATTCTGCCTTTTTTATGGTCCAGCTGTCACATCTGTACATGACTACTGGAAAGACCATAGCCTTGACTATACAGACCGTTGTCAACAAAGTGATGTCTTTACTTTTTAACACACTGACCAGATGTGTCATAGCTTTCCTGCCAAGAAGCAATTATCTTCTAATTTCACAGCTGTAGTCATCATCCACAGTGATTTTAGAGCCCAAGAAGAGGAAATCTGTCACTGCTTCCACCTTTTACCCATGAAGTGATGGGACCAGATGCCATGATTTGAGTTTTTTAAAAATTAATTAATTTATTTTAATTAGTTTTTCTTTAATGTTGATTTTTAAGCTGCCTTTTTCATTCTCATCTTTCACCCTCATCAAGAGGCTCTTTAGTTGAAACTTAATCCCAGGTTGCTCTTCCTGCTTCTGGATCCAAGTTAGGTGTCACCACCTTTCCACTGCAGTCAGAAAAGGGAGGGGGCCAGCAGGGCAGGCCCATTAATAGGGTCCCTGATTGCTCTGGGTTCCCTTCATGGAAACCCTGCGGATTGGCTGGTGACTGCCTCCCCGCTTTCCTGAGGAGAACCAGCAGAGTTGCTTCCCCTTACACCATGGCTTCCCTCTCTGGCCTCAGTCCCCCTCCAGGATGAGGGCATGGGGAGGAGGAATGCTGGGAAGGGGATTGCCACGCCTTCCTCAGGGACAGCCAGGAGCCAAGCCTGGCTTTGCAGGAAAGCACAGCCTGGAAGAGTAGTGGTGTTAGCCCTAAGAAGAGAAGAGAAGAAAACAAATGTAGGCTCCTCCTCTGCCTTGGCTAAACCTTTCATCCTCCCCAGGGACAGTGGCAGCCCAGAAGTGTCGACAGGAGCGGGAAGAAGGTGCCAGTCCTTTGGCCCCAGGTGACCAAAGTACAGAAAGTAGAGGAAGAAAGTCTGCCTCCTTTAATGCCACTCTCCTTTCTCCCCTCCAATCCCCAGTAAAGTCTCGGGGCAACCTCTGCACACGGACCCCTCCAAGTGTCGTCATCCACCCTGGATCATCAGACAGGCGCAGACACCGCCTGGGTCCTCCTCAGTCCACCTGGGGTGGGTACGCAGCCCTCCCTGCTGCCTCCTCCTTCTCTCCCGCGCTGAGGAGGGACTGCCACCCGCGGAGTCAGAGGCGGAGCAGAGGCTGGAGGTGCCCCGGCGCGAGAAGAGAGTAAACCTTTGGCAGGCAAGGGGTGTGGGTCCCACCGGGAGTCTTGGCCGCTCATCTGGGCCCAGCCCGGCCCCCTGAGATGGGTTCCGTCTCCTCAGCGCTGGCGCGGTCCCGGTCCCGCAACGCTGTGGTGCAGTTGGGCTCGTCGCCGCCACCCCAGCCCGAGGCGCCTCCGGCTGACCCCGCTGCTCGCGAAGACCGTTTCGCGCTGCACAAGACCGGGAGGCTTGGACCCGGGCGTGGAGAGGCGGCCACCCGGCCGGCAGCCTGGGAGGCTCAGCGGGTAGCGCCAAGCCCGGAGGGGCGCGCGAAGTTGGCGAGTCCGGAGCTGTCCCCGGTGCTGAACAGTGACGAGAGTATGCCTCAGTCTCAGCTGTCTCGAAGCCCCAGCGCTGCGGGTAAGTTTCTTTCTTTCTGTAAGGATCGCGGGGAGCCGCTCCGTGGAGACCGAAAGCTGCCCTTTTTAACTTCAAAGGGAGAAGAGAAAGCTCTGTCTCTCAACAGGATTTCGGCTTTTTTGTTCTCTTGCTCATAACTTGCCCAGAATCTCTTGCCCATAAAAATTGCCCATTAACTTTCACAAGTTAAGACTCATTTCTGACTCATTTCAATAAGGATTTATTTCAGAAGGATCATCTTTCACAGGCGTTTAAACAGTAGCTGGCAAGGCAGTTAACCCGCTAAGTGTCCCTTTCCCCGTCTTTGCACTGGCGTCTGCACCGCGGGGAGACATCGTCCTTGTTGTTTTGGAAAGGAGGTGTACCTTTCTCCCAGGGGAACGGGGAGAAGGACAGGAGATTCCTGCTTGTCCAGGACTTATCCATGTGTGAAAAAGGAAACCTGTGTCTGCTGAAGGGACGTGGGGTGTGTGGTTGGAGGAGGACATTTTAAGGGTAAAGAGAGAGGTGAAGAGAGCACATGAGATTTGGAGTTGGTGGTGGGTCTGAATCTCCATCACCTGCTTTCATTGTGATCGTGGGCAGGATACTCTCCTTGTGCCTCAGTTTTATTATCTGTGACATAGAGATGATACCAAGACATTTCTCACTAGGTGGCTAGAAAACCTAACCAGACACAGTGTATGTAGAAGTACTGAGTGCTATACCTGAACAAGATCTCTAAAACTTTTCAGCTGAAACTGAAGGGAGTTGTAAAACTTTTCAGTTTTGGGTTTAAGATATTCAAAGATCCATTTCATAGGGTAGGTCCTGTTTTTGTGTAAGTGGGAGGAAAAGTCCTTAGTTGGTACATGTAATAAAAAAAAAAATCACACTAGAAAGGTTACTAAATACATCAGCTGGTCTTTTGGTCTCATACATAAATCCTCACTTTCATCCCAAGCAAGGTTGTGATGCTCATTGCTATTGTCCATTGAGTTTTCAAGAAGGACTCATTAGATTTAGTGGGCAATATTAGTTCCTCTAAAGAGAAAAAGTGGAGCAAGGAATTGACTCACACTTTGACTCATGAGAGGCCAGGATATATGTATCCTTGTTCCCTTGAGAATTTTCTTGAGTTTATGGCTTTTATTTGTTATTATTTCACTCAAACAGCTTTTTAAAACAAAAATTAAAAGAATACACATGCACATTGCCCTTGCATGGATTTATCATTATAAAATATGTTAGTTTTTCCATTTATAGGATATTTTTGTGGTGTTAGTGGAAAGAGAACCAGATTTGGAGTCAGGGTACCTAGGTCTTGCTCAGCTTTGCCTCCTAGGGCTGCTGCTGCTGCTGCTAACTTGCTTCAGGCATGTCTGACTCTGTGCGACCCCACAGATGGCAGTCCACCAGGTTCTCCTGTCTCTGGGATTCTCCAGGCAAGAACACTGGAGTGGGTTGCCATTTCCTTCTCCAACGCGTGAAAGTGAAAAGTGAAAAGGAAGTTGCTCAGTCATGTCCGACTCTTCGTGACCCCATGGACTGCAGCCTACCAGGCTCCTCCATCCATGGGATTCTCCAGGCAAGAGTACTGGAGTGGGGTGCCATCGCCTTCTCCGCCTCCTAGGGCAGGAGACCTCTATTTCCTAAACCTGTGCTATCTGCTCTTTTAAAATGAGTACAAATAGAGTTGTAGTGCCATCTCCTATGCCATGAAGCTCAAAGGAAACTATGGAGATAAAATCAACTTGTAAACTGTAAGTACTATACAAATGTAAGGTATTATTCAAGCATCTGGAGGCTTAATATTTTCTAATGTGTAGGATCCAAATTTTTTTATATGATCTTATAGTCTATCACAGTTACATTGGATGAAACATGAATTGTTTCTGAAATGATTCAATGTTAGATTATATATGTGTGTGATATCAGTTAAATTACAACTATATATGCCTATGGAATAATATTCACATATTTTTCATCATACCTCTGGTGATATGAACAGTAGATTTGTATATTGCATAATTCCTGAAAGCTAATTTCTAGGAATTTTCATTGAATTAATTTCTGTTCTAGACTTGATGAATACATCCTGGGAATACTATTAGCTTTAACTTTTTGATTGAATGAGTTTCTTTTTTTCCATTCCTTCCTTTCATAAAGAAAATGAGATTCTTTTTTTCCATTCCTTTCTTTCATAAAGAAAATTTCAAATTAAAGATGACATTCCGAGTGTTATATCACCTAAGGATACTTACACAAAGTTATTCAATTTCTATCCTTTGCTCTTAAAAAAAAAGAACTTGAATCTTTGAAGTGTGGTGAGTTTAGATAGTTGAAATTGCAGATAAGGCTGAGTTTTATCATCTTTAAAAATGAGATGAGTTGCGTTTACCTGTGAGTCTGGGTAGCCCTTGCTTGGAATAGATTGGATTTCTCCAGGTATTGGGTAGAACAGCACAGAACTTGTGAATCTGGGAGAAAAGTAGCTGTGCTGCAAACTAAAACCTTTCCTTTATAAGCCAAACTGAATATATATTTGTGTGCTATGTACCAGATGTTATTTTACAAGATGGTGGAATGGGTCATTTAGTTATCATTTTACAGATGAAGATATCAAGGCACAGAGAGGTCAAGTCACACAGCTAAAAAATGACGGCCAGAATTTAAACCTAAATAGTTGAATTCTGGGATTCTTATCTGTTTCTCTATACTACTTGTCTTAAGTGGGTTTATTTCCCATTTTCCAGTCCTTCAGTTTACTAATATTTAGTAATACTCTTTGAAAGCTTTGTATTCTCTGACCTATACTCAGGGAAACCAAGGAAGGTACATTGGTTCTGGGAGGGAGATATCAGATTAAGGAAGAAACAGTCACCTTGGATATTACTGTGGTGATACTTAAAGCCAAAAATTTTAAGGGGAAAGTTAGACTTGGGAGAGTCAGGCCAGTAAGGCCAGATGTTTCCCCTTATCTACATTAAAAGCTCTGAGGTCCTGAGATTTGTCTCACTGAGGATGGTGTTAGTTTCCTAACTCTTGTCTTATGATACTGTTGTGAAGATATGGTATCAAAACCTGAGGCGGGATCTGGCTTATATTAAGCATGGTGTTTGTAGGCTTGTTTGTTAGAACTTTGTGACCCCACTCACTGGTAGAAAGTAAGGATGAGGTTGATTCACTTTTAATAAAAGGTTATCTCAGTTCAGTTCAGTTCAGTTGCTCAGTCGTGTCCAACTCTTTGCGACCCCATGAATCACAGCATGCCAGGCCTCCCTGTCCATCACCAACTCCCGGAGTTTACCCAAACTCATGTCCATCAAGTCAGAGAGGCCATCCAACCATCTCATCCTCTGTCGTCTCCTTCTCCTCCTGCCCCCAATCTCTCCCAGCATCAGAGTCTTTTCCAATGAGTCAACTCTTCATATGAGGTGGCCAAAGTATTGGAGTTTCAGCTTCAGCATCAGTTCTTCCAACGAACACCTAGGACTGATCTCCTTTAGGATGGACTGGTTGGATCTCCTTGCAGTCCAAGGGACTCTCAAGAGTCTTCTCCAACACCACAGTTCAAAAGCATCAATTCTTCAGCGCTCATCTTTCTTCACAGTCCAACTCTCACATCCATACATGACCACAGGAAAAACCATAGCCTTGACTAGATGGACCTTTGTTGGCAAAGTAATGTCTCTGCTTTTGAATATGCTATCTAGGTTGGTCATAACTTTCCTTTCAAGGAGTAAGCATCTTTTAATTTCGTGGCTGCAGTCACCATCTGCAGTGATTTTGGAGCCCCCCAAAATAAAGTCTGACACTATTTCCCCATCTATTTCCCATGAAGTGATGGGACCAGATGCCATGATCTTCGTTTTCTGAATGTTGAGCTTTAAGCCAACTTTTTCACTCTCCTCTTTCACTTTGATCAAGAGGCTTTTTAGTTCCTCCTCACTTTCTGCCATAAGGGTGGTGTCATCTGCATATCTGAGGTTACTGATATTTCTCCCAGCAATCTTGATTCCAGCTTGTGCTTCTTCCAGCCCAGCGTTTCTCATGATGTACTCTGCATAGGAGTTAAATAAGCAGGGTGACAATATTTGGAACCAGTCTTTTGTTCCATATCCAGTTCTAACTGTTGCTTCCTGACCTGCTCAGAATAAACCAATAACCAGATAAACAAAAAAAAAACCTTCCACAGCTACCTGTCTATTGTGTAATCATCAGAAATAGGTTGTCTGAGGCTCCTAGCTTTTGTCAGAAATTTCTCTGGATGGAGAGAGACTTTGACATTATTGATTAGGGTAATTTTTGGTTAATAATTTGTGTATTAAAATTGTTGGGGCTTTTTCAATTTTCAGTTGTTATCTCCTCACCCCTTTTTTTGTACTGCTGTTTTAACATTTGGAAAAGATGTATCCTGCAAGAATTGGTTTCAGACTGCAACCAGTATTTGTCAGATGATGGTCTTGAAACACTGTCTTGCTGAATTTGTTTGGTTGTTTGTTTTTGGCTATGCCTGGTGACTTGTGGGATCTTAGTTGGAGAAGGAAATGGCAACCCATTCCAGTATTCTTACCTAGAGAATCCTGTGGACAGAGGAGCCTGGTGGGCTGCTGTCCATAGGACTGCACAGGCTTGGACACGACTGAAGTGACTTAGCATGTGTGCATGCATTGGAGAAGGAAATGGCAACCCGCTCCAGTATTCTTACCTAGAGAATCCTGTGGACAGAGGAGCCTCGTGGGCTGCTGTCCATAGGGTCACACAGGCTTGGAGACGACTGAAGTGACTTAGCATGCATGCATGCATTGGAGAAGGAAATGGCAACCCGCTCCAGTAATCTTGCCTGGAGAATCCCAGGGACAGAGGAGCCTGGTGGGCTACCGTCTATGGGGTTGCACAGAGTCAGACATGACTGAAGCGACTTAGCAGCAGCAGCAGCAGCAATTCCTGACCAAGGACCAAACCCTGGCCCTGAAAGTGAAAGCACTGACTCCTAACACTGGACTGTCAGGGAATTCCCTGTCTTGGTGAACTTTATTGCCTGCTACTTGGTTTCCATCTACGTCTTCTGTGACTCCTGATAAGGTTATTGCCTTTGGGAGGAAAAGATTTCTTCTACCCACTTAGATTTATAGTCAGGAGCCTGCAAATTAACTGACAGTAGCTTAAGAGGAGAAAAGACAAGGTTTATTTATATTCACCCGAGGGAGTACTTAATAATGAGTAACTTGCTGAATAGCTAGAAGTAAAGATTTATATACCAACTTGACAAAAAGAGAGGCTGTTTAGGGCTTCAGTGGGAAAGAAAACCTGAAAGGTTTTATTGAACTTTTCCATGCTAAGGGACAGCTGAAACTGTGGACTTCCTAGTGCTAAGGCTCATTCTTTCCTCAATTTTGAAACTCCCTTGGGGAGAAGGGGGTTGTCAATGGCAGCTGTATTTTCTGGACACTCTGCTTAAGTTTTGAAAGTGTTTCTTGCTGTTGCTGTTGATCAGATGTTTTCAGTTTAAAGTAAATATCATACCACTGTGGTGGGCTAATAATCCCTTTACCACTGTTTGCCTCTAACTCTGTCCTCTCATATGTTAGAGGCCCTAGACTGCCACTTCTGGGGTTAAGGACAAAGATCGCACACATACGTCATCCTTGGTGTTATATTGTCTGTAACTTACTCAAATTGCTCAATCTAGACAGTAGTTTGTGTGTGTGTGTGTGTGTGTATTTTTAGTCTGCTTTCTGAGTGGCTAGTTAACACCCTATTGAGAAAGTTTATTCCTCTGTTCTTTTTTTCCCCCATAGTTTTAGTTTATTTATTTATATATTTTTTGCTGCTCTGGGTCTTCGTTGCTATGTGTGGACTTTCCCTAGTTGCATTGAGCAGGGGTACTCTCTGGTTTTGGTGCTTGGGCTTCTTCTTGCAATGGCTTCTCTTGTAGGGGAGGATGGGTTCTAGGGTGCAGACTTCAGTAGCTGCGGCTCGAGAGCTCTACATCCAGGCACAGTAGTTGTGACACACAGGCCCAGTTGCCCTGCAGTATGTGAAAGCTTCCTGACCAGGAATCAAACTCTTGTCCCTTGCATTGGCAAGTGGATTTTTAACCACTAGACCACCAAGGAAGTCCTGTATTCCTACATTTTTCACCTGTCCCGTTCTTCCAACTGCTCCAATTATGTCATGTCTAATTATATTAAAGGCTTTTAAAATCAGCATGAAAGTAATTGGGAGTAATTTTTCATTGCTTGCAATGAGTAATATTCAAGATATGCCAAGGAACTTCTGCCCTTGTATGAACAAGGAGTAAGAATCTGGTGAATCCAGTCTTCTATACCTGCCCGAGGGACATGTCGTTTCCCTGAGAACCAGACCCTGCCCCACTCTGGGGGAAAGGCTGCTGAAGGGATTTTCATTCACTCTGTGACCTTGGCGATGACTAGTCTGTAAGCCAGCCAGTAAGAGTTTCTGCTTTTTCCACTCTGTCACTTTTTCCATAGCCATACTAATTCTGGGCTCCCCGGGGAGGAGGAATCCTCTCCAGCCTCCAGCCTTTCACTTAATATGTCCTGAGATCTGGGCTCTACTGGGTCAGGAAGCAGGGAGAGGATGAGAGTGTCAGATAATTAGGGGCCGCTGATCACTGCCTGCACCCCACATTGCTTTTCTAGCTGTCTCAAAATGAAATAACCCCCGGTACAAGGTGAGTCCTCTTTTTCCCCTTTGAGAAGTTTCCTCAAAAAAAAATTTTTTTTAATGGCTTACTTGAATATACAAACTTTGAAAGGACTAGAAAAAATATTTTAATATTTATTTTGTTACTTTGTTACACCTATCTCAAAATCTCAAGTTACACCTATCTCAAAATCTCAATTCTATTAGTTTAGAATATCATTTTTCCCACTTTTACATTTCATAAAACACTTTTCTTTTGGATCTGATTTATTCAATAACTTAACAAATACCTGCATGTTCATTATGTGCCCAACCACATTTATTTACTCTTCTTACAAGCTTTTTTTTATCACTAGTATTATTGTCTTTACTAAAGGCACTTTGGGGTCATCTGACGGTTTTCCAGAGCACAGCATCTTCACCTGTTTGTGCGACATACTGAACATACTATGCTGTTCGTATGACAGCGCTTTTGGAATCTGTGAGTAATGCTGTCACGGGAACTTTTATAAGGTGCAGACTGATGGAGGTTTAGCTTTAAGCCATTCAGATTCACCTCTCCTCCTTTCATGAAATCTGACTTGTAACCTTTATGAAGGAGAGACTTGGGAGCTCAAGTGTCAGTGAGTCCATCTTTCCTGAGGGTTAACTTGGTGTGTACACACACACACACACACACAGTCCTTGCTGGTCATTTGGGCATACATGGCATTAATGAATCTTTATAGCTAGGAGGGATCAAGGAAAACATATGGTAGTAGATACCTACTTCTTTTAGTATTTTAGTATGAGTGGAAAATGGCTTTATTATTTTTATAAACATAATACAAGCTTGTTGAAAAAATGTCAGTGTAGAACAGTGCAAAGAATAAAGCATTAACAAACAGCCCAAGATAACGACCTTAACATTTTGTTGACTATCCTTTCAAGTATCTCTTTAGGTGCACACACACACACACACACATGTATTTTATATAAAAGATATCATTTTATACTTGCTATTTTATGATATAATGCTTTCTACTCAGTAATATTTTATGAGCATTTTAAATATCGGTATAGTTATACATCATTGTTTTTAATGGATGCTCTTCTGTGTATAGTATAGTTTATCTCTCACTCTCAAATCAATGGATTTTGGAGTTGTTTCCAGTTTTATTTATTATCAACAATTCTGTGATAAACATCTCTGGATTCTGAGTCACAGTTTTAAAGATAAAGGCCTTCTCTAATCTTATCCAAGTCTATCAAGGAATTTTCCCATTTTTTCCTAGTAGTTTTATTTTAAAAAATTATTTTTGCTATTTTGGTAAAATATGCATAACATAAAATTCACCATTTTAAGAATTTTTCAGAGTAGTTTAGTCAGTGGCATTATCTTCACGTTGTTGTTTTGCCATTATCACTATCCATCCACAGGACTTTTTTCATTTTGTCAAACTAAAGCTCTGTTCCCACTGAGAAACATTTAATATCTCACCATTACCACCCCAGTCATCCCCTGGCAACCACTATTTTACTTTCTACATTCAGATTCATCTGTCTTTCCTTTTTTGTGAAGGCTGAGGTTTAATCTGCCGGAAAGGAGAGGCTTGAGAATTTGCTTTATAAAGTGACTACTTTAGGTACCGTATATAAGTAGAATCACATGGTATTTGTCCTTTTGTGACTGGCTTAGCTCTCTTTGTATAGTATTTTTAAGGTTTATCCATGTCATAATAGTGTCAGAATTTTTTCTTCTAGTATTTTAAAAAACTTAAAACAGAGCAAAATTGAAAGAATTTTATAGCAAACACTCCTATACCCACCACCTAGATACTACCATTTACATTTACTGTACTTGCTTTATCATGTATCTATTTATCTATCCCTCTATTCATCCCTTCATTTATCTTACTTTTGCATTTAAAATTATTTTGCAGATATAAGTACACTCTTTCTTAAGTAAATCCACATGCATACCACAAACTAGAGTTTGATATTTGTTGACCCTTTTTTGTTTTGATGTAAAATCTATATATGACAAAGTATGAAAATATTAAGGATGTAACCTAAACCTCTAGCAAGGTAGAAAACAATAGCATCATCCCAGAAAGTCCCCTCATGCCCCTTCACAATCTCCACCCTGTTCCCACCCACAGATTCACCCTTCTGACTCACTGTTCTGATTTTTCACCATTCTGCATTCATTTTTATGTCTTCTAGAATGTTCTATAAGTGGAATATCATACAGCACAAATTATTTTCTGTAAACCTTATATCATTCCACATGTTTTTGAGATTCATCTCTGTTGGTTGTATCAAAAATTCATTTCTTTTTAAAAATTTAATTTAATTAACTGTTTTTTGTTTTTTTTTTTTACTGCACTGGGTCTTTGGTGCTGCTCACGGGCTTTCTCTAGTTGTGGTGAGCCAGGACTGCTCTTCGCTGTGGTGCACAGGTTCCTCACTGTGGTGGCTCCTCTTGCTGCGGAGCAGTAGCTCTAGAGTGCAGGTTCAGCAATTGTGGTGCACGGGCTTAGTTGCTCCATGATCTGAGAGATCTTCCCAGACCAGGGATTGAACCTGTGTCCCCTGCATTGGCAGGTGGATTCTTAACCACTGGATCACCAGGGAAGTCCCAACAATTCACTTCTTTAGCTGAGTAATATTCCGTTGTATGACTATACTACAGTTATGATTTTGTGGTTTTATTTTGTTCCCATTTAATTACATTTGAAGTTTATTCTGGTGTACCATGTCAGGTAAAGATTTACCCTAATATTTTTCCAGGTGGCTCTCTGTTTATCTCAACAGTATTTATTAAAATGTCTATCATAATTCCATTGATTCGAGATGCTAACTTTATTATACACTGACTTCCTATATACATTTGAATCTTTCTGGATTGTCTATTCCATTTCATTATCTATGTATCAGTCAAGTTCCTGGAAGGAAATAGAATTCCACTCTGATGGTTCAAATGAAGGGAGTTTCATGGAAGTTTGGTCAAGGCTCAAGGAACCTGCTAGGGATGAGAAAGCACCCAGACTAGCGATGGTGGAAAACCATTGTGCTCCTATGCCTGAGGGAGAAAGGAGAGCAGAGAATCCTGCCAGATTTCTGTGTAGGAGGCATCAGAGCCACTGCCTGAAAAGCAGTGAGGGATCTGGAGGGAACCGTCTGACCTTCTCCTCTCACCCTCTGATCTCCAGCCAGGGCCTCCGCTTGGCTGAACCCACAGGAAGCTAGAGGGCAAACATCAATGGATACATGGAGAAAACAGCAGCGTGGCAGAGAAGGTGGGAGATGAAGTGTGGGTAATGGCCATTGGAGGAAAAGCAGCATAGTCCACCTGCTGTTCTGTGCCAGAACCACAGTGTTCTAATTATTGCGGCTTTGGGAAGATCCCTTGGAGAAGGGAAGAGCTACCTACTCCGGTATGCTGGCCTGGAGAATTCAATGGACTGTATGGTCCAAGGGGTCACAAAGAGTCAGACACGACTGAGTGCCTTTCGCTTTAGTAATAGTAGGGCCTGCTCATTGCTTTCCTTCCTCAGAGATTTTCTGGCTGTTTTATTTTCCATATGAATATTAGAATCAATTTGCCTAGTTAAGAATGAATTAGAGATAAAACTCAATTTGTTGATATTTTTGTTTGGATTAAGAGATTTATCTGTTAACCTAGGAGGAAACTAACATCTCAATGTTGCTGAATTGTCCTTTTTATGAACATGTCTTTACATTTATTCAAGGAATGAGCAAGACTTTTCTCTTTAAATCAACAGATATGAATAATCAATAAATTTCCTAATATTGAACAATTTCTGCCCTTCATAGAATCAACTTTACTTGGAAATAACATATTGTTATTTTAATGTGCTACTGTGTTCTGTTGGTTAATATTGTATTTAGGATTTTTGCATTGGTATTCTTAAGTGACATTTGTCTTTAGTTTTTAATATATGTGAAATATTTATTAGATTTTGATATCAGTGTAATACTTTTTATAAAAATAACTTAGGTTTCTCTTTCTTTCTAAACTCTGCATGTGTGGTAGATCACTTCAGTGGTGTCTGACTCTTTGCAGCTCTGAGCTACAGCTCACCAGGCTCCTCTGTCCATGGAATTCTCCAAACAAGAATACTGGAATGGGTTGCCATAGCCTCTTCCAGGGGAATCTTCTCAACTCAGGGACTGAACCCGCATTTCCTATGTCTCCTGCATTGACAGGCAGGTTCTTTACCACTAGGGCCATCTGGAAAGCTCCCCACACCCCCACCCCCGAGACGAGTTCAAGTAACACTGAAATTACCTGCTGTTTGGAAGTTTGTATAGTTCCGCTGGACACTATGGACCTGGTGCTTTTTTGAGGGGCAGTTTTTTCGATAACTTCTTTTCTTTCTCTCCAGCAACTGGACCAGTTAGATTTTTGGTTTCTTCTGTGACATCTTCAGGCAAATCATATTTTCCTACAAATTTCTATTCCATTCAGATTTTCAAGATGTATTTATTTAGGGCTGAGTAGTCTTTTATGCCTCTTTGAATTTTATTTATAAGAAGGGTGGGCTCAGAACTCTCTACCAATTAATGCACTGGGCACAATCTTTGTAGTCACTCCAAGTTTCCAGTTTCTAGATTCTGTGAAGTTGTCCATTTCTTTCCTCTGTATGTTTTTGCTTGCTCATCACCACCCCACAGCCTCATGGGGGTAGCCCTCTGATTCTATCATTCCCCAAAGTACCATCCACCCAGGATTGTGGGTGTAACTGTTTATAGAAGTCTTAGGGACAGAGGAGATGGCTAACATTGAGCTCAGCACAGCAAACTGCTTAATACCATACATTAAACTCTTCTTTGCACCATCTCTTGACATACCTCTTTTGCTTTGCTCTTTTCTCTTTCCTACCTAATATCTATCATCTTCCTACTCCTCAGAATTCATCTCACCTGTTATGGAGAGTTTTCTAGTTCTCTTAGTCTCATTTCTTCTTGTGTTGATATGCTGGAGCTTATTTTTCACAAGTAAATATAATAAAACCTAGCAATAATAGTGCCCTGGGATGATGAAATTCAGATATAACACAATGGACAATTTTCCTTCGCCTCTGCCCTGCTGGATTTTAAATTCCCGTCACTTGTAGGGATGAGAGAGTATGGTGAAGTATGGAAGTGACTCCTCTCTGATCACGTGGAACTTCCTCAGTTTAATGTAAAGTGCTCCTGACTCCCTGTCTGAGCCAAGAAATGTCCTCTGTCTTAGGACACTGTCTGTCTTCTAGGGGGAAGCAGGCACCAGCCTGCCTTACCAGGCTGGTCAGGCACAGAGCTTCAGCCCTGTGCGATCCTGGCTTTTCCCTTCTTGTCCCCACCTGTGCAGGGTTTTAACTGGAGCTGTGTTTCCCTGCCTCCCCATCTTAGCCAGGAAAACTGTGCAGCTTCAAGGAGCATCCCCACAGTCCCACACGCATGGGCATTATACAGTAACTGGAAACCCTTCTGAAAAATACTGCTTTTCATTAACCTTGCAATAATGCACCTTAAGCATTTCATGTAATTGGATTCTCTGGATTCCCTTTTTTTTTGCATATGGAGGGGTTTTATTATAAACATCAATATGTTTTGCTGAACAGGAGGAAATCTGCAGCCAGCTTAGAATAGCAGTGTTTTCTTCATCATATTTCTGAACCTCCACCAAAAATAGAGGTCCTCAGTGGCATCTGGGAGAATTTTATGTTCATTTCCTTGCTGTTCTTTCTACAAGTTGTACCTGAGTGTAGAATACTTGAAGATTTTATTTATTTTCTCCTCCCAACCTAGGAGCTCCTAGGAAAGACTTCCTTTTCTTCTCTTTGGTTTTTAAATCTCAGTTCCTGACCCTGGGTCTGGTTCATGGTTAGAGCTCAGGAAGTGTGGAGGAAAAGTCCATAGGTGAGACCAGGGACTAAATCTCAGGGTGTTGCTGTGATAGCAGCCTGATGGTGCAGACGAAAGACAGTGGGTGATGATTTCACTTCCAGTTGCTTTTTGGCCTCTGTGGCATAAGACACGCAGCTTCTCTGGAAATCTCTTTCTTTTCTGTAAAATGAAGATAATCATACCTGTAACATCTAGCTTATAGGATTGTTGAGTTTACCAAAGAATATAAGGGGGGTGAAAGGCACTTTAAAAAGTATTCTGCATTCCATAAGCATGATGACTCATTGATCTAATGCATGGGGAATGGGTGTGCATCTCATGGGTACACAGCTATACCAATATGCTTCTGAGTTCCATCCCTTCTTTATAATGAAATAGGTATCCTGAAAACCTCTTCTTATAAATTCCTAGAATAATTAATAAACACATCTTTTTAAATGCAGAGCTGAGAGTTTGCAGGAAATTCAGGGAACTTCTTGGAGGCCAAAGAAGTGAGATGGGGCTGCAGATCTCAGTAACCAGGGTTTAACCTCTCTGGGGGACAGGAGATAGGGGCTCAGACCTGAGTTAACTAGAGGACTGGAACTGAAACACTTACATAAAGTTAAGGCCCTTGTGGGAATGTGCTAAAAGACCAACAATAAGAAAAAAATAATGGTATGCTATTTATTTAATTTTAGGTGTGAGTGGAGAAAAGGAAAAGCCCCCTTTTAGCCTTTATCTCTGCAGGTTTGCTGTTACTTGTGTTTGAGTTCTTGATTCACATTCCCTGTATGCTCTGGGGTATTGTAAAATATACCCAATATATATAACATACAAATATATATATTTGTATAATATACAATAACTTACAAAATAAAGTAGATTTGGGTGGGTAGTTCCTGGGTTCTATGCAAAGAAAATCTGATACATGCCAGAGAGATGTATCCTCAACCCAAGTCCCACAGGGCTCCCAGAGTCTTGCTGAAATAAATACTCCATCAAAAAATTGTAAGCACAAACTTAGAAAGAAGCCACCTTCAGCAGAGGTGAATTTTATTTTTTCTTTTAAATTATTATATATTTATTTATGGCTGTACTGGGTCTTCGGAGAAGGCAATGGCAACCCACTCCAGTACTCTTGCCTGGAAAATCCCTTAGCAGGAGCAGCAGCAGCACTGGGTCTTAATAGCTGCAGATGGGCTTTCTCCAGTTAGGGCAGGTGCAGTGCACAGGCTTCTTATTGTGGTGGCTTCTCTTATTGTGGTGCACGGTTTTAGTTGCTCCCTGGCAGGTGGGATCTTCCCAGATCAGGGATTGGACCTGTGTCCTGTGTATTGGCAGGTGGATTCTTAACCATTGGACCAGCAGGGAAGTACCAGCTGAAGTATTTTAAATGAGAGAAGCAAGATGCTTACATAGCATGATCTCATTTTTAAGAGAACAAACCCTTTCATCTCTCATAGACACATACTCATATATACCCCTCTCTGTAAAGTTTGCATATGATTGCTGCTGCTGCTAAGTCGCTTCATTCGTGTCCGACTCTGTGCAATCCCATAGACGGCAGCCACCAGGCTCCCCCGTCCCTGGGATTCTCCAGGCAAGAACACTGGAGTGGGTTGCCGTTTCCTTCTCTAATGCGTGAAAGTGAAAAGTGAAAGTGAAGTCGCTCAGTCGTGTCTGACTCTTAGCGACCCCATGGCCTGCAGCCTACCAGGCTTCTCCATCCATGGGATTCTCCAGGCAAGAGTACTGGAGTGGGGTGCCATATATAGTACAAGTTGTGCATCAGTTGTTAACACAGGTGATATGGAGGGAGCCTGTATCAGTAAGAGGGGCAAAGGGACAAGCAGAAATGAAGAAGTTTATACCATTCTGGCTCCTTCCTTCTGCCCAGTCCCTCTATATCACCCTGTGCAGGGTTTATACTGGAAGCGGGTGTCTCCCTGCTTCTCTGTTTCAGTCAAGTAAAACCAAACAGCTCCAGGAAGCACCTCTACCCCCTTATAATTGGAGTGTGTGTGCTCAGTTGTGTCCAGCTCTTCGTGACTTCATGGACTATAGCCCACCAGGCTCCTCTGTCCATGGCATTCTTCAGGCAAGAATACTGGAGTGGGCTGCCATTTCCTCTTGCAGGGATCCTCCTGACCCAGGGATTGAACCCATGTCTCCTGTGTCTCCTGTATTGGCAGGCAGATTCTTTACCACTGAGCCACCTGGGAAGCCCTGTATATGGAGCACATCGGCACAAAGAATATGTGGAGTTATCAATGCCAGTGGACAAGTAAATAACAACTACTGAAAATTTAAACTCTAGTTAGATGCCGTAATGAGCAGCCTCCATTTATTCATGCTATGTGGCAGGCACTTTCCAAATGCTTTACCTGTATAACAATTCTATGAGGTATGGACCACCACTGTGATTCCCATCTTATCCACGAGAAAAGGGAAGCATAGAGAAGCAAGAGAACTTGTTAAAGGTCTCAGGTCCATTTTCCTAGCTGGAGGAGACAGGATCCAGACCCAGCCATTCACTCTCCAGCCATTCACTCTCCAGCCCAGCTGCTTAGTCACTGGGCTAATACAAATGTGTGTATATGGAAGATTTGATGGACTAGCGACAATTTTTGTGTTGGGGGTGGTAGTATGAGTAAGGTTTGGATTATTACTGTAATTTCATTTTCCCTTAAACTTGTTACCCTTAAAATTAAAAAAAAAAGGAAAAAAGGGCATTTGTCCTTTTGTAGCCCTATCCCTCACCCCCAGTACCTAACACTGTGACTGGTACTAAATAAGAATGTTATTGCATGGATTGATGAATCTGTCAGCATAAAATGTGATTTAGAGGGCTCTCTGTCAAAGTGTAGGGGTATAAAAAGTGTTTATTGAATGGAGTCAGACTGAATCATGGAGGGCTTTCACGCTGATTGCAAATTGAATCAACGGTCAACCGAGAGAAGCAAACTGAGCCAATATTTCTGCATATTTAGAGAGGACAAGAGTGTAATTGTTGAAACCTTTATGTTTCCATGCCTCTGCTGCTGCTGCTAAGTCACTTCAGTCATGTCTGACTCTGTGCGACCCCAAAGATGGCAGCCCACCAGGATCCTCTGGGATCCCAGAATCCCTGGGATTCTCCAGGCAAGAATACTGGAGTGGGTTGCCATTTCCTTCTCCAATGCATAAAAGTGAAAAGTGGAAGTAAAGTCACTCAGTAATGTCTGACTTTTCACCACCCCGTGGACTGTAGCCCACCAGGTTCCTCCGTCCATGGGATTTTCCAGGTAAGAGTACTGGAGTGGATTGCCATTTCCTTCTCCATTCCATGCCTCAAGTCACCTTTAATGATTAGTTATGAGTGATTTTAGGACTAGTTTATATTTGTAATATGGCTTCTTCTTTTGGAGGGTCAATACACCTCTGGAAACCAATATTGATTAATTCAAAAGAGGGAAAGTGGTGAGGCAAGAGATTTAAGTGCCATAGTTTAGAACTCAGAAAAGAGCAAAGGAACATCAGAAATTTTGGGAAATGAAAGTGTATAGTGGAGAGAGGTGAGACTAAATGATTTTGCAAAATCCAGCTGTTCAGAAAACATGGGATCCAGGTGTTTCCCCACATCTTGGAGTTTAAAAGATGTCAGTTTAGTAATTTTGTTGCCTTATATAAAGCATTCATGCTCAGTGAACTCTTTCCATGGTAAACTGAAAGGCTTTCAGAAGTTCGTGTGGTGACCGTGGAGTCAGAATAGAAGTAACTGATGATCTTAAAGCCAGGCGTCATGAAGCTGGGAAGGTCCTGGGTTTCTACCTCCTATTCAAGTTTGTCTGCCAGCCACAGGGATAGGGCAGGGCAGGGCACATGCCCACACATTCTTGCCCTTACTGGGGCTCACTGCAACTCCCTCTCTAGCACGTTCTTTTGTCAGACAAGGCCCGACGTGATTAACTTTCTTTATACTCTTATCCTGATGACTCACCTTGGCACCTGGAGAGTTCAGAAATAACTGCTAACATTTTTGAACCCAAGTGCCATGTTCACATTGTATAAATCCTGATTCTCTCCATTTTGAATTTACAACAACAGAGGCTCAGAGAGGGTGAGTGTGGAAGGCAGTAGAGAGTGGTGTCAGGAGTTAGGAGTGTGGAGTCAGGCAGATGTGGGTCTCATTTTAGGCAAATGACGTATCCATTTAGTGCCTTGGCTTCCTGAGTTATTAAACAGAGATGATAATATCTTTACTGCGTGACAGACATAAGGATAAATAGATAATAAGCATCGAAGTGCTTAGTGGACTGCCTGATACCTAGTAAATCCTTAATAAGTGAGAGGTACTATTACTATTATTATTATTTAATAGTATGTGCTCAAAGTCACATGCCAGCAAAGAGCTACAGTCAGAATTTGAAAGCAGGGCCAATTCAAGCTAAAGCCCATATTGTGCCACACCCTGTTGAAATGCTACAGGATCTCCCCACAAAGGCTAGTCACCTCTCTCAGAAGTGAGAAGCTCCCCTTATCTGCTCAGCTCAGAAGCCTGAGGCGGGCTCTACATCTTCCTCCTTTAGGCTGGTAACCTGAGGGGGAGTACAGAAAGTGGGGCTTATGCACAGCAGAGGAATCCAAGGCAACCTGTAGGGGGCCATGTGAAAACACTAGAATTTTTACTTCTGTTTCCTCATCTGATTTACATTTCTGTGAGTTCTATAGTTATATTACAACAGCAGAACACACCCACAGTTTAGAAATAAATGTATTGGGAGTACATATAAAAATGTTTTTGCTGGTTTGCATATACAGTCAAGACACTTGGGTGGTCTTTTGGTGGTGCAGTGGTTGAGAGTCTGCCTTGCAAGGCGGGGACATGGGTTTGATCCCTGGTCTGGGAAGATCCCACATGCCTCGGAGCAACTAATCCTGTGCTCCACAAGTGCTGAGCCAGCACTCTAGAACCCACTCGCTGCAACTACTGAAGCCTGAGTGTCTAGAGTCTATGCTCCACCACAAGAGAAACCACTGCAGTGAGAAGCCTGTACACTGCAGCTAGACAGTAGCCCTTGCTTGCTGCCACTAGAGAAAGACCACCTGGTGCAGTGAAGACCCACCACAGCCAATAAATAAATAAATGAATCTTAAAAGACACCACTTTGGAGGTCACTAGTGTAGGTAATGGTGTGTCAGTTAGGTCTAGTCCATGGCAATTTGCCAAGGGTAAGCAAAATGGAAGCTGATGCCAGCTGGGAGCTTGGATGGAAAATGGATGCATTTTACTCAAGAACTGCTTAGGCAAAGTGAAGGTGGATTCTCAGAGTCATGGTGAAGAGCACAGGTCATCTGGATGACTTTGGCTTGGAAGGTTTGTGTGACAGTGGGAGCTTGCTCAGCAGTGCCCATAGAAGGTATGTGGAAGGGGACTTTCTATATTAGGGCCCTATAAATACAAGCACTATTTAAAATATGTTCATGAGCTCAGTCTTAACATTTGTGATTTCATTTCTACTGTCTAGCTTGAGTATTTTTCAACTTCACCTGGAGCTATTCTGGGACAAAACTATAAATCATCAGAGCAGGGAAGAGCCTTGAATGTCTTTCTTGTTTAGCTTTTCCCAGCACCACTAACTCCATGAGAAAAGTTTTCATGGCCAAATGCACGTGAGAACTGCTGGGAAGACAAAGTCAAACTGATTTCCTCACTGCTGGACTTTTTTTTTTCAAGTTTTTTTTTTTTTTAATGTGGACCATTTTTAAAATTTTTGTTGAATTTGTTGCAATATTTGTCCTGTTTTATGTTTTTTGACTGAGAGGCATGTGGGATCTCAGCTCCCTAACCAGGGATTGAACTGGCATGCCCTAGATTGGAAGGCAAAATCTTAATCACTGGACCACCAGAGAAGTCCCTATTGGTTTGTTCTGGAAACGTGCATTTTGCTTTTAAGAGCAGAATCTAGCTTGAAGATTTCTCAGAATTCTCCACTCTCTTTTTTGTTATTTTGCATAGAGCATCTTTCCCTGGGATACAGTTAGGAAAAGTGGATGAGGAAATTCAGAGTTAGAGAAGGAGACTGATTTGTTAAAATCATGTCTTGAGTAAGAAGCAGATTTGGGATTAGAACTCAGGCGTTGCTTCATTCTCCGTTCATGCAATTACAAAATCATTCTCTGTGACAGACACCTCTGTGCCAGGTACCGTGTTATAAACCTGAACAAGAGAGAGTCTTTTTCTGTGGAGAGCTCACACTCTTGTTGGGGAGACAATTATAATATGCTGTGAATTTAGAGATATACACAGGATGCTATGTCCTCAGAGAGGGGAACATTCTACATCAATGAATTTATTTTTTATTTTTATTATTTGGCTGCACTGCACAGGTTGTTGCATTTTAGTCACCTGACCAGGCATTGAACCTGGGCCCTTGGCTGTGAAAGCACAGGATCTTAACCATTAACCCACTGGGGAATTTCCTCAATGAGTTTATTTTAAGCATATAAGGTCTCCCTGCTGCTGCTAAGTCACTTCAGTCGTGTCCGACTCTGTGTGACCCCATAGACAGCAGCCCATCAGGCTCCCCCGTCCCTGGGATTCTCCAGGAAAGAACACTGGAGTGGGTTGCCATTTCCTTCTCCAATGCAGGAAAGGGAAAAGTGAAAGTGAAGATGTTCAGTCGTGTCCAACTCTTAGCGACCCCATGGACTGCAGCCTACCAGGCTCCTCCATCCATGGGATTGTCCAGGCAAGAGTCTCTCTCTCTCTATATATATAATTTCCCTTCCTGATTTGCCGGTAGGGATTTAAGTCCATCCTGACTGGCCTCTGTGCCCTTGTTCACCTCCTCTACAACCATCTTTCACACTCACTTGGCACCTGAGCAGATGGAATCACAAATATCCCCATACATCCCACCCTTTTCATTCTCTGCGCCTCTGCTCCTGTCTTTGCCTGTGGTTCCTTGATGCTTCATCTTTCTAGGCAGCTTCGATTCTCTCTGTAAACTCAACTGAAGAGTCACCTTTTCTAAGAAGATGTCCCTGATTTTTCATAGCACATTTACTCTCACAGTGGGGCTTCCCTGGTGGCTCTGATGGTAAAGAATCCGCTTGCAGTGTGGGAGGCCTGAGTTCAATCCCTGGTTTTGGAAGATCCCCTGGAGAATGGAATGGCTACCCACTCCAGTATTCTGAATCCAGAATTCCATGGGCATAGGAGCCTGGTGGGCTACAGTCCATGGGGTTGCAGAGAGTCAGACACGACTGAGCAACCAGCACTCTCATAGTGTGCTCCGTCCTATGTTGCTCAATTGCTGTTCTTATGACGTGGCGAGGTGATGTGTTTCACATGTCTTTTCCTTCTTGGTGCCTGTTTCTCCCCATTCTTGTATTATTGGCATCTAGTATAGTTTAGAATAGAAAGTCATGCCTTTGAATTGTGCTGTTAGAGAAGACTCTTGAGAGTCCCTTGAACTGCAAGGATATCAAATCAGTCCATCCTAAAGGAAATCAGTCCTGAATATTCATTAGAAAGACTGCTGCTGAAGCTGAAACTCCAATACTTTGGCCACCTGATGTCAAGAGTTGACTTATTGGAGAAGACCCTGATGCTGGGAAAGACTGAAGGCAAAAGGGGAAGCAGGTGGCAGAGGATGAGATGGTTGGATGATTCATGTCCATGGTTAAATGGACATGAATTTGAGCAAACTCCAGGGGATAGTGGAGAACTGGGGAGCCTAGCATGCTGCAGCCCCTGGGGTTGCAAAGAGTCAGACATGACTTAGCAACTGAACAACAACAGTATACTGGCACATAGTATACATTCAAATATTTGTTGAAGAAATGAATAGTTACAGCTCAGTTGATCGCCTTTGCCTTGGAGCAGCCCATCAAATAGTTGGAGATCCCTATCATGCCTGTTCTGCAGTCTTCATTTTTTAGCCCTTTTAACAGTTTCCTCTGTGAAGTTCTTTCCAGATAATCCCTTACTATTTGAAGAAATGTTTAACCAGAGAGTCATTTCATAGTTTTCTACAACCTTTCCATCACTACCAGACCATGCACCTTAATTACTAACCCCTAGGGTTCCCAGTGGAGGGTCAGACAACTCAGAAACTTTTTGTATACTTGTGTGTGTGAGTGCCAAGTCGCTTCAGTCGTGTCTGACTTTTTGCGACCCTATAGACTGTAGCCTGCCAGGCTTCTCTGTCCACGGAATTCTCTAGGCAAGAATACCCGAGTGAGTTTCCATGCCTTCCTCCAGGGGGTCTTCCCAACCCCAGGGATCAAAGTTGTGTCTCCTGGGGCTTTTGCATTGCAGGCAGATTCTTTACTGCTAAGCCATAGGGGAAGCCCATTTTGTATACTTATTTCTCAACAACGAAATTTTCCACAAACAGCCTTGTACAATAACAGCTCTATATGATGTCATTTCTATGTCATTAGTGACCTGCATTTTTTCCTATCCTTCTTAAGCAAAAGGTAACAGGTATATATTTATTATAAATATTGAACTGTTTGTGATGTAGGGAAAATATCTCATAAAATGTGGTTAGGGGAAGACATAAAAAGGGGTGTTAAGATTTCTTGGCAACAAGAAGAGAAAGTATATGATTTGAGTGTTGCCACAAATTTTGGCCTAATACTTGGCTGGAATTCTGAAGAGATTTCCAAATTCATATGGTTATATTTTTAAATTATTTGAATGCCAGGTCTGTGATTTTTAAAAATGCTGTTTCAGGCTTCTAGTGGCTGAAGCAAGCATGTTTTCTGGAATTATTCAGGAGATAATTACTGAATAGGATGGCTGATCCATCCTAGGAAACTGGCCTTAATTTATAATTGAAATAAAGGCCAATATTTTCATTTTATGTCATAGATTTGTAAATTAAACAATGAAAACAATTAAATGATAGACCACAGAATATTCTTTAGATCTATAGAGCCTCAAACATAGTAGATACATCAGAAGGAGAAGAAATCTGTAAAATATTTTAGATACTTCTACATGTTTATTGAGATTTGCTCTTTCTGCTGAGTCAATTTCAGTAAATTGAATCTTTTGGGGAATTTGTTCACTTCAACTAACTTGCCTAATTTGTTGCCATAAAGTTATTTATAGTAGTTTTTATAATTATTTTTACATGTGTAAGGACACACTGAGGGATATTTGGGTAGTGAGATGTGAACATTGTCCTAAGACCCAGTGGTGAGAGGCTTTTGAAAGGGGTGCTCAGGTATTAGGAAAGGCACAGGAATTACTGAAGGGAAGAGTGGCAATCTCTTATGTGCTTTAAGATTAAGGAATGATTTGGTTATTATACTATTATTCTGAGTGACTGAACAATAGCAACAAAGCTATTATTCTAAGGATTCAGTCATGAAAGTGAAAGTGTTAGTTGCTCAGTCGTGTCTGACTATTGACGACCCCATGTACTATAGCCCACCAGGCTCCTCTGTCCATGAGGATTCTCCAGGCAAGAATACTGGAGTGGGTTGCCATGCTCCCCTCCAGGGGATCTTCCCAACTCAGAGATCAAACCCAGATCTTCTGCATTGCAGATGGATTCTTTACCAGCTGAGCCATCAGGGAAGCCCCCTTTCAATCATGCATATACATAAATATGGAGTTAATATAATTTTTAATACAATTTATTTATGAGAGTGAAAAATTAGAAGCATCTAAGTTCTATTTCCAAGAATATGGTGGATCAGGTTAATTCAACCAAACTTTCCCCTTAAAACAACTAAAGAAAAAAATACTCGTCACAAAAATAATGATGTGGCTAGGACTTCAAGACAAGAGTCAAGGAGAAATGGGCCCAACTCTAGGGAGCTGACTGGGGTCTTCCTAGAAAGCCTGCTCTCAGAGACCAGCAATGGTGTCTCTGGACACCTCCAAGGTCAGGAATGGAGGTGGATGGGGAGAAAAAAGTGTGTAAGTTGGACTTCAAGGGGAAAGCTTTCATTTCTTTCTTTTAATTCATACAAGGTAAAGCCATTGTGGACTCTTCTCAGCTTCATTTTCTTCTGATTGGTTGGTCTTTCTGCTTGCCCACCTCTTACTTCCCACTGAGGGGAAAAATGGAGATGGGAGAAAGAAGGAACAGTTATTGGCTACCTACTAAACATCAGGCACTATGCTAGTGTTTTACAAATGTGATCTTGTTTAATCCTTGTAAACATGCTTTAAGAAAGGTGTGATCGCCTCCATTTTACAGATTAGAAACCTAATGCCCAGAGAGAACTGACTGTTCAAGGTTATTCAGCCTGGTTTAAGGATGGCAAATATATGGGAGAGTTAGGACGTGAATGTAGGCTGTCTGACTTAGGGGCTCATGCTCAGTACTGGTGCTCACCACTACTGAGCCTGTGTGGGAACTACTGAGCCTGCACACCTGTGCTCTGCAGCGGGCAAGACCCTGCAATGAAAAGCCTGTGCACCACAGCTAGAGAGTAGTCCCCACTCTCCGCAACTGGAGAAAAGCCCATGCAGCAGTGAAGACCCAGCACAGTCAAAAGTAATAAATAAAATTAGAAACATTTATATAAATATATATATAAAGAGCCAAATGCAAGCTAAGGGCATAGATAGAAGTATAAATGGATCTTTCACTCCTTTAAGGGATTGCAGACCTTTTTTCCACATTGAAATCTATTTTTTAACAATGAGGGCTCAGAGAGAAGTTACTTATACAAAGTCATAAAGCTAGTAAATGGTGGTGCCAGAACAATGTTTCTTTACTTTCAATATCATGCTTTTTTCCACCCTAACTTAGAGTAAAATGTGATTGGATTAATTGAGGCTTTACTCTGAAGCTATGACATCCGTGTTAGGAATTATTACTGACATTTATTAGGTTTCCTTTTGTGCTGAATGAAATAATATTGGAGAAAAAGGAAAACAGAACTCACAGAGTAAGAGACAAGAGATGGCTCTAAAAGTGTGCTTCCCTGCTCTTTTCTAGGAGAGGGTTTATGCCACATGAAAGAGAGGTGAGTATGCAGATCACCTAGTGGGCCTACATCAGCCTGAGATTCACACATGCCATGCAATCCCATCATTTTTAACTTCCATTGTTAGGAGAGAAGTCACCTGTTAATCTAATGGTTGTCTGACCACAGATAATCAGCTTTTTAATTTTTTTTGCTTTTTTAGATTTTTCTCTCTATATTTAATGATTTGTAGTTTGAATATAGTGTGTTTGGCATGGTATTTTTGTTGTTGTTTTCATTCTGCTTGGAGTTTTCTGGTCAACCTGGGGTCACGTTAAACTGATGTTTGACTTGGGAATTTCTTCCCCACAGGTAGTGTAGATTCCAGCTCTGAATCCATATGAGTAAAACCTTGTGATGAAGAAATCTTAGGGAGATTCCCGTCCCGCTTCTTTTTTTCATACTTTAGCCTGAGTCAGGGTCAAAACACTCAAGATCTCCACTGTCTACCCATAGTGTGGGAAAGGTTTATTTATTTGTTTATTTTTAAAATCTAGCTCATACCATTAAGGATGGTGCTTTTTTGGAGGTCCAGGTTTTTGGTGAGAACTCTAATTAGTATTCCACCCGTTTTTGGTTCCAGACTTTATTTCCTGTCCTGTTATGCTCACGAGGACCGTTAAAATCGGTCTCTAAGCCAATAGGGACTGACAGATTTCTCTAGAGAGCATGCTGATTTCAGTACTTGCTTATCTCTCTGGATTTATGGTTTCTCATTGTTCCTAACCTCTGAGCATTTCTTTCATTCTCACACCAGCCTAGACATGTAAATGAAGAGATGTTAAAAAAAGTTTTAGTAGCATTTTAGGTGTCTTATGCCAGGAGTCGACTTCCAAGTCTATCATATTGCTGAAGATGGAAGTCAGTCTATTCACTCAGCAGAAGAGTTTGGCTATTACATTTGAATGTTATCTTGATATCACTCTAGTGCAATAACCATATGAAACTCAGTCTATTGAAGGAGGCAGTTATACACAATAAATCGATGTGCAGGATATGTGGGTCATCTATACAGGGTAAATGGGGACACGAAGGCATGGGAAGTCTTCTGGCACATGCTGACTTGAGCTGTTTTTTTTTTGTTTGTTTTGTTTTTTTAGGACTGTTACTATGCTTTTTCTTGTACTTTATTTATTTATATGTTTATTTTGTTTTTGGTTGTGCTGGGTCTTCATTGCTGGCTCATGTGCCCTGCACTGGCAGGCAGATTCTTATCCACTCTACCACCAGGGGAGTCCCTGAGCTGGGCTTTGAAAGGAAAGGGTGGCGAGGTGAAGGAAAGGGTGGAGTGAGCTGAGTCAGTAAAGGCAGGGAAATGTGAAATAGCATCTTTCCGAGATCCCACAGTCAGAGCTACATGGTCACCTCAGTCTCTGAAATGGGTCCCAGTTTTTGTCAGTCCAGTCCCATATGCAAAAATCGTTGCCAAGACCACTGTCAAGAAGCTTTTCCCCTATGTTTTCCTTCAGGATTGTATGGTATCCCATCTTAGGTTTAAGTCTTTAATTCATTTCAAGTTAACTTTTGTGAGTGGTGTGAGATAAGGGTCCAATTTAATGTTTCTGCGTGTGGTTATCCAGTTTCCCTACACCATTTGTTGAAGAGACTAATTTTTTTTTTCCTCATTGAGTGTTCTTAGATCCCTTGTAAAATATTAGTTGACTGTATATGTGGGGTTTCCTCCTGTATTTCTTATTTCTCATGCCTGCTCCTATCTGGGGCTTATTTGACCTTCTGGGATTTAAGCCCTGCTGAGTTCTTGCTGGTTCTCCTGGGCAAAGTACTGCACGTGACTACAACCTAGCTCCCTCTCTCCACTCTCTGGAAGGCATTATGCCAGACACCCTTTGTAATCTTCTCTCATTTTCTTTTCTAAAATATTATATGAAGGAGATTCAGTGTGGATTTCAGTGGGCGGAAATAAAGTCCCAGGATGACCTTCCCATAAGTATGTGAGAGGGAGCACTGTTTTCTCTCTCAGTCATGGCTAAGTCTTTGCCACACCAGTGACTGTAGCCTGCCAGTCTCCTCTTCCATTTCCTACTCCAGAGGGTCTTCCTGACCGAGGGATCGAACCCAAGTCTCCTACATCTCCTTCATTGGCCTCTTAGGTCTCCTGCATTGGCAGGCAGGTTTTTTTTTTTTTTTTTTTACCACTAGCACCACATGGGAAGCCCATTCTCACCAGCAGATCCCAACCATATTTGCTTGTGGGGACCCTTGAAGGAGCAATAGGCAAGCCTAAGAAGGGGAGTGCCATGGAGCTATAAGCTCCCTGACCCATCACATTGGAAGTATTTCAGAAGCTGCCAGAAGGAAGGAAATTATAGCTCTAGTCTCTTTGGTATTTCAGAGAAGAGAAAAATATATACATGCTGATGGCTCCCAGTTATATGTGTATGATCTAGAATTTTTTATTTTTACAACTTTTTAAAGAAAAAGTTTATTTATTTGTTTTTGATTTTTGACCATAGCCTGCAGCATGTGGGGCCTTAGTTCCCTGACCAGGGATCAAACCCTCACCCCTTGCACTGGAAGGCAGAGTCTTAACCACTGGACTGCCAAGGAAGTCTTGATCTAGAACTCTTTCTGAACTATGTATCTATATATCCAACTGCTTACTTTGATATCTCTACTTAGAATTTTTAGAGGAACCTCGAAAGAACAGTATGTACAAAGATAAAATCATCTTCCCTCCCAGACTTGGCTTCTCCTCTGGGCCCCTGTCTTGGTGAATGCTACCCTGATTCACTCAGGTGCCTAAGCCAGGAGCTGAAACACCATTCTTGCCTTCTTCTCCCCAACAAATCTTGTAATATTCCATCTCTACTCATCTATTTCTGTCCCCTTTGTCACTTCCTCAGCTCGTTTCCTCACTGTCACTTATCCAGTTGGTGTTCCTGTCTCCTTGGTCTTGCTCTCTTCCAATCCATTTATCAGAATTAGCTGGAGTGACTACTCTAAACCCTTGGTACTCAGAGTGTGGTCCACCGACCAGCACCATTATTAGCATCACCCAAGAGCTCTCTAGAAATGTAGAATCCTAGGCCCCACCCCATATCTGCTGAATCAGAATTTGCATTTATAACTCCCCCCCCTCTCAGATAATACACAAGTACATCGGGACTTGAGAAGCATAGCTCTAAAATAAATATCTAATGACATCTCCGCTTTTTAAAAGCCCTTAAAGGCTTTCTACTGCCCTCAGGAAAATCTGCCCTTCTTAATTGAGTCCATAATGTCTTTTAAGATCCAGTCCCTGTGGACTTAGGTAGATTTGTCTCTTTCCTTGGTGCTGGTGACCTCTGAGCAGCAGTCACTGCCCTACTCTCAGTTCTCTGACAGGCTGAGCTCTGTGTCTTTACTCCAGGATTTGCATTGCTTTTCCCTCTGCTTGGAATTTTCTTTCTTAGAAATGTTTCTTTCCCCAAGGAAGCCTTTGTGACCTGCCATATCTGATTTTGGTTTCCCCTCTATGTGTTCCTATGGCACTCATGATTTTCCTTATCTTGGTAATTAATTCTTTATCAAATAATATTCTGATAATATCAAACTTTATCAAATAATGTTCATAAGTACCTGTTTGCTCCGTGCTAGGATGAAGCTTCTGAAAATACTCTCGATTCTAGATGCTATTGTCATATCCATTTCTCCCCTACCCACCCCGAAGATTTGAAGCTTAATGTGGCTGGAAACCACGTGGATTTATTCACTTGTGATCCTGAGAATTAGCATAACACCTGGAGCAAAGTGACGCTCAATAAAAACCTGTAAAATAGATGTGGAGTCCCAAGTATACTGATGATGAGTGTGGGATATTAAAGACCTATTTAGTGAATTAAGGTGGGGAGGTAGCAAACTTTTACTCCCTTTGATCTAAGTGTGCTCACACAGATCTATTCTCAGTCTTCTGGAGACTGGGTGATGGAGGCAATGGAAATGATTATTTCATTTTAAAGATGCAGAAACTGAGGTTCAGAGAGGTTAACGAATCTGCCAAAGGTTATACCAATTTTGAGTGCTGGAGCTGGGATTCCAACCCAAGAGTGGCTGACTCCAAACTGAGAACCTTTTCTAGAGCCAGAACCCGAGTGAAGGTTAGGTTGACCCTCCTGTCCTGAATGAATGAATGAGTGAACGAGTGCATACAGGCATCTGCCCATCATTCTGATAGTTATTTTAGTATATTAGCATTTCACACTCAAAAGGCCAACCATCTCTAACACAGAGCAGTCCTTCCTGGTCTTTTCCATGGACAGCAGACTCCCCCAAAGAAATTTTCCTTTGGCCTCTACTGTGTATGATCTGAAGCCTCTTTGCCTCTCCATAGAAAGCCAGATGTAGAAGAGATTTCATTAGAAGCCAGTTGGTTCCATCTATCTTTTCATCAAGGCCCAGAGACACAGAGTGACTTATCCAAGGTAACACAGCAAGCAAGTGGCAGAGCTGGGGTCCTGGGCCTTTGAGTAGTCAGCTCAGAGCTCTCTCCACTGGACTTTGCTACCTCGTATGCAGTAGGTATTCAGGAAATGCCTTCTGAGGGTCTTGTGATTGTTGCTGACTGCTGGGAGCCCTGGCAGGATATGGAATGACTCAGGCCTCTGTCAGCAGCAAGTCCCCTGTGATTTTTAGTAAGCAAAGAGAAGCTCGTGTCTCGAGCTATGATTATCTGTTCAAATTCCTGCAATTAGTGTCAAAGATAATAACTTGATTGTTATTATTAAATGTAAATGGGGATAGTCCTGAGATGCCCCAATGCAGCTGTCTGTTAATTTTGAACAATGACATCCACTGGCTGAGGCCTTGCCTCAGGACTCTATGAAAGAGAGAGAGTATGTGAGTGTGTGTGTGTGTGTATATGTGTGTGTTTGTAACACTCAGACAGTCAGGACAATATGTTTCAGAATTTCCTACCTGCTGTTGTCTTTGAGATGCATGAGGCATCAGCGGCCATGTCCACAGGCTGGGAGGGGTCTGCCTGATGATGGTGAGGAGGAGTAAGGTCAGCACAGGCACTGGAGTCAGACCTTTGGCAAGTTTTTAAACATTATAGATTTGTAAAGTGGGTTTGAGACTACCCACCCAATTAACAGGATTACATAAGGTAATATATGGGACGTGCTGTCCACAGTGCCTGGCACATTGCATGTGACTTAGGGATGGTTAGTGACCATAGACCAGTGACTGGTGAGGTCAGCTGGAAGGAGTTTGTGGGCAGGCTTCTCCCTGTGGGCCAGTTTTGGATGCAGTTACTACTGGGCTCCAGCCACGTTCTGAGGGGTGAGCTGGCTGCAGTGTGGCATGGTGCCCCCAGGGTGGGCTCTGTTCAGATAGCTAGATGGTCAGTACCCGAAGGCCTGTTGGCCTGTGCAGAACTAGAAGCCTTCTTGTCTCTGTGGAGGGCTGTCAAAGGACCCAGTTCTGGAGATAGGGATTCTGGGCAGGTGAACCAGGACAGAGGCTTAGGGTTCTTTTGCCAAAGAGTAAGACAGAGGTGAAAGTGAAAGTTAATCTTCCCAGGTGGCACTAGTGATAATCTGCCTGCTAATGTAGGAGATGCAGAAGATATGGGTTTGATCCCTGGGTCAGGAAGACCCTGAAGCAGGAAATGGCAACCCCTTATAGTATTCTTGCCTGGAGAATCCCATGGACAGAGGAGCTCGGTGGGTTGCAGTCCACAGGGCCACAGAGAGCTGGACACAACTGAGCAGGCACACAAGACAGAGGCGAAGCTGCCAGAATGGGGCTCGGCTGTGTGCAGGGCAGAGCCTGCGAGCAGGGCTGGGCCAAGGCCAGAGCCAGAGTGCTGGAGTGTAAGTCTGGGCAGCATGGAGCCACAGAATTCCTCCAGTGTACACACTGAGCTTCTTGAGGGAGGTTCAGTGTGGTGGTTGGAGAGCAGGTGCTGGGGCCAGGCTGTCTGGATTTGAATCCTGCTTCTGCCATCTGCTAACTGTGTGATTTTGATCACTTCTCTGTGCTTCACTTTCTTCATGAAATGGGAATGATAATTATATTGCTTACCCTGTCATCTCTTTGGAGGATTAAATGGATTCATTTATGTAAAGCACTCAGATCAGTATTTGACCTGTGGTGGCACTCAGTGAAGATTAAAGGGTTGTCTACTTGCCAACAGGCTTCCCAGGTTAACAGTAGTAGTAAATAACCCACCTGCCAACGCAGGAGACATAAGAGATGCGGGTTCAGTCCCCAGGTTGGGAAGATCCCCTGGAGAAGGAAATGGCAACCCAGTCCAGTATTCTTGCCTGGAGAATTCCATGGACAGAGGAACCTGGTGGGTTACAATCCATGGGGTTGCAAGAGTCAGACATGACTGAGTGACTTAACAGGTATGCATACAAGCCAGCACTGTTCCAGGCTCCAGGGATATAGCAGGAGACCAAATAAGGTTTCTCTTCTCGAGGAGCTGATATAGTGAATATATGTGGTGGGGGGCAGACAAATAATGAACAAATACATAAATACATAGACACTCTTAAGGGATAATGCGTAAGGCAGGCTAAGCAGGGCAGAAAGACAGAAGGGTAGGAACTATTTTAGATAAAGAGGTCAGGGAAAGCCTCTCTGACTAGGAGACTTGAAAAGAGGCATCAGTGATTGAGAGAATCATGTGGATATTAGAGGAGAGTACTTTCCAGGCTGAAGAAAGAATAACTGGGGAGGCTGGAGGTGTAAGCACGTTTGGGTGTTCAGAAAACCATCAGGAGGCTAGGAGGCTGGAGTGAAGGAGGCCAGTAGGATGGTGGGGTGTGAGGTTGGAGAAGAAGTTTGGGCAAGTGGACACAGACCTTGGCTGAGCCACGGTGAGGATACTGGGTCTGAGATGGAAGGCCAGGGAGGGCAGGCAGTTGAGCAGCTGAGCCGTCAGTTTTACCAGGGTGCCCTGATAAACGATCTCTGGCTGGAGAATAGGCTGGTGGGCTGGGGTTGGTGTTGTTCAGTTGCTCAGTCAAGACCGACTCTTTGTGACACCACAGACTACTGCATGCTAGGCTTCCTGATCCTCCACTATCTCCTGGAGTTTTCAAGTTCACGTCCATTGAGTCAATGATGCCATCCAACCATCTCATCTACCGTTGCCCACTTCTCTCCCTGCCCTCAATCTTTCCCAGCATCAGGGTCTTTTCCAATGATTCAGTTCTTCAAATCAGGTGGCCAAAATATCAGAGCTTCAGCTTCAACATCAGTCCGTCCAATGAATATTTAGGGTTGATTTCCTTTAGGACTGATTGGCTTGATCTCCTTGCAGTCCAAGGGGTGGGGTGGTGGGGAGCTCTTTGAAGCTATTGCAATAATGCAGGCCAGACAGAGTGGTGTCTTGAACTAGAGAAGAACTGGTGGGGTGCTAAGGAGTAGTCACACTCTGCATGTACTTTGAAGACAGAGTGGACGTGGATTAGGAAAGAGTAGAGTTGAGGGTGACTCTAACACCTTTGGTGTGAGCAACTGGAAAAATGGAGTTGCTGGATCCTGTCCACCAGATGTGAAGAAGATGGGGAAGGAGAAGGGTTAGAGGGGAAGACAGTCCTGCTCTGGACATGCTACACTTGAGAAGACTAGGAGACATCCAATGGAGGTGGCCAGGAAGCTGTTCAGGGGAGAGACTGGAACTGGAGGTGTGAAATGGGGCCTGGGTGGCGTGTATGTGGACAAGTCCCCTGGGGAGTGAGAATAAATGGAGAAGACCTGAGCCCTGGGGCTCCCCAAAGTTGAAGATCAGAAGGGATAGGGACAACCCTCAAAGGAGGCTTGGAAGGAACGGCCAGTGAGGTGGGAGGAAAACCAGGAGCATGGTGTCTGGAAGTCAGTGAGGTGCGTTTCCATAAGGGGGTGGTGATCAAACATATCACAGGCTGTGGAAGCGCAATAGGGTGACACCTGAGGTTAACCATTGGCTTGGGAACACAGAGTCGTTGTCGAGCTTGACAGGAGCCGCACCAGTGGAGTGGTGGGGGTGAAAGCCCAATTAGGGCAGGCTCAAGAGAGGCTGGGAACAGAGGAGTGGAGGCAGTAATTACAGACACGTCCTTTGAGGGGGTTTATTAGATACAAAATGGACAGAGAATGGGAACAGTATCTGGAAGAGCATGCAGTCAAGTGAGAGAGCATTTTCTTTTATGATGGAAGATATAACAGATTTGTGTGCTGATGAGAATGATCCAGTAAAGAGAGGGACGGCCATGGCAGGAGCCTTGATCTTGAGTAGACAACAGGGGATGGACCTGTGTGCCCTGAGGAGAGGCTGGGCTCTCACCACTGCTCACACCCCCAGTGGAGCCCTAGGTGCTGGCTGGGCACTTCCTGGGGGCAGCGGTGGCAAAAATTCCTTTTATAGCTTCAGATTTCTGGTCTTAAATGTACACTGAATTTGATGAACTTATTACCGGAAACCAGACAGGGCACTCGCTAATAACAGCTGCAGGAATTTCTTGGCTTCCAAATTATGCAACTGTCCGTCAACAGCTCAATTAAAGCTCTCAGGCAGCAGCAGTCCATCAGCTGTGTTTGCACTGAACATGGTCAGAGAGAAACCCTCAGGAAAATCAGTGAGATACAAGTCCACCATCGGGCTTATTTTTAGATATTCTCAGCAACTCTTGTGCGGGTGGAATCTGGGGCTGCTTTATGTCAACGTCGCTGGGAACTGACAATCGGCGAGGTTGGCCATTCAAGTAACAGAGAATTTCCTGCGGTTCACGGGCAAGTGTTTTATTTATTTTTATCCCAAGGCATAACTTCTTTTGTTTCAGGAATCCTGAGTGGTAGGCTGTCTATTTGCCAGCCCTAATTATGGCAGATAACCTTGCCGACTGGCTGGGCTGGCTTCAGGAACTGTCCTCAAACAGGGATTTAGGGACTTTGCTGTGGCTGAGAGGGCTTCCCAGGCGGCGCTAGTGGTAAAGAACCCACCTCCAATGCAGGAGATGTAAGAAACGTGGGTTCAATCCCTGGGTTGGGAAGATCCCCTGGAAGAGGGCATGGCAACACACTCCAGTATCCTTGCCTGGGGAATCCCATGGACAGAGGAGCCTGATGGGCTACAGTCCATAGAATCTGACAAGGAGTTGGACATGACTGAGGTGACTTTAGCACGCACGCTGTGGCTGAGAGCAGCTCTCTCGTCTCTGAGGTTGTTTCTGTTTTCTTCATTACTGAAAGCCTAGTTGCCCTCTCTGTTTCCTTTGGCCTGTAGCCCAAATGACTGTCTTGGTCGGTGCCCCTGATCTTTTCGTCCTTGGCTCAAGGGATCTCCACCTGGGCTGTCCTAAGCTGTGTCCTCTTGTCTGGACTTGGGCTCTCTATCCTACCTGCCTGAAGGTCTTGCCCTGTATGGCTGCAGTCCCAAGGTCTGACTGGCAGAGGAATGTGCTCCAGTCCCTACCTGAGCACAAAGGAGACCCTCTGAGGCTGGCTGCTTGGAACAGCCTCTTAACTGTACTGATACTCTGCGCTAGCTCAGGCCTATGATTGACAGTGGAGATTCAGAGACAATCAGGGCTGACGGTACAGTGGGGAGACCAGCCACAGTGGGGAATCACTGTCTTCTTCTCGTGGAACTGCAAGTTCTCTGGGCTGGAGCTGGAGCTAATGGGGAGGCAAACCAGAGCAGGAACTTCACACTGTGGGCCATGGGGAGCCACTGACATTTTAAGAAGGCCAGTGACATGTCATATTTGCATTTGAGATTGGCGTGTCTCCCTGGCTTCTGCTGCGAGGAGCATGGATTGGAGGGGATAGGAAAACTGGTGAGGAGGCCTGATCATCTCTGCACCTGCCTGAACAGGGAGGTGGCAGAGGGGATGAGGGGGCAGATGTCAAAGAGAATAAATGTGCTCAGTTGGCAGGACTCCCAGCTTGGCTTTAGAACACAATGCTGCTGAAGTAACTTGCACAAACTTGCTTTCTTTCAGTCCTTGTGCAAACCCCTTACTCTCCCAAATGTAGGTGGTTATCAGTGGTGTGACTTTACATATTGCTTTCCCTCCCAGAAATATTTTTTCTCTGTAGAGACCGGAGGAGGGGATTCTCTTTCTTTGTGGACTCCTTTGCATCAGAAATTATAGTTGCAGCCTGTGGGCCATGGAGACAAAGCTGAAGAGGAAACTCATGTTCTGTTTTCAGCTTTTCTTCCTCTGTTATTTGGTTTGCTTGGAGAGAGGTAGCAAAGTATAGTGTTGGAAAACACACATTTTTGAAACTGGATTGACTGGACCTGAATCCCAGCTCCTCCATTTACTAATGATGCTGGACAAGTTACTGAACCTCCCCGTGCCTCAATTTCCTCATCTCTAAAATAAGGATAATAATAGTAACCTACATCATAGTGTTGCTGTGAAAATTAAGTGAAATCATACCTGTCAGGTACCTGGACTGGGGCTTGACCCCACCCAGTAGGGTTTAATACATTTTACCTATTATTATTGGTGAGTTGAAACATTTGAGGACCAGAGAGCAAGGATGAAATGCTTCTCAATGGCAACGCAACTACAAAAAGATTCATCAAAATAGTCCTTCTCAACTGGTGTACCAAAGAGGCAGTGATGGGGCCCATAGACTATTAAAAATAGCTAACAGAAAGCACATGTTAATCTAAGGCGAGTATCATAGGCAAACTAAACCTCAGTGCACTGTGCTTACAATAGTGACATGAACAAAGTGCTTGGAAAACAGGGAGGCATCAACCCTGCATTTGATGGGAGGGGTGGGAGCAGGGAAGGAGGCAACCAGGCTGCTGAGCTCCTTCCCAGAGACTCAGCCTTGCACACTGTGACTCTTGGACCACCCCGGGGGCAGTTTCCACTGCTCAGCTGTTGAATATCCTGGGGTCACTGTCTCATTCTTTTCATTTCATTTCTGGATTGATTGGTGGGCAGAAAGGTAGCGAAGAAGATGGCTGCAGTAGGGACAGCAGTGATTCTTCCCTGGGCCCATGAGGGGGTCCTACACCAGGGGAATGGCTGCGGGAGCATTTTTGAAAAGGGGACGTGATCTGTCTTTATGCTTGTACAGAGGGCCATGTGCTTAGGTGTGTGCTCAGTCGCTTCAGTCATGTCCCGACTCTTTGCAGCCCCGTGGACTGTAGCCCTCCAGGCTCCTCTGTCCATGGAATTTTCCAGGCAAGAATACTGGAGTGGGTTGCCATTGCCTACTCCAGGGGATCTTCCTGACCCAGGGATCAAACCTGCGTCTCCTGTGTCTCCTGCATTGCAGGCAGATTCTTTTCCCACTGAGTGACCTAGGAAGCCTAAAAAAAAATGATCCTGTTTTTATGTTTTTACAAAGGGACATGGGCTTAGGAGGCTCCAGCAAATGCTGACTTAGTCCACTCAGAGCTCTCTGCCACCCTCCCTCACTCGGGGGCCCTTATGTCTGCCTTTAACAGCTCCCAGTCCTCAAGGTTTTATTTATCTCCTAATGTCATCAAGGGAAGGTGATTGTAATTAACAAAAGCCAGAAGTTTTCCTTTCTTTGCCATCCCAGTGCTTTGGGAACCCTAAATTTTCCAAGGAGACATTATGGGGTCTTAGCCAGTTGACCAGTGTCTTGGCTGTGAATACCTTGGATTTCCTGTAGTTCTAAAGTGTGAGGGTTGGCTAGAGCCTAGGTGAGCATCGGCTCCAACATTCCATCCCTGTGGCCAGATAAACCAGGAGCTGCAAAGATATATAAGGTCCCTGTTTCCGGAGAGTTCATGGTCTCCTTGGGAAGCAGAGAATAAAGAAATAACTGTACATAAATACAGCACATTCGGTGATATCTTAGCGATAGGAACAAACTGCTAAGGGAACTCAGATGAGGGAGAATTCATTCACCCAGGTGTGGAGAGGCCAGGAGAGCCAAGACAGGTCATGCTGTTTATCATGGCACTTGCTGGGTGTTGAAAAATGGTGAAGAGTTGACTGGATTTGGTAGAGAAGCAGAAGCAGGGGATGAGAAAGGGTGACGTGGATTCACCTAGTAGGAAAGGGAAGAGAATTGTGACATCTGAGAAGTGAGTGCCATGATGCCTTCCTTTGTTTCAGTAGAAATCCTTTCACCTAGCGAGGGGCTGCAGTGCCTGTTTGCAGCCTGGCTACCCCTCCTTGCTGGGGCTGTGTGCTGTTTATATTAAGTCTGTGGTGAGGAATAAGGGAGGCTTGACTGGCTTCAAGACTGAGATGACCCCAGCAATCTTGCCTTCAGTTCAGTTCAGTTCAGTTCAGTTGCTCAGTCGTGTCCAACTCTTTGCGACCCCATGAATCGCAGCACGCCAGGCCTCCCTGTCCATCACCAACTCCAGCAATTCACTCAGACTCACATCCATCGAGTCAGTGATGCCATCCAGCCATCTCATCCTCTGTCATCCCCTTCTCCTCCTGCCCCCAATCCCTCCCAGCATCAGAATCTTTTCCAATGAGTCAACTCTTCGCATGAGGTGGCCAAAGTATTGGAGTTTCAGCTTTAGCATCATTCCCCAGGGCTGATCTCCTTCAGAATGGACTGGTTGGATCTCCTTGCAGTCCAAGGGACTCTCAAGAGTCTTCTCCAACACCACAGTTCAAAAGCATCAATTCTTCAGTGCTCAGCCTTCTTCACAGTCCAACTCTCACATCCATACATGACCACAGGAAAAACCATAGCCTTGACTAGACGAACCTTTGTTGGCAAAGTAATGTCTCTGCTTTTGAATATGCTATCTAGGTTGGTCATAACTTTCCTTCCAAGGAGTAAGCGTCTTTTAATTTCATGGCTGCAATCATCATCTGCAGTGATTTTGGAGCCCAGAAAAATAAAGTCTGACACCGTTTCCACTGTTTCCCCATCTATTTCTCATGAAGTGATGGGACCGGATGCCATGATCTTTGTTTTCTGAATGTTGAGCTTTAAGCCAACTTTTTCACTCTCCACTTTCACTTTCATCAAGAGGCTTTTGAGTTCCTCTTCACTTTCTGCCATTAGGGTGGTGTCATCTGCATATCTGAGGTTATTGATATTTCTCCTGGCAATCTTGATTCCAGCTTGTGTTTCTTCTAGTCCAGCATTTCTCATGATGTACTCTGCATATTCATTAAATAAGCAGGGTGACAATATACAGCCTTGACGTACTCCTTTTCCTATTTGGAACCAGTCTGTTGTTCCATGTCCAGTTCTGACTGTTGCTTCCTGACCTGCATATAGGTTTCTCAAGAGGCAGGTCAGGTGGTCTGGTATTCCCATCTCTTTCAGAATTTTCCACAGTTTATTGTGATCCACATAGTCAAAGGCTTTGGCATAGTCAATAAAGCAGACATAGATGTTTTTCTGGAACTCTCTTGCTTTTTCCATGATCCAGAGGATGTTGGCAATTTGATCTCTGGTTCCTCTGCCTTTTCTAAAACCAGCTTGAACATCAGGAAGTTCACGGTTCACATATTGCTGAAGCCTGGCTTGGAGAATTTTGAGAATGACTTTACTGGTGTGTGAGATGAGTGCAATTGTGCAGTAGTTTGAGCATTCTTTGGCATTGTCTTTCTTTGCGATTGCAATGCAAACTGACCTTTTCCATCCTGGGGAAGGATTAACCTCATCCACCTTTCTTTCAAAGATGCAACCAAGACCAACAAAAGCCAAATTGGGTAAATAAATAAGTTTTAAACAGGTAAAAAGAAAAAAAACAAGAGGCTAAGTAAAGCTTACTTAGGATGACGTGGGATGGAACCTAAAAAAATTGCTTGTTTTATCTGAAGTTCAAGTGTAACTGGGCGAGATGTACTTTTATACAGACTCTGGCAACTTTGGGTGGGCGGCACCTGGTGACCCCCAAACCTTGAAGGCTCATTCCTGCCCAGCCAAAAAAATTCTAGACTCTTTACTTGATCAAAAATTCAAAGCTTCCCTTTTAACTGTAAGTGCCATTTGAATGGTGGTGACTGCCTCTCACACTCTGGCTGCCCTTCACTCTATAGAGTCATCTCTGGCTTTCTGAGCTTCTTTGTAGGTGAAGGAACTGTGGTCAGTTACACGCTACATTTTGAAGGCTACAAAAGCCTCAGGGGGTTGGGAGAGCCTGAAAAAAACTTTGTAAAAAGATTTAGAATTAAAAAGAAAGCCCTAGAAACTTCCCTGGTGGTCCAGTGGCTAAGACTCCACACTCCCAATGCAGGGGCCCTGGGTTTTCGATCCTTGTCAGGGAACTAGATCCCACATGCTGCAACTAAGACCCAGCACAGCCAAATAAATAAATAAATAAAATATTAAAAAAATATAAAGAAAGTCCTAAAGAGTTGTGTGAACCCTTAGACCTTGTAGAAATCTTCTAGCCCTGGGATAACAAGTGTGTTTCTTCTTTCGTACTGCATCTCATTGAAAAACCGTAGTAGTCTGGAAGGCTGGCTTGGGGAGGATGATCGGTACACATGGGAAAGGGTCTCTTGTGGGTTGAGTGGCAACGACAGAGAATTCCAGATCTCTCGATTCCTGGGCAGGACTTTGGGACACATGATGTGGCCATTCTGAACCCATGGGGTATAGACTCTTGCCCTGCAAAGATTTGTACAACCTCATCAAGGTCAGAAAAATTCAGACATCTCTGGGAGTCAACTAGATAACAGCATTCTGACAATGTCATTAGTGAAGTGAGAAGGAGAATTCTCCAAGTTTATCTTCATTGGCCAAATGTTTACATTCATCAAAGCTCAAGGGGGTGGCCTGGGATCTGGTGTATTTTATTCTTCTGAAATTATTTGGTAATTAGGTCTTTTCTAAGAGGTGTAGATGTCATCCTAATCAGTGAGAATTAAAACCATGTAGAGACACAGGTTCGATCCCTGGATCAGGAAGATCCCCTGGAGAAGGGAATGGCAACCCATTCCAATATTCTTGCCCGGAGAACCCTGTGGACAGAGGAGCCTGGTGGGCTACAGTCCATGTGGTTGCAAAAAGTTGGACAGGACTGAGTGACTAACACTTTCACAGAGGAAGCAGGACAGGTGAATGTCAAAGGAATGAGTATGTCCAAGAGCCCTGCACTGTTGCGCCTTGCTCCCTGCACTGGGGCACTCTCTCAGTACTTGTGGCCCTTTGAGATCCACTATTGACTTTGAAGGAGACAACATCTGACTTGTAGGATCAGAGGAGACTGTATTGATGTCATGATACTGAATAGGACATACTGGGAGTGTAGATATGGCTGTCCCTATATCAGCTCCAAAATGGACATTTCTAAAACAAGACCAATGTGAGAAAGAGAAAAATATCTTCTTCCATAAGATCATTTCATAGACTCCTCCAAGTTTCAGATCCTCTAACATAAGAAGTGTAAGTGACTTTTAGTTAAGTTGATCTAAAAGACAACAAATACGCTTGACAAATTAATTAAATGAAAAATAAAGAATGGAGGTGATACCTATAGACTAAAAGAGGTTTAGACACGTATCAGTCAAGTGCCATGTGCAGACTTTAGTTGGACCCTGATTCTAACAAACTGAAAAGAAACCCCCAACCATTTGACTAATTTTGGGGAGCTTGGATATTAGAACACTGAATGTTTAATGATATTGAGAAATTGTTCTTCATTTGGTTTAGGTTTGGTGATGATGCTGTGGTTACATTAAAAGAGAACTTTTGTGTTTTAGAGACACATATTGAGGTATGTAAGGTGAAATGATTTGATATCTGGGGTTTGTTTCAGAATGATACTGTAGGTGGTGAACTGGATGGAGGTGGATAAAGGACAAAATTGGTGGATTGAGGGTAGTTGGGGCTGGGCAGTGGGTACATGAGGGTCCATTATATTATTTATATCTATATTATTTTGTCTACTTTGGGATATGTACAGAAAAGACAATACGAGGTGATGCCACAGGCAGGACTTGGTTAGCTATCACATGATTGTAACGTATCGGGGTAGGAATACAAAGTAAGGACCGTATTATTGTTCACAGAGTAAAGAAACTTAACTTACTTGCATGCAGAGTGTTCTTTTTTAAAAAAGATTTTTAAAGTAAATTTTTTTGTTAAAAGGGAAGTATTTTTAAAAATCGAAGTATAATTTACAGCATTGTGTTAGTTTTAAGTGTACAACAAAATGATTCAGTTATACACATATATGTTCTTGTTCAGATTATTATTTTCCATTATAGGCTATTACAAAATATTGAGGACAGTGCCCCATGCTGTACAATAGACCTCATAGAATATTCTAAACAGAACTTTTTTGGATCTACTTTAGTGAATAGAGGAGACAGCTGTAATTGACAGATGCATTCCATAATAGATGTTATAAAGGCTAGTTTTGAAAATTCTCTGCTCAAAGTGTTCTTAGAAAATTGTTCTCCAGAGAGTACAGAAGTTAACTTTAGCCCACACATCTCTGGGTGAATTGAATTTCGGGTCTCTTCCCTGGCACCTGCGGTCCTGGCCTTCCCCCAACCTCCTCACTTATCTGTGTCATCTGTGTCTTTATGGGTCAAGCACACTTGTCTTGTGTGTGCCATGGTCTGCCTCACTGTCCAGAGTTCCTTAAGAGCAAGGGCACGAGTGTCCAGCCACAACCCAGGGCCTAGAGCACCTTGGGGTTCAATAGACATGAACTAAACTGAATTGAATAACAATTGGTCCAATCTGAACTTTATGCCTTATCTAGAGAACTCCCAAAACCACAGGTCACCTTGAGGGCTACCTCTGTGGAGGGACTCATAAAGGGTCCTTGACATTTGATAATGAATTTGAAGTGAGCCAGCTGATGAGCCCGTTCATTGTTGTTTTTTTTTTTTTAAATGGTATGACGCCCCCTGGTGGTCCTTTGTTAGAACAGCTTCTTCCAGGAGCTGTCATTCACAGCTTGGGTTGTGTGGGAGAAAAGAATGTAGGATCCTTCTTTGTCATACATTTAAGCTGCAACTGGCAGCTCTTGTCATTTATTGTTCTTTAATGTAGGAGTGGGCAGTATGAGTGAGCTCACCTGCATATGCCAGAGCCATTGGGTGGTGCAAATATTGTGGCTCTGTAATAGCTTCAGGATCACTTTTTAAAAATACGTCCTTTTTTTTTTGTAGATACTTTATCCATTTTATTTATTTATTTATTTATTTTTCCTAAATTTTTAAAAGAAAACCATCCTACAAAAAAAAATAAATAAATAAAAATAAAAATACGTCCTTTGCTGGCCTGTTAAGGAGTCCTGATACCCTAGATAAGAAAATGAAGCTGGGCCTTTTGTCTCTAGAAGATCACTGTTAAGATGCACACTGACATTTTGGGTTAAGCAGAAAAGAAGAGTCTTCACATGGGTTAAGAGTAAGGTAGCACTTGTTATTTAGTCGATAAATCATGTCTGTTTTGCAACCCCATGGATTGTATGTAGCCTGCCAGGCTCCTCTGTCCATGGGATTTCCCAGGTCAGAATACTGGAGTGTGTTGCCATTTCCTGTTCCAGGGGATCTTCCCGACCCACGGGTCCCACCTGCATCTCCTGCATTAGCAGGCAGATTCTTTATCACTGAGCCACTGAGAAGCCCAGAAAGTAACATGGAACATCTATCATGCGCCAGGTATTGCTGTAGGCCCTTCCACATACCTTCTCATTTTAAGCTATAGCAGTCACCCATTCTGATGTTAATGGGATAAAATTGATTTCCGATCCAGCCCCATTTCTCCCATAAAGTCGTGTGTGCTGTGCTGTGCTTAGTCACTCAGTCTGTCTGGCTGTTTGTGACCCCATGGACTGTAGCCTGCCAGGCTCTTCTGTCCATGGGGATTCTCCAGGCAAGAATACTGGAGTGGGCTGCCATATCGTCCCCCAGGGGATCTTCTCAACCCAGGGATTGAACTCAGGTCTTCCGCATTTCAGGCAGATTCTTTAGCATCTGGGCTACTAGGGAAACCCAAGAGTACTGGAGTGGGTAGTCCAACCCTTCTCCAGGGGATCTTCCCGAATCAGGAATTGAATCCGGGTCTCCTGCATTGCAGGCAGATTCTTTACCAGCTGGGCTACCACGTTTAGTTCTCTGGTTTTCCACAGCATCCCAATGGCTCAGTCAGTAAAGAATCTGCCAGCAATTCAGGAGACAGGAGACAAGGGTTTGATCCCTGGGTCGGGAAGATCATCTGGAGAAGGAAATGGCTACCCACTCGAATATTCTTGTCTGGGAAATCCCATGCACAGACGAGCCTGGCGGGCTACATACAGTCCATGGGGTCACAAAGAGTCAGACATGACTAAGCGACTAAGCACGTACTCATGCAAACTCAGTTGCCACACTTAATAGTCTACTCTCAGATGCCCTGATGAGATGTAACTGTCTTGGAGTCGGACAAAGTTAAGGATGCTTCTTCTGTGTGGGCAAGAGTATATTTTTCTCTTGTTGTTTAATGAATTACTGTAAACATAGCTATTGAACACAAGATACATTTATTATCTCCCAGTTTCAGTGGGTCAGGAGGTTAGTATAGTTTAGCTGTGTTCTCTGCTGAGGCTCTTGTTGGGCTGCAGTTAGGGTGTTGGCTGGACTGCATTCTCATTTGGAGAAGAATCTGCTTCTAAGCTTCCCCAGGTTATTAGCTGAATTGATTTCCTTCCCCAGTTCAGTTCCTGGGTCAGGAAGATCCGCTGGAGAAGGGATAGGCTACCTACTCCAGTATTGTTGGGCTTCCCTTGTGGCTTAGCTGGTAAAGAATTCGCCTGCAATGCGGGAGATCTGGGTTTGATCCTTGGGTTTGGAAGATCCCCTGGAGAAGGGAAAGGCTACCCACTCCAGTATTCTGGCCTGGAGAATTCCATGGACTGGTCACAAAGAGTCAGACATGACTGAGTGACTTTCACTCACTTCCTTACAGCCCTCTAGCTGAGGGCTCCAACTTTTTACTGACTTTCAGCTGCAGGCTGCCTTCAGATCTTAGAAGCCACCCACAACTCCCTGCCATGTGGGTTTCCTTAACATGGGGGCTTACTTCATTAAGCCAGCAAGGGGAATTTCTGACCTCAGGGAGGGCTCTCACCTGATTTAGTCAATCCCACACTTGATGATCTCCCTTTTGATGAACTAAAAATCAACTGATTTGAAACCTTAATTATATCTGCACAATTTCTTTTTCTTTGCCATATTCTGTTGTTGTTCAGTTGCTAAGTCATGTCTGACTCTGCGACCCCATGGACTGCAGCATGCCAGGCTCCTCTGCCCTTTATTATCTCCCAGAGTTTGCTCAAATTCATGTCCATTGAGTTAGTGATGCCATCCAATCATCATCTCATCCTCTGTCATCCCCTTCTTCTCTTGCCCTCAATCTTTCCCAGCATCAGGGTCTTTTCTAATGAGTCAGTTCTTCGCATCAGGTGGCCAAATTATTGGAGCTTCAGCATCAGTCCTACCAATGAACATTCAGGGCTGATTTCCTTTAGGATTGACTGGTTTGATTTCCTTGTGGTCTAAAGGGACTCTCAAGAGTATTCTCTAGCAACACAATTCGAAAGCATCAATTCTTCAGTGTTCAGCCTTCTTTATGGTCCAAATCTCACATCCATACATGACTACTGGAAAAATTATAGCTTTGACTATACGGACCTTTGTCAGCAAAGTGATGTCTCTGCTTTCAAATACACTGTCTAGGTTTGACATGGCCTTCCTTCTAAGGAGCAAGCGTCTCTTAATTTCAAGGCTGCATATTCTATTGGCTAGATGCAAATCACAGATCCTGCCCACTCTGATGGGAAAGCAATTATGCAGGGAATGACCACAGTGGGTAGGGATTCATGGGGGCCATCTTAGGGTTCTGTCTAGCACGATAAGATTGTTCTTGATTCTTTCTTATTCCAGAATCACAGAAAACACAGGTTCCATAAAGACAGACTGGCCAATAGAGTTCTACTCTTTCTTGATTCCTTAAGAAAATTCAGTACCATGTACTACCCAGGTATTGGCAGTACTGTCCCATCTCTTTGCAGATGGCGGTGGTGGTGGGTGTGTGTGTGGATCTTCAGTTGCCCAGGTGTTCTCAGCCTTGGGACGAATCCTGTTTCCTTGGCTTTGGACTGAGGAGTCCCTACACTGCAGCTGCGTCTGCGGGCCTGGCCAGGCTGCCTTATGAGATGTGTGGGTCAGTTGTGGGAAATAGGAGCAAGGACTTCAGATTCTTTTTTTAAGCAACGTTATTGAGATACAATTTGAATACCTTAAAATTTACCCATCGTAAGTGTAGAGTCCAGTGAGTCTTAGTCTTTAAACACATTTAACCCAGCTCCACAATCCCATTTTAGAGTTCTTCCATTACCCTGAATGTTCCCTTGGGCCTTTCACACTCAATCTCTGCTCCCATCCTCCAGCCCCAGATAAACACAGATCTGCTGTCTGAATCTATAGTTTTGCCGTTTGATTCCCTAGAACTATTATATAAATAGAATCATGCGATCTGTGGTCTTTGGTGTCTGCTTGTTTCATCAAGCAGAATGGTTGTGAGGTTCATGCCTGTTGCTGTATAGGTCATTACTTCATTCCTCTTTATTACGGCTTCTTTATTTGTACCTCTAGTGCAAAATGCAAATGCCTGGCCCTTTGTTCAAAAAGCAGGGAAAAGGGCCATCAGCAATATTAAAGCTTAAAGCTTTTCCTTTTTACATTTCTACTAGCAACGTCTGAGGGTTTCTTCATATCCCCCCCAACACTTATTATCTGTCTTTTTGATTATAGCCTTTCTGCTGGAGGATTTGTTATGGTTTCTCATCATGGTTTTGATTTGCATTTTCACAATGATCAATAATACTGAACATCTTTTTATGTGTTTACTTGCTATCCGTATGTTTTCTTTGGTGAAGTATCTGTTTAAATCTTTTGCCCATTTGTTTTAAAATTGAATTGTTGGCCCTTATTATTGAATTGTAAGACTTAAAAAAATGTTCTGGATACAAGTTGATCTAGTTATATGATTTGTAAATATTTTCTCCTGGATGGTGACTTATCTTTTCATTTTCTAATACCGTCTTTTGAATAGCAAAACATTTTTAATTTTAATGAAGCCCATTGAATCAAAAACTCATTGGTTTTGTGGTCCATACTTTGTGTGACATCTGATTCTTTTCATTACTCTCTTTAGAGGAGAAATTGGGGTTGTGGTGAAAGGCAATCACCAATTTTTTACTTGTTTTGGGGGAATTGAGGGACCGATTAATCTTGATTGTATTATAGACATATACAGAGAAAATGAACGTGGTTTTTAGATGAACAGAACTTTGCAGCCTTTGCCTGGCCTCCTCCTCACTGCAGACATGCAGTGCGACATGCCTGGTGGAGAGGCTCAGGGAGGGGCTTAGAGATGATGGAGAAGAGTCATAGACTGAAAGTGTCACTCTCCACATGGAGGGAGAAAACACCACAAGAAAATTTTAGCGATCATGGAATCCTCTGACCCTGTATGAGGTTTTTCCCTAGAAGATTTGACCTTGTGATTATGCTAGAAGGGGAATGGTTTGAGGCTGAAGCTCTAGTTTGTTTGTTTTTTTTTTCCCCCAAAAATCTAAGCACCACTTGAAATTAATGATTAGTGGCCATCTCAGTTTTAGCTAAAACTGCAGACATGATAATAGGTGCGATGCTCATAGTATAAATGGTAAAGAGACATCTTTTACTCAGGAAAATCTTGTATTATTAATATCTTTCAGCTAGTTAAAAGATATTTACTTAACATCCATTATATGCCAGTCTCTGTTCTAGGTGCCATGGATACTTAAAAAGGGCAAAGCAAACAAAAATCCTTGCTCTTGTGGAGCTTACATTCCAGGAAGGGGAGACAGACAATACATAAAAAGTGAAGAAAATAACACCGTAAGATAGAAGTGACAGATGCCATGGGAAAAAAATAGCGGGGGTTGGGGGTGAAGGACACTGATGATGTTTCATATCATAGAGGGTGATCAGGGGAGAACTCAGTGAAGGGAGCTATTTGAGGTAAGAAAGTAATATCCGGGGAAAGAGCAAAAAAGGAAGAGCCTCCAGCTAGTGCTCAAGTTTCAAGACGATGGTTGGGCTAGGATATTCAAAGGCTGATGCGGAGGCCAGGGTAGGAAGAACAGGGAAGAGCGAAGTGGGAGACAAGCCAGAGAGGAAATGGGGCCGGATACTATCGGCCTCAAAACCCATAAAAACTTGAAATCTCACAGAGAGTGAACTAGAACACGTTTTGTGCAACTATAACATCCAAGTTTCTGTTCTGTTCAGGTGTTTAACAGTTACAATTTCCTCCAATGATTTCCTGAACAATGCAAGTAATTCAGTGTGTGATTGAATAGTAGTTAACTTTTAAAAATGGCAAATGATGCTGTGTGGATAATAAAAGATAACAAATGGATCTAAAATGTTACTACAGCTGCCAAAAAGATTAAAATACTGCTATGTACAATTGAATACAATTTAAATATAAGAATGCATCTATTTTTTTTTTTTGAAGTAGGTTTTAAATGGATTAATTAAAAATAGAGACTGGGAAATGACAAAAATAATTTTTTACGAAGCAGGCTATAAATGGAGAACTACAGTGTTACAGTGAAGGTGTAGATTTAAAAAGTGACTCACCAGAACATGCAATTATTAGGTACAAGTAAGACGCACACTTCCTGGAGGAGGGCATGGCAACCCACTGCAGTATTCTTGCCTGGAGAATCCCAAGGACAGAAGAGCCTGGTGGGTTATAGTCCATGCGGTCACAAAGGGTCAGACATAACTAAAGTGACTTAGCATGCACACTTAAAGATATTTTTACATATACCTGAGTAATATGGAATAATATGGACAGTGATTCAATCAGAATATCTTCGTGTGCACTGGAGGCACAACAGGAACACACTAACTCCGTCGGGAATGAGCTGGGCCATCACTGGAGGTTTGTGAGCCCAGCTCACCATCTAAGAGGAAGTAAGTCTTGAAAGTCGAATGGCAATGTGACTCAGAAAAAGGTGTGGGCTATGTAGCTTAAAACTCAAACCAACATCAGTCATTTAAACCAGAAGGTTCTTGAGGCTGAAACTGGACTTTTAAATATAAACAAAGTATCCTGCCTCAGAGGGACTGGAGTAGGCCCGGAAGTCAGTTTAATGTTAATCTACCTGTTTCTGCCTTTCCTTGCCTTCATTTTTGCACAGCTTTGTCAGAAACCCATTGTTTGCGCCCTCTGGTGGCAGGTTCAAGCTGTGAACTAGAGACTGGCAACACCTTGCAGTTAAGGTGGCCTAACGCCTACTTGATGGACGTGAGTTTGAGTGAACTCCGGGAGTTGGTGATGCACAGGGAGGCCTGGTGTGCTGCAATTCATGGAGTCGCAAAGAGTTGGACATGACTGAGCGACTGAACTGAACTGAACTGAACAGTGCTTACTTGATGAGAAGTGCCTGTACCAACTCATTGCTTGTAAAATCTAGTGTTTCCCTTTGTTAGTGATGCATATTCCAGAGTTACTTGAACGCTAAGTTGGCCTTACAAATAAATAAGCACGTGTAACATTTCTGCATGATAATAACATACTTTCAGAGTTCTTACTGTTAAGTGCTTCATGTTTATTAATTCATTTCAGCCACATAACAATTGTATGAGGTACTATTATATTCCCATTTTACAGAAGGGGAAACTGAGGCATAAAGAGGTCTCATCCATAGAGGGTGACATAACTAGCAAGTGGGAGAGCTGGGATTTAAACTCAGAAAGTCTTGTTACAGATTCTGTGCTCTTAACCTTTGCACCCTACCATGGCTCATGTGGCAGGGTATACAGTTGGTTTTGTATAATGCCTGGTTCTCTAGCACTGTCTTTTATTCTTCAAATACTTTGCTTTTTAAAAGCAAATCAAGGGGAAGTACTTAGATATATTTGTATGTGCACACACATAATATATATATTGAAGTGAAGTGAACTGAAAGTTGTGCAGTCACGTTTGACTCTGTGACCCCATGGACTATGCAGTCCATGGAACTCTCCAGGCCAGAATACTGGAGTGGGTAGCCTTTCCCTTCTCCAAGGGATCTTCCCAACCCAGGACAGAACCCAGGTCTCCCGCATTGCAGGTGGATTCTTTACTGAGTCACAAGCCCAATACATATACATTAAGTACAGATATCATTTAAAGACAGCCATGTAAAAAGGAAGAACTATAAATATGAAGGAAGATAAATACATGGCTTTGAACTTTAAAAGTATTTGAAATTTTTTTTTTGTGGTGATGTATACATTCTTATAACATTTGCTGTCATTTATGAATTCAAGTCATTCTTCAAATTGGGATTGAAATATAGTTTGCAAGTCTTAATCTCTGTTAGTCTAATCTTCTTGGGAGTAGAATTAGGATATGATTTCTCTTTGAGTACCAGTAGTGGGGACTCCATCAATACTTACTGTTATGATGAGCAATGGAATGGATGAGTGGGTACATCAGCTAAACTTTATTCAAAGTATGGCATAGGCATTGTATTGATAGCAAGGGCTCATAGGCCGTTAATGAATTCATCACTTTCCTTGCTATTTTGTACTATCTCAATCTACAGCAACCGTAGGAGGTAGGTACTACTATCCCATAGGTAAGGAAACTGAAGTACAAAGGTTAAATAAACTGTCCAAGCTGGTAAGTAGCAGAGCTGAGATTCAAACCAGGGAGTTTGGCTCTGGAGTCCATGAGCCCAGCCACCATCTGCATGGCTTGAGCTGGCCTTGGCTGCGATGTGTGTGTTTACAGAGCTGCAGGGGTGCACACTGGGGGCCTTATTTGGGGCTTAATTCTTATAATGGAAAAAGTATTAGGCATGGATGCCTTTCAGCTCTGGGAAACTGAGACTTTACACGCTTCCCCTGACTCTACAACTAAACTCACTGTGCCCATCCCCCAATCCCTAAACTCACTCCTGTTTTCTGCTCCCTGTCTTAGTGAGGGGCAACAACAGTCTCTTGTCTGGGCTGCCTTTCTCCAGGGTTGTCCCTGTCCCATCCATCCTCCACATAGTACTCTAGAGTGATTTAAAAAAATAGACTTAATTTTCTTTTTAGTAGTCTTCGGTTCACAGCAAAATAGAACCTAAAGTACAGAGAGTTCCCCTTGCTCTCCCACACAGCCAGCCTCCTACACTCTCAACGTTCAGCCCCATAGGAGTGCATTTGTTAGAACTGATGAACCTATGTTGACACATTCTTGCCGAAGTCCACAGTTTACCCGTAGGCTTCACTCTTGTATATTCTGTGGGTTTGGACAAATCTATGACATGTGTTCACCATCACAGCAGCACACAAAGTAGTTTCACTGCCTGAAATAGCCCCTGTGCTCTGCCTGTTCGTTCCTTTTTCTCCTCTAACCCATGGTAACTACTGATCTTTCCTTTTTACTGTCTCCATAGTTTTGCCTTTTCCAGAATGTCAGTATAGTTGGAATCATACGGTATGTAGCTTTTTCAAATTGGTTTCTTTTCCTTAGAAATATGCCTTTAATTTTCCTCCATATCTTTTCATGGCTTGACTGCTCATTTCTTTTTAGCACGGAATAATACTTCATTGGACTTCCCTGGTGGCTCAGTTCATAAAGAATCCACCTTCAATGCAGGAGACCCAAGTCCAGTCCCAGGGTTGGGAAGATCTCCTGGAGATGGGAATAGTAGCCCAGTCCAGTATTCTTGCCTGGAGAATTCTATGGACAGAGGAGCCTGGCGGGCTACAGTCCATGGGGTTGCCAAGAGTCGGACACAACTTAGCAATTAAACCACCACCACCAATACTTCATTATCTGATGTATCATAGTTTATTTATCAGAATGATCTTTCAAAAACACAAATCTGATTGCAGTTCTCTCTACTTAAAATCCTCTGATAGCTTCCCTGTGGATAAAAAATAAACTCATTAGCATGTGATCCAAAGTCTTCATAAAAATAGCCTTGCATTCTTCTCCATTACCTTCCCCATGGTACTTGGCTCTCCATTCTTAATGAACTTTTTTCTGTTCCTCAAAGTGACATATTCTCACTTACCCCAGGGCCCTTGCACTTGCTTCACATCCCCCTACTCTAGCTCACTGTTGTCTTCCTATTTGGTTGTTCAGGGTGACTTCAGCATCCTTGTAGGTAGTCCATTCAATATTTAGAAATGGAACTTTTATGGTTATATTTTTAATGTCCTTTATACAAATGTCCCACACTTTAGTTAATATCCTGGTATTCAGGTAAAGTAAGTTCATTTTCTAATCACAAATGTGGTCAAAATGTTAGTGGAATTATGTTAAAAAAATATAGGTCAGGAAAAAACAATTAAAGACATAATATATATTTAGTTAGCCCCAAATGAAGGATTTGTATTTAGACGGTTGCAGTTGAAGTTATTTTTCTCTTAGTAATTATTTATTGTCACTGGAGGTAGTTTAGTTTTACTGAAATAAATCTGATTAAATTACGAAATTAGAATAAATTTACTTTTATGGTTTTTATTCTGGGCCTTCTTTTCATTGGATCATTAACTGGTTCAGTTTATTTTTAGTGTTAGTGTGTGTACCTGAAATGGTGTCGGTTCTATGACTTCAAATTTAAGGTTCCAATGCTCTTCTTCTCTGTATGTGTCTGCTTTTCTTTCTGAAATGACAGGGTTGGCATATTTTTAAACATTTTCTGAAAATGTCTATAAAGCAAGTTCAAAAGACCTGAACTTTTGTTCTCACTCAACTGTGGAAAAAAATAGAGACTATTAATGTATTTACTTTTAAATGAGTAGAATTGCAAGATAAACTATCTGCTAGGTTACTGCAGCTGTCTAACATTTGTTAAGGGCTTAATACATAGCAGGCACTTTCCTGTAAATTGTTTTCTTTAATTCTTGCTCCAGTCTCACAATTTATGTAGAATTTCCGCCATTTTATATGAGCCAAAACAGAGTCTAAGAGGTTGAATCACTTGGCCAGGGGCACATAGATAAATTGTGGGCCCCAGAGAATGTGTTTTTTTTTCATTTCATAGCACAGTTTTTTGATGACCAGGCCAGCTTCTCAAATCATTTTTGGATTTCTTTAATGAGCAGTCAGTGGCAGGGAGCATGCACACATAGAGCAGGTGTGATGATAAAATAGTCAGACTCATTTTGTGGGTGGTTATGGGAATCATTCTCATTGTTTTATAGTCACAAGCTACATTGTGTACAGTATATATCCTTGTGGGTAGATGGGTGTGTACATGTATATGTGTACAAAAGCCTGCCTTGGAAAGGATGCAACAATGCCTTTGTAAACTTCCAAAATACAACCAAATCATATAGACAAAACCTAAGTTGGCAGCCAAATGCTGTGATAACAGTACCTCAAGGCTCAGAAAATAAACATTTTAAAGGGGTTTTACAATCTATTAATAGTATTTTTCACGCTCATTCTTTTAAGTTGGTGCTTGGCACTGATCGGCTATGACCTTGGTTATCCTCGACTATGCTTTTGGTTATTTATTGTAGCTGTATTGCCCCGGCCTGCCATAGGCAAACACTCTCCCAAAAGATGTTTTTAGAGTATATGTTATTGATGTATAGCATAAATAAGTTTCAATGTAGACAAACCACAAGGCACAGGTTAATGGTTTTAATGAAATGGACTCGCCCATGTAGCAGACACCCAGATTAAGAAAAAGAACATTACCAGCATCAGAGAAACATCCTCATATCTGGTCTTAACCACATCACCCCCTCTCCAAAGGCTTCTACTCTCCTGGCTTTTATCACCAGTTTTGCCAGTTTTTGAACTTCATGTAAGTTGAACCATAGAAAATTTTGCATTTTTTTTCACTTTTCAACGTTTATTTTGTGAGATTCATCCATGCTCTTACATGCAGTGTTGGTTAGCCACTTTGATTTCTACACAGCATTCTTTTATCTGAATATGTTACAACTAGTCCATTCTCTTGTGGATGTACACCTGAATTTCCCCCAGTTTTTGTTATGAATAGTGCCCCTCAAAACATCCTCATATGTATCTTCTGACACAAATACATATATATATCATTGGATGAATGCACAGGAGTGGATTGCTGGGTTGTGAGGTATATATATATTCAGCTTTAGTAGATGCTGTCAAACACTTTTTCCAAAGTAGTTGTGTCAATTTAAATTCCCATTCATAATTTAGAAGAGAGTTTGCTGCTCTGGATCTTTGCCAGCAACTGGTATCATTAGCTTTTTTCATCTTAGCTGTTTGGTGGGTAGGTTCATCATAGTTTTATTCTGTGTTTCTCTAATAACTAATGCAGTTGAGCACCTTTTCACATGTTTATTGGCAACTTGGATATCCTTTTATTGTGAAAGGCCTGTTCACATCTCTTGCCCATTTTCTATTGGGTCGTCTATGTTTTTCTTACTGATTGTAGAACTGTTTTATGTTTATCTCCCAAATGACGTACTGGCTGGAGGTAGTGTAGGAATCCTGGGATCCTGGAAGGGGGAGAACAGAAAGGAGGTTGGGTCACCTGGGTAAAACCTCACTTGCTTCTCCTTTCAGCCCCAACAGCAGAAAGGTATTTTAGGTAGCAAGGCCTCTAGTCCCTGGTGGCTCTGTGTTTCTCCAAGAGATAGCTGGCCCCACTTCTTGCCTATTAGTGTGCATTTTGAAGCCCCATCACCTGGAAATCTTACAGTATTCTAAACATACAGTTTCAGATGCTCTTAGCCAGTCCCAAACTTGGGTGTCATCTCCATTTCCTCACCTTTCCTCCCAGCCCTCACCTCTCCAGTCCCACCAAGTCCTGGCAATTCTGTGTCCAAAATATGCATCCAGGGACTTCCGTGGTGGTCCAGTGATTAGGACTCTACACTGCCACTGCAGGGGCCACCGGTTTAATCCCTGGTCTGGGAACTAAGATCCCACTGCAAGTTGCATTTTGTTTCACTTTTCATTGTTATTTTGTGAGATTCATCCATGTGAATCTCATGTTTATCCACTTTCATTTCTACACAGCATTCTTTTATCTGAATATGTGGCAAAAAAAAAAAAAAAAAAGCATCCAATAGGATCGCTTTACCCTACTTCTACCACCAGCACCTGGTTCAAGGCATAGCACCCTTCCCCAAGGTCCATGAGATGGCTTCCAAATGGCCTCCAACTGGCTCAATGAACTGTTTAAAACACAAGTTGAACCCTCCTTGAAGTTCTTTATTCTCATGTTGTTATTCTTCATACCCCCTCTTCTTGGACTCATGGCACCACCACAGTTGGTAATTACATGTTTCTTTCTGCCTTTGTTCTCATGCCTGTCTTCTCCCCTGACCTGTCAATTCCACGAAGGGATCAGGCCTGCTTCGTGCACTAGTTCAGCTCAACAGTTGGTGCATTTGAACACGAGAGGTTGAATGAATACCCCGTGTCAGATCTGAACCAAGTCCCTGCTGTCCCCGTCAGATGTTCATCCAGCCTCTTCTGAGTATTTCACGTGATGAGGCTCTCACTAAACCTGAGGTCACCTGTCCTGCATTGGAAAGGAAAGCAACATACCTCACTCAGTGTTCAAAGAGGAGGCAAAGTGTGTAAGCCGAAGGAAGGCTGAGGTCCCAGCAAGACGGGAAATAGGAAAATCTTCTCAGGGCACCCGTGTCCTTGCTTAATTGTTTCAGTTGGAAAACTCCCCTTAGTCAGCAGATGCAGCTCCTGACTCTTTGGCCCTCACTTCCCTCCCACCCATAGCATTTCTAGGGAACACAGTGCACTTCTGGGGGCAAAACAAGCTTGTGTGTTTGTGGGGTCTATCCTGTTCCCATATCCAGCCTCTGACCTCTCCCTCTGGAACTGAGGTCAAAGTGGAACATGACATGACCTGGGGCTCCCAAAAGGGCCTCACCCATCTCTCAGTGGCCCAGTCCCTTACCCAAGTGTGGATTATTGAACACACTGTCATCAAAGGTGGTAGCAGGGAGCTAGACGTCCAAATGCATTCCCTGAATGAGACAAGACAGTGGTTTGCAATTCTGGCTGTATTGAGGCCGGGTCCCCAGTGTGGTTAGTCTATTAAGTAGGAATCTCACCCTGTGATGATCTCAATTAATTTGATGTTTTCCCTAGTTCCCTTTAGATAGTCTGTACTCAGCACTGTGGGTTCATGAGCAGTTTTAAATCCAACACAGGGAAAGTCCTCCTTGTATCCCCACGGTTCACAGTCAAGGCAAAGTCTATCAGTATAGCTCAACAAGGCCTTGGAGCCAGAGACAGATGAATTCTAGCTTGATCCAGGCACTTGTCAAGTGGGACCCTGGACATTCACTTACCTGGCTGAGCTTCAGTGTCTTCCTCTGCCATGTGAAGCCACTTCTTGCCTCTAGGGCCATTGTGAAGATTCAGTAAGTTATGGAAAGTGTCCAGCACTGTAGCTAGTTCAGAGTAGGTGTCCTGTATGGGATGATTCGTATTTCAAACAGTTTCCCATCTTATGGGAAAGATGACCAAATATGGCTTGTGAATCTGTTTCATTGTTCTGGGAGGTACTACATTTACTCTTGATTTCAGGGCAGTATTTGCTGAATTGCTATAGTGTGAGGTACTGCAGGCTCATTGGCATTTCTGATGGGGAGACAGAGGTAAGGCGTAGAAACTGATTTGAGCAAGTGAACTGGAAGCAAGTCCAAACTCTGAAGCTTTTAATACTCTATCTTCAATTCATCCCCAATTAATTCCCATCAGTTATGAGTAAGGAGGACTTTAGTTCCCTCTTTTCCTAGCATATATCTGAATAATTAGAATCCCCCAAATACCCTTCTTTTTTTTTTAACTTACATAGTTTATTAATTTCCATACATACAGGCCAATGAGGTACATTGTTTAAAGTTCAGGAATCTATAGACAGATTCTCTTTAATGACATTGTTCTATTTCCAAGGCTATAGAAATGAGTCAGTTATGCTTCTTCCCTCAGCTGAAATTGTTGCATCAAATCTGTTATCAAAGTCAAATGTATTGAATTAATCAATCTTTTCTTTTCTTTTCTATTTTCTCTGCTACCACCCATGTCTAGGTTTTCCCAGATTACTACAATAGACTTGAAAAAAAATGTTTATTATGGAAAAATTCAAACTTCAAACATACTAAAAAATAAAGAGAATATTATATTGAACGCTCATGTACCTGACATAAAACTGCATCAATTGTAAACTTTTTGCCATTCTTCTCCTTCATTTTTTTCTGGACTCATAGAATGTCCGTGTGTATCTCTAATAAATAAGCAATTTGTGTCCCCCACAGCTTTTTCATTATTCTTTCTCTAATATCATTTTTCTCACCAATCCAAAAATTTCCCACCCAAATATCCTACTTTATCCAGTAATTCTGGACATGTGCTCTTGTGAGCCTTTTGAGTAATACTGACAATAAAGGAAAAAAAGAAAGAGTGAAGACTTGAGGGGGAGGGAGGGCCCGCTAATTTTCCCTGGGTAATAGAAGTGTGGATGGTAATTATTTTTCTCACCAGTGTCCCACATTTAGTAAGCCATAATGTATTAGCATTATTATCAGAATATGCTCCCCACCAAACTTTCTAAATTAAAACACCAGGCAAGTTAATTTAAATGCTGCTGTACCTGTGAAGTACCAGTTACCCTATATAAAGTGGTCAAAGCAGAGAGCAGGAGGCTCAGGGCACCTTGGGGTCAGCCATACTGGATTAAAAGCTCATCAGCACTGAGAGGGAACACGAATGTGGTTTCTCTTGAAGAGTACAAAGGGCTTATTCCATCAATGGTAGATGCTCAGTAAATAGTGGCTAAGGTGATGAAGGAAGCTGGAATCAAGATTGCCGGGAGAAATACAATAACCTCAGATATGCAGATGTCACCACCCTTATGGCAGAAAGTGAAGAGGAACTAAAAAGCCTCTTGATGAAAGTGAAAGAGGAGAGTGAAAAAGTTGGCTTAAAGCTCAACATTCAGAAAACGAAGATCATGGCATCTGGTCCCATCACTTCATGGCAAATAGATGGGGAAACTGTGGGAACAGTGGCCGACTTTATTTTTCTGGGTTCCAAAATCACTGCAGATGGTGACTGCAGCCATGAAATTAAAAGACGCTTACTCCTTGGAAGGAAAGTTATGACCAACCTAGACAGCATATTAAAAAGCAGAGACATTACTTTGCCAATAAAGGTCCATCTAGTCAAGGCTATGGTTTTTCCAGTGGTCATGTATGGATGCTAGAGTTGCACTATAAAGAAAGCTGAGCACCAAAGAATTGATGCTTTTGAACTGTGATTTTGGAGAAGACTCTTGAGAGTCCCTTGGACTGCGAGGAGATCCAACCAGTCCATCCTAAAGGAGATCAGTCCTGGGTGTTCATTGGAAGGTCTGATGTTGAAGCTGAAACTCCAATACTTTGGCCACCTCATGAGAAGAGTTGACTCATTGGAAAAGACCCTGATGCTGGGAAATATGGAGGGCAGGAGGAGAAGGGGACGACAGAGGATGAGATGGTTGGATGGCATCACCGACTCGATGGACATGGGTTTGGGTGAATTCCGGGAGTTGGTGATGGACAGGGAGGCCTGGCGTGCTGCGGTTCATGGGGTTGCAAAGAGTCGGACACGACTGATCGACTGAACTGAACTGAACTGAAATGAAGGTGATGAATGAATGATTCTTCTCTTTCAATCACCTGGCAACATTTGCTTTTTATATTTTCCTCAGTGACAAATGCCTGCTTAGCTTAGATCCCTCCAGACAGGGACACTATTTTTCAAACCAACCAGTTGATAAACATTTACTGAGTTCTTATTATATGCCAGGCACTTGGTATGCAGTTGTGACCAAAGACAGTCATGTCCTTGCTGCCGTGGACCTCATAAGCTGGTGGAGAAGACAAGATGTAGTCAAATTAAATAAAGAAAGAAGATGGGAGACGTCAGGCTCCCACCATCGGAGCGGCGGCCCGGCGCGCCGCAGCGCCGACAGCTTGAGCTCTCATTGCAGCGAGTGTTCCGTTCCCGTCGCCGGGCGGCGCCGCTCGAGCCGCAACGCGCCTCCACGCTCCTCGCCGCTTCCAACCCCGCGGCCGCCGCTCCCCTAGCAGTCGGCACACACACCATGAGGACGTCAACCAGAGCCTGGCCGAGTGGAAGCTCTTTATCTACAACCGGACCACCGGAGAGTTCCTGGGGTGCACCGCCAAGAGCTGAGGTTTGATCTTGCTCTTCTGCCTAGTCTTTTATGGGTTCCTGGCTGCACTCTTTTCATTCACAATGTGGGCCATGCTTCAGACTCTGAACAATGAGGTTCCAAAATATTGTGACCAGGTTCCTAGTCCAAGACTGAAATGGTTTTTCCAAAACCATTGTCGGTGTTGGACTTTTCATTCAGCCTGTCTGATTCAGAATCCTATCAAGGGTACATTGATGACCTTAAGAAATTTCTAAAGCCATATGGCTTAGAAGAACAGAAGAATCTCACAGATTGTACCAGCGGAAATTTTTGAGCAGAAGGGTCTAGAATACACTGCGTGTCAGTTTCCTCTTGCCTTACTTGAAGCATGCAGTGGTGTGGATGATCCCACGTATGGCTACCAAGCAAGAAACCCTTGTATTCTTGTGAAAACGAACAGAAAAATTGGATTAAAGCCTCAAGGAGAACCAAGGATAGACTGTATTGGAAAGAGTGAAAGCACTGGAGTTCTATCCACTTATTCTCCCAAAGGAATGATAGATTTAAAATATTTTCCATATTATGGAAAAAAAACTGTATGGGAGCTACCTGCAGCCACTAGTTGCCGTCCAGCTCAGCTTTGGTAGTGATGGTGACGTAGAAGAAGTAATGGTTGAGTGCAAGATTGATGGATAACCCAACCTAAAAACCCAGAATGACCGTGACAAGTTTTTAGGACGAGTTGCATTCAAGATCACCACACATGCATAGTAGGAGTTAGGATGTCTCCACAGAGTAAACGTTGTGTTGTCTGTCTTCATTTTGTATCAGCAGGACTTGCCATTCCAGAATTATGAGACCACCTTGGAGAAACATGGAGTGGTACATGACACTGGGATAACATAATGTACTTCCAGATAATAGTGGTCCATGTCTTTCTAAGTAACTGCCTGTTGCCTCTGCTGCCTTTTGAACCATGTACAGACACCAGATAGGGACTGTGAACACCTGATTCTGAACATGTAGGTTGGGGGTCTTGTCCAGTTTTTATGTGGTTTAATTGCCAAGTGTCTAAAGCTTGAACGTGCTGTGCTATGTAAATATTTTATAGATTTAACACTGGTTAACTGTCATATTTTGATGCCAGCAAAGTTTTAGGGGATAAAATGGTACCTGATCGATATCAAATGACTTCATAGCTGCAAGAAATTTAGTGTGTGGAAAAGTTCTGTATGTGAGGAGGAATAAAGGAAAATAAAAGTGTTCAGTTCAGTCACTCAGTTGTGTCCAACTCTTTGCAACCCCATGAACCGCAGCACGCTGGGCCTGCCTGTTCATCACCAACTCCCAGAGTTCACCCAAATCCATGTCCATCGAGTTGGTGATTACATCCAACCATCTCATCCTCTGTCATCCCCTTCTCCTCCTGCCCTCCATATTTCCTAGCATCAGGGTCTTCTCCAATGAGTCAACTCTTCTCATGAGGGCCAAAGTATTGGAGTTTCAGCTTCAACATCAGACCTTCCAATGAACACCCAGGACTGATCTCCTTTAGGATGGACTGGTTGGATCTCCTTGCAGTCCAAGGGACTCTCAAGAATCTTCTCCAACACCACAGTTCAAAAGCATCAATTCTTCGGTGCTCAGCTTTCTTTATAGTGCAACTCTAGCATCCATACATGACCACTGGAAAAACCATAGCCTTGACTAGACGGACCTTTGTTGGCAAAGTAATGTTGCTGCTTTTTAATATGCTGTCTCAGATCAGATCAGATCAGTCGCTCAGTCATGTCCGACTCTTTGCGACCCCATGAATCGCAGCACGCCAGGCCTCCCTGTCCATCACCAACTTCCGGAGTTCACTCAGACTCACATCCATTGAGTCAGTGATGCCATCCAGCCATCTCATCCTCTGTCGTCCCCTTCTCCTCTTGCCCCCAATCCCTCCCAGCATCAGAGTCTTTTCCAATGAGTCAACTCTTCGCATGAGGTGGCCAAAGTATTGGAGTTTCAGCTTTAGCATCATTCCTTCCAAAGAACACCCAGGGCTGATCTCCTTCAGAATGGACTGGTTGGATCTCCTTGCAGTCCAAGGGACTCTCAAGAGTCTTCTCCAACACCACAGTTCAAAAGCATCAATTCTTCGGCGCTCAGCCTTCTTCACAGTCCAACTCTCACATCCATACATGACCACAGGAAAAACCATAGCCTTGACTAGACGAACCTTTGTTTGCAAAGTAATGTCTCTGCTTTTGAATATTCTATCTAGGTTGGTCATAACTTTCCTTCCAAGGAGTAAGCGTCTTTTAATTTCATGACTGCAGTCACCATCTGTGGTGATTTTGGAGCCCAGAAAAATAAAGTCTGACACTGTTTCCACTGTTTCCCCATCTATTTCCCATGAAGTGATGGGACCAGATGCCATGATCTTCATTTTCTGAATGTTGAGCTTTAAGCCAACTTTTTTCATTCTCCACTGTATGCTGTCTAGGTTGGTCATAACTTTCCTTCCAAGGAGTAAGCGTCTTTTAATTTCATGGCTGCAATCACCATCTAGGTTAAAAAAAAAAAAAAAAAAGATGGACAGATGTGTAGGTGCTGCAGAGGAAATAAACTCTTGATTGGGAAGTCAGGCAAGAGTTCCCACCTGAGGAGGGGACATGTGAGTTGAGACCTGAAAGGTTAAAGCAGGAAGGTGGGTTGTGATGGAGAGTGGGGTTGTGTTTTAGGCAGAGAGAACAGCGTACAAAGAGATCCTCAAGTGGCAGACAGCTTGGCTTCTTCAAGGCGGTGAGGAGGCTGGTGTGCCTGGAGCACTGTGAAAGATGGAAGACGGGGGTGTGGTTGGCGTGAGATGAAGTTGGACAGGCGGGTAGAAGCCAGATCATGCAGGGACCTGGAGGCTGTGGTTATGCATTTGGGTTTATTCTGAGTACAGTAGGAGCCTGCCCTTGCTTCCTCCAAACTTACTTCACCTGCAGTTTTTTTTTTTTTCACCTCTGTTTTTGGCAATTCTATCTTTCCAGTTGCTTAGGCCAAAAATTTTGGAGTTATCCTTAACTCTTCCCCCACCCCGCCTTACACTACATCTTCCTTGACAACAAATTCAGCTGCCTGTTCCTTTAAGTTATAATAGACTCTCACCACTTCTCATCACTTCCACTCCTTCCTGATCTAAGCCACCATCATCTCTTATCTGAATTACTGGATTCACTTCCCAGCATCTTGGGCTAAAGATGCTGTCAGATTATCTCCCTCCTGTAGTCAAAACCTTGTAATGTTTCACCATCTCAGAGTGAAAGCAAATCTTACCATTGCACAATCTGGCCCCTCCCTTGTTATTTCCTAGATCGTGGGTACAAAATCAGAGGGGGAATCAGAGGCTATAACCATTTATTCACTCAGTTAGTCCTTCAACAAATAGTTATTGAGTATCTGTGATATGTCAGGCACTCCTCTAGGTGCTTGGAACACACTGGGGACAGATAAAAAGCCTCTGCTTCATGGAACTTACACAGTAAAGAAGTAAATTACATAACTTGTTAGAAGGAAATAAGTGTTAGGGGAAAAATAGTTAGGTTAAGGAAAAACCCAGAATCTTGGGTGGGGAGAGATTGTAATTTTATATAGGGTAGCCTTGCCGAGAATGGAAACAGTGACAGACTTTATTTTTTGGGGTTCCAAAATCACTGCAGATGGTGATTGCAGCCATGAAATTAAAAGATGCTTGCTCCTTGGAAGAAGAGTTATGACCAACCTAGACAGCATATTAAAAAGTAGAGACATTACTTTGCCAACAAAGGTCCATCTAGTCAAAGCTATGGTTTTTCCAGTAATCATGTATGCATGTGAGAGTTAGACTATAAAGAAAGCTGAGCACTGAAGAATTTATGTTTTTTTTGTGTGTGTGTGTTCATTCTATAACAAGCCTTTATTTTTTATTTTTTTAATATAAATTTATTTATTTTAATTGGAGGCTAATTACCTTACAATTATTGTACTGGTTTTGCCATACAACAACATGAATCTGCTACGGGTGTACATGTGTTCCCCATCCTGAATCCCCCTCCCACCATTCTCCCCATACCATCCTTCTGGGTCATCCCAGTGCACCAGCCCCAAGCATCCTGTATCATGCATTGAACCTGGACTGGCGATTGGTTTCATATATGATATTATACATGTTTCAATACCATTCTCTCAAATCATCCCACCCTCTCCCTCTCCCACAGAATCCAAGACACTGTTCTGTACATCTGAGTCTCTTTTGCTGTCTCGCATACAGGGTTAGCGTTACCATCTTTCTAAATTCCATATATATGCGTTAGTATACTGTATTGGTATTTTTATTTCTGGCTTACTTCACTCTGTATAATAGGCTCCAGTTTCATCCACCTCATTAGAACTGATTCAAATGTATTCTTTTCAATGGCTGAGTAATACTCCATTGTGTATATGCACCACAGCTTTCTTATCCATTCGTCTGCTGATGGACATCTAGGTTGCTTCCATGTCCTGGCTATTATAGACAGTGCTGTGATGAACATTGGGGTACACGTGTCTCTTTCAATTCTGGTTTCCTTGGTGTGTATGCCCAGCGGTGGGATTGCTGGATCATAAGGCAGTTCTATTTCCAGTTTTTTTTTTTAAGGAATCTCCACACTGTTCTCCATAGTGGCTTTACTAGTTTGCATTCCCACCAACAGTGTAACAGGGTTCCTTTTCTCCACACCCTCTCCAGGATTTATTTCTTGTAGACTTTTGGATAGCAGCCATTCTGACTGGCGTGAAATGGTACCTCATTGTGGTTTTGATTTGCATTTCCCTGGTAATGAGTGATGTTGAGCATCTTTTCATGTGTTTGTTAGCCATCTCTATGTCTTCTTTGGAGAAATGTCTGTTTAGTTCTTTGGCCCAGTTTTTGATTGGGTCATTTATTTTTCTGGAATTGAGCTGCATGAATTGCTTGTATATTTTTGAGATTAATTATTTGTCAGTTGCTTCATTTGCTATTATTTTCTCCCATTCTGAAGGCTGTCTTCTCACCTTGCTTAGAGTTTCCTTTGTTGTGCAGAAGCTTTTAATTTTATAGGTCCCATTTGTTTACTTTTGCTTTTATTTCCAATATTCTGGGAGGTGGGTCATAGAGGATCCTGCAGTGATTTATGTTGGAGAGTGTTTTGCCTATGTTCTCCTCTAGGAGTTTTATAGTTTCTGGTCGTACATTTAGATCTTTAATCCATTTTGAGTTTATTTTTGTGTCTTGCATTCCTATACACTAATAATGAGAAAATAGAAAGAGAAATTAAGGAAACAATTCCATTCACCATTGCAATGAAAAGAATAAAATACTTAGGAATATATCTACCTAAAGAAACTAAAAACCTATATATAGAAAACTATAAAACACTGGTGAAAGAAATCAAAGAGGACACTAATAGATGGAGAAATATACCGTGTTCATGGATTGGAAGAATCAATATAATGAAAATGAGTATACTATCCAAAGCAATCTATAGATTCAATGCAATCCCTATCAAACTACCAATGGTATTTTTCACAGAGCTAGAACAAATAATTTTAAAATTTATATGGAAATTAAAAAAAACTCAAATAGGCAAAGCGTTCTTGAGAAAGAAGAATGGAACTGCAGGAATCAACCTGCCTGACTTCAGGCTCTACTACAAAGCCAGAGTCATCAAGACAGTATGGTACTGGCACAAAGACAGAAATATAGATCAATGGAACAAAATAGAAAGCCCAGAGATCAATCCATACACCTATGGACACCTTATCTTTGACAAAGGAGGCAAGAATATACAATGGAGAAAAGACAATCTCTTTAACAAGTGGTGCTGGGAAAACTGGTCAACCACTTGTAAAAGAATGAAACTAGAACACTTTCTAACACCATACACAAAAGAATTTATGCTTTTGAAGTGTGGTATTGGAGAAGACTCTTGAGAGTCCCTGGGACTGCAAGGAGATCCAACCAGTCCATCCTAAAAGAAATCAGGTCCTGAATATTCATTGGAAAGACTGATGCTGAAGCGGAAACTCCAATACTTTGGCCACCTGATGTGAAGAACTGACTTATTTGAAAAGACCCTGATGCTGGGAAAGATTGAAGGCGGGAGAAGGGGATGACAGAGGATGAGATGGTTGGATGGCATCACTGACTCAACGAACATGAGTTTGAGTAAGCTCCAGGAGTTGGTGATGGACAGGGAAGCCTGGCATGCTGCAGTCCATGGGGTTGCAAAGAGTTGGACATGACTGTGTGACTGAAGTGAACTGACTTGCCGAGAAGGTGATATTAGCACCTTCTAACATAAGTGGAGGGAGTTAGCATTGCAGGTGACAATCGTGGCAGGATCTTGGGGCAGTGGAGCAGTGACCTCTCTTCAGGGTGATGCGGGCTGTGGCTGCCACGTAGTTTATGCTACCCACAGCCAAGGACAGGGAGTGGTGGTCATGGCTAAGCCAAATAACTTGGGTTGGGACAGTGAGTTTGCAGGACTTTCCTGGTGGTGGAGTGGCTAAGACTGTGCTGCCCATGCAGGGGGCTCAGGTTGGATCCCTGGTCAGGGAACTAGATCCCCCATGCCACAACTAAGAGTTTGCATGCTGCAAATAAAGATCCCACATGCTGCAATTGATTGAATATCAGAGATCCTGTGTGCTGTGACTAAGATCCAGTGTGGCAGTAAATAAATAAATATTAAAAACAGAAGTGTGTCAGTTTCTAGGGATATACCATAAAAAACAATGAGCTCTCCATGTGGCCTTGATGACAATATATTTGTCAGATCTCTACTTCCTTTAGAATTGGATTCCCAGAGTGGACTCTGAGTAACAGTTGCCAACAAAAAGATTTCAAAGAGCAAATGTTTGGGAAATGTTGCTTGGAGTTTCACAGGGGACATCAGTATATTAAAGGCTGTGTGGAATTCTGTGCTGAAGAAGCATGTTTAGCTCAACATTTATTTATTTTTATATTTATTTTTGGGAGTATGTGTGCTTATCCGTGTTTGACTCTTTGCGACCTTGTGAACTGTATGTAGCCCACCAGGCTTCTCTGTCCATGGTATATGGACAATGGAATTTTCATTTCCATGGTATATTTCATGGTTGCCGTTTCCTTCTGCAGGAGATCTTCCCAACCCAGGGATCAAACCCATGCCTCATGTCTCCTGTATTGGCAGGCGAATTCTTTACCACTAACGCCACTTGGGGGGATAACTGCTTTACTCTGTTACACTGGTTTCTGCCATATGTCAATATGAATCAGCCACAGGTATATACACATGTCTCCTCCCTCTTGAACCTCCCTCCCACCTTCCACTCCATGCCACCCCTCTAGGTTGTCACAGCACCGGTTTGTAGCTCAACATTTATTAAGCTAATTTAGTTCTGGAATATATATATATATTTTTTGGAAAATAGAACTCCTAGTCAAATTCCACAGAAGTACATATTTGGAAATCCTTATACAGACAGATTGGAACCAACTGATCTGGGAAGATTCATTTGGGTTCTCACTAGTAGCAGAGTGCTTGGGGAAGCTGGAAAACAAAGCTGGTTGCTGGGTGAGCAGAGTCCTCCAACTAGGAAAGTCTGGATAGTTATGAGATTAAAAAAATGGCTGGGGATGCATCTAGGGTCAGATAATCATTAATCAAGCATCGATTCAATGTTTCCTTTCTCATGGCATGCTGAGAGTTGGCAAACTTTTCTGTGAAGGACCAGAGAGTAAGCATTTTAGGTTTTATGGGCCATATGGTAGTGTGAAATACGTTAATGAAGGACATGGCTGTGTTACAATAAAACTTTGTTTATGGATACTGAATTGGCATTTCACATAATTTACATGTATTATATTATTTTTCTTTTGATTTTTTTCTCCCATCCATTTAAAGATGCGAATACCATTCTTGGCTTCTCTACCCTATAAAAGCAGGTGGTGGGCCAGATTTGGCCTATCAATTTGCCAACATCATATGCTATTTGCCTGCAGGGGCTCCCAGCCGAGTGGGAGGCATCTACATGGATAATTACAGTGTGCTGTGGGAAGCCTTGCAGTGGAGGTCAACACGGGGTCCTTCTCTGAGAGCCTCAAGGAGGCACTGGGAGGAACTTGGATGTGTTAGAAGGGGAGCTGGCAGAGAAGGCACTCTGGATTTTGTGCTTTGACTTCAAGACCTGGTTGGATGTTGCCTGAAGGCTGTGCCTACCTGAACTCAGGTGTTTCCTCTTCTGACTGGGCTTAGTGTTCAACTTGAGTCTCTCTTCTGGTGCTACTATTTTCCTCTGGGCTCCTTGCCTTGTTCTGTGGTTTATATCCCTGTCCCCTGGTTTACTGTGGGGGCCTTAATACTTCTGTACCGTCCTGGCTGCTGCAGCCTTCTAGAGATCGAGCAGGTGTTCCCTCCCTCCTAAGTGCCCTCAGCCTCTCTCCCTCAGGGGTGGTATTTCCGTACCCACTGAACTCTTGGCTCCCTCAGCTTCTGGTACTCACACAGTGGGTGTGCTGGTGCCAGCGCAAATCGGCACTTGACATCCAAAGTACCCATCTCATCCCAAATGAGTTCAGTGATGTCTGGTTGGTAGCTTGAAATCTGCTATGGTGAGAGTATTCACCCCATAGAAATTGGCAAAGGAAATCTGCAAATACAGATCAGTGGTCCCCACTGCCCTTTCCACTGTAGCCATTTCTGCCCTGGAGGACTGGTTTACCACTCCTTATGTGCCCAGGCAAAATTATTTTTTAGGATATCACACAACTGTGGGCTTTCCAGGTGGCGCTAGTGGTAAAGAACCTGCCTGTCAGTGCAGGAGATGTAAGAGATGTGGGTTCAATCCCGGCTTGGGAAGATCTCCTGGAGGAGGACATGGCTACCCACTCTAGTATTCTTGCTTGGAGAATGCCATGGACAGAGGAGCCTGGTGGGCTGTAGTCCAGGGGGTCACAAAGAGTCGGACATGACTGAAGCACTTTAGCATGACACACAACTCTACTCAGCCCTGGGAGAAATTTAGATCTAGGTGTAGTGTCAGTTACTAAACTATTAAAAATGCTTGGAATATCACTGCCCTCTGGCCCTTCCTGACACATTCCTCCTACACTTTCCCAGTCTGTATTGGTCCTCCTTCCTTGATATGTTCAATCATATGACACTTCTGTGTCATCTTCTGATTCCATGTGGGTCTTTCAATTCTGAGGCCCTGAAATGTGAACTTGGAGAGGCAGTTGTAGTGATTAATTTCCAGGGCTGTAGAGCCAGGCTGTCTGGGTCTAAATTCTGGTTCCATCACTTACAATCTGAGTCATCCTGAGTAAGTTATTAAGTGAATCAGTTTGCTTCATCTGTAGAATTGGTCATATTTGCAAGGTCTAAATAATTTCAATACACAAAAGCACTTAGGACAATATCTGCTCTTAGTATGCATTCAGTGAATTCAGCTATTATTAGTAATCATTTTGTTTTCGATTCCTATCATTGCCTGGCACATGTATGATACACACTTAATGCATTAAATATATATGCTGCTGCTAAGTCGCTTCAGTCGTATCTGACTCTGTGCGACCCCATAGACGGCAGCCCACTAGGCTCCTCTGTCCCTGGGATTCTCCAGCAAGAACACTGGAGTGGGTTGCCATTTCCTTCTCCAATGCATGAAAGTGAAAAGTGAAAGTGAAGTCGCTCAGTCGTGCCCGACTCTTAGCGACCCCATGGACTGCAGCCTACCAGGCTCCTCTGTCCATGGGATTTTCCAGGCAAGAGTACTGGAGTGGGTTGCCATTGCCTTCTCTGATTAAATATATATATTAAATGCTAATTATATGAGCAAAAGTACACATAGAAGTAGAGAAGGGAGTGATTGGGCTGGAGTAAGGGAATTTAAACAGCTGATGGGGGGTGAAATAGGGCTTGAAGGGTTAGTTGAGTGTTGATAGCTAGGGAAAGTTAATGGTTAATTCACCTGGTACTTCAAAAGTTAGGCCATTTGGTAAATATAGAAACTGAATGTGAAAAATAATTAGCATTAAGCTGATTTCATTTCAATTTAGTAGGAGACCTACTATCAAAATTCCATTTCTCTCTTCCCTGATGTCTGCTGAGGTGTTACTAAGTGGTTTGCTTTAGGAATATAATAGATTTTAATTATTGAACGAAGTACTTGAAGAGAAAGCAGGAAGTCAGGAATGGTCTGTAGCTCTGGGACATTAATTTTATGCGTTCTGGAGAAATTAACATGATGTGGTGACATTTCCATAGCATCCAAAAGTAGTATTATCAATACGATGTCTGAGAGATGGTGACCCTTGATTCTTCCTGTTCTCACATCCATTGTCACTGTCTTTTCTGAATTATTTTTCCTTTCGGAACTCACCTGTGTTGTCTTCTGGCAGATGAACACCAAGCTAATAAAGCACAGTTCTGCCCCGTGATTTTGCTAAAAGAAAAGCAGCTTCCCCAAAGAAGGGAAGGGTATTTATTTGCCTATTTTAGGACTTGCACAGTGATAGAGGTTGACATAATTCTCTTTGAGGTTTTTGTTCTCTTGTTACTGAACAAGTGTTCTTCAACTGATAGGAGTAGATCAGACCAAGAAGATGAGAACTGCTGTAGACGAAGAATCAGGACTGTTTGAAATGTATTCCTTGTCTTCCCCCCATTCCATTTATAGCCTCTAAGCAAGACAGATCTGGTTTGAATGAGGAATCTCACTTTGCAGTGAGTGGTCTAGGACCTGTGGCACACCTTTTATTTTGAGCTTCACTTTCCTCTTCTGTAAATGGGGTTATGGCACCCCTCTGGATGGTGATGTGGGTGTCAGTGATCGAGCTCTGGGGTGACAGTATGAGGCAGAGCCCTGGTGGCTTAGTTGGTGCTTAGGAAATGCTTCTGTACTCAAAGTTTCTTTCTCCCAGAAATTGTTATAGGTATGGTAGGATTCTCCTTAAATATATTTAAATTGGCAAAGATACGTGAAAATAACATTTGGATGAAATATCTACTGTATGTGTTTGTGTGTGTATGACCTAGGAAAGCAGGCACGTACAAGTGTGACAATATTTCTAGAACAGTACTTGCATACTGCCTTCAACACCACCTTTTTCTTCTCTTCCATGAAGAAAGCAAATCCATTAACAAAGAGGACTAGAAAAAAGTAGCAGACTGGTCTGAAAATGCATTGGACAATAAAACCCCATTCTATTCTTACAAAAAATTTGATATTTGTGACATACATAATACTTGAAATTCACAATACACCAGCAATTGTCATTCTCAAAATCTACAATACTTTGGATAGTCTCAATGAAATCCCAAATTTGTGAATTTTACTGAGTGTCACTACAGACGAGGGTCTGTCAATAATCTGCCAATTAGCAGGTTGAAGATTAACTGTTTGGAAGATTATCAGTTATTGAATTGACTTAAAATCACAAGTTGTATGAGTTGTGGACAAGGACACTTTGCTCTGTGTCCAAGGCCATGGCGTTCGGGATGATCTTTTACCGGCTCTGTTCATTTGGATTTTGGAACAATAAGATGTATAATTTATTTATCTATGCTCAGGGGGTATAAAAACTATACAAAACAGAGAAAATACTTTGTAATCATAGTTCAGTTCAGTTCAGTAGCTCAGTTGTGTCCGACTCTTTGTGACACCATGAATCGCAGCACTCCAGGCCTCCCTGTCCATCACCAACTCCCTCAGTTCACTCAGACTCACGTCCATCGAGTCAGTGATGCCATCCAGCCATCTCATCCTCTGTCGTCCCCTTCTCCTCCTGCCCCCAATCCCTCCCAGCATCAGAGTCTTTTCCAATGAGTCAACTCTTCACATGAGGTGGCCAAAGTACTGGACTTTCAGCTTCAGCATCATTCCTTCCAAAGAAATCCCAGGGCTGATCTCCTTCAGAATGCACTGGTTGGATCTCCTTGCAGTCCAAGGAACTCAAAAGAGTCTTCTCCAACACCACAGTTCAAAAGCATCAATTCTTCGGCACTCAGCCTTCTTCACAGTCCGACTCTCACATCCATACATGACCACAGGAAAAACCATAGCCTTGACTAGATGGACCTTTGTTGGCAAAGTAATGTCTCTGCTTTTGAATATGCTATCTAGATTGGTCATAACTTTCCTTCCAAGGAGTAAGCGTCTTTTAATTTCATGGCTGCAGTCACCATCTGCAGTGATTTTGGAGCCCCCAAAAATAAAGTCTGACACTGTTTCCAATGTTTCCCCATCTCTTTGCCATGAAGTGATGGGACGGGATGCCATGATCTTCATTTTCTGAATGTTAAGCTTTAAGCCAACTTTTTCACTCTCCACTTTCACTTTCATCAAGAGGCTTTTTAGTTCCTCTTCACTTTCTGCCATAAGACTGGTGTCATCTACATATCTGAGTTTATTGATATTTCTCCTGGCAATCTTGATTCCAGCTTGTGCTTCTTCCAATCCAGCGTTTCTCATGATGTACTCTGCATATAAGTTTAATAAGCAGGGTTACAATATACAGCCTTGACGTACTCCTTTTCCTATTTGGAACCAGTCTGTTGTTCCATGTCCAGTTCTAACTGTTGCTTCCTGACCTGCATACAGATTTCTCAAGAGGCAGGTCAGGTGGTCTGGTATTCCCATCTCTTTCAGAATTTCCCACAGTTTATTGTGATCCACACAGTCAAAGGCTTTGGCATAGTCAATAAAGCAGAAGTCGATGTTTTTCTGGAACTCTCTTGCTTTTTCCATGGTCCAGAGGATGTTGGCAATTTGATCTCTGGTTCCTCTGCCTTTTCTAAAACCAGCTTGAACATCAGGAAGTTCACGGTTCACGTATTGCTGAAGCCTGGCTTGGAGAATTTTGAGCATTACTTTACTAGCATGTGAGATGAGTGCAATTGTGCAGTAGTTTGAGCATTCTTTGGCATTGCCTTTCTTTGGGATTGGAATGAAAACTGACCTTTTCCAGTCATAAAATACATGCAATTAAACACCATCTTAAGAAAAATTTCTGTAGGACTATTTTCACTTTAGAAGGACTTAACTTTGTGGCCGTCATACCCAGTGGGGTGGCTGTGGGAAGGAGCAAAGTATGCTAGACCCCAGTTGAAGACCTGTGTTCAAATCCTGACTTTGCCTCTTATGAGCTCCATGAGCATATTATTCAACCTCTTGGAGTTCATTTTTCCATTTGAAAAATGGAAGTCATCATAACTACTCACCAAATTGTGGCACATACAAGTAACATTCTATAGTGAAGTTTGTCCTGTGTTTCCATTCCTGCTTCCTCTGGACCAACACTCGCCAGATGCAGGAATATTTGCCTTCTGCAGAACGATTTGTGGGGATCATTGCGAGGGTCTGGAGGAAGCTCCTCTCGTTTTTCCAACCGGTTCCTTTCCAGGGTTGGTTTGCCCATTGCTCAGATGGCTCAGTCCCTTCATGCACTGGCTGGAGAGATGGGAGTCAACAGCACCCAAGGGGGCAGACGATGTCACCTGGAGAGTGAGAAGATAAAAAGGGTCTGTAACAAAGCACCAGTTGCTTAGGGTGCAGAGGAGGGTCCCAGGTCAGCCAGGAGGGAGCTGGGCATGGGAGTGCAGGAAGAGCCAAAGTCAAAAACGGAGGCAGAGGAACTAGTCAGTTGCACTGGACCCCAGAGACATCCCCGAGGATGGGTTCCTCTGCTTACCTTCAGGTGCCTGACCGGGAATGTTTCTTTTCTTTGCAAATAGAGACAGGAGCCATGGAAGAAGAGCACCACAGCCCCAGGGAAACCGTGGAGAAACTTGAAGATGCAGGAGAGCAAGGTAAGCCCCACTTGCTGTGTGCAACTGACTGGGTGCAAAATCCTCCAAATGGCTCTCCTTTCCTCTGCTCTTGCAACAGTTTAAGGGAACACAGAAGTGACCAGTACTATCAGTTTCAGTGAAATGAGGAAAAAAATCGGGACTCAGAGCACTAATGCTTTTTCCAGCCACGGAGAAGTTAGGGTTTGAATCCAGCTCTTCTGAACCTTAGACCCGAGCCGTTTGCACCGAACCAGCCACCAGTCTCTCGGGAGTTTCCCGAGCATTTACCAAAGCATCAATGCAGCATTTCCTGCAGGTATCTTGGCCACCAGAAGGCGATGATATAGGATGCCATGCCGTCTCTCTCAGTGGGAAAGTATCCAGCAAATGTGGTTCATTTTAATGACCTCGTGGCTAGTCCCTTCATGATTTCTAGCCTTTGCTCCTGCTTCTGTGCTTGATGTCCTTCGCCCTGGTCACTTCTGCCAGACAAGTGGGGCGTGCTTTCCTCCTGGTGAGAAGAGACCGGTGGGGTGCAGGGGGAGTGTCACCCCAGAAGGTGCTGGGAGCCCCACCAGCACACAGGCGCCCTCCAGCTGTGCTGGTGCTAAGCACATTGTGTTGGCAGCGCCCAGGTAGGGAGAGCCCGCGTTTTCCAAAGGGAGCTTTCTTGTACTGTGGGTTGTGGCAGTTTGGATTATGTTGGACATAGAAACCCCATGAGACTTTGGAGGGATTTTTATCACACTCAGAAAGACATTCTTTTGGATTTTAAGTATTCCCAAATTAACCCTAGGGGTAAGGTCCTCCAATCTGTTGAATTGTCAGTTCCATTGTCTTCTAGGGCCATTCCCCTCCTTGTTTATGTGAAAATGAAGGCTTTTAAATTTTTTTTGTTTATTTTTAATTGAAGGATAGTTGCTCTACAATATTGTATTCATTTCTGCCAAACATCAACATGAATCAGCTATCAGATCAGATCAGTCGCTCAGTCGTGTCCGACTCTGTGCAACACCGTGAATCGAAGCGTGCCAGGCCTCCCTGTCCATCACCAACTCCAGGAGCTCACTGAGACTCACGTCCATCGAGTCGGTGATGCCATCCAGCCATCTCATCCTCTGCCGTCCGCTTCTCCTCCTGCCCCCAATCCCTCCCAGCATCAGGGTCTACCTATGTCCCCTCCCTCTTGAACCTCCCTCCCCATCCCACCCCTCTAGGTTGTTACAGATCCCTGATTTGAGTTCCCTGAGTCACACAGCAAATCCTATTGGTTATTTATTTTATGTATGGTAATGTATATGTTTCCATGTTACTTTCTAAATACACCCCACCCGCTCCTTCCAGTAGAGCCCAGCACCCACCGTGTCCATAAGTCGGTTCTCTATGTCTGTGTCTCCACTGCCGCCCTGGAAATAGGTTCATCAATACTGTGTTTCCAGATGCCACATATATGCATTAATGTATGGTATTTGGTTTTTCTTTCTGACTTACTTCACTCTGTATAATAGAGTGAAGTGTTCATCCACCTCATTAGAACTGACTCAAATGCGTTCCTTTTTATGGCTGAGTAATATTCCACTGTATATATGTACCACAGCTTCTTTATCCATTCATCTGTCAATGGACATCTAGCTTGCTTCCATATTTTAGCTATTATAAATAGTGCTGCAACGAACATTGGCGTACATGTGTCTTTTTCAATTTTGGTTTCTTCAGGGTATATGCCTAGTAGTGGGATTAAAATTGAGACTTTTAAAGGAACTTTCATCTAAGAGTTTAGAGTCTTTTAAAAAAATTATTGAAGTATTGTTGATTTACAATGTTGCATTAAGAGTTCAGGGTTTTATTTATTTTTTGCATTTTTTTGGGGGGGTTCTTTTTATTTATTTTTTAAAATTAATTTATTTATTTTAATTGGAGCCTAATTACTTTACAATATTGTGGTGTTTTTTGCCATTCACTGACATGAATCAGTCACAGGTTCCCCCCATCCCAAACCCCCCTCCTGCCTACCTCCCCATCCCATCCCTCTAGGTCATCCCAGGCACCGGTTTTGAGTGCCCTGTTTTCATGCATCAGAGTTCAGGGTTTTAAAACAATTTTATCAAGTGTTGTGAAGTGCTGGAAATAACATGGACCGTCAGAAGTTCTGGTGCCAGAACTGTGCTGATTAGTTGTGAGGACAACCTGTTTTCCTCTCTGACTGTTGCTTTTCCTATGACTTCCTACCCTTCACAAGTTACTGGACAAAAAGTCACTGAAATGCATAACGTGTGAAAATAAAGTAATGACCCAACAGCAGAAGCTGATATTTGTTGTGTGGCTACTATGTGCTAAACACAGCTCTAAGCACCTTTCAAGTGTTAAGCCATTTAGTCCTCACAGCTGTCATTGAAGGAAACTGAGGCACAGCCCAAGGGCAGACAGCTAAGAGAAGCACCAGGATTTGACCTTGGCAGGTCAGGTTTGGAACTTGTGCTGTTCACTGTGATGTTTTTAACACGAGCGAAGTAGGATGAAAATGAATATATTTAGGGTGAAAATGACACCAATGTTGTTTTTTTAAAAAAGCCAAAACCTTATCATTTTTGCTCACATGTTTCTATCACTCATCTCAAAAAAGAGACTAGTGGTGATGTTATCTCCTCCAGGAAATTGTGGGCTGGACTAACAGCCCCATGCTGGCCTCCCCCCATGTCCTGAACTTCCCTCTGTCTATGAATCCTGTTCAGTGATCATTTGTTCACTTGTGGGTTGGTGCACCTAGACAGTGAGCCGCCGGAAGGCTGGACGATGAGCCAGAGTCTAGCAAGTAGCTCGTGGAGCTTGAATGTTCGGCCTCTGGGTATTGTTGGCATTTTCTCCCCTTCCTTTCTCCAGGCTACTCCTTCAAGCCAGCTGAATCTCCCGCCCATCTTCCCAAGAGAGTCTCTGTTAAGTGGTTCGCAGGGTCTATCTGGGTTTCAGGGAGGCAGGTCTGCAGTCCTTTAAGGGGCTGCTGACTTTAGATGAGTCATCTTCATGACACTTGGGGCTTTCCCACTTCCCCTTGTGCGGCAAGAAGCTGAAGGTGGTCAGTGAGGGGGTAGGGGACATGGGGGTGAGGAAACTGACCCATTTTGTGGATGGGAACCAGGACCACATAAGACACTTGGGGGATGTGCTTGGGGACAGGCTGGGGAGGCAGCTAAGGCTCCTCTTGCAGGGACAGAAACCTCGGGACCATTCAAGGGCACAGTTCTGTATTCTAGGTGGGAGATGGGAAAGGAAGCCTGCCTGTGGTCTCTAACTAGCACTTGTCTCCTCTCTGCTTATTTATTTCTTTGAATTTAATAAAAAAAGGGAGAGGTTGAAAAAGTAAGAGTAAGTAGAAGGGCCAAAGGGTGGGAGTGTCTGGAAATTTTCACCCTTTGAGATAATGAAGACAGGCAACCTGGTGAGGGTGTTGGAGACTTGGGGAGAATTCAGATTGGTCCCCATTTAGACGTGTCCACCTTGCTGCAGCTGGCCTCAGTTTCTTAATGTGTGAAACGGGCACAGTCGTGAGGGCTGAGATTCTTTCTGTAGGTGGAAAAGTCTGTCCCAGTGGTTGAACCTCGAGGAACAGGAGTTGAAAATGAGGATCTATTGACTCTTCTTTCAATTTAATTACTGAATTAACACCTTGTTTTTACCCTTTTCCAGTTCTTATTATTTCCAAAATGTGGTCCTGATTTCCAGCATACTTCAGCAGTTCAATTTTCTTTGTGAGTTGCTTCAGTTGTCACACATTTTTGAGTCAATCCCATAACCGTTTGCTGAATGCAGGCTGCGTGTCGATGACAATGCTTCACGGTTTGTAGGGATATCTTCAAAATCACAGGGAGAATAATTAAGTCAAGAGGCAACTCATTTGGAAAGTGGAAACCCAATAGCTTCCATTCTCTCAAATGCCCTTTGTTGGCGTGAGAGGCATTTTGTTAAAAATTCAGTTGCCAAATGTGAAAGGGAATTTATCACAATGAAAAAAATACCTTTTGGTAACTTAAATACCTGACAAAAGCATCTCAGTATTAAATCGTTAATTCGTTAGTACTCCCACCTGCTGCCAACTATAACTGCTTTCTTTTATCATGATAATACAGACTGTCTGATTCTCTGGCAGAGTTTTTGGGCAGCAGTGAAATCAACATCTGGCAAAATCTGCTTGTAACTCTGAGATTTCAGTCTTCTTGTCAGTGTAGAGACTTCGTGCTTTCCCCACCCATGGAGGTTTTCATAATTCAAGATCATAGTTTAGAATTGCCACCACCCAAGTCTGCAGTCTGTTTCTTTTGGTGCCATCTTGCCTTGCATGGCAAACACGCATAATAGTTTTTTAAAGTATCAGTAAATAATGTGTCACATTACTGATGCTGTGGTAGCAGGACTTTTCTTTTAGGTCCTGTTATGTTGGAAGAATGGAATCTCCTTTGAGAAGAGGAGCCCAGGAATTTTTAGACTATGAGTATGAAGTTTTCTTTACCAATTGGTGGTTAAAAATGCACCATTTATCCTGATTCATGGAGGCTGGTTCGAGCACATCCTTGATTTAGAAGCCTGATGTGTTAATTTCCATATGTCTTCTGTCAGAACCAGAATATTCAAGTGCTCATTCAACAAGTATTTATTAACTGCCTACTCAGCACCAGGATTGCTCTAGGTATTTGGAATATATCAGTGAATAAAACAGGCATAGCCCTCATGAAGCTTACAGTCTACAGATGGGTTATTGATATGGCTCATGATAATTTAATATATTTTTTAAATCATAAAAATGATTAAACATGAAAAATACAGGAATAATTTTGAAACCCATGTTTATATTAACAACTGACTTTTTATTTGTTTTATTCCTTTTTATTTTTTTATGTAATAATGTTTTTGGCTGCACCACACAGCCTGTAGGATCCTAGCTTCCTGACCAGGGATTGAACCCAGGCCACCTCAGTGAAATTGCCAAGTCCTAACCATTCAACTTCCAGGGAATTCTTAATAATTGACTTTTAAAATGCTTTTCTTTTTCTCCCTCAAATTATGGGCAGAGTAAAAAATTTGGAGGACACATTAAAGAAGAAACTAAATTCCACCAAGGTTCCTGGGTAGGAGGATAAGCCTGAACTTGCTGCTTCTGGAAAACCAAGTAACCTGTAACTCCAGCATTACACTATAGACATTATTACAACTTTGGTGTGTTTCCTCTCTGTCTTTCTGAAGTGCATTTTTTACATGGTTGTGACCACATTGTATCTTAGATAGTTTGCTCTTTTTCCCTAAATATAGTTTATCTTTACTCTTACTAACTGTGTTTTTCTGTGACATTTTCTCCAAAACATCAGCATCCTTATCATTATCATCATCAGCAGAGGCCACATCCAGGACACAAAGTGTGTGTGTGGTGTGTGTGTGTGTGTGTGTGTGTGTGGCTAGCTGTGTATATCTGTGTGGGTGTGTGTTTGCTGGTGATAAGGGATGTATTTGCTGTCCTGTTGAAAGTGAATCACTAAGCTGGAACAAAGTCCTGGATGAATTTAGCAGTGAACAACAGATGGGGGAGAATCTCTCTATTAAAAGTCATTCCAACAAATAGTTGGATCCAGTCTGGTGTCAGAAATCTCCGTTGGAGCTGCCTGTCTGTTCTCTTTGGTTCCAGGGTTCTTGGTGCTCTTGATGATTCTGTTGCCAGGGTTGCCTCTGAGAGGAGCTACCTTCTCCGGGGATTTCAGAATCACAGTAGGAAAGATCTTGTAACTGAATCTAACGCCATAATTCCATTCTGTGTCATTGGAGGGCTGGAAAGTAGATGTGTGGGTAGAATGCTTAGGCTGGAGCCTGGCACGCGGTGGCCGTTAGATCCCAAAGGCCACTCTGTTAGACCCCGAAGAAACCACGTTCCCTTCCCCACACGCAGGTGCGGGCGCTACCGACTCTGCCCTCAACAGCTATCCATCTGGGACCTACAGCTGTGCAAGCTGTAACCTTGGCTGCTCTGTATTTATAATAACCCCTACTCCTCAGAGCCTCCTCGAGCGCCTTTGATGTGCAAATTTTGCTGGCCTACTGAAGATTACTCACCAAATTTCTTTGTTATGCCCCCGCCTCATAACCAATAACTGATGTTATTGTACTTCTAGATACTTATGTTTTCTAGTTACAGAAAGGAAAAAGTCATATGTCATAAGATGGTGCAATTTTCAACTAGTACATGAATTATCCTTTTGGCTGCTTTCTAACGCCAGAGCTATAACGTGCTATTTTTTTTTTAACTTTTTATTTTGTAATGGGATGTAGCTAATTAACAATGTTGTGATGGTTTCAGGTGAACAGTGAAGGGACCCAGCCACGCATATACCTGTATCCATTCTCACCCATGTAACAGCGTACTATTAAAATTGTTTATACTCTCAAAACTTCTGTAAGTGATAATACCAGTGTCAGGCCACATGAAAAAGAGGGGTTCTTACTAAGGCAAAACTTTAATTTGTATCATGGCTGTGAGCTTAGATGCTTTTTTTTACTTCAGACCAAAGCTCCTGGTAAATTGAAAATTTGGTCAAAATAGTGAAGAGGGGAGTGTTTAAAATGGATCTTAATTCCCCAAACCCTCTTTTTTTTTTTTTTGCAATATTTAGTTATTTATTTGGCTGTGCTAGGTCTTAGTTGAGGTATGCAGGATCTTTGATCTTCATTGCAGCATGCAGAATCTTTAGCTGTGGCATGTGGGATCTAATTTCCTGACCAGGGATCGAACACAGGGCCCTCTGCATTGGGAGCATGAAGTCTTAGCTACTGGGCCACCAGGGAAGTCCCTCAAACCCTCTTCTCTTTCCTAATTTCATTTCCCAGAGCCCCTCTTGCAGTTGGATGGGGCCATATGACTAATTCCGGCTAGTGGAATGTAGGAAGAAGGAATATGTGTTTCTTTCTGCCTCTTACAGTGTGTGTAGGGGGGCGGTCATTGAGGAGATGTGACTGCTGGTTGACCTGTGAGCTGGATTCAGCCAACTGGAGGCTCCCCACCTCCTCCTCTGCCCTTGGCCACTTGCATCCCCTATTTTCAGAAGCTTCTCCAAGGATACAGCTTTAAGATAGAATATAGTATTGAGACTGTCTGGATGACAGTGTGACTGAACCCAGTTAAATCCTCTATATAAACTTCTAAGATTTGGCGTGTGTGTGTGAAGACTTACTCATCTTGTGGCTGCCCAAGACAAGCCTGGTAAAAAAGTTCTCTTGTTTATTAAAACTGCCACGCGGTAATCTGCAGTGGTCTGCCTCCTGCATTTTGGGCTCTGTAACAAGCAAGAAATATACCTTTATTGTGGTGTCTGGCCACTGAGAATTTGGATATTTGTTACAGAAATCAGCCATACAAACTAATACAGGATTTGGGTCATAAATATGTTTAATAAATATTAGTTGTTTTTTTTTTTCCTGTTGGTCCTCATGAAGCACAGAATGTTAAGAGTCCTCTCAAGGAAGTCTGAACTGAGAAGAGTCGATAGGGTATGTCTAAGAAAAGCCCTTGAGAGAAAGTCAGGAGTCAAGCAGGAAAGCCAGATACATTGCCAATGGCACATGGTAGGGTTTGCAAGGAAGACACAGCCTCGGGTCAGGAGCCAGATAGGAACGTTGTGATGGCAGCAGATTGGAAACAGATTAGGAGTGTTTGGGATAAATGCTGCCAACTGGCAGTGGTTCTCATCCCTGGCTTCTCCCTGGAATCATCTGGGGAGCTTTAAAAAATACCAATTCTTAGCCTTCCATCCCCATTCAAGACCAGTGAATCAGAATCTGTTTTGGTGAGCCCTGATGTCTCTGTGATCAGCTTGTGATCACACTGGTGATTCAGCGTGCTGTTGTTGTTGAGACTCACTGCCGTGAACAGGATTGAAGCATCTGTGCCTCACTTTTACTGAGTACTGGGTACTAGTGTGAGGCATGCTTGGATGACCCGAAGGGACTGAGTAATATGATGGCGTGCTAGATAAAGGTCAGAGACAGTTGCAGCCAGAAGAAACCATGGCTCATACACACCATTCCCCAAGACATCTGTGACTTTTTTCCTGCAGAGATATGGAAGGTCAGCCTGAGGGACTGCCATGGTGCCTTTGAGTTCCATTCCCTATGCCCTTGGTGCTCTGATCAGGAGAATATCTCAGAGTTCTGGAGTCCAGAGGCCCCTTCCATGTTGTCCTCAGTCATGTTCATGCCATCTTGGGGAACAATGGAGCTTCATGTTTATGAGGCTGGCATGTGAAACAGCAGGGAGTTGTTAATAGTAGCCACTGTGGATAACAAGGCATAATGATAGTGACTGCTAGTAAAGTATTATGCCTTTGAGGGTGTGGGCAAGTTAATGGAAGTCAGATTTAAACTGAGCTTAAATACCTGCTATGATTTCTGGAAACCTTATTCAGTTCAATGCCAGCTTATTAAAGTAGACCAAAGTTTTAGTCTAAAGAGGAGTACTGAAAGGCTGTGCTGTAGGCAGAGGAATCACTGGCTCTAATCTGACTTTTTTTCTTTGGGAAACACTGTACTTTTGGAGGTTTACTCAGTCCTGTGACCACTGTGCATTGTGCACTATTAATTTGTTCATTCATTCATTCAATAACTTCTAATGGTAATTTACAAGTCTGACATCGTGCAAGGTGCCAAACCAGTGAATAAACATGGTCCCTAACTTTCAAAGGGGCTTCCCAGGTGGCTCAGTGGTAAGGAATCCACCTGTCAATGCAGGAGACACAGGAGATGCAGGTTCGATCCCTGGGTCAGGAAGATACCCTGGAGGAGGACATGGCAACCCACTCCAGTATTCTTGCCTGGAGAATCCCGTGGACAGAGGAACCTGGTGGGCTACAGAGTTGGACACGACTGAAGTGACTTAGCACACACTACTTTCAAAGGTCTTTTTGAAAGCACTTTCACTTGTAACTTGTGGATTTATAGGGCCCTGCAAGGGAGGCAGGTTGATACCCATTTTATAGGAGAAGAAAGTGAGAGGGCAATTAAACCACTTGCCTGAGGTCACATATGTGACAGCCCCTGTATTGTCACCCAAGGCTTCTGACTCAGGTTCAAGGTCTCCCCAGGGAGAAGAGCCAATGGCTGCAGGAAGTTGGAGAGGAGAAAGGTGCTGGCCAAGGCTAATGTTCCTTTCCAAACCTAGCAGGGAGAGGGTTCTGAAACAAAGCATGAATGTGAATTCAAGACTATTCTGTTTCACCATGGGGAAAAGTGTGTGAATCTAAAGGCAGATGAGGAAACAGAGGTGGCCCAGAGGGGTCTTCAGGAGTCATCAAGTGCCCTGAGGTTGCTTGGGCCAAGAAGCACAGTCAGATCCGCGGAGAGAAAGAGATCTCCTCACAGACTCATTGTGTCGAGGGCTTCTTGAGCTCAGGCTACCTTTCTCAAATTGCCTTTGGCATTCAGACCTTTCTTAAGGGGTAGAATATGATCCCTGCAGGTTCTTGGATTCCTGGGAGAACTACTTGATGGTCACGAGTATCCATTCCCCATCTTCTCCAAATTCTTTCTTATTGCCTTTGTATTAGACAAAGAAACACAACCAGCAGGATTTATCTGTCTTCCATCTCTCTACCTATCTATCTTTGCAGCAAGAGAATGGTTTATTTTAAGGAGTTGGCTCATGTGATTGTAGAAGCTTGGCAAGTCCAAAATTTGCAAGGTAGGGTAACAGACTGGAGACCTAGGGAAGAGTTGCAGTTTGAGTGCAAAGACTGTTGGTAGAATTCCTTCTTTCTAGGGGGAGGTCAGTCTTTTCTGTAGTAAGGTCTTCAACTGATTGGACAAGGCTCATCTACATTATAGAAGGTAATCAGCTTTCCACAAAGTTGACTGACTTAAATATTGATCTCACCCTCCTCCCCTGCAAATATTCACAAACATTCTGTGAAACATCCAGAATATTTGACCACCGAGCTGGGTACCATGGTCTGGCCAAACTGACATAAAATTAGCCATCACAGTCCTCTTGCCCATCACATGTACACTCTACTTGTCAAAGTGTGCATGGAAAATGAAACATCCGATGCCCACTCTGTTCTTTGCAACTGACAGGAAGTCCCCTAGATATGAATGGGTTCTGTTCCGAGAGCACGTTTTTAAGTCCAATTTGTTCGTAAGTCCAGTTTGTTTGTAAGTTCAACAAAGTTAGCCTAGGTGCCCAACCAACACAATTGGCTATATAGTTCAGTTCAGTTCAGTCACTCAGTCGTGTCCAACTCTTTGTGACCCCATGAACCACAGCAAACCAGGCCTCCCTGTCCATCACCAACTCCTGGAGTTTACCCAAACTCATGTCCACTGAGTCGGTGATGCCATCCAGCTATCTCATCCTTGTCATCCCCTTATCCTCCTGCCCTCAATCCCTCCCAGCATAAGGGTCTTTTCCAATGAGTGAACTCTTCGCATGAGGTGGCCAGGGTATAGGAGTTTCAGCTTCAGCATCAGTCCTTCCAATGAACACCCAGGACTGATCTCCTTTAGGATGGACTGGTTGGATCTCCTTGCAGTCCAAGGGACTCTCAAGAGTCTTCAACAACACCACAGTTCAAAAGCATCAATTCTTCGATGCTCAGCTTTCTTCACAGTCCAACTCTCACATCCATATATGACCACTGGAAAAATCATAGCCTTGACTAGACAGGCCTTTGTTGGCAAAGTAATGTCTCTGCTTTTGAATTTGCTATCTAGGTTGGTCATAAATTTCCTTCCAAGGAGTAAGCGTCTTTTAATTTCATGGCTGCAGTCACCATCTGCAGTGATTTTGGAACCCAGAAAAATAAAGTCAGCCACTGTTTCCACTGTTTCTCCATCTATTTCCCATGAAGTGATGGGACCAGATGCCATGATCTCAGTTTTCTGAATGTTGAGCTTTAAGCCAACTTTTTCAGTCTCCTCTTTCACTTTCATCAAGAGGCTTTTTAGTTCCTCTTCACATTCTGCCATAAGGGTGGTGTCATCTGCTTATCTGAGGTTATTGATATTTCTCCCAGCAATCTTGATTCCAGCTTGTGCTTCCTCCAGCCCAGCGTTTCTCATGATGTACTCTGCATATAAGTTAAATAAGCAGGGTTACAATATACAGCCTTGACGTACTCCTTTTCCTATTTGGAACCAGTCTGTTGTTCCATGTCCAGTTCTAACTGTTGCTTCCTGACCTGCATATGGATTTCTCAAGAGGCAGGTCAGGTGGTCTGGTATTCCCATCTCTTTCAGAATTTTCCACAATGTATTGTGATCCACACAGTCAAAGGCTTTGGCATAGTCAATAAAGCAGACATAGATGTTTTTCTGGAACGCTCTTGCTTTTTCCATGATCCAGAGGATGTTGGCAATTTGATCTCTGGTTCCTCTGCCTTTTCTAAAACCAGCTTGAACATCAGGAAGTTCACGGTTCACGTATTGCTGAAGCCTGGCTTGGAGAATTTTGAGCATTACTTTACTAGCATGTGAGATGAGTGCAATTGTGTGGTAGTTTGAGCATTCTTTGGTATTGCCTTTCTTTGGGATTGGAATGAAAACTGAGTTTTTCCAGTCCTGTGGCCACTGCTGAGTTTTCCAAATTTGCTGGCATATTGAGTGCAGCACTTTCACAGCATCATCTTCCAGGATTTGAAATAGCTCAACCGGAATTCCATCACCTCCACTAGCTTTGTTCATAATGATGGTTTCTAAGGCCCACTTGACTTCACATTCCAGGATGTCTGGCTCTAGGTGAGTGATCACACCATCGTGATTATCTGGATCATGAAGATCTTTTTTTGTACAGTTCTTCTGTGTATTCTTGCCACCTCTTCTTAATATCTTCTGCTTCTGTTAGGTCCATACCATTTCCGTCCTTTATTGAGGCCATCTTTGCATGAAATGTTCCCTTGGTATCTCTAATTTTCTTGAAGAGATCTCTAGTCTTTCCCATTCTGTTGTTTTCCTCTCTTTCTTTGCATTGATCGCTGTACTATAATAGGTTTATAATACTTTTCATACAAATAATACATAAAAAAACACAAAAACAAAGAACAGGTTTTAAATCTTACAGTACAATAGTACAGTAAAACAGTTGGCATACAGGGGCTGGCATCAAGTGAACAGGCAAGAAGAGTTATTGGCTGGAGAGGGAGAGGAGGTGGGAGATGGTAGAGCTGAAATATTGTCAGACTAGGAGACAGAGGGCAAGCTGCAATTTCACTGTTTCCTGATTTTGATGGAACACATGTTCACATCTTTGAAAGTTTGCAACTTGAAGGTTAATACGTAGGGGACTTACTGGAGTTAGAATCTTCTTTATAAAAAGCAAATCTGATTTGAGCAATGTAGCAGATTCTGTCAAGGCCCTGTCTCTGTCCCATGCTCTCACCACTCTCAACTGCTACACTGGCATTTCTTTGCCTGGGAGCTTCATCTTGCCACTGGATCTTGCTCTTCTGTCTTTTCAACAAGTCAAGAACACAGTCTGACTTCTGTTTCCATGGGTTCTGCATCTGTGGATTTGGCTAATAGCATATGAAAAATATTTGAAAAAAAATTCCAGAAAGTTCCTAAAAAGGAGAACTTGAATTTGCCATGCTCAAGCAACTATTTATATAGCATTCATATTGTATTATAATAAGCAATGGGGCTTCCCTGGTGGCTTAGATGGTAAAGAATCACCCATAATGCGGGTGACCCAGGGTTCAATCCCTGGGTCAGGAAGACCTAGAGAAGGGAATGACTACCCACTCCACTATTCTTGCCTGGAGAATTCCTATTATTAGTATAATAATTAGTATAATTCCTATTATAAGTAATCTAGAGATGATTTAAAGTCTATGGGAGGATGTATGCAAGGTATAATCAAACACTATACATTTTATGTGACCCTTGAGCATCTAAGGATGCTGAAGCATCTGAAGGCGGGGTCCTGGAACCAATCTCCTGCAGACACCTGGAAACTGGTGCATTCTGAGAGCCACCCTGAACTTTCCCTCTCCTGGTTGACAGTTGAGGCACGTGCCTACCCTGGCTCCTGGTGCCCTGTGGAGGATGAAGCTGCTGTTGCCCACAGGACTAGCTTGTCTTTACTGCTACTTTCCCTTCTCTGTCAAACTTTCCCACTCCCTTCCTGAGAGTGCTCATCTCCTATAAAAGCATCTTACAAAATGCAGATTCGATCTCTGGGTTGGGAAGATTCCCCTGGAGAAGGGCATGGCAACCCACTCCAGTATCCTTGCCTGGAGAATCCCATGGACAGAGGAGCCTGGTGGGCTACAGTCCATGGAGTCACAAAGAGTTGGACTTGACTGAAGCAACTTAGCACATGCACGTAGACAATGTTCCAAAGCACCTGGCCTCTGCATCCTCATTGAACAGCTGAATTGATAATTTATGTGGCACTTAATAATAAATCTTCTTATAATTTAAACCACCCAAGTCAGGGCTTTTTCCTATTACTTGGAGTTGGGAGAAAACATATTAAATAAATATTAGGACAATATCTAACATCAAGAAATGTCTCGATGTCAAGTATTATGTGAAACGTCATCATATAAGCTTATTTGATTATTATAACAATCCTTGCAGAATGTTCGCAGGCTTCCCAGTTGTTGTTGCTAGTGGTAAAAATCCCACCTGCCAATGCAGGTATATGTAAGACCTGGGTTGGGAAAATCCCCTGGAGGAGAGTGCAGCCACCTACTCCAGTATCCTTGCCTGGAGAATCCCATGGACAGAGGAGCCTGGCGGGCTACAGTCCATAGGGTCACAAAGAGTTGGACATGACTGAAGTGACTTGGTGCACACACACACACACGGCCCTGCTGCTTGGGGAAGTGATCTGGGCTGGAACTAGATACTTGAGAGTCATTAACAGAGCTATCAAAGTGAAGAGGATTGCTCCGTGGAGAGGGAAGAGAGCGAGAAGAGGTTCTTGCATAAGAGCTTCCCTGGTCAATGACAGCAGTGAAGGAACTGGCCAAGAAAGCTGCAGGGAAAACCAGGAGCAGGTTGTACTCTGGATGCCCAGGGAACAAAGGACATCCTAAATATTGCCACCATGGTTCACAGAGTTAAACACGCCAGGAGGCTGAGAAGATGAAGGCCACATGTCCACTAACTGCAGTGACGCCTAAGTGACAACAGTGCTGTGGGATGGGGAGGGGAATGGGGGTGGTGGCGGGTGGGAGAGCGCCAGAGCATTTCCTGAGGGTTCTTGCTGAGCCAGGCCCTCTCCAAGCTCCAGACTCCAGCTCTCAGGAAGCCTGTGGGTGTCTGCTCTCAGCTGAGAGATGGAGGCTCAGAACCATTGCTTGCTTCATTGCTTAAGGGATGACTGATGCTCCAGAGCCTTGGGCCCATAGTGAATGAGCCCTGGGTCTGTTCTTCTTGCCTCTGGGTATGGCTTATCTCAAGGACTCTATGCAGGAAATACACACAAAAGGGGCCTAGAGTCCTAGTGATGATGATGATGTTTAAAATAACATGACATGTATTGATGGGAATTCCCCAGTGGTCCAGTGGTTAGGACTCCATGTCTTCACTGCCAAAGATGTCGATTCAGTCCTCGCTGGGGAATTAAGATCCTGCAAGCCACATGGCTTGGCCAAATTGAAAGAAGAAAACACAACCATATATTGAGAGTTTACTATGAGTCAGGTTGAGGGCAAGTCTTTAATAGAAATTATCTCAGTACAACTCACGTATCCCCTGTAAGATAGTTACTATGTCTCCATTTTACAGAAGATAAAAGTTGAGACTCATAGAGGCTAAGCTACTTGCTCAAGGTCACACAGCTAGCAAACAGAGAAGCTTTTTGTTCTGTTATAAATGTTGTTAACACGTTTATCATGAGTTGGCTCTTAAGCTCATCACAGAGGAAGCTAGAGGATGAATGAAGAGAGGGAATGACTAAGAATGACTCTTCTGCCCCCATCACGTCACCTCCTGGCTGTGCAGTGTTGTGTGTTACATCCGTGTCCACTGCTTAACTGATCACATGTTTCAGCCTACTCTGTGCTTGGGCTGAGACAGAAGACCTACCCTGCTACCGGCAGCTCATATCCTCTTGGGGTGACCAGCTTGCACACAAGCAGTGTGAGTGCAGTGCAGTGGTTCCAGGATAGAGACATGGGGTGGGGCCCAGGGGAGGCTTAAAGTGGAGTGTCTTCTTCCCTCCAGAAGAGGCAGGCAGGAAATCCTTTCTGGAGGACCTGGGACATCAGTGGAGACTTCAAGGATGAGGAGAAGGTGTCTAGGCAAACCAGGTGGACTGAGGGGGAAGAACAGTCCAGGTTTGATAATCCGGGTTACAAAAAAGAAATTCGAGGCTCTCATTTGGTCTCTGCTCCTCCACTGCAGAGTGTCTCCAGTTCTCCAAATCTCCTAACTGCAAAAGGCTATCAGAAAATTCTCCCTAAATCCTTAGAGCCAAAAAGAAAGAATTTACTCTAATTTGCTCCTGATATTATGGGGAAAGCATTGATCTGGGAGTTGCTCAGCTAGTATTTTTTGGAACATGGAAGGATTTTTTTGAGACACTGAAGGCAGGTGTAGGAAAAGTCATTTTCACAAATGCACTGCTGCTGCTTCTGCTAAGTCGCTTCAGTCGTGTCCGACTCTGTGCGACCCCATAGACGGCAGCCCGCCAGGCTCCCCTGTCCCTGGGACTCTCCAGGCAAGAACACTGGAGTGGGTTGCCATTTCCTTCTCCAATGCATGAAAGTGAAAAGTGAAAGTGAAGTCGCTCAGTCGTATCCGACTCTTCGAGACCCCATGGACTGCAGCCTACCAGGCTCCTCCATCCATGGGATTTTCCAGGCAAGAGTACTGGAGTGGGGTGCCAGTGCCTTCTCCGTCACAAATGCGCTAATGGTATGGAAACTTAGAAAAAACGTTGACAAATAGATGGAGGCCATCTCTATCACAAAGAAAAACTGTCTCATTGTGCAAATAAAATTCTGTAATCTCCATCAGGGGCTTCTCTGGTGGCTCACTGGTAAAGAATCCACCTGCAATGCAGGAGACTCAGGGTTCAATTCCTGGGTGGGGAAGGTCCCCTGGAGCAGAAAATGGCAACCCACTCCAGTATTCTTGCCTGGGAAGTCCCATGGTTAGAGGAGCCTGGCAGGTTACTGTCCAGGGGGTTGCAAAGAGTTGGACACGACTTAACAACTAAACCATCACCACTACCAATCTGCATCAGGCCTTCAAGGCATCTTTCTGGGAAATTTTTCTGACCCTCAGGTGTGTAGGTACTTTGCTTTTTATTCTGTTTATTTAAATAGTCATTGCCTTCCCTGGGCCTAATTAATACGAGAAACAAGAATAGGCTTTAGGGAAGCAATAAGGTGGAAGCAAACTGAAGCAGAAAAGGGTGTTAGGAGAGCTGGAGAGGAGTTTGCTTCCATAAACGTAGACTTTCTGAGACCGCTGTTTTGTTCCGAGCCCTGGTTCCATAGACTGTTCGGGACTTTCTCTTCCTATAAAGTCCTCAAAGGTGGGGACCATTTCCTGGTTAGCAGCAATGCCTATCACATAGTTGGCACTCGGTAATGTTAGTGTCATTCCACTCTTTCTCTGTTTATTTATTTTTTCTTCTCTACATCTCTCCTTGAAGGGACTGTGTTTGATGGATTAGCTAGGATTCAAGATGGCAAGCAACAGAAACTCCCATCTGCTAGCTCACTCACAAAGAGGGAATGTAGTGTAAGGTACTAGAGCATCTCATAGAATTTGCGAGGAGATGCTTTTTAGATTCAGGCTGAAACTGGGCCTGGAATTTCCTGTAACTTTCTCTTCACCTCTCACAATTCCTACTCCAAGCAAAGACACTCATTAGTCTTATCTGGATTGTACCAATTTCAGCCAGAAGAGCAGGGCTACAGTTCAGAAACTTCATTGCCTATAGCATTTCTGTGATGATGTGACTGCAACGGGGTCCTCCCCCCCAATTTAGAGTAGTTGTCACACAGCTGAGGATGTCCATGAGGGCTATAAACAGTGCTTTTATTGAGGTAATTTGGTTTTATAATTCTTGGGCGACTGGAGAATTCCAAATGAAGTGCTGGGGAGTTGTCTTCTCTTTGGTATGACAAAAAGTTATTTTCTTAGAAAACTGACTTTTTGATAACACATGCTACATATAGCCTCATCTTTTTCTAGATGTTTAGAAACCAATGAGCACTAGTTTAACAGTGTTAGCTGTTAACACTCTTTCTCTTACCTGGAAACAGTTACCAGCCCCTACACAGGGAGTATCAAGGGACATGACATTATCACCTGAGTCAGATGAGTTTCCTGCCAGATTTTTATTTTACCATGTATAGTTGTTATATTTTGAAGGACATTATCTGATCCATGAGTTATGAACTGATTTAAGTACTAAATTCATCCTTTTCTACTTTCTTGGGATGAAACCAGATTCATGCATTATCTTGGGAGAAATTAATTTTAACCTAATTAATCTTGCTAATAACTGGATCAAACTCTTATGTATATTGTTTCTTTCCTTCCTTCTTTCATCAAACATTTGTTGCTGTACCTTCCTTGTTAGAATCTATTCCAGTAATTAAAAACAGATCAGTGATTTATTTTATAAATCAAACTTATTTTTTAGTAAATAAGTCATTTTATAGCAAATATAATAGTATTTACTTATTTTATAATAAATATAATAGAATCAGAAGTTATCTAAGCCTAGATAGATGAAAGATATTTACGATAATCTAGGAATCAGCAACCATTTTCTCTAAAGGGACATAGCAAATATTTTGGGGTTTGTAGTCCATACAGTCTTGGGCACAGCTACTCAACTCCACCTATCGGTTTAAAAGCAGCCACGCGCAATATGTAAACAGATGAGTGTAGCTATGTTCCAATAAAACTTTATTTGTGGACACTGAAATTTGAATTTCATGTAGTTTTAACGTGTTACATGTTCTTCTTTTGAATGGGAAATTTTTGAATTTTTCACTCACTCAATCACTTTTTTAGCTTGAAGATTCTACAAAAACAGGTGAACAGACTGGATCTGACCTGCAGGTGTTTGCTGACCTCTTGCTCAGTCGTGTCTGACTCTTTGCGACCCCATGGACTATACAGTCCATGGAATTCTCCAGACCAGAATACTGGAATGGGTAGCCGTTCCCTTCTCCAGGGGATCTTCCCAACCCAGCGACTGAACCCAAGTCTGCCTCGTTGCAGGTGGATTCTTTGCCAGCTGAGCCACCAGGGGAGCCCAAGAATACTGGAGTGGGTAGCCTATCTCTTCTCCAGAGGATCTTCCTGACCAGGCTCTTTGAACCAGGGTCTCCTGCATTGCAGGTGGATTCTTTACCAGCTGAGCTACCAGCTGTATTTGTGGACACTGAACTTTGAATTTCATGTAGTTTTAATGTGTTACATGTTCTTCTTTTGAATGGGAAATTTTTGAATTTTTCACTCACTCAATCACTTTTTTAGCTTGAAGAGTCTACAAAAACAGGTGAACAGACTGGATCTGACCTGCAGGTGTTTGCTGACCCCTGCTCTAAAAATAAGGGCATGGGATTCACCCACCTACTTGGGTACCTTGGTATAGTTTTCTTATTTCACAGGCATTCTTAAAGGAGCATTCCTGAAAGAACAAAGCAATGCTTCTGTTGATCTTGGTGTTGAACTCCTTCTTTCTTGGCTTATGGAATGTTAGTATTCCACTTCACTTAGTGTAGAGTAAGAGCCCCACACTGAGAAGGTTGCTTTTAAGTCTTTGCACTTGAAGCAGCACAGTCAGTGGTTCTGTAGGTGTGCAGTTTCTAAAACCAGGGAGAGAGAGAACAATTCTGGGGAGAAGCAATTTAAAACCAGTTCTAATTGTTCACGCAAGTTATTTTTACCAGTCTTAGGGGACAGATAAATGATCACATTGTTATTATTTTTATAGATTATATTTCAAAAAGCTTTTCTGCTAAGAGTGATTAAATACCAAGTTTTAATTTCACTCACTCAGGGAAAATTTTCCATCCCATTAGGATTTTTTTTTCTTGATAACTTACCGTAGGAGACTATAACTCAGGGTTTTCAGGAACCTCATTCCGGAACTTCCAGTGACACAGAAGACATGTGATTTTGCTAAATGTTTGGGAAGGTGGGAAAAATACAGGGAAATGAGAATGATAAGAAACTTTTGGGGGTTACTATATTAAAATGCATTATATATAGTATATGCTATTATATGTAATATTATATATAGTATATATAATAAACTATATATAATATAGTATGTAGTCATATATATTATATATAAACATTTTACAGATAAATTTTTTTTCTCTATAAAATTAATGATAACAATAGCAAAAATATATTATTGCTACGAAGAATTTTCTCCAGTGTCTACATAATGAAACTTGGGAGTCACCTGGTAATTGCAAAAACTAAATGTCCACAGTATGCCTAAGTTTCACCCATTTCCTCTCGCTTAATCCTCATTGTAAGATCAGGAAAGCAAGACTCAGGGAGGTCTAGTATCTTGCTCAAGGTCATATATTTGGTAAGTGGTGGAGCCAGATTTCAGACTCAGGTCTGTCTATCCCTAGAGCTTTCTTCATGCTTTTACACTGTAACCAGTTCCAGTCTCAAGGAGCGCCTCAGGGTTTGACGCATGCTCTACTACCAAGCGAGGATGTGCCATTCTGTGTGACATGAATTCTGTGATACTCATTGCCTTTTTGGCTCAATCAATCTTGCCATTGATCTCAGCAAACTATCAATGTGGTTCTAGGTCTTACCATAGAGAATTTATAATTGAAGTTCCAACTCTATTTGACATTAAAAAAAAAACCCTCATTTCTCTCAAAATATATGGTAAATTGAGGAAGATTCAGGTCCTGAGATATTAATCTGATTTCCATGGGGCTTGAGAGGTTTATGGTTCCCCTAAAATTGCATGTGGAATATTGAGAGAAGAGTTCTAATTTTCGTTCGAGTCTGAAGACTTATGACCACTGTTCTCTAAACTCAGAAACAACTAGGGATATACCTGATTGACTCATTAATATTGACAAGTGCTTGGTAAGTGTGTTAAATTCCATCACAACAAATGAGGTTGACTTAACTAGTTCTTTAATAACCTGAGCATAACACTGTCATTCCATGTGTTACACTGGGTGGACTCCGCCAAGGGACTCAACTCTGGTCTCATTAATGTGAACTCCCCAGCCCCTGACAAAGAACACTACAACTGTAAATCCTTAGCACTGCTTGCTGATTGGAGGGAATGATGTCCCAAATATAAACCTTGCCTGGCTCAGTCATTTCAGGTACTGGAAGGATCAGTAATTGATTTGGTATTATAAAGTCAAGCTCCTCTATCCAGACATGGCCACTTTTTAGCTGTAGGACCTTAGTCCAGCCCCTGTCCACCTCAGTTTCCTCTTCTGTTGACAAGAGGGGTTAGCCGTAGGGGTGGTTAAATCTCTACCACCTCCACAAGTTCCAGGAATCTCTATTTGGCAACACACTTTGCCAAGTCTATTTGACAAAACCAAATTGGAAAGAGCTCGGACAGTTCGTTTGGAATAGACTAGAACTTGCGCATCTTAGAACCTCTGCATGAAAGCGCTTAGCCACCAATATGGGTTACTTTGATAATTATCTCCTGGCCCGGGAATGCCGAGAAGTAATTTTATCGGGGTCCCAGGCTAGTTCAGGGGACAGCTGCAGGGAGGAAGTGGGCGTGGCGATTTCCCCGACTTCCTTGTTTGGAGCAAACTTTGGCAGCATCTGACCGGCTTGGATGTTTGCTTTTCCATCTGTTGATGTGTTTTTTGGGAGCTCTCTTGCCTGCCAGAGAAAACATCCAAAAGAAGCACGACGCCAAATCTTAGCCATTCCCTTGAGTCCCCAAACCCCACCAACCTCCAGAGAGGGGAAGGCGAAACTGAGAAAGAAAACAGACGTGCCTGGAGCGCGCTGGCTTCCAGGGAGAAGGTGGCAAAGACAGGGACCTCGGTACCCACCCACCCACCCACCAGCCCGCATCCACGCGCGCGGGTGCGCGTCGACTCCCTTTGTTTGCACTCCTCTCGTGGTAGCTGGAACCTGGCACTGGAGATGGGGCATTTGCGAGGCTCGCTGGCTCCGCCGTGCGCCTAGTGTGTTAGTCGACTTCGCGCTCGCGGTGCCAGCAGCCGGCGCGCTCCGCTCTCAGCGAGCCGCGGACCGGCGGGGACAGCGCGCCGCGCGCCCGGGTGGGGGACGCGGCTGAAAGCGGGGCGCCGGCGCCGGGGTGCGCGCCCCTCCGCTGGGGACCTCGGGACGCCGCCGGCTGAACCATGACGGACGCCAGCAACAGGAAAGAGGGCTTCAAAAAATGCCGGAGCGCCACTTTCAGCATCGATGGCTACAGCTTCACCATCGGTGAGAACTTTCCGCCCTCTGCCCTACTTCCGGCTTTCCGGCGGGTGGCGAGGCTCCTTCCGAGCCAGGGAGGTGGGTGGTCGGAGTGGGGCTGGGTCGCGAGGCGCTCGCCAAGCGGGAGACCCGGGGAGCGGCGACAGTGCCGGAAAGTCGCGTGTGTGGCTCGGCCGTCACCGGGGCTGTCCTCGCGGTGCCCCTCCCGCCGCTCTAAGCCGGCATCCCGCTTAAGCTGGTTTTTAGGGTCACACCTTTCTGAACGGCTCCATTTCCTCGCTGCGATTTTAGTAACGCAAGCCGGGAAAGGAGGGATGGAGGCAGAGAGATGGAGAGGTACGGGGAGAGAGAGCGACACAAAGACGTGCACGACAGACAGTAAGACAGAGACACAGAAAGACGCACAGATAGGAGAGACCGAATGACAAGAGACATCCGGACAGGTACATTAGTAGACACACCTAGACACCAGTTCAGAAATATGAAGTCAGAGAGGCCGATAGAATGTCAAAGATGCGGAGAAAGAGATGATAGAAACAGAGATGAGCTGACTCTGAGGGACAGACACGTAGAGATAGATTCAGAGAAAGAGATTGAAGAGCAGGTTTCACAAAAGTTGAAATGAGAGAAAGGAACACAAGGAGAGAGAGAGAGAGGAAGGAGGTAGGAAGGAAGACAGGGAAAATAAGGCAGAAAAAGAGACACATTTAGAGTCAGAAGAAGGCAGGGCGGGTGGGATGTATTATGCTACTAAAACATTTGAGAAACATCTGTCTCATGTCCTCTGGATTCCCAGCGGCTCCTTTCCCAAACCTTTCACTAAGAGGGGCCTGGAGGTGTCTCCATGGTCCTTAGAGGAAGCAGGACCACAGGGCTGACTCTCCAGAAGCTGAATTTAAGATCAGTTCTTGGTGCTTTTACTACCGGTTCCATGCTGTACTGTTTTGAATCAACTGGTCCAAGGATTATCTCCTCATTTTCCCAGGAGATGGGCTAAGCCAGGGAGGCTTCCTCTCCAGGATGTCAGAGATTGGAGACCAGCAGGGCACAGCTAGGTGTCAAGGAGCTGCTTCAGTTTTTTTACTTCTGTGTGTGCTCAGGGCAGTGTGGCTATAAATCTCAGCTTCTCCTTGGAGCCTTTGAAAGTGAGGGGTATATTAAGGTGCTTTTTGGAAGTGTAGCAGAAATTTGTCAGGGGCAAGAAAAGGCTATTGGAGGGGATCTGGGCCACTTTGCTTCTTCTAATGGAGTGGCCCAAGATTTGGGGGGCATGGGCTGGACATATTACTACCAGAATTCAGTCTGAATGCCTTTACCTGCTTCTCAAGTTTCTCCATTCTGGCTTGAACTTGCCCTTCTTGCCTCAGTTGTCATGGCAGATCTGTTTCTTCCATACACTCATGATGGCTTGCCCTGGCCCCCATCCCACCCCTCAGAGCCTTTGCTCAGGCTGTTCCCTCAGTCAGGAATGCCATTTCCCCAACTCTGCATTGAGAAATCTTGTCTATTCCAACTATCACTTACCTCCTCCTCTGCTTTTCTTCCCCATGAGAAAGAGCTCCTCCTTCTGCACTCATCTTGGCCTCCTAGTCCTGTGTGAGGGCTCACACCTAGCCTTGAACCAGTATTTCAGCAACTATTCCTTGTCCTCTTGCACTGCAGGTTCCTTAAGAATGAGATTGTGCCTAATTTTATTTTTCGTCCTCTAATAGTGAGTGCTTGGGAGTTTTTGTAGGAATGAATTAAAGGTTGCCGAGGTCCAAAGTGATTAATCAAAAGGTTGTGTTAATATTAGTTTTTGTGAATCTAGTTAGAAAGCTCCCAAAAATGATTTTTAAGTTTTACCTGGCAGTTCCCTGTGAAATCTTTCAAAAACTGTGGCTTCTAAAACTCAAGTTTATAGTGTGGCTGTCCCGGCCTAACACCTACTCCCTTTCTGCTCCTGTTCTCACTAGAGGAAATGGTCTAGCACGTTGGTGTGGTCTGCTGGTCAGATGGGACCTCAAAAGTGAGCAGGTCACTTCCTGGTGAGAGAGCTGCCAGCTTGTTTCACATCTTTGGGCATTTATTCATTCACTCCTTTCCATCTGCCCTCCTCCTTCCCTCCCTCCTTCAACAAATTTTTATTGAATTTTATGGTATTAAAAAACACAATTTAATAGAATGCCTACCACATGGCAAACACTCAATAAATGGTAATTATAATTATTCAATACCCTAAGCTAATATCATGGGGAGTTGATGAAGATAAATCAGACCTAGAACCTAGGATTCAAGGAATTCATACTCTTGAGGTGATATGATGTCTTCATACATAACGTTTTACAAAATAAAAGCTTTTAAATGCTTCCAGATACATGTTAGAAGTTTTAGGCCAATATAGACATTGTAGCAAATACAGATAATCAAAAAGTAAAAAAAAACACTTGTAATTTTACCACCCACTGCTAAACATTATTAATATTTGTTGTATGTACTTCCAGTACTTTTTTATATATACAATTTTTTAACAGCAATCATAATGTTTGGTAATGGTACTTAATATCATAGTAGCTTTGTTTCATACTCTTATTTGTTTTTATTTAAAAAACTTTTACTTTTGGCTATTTAGGTTGCTTTTACTTTTTATCATAATTGACAAAGGAAAAAGACTAAATCTTTGAGCACATCCATTTACACTTTTGAGAATAAATTTCTAGAAGTACAATTGCGTGGTCTAAGACTATGTGTATTTTTAGGGATTTTAAAGCATATTATTAAAAACCCTCTGGAAATACCAACTCACACTCCCACCAGCCATGTATCAGGTGTTCACACACTCTCTTGAGTACTGATAATTTTTGAAGAGTTGTTTGGGAGGTGGAAGGTAGTATCTTACTTCCACATGTTATTTCACTTCTTTACATTTTATGGCCTTTGCCTGTATGTTTTTCCTCTGGGGATGTTTCATCATTTATTTTTAATTTTCAAGCACAGTTGACTCTTAAACAATGTGGGTTTGAATTGCGCAGGTCCACTTATACAAGAATTTTTTTTCTATAGTAAATACTACAGTATACACAATCTGCAGCTGGTTGAATCTGAGGATGTGGAATTGGGGCTTTGGAAGAATCACATATAGGATTAGTTATGACACAAATTTTCAACTAACCCTAGTTGTTCAAGAGGCAGCTGTACTCTTAATGTATGTAATACATGTGAATTATACATATAATCAATGTATCAAATGTACATAATATATAATTATAGCTACTATGTATTAATTGTACAATATATTATGTAATAACTATATATTAATCATGTGATAATTAATATGTACCAATAATACGCATTATGTACACACCTTGTATGTGCGTCTCTGTGTGTATTTGCAAGTGCTGTCTGTCCTGTATGTTATGTGACATTTTCTTCTAAGCAGGGGGCTTCATATTCCTGCAACATCGACCTGTGGCATTTAGGACTTGGTTTGTGGATGTACAGATATCTTGTAGCCCACACCCATGGTCTCCGGCTTGTCCTATGGTTCCAGCAGGGTGGAATAGGTGGACAGTCCCCCTCTAACTATGTGAGGGAAGAATCCTGAAGAAATTCCAGAGCCCAGATCACTTTTTTTCTCAGGTGTCCGACATTCTGTCATCAGGAATCACCTTCTTTTCCAGTCTGTTAATTATGCAGAATTTCCAGGTCAAAGAACTTTACTAAAGGAATTTATGTTACGGTCCTGGCGATTCAAGAGATTTTCTCTCAGATTCAAGAGATTGTTACCCCTGGCTTATGAGGCCAACAGGGTTCTTGGGATTCTGCAGAAGAGGGGTGTGTGAGCCCCCACCATGGCAAGGTCAAGAATCAAGTTTCCTTGGAGGGCTCCTGACGGAACTTCTCTCTGTTAAGTGGACATTTCTGGGTTAGGAGGGGCTTCCGTGATGGCTCAAATTGGTAAAGATTCTGCCTGCAGTGCTGGAGACGCAGGAGACTTGGGTTCGATCCCTGTGGTCAAGAGGTCTTGAAAACAAGACCGTGAGCTTCAACACGTGCCACATCCAGAAAGCGCTGACTGTCGTAGAGCCTTCGTGATTTGAGGGTTGCATTCCTAGGAAACCATTGTAGTTAGGATTGTTGTTATTTAGTCACTAAGTTGTGTCTGACTCTTTGTGACCCCATGGACTGTAGCCTGCCAGGCTCTTCTGTCCATGGGATTTCCCAGGTAAGAATACTGCAGTGGGTTGCCATTTCTTTCTTCAGGGCATCTTCCTGACCCAGGAATCTAACTGCATCTCCTGCATTGGCAGGCGGATTCTTTACCACTGAGCCACCTGAGAAGCCCCAGTTACGATTGTAGCCAATAATTATAACAATTAACATTAATTGAAGCCCATGTGTAGAAGTTCAAGTGTAATTTGACTCTGTTTATGAACTAGTATTTGAATATGAAATGAACAGTTATGGGGAGAGTTGCTCTATTACTATTTTCCAGAAGAACTTTCTTTGTCTCCTGGGGTTTGGATATCTGTTTGGGTTTGTATTAAGTGGATTTGCAGATTCTTACTTTCTCCATGAGGCTGCCCAAAACACACACTTTTCCTTCCAAGGTGAAGTATGTCTGCAGAAAGCAAAAGCACTTTTTTCTTTTAACTACCTGAGGGGGACTCTCTTGATCCCTCTTGGTGCTCCTCACCTCTCAGTTTCCGGATGAGAAAATGGGTCTTGGGGGGGGCCCTCATTTTCTCTTCTCCTCAAGGTGATGACCTCTACGGTGTCAGAAGGAAGCGGGTGAAGCTATGGGCCAGGAGGATGTGAAGTTGGTGGGGTGTGTGGACAAGAAGCTGCTTCCTCCACAAATGAACCTGGTGGTGGTGTGGAAAATTCTAGGCCTGTAAGGTGTTGCTAACAGAGGGATGCGTTGCCTATAGCAACTGCCTCAGGCTCCCTTGCCCCTGTGTTTCTCTCTGCGGGGTTGTCCCAGAGGAGGAAAAACAAGGGGCCCCTAGACAGCAGTCAGAGGCCCAAGGGGCAGGGTGTGAGGGTTCCCTGTCCCACGTGGGACTGCTGTTTGCTGGGAACCCCAACTAAGTGGGGAGGTCTGCTGGCGGGTACGTCTTTCACAGGGGTTCTGGGTGGGCGGGGCTCTGTGGGTGGCCGAGGCTGGGATTTTGGGCTGCATGAACTGGGGGTGTGGCCCCTTTCCAGCCCGGGCATAGAGGCTCCTGGCCTTGGTGCACAGGTTCGCAGACTGATCTCAGTGTTCTGTGTCTCGTCTGCCCGTTAGTTTGTCTGGCTTGTTGGGGGTGCTGGTGGGTTGCAAGGAACTGAATTAATATCCAAGGCAAACTGTCCTGCCACCGCCTCCCAGCACCCGTTGCCCTAATTCTCTCCTCCTCCTCCTCACGTCCCTGGGAAAGATTCAAACAGAGCCAGGTGAAGGGGGCATTTGGACTGAGGGCTCATGCACACTGGGACTGCAGTTTCTGCTCTGACTCTCACCTCCGCCCCTGATTCCCCTTCTGCATCTGAGCCACAGTCCTTCATGTGTAAGATGCAGAGTGTGATCCTTAGTTACCGGGCTGTGGTGAGGATCAAGTGAAGTTACATGTGAAAAAGTTGTTTGTTAACCCTGCAATGTCATTAGACAGCTTCTTGTTATAAGGGAAGACAATACTGATTAGAGCTTGTGTGTCCCTCTGCACGGTGCTTGCACTTCAACAAAGAAAGTGTGAGAAATGAGGCTCTCACCTTGGGGTCTTACTGGCAGCCAGCAACTGGAGCGCATGGTGTTAGGGATGTGTGTTGTCTGAGAAGGGGTGTTTGTAGCAGGAAACCCTGGGCGTTGGAGTCACACGAAGACGTACTGTGCTGGCCAAGCAAGTCAGTTAGCTTCGCTGAGCCTCAATTTCCTTCTCAGAGTAAATGGGGCTGGGGTGAACCTTCCTCCTGGGTGGACCCGGCCAGGGGAGTGAAGTTCCATGCGTAGTGCCTGCTGTCACACTGTGTGCTTGCTCAGCAACCCTTCCCTCCCCTAGAGATTATACTGTGACTAGAACTGGCTCTGGCTGCGAGTGGGTGAGGGTTAGTGGTGTGATCCTGAGGGTTAGTAAGTGTGTCTAGGGCAGACTTAGGGGTGAGTCAGTACTGCTGTGTGCTGGCCTGGGAATGGCCACCAGGAGGCCCACATCTTGGCCCCTGACGCCAGATGGGAACAAGAACAGAGTGGGTACTGGGTACCTCCTGCCCTCCCATGGACTGGTGCACCTCCCGGGGCTACCCAGTGCCCCAGGCATGTCTACCAAGCCTCCATGGACTTAGCAGAGCAATGGGCACAGTCCACCTGGGGTCATGGGGACGTTGTGGGTAGTGGGGGGAACATCACTGCAGGAATGAGCTTCTGAACTTGACTTGGGAAAGGGGACCAGGATGGTAAAATGGGACCTAATAGAGTTCAGAATATAACAACCTCTGGAGTTAGACACTGGGGGTTCAGATTCTGAACCTCATGTTTTTGTCATGATCTTGGAGAGGTGGCATCAAATGGCTAAAGTTCAGTGTCCTCAACTGTGAAATGGACATAATAAATAGTATCTGCCTTGCTGGACTGGGCAATTAAATGAGATCATGCAAGCAGAGCTCCTAGGCATTATCTTATTCTGGATACCAGAACAGAATACCATAGGTTGGGTGGCTTAACAGAAATGTATTTCTCTCAGCTCTGGAGGCTGAGAAGACACCAGCATATTTGGTGTCTGGTGAGGACCTGCTTCCTGGTTCATAGGGGGCTGTTTTCTTACTGTGTCCTCACATGGCACAAGGGGTGAGGGAGCTCTCTGGGGTCTCTTTTATAAGGGCACTAATCCAATTTATAAGGCTCCACCCTCATGACCAAATTACCTGCCAAAGGCCCCACCACCTAATACCATTACAGTGGGGGTTATGAATTTTGAATATGAATTTTGAGGGGACATAGCCTATAGCACTGTTTTTTTTGAGAGATAATAAACATTTGCTGAATATAGCACTGAGTTAAGCACTGTAGAAGGGCCAGGGGAACCACAGGGGAAAACATGCACAGTGTTAGTGGGAAACACATACCCGACTCAGAACTGAAAGTTCTGGTTAGGTTCTTCCTAACTTGCCCTTTAATCCTGGGAAAGTCACTTAACGTGGGAGGTAGTTTCTCCATCTGTAAGTGAACTGGTTGGGTACAGAATTCTCTGTGGTTCCAGCCACTCCAGAAAGGTGGTGAGCTTTCAGGCCTGAAGGCCATTGTAGCTCTCCCGAAGCTGGAAAGTGCAGGGGTATGGCTAAGGGAGGCACTTTCAGACTTCTAGTGAAAGAAATTTGTAGAGTTCAGAGCATCACAGAGGCAAGTAAATGTAAGACTAGCAAAGAGTTGAAATTATTATTAAAGTAAGTAGACTAGATTTTGTGTATCCAACTTTGTATGATAATTCACTGTACTCACAGTGAAGTCTGATAACTATTGAGCTCTTACCAAGGGTAAGTCAATGTTAGCTGCTTGGGCCTTCCAGACTTTTCATCTCTGTGATGTCAAATTCCAATGAGAAATGGGGGTGTGCACGGAGATTTCCAAGTGTTGCTGCTTGCCTGCAAAGTTAGCTCCTTTCTTTTGTGATATGAAACCTTTGTGGCTTCAGTTCATGTTACTACATTTGTTTGTAATGAACAATAAATGTGATGATAGATAATAGTAGTGGAAGGACCTAGCATGGATCCTGCTTAATAAATGTTTGTTGTAGTTGAGAGGCAGTGTGTGTAGAGGTTAAGAGTATGGATTATGGAGCTTGACTACCTTGGTTTGAATTTTGGCTTCACAATTTATTAGCTATGTGATTGTTGTGATCTTGGACAAGTTACTTAACCATTCTGTAAATGGACATAGTTATGTTACTCGTCTCCTAGGGTGTTGCAAGATTAATGGGTTAATGTACATTAAGCACTCTGAACAACACCTGGTACATAGTAAATTCTATATAAATGTTTGTTATGATGTTATTTCCATATAATTATTATAATATTCATTACTATATACTGCTCTGCTGCTGCTCAGTCGCTTCAGTTGTGTCTGAGTCTTTGTGATCCTATGGACTGTAGCCCACCAGACTCCTCTGTCCGTGGGATTTTCCTGACAAGCATACTGGAGTGGGTTGCCATGCCTTCTTCAGGGGATCTTCCTGACCCAGGGATTGAGCCCATGTCTCCTGTGTCTCCTGCATTGCAGGTGGATTCTTTACCACTGAGCTACTGGGGAAGCCTGTACTACTACATATAGTAATAATAATACATTTCCATAATATATAACTAACATGAGGATAGTAATGACTATCTCTGAGACCTTCTTGATCAACACCTATTTATGCTGTTCCTTGAAGGGCCATAAGGATGGCCTTGATCTTCTGCTTTCTGTGGTTCAACATTGCCATTTCCTGCCAAGAGGCATTGACTTGTGTGTGTTCTTGGGTGTTGGAGTCCCAGTACTGTACAGGTGTTCTCACATCCATGGTGGACCTACAGATGTTCCCATCTTCTTCACCAGCTGACCATCTTTTAGGACTCAGTGTGTCACCTGTGATGGCTTTGCAAAGTGAGCCTCTCTTTGCCAGGCCGTTTTTATGTAGTTTACTTTCCAAGGCCAGGATGTCTTGCAGAAAGGAAAGTGATGCAGAAGACCTGGGCTCTTGACCCAGTCCTGGCACTTCTGTCTCTGTGATGGTGGGAAAGATCATTCGTCTTTGTGAGCCTTGGGTCCCTCATGTGTAAATGTGGATAGCAGTTCCTTCTTTGTTGTGTTATTGGGGGAGTTCAGTAGAATGAGGACCAGATGAACTCAGCACGCTCTGGATGCCCAGTAATTGGTAGCTGTTGGTTGTGATAATGGAGAGGCTCTGAAATCAGGGAACAGGCAAGTCTCCCAGACCCACAGCTGCTTCCCTGGCTGGAGGTCCCTAGCCTGCCCTCTGGCTGCCTCCCCCAGCCCCTGACCAGCCACTGTGTTGTGTGCTGGCGCGGCTGCAAGGCTGCCTTTGTTTGAGTGTAGGATTTCCGATCAGGCCGGGCATCTGGAGCGCCCGCCTCATCCCAGCTGAGTGTTTCCAGCTGGGTTTGGGTAATTGGTGTCAGCTGCTCTGGGGAAAGTGGCTGGCACTTCCTGTGCTGTTGGCGGGCAGGCTCCAGAGTGTGGTGGGGGCTTGGCCTGAGAACCAGGCCTTTCCCCAGGGTCCCTGTGGGGGAACTTGGAAGCAGAGCTGCTGGAAGTTGGTTTTTACTTGTCTTGTGGACAAAGGTCCAAATTACTCAAGACTCCGTGAGTATTGGTCCTCAGACACTGCTGCCAATGTTTGCTTCTCAGAAAAGAAATAATTTTAATTGATTAGCTGGTTCCTGACTTCTCTCTCTGATTCTCCAGACAACGGTGCTTTTTCTCTTCTTGATAACGGTGTAGAGTGGGTCAGGTGTGATTCCTGGGGCTTGGAGAAGAAAGAGAAGGATCAGCTCTGCTGGACTTGCATCACTACTAACCACAGGCATTTGTCTAGCCTTTAAGAAGGGGCCTTTAAGTTTCTCTGATTCAGCTTTTATAAATAAGGTTATAGGTAGAGCAGTTACTGGTGAGGATTTCAATGCCGGTCTTTAGCGCTCAGGTTCAGTGTCTTTCCTTTTTTTTTTTAATTAGAATTTTTTTTGGGGGGTATTGAAGTGCTATGCTGGATTTGCTGAATTACATATTTTATTCATCAGATGTCTTGACTATTGGAGGTCATCTCAAATAATTATTGTGTTGTATAAGGTGGAAAGAATATTCCTTCTTTATTTCTGCACAAACCAGAAGTTGAATTGCTGAACTCTGATGTTCACCAGGGAAGAGAGATTTGGCCACACTGTTCACTTTTCTGAATCTTGTAAAGCAGGAATAATAGTATCTATATTTGATTATGCAGTTTGTAAATTGCTGGCCCAGTAATGTGACCATTCCAGGTTCTTATAAACCTTAATTCCTTTCCCTTCTCTATTCTCCTTCCTTGGCTCATGCCATACCTGAAGGCATTTTGACTGGGTTAGATGTTCACTGTGATACAAGGTATGAGAACCCTCCAGCCCTTTGGAAACTTTATCTCTCTGAAAGGTCCCCAGAGGGAGCTGGTTTTGATTTACTCTGACTCCTGGGCCCAAGTATCCCAAATCAACACGTGGGATTTAGGCAGCGAGTGGGAAAGTGGATGGATTTCTATTTTAAAGTCATTAGCTTACAATTTCCAAGAAAGGCTCATTGTGTTTAGTGACTCATTTTCTTTAACCATTGAAAGTTCCTTTAGATTTTTGAAATTTGTCATGTCAGTAAGTATTGAAGGGGAATCCAGCATGTCTTAAAGAAGGAACCAGCAGGACTCTGACTGGGACCAGATCCCAGCCGTCTTCTGGGCCCCGGGGAACTCAGCTTTTCAACAAGATGCCTTTTCTTCTTTCCTCATCAGGTCATTCATGAGGCTAACTGTTTAAGACAGGGAATGCAGGTTAAAAGATACAGAAATCAGGCCAGTTGTGTAAGACCGTAAGCCTGGTCTTGGTGACTATTCCAAGAAGGCTGTTTTCTGGGATTATGCAGTTGTTTTGTAATCAGTTGCCCTAATGATGATGAAGATGATGATAATAATAATAATAATGTTTTACAATCTGTGAAGCACTTTCCCAAACATCAGCTCATTTGAGTCTACCAGTAACCCTGCAGGGAAACTATGAACAGCTTCTTTTTACAGGTGGACAAGCTGGGGCTTCAAGAAGTCAAAGTTAGAACAATGACCCAAATCCAATTTCTGCATTTTGGAAAGCTCTGGCATCTGAAGCAGAAATCTGGGAACCATCTTAGCTTTCTTTTCCTGTGTCCCCACAGCTAATTAGTTATCAGGTCCTGTAGATTTCCTTCTCCAGAGTCTTTCCAATTCATATTTTCCCCTTCATCTCCTCTACCTTAGATCAGACCCTTCTCTTCTCTCACTTAATCTATTGCAGTGTTTCCAAGTGGTTGCCCTTATCTCCCCAGTTTGTCTCCATTCTAAACTCCTCTCAACATGGTAGCTAGAATCTAGCAGTTGGAACACGCAGCTAATCCTGCTGCCCTCCAGTTTAAAACTGTCTGGTAGCTCCCATCGTTTGCAGGATGAAACCTACATTCCCTAGTAAGGCTCACAGGCCTTTTGTGGTTGGTCTTTGCTCTTCCCTGGGCTTACCATGTCCCTGCCTGCCCGTGAATGGTAATCATTCAAAGGTTGGCCTTTATTAGGTGCCCTCCACATGCCAGCTATTGTGTAAGGAATTAGGGATATAATGTGAGTCAAACTGTGGGCCCAGTGGAGCCCACAGATGTTAGTGGTATAGCTGTGCTTTGATGGAATGGCCTGGGTGCTGTGCATGTGCCTGAAAATGGCATGGAGCCTAGTCTGGGGTGTTGGGGTAGAGCCTACCCTGGGGATGGACTCCCCTGATGAGGCGGGTGGAAGAAGGAGGTGGGGAAGCATGCAGATGGAGTAGAGGAGGAATAGGGGTTAAGAAGAGGCCCGAGAGGTGGGCAGAGGTTCTTGTGGGCCACCTGAAGCGTTTGATCTTTTTCCCAAAAGCAGTGGAAGGCAACTAATAGTTTTAAGCAGAAGTGACACAATCAGATTTGTGTTCACAAAAGCACAGGCTGTTTATTCTGGGGCAAATCAGTGTGTGAGTGTTTGTTGACTGGAGCTACTGTTGTGTCATAGCGGGCCACTGCCATACATATGCCATTCCTCCTCTGTATCTGAGCCTTCCTATACCCTTCCGAGTAGTCCTTCTGACTTTGGAACAAACCAGACAAACTTCCAGGCTGTCAGAGAGGCAGATTGTCCTTAGGGGCTGAAGGTTTTCTTCATTTTCCTAGTTACTTAATTCATTTTTTTTTAAACAAAATGAAGATAGGATAATTAATTTCATTTGCCCATAAAAATGATCCGTATTCATTTTGGGAACTCAGGAAAGAAAAACTCATTATTCAGAGATGACCTCTGTTAATATTTAGGTGAATCTGCTTCCATATTTTCTTTATATTAAATTTGCATGGTATTCTATAGCAGTTTTTTTTTTTTATCTAAATGGGATCATCCATGTTGATTTATCTGCATTTTAAAACTTATTGGTGTGCATGAACATTTAAAATTACTCAGCTCTTTCCCTCTCTTAGTGCCTAGGCCCTCTTTGGCCCTGTGTTGACTTCTCCAATCTGGATACAATCTGGACACAAGCCAGGTGAATCTTATTGGAGCATCTCACAACATGGCCTGTTTGGGCAATGCTGCCTCACCAGTTATACACAAACGTATTTTATATATAAACATACACACCCACATACACTTATTCTCTCTCTGTGTGTAATTGAACATTTGCTATTTGCCAGACACTGTTCTAAGGGCTTTGAAGGCACTAACTCGTTTAATTTCCCATTTTTTGATGATGAAACACTTAAAAAAAAGTAATTAATTTATTTTAATTGGAAGATAATTACTTTATAATATTGTGTTGGTTTTTGCCATACATCAATATGAAAGCATGCCACAGGTATACGTGTGTCCCCCCACATCCTGAACCCCTCGCCCTCCTCCCTTCCCCACCCCATCCCTCTGGGTTGTCCCAGAGCACTGGCTTCGAACTGGCCATCTATTTTACATATCGTAATGTACTTGTTTCAATGCTATTCTCTCAAATCATCCCACCCTCACCTTCTCCCACTGAGTCCAAAAGTCTGAGGAAACAGACACTTGTCCTGGGAATCTGAAGCTAACATGGTTGTGTGTGAGGCAGCCAGGCATGGGAGATGTCAGAGGAAGGGCCTTCTTATACGGGGACAGGCCTTTGGTAAAAATTCAAAGCACTTTTGGGACATCCAGCATCTCCTCTTAGCCTCCCAGATGAGAGGGTTTATGACCTTGAATGGGGGAGACAACTGGATCTGAAGGTTTTAGGATTAGAATGTTCCTTAGAGTGTATTTCAAAAGAAAGCCACTCCTTCCTTCCTTAACTCTCTTACAAACATTGGTTAGGTGCCTGTCTTATCTTGTCCTCCTTTTCCCTCCCCTTCCCTTTGATTCATTCAGTTTTATTTTTTAAAAATTAAAAAATTAAAATCTTTTGTCTGCAGTGGGGTCTTAGTGCCCTGACAAGGGATTGGACCCCCATCCCCTGTGTTGGAAGTGTAGAGTCTTCTTCTTTTTTTAAGTGTGCCAGTCCATTTGGGACATTTTATTTTTTATAAATATTATTATTTAAAAAACGTAATTTATTTTTGGCTGCTCTGGGTCTTTGTTGCTCTGCAGGCTCTCTGGTTGCAGAGAGCAGGGAGCTACTCTCTGGAGGTGGTGCATGGGCTTCTCATCGCGGTGGCTTCTCTTGTGAAGCACAGGCTCTAGAGCACGCCGGCTTCAGTAGCTTCGGCTCCCGGGCTCTAGAGCATGGGCTCAATAGTTGTGGTGCACGGGCTTAGTTGCTCCGTGGTATGAGGGATCTTCCCGGATTAAGGATCAAACCCATGTCTCCTGCGTTAGCAGGTGGATTCTTTACCACGGAGCCACCAGGGAAGCCCCCTGTCATCATTTTCTTGGGTAGATTTCTACGAGCGGAATTTCTGGGTTGTATGATAAGTTAATATTTAACTTTTGAGGAACTGCCAAACTGTTTTCCAGTTGCACCATTTTACAATCCCACCAGCAATGTAGCAGAGTCCTTAAACCAAGCTTTATAGAAGTAGGAATTAGCTACCTGGTTTTCAGATGTTACAGGGGCAGGACTGGCTGCATGTAAACCAAATGAGGGGCTTGTCAAAGATTTCTGGGCCCCATGCTTTGGAGATTCTGATTCTATAGTAATGGAGTGGGGCCTGGGATGTGCATTTTCAGAAAGCTGTCTAAGTAACTCTGATGTGTGGCTTTGTTTGGGAATCACTGAACTGGATGAAGTTCAGGATGGGATGAGCAGGGGAGAATTCTTGGGAAAACTGTAGGCAAAAATGCATGTGTAAGAACAACATAATATGTGCTTGTAATTAGCAACTGAGCATGCGTGCACACAGTGAGTGGGTTAGCAGTAGCACTGGCCAGAGAGAGAGGCCCTTGAGGAAACTTTGACATTGGTTCAGTCAAGACCAGGTACTTCATTGATCTATCCATTTAGTTTTCTGTGAACATTTTTTAGGGGAACTAACTTTTTTTTTCAGTACCACACACTAGGCTCAGAGCTTTATATTTAATCTTCTTCCCCCCCCCCCAAAATCCAAGAAAAGATTTTGTTTTTATTTTTTAAATTAATTTTTATTGGAGTGTGGTTGCTTTACATTATGTTAGTTTCTACTGTACAGCAAAGTGAATCAGCCATTTATATATGTATATGTATATCCTGCCTTTTTTGGATTTCCTTCCCATTTAGGTCATCATATATTTCAACAACTCTTACTAATTATTATTCTCAGTTTGGGCTTTCCTGGTGGCTCAACGGTAAAGAATCTGTCAACAATGTAGGAGTCGTAGGAGATGTGAGTTTGATCCCTGGGTTGGGAAGATCCCCTGGAGGAGGGCAGGGCAAGCCATTCCAGTATTCTTGCCTGGAGAATTGCATGGACAGAGAAGCCTGGTGGGCTATAGGGTCGCATAGGGTCACAGAGTTGGAAACGACTGCAGTGATTGAGCATGCATTCTCAGTTTACAGATGAAGAAACTGAGGCTTGGGAGATTAAGTAATAGGGCTGGGACTTGAAACCCGGTCTGTCTAGCTCTTTCCATTGTAGCAGTTTGCTGCTACTCTGTGCAAGGCACTGTGTGAACAGGGTCTTGGGATTTCATATTTATTGTGGAAGAATTCATTACGCATTTTCATATTACACTTGATTATCTGGCTTGCTGTGTAATCACTGCTATTTGCTCTTCCTTTCTGTGGGTTAGAGATATAGGTTTTTCTAATGGTAATGACAATATTTAAATATTCTAGGGAGATGCAGAATAAGGTCCCTTAGTTAAACACCTTGAGACTTTATGTCTGCTTCAGTGAAAAGTTCTCTGACTGCTTCTTCCCTCCTGGTCCCTGTTCATTGAAGTCGCCTTTACTGACTGTGCCAACACTCGACCCAGAATCTCTGGTGGCTGACAGTCTGAGCTCTACAGAAGGGGGAGATTAGCCTGTCTGTGAATCTGGAGTTGGGAGTTCTGTGGTAGGGCTGTCTTCAGAGTTGGATGCATGATGGGGGAAACTTGTAGTAATTACTGAACAGATGCTCTTAATGAGGTCTCTGCTGGATTTCCAGCTGGCAGTGAGAGCGCTGCATTGGGACAAGGATGTTGCAGTCACTGGATCATTATGTGACATCACATCCTCCCCTTGTTGTCATAGCAGCTGTAATCATCCCACTGAAAGTGTCCCTCAGGGTGCTGGCAAGCCACATCTTTTTCCATTAATGGGAATCCATGGTGCTTTCTTCCATGATAAGGAGAAAAAGAACTAGTATATTAATGTTCTTGGAAAGGAGAAAAATGCTTAACGATTTTCAGCATGTTATTACTACAACAATTTTTATGTAAGTTGTACATGTTGATTGCAGAAAAATTTATAAAATAAAGATTGGCAAAGAAAACACAAAATCCTACCTGTAATATCAACATGCATGAGAATTACTGTTAACATTTTGAGAAATTTTTGTTTTTCTGCTATAGTTTTAACCCATATGAACAATTCATTATTGTTTTTTCAAATATGGGTCCATTATTGTATTGTTGTTTACTTTTTTCCTCTTACCTGACAATGTATAATTAATGTCATTTCATATCAATAGTCTTCATCAGCCGAGTTTTTTAAGATCCCATGATTTATTTAGCTGACCTCTATTGTTTGACATTTAAGTTCTTTCTGCTTTCTTGCTCACTCAGTGACTACCACTCATTTTTACACCTTTATAAAGCATTTTTGCCTTAGGATAAATTCTAAGAAGTAAAGTTGTGTTGAAAGTGTTTAATATTTTTGAAGCATTTGAAATATACATTATCCTTCTCTAGCACTGAAAGTGAAAGTCACACAGTTGTGTCCGACTCTTTTCGACCCCATGGACTATACAGTCCATGGAATTCTCCAGGCCAGAATACTGGAGTGGGTAGCCTTTCCCTTCTCCAGGGAATCTTCCTAACCCAGGGATTTAACCCAGGTCTCCTGCATTGCAGGCAGATTCTTTATCAGCTGAGCCACACATAAGTATGACTTTCCCTGTTGACCTTTATATTGGCTCTCAACCTTTAAAAAAGTTGTTATTTGGTAGGTCAAAAATGGCATATAACTCTACTGTTTATTTATTAGTGAATTTGATTTTAATTTCTCATCTTATTTCTTATATAAATCACATCTATATTCCTTATATAGATAGCATACCTATTTTTCTATTGGAGAATTCTCTAATTTATGTAAACTTTTTATTTATTAAGGCTATTAAACTTTGATAATATTTGCTGTAAATTTCACTGTTTGTAAATATGCCTTTTAACCTTGCTCGATGCTCAGAGTTTAAATTTAAAAATAAACCAATCAGGGACTTCCCTGGTGGTCTAGTGGTTGAGAATCCGGATTCCAATGCTGGGGATGTGAGTTTGAGCCCTAGTTGGGGAACTAAGATCCCACGGGCCATGGGGCAACTAAACCTGCATGCCACAACCCTATCCCAGCACAGCGGAAAAAAAAAGTCAGCCTCAAAAAAACAAAACCCAACTTTTTTTTTTTCTATTTTTGGTTCCTATTTAAAAAAACCTATTCCACTGAAGAGATTATGAAAATATAACTTTCTACTGTTTGGGGCCAGAAGTGTCATAGCTGATTTTCTAAGACTAGTGCAAAACTTTTAAAATGCCTCTTGGTAATTTTTGAAGACTTTGTAAAATTGAGGTTTCTAGAAAATTTAAAAAGATAGCTATTTATTTTTAAAATTTATTTATTTTAATTGGAGGCTAATTACTTTACAATACTGTGGTGGTTTTTGCCATACATTCACATGAATCAGCCATGGGTGTACATGTGTCCCCCATCCTGAACCTCCCTCCCACCTAAAAAAGATAGCTATTTAAATCTGAGTAGTGTCATATGTTGCTCATTGTGGGAAAACCTGGCACAGATGCAATTTTTAAGTGATGTGGAGTGTAGTGGTATTTTTTTTTTTTTAATGTATCTAGGAGCAGAATAGTGCATAGTTGCTTTATAGAAACCAGGATTTTGGCTTCTGTCTTCTTAACTTTTTGTGCTAACCAAAGCCTTATTTTCCAGCTCTTTCTTTCTCCTGTGGAGGTGATAATGGTAACTGGTATTGTTGAGTGATTCTTGTGGACCAGGAACCATGTTAAGGCTTCATATATAGTAGCTCATTTAATCCACACAACGACCTTGTGAGATAGTTGTTATTTATTAGTTTTATTCCCACAGAAATGTCAAACAATTTGCTTAAAATCTCAGAGCTTACAAGTCGGCGAGCCCAGGTAGAAATCCAGGCTTTCTGGCTCTGGGGCCCCAACTCCTAACCATCACACTTCTCTCAAAATAGCTGCCTTTCCTGTAGCTACTTGACCCTCCTCCTAGATCCTGTGTTAGCCATTCAGTTGTGTCCGACTCTTTATTACCTATGGACGGTAGCCTTTCAGGCTACTCTGTCCGTGGAATTCTCCAGGCAAGAATACGGGTGTTAGTCAACTCAGTCATGTCTAACTCTTTGTGACCCCATGGACTGCAGCCCACCAGGCTCCTCTGTCCATGGAATTCCCCAGGTAAGGATACTGGAGTGTTTTGCCATTTCCTTCTCCAAAGAATACTGAAGTGGGTAGCCATTCCCTTCTCCAAGGGATCTTCCTGACCCAGGGATCGAATCTGGGTCTCCTGCGTTGCAGGTGGATTCTTTACTGTCTGAACTACCAGAGAGGCACACTAGATCCTGAGGTTCCATTTAACCCCAGTTCTATCATTTAATGTCTTTTTGCTCTTGTTTTGTCTTTTCTCATCTGTGTTAACAGAAGAGTGAAGATGATATGTTTGAGATGTTTAAGCTTTTTCTTTACCTTGTTTTTTGAGTAGTAGGTAGATACCAATGAATGTCTAGATAGGAAAAGACACATGTTCATTTAAGTCTGGTTTATACTTGTTTTTGTCAGTTCTAGTATTTAATTTCTTGTTTTTGGCTTAATGTTTGTTGCTGTAAAAGGGGGCTAGTAATAGTATCTATTTCTTAGGGTTACAGTGAAAATTAAAGTGGTAATGAATATATAGGGTAAGAACTTCATGGTACAAAAACAACGTGATCAATAAATCTAGCTATTGTTGATATTACGAGCAGTATTATTATAATACAATTTTCTACTTTCATAATAGCCGTTTATGCCCCAAGTAAGTGAAAATATGTTTCATTTTCACAAATTGGCTATCTTGCAGTTCATAATTAAGGTTTCCCAACTTGATGGTTGTTTGTCAACAATTATAGGGTCTCACTAAGTGAACATGATTATGTATCATGTCATTATGTCAGTGAATTTGCTGGATGTTTTTACCCAAATATACCAATTTTCTTGAACATATTAGCAATTGTAAACATGTTAATTTATGTTGCAAGAGTAGTTGTTTTTCTAGTGGAACTTGGAATGAAGCTTTTTCTATTATTTCAACTTATTTGAGATTACAGTGTGAATAGCAGAGCTCCTCCAGTTTGTTTCTACTTATAAATACTAATCTCTTTTTTTTGAACCTGTATAACCAATACATGACAGAGAAATACATCGGATGCTAAACCGGACATAACACGCAACCATCTTTCTCAACTCCCAGTTTGAAAGTTTCACATCAAAATGAAATAGCGTCTAGTTGATTTTGTTTGCCTACTTTACAGTAAATATAAAAGTTTCGGCTTCTAAATAAAATTATTATAAGCATATACCATTATATCCATATTGGGGTTCTGTGTAAAATTTGATTTGAATAAAAGGTTTACTGCTAAAAATATTTGAGACATTGTGCTAGATGTTTTTAAGTATCTTGTATTCTAAAACCCTCTTAAGATTTAACCTTAAGCCTTCCTATTGTTCTTTGATGTACGTTCATCACTATGCAACCCTCCATTCCCCTCTTCTATAGTGAGAATAGTGCTCAGGTCATGTTTCGAGATCTCTGGAAATGAGGAAAGCAGGAGTTGATTTTCTGAGTACATTATTCTCAGGAACCCAGTGAAATGGTGATACTAGGAATCAGTGTTTTTAGATTTGTGGCATCTATCATATTTGATTTCTGTGCCACCACAGTGATGGTATCTACACAACTGATTTTGTTAACAAATCATTCGGCTTGATGCTGACTACAGACACTGCTTTGGCGGCAGTGCCTCCACAGATTGGTTGTACTAGCCTTTGAAGGCAAAATTCAAACTTCCCCTCTGATTCTCAAGGATGTCCTGCTTTGATCATCACTATGCTTTCCAGTCAACTGAATCCTAAAGTGAATTCTGTCTTACTGTCAAACAAATGTGAGGACCCAGTGGATTTTGGAACTTGAGTTCCAGTTCTCACTCTGTGTCTACTGTAGCTGAGGAAATAGTTGTGGGATAATGTCCTCCTTTTCTGTAGCCGCAGCATACTTTCACAAGTATTGGAATTCCAGGAAGTTCTTGGTTTATGTTTATACTTGAATCAAAGCACAGGGAGAATCCCCAGGTGGCTCAATGGAAAAGAATCTGCCTGCCAGTACGGGAGACACAGGAAACGTGAGTTTACTCCCTGGGTTGGGAAGATCCCATGAAGGAGGAAAAGGCAACCCACTCCAGTGTCCTTGTCGGCAAAACCCCATAGACAGAGGCTCCTTAGGGTCACAAAGAGTTGGGCATAACTGAATGACTGAGCATGCACACATACACGCAAAGCACATGATTTTATCAATTAATTTTTTTTAATGGATGGCTTTTGTTTTCCTCTAATTTATTTTGCAAAATACTGGCTGCCTACTTTCCTGGTAGGAAATATGGCAGGTTCTACATTATCAGCCTCTGACTGGGCACTCTTTGCCCTATGTCTGTCATTGCTGCTACTGCAACTACTGTTCTTTTTGCAACTATTTGAATGCTGTGCTGGAAGAGTCACTCCCTGGGTAGCTCCAGGCTGAAGTAGATGTCTCCATTGCCAGGTGTGAAGGCATTTCCTATTGAATAACCTGACACCCCCCATCTCCATCTTGAGGCTGATGCTGCAGAGGTTGCTGATTAATTATTCTATATCTAATATTAAAGGGTTAACTTAGCATATGATAAATGTTTAATAAACACTTAAATTATAGCATGGACCTGACTTCTTTTACCAAATGTATTCTTTTACATTGTTATATTTGACATATATACCCAATTAGAATAGATTATTTTATTTTAGGTATTTATTTATTTGGCTGAACCAGGTGTTAGGTGCAGCATGTGGGATCTTTAGTAGGGGCATGCAGGGTCCTCTTGTTGGGGTATGTGGTATCTTGTTCCCTGACCAGGGATAAAATCCTGGCCCCCTGCATTGGGAGCTTGGAGTCTTAGCTACTGAACCACCAGGGAAGTCCCTAGAATAGCTTTTCAATTAGCAGCTTTTGCTTTCCAGCTCATCACTTAATATGAAGGCTGCCTCAGCAGTTATCCCCTTTTATCTCTTTTGCTAGAACTGGGTCATATGCACATTCTTAGACCCATCACTGGCTTAGTAGAAGGGGGTTGTCTTTGTTCACTTAGACCAATCATGAGACCAGTCATGAGTCATTCCATGAACTGGGTCCATTGCACTCAAATATAGTCAGGATTCTGTTGGCTAGTCTTTAAAGGGAGATACTCTTAGACAGCCAAGAGTATCTGACACAGGCAACCTAACTCTGAATAGTTTGCTGGTTGAAATGTCAAGGTTTTTGCTATGCAATAAATCTCACTGCAGGCAATACACTTTGATCTTGGGGCTCTATTGATTTGTGCAAATAAGTGTTTAGAATTTTCAGAATTTACTTATAAATGGAATCACATCCTCGTTGGTTCAATGTGAAGTAACTTATTTTCTGAAATTTCTGTGTGAAACAGGTGGGCATCTATTGGTATGGTCTGGTCTATGCTGCTGCTGCTGCTAAGTCGCTTCAGTCGTGTCTGACTCTGTGCGACCCCATAGACAGCAGCCTACCAGGCTCCTCTGTCCCTGGGATTCTCCAGGCAAGAATACTGGAGTGGGTTGCCATTTCCTTCTCTGTCTGGTCTGATGGGGTGTTTGGAATCTTTGTGCTGGATGTGTGAGAATTTAGTCACTTCTTAGTCTGGCTGCATTCCCCAGCACAGGTCAGTCAAGCTGGGTTATGAGTCTTATTGGGTCTCACCTTGCTCTACATGCCTTCTTATCACTCCTGGTCTGCTGCTCTTTTGGACACATCTGGCTCATCTCCGTCCTCCTGGCTGATCACAAAGGGCAGGGAGATCTGGCTAAGTCTCAGGATGCTCCATGGATACACTCCCCAATCTACTCACCCAAGCTAATGAGCATCTTCCCTTCTCAGGCAAGGTCCCTCCCAGGCTGAGATGCTACTGGGGTGAACAGGTGAGACAAAGTGGAGGTGATTTATAGGTACTTGTTGCAACTAAACCAGTGAAGGAAATAGCAGGTCTTCAGTATCCCAAAAGTTCACCAGCAAGGAGGCCCAGTTTATGTCCTTAGATTCTTCCCTTCATCACTTCATCCTTTGTTTGCAACAAAGAGCCCTTCCAGATGCCTCCCCAGGTGTTCTCCAAGGTGGAGCTAGAAAGACCCCAGGAGGCTGCTCCTCTGACTGGCATTCACTTCCTTTGCAAGCATTTTCCCATTTATCATCATGCTAAGCCAGAGGCCCTGTTGTCAAGTCAGAAAAGGATGGTGCAAAACCTGAGACAAGTGTGCCGGTTTCTTCCTGTTTTGCCTATTTGTCCATAAGTTCTTGTGGGACTGTTAATTTTCCAAAAGTTCCCAAGTAATTTATTTAAGTTCAACTAACTAATACGATGGGCTTCCCTGGTGGCTCAGCAGTAAAGAATATGCCTGCCAATGTAGGAGCAGATGCAGATTCGATCCCTGAGTTGGGAAGATTCCCTGGAGGAGGGCATGGCAACCCATTCCAATATTCTTGTCTGGAGAATCCCATGGACAGAGGAACCTGGTAGGCTACAGGCCATAGGGTCCCAAAGGGTTGGACACGACTGAAGCAACTGAGCATGCGCACACATATGCAACTAATCTGATACCGTAACTTCCTCCAAGGTCATGGATTTCTTTCTGATGAAAAGTACTCATTTCATAGCATGATTCCTATTTCAGCAATGATCATGTTCCTGAGTAAAAAATTATTTTTAAACTTTTTTTCTCATACATATTTCTTTAAAAATGGTACCTCTTCTTTATCTACTCTAGAATTTCATAGCATTTTATCCTTCTACACATTCATTCAAAGGAAGGAATGCTTGCCCAGTTTAGCACAACAGTATTCTTAGGTTAAAAAAGAATTCCTTCCATAGGCACTGCCCTAAGTTGTTTAGATTGCCCAGAGGGTTGGCATTGTAGAAGGGACTTTTCAAAGGTCATCTCACTGAATAGTTCACCTGAGCCTTGCTTGCACCTCTGTTGTATTCATGGAGACAGGAGGAAATGGAGGAAATGGAGACAGAGGGAGGTTAAGGGACTTCTGCCAAGTGCAAAGGTGTATTTGATCTGGATCTCACCTGCTCTGAAGCTGGTACCCCCTGCACTGTGCACCCCCACATGCCAGAAGATTGTTGAATAGGATCTCATGGGTCATGGCATCCAGGCTAGGGGTGCCTCACGACTTGAGGCTAGGTGGCACTCTGGCCACTGTTCCTAACCAGCCCCTTATTTGTGGAGTTTTGAGATTTCATGTATAAAGTTCTTTCCTCAAGTCAGGCCCTGGGAAACCAATCTTATTTTCTAAAGGCTTTTTGGAGAATCTTGATGGGTGGCTTGGGCACATTTGAAATTAGCTTGAGTTCCCGAGAAGTTTTTCATCTCTTTCCTTTCTTGATTGTGCCAGTATATATGTTCTTGCCTGAAAATCGGTGAGAAAGCCTTCTCCTGGGCCTCAGAACCTCTTGCAAGATTTCTTCTTCCTCTGTCTCTCTCCCTCTTTTCTTCCTTCTTTCTGTGCTTCCTTTATCTCTTCCTTTCTTTCTTTCCTTCTTTCTTCTTTCCTTTCTATCTTCCTCCCTCTGTCCCTCCTTCCCTTCCCTCCCTTCCCTTCTTCCCTCAACTCAAATGCAACTTATTATTTTTTTTAAGATATTTCTTCAGTGAGTTTATTTTTTTAAACTCATTTTTTTTGAGAAGTAATAGAAGAAAATACAATTATTGGATGACAACTGCTCTACAATATTGTGTTGACCCTGCCATATGTCAACACAGATCAGCCACAGGTATACATATGTCCCCTCCACTACTTGATTATTATAAAAAAATTTAGAAAATACAGTTGCACAAAAAGACAAGTTAATTCAGATCACTCTAAAGCCCCCCATCTGGAGATATATACTGTTAGATTTTGCCGTGTATTATTTTAGATTTTTTTACATGTAAAATTTGAATATAGAATAGAATTTTTCTGTGTATACTGTTTGTGCTCTGCTTTGAAATGTTTTTAATTGGATGACCTCCTTCTGTTGCCTTATAATCCATCCTAAATGCCTTTCTATACGATTATATGAAGATTGGTATCATCATTTTCGAAGGTGCAAATTATTCGTGTATGCATTTATTATCCTGTCAGCAGGGCCTTGCTACTCAGAGTGTGGTTTGTGGGTCAGCAGTGTTGTCTCATTAGGAAGCTTGTTAGAAATGTGGAACCTCGCCCACAGCCAGGCCTGCTGGCTTGGAATTTGCAGTTTAACGTGACTTCCAGGTGATTGTGTCACGGTAATGTGTGATGAGCCCCGGTTGAACGCAGTCTTCCTCATAAAACATTCCAGTGTTTTAACTATAAGCAACGCTGTGCTGAACACCTGTTTAACAGTCGTTTTTCTGGAGGCCTCTATACTGCACTTGTCATGGCTGTCATGACAGCGTGCGTTCAGCGCTTTCAGCTGACTCGTGCTTCATAACTCACTGCCTTTTTCAGGCCTCGTGGGGAAAGGATTCACAAGATTTGAGAGGTTCTAGCCAAGTCAGGATTCATCATCAGGGCTGCTGGCTGCTTCTGTGTCCTCTTTTGCCGCCTCCCTGACCAACGTCCAGGAATCCTTTCCTACTCACGAGTTTGAGGATGGGTGACCAGAGGTCTAGTTCAATGATGTTAATTACTGAAAAGCTGCATGTTACTTGAAATGTTACCTAGTATCCTGACTGCATTTAAACACTAGACTCATTTCTGCCCTTCCTAGGCAAAGGCTGGCATTCACGTCATTGATATTAAAAACAACCTAATGAATTTCGCTGTAGGCAATTTTTCCTCATTTGTTCCCTGAGCCTCTCTGTGGGGAGCAGGCTCATTAGTCTGTCTTTCACATTTACCCAGTCAACAAATATTTATCATGTGCCAGCTGCCTTAACTCTGTTTAGAACAAGGCAAGGTAGAAATTAGTCAATGCAGAGCATCTTCTTTTTATTTTTAACTGTAGCATTTCTTGTATCCTCTGAGTGATGTGCTTTAGATACTGTTAGTCCTTCTCTCATTCCAAACAGAGAGGTATCATTCGTCTCATTTTCGAGTCAGGGGAGGAAGACTGGAGAGCTTGGTGATTTGCCCATAGCCATGGGGTCAGTGTGTGAAGGGGGCAGGGTTTACTCCCAGGTCTGTCTCCACTACCCCAGCTCCCGACCCAGTCCATGCTCAGCAAGGCAGTCTCCTAAGCCTTTTGGGGAAATGTAGGAATGAATCCTTCAGAAACGTCCATACTGAACTGAACTTAAATTCCTGACATCGGGTCTTACCCTCAGGAGCTCAGGGCTGGGTCTGGAAAGAATGCGCACAGGTGGGGCTCTGGTGTGGCTGGGTTGGCAGCACCACGGGACCTGCTGCTCCCCCAGCTCCTTGTGACCCCTTCTGCTGTGCCTGCCGCATCCCCGGAGCATGGCTTCTTTCTCTACTGACAGGCACACCCTGGTCATCATCATCAGTCATCCCCACTGAGCCTCTTGAGCCTCTATTTCCACTTGTGTAAAGTGTGGAATAACCCTGAATTCCTGGGAGTGCTGTGATGATTAGAAATAATAATGCCGGTAAAGCACCGAGTGCTCCTTAAAGAGAAGGCTGTCTGTGGGTGGCCCCTGCTGGGTGGAGAAAGGAGGCAGTGGCCAGGAGAAAAAGCACTGATTTCTTCACTGTGACATTATATCCGTCCCTGCCAGGGTTGTGAGAGGAGACTCCAGGTGGTCAGGAGTGTCATTTGCTGGGGTGTTAGGGGGAGAGAGAGAGATACAGAAATAGAGAGGGGGGATTTTTCTGCAGTTTGAGGGGAAAGTCCCTTTGGCTCCCTCTTCTCCCAGAAGCCTTCCCTGGCTGCAGTGCCTGATGGATGTCCTCTTCTACCTGGCTCCTCTTTTTGCCTTGTTCCATACCTGGTGGTGCCCCTGGTTTGGGTCTCAGCCCATCTTCTTTTCGCCGCACCTGCTGAGTGTTCCCATCCATGCCAGGCTGTGTGCCAGAGACTCCCAGAGCTCTCTGCCCAGCCCCAAGATCTCTTTCAACCTTCTGAATTCCACTCCCTGCTGCCCACTGGACATCTCCACCCTCATGTCCCCTAGACACATCCCGCTCAGCATGTCCCAAACCGAACACACCCCAGCTCTCCCTCTGCCCTTAGATAAAGTCCTTTAAGCCCAGTTATCTGGATGTGTATCCATCTATGTCAGTCGGGATTTCTTTGGTTGTGTGTGTGTGTGCTAAGTCACTTCAGTTGTGTCCGACTCTTTGTGACCCTATGGACTGTAGCCTGCCAGTCTCCTCTGTCCATGGATTCTCCAGGCAAGAATACCAGAACGGGTTGCTGTGCCTTCCTCCAGGGAATCTTCCTGACCCAGGGATTGAATTTGCATCTCTTACATCTCCTGCATTGGCTGGCGATTTCTTTACCACTAGCACCACCTGGGAAGCCCCCCTTTGGTTGTAAGTGACTCAAATCAACTGACTTTAATGGGAAAAGTATTACACATTGAGTCAAAAATACCAAATAGTAACCTGGCTTTAGGCATAGCTGGATTCAGTGATTCAAATTATGTCCTCAGATTTTGTCTCTGTGCCTCACTTTCCAGCTCTTGACTCTACACTTATGTGTGTTGAGTTCACTCTGAGGAAAACTCTTCTAGTTACCTCATCCTTAAGACAAAAAAGAAAGAACATCCATCTTCTCCCCTGTTATTGCCACATAAAGTCCCATTATATAGTTTGTTAGCCTGGATTGGATCATGTGCTCATCCCTGGACGAGTTGTTGTTTCTGGGGGACTGTTGGATTCGCTGATGGGCCAGGCTTAAATCAGGTGACCACTCCTAGAGTGGAAGGATGGGGCTGCCTTCATCAGACCTCATCGGTTGAGAGGGCTTGAGTGTGTGCCCTGCCTAGATTTACTCAATAGTCCGTTAGTAAGAATGTAAGTGGGGGCTTCCCTGGTGGCTCAGACAGTAAAAAATCTGCCTGCAATGCAGGAAACCCAGATTTGATCCCTGGATTGGAAAGATTCCCTGGAGAAGAGAATGGCTACCCACTCCAGTATTGTTACCTGGAAAATTCCATACACAGAGGAGGCTGGCAGGCCACACACACACACACACACATATGCAGCAGGTATCTGGCCTGAAGTATAGTGAAACAGCTCAAAGTGCTGGTGAAATGAATTCCATTCTCTTTTACTTCTTTCTTGCTAATTTTGCCTTCTCTGAGTGTCTTTTCTGTCTTGTTAATAGTTTAAACCCATTAATACTCTTTTCAAAAAAATATTTCCTTTTCTGTCTTGTTAATAGTTTAAACCCATTAATACTCTTTTCAAAAAATATTTCTTCTCAAAAGATTTTTATTGAGGCGTAATCAACATAAGATTATACTAGCTTCAGGTGTCCAGCATTTATTACTATTCTTAATTTTGTATATCTGAATGAGTTTTATTACAAACTGGACTGTTGCCCTTGTTTCTTAGCAGTGTCAGCCTGGATTCCAAAGGGAAATGTAATTTGGATTAAAGAACAATAGGGGGCATTGTAGTATGAGGCTGGAGGAACAAAACAGCATCTGGGCATTTTGGAAAAGCCTGCTTGAAAAGAGAGGGAGAAGTTCAAAATACTTCTAGGCAGGATCAGAGACTGTGAGGTCTGGAACACTTTGGTTCATCAGTGTTAGGACAGTTAGGAAAAAGGACAAGATCAGTGTGGGCACTGAATCCAATGGACCCACTTGAATAATTCCTGGTGCCATTTATTATCCATTTCTTGAGCATTGGGTGCAGGCTGCACCCAGCCAAAGTCCCAGGTGGCATAGAATGTTCCTGCCTGAGGTTTCCCACCCCAGTGGACACAGTGTGATAAGATCTAACAGTTTGGGTCTATATTGGAGGGAATCATGAATCATATACTAGCCATGAAAGTAGTAGTATGTCAAAGGCATGGACTTTGAGTCAGGTGGACCTCCATTAAAATCTCACTGTAGTCACTTGGGAGCTGGTTAACTCTAGGCATATTAGCCAGTCCTTCTGAGCCTCAGGGTGTTAATCTGTGAAAGAATAGAAACACCTCCCTCATAGAGTCATTGACATGATGTATATAAATAACTTGAAAACAGCGGGTGCTTGATCCATGTTGGCTTCCGGTCTTTCAAACGTTCTCTCTTATGATCTCTGTAATTTGCACATTAAATCATCAAAACCTAGTGTTTTGGGGTTCTCTACCTAGTGGTTCCATTTCCTGGAGTATAGTGGTAACTTAGAGACTCTTTTTGGAAAGTGGGAGCATTTAATCATCATTTCGCAAACATCACAGCAAAGATTGGATCAGGCAAGAATCATCAGTGGATATGTATCTAGGGGTTGGGTGGGATTTTGATGAAGGGCAGGATACTTGCATCATCCTAAAGCATCTTGCAAGGGAGGAAATAAAAGAATAGCAATATTGATAAAAATATCTGATACCACCTCTGGTCAAGTGACCAAGATTAAAATGACTTCTGAAAGACAGATGGATATCATTTGCCTCCAGCTATGAGACTCTGTGAGGGAAATGCTTATGCCATGTTCTGGCCAAGAATGCAGACCTCAGTCGAATCACGAGGAAACGTCAAACACGCAAAAGGAGGAACATTCTCTTATAATCCAGAACAAGTGTGCATGGGTGGGGCTGTAGTCTTCAAAAATGACATTGTTGTAAAAGATATGCAAAGGCTATTGGAAATGTTCCAGATTCAAGAAGTCTAAGGAAGTATGACAGCTGAATGCAATTCCTGACCCTAGACTCAGTCCTTTTATGGATAGGCTATGACTTGTGTGCTAAGTGGCTTCAGATGTGTTCAATTGTTTGTGACCCTATGGGCCATAGCCCACCAGGCTCCTCCGATTCTCCAGGCAAGAATACTAGAGTGGGTTGCCATGCCCTCCTCTAGGGGATCTTCCCAACCCAGGAATAGAATTCGGGTCTCCTGTACTGCAGATGGATTCTTTACCACTAGCGCCACCTGGAAAGCCTGGGAAATGCAGAATATGGATGGTTACTTAGATAAAAGCACTGTCAGTGAAAACTGTATTGTGGTTACTCCTATTCTAAGGAAATACACCTTTAAGTATTTAGGAATAAAAGGCCATAATGTATGTAATAAAAATAAATTTATATACATATTCATAGTAACAACCACACCCATATGCAAATTAAATATGTATGAACTATGAGTATGGAGAGACAGGGGGAGATAGAGGAAAGCAAATGAGGTAAAATATTAACAGTAGGTGAATCTGTGTAAAGTGTTTGTGTGTGTTCCTTGTATCATTGTTTGCAACTTTTTGCAAAATTTCTCAATAGTTAAAAGTAATACATTATGCTTTTCCCACCTTCCCTGCCCCCTGAGACCTGGGGTACTAAGAATGTTGCGGGTGGTGGGGATGAATAGGTGTGCATTTAAAAAACTTTCAAGATGATGCTGATATCCTCCCAACCATGCCTGATGAAAAGTGGAAGCTGGACTCTGCAGTAGGAATTCCATTTGACATCTTAATTCTTTAATCATAACTCAGAGGTGGTAAAATCAAGAAACATAATTTTACAGATTTGTGAATAAAATGATGTTTGTGCCTGAGGACTAAAGAATCCAGGAAGAAAAGAGGGGATTGAGGCCTTAAGGGACAAGGAGAGCCTTTGGGTAGACATTTTCACACATACATGTAGGTGTGCAAGACATGTTATCATCCTAAAAGTTAATTTGAGCTTTATCCAAAGCTTCTATCCCAGTTGGTTGGCAAGAAGTTCAGAGAGTCATTACTGGGACCCCCCTTCCCTGGTCCTAGGAGTGAGAGCATCACTGGTTCACACTGGGACCATGGAGATGCCTGGTTCCCTGCAGGTCCCACCCTGGTTAGTGGCTTGACTGGCTAATTCTTCACCATATTCAACACACCAGGAATCTTTGGCCAGGGGTGGTGCTGTGCTGGGGGCCTCTTGCAGTCACCCCTGTGAGGTCCTCTCACAACTGCATGGCAGGGTGTGGACCACTACTCCCCATGGGACCCCATCCCCAGACAGAACCTCTTACTATCTGGGGGATTGTCTCCCTTTACTGCTTCAAAACCTTCAAAGTTGCATAGCACTCTCTGTGCCATCCTCTTGGACTAGCTACTCACCCATCTGCATCATTTTTTCACTGAGTTTAGAATTTTATAAAAGACGAGATGGGGCCACAGACTTAGCAACCTAGTTACTTGCTTGGTATTGGGTGTGAGGTGGAGGTGGGGTTACAGAAAAACAAATGAATGTCAAAAAATATCTTGACACATAACTTATCAGCTATGTATATGTAGTCTAGTTTAGATTTAAAACGTATCCCCCACCCCCACAAAACAAAAACAAAAATGTATTCCCCCCCCAAAAAAACCCCAAAAAACAACAACAACAAAAAAAAGTATTCCCATCTATATGTCCAAATTGGGCAATTCTGCTTGGTCTTTGGCAGCTGTTTTCTCACCAGTCACTGGGTAGCACATCTGAAAACTCAGAGTAGCCCCAGGCGTGAAACTCCTATGTTGGAGGTCAGTACTGCCAACACATAAAAACGTCGTTTTTATAAGTATTTTGGTGTTCAGAATGGAAGGCACAGGATAATTTTAGTCCATCACGGGTTTTCTTTTTCCGACTTAAGGACAATCCTTTAGGACTAGTGGCATATTCAAAGGAAAATCTACAAAGTATGATATTGAACTGATGCCAAAGGAATGAATGATTTCAAAACATGAAACACCAAAACATCTGTCTCAGTTCAGTTCAGTTCAGTTCAGTCGCTTAGTCATGACCGACTCTTTGTGACCCCATGAACTGCAGCACGCCAGGCCTCCCTGTCCATCACCAACTCCCGCAGTTCACTCAGACTCACGTCTATTAAGTCGGTGATGCCATCCAGCCATCTCATCCTCTGTCGTCCCCTTCTTCTCCTGCTCCCAATCCCTCCCAGCATCAGAGTCTTTTGCAATGAGTCAACTCTTTGCATGAGGTGGCCAAAATATTGGAGTTTCAGCTTTAGCATCAGTCCTTCCAAAGAAATCCCAGGGCTGATCTCCTTAAGAATGGACTGGTTGGATCTCCTTGCAATCCAAGGGACTCTCAGGAGTCTTCTCCAACACCACAGTTCAGAAGCATCAATTCTTTGGCACTTAGCTTTCTTCACAGTCCAACTCTCACATCCATACATGACCACTGGAAAAACCATAGCCTTGACTAGACGGATCTTTGTTGGCAAAGTAATGTCTCTGCTTTTCAATATGTTATCTAGGTTGGTCATAACTTTCCTTCCAAGGAGTAAGCGTCTTAATTTCATGGCTGCAGTCACCATCTGCAGTGATTTTGGAGCCCCCAGAAATAAAGTCTGACACTGTTTCCACTGTTTCCCCATCTATTTTCCATGAAGTGATGAGACAAGATGCCATGATCTTTGTTTTCTGAATGTTGAACTTTAAGCCAACTTTTTCACTCTCCTCTTTCACTTTCATCAAGAGGCTTTTTAGTTCCTCTTCATTTTCTGCCATAAGGGTGGTGTCATCTGCATATCTGAGGTTATTGATATTTTTCCCAGCAATCTTTATTCCAGCTTGTGCTTCTTCCAGCCCAGCATTTCTCATGATGTACTCTGCATATAAGTTAAATAAGCAGGGTGACGATATACAGCCTTGACGTACTCCTTTTCCTATTTGGAAGCAGTCTGTTGTTCCATGTCCAATTCTAACTGTTGCTTCCTGACCTGCATATAGGCTTCTCAAGAGGCAGGTCAGGTGGTCTGATATTCCCATCTCTTTCAGAATTTTCCACAGTTTATTGTGATCCACACAGTCAAAAGCTTTGGCATAGTCAATAAAGCAGAAATAGATGTTTTTCTGAAACTCTCTTGCTTTTTCCATGATCCAGTGGATGTTGGCAATTTGATCTCTGGCTACTCTGCCTTTTCTAAAACCAGCTTGAACATCAGGAAGTTCACGGTTCACGTATTGCTGAAGCCTGGCTTGGAGAATTTTGAGAATTACTTTACTAGCGTGTGAGATGAGTGCAATTGTGTGGTAGTTTGAGCATTCTTTGGCATTGCCTTTCTTTGGGATTGGAATGAAAACTGACCTTTTCCAGTCCTGTGGCCACTGCTGAGTTTTCCAAATTTGCTGGCATATTGAGTGCAACACTTTCACAGCATCATCTTTCAGCATTTGAAATAGCTCAACTGGAATTCCATCACCTCCACTAGCTTTGTTCGTAGTGATGCTTTCTAAGGTCCATTTGACTTCACATTCCAGGATGTCTGGCTCTAGGTGAGTGATCACACCATTGTGATTATCTGGGTCATGAAGATCTTTTTTGTACAGTTCTTCTGTGTATTCTTGCCACCTCTTCTTAATATCTTCTGCTTCTGTTAGGTCCATACAATTTCTGTCCTTTATTGAGCCCATCTTTGCATGAAATGTTCCCTTGGTATCTCTAATTTTCTTGAAGAGATCTCTAGCCTTTCCTATTTTGTTGTTTTCCTCTATTTCTTTGCGTTGATTGCTGAGGAAGGCTTTCTTATCTCTCCTTGCTATTCTTTGGAACTCTGCATTCAGATGCTTATATCTTTCTTTTTCTCCTTTGCTTTTTGCTTCTCTTCTTTTCACAGCTATTTGTAAGGCCTCCCCAGACAGCCATTTTGCTTTTTTTCATTTCTTTTCCATGGGGATGGTCTTGATCCCTGTCTCCTGTACATTGTCGCGAACCTCATTCCATAGTTCATCAGGCACTCTTATCTATCAGATCTAGTCCTTTAAATCTGTTTCTCACTTCCACTGTATAATCATAAGGAATTTGATTTAGGTCATACCTGAATGGTCTAGTGGTTTTCCCTACTTTCTTCAATTTAAGTCTGAATTTGGCAATAAGGAGTTCATGATCTGAGCCACAGTCAGCTCCTGGTCTTGTTTTTGCTGACTGTATAGAGCTTCTCCATCTTTGGCTGCAAAGAATATAATCAGTCTGATTTCAGTGTTGACCATCTGGTGATGTCCATGTGTAGAGTCTTCTCTTGTGTTGTTGGAAGAGGGTGTTTGCTATGACCAGTGTGTTCTCTTGGCAAAACTCTGTTAGCCTTTGCCCTGCTTCATTCCGTATTCCAAGGCCAAATTTGCCTGTTACCCCAGGTGTTTCTTGACTTCCTACTTTTGCATTCCATTCCCCTATAATGAAAAGGAAAAGGACATCTTTTTTGGGTGTTAGTTCTAAAAGGTCTTGTAGGTCTTCATAGAACCGTTCAACTTTAGCTTCTTCAGTGTTCCTGGTTGGGGCACAGACTTGGATTACTGTGATATTGAATGGTTTGCCTTGGAAATGAACAGAGATCATTCTGTCGTTTTTGAGATTGCTTCCAAGTACTGCGTTTTGGACTCTTTTGTTGACCATGATGGCTACTCCATTTCTTCTAAGGGATTCCTGCCCACAGTAGTAGATATAATGGTCATCTGAGTTAAATTCACCCATTCCAGTCCATTTTAGTTCGCTGATTCCTAGAATGTCGACGTTCACTCTTGCCATCTCCTGTTTGACCACTTCCAATTTGCCTTGATTTATGGACCTAACATTCCAGGTTCCTATGCAATATTGCTCTTTACAGCATCAGACCTTGCTTCTATCACCAGTCACATCCACAACTGGGTATTTTTTTTTTCTTTGGCTCCATCCCTTCATTCTTTCTGGAGTTATTTCTCCACTGATCTCCAGTAGCATATTGGGCACCTACCGACCTGGGGAGTTGCTCTTTCAGTATCCTATCATTTTGCCTTTTCATACTGTTCATGGGGTTCTCAAGGCAAGAATACTGAAGTGGTTTGCCATTCCCTTCTCCAGTGGACCACGTTCTGTCAGACCTCTCCACCATGACCTGCCGTCTTAGGTGGCCCCACATGGCATGGCTTAGTTTCATTGAGTTAGATAAGGCTGTGGTCCGTGTGAGTAGATTGGCTAGTTTTCTGTGATTATGGTTTGTATGTCTGCCCTCCGATGCCTCTTGCAATACCTACCGTCTTACTTGGGTTTCTCTTACCTTGGATGTTGGGTATCTCTTCAGATCTGCTCCTTACCTTGGAGGAGGGGTATCTTCTCACAGTCCCCCCTCCTGACTTTGAACGTGGAGTAGCTCCTCTCGGCCCTCCTGCGCCCATGCAGCCACTGCTCCTTGGACGTGGGGTAGCTCCTCTCGGCCACTGCCTCTGACCTCGGACGTGGGGTAGCTCCTCTCGGCCACCGCCTCTGACCTCGGACATGGGGTGGCTCCTCTCTGCCGCTCTTGCACCGTCGCAGCTGGTACTCTCGGCTGCCGCCCCTGACCTTGGACGTGTCTGGCTTTTCTTATTTCGATCTTTTTTTTTGGTCACACGATTGGGCACTTACTGGCAGGTTCAGTGTAAAAATCAAAGTTGACTTAATTACTGGCTTCTGATCCTAGGGCCCAACAGCAAACTCATGGTGCAGTTATGGGAATTTTGAGCTTCTCTCAGTCCCCCACGGGTGAGGAAGATGAGCTTTGTCCACAGAGAAAACAGTCCATAGTCCATGCCCTCCACATACTGGCCACTCAACCCATGAAACAGAGGACAGGGGTGTATAAGGTTAGAAGGGAAAGTGATGCATGTTTCATTGGGACCTTCTCTGTGCCAGATATTTTTCTTGTACATCATCCCATGATGCTTACAGCAGGCCTGAAAAGTAGGGATAATTACATACCCCCATTTTGCACATGGGAGCATTGAGGTCCAGAAAGATTGTAAGACTTTTCCAAGGTCATGTAGCTAGTGAGGGGTGGAGCCAGTCTTCCCCAGATCTCCACTGCTGACTGGATAGTTCATTTACTTTTGGTTGGACTATATTAAACTCTGGAGTAGGAAATGGCAGCCCACTCCAGTATTCTCGCCTGGAAAATTCCATGGACAGAAGAGCCTGGTGGGCTACAGCCCACGGAGTCACAAAGAGTCGGACATGACTGAGCAATTGAGCACGTATTAAACTCAGTTACTGCCCTTCCCATCGTTGCCTCCCTCCATAACCTTGACTGTGGTTTTCATAGACTTCCTGCTTGGGGTCAGGAACTTGAAGCCAAAGTCCTAACCACTGAAGTCTCCTCTGGAGAGATGACCGTCACCAGTGAGCCTGGACACAGAAAGATCCACGTAGCAGCTCTCAGGAGACTTTTTAGGCCCAGTCCTCAGGGTCTAATCACAGTTCTTGGGGAACAGCCCAGTGTTTAGGTGGGACCAGAGACTTTCTGGGCGCTCGTCCATGACTGGGTGAAAGAAAGGACACGCTGAGGGTTTGTTTATGCAGTGACTCTGACAGATGTGTGGAGCGGAAGTCAGCCTGCTGAATACATGGATTCATCTTCTGCTTGGAGGCGGGAGGAGCTTGTTGAGGGGACAGGTGGCCTCTATTGACCGTGTTCTCTTTCTCTGGATTAATTGGGTCCACTTCGGCTACCGTTGTGATATCCCAGGGTAGAAATGTGAGGATGTTTGTGCATGGTGTCCCTGGGAATGGATGAGAGGATGTGTAAAATCCTTCCTGGAGAGTAGTGTTTCTGCTTGTGTATTTGTTTTGCATTTTAAAACTTCAGCCCATGGTAATGAGAAACCGTGAGCTTTTAAGTCATAGAAAGACTCAAGTCCTGGAACTTCTCTGGCAGTCCAGTGGATGAAACTTCACCTTCCAATGCAGGGCACACAGTTCAGTCTGTGGTTGGGGAGCTAAGATCCCACGTACTTTGCGGCCAAAAGACCAGAACATGAAACTGAAGCAATATTGTGATAGATTCAGTAAAGATTAAAAAATTTAATCAAGATCATTAAAAAATGATCCACATAATGAAAAGATTCAAGTCCCAGGAAGGCCTCATCTTTCCTAAGAGGACACACAGAGGTTTGGAAACTTGCCCAAGGTCCCCCAGCTGCTAGGAGGTGGAGCCAAAATTGGATGCACTGGTCCTGACTCCAAGGCAGTATCCTGTCTGGAACAGAGACTCATCCATATTTGTCCTGTACTTTTGGAGTACTTGTTCCGTTATGCCTGCTTGTGCCAGGGCATGGGGGGAATTCAAGGATGTGCTGATGAAGGGGGAGAAAATGAACAAGAAGCCTGGAGACGGGAGTTCTCCAACTGGGCTCTCAGTGCTGCCTTTTACCAGCCCTGTCTTCCTCCTTGTTTAGATTATGGGACAGGAGTTTATCAAATCTTTTTGGCAGGATAAAAGTGCTGGTGACATTTCTGAGTCTGGGGAGTTGGGAAACACACACCGTATGAAATGTTTAAAAATCAGGACTGTCAAAATGTCCTTTTTGGTAAGTTTGTGCTGATTGCCTACCTTGTGTGATGATCCATTGAGATCCCACCTATGGAGTGAGGTGGGGGCCTGCTGAGGCCCCTCATGCTGGGCACGATGACTGTGTCACTTCCTTCAGTCCCATAGTTTCTCTGAGAGGGACATCCAGTTGTTTTCAGTTCACAGGTGAGTGGACTCAGGCTCTGGGAGGGGCGGTGACTTGCGTCTAGCAGTCCTTTTGAGAGCAAGAGCTGCCTTAGGAAGGAGCTGAAGCTTTTGAAGAATTCTTTTTTAAGGCTATGAGGAAGGATATTTTGGCTTGTATAAAATAATCACAGAAGCCTGCATGCTTGGCTAGAATAAAGTCTCAGGGAGTTGGCTGCCTTGCCCATTGGGTTTCCTGGAGCGTCCATGTATGAGCCAGTCCCTCAGTTGAGTCTCTTGCATTTACTGGCTTGGCTATTTTTTTTTTTTAAATGATGATTCCTCAGGGACCCCGAAATCTTGAATTCCCTTGGCTGGCACAGGGTGTGCTGGGCACACAAAGCTTGTTAACTGAGAATTCCCCAGGGGCGTGACCTCGCCCTTGTCCGTCTGCACCCCAGTCATCCTTGTCATGCCTTGGGCCAGGGGCCCAGCTCTCACAGGTAAGAAGCGAAGAGGTGTTGGTGAGAGAGTCATCGTCCGGCTTCTGTGTTTTACATCGGCAGGTTCACAGGCCGGGGCTGATTCGATACCAGATGCAATACAGACTTCATTCAGTACAGGCATTTGGAGTGTCTCTGCTTTGCTGGGCCTTGTGTTAGGATGATTTAATTCTGAGAAGTTTTTTTTTAATCCCCATTATATAGATGAGGGCACACTGATTGTAAGAGCTTAGGGAACTTGCCCAAGATCTCCAGCTGGTGGAAGGCAAAAAGCAAAATTAAATTCAGAGGCATTTGTCCTTTACCTTTGGGACACTTATTCCTTCATCTGCTGCCTCTGGAAACTTCGCAGAGGGGCCTGGTGTCTTTGAGTCTGTCCTTCCAGCTCCTTGGAGGTTACCCAGCAGGCGGAGTGTGTAGATGGGATGGATATAGTATATAATCTACTGAACCCATCTCCTTGGCTACAGAACAGCCCCGTTTAGGGCTGGTCTCTGTCTGTTTCTTGCAGCTGCATTGTCAGGATGCAATGAGGGCATTTGGTTCTGCTTCCAGAAATGGAATGTGGCCAGAGTTAGAGAGTGCCAGGCAGAGCTTTTCTGGTGTCTGGTGGGGCTAGGGGCAGCCTCCCTGCTGGGGCTCTAGCCTCACCGGTAGCCTATACTGGGTTTGGGCAATTGAGCTGAAAGTGAACTTGAGAGCATTGTGGGTCCTGTTGCCCAAGAGACAGCCAACACCTCACCCATTTCATGATTACTTGAGAATTGATTATAGTAATAATAGTGATCACAACAACAATAATAATAACTCTCATAGAATGACTATGTTGCTAAGACTGTACTGAGCATTTTATAAATATTAACTCATTTTAATCTTCATACCAACACTTTAAAGTAGGTGCCACCATTATGTACCTCTTTCATAGATGACACTGAGGTACAGAGAAATCACAAAATTTGCCCATGATCACCTGGTAAATGAGGGAGCTGGGATTTGAATTTAGGGAGCTGGTTTCTGATGCATCATTAAAGTGTAAACAAGTCTTCATTGAGCCTCCCTGGTTATTATACTCTGATTGAGAGGCTCTGGTGTGAGCTTCTGGAGGTCAGGAACTGTGTGCCTGGTCACCTCAACAGCTGCGCAAAGTTTGATGCATAAACTATGCTTGGTACATGTTTGTAGAACAGAGTGGTGGAGGGATGGATGGATGGACTGATTAATTTCAGCCCTGCTACGCAGTGATAAGGACTTCCCTGGTGGCTCTGAAGTAAAGAATCTGCTTGCCAATGTAGGAGATGTGGGTTCAATCCCTGGGTCAGGAAGATCCCCTGGAGAACTCTCTGGAGAAGGAAATGGCAACCCATTCCAGTATTCTTGCTTGGGAAGTCCCATGGATGGAGGAGTCTGGCGGGCTTCCATGGAGTCTCAGAGTTGAACACTACTGAGCGACTGAGTGCACTCTTACACACACACACACACACACACACGCATACGGACCCCTTTCCAGGGCAGTCCTTTCTAGAAGTGGACATCCTATAGGGGGCTCTGAGATGTCCTCTGCCTTACCCTGGCTCACCTATGAACGTGCACACATATGCATGTACAGGCACTTAGACATGCATAAACGTTCACATGTGCACGCGCACGCACACACACACACACACACACATTCACCTACTCTGAGTGTATTTCCCTAAGTAGGTACTGTCCCTGAGGAACAGTAGAGAAAAAAAGTCAGAATCTTTCTCTCTTCCTCATCGGCCTAAAAAATAACATTTATTGCTTTCTTTGGGAATTTGGTGATATCACTGAAGGAAGGTTTTGGGCTTTATGGCTACATTTTACAAATATAATTATCTTTATTTTTGTCTGTCCTGGGTCTTCAGCGCTGCACGGGCTTTTCTTTAGTTGCTGTGAGCAGAGGCTACTCCCTAGTTATGATGTCTGGGCCTCTCACGGCGGTGGCTTCTCTTGTGGTTCCTGGGCTCCAGAGCACCGGCTTAATATTTGTGGCACATGAGCTTAATTGCTTTGCAGAACGTGGTATCTTCCTGGACCAGGGATTGAATCCATGTCTCCTTTATTGGCAGGCAGATTCTTTATCACTGAACCACCAGGAAGCCACTGGCTACTTGTAAAGTTGGGAGGAAGGGCGAGCAGTTTTTCCTTGTTCTCTCTGGGCTGAATAGAGAAAAGTTGTTCTTTTTTTTTTTTTTTAACCTTCTCATGAATGAACAGAGAACCCAAGTTTCCTGGATCTGGCAGCACAAGTGAAATCACATTAGCAAGTCACATGTCACTTGCTTTTGTCCTCACCTGTATAGCATAGGACTTCCAGCCCCCTCAGAGTCTCACTGTTGTTTCTAGAGGTATCCATGAAGGAGTATCATGTGTACACAATCACTTTTTGGTTCTGTTTCAGCTATAACAGTAACGACAAAAATGACCCGCATTCAAATGTGGCGTTTGGTCCAGCCCAGATCCTCAGACTCTGTATGGTTTCATCTCATTGCTTCATTGGTGCACAAGGCCCTTGGTGATCCCCCTGTCCTTGTCCAATCTTATTTCCTTTCCCCTTTTTCATATATTTTTATTGGTAGTGAGCTTCCTATGGTTTCCAGATGCATCATTCTGATCTCTCTCACAGGATAGTGTTCTTAGGCTTGTCTGCTTGGGAAATTCCTTTCCCTGCTTTCAAAGATCAACCACTGCCTCATTCAAGAGGCATTCCCTGACCCGCTGTCCTCCTGACCTCGGAGTGGATGGCAGAGTGTGTGTGTGTCTGTAGGGCATTCACCCTGCAGCATCGTGCTTTATTATTTGCACATTGTCGCCCTATGTCTGTAAACTCAGTGTTCAGCTCAATGCCTGTCACATTGCTTGTGCCACAGAAATGTTTGTTTGAATGTAACCATCTCTACACGAGATCCTTGAATGAGCCAGAGCAGAGATCTTTGGCTCCACGCTGTGGATAAGGAAACCAAGGCTTTGAGAGGCTGAGCGATGCGCACTGGGTCTAGCAGCAGTTGTATGATGGAGGCGGGTCTCAGGGGCCTCCATCTAAAAAGGCAGAGTCCTTTGCTCCTGAGTTGGGCTGCCTCTTGCCCCGCCCCCACCCCCCCAACCTTTTCCTTCCTCAGTGTCATAAACTCAATCATCTCCTTTTAAAAGTCGTCAGGACCTTTTGGAAATACATCAGCTTAAGAGAGATGAGAAAATAGTGAAAAGCACAGCCCATTATACTCAGATTCTCTTTCTCCCTCTGGGGTTTCCTTCTTTGCAAGGCATTTGCATGAAGAATGGAGGCTGTGTTCTCTGGAAGACTGGGTAATGCTGATGGATCACTGAGGGGTTTCAGTAAAGGCCAGTAGGCTGTAGATGGCACAGAAAGGCTATTTACAGAAGCAGCAATAAAGATTTTGTTATAAGGTCACCAATAAGGTAGCCCTAAGGACTACATTTAAATAAAGCTTCAGAGAGCCTGGATTTACCAGGTTTGGGGAAATGTGAATCTACTTCTGGAGATGACCTTAAACCTCACTTAATAATGAATGTTGATGACTACCTCGTAAGTTATTACAAGTGTTAAATATCATTGCCTCTAAGGAATATCATCTCTCACCAAGATGCCTGAAAGAGCCCCAATTGCCCCTCCTGCCCCAAAGACATTCTTCACACTCCAACCAGAGTGATCTCTGAAACACGATTCTGGATTTACTTCACCCATGCTTAGAGCTCTTGAATGGCTTCCCATCTACTGTGCCTCTTAAAGTGTGGCCTGTGGACAATTGCCTGCTTATCAGTAAGCCCTGAGAAGGAACACACGTTGACAGCAAGTATTTAGAAGCTTTTATAGTAACTGGCAGAATCATTTTTTGTCTGTTAAATATGATGAGTAAAAATATTTAGGCTTATGTTTTCTATGTCTTTAAATTGTTTAGTAATCCATTTTCATCAGTCTGGGATTCATTGGAAATAGTTTGAGCAGCACTGGCCTGCAGGGCCTGATGGCTCTCACCCTGCCCGCCGCATTCGAGTCCTCTCACATCCTCTGTGCTGCAGCCTCGCTGACCTCCTCACATTCATCTTCCTTCCACGTGGAGCTTTACAAATGCTCTTCCCTCTGCCTGGAATGCTTCTTCCCTGCTGGTCCTCACCATGGATTTAATTCCTGCTTATTTTTCAGGGCTCAGCTCACACATCAGTTTCCCAAAGAAGTCTTCTTGTTTCTTTTTCCCTCCAGACTGGCTCGTTGTATGCTCTCCTTGCACCTGGTTTTTCTTTATAGTACTTTACCAAATCATCATCAAAAAATTAATTGTATAACTTGTTTAAAGCCTATTTTCCAACTAGGTTGTTTGTTCCACGAGTGAAGGGACACTTCCTGTTTCGCAGATTGCCTTTTACTATTGGGATAGTGCACAGTGAGTGGCAGGACCTAGTAGATGCTCAGTAAAGTTACTGATGAGCAAATGAAGAACCAGTTGGCAAATGTGCTCGGTACACATTGCTTATTATCTGTTTATATTAGCTATAATTTTGAAACAAGAGAGCAGTTTACTAAGAGTAGGAGAAAGGAGGGGATGCAGGTGGTCTGTATATCACATGATTAGATCATCACCCCTGAATAATTGGAATTTACCTAAACTACTCATAATCCTTGAGTATAATAAATACAAAATGGAGTCCTCCCTGGACACGTTAGCCTTCAGCTGGGTTTCTTTACAACCTGGGGTTGAAATCTGATTGATACAGTCAGTCAGATGAGACCTCAGCTAAAAGAATTTCACTTTGGTTGGACTGTAGAGTGGGATGAGGGAAGTGACAAATGACATACTTAGAGAAATGACTATGACCAACTTTGTAAGCTTTGTACTTAGTTTTAACAGCAAGAGGAAGCTGTGAAAGTTTAAGGGAAGTGGAGTAGAGAATGGAGAGTGGGGCACGGGCAAGAGGCTATGAATATTTTAATTGGTGGTGGTGGTTTAGTCTCTTAAGTCGTGTCTGACTCTTTCGACCCCATGGACTGTAGCTTATCAGGCTCCTCTGTCCACGGGATTCTCCAGACAAAAATACTGGCATGGGTTGCCATTTCCTTCTGCAGGGGATCTTTCTGACCCAGGAATTGAACATAGGTCTCATGCATTGCAGGCAGATTCTTTATCAACTGAACTACAAGAGAATTGATGGCTTAGTGTGCATATTTCCCTCCTCTGAGCAGGTACCTCCTCTGTGCAGTGCTGGAAAGAGCAATCCTTAGGTGCTGGAAGAGCAATCCTTAGGTGCTGGAAAGAGCAATCCTTAGGTGCTGAAAAGACAGCAGTCCTTAAGACTTGGAAGAATCTTGAGGCCAGAGAGCAGTTGGGAGACTGTTATGGTAGTCCTGGGGGAGCATGGCGGCCAGAACAAGAAACTAGGGTCCACCTGGAAGGGGGGTGGTGATGCAGAGAGGCAGACAGACTACAAGTAGAGCTGATGGGAGTTGGTGATGGATTCCATGGAAGTTGAGGGAAAAGGAGTGAAGGATGTTGGATGACTAGGTGCCTGGTCTGGGAAACTGGGTGAATCATGGTGCCTTTCCCTGAGCTGAAGCTTCAGGCTGCTTGTGCTGTCTTAGAGTGGGCCAACCCAGCTTCAAATGTGCAGGCAGAGGTGGGTTGGAGGAGGGCCTTTGGGGCCTTAGACTGGGTTGTCTGCCTTAGACCTAGGTCTGCCCGTCTGTGGACATGCTGGCTACAGGAGGGTGGATGCGGAGAAACATGCAGCTGTGAGAGGCTGGGGCCTGCAGAGGCTGGGAGAGAAATAGGCTGATGGGAACTCTGCTGTCACAGCTGGAAGAATTTAGCATGAGCTGTGTGTGTGTGTGCGTGTGCATGTATAATCCCCATCATTTTCTTGATCTGCATCATGCTTCACTAAAGCCCTTGACTTAATCCAGCTTGACTTGTACAAATGTCACCATCTGGCACTGGATCATGTGGCTTTTCAATCAAAAGGAGTGGAAGGCTTCCATTCAGAAATGCGAGTCTGCGATCGAATGCCTTTGCGGTGTGTTGCAGCGAAACTCGAACTTGTAATCAGCCTTTGAGGTATTTTTTTTTTTTAAGTGAAAAGCTTATTTGGATTAACCATGAAACAGATTTCATGCAGGAAAAGTTCTCACAGCTTCAGAGGCTTTATTCTGCCCTGAGTCATTAAAACAGACCCCAGGCGGCTGGATGTGCTTGTGGAAGGACTCGGGGCACGTTGCCTCTGAGATGCATGGTAAGAGGATGTGGGTATAGTATTATCAGTCAGCATCATCCAGCATTTTATTAATAGCCCTCACAGCACCAGGCAGATAGCACGGGCGTGTGGTTTAGTAGAAAGAGTATTAAGCAGGAAGTTAGAGCCTACAGCAGGGTTTTCTCAAAATGTGGTCAGTGGTTTGTCCACATCAGAATCCAGTGGGAAGGGAGCCAGGATTCTGAGTCCATTGGTCTGAGGTGGACCTAGGAAACCCCAGTTTTGACGTCTTGCTCCCCAGGTAATACTGGTACACACCTGGTTTGAGGATCACTCCTTCGAGCCCGTGTTTTTGAGTCAGACAGAACTTTGGCTCCACCTCAGCTACTTACTGGCTATGTGTGTGACCCAGGGCCACTGCTTCTTTTCAGCCTCAAATGTGTCAGCTGTAAAGTGAGGATAGTAGCAGCATCTGCCCCATAGTTAGGTGGTAGAGAAGATTCAGTAAAGTGCTCAAAGCAGAGCTTAGCAGTCAGGAGATGCCCAGTAAATGGGAACTGTTGAGTCATTATTCAGCTTCTGCCAGGACAGATGACCTGGGGGGGGGTCATCTGTCGTGATACAAAGCTATAGAATTTGATACCCAGGGTGGATGGTGGAGTAGTGTCATATGTATGCTTGATTTATAAAAACTGTGTACCCTCATTTCTTCTCTTATGTAATTTGAAATTCTCCAAATTTATAGTTTGCATGTATATTCTTTATATTTGACTTGACTATTACTGCATGCATTTATTTCGGGCACTGTTTAGAATTGTATAAGTCGACCAATGAGACTTTACTTTTCAGTTGATTTAAGGGATTTTCAAAGGCAATCCTTGAGCACATTTGATTTTTGTCTTCTGAGCTAACTTTAGAACCTCACCCCCACAGAAGGTGTGACTACACTATACTTAAGAGACAATGATTGACTTATTTTTGTGCCTTGATTTTTTTTTTTAATGTGCAAAATTGAAATCATCTCATGAGCTGTTGAGTGGATACATGAGATAGAGGTTGTGAAAGGCACTTATTTCTTAAAAAGTTTTAGATTAGTCCAAAGTAGAATTGACAAAAATAATCACCAGTGTGGTTGGATGGCCCTTTAAGATCAGCTTCCAGAAACTGGTCTGGGGCATCTTTTGTCCTCTTCCCACACCTGTCAACAGCCTTTGTATTAGGTGGGTGTTTAAGGGGCCTCTCTCCTTTTCCCCAACATCCCGTGGAACCACTGAGGGGACACCCTTGCTTATAGCATGAGTACCATTTCCCATGGTCCAAGTAAGGCTATGCTATGCTATGCTATGCTAAGTCACTTCAGTTGTGTCCGACTCTGTGTGACCCCATAGACGACAGCCCACCAGGCTCCCCCGACCCTGGGATTCTCCAGGCAAGAACACTGGAGTGGGTTGCCATTTCCTTCTCCAATGCATGAAAGTGAAAAGTGAAAGTGACGTTGCTCAGTCATGTCTGACTCTTAGCGACCCCATGAACTGCAGCCTACCAGGCTCCTCCATCCATGGGATTGTCCAGGCAAGAGTACTGGAGTCGGGTGCCATTGCCTTCTCCACCAAGTAAGGCTAGGATTTTATTATTGATCAGATCCTCTAATGTGCAGTTAAATGCTTGCTTCTGAGGGCCTGCATTTACCCGCTATAAGGAAAGACCCATTGGTGATTCTCGCAGCCATATTTTGAAGCATTTAGAAGCACCACCTTCAGTGAAATAATCTAGATTCTTTGCCTAAGAACTATAGAACCTTAGTATCTTAGAAAGGATTTTCTGTGCCATATTGAAATCCGCTCCATAGCATCCCTGATAAGAGGTTGTCCAGACCCTGCTGGGACAACCAGTGGTGAAAGGGAACTTGTTATCCCCCAGGGCTGCCGGCTTTCTTCCAGATATCTTTGACTACTGGATACGTTCTTTACAATGTTTCAAGGAATGTTTAACTCCCAAGTGTTTCCACCCACCTTAGGACTTGCGTCCAGTCCCTCTTCTGCATGACAGCCTTTCCTACATTTGAGGACCGAAGATTCTTCTCTTCTCTACCATAGAGAACTTTGCTGCTGCTCCCACCCAGCACATCTCCTGCCTGTTCGTCACACATGTGCAACGCACGAAAACAAAAGGAAGCTTTTCACAGTGTCTTTCTCTCCAGGTGTTTTGTTCTCCAAGAGTTGGTGCAGTTCTGCCCATTGGTGTGATTAGAAGTTAATGATGCTGCAGCATCTGGGTCAGAGAGTATTTGCTACAGCAGTGGGTCGTCCTGGCACGTCTGTTTGATGAGAGGTGGTAGTGGTTATTTGCAGAGGTTGTATTTTTCTGTAGTAAATCTCAGCTGTCCGTCTGGGTCTCTGCTGAGCTTACCTCCTCTGGAGGTCTCCTGTCATTCTGTCATGTCATCTGGCAGTGTGTCTATGTAGTTCACTGGGCAGACTTTCTTCTAGGTCCTGGGAAATCCCTTCTGGGGCTGAGTCAAGCTGTTGTTTCAATTTTGCATGCTGTTTTCATTCTCCATACGTTTATCTCTTGACTCCCCTGCTGGATTTTAAGCTTGTTTAAGGCCAGATTCTGGTTTGTACGTATTTCTGTTCCATTGATTGTCACACTCTGGGTATTCAATGACTATGGTATTGATTTGAAGAAGATTTGGTCTTCCCTTCAGTACTAAATTCTTTTCCTTGAGAACCTTACTCATTGCAATAGTTTCTGTATAGAGCCCCTCATTGTCTATATCAAACCACAGACTCATATGTCCCATTGTTATTTGATTCTGTTTATACATCCTCCTGGGACCTCAAAAGCAACATATACTATGTTAACTAAGTATCTTTTGAAAGTTTTTATTTATTTATTTTTGGCTGCACTGGTTCTTTGTTGCTGTGGGTGGGCTTTCTCTAGTTGTGGGGTGGGGGACTACTCTTTAATTGTGGTGCATGGGGTTCAATCCCTAGGTCAGAAAGATCCCTTGGAGGAGGGTATGGCAACCCATGCCAGTATTGTTGCCTGGAGAATCCCATAGATAGAGGAGCCTGGCAGGCTACAGTCCATGGGGTCGCAAAGAGTTGGACATGACTGAAGCGACGTAGCACTCCTTCATGGGCATCTCATTGCGGAGACTTCTCTGGTTTGCAGAGCATGGACTGTAGGTGTGTGGGCTCAGTAGTTGTAGCACATGGGATTAGTTGCCCCTCGGCATGTGGAGTCTTCTGGGCCAGGCATTGAACACAGGTCCCCTGCATCGGCAAGCAGATTCCGAGCCACTGGACCACCAGGGAAGTCCAACTAAGAATCTTTTAAACCCTCACCTGGGCCACCCAAACCTGTTCTACATGGCAACGTGTCTTACTTCAACTAACAGCCAGCCCGTGAACATACCCATATAGTATATTCAGTTATTTATTGAGTTGAGGCAATTCATCTTTGGAAATGTCTGTGAAATCCATTCTCTCCTCTCCATTTCCACTGTCGCATCTCCTTGGTCACCCTCTCTACTACCATACAGCTGACATTGTTTGGAGAGACAGGATATAAATAAAAAATCCTGAGCTTGGCCAACAAGGCCCTTGGCTCCCAAGCCCTCATCTTTGTCCCCTGCTAGTCATTCCCAATCATGCCACACTCATACACCCTTCTTGGCCTTTGCACATGCCGAACTCTTTTTTCATCTATTAACTCCTACTTCTCCTTTATAGGTTCAAGCGTCGCCTCTTTTGTGGAGGCTTCCTTGACTTTCTCAGGGAGGTTAGTGCCCTCCTCCTAGATCTCCACACAACACTAACTTCCGTACTTCCATTACTGAACCTCTAAGGTTATCATTATCTGTTTCTCTGTCTCTCCCACTGAGTGCCTCTTGAAGGTGGGGCACTGTGTTTTATACCCCCAGCCTCAACACAGTATTGTGCTTGGCACAGAGAGGCACCCACTGTATTGGATAAAAATTAGAGCCATCATTTCTTGACCTCTTAAGTGCTGTGTGACATTGCATTGTGACAATACGTTGTTAACATGAGTTATCTCATTTTGTTTTCGTAACAGTCTTTAGAGGGAGACACTGTCAGGAAACTCATTTACACCTGAGGGAGATGAAGCTTTGAGACATTAACCCGCCTAAGGTCACACAGCTGGTAATTAGGACAGCCAGGCCTTGACCGCTCATCTCTTGGACTCCAGAGCCCTTGTTCTGCACAAACATGCCTCCCTGCCTCTTGTAATAGATATTTCTTGAATTCGTCAATTAGAGGACTTCCTAGAAGTTATGTATTTCCATGTTCCTGTACCACTGGCTCACTTTTGCCAAGTGCTGCTTCTCTGAGTTCTAGGCACTGGCGACCCACTCCAGTACTCTTGCCTGGAAAATCCCAGGGACGGGAGCCTGGTAGGCTGCAGTCCCTGGAGTCGCAGAGTCAGACACGACTGAGTGACTTCCCTTTCACTTTTCACTTTGATGCATTGGAGAAGGAAATGGCAACCCACTCCATTGTTCTTGCCTGGAGAATCCCAGGGACGGGAGCCTGGTGGGCTGCCATCTATGGGGTCGCCCAGAGTCGGACATGACTGACATGACTTAGTCGCAGCAGCTTCACTGAGTTCTAAGAAGATTCCAAATACATAAACATGGAATGTGTGTACTCAGTTGGGTCCAACTCTTTGCCACCCCACAGACTGCAGCCTGTCAGAGTCCTCTGTCCGTGGAATTTTCCAGGCAAGAGTACTGGGGTGGGTTGCCATTTCCTACTCATGGGATCTTCCTGACCCAGGGATTGAATAGTATGGCCAACAGCAAGTTAGGGTTGTATTTCCTGCAGGAGTTCTGAACACCCAGGTGTTCTTGGCATTATCTAGTGATAGTTGACCTTGGGGTATATACCCCATCCCCTGCTCTCACCTCTGACCCGCCTCTCAGGAGGCAAAGCCCTTCTTTCATCATGAATCTGAGTCTATGTCTGATGCACTTAGAAGAGAACACAGGAGCACACAATGCTCAGTGGGCTCTCATTGGCTGTGAGCAGAGAGCAGGGCAGGGTTGGGAGGAGGTGGGGGTACAAGGGGGGAGTGGAATGGGCCTGGCTGGATGAAGGACAGAAAATGGCTTTAGGCAACAGAGCTCACAGAAATGAATTCTGCTTTCTTCACAAATAGACTTAGGATTAGCTTTGCACAACCAAGGAGCTTATTATAATGCATAATTATTTTATAAATGCAAAGTATTTCAGGATTGGAAGGGATCTTAGAGGTTTTGTTGTTTCAGCTAAAGATAAGCCAGGAGAGGGGCTGTCTGTCTTTTAGCTTGGGCCTGACTGGGTGGCAATGCCAGGACAGAGTTACCACAACTCCCACCTGTTGCTTTATTTACAAGGAGAAATTTAACTTCCAAGGGCATGAGAAGTCTTGTGTTGTGGCCAGTGCTTTTTCTCCTGGGCAGCACACTTGGCAAGGGAGAGTGTGTGGCCTTTGGGTCCCCTCCAGCCTTGGCTGGCTCCTGCCTTGCCACCCACTGGTTGTGCAAGCTTGACTCCATCCCACAGCATGAGGGGAGAGGGCCTGCCTTGCAGGGCTTTCCCAGGGTCCTGTGAGCCGACACGGACAGAACACCCGGTGCTGCTCCAACAGGAGTCTTTGCTCAAAGAGGTTGAAGGTGTTGTTTGCTCAGTCATGTCTGACTCTTTGCGACCCCATGGACTGTAGCTGGCCATGGGATTTTCCAGGCAAGGATACTGGAGTGGGTAGCCATTTCCTTCTCCAGGGGATCTTCCTGACTCAGGGATCGAACCTGGATCTTCCACATCGCAGGCAGATTCTTTACCTTCTGAGCCACCGGGGAAGCCCTCAGTTTGACAGTTTATGTGCAAAGCCGAGTGACCTTTGGAAGTGTGCTTGGTGAGATTAGAGTTTCCATTGAAAAATGTATGCTTTTAATGCTCCTCTTGTCAAGTTGTGACCAGCTGAGCGTCCTTGCTCCCGCCTGGAGGCATCCCTGCTGGTGGGACTGTAAGAATCCTGGCTGTTGTCAAGGCAGTTTCCTGAACGGTGTTAATGTTCCAGTGTGTAACTGACGCCTTCCTTTCTTAGGCTTCCTTTCTTGTCACTGTGAATTCGGTGCTATCAGTTTCTGTTCTTGGTTTCTTAAAGTCTTGTCTTGCCTCAAAATCCTTTGTGAACTCTTTTTTTAATGATTTTTAAAAAAAATTGAACTATAGTTGATTTATACTGTTGTATTGTGAACTCTTAATAGTTCTGGAAATCTCAGGTTCAATAGTTTTCAGACATAAATAATCATGAATCAGAATCATGTGGGGGAAGATTGCTTACAATGCAGATTCCCAGGACACTGTCCCCTTAATTCTGATCCAGAAAGTCTGGGTGGGCCTGAGAATGTGCATTTTATTTTCTTGTGTGATTCCAAGAGGTAGGATGATGACACACTGAGAAATATTTGTTTTATTCCCACTAATAACACTAACCCACACAGTCTTATAATTCATGTGGTATTTCTCAATCCATGGATTTATGGGGAAAAAAACGGTAGTTTTAAGGAACGGGTATAAAGTACCTGTTCTCACAGTGAGGTTGGTTAGTGGCCCTAGTTACTCATGTGACAATCAAAGAGGAGCCTTAAAACGGAGCTGGTCTTCACAGTGCCTCCTTCTAAGAATATTCTCGGTTCAGCAAAATTGTCAACTTTCCCCTCTTCTGAAGTCCTACCACACCTTGTCTGTTCCTCTTTCGAAGCTAGCATCTTTCAAAGAATCTTTGCATTCTTACTGTTTATTTGTGGGATGAAAGAAGGCAGAGGCTCCTTGCTTTTGCAGAGTCCAAGTCTTTAGTTTAGGTCTGTTTGGTGGGAAGGCACCCTTCCCACATGGCCTGTCTTATGGTGTTGGTATTCCATAGAACTGCATTGGGAAACAGTGCCCCAGACTGAGGGAGCCGTGATTAGATGGAAATAGTGAACACCCAGTAAGGAAAAAGAACTAAAGTCAATTCTATTTTCAGTGTTCAATGTTAGGACTCACAGACACCTGCTGTCAGAATGCTGCTTCAATACAGGACTGGCCAGGACAGGGCAATAGGTTTTGGAATATTGAGTGTGCTTGGGAGGCCAGCTTCCACATATGATTCTGGCTGTATGGCTGCATGGTGTTTGAGTGCACTGAAAGATTTAAGAATGAATCTGGGCTCTTGCCTTCTCTTTCATTATCAACCACTACTTCTTGTCCCCGTTGCCTCTGTGCTCCTGCCTGGGGCCACATGTGGCCACTTTTACACATCCGTCTTTCTCTGCATGAAGAAAATCATAGCGTTCATTCATTAATTCCACAAATCAGGTGTGGGGGTGCAGTCTTTGTATCCTGATGCTAGGCCTCTTCCTCCTACATTTCCATCATTTGTCAGAATGTAGAAAAAGCTCCTGAAGAGCAGGAGCGTTATATTATCTTGGTTTTGTAAGGAAGTGAGTCTCATAGTAGCTTTTGTAAAATCTATCTCCTTGGAAACCCACTGACACATAAATCGTCATCTTGAAGGCTTTTGAGATGTGCTTCATTCTACTGCCAGTTCAGAAACTCTAGTGGTTAAGTGTGCTTCCCTATGAGAAATACTCGTATTTCCTTGTCCTTTTACTCACGTCTGTATGTCCCAGATTTTAGTGTTTCTTTCTGGGAAAGAAGGTGATAAGGGAAATTAGCACTGATTGAGTCCTAAAAGCCCAATAGAGTTTTCTCTTCACAACTGCTGTCAAATGTAGACATCATACAGGGGAACTGAAGCTTGGAGGAATGACTTCCAGGCAGGTTTGAACCCAGGCTGCTGCCTCTTACCTTCAGCTGTCAATTGTTAGAAGGACTTTTCCAGGCCCCACTGTCACCAACTCTTGCCCCAACCACAGTGTTCTTGAAGACCTGACTTTTCTGCTGATCTGTGTGATGGTAGAAGACTTTATTTTGCTGTTTTTAATGTGCAGTTTGAATCATGTTGAGTCCACCCAGAGCCAGTTCCCATGACAGGTGGTCAAGGAAAGTGTGACTCATTGAAAACCACAGACAGTTTCCACATTCTGTTTTAAATTAATGTCATCAACTTCCTCCCACTCAGAAACATCATGCCAAGCTGCTGATCTTTAAGGCTCAAAAGACTAATCCGAGTGTTCCCTGTTCTCCCTGGCTTGTAAATAGTCTGTGCTTATCAACCCAGGAAGACTGGTACTGCCTGTGTGTGGAGCTGCCTTTTACAGTGTTAATTTGTGAAAAACTGTCTTGGAACCATCTCCCTAAAAAAGTACTTCATTCATGTGTTAATTGTGCAAGAGTGTTTTCATGCCCATGTGGTCCACACAAGCCTCACTCTCCCTCCTCCTAATTGTCCCCGGCCGGGGTCTAGCCCCGGTGGATCCAGGGAATTCGAAGCGGGGACGGCGTCGGCGAGGATCAGGAAACAACTGCTTAATTAAACTTTACTTAAGGATATAAAGAGTAATGGAATAAGGATAGCTCAGTGAGGAAATTCAGTGGAGAAAAGAAGCTGAATAATTCAGCCAGAAGGTAAGAGAAAGAACGACATGGTGAGACCAAGTTTCGGTGAACAAGGCCCGCACTTTATTTTCCAAAGTAGTTTTTATACTTTAAGTTAAGCATAGAGGATAATGGGGGAAGGGGTAGAGTCATGCAGCAAGCCAGGCTTTCTTCCCGCAAACTTATCATATGCAAAAGCTTAGGTGATTTGCATCATCTTCTGGCCCGGAGGCCTGTTAACATTTTAAGACCCTTTCTTCAGAAAACTTATTTTTCTCTAAAGGTGATAAGTCAAGCGCCACCCTCCAAAAGCATTAGATGAAGTTGCATTCCTACAGAGCAAAGGTGTGGTGGGCTATAACAAGAAAAAGAATTAACTCAAGGGCCCCAGGTTACAAACATTAAAGCTACTATTTACACCAATTGTATTAATCAATACACTGCCAGGGACACAGCAGGTAAGGGATATGGAGACTTAGCAGCAAACATTGGCCCAACAAGTGAAAAACCCTTCACCAATACAATTTCTAATCAATCTTTTAACTGCTCAAAGGAATCTGTATTTAGACAGTTTAGAACATCTCATGCCTCTCACAGTTGGGAGGCTCTGAACAATCACATGTGGCCGGAAAAACCTATTCAGGCAGGCTAGAGGATTTCCAAAGGAGTTTGTAGGTTAAACACTGTCACACCCAGGAATAATTAACTGGAGCTGTAAGCTAACTCTTTTTTTCAGAGAGAGGTAGTGGGGGACAGCCCCCGGTAAAGTCAGAGGTGTAGGTGAACGCACAAAGCAGAAAGTAGGCAGACTCTGGTTTTGGGTGTAAATGCTCGAGAATTTCCAGGGGGACTCCTGAGGCTCGATCCCGCCTTTGCGTATGCCGAGCCTCCTTCCTCGTGACCTTTGTCATGGGCGGAGTTCCTCACGCTGGCTCCCAGCAGTGATAGAATTCCAGTTGAGCTATTCCAGATCCTGAAAGATGATGCTGTGGAAAGTGCTGCACTCAATATGCAATATGCAATATGCACTCAATATGCAATATGCCGGCTCCCGGCAGTCCCCCTTTCCTACCCCAATCTGCCCAAGACACCATTTCTGCAAGTTGTCTGTTGGGAGTAACTCATTTGTATCAGGCACTCCAGGAAGTCAAGACCCTGGATCACCCATCACCATCTCCCAGACACTCATCTCCACATCACTCTTGTATCTTTTAATTGGACTCAAATTTGCTCTTTTCCCTGTTCCCTTAAACCTTCCACGGGGCCCTGTGGAACTCTCATTGTCTTATCAGTAAAATCCCGCGTCCTCAATAGTTTCTCTGAATGGCTACTTTACATTTTTTTTCTCCAACTTAAACTGGGCTGTCTTCTGAGGACATTGCTTCCTCTGGCGGTTTTATTCTCCCATGCCCACCAGGCTCAGAGGCGAGCATGTGAACTTCTTATTCTTCACGGCCACGTCAGGCTGTTTTCTTTCCTCCTGAGAAGCCCCAGGTCTTTTGAAGTTCCTGCCTCAGTTGGTACCATCTACCACTCTTCCTCGTTATAATTGTCTGTAAACCCTGTCCAGTCATTCCTTGAAGACTTATACCTGATTCACCACTCTTGTCACAGTATTTGGTGGTTTCAGTATACCAATACCAAGCAGATGATCCTTGCTTTCTATTAATTTACTTTCTCACCTGGAACACTCTTGTCTTTTCTTAGCCACTCATTCCCTTGAGCATACCCCAGACTTGGTAGTTACCAATCATTGTATTCTCCAACCACTCCCTCCATAATCTCATTAACAATATCCCACTTGCTGATGGACCCTTTCCTTCCTTGTCATTCCTTCTAAAGCCCACCTACAACAATTATTCAACCTCATGGCAACTCCAAACTGTCGGACCTACTTTGTTTTCACTGTCAGGTCATCAGTTCCCTTCTTACCCATCTCGTTTCCATGTGCCACCATCACAATTGCTCCTGTGCATACCATTTCTGCTTACTCTCTGTTTGATTTGCCTGGCACAAACCCGATAGCCAGGTAAGCCACCAACTCTCTGTCTACTCTCTGACAGCTGAAATGTGGCTGAGAAAAACATCACTAGGCTTACTGTCTCATTTAAAAATTGATGACCTTGAGATGGACTTGGAGGGTATATTATGCTCAGTAAAAGGTCAGACAGAGAATGACAGATACTGTATTATGTCACTTATATATGGAATCTAAAAAATAAACTAGTAAGCATTAAGAAAATGAAATAGACTTATGGATATAGGGAATACGCTAGTTGTTTACCAGTGAGGAGAGGGATGAGGCAGGGGTTAGGAGTAGGAGATTAGGAAATATAACACAAACTACAGTGTGCATAATAAACTATAAGGATGGCACAGGAAATGTAGCCAATATCTGATAATCACTTCAAGTGGAATATGACTTTTAAAAATTGCAAATCACTCAGTTGTATACCTGAAACTTATATAATATTATACAGTTATACCTCAATAAAAAATTCATGACCATGAATCCCGTATCGGACCCTTGTTCTTCCTGGTAAATCTTAATACCCTCTCCTACTTTGAGAGACAACTGTTTTATTTTTTATTTTCGCTGTGCTGGGTCTTTGTTGTGGATCTTTAGTTGCGGTGCATGGGCTTAGTTGCCCTTTGGTCTGTGGGATATCAGTTCCCCGACCAGGGGCTGAACCCACATCGCCTGCATTGAAAGGCAGATTCTTAACCACCAGACCACCAGAGAAATCTCTTGGGAGACTATGTTTGATATACTCTCCTCTCTCCTCAAAATTTTCATCCTGTTTCCTCTTCTTTCTCTGCTGATGACATTGCTACTTATTTCCCTGAGAGAAGCAGCTGAAGAGAACTTCCGGATGCTCCCATTGCCATGTCTTGAATCCTTCCTTCGTCTGTGCTCATATAGTCTGCATTTATATCCTACACTTCCTGTTTCTCCCCGTGTGCTACATGGGCTGGGTCTGAGGCCAATATCCCACCTGTGTAGGTAGACCTTATGTCTTCTCACCTTCGCAGGATCTTTGCTCATGATTATTGTCCTCCATTTCTTCATCAATTTTTCTTTTTCTACTGGGTCATTCTCACCAGCACACAAGCATGCTTTAGTAGTGTCTGCCTTAAAAAGAAAGAAACAAATCCTGTGTGCATTGGATTCTCTTCCAGCGATTGCCCCATATCTTGGATCTTCTTGGTAGGAAAATTTCTCAACATAATTTTTATACATGCTGACTCAGTTTTGTTTTTTTTTTTTCAATTGAAATATAGTTGACATATAGTATTATGTTCTCTTCAGGTGTTCTACATAGGGATTTGACATTTGCATTCATTATGAAATGATCACCACAATAAGTCTAGTAACCATCTGTTCCTGAACAAAATTACTACATTATAGACCACATTTCTTTTTTTTTTTAATTTCTTTTTTTTTTAAATTTAATTTTATTTTTAAACTTTACATAATTGTATTAGTTTTGCCAAATATCAAAATGAATCCGCCACAGGTATACATGTGTTCCCCATCCTGAACCCTCCTCCCTCCTCCCTCCTCCCTCCCCATACCATCCCTCTGGGTCGTCCCAGTGCACTAGCCCCAAGCATCCAGTATCGCGCATCGAACCTGGACTGGAAACTCGTTTCTTACATGATATTTTACATGTTTCAATGCCATTCTCCCAAATCTTCCCACCCTCTCCCTCTCCCACAGAGTCCATAAGACTGTTCTATACATCAGTGTCTCTTTTGCTGTCTCGTACACCGGGTTATTGTTACCATCTTTCTAAATTCCATATATATGCGTTAGTATACTGTATTGGTGTTTTTCCTTCTGGCTTACTTCACTCTGTATAATAGGCTCCAGTTTCATCCACCTCATTAGAACTGATTCAAATGTATTCTTTTTAATGGCTGAGTAATACTCCATTGTGTATATGTACCACAGCTTTCTTATCCATTCATCTGCTGGTGGACATCTAGGTTGCTTCCATGTCCTGGCTATTATAAACAGTGCTGCGATGAACATTGGGGTACATGTGTCTCTTTCCCTTCTGGTTTCCTCAGTGTGTATGCCCAGCAGTGGGATTGCTGGATCATAAGGCAGTTCTACTTCCAGTTTTTTAAGGAATCTCCACACTGTTCTCCATAGTGGCTGTACTAGTTTGCATTCCCACCAACAGTGTAAGAGGGTTCCCTTTTCTCCACACCCTCTCCAGCATTTATTATTTGTAGACTTTTGGATCGCAGCCATTCTGACTGGTGTGAAATGGTACCTCATAGTGGTTTTGATTTTCATTTCTCTGATAATGAGTGATGTTGAGCATCTTTTCATGTGTTTGTTAGCCATCTGTATGTCTTCTTTGGAGAAATGTCTATTTAGTTCTTTGGCCCCTTTTTTGATTGGGTCGTTTATTTTTCTGGAGTTGAGCTGTAGGAGTTGCTTGTATATTTTTGAGATTAGTTGTTTGTCGGTTGCTTCATTTGCTATTATTTTCTCCCATTCTGAAGGCTGTCTTTTCACCTTGCTAATAGTTTCCTTTGATGTGCAGAAGCTTTTAAGGTTAATTAGGTCCCATTTGTTTATTTTTGCTTTTATTTCCAATATTCTGGGAGGTGGGTCATAGAGGATCCTGCTGTGATGTATGTCCGAGAGTGTTTTGCCTATGTTCTCCTCTAGGAGTTTTATAGTTTCTGGTTTTACGTTTAGATCTTTAATCCATTTTGAGTTTATTTTTGTGTATGGTGTTAGAAAGTGTAGACCATATTTCTTATGCTGTATATTACATCCCCATGGCTTATTTATTTTGTAACTGGAGGTCTGTAACTCTTAATCCCTTTCACATAATTTCTACCATTCCTGACCTCTTTCGCTTCTGGCAGCCTTACATTTGTTTTGTGTTTTTGATTCCACAAATACAAAAATCATATGGTATTTGTCTTTCTTTGTCTGAATCATTTAACTCAGCAAAATAAACTCTGGATCCATCCATATTGTCACAAATGGCAAGATTTTATTTTTTAGTGGCTGAATAATAGTCTGTTGCTTAAGAAATCCTTTCCTATCCCGAGGATACGTTAATTATACTTTATTTTAAAAGTTTTGCTTTTTGCATATAGGTCTTTATTCTGCCTTGAGTTGAGAGTTGTACATGGTGTGAATCAGGACTTTATTTCTTCTCCAGTTAAGGGTAATGAACAGTTCCAGCATCCATGAATTTATAATGCCTTTTCTGTTATATATCAAGTTTTCATATATAGCAAATATTCCAGGACTCCTTATCATGTTCCATTAGTCTGTGTGTCTACTCTGAGGCTAATGAAAACATTCTTAATGGCTTCATAATTAAATGCTAATGTCTAATAGAATGAGAATTATCCTTCCCACCTCTGTTCTTCAAGATTGCTTTGGCTATTTTTAGACCATTTTACTGCCTTAAAAATTTTTAGAACAAGCTTGTCAAGTTCCATGAAAAACTTTGTTGAAATTTTGATTTATTTCTTCAACAACAGTTATTTGTCACGTAGTATGTGCCAGCCACTGTACTGAATGCTTTGCAAATACTTACTCAGTTAAAATGTATACTTTTATTTGGAGAGAATTGACATCTTTATGCTGTTGAGTCTTCCTCTTCATGAATATGGCAAAGGTCTAGCTTTCTTTAATATCTTTTAATAAAGCTTTGTAATTTTCTCTGTAGTGATCTTGATGGTTCAGCTAGATTTATTTCTTGGCACTTTGTAAATTTTATTGCTGTTGTAATGAAAATCATTTGAAAAATTACACTTCCTAATTGTACATTGCTGGCATAAAGAAAGCAAATATGTATAGATTCTTATTATTAACCTTAAATTCAGCAACTTTGTTTAACTCTTTTGTTAATTCAGTTATTTGTCTCTGAATTCTCTTGTATTTCCTAGGTAAAACAATTGTAACCTCTGCTGGTTAGGACTCCTAGTTGAGCAGAAGTGGTGATAGTGGGTATCCTTATTTCATTCCTGATTTTCAAAGAAATTTTTCTCATTTTTCACCACTAAGAAGAATGTTTGCTGTAGTTTTCTGATAGATTTTCTTTATGAGATTAAGGAAGTATCCTTTTATTGTTAGTTTGCTGATTTTTGTTTTGTTTTGAATTTTATTTTTTAAATTAATGTAACATTTTTTCTGGTGTATTAACCTATGCTTAGATTTGTATAATCACCACCAGTGAGTTTATAGAACAGTTTTATCAACCCCCCAAAACTCCCTCATGCTATTCTTTTGTACTTAGACCCTCTCTCTACTTTTAACCTCTGGCAATCACTAATCTCTGCCACTATAATTTTCTTCTTTTCAAGAATGATACATGATTGGAATCTTTTTTTTTAATATAAATTTATTTATTTTAATTGGAGGTTAATTACTTTACAATATTGTATTGGTTTTGCCATACATCAACATGAATCCACCATGGGTGTACACGTGTTCCCCAACCAGAACCCCCCTCCCCGCTCCCTCCCCATACCATCCCTCTGGGTCATCCCAGTGCACCAGCCCCAAGCATCCAGTACATGATTGGAATCTTACAGTTATAACCTTTGAGACTGGCTTCTTTCATGGGGGCCTGTGAGATTCATCCAAGTTGCAGATATCAGAAGCTTGCTCCTTTTGTGTGGCTGAATAGTATCCCATTGTATGAATGTACCACAGTCTGTTTGTCCGTTTACTCTCTGAAGGGCATTTGGGTTGTTTTTGGTTTTTGATGATTATGAATAGAGCTGCCACAAACATTTGTATACAGGTTTTTGTGTGACCTAAATTTTCATTTAGGTAGATACCTAAGTGTATGTGTAACTTTGTAAAAAAGTGCCAGGGTATTTTCCAGGGTGACTCTACCATTTTGCATTTGCACCATGTTTGAGAGTTCCAGTCATTCTGAATCTTCACTAGCACTTCATATTGTCAATTTTTACTTTAGCCATCTTATTTGTCCTCAGAAGTGTGTAGTGATATCTTATTATGGTTTTAATTTGTACTTCTCTAATGGCTAATCACGTTGATCATCTTTTTATGTGCTTTTTAAGCCTATTGTATATTCTTTTTGGTGCAGTGACTGTGTTTTTGCCCAGTTTTTAATTGTGTGTTTCTTTTCCTACTATAGGGTTTTTAAAAATTGTGGTAAAATAATATAAAATTTACCATTTTAACCATTTTTAAGTTTATAACTTAGTGGCATTAAGTACATTCCCAATGTTGTACAAGCATCACCATCATTTATTTCCAGAACTCTTTCATCATCCCATGCAGAAATTGTACCCATTATATAATAACTCCCCAATCCCTACTCCCCCCACTCCCTGGTAACATCTGTTCTGCTTTCCATCTCTGTGGATTTGCCCATTCTAGGTATCTGGTATAAGTAGAGTCATACAACATTTGTCTTTCTCTGCCTGGCTTATATTACTTAGCATAATGCTTTCAAGGTATGCACATTTTGTAGCAGGTATCAGAATTCCATTCCTTTTTATGAGTGAAAAATGTTCCTATATGGATGTACTGCATTTTGTTTATTCATTTGTCTGTTGATGGACATTTGGGTTATTTCCATTTTTTGTCAATTGTAAATAATGCTACTGTGAACATTGGTATACAAATATCCCTCTGAATCCTGGCTTTCAGTTCTTTGGGTTATATACCTCAGAGTGGAATTGCTGGATCATCCTTTTTGTCTTGGTTTTTTTTTTGGTGTATGCTCTTTTATTCTTTGAAAAAGAAAAGTATAGTTGATTTATAGTGTTGTGTTAATTTCTGCTGTACAACAAAGTGACTTAATTATACATATATGCATTCTTATTTTACATTCTTTTTTCATTTTGGTTTATCTCAGAATATTGAATATAGTTTCTTGTGTTGTATAGTAGAACCTTGTTTATTGTGTTTTTTCATTCATGAATAAGTATTCTCTGATTTTTTTCAAAGACTTTTCCTACATCTATGGATATGATGTTTTTGTTTTCTTCTATAATTTCTTAGTATGCAAAATCATAAGATTAGTAGATCCTCTAATATTATTCTTACACTTCTGTGATAAGCATAATTTGTTTAAGCTGTATCATAAAAAGTACATTTTTGCTTTCCAGTTTACTAACTGCTATTGTCTCTGGTGTTTTTTTTTTAGTATTATTTCACCTGTGTGAATGTTCATGTTAGTAACAAGAAAATATTAAAATTTCCCATACTTTTTCCATGTGTTTCTCTTTTAAATAGTTATTTCCATCTGCTGGCTTTAAGATTTACTTTGCTCCTGTGAAGAGAGAAGCTGGTTTTCCTCATTTATAGAAATTGGACTGTCAAGTGTAATGAAAGAGGGCTAAACTGGAAGACAGCTATACAGAGAGAACTGTTAGTGGTCACTAGACCCTTCTTCTAGTAGTTATACATAAAAGCTTCTTCCAGCACCAATTTGCAGGTAACTCACCAGTCTTTTCTCTCCCAGGCTATGTGCAGGGTGTGGAACCTGGGAATCTGCAGTCCTGGATCTTCCTCCTGCCTGGTTCCTAACCAGCTGTGCACAGGGTCAGTGTCAGGGATTCAAGCAGAAAATGGATGGACCAGGCTCACGGAAAGTGTGTGTGATCATGTTCAGTGATGTCTAAAATGTCATCTCATGACTGCTCTTGAGCCAGGAAGGACCAGTTGAGTGATTTTGAGCAGGTCAACCTGCTCCTCTAAGCTTCAGTGTCCTGGGAGGCTTGGTGTTTCTAGAGGTCTTTAAGGCCATTGTGCCTTTTAGCCTACTGTGGGGATGTCTGGGCTCCGTTGTCTGGGAAGGAAGCTGGGTGACTCTTAGGCGTCTGGAAGGGGCTGTTAATGAGGCGCCAACAGGAGCAGGGCTGAAAGCAGCTTCAGGAGGGTGAAGCGTTTTAATTGGCATCTTCCACGGAATAGCAAATTAAGTGCTCGGATTTCCTCCCTGTGTTCTTTCTCCCTTGGCTGCTGTCACCCTGGCTGGAGCCCAGACAGAATTGAGTTGCTGCTTGGGGATAATTTTCAGGGTCTCCCAGGGAGGCCTGTGCCGAGTCTGAGTCCTCCCTTCAAGGTGGACGCCGACTGCCCTGACAGCCACTAGGGACGGCCTAGAAGCCTCCACTTAGCAACCGTTTCCCTCCCAGGACCTGACAGGCCTACAGAGGGACATACTTCTTGCCTCTCCTGGAGAGGCTTCGGAGGTGTGGCCCTTCCAGCTCCCCCTTCCCCCCAACCTCCTTTGTCCTTAAGCTTGGACTTCAGAGAGTTGTTTGCGAGGGGATTCTCCCTAAAACCCCTCACTTGCTGCCTCCACCTACAACTGAAAAAGTGATTCTGATGCAGAAAATGGATACTCTCTCCTAGGTAATCTAGTTCTGATCATCTGTGGTTGTACTTTATATCAGGACTGGACCTGCCTTTAGTTATAAAAGATGCAAGTCCCAGCTGTGCCACACCCAGCTGTGTGATCTTGGGCAGCTCGCTTCCCCTCTCTGGGCCTGTTTATTTAGTTATTTTTGGCTGCACGTGGGCTTTTCCTTAGTTGGGGCAAGCGGGGCTTATTCTCTAGTTGTGGTGCTCAGCCTTCTCACTGTGGTGTTTTCTCTTATTGCAGAGCACGTACTCTAGAGCCCATGGGCTCAATAGTTGTGCTGCATGGGCTTAATTGCCCTGTGGCGTGTGGAATCTTCTTGGACCAGGGATGGAACCCGTGTCCCCTGCGTTGGCAGGCGGCTTCTTATCCACTGGCCCACCAGGGAAGTTCCCCTCTCTGAACCTTGTATTCTTTCAATGCAGAGGGAAAGTTTTGAGGTAAATTATTGATTGCCAACATCTTTTCCATCTGAGATTGTCTAGAAGTCTGTTATCCCATTTCTGCCTATTGAACTATGAAGAACCTTTGACAATGCTTGGAGTTATCCCAAGGAAGGTATACACATACAGGGGAAAGAGCAAGGGCCATGGAGTCAGACATACATAAGGTCAAATCCCCACATACTGGCAGGGTGGTGGTTATCTTGTAGAACCATTGCTGGCTCCTATGTACCCTTGTACAAACTGGAGAAAGATACCACATCTGAAGTCACTTTCTGCTGAAAAATTTTCATGACAGATGTATAAATCTACAGACTGGGATGTGGCTTGTGTTCCCTAGAGTTGTGCAGTACACAGCCTGGCCAGCTGTACACCTCAGCTGTCTGTGCCCTTGGGTAAGTTCCTCAGTCTCTTTGGAATTTTGCTTATCTGGAAAAAGGGGATATGATGTCTGCCTCATAGGGTAGTGGTGAGGATAGAATTGTGTACAAAGTCCTGGGCTCATACAGAGTGGTTGCTCTGGAAATATAAATTTATCTTTTGTTTTTCCAGGAATAATCTTCCTGGGAGAAAGGCCGCACTCTCCAAAAAAAAGAGCAGCAGGTGGTAACTTAGTGTTTCCAAGGTGGGTTTGGGAGTTGGAATCACATTCTCTCAGTTTGCCTCAGCTTCTGGTTCTGTCTTGGGAGTTCATTCCAAGATGCCTTGGAATGTTGCTTCGGTTTGCCCTGCAGGAGGGAGGGAGAGCCCCCAGTGGCAGGGTGATTATCTAGGGTATAGAGTGGTGTCATGGTTGCAAGGCAGTGGGAAGGCTCAGGAGACCCAGGGCTAGAAAGGAAGAGCGAAATGGGCTGTGAGAATTCTTGCCTGGCTTGGGGACACCCTGGAGAACCCTCCCTGTGGATGGGGTGAGCAGAGACACACAGGCTGTTCATACCTAGTCCTCCTCCTCCTGGCAGGCAGGGCAGAAGCACTGGTCACCCCCTGAGGCAGGGGACCTGGGGTGGAGGCTGCCATGGCTGGAGTCAGGGAGCTCTCCCAACACAGAGGTGTTGGAAAGAGCACCGCCTCTGGTGTTAGTTTCTCCTGCATTGGAGTTTCAGGATTGCCACTTTTGTCCCTGCTTCCCACGAATTCACATGCATCAGTGGATGTGATAGGATTTGGAGGTGGGGCCTTTGAGAGGTCATGAGAGTATAGCTCCCATGATAGAATTAGTGTCTTTTTGAGAAAAGGAAGAGAGCTAGCCCTGTTGTCATCCATGCCAGTATGCAAAAGGAAGGCAGGTACATTTGGACAAATTCCTTAATCTTTCTGAACTTCAGTTGCTTCATTTGTAACATGTAAGTAATTACTTACAAAAGGCTGAGCACAGAAGAGCTGATGTTTTTGAACTATGGTACTGGAATAGACTCTTGAGAGGCCATTGTACAGCAAGGAGATCAAACCAGTCAGTCCTAAAGGAAATCAACCCTGAATGTTCATTGGAAGGACTGATGCTGAAGCTAAAACTCCAATACTTTGGCCACCTGATGCGAAGAGCTGACTCACTGGAAAAGGCCCTGATGCTGGGAAAGATTAAGGACATGAGGAGAAGGAGGCAACAGAGGAGGAGATGGTTGGATGGCATCACTGACCCAATAGACATGAGTCTGAGCAAATTCTGAGAGATAGTGAAGGACAGAGAAACCTAGCATGCTGCAGTCAATGGGATCGCAAAGAGACAGAGATGACTTAGCAAGAGACAGAGATGACTGAACAAGGGCAACAAAGTAATTGCTATTTCTGCCTCTAAAGAGTTCAGACCTTTTAGAATAATATTCAACGATTGTCAGGCCCCAGCCTTAACCTCCCTTTTCACTATCATTCCTGAGATGCTTGCACTCCCATCATCTGAGATGCTCTCCCATTTCCCAAACACAAAATCTCCATGCCTTTCCTTACTTTTTTCTTTTTGTCTCTGCAGGAAATATAGTGTGTGTCTCTTCTGGGCATGGTGAAATCCTCCTTGTTCTTCAAAAGCCTATTCTCTGAAGGTTCTCTAGTCCTTTCCTGTATCAGTTATCTGTTGCTGAGTAACAAATGGTCCTGCAGCTTAGTAGCTGAAAGCAACCATGAACACATATCATCTCACATAGTTCTGTGGGTCAAGAATCAGATTGGCTAGGTGGGTTTTAGCTCAGGCTCTTTCATGAGGTTGCTGCATTCATCTGAAGTCTTGATGAGGACTGGAGGATCTGCTTCAGTGTGGCCGCTTGTATGACTGCCAAGTTGGTGCTGGCTTTGGTGGGAAGCCTCAGTTCTTCATCATGTGAACCTCCCCACAGGGCTGCTTGGTTTCCCTAGAGAGGCCGTCCAAGGGGTGAGTAGCAGTTTTTCTATGACGAGGACTTGGAAGCCACACACCATCCCTTTCCCAGTATTTTATTGGTCACATTGGTCAGTGGGTTAGTACTGACTCTGCGAGAACAAGGCACATGAGGGTGTGAGCATTAGGAGGTGAGGCTCATTGGGAGCTGTCTTAGAGGCTAATATCCCTGTCCCATGCCAGCTGTGAGAATATAAATGTGAACAAGATAGACAAGGTCTCCTGCCTCATGGAACCCACAGTCTATCAGGGGAGACGGGCATTACTTCTGCAAATCCTGAATCCATTACAGATTTCATAAATGCCATGAAAGAAAGAAAGGAAAGGAAGTGGGTACAGTAAGAACATACGATGAGGGGACCTCATAGTCTGAGTGAGGTACAAAGGGTGGGCTTCCCTGAGGATATTCCCTCCACTGTGCTCCCAGCACTTTGTACTGAGGACCTCCTTGGTGCTTCTTCAACTGGGCTATTATTATTTTCACCATTTTTTCCTCCAGCCCCCACCCCCCACCCCCCGACCCCTGACCAAATACTGAGCTCCTCAAGAGCAAAAAATCTCACCTTACTGCAGTTCCCTTTTCCAAGCCCCGCCCAGAGCTGAGCACCCACTAGGGGCTCAGCAAACGTGAGCTGAGTGACTGTATGATCCGTTGCCAGGGGAGACCTCCTTTCCTCAGGAGGTGTGTGTGTTTGGGGAGAGGTAGAAGGCAAATATGGAGGCAGTAGGATCTAATTACAGAGAAGGCGATGGCACCCCACCCCAGTAATCTTGCCTAGAAACTCCCATGGACAGAGGAGCCTGGTAGGCTGCAGTCCATAGGGTCACTAAGGGTCAGACATGACTGAGCGACTTCACTTTCATTTTTCACTTTCATGCATTGGAGAAGGAAATGGCAATCCACTCCAGTGTTCTTGCCTGGAGAATCCCAGGGACAGGGGAGTCTGGTGAGCTGCTGTCTATGGGGTCACACAGAGTTGGACACAACTGAAGCGACTTAGCAGCAGCAGCAGCAGCCCCCACGGGGTTGGCGGGGTGGGGGGGCGGTGGCGGCGGGTATGAGTTTGATCCCTGGTTGGGGAGCTAAGATCCTGCATGTCTCACAACCAAAAAACCAGAATATAAACAGAGGCAATATTGTAATAGATTTGACGAAGACTTTAAAAATGGTCCATATCAAAAAATAAAAACAACAACAACAACAACAAAACCAAAGGATGAAACAGAGTGAGTTTTCCACCCTCCTGTGTAAGTACTAATTCTTCATGGCCTCTGCCCATGTGTGGCTGCTTTTTGTAGCAGCATTAAAGGAGCCCCCAGAGAGGAGTTCTGATTGGATGTTGTGATTTGGAAAGATTCGAACTAGTTAAGTGTCGTGATGTATTGGGCCTCCTTAGCTTTGACGTATCCACGAGTGGAAGCTGGCTATTTTGGCAGCAGTGAGAATGCTAATCTGAATCACAGTAGCTCCTGTTTAGTGTGGGCTTATTTTGTGCTGGGCCCTGCAATGTGCCTTCTCGCCACTCCATCATGTCCCGCCTCAGAGCCTTTGCACTAGCTGCCCCCTCAGCCTGCCATGCTTTTCTCTGGATATCCCCACTTCAGGTGGGTGTCTGCTCAGAGGTCCTCATCAGAGCTCCACTTGATCACCTCATCTGAAATTGCATCGCAGTCCACTTCATCTTCCTACCTGAGTGCATTTCTCTTTATTGTACAAATCATATCTGCTACTAGGTTATCTTAAATGCAAACTCTGGCATTTTAGTCCAGTTGGGCTTCTGTAACCAAAAGATCATAAACTGAGTGGCTTAAACCATAAGTGTTTGTTTCTCACAGTTGTGGAGGCTGGAAAGTCCAAGATCAAAACACCATCAGGCCCAATTCTTAGTGAGGGCCCAATTCCTTGCTGGTAGACAGCTATGTTTTTATAAGGACTAATCCCATTATGGGGGCTCTACCCTCATGACCCAATTGCCTCCCAAAGCCCTCACCTCCAAATATCATCACATTAGGGCTTCAGCATATCAATTTGGGGTAGGCTCAAATGTAGCACCTGGGGATAAATAAAGAGGTCACAGTGTTTGTCTAGGGTTGTAAAAGATTTGTGTTAGTTGAGATATAAAATTTCAGTGTGACCACAAATTATGCTGATGTCTTCTTCACTTCATAGGTTACAGTGTTTACTTATAAGGTTGCTCATCGAGCCCTTTCTTGAAACAACAGTGTGAAGAAGGAAGGACAGGTTTTCTGTTATTTAAAAGCCATTTTCTTGGAGAACCAGCTCAGACTCAGGCTGAATAAGGGAGTCAGGGCCAGGCAGAGAGAGACTGGAATTCAGACCAGGCCCTGGAAGTCTAAACGCAGAGCTGTGTTGCTGCCCTTTGTTGTGAGTGATAAGCTACAGTGGACATCAGAGTCTGCAAGCACATGAAAGTCGCTGTCCTCATACAACTTTGCTCACACACAGTTGCCCAAAGTGAGTAGAAAAAACTGTCTCCATTGACTGTATGTCCCTGGCCTTTCAGACGCGGTTCATGTCTGTCGGGCTCTGTGCAAGGGCCAGCTGACAGGATGTTGGAAGCTCCAAGGCAGTGTTTTTTCAAATCTCATTCTGAGCTTCAATTCAATTTCCTCAGACAGCGCTGTTCTCCCCAGTCAAGGATACACACCCCTACCACTGCAACCTCACTCTGTATGGGAGTACCCTGGACTTTTCTGTCACAGCACTCATCACAGTCCTTAGCAATCAGACTCCAAGCTCATTAGCAGAAGAAGCTGTGAGAGAGAAAATGAAAGATGCTGCGGTCCTCCAGGTAGTCAGGAGATGCCCCAGGGGATGCGACCATGGTTGTGCTTGGAAGAAAAAGATGCGCTTATGTGAAAACTACAAAGGGAAACAGAAGAAAGCATCAGGAATGCACCCTGAAGATTTGCAATGGGGGAAGGCGCCAAGATGGCGGAGGAGTAGGACGGGGAAAACACTTTCTCCCCCACAAATTCATCAAAAGAGCATTTAAACGTCGAGTAAATTCCACAAAACAACTTCTGAATGCCGGCAGAGGACATCAGGCACCCAGAAAAGCAACCCAACTCCTCGAAAGGAGGTAGGAAAAAATATTAAAGACAATAAAAGAGACAAAAGAGGGAGGGACGGAGTTCCGTCCCGGGAAGGGAGTCTTAAAAAGAGAGAAGTTTCCAAACACCAGGAAACCTTCTCACTGCCGAATCCATGCCGAGCTTTGGAAGCACAGAGGACAACATAACAGGGAGAAAAAATAAATAAACAATTAAAACTCGCAGATTGCGAGCCCTACGGTAACTCCTCCAGCGGAGAAGCAGCGCAGACGCCTGCATCCGCCATTAGCAAGCGGGGGCTGGGCAGGGAGGCGCGGCGCGGGCTGCATCGCTGAGAGTAAGAATCTGGCCTGAATACCCTGAGCACTATCTGAGCGAAATAATTTGGGCTAGCAAACCAGACTGTGGGATATCTACCATGCGAAAAGCCAGCCCTAACCTAAGACACCGCCAGCCCGCGCACGGAACAAAGGACTAAACAGAGGTAGCCGGCTGCAAACCTTCCCCCTCTGGTGACAGGCAGCCAGAGCCGGAAGGGGGCAATCGCAGCCCCAGAGAGACATTATCTATAAAACTGGCTTCTTTGCTAACTAAAACTTTTGGGGGTCTGGACGGTCAACATCTGCCTGAGAAGGTGCGCCGGTTTTACACCCAGATAACCAAGTGGCGGGGAGGCGATAAGTCGCAGCATTGGCGCTCGCCAAACACCTCATTACCTGAGCTGCTCGGACCTGGGAAGAGCACAAAACGCAGGCCCAACTGAGTCTGCGCCTCTGAGGACTACCTGAGTGCCTGAACCTGAGCGGCTTGGACCTGGGAGGTGCATGCAACCCAGGGCCAGCCTCGGATTGTTCCCGGCGGAACAACCTAGAGCCTGAGCAGTGTGGGCAGGGAGGCTACACGCGCCGTGAGCGGGGGCAGACCCAGTGTGGTTGAGGTACTGCGAGCGCACGCTAGTGTCATTTGTTTGCAGCATCCCTCCCTCCCTCCCCATAGCGCGACTGAACAAAGAGAAGAAATACAGCTCCACCCACCAGAACACCGACACAAGCTTCCCTAACCAGGAAACCTTGACAAGCCACCTCTACATACCCACATACAGCGAGGAAATGCCACAATAAAGAGAACTCCACAAACTGCCAGAATACAGAAAGGACTCCCAAACTCAGCAATTTAAACAAGATGAAGAGACAGAGGAATACCCAGCAGATAAAGGAACAGGATAGATGCCCACCAAACCAAACAAAAGAGGAAGAGATAGGGAATCTACCTGATAAAGAATTCCAAATAATGATAGTGAAATTGATCCAAAATCTTGAAATTAAAATGGAATCACAGATAAATAGCCTGGAGACAAGGATTGAGAAGATGCAAGAAAGGTTTAACAAGGACCTAGAAGAAATAAAAAAGAGTCAATATATAATGAATAATGCAATAAGTGAAATTAAAAACACTCTGGAGCCAACAAATAGTAGAATAACAGAGGCAGAAGATAGGATTAGTGAATTAGAAGATAGAATGATTGAAATAAATGAATCAGAGAGGATAAAAGAAAAACGAATTAAAAGAAATGAGGACAATCTCAGAGACCTCCAGGACAATATTAAACGCTACAACATTCGAATCATAGGGGTTCCAGAAGAAGAAGACAAAAAGAAAGACCATGAGAAAATACTTAAGGAGATAATAGTTGAAAACTTCCCTAAAATGGGGAAGGAAATAATCACCCAAGTCCAAGAAACCCAGAGAGTCCCAAACAGGATAAACCCAAGGAGAAACACCCCAAGACACATATTAATCAAATTAACAAAGATCAAACACAAAGAACAAATATTAAAAGCAGCAAGGGAAAAACAACAAATAACACACAAGGGAATTCCCATAAGGATAACAGCTGATCTTTCAATAGAAACTCTTCAAGCCAGGAGGGAATGGCAAGACATACTTAAAATGATGAAAGAAAATAACCTACAGCCCAGATTATTGTACCCAGCAAGGATCTCATTCAAGTATGAAGCAGAAATCAAAAGCTTTTCAGACAAGCAAAAGCTGAGAGAATTCTGCACCACCAAACCAGCTCTCCAACAAATACTAAAGGATATTCTCTAGACAGGAAACACAAAAATGGTGTATAAACTCGAACCCAAAACAATAAAGTAAATGGCAACGGGATCATACTTATTAGTAATTACCTTAAACGTAAATGGGTTGAATGCCCCAACCAAAAGACAAAGACTGGCTGAATGGATACAAAAACAAGACCCCTACATATGTTGTCTACAAGAGACCCACCTCAAAACAGGGGACACATACAGACTGAAAGTGAAGGGCTGGAAAAAGATTTTCCATGCAAATTGGGACCAAAAGAAAGCAGGAGTCACAATACTCGTATCAGATAAATTAGACTTTAAAACAAAGGCTGTGAAAAGAGACAAAGAAGGTCACTACATAATGATCAAAGGATCAATCCAAGAAGAAGATATAACAATTATAAATATATATCCACCCAACATGGGAGCACCGCAGTATGTAAGACAAATCCTAACAAGTATGAAAGGAGAAATTAACAATAACACAATAATAGTGGGAGACTTTAATACCCCACTCACACTTATGGATAGATCAACTAAACAGAAAATTAACAAGGAAAAAAAAAAAAACAAACATGTATCTATAAAGCTCACTAAAGCAAAGCACAGTAAAATGAGGTATGGCAATAAAAGGCGTTAAATTTATCAAATAAAAAAAAATAAATAAAGTGCTAAAAAATTAAAGCTGTCAAAAAAAAAAAAAAAGATTTGCAATGTGCATTCCAGAAGCGCCGAGGCCGCCTCACCTCCCCTTAACATGATTTAGTTGGAATGTGTCCTCTTAGTGGGGAGGCTGTACAAATTGAACAAATCCAACCAGGAACCGCCAGATGAGGACTGGCACTCTTTGAGAAATGGATAATGCTTCCTGTCTTTCTGGTTCACCCATAGACTGTGGTATATTTTAATAGTTTTTTCTTAAATGATAAAGTTGGCCACCAGTGCCCAGGTCCCTGGGAGTTTCCCCCATCTACAGCTTGTCCTTCTCTGCCTCCTCCCAGGGACCAGAGGTGGGTCCTCCCCCACATTTTTTTTGTGAGTCAGTTTTTCTAACATAAGATTAAAGGTGCTGAGCACATAGTTTTGTCCATCTCTCAGTTTCTCCCCTTGTTAATGGTAAAATGAAAGGACCACAGTGAGGTTTTGACTTCCTAAGATCCCAGAGCATCTGACTCCAGAATCCAAAGACACCGTTCACCCATTTCTGCAGCAGACAGTGGTTGAGATCTGTGTGTCATGTACATGCTAAGCAGTGAGGATAGAGAGGGAATTAAGACAGTGTTCCTACTTTCATAGAACACACGTTATTGGAAAAATAAACCCAAAGGAAATAATACGAATACCATCGTCTGGCTTTTATTGGGCATCTCATCTCATGATGAGATGGTGCTGGGTAGCTCACCCATTTTAGCATGGGCTTCCCAGGTGGTGCTAGTGGTAAAGAACCTGCCTGCCAGTGCAGGTTACATGTAGTACACATGGTTTGATCCTTGGGTTGGGAAGATCCCCTGGAGGAGGGCATGGCAACCCACTCCAGTATTCTTACTTGGAGAAGCCAATGGACAGAGGAACCTGGCAGGCTACAGTCCATGGGGTCACAAAGAGCCGGACATGACTGAAGCAACTTAGCACATCTCACCCATTTTATCTCCCGTCCCAGTAACCCTGAGAGGTATTGTGACTTAGCTGTGCACATGAGAAAGGGATTCAGGGAAATTTGGTAACACAACAGAGGAGCCCGGATTCCAAGTCAGGTCTGTCTGACTTGAAAGCCTCCAATCTTCCCACCTGCTGTGATAGAACACTGGTGTCCAGAGGACAGAGCAGGATCCCAGAGAGTATGATTCTCTGGGGGTGGTTGCATTTGGGTCTTGGTGTGTGAGTGGGCATTTGTTAGTTGGAGAAAGTGGTTCAGTTCAGTCGCTCAGTCCTGTCTGACTCTTTGTGACCCCATGAATCGCAGCACGCCAGGCCTCCCTGTCCATCACCAACTCCTGGAGTTCACTCAAACTCATGTCCATCAAGTCGGTGATGCCATCCAGCCATCTCATCCTCTGTCGTCCCCTTCTCCTCCTGCCCCCAATCCCTCCCAGCAACAGGGTCTTTTCCAGTGAGTCAACTCTTCGCATGAGGTGGCCAAAGTATTGGAGTTTCAGCTTCAGCATCAGTCCTTCTAATGAACACCCAGGGCTGATCTCCTTCAGAATGGACTGGTTGGATCTCCTTGCAGTCCAAGGGACTCTGAAGAGTCTTCTCCAACACCACAGTTCAAAAGCATCAATTCTTCGGCACTCAGCTTTCTTCACAGTCCAACTCTCACATCCATACATGACCACTGGAAAAACCATGGCCTTGATTAGACAGACCTTTGTTTGCAAAGTAATGTCTCTGCTTTTGAATATGCTATCTAGGTTGGTCATAACTTTCCTTCCAAGGAGTAAGCGTCTTTTAATTTCATAGCTGCAATCACCATTTGCAGTGATTTTGGAGCCCCAAAAAAGAAAGTCTGACAGTCTTTCTGCTGTTTCCCCATCTATTTGCCATGAAGTGATGGGACTGGATGCCATGATTTTAGTTTTCTGAATGTTGAGTTTTAAGCCAACTTTTTCACTCTCCTCTTTCATTTTCATCAAGAGGCTTTTTAGTTCCTCTTTACTTTCTGCCATAAGGGTGGTGTCATCTGCATATCTGAGGTTATTGATATTTCTCCCGGCAATCTTGATTCCAGCTTGTGCTTCTTCCAGCCCAGAGTTTCTCATGATGTACTCTGCATGTAAGTTAAATAAGTATATAAATGTATATACAATATTTATATTGTATATAAATAACAATATACAGCTTTGATGGGGAAGGACATGAAAGTCAAGAGAAGAGTGTGAATAAAGGCATCAATAGGCAAGTGCCCAGAGTGGACCCCGTGGGTAGAGGGCTCAGGATGGCTGGTAGGCAAGGGTGTGGAAGGATGGCTGCGGCCTCAGCAGTCAGGCATGGACTTTCTCCTGGAGATCAGGCTGTGGGGAGACCACAGATTATATTTAGAAAATGGGACAAGACGGAGGATTGAAAGCTCAGATGCCTTCGGGATGCAGGCAGGTACATAAACGAGGTAATGAAAAGCAACAGTCACTCAGTCGTGTCCGACTCTGTGACTCCATGGGTGGTAGCCTGCAAGACTGTCCATGGAATTCTCCAGGCAAGAATACTGGAGTGGGTTGCCATTCCCTTCTCCAGGGATCTTCCTGACCTAGGGATCAAACCTGGGCCTCTCGCATTGCAGGCAGATTTTTTTTCTACTGTCTGAGCCACCAGGAAAACCCTGATTATCCTTGATATGATTTGTTTCCAGTATCAGTTCAGTTCAGTTGCTCAGTCGTGTCCAACTCTTTGCGACCCCATGGACTATAGCACACTAGGCTTCCCTGTTCATCACCAGCTCCTGGAGCTTGCTCAAATTCATGTCCCATCTAGTTGGCAATGCCATCCAACTGTCTCATCCTCTGTCATATGGTCATTTAAATCTAAAGCCTCCTCTATACTGGAAACCATCTCAGATGACAGAGGATGAGATGGTTTCCAGTATAGAGGAGCCTTTAGATTTAAATGACCATATCCTGATGTTAACTACATAAGTCCATCCCATAATTGTGGGAGATTTCATCCTTAGTTGAAATTTTGTTGCTCTGATTGAACTTGAATAATAGAGGAAAATGTATATTTATGGACACAGAGCAGGAATTAATAACTGGTTGGGTGAGGGGCATCTCATCTAGTAATATCAATAGTGGTCTGAACATGACTATAATTTTTCTTTTAAGATACATTTCCTAAGTGAAAATTGCTCAGTCGTGTCTGACTCTTTGTGACCCCATGGGCTATATAGTCCATGGAATTCTCCAGGTCAGAATACTGGAGCAGGTAGCCGTTCCCTTCTCTAGGGGATCTCCCTGACCCAGGAATTGGACTGGGGTCTCCTGCATTGCACATGGATTCTTTACCAGCTGAACCACTAACCAATTAGAGCCTTGGAATGGAGAAATCCACCAAGGTAACCCAGAAGTGCTAGACAGGTAATTGGCCACAAACTCAACAATTGGATTGATTTTTAAAACTAGCATAAGATCATGTCTGTGATAGAAAAACATTTGATTCATATGCAAAGGTCCAAGAAGTCAAGAAAACATTATAAAGGATCATACGAATCAGGTGGAGGATCGTGGGTGAGTTGTCTACTTCAAATGTCATCTTTTTTATCCTCCCGTGGGTTTAGTTTTCCCTCTGAGCATTGTTTGAGTAATTTTGAGGTCAGCAGTCCTCTCTATAGGCCAGTAGGTTGGTTCATATTTGTTGAGGGGGACCTTGTGCAGGGATTGTTGAAGGGTTCTTCTGCGTTCTGGGGTACAGAGAATAAGATTGCTGGGAGCTGCTTTCAGAAAGTTTGTATCCTCTTGTTTTAGGTTTTGTGATGGAGAGATGTGTTCATTCCAGATAGTCCTGAGAGGTACTTGAGATGAGAGGGTGGTGATCAGGGAAGGCCTCTAGGACATGCCATTTGGGTTGAGACCTGGAAAATGAGGAGGCTGCTGTGAAGGAGATGAGATTTATAGAGAAAGACCTTGGAACTAGACTGCCTAGTTATGAATCCAGCTCTACTGTTTACCAGCGCTATGGCGTGGGCAGGTCACCTGACCTCTCTGTGCCTCAGTTACCCCATCTGTAAAGTGGGGTAACCATAGCCCAACCTCCCAAGGTGGTTCAGAGGATTGACTGAGTTAGCACTCATATGTGCTTAGACTGGCACCTGGAAGGCCCGTGAAGGGGTCTGCAGGGGTTGCTGCTACTGTTAATAAGAAACCTTATTACATTCCAAACAGGAAAAGGAAGTGAAAAGGCTTGGGAATGTGTTCAGTGAGTTTGAGAGAGAGAAAGGTGGCCAGGGTAGCAAGAGCTGTCGGCCAGCAGATGGGAGGAGATGAGGTCAGATCAGGGAGGGTTTGTAGGCAGCGATTTGCACACAGTGAGAAGCATTGAGGGTTCTAAGCGGGGAGGCAGTATGGTCTATGGGTTGGCTGCCAGGCGGAGCAGGAGACCCTGGGAATGTGTTAGGGTCATCCAGGTGAGGGTCTCTGGATGCTCAGACCAGAGTTTTAGGAGAGGAGCTATGAGTTAGGGTGTATTTTGGAGGTAAGGATTTGTTGATGGAAGGGCAATGGGAAGGAAGGAGACCATTTCTGCCCTGGGGGGAGGAAGGTAGTGGGGAGTGGCGCCATTGACTGAGAGTGGGAGAGAGCAGATTTTGGGAAGGAACATTTTGCTTTGCCATGCTGGGTTTGAAAGTCCTAGTGCATACCCATGTCTCAGGTAGGCAGCTGGAGGGAAGCGGACCTGAGGTGAGCAGTAGCAATTCATGTCACTGTGGTGAACTGCTCCCAAGGGAATTCAGATCATTTACTTTTAAACACTGCTTGCCAAGCAGAATACATTTGCCTCCAATCTGTGGCCCCCAGTGGTTCCCAAACTTGCATTCATTTTAGAAAGTAAATATAAATTGCTAGATTAAGAGTAAACCTTTAACTGGTTGCTAGCAAAGCTCTTAGGTGTCACGGAGGAGGAGGGTCCCTGGCTACTTGGCCTGTGTCCATCCAGGGGCCTCTGTGACTTCACTGCCAGTCCTGGCTTCCTCCACTCATTTACCAGCCCCTCACTTAGCAGCCTATGTGCTGGCCCTGTTCTGGGCTGGAGGGAAATTGTATGAAATGTGGGCTCTGCTGTGAGAAGCTCATTCTAGCGGGCATCTGAGTTCCTTGCCCAAAGGAATGATATCTTGTGCTAGCTTTTTACTTCTGGTTATCTTTTTTTTTTTTACATTTAAGATTATGTATTTATTTACTTATTATTGAAGTGTAATTGACTTACAGCATTGTGTTAGTTTCAGATGTACTGCAAAGTGATTCAGTTATATATATGTTTATATAAAATATATATTTCAGAGTCTTTTCCCTTATAGGTTATTACAAATTGTTGAGTGTAGTTTCCTGTGCTCTATAGTATGTTCTTGTGTGCTAGTTTTATTTACTGGAGGCATTTGATCTGTTCAGCCTGCAGGCAGCTGGTAATGATGCAGTGATTTATGGTGCTGGACATATCAGCGATGGCACTGCATGTCCAAGCCACGTATTGGGTGTGTGTGTGTGTGTGTCTGTGTGTGTGCACCTGTGCACTCTGAGGTGCTTAGGGAGTAGCTCTGGTAGTCGTGGCTGCGTGGTTGACCTGTGCCCCAAGTCTGAGGACCTCCTTGTTTGTCTGAGCCTTTGTGCCCTGCTGGTGGCTTGGCTAGGGCAGACAGTGATCTTCTAGGTCATCTGTCTTATTTAATACCTGTGGAGAATCTGAAATTTATATTTTATATATACATATATATAACTGAATCACTTTGCAGTACATCTGAAACTAACACAATGCTGTAAGTCAACTACACTTCAATAATAAGTAAATAAATACATAATCTTAAATGTAAAAAAAAAAGATAACCAGAAGAAAAAAAACTAGCACAAGACATCATTCCTTTGGGCAAGGAACTCAGATGCCCGCTAGTTCTATTTAATACTTTCTAGGTCATCTGTTCTATTTAATACCTGTGGTCCAAGCAGAGAGAAACTCACCCTCTCTGCTTGGACCCTACTTCTCACATGCACACCCTCTCGGTCTCTGTCCTCAAGTGGGTTTCAGAGTCATACTGGTAGCTGTTCTTTTTAACAGCATGACTGAAAGAAACCAAGGGGACTGGACACTGAGTTCAACAGTGTGCACTTTTAAACCACACAGGGTCTTTCCAGTGAGCTCTCAGAAAGTGTGCTTAGCTGTTCCTTTTTAGGAGGGTTATGTTCTTTAACAGCTCGCTGCTCAGAGTGTGGCTTCTAGACCAGCCCATTGGCACCACCTGGGAACCTGTTTGCAATGCAGAATCCCGGGCCCCACCCCAAACCGACCGAAACAGAAGCTGAAGTTTCACAAGATCCACCAAGGGTTTTTGTGCACGGGGAAGTCTGAGAAACACTGCTTCAGATTGCAGCCTGCTGTAAAATTCAGCCTCTCTGCATGGCTCCTGAATGTACAATGAGAAGTTTCCCAGGTGCCCTGTGTGTCTCCTGAGAGCCAAGCGAGAGGAGAACCTTGTCTGAGAAGGTGGAGATCGGGCTTCGCCTGGAGATCACTGTGGAATGCATGTTCACCAGTGGGTTGCCAAGGCTGTCTTTTCTTTTGTCAATGATTTAAGTGACTTTACTTTTGGGGGTCAAGGCCTTGGGACATTTTTGTCAAATGAGGGGGGAATGGGGCTTGTCCATCAGGAGAAAAGAGGGCTCACGGGGCCGAGGCCATGATCATTGTCATCAAATGTTGGAAAACCCTGAGAAGGAATAGAAATCAGGCCTGTTCTTGTGAGGGCAGAAGGAAGACCTTCAGAATGATTCCATCATCCTGAAAAAGCTTAACATTCAGAAAACTAAGATCATGGCATCTGGTCCCATCACTTCATGGCAAATAGATGGGGAAACAGTGGAAAGACTGTCAGACTTTATTTTCTTGGGCTCCAAAATCACTGCAGATGGTGATTGCAGCCATGAAATTAAAAGACGCTTACTCCTTGGAGGGAAAGTTATGACCAACCTAGATAGCATATTCAAAAGCAGAGACATTACTTTGCCAACAAAGTCTGTCTAGTCAAGGCTATGATTTTTTCCAGTGGTCGTGTATGGATGTGAGAGTTGGACTGTGAAGAAGGCTGAGCCCCGAAGAATTGATGCTTTTGAACTGTGTGTGGTGTTGGAGAAGACTCTTGAGAGTCCCTTGGACTGCAAGGAGATCCAACCAGTCCATTCTAAAGGAGATCAGTCCTGGGTGTTTTTTGGAAGGAATGATGCTAAAGCTGAAACTCCAGTACTTTGGCCACCTCATGCGAAGAGTTGACTCATTGGAAAAGACTCTGATGCTGGGAGGGACTGGGGACAGGAGGAGAAGGATACGACAGAGGATGAGGTGGCTGGATGGCATCACCGATTCGATGGACAAGGGTTTGGGTGAACTCCAGGAGTTGATGATGGACAGGGAGGCCTGGCGTGCTGCAATTCATGGGATCACAAAGAGTTGGACACGACTGAGCGACTGGACTGAACTGGAGGTTGCAGAACTAATTAGAGGTGAAGGGGCCTATCTCCAGGGGCTGAGCTCCCATTCCTAGGCACAGTCCAGGCATGAGCTGGACAGGCCCTGTTTGGGACATGACAGGGAGTCTCAGCAGGATGTGTGGAGTGGGACCAGTTTCAGTCGTGTGAACTGTTGGAAAAAAAGAGCTCACAGAACGAGGTTCAGTTTCAGCTTATCAGACCTGATTGGGGCCAGTTACTAACTTTCCTAAGCCTCAGTTTCCTTATCTGAAAATAGGAATCATAATACTTACCTCATGAGATGGTGTGAACGTTTAATAAAAATTATGAGTCCAAAAAAAGGTATTGGTGTAAAGTTCTTGCCAGCCTGGCATGAAATAGGGCTTAATACACTGTAGTGTTTTCCTTCTTCTCTGTATTCATCTCCTTTTCCTTATTTGAATTGAGCTTAATTAGTTAAGAGTTTGAACAGCTGGCTTGATGTTGGATTTCAGTCTTGTTCACTATTGATCTCCTTAACTGCTTGTGGTTGTTCTGGGCCTGGTTTGCTCAATTAGGGGGCATTTTAATGAGGCCAGAATAGTAGGGGGGCCCTGTGTGGGTACTGCTTTGGTCACTCAGGTGTCACCCCTGTTGTGTGCCTGAGGTCTGTGGTGGTCACCAGGGCATCATCCAGGAGGGCCAAGCAGAGCCCACAGGCTGTCACTGTCAGGAAGCAATCTGGCCCACTTTGGGTGGAGGGCTTTGGAGTGACTGCTGACCCTGGACCTGTATACCTGGCACCTGAATATGCAGACATATCTGCTCTTGGATAAATTCACATGTCTATCTGCAGATGCAACATGTTTGTAGAGGAGAATGGGAGAGAAGGCAGAGTTGCAGTGAGAGGCATTTTATAATTTATCAAGATAGGAAAGAGCATCTTTCTCTACTTTTTACTACCGCCTCCCTCAATAAAAAGCATTTCTTGCTTGAGAAAGGGAGAGATTTGGGGTATAGTTGGTCAGTCTCAGTCTGCCCCCTGGTCCTAGAATGCACAATATTTCTTCCCTCTCCTATCATCCTTTCTACCTCCCTGGCTCTCAGCTGTCCCAGGTCTCCTAGAAGCCTCTGTACTCCTTATTCCAGGCCACCCCAGCCTCTCCCTTCTGTAAACAAGAACTCTTCATTTGACATTCAGCAGAGTTTAGGTCAGGCTTCCTAGGTGGTGCTAGTGGTAAAGAATCCGCCTGCCAATGCAGGAGACTTGGGAGACTTGGGTTGGATCCCTGCATTGGAAGATCCCCTGGAGGAAGAAATGGCAACCCGCTCCAATATTCTTGCCTGGAGAATCCCATGAACAGAGGAGCCTGGAGGGCTACAGTCCATAGGGTTGCGAAGAGTTGGACACAACTGAATGACTGAGCACAGAGTTTAGATCATGTCGTATATTAATATTATGTTTTCCCAGTTTGACCTCAGGTTTCCTGAGGTCAGGACCTGGTAGCTTGGCCAGGTGGTTTTTGTAGAAATACCAATACCATGATACATTCATATTGCAATGACTCTAATAATCTGTGTCAGGAAGCTCAGTGCCAGGCTTCTGGTCTCAGGGGACTACTCAAGGACCAGTTGTATTTATCATTGAGTCCAGCAAGACATGTGGAGGCAGGGAGTGGCAGGGAGGACTCTGGGAGTGCTCAGTGGAGGTTAGTAGATTGTTTGAGTAACTGGAAGCCATGTAAAGTTAGTCTGAAACCTGGCAACTTGGAAAGAGAGGCCAGGAAAGGGAGCCAGGACATGATTGAAAAGAAAAATTTCACCTCTATCAATATCCTAGTTTGTTCCATAAAGGATGGGTGTACAGAGCAAAATAGAAATGAAATATAATTTGTAGAATGACATTGAATATAGATACATAAGTGTACAAAATCAGCACTAGGGAAGAAAGAAATATATTACGTGAGCCTTTTCATATGACCCGAATTCCTTCAAATTAATTTTTGAAAAAGTAGAGACAGTCTGTTTCCCAAGGTATCTTCTCGGTGGGCAAGGGCTTCCTTGATTCTCTCTGTGTGTGTGTTTCCTCACACTCTGGGCTGAGTGAGCTAGTGAGCCAATTTGACCTCTGGCCCACAAGCCTTGCCTTCTGCAAGGATTTGCCCATTACTCCAGGAGAGAAGGGTCTGTAAGGTACACCATCTCTGCCACTCACATCATCAACCCTGATGAGTCATCACTACAAGTTGGTTTTATTTTCTTTTGTGTTAGAGCTTGATTCAGAGTCCATTTGACAGCCAAATTGGCCCCAAAGGTATAATGAGGCAGTGCCAAGCATTTCTGAATAAAGAAGTGGAGAAGGGAGCAGGCTGAGGGGGGTGGTGATACCTTTTTTGTCACTAGGGCACATGGTCCAGCTGGATTGCAGAGCTTGGTTCTGTTTACAGAACTGGAGAACAGAGAGCCTTCCTCTGCGGCGCTTCTGACCTGAGGCTAAGTGGAGGCAAGACGAAGAGTTCTCCTGCCAGGTCTGGGTTTCTTGGCAAAAGGCTCATCAAACAGTACTGATACTTGGATGTTAAAAGTGTGATGGGCAGCACATGAGTTAAGAGCACTGGCTCTGGAATAATGTGTTGGATTCCATTTCCAGGTCTGCTGTAGTTGTTTCATCACAAGGAATTTTCTCAAGTTCTCAAAGACTCAGTTTCTGCATCTGGAAAATAGGGAAATCACGTGATGGCCTCACAGAGTTGCCATGAGGATAAAATTAGGTGATGAAAGAGTAGCGCTTAGTGTGTTCCTTAGTTATACAGCAGCTCTCATTTTAAGCAAATTGGACAATATATTTTATAGAAGTATTTAATTCAGTGATCTTTTTGAATTATCCACTTTTTGGCTAATTCTTTTATGGCCTATCCAACCTGGCAAAGAGCCCCTGGAGAAGGAAATGGCATACCACTCCATTTTTCTTGCTGGGAAAATCCCGTGGACGGAGGGACAAGTGGGCTGCATCAAGAATTGGACGCGACTGAGGGACTGAGCACGCAGAACCTGGCAGAGATTTCCCTGCACACTCATCCTTCCTGCCCCCTTCAGTCTCCTGTCCCGCCCACGACAGGCTTGGTAATGTGTTACAGACATATCTGGCTACACTCAGACTCAGCATCAGAAGTCTTTCTAACACTGTACTCTGCTCAGCCGTTGCCAATCAGAATTGTATATGTTTTTATTTAAAATGTATCCTGGGGTTGGCAAGCATCAATATTCATCAAACCCAAGGAGGGCAAAGGAAATGAAAGCCTTTACTTTTACTCCTGACAAATGACTCCGAGGGAGCTAAAGAGGTGGAGTACATTCCCTTTCTCCAAGAATGCTGGAATTGGAGGTGGAAGAATTGGATGACATTTCCAGTTCTGATGTCTGGACTTAAGTCTGATCTCAGACAAACCACTTGATCTCTTGGAATGTCAGTTTCTTCTCTTGAAGAGAATCAAGTCTTGCCTCCTAGGAGCTGTTTTTATGAGCTGTACTGTTTTCATGCTAAGATGAATTTGGTTCTTATTTCTAGTCCCCTGTTACTGTTTTCTAAGTAGGAAAGGTTTGATCAGGTTACGGAGACACTGACTAGCTGGCGTTCTTGCATGAATGTGGCAATGAAACTCTTCTTTTTGTAACTAGGTTCTTCCTCTTCTGGATCCTGCTGTTGTGAGTCCTGGCCCCAGGACTGCCCATCTCACAAAAGGGCCCCTCTCTACTGACAGTCTCCTGGTCTTGTGCCAGGTATGAGATCCCAGGCAGGTGACATCCCCCTTCTCTGTAGGCTGGTGCATGGCTCTCCCTGGGGCATGAGGAACAGGGTCAGACTTTCGCATGACTTTTCTCTAGGGGTAGCCCTCTCTGGAGCACAGATCTTATCTGCTTACATTTCTTGGAAGGCAGAGAGGCTAAAGGGAAAGGCCCTGGGCTTTTGAGCCAGGCATACGTTGGTTTGGAATTCGGACACACAAATTTGTGGTCTTGGAAAAGTTACCTTTCTGAGTTCCTGTGTCCTGTCTATCAAATGGGAATGACAGTCTTACTCAGTGTGAAAGCAGGGACCATGACAGGCTGTTCAGGGCTTTATCTGTGATTTAGTCAATGCTTGATAAGTATTCCTAAAGGACAGATACTTATAGAACACTTAAATATTTGGTAGGTGTTCGTGTCCTTCTGGTCTGCTTCCAATTCTTGGCCTCTAGTGCACTCTGCATGGTAAGAGGCTGATCATTGACTCAATAAATATTGTGTGTTAGGCATTTAGGCACTAGAGATACGGTAGTTTTTTTTTTTCTTTTTTTCATTGGCAGAGGATCTGTGCTTGTGTGGGGAATTACAATGTGGTGGAAGGAAAATGCAGTAAACCCAGTGAATAGAGAACAGAGCATGTAAGAAGGTGAGAAGTGCTTCCAGGAGGGGTTGTGTGGGGAAAGGGGATGAAGCAGAGAAGGAAGGGAAGTTGGGAGCTGTGATCTTAATAAGGTGGTCGTGGAATACCTTAATTAGAAGATGACAGCTAAAGAAGAGAGTTAGTGACCTTGGACCAAGTCTCTTTCTCCGCAGTGTTCCATCCAGTTTTCCTTGCTTAGGTCTTTACAAGTAGAAGGCAAGGTAAGATGAAGCCAAGCATCTGTAAGCAATTCCAAGCTGTACCTTCTGCAGAAACTAGGAGGGGGCCTGGAACCTCATTCTAACACTCTCTTCTCTGAAGTCTCTTATGCATGGTTTTCTAGCCTGAAGACTTCCCAAAGGACCTCACCTGGAGAGGATTCCTGATGAGCCCCAGAGCTCATGGCTGAGCAGCAGCCAGTCAGCATGTTGGGTGGATTTCCTTGCAGGAAGCAAGGCTCTTCTGTGGAGCTGCTCTCTCATTGTGTGTTTGCCCTGGCACCCAGCACCCCAGCTGCATTTATGCTCTGGGTGCCAGGTGCCAGGTTTTCAAAACAAGAATGGCCGTGTTTTGGGTGCTCGTTTTGGTTACAAAGCAGTGCACACCTGCCCATGCACCACCGTGCCTGTTTGGACCATCCTCCCTGCCCACCTCCCCCGCATTCTGATGGCCTGAAATGTTAGTGGCTCAGCTGGGATTGGGCTGCTCATTGCTCTGAAATATCTTTCTCACTGTGCTGTCTCACCTGCCCCTCTCACCCTCAAAGCTGGTCTCCTTGGAGAATCCTTACTTTAAGATTTGTTTCTGGCCAGTTTTCTAGTTGGGGGTGGGGGTGCAGGAACATAAAGCAAACATACCGGGGACACACTTCATTTGGAATGCTGCTTCTCAAACATTAAATAGCTTTTGAGGCAGTTAAGTTCTAGAATCTTGTCTTCCCTTGCAAGACTCTAGTTGAGTGGGTTTGGGATGGGACACGGCATCTGTATCGTAGCACCACCTCCACCATCATCACTGTCATCAAGTCAGTTCCCTAGCTGAATACACCTGGATAAACCCCAATTGAGAGGCATGGTTTACCTCCCTAACTTGCTTATGTGTCGAGTGAAATCAACTGTGGTCATCCTCCCAGGGTCCAGCCTAGTGCTGAGCTCCCGGGGGCACTCAGTGCACATCTATTGGAGGTTAGGGGCGATGTGCGGTGTATCCTTTTACAAAGAACCCTTCACAGTGTGACGAGTTGCCTACTAATTGATCTCCATAGCTATGTTTGCAGTCTTAACTGTTGAATTTTTTTTTTAAAGCAGAGGCATGTCTCTTTCAGGATTATTATGACAAAACAATAGCATTCTGCAAAGACGAACTGAATAGGGGTAATTATTTTTGAAGGAAGCTGAGCCACACCTCCCTCCCTGAATGTTGTTTTGATAAAGGTGTCTGAAGTTACACCATTTATTAGTGCTTCTCAGCCTCAGCTACTCATTGGAATCATCTGGGAACTGGGAAAGCATGGAGGCTTGGGTCCCACCCACTGAGGCCCACCCTCTGATCCCACCCACTGAATCTGGGCATCAGGGTTTTTAAAAAGTTCTCTAGTGATTCTGACATGCGACCAGGGCTGCAAACCACTGACTTAGAAAGTGTGGAGCCCCCTGGAGGGGGTGGGAGGGTGATTCATTTCTTGAGTCTTACAGGGAGTCCCATGGGACTCCAAAGATGGAAAGTCCCTGATTTGTGATCCAAGACTGCTCTGACATGTATCTGAAATACATTTCATATACATACATATATAATATATACAAATATATGTAAATATACATACATATATAATGACCCAAATCATATATAGTAGTTAATTGTTTTATACCCCTTTAATAAAAACATTTTTTTCTGATTGTAAGTATGGCATGTGCTTATCCAACTGTTGGGTTTAAGTAGCAAAGCATAAAAACGGCTGATAATCTCCCCAAACGCCAGCACATGGAAGAAATAACTGTTAATATACCTGGTACACCTCCTTTCTGTTTCTCTGTGGCTGAATATACACGCAGCCTAGACATACAATTCGACATCAGTGGCATTAATGATACATACTGGTCTGTGTGTTATACCCAGCATGACTTTTGGTAAATCTACATAAGAACTTCCCTTAAATCTCATAATCGTTTTTATGAGCTCTTGCCAAATTCAAACTTTAATTGCATCTGATAAATGGAACATCTACTTCATTATTGAAGCTTGCTGGATTTTTTTTGAAATAGAAAGCAAACAACAGTGTAGGAAGGCCCCCTTGTGTGTCTGAGCTGGCCAGCATTGTGCTGGAGGGCTGTTGAATGTCTTGAATCGGTTTGTGGGCTGGAAACAGAGGGGCTTAGCAAGCTTGGCCACAACCACTCATTGTTGTGTTGGTCTTGGTTGAGTCTTAGTTTCATTTTTTAAAAAAATTTGTTTTTAATTGGAGGATAATTACTTTGCAATACTCTGATAGTTTCTGCCATACATCAGCATGAATCAGTCATAGGTATACATATGTCCCCGCCCTCTTAAACCTCTCCCCCCCTCCCTTCCCACCCCACCCCTCTAGGTTGTCACAGAGCATCAGCTTTGGGTTCCCTGTGTCATACAGCAAATTTCCACTGGTTATCTATGTTACATATGGTAATGTATATATTTCAGTGCTACTACTCAAATCACCCCACGTTTGCCCTCCCCCACTGTGTCCTAAAGTTTGTTCTCTATGGCTGCATATCCATTGCTGCCCTGTAGATTTTTAAGCCCTTTAAGAGGTCCTGTTTTCACTTGCCTTCTGGACTCATGTCGAGTATAGAAAGCCCAAATGCCAGTCAGCAAAAAGGTGCCTCCCAAACATGCAGGAGCTGGACCTGCCCATAGGAGGCATCTCAGTGGCAATCCGTGGCTGGCCAGTAAGTCTGGACAGTTTTCAGTTCCTGAGAGAAGCCGATAACCTGCATTTATGTTAGAAACCTCTTGATTTTTAAATGCAGACAATAAATTGTTTAAAAATTAAATACGTTTTAGGGGCCAAGCAAAACACATCTGGGGCTTTTTATAGCCCTCTGGCACTGAGGGCTCCATCTACTGAGCCATGCGTGGCACTTGGTATCAATTTCAGTTATCAATGAACTACTTCATTCAGTTCTAAAAACATTGACTGAACGCAGTATTCTGCATGCCAGTCACTGAACGATTGGAAACACAAAGATGAAAAGTTATCATCCTTGTCTTCACTAAAGTAGTTTATAGTTTAGAGCAGTTCTCAAAATATGGTCCCCAGAAGAGTGTTCTCCATATCACCTGGAAACTTGTTAGAAATGCAAATTCTTGGGCCCTATTCCAGGTCAGCTGAGTCAGAATCTGCATTTTAACCAACCCTGCTATCTGTTTCAACAGACCTTCCTGGTGGTTCTAGTGTCTGCTGAAGTGTGAGAACCACTGGCCTGGGAGGGTAGTGAGGCAGGGGCAGAGGTCTATGGAAGGCAGAAGCTGTGCTGGGAGTCAGGGGAACTTTTCAGAAATGAATGGCTCTGGGACTTCCCTGGCAGTCCAGTGGTTTAAGACTTTGCCTTCCAATGCAGGGAGTCAGGATGTAAGTTCAATCCCTGGTCAGCAGCTAAGATTCCATATGCCTCTGGGCTGAAAAGCCAAAAACACAAAACAATATTGTAACAAATTAAATAAAGACTTTAACATGAAGAAATGAATGGCTCCGGTTGAATCTTAAAAGATGAACAGGAGGGAAGCAGTGGGGAGGGCTGTCTGGGAGGAGCGGCAAAGGAGCTGTAGCAAAGAGGACAGAGAGTGTTTGAGATTTGTCCACGTATAGCCTGTGGCTGGGTTCTGAAGGCAGTACTGGGAGGTACAGTGAGCTGAGAATAGGAGGGGCCAGCTGTTCAGTACTTGGCCAGGTAGACCTGGTTGTATCTTGCAGGTGTTGGGGCATCATAGAGACCTTGTGGTATTGGGTCTGCATTTAAGAAAGTAATGCTGGGAGCAGGGTTCAGATTTCTTCTGGGTGAAGACAACTCTCCTGGCATGTCACTGGCCTAGATCTTATTTCCTGCCTCTCCTAGCGTGACTTGGATCTGGGTCAGCAATTCCCACTCTTGGATAGGGTGGCAGGGAGGGGAGGAAAAGCCTGGGGGTGAGGATGCAGCCAGCGATGCCTGTGAAATTGTGATGGTGTGTGCCTACTCCTTCTCTGTCCCTCGGGGAAGACATGTGCTCTCTAAGCTGAATGTTGTAATGGTGGCCGGTGTTCTCAATGATGGCAGTGGTCTTCATGATCCTACTTTAAAAGTGGCCCATCACTTTCTGCAGCAAATATGTTGGAGTATAACCTTGCTCTCTTTCTTTAGAGATCTATAGTGTCCAAAGAGGAAGTGATTTGAACTCAAGCTGGGGAAACTCATGTCTATAGCTAACTAGGTCTTACTACTTTCTCATGCCCTCCCTTTCTTTCTTTCTGTCTCCGTTTGTCTCTCTATTTCTTTTCAAAATGCTAGAGTGTGAGATAGTGGAAGCAGGATGCAATATCACCTCCCCCTGCTGGTCATTTTGTACAATGTCTTGTTTATAATATATACAGAGTGGAGACAATGGTCCAAGGAGATGACAGAAATATAAAGTAGCTGAAATCGAATCCATTAATTTAATAAATTATGGTAAATTAAAAAAAATTTCACCTTTTTGAAAGGGTGAAAGGAATTTTTTGACTCCTTCCATTCTTTGCAAAATGATGTAATACATTTGTGAAGTAGCTATTTCTTGCATCCTGCACTGCAAATTCTCATAGATGAGAATGATTTTAATGATTACATTAGCAATTTCCTTTATTCTGCCTATGTATTGGATGTTCTTTCCTAAACATATTGAACAAGTTTTTTCCATTTGATTGCTTTGGGTGTTCATTCAAGTTGATCATACATACTTACAAAACACCCAGGGTTATAGTCTTTATGGGCATTGAAAGTGATATTTAAAGTGAATGAAACTTGTGTTTCAGTTTAACCTTTTTTTATTCGTGACGATGGTGTTCATCAGTATGTGTCCATGCTAAGTTGCTTCAGTCATGTCCAACTCTTTGCGATCCTATGTACTGTAGCCTGCCAGGCTCCTCTGTCCATGGGATAAAGATTGCCATGCCTTCCTCCAAGGGATCTTCCTGACCCAGGGATTGAACCTGTGTCTCCTGCATTTCCTGCATTGGCAGGTGAATTCTTTACCACTAGTACCACCTGGGAAGCTTGTTCATCAGTATGCTGCGCTAAGTCGCTTCAGTCGTGTCTGACTCTGTGTGACCCCATAGACGGCAGCCCGCCAGGCTCCCCCGTCCCTGGGATTCTCCAAGCAAGAACACTGGAATGGGTTGCCATTTCCTTCTCCAATGCGTCAAAGTGAAAAGTGAAAGGGAAGCTGCTCAGTCCTGTCGGACTCTTAGCGACCCCAGGCTAAGAGCTCTGCAGCCTACCAGGCTCTGCCGTCCATGGGATTTTCCAGGCAAGAGTACTGGAGTGGGGTGCCATTGCCTTCTCCGGTTCATCAGTATAGGGGATAGTAAAGCTTCTAGAGAAGCTGTCTGAACAATTTTCTCGATCCTCTTATTTGTTAGCTTCTAAATTTAAATATCCTTCTTAACAAAAACCAACCTTACTGTTTTTTTCTGAAATCCTTGCCTTAATTTGCCCCATGGATCAGGAAAATCAGACTGATGTCAGGTAGTTGGGGTGCATTTGTGTGTTGAAGGACATCCCACTGAGAGGCAGCCTGAAGCAGAAGGATGTGCACTGGCTTGGAAGCCAGGCGTGCACACCTCTTACTCTGCCTGCAGGCCAGTTAACTCCCCTAAGCCCAGTAAACTAGGTACTGTTTAGGTTGCCAGCTTAATTCACTGTTTTAATCAAAATGATGAAGACATTTGGCTTCATTTAGGCAGTGAGAGCGGCACTGGAAATATAGAGAGGGAGTGAAGTTGCTTTTATCCTCTTACAATGACTTTCAAACACAGCTTAATAGTGAATCATCCTGAGGATTAGCTGTAGGTTGGCATTTTCTGTAGACACACATGCCTTGTACTTAACTGCATCTTCTGTTTTTTTTTTTTTTCCAGTTGCAAATGAAGCCGGAGATAAGACTGCCAGACCACTTGCCCGCTTCTCCCGTGAGTAAATCTTGCTTCATTCCTCTCCCGGGCTCCTTCAGTGGCTTTTTGCCTGTGTGGTTCACCCTGCCAGGTGTCAGGGAAACACTGCCCATAAAAGAGTAATATAGGAGGTATATTCAGTGGGCTGATACTCCATTTGAGCCCTATCACCAGTGAGTTATTCATTGCTATTGCCTTTTCAATCTTTGGAATTGCAGCTTATCAAATTGTGCTCTAGGCCTTTGCTATGCTAAGTGTGGTCCTGGGAGCAGCAGAACTGACATCATCTGATGACTTTTTCAGAAATACAGGGTCCAAGGCTCCCCTAGACCTCCTGAATCAGAACCTATATTTCAGCAAATCCCCAGATTCCTGTGCACGTTTGAATTTGAGAAGCACTGCACTGGAGGATCCCCTGAGTATCCTGCCGTGGGGTGAGACTCATTTCTGAAGAATGAGTACAGAAGAGTCTGTGAAGTGCTTGTAGCTGTCCAGGTCCGTAGAAGTGTAGAAGCATCATCACCTCCCAATGTGGACTCAAGGCCTTGCTCTACTGGCTTTGCCTCAGTTCATTGACATTTTGAAACTCAGATGCAATCCATGACTGCTTCTCCTTTGGCACTGGAATATTTGTAAGGGCCTGGGAGCTCCCCATGAATTTCACTTGACTCCTGTCTCCAGCTCTTGATCCCAATGGATGAGCAAGAGTCAAAAGCCTCTTGGTGTTTTCTGTGCCAGAGTGATCAGCAAATTACACAGCAAGCTAATGCATTCCCTTGGATGAAAACCCAGATTCCTTGGAGTGGAAATACCAAGGGAGATTGAGTAGGGTTGAGGGGAGATGCTCCCCAAATGGGTGGAGCATCCAGTGGAGAAATAGCAGAACTGTGAATCAGAATAGATGGATTTTTGTTCCAGCACGATCACTGCTTGCTGGCTTTCACTTAAAGTAATTTAACTGATACTTCCTGTGCCTTAGCTTTCCCATCTGAAACATAGGAAATTCATACCTACCTTCTCTCCTTTATAAAAAAGTTGCCATATTTTGAAATGATGCTTTGAGAGGGGTTACACAGATTCTGAGTTACAGCATTGTTCACAAAGGTTGACCCAGTCTTGAGTGTGGATTCTACCATAGTAAGTCTTAAAACCTAGAGGTGCAAAAGTATCGTTTCTCTTTTGTTAGGACTTCTTCTAAACTCTGCCTTCTAGCTCTTTTGTGGCAGGGGGTGGGGAGCTTCAAAAATTTGGGATTGATTCCTAAAAATGATTTTTATAGAACTGTAATAATATATGGTAATGAAAGAGCATTAAGTGCTCACATTTTAGAAACTGTGTAATAAAAGTTGCTTCTCACAGGCCCTGTTTTTCACTGCTCTCCTACTTGGAATCACTATTTCCAAAGTAAGTATGTCATCCCACAGCTCAGTGAGGGTGATGAATATGCTTTTAGTCCCTTTATTTCTGCATCTCCTGAGCAGTAGTCGGCAAATGAATAAGCTGGAGCAGTAATGTGACCACTCAGGGCAGGCTGCATTCCTCGGGAGTTCCTGCTCTTCTGATGCTCCTCACGAGGTTAGGAAGGGGATGGAGCCCTTTAACCATGAGGCCAGAATGAAACCTGCAGCAGTTAGGCCCTTCACAGAGAGAAGAGGGTTCCTCCTTTTGTAAATGGCTTCCACATTTTCTAAATTGTGACACTGGGTTGGAGGGATGGTGTGTCACTTGAAAGCTTATTTGTAAGGAGCTGAGTGAAGAGATGAGGAAAAATAATATCGATACAGGAAAAAAGTAGATAGTGGCAAATCAGTTAAGTTGGGCTAATTCTGAAAAGAAAAAAAAAAATCTCCTGACAGTCCTATGTCCTGGGAAAAAGTCAGATAGCACGTTATCTACTAAATCTTTCTGTAGCAAGTCCTAGAGGAGAAAAAATAGGTGACTTTTAGGAAGGAAAAAAAAATCCTCAATGTAGCATTGTCTGATTGTCATTCACCTCACTTCACCACATTGAAAATGGCCTCTTTTGAAGTGTTCAGTTTGGGAAGACTGGAAGGGTTTGAATAGTAGACTTTCCTTTTGAGACTGGAAGGTGAAGCACAGTAGCATTCTCTAACGTTCACACCTCACAGGACACATGAAAGCCCTGCCAGTGCCCACGGCCCAGCACAGAATTAGGAGAAAGAACACAGGCAGGTAGGCTTGTGAAAACTGGACCCTGTTCAGCAGAAAATACCTGGGGAGGGGAGAAGAGGCTGGCGCACTGGCTTCCTTAGTAGTCCCAAGGTTTTCATTCCCTTTGGGGTTCTACATTCAGATCCCTGATGCCTCTGCAACATGTTCGTTTCTTTGTAGATTTTGCCCCTGTTGAATCTATATACTTTTCTTGGTTTCCCCTTATTGCAATGGACATGAATTCTGATGATTATAGTAAGGAATCCTAAAGGAGAACTGGAGGTAAGTAGAGTATAGACTCATGAAGACATCTGGCTTTTCCAAGGGCTGGCTTCCTATCCTACCTCGGCCATCTCATTTACCAGTCTTGCAGGCTCTCTCTAGTCCACTTATGAACCAGGATCACTTCCACAGTATAGCCCAGTGCTTGGTTTCTTCTCTGTGTGACTGATACCACCACCTAGAACACCATGCTTTCCTCAAAGAAGTTGATTCCAAAACCCATGGGTTAAGCTTACTTCCTATAAGACTTAGACTGGAGACACTTGCTGTGCCATGAGGTGGTGGGGTGCCAGGAGGTGAGTCCTCTGAAACTCTGGATCCTGTCAGTCCCTTTGCCACCCCTGTCCTCATCATTTTAGGCTTAGCAGTGGCTTTGGATTAACCTGACCATAATCAGAGCATCTGTCTAACAACAATGGGTACAGTGAGTAACAAGGAAGTCATCCCCCTGGGAGTAGGGGGAAAGGAGCAGGAAGGAGTGGGGAGTGGGATTCAAAGGAAGTAGGGAATATCATCTTCCCCTCAGAAACCTGCAGAAAGATGAGGGTGTCCAGGAAAATGAGGAGTTGAGAGTGACCCTGATTTTCAGGCACTGCTTGAACCCAAAGTACATTGGCTATGAGTCAACAGATGGTTTAGAATGGCTCTCACCATGAGGCTAGCTATCCTAGGGCTGGAGCCCCTGTGTGTGGGGACTACCCCTCTCTCTGCAATGGTTGGGGTGAGTACTGCACTTGAAGCTCTCTGACAGGCAGGGCTAACATTAGCCACGCAGTGTCTCCATTGTTACAAATGAGAACAACGAGGCTGGGAGGAAAGATAGAGAATTGCTCACTGCTGGAATTCTAGGTCTTCCAATTCCAAGTCTTGGCTATTCCCAGTGCACATTACTTCCTCCTTGGTCTAAGGGGTTAGAGTTTGCTGGTTCTGGGACTTGGGGGCTCTTCCAGCTCAATGGTGGAGGTGCTAAAGCTTTACCGCAGGGCAGGCTTCAGAGATCCATGTGGCTGTGACCTCGACTACAACTGGTTTCATCCAGGGTGGGAAGACTTTTCTTCCACCATCCCCTTCTGCCAGCTTACTTGTATCAGGAATCACCTAAAATAAGGGAAAAATCTGATATACAAATCCCCTTGGGAGTGGAAACACAGAGGGTTCATTCTTACTGTGAGGAAAATGATTGATTGATAGCAGATTTAGGCATTGTTTTCCCCAGATACCTGAAAGTGTTTCCTCAGTGTGTAAAGAAAGGGAGGGGCAAAGGGATTGCTTCATTTAATTGCTCACTTGGTCATTCATTTAGTTACTCATTCAAATAGTTACTGAACATCATCATGGGCCTGGCCGTGTGCTAAATGCTAAGGACACAAATTCTGATGAAAGCAAGATCTCTGCCATTAAAGAGCTAATCAGGGAATTGGAGAAGTAAGGGGCTCCAATGGAGTGTGTGGAGGGAAATGCTGGAGGTTGGTACAGAAGCTATGGGAGCCTGATGCTGGAGACCTCATCTGACTGGGGGTGTGGGTGGATTCAGGGGAGCCCTCCTGGAGGAGGCAGGCAATCCTTGAGGCTTGGGGAGTGCATGGGGGTTAACAGGTAAGGAAGGTAACTTCCAGTCCTTAAAAAAAAAAAAAAAAAAAAAAAACATAAACACAATACCACTTTTCAAGGAGTAAAGGCCATGTGTAGTGTTCAGACATGGCCACAGTGTGGCAGGAAAAGCCCAGATTTTGGTGTCCATGTCTCCTGCAGGAACAGAGGCCAGTGCAGTGGACAGAGCACTTTTTTGTGACGGAGCATGTGGCATTGGAAGAGACTGTGAGGAGGGAGGGGTTGGCCCCAGAGCTTGTGTAGCTGGGCAGCTCCATTCTGGAGTTTTGATTACTTCCCTAGCTGAGGGAGAATCATTTCTCCCCTGAGATTAGCAATGGTTGAAAAGAAAATAGTGGTGTCCAACTCAATAAGAAAATGGAGCCTAATTAGTAATGCCTACAAATGTGGCCTCTCTTACTTTGGGAGGTAATCATCCAGATAGTGTTGAAAATAGATTATTCTACAAAGGAACTCGAGTAGTTTCTGTGGATGGATGATAAAGCAAAGAGAAGTCGCCTGGTATTTTTGTACTGGGTGTTTGATTGGGTGAATGGTCCCCTTTCCTGGGCAGAGATGGGCATGGGCAGACAGGGGTGTACAGCTAGGCTGGGTGCTGGATAAGCCTAGTACTTATTACATGATGATGTCCGTTGTGGAGCCCAGGGCAAATTCAGATAATGTCCCATAAAGTGCTTGAGTCTATTTAGAGATCATTTATAAATTGATGGTCATGGTGAGGAGGGTTTGTTGCAGGCATTGGGAGCTTGAGTTGACAGTGGATGGGTTACACAACCAGGATGATGAGAGCAAGGATAGGATAAAATGGGTGGGAGAAAGGCCTGAGAACTGTCACAAGTGGTTGTGAGCTGTGGCTGTTGGCTGGGCATTCAGTGTTGTCAGCAGTGTGTTCTGTGGATGGTCTACAGCCATAAAAAGGGCCCAGGACAGTGTAGGAAGAGGATGTGATTTCCTGGCTTGTCTTAAACAACTGTAACTGTTTCCAAAATGTTCAGATCCCATGTGGAGCACTAGGTCCCACCTCAACAGTGTTCACAGACCGAACATCTTCATTTCTCAGTTGCTCCCACAGAAAGTTATCTTCAGCAATGGCAGCTTTAGAGGGTAAGAGGGCAGCAATCCAGCTCAGTGGTCTTCAAAGTGGGGTCTCAGGGAACTTGTTAAAAATATGAGTATTTGAACCCCTCACCAGATCTGCCGAATCAGAAACTTTTTGGGGTGGGTCTCAGCAGTCTGTGTTTTAACAAACTCTAGTCGTGATTCTGATGCACACCAAAATTGAGAACCACTGCTGTAGTTGGAAGGACTGTGTTGTGGTGGAGGTGGCAGAGGCAGAAGCCAGCATGCAGAGCAGTACAATGGTTCTATTTAGTTTCTGTATTATAGAACAATACAATTTATAGTTTTCAATTGCCCCAAAAGGAGAAGGGGGCGGCAGAGGATGAGATGGCTAGATAGCATCAGTGACTCCATGGGCATGAATTTGAGTAAGCCAAGAGATAGTGAAGGACCAGGAGGCCTGGCGTGCTGCAGTCCTTGGGATCCCAGAGTCGGACACGACTTAGCGACTGAACAACAGCAACAACAACAATATGTAATTACATACAGACATAAGACAGAACAGATGTTAATTGTTCTTGTCAAAGGATAGTATATTGTTATTTAATTTTTATTGGTGGAGTTTGTGGGGACTGATGGAGATTATGGAAAGACGATCTAAAAGTCCCCCTAATCCACCTCTGCGACTGGCACTGCTCTGCATCACCTCTTGAATCTAATCTTCTCTTTTCTAAGGTCATCTCCCACCTGGCTCTGGCCTTTCCTCTTCCACAACAAGGTCGTTGGAAGAACTGCTAGGCTGGCCCTTAGCTTCTTTCTTGTAGCTTCAAATCACCCTCCACACTGTGACCTGTACCGTTATGGTCTAGTTTTGGTCATGACGTATTTGTGCTTCAGAACTGCAGTGGGGGACAGGTGCTTCCCTGGTGGTCTGTGGTTGAGAATCTGCCTGCCAGTGTTGGGGACAAGGGTTCAGTCCTTGCTCTGGGAAGATCCCACATGCTGAGGGGCAACTAGGCCCTGTGCATCGCAACTGCTGAGTCCACATGCTGCACCTACTGGGCCTGTGCTCTGCAACAGGAGAAGCTGCTGCCATAAGCCCATGAATCCCAGCGAAGAGTAGTTCCTGTTCACTGCAACTAGAGAAAGCCTGCTCCCAGCAATGATGACCCCACACAGCCAAAAAAGAAAAAGAATGAAAAAGATCAAAACAAAACACAAAGATGGTAACGATAACCCTGTATGCGAGACAGCAAAAGAGACACAGATGTATAGAACAGTCTTTTGGACTCTGTGGGAGAGGGAGAGGGTGGAATGATTAGGGAGAATGGCATTGAAACATGTATAATATCATATATGAAACGAATCACCAGTCCAGGTTCAGTGCATGATACTGGATGCTTGGGGCTGGTGCACTGGGATGACCCAGAGGGATGGTACAGGGAGGGAGGTGGGAGGGGGGTTCGGGATGGGGAACACGTGTATACCTGTGGCAGATTCAAGTTGATATATGGCAAGACCGATACAATATTGTAAAGTAATTAACCTCCAATTAAAATGAATAAATTTATATATATAAAAAATAAAATTTCAGGCATGATCAAAAAAAAAAAAAGAAAAATAAAAAAACAAAACAAAACACAGGAAGTTATTCCCTCACTAGTGTTCATCCAAGATTTCTCTGTCTGACCACAAGGGTCCCACTGCTCTGACTTGCCCTCTTTCTCCATCCCTTTCATCAAATATAGTCATTATCAGCCAAGTAAATGTGCTTGATTCAGTAAACAGATGTATCAACCCATTATCTTAGATATGAAAAATTTCAAGTTAGACTAGAACTTGCAAATGATCCAGTCCAAAGTTCACCATCTCCCATAAAACTCATCCTCTTTATCACATCCCTGTTAAAGGGGTCATGAACACTCCAAAGGAATCCATCCTGTGATGGAAAACTCCCTTTGCCTTGGCAGAGTCCCTTCATGTCTACCTGAAACCATCACAACATTGTTAATTGGCTACACCCCAGTACAAAGTAAATGTTAAAAGAAAGATAACTTACCTTGTCTTAGAAAAGGTTGATATTATGGTCAAAATGAGGGACTGGACTGTTACGTGTTTGCGGGAATTGAAACTCACTCTGCTTTTCTTGTTTTGAATGTGTTTGATCAAGTCTTTGAATATGTCTACTATATCACTTGATCCCCAGTATGTTAGCCATTGGTCCACCAGTGAATGGTCGATGGTACTGCAAGTAGCTGTCTAGGAGCTTGTGGACGATATGTAACACAGGTGTTAGCTGGAGGTTCTTGATCTTTTGAGGTCTAGGTGAAGTGTTAGTCGCTTAGTCATGTCTGACTCTTTGCAGCCCCATGGACTGTTGCCTGCCAGGCTCCTCTGCCCATGGAATTCTCCAGGCAAAAATACTGGAGTGGGTAGCTATTCCCTTCTCCATGGGATCTTCCCTTCTTAGGTATCAAACCCAGGTCTCCTGCATTGTGAGCAGATTCTTTACTGTCTGAGCTTCCAGGGAAACCCATTGAGATCTAGGTAAATATGTTTAGATCACTGTTGTATGCCCTTTTGAGGTTCAGAGCAGACCCCAGTATCCCATGAATACCTGGGATGACTGTTCTTCTGACTCTTATTTCCTACTTCTCTTGATTGTATTCCTCTATATGCCTCTGGCTTTTTCATATCTGCACTGACATACACCCAGAAGCAGGCCAAAGCCCCTTCTTCCTCTCTTCTTTCCGAGTAACCAGAGGCTCCTGGTCAAAGCAGAACTTAACTGAAGTTGAGGAAAAGAGAGATCACAATATGCAATTGCATGCAGACAATTAATGTCATAGTTCTGTTCTCAACAATTCTTCCATCCATCCCACAGCCAGTGATTTTTTTAAAAGACCATGTTGCCTATGCAGCTGCTAGCTGACTGTCTGTTGATCCTCCTCCATCCACCTTCCTCCACTCTTTACCCTTTATTTCCACTTCTCTTTTAGGAATAAAAAGACGCTCCTCCTGGTCTCTCGTGTGGAGCAGCATGACCATTATATTAGTTGCTTTGGTATCTATTGACACCCTTGCCTTCATCATCTCTCCTCTACTTTCAGTTTATTTCTTTTTCTACATGTAGGTCAGTTGCTTCTTCTTTAGTGGGAATAGTGGTCCAACCTGCTGAGATACTAACAGATTTTTAACCCCTTGCCACTTGAAATATCTGATCAGAGCTTTGTGTGTGTATATAATGTGATCCTGAAGAGGGCAGGGAAGACATGGGTTGGCTTTTGTATGCCAAACATCTCCTCCTCTTCCCTTTCAATTTATAGTCCTTTGAATAAAATTAGGATAAAGTTTCTGATTCCAGTAAGAGGTGGACTAAGAAAACTCAAAAATCCTTTAATTTTTATAAGCGTGTAGAAGTGCTGAGTAAAATATTTTTTAAAAATGTCTTTAAACCAATAGTTAAACTTGCAGTAAAGAAAGGGAACCTTGCAGGTGGTAGAAATGAAAGAGGAATTTAATATCAGTACAGCAGGCTGTAAACATGCCTGCTGAGTCTGCAGTTATGCTCCGTGGGGGTGGTGCTGTTAATTCCGTGGAATCTAGTAACATGTGTTTTAACATCTATCTGGGGAGGGGAGTTAAGGCCTTGGTCTGTGCAGGTTGAGAAGTTAGGGTGAGACTTCTGCCTGAACTTGGATTCTTAAAACATATGGCAGATCATGTTTTCCAAAAATATCTGCAGCTCTGTCTACCATCACACATGCTCTTCTTATAGTGTGATGTTGACAAGCCTCCCACTGAGATGTGAAACCCATGCCCCCTCCCCTTGAATATGGGTGGCCTGTAACTGTGGTGGATATGTCGCTGTGTGACTTACAGAGTCCACTTGGGGCCTGTTGGGATGCTTGCTTTTGGAAGCTACTGTGTCTGAGACTATAAGTTTAGTTCTTTTGTATTAAAAGAACCTTGATTATTAGTGGGGCCTATGTCTTCGTGCCTCCAAATAGAGTGCTTTCTTCAGGTTCTCTTGAAGCTTAGTATGATGATGTAACTAATTCTGGTCAGTGAAGTGTAAGCAGAACTGTTGGGGTAGATTTCTGGAAACTTTCATAAGGCTCTTGTGCTCCCTTTATTCATTTTCTTATTTATCCTTTCTCCACCATCCTGCCTGGAACACAAATAGGTTACCTAGAGCTCTAGCTGCCACCATGGGCCATAGGAATCATGATCACACCCAGAAGATTTTGTGAAACAGAGATAATGTATCAGCCCTGAAATGCTTAACTCCAGATTTTATACAGCTGAACATAAACTTCAGTATTGTTTGAAATTTTGGAATTTTGAGTCTCTGTTACTCAGATATATATTATCCTAATAATGCACCTTCCAATAGACTTCCAATAATGCATCTTCCAATAGACTTCTAATATGCATACTTCTCAGTAGCATAATTAGAAGTCCGAAGACAAATTGAATATTTGTGAAATGATGAAGGAAAAGAACTTTGTCAATCTGGAATTCTGTACTGAAAGAAACATTACTCAAGAGTGAAGCCAAAATAAAGACATTTTTCAGGCAAAGAAATTCCAAGAGAGTTCATTATACATATATCCTTTCTTGGGCTTCCCTGGTGGCTCATATGGTAAAGAAATCTGCCTACAATGCAGGAGACCTGGGTTCGATCCCCTAGGTTGGGAAGATCCCTGGAGGAGGGCATGGTAACCTACTCCAGTATTCTTACTTGAAGAATCCCCATGGAAAGAGGTACCTGGTGGGCTGTAGCCCATGGAGTCACAGAGTCAGACATGACTGAGGGACTAAGCACAGCACATGCATATTCTTACTTAGAGAACTGTTAAAGGATACATTGCAGGAAGAAGACAATTGAACCCAGAAACAAGAATGAATACAGAAAAAAGTGATGACTCACAATTCTTTTCAGTTCAGTTCAGTTGCTCAGTCGTGTCCGACTCTTTGTGGCCCCATGAACCGGACACAGTACGCCAGGCCTCCCTGTTCATCACCAACTCCTGGAGTTCACTCAGACCCACGTCCATCGAGTCAGTGATGCCATCCAGCCATCTCATCCTCTGTCGTCCCCTTCTCCTCCTGCCCCCAATCCCTCCCAGCATCAGAGTCTTTTCCAATGAGTCAACTCTTCGCATGAGGTGGCCAAAGTACTGGAGTTTCAGCTTCAGCATCATTCCCTCCAAAGAAATCCCAGGGCTGATCTCCTTTAGAATGGACTGGTTGGATCTCCTTGCAGTCCATGGGACTCTCAAGAGTCTTCTCCAACACCACAGTTCAAACGCATCAATTCTTCGGCGCTCAGCTTTCTTCACAGTCCAACTCTCACATCCATACATGACCACAGGAAAAACCATAGCCTTGACTAGACGGACCTTTGTTGGCAAAGTAATGTCTCTGCTTTTGAATATGCTATCTAGATTGGTCATAACTTTCCTTCCAAGGAGTAAGCGTCTTTTAATTTCATGGCTGCAATCACCATCTGCAGTGATTTTGGAGCCCCAAAAAATAAAGTCTGACACTGTTTCCACTGTTTCCCCATCTATTTCCCATGAAGTGATGTTTAATAGCTAAAAATTAAAAAGAATATTGGGATTTTTTTAAAAAGCAGTTTTGTTGGGATATAGTTCATATACCATAAGGTGTACCTGCTAAAAGTGTACAATTTAGTGGCTTTTAGTGTATTTGTGGAGTTTTGCAATCATCATCATAATCTAATTTTAGAAATCTTTTGTCACACCTAAAAGAAATCTTCTGCCTGACAGCTGCTGCTGCTAAGTCGCTTCAGTCGTGTCCGACTCTGTGCGACCCCATAGACAGCAGCCTACCAGGCTCCCCCATCCCTGGGATTCTCCAGGCAAGAGCACTGGAGTGGGTTGCCATTTCCTTCTCCATTGCTTGAAAGTGAAAAGTGAAAGTGAAGTCACTCAGTTGCGACCGACTCGTAGCGACCCCATGGACTATAGCTCACCAGGCTCCTCCATCCATGGGATTTTCCAGTCGAGAGTACTGGAGTGGCTTGCCATTGCCTTCTCCATGCCTGACAGCAGTCACTTTTAATTGAGACCCACACACCCAGTTCTAGCATATCATGAATCTACTTTGTGCCTCCATATATTTACCTATTCTAGCCATTGTATACAAATGGATTCATATAATATATGGTCTTCTGTGATTGGCATTTTTGACTTAGCATAATGTTTCAAGATTCATCCATGTTGTAGCATGTATCAGAATATCATTTCTTTAAATTGCTGAATGATATTCCACAGTATGGATATTTTCTATGTCTTTTCATTTGAGTTGATTCCACTGTGAATATTGTTGCTGTGAATATTCATGTTCAAGTTTTTGTTTGGTTGTATGTTTTTATTCAGCTTGGATATATACCCAGGAGTGGAGTTGTTGGATTCTACGGTAACAATAATTTAAACATTTTGAGAAACTGCTCAGATCTTTTTCAAAGTGGCTAGACAATTTTATTCCTATCAACAAAATATGAGTGTTCTAGTTTTTCTAAATCTTCCCCTACACTTTGTTATGGTTATTCTTTAAAATTTTAAACCTAGTATGTTTATAATATGAACAACTTCGTACAATATGAAGTTGTATCATATTGTATTTTGATTTCCATTTCAGTTCAGTTCAGTCGCTCAGTTGTGTCAGACTCTTTGCGACCCCATAGACTGCAGCATGCCAGCCCTCCCTGTCCATCACCAACTCCCAGGGCTTTCTCAAACTCATGTCCATCGAGTTGGTATGCCATCAAACCATCTCATCCTCTGTCGTCCCCCTCTCCTCTTGCCTTCAGTCTTTCCCAGCATCAGGGTCTTTTCCAATGAGTCAGTTCTTCATATCAGGTGGTCAAAGTTTTGGAGCTTCAGCTTCAGCATCAGTCTTTCTGATGAATACTCAGGACTCATTTCCTTTAGGATTGACTGGTTTGATCTTCTAGCAGTCCAAGAATTACTAATAGTGTTAAGCACCTTTTCATATGCTCTTTGGCTGTTTGTATATCTTCTTTGGAGAGCTAGTTCATTTTTAAGAAAACGGGCAGCTTCCCATTCTCTGATTTTCTAGTTGAAGGACATAAAATAAGATGAAAAGAAGGTGCCAAACTTACTTATGAACCAAAGTTAGAGGAAAACAGAGACTTCAAACGCAGCAGTTCCCAAACTGGACTCATCATCTTTATACACGTTCCTACTCCTATGTTTCCTAACTGAATTGGTGCCATTTTGCTCATTAGTAACATCAACCAAAAACCTAGAAATCACATGTGTATCTCCCTTCTTCCTCACCAGTCATTACATTTACTGAATCCATCTCCTGAATTCTCTTTCCTTCAGATCCTTTCACCCCATTCTCATTGCCACAACTTTATTTTAGCCCCTTGTTTTCTCCTACCTAATAGATTTCACTGAGCCTCCATTTTCCTCTGTGAAGTCCGTTCTCTTCCCTGCCAGAAGAATCTTCCAAAAGCATAGCTTTTGGAATGACATAGCTGACTATGTCATTCCGCTCCTTAAAAGCCTTCAGGTGTGCTTCTGGGAAGATGGAGTAGACATAATTTTTCTTGTTACTACAAGAAGAAATACAACTGAAGCTAAGTATAATGGAAAACTCTGGTCATTTTATATAAAACAAACAAAAGCCAAAAGAGAAAGATAAACAGAAGAAGCCAAACCAGCTAGAGATATTGGGACCTGGGAAATGACACAGTGGTGAGTTTTCTGGGTTTTCTTTTTGCCTTATACATCTCATACTTGGAGGTGGAGAAGCCATAAACCTGGAAATGCCAAAGACCCAGACAGTAAAAGCACCGCCCCCCCCAACCCTGCTGTCTCTATCCAAAGGACCAGGGAAGGGACAGTCTAGTAAGGTAGAAAACTTTTAGATGCTAGCTAGATGCTCTACTCCAGCCAAACAGTGCAGAAAAAACTGGGCCTCATCCTTACTGCTGCCAACAGTGGCTGGGAGTGGTGAACTGAATGTCTAGCCTCACATGACTATCAGTGCCCTAACGCACTCACTATGGTGGTTTCAGAGAAGACCAAGTAGAGATCTGGCCAATAATGAGGCCCCTTCCCCACCATGGTATCAGTGGAGAACAAATGGGGAACATGGAGTTCCACTTCCAGTTGGTAATGAAACATCCTTCTTCTTCCCTGTTGAAGTGATTGATGTCACAAAGTTTGAACCAGCACATCATAAATGACAAATGATACAGACACCATCCTTATCAGATGCTACTGGAAATCACATGAGGAGCCGGAGTGCTCACCGTCTCCCAGCAATAACAAATCTGCCTCTCTTCCTCAGAGCTCAAGGGAACTACAACAGTTAACATAACTTAAAAAAAGGAACAAGGTGCAAAGAATCAGTGTATTTGATTTTAAAAGAATGTGTAGCTATAGGAGGGCTTCCCAGGTGGTGCTAGTGGTAAAGAACCTGCCTGCCAATGCAGGAGACGAAAGAGAAGCAAATTTGATCCCTGGGTCAGGAAGACCCCTGGGGGAGGGCACAGCAACCATTCCAGTATTCTTGCCTGGAGCATCCCGTGGACAGAGGAGCCTGGTGGGCTACAGTCCAGAGGGTCACAAAGAGTCAGACATGACTGAAGTGACTGAGCATGCACATAGCTGTAGAAATAAAGACTTGGTGGTACTGGTGAAAGGAGAGAGTTATAGATCAGTGGAACACAATAGAGAAGCCAGAAGTAGATCCATACAAATATGCCCAAATGGTTTTTGACAAAAGTTAAAAAGTAATTATGTAGAGATAATATAGTCAAATGGTGCTGGAGTTTTGGGGACTGGACTATTTGGTCATTCATAGGCAAAAATTCAAACTTCAACCTATGTTTCAAAACTTAAAAACAAAAATAGGCTTCAATGTAAAAGGTAGTTCTATAAACAGAAAAAAACAAGAAAAAATATTTGGAGTGTAGGGCTAGAAAAGAAAGACTTGTTATCAAAAACATTGCCTGTAACAGGAAAAAATGAATAAGTTGGACTTCCTCAACATAAAACCTTTCTTATGTCAAATACTGTTAAAAACTAAGCTACAGTCAGAAAAGATTTGCAAATGATGCTACTATCCAAGAGTTCTGATATCTACAATTCTCAAAACTCAAAAGTAAAAAAGTAAACAGTCCCTTTAGAGTATGACCAAAAGATATGAAGAAACATATTTACCAAAGAAGATATACAGATGGCAAATAAGCACTTGAAATAATATTCAACATCATTAGCCATTGTATGCATGTGTGCATGCTTAGTTGTTTACTCATGTCCTACTCTTTGCGACAGAATGGACTGTAGCTCACCCGGCTCCTCTGGGAGGAGGGATTCTCCATGCAAGTCCATGGGATTCTCCAGGCAAGAATACTGGAGTGAATTGCCATTCCCTTCTCCAGGGGGTCTTCCTGACCCAGGGATCGAATCCTAGTCTCCTGCACTGCAGGTAGATTCTTCACCATCTGAGTCACCAGGGAAGCCCCATTAGCCATTCAGTTCAGTTCAGTTCAGTTGCCCAGTTGTGTCCGACTTTTCGACCCCATGAATCGAAGCACGCCAGGCCTCCCTGTCCATCACCAACTCCTGGAGTTCACCCAGACTCATGTCCATCGAATCAGTGATGCCATCCAGCCATCTCAGCCTCTGTCATCCCCTTCTCCTCCTGCCCACAATCCCTCCCAGCATTAGAGTCTTTTCCAATGAGTCAACTCTTCGCATGAGGTGGCCAAAGTACTGGAGTTTCAGCTACAGTATCATTCCTTCCAAAGACCAGCCCTTCCATCCCAGGGCTGATCTCCTTTAGAATGGACTGGTTGGATCTCCTTGCAGTCCAAGGACTCTCAAGAGTCTTCTCCAACACCACAGTTCAAAAGCATCAATTCTTCAGTGCTCAGCCTTCTTCACAGTCCAACTCTCACATCCATACATGACCACAGGAAAAACCATAGCCTTGACTAGACGAACCTTTGTTGGCAAAGTAATGTCTCTGCTTTTGAATATGCTATCTAGGTTGGTCATAACTTTCCTTCCAAGGAGTAAGCGTCTTTTAATTTCATGGCTGCAGTCACCATCTGCAGTGATTTTGGAGCCCCCCAAAATAAAGTCTGACACTGTTTCCACTGTTTCCCCATCTATTTCCCATGAAGTGATGGGACCGGATGCCATGATCTTCATTTTCTGAATGTTGAGCTTTAAGCCAACTTTTTCACTCTCCACTTTCACTTTCATCAAGAGGCTTTTGAGTTCCTCTTCACTTTCTGCCATAAGGGTGGTGTCATCTGCATATCTGAGGTTATTGATATTTCTCTCGGCAATCTTGATTCCAGCTTGTGCTTCATCCAGTCCAGCGTTTCTCATGATGTACTCTGCATATTCATTAAATAAGCAGGGTGACAATATACAGCCTTGACGTACTCCTTTTCCTATTTGGAACCAGTCTGTTGTTCCATGTCCAGTTCTAACTGTTGCTTCCTGACCTGCATACAAATTTCTCAAGAGGCAGATCAGGTGGTCTCGTATTCCCATCTCTTTCAGAATTTTCCACAGTTTATTGTGATCCACATAGTCAAAGGCTTTGGCATAGTCAATAAAGCAGAAATAGATGTTTTTCTGGAACTCTCTTGCTTTTTCCATGATCCAGCGGATGTTGGCAATTTGATCTCTGGTTCCTCTGCCAGTTTTCATTCCAATCCCAAAGAAAGGCAATGCCAAAGAATGCTCAAACTACTGCACAATAGCACTCATCTCACACGCTAGTAAAGTAATGCTCAAAATTCTCCAGGCTTCAGCAATATGTGAACCATTAGCCATTAGGGAAATGCAAATTAAAACCACAGTGAGAATGCCATTATACACCTAGCAGAATGGCTAAAATAAAAACAGTGACCGCATCAAATCCTGCTGAGGATTTGATGAGAAATTTGGCAGAGAAACTACATCATTCATATATTGCTGGTGGTACAACTATTCTGAAAAAGTCTGACTGTTACTTAAAAAAACTAATATACAACTACCATGTGATCCAGCAATTACACTCCTTGGAATTTATCCCAGAGAAATGAAGGTTAATTTCACATAAATATTCACATAAAATTCACATAATTATTCACATAAATATGTTAATATTCACATAAATATTGTGGAAACACAATCTGTATATGTGATCTTACTTCTATTAGAATGGCAAGTATAAAGGAAAAAGAAAAAAAAAGATACAAGAGTTGGCGACAACGTGGAGAAATTAAAACACTTGTGCAATGGTAATGGAAATATAAGATGGTGTAGTCACTGTGGAAAGCACTTTGGTGGACTCTCAAAATATTAAAAATAGAATTACCATATGATCCAGGCAATTCCACTTCTGGATATATACCCAGAAGAATTGAAAACAAGGACTTGAACAGATATTTGGACTCTCTTGTTCATAGCAGCATTATTCAGAATAACCAAGAGGTAGAAGCAACCCAAATGTCTGTTAATGGATGAGTCAGTCAGTTCAGTCGTTCAGTCATGTCCGATTCTTTGCAACCTCATGGACTGCAGCACGCCAGGCTTCCCTGTCCATCACCAACTCCCAGAGCTTGCTCAAACTCAGGTCCATAGAGTCGGTGATATCATCCATCCATCTCATCCTCTGTTGTCCCCTTATCCTCCTACCTTCAATCTTTCCCAGCATCAGGGTCTTTTCCAGTGAGTCCATTCTTCACATCAGGTGGCCAAAGTTTTGGAGCTTCAGCATCAGTCTTCCAATGAATATTCAGGACTGATTTCCTTTAGGATTGACTGCTTTGATCTCTCTGCAGTCCAAGGGACTCTCAAGAGTCTTCTCCAATACCACAGTTCAAGACCATCAATTCTTCGGTGCTCGGCTTTCTTTATAGTCCAGCTCTCACATCTGTACATGACATAGCTTTGACTAGACAGAACTTTGTTGGCAAAGTAATGTCTCTACTTTTTAATAGGCTGTGTAGGATGGTCATAGCTTTTCTTCCAAGGAGCAAGCATCTTGTAATTTCATGGCTGCAGTCACCATCTGCAGTGATTTATGAGCCCAAGAAAATAAAGTCTCTCACTGTTTCCATTGTTTCTCCATCTATTTGCCATGAAGTGATGTGACCGGATGCTATGATTTTAGTTTTTTTAATGGATGAATAGATAAACAAAATATTGTAAGTACATCCAGTGGAATTATTATTCATTCATGAAAGGGAAGGAAATTCTGACATATGCTGTGACATGAATGAACCCTGAGGACTTTATGTTAAACGAAATGATCCAATCACAAAAAGATAAATGCTGTGTGATTCTAGTTGTATGAGGTATCTAGAGTAGTCAAAGTCATAGAGATACAAAGTGGAGTCATGGATGCCAGGGACTCAGAGAGGGGAGAATACTGTTTAATGGGTACACAGCTTCAGTTCTGCAAGATGTAAAGAATTCTGGAGATGGTTTCTGGTGATGGTTTACAACAATGTGGATGTACTTCACGCCACTGAACTGTATACTTAAACGTGATTAAGATGGTAACGTTTATGTTATGTGCATTTACTACAATTTAAAAACCCTGTACATGAATATTTATAAAAGTTCTATCCTTAATAATGTCAAGTTGGAAACAACTCAGATGTGTTTATCCAGTGGTTGATTAAACAGAATGTGGTACTTTCATATCATGGAATACTATTCAGCAAGAAAAAGAACAAACTATTGGTACATGTAACAACCTGGATGAATCTCCAGAGGATGATGCTGAGCGAAAAAGCCAACCCCCAAAGTTATAAATTCCACGTGTACAGCTTTCTTGAAATGACAAAATTATAAACAGAGAACAGATTAGTGGTTGCCAAGAGTTAAAGACGGAGTGTGGTGGGGTGGAAGTGGGTGAGGCTATAAATGGGCAGCATGAGGGATACTGGTGGTGATGACAGTGTTCTGCATCTGTGTCAACATCCACCACTGCAATGAAAAGAACTGTATATCTAGGAATAAACTTACCTAAGGAGACAAACGGAGAAGGCAATGGCAACCCACTCCAGTACTCTTGCCTGGAAAATGCCATGGACGGAGAAGCCTGGTAGGATGCAGTCCATGGGGTTGCTAAGAGTTAGACATGACTGAGTGACTTCCCTTTCACTTTTCACTTTTGTGCATTGGAGAAGGAAATGGCAATCCACTCCAGTGTTCTTGCCTGGAGAATCCCAGGAATGGGGAAGCCTGGTGGGCTGCCGTCTATGGGGTCGCACAGAGTCGGACACGACTGAAGTGACGCAGCAGCAGCAGCAGCAGCAGCAGCAAGGAGACAAAAGAACTGCACACAGATAATTATAAGACACCAATGAAAGAAATCAAAGATGACATAAACAGATGGAGAGATATTCCATGTTCCTGGGTAGGAAGAATCAATATTGTGAAAATGACTATACTACCAAATGCAATCTACAGATTCAATGTGATCCCTATCAAATTACCAGTGACATTTTTCACAGAACTGGAACAAAAAATTTCACAATTCATATGGAAACACAAAAGACCCTGAATAGCCAAAGCTGTCTTGAGAAAAAAGAATGGAGCTGGAGGAATCAAACTTCCTGACTTCAGGTTATACTACAAAGCTACAGTTATCAAGACAGTATGGTACTGGCACAAAAACAGAAATATAGACCAGTGGAACAAGATAGAAAGCCCAGAAATAAACCCATGCACCTATGGGTACCTTATTTTTGGCAAAGGAGGCAAGAATATACAATGGGGCAAAGACAGCCTCTTCAATAAATGGTGCTGGGAAAACTGGATAGCTATATGTAAAAGAATGAAATTAGAACACTTCCTAACACCATACACAAAGATAAACTCAAAATGGATTAAAGACCTAAATGTAAGACCAGAAACTATAAACTCTTAGAGGAAAACATAGGCAGAACACTTGATGACATAAGTCAAAGCAAGATCCTCTATGACCTACATCCTAGAGTAACGGCAATAAAAACAAAAGTAAACAAGTGTGACCTGATTAAGTTTAAAAGCTATTGCACAGCAAAGGAAACTATAAGCAAGGTGAAAAGACAGCCCTCAGAATGGGAGAAAATAATAGCAAATGAAATAACTGACAAAGGATTAATTTCCAAAATATACAAGCAGCTCATACAACTCAATACCAGAAGAGCAAACAACCCAATCAAAAAGTGGGGAAAAGACCTAAACAGACATTTCTCCAAAGAAGACACACAGATGGCTAACAAACACATGAAAAGATGCTCAACATCTCTCATTATTAGAGAAATGCAAATCAAAACTACAATGAGATATCACCTCACACTAGTCAGAATGGCCATCATCAAAAAATGTACAAACAATAAATGCTGGAGAGGGTGTGGAGAAAAGGGAACACTCTTGAGCTGTTGGTGGGAATGTAAATTGATACAGCCACTATGAAAGACGGTATGGAAACTCCTTAAAAAACTAGGAATAAAACCACCGTATGACCCAGCAATCCAACTCCTAGGCATATACTCTGAGGAAACCAAAATTGAAAAAGACACATGTATACGATTGTTCATTGCAGCACTATTTACAATAGCTAGAACATGGAAGCAACCTAGTGTCCATCGACAGATGAATGGATAAAGAAGTTGTGGTAAATATACACAATGGAATATTCCTCAGCCATAAAAGGAACACATTTGATGTGTTCTGATGAAGTGGATGAATCTAGAACCTATTACAGAGAGTGAAGTGAGAAAGATAAATATCGTATTCTAACACACATGTATGGAATCTAGAAAAATGGTACTGAAGAATTTATTTATAGGGCAGCAGTGGAGAAACAGACACAGAGAATAGACTTATGGAGATGGGGAGAGGGGAGGAGAGGGTGGAAAGAGTAACATGGAAACTTACATTACCATATGTAAAATAGATAGCCAATGGGAATTTGCTGTATGGCTCAGGAAACTCAAATAGGGGCTCTGAATCAACCTAGAGGGGTGGGATGGGGTGGGAGATGGGAGGGAGGTTCAAAAGGTAGGGGATATACGTATACCTATGGCTGATTCACATTGAGGTTTGACAGGAAACAACAAAATTCTATAAAGCAAGTATCCTTCCATTAAAAAATAAATAAATTTTAAAAAGCAACTCTGTGATGACCTAGAGGGGTGGGATTACGGATGGGAGGGAGGCTCTAGAGGGAGGGGATATATGTATACATATAGCTGATTCATTTTGTTGTATAGCAGACACTAACACAACATTGTAAAACAATTATGCTCCAACTGAAAAAAAAAAGGTGAAAAAAACAACAAAAACTGATCAGAGGCACCTTTATTATAAACCCTGGTCTGAACCTCAAGACAAAATTGTCACTCCCTCATTTGTTTGTTATCTATATACTTTATACAGTTATTACTTGCTACTATATTAGTATAACATATTATCTACATTATAAATAACTATTTTATCTATTTATTTATTTGTGCCAGGTCTTAGCTGTAGCATATGGGATTTAGTTTGCTGACCAGGGCCCCTGCATTGGAAGCATGGAGTCTTCATCACTGGACCACTACGGAAGTCCCTATAAATAGCTTTTTATTGACTGTCTCTCTACTAGATTTGGGTCATTTGAAGGCAGAAACTATGCCTTGCCAGACAGTGTATAATAAATGTTCAATAAATATTTGTTCAGTTTGACTGAAAGCAGAGTGAATGGGAATGTTCTGGATCTGTAACAATTCCAAACAAGGGGAGAAATCCCACTCATTGCCTGGACAGCTCTTAGGGATGCAAAGTCAGTTACCTCACTAGAAAGAAGTCAGATGCATTTTAACTTACAGGACTCCCATGATTTTCCAGTCACAACTTCCTGTGATGCCTTCTTTTTCAACAAATATTTATGGAGCACCTACTGTGTGCCAAGGACTGTGTCTGCTCCCCCTCCTTTGACAGTGCAGTGGTTCCTGCCATAGTGTCTTTAGGCCCTGGCTAAGTCTTGGGTTGAAGCCCAGGCTGGACACCTACGGCCTATAGGACTGTGAAATGTGCAATTCCAAGGACATCATCCTGCAAACTCAGCTATGAACAACTCCTCCTGCAACTGTACAGTCCTGGAGACTCTGTTGAAATTCTCATATTCGCAGCTGCAGTTCTTGGAACTTGTGAAAGAATTACTTAGGTTCCAAGTCAGTAATTTTATGAAGCTAGGTTCCCTAATACAGGGCAGGATAAGAAGAGAGGTCAAGATGTGATGCCAATTGGGTGAGAAGCTGAAAACTCTTACGTGATACAATTAAAACACATGGAAGAAAAGATTGATGAGAGATTCATTCATATTTTAAATACAGTTTTACAGCCTCAGAAGCAGATATCTAAGGAGGAGATAAAAAAAGTTAACCTTGAAGGACATTTTGAGTGCAGGAGTGTAAACATGAGTGGATCACTGTTCTTTCCCTAAAGGAGCCAGACAATGCATTGTTCTTACTTTATTACCAGCAATGGCTAGTTTGGGCCAAAATGAGAAGGAGTTCTTCTCTGTGACTAATAAATATGCTTGTTTTTCTGGAACTCTCAATTAAAACTCCAGATCTCCAAGCAATTACTTCACATATTCATATTTTTGATCACAGTATACATACTATTTAAACATGTAGCAAAGAGTCAGATGGGACTTAGTGAGTAAACAGACAACAAGGATGAACGTGGCACATTGTTCCGAGTGCTCAGAATACTTTCGTACGTGTTGAAAGTGACTGAATTCATTCCCACCAGGTTTTTATAATGAGATTAAAAAATCAATCCTGGAACTTCCCAAAGGAATACTAGGCAGATTTACAAATGAATCACCCAGCAGATGGTAAGACTTGGATTTTTGCATGCTTTGCAGACATTAGCATACTTCAAGGTAGTTATGCATTGAAAAATTTTATTCAATTATGGGGTGGTGGTGGTGGTGTCTGAATTAGTGGTAGTCTAAATTATAGAAAAATTTAAAAAAATACTCTCTTCTAATTCTCAAACTTCCAAGTTACCCTAACCATTAACAAAGTGTTTGTCAAGTAGACTTCACTCTTAATAGATAAAGTTTCTCTTTTAATTAGCATACTAAATGCATGCTGTCAAAGTTCTTGAAAACAGTCTCCTTTTAATCTTGTCTACATCATTACTCTGCTGAACAGGCTCATCCTTTTGATGTGTGGCAAAGAATAATCGAGACATTTCCTCTTGGAATTGATGGTCTCACTCTGTAGTGATCCACTGCACCAGATGAATTTCTAAATAGACTTTGAAAATTATGTAGGAGCTGTGCCCATCAACTGGGTAAAGACAAATGCAAGGCTTTGCTTTGAAGCAGGTTGGGCACTGTTCTTACTGTTCTCTTTAGGCTTGGGTTATGTATTACTTTTGTGAAAACTAGCTGTTTGCATATGAATGTCAGTCTTAACTCTTGGTTCTTTCGGCTGAGTTTATGTGGCAGCCCAGATAATTGAAAGTCACTCAGTCGTGTCCGACTCTTTGTGACCCCATGGACTGTATAGTCCATGGAGTTCTCCAGGCCAGAATACTGGAGTGGGTAGCCATTTCCTTCTCGGGGGATCTTCCCAATCCAGGGATTGAACCCAGGTCTCCCGCATTGCAGGCGGATTCTTTACCTGTTGAACCACCAGGCAGCCCAGGTAGATTAGTGAATGAAACCTAGAGTGACCTACGTGCCTTGCCTTTTAGGAAACAAGTTATATATAACCTTTTTGCATTCCAGAATGGTTAAACTACGGTCACCCCCCAACCAAATTATGAAGAACTAAGGAAATTAAGCATCATCCTAAAGACTTAGGGAAAAAGTAGACTTCTGAAAAATGATTTAATATAGAAACTAAAAGAAAAAATGTAAACGCTATTTTGCATTCTCCAGAAGAGGCAAAAAGACACAATCCCTATGATAGGAGCAGAAAGCTGTTAAGAAGAAGAGCAGGCTGATTTTTAGTTGAGATGCAAAAGTAACAATGCAAAGAAAGTAAATATGAAACATAGGAATTAAAATCTTCTATGCTGAAGTATAGAAATGACCCTGGAAAGATTTTCATCAGTGATTGGAAGACAAACTTGAGAAACGGTGTGTTAGACTACAGGAGAAGGCAATGGCACCCCACTCCAGTACTCTTGCCTGGAAAATCCCATGGATGGAGGAGCCTGGTAGCCTGCAGTCCATGGGGTCGAGAAGAGTCGGATGTGACTGAATGACTTCACTTTCACTTTTCACTTTCATGCATTGGAGAAGGAAGTGGCAACCCACTCCAGTGTTCTTGCCTGGAGAATCCCAGGTTCGGGGGAGCCTGGTGGGCTGCCGTCTATGGGGTCTCATGGAGTCGGACACGACTGAAGTGACTTGGCAGCAGCAGACTACAGATGAAAGGGATGAACTGAAAATGAGAAAAGATAGTAGTAGGAGGTCAGAGAAAGAAACAACCTACACAAATTAATGAATCATAGATATTTTGAGACTGAAGCCACTCAATTGGTACAGAAGAAGTAATCAAAGATAAAGTTGAAGCCAGCTTGCCTGAACAGAAAAAAGTAAGGTTTGAGTCTGCATATTGAAAGGGCTTGTGTTCCAGAAAAAAATTTAAAAATCAATGAACATAATCCACAATTACATATATACTAGCAAATTTTTTGAGATACAAAGATAAAGAAAAATGTCTGCCTGCAAAGGAAAAGCAACCACTATCAGCTTGGTTCCTAATTCCCTTTTACAGCATATAAATAGTAGAAGATAATTGAGAAATTGTTCCAAGTTTAATGTAAAATTCAGTAAATCTGTACCTAAGCTGTTGTTCATGTGTATCTCGTTAACCAACATGTCATTCCTGAAAAGAGTTATTTGAGGATGTACTTAAGCCAACTGAAACATGAATCAAAATAAATTCTGTAGAGCTGTCCTGTTTCATAAAATATAACTGTTGAGCACTTGAAATGTGGCTAATTCTGAGATCTGTAAGTATAAAATACACATTGGGTTTTAAAGAAAAAAGGAATAATGTAAGAATCCCATTAATCATTTTATATAGATTACTTGTTTAAATATAATATTTTGGATTTACTGACTTAAAGAATATAATTTATTGAGTTAATTTTACCTGTTTGACTTTAATAAATATAGCTACCAGAAAATTTAAAATTATACACATGGCTTCTCTGTGTTGGACAGTGCTGCTCTAGATGATAAATTATTATGTTAAAGAACTGTGAGCACCAAAACCAGGTCAGTGTATCCTAAGTCCAAAGTTAAGGATAAACAAAGTTGGAAGGCAACACGTAATGTTCAACAGAGTTCTTAGCAGTGGAACTTCTTAATATTAAAATATCAATTTAGAAACAAACTATAAAAATTCGTATAACATCAGTGAAAGAGAATAGAAGAATTGGAAGGCTACCTTTTTGTTGTTGTTGTTGATAGGTAAGAAGTGGATTTAGTCACAGAGAAGTACATTTCACAGACAGAGTGTGGGCCATTGCAGAGGGTGAGTGCAGTGGCCTCAAAATGTGGCATAGTTAGCTTTCATGGGCTGAGTAATGTCATAGGCTAATAAGTGGGAGGATTATTACTAAGATCACAGACCTGGGTTTCAGAACCTAATAAAGCTCAGGTTCTTGATGTCTCATTATAGAAAGAATTCTGTGAGAGACAAAGTGATAGGTAAGAAGTGGATTTATTCAGAGAGAAACACACTCCACAGACAGAGTGTGGGCCATGACAGAGAATGAGTTCAATGGCCAGGAAGGCTAATTTAATAATTTCATACAGGCAGGAGTAATAGCAACTGGGTTGTTATTGGTGTTGACAGTAAGATAATAAGAGAAAAAGAATATATAAGAATGTATATTTTTAAATTTAAAGATAACTATCATAGTTTTCCAATTATTACAACTATGTATTATTTCAATAAATAAAGACATCACTTTGCTGACAAAGGTCCGTATAGTCAAGGCTATGGTCTTTCCAGTGGTCATGTACAGTTGTGAGACCTGGACCTTAAAGAAGGCAGAGTACTGAAGAATCGATGCCTTTGAACTGTGGTGCTGTAGAAGATTCTTGAGAGTCCCTTGGACAGCAGGGAGATCAAACCAGTCAATTTTAAAAGAAATCAACCCTGAATACTCATTGGAAGGACTGATGCTGAAGCTGAAGCTCCAATATTTTGGCCACCTGCTGCAAACAGCCAACTCATTGGAAAAGACCCTGATGGTGGGAAAGATTGAGGGCAGAAGGAGAAGAGGGCCTCAGAGGATGAAATGGCTAGATGGCATCACCAATGGAATGGACATGAACTTGGGCAAACTCTGAGAGATGGTGAGGAACAGGGAGGTCTGAAGTGCTGCAGTCTATGGAATCACGAAGAGTAGGACATGACTGGGCAATTGAACAACAGCATTATTTCAAAAGGCAAAACTAAAACAAAAAAATGATAAGCAAGAATGTTTCAGGCAAGCACAAGGAAAAAGGAGATAGCTATGGCAGTGTTGAATTTTATGAAAAGCAGAATAAAGAGCTGAGTCATTTTCTATTGATAAAGGTTGTAGTCCACAATGCAGATGTGATAGCTGTATATCTTTTTTTCTGCACATAGAGTGAATCTTTTCTTTAAATAAAGTGCCCATGAAATAGTTACAAAAGTTACCCTGTGTTGGATGACTGATGCACATCAGTAAATAACCTAAAGCAAGATTTGATTACATAGAGCATAATCTCTGACTATATTGGTATAAAATCTAGAAAGTAAACAGAAAAAATCAATTAAGAAAAGAAAAAAAGGAACAAAGCAAAAAAGAAATTGGAAGAAAGAAGAAAAGCTGAGAAGCTTACATGACAACAACCAAAATACTTTAACCATTTGAAATACGTTTTCAGAAACAGTCAACTTCTGGGTCAAAAAAGAAAATAAAAAATTTCATTGCAGTCTTCTTAGAAAGGACAGTCAATTGGAAGTTGGCATGCCAAAACTGGTGACTTGTACCAAAGCTATAGACACAAATACTCTGCTGAAAAAAAAAATTAGGGAAAAAAGAGGAATATAAACTTACTCAAAGTAGAGGGAATGAAAATATAAACCTAAAAGCAAAAACAAATGAGTTAGAAATGAGAAAAGCAGTAGAATGTATTGATTCATGAGCCAGCTCCTTAAGGCAACAAAAGTAACCTTGAGAATGGCACTCCCCATTCTGGCACTCACAGAAAGCCTGTGATGATAGAATGTTTTATATTGGCACTATCCAATGCAGTAGCTACGAGTCACATGTGTCTGTTATGCATCTGAGGTGTGACTGGTGCAACTGAGGAAGTGAATTTTTAATTTTGTTAAATTTAGATTTTTAACTGAAGTAAGTGGAGAGTGAAAAAGTTGGCTTAAAGCTCAACATTCAGAAAACGAAGATCATGGCATCCAGTCCCATCACTTCATGGGAAATAGATGGGGAAACAGTGGAAACAGTAGCAGACTTGATTTGTGGGGGCTCCAAAATCACTGCAGATGGTGACTGCAGCCATGAAATTAAAAGATGCTTACTCCTTGGAAGGAAAGTTATGACCAACCTAGATAGCATATTCAAAAGCAGAGATGTTACTTTGCCAACAAAGGTTCGTCTAGTCAAGGCTATGGTTTTTCCTGTGGTCATGTATGGATGTGAGAGTTGGATTGTGAAGAAGGCTGAGTGCTGAAGAATTGATGCTTCTGAACTGTAGTGTTGTAGAAGACTCTTGAGAGTCCCTTGGACTGCAAGGAGATCCAACCAGTCCATTCTAAAGGAGATCAGCCCTGGGATTTCTTTGGAAGGAATGATGCTGAAGCTGAAACTCCAGTACTTTGGCCACCTCATGTGAAGAGTTGACTCATTGGAAAAGACTCTGATGCTGGGAGGGATTGGGGGCAGGAGGAGAAGGGGACGACAGAGGATGAGATGGCTGGATGGCATCACTGACTCGATGGATGTGAGTCTGAGTGAACTCTGGGAGTTGGTGATGGACAGGGAGGCCTGGCATGCTGCGATTCTTGGGGTCGCAAAGAGTCGGACACGACTGAGTGACTGAACTGAACTGATAGTTAATTTACAGTGTTGTGTTAGTTTCAGTGATTCAGGTATATCTGAATCACTATGCTGGACACCTGAAATTAACACAACATTGTAAATCATCTACACTTATATATATACTTTTTTCAGATTCTTTTCTACTATAGGTTATTATAAGATACTGAATATAATTTTAAGCATTCCTTGGCATTGTCTTTCTTTGGGATTGGAATGAAAACTGGCTTTTCAGTTCTGTGGCTACTGCTAAGTTTTCCAAATTTGCTGGCATACTGAGTGCAGCACCTTCACAGCATCATCTTTTAGGATTTGAAATAGTTCAACTGGATTCCATCATCTCCACTAGCTTTGTTCATAGTGATGCTTCCTAAGATCCACTTGACTTTGCATTCCAGAATGTCTGGCTTTAGATGAGTGATCACACGATCGTGATTATCTGGGTCATAAAGATCTTTTTTGTTTAGTTTTCTGTGTATTCTTGCCACCTCTTCTTAATGTCTTCTGCTTCTGTTAGATCCATACCATTTCTGTCCTTCATTGTGCCCATCTTTGCATGAACTGTTCCTTGGTATCTCTAATTTTCTTGAAGAGATTTCTAGTCTTTTCCATTCTGTTGTTTTCCTCTATTTCTTTGATACAGAGGAAAGAAATCTTTGATCACTGAGGAAGGCTTTCTTATCTCTCCTTGCTGTCCTTTGGAACTCTGCATTCAAATGGGTATATCTTTCCTTTTCACTTCTCTTCTTTTCACTGCTATTTGTAAGGCCTCGTCTACAACCATTTTGCCTTTTTGCATTTCTTTTTCTTGGGGATGGTCTTGATCACTGCCTCCTGTACAATGTCATGAACCTCTGTCTATAGTTCTTCAGGCACTCTGTCTATCAGATCTAATCCCTAGAAATCTGTATATAGATCAAGAAGCAACAGTCAGAACTGGACATGGAACAACACACTGGTTCCAAATCGGGAAAGGAGTACATCAAGATTGTATATTGTCACCCTGCTTATTTAACTTATATGCAGAGTACATCATGAGAAATGCTGGACTGGATGAAGCACAAGCTGAAATCAAGACTGCTGGGAGAAATATCAATAATCTCAGACATGCAGATGACACCACCCTTATGGCAGAAAGCGAAGAAGAACTAAAGAGCCTCTTGATCAAAGTGAAAGAGGAAAGTGAAAAAGCTGGCTTAAAGCTCAACATTCAGAAAACTAAGATCATGGCATCTGGTCCCATCACTTCATGGCAAATAGATGGGGAAACAATGCAAACAGTGAGAGACTTTATTTTTGGGGGCTCCAAAATCACTGCAGATGGTGACTGCAGCCATAAAAGATGCTTGCTCCTTGAAAGAAAAGCTATGACTGACCTAGACAGCATATTAAAAAGCAACAAAGGTCCATCTAGTCAAAGTTATGGTTATTCCAGTAGTCATGTATGGATGTGAGAGTCGGACTATAAAGAAAACTGAGCGCCTCGATGCTTTTGAACTGTGGTGTTGGAGAAGACTCTTGAGAGTCCCTTGGACTGCAAGGAGGCCAAAGTAGTCCATCCTAAAGGAAATAAGTCCTGAATATTCATTGGAAGGACTGATACTGAAGCTGAAACTCCAACACTTAGGCCACCTGATGTGAAGAGCTGACTCTTTTGAAAAGACTCTGATGCTGGGAAAGTTTGAAGGCAGGAGAAGGGGATGACAGAGGATAAGATGGTTGGATGGCATAACCGACTCAATGGACACGTGTTTGAGCAAGCTTCGGGAATTGGTGATGGACAGGGAAGCCTGGCGTGCTGCAGTCCATGGGGTCACAAAGAGTCGGACATGATTGACTGACTGAACTGAACTGAATGTAATTTTATTCAATTTTAATTGATCTAAATTTAGTCACCACATATGAATAATGACTACCATATTGGAAAAAACATTTCTGGAAGGTGAACAGAAAAGAAAATAAATAAGTGAAGAAATACTCAAAACTATTAATTTATCAGTTAGTTCAGCTGCTCAGTTGTGTCTGACTCTTTGCAACCCCATGCACTGCAGCATGCCGGGCGTCCCTGTCCATCACCAACTTCTAGAGCTTGCTCAAACTCATGTCCATTGAGTCAATGATGCCATTCAACCATCTTATCCTCTTATTATTATTGTATAGGTGAAGATTAAGATACAAAATGTCATAGGAATCCATGCTAACTGAATTGAATATTTCTACAAAATGGCAGTTTCTAAAGGGATATATTGACTTCTGAAGAAATAAATATTCTCAGTGCAACTATAACAAAAAAAGACATTCAAAAGTTTGTAAAATGATGACTTTGCTAGAGATACTTTGGATCCAAAGAGTTTTATAGGCAGTTTTATTCAGATATCAGGGAATAGATTATTCCCATGATAATGACTACGTAAGAGAAAGAATTAGTGGCTAATTTCCTTTATGTATATAATATGCAAAAAAGTCTTAAATAGACTTCTAGTAATGCAAATCTCTTAAGTATAGTACAATAACAATACAATATGACCAAGTAGAATGCATTATTTGAGTAATGCAAGGTGGCTTAAGTATTAAGAAACATTTTAGAGTATATTTCAGATGTTGTATAGACACGACTTTTAAGACCAATACATGGTTATCTCAAATCCTCACCCCACATCTGTTTCAATCTCTAAAATTCAATCAGTGGATTTTTCAGGGGTTTCTCTATGGTTCTTCTTATTATCTCTGACTATCTTTTCCTGTCTGTTGAATTTTTTCCTACACTTTGTCTTGCGGATGTCGACTTACTCTTTTCCAGACAACAAAAGACAGTTTTTGAATTCTCTCCCCAATATCATTTTTGCAAAGCAACCTGCGTGTGAGATATTTACTCTTACAGAGTGGCGGTTACACTGCAGTTCCACATGCTGCTGCTGCTAAGTCGCTTCAGTCGTGTCCAACTCTGTGCGACCCCATAGACGGCAGCCCACCAGGCTCCCCCATCCCTGGGATTCTCCAGGCAAGAACACTGGAGTGGGTTGCCATTTCACTTAACATAAGCATGGATGTCAGACTTCTAGGTTCTTTGAAAGTTCTTCACTTATTTTTGCAAAATATGATTGCAGCTGTATTGCTCTGCCTTCTCTCTCTCCTCTTCTTTTCCCCCTCTCTTTTGTTCTTGCCCTTCTCTAAATTCTGTTCATTTTGAATGAAGAATAATTTAACTCTTTCTTTGTTGTTTCTCCCTCCTCCAACCAACTTCTGTGATATCAAGATATTTTCACCACAAAGTTCCCTAGAGGAAACTTGATTCCATCTGGAAAATAGGGCTTTTTTTTTTTTTTCCTTCTCTTATTTTGCTACTAATTTAACACATCCATAGATGAGAGGGAGACAGAGGTAGAGAGAAAGAGAGAGAAGAAAAAACACATGATCATCTCAATAGATGGTAAAGTCATTACCATTAAATATTTTATTTCTTGCAACAATCACCCAGACAACTAGCTTATAAAAGAAAATTTATAATAAAACTACAACAGAAAATTCTATAGACATGTCTCTTTTTGAACTTGAGAAGCCGAAATAAAGGAGGAGGTCTTGCACTATCAGATAGATATAAAGTTAAAATAAGTAAAATAATGTGATTTGGTTGTTAAAAAAGGTTAATTTAATATGATAACTCAGAAATAAATCCTCACATATTTGAGAATTTAGAATATGTCATCACAGATCAAGTCGTATTATTATATTTTGCTGCTGCCCACCCCCCCAACCTCAGTGTGTATGATATCTGAAATAGAATTAAATTTTCCAATCTCTTTGAAATTACAGTAGATAGAATTTGTGAAATGTTTATAACACCAAGACTTAGTATATTGAAAATAATAGAGCAGAACCCGTGTAACTGATTTAAAGGTATTCAAAACATTATTAATCCTTTGCCTTCCACAGCATCAGTAGCATTTTATTTTAGTGAGCAACTGGGCTTTATTAGCTTCATTCCAGACCTCTGTACTCCAGCCCCACTTTTTCTACTCCCTGGGAATTTTAGGAGCCTTATACTCCCAAAAGGAGAGAATGTCTACAAATGCCATGTCACAGATATTTTGAGAACTGTTGAAGGTTTTCAAGGTTTTTTTTTCTTTCACCACCTTTCTGGAGAATTAAATCTCTCTCTCTCTCTCTCTTTTTGTAGGACTCTAACTTCTCAGCCTTCTGCCAGCATACTGCTTGTGTATTTTTTTTTGTTAGGAACCAAGTTGATAAGTCACTTGTCAGATTTAAATGGGATTACCACATCACCTTGGGCTCCTCCTGCCAGCAGTTTATCAAGCTGCCATCATTAGACACACTTTGAAATGAATCTGTAGTTATTTTGGATTTAGAGTCTTCTCACTTTCTTGCCTTCTTGTCTTTTCTTAACCCATTAGACTCATCTTGCATTATTCATGTCTCCCTGCAGCCTGAACCTCCTTTAAAGTGAGGTAGTGAAAATCACCCAGTTGTATCCATCTCTTTGCGACCGCATGGACTGTAGCCCACCAGGCTCCTCTGCCCATGGGATTCTCCAGGCAAGAATACTGGAGTGGGTTGCCATGCCCTCCTCCAGGGGATCTTCCTTACTTGAGGATCTTCCCAATCCAAGGATCGAAACTGGGTCTCCTGCATTGCAGGCAGATTCTTTACTGTCTGAGCCACCAGGGAAGCAAACATGCAGAAGGTTCTCTCTAGTGTCAGATGGGATGTATCTTTATCCTTATGTAAGGGGATATCTTTTTCATAGTAAAAAATGCAGAGCATTTTGCTGGGTCTACACTATGTGTGTGTTTATTGACTCACAAATAAAATACAGTGTGGTGTACCACTCTGATCCCTGGATTAGGAGAATGAGGGTTTTGGATCAAAGCAATTTGTGTCTTCTCTGTGATCTAGGTGATTTGCTCTCTTGGAGTCTTAATGTCTTAGTGTTCAGTAATGTTTCAGTAATACATCCTGTGGGTTGATTTGATGATTAAATGAAATAATGCTGGTGAAGGCATCATGACAATGCTCAGAACACAGCAATTACTGAACAAATGTTGGTTACGTCTGGATCTGAGCACTTGTTCTTCTGATAAGCTCAATGGTGTGGATGCTGACTTTGTGATTCTGGAAGGTTTATAAGAGATCTGAAGTGTTCATAGGGTACACAAAAAGTTGTCTTTGTGAAGAAAGAAGATTTATGGCACGGGTGGAGGGGGTATAACAGGAAAGGAGGAGGTTATAGGCATTGGATAAGAGTCAGGAACAAGTCAAAGGAGAGACGAAAGCTGGAACGGGGAGGGGAGGGGAGTGGAGTGAGCAGAAGCAGATGAGATGGAGTGGGCTGAATGGAGTTGCTCATCTCCTACACCTGAGCCACAGTATTTTTGGTACCCTGAAGGCTTATTTTATCTATGATTTCCCTCATGGGGTTTTTTATATTATTGAGAGAGACCTGTGTGACTCTGTTTCCATGTTTTTGCTTCTACTTAGTCAGAAGGAATTTTCATGCTTTCAAAGTCAACTGAAAATAAATTAGAGCAGGGGAGTTTTTATTTTTCATTTTGCCAGAGCAGACCATTCCAGTGTCCCTGGAGATGGCTCTGCCCACATTTGTGGAGAATCAGAGGAGAAGTTCTCTCCCCTTCTCGTGGAGTTCAAAAAGGAACTAGATGGGATGCCCACCGAACTTTTTTGTCCATTTCAAAGTCTTGAACCATTTCTCTCGACCATCTTTATTGGGGAGGGGTAGGGGAAAACCAATTCATTTTTCAAAAGCCTGGCTCTAGTCTGAAGCAGTCAGAGGCTGCCTTGCATTTTTCTGCCTCTCCAAAGTTTTTTGAGGGCAAGGGTGGTGTAATAAAAGTTTCCATATGTCTTGAAGCATCTGACAGAGCTCTGAGTGCTCCACACTTCCCTGGAGTGTTGGCGTCACAAAAATATGAATACATCCCCTTCTGTGGATGGTTGGCGTGTTATCAGTAGAGTCGTGCCCCAGGCATAGCCACTGTTTTGAAGCCTTCCAATTTTGTGCTGTGTTGTTCACCTAAAGTAGACTGTTGTCAAAAATTTACCGTCAGAAAGAGATTAAAACAGATAATAGCAAAATTCTCCTCATAATGCTTTACGTTATGCCAGCTTCCTGGATCTCCCTTGGGTTTGTGCCGTAGGGCCAGGTTATAGATGATAAGACACTAATGAGCTGTTATAATTAGATCCTTGTGGATGGAGCCCAAGTTCTACTTAAATTACAGCTTTTATCAAGTCAGATAATGGCTGGAACACTCCAGGACAGGGCTGGGGCTTGGTATTGCCCTTCTCTAAAACGTTTATTATTATTTTAGTTTTTTAAATTATTGTTTGGGTTCAGTGAGAAGGGTAATTTTTCCCCCTATGTTGTCATGCTATGAAAATTTTCTTATCTCAGTCACGATAGAAGTACTTGCTGAAATAAGAGTATTCTTATTTGAATCACATAGTCATCATCTGTGTGCTTCCTCTTCATGAATATGGAGGAGATCTTTGCTTATATTTTCTATCTTGAAATGCAACTTTGCAGAACACGATTCAACTCTAGGCCCATGAACTGCTCCACCTTCAGCATTTTCTAATGGCATCACAGTCTACCTTGCTGCTTAAGCAGAAACCTCAGTTCATCTTGCTACTTCCCTCTTCTTCATCCTCTACACCCAATTACCAAATCCTACTGATTCTACATCTCTTAAATTCACCCATTTCTCCTTCATTATCAGTAAGCTTTTCCAAATCCCTCATTTTCTCACGGCCAGTTTGTGTTTTGGCTGATCATCCAATTCTAGACTCTTGCACACTTCCCAACTGTAATGTCCTCTGAATTGCTGGATCCCAACATTTTTTTCTTTTTTTTTGAGCAAAAACTATCCACTCTGCCTTTTTAAGTTAAAAACCAAAACAAAACAAAAAAGAAATCAAAGACTATCCCAAGAGAGTAATTGTTCTCTGGACTCTCAAAGGTCAAGAGAAACAGGCCACTTCCATTTAAGTTTCCCAGAATATTAAAAAATGAGGAAATGCCAAAATAAGTTATAAAATTTTTGTGTGTTATAACTATGCACTTAAGAATTAATAATTTTAGCATGAGGAAACTATGCCATGTAGTTATGCCTTTCACAAGATGATTGGAAGATTTATTAAAATACCAATTCCTAGTACTTTATAGGTGGTGTTTTTTGGATAGGGGGAACACCTTTATATTAATGTGATGAGCATACCTATAACATTTAGGAAAGCATTTGTCTGCAAACAACCGAAGACCTAAGAATGTAATAAGTAGGTATTTATACATCTCACATCTAGGAATCTGCCTATTTATTGTAATTGCATATGGGCTGATTCATCCCAAGGGAACCAGTCTCATTCATTTTTCTATTTCTAGAGCCCAGAGTGGAACCTGGCATATTGAGGGAAATCAAAATGTGTCTATTGAATGAATGGGCTTCCCATGTGGTACAGTGGTGGAGTCTGCCTGCCAATGCAGGAGATGTGGATTTGCTTTCTGGGCTGAGAAGATCCCCTGGAGGAGGAAGTGGCAACCCACTCCAGTATTCTTGCCTGGAAAATTCCAGGTGGGCTACAGTCCATAGGGTCACAAAGAGTCAGACCATGACTAAGCCACTGAGCATGCACGTACATATTGAATGAATAAATGAAAGAATGCAGGGAATGGGTGGGGAGTTTATTGTAAGGCTTCAGTTAGGTCAAATTTAAGAAAACAGGCTGCTGCTTTTTATCTCTCTCCTAGAACCAGAACTTTGTTAACATAGGACCAGACCTGCATTAATAGGTCCAGATCTTCTTAAGATATGTGTTGAGGACTTTTAAGCAGCTTTTAGGAAAAGCTGTCATGTATTTCAGGAGTTTGAGGGTTCTGTTTCCTGCCCTTAATGTGCTTTACTTTTCTCCCGATTGACACAGAAGCAGTTTGGTTGTGGGACACCCCCCAAGAGGTCAGCTGTGACCATGGCCATTAACAGAGTTGTTTGCAGGACTTCTCTGGTGGTTCAGTGATTAAGAGTCTGCCTACCAATTCAGGATTCATGGGTTCGATCCCAGGTCCAGGAAGATCCCAGATACCATGGAGCAGCTAAGCCCATGGGCCACAACTATTTAGCCTGTGTTCTAGAGCCAAGGAGCTGCAACTACTGAGCCCACGTGCCCTAGAGCCCGTGCTCCGCAACAAGAGAAGTCATTGCAGTGAGAAGCCCGCACACCACCAGTAGAGAGTAGCCCCCGATGCACCGCAACTAGAAAAAAGCCCAGCAATGAAGACCCAGCACAGCCAAAAATTAATACATTAAAAAAAAAGTTTTAAAAAAGATTGTTTTTGGATTCATGTGTGTCCTTGGTGAAGGTTCAGGAATCCTTGTGAGATGCTCCCTTCCGTGTGTAAAGTTCTTTTGCTCTTAACTGCAGAGACAGCCTTCAGGCACAGTAAACTGTGGTGATTTCTTATGTTGAGGGCTGTGGATGGCTGGTCAGGGAGACGTTCCTGTGAGCATACAGATCTATTCTCTACCCCACCCATCACATGCATTTTACTTTAGCTGAAACTGCTCCTTATTCCTCCACGCACACTTCCTCATAATGAGTCTTTGCATGAATTACAAAAATGTCCTTCTTCTGCATGGATGGGGTAGGAAAAGCCGACTCCCTCTGCATGGACACAGTTCCATGGGTGCATGACTTGGAGACCTGACATTATATCTAAGCAAAGATAAAGGTTTTCTTTCCTCTGAGAGGAGTGTAACCAGCATTGCCCAATGGTAATTGGTTAATGATAATAGTCATGCCCTCAGTCTCTAAAAAAATGACTTGCTCATAGACTTTTAAACTAATAACGATTTTTATTATTTATTTTAAATATTTATTTATATTTTTATAAATTTTAATTTTATAATATTTTTAGATTTATAGAGAATTTGCAAAGATGGTACAAAGAGTTCCCATATATCCCCTTTCAGTTTCCCCTATTTTTAAGCTCTTATATGAGTATGGTATATTTGTCACAATTAATGAACCAAAATTGATAATACATTATTATTAACTAATGTACATGCTTGATTGAAATTTCCTTAGTTTTTCCTAATATCCTTTCTGAGTTTCAGGAGCCGGTCAGGATACCACATTTAGTTATCAGATCTTCTTAGGTTCTTCTAGGTGGTTCCAGGTTTTCAGACTTTCCCTGTTTTTTGATAAGCTTACTAGTTTTGAGGAATACTGGTCAGATGTTTCGCTGAATGTCTCTCAGTTGAGATTTGCCTAATGTTTTCCCTATAACTAGATTGTTTTAATAGGCTTTATGATTATTTAGGTATGACAAGGCCAGAGGATGACTGCCATTGAAAAGATAGTTTGTTGATCTTCACAGATCCCCCAAGAAGGAGTACATGTTATACCACAGAGGCTGTGCTGGAAGCACTGGGGTTGGTGTGAGGCAGAGGGAGGAAGGGACGCTGGGCAGGAGTCTTTGTGTGGTTTCTGCAGTAAGGACTGGTTCTGCCGGGTGAGCAGGCTTAGGATTGGCTAGTCTGAATAATGTCCGTGGGCTCTGGGGCATAGGGACTGTCCCTAGCTGTCTGCTACCTGTCTTGGGTCATCGGGGCGGGTGGGTAGTGGCTTAGGACTTGGAAACTTGGTACGGGAACTGTCATGCTGTGGACTCTGGTTTGGTTAGTTTGTTTCTGAAAAGCATACCCCGGGGAAGGGGACTCTTCTTGGAGAATTGGGGTGGGGGGAGACGAGGGAGGGAGGAGGCCAAGGCAGGGTGGCTCAGGGATGTGATCTGGTTTTCCAGAACAGAGCGTGTCTGGGGTATGCATGTAACACAGGTGTCTTACAGAACAGCCTACGGAAGCTAGAAACATGCTTAATACTTGGGGTTCTATATTGTGGGGTAAAGTGCCACTTTCAATCCGTCATATCAAGGGTACCTGATATCCGTATAACTTATCATTGTTGATATTGACCTCGACTGCCTGGCTGATCGGACCGTAATTTGTGGCACTGTACCTACTTCATGTCTGCCTTGAATGTTCATCTCGTATGTTTGGAGTGTTTCTAGGGTAGGATATTGATTAACGTTCAGTGTCATTTTCCTTGAGTCTTGAGCTTCCAGAAGAATGAACCTGCCTATAGTGGGTTCTGGCTCTCTTTGGGGTGCCTGTCTCCATAGACTAGAGATTTGAAACTTGGGTCTTGGGCAAGATAAATTCATGGGGAGACTTGTGTCTGAACATCCTGCGTGCATGCATGCTAAGTTGCTCCAGTCGTGTTCAACTCTTTGTGACCCCATGGACTGTAGGCTCCTCTGTCCATGGGATTCTCCAGACAAGAACACTGGAGTGGGTTGCCATGCTCTTCTCCAGAGGATCTTCCCGACCCAGGGACTGAGCCTGCACCTGTTACGTCTCCTGCATTGGCAGGCGGGTTCTTTACCATTAGTGCCACCTGAGAAGACGTCTGAACATCCTACTGTTCTCTAAAACGGTAGTCCTGTGTATACTTCCAATTGCTGAATAAACATGTCAGTGAATACTGACAACTGTCAGGAGTTAGAGTTGATTACCACTGAAATGAAACAGAATATATATTCGTAATACTTAGCTGTCTGTTAAGATACTCACGAGTATGAACCTATTTTTGTATATAAATTTAAAAAATCCTGGTTACTCCATAAGTTAAAATCTTTTGGAGCCCTCTGATGTTGGTGCAGATCATGAAAAATATGTCAGTGTTACTGCTCTGCTTTTGAAAATCCTGAGTTGGGCAAGGCAGGACATGGAGTTGGTTGGTAACTCACCTGCATCCTTTTATTTTTCCCCCTCGTGCTTCAGGGTCTAAGTCGCAGAACTGTCTGTGGAACTCCCTCATCGATGGGCTCACCGGGAATGTCAAGGAGAAGCCACGGCCTACAATTGTCCATGACCCCCGGCCACCTGAGGAAATCCTTGCTGATGAATTGCCTCAGCTCGACAGCCCGGAAGCCTTGGTGAAAACGTCCTTCAGGTTTGGTGGATTGCAGCTCAGTTTGTTCCTTCTTGTTTGAGTGTGCATTGATTTCAGTCCAGTTGGACGCATCGTCAGCGTGGCCCGAAAATTACCTCATTTCTTTGCACTTACTTAGAATTGATGAAGAAGTGTTGGAATTAGTGCTCACTGGACTTGTGGCTGGATTTCCTGAATGTAGTGAGGACTGTATCAGTAGTTAAGTTGCTGTTGATACTTAATTGGTATTGGCATCTAAATGCTGAGGCAAAGAATTTACTGATATTGGCAATTTGAATGGGATTAATGAGTCTTTTGCTTCAGAGGAGGTTGCAGCATGGAGATAAGCACACAGAGAAAAAGCACGTGGTGGGGATGAATTCAGCCGGGTGCCTTTAGCATCCCTTGCTGGGGGAAGAGTTCTGGTTGTGAGAGATGTGAGGGCTGCGGGCTCCTGAAAGGAAGTGGGGGATCTTCTTGTGTGGTTTCCCAGATGGCTGTTGACTCTGTTCTTATTCATCATTTGGTTTTGCCTCTTCTCTCAAAAGTCTCTTGTGTTTTCTTTTCATATGGTATTCCACTTTCGTCATAATTGTATTTGTATTAAATAACAATCAGTCTGAGTATGGGTGTGGTATAGAAGTGATTTTTTTCCCTCAGTGGGTCTTTTCAACTCACTTTTGGAATACATGGTCGTACTGGTATCAGAAATGAAGATTTAATGATTTTGCTAGCCTGCCTCCCTCCCCGCTTCCCTTGTTAACCTAATTTTACTGCTTTCATTTTTCTCTGCATTGTCTAAGACTCTCATACCCTCCACATGGCTAGTAGAATGCATGAACTTCCCTTTTCTTCCCTCATAGACAAATCAGACAAGATTTGGAGTCCAGGAAATACATCTGAAAACTGTGCTCTCCTTTGCATGCAGGTGATGTGTGTAATCGCCCAGTAAAAGCCATTTCATTGTGCGAAGGTTCTTAGTGTGGACTGAATTATAGATGAGTTCTGAAAAGGAGTGATGAATAGGGGGTTGGATTTCTTTATATAACGTGACTGATGCAGTGGCGGGACCAGAATTGCAAGGCAAATGCTTTTCTTATTCCTCATAAAGGTTTGGTTACTGCATTGTGAGGTTTAAATAAAATAAAACCCACTCAAGTAGAGAGAATGAACCTGCAATTCTTTGCAAGTGACTGTGAGGGAAGAGGGGAGGGTGAATGGCTCTCGTGGTCTGTGTGTTCCCGTCTCCAAGCATCTCTGGTGCAGTCAGCCCCTGTGTATTCTGTCTTCTGGTAGCTATGCCTTCCACCCCAAACCAGGTTCATGGTCTTCTTCAATGAATGGCTGAAGAGTTGCTCTCATGAAGAGAACATCTTATTTGCTAACCCAACTCCATTACCATCATCCCTTCTCTTTGCATCCCTTCTGTGCTCTTTAATAGAGAAACTGTACTGGCCATGAAACTGGCCATGAACTTCTTTTGATCCACTAGTTATATTATGTGCCAAGGTCTCAGTTCCAGAAAGAGATAAGTTATACATTTGTTAAGATCAGGATTTACTTCTGGTTCCTTGTAGTGCTTTGGTGTGGTTGGTGTAGTGTTTGGTGTAGTGCTTTTGGTGGGTAGGCTTATTTACACAGCAGGTGTAGATATGCCAGTTGTACAGCAGTGGGAGCCAGAAAGGTATTGGCATTTGTTATTCATTTATTGGTCTCCTTAATGCAACTCTGTGCTATCCTGGAACCATCCTTTCTTTCAAGGAAGATAGTTGATTCCAACAGCCATGTTAGAGGGTAAGTATTCTCTAATGTAGTAGTCCTTAACTGTGGTAGTCATGTCAGTTGTGAGATTTGTTGCAGATAAATTATTATAAGCCAAAGATGGAAACAGCTTGCTTATCGAGAAATAAATTTGAGCAGGATCAAGGTTGCCCTTGTAATAATGCTGCTTGTTTTCTGTACGCCTTTAGAGTTCAGAGAAGGAGTGAGTGATAGCTGGATTGTAAATAATGCTGATAGGAATATATCCCTGTGTGTTCCCCTACCTCACCATTTACTCCAGGAGTGAAAAAATGTGAGAATTGCTGACTCCAATGTTAGTGAGTCTGGGAAATCTAGGAAGACTGGTGTGTTATACTCCTAAACTTCAGGGGTGCATCTGTGATCAGTGCTCTCAACCCTAAGATAACTTAAGTGTAGTCATTCCTTTGCTGAGATTGAGGTGTTGGGTTCTTTTTTCTGACTCTGAAATTCAGAGCCTCTCAGTCACCATGCCTTGTGTGTATGTGTGTGTGTGTGCTTTGGACACATTTATAGACAACCCCACACCCAGTTAAGGGATCCAGGCATGTGACTGTGAACATCCTGCCCTTTGCAGTTCTGCAGAGTTGTGTTTACTGTGGAGGAGCATGTGATTCTCATGAGTTGGCATCATCTGCCCTCATAGCTTCCCTGCAGGAGCGTTACTACTGAGCAACATGGGGTAAGGGGTAACTTAGCTTGCTGTCTTCTCTTTCTCCTTCTTCATACATGGAGGGCATTTGGATATTTGGGGCCACAAAATATGGTCATTTTTTTTTCTCCCTGGGCAAGGAAACGCCTGTTTATCAGTGCTGGAGTTGTTCCTGTGGGAATCAGACCAAGGGACCCTCGTTGGGACCCTGACACTCAGCTGCTTCCTCCTACAGGAGATGCTCTGTCCCAAGGACACCTCTTCCATCAGCCTCTGTAATGAGTGTATGTGGTAGGTGGGGGCATCCTCCCCAGGCAGCAGCTCGGGACACACCTGCAGGCAGTGGTTGGCGGCCGTCTCCTGCTCCTCCACGCCTTTGAGTGATACACACAATGTGAATTATATCAGACTTGGGTTTTGTGGCTCCAGGTGCAGACACTGTGGGCTCTGAAAGCTCATGAAGCCTCTGGCATGAAAAGTCTGCTTTTAAGACTGAGACTTATGAAAAGAAGAAAGCAGGAACCATAACTAAATAAAAAGACTTCATTGTTTGGGAAGTAGACACTCCTGGGAACTGTACCTCAGATGCCTGTCTTCCTTGTTCCTCACCTCTTGTTCCTTTGAACCTTGTTCTACTCAGGGTTTTCTTAAAAGAGATGAGAGAATATGCTGAAACTGGAGCTTAAGGAAGACAGACTGCTCCAGCCAGTCTGATTAGTGACAGGAACCTCAGGAATTACCACTAGAGGACCCAAGAGAACAGGAAAGAGCTGGCTGCTGAGCTTCCTTTTCTCCCCAGCTTCTAGTGTGCACGTTTGCCAAGGTGGGACCTGGTCCAGATTGTACTGAAAGTCAAGGAAACCCATGTTTATTGAGCATCGACTGTGTCTAGGAACCGTCCATTTGTTTGCTCATTTAATCTTCTCAAATACAAACAAGATAAGTAGCGCTATCCCAGTTGTACAGGTCACGAAACTGAGTCCTAGAGAGGTCAGTCAGCTTACCCAGAGCCATCCAGCAGGAGGCAGAGCTGGGAATTTCAGTCCAGTCTGCCTGGTTCCAAAGCCTTACCCTCTCCAGTGTGTTCCACTATCACCACGCCACCTTGACTTTCCTGCTCCTGGGTTTGCTCGTGGTGAAATAAAGATGGCATGATTGGCTCTACTAATTTGGATGTGCAATTTAGATATGTAGTGAGGCTTATCCTATGAGACTGACCCTGTTCTATTGCACTAAATCCTTTTTCTAGTCCAAATTTATATTTTTAATCCACTTATTCTTCTTGGGTAGGAGCCCTTTAAGGCAAACTTTGTGTCCAAATTCCTTGAGGGATCCTATTAAATGCAGATCCACATTCATTAGATCTGGGTTGTAGCCTGTGAATTTAACAAGCTCCCAAGTAATGTGATGGTCCAAGGACCACCCTCTGAGGAGTGAGTCATGGGCTTTGGAATACCACAGGCACGAATTTGCACACTGTCTTCTAAACTGTGTGATTTGAGTTATGGTTTTGATTCTCAGTTGCCTTATTTTACAAATGAAACAGTGAAATAACAACATAATGGCCTTGGGCCCTATAGCTGGTATTAAGTAAATGATGAATAAGACAGACCCTAATTCCTTCTCTCTCCCAGGTTTCAAAACCCTCTTTAGGAGTGGATTGATCCTCCACACCTTGACCCCTTCTTCTGTGACTGGGCTCTGCAGTGAGCCGCAGGCTGGGAATATGAGCCTAGTAGGTACTTTGTGAGCAAGACCAGCCACTGGTCTTGCCTTTGTGGGCAGTAGTGGAAATTCTGAAGCCAACCAGTGCATTGGCCATTTCAGTTATTAGTGCTTACCTTGAATTATGTGACTCAACACAGGCAGAGTTGCCAGGTTTTGGGAATTTTGCATTTGGAAGAAGAGCATGTTCACTCCCTGGAGAATCACTGGGGGTTTGATGAGCTTCTGTTCCCACGTTGAATGGACTTATCTGGGTTCTGGCAAAAGTGTTTCTGATTCTATACATAGCTTATTGAGAATATGTTCCAGAGAGCAGAATTACATTGAGCCAACACCCTTGGCCGCAGATGAGATTAAGTTCTTGTCAGATCCCATTTAATGGATTATGCTTTCATTGCAGAATTACATTTTTGAACTCATCCTCATTTTGGCTTTTGGCAGTCATTTTTCCACCAGGGGCTGTGGCCAAGAAGCCAGTTTCTGACTTGATTACTTTCAGGAAATGTGCAATCTGGCTGATGATACAGTGTGGCATGGGGTAGCATCCCCTGTAGCTTTGGACCCCACCCTGGGATGAGTCATGGGTTACAATTCCCAATTAGCTCATAGGAAGTCTGCTCACATGTCTTTCTCTATAACCATATGTTGGTCACCCACTGGGAACTTCGGGGACCCTAACTTCTGTGACTTGTGCTGCCTCTTGGGAGTTGACATTTTTCTTCTCTAGTCTTCACTAATCCTAAGCAGTAGACTCCTGCTCAAGTCTGTAAAGGGGAAAAAAGAAAGGATGAATTCTGATTTTTTTTTTTAACTCAGCAGAGTTTCTGTTGTAACTTTGGCTTCCCACAGGGGAAATATTGATATTTAGGCTTTTCTTTATAAGCGAGTTTTTATAGACAATTTTTTCAGTGTTGGAAATTGACAAAGCATATATTATGTAGACACTTCCATCTGCATTCTCCCTAGTCTTTCCATTGGTATTTTGGGAAAGTGGGAGTTTGTCTGTGTGGTGGCCTTATGAATGCACCTTTCCCATCTCTGACCACTGGGAACATGCTTCACCCATGGCCCTGGCTTCTGCAGGAGGATATTTGTCCCTGTGATGGTTCCGTCTGTGTTTCTCAAGGGCACTTTCAGCCAATGACTGAGAGTGCCTGGGGTCCTAAGGGTGACCATTCTTGGGAGACTTGGGTCTCCTCTGATAGGGGCATCTGCTTGAGAGCTCCCCAGTGACCTCCGTGAGCTTTCTTTAGAATTGCACTGTGATCTAAGAGGCTGCCACCCAGCCTATCTCCTTCTCTACTTCACTGGGAGTCAGATCTGCATCTCGCCTTTCCCTACCTCTCTGGCTGGCTGCCCATTTTCTCTTTCAAATGTTTCCCCCTGATAAGTTCTTTGCATATCTAATCCTTCCTTGGTACTTGCTTCCTCGAGGGCCCTGGCTGATGCAGTCTCCCACTATGCTCTGATCCTCAACTGGCCCACCACTGCCCGCTCTGTGCTGTGGACACAGCTTCCAGGCTACTGGCCTAGAAATCCTGGGCCAGTTTCTCTACTTGATTTTATATCTTCCCCATGGGCTCTAGTAGTGAGATGAATGTGGGGCAGGCCACAATTTTTTTTTTTCTAGTGTTTTGTGTTTTTATTGCTCACTAGGAACTTTGTTAAAACATTGAGATTAACTAAAGAAACTACAGCATAAGAAGGGAGCATTTAAAATTATACCTTAAATATAATTGTATCATTTGTACAAGGAGATGCTGAAGAATGTTGGACATTGTATAGATGGTTTGCCAGCCAGTGGACCAGTTTCCAGGGCTAACTTCCGCTTGAGAGCACATCCTTTTTCAAGCCAGACACTTTCTCATCAGGCTATTGGGAAGCCAGGTTTTCATTGACACAAATGGTGCTCATCTGGGTGTTCTCAACCTCTCAGTCTATGCCTAAATCAGAATAACCTTTGGAAGCACATTTAGCAAAGTGTAAGTCAGTCATCCTAGGATAATCCCACTGAGAGGAGTGGTGGGGAGAGGTATCTTCAGAACTGTTTGGTGGGGGAGGGGCTGGGATCCTCCTGGAGCCTCCGTCTCCATTGCTCTGCCCACGTGCAGTCTGGGTCAGCCTCCCATGCTTCCCGATGAGCAACAGGAACTTCTGTCATAGGTCACACAGAGACCTGAAGTGTGCAGGGAGTCCCTGAAGTTCTCTCTAAATGAAGGAAGGCCTCTGTTTCTGGCAGCGCTTTGTATCCCATTGAGGTCTGGTCATGATACTCAGATGCTTCAGGGTCAGATGGTCTGGCGTTTAGTCCTTGGCTACTTGGGCCCCATGTCAACCTCATGAGCTAACTTTCCAGTCATTATTTCAGGTAACTTCTGAGGTTCGGCCTCAGGAGCTTGTGGGGACCTCTGGGGCCTGTCCAAACCACATAGAACCCAAGAGACAATATGGGAAACTAAAATCCAGTCTTCCTCTACCTGACTTTACTGGCCACAAATGTGGAACTTCTGCTTAATGGGTGGATGTTCCTCTAGAAAGAGAAGATGAAGTCTCACCCCTACCTTGTCTGCCTTGGTTTCCCTTCTCCCTATAACCCCCCCAAGTATGAAAACTGGGCCTCTGGCTCCCTGCATCTCTTACGTTATAACCCCCCTCTTCCCTGGGACCAGGCCTTGGGCTAAGTCTTGTTGGCAGATGAGGTAAAGAGACAGATTGACCTAACTGATATGGGCCCCTACCCTGGGAACTACCTCAGAAGCACCATATGTTATGTCTTACAAACTTTCAATGATGAATGACTTTACCTAATTTTTCTGTGGTAAAATTAAAGTTCCCTAAGTAAAAACAAAGCAAAACCCTTTGAAACTGTGCCCTGAAGTAATGCATGTCTGGATATCCCTTGATTGGTGATTGGTCCCTGTCTTCGGAGTGGGGGAACCTTGGCTTACATTATGAACTTCACAATAATGTGACTGTATGTTTTACTCAGTAGAAATTTTTGTTCCCATTTTCAGCCTTAGGACAGGGTTTCTGCCCTTGCTAGCAGGAGGGGGAAGGTTTCCTTCTTGTTGACTCTTTCTCGTAATAGATGCTCTCTTCCCATTCAAGTGTTCAGTGCATATTCTGCAGTCGTATCCCATGCCTAGTGCTAGAACCACACGAGGTGAACTGAACCCGTACATAGTCCCAGCTTCTGGACTTTGCAGGGATCAGTGACTGTGTTGAATGGCACTTGGTGTAACCATGAAACAGGCCAGCCTGGAAACGTAAAGCTGAGGCCAAATATGGCAGGGCATTGTTTACCATCAGAAGAAGGTTCAGTTTTATTCCAGGCAGAGATCTTTGGAGGCTTTGGAGATCTTTGGGGAAGCATAAAGAAAACAGCATTTTTTTCTGATTAAATTACAATGTTAGGATTTATATTTTCATGCCTTGGTCCTCTTTACATAGCACATCAAAACTAATGTTTCCTGGCCTGCAGCAGAGGCGGAATAATGGGGCTGGAATAATGGAGCTGGAAAACAACATGGGATTTAAACACCTATGGAGAAAGGGCATGGAAAACCTGGAGAAGAAACTTTTGAAAATATGTTTTCCCTCATGGGTATGAACAGGGACCAGTTTTTTCTATTACTTGTAAATGCAGTAGTAGCTAATGGTTATTGATTAGACATCCCCAAAACTGTAGTCTAGCTGTTCCCATTTATTGATTACTGTTAAGTACAGCTAGAGGTGAATTTGCTAAGATGAATTAGACTCCAGAGGCCAGCTTGGTTGGGGAAGGATGGTTATTTGAACAAGAGCTGCAGCATGCTTGTCTTCCTTTGGAAGAGGTAATGATTCCAGCTCAGGTGATGGGGTCAAATGTTTGAAGGCAGGCACACTGAAAACTGTCCAAGAGTGTAACTCGTGCACACTCTACAAAGTTAGAAATAGGAAGATATGAATCAAATAGCAAACTTGGATTATGGATCCAAAACCTTGATCTGTTCATCAGTTTCATTGTTTGAAAATGATCCAGATTGAGAATTAGAAAAGGGATATATGAAGGGAGCTGAATTACATTTATTAAATTTTGTGTTTCTTCACTGTTCTGCTAATTATTATCTTTGACCATGTCTGGCCATGTCAGGGTTGAGTTTTTTTTGTCGTTAGGTTTCCATGGGTAGCACTGAATTGGGCTTTTGTGTCTAGCTCTAAGCCAACTGGTAGGTACCTATTAAATATATTGTTTTTCAAAAATGATTTTTGATAATTTTTAAACCTTCAGAGAAGTTTTAAAAATAGGAAAATGAACAGCTGTCTATTTTCCACCTAGAGTCACTTGCTTGCTTGCTATCTAATCAGTCTATCATCTATTTACCTTTGTTTTTTCTGAATCTTTTAACCCTAATGTGTAGACATTGTGGCCTTTCTTCCTCAGCTTGTATTACTTAAGAATGAGACCATTTACTTACACAGTGTAATTACCAAATTCAGGAAGCTTAACTTTGATATAATACTATTTTCTGATATACAGCTCACATTCAGATTTCACCAAATGTTCCAATAATGTCTTTTATGGCAGTCATTTTTCTCATCTAGAACACTTTCCTGAAGCACGTTACGTTGATTGTCATGACTCTTGAGTTTCATTTAATTTGAAGCCGTTTTCTAGTCTTTGTCTTTCATGGCATTGACATCTTGAAGCAAATGGCTCGTGTGTTTTGCACTGCAGAGTGTTCCTCCATTTGGGATTGTCTGATCGTTGCCTTGTGATATGATTCGGGTTATTCATGGTGACAGGACTACTACATAAGTGACGTAGATATTGTGCCCCTGGTGCAGCAATAGGAAGAGGATTGTCGATTGTCCCATTACTGGTGATGTTAACTTGGATTATTTCATTGTTTGCCCCAACATGTCCACAGTAAAGGTGCCAGTCTGCCCTTTGTAGGTAATAAGTTATCTGTGAGGAGATAACTTTGAGATGATGTAGATGATCGCTTTATTTTATCAATTAATTAATTACTTTTTGGTTGCTCTGGGTCTTTGCTGCTGTGTGAGGGCTTTCTCTAGTTGCAGCAAGAAGGGGCGACTCTGTTGTGGTGCATGGGCTTCTCATTGCGTGGCTTCTCTTGTTGTAGAGCACAGGCTCTGGGCTTGTGCGCTTCAGTAGGTGCAGCATGTGGACTCTAGAGGGAGAGCTCAGTACTTGCGGTGCATGAGCTTAATTGCTCTGTGGCATGTGGAGTCTTCCCGGATCAGGGGTCGACCAGGGGTGGAACCCATGTCCCCTGCATTGGCAGGTGGATTCTTATCCAGTGCACCACCAGGGAAGTGCAATGATCTCTTTCTTAAAAAACCTTTATGCAATGGTTTTAGCATCACTTGATGTTTCTTGCCTGAATCAATGATAATATCTGACTCTATTATTCTCTATTTATTAAATGGCATTTGATGATAAATAAGAGTTTCCCGTTCCTCCTTCTCTTGCTCCTTTTCTGTATTGTAGTATCAATATGGACTCTGGATTTTTCTTCCATCTAATGTTGTATGAGCCATTATATCTTCATCCTACCTGGACCCCAGGGGGGCTGTTTGTGAGAGAAAGGACACAAAGGGGGTTGGTATGGGCAGTCCTTTAGTCTAAATGCATCAACCCTAATAGGCAGAAATAAGTTTGACTTGGAATGTAAAGAAGTGTATCAGCAAATCCAAGCTCTTATCCCCTGTCCTGCCAGTAGGGATTCCATGGGGTCCTTTCATCTGATGGAAGGCTGTATTTTGACCTGAATCTGTTGGTGCCACTGGAATTATAAGAAATTGCAGCGTGGTGAGAGTGGCATTGTTTTCCCATCAATTTTCCATGAAGTGAGAGGACCAAATGCCATGATCTTAGTTTTTTGGATGTTGAGTTTTAAGCCAAGTTTTACACTTCATGGCAAATAGATGGGGAAACAATGGAAACAATGACAGACTTTATTTTCTTGGGCTTCAAAATCACTGCAGATGGTGACTGCAGCCATGAAATTAAAAGATGCTTGCTCCTTGGAAGAAAAGCTGTGACCAACCTAGACAGTATATTAAAAAGCAGAAACATTTCTTTGCCGACAAAGGTCCATCTAGTCAAATCTATGGTTTTTCCAGTAGTCATGTATGGATGTGAGAGTTGGACCATAAAGAAAGCTGAGTGCCAAAGAATTTATGCTTTTAAACTGTGGCGTTGGAGAAGACTCTTGAGAGTCCCTTGGACACCAAGGAGATCCAACCAGTCCATCCTAAAGGAAATCAGTCCTGGGTGTTCATTGGAAGGACTGATGCTGAAGCTGAAGCTCCAATACTTTGGCCACCTGATGTGAAGAACTGACTCATTGGAAAAGACCTTGATCCTGGGAAAGACTGAAGGCAGGAGGAGAAGGGGATGACAGAGGATGAGACGGTTGGATGGCATCACTGACTCGATGGACATGCTGCAGTCCACAGGTCGCAAAGAGTCGGACATGAGTTATCGTCTGAACTGAACTGACAGTGACATAGAGTGTGTTGGGGGAGGCGTTACTTAGCCATAGAAAGGAGTTTGAATGTATTGTCTGGACTTCTAACTAGTCTCCAGGTCTTTTCTCTCCCCCTCTTTCTGCCATGTTGTGCTGCTCCTTGCTTTCAGCTTTTGTAGCCCAGAGTCTGATATCTATTTCAAACCCCATGGTCCGAAGAGTTGCCTGCATCTTATCACTGATGGGTATAGTGGGAATGCCTGAGCTCCGATTTTAATCCCAGCTCCATCCCTCATCTGCTCTGTGACCTTGAGCAGGCAATTAAGCTGAGCCTCAATTTCCTCATCTGTTTAAAGGAATTAAATTGTTTCTTCCAGGGGTACATGTGAGAAGTCAAGGGGGCCGTGCTTGTCAAGCAGTGTTACTGTGTCTGCTATCAGCAAGTGCTCTATAGCAGTAGGTAATGTGCAGTTCGCTGTAGGCCCTGTGTTGTGTGAAGATGTTCACGTTATCTGGTTGTCCCTCAGGTGTGTCCTTTAGTGCTGAAAAGCCACTCTGACACCAGGCACTTTTGAGGCACCTCGCCCTCTCTTAAGTTTCTATCATTTTCCTCTTAATTCTTGTCTAGTCCCACTGTGTGTAATAACAGTAGCTAACCTGACTGAAGATTTTTGTGCCAAGCAGTTTTCCACTGCTTTACATGCTGTCTATTCAATTTTCCCAACAACCCTGGGAGATTTTATAATTTTTATTGCTTTAGTTTTACAGATGAAGAAACTGAGATGTAAAGAAGTTAACTTGCTGAAGGTCATCCCACCAGTTGGTAGGTCTGGGTGGGATTCAGAGCCATACGTTCTGGCTCCAGAACCCACATATAACCGCTAGACCACACTGCCTCCCTGGTCTAGCATGGAGTGGGTCTGGGTTCTCTGGTTTTATTGCTGGTGTGGATTTGCTTTCAGCTGGGCTCCTGCTTCTTGCCTACTTCCCAGTGAAGTGCCAGCATCAGCCTACTCTCCATTTCCTGCCGTTTCCTCACGCCTGGGGTTGACTCTTACTGCATCACCAACTGGCCTGCTTGGGCTTCATTCCCTGCCTGTCCCTGCCTCCTGTAGTACATAGCTCAGCCTGAAAATGCAACTTTAGCTGCTGGGCCGGAGAACTGGAAAGCTTAAGACTCACTGCTCTCCTGGCTGTAAGCTCATATGCTTGCTATCCATAGGCCTCTTCTGTGAGCTTGTCACCAGCATCCCCCTGCAGTCTTGCCAGAGCTCTGTCTCTGGCAAGTGAACCATGGTGGCCATGAACCTGGTACAGGGGCCTGGTAGAGGCAAATGGCTTAGAACTGGGATTTAGAATCAGGCAAAACTGCATTTCTCTCCCAATTCTGTCACTTACCTCCTTAGGAAGGTTACTCGACTTCTCTTGGCCTCAGTTTTCTTTCTGCAAAATGGAAACAGTAGAGATGGGAGGATGAAATAAGAAAAGTGTATGGAAAAACACTTAGCATAACAACTAGTGAAATCTGAGTAAGGTTGTAGTTTGGGTAACTGTACTGTGTCCACGTCAGCTTCCCGACTTTGATAACACACTATGGTTGTGTAAGATGTTATCATTAGTGGAAGCTGGGTGACGGGTACATGGGAACACTCTGCACTGTTTTTGCAACTTATTGTGTGTCTACAGTCATTTAAAAAAAGATAAAAAAACATTTAATGTAGTCCCAAATCTCAATTAATTGTAGTTTAAATTATAAATTATCAATCACTAGATGTGTCCTTTAATACCGAGAATTCAGTTATTTGACTCAAGCTCAACTTTTTGAGGGGTGGGTGTATGTGTGTGTGAGAGAGATCTAAGTTAAAGTAAACCAGACAAATTCTAAAATGATTTCCCCTTTCTAATGAACGACATCTGTGGCGTCAGGAGCAGCCACAGATGAATTCCCTGTGTGCTGTAGATTCATTGTCTCCCAGTTGAAAACTTTGTCTTTTACTGCACTTAGTAATCTCTGTTCTCTTCAGATTTATGATCTACTTTCTATTTCAGTGGTTCTTTATCCAAGCCGCACAGTATACTCATGGCTGATTAAACTAGCACCCCTGGGGTGGGACCTGGAGAGCTGTGTGGTTTGAAAGCGTCTTTGGTTCTGTGGAGTGCTGCAGGCCTGGGGACCACTGTGCTGCCTGCACGGCGGGCTCTCCTTCGGCCCCCTCTGCCTTCAGCCTTCTCCTACGTCCACGTTGCCTTGGCGTATGCTGCTTCCACAGGGCACCATTTTTCTAATGAGCATCAGGGCCTTTCCTGACCATGGTTGCCAGGTAGACTTTGCCCCTTATCTTTATAGTATTTAGTATTATAGTATCTGGGGCGGATGTCTGGAGTTCTGGAATCATCACTGAAGGAGCCCTCCCACCCCTTGAGATGCCATATGTCCGTGCCATTTTAGATAACTGAAGTGTCACCAAATGTCCCTTATGTTGTGTTTCTCCAAAAGCCAGTTTAACAGAATGCAGGCGACATGTGTGTTTTCTCTGGGGAATGTGATGGGTGGAAGTTTTCAGAAGGCTGCTGGGCACTGACTACTTTTGCTATGGTTTCAGTGGCTGACGTGTTTTCACCACCTTCTGAGTAAACTCACTGTGGGACCTTGTCTTAGTTACCAGTCCTTTATTCGTCTTTTGTAGGATGAAGTTTTGTCATAAAAAGAATATACTTACCTTGTTGAACATTTGATGAAGGGTAAAAGAAAAAAAAAAAAAAACCTGAATACAATCCCTGCTGTCATTTTGGCATTCTTCCTGAAGTCTTTATAACTAAGCCTTCTTCTTATCATCATAATTATAGTGTGGATACAGTTTCATATCCTAATTTTTTTCACTGAATATTTTAAGCATTTTCCTAATTTGCCACATATGTGCATGCACATGCGTGTGTGTATGAATATATGTTGGATGTTTAGGTTGTCTCAAAGTTTCTCATTCTTTACAGGAATGCTTTGGTAAAAATTCTCATGCACCTAGAAATTCCCATATTTTAAACTGTATCCCTAAGGGTGGGCAACTAGAAATGGAAACACTGGCTCTCTTGCATTGCAGGCTGACTCTACTGTCTGAGCCACCAGGCAAGCCCATACAAGCAAAGTGAGGTTCAGACTCCTTGACTCTTAATGAACTGCACCAGAAGAGGAGCCCTGGGTCCCCCTTTCAGTGGGACTTCTTCCAGCAATTCCAATCCTTAGATTGAGTGGGATGGTGCTCTTATCTAACAACTTTGAATTGACCATTATTACTATTTTTTTCAAGATGCCTTGTCCTTTCATTGAAGTCATACAGGGCCACTACTGATGACTTTTGTGTCTTTTGATGACATAGTACTCACAGGAGTAGTACAGTCACTTTTTGATCGGCTCCTGGTAGATGTCAATATCATCTCTCTCTTACATACAAGCAAATTGTGTGTTAGTTGTTCAGTCATGTCCGACTCTGTGTGACCCCATGGGCTGTAGCCTTCCAGGCTCCTCTGTCCAAGGGATTCTCCAGGCAAGAATGCTGCAGTGGGTTGCCATTCCCTCCTCCAGGGGATCTTCCCAACCCAGAGATCCAACCCAAGTCTCCTGCATTGCAGGTGGACTCTTTACTGTCTGAACCACCAGGGAAGCCCATACAAGCAAAGTGAGATTCAGAGGAATCAAATCACTTGCCCAGGGGCACACAACTGAGAAGGAGCAGAGCCAAAATTAAACCTTTGGCCCCAAAGCCTGTGTGCTTTCCACCCCACTCCCTAACCCTATCTGGAAACAGGAGCACAGAGACTAGAGTCAGAAGTTGTTCCTGTGGGGAGGAGTTGAAGAGGAGAGGAGAAGGAGAAGAGAAGAGGAGAGGAGAGGAGAGGAGAAGGAAGATAAAATCTTGTGTGAATGATGTACATAGAGTAGAGCAGAACCCACACCAAAGAGAGAACACTTAACAGAGTAAATAAACCTTAACGGGTAAGTATGATACAGACATACTGATTTCTCTAAAATACATTTACTCTACATCTGAGCCTCACCTGGGAAGGCCCTTTGTTTTTGGATCCCAAGAGACCTGGGTTCACTGGGGCCTCTGGCATATGTCACACAGGCAAACTACTTAATCCCAACCCTAACCCCCAGCCCCAACATTAGTTTCCTCATGTGTAGAATGGAAATGATCACAGTTATACTTCGTGGCTATGGTGAGGATTAAATACAGTACAGTCTGTAAAGCTCAGCACAGTGCTTGATAAAGTACAGATGTTTGTCCACTGATACTAGGAGATGATTAACCAATACTGCAAATGAAGGAAACCTTGACCTTTCATGGTTCTCACTAAGGACTTGGCCCTATTCTAAGTGTTCTTTTAATCCTTATGATAATCTTTTGAGATAGGTACTACTACCAGTATTGTTCATTTTACAGATGGTAATACTGAAATGTAGTTAAATAACTTGTCCAAGATCACTTAGCTCTCAAGTGGTAGAGTTGGATTTTGAATCTCAGTTCTGTCTCCAGAATCCAAGTGATTAATCACTGTACTAAGCTTAACCTTTCAGTTGAATCTGAATGGTTCTGCCCGTCCCTCTGGATGCCCATCCGCAGGATGTGAGATTTGATCACCTTGGCGAGGATCCTTCTGCATTTTAGCCATTGCTCCTCCTGGGGAAACCCTATCAAACTTAGAAGATGGATGGTCTATTTCATAGACAAGGCCAGAGGGAAGCCTTGTAGGGATTGGGCGTGGTCTTTGCCAGCTTCTGGCTTGCTGCAAGGGCATTTCCTGTTCCAGTCTCTTAATCACTGAGGATACAGGTGATCATCCACCTCCCAAGGTGTACAAGGCAGCCCCACAATGATGTGGTCCGGTGGGAGGTGGGTCTGCTGGCAGCCAGCCAGAGTACTTTGGGAATGTGAGCAGCTCTGCTGTGACAATTGAGTGTATCTGTGGCTTGGACTCAGTTCTGCAGAGCTACATGACCTTGGGCATCAAGTTAGACTGTGGCCCAGCAGTTGTCACATCCTTTCAAAGTTCTTGACCCACCCAATAGCTTAGACCGACAACTCAGAGAAAAGGATTATCTCCTTGATTCCAAATGGAAGCCCATGTTCCAAACAAAAAGTAGAAGAAGCTTTTCCTTTACTTAAGCTTCATTATCCATGGTAGGCAAGTGGGCAAGGGGGAATTGAGCTGTGTTTGCCTGTTTGTTTAAAAGAAGTTTTTTTTTTTTTCTTTAATGTTTCTGTGATCTATGCTCATAGAAAAGGGAAAAGAGGAAAATGCTATTCATTTTTCTTTCTTTTCAAATTGTTAAAATTTGATTTCTTCTATGAATATGTTTAACTTCTTTAATCACACAGTGTCATGTTCTAAGATTAACATTATAACCTACCCAACATTTTTCCATGTTTAAACTTTCATGAGCATCAAAAACTTTGAAATGTTGTTACTTAGTGGTGGTACCATAATTTAGGAAACCATTGTTGATATTTGAAGTTTTTCTAGTGTTTTGCAAATTTAATGTACTCAGTGCTATGAGGGACATCTTTGTGTTAAGTTGTTGTGGATTTAGGATCATTTACTTGGGTTAGATTTTCATAGCCTAGGCAGATGTGTGGGACAACTCAGATGAACAGTGTGTTCTAAGAGGTGTTCTGGCTGTCAGTGACTTTGATATTCTTCTCTCAGCACTGCTCTAATCCTTTCACTTGGCATTTTCTTATCAAACAGGTATTAACTGTAATCTCTTTGGTCTTAAAATGCTGTGGCTTAACTCTTATGAAGCAACCATATCTTCCCCTAATTGACACACAGGATCTATGTAATTTTGATATTCATATTATCTATTGATACAGGCATGGGGAGAAAACTTTTCTGCCTGTACTGTACTTTGTGCTCTCTGCAGTGAATTCAATTCTATAACATTTGTTGATCATTAAAGAGCAGCTGTCAGTTTGAAGGAGGTTTAATTGAGTGTCAGAAAATCTAGGTTCAAAATCTGGCTCTGCCCTTTACTAAGTGACCTTATACACAGAGACTAAGCTCTCTGAATTTTGTTTTAATTTTGTTTTCCATCTGAGAAGTGAACACAGTATCTTTCTCAGTGGGTATTTGTGAAGATGAATAGCTGATGAGCATAGTAAACTGAGTAACATTATGTAAATAAGAGGTAAAATTATTGTCATACTTGCAGAGTGTTCTGCTTGATACCGTGGGTGACACGAAGGGGAACCATTCATTCATTCGTTTCCTCAACAGACATTTATGGAGTGACTACTATGTGTAGGGCAGTGACCTGAATGCTGGGCATACAGTGAGGAATAAAACCCAGTAAGCTATTGATGAGTTTGTAATCTAGTAGTACAAAGGACTTTATGAATGAGACCTTTCCACCTTTAAAAATTTATTTTTATTTGATCCTGGGCAGTTATTCTTTAATTCATAATAACTGCCTTCAACATAGGAGATGCAGGTTCCATCTCTGGGTCAAGAAGATCCCCTGGAGAAGGAAATGACAACCCATTCCAGTATTCTTGCCTAGGAAATCTCATGGACAGAGGAGCCTGGCGGGCTGGAGTTCATGAGGTCACCAAAGAATCAGGCATGACTTAGCAACTAAACGACAACAGATGCTGTGCTGTCCAATGTGGTGGCCGTTTCCTACATGTGGCTAGTGCCACTGAGGAGCTACATTTTTAACCGTATTTAATTTTAATGAATTTAAATGTAAGCTTGACAAAAGAGATTGTTCAATAACTGAGTTATTGGGAAACTCTTCATGTTTTCCATTGAGAATTATGTCTGGAACAACTTGAGTGTGTTAATCTGCATTTTAAACTATACATTGTATGAAATCTAAATACAATCAAGTTTTCCAGTGAAAAGTTAGCTTCCCAATTGAAATATGCTGTAAGAGTAAAGTGAAAAGTGAAAATGTTGGTCACTCAGTCGTGTCTGACTCTGCGACTCCATGGACTGTAGCCTGCTGGGCTCCTCTGTCCATGGAATTCTCCAGGCAAGAATACTGGAGTGGGATGCCATTCCCTTCTCCAGGGGATCTTCTCAACCCAGGGATTGAACTGGGGTCTCCTGCATTGCAGGCAGATTCTTTACCATCTGAGCCACCAGGAAAACCCCAAGAGTAAACTATACACTAATTTCTAAGATTTGATATATATAAAAAAGTAAAATAATTGATAATTTTAATATTGATTACATTAAAATAATATTTTTATATATATTTAATGGATATATTCGTTAAATAAAATATATTGTTAATTCACCTACTTCCTTTTTAGTTACTAAAATGTGGCTATTGGAAAATTAGGCATGTGGGTTGGTTTATGTTTCTATTGGCAGCATCGGTGTAAGTAGAGATGTGTGAGTCACAGTGTGTGCTCTAGAGTAGGCTGCACGAAGGTGCAAAATGCTCTGGGAATTCTGGAGTTGGAGGAGAGAATCATTGCACCAGCAGGGGGTTCAGCAAAGCTTTTTGGAACACTGTCCTTTGAGCCTTTAAGGCAAGCTATGTGGCTATTTTTAAGGTTAGGTTTTGTTAAGAAAGAGCAAATTTCAGTAAGAGGCATCAACTTTCACGAAAGTGTAGTGGTCAGAGGGTTTGGGGCATGTTATTAGGAAGTATAACGGACTTAAAAAATGTTATTAACTTCACTCTGCCTTATCTGGAAGCCGCAGGGTTTTTTAACTTAGCCTGAGCTCTGTTCAGGTATCCTGAAATATCATCCTGATCCCCTAGGGGGCAATAGAAAACACATACTCTTTAAAGCACGTTTTCTGGGGCATTCTGGATTAGGGCTGTAACAGAAATACAGGCAGATAGTTTTGGGAATAGTCTTGTGGTGCTCTAGTGATGGAGTAACTTTGAGACAGGATTCTTGTTGGATCCTTAAGACCAAACCACCTGGCAGCCATATGCCTTCTGCCCTTAGGGCTGAGTATTAGCTTCTACTTTCCCCAAACTACCTATACTGCATTCCTCCTGATTTAAATTTTCTTTTTGGGAAAATGTAAGTAGCTTAAAATCTAAAGCTAAATGTTGATGCAGTTCTCAGACTGAGAACTTTTTTTTTTTTTTAATTATTAATTGTTACTGCTAGTAATGAGGACCAGAACCAAGAGGAAAAATCACGGTCCTAGGAGTCATAAATCTGGAGTTTAAACCCTGCCCCTGCTGCTTATCTATTGTCATTCTGCTAAGCTGGTGAAAATTAGATCAATAAAACTTGTTTCTCTGGAGCCTATTATACAGAGTGAAGTAAGTCAGAAAGAAAAACACCAATACAGTATATTAATGCATATATATGGAATTTAGAAAGATGGTAACAATGACCCTTTATGCGAGACAGCAAAGGAGACACAGATGTAAAGAATAGTCTTCTGGACTCTGTGGGAGAGGGTGAGGGTGGGATGATTTGAGAGAATAGCATTGAAACATGTATATTATCATATGTGAAATAGATCACCAGTCCAGATTCAATGCATGAGACAGGGTGCTCAGGGTTGGTGCACTGGGATGACCCACAGGGATGGGATGGGGAGGGAGGTGGGAAGGGGGTTCAGGATGGGGAACACATGTACACTCGTGGCTGATTCATGTCAATGTATGGCAAAAACCACTACAATATTGTAAAGTAATTAGCCTCTAATTAAAATAAATAAATAAATTAAAAAATAATACTTGTTTCTGAATTATTGCTAAAATGAAATAAATAGAGATAAATGAAAGTGTATAGGTGGTAAAGTGCTATAAAACATGAAGCATCGTTTTGAGTTGTTAGTAATTACTATTGCTAAGTCACTTCAGTTGTGTCCGACTCTGTGCCACCCCATAGACAGCAGCCCACCGGTCCCTGGGATTCTCCAGGCAAGAATACTGGAGTGGGTTGGCATTTCCTTCTCCAATGCATGCAAGTGAAAAGTGAAAGTGAAGTCGCTCAGTCATGTCCGACTCTTAGCGACCCCATGGATTGCAGCCTAACAGACTCCTCCGTCCATGGGATTTTCCAAGCAAGAGTATCAGAGTGGTGTTAGTAATACTAATTCTGTAATAATTAGCAACTGTAATTATAGGTATTATTAACAGTGCCCACACAATCATTAATAATCACATGAAATCACCAATAATTATTATTGCAAATTACAATTTTACTATATTTTAAAGTACAGTTAGTAAGCAGTTATAAAGAAACGCTTTTTTGAGCCTGACAGGAAGAGCTTGTTATCGATTGGAATCGCCATGTCTACTCCCTATCATTTGCTTTTTTCTGTGTGTATGTTATAGTTGGGAGGCAAGTGAAGTTGAAGGGGCAGAGGGGCGAGAATGGATGAGATGGAAGCTGTCAGTGAAACTGATGCGTCCTCTGTTGCTGCTCTCCATTCAATAAGTAGTTACATCCTATACAATACCTCTATAATTAGTTTCTCCTTTTCCATCCTCTCCAGCTATTAGTTTGGCTCGTGTCCTTGGCACCCCTCACCTTTCTACCATAATAGCCTCCCAACTGGCCTCTTTGCTTTTAGAATCACCTCATCTGACCCATCCCACATTTAAAAATCTTCAGTGGCTCCCCACTGCCTACAACATCTGTGCTCATCTGAGGCACTGGGAAACATTGTTGAATCAAAGTAATTTGTTACTACTAATAATTAGAGAGCAGAAGTCTGTGAATAATTTATTCTCTTTTTGTTTTACTCTTTAAAAACCAATTAGAACAAGGTTTACTGTATCATTCTGTCTAGCATGGGAGAATAAGAGTGGAATGAAAGCTAATGCATGGAAAAATTGTGAATAAACCCCAGATATGGCTGCAAGACGGTGTCATCTATCATTTATGTTGTGGGAGAAAACTGTTGAGAAATGGTAGCCTGGAGAATGAAATCCATGTTCCTTTGCATAAAAATGATCCGTGATAAAGTCCTTGTTTCATCCTTCTTCTTCCCCCACCCTCCCACATCACCACTCCTGCCAACCCTCCCCCCTGTATTTTTCTTCAGCCATACCGATTGCAGTGACATTTGTTTCCTACCCAGAATGTGCTGTTTCTTCTGTGAGAACACCAGCCTCATTCCCTCTAGGGAAGCTCTGTTCCTCTACCTTCTGCCCACCTGGCTTGGGTGAGGCTGACCCCACCTTCAGTCTCCTGGGTTGGCCATCTCCTATGCCTGACTGGCAGAAGTATAGGATTCCTCCAACTATGGGGATTGACTGGAGATGGGCTAATCAGAACCAACCTGTGGTTTTGTAGGAATTACTGGGAGCTGGTAGGGTGTGTCTGATCCTTCCAGGGGCTGCGTTGCTGCCATGGTGATAAGGCTACCTGGGTACGAAGCTGACACAGAAGAGAGGAACACAGAGAGGTGGGCACAGAGTCATCACTTGAGACCCTGGATCCACTGGAAGCTAGATAAAGCTTGGTTTTATGAGCCACTCTAATGTCTCTCTGTCTCTCTTAAGTCAGTTTGAATTCAGTTTCTGCCAAAAGTCCTGACCAATATTCTAGACTCTTTACTGTCCCCAATCTTGGCAAGCCCTTTACCATGACATATTTTTGGTCATGGCCCAGAACGCTCCTCCCCATCTCTCAGCTCAGCAGTATTCTGTGTATCTGTCTCCTTCCAGGTCAGATATCCCCACTGCCTTTCCATCCTGCCTGGGCAGAATGAGTGTCCTATTTGAGGTCCTGTAGTCCAGGGTCACACATGACATTGTACTTTGTATTAAAGTTGCTATACATATGTCGGAATTTCTGACCCCTTACTTATGAGATACTTAATTTCAGGCACTTTCTTATTTAAATGTATATCCCTAACACTTTGCACAGTTGCTTTGAATAGACAATAAATATTTGTTGATCTGAATTTACTAGAAAAAGAGAAATGATAAAAGTAAGACATAAAAAAAGAAAGAGAAAAAGTGCCTTTTACCGTTTAAATTGTGAGTCTTGGACTGTGGATAAAGGAAGATGGGAACTACTTGTTGAGTAACAAGTTAAACCTATTTAATCTCTTTTTCTGAGAACTGTTGGTCTTTGACAGCTGCAAAATATATGGTAGTCCCTAGATGGGAGGAATTTAGCCTAGCACATGGGGATGGTAAAAAGAGAGGCTAAAGAGGTGCTTCTAAGTTATATAAATCACTGTCAATGATCCTGTGTCTGGCACAGCTGAATAACTCCTGCCAGCCGATGGGATGTCAACTCTGGAATATCTCTCAGGACTCTTCCCTTTTCATATTCCCTGGTTCAGGCCATCCCCATTGGACTACTGAAGGAGTCTTCTCACGGGGTTTCCTGCCTGCCTTCTTTCACACACAGCTCCTCCTGCATGTTGGATCAGAATGATCCTGTAAATTTGCTCCCATCACACCCTTGCTTGCAAGCCCTAAGCCCCTAAGATCTCTCTTTAAAGCATTACTTAGGACTTGCTATGAACTCTCTTTCACTGGCTTATTTCCTAGGACTTCCATTCTTCCCTATGGTGTTCCAGCTAAAGTGAACCATATTCCAGTCCCGACTGTTGACCGTGCCCTGCTATGTTGTTTTGGTAGCTCTCCTAGATTTATCCACCTGGGATATTCAGTTCCCAACTCTGCAAGACTATTAACTATCATCCTTTGATGCCACAGACGAATGCTATCCTCTCCCCTTTCCACACTTGGCACTGCCCTAGAATGTTTTAGTTATCAGGGTCATTCGTATATACATTCTGTATTAGGATAGACTGGCTGCTCTAGCAAACAAGACAAGCTTCAAAGCTCAGTGGCTTAACACAGTGAGGCCTTATTTCTCATTTGGCTACCATCCTATGCAGCTTGAACATCTCTTCAGTCTGCCCACTTCCAAGAAGAAACTCAGGAATCTGGGCATCTTCTGTAATGTGGCTTTGTCATCTAAGAGGCCTTAGCTTCTAGAGAGCAGGAGAGAAGGAGAGAGAATGGTGAATGGTGTGAGATGTTACAGATGCTAGACTGGGAAGTAGCACACGTTATTCCCATCTACATGCCACTGGCCAGAACTGAGTCTTAATGTAAGAACTGCAAGGACTTGCAGTTTCTGGAAATGCAGTTTCTGTGTAAGCCCTGGAAAAGGAGCTGGAATTGGTGAGCCTCTGGCTAGTCACTTGCACCTCCCTGCTAGAGAGGTGTGTCTCATCATTCCTGCACCCTTTGACATTTCTGACCAAAATGCCCTCAACATATAAGATGGCAGTGAATTGACACCTGTGAGGACCATGTGCTACATGGGTAGCACTGATACTTCATTTTGCTTTCTTGCTCCTGACCAGCTTAAAACCTTTAGTGCCATCATCTTTATACCTTCTTCTCCCCACTTCTCCTCCCCCCTTTCTTCTCTGTAGATTTTTCCTCCTTATCATCTAATTTTTCCTATTCCCTTTACATCCTTTTAACCTACTTTCATGCTCAGCCAGAAGCCAGTTGCTAGACGTGTAGGTGCACACAGAGTTAGGAATGGATACGTGTGTGTTCTTGGGTAGGTAATAATAGAAAAGAGGGCAGCCACTCCAGTTTCTTTCTTTCTTTTTTTTTGGTGTGGGGTGTTAAATAAACCTTTTGTTTGGGAATAGTTATAGATTTACAGAAAAACTGCAAAGATGATAGAGTGTCTCCGTGTAGCCCTCAACCCAGTTTCGCCTAATGTTAACATCTTATATTTCTGGAGAACTTTTGTCAGAACTAAGAAACTAACAGAAATATGTTATTAGCTCACTTCCAAGCTTTATTTGGATTGGACCAGATTTTCCACCAACGTCCTTTTTCTGTTGAGAGTCCCAGCAGGGTACCACATTGCATTTGTATTTTGTGTCTCCTTCATATCGCATCTCGTCAGTAATAGTTTCTTAGTCTTTCTTTGTTTTGGATGAACCTTGACAGTTTTGAGGAGTACTGGTCAGATATTGTGTAGAATGTCCCTCAATGTGAGTTTATTTGATATTTTTCTTATGATTAGTCTGGGGTCTTGGGAGGAAGACCACAGAGGTAAAGTTCTCTCTTCATAACATCATATCAGAAGGTAAATTGATAGTCACATGGTATACTTCATTATAGTAAACTTGATCACTTGTTTAAGGTAGGGCTTGCTAAATTTCTCTACTGTAATGTTACCATTTTCTCCTTGAAAGGTGAAGTCACTCAGTCGTGTCCAACTCTTTGCGACCCCATGGACTACAGTCCAGGGGTCCTCCATCCATGGGATTTTCCAGGCAAGAATACTGGAGTGGGTTGCCATTTTCTTTTCCAGGGGATCTTCCCGACTGAGGCATTGAACTCAGGTCTCCCGCATTGCAGACTCTTTAGCGTCTGAGCCACAAGGGAATCCCATATTTTGTCCTTTCCATATACTTTTTCACTCGACACCACTCACTAAGGCCAGCTCAAAGCAGATGGAATTAAGCTCCATGAAAGGGAGAATATCTACTTAATTTTATCTGGAGCATCTTATTCTTTATGGTTCCCCTCTTAAATGCTTTCAAAGCCCTAAATAAATTGGTGCCTCAATGATAGACATAAATCATGGCCTCAAAAGCTATCTCTCTGACAGCTAAATGAAGAGCCTTGCAAATTTTTATCCCACAGGTAAGAGAGAGTCCATCCTGAGAAATCAAAACAAAGCAAGCAACTGAACCTATTAGCATATAATCATTGTATGAAGTAGCACACCTTGGAATTGGCTTAAAGATTGCAAAAATGCTGCTTGACTCATCGCTGCCTCCATTATTCCTGAATGCACATCCTCACTCTTGGGTGCAGTGGCGAGGTGCCTAAGCTTTTCAGAAATGCTCCCGTTCTTTGTGGCAGGCCAAGGTGCTGAGGTGTTCTGTTGGTTGGTGAGGGAAGTGGGCGGGAGGGTGTATTTGGCCACTGTAACAGCCACAGTGACCTCCCCCGACCCTGCCCCAGCTAGCTAAGAGCATCAGCGACGTCAGAGAGGAATCTCAGAATGTCTGATGGGAGGTGGCATTTCTTGCTTCAAAGCCCACTTTCTCAGCTGTCAGGAAAAGTGTGAAGGGAATGCTTTTGAAATAAAAATTGAAATGAGTCACAGCTCTAATTGTTTTCCATTTATAATCATAGTTGGGTGAGATCATCTAGATGGATCACTTTATTCTACATGCGAGAATCTACAGATGATGTGAAAAGTAATACAGCTGAGTGCAGGAACCAGGCCACTTTAAGACTTACCTTCTAAGTCAGCTGCTTAGTGGGACATATAATTTTGAGAGGCAGGAGTTGGAAGAGAGGTGTGTGAGTTTTGGCATCACCTGAATTTCAATCGTTTTTTTTTTAATTTGCTTTATTGAAGTATAGTTGATTTATAGTATTGTGTTAATTTATGCTGTATGGTGAAGTGATTCAGCTATACATATATATGTATTCTATTTCTTATTCTTTTCCATTATGATTTATCACATATGTTGAATATAGTTCCTTGTGGTATACAGTAGGACAGTATTTTTTTAATCTATCCTATATAAAATGGTTTGCATCTGCTAATCCCAAATTCCCAATCCAGCCCTCCCCTGCCCATCTCCCCCTTTGGCAACCACACGTCTGTTCTCTGTATCTGTGAGGCTGTTGCTGTTTCACAGATAAATTCATTTGTGTCATATTTTGGATTTCGCATGTAAGTGTTATCATATGGTATTTGTCTTTCTCTTTCAGACTTACTTCACTTAGTGTGGTATTCTCTAGGTCCATCCATGTTGCTGCAAATGGCATTATTTTGTTCTTTTTTATGGCTGAGTAGTATTCCATTGCGCGCACACACACACACATATGTATACACACACACACACACACACATACATATATATACACACCACATCTTATTTCTTCTTTATCCATTCATCTGTTATGGATGTATAGGTTATTTCCACGTCTTGGCTACAGTAAATAGTGCTGCAATGAACATTAGGGTACATGAATATTTTTGAATGAGAGTTTTGTCCATATATATGCCCAGGAGGGGGATTGTAGGATCATATGGCACTTGAGTTTCAATCTTGACACTGCCATTTATAATAAAGTTTGCAACTGTATGTGTCTTGAGCCCCAGATTTCTCAGGTGCAAAGTGGAGTTACTGAAATTTTTTTGGATAGTTGTTGCAAGGATTAAATGATGAGATTCCTGTTATGTGCCTGCCTGGTATTTAATAGATGGCAGCTGCATCAGATTGCTTTTGGTGAAAATTACAGAAAATCCATCCCAAGGTGACCAAAAGAATCAAAAGAATATTTATGTTATTTCACATAAATAGAAGAATAGTAGTAGGACTACTCCAGGACTGGTTGTTTCAGAGGCCCAACATGGTCATCAGAAGTCCAAGTTCTTTCCATTTTTCTACTCTGTTGTCCTCAGCAGGATGTGTTAAGTCCTCAGAGAAACTCTCCTCACAGTCATATGGCTGCTGAATTCCAGGGATCATATTCATAGATGACAGTCCCAAAGGAAGATGAATTTTCTCTTCTAGTCTTTCTTAAGATGAGGAAACCATTTTCAAAAATAGCACATCCCTGTTTTTCCTATCCTAGTTGACTACTCAGCATCTCATTGATTAGAATTACAATGCAGATTTGTATCTAAATCGTGGTTCACCATAAATTGGTTTAGGCCAATCATGATCCACTCCTGGGACACTGTAACTGGTTAGACCAGTTAGGATCCATCTGGAGGCAAATGCTGGTCTAGCCTCCCTTACCTGAAAAAAAAAAAGAATACTGTTAAGAAGGAAGAGCATCTGAATATGTCAAACTTCTGCAGGTTCAACAAACAAGGGTGTTGTGGATATGAGGATAGTCATTGCCAGATTGATTAAAATGTAGATATTTCTTCCTCTCCTCTAAATTAGTCATTTGGTTCACTCTTTAGTATAGAATCTTAGAGTTTGAAGGAATTTCTTTAAAGCATATCTAAAAAATGACTACTTCCTCTGCTTGAATTCCCACCAGTATACAGGAATCTGTCCCTGAAGCATGGCCAAATGGCTTCTGGTGAGCCAACCCTGGGATTATTTCTTGAGATGATTATTTGCATCAAAATTAATTGCAGTTCAATAAAGTTAGACATTCAATTCCTCCGTTGTGCTAGGCACGTTTCAAGTGCTCAGTAGCCACATTAAACAGTGCCAATTATATTAACACTTCCACCATTGCAGAGGGTTCTTCTGGACACCTCTGCGGTAGCTTGTCCTCCAGACCTTTCCAGTTTTAAAATTCTGAAAGAAGAGACTTGGGATTACCAATGTTTATGTACAGACTTAATATTTTGATGAATGTATTGGTTGGGGAAAAAACAAACATGACTTATGGGTCAACATTTAGAAGTTCTTACCATAAACTTTTTGTCAGCTGATCCATGTGAATTAGAATTAATGATTTTCAGTGTGCCTAAATTTGTAGTATAAGTTTTAATTAATTAGTATTTAATTTTTTTCATACTCAGTCATTCCTACAAACCTCAATTATTGGGTATTTGGGGAGTGATAGTCTCTGATCTTACTATTTTCTCCTCTGTCTTGGTCTGCCTAGTACTCTGCATTCCCTTGCTGCTAATATTTGCATCAGCCAGAAGATGGGAAAAAGAGAGTATATTAAGTTCAAATAGTTAAAAATTACAGCTTTTCAAGTGTCTTGGGTGGAGGTTTGGTGGGAAAACATTAGTTCAAATAAGAAGTTTGGACCATCTGTTGATTTAACTATCTGCTGGCCTAACAGTACATTATATAGGCATGTCCCATTCACATTTTCAATTTCATTTAATATTCCTATAAGTTATTGTATTATCATATACAATGGGATAATATTATATTGTTAAATTATCCTATATTATAATAATAATATGTTACTGCTACACAAGAGACTAAATTACCACTGTGTAACATACATTAGTTGCAGCTAATGTTTTTTTAAATTTTATTTAATTCTTACTTGAATTTGGGTTAATAAAACTCACACTGAATACATATACACACAAAACAAGTGTTTCAAAAGGTCATAAAACTAGAATTTGAACACTGAACTTCTGATTCAAAATTTGGTGCTAATCGTATCTTTGGCTACCTTTGTTCTTTTCTATACCTTGTAACCTTTCCCCTTTGCCAGAGATAATTGACACGTGGCCATGCTAAACTCTCATAGGAAGTTGCAAAATACAAAATAAAGGGACTCCCTTCAGAAATAATCATGAAAGAGCTTGAGGATCTTGACATGACAGGTACCTTATATAAAGGTACATAGACTATAATAGAATTTCCTTCTTCAGTCAGAGATGTAAACACTTACAGATTAATGCAAGTCTCTTATTTACCGTAAGTAGCTATTTCTATTAACATGCTGGGATGGTGTCAAAGAAAGTGGAGGGGAGGAGTAGAAAATGGTGAATTGAATGGACTGAGATGTCTTTCTTCTCTGTGTTCTCTATTAATATTGTTTCCAAAGAGGAAACAGTCTTTCAACTGATGTAGACAAAACTTGAATAATTGGTCTAGTGAACTGGATAACAAATATTGAAGTGGAAAGTGGTTATTGGATCTTTTCATTAGTTAATCTGATGCTGAGCAGCCTTTGTCACCTCCCCTTCTGTTTCTTATCCAGTGGACAAAGGAGATATAACAGCTGGCGATGAAGCCATCCCTCACTTATTGATATTTAGTTTTAGGACCTTTCTTTAACTGTGGTTGCTAATCAACTTTTTTCCAGGCAGTCTCCACATTGCTTTTTAATCATGGTGATACCCAAGCAAAGCATGTGACAGGGATTAGTTTGATTCTGTTGTCCAGAAAATGGAGCGTGGGTTCTAAGGGTGCTACAGTTGTACAGCCCTTGAAGAACCAGGTGATGCAAACTTTTTTCCTAATGGACAGTTGAAGATGGAAAGTGCTGGGGCTGGAGGTGAATCTTGGTCTATTTTTAGAGTGCTGTGGATTGCTTGCTGTGCATCTTTGCTTGAAGCATGAAAGCTGGTTTCTGGAAGCAAACTTCCCTTCACAATACATAATGTGTTTGATATCTTGCAAGATCTTTATTGAACCAGACACTTACTCTAAAAACACCGATATTCTCAAGCCCCATCCTGGATTACTATAAACAGGAATAAAATGGATGAATGAATGGATGAATAAATGAATACATGACTCTCTGAGTGGGGGTGAACACCATAAAGAAAATGAAATGCTTTATAACTACTGAATTTCAAAAAGCCTCCCAGGTGTAATCGCTTCCTCCTTTTTCTATTCAGTTCAATTCAGTTTAGTTGCTCAGTTGTGTCCGACTCTTTGCAACCCCATTGACTTCAGCAGGCCAGGCCTCCCTGTCCATCACCAACTCTCAGAGTTTTACTCAAATTCATGCCAATCAAGTTGGTGATGCCATCCACCCATCTCATCCTCTGTTGTCCCCTTCTCCTCCCACCTTCAATCTTTCCCAGCATCAGGGTCTTTTCAAAAGAGTCAGCTCTTTACATCAGGTACCAAAGTATTGGAGTTTCAACTTCAGCATCAGTCCTTCCAATGAATATTCAGGACTGATTTCCTTTAGGATGAACTGGTTGGGTCTCCTTGCTGTCCAAGGGACTCTCAAGAGTCTTTTCCAACACCACAGTTCAAAAGCATCAATTCATTGGCTCCCAGCTTTCTTTATAGTCCAACTCACACCTCCATACATGACTACTGGAAAAACCATAGTCTTGATTAGATGGATCTTTGTTGGCGAAGTGATGTCCCTGCTTTTTAATATGCTGTCTAGGTTGGTCATAACTTTTCTTCCAACGAGTAAGCGTCTTTTAATTTCATGGCTGCAGTCACCATCTTCAGTGATTTTGGAGCCCCCTAAAACAAAGTCTGCCACTGTTTCCACTGTTTCCCCATCTATTTCCCATGAAGTGATGGGACTGGATGCCATGATCTTAGTTTTCTGAATGTTGAGCTTTAAGTCAATGTTTTCACTCTCCTCTTTCATTTCCATCAAGAGGCTCTTTAGTTCTTCTTCACTTTCTGCCATAAGGGTGGTGTCATCTGCATATCTGAGGTTATTGATATTTCTCCCTGCAATCTTGATTCCAGCTTGTGCTTCCTCCAGCCCAGCGTTTCTTATGATGTACTCTGCATAGAAGTTAAATAAGCAGGGTGACAATATACCTCCTTGACGTACTCCTTTTCCTATTTGGAACCAGTCTGTAGTTCATGTCCAGTTCTAACTGTTGCTTCCTGACCTGCATATAGATTTCTCAAGAAGCAGGTCAGGTAGTCTGGTATTCCCATCTCTTTCAGAATTTTCCACAGTTTATTGTGATCCACACAGTTAAAGGCTTTGGCATAGTCAATAAAGCAGAAATAGATATTTTTCTGGAACTCTCTTGCTTTTTTGATGATCCAGCAGATGTTGGAAATTTGATCTCTGGTTCCTCTGCCTTTTCTAAAACCAGCTTGAACATCTGAAAGTTCACGGTTCACGTATTGCTGAAGCCTGGCTTGGAGAATTTTGAGCATTACTTTACTAGTGTGTGAGATGAGTGCAATTGTGTGGTAGTTTGAGCATTCTTTGGCATTGCCTTTCTTTGGGATTGGAATGAAAACTGACCTTTTCCAGTGCTGTGGCCACTGCTGAGTTTTCCAAATTGGCTTGCATATTGAGTGCAGCATTTTCACAGCATCATCTTCCAGGATTTGAAATAGCTCAACTGGAATTCCATCGCCTCAACTAGCTTTGTTCATAGTGATGCTTCCTAAGGCCCACTTGACTTCACATTCCAGGATGTCTGGCTCTAGGTGAGTGATCACACCATCGTGATTATCTGGGTCATGAAGATCTTTTTTGTACAGTTCTTCTGTGTATTCTTGCCACCTCTTCTTAATATCTTCTGCTTCTGTTAGGTCCATACCATTTCTGTCCTTTATTGAGGCCATCTTTGCATGAAATGTTCCCTTGGTATCTCTAATTTTCTTGAAGAAATCTCAAGTCTTTCCCATTCTATTGTTTTCCTCTATTTCTTTGCACTGATCGCTGAGGAAGGCTTTCTTATCTCTCCTTGCTATTCTTTGGAACTCTGCATTCAAATGCTTATATCTTTCCTTTACTCCTTTGCTTTGGCTTCTCTTCTTTTCACAGCTATTTGTAAGGCCTCCTCAGACAGCCATTTTGCTTTTTTGCATTTCTTTTCCATGGGGGTTGTCTTGACCCCTGTCTCCTGTACAGTGTCACAAAGCTCTGTCCATAGTTCATCAGGCACTCTGTCTGTCAGATCTAGTCCCTTAAATTTATTTTTCACTTCCACTGTATAATCATTAGGGATTTGATTTAGGTCATACCTGGATGGTCTAGTGGTTTTCCCTACTTTCTTTAATTTCAGTCTGAATTTGGCAATAAGGAGTTCATGATCTGAACCACAGTCGGCTCCTGGTCTTGTTTTTGCTGACTGTATAGAGCTTCTCCATGTTTGGTTGCAAAGAATAGAATCAATCTGATTTCGGTGTTGACCACCTGGCGATGTCCATGTGTAGAGTCTTCTCTTGTGTTGTTGGAAGAGAGTGTTAGCTATGACCAGTGTGTTCTCTTGGTCAAACTCTATTAGCCTTTGCCCTGCTTCATTCTGTACTCCAAGGCCGAATTTGCCTGTTACTCCAGGTGTTTCTTGACTTCCTACTTTTGCATTCCAGTCCCCTATAATGAAAAGGAAAAAGGCATCTTTTTTGCGTGTTAGTTCTAGAAGGTCTTGTAGATCTTCATAGAACCGTTCAGCTTCAGCTTCTTCAGCATTGCTTGTCCTTGTTCTATTAACGAGTGCTAAATAAACAACACCAAACTATTTCCAATTAAACAAGTGAACTCTGCGTGTCTTTTCACATGAAGATAACTTTTTGGAAAAGGAGACAGACATCTTAGATTCTGTTTGGTTTAGACACTTCCTCTGTTTAACTACAATGCATTAGAGATTTTTAAAATTCAAATATAAGTGACATATAATATTACATTTCAGGTGTATGACATAATGACTTGATATTTGTATATATTGTGAGTGATGCAGTATGGATTTATCCTGGGAACAAAGAACTGATCTGACACCTCCTCAACATGGATCAGCATTTCAGCAACTTTGGCCAACTGTTATTGATACATGCTTGGTTTGGTCTGTCTCTCTTTGTAAGCAAATAATCTTTTTTTTTCTTTATTAGAAAGAGTCCTTTAATGAGAGAGAATATCAAGAGAGCAGTAACACAGAGCACTTTGAATCAATTTATTCTTTCAACAAATATTTACTGGGCGTTTGCTATGTGCTCGACACATCTCGGGGCAGAGGAAGCAAAAACGGATAAATAAATTAGGGTTAAGTTAGCAGGGTTGACCATAGAGGGCTCTCTGTGCTTCCTTCAGAATTTACCTTGAGAGGTCTAACTTCTCACCATCACTACCCCAAAAGAGTTTTTTGAACAACCTCTCAGAGGACTTGCTATGAGAGGAGTTCTGGCACCGTGCTTTTCTCTATTGTATCACATTTCCCTTGATGCTTTAGTCTTCCTTCTAGGTTGGCATGTTGGGAAGTAACCCTTAAGACCCTTAGTCTGTAAACTAAGGGTCTAAGAGTCTGTACACTCTTTTGGGGAAGATTTTGGATTCCTGTATTCAGGTTGCTGAATGGTTTTAACTTAAGAGCAAGGCATAATGAGTTTTGCAGTTTAGAAATTCTCTGTTATCAGAGTGAAGGATGGAAGTCTTTGACCCTCTTCTTTGCCTTCCTTCCTTTCTTCACCCTCTTCCTGTTGTACTTTTTTCTCTACCCTGTCTTCGGGACTGCTCTCATCTAGGTTCCTGCTGGTTCCCATGTTGCCAAATCTGATTGCAGCTTCTTTGCCTTCATCTCATTTAATCCATGCCACTACATGCTACATAATTAATAAATTCCTTCTTCTTTTTAAAAAAGTATTTAAATTATTTTTTATTGAAGTATAGTTGCTTTGCAGTGGTATGTTAGTTTCTACTGTACAGCAGAGTGAATCAGCTGTACGTATACATATATCTCCTCTTTTTTTGGATTTCCTTCCCATTTAGGTCATCAGAGAGCGCTGAGTAGAGTTCTCTGAGCTATATAGTAGGTTCTCATTAGTTATCTACTTTATATGTAGTATCCACAGTGTATATACCAATTCCTTTTTCTTAAAACACTTTTTCTCTTCACTAATGTGACCACTATATTCTCTTGGTTTTTTAAAAAACAACTCATTGGCCATTTTTCCTTAGTCTTTTTTACCAGCTCTTCATCCTTTTCTTGACCTCTCCATTTCAGGGGTATCCTAGGGTTCAATGTTCAGTTTCCTCTCTGGCTTACCTTTGCTGCTATTATCTGTCTCAAGTCTTTATCATTTGTTTTTTTTTGTTTGTTTGTTTGTTTTGTTTGTTTTAACACTTAGTATTATGTGCTAGATAATGTGGTTTTCTTGAATACACTCTTTCTGAATCTGTATATATATATGTTTGTACGTATATTATTTACTAAATTTGGGAGGTTTTGGCCATCTTTGTCTATTATTTTTTCTGGCCCAATTTTTTTCTCTTCTCTTTCTGGGCTTCCCAGGTGGCTCAGTGAGTGAAGAGCCTGCCTGCAATGCAGGAGACGCTGGAGATATGGGTTCGATTCCTGGGTTGGGAAGATCCTCTGGAGGAGGGCATAGCAGCCCACTCCAGTATGCTTGCCTGGAGACTCCCATGGACAGAGGAGCCTAGTGGGCTACAGTCCAGAGTTCTCAAAGAGTCGGACACAATTGAAGCGACTAAGCATAGCACTCCTTCTGGGACTCTATCGTTACCTTTATGATAGACCTTTTTATTTATTTATTTATTTATTTTAGTTTAATTAATTTATTTTTATTTATTCTGACCCCAGGGGGGTCAGAAAGATGTCCTGGAGGAAGAAATAGCAATCCACACCAGCATTTTTGCCTGGAGAACTCCACGGACAGAGGAGCCTGGCAGACCACAGTCCCGTAGGGTTGCCAAGAGTTGGACATGACTGAGCAACTGAACACACAGTCACATCAAACTACGATAGACCTTTGGAAATTTCCCACAAGTCCTTGACCTGTTTTAACTTATTGCAAAAACTGTTTTCCTTGTTCTCCAGATTATGACATGCATATAGTCATAATCTAGAAGATAGATGATGACATTTATCTTCAAATTCACCGAATCTTCTTTGTCTGTCTGTCCCTACCATGAACTTCACGAAGTTAGAGTCCATGTCTGTCTTGTTCACTGCAGTGTTCCCACTGTCTGGAACACGGTCTAGCAGTGCTAAATAAAGCGCTGTTGAGTGAGTGGAGACAAGAAGGTAATGTCTGTGGTCTAGTGAGACAAGGAGAAGCTGAACTAGGGCACTGGAAGTCAGAAGAAAGAGAAGATAGACCCAGAGAGGTGTCTTATCATCAATATTATCAGATCAGTTTGAAATCCAATTCAAGTAAATTATTCTAAGGCAGAGAGGGAATGACTTAGCTTTAAATAGACTTATTGACTCTAATGTGGTGGCTTCTTTGGGGCTCCTAAGGTCACTCATTCATTAATGAAAGTCCAGTGCTCAGCTCTGATGTACAGATGACAGCATTTGCTTCTTTCTAAGCATTAAAGGATTTCAAAATTTTAGTTCATCCATCCAGTAAACCAATCATCTAGCCAATAAATTATTCCCCCTGCTGAGAATCTACCATGAATTTGAACCTGGGCCAGATTAGGGTGATACAGAGGTGATTATGTACATACCTTATGTTAAGACAGGTGGAGTCAAAGAGTCAAAGCAATCAGTGCCATCCAGCATGATGAAGTGCTCTAAACAGGGTGTGTGCCAGGGGCTCTCACTTTGAGAATGAGTGTAAAGGGTTCAGGGAGCGTTTGAAAGGAGATACTTCATTTTTTGAAGGACAAGTAAAACTCCTCGGACACCAAGGGGAAGGCTTGTGTGCAGATCCATGCAGAGAAACCATAATCTGTCCCTACAAAGAGGTCCATAATCTGTGGGAAAATTCCAGCATCTGGTGGTGGAATGTGGCAGTCTTGAGTCACACAGATTTATCCTGACCCTCTCAACTTGAAGAAACCAAGAACATGAAACAGGAATCGGAATACAAGATGCCAACAAAAGTTGCAATAATAGTGGCACTTATTACCACCCTTAGTATAGTGGGGGCTGGGCAGAGATGAGCTCAGGAGGTTCTCTTGTACTTTTTACATCACTTGCCCAGCTGGGAGGCTGTAAGGGGAGAGAGGCTTTCATTTTTCAGTCTTGCTTCTCTCGTTTTCTTCAGTACAATATTCACAGTGATGCCATTTAAGGACTTCTTTATCTCCTGCATCTGAGGTGGTCAAGGAGGTGAGAGGGGCACAGGGAGTCTGATTTCTGTTGGTTAGGTTGACGGTAAATGCTGCAGGGCTGGCGGAGCTTGACCATAAGTAGTTATGAAAGTAAGGGACTGTGATCATTTTGCACTTGAGGGAAAGGGGGTCTAATGAGGGAAATTCACTAAGCTGAAATTACAGATATGAATAATAGCTTTAATAGGACAGTAATACTTGAGTATCCAAACTCCTACTTAGGAACTCTTCCCCAGAATACAGTGGGGAAGGGAGAGAGAGAGAGAGAAAGAAGGGAAGAGAGAAGAGGAGAGCAGGAAATCCTTTGCGAATATTCATATCTTGACCAAATTTGCGACGTATTTACCTTGTCTTGTGTACTTAGCTTCTCTACTTTGTAATAGAGAATTGCTAGTTCGCATTTCTTTCAGGAAAAATACTGTGATATTTTTCCTTTGGAAGGTAGATAGATAGGTAGCTTCTGTATTGAGAGAGACAGAAATTCACATTGTTGTGAATGTGAATGAGAAACTGTTCCTGGTAGGCTCTGCCTTTCCTAATTGCACATGTTAACACTATTTTCTGAAAATAAGAACAAATAAGAACCAGAAAGAGAAATCGTTGGTAAAACTATTTAATCCAAGTGAATGGTCAGCTTGGTTATTGGACTTGTATATTAGAAATACATTTTCATTATTATTGTCTGAGGTACGTTGTCTCCAGGTAACAGTGAAGAAAAAGTTTGGAAGGTCAGAATCACAGTTTTATAATTCTGTAACTTCATAAAGTTCCATATAAAAGAACTTTAAGCTTAATTATATTGGAACAGTGTGTGCTCTATTTTAATCCTGAACTGAGATAACAAAGTCATTGGGAAGATTATTTCTGTCTTAACTCAGGAGAAGAAGAAAAAAATATAAGCGCATTAAAACAATTTAGGGTCTTTGAATGAAAGCAATAAAGAAGTTATACTATTACAAGATGATTTTTGTGTTATTTCAAGTTAATGTGGAGTGACTTGAGAGAGTAAATGCAAAATACTTTGAACTGGAGGAAAGCTATTTAACAGCAAGGCAATTGGAGAAGCAAGAGTGAGTTTAAGTGTTTTTTCCTTTTGACAAAGCACTACTGTTGTAACACTTGGATAAAAAAGGAACTTGAGAGCTATTATTATATTTTAACAAATTAAAAATAATTTGTTTTCTTGTTGCAAAAGTATTATGTCACATGTTCTTTAATATACTGAAATTAGTAAGCAAATATGTATATATTAGTATATTAAAGTTTGTATAAAAATATTAAGCAAAAATTGAAAATGTAATTTTAATAGTCAGATATAATCATTTGCAGTATCTTTTATATATTTTTATTGTGTGCATATGTGTTTCTCAAAAACAATTTATAATTTGTAATTAAATTTTATTATAAATTATAATTACGAAGCAAATTATAATTTTTCTTTGCATGAGTCATATATCAGGGGTGTCTTTCCATATCAGTAGATGTGTATCTTCAGTCCAGTGGTCTCAACCATTTTTTTTTTAACTCCAGTGCAACTGAGGGATTAAACTCAGTTTTAATAGTGGTATTCTATGTCAACTCTTTTTTTAAAGGGTGAGGAGATGGGGCAGAGAAGAGGGAAGAAAAATGGCTTTATGTCAAAAAGCTCCGTGTGGCAAAAACCTATCTGCAACATCACTTTTAATGATTATATAAATTATAAAGTTTTAGAATCAAGTTCCCAGTTGTTGGTCATTTAAGTTGTTTCTAAGTTTTAATCATAATGTGTAATATTGTGATTAACACTCCTTCCCACCTCCTTCTAATTACTTACTTACAATGAATTTCTAGATGTAGAATTATTCTAGCAAAGAGCCTTTCCTGTACTACTGCTGCTGCTAAGTCACTTCAGTCATGTCTGACTCTGTGACACCCCATAGACGGCAGCCCACCAGGCTCCCCCATCCGAGGGATTCTCCAGGCAAGAACACTAGAGTGGGTTGCCATTTCCTTCTCCAAGGCATGAAAGTGAAAAGTGAAAGGGAGTCGCTCAGTCGTGTCCGACTCTTCACGACCCCATGGACTGCAGCCTACCAGACTCCTCCGTCCATGGGATTCTCCAGGCAGGAGTACCGGAGTGGGGTGCCATTGCCTTCTCCTCCTAATACACTGATTTTAGGTCATTGCCAAATTGTTCCCAGAAGTATCATACCAGTTGATACTGTAGCTATATTTTATGAGATTGTCCATATTCTACCATTTAGGCTAAGATCATTTAAAGAAAATCGACACCAATTTGAGGCAGAAAAACATTATTATTGTTTCATTTCCATTTTAAAACAATAATGATGACAAACATTATTGTAATTTTATAGATTATTTAAATTTCTTTTTTATATGTGTTTCTTATAATACATATTTATCTCAGTGAATTATAAAAATTAAGACAATACTCCAGTTTTGTGTCATTAACATCTTACAATTTCTTGGTCATATATTGTTTACTTTTAATTTTATATGGGGTACTGACATGTAACAATTCTTACAAAGCCAAATTTCTTAATGCTTTTCTTTATTTTTTATGTTCTTCAAGAAGGCTTTATCATTTTTTGGATGTAGTTCTTATTATGCTTATTTCTAGATATATTGCATTTACTGTTGCTATTAGAAGACCCCCATCTTCCATTGGAGTAGGAAATGACAACCCACTCCAGTATTCTTGCCTGGAGAACTCCATGGGCAAAGGAGACTGGCGGATTACAGTCCATGGGATCATAAAGAGTTGGACACAACTGAGCAACTAACACACCTTCCATATTATATTGTCCTGATTATAGTTATATATAGGACATCTAAAATACTATATATATATATTTTTTTTTTTTCAGAGTTCTTGTTGGTCTTCTTTTGAGTTTTCCTGGTATTCAATCATAGCATTTGCAGATCGACCCAGGAAAGTTTTCTTCTGTTTTGTCTGATTCTTCTTGTTTCATTAGATCTGCTCTTTCATTAGGAGCTACTATTATGTTAAAGTATAGTGATCCCTCAGTGTCCAGAGGGGATTGGTTTCCAGAGTGCCTGTGGATACCAAAATCCAACAGATGCTCAAGTCCCTGATATAAAACGGCATAGTATAATGAATACAGAGAATCCTCCATATCTGTGAGATTCAACTAAAGGATGTGAAACCTGAGGATATGGAGGGTTGACTATACTTTCTTTGCATTCTGTAGAGCTCTTAAGTTGGTCTTCAACATTAATCTCTTTATTAATTAGGGTTCACTGCAGATATAGAACCAATAGGATGTATGTATAGATAGAAAGAGGTTGATTAGAAGAAGTTGGTTCAGATGATTATGGAGGCTGACAAGCCCCCAGACCTGCAGTTGCCGTGCCAGTGACCCTAGAGTGTCAGTGTTATGGTTCTAATACAAATGCTGACAGCCTGGAGACCCAAGAAGGGCAATTTGGGTTCAAAGGTATAAAAGAACCAATGTCCTAGCTGAAGAAAGTCAGACAGACTTACTCTTACTGACGAGAGTCAGTTTTAGGCTGTTATGAAAACTGGAGCCTTTACTCTGAAGCTGTTGCTTTTCTGAGATTCCTCTGTCAGCTCCCAGTAGGAGCCTTAAGTGAGGCGAGCTTAGACTTGCATTTAAGACTTGGGCTTAACCTGGGGCTTTTCAATGTCACTCTGTATGTTTCCAGCTGACAGTTTTGGCTTAGGAGCTTGAGTGTTTGCAGTCTCCCTTCATTTCTTCCAGTTTCCTGAGAATCTTCTTCAGCTTTTTGTAGACATAGAATTTTTAGTATAAACAGTTTCATCCAAAGGATGTCCAAGTATATCCATGGTTATTGTGAAAGGCGAGGATTCAGTGATGGAGGGTAAAGGAGAAAATAAAATCTGACTTTCAGTTTGCCATTAAGGTTGGTGTTTTTCAGCTCCTCTGTCCCCATGGACCCTCTCACACATTATTTGACTTAGCATTGGTGCTACTCCCCATTCTGGAGGAGTCCTTATAGAAGAAATTCTGGGTTGGATCAGAATCAGCCATATCACCATAGTATCACAAAGAATATAGGGCAACTGCAAAATTCTTTATGACCTCAAGGTATGAGTACTGTCATGTTTTATTTTTATTTTTTTAAATGAAATAAAACCTGGCTTTAAGCCCTGCTAACTATGGTTGGGGAAGAATCTAATGTCTCTTTTTATTGGGGCTCTCTTTTCTACTGAATCATGCGAGGACCTCAGCAGTTATATGTGCCTTCTGAAATGGAGGAAGGACCTGTCCTTCAGTCCACAGTAGTCACCAGTATTAGTATCCTCCTATCTGCTCCTACATGCTCCAGCTGACACCTGGTTCTTCATGTATGTCAGGCTCTGTTTCTAGGCTTGCATGGGAGGATTCTCCCAGGATCCCTTCCCATTGACCATGTGATGCTGTGCAACTCCCCACTTCCTTCTCCATATCCCTCACTTCCCCAAACACATTCACATGACTTCCTGGGCTCTGGGAATCCAACCCTTAGGGAAAGGACAAGTCTGTCTTTCTCTTGTTGCCCCAGTGTCCATCCTGTCCTCCCCTGGTCAGTCTTTCCTAAATTACTGTCTTGTTAACTTTTCCCTAAGGGTAACAGAACCCAGCCTTTCAAGCCACAGAATCCAGCTTCCTCTTGAGTGGAGAATGGAAGAATAGCTTTTGTTCTTTCAGCTAATGAGTTCACAACTTCTTGCCCCCCAAATTCAAAGCATGCTGCTGCTGCTAAGTCACTTCAGTCGTGTCCGACCCTGTGTGACCCCATAGACAGCAGCCCACCAGGCTCCCCCGTCCCTGGGATTCTCCAGGCAAGAACACTGGAGTGGGTTGCCATTTCCTTCTCCAATGCATGAAAGTGAAAAGTGAAAGGGAAGTCGCTCAGTGGTGTCCACTCTTCGAGACCCCATGGAGTGCAGCCCACCAGGCTCCTCCGTCCATGGGATTCTCCAGACAAGGGTACTGGAGTGGGGTGCCATCGCCTTCTGGTACCAATTTAATTTTTCAATAACTCAGACTATTCTAGAATTTCTTTGCTCATTTAGGGGAGAAAAGGGGAGCAGTACATTTTGAACTTTCCTGGCCACAACCTATGACAAGAAATAGACCTAGCCAGTCTGATCAGGCGAATAACAGAGAATACAGATGACCAATATCAGCAGTGAAGGAGGGGGCATCACTAAAGATCCTGGTACAAATACATGTATTTGTGCCATGTGTGTTCTCACTTGTGTGGTGAACTGACCAACTATTATAATAAATTTCAAATACTTAAGATACAAAGAGGTGAAGAAGTACTATGCTGGAGTTAGAAGTTTTATGTTGCTTTTATAAATCTGATAATAATTTTTAGCAAGTCTCTCAAATGGCACTAGTAGTAAAGAATTGGCAGGAGATGTGGGAGACCTGGGTTTGATCCTATGTCTGGAAGATCCCCTGGAGGAGGGCATGGCAACCCACTCCAGTTGTCTTGCCTGGAGAATCCCTTGGACAGAGGAGCCTGGTGGGCTATAGAGTTCACAGGGTTGCAAAGAGTGGGACACATGGAAGTGACTTAGCACACACAACTGTTATGGGCCTCAGTTGTATTACTATGTATAAAAGAACATAATATACCTGTACCCTTAGACTCTGAGACCCAAGAGGAATCATGTACATGAAATCATCATACAAACTATGAAATTCCACGTACATGGGAGATGGGTTTCTTATAGTTATTATTGTTAGCAGAGTTTGGTCAGGTAACTCTTGGTCAAATAGTTTGGAAAGCCTAGCCAGATAAACAGCTTGAGATCATTATTTTTCTCTTAACCTTTAAAACAAAATCTCTCTGAAGGGTTGGATAGAAAGAAAAGTTGAGCATGTCGAGGAAATGAGAAATTTCAAGGCTGTTTTCCCTCTGATGCATACCAAGTAAGGATTTTGATTTCTACATTTTACATCTGTCTTCTCCCAGGAGCAGAGAAGTAGAGGTTTTCACTTGCACTGCTGAGTAATAACTTGCAAATAAGAATACCCTTTCCCATATGGTCCAGGAAGTCAAGTGAGATGAGCAGTGCCAGCACTCCATTTTAACGTTTAGTTTATTGCTGTGAAGTGGGCTGTAGGGTGCTGTTTATAAACTTGTCCAGAGATGTGACTGAAGCTCTGGGAAGAACTCTGTAGCTATAAGGGGTGCAAGTTTTGTAATTCTGTAGTTTTATAGTCTAGAACAATAGCCAAAGAGGACCCACATCACCTAACAGGGACTGTGGACTGAAAGGGCTGTCAGATCCACCTCTCTTGTTCTGGCTTCCTCTCAATCTCCAGCTCACTGCTCCTTCAACTCCCAGCTTTCCAAGGTTACTGCACCTTGTATGTTTCCAACAGCTTATCATCCCTCTCACCCCAGGTGGTGGAATCAGGAGAAAGAAGTACAGGTGGCAGGAAAATTCTGGCACCTTCTCTTTTGCTGTTTTACATATGTATGTGCCCATTATGAGCAGCCCCCTGCCATTTGGGGAAGTCATTAAGGTGTTTACTTGGAATAAATCTGACAAACCCCTGCCTGCTTCTTCGTTATTATGATGCATCAGCTTTAATCAGAAGCAGCAAGGACACGATCCTCCCATCCCCTGAGAATAGCAGGTGTATTATCTTCTGGGGTCTGCTGAGCACGTTAGGAGTGTCCTTTGGTAATGAGATGGGTACAGCTTTGAGTTGGGAAGAGGAAAAGTATGCCAAAATCCCCTACAAACCGAGTATCATAGGGGCACCCCATAGCAGACATAGATGCTGGGATAAAAAGGAGATGCATTGACTGAGCTGATGCCTCTAAAACATCCCCTGAAGTTTCAAAGCACCCTGTAGTTCCGGCCCAGGAAAATGTCACATTTAAGGACAAAACTCTCTTGACTTACACTTCTGTAATGTTTTAGGGATTTTAAAGACTTGGTCTAAGGAGAAAAAACCCTCATTCTCTCTCTTTTTATTTATTTTTAATTGAAGTATATATTTAATTTACAATATTAGTTTCAGGTGTACAATGAGAGTGATTCAATATTTTTCAGATTATTCTCTATTTCATTCTGTCTTTTTCTAGCCTCAGTCTCCTGAAACTTTCTTACACTTTTACTTGAGCAGCCTCTTTTCCCCATGCCAGTTGGTCCCCGCCGTCTTGGTCCCCCAGTCACGTGCAGCTTTTGATGATGGACTTTTAAGTCACATTTCTTTCCATTGTGCAAAGCATTCTAGGGTGTAGTTCTTTCTTCTGATGCTTGTTGTCTTCTGAATCTGCCTGTGCAGGTTTCATCCTTTTTCTCCTCAGAGAGGTAGGGACAAGGAAGAAGATAAGAAAGCAAAAAATTGTGGAAATTTGGTAAAATATTTTGTGTTTATTATTGTGTCTTACAAAGATTAAGTTATCACACTGGTTGACGTAATATTTGGCAGATTGCCTAGACTCATTGGCATATTTTTCCTCAATAGGACTATTAAGCTTCACAGAGTTTAGAGATGGGGAGACTTACAGTGAACCAACTTTGCAAATTGTGGTTATGATTTTTCTTTGAAATTATATTGCAGAGGCAACTACTGGCCAATCACACTGCTGAATATAGATGCCAAAAATTCTAGGAACATTATCAAATTCTAGTAGTATCATGACCAAGTAAAGTGTAGGCCAGAAATGCAAGGATAGTTCAGTACTAGAAATTCATTACATTATTAGATAAATTGACTTTAGAAGGTAATATCCATTTTTTCCTTTTTCTTATTATTTTTAAAAATTATGATAAGAACACATGAGGCCTACCTTCTTAACATATTTTTAAGTGTAACATTGGCTATATGCATTTCTAAGTTCAAGCTTATAAATAAGTAGAAGAGAGGATAATTATTCTTAGAACACAGTAGTAATGGAGGAAGATTTCCACTATTAGAAATATGGATATAAAGCTATAATGATTAAAATGCTTGTGTAGAGATTCAAGTGTAGACAAAAATGAAGAAAACAGAGTACAAAGTCCAGAAATGAGCCCAAGTATATATGAATTTTACCTGTAATAAAGAAGGTTTTTTAATTAGTTGGTAAAAGATGGCTGAGTCAATGAAATATGTTGGAATTGTAAAACATTTATAAAGTGAAAGTGAAAGTCTCTCAGTTGTGTCCTACTCTTTGTGATCCCATGGACTGTATAGTCCATGGAATTCTCCAGGCCAGAGTACTGGAGTGAGTAGCCTTTCCCTTCTCCAAGGGATCTTCCCAACCCAGGGATTGAACCCAGGTCTCCTGCATTGCAGGTGGATTCTTTACCAGCTGAGCCACAAGGGATAAGGGTATGTCATTTATACATAAGCTTTAGAAGGAAAGAATGTGAAAAGAGGAAGAGGAGGAAAAGGAGGAAGAAGCATGAGGAGGAGGAGAGAGCAGAAGAGGACAATTAAAATAAGCTAAGGAAGTGGAAGAAGGCATAGAAAACACTATTTTGGAGTGAGGAAGGCTGAGTAGGGGGGCTCTCCAGCAGTCTAGGGTGAGAACCTGAAATTGTGGGAGAATCCATGAGAGGCCTCATAGCCACCTTAAGGGACACACATTCTTTTTAAAACAGAGATTCACCTATTATCCCCAGGATATTTAGAAGGTTTTTGTTTTTGATAACTCATCTTTTGGGAACAGAGACCACGTTTTCATGATTGAAGGATAATATTTTAGCCATGAATGAGTTCAAGCAGTGTTGGAAGAAGTTACCAAGATGAGGTTTGGAGAACATCAAGGAAAACCAGCTTTATTCATTTTTCATCAGTATTTTCTTGTAACATCAGATCAGATCAGTTGCTCAGTCATGTCTGACTCTTTGCGACCCCATGAATCGCAGCACGCCAGGCCTCCCTGTCCATCACCAACTCCTGGAGTTCACCCAGACTCACGTCCATCGAGTCAGTGATGCCATCCAGCCATCTCATCCTCTGTCGTCCCCTTCTCCTCCTGCCCCCAATCCCTCCCAGCATCAGAGTCTTTTCCAATGAGTCAACTCTTCGCATGAGGTGGCCAAAGTACTGGAGTTTCAGCTTTAGCATCATTCCTTCCAAAGAAATCCCAGGGCTGATCTCCTTTAGAATGGACTGGTTGGATCTCCTTGCAGTCCAAGGAACTCAAAAGAGTCTTCTCCAACACCACAGTTCAAAAGCATCAATTCTTTGGCACTCAGCCTTCTTCACAGTCCAACTCTCACATCCATACATGACCACAGGAAAAACCATAGCCTTGACTAGATGGACCTTTGTTGGCAAAGTAATGTCTCTGCTTTTGAATATGGTATCTAGATTGGTCATAACCTTCCTTCCAAGGAGTCAGCGTCTTTTAATTTCATGACTGCAGTCACCATCTGTAGTGATTTTGGAGCCCAGAAAAATAAAGTCTGACATTGTTTCCACTGTTTCCCCATCTATTTCCCATGAAGTGGTGGGATCAGATGCAATAATCTTCGTTTTCTGAATGTTGAGCTTTAAGCCAACTTTTTCACTCTCCACTTTCACTTTCATCAAGAGGCTTTTGAGTTCCTCTTCACTTTCTGCCATAAGGGTGGTGTCATCTGCATATCTGAGGTTATTGATATTTCCCCCGGCAATCTTGATTCCAGTTTGTGTTTCTTCCAGTGCAGCGTTTCTCATGATGTACTCTGCATATAAGTTAAATAAACAGGGTGACAATATACAGCCTTGACGAACTCCTTTTCCTATTTGGAACCAGTCTCTTGTTCCATGTCCAGTTCTAACTGTTGCTTCCTGACCTGCATACAGATTTCTCAAGAGGCAGATCAGGTGGTCTGGTATTCCCATCTCTTTCAGAATTTTCCACAGTTTATTGTGATCCATGCAGTCAAAGGCTTTGGCATAGTCAATAAAGCAGAAATAGATGCTTTTCTGGAACTCTCTTGCTTTTTCCGTGATCCAGCGGATGTTGGCAATTTGATCTCTGGTTCCTCTCCCTTTTCTAAAACCAGCTTGAACATCAGGAAGTTCACAGTTCACATATTGCTGAAGCCTGGCTTGGAGAATTTTGAGCATTACTTTACTAGCGTGTGAGATGAGTGCAATTGTGCGGTAGTTTGAGCATTCTTGGCATTGCTTTTCTTTGGGATTGGAATGAAAACTGACCTTTTCCAGTCCTGTGGCCACTGCTGAGTTTTCCAAATTTGCTGACATAGGCAGATAATTCATAGGGGTTAATTACTGAGTCTTGTTCTGTCTACCTTTCTGCCCCTGTGCCATTCATATGCTGACCCATAAGGGTGAGATCCCAGCCTTTAAAGAGTGGTAGTACACATCCCTCATTTTGAGCTGTTCTCGTTCTCATCCTGTCTGCTTAGCTCTGACCCTCCCCCTGCGATTCTGATTGCTGCCTGATTGTGATCTAAAGGTCTCCTGGCCTGAATCTTAGTTTCCCAAACTGATTTTGATTTGGTGAGCTGTGGCTCCTACTACTTCTGTGGCTGCATAAGAACCCATCTCCTGACTGTGGTTCTACAATCTCAGGGTGTGACTCAGCTCACCTTGCCTGCTACCTCGCTCCACCTCTAATCCCTGTACTACTTCCCGTGACGAGAGAGTGGTTCCAACAAGTTAAGAGATAACCGACACCCCACACTCATATATTTTTGTGTCTTTAAAATGCTGTGAATGGGGTAATCGTTACAAGATTTCAGGATCTGTAATCACATGTACCATCTTTGGTGTCTCAGAAACATCTTATTGTCATGTCACACCTGCCTCTCTGCTCCAAGCTTGAAAATAGACTCGGAACTCAGTTCAGTTCAGTTCAGTTCAGTCGCTCAGTTGTGTCCAACTCTTTGCGACCCTATGAACCACAGCACGCCAGGCCTCCCTGTCCATTACCAGCTCCTGGAGTCTACCCAAACCCATGCCCATCGAGTTGGTGATGCCATCCAACCATCTCATCCTGTCATCCCCTTCTCCTCCTGCCCTCAATCTTTCTCCATCATGACTCGGAACTGGTCATATGTAATTTTGAACTTTCTGATTATATTGGCTTACATTTTCCCAGACTTCTAAGAGATTTTGTCCTTTTGAGCCTCATCTGGAGAGTGCTCTGGAGCTATGGGACAGAGAAGGATCAAACTGCTCATTCTCGGAAGCCTGGTTTTGCCATCTGGTTGCAAACCCTTTGTCTTGCTGTAGTGTATGTGAAAGGCCCTGCTCTGAGTTTAATTTGTGTCAGCTCACTGCTTCCCTCTGCATCTCCCAATAGCACCCTCCAGCTTTGTTCACTTAATGAGAGGATGTTCAACGTGAGATGTTTTACTACTGGCAATGTGCAGCTATGCTTGAAGGTGCTCTGGAGTTTTTGAGATTTCTCTGGGGAGCTTAAGGAGGTTTTTTTTTTTTTTTTTTTAGTTTCCTCTCAGGCAGTTAAAGTTGTCTTCTAATATGCTAAGTTGTTACTTTCCCCACCTGTTTCTGAGGTTTTAAATGCAATCGTTTGGAAAATACCACCCATCTATGAGGCTTAATCAGATGGCAGGCCCTGAAAGGCTGCCAGGTGGCAGCGGCACCATCTTGAGGGCCAGTAATTCACCAGCATCATCATTACGCTGTGTATGGAGTAAGGTTGGTATTTCACTTTAAGTTAGGCAGAGAAGGCAATGGCACCCCACTCCAGTACTCTTGCCTGGAAAATCCCAAGGACGAGCCTGGTAGGCTACTGTCTCTGGGGTCACACAGAGTCGGACACGACTGAAGTGACTTAGCATAGCATAGCGTAGGCAGAGAGAGAGGGAAGGAGTGGGGAGGGAAGGGGTAATGACAGAAAGGATCAGGGAAGTGGGACCTGGTGAGACACATGTGTAGCTATAGCCTTCTTTTGGTCATTCAAAGGAAAGATACACTCTTCCTTAATTATCATGTTTCTTTTTTCATGAGCAGCATAAGAACTATATAATGAAAAATAATGCTGAATTATGTATCTTACTTACCTGCCTCTTGAGAAACCTGTATGCAGGTCAGGAAGCAACAGTTAGAACTAGACATGGGGCAACAGACTGGTTCCAAATAGGAAAAGGAGTACGTCAAGGAGGTATATTGTCACCCTGCTTATTTAACTTATATGAAGAGTACATCATGAGAAACTCTGGGCTCGAGGAAGCACAAGCTGGAATCAAGATTGCTGTGAGAAATATCAATAACCTCAGATATGCAGATGACACCACCCTTATGGCAGAAAGTGAAGAAGAACTAAAGAGCCTCTTGATGAAAGTGAAAGAGGAGAGTGAAAACATTGACTTAAAGCTCAACATTCAGAAAACGAAGATCATGGCATCCAGTCCCATCACTTCATGACAAATACTTGGGGAAACAGTGGAAACAGTGAGAGACTTTATTTTGGGGGGCTCCAAAATCACTGAAGATGGTGATTGCAGCCATGAAATTAAAAGATGCTTACTCATTTGTAGAAAAGTTATGACCAACCTAGACAGCATATTAAAAAGCAGAGACATTACTTTGCCAACAAAGATCCATCTAGTCAAGGCTATGGTTTTTCCAGTAGTCATGTATGGATGTGAGAGTTGGACTATAAAGAAAGCTGAGCACTGAAGAATTGATGCTTTTGAACTGTGGTGTTGGAGAAGACTCTTGAGAGTCCCTTGGACTGGAAGGAGGTCCAACCAGTCCATCCTAAAGGAGATCAGTCCTGGGTGTTCATTGGAAGGACTGATGTTGAAGCTGAAACTCCAGTACTTTGGCCACCTGATGTGAAGAACTGACTCATTGGAAAAGACCCTGATGCTGGGGAAGATTGAGGGCAGGAGGAGAAGGGTCGACAGAGGATGAGATGGTTGGATGGCATCACTGACTCAATGGACATGAGTTTGAGTAAACTCCGGTAGTTGGTGATGGACAGGAAGGCCTGGCATGCTGTGGTTCATGGGGTCGCAAAGAGTCACACACGACTGAGCAACTGAACTGAACTGATGTATCTTACTATGTGTTAGGCACTGTTCTTGGGCTTCCCAGGTGGTGCTAGTGATAAAGAAACTGCCTGCTGATGTAGGAGACATGAGATGAGGGTTCAGTCCCTGGATCGGGCAGATTCCCTGGGGAAGGAAATGGCAGTCCACCCCAATATTCTTGTCTGGATAATTCCAGGGAAAGAGAAGCCTGTTAGGCTACAGTTTATGTGGTCGAAAGAGTCTGACGCAACTGAGCATAAACTTTTGATAATAGATGTTCTGAAGAAGGCTCACGAGCTTTGAAGACATACACCCCTGGCTCTATCACTTGTGTGTTGTAATGTGGGTGAGTGACTTTTTAAAGCCTCAGTCTCCTCATCTTTGGGGCTTCCCTGGAGACGCAGACGGCAAAGAATCTGCCTGTAATGTTGGAGACCTGGGTTCAGTCCCTGGGTCAGGAAGATCCCCTGGAGAAGGGAATGGCTACTCACTCCGGGATTCTTGCCTGGAGAATCCCACAGCCAGAGGAACCTGGTGGGTGACAGTCCATAGGGTCACAAAGAGTTGGACATGATTGATCGAGTAACATTTTCACTTACTTGCTGCTGCTGCTGCTGCTGCTAAGTCACTTCAGTTGTGTCCGACCCTGGGTGACCCCATAGACAGCAGCCCACCAGGCTCCCCCGTCCCTGGGATTCTCCAGGCAAGAACACTGGGGTGGGTTGCCATTTCCTTCTCCAGTGCATGAAAGTGAAAAGTGAAAGTGAAGTCGCTCAGTCGTGTCTGACCCTCAGCGACCCCATGGACTTCAGCCTACCAGGCTCCTCTGTCCATGGGATTTGCCAGGCAAGAGTACTGGAGTAGGGTGCCATTGCCTTCTCCCTTACACTTACTTATCCATAGCCTTACTCTGAAGGATAGTAAGAGAACCTACTGTAACACTGGCTGGTGGCAGGCTGTCATGTCAGTTTTGTTTCATGATCCTTCATTGATTCCTCTTGACCTGGGTGTGGCACACCTCATCTCAGACCCAAACGTGTTCTTATCTTGCACTTGTAAAATATACTTCCCTCACTTTATGCATGACCTAAACCTGTTACTGTCCTTCCATGTGATGGTCTAGTGATTCTGTTTGGCCATCCGTCCCTCTGTCCTGAAAGTCCTCACATCCGTCTTGAAAGTGAAGCCCTGCAGAAGGCAGTGGTCAGCTCTCTGCCACTCCCTCTCTGCCGGGCCAGGAGAGCTAAACAGATCATGCAAGTGCTGTGACTCAGTACTTCATGGAGCTCATGGGTGAGAATGCACACACACTTCCCCAGCCAGAACCCACCCTCTGTGGCCTCAAGAAAGCTAATTTGTGTCATAGATGACTGTATTGGGAGGAACATGTGTACCCTTGCTGGTAAATTTGCATGCCTGATATTCAGGTATGTTGGCATGTGCCAGGCGCTGTTCTAGGCACTGGGCATATAGCAGAGAATACAACAGACACAAGTCCCCGGTCATTTTTAGCTCACATTCTTTAGCCGGTAATAAATAAATAAAACGTAGGGTATGTCATGTGGAGAAGGGCTGTGGGGAAAAAAATGTCAAAAAATCAAAAACAGGGAAAGGAGTGGGTGGAGAGTGCTGGAGTCATGGGAGAGGATACAGCATCAGTCTTGGCTTCCCTGAGAAGGTGGCTTTGAGCAGAGACCTGAGCGAGGTGAGGGAGTGAGTCAGGCAGGCCTGTGGGAAGGAACTTCAGGCCAGGGGAAGGTCCAGGGCAGAGGGCTGGAGGAGGGAGTTGGTTGAGGAACTGCGAAGAGGATGGTATGTGGGCTGGAGCAGAGTGGGCAGGGTTGAGGTCGGGGAGATGAGAGGCCAGTGGGGGACTAGAGGGTCACAGAGGTCCCTTCCATCTCTAAAATTCGATTTTGTTCCTGAATTAAAACTCATCTCTGTTCCAGGTATATCTAAGTATGGACATTCAAGATCCAAGCACAGAATTGGTATATTTCATTTTGGGTTTATCAACAAACTTTACTAACTGAGTCGAGTTGTTTATTTCAACTTGAATACCTGGTATTTTAAAAAACATTAACAACTCCTTAAGAAACACATGTTTAAGCTATAACAATCTGAAGATGCCTCAGAGGACAGCCTTACTCTGTAGTGAAGAAAAGACAAATCACCTGTTGCCTCACCAAGCAGAGACAGCCATGGGGAAGACTTGCTGACTGGTAAATACCAAAATCGACCTGTGCCCTTCTAGGCTTCTTTATTGAGGGCAGTGGTTCTCAGCTGGGGACAGTTTTTCTACTCAGGTGCAGTTGGCACATGTCTCAACACATTTTAGGTTGTCACAACTTGGGAGTAGCTATTGGCACCTAGTGGGTAAAATCCAGGGATACTGTTAAAAGTTGTATAACACACAGGACAGCCCCACAACAAATTATCTGGTTCAAAACGTCAATAGATGCAAGGCTGAGAAACCCTCATTGAGACCTATTAGATGCGCTGTCTGTACTTTTATTAAAAAGCAAAAGTGGAATCAAGGGTATACACTATTTTGTGATCTTCCCCCTCGCATGGCAATAAACATCTATCCTTGTATATAAACCCATCCCTCTGTGATTATTAGAGTCTGGATAACGTCTTCTGAATTTTCAGCTATTCAGGTTGTCTCCAACTTTTTGCTTTTGATTTTTGCAATCATAAACAGCAGTATGAGGAGAATTCTTATACATAAATATTAATGCATTTTATTAAATTCTGCACCCCACTGACTCGCACTGTGCTTGGAGAAGGGTGGGAACTTGATAAATGTATCCCAAAGCTGAACTTCCATCTCCCTCAGTCCTCTGCTTCTACAGTATTCGTGGCCAGTTCCCTGTGTGTTTCTTTGGCCCAAGGGCCTTATTTTATGTAAAGTCCTGGAGTGAGGACCAGATGAATTAGAGTATGTGTGTGCCAAGGGGAAGGCTGAATTGAAGAGAAGGCACAAACATTGGAACAGAAGCATGTGATCGTCTGAATACTGCACTGGGTGACTCAGATTCCATTTAAAATCTCCAAGCTCTGGCACAGCCGGTGGGCCTGGCTCTGTGGGCCTGGACCAGGCCAAGAGAGGACCTGGGTTGATATTTGACAATGTGGGATACAGAAAAAAAAAAAGTGGCCAGATTTTATAAACTGTGATCATTTATGCTGTGCATCCAAATGCTTATTAGAGCAAGAAAGGAGCAAGTTGATATGGGTTTAGAGCCAAATGTTGATGTTTGTCATGGTACTGGGAACATAGTAAGTACTCAGTCAACCCTTAGAAAAGTATTGGAGCTGTATGTTTTGTATTTCTATAATTTTCTTCTGCATCATGGCCTGTGCAAACTCTTTGAGCTTTCACATTCTTCTGGATTGATCCTCTAATTTTCTCAATGCATATTTCTACTTATGCATTTTTTCCCCTTCTTTGCTCTACTCTGTGGAAGAATTCTTCAACATAGATGAGCTTTGATTGAATTTTAATTGTGTCCAGTTCGGGGAAATGGGTGGTATTATTCCTAATTTTTTCCCTTCTGTTTGCTCTTTATCCAGGACTCTGCTCAGTCAAATATTTGATATTCTGCATTGTCTTCTCATTTAAAAAGCTTTTCTAGGAGTTTCCATGTATTTGTCCTTTATTTTACTTTGTATTAGATTTTGCCAACCTTATCTTCTATCCTTTGTGTTGAATCTGATTTGTCTAATGTATTTAAAATATTTTATAGCTTTCTTGTTTCCCTTTCTTTTTATTTGAGTAGCATCCTCTTCTTGTATCTTGTCTGCAATATTTCTTCATAACTCTGCAGATATTAGTTATTATTTATCTTCAGAAGTTTCTTCTCTTTCCTGCATCATATTGCAACTTCTTTACTGTAGCTTTCTTTTGTTTTGATTCATGTCATGTTGAAGGATTTTCTTAAATATATGACAATCTTTGTCTATCCGTTCATATTTAAGAGCACTAAAAGCCGATATAGCAAGCCCTCTCTATGGGATTAGGCTTGTCAACTATTAGGCTTTACTGTAGGGTAACTGGGCAGGTTTCTAGCTGATTGTCTTTTTTTTTGGAATCACATCTTAGTACCTAGTGGTATTTTCTCTGAAGCTCTTCTATTCTCAGGTATTTTCCAGTCTCCCAACTGGGCAGGAGTATGTGGGAGATGTCTGTCTGGCTGCCAGCATCCTGTGATAAGAAGAAGGCTAAGGCCTATATCCTCAGCTTCAACCTCATCCCTGAACTTGACCTCACTAGTCTCAGATATTCTCAGGGTTCTGCAGGGTGAATCAGCTCACTTTGCTTTTAGAGGGATATAAGCACTTTGCGGTGTTCTCTGCACTGGTAGCATAGCCAGACTTTGTCTGTAGCCCTTCCCTTTTGGCTTCCAATGATCTTCCAACTCTCTGTCACTCTCTGGTCCCTCCTCCACATTCTTTGTGTCCAGTATTTACTCTAGCGGGGCATGGAGAGGGGAGAGGGGAGATTATAAAACCCTGAACTTGGTTGATTTTATTTAAGCAGCATCCCCTAGACCTGTGCTTTTAGCCTAATCAACTCTGTTACTTGGAAATGGCTGCTGAGTCTAGCTGGCCTGGGCAGAAACTTCCTTCTTTCTTTAAAAATTATTTATTTATTTGTCTCTGCCCGGTCTTAGTTGTGGCGCTCATGTTCTGCAGTTGTGGCACGTGTGGGCTAGTTCCGTGACCAGAGATCGAACCCAGGCCTCCTGCATTGGGAGCTTGAAGTCTTAGCCACTGGACTACCAGGGAAGTCCCAGAAATGTTTTTCTTTATTAAATAAGATATGGTTTTATGTGGCTTGTCGTGTGCTCCTCAGTCACCTGGAGAAACCCCTCAATCCTGACTTCTCTGTGTGAAGCAATCCCACTGAGGCCAAGGGAAGGCTGAGAGGTCTTCAGGAATACATGTGCAGGAAGCAAAATGGCCATAATGAACCAGCTTCTCCATGGCCTGCCTTTGGCAGCAGGTATCTGGCAGGTGCTTCTGGCAGCAGTCTCCAGGAGGTCACACCAAAAACCTGACAGCTAAATAGTCACCTCAAATGTCACTCTTTGCCCCCAGTCTTCCTTTTGGCAGCATGCCATGCTGTACAAGCAGTTGTCACTCAGGAATGAGTGCAATTTTTTCCTGGACAGTTGCCTCCTGCCATATAGGAAAAGAAGGAAGGAAAGGAATTGACATCGACTGACGTTGGCACCATGCCAGGTGCTATATATGGGCTTTATACTTCATTCTTGTAACAATCCTTTGAGAATAGTATTATTACACTTATGTTATGGAGGATGAAACTGAGATTCAGGGAGGTTGAATAGCCTGCCCAAAGGCATGGTCACTAAGTGGCAGAATAAAGATTTGAACCCCAGTTTGTCAAGCTCAGAAACTAGCGGACTCTCCAGTAGGCCACTGGATGATGGTGAAAAGGGGGCCTCTATTTCCAGGAGACCTCCGAGGACCCATGATCTGTTAGGTGTGTCCTCAGGAAGTGCTCGATAAATGTGGTCTGAGTGAATAAATGTAATGTAAATAAATTCCTTTTCTAATTACTTTTAGTGCTTTAAGAATTCCTGAAATGATAGGTTATTGTTTAGAAGAATCCAGAAATTGAAGTGCCCAACCAATTTTCAATTGTCCTTGAACAAGAAATGTATCTTGGGTATCTGAGAATACTCACATCACATTTTTAGCATAACTCTCAAGTAATTCCCTGTGTGGAGAATTCATTATAAGAATAACTTTGAAGGTTGATGTCACACCCAGATGTTTGAGAGGCACATTGACCTCCTTTTTGTGATAGTTTTTACAAGAACATTTTAAAAAGTAACAGGGAAAAAACACATTCAGGGAGCAAAAGGATTTGGATCTAGGTCATGTTTCTTAATTTCCAGCACCATGATCCTGTATTTAGCCAGGGATCCCAGTGTGAGAAGTGCCATTGAGTGTGAACAAAACATTTAGTGATCCTGTCTATTGTGCTACGTGGAAATTCCATTAGTTAGAACAAGGTGAGCAGAGCAGTCAGTTCTTAAGTGCATATTTGTCCACTTCTTTCTTTTTCTTCAGCTTGTTTATTCAAGTGCTGGGGAGAACATAAGAACATCAGGCCTGGTCCCGGACCAGATATTGGGACTAGACTGCTCAGCAAAGAGAAAGTCAGGAGCAAGAAAGCAAATGTGTGTGTATCTTTGTACATGCTTCTGCATATGTGTGTGCGTGTGTGTGTGTGTGTGGTCATCTCAGGCGTTGTTTCAGATGATGATTGGTATTTGGAGCTCACTTTTCTTATTTTGGGAAGCAGGTAAGTCATGAATGGATCAGTCTAGATGAAAGGAGAAGGTCAATGTCTAACTCTAAAAGGGACTGTAGACTGCTTTTGGCAAAACTGAAGTATTCATGTGGCTTTCTGAAAAGTTCAAGTAAACATCGTCTTTGCATTCTCCTTAATTTAGTAGAGATTGGCAGCTCAAAGCATACGGCAAGAGTGTGCAATTTAAGAGAAAGTAAATTAATATGCCACCAGGGAAGAATTTAATTTATGACATTGGATGACTAATGGGAGGGATCAGAACTATGTACTTTCCTATCAAACATAGCTGAGTTTATACCACCTATTTCCTCAAATAAGAAATTCTTCTTTAGGAATGTCATAGGAAAACAGCCTGAAGTTTGATGGGACATCCAGAAATGTTGCCTGCCTTCCCCTCTTTTTTCCTCCCTGTCTTCCTTCTTTCATCATCTCACAATATATACATGTAAATATGAAATTATTATGTTGTACACCTAAAACCAGTAGAGTGTTGTTTGTCAATTATATATCAATTAAAAACTGAACCAGACAGACAACAAACAGAAACAAAAAAGAAAATAAAGATGCAGAAAGTAGAATGTATGCTTTTTCCATTTCCTCTTTTTTTGGCCATGCTGTGCAGCATGTAGGATCTTAATTCCTCACTTCCCCTGCAGTGGGAAGTCCTGAGAACAACTGCTGCTTTTATGTCAGTGGTAAGGATGATGAAGGGTGTGGGCATGAGAAGGTGAAGATCCCAGGAGACCTCACTGAAGAGGTGATAGTTGAATTGGGTTAAAGGAAGAGTCAGGGTAAAGTGGGGGGATGTGCCCCAGTTGTGGCTGGATGTAAGGGAAGGGGAAGCAGAGTGAGTACCTCTAGCCAGTGGAAAGAACATACTCAAAGGCACAGTGGGTGGTACACTCAAGAAGAGACCATGACTGTAGCTTATAAAAGATGGGGAGATGAGGAGCTGAAGCAGCAGGCTTACAGGGCCTTATTTGCCATGCTCAGGAGCTCAGGATGGATTTTGTAAATCAGAGGGATCCAGCAGACATTTTTTGGTCTGTTAGTCAACTAATTTAGTATTTATTTAATTATGTAATGTATAAAATCTTGTACAAAATACGCAAATGACGCAACTTATGAACTGTTAAAATCGAGAAGGACTTGAGGTACGACTCAATCCACCATTTTTCTTCCAGATGACAACAGTAACACAGCGGAGGTGAAACACACATGAACATGGTGTTTTGCAAAATAGCACACAGATATTGAGTATAAGTTTTTAGAAGCAAAACCAGATTTCTGATTCAGTCTAGAGTTCTCTACAAGGCTGAAGATGACATTTTCTCCCTTTCGTTACTTTCTTTCATTGAACCAAAGAATCTGTGAATAACTTTCTTTTGTAAAAAGACTTAAGTCTTAAATAAAGACTTATTCCTGCCCTGCACATAGGTTCATAGGTTAAACCTATTTTTTCATGAGGGGGAGATGTTTAATACGTTTTACTTTGTTTTTCATGTTTACATAAAGATACTTACAAATTGCTTTTATTGTTCTTTCCTTTCTGTATATTGTTAAGAACCATTTTGTTGCTCCACCAATTTTTCAGAATAATTCACCCCTACAACATTTACTTACTTAATTATATTGTGATAAAGTGTACATAGAGTTTACCATTTGAACTCTTTACGAGTGTACAATTCAGTGGCATTAAGTGTATTCACATCGTTGGGCAACCATCACTGCCATTTCTCTCCAGATTGATTTTCACCTGCATCTGATTTTTTCATCATGTCAAACTGAAACTCTCCCCCAACCCCTGGTACCCTCCATCATGCCATTTTTCTCTGTGAATCCCTCATAGTTTTAGTGCAAATTTTCAAATATGTACTTTAGGTGATAGAATTGTATAGAGAACATCGTATATCTATCACCTTGAGTATACAATTAACAATTACTATATTTGATTTCCACAGATCTGTGCATTTATCCTTGTCTCTATCATTCATCAATCCACATTATGCCTACCACACACAATTATTTTTTTAGAAATTGGAATATAATTGCTTTACAGTATTGTATTAGTTTCTGCTGTAGAGCAACGTGAATTAGCCATATGTGTGCATATATTCGCTCCCTCTTGAGCCTTCCCACCCCCATCCCACCCATCTAGGTCATCACAGAGCACCAGGCTGAGCTCCCCGTGTTATACAACAGTTTCCCACTCGCTATCTGCTTTACACATGGCACGTATATGTGACAGGGCTACTCCCTCAATTCGTCCCACCCTCTCCTTCCCCCACTGTGTCTCCAAGTCCGTTCTCTGCTTCTGCATCTCTGTTCCTGCCCTGCGCGTAGGTCCATCGGTACAAGTGGCAGACATCACTATCCTTTCCCCTAACACCGTGGCAGTGAACATCTTTTGAGTTCCACATTTGTTTATGGAAGTAAACAGATGTTTTTAATTTTAAGAATAGGGGACTGACTTGTTCAGAAAAAGTGCTCCATGAGACTTCCCTGGTGGTCCAGTGGTCAAGACTCTGCTCCCAATGCAGGGAGTCCAGGTTTCATCCCTGGTTAAGGAACCCTGCATGCTACAACTAAGACTGGGCACAGTCAAAGGCAAAAAAAAAAAAAAAAAAGAGCTCTGTGCTTGTTCAACGCAAGAGATAAAATGGGAATGATCTTAGAGAAAATTACTCAAAGGTCTGTTGCAAGCTTAAGATATACAGATCTAGAATCACCCTAGAAAGTCCTGATGGTATAAGAAATGAATCGCCAGTCCAGGTTCGATGCATGATACAGGAAGCTTGGGGCTGGTGCACTGGGATGACCCAGAGGGATGGTACGGGGAGGGAGGTGAGAGGGGAGTTCAGGATGGGGAACACGTGTACATCTGTGGTGGATTCATGTTGATGTATGGCAAAACCAATACGATATTGTAAAGTAATTAGCCTCTAATTAAAATAAATTAATTAAATTAAAAAAAAAGTCCTGATGGATGCATAAGTGGGACAGAACAACAAAACAAAAACCTAATTGAACAATCCTCTCCAACTTAATGCAGTAAAAGGAGTAAATCAGATAAATCTGGATCATTGTCCCAGATGTCCTTATATATTCGGTTTTCTAACCATCCTCCTTCTACTTTGATTTATAGAGAATTTGATGTGGCTTATAAGAATGTAAGAAAAATTGAAATTAAATCCATATGCAGGGATTATATTCAGATCGTTTGAAGTTGAGTTTCGTGGCATCTTTAATGAAGGGGCAAATACTTTTATATAATTCTTATTGTCCATAAGGAGAAAGGCTCTCCAATGTCATATAACCTTGAGCAAGTCACTTAACTTCAGAAGTCAGTTCTCTCATCTCTAAGCCTGAGTGATGGTAAGAATGGTGTGGGTCAGTGTCTTGGCTTGGCACGGTGCCTGGAACATCAGTGCTCAGCAATTGTTAGTTACTCTTTCCTTTCATGTCAGGTTACCTTGTGACTTGGATTCCTACTAGAAAAATGAAGTGTAGATCCCAGAAGATCCCAGTAAATCTGGGATTTGGGGCAGTCAGAACGCCACAGTGCCAAGCAGCAAGTGGGAATGCCAAATGACAACCCAACTCCAGGGCCAAGATGCCTGAATAACGGAAGAAATAAATCTAGCTAGAATGAACAATTTAGTAATTTTGTCTGCTGCCCTACTAAGATCCCAGCAGAATATGGTCTTAGTTGGAGTCTCACTAGCTGAGGCTTTAGTGCTCCTGGCAACTGTTCTTCTGTACCCACCCATTTCCCAGCGGCAGTCTCAGTTGCTTGCTTTGCTGTTCACTTTTTCAGGGCTGGCCAAAGTTTGCTGGGGTGCTTCACTGCTTTATTCTTTCAATATGCACCAACAGGATTGGGCTACATGATTTAAAAAAAAAATTGCTGTCAGTAGGGGATGCTCGTTTGTTAGCTTGGAGCATTTTCTCTTTCATTTACGATTCTCCAAGGGCTGGCATTGAAGTTGGAGGCACAATTGGTTGATCTTTGGGGTCAGTCTCGGCAGCAGACAAAATTATTAAATTGTTCATTCTAGCTAGATTTATTAAGGGATTTCTTCTATTATTCAGGCATCTTGGCACTGGAATTGGGTTGTCATTTGGCATTCCAACTTGCTGCTTGGCACTGTGGTGTTCTGACTGCCCCAAATCCCAGATTTACTCAACCTGGTTAATTTTATAGCTTTATTTAGATTTTGTGATGGTTAAGTTTATGTGTCATCTTGATTGAGCTCTCAGGAGCCCAGACTTTTGACCAAATATTATTCAGGGTGTGCTTGTGAGACTTTGTAGATGAGATTAGCATTTAAATGGATAGAGTGAGTAAAGTAGATTGTTCTCTGTAACGTGTGTGTGTGTGTGTGTGTGTGTGTGTGTGTGTGTGTGTGTGTGTGTGTGTGTTGGGGGGCTCATCCAATCAATGGAAGACCTGAATAGAATAAAAAGGCTGAGTAAGAGGGAACTCCTCTTGTCTGATGGCATGATCTGAGACACTGGGCTCTTTGGTCTTTAAAGTGAAACAGAAACATCTGCTTTTCTTGGTGCTCAAGACTGCTGACCTTTAGATTGAATTTTATACCACTGGTACTCCTGGGTCTCCAGTTTACCAACTGTAGATCTTGCGACTTCTCAGATTCCAATTTGCATAAGCCAATGTCTTGTAATAAATCTCTCTGTCTCTATCTACCTATATTTGTTGTTGTTATTTAGTCTCTAAGTCATGTCTCTTTTGTGACCCCAGGGACTGTAGCCCACCAGGCTTCTCTGTCCATGTGTTTTCCAGGCAGGAATGCTGGAGTGGGATGCCAGTTCCTTCTCCAGGGGATCTTCCCAACCCAGGGACCAAACGTGCATCTCCTGCATTGGCAAGGCATCTAAGAAGCCCATCTACCTATATACATATCTCCAATTTGTTCTATTTCTCTGGGGAACCTTGACTAACACAGATTTTCCTGTACCAGGACATATACCAGAACTTGGTATAGAACCATCTTCTGTATAGATAGAACATATGTTATTTGCATTAAGACATTGTGGGATGTTTTCCATATCATAAAAAATAATTTTAAGTCATATTAATTATTTTTTATTATGTGATACTGTTTATTATCTTACTGAATTCTCATAACAATCCTATAAGTCAGATTTCGAGAAGTAAATAGGAGCAGAGTCAAGATTTGAAAATAGGCTTATCTAATTCCCAAGCCTGTGCTCATTCCACCATGATGAGATGTGATAAGATGTCAGGGGGAATGAGTGGTTTATTCTCTCGACAGTATTTGATGCTCAGTGTGGCTATAACTGAGGATTAAAAGATTTGTTTTTGAGATTTTAAAATACATTTTCTGTTTAACATTCTGTTGTCTAAACTCGCCCAATATATCTCTTTGATGAGGGCTTTAAAGAACATCTTCCAAAACCATTAATGCTTTCTTCCCTCTAGCTTTGGGTGAAGTCCCTCACCTGCTCTGTGATTAAATGAGTTCATGAGGCTAGAGCTGAATTCCCAAGGTTATGCTGGAAGAGCAGCAATGCCTTAAGATGAACCACCAAAGAAAGAGGTGATGAGGATTCCCATGATCTATTAAGTCTGGGAAACACTGCATACTACACTCCATTTTGGAGGTTCATAATACCCCATACCATGATAAGGCTCTCAAATGTCCTCCAGTAAAGATACCCTCTTCATATCCTGTAATCCAGCCTTTCTATAATTTATTTGACCAAAGGCCATTTTAATTTTTATTTTTTTAACACCAAAATATTTTGTACTGGGGTATAACCGACTAACAATATTGTGGTAGTTTCAGGTAAACAGCAAAGGGACTCAGTCATACACATACATGTATCCATTCTCTCCCAAACTACACCCCCATCCAGGCTCAAAGGCCATTATTATGATGCCAGTTTATAATTCTGTGCAACATAATAAGATGGGGAATATTGGCCTAAGCATGGGATAGGCTATGGATTAGCACCTGTTGAGACTGGAGAGGGGTCGAGCATGAGGGGCCTTGGACTGTGTTCTTCTGTAGGCTCTTCGCTTACAGCCTGGTTTGTTTAGGTCTTATTTGGGATGAGGGTCTGGATGACATATCCACATTTGCACAAGGACAGTCTGATACATCTAGTTTCTAAAGTTCAAAAAGCAGAAAGAAAACCTTCCCCAGAAGCAGCATTCTAATTCTGTAGACTCAGTTGATGAGGACCATCCCTGCCGGAAGCAGCATACTGGGGATGTTGGAAGGATGCAGCAAAGCTACACTTGTGCTGGAGAGCCAGAGGGGGCTGTATGAGAACAGACACTCTGTCATGCTTGGACTTCCCAGACCCAGGTCAAGGCCAGTGTGATTCTGGCCAAGCTGCACACATACCAAGCTGCACACACAGCAGCTAAGGGCAGGCCAGTCCAGCTGAGGATGGCTTCTGGGAGCGACACATCTTAGATGCCATTGTCTGGAGGGAAGAAATTGCGCATGAGGAGGTGGGATTGCTTGTGCACCCATAGAGGGGCTCCAGCTCTTTTCATCCTGGGAACACAGTCTTTGGTGGTTGTCTTGACTTCAGCCTCATCAGAAATATTGTGGCTGTTTGGTTTCTTTCCTAAGGAGATTTTCAGTCTTCAGGCTGTCTGAGTATGAAAATTGTTCTTCTTAATGAAATAACAAGATGATTCAGCATGCATTTATTAAACATTTCGTATATGTTCTGGAGGACAAATTAACCTAGTCCTTGCCTTCAAAGAATTTATTTAGTATAGAGGGCTAGACTGTCTTTTAAAGAACTAGGGATAAAAAATGAGTAGAAAGATGTGGAATGATGAGTGAGCAGTACTAGCAAATGGTGCAAGCCAGGTTCTGGAGAATGCTCCAAGTTCTAGGATCTAAGCAGCTGAAACTTGTCCCCAACAGCCAAATTCATTGATGTCCCCTTAGCAAGACAGTGGGCCAGAGTCCTCGGGTAATTAGTCAAGGATATATAGTGACCAGAGCAAGAAATCTAGCTGACATTTTGCAGCAAACAGATGCAAAAGAGGCCTGGGTTTGCAGAACACTCACAACTACTAAGCTTGCTTTGGGAGCCAGCTGGTGAAATAGATCCTGGTAAAATGTGTAGGAAACTGGGGATTAATGATCTGTAGCATATTCTCACCAAGGGCTCCACTCTTATAATTGCAGAAGACGTTTTGTAACTGGGTGGGAAAGAAACCTGCTCTTCTTAAAGATAAACCCCATAGGAGCCCATATTACCTTGAATAAAGATGTGTATTTGTAACTTTCTCAGTGATGTTTTAAAAGACTTTGTCTACTGAATTGTCTAGGTATTTGTGAAATTATTGCATTTTACATGTGGATATTTTCATTTAAAGGGGCAGCTAGGGTAACTCTCTGGCTGTGGTTTGCCCTAGACTTTCCTGCTAAAGAATATGCCTGCAAAGCAGGAGACCCAAGTTCTATTCCTGGGTTGGAAAGATCCCCTGTAGAACAAAATGGCTACTCACTCTGGTATTCTTGCCTGGAGAGTTCCATAGACAGAGGACCCTGGTGGGATATAGTCTCTGGGCTGGCAAAAGAGTAGGACACGACTGAGCAATGAACACTTTCACTTTTCCCACATTTAAAACTGAAAGCCCAGCATCTCAGGACCCCACTCAGTCCCAGGCACATGAAGACTATCTATTATCCTGGAGGCAGTTGCTGTGAAAGCTGTGCTTTGAAGTTGGACATCTGTATTGACTAGCTGAGCACTTTGGGTAAGTTGCTTAACCTCTCTAAACTTCTTTTCTCAGAAAAATGGGGAAAGTAATGCTGACTTACCAGATGCTGTGTAGATTCAGCAAGATGGTGCTTCTAGAAAACACTCAGCACAATGCCAGGCACCTTTAGATGTGCAGTAATTTTTCCTTCCAAAAATATAGTTTATCTACCATCTCAGCTTTTCCATTTTAGCATTTAAAAAAAGCAAACCCTCAAAGGAAGCCAGTGGGAGATTTACCCTCTGCCAAGCCTTCAGCACTTTCTGTGGATTATCTCCTTGGCTGAGCAGTCTGAGCCGGAAGTGAGCTCCAGATTCACTTTTGATTGTGTCCAGAGCCGATGCCTCGACATTTGCCTGGCAGCCTAGGCTAACCAGGAATGCCTGGTGAGGGGAGACAGCCCTAGCATCTCACTCTTGGTGTCAGATTCAGGTCACCTGGAAGTCAGCATCTGCCTAAAATTCCCAGTTTCAGAAAGCATCAGCATTTTGTGGCCAGCAGGCATGTGTCCAGTTACTGACCTGGGGTCTAACAGAGGAGGAGAGAAGATTTTGCAGCCTTCCACCTGGAGAGGATCATGCAGCCCTAGACATGAAGGTAGGGAGTCAGACAAAGGAAACAGTCTCCAAAGCTTGCTTTCCAAACCTTAAGTGAAAAACATGCACTTTTAAAGGAAGTTCTTCCTGCCTCTTGTCACAGGGCTACATGGAGAAACATCTCTCTTATGAAAAGAAAGAAGGAAACATCTTTGGAAGCTGTAAACATCATATTATTTCTCCCTGGGTTGATGTTGAGGCTTTGAGAATAAGACAGCAGGCTTTTAAGGCTTGCCTTAGAATGGAAGGATGAGCCTAAACAGATGTCAGTTTTGTTGCTTGGGCCAAAAAGCTTGGAGTCATTCTTAATTCTTCTCTTGCATATGGGGATATGCTTCTCTTTATCTCCACTGCTACCACCTGGCCAAGCCACTGGCGTCTTTTGCCTGAATCACTTGATGTGGCCTTCCACCTGGTCTCCCCATTCTTGCCCTGGCCCCTGCCGTGCTTTGGCCTCATGCCAGCAGCCAAACACATCTTTGTAGGATGGAAGTTAGATTATGCCCCCATCCTGCTCTGAATCTTGCAGCGAATTCCCATCTCATTCTGAGTAGAAGCCAACGTCCTTGCAGTAACTGACACGTGTCCTTTCCACAGTCCCTTGTTATGGGACCCTCCTTCCTATGACCTGATTCTAGCCACACCAGTCCTTGTTCCATGAGCCCACCAGGCATGCTACTGTGCTGGAGCTTGGCTCTAGCTCTTCCTCGCCTTGGCCTACTCCTCTGCACAGCTCACCCCTTCACCTCCTTCAAGGTTTTGCTCAAATCTCACCTTCTGGGGAGGCCGACACTGGTCACCCTGGTCAGGGCTATAACCTGTCCCTCTCTCATACTCTCAGTCCCCCCCACCCCCGCTTCCTTTTTCCTGTTTCCCACAGCACTGCACCCCAACATTGTATATAATTTCTTGTGTGTGTCTTTGCTTTGGTCTCAGAGAAGATCGCATCAAATGTTCATCAAGGTGTAGGGGGCAGGGGGCAGGCAGATCTGAGTTCAAATTCTACCTCAACCATTCATTCTCTGTCTGATTCGTGTAAGTTAATCTCTTGGAGGCTCAGTTTTCTCATCTACAAATTAGTAATAATGAGTTCACTCAGCAAGTGTTCGATAAGCACCAGCACTGTGACAGGCACTGGGAACAGAGAGGTGAATGTGAAAGACACCTTCCTTGTTGTTACACAACTGTGAGAAGAGGAGTTGCAAAAGCACATGTCATATGCCTGGTAGAGAACTTGGCATATATTTGTTGTTCATTAAATGCAATTCCTTCTTTTTGAAGTACTTGAATATATTTTTAAATTTTTTTCCCAATTTAGTTCATACCATTTTCTTTTGGGGCTTCCCTGATGGCTTAGCAGGTAAAGAAGCTGCCTGCAATGCAGGAGATTCAGGTTTGAACCCTGGGTCGGGAAGATCCCCTGGAGGATGAAATGGCAGCCCACTCCAGTACTGTTGTCTAGAAAATCCCATAGACAGTGGAGCCTGGTGGGCTACAGTCCATGGGGTCGCAAAGAATCGGGCATGATCGAGGGCAGCAACATTTTCTTTTGGTGCTGTGAAAAGCAAACACACACACATACACAACACATGTTGTTGTTAAGCCAAAGCAGGATTTTTGGGAAAGGGGGATGGATGAGCTCTGAGAGGGTCAAAGAGCCTCCTAAGAATATATGTAAATCATGATATTCACATTTTATTAAAATAGGTAGAAATAGAATCTGTAATTTTTTAAATCAAATTTTCAAATTTTAAACTTTATCCGTTAAAGTTTAAAATCTTTCCAGCACCCCATGATTGGTCTACTTTTCTAGGCTTCTCCAAACAAAGATTTGTAATGGAAACTCTGAAATGATGATTAATTCCAGGGTGGAAGATAGTTTTTTGTCCAGTCTTGATGCTGAGCTTCCTGGGTGGTGAGAGGAAAGCCTGTGGTATGTCAAGGTCATTGGCTTTTGCATCCCTGGTATCACTGGAATTTCGAGGCTTGTTCCCATGCAGATCAAACCAGCCCTGAGAAGGCTGGGATGACAGTGCAAAAAGTGTAAGCACAGGTGTTAGGAATGCGTCATTAATCTAGGTTGAGTACAGATCACAGAGGGCAGAGCCCCTCCAGCCCTCAGGATAATTCTGCACTTTGATTTGGAAAGCTTGAGAAAAGGACCATCCCAAAGAGTTAAATGCAGAAGTATTATTACTTTATTATGACTGCTATTTATGTCATAAATAGCATAAATAAGGCTGCTGGCTCACTTAGCCCCATGCGTTATTTTCAGCTCTGCAGCATTTAATCCCAGTTCCCATCATTTTGTCTTCATTTGCGTATATCATTCCAGGAAAACATATTGTTTTGATTTCTTGCTTCTTGTAAGAGAAAAATTAGATGAAAGGAATGAGTGGAGTTTAAAAGGCAAGAAAATGGTATCTCCTTTGCTCTGCCTTAATGGATCGAGCAAATGAAATTTTTCCTTGATCTCCTCTCTGCTTGGAGAGAAGGAAAAATGCTGCCAGGCAAAAGCAAGAAAAGGGAGTGGGTGATGGAGGAGTTTCCTCTTTCTTTGATATGCAGTGTTTTTTTCAGAAGTCCTTAACTGTACTTCTGTTCCTGAGCATGCTTGTATTTTCCTTTTTTGTCATTTGAAGCTCTTGGGAAGAGAGCATGCCTCCCTGTGAAACCTGTGTAGTACATTCCCCTGAGGTCTGGGGCATCAGCCTGGCAGTCTGTGGCTTTCAGAGACTGTGGGTCTAATCCCTAGACCCTCAAATAAATGATTAAGGAGTTACCATAATGAGAATTGAAAGCTCCTTTCCACCATCCCCAGCCTTGTTGAGGTGAAAGTGAAAGTGAAGTCGCTCTGTTATGTCCCACTCTTTGCGACCCCATGGACTGTAGCCCGCCAGGCTCCTCTGTCCTTGGGGATTCTCCAGGCAAGAATACTGGAATGGGTTGCCATTTCCTTCTCCATGGGATCTTCCCAACCCAGGGATCAAACCTGCGTCTCCCTCATTGCAGGCAGACTCTTTACCCTCTGAGCCACCAGGCAAGCCACTATTGAGGCTTTATTTATATTTATATTTATTTATCATCAATCAATAAAAAATGTATATATTTAAGGTGTACAGAGTGATGTTTTGATATATGTATACATTGTGAAATGATTACCATCAAGCTAATTAACATGTCTGTCGCCTCACATAGTTCCTTTTTTTGTGTATGTGGTGAGAACACTTAAGATTTACTCTTCTAGGGTGTGGAGAAAAAGGATCCCTCTACTACACTGCTGGTGGAAATGTAAATTAGTGCAGCCGCTGTAGAGAACAGTATGAGGATTCCTTTAAAACCTAAAAATAGAACTACCATATGATCCAGTGACCCCACCCCTGGGCATATATCTGGAGAAAACAATAATTTGAAAAGATATGTGCACCCCAGTGTTCATAGCAGCACTATTTATAATAGCCAAGACATGGACTCAACCTTAATGTCCATCGACTATTCTTTATCCATTCATCGACAGAAATACTACTCAGCCATAAAAAGAATGAAATAATGCTGTTTGCAGCAACATGGATGGACCTAGAGATTGTCATACTAAGTGAAATAAATCAGACCAAGAAAGACAAATGTCGTATGATATCACTTATCTGTGAAATCTAAAAAAGATGATACGAATGAACTTATTTACAAAATGGAAACAGACTCACAGACATAGAAAACAAACTTACGGTTATCAAAGGGAAAAGATGGGGAGGGGTAAATTAGGAGTTTGGGATTAAAATATAGACACTACTGTATATAAAATAGATAACTAATAAGGACCTACGGAGAAGGCAATGGCACCCCACTCCAGTACTCTTGCCTGGAAAATCCCATGGACGGAGGAGCCTGGTAGGCTGCAGTCAATGGGGTCGCGAAGAGTCAGACACAATTGAGCGACTTCACTTTCACTTTTCACTTTCATGCATTGGAGAAGATAATGGCAACCCACTCCAGTGTTCTTGCCTGGAGAATCCCAGGGACTGGGGAGCCTGGTGGGCTGCCGTCTGTGGGGTCGCACAGAGTCGGACACGACTGAAGCGACTTAGTAGTAGTAGTAGTAGTAGCACGGGCAACTATACGCAATATCTTGTAATAACCAATAATGGAAATAATCTGAAAAAGAATGTATGTTTATCTGTATCACTCAGCTGTACACTTAAAACTAATACAACATTGTAAGTCAACTATATTTCAATAAAAATTGAAAAAAAGTTGTCAAAAAAAAAGAGGTTTACTGTCTGAGCAGTCCAACTCCTAAAAGCAGAGAGTAGAACAGTGCTTGCCAGGGGTGGTGGGACAGGGGAAATGGGGAGATGCTGGTCAAAGGGTACAGAGTTTCAGCTCTGCAGGATGAATAAGCTCTGGAGATCTAAAGCACAGCATGGTGACTGTAGTTAATAACACTGTATTGTGTGCCTGAGATGTGCCTTCCAGTGTTCTCGCTGTGGGCTCCTTTCTAGGCCCGCACTGCCACTCTTTGCAAGTGTGGCCTTGGGCTACACTCTCTTCTCTACTCTCCTCATTTCTATTTGTACAGCTGCTTAAACATGGTTGAAATGGTCAGTAATCGCAGAGTCCCAGTACCATCATCAGAAGGCTTTGGGACAGAGGGCTGTTAATTGTTCAGGCACGGAGAGTTAACCTACCAACTTTTACAGAACACTGGTATGTCTGAGAGACCCCATAGTGGGGCAGGTCAGTGACAGGCTTCAGTTCAAATCCAGTTCTTACAGTGTGGCCTTGGGCAAGTGTCAATGTGAAGGTATCATGGGATATCATACTTGCAAACAGGGAAGTGCATACATACATACCTATGATAGAGGATAGCCATTATCATTATTACTGGTTGTCCTATTGGTAGCAGTATTTATGTCTGGGGAAAGGAGGATTGGATATGTCCTCTGGACACCATCCAGGATTAAACCTGCCCTTTCAGGAACAGTGACGGCTCTGTGCACACGTGGCCTTTCAGAGCTGTATTTTGACAACTGCTCAATTACCCAGATAGCTGAAAAATGTCAGCCGTGGATCCCGATGCATTATTGATGTTGGCCCTTTGCTTCCAGCGGCATTGCACGCTCCTTGTCTGCCGAGAACAGGAAGGGTATTCTCTCTCTGTTCTGTCCCTTGGAGGCAGGCCAGGGTGGAATCCTGCTGCAAAATGTTACTTCCCTCCAAAGGTGAAAAGCGTGAGTCACATCTGGTAGTCCTGGTGGGGTGATTTCCGCGCAGCCTCTCCTCCGCGGGCTTCTCCCTGTACCGCTTCACGGGTGATTAAAGGCAGGGCATCACGCTCTCCTCCGCGGGAGAGTGAGGTCAGAGCCCGCGGTGCGAAGAGGGATTTTCCTCGGCTTTGCAAACACCCGGCGACGTCACGGAGCCTCGGGGGCGCTATCCGTTGCGGCGGTGAAAGCGCGGCTGACGGGATGTAGATTCATTCGGCGCGGGGGTGCTCGGCAGCTGAGACAAATCGGGCCTCCTGCCCGGGGCTCCGGCCGCCTTGGCGACCCAACGAACAAGAAACGCGTGGCGGAGTGTTTGCCAGTGCCAGGCGGGATGGCCTCGTCCCGCGGCACGAAATGACGTGGGCCCGGCTGCTGCCAGGAGCCCAGAATAATGTGTTCACGTGTACTTTCGCAGAGCAAACTCAGATAAGCTCGCAAATGTAAGCGCCTGCTTAATTGGCTTTAAAAAAAAAAAGTTCGGTCACAGCATTTTCCCAAGTCCTTTTGCCTTGGCATATTCCGTAGCTTTCTCAGGATTGGTTTTTGTCCCTTCCTCCCCTCCCCCTTTCTTTTGTGTTTTAAATGGTTTATAATGATGCATTTTTATTAGTCGTGACTTCCAGAGCTAGATAGTGACAGTGGGAGGTAGGCTGTCACTGAAATTCTAATCAAAATTTATAATCAAGCCTCCCTTGCCAATATTGTGACATAAACACAGTTTCATTCTGGTGAGAACGTTTCTAAAAGCCACAGTTACCAAATAAAGCTACGGAGGTCACCAGCTGTAAATGACCAGCCCTCTGTCAATAAATCCCTAACCAAGTTTGGCTTTGCTGTGGGAGGTGGAGAGGTTTTTGAAAAGGTCATGCGTTAAAATTTCCTCTCTGATTAGCTGGCTCTGGAACACAGGCACAGAAAAATCCTGCAATGAATTAATAGGAAGTGGTCCCAGTCTCAGGCAATCGGAACATCTTTAGGGATTGCTTAGCATTGATCTGGCAGAAATGGTTGGTTTCTGGTGGATTGAATCATATACTATAGAATTGGAGTACATATGGAAAATTATTATGAACACTAAAATTATGATCATTAAAATTCCGACTTCCAGGACAGATGAGATGGACTTCCGCACAGAATGCAGAAGGCACTTAATGCTGGGCTGTATGGATGGGTGAGATGGAGACTGGTTTTCACAGATGCTTTTGTGCTTGGGTTGGGAAAGGGAAGTAGTAAATGAAATCTTTCTTATTTAGAGACTAATTGATTTGGAAGGCTCTGTTCGGTTTACCCATAGTGAAAGCAGAGTGGCTTCTAACAGGATCTTAATTGACTTGATTGGAGGTATTTTCAAGGACTTAGGACTCTTCTCTTTCAGAGCTTTAGTTAAAATTTTCAAGTGCTTCCTAAATCCCACTGAAGACAGTAATGTTTTGTTGCTTCATTTACATTAGCCAGGCTGTGGGGAAGTCACATAACCCTCACTGGAGGGTCCACCTGCTTCCATGGTGGTAATAGAGGCACCCAGTGCTTTTAGAGTTTTTCCCTAATCTGCTTTGCATGCTAATGACTTTTCAGTTGTGTCCATAAGTTTCCGTTCTTCTCCATAAATCAAGTCCCACTCCTTGCTTATAGGAGTCTGTTTCTGTTTTGGAGGTAGAAATGTAAGCATATATCAACCTGTGATTGGTCTGACAGCCTGTACGTGTGAAAGATTATGGGCCAAATCAAGGTGCCTTCAGGGTCTTTTTTATGAGCATGAATCTGTCAAAAATGTGTGGGTGAAAGGCATTCATGGAGACGTTGTTCTTTTACTCTCCTGGGTCTTAAAAACGCTTTCACTTCTGAGAATCACAGGGACTCGAATGGACCACTTAAATGTCCCCAAGGACAATTTCAAAAATACTGTCAGGAGTAGTTAGTATCTCTCATTCCCTTTGTGTGCTGAATCACACAGAAAGTAACACTTAACTTCTCTGGAGGTGAAGCTGCCAAATAACCAGAAGTTAACATTGTATGCACCAAAATGTAACCTGGGCTTTATTGCCTTTCCCTGGATAATCCCACAGTGGCTTCTGATGTAGTTGAAGGTTCATTTGTTTTCATGGCTCAGATTTGCTCTTTGAGTATAGTTTATATGGCAGGAATCATCTTGGACCATAAATGAAGTAAATTTTACAGTCCTTCTCTGAGGAGCCCATTTTGTCATTAATCAGTTGGTTTGTTATGCACTTGAGGGACAGTAATGGGCAAGACACTTATGATCTTTTGTCGTCCAGGAGAGTAGTCTAGTGAATCCTGTAGTAACCCTGTGCTTGGTCGCTCAGTCGTGTCTGACTCTTGTGACCCCATGGACTGTAGCCTGCCAGGCTCCTTTGTCCATGGGGATTCTCCAGGCAAGAATACTGGAGTGGGTTGCCATTCCCTTCTCCAGGGGATTTTCCCAACCCAGGGATTGAACTCAGGTCTCCTGAACTGCAGACAGATTCTTTACCATCTGAGCCACCAGGGAAGATCTACTTTATTCTGATGCTAGCGATTTTTGTATGTATGGGCTATGCATACTCTTTGTTGTTGTTGTTCAGATAGTAACCCTACCAATAAGGAAATGAATTCATCATCACTGACGAATTAGTTCAGGATAATCACTGTGGATTTTGGATACTGGAGCTCATGTGTCTGGGGTCCCTCCTCAGTTCAGGTCACTTCTTGAGATCATTTAGCATCTTTGATTAAGCCAGAGGATATTCTTGCTCCTTTCCAGCCATTCTTCACATAGCAACCAGTGATCCTTCATAAACACACATCTCTTGTAATCCCTAATGATTTCCCATTTCTCTTCAAGAGAAAGCTGGCCCATAAATCTGCCCTCAAGACTGCTGTGGCTCCACCCACCTGCTTCCACCACCTAATTCCAGGCCAGTCTTCCCTTTGCCAGGTCCCTCCTCCAGTCACAAGTCGCCTCCTTCCAATTCCTTGACCCATCAAATGCTTCTTCCTGCCTCAGAATCTATGCCTATGCTGTCCCTCTTTATCAGAAATGCTTTTCTCGGGCTTATTACCTGGGTGACTGCTTTTCCTCCTTCAGGTCTTGGCTCAGATGTCACCTGTTCACAGAGGCCATCCCTGACCACTTGGGTGGACTAAAGATGGCTGTAAAATCTGTGTTACTTCCACCCCACCTCTGCCTTGGAAGGTGGAGTTTATTTCTATTGCCCTTGAATCAGAGCTGAGCCCCATGGTTGCTTTAATCAGCCAAATGCAGCAGAAGTGATGCTGTGCCAGTTCTGGGCCTGGCCTTGAAGATGACTGGCAGCTTCTACTTTCTGCCTCTTAGAACACTTGCTCTTGCAATGTAGTTACCATCTAAAGAAGTCTCAGCAAGCCACATGGACAGACCATGTAGAAAGAGGAGGGGGGAGGGGAGAGACAGAGAGAGAGAGAGGGAGATCCTTGCCAAGGCCTCAGACATGTGAGTAAAATCACATTGGATTGGATATTCTGGCCTGATAGCCATCTGACTGTAGCCTCATGAGAGACCCCTAAACAAGACCAGCAGAGGAACTGCCTGGTCAACCCACAGAAGCGTGAGAGATAAAAGCTTTGTTTGCTGTTGTTTTGAGCCCCTACATTTTAGAGGGTGGTTTGTTATAGAGCACTAGCTGGTTGAAATTCTTGACCTATTTATACATAGGTCCCACTCCCATTGTTTTCTATACTGGAGAAAACAGTTTCTGATTATTTTCTTTTCAGCACTTTTCACAATTTATAATGATGTATTTATTGTTTTATAATCCGTCCAGCATCTGGTACCCTAATTAGACGGTTGCTTCATGGTGTAGGCACTGGATGTTTTATTGACCTCTGCATATCTGCCATCACAGAGTGCCTGGCACAGAGTAAGCACTAAGAAAATGTTTGTTGAATGAATGAGTGAATGAAATTTAAAAGTTTCCAGCATTTATTTGTGAGATTGCCACCCTCTCCCACCCGCCCCACCACCTTCCCTAGTACAGAGACAAGAATCTTCAAATCTTCTCTGGTGGCTGTTCAAAAACAATTTTTGAGATTTATTTTTATCTTTCTTTATAAATCATACTTGTTAGATCATAATTCTACTTTGCTTCTACTACACACCTGCTTAGCAGATTTTAATGATTACTTATCGGCAAGAACATAGACAAACTGAGCTTCCCTGTGGTGGTTCAGGCTCACCTTTGTCTGCAGATCCAGTCTTTTTCCATTGTCCCTTTCCTGTCCCCCTGGCCCCCATCACTCCTTGTTCCTTGTTGTGACCTGAGCCACCACACATGTTTCCACTTTCCTGGAGTTCTCTTCCTCTAAATTCTTCTTTTGGAAAGCCTTTGCCAATGACCCATGGGTTGAGCAGACGTCCCTTCTTTGTATCTGTGAACCAACCCTTGAGCCAAATCCTTGGGTGGGTTGAGCCAAATCCTTGGGTGGCCACAGGAGCTGTTTTTGAGACCCGGGAAGAAGTTCAGAGATAAAAGAGCCCTGGGCCAGGTTCAGGGGACACGTGTCCTAGTCGCGGCTTTACCAATATCCAGCTCCAGGCCATGTGTGGTTATGGAACCTACCTGGGCTGCACTTTTCTCTCAGTAGAACTTAGGTAAAGGGATCGCTAAGGTCCCTTTCAACACTGAGGCTTTCATATTCAAATTTCCTTTATGGCGATACAAGAACAACCAGCCAATGTATGTGCATTTGGGTCAGAATTTGGCTGACTACAGCATCAGCAGTTTTACATGAACAAAATTTTCAATTTTGTTAGTACAGCCAAGTTAATTCTGCTGGGTTGGCAGCATGCTCTGAGACGCAGGGTGGCCACTGGGGGCAGGAGTCAGGGAAGCCTTGTGCTGTTACGTTTCCCGGCCATTAGCTGGAGGGTAGTCCAGCTGGAGGGCAGCTGAGAGACCTCTCAGACCTCATCCGCTTCATTTCTAAACTAGGGATAACAATAATATGTGTTTCACTCATTCTAGGGTTGTTTTTTTGGAGGGGCTAATGTGTATAATATGGCAGTGCTTTGACAGGCCATTATCAGAAAGTTATTGAAACACAATTTTTGATTTATTTACCAGAAATCATATTTAATTTATTTTTTATGTATTTATAATAAATATATATATATATATAAAATCAGAGACTTTATCAAAATAAAATCTCCTTTCAGCTTCCCTTCTTTCATGTGCTGTTGGACAGATGAGATAGGGGAGAGACTATTGTCTCATGAGAGCCTTCAGAGTTTAAGATACTGGTCATACAGGTTTTCTTAAAACTCCTTACAGCAATCACCTAAGAGAGGAGTTGTGTTTGCTAGGATTCTTTTAGTCATCAGTGACAGAAATCTTATTCAGGTTAGTTTAAGTGGAAAAAAAAGAAAAAAACACAACATGGGATGGGGTAGAAGGTATTTATTTTGTTAATATAAGTTAAAAGTTCATGGGTAGGCATAGCAGGCTCAAGGAGCTCAGAAGATCCTGTAACATTTTATTTTTTTACTTCTTCTGTCTGCTTTTCTCTATGTTGGTGTCATTTTTTTTCTGGTATACCCTCTCTACATGGTAAAAAAGATAACTCCAGGGCCAAGATAATCTCAAGCCTTTTAGCTTGTTATCTCAGAGAAAAGACAAGTAGACTTCCTCTCTTTTTCCCAAAGGCCACATCAGATTTTCCATAAAGGACCAAGTGCTGGATCTGCTTTAGTTACATGTCACCCTCAGACCACTTTGTTCAGACGTGGGAGGTGGATGACTCGATTGGCCAACCTAGCCGCCTTGTTTATTATAGTCAAATCTAGCCAGGGGCCAGATTCTAGGTTTTCCTACAGCTTTTTTTGGGTCCATGAAAAGCTTAGTTAGCTCAGACCAGGCTGCAGGTTTTGAGAGGTTACTGAGCCCAACCCAGCCCTGGCGGGAGAAGAGAAGGGTCTTGTTCCAGGTCACATGTGATTCAAAGCTACTCCTGGTCCTTTCCTGTTCCTGTGTCACCTCCACTAGAGGAGTGACACGAATTTCTCCTGTCAGAGCAACTGAATGATCCTTCCAGAGGGAGGGGCAAAAACTGGGTCACATGCAGGTTACATCAGACGACCCCTGGGACTCCATCCTGTCTCTCCTCCTATCTCCTCTCCCTGGCTTTCTGGGCCACACTCTGGATAGATGAGCCACATTTCATGTGGGGCTGAGACTCGGTCCTCTGAGCTTCATCAGTCCACTTTCTCTTTTTGCACCTTTTATTTTCATGGTGGAGGTGGTTCCTGATACAGAGTCTGCCCCATATTATGAAGCCAAAAAGAGAAGAAATCAAGGGGGAAAGCAGTGTGATCATTACCAAAGAGACCCCTTGCCAGAAAGAAAAGCCCGTGGGAGAGAAGAGCCTGTGTTGACAGTGTGTCCTGGGGGCTGGCTCACATCCGTGTAGGCGGGAAGGAGGGGCTGCTGTGCCCAGTGGTGCTACTTGTGATGTCCTAAAGGCTTCTCCAGAATTTCCCCATCAACAGACTCTAGATGATGCCATTGGCAAGTCATGAAAAATGTATCAAGGGCAGTGCTTGTCTCATGGAGGTCAAAGCAACTGGTCATATTCTCAAAGCTAGAAGATGAGTATTCATGGGAGATAATCCTGTGTTTTTCCTGACTTTATCCAGCTATCCAGTTTTCTTTATCCAGATCCTCCTTGGTAAGCTCTGGTTATCATTTGCCCAGTGGTTGTTGCATAGTACTGTGGCAGCTTCCCTGAGTTGACCTCAGTATATGATGAATATTCAAGCAGCAAGTACCCTCCACATGTGACTGTGCTTCCCTCTACATAGAGACATCCATGGCTCCCTGTCATCCACAGAAGAGAGCCCAGACTTCTTCCATGACCACACAGGTCTGGCTGACCCCTCCAGCACTTTCTCTTGCTTCTCTTAGTCACGCACTTATAGTCAAGCTACATAAAATTGTTTGTGGATTGCTGGACACTCCACCCTTTCTCACGCTTCTGTCTCTTTCCATACAGTTCCCTCTTTCTAGAATGACCTGCCTCCATCCACCTTCCACCTTCAGGATCCAGTTCAGATGTTATCTCTACTATATAACCTCCTTGATTCGCCCCACCCCTCAACTGTGCTGCTGCAGCTCCACCTTCTCTGTTATATATCTTTTGTCTTTTTATGTATCTGCAGGGAGGAGATATAACTAAGGGAAAAGAACTTTGCACTCTGGTCTGGATTTAAAACCTGGCTTTACCCCTATAGCAGTGCATCTTCGCAAAAATGATCAGACTTTTTGGGAGCCTCTCTGTCTTTACTTGTAAATGTTGTTGTTCAGTTGCTCAGTCTTGTCTGACTCTTTGCAACCCCATGGACTGCAGCACGCCAGGCCTCCCTGTCCATCACCAACTCCCAGAGTTTACCCAAACTCATGTCCTTTGAGTAGGTGATTCCATCCAACCATCTTGTCCTCTGTCGTCCCCTCATGCCTTCTATCTTTCCCAGCAATGGGGTTGTTTCCAAAGAGTCTGCTCTTCGCATCAGTTGGCCAAAGTATTGGAGCTTGTAAATGGGCATAATGAATTCTCCTCAAGTGTTTCATTGAGGGTGAAAGTGAGCCAGCCTATGATGTGCTTAGCACGGAGCTTGGCACATGGTTGTTCTCAATAAGCAGTAAGGGTAGTGGTGTGGTTAGTGTGGCTATTACTGAATTGTGACATTGTCACAGTGAAAGGGACCTTGAGGGGTCATTGTTATGTTTGCAAAGCCTGATTCCTACTCCCTTGTCTGATGGTCATGCAGCTTCTGCTTGAACTCTGCCATGTACAGGGAGCTCACTCTCTCTGATCTTGTGATCCTTAATGCTGATGATGCAGAGGTTTTTTGGTACTTAGGTTAAGTTATTCTTTGTCTATTTGGGGAACTGTTTTAATTCCTGAACCAAAGATCTTATTTTTTGTTTTTATTTTTATACAGTTTGTTTTAATGGCTATACTCCACTTACAGTTGTTACAAAATATTGGCTACATTCCCCACGTTGTACAGAACATCCCTGTAACCTATCTTCCACCCTGTAGTTTGCATCCCCTCTACCCCACCCCTCTATTGCCCCACCTCTCTACCCTGGTAACCACCAGTTTGTTCTGGTGGTTTGCAACAAACCATTAGTTTGTATCTGTGAGTATACTTCCTTTTGGTTTTATTCACTAGTGTGTTGTATTTTTTTTGGATTCCACCTATAAGAGATATCACACAGTGCCTTTCTCTGTGTGACTTACTTCACTTAGCTCAGTGTCCTCCAAGTCCATCCATATCACTGCAAAGGACAAAATTTCGTTCCTCTTAATGGCTGAGTAGTATTCCATTGTGTGTGTCTATCACATCTTCTTTAGATATTCACTTGTTGATGGACACTTAGTTTGCTTCATACCTTGATAATGGTAAGCAATGCTGTATTGATCATTGGGGTGCACATATATTTTGAATTAGTGTTTTTGCTTTTTTTTGGATACCCATGCCTGGAACTGCTGGGTAATATGGTAGTTCTATTTTCAGTCTCTTGAGAAATCTTCATACTGTTTTATGCAGAGGGTGCATCAATTTACATTCCCACAAACAGTGCACAAAGATCCCCTTTTCTTCATGTCCTCCCCACCAATTGTTATCTTTATTCTTTTTGGTGATAGCCATTTTGATAGGTGTGAGGTGATATCTCATGGTTTTGAATTGTGTTTACCTGATGAGTAGAGATGTTGAACATCTTTTCATGTTCTGTTAGACATTTCCTTTCCTCTTTGGAAAAGTGTCATTTCAGTTTTTCTTTCTGCCCATTTTTAAATCTAGTTGTTTGTTTTTTGATCTTGAGTTTATATGTGTTGGACATTAATCTCTTGTCAGTCATATCATTTGCAAGTATTTGCTCCCATTCAATTGGTTGTCTTTTCATTTTGTCAATGATTTCCTTTGCTATGCAAAAGCTTTCAAGTTTGCTTAGGTCCTGTTTGTTTATTTTTGGTTTTGTTTCCATTATTTTAGGAGACAGATCCACCACCCCCCCCCCAAATTCTGTGATTTATGTCAAGGAGTGTTCTGCCTATGTTTTCCTCTAGGAATTTTATAGTATTCAGTCTTAAATTTAGGTCTTTAATTCATTTTGAGTTTATTTTTGTATATAGTATTAGAGAATGTTCTAATTTCATTCTTTTACATGTAACTGTCCAGTTTTCTCAGCACTACTTATTGAAGAGACTGTCTTTTCTCCATTGTATATTCTTGTCTCCTTTATACAGTTGACCACAGGCGCATGGGTTTATTTCTGGGCTTTTCATCCTGTTCATTGACCTCTGTGTCTATTTTTGTGCCAGTGCCATACTGTTTTGATTACTGTGGCTTTTGATTACTGTCAGATTGTGTGAAGTCAGGGAGCATGATTCCTCCAGCTCTGTTCTTTCTCAAGACTGTTTTGGCTATTCAGGGACTTTTGTGTTTCCATACAAATTTTAAATTTATTTGTTCTAGTTCTGTGAAAAATACCATTGATATTTTTATAGGGATAGAATTGAGTCTGTAGATTGCCTTGGGTAGTATAGTCATTTTAATAATACTGATTCTTCCAAACCAAGAACACAGTATATGTTTCCATCTGTTTGTGTCATATTTAGTTTTTTCATCAGTGTCTTTTTGAGTATAAGTCTTTCACCTCCTTAGGTAGGTTGATTTGGTGAATTATTAAGTTGGCAATTATATGTATGTATATATATGTTATGTATATTTATGTATATATGCACATCTATGTTTAATTAATGATGTTTTACCATATAAGATTTTCTAAAAGGTCATACTCAAAAAGCTTGGAGAGGAAGTTGCCATGGAAACTGACCTCCAAAGCAAGGTTGCCAGTGGAAATTGTAGCTTGTAATGTTGTGTTCCTACAGCATGCAAGCATACCCTGTCTGTGATAGATAAAGAGACAACAAAATCTGAGTAACATAATAACATAGTGTATCCAAAAGTAGTAATATTTTGCAGGCAGAGAGAGGATGAACTCTTTCTGATGTGGTTTAGAAAGAGCCTTCAATGAGAAGCAAGGAATCCTGAGGTGTTTTATGGTACTTTGACCTCAGTTTTCTCATCTGTGAAGTGGGAGCATTGGTTACTCAGAGATGGAAGATGGAAAAGGCAGAGGTGGGCTTTGACCCTGAGAACTAATTACTCTACTTCCCCATTCAACAGGAGCAGCTCTTTCTTTACTTTTTAAATCTGAGGTATGTATTAAAATCCCTTATAAGTATTAATTTGAAATAAAATATTCTATTGCTTAAAGAATTTGAAGATAATCTAAATTAGATTATCTTTAAGGTTTCCCCAGCTCCAAAAACTACTTTGGCTCTAAAATAAAGTTATGTCCTTATTAACTTTCTCATACATGTTTACTTTTTTAAAACTTTTCTAAAATGAAACAAAATCATGCTCCACAAACTTATAAAGACTATTTTTGGTCCTCCTTCTCTGATTAGCTTATTTAAAAGTGAAAGGTTATTTCTTTCCTTTTTCTTCCAAAATTTGCTTTTCTCTGACTTGATTAACATCCCAGTAACAAAGAAAAAGTCATAAATATGGTGGATGGCAGGAAATTGAGTATCATCCTTTTAAATTCCCTTCTATCCTTTCTTTCTAGGCCAGTCCTTGGAGAAACCATGATGTAGTTAAAGTATATATTCAGCAATATGCATCTTTCTTTTCAGCATTCCTTCTCCCCAGTTCTCTCCAGATGACCTCATAGAATTATAAAGGTGAAACAGACATAAAAAACTTTTTGCATAAATTCTTTAAAGATGTGGAAAATGGGATCCTGTGAAGGGGACAGTTTTGTATTGGATAAGGTAATGAGTCATAACTCAAACTCTGGCCTTTTCCAGTTCAGTTCTCTTCCTGGTAGGTTTAGATAACCTCCTTGTGCTTCAGTTTTCTACTATAAAATGGAGATAATAATAGCATTTTCTTTATAATATTGTTGTTGGTATTATGTGAGTGTAGAGCCCTTAGAACAGGGCTGGGACCGTAGAAAGTTTCAATATATGCTCACTAATATATGGACGGAAGAGCCTGGTAGGCTGCAGTCCATGGGGTCGTGAAGAGTCGGACACGACTGAGCGACTTCACTTTTGCTTTTCACTTTCATGCATTGGAGAAGGAAATGGCAACCCACTCCAGTGTTCTTACCTGGAGAATCCCAGGGACTGGGGAGCCTGGTAGGCTGCTGTCTATGGGATCGCACAGAGTCGGACATGACTGAAGTGACTTAACAACAACAACAATTATCATTACTGTGCTTCCATATTATGATAGGAGTTTGCCCAAGGTATACAGTCTGATGGGAACTCCATTTGGGTATCATACACTGTTCTGTATCCCCCAAACAAGTCATTAAAATAACCTCTTAATGTCCAATTCCACCAGGTCATTGTTCTGAGCTTGGTGACAGTGGGTGAGTAAATTGGTTTCATTTAGGTAAATGAATTTTATGTTAATATGTTGACTGCTTAATGCTACCTTTGCCTTTAACTCAGTGGAACTGTAAGTGCTTCCAGAAACTCCTTAAGGACCAAGTTTAATGAGGTGACTTAAGATTGTTGTAGGTGAGTGTGTGAGTCCTTTTCAGTCAAAAAGTTCTGTCATCTCACCTTGAAGCAGATACCTTTTCCACTGGAATGAATGGGGCCAGCCTTGCCATCCTCATCACTCTTAACTCTAATTTCTGGAAAATAAATGCCCACTTCCCAATGGATGAGCATTTAGGATTTAAACACTCTTAAATTTTTCTTTATCAAGGCCACTTGAATGGAATTTTACTTGAGCAATGGAGAAAAGCTAGTTCTCACCTTTACATTTATCTTAATTTTGAGAAGCAGGCAAATATCTGATGGACAGAAAAAGAATACTGGGAGTGTAACTAGAAGAATCATTAACTGCCAGTGGAGGAAAATACCATTATGGGGGCAAGCTGTGTCTTGAATCTCAGGAGCCCTGAGTCCCAGGTTTGACATGGCCCCTGGGAAGTGATGGTGGCTGCATTTAGAAGGGAGTTTGACCACCAGTCTGTGACGTCAGGGCTGAAATCAAATTGTCAGAGTCTTTCTTTTTCTCTTTGGTCTCTTTTTGAATCCCACCTCCCGCCTCCCCTTGTGGCTCAGCTGGTAAAGAATCCGTCTGCAATGCAGGACACCTGGGTTCGATCATTGGGTTGGGACGATCCCCTGGAGAAGGGAAAGGATACCCTCTCCAGTATTCTGGCCTGGAGAATTCCATGGACTGTAGAGTCCATAGGGTCGAAAAGAGTCGAAAAGACACGACTGAGCGACTTTCCCTTCTTTCCCTCCTCCCCTTACTGCATACCTGATCCCATTCTGTTTGAGCAATTCACTTTGTTGACATTGTGAATGACCTCGGGGGACTCAGATACTGAGTTGTAGCCTCCTGAGCTGAAACTCCTCTCCACTGTCAGCATCTGCCCAGCACAGCCCTGCAGGGACCCTTTGAGAGTCTGTCAGTGGAAACTACTACCGCCTTACTTTTGTTTATATTTTCCTTTTTTCACACCATTTTTTGGCGGCGGGGAGGAGAATATATTGAGACTTTCTAAGTGTGATGTGTGGTTACTTTAGTCCCTGTCAACTGCTTTAATATTTCAAAATGGAACCGGCTCTCTGGCAGGCGTGGAAGTGAGCGCTGTGAATGAAAGCTCCAAGCACGAACTCCGCGGAACCTCACCTTGGCTGTTTGCCCCACCAGCCGCCGGGGAGGACACAGACCTCGGTTTCCTGGGATTTCCGAGTGTGGAGCCGTGCTATTCATTTTGTGCGGGCTCCGGGAGCCATCGGCACGCGGGGCTGGGGGCCCTGCGCCGCGGCGGGCCGCCCTGGCGCGCGCGGGTCTCCGGGTGCGGGGCTGGAGCCCCGCGAGCTTGTGCCCCGCAGACGGCAGTGCTCCGCGCGCCCCTCCCTTCGCGCCCGCGGGTGCCAGACCTGACGCCGGCCCCTGCGCGCTCGCAGACGACTCTTCGCAGTTGTCAGTTTTCTCGCTTGTCAGCAGAGCTGCTGGTAAGTGACAGAAAACAGAGAAGGGGCGTGAAGGCAGCGGGGCAGGGAGAGAGGGACCGGGAGGGGGAGCCTCGGGGCGCCCCAGGGCAGGGGGCGCTGGCGCAGCCAGGGTGTGCGGCCTCAGGCTCAGACAGACCGGCCCCACGCTGGCTCCTTCTGGGCTCATCCCTCTCCCCGCTTTCCCCTTCTCACTTTCTCCCTCCTCGCCGCCTCTCTTCCCTTCTGGGTCCTCCCTTTCCCCTCCAATCCAGCTGCCACACGGTTCGCTCCCGCGGCTTTGTGTTTGAGGACAAAAAAAAAAAAAAAAAAGAATACGAGTTGGTCCGAGGTGCTTTCCCCTAGAGCAAAAGCACAATTCCTACCCTTGGCACTAGCCCGGGAGCGTGGCTGGTTCCCGCAGCTGCCTCCGGGGGGCATCTGGGCCCAGGGTCGCCGGCTCTCCGGGCCCGCTTTAAGCCAGGATTTCGGGGGCGCAGAAAGGGGAGCGCACGCAGAAAGTGAGGCAGACGCGCGGCGCCGGGCTGGAGCTAGAGGGCTGGACTGGGCGAGGAGGCGGGAGGGACAGCCCAAACTCACTCGGGCCTCACTCCCAGTGTGATAACCTGCAGCTATGGAGTCGCCCACCAAGGAGATTGAAGAATTTGAGAGCAACTCTCTGAAATACCTGCAACCCGAACAGATCGAGAAAATCTGGCTTCGGCTCCGAGGGCTGTAAGTAAACCTGTTTACTTCTCTTGCCCCATTTCCCTCTCTCATCTGTATTTTAACTACACAGCCCCGGTCACGACTGCTCACCCTCACTCCTACATGGCCCTTTAAATACAGCGGGAGAAGTTCCACAACCGCTTCCTAGTTAATTACAGTCACTGCTGCCTTTCTTTCAACAATGAGACGTGTCTTTCTGAGTGCTGTAGAATGCCTTGCTGTTTCCAAGTCATGCTTTCTTTAGGGAAGGGGAGATGTCCTTAGATTTCACTTACAGTATAGCTCAATATTCACGGAAATATTTCTTTTTCTTTTAAAATTGATCAGGGGAGAAAAGTTTGGGGACTCAGATCACAGATTTTTAATCAAAGGAAGAGTTGTTCTCTGGAAAATGCTTGCAGACACCTTGGCAGGTGGTCCAAGAACTTACCAACAGTTCAAATTCAATATGCTTTCTGGCTGTTAAATCTTCCTCTTCTTCTCCCTAGCCTACTGCAACTTCAGATATTTTCTTAGGATTCTTTCTAGCAGGAAAAGAGTTACTGGAAGGAAGGGCTGTTTTTGGAGACAGTAGGGTTCAGAAACAATATTGGAGTTTCCTAGCAAGATCTGAACACTGAAATAGGTCATTTGTTTTCAATATGGTGGCCAGAGTTCTAGCTGGACTGAGGGACAGTGATCTCTGAATTTCATTCACTTCATTGGGTTCTGCCTGTTCTTGGGTGCTGAGGAGAAGTGATCTGAAAGTACATGTTTTTTTTTTCTGTGAAAAGATTTCTTAAACAATGAACTGCTGGTTATCCCAGTCAGGAAGCTATAGTGACAGCTGTACGGTTACAGCTTGCTTCTCAATTGACCTGGTAGGTTCCAAAGATACCTTCCATAACCACCAGATATTTGCCATCAAATATCTAGTGCAGATTAAAAAAAAATAGGTTTTCTCCAAGTATATTCTCCAGATACTCTGTTCCTACCAAGGGCAGTTTTAGGAAAACCAGCTCGTTCGTAGTTGTTTTGCTGTAGTTATGTTTTTGAAAGCACACGCGTATGCCTATGCACGTACACACACACACACATACCCCAAAACAAATCAGAAAGGCACTGATCTGAGTTATCTTCATCTTGGGGGAGACTGTATTCCAACCAGGATATTCAGAGTTTCTAAAGGAAAGCAGTAAGATAGGTGTTTCTTTAAGGCATCCCTATTTAAAGTGCACTTTGTAAGAGCCCTTCCATCAGTAATAGAGTGAGTTTCATTGCCATTGATCTAAATGGGAAACCATGCCACGTAGCATGAGTTTTGGATTGTTTGGCTGCTGCAAGCAGAGGCTGTAAACTTATGTGGAAATCTTGTCTTTTTGGCTGGCAGGCTCTTCCAACAGTTGAGATGCATGCAATGCAGCACCTCTTTCACAGAGGTGTTTACAAGTTCACGTCCTACGTTATGAACATCCCATCTCATCATACTGAGGGTCAGCACACAGAAAGTTTGTTGCATCCACAAAGTCTGGGTCCCTGGTATATCCAGTGTGAAGGTGTTGTCAAGCTGGTCTCCTTGCCATCCCAGTAGGAGGGACTCATGTGCACATACTCAGAAACTGCTTCTCTTAGGCTGCTTTACAGTTTCAACCAACTCAACAGAGCTACTCAGGTTGGAGTAGAGGGTTTGGGCAAATCAGCCAGGCTGAGGTGGGAAATTTATATGAACAAGTCATTGGAGCTTGGAATGAACACACTGTCTCGTAACTTGCTCTGTTTCATCAGTTAGGCTTCTCTCCCCAGATTGTTGGGGTGTGATGTATCTGCATTTTTGTTTTCATGTCTCATGTTTACCCAGCACCCTGTACTTTTGAACATAAAAGGTGTGGGTTGATTCTTTTCCAAGCATGTGTTTTTGAGTCCCTCTCTTTTTACCCTTCCCGCTGAAACATCCTGCTCAGCAGCAGTCCCAGGAGATCTGTAACTTCATGTTCTAATTTGAAAAAGGACATGTTACTATTGTTATGAGATTATTTTTTTACTACTGTTATGGTTCTTACTACCACTTCAAAACAAAACAGTAGTGCTATAATAAGTTGCTAAAGATTCTGGAGACCAAAGCACATGATTTTTTACACAACTTGGAATAACACTTCTGCGGTTAACAAAATAGAAACATTAGAAGATGGGAAGATGTGTATCTATCTGTCTGCACAGTGCATTAACAATAAGAGAAAAGAAGCTGCTCTTCCACATTTTAGAAAGACTCAATAGCCATAGTTGGATTTTTACACCAATTTATTATCATGATACCCTATAGTAGGGGCTTTATACATGACCAGAGATAGTCAGGAATTTGGTTCAGCTCATTTGAGAGCCATCTAAGTTCAGGACTTGATCATCTCCTGCCTGGACTGTTCACTGGCATCTGTCTCCTTCTTCTAAGTATCTTGCTTATTGAATCAATTTTTGAATTTTTCATCTCCTCAATTAAAATGCAAGTTCTTTAGGGTGGTGACCGTGCGTGTCTTGCTCACTGCTGTAACCTCTAGTGCCTAGAACAAGGTTTGGTACATAGTAGGTACTTACTCAATATGTGATGAAAGAAGCATGAAGACTCAGAGGTAAACTTTTCAATATTGAAAACGAAGATTATAAGCTTATAGGTCACATGATACTATCAACACAATAGTTCATGAACTAGATGGGTGGTGGGTTTAATTAACATCATTGCCCAGGTTGGGCACAGGAATCTAAACTAAGGTGGAAAGTTGGGAAGGCCAAGGCTTACATTTAGCTAGGTTCTCTTGTTTCCTCCCCTTATCTCTCCTCTTTTCTGCACTGGTCTGGAGTGGTCTTTACCAGCAGCAAGAGGATTATTGCCAAGAATCTACAGTGCAGAGAATATAGGGGATGATCCTCTATATATTATAAGCCCCACACATCCCCCTTTCTGCACTCTACTTTTTTCTTTAGCATGTTTCACTATCTTGACACTATATGTTTATTTGTTATGTTTACTTCCTCCAACTAAAATATATGTTCCCTGAGGACATAGTTCTTTTTTTTTTTTTTGGTCTGTTTTGGTTACTGAAGTATCTCCAGTGCCTACAAATACTATGGGGTCTATAGTAAATTACCAATACATATTTGAAAGCTAGGACTGTTTGACGTATTTCTCTAGGAAAGAATTAGGAAGAACTCTTAATCTAACCTTGTAACATCCTCCGCATACTAATAGTACATCAAATATTGGAAAAGTGAATTTTAAGCACTATCTACCACCGCTGAGATGACAAAACCCTGCAAGCCCAGGTGTTTATTATGACAAGTCCCTCTTCCCTTGAGGGCGGTGCTGCCCACCACTGTGTGGAGGCCATCTGTGGTTCCAGGAGGGGGCGATGTTCCTCAGCAGCCCCCATAGCCCTCTCCTACACATGCTCACATCTCTCCAAGCCGGAAGGGAACACACACTCTACACCTGAGCCTTCTTAATTACATCTGTCTGGGGGGTGCTGTCGTCTTGTGTTTCTGAGAAGAGCCTTTTTGTGTGAGTGTTTCTGTTTCCTGAGCTGTCCCCCAAGTGCTGTTGTCTTGCTCTTTCCTCTGTAGGAGTGTGGGTCGAATTGTTAAGGGCCCCACCCAATGGCTGTTTTGTTAGAGAATCTTCCAGTCAGGGAAAACATGATGAGTGCACTTGCTTCCTCTGGTGATGAGGGGGAGCCTCACGGTGCTCTGGGTTTGAGTCATAACTTGTACCTTGGGTCCCAACCAAGAGTTTGTCTTGTTATATGATGACAAAAGGGCGCTCTCTCTCTCTCTTTTTTTTAAATTGAGGGCAAGAGAACAGGTTTCACTTATTTTTTGGCATTTATTGTCACAATGGTAATTAAGCCATTGTGTGTTTGTTTTGCCCAACTATGAGGTAGTCAATAAAATAAATGTTATGCTTACATAATACTCTGTGAAGATGATTGACGCTTTTTTCACATTATCTAAAATAGTATTATGAATATAAATGGAGATATGATTTCTTATGTTTATTGTCTCTTTCTTCCAACTAAAATACAAGTTTCATGAAGGTATAGTATTTTGGGGGTCTGTTTTGGTTACTGAAGTTTCCCCAAATGTATGGTTATTAGGGTCACAGACTGGAATTATTGTTTCTGTCTATTCAGCATGCTTCCCCCGCCACCGCCCCGCCCCCCATTATGGCAGTAGACCCTGTCCCCTCACTCCTTTGCCTACTCCCTGCTCCCGGGTCCCCATGGGCTCAAGATGCCAGATTGGCCAATCATCGAATTTTTGCCTTTCTGCCAACAGTGGTCATTCTCAAGTGTGGCACAGAACCCAAGCAGTAGAGTCCTCCACTGAGATTCTCTATTGGCCAAGGGAGAGTGCTGCTTTGCCTTTTTCTGGGTTCTCCTGGTGGTTGCTGCTGGGTTCATTTCTTACTGCATGGAGAGGACGTTTCAATGATTGGAGACAGGCCAACACTTACAGAGAAGCAGAGGGGAGAAGAAGGAGTGAAAATCCCTGGGTCTGCTCCCACATTTCCCCATTCCTACAGTTGTTTATCTGGTTCAGTCTGCTGTCCCAGCTACATGAATCCATCAGGCTCTGTTCCTGCTTAGACTCCTTTGAGTTTGGGGTCTCTGAAAGTCTTCACTAAAACCCCACTGAGGTACAGAGAACTTAAGTGACTTTTCCAAACTATACATCAAAAGTAGGCCAGGGGGTAGCGGGGGGATCCGTAGGCAAAGATGCCCAGATCTTTGGTTTCATATTTCTCATTTAATAAAGCCTTCTCATTCTGTATTTTCTTTCTACTCATCTGACATTTTTTTAAAATAGGGTCATCAATGGTCAGGCAGCTGTTCAGAAGTTTAGTCACTTAACATTTACTGAGAATCTATTATGTGCCAGTTACTTTGATAAACTCTGGGTATGCCAAAGTAGATAAGCTATAAGGCTATAGCTAAAGAGATGAACACCTGGAAGTGTTGACTGTAGTTACAAAGGGATGTGCGGGGAGCCACTTCCTCCTGGGAGGGCCAGAGAAGGTGTGAGCAGTGAGCTGCCGACAATGTGAGCAGAGTCCTTGGAGTCACGAGGAGGAAACACGCACAGATTTCTTTCATTCATGTTAGCCTTTTGCAGTGATATAAGGAAAACAGGGAGTCATCCAGTCAGTCCAGAATAAATCAGTTCAGAATTCTGAGCTGTTTTTATGGACCACTGGAGAAGCTGTGCCTACTTACTAGGAATACAGCCTGAGTTCAGTGCCTTTCCCTGCGCTCACCTTTTACTGTAATCCCAAGGGAGAGAGTGCGTTTGAGTCTAGTTGCAGTCATTCAACATGGAGCTATTGGAGGGAAATCTCCCAGCTCACCTTGGAGGCAGTGGGCCCCCACATTGGTCCCTGGTCCATCAGCTGTCCAAGAAACAGGGTTACCCTCCCTGTGTAAGACCTTAGATATTTTTCTTTAAAAGGTAACTGTGAGGTATCCTCTGGCAGCTCATCAAGTACAATATTGAGGGATAGATAAAGCTAGTAAGTGGAGGTAACAGTGTGCCAAGGTACAGAGGGATGGGAGGAGGGAGGGATAAAATTGGAAAGGAAGGCAGGGGCCAGGCAGTGACACATGGAATTTTTAAAAAATTTATTTTTGGTTTATTCAAAACTATACATGCTCATAGTTTAAGGAGGCAGGTATTTGCATACATTGTGTGTGTGTGCTAAGCTGTTTCAGTCGTGTCGGATTCTTTGCGACCTTATAGACCGTAGCCCTCCAGGCTACTTTGTCTATGAGATTTTCCAGGCAAGAATATTGAATGGTTTGCCATTTGAGCACATTATACACACATACAAATGTTTTCCCGGTCACTCTCCATTCATCTTTCAGAGAATCTTTTTTTGGGATGCATGTAATTTCAAGGACTTTACATTTTATTCCTTAAGTTCTAAGGCAGTGTTAAGAGACTTTAAGCTAGAGGGTAACAAAAGGAGATTTGAATTTTAAGATGGCTATTCTGGAAGAAGTCTGGAGAACAGATTGGAGAAGAGACTTGAGGCCTGGAGATGAGTTGGAGAAGATTCTTCAGTGATGGTAGTACCACCAAGGAGGAAAGAATAGGAGGCATCTTTGACACTAGAAAAGAGCAGAGAGAAAGAAAGAGAGAGAAGTTGTCTTCCAAGTTTGTTTTGCCTCATATGTCTTAGTGAGTTTGGTGTCTTTGCCTTGTTAGAGACCACAGAGAGAAGCGTGGGCTTGGATGCACAGAATGATACATTTGGGTTTAGATATGGTGAACTTGGACCACCTTTGGAAGGTCCAAGCAGCTGTTAGTAATAACAGCCTAGAAAACATGGAGAGACCTCTGGCCTGGAGCCTAAGGTCTGAGAGTTATAGTTGTGAGTTAAAGCCTTGCAAAGAGATGAACAGGGAAGAGGGGCTTCATCTGAATCTCACTAATAAAGCAAATCCAAAAGAATAATGTTAAAAATTGTTGTGTATTTCCCACAGATTACATATTTTAGGGTATTAATTGGGCCTTCCACTCTCCCATTTAATTGCAAATGTCAGAAAGTTCAGCATATTTTTATTGGATTGCTATTATATATTGGATATTAGGAGCTTCAGAAGAGATATGAAAATATTAGAAAAAAAGCCCTGCTTTTGGGAAACTTATAGTCTAGTTAAGGAGACAAGACAATTCTTTATAGGGGTGAAAAGTTAAAAAAAAAGACAAAGTATGGACAAAAAAAAATTAATTGCTGGATAAATGACATTGACACAATGTCCTAGGATTTAGAGAAGGAAGACATTTGTGTTTGAGGGACTGTTTTTGAATCTTTTTTCTCCTAATAAAGATGGATTATCTCCCTGAATTATGTTCTTAATGTATATGGAAGGGGAGAAAGAGGTGAATATCAAAAAGGGTTAAGTAGATTCTTAAATTTAGAATGAAAATTTCTATACTTGAATACTAAAACAATATATTAGTACATCGTCACTTGCTTGTCATAATTTGGTTGTGCTAACTTACTAGCTAATTGGGCTTCCCTGGTGGCTCAGACTGTAAAGAATCCGCCTTCAGTGCAGGAGACCTAGGTTCGATCCCTGGGTAGGGAAGATCCCCTGGAGAAGGGCATGGCAACCCACGCCAGTATTCCTGCCTGGAGAATCCCCAAGGACAGAGGAGTCCGGTGGGCTACAGTCCATGGGGTTGCAAAGAGTCAGACACAACTGAGCAACTCAGCATAGCACTAGCTAATTACAACTCAGTATTTTGCAACCAAGTGTTTATTATTTTGATGGCTCTACAGCCTCTGTCTTTTGAGAAGTAGCCCTAAGCAGAGAGATTTCTTCATTTCTAGCTCCATTTTCTGTCTTCAGTTTTCTTTGGTTCATTTTCCTTGGTTCCTGTTTCCTCTTAAGGAGGGAACGTGCTCACATGACCCACCTCATAGCTTTTGGAGGGACGACTAAGAAAAATAATGATTAAATGTGAGGCACATTTATATGGCTTTGCTTAAGATCCCTTGTATTGACTGATGGTGTCATGTCCATTACAACATGGGTTTGCAGCAAAGACAGAAACCTGGGGGCTAGGTGGGGTCGTTTCTGCTATTTTAAAGGCAGAAAGAGACCACGACTCAGGAAACCAAATGGAATGAGGCTCTTGTCTTGGACCTTGTGGGGACTGCTGGGCGTGAGCCAGGCAGTGAGGCTAGGAGCTTGGAGCCTGCCCCCTGCAGAAGGGTCTGGTGGAGCTTGGCTGGGTGGATGGAGCTCCCTACACCCTGCAGGAGGCCATCCTGTTGTATAGGCTTGTCCAATGGGTGCAGCCTTGTGCTGCTGCTCCCAAGGTGTCTTGTGGCACACACACTGGGCCTCTGACTCTTGGAGCACCCAAAGTTCTGCGATAGTGCTCACCCTTCACATCACCTCGGCCTCATTCATGGCCCTTTTCCTGACAGCTCTTTGCCTGCTAATTTGTTTCAGTCGTATCCGACTCTCTGTGACCCCAGGGTCTATAGCCTATCAGGCTCCTCTACCCATGAAAATTTCCAGGCAAGAATACTGGAATGGGTTGCCATTTCTTACTGCAGATCTTCCTGATCTAGGGATCAAACCTGTGTCTCTTATGTCTCCTGTGTTGGCAGGTGGGTTCTTTACCATTAGTGCCACCTGGGAAGCCATCCAGAAGTGGTCCCCCCACCATTCTTTTCCACTCCCTTCCAAAGGCCTATTGCAGGGACCCAGTATTCAATGTTCAATTAAAATATAGCTTTCCTTTCCCTTGAGGCCACTAGAAGCATGAAAATCAACTTGAGAATGTATTTTGGCTGAAAGTCACTATTGGACATCCAAAGAACATTAAATACTATTTATCCAGATTCCAAACACCCAAAATTCTTAAATAACCAAGGCTTTTCCTACACTTTAGAGACACTGAATAAATCTAGCAGTGGAATATTAGTCTACTAATATTAAAACTACTCCCCGATGTGTTTTAGTAGTTCAAATTCAGATTAATATCCCCCCCCCCTTTTTTTTTCTCTACTTCTCTGAGTCTTGTCTGAGGATGGCTCTAAGAGGTCTTCAGTTCAGTTCAGTTCAGTTCAGTCGCTCAGTCGTGTCCGACTCTCTGCGACCCCATGAATCACAGCACGCCAGGCCTCCCTGTCCATCACCAACTCCTGGAGTTCACTCAAACTCATGTCCATTGATTCAGTGATGCCATCCAGCCATCTCATCCTCTGTCGTCCCCTTCTCCTCCTGCCCCCAATCCCTCCCAGCATCAGAGTCTTTTCCAGTGAGTCAACTATTTGCATGAGGTAGCCAAAGTACTGGAGTTTCCGCTTTAGCATCTTTCCTTCCAAAGGACACCCAGGACTGATCTCCTTTAGAATGGACAGGTTGGATCTCCTTGCAGTCCAAGGGACTCTCAAGAGTCTTCTCCAACACCACAGTTCAAAAGCATCAATTCTTCGGTGCTCAGCCTTCTTCACAGTCCAACTCTCACATCCATACATGACTACTGGAAAAACCATAGCCTTGATTAGATGGACCTTTGTTGGCAAAGTAATGTCTCTGCTTTTTAATATGCTAAGAGGTCTTACAAGTCTTTAAATTACCCCCCCTCCAATATTTTATATTTACTATACTATCCTCTTGCCTGGAAAATCCCATGGATGGCGGAGCCTGGTAGGCTGCAGTCCATGGGGTCGCTAAGAGTTGGACACGACTGAGCGACTTCACTTTCACTTTTCACTTTCATGCATTGGAGAAGGAAATGGCAACCCATTCCAGTGTCCTTGCCTGGAGAATCCCAGGGATGGGGAAGCCTGGTGGACTGCCGTCTATGGGGTCGCATAGAGTCAGACACGACTGAAGCGACTTAGCAGAGCAGAGCAGCAGAGATTCTAGGTTGTTACTTGGAGCCTGGTCTGTTACTATGAGAAACTATAAACATTTTCATGAACAACAGCCTTTGTAGCTGATTTGTGAAATATAAGGGTGAATTATTGTAAATCAGGGCTTCCCAGGGGGTGTAGTGGTAAAGAGTCTGCCTGCCAATGCAGGAGACACAGGTTCGATTCCTGGGTCAGGAAGATACCCTGGAGTAGGAAATGGCCATCTACTCCAGTATTCTTGCCTGGAAAATTCCATGAACTGAGGAGCCTGGCGGGCTATATGCCATGGGGTTGCAAATTGTTAGACACGACTGAGCGACTGAGCACACACAGCACATTGTAAATCACGCCTCATGAATGTTTAGAACTGCCATTCTGCCTATGAAACCACTGACTGAAATTAGTCATGGTTGAAAAAATGGAAGAACTGTTCAAAGCAGTTGTTTCTGGGAGTCTGAATAGTTTCAGTGAAGGTGACTGTGGCTGAGGAGAATTTAGTTGGAATGCTCAACCTATTCATTCGGTTGACTGCGGAGCTCTGAGTGGTCTCTAGAAGTGCATCTGGTAGGTGAGTGGGCTTTTTTCCCCTGTAATTTGAGCATTGACCTTACTTTTGCCGTGTTTAAATTGCTGAAATTTGTAGAGTGTATGTCCAGACAGGAGCCTTCTCTAGATGATTCTATTGTGAGAGAAGATTTTGGAGGAAACAAGGACTTCTGCTTTCAAGGAGCTGTTGTATTGACTTAACATTCACCTGAAATTATAAATGACCAACAGCTGCTTTCTGCCAGGAGCAGGTTATGATAACAAGGTGGGAGGAAGACGGAAGGAGTGCTACAGGAGTAGATAGGAAAGGCTTAAAAAACATTAGACTGGCCTCTGAAGTTAAATTTGGCAGAAGATACATTTTTGTTCTGGCTAAATCTACATGGGAAAAATAGAGTAGAAAATTCAAGCATCTCTCTGGATAATTCAATTAAAAACCCACCCCTCCTCTGGTTTCAGGACTATATCTGCAGAGTGAGATTTTGTCTCAGTCCTTTGGATTTATCTCCCTTCTGGCAGTGTCGTCACAGATACTAAGAAATATTTTTGTTTTCAGCTTTTCTCATTGATGTTTATCTAAGCAGGAGACAGGCTTCCAGGAAGGAGGTCACAAAAATCTCTCCCATTCCCACCCACACAGTTTTACTGTACTTAGAACACTGTAAGTGTAAGTAAATATGTGAATGGAGGGATAGATCACTTATGCAAAAAAGTACTGTTTGGACATCTACAAGTGTGGCATTTACTTTCTGTTTTCTTTTTCTAACAGCCTTTCTATATTTTTTCACTGGTGCCACTGATGGGCTCACTGCACAGCTGTAAGCAGTGGATGTTAAGCTAGAGGGAAACAGTGCTTGATCTGCTCACAAATAATGCTTTTCAGAGGAAGGTTTCAGCTTTCTTTTGGGAGGGATCATATTTTGGGGCCTGTTAGACAGTAATCTGAGTGCTGAATTTTTAACCCAGGCCCAGGAGAGAAGCAGGCATGACCAGGAGATTTGGATATTTGTGTCTCAACAGCTGTCTGCAGGCAAATGATGGGGCTGGGGACGGGGAGCGATGAAGACACAGGCCTGTGAGAATGTGGGCGCCTTGGGGATTGTGTGGAGTGACTGTGAGTTGTTGCTGGTATAGATGGGACTTCCTGTGGGGTCTGTGTGTGTGTGTGTGTGTGTGTGCATGTGCACTCTCGCATGCACAACGCGTGCATGCTCAGTGGCTTCAGCCGTGTCTGACTCTTTACGACCCCATGGACTGCAGCCTGCCAGGCTCCTCTGTCCATGGGATTTTCCTGGCAAGAATACTGGAGTGGGTTGCCATGCCCTCCTCCAGGGGATCTTCCCAGGGATCAAACCCATGTCTCCTGTTTCCTGTATTGCAGGTGAGTTCTTGACCACTGAGCCACTGGGGGTCGTGTAGTTTAAACTAAATCTTCTCTTTAGAGATTTCTCTTTTTGCCACAACCAAGCCAGAACTAGATAGAAACACATTTGCTCCCAGAAATGAGTTAAACATTGAGTATCTTATGCACAGATCTGTTTCAGATGAATATGCTCTCAGTTTTCTGATTCACCATCCTCAACCCCAAACCACTCTCTTGAAGGTTTCCTTCATTTGACTTTGATCTCATCACTAGTTTAAACATACTGGAATTCTATACTTTGGGAGTTGCTGTCCCCAAACATTATCTTAACTTTCTAAGAGCCCTAAATGAAAGAGTATGAATCTATAGGACAATTTTCCCCAATAGACAATCTGGCAGAAAAATTCTTTAGAAAATTGAAGCAGAAACAAATCTTTCCTAATTGTTGGGTTATTCCAGGTGAAAGTGAGTTTATGTCATTTCATTATTTTTTGTTCTGCCTTGGATCTTTGACAGAGCAGGAAAATAGAATCATTGCCCACATGGTTTTTCATCCTATAGCTTATCAGTTAAGAAATATTTGAGCGAGTAAGAGAAGAAAGACTCACTTTCTCTAATATCTTTTTCTCCTTCCCCCCTCAAATAGTCTGCTTGAATGTGCCAGGAGATTGATATATATATATATATATATACGTACACACACATGTATATATATATATATATTTTTTTTTTTTTTTTCCCCTCATTGGTATTTACTTGTTAAAAATATGGGAGGACTTCCCTGGTGGTCCAGTGGTTAGGATTCTGTGCTTCCACTGCAGGGGATGGGAGTTCAATCCCTGGTTGGGGAACTAAGGTCCCATGTGCTGAGTGGTATGGTCATAAATAAATAAAATTTTACAAAGTAATAAAGCAACAAGGAAGATCAAAATAAAATTACATTAAAAAATAAAAAATGGGAAAATCCGTTAAGCAATTAGAATATATAGCTTTGCAAATCTAGGTTTTAACATGGGTATCATGTAATATGAAATCACTGGTAGAAATGAGGAGAAATGTACAAGGGCCTTCCATTTTCAGCAACATCTAATGTAGTCTGTACAAATAGTTTAAGACAGATTCAGTAGAGTTTTCTGGGGATATCCAGTTCTGCTAAGTCTGTACCCCATATGCCACTAAAAAACAAAACCAGAGGATCAGATGATCACGCAGGTCCTTGCTTCTTTCACGGGTATTTGTGGCATTTTATCCCAGTCCACTTTCCCACGAATGAGCCACACGTGACCTGAACTTGTGAGAATGTGTATTTAATTCCCTGAGTCTTGCTGTGTGCTTTTTATTTCTGAGTCTGTCCCCCAATCTCCTCTCCCTTGAGGGAACTGAGGCCTGAGAACCAAAATCTCCAAAGCTGTTTGTGTATCAGTAGCAGTAGTGATCTCAGTAAGGAAGGATGGAGATGGAATCTGATGGGATCTGGAGTAGTGTGAGTCATTATTGCCCAGAAACCCCAGAGAAGATTTCAGGCAGAACTGGAATTCTCACCATGCATGTGGAGTTGTTGCGTATTAAATTTCCCAGACCAGAAAACCTTCTTGTGTTCAACTGGGAGGTATCTTGCTGTCAACCTGGAGCCTAAGCACAAGTTTTGGTTTTCCTAAGCCAGATTGTTTGAATATTAAGCCTATTTATAAACCTCATTATTGCAGTAACCATATGGCTCTTACTCAGAGATACTCACTTTAAAAAAGTGAGACTGCCAGGCACTTCATGATTTAACCTCAATGCTTAATTGGCTCTCACTCACCCAGGCTATCAGGAAGGATTCCCAGGTCCTCTGTTTGACTTTGAAGTATGTGAAACTTACATGTGGTTGTGGGTGTGTCCAGTACTTTGGAAACTCCTAGCTACCAAAAAGCAAACAAAGCTCTTTAAAAGCATCCTTGCTCTCCCCACTCCTTGTTTCTTGTTATTTCCTTGCTGAGTCTACTGGGCTTTTGGCTCTACTTTACTGTGTTTACTGTGGCTGGAACCACTCCTTAAGTTGGCCTAGTTTCATCCCTTCTCTCTCTGACTGGGTCCAAGAGAGGTAAAATGAAGTTCAAGGTCTAGAAGTTAAGGGTCTAGATGACACAGTCATGGACAGCTTTAAGGAACCTTTTACAATATTCTAGAAGTTAAGGATCTAGATGACACAGTCATGGACAGCTTTAAGGAACCTTTTACAATATTCTAGAAGTTAAGGATCTAGATGACACAGTCATGGACAGCTTTAAGGAACCTTTTTAAATATTGGGGGTCAGTGCTCTTTGATTTTTGGTATTGCTCCTGCCTCGGTAGCCACTTGTCAGAATGTGCTCAGCTGGACGTAAGGGGACTGAAGGCTTCCAGGGGAGCTCATCACTTCCCCTGTTCTGTACACCTGCCTGTACACGTAACATGTATACACTATTTGATAGTTCTCAGGCAATCCACAGTTCCATAGCAACATTCCAGACTTAAACAAATACTGATTTTTCAGTGAAGACCAGGAGTCTTTTAATTTGCCTAGCAGGTGAATGGATGTGGTCCACCATTGATTCTAGTTATAGCATGATATCTCTGTGCTTAGTTGTAACTTCTAGAGGATGCTTAGGGAGTCTGTGTAAGCAACTCACTGGGCTTTAGCCTTTCGGGAATTATCAATAAAAAGGGTTTTTTCTTAAAAGATCATTTTAGATATTTCTAAGGATTATCATAGTGTCTAGTTCCTAAATGCTTAGCTTTTCTTCCTTTTTTTTTTTCCTTTTCCCTTTCTTTCTGAGCAATGATCCAGCTTTGACATTAGAGGAAAGTGTGTGGATCTGCTAGGCTAACAGGGACCACTGCTGGATGGGTGTCAGGATGAACAGCCTGCAGGCTCCCGTAGGCATGGGCGAACACAGAGAGCTGGGCAAGGATTTAGTTCCTTCTCCACTTAGTAGGACTGAGATTAGCACTTGCTTTCTTTGTGGCCCAGCTGTTCTAAAATGTGGAGAATTGGGAGTGTTCAGTTTTTCTACTTTAGAAAACAATCTTAAACTTTTTTTTATTTAAAATTTTCTAATCAATGAAAGACTATTCTTTTTCCAAACAAAATTTGGAAACCTATGAAATCATTATTAGTTTTGTGATACTCTTCTTATAAATACAGCAGCTGACTTGCACTTGAACATTTACTGGATGCCTGGCACTGTGCTGAATGTTTTACACCCACTACTACATTCATCTCTCACATCAGCCTGTGAAGTACACATTACTGTTACCCAAATCTAACAGATAAGGAGACTGGTGGTTGCGAAAGTGATGTAAGTTGCCAAAGGTCACATAGCTTATTGGACACAGTAAGTCGGAGAAGGGATTTAGCTTAGGTAAGTGATCTCAAGCACTATGCCATAATGCCTCTCCTTAAACAAATAAATAAACAAATGATCAATGCCATATATGTGTGTATGTGAGTAAGGTAGAGTGCATTCTGGGGAACAGAGCTTGCAAAGTGGTCCAGACTTTCATGGATGCAGTTTCCTCAGTCTGGCCTCATGAAGACGTCCTGCCTTCTGCCTCGGTGTGGGGCTGTGCTCTCTCCATCCCCTACTCTGCCCAGATTCCAGAGCACAGCAGCTTGGTCATTCTCTGTGGTCTGAATCAGCTTAGTCTAGCTACCTGAATCTTGGGACTTCTGATGTATTAATTTTCAAAAAATTATAAATTTAAGTTTGAGAAACCAAAACAAAACATTTAAAAACCTTTCCTTTGTCTTTAGGGGCAAATTCTGTTGAAGTTCTTAAAAACAAAAGGCCAAGAATAAACCAGTTTTTAATCCAGCTCATTTCCTGCATTTGGATGGAAGAGCCCAGTACATTTCTATTGTCGGCTTTGTCTGTCTAGTGTCTGAGTTTCCTCCAGGCATTTTTTGACTTCTTTGACTAATTTCCTCAGTTTTCTTGGAGGGCTTCAGAGTTTGCTTTCTATCTCAATCGGTTCAGGATTCTGTATCCTTAGTCAAGTTACTTAAACTCTCTGAGCCTCATTTCCATCAAGTATGTGTGTATGCTTAGTCACTCTGTCATGTCTGACTCTTTGTGACTCTTTGGACTGTAGCCCTCCAGGCTCCTCTGTCCCTGGGATTTCCCAGGCATGAATACTGGAGTCAGTTACCATTTCCTTCTCTAGGGGATCTTCCTGACCCAGGGATTGAACCTGCATCTCCTGCATCTCCTGCACTATAGGCAGATTCTTTACCTGCTGAACCATTGGGCATCCCTTCCATCAACTATAAAGTGACGTTAATCTCCTAAGGTCTGTTGGAGGTCAAAGTGAGTTAATTTAGGTAACAGACAAGGAACAGAGGAGGTGCTCAACAATTGTGAGCATCCCACCACTGTCCACCTCACAGGCCTTCTCTCATTGCATTTCTCCTGTGTGTAGAAAACCATGTCTGTGGTAGATGTCCTCACTGCTTATAGTGAATTATCACTGAACAGAAGAAAAATGAGTAGAAAGAAAACATTTTGGTTAGTGTCTTGATAAATCCACTCATTCACACAGCATCAGTGTATTGAGCACTTGTCATTTGTTAAGCACCACGTTAGGCAAGAGAGAACCATTAGCAGATACTGGACAAGCCATCGATCTTGCCATCAGTGTAACAGATGAGCTCAGTCACCATGGAACACACAAAAGGGATGATCCAGTGTGGGAGGCCCTAGAAGGTTTTCAGGAGGAAGGTTTTCAGCTCTCAGCTGAAAGCATAGGACTCAGGCCTCACCATCTTGCTGAGTCAAGATGATCAGTGAGTAGGATCTTGAGTAGAGCAATTTCCATAGATCTGTATTTTCTCTTGTGTTTAAGCAGTGACCTTTCAGCTCCAGTGTAAGAGGACACTGTTTGGGTTGGGTCTCTTTTGATGAGGGAGCTGTCTGTCTAAATGGGACAAAATGGGAAGGGAGAACTTAAGAATGTGTGAGTTCAGGAATGCATTGATGATGGTGGGGAGTGCGTGTCAGGGAGGTGAGTTGGACTGAAAATCAGATTTTTGGTCTCTCTTTTTTGGGTCTACCAAAGGCACAACCCATATTTTGGTAGTTGTGGGTGACAGCTACAGATGATTTATTTATTTTGCCAGCAGACATTTGTTGCATGCCAACATGTGCTGGTTGATGTGCACACCCTTGGGATAGATACAGTGAGCCCTATGACAGGACCCCTAGGCTCAAGAAACTGAAAATGAGGGGCAAAGGGTCCTAAACCTTTTAGAATGGCCCTTACATGGCATGCACTGTGCCGGGTAATTCAATACACTATATTCTCTGAGCTCATTCTTCCCATTTTAGAGATGTGGAGGCTAAAGCTTGCTTTAGTGTTGAGCTTGTCTGAGTCTCAGTTAGCGAGGGAGAAGTTGGGTTTTGAACCAGGTTTATCACATTCCAGAGCCCTATCACCTTTCCACAGAGTGATGTAAGAGGTGAGCCGCCTTCTCTCTGGTGTCCTCTTTTTTCTTTATTACTTTTCTTGATTAGCTTTGTTTTGAGCACTTTTTAGATTTAGAACCTGCTATCTGCTTTCGAATCTGGCTGAGGTGAGCTGGTTTGAGGCCACCAGGCATACCCTCCTCACCTGCTTGCCCCACGTTCTTACATATTTCTCATTGTTGAACTCTGTCCACCCCAACCCTCCCCCACCGCCGCCACCACCCCTGCCCCAGTCCATCAAAACTACCTCTTTGCCGAAGCTTCCTGAGCCATGTCTCAGTCTTGGTTGTTATAACAGAGTAACACTTTTGGTAACATGTCTTAATTTCCTTTTTTAGAATTCACATTCTTTCAGAGAGTGGATCTTAGCAGGGTTATTATGAGGATTAGTGATACATGTCGGAGAAGGCAGTGGCACCCCACTCCAGTACTCTTGCCTGGAAAATCCCATGGACGGAGGAGCCTGGTAGGCTGCAGTCCATGGGGTCGCGAAGAGTTGGACACGACTGAGCGACTTCACTTTCACTTTTCACTTTCATGCATTGGAGAAGGAAATGGCAACCCACTCCAGTGTTCTTGCCTTCTGCCTGGCAGCAGCAGCAGCAGTGATATATGTTAAGTGTTTGTTACTAGTAGTTGCTGAAAATGGAAGCTTTTCTTATTTTTGTCCATTTTGATGCTCTCAGGGTTCTCAGTGGTGTTGGTATGTGGTCCTTTGCAGATGCTGGGAGAGTTCTGTGGAAGCCAATAGCAAAGGTTGTCTTCTTCTGGCCTCTGAAGATGCCCTTTGTTGATAGAACTAGTTGAGTTTCTGGGTGGGAACCAGGGGAATCCATCTGGTCTGAGTGTCCCCTGACCTTCGGTCCTTGCACACTTTCAGTGGGTTATTTTCCAGTCTTGCCAAACACTTCATAGCTCGGTTTGTCAGACAGCAGTTCTAACGAGGTTCCAGGGCATGGGTCACACCCACGGGTCACTGTGCTCTGTGCCTATAGATGAAACCTCTGCCCTTGTTACTGCCTGGTGAGTGTGAGCTGTCACTGCTGGAGAGGGGTGTCTAGGATGGTCAGTGCACATTCATCACAGTTTTTGGAGGGAGTGCAAAACATTGTTTTAAGTGATGGGATACAGTGGCTGCTGCTGCTGCCGCTAAGTTGCCTCAGTCGTGTCCGACTCTGTGCAATCCCATAGACATCAGCCCACCAGGCTCCCCCATCCCTGGGATTCCCCAGGCAAGAACACTGGAGTGGGCTGCCATTTCCCTCTCCAATGCATGGAAGTGAAAAGTCAAAGTGAAGTTGCTCAGTTGTGTCCAACTCTTAGCGACCCCATGGACTGCAGCCTACCAGGCTCCTCCATCCATGGGATTTTCCAGGCAGGAGTACTGGAGTGGGGTGCCATTGCCTTCTCCAGGGATACAGTGGAGAGGCATATAAAAAATCTGCCTTCGGGGAGCTGAAATTCAGGTGGGTGATCTTTATTTCTCACTGTAAAGTCTTGAGAGAGGTGCTCTGATTATTCCCATTTTACAGATGAAGAAACTGAAGCTCAGAGGGGTCAAATATATGGTCCAACACTGTAGAGCTGAGTGGCACAGCCAAGATCAGAACACAGGTAGTTTACTCTCAACCCCAAGCCAAACTCATTAGGTCAACTGTTAGTTGATCTTCTTTCCTACCTATATGTTATAATTCAAACGTGGAAATATTTCTGTGTTCATCCTATAGATATGTATATCTGTATATGTGACTGTGTATGTAGGTGTGTGAATATTTTATACATTTTTTTCTAATTGCAACCTCATTTAATGCTCATTGAAAATAGAAATGCTCATTTAAATAGAAAATATAGAAAATTAATGCAAGTAAAAATAAAAGTAGTGATTCAATACCCTGGGCTCATGGTTATCACTCTGGTGTGTTTTCTTTGTACATATCAGGTCAAGATCACACTGTGGGTTTGGTGCCATACATGGCTTACTTCATTTAACATGTCACATCGTCATATATGTTTTCATTTGAACAAAGTGTCATAGGTTGTAGGGATTCTGAATTTGACACGTCTGTGCCTTTTTTTTTTTTTTTTTAAAGCATGTGCAACTTACAGTTCTATTAGCAAATCAGTGGCTTGGCTTCCTGGTGCAGTGACTGTAATGGGAATGTTGGTGTGGACCCAGGGACAACTGGGAAGCGTTGCCCTTCCTGGAGATGCTCCTGGGAGGTGCATTTTCCTCTCTTACCACTTCTTTTCCTCCAGTACCCTCCAGTAAAGAGTCTTCTAAAACTCTTTTGAGGGTCTTTGAAATCTACAAAAGTTGACACAAACATGAAAAACATTGGGATACATTGGAAAATAAACTTTTATGGCCATTTCCTCCTTGAATGCCACAATGACCCAGGTAAGAGAGACAGGGCAGATGTAACCTCCCTCTGATAGATTGAGAAGCCCCATGCCCAAAGGATTTGCCCCTGGCTAAATGAGGAACGTAAATAGGAGTGGTGGAGTAGACCTCCAGCCACTGTGCTTCCTGGGACTTGTTTTTCTGGGGGACCGAGCTCACAGCTGAGCCAGTAAGTAGCAAGTCCCTGATGCTGCTCTCACCACTTTTGCTTTTAGACATTCCCATTGTCCTCTCCCTTACTCCTTCCTTCTGTGAAGACCTTATGTCTGATCTTACGGTCTAGTTGCATGATTACACATTTATATTTTAAAAGGCAAATCTTTAAAGAGACTTCATTACAAGCTGATGGGAATAATAGTAACAATAATGACAGTATGAATTGCTAATAGTTATTGACCATTTAATATGCCAGGTATAAGACATGCTTTGCAAGCGTCTGCTCACTTATTCCTCAACAACCCCATGAACCTGCTGAAGGGCTGAGATTTGAACCTGGTTCTTGCTGTCTTTAAGGTCTGATCTCAACCAAGATGCTACAGTGCCCTCAGAGGGGAAAGGGCGGAACATCCTCTGGGGATGCTGTGTGTAACTGCCAAGACTGTGGTTCTCTGCATTCAAGCTCAACATTCTGTAACACAGAACTTTTAAGTGGGCTTTGAGATCCACCGGCCTCACAGAGAGAACTTTGTACAGTTGATCACCTCTGTGTCCATCCCCACTGAAGCTTTTTCTCACCTACCACCTGCAGCAAACTCTCTTCTGATCTGTGTTTATGCTTCTTTTCCCACAGGAGGAAATATAAGAAAACGTCCCAGAGGTAAGAGCGTCTCTCTGAGAAAGGGGAGCTGGTTGGTTGACTCCTCTGTGTCACGGTTCTTCACAAGTCAAGCTCATGATGGACATTCATTGTAATAAAGAGTCTTGGTTCCTTCTCAGTGAGTTGCCTGCTTTATCTTCTAGTTGTTACTGTTGCTGCAATTAAAAATTGATTGCAGGCATTTGGTGTGGCACAGTAAGTGTATACCCGCACATAAGAGTGGGTCCAGTTGCTTAAAAACTCATTACTGCTGAACTATCCAGTGATTTTACTAAACCTTGACCAGAGTGGGGCTGGGCTGAGGGTGAGTGTGTCAAGGTTTATGGATGGGAGCACAGAAAGGTCTTCAAATGCATGTTCAGGTTTTGGATTCTCCTAGGCTGATTTGCTGACAAAATGCTATTGAGCTCAAAACATAGATACAGATTCCTTAAGGGCAGTCTTTTGATTTAACCATAAAAAGGGTAATTTAAAGTAGAATATCATCTATCATCACCCTCCATTACTCTGTTTTATTGCGAAGAGTTTGGAAAGCACATTCCATAGAAATAGAGCCTCTTAGGTCTTTTATTTGCCAAGCAATAGAAGCCTACGGCTCAGTCTAAAAAGCTAGTGTCTGGTTTTCATTAATTGACTTTGGTATTGTGACTTTAAACAGGTTACGTGAGATAAAAAATTACTGTTGCAATTAAAATCTTCCAGTAGGTTTCAACAATGGTACTTTCAGGGCTTCTTTGGTGGGTCAGTGGTTAAGAATCCACTTGCCAGTGCAGGGGACATGCAGAGCAACTAAGCCCACGCACCATAACCAGAGAGGTAGCCCCCACTTGCTGCAATTAGAGAAAGCCTGCATACAGCAATGCAGACCCAGTGCAGCCAAAAAGAAATACATAAAAATAAAAAAAGTCTTTTAAAAATAGTATTACCTTCAGAAGATGACTGTAATATGACCTTTTCTAGAGAGTCTCATCTCATCGTAGAGGCTCCTATGTCCTATGGTTTCTAAATAAAGTCAGTAATCCAAAGTAGTGGTGTCATCATTTGTGAGGAGGTACACACTCATTGAGAGAAAATGAACTAAAACTTTAAAGTTTCCTAGAGGGGTGCTGTACTATTAATAAGCTTATAAAGATGGCCAATAATTTTGTCTTGTTCAGGTTCATCAGGCTCAGGGTAGTGATTGCATTTGAACCACTAAGAATGGTGTAAATTAATCACTTAGATTAGAGGGCATAATAGTTGTCAGTAGTAAAAGGTAATTTATCATTTTTACATGTAGTTAACTAGGGGTATAAGATGTTTCAGTGTTGCCTCAATTTTATGTTAAGGGGAGATAAATAGACAGGTAAGAGGGAGCTTTACAGGAGACCTGCTCAAACCTGTCAGGCTTCAAATTACTATGTCAACTTTTGAGGAAAGCATATTTTTGCATATCTCACATGAACACTGTTGCATTTTGATGTCAATGTAAAGAAAAGACTGATTTTAGCTTAATAGCTTTGTTGAAGTGAAGTGCAAATTAATAGAGGCATGGTTTGAGCTCTTCTGTTTTTAATCACATACCTATCCTCATATGAAATAGATCCATGTCTGCTAATCTATCACCACTCTTATGGATTAGAACAAAGGTTTTACTTTGCTCGTGATTTTGTAGGTCAGGAATTCAGGAAGGACTTGTCTGGGTGTCTTGGATCTGACGTACCTGGTGTCATCCAGGGCTGCTGGGGATTTAGGACCCACGTACAAGATTGAGTCTTCATTTGCACTGGGGAGCTTTGGTGCTCCTTGTTTCTTCTCTCTCTTCACATGGTGTTCATCTTCCAAAATGTCTCCATGAGCTTGAGCTTCTACTGCAAGGTGATCTCAGGGGAGTTGAACTCTTAGCTGGCTTCTTAGGCCCTGTGTTCCAAGAGATAAAGAGTGGAAGATGCTATCTCCCTGAAACTGGCTCAGTGTCACTTCTGCTGTATCTTATTGGTTAAGGTATTGCACAACCCATCCAGAGTTGAGAGAAGGGGACATAGATTATATCTCTTGATGAAAAGGTGTTAATGAATTTGAGGCTATTTTCATGTATCAAACCTTCAACCTTTTGCAGAATGATCTTGCTTGAGACCTTTTCCAGATATCTGTAAATTGGGAGTCTGTGGATACCTCATTTGATGAATGGTACACAGTTTTAAACATATCTTGATACCTGTCTCTGATGCTGGTATGTTTGAATATATGCTTGTCTCTTGGTTGATTCATTTGGACTGGGAATAGCTGTGATTCATGTTTTTCATGTTCAGTTCAGTTCAGTTCAGTCGCTCAGTCATGTCCAACTCTTTACGACCCCATGACTATAGCATGCCAGACCTCCCTGTCTTATCACCAACCCCCGGAGTTTACTCAAACTCATGTCCATTGAGTCAGTGATGCCTTCAACCACCTCATCCTCTGTTGTCCCCTTCTCCTCCCACCTTCAATCCTTCTCAGCATCAGGGTCTTTTCAAATGAGTCAGTTCTTCACATCAGGTGGCCAAAGTATTGGAGTTTCAGCTTCAACATCAGTCCTTCCAATGAATATTCAGGACTGATTTCCTTTAGGATGGACTGGATTTTTCATGTTAGGGACAGGCATACTAGTGTGGATTCAGCTGGTCAGTTGAATTCTAAGTGTAGTTATTTGGCTTCAGTTAATAATGAGTCAAGTTGGTGGCTTCATGTAGGAAAATGAAATGACTCAAATGTTACATTAAAGAGCTTTAAATCTTATAGTTTTGCTTTGAACAAGAGGGGAAAGACAGCCTAAGGTACACAAATCATCTACCTTTGTTTAAAGTCTTCTTGCTAAGTTTAATTTAATTTCACTCATGTATTTATTTACCTTCAAAAGCAATGATAAGAAAAAAAAAAATCCACTAGCTTGCAAAGTCATCATTATCCAACTACAACCCAACTGAGGTAGACATCTTTCTTTACCTTTTTCATAAAATGCTAGGCAGATCTTAGTAGCCCACAAGAAGGATATTTTGATGATAGTGATTCTACTGAGTCTCACATTTAGTGTTAAGGAAAATGTACTCATCTCTTTCAAGAGCAGAATTTCAATCAAAAGAGTGATGTTACAAGTACTCTTTACTGGGTTAGCGAGGGCACCTGTAGGTAGGAGGTAAGCTTCTCTCTGCATGGAAAGCCTTACTGGATTGAGCTTTAAATCAACACAATTAAGGGGAACCATCTTTTGGCTTTATGAATGGGTGTTGTCCACGAAGGCCAATCATTTCAAGAGATTTACTGAAGTAGTGAAATGGCAATTTGACAGCTAAAGAGGATGACACCGGAAGCCTGCTTCCCTGAGAAATTCTCGTCAGGTCATTTTCAGTACAGCTACAGCTTCAGGGTGTCAGGTCTGGCTATGAGAAGTTTATATCTTTGAGAAAGCATGCCAGACCATGTATAAAGTAATACAGATACTTAGAGATAATCTAATATTTCTGGGCTACTCCTAAAGAAAAAAACTGTTACAAAGGATGATGTCTGTTAGAAGAGCTTCCAACACACACACACAAGAACACACACTCACCGTATTTCAGTGTGTGAGGGGAACTGTGACTGTTCAGCACGATTCCAGGCAGAGGTACAAGGAAAGACGTATCCACACACCTGAGGGGCCTCCATGGACTGCTGTGCTGTGTTCATATGACTGGTATCCACACACCCGAGGGACCTCCACAGACTGTTGTGCTATGTTCATATGACTGGTATCCACACACCCGAGGGGCCTCCACAGACTGTTGTTCTGTGTTCATATGACTGGTATCCACACACCCGAGGGGCCTCCATGGACTGCTGTGCTGTGTTCATATGACTGGTATCCACACACCCGAGGGGCCTCCACGGACTGCTGTGCTATGTTCATATGACTGGTATCCACACACCCGAGGGGCCTCCACAGACTGTTGTGCTGTGTTCATATGACTGGTATCCACACACCCGAGGGGCCTCCACTGACTGTTGTTCTGTGTTCATATGACTGGTATCCACACACCCGAAGGGCCTCTACGGACTGTTGTGCTGTGTTCATATGACTGAACAGTGGAAATACTTTGGTCAAGATGGCCAGGAGTTGCAGTTTTAAGGTCACCAGATAGCGAAACCCTCATTAGTGTGAAGGTTTTTGTTAATTTGTTATTAATCCTAGCTCTGTTTAGCTCTTTTAGTGGAAGTTCTGGTTCTGACTCTGTCTGATTGATGTACATATTTCATAATTCTAGACATTTCTGTGAGCAATTGAGCCAAACTTGTCTCTCTTCTTGTTAGTTGATATTAGGTTGATAGTTACATGCATAGTACTTTGCAATAATCTCCCATTTTAACAAAAGTTTACTTAATATTTGCTATTGATATATACTTAAAAAAACACTGGAAATAAGAACATATACATGAAATAACCTCTGTGAAGAGGTTCACAGGCTTGTAGACATGCCTGCTTGCTCAGTCACTCAGTTGTGTCCAATTCTGTTACCTTATGGACTGTAGCCCTCCAGGTTGTTCTGTCCATGGAATGCTCTGTCCAGGCAAGAATACTGGAGTTGGTTGCCATTTTCTACTCCAGGGGACCTTCCTGACCCAGGGATTAAACCCACATCTCCTGTATAGCATGGGTTCTTTACCACTAATGCCACCTGGGAAGGCTTGGGATTGTTAGGTGTGACTGTGAAAAAAATTACAATAAAATATGGTAAGTGCTATAATAGATGTAAATATTGAATGTTATTGGGAATGGTTAGGTCTTTGGAGAAGATACTTAAATTATTGTATACTCTTCTGTCACTAGATCACAAAGAGACCCTACAGTGTTTTTTAACATTCATGGTGCTTAGAAGTATAAGTATATTAAAGTCTAATGAGATAGTTGAGTATTTTTAGTTTTCTTCATGTCTTCAGTTATTTTAAAAATGTATGTTTTGCTGAGTCTAGGTTTTTCTCAAAAGGGCAATTGGCTTTAAGATATTCTGGACATTAAGAAGACAGCTCAGGATACAGGCACGTGAAAATAATGGATAAAGTGTGTCTTGTACACATAGAAAACAGAATGGCCTCTATCTGCTGCAAGGCAAAACAACGAGTTATTTTTTTCTCTCAAGTGTCTAATGCTTCTTTCACTTGGATTTTTATGTGACTCAGTAATCACATTTGATGAACCCAATAATTGATTAAATCCAGCAAATGATTCCTCTAGTCAGGTCTGCCTGTGTCAGCCTTCACGAATCAGCATACTTAATGAGTCATCAACAGAACCTCCGCCTTTGCTGTTAATAATAGATTGGTGTGTGTGGGTGGGGATGGGCAGGAAGGTGAGTGGATATCACGCTTTGGGAAGACTGCCTTCCACGTTCTTGTATTCTTGTGTTGACAGGTCCATCTTTTGCTGAACTGCGCCCATTTCATCCCAGACATATTAGGACTCATTGGTGAATCCTGAAACTCTTTGGCATTGTTGACATAGACTCAATGGATATAGTCTTTTACCTTCACGGTAAAAAAGGACAGCCAAATAACTTGTTGGGAAAGTTAAAGGGGTGATAGGTTATGTCAATACACATATTTCTGCATGCTTATGGATAGTAGTCTTGCATACTACTACTTACTCAGTTGTATTGACATTTAGAGCCCAAGTATTAGTGGTGACGTCTAATACAAGGGGCAAAGGAATCTTCTAAGAGATAAAACCCTTTAAAAATATTTTCCTATATGTATCTGTGATGACTAATCAATTCTCAAAGTAGTAGGAACCATGTGATCAGCTGTGAGAATATGTCCAGTTTAAGTTCTGAGATTGCCAACGGAGTCAGGGTGACTTTACAGTGAATGGTGGCAGGTACAGTGGGCCAGAGGGAGGAACAGAGTGGTGTGGTGAGAGCACAGGTCATAGATGGACACTGAGACTTAGCCACAAAGGATAATCCAAAGGCAGTTAACATGGAAAGTGGTCTATTAGTACTGTGATTTCAGGGGAAACAGCGGGGGAGAGTGGAAGGTGACAGAGGGCCCACATAGGTAGTTTGCTCCGATTGTACCATATAAGGCAGCTGCTGCTCATTCATCCCTTACTTGCTTAGTCGAGCACAGGCACAGGATCTGGATTCAAGAGTCTGTCTAGCAGGAGCTGGGGACTTGGCCTGGGAGGAGAGGGTGCTGAGGTAGAGTAAGTAGCTCAGGCACTAAGTCTGGGTAGTCTGTCTGTCTGTCTATTTAGGCTGTACTGGGTCTTCATTGCAGTGCACAGGGACTTTGTGGGCTCTGGAGTAATAGGGCTCAGTAGTTGCTCTGAGGCAGGTGGGATCTAGTTCCCTGACCAGGGATCGAACATAGCCTTGCAAGGAGGATTCTTAACCAGTGGACTTTCAGAGTTGCATGGGTGGTTTATTTAGATACCAGTAGGAGAAGGCAATGGCACCCCACTCCAGTACTCTTGCCTGAAAAGTCCCATGGACAGAGGAGCCTGGTAGGCTGCAGTCTATGGGGTCGCTGAGAGTCAGACATGACTGAGCGACTTCACTTTCACTCACGAATTGGAGAAGGAAATGGCAACCCACTCCAGTGTTCTTGCCTGGAGAATCCCAGGGACAGGGGAGCCTGGTGGGCTGCTGTCTATGGGGTCGCACAGAGTCGGACACGACTGGTGACTTAGCAGCAGCAGCAACAGCAGCAGCAGCAACAACAGCAGCAGCAGCAGGAATTACCTTGGCATTGAGTTGCCATTTTTTGAGTTAAGAGGACCACCTGGACAAAGTCCAGTCTTCTTTTCTCTTCCGTCTCAGTTCTGAGAATCACTACCATTCTCCCACGCATCCAGGATCTCTTGAGTTGCTTTATGTGGACTGCTGTTGTGTGTGTTTTTCCAACTTTAGCTTTGTGTTTTCTCCCTCCAAATGTGATAAATGGGTCTCTAATAAGTTGTGGGCTTTTCCTCCTCCCTCTTTTCATTCTCATGATCTTGGTCCAGTCTCATTATCTGTGTCTCAGAGTCTTGAATAGCCTCCTAACTGCTCTTGTTGCTCTGGTTATTTCATCTCCATTCTGCTCACCCATGTCTGATTCCTTTTTCCACAGTGTCTCTGATGATGTCACATCTGTTTAGAAAATAACAACGGTAACTACAAAAGCAACAAACCTCCACTGGCTTCCTTTAAGCTAGTAAAGACTACTTTCTTATCTAGAACTTGAAGGATTTCTACATCTGTCTCCATCTCAGTTTTCCTACTTTGTCTCCGTTATTCCCTCCCATGCACTTTGAGTTCCCATCAATCTCAACTCTTTGCTGATGTCCTATTTGCCTTGTGTTTTGTGTCATCCCTTCTTCATTCATAATCTTTTCTAGTATTTTGAATGTTCTCATTTTTACCTGTTGAATTCCCACTTTTTCCTCTAGGTCTAATTCAAATGCTATTTCTTTCCATGGGGCCTTCTTTCTATCGTTCTACCTAAAAGAGAGTTTGTTTCCCCAGTCACTACTTTAGTGCTGGGTACAAGAGTTAGTTGGATGCTTGTCATTCTTCTTGACATCATTGTGATTTTTTTGAGTAGGGACTGTGATCCCCCAAAGCATGGTGCTTTGGACATGGTTGGTATTTATTAAATGTGGGTTGACTTTATGAGTGGATCAGATTGAGATCCTTCATGTATTTCTACCATGGGTCAGAATTAAAGCCAGAATTACCAGGTGGAACTGGGAGTAAATAAGCTTAGATTGATGAATGACTCATACTTGCAGATCACCACATACTCCCACATTCAGGCTCTATTTGGCCTTCACACTGGCCAGGGTGGAGGCCTATGAGGTCAGCAAGCCAGATGGCATGCAAGGGCAAGAACCAAAAAATACACAATTGCTTGGGTCATTGCAGATCCTTGGATCTGCTTTTCTGTTTAAGATCTTTTACTATGGAACTCTAGCGTTGGGTGGAAACTCTGAGAGTGTTTTTGCTGTACATCGGTGCTTCAATTTCTCTCTCTCCTCCATTCAGGCCATTAGTCTGGGAGATGTTTAGTGCAGCATCAATGTATTTGTTTGTGGTGCATTATTCTGAATATTTGATAACTGTGTGGTACACATCATTTGACGGTTCTGTGATGTTTTGCCAAAATGGTTTTGAGAATCATTTTCTTAGATTGCCTAATAAGATCTAAGTGCTTCTGTAAGATTTCAGCAGCACTCATGCTGGCATGTCACTGTGCTTCAGAAGTTAAGCTCAGACTTTCATTTGCCTGAGTAGGCATGTTTCTGTATCCTTCCTAATCCCAGTAGCCCTCAATACTGAAGAGGAAGGATTGACTTGATTAATTCAGTCATCAGTGAGGACTTCCAAATAGGCGCCAAGTCCAGTGTCCAACCGTGTCAGCTTATAAGGCAACTTTTGGAGTGTTGGGAGACTCTGGGTCCAGTAGTGCAGATCAGAGTATCCTAATCTTGGTGCTGTTTGTGTTTTTGTAGCAGCTGTCCTTTGCATCGTAGGGTGTTTAGTAACATCCCTGGCCTCTACTCACTAGATGTCAATAGCAAACCCCCTTAAAGGTTCGTTGGGGGACAAAATCACCTGTGATTGAGAACCACTGGTATGGATGAAAGATTAAGAATCAGATTTATATTCTGTCACTAGTTTAGCTTTGCAAGTAACTCCTCTCTTATCTCAGAGTCCTCTCAGTAAAAGAGATAAGCTTGAACATAAGAATTGATATGGTTCCTTTTGGCTCAAAAATGTTATTCTCTGATTCTAATTGCTGAGGTGTTCTACAAAAAAGCTCAGACCACCAACCAACATGTATAGTGATGACAAACACTCTGTGACCTATAACTGAATCACTGGGGCGGAGCAACATTGCTGATGAGCATGGAGGTCACTAACATAGTCTGGCCCTGTAGTGATGGTCCTTTGACCACAAGCCAGATCACCCATGATTTAGATACTTCCAGCTTCACCTAAACAGAGTGAACTAATCATGAGAAGGATATTGAAAGGACAATTGTCAAAACATAAACTTTGGCAAAAACATAAGTATGTCTGAAAGGTACTTTGTTGATCAAATTTATTGTATGTCTACCACGTGGTAGGGCTTCATGCACATTATCTTATTTAATCTTCACAGTGATTCTGGTTCACAGATGAAGAACTCAGGGAAAACAGGTAACTTGACTGATGTCACAAAGCAGAGAAATGATTGGGCTAGGGTTTAAAGGCAGATCTTTGAGATACCAAAATGTCTAATTTTTTTTTAAATTTAAATTTATTTATTTTAATTGGAGGCTAATTACTTTACAATATTGTATTGGTTCTGCCACACATCAACATGAATCCGCCACGGGCGTACACGTGTTCCCCATCCTGAACCCCCCTCTCACCTCCCTCCCCGTACCATCCTTCCGGGTCTGGTAGTTTTATAATTTTTTACAGCTGTTGAAACCCACCCCCACTTCCAAATGAAGTGGTTCAAAACCGAATAAAGTCAAAAGGATCAGAAAAATATGCCTTTTGGAGTTCATTTCCCTACTCTGTCAATTTTTATTTTCTCATCAAGACATTTTACATTTGAAAATTTTCATATTTGGTTTCAGCCCAAAAGTTAAAGTTCTCAGGAAAATTCAATGAAGGCTTAAAAAAACCCCAACAAGCTATATTTAAATAATGTGATTTAAAGGGGAAAGGGGAAAAATTCTTCACCTCTACCACCAAGTAATGTTTTTTTCAAAATTATCTATTTTTGTACTTAACCACTTAAAATGCTTTGAAGCAGTGTAATCAGTCACACATGAATATATAACCCTTTATGCATAAAAAGTAAATAACAAAAATAGAATCAGATAAAGGAAAACTTGTATTTTTCTGTCCTCTGATTTAATATAATAATGACTTTTCAAAGTTCATGAAAAAAGTTCACGGCCTGAATTTTCCCCTGTGTCTCTGCAGAAGTAGAATCATGCTATGCTCTGTATTGTTTATTCCTGTAACTTTGGGGAAGGGGAACCTGCATGAAAAGTTCTAAGCAAGCTGGAGGGAGTAGACTAAATTGAGAACATGCTTTGGAAGAGGCATGTCTGTAATCTTTGCTCATCCGTGAAGAGAGAAGGGCAGAGGGTTGGGTCAAGAGCGGGGGTTTAGAGTCACCCATTTCTAGACTGAAATATGAGTCGTGGCACAAATCTTGCGTCAGGCTTGGGTAGGTTCCCTTCTTACCAGAGCTTTCATTTCCTATAGGTCCAGTGGAAATGTTAATACTTCCTGGGGTTCTTGGGAGCCCAGAATGAAATCGTATATGTGAAGCACATAAGAAGTTTTTGGCACATGGAAAGTGCTTAGTCATTGAAGGCTTGGGGGATCCCTCAGAGAGAAAACAGCATTTGATGGTCAATGTGCAAAGGGCTTGTGCTTTGAGACAGAACAGGGTCACGTAAGGGAGCTGGTAGGAAGCAGATGGCCCTGCTCCTTAGGGACAGGGACTGTGTCTTATTTACTGAAGAGTGGAATCAGCCTTAACCAAGTGATTGGTGACCATCTTTTGGAAAGAACGTTGGAATAGGTGGGGTGGGAGAGCACTGTGCAAGGTCGACAGCCTCTGGGACATGGGCCTTAGTTAGGAAGACAAACTTGGAAGGGCCCAGTTTAATGTGGTCATAAAAGGTTTTTCCACAGGAAGACTCTTACTCATAGTTCATCTTCACATTTAGTTTTCTATTTTGAGGGAAATTTTATGTCATTTAAACTATCACAGAGGGACTTCCCTGATGGTCCGGTGGCTAAGACCCTTTGTTCCCAGGGCAGGGGACCTGGGTTCTATCCCTGGTTGGGGAACTAGAGCCCACATGCTGCAACTAAAGGTCCTGCGTGCTACAAGGGAAGACTGATGATCCCGCATGCCACCACTAAACCCCCATGCACCCAAATAAATAAATATTAAGAAAAAATCACAAAGTGAACAGCGCTTTGTTTTATTGGCTGATGGCAGGCACTGTAGAGTCAGAATGCCAGGCTTCTAATCCCTGCTCTACTATTTTCTAAGTGTATGACATTTAATAAACTCCTTGATTTCTCTAAGCCAGTGGTTCTAAAGTGGAGGTGCTTTGGCTCCCAGAGAACATTTGGCAGTGCCTGGAGAAGGCGATGGCACCCAACTCCAGTACTCTTGCCTGGAGAATCCCAGGGACGGGCGAGCCTGGTGGGCTGCCGTCTTTGGGGTCGCACAGAGTCGGACATGACTGAAGTGACTTAGCAGCAACAGGAGACTTTTCTGGTTGTCACATCTGGGATTGGGATATACCACTGGCATCTAGCAGATAGAGACCAAGGATGCTGCTAAACATCTTACAATGCACAGAACATCCCCACCATAACCAAGAACTATCTGGTCCAAAATGTCCACAGTGCCAGGGTTGAGAAACCTTGCTCTGAGCCTCACTTCCTTCATCTGTATGGAGGGAATAACAATAGTACTTACCTGATAGGGTTGTTGTAGGGTTAAATGAGATAAAGGTTGAGCACAGTAAGTGCACTTCCTGGGTTTTAGTAAATATAAAGGGTCTTTTGCCATTATTATCAACATTATGACCTATGATTCATTGTCTGTATAGCAGATTTATTAATTCTATTTCATTGTTTATGTAGCTGACATATACAGTTTGACAGGTGTTTTGATGCATTTAAATTGTATAAGGAACAAGAAGTACTTTAAATCTTGCATTAAAGGAGATTTTGAAATTGTCCTGAAGGGATAATATTGTTTGGATTATGTAAACAAAGTATATACTCTACGCTGAAACAAATCAGAAATCATAAGTCTACATGCTGTTGTATTCTGTTAGACCTAAAAAGTGTAAAATCATGGATCTTAAAAGAAATACTTTGATTTTATTGCATATTGTTACACTGGAAGCAATGAAACAATACAAATTTACAGAGAAACCCAGGCCCATCTCTTATAAGTGGGGGTAAAGTTACCATAGAAATTTCAGTGAAAGCTGGAAGTGAGCCTCAATATAAATTGGGATAGATTTCTACTTAGTACAGCAGACAGCAGAAATGCCCCTTGAAACTGGTACGAGCCCAGAGCCAGTGCACCACCTCTAGAAGCATGCCTCTATCTGGAGTCACAGGGCAAGCTCCTCCTTTCTGCTGTGAATTTGTGAGTTTCAGTGCTCAGCCACTAGGGGATAGGGTTGCCCGTGTTGTCGTGTTGCCCTCTGATACAAATATAAATGAAGGTCTTGTGGGTTGACTTTTTAATAATCAGTTTCTTAATCTATGTTATATCATTTAGATCATAATCAAAGGTTTCTTAGAGTTAGCAAAGCAATTAAATAGCTCAAGAAAAGAACCTGATGTGTGCAGTGTGGACTGTGAGGTGCGTGATCGCCTCTGCTGGTATGCCAAGTCCATAACTCCAAACAGTGTTGTCATGATTTTGTGATAATTTTACTAATTGTAGTATACCATATCGTTAATACACTAATTGTTTAGTCTCAGTGGTGAAGAATCTGCCTGCTAATGCAGGAGATACAGGAGACGTGAGTTCGATCCCTGAGTCAGGAAGATCCTGTGGAAGAGGCAATGGCAACCCACTCCAGTATTTTTGCCTGGGAAATCCGATGGATAGAGGAGCCTGGTGGGCTACAGTCCATGGGGTTGAAAAGAGTCGAACACAACTTAGTGACCAAACAACAATGATATTGTTAGTAAGAGTAATATATTTGCTTGTTATCATGGCTCACTGATGACCCATCATTAAGAAAGACAGAAAATTAACCCTTTTAGTAGTGTTGACAGTGCTTGTTTGGTGGATAAACAGAAGCCTTGTTCTTTAGGGATCATCAGTTCAGTTCAGTTCAGTCTCTCAGTCGTGTCTGACTCTTTGCGACCCCACAGACTGCAACACACCAGGCCTCCCTGTCCATCACCAACTCCTAAGTTTACTCAAACTCTTGTCCATTGAGTTGGTGATGCCATCCAACCATCTCATCCTTTGTCATCCCCTTCTCCTCCTGCCTTCAATCTTTCCCAGTATCAGGGTCTTTTCAAATGAGTCAGTTCTTTGCATCAGGTGGCCAAAGTATTGGAGTTTCAGCTTCAGCATCAGTCCTTCTAATGAATATTCAGGACTGATTTCCTTTAGGATGGACTGGTTGAATCTCCTTGCAGCCCAAGGGACTCTCAAGAGGCTTCTGCCAACACCACAGTTCAAAAGCATCAATTCTTTGGTGCTCAGATTTCTTTATAGTCCAACTCTCACATCCATACATGACCACTGGAAAAACCATAGCCCTGACTAGACGGACCTTTGTTGGCAAAGTAATGTCTCTGCTTTTTAATATTCTGTCTAAGTCGGTCATAACTTTTCTTCCAAGGAGCAAGTGTCTTTTAATTTCATGGCTTCAGTCACCATCTGCAGTGATTTTGGAGCCCCAAAAAATAAAGTTTGTCACTGTTTCTACTGTTTCCCTATGTATTTTCCATGAAGTGATGGGACCAGATGCCATGATCTTAGTTTTCTGAATGTTGAGTTTAAGCCAACTTTTTCACTCTCCTCTTTCACCTTCATCAAGAGGCTCTTTAGTTCTTCACTTTCTGCCATAAGGGTGGTGTCACCTGTGTATCTGAGGTTATTGGTATTTCTCCTGGCAGTGTTCATTCCAGCTTGTGCTTCATCCAGCCTGGCGTTTCTCATGACTCTGCATATAAGTTAAATAAGCAGGGTGACAATACACAGCCTTGACGTACTCCTTTTCCTATTTGGAACCAGTCTGTTGTTCCATGTCCGGTTCTAACTGTTGCTTCCTGATCTGCATACAGATTTCTCAAGAGGCAGGTCAGGTGGTCTGGTATTCCCGTCTCTCAGAATTTTCCACAGTTTGTTGTGGTCCACAGTCAAAGGCTTTGGCATAGTCCAATAAAACCTTTGGCAAAGTCAATAAAGCAGAAATAGATGTTTTTTTGGAACTCTCTTTCTTTTTTGATGATCCAACGGATGTTGCCAATTTGATCTGTGGTTCCTCTGCCTTTTCTAAATTCAGCTTTAAAATCTGGAAGTTCACGGTTCACATACTGTTGAAGCCTGACTTGGAGAATTTTGAGTATTACTTTACTGGCGTGTGAGATGAGTGCAATTGTGCGGTAGATTGAGCATTCTTTGGCATTGCCTTTCTTTGGGATTGGAATGAAAACTGACCTCCTTCAGTCCTGTGGCCACTGCTGAGTTTTCCAAATTTGCTGGCATATTGAGTGCAGCATTTTCACAGCATCATCTTTTAGGATTTGAAATAGCTCAACTGGAATCCCATCACCTCCACTAGCTTTATTCATAGTGATGCTTCCTAAGGCCCACTTGACTTCGCATTCCAGGTTGTTAGAGGTCCTAGTGCTCCTTTTTGGGAATGAGGTTACTTTTTAATTACAATTGGGATGATAGTGATGCTGGTGGTGGTGGCCTGAGAGCACAGCTCTTCATTAGGAACTGTAGTTTATGCTTATGAGATCACACTAACTTCATGCTTTCACCTGTTTGCTTTATATCTGCTTTTTCCCGGCTGGTTTCTCTGTATGGAGAGATGTGTTCCGGGAGCCATGATTCGGGGATTTGACAGGTGAGGTTCTGATGAAGCCATTGTTAAAGTGAAATTGCTTTCCATTTAGCACCATTATTTTGAATAGAAGGAAAATTTCCTTAAATTAGCCTCTTGTGTGGAAAATGAATCATGTTTAAAGGGTACTTTTGATCTTTAGATTGGTGAGGTGGCTGGTTCCCCCCTCCTTGATATCAGTGACTTTCTTCTGCTGTTGGTTTCTATGGGATCTTAGAGGGGCATAATTATACCAGTGGTCTGTAAACAAGGCAGTATAGTTTTGGCACTCAGAGCATAGATTTTCAGGTCTGAGAGACCTCCGTTTCAGTATCATTTCCTCCCCTCCTTAACTCTGTGATTTTTCAGCTAGTTGAAAGTAAATATTCGCAGGGTATGGGCTACTGATAGTACCTAACTCATAAGGTGGCCGATCAGAATTAAATGCGACAATGTGTGTATGGTTTGTGACCCAGTTCTAGGTATATAGTAGGTGCTTAATAAATATTAGCTGTTAATATAATACGTTCCTTTCCAATAAAAATTAATGGCCACAGAATGCCATTCTTCATCATAATTAAGAATGAGACCTTGCAGACTCTGTAAAACTTGACCTCCCTCAAGGACTTGTGCTACTTGTACAGGAGATGAATTCTTTATGATCTCATGCGACAGAGGAGTACAGTTGGAGTGGTACCAGAAAATTATGGGTAGAGTGCGTGGGAGAAGCTGCTGCCTTTTGCTTCAGGCTGATCCACAAAGCTGTGAAGATGAAGTACAGGTCTATAGAAAGAGTCTAAAAGAAGGAATCCAGCCATTTTAGTCAAAGATTCTAGGTGTCATCTGTTTACTGCTACCCTCTTGGTCCCTGTATTCCTTCTCAAAGAGATCCTACAGTGCACAGGTTGTGGGCAGACACCTACCAGAAACTAACACTCCCACCAGAGTTTTTAAAAAGGGAGATCAGTTATGCAGATGGGAAGCCAGCCACGTTGTTTGCATTAACTATATTATTGAGTGATTGAATGAAGAGTTAAAGGTGTCTGGTTTTAAAAGAGTACTACCAAAACTATTGAGTAAAGTCAAGTTAAGCATATTTTATTTATGGATGTAAATTTTGGCTTGTTCGATTCCACTTGTAGACTCATTTCACTACATGTTTACTGAGTACTGATTATGTGATGGTCAGGCACTGTGAGACACTCCAAAATAAATATAAAGAGCAAGATGTAGTTTCTGTCCTCTAGCAGCCGATAGTATAATGGGAGAGAAAGGGACCCAGGCCGGTTATGTCAATCTAAGTGTTTTGATTGAGGTGCAGAGGTACAGAGGAGGAGTTTTCTGCTAAGTTTGGGGTTCAGTAAAGGCTTGCTGAAGGTGATGCCTGAGCTGAGACTTAAGAATGAATAAATGAATGTATGCTGATGTGGAAAGGTCATATGGGTATTTATTTAGAGGGGATAACATGAGCATGATTGATCATAAAATGATTGATTTTAACCAGTTATGTTATATGAGCCCCAGTGTTGTTATATGAGCCCCAGTGTCTGCTCTGGCTTGAGTGAGGTTTGATTCAAGAGTGTCAGGCAGGGTCACAGTGCTGTTGGTATCCTTGTGGGTGAGCTTCAAGCCTTAGCTGCTGCAGAGAGAAGTGGATAGCTGCTTCTCTAAGGGCTGCAGGCAAAGGGGAGAAGACAGTTCATGAAGACTTCTCTACTTAAAGGCACGCAGTGTGGCTACCTGGACACTATGGATCTCTGGTCTGTCAGAATGGCTCCCTCCAAAGAAACCAGGAGTCACTTCAAAACAAAATCAAAAGGCAGATAAAAAGAATCTCCTACACCTTCCATAAGGGAGTAGAAATTAAAAGTAATAATGTCAAGTGTTCTCTATTTGCTCAGAGTTTTTGAGAGGCTGGCATTTTTCTTTATTCTGTGTCTGGTAAAATTTATTAGCTAAACCTTATGGGCCTGCATTTTTTTTTTCTTTCTTTCATTTTTTTTTTTTTTTTGGCTGCACTGTGCAGCATGTGAAACTTTCCTGACCAGGAATCAAACCCACAGCCCCTGCGGTGGAAGCACAGAGTCTTAACCACTGGACTGCCAGGGAAGTCCTGAGCCTTGGTTTCTTTTGAGACAATGGTATTCAAGCAGTTCTCAAACGATATCAGAATCACCAGTTTACCTGTTAAAACAACTTGCTGAAACTGCAGCCCCCAAATTCTGATTCCATAGGCCTGGAGTGGGGCTGGAGGATTTACATTTCAGAAAATCCCCAGGCATACCTGTTCCTGCCATTGTGGAGAACCACACTTGGATAAACACTGCCTTAAAAGGAATATGGCTGTTCAGAATTTCCATTTCTTCCTCATTCTTGATAAGTTATATTTGTCAAGGAATTCATTCATCCCTGTGCTGTGATATTCATTGGTATAATATTGCTTATCATCTTTTTAATATCTCTAAAACCCTGCAGTCATGTTCCTTCTTGCATTTCTGGTATTGGTAATTTGTGCTTTTTCTCGTTATTTCTTCTTCAGTCTCACTACTTGTGTGTTACTCTCATTAATGTTTTAAAAATCTAACTTTTTCTATTGATTGTCTTACATTTCATTGCCTTCTGCTCTTATTTTGATATTACTTGGGGTTTACTTTTCTAACTTCTTAATATGAAACCTACAGCATTGATTTTAAATATTTTATTTTTTCTGATGCAACCATCTAAGTTCTACAGTTCCCTCTGAATCTTGTTTCTCCCCTGTACCTCTCAGGTGCCTCATCCATACTCATAATGTTACAGCTGTCAACTGGATTCTTGTTTTTCTCCATAAACCATCCCATAAACTCCTTCATAGAAAGACCCTCTTACGCATTTTGTTTCCCTAATAAACTCATAACGATGAGCGTGTTGAGCAGTAGAGGAGTAGATGTGTTTGATCTAGTGGCTTGGATGCCTCCTCTTTGTCCTTATTTCCTGCATGTATGGTTCTCAGACAAAAGAACACTACTTGCAGGAGGAAAAGTCATTTCTGAAGCAAGCTTTGTGGGAGTGGAGATGTCCTTGTTTTGAAAAACTGTTGTAGTAGGTGTCGGTAAGGCCACCTTGGCACTCAGAGAACACCATTCTGTTGCCTGAATTGGGTGTTGGTTGAATTTTCTCTGAGTTGTCCTCTCTCTGCCATTTCCTTTGGAGGTCAGGCTGCGCTTCGTGCTGAATACCAAGTGGAGTCAAAATGAGATTTCTCTCAATTCAAGTCGAATTTCACAACTGACCAGGTGTGTTAGAGCTGCAGTGTGGGCCGCTTTTTCCGTTTCCTTGGCAGCAGCTGGTGTCTGTGGCTGTCAGAGGCAGAAGTAGCCCTCTGCTAATGTACGTCTGTCCTAGGACACATATGGACTCATCCAGTTGGAATTTCTAACTCCTGGGTCTTCAGAGATAAAAACTCCCAAGTGTGTGAATTTTCTGACCTTTGGTAACTCGTTTAAAGGGAGAAGAATTAGGGTGTTCATTTCCCAGGGGAATGGGAACTTCCCTGGGGGACTGATTTTTGGGGCCCACATTGTACAAATCATTTACCATAAACAATTATAATAAAATATCACATTTTTATTCTTACACTTTAAAATCGATACCAGTGGTATAGGTCTCAGAACAAAACAGACAAGGTAGGCTGAAGAGAAATCAGACTTCAATTTGAAATGGTAATGAGTGTGATGGCAATAATAGTAGTCATAATAATACTTGACGGTGGGTCCTCACTGGTGGTCCAGGGATTAATAATCTGCCTTCTAATGCATTCTTCCCTCCTAGCTCAGTCGGTAAAGAATCTGCCTACAATGCGGGAGACATGGGTTCGATTCCTGGATTGGGAAGATCCCCTGGAGAAGGAAATGGCAACCCACTCTAGTATTCTTGCCTGGAGAATCCCATGGACAAAGGAACCTTGCGGGCTTCAGTCCATGGGGTCGCAAGAGTCGGACATGACTGAGTGACTTTCACTCACTACGTCTAATGGAGGGGACAGAGTCTGATCCCTGGTTGGAGAACTAGGATCTTCCATGCCTTTGCCATATGCCCACAGCACCTCAATGAAGACCCTCTGCAGTCAAAAATAATAAAATAAAGGCATCACTGCTTAAAAAAAGAATACATGATAGTTATTATATTCCTGGCACTGGTTTGAGTGCTTTCCATGTTTATCCCATTTAGTTTTTAACCATAACCTCCAAGGTAGGTGCTATTATTGTCCCTATTTTATGGGTGAGAAAATGGGGTCATGGAGAATAGAACTTTTCCAAGGTAGAGAATAGAAAGGCTGGGTTTCAAATGAGATATGACTCTTGACCTCAAGCTTTAAGTCCTGTGCTGTGCTATCTTTCTGACTCTGGTGACATTGGGATGTGGTGACAAAAGTGGGGTTATGACTTTTGTTTTTTTTCTTTTTTATGTGTTTTTTATTGAAGTATAGTTGATTTACAATATTATATTAGTGTTTGCATTAAAATTCATCAGCAGTGCTGATTACAGTCATTCTGATGTGGATGATTTTGGCCTCTTAATTTCTCTGTTTAGGTTTCTTGGACATTTGCAGCTGAGCATGGCTGGGGGCTACCATGAACATAACTGGGGCAGAAAAGGGAAAAAAATCTTTGTAGAGAATGAAGACCTTAGTGAAAACTCTGCTGACAGCAGTATCTCCATGTTCTTGAGGATTATCTTTTACTGCTATGGGAAGTTCACGCTCTTGATTGGCACCTCTGTGTGAGGCACAAATCTGTGCTAACACAAGTCAACTTTTCTTCCTTTTTGTGAGACTTATGATGAACTGTGGCTCCTGATTGAGCTGTGATTGGAGGAGGGGATGGGGGAGAGAGGGGGAGTATCTAGAAGCCCCAGTCCCATCAATCTGGCCAAGGAGGACTTGATGTCTTCCTCTGTTTATAGAAGCTTATGGAGGAAACTGGTTTTTCCAGTTCCCTTCCCAGGATTCCTCCCTTCTCTTTCCAGAAAGAGCCCCGTTTGCAGATGCTCTGAGGCAGCAAGTAGCTTTCCTGCTTACTGTGACCCACAGTGAGACATACATTTACCTGTGACTCCGTGTGTGTTCGTACTCGTACACACAACTCACAGACACACACATGCACACACTTACACTGAAATATGTTTTATCATACTATCAGTGACTACATCTGATATTTCCTATTATATTCTATTAACATACAAAATGTTGACTGTGACCCAGTAAACTGATGTTATTATTCACTGATGGGTGGCATCTCATTATTTGAAAATTACTGATGGTGATGTTCAAGCTGGTTTTAGAAAAGGCAGAGGAACCAGAGATCAAATTGCCAATATCCGTTGGATCATCGGAAAAGCAAGAGAGTTCCATTTCTGCTTTATTGACTATGCCAAAGCCTTTGACTGTGTGGATCACAATAAACTGTGGAAAATTCTGAAAGAGATGGGAATACCAGACCACCTGACCTGCCTCTTAAGAAACCTATGTGCAGGTCAGAAGCAACAGTTAGAACTGGACGTGGAACAACAGACTGGTTCCAAATAGGAAAAGGAGTACATCAAGGCTGTATATTGTGATCCTGCTTATTTAACTTCTATGCAGAGTACATCATGAGAAGCGCTGGACTGGAAGAAGCAGAAGCTAGAATCAAGATTGCCGAGAGAAATATCAATAACCTCAGATATGCAGGTGACATCACCCTTATGGCAGAAAGTGAAGAGGAACTAAAAAGCCTCTTGATGAAAGTGAAAGAGGAGAGTGAAAAAGTTGGCTTAAAGCTCAACATTCAGAAAACGAAGATCATGGCATCTGGTCCCATCACTTCATGGGAGGTAGATGGGGAAACAGTGGAAACAGCGTCAGACTTAATTTTGGGGGGCTCCAAAATCACTGCAGATGGTGATTGCAGCCATGAAATTAAAAGACGCTTACTCCTTGGAAGGAAAGTATGACCAACCTAGATAGCATATTCAAGAGCAGAGACATTACTTTGCCAACAAAGGTCCATCTAGTCAAGGCTATGGTTTTTCCAGTAGTCATGTATGGATGTGAGAGTTGGACTGTGAAGAAAGCTGACGCCTAAGAATTGATGCTTTAGAACTGTGGTGTTGGAGGCGACTCTTGAGAGTCCCTTGGACTGCAAAGGAGATCCAACCAGTCCATTCTAAAGGAGATCGAGATCAGTCCTGGGTGTTCTTTGGAAGGAATGATGCTAAAGCTGAAACTCCAGTACTTTGGCCACCTCATGTGAAGAGTTGACTCATTGGAAAAGACTCTGATGCTGGGAGGGATTGGGGGCAGGAGGAGAAAAGGACGATAGAGGATGAGATGGCTGGATGGCATCACGGACTCAATGGATGTGAGTCTGAGTGAACTCCGGGAATTGGTAATGGACAGGGAGGCCTGGCATGCTGCAATTCATGGGGTCACAAAGAGTCGGACATGACTGAGCAACTGAACTGAACTGAACTGATGGTGATTGGTGGGAGCTGAGTGTAAGAGCAGAAACTAAGTCCTTTTGTGGATATATTTGAATGCTCAGATCCAGCCTGAATGCATTAATAAATCCAGGTGCCATATTTCTTTTCTAACTAACTCAATATTCTTTTAGGAGTGTTGGAGTTTTCCCTCTAATGTGAATTAGAAGCAAGTCATTTGAACGCCCCTCTCAGGTCTGTGGGTCAAGTCAAAGGAAGTAGCCCACAGAGAAGAAACTTGGTAGAGTTTCACAATGAAGGCCCAGGGCTTTTGACCTTCACCTGCCTACATGTTGTGAAATGAAGGCATAAGTTATGGGAGATGACTGTGTCTTTGGAACCACTTCTTACACTAATAGGCCCTTTGGGAGTTTCAGAGTGGATAACAGCAATAATGAAAAGCAGATTTTTGTTTTCTTTTTTGCTAATGTACTGACAGAGGGCAGAGGGAAGGACATTCATCCCTTTAATGACAAAGGGAATAGGGCTTCTCTGATGCACAGGGCAGGATGGCATGCTGGCTGCTGACATATTCCACGTGCATCCTTCACCCTGCCTTCCAGGCTGTACATTCATTAAAGCTACTGAATGAATTCCAGGGTAGGGAAGATTAAGCTGTAATTTACTATATTTCATGGCTTGCTTCTCCCTTTTCTTTAAGCTCATTCAGCTGTGGGTGAGTCACAAAGAGAAAGCAAATTCACCTCAGTGCATCCTGCATCCTAAGACAGCTTTGGGAATTGACATTTGATTCTGCTGGGATGCAATCAGGAGAGACACAGTCCCTCCCCTTCTGCCTGTCCCTGCCTGTGGGTTCCGTCCTCTGTTCACCGTGGGAAGGTCTTAGAGTTGTCAGCTGATCTCAGTTGAGGATGAATTTTGAGAAGTCACCTTCTGAATGGGTTCTGCTGGTAACAGAACTCCTGTTTTCTAGTTCATGGCCTGGTCTTTTCCATCTCTGTCTCTTTGCTGGTTAGTCCTTCTTTGGATACTTGAGCTTTGCTGCTGCATCACTCCTGGGTACAGTACAAGCAGCACCTCTTAAACATTAATGTGATCATCTGGCAGTGTTGCTAAAATGCAAACTCTGATCCAGTCGGTCTGGGGTGGGGCCTGAGACTCTGCATTTCTAATGGATGCTGCTGGTACCCTGGGTTTCTGGCCCTGCTTTGAATAGTGAGACTCGGTAGGTTGGTGTGTAGGTGGCTGAGAGGGCACTGTGTGTGTGAGTGCGTGTGTCATTTTCATAATACCCTGTATGTGACTGTGGGGTGGTAGATTTTAATCTATGATAAGAGAATTGGGACTGATCATTCCATCTAGGTAGAGCTGCTCTTTATCCTCCAGTCTGATCACTTATCTTTCTGCATTCACCTTGTATTTCACATGTACCTTTTGGGAATAAAGGTTCCGTTCCTGGCTGTCTCCACATCCCCTCGGCAGTGGATGGGTTTACTATGACTTCAATTCTTGCTTTGAAGTTGTGAGGAGCAGCGTATGCCCAGGTGGCAGAGAGATGGGGAAACTGAGTGTGTGAGAAATTCTTGATAGTGACACATTAAACCAGAAAAGAGCAGTCTAGGCTTGTTGTGAAGTCCCTGCTGGTTTGAGACAGAGCCTAACAATTGAGTGACTGCAAGTTCTCTGCTTTCGTCTTTAAGCCCTGGAGTTTCCACTCATCTTTCAGAATCCCCTTGATACAACCTATTCTCTCCAGGACTTGTTGTTCAGTCGCTCAGTTGTGTCCAGTTCTTTGCGACCCCATGGACTGCAGCACGCCAGGGTCCCTGTCCATCACCAACTCCCAGAGTTTACTCAAACTCATGTCCATTGAGTTGGTGATGCCATCCAACCATCTCATCCTCTCTTATCTCCTCCTCCAACCTTCAATCTTTCCCAGCATCAGGGTCTTTTCCAGTGAGTCAGTTCTTCACATCAGGTGGCCAAAGTATTGGAGTTTCAGCTTCAACATTGGTCCTTCCAATGAATATTCAAGACTGATTTCCTTTAGGATGGACTGGTTGGATCTCCTTGCAGTCCAAGGGACTCTCAGGAGTCTTCTCCAACACCACAGTTCAAAAGCATCAATTCTTCAGCGCTCAGCTTTCCTTATAGTCCAACTCTCACATCCATACATGACCACAGGAAACACCATAGCCTTGACTAGAAGCCCTGTAGCACACAGCTTTTCTCCAGGAGAGCACATGGCTTTTCTACCTAGTTACAGCATCCTGGATTTCTAAACGCATGTGATTATACCTCAGCACACCACCATGATCAGTTTAAGAGGAATCTTAAATCTTATCTGCTCTTTTGACCTTGCTGTAGCTCTGGTCCTAGACGGAATTGTAGATGTCATCTTGTTCAGTCTCAGGTGAGGCAGAAAGCTCATATGGTGAAAGGTCATGCCCAAGGTCATACACCTTGCATCTCCTTGACTTCTAGGAAAGTAGAGAGCTTGCTTCACAGCCTCTTGGTATTTCGCCCCCAAGCAGTGCTGCCGTTCTAATGCATAACTGTGGCTTCTGTGCTTGGTGCCCTCTGACACTGTGTAGATGCAGAGCCTCCTTGCCGCTTTGACTTCCCCTTCTGTGCACATGTCCATGGGCCTTCTGATAGTGGTGGTGAGGTTTGTCCTTGACCTTGTTTCCTGTGTCCGGCCAATTCTGGTGATTCTACTTATCCATCAAGCTTCTGCTCAGATTCAACTTCCTCCTTGGACCCAAGATCACTGGGCTGGGTGTCAGGAGTCCTGAGTTCTAGTCCCTTCCCAAAATAAGCCATGCGACACGGACAAGATCTTTAGACTGATGGGCCCCAGTTCCCTCCTATGACACAGGAACTGAGCCTTGTTATTTCTGTAATTTCATGATACTCTAATTCCACACGAATCACTCTGTGCTCTGAATGGTGGCCTGCCTGTCTGTCAGCTAGACTTGAGCTTAGATTTCCAGCTCTGCTCTTAATCTTTCTGTGGCTTTATGCAAGTTGTTTAATCTCTGGGTCTCCATTTTGTCATCAGTAAAAGATGGGGTTGTTAGGAGGATTAAATGCATAGTAAAATCATCTAACACATAGTAAATACTGTTAAGATAATAAAAAAACAACTAGAACTCATTCAGATGTAAAATAAATGTGTGTTAAAGATTTTCATTAACTCATTATTAATGAGGGACCTGGTAAGAAATTACAAGTAGTACACATGTCAATCCAAAGAATAGACACATTTATAGGTTAGACCCTGCTGCTGGGAAAGTTTGAGGGCAAGAGAAGAAGAGGGTAACAGAGGATGAGATGGTTGGATGGCATCAGCAACTCAATGGACATGAGTTTGAGCAAACTCAGGGAGATGGTGAAGGACAGGGAAGCCTGGCATCTGCATTTCATGGGGTTGCAGAGTTGAACACGACTTAGTGACTGAACAATAGGTTAGAAATGAGCAAATAAGGAAGGCAAAACTTCTTCCACGTGGAAGAGGGAAGTTGACTGGTATGCCACCAGACAGGATGTATTTGCATGTCCATAGACAAGAATTATTTTGTATTATTATCACTATACACAATTTACAGAGTTGTAAAATAGCTTAAAGGCCATGTGGGGCATGCCTCTTCTGGTGAGGACAGATGCAAGAGAGACACTACTCGGTTACCTTTAAAGCTTTTGCTGTGTTGCAGTGTATGCCATGACTCATTCTTTTGATAAAAGATAAAACAAATCTTATGGCTGATAAAAGATAAAACAAATCTTATGGCTGAATCCAACATCTGTGGATGGAAGAGTGTAGTCCTCCCATGGCGGGAGAAGAGGTCCATATTAGCAAATAACAATAGCATCTTCGGCCTTTAGCATTTATTTTATAAATTTTTAATCAGGTTTATTATAAATTCTTAATCAGGTTTATCATAAAGTTGGTCAAAGATGATGAAGAGCTGTGAATCACCATTGCAATCTCACATCAAACTCGGTATCTGGTTTATTTCTCCGTTTTATGTTTATTTCATAGTACCACCAAGATCCTGATTCATTTACAGATATGTAGATGCATACTGATGTGTTGTTTTACATGAGAAGATTTGCAGAGACCTGATTAAAAAAAAAAACAATTCAGAGGAAGTACTTCTCTGTATTGTGGATCCATCCACATGTACAAACATATGCACAGATATGGTAGGAGAAGCTTTATTCTTAGGTGAGCACAAACGCCTAACTAAGTATGAATCTGGTAGGTTCCAATACATTAAATTTTGGACAAGCACATTTGAGGGTGACTTGTTGTTTTTGAATTCTTTTTTCTTTTCTAAAAAAATATGAATATGTTCTCTATAAAAATATATTCTGTATAAAATATGAATATATTCTCTATAGAAAATGAAAAATTGCTTAGAATGTAAAGTGTCCAGTCTCTGCTAACTCTCCCTCTGTCCCTCCAACCATCCTTCTCCCAGGCTTTTCCTGAGGTAGAATAGCTCTTATCAGCATAAGATGTGTACATATTTTATATAATAGGTATTTTTCTACAACTGGCTTTTTTTTACTTAGTCATATCTTGGAAAGTTTCGTATGTCAGCTCATAAACGTTTACCTCTTTAAAAAAATCCATAATGTGGCAAAATCATAATGAATTGGATTGTTTTCCTGATGATAGGCATTTAGGTTGTTTCCAGTTCTTTGCTGGGATGAGTTATGCTGCAGTGAATTAAGAAGGCCAATTTTATGTGTTTATTAAGGGACAGTCTTTAAAATGCACAAATGTACTGGCTAAACTCTGCTTTCTCATCCTTTCAGATGTATCAGTGCATGTGATTAATGTTCATTGCTCTGAAAATCCTTGTTATAACATTTACACAGTCTTTTAGAACCCAGATCACATTACCTGTTAGGGTGAAAGTCATTAAGTTTGAAAATCCTGCTCTCACATGCTTGATACCTTGAGTTTATTTCTATGAAATTTGCCTCTCTTTCTCTCTTCTCCTCTTTTCCTTTCCTCTTACCTCTCACTACACTTATATTCACTTTTATTTTTTATGCAGGCCCCAAATAGTATTACACATAATATTTCTTGATTTATTGTGCATCTTTAAAATCTGTAGATTATTAAGACAGAACTATGTGTGACATCACTTTGAATCACAAAGATAAACTTGAGATGAGAAAGTCTTTGCTTTTCCAAACAACATGGGAAAAATATGAATTGGAAATAAATTAATATTAATAATGAAGTTGAACTGATTTTCTCATTAATACAGATCTTAACCTTTTTTAATGTTTTCATAGATTGAAGCAGTGACTGAAGTCTATTACTGTTTCATCCTAGTAGCAAGAATAGTGTCATGTGTGAAGATATTTAATAAGTGTATTGGAATGAATAAGTGAATATTTGAGAGAGGGAAGCTTGGGGTCTTTCAGATTTACACTGAAAGTCAAAATCTGTGCTGTTCAGTATGGTAATCACTAGCCTTAGTGGCTGTTGATCCCTTGAAATGTGGCTGCTGCTGCCATATATTAAAGTATAAACATTTGGGTACATTGAGTTAAATAAAATATACCATTAGATTAATTTCATCTGTTTATTTTTAAAAATGTAGCAACTAGGAAGTTTAAAATGCCACATGTGATTGGCAGTATCTTTCTGTCGGACAACACTGTTATAGCTGTTAAATGGGAAAAAGGCGGTCTCTGGCCACGATTGGTTTTGCGTCACCCTCTTTGTGAAGGACATACTTAAGTTCTGATCCCAACTTTAGTCCCTAAAGGTGATTAAGTCAAAATCCCAAGAAGACTTGCCTATGCTTTTTTTCTGATTGGTTTTGAAGATTTAATATGGTTTCAGTGTAAGACATACTGTATCAGATTGTTGCTGCTTTGAAAACAAGAATTTGAGAAAATGGTCATCACTACATTAGCCTAACAGATAAAGATGATTTCTTTTTCAAGTTTTTCTGCAGGAGTTTGTAATGCAGCTTCTAGCAGTGAGACTCATTTTGATAGAGGATCAGAGTTGTGATTTTTGATGGATAAAAATTACTTCCTTTAGCTTCTTTACCATTTTTGATGGGCTTTTTTGCCTTTGCGAAGAATATTGAAGCAGTTGTGTTCATCTGTGACCTTTATATTTGGAATCGTCTAGTTTCTTACACTGGTAAAGACAGCATTCTTTTTGCATGCTATAACTTGGTATCTAGTCAAACACTCATATAAGTAGACACAGAAACACATGCAGAAGTACAGACACATAATATACCACTAATTTTGCATGCCAGTGGTTTTTGGTTTGGTTTGGCTTTGTCAGTCCCTGAGATTGTTTTTAATCAATAAGATTTACTGTTTTAAGTGAGTTTTAGGTTCACAGCAAAACTGAATGGGAAGAAGGACAGGGAGTTCCATATACCCCTGCTCTTCCACACAGACAGCAGCCCCACTCTCAGTCAAGGAACCTACACTGACACCATCATCATCCAAAGTCTGCAGTTTCTCTTGGGATTGTGTTTTCTATCGCTATGGACAAATGCATAATGACATGTATCTGTTCATTATGGCATCGTATAGAGTAATTTCACTGACCCTCAAATCCCCTGTTCTCCATCTATTCACCTCCCCTTTCCCCAACCTCTGGCAGCCGCTGATCTTTTTATTGTCTTCCTAGTTTTATGTCTTCCCTAATGTCATATTGTTTATTGTTGTTTAGTTGCTCAGTCGTGTCTGACTCTGTGACCCCATGGACTGTAGCCTGCCAGGCCCCTCTGTCAGTGGGATTTCCTAGGCAAGAATTCTGGAGTGGGTTGCCATTTCCTTCTCCAATAATGTCATATAGTTGGAATCTTACAGTATTTAGCCTTTTCAGATTTACTTCTTTCATTTACTCATATGTGTTTAAGTTTCCTCCAAGTCCTTTCTTGGCTCAGGTTGATGGCTCACTTCTCTTTAGCAATGAATGATATTCCATCATCTGGGTGTAGCAGTTTCTTTATCCATTCACCTACTGAAGGACATTTGTTGCTTCCAAGTTTTGGGAATTATGAATAAACCTGCTGTAAACATTTGCATGTAGGTTTTTGTATGGATGAGTTTCAGTTCATTTAGGTAAATACTGAGGTGCAAGTTTGTAAGATGTTTACTTTTGTAAGGATTTACCAAACTGTCTTCCAAAGTGGTTGGACCATTTTGCATTTCCAATGAATGAGAATTCCCATTTTCCACATCCTCTCCAGCATTTGGTGTTATCAGAGTTCTGGATTTGGGCATGCTAATAGGTGGGTCATGGTGACAGTTGCTTTAGTATGACCAGATCAGTAAGTGATTCAAGTGCCATTCTTTTGTGCCAGCAGAATGCTGTTCTTAGAGGACCAAGTTATATTCTTGATATTCTGAGATGGACCGTGAGTCCCTTCTCTGGTAGCTATTGAAGGGTAAGAGAAGATGGGGTGCCAACATCTCACCCAGAACTGTAAGCCATGGCTGGCTTTACTCTGTGGGTGAACATAAGTATAGCACAGGCTGTGGATTTGGCAAAGGAAAAGGTGGGAATGCTGAGTGTAAGCTGGAGGTGGCCTTTGTTCCGTATCATGCTGGGTTCATTCTGACCACAGTTTCCGCTTTGTATTGTCGTGTGCTTGCGTGTGTGCACATATGGGGGTTTTGGTTACCTCAACATGCAGCTTTTGTTTTCTGAGAGCAGCTTGTGTAACCAGCTGTCAGTTGGAGGGGTCTAATTAGCGGTGCGAATTCCTGGGAAGTTATTACAAGGAAATGGACTGCCAGCGCTTGGTTGGTGGTGGTCATGGCTATGTAGGTGTTCTGATCAAATGAAGACTGAAAGAGAAATGTGCTCCCTTGTGAGCAGAGCAGTGGAGCGGCACCTACACCCTGACTGTGTGACCTTTGGCTGTAAGTATGGATTGGAAACTGCCTCTGTGACATGGGTGCTGAATGAGTAATTACAGGCAAGCCAGTCTGAGTCAGCCAATAATCGACCTTAACCATCCTGTCCCCGCTCTGGGGAGATCTCACCCATGGCTGTGCCCCAGTTCTGATGCTGTTAGAATTGCTCACCCGGAGCTGCTGTTCCCATTCCCCGGTACCACTCCCTTCTGCCAGGCTCCTCTGATTGTCTGTCCCATCTTGGAAGTTTCGACCAGCCCTGCTGGGATCGCCCCCTCATGTTCTGAGTGTAGCACCAGCCTGCCATCTCAGTGATGTCGCCAAGCCCTGAATGCACACAGGCTCCTAATTCCTGTCTTCATGCCCAGTGGTTTCTGCTGAGCCCCCCTCCCCCCACATCCCTACTGTTGTGTCCCACCTCCATCTCCTCGCCACTCCCACCTGGACTCTGACCTTGGGTTTCAGCCTGTCCTTGTGTTTGACCTCTCTCTAATACTATCTTTTAGGTGTCTGGCATACAAATTTATATAAAAAAGTAGGCACTTTCAGAGATGGGAAAGTCTTTTCTGAAAAGATGGCAACCCACCACGAAGATGATCCTCAGCATGCTGCCCATGTTCTGTCTTGTCTGCTTTGACCCTTGAGGTTAGAAAGGATCCAATGACTCTGGGATATTCACTTCTCCATCAGCTGATTCTGGGGCCATTTCTTGGTTTGCTGGTCCCTGACCTGCTTAACTGTTCCATGTTAAGTCCCCTGGCTAGGTTCCCTCATTGGGCCAGTACTTGAAGACATCACTTTTCCATGTTATGTTTGCCATCTGCTCATGTTACAATAATCCACTGAAAGGGGTAGGGGAAGGGTAGGGGGAGATTATATTCACTGAGAAAAGTGGTATTGCAGTTACCTTGGAAAGGAGACAGAGGTAGAGAGCTTGGGTGTTAAATGTTCAAAGCATGTTGTCGTTGTTGTTCAGTTGCTCAGTTGTGTCCAACTCTTTGTGACCCCATGAACTGCAACACACCAGGCTTCCCTGTCCTTCATGATCTCCTGGAGTTTGCTCAAACTCGTGTCCATGGAGTCAATGATGCCATCCAACCATCTGATCCTCTGTCACCCCTTTCTCATCCTGCCCTCAATCTTTCCCAGCATCAGGGTCTTTTCCAGTGAGTCAGCTCAAAAGCATGGCTCTTGTTACAGAGCTACAACTGTTCAGCCATGGAGCTGAAAGTGTGTATGGAATTCTGTGCTTCTGAGAGCTCATAGAACTGTGACTCTGTAGTTCAGTGATTAAACTTAGACATACTTACAACAGATGTGCCTGGATGAAATGAGTTCCGATTTTGTGTTTAATCTTTGCTGTCTCTGATGGTTGTTGAAGGAAGAAGAAATAATTCTATCAAGAAATAAGGTCATGCAAAAAGGGAGAGTAGAATAAAATGATTTTTTGGTTTATTGGAAGAGAATGAATACTTTTCAGGTCCCAAGTGCTTAGTAAATGCCATATATGTTTCTTTAGTTTGCACAACTGCCTTAGGAAGTGGTGGTCATATCCCTGTTGTATATTGAAAACTTAAGACAACTTTGTAACTTGTTTCCCAAATCAAGTTTTCATCAATTTTGATTTACTAGGGATGTTGTACATCTTCTCTATGTTCCCTCCCTCCCTTCCTTTCTTTAGAAAAGCATTTACAATCAGCGCCGTTTATCTATGGATTCTGAATCCCATGGACTCAAATAACCATGGATTCATGCTGCAGATGCAGAATCCAAGGGTATGGAGGGCCGAGTATACTATACCACATCAGATAAAGGACCTGAACATCTGCAGGTCTGGTATCTGTAGGGGCTTCTGTAGCCAATCTGCCATGGGTACAGAGGGATGGTGTATTTTGTACCTTAAGTGGCAGTCAGTACTGTGTTTAGTTTTGTTGAAATTCAGTGGAAGTGAACCTCATGACACATTCTGATATGAATTGACCATATATTTTAAAACTTTTGATTTTTAAATAATCATAGATCAATAGGAGGTTGTGAAGGAATATACAGGGAAGTCCTGTGGCTCCAGCCTCCAGCCTCCCTCAGTGTTAACGTCTTACATGACTGGAGCATGACATCAAAACTAAGAAATTAACGTTGGTGCAATCCATAGAGCTTCTTCTGATTTCACCAGTTATGCATGCACTCATTCACATGTGTGTGTAGCTGTATGCAGTTTTGTCACATGTATAGCCCTGTGTAATGACCCCCCACAATCACAAGATTCATGTTACTCCTTTGGATTTATGTGCGTCTCCTCTTGTCCCTCCCGAACGCCTGGCAACTACTGACCTGTTCTTCATCTTTATAATTGTATTTCCTGAGAGTGATATAAATGGAATCATACAGTATGTACCCTTTTATGACTGGCTTTTTCTTCACTCAACACAATTTCCTTGAGGTTCACTCAAGTTCTTGTACGTGACAATGCTTCCTTTTTGTTGCTGAGTAGTAGTTAACGGTATGAATGGACTGGTTTATTTAATCATTCACTCACTAAAGGTGTTTGAGTAGCTTCAGATTTGGAACTATGACAAGCAAGTGGCTATGAACATTTGTGTCCAAGCTCCTATGTAAAAAAGAGGTTAAGTTCTTCTGGTTATGTTTAAAATTTCATTTGAGCTGAGGCATGAAAAAAAATCACCTTGTATAGAAAGCTTGACAGCTATAGAGTGAAAACTCAATTAGAACTTAATGATAGTGACTGAGATTTTTTTTTAGCAAATATAATCTTTAACAAACATCACTAGTCAGAAGAGATTTCCACCATTGTAAGCCTTATGTTAAAGCTTTCACTAATCTCATCGGCTTTTATATTGATTTTGTTTTATCCATCTTACTCTAGAATTAACATTTCTGCCAGGACCAATTGTGCAGCAGTGTGTCCTATTTCTTAGTTCTTTAATAGAAATAACTCAGCCATAAAAACCAGCAGGAGAAGTACCTCGTTGACACATTGGTTGGCCAGTCTTTAATGTGTATGTGCAATTAATGGTGGGGAACAAGCAGGCAAGAGGAAAAATAGGAACAGAGACTTTTTTGTTGACTTTTAAATGTTAGAAAATATCAGAAATAAAAAGAAAGACATGAAAAGCTAACTTACACTGGATTGTTATACTGGTAACAAGAAAATAACAATCTATTTCATATTAAATTCCTGTATCTTTGGGATTCAAATAAAATAACATGCAAACATTGTAAAATAGTTAAAGGTATGTCATTCTTTTTTTATTGCAGTGTAGTTGATTTACAATGTTATGTTAGTTTCAGGTGAACATAATGATTTGATATTTTTATGGATTGTACTGCATTTAAAGTGATTATAAAATAATGGCTACATTTCCCTGTTCTGTTCAATGTATTCTTACTGCTTACTTATTTTATGCATAGTAGTTTGTATCTCCTAATTCCATCCCATTATCTGGCCCTTCCCTCCTTTCCTCTCCCCACTGATAACCTCTAGTTTGTTCTCTGTATCTGTGAGCCTGTTTTGTTGTATACAGTTGTTTTATTTTTTAGATTACACATATAAGCGATAACAGAGTATTTGTCTTTCTTTGACATTTCACTAAGTATAATACCCTCTAGGTCCATCAGCATTGCTGCAAATAGCAGAATTTCATTCTGTTTTATGGCTGAGTAACATTCCAAAAAGGAGTACGTCAGGCTGTATATTGTCACCCTGCTTATTTAACTTCTATGCAGGGTACATCATGAGAAACGCTGGGCTGGAAGAAGCACAAGCTGGAATCAAGGTTGCCGGGAGAAATATCAATAATCTCAGATATGCAGATGACACCACCCTTATGGCAGAAAGTGAAGAGGAACTCAAAAGCCTCTTGATGAAAGTGAAAGAGGAGAGTGAAAAAGTTGGCTTAAAGCTCAACATTCAGAAAACGAAGAGCATGGCATCTGGTCCCATGACTTCATGGGAAGTAGATGGGGAGTGGAAACAGTGTTAGACTTTAGTTTTTTGGGCTCCAAAATCACTGCAGATGGTGATTGCAGCCATGAAATTAAAAGATGTTTACTCCTTGGAAGGAAAGTTATGACCAACCTAGATAGCATATTCAAAAGCAGAGACATTACCTTGCCAACAAAGGTCCATCTAGTCAAGGCTATGGTTTTCCCAGTGGTCACGTATGGATGTGAGAGTTGGACTGTGAAGAAAGCCGAGTGCCGAAGAATTGATGCTCTTGAACTGTGGTGTTGGAGAAGACTCTTGAGAGTCCCTTGGACTGCAAGGAGATCCAACCAGTCCATTCTAAAGGAGATCAGTCCTCGGTGTTCTTTGGAAGGAATGATGCTAAAGCTGAAACTCCAGTACTTTGGCCACCTCATGCAAAGAGTTGACTCATTGGAAAAGACTCTGATGCTGGGAGGGATTGGGGGCAGGAGGAGAAGGGGACGACAGAGGATGAGATGGCTGGATGGCATCACCGACTCGATGGACATGAGTTTGAGTGAACTCCAGGAGTTGGTGATGGACAGGGAGGCCTGGCGTGTTGCGATTCATGGGGTCACAAAGAGTCGGACATGACTGAGTGACTGAACTGAACATTCCATTGTGTATATAGATCACATCTTCTTCATTTTTTCATCAATTGATGGATGCTTAGGTTACATACATATCTTTTCTACTGTAAATAATGCCGCTATAAAGACTAGGGTGTGTGCATCTTTTTTAATTGATGTTATTATTTTTTGGGGGGGATATATACCTAGTAGTGGGCTTATGGGATCATACAGTAGCTCTGTTTTGAATTTTTTGAGGAAACTATCCTGTTTTCCATAGTAGCTGCACCAGTTTACATTCCCACTGATAGTATACTAGAGTTCCTTTTTATCCTAATCCTTGCCAGCATTTGTTATTTGTAGACTTTTTGATGATAGCCATTCTGACAAGTGAAAAAGTGAAAGTGAAAATGAAGTCACTCAGTGTCTGACTCTTTGTGACCCCATGGACTGCAGCGTACCAGGCTCCTCTGTCCATGGGATTTTCCAGGCAAGAGTACTGGAGTGGGTTGCCATTTCCTTCTCCAGGAGATCTTGATAACTCATTGTGGTTTTTACTTGCATTTCTCTGATGCTTAACAATATTAAACGTTTTTTCATGTGCCTATTGATCACATATGTGTCTTTTTTTGAAAAATGTCTATTCAAGTCTTCTGCCCATTTTTAAATTGGGTTGTTTGGGGTTTTTTTTTTTTTTTTTTTTTGGTATTGAGTTTTATGAGCTGTTTGTATATTTTGGATACAAACCGCTTATCAGTTATATCATGTACAAATATTTTCTCCCATTCAGTAGATTGTCTTTTCATTTTGTTGATGGTTTCCTTTGCTGTGCAAAAGCTTTTAAGTTTAATTAGATCCCATTTATTTATTTTTGCTTTTGTTTCTTTTGCCTTAGGAGACAGAATCATAAATATATTGTTATGATTCATGTCAAAGAGTGTTCTGCCTAAGTTCTCTATTAGGAGTTTTATACTTTCCAGTCTTACATTCAGGTCTTTAATACTTTTGAATTTATTTTTGTGTTCTTTTACATGAAGTTGTCCAGTTTTCCCAGCACTGCTTGTGGAAGAGACTGTCTTTTCTCTGTTATATATTCTTGCCTCCTGTGTTGTAGACCAACTGACTGTAAGTGTATGGGTTTATTTCTGGGCTCCTTGTTCTGTTTTGTTGATCTGTGTGTCTGTTTTTGTGCCAGTACCATGCTGTTTATGCTGTTTTTATTGTGGTTTTGTAGTACAGTCTCAAGTCATGGAGTGTGATACCTCCAGCTTTGTTCTTTTTTCTCAAGATTGCTTTGACATTCATTTTTTAAATTCAAGTAGACTCAATTTGATGAAAGGAGGCTTTCCCACTAGATCCTTTGCAGAGAGATAGAGGTGTAATTTGCTACCATCCAGTGGATAGATGGTAGAAGCCATGTTCACATTTGTCTTTTACCTTTAAAGTGCTGTCACACTCAGTTACACAGCTGTGTCTGACTCTTTGTGACCCCATGGATGGTAGCCCACCAGGCTCCTCTGTCCATGGAATTTTTCAGGCAAGAATAGTGGAGTGGGTTGCCATTTCCTACTCTAATTTTAAAGTGCCAGGCCTAATAATTAATTTGTTCATTCATTCAGTTGCTTACTCATTCAAGTGATCTCCTACTCATTAGTAATATTTCTGCTATATAATTATAAGCCTGGATACTAAAGGCACTCCTTTCTATATTCTATACTCTCTTAAAACTCTTTATTTCTCTTCACTCCATGATTTCTCATGTTCATGACTTCTGCTTGGATTTTCTTTTCCCCTTATGATGACTTGTCTGAAATCAGCCTGTTCTTCGAGGTCCCTCAGTTATTTTCTCCATTGACTTGCTCCTGATTTCTCTTATCTAGAATTACATAACTTTCTTCTGATTTTCCCCAATATTTTATTTGTGACCCTTTAAGATTTTCTGCTTTGTATTATGGTTATTTATGTATATTTTACATCTTTGCTTCCCTACTGTTAATTGCTTAAATGCTGTATCAATGTTTGATACTTTTTAGTATTTATTTGTTCTCTTCTTTTCTTCTCTTCTACTTTTCTTTTCTGTCTCCTTCTGTTTATTTTTTTCTCTTTCATGGGTGCATGCATGTGTATTCACTCAGTTGTGTCTAACTCTGAAACTCCATGGCTCTATATATGGCTCTTTGAAACTCTATAGCCTCCAGGCTCCTCTTTTCATGGGATTCACCAGGCAAGAATACTAGAATGGATAACCATTCCCTTCTCCAGGGGATCTTCCTGACCCAGGGATTAGACCCAGGTCTCCTGCATTGCAGGCAGATTATCATCTGAGCCACCAGGAAAGCCCTTCTTGTGGGTATTCATTAAATATTTGCTTACCACCTGCTGTGTGCCAGAGACTATAATACGGCCTTTGGGTAGAGTGAATAAAAATAAATACTAGGTCCCTGGGTTAACTTGATTATATATTTAAGTTACACATTAGGAATAAAAAAATCTGCTTGCTATATTGAGAGATTAGGGACATATTGAAAGAGAGAGTATGGACTATTCCCTCTTAAAAAATTTAAACAACAGTAAACTGTGTTTTCTTTTTCTGAGAGAGGGATGTATAAATGTAGTCTTCCTTAAATAGGACCAATATCACTCCTAGATTCAGGATTCTATGAATTTAAGAAAAACTATTATGTTCCTAAGTGTTGTTGACAGGCATCAACAAAGTGTCAGTTGATGATGTAAACTGAAAATGTCAAGTAAGGCATGACTGAAATTCAAATTCTATGTTAAAATAAGTTTTACTGGTACCCAAAATGTTTCAGCCAAGTATTTTGGAAGCTCTGAAAATGTAAAAAAGATATGGGGGAAGTAGAGAATACGTTTTATATTGTATTGCTTATCATTCATCTCTATGGTATCTGCTGTTGTATATCTTGTCCCATGATGAGGTGCTTGATAAATGGTAAACAGGAGTTGTGTCTATAACAGGTAGATGTGTTTTCCTCATGCTGTCCTCTAACTCTTTTCTGAAACAGTTACTGTGGAAAAAACATGCCCCAAACTGAGAACTTTCACTGAGCATAATTTGCTTAAGAAGTCAGCAGAGTAGGGGTTTATAAGGAAACATCTGCAAAGCAGTCAGAAGTTTGGTTTCAAAGAGAATTGTAGAGTCTGAATAGGTCCACGTGCAAACAGCAAAGTCTCAGGGAAATGCTCCTTTCGGTGAAACTTGAGGAAGGCCTGTTGGGAGGATGCATATGCAAATCTCAAGGAGATGGGCAGATATAGGGCAGCCTTTAATGACTGGCTTCATGTGGGATCAAATGGACTGTGACGCTACAGCATAACTGGATCATAGTACGCGTGAGGAAAGAATACAGAGGGTTGGATTAGGACTCGTGCTAGAGTTCGTTTCTGTATCCTCCTCAGACGTCAGTTCTGTGGAGTTTTTCTTCTGTGGGTAAATTGGTTTCTGTCTGGAGGAAGGCATTTGGCAGCAGAGAAATATAGCTGCCCCACCTGACGCAGGTCATAAGAGTTTTACCAGATGGAGGGTATAGAAGTTACTGCAATGCAAAACATGGCTTTGAATTGCATGTTCCTGGCAATCTCGACGAAAACAGACACCGTAGGAGATGTACTTTGCCAGGAAGATTTTGCTTTGCTCCCCAAAGTAAAATTTGAAATTTGTGTAAAATTTGTCTGACACAGGCTGAACTCTTTTGGGCCTTGTTGGAATGCAGTTTATCCTTGTACAAATTGCCTGGAGTTGGGGCTGTGGTGTACTTTTCAGAAAATATAACTGCGGTTTTACTCTACATGTTTTTACTCTGTAAAACCAAGAATCTGTAGGTATTTTTTTTTTCGGTCTTGATTTTAAAGGATCTCCAAATTTCTGGGTCTGATGTCGCTTACATTTTTTTCATCTCCCTGCACAACCAGACTTTTTAGGGGGCAGTGAATCTCTTGGCTTCTTTATACCCCCTTACCCAGGACAGTGCTTGGCACATAGCCTCCCTTAGTATTCTTGGGATGGATGCTCACTGAAGGGGCATGAAGGGCTAGGATGTCTGGGGGCCGAAAAAGAAAAAGCAGATCCTTCAGTGGTCAGGTCTTCGGTGCTCAGGCTGACCAAGCTCACCACTGTGGTCTTTTGTGTTTGGCTTCTTTGAGGTAGCATAATATTTTCAAGATTCATCCCTGTTGTAGCATGTATCAGTATTTTATTCCTTCTTATTGTCAAATAATATTCCATCTAATGGATATATCGGACTTTAGCCACTCATCAGTTAATAGACATTTGGGTTGTTTCCAAAGATCGGCTATTGTGAATAATGCTACTGTGAACATTGCTATTAAGTTTTTGTGTGGACTGTTCTTATGTTTTCATTGCTGCTGAATATATACCTACATGTGGATTTGCTGGGTCACGTGGTACCTTTGGGCTTCCGAGGTGGTGCTAGTGGTAAAGAATCCACCTGCCAGTGCAGGTAGATGTTAGTGACATGAGTTTGATTCCCAGGTTGGGAAGATCCCCTGGAGGAGGCCACTCTAGTATTCTTCCCTGGAGAATCTCATGGACGGAGGAGCCTAGTAGGCTGCCGTCCATAGGTTTGCACAGAGTTGGACACAAATGAAACAGCTTACACAAGTGCGTGGTACGTCTATGTTTAGCATTTTGAGAAACTGCCAAATAGTTTTCCAAAGCAGCTGTAAAATACTATATTCCCATCGACAAGAAATGTAGGTTTCGGTTTCTCCACATCATCAACAACACTTGTTGTTATCTTTTTTGGATTGTTGTCATCCTGGTGGAGGTGAAGTGTTATCTCATTGTGGTTTTGATTTACATTTCCTCAATAGATAATAATATTGAGGATTTTTTTGTGTGTGATCGGTCTTTTTTATTACAGGTGTTATTATATCTGTAAAAACCTACAAACTGAAGGGCTACCATTTATAAACTTTTCTTTCAGTTTTTTAATTGACATATTTAGTTGATATACAATATTATATGTTACAGGTATAAAAGGACCACCATTTATATTGTCAACTAAGCATTTAATTTCTCAGTTTTTGGTATCTGTTCAGTAATGTCTGTTTTGCCTCTGAAAGTTATAAATATATAACCATATACACACCTAGAAAGCCAAGCTTTCAGATACAATTGAGGTTTCTGTGCAGGACTGTAGACCCATATTTTTCTATGAACTTGGAAAATACAGCTAGGTCAAAATTAATACTTTATAATCTTAGAGTTAAAAAAAAACATTAATGTATTTCTTAAAGATTCAACATTAAGTTTCTTAAATAAAAGTTATTGAAGGTGTTTGCTTCTAAACAAACCATATCTGTGGGCATTAAAATGTCATTACTTTTACATGATCCATTGCTGTGCAAGATGTGATCTTTTCAGTCAGATTACACCAGGGGTTTTCGTTTTGTTTTGTTGACTGTGTAGGTTTTAAATGCTTTCAAACTATCTTCTTAGTGGCTTGACATTTAATGCCTGTTGCATGTAAATTTTCCTTATTTTATTTTCCAAACTGTCAGCAAACTGCTTGTGTAGCTTGCCTTTTTACTAAATTATTGCAGTGCTTAGGGACATCTTTCTAGGCTTGGTCTTCCACTCACATATTACGAAGATGTTAGCCGGACCCATTTCTTCCCTTCGCACAATTCCACGATCCTATTCCCTGGTCTGTGGGAGAAGACAGCCATCATGCATGTGTATACTACACATGTGTAAAAAGACCTTTAGGTTGAACATTTTGAAATATGTGTGTGTACGTGTGTGTGTATTTGTGTATGTGTTTAAAACTTGAAATGTGGTTTTGCTACTTGCAGTTGAAGTAGGATTACATATGCATGATAAAGTGTAATCTTGCTGACACTGTATAACCATTTATACCAGGTAGGATGGATCACAACTCATATTTGAAAATTGACTTTCGGCTAGTGTACCTTTTGATTTAGCAAAACTCACATTAGCACTATCTGAAACACTGAATAAGAAAGTAAAGACTCAGCTTTCTAGGTTCTAAAAATTGTGAGGTATATGTCTTGTTTTTCAAGTTAGCTTTTACAGGAAGTTAAAAAGTAAGAATGGGTGATGCTACTATTGTTATTATTAATAATAGCTGCAATTTATTGAGTATTTCTTATGTTTCACTGGGTTGGTTATCAGCTGACATCTGCAATACCTGTGGAAAATAATAAGTGTTACAAACTGCCATTTTTACAGTCGGACAGTGTGAGGCTCAGAGATAACTTGTCCAAAGTAGCAAAGCTAAAAAAAGATAGAGCCAGAGCTTTAGACAGGAGGCCGTCTGAATGTGAAATGCATATTTAAAAATCAGCTTTATTGAGTGTAATTAACATGTAATGCAATGTAGTTAAACTGTACACAATAAATTTTGACATATGCACACACCAGTGAAACCATGACCACATTCAATAAAGAATGTGCCCATCACCTCCAGAACTTTGCTCATGATGCCTCCTTTAAAAAAAAAATTGATTTCTGGTAGCATCAGGTCTTAGCTGAGGCATGCAGGATCTTTGTTGGGTTATGAGGGCTTAGTGGTTGCAACACATGGGCTTAATTTCCCTGTGGCATGGTGGATCTTCCCAGACCAGGGATCGAACCCATGTCCCCTGCAATGGCTGGCAGATTCTTAATCATTCGGCCACCAGGGTAGTCCTTCACAACCCTTTTTAATGCTTTCTTCCAGCTCCACCCTGCCGTTCTCTACCCATAAGCCCCTTCCCGTGCAGCCAGTTATCTACTTTCTAGCTCTGTAGCTTATTTTGCATTTTCTAGACTTTTGCATGTATGGATCTACACACTGTGTACTTTTACAAACTGGCTTCTTTCTCTTAGTATAACTGTTTTGAGAGTCATCCATGTCATTGCATGTATCAGAGGTTCAATCTTATGTTGTGGAATTTTATTCCATTGTATGGGTTTTGTGCCACAGTTTATTCATTCACAGTTGATAGGCATTTGAGTTATTTGAAGCTCGGGGCTGTTACAAATAAAGGCATTAAGAATATATATAGGCAAAAAAAAAAAAGAATATATATAGGCAAATTTTTATATGGACGTAGGCTCTCTACTTGTCTAGAGTAAAAACATAAAAGTAGAATGACTAGATCACACAGTCGTCACAAGTTTAAAGTTTTAAGCAGGATGGGGAACACATGTATACCTGTGGCAGATTCATTTTGATTACAAGTATGTAAAGTTTAAAAATAAAATAAAATTAATTAAAAAAAAATAAAAAGAAATGGCCAAACTGTTTTCCAAATCTGTGCCAGTTTACATTCCCGCCTGCAGAGTATAAGAGCTCCACTTGCTCCATGTCCTTGAGCCATTTGGTGCGGTCAGACTTTTATATTTTAGCTGTCCTAATGGATGAGCAGTGGTATCTCTCATTGTGGTTTTAATTTGTTTTTCTATTAATATCTTATGAGGTAAAACCTTTTTTCTTATGATTTGAAACCTTTTTCCTCATGCTCATTTGCCATTCTTCTTTGGTAGAACATCTAGTCCGCTCTTTTGCTTGGTTTTTAAAAATATATTTATTTATTTGGCAGTGCCTGCTCTTAGTTGCAGCACGTGGGATCTTTAGTTGCAGCATGTGGGATCTAGTTCCCGACCAGGGATGGAACCTGGACCCCCTGCATTGGGAGTGCGGAGTCTTAGCCATTGGACCACCAGAGAAGTCCCCCTTTTTTCTGATTATAGTTGGGGGCTCTAGGGTCCACAGCATTATCTTCTTCCTGATGTCTGTTGGTCCTAAGTGTACCTCATTGCCAACGTCAATCATGTATCTCTTCCATACCAATTTACTCACATATGAAATTTCATCATGTTTTTGTTTCCTGCTGTGCCTCTGGATAGAAGGAAATATTCCAATGTTGAGCACTTATTGTCCATGGAAAATGGTCCCAAACTCTAGGACTGTCAGCACAGATTGTAAGTGATGGGCCTGGTGGTGGAGCACAGGGTTTCTGATTTAGGACACCCACCTACTGGTGGTGTCTGAAGGAACTGGGACCCAGGTCATGGTTCATTCCCACTGTAAACATCCATTACTATAGACACAGGCTTCCCTGGTGGCTCAGATACTAAAGAATCCGCCTGCAATGCAGGAGACCTGGGTTCAATCCCTGGGTTGGAGATCCCCTGGAGGAGGGCATGGACAGAAGAGTCTGGCAGGCTACAGTTCATGAGGTCGCAAAGAGTCAGATAGGACTGAGCGACTAAGCACATACTGTAGACATATTTCTTTTCTTTTACTTATACCCTTCACCTCTTTGACTTACATAGTGTGGGAGAGGATTTTGTATTTTAAGGTAGAGAAAGCAATTTTTCTAAATTGATCAGCCCATGAAGAAAATGTTAATTCTTCTGAGAGCACCATTTCTGTAAAGTGAAACTGCTTCACCAATGTAACAAGCCATGAGAACAAGAGGAGAGTCATTTCAGGCAAAGAAGTAGAAATGAATTAACTATAAAAATTTAAGGACTCCTTTTTTAGGTGAGTTTATTCGTGGATTATATAAGTGAAACTCCATACCTTTTCCTACTAGATTGGTTTCAGTCAGAATGAGTGGAACCAAGAAAGTGATAATCCTGGTGTGTGTGTGTGTGTGTGTGTGTGTGTGTGTGTGCTCAGTTGTATCCAACTCTTTGCAAGCCTCTGGACTGTAACCCAATAGGCTCTTCTGCCCATAGGATTTCTTAGGCGAGAATACTGATGTGGGTTGCCATTTCCTTCTCCAGGGGATCTTCCCAACCTAAGGTTCGAACCCACCTCCCTTGCATCTCCTACATTGACAGGTAGATTTGTTACCACTGCACCACTTGGGAAGCCGCCAATAGACCTATTATTATTTGCAAAAAGAAAATTCCACCAAAGAAAGGCAGTATTGACATTTTAAGAAGTGACTTTCAAAAGAATTTTTTTTTCATGAATACTTTAAGTTGTCTCCTATTTTTGCACTGGAAAAATCTGATTTAGGTCTGGCTTGACTATCACAGCATGTCTGCAGATACCAACCAAATTTTTGCAAGATCTCTTTAAAATGACCACATTCAAAGAACTGTTGATAAATGGAAATCAGAAGAGACTTGTTTCCTCTTATAACAGGTGGCTCTTTGGATATATTTAGAAGTGTGTTCAGTTCTCAATAATTTGGTATTAAGGAAAGTTTACCTGTTGTATGTTTTCAGACTCATCCAGTGGCATCTGATTTTTTTTAAAAATCCATCATAAATTGGAATAAGAAAAAAAAATATATTAACCAATGATTTTGAGAATCTGTGAACAAACTGGATTCAGGTGTGGCTTGATCCACGTGCTCAGATGATGAAGACAACTAGGCCCAGTGTCTCACTCCATCTCCCCACATCCTGCTCCTCGGAGGCTCTGTTCTTTGCCAGGCATACCTGTTGCAACAAAGCCTCACTTACCTCCAAGTTCTGTCCATCAGGATAAAAAATGTAGGAACTCTTATACAAATCCCAGGACCTACATGGACTAGAGAAGCTTGGGTTACATGCCCATTCCCTGCCAGCTCCAGTGGAACTGGAGCTCCAGTGGAACAGCTTCAGTGTGCCCACTGGTGGGTCTGGGTGAGGCCTTCCCACCTGGAGCTGGGAGTGGGGTGATCTGAGAAGGGGGATGAAAGAGTGAGCTATTGTCAGAAGACAGAGGGTGGGGATGCCAGGTGGTCAGTGTACAGCCAGGGTTCACTCCATCTGTGGACCCATTGGTTGTTTTCTTCAGGACTTTGTAACCAATTCCTGCTCAGGTAAAGTTTAGGGAAGGGACATTATTCTTAACAAGGTAAGAATATTATTCTTAACAATTCAAAACAGTTTACTTTGTTACATGATTCCTGTCTGTTTTCATGTGTCTTGGGAGTCATTTAAACAACAGGGTCTTTCCACAAATGTCTAAACTACACATAAGGGTCTGACCTGATCTCTTTATGGATCTAGAGATTTTGGTGCATGGAATTGAATTCAAGTTTTCACAGTCCGTCTTAGCTGTGACTTTCTGGAAAACAGAGCAGCATGCTTCTTCCACAAAGCTCCATGGAAATATGGATAGAAATCATGTTAAATTCAGTGCCAAGGGAATTCTTTGCATGGATGCTGCTTTCTTGTCATCCATAATTTTAACTGCGTCAGAAGAACCTTCCTGATTCTTAATAAATCATTACCTGAAAATAGCTTTTATCTGTTTTTCCTCACAAATGGTAAACTCCATAAGAGCAAATTTTTTTTTTTTTTCTGTTTTGTCTTCTCCGTAGCCACAGCACCTAGATCTGTGTATAGCACATAGCAGGCACTCAACAAACACGAGGGCATGAATGGATGGCTCCTACAACTATTCTTTTCCTCCTCACGAGGCATAAAGTGTCCTCTGAAAATGAAGTTGGTTGGAGTAACTACAGTAGCTGAATCCAGTCATAGTTATGTTGTTATAATGAATGGGCAATGTAATATAATGAAGTTAATTAACTCCCAAAGTGTGTACTTTATCCAAAAGATGTATTACTGGCTTTAGGCAAGGAATGAGTCTGGCCTCCATGATAGATAGAGCTTACACTTCAAGACAGTAAGCATTGTCCTAGAGAGAGTGTTTAATATTGAATCACACAGTTACGTCTGAGGACAAGCATGATTGTACTACGTAGAAATAGAATAAGATTTGTTATCAATGCACTTTTGGAGTTCACAGTCTCATAGTCTACTTGGAAGAGGTATCTAAGCAGTCACCCTGTTCACAGACTTTACCTTTGTGCCTGGAAGGGAGTTAGAGTTTCCATGGTTAATTCCTCCTATCACTTCTGTCCTCCTACTAAGCCCTGAGAAAGAGAACCGATTCTGGTGACTGTGCTTGTTAAAGCAAGCTTTGTTCTTGTTGTTGTTTAGTTGCTAAGTTGTGTCTGACTCTTTTGTGACTCCATGAACTGTAGCTTGCCAGGCTTCTTTGTCCATGGCATTTCCCAGGCCAGAATACTGGAGTGGGTTGCCATTTCCTTCTCCAGGGGATCTTCCTGACACGGATCGAACCCATGTCTCCTGAGTCTCCTGCATCGTAGGTGGATTCTTTACCACTGTGTCACCTGGGAAGCCCTGGGCGGGGTGGGGGGGGCGGGGGGGGGCGGGCGGTCTGCACCTTCCCATTCCAGAGAGAACCTGGAGATTGGATCTCTGAGTCTGTCTGTGGCAGGCTGGGCTCCTTGACAAATTAGATTCATTTGGTCAAATGTGTTGGCTTAAACTTTGCAGAAATGAAGTTGAATGAACATCAAGAAAAGCTATAGGGCTGATCGTCTAGCACATTAGTGGACCTCAGAGTACAAGTTAGCTTTATTTATAGATATTGCTTTTATGGTGAACTAGCTAAAAAGATATCAGCAAAATGAAAAGAAACTGAATTTCAACATTCAGAATATTGCTTGCAGTCATCACTGTGTGAGTCTAAATGATTCAAAATTTTTCATTCCATTTTGACATTTTTAACAAACATGTATGAGCAATTTCTAAGTTCTAAGCATTGAGAATATAAATTTGAATTAGATAAATCTGTTTTGGGCTTCACTAGTGGCTCAGATGATAAAGAATCGGCCTGCAATGTGGGAGACCTGAGTTTGATCCCTGGGTTGGGAAGATCCCCTGGAGGAGGGCATGGCAACCCACTCCAGTGTTCTTGCCTGGAGAATCACCATGGACAGAAGAACCTGGCAGGCTACAGTCCATGGGGTCTCAAAGAGTTGGACACGACTGAGTGACTAAGCACAGCACAGCACAAGCCTGTTTTGGTTTCAGAAAAACAGTCTCGAAAGGAGAAAGTGCTCTCTGTAGACCCTAAGGGGATGTTTCCTTCCCATATGGGTTACTGCCTTTCTATTTGGAATCCATCATGTGTGTGTGCCTCTAAGGTGACTTTACTACTGTCATGGTTCATTTTATATGTCAGCTTGACAGGCCATGGTGCACCCAGTAGCCTCATTAAACATGGTTTCTGAGTGTTTCTGTGAGGTTGCTTCTAAATGAGGTGAGCCCTTGACCCAGTAAACTCAAAGTAATAGCTTGCTGTCCCCAGTGTGTATGGGCATCGTCCGATCCGTTGAGGACCTGAATAGAACCAAGGGTGGAGAATGAAGAAATTTGCCTCTTTTTTCTCGACTACTCCTTAAGCTGGAACATCTTGGCCTTATTTTCTCCTGCCCTTGGACTGAAGTTTACACCATCAGCTTCCCTGGTTCTCAGGCCTTTGCACTTTGTCTGAATTATACCACTAGCCTTCCAGTGTTGCCTGCTTGAGAAAAGTGGATCGTCTATAATTGCATGAGCCAGTTCCTCATGATAAATCTCCTTTTATATTTGTGTGTGTGTATATATATACATCCCATTGGTTCTTTTTATCTAATGAATCCTGAGTAATATAGCTTGTATCATAGGGAAATCTTACTACACATATGTATACAATGAAATGACATTTGCCGGTTTCTTTTAGAAGGCTCACTTCCTTGTAGTCCCAGCTGTGGTTCTCAAGGGTTCTCAGTATGTCTCCAGCACTGAGTCTAATCTGTTGTGTTTGAATATGCCTACTACTGCTGATAGAAAGCTCTGCCTGGAAGTCTTGGGGATCTGGATTTTGTTTGAGCTCCTCCCCCAACTGTTTTGGAGAAGGAAATGGCAACCCACTCCAGTATTCTTGCCTGGAGAATCCCATGGACAGAGGAGCCTGGTGGGTTACAGTCCATGGGGTTGCAAAGAGTCAGACACGACTGAGCGACTAAATCACCACCACCCAGCCATTTGACTTTTGGTTATTCATATAACTCCGCTGGACCTTAGTTTCCACACCTGCAAAATGGGCATAAGGATGCTTTTTTTTTCCCTCTCTCTCTTTCACCTAGGGGCCGTGGGCAGGGCATTTATTCCTGAGTGTTGCTTCAGTCAGCTAGTCTGTGATGATGATCTCATGTGTGGGGGACACCATGTGTGCTATGTGAGTAAAGGCCAATCCAGACAGGAGCCATCCCCATGGAGCTCACAGCCTCACTGGGGACATGTGATGCACATAATTGAGCTTGAGCACAATTATCACTAGACACATAGTTATCATACAAATAATTATACTTTATTAGTTATGCAAAAATTATATACATGTAATAATAATATTGCAACAGGTAGCTATCATTTACTGATAACACTTAGCTATGTATCAGGAAAACATACTTTTATTTAGGCATTAGGATCAACTTCTGATGTGAGGTTTCTTGCTTACTTATTAAAATCACTTAAAAATTTGAAACAGTGTGTATGCCCAGCAGTGGGATTGCTGGATCATAAGGCAGTTCTATTTCCAGTTTTTTAAGGAATCTCCACACTGTTCTCCATAGTGGCTGTACTAGTTTGCATTCCCACCAACAGTGTAAGAGGGTTCCCTTTTCTCCACACCCTCTCCAGCATTTATTATTTGTAGACTTTTGGATCGCAGCCATTCTGACTGGTGTGAAATGGTACCTCATAGTGGTTTTGATTTTCATTTCTCTGATAATGAGTGATGTTGAGCATCTTTTCATGTGTTTGTTAGCCATCTGTATGTCTTCTTTGGAGAAATGTCTGTTTAGTTCTTTGGCCCATTTTTTGATTGGGTCGTTTATTTTTCTGGAGTTGAGCTGTAGGAGTTGCTTGTATATTTTTGGAAACCAGAAGGGAAAGAGACACGTGTACCCCAATGTTCATCGCAGCACTGTTTATAATAGCCAGGACATGGAAGCAACCTAGATGTCCATCAGCAGATGAATGGATAAGAAAGCTGTGGTACATATACACAATGGAGTATTACTCAGCCATTAAAAAGAATACATTTGAATCAGTTCTAATGAGGTGGATGAAACTGGAGCCTATTATACAGAGTGAAGTAAGCCAGAAGGAAAAACATAAATACAGTATACTAACGCATATATATGGAATTTAGAAAGATGGTAACAATAACCCGGTGTACGAGACAGCAAAAGAGACACTGATGTATAGAACAGTCTTATGGACTCTGTGGGAGAGGGAGAGGGTGGGAAGATTTGGGAGAATGGCATTGAAACATGTAAAATATCATGTAAGAAACGAGTTGCCAGTCCAGGTTCGATGCACGATACTGGATGCTTGGGGCTAGTGCACTGGGACGACCCAGAGGGATGGTATGGGGAGGGAGGAGGGAGGAGGGTTCAGGATGAGGAACACATGTATACCTGTGGCGGATTCATTTTGATATTTGGCAAAACTAATACAATTATGTAAAGTTTAAAAATAAAATAAAATTAGAAAAAATAAAAATAAAAAAAATAAAAAAATAGAAAAAAAAATTGAAACAGTACACATGCACCATATAAAATTAATACGTACGAAAGTGTATTAAATGAAAAGTTAGTCTCTTTTTCACTGTAGATTTCTCAGTCCTACTCTCCAAAGAAAAACTCATTGTAAACTTTTTTTGTATCCTTCAAGATTTCTTATTCAGGTACTGGCAGTACAGTCATATCCATTCTTTCACACAGATGCGATGTGTTATGTACAATTCTACATTTTCTTTTTATACTTTGTTCACTTTCTTTCTGTCTCTGCCACTGTCTCTGTCTTCCTCTATGTCTGCCTCACTACACACACACACACACACACACACACACACACACGCATACACACACACACACACACACACACGCGCGCGCGCGCGTGCGCGCGCACGGGGGTAAGGGGAGAGGTGGAGAGATCAAGCTCCACCTCATTACTTTTGGTAGTGATTAGTTCTCTTTCTTGGGGACTCAGTAGGTTAAAAAAAAATCATATCATGTGAAGTATTCTGTAAATGTAAAAATATAAAAAAATAAACATAACCCCTAAGAACAGCCTGAGTCCTGGAGCTCAAGCTAAGTGACCCCTGAAAGGACTCTCCTTCCAGGGCAGCTTACCTAAGGAGGGGGGAGCATGGCTCTGTGGGCAAGTGGCTGGGTGTAGAGACAGTGTCATGAGGCTGTGTATGTCCAGGGCTTGTCTCGGGCGCTGGCTCTGCAGTGAAAGCCCTGATTCCCAGCCCTCTGGCTGGTGGCTAAGCTGGTGAGAGGCTGTGGCACTGGTCACGACTGGCTCATGAACCATGTGGGACAGTACAGCTGATGACAGGGAACTGAAAGACAAGGGCTGCCATCTTGAGCCCCAGGCCTCCCAGACCACTTCCTGCCCTCCACCCCTTTTTTTCCTTTTCTACATTTCCACTCTTCCCACCCCACCTGGGCTCTCTTCCCTGGAGAAATCCTACTCTTCCTTCAGAACCTTCCCCTGTTCCCTCGCAACTCATTCTTAAAGCACTGGGAGTATAGCAGTGGTAAGAACCAAATTGTTTCAGGCTCTCACTGCATTCCAGACATTTAAGTTTTTTTTGCAAGAATTGACTCATTGAATCCTCACCTCCGCCCTATGAGAGACTCTTATCATCCTCGTTTTACAGATGAGGAAGCCAGAGGCACAGAAAGGTCATGCCTTGAATGAGTGGTGAAGGCCAGTTTCAGATGATGGCAGTCTGATGAACTGATGTAACACCCATAATTGCTACCATTTAGTCCTCACAGTGACCTTGAAGTAGGTGTGGTGATCTCCATTTTTACAGATGAGGAAATGGGAGTGAAGCGCCTTGGCAAAGGCATGCAGTAGCAAGAGGTAGAGCTGGGTTCTCCATCTGATTCTCGCGTTCTCTCCCCTCTAACGTGTTGTCTCTGCACCTACAGCTTTGACACTAGAGGCCCTTGTGCCCAGTCTTCTCACTACACCTGGGGTCTTCTTTTTTTCCCCCAACCACAGCCATGCTTAGCACTGCTCTTGACCTATAGCTGGTGCTCAGTGAGTAATTGTTTCATGATCAGTCTCTCTCTTGGCTGAGTGTGAGTGTTGTTACTGTACCTAAACTGACAGGTGTGTCCCACTGCAATCATTTTGAAATTATATATGGAAAAGTATAACACCCTGTGATGATTTAATGTTGTCATGTCACCTGGGCCCTAAGGTGTTTTTGCATCCAATGTGGGAGTGCCTTTTCCTCCACATTCCTGACATTGCCTGAAATCAATAGGTTTAATAATTTATCCTTGTCACATGGGGCTCGTCCTGAGCTGAGAATGAAGTGGCTGCAGGCTCTAAGAGCTGGAAAACCATAGGAATTCCTGGTGCTTCTTTCAGGTTCTACTGTGCCCTACTGAGGGTGTTTGACACAGACCCCTGGCCAAACCCACACCTGTCTAGCTGTGCAGACCCTGAGATGGGCATTTGGATGGAGTTGTGCTGTGCTTAGTGGCTCAGTTGTATCCAACACTTTGCAACCCTTTGGACTGTGGCCCGCCAGCCTCCTCTGTCCGTGAGATTCTCCAGGCAAGAATACTGGGGTGGGTTTGCCATTTCCTCCTCCAGGGGATCTTCCTGACCCAGGGATGGAACCTCTGTCTCCTGTGTCTTCTGCATTGCAGGCAAATTCTTTACCCACTGAGCCATTGGGAAAGCTCAGGATATGTTTATAATAGAGTGTATATCAGTAAAATTGAGTCCGTTCCCAGGTGCAACTTGAGCACGTTGAACAAGTGATGTGCCCTTATGAAGAGCATATTTGCGTATTAGTATGTCTGTGTTTTGATTCTAAGCCCTTTACTTCCTTAGGACTGTGCCACTGAATTTTGTGGTTAGGTCTGAGAATATCTGTACGTTTCAGCAGGGCCAAGCCTGTGTCTGATGTAACTCTGTCCCCTGGCATGCAGTGAGCTATCATAACATAAATACTGAGTGAATGAATGTTTGTGTCTTTAGGAAGGTGAGAATGGTTCTGGGTGGAAAAGAGTTTCTGAAAATGCTCCAAGTATATCAGTTCCTCTGTTACTGAACCCTGACATTTGACTTGCAAATGATTTGTGGTGTTTCTGACCACAGCCATTAGGAGGTGGCATAGTAACCGTGGCTGTAACCTTGGCGCATTGGCTTTTGGACAGAGAGTTGCTAAAATTAAACTGTTGCTTTGGCCTAGTGCTGTTGATCTGCTTTCATTATTTGAGAAAATGTGCAGATATTAGAAAACTTGCCAGGGGCCAGAATTTGCCTATGGATTTCAGTTAATCCTTCCTTTAGCTAAAGAACTTCTAGCTGTGTGTTGATCAAATTGTTAATTATACTCAAAGCAGTGTGTATGATGAGTAAATTAGCATAATTTTGCTATTAATGGTCATTTTCTGCTTCAATCCTTCAGTTGTATTATGGACCATATACATGATGATCATGTAGCCTTCTTGAATTTAGTGTAACAGTTCTTTTCTGAACCAGTGATAGCGGCTTATAGTTGTACCTAGATGTGTACAAGTGTAATTAATGATGATAATCAGTGTATTATCTTTCCTGTTGCTGGAATTAATTGAAATAGTATACATGTAACAACCAAGCACAGAGCAGACATATGGTAAAGGATTGCTAAGTTTTTAGTCATCTATCTACTATGCATACATCCGTTTTCCCATCTGGTGGTAGTACTGTTAAAATATTTCTTAGCAGCCATATCAAGCATTTTATTTGATTTATTTTATTTTTTCATTTTTTAAAGTAGTTGACATTTATTTTTAAATATTCCAAGTTCAAATTATTGCTCCAGAGACCTATGATACAGAGTTCTTAGAATCCCAATTCATTCCTATCTAAACATTTGACAGGTTCATGATGTATATTTTCTTGGAGACAAAGGATTAGCTTTGTCTCTTATCACACCTATAGTCAGCCCTCTGTATGGCAGTGGGATAGCCCACTATCTGGGTGAGACAGTTAAAAAGATGGTTAATCCCACCGTTTGGAAATGAATTCTGCAACAGGCCCCTGATTGTGGTCGAGACCACTGTTACTCTAAGGGACAGACCAGCCACCATTTCTTCAGGTTCTCTGTTGTTGCATCTGACTAGCAGTTTATTTAGACCATTGTAATATCTACACTTTTAGAGGAATACCTTCAAAGGCATTAGGTCTCTGACTTTTTTTTCCATCCACAGAGAGACCTGAGTTGTAACCATTGTGAGTGGGGCCAAGGGATGGGAGATGGAACCAGTATTTTGTGCACTTGCTAGACAGGTACCATGTGAGGCCCTTTGCCTGTGTTATCTCACTTAATTCTCATGACAACCATAAGAGGTGGGTAACATCACCTCCATTTTAGAGATGGGGAATCAGAAATGTCATGTGCTTATGTAGCTTGACCAGTGATCCAGTTACTAATTTGAACCCGGGTTTATCTCCTGCAAAACCCAAACTTTTGTGCTGTCTTGCTTCATGCAGCACTGTTTGTTGTTCTTTAATGTTTTGTTGCTGCTGCTGCTGCTGCTAAGTCACGTCAGTCGTGTCTGACTCTGGGTGACCCCATAGATGGCAGCCCACCAGGCTCCCCCGTCCCTGGGATTCTCCAGGCAAGAACACTGGAGTGGGTTGCTATTTCCTTCTCCAGTGCATGAGAGTGAAAAGTGAAAGTGAAGTCACTCAGTCATGTCTAACTCTTCACGACCCCATGGACTGCAGCCTACCAGGCTCCTCCGTCCATGGGATTTTCCAGGCAAGAGTACTGGAATGGGGTGCCATTGCCTTCTCCGAATGTTTCTTTAATATTTGTCAATTTATCTATTCATTCTCTGCATTTTCATGTAGTAAATTTCTCCTAAATGCAGTGCTAGAGAGACCAGTCTTCCTATAAATTGATAATACTCCTTTCTATTAGATCATGAGGGTTGTTTCACTTCTCATAGCTTCTTTTTGTTTGATTGGAGAGCCAAATTGAGTGCTCAGTTCTAACAATTCTTATCTCTGATTTCTGGTACCACTACCTCTCCCTTTCCATCTAGAATTTTCTATTGATCTTTTTCTCTTATTTTAACTGCCTCTTAAGCTTCTAAATTATTTCTTAAAATAGACTATAAAATCATCATGCTGTGTGTGCTGTGCTGTGCTTAGTTGTTCCGTCGTGTCCGACTCTGCGACCCCACGGACTGTAGCCCGCCAGGCTCTTCTGTCCATGGGATTCTCCAAGCAAGAATACTGGAGTGGGTTGCCATGCCCTCCTCCAGGAGATCTTCCCAACCTAGGGATCGAACCCAGGTCTCCCACATTGTAGGCGGATTCTTTACCGTCTGAGCCACCAGGGAAGCCCTAAAATCGTCATAGAAATTTTCAAATGTTTAAATAGCTTTACCCATCTTGGAGATTAGCTTTAAAAACGTGCAACAAATAGGGAGATATGGGATCCATTTATGCAGTAGCTATATATTTTGTCCTTTCATGCACACATGTGTGCATAAGCGTATCCATGTGCACTCACACACAGTATTGGTAGGGCATGCCCTTTGAGTCTCCTGACCATGACTTGCATCCGTTTGTCTTGTGTAACCTTAGTCTCACTGCCTCTATTCTCTGATCAGCTGATCTGACCAACCACACAATGAAACTAAAGGTCATCCACCCTGAGGACACTCCTCTCACTCCTGTTATTAATGCTGTTTTAAAAGAGGCAGTTTCTGAGTATTTCAAGACTTAACAGTAGATCTGTGACCTTGAAATTTAGTTTTGGACTTATCTAGGATGATCTTTATTAAGTCTTTTGGGCTATAAATTACTATGCCATTCTGGGGACGGGGGCTGCAGTGGGGCAGGCAGGTGGGAAAATCTTTTCCTCCCTGGCAGGGACAAGTCCATGTAGTAATCATGGTGGTTCTTCATTGTGTGCTCCTTGAACCTCTGCCTAAAATGTGAGGCAGACATTTTAGTTGCCAGCTTCTCTCTCCGACTTGCATTTCATACCCAATCAGTGCACAGAAGAGAGTGTGTGTGTGTGTGGCCTGCAGCATAAAGAGGCAGATGGTTCTGAAGGCTGGTACAGAGTGGGAGCTTCCTGCTGAACAGATCTGTCTCTGGGGGTAATGCCGGCTGCCCAATAAACTTATGTTTTCTGGCACCTATACCCATTGCCAAGGGTCTTCCCTCTGAATTGCCAACCTGCATCTCAAGTAGACAGAGGGAACCTGGGCCAACCAGAAGTCATGAATAAGCACAAGGCGTTTGTGTGGCCCGGAAGCTGGTGACAATTCAGAACTGATGCTTTTTGTTTGTTTGTTTTGGTCCTTGAATTTCGTGCTTTTTGATAGGAAACCAGTTGGTCTATCAGCTATAAGCAGCACTCCCTCTCTATAGATACAACTCTCTGAGGTTCTTTGGGGAATTTAAGAGTTGAGTGAAAAATCTATTCTTGCTCACAAAAAGCTTGTGAGCCAATCAATTTTTCCAATGCCAGAATCTAAGGGAGTAAGGGGGAAAAATCCTTTGGTTCAAAATTTGGAATGTAAGATGATAATTCTGTTATAATTTTTTAAATGGTTTACTATTAAATAGACTTACATACAGTGTTGGAAAAATGGGAAAATGCTAGAGAAGTGTTCTCTACTATATAGTAATAGAAGTGGGCCTCTGGGCATCGGGGGTGTGGTGGAGAAGGAGCTGCTGCAGATGGGTGTGTAAGTTTGTATTTTGGGTCCTAAAAAATTGCACAATGGATTATTGATAGCTTAAGGTGAACAGTTTTGAATTCGTGATCTCCGAAGAAGAAAATTTAGCTTTGGGGCCAGGGACCAGGCTTGATCACTCAAGAGCTCTTGTGTAGCAGAGTTTTATTAAAGTGTAAAAAGGGACAGAGAAAGTTTCTGACATAGACATCAGGAGGAGGACAGAAAGTACCCCCCTAGATAGTCTTATAAGGCTTTATATACTTTTACCATACCGACTCCCACAACATACATCTTAAATTAACAAGATTAAAACTAAAAATAGAAAAGTCTTACCAGACCCACTCCCCTAATATGCATCTTAAGATAACAAGATTAATCAGAAGGTTCTTGTTAAAGAGAAACATGTCCTTGAGCAAGATACATTATTATTATTGACTAAGACAAAGCAATGTAGAAAAAAAACCCTTTGTCCTTTTCTCCTCCTTGAGAACCCCAGGTCCCTTTCTCCTCCTCAAGGGCCCTGGACTCCTTATTAACCTACCTAAGGATTAACTCTCTCACCATCTTGTCCATTAAATATTTTACAAGATAGACCTCCAACCAAGAGTGGCCTTGCAGGCTCTCTTCCTTCTCCTTATCTTCTCACTATAATGTTAGGAGAACCTTGTGCAGTAATTACAGGCATTACAGGGGGCACTCAAGGAAAAGAAAAAGCTTCTTTTTTTGAATAAGGAAAAATATCCAAAATAGCATCATGAAACAAGTAAAGATCATCTGGGATTATTTGGGCTTCTCTCTGAAACGGTCCTATTTAGGATGCAGGATGGAAAGCGTTTCTAGAAAGCATTATCATGGTCCAGTCAGTCCTGACAATGTGGCTTTTTGTTCCATTGGTGAAGACCGTATCATTACATGCTAGCTCTTGCTACATCTCCGGTAGGATCAGGAATTTTGCTGTAATCATTGGTAAACAAGCATTTGCTAACACCTCTGCTGCTGTTGTGTTACAAACCAGTTAAGAATGATGGCTAAATGGATTCCGACAAGGATCATTACTCTTCCCAGATTTGCATAAAGCTATAAGCCTCGGGTTGAATTCACTTCCTTTGTAGATGTTATTTGAACTTCTGAGGATCCTGAAGTTCCCTACTGCCCAGTTGTTGGACCTGTGAAACTAAATGGCTAAAAGAGAGGGGGGATGGTCATTATGTTCCCTCCGACTGGAATGAGGCTATCAAGAACTCACCTTTTTTTTTTTTTTTTTTTAATAGTCTGCTCTAGTTCAAGGAATGACATACATTTCGTAATCTCATTTGAATTTGGCTGCCTTGGGGTGGACAGGGAGGATTTTCCAATTTGCCCTTATTAGATGAGAAAACCGAGTGAGAGGTCAGGAGGCTGTCTGGCTCACAGATATCAAACCTGCTGTAAGTCAGTTTTTTATTCCAAGTTCAGTGCCATTAAGCACATTAACTCTCAAATCTAGTAGAGCTTTCTATTCTGAAATGCTCTGATTTTGAATATGTTAAAAATACTTATGTTTTTGATGACAAAGGAAGTTTAGATAATATTAATTACACATCTAGATGAGAAAACTAAATCATGAAGGAATTTGGGGGCTTACTCAAGGCCATATCATGAAATTAGAGGTGGAGCATTAGAGAATTTGGCTTTTTCTACCACTTTGCAACTGTTGTTTGTCTTTGTGTGTGACTCCTCCTGACTTGAAGCACTTGCTGCTACTTGAGGTACTGAAGAAATACAGGAAAAGGGGACTTGGGTGTCTGACACCAAACAGTAGTTTCATCAACATCATGGAATTTCTACTTTCTAGTTTCTTGTTCTTGGAGGTTCATGATTTATTCTTTTTTTTGTGCATGCTAAGTTGCTTCAGTTGTGTCTGACTCTTTGCAACCCTGTTGACTGCTAGCCCACCAGATGCCTCTGTCCATGGGATTCTCCAGGCAAGAATACTGGAATGGGTTGCCATTCCTTCCTCTAGGGGATCTTCCCGACCCAGGGATTGAACCTGTGTCTCTTATGTCTCAAACATTGGCAGGTGGGTTCTTTATCAGTAGCGCCACCTGGGCAGCCCAAGTATTTGCTTGGAAAACAGCAATTATTTAGTGGGTTAAATATTCATATTGAGTGATAAGAAACGATCATGTTGTACTACAGACAGAAGGTAGGGTCATAGCTGTTGTCTCAGATAGAGCTGAGTCATATTCACAACATTGTTTCATAGTATCTCAGTGTGATACCACTTAAATATTAACCAGTATGTATTAGTAAGTATGATGCTGTGAAAGTGCTGCACTCAATATGCCAGCAAATTCGGAAAACTCAGCAGTGGCCATAGGACTGGAAAAGGTCAGTTTTCTTTCCAATCCCAAAGAAAGGCAATGCCAAAGAATGCTCAAACTACCGCACAATTGCACTCATCTCACACGCTAGTAAAGTAATGCTCAAAATTCTCCAAGCCAGGCTTCAGCAATATGTGAACCGTGAACTTCTTGATGCGCAAGCAGGTTTTAGAAAAGGCAGAGGAACCAGAGATCAAATTGCCAACATCCGCTGGATCATGGAAAAAAGCAAGAGAGTTCCAGAAAAGCATCTATTTCTGCTTTATTGACTATGCCAAAACCTTTGACTGTGTGGATCACAATAAACTGGAAAATTCTGAGAGATGGGAATACCAGACCACCTGATCTGCCTCTTGAGAAATTTGTATGCAGGTCAGGAAGCAAGAGTTAGAGCTGGACATGGAACAACACACTGGTTCCAAATAGGAAAAGGAGTACGTCAAGGCTGTATATTGTCACCCTGCTTATTTAACTTCTATGCAGAGTACATCATGAGAAACGCTGGACTGGAAGAAACACAAGCTGGAATCAAGATTGCCAGGAGAAATATCAATAACCTCAGATATGCAGATGACACCACCCTTATGGCAGAAAGTGAAGAGGAACTCAAAAGCCTCTTGATGAAAGTGAAAGAGGAGAGTGAAAAAGTTGGCTTAAAGCTCAACATTCAGAAAACGAAGATCATGGCATCCAGTCCCATCACTTCATGGGAGATAGATGGGGAAACAGTGGAAACAGTGTCAGACTTTATTTTTCTGGGCTCCAAAATCACTACAGATGGTGACTGCAGCCATGAGATTAAAAGACACTTACTCCTTGGAAGGAAAGTTATGACCAACCTAGATAACATATTGAAAAGCAGAGACATTACTTTGCCAGCAAAGGTTTGTCTAGTCAAGGCTATGGTTTTTCCTGTGGTCATGGATGGATGTGAGAGTTGGACTGTGAAGAAGGCTGAGTGCTGAAAAATTGATGCTTTTGAACTGTGGTGTTGGAGAAGACTCTTGAGAGTCCCTTGGACTGCAAGGAGATCCAACCAGTCTATTCTGAAGGAGATCAGCCCTGGGATTTCTTGGGAAGGAATGATGCTGAAGCTGAAACTCCAGTACTTTGGCCACCTCATGCAAAGAGTTCACTCATTGGAGAAGACTCTGATGCTGGGAGGGATTGGGGGCAAGAGGAGAAGGGGACGACAGAGGATGAGATGGCTGGATGGCATCACCGACTCGATGGACGTGAGTCTCAGTGAACGCCGGGAGTTGGCAATGGACAGGGAGGCCTGGCGTGCTGTGGTTCATGGGGTCGCAGAGTCGGACACGACTGAGTGACTGATCTGATCTGATTTGATTAACAAGTAATAGAAGACACCGAAGGCATCATCACTGGAGAAGAGTGATGAAAAGAAAAGCCACTATAAGAAATGTCCCCAAAGCCGTGGGTGTAAACTAATCAGAGTTGAATTATAGACAATACACTATGTAGGTACTGGTTGTATGGTGTGAGGATTAGAGATCAAAATTTATTTGCATTGTGCATATAAAGCCACTGTATAATGGAAAACAATAAAACTTCAGCTGCTTGTAATTGATATTTATACAGTGCCTTTCTCTCAGGATCCTGACAAGAGCTAGCAAGCTATCATTATCTGTTATCTTTGTGTTGCAGTGAACAATAAGGGTTCAGAATATGTTTGCTTAAAAAAGTCAAGTTTATTAATATTGGTGCCATAATATTTATAAACTATGTTATTGACACAGCTATAATATAGCCCTTTATTCTGCTGCTGCTCAAGGCACTGAGACTGAACTTCTCCAGTGACTGTGACCCTGGCTGCAGACATCCCTGACTTCAGGTGCTGGCCTTCCTCCTTAGATGTTCACTTCTCTTTGCATCGGAGAAGGCAATGGCACCCCACTCCAGTACTCTTGCCTGGAAAATCCCATGGATGGAGGAGCCTGGAAGGCTGCAGCGACCATGGGGTCGCTGAGGGTCAGACACGACTGAGCGACTTCACTTTCACTTTTCACTTGCATGCATTGGAGAAGGAAATGGCAACCCACTCCAGTGTTCTTGCCTGGAGAATCCCGGGGACGGGGAGTCCTGGTGGGCTGCCGTCTATGGGGTCGCACAGAGTCGGACACGACTGAAGTGACTTAGCACTAGCACTCTCTCTGCATCCCTCCTCAGACCTCCCCAGCCTGTGATGCAAAATGAATCATATCAAGGGAATTCAAATTTTCCTGGCTGGTATTGCCAGTGAGGAGGTGTTACCACCTCACTGCTCTCTAGCAAAGTCTTCCCCAGTTGCTTTGGAGTTCCCAGGGGTATGATCACGACACAGTCATTTCATGGTTTTCCTCTGTGAACCCTCTTTTCCCTGATGTCCAAGTTGCTTGGAAACAGCAGGTCCTAGTGCCTCATTCATCTTTGTCTCTGTGGCTGGTGTCCCCTGTAGGAAAATGGCTTTGCCTGGACTGATGGATATTTCTGTTTCTCCTAAAGGTGACAACTTTGTGATAGTCCTAATGCTGTGGTCCCTTGGGTGTCACTGAGCTGAAGTCACATGTGTTCCAATCACAATAAGAAGGGTTTCTCTTCTCTGTTTTCTCACTCTCTTGATGTCTTTGTGAAGGTACTCCTCCAGGCTTTCTCCATGTTCCTCCTCTCAACTGGATTCGGGTCTGTGGTTGAGGACTCCACTAGGAGACAGATACTTTTTATGGTTTGTTCTCTTTTTACTCACCCCTGACTCCAGAGCCTTGTTCAGGCTCTACAGGTACACTTAGGGAAATAGATATCGCCAGGCTGCCTCCCTGCCCCCTTTCCAGACTAACCCAGAGATCTGCAACCAAATAGTAACCCTATACATATTACCAGTCATAAAGACGATGGCTTTGTAACTGTTAGAAGAAATACTGATTCATACCACAGAGGTCCAGGTGCAGAATTATGAGCAAGAGTTTATAGGTTGTTTCAGTGGAAAGGGAACTAAGCTGTTCAGTAGATTGTTTATAGTTGGGGGGGGCGGGTAGGAAGAAAACAACAAAACAACCCAGTGGTTACTGAGTTCTTACTATTCACTGGACCGTATACTTAGTATTTGCTCATTTTAGACACACAGTTACATATGCACTAATACATGCACACAGACACATATATGCATGCATTTCACTTTTTTTTTTAAACAATACTACATTGGAGCTCATTTTCTCCATAGGCTGGGGCAGGTGACAGGTTCAGAGGCAGAGGGAGAGGAGGAAGGGAGCCAGTGTGTACTGAGCGCCTGCTCTGTGCCAGGCGTTGCGGAGGCGTGTTACATGTGTTACTTACTCAGCCCTTACAGCCATTGCCATTTTGCAGGTGGAGATATAAAGACACGGAGAACATAGTTTGTCAATGGCTGCAAAGTTAGTAACTGACGAATCTGAGATTCTGACCCTGGTCAGAATCGAGACAAGAACCCTGGAGACTTTTTTTTTTTAACTCTGTACCCATTACCCATTTCCAGTTTTGCCTCTAAGACCTTAACCTTACTTACTTCATCAGATTCAGGGCTCAAGGCCTCTAATTTTGACCATTGTCCCTACAATATTTTCTCCTTGAAGATGTTTCGTTTGGTGACCAGATGCTATAGTGTAATAGATTTTTTTCAAAATACAAAAATTGAACTGTATCTGTAAAAATGTTTTCACATCACTGTACTTCTAGTAACACTTTCCCATTTATCACCTGTTGCCATTCCCATTCCTAATTGTTCTGTGAATCCTGCATTTCTGTGGTTTGAATGGTCTCTCTCTTCTCCTTTCCCACCATTCACCATTTATCCATTTTCTCTACTTTAACAGGCCAGAGCTCATAGTCTTCAAAGCTGTAACTATCATTTCATGTTATAAAAGTTACCATAAATTTAAGAATTTCTCTCATTTCTCCCAAAATCTGTATGAATAAAAAATGCTTCTAAACACACACACAAAATTGAAGTATAGTTGATTTATAACATTATATTATTTTCTGGTGTACAGCATAGTAATTCAGTGTTTTTGCAGATTAGTATAATAAACTTTTGAGGGCTTGCCTGGGAACCTAAATACTATTAAATATCATCTCTATAAGAAAGTACATGTCACATTCCAATTAAATGACTTACAAATAAATTTTAGGTAGGTAATACATGTTTAAATATATATAAATGATAAATGGAAAAATTCTAAGTTGGATATACATAGCATTAATAGAGTTAAATTTATTTAAAAAATAGACCTGTCTTCCTCAGTATCCATCACCATCTTTCTTGGTGGTGTGTAAGGACTCTAGGAACTGGTAACCTTACTTACTATTTGGAGGCAGCTTGGGGTTGCTGGTGAAAATCATGTAGAAGACTCCCTACTATGAGAAAATTCCTGTAGTTTAAGCATGAAATAAATATCATAGTAAGATCAAAATGATGTATTGAACTTTTAAGTATAATTTTCAATTTGAATTAATTTTTCTCCTACATCTTGCTGCTCTGAGTGAATCTTCAGCAGAGATATAACTTAATTTTGAAGTTGAATTAAATTCCGTAGTCAGACTCAGCAAAGCAGAAAATTTCTCTTTTCACATACAGAATTCAAATAAAGTTGTGCTGATTTCGTTTAATGAAAACATCTTTCTGCTGCCGCCACTGTGACTGACATTGTTTCCATGATTCCCCAAATCAACTGGATGTTGACAGTGTTTTTCTGTCTAACTCTGGCTTAGAATTAGGGACTTGGTTTAGTGGCTCCTTCTTCTGGGCCTCTTCCCATGAGCCAACTGGAAGACCCCTTCCTGTGGTCTCCCTCAGGACCCTACACTGACACCCATCATCTTCCCAGACCAGACACACCATAGAACTCTTTCTGTTCCTCTGTGTCCCCGCCAGACTGCAGGCTCCATATGGGAGGAGCTGCTTCAGACCCACCCCTTTCCTACGCCCTGCACAATGTCTAACCCTCAATAAGTGGTTACTAAATAATCGAGTCAATGAATAGCAAAGTGATTTCCATTTTCTTTAGCTGAAGAAAGCAAAGCTCAGACAGGATAAATAATTGAATGGGATTGCATAAGTAAGTGATGGAGCGGACAAGGGGAAAGTGCCTGCCCAGAAGGCTAAAAAGACACAGCTGACCTCTGGAGCTCTCATAGTCGGAGAGACCAAAGATATGATGGTGTCTCATTAAAAGGAAAAGGGAACAAGGGAGAAAGTAAATTTTCTCAAGATTAGTAGAGACACTGAAGTATAAGGATGTATTAAAAATGTCTGGGGACTTTGCAGGAGACCTGGGTTTGATCCCTGGTCAGGGAACTAGATCCCACATGCTGCTGCAACTAGGAGTTTACATGCCACAACTAGGACCTGGTGCACCAAATACATTAAAAAAAAAAAAAAAAAATATATATATATATATATATGTGTGTGTGTGTGTGTGTATGTGTTTGGAGAATGACTTGACCAAAGGTGAAAATTTATTTTATATCTCTATCCCTATATTTGTATTTGTATCTATATCATCTATCTGTATGTACATATATCAGAAGAGGAAAATTGGTTTATTAAGAAACTATTAGTGTAGGATATAGAAGATATCTATATGCAGATATAGAAGATATAATGTATATATGTTTGAGCAAACTCAGGGAGATAGTGATGGACAGAGAACCCTGATGTGCTGCAGTTCATGCGGTTGCAAAGAGTCCGACATGACTTAGCGACTGGACAACAACAAATATGTAGATACAGAAGATATAATGTATGTATGTAACATTTAAAAACCTGCTATGTGTGTTTATGGAAATGTTCTTGGTTTTATGGTGACTTATAATTGAAAATACTTACCTGGCTAGACTTATAACAGCAGCAGCACACATTTATTGAGTATGTGTCTAGCATACTATTATGCAACTAGTTACTAGGTTGGAGGAAGATATATAAATTAGGACTATTTTGTCACTGATCTTAAGGCGTTATTAGAGAAAGAGGATATGAGCTGAATACAAACGAAAATAAAGCAGAATGAGGAAAAGTATCGTAAGTCAGGAATAATGCCATTTTAAAAAACACAGAGGCCCAAATGTGGAAGAAAGTTATGCAGTTTGAAAATTTGGGAGAATTTGTTAAAAGGTGATTCTTGACGCGTGGGCAAAATTTCAACAGGTGAAGGTAGAATGGAGAGACGGGCAGTAAGGTGAAGTCATGTGGTTATGATTATTTATGTGAATAACACAGACATATTTAAAAGAGACTTAGAGATGTTGGCATTGTTGCTTATCAGTCCCAGTTCTGGCTGGAAACCTGTGGCAGATCTAAGGGTTTAATTCAGGGTGGTTTAATGAAGGTTCTCTTTACAGACAGGGAGCAGAGTTAACAGAACCGGAAGGAAAAGCGAGGCACCCAGGGACTGACAGTAACTGGAAGATGTCACTGCCTGGGCCTGATGGGAGGGGAGGGTGAAATAACCAGGGCTGGAAACGTCTCAGAGCTGTATGAAAGGAACCCACCTGTCAGTGCTGAACAGTAGTGATCTCAGAACAGGCCATAACTTCCTTCTCTTTCCACTCTCTGATCTTCTGCTGATGCCTCCAGTAGAAACTGAGCAGGGATTGGAGGGCCAGAGAGATGCACAGGCCATGGAATTCACCCCCGTTGGAGGCACGTAGAGAAGGTCCATCTCTCTCTTCTTACTTAGCAGAGGATTGACTAGCACAGATACATATATTTTCTACTCACTCTAGCTTTATACTGAGAGTTCATTTTAGAACTGTTCACATTGGAGTACTGAGAAAAATAGTTCCATATTGGATATCATTCAGAGAGATTTTACTACTGAAGCTACCAGTAAAATAACCTCTTTGAACTCCACTTCATATGCTAACAAAGTTATAACATGGTTCTCCAGGGAAGAGAAATTGTAATGATGCCTCAATAAGTTAGTTTTATTAGGGAAGGGGATATTTTATTATCCAAGACCTTTTCCTCATTTCATCCTGGGACTTTGCAGAGATGGTACTCAGAGAACAAAGCCCTCCAAGGAGATTGTTGTTGTCGTTCAGTCCCTCAGTCGTGTCCAACTCTTTGCAACCCCTGTGGACTGCAGCACACCAGGCTTCCCTGTCCATCACCATCTCCCAGAACTTGCTCAAACTCATGTCCATTGAGTCAGTGATGTCATCCAACCATCTTTCATCCCCTTCTCTTTCATCCCCTTCTCCTCCTGCCTTCAGTCTTTCCCAGCATCAGGGTCTTTTCTAATGAGTTGGTTCTTCACATCACGTGGCCAAAGTGTTAAAGCTTCAGCTTCAGCATTAGTCCTTCTAATGAACATTCAGAAATGATTTTCTTTAGGAAGGAGATTGTGGCAGGAGACTTTTCTTGATTTCAAAGGTCATTCTTTTGTTCCTTTAGGTTGGGGTGTGGTTTTCTCTTTAGGCAATGCAAGAAGTTCCAGATCTTGTAGTATCTTCCAGTTCCTGAGAAGGGATTGAAGAAGGATTTAATTTAGAGACATTCTGGAGGAATGAGGTGGATACTTGGTGAGCTCAGCTGGGTGGGGGCCCACCCTGTCCTTCCTGGTTTCGAAGTGCCTCTGGACACACATGCTTTGAGTCACATATTCCATTTGCATCCTGTTCACTTTTCTTAATCTCCTGGAGAATCCTTAGGGTATTCAGAGCTGTTTGTTCCTGTAACAGGGATTTCCTGATAAAACAGTTTAAAGATCCCTTAAAAAAAAAAAAACAAAAAAAAACACAACTCCACTAAATAAATACATGAATGAATAAATACATAAAGGAAATATCTAGTAGCTTAATAGTCCATCCAAGAATGTTTCTACTTAGCTGTTTAAGGAACAGATTCAATGAAATTTAAATCATTCTGACTCTTACATTCCTTGGATTTAATTAGTGTTGAGATTAAATTACATAAGTTTGGATTTTGTCTTGAAACAGATGCATTTCCCCTTTCTCCTTTCCTTCCTTTCTTCCTTCCTCCCTCCCTCCTCTCTTCCTTCTTTCCTTTCCTTTTTCTTTTGGAAAATTGAAGCTCAGTAAGTTTTGCAACAATTAATCTTTATCAGTCTTTTATCCCCTCAGTTAGTTCCAGCTGCTGTAACAAATTGCCAGAAACGTGATGGTTGGTTTCAAGCAATAGGAATTTGTCCTCTCGCAGTTTTGTTGGATGGAGGTCCAGAATCAGGTGTTAGTGGGCCATGTTCCCTCTGATGACTCTAGGGAAGAGTCTTTCCTTAACGTTTCTAGTTTCTGGTGGCTCCACACATTCCTTAGTTTGGGGACAGAGTCCCCAATCTCTGTCTCAGTCCTCACTCTATGTCCTGTCATCTTCTTATAAGGACACCAGCCTTTGTCCATGGGATTTTTTGAGGTAAGAATACTAGAGTGGGTTGCCATTTTCTCCTCCAGGGGATCTTCACGATCCATGGATCAAAATCATGTCTCCTGCATCGCAGGCGGATTATTTACCCACTGAGCCATCAGGGAAGTCCATAAGTGTTTCCAGATAAGATCACTGTAATGGGTTTGGGTAATGTCCTCCCCAAATTCACATCTACATGGAGCCTCAGGATGTGCCTTTATTTGGAAATAGAGTCTTTGCAGATTTTTAATTAACTAAATTAACATGAAGTCATAAATCTGAGGGCTTCTAAGGTGGTGCTAGTGGTAAAGAACCTGCCTGCCAATACAGGTAGATGTAAGAGATGCAGGTTTTATCCCTGGATTGGGAAGCTCCCCTGGAGAAGGATATGGCATAAATCCAATGGCTGGTATCTTTGTAAGAAGGGCAGAGCACCCACAGAGAAGAGGGCATGTAAAGTAGGAGGAAAAGATTGGAATAACATAGCCACAGCCAAGGAACATGAAGGATTGTTGGGGACCACTAGAAGCTAGGAAGAGAAAAAGAAGGATTCTTCTCAAGAGAGCAGAGAGAGCATAGCCCTGCCAACACCTTGAGTTTGGAATTCTGGCATTCAGAATTGTGAGAGAATAAATTTCTGTTGTTTTTAACCACTGAGTTTACGGTTATTTGTTATGTGTCCCTAGGTAACTGACAGCCACATGAATTTGCGGAACACTATTCAATCCACTGTACCTCCTTCCCCTACTCCTCTTCATGTCCACTTTTCAAACATTTACTGAATACCTGCTGTTGCCAGGCACTGTGCCAAGTTAAATCTCCTATCCCCCAAAGAAAGGAAACACAGGCCCTGCCTTCAAGGAGCTCCCAATCTAGTGAGGGGGAGAAAGACATCTGAAGGAAACTATTATGATGTGTCTGCACCAAGTGCTATGATCCGGTTAGAGGCACAGCATAGAATGCAGAATGCAGAATGGTAGAATGCAGGAATGTCATTACATCAGGAGTGTGTGTGTGTGTGTGTGTGTGTGCATGCCTGCTGCACATATGCATTAGGGAAGACTTATTGGAAGATGTGACACTATAACAACATCCAAATTGAAATAAGAAGAACGAACCCTCATTTCAGGAAGCCAGGGCAGTGTGTTCATGATAAGGGTCAGAGAGAGCCACTGGTGGAGGACTTTGCGTCCGGGCTTGGCTGGGGTCACACTCTGCTTATGCCAGGTTGAGGGTCTTGTGTTGGTGCCCTAATTTCAAAGCTGGACTGCTGGTAAAGGGAGAGACCCCTGTGCAGCTGGGGCAGGGGCAGGGGCAGGGGAGGGCAGTGGCTGACAGACTTAGCTGAGAAAGGAAGACCATGTCCTAGGACATCGTCAGTTACAGTGAAGAAAGGGAGCTGCTCCACAGCAACACTTACATTAGTGATTAATTCACCCAGCTTAACAAACGCTTTTATATAAATGAACTTCTTATTTGGCCCTTAGCAGTCCTCACTGTGAGGGGAGTTGGCCAGTTTTGTTCTACTTGTTTGATAAATAACGCAGTAAAGGAAGGCACCTTGAATTCAGTTTATTTAATTTTATTTTGCTTTGTTTTGTAAATTGAAGTTCAAAACTGTTTTCTCTTGGAGATAAGAAGAATTCTTAAAGTTTCCAAGAAACCATTTCTTTGGGTTCAATTATACATTTGATTTATCTGGTTATATAAATAGCCTTAATATTAAAGATGTGATGTAAGACCATTTAGTGCTTTGGTGGCACAAAGGAGAATCGTGGGAAACTCATGCCTTCCCTTCCCTGTGAGGATGTGTTTTATTTCATGACTGTTACAGTACTGACCAAGTAGTCTACTTTCAGCCCTTGTCTCTTCCTTAGAAGAGAAATTACACACTCATGGGCTGGTGGTTCTCAACAGTAGTCTCTCAGTGCTTTTCCTTAAGGGTTGCTTTTTGATCATTTCCCCACATTTCTCCTCTAGTATTTTGAAGTAAGGATCATCTTTCAGAGAAGCTGAAGAAGGAACCTGGACTGAGAAGTTTAATGTCCAGATGCTCTGAGAGATGATGTTTTGTTAACTTCCTGAATTTCCTGTCTGAGGCTTCCATTTTTCAACTTGCTGATTTACTGGAATTTCTGAAAGAGAGAAGAAGAGTTTATATTCTTCATGACCACATCTGTTTATGTCAACATTTAATTCAGCACTCAATGTTTTTATAAACTAAGGTTATAGAGAATCCACAAACTGATTTAAGAATCATTTTTCAAAAAAAAATTCAGAATCAATTTTTAAAAGATCATTGCACCAGAGATGACCTTCCTTGGGAATTTCTCCCCGGAACTCTGCATCTAGACTGGTGAATCCCTGAATCTTCCAGTCAGGACCAGCCACATAATTTGTGGAACTCAGTGCAAAATGAAAACATGGAGACCCCTTGTTCAAAATTGATTAAGAATTTCAAGATAATAACAGTGGAGCATTAAATCAAGTGTGAGGGCTGTTGAATCCTGGTGGGCTTCTAGGATGATGACCCAGGATGAGAGCATAGAGTGGAGGGTACAGGTCGGGTAGGTTGCTTAAAGATACAGACGTCTGGCTAGGAGGAACAAGCAAGGAATAAGGCAAAAATACAAAAACAAAAAACAACCCATAACCAGGAAAATAAAGGGCTGGGGAAAAACAGTCAAAAGAGAGGGAGGGAAGAGTAACTGAGAGATGGTACCAGGGGGAAGGAGAGGGAAAGGGCTGGATGGTGTGGATGCAGTTTGCTGCTGATACTGCCTCAAAGTTGTTGCCCTGTTTTCTCTTTCCCTAAGAATCTTCACACCGTTTTCTAACCTAAGCATCACTTTCCTTTCTTTGAGAGTCAGTGCCTTGCACTTGATCTTAGCCAAAAGAGTAGCAGATGTAGAAAATAAATTTATGGTTACCGAGGGAAAGGGGAGGAAGGACAAATTGCAAGACTGGGATTGACACATACACAGGACTATATAAAATAGGTAACTAATAAGGACCTACTGTGTAGCACAAGGAACTCTACCCAATACTTTGTAATGGCCTACATAGGAAAAGAATGTAGAAAAGAGTGGATCTGTGTATCCACTCGGATATATATATAACAGATTCAATTTGCTATACATGTGAAACTAACAACATTGTGAATCAACTATACCCCATTGAAAATGAAAAGAAAAAAATAAAAAGAGTCTGTGCAGAGTTCCACTCCTCATGCAGACCTTCCCGAATTCCCTGGCCAGCCCAGTGTGGGCGAGCAAGAGGCTTTCAAGGCTTTGCAGGTGACAGCATGTGCAGTTTGACCTTCACTTTTGCCAGACCGCCTCTTCCTTCCCACTCTCCCACCCTCACAGTGTGTTGCATCCTGAGTGCCTCTCAGCAAGAGGCTTAGTGTTTCTCCCGCCTGGAAGGATGATTCTGGCAAACAAAGTCTGCTGAGAGGTCATTCTTTTTTTTTTTTTTCTTTTTCCATAGCAACCAATGTACCTTGGTTATTGTTCTTATCAATTGACTGGAAACTCTGTCAGGTCAGGCTGTGTGTTGGGGTTTTTCGTTGCTCTGTCTCTAGGGCCTAGCATCGGGCCATGTACTTAGTAGGCATTCAATTACATATCTGTTTACTGCATGAGTAAACACTCCAGATTATTACTGTTGGGTTACTCATATATTTACCCTCTAGACTTAGAGTTATTTCCATAGTGATGACTGTAAGCGTACCTCGTTTTATTGTACGTCCCATTTCGTCTTTGTTTCATTTTCTTTTTTTCACACATTGAAGTTTTGTGGCAATCCTGTGCCGGGCAAGTCTGTCAGCACCATTTTTTCAACAGCATTTGCTCACTTTGTGTCTTTGTCACATTTGGGTAATTTTCATAAGGCTTCATACTTTTTCATTATTTTTACATTTATTAATGGTGATCTGTGATCACCATTTGCTTTATTGCAGTAATCTATAACTAAACTTGCAATATCTCAGAGGTATGCCTGTGTATCTTATTCTCTCTGAATTCCCAGTGAATGATTGAAGGTATTAGTTGCTCAGTCATGTCTGACTCTTTGCAACCCCATGGACTATAGCCCGCCAGGCTCCTCTGTCCTTGGAGTTCTCCAGGCAAGAATACTGAAGTGGGTCACCATTCCCTTCTCCAGGGGATCTTCCCAACCCAGGAATCAAACCTGGGTCTCTCTCATTGTAGGCAGATTCTTTACCAGCTGAGCCACCAGGGAAGCCCCTGTGAATGAATGAAGGAATGATTAATTCATTGATAAAGGCCACTGTAGTGTAAGAGGGAAACTGTCCAACTGTGTGGAAGAAGTACAGTTTCCTCATGTCAGTAAAAGTATTGAGGTATGGCAAGGCAGGAGGTGGGGGTAGGGGAGTGCTTCTACAGCAATGATTCTCAACCTGGGCTTTACATTGGGATCACCTAGGGAGCTTTTAGGGCTTCCTTGGTGGCTCAGATGGTAAAGAATCCACTTGCAATGTGGGATACCTGGGTTCAATCTCTGGCTTGGGAAGATCCCCTGGAGGAGGGCATGGCAACCCACTCCAGTATTCTTGCCTGGAGAATCCTCATGGACAGAGGAGCCTGGCAGGCTATGGCCCATGGGGTCGTAAAGAGTGGACATGACTGAGTGACTAAGCACAGGGAGATTTAGGACCCTTAGCACTCTGGCTATACCCCTTAAATAAGAACCTCTGGCATCAGGATTGTTTAAGGTAATTCAAACACATGAAGTCAGATTTGGGACCCACTGTTGTTGACAATGACGCTGATCTCTCCAAGGGAGGAAGGGACTGAAACTTCATCTGATCACACTGTTGAAAAGTTGAGTGACAACATATGCAAAGCAATTTCACAAAGCCTGTTGTTCACTAACCCACCTGTGGTTTTTGTTTTTTGTTTTGCTGAATGTATATTATGGGTTCTTTTATAGATACCTTCCTATTTCCTCTTGCTTTGGTCTAGGTGTTATCATCTTCTCATTACAGATAAAACAACAGAGCTCAGAAAGGTTTGCCCAAGCTTTCTCAGCTGAGTGGTGGCCCACGTCTGTCTATTTTAAAGTCATTGGTCTTTCTGAGATAAATACTTCCTTTCAAAAGTTAGTAATCTTCAATTAAGAGGATTTTTACAGAGAGTTTCAGGTAGCTTGGTTTTTAGTGCCTTGTATATGCCCTGAATGGGGCTTCCCTGGTGGCTCAGCAGTAAAGAATCTGGATTGCCTGCAATGCAGGAGATGCAGGAGGTGAGGGTTTGATCCCTGGATCAGGAAGATCCCCTGGAGAAAGGCATTGCAACCCACTTAAGTATTCTTGCCTGGGAAATCCCACGGACAGAGGAACCTGGCAGGTTATAGTTCATGGGGTTGCAAAGAGTAGGATATGACTGAAACAACAGCATGCACGCACGCATGTGCCCTGAATATCTTCTCCAACTTCACTTGGTTGGTTTGGCCTCTTACTGGAGATTCATCTGCTTGTTGAAGGTTTGTTTACCAAAGATAACCATGACTCTTCTTATTCTTTCTTTACAATGTCCTGTAGAGTTTGGTGACGTAGTCTATGTAGTTTGGCCACTAATTTCTAAAATGATTTTCTGTATGGTTTGGTCACTAATTCCTGCCAGTGTTATTTTTCCTTAAAACTTACTATAGCCAGCTGGGATGGTCACGTGCTTGGGGCTGAAGGTTGTCTGAAAGGAGCAGGAAAAATAGAAACACATAAATGGGAAAGAAATGCTGGAGTAGAAGGATAGTACTATGCCTGAGAGATGGCGTGGGAGAGAGAAAGAAGACAGGGTGCAAGGTGTGTGGAGGATGAAGTCTGCCATGTGGAGTAACTCAGAGAGGTTCTTGGCACCTTTGCCAAGAGTTTCTTTTTTATTCCCGATTAGTTGGTTTTACAAGCAAAATATATAAGTTGTTGAATGATAAATCGCAGGGTTTCCTAATGTTTACGGTAACTCTCATGTTTAGTGAAAGGAATAAAAAGGCATTTGCATCACACTTCGGAACACGAAAGTTCTGTGCAGCGGTAGCAGTGTTCTTCCCTGTAAACCAGGGCGCTCTTTGATTCTCGTCTCACTTTTCCAGGAGCACTTGTTTAACTTTCTGATGATGACAGAATGTTTTGGGTTATCAGCCGTGATAGTAAAGAGAATTCATGTTTCACTGCATTTACCTTTGTACCAGATTTTCTGTTGTGAAAGCATCTTCATCTATCAGTTGGTCTTAAGTAAAGGCTCTTTTTGTATCTACATCGACCTGAATTGTTCATCCCCAATCCCACCCCTGTCTTATTTCCTTCCTCTTCCATAGACGCTTTCATGAGACTTTATTTATTTATTTGGCTCCGTTGAGTTTTCATTGAGACTTGCGGGATCTTTAGTTACAGCTTGTGAACTCAGTTGTGGAATGTGGGATCTAATTCTGTGAGCAGGGATTGAACCTGGACCCACTGCACTGGGAGTGCAGAGCCTTAGCCACTGGACTGCCTGGGGTGTTTCTCGTGAAACTCTTTTTGACATTCGTCATTTTGAGAAATTTGAGTTTACCAAGGAGTGTGCAGGCATTAAAATGTTCATCGTCTCTGAATCTGTATAACTAGGAGCAATTGGAAAATGGTTTTGTCATTGCTTAGCCTTGGGGCAATTTGTAGTCTGACTTAAAGGGTGTGACAAGGACAGTTACATGAAGAATGGATGGCTTAGGATATTTTAATTGTTGTTCTAGTATTTGTCAGTATGACATGATCTGGAAAATGCAGTTTCTCTAAGGAATTTAACTCTATGCCAGTCACATTTTGTTCATCCAAGAGAGGTACAAAGCAATGTGGATTTCTGTTTTCTCATGTGGTAGATTTTATATAAAATTTTTGAGGGGGATGGGACTATATATGGAGAGATGAAGTAACTGGTTTGTCTGAATATGCCTCAAGGCAAATTTCTCAAGTTTAAATGTTTCAAAATTTTTCTTATGAATTATTTCTTTTTCTATTTTACCTTTTTATTTCAAACTTTTGATTTTCAATTTTTTCCAAGAATTTCATGAACACCGTTATGTCCACCACCTAAATTCAACCATTATTACAGTGAGTTGGATCTTGATGTCAATTAACAATTAGTAATTTTGTGTGTGTGTGTGTTATTCATACACCCCTTTCAAAAGCTATTGGTTTTGGCTTGTCACTGAGAATTTTCCGAACTAAGAGGAGCCCATTGTTTTTGCTTCTATGCAAGAAAAAAGAAAAAAAAAATTAGAACCTTCTGTAATAATATCTTTAATGACAGGAAGTTGTTACAGTTGTTGGTTTTAAGTAAATATTCTTATTTTTCTGAATTTTATTTATCGTTGTCCTTTCACCTTCTTTTGTATAGGCTATGGAGAGTGGACTGTTACGCCCAGCTGAAAGCACTTCAGTTCAGTTCAGTTGCTCCGATTCTTTGTGACCCCTGGGACTACAGCACACCAAGTTTCCCTGTCCATCACCAACCCCCGGAGCTTGCTCAAACTCATGTCCATTGAGTCGGTGATGCTATCCAACCATCTCATCCTCTGTCATCCTCTTCTCCTGCCTTCAATCTTTCCCAGCATCAGGATCTTTTCAAATGAGTCAGTTCTTCACATCAGGTGGCCAAAGTATTGGAGTTTCAGCTTCAGCATCCATCCTGCCAATGAAATTTCAGGACTGATTTCCTTTACAATTGACTGGTTTGATCTCCTTGCAGTACAAGGGACTCTCAGGAGCCTTCTCCAACACCACAGTTCTAAAGCATCAATTCTTTGGCGCTCAGCTTTCTTTATGGTCCAAGTCTCACATCCATACATGACTACTGGAAAAACCATAGCTTTGACTAGACAGACCTTTGTTGGCAAAGTAATGTCTCAGCTTTTTAATATGCTGTCTAGGTTGGTCATAACTTTCCTTCCAAGGAGCAAGCGTCTTTTAATTTCATAGCTGCAATCGCCATCTGTAGTGATTTTGGAGCCCCCCAAAATAAAGTCTGTCACTGTTTCCATTGTTTCCCCATCTATTTGCCATGAAGTGGTGGGACCGGATGCCATGATCTTCTTTTTTTGAATGTTCAGTTTTAAGCCAGGTTTTTCACACTCCTCTTTCACTTTCATCAAGAGGCTCTTTAGTTCCTCTTCACTTTCTGCCATAAGGGTGGTGTTATGTGCATATCTGAGGTTACTGATATTTATCTCCCAGCAATCTTGATTAGTTTGTGCTTCATCCAGCCTGGCATTTTGCATGATGTACTCTGCATATAAGTTAAATAAGCAAGGTGACATTATACAGCTTTGACATACTCCTTTCCCAATTTGGAACTAGTCTGTTGTTCCATGTCCAGTTCTAACTGTTGCTTCTTGACCTGCATACAGATTTCTCATGAGCCAGGTCAGGTGGTCTGGTATTCCATCTCTTTAAGAATTTTCCACGTCTTCTTGTGATCCACACAGTTAAAGACTTTGGCGTAGTCAATAAAGCAGAAGTAGATGCTTTTGTGGAACTCTCTTGCTTTTTTGATGATCCAACGGATGTTGGCAATTTAATCTCTGGTTCCTCTGCCTTTTCTAAATCCAGCTTGAACATCTGGAAATTCTTGGTTTATGTATTGTTGAAGCCTAGCTTGGAGATTTTTTGAGCATTACTTTACTAGTGTGTGAGATGAGTGCAATTGTGTGGTAGTTTGAGCATTCTTTGGCATTGTCTTTCTTTGGGATTGGAATGAAAAGTGTCCTTTTCCAGTCCCATGGCCCCTGCTGAGTTTTCCAAATTTGCTGGCATATTGAGTGCAGCACTTTCACATTATCATCTTTTGGGATTTAAAATAGCTCAACTGGAATTCCATCCCCTCCACTAGCTTTGTTCGTAGTGATGCTTCCTAAGGCTCACTTCGCTCTCTAGGATGTCTGCCTCTAGATGAGTGATCTCACCATCGTGGTTATCTGGGTCATGAAGTTCTTTTTTGTGTAGTTCTTCTGTGTGTTCTTGCCACCTCTTCTTAATATCTTCTGCTTCTGTTAGGTCCATACCATTTCTGTCCTTTATTGTGCCCATTTTGCATGAAATGTTCCCTTGGTATCTCTAATTTTCTTGAAGAGATCTCGAGTCTTTCCCATTCTATTATTTTCCTCTATTTCTTTGCATTGATCACTTAGGAAGGCTTTCTTATCTCTCCTTGCTGTTCTTTGGAACTCTACATTCAGATGCGTATATCTTTCCTTTTTTCCTTTGCCTTTCTCTCTTCTTCTTTTCTTAGCTATTTGTAAGGCCTCCTCAGACAACCATTTTGCCTTTTTGCACTTCTTTTTCTTGGGGATGGTCTTGACAATGTCATGAACCTCTGTCCATAGGTCTTCAGGCACTCTGTCAAATCTAATCCCTTGAATCTATTTTTCACTTCCACTGTATAATTGTAAGGGATTTGATTTAGGTCATACTTGAATGGTCTAGTGGTTTTCCCTACTTTCTTCGATTTCAGTCTGAATTTGGCAATAAGGAGTTCATGATCTGAGCCACGGTCAGCTCCTAGTCTTTTTTTTTGCTGACTGTATAGAGCTTCTCCATCTTTGGCTGCAAAGAATATAATCAATCTGATTTCAATATTGACCATCTGGTGATGTCCACGTGTAGAGTCTTCTCTTGTGTTGTTGGAAGAGGGTGTTTGCTATGACCAGTGTTTTCTCTTGGCAAAACTCTGTTAGCCTGTGCCCCGCTTCATTTTATACTCTAAGGCCAAATTTGTCTGTTACTCCAGGTATCTCTTGACTTCCTATTTTTGTATTCCAGTCCCCTGTAATGAAAAGGACATCTTTTTTTGGTGTTAGTTCAAGAAGGTCTTGTGGGTCTTCATAGAACCGTTCAACTTCAGCTTCTTTGGCATTAGTGATTAGGACATAGATTTGGATTACTGTGATATTGAATGGTTTTCCTTGGAAATGAACAGATCATTCTGTTATTTTTGAGATTGCACCGAAGTACTGCATTTTGGCCTCTTGTTGACTATGAGGGCTACTCCATTTCTTCTAAGGGATTCTTGTCCACAGTAGTAGATATAATGTTCATCTGAATTAAGTTCACCCATTCCAGTCCATTTTAGTTCACTGATTCCTAAAATGTCGATGTTCACTCTTACCATCTCCTGTTTGACCACTTCCAATTTGCCATGATTCATGGACCTAACATTCCAGGTTCCTATGCAATATTGTTAATTACAGCATTGGACTTTAGTTCCTTCACCAGTCACATCCACAACTGGCCGTTGTTTTCACTTTGGCTTTGTCTCTTCAATCTTTCTGGAGTTATTTGTGCACTCCTCTCTGGTAGCATATTGGTCACCTTCCAACCTCAGAAGTTTATCTTTCAGTTTCATATCTTTTTGCCTTTTCATACTGCTCATCGGATCCTCAATTCAAGAATACTGAAGTTGTTTGCCATTCCCTTCTCCAGGGGCCATGTTTTGTCAGAACCCTCCACTATGATTCATCTGTCTTGGGTGGCCCTACATGGCATGGCTCATAGTTTCAATGAGTTAGACAAGGCTGTGGTCCATGTGATCATTTTGGTTAGTTTTCTGTGATTATGATTTTCATTCTGTCTGCCCTCTGATGGATAAGGATAAGAGGCTTGTGGAAGCTTCCTGATGGGAGAGACTGTGGGGGATACTGGTCTTGTTCTGATGGGCAGGGCCATGCTCAGTAAATCTTTAATCCAATTTTCTGTTGATGGGCAGGGCTGTGTTTGTTTGACACAGCCACAGGTCTATTGTTTGACCTGAGGCCAAACTATGATAGGGATAATGAAGGTAATGGCAACCTCCTTCAAAAGTACTGGTGCATGCACTGTTGTGTTCAGTGTCCCAGACCCTGCAGCAGGCACTGTGGGAGACTCCTGGACACTCAGAGGCAAGTCTGGCTCAGTCTCTTGTGGGGACACTGTTCCTTTCTCCTGGCTCCAGGTATGCACAAGGTTTTGTTTGTGCCCTCCAAGAGTCTGTTTCCCCAGTTCTGTGGAAGTTCTGTAATCAATTCCCACTGGCCTACAAAGTCAAATTCCCTGGGAATTCTCAGTCCCTTTGCCTGATTCCTAGGTTGGCAGAATTTGACATTAAATTCTTGGTTTATATCTGACAATTAGATGAATATCACATGGAACTTTTTCATTCTTTTGAACTCATATTAATATACATGTTGAAAAAAATGTCTGAAAAGCAGGAACCTCAGTGGCCTCTCAGAGAAGGCAATGGTACCCCACTCCAGTACTCTTGCCTGGAAAATCCCATGGATGGAGGAGCCTGGTGGGCTGCCATCTATGGGGTCACACAGAGTTGGACATGACTGAGCGACTTCACTTTTACTTTTCACTTCCATGCATTGGAGAAGGAAGTGGCAACCCACTCCAGTGTTCTTGCCTGGAGAATCCCAGGGATGGGGGAGCCTGTGGGCTGCCGTCTATGGGGTCGCACAGAGTCGGACACGACTGAAGCGACTTAGCAGCAGCAGCAGCAGCAATGGCCTTTACTGGCGGCTGCTTAGGGACAAGTTGAGAGCCATTCCCTGCATTGCCTTTGGTCCTTGGAAGAGATACTTAACCTGTACATAACTGGGTATTTTCACATGGAAAGAACAATGCTTTATTTTGCACTTCAGTTAGAACAGCAGACAAGATAGTGAATGAATTGTGTTGCGTAGCTTAGAAGAGTGTTAATTAAGGTAACACAATAGGCTATTTTTAAGGCCCTGACAAGTGATATGATAGATGGGAAGTTGGTGGTTTGAGTAGAGCTCCTGGAACAACGTCTCACATGTAAAATGTGCTCAGAAAATGTTCTGTTCCCAGTTCCCAGGCATCAGTTTCATCTGCAAGATATGAAACTCCCCCTTTTCTATCTCATATTTAACTTTTATATATAACACTTGCTAAATTGCTTTGATATCATGAAAAGATAAAATATATGCAGTTAACACTTTCTCTGTTATCTCCTCTTTTCTTTTATGTGTTTTGACACATACAACTATATGTAGTGCTATATAAGTATCATCTCCTTAAGCTAAGAAAGTAGGCATGGCTGTCTAGAAAAAGTGCTTGAAGGCAGACATAACTTTTAAAATTAAATCAGTGTTAAAAATTTTTGTTATTTGATATAGTTGGGTAAACTGTGGATCGTGGTTTGTGAGGTCTTTGTGCTTGAGTAAAATGTCATTGATCAAAACCCAGAGAGAAAACTTGCTTCAGAATGATGGATCTGTTGGAACATTTGAGCAAAGATTTTTCTGTTAGCAAAGATCTTATAATTAAAATATATGAAATAAACTAAAGACAAATGGTATGCTATATTTGTCTAACAAATCTCACCTATCTATAAATCCATAGGTATATAAATATACAAAAACAGAACTCAAGATTAAAATTTTTTGCTATATTTTTATACAGATAATATTATAATGCAATAGTCTTGGCTGTAGTCTAACATAATTTATTATTATAAGGTTGAGTTGCTAGATATGAAAAAGGTGGTGTATAGTTACAAAAATATCTGAAAACTTAGTATTTTTGACATTTAATGGTTTTATAGAATAGGAGAAAAGACTTAAAAAATTAAAGCCTTAAGGATCAAGTGGCAGGTAGAATAAGACCCCCGCCCCCACCCTGCTGCCAAAGTTATCCACATCCTAATCCTTGAAATCTGTGAATGTATTGCCTTTGGTGGCAAACAGGACTTTGTAGTTGTGTTTAAGTTAAGGATCTTGAGCTGGGAAGATTATTCTGGATTATCATGGTGAGCCCAGTGTCGTTGTAAGGCTACTCATACGAGGGAGGCAAGAGTGACAGAAATCAAGAGGGATTGAAAATGTCACACTGGCTGGCTTTAAGATGAAGAAAGGGGCCATAACCCATGCAATGAAAGTCGTCTCTAGAGGATAAAAAAAGGCCAGGAAATAGAAGAAACTCAACACTGCTGATGTCTTGTTTTTAGCCAAATAAAACCCTTTAGTTTTTTCTCTTAATATATATATATACTATTGAAGTATAGTTGACTTACAGTGTTCCAAGTGCATAGCAACATGATTCAGTTATACCTATACACATGTATTATTTTTGAAATTGTTTTCCACTATAGGTTATTACCTATATGGCATCATTGACTCAGTGGGCATGAGTTTGAGCAAACTCTGGGTGATAGTGAAGACAGGGAAGCCTGAGGTGCTGCCGTCCACAGGGTAGCAAAGAGTTGGACACAACTGAGCGACTAAACAGCAGCAATAGGTTATTACAAGATACTGAGTATAGTTCCCTGTGCTGTACAGTAGACCTTTGTTGCTTGTTGAATATCTATTTTTAATTAGAAATCTAGCATTCTATTCATACTAAGTCAAACAAGTGGAATCAAAATGTCATAAATTTTTTAGTTAAGCAAAATGTGTAAGTTTTCTAAAATATATGTATTATACATATTGTTTATATATATTCATACAAAATCTTTTCTACTATGCTTGAGACAGAGCATCAAAAAAAAAAAAACAGATGGAGAAATTAGAAAACAAAAACTAAATGAAATGGGAACACTGGATATGAAATAGAAAAAGTGAAACAAACTAGATAAAAGTAAAACCCACTTCAGATTTCTGACTTCCATAACTGCAGTATAAGATTTGTGTTACTTTAAGCCACTGAGTTCAGTCAGGAAGCAGGTTGCTCATAGGTATAAACATGCTGTTCTTTGAGAAGGTGAAACTAGATTATGGTTCATTTCCTAGAGTAGTAAACCAAAGATCTTATAAAATATAGAAAAACATTGGTAATCCTGCTACTCAGGATTTGCCAAAGCCTTTGGAATTCATCATTTAGGAGGTGTTAGGCAAATTCAAAGTACTTTTATCAAGATGAGTCAGCTGTTAGTAGGTGGAAGCCAGAATTTAAATCATTCTGCATAGGATAAAGCTTTCATTTCTGTATTTCTTAAAATTAAATATTATTTCTAAAACATAATGTCTTCCTGAAATCTTAATCCTCAGTCCTTACTGACTCACTTTTTATTTGTGACTGACCTGAAACCTTGTGATTAAGTGATTCTGCCCATCTTGGTGCTGGGGTACCAGCAGAATGCTAGATGAAATTGTTAAAAGAAGCCAGCATCTGGGTGGAAGACTCATCATTTGAAGAGCAGAGGGGAGCTGACAGTCATGGAGAAACCATCCTGAAGTCTAAGCAAGTGTGAAGAAGGCTACTTTTTGCTAAGGGAGCTCTCTGCTAGAACATTGATGTTGGCCTCCATTTCTCCATGGTGATTTATATATTATTTCTCCCCTACTGTCAGGATAAGAAGAGTATTTTGAGATCTTGTGATTTGAGAAGGTTGGTCCTATCTGTCTCCTGTCAGGAAGACAGAGATCAGCATCTTCTATAGCTGTTGGCCTGTAGCAAAATAACCTTACCTGTGTCTGGTCCTGCTGCTTCTATTTCTCCTTGTTCTATGCTTGGAGTAATGAAGTAATTATTTGTATCTTTATAGTAATTTTCACATGGAGATCTCAAAGCAAAGCCTGCAAATATGGACAGTCCACCCTCCTTCCACCTCATTTGAGAGTGTTTAGCTCAATCCTTCAGCTCCAGGGTTTTAGACTTCTTACTGTAGCTCATCCTCTGGCAAATCTAAGCTGCCCTCACTGATTTCAGAGTTAGAGGACCACTCTGAATAGCGTGGCCTACTTAGCAAGCACACACTTCTTTCATCCTGACCCAGCTTCCCAAAAAGACCAATTGGGTCTGCCTTAATGTCTGTTTAATGCTTCCTAATTTGACAATAATCTTCCAAACATCTGTACTCAATTTAAGAGTCTTCTGAAGTGTACATTCTCTAAGTACCCATCAGTTAACATTATAATTTTGTGAGGCTTGGATGGGCAGAACTGGCTACTTCTCTCCCCAGCTTCCATCTGTAGGAGATCTGACTTGTGAAGACTGCTCCTTTACTGGGGCATCCCTGCAGAGAGACAACTGAAACCCATGGTGAAAATATCTGGGCAGGATAGGATGGTGTTTATGTGTATGAACTTGGAGTTGAACTGACTGAGTTTGAACCCTGGTTCTATAAATACTGGCTCTGTGTATGCTAAGTCACTTCAGTTGTGTCCAACTCTTTGCAACTCTGTAGACTGGAGCCCTGGAGGCTCCTCTGTCCATGGAATTTTTCCCAGCAAGAATACTGGAATGAGTTGCCATTTTCTCCTCCGGGGATCTTCCCAAACCAGGGATCAAATCCGTGTCTCTTATGTCTCCTGCACTGGCAGGCAGATTCTTTACCATTAACATTACCCGGGAACTGGCTCTGTAGTCTCAGGCAATTCAGTTAACTTCTCTGCATCTCAGTGTGTTCATCTCTAAAGTGGGGATGATCATGATTCTACCTCATTGAACTTGAGGGAGAATTAAAGGAGAAAATACCATAAAAGATTTAACCCAAGGACTGACCCCATAATATGCAGGCAATTTGGGTAATTGTTGTAAGTCAAGATTGAGTCTTCATCACTGTTACTATTCTAACTTTAGGTTAAGAGTTTATGTTGGCTTTATTTGTTAATTTATTTAGTGGCTGTTGAGAACTGTTGTGTTTAACCCATTGGGGCTCCAGTGGTTGATTAGACAGACAAGTGCCTGGCTCTCAAGGAGGCTGTGTTTTAGTGTGCAGACAGAAAGTAAGCACATGAAGCAAATAAGACACAATCAGATTGGGCTAAGTGTTATGATAGAAATAAATAGAGTGATATGGTAGAGAGCAACTAGGGACAGGTGCAGTTTTACTAAGCCCATGGGAAAAGGATAATCGGGTAGTGGTGTATGGGGCAGGCACATTCTAGGCAGAGCTACAGGAGATGCAAAGACCCTGAGATGGAAAAGAACTTGGGAATTTTCTAACAATAGAAAGACGGCTAATGGATCTAGAGCAGTGGTTCTCAAATTCTGTTTTTCTGAGTCATTGGAGTACTTGTTGAAACCTAGCTTTCTGCGCCTCAAACCCAGAGTCTTGGGTTCATCAGGTCTGAAATGAAGTCTGAGAATCTGATTTTCTAAAAAGGTCTCAGGTGATGATGCTGCTGATGGTGGGAGCACACCTTGGCTGTTGTGTGGTCAGTGATACTGGTGGTAGATGATGCTAAAGAGGAAGGTAGGGGCCAGGACATGAGGGTCATGGGTCCATAAGAAAGGATTTGCTTGTTGTTTTAAGTACAAAGCCTCTGATAAGTGTTAATCTGGGGCATATAGTTTGATATGTATTTTCAAAACTTCACTCTGGTGTGAGGGAAATTGGTTAGGAGGCTACCAGACTTGTCCCTATGAGGGACTGTAGTGGCATGGACCAGATGGTGGCAGGGCTACACTGGTTCAACAAGCACTGTGGAGGTAGACCCAGCAGTCCTTGCTGATAGTTTGGATGTGGCTAGAGGGAAAGATCTACCCTGGTGGCTCAGATGGTAAAGAATTTGCCTGCAATGCAGGAGACCTGGGTTTGATCACTGGTTGGGAAGATCTCCTATAGAAGAGAATGGCTACCCACTCCAGTGTTGTTGCCTGGAAAATTCCATGGACAGAGGAGCCTGGCATTGCAAAGAGTCAGACATCACTGAGTGACTAACACTTTCACTTTTTCAGAGGAAAAGATAAAAAATAATTAAGGATGACTTAATTATATTGAATATTTAATGGAAAGCCCATGTCTGCTAAGATATGTTCATCTTTTATCCTTCTACATACCTATTATGAATTTAATTATCATTGACCTTGACTTTTTTTATTAACTCTGGGATTAAGGGCCCAATAGCATAGGAAATGGCAACCCACTCCAGTGTTCTTGCCTGGAGAATCCCAGGGACGGCAGAGCCTGGTGGGCAGAGCCTGCAGCAGCAGCAGTGACTTAGCAGTAGCAGCATTCTTCTTATGCTCCTTTGTAGTACACATTCCACTCACAGATCATAGGTTACCACCTCCTGGACTGGTGCTTTGTCCTTTCACTTATCATTTGGTCAACAAATGTTTGACATGGGGTTGAATGAATAAATTTCTTCTTGCCTACTGCTGCTGCTGCTGCTGCTCAGTTGCTTCAGTCGTGTCCGACTCTGTGCAACCCCATAGACAGCAGCCCACCAGGCTCCCCCATCCCTGGGATTCTCCAGGCAAGAACACTGGAGTGGGTTGCCATTTCCTTCTCCAATGCATGAAAGTGAAAAGTCAAACTGAAGTCGCTCAGTCGTGTCCGACTCTCCGCAACCCCCTGGACTGCAGACTACCAGGCTCCTCCGTCCATGGGATTTTCCAGGCAAGAGTACTGAAGTGGGTTGCCACCGCTTTCTCCGCTCTTGCCTACACTGGATTGCAAACAGAGATCCCATAATTTTTCATCTATGTGGGAGCATGCAGTTACATATTATTTTTATTTCCCAAGTTTTGTGTTATTTTTTTACATGCTAAAATGTTATGTTCCTTTGACATATTCTCTTGGTGGCTCACGGCCTGACAGTGAACATCATCTCTTGGAATAAACTCTACAGACGTGTAGTTTTAAAAGCAGATGGAGATGCTGTAGGACGTGAGACTGGCTGTCATCAGTTTCAGTTGTGATGCTGTTTTGGTCAGTCACACCTGGGCCAAACATAGAGGAGAGTGTAAATCAGTGATGTGGTTCTTAATGCATCTTGTTTTTGATAATGTCAATTATTGATCCAGCAGTCTAAATAAGGATGTAGAAGTGGAATGACATCTATAAGTAGCATAACTGTGAGGTGTAGGTACAGCTCCATTTTACAGATGAGAAAGCTATGTGCTTGCTTTAATTTAGGCTGTTATAACCATGGAACATTTCTCACAGTTCTGGAGGCTGGAAGTCTGAGGGTACTCGCATTGCTGAGTTCTGATAACCCTCTTCCTGGGTGCAGTCTGCCAGCTTTTCATCGTGGCCTTACGTGGTGGAGAGCAGAGAAAGTGAACTCATTCTCTGACCTCTTTTTGTAAGAGCACCCTCATGACCCCCTTATTTTTCAGTGGCCCTACCTCATAATTATGTTTCCCTGATGGCTCAGTACTGTGGTGTTGGAGAAGACTCTTGAGTGTCCCTTGGACTGCAAGGAGATCAAATCAGTCAATCCTAATGGAAATCAGTCCTGAAAATTCATTGGAAGGACTATGTAAAGCTCAAGCTCCAATACTTTGGCCACCTGATGTGAAGAACTGACTCATTTGAAAAGACCCTGATGCTGGGAAAGATTGAAGGCAGGAGGAGAAGGGGACGACAGAGAATGAGATGGTTGGTTGGCATATTGACTCGATGGACATGAGTTTGAGTAAACTCTGGGAGTTGGTAATAGAAAGAAAAGCCTGGTGTGCTGCAGTCCATGGAATTGCAAAGAGTCAGACACGACTGAGTGACTGAACTGAACTACTGGCTCAGTGGGTAAAGAATCTGCCTGCAATGCAGGAAACACAGGAGATGTCAGTTCAATCCCTCGGTTTGGAAGATCCCCTGGAGGAGGAAATGGCAATCCGTACCAGTATTCTCACCTGAAAAATCCCACGGACAGAGGATCCTGGTGGGCTACAGTTTATGATGTCGCAAAGAGCTGGACATGACTGAGCAACTAAGCACTAACTCCTAATACTGTTTCACTGGGAATTAGATTTCAACACACTCCATAACTGTCCTCCTTGGGGAGATTAAGTATCAATAATTTGTGCTGTGATATAAATAGTGAGTGATGGAGCAGGGTTTGAACTCAGGTCTCTGACTTCCAAGTTTGTTTTTACTACTATATATGAGAGATCTTTAAAAAAATTGTTTTTAATACATTCTTTTCACTGATGCTAACATAGTGCTTTGACTTGTATCCTGCAAGCAAAATACAGACTTTGTTCTTTTGGCTCCCTTCCACAGTGGATCACCTTCTTTGTAGCCTCAATCATCTTGCTCATTATCTCTGTAGGTCTTAGGAGGGAAGAAGTGGTGCTCCTTGGGTATTTTGATAGAACTGTAAATGTCTTTGTCATCTTCAAGGAAGAAGTGTTCATAGGCTGTGAATTACTGGATACTTTGGAGGAACACAAGACGAAGTGGCCATTTCTACCCAGAGGGTCAGGAAAGCTTCCCGGAATAAGAATTAGATTGAGCTGTGTATTTTACCCCATTCAGTGCTTGTCAGGCAGCTGCAGTGAGGAAGGCTCAAAGGCAAATGGCAAAGGAGTAAGATGAGCAGATACATAAGGCTGTACACCTTGGATTTTATGAAGACTATATGTTATTCAGTAGACAGAATATAAGTAGAGTGGTAGATCAGAGGGTTGGGGGAATGTGTGGTAAAAAAGATATGATGTGAGATAATCAGGAGCCTTATCATTTAAGGCTCTTACATGCTTTTATGAATTTGGGCTTTATTCTGAAGGTGATGGGGAGATTTTTTTAAAAGAGTTTTATTAATGTGTGATTTCTGTATTGTAAAATCCACCTAAGTGTACAGTTCTTTTTAGTAAATTTATGGAGTTGTGCAATTGTCACTACAATGTTTTAGAAAATTTCTGTCAACCCCAAAAGATCTTTCATATCCATCTGCAGTCAGTTCCCTCTCTGCAGATTTTTTTTTTAAGTATTCTGTATTTCATTTAAGAACTCTAGGAGTGAGGTGGAGAAGAGATTTGAGGGAGGTAAGTACAGAGTCTGGGTCTCTCTCTTTTCCTTCCTTCATCCCTTCTATCCATCACACTTTATTGAACATTTAGTATATCCCAGGATGTCCAAGTGACCTCTCCAGCCCCAGAATAAATGTCATTCATAAACAGTGCTGTCATCTACAGTGAACATGAGTGCAGTTTAGTGTAAAAAAGCACTGCACTTTCCTTCTTGGTTTATATGAAATCACATTTCTGGAAATGGGTTATGTAGTAGAAAGAAAAGATAATGCTGGCCTGGGAATCCTGAAAAGGACAATTTAATCTTGAAATCTGTGCCATTTCTAAATGCGACAAAAGATTTTACATTGTTCAATGTGTTTTTATTGTTTAACTGTCTAATTTCTTTCTTCTTTTTTTTTGTATCTTCCTTTTAATTAATAGGATACTGGAGAGATTTGCTTTCTGTATTTGACAGTATATCTGTTTTAATAAAAACCATTTATGATGTTGGTATGTGGAAAATGATATTAACATTGATGTTTAATGAAAGCATTAACCCAAGGAGACCTCCTGCTTATTGCAGCTGTAAAAAAAATCATAGATGTCTTTTACTATATGATTCTGGCAGAAAAATATTGTTCTTATTAAGTACAATTTCTATTTAGAATCAGTTCTGAACAATGATAGTTATTAATATTCAGGCCCACATAACTTATAACGTCCAGCCCTAATATATGTTTAAAGGAAATCAAACAAAAGCAAATAACCAAAATAGAGCTAGAACCAAGTCCTGCATTATTCTTTGTCTCCTTTTCTAGTTTATATAGACCTTATAATACTACTTCCAAGCATATTGTTAAGAGTATAGATTCTAGAGCAAGATTGCCTAAGTTTGAACTCTGGGCTCTGCCACTTACTAACTGTGTGATCCTGGGCAAGTTAACGAGAATGATACTATTTACTTAATAGGATTGCAAATTCAGTGAGTTAGTATTTGTCGTGTGCTATGGTTAGTTGCTCAGTTGTGGCTGACCCTTTGCGACCCCATGGGCCATAGCCTGCCAGGCTTCTCTGTCCATGGGGATTCTCCAGGCAAGAATACTGGAGTGGGTTGCCATGCCCTCCTCTAAGGGATTTTCCCAACCCAGGGATTGAACCCAGGTCTCCCACATTGCAGGCAGATTCTTTACCAACTGAGCCACTAGGGAAGCCCAAGAATATTGGAGTGGGTAGCCTATCCATTCTCCAGGAAATCTTCCTGACCCAGGAATCAAACTGGGGTCTCCTGCATTGCAGGTGGATTCTTTACCAGCTGAGCCACCGGGGAAGCCCAGTATTTGTCATAGTGCTCATAAATACCTGACACTTTGTATTCGCTATATTGTATTATAATTATATCTGTCTATCTATGTAGCAGAAATCTGTTAGTATTCTCAGTATGCACAGGCTTCTCAGTGCATAATATCATCAGATTTCAACTTTTTTTATATTAACCGTGTTACTGTTTTTTGCTATTAGTTTTTAGAAGTTTAATTATGATGTGTTTTAGTGTGGATTTCTTTGTGTTTTTCCTGTTAGGGATTCTCTCTGCTTCTTGAATCTATAGATTTGTCTCACCAAATTTGGGAAGTTTTCAGCAATTATTTCATTAAATATTTCTTTCTTTCTTTCTCTTCTTTTCATTGACTGTCTCCCCTCTTTCTTTTTCTTCTCCTTTTGGAACTCTGATGCTATGACTCTTAGGTCTTTTGTTTTCATTTCACAGGTGTCTATTTCTATTGTTCTATCTTCAAGCTCACTTACTTTTTTTCCTTTATCTTATCCATTCTGCTATTGAGCCCTTCCAGTGAGTTTTTAATTTTAGTTATTCGTTTTTAGGGGCTTCCCAGGTAGCACCTTGGTAAAGAATCCACCTGCAATGCAGGAAATGCAAGGCACACGGGTTTGATCCCTGGGTTGGGAAGATCCCCTGGAGTAGGAAATGGCAACCCACTCCAGTATTCTTGCCTGGAGAATTCCATGGACAGAGGAGCCTGGCAGGCTACAGGCTACACACATGCAATTCATTTTTAAGTTCTATAATTTCCATTTGGTTATTTTTTGTATCTTTTCTATTTTGTGATATTTCCTATTTTTCACTGTTTTAAAGGCATTTGTAATTCCTTTATTAAATAAAAATGAAACATTTCTAATGTATAATATCATATAAGATAACTATTTTAAAATCCTTGTTAGATAATTCTAACATTGGATCCATCTCAGTGTTTGACCTGATGCGGTTTGATCGCTGGGTCAAGAAGATTCCCTGGAGTAGGAAATGGTGACCCACTCCAGTATTCTTGCTTGGAGAATCCCATGGACAGAGGAGCCTGGCAGGCTACAGTCCATAGCGTTGCAGAGTTGGACATGACTGAGCAACTGAGCATGCATGCATGGTTGTCTTTTCTCATACAAGTTATGACTTTCATGATTGTTGTGTGTGAAAGTCGCTCAGTTGTGTCCGACTCTTTGCAACACCATGGACTGTAGCCTGCCAGGCTCCTCTGTCCATGGAATTCTCCAGGCCAGAATACTGGAGTGGGTAGTTGCTCCCTTCTCCAGGGGATCTTCCCAACCCAGAGACTGAACCCAGGTCTCCTGCATTGCAAGCAGATTCTTTACCATCTGAGCCACCAGGGAAGCCCTGATTGTTGGTATGATCTATAATTTTAAATATTGTGTCTTGGACAGTTGGATGTTATGTTAAGAGACTCTAGGGCCTGGGCGATGCCAAGCCTGCAGGATTAGAAGCCTCTCTCTTGAGCTTGGGCTGCTCAGTCCTGGCAGAACTCTCACTGAACACTTGCTTGTGCTGCCCGTGAAGGTGGAAGATGCTTCCCTGAGTCTTCCTGGCTCTGTCGCAGTGGTGAGTAGAAGATGCTAGACCTGCAGAGGCAAGAGTGCTTCCTTTGGCTGCTCAGTGCTGGTAGGCTCCAGCTCAGTCCTTTGCTGGCATCTGCATGGGAGGGGTTAGCACCCACAAGGGCTGTCTTCCTCCCTGGGCTGGGGATCAGGAGATATTGAGCCATGGCTATTCCTTAGGTCTTGAGGATCCTAGCCAGCTGCCTTCTTTCTGCCATTTGGAGTCTTCCTATGATTGCCTGCTGTATTATTTATAGGGTTTTTTACTTGTACTTAGTGGGAAGGAGCAGAAAGTAGAGTTTATGCCATCTCATCTGAAACTAGGCAATCCCATTACTTTTTTCAAAATATTCTAAAACTAAGACCTTGGGTTTGCAGCTGGATTTCTCCTGCACATGACAATAACAATAAGAATTACTCTAACACCTCACATGTTTATAGCACTTTCTTGCCATTGTCGTTTCCTTTGGTCCCTAAAGCAGGTGTGTGAGGTAGGAAAGGCTAGCACTTTCTACAGCACCCCCACATATCCAGAGGATGACACCAAGACCTAGGGAGGGGAAGGGACATTTGTACAGTCACACAGCCTGCCGGAGGGGAAGCTGGGGCTGGAGCTGGAGCTGGGATTTCAGTTTTAATCTTGTGCTGGCCCAGTAGGTTCATCCAACCAGCCCTCTTCTTCATCTCCATAGTTCTGTAATGTTGGAGTATTTTGAAGTGGAGGATCTAAGAGTATGTTAGCCATCTCAGACTGCTGCAACAAAATACCACACAGACTGGGTGGCTTACACAACGGAAAGTAATTTTCTCGCAGTTCTGGAGCCTGGAAGCCCCAGATCAAGATGCCTGCAAGTTTGATTTCCTCCGGGGCCTTTTTCCTTGGAGTACAGATGGCCATCCTTTCAATGTTTCTTCTTAACATCTTCCTTCTGTGCAAGGTGCCTCTGGTATCTCTCTGTATGTCCTAATGTCCTCTTCTTCTAAGGATACAAGTCAGATTGGATAAGGGCCTGCCTGCCCCTCTTTAAAAACCTTATCTCCACATACAGTCACATTCTGAGCACTGGAGGTTGGGACTACAACTGTGACTTTTGAGGGCTCATGACAGAGCGTAGCATGTGTATTATGCATACTTTGGCAAACCCTGAACTGCGTTCACTGCATCCTCATTAGTGAGGGGATGCTCTGCGTAAGACCTGGTAGGAGGGGAACTTTGGCCTTAAAAGTGTAACTTTCTCATTTCCTGGTTTTGCCATGAGGTGATTCAGCCTAACTTCACTTTGGTCTTGCTTGTCATCAATTCTTCCTTCCCTTCCCTCTTTTCCATTTTAGGGAGCTGGCCCAAACTCTGTTTTTAGTTAGCTTTCTGACATTGGCTTGGGATCATCACGTTTATGGACCTGGGCTTCATTAGCTTTCGAAAGGAAGGGGCTGAATGAACTTCATGCCCTATACTTTCCTTCCAAAAAAAAAAAATTCCATAATTTTGTTGACATCTCCATGCCAACTTTGCTGTTTTCTCCTCACATTTTAGCTTGGCAACATTGTTTAACTTTATCTGCTATTATTTCCAGTGTGTAAATGACTTCTGTGAAAAAGATGTGGGAAAGGTGCATCTTAAGTCACTTATACAGCACTCAGATGAGGGTATTGCGTTGATTAAAATGTTCATACTGACAATCGTGAACATTTATTGAGTACTTAATTTGTGCCAGATGTGGTTCCAGTGGTGGCGGATTGCAGTGGGTCTGGCATGGGGAGTGCAGAGGCAGTGGGAAGGGCACCTCTGATAGCAGGGGTGTCAAGGGGAGCCACAGGCTGGGTTCTCTGAGTGTGTGCAAGCCAGAGAGGGTCTGGTGGGTACAGGACGCCTGTGACATTTGGTGTGGAACAATGAGCAATGCTTTGATTAATTAGATGGCAAAGTGAGCTATATTTTGAAACATCCAGGTGGATGTCTCATTCATTCATTCATCCATTCTTTTATTCATCTACCCATTTATCAAGTATTTCTTTTTGCCTGCTATGTGCCAGGAAATAATCCAAGAGCTAATTAGAAGTTGGCGACTGGAAAGATGAATGTAAATATAGAAACATCCTGACAAAAAGGGTGAACAGGTCTGGATGACTAGTGTGTACATGCAAGGAGGCCCAGATGATGAGGAAGTGTGAGTTAGGCTACCTTATTCTTCATGGACTCTGAAATATTTTGATGGTACATGTCTCTAATAAGAAGAAATATTATAAGCATCACTTAACCCACAGTATCCGGGACAAATGCCCTAGTGTCCGGGACAAATGCCCTAGTATCTGGGACAAAACTCAGCAGCTGTGTGGCTGTGTGGTGCAGTGTGTAGGGCAGGAAATTGGTAAAAATTCTGTGTCCAGCTGACACTGCAGCTGGGAATTAAGATTGGCAGAATATAATTATTGAAAGTGGCAAGGTGCCAGGCTCTCAGAGCTCGCACTCTGTGCCTGCCTTGCCAGCTTGAAGTTTGTTGATGACCAGCAATTGTCAAGACCACTGTTTCATTGCTCCATTCCAAAATGGGAAATTTGCAATGATTCACTAATAATGTGCGGTCACTTATAAAATTGCTTCAAATCATTAAAACTGATTACAGTCTTGTGAAACACTATAGCACATTACTTCAAATGTTTCATCTAATGTGCCGAAGCTTCACACAGCAAAGCTGAACACCAAAACAAAAACTATAAAAAGATTTGCAGAAACAGCAGAACGGAAACACTGAAGCAAACACAAATTTGAGTCTTTGAAAACATACAGTACGCCTCTTTTGGATATTGCATCCATTATCCCTTGAGCTTGGAGGATACCAACAAATGCCCCTGTAATTACTCTTTAACTGAGTAATTACATGCTTATTCATGCCCCCTGGATTGATTAGCAATTACACATGGAATTGGTCGGGAAAAAATGAGACCTGCTGAAGTGACTTCTGTCAAGTGCTAACTGAACATGGTTGAAAATGATGGTTTGCAAAATGATTCTGATGGTACTTCAATAATGATGGTTTCCAGGACTTGAAGCTTGTGATAAACAGCTTTCAGAAGGAGCCAAGACAAACTGTGCTGGCTACAGCTGGGGACCTTTTGTCAAGATTCTATCAAAAGTCTTGGTCTTCCTTTTTGACAGAGTAGAGTCATAACATTTCATAGAAAGAAAGCTGGATGGTAGTTGGTACTGTGTGTGGGACTGAGTTTGGACTAACTTGGGTAATTGGGGTAGGGCTTTCAGAATGTATCAGAGAACATTTTCAATATCAAGTCACCAAATGACTTTTTCAGTAATTGCTAGTTATACTCTGACAATGCTTCTCTCCCTTCTAAGAATGGTTATTTAATATTTGGTCATTTATAAACTTTTGCTGTCCTATAAATTACTACTGACGATGAATCCGAGTGGTACCTGGGTCCCTCAGTTACTAGCATATGAATTTTGAGTTTCTCTGTCACAAAGGGTTTAACAGGGAGTGGACTCCAACTCAGATGGTTCAAGAGGTTTTACTTGCCAGAGTGGGCACAGGGTAAGGGTGGTGTTGTTCCCAGAGACTAGTAACAATAGGAAGCTGTTATTACTCTTGGTTCTGATAGCACAAGAAGAATTGGTATCATGGAAAGCCAGTGAGATACACCAGCCGGAGTCACGGGGTTGGGGGGGAAACTGGGAGTACGGGCACGGGCGTTGCCACAAAATATAACTCAGTGGAATAATAGAGTGGGCGGAGATTCCTCAACTTCCCCTCTCCTGATCTCTGACCTTTTGTTAGTGGCTCCCCTTGGTCTTATCCAACCAGAAGCGTGCCAGTGAGGGTGCTCTGGGTAATGCATCTCAAGGAGGAAGTCTCAGCTCATAAAACAGGGCAGAGAAGGCAGGAGAATAATCCTGAGTGGAGCTGGAGACGAACGGAAGACTCCATGGAGAGCCTAATAATCTTGGCTGCCGTCTGTTGTGCTCCTGCTATATGCCAAGCACTGTGTGAAGCGCTCTGTACCCACCATCCTCCTCGTGGCCCCAGACCCTCCTGGTGTTCTCTACCCACAATTCTCAGTGACTGTAGACTCCCTCAGAGTGCTCTATGTACATAATTTTCATAGTGAGGCTTAGACTTGTTATAGCATATGTGAGGCATATACCCACAAGCTTGGTAACATTAAACTAGGATTTGAATATCAGCTCTGCTGTTGACTAGCAGAAAAAAAAAAGTTTTCTTGACATTTTATTGATGAAGAAATTAAGCCTCAATGTGATTAAGTAACTCAAGATCACACAGGGAGTAAGCAGCAGAGCTGGTACCTGAATGGTAGACTTATGATCCCAAGCCTGTGTGTATACCCCTTCCATCTGCTGTAACCATTCCAGGCTCAGTTTTCAAGTTGTAAAATAGGGGTAAAACAACTTCCTCAGAAGGTCATTGCCAGGGAGATCCTGTAAAGTGTGAGCATAGTACCAGGCTCCATAGTGATTCGTTCCCTTCCCGTCCCTGCCCCAGTCATCTTTCCAGATCAAAATGAGGGGAAAAAGTGTGGTCTGCAGCCCTACATGCTTGGGATGCTTTCCTCCCTGGAGGAAGTGGAGTGCCTTAAAATGTCTTTGCCTCTCTTTCCTTCAAGGATTTTCATCACGGCATCAGTTTATAGTGATGGGTTGAGGGAAGTGACTCAATAGAAATTCAGTGTAGGAGCAAAGTTACTTAATAAGTGTCAGTGAAAATTGATAGCTTTACACACTGTTTATTCAACATTGCAATGTTCATTTCTGAGGAAAGGTGAAACTGCAATAAATTCTTTTTTTTTTTTTTGTAATTTTGATAATTATATTTATTAACTATAGGAAAGTAGTAAGTTTCACCATGAAAATAAAAACAAGATTATATAAATGATATTATTTATAATTAAATATTGAATTAATGCTCATTTTGTAAAAGAAAGTTGATTTTGGGGGTACATAAGACTCATTAACAATTTAGAGATAGTCCTGCCTTTACCATATGTGACCATAGAAGGACTATTACCTTTACTAGCTTTGTATTCCTAAAGTGAAAACATGTAAAGTCAGAAATGTTCTTCTGTTGCAGTTTTCTGTTTCTTACCATAAAAGGCTGACAATAAAGGTTTCACTGGTGTCTGGTTTTTATATATGAAAGATTATGGATGTATTAACTCATATTAAGCATCATTAACCACTGATGCTTCTGGAGCAATAATTTAATTTCATGATTTCTATCTATATAGGATTCTACTTACCATTTAAATATGAAACTAAATTTTTCCACATCTAGATAAATCTGAGAGATGTTTGTGATCAGTCAGTTATTTAATTCAAAGTGTGAATTTATTCTATCTAAAACCAAAAATAAAAGCTGGCTGGATAATATCAAATACTGAGTATATATTGACATGTTTACAATAACTGTTTTTCTTTTTTTTTTTTAGCAATAAATTCTTAACCAAAGAAAAGAAATTTGTGTCTACAACAGTTGAATAAATTAAGACTCAAGGAAGACAGCAGCCTATGCCTTTTGACTTTCCCATGTCTTAGCAACATGTTTCGACTTTGAGAAACAATTCCATAGTTATCTGTGGTCCCTTTTCCTACTGGCCCCTGAGATTTTCCCATGAGTGTTGTTGATTGTTTTCACTGTTGAAGGAATTATAGAATTAGAGTTTAGTGGACTATTGGAGCTCACCATGAAGATATTATCCTGACTTTATATTAAAAAACAGTCACTGTGTTTGTATTGGCTTGTTTGCCAAAATAATATAGGCTTATTTATTTTGGTGGGATCTTTTCCCACCACCTTAGCCCTCTAGATACTTTAACACTCAGCACGAATGAAGTCATGTTACACAACTTAGTGTTTACTGTCTCTGTAGATGCTAAGAAATTTTCATATGTGAACTTCCAACCTCCCAATCAATGTGTAAACTCTTGCATGTCAAGGTCAGTGCATAGAGAATTCTTTTATAACCCTCTAGTGTCTGATTCAGTGCCAAAATGAGTCAATGCTGTCTGATGTTTACTGTATTCTGCACTTGTTTCTATGTCTTGTAGGGAAACCAATCCAATTTAACTTCTAGTTACTCCTCCCTCCATCTGCCACCAGCTTTTAATCCTTATTAGAAAATGCCTTTTGGTCTTCTCAGCAGTGCAGATTACTCTCAAAATTGCAGGGAATCCAAAATAAATAATACAATATATTATATTAAGGACCCTAGTGATAACTGCATCAAGACTAAAACATGAACTCGACAAAGTATGAGCAGAACATATACGAAGAACAAAACGCCACAGTTTTGCAGATGGCTAGAGTGAACGTCGACATTTTAGGAATCAGCGAACTAAGATGGACTAGAACGGGTGAATTTAACGTAGATGACCATTATATCTACTACTGTGGGCAGGAATCCCTTAGAAAAAATGGAGTAGCCATCATAGTCAACAAAAGATTCCAAAATGCAGTACTTCTGTGTAGTCTCAAAAACGACAGAATGATCTCTGTTCATTTCCGAGGCAAACCATTCAATATCAGGGTAATCCAAGTCTGTGCCCTGACCAGTAACACTGAAGAAGCTGAAGTTGAACGGTTCTATGAAGACCTACAAGACCTTTTAGAACTAACACCCAAAAAAGATGTCCTTTTCATTATAGGGGACTGGAATGCAAAAGTAGGAAGTCAAGAAACACCTGGAGTAACAGGCCCATTTGGCCTTGGAGTACAGAATGAAGCAGGGCAAAGACTAATAGAGTTTTGCCAAGAGAATGCACTGGTCATAGCAAACACCCTCTTCCAACAACACAGGAGAAGACTCTACACATGGACATCACAAGAGAAGACTCTACACATGGACATCACCAGATGGTCAACACTGAAATCAGATTGATTCTATTCTTTGCAGCCAAAGATGGAGAAGCTCTATACAGTCAGCAAAAACAAGACAGGGAGCTGACTGTGGCTCAAATCATGAACTCCTTAATTGAAGAAAGTAGGGAAAACCACTAGGCCATTCAGGTATGACCTAAATCAAATCCCTTATGATTGTACAGTGGAAGTGAGATATAGATTTAAGGGACTAGATCTGATAGATAGAGTGCCTGATGAACTATGGACAGAGGTTCGTGACATTGTACAGGAGACAGGGATCAAGACCATCCCCATGGAAAAGAAATGCAAAAAAGCAAAATTGCTGTCTGAGGAGGCCTTACAAATAGCTGTGAAAAGAAGAGAAGTGAAAAGCAAAGGAGAAAAGGAAAGATATACCCATCTGAACATAGCATTCCAAACAATAGCAAGGAGAGGTAAGAAAGCCTTCCTCAGAGATCAGTGCAAAGAAATAGAGGAAAACATTAGAATGGGAAAGACTAGAGATCTCTTCAAGAAAACTAGAGATACCAAGGGAACATTTCATGCAAAGATGGGCTAGGTAAAGGACAGAAATGGTATGGACCTAACAGAAGCAGAAGATATTAAGAAGAGGTGGCAAGAATACACAGAACTGTACAAAAAAGATCTTCACGACCCAGATAATCATGATGGTGTGATCACTCACCTAGAGCCACATCGTGGAATGCAAAGTCAAGTAGGTCTTAGGAAACATTACTACGAACAAAGCTAGTTGAGGTGATGGAATTCCAGTTGAGCTATTTCAAATCCTGAAAGATGATGTTGTGAAAGTGCTGTACTCAATATGTCAGCAAATTTGGAAAACTCAGCAGTGGCCACAGGACTGGAAAAGGTCAGTTTTCATTCCAATCCCAAAGGAAGGCAATGCCAAAGAATGCTCAAACTACCACACAATTGCACTCATCTCACACACTAGTAACTGCTAACTGCTAAGTCGCTTCAGTCATGTCTGACTCTGTGCGACCCCAGAGACAGTGGCCAACCAGGCTTCCCCGTCCCTGGGATTCTCCAGGCAAGAACACTGGAGTGGGTTGCCATTTCCTTCTCCAGTGCATGAAAGTGAAAAGTGAAAGGCAAGTCGCTCAGTCGTGTCCGACTCTTTGCGACCCCATGGATTGCAGCCTACCAGGCTCCTCCGCCCATGGGATTTTCCAGGCAAGAGTACTGGAGTGGGGTGCCATTGCCTTTTAAAGTAATGCTCAAAATTCTCCAAGCCAGGCTTCAGCAATACATGAACTGTGAACTTGCAGATGTTCAAGCTGGCTTTAGAAAAGGCAGAGGAACCAGAGATCAAATTTCCAACATCCGCTGGATCATCGAAAAAGCAAATGAGTTCCAGAAACACATCTATTTCTGCTTTATTTACTATGCCAAAGCCTTTGACTGTGTGGATCACAATAAACTGTGGAAAATTCTGAAAGAGATGGGAATACCATACCACCTGATCTGCCTCTTGAGAAACCTATATGCAGGTCAGGAAGCAACAATTAGAACTGGACTTGGAACTACAGACTGGCTCCAAATAGGAAAAGGAGTACATCAAAGCTGTATATTGTCACCCTGCTTATTTAACTTCTATGCAGAGTACATAATGAGAAACACTGGGCTGGAAGAAGACACTGTGGAATCAAGCTTGCTAGGAAACATATCAATAACCTCAACCTATGCAGATGATACCACCCTTATGGCAGAAAGTGATGATGAACTAAAGAGCTTCTTGATGAAAGTGAAAGAGGAGAGTGAAAAAGTTGGCTTAAAGCTCAACATTCAGAAAACAAAGATCATGGCATCCGGTCCCATCACTTCATGGGAAATAGATGGGGAAACAGTGGAAACAGTGGCTGACTTTATTTTTCTGGGCTCCAAAATCACTGCAGATGGTGACTGCAGCCGTGAAATTAAAAGATGCTTACTCCTTGGAGGGAAAGTTATGATCAACCTTGACAGCATATTCAAAAGCAGAGACATTACTTTGCTAACAAAGATCCGTCTAGTGAAGGCTATGGTTTTTCCAGTAGTCATGTAATGATAATTTGACTATAAAGAAAGCTGAGTGCTGAGGAATTGATGCTTTGAACAGTGATGTTGGGGAAGACTCTTGAGAGTCCCTGGGACTGCAAGGAGATCCACCAGTCCATCCTCAAGGAGATCAGTCCTGGGTGTTCATTGGAAGGACTGATGTTGAAGCTGAAACTCCAATACTTTGGCCACCTAGGTGAAGTGCTGACTCATTTGAAAAGATCCTGATGCTGGGAAAAGTTGAGGGCAGGAGGAGAAGTGAACAACAGAGGATGAGATGGTTGGATGGCATCACCGACTCAATGGACATGAGTTTCAGTGAACTCCAGAAGTTGGTGATGGACATGGAAGCCTGGCGTGCTGTGGTTCATGGGGTCCCAAAGAGTTGGACACGACTGAGCAACTGAACTGAACTGAACTGAATTGAGTTGATCAGGAGATATAGGCAGTTATTCTTATGTTTTCATTATTGGCCTTGCTGTCCATCTTCAGGTTAATAATGTTTATCACTATGGTGAGGATCTGGCTTGAACTTCCAGATGTTCAAGCTAGTTTTAGAAAAGGCAGAAGAACGAGACATCAAATTGCCAACATCCGCTGGATCATCGAAAAAGAAAGAGAGTTCCAGAAAAACATCTATATCTGCTTTATTGACTCTGCCAAAGCCTTTGACTGTGTGGATCACAATAAACTGTGGAAAATTCTGAAAGAGATGGGAATACCAGACCACCTGACCTGCCTCTTGAGAAATCTGTATGCAGGTCAGGAAGCAACAGTTAGAACTCAACATGGAACAACAGACTGGTTCCAAATAGGAAAAGGAGTACGTCAAGGCTGTATAACTTATTTAACTTATTTAACTTCTTATTAACAGCTTATTAACAGCTTATTTAACTTCTGTGCAGAATACATTATGTGAAACGCTGGACTGGAAGAAGCACAAGCTGGAATCAAGATTGCTGGGAGACATATCAATAATCTCAGATATGCAGATGACATCACCCTTATGGAAGAAAGTGTTGAGGAACTAAAAAGCCTCTTGATGAAAGTGAAAGATGAGTGAAAAAGTTGGCTTAAAGTTCAACATTCCGAAAACAAAGATCATGGCATCTGGTCCTATCACTTCATGGGAAATAGATGGAGAAACAGTGTAAACAGTGTCAGACTTTATTTTTGAGGGCTCCAAAATCACTGCAGATGGTGAGTGCAGCCATGAAATTAAAACACGCTTACTCCTTGGTCATGTATGGATGTGAGAGTTGGACTGTGAAGAAAGCTGAGCGCCGAAGAATTGATGCTTTTGAACGGTGGTGTTGGAGAAGACTCTTGAGAGTGACTTGGACTGCAAGGAGATCCATCCAGTCCATTCTAAAGGAGATCAGTCCTGAGTGTTCATTGGAAGGAATGATGCTAAAGCTGAAACTCCACTACTTTGGCCACCTCATGCGAAGAGTTCACTCATTGGAAAAGACTCTGATGCTGGGAGGGATTGGGGGCAGGAGGAGAAAGGGACGACAGAGGATGAGATGGCTAGATGGCATCAGCGACTTGATGGACGTGAGTCTGAGTGAACTCCGGAAGTTGGTGATGGACAGGGAGGCTGGCGTGCTGTGATTCATGGCATTGCAACGACTGAGCAACTGAACTAAACTGAACTGAACTGAGTAATTGGCTTTTACTTTTCTTACTTATATTTTCTGATTTTTCTCAAGCATTGCTTTTGTAGTAAGAAGTTAACAGAAGTTTCTCTAAATCAGAAGGGAAATGGCAACTCCAAAGGCACCATAAGCAAGATGTTATTGTAGTAGTCCCCAACCTTTTTGGCACCAGAGACCAGTTTTGTGGAAGACAGTGTTTGCATGGACTGGAGTTGGGAAGATGGTTGTGGGACGATTCAAGCACACTGCATTTATTGTACACCTTATTTCCATTTTTATTACATCACTCCACCTCAGATCATCAGGCATTAGGTCTCAGAGGTTGGGGACCCTGCTTTAAAGGGACTGAACTCCATGAGGGAATTGACAGGTGATCCACCCCAGCCACAGGCCTGATGATAGACCTGTCTTTGCAAAAGTCCCTCACTGTGTTCATGTTCAGCTTGTGGCCAGTCTTGGTTCTCAAATTATTCCTGCTGACCTCTTATGTAGCCAGTTGCCTGCCATCTGTGTGAGTCTTGACTGGAGTGAAGATGGAGGGGCCTTAGGTGGTAAACTCGGATGTGGGTATGCTGACTCACTTGGCTAAGACCAATCCCAGGTCAGCTGGTTCCCAGGTCTGGGACCCTCCTGTGGGTTTGCTGACCTCCCAGGCCCATTTCTTTTACTGTCAGCATCTTCAGGCCCCCTGAAAATAACCATGTCATCTTCACCTTCTTCTGCTTCCTGCTGGAGCCTTATCTGGTTCTCTGGTGAGAGAGTTGTATCAATACGATCACATTGTTTTAGTTCTAATTCTGTTCCTCCACTCTCCTGACTTCTTCTCCTGTCCAGTCCCACCCACTCTCAAGCCCTTTAGGGATAACAGTTGAAGCAAAAGTGAGTTACTTCTGAGTGGAAAATGTGGCCTGGGACCTATCCATTGCGGGATTTATTTTCTCTCTTCAAAGAACTGTCTCAACCTGGACATCTTTGGTTTTCAACTGTTGCAAATAGCACCAAGGGACTTACTTTTCTGTGCAGACTCCCAGAGGTTGCTGGCACTTACCAGCCAAATTAAACTTGCTTTGAAAGATGTTTGTACTTGTGTGCTTCTGAAGTAAAGAGTTTTTAAGAGTAAGAACACAGTTTAAAAATACTATTAATATTTAGGCTCCTCTAGTTAGAATTGGTTTGCTTTCAGGAAAAGACCTGAGAAGTCCGTGGGAAAAAAAATGCCCCTGTATTTTGTGTTGTTTTGATGAAAAAGTGCTGGAAGATTTTTGAATATTTAGAAGCAAGAGTTTGAGTTCTAATTATGAAACTCTGGGTGTTATAGACACAGTATATCAGGAATTTTCCTTTGATATTTATTCTAGTTTTATGGACATTAATCACTACAAGTTTTGTTTCTAAGACTTGATATTTGAACCATCTGTGCCTTAATATCTTTTTTTTTTTTCTACAGTTCTTCTGTGTATTCTTGCCACCTCTTCTTGATATCTTCTGCTTCTGTTAGGTCCTTTATCGAGCCCATCTTTGCATGAAATGTTCCCTTGGTATCTCTAATTTTCTTGAGGAGATCTCTAGTCTTTCCCATTCTGTTGTTTTCCTCTATTTCTTTGCATTGATCGCTGAGGAAAGCATTCTTATCTCTTCTTGATATTCTTTGGAACTCTGCATTCAGATGTTTATATCTTTCCTTTTCTCCTTTGCTTTTCGCTTCTCTTCTTTTCACAGCTATTTGTAAGGCCTCCCCAGACAGCCATTTCGCTTTTTTTCATTTCTTTTCCATGGGGATGGTTTTGATCCCTGTCTCCTGTACAATGTCACGAACCTCATTCCATAGTTCATTAGGCACTCTATCCGATCTAGGCCCTTAAATCTATTTCTCACTTCCACTGTATAATCATAAGGGATTTGATTTAGGTCATACCTGAATGGTCTAGTGGTTTTCCCTACTTTCTTCAATTTAAGTCTGAATTTGGTAATAAGGCATTCATGATCTGAGCCACAGTCAGCTCCTGGTCTTGTTTTTGTTGACTGTATAGTGCTTCTCCATCTTTGGCTGCAAAGAATAGAATCAATCTGATTTCGGTGTTGACCATCTGGTGATGTCCATGTGTAGAGTCTTCTCTTGTGTTTTGGGAAGAGGGTGTTTGCTATGACCAGTGCATTTTCTTGGCAAAATTCTATTAGTCTTTGCCCTGCTTCATTCCGTATTCCAAGGCCAAATTTGCCTGTTACTCCAGGTGACCCAGATAATCACGATGGTGTGATCACTGACCTAGAGCCAGACAGCCTGGAATGTGAAGTCAAGTGGGCCTTAGAAAGCATCAGTACGAACAAAGCTAGTGAAGGTGATGGAATTCCAGTTGAGCTATTTCAAATCCTGAAAGATGATGCTGTGAAAGTGCTGCACTCAATATGCCAGCAAATTTGGAAAACTCAGCAGTGGCCACAGGACTGGAAAAGGTCAGTTTTCATTCCAATCCCAAAGAAAGGCAATGCCAAAGAATGCTCAAACTACCGCACAATTGCACTCATCTCACATGCTAGTAAAGTAATGCTCAAAATTCTCCAAGCTAGGCTTCAGCAATATGTGAACTGTGAACTTCCAGATGTTCAAGCTGGTTTTAGAAAGGCAGAGGAACCAGAAATCAAATTGCCAACATCCACTGGATCATGGAAAAAGCAAGAGAGTTCCAGAAAAACATCTATTTCTGCTTTATTGACTATGCCAAAGCCTTTGACTGTGTGGATCACAATAAACTGGGAAAATTCTGAAAGAGATGGGAATAGTGGACCACCTGACCTTCCTCCTGAGAAGTCTGTATACAGGTCAGGAAGCAACAGTTAGAACTGGACATGGAACAACAGACTGGTTCCAAATAGGAAAAGGAGTATGTCAAGGCTGTATATTGTCACCCTGCTTATTTAACTTCTATGCAGAGTACATCTTGAGAAACGCTGGGCTGGAAGAAACACAAGCTGGAGTCAAGATTGCCGGGAGAAATATCAATAACCTCAGATATGCAGATGACACCACCCTTATGGCAGAAAGTGAAGAGGAACTCAAAAGCCTCTTGATGAAAGTGAAAGTGGAGAGTGAAAATGTTGGCTTAAAGCTCAACATTCAGAAAACTAAGATCATGGCATCCGGTCCTATCACTTCATGGGAAATAGATGGAGAAACAGTGTAAACAGTGTCAGACTTTATTTTTGGGGGCTCCAAAATCACTGCAGATGGTGAGTGCAGCCATGAAATTAAAACACGCTTACTCCTTGGAAGGAAAGTTGTGTCCAGCCTAGTTCGCATATTGAAAAGCAGAGACATTACTTTTCCAACAAAGGTTCGTCTAGTCAAGGCTATGGTTTTTCCAGTGGTCATGTATGGATGTGAGAGTTGGACTGTGAAGAAGGCTGAGTGCCGAAGAATTGATGCTTTTGAACTGTGGTGTTGGAGGAGACTGTTGAGTCCCTTGGACTGCAAGGAGATCCAACCAGTCCATTCTGAAGGAGATCAGCCCTGGGATTTCTTTGGAAGGACTGATGCTAAAGCTGAAACTCCAGTACTTTGGCCACCTCATGCGAAGAGTTGACTCATTGGAAAAGACTCTGATGCTGGGAGGGATTGGGGCCAGGAGGAGAAGGGGACGACAGAGGATGAGATGGCTGGATGGCATCACTGACACGATGGACGTGAGTCTGGGTGAACTCTGGGAGTTGGTGAGGGACAGGGAGGCCTGGCGTGCTGCAGTTCATGGGGTCGCAAAGAGTCAGACACAACTGAGCGACTGAACTGAACTGATGCCTTAAGAGTTACCTCAGCAACCTGAGGCAGGATTTTTTTTTTTTTTCAAATATCTGGTTTCTTCAGTTCATATATTCATTAACTCCTTTTATTGATAAGGGTAAAAAGAAGGAAAATAGTTTCTGGAAATATTTTTATTGATTTTCATTCTTGGTGAAATGATGTCATGTTTAATATATTCATGTTTATTTGTTCATGTATACGTGTTTATTATGCAACATACTTGTATATGTAGAAATGACTATGCGTGGGGAATGGGAAGATTCAGCAAATCCCAGCGTGATCCAGTATGGAGCTATATAGATGGGCAACCAGGAGGGCCAATTTCGCACTCTAATTGACCAGTCTCGCTAACAATGATTTTGTATAGTACAAGTCTCTTATCTCATTTTAGGCCAGTGTTCTTATCTGTTAGATGAGATTGTTTGCTATTTTACTCAGAAGAATAGAGTGGGGGATACAGGAGAATGTGAATCATATACATTCTGAGACCACACAGAAAAAAATATGAAATATAAATTTAAAGCCACTTCACTGGAAGGACTGATGCTGAAGCTGAAGCTTCATTACTTTGGCCACTGGATATGAAGAGCCGATTCACTGGAAAAGACACTGATGCCGGGAAAGATTGAAGGCAAAAGGAGAAGGGGATGGCAGAGGATGAGATGGTTAGATAGCATCACCAGCTCAATGCACATGCATTTGAGTAAACTCCAGGAGATAGTGAAGGACAGGGAAGCCTTGTGTGTTGCAGTTCATGGAGTCACAGAGTCGGACACGACTTTGTGACTGAACAAAAACAATGTCCCTTTTAAAGAAAAATTTCAATATTATGCTTCATGTATTTTACCAGTTATATACAGAGTAACTTTATACATTTTGAATTTAATTATATACTTTGAATTTTTATTTACTATATATATGTTGCATATCTATGTATGTATATATTTATATAATGCATATTATATATGAAATATCACACGTATAGGCCATAGGTCAAAGAGATGTAATGGTAATGAAGAGTTTTGGATACATTTTGTTTTCTAGTGGAAGGCTTGTTTTTTTTTTCCATATGCTGACAGTTTAAACCCAGCTAGATTAATTGTGGATCATTCAACTTTAAACTTAATTAATTTGTTGCTTCTCTAGGCAAAGCAGTTCATGCTTATGGAATAGAAAATGACACTTCCTTTACTCTTAAGAGGGTGGCAGACAGAGTGTCAGTTTGTTAGACAAAATTAAGAAAGGAGATGATAGAATTGAACATACACATCTTGTTGCTGGAGAATGTGTGAACAGGAGGAGCTCAGGAGAGTAAGAATTATATGACTGACAAGGTTCCTAACAGAATAAAGAAAGGAAACAATCCAGAATTTGCAGCATTTTGCAACATTTTGACCAATGCACCTGATAAGATTTTGGAAAATTATCTACTTCCTCCCATGTTCTCATTTCACATGTAGATTTTATTTACTTAATTTTGAAATAATTGCAAATCATGGAGAATTGCAAGACTAGTACAAATAACTCTTATATATCTGTCACCCCAGTTCATTAACTGTTAATATTTTGCCAGTTTCACTTCATTCTTCATTATGTCTATCTACCTATCTATTTATCTATCTATCTATCTAGTCTGCCTGTCTATCTTCCTCCCTATCCATGCAGTTTGTTTCCCTGGACCATTGGAGAATATGCACTCTCTTACCTTTATGTACTTCAGTGTGCATTCCCTAAGGACAGTGACATTTTCTAAGACACTCAGTATAATTGGCAAGATTGAGAAGTTTAACTAATGAAATACTATTGTCTAATTGTGTTTAAATTTGTCCTGATGCCTAGAATTTTCCCTCCAGATACAGTCACCTATTGCATGACTCCAAAACGGTCACTTTATTTTCAGTAGCTTCCATGACCATGGCATTCCGAAGAGTCAAAGTCAGGACTCATTGTTTTGTAGAATATCCCTCCATCTGGGTTTGTCAGAAATTTCTTCATGGTTAGAATTGGGTCATGTGTCTTTAACGAGCATATCCCAGAAGTGGTGTCATATCCTTCTCACTTGGACACGGCAGGAGGCATAGGATGCCCATTGTCCCATTTCTGGTCTGTTAACTTTGACCACAAAATCACTGCAGATGGTGATTGCAGCCAGAAATTAAAAGACACTTGCTCCTTGAAAGAAAAGTTATGACCAACCTAGCTGCTAAGTTGCTTCAGTTGTGTCTGACTCTGTGCGACCCCATAGATGGCAGCCCACCAGGCCCCCCCATCCCTGGACAGCATATTAAAAAGTAGAGACATTACTTTGCTAACAAAGGTCCATCTAGTCAAAGCTGTGGTTTTTCCAGTAGTCATATATGGATGTGGGAGTTGGACTATAAAGAAAGCTGAGCACCGAAGAATTGATGCTTTTGAACTGTGGTGTTGGAGAAGACTCTTGAGAATCCCTTGGAATGCAAGGAGATCCAACCGGTCCATCCTAAAGGAAATCAGTCCTGAATATTCATAGGAAGGACTGATGCTAAAGCTGAAACTCCAATACTTTGGCTACCTGATGTGAAGAGCTGACTCATTTGAACAGACCCTGATGCTGGGAAAGATTGAGGATGGGAGGAGAACGGGATAACAGAGGATGAGATGGTTGGATGGCATCACCGACTCAATGGAGATGAGTTTGAGTAAACTCTGGGAGTTGGTGATGGACAGGGAGGCCTGGCATGCTGCTGCTGCTGCTGCTAAGTCACTTCAGTTGTGTCCTACTCTGTGCAACCCCATAGACGGCAGCCCACCAGGCTTCCCCGTCGCTGGGATTCTCCAGGCAAGAACACTGGAGTGGGTTGCCATTTCCTTCTCCAATGCATGAAAGTGAAAAGTGAAAGTAAAGTTGCTCCGTCGTGTCCGACTCCTAGCGACCCCATGGACTGCAGCCCACCAGGCTCCTCCATCCATGGGATTTTCCAGGCAAGAGTACTGGAGTAGGGTGCCATTGCCTTGCAGCAGTCCATGGCAAAAGAGTTGGACATGACTGAGTGACTGAACTGAACTGAGCTTTGACCACTTGATTTACGTAGTATTCTTCAGATTTTCCTGCTGTATTGTTACTATTAGCCAGTAGAAAATGATGTTATTTCTGGTGTATTGTCAATATTGATCATTAATAATAGAGCTCTATTACTCCTGAAAGTGTTTGCAACAGAATATTTGATATGATTTGATACCTAATATCATCTTTTAAAAAATAATAGGAATGGGTTCTTCTTTACTAGATGGAAACTAGTTTTCATTCCATCTTCCTAGAGAATATTATATTGCATTTGAATATCTCTTATTGATCACCTATCATGATTTCCTAAAAAATATGAATATTAATCAAGCTATTTATTTACAATTTCTTACGACTAAGTCTTAGTGTTTCCCTCTAGACTGGGTTATCTGTACAATTATTGTTAATATAAAATTGATCAAAACTATGTGAATTATAATTTTTTACAAGTAACTGTTACATATAAAGGTTTCCCAGGTGGCATTAGTGGTAAGGAACCTGCCTGCCAATGTAGGAGGCACGAGTTCAATCCCTGGTTGGGAAGATCCACTGTAGGAGGGCGTGGCAACCCACTCCAGTATTCTTGCCTGGAGAATCTCATGGACAGAGGAGCCTGGTAGGCTACAGTCCATAGGGTCACATGGAGTCGGACACAACTGAAGTACTTAGCATGTTACATATAAATAGTAAAGCTAACAATGTATCACTTAATAAAATAGATGGAGGTGGTGATGGTGCCTTGATTAAACTAGGGATTGGGGGCTCCTATCTTGACTTTTTGTTTGTCATTCTTGAGGTTTCTACAGGGGGAGAGGGGCAATAGGAAGGAGATTTGGCAGGAAGCCTCAACTAGAGGAAGATTAGTTCTGGGAAAACTACACATAGAAGTCAAGGATCTGGAAATTGATTCCCCAGATGAATACCTCTTTGCTAATTAACCAAATCCAAAGATTTCTTTGGAATTCAAAAATTCCATGAAGTCGTCTACTATCTGAAAGGGAACTAATATGCCTGAAGTGTTTCAGAATCATAAACTTGTTCTTGGATTTTATGAACTGTGTCTGGATGCACTATGATATATAGATTAGTTTATGGATCTCCTTAAAATGCCTTAAAACATAACATTTATTGAATGCCACTGTGTGCCAGGTGCCGTGGTAGGCAATCTTATGCTTGACGTATGATGGCTGAGCGACTGAACTGAACTGAACTGAACTGATGATGTCTGGAAGTTACAAAACTGATACATCAGGTTTGGATGTTCAGATTGCAAAAGGGAAGTTTGCAAAAGAATTAGTCATAGGCTTTCTATAAATAATTCACACTCTCTGTTGCGTGTTTAAAGTGCCTAATTTATTAAAAAATCAGTTTACAGACTGTTCCTTACGAATATTTGGCCATTTATATTAAATGCACCTCTATGCCTGAGCAAGTGTTTACAAAAGCTGAAACACGTCTATTTATGATTATAATTTTTAAAGGAAGCAATTATTGATGTCCTTTGGAGGCATATTAGGATAAATTGATGAGACCTGAAAAAATGCATGAGCCTGAATGGGGAAACTGAGATCAAACCTTTCTTATCTGTGTCACATAGCGTGGCAGTAGCATGGATGCGAGGTAATTTACTCTGCAGATGTTTGCATAAGATAACATTGTACAACATTAGATTTAAACCAGTTTGTAAATCAGAAGAGGCTTCTTATTTCATCACTGCAGTATATCCAAGGTTTAGAAATTCTCTGTGAGTAGAAAGCAAACTCACTGGTTTATCCAGCATCTCGTGTAGGGCAAACTGAAGAGCAGTGGCTAGAAACAGTGTTTTTCATGAAACTCAGCTGATTTTCAGTCATTTATCTTAGGAATGGAGACTTGTTAAAAAATTATAAAGCACTTCAGGTCCTTGTTTCTGGGCAGTGATTTGATAAGAGATGATGTTTCCTACTTGCCCTGTCTTCAGCCCCCACCACTGCCACTGGTAACCAGAGCTACACCTGGGATGTGAACTGCTGAGAAAACATGTTTGCTTCACTACTCAGGAAGGGGACACCGGTGCAGGTAATGCTGCATGAAAACTTATGTGGGCAATGATTCTCATTTTTTTTGAAAAGAAAAAGCAACAGTGCTTTAATGGCAGAGGGAAGAATTCTCCTGTTCTAGCACACACACACCTTACAGAGGACTGATCTCAACATGCCCACGACAGCACAGCTTCCAGAGGCTGCATCAGTCCCTGCCATCCTCTTGCTTGGTACCCAGTTCGTCAGTGAGTTTGTTCTGTCCATACAAGAGGTGGCTTACCCAGGTTCTGTTGTCTGCAGCTGTTTTCAAGGACCACATAGATACTTTTGAATGACAGAGTTGGGTGATGCTGGGCTTATAGGAAGAGGTTGTATTTGTGCCTGAGTCACAAGTTATCTAATGTCCACAGTAGAAGCACAAACGGAAAACTGAAATGTTATCCTTATGCTTGAAATGCCAAATATTTGGTTGCATAAAACTTTTTTATGTCACCATTATAGGAGTGAACTGACTTGGCTGTTAATGAAATGAAATGTAAGACTGGGGAAAATCATATAAACTTTAAAACTTCTATTTTTAATGGCACTGTGTTTTTAATACAGAGCAATTTTTTACCTCTTTATGATTTTTAATGAGTTTTCCAATTTTTATTTCTTACAGTTCTTCAGTTCTTATAACTTCTTTCTTATAGTTCACATATTGGGCCATTTTGCCTCTGGCAAAATTTGCATGTTTAGATTATGAACTCTTTGTAGACTTATTAGGAAGAATATTTGTACTCCAGGAGAAAAATCGCTTCTTCATAGTTGGACATGCCAGTTGATATGAGAATAGCAGTACTCTTGCCTGGGAAATCCCATGGACGGAGGAGCCTGGTAGGCTGCAGTCCATGGGGTCGAGAAGAGTCAGACATGACTGAGCGACTTCACTTTCACTTTTCACTTTCATGCATTGGAGAAGGTAATAGCAACACACTCCAGTGTTCTTGCCTAGAGAATCCCAGGGACAGGAGCCTGGTGGGCTGCCGTCTTTGGGGTCACACAGAGTCAGACACAACTGAAGCGACTCAGCAGCAGCAGTGGCAGAAACCTGTACAAATATAAATTGATTTCGTTGTTTATCTGCCCATGATATTGACTGAGTGATTTTCAATTTTCTGTTTGTGGATATTTTGAAAAACTCTTACAGTTTTGATAAAGGTTAGGACTTTTGGTTTGGTTGTTGGGTCCTTGATTCTTAGAAAAAAGTAAGTTTGATTTTGGTTTGAATTTTTGCTTGATTAACTCATTCTGAGTCCTTTTCCCTTGGTGGCTGCAGGCGACGTGGATCAGTAGGTTACACAGAAACAGCTTTCAAGACAAGATTCCTAAAAGGGCAAGTTTGAGGTGCTTCACACTTTGACCCTGTAGTAAGAGGGAGAAAAACTTAATTACAAGCCACTTCCGTTCAAACCCCATTTAACAAATTTTCACTTTGCTTAATGTGTCTCTGCCTACTGAGAGATTTAAAGAGCACATTGTCCCTGAGAAGCTGGTTCATGCACACATGTGGAAATTCATTTTATTTGTAAATCTATTATTGATCACACAGTGAACATACGTTGAACTCCATGTTTTAAATATTAAAACATTAAAAGTATAAATATTAAATGTTTAAAAATCTTTCATCTTCCATGACTTGCCCTCCAAGTCAAATTGATCATCTTTACCTTTGACTTGGAAAAGTACAATAAGGGCTTCCCTTGTGGCTCAGCTGCCAAAGAATCTACTCGCAATGTGGGAGACCTGGGTTTGACTCCTAGGTTGGGAAGATCCCCTGAAGAAGGAAAAGGCTACCCACTCCAGTATTCTGACCTGGAGAATTCCATGGACTATTTACAGTCCATAGGGTTGCAAAGCGTCAGATACAACTGAGCGACTCACTTTACTTTTTTTTTAAACTAATTCATATGAGGACCATTCTTTAAGCCTTCAAATTCACATCGAAATTAGAAATCAGGGTCTTCTCTTTCCTTGGGCAGGGCCCTTCTGCTTGTTTGTGTATGGGCACTTCCATGTATGTCTGAGTTGTAGCCTTTTTTAAAGAAACAAACATAAAACCAGAATCTCTCAGTAATGAACAAAAGAAATAGATCCATTAGAAGGGGCTTACTCTACTGTTGTGGACTGTCTGATTGGATGTTCAGTCCAAAAGAAAGATACTTACTGAAGCCACATTCAGTTCCAGGACAGAAGGCTCCGTGGGTCCCCATCACATCCCCCAATTTGAGCCTTCTTATTAATCCCATTTTACTGCTGGGGAAACTGACCCTCAGTGAAGAGAAGTGACTGGGTCAAGGTTACTCAGCTCGAATCAGATCATTATGTCTGCAAAGCTCTCAGGATCGTCTGTATTCCTCTAAAAGAAGACTGTACAGTCAGAAGAGGAGCTCTACGTGAACTTCTGACACCAGAGTGACATGGAGCCAGGTAACTAGGAGTCACTTGACTGTTACATGGCAGATCAGTGTGTTCCTTCAGTTACCATGGGCAAGTCACTTAGTCTCCTGGGGCCTCAGTTTCCTTACTTTTAAAATGAAACAGTTGCACCGGATGCCGTCTAGACTTGGTAATAGTCTTTAAGTGTCCAGGTATGTACTTACATAGGTTAAATGTCCAGTCTGGAGTACTGCTGTTACTTATTGACAGTAGGGATTTTTCCATTTTAAGATAATCCATATAAACTTCATACTGCCCGACTCCATTTTGAATACAAGGAAATTTGTTTTTGAACCTATTCTCTGGAAATTGCCTTCTGAAGTCCACGTTTTTTGACTTCTTTGTTGGACTAGCTCATATTTACTTGATGGTTTGTGCATTTGGTTTTGATTTGAGAGTGAGTAGTTTTACCAGAGGAGAAGGCAATGGCACCCCACTCCAGAACTCTTGCCTGGAAAATCCCATGGACAGGGGAGCCTGGTAGACTGCAGTCCATGGGGTCACGAACAGTTGGACACGACTGAACGACTTCACTTTCACTTTTCACTTTCATGCATTGGAGAAGGAAATGGCAACCCACTCCAGTGTTCTTGCCTGGAGAACCCCAGGGACAGGGGAGCCTGGTGGGCTGCCGTCTCTGGGGTCGCACAGAGTCAGACACGACTGAAGCGACTTAGCAGCAGCAGCAGCAGTTTTACCAGTGAGAGTAAAACTTTAGTCCTGATTTCTTAACTGCCAGAATAAGGAGGAGGAAAACACCTCAAATGGGTATCCATGCATGTGTTCTGATTTAGCAAGAAGGATTTAATGAAATGGGCAGAGTAGATACCAGTTTGACAAATAAATGAGCAGCCAGATCAGATTGTACATAACAGAAAGAGGTAGGGGGAGCCACTAGTTGTATAGCATAGGGAGCTGAACTCAGGGCTCTGTGATGACCTAGATGGGTGGGAAGTTCAGGAGGGAGTGGGTATATGTATACATATAGTTGATTCATGTTGTTGTACAGCAGAAATTAACACAACATTGTAAAGCAATTATTTTCCAATAAAAATAAAATTATATTAATAAAGTAAAAAAACAAAACAAATTGGGGCCAGAGAAGATTGTCAGCATAAACCTGCATCAGATCATACACAGCTGCTTCCAGGTGTGCTGTGTATCTGTTACATAAAACAGGATTCCTTAGTACCAGAACTATTGCCAGGTCTGTTGGGGTGATGATTCAGAGTTGCAGAGAGTTATGTATGAGACTCTTTGGGACTATGTGAAAAGTTATGTCTTCACATTTTGAGACAAGAGAATGAAATGTCAAAAGAGAGAGAAAATGTGTTACTGTCCTTTTACAAAGGAAGAAACTAAGGCTTGGGAATCTGCCCTTGGTTACCCGGAATCAACTCTTAAACGTACATCTATCCACTTCACTACAACTCTATTTTAAACACTTTTCAGTGAATAGTAGTAGTGTGGTGTGGTGAGCCAAGCTGCTGCAGATGAATGGAGAAAATAACAGATAACTATTTCAGTAAGCTGGAGGGACAAATTCTTGGCAATCCACATGACAGAAAAGCCAGGAATAGATCAGAGAATCAAATTGTTGGTTATAGAGCAATGGACCCATTAAAAGACATGTCAAAATGAAAAGTTTATAATAGAAAACTAAAATAGCAAATTGGATCAGTTAGGGTAAAGCTAGATTGTTGATGCCTCAGTGTTACTGGACTTCTTGCTCTCATGTTCCTGGTCAAGTGGGTGACCACCTACCCAGTCAGTGATTTGGGTATGCAGGTTCTTTCTGTGCGTTGCACAGTCTATGACACCTCTGCATTTCATAGGCAGGAAGAAGAGTGAAGACAGGGCAATGCTCAGGATTCCTGGCCCTAAAGTGACACATGTCACTTCCACTCAAGAATTAGTCCCCTGGCTTCCTCCCCTAGGTGCCAGGGGCTTGGGAAGTGAAGTCTGGCTGTGAAACCACTTCCCCCAGGAACAACTCCATGCCCTGGAAGAGGGAGTGAGAGTCTCTCGGAGATCATCAGCCACTTGGCTAAAAGTAATTAGCCTCCAATTAAAATAAATAAATTAAAAAAAATTTTTTGCTGGGAAAAAAAATGGGCCTTCTAGACCTCACGTTAATGAGTTTCACTTACTTATCATAGCAGACGATCAAATGGGAGGATGTCTTTGGGAAAGGAGCAGAGTGGTGTTTAACTTATAATGCAGAGTTTCCAGTTATCATAGTTTAAAATATTCCCATCAACATATTATTCACCATGGTTTTAAAATACTCTATTTCTCTAGTTCTATCCTGTTTTGTTGATTTTTCTTAACATTTTACAAACTTAAAAGAACAGGACTTACTGTCTTTTTTTCCTTTCAGTTTTCTATTTTGTTTCATGAGAGATTATGAAACAGTTTCTGAGTTGTGACTCTCTAAACAGAGGCTTCCCAAGAGCCGTTTAAATGGAATTTTCTAAACAATTTCTACAGCTATTCTGATGTGTCAAAATGCATTTCTCTTAACATGGAACTCCTGTGTTAGAGGACCTGGCAGGATGAATAGGTATTTTCTCTGGAGAGTGGTTTGAAATGAAAACAATATCTGAGTTTACTGAGGAAATCTAGCTAAGAGTCTTCCTAGTGAAGGTTGTCAATTACTCTGATTGTTACCAATTTCCAGTTTTGGTTTCTGTACTTTCAGTAATTTTGCTGAGTATCTGTCTATGTCAAACTTAGACAGTGGGGCAATTTTTTTTTTTTTTTTTGCTATTTATTTGGAGACTAAAGAGTCAAAGCGTCTTCCTTCCCTCCCAGGGCTCCCCCTCTGCCTTCTGAATGGAATGTGGATTTCCTTAGCTGTGAAAATAGGATATAAATGGTGGAGTCCATTAAGCTGTGTTCTGAGTAGAATCTACTGTGGTTACTAATTGAATCAGCACAGTTGGAAATCTGTGTTCTTGTAGACTTGAATAGCTTCAGGCATATTGGTCAAAGATGCAATTAGTTAATCAGTTAATTTTGAAATAACTTTAATCTGTTGTTTTAAATAGCTGCCAGTTAATACCAGTAAGCATACATATTTATTATCAATCCAACCAAATGATGTTTTTTGATGATCACATGGAAAGCACACAGGGAATGCTGGATAAAGGAAGGCCCTGTCAACCTGTGGTTAGCTGGAAGAGGTAAGTAAGAAAACCTGAGAATTGTGCAGTAGCAAGTGAAATAGCTGTTAATTTCACCATTTCTTCTTTGCCTCATTGCTCAGGCTTTATGGCTACCAATAACTAAGGATAGTAACCTCCAGTGAGAAAGAGTGAACTTGGGGAGCGATGACAGCTTAACTGATGGCTGAAAAGAGGAGCTAGTGGCTGAAATACCACCTATAGTTGGTAGGTTCCAAATCACTTGACAGATTTGGGATCTACTTTAGTTTGAGTCTACTGATGGATAATTTCTGGGTCAGATGATTCTTACATTAATAGGAATAATAGCTAAACTCCTGGGAAGTTACCATGCAGTCAGGATTCTTTGTACTTTGGTGAAAATAATGAAATTTCTAACCTTCTTTAATTCTATTTCAAATTCAAGTCTTATTCTTTTTTAATAGGTAATATTTACATGAGATTAGTATCTCGGTAATGTCCACTGTGGATTGATCTTGTGGCGTGTCACAGATAAGTTGTTAATAATAAAGTTTGTGAATGATTCACTTAAATTAATAAGTGGACTTGGGCTATTCCTGTAACTCTTACTTTCCTTCAAATATACTTTTCATGAGTGAGAGAGAAAGGGAATGGAGTGCTAATAAGAAGTTACATAGAACATACAGGAACATATGTGTGCATATAAACTCACTCATGTACTGAAATCTTCCTTGGTGACTCAGTGGTAAAGAATCTACCTGCTAATACAGGAGACTTGGGTTCAGTCCCTGGGTTGGAAAGATCCCCTGGAGAAAGAAATGGCAACCCACTCCAATATTCTTTCCTGGGAAAATCCCATAGACAGAGGAGCCTGGCAGGCTATGGTCCATGGGGTCACAAGAGTTGGACATGATTTAGTGACTAAACAACAGCACATGTATTGAGATTCTCTGCTAAACAGATCCCTTGTCTAACGTGGTTAGTTAGTTCTCTCCTACTTTGCTTATTTTAGGATGTCAAGGAAATTGGGGTGAGCTATGAGAGTGTGCTTCAGTTATTGACATGGAGGTAGACTTCAGATGTGTTTCAGTTTATCAAAATTGGGGTTGGCTGTGAAAATGTGTTTCACATTTTTCATATGAATTAATGGCCAGCCCTTAAAAAGACCTCTATTTTTATGTCAATACTCTCTTGGACCCCTTGGGAGGTCTTTGCATGCAGTGCTGATTGATCATAGTGCCAGAGAGATTTAAAAATATTTAAATGGGAATTTCAGTTTTTTAACCTGTAGAAGGATACCTTCGGAGAAGGCAATGGCATCCCACTCCAATACTCTTGCCTGGACAACCCCATGGACGGAGGAGCCTCGTAGGCTGCAGTCCATGGGGTCGCTAAGAGTCAGACATGACTGAGCAACTTCACTTTCACTTTTCACTTTCATGCATTGGAGAAGGAAATGGCAACCCACTCCAGTGTTCTTGCCTGGAGAATCCCAGGGACGGGGGAGCCTGGTGGGCTTCCGTCTCTGGGGTCGCACAGAGTCAGACACGACTGAAGTGACTTAGCAGCAGCAGCAGCAGCAGGATACCTTAAGGACTAGGTTAGTTAACTGTTACCAAAATGAAGAAGGAGAAATGGTCAAGAAATACTATCTGCACAAGTATATCTTTTCTTTATTAAATGAGAACAAAATGATATGTACCTTTTTTAATGTGAAAGCTGGATAGTTATACTTTCATGCTTATGAAGCTTCCAAAATTGACTGGAGCGGGTTTTGAAGACACAGGAAAGTCAAACACCAGTTAGTCAGGAAAAAAGTAAACTAGCAACCGTTTGTGATACCAGTTGGCTGCTTTTCTGGGCTCGCCATTTATCAGGCATCTTTGGGAAATGAAGTACTCCAAGTAACTTAAGTTATTAGGTTACCATTGTAAGTCAAATTGAGAGACAAAAATGGTTTATTTGGGGTGAAAATTTCTGTAAAATGTTGAAAGTTCTCAATCAAGAGGACAGTGAACACAGTTCAACTTTTTTATAAATATTAATAACTTCATTTCTTCTACTCTAGATTGTGAGCTATATCATTACTGAGTTTCATTAAAGGAAAGAAACACTATTATTTTAAAGGAACACATCAATTCCAAGACTGATTTCAATTTCAGAAACATTAGAAAATGAAAACATAGAGGAAAATGATAGTAATTTTTAAAGACCAAACTAGATAGGGTTATTGAAATTGTTCTTTATTCTAAAAGACCCCAGATTTTATTGTTTGAGCAATTTTGTTTGCTTTTTGTAGGTTTTCTTGTGCCCAGTAAAACCACCCACTGGGGACAGCACGTCTACCTATCGCCTTTGCCCACCCCTTAAAACTTGCAATTTCTAATACACTTGGGAGTGGTGAACCAGTTTGTTACACAGTTAAGACATCTGTAAGATTAGGTGTTTTCCAGGAAACTGCACTAATTTGAGTGTATTGACTTTGACGGTTCTCTTTTTGCTGTGCTCCAATTTGTGGCTTGTCATGAATCTTGTTGTACTTGCCAGATTTATGATTGCTATTAAACTATGATCTGTCACTTTAACAAAATGTCCCTCTCCTAGATGATCAGGAAAGAGTGCCTAGGTGTTAGGATGATAGTTTTTTTTTTAAAAAAAAAAACCAAAATATAAAAATTCTGCACCCGCTCCGCTGCCCTGCCACAGCTTAGCCCTTCCCTTCAAAAGTATAAGTAATACTGAAACATCGAGGTGGGGGAAAAGTAAGGAAAGAAAGTTAGGAGAAGGAAAAAAGTCTGGAGAAGATGACAAGAAGTTATTTTATCAGTTTATCAGTTATCAGAGTATCAGTTTATTTATTTTATCTTTAAAATCACAAGAGTTGATTCACAACCTTCATGGAGCTAAGTAAATGTAAAGGAACGAGTCATTTCCAAATGATATTAATAAAATAAAATTCAGCTATCACTTTAAGTAATTAACTGTCTTTAAGTTTCAGATGATATATATTTTTTTCAGCCAATATCTGAACTGTTGTAGTAAAGGTAAACAGAACTATACTTGTGCAGAGTTTATCATTTACAGCTTCTATTCCTGGTTGCCAATCAGCTAAGATATCTATGTTTACCGAATAGGAGAGTTCCTATTAGTTAGGTTTAAAGTACACATAACTGTATAGATAAGGCAGGAACTTTCACATGAGTCTCTGAAACTGACAACTCTAGGGAAATTGGAATGTATTTTTATGTGAGTGTTTGAAAAGATGTCAGCTAGTTGCCTGGTAAGCTGGGTTAACAAACACATGAAAAGATGCTCAACATCACTCATTATCAGAGAAATGCAAATCAAAACTACTATGAGGTACCATTTCACACCAATCAGAATGGCTGCGATCCAAAAGTCTACAAATAATAAATGCTGGAGAGGGTGTGGAGAAAAGGGAACCCTCTTACACTGTTGGTGGGAATGCAAACTAGTACAGCCACTATGGAGAACAATGTGGAGATTCCTTAAAAAACTGGAAATAGAACTGCCTTATGATCCAGCAATCCCACTGCTGGGCATACACACTGAGGAAACCAGAAGGGAAAGAGACACGTGTACCCCAGTGTTCATCACAGCACTGTTTATAATAGCCAGGACATGGAAGCAACCTAGATGTCCATCAGCAGATGAATGGATAAGAAAGCTGTGGTACATATACACAATGGAGTATTACTCAGCCATTAAAAAGAATACATTTGAATCAGTTCTAATGAGGTGGATGAAACTGGAGCCTATTATACAGAGTGAAGTAAGCCAGAAAGAAAAACACCAATACAGTATACTAACGCATATATATGGAATTTAGAAAGATGGTAACAATAACCCGGTGTACGAGACAGCAAAAGAGACACTGATGTATAGAACAGTCTTATGGACTCTGTGGGAGAGGGAGAGGGTGGGAAGATTTGGGAGAATGGCATTGAAACATGTAAAATATCATGTAGGAAATGAGTTTCCAGTCCAGGTTCGATGCACGATACTGGATGCTTGGGGCTAGTGCACTGGGACGACCCAGAGGGATGGTATGGGGAGGGAGGAGGGAGGAGGGTTCAGATTGGGGAACACATGTATGCCTGTGGCGGATTCATTTTGATATTTGGCAAAACTAATACAATTATGTAAAGTTTAAAAATAAAATAAAATTAAAAAAAATAAAAAGCCCCAGAGAGAAGTCATGGTTGAGGACTAGCAGTGTTTCAGGAGCTGTACCAGTGGGCAGGACCTCGTGCCTGATCTGGTTAGTATAGCATTTAGTCTCTTAGTCTTTGACACAATCCTGAAAATAGAAGTAAATCTCAATGTTTTCTGTCACGTTTTGCCACCACCAGCTGTTCCTGACTGCATTTTCTTTCGACTAGTAATATAGTTCAGAGAAGGCCATGGCACCCCACTCCAGTACTCTTGCCTGGAAAATCCCATGGACGGAGGAGCCTGGTGGACTGCAGTCCATGCTAAAGGTCAGACACGACTGACTGTGTCTTCCCTTTCACTTTTCGCTTTCATGCATTGGAGAAGGAAATGGCAACCCACTCCAGTGTTCTTGCCTGGAGAATCCCAGGGACGGGGGAACCTGGTGGGCTGCCGTCTATGGGGTCGCACAGAGTCGGACATGACTGAAGTGACTTAGCAGCAGTAATATAGTTAGACTGATCTCCCCAGGTAAATATACCTAGTATGTGTACTTGAGCTCTTCTTAAGTATGTGTTGAACTAATGTGTTGTAGTCTTATCTTTGCAACTATATTTTAAGCTCCTTGAAGTATGGGATTTCTTTGGAAGGAATGATGCTAAAGCCACCTTTGGCCACCTCATGCGAAGAGTTGACTCATTGGGAAAGACTCTGATGCTGGGAGGGATTGGGGGCAGGAGGAGAAGGGGATAACAGAGGATGAGATGGCTGGATGGCATCACTGACTCGATGGACGTGAGTCTGAGTGAACTCCAGGAGTTGGTGAGGGACAGGGAGGCCTGGCGTGCTGCTATTCATGGGGTCGCAAAGAGTCGGACACGACTGAGTGACTTATCTGATCTGATCTGGTGCTCAGTCATATCTGACTCTGTGACCCCAGGGACTGTAGCCCAGAAGGTTTCTCTGTCCATGGAGTTTTCCAGGCAGGAATACTGGAGTGGGTTAGCATTTCCTACCCAGGGGATCTTCCAGACCTGTGTATCTCCTAAAATGGCTTGATTACAATAGATATTCAATCAATACTTAGAGTGAATGAGCTACTTCAGGGCAGGGACTATGAGAACATTTATCATTGGTGACCCTAAATATATGAAGATCATTGACACAAATCAGTCAAATGATATTTGGAGTTCCTCATTTAGCAGTGGGGAATAATTAGGAATTCCCCTTGTGGTCACTGGAGACCCATGAAGGACTGGCTGACTTTGGAAGTGTGCAGTGATGCCTTTGGAAGTGATAAAGACACCACCTAACTTGATCTCAAAGACCTGCTAGTTGTTAAAGGTAAATTTTTAATAGAGGTAAATCATGGCTCTCTTTCAAATATAACATGGACACATGCTATAATGGTTAATTTTATATGTCAATTTGGCAAGACCATAGGACCCAGATACATTATTTAGATGTTTCTGTGAAGGTACTTTTCTTAAATGAGATTAATATTTAAATCAGTAGACTTTTAATAAAGCAGATTACCCTTCATTTTGTGGGTAAGCCTCATCCAGTCAGTACATCCAATCAGTTAAAAGGCCTTAAAAGAAAAAATACTGACTTCCTGGAAGAAGAGGGAATCCTGCCAACAGACTACTTCAGCTTCAACCTGATATATTAACTCTTCTCTTGGTCTCTAGCCTGCTGGTCTACCCTGAAGATTTGAGACTTAACAGTCTACATGAGCCAATTCCTTAAAATCAGTCTCTCAATCTTTCTCCTCTCTATCTATGGACAGATTTTATGTATTATATATATATTTATTTATTCTCTATATAAATATTACATATATATATATGTATGTGTGTGTATATATATATATATATATATATATATATATATATATATATATAGTATATGCAGGCTTCCCAGGTGGCACTAGTGGTAAAGGACTGGTTTGCTAGTGCAAGAGACATGAGAGACACGGGTTCGATCCCTGAGTCAGGAAGATCCCCTGGAGTAGGCAATGGCAGCCCACTCCAGTATTCTTACCTGGAGAACCCCATGGACAGAGGAGCCTGGCGGGTTATAGTCCATAGGGTCGCAAAGAGTTGGACATGACTGAAGCAACTTAGCACACATGCATATAGTATGTGCAACAGTCCATCACTCCTTATCCGTGGAGGATATGTTTCAGTACCCCCAGTGGATGCCTGAAACTGTGAATAGTGCCAAATCCTATATACACTATGTTTTTTTCTATACTAAGAAGAAGAGGGCGCCAGAGGATGAAATGGCTGTTTGGCATCATCGATGCAATGGACATGAACTTGGGCAAACTTCAGGAGATGGTGAGGGACAGAGAGGCCTGGGCATGCTGCAGTCCATGGGGATGCAAAGAGTAGGACATGACTGGGCGACTGAAAACAGTGGGCAGGTAGTGGACAAAAGTATGATTCATATCCTGGGTGGAATGGAGCAGGATGGCTCAAGATTTCATCATGCTACTCAGGATGGCACACAATTTAAAACTCATGGGTTATTTCTGGAGTTTTCCGTTTAATACCTTTGGACCATATTTGACTATGGATAACTAAACTTTCTGGTGGCTCAGCAGTAAAAATCCACTTGGCAATGCAGGAATCATGGGTTCAGTCCCTGGGTAGGGAAGATCCCTTAGTGAAAGGAATGACACCAACTCCAATATTCTTGCCTTGGAAATCCCATGGATAGAGGAGCCTGGTGGGCCATAGTCTATTGGGTTGCAAAGATCCGGACATGATTTAGTGACTAAACAACAACCAGAACAACAACAAAAATTGCAGAAACCATGGATATGTGGTGGGGGGGGTGGACTGTGTATAGTTTATATATATAGTCTTTATATAGTAATATCTAATGATAACATTTAAAACCCCAAACATACTATGTGTGTGTGTGTGTGTGTGTGTGTGTGTGTATATCTACTATTGGCTCTGTTCCTCTGGAGAACCATGACTAATATACATGCCAAATATTTTACTTAACTCACTTATTAATGAGGGAACTAGTAAGATATTACAACTGGTTCAAAGGAGAATTCGGAGTACCAACTCTTTGATAAACAAAGAATGTTTTAAGAATAAATACATGATTATTTTTGGATAATCTGGGCCTTGGAAAATGTTAACATCAGTCATCAGTTTGAGAGATCTTATTTTTAAGCAAATTCCATTTGTGAGAGTGAGTGTGAATGTAAGTTGTTGAAACAGATTTAGTAACTGAATAAAACTGTTTATTAAATTTCTTTAGCACCATATCTCTTCAAACAGTGTTGATACGGCCCCTGGGGTGGTCTTACTAGAAGAAATTTAAAGCATTTGCAGCCTGAAATTTGATTATTCCATATTTGGGCAACCAACTGTATTTGGCATTACTAGAACTTAGTACAATATTTATGGAGCTAAAGAATGTACCTATGTAGATAGTTTGTGAATGAAGGATTATGATTTTTCCATTAAAAACTTTTCCTAACCATTTGATAAGATGGTTGATTTCTATATCCGTTTATTCATAAATGGCAAATCTTAATTTAAACTAAAGGCAATAAAATGATAAAATAATAAGCTAGTCAATTGTGAAAATAATTCACAGAGAACCAGACAAAAACCTGTACTAAATATTAAAGAAGACTAATTTATTATAGCTGTTAATATAGATAATGACCACTATATTAATTTTCTTATTGTTACTGAAACAAATTACCACAAATTTAGTGGTTTGAAACTCCACAACCATTTTCTTGCCAGTCATTGGCCAGGGGTGGTTCTCAGCTTCTGGAGGTTGCCCACATTTCTTGGCTGGTGGCTCATTTCCTACCTTTAAAGCCAGCAACAATAGGTTGAGTATCTCTCATGCTTTGATTTTCTCTTCTTCCATCTTGTCTTTCTGACTGTGGCCAGGAAAGGTTCTCAGTTTTCAAAGGCTCATTTGATTAGATTTGATCCACCTGGATAAGCCAGGCCATGCTCTCTATTCAAAGGTTCATAACCTTAATCATTGTCTGCAGATTCTTTCTTTTGCTATGTATTCACAGGTTCTTGGACTTAGCATGTGGACATTTTGGGGGGTGGCGTTATTCTACCAGCTCCTAGCCACGTTGTAAATCATGTGCATGTACTTGTTGACCTTGATGTAGGTGAATACTTGAACATGACAGTGATAGGAAGAGAAAATCAGTAAGAGTCGAGTACGATGAGGAAGTCTCAAAAGAATTTGAAAGTGTTAAAGGGTGCCTTTTGATGGGTCTTGCCTTGGTGATTTGAAAAGTAGGGTTTGGCCTTGTTTAGTCGCTCAGTTGTATCTCACTATCTCACTCTTTGCAACCCCTTGGACTGCAGCCCAGCAGGCTCCTCTGTCCATGGGATTTCCCAGGCAAGAATACTGGAGTGGGTTGCCATTGCCTTCTCTAAGGGTTTGGCCTAAGTGAAGTTCAAATACAGGGTATCAAGGAAACGAGGCCTATTAGTTGAGGCAAGGCCATTGGTCTGGGGCTGTGGGGAACTGTGCTGAGAGTGAGGGGCAGCTTCCACTGGAGAGCTCTGCTTGACCACTGGATGATTGTGGTTGAGGTCCCTAGTGAAGATGCTGCTGCTAAGTTGCGTCAGTCATGTCCAACTCTGTGCAACTCCATAGACAGCAGCCCACCGGGCTCCCCCATCCCTGGGATTCTCCAGGCAAGAACACTGGAGTGGGTTGCCATTTCCTTCTCCAATGCATGAAAGTGAAAAGTGAAAGTGAAGTCGCTCAGTCGTGTCCGACTCTTCGTGACCCCATGGACTGCAGCCTACCAGGCTCCCCCGTCCATGGGATTTTCCAGGCAAGAGTACTGGAGTGGGGTGCCATTGCCTTCTCCCAGTGAAGATGAGGGGGGATTTACCAAATATGAATTTTGTCCTACTTGATATTCATTTGATGAGATTCTGAGATTCTTTGTTTTTTTACCTACTATCTGTATCTTTAAGAAATGGTATCTTAGATTCCACTCTAGTTTTTCTGAACTTACTGTTCTTTCACTGGTAGGGATTCAACAAAATCCTCTAACAGTTTTGATCCCAGTATCTGAAATTCTGATCATCCTCCAAGGAAATGTGTAGTTTCCCTTTCCTTGAGAGGAAATCCTCATCACAGGCCTCTGGAAAGAAGACCCTTGTGTGCACAGGAATTCTGGAGAGAATTAGTTAAATACCTTGGAAGAATTACTTATTATTTAGGCGTTTATGCTGATGGTAATTGATGTTATGAGGCTACTGTTGGTGGACTTGATTTCACCTGAAGATTGGAATGCTAGTTTTAAATTGGCAGAAAACAATGACTCTAACGTCTCCAGGTGTATTGCTCTGGGTATGGCAAATCAGTTTATTTATCTACTGCATAAAAAATGCAGAATGAATTAACAATCAATATAGCTCTTTGTTGAATAAGACTTCTGTTGGAACAAATTCCCTGAAGTGGCTTCTGACCACAAGATGTTGGGTGAGCAGTGACTGACGGGCAGAGGTCAAACCTCATGTTTCTGACCCTCACTAAGCTAAACTTCGTGCTTATATACTTTTGATGTTGTGAGATCGATTGTAGGCATATGGCTTTTAATTGTGACCTCACAAGGAGCTAGTCCAGCAGCACTTGGTTTGCATTTATGGCTCTTCTATGTGCATCCTACCCTGGAGCTCAAAGGTTTCTAAACTGCCAAAGGACAGGATCTTTTTTAGGGGTACCCTCACCAGGCAGCACTCCTAGTGCACGGAGTTTGCATGCTTTATACTATGGACCTGGTCTTGGACACCTCAGCTACTACAGCTATTCCTTCTGCACCAATCATGGCCATTTTTTGTGTTTTTGAGCTTTGTGGACACCTTGCTTTTATAATAAAATAACGTACATAGTACTATTTTTTTCTTGTATACATGTATCTTTATGTTTTCTTTTTTGTGACAGTTTTATTGAGATATGGTTTCATGGGTTTATCATATGCATAAATTCATCAAATTGTATACATTAAAATGTGTAGTTTTGATTATTAACAAAAATAGCTATTTTTAAAAGCACCTTAGTGATAGGAACAAGATTGTTAGACTTAGAAAAATTTCTTCAGTGAATGAAGAAATATTTTGTATTACATGTCAGGATCAGCTCTACTGGATGAAATTTCAATGAAGACAATATAGATTGTGTTTGCTTTTCACATTTGAACATTTCCTAAGGATAGCAATCAACTATCATGATAGATCTAATCCAGGTAAGATTTGCTTTTTTTTTTTACTGCCTCTAGACAGTAACTATCACTTGTATCTAGAAATAAGTGGCTTCCAAGAAGAATGATCTCAAGTTACTATCTCAGATCCTTCTAATATTTTGCATTGCTGCTTACTTGCGCAGTATTATTTATTACCTATGAGACAAAGGGCAGCACACATCCATTTTAATACCCCTTGGATCAATTTCAATCCATGTCATTTCTAAGGTGTATTTCTTCTGGGAATTCAAATGGCTTTGACATCATTCTGCCACGTTCATAAATTATTGAGGGTCATAACTTAAAAAGTGTACCTTTTTCTGGGGTAACACTGGTAACATAAGTGGATTGCTGCTGTTACTGCTAAGTCGCTTCAGTCATGTCTGACTCTGTGTGACCCCATAGACAGCAGTCCACCAAGCTCCGCCATCCCTGGGATTCTCCAGGCAAGAACACTGGAGTGGGTTGCCATTTCCTTCTCCAATGCATGAAAGTGAAAAGTGAAAGTGAAGTCGCTCAGTTGTGTCCAACCCTCCACGACCCCATGGACTGCAGCCCACCAGGCAGGTTATGATAAAAGGCTAGTTTAAGGGCATAAGTTGGGAGCTAGCAACCCTGAAGCTGATACTGTTACTGGAGAAGTTTGGAGGGGTTCATGATTCAGACTGACACAAAACACAATGCTTGATACAGCTTATTATTTCCCTCTTGAGCTGTGGAATGACTCTTCCACTTGGATCTGTAGCACACTGGGCTCTTATTAGTGTGGTTTCCTCTGGCTTCTCTGGAAGGAAAAACATGGGCTTCTTTTTTCTCTATTTTTAGGTAGGTGTTTAGTTACAGTCTTTAGAGGCGAATGTGAAAATAAAACCCAGAAAAGTTATCTACCTCCTTTCTGTGTATTCACATGAGTAGATATCTATTTCATGGATAGATCTTTGATTCTCAGCTGGAAATATTATTCCGTGTTTTGTACATCTTTGCTTTTTTTAAGTACCCACACCATTTTTATCAAATGAGATCACAATTTTGATCTTAAATTGTGATACTTCTGAAAGAGATGGGAATACCAGACTACCTGACCTGCCTCCTGAGAAATCTGTATGCAGGTCAGGAAGCAACAGTTAGAACTGGACATGAAACAACAGACTGGTTCCAAATTGGGAAAGGAGTACGTCAAGGCTGTATATTGTCACCCTGCTTATTTAACTTATATGCAGAGTACATCATGAGAAATGCTGGGCTGGAAGAAGCACAAGCTGGAATCAAGATTGCCAGGAGAAATATCAATCACCTCAGATATGCAGATGACACCACCCTTATGGCAGAAAGTGAAGAGGAACTCAAAAGCCTCTTGATGAAAGTGAAAGAAGAGAGTGAAATGTTGGCTTAAACCTCAACATTCAGAAAACTAAGATCATGGCATCTGGTCCCATCACTTCATGGCAAATAGGTGGGGAAACAATGCAAACAGTGACAGAGTTTATTTTGGGAGGCTCCAAAATCACTGCAGATGGTGACTGCAGCCATGAAATTAAAAGACGCTTGTTCCTTGGAAGAAAAGCAATGACAAACCTAGACAGCACATTAAAGAGCAGAGACATTACTTTGTCCACAAAGGTCTGTCTAGTCAAAACTGTGATTTTTCCAGTAGTCATGTGTGGATGTGAGAGTTGGACTATAAAGAAAGCTGAGTGCCGAAGAATTGATGCTTTTGAACTGTGGTGTTGGAGAAGACTCTTGAGAGTCCCTTGGACTGCATGGAGATCCAACCAGTCCATCCTAAAAGACATCAGTCCTGAATATTCATTGGAGGACTGATGTTGAAGCTGAAACTCCAATACTTTGGCCACGTGATGTGCAGAACTGACTCATTTGAAAAGACCCTGGTGCTGGGAAAGATTGAAGGCGGGAGGGGAAGGGGATGACAGAGGATGAGATGGTTGGATGGCATCACTGACGTGATAGACCTGAGTTTGAGTAAACTTGCGAGTTGGTGATGGACAGGGAGGCCTGGTGTGCTGCAGTCCATGAGGTCGCAGAGTCAGACATGACAGAGCGAATGAGCTGAACTGAACTGAACAGTTTTCAAGCACTTTCATACATCATATTTGGCCAGCTTAGAAACCCTGAGAAACTCACATCATAGTAAGATTACAAATGACAAAGTCTGTGTGAAAAGGTAAGGGATGAGCCCGGGTGATTGGGTTAAAGAGCAGTAGAGATAAAATTAGAGACTTCCCTGTTGGCTCAGCGGTGAAGAACCTGCCTGTGACTGCAGGAAACCAGAGATGTGAGTTCAGTTCCTGGGTTGGGAAGATCCCCTAGAGAAGGAAATGGCAACCTACTCCAGTATTCTTGATTAGCAAATGCCATGAACAGAGGAGCCTGGTGGGCTACAGTTCAGGGGGTCACAAGAGTTGGATACAACTTAGCAACTAAAACACCACCACCAGAGATAAAAATCAGAAGCCAGGTCCTCTGACAACTTTAGTCCAAAGCTCTTTTTTCAGAATGTCTGAAAGACTTTAATCAGGGATGACCGACAGGAGGATGTTGGAAGGGCAACAAAATCCTTGATATTTACATATTAAAGTGTGTATACTATACATTATTTGGTACCTTCTCTCTGGATCTGTCAAGATCTTAAGAGCAGATATACCCTTTGATTCAATTCTGGGAACAAGGAGTGAGGCTGCTATTAAAGAAAATAAAGGTTACTTGAACGCGAGCACTTTATACTATGATCGTTGATCGGATAACCCAGATGGCTACTAGTCACTTTTTGTAGTATATGCCAGACAAAGTGATGATTCGTGTTCTGGGCTGGATGAAGCGAGATGTAGTGAGATTTCATCACACTGCTCAGGATGACGCATAATTTAAAACGTATCAATTGCTTATTTCTTGAATTTTCCATTTAATATTTTCAGATCACATTTGCTTCAGGTAACTGAAACTGTGGAGAGTGAAACCATGACTAAGGGCAGGGGCGGGCACTGTATTCATCTTTAACAGCCATTTCATTAGAGAGTATGCTGTTTCAAAAAGCACACCATTTGGAGAGGCTAATGATGAGTTCTTTGAAAAGGTGTCAGCATAGTTTTCACTACATGACAGATGAAAATCTGAAGGACGTGAGAGCACAGATGCAAACCTGGGAAAAGGACAGTGGTTTGCAGACTTTTATTTCTAAGCTCTCTTCCTAGAAGCCAGTGTCCAGTCTCCCAGACAAACATACCTACTCATGGGAGCAGCTATATCGTGCCCAGGGTCTACCTGGTGCATTCTTAGATGAGCACTTCCCCAGAGTAAAGATATTGCTTTGAAGAGTTGGGCGTCCCACCCTCAGGAACACAGTCATGCCGTGAGAGCTCTGTCCTTCCCTTCCTGGAAGAGCTGGTGCCCCTTGTGCAAGGTATTTCCTCTTCTCCTGCTCTGCTTGTTGGGGTCCACATCTTCCTGTCTCTTAGGTTCATTCCTTTTGCTAATCTTTAATTAATTCTTTAAGAGATGGTCTGTGGAGATACATTCTGTGAATTCTAGAATGTCTGAAAAATATCTTTTTTCGCCTTTCTCTTTGAATTTTATTTTGGTAGGATACCAGTTCAAAATAATGTCCTTTTTGTATTCAAAGAGAGTAGTTCTTCCTTTCTTAGCACCCGGTTGACAGTAAGAAATTTGATGTCAGTCTCTACCTTTGCAGGCAGTTTGTTTCTTCTCTTTTGAATTGTGTATTACTCTCTTCTTTGATACCTTTTATGTTCTAAAATTTCACCGCAGTATACCATGTGTGGTTCCATCATCCTGCTTGGCACTTCTGAGCCCTTTCAAGTTGAGACTTATGTATTTAGCTCTGGAATTTTTTTTCCTTTAAAATTCCTTCATGTCTTCCTCTGTCTTTTTCTCCTTCTGAACACCTGTTATACGTATATTGAAATATCTTGCTTTATCCTTCATGTCTTTTAACATTTCTTTATTATTTAGAAACTCTATTGTTTTGTTTTGCTTTGCCTTCTGGGAGAGTTCCTTTCTGTTGCCAACGTTTCTATTCAGTTGAATACTATTTACTTTTTAGTCCCTCATTCAGTTTTCTTCCAGTGTTTAACATTTTAATTTAAATGATCTCTAGTTAATCTACTTATGGATAAATATCAAATTCCATCTCTTGAAAATAGTAAATATATTTATTCTAAATTTATCTTCTCTTTGATGCATTTCCTCTTAGTTAGTTCTATTGAGTTTGACATGGGTTTCCTAAAACATTTGGTGGTTCTTATGTATCTTTTGTCTTTGTACTTAAAAATCCCCATTTTCCCTATCATACTGTATCTGCAGTTCATGTGGAGGGGACATTCTCTAGGAGATGTTTGCTATTGACTTGTCTTCTGGGTATCAGCTAATTGCTGTCTTTCCTAGTTTTCAGTAATTCCTGCATCTATGATCCTAGCTCCACATCCACCGCTTTAGCCAGTGATCAATGTCCCTGCTGTCTGTTGCTTAGCATGGGAGAGACAGTGGTGAAGGATTAAGTGGTAAGAAACTCTAAATCTAGCTCCCTATTAGATCACCATGATGAATACCCCAGGACTTCTCCTATATCCTAGCTCAGTTGACCTTGAGTTTGGCTTTCCCCAAAATGGCAGTGATGTGAGTATGCTGATAACTCAGAAAATTACAATAACAGCAGTGAAGAAGAGGAGAAGCTACTTTGAAGGAAGTTACTTGAGCAAGAAAATAGCATCTCTATATTGCATAGAAGTTTGTATAACTGCATGGCTCTTCACACTATATAGGTGATTATTTTAAGTTGCTGATCTGTTAGGTTCAAATGGATTTTAAAACCCTGAATTTTTAATCCTCTCCCCTTCCCAGTGTTTACTGATTTTGACATCATATTTTACATCTTTTTTTGTTGTGTATCCTTTAACTACTTTTTGTAGCTATAGATGATTTTTATTATTTTTGTCTTTTAACCTATATATACTTGCCTTTACCAGTGAACCTTTTCCTTTCATACTTTTCATGTTTCTAGCTACAGTCTTTACTTTTGCAGTTAGAGAAGTCCCTTCAACATTTCTTGTAAAGCTAGTTCTGTGTAAAGTGGTTCTGTCTTGGATGGAGTGAAATCAGAGTGCCATGAATATGTGATTTGTTAGAGCATATTGTTGAGTTTCCTTTCTGATTGTTTTTTATTTAAAATTTCTAGGAAAGAAATCTTAAACCTTTGTCAGAATTAGGAGAAACAATCCTTCTAATTAGTTGTTTGGAGCATTAGCATTAATGTAATTTGAAAGTGTTGACTTGTCCCAACACATGCAATGAACTTTATGAGCCATTTCTAATTAATAAAAGTTATTTGCAAGTATATAGCTATATGTCATTTAGTCTTTAGGCCTTTAAAGCTGTTTATGCAAATGTACATAGTTTTTTATTTGAAAAAAGTGGGTCCTTTTCAGACCACATGTCTCAGTTTCTGGTCTGTAGAACATGGTCACTGTGGAAGCTGTGTTTAGTTGCTGAGTCATGTCTGACCCTATGCAACCCCATAGACTGAAGCACACTAGGCTTCTCTGTCCTCTACTGTTTCCTGCAGTTTGTTTAAATTCAGGTCTGGCCGTTAAGTCAGTGACACTATCTAGCCATCTCATCCTCCACCACCCCCTTCTCCAATTGCTTTCAATCTTTCCAAGCATCAGGGTCTTTTCCAATGAGTTGGCTCTTTGCATCAGGTGGCCAACGTACTGGAGTTTCAGCATCTGTCCTTCCAATGAATATACAGGGTTGATATTCTTCAGGGTTGACTGGTTTGATCTCCTTGCTGTACAAGGGACTCTCAAGAGTCTTCTCCAGCACCACAATTGGAAAGCATCAGTTCTGTAGAAGTAGGTTATTGGAAGTAATTGAAACCTGAACAGAGGTTGTTGCCAATATCAAATGGGAGGTATTCTCTCCTATGTCCCCCTATAGGAAGTGGGGTGAATCCTTATCCCTCTATCAAAATGTGAGAAGTGAAAATAGGCCTTATTGGCCTTACCACTCCCCAACCTATGCAAATGTTGTGGGTATTGCAGAGGTACTCATACAGGTAAAATTGTCCTTCTTCCCTACTAGTTGTCCCATGGAGGTGTTCTGCCCTGATAAATAGGAGCTACCAGAGCCAATTAGGCTTTAGTACCAAGGATCCCAGTCCCTGTCCTTGGGACTACCACAGCATTTTGTCTGTACTGCTCTTAGCACATGTGACTTCACTTTAATTCATTTTATTTGTCCCTGACCAGATTTTAAACACCTTGAGACAAGAGACTAAGTCATATTTGTCATTATATTTGTGTCCAAGGCCTAACACTGGCCCTGCCACAGTGTAGGTGGTTGTAAATAAATAAATGAATCAATGAATGTGCTCTCCTATCAGTGGAATTTCTCTGACCTTGGCATTACTGTATTTTTATTTGTTCTGAGAGTCGTTTTATGAACTTCAATGTGAAAAGCAAGAGGCAGAGGAGAGTGAACTGGGGCCCTGAAATCAGTAAGAGGGAAGTTTTGTCATAGAGTGAAGTGTGGACTTGGGTTCTGGGACAGATTTGGAGTAATGACTTGATTTGTTAAGGAATTAGAGAATGCCCAAGGCCCAGGGTTGCTTGCCAAAAATTTTGTTTAAGTATTGATTTCAACTAAATGAAGGCGTTTGTGACAATATGTGCAACTTTTTGTTACTTTCCACCTACCAAGGATGTTTTCTCTTCATTATTTCAATGTCTTTCAACATTTTAGAATTTACAGACCTATGTATCAATGATAACTTTATTCACTGGCTCTTATTAAAGAAAACACTTGAGTTTTTGTTGCCTTTGTCATAAGACAAATCTATTAACTTGACCTTTTAACTCTTACATGTGTGTTCAAGAAATAAGATTTTTAGTTTAAAAATTCAGTATTATCATTGCATTTTTATAATGAAATTAGACATTATCTCTCACTTTCTTCTATTCTGCTGCGCCCCCTCCCCGAAATCAAATGTTTGTAGGACATTGTTTTTTTTGTAGAATCAGACCTTCATGATCTTCTGACCCACTATGATCCTACAGAGAATGGAAGTCAAGCCTGCCTATCAGTCATCTGAGAACAACAAAAATGACTTTTTCTTAGAAAAAGTCTGGTCACACATGGCCCTTAAGAGAATGGTGGCATAAGAAGAAAATGCTCTTCCTCATTTGTACTGCAAATCAGATCACTTTTGAGTGAGTCACTTTTACCATATACCCAGCTGGCATTAACTCATAAGCTAGTGTGAATTTTTTCTTGGTTGTGCTAATTGAATTTGCGGGAGATTATTATATCCCAAATCTTCTACTTCAAAGAGGTTGTGCTGTGAACTTAGACTCTTTACACAGCACATGTTACACAGAGAAAGGTGCCACTGGAATAAATGATAGAGATGACATTCATTATTATGTTGTTATCTGAATTATACCTATCAATAAAAATATTGTTAGTGAACTAAGGCTGTGGAGCTTAGAGCTCTTTACCCAAAATATTTTATTATAGTAAGTGTATTTAACAAAATTAAATCATTTTGAAATTCATATAACTCTTAACGGCAGAGTTGTACATCAAATATAACATCCCTTTTCATGCTCTGAAAAGCAGTTTTTCAATCCGTGAGTTCTACGTGTGATGCTATCTTAGCACTGTGGCTACCAGAGGATATAAGTATATGGAGCTTCCTGGTAGAGACCTGAGAGGTAGCACTTAGCCTTCTTCAGACAACTCTCTTCTTTCTTCCCATACGATGGAAAAGCATAAAATGGTACAGCGCATGTGCAAGTGCCTTGAAAAAGTAAAATTCATTCTGTGGGTGCTATTCATTTGTGTCATCCTCAAACTGTTTCTTCTAATATGATAATTTCTGTTAGAAGGCAAAAGGTCCCCCCCCCCCTTTTTTTTTTTGAGTGAAAAGCTGTTTCTTTGAGTGAAAGTCACTCAGTCGTGTCTGACTCTTTGCCACTCCATGGACTATATAGTCCTTGGAATTCTCCAGGCCAGAGTACTGGAGTGCGTTGCCGTTCCCTTCTGCAGAGGATCTTCCCAAGCCAGGGGTCGAACTCAGGTTTCCTGCGTTCGGAAAATAAGAATCCACATTAAGAGGTGGATTCTTTACCAACTGAACCACCAAGGAGGCCCTGTAACAAAGTCTGACTAGTCTCATTCTTTGTTGGTGGTCCTGTGTTTGAACTTCACTCTTCTGAATCCTAAAATTATTTTCATAGCAGGAACATATTGTCTCCATAAGCACCAACCTTTTCCCCCTGGGGAAAGTGCAATGCTTGTTCTTTCCAGTTAGTTTCAGCAGCAGAATAAGAGCATGGAGCACTGCCCATTTCCTTGAATGAGGAAAGCATCCGGGTAGACACTGCTATAATGTTCTCCTTCTGAACTCTGCTTATATATGAAAGTGGGGTCCCCAGAAGGAAGGAGCAGCTGCTGGATCAGTGGAGGAAATGAAAAGGCTTTTTACATGAACCAGGTGCCTGTGGCTATCATTGATTTGTTAATCAAGCTGTATGAAATGCTGCAAGGCAGGGATCTGTCAGTGGCAGTCATATGCCTGCAGGCTACAAGTGAGTTGTTTTTGGTTGCTTAGGTTGGATTCCAAAGCTGATGGCACAGGAGGAATGGGAAATTTCAGAGTAACCTTCTATTCATCTTTGTGGCAAATTAAAGGGACGCCTTTATTACTTGGGGGAGACCCTGTATTAGCCTCTTCTATTGAAACCCCTCAAATAAATACTGCTAGCCAAGAAGATAGAACCCTCACCCTTGGATTTTTTAATTTTATTTTATTTTTAAACTTTACATAATTGTATTAGTTTTGCCAAATATCAAAATGAATCCACCACAGGTATACATGTGTTCCCCATCCTGAACCCTCCTCCCTCCCCATACCATCCCTCTGGGTCATCCCAGTGCTCTAGCCCCAAGCATCTAGTATCGTGCATCGAACCTGGACTGGAAACTCATTTCTTACATTATATTTTACATGTTTCAATGTCATTCTCCCAAATCTTCCCACCCTCTCCCTCTCCTACAGAGTCCATAAGACTGTTCTATACATCAGTGTCTCTTTTGCTGTCTCGTACACCAGGTTATTGTTACCATCTTTCTAAATTCCATATATATGCGTTAGTATACTGTATTTATGTTTTTCCTTCTGGCTTACTTCACTCTGTATAATAGGCTCCAGTTTCATCCACCTCATTAGAACTGATTCAAATGTATTCTTTTTAATGGCTGAGTAATACTCCATTGTGTATATGTACCACAGCTTTCTTATCCATTCATCTGCTGATGGACATCTAGGTTGCTTCCATGTCCTGGCTATTATAAACAGTGCTGCGATGAACATTGGGGTACACATGTCTCTTTCCCTTCTGGTTTCCTCAGTGTGTATGCCCAGCAGTGGGATTGCTGGATCATAAGGCAGTTCTATTTCCAGTTTTTTAAGGAATCTCCACACTGTTCTCCATAGTGGCTGTACTAGTTTGCATTCCCACCAACAGTGTAAGAGGGTTCCCTTTTCTCCACACCCTCTCTAGCATTTATTGCTTGTAGACTTTTGGATCGCAGCCATTCTGACTGGTGTGAAATGGTACCTCATAGTGGTTTTGATTTTCATTTCTCTGATAATGAGTGATGTTGAGCATCTTTTCATGTGTTTGTTAGCCATCTGTATGTCTTCTTTGGAGAAATGTCTATTTAGTTCTTTGGCCCATTTTTTGATTGGGTCGTTTATTTTTCTGGAGTTGAGCTGTAGGAGTTGCTTGTATATTTTTGAGATTAGTTGTTTGTCGGTTGCTTCATTTGCTATTATTTTCTCCCATTCTGAAGGCTGTCTTTTCACCTTGCTAATAGTTTCCTTTGATGTGCAGAAGCTTTTAAGTTTAATTAGGTCCCATTTGTTTATTTTTGCTTTTATTTCCAATATTCTGGGAGGTGGGTCATAGAGGATCCTGCTGTGATGTATGTCAGAGAGTGTTTTGCCTATGTTCTCCTTTAGGAGTTTTATAGTTTCTGGTCTTACGTTTAGTTCAGGTTTCTATTGACTTAAAACCAGAGCTATATAGTATTAATAATGGGACTCTAAAAATTCACCTTAGAAAGTTGAGACTATTAGACTTACTCCTGGAGAGTACCTTGGTATAAGCCCTGGACTTGGTAGACCTCACCCTGACTTTGCTGGGACTAAATCCCACTTCTAATCTCATGCAAGTTTCTAACTTTTTGGTGTTTAAGCTTCTTGCAAGTATACTGTGAGACACAGATAAATATAGTTGACAGAATAATTTCAGTTATTCATGGGCGGTGTGCCATTTAAAATTTATAGAATACTAAATTGAAGATGATTCAAACAGGTAGAAAGATATACCATGTTCATGGATTGGAAGAATTAACATTGTTGAAATGACCATGCTACTCAAGGTAATTGACAGATGGAATGCAATTCCTATCAAAATATCAAGGGCATTTTTAATAAAACTAGAACAAATAATTTTAAAATTTGTATGGAAACACAGAATATCCCAAATAGCCAAACCACTTTCAAGAAAGAAGAACAGAGCTGGAGGACTCACACTCCCTGATTTCAGACTATACTACAATGCTACAGCTGAAATAATTCAGACAGAACGACATATACTGTATGAAATCACTTATATGTGGAATCTAAATTTTTTCAAAAAATTAGTGAATTCAACTAAAAACAGGCTCACAGAGAACAAACTAGTGATTACCAGTGGGGAGAGTGGCAAGATAGGGGTAGGGGACAAGAGGTACAAATTAATGTATATAGAATAAGCTACAAGGATATGTTATATAACACACGGATTTAATAACTATAAATGGAGTATGACCCTAAAAATTGTGAGTCACTCTGTTGTATACTTAAAACATATAGTATTGCCATCAACTATATCTTAATAAAAAATTTTTAAACTAAAAATGCTTTTATAGAGTAGTAGTTGGCCTCATCCATGTTACTCAGTAGATAATCATTAACCACCATTACATTTTGACTGCCACTCACCCTGAACCAGTGGTTCTCAATTCTAGCTGCTCTTTAGAATCACCTTGGGCCCCCCTCATCCATCTCCTCCCATCCACCAATAGATTCCAGGTTAACTAGTCTGGCCAGGGCCTCGGCACCCCTGGTTTTAAAAAGTTTCCAAATGATGCTAAGATGCAGCCACTGTGCATGAATCCTGCTGTGTGGTTCAAGTGAGAAGCAGCTCAGCACAAGCCAGAAGGACATTTCAGGGCATCTGCCACTGGAATTATTGTTTTGGGGGCTCAGGTTTACAATCCCTGTGGATTTTCTCTGTTTAGAGGATCTCATTGATGCACATTGCTTGGATCTCCCTACTGTGTTTGAGCATCAGCTGCTCAGAGTACTGCTCCCGACATGTCTCTGCCCGTCGGTAAAGCATATGTCATTTGGGTCTATGTTTAGACAATAGCTTCCCAAATGTATACTCCAGATTTGATGAAAATGCACCCAAGCTGACAGAAATGTCTTTATGTAGAGATAAGGAAAAAAAAAAAAGGGACAGAGGCTTTCAATTCTGGAATAGTGGACTCGCTTTCCCAATTACATTGTCTTTTACTATATCCTTTCAAGGACTTTTGTAATGAATTTTTTAAAATAAAACTCATTTTTGGCTCCACACTTTAATCTTGAAGATTAACATCCCTTTCCCCCTTTTGCTTATAAACCACTGAGTGAATAATTTTATTTGCTTCTTCAACTATTTCTCTAAGCATAGCTGTCAGCCTATACAATTGTAAAAATGCTCCATAAACAGGATGCAGTTCATACATTTTGTCCACCCAAATCACTTTGTTATATCCTCATTTGCTTCAAATACCCAAATGTAATTTGGTTAACTGTAAGAGAAAGATATGCCAGGGAAGTTTTACGACAGCCTGTGCTTAGATTAAAGCCTTTGAAATGCATTTTACCTCTGAAATATGCTGCTTAAAGAAAATAAACATTTATACGCATTCAGAAAAATAGGCATACAGAAAAGTTAGTAGGATTACAGCCTCCAGATTGACACTTTTGGAATATAAATTCAGAATTAAAGCTCTATAAAATCTGTATCACTATGCAAATGATGGAGAAAAATGGCTATTAAATTATAAGCAAAATCTGGCTCTAATTTCAGAAAGCATTCTTGCTTGGGGCAATGAGAGTTTTTATTTTAAAAGCTCAATTCCATTGGTATTTCCAGAACATTCTCCTAAGATTGTTAAATAGAGTCTACTCAAAATAATCTGAAGTATTTGTAAGAGGCTGAGGTATTTAGAGGAGACACGGATATTTTACAAGAAAGTATTTAAAGAAAATTAAAGTATTATCAATGTAGACTGTCTTTTCATTTTCCATTTTAGTATAATAATGAAGGGAACTTTGTAGACTGACAGGATTCAGTCTGTAGTTCTACCACTTATCATCTGTCCAACTTTGGCAAATTATTTATTAACCTTTCTTAATTCCAATTTTCTCACCTATGCAACAGATGATTAATAACAGGTATCTCATAAGGATTAAATGAGTTAACGTACATCAAACACCTTGCATAATGGCTGATACAAAGTAAATATTAAAAAAAGTTAATTAAATTGTTAAATATAATTACTAATAATAGAAGCAATATTGATTCTGTTGAATATTCTATATTCCATTGAGGAATATAGAATAATTTCTCACAAAAATCAGACTCCAGAGTAAGATGGTGACAGAGAAGGCTTCTGGAGTTCCTTTCTCCCATGCACGCACCAAATATACAACTACACATGAATAAGGCCCTCTAAGAGGATTTCAGAAAGTAGTTGTGTGATTCCTACACATCAAGAAACTGAGAAAATAGCCACATCAAATCGGGTAGTAAAGACTGAGACATGCTCTCACCAGAAACCCCACTACTGGCACAGCACATGAAATAGAGAGGGAATCCCCAACTCCCAAAGCTTTTGGACCATACTTCTAGCACCGCAACTTTTAAATCTTCTGCCAGAAGGACAGACCCCCAAATCACAAACTCTGAACATCACTGGAGCTTGCGTTCATGAGTCCTACAGGACTATTAGCAAACAAAGAAGCAGTTGTTAAATGGGCAGATAGCACTGTGGCTCTACATCTGGGCTCAGTGCAGAGGCCGAAAACACCCATCTCTGGGTTTCTTCCTGAAAGAGCTTTGACTGTGTCATGTCCTAGCTGCAGCCTGAGGGTCTGGCTTCTGCTCAGCCTGCATCTAGGTGCTGACTATAATCCTTATGTTGGGATAGTGGTGAGTCTTGGCACACCCTCAACAACTGCAAGCCACTTGGACGATCACAAAGGTTTGAGAGGTGAATAGAGGCTCAGACTGTGTGGGTTAACGAGGTTTATCTCCTGCACAAGACTACACAATCAGTCAAGACTGGAAGAGATGACTGTTTTATCTAGTGCACAGAAACCAACACAGAGAGTCAAGGAAAATGAAGAAATGGGAATGAGTTCCAAATAAAACAATAAGCTAAATCTCCAGAAACATAGCATAATGAGCCAGAGCAACATGATTTATGGAATAGAGGGTTCAAAATAATGGTAATAAAGTTTCTCAGCGAGGTCAGGAAAGCAGTGCATGAACAAAGAAATTCAACAAAGACAGAAAATATATATAGAAAAATACCAAGCAGAAATTGAAGTGATGAGGGTTCAATGAAAATACTTGAACTGAAAAATTGAATAGAAAAGTTCAGCAATGAAAAAGATCAAGTGAAAGAAACAGATGTTCTCTTGTCATGTAATCTTTACTCCATCAACCTCAGTCTTTTTACTTCACATATTGGTCACCGTATTGACCATATTGTATTTAGGGCTGTATGAGTTATACCCTGACATCGTGACTCAATGATTTTTGTTGTCTGAGCATTAATTCCTATTTTAAATATCTTAATAAGATACTAGTAGCTATCCAAATACTCAAATTTTAACTTTGGGATTTATCTGTAAGTCCCAGCCTAATATATTTTATTCATAGCAGCAGTGCCGCTGATTATTATTTGCATATAACCTGATTCATGAAAACAGAAGATCTGGAAAAAAGAAAAGGAATCCCATTCACTTTACTTTTTCTTAGTCTGTTTCACCTTAAAAGTTAACCATTTTGAGCCAAATAGATTTAAATTGGAATACTAGATAGTTGGGCTTTCCTGGTGGCTCAGTGGTAAAGAATCTGCCTGCAATGCAAGAGACCCAGGTTCAATCCCTGGGTTGGGAAGATCCCCTGGAGAAGGGAATGGCAACCCGCTCCAGTATTCTTGCCTGGAGAATTCCATGGACAGAGGAGCCTGGTGGGCTATAGTCCAGAGGGTCGCACAGAATCAGACTAAAGTGACTTAGCAGCAGCAGCAGTATGTATAGTACAGTGGAGGCTTCTGGCAAAATACAGCAGATTAAATACTTAGGTTCACATCTGCTCCTTTATAAAACCCTCCCATGTGACAGTAAAGCAATGAAGAAGACATAAATGTAAAAAAAGAGATATCAACAAAAAAATTGAGAGCTGGAAAGCACCTGAAAAGTTGAAAGCTAGTGGCCACTGTCTTAGCAGGCTGGACACAGCAGAAAAGCCTTTAGCAAGAGAAGGTAACAAGAAGCAAGCCCCTTTGTGGGGCAGAACAGAGAGACTGCAAACCTGGGGAAATGAGGAGGCTCCAGTGACTGGCTCACAGTCTTTGGAGGGACAGTTGGACTCCCACGTCCCCTCTGCGACATACCCAGCTAAACAACTCTCTTGTCTTTACTCTGGGTTTTCATGGGTTTACAGAGCTGACCTGGGCATACATGCATGGTATGGACATATACCAAAATAAGTAATGCTTTGCTTCAGAGTTGGCAGTTTGGTGCAAATTTTGTTTGTCATGAGGTGTTCTGCTCTGAAACTCTGCACCCAGAAGGGGAGAAAAGTGTGACAGAAAAGGTCCGTGTTGTGCTTAACTTGAGACCAGGACACTGGAACTACAGGTGTGGTGGGGGAGTCGGATTCATATTTTATTAATATCTGTCATGGAAATTGAAAATGAACATGTTAAAAAAATCAATAGTTATTCATGGGCCTGTTTGATACAATGAATCAGTAGATGAATTTGCATTTTAATTAAGGAGGCCTAATCACCTTGACCTCTTGTAAATCTTCTGGGGCTTAATATTGGAAAGGCCTTCCATACTAAATATTTTTGACAGTCTTTGATGTATGAAGTGTGAGTAGCACTCAATATTATTTACTATCGTATTATTATTTCCATAGGGTTTAAATCAGGGCAATGATTTAACTATTCAATATAGCATTTCTAACAGAGGCTTTCCTAGAGCAGAGGTATAGATATTTTTAACAGGTCATTTGGCAAGGCAAGTTGATTATCAGACATCATGATTCAAAATTAGAATTGTACTGAAGAATATGGTTATTTGGAAGAAATGCAGAGTTATGACGAGTAGATCAATAGCTTGCCAGGTCCTTAATGTAGGTTTAATATAGTAATTCAGGGAAAAATAATATTATTGATTGATCTCTATGGTTTTTCATGTGTTTCTTGTTAGGTTTGGTTTTTACACTCAGTTACTATATGAAAAAACCTTGTATCAAAGCCTTGTACCCAAACCTAGTATCAAAGCAATTAATGTCATTAAGCAAAATATTTCTTTGGCAGACTTATTCATAGAGCTGGAGAATTAAAACTACTTGACAAAGGCTTGATTTTGACAGTGTAATGAACCATAATGGTCAAAGAGTCATAGGTCTGACTCACAATTTGCTTTAAAGAGCAATACCCATCTGTGATTGTTGCACTGGTAAAAGGTCGTAAACCTCAAAAACCTTAAAATGAAATTGATAACTATAAAAATCTTCTTTTTCTTTAAAACATTCCTGGAGTCTTAGAGCAGATAATAATCTAACCTAGTATATCCTTTCTTTGTAAAAATGAATTATCCCCACCCAAACAGATTCTCTGTTTATCTTGTGGTTGTATTTGAGATGGAACCTGGGTCTGGACTGGGCCAGTTGCTTCACCTGTGGCTGGATAGAAGTGCAGCCTTTCCCATGCAGGAGAACTGCCTTGCTTGGACCTGCTAGAGCTTGCTAGGGCCACGTACATTTCTGTTCATAACTGGTAGTTAGGATTTTTTTCTAGGTAGGTTGTAAAGCATATACTTTCTGCATAGGGATTGGCAGCAAAATAGCAGCATTGCACCCATCTCAGCATCAAATCATTTCCCTTTACTGACCGAGTGTTGGAGAAAACTGGTCCAGTGGCTTCTAGAAAGGGATGTGAATAAATGGGAAGTAAGCTGATATTTTCATTACAGGTGATGTAAAGGAACAACCCCTCAATATTATGCTTCACAGTGCAGTCCAGTGCTCAGTTGCTTAGTTGTGTTTGACTCTTTTTTGACCCAGTGGACTGTAGCCAGCCGGGCTCCTCTGTTCATGGAATCTTCCAGGCAAGAACACTGGAGTGGGTTGCCATTTTCTACTCCAGAGGATCTTCCCAATCCAGGGATGGAATCTGTGTCTCTGGCGTCTCCTGCATTGGCAGGCAGATTCTTTGCACTGTGCCACCTGGGAAGCCCCTATTATGCGTCACACTTATCACAATTTGATATAAAGTAATGTTTTGTTTGTGTAAACTCTCTCTCCCCCAAAATGTTAGTTTAATGAGGCAATGCTTTTAGTCTGTTTGGTTTACTGTAGTCTCTTTATACCTAATTTAAAGTCTGACACAGGACTGCACAATAAATATATGAATGAATGAACAATGTCTAAGCCGCCCTATGCCCTTTCCTTGCCTAAGGGGAAGTATATTTACATAAAATGTAAGGTCACAGTAAATGTATTAGTTCTCTTATCACAAGAACAGTATGGTGTAAAGATGGTGTATGGAACTAGCAGTGTGGGCTTAAGACTGCCCTGCATTCTTGGCTATTTTGGTGACTTCATGTCCTCAAGTAGGCAATTGGGTATATTTTTTAAATTATCTTTGGCTGTGCTGGGTCTTCGTTGCTGCGCGCTGGCTTTTCTCTAGCAGTGGTGAGTAGGGGCTGCTCTCTAGCTGCGGTACGTGGGCTTCTCATTGCGGTGGTTTCTTTTGTTGTGGGGCACAGGCTCCAGACTCACGGGCTTCAGTAGTTGTGGCGCATGGCCTTAGTTGTCCTGCAGCGTGTAGAATCTTCTGGGACAAGAGATTGGACCTGTGTCCTCTGAATTGGCAGATGGATCCTTAGCCACTGGATCACCAGGGAAGTTTAGGCAATTGGATTTCTGTGGTCATACTTTCAACAGCTATATGATAGATATAGTATTTCTAGATATCTTTTGAAAGTACTTAAGAATTCAAATTTACTTGACAACCACTTATTGCCTGAGATATGCAAATTACCCTTTAGATCTGAAGGGTTTTAAGAATGAAAGAGACAGTCTTTATCTTCAGAGATCCTACAGTTTACTGGAGGAAGTCAATAATAACAGTAATCATAATACTAATACTTATAAAGTATGTATTATCTTCAGGCTCTGTTGTAAGTTTCTAAGTTTTATATACTTATAAAGCTTATAAAGTATATATATTTAATGTATTATAAATAATTAAATCTTCATCATATCTTCTGTGGAATATAGTAACATTATTTCCCTTTTACAGATAAGGAAACAAAAACATAGAGAAATTAGTATAGACTTTTAAGGCTAAGCATGCCCAGAGAATAATTCATGGATTCAATGAAATGTGAAGAATATGTGGGTACCATTATCCCCCAAAATGCATAAGTGGCATCTGTCTAGGACAATTTTGTCAATATCATAACTGGAGGTAGGGTAGGTTTTCATGGTGAGGTAACTTAGCAGCAGGTATAGCAGGGAGGCAGGGATTTTTAGGAAGACACAGCAATATCCAGCCAAGACCTAGATGGAAGAACTGTGACTCAGCAGCAGAACCTTGAATATTGGAAACACTGGAGAGCAAAGCTAAGCCTGGATCTGGGGCTGCTGGGGAGCTTCTGGGTTGAGCTGTTGTGACAGAGATTGGGACATGGAAAGCTCAACTCTCATTGGATAAAGTGAAAGTGAAGTGAAAGTTGCTCAGTCATGTTCAACTCTTGGCAACCCCGTGGGCTATATAATTCCATGGAATTCTCAGAATACTGGAGTGGGTAGCTATTCCCTTCTCTGGGGGATCTTCCCAACCCAGGGATTGAACACAGGTCTTCCACATTGCAGATGGATTCGTTAACAGCTGAGCCACCAGAGAAGCCCCTCGTTGGGTAAGGTCGGGTCTTATTGAAAGACAGAGGCTCAGAGCCTAAAGGTCAGTATATACACAGGAATGTGGATGACTTTTGATTAGATTCTTCAGGAACTTTAAGTCCCATCTTGGCTAGCAAATGGATTGGTTCTAGAGGGTAATGGAATGAGTGAATATTTGAATGAATGAATGAATGGACACCATCTTGGTGAGGCTAAGTAAACAGAGGTAAATTAATGGAGATATCTGGGAACAGACAGACAGACATATCATTGTCACATAAGTGGTTTTTCAGTGATAATGGGTTTATTCTTGAGCAAACCCTCTCGTAGCTTCAGAGAAATAGTGACTGTATTTTTTGTAAGTCAGCTTGAGTCTTGTCTTCCAAACTGTTTTCAAATGGACAGGAATCTTTGGATTACAGATGCTAAAAGGCAGCATTTATAACAGAAGAAGAAACTTGAAGTAACTGTGAAGTTATATTTCTCTATGTAGCATGAACATCTTTTACCAAAGTTGTTTATTGAGATAATATCTTTTTATGTATTTGGTAGCTTAGTATTCAACCTTTGTGATGATTGAAGAAGACATTTGGTAATGGGAGAAAAAAGGAATCGGTCTGCTTTACCCATGTATCCTTGCCTTGAAAAAAATGCATTTAGAGTGGATTGACTGTAGGTAAAGTGAGAGGTACTATGTTTGGTCTGCTATTTCCTTTCACTAGATTTCTCTTATTATCAAGCAAGTGCAAGTATTCCTATTTAATACACACACACACACAAAAAAAAGCAAGGTGTGTATTGACATTTAGATGTAGATGGGTCAAGATGGATACAGAATTGCTAAATTCTTCCCTGAACTCCTTGTAATGAAGCTTCCATTTCAGCCTATGCTTATTTTTACACATGTAATCTCAACTACGGAGAAGGCAATGGCACCCCACTCCAGTACTCTTGCCTGGAAAATCCCATGGATGGAGGAGCCTGGTGGGCTGCAGTCCATGGGGTCGCTAAGAGTTGGACACGACTGAGCGACTTCACTTTCACTTTTCACTTCCATGCATTGGAGAAGGAAATGCAACCCACTCCAGTGTTCTTGCCTGGAGAATCCCAGGGACGGGGGAGCCTGGTAGGCTGCCGTCTATGGGGTTGCACAGAGTCGGACACAACTGAAGTGACTTAGCAGCAGCAGCAATCTCAACTATTATATTTATCTTGATATCATAGGCTTTTCCAGTAACAATCTCTACATGCTGTAGAGTAGACTATACTTTAATTGAGGTCTTGGCCTCTGACTTCTTTTATCATTGTTTTGGAGATATTTGTGTAATTGATTTGTACTTGGTATAGAACCAACTTTGAATTTCACCTGTAAATCAGATTGGAGCTGCTTAAAAATCATCTGAGTGATTTTGAGACAATCTGAGTTATGTTTATGTGGATTTATTTAAGCTAGTATATGCTTTTTTTTGCCTTGGACTGAATTCAGACTAATTGTATGGAGTGTCAGTAAGAAGGAATGAAGATAATTGCAGTGATAATAATGAGGTTTAAAAATATAGCTGTTGTAGATTTAACTGGCATACAACCTGAGATGTAGGCGGAAGGTGGCAAGTTGAGAGATTAATGAAGTGGACTGTGGAGGTTCTTTTTGAAAAACTCTTGTCTTTGTGCTCATAAACAAAGATGACAAAGTGAAAGTAAAAGAAAGTCACTCAGGCATGTCCTACTCTTTGTGACCCCATGGACTGTAAAGTCCTGGAATTCTCCAGGCCAGAATACTGGAGTGGGGTAGCCTTTCCATTCTCCAGGGGATCTTCCCAACCCAGGGATTGAGCCCAGCTCTCCTGCATTGTGGGCAGATTCTTTACCAGCTGAGCCACCAGGGAAGATGGCAAACTAGCATGTAAATCCTGTTCAGTAGCCACAGCTGAACCGGTTTTAGGACACTGGGATTGGAGAATTCTGTGTTAGGATGAATACTGGTTTGCACTTGGTCCTTCAAAACGGGTGCCGATGCCATCTCTTGAAATTACTACAGACTATTCTTGTTTTGGCCCCAGACCACAAATTCCAGACTTGACATGATCACTTGGGTTGCCTTTCAACCTCAAGTCAGCCCACTGCTTGTCCTATTCATTTCAGTGTATTTTGTCTGCTATTCTTCTGTTCCTCTATAGTCGAAGGCACTTGTTGCATCACTCCTGGCCTTCTGACTCCAGGCTTTGTCTTTGTCTTTCTGGCACGATGTTAATTGTTACCATTAGCCTCCCTCCTTCTATATGACCCCAACTGGCCACTGCTTATTTATGCCAAGTGCTTTTTTCCCCAGCCCATTCCTTTATAAAATGGAGCTGGACACAGCTGCTGCAAAGGATTGGCTTGTACCCTGGGGATTGCTTTTCTTTTAATCAGCATCAAAATTTCATTGAAAAGTTTTCCTTAACTGTGTACCACACAGAGAGCTAAAGTGAAAGTGAAAATAGGTTTATGAGTTATAAATAGTGTGGGATAAGGTAAAGCCCCAAATATATGCATCCTTTAATTATGATGATGATAGTGAACCCTTAGCACCATTCCTTTTCAAAAAAGAAATCTGAGATATGGGATGTTTGTGTCCTCAAATTTATGTGGTAAATCAGGACATTTGGAGTTCTGAGCCCTAGTGTTTTTTCTTTTTTAAATTAATTTTATTTATTTATTTTTGGCTGTGCTGGGTCTTTGTTGCCGAGTGGGCTTTTCTCTAGTTGTGGCGAGTGGGGGCTCATCGCCAGTTGCGGTCCGAAGGCTTTTCATTGCAGTGGCTTCTCTTGTGGAGCACGGGCTCTAGGGCACGTGGGCTTCAGTAGGTGCAGCTCCCGGGCTCTAGAGCACAGGCTCAGTAGCTGTGGCACATGAGCTTAGCTGCTGTGCAGCATGTGGGATCTTCTCGGACCAGGGATTGAACCCATGTCTCCTGCATTGGCAGGTGGATTCTTTACCACTGAACCACCAGGGAGGCACCCCTACTGTTTTTTGATCACCAAACTACAGGTTGAAATATGAAACACTTGTTCTAGCCAACTACTTGGGGTCATAAAGATCAAAATCAAGTTTAACTATGTTGGCAAACATTTGAGTACTAATCTATGTAATCATCCTCGGTGGTTACCTGTTAAATATGTTTTTTGTGTGCAAAAAATAAAATATATATTTTCCATATCATTTCTAGCCAGCTAGCTATTGTCTTTCTTTAAAAGGGCCCTATTGGATGCATCCTGCTGTCTCAAAGTTCAGTTTTTTTTATTGCCTATGTTTTTATTATCTATGTTTTAGTATACCATGATATAAAAATAGTACTTCATTTGCCCCAGTAAATTTCATTTTAGAAATACTGGTTTATCCAAATGGAAGAATGTCCGTATGCCAAGTCAAAATATTCTGAATATTTCTGGTAGTAACTGTGGCTCCAAGACCACACAATTAACTAGATTTGCGCTAGAGTTCTTTCTCCTTATCTGTTGTTTCAGAATTATAGATTTTGTTGCTGATTTTTATCCTCCTTCTGATTATGATGACTTTATATAGGTAACTTTTGGTCTGTTGACATCACTCCTACCTCTCTAGAGTACCCATTTGCTCTGTGGAAATTAATGGATTGAACATTTGATTAAAAGAAAACTAACCCAATGAATTTAACGCCACCTACCTGCACAGAGACAACAGAGGAAATAAGCTTCTGTGACATCTTGGATAGAGGGACAGGGAGTGGTGGTCTTGAGGAGGAACACAAAGGAATGAGACCAATTTGCTTCCTCAGGCAGCATAGATAGCAGGTCTTTAAAAGAAGTAAACAAGGAATTTCAGTGATCAGATTGAGATACGGGCACTAGAGTTTTCACGTGGATGTCTTAGTTGACTTGAGGGAAAGTTACTTACCTTTTCTTAGCTTTAGTTTTTCCATCTGTAAAAGGTGCATCATAAAAGTGTAGATGGTTACAAACAAACAGATATTTGTGAAAATTTTGCAGCATCTGGCTCATAGGTGAAAGTGATTTGTTGTTATTGTTTGGTCACTAAGTTGTATCCAACTCTTTGTGACCCCATGGACTGCAGCATGCCAGGCTTCCCTGTCCTCCACTATCTCCCAGAGATTGTTCAAATTCATGTCATTGAATTGGTGATGCTCTCTAACCATCTCATTCTCTGTCACCATCTTCTCCTTTTGCCTTCAGTCTTTCCCAATTTCAGGATCTTTTCCAATGAGTCGTTCTTTGCATCAGGTGGCCAAAATATTGGAGCTTTGGCTTCAGCATCAGTCCTTCCAATGAACATTCAGGGTTGATTTCCTTTAGGATTGACTGATCTGATCTCCTTTCAGACCAAGGGACTCTCAAGAGTCTTCTCCAGATCCACAATTTTAAGGCGTAAATTCTTCAGCACTCAGCCTTCTTGGGGAAGTCCTGGTAGCTCAGTTGGTAAAGAATCTACCCGAAGTGCAGGAGACCTGGGTTTGATCCCTGGGTCAGGAAGATCCCTTGGAGGAGGAAATGGCAAACCACCCCAATATTCTTGCCTGGAAAATCCCATGGACAGAGGAGCCATGAGGTCCTAAGAATTGGACACGGCTTAGAGACTTAGCGACTAAACCACCACAGCCTTGTTTATGGTCCAACAGTCACTTCCATACATGACTACTGAAAAAACTATAGTGACTTCCCTGGTGGCTCAGATGGTAAAGCATCTGCCTATAATGCGGGAGACCCAGGTTCAATCCCTTGGTCAGGAGGATCCCCTGGAGAAGGAAATAGCAACCCACTCCAGTACTCTTGCCTGGAAAATCCCATGGACAGAGGAGCCTGGTAGGCTACAGTCCATGGGGTTACTTTGACTATATGGACCTTTATCAGCAATGTGATGTCTTTGCTTTTTAATATACTGTCTAGGTTGGTCATAGCTTTTTTCCCAAGAAGCAAGTGTCTTTGAATTTCATGGCTGTAGTCACAATATGTAGCGATTTTGGAGCCTGAGAAAATAAAATCTGTCAATGCCTCCACTTTTTCCCATATATTTGCCAAGAAGTGATGGAACTAGATACCAGTCTTAGTTTTTTTAATGTTGAATTTCAAGGCAGCTTTTTCACTTTCCTCTCTCACCTTCGTCAAGAGGCTCTTCAGTTCCTCTTAACTTTCTGCTATTAGAATGGTATCATCTGCATTTCTGAGGTTGTTAATATTCCTCCTGGAAGTCTTGATTCCAGTTTATGACTCTAGCTTCATTATTACAAAAGTCCCTTCACCCTGACAAGGCTGTGATCCATGAAGGGGTTTCTTGTGGTACTTTGATGTTAGTACATTATTTTGGCTGAGCTTATAAAACATCAATTAATTGACAGAGTCAATGAAATGAATAAAAGATGCCTTTTTGCATCAGTTTGGTCAGTTTATAAATTAAGATTTAAAATGTGTAATTAATTGTGTCAGCATTTTGAGGACACAGTCTCTACCTGTTAATATTTCTCTTCTTTGGTTCAGTTCCTTCCTTGGATGGCAGTGTTCATAATACTGGGCATGGTCTTTGGGGTCTATTGATTGTAACTTGGGAAATCTACAAACCAAAATTTAAGAATATCCTTTCTCAAACTCAAGAACCTAAATAAGAATATGATCATGGTGTTTAGTTTAGTTTATTTGTTTAATCATTTGTTAAATCATTCAATCTATATTATTTGTTGAATGATGTGATTAAAAACACAGGCTCTGGAGTCAGACGTTATCACTTTCTAGGGGTATAACCTTGGTAGAGTTAAACAAACTAAGCCTTTTTTTTATCCGTTGTGAAATAGGAATAATATTAGCTACTTTATAGATTTGTTTTGAGGACTAAATAAGGTTATCCTGCAAAGTCAGACTGTTTGCTTCTTCAGCTCATGGGCCTGACTTTCAGTCTTTGTGTGTCTTGCACAACACAGAGCCTGACAGAGGCATACAAGCTGACCATTGCAGCACAGTGTGATGTGCCCTGTTGGTGGTGGATGCCCAGAGTGTGGTGGAAGGATACTGGAGTGAGAACCCCCATGTACTCTTTGCACAGGGGCATTGTGGCCCTCCACTGCCCACTCAGAGAGTAAACCTCAGCATCACCTTCAAAACTTGGCATCGAAATTAATGATGTGATAAAAGAAGAACTGTTTCATCAAGAAGCAACAATTAAAGAAAACGGTATTGAATCTTTGCATGGGAAGCTTGATCCATAATCTCAAAAAGTAAATTTAAAGATCCTAAAGAAATTTCTAGGCTAAAGAGCAGTAGTATGAAATGACTGAATATCACTTTCTTAGGGATTTACCTACTGGGAGTTGTCAAATAACCTCAAGATTATGTGTCCTAGAGTTAAATTATCGTGTGGTTACTGAGTTCTTTTTAACCTTGTCTTTAAATTATTGTTTTACATCTTTCGTTTTTTCTACCCCCCTTTATTCCATGCTCTCATCTGTTTTATTCCATATGGTTTTATTTTGCTCTAGTTATTTGGCTGTATATAAATACTTCTTACTTGCAGGAGTAATTTTCACCTGTTCTCTGGTGATTTCTGATATTGAAAGTAAATGACTCTGTCAAGTATATTTTCAATGAACTTCTGCACAGAGACATTAACTCACTTTATGAATGCCTTCATATGTGAGATGAATTTTCCAGCTATGTATAATAAATATGCTTATATCTTGGGGATATTTTTTCACATTCACAGATTTTATTGTTTTTTTATTAGATTACTTTTTTACCCTAAAACAAATTGCCTGCCAATGAGTTGCAATACATTAACTTTCAATGAAGAATAAAATGAAAGGGAGGATATAAAATTATAAATAGATGTATAAATGGCGTTATCCTAACAACAGGAGACTTATCATAGTCTAGTTTGTGGGGCATGTGATCACATTCCCATCATTGTTCATGGGCAGAACAACCTCGCAATAGTTCATATAACCCTTTTGGTTAGGCTCATGTTTCATAAAATGGGACTCAAACACCTGCTTCCCATAAAGTTTTACAGGTTCTAATTTATTAAATACCTTTTATGATTGCCGACTTTTCTTGGTGCTAGTTTCTGTAAAGAATGAGTTATGAGTCACAGTTAATTCTATCTATAGAGGCCTGTATGGTTTGGGAAGGGAACAGTTATGCACAGGAATGCAGGTGAGGTTGGATTCCCATATAATATGCCTTGGATACCACTTTGCTTGCTCTTTACTTCCTTGGACAAGAATATTTATCTTGCTTTTACCCGTAGATTCAGAACTTCTCACCTCTGTGGTTATCTTTGAACACACACATACACACACTCTTGACATACCAGAAGGTAGTTGGCTTACTCTCAAAATCTGTTCTTGCTCTCAGTTTAACTCTCTCTCTCTCTTAAAATTCTGCCTTGCAATGTAGTTATTTATATACCGAGCAGAATGCCTGCCACAAAGTATACACACACAAGCATACACACTTATGTACACATACTGAGGATTTAAAAGCACTGTGCTAAACTCTCTACATGTTATTTTATGTAAGTATCACCTAACCTATGATGTAAATACTCTTATTATTCCTATTTTACCAAAGAAGAAATGGAAATATTGGGAATTTGGATAACTTTGTTCAAGGTTATACAACTAGTAAATAGAAAAGCCAGGCTTTAGAACAGAAGGCTTTAAACTCCAAAGGCCACATGCTGGACTGCTGGACTGTCCCTTCTCTTATTTACTCGTTGGTGCATGAGTGAATGCTTGTCTCCATCACTCAACTGGAAGTTTCTTGCATCTTTTCTCTCTAAGCCTGTATGGCACCAGCCACGGACTTGGCAGAAACAAATACCATTGGCTCAACTGTACACTTGACCAAGGACATAGGGATTCTGATCTATACACCTTCCTCTATCATACCAATCAAAAGACAGTGTATTTCACTCTATAAAGTGAAGTGAAGTAAAGTGAAAGTCATTCAGTCATGTCTGACTCTTTGCGACCCCATGGACTATACAGTCCATGGAATTCTCCAGATCAGAATACTGGAGTGGGTAGCCTTTCCTTTCTCCAGGGGATCATATAGCTAATATGTTTAAAGCGAAAGCAAAGACAGGATTCACATATTGAGCATTATCCAAGCTTATACTGTAATATATAGAAGTTAATACAGGGGGAGGAGCTAAGATGGCAGAGGAGTAGGATGGGGAGAACACTTTCTCCCCTACAAATTCATCAAAAGAATATTTAAACGCCGAGTAAATTCCACAAAACAACTTCTGAATGCTGGCAGAGGACATCAGGCACCCAGAAAAGCAACCCATGTCTTCGAAAGGAGGTAGGAAAAAATATATAAGACAAAAAAAAGAGACAAAAGAGGGAGGGACGGATCTCCGTCCCGGGAAGGGAGTCTTAAAAAGAGAGAGGTTTCCAAACACCAGGAAACCTTCTAACTGCCGAATCTGTGCCGAGCCTTGGAAGCACAGAGGGCAACATAACAGGGAGGGAAAATAAATAAACAATTAAAACCCGCAGATTACAAGCCCTACCGTTACTCCCTCAGCGGAGAAGCAGCGGAGATGCCTGCATCCGCCATTAGCAAGCGGGGGCTGGGCAGGGAGGCGCGGCACCGGCTGCGTCACTTAGAATAAGAATCTGGCCTGAATACCCCGAGCGCTATCTGAACGAAATAATTTGGGCTAGCAAACCAGACTGTGGGATATCTACCACGTGAAAAGCCAGCCCTAACCAAAGACACCGCCAGGCCCGCGCATGGAACAAAGGACTGTACAGAGAAAGCCGGCTGCAGACTATCCCCCTCCAGTGACAGGAAGCCAGAGCCAGAAGGGGGAAATTGCAGCCCCAGAGAGACATTATCTATAAAACTGTAAGCCAGCTTCTTTGCTAACTAAAACTTCTTGGGGGTCTGGACGGTCAACATCCACCTGAGACGGTGCGCCAGTTGTACACCTAGATAACCGAGGGGCGGGGAGGCGATAAGTCGCAGCAATCGCGCTCACCAAACACCTCATCACCTGAGCTGCTCGGACCTGGGAAGGGCACAAAACGCAGGCCCAACTGAGTCTGCGCCTCTGAGGACTACCCAAGTGCCTGAACCTGAGTGGTTTGGACCTGGGAGGTGCAGGCAGCCCAGGGCCGGCCACGGATGGTTCCCGGCAGAGCAACCTAGAGCCTGAGCAGTGTGGGCAGGGAGGCTACACGCGCCGTGAGCGGATGCAGGCCCAGTGTGGCTGAGGCACTGCAAGCACACGCCAGTGTTATTTGTTTGCAGCATCCCTCCCTCCCTCCCCACAGTGCAACTGAACAAGTGAGCCTAAAAAAAAAAAAAAAAGGTGTCCACCACTGTCCCCTTTGTGTCAGGGCATAAACCAGACACTGAAGAGACCAGCAAACAGAAGAAGCTATAACAGAGGGAACTGCCTTGGAAGCTACAGGCAATAGATTAAAACCCTGTGGTTAGAACTGAATACATAGGAAGGGGCCTATAGATCTTGAGAAATAAAAGTCGGACCAAGGAACTAGCCGAAAATGAACTGACCCCACAATACCCAAAACAAAACCAGAGAAAGTCCTAGATATATTTTTACTATTTTTATGATCATTCTTTTTTTTTTATTTGAAAAAAAAATTTAAGTCCTCTATTATTCCTTTAATTTTCACTTTTATAACCTACTATTACTTTGCAAAAAAAAAAAAAGACTATTTTTTTTAAAGCAAACTTCATAAAAAAAAAAAAGCAAACTTCATGTATATATTTTTTATCATTTTTGTGACCTTGTTTTTTTTTCTTCTTTTCTTTAACATTGTACTTGTGAAATTCCAAACTCTACTTTAGATTTTTAATTTTAGCTTTTTGGTATTTGTTGTCAATTTTATACCTATTTTTTTTTAAATAATTTTTGTGACTTTTTTTCCTCCTCTTTCTTTCTCTTCTTCTTTTATATAACATTGTATATCTGAAATTCCAAACTCTACTCTAGATTTTTAATTTATGCTTTTTGGTATTTGTTATCAATTTTGTACCTATATTTTCTTTATAATTTTTGTGACTTGATTTGTTTTTGTTTGTTTTTTCTCTCTTTCTTTTTCTTCTTCTTCTTTTTTTTAACATTGTATTTTTGAAATTCCAGACTCTAGATTTTTAACTTTTGCTTTTTGGTATTTGTGATCAATTTTGTACCTATATTTTCTTTATAATTTTTGCGATTTGGTTTGTTTTTGTTTGTTTGGTTGGTTTTTTTCCTCTCTTTCTTTTTCTTCTTTTTTTTTAACATTGTATTTTTGAAATTCCAAACTCTACTCTAGATTTTTAACTTTTGCTTTTTGGTATTTGTTATCAATTTTGTACCTATATTTTCTTTATAATTTTTGTGACTTGGTTTGTTTTTGTTTGTTTTTTCTCTCTTTCTTTTTCTTCTTCTTCTTTTTTTTAACATTGTATTTTTGAAATTCCAGACTCTAGATTTTTAACTTTTGCTTTTTGGTATTTGTGATCAATTTTGTACCTATATTTTCTTTATAATTTTTGTGATTTGGTTTGTTTTTGTTTTGTTTTTTTCCCTCTCTTTCTTTTTCTTCTTTTTTTTAACATTGTATTTTTGAAATTCCAGACTCTACTCTAGATTTTTAACTTTTGCTTTTTGGTATTTGTTATCAATTTTGTACCTATATTTTCTTTATAATTTTTGCAACTTTGTTTTTTTCTCTCTTTCTTTTCCTTCTTCTTTTCTTTAACATTGTATTTTTGAAATTCCAAACTCTACTCTAGATTTTTAATTTTTTCTTTTATGTATTTGTTACCAATTTTGTACCTTTAAGAACCCAATCTTCAGTACCCATTTTTCACTAGGGAGCGAGATTACTGGCTTGACTGCTCTCTCCCTCCTTGGACTCTCCTTTTTCACAGGTCACCTGTGTCTCCTCCCTAACCCCTCTCTACTCTATGCAACTCTGTGAATTTCTGTGTGTTCCAGATGGAGGAGAACACTTAGGGAACTGATTACTGGCTGGATCTGTCTCTCTCCTTTTCATTCCCCCTTTTATCCTCCTGGCCACCTCTGTCTCCTTCCTCCTTCTTCTCTGTATAATTCCGTGAACATCCTGAGTGGTCCAATTGTGGAGTGCACATAAGGAAGTGATTACTGGCTAGCCCACTCTCTCCTCTATTGATTCCACCTCATCTCATTCGGGTCAGCTCTAACTCCCTCCTCCCTCTTCTCTTCTCCATGTAATGCTGTGAACCTCTCTGGGTGGCCCTCATGGTGGAGAAACTTTTCATCTTTAACGTAGATGTTTTATCAGTGGTTCTGTATAGAAGGAGAAGTTGTGAAACTACTGTAAAAATAAGACCGATAACTGGAAGCAGGAGGCTTAAGTCCAAACCCTAACTCCAGGGAACATTAGTTGACAGAAGCTCATCAAATGCCTCCATACCTACACTGAAACCAAGCACCACACAAAGGCCAACAAGTTCCAGGGCAAGACATACCAAGCAAATTCTCCAGCAACACAGGAACACAGCCCTGAGCTCCAAGATACAGGCTTCCCAAAGTCACCCCAAAACCATAGACATCTCATAACTCATTACTAGACACTTCATTGTACTCCAGAGAGAAGAAATACAGCTCCACCCACCAGAACACCAACACAAGCTTCCCTAACCAAGAAACCTTGACAAGCCACCTGTACAAACCCACACACAGTGAGGAAATGCCACAATAAAGAGAACTCCACTAACTGCCAGAATACAGAAAGGACACCCCAAACTCAGCTATTTAAACAAGATGAAAAGACAGAGGAATACCCAGCAGGTAAAGGAACAGGATAAATGCCCACCAAACCAAACCAAAGAGGAAGAGATAGGGAATCTACCTGATAAAGAATTCCGAATAATGATAGTGAAATTGATTCAAAATCTTGAAATCAAGATGGAATCACAGATAAATAGCCTGGAGACAAGGATTGAGAAGATGCAAGAAAGGTTTAACAAGGACCTAGAAGAAATAAAAAAGAGTCAATATATAATGAATAATGCAATAAATAAAATCAAAAACACTCTGGAGGCAACAAATAGTAGAATAACAGAGGCAGAAGATAGGATAGTGAATTAGAAGATAGAATGGTAGAAATAAATGAATCAGAGAGGAAAAAAGAAAAACGAATTAAAAGAAATGAGGACAATCTCAGAGACCTCCAGGACAATATTAAATGCTACAACATTCGAATCATAGGGGTCCCAGAAGAAGAAAAAAAGAAAGACCATGAGAAAATACTTGAGGAGATAATAGTTGAAAACTTCCCTAAAATGGGGAAGGAAATAATCACTCAAGTCCAAGAAACCCAGAGAGTCCCAAACAGGATAAACCCAAGGCAAAACACCCCAAGACACATATTAATCAAATTAACAAAGATCAAACACAAAGAACAAATACTAAAAGCAGCAAGGGAAAAACAACAAATAACACACAAGGGAATTCCCATAAGGATAACAGCTGATCTTTCAATAGAAACTCTTTAAGCCAGGAGGGAATGGCAAGACATACTTAAAGTGATGAAAGAAAATAGCCTACAGCCCAGATTATTGTACCCAGCAAGGATCTCATTCACATATGAAGGAGAACTCAAAAGCTTTACAGACAAGCAAAAGCTGAGAGAATTCAGCACCACCAAACCAGCTCTCCAACAAACACTAAAGGATATTCTCTAGACAGGAAACACAAAAATGGTATATAAATTCGAACCCAAAACAATAAAGTAAATGGCAACGGGATCATACTTATCAATAATTACCTTAAACGTAAATGGGTTGAATGCCCCAACCAAAAGACAAAGACTGGCTGAATGGAGACAAAAACAAGACCCCTACATATGCTATCTAACAAGAGACCCACCTCAAAACAGGGGACACATACAGACTGAAAGTGAAGGGCTGGAAAAAGATTTTCCATGCAAATAGGGACCAAAAGAAAGCAGGAGTAGCAATACTCATATCAGACAAAATAGACTTTAAAACAAAGGCTGTGAAAAGAGACAAAGATGGTCACTACATAATGATCAAAGGATCAATCCAAGAAAAAGATATAACACTTATAAATATATATGCACCCAACACAGGAGCACCGCAATATGTAAGGCAAATGCTAACAAGTATGAAAGGAGAAATTAACAATAACACAATAATAGTGGGAGACTTTAATACCCCACTCACACCTATGGATAGATCAACTAAACAGAAAATTAACAAGGAAACACGAACTTTAAATGATACAATAGACCAGTTAGACCTAATCGATATCTATAGGACATTTCATCCCAAAACAATGAATTTCACCTTTTTCTCAAGTGCACATGAAACCTTCTCCAGGATAGAGCACATCCTGGGCCATAAATCTAGCCTTGGTAAATTCAAAAAAAATTGAAATCATTCCAAGCATCTTTTCTGACCACAATGCAGTAAGATTAGATCTCAATTACAGGAGAAAAACTATTAAAAATTCCAACATATGGAGACTGAACAACACACTGCTGAATAACCAACAAATAACAGAAGAAATCAAAAAAGAAATCAAAATTTGCATAGAAACAAATGAAAATGAAAACACAACAACCCAAAACCTGTGGGACACTGCAAAAGCAGTCCTAAGGGGAAAGTTCATAGCAATACAGGCATACCTCAAGAAACAAGAAAAAAGTCAAATAAATAACCTAACTCTACACCTAAAGCAACTAGAAAAGGAAGAAATGAAGAACCCCAGGGTTAGTAGAAGGAAAGAAATCTTAAAAATTAGGGCAGAAATAAATGCAAAAGAAACAAAAGAGACCACAGCAAAAATCAACAAAGCCAAAAGCTGGTTCTTTGAAAGGATAAATAAAATTGACAAACCATTAGCCAGACTCATCAAGAAACAAAGGGAGAAAAATCAAATCAATAAAATTAGAAGTGAAAATGGAGAGATCACAACAGACAACACAGAAATACAAAGGATCGTAAGAGACTACTATCAGCAATTATATGCCAATAAAATGGACAACGTGGAAGAAATGGACAAATTCTTAGAAAAATACAACTTTCCAAAACTGAACCAGGAAGAAATAGAAAATCTTAACAGACCCATCACAAGCACGGAAATCGAAACTGTAGTCAAAAATCTTCCAGCAAACAAAAGCCCAGGTCCAGACGGCTTCACAGCTGAATTCTACCAAAAATTTAGAGAAGAGCTAACACCTATCCTGCTCAAACTCTTCCAAAAAATTGCAGAGGAAGGTAAACTTCCAAACTCATTCTATGAGGCCACCATCACCCTAATACCAAAACCTGACAAAGATCCCACAAAAAAAGAAAACTACAGGCCAATATCACTGATGAACATAGATGCAAAAATCCTTAGCAAAATTCTAGCAATCAGAATCCAACAACACATTAAAAAGATCATACACCATGACCAAGTGGGCTTTATCCCAGGCATGCAAGGATTCTTCAATATCCGCAAATCAATCAATGAAATACACCACATTAACAAATTGAAAAATAAAAACCATATGATTATCTCAATAGATGCAGAGAAAGCCTTTGACAAAATTCAACATCCATTTATGATAAAAACTCTCCAGAAAGCAGGAATAGAAGGAACAGCAAACATTATCCTCAATGGTGAAAAATTGAAAGCATTTCCTCTAAAGTCAGGAACAAGACAAGGGTGCCCACTTTCACCATTACTATTCAACATAGTTTTGGAAGTTTTGGCCACAGCAATCAGAGCAGAAAAAGAAATAAAAGGAATCCAAATTGGAAAAGAAGAAGTAAAACTCTCACTGTTTGCAGATGACATGATCCTCTACATAGAAAACCCTAAAGACTCCACCAGAAAGTTACTAGAGCTAATCAATGATTATAGTAAAGTTGCAGGATATAAAATCAACACATAGAAATCCCTTGCATTCCTATACACTAATAATGAGAAAACAGAAAGAGAAATTAAGGAAACAATTCCATTCACCATTGCAACGGAAAAAATAAAATACTTAGGAATATATCTACCTAAAGAAACTAAAGACCTATATATAGAAAACTATAAAACACTGGTGAAAGAAATCAAAGAGGACACTAATAGATGGAGAAATATACCATGTTCATGGATTGGAAGAATCAATATAGTGAAAAAGAGTACACTACCCAAAGCAATTTATAGATTCAATGCAATCCCTATCAAGCTACCAACGGTATTCTTCACAGAGCTAGAACAAATAATTTCACAATTTGTATGGAAATAAGAAAAACCTTGAATAGCCAAAGCTATCTTGAGAAAGAAGAATGGAACTGGAGGAATCAACCTGCCTGACTTCAGGCTCTATTACAAAGCCACAGTCATCAAGACAGTATGGTACTGGCACAAAGACAGAAATAGAGATCAACGGAACAAAATAGAAAGCCCAGAGATAAATCCATGCACATATGGACACCTTATCTTTGACAAAGGAGGCAAGAATATACAATGGATGAAAGACAATCTCTTTAACAAGTGGTGCTGGGAAAACTGGTCAACCACTTGTAAAAGAATGAAACTAGACCACTTTCTAACACCATACACAAAAATAAACTCAAAATGGATTAAAGATCTAAACGTTAAGACCAGAAACTATAAAACTCCTAGAGGAGAACATAGGCAAAACACTCTCCGACATACATCACAGCAGGATCCTCTATGACCTACCTCCCAGAATATTGGAAATAAAAGCAAAAATAAACAAATGGGACCTAATTAAACTTAAAAGCTTCTGCACAACAAAGGAAACTATAAGCAAGGTGAAAAGACAGCCTTCAGAATGGGAGAAAATAATAGCAAATGAAGCAACTGACAAGCAACTAATCTCAAAAATATACAAGCAACTTCTACAGCTCAACTCCAGAAAAATAAATGACCCAATCAAAAAATGGGCCAAAGAACTAAATAGACATTTCTCCAAAGAAGACATACAGATGGCTAACAAACACATGAAAAGATGCTCAACATCACTCATTATCAGAGAAATGCAAATCAAAACCACTATGCGGTACCATTTCACACCAGTCAGAATGGCTGCGATCCAAAAGTCTACAAGTAATAAATGCTGGAGAGGATGTGGAGAAAAGGGAACCCTCTTACACTGTTGGTGGGAATGCAAACTAGTACAGCCACTATGGAGAACAGTGTGGAGATTCCTTAAAAAACTGGAAATAGAACTGCCTTATGATCCAGCAATCCCACTGCTGGGCATACACACTGAGGAAACCAGAAGGGAAAGAGACACGTGTACCCCAGTGCTCATCACAGCACTGTTTATAATAGCCAGGACATGGAAGCAACCTAGATGTCCATCAGCAGATGAATGGATAAGAAAGCAGTGGTACATATACACAATGGAGTATTAGCCATTAAAAAGAATACGTTTGAATCAGTTCTAATGAGGTGGATGAAACTGGAGCCTATTATACAGAGTGAAGTAAGCCAGAAAGAAAAACACCAATACAGTATACTAACGCATATATATGGAATTTAGAATGATGGTAACAATAACCCTGTATACGAGACAGCGAAAGAGACACTGATGCATAGAACAGTCTTTTGGACTCTGTGGGAGAGGGAGAGGGTGAGATGATTTGGGAGAATGGCATTGAAATATGTATAATATCATATATGAAACGAGTTTCCAGTCCAGGTTCGATGCACGATACTGGATGCTTGGGGCTGGTGCACTGGGATGACCCAGAGGGATGGTATGGGGAGGGAGGAGGGTTCAGGATGGGGAACATGTGTATGCCTGTGGTGGATTCATTTCAATATATGGCAGAACCAATACAATATTGTAAAGTTTAAAAATAAAATAAAATTTTTAAAAAAGTTAATATGCTCTTAGGAATTATTAAGACAAGTTGACATTTGAGAGATAATAACTAATTAGAACCTCATGATACTAGCACTTTGAAAAGAGCCTGAAGAAACTGGAAGATTTGTGTAAGATTGAGTGAGATGATTAAAGGTGTTAAATGTGATATTTGTGAAGAAATGACTTGAGAATATTTAACATAAAGAAGAGACGCTTATAGTTAGATAATGACTCCAAAGATATGAAGATTTTGAAAGAAACTGATAGTGACCCAATTTGTATTCAATTTACACCCAAGAGGAAGATGTACTTAAAGTAAAATGTTTGTTTTCACACTTATTATTCATAATGTACCTAATGTCCACTGTGATCAACCACAAAGGCTTTAAAATAAGGAATTCATCCACATTAAGTTGTATAGTTGTGACTGTCTGGTTGAAGTGGCAAATTTTTTACTGGCTCTAAAATGTTGTTGTTGTTCAATTGCTCAGTCGTATCTGACTCTTTGCGACCCCTTGGACTGCAGCACATCAGGTTTCCCTGTCCTTTACCATCTCCTGGAGCTTGCTCAAACTCATGTCCATTGAGTCAGTGATGCTTTCCAACTATCTCATCCTCTGTTGTCCCCTTCTCCTCTTGCCTTCTATTTTTCCCAGCATCAGGGTCTTTTAAAATGTAGAGGGAAGTTATTTTACACATCCATGGGTAGAATAATTTTGAAAAAAAAAAGGCAAATAGAAATTTTCATCTCTAATAAAAAAAAAATAGATGGCATAACATTTTATCTTAATTCGATTTTTTTCCAGGCAGTCAAGATAGCAAAGTCTAGGTCTACTGATACCTCATTATATATTTTAGTGATCATACTTAATCTATGAAAATAGAAATGTTGTCTCTTATTTGTTGTTGTCTCTTATTGAAACCAAATGAACATTGTCAATTTGTGACCTGTTTGCTTTTGTCTCCTTGGGTTTAGAACAATGTACAGTACATTAACAGTCTTCAAATGTTTATTAAATTAAATGGAAGAAGTCATTTGGTATCTTGTAGTGAACTCACACCATTAGACTGTGAGCTGTATGAGACCAAGGTCCATGTTAGATTCCTCTGTTCTCTACAGTGTCTTGCATAGTATCTAGTTTATAGTAACTATATTCACTTAATATATGAGAATAATTTCCAAAAAATTCAGCATAGTTTTTTACCACATTTTTAACTTAGATGATGATTCAGTTCAGTTCAGTTCACTCGTTCAGTCATGTCCAACTCTTTGTGACCCCATGAACGGCAGCATGCCAGGCCTCCCTGTCCATCACCAACTCCCAGAGTCCACCCAAACCCATGTCCACTGAGTCAATGATGCCATCGAACCATCTCATCCTCTGTCGTCCCCTTCTCCTCCTGCCCTCAATCTTCCCCAGCATCAGGGTCTTTTCCAATGAGCCAGCTCTTCACATCAGGTGGCCTAAGTATTGGAGTTTCAGCTCCAACATCAGTCCTTACGATGAATATTCAGGACTGATCTCCTTTAGGACTGACAGGTTTGATCTCCTTGCAGTCCAAGGGACTCTCAAGAGTCTTCTCCAACACCACAGTTCAAAAGCATCAATTCTTTGGTTCTCAGCTTTCTTTATACTCCAACTCTCACATCCATACATGACTACTGGAAAAGCCATAGCCTTGACTAGACGGACCTTTGTTGGCAAAGTAATGTCTCTGCTTTTTTAATATGCTGTCTAGGTTGGTTATAACTTTTCTTCAGGAAGTAAGCATCTTTTAATTTCATGCTGCAGTCACCACCTGCAGTGATTTTGAGGCCCCCCAAATAGAATCTGCCACTGTTTCCACTGTTTCTCCATCTATTTGCCATGAAGTGATGGGACCAGATGCCATGATCTTCGTTTTCTGAATGTTGAACTTTAAGCCAACTTTTTCACTCTCCTCTTTCACTTTCATCAAGAGGACCTTTAGTTTTTCTTCCCTTTCTGCCATAAGGGTGGTGTCATCTGCATATCTGAAGTTATTGATATTTCTTCCGGAAATCTTGATTCCCTCTTGTGCTTCATCCAGCCCAGGGTTTCTCATGATGTACTCTACATATAAGTTAAATAAACACGGTGGCAATATACAGCCTTGACGTACTCCTTTTCCTATTTGGAACCAGTCTGTTGTTCCATGTGCAGTTCTAACTGTTGTTTCCTATCCTACATATAGATTTCTCAAGAGGCAGGTCAGGTGGTCTGGTATTCCCACATCTTTCAGAATTTTCCACAGTGTATTGTGATCCACACAGTCAAAGGCTTTGGCATAGTCAATAAAGCAGAAAGAGATGTTTTTCTGGAACTCTTGCTTTTTCGATGATCCAGCGGGTGTTGGCATTTTGATCTCTGGTTCCTCTGACTTTTCTAAATCCAGCTTGAACATCTGGAATTTCACAGTTCACATATTGTTAAAGCCTGGCTTGGAGAATTTTGAGCATTACTTTACTAGCGTGTGAGATGAGTGCAATTGTGCGGTAGTTTGAGCATTCTTTGGCATTGAGTTTCATAGGGATTGGAATGAAAACTGACCTTTTCCAGTCCTGTGGCCACTGCTGAGTTTTCCAAATTTGGCGGCATACTGAGTGCAGCACTTTCACAGCATAATTTTCAGGATTCGAAATAGCTCAATTGGAGTTCCATCACCTCCACTAGCTTTGTTCATAGTGATGCTTTGTAAGGGCCACTTGACTTCACATTCCAGGATGCCTGGCTCTAGGTGACTGATCACACCATCATGATTATCTTGGTTGTGAAGATCTTTTTTGTACAGTTCTGTGTATTCTTGCCATCTCTTCTTAATATCTTCTGCTTCTGTTAGGTCCATACCATTTCTGTCCTTTATTGAGCCCATCTTTGCATGAAATGTACCCTTGGTATCTCTAATTTTTTAAAGAGCTCTCTAGTCTTTCCCATTCTTTTGTTTTCCTCTATTTCTTTGCACTGATCACTGAGGAAGGCTTTTTTTTCTCTCCTTGCTATTCTTAGGAACTCTGCATTCAGATACTTATATCTTTCCTTTTCTCCTTTGCTTTGGCTTCTCTTCTTTACCTAGCTTTATTTGTAAGGCCTCCTCAGACAGCCATTTTGCTTTTTTTCATTTCTTTTCTTTGGGGATGGTCTTGATCCCTGTCTCCTTTACAACATCACAAACCTCCATCCATAGTTAATCAGGCACTCTGTCTATCAGATCTAGTCCCTTAAATCTATTCCTCACTTCCACTGTGTAATCGTTAGGGATTTGATTTAGGTCATACCTGAATGGTCTAGTGGTTTTCCCTACTTTCTTCAATGTAAGTCTTAATTTGGCAATAAGGAGTTCACGATCTGAGCCACAGTCAGCTCCCAGTCTTGTTTTTGCTGACTGTATAGAGCTTCTCCATCTTTGGCTACAAAGAATAGAATCAATCTGATTTCGGTGTTGACCATCTGGTGATGTCCATGTGTAGTCTTCTCTTGTGTTTTTGGAAGAGGGTGTTTGCTATGACCAGTGCATTCTCTTGGCAGAACTCTTTTAGCCTTTGCCCTGCTTCATTCTGTACTCCAAGGGCAAATTTGCCTGTTCCTCCAGGTGTTTCTTAATTTCCTACTTTTACATTCCAATCCCCTATGTTGCAAAGGACATCTTTTTTTTTTTGGAGGGGTGTTAATTCTAGAAGGTCTTGTAGGTCTTCACAGAACCGTTCAACTTCAGCTTCTTTAGCATTACTGGTCGGGGCATAGACTTGGATTACCATGATACTGAATGGTTTGCCTTGGAAATGAACAGAGATCATTCTGTCGTTTTTGAGATTGAATCCAACTGCTGTTTTTCAGACTCTTTTGTTGACTATGGTGGCTACTCCATTTCTTCTCTAAAGAATTCTTGCTCACAGTAGTAGATATAATGATCATCTGAGTTAGATTCACCCATTCCAGTCCATCTTAGTTGGCTGATTCCTAAAATGTTGACGTTCACTCTTGCCATCTCCTGTTTGATCACTTCCAATTTGCCTTGATTCATGGACCTAACATTCCAGGCTCCTGTGCAATATTGCTCTTTACAGCATCGGACATTGCTTCCATCACCAGTCACATCCACATCTGGGTGTTGTTTTTGCTTTGGCTCCATCTCGTCATTCTTTCTGGAGTTATTTCTCCACTCATCTCCAGTAGCATATCGGGCACCTACTGACCTGGGAAATTCATCTTTCAATGTCCTATCTTTTTGCATTTTCATACTTTTCATGGGGTTCTCAAGGCAGAAATACTGAAGTGGTTTGACATTCCCTTCTCCAGTGAACCACTTTTTGTATTTATATCTATGAAATGATGCTATGGTTTTGCCCCAGTGATATGTAAACAGTTTGAAATGACCAGTAGAGAGAATCACTCTCAGCTTATTTCTGTCCAACATTTGCTCTTTTTTAAAAAAAAAAAAAACTTTTTATACAATTTTAAAGATTACTCTCCATTTACAGTTATTACAAAATATTGGCTGTATTCTCCAGGTTGTATAAAACGTCCTTGAGCCTGTTTTATGATGAGTCGTTTGTGCCTTCCACTCTTCTACCCCTGTATTTTCTCCCGCCACCACCACTTGTGCCAACGTTTTGTTCTCTGAATCTGTGAGACTGATTATACTGTCTTATATTTACAGTTCTTTTTAAGTTTAGATGCACATATACTTGACATCATACAGCGTTTGTCTAAGTCACAAGCATGATGCCCTCTAAGAACATCCATGTTGCTGGAAATGGCAAAATCTTGTGTTTTTTTTTTTTTTTTTACGGCTGAGTAGTATTCCACTGTATGTATGAAAATCCCTCTTCTTTATCCACTCATCTGTTGGTGGACACTTCAGTTACTTCCAAGTCTTTGCAATTGTAAATAATGCTGCTATGAACATTGTAGTGCCTATATCTTTTCGAATTAGTGTTTTTGTTTTTGGGGGGTGTATATACCCCGGAGTGCAATTGCAGTCATATGTAGTTCTATTTTTGCTTTTTTTAAAAGCCTCCATTCTGTTTTCCACAGTGGCTGCACCAACTTACATTCCCACCAACAGTACATGAGGATTCCCTTTTCTCCACATCCTTACCAGCATTTGTTATTTGTATATGCTTTAATGATAGCCATTCTTGCAGATGTGAGACATCTCATTGTGGTTTTGATTCACATTGCCCTGGTGATTAATGATATTGAGCATCTTTTTATGTGCCTGTTACCCATCTGCTTTTCCTCTTTGGAAAAACATCTATTAAGTTTTCTGCCCATGTTAAAAATTGAGGTGTTTTTTTTTTGATACTGAGTTGTATGTTGTCACCCTGCTTATTTAACTTATATGCAGAGTAAATCATGAGAAACGCTGGGTTGGATGAAGTACAAGCTGCAATCAATGTTGCCGGGAGAAATATCAATAACCTCAGATATGCAGATGACACCACCCTTATGGCAGAAAGTGAAGAGGAACTAAAAAGCCTCTTGATGAAAGTGAAAGAGGAGAGTGAAAAAGTTGGCTTAAAGCTCAACATTCAGAAAACGAAGATCATGGCATCTGGTCCCATCACTTCATGGCAAATAGATGGGGAAACAGTAGAAGCAGTGGCTGACTTTATTTTTCTGGGCTCCAAAATCATTACAGATTGTGATTGCAGCCATGAAATTAACAGATGCCTGCTCCTTGGAAGGAAAGTTATGACCAACCTAGACAGCATATTCAAAAAACAGAGATATTACTTTGCCAACAAAGGTCCGTCTAGTCAAGGCTATGGTTTTTCCAGTGGTCATGTATGGATATGAGAGTTGGAGTATAAAGAAAGCTGAGAACCAAAGAATTGATGCTTTTGAACTGTGGTGTTGGAAAAGACTCTTGAGGATCCCTTGGACTGCAAGGAGATCCAACCAGGCCATCCTAAAGGAGATCAGTCCTGGGTATTTATTGGAAGGACTGATATTGGAGCTGAAACTCCAATACTTTGGCTACCTGATGTGAAGAGCTGACTCATTTGAAAAGACCCTGGTGCTGGGAATGATTGAGGGCAGGAGGAGAGGAGGAGGATGGAGGATGAGATGGTTGGATGGCATCACTGACACAATGGACATGGGTTTGGGTGGACTTTGGGAGTTGGTGATGAACAAGGAAGCCTGGCGTGCTGCGGTTCATGGGGTCACAAAGAGTCAGACACGACTGAGTGACTGAACTAAACTGAACTGTATGCCACATTTGCTCTTTACTATTGAGATTCATGGGAAGATCCCTTGGGTGAGGGCATGGCAACCCACTCCAGCATTCTTGCCTGGAGAATCCCGTGAACAGAGGAGCCTGGTGGGCTACAGTCCATAGGGTCACAAGAGTCGAACTTGACTGAAGCAACTTAGCATGCATAGGTTGAGATTCAGGTAGAGTTAAAAAGCCAAAAATCACTATAGGAACTGCCATATTTACTCATGTTTCTGTCATTTTTGAAATCCCTCCGTTCCTTCAGACTACATTTTGGGGTGAAGGAAATTAATATTTTTTAAATCATCTTTTTTCTTTTCTCCCCTTACATTCTTCTCTGTTTGAGACAATGACTGCTGCTGCTGCTGCTGCTAAGTCACTTCAGTTGTGTCCAACTCTGTGCAACCCCATAGACAGCAGCCCACCAGGCTCCCCCGTCCCTGGGATTCTCCAGGCAAGAACACTGGAGTGGGTTGCCATTTCCTTCTCCAATGCATGAAAGTAAAAAGTGAAAGTGAAGTCACTCAGTCGTGTCCGACTCTTAGTGACCCCATGGACTGTAGCCCACCAGGCTCCTCCGTCCATGGGATTTTCCAGGCAAGAGTACTGGAGTGGGGTGCCATTGCTTTCTCCGGAGGCAATAACTACCAGTGCCCATAAGATGCTGTCTTGAGTGGCAGCATCAAGGAGGGTGGTGCCCTCCTTGCCTGCCTCCCTGCTCCCTGTAAGTTTATGTTTATTGTTCTTCCACCTTCTCTGGAAGGTGAGAAGGGCTGTTGGCTGGCAGATACTCTGTTTATATTCTAGGGAGACATGAGCAATGTATTTGACTAATATTTCCCTCCTCCCTCAGTGGGAACAAAGCTATTATATTCCCAAATCTGAAGGGAATAAGTTCAGGAAATCCCTGGGAAATAATCATGTATCTTCCCCCTCACATCCACCCCTCCTTGTAATATCTCTTTTAACAAACTCGTTACTCCTTGGTGGGGAGTAGAAGGTCCATTACGCTTTGGCACTGATTGTATTCTACTTTGTTTTCCTTGGTGTTCTTTCAAAGTTAAAGCCAATAAGTTCAAACTTTGTGGGTTCTTCCATGATACCCGATGCAGTCTATTTAAGACGTACTCTCTTGTGTGGAATGTATCTGTCTGTGTTTGCCTTCCCTACCAGACTGTATTCTCAAGATGCATGGAGTCAGCCTAGTAGCAGAAATACTATGAGAACCCATGAAGTATTTGTTAAACCATTGAATCTCACCTGCATGTTGCAGCCTTGTCCTACCGTGATCAGTAGTTTCCCTCTTCTCTGTGTTAGAATAATATTTGATTATATTTCTGCCACTGGATTTGCCATAGCAAGTTCTGGTTGTTTTGCATTTGTCTCCCATACCAGGTGTGAGTGCCTTAGTAATCTGTATGCCACTGAGGGGTTGCTCAATGCTGTGAATGTAGCAGGCCTAGCCATTCATTCACAGGGCAGTGGAGATGTGCAGTGTAAAACTGAGGCTTCTGATCTTCCTAAGCCCCACGTCCTGGGTCTGGAGTCTGTAATGGGATGGTGTGTGTGTGTGTATGTGTGTAAGAGAGAAAGAGGGAGAGTGAGATTGAGAAAACAGGGTGGTAAGGGTGGAAGAGAGAAACTAATTATAATCTAACCTATGAAATTACAACCAATTTAATAATTGAAGCAATCTTTTTAGGTAACTCACTTTTTGAAAAATTTAAATAATTAAGACTTTCAGATTTCCTTATTCTTCTCCCTACTGCTGTCCCAAGCAGCACAGGTCCATGTGTTCTTGTGTTATCCTCTGGTGTCTCTTGTCCACTTGGTCACTGAAGGTCTTGGTGACATCTCTGGCCAAGGTCTTTGATTGTGTCCTTCCCCACCCTTTTGGCTCTGCTGAGCTCCTGTGACACTGTGGCCCTACTGAGGTCTGGCTGTAACTCCCACCCAGTCCCTGGCTTGGGGGGATGCCCTTGGGGTGCTAAGTCATGGTGGCACCACTGGTAGCTCTCCCAGTCAGCACTCGCAGCTGCTGCCCTCGTCCTGCTTGAAGGCATGGGGGACCCTTACACCCTCCTCCTCCCTGCTCAGGAGCTAAGAGAGACTTGAGGGATCTGAACTGTAGCTTCCCTCTGTCTAAACAGTCATACAGTAGCTGCTTTTACTCTGATGGTGCCATCCTGGGTTGATGTGAGGGTGTCCCAGGAGTGACCTCAGAGGTCGTCTCCTTGCTGAGTCTAAAACAGAAAGTTGGGCTGAATGCCTCAGCTCTCAGCTTTCGCTGTCCCCACTGATACTCCCCTCTCAGAGCCCTGGTCCAGGACCTACTCGCTTCACAGAATCTTCTTTACCCAGACTCCTCTTTTCACTGCTCTCTGGGGTCTCATCATGGTGGGAATGGCTATTGTGACCACAGGGATGGGGACACAAAACAGGAAATGACAACACAAAATACTCTTTTCTGTTCCATGCAGTGAATTCAGGTGGTAGAAATCCCCACACTAGGAGGAACTAAGGTTTTAGGTAAGGGAAGTCTAGTAGGTGGATCACGGAGGTCATGAGTTTTAGCGTGTCACTTCCTATTCCAGTGATGTCTTTGGAATGGCGTTCAGGGAAATGGGAGGGTGTGGGGACTAAGAGAACAAGGGAAGGGAGACGTCCACCCCTGGTCCATGGAGGGCAGGAGTAAATAGCCCAGAACCAAAGGGACTCACAGAAGTAGCCAGGGCTGTTCACTGAATCTCATTATGTTTGACTGTAAATTTGAAGACCAGTCCCAACTCTGATAAAGATGCTCATGTTGTTCTCGTTTCACACCAGTGAGGGACTGAGCTCAGCCGCTTCTCAGACTCCACTGGGAGGCTCGTAATCAGGGGTCACACTTACTCTGTGTGGCCGTAGGCTTTGCTGGGCAGTGGACAGAGCAGGTGCCCTCTCTGCTGTGATGCCAGGCCAGAGATATCACTGAGCCCCAGTTGTTTGTGTTGGTAGCCTGGTAGAGAGAAAGGAAAACTCCTTTAGAAACATTTGACAGCATAGGCTTGAACGCAATCCTCCTTCCTCAACATTTTGCAGATCTCCCGGATGCTTCTAAAGAGTCGATATCAAGTATTGAACGTTACGTGCTGTCTTGGTGTCTCTTTTTCCTTTAATAGAGAATCATTCAGTGGAACTGTTTCTTCTTCTTTCTAGTCCCTGAGACAAAGTCTAAAGCTCTTCTGAAAAAAAAAGTCCTTATTTTTTTTACATTCAATAAATAGGACATATTACGATACCACATAGGTTCAAGTGTTGTTAAAAAAAATCTTACAGAGTATGTGCCGAGATTTAGGAGGCTTTAAAAATGCTAAATGAGGAAGTTCTAGTTCAGTAGAGGCTCACACTGCTCCTGAGGGGAAAACTCCAAAGAATTAGAAAAATTTTTAAACCATAAAAATTACCATCATGAACAGTGAGGAATAGTTTACTTGGGGCAAGCAGAGTGCTTTATCCATATTGATCCATTGGCATTTGCTATGATTACTGCTAATTCCTTTGTAAATCAACTCTTCTTGAAGCTTCTGACAGAAAATAGATAATAGGGGATGACTTTGGTTCCTAAATATTTATGGGAGTTGGGTCCTGTATTATTAGCATTTACCTTATTCAGTTACCTGAGCTAGTCAAGCTTGTGTTTTTTCTAACTGCAGGGGTGGGGTGGGGGAATGTTAGGTGTAGGGGGGTGTTAGGTGTAGGGACAGGCAAGAAGATGGGTGCTATTTTAATAAAAGGAAAATAAAACAAGTTCGAGCCTTAATATGCAAAGACATGGAGGCAGTGCTGGTGAGTGAGATAATAATGTCTGAATAAAAAGTCTCCTGAGCTCTTTTTCTTCTTATAATGTGTAGCAAAATAATGAAATTTCTGCTTTGGACACATTCAGTTATTAGAATTTGCTAGAGCAGACTGACAGTGTATGATAATAATGATAATAACAAACACTACAGATCCATACCTGCCCATACCTGCCCCCTACTCCCAAAATATTGCAAAGGGATTTATGGTTTGCAGGAAATTGAGTGGCAATTTGCTTGAAAACAAATGTCAAAAGTTAGGAATGTGCAAATTGTTTTCCTATTTGATTGGAAACAACTATACAGTGCAACATAATCACATGCAGGCACCACAGGCGCAGGTTCTTTCACACGCCAACTTACCCTACTGCATCAAGCCTCAGGCCTGGCTTGGAGCTTCCTCCTTTACAAGCCCTTCATGGCCACTCCCTGGTGGCTTAGACGGCAACTCATCTACCTGCAATGTGGGAGACCAGGGTTCAATCCCTGGGTTGGGAAGATCCCCTGGAGAAGGAAATGGCAACCCACTCCAGTACTCCTGCCTAGTAGGAGTAGGAGTAGATGGAGGAGCCTAGTGGGCTACAGTCCATGGGGTCACAAAGAGTCAGACACGACTGAGTGACTTCACTTTCTTTCTTTCTTTCATGGCCCCTCGGGGTAGTAAAATTAACCTCAGAATAAAACAAGCTTCTGAGGATGAACTGAAAGAGGGAAAGAAAATGCAAGAAAGGAGAGGGCCCCACACTTCAGAGGGCCCAAGGGATTGTGGCCAGCAAAGGTGGAATCAGTGACCCCTTAGTTGAGTCCCTGGGGTTCTGCCTCCCTCATCTTATTTGTGTGCTGACCACTTGCTGGCGTCTCAGTTTCCTCAGTTGTTCCTGAACACCTCTAGCATGAAATCTTGAGTCTGTCTCTGTTTCTCACCAAGCTTCAGGCATCCCTGGAGGTAAGCCCTCCTTGGGTCCTCTCCAAAGCCATCAGAGATGGTGAACAGCTCACCTGTGAATGTCTCTCTCCCACGATACAGGAGAGGCCAAAGGGGAGGATCTGGGAGACAGACCCTAAATGTGTCACATGAACAGGGAGGCCCTTATGAAACCTGCAGGATAAAGGCAACTCAAGTGCAGCCTTGGACCTGATATTGATATCCACCTCAATATTGCATGAGCTGGAGGACTGTGTCTCTTTTTTTAAATTAAGCTTTTTATTTGGAGATAACTGTAGATTCACACAAGGAACAGTAACAGAGAGACTTCCATGCACCCTTTGTGCAGTTTTCCCTAGTGGCAACGTGTTGCAAAACCATGGTACAACCAGGATGTTAACATTAGCACAATACACCAACCTTCTTCAGCGTCCCCCAGTTTCATTGTACTCCTCTGTGCGTGTGTTTAGTTTTATGCAATTTTATTCTGTGTGTAGATTTGTGCATCCATTATTACACTCAAGGCACAGAATTATGCCATCATGACAAGACTCTTTTTTACAAGCATCTTCATTCTACATTCCTCTCCCTCTAAACCCTGGCAACCGCTAACCTGTCCTTCATGTCATAATTCTGTCATTTCAAGAAGTTTTATATTAATGGAATCATATAGTATTTAACCTTTGGGAACTGGCTTTTGTTATTCAGGATCATTCCCTTGAGAACAGTCTCAGTTTTATTAGAATAACTGGGAGGTTACCTCATAGTCAGGCTAATTATGTCTCTCAGTTCAATGGATTATAAAGTTAACAAGTCATTTTAACATACAGTATTTCATGTAATCATCTCAGCAGAGTAGAAACAAAAGGCTTAAAAGGAATGACAAGCATGGGTGACAGGACTCTATTTTCTAGCTGTGGCGGAGATGGGCTGGCTCTCCACCCAACCTGCTTTCTCATCCTCCAGGGCATTCACCTGGACTACATCTCCCACCTTCTTTTTAGGAAAGATGTGGCCATGTGACTGGATTCTGGGCCATGGCAAGTTTATGCATATATATATATATATATATATATATATATATATATACACACACACACACACACACACACATATATGTATACACACACACAAAGTAATTGTATAATGGTACAGTACAAAAGCAATTGTATAAACACATATATAAAGCAATTGTATTTATATATGCTGATATATAAATATATTTATCTCTGTAAATAGGTTCTATTACCATATTTAGGTGATGAGTTCCAATCCAGCCTCTCACACATGTCCTTCCATCTTCTTTTTCCTTCTATGGCAATCTTGGAAACTTAGGTGGAACTTAGTGGAGCCATCATTGGGCCCACAATCCTGATTTAACTCTCCGGGATCTCTTGACCTTCAGAGTTCTGAGTCACCAGGGGTGTGGGGATGGCCACTGCGGATCTGGAGGCCAAGGAGGGGAGGGAAACAATAGCAGACTAACACTTCCTTTCTTGCCATTTCCTCCCAGGTCTGGTGGGGCTGCCTTCTGTCCTATTGCATGGACACACACTGCCCGGCCCTCACACGTTCAAAGCAGTGTCCTTAAGTGACCTGAGGAGTTTCTCACAGTTTTCTTTGAGTTTTGTTTTTTATTTCTATAATTCTCCTGGAAATTAATTTTAAGGAAGAGAACTGTGCTAATTCAGCATCTCTTTAACCATTCTTTGTAGATTTTATGTTTAACTTGATACTATTTCTATTATTGGGCTTCCGTGGTGGCTCAGACAGTAAAGAATCCACCTTCAATGCAGGAGCCTCAGTTTTGATCCCTGGGTCAGGAAGATCCTCTGGAGAGGGAAGTGGCTACCCATTCCAGTATTCTTGCCTAGGAGATCCCATGGGCAGAAGAGCCTGGTAGGCTTCAATCCATGGCGTCACAAAGAGTCGGACATAACTGAGCGATTAACAGACACACACATTTACACTATTACAAGAAAAAAGTGAGGGAATAAGTAGTCTTAGATGCATTTAACTAAAACTGTGTTTTGGGCATGGTCAGATTCCTGTGAGTTTGCTGGGTGAGTGAGCTTTAGCTTTTCTGATAATCATACCAACACAATGCAACTCAGATTGAGTAAGGGACTGAATTCAGGAAAGGCAAGTGAGGGAGCCATGGAGTTGGGTTGACTCTTAAGATGCAGAGGAACATGTCTCTGTGTTGTTCCAATCTTCCTGAATGTTCCTGCAAGCTTCCTTCCCATTTCTGCTCATCTTCTTTCTCTCATTACCACCATTCAAAGATGTTTTTAGTTCTTCTCATTTTTTTAGTCTATTGAAACAGATGTTTTTGAAGTGGAATGTTTATCAGCAGAGGAAAGGGATGGTAATTCTTTCCACATGAATAGCTGCAAATGAAAAATGGCTTCTGGAACTTACCTTTTGGCAGCCTGGCAGTATTTCATCTACTTTTCCCTCCACAGTCTGCAGCATGGCCTGTGGTCAATTCTGAATGATGCTTATTCACAGCTTTTCTTTTATTTCTTTTTCCTGAAAAACAATGACCAAAAGAGTGGGTTCATATATTAACATGCTTTTCCAATAATCTCTGCCAACCTAGAGTCAGACTGCAGGTTTTTTTACACTGTTTCCTTTTAAAAAAATATGTGAGCTGGGTGATGGTAAAAACAAGTAAGGGATAAACTGGAACTAGTTCTTTAGATGGAGAAGGAAATGGCAACCCACTCCAGTATTCTTGCCTGGAGAATCCCAGGGACGGAGGAGCCTGTTGGGTGCCGTCTGTGGGGTCGCACAGAGTCGGACACGACTGATGCGACTTAGCAGCAGCAGCAGCAGTTCTTCAGAAGACCAAAAATGACAGTGGGGAGAACTCCTTTCTAAATTACTGTGTTGTGTTACTGCGAGAACTGCAAAGTAATAAAGTTGATATCAACTCTAAAGGGACTGAGACTTAAACCCTGGGTCGTAATACTTCTGGAAGTGAAAATATGAGGCTTCTCTTCAACCAGCAGTGCTTTTTGCCTGGTGTTCACAGATTCCATGGCGTGCACACATACTCACTCACTCAGTCTCACACCCATGCATCCTGAAGGGAGATTTACTTGGTTGAAAAGTAACTAGGAGAAGGCAGAATACGCAGGACTACTCCATGGCATAGCCTCATGAAAGCAAAAGGAATGCAAATATTCATTAGAAAACCCACAGTGACCAGGAGAGTTTGTAGTGTTTTCTTGAGTGGACATCTGAAGAATGGATCTATGCTAATGGGATAGAAAAATCACACATAGAGTAGGATAATCAGAAAAGTATTTATATTTAGTTTTTAAATTTTTCTTGCAGCAGATTTCTTTGCCTCCTTACGTTGTATTTATGTTACTATCAAAGCATGTGTGTCAATCCTTACATATGCCAGCTGGATGTTGAGAGGAGAGGGCTAGAATAGTGAGGTGGTCAAGGGTACAGGCCCAGATTAAATGCTTTATAATTAATCTTGATATTTGGTAATATAAGTCCTTCAGGTTTGTTCTTTATAATCAAAACCATATTTGGCATATTTGGTTGTTTGCGTTTCCAAATAAATTTTAAAATCAATCTGTCAATTTACATCAAATGACCTGTGATGAATTTGTTGGGATAACATTGACTCCATAGGTAAATTTAGGCAAAATTCATATTTCTAAAACATTGAGTTTATAATTTATGAACATATACTATCCTTATGTTTATTTAGGCCATTTAAATTTCTCTCAATATATCTTCCCCTGGAGAAGGAAATGCAACCCACTTCAGTGTTCTTGCCTGGAAAATCCCATGGATGAAGAGCCTTGTGGGCTATAATCCACGGAGTCGTAAAGAATGACTGAACACGTACACACATACAATAATATCTTACAGTTTTCGTAGGGTACTTTTTTATATGTTGAAGGATTTGTTTTTAGATACTTTTTATGTTGATGCTTTTGTAGATAGTACCATGTTCTAATTGTTTATTGCTGTTTTTCTAGTTATCTTGCTTAATTCACCTTTTGATTTTAATAATTTATTTGTGAATTATTTTAGGTATCCTATCTTAAGTATTATTTCATCTGTAGTGACAGTTTTATTTTTTCTTTCAAGTCCTCATATCTTTTATCCATTCTTTTTTCTTATTAAACTGGTGAAAAATTCTCATACAATCTTGAAGAGAAGTAGTAGTATTAGAGCTAATTCAATAGGAAAGTTTTCCATGTTTCAGGATTGTGTATGATTCTTTGCTATATCATTTCTGTTTTAAAGACCCAGTATTGGAAATTCACGTTCATTCCTTTGCTGAGATATTTATCACTTACATGCTTTCTCTAAGTCTTTTATGATGATCATATGATTTTTCTCTCTTATTCCTGTTAAAATAGTGAATAACGTTTATTCATTGATTTAAAGTGTTAAATCAACCTTGGATTCTTGTAAGTTTGCTTGGATTCTTACTGTTTGCTTTCTTTTCTATCACTGGATTTAATTTGTTAAAATTTCATTTAGGATGTTTGCATCTATGTTCATAAGAGAAACTGTCTTGTAATTCTTTTCCTATGATGTCCCTGTTTGGTTTTGGAATCAAGAGTATGTTGGCCCCATAAAATGAGTTGGAATATGTTTCTGCTTTTGCTTTTCTCTGAAAGACTGTGTCAGTTCCTCTTCGAATGTTTAGATGAATTCATTGATAAAGAGATTTAGCACTGTAGTTTTGTTTGTGGGAAACAGTAAACTATGGATTCAGTTTCTTTGCTAAGTATAGAAATATTCATATTTTATCCTTTCTTCTGTCAGTTTTGATAAATTTTCATGTAATTTTCCCTTTTTATCTAAAATTTTAAATGTATCTGCAGGAAAGTACTTGTGATATCCTTTTATTACAGATTTGTAGGATGTTGTTTTTGATGTTGTCTACTTGTGCCTTTTGTTTTCTCTTGATCAGTCTTGTGTGACCTTTAATTAAGATTTCAAAAATATAGCTTTTGTTGATTATCCCTGTTATTAAGTTTTTTTTCCTACTAAAGTTTTGCTTTTGTGTTTATTTTTTGCTATCTTTATCAAAAAAAGATGTTTCTATTGATTATTTCTGTTTTTAAGTTTGTTTCTACTGAAGTTTTGCTTTTACTTTATTTGAATTTATTTTTTCTTTTTAAAATTTCTTGAGGTGGATAGTGAAGTCACTTATTTTCAGATTTTTTCCTTTTCTCATATGTCCACATAAGGTCTATACATTTCCCTCTAAGTAGTACTTTACTTGAGTAATACAGGTTTTGATGAATCATATTTTTATTAGCGTTTAAAATTATATTCTGATTTAATCTTTGATTATTTAGAAGTTTCTTCATAGATTTTCAAGCTTTTGGAGTATATCTAGACATTTTTTTTTGCTACTGATTTCAAGCTGAGTTCCACTGTTGTCATAGAACATTATCTGTATGATTTCAATTAGCTGCAACTTGCTGAGGCTTCTGCTGTTACCCAGCATAATGTCAGTTTTGATGACTTTACATGTGTGCTTGAAGAGAATGTTTTATTTTGCAGCTGGGTATAGTGTTCGGTATATGTTCAATTATGTCAGTTTTATGAATGATATGATGTAAAATCTTCTATAACCTTACAATTATTTTTATTAGTTAGTAGATTATAAGAGAGGCATGAAAAAATACAGATATGAACCTACGTACCAATTTTGTTTTCTTCAGTGAAACGATAATTAGACCCCGATAATTGACTTAAATCTCTTTGTATGTCTGCCTCAAGTATGTGTAATTGAGAACCATAAAAGCATTTTTTATTTATGGCATTGACAGTAGGTAAAATTTACATAACTGGGCTATTTTTGCCAGTTTTATTTTTGTTGGTGACTCGATGGACATGAGTTTGAGCAAGCTCCAGGAGTTGGTGATGGACAGGGAAGCCTGGCATGCTGCAATCCATGGGGTCGCAAAGAGTTAGACACGACTGAGTGACTGAACTGAACCGATTCTTTGTTTTGGTTTGGAGGTCAGCTAAATCAGGAAACCGTACGCCTAAAACAAGCCATTTCCCAGAAATTATTAGAAGCAATGATCCGTACTGCCACCTTGGTCATGCAACACCCTAAGCAGAGTGCTGTCACATGAGAGATAATATTCATATATGTTCAGGGTACCAGACAAGCCTAATTACAACAAAAATATATATAATTTTCCTACTCACTGAGTCCCTATGGTCTTCTACTCATCTGCTAGATTGATCTTTCTAAAATGCCAATCTTATCATGCCACTCCCATCCCACTTAAAATTTCTCCAAAGGCTCCCCATTGTCTCCAGGAGAAAATGAAATTTCTTTAGCTTGGTCTGCTAAGTCCACCAGGGTCTGACTTCCACTGTCTTCTAAAGTTTTATCTCTTCTTGTCCCCTGAGTTCCAACCACATTGGGATTCCTTGAATGTATCACTATCTTCCCAGTCCACCAGTTTCTCCATTCCATCTTGCTGGCCTGGCTGATGTCTATCTGGCCTTGATTCAGCTCTGATATCCCCTCCTCTAGAGAGGGCCTTGTGACTTGGCGATTCCTCTCCTGTGTGCTTTCTTAGCACCCCTGTCTCATGCTGCCATCACGCTTGCTGTACTTGTGGGGTGAGTTCTGATTAGTTGTCTGTCTTCCCTAGTTGAGAGAAGGCAGTGCATATTCCCACTTTGTACTCCTGGAGCCTATCACAGTACCTGCATTCAGAGAGCACCCAGACAAGGCTGAAGGGATGTTTCAAGGACCACAATGTTAATTATGGAAACAAACAGATATCCAGAAAAATATTCAAATGGTATCATTGGATGACATTAAAGCATGAGCCTGCAATCCCATTTGGAGGAGTTGTTTCAGTTTGCTTTCTATGGCATTTAGCTAAGTGGCAGGAATGGGAGTGACATAGAGGAAACAGGTGTGTGGAAAGTACACAGAGACGCCTTTGGTTTGCAAATACATGGATGTGATGAACTGAGATGGTGGTTTTTTTTATTATTCAAATGAAGTTTTAGGGCTCATGATTCACTGGGGCATGGACGGGAAGTGCTGTAAAGGATCCAGTTCCTTTTGACATTCTTTCAAACTAAACAAAGCCTGTCTGAGACAACAGCCTTTGTAGGCTACACTGGCATTTTAGGACTGCTTATCCATTCTCAGGGAGAATAACCTTGGACAGAATGGACAGATAGAAGAAAGCATGTTTCATGGCTTCTTATTCCAGTCTATTTTTGCTTGTGTTTTTCTGATTTCATTCTAGCAGCATTTAAAGCTCAATAAATGTATGTGCTCTTGAAGCCTAGTGTTGAAGGGTTTTGCAGACCTCACTTGGATAGGGAATTGTGCCAAGTCCATTTTAGGGTGCTTGTCTAAGTTATACAGTTGAGTCAAAAAGTTGCTTCCTAATAAAGTCAACTTTGTTGGTCCTAGAAATTATCTTTGTGGGAAAAGAAAAGAGACTTTGTCTTTTCCACTTGCCTTCCACGTTCCAAAATACAGTGAGCAGGTCTTGCCTCATTTAGTGTCTCTCTTCCAAAAGTTTTCTGTAATCCAAATAATGACATGGTCTCCAAGTGTTCATCCAGGACTTGCACTGGACCTGAGGGTACTGGGAGCCGAAGGGATGTAACGTTTCATCATATGCCTTGCAGCAGAGAAGCTTAGAGAAAGCAAAGTGTTTATGTGGAGAAATGGAAGACTCATGTAAAGATGGCAGAGGCTCATCCACAATGAAATTATACACTATCTTAAGAGAAAGGCTGCTTCCCTGATGGTTCAGCAGTAAAGAACCTGCCTGCCAATGCAGGAGATGCGTGTTCAATCCCTCAGTTGGGAAGCTCCCCTGGAGGAGGAAATGGCAATCCATTCTGGTATTCTTGCCTGGGAAATCCCATGGACAGAAGAGCCCAGCAGGCTATAGTCCAGGGGTTCACAAAGAGTAGGACATGAGTGAACACACACACACACACGTGCACTTAACGAGAAAGGCATCTAGCCAAAGTTTGAAAGTGTGAGCTATTCCTAAAATGGTGTTGCGCTTCTATACTGGAACTATTATCTGGCAGCCACAGTGACAGAAATGGATGGGGTGCTGGAAACTATGAACATTCACTCAAAAGAGAAACTTTATTATTCTTATTGCTTTACATTTCCCTTCTCCCTCCCTCCCTCCCTCCCTTCCTTTAGGTTCCTGGACCAAAAATCCTTTTGAATAGTATTAGAAAACTAGCTGTACTACAGCTTACCATGGGACCTGTCCTTGGGAACACTGGACTTTTAGGTAAAATGAATTAAATGGAAAAACATCCAGACAGACTTTACTGGGAAAAAAAAAGAAGGCACCTGAGCCTTTCTGCTTAACTAGTCTCTCCAAGTCTCACAAAAATTGTTTGTAGTATGGGTATGAAGGATTTTGGCTGTTTTCAGACAACTCTTAAGATGGATTGAGCTTTAGGGTAAACCTGTACTATGATGAAAAATAGGTAAGGGTGCCTCCATATTCCCAGAAACCTTAAGACATTTTTCAGTTTTTGAGACCAGTTCATGACTAGTGGTAAAAGAGCTAATTTGAAAGTCTGCTCACAAAGCAGCAATTTCACCAACAGGTAGCCTGTAGGTGGCAGAGTGGGGTGGGGGTCAAGGCAGAATGTTCTAAGAAGTATAAAGGATTAGAGAAGAGGGCGGACTGTGGGGCCAGTGAAGCATCACCCACCTGAGTGCTCCCCTAAAGCCCAACAATATTTGAAAATAGGGATCTGGAATTTCCTAGGGTTTGTGTGGATGGTTTAGTCACTAAGTCACGTCTAACTCTTGCAACCCACTGGACTGTCACCCGCCAGGCTCCTCTGTCCATGGGATTTTCCAGGCAAGAACACTGGAGTGTTTGCTGTTTCCTTCTCCAGGGGATCTTCCCGGCTCAGGGATCCAAGCCGGGTCTCCTGCACTGCAGGCAGATTCTTTACTGACTGAGCTACCAGGTCTTTCCATTTGTGTGGCAGCTGCATAAAGCAGGAAGCCAGCAGCTATGTGGACAGGGAAAGCTGTAACTTACACCTGTGACAGGTCCTAGTCCGAATAGGAGCTGGGTATATAGAAAGTTGGTCACTATTTTTTTTCAATTCTTAGTCTTTTTGTTGTCGGATTTCATTCTTTTTAACTACATCTTCTCTCAGTATGTCCACTTTTATTACCTGTGATTTCAGCCTTCACCTTTGTTTCTCAGATCTGTTTTCTTGAATTTTATTGAACACAAAGCAGATGCTCTCTAAAATTTACGTGTGTTTTCAGTAGTGAATTTTTCTTTTCAAAAGTGAGTCCTTTCTCTGCAATTTGAAGATGATTCTCTACTTTTTTTTTTAATTGCTGAATCTTTTTGGAATTTTTTTTTTTCCTGGTTAGTTGTCCTTGAATAAAAAGAGGTGAATGTCTCTGGGTGTTTTCCATAACACCATGGGTGTGTTGGCATAGATTGCCTTCATGTCTGCCAGAGTGTTGGTGGACCTTTCACTCATCTCATCTAGAGAGATGGAGTGAATATGAATTTCTAGTAAGTCTTAGGCATCTTGAAGATACCCTTGTTTTATTTTTAAGTGGAAGATAATTGCTTTACAAGGTAGTATTGGTTTCTGCCATACATCAGCATGAATCAGCCATAGGTTTACACATGTCCCCTCCCTCTTGAAGCTCCCTCCAACCTCCCTCCCACCCTTTGAAGATACTTTATTTTGTGTCATTTCTTCTCTGGGTTTGTAGAAGCCACTGGGCTAGGGGTTTGCTTCTGTTTACAGCTCTCTGTTGAGTAAGGCTGGATTACTGGGTTGTAATCCAGCAGGTCACACTGGTTGGCTTACGCTGGATACATAGGTGTGGCTGTGTTCAGTGTCTGTCCAGCTCTACTGGTGACTACATCTAGTTGAAGCCCTATGCTGCTGATTTTCTGCTCGTTGTGACATGATGCCTGGGGCTTTCTGGGGAGATGATTTTCAGTGCTGCTGATCTGAACTGCTGAGTGGGAGCACCACCCCGGGTCTGGCCTGGGGTCCTGGACTACATATTGCAGATTGATGTACAGCTCTTCACGACTTGATCCACAATACTGTACTTTCATGACTTAATTCTCCCAATACTGTACTTTCCCTGGATTGGGAATTATTAAGAATGGATATAAAATGATATTCCATATAGTGTTCTTAGTAATTTCAATTGTTTTTGACTGATTATAATTAATTTTTAGTTCATAAAAGTGACACAGGAAGCATTTATACTATGAATAGGAACTTATCTAGAAAAGAAGGGTCAGTCGTTTTCACGTGTAGTTGTCTTTGTATAATGAGCATTATATTTCACCTGCCACTCCTTTTTAATGTTTTTAAACTACTTGTCCATTTTGTCAAGGTTGGCTTTGTTACATTTAAGTCATAAATCAAGAATCCATTTAATTGGAGACCCACAAATCTATCCTCCTTGAAAGGTCACTATCCCAGAGTTTGCCTTAGAGTATTTGTTTTTGTTTTCTGTAAAAGCATATGAATGATGAAATTTTGAGCTTGTCCACACCTGAGAATATATTTGTTGGCTTCATATATACATGACAATTATACTAAATATAGGTAAATATTTGTTGGTGTTTAGTCGCTAAGTCATGACAACTCTTTGTGACCTCATGGACTGTAGCCCACTAGGCTTTTCTGTCCATAGAGTTCTCTAGGCAAGAATACTGGAGTAGGTTGCCATTTCTTTCTCCAGGGAATCTTCCCAGACCAGGGATTGAAACTATGTCTCCTGTGTCTCCTGAGTTGGCAGGCAATTCTCTACCACTGAGCCACCAGGGAAACCCATAGGTATATCTAGATATCTTGAATTTTGCTGTATTATTCTCCAAAACTGGTATTGTTATTAAATTGGTTTCTGATATTGGGCATGGTGGAAGTCTATGGCTAGCTTGAATTTTTGTTACTTTGTAAGTAATATATTTTTCTTAATGTTTTCTTTTTTAATTTTCAGAGATAAAAAATGACAACAGAATATGTTGGATTTTTTTCTGGTTTTATTTGATCCCTTTTCATCTGCTTTAAAGGTTTTTCCTCACTCTAGGAAAACTTATTTGATTAAAGCTGCTTCTGTTTGTTTCTTAGGGACGTCCTTTTGTAGGAAGAGAGAATCATCTGGTTCTTACTTCTATTCATCTTATATGTTCCCTCATAATTTTTTGTGTTTTGTCTTCTCTTAGGTTTTGAGAACTGCGATGGGTCCTATTTGAAATTCATATCAAACCCTGGTAGAATCTTTAAGCCCTAAATTAAGGGAGAAAGTTTTTAGAAAGCTTACATTTACCCTCATTTTACTTTGCCAGTGGAGAGTCCACACAGCCTATTGGGTAGTTTGGCTTCTGAAGTGAGAGTCAGAATTAGAGGCAGACTTAGCCAGGAACATTTTTTGCTAAAGAGCTTCCATTCCTTATTTGGAACAGTTCTCAGGGCTTGCTTCTGCGGTCTCCCCATTCTTTGGCAGGCTGGCTGTCCAGTGTGTGTGAGTGACTGGTACACCCTTCCATGCCAGCTCCCTGTCTTGGGCTGCCTGGGAAACCAGAACACTTCCTAATGCTGCTAATGGGATCCATAGGCTGACTCTCACCTCCAAGAGTGCAGAGGCCTCTGCTTATTTCCTTTGCATATTTCCCTTTTGCATGATGGAGATTCACAAGTCAGCTAGCCATTACCCTCCATCTAATTTCTTTTGTATTTTACATCACTGAAATTCCTGGAAATTTCTTTTGTATGGCTTACCCTCTTGTCTACTTTATAAGGTTGATCCTGAGCTTTTCCTCCTTCATGATTGTTTATCATTTTCATGTAGATCTGGAGGGGAGTAGTTTATGCCTTGTGGAGAAGTTGACCTGTCCTGCCTTTATGAATGCAAGCCTGAGAATATTTTGAAGTCAAAAAAGTGGAAATGGCCTTGGGAAATGGATACTTGATAATAATCTTAAGTATCCTGATAGGATGACTCTCCTGTGGTTATCTGTGATGACCAAGGCCACTGAATAACAACAATGGCAATAATGATAACAAATGCCTTCTAAAATAAGCAGTGGTAAATGGGGGGTGTTAGTCAAAGAGTACAGACTTCCAGTTATATAATAAATAAAATCTGGACATCTATATATAACATGATGGTTATAATTAGCAAGCATTGTTGTTGTTCTTTAGTCGCCAAGTTGTGTCTGACTCTTTTTGACCTCATGAATTACAGCACACCAGGCTTCCTTGTCCTTCACTATCAGAGTTTGCTCAAACTTACGTCCATTGAGTTGGTGATACCATCCAACCATCTCATCCTCTGTTGTTCCCTTCTCCTTCCTTCAATTTTTCCTAGCATCAGGGTCTTTTATAATGAGTCAGCTCTTCACATCAGTTGGCCAAAGTATTGGAGCTTCAGCTTGATCATCAATCCTTCTAATGAATATACAGGGTTGATTTCCCTTGGGATTGGTCTGATCTCTTTGCAGTCCAAGGGACTCTCAAGAATCTTCTCCAGCACCACAGTTCAAAAACATCAATTCTTTGGCGCTCAGCCTTCTTTATGGTCCAGCTCTCATATCCGTACATTACTACCGGAAAAACCATAGGCTGCCATTTCCTACTCCAGGGGATCTTCACGACCCAGGCATCAAACCTGCATCTCTTGGGTCTCCTGCATTGGTGGGCTGATTCTTTAGTACCAGTGCCGTCTGGGAAGTCCAAATACATTCAAACTCAATCTTGTCCTCAAAGTGACGTTGTTTGCTGGCTGTCAAACAGCCTGAAGAGTTGTGCAATCTCCAAATCTCTGCAATATGTACAGTGTTCCCAGTTTCTGGTCTTTGATAATCTGTTGGCATTTTATTGTTCTCATATGTAGGAAGTCTGTCTCTGTGGGGATGATGTTCATATAAGTAAGAGGAGAGTTTATTGTTTCTCTTACACCGTCTGGAACTTGTGCATGCTCAGTTGTGTCTGACTCTTTGGGATTGCATGGACTGTAGCCCACCAGGCTCCTCTGTCCATGGAATTCTCTAGGCAAGAATACTGGAATGGGTTGTCATTTCCTACTCCAGGGAATTCTTGAAGAGCAGTGGGAAAGGTCTTGTCCTCAGTACCTCAGTTTATCATCCATACTCCTTTAAAAAACAAAACTAGGGTATTTATCTGCTCCTAGAGTAATTCTTGGAGAAGGAAATGGCAACCCACTCCAGTATTCTTGCCTAGAGAATCCCATGGACTGTAGCCTGGCAGGCTTCTCTGTCCATGGGGTTGCAAGAGTCGGACATGACTTAGCGACTAAACCACCACCACAGCACCACCAGAGTAATTCTTCCTGTCTAGTAAAAGAGTTTGCCTTCTTGTATTCCTTCTGCAGCCCTCTGTGGTGATTTTGGTGCTCTAAGTCTCATTGCCTGTCTTGGAACGCCTGTGGGCCATGAGACTGCTGTTCTCTATGGTCACAGCTGAACAAAGTACCTTCAACTGAAGCAGTGTTTGGTGATGTTGCTGGTCATGCTTTACTCTTTCCAATTAGGACCAAAAAGAATTAAAATCAGAAAAGAAGCAAAATTATTGATAATTTAGGAAACTGTTAGAAAGATGAAAGGTAGTTAGAAACTGAGGGGCAAGGTCAGTCCTGGTAGATGAGAACATTTTTGTTCCTGATTTCATAGTGGGGAAAAAAAAAGTGTGAATTTATTTTATAACTTGCTTCTTTCAGAAATAATGGTTTCATCATTAGATTTGTATTTTCTTTTCATATATATTGGGATAAATAAAAACATTTAATGGCTATAAACTGTTCACTCTAATTGTAGGATTATTTTTTGTTTCTTCTATTCTAATTGAATCATGTCTCTTCCCCCACCTCCAGGTTACGATCTTTGGTCAAACAGTTAGAGAGAGGGGAGGCTTCAGTGGTAGATCTCAAGAAGAATTTGGAATATGCAGCCTCCGTGCTTGAATCTGTGTACATTGATGAAACCAGGTGAGCTAAAATGGCAAGAAGTCGATGATAAATTTTCTATTATATGACTTTTTGAAATGTCCCACATGGCAAGTAGGTGGTAACATTCAAATGATTGGTTTGATTTGAGATTTAGTTTTCACAAATGGGGTAGATTTGGATATCACATATCCTCTGTACATCCTCATTTATAAAAGGATTACTAAATTTCTAATCAAATGTGGAGTTCTTGTGGAATTATTACATATTATTCATCTCAGCCTAAAAATTGCATTCAAGTTTTAGTTCATGATGTCCATGTGTAAACGGAAGGTTTTGAAGGGTTGAAGAAGCATTTGTTTTCTTAAACACCCAATATTCCTCCCTCAATCCTTTGATATGTTATTGATTTTCTTAGAAGACTCTTTTCACTTGAATTATCCATAAGTACCAAAGCACTTCCAGTTACAAAAATTTGCTTTTCTTTGAAAAACATTGAATTGGTAAATATGAAAGGCTTTTCTTGGTTTTACCTAGTTCAGAGAAGCTCCACCATTAGTATTTTTGATGACTAACTTTTCTATGCCAAATTTCAATCTGATAGGATTTCCCAGTACTTTAAGAATTGTGTGGTTTAGTTTTTGGTGATACGCTTGGTTCCTAATTTAAGGAAATTTGATACCATGGTTTTTTTTGTTGTTGTTGTTTTTGTTTTTTTTACTAAATGTTGTATATTTCTCCCTTACCTTCATTGGAGGATCTAAAGAAAAAAAAAAACTCATTGACACCTGTTTTTACTGCTTATTTTTAGTAGGGCTTAACATAAGTATAAAATACAACTTTTAAAGTTTTACAGTATTGTAATTTATTGCTGTTTATGTTCTGTTCTAGCCTAATCCATGATTAGGTCTGAAAAGTCTGCTAAGCACACATGCCAAATCACTATTCTCAAATAAAGAACTGAATTATTTATGAAATTTTGCTTAAATTTAGACATTTAAGTTTCTGTAATGTCGTATCAACTAGAGAGGGTATGAGTATTTGCCATTTGGGTTTATTACTTCAGAAGACTGAGTTGATGTGATTTGGGTAATACTTTGCAAAGTCTTTTTTTTTTTTTTTTTCTTTTTTAAAATTTAGTTTTATTGAGATGTAATTGACATGTAACATTGTAAAAGTTAAGGTATACAATGTGTTGTTCTATTTATTTACTACCATAAGATTACCACTGTAGGGTTAACTAACATCTGTATCACATCACATAATTATTATTTATTTTTGTGGTGGGAACAGTTAAGATCTAAGATCTTCAGAGCTTTGAAGTTTGTAATACAGTATTGTTGTTTATCACTTTTTAAAATTTAATTTGTTTTAATTGGAGGATAACTACTTTACAATATTGTGATGGTTTTTGCCATACATCAACATAAATCTGCCACAGTGTTGTCTGTAGTTTTTAAGTGCCATTATTTTCAAACAAAATAATGTCACTTGGCCATCTATGAAATAAATCTTGTGAATGCATTTTAAATGAGAGGTTTAGATTCCAGTCAAATTCCACAAATCATCAAGGAATCACGATACTGGTTACACCTGAGTGCAGTGGATCAGGCCCACAGAGCCTGAGATGGAGACTGTTTGACCTTCTCCGACTCCTTTGTTCCTTTATCCAGTCTGGTAGAGAAAACCACCTTGAAACACAAATGCTGGGCTTTCACAAGCCTTGCCCAAAAAAGTACTGGATGTTTTTGTGGCCCACTTATTATGGTTTTTTTTGCACCTGTGTATTCAGGTGGGTTGGAGAGAAGGAACAGCTGCTTTGAACAGGGAGCTCTAACTTCAGATTTAATCTGTGTCGTGGTTCTGTTTCTTGGGTCCAGGCGACTCCTGGATACGGAGGATGAGCTCAGTGACATTCAGTCAGATGCAGTGCCTTCTGAGGTCCGAGACTGGCTGGCCTCCACCTTCACACGGCAGATGGGGATGATGCTCAGAAGAAGCGAGGAGAAGCCGCGGTTCAAGAGCATCGTCCATGCAGTGCAGGCTGGGATATTTGTGGAGAGGTAAAGATATCTGTCATTCAGTAACCAAAGCAGTGAAAGGGACACTGGTTTCTAATAACTCAAGACTTTGCTTTGATGTAGGTTTCGTATTTTTATAAATACTAAAAATTCTGGGTGGAAACAGTCTTGAATAAGAAGAGATGGAAAACGTATCTCTGCAGCATCATTAGCACAAGCTTTTTGCCTTTGCTTGGAATTCTTTTTGTTCACATTAAGACTTAGTTTGAGTTCAGCCTCTGATTTTTAAAAAAAGACATATCTTATCGTCATTATTTGACATACATGGATGATGTCTACATTGGAAAGAGGTCCAAGATGCTTTGTGAGGGTATTGATCCAGGGAGAAGTTCAGTCAAGGGGTTTGAGTTCCCCATGACACTTTCCAATTTTGTAAGTCACTTTGCTCTTTGAAATTAAATCGCCCCCATCCCGAGAAATAGATTCCAGAAATTGATTTATTCTTCTTTTAATCCTTAGTATACAATTAAGAGTTTTAGAAATGCTGTGGTTGGCTCAAAGTTTACCTGGGACATTTTTCTCTTTAGTTTTTGAGTTCTTTTAGTTCTCTTTTTGAGTTCTCTTTAATCTTTTAGTTCTAAACAAAAATCTTTCCTAAATGGGTCCCCCATAGGAGTTCTTTTTTCAGAATAAAATAATACATTACATACTATCTGTGCTACACTATAATTCACTTCCAGCCGAAGAGGAGACCCATTTTAATAACTTCATTTGGGTCACATAGACTTAATTTTTGTTTATTTGTTTCTAATGGTTTACATGTTTGGGATTGCTTTAATTTCATTTGATTTGAACATTTAAGCCCCTTGAATGACTATGAGAAAGGTTGTAAAATAAATTTTAGGTTCCTTGGGTTTATCAGATGATACGACTTCTTATTAATTGTCAATACTTGTGTAATACTTGTGGCCTGCTAATTTTTCTTTGTAAGATATAATATTGTATTTTTTTTCCTTCTGACTTTGCCAGAATGTATAGACGGACATCAAACATGGTTGGACTGAGCTATCCACCAGCTGTTATTGAAGCATTAAAGGTAATACCAATAAAAAAGTCTTACAATGTATATGCTGCCCTATAAAAAGTTAAATTTGTTGTTAGAAAATGAGTTTTCATTTACAGTTCATTTATAGTTTTCCCAATCATTCCTGAATTTTTTCTTTCATTATCTTTTCTTATCTGTTCAGTAACAGTATTGCTAATTTTTAAGCCTTTGTACTGCCATTAAAAAAAAAATATGGAATTCTGTGTAGTTTCATTTCTTTCTGCTCTCTTGGAGTAGTTTGGTGATCAGTACAGTGATCTAGCATAATGAGACTCAGTCTGACTTTGGCCATAGGAGATCAAATTTGTTCTGGTTATAAATGTCCAACATTAGGAGGAACTTTTGTGACCATAATTCTACCATTATCTTCTTACCTACTCTATGTACATTTTGTAGATGAAGAGACTAAGACTCAGTGAGACTAAAAAAAAGGCAGAGACAGAACTAAGGTTTGATACCAGAGTTATAGGCAGATAGATAGCTCTCAGTTACATTTTATGTGTGAAAGTACGTTCTCCAGAACCCTCGTCCTCTTCATGTATCCTACTGTTTCCCCAGAACTCTCACAAAACCTGAAAGTTCCATGGAAAGTCACAAAATGCTTGAGTTTAAAGAGTTTAAATCCTACAGAATGACTCCCAATCAGACAAGCTCTTGGAATTGTATAGAATATCTCTAAAAGGCCTTGACAGTGAAAGTGTATGTCGCTCAGTTATGTCCGACTCTTTGCGACCCCATGGACTATATAGTCCATGGAATTCTCCAGGCCAGAATACTGGAGTGGGTAGTCTTTCCCTTCTCCAGAGTATCTTCCCAACCCAGGTATCGAACCCAGGTCTCCCTCATTGCAGGCAGATTCTTTACCAACTGAGCCACAAGGGAAGCCCTTGTGTAGATGTATTTTTGTATGTGTGTGTAGATTCAGGCTCACTGGTCTTTTAAATTTAGGGGCTGTGCTAAGGCCCAGGATCACGGAACTGGTTGACATTGCCTGGTGCCTACACACGGAGTCATGTCAGCTTAGTCAAAGAGGTTCCAGCATTCTGACTCTCATTAAATAGGCTTCCCTGGTGACTCAGTGGTAAAGAATCCGCCTGCCAATGCAAGAGACATGGATTTGATCCTTGGTCCAGGAAGATCCCCTGGAGAAGGAAATGACAACTCACTCCAGTATTCTTGCCTGGGGAATTTCATGAACAGAGGAGCCTAACAGACTATAGTCCATGGGGCTGCAGAGAGTCAGACATGACTTAATGGCTGAAGAGCAACTACAAAGATATTTTAATCTTTCTCTGAAACCTGAAAAGTGTATCCCTGATAGAATTTTCAGAAGATAATTTAAATTCCCTATTCGCAGAATCAGATCAATTTAATGTCAAAAAAGAGCTCTTTAGGGCCAGTTTGATTCCCTTTCTCTTGTCTCAGGGACATTCACTAGCTGACTTTGGGAAACTCTGTATTCAGATTCTCAGTTCACCATTTTCTGTCTCTTGTCAAGTCATCTAGGACAGGAAGGGTGCTCAGGAAAGATACAGCAAGAAGACACATGTTTTCTCTCCCTCCTCTACAACCCCAACTCTAATGCTTAGTAAATCATTGTATAATTCACAGCAACATTTCTTATTTAATCTGTGAAACCACTTTATAAGATCTGATGTTTCATAACACCCACTGTGAAGTTGCATTGATTTTCATAATTGAATCTGAAACCTTCAGTGAAAGTCTTAGGAATGTTAAAAGCATCTTTTATCCTTAATTTCTTCCTTTATCGTGAAAATAAATACAGGTGGTTATATGGGTACTAAGAAATTTATGAAAATATTTCTTACAAATTGGAGCTTCTTTTCTATACAGAATGACTGAAGAAATGTGAAACAACCTGTGATGTGCATGAATTGTTATTTTATGCTTGGGGAAAAGTAATTCTCAGAAGCACACATGTTGTCTTTTGGAGGGGAAAGTTACCTTGATGATTCAGAATGAATACTAACTCTGAATTGCTGCCCTTCTCCACACCTTTGCTAATACGTGCGGAAGGCTAAAGCTCTTGTTTCTCTTGGTTGTATGCTCTGTTTACCGTGGAAGTTCAAGACCTTTTTACAATGTAATATTTTTCTGTGTCCCTAGACTCTGGTTTTATTTTCAGTGGATTGGAGTTGAACTGGAGAGATGACATAGATTCTTTTTTTTTTACATAGTGGTTATTAGAAAAAGGTTATTTTTCACTCCGCTGCCAGCAATTTATATGGAATCGCTATTGTTTTCTTCTGTTACAGAAAATTTCCCAAAAGCCTGAGAGAATACAATTAATAAAATAATCATCCTGCTACTGTCATCTTAACCTTTGTGATTAATGTAAGAACATAGCACAAAATAACATTTAAGGAAGAGAATAATTAGCCACCACCAATCTCTAAATTTGAAATATGCTGCACTTTTATTCTTTTTATTTGTTTCCATGCAGTGAATACTAGCTTCTAATTTGGGTGGTTTTATCTCTAATCTTCTAAGGTGGGGTTATCAGAAATGGAGAATTGTGCTGTTCTTTAGAAGGGCATATGCTGTGTGACTCAGGAAGAGACACCCTGGACAGACTCCAGGTTTAAAGTGGGAGGAAATAAGGAGGTTCAGGCTCCCTTCACGTTAGACTAATAGGAAATTCACAGGACTAGTGCTTGGGCCAAATTTGCTAAGAAGAGAAGATTGGTTTAAGGCAGTTAAATTAGGTGCTTGTTAAAATGCATATTCCAGGCCACAAGCCAGGATTCTTCAGAATCCTCCACCAAAGAATCAACATTTTTTTTCTGAGCACCCCAGGTGGTTCTAAAGAACACTGAAATTTGAGAATATGAGCTAAAGTCTCCCAAAAATGAGGGGCTAGAGAGACTATCCATCTCACAGTTTCTCACAGTATCCATCCTTCTGTTTCTCTAAGGTCTAATATTCAGAATAAATCTTGACTTTTTACTATGATTATCTCTTCATTTCCAGTGATAGCTTTTTTTCTTCTTTTATTCATTTAAGTGAAGAGGATTAAAAATAGTCAGATGTGTCCAAATGTTTTCCTACCTACTGAGTTGTCAGTGGACTTTTCTTTAGGACTATTAGCTAGACAATGGCTGTCATATGACAGTGCCAATTTTGGTAGCCAAGGTGAACCTTAGGGCTTCCTTGATAGTTCAGTTGGTGAAGAATCTGCCTGCAATGCAGGAGACCCCTGTTCGATTGCTAGGTTGTGAAGATTTGCTGGAGAAGGGATAGGCTACCCACTCCAGTATTCTTGGACTTCCCTTGTGGCTCAACTGGTAAAGAATCCGCCTGCATTGCAGGAGACCTGGGTTTGACCCCTTGTTGGGAAGATCCCCTGGAGAAGGGAAAGGCCACTCCAGTATTCTGGCCTGGAGAAGTCCATGGACTGTATAGTTCATGGGGTCACAAAGAGTTGGACACAACTGAGCAACTTTCACTTTAAAGGTGAACCTTGGGTCTTGGATTAATCTTAAATGGCTCCGTTGTCTGTGGCCTAGGCACTCTTGGGGGTATTTAGGGCCTAAGGCTTGGGTCACAGCACATATTCACTGAGTTTACAATGTCATCTGTCAGTAATGCTACCACTGGGGCATCAGTGGAGTTATTGCCTGGTATTGGCATTAGACACTTCATTTCATCTCTCTAGGGTGGCCATCTATGAAACTGGAGAAAGTTTTTAGGGTTATAAGGGTTTGCAAATGTGTATCAACAGTTCCTACTGTGCCTGGCACAGAAAATGTTTAGCCCTTGTGGCTCTTTACTTTTTATAATGGAGGAGAAATTATTGAAGGCTAAGGTGAGGTTTACTACTAAATGTGAATTGAAACAATCTGTTTGAAACCTTTCTGGGAATGTTTGGTTTTCCCTATATACAGTTGGTTTCCCTGTGCCCTGGTGTCCATGAGAGAGACCCTTCATGATCTCAGGGTGATCTTCATGACTGGGATCTTTGGAGAGGAACAGGATTGGGATGGATAGATGATGTTGGAATGCAGTGAAGGCTGATGTGGGAGTCAATGGGTCCAGCAGTTTCTGAAAGCCAAGATCTCTTCCAGGAGACCATCTGACACCTAGCTTAGGTTCAGTGTGGTCTCACATGCATCCTTATTGGCATGCTCACGGCAGTACACTTTCCTTAACCACTGAAATAAAACTCTTGATATGCTGAGAAACCAAATGACTATTGCTTTAATTATTTCTTAAGCAGCCTTTGTTTATAACATCCACAAGTAGCTATATATAAGTCAAAGACATATTTGACAGTGTTTACCATTTTATGGACAAATAAAACTCTGAACTTTAAGAGTAGAGTGTGAGGAGTGTGTTCAGCTTAGCTCTTAGTTTTATATTTTCCAGCAAAGTGACTTACAGATTTGAGGACTCAGTCCTCAGATCAGTGACTCCAGAAGTGATAACATTTTTCCATCCCGTGAAATGAAGGCTTTGTCCTTGGTTTCAGCTTAGCAGATTAGATTCTTGAGGTGACACATTGTTTTGCATTCTTCATCATGCAAGTTTCTGAACACTTTTAAGTGCGTTAACATTCTCCACAATGGACTAAGAGGAAGTCAGTAGATGGTATCACAGGGTTGGTTAGGGGTAGGAAAGTTATTGTGAAGTCAGTTAAAATTTTGGAATTCAGCAGAAGTAGTGGAAGGTTCAGAGAAGGCAATGGCAACACACTCCAGTACTGTTGCCTAGAAAAGCCCATGGACGGAGGAGCCTGGTAGGCTGCAGTCCATGGGGTCGCAGAGTCAGACACGACTGAGCGACTTCTCTTTCACTTTTCAGTTTCATGCACTGGAGAAGGAAATGGCAACCCACTCCATTGTTCTTGCCTGGAGTATCCCAGGGATGGGGAAGCCTGGTGGGCTGCCATCTATGGGGTCGCACAGAGTCAGACACAACTGAAGTGACTTAGCAGCAGCAGCAGCTGCAATGGAAGGTTAATGGAAAGAGCCTGAGTTTAAACTTCAGTTGAACACGTGTTTGTGTTTTTGCCCCACATGTATTCCTAACACTTGCCTTCTATGAATCTTAGGGAAATTAGCTAACTTCTCAGTTTTCTCATTTGTGAGATATGACTGATAATACCTACCACTAGACTTGTCTTCGGAGAAGGCAATGGCACCCCAATCCAGTACGCTTGCCTGGAAAATCCCATGGGGAGGAGCCTGGTAGGCTGCAGTCCATGGGGTCACAAAGAGTCAGACACAACTGAGCGACCTCACTTTCACTTTTCACTTTCATGCATTGGAGAAGGAAATGGCAACCCACTCCAGTGTTCTTGCCTGGAGAATCCCAGGGATGGGGTGGCCTCGTGGGCTGCCGTCTCTGGGGTCGCACAGAGTCGGACATGACTGAAGCGACTTAGCAGCAGCAGACTTGTCTTCAGGATGAGTTATGTATTTATCATTGATCATAATGCCTAGGTAGGTACCCAGTAAATTATAGCTCTTGTTATTACTAATAAGGCTATTTCATATTTTATCAGCAAATGCTATGTAGGATTGCCATATTGGAAAAAGTTTGAGAGGGGAAACAGTATTAGAGTCTTAGATTGTGAATTACCAAGTTAGGGCTACAGGCAAACCCCAAAGTAGGGAGATAAGTGTAAGTGGTTATCAACTAATGAATTCTTTCTTTCTGCCCTGACCTGTAGGATGTGGACAAGTGGTCCTTTGATGTCTTTTCCCTCAATGAAGCCAGTGGGGACCATGCACTGAAATTCATTTTCTATGAGTTACTCACTCGCTATGATCTGATCAGCCGTTTCAAGGTCAGTGTCTAATTAAAACAAAACAAAACAACTGCACATATTTGTCCAGCCTTGCAGGACTTTTGGGCTAAGACCAAGAGAATCCTTCTAATGTAGACTGAAAGCCGCTCTGGGGTGACATGTTCAGAAAGCCACTGCCACAGACTCCACACTGAGGGGAGCTTTCATTATTCCCTTGCCTGGTGAGCTCATCAACAAGGGAGAGACTGGAGCCACCTATTTAGATCCCAGTCTTCCTAGAAGTACAGCTGGAAGTCTGAACCAGACCTACCTGCCTGCTCTGCCTACAGTTCTCCTTTCAGCCAGACTCTGTGTACTAATGACCACCACCAGCAAGGAGACAGGAATGGAGATAGAGTGTGCATTTATTGTCTCCATGAACTTCTCTTTCGGCCACTTGGCTCAAATTCACACAAATACTCTCACTTATCATCTATGATAGATCATTGATATTTCCCAGCCATTTATGTTTTAAATTAATTCTTCAACTTTAAGAGCATGAGCCCATTCCAGTGTTCCACCTCCTCAGCCTTCTAATTCCACAGATTCTGGAGGTGGGGTCCTATTCTCTAGAGAACCCGAGCTTTATCTGCTGGCACTGCCGTATCATGCCCCTCACATTTCTCTCATCAACGAATGAGTCTCCAGAAGCAGGTCTTTTTCTGTATAAAGTATCAATTTGTCTGGGCAGCATGATTCTTTATCACTTTCCTAAGGACTGCACATTTGGGAGTGTGTTTATTACATAGTTATTAGCACTTTATGACAATGGTCTTTAATTTCTTTTGCATCAGAAGCCTGTTTGACACTCAAAGGTTAATACCATGTCTGGTAGACCAGACACTAGAATGAGATTCAGGAGATCACCTGGATCCTGATGTCAGTTCTGACCCAGTAGCTATGTGACCTTGAGCAATGACCTTTACCTTTCTGTGACGATCCCATCTGGGAAAAGACATTGCTTTCCTAGAAGGGATAGAACTCACTATGCCAGTCCAATGATTTCAATAAGAGCAATAACTATGAATCTTATGCTTTCTTACAACAAAATTTCCAGTGGTGTATTACAAAATACCTGGTCAAACATCAGGTCTACCCAAAGTTATACGATCCCCACCTAACTCTAGTTCTCAAGAACTGGCATCATTCACACTTACCTCTGTGTAAGGAACATTTTGAAGCAAGACTTAGTTACATCATGGACAGGTTTCAGGATTTCAGAAGAATTCTAGGCACCAGCAGAGGTGGTGAGCAGGAGGACTAGCCATGTTACAACCTCCAGATGGATGCTAGGCAGCTTGGCAAGGGCTGGATGGACAACCTGCTAGAGGGGAGTATAGAGCTCTCATGCTCCACTCATGCCCACCAGGAATCCTGGATTTGCTTTTAAAGTCCCTTATATTAAGGAGAAAGAGTAAATGGCCACTTTTTCAAGTTTCCTCTCTCTCCACCCGAAACTCATTTCATTCTCTTCTTGTTTAGGAGCTACTGGTCACGATCAAAGAGGAGGAGGGCGATGATGGGTTAGGAGTCGGGACCAATCCCATTTTATTGGCCCCTGTCCTGGAATGGAGTTTTCATCCTGTCAGCTTAATGTCTTGGGTTTTATTTTGTCAGGCATACATGCTGGAAGATGAAAACAAAACACAACAAAACAGTATTCAGATAGCTTGAGGAAGAGGATGGTGGGGGAGAGTCATATTTCTCTTGATCTATTACTGTGGTTCATTTCATAAGATCAAAAGGCAGATCTTTCACTGACTGAGCCAGTGGAGAATGGGACATGAACTGGTCTCATTGGACACTCCCATCATCAAACTGATGCATAATTGCAGGCTTTTAAGGCTTATGTTTTTAAAATAGAAATATTATAGATTGGAAAAGAATAAAAACAAATCTGAATGAAATAGACTAGTAATTTCAGAGTCTTGGAGACTTGACAAAGAAATTGTTTTTCAAAAATTTTGTTTTATCTATTTTGGGGAATTTTGTTTGTTTCTGTTATTTATTAAAATAAATTCGAAAGAAGCCTGTTTAAAGATCCAGTGCATGCTCAAGACCTCAAAAGAAGCTCCAGTACACATGCACACACCTTTATCTAGCATTTCAGTGGCCCATAGCTCGCCAATGAACAGCTCAAAGAATCTAAGTTCATTGGATCTTCAATTTAAAAAGATAATGAATTAATCTCTCACATCTGAAAGGCTATATTTAAATTTTTTTAATCCACAGATAGTAAATATGGAGCAATGTTCCCAAGGAAGAACATAATACGGATTCTCATGAAGCACTTATTTTTTTCTTATGAATGTGATTTCTAGTCTCCTGGAACACATACTTTATTTTTCCCCCAATCTTACAATTGATAATCTACCCCAAACCAAGGAATTGATCCAGAAAACTAATACAATGAATGTTTTCCAAGGCCCCTTATTTTGTATAGGCATTTTGCAGTTGTTCACTTTCTGCCAAATAGAAAAAGAAAGTATGTATATTACCCATATTTGAGACAGAAAGCAGCTAGGATAACTGGAAATATTTTTCCAGATTGCAAGGCACCAGTAAGTTGGGCTTCCCAGGTGGCACAACTGGTAAAGAATCTGCCTGCCAGTGCAGGAGACGCTAGAGACAGGGGTTCGATCCCTGGGTTGGAAAGATCCCCTGGAGTAGGAAATGGCAATCCACTCCAGTGTTCTGGCTTGGAGAATTCCATGGACAGAAGAGCTTGATGAACTACAGTCCATGGGGTTGCAAATAGTCGGATGCAACTGAGCGACTGAGCATAATAATAAGTTGCCAAGTAATAAACACAAGAACACAACTTGTTTCTGTTATAGAACAGGCTATCATTTGTAGTTTGTTTTTTTTCTCAACTGTCCAGTGTACCCATCAGTCCTTCTAAAGGGTGCCGTTTTCAGAAGGCTTGCATTTGTTTTACAATCTTTTTATAACTTAAATCGTTGTGTACTTTATGTTTTCCCACAAGTAAATAAGATGCTGCGTAGTATTTGTTCATTTATTTCTTAACAAACAAAGACTTGAACCTTTGCCTGAGATTTAAGTGAACATCTGCCTTTTTGCCCTCAATGTCCTTGAGATGATCCTGTCATTACCCTGGGCCTCTGAACTGGAGAACAAAGAACAATTTGCAGGGCAGACCAGAGACTTCCTGTTAGATTTTCAAATTATCCAATACTTTGTTCAGTGATTTTCATTAACTTTGAAAAATTCTTGTGTCCTTGTGTGCTCTCTTAATGCTTTCAGAAAGAAGTAGCTAGAATACCTTAGACTTTTTTGGTCTCTCAAAGCTACTAAATCACTAGCCAATTAACCTTGCCACTCTCTTTCAGATCCCCATTTCTGCACTTGTCTCATTTGTGGAGGCCCTGGAAGTGGGATACAGCAAGCACAAAAATCCTTACCATAATTTGATGCACGCTGCTGACGTCACACAGACTGTGCATTACCTCCTCTATAAGACGGGAGTAGCAGTAAGTACAGATAGGAACTCAGATTACAAAAGATGTGACGGTGACTTTTGTTTTTAATTGGAGGCTGTTTCTATTCTGGTGAGGTTGAGCCCACAAGAAATGTATTGTTTTACAGACTTCCTATTCCCCAATAATTATCTAACCCAATCATGGAGAGTGTTGGAATTCCTTATTGCCTGTGACTTTTTCTGCATCCTGGACTTGATGAAAAAAAAAATCCGGTAGTAACTTGTATCCTTACTAGGCTATGGCCAAATTAAATATAATTTCTATAACTAAATATGCATTTCCAGATATAGAGAGTGGTACTATTAATCTCTTGCTGTGTTCAATCACATTGATATCCATGCATGCTGAAATTGAATTGAATATACTCGGGAATCATATTATACACAATTTGCTTTTGGTTTAAACCAATAGATCTTTTTTACAAGGGCTGTGGTTATTCCCATCTTGTTTATTATGTGCATTTGATTTTTTCGAACCTAAAGGTCAAGCTTCACCTCTAACCATTTGGAAATTTCTTGCTTTGATCCAACATTTTAGCTCTTTAGATATTTTTGAATCTCTGATCTATAACTCATTGTTTTAACAAACCTACTCAATTTTGTCATGTACTTCTTGCCCTCTTTGCCTTAATATAAACTATTCATTTTAAAGATACTGCTGTTAGTGACAGTTAGATCTCTGTAGTAAATCTTTATGCCTTTTTACTTTGAAATCTTCTTCACAATTGACATTGGGATAGACATTTAGGGGGTGTGGTTATTAATTAACCCATAAACCCAGTACACATTTGTTATCTTTTCTGCTAGGGCATGTTGAGAGGCTTGGTCTAATATCTCATATTAAATATGGAATACAGTGGGAGGAGTGTGGGCTCTGGAGCTAGATATAGTTGGGTATAAATCCTTACATAATTGCTTATTAGGTTTGTGACCTATGATAAATTGCTTGAATCTCTGAGTCAAGATTTCCTCATTTCTAAAATTGTGAAAAATATTCTGTCTTGTGGAAGTACTGTGACAGTTGGGAATAAAGTATCAAAAGTATGAATGCTCTCTCTACCTCATAAAGAAAGCTCAACAGTTAGGAATTGTTCTTATTTAAACTCTGTAAGATTTCCCTTAACCTCTCAGCAGTTTTCATGTTTTCTTTATTATAAAGTCAATTATAAAAACAGTATATAAAAAGGTGTTTTTAAAATTTTAGAAACTCTACATAGGAACCTTGTATAATATGATAAAGGGTTTTTGCCCCAAATTTAGAGCAGATATCAGTTTATGGTGGTTCCATGAAATCAAGGAGCAAAACAGGAATCCAACATTAATATTGCTAGTGAGCACTTTTCTGGAGATTCTCAATCAGTGCCATATGGTATCTGCAAAAATTGAAGAAGCTTTCTATGAAAATAATTTGATGATCTGTCAAAAATAAACCCAAAACCCTATAAATTATTAGATCAAGTAAAAGGCTCAGTAAGATATGGATAAAGTAACTGTCTTATACACTGTTTCCCAACATACATTCCCAACAGTTTTTAAAAAACCTACAAATTACCCATGAAGAACTTCAAAATTAATGAAAAGGAAACTGAAATTAAAGGGCACGAAAATAATGTTTAAATAAGTGAAGAAATATACCATGTTTTTAATTGAAAGCCTCAATATGAAACAGATGTTAATTTTTCTCAAACTCATCTTTATAAATTCAGAGCAATACCAGTAAAAATTCTGAAAGGATTTAGCATACAAAATAATAAGCTGAGTCTAAAATTTACGTAAAATAGATATTTAAGAACCATAGAAAAAACACTTTTGAAAAAGACAGTGTGTGTGATGGGGTAGTTCTTACTCTACTAGATGTTAAAATATCTGCTAAAGCTATAGTAAAGCAATGTATACAGTGTGCAAAAGTAGACAAATATATCCATGGAATTGATTGAAGTTTTAAAAACTGAACCCAAATATCGATTGAGCACTTACCTATGTGCCACGTACTTTATAAGAGGATGAGGGTGCATTGTAGCTCTTAGAGAATTTGCATTCTGGTAAGAAGTTACAGGTAAAAGACCAATGAAAAAGTAAAGAAGAAAATATCGCTAGTATTCTGCAGAGGATTAGAACAGGGGACCCACACAGGGTAAATTAAGTTTTATGAGATAGGAAAGGCATCTTTCCAGAGGTAATATTTAATCTGAGACAGTTGTGATTTTAGGCTTGAGTCATGCTAAGAGCTGAAGGAAGGTATGCCAGTGGAATTAGTGCAGGATTAGTCAACTTCCTCATGACTGGAGGGAGTCAATTGTACGCACTTCTAGTTATAAAATAAAAAATCATGAGAATGTAACGTACAGACCAAGTTGGCTTTGTAGGCTTGGCTAATGGGTCTCAGTGTTATTCTAAGTGCAGTGTGAGCCAGTTAAAGCATTTTGCCATGGGAGTGTGATGATCTGGTAAAGGCTAGAAAAGGATTACTGTGAAGAATGGGTCTTGAGGCATCATGTTGGAAGAGTGTGCAGAAGTCTCCTGGAAAGATGATGGTAGTTTGGACGAGAAAGGACCTTCCTGGGGTATAGAGACCAAATGTCCTGTTGCTGAGGTAGACTTGAAAGAATTGGATGGTATAATAGGATTTCAGATACTAAGGAAGGGAATCAAGAGGACAGATTAGATTTTTGGTTGGATAAACAAGGTTGATGAGAGAAGCTTTCAGGGAAGGGGAGTCAAGAGTTTTGATTCAGACATGTTGAATTTAAGATCTTTATGAGATATCATTGTGGAGATGTTAAGCAGGAAGAAAACCAAAGAGGTCTAGAGTTCCGGGGAGGAGTCAGGGATGGACAAGCAGATTAGGCTCTCAGGGGCATATCAATATTATTTAAGGACATGAAACCAGATGACATGGTCTGAAGAAAGGGTGTGAATAGAGAAACAGAGGCACTGTAAAGTGAGTCCTGGAGCAGTCTAAAGTTTAAAATGGAGCTCATTACTTCACCATTTTAGTTTGGATAGTTTCCTTTAGAGGATATCATTTGATTAACCACTCAATTAACATTCAAAGTAACTTGAGATTTTTTTGAGAAACTCGGCCTTGGAGATTTTATATGGCCCTTGTTCATCCAGATCATTTACAACTATAATATATATTTCAAAAATGGTGTGTGCAAAAACAATAAAATGAGGACAAAGAATTAGAGCCAACAATAGTAACTGAAAAAGAGTAGCCAGTATCATTGGGACAAAACCCATGACAGTGTGAGGTTATGGAAGCCAAGGAAAAGAGCTCCAAAGGAGAGCTGTGACTTGTGTGCAACTTGCCGAAATGTTGAGCGGGATGAGGACAGAGAAGCTACCACTGCCTTTGGCAACATTGGGAGTCATTGGTGCCCTTGTCAGGATCAGTCCCCGTGGTTTGCTGGGGATGGAACATGGACTGACGTATGACAAGGACAGACCTGCAGGTGAGAAAGTGAGGACCCATCTATAGAAAACACTAGTAGAGGGAAAATTACTTGGTTCCGAAAATGTTTGGGGGACGGTTCATTTGGGGGGGAAAAAAAAAGCAATGGTTTTTATCCTACTTGAAATCATTCACCAAATATCAGACAAATGAATTAAAGATGTGAGCATAAATTTTTGATTATATTAGAAGAAAATATGAAGTTATGTTTATAACCTTGAAAAAGAAAATCCTTTCTTAAGCCTCAAAATATGAGTTATATAACAAAATATTGATTATTTTGAGTACATGAAAATGAAAACCTGTAGGATAAAAAAAAATCACTGTAATTAAGTCAGTACTTGAGGAACATATATAGAGATCAAGGATTAAGATCCAGATTATATAAATCAACAAGAAAGTGGTACAAACCCCGTGGGCAAATAGGAGGAAACACACTGAGTTAATGTTGTCCTATCGCCAAGTCTCTGTCATGAGGTGAATTTTGTCCCCTTTCCCTAATCTCCAGTGCCTCGGAATGTGACTCTGTTTGGAGATAGGGCACTTAAAGAGGTAATTTAGGTAGATGAAGGGCATTCCTTATAAGAAAAGATTAAGACACAGACATGTAGATGCCCTGAGGAAAGAGCATGTGAGGACATGGGGAAGGGAGTCCTCTGCAAGGTGGAAAAGAGCTGTCACCACAAACCAACCCTCCTAAAACCTTCATCTTGGACTACTAGCCTCCATAATTCTGAGAAAATAAATTTCTGTTATTTAAACTGCTTGGTTGGTGACGCTTTTATATATCAGCTGTAGCAAACTAATACAGTGGCAGAGCCAGGATTTGGTCTCAGTCTGACTTCTAACATTTAAATACTTCATGCATTTAAATGTTAATATTTAGCCATGCTTCTGCAATGCTGGTGGCGAAAAAAAAGCCCTGACATTCTTATACCTTAGTATGCTCGTGTGGTGAGGATTAAAATGGATATGAAAATATACTTTGAAATCATCTGTTTGACATATACGTAGTTAGCACCTACTGCATTCAGTGTACTATGGAGACATAAAGGTGAATCATAGGCAGTCTTTTTAGCCATCTGGAAAAACTCCCAAGCACTTATGCTAATGTAAGTTATCATTAACATAGATTAACATAGATGTTATTTCATAGCAGCCAATGATCATGACGTACTGCATACTATTCTTGAATGAGCTCATTTGCCATTGCATTTTCATTATCAATTCAGGCCATATTCAGAATAATTCTTAAATATAGAAACTACTTCCTGCCCACTCTCTCTTAGAAACGCAGCTCAAAACAAACTTCTTTCATTGCAAGCTTACGAAAACAGTAGGAAGCATTCTGATGAATGGAGAGCATATTGTGACTCTAACCTTTCATTACAAACCAAGTGGGAGAAAATGGTTGAAATCATTTCAGTTTTATAAACTATAAGACACATAGGGAATGAAAATATCCCATTGATAAAGTGATGTCTGGGCTTCAGCATCCACCGTGTTACTCATTGTAATCTGTTTATATTACTCATTATTGCTTAGCCTAGATGCCTAGTGAGGCTTGAATCTTTTCATCATGATTTTGCTCACATCTAAGAAAATCCTTGAACAGAATTAGACTGAAGAGTTGTTGATTGAATAGATATGAATCAGACTCCGAGCTCTAGTCTGCTTTTGAGTTAGATCACAAGATTTCAAACTCCAAGCCTATCCTTTGTCCCATTGATTGCTTTTATTAGGCAAGGTGCCATTAATTTTTCTTTTGCTTTTTTTTTTTAAGAAAAGAGAAATGTGTATCTTGTTTTTTTGATTATAAATGGCATTATCATATTTATAAGGGACACACTAAGGACATGTAAACAGCGTCCTGGTTAAAGAGTGCCAAATAATTTTATTAGGGTTTATGGTCAGTATAATTTTGGGCCCCATGACCTCTGCCCTCTGATGTCACATTTTTTAATACATTATATTAAATAGCAAAAGGGGTTCTGCAGATACAGAAGGGTGCTAATCAGAGGACCTTAAAATAGGGAGTTGATCCTGGATTCTCCAGTTGGGCCCAGTGTAATCACATGAGTCCTTAAAACTCATGAAGTGTGTCAGGGGACTTCCCTGATGGACCATTGGTTAAGACTTCCCTTTCCACTTCAGGGGGTGTGGGTTTGATCCCTGGTCAGGGAGCTAAGATTTCAGATGCCTCATGGCCGAAAAAAACCCAAAAGGAAACAGAAGCAGTATTGTGGTAAATTCAATAAAGACTTTAAAAATAGTCCACATCAAAAAAAAAAAAAAATCTTTAAAAAAAGAAATGTGGCAGAAGGAAGGTGAGCAGGACTCCATCAGCTGTTGCTGACTTGAAGATGGAGGTGCCAAGTGGAAAGCATGGAAAGGAAATGAATTCTGCCAATGCCCTGAAGGCACCTGGAAATGTGTTTTCCACAGAGCTTCCAGAAAGGAACATAGCCTGCCAACGCCTTGGTTCAGCCCTGTGAGATCTTCACCAGAAAATCCAGCCGCACGATGATGGCTTCTGACCTACCGAACCCATAGGAGTGTGTGCCTTCCATGGGTGGTAATCAGTTAAGGGAGCAAGAGAAAACCGATAGATGGAAACAGACTACTAAAGAAACTCTGTCGTTCACCTGTTGAAGTTACAACTTGCTAATAATGTCTCCTCTGGCAATGACAAATTATCCATGTCTTTTCCTTCAGGTTTTCACAGCCCGCTACTTGTTCCCCACTCCCAGCCCACAAACAAGCAGGGCTTGCTCTCCTGAGTCATACACAACATAATTCAAAATCCACCTTTACCCATTGGCGAGGCATCCCTGTCGTCGAATTAGTTGGGACACTCATATTTTGTAGACGGAAATTCTGGAAAGGTCTATTACTCACACCTTGTCACAGTTTGATAAATCTGGAATACAATTATCGTGGGAATTAAATTTCTGACTTCTTATGGTTTGTCATAAACCTTTGGGATTGACAGTATTGAATTTGGAAGAAGCAAGGAAATCTGAGCTATATTGAAATATGAAACTATATTGAAATATGAATATTTCCCACAAAATAGCTTTTCCCACTCTCTGTTTCCAATAATGCTACCCTCTAATGCCACCCACCATTTTTTTAACCACTCAGGCTAGGAATGTCAGGATCTTTAAATTTTTTTTAATTTAAATTTATTTGTTTATTTTAATTGGCAAATAATTGCTTCACAATGTTGTGATGGTTTTTGCCATACATCAATATGAATTTGCATAGGTATACATGTGTCCCCTCCATCGTAAACCCCCCTTCCCACTTCGCTCCCAACCCTGTCCCTCCAGGATCATCTTTAATGCAACCTCCTTTGGATTGCAACCTCTTTGTGGCCACCTGCATTCAGTGAGCTGATCAGCTGTAAGGATTCTAGTTCCATACCATCTGTTCATCCTATAAGGACTTTTCAATCCAAAAGTAGAGGTCTTACTTCTTTCCTTTGTACTCTCTGCTTTCCTGTCTCTGTCTCAATAGCATGCTGAACATATTATCTTTTGCATGTAAACTTCACTGCCTAATAGACCTGATTTGTATTCTTCATCCTGGCTTTTAATGCCTGTCATCACAGGGCCCTAATCAACCCTCACTCCTGCTCCACTGGGCTTCTCTCACAGCTCAGTTGGTAAAGAAGCTGCCTGCAATGCAGGAGACCCTGGTTCAATTCCTGGGTCAGAAAGATCTGCTGGAGAAGGGATAGGCTACCCACTCCAGTATTCTTGGGTTTCCCTTGTGGCTCAGCTGGTAAAGAATCCGCCTGAAATGCAAGAGACCCCGATTCGATCCCTGGATCAGGAAGATCCCCTGGAAAAGGGAAAGGTTATCCACTCCAGTATTCTGGCCTGGGGAATTCCATGGACTATATAGTCCATGGGGTCACAAAGAGTCAGACAGGACTAAGTGACCTTCACTTTCACTTTCACTTTCCTGCTCCACTAAAGGGAATCATTTCCTTACTTACAATGAATCAGCTTTTGCCACTGGTACGTTTGTTCATTCTGAAAATGCCTGATTCTATCCTTGCTCAGTCCAGGCTTCATTATGTGTTTAATTGTTTGTTGTATGTTCATTTAATAGTTGTTGGTTTTGATTTATTAGAAGTAAGTTATACTTAAGATATAATTTTGTCAGTATATTTGGATAAGGAGGGGAGTTACACTGATATTTGTGAGAACTGTGATTGCGTAGTTATTTAGACACGTTCTGCTGGTTGAACTGAGGCTCTGTGATTCAGCTGGTACACTGTCTCCCATTCATAATCTTATCTTAAAATGTTAAATTATTAACTTGACATGAGCTTGGAGAAAGAGATATGTTGGTGGGGGGGAGATAGGTGGAGGAAGTTAGGATAAATAAGCAGGGACAGGGTGTTAGGGAGGAAAAGAAAGACATTGCCAAAATAAGAAAAATATATGTGAATGAAAAATATCAAGAATATTTGTAATATAAATTCATAACTATGCAATTTTATGAAAAACTGAGTAAACATATAAACAGTGACCCAAAGGAATAGTGACTTAGAGAATATAAAGTAAGAACTCTGGAGTGTGTGGCTTGTCTCAGGACTAGCCTTGGGACCTTGGGTGAGTTACTGGACCTCTCCTAGCCTCAGTTTTCTCATCTGTGAAGTGGGGATGAAGAGTACCTACCTATATGGAGTTGTGTGTATTGCGTGAGTTTCTTTGTGTAAACAGGCGAACACAAAGGGAAGCTCCCTTAAGTGTTAACCCTGAGGAGGATGTCCTTGCTGCTTTCAGGATAGTTTTACTGTTTTCTTGTCACTGTCAAGATTTTATTTGCCAACTTTTTTTCATTTAATTTTGTTGATTTTTCACCTTATTCTCTTTTCTCCTTGCGTCTTTTTGTTCATGGTGCGTTAGTTTGGTTTTTTGAGATGTATTATCAAGAATGCCAAAATGTTTCCTGACATTTCATGCTGCGTTCTGCTACAAGTCATTTTTTAAAATACAGTTTTTTCCCTGAGTTTTTTTCTGTGCTCATTCCTTCCCTAACTATGAAGTCTTTTCTTCATAGGTTATATGTAGTTTGTTTGTTTTTCCCTTGTGCCTGCTGATGTTTGAGGAAACCTATCCCCATCCACATCACCAAAATTGGTAGTTCAGTGTAGTTATTATCTTCAAAGAAGACAATGATTTCAGTAGTTAGGTGAAGACCAAAATTAGTAATTAATTGGAAAAAAGTTAGTGAGAATTACTAGAAATTAACCTGTTTGCTTTTAAATCATTTTTGTTAACAAATCAAATAAATATGTTGTATTCACTGATATCTAATAGACAACCCAGGCTGCCTTCGTTTTTAAACTAAATTTCAATTACATTATTTACTTATTTAAAAAATTTTTGACCTCACTGTGGGGCATAGGGGTCCTAGTTCCCCAACCAGGGATCAAACACATGTCCCTGCAATGAAGTGTGGAGTCTTAACCACTGGACCATCAGGGAAGTCCCCGGCTGCTTTCTGAATTCCTCCAGTTTAGGTACTCATATTTGCAATACCTTAACCGTGCCTCTGTCTAAGACTTCTAGTTTTATTTCTTCAAAGGAATGGGAACTTAAAGATTTCATGAAGAAAACTGAGTGCAGAATCTCCCTAAATTTTTATAATTTTTTCCTACTGTTTCCCAGTGATCATACCTATTAAGACACCAGTTCTTTTAGTGACTGTGCAAAGCATTGAACTTCTATGGACATAACCTTTTGTGTTTATATTTTATTGGTTTAGGTCATATTTTATTATATAATTATAATAATAAGTACAATTTGTCAAAATTGCATTTGAGATAAATCACACTGAAGCTTGTAATCATTAACTCAACTAGTACAAAAGTAAGCAGTGATACCAAAGGGTGAGCTGACAGTACAAATGTTCCATCCTACGGGCATCAGGCAGTGTGGTTTACAGAAGGGAGGGGAGGCACCAGTGAATCCAGAGTCTCTGAAATAGAAGTCAGTCGAGGGAGCTTCAAACAGAGCAGTGGTTCTCAAACTTCAGCATGCATCATAATTATCTGTATGGCTTAGTATAACACAGATCGGTGGGCTGCAACCCAGAGTTTCTGATCCCAGTGGGACTGGGGTGAGGGCTTGCATTTCTAACAATCTTCCAGGATTCTAACTCTACTGTTACAGGGAACACACTTTGAAGACCACTGAACTACAGCCAATTTTGGTAACACGGATGGGGACAGGTTTCTTCAAACATAGATTGGTGGACTGCAACCCAGAGACCAAACATTATTTGGCAGAAGACCAAATGTTGTCTTTCCACTGTATCTACTATCCATCTTCTAGTGGATAAGCACTAGGTTATCTGTTACTCTTAGCTTTGGTATTGTGTTGAAACTTAAAATTGTTTTTCTGTGTCTACTCAGGAACTTTATTTGAAATTTGGTAAAGGATGGAATGAGAACTGTTAAAGTCTCACATTCATTATTTTTTGCTTCTTTGAAAAAAAGAAAAAAAACCTACTAGTTAGCTCCCTCAACCGTGCTAGGCAGGCTGTTTTCAAATCACACATTCCCCAGTCTCCTTACTGAAGGGAAAAAAAAAACCAACCATTTCTGTCTGTCAGAAACTCGTGTTTGGCAACAGCTTGCCAGCTGCAGGGTGGATAGGCAGCAATGTGGGTGTGTTGTCAGCAAGCTGAAGACTTTGTCTGAGAAGCAGGCAGATTATGTGATTGCTCTGTAATCTCCTTTTCAGAACTGGCTGACGGAGCTGGAGATCTTTGCTATAATCTTCTCAGCTGCCATCCATGACTATGAGCACACCGGAACCACCAACAATTTCCACATTCAGACCCGGTGAGGATGTTGAAATGTTTGGAAAAGAGGCAAGAGGGGTCAGGGATAGAGTGTGGAAGTCAGAGAGGGGCAGCCACCTTTCTTTTGCATGGTGGCTCTATTTTGAGTTTCTGAAGAAAAAATAAAATGAACTTATATAACAAGAGATCAGCTGGGTCAGCTTCAATCAAAACCTAAGAATTAAAGAAACCATTTGCTCCTGATTCTCCTATGTTATTCACATTAAATATGGATATACTTCTCTTAGTCACTTCAATCATGTCCAAATCTTTGCGACCCCGTGAACTGTAGCTCACCAGGCTCCTCTGTCCATGGAATTCTCCAGGCAAGAATACTGGAGTGGGTTGCCATTCTCTTCTTCAGGGATCTTTCCAACCCAGGGATCGAACCCACTTCTCTTGCGTCTCAAGCAGATTCTTTGCCACCTGAGCCACCAGGGAAGATCTATTCTCTAGTCCAAGGCTAGCTATTTATGTAGGTATGGGCTATGCATATTCTTTGTTGTTGTTCAGTCCCTAAGTCATGTCCAACTCTTTGTGACCCCATGGACTGCAGCACATCAGGCTTCCCTGTCCTCCACTATCTCCCAGAGTTTGCTCAAGTTCATGTCCATTGAGTTGGTGATGCCATCTAACCATGCGTACTGTACCCATTTCTAATAGGAGGTGAAAAAATTTACATTAAAGGTGCAGATACCATGTAGGCTAAATCAGGGAGGACAGGCAAGGATTGAAGTAATTCTCTTGACATTAGCAATAGCAGAGCCATCTTACCCTCTGACCTCAGGGATTCTGCTGATGCTTTTCTCATCCTCCCTGATTTCATCTCTGCCCTATTCAGGGGGTATGTCACTCCCCGACACACGGCTTTGGGAGCTAGGTGGTCTCTTTGTAGGCCACTTTGCACCCTCTGTAAGGAGCTTCACAGGTAGACACAAACCTCTGTGGGGCATATTAAATATAGGTCCGGGTGCCTCCCTCAGAACCTCTTCATTGTAACAGACATCACAAATCGATTTTGGTAATTTTTTTCTTACCAAACTGCAGATTTGTATTTAGTATTCCTCTCGGCACAGAATTCCAGGCAAGCAGTACAGTCAATTGTCATTTCCGTTTAGGGTAAAACCTTATCTGCCTTCTCCTGGTCTAAGAACTTAACCTCTCTTACGACAATGATGTAGAACTGGAGAGACTCTTGACAGTAGGATTAATTGGATCTTGACATAGAAATCAAAAGAAGGTAGAACTGGAAAAAGGCAGTGAGACACAGAGAAAGAATATTGTGGAGAGGGTTGAGTTTAACGCTAAAATACTTGCTGTATTGAAAGGCAGGTGCACACTCCAGATATATTTGTGTTTGTTAAGTCATTCTACATGTGTTTAATGAAGCCAGCACTTAATTATGGGGCACACAAAAGAAGACAATATCATCCGATCTCTTGTTTTGAAGGGCATTTCAATAGAATGGAAGTGGACAAAAGGTCTTCAGCCACATGCTTCATTTTCTGCTTTCTGCCTCCTCATAGAGTGTCTCAGCTGCTGTGGAGCAGCTTTCTGTAGCTTTGTTGCAAGACCTTTGAATACAGGGATTCCACAGAGCATCTCTGTTTAATAGGTATCTGCCAGTGGAGCCTTGACAGAGATGGCGGTGAATAGCACCTGCTGAAGGAAGAGAGGTGGGTGGAACATTTGTACCTGGATCTTGGCTGGAGAGCAATGTCAAAACTAGTCACAACTCAGAGGAAAATGGCTTAATTACAGTAGTTAGAAAATAACTTAATGTCACAAAATACACATCAATTGGTGCCTTACTTACTCAATGGATGTTAAGATTAGATCTTCCACCTCCTCGGGATTTGCTTGTTTTGTGTTATCTCCACTGGAGTGGGAAAATTCCAGAGGGTTCAGTTGAGCTTGGTTTGGAATGACATTTAAACTTTCATCTTCTTTAACTGAGTTTTATCCATAGCATCTTTGCCTCTGAGATCCTTGTTTAGGAAAGTAAATATGTGACCAGGTTCTTTGCTCTTCGATGGGCAGACTGTTGAGCCTAACACTTTCAAGGTATTCTACATACATTCCAAAGTTTGGAATGTGAATGATACTTGGAAGTTATCTTGAGGGGAAATGGCTGAAGTGTCAGAATACATTGCCTTTATTCAAACCCTGAAAGCCACTGTGGAGCTCTGCAGACTCTCAGTGTATATATCTGGGGCTCAGTTTCCTTCATGAGAAATGAACAAGCTCTAATAATCTAAAGTTTCATTAAATTAAATGTATTAAAATAGTATACCTCCCTATGTTGGTGTCATTCAACTGTTTGAGGAAGCGACTAACAATTGTCATATAACCCTTATATTTTTTATTCTCAACTTCCCATGTATGACTTTCACATGGCAAAATTTTAAGATCAAGCTACTAACAAAAGAACTTGCAAACTGTACCTTCCAGGTGGTATGTGTTCAGAGAATTACAACTAAAACAAATGAACACATTCTCTCATTGAATAAAATAAAAATAATCATTTCAGAAAATATAAGGAAGTTTGACATGACCTGCATTTAAAAAAAAAAAATCACCTTTGCTACCACTACAGGTAATTGAGATCTTATTATAGAATAACTTTTAGAGAGTTCTCAAGTTGGATATCACATGTGAAATAATATCCATATATTGACATTTCAATACCATACAAACATCAATTGATAAATTGTAGTGTTGGTGTTAGCTTTTTGATTGATATAAATGACATGGGGCCAAGTTAATTGCTAAAATAGGATAAAAAGATGTTGTATTTCTATCTTTAGGAGAGTTACCTGAAAAATCTCAGCTGTTCAACATCCCAAATTATTTTTCTTGGCTTTCTGTTCAGGTCTGACCCAGCGATTCTGTACAATGATAGGTCTGTTTTAGAAAATCACCATTTAAGTGCAGCCTATCGCCTTCTACAGGAGGATGAGGAAATGAATATTTTGATCAACCTCTCGAAGGATGACTGGAGGTAAGGATGAGCCACAAGAGAGTTTTGGAAGCCAGGTAAGGAGTGGTGAGATGAGATGAAGTGTGCTTGTTTTGAAGAAAATAATACTCTGAAGTTTTTCTTGCTGTTTATTTCTCTTTTTTTTTCTTGACACAAATATTCAAATATATTGTAGGCACTTTGGACATATTTGCTATTGGTTACCTTAAGAAACTAGTATTTTGATCTTAAATGAATTTTTTCATTTAACATATTTTTGTCATTTTATTTTTGATTGGACTTCTTAAAAAAATCTTTCAAAATTTGCTAAGGAAATTGACACTTTAAAATAATCATGAGTACTTAATTCTGTCACCTTTGAATTCTGTCAAAGCTCTACTTGGGTAGAGCTGAGTTTGAATACACAATCATTTATTAGCTATCTGTCATTTAGGAAGCTACTCAACCCCATTACACCTTTTAAAAATTTAATTTATAGAAAATTTATAATAACATTTACCTTATAATTTGGTTAGGGTAATAATAAATGCTAAAATCCATCTAAAATGCTTAATTCACTTTGTGATACATATAGCAAGCCTGTGGATCATTGTAGCTGTTAATGTAGGGTCAAGATGTTTCGAAACTTGTAGGAAAAGTCATTTAAATGCTTAAAAGCTTCTGAATCTACTGTGGTGCAAATAATACTTGTATTTTAATTAAACAATTTGTTGTTTATTGAATATCTCTGGGTCGTTATACAAGGATTCAGAGAAATAAGCCATTCTGAACAAACAAATCGGAAACTGATATTCAGGAAGAGTTGGCTATTAGTTTCCATGCAGCTCTAGTTCATTAAAACCTAAAGGAGTATTTGTCTTGGATTTTATTGGAAAATGGTAGATTTAAGAAGCATCTAAAAATGCAGAGCATTTCAGTGAATCAATGCAAAGCTTTCAGAAAAAGGAGCCCTCTATCCAATTTAAATGTTTGTAAAAGTATAATGAAAAATTTGAATATGGCAGAGAACAGCTTTACACATATTCAGATCTGTCCTGGTTTTGAAGGATTTGTGCTTGTTTAGATCCTGTATGTTCCTGGTCTCAGGACAGTCTAATGAAGTGCTCCAGAGCTTACATGATTACCTCTTTTTTTTTTCTTTCTTTCTTTCTTCCCACCCTCCCTTCCTTTCTTCCTTACTTTTCTTATCCCAAGGGAGGGAAACAGGGAGGCAAAGTTGGGTAGGTGCATTCTAGAACTCCATGAATCCTAAAGAAAGTTCAGCAAGGCTATCAGGAAGTTCTTGAGCCACAGTCAGCCATCAGAGGAGTTCCATGTCTCCCAGGAAGAGATACCCTCAGTCACCTGATGCAGCCCAGGGAAACATGACCTTGGGCAAAAACGGCAATAGTTTTCAGAATGTAGTAGCTGAGGCCCATGGCCAATTAAAGTCCTGTAGTTGGAAGTCTGTGTGGTATATTCTCATGGCCACTATCTCATGGAGATTAAAATATTACACTATGCTATGCTAAGTCACTTCAGTCGTGTCCAACTCTGTGTGACCCCATAGACGGCAGCCACCAGGCTCCCCCGTCCCTGAGATTCTCCAGGCAAGAACACTGGAGTGGGTTGCCATTTCCTTCTCCAATGCATGAAAGTGAAAAGTGAAATCGAAGTCGCTCAGTTGTGTCCGACTCCTAGCGACCCCATGGACTGCAACCCACCAGGCTCCTCCATCCATGGGACTCTCTAGGCAAGAGTACTGGAGTGGGGTGCCATTGCCTTCTCCGAAAATATTACACTAAATGGCTGCATAATATCCCATCTGTGGAAGTGCCATAATTAGTTTTGAATGTGTGAGTATGGGTACATTTGTGTGTTTGGGTTATTATGAAGAATCCTACAATGAATATCTCTTTAATGTATTTTTATGTGTAGAATTAACGCATCACAGAATGTTTGATGTTTTAAAGTTCTTGTTGAACTTTGTCAAATTGCTTTCAGGTAATGTGCTGATACTGCTGGCCTGTGGGATTTGTGGGCATATGGGAGTTAAGGCTGGATGGGCATAATTGCCTCTTAACCTATTTTCAAAGTACAGATATGCCACTTCTATTATCTATAGTTTTGTTAAGGATTTTCTATTTCTACTTAACTATATGTTTGTCAGAATTTAGTTATGCTATTTGTGCTTCCACTTTGCTATGATCATGAGCCTCATTCATTGTTTAGTGTACTGCTATGTTAGGGAGGCTGATTTTGGCAATATCTAAACCCACAATCATTGCAACACACCGGAACATATCAGTTCACACTGGAATACACTAACATCCACCAATGCAAATATCCTAATTATTTATCATTAGCCCTGTAAAGTAATACTCAAAATTCTCCAAGCCAGGCTTCAGCAATATGTGAACGTGAACTTCCAGATGTTCAAGCTGGTTTTAGAAAAGGCAGAGGAACCAGAGATCAAATTGCCAATATCCACTGGATCATCACAAAAGCAAGAGAGTTCCAGAAAAACATCTATTTCTGCTTTATTGACTATGTCAAAGCCTTTTACTGTGTAGATTAAAACAAACTGTGGAAAATTCTTAAAGAGATGGGAATACCAGACCACCTGACCTGCCTCTTGAGAAATCTGTATGTAAGTCAAGAAGCAACAGTTAGAACTGGACATGGAACAACAGCCTGGTTCCAAATAGGAAAAGGAGTACGTCAAAGCTGTATATTGTCACTGTGCTTATTTAACTTATATTCAGAGTACATCATGAGAAACGCTGGGCTGGATAAAGCACGAGCTGGAATCAAGATTTCCAGGAGAAATGTCAATAACCTCAGATATGCAGATGACACCACCCTTATGGCATAAAGTGAAGAAGAACTAAAGGGCCTCTTGATGAAAGTGAAAGAGGAGAGTGAAAAAGTTGGCTTAAAGCTCAACATTCAGGAAACTAAGATCATGGCATCCAGTCCTATCACTTCATGGCAAATAGATGGGGAAACAGTGGAAACAGTGTCAGACTTTATTTTTTTGGGCTCCAAAATCACTGCAGATGGTGACTGTAGCCATGAAATTAAAAAACACTTGCTCCTTGGAAGAAAAGTTGTGACCAACCTAGACAGCATATTAAAAATCAGAGACATTACTTTGCCCACAAAGTTCTGTCTAGTCAGGGCTATAGTTTTTCCAGTAGTCATGTATGGATGTGAGAGTTGGACTATAAAGAAAGCTGAGCACCAAAGAATTGATGCTTTTGAACTGTGGTGTTGGAGAAGATTCTTGAGAGTCCCATGGACGGCAGGGAGATCCAACCAGTCCATCCTAAAGGAGATCAGTCCTCAGTGTTCACTGGAAGGACTGATGTTGAAGCTGAAACCCCAGTACTTTGTCCACCTGATGCAAAGAGCTGACTCATTTGAAAAGACCCTGATACTGAAAGATTGAAGGCGGGAGGAGAATGGACGACAGAGGATGAGATGGTTGGATGGCATCACCGACTAGATGGACATGAGTTTGGGTGAACTCTGGGAGTTGGTGATGGACAGGGAGGCCTGGGGTGCTGTAGTCCATGGGGTCACAAAGAGTTGGACACGACTGAGCACCTGAACTGAACTGAACTGCATTCTTATTGGTTGGTATTTGTGAAGTACTAGTTGAGAATACTTTGAATCCTACCTCTGATCAAAATAAGTTGTAAAATTGAATGGTGTGGCAAGACATAAGTAAATTTAGTATATAAGAAGTTAAACTAGTTACTTGAAAAATATAATTTAATAAAATCTGTTTATGTGCTAGCCTTATATATTTTTGTTGTTTTTTAAATCAGCACAATCTTTATTATCTCAAAAAGAGTGAAATATAGTTGAATTAGGTCATGGAGCATCTCAGATATAGGAATTTCTGGTTCAGTGGAAATGTCTTTATAATTATAACCCATAGTGCCATACCTTTTTGCTACTCCTGTTTTGGGGGATTCTGTAAGTTAAGAAAAGATTGTAGTTGCTAACTTCTTAAGTTACATAGATTTAGTGTTCATTTAATGTTTGAAAATATTATTTCATCATATTTTATTAATATTGAGATACATTGCTTCAAGACAATAGTATTATCCCATAAATAAAGTATTAACTTCTTTTTTAGGGCTCTCAGTAAAGCCCATTAACCCAAAGATGACATATGTTTAGTATTTTACATCTTTCTAGGAAAGCAATTTAATATCTGGTAGATTCTATTTGGATACAAAAGTGCAATGGACTTTTTAAGGACTTTATAAGTGAATATATTACCATGTATTTACTGCATTTCAAAGTGGAAAAACATGAAATACCACACTGGGAATGCCAGTTCAGCTGCTCATAAAGCAATTCTGCAAATAACTATTAACTATAGACAGAAGCAAAATCAAATTACCAACTTTGTTGAATCATAGTGAAAACAAGGGAATTCCAGAAAAACATCTTCTTGTGTTTCATTGACTATGCTAAAGACTTTAACTATCTGGATCTCAGCAAACTGTGTACAATTCTTCAAGAGATGGTAATGCCAGATCACCTTACCTGTCTCATGAGAAACCTATATGTGGATCAAAAAGCAACAGTTAGAACTGGACATGGAACAACTGACTGGTTCCAAATTGGGAAAGGAGTATGACAAGGCTGTATATTGTCACCCTGCTTATTTAATTTATATGCAGAGAGTACATCATGTGAAATGCTGGGCTGGATGAATCACAAGCTGGAATCAAGATTACTGAGAGAAATATCAACAGCTTCAAATATGCAAATGATGCTACTCTAATGGTAGAAAGGAAAGAGAAACTAAAGAACCTCTTGATGAAGGTAAAAGAGGAGACTGAAAAAGCTGGCTTAAAACTCAGCATCCATAAAATGAAGATCATGGCATCTGGGCCTATCACTTCATTGCAAATAGAAGGGGAAAAAGTGTAAGCAGTGACAGATTTTATTTTCTTGGGCTCCAAAATTACTGCAGATGGCGATTGCAGCCATGAAATTAAAAGATGCTTGCTTCTTGGGAGGAAAACTATGACAAACCTAGAGAGTGTATTAAACAGCAGAGACATCACTTTGCTGACAAAGGTCTGTATGGTCAAAGCTATGATCTTCTCAATAGTCATGAACAGATGTGAGAATTGGACCAGAAAGAAAGCTGAGTGCAGAAGAATTGATGATTTTGAATTGTGGTGCTTGAGAAGACTCTTGAGGGTCCCTTGTACAGCAAGGAGATCAGATCAGTCAATCCTAAAAGTAAGCAACCCTGAATATTCATTGGAAGGACTGATGCTGAAGCTCCAATACTTTAGCCACCTGATGGAAGAGCCAACTCATAGGAAAAGACCCTGATGCTGGGAAAGATTGAAGGCAAAAGAAGAAGGGGATGTCAGAGGATGAGATGGTTAGATAGCATCACTGATTCAATGGGTGTGAATCTGAGCAAACTGTAAGATAGTGAAGGACAGGGTAGCCTGGCATGCTACAATACATGGGGTCAGAAAGAGTTGGACATGACTTAGTGACTGAACATCAACAACAATGAACAAAATGCAGAGACACAAACACAACCTCCAATGACTTGAGGGCTCTAGAGAGTAAACAAAGTTGGACAAATTTTGAAGATGTGTTACAATTTGGAGACTCTGATAGGAGGAGGTGACTGTGATGTTTTTGTCTCTGAAGGCAGTCTCAGTCAAGGCAATACTGGATGGTTAAAACTAGATTTATACAAAACCTTCCAGTATGTTTCTGGCTAGAGGCATTCAATGGGGGAAGGAAAAGATTTTCAACAAATGGTGTTGGAGCAAATGGATATCAATATAAAAAAAACTTTTACCTTTACCTCACATCATACTCAAAAATTATCTTGAAATTGATCATTGTCCTAAACATAATAAAAGATTAAAATGATAGGACTTCCAGAGGAAAAGTCCTTTCAGTGTGAGGGATTTCTCAGAGAAGACCCCAAATGCATGAAACCTTAAATAATTATTTTAAAATGTAAAACTTCTTCTCTTTGAAAGGTACTGGTTTTTAAAAAAAGCGACAGGAGTAGGAGAAATTATTCACAACACACTGAAATGTATTGAACTGTGCAGCCTATATGGAAGTAGTTTATTCTATGCAAATTCTACTTCAATAAAGTTCTTAGAGACAGTAAAAAGATCAGTGTTTGACAGGGGTTCAAGGCCAAGAAGGTAAGCATAGGCAAAGCATATGGGATTTTAGGGTATGGAAACGATTCTTATACTATTGATGATAGGAACGTGAGTGGATGCTTTGTCCAACCCCGTAGAACTGTGCAACATGAGAATGGTCCCTCAGGCGAACCATGGGCTGGAGTGAATGCAAAGTGTAGATATTGGTCATCAATTATAACACGTGTACAGCATTAATGTAAGAGGTTAGTAATGAAGGAAACTGTAGGGGAGAAGGGGTGTATGAGAGCTCTCTGTACTATCTTCTCAATTTTTCTGTAAACCTAAAGCTGCTCTAAAAATGTCTATTTAAAAAAAGTAAGATCCCTATATCCCGTGTGCACCATGGATTATCAGTTACTCTCCTAGGATTAATTTCAAATTAATTTTTTCTCAAATCTTGAGCTCAGTGCAAAAAGGAATGCTTTCCTATACTTTGTTTCATTGAAATTTTTCCTATGAATTAATTTTCCAATGATGTGCATTCCACATATGTTCCTAATAAGTGATGTCCTTCATCTTTAATCTTTATTTCTCATAAAAGTCTACCTAAAAGACTCGTTAGATTTGAAATGTCACAACTAATTAACTGATTTTGATTAGAACTGGAAAAGAATAAACTAATTTTTACTTTCTATTTTTTACTTCCACCCTTTTTCCTCTGTGATGTATCTCTGAAAGGGAATTTCGGACCTTGGTAATTGAGATGGTGATGGCCACAGATATGTCCTGTCATTTTCAGCAAATCAAAGCAATGAAGACTGCTCTTCAACAGCCAGAAGCGTGAGTGAACCTGTAACCTCATGTGTTTTTATAGGTGTTTGACCTCCTACTTGTCCATGTCACTGTACCTTTAAAGTTTATCTCTTTTAATATAACTTTATTAAATGGTCTCATAATGTAGTGACGCTTGGAGGAGAGCATGTAAGAATATTATCTATCATGGATATTTCTCATCAGGGTTAAAATAAATAATAGGGCCAGTAACAATTTGCGCTAGTGAGAATTTAAAAGACCCCTTCAATGCAGAGGCAACAAATAAAGGTCAATGAGTGACTCTTGGATTCTTGTTGTCTTTTTCGTGATGGCAGATATTCCAGAAATGGTTTTGAGTCAGTATTTGAGGTGTCCAGTTCAATAAACATGGAGACCACACTGATAAATGTCCCAGTTGGAGGATGATTTCCCCCCAGTTCAGCAGCAGTGGGCTTTGAGATGGGAGAATGGAAGGGATTTTTTTTTTAAACAGTGGTATTTAAAAAACTCTTAGTGAGATTTTGTGAGTTTGGTCATTATGCATTTGCATCCTTTGGGTTTACAGAATTGAAAAGCCAAAAGCATTATCCTTGATGTTGCACACGGCAGACATCAGCCATCCAGCAAAAGCGTGGGAGCTCCACCATCGCTGGACCATGTCACTCCTGGAGGAGTTCTTCAGACAGGTACCGTGTTGCTTTGTTCCCCCCACTGGTGTCACCCGTGGATATAGCCTGACTTTTATATTTCAGCAACACTGTGATCAGGACTGTTGTGATTACAATTATCTTCTTTTTGAAGGGATGGTTCACAGCTTTTATTTTTTGGCCTTCTGGTCATATGGTGTTTGACTCTCACCTACGTTCTGATTCTCAGAATGTTATGGTATTTCTATCCTATGCATTTCTGTTTGGGGGGAAAAACATTTCCTTGTGGCGATTTTTTGTCAAAATATCATCTGAGGTATGCTTTTACTTTTTTTCCTAATGGGGTGACCAAATGGCAGTCACTACAACCTGCTTCTCTGTTACAATTGACTGGGCTGTTCCTTTCTAGCAGACAAACCCATGTTGTCCAATTCCAAAGCCATTTGGAGCAATTTGAGTTCAGAAAATTATTTGAAGCTACTGTCCCAATTATATTTAAACTTACTATATCCTAAGATATAGGGTAGTGTTTTCTATAAGAAAAATCAGAGTCTTTAATGAGGATACACTGCTTTAATTTTTTTTAAGCTGCATAGAAGTAGAGAAATAAAACGGTAAATGAATACCTAGCACCAAGACTGCTGTCTTCTCAAACCCAGGCAATGTGCACTAAGCTCATCTCAAGAAGAGCTGCCATTAAAGTATCTGCTTTGAGAAGTGAGGTCCTGAGGTTCAAGGCAAGATGGCATGTAGATTGTGGGACTGGAACTATAGTTAATTCAAGCTCATATGGTTAATTCATTAGTTCTTGTTAATTTACTGAGAGAGGTTACAGTACAGATTCAGAGACCTCTGAAGTTCCATAAAACATTACATATTAACCAGTCTCAACTCTGTCCCCTAAACTGACAAGAGATATACCCTTTCACCAGTTACTCAGATTTTTGGAAGCAAATTATTCTTAGGATTACTCTCAGGATTCTCATTTGAATGGAGAAATTAGAGAAGGCATTTCTGTGTTCGTTTCTTTTCCTTCTGAAGCTGCACACAATATCTGGTATTGAGGTGGGACTAGAGAGTACATTAAGCAAAGTTCAGAAGCCCCTCTATTGGAATTCTTATTCCAGCTGCTCTGTGGCCTGGGACTAGTGAAATCACTGCTCTGGTTCCCAACGGTCTTATCTGTGACTTGTTTCGGGGAATATTGGGGGGTTTAAAGGAAGGTTGGACCAGCCTTTTTCCTTAGAGTCCTTCCCACATTAAGTGTTTTCTTCATTCTGCCCATGAGTGCACATTCTGTCCAACATTCTGTCCAACACATGTACACGTGTGTGCCCCCGCTAAGCTGTTCTGAGTATGCCAGCAGGTTCCTTTTTCAGCATATGGCTGTCTCCTTACATGGTTGACGCTTGGCCTCACAGAGTGGTTCTCAAGGGGAACCCAAGGGGTGAGAGGAACTAACACTGTACAGATGTGGCCATGTTGTATATACAAGAATGACTCCAAATTCATTCTTAATTGACAGTTAATTTTGAGCCACTTTTCCAGAAATTACTTTTCTAATATTAATCTCCACTTTCATTATCGTATGTTTTTTTGATCATTGCTTTTGTAATACACCCACTATAAACTAGTAATTTTAATCTGAAGCTAGAGGTAAATCATGGAGAAGGCAATGGCAACCCACCCCAGTACTCTTGCCTGGAAAATCCCATGGGTGGAGGAGCCTGGTGGGCTGCAGTCCATGGGGTCACTAAGAGTCGGGCACAACTAAAGCAACTTAGCAGCAGCAGAGGTAAACCATAGTTAACTCATAAATTTGAGTTATTGAAGTGGTCCCTTTTTTAATTGTGAGAAAGTGAATATGAGAAATTACTTAAACGTGGACATTTTTCCCACTAACGGAAACCTTATTTGCACAAACATAAGCTTGAATTGAAAGAAAATGTACCAGAGGCAATATGAAAATAACCATATTGAATTTCTTGCCAATTGGGAATAGAATGTTAGCTCACTGGACTGGAACTATTTTTTTAGCAATTATGATTCAGTAAATTATTTTTATTGACTTAATATTTTAACCCAGATGCCATAAGCCATAGTAAGTAACCCTTGTAGGAGAAATGTTGCCTTAGCTCTTAACTATAGATTTTAAATTGGGCAGTTCAAATGGGAAATCTCAATGGGACTGTAGAGTCTTTGAAAAAATTACATTTAGATGTTGGGTTATATTTCAAAATAACGGCATAGCCTCAATGCTGATAGACCAGACCTTCTATGCATTGCTGAAAGAGTAAGTTACATCTTCAGTTTTATAATCATATTTTACAAAATCCAAGCCTCTGCCTCAGGTCTTTTTCAATAAAATACTGACTTTAAGAAACTGTGAGTTTGCCTTTTTGGTAAATACATCTTGAGAAACTCTGGAGATTCATTTCCTAAGTATTGCTGTATATATTTATATTTTGCAAACATCACCTACAATTCTTTTAATTTCCTCTCTGTTTGTGGTCATTTTCCCATTTTTTGTTTATTTCATATACCAGTGTCTTTTCTCTTCTGTATAAAGTTAGCTGATCATTTGAATATTTGATTATTTCTTTTTTATTTTATGATATAAATTACTGCTTTCATTTTTATTAATTTATTTATTCTGCTTGATTCTTATTAATTCATTTCTTTTGCTAACTCCCCAAGTTGGATGTCCAATTCATTTATTTTCATTCTGCCTGTTCAATATTAGTAAATATAAGGCTAGGGATTTATCTTTTTGTTAATCATGAATCTTGTAGGTTCTGATATGCAGTGTGTTCACAATCATCTTCATTAAACATTTTCTAGTCTAGGTTTTGATTTGTCTTTACTAAGAGTGGCTTCAAGTGGATGTGTTTGTTTATGTGATTTTCCCAGTGGTAGTTTCCTTTGCTTTCTACTTTTGTAATTGATTTGTGACTTATCAAAATTTGATCAGAGAGTTTTTCATTGTTTGGGCCTTATTTAGTAGGTGAAATTTGCTTTTCACCTACTAAAAAAATCAATTTTTGTGAATGGTCATGGCTCTTGAAAAGTCAGTTTATCTTCTACTTGCAAAGTATAAAACACCAGGCATATTCTTCCTCCTTATCAATTATGTCATTTAGGTATTTTATATGTTATTTTTTAAAATGTGATGTTTCGTGGGCTGACAGGTGTTTCTATTATTATTTTCTGGTTCTATGTAGTATAGTTTTTGCTTCCTGAATGTTGATTCTGTGTTATTTGGTTCTTAGATATTCATAATTGCTAGATTTTCATAGTTTATTGAATCCTCTATCATTATAAAGCCTGCTTCTTTGTCTTATCTAATGCTTTTACCTAGAATTCAAATTCAGCTCATTTTAAGAACAGACTCTTGTCTTTTTACTCTAAACTTTTACTTTTAACTTTTTACCCTAACCTTTCAGAGACACTTTTATTTGGATGTGTCTTTTAAACATTGCTTATAATTGAGGGTTTTTTTATGAGCCAATCTAAGATTCTTTTATTATTGGAAATTAACTGTATTAACATCTGTTGATATGACAGGAATCTTTGCTCTTAGGTACTATCATATTTTACATTATGATTTCTATTTTGTGGCTTATTTTTAAATTGTTCACTATATTGGCTGTACCATCTGCTTATTATGTATTTATTTCTTCTGATGACTTGGAAGTTTTATATTATGTTTTTAGTTTTAATATTGGCTAACTTGGTAATGCAAACTTTATATCCTCTATTTATTTAGATAGTATTGATTAAAATAGCAGGCTTCTACTTCCTCTTGCCTCTTCCCCAACAGCTAGTTGTATCAACTTAATTCTTGTAGTCTGTACCTTTGTCATTTAGCTATAGCTCTATTCCTTTATATGTATCAGGTTTAAATGGTATATTTGCACCCCCATCTATACATACACGAAAGCTAGTGCTTATTCAGTACCTCCCAACACTTTTCCCCTTTTTCTTTCATAACATAACTAATTCCTTGTTACTGTTTGTTGGCTGTATTATTTCTAAATTCTATTTTCTAAGTGAGCATTCTATCTCATGTACTATATGCTGTTTCCAAAATATACACCAAAAACAATGTGACCCAGGAAGATGGAAAATAAACAAGTTTGGCAAAAGCATAATTTTTCCAGTTGTTCTTGTCTAGGCTCTACTCAGTGCTGGCACTTTGGCCATGGTTGGTTCATTCATCTATTTGTTGGTCAAAGTTGTTCCTTGAGTGGTGTCTTCTAGGAGTGCTAAAAGCTGCATTTCTGTGTGTTTACAAGTTTTTCTACTGCTTTTATACTTGGGTCACAGTTTGCTTGGGTAAGAAATTTTTTGAATCAAGTTTCCTTTCCCTGAGGTCTTTTTTGATTGATGCTTTTGAACTGTGGTTTGGAGAAGACTCCTGAGAGTCCCTTGGACTGCAGGGAGATCCAACCAGTCCATCCTAAAAGAAATCAGTCCTGAATATTCATTGGAAGTACTGATGTTGAAGCTGAAACTCCAATACTTTGGCCACCTGATGCAAAGAACTGACTCATTGGGAAAGACCTTGATGCTGGGAAAGATTGAAGGCAGGAGGAGAAGGGGATGACAGAGGATGAGATGGTTGGATGGCATCACTGACTCAATGGACATGACTTTGAGTAAACTCGGGGTGTTGGTGTTGGACAGGGAGGACTGGCGTGCTCTTTACAAGAGTTGCAAAGAGTTGGACACAACTGAGTGACTGAACTGAGGTCTTTTTTATATTTTGTTTAAATGTCTTCCACCTAAGAATGTTGCTATGCAGAGGTTGGAGGCCATGCTAGAATTATTTTCATGTCTAGGTGGTATATATTTTTGCTTATGTGCCCTAAGAATTTTTTCTTTACCTTTGAAGCCCAGTGACATTACTAGGCTATATTTCAATAATGATTGCTCTATAACAGTTTTTCTTGGGGCCTAGTGTGTTCCTTTTCTGTACAGATTCAAGTTCCACTGATGAAAACTTTAACGATTTCCTTTTCCATTTGCTTCCTTCTTTAGGAAATACAGTTATTTGTATGTTTCCTCTCTTGTTTTTCTTCTCTGTTATTTTCCTTTAAATTGTCTTGTAACTCTCTGATGAGTGGTATTTTTTTTTTCATTCCTAAATTCCATGTCTCTTAATGTGTTTTATCAAAAATAACTCTCCTCTGTGCTGCCTCCACTACACTCTTCATTTATGTGATGGTTCTGTTTTTCTTTTCCATGTCTTCCCTGAGCTCTGCTAGGTCCTCTTTCCCTGAGCCCTGGTTCTTAATAATTTCAGGAATTTTTTCCCATCATGGGAGTATGTATGTTTGGTCATCACTTGGTGGCACTGTGTTTTTTTTCTGATGAATGTCCCCTATCTGTTATTTTTATTTTTCTGTTCCCTTTTCCATTTTTTCTTTCCACGTAAAGTATCTTCCGTAAGTTTTATTTTTTTCCTCCTGGTATTGGTATAGTGCTACCTCTTCCTCCTCCTTCCCTTCCTCCTCCACCTCCATCTCCTCTTCCTCTGCCCTTCCTCTCCTTCTCCTTCATTTGATTATTATTTACCATCTTTGAGTGAAATGCATTATTTTTTGACCAACAGTTTTCAGGAGATAAGTGCCAGGGAAAGACTGGAATAGCAATGTTCTAAGCTGCATGAAGATCATGGGATCTGGTCCCATCACTTCATGGCAAATAGATGGGGAAACAGTGGAAACTGTGTCAGACTTTATTATTTGTGGCTCCAAAATCACTGCAGATGGTGATTGCAGCCATGAAATTAAAAGACGCTTACTCCTTGGAAGAAAAGTTATGACCAACCTAGATAGCGTATTGAAAACCAGAGACATTACTTTGCCAACAAAGGTCCGTCTAGTCCAGGCTATGGTTTTTCCAGTAGTCATGTATGGATGTGAGAGTTGGATTGTGAAGAAGGCTGAGCGCTGAAGAATTGATGCTTTTGAACTGTGGTGTTGGAGAAGACTCTTGAGAGTTCCTTGGACTGCAAGGCGATCCAACCAGTCTATCCTAAAGGAGATCAGTCCCGGGTGTTCTTTGGAAGGAATGATGCTAAAGTGAAACTCCAGTACTTTGGCCACCTCATGCGAAGAGTTGACTCATTGGAAAAGACTCTGATGCTGGGAGGGGTTGGGGGCTGGAGGAAAAGGGGACAACAGAGGATGAGATGGCTGGATGGCATCACCGACTCGATGGAAGTGAATTTGAGTGAACTCTGTGAGATGGTGATGGACAGGGAGGCCTGGCGTACTGTGATTCATGGGGTCGCAGAGTTGGACACGACTGAGCTACTGAACTGAACTGAACTGAAGCTGCATGATTTATTATGAGGTTTCTATGACATGGTGTGTGTGTGTGTGTGTGTGTGTGTGTGTGTGTGTGTTACCTTTACTTCTTCCCAGTCAGCAGTAGGCAACAGTTGTAGGACGGCTCATGGTACAGTCTGTTATCCATATACTCTTGCCATGCTTGTATATTTTCTCATTCAGCATTTTCTTCTTTACTATTTCTTGAAGCTAAATAGGGTTCAGAGTAGCTCTTTACATCAGTGTCTGCTGTCTCTCTGGTTTTCCCACATGATGGATGTGGGGTATTTTTCCTATCTGAGTGAATTTTGAAAACCTCTATTCTTCAAACTTTATCTGATCTCTGCAGCCATAGGTCTTTGCTCTGGGTATCTTACATTACCCCCTCCTGGATATGCAAAGCATTTGATAGTTGTTCCTCACGTAGTTTTGATTGAGTTTACAGATTTCTCCTGCTATTTGTTGGTTTCTGTTGTTTCTTGTTCTGTTTTGAGAGGATAATTTCTGAGAGGGGAGGGCAAAGATGTCTTTACTATACTTATCTTAAATCCAGAATTACAGTAATTTGCTCATACCTCATATTTGTAACTTCTTCCCTGGGAAAGAAGAGTATATATTGCTGCATTTTGTTCAACTTGATGCTTTTGTTGTCTCCCCAGTTAATTACCTTTTCTCCACTCTACTGGGAAATACTCTCTTGTGATATCACCCAATGATCTTTTGAAGCTCTTGCCCTGAGAGATGCAATCTGCCCTGTAAAGTTCCAATACAGAAAGAACCTTTGTTTCTCTTGCTTGGTTTGCTGCTTACAGCTAGCTGCTGTAACAAACAAGCCCCCAAAATGTAAAACAGCACACATAAAATAAAACTTTATCACCAACTCATATAAAGTACCAACAAGTATTTCTTGATTGGAAGATGGTTTACAATAAGCAGTGCTTTTAGACCCAGACTCTACCATCTGCATGGCTTCCAGGGTGCTTATCTACATCAAGGCAGCAAAAGAAGGAAGGACATAAAGACATAGGCTTAGGAGATTTTGTAGGCCAGATCTGTGGTAGAGACATACCCTCTCTCCTCTTTTTTTATTGTCTAACACAAACTGGCAGAGATTCTGGGAAGTGTAGTCTAGCTATGTGAACAGGAAATAAGGGGAGGTTGTGAACAGGTAACTGCCTAATTGCTCCTTCAGCTTGCTTATCACAGATGTCCAAGTGGCCAAAGGAACTTGAGTATTTCTAACCATATTCACCTTTTTATTCATAAATCAAGCATTCATTGTGTTCCTTTTGTAGATAGCTTATGTAGATTGCTTAAGTCAGCTATCTTAACCCTCCCACAAGAATGAAAGTTATATATTTTTGTGCACTGTCCTGAAAAAAAAAATGAGTTCACTAAAAAAAATCCTTTGTGCCAACTGAGACTCTTGCCCTTTTTTTGGAAGACATTGACCTCTTTAATAAAGAGGAAAGTGAATGAATAATTCCACAAGGGCCAGTATTCATGGAGTCATACAATATTGTATTAGTCAAGCTAGATTCACCTGTAGAAGTACATTCTTCTGTATTAATTTTTGTGTATTTTTTCGAGTTTATAAATGTATCTGCCTCCAGAGGGAATTCAGGGATCACTATCTTCAAATAGGTTTATAGAAGTTAGGAGTAGTAGTTATTTAAATTCAAAGGATGTAAGTGATATGGGTATGGGCAAGTCCGTAGGATAAGTTGCTTAATGATGTTTAGACTTTTCAGCAATAAAATTCAAATTAATGCATATCTTAGTAGTTAAGCACTTAGTGTTCTTTTTAGCCACCCCCATTAAAATACACCAACAAAACAGTGTATATCCCCACTTCATAGGGGATAAGAGTGAGTTTAATTTGTGTTGGCTGAGCTAGCCCACTGAACCATCTGCACAACTACATTTACATTGTAATACTCATCCTTCTCATCGTATTGCCCAAATAGAAATAGCTTTGGAGTAAGTTCTTTTTATCATGCTATTTGAGCGATAGAGCAGCCCTTAGCAAGGCATACTTGGAAACAGAAGGACCATTGTGTCCTATGGTTTGTTAATACAGGAAAAGGGTACCGAGGTAACTAAGCCACGTCAAGATTGTTCCTGAGGCCCTTGGATGTCCCAGCACCCACTGTGAGCCCCACTATTCAGCTTCCTCAGATGCCCATTCCTTTTCCTTCTTTTCAGTAGATCTTAAATGTGCGTGTTAGTTAGCTCCTTTCTCTGTGGTAGCATGCCTTAGAAAGAAAAAACATTCAGTTTTTGAACTAGACCTGGTTGTCGAACTAGCTTCTTATTACTCTTTATTTACTATTAGTTAACTGGTGATATTTATTACAGTCAGAGTGTAACAGTTAGATGTATTAAGTTCAATAAATGTTTCTCAGATCTTCACTTAGTGGAAATAGCTATTGAGAAATAATACTTGTTCTTTGAATTTATTTGTATACATTTTCTCATGTAATTGTCATTGGTATTGATGACATAGGGATTATTATCCCACATTTTATAGGTGATAAAACTGAAATGTAGAGAGGGAAAAATACACTTACTATGATCACACAGGTGGTGGGAGCAAGGCCAGGTTCAAGCTAAAGTCAGTAGCCATTAACCTGAGCAGATCTTTTCTTGTGAATTGAATAAACACAACTTTGTGGCTCTCAGAAGCGTGACCCACTTCCCCTTTCCTCTGGATGCGTGACTGAAGTACTGAGCTCTGGTTCAGAGCTGTTCTTTAAAATCATCTCCATCTTTAATTAGACTTTCCATAGCACGTGCTTATGATAGTCTTGCCTTTTGGTGAGATTGAGAACATGTTGGCCATAGAATCATGTCTTATTATTGTCTAACTTGATAAACAGAAGCAATTATTTACTCCATTACTTTTTTGTTCCACTTTTCATCATCACTGAGCCCTGCAGGGAAGGCCCCAGAAGCACTTAATTCCGGTTGTGTATGCCTTTAGGTAGCATTCGGGGAATGATTCCAAATCAGTCCAGTTAGAATTGGTGTCTCAGGCACTGTCCACAACTGGAGGGGTCTGCAGGCCCAAGAAAGGCTACAGGTAGGATGACTGGAGAACACACAAGAATTCTGACTCCTGTGCTGGCTCTCGGCCACAGGATGCGTTGCTTTGCTTATTTTCCTCAGGAGACCTATTGCTTCCTGATGAGGCTTTCTATACAACAGCAGGCACTTTTGCAGTTGGATGGAATGATTGGCCCCTGGAGGGCTTCAGCCTCTTGGTGTCTTTTACGCAGAGGAACAGGGTGCAGGACTTACTACATAATGTGATTGTAGTAATGAAAAGAAAGACCAGTGGCCTTGGTGGAAGTTGAAGTTGTGAAGTAAAATCTGGGTGGCTCAGCCTTCTGTTCTTAATTTACTTTGACCTCCTGTTTTTCTAGGGCGATAGAGAAGCAGAGCTGGGTCTGCCTTTTTCTCCTTTGTGTGATCGGAAGTCCACCATGGTTGCCCAGTCGCAAGTAGGTACGTGTTTGCCAATCCACTGATGGAGAGAAAAACTAGAGACGGGTGTCTGGAAGTAAGCTCAGATGCTCCACATGATTCTTTGGCTAGAACCTGGCTCCATTCTGCTGCTGTACTTGTGGCTTTGGCTGGTTGGGTTGATGGAGCCACTGTCCCCAACCTCCTTCCTGGAATGTAACTGGTTCCTGGGAAGATTAGACAGTGACACTGCTATCTCCATCATTCCCTGCCAAGAGAAAAAGGGGATTCAGTCCTAAGGCAATGACAAGAATTAGTGGTGGGAAGCCCATTCTGTTTCAGTCTCGGCGTTCTGCATGCAGTACCAAGAGTTTTCTCAATGATGCTTCCTGTAGCCCACTTTCCAAGACAGCACCATTTCCTGGATGACCTTACTGCCAGGAATGGCTCTTTTAAAATATCTCTTTCCTTTCTGCCTGCCTTCTTTCCTTCCTTTATTTCAAAAAAAAATTAGTACCTTTTTTGGGTAAAGAATACTTTTTCACTGCTAATAACTGTAATATATGTGCATTATTATTATTTTATTATCAGAATTCTCTTGCTACTTGTATAGGACAACTTTTGTCTTGCCAATTTCATTACAGGATTTTTTTATCATCCTTCACTTCTGTGTATTAAATGCCAGTATCACTTCTCTCTTGGTCATTGTAAAGTCAAGTAAGCATTTGTATATTTTCAAACACCATATCTCCTTTGATTGGCATTTAGTTTCCTTCCACCTTTCATGTCACTGTGTAATGAGTTACCACCATTAGTCCCAGATCATGTATTTTCTCCTGACATGTCACAGCATACTTTGGTATTTTTGAGTTGTTGAGATGATCACTCCAGCCCAACATCAACTGTCTCTCCAGCATGGTGATCTCTCAAAGGTAACATTTCCAGACCTGACCCCTCTCTTGGTTTCCAGCCCTGTTGGCCCTCTTCCATCCAAATGTGGCCCTGGTACCTTGAGTCAGCAGGTCTAAGATGAAGTCCACCATCTTTCTCCCTGGTCACACTCTCCCCCATTGTCTCTGTTCTCTCTGCCTTCCTGGTGGAAGTCTCTGACAGATTCCACCTACAGGTAGGACCACCTGCTGGTGTGCACATATCCATGCCTCCGTCACATGCCCACCTTAAAATGGCACTGGATCTCACCTCCCTTACTTTGTCTTTGAGCTTTGTGAAGTGAAGCTTCTAAAATGATTTTCCCAGTGTCAGCCTCCATTGCTTTCTCCCACCCCATCCATCTTGCCAGATTAACTCTCCCAAATAACAGCAGAAAACGTCTTAGTACTATGCTGCCCAAACATCTTAAGGGGCTTCTAGTGCCTATCTAAGCCCTAACCCTAGCTTGGTACTTTGGAACCTCCCTCCCTGAACAGATTCATGACCCTTCGCAGGCTTTCCCTTTCTGACTCTAAAAGAATTCCTAAGTTCGAGTCATTCCCCAGACACATCCTGTACTTTTCCCTGTCCTGTCACCTTGCTTCACCCCCTCCACCTGGAATGAATAGCCTTAGGGCTCAGCTCAAATATCACAACCTCCATAATGCTGTTTGCAACTGTCACAGTGGGAGGAAAAATACCCTTGTTCCCTTACCTTCCTAGGGGCTTTTCTTGGGGCTTCTCCTTTGGCCCTTTCCCTTTTTATGCTCACTGAATTCTGTAAACTTCCAAGGGCAGGCAGGTTGTGTTACAACTTTTATCACAGTGTTTTTTATATAATAGACATTGAATTTTCATTTTTAAGCATTTTATTGAACTGTCTACTAAAAAGTTAAAGGAAAGCTATTTAGGCGAAATGGAACTGACTCATATGATAGTCAAAGCCAGGATTATATTAAATGATTAAGACCAACCTAAGCTCTCCTAATCTAATTTGGCTCTCCTATGTAGATGAATTTTAAAAGAAAGCTACAACTCATCAGTTTGCATGGGAACATTGGAAAGGCCCCAGTTACTATGTAGTTCCTCTGAAACTTTGCTGTTTCTCTCCAGGTTTCATTGATTTCATTGTGGAGCCCACCTTTACTGTGCTCACAGACATGACAGAAAAGATCGTGAGTCCACTGATTGATGAACCCTCTCAAACTGGGGGCACCGGGCAGAGGCGTTCAAGGTCAGTGTTGAAGCTTGAAAGCTGGGGGTCAGGGTGGTCTGTGCATGGGGACAGACTTCTGGAAGGCATGGGGGTGGTACTTCTTAATCATGTTCACCCTACCTCCTCCTTATGAGACGTGTCTGCTTCTTCCTTTTTCTCAGAGGAGTCAAAGTTGTACACTCTGTATTCTCCAGGCTGGCCTGTAAGGGGGTGATCAAGGTCCGGGTCATGATATATAGGTTCCCAGTACTGCCCCCACCCTGACCCCATCCATTCTCTCTTTTGGTGGCTTTGGCCACAACATTGTCAGTCACTGCACTTCACCTGCTGTACCCAGAGAGTCCTTGTTCCCCATACTCCAGAAGGAAAGAACCATGGATCAGAGTTATCATTTAAGTGAAACTTTCATTTCTAGGTTCAGGAAGAAAATTAAGTAGAGGGGAAAAAGAGCTGAACTGTTAAATCACCTTCTGCCACAGCATCATTCCACCCATCCGTCTGACATCCATCCATCAGTTGAGTCTGACACTGTCCCACAGGCAATCTTGGTGGTGACATCATGAAGCGCTGGCGCCTAAGAAGTCTGGCACTTTGCGCCGCATTCTGTGTGTTGTGTGTGTCGCTCAGTCATGTCCGACTCTTTGTGACCCCGTGGACTATAGCCTGCCTGGCTCCTCTGTCCATAGGATTCTCCAGGCAAGAATACTGGAATGGGTTGCCATTTCCTTCTCTATCAACACCATTAAACGGAGTCAAAGTGTACAGCCTCTGGAGTCATATGGCCAGTTAAATATCCTGACTCCATTCCTACTTAACTGTACCATCTCAGGCAAGTTGCCTCAGTTTCCCCATTTTTGAAAATGTGGATTATAATACTCATAGGTTGCAGGGAGGATTAAGTGAATTATTTAATCTACGTAAAGCCTGTATATGATAGCTCAGTTGGTAAAGAATCCACCTGCAATGCAGAAGACCATGGTTCAATCCCTTGGTTGGGAAGATCCCCTAGAGAAGGGAAAGGCTACCCACTCCAGTATTCTGGCTTAGAGAATTCCATGGACTATATAGGTCATGGGGTTGAAAAGATTCCGACACGGCTGAGGAACTTTCACTTTCGCTTTCACTTTCACTTTCAAAGCCTTTGTAACAGGGTCCAGCACAGAGGAAATGGCAGCTACAATAATGCTAACCCAGTGTTCACTAGTATTAAATGGTTTGTATTACCACTAGTACTGCTATCCCCTCCTCCTCATCCATCAAAACCTTGGGCCCTGTCATAAAGGAGAGAAATGGAATGAAGAAGAAAAAGAATAGAAGAACAATGAGAGGAAGAAGGACAAGAAGACTAGGACAGAGGGAACCCAGGAATGCTTAAGGTGAAGGGACCTAGTCAAGGCTGTCAACAAAGAGGTCAGAAGCCCCCTGCCTGAGTCCCACACCCCCACAACTCTGCCAGCACTGGGCTGAGATCTGCTCTGCTTATCTAGTTAGTCTTGATTGTCCTTCAGTGGATTTGTATTTGTGCCAGTCACGACTGTAGTTCCCTGGAAATGTGTGATACTTTAGGCCCTGTGTTCACCTAAATCAGAAGGGAATCCAAAAAAGAGGGGATATATGTGTACATACAGCTGATTCACTTTGCTGTACAGTAGAAACCAACACAACATTGTAAAGCAGCTGTATTCCAATAAAAGTTAATGTAAAATAAGTACACCTTCAAAAAAGTAAAGTTTCCCAGAAGGCTGGCACTTTCTATGTTATATATATATATATATATATATATATATATATATATATATATTTCTGTATTTCCTAAAGTTGCCTCTGTTTAAAGCTTCAAGTGGTGTAATATATTTTTGTAATTTTATTCATTTATTTATTTTTGGCTGTTTGGGTCTTTGCTGCTGAATGGATTTTCTCTAGTTGCAGTGAGCAGGGGCTACTCGTTGTTGTCGTGCATGGGCTTCTTGTTGCAATGGCTTCTCTTGTTGCAGAGCACGGGCTCTAGGGCATTTGGGCTTTAGTAGTTGCTGGGGTACTAGTACTAGTACTAGTATTAGTACTCAGGGCTCAGTAGTTGCCATTCCCAGACTGCAGAGCACAGGCTCAATAGTTGTGGCACACAGGCTTAGTTGCCCCGAGGCATGTAGGATCTTCCAGGACCAGGGGTCAAACCCATGGTTATTGCATTGGCAGGTGAATTCTTTACCACTGAGCCACCAAGGAGACCTCTCCAGTGGTATTATATTAAAAAACAAGTCTTATGCATGACTGACTTCTCACAGTCTCCATGCCTCTCTACTTTCCCCCAGGTACAAGTGGAAGTCCCCTTATTCTAGCCTTGGGTATCTTGGGCTCAGAGTTTCTTGAGTACGGGAGGAGTTGGAGCTAGAGAGAAAGAGGACCAAGTGACTAAGTGACTTGGAAATGTGGTCAGTGGGAAGGAAGGTAGGCAAACTGTGGAACCAAATGGAAGTCAAGTTTAAATGGGTTAATTTCAGGAAGTCAAAGACAGAATTCATGTGTGGGGAGTCTAGTCATATGGAAAAAGAACATTTGAAATATGGGGACCTTTGGGACTATCAATACTCATGAGACTGAAACCTTGACTTTTTTCCTGCTGAAAATGGAGAATTTCCCAGCAGTTGCATATTGAAAATAAAAATGACAAACTTCAGGCCCCAGGAATTTCACAACAGTAACTTGATGCATGTTCACCACTCTTCTTTTAGGCTTGCTTATCAGCACACATTTTCAAACTCTAACCCTCTCTTTGGTATCTTTTTCTTTCATCCTCCAGTTTGAACAACATCAGTTCAACAGATGCAAAGCGATCAGGTGTCAAGAGCTCTGGCTCAGAAGGAAGTGCCCCAATCAACAACCCTGTCATCCCTGTTGACTATAAGAGTTTTAAAGCCACTTGGACTGAGGTGGTGCACATTAACCGGGAGAGATGGAGGGCCAAGGTGCCCAAAGGTAAGATGATGGGGAATCTTGTTCATACCACTCAGACCCACTCACCAAGCAAGATGTTGCCACCCCTGATTTAGAGGTGTTGAAAATGAAGCACAAACTCAGGTTATATATTCAAATTGTTGAATGTTAGGACAGACCATCTTTTGCTCTTTATTATATCTAATACTTAGTGCATGAGAGAATGAGGTTGACTTCCAAGCCACCTGGTGGAATGACCTTAGTGCTATATGTCCAGATACTTCTCAAAAGGAAGATTGTACAGAGGACCACCTATTTCTTGGTTTCTGCTAGGCCATCTTGTCATTCTTATTTTATGAGATGTGGCACATTTATCAGGCCTTTACTCCTTTTATCTACCTCGGCCATTGCACTGGGATAGAAAAAGCTTTAATCTCCTTACATGCATTTTTAACTTTATGTTCTCAACTTCCCTTCAGTTATTACTCAGTCTGACCTTCTGAGATGAAGGTAACTCACAGGTAAACAGAAATTCAAAGAAAAGTCATCACTCTTGGTACTATGAACAAAAAATGACTGAACTCTCTTTGTTTTTTGAAAGTCAGAATTCATTTGCATGTTTGTGTTTACCGAGCATGTGCTCCATGATTCGTACGTATGACATGTTTATACTGTAGTCTAAGCAGGAACACATAGCTGTGGTAAGTCTCATGAAGCTATGATGCCTGATTCTAGAGACAATTCTAGAGTGGATGATTCTAGAGTTCTAGAACCAGGAGGCTAATCTCAGTGGGTTTTGTGGAGGTACACCTTCAACAGCAGTCAGTTTTTGCCAACATCTGTTGCATGCCTACTGTATGCCAGGCTCTGTACTGTGTGTTATTCACCAAGGTGAATATCAGGCATCCTTGTCCTCAAAGCTCGAAGTCTCCTGGGTGGGGACAGGGAGGCATTAGCACAGAATTTCTTTCCAAGTAGGAATGGGAGTTCAGTGGAAGCCTGTACTCCTCACCAGCACCCACTGACCTTGAGCCCTGGACTTTTATAACAGGCAAGCAAAGTTTTATCACCAGTCTCAGCATTCCACACATTAATATACCCAGTGTCTCTGCCCAAGGGAGAAGGGTAGGAGTAGGTCTTGTTCCTCAAATATCTGGGGCGCTGCTTCCAGTGTTGAGAGAGAAGAGACAAGATCACACTGCTGGAGTTATTCAAAGGCCAACATTGTGTCCTGTCCAAGTGTCTTCTCAGTTCAGGTGGGGCAAAGTGTTTATACTTACAATTCTTTTAAGGCATAGTTGGGCCCTTATCATTTGGGGACGTCCTGAGCTATGGAGAAGAAGCCAGCTCTTCTTCGATATTTTAAGTGTGGCCTCTCACAGTCTATAAGGATGCTTTAAACATTGAAATCCTCCCTGTTGGCAGGCTTTGCAACCAGCAATGGCAGCTACTGCATCATTTTGAGAAAGCAATCTCTTATAATCAATTACACTCATTACACTTGAAAATTCAACTCCTGACAATACACAATTGAAAGTGGTATTTCAAGATAATTTGTTTGCAGTTATCTGGCTTACTAAAATTACCTTCTGAAACTAATCACCTGGGAGAGCATTAGACAGTTTCTTTTCTAGAAGAAAATTGGTCCTTTAAAAAGGACAGGTAAATAAACACTGAAAAAGAAGTGAAAGTGTGTGTTGCTCTGTCGTGTCTGACTCTTTGTGACCCCATGACCCCATAGACCCTGCCAAGCTCCTCTGTCCCTGGGATTCTCCAAGCAAGAATACTAGAGTGTGTAGCCCTTCCTACTCCAGGAGATCTTCCTGACCCAGGGATCGAACCCAGGTCTCCTGTGCACAGGCAGATTCTTTAACATCTAAACCACCAGGGAAGCCCAAAATTAACACTAATAGTTTTAAAATATGTGAGGCATGCTAATAGAGATAAGCTCAATGGCACCCCACTCCAGTACTCTTGCCTGGAAAATCCCATGGATGGGGGAGCCTGGTGGGCTGCAGTCCATGGGGTCGCTAAGAGTCAGACACGACTGAGCGACTTCACTTTCACTTTTCCCTTTCATGCATTGGAGAAGGAAATGGCAACCCACTCCAGTGTTCTTGCCTGGAGAATCCCAGGGACAGGGGAGCCTGGTGGGCTGCCGTCTGTGGGGTCGAGCAGAGTCGGACACAACTGACGCGACTTAGCAGCAGTAGCAGCAGCAGCCTGGTTGAGGTGCTTGGGAAGGCTTCTTGTGTCTAACTAGGATTTGAAGGATGTCTGGGGTTGAGCATGAAGTGGGGAACAATGCAAAAGGGATTGACAAAGGCACAGCCCCCAGGGTTTATGTATTTTTTTTAGGAGGACAGTTTGGGTATCAAAGCAAAAGTTAGTTGGGGAATGGGAGAATTGAATCCCTACTTGCCCTGTGCTCTTTGGCAAATCCAGGCAGATTCTTTGAGAAAATTCCCTTTGGGGGATAATAATAGATACCACAGAGGTGGTGCAAAGAACAGAAATTATATAAGTAAAGAATGAGAACAGAGCCTGCACCTGGTTATTGCCTGATAAGTGGTAGCTCTTATTTTGAAAAATTGGAAAAGAAAGTTTAAATGCAAAGTGAAGAAAGTGGTGGTCAAAATGCAGCATATAATTAATATTTTATAACATTTTCTTATTCAGTTTGCATCTGTTTTTCTGTTGGTGATTGGTTTGTGCTGCACTATCCAAGAATGTTTTGTTCGTGATTCTTTTTCACCGGAAAATCCTGATTTCAGCAAAGGCTGCCCTGCATTGGGGCACTTGAATATATGTTGTTATTAAATTGATCAGAAATGGAATTAAATCTAAGGCTTTAGTTTTTTAATCAACCTATCTAGCTAGGCCAGAACACATAGTTGTCAGGAAAGATTGAATCAATATATATTTTTTTACAGCTCTCAGGACTTAAACTCATTATTCACATACAAAGATATGTAGGCATAACAATTTGCAAGTATTATCAATATTGATCAGTTTCCATTCAGAATTTGACACTTTTTAAACATGTTTTTCTGGTGTAAGAATAATAGGTGTCTAGGTTACAATGCTGAAATATAAACAAAATATACAAAGAAGAAAATAAAAGTCGCTCATTCCAGCAAAATGTAACTATTGTTGAAATTCTGATGTAATTTTTTAAAATTTGATTTCCTGTGCACCATGCTCCTTCTCTGTTGTCTTATCCAGTCCTTTGTGACCCCTGCCAGGCGGTAGCCTGCCAGGCTCCTCTGTCCATGGGACTTTCCAGGCAAGAATACTGGAGTGAGTTGCAGTTTTCTCCTCCAGAGGATCTTCCTGACCCGGAGATTGAACCTGTGTCTCCTGCGTTGGCAGGCAGATTCTTTACCACTGAGCCACCTGGGACACTCCCTTTTGTACATATTCATAAGTAAACATTTTTTCCTTAAATTGAGATCATAGTGTAATATTGTATTTTCCTTCTCTGTTTCTATTTTGAAGATTTTATTCTTATACTGAATATTCTTAGAAAGTGTGATTTATATGGCTACTGTATGTAATATCATAGTTGAACCATCCCTCTGTTACTGAGTATGTTAGTTTCCAATTCTTCATTATTGTATATAACATTGTTATGAACATCCAAATTCATAAATCTTGAGTCTCCATATTATCATTTACCTAGAATATATTTCTAAATATTTGATTTCTCTATCAAAGTAGGTGAAAAATTCTAAAGCTCTTGATATATGTTATCAAATTTGTTTCTGGAAAGTTTTTTTTTTTTAAACTAGGTGTTCTCCTTCAGTAGAAGTGTAGTGAGAATGCCATTTCTTTATATTTTTTCCCATTATTTTACTCTTGAGGATGTTTACATTTTTATTATTGATTCATAATAACTCTTTGTATATTAAGGATAGCAATTCTTCAGTTGACAAACTGTCTTGCAATTTCTATCCTACCTCCATCCAGTTAGTTAGTCAGTCAGTTTGTCCTATGTCTTTTAACTTTGTTTATGGTCTTTCAAAATACATCTTATTTTTATTTTCCCAGAGATTAGCTTTATATTTTTATTGAATTATATCTCTGTCAATGTAAATATGAAATAGTATATAATGATACTCCTTTGCAAATGCTGAGAAGTTTATTGAATTTTAAAAAATTTCCTCCATTGTCACTCAGTTTTTATTGAAATAATATAAGATTTTCAACCTAGGTGATTATAAGTAAATTGTAAGTAAATGACTATTTTATAATTCCTTGGTGGTTCAGATGGCTAGCATGTAGTACAGGAGACCTGAGTTCAGTCCTGGGTTGGGAAGATCCCGTGGAGAAGGAAATGCAACCCACTTAAGTATTCTTGCCTGGAGAATCCCATGAACAGAGGAGCCTGGAGGGCTGCAGCCCATGGAGTCACAAAGAGTCGGACACAACATGTCATAAGAAGACTTATAATTAACTTATCCTTTAATATTATTTTAAATAATTGCATCAAGTTTTATATCCAACTTAATAGTTATTTTTATTTAACACTAAGATTTACTAGTATTTTTGCACATCATTAACATATTTTCCTCATTCTGAGTTTTTAATGTTGACTAAATTTTTCTGTCAGCTGAAGCGCTTTGGTTAAAAATTTTAGAAAGGTACCATGGAAACATCTTCTGAGTCCTGAAGTGGCTAGGAGTACCTTTATGTTGTACTTACATATTATCAAAAGTTGACTATTCAAAACTAATCTAGTATGTTGTTTGTCTTTTTTTAAGTTAGTTTCTCTCCTTTTCTTTCTTTCTTTCTCTGTCGGTAGTTTAGGTAGGCATTTTAGAGAATTATATTAAGAGATAATTAGCCCAATACCACTTTTAAGCAAGAGCCTATAGTATCATAATTTAGAAAAGCAAGTAAAGTGAAGAAATCAATGTATTTCTCCAAGACTGCACAGACATTCAGTGTGGGATAGAATTAGCTCTCAGGAGGAATGCATTAATAATTTATGGATCATGAGGGGTCTGTGCTGCCGTAACTCTTAAGCTCCTTGTTTTGGGCCATTCTCATAATGGACGGAGGAGCCTGGTGGGCTGCAGTCCGGGGGGTCGCTAAGTCAGACAAGACTGAGCGACTTCACTTTCACTTTTCACTTTCATACATTGGAGAAGGAAATGGCAACCCACTCCAGTGTTCTTGCCTGGAGAATCCCAGGGACGGTGGAGCCTGATGGGCTGCCGTTTATGGGGTCGCACAGAGTCGGACACGACTGAAGCGACGCAGCAGCAGCAGCAGCATAATGATCACATCACCATACATAGTGTGAACTGAAAAGCAGAAGGAAATGAGATTGAACTACAGCATTTGCTTTCTACTAGTCTAGAAGCCTAGGATGTTAAATCTAAAGCCCCCAAAGTTCATTCTTTACATATATGTCATCTCTGGAACCTGTAATCAGATACAAATTAATTGTTCTATCACCTGCTTTATGTCATAGTAGGAAAGATTTAATGTCATTAATACTTCACCCTGAAAATATAAGGGGATCAGATTACAGTGGAACAGATGTATCTCCTGTAGTTTATTTTTTCTTTTCTTATATATGTGTTTACTTGCTTTTGTCTACCTACTTGGAGTAGTAGCACTTAATGCTGATGGCTGATCACATCAATGTCATACATTTCAGAGATGTGAGGGAGAGATGGGAGTAGAGTAAGGTTGTAGACCATTTCAGAACAATCCACTGAAACACAGTTGCTGCAAGGAAAGGAATCGCATCACATCTGATTATGGTGTCATAAAAGCTCAGTTCAATTCAGTTCAGTTCAGTCGCTCAGTCGTGTCCGACTCTGCGATCCCATGAATCGCAGCACACCAGGCCTCCCTGTCCATCACCATCTCCCGGAGTTCAATCAAACTCATGTCCATTGAGTCGGTGATGCCATCCAGCCATCTCATCCTGTCGTCCCCTTTTCCTCTCGCCCCCAATCACTCCCAGCATCAGAGTCTTTTCCAATGAGTCAACTCTTCTCATGCAGTGGCCAAAGTACTGGAGTTTCAGCTTTAGCATCAGTCCTTCCAATGAACACCCAGGGCTGATCTCCTTTAGAATGGACTGGTTGGATCTCCTTGCAGTCCAAGGGACTCTCAAGAGTCTTCTCCAACACCACAGTTCAAAAGCATCAATTCTTCGGCGCTCAGCCTTCTTCATGGTCCAACTCTCATATCCATACATGACCACTGGAAAAACCATAGCCTTGACTAGATGGACCTTTGTTGGCAAAGTAATGTCTCTGCTTTTTAATATGCTATCTAGATTGGTCATAACTTTCCTTCCAAGGAGTAAGCGTCTTTTAATTTCATGGCTGCAGATACCATCTGCAGTGATTTTGGAGCCGCAAAAAATAGTCTAACAGTGTTTCCACTGTTTCCCCATCTATTTCCTATGCTACCATCCATTAAGTTAAACATTAATTGCCTATTGTCAGCTGTGGTTAAGCCCAAACAGACTTGTTTCTGAAATGTACCACCCCCAGTTTTTTTTTTTTTCTAGATTTTCCATATAAAATTGGTCTGACTCAGTTGTCAAATGAATTTTTATTGCTCAGATAATATGTTGTGCTCTTGTAGCAAACCAGAATTTAATACCTTCAGCTTTTATCAAAATTACTTTTAACTTGGAGATATTCTGAATGTTTAATGTTTGCCACAGATTCAGAGGGGATTATACATTATTTTACCTGATGCCTAAGTATAAACGAATTATCTTCTCCCTTGCCCCACTTTCCCTCTCTGTACAGTAAGTACAGTCCTCTTTTTCTTACCTACAGTCAGCTACAGTCAAATGGCTAATTCTTTCAGGACTGGACTTCAGAGTGTGTATAGTTTCTGTATTTTATACTGACCTGGATTGCTGATGATGGAATCAAGTCAGGTTCATAGGCAGACAGGGTGAATCAAAGCCATTGTGTACATTTCATGTAGAAATCAAGTACTTCATGAGCATCTGCTAGGTGACAGACACTATACAAAGCAGTGGGGGTTCAGTGATGGAGGTGACATTTGACCTGTGTTCTTGGGATACTACAGAAGCATGAGAGGAAGTCTGGGTGAACATGAGAGGAGCCATTTTGGGCCTGAGCCTACCGAGGATGCCATTTCCCTGTCTTATTCTGCAAGGGTATTCTTTTACTCTCTAGTTGCACCTTTCTGTAGAAATCAGAAGACCTACCATATATGCACATAATTATGTGATTTTGTAAAGAAATTTTTCTTTACCTTTTAAAAATAATTTTATTTATTTATTTATTTTTGGCTGTGCTGGGTCTTCATTGTTGCATAGGCTGCTCTCTAGTTGTGGTGCGTGGGCTACTTATTGCAGTCGCTTTTCTTGCTACAGAGCACAGGCTCCAGGCATGTGGGCTTCACTGGCTGTGGCGCGTGGGCTCAGTAGTCGCGGCTCCCAGGCTAGGGAGCGCAGCCTCAGTGGTTGTGGTGCACAAGCTTAGCTGCGCCATGGCGTTTGGGATTTTCCCAGACCAGGGATTGAATTCGTGTCTCCTGCCTTGGCAGGTGCATACTTGACCACTGAGCCACCAGGGAAGCCCTCCTTATCTTTACATTGTAAATTATAAATACATCCTGTGGGGAAGTAGAATGTCATGAAACGGTGAATTGCAAACATTTAAAATTTAAACCAATGCTTGTCATCCCGATTGTGTGTTAGATCATCTGGAGAGCATTAAAAATATCCTGTTCTTGCCACTCTCCCTCCAGAGTCCGATTTAATTTGTCTGAGATGAGGCCAGTGCATTAGTTTGGTTGAGTGAAGGGGTGGATGGATGAATCAGTGAAAGGATGAATGAAAACTTCATAATGTATTAAGGACATCTGAGCCAGGCAAATTTAAGGGCAAGAAGAGTAAAATGAAGCCAGAGATCATAGACATGCACGAAGTATAATGCCATAAAGCCCTGTGAACATGTGAACCTGAAACCAAATCTGAGCTCTGTGCGCTTTAGCAGCTGAAACAAAGGGGAACACAGTCACATGGATAATGACTCTGGTGCCCATTAGATTAAAAACGCTCTTGTCATCTATGAAAGCCAGATGTTTTCACGACCAAGACTAACCAGGAGAAATAAAGAGGACCCTTGGTTATGAGGTGTGGGATATTTGTAACACATTTAGAGAAAAAAAAAATACAATTAGTCTTTCAGAGTGGAGGTGAAAGACCTTTTGAGTGATTTGAATGCTGGACAGTGAAGTCTCTAGACCCTAAAGCAGAATTGGTCTTTGTTAGGTATCTTCTATTGGTCTCTGTAGGTTACTTCCTACAACCAAGCTTCATTTCATTGCCTCCAGCCTTACATGTCATTCGTCGCTTGACCACATCACCTGTCACTTTTAAGTTGATTTAACCATACTGGCCAACTCACTGTCCCTGGAACATACCAACCTTGGTCCAATCTTATGACCTTATATTTTTTATTTCCTCTGCCTGGAATACTTTTTCCCTTTATTTTTGCATGGTCAACAATTCATCATTCAAAGTTTAGTTAAATCTCCTTCTTCACCTCCTTATGTAACTCTATGTCCTTCACGTATGCTGATCGTTTTCTACCATATTACTCCAGTTTCCTTTTTTTGTAAAGCACCTGAAATTTATCTTAGTGATTCATTAGTTTAATTATTGTCTTTTCTACTCCTTAAGTCTTCTTGCTCACTACTCTATTCCCAGTGCCTAAAATGGTGTTTGACACTGTAGTTGCTCAATAAATATTAATTGAATGAATGTATCAAGTTTTTCATGAATCCTTGATGATAGGCAGTTACCCTATGTGTTTGGTTAAACATAGAGCCAGACCCTTTCAGTCAACCAAATTGTAAATAAGACTGATATCCTCTCATTAAAGAGGAAGACACAGATCAGGATCCCTGGCCATACTCAAGGCCACCTCTCATCTGGTTTGGATACCATTTTGGAGACCATGTTTTTCCGTGAGGCTTCATTACTCTCTTCCCACTTTTAAATTCATAGACAGTAGCCTGAAACTATATGATTTCAGTGGTGGTTTTTGTCCAAGTCTTTTTGTTTTGTAATCAATTTTTTATGTTTAAACTCCAAATGTACATGAAGCTTCAATTTTTACATTCAGTGAGGCTGTAGGAGAGTTTTGTAATGTCTCTGAGCCTTGATTCCACTTTTCAAAAATAGGGTTATGATAATAGTATATGCCATATAAGGTTGAGAATGAGAGGAAGTAATCCTTAAGAAGCACTTAGTGTAATACCTGACACTGAGGATGCATTCAGGAGAACTTATTGATGATAATAGTAATATTAATAATGCCAGTTACAGTATTGGTTTATTAATTATTATTATCCTTATTATTACTTTCTCCCTGCCCCTTCTTCTAACGTACTGTTTTGGGAAGTGACATCACCATTGAACTGATTTTATAGGTTTCCTGAGTATACGTACCAATCTGACTTGAATTAATCAAAATTATATTCCAAACACTTGGTAAACACCTTAGGTCATTTTAGTGCATTAACTCCCAATGCAAACTCTTGTTTTTGTTCAGAGAGACAATTCTCCTAGTGGCATGACTTCTTACCTTTTCTCCACCTTTCCTGACTTGCCCCGGATGCAGAGGAGAAAGCCAAGAAGGAAGCGGAAGAAAAGGCTCGCCTGGCCGCAGAGGAGAAGCAAAAGGAAATGGAAGCCAAAAGCCAAGCTGAAGAAAGTGCATCTGGTAAAGCTGAGAAAAAGACATCTGGGGAAGCTAAGAATCAAGTCAACGGAACACGAACAAATAAAAGCAACAACCCTCATGGGAAAAATTCCAAAACTGAGAAGTCATCAGGAGAAAAGCAGCAGAATGGTGAGTAGAATCGTGCCGGTGAAAGGCTTTTTTCAGGGTGTTAATGATATGATGAATGGACGCTGGCAAAGAACTGCCCCTGCAAGGACAGCTCACAGAGCAGGACAGCCTGGCCATTCCAGCTGCTGCTGATCACATCTCTCTGAGCTGTGGATCCCATCAGGATCCCATCAAAGGCAGCCAGAAGTTTGCTTGGGCCATTGTCTCTGGGGAGATTTATACCTTTGGGCCCTGCCCAGCTGTACTGGAGACTCTGGCAAATGCCTGCTTTCTAAAGGAGAAATTCGTATTAGCAATCCCAGTACAATTTCTGAGTGCTTAGTGTCAGAATGGATGAATGGAAAGGCAGCTTTCTGTATGTACCTTCCCCCGGGAGGGCCGGGACTTATGTCTGTGTAAGATCTGTTCAGTCTAGGGATTGCCAGATGTAGTAAATGTCAAATAAAACTTTAAGAAGAGGTGGTGTCTAACGTGGACTTTAAATGCAGAAATTTGGGGGAACACAGGGACTTCTCAGCCGTAGAGAATAAGCGGAGCTAAGGCACAGGGGCATGGAATTGGTTACCTTGTTTAAGGGAACAGCAGGAAGTTCAGAGTCACTGGAGCTGACAAGTGCCAGCTTGTGGTGAGGCTGTTTGGCAGTCCAACAGACCTGGGTTCAAGTCACAGCTATGCCTCTCACTTTTTCTGGTCTTGGCCAGGTTACTTAACCCTCCACTGTCTCTGTAAAATGTGCATAATAATAGTTGCTCACAGCCTGGGCCACTTGTGACCCTTCAACAATAATAGCGATAACAACAACAACAAAACAACTAGCATTTATTGATTATATACCAGGTGCTGTCTTCGGTTCTGTCCTGGGAATTCTGTGGCAGTTTAGGAGTGTTAGGACTCCATGCTTCTATTGCAGGGGGCCAGGTTTGGCCCCTGGTCGGGGAACTAAGATCCTACAAGCCGTACTGTGAGTTAGCTGTGCTTGTGTTTAGTCCTGTCCCACTCTTTGTGACCCTATACACTGTAGCCCACAGTGCTCCTCTGTCCATGGGAATTTTTCAGGCAAGAATACTGGAGTGGGTTACCATTTCCTCCTCCAGGAGATTTTCCCGACCCAGGGATTAAACCTGTGTCTCCTGTGTCTCCTGCATTGGCAGGTGGATTCTTTACCACTGAGCCCCCTGGGAAGCCTGCAAGCTGCACAGCTCGGCCAAAAAATAAATTAAAAAGACCATACTTTAAAAAAGATTTTTAGTAAATAAACAAATTCTCTCTTTACATATTCACTGTCTTATCTACCTGGTAGATCCAGGTGATCTCCTCTGCATGATCTAGCTATGACACTACGCCACTCAGGTAAATGAGAAGTATGTTGAAAGTGTTAGTGTAACACTCCCCAAGTATTTTTGCAACTGACATATTAACATGTAGAATCAGAAAACAATATTTTAATCCATAAAATAATGCTAATAGCTCATATCATGCCTCAAGAGCTTTGCATAAATTCCTTCAGGTAAGCCCCAAGAGCACCCCAGGAAGCAAGGGAGGCCATTGTTTGACTTGCCCAGCCTGTTAGCAGCCAGGTTCTGGAGCCTGCTCATAACTAATTGACTCTGTATTCAAGTATCATAGTCTGGCAAATATATTCAATTTAATAAGAATTTATAATAGAACTGATGAAGTTTTAGTGCATGCATGCTCAGTTGTGTTCAATTCTTTGTGACCTCATGGACTACAGCTCGCCAGTCTCCTCTGTCCATGGGATTCTTCAGGCAAGAACACTGGAGTGGGTTGCCATTTCCTTCTCCAGGGCATCTTCCCGACTCAGGGATTGAACCTAGATCTCCTGCATTGCCGGCAGATTCTTTACCATCTGGGCCACCTGGAAAGCCCTAGAGAGCAATGTAGTATACTCCTTTCTTCCTCCCAAGGAATGAACCAACTGAGAGATGCAAGAATCAAAAAGTGGTCAGAATTTTAGCTCCACTGCCAGTGGAGCTGTGAAGTGAAAAACATAGAGTTGGTCTGCTGAGTGTGGGCTTCTCACATATGGCCTACATTAGGCTTAGCCCACCAGACACCAGCAGAGCAGATGGGCTCAGGTCTCGCCCCATCACTCCACCGGAGCAGGCTCTTTCTGCAGTAACAGAAAAGGGGTGTGTCTTGTGGAAAACACATCTCAAAGGGGGTTGAGGGCTGGACAGTGGGTGGCTGGACTGAACCATGCATATTCAACTCTTCCTTTTAGATAAGCATCTCCTTCCCAAAGGAGGAGTACATAAGGGCTGTGAGAAAGGCAAGATGTGTTTCTTCTCTACGTTTTTCCTATTAGAAATGTGGATTTAAAATGCCTTTTCCTTAACTAAAAAAAAAAGTTATTATTATGTCAGTAACACTTATGGAATGCATAACATGTGCCAGACATTATAGGTGGGATTTTATACACATTAAATCATTTAAAAATCCTAACAACTGTGTGAGGTAGACATACTCATTTCCATTTTGTAGATGAGGAAACTAAGACTCAGAGAGGTTAAATCACTTGCTTAAGCCCAAGGAAACATTCAGTAGAGATTTTAGGCCAAATTCCAGGATAATGTGGATCCAAATTCTATCTTCTTTCGCCAGCATGACCCCATTTGAGAGGTTCAGCACTGTTGGGAAGAGCGGGAAATCAGAAGAACATTGAGACTCAACTCTTGTCCACAAAATGTTTATAATCTACTTCTTCCAGGGGTTGGCATACTCTTTCTATAAAGGATCAGATAGTGAATGTTATACGTTGCTGCCATTTGGTCTCTGTTGCAACTGCTTAACAGAGACCTGTTTTAGCACAAAAGCAACCGCAGATAACATGTAAACAAATGAGAATGGCTGTGTTGCAATAAAACTTTATTTATGAACATTTAGATTCTCACATAACATTAAATAACCTTCTCTTTTTTATCAACCATTTAATAATACAAAAACTGTTCTTAGGTCGTGGGCCATATTCAACCAGGCAGTGGGGTCAGGTTTGGTCCCTGGGCCATAGTTATATGGTCAGGAAATGAAACCAATGAATACAAATACGCTGGTCACACAGGAGGTTATACATTCTATGAGACTGGTATAAATTAATACCCAGCGAGGGCAGAGGTGACAATAATTTATCAATATTTTGAAGATAATTAGGGGGAGAACCTGAAAGGCACAAATAGGAGTCCAAATTTTCAACTAGGCTGGATTGACTCACAACTGTGTTTACTTCCCAAAGTAAGCACTGGTCTGCCATTTCCCTTAAAAATTAAGTATTAAATGAGAGGTGGGAAAATAAATCAATTTTGAGCAGTAATAAGAAAGGCTGATGGTGGTTTGGGACCGGGTTGCAGCAGCCTAATTAAAATGATTTGTAATGCACAGAAAGGCGCTTTGTTTCCCCATGTTTATTGAATAACAGCTCATATCAGCCGTTAGTCCATTTTCAACCCATGGGAAATTCCTAATGGATTCCATTCAAGGAACATCATAAGACAAACATATGTCACTTTCCTGGCACCCTTCTTTGGGGCTGCCCAAGATACTTTTAGGATGGAACTGAAGGACGTTGGCTCATTGGGGTTCTAGAAGTTTGAGCCCCTATCAGCAATCTTGGGAACCCCTAAGCTTTGGTCTCCATCAAGGCACTTTCCCTCTCAGCCTCCCCAACCCTGACTGAGGAGAAGGCAGGCCAGCCTGCCATGGGCTGCTGGCCAGCATCCAGCACACCAAACCTCTCCTGCTGACTTCCTGGCTTTGCTGCAACTGTGGGTAAAGCTCCAATGCAGGGCAACCCTGAAAGCTTAAATTATTGTGCTTTAGGGGTATGAAGGCTCATTGAGGAAAGAAAGAGCATTTTTCTGCAGGGAATTGGTTTGACTGCAAGGCTCAAGATCATCCTTGAGTTCATTTCTGGCATCCTTAAAACAGGGAAAAGCCAGTGTTTGGACTGTTCCATGGGTCGCCAAAGGAATCCATCTATTTTGGCCATTGGTGGTGGTGGTAACCACGTACTGCACTCAGACTCTTGCTCGCACTCTGGCCAGAGTTGGCTCCCCTTCCCCCAAGCTTAGAATTTGTCAAATTCCATTAAAACTACTTATTTTGTATTGCAAAACTACTTAAGAATGTATTGCAACCTAATTATCTTGAATTATCCTTAGATAATTATCTTGAATTATCCTTGAATTCATCTTGAATTAGCCTTACATAACCATTTCTTTATAAATCAGTAGACCAAAGGCATTTAGAAATGGCAACAGTAAATGGAAGTCTGAAATCTAGAACTTAAACTTCTTAGGGAAGTTGCAAAATACAGTACTTGAGAACTTGGCTTCTAAAATCAGATCCATATGTGTATGTTATGGTCAATTACTTTACTTGTGCTTCAAGTTCCATAGCTATAAAATTGAGATGTTTATACGAGTCTCACATCCATTCATGTATTTAATATTTAAGCAAAATGGTCAGTTGGTCATTTGTCAGATCAATGGTTTAAACCAAATCTAAAGTAGCCAATAGCAACAGTTTTGCTGCAGAGGGAGATACTTCTGCAAAGTTTGGGAGAGATGGGGCCTGGGAGAGTGTGAAACACTAGAAGGCTGGCAGTCCATTGCAACTCAACACGGTTGGCCCGACCAGTGTGTGAACTTGCAGTGAACTCAAGGCAAAATTCAAATTTGGAAGACATCCTCAATCATTTGGTGACTTATTATTCAGCATATTGATCACTTAGTGAATGAATCTTTGATGAATTTATCTATCAATAATAATACCTTCATAATGGGATTGCTGTACAAATTGAGTGAAATGATGCATGCAAAGCATTTAGCATACTGCCTGGCACAAAGAAAGTAGAAAGGGTAAATGTAGCCCTCCCACCACAGGCCCTATTCCCCCTTCTTCCTGGATGCAATAATTATTAGGATCTTTTTGCTTAAATAATGCCAGTAATTCAGTAGTGACCTATTCTTGGTTTTATGCAGGCTAGAAAGAAAGCTGCCATCAGTATGCTTTGTAAGAAAAATATCTGAAACTTGAGAGTTTGAGAAAAATGTTGCCAAGTCCTTTCAATGCTAGAAAAGCATATTTTCAAACAAATCTGCCCAAGGATTATTTAACTATCTTGGACAGCAAACATTTTCTGTGTAGGCCCAGATAGTAAATATTCCTGGCTTTGTGTGTCTCTGTTGTAACTGTTCAGCTCTACCACTGCAGCTTAAAAGCAACTACAGACTGTATGTAAATGAATGGGTGTGGCTAGGTTCCAATAAAGCATAAAACTTTACATCCATTAATGGTAACGGGCCAGACTGGCTCGTGGACTGGCTCATGATTTGCTGACTCCTTGCTTTAGAAGGACATGACTATGTTTAGCTTCATCGTTTACTATTTGACTCAAGCCTAGGTACTGTGACTTTCTGTGAGAACTTGTAGATTTTTGACTGTTAGGGATGATAACCCCAACAATTAACAATTTTTTTGCTCTGTAGGACATAACCAGGTTTGTCTCTAACCTAGTAATCTTATTTTAATGCATTTCTAAAACATCCAGAAATAGCCATTTCCTTATTATCTTCCTGGTTCCCTCATAAATGAATTAAATAAATTTTTGGCATGCATTCACTCTACATTTGTGTGCATAGTGTTTTTTAACTTTTATATATTACACTTCAACAAACTCATTAATTAAAGTGCCACTTTACAGCTCTGTTTTAGAGCTGTAAAGCCGTCATTGAGTGAAGTGCGAGATAGCACATTCAATACCTTAAATGCATTTGTCCTTATATTATGTCTATAAAGTAGGCATTATTATCCCCATTGTGCAGCTAAGGAAAAGCACATAGAAGTTAAACAGTAGCTATTAATTAATATAACTTAGAGTAACCCAGGTTTTTCCTCACTCCACAGCCTAACAGTAAAGCTTAACTGCCTGCCTTGGAAAATAAACATCATTGACTTAAGTACAATCCTGTTTAACATGAACTTTTAGTCTTGATTTCCAGATCATAATCCAACTTCCAGGACCTAATCCAATTTCCTGATATTTACACTCAGACGTGTAAGCCCTCAAGACGAAATTGATGCAGTGCTTTGTTTTCTTTTTTTATCTTGACAGGTTTAAAGACATTTATAACTTCCCCGGGCTTTATACATACTGTTTGTCATGTTTATTACTTTCAGGTGACTTGAAAGATGGTAAAAATAAGACAGGCAAGAAGGATCAATCCGATGTCGGAAATGATTCAAAGAAAACAGATGGTAAGAGCATAATTCCCATTATATTTTTCCATAAAATGTGCAATTTAATGCAAGCTTGTTAGAATTACACATAAAGTTGAAATTGTAGTTGTTAATATAGTCTTATACCCCCAAAAAAACATTCACTACATTTAAAGAATACTATTATCCCTTTTTCAATAATTTATAAATTATTCTTGTATCTTTTCCCTTCCACCATACTTTCTCTATTACAAATGTATTCTGTACTCTTTCTTTTCCCACTTGCCATTTTTCATTTTAAGCTTTTTGAAAAGTTGATTCTGGGATTGTTGAATGGAATGGAATGGAATATAAGTCTTAATGAATTATTCAATATAAATGGGAAATGTGCCATGTTTTCAGTTTTTTTTTAACCTTTAATGAGTTACTGCTTTTGTGAAAAACAAAAACAGAAATCTGTTCAGTGTTATCAGTATGTCAGGAGAACCACATACTGGAATGTGGGTAGCTGTAGAATAATAGTTTGGTCAGCAAGAATATGTTTTAAAGGCAAGTTTTGAATGAGAATCCCAAACCAGCTAGAATGAACCTACATTGTAATGGGCTTCGTGAGCACGGCTTTTGCTTTGCATAAATAGCATTCTAGTCTTTCTAAAATCTGAAAGTTCAACTTGTATTACCAAATTACCCCTTTGTACCATTTGATTGAAAAAACTATTCTCACCTTTTATACAATCCTCCTGTTTCAGTTATAACATGGACTCATTACTAGTTATACATATACATGATATTAAACTAAAAATGGAAATTTTAGGGAGTAGTTTTTGTTAGAGTCCCAGGAGCTAGTGGTAAAGAATCTACCTGCCAATACAGATTAGAGGTAAGAGACGCGGGTTCAGTCCCTGGGTTGGGAAGATCCCCTGGAGGAGGGCATGGCAACCCACTCCAGTATTCTTGCCTGGAGACTCCCATGGACAGAGGAGCCTGGTGGATTGCAGTCCATGGGGTCGCACAGAGTTAGACATGACTGAAGTGATTTAGCACACACAGCACACAGACTCTTTGAACCGTACCTCCCTGCAGACATTGTATTGGAGGCTAAATAGTTTAGTTATTCAAAGAAGAACAAATGCAGGGTAATCAGGTTGAGGAGTAAGAATTTTAGATACTCCTCCTCATACATCTGTTGAAAAGAATCTCCTTAAGCTTTTATCTCTAAGCCATTGTGATGTGCTGTCTTTACCCATATGCATGAAATCAGTTCTTTCCTTGAAGATCATTCAAATAGTTCACTCCAGGTGTCTTGTCACATAATACCTGGGGAACACACATGTCCAATTTTTTTTTTGCCATATTATTTATGCAAATGGAAGCCATTTGCTTAATACATACCCTCTTTGATTGATTGTGACTAAGATGTGAATTACAGGGAGATGAAATAGAATCCCTAATGATGGCCTCTTAGCCAGATTCTGTTATGGGTAAGGTTTGTTCAAGTATGAGACATCATTACACCAAGTCAAGGTAACACAAGCCAGAATATGTATAGTAGAGGAGAATGGTGTTAGTTATAAACCCAGCACCTGTACACCTCCAGCCTGTATCCAGTGACTGACCCATCTGAATTCCTACAGCCTAAAAAGCCTAGAATAAATCAATTCCCAGATCTTTAATGTGGAATCTTAAATCTTGTTGCATTTTTGTATTGTACTATAAATAACTGTTATGATGTATTCATGTGAGCATTATAGTTTAAATTTTATTACCTTCATTAGGCCCCTTTACCTGTGTCCTTTTTAATTGAATTATCACCAGATGTTTTAAATAATTAAAACTTCTTTTTGGTGGGGAGAAGTAATGAAATAGATATTTTGTTCTATTGTACGAAAAAGTATAAAGCTTGATTATTTAATGAACAGGATTCTTGATCCCTTAGGGCAATGAACAGGAGGCAGTAAATAAAGAAGGGACATTTTCTGATGTCTATACTTTTTCCTTCCATAACTTTAACCTTCACTGATTCTAATAGGGTCTGGTGTATCCCTATACTTGTAAGTTTGAACATGAACAACTGTGTGTTTTAATTTAGTTGATGGTCTAACATGACATCAGTAATTACCATTGCTTTGATATCATCAGGAATTAGACCATTATGCTTTAGTTACTTGTGCTATCTTATCTTAGCCCAATATCTCATCAGGAGTAAAGTTATTTCTTGGTGGCATGAAGTAGAAAAGAATTTGTTCAGCTTCATGTACCCCTTGTCCTTTGGTCATTAAAATTCTCTACCTCAGAAAAAATTTTTATGTAATAAGCACAATATAATGGGATCAAATAAGAAACAGTATAGAAAATTAAGGGCTTCTGTGGTGGCTCAGATGGTAAAGAGTCTGCCTGCAATGCGGGAGACCTGGGTTCAATCCCTGGGTTAGGAAGATCCTCTGAAGGAGGGCATGACAACTCACTGTAGTATTCTTGCCTGGAGAATCCCCATGAACAGAGGAGCCTAGTGTGCTACAGTCCATGTGCTACAGTGCAAAGAGTCAGACACGACTGAGCAACTAAGCACACAGAGAAAAGTAAAACACTTTGCATCTCTACTAGGGTGTTTTCAGTTCTTACTGGAAGATCTAACAGCATAGTGGTTAAGTTCCTGGGTTCTGGAGCCAGGTATTTTGGGTTAAATCTCGCCTCTACCACTTACCAGTTTTCTTAACTTTGGACAGTTAATATTATTTTAAAAATGAAGTGCCAGCTGGATGGAGAAATTTGAGGTGTCTCTTCCTCTCTCTTTGTCCCTGGAATGCACAACCTGCCTACTCTTTCTGAATGAGGAACTTTTCCAAGGAGGCAGCCTTGAGAGAGTAAGGCAGTGTTGCGATCATCTACACTGAATACACGATTGAAACCCAGTTAAAGCTTCTATGTGAGCTTTTGAGATCCTTGCTGGCAGGTGCACAGAGCTACTTGTCTTAAAGTCTGCACGAGACAAGTCTCTTATGAGATCCTCTGGAGAAGGAAATGGCAATCCACTCCAGTATTCTTGCCTGGAGAGTTCTATGGACAGAGGAACCTGGCTTGCTACAGTCCATGGGGTCGAAAAGAGTCAGACATGACTGAGCGACTAGTACAGAGTTATAATAGACTTCAGAATTTATTATAATTTTGAACCATAGGAATAATCACATAAAATTTAATTTAGAGTGATACCTCAAAGTTTAGACACCTCATTTAATATGTTGGAAATGTAGTTTGAGAGAAGCGTTAGTAAATGTAGCATTGCATTGTGCTTAGAGCATGGATTTAGATCAGAAAGAACTAGATTCCTGTACCAACAATAGTGGTAGTCCTATGACCTTGGATGAATTATAATCTTACTGTGCTTCTGTTGTTATCATCTATAAGAATGGTGATAAAGATTCTTCATAGGGGTTGGAAAGCAACTGGAACATTGCTGTCTATATGGTAAATGCTCAATATATGTTAGTTTTCCTAAAAATGATATGTATATCAGTTAGATCTATTGATTTTCAGAAACTATCTAGTGACAAACAGATACACTTTGAACATTTCTTTTTAATGGCTCTTACTACATCCGATGACCAAGGGGAGTCGATTTAACTATTTTTAATGCCCTTACCCTTAGTACAACCCCTGGGAACCAGCTCTAATTTTTGAAAGGGAGTGCCCAAGCACTATTCAGTGCCCAGTGTGATCAAACCCACTCTGTTTAGAAGTTTCAATATTGTATACGTTCAGAAAAAAACCCAGTGGGAACTAGACCACAGTTGGTTATTCCGCAACTCCAGTGAGCGGTGGAAGACAGAGAGGGAAGGAGCATGTGCTGAAAGGGGTAAATTACGTACTGGCATAATGAACACATTGCAATTGTAAATTATCTCTGTCAGGCTGCTGAAGTACTGTTTAATACCCTGCAGCACTAATTTTTCTGACTTCAAAGAATGAAGGCTCTTTGACAAATACCTTGTTTATTCTTAGGGAGAAATGTACTAACATAAAAAGATCTAGGCTTCTGAGCCAAGATTCTCTCAGGGCCTAAAGTTTTACATGATCTTTGGAAGACTTGTAAGGTACTATGTGAATGAATTATTTTCGATGTGTTTTTAGTCATGTTTGAAACAGCATAGCTGTAATTTTTATAGTTGCCCAGAAATATGAAGTTGCCCTTAACTTTACTCCACTGCATTAACAGAGATATAAGAGACAGCCACTGTTTGTGTCTCTCAAATGATTGACTATAATTAGGCCCTGCAGGGTTATTTATTAAGTCCCAGTAGGGCAGTACAGCACCAATTTTTCCTTTATTGAATGTTCTGAGAAGTAGAATGCTTAAAGATGTTGGTTCATTAAATTTTGGTTAGTTGCGAAGGGTTGACATCTGCTTCTCCAAAGAGGATGACCAAGAATTAGATTTACCCTTCCACTTGAAACATTTTTTAATAAAGACAATGTATGTGGAAGAATGGTTTTCAGGAGATGAAGACATTAAGAAATATTGGACATCATGAAATGAAAACAGTCTGTCTAAGAGACAAGAAGCAAATGAAGTGAGCCCTACAATTGCCTCAGCTTACTGCAATTAGTGGGTTTCCAGGCAGACCTGAGGGACTCCTTGAGCTGAGGAGTTGACTGAGGATGCAGGGAGGCTAAAGTGGCTATGATTAACAGGATAAAGTATCAGAGAGAATAGAGCTGTATAGAAATAGAACTCTAGAAATCTAAAGAGCATTCATCAGAGTACTGATGGGCCCATTCAATGAGGAAACTACCTGAGACCAGAAATGAACCATTCAACAGGTCTAGAGGAAACAGTCCTGATCTTTACACTTCACAAAGAGCAGTAAAAGTGCCTATTCTCTCTAGCCAGATTAGAATCCTTCATAATTTAGAGAATTAGTTATAATACTCATAAATGTCTTGCCTTAGCTGGGGAATAATTCAGTTCATTTCAGTCGCTCAGTCGTGTCCGACTCTTTGTGACCCCGTGAACCGCAGCACGCCAAGCCTCCCTGTCTAGCACCAACTCCCGGAGTCCACCCAAACCATGTCCACTGAGTCGGTGATGCCATCCAACCATCTTATCCTCTGTCATCCCCTTCTCCTCCTGCCTTCAATCTTTCCCAGCATCAGGGTCTCAAATGAGTCAGCTCTTCGCATCAAGTGGCCAAAGTATTGGAGTTTCAGTATCAGTCCTTCCAATGAATACCCAGGACTCATCTCCTTTAGGATAGACTGGTTGGATCTCCTTGCAGTCCAAGGGACTCTCAAGAGTCTTCTCCAACACCACAGTTCAAAAGCATCAATTCTTTGGTGCTCAGCTTTTTTCACAGTCCAACTCTCACATCCATACATGATCACTGGAAAAACCATAGCCTTGACTAGATGGACCTTTGCTGGCAAAGTAATGTCTCTGCTTTTTAATATGCTGTCTGGGTTGGTTATCGAAGGCAGTGGCAACCCACTCCAGTACTCTTGCCTTGAAAATCTCATGGACGGAGGAGCCTGGTAGGCTGCAGTCCATGGGGTCGCTAAGAGTCAGGCATGACTAAGCGACTTCACTTTCACTTTTCACTTTCATGCATTGGAGAAGGAAATGGCAACCCACTCCAGTATTCTTGCCTGGATAATCCCAGGGACAGAGGAGCCTAGTGGGCTGCTGTCTATGGGGTCGCACAGAGTCGGACACAACTGAAGCGACTTAGCAGCAGCAGCAGCAGCAGGTTGGTTATAACTTTCCTTCCAAGGAGTAAGCGTCTTTTAATTTCATGACTGCAGTCACCATCTGCAGTGATTTTGGAGCCCAGAAAAATAAAGTCAGCCACTGTTTCCACTGTTTCCCCATCTATTTCCCATGAAGTGATGGGACCAGATGTCATGATCTTAATTTTCTGAATGTTGAGCTTGAAGCCAACTTTTTCACTCTCCTCTTTCATCAAGAGGCTATTTAAGTTCCTCTTCCCTTTCTGCCGTAAAGGTGGTATCATCTGCATATCTGAGGTTATTGATATTTATCCCTGCAATCTTGATTCTAGCTTGTGGTTCCTCCAGCCCAGCATTTCTCAGGGGAATAATTGCTTGTAGGCTAAATGTTGCTTTAGTCTCACGTAACAAATCTTTTTTAAAAAATTTTTATATTTTTTTAAAAATTTATTTATAATTGAAGGGTAATTGCTTTACAATATTGTGTTGGTTTTTCTGCCATACATCTCTTAAAATAGAGATATAAGAGAATCGAAGTGTTTCCAAATAGCTGCATCCCAGAATGAGGGTTTTGTGAGTATGTGTGTATGTGTGGGTGTATGAAAATATATAGTATCAAACAAGCTAAAATTCACAATGTCTAACATCCAATCAAAAATTACTGGACATGCAAAGAAGGAAGAAAATACTATCCATAAAAAGAAGAAAATAACAACCAATTGAAACCAACCCAGAACTGAAACAGATGTTAGAATTAGCAGACGAGAACTTTAAAGTAGTTCTTACAACTGTTGCCCATATGTTTGAAAGATGAGTGGAGACATGAAAGATATAAAAAAAATAAAATCAAATGTCTAGAGGTGAGAACTACAAGGTCTGATATGAAAAGTGTACTGGATGGTATTAACTAAATAACATTGGATTAGATTAATAAAAAATACACAAGGTGTGAATAGACATTGTAGAAGAGTAGTGAGAACTAGCAATAGAAATTATCTGAAATGAAACACAGAAAACAAGCATAGAAATTGTAAAGAGCCTCAGTGACTTGTAAGGCACCTTCAAGCAGCCTAATGTATGTATAATTGGAGTCCTAAAGTAAAGAAGAGAGAAAGGAGGAAAGAATATTTGAGAAAGTCATGGCTAAAATTTTGCTGAATGATGAAAACTGTAAGTCCATTGGCTTAAGAATCACAATAAAACACAAGCACAAGGAATATGAAGAAAATTATACCAAAAGCTTATCATAATCAAATTATTCCAAATCAGTAATGAATAGAAAAAATTTTGAAACAGCTGGAGAAAAGAAGATACATATATAGAGATGAACAAAGATAAGGATAACAGTAGGTATCTCATCAGAAACAATGCAAATGAGAAGACAGTAGAGTAACATCCTTAAAGGGCTAAGAGAAAAATTTTGATCAAAAATTCTATACCCAGCAAAAATATCTTTCAGATACAAAAACTGAAAGAATTCATTTCTGGTAGACCTACACTATAAGAAATGTTAAAGAATGGCAGAAGGATGGCTAATGCCTGATGGATTGAAGTATTGAGGAGCACTAAAAATGGTAACTGAATGGATAAATATGCAATATTTTTTCTTATCATTTAAATATCTTGACTAAATAATTGACTATTGGAACAAAATATATTTTGGGTTATAGTATATATAAAATAAATATATGACAAAAATAGCATAAAAATCTGGAGAGGAGAAGTGTATATGCTATTATAAAGTTCTGATATTATACATGAAGTGATACAATATCATTTGAAAGTAGATTGAGATAAATTAAGAGCATTTACCATAAACTCTAAAACAATTACCAAAATAACAAAATAATGACATATAACTAATAAACCAAAAGAGATAAAATGAAATCGTAAGAATAACTAATCCAAAAGAAGGTAAAAAAAAAATGATAACAAAGAATAGATGAGACAAATAGGAAACAAATAGAAAGACTATAGATTAACACTAAGCATAATGCTGTATATTCCCTCTAAATATTGTTTTATTTAGTAAAATGCCACAAACTTTGATATGTTGCATTTTTATTCACATTTCATTCAAAATATTTTCTAATTTTTACTTCTACATTGATCTAAGGACTATTTAGTAGTATATTATTTAGTTTCTGAGTATTTTCCAGAGATAGTTGAAATTTAAGTTCTTTCTAAATTGATCTATAGATTCCATACCATCCGTTAAAATCCTGGCAGGCTTTTGGGGTAGAAATTGACGAGCTCGTTTTAAAATTTATATTTAAATGCAAAGTACTCAGAATAGGCAAAGCAGCTTGGGAAAAGAAGAAAAAAGTTGGAAGACTGAACAGGTAAGCCTGCTTTCAAGACTTATAAATCTATAATAATCAAGGCAGTATAGTATTGGCATCCAGATAGATAAAAGGGTCAGTGGAAGAGACTAGAAGTTCCAAATCCACATGTATATGGATATCTTATTTTTGACATTGTCAGACAAATAAATTCCATATTGACAGTAAATGAAAGGTGGATTCTGCTATAGAAGACTTGTTGACACTGAAATGAATACTTGTGCCCAAGGTGTTGTTTTGATTATCATTTTCCTATAAAATATATCCTTCATGTACACTGGAATGCTCACATCTACTGGCCAGTCAGTGGTTTCTTTCTCCTGAAGGAATGGCTACTCAGGAGGTCAATTCATACCAGAAAGTTGCCTGGTAAGCTGAGAATGTAGGGGATAGGGGAAGTTAGCTGATGCATTGTAGCTTGCAAGTAGAATGTCTTGAAACTTTTGTCTTTATCTTTGGGATGGGTGTGCCAAGAAAAGTGAATAGAGATGATCTTGTGTACTCTAGATCCTAACAGTGCAAGAGGAGGCCTCCATGGCACGTATTTTACATCTAGTCTCCTTTTGGATCTCACATTCAGTATCAGATATGTTGATATTTGGGATAGATTCACACTCTTAATTTTCTGTCTTTGCTTGCCTGGACCTTGATCTTGATCAAACTTCTTTGTTTTTAAGGCAGAGATCCTCGGACTTGTTTTTCTTATTTTCTTTTCCTATCATATAAGCCTAATATATTATCATAAACTCTGCATACTCCCCAGAGTATGCCCATGTCATGAACCTTGGTGGGTAAAATAGGCCAAAGATGATGAACAGTTCTGGGAACACTAGCTGGTACCCTGTCCTTTTCTCTCATATGCAAGATGGTGCTATAACAATAACTTTGAATCCTTTCTAATTTACTTTAAAAATTAAACCTGTGAGACTCTAGTGCTAAACTGGTTTTAACAATGAATGATTTACAATACACTTCACCATTGATCATGCTGCTACAGTCAACACTACTGCTGTGAGGTAGTTTCTACCAGTAGTTAATCCGATCCTTTGGGTTTTTTTTACTTCTTTCTTCTCAGTTCAGTTTAGTTCAGTCACTCAGTCGTGTCTGACTCTTTGCGACCCCATGAACTGCAGCACGCCAGGCCTCCCTGTCCATCACCAACTCCCGGAGTTTACTCAAATTCATGTCCATCGAGTCAGTGATGCCATCCAGCCATCTCATCCTCTGTCATCCCCTTCTCCTCCTGCCCCCAATCCCTCCCAGCATCAGGGTCTTTTCCAATGAGTCAACTCTTCACATGAGGTGGCCAAAGTATTGAAGTTTCAGCTTCAGCATCAGTCCTTCCAATGAACACCCAGGACTGATCTCCTTTAGGATGGACTGGTTGGATCTCCTTGAAGTGCAAGGGACTCTCAAGAATCTTCTCCAACACCACAGTTCAAAAGCATCAATTCTTCAGCACTCAGCTTTCTTCACAGTCCAACTCTCACATCCATACATGACCACTGGAAAAACCATAGCCTTGACTAGATGGACCTTTGTTGGCAAAGTAATGTCTCTGCTTTTTAATATGCTGTCTAGGTTAGTCATAACTTTCCTTCCAAGGAGTAAGCGTTTTTACTTTCATGGCTGTGATCACAGTGATTGTAGTGATTCTGGAGCCCCCCCAAAATAAAGTCTGACACTGTTTCCACTCTTTCCCCATCTATTTCCCATGAAGTGATGGGACCAAATGCCATGATCTTAGTTTTCTGAATGTTGAGCTTTAAGCCAACTTTTTCACTCTCCACTTTCACTTTCATCAAAAGGCTTTTGAGTTCCTCTTCACTTTCTGCCATAAGGGTGGTGTCATCTGCATATCTGAGGTTATTGATATTTCTCCCTCGTGCTTCTTCCAGCCCAGCATTTCTCGTGATGTACTCTGCATAGAAGTTAAATAAGCAGGGTGACAATATACAGCCTTGATGTACTCCTTTTCCTATTTGGAACCAGTCTGTTGTTCCATGTCCAGTTCTAACTCTTGCTTCCTGATCTGCATATAGGTTTTGCAAGAGGCAGGTCAGGTGGTCTGGTATTCCCATCTCTTTCAGAATTTTCCACAGTGTATTCTGATCCACACAGTCAAAGGCTTTGGCATAGTCAATAAAGCAGAAATAGATGTTTTTCTGGAACTCTCTTGCTTTTTCAATGATCCAGCGGATGTTGGCAGTTTGATCTCTGGTTCCTCTGCCTTTTCTAAAACGAGCTTCAATGTCTGGAAGTTCACGGTTCAGGTATTGCTGAAGCCTGGTTTGGAGAATTAGAGCATTACTTTAGTAGTGTATGAGATGAGTGCAATTGTGTGGTAGTTTGAGCATTCTTCGGCATTGCCTTTACTCTTTCCATAACCCTTCTCCCCATGTACATAAGTCTATTCCCTATGTCTGTTTCTCCGTTGCTACCCTGTAAATACATTCTTCAGTACTATTTTTCTATGATTCCGTATATGTGCCTTAGAATACGATATCTATCTTTCTCTTTCTGACTCATTTTACTCTCTATAGTAAGTTCTAGGTTCATCCACCTCATCAGAACTGACCCATATGCATTCCTTTTTATAGCTGAGTAATATTCCATTGTGTATGTGTACCACACCTTCTTTATCCATTCATCTGTCCATGGACAGCTAGGTTGCTTCCATGTTCTAGCTATTGTAACTAGTGCTGCTATGAACAATGGGATACATGTGTCTTTCAATTTGATTTCCTCAGGGTATATGCCTAGGAATGAGATTGCTGGGTCATATGGTGGTTGTATTCTTGTTTCTTAAGGAATCTCCATACCGTCTTCCATAGTGGCTGTATCAATTTACATTCCCCACCAACCGTGCAAGAGCATTCCCTTTTCTCCACACCCTCTCCAGCATTTATTGTTTGTAGACTTTTTGATGATGGCTATTCTGACCAGTGTGAGGTGATATCTCATTGTAGTTTTGATTTGCATTTCTCTAATAATGAGCAATGTTGAGCATCTTTTCAAGTGTTTGTTAGCCATCTGTATGTCTTCTTTGGAGAAATGTCTATTTAGGTCTTTTCCCCACTTTTTGATTAGGTTGTTTGTTTTTATGGCATTGAGTTGTATGAGCTGCTTGTATATTTTGGAAATTAATCCTTTGTCAGTTGTTGCATTTGCTATTATTTTCTCCCATTCTGAGAGCTGTCTTTTCACCTTGCTTATAGTTTCCTTTGCTGTGCAAAAGCTTTTAAGTTTAATCAGGTCCCCCTTGTTTACTTTTGTTTTTATTTCCATTACTCTAGGAGGTGGGTCATAGAGGATCTTGCTTTGATTTATGTTGTCAAGTGTTCTGCCTATGTGTTCCTCTAAGAGTGTTATAGTTTCTGGTCTTATATTTAGGTCTTTAATCCAATTTGAGTTTATCTTTGTGTATGGTATTAGTAAGTGTTCTAGTTTCATTCTTTTACATGTAGCTGTCCAAGTTTTCACAGCACCATTTTTTGAAGAGGCTGTCTTTGCCCCATTGTATATTCTTGCTTTCTTTGTCAAAAATAAGGTACCCATGGGGTGCATGGGTTTATTTCTGGGATTTGTATCTTTTTCCATTGATCTATATTTCTGTTTTTGTGCCAGTACCATACTATCTTGACTATAGCATTGTCGTATAATCTGAAGTCAGGAAGGTTGATTCCTCTAGCTCCGTTCTTCTTTCTCAAGACTGCTTTGGCTATTTGGGGTCTTTCGTGTTTCCGTATGAATTGTGAATTTTTTTATTCTAGTTCTGTGAAAAATGCCATTGGTAATTTGATAGGGATCACATTGAATCTATAGATTGCATTTGGTAGTATAGTCATTTTCACAATATTGATTCTTCCTACCCAGGAACATGGAATATCTCTCCATCTGTTTATGTCATCTTTGATTTCTTTCATCAGTGTCTTATAATTTTCTGCATACAGTTCTTTTGTCTCTTTAGGTAAGTTTATTCCTATATATTAAATTCTTTTTTTTTGCAGTGGTGAATGGGATTGATTCTTTAATTTCTCTTTCTGATTTTTCTGTTAGTATATAGAAATGCAAGTGATTTCTGTGTATTATTTTGTATCCTGCTACTTTGCTAAATTCACTGATTAGCTCTAGTAATTTTCTGATACTATCTTTAAGGTTTTCTATGTGCAGTATCATGTCATCTGCAAACAGTGAAAGCTTTATTTCTTCTTTTCCAACCTGGATTCCTTTTATTTCTGTTTCTTCTCTGATTACTATAGCTAGGACTTCCAAAACTATGTTGCATAATAGTGGTGAAAGTGGACACTCTTGTCTTGTTCCTGATCTTAGGGGGAATGCTTTCAGTTTTTCACGATTGAGAATAATGTTTGCTGTAGACTTATCATATATGAGGGCTTCCCTGGTGGCTCAGAGATTAAAGCATGGAATGTGGGAGACCTGGGTTCGATCCCTGGGTCGGGAAGATACCCTGGAGAAGGAAATGGCAACCCACTCCAGTACTCTTGCCTGGAGAATGCCATGGAGGGAGAAGCCTGGTAGGCTACATTCCATGGGGTCACATTAAGTCGAACACAACTGAGTGACTTCACCTTTACTATGTTGAGGTAGGTTTCTTCTGTGCCCATTTTTTGAAGAGTTTTAATCATAAATGGGTGCTGAACTTTGTCAAAAGCTTTTTCTACATCTATTGAGATTATCATATGGTTTTTATCTTTCAATTTGTTAATATGGTGTATCACATTGATTGCATACACTGAAGAATCCTTGCATTCCTGGAATAAACCCAACTTGATCATGGTGTATGAGCTTTTTGATGTGTTGCTGAATTCTGTTTGCTAAAATTTTGTTGAAGATTTTTGCATCTATGTTCTTCAGTGATATTGGCCTGTAGTTTTCTTTTTTTGTGTTGTTTTTGTCTGCTTTTGGTATCAGGGTGATGGTGGCCTCATAGAATGAGTTTGGAAGTGTTCCTTTCTCTGAAATTTTTTGAAAGTGTTTTAGGATAGGCATTAGCTGTTCTCTAAATTTTGATAGAATTCTCCTGTGGAGCCATCCTGTGAAGGTCCTGGGCTTTTGTTTTTTGGGAGATTTTTTATCACAGCTTAAATTTCAGTGCTTGTAACTGGGTTGTTAATAATTTATATTTCTACCTGGTTTAGTCTTAGAAGATTGAACTTTTCTAAGAATCTGTCCATTTCTTCCAGGTTATCTATTTTATTGCCGTATAGTTGTTCATAATGGGAGAAGGCAATGGCACCCCACTCCAATACTCTTGCCTGGAAAATCCCATGGATGGAGGAGCCTGGTGGGAGTCAGACACGACTGAGAAAATTCACTTTCACTTTTCACTTTCATGCACTGGAAGAAGGAAATGGCAGCCCACTCCAGTGTTCTTGCCTGGAGAATCCCAGGGATGGGGGAGCCTGGTGGGCTGCCGTCTCTGGGGTCGCACAGAGTCGGACACGACTAAAGCTAATAGTCTCTTATAATCCTTTGTATTTCTGCATTGTCTGTTGTAACCTCTCCTTTTTCATTTATAATTTTGTTGATTTGATTCCTCTCTCTTTTTTCCTTGATGAGGCTGGCTAAAGATCTGTCAACTTTGTTTATCTTCTCAAAGAACCAGCTTTTAGTTTTATTAATCTTTGTTATTGTTTCTTTCATTTCTTTTTCAATTATTTCTGCTCCGATCTTTATGATTTCTTCCTTCTACTAACTTTTGTTGTTGTTATTCTTTCTCCACTTGTTTTAGCTATAAAGTTAGGTTGTCTGTTCAATGTTTTTCTTATTTCTTGAGGTAGGATTCTATTGCTATAAACTTCCTTCTTAGAACCGCTTTTGCTGCATCCTACAGGTTTTGAGTTGTCATGTTTTCATTTGTTTCTAGAAATTTTGATTTCCCTTTTAATTTCTTCAGTAACCTGTTGGTTATTTAGAAACGTGTTGTGTAGTCTCCATGTGTTTGTGTTTCTTACAGTGTTTTTCTTATGATTGATATCTACTCTCACAGTGTTCTGGTTGGAGAAGATGCTTGATATGATTTCAGTTTTCTTAAATTTACTGAGGTTTGATTTGTGACCCAAGATGTGATCTATCCTGGAGAATGTTCCATGTTCACTTGAGAATAAAGTGTATTCTTCTGCATTTGGATGGAATGTCCTGAAGATATCATTGAAATCCATCTCATCTAATGTATCATTTAAGACTTGTGTTTCCTTATTAATTTTGTGTTTTGATGATTTTTCCATTGGTGTGAGTGAGGGGTTAAAGTTTCCTACTATTATTGTGTTACTGTCACTTTCTCCTTTTGTGTCTGTTAGTGCTTGTCATGTACTGAGGTGCTCCTGTGTTGGGTGCATAGATATTTACAATTGTTGTGTCTTCCTCTTGGATTGATCCCTTGAGCATTATGTAGTGTCCTTCCTTATCTCTTGTAATCTTTATTTTAAGGTCTATTTTGTCTAATATGAGGATTGCTACTCCAGCTTCCCAATTGCATGGAATATATTTTTCCATCCTCTTACTTTCAGTCTATATGTGTCTTTAGGTCTGAAGTGGGTTTCTTATAGACAGCATATATGTGGGTGTTGTTTTTGTATTCATTCAGCCAGTCTGTCTGTTTTGGTTGGAGCATTTAATCCATTTACATTTAAAGTAATCATTGATATATATGTTCCTATTGCCATTTTCTTAATTGTTTTGGGGTTGATTTTGTAGATCTTTTTTCCTTCTCTTGTATTTCTTGACTATATAAGTCCCTTTAACATTTGTTGTAAAGCTGGTTTGGTGGTACTGAATTCTCTTAACTTTTGCTTGTCTGAAAAGCTTTTTATTTCTCCATCAATTTTGAATGAGATCCTCGCTGGGTACAGTAATCTTGGTTGTAGATTTTTCCCTTTCAATACTTTAAATATATCCTGCCATTCCCTTCTGGCCTGCAGAGTTTCTGCTGAAAGATCAGCTGTTAAGTGTATGGGGTCCCTGGTATGTTGCTTGTTTCTTCTCCCTTGCTGCTTTTAATATTCTTTGTGTTTAGTCTTTGTTAGTTTGATTAGTATGTGTCTTGGCATGTTTCTCCTTGGGTTTAGCCTTTATGGGACTCTTTGTGCCTCTTGGACTTGATTATTTCCTTTTCTATGTTGGGGAAATTTTCGACCATAATCTCTTCAAAAATTTTCTCATACCCTTTCTTTTTCTCTTTTTTTCTGGGACCCCTATAATCCGAATGTTGGTGTGTTTGACATTGTCCCAAGAGGTCTCTGAGAGTATTCTCAGTTCTTTTCATTCTTTTTACTTTATTCTGCTCTTCAGAAGTTATTTCCACTACTTTATCTTCCAGCTCACTGACTCATTCTTCTGCTTCAGATATTCTGCTATTGATTCCTTCTAGAGTATTTTTAATTTCAATAATCATGTTGTTTGTCTCTGTGTGTTTATTCTTAATTCTTCTAGGTCTTTGTTAATTGATTCTTGCATTTTCACCACTTTGTTTTCAAGGTTTTTGATGATCTTTACTATCATTATTCTGAATTCTTTTTCAGGTAGTTTGCCTACTTTCTCTTCATTTATTTGGACTTCTGAGTTTCTAATTTGTTCCTTCATTTGTATAGTATTTCTCTGCATTTTCATTATTTTTTCTTAACTTACTGTGTTTGAGGTCTCCTTTTCCCCGGCTTCAAGGTTGAATTCTTTCTTCCTTTTGGTTTCTTCCCTCCTAAGGTTGGTGTAAGTGGTTTGTGTAAGCTGTAGGGTGAGATTTGTGAGTTTTTGTTTGTTTGTTTTTCCTCTGATGGGCAAGGCTCAGTGAGGTGGTAATCTTGTCTGCTGATGATTGGGTTTGTATTTTTGTTTTGTTTGTTATTTAGATGAGGCATCCTGCACAGGGTGCTACTTGTGGTTGAGTGATGCCAGGTCTTGTATTCAAGTGGCTTCCTTTGTGTGAGTTCTCACTATTTGATACTCCCTAGGGTTAGTTCTCTGGTAGTTTAGAATCTTGGAGTCAGTGCTCCCACTCCAAAGACTCAGGGCTTGATCTTGAGTTTTGCGTGGGTCTATGTATTCTTTTCCACTGGTCAGTTACTCCTATCCACTCTCAGCTGGTGTTCTGCATGCACTTCTGTGTCTGAAGGTATATTCCTGATGTATCCATGGAGAGAGATGTACTCTATGTCCACATACCCCTCTGCCATCTTGTCCTTTCCTCTGTTTCTTTAATGAAGGAATTCCCTTCCACATGAGAATCTAGGATCCTTATTTTCCATCAGTTTATAGGACCAAACATCTGGAGTGCCCTTGGTCCCAACTAAGATAAATCATCATAACAACACATGTTCTGATTAATATCCCATTTCCCTTAGCCATTTGTCCATGAAAACTCTTGTGACCCATTTACTTAATATATTTGTATGTATCAAGATATGGAGCATCAACAGTAAGTAAATGCTATGGTTTAGCAAAAAAGAGACATGAAATAAGTGCTTTTTTGAAACATTTTATACATTATTTTCTCAAGTTGTGTGACAACCCAAATGTCTTAACCCTCTACTGCAATGTCCCTGTCAAAGGAAAACAACAAAAAGTTCATAAATGAAAGAATTTCAACATTATTTTTAGATGCTTATTATTTTTATGCATCTAGATAAGATACCCTAATTAGATCCTGAAAGGTTTTGTTACTTACAATTTTTCATTGATAAACTTCAGTGCCATTTTCTAATTAATTTTAGAAACCTTGCTATAGGTTGACCCAAGAATAAGAGTTTTGTGAGTGAAGTGATGTCAAAACCCAGTATAATTTTTTTGGATGGATTTTGGGGAAAACTATTAACCAATCCATTGTATGTGAGTTGCAAATGGTCAAATGGGGTGAAAATTTTAAAAAAATCTCTTTGTTCCTTTTTACTGAGGATGATACACTTGAAAGCATGGGAGTATAACAACTGTGACATCCGCATGGCTCTAGCATAGATGAGTCACAGTGAATCAGAACAGTTAGCTCTTTTGGTTATAAGCATCCATTTCAAACCAATGTGTTTTTAATATAGTTTTAGGTTCTGTGAATGTGCTTTTTAAGGAGGATTTATAATAGATATCCTCATGATGGATCATAAAGGAACAAGTGATATTAAACTATTATTTACTCCTGTAAGTTTTATGTTGTTGAAATTCACATTTGTAGTATCAAACAGCAACTGAATTTGTGTGTGTATATATATATATACGTATATACAATATACATATATGTGGATTGTGTATATGTATATAGTATGTGAATATATGTGTGTGCATGTATATATGTATAATACAGTGTTAATTGGCACATTTACAATAATTAAATTGTGTTATAGTAAAGAAAACTTCTCAAGTCCATTCTTGTTTTTCAGATAGCCATTTAGATTCCAGTCTCTTACCAAATAACTACATAGTAGAAATGTCACATAAAAGTATATTATGTGCTCTCTGTTAATGATGAAATTAATCTTTTTAAACAACTTTTCCCTAGCAATTATTGGTATATAAGCTTTCATTGTTTCACTCTATCTTCTAGACATTTCGTTACACTCTTAATGTACCATTGAATTTTTCAAGGAACCTGGTTTGACAGAGATTACAATTTTGGAACTACTGGGGAAATGTGATTTGTCTTTTTTTTTCTTTTATTGATGTTCAGGATTAAAAATAACTTTTTAGTATTCATGAAATAAATATTTATCTGTTTTCCCCCTAGAAAAATTGTATTCTGTCAGATTCGTTGTAAGTGATTGGAGAAACACAAGCAACAATGCATTTGTCAAAAGAAACTCTATTAATATTATAAATTAAAAAAAAATAAACAGCTGCTTTTGAAATATGTGCCAAAGCCAGGAACTAGCTGTCTCCATTGTTAATGCCGTTTTTTTTCTAGACACCCACAAGCTAGAAGAGCTGTTAAAAATGCAACGTCAAGCGAGTATCAAAGCTTTCTTTTTGTGTTTATTCTTAGTGTTTTACACCAAAGGGCAGCCTGATCTCCAAGTGATGATAACTGTATTTCACAAGTATTAGTTATCTACAATATATGCTATTTTTATTCTATAGCCTCGAGCCACAGTGAAAACATGAGAATAAATGTTTGGTTTTTTTTTTTTTCCTTTCATTCATTTTGAATCTTTCTTTTTCCTGAACTAATAAAATAGGGAAAAACATGAAAAGTAGTCAGAATACTTCAGGCCTAAAATCTCAGCTTCATTTAACTTTCTCTGAAGGACTTCCTTATTCTCTGGTTTCTTGTTGGCTTCAAAAATAGAAGATTCAAAAGCTGATCAGAAACAAAACTTGGGTGCAGATAACTCTGCCCTTCCCTGACCTGGAGGAGTGAAATGAGCTGTTGATGCCTGACTTTTACTTACCTCTTAGTCGGGGTCAGGTCCGGGAGTGCTTGGTGAGCTGAGTATTTGGTTTCCTTTAGTGTTGAAGTTGGAGAAGGCAATGGCAACCCACTCCAGTATTCTTGCCTGGAAAATCCCATGGACAGAGGAGCCTGGTAGGCTGCAGTCCATGTGGTCACTAAGAGTCGGACATGACTGAGTGACTTCACTTTCACTTTTCACTTTCATGCATTGGAGAAGGAAATGGCAGCCCACGCCAGTGTTCTTGCCTGGAGAATCCCAGGGATGGGGGAGCCTGGTGGGCTGCCGTCTGTGGGGTCGCACAGAGTCGGACATGACTGAAGTGACTTAGCAGCAGCAGCAGTGTTGAAGTACTAGGTTCTTAATACAGAGAAGAATGGCAGTAAAATACCTTAGACAATACGGGACAGAAGAACAAGAGACAGTTATTCACATAGTTTAAGTTTGGAAAGAAGAACCATGCTATATAAAGGAAGAAAGAAAACAGCAAGGTAAAAGGATAAAAGTTAACAGGATCATTATTCTCAGTGATAGCACAGATGCCAAGGATCAAAAGAAAAGGCAAAGAAAAGTCACAAGTGTTGAACCTAAGAACTGCCCTTTGTACTTACTCTGTATATTTGAATCAAATGGGTAAATGTTAGGAAATGAGGAAATGATACCATAGGTAAGGTTTCAGGAAATTATATTCCTACAAATTTACTTTATCATCTGTTTATTCTCTCCATCCATCATCCATCCATTCATCCATTCATCTACCCGTCTTAGGAGAGCTATAGCCTTGGTATTATATGCAGTAAAATTAATTTAGAATAATTCATTAGAATTATTTAGAATAATAATATCCTCTATCATTTGGGGCAAGGAGAAAGCATGCATGTATACTTTGGGGTTTTGGTGGTAACCATTTAAAATAGCTGTCTTGGGACTTTCCTGGAAGTCCAGTGGTTGAGACTTTGCATGTCCAATGCAGGGGGCTTGGGTTTGATCCCTGGTCAGGGAACTAGGATCCCACATGCTGCAGCCAAAAAAAAAAAGAAAAAGAAAGAAAGGAACAATAAAATAGCTGTCTTGCACTTACGACCTAGAAGATTGAAAACAATGCCTATCTCTAAGCATTGTTAGTTTGTTTTTAGTATTTCCTCATTATTAAGAAACAAAACCAGACCAGGACCTGCTTATAAGCACCACAGAAATTCTACTAGATATTTTTTTGTTGTTGTTGTTTTTTATTTATTTAAAATTTTATTTTATTTTTAAACTTTACAATATTGTATTAGTTTTGCCAAATATTGAAATGAGTCCGCCACAGGTATACATGTGTTCCCCATCCTGAACCCTCCTCCCTCCTCCCTCCCCATACCATCCCTCTGGGTCGTCCCAGTGCACCAGCCCCAAGCATCCAGTATCGTGCATCGAATCTGGACTGGCAACTTGTTTCATACATGATATTATACATGTTTCAATGCCATTCTCCCAAATTGGGTTTAGTTTTACCACATTTATTCTTCTGCAGGTTTTTTTTTTTTTTTTTCTATTTAGCCTTTTAAAGATCTTTCTATTGCTTACAGTATCACTTTGTTATTTTTGTAGAAAGTTGACTCCATGGAGAGGCAGCTCTAGAAGGATTCCTGGGACTTGAAAATCTGGTTTAATTCCAGCTCTGTGCTCAGCCAAGTCAGCTTGCTTTTGAGCTTGGGTGATAGTTGAATCAGGCAATAAAAAAATCAAGCCCAAGAAAAATGAAAAATAAAAGTATTTACAGGTGTTTTTAAAACCCAGTGCCAGATTCCATGAGGCCTGCCTTGTAGATATTCAGCTTGTGATCTAGGAATAAACAGTATGACTGCTAAACACATATCTGGAGTCAAATCAAATCTGAACTTTAAGCCTCTTAAAACAGCTATCTTTAAACCAAATGATTTTCTGTAGCATCTCTACTTATCTCTGGAGCAGCCTGGGAAGGGAGGAATAGGGCCACATTGTTGTAAATCTCCATCTTCTATTTCTTTAAATGAAGTTGCGGAAACATTCTCTACTGTTCATTCCCTCGGAGTAAATACCTTTCTGTGAATTCATACAACCACACACTTCAGGCTTCAGAATCCGCATGGCTGCATCACTATGAAATGTGAGAAGTTTCGTCTAGGGGCAGTTAAGGAGGTGGCACTTACTTAGATATTTTCTTGAATTTTCCCAAATTGAGTGAAGATATTTTCCATTTCAGCTCATCAATCACTCTTAAAAAGATGAGTGAGTTTAACTACTTTTTGTGGCCTCCAAAAAGCCAACTTCGATTTACAATCAATGGAATTCAAAGCAGCTATAACAAAAATAGTCATGTAAATGAGATCAATACAGAGTGATTTCTCACACTCTGGTTTTAGGTCCTCATTTTTATTAACTTTGTAGTTTTACCCAGTTTTAGTTTTAAGTGCTTATGCAGTTTTAGTTTACATTGAAAACGAATACACAAAACTGAAACACAACAAAGCAAGTCTGTGACATTTGAAGCTCAGGAGAGAAAGAGTAGAGTGAGGAGATTTACGAGCCATGTCAAAGCCGCTTGGAAAGCAGGTGCTATTTCTCTGGGAGCTTAGTCTCACAGAGTGTCATGCACAATGGGCTATTTCTTCATAGGGAGTACACATTTTTGACATATCATAATTTGCTATTGAATATATTATAAAATCAGTGTATTTATGATTTCCTTTTTATTTGAGAGATTTCCTACTCATCATTACACCTTTGTCTGTCCCATCCACCTTATACTTAATTCTCTGCCTTTTGATGAAACAACAGTAATTTGCTGAGTATATGCTGTGTGTCAGGCATTGTGCTACATTCAAGAGGAGTTATACTCTATAGCACGGGAACTCTACTCAAAACTCTGTAATGACCTATAGGGGGAAAAAATCTAAGAAAAAATAGTGACTATAGGTATATATATAACTCACTGTTCTGTGCAACTGAAAGTAATACAGAATTATAAATCAACTATACTCCAATAAAACTTTTTTTTAAAGAGTAGTTATAAAGATAAATAAGGTATTTTCCTTGCCCTCAAGGAGTCTACAGTCTGGGATGGAACATCTTCCTATAGATAGACACTGGAGGCTGAGTGCCCTAAGAGATTCTTATTTAGAGAGAACATGCATTTGGAAAGTCTGGGGACAGTCACTCAGGTCACAGGCCCAGCCGCAGAGTTATCTGCCTCTTCCTCTTTTACTGTTGGTTGTATTTAGTGACAGTGAATAAGGCACAGCTTAAACATACAAGCCACCTTTATTTACCCCTTTTTGCTACTCCTTGACCAACTCCTTTCCTAATCCCTGGCCAGAAGGCTGAGGAGGGGGAGGCAGAGATTCATAGCCAGCCACTCCGCATATCATTTGGAAGCAGTGATTACCAAGGGAGGAAGATCTCCTCTCAAGGGCTTTTGGGTTCTACTGACACCCTGGATGGACCTCTTCCATCTCTGAGATGCAGCACTCAGGACAGCGGGCCTCTACAAACCCAGACTGCATGACACAGAAAGTGCATCATTTTCGTTTTTTGGCTAACTGGAGGTTACTGGGTGTAACACTGATCCATATCAGCTATCTCTAGCTTCTTTCCAACCAATCAATCATTTAGTAAAATGTTAAACCTAACCTTGTACTGTCATAACAAAATTGAGCTTTATATGTGAGGGTCTGGGCCCATCTCTTGAGGTGATTGGAACTATAATAACCATCTAAAAATAAAAGGAGTCTCCTTATGTATGACCCCAGACTGATAATGACAAGGCCAAGCATTAAGGAGTCAGTCCTGTCTTGCGGTTCCCCCTTGGCCCAAACTTCATAGAAATGATCAGAAACATTGGAAAATTTCTAATCCTTGATTTCCGCTTTTGTTTCTCCTCTTTCTGTCACTGGCAAGTTCCCATAAGGCATTTGGCAACTTCTCTCTCTGGTCCTGCAAGAATCGGAGTGAAGTGGTTGGCCAGAAGTTTTTCTCTTCTCTGTTATTTCTCCCAAGTGGGTGAAGGTGCTAATGGAGAGTAAACACACACAGGACCAGAATGAAGAAAGAGGACCACAGGAGGCCTGGATCAATGGCCCCTGAAAAATCTGAGAATTGACCATAATTACAATAGATCAGAAAGCGCTCTCCTCTCTCCAGACTAGTTTGTACCTAATTTCAACTCAGTCTTGTTTAGGAGAGCATCTTTGTCTTTAAAGTTAAAAGGGAAATTTTCTTGTCCTTTAATGACTCCTAACATTTCTGGAGATAATGATGTTATCCTCTTAAAGTCTCCTATCCCTCTGGAACCTTGCACAGGAAGGAGCCCTCTCTCACCGTGAGGCATGCTGAGTTACAGAGCACACAACACTTAGGGGAAGCAACCATAATAATATTTGTTTGCTTGCTTTATAGAAATCTTGTCCAAGTCCACTGAGGGTTGCATGTTACAGAGTAGACCAGGTGAAAAAAAACCCAATATTGTTTATTTCCATTAATGAGTCCTGTTAAAATCTTTGTCTTCTTCCACCACCTCACTCTCGGCCCAGTAGAGAATTCAGGTGATTTATCCATTTGCTCAATAATTTCAGTTGGAACTCATCTTGCTTTGAATCTTTTAGGGAAGCATTTGTTAAGCATACGCTGTGTCAGGCATTGCACTACATATAAGAAGAGTTATAAAGATAAAAAAGATATTTTCCCTGCCTTCAGGGAGTCTCTAGTCAGGTGTGAAACATCTTCCTGCAGATAGCTATGGATCCTGATAGAGGAACATAGCTTTATGGAAATGATTGGGATTAGGTGAACCTGATTTCTTTCAATACTGCCCACCCCGGAGGCAAATTAACCAGATCTGGCAGTCATTGTCATTCTGCTTGCAAAATAAGGTGTCTTAATATCCATATTGCATGAACCAAATATTTGATGCTCTAGTTCAAGACAAGTATTATTAAAGGCTTTCAAAGTAACCAGTGTTTAAAATTCTCCACTAAGATTTCTCCTTTATGAATAGAACAGTTGTGTTGCAAAGGACATGTCTATGACGAGTATTGAAATGTGTAATTGATCCCCCCTTTTTTGTCCCTCAGATTTTCTTCTCAGACCTGAAGGGTGGAGCAGGGGGGGAAAGGCAGCATTGACACTTTTCTTTTTCTTTTTCTTTTTTTCAGATTCAGAAGAGTAAAACACACCTCATAGACAATAAGAGAGGCTGCCAGTGTCTTGCATCATTTTAGCTGAGCTTCTTCATTCTCTTCTCCTTCCACAAAGACCCATATATGGGGAAGTTGTACAACTTTCAGAAACAAGTCCCCCTGCACTTGGCCTTCTCTCATGCCATCTCCTTCTAGGAGATGACTTCCTGGGAGCCGGTTTGAGGTCTTAGAACTCTGGGGGAACACCCCTTCCCCTGCACAGCCCAAGCAACCAACACAATTCTGATTTTTGTACAAACAGAAACATGAAGGGATTTCCTCAGAATTCTTTGCTAATGCCCTGGCTTTCAAGGCACCTGTCTGGCCTGGTGGGAGTGGACATCCTGGAAATGCTGAGAGAGGCCTGAGAAAGCCACCACACAGGAATTGCAACTGTATTTCTTGATATATTGTTATTTTTGCACTGGTTACTGATGGTGGATGCAGCCAAGCTGGCCTTCATCACAGATAAAACTATAATTTCAGTCTCTGGTTGCTCACTTTCTGAGTCAGAAGCATCCTTTTTTCTCCAGTTTCCTTTCAGACTTAGAAATTGTTCTCATGCTTTTCTTTCCATTTGTGTAATTTGAAATTCTTTTTGTTTTATAAAAAAGGAGATTTTCTTTATTTGACGCTTAATTTACATGTGTATTCGTTAATATAAGCCTGAATGTTTCAGCTCATGGCCATATTGTTCAGGTAGTAAAGCCAGTGTTTTCACTGGGTATCATAACTATGTGGTTACTGAAATTTTTACCCCTGGCTGGTTCTCTTCTTTTGAATATCTGTGGTTTGACTTCTTCACTCTTCTTTCTATTCAGGGAAGCACTAAGGGAATTAGTATCAGGGAGATATGTTCAGTAATTTTTTTTTTTCATTCTAGTGAGCCTTTAGAAACACAAGGTAGGAGATGATTAATAGCACAAATCAAAAATAAGAATACTAGATGTAGCCCTGAAAGAGAATAAAGATACAGCCCCTGAAACCAAGTCACACATGAGATCCAGTGGAGTGCAAATCAAGTAATTCTGTGGATTTAAACGGTGTGATTTGGATGAAACTGATCCTTACAGTGTGGTTGTAGTTCACAAAGGAATCTTTGAGGCCTTCCTAAGGAAATGGCAACCCACTCCAGTGTTCTTGCCTGGAGAATCCCAGGGACGGGGGAGCCTGGTGGCTGCCGTCTATGGGGTCGCACAGAGTCGGACACGACTGAAGCCACTTAGCAGAAGCAGCAGCAAGGAGAAATCCATGAATATGCTCGTGATGGAGGAGGATCAGAGAGAGGAACAGAGAGAACTAGATGATAGGCTTAAGTGTATTCCTCTTTGCAAATTTAATTTCCACATTAAAAAAGCACAAAGACACTCAAAAAAATCCTCTCAATATGAAGGCAAAATGCTGGTATTCAGACAGAAAGAAGGAGACTGCATATATAGTCTACAAGGCCTTTTGTCTCACTGAAATATTCCCCAACAGAAAGGTTTGGAGAACCCTGTGGTACAGAGTACGGTGGTATACTGGTATTCGAGCAGAGTTCTCAGGTCAGATTTACATTTTGCTTGGTAAGAACACAGGTTTTTCTGCTGCTCCTCCTCTTTTCCTAACAGTGACCACAGTAAGTCAAGTGATCACACATTCAAATCAGAAGCCTGGCAAGTCAGGTAAATGAGTGAAACAAGCCATAATATCAGAGTGATTGTGACAAATGGCAGTCAGTCAGGGGCCTGGGTATCAGAGAGGCAGTGGGGGCTGTGAGGAATGGGGAGGGTGTGCGCTGCCCCCCCGGGGCAGTGGCTGGCAGCTGAGAGATTAAGTAGGAATAAGGGGCCAAGATATCTAAGATTTTCTATAAACCCTCTCCAAAATTTTTTAATATTGGCAATTAATTCGGAAATGTATAAACACTGTGCTAGCCAAAGAAAACACGCCTATGAACTCCATTCAGTGCACAGGACACTGATTTGCAAACTGTGCTGTTTGAGATGGTCTTAGGCATGAAATACAACCAGTGCGTGTCAGTTCTTGACCTTGGAACTTGAACCTCTGACCTCATTTCAATTCTGTATTTTTCTACATACAGCTTTGCAGCCAGTCGAAATACAATGCCTACAGCTTTCCTTTTATACTCTAACACACAAGACTAAACAATATTTGAAAATAAAATAGGAATATAGCCATTTTCTCTAGCACCAATAAAGACAGAAATGTTTTTCATTTGCTTTAAGTCATTAATTTAGCTGGAAAAAAGTGGGAAGAGAATTTTATTCAAGATATCACTCTGCTTGGAACTCTCAGTGTGATAAAAGATTAGCTCCATGTAACTCTTGTTTTTAAATCCTTAAACAGTGTTTTGAAGGGACATTGAGTAAAAAAGCAAAATTATCTGTTTTTATAATTTAAAAATGTATTACTGTGCTATAAATTGATACTGGAGCTGGTAAGCCAACAGTATTGCCTGGAACACCAGTATTTCCAGAGTTCTAGCTCACTCTCTGTGGTCTTTTCCCTTCTTTTGACACAGACAGCTCCCTCCAAGTTGAGCAGCAATGTGGGATGCACATTTTTCCATTGCATGGATTATGACACCTTACTCTGTTGTCACATAAAAAGCAAAGACTTACACACCTGAGTTCAGAATTAATTGGTATGTGGGGAGAGTACTAGGGACATTCCAACCAGTGACAAACCACCAGCTCTATGTGTTCCTGGATGGAAAGTGACATGTAGCCCCTGAGTTAGCCCCTGGAGTTTGGGTCCCCATGTCACCAAATAGCTTTACAGCCACATTTTGTTGATGTGGTACGTTTTGGTGCCATAATGACCCATCCATAGGCAGGACTTTGTTGCAGCTTTTATTCACACCAACCTTTCTAAAGCCCTAGTTGCTTATGGCAGCAGGCAAGAGATTCATTTCTAACCCATTAAATTCAAGTGGATTTTCTTCCTTTGTCCATTTCATTCCTGGAGCTTTGAAAAACTGTTCAAGACTTTGGACAGGTTCACATTAAGGACTTGATATGCTTAAACAATAAAATGATATCTAGACATCTCAGAGCCAAAAAACAATGCAGTGCACCCGTTCATTCCATTTTCAGAGTTAAAACCATTACGTTATATTCTCCACCTGAAATGATGCCTCTAATAAGTATGAAAAATAAAAAGTAGAGAGCAATATTATCACAGAATGTGAGACAGAGAGCAGATAAAACTATGGAGACCAATCCATATTTTAGGAGTAAGCATACTGGTTTTTTAATATCACTTCTGTCATGGATCACTTTTCTTTAGATAGGTAAATAGGAAGAATATGTAATATATTTTTTTCTATTCTTAACTTCTGAGCAGAGACTTTCATGATAGAAATAATTTCATAATATTCCCCATGGAGTAAAGAGGAAAAGAAAAGAAAAAAAGGCCCCAAATCTTCTCTCATAAGGAGAGAAGATTCTGAGATTAAAACCTATGTATGTAGTATTATTTTCCCAATAATGGGGGTTTCAGGGAGTAAACTTCATTCTGATTCCATGATCCCCACACATCCCGACAGGAGTTGCAGCACTGGCCCAGCGCAGTGCCTGGCACACGGGCAGCCTTCAGGAAACACATGCCGAACTGTCCAGCTGAATTCCACTAGCCACCTGTGAGTGCAAACAAAGTTCACATTTGCCTGAAAATTCACTCAGCGTTTTCTAGATGTCAGGCGCATTGCTAAAGGCTTATCTTCTAAGTGTGTGCTGACATACCCTAGTGACACAACTTCTTATAAGGGACTGGAAACTGAAAGTAATACAGGGAAAATTATCAGAGCCAAGTTCATGGGAAAAAAAAAAACTAAAACTTCTTTATGGTCTTTGGGTTTAAGAAAAGCAAACAAATGAAAAACCTAAAAGCAAGCCAAAACAGGATTATATGAAAATGCTCTTCTAAAAGGGATGATGACACCATTACCAGTGGGTTTATTTATAATCCAAGTTGTAACATTTGAAATACAAAATAGGCTTTCTTGAAGTGAGTAGAAGGTTGTATATGTGCAGTGTGGGGAATCAGTGCTCGGCCAATATTATGGTCACCGTAGTACTGAGCCACAGCAAAATTGGATGTTAAATAATGTTGCAATAATGATATTATATTGGATTCTCTGTATGAATAAGTGGAAAGCAATATTTTTAATTCATTGACAGTGATCCACGATTAAAGGCCTCGTTATCATTTAAGAAAATGAACTTAATGAAAAAATGTAATGAACAGCACTGTATTTGTATAAAATATCCCTTTGAGAACCAAAAGACATACTACCCACCAAGACCAGATTTCAGTTGTTAAGGTTTTCCTCTCATCAAGAGTGCTAGTGGGCACAGAGATGACAGTAGAATTAGAATTGGTAACCAAGCCTATAGAACCTTAGACAGGGTTTATCTAATAAGTGAATTGGGGTTCAGGGAGGTTTAGAAAAGTGAGAATTCTTCTGCATGTTTTTATTGGACATCTGCAAAAGCCTCAGTGCTCCTCTAGGAAACCTACCTAAAATTGTTTCATCAAAAAAAAAAAATAATAATAGCTTGTTTTCACATTGAACAATTTCAGTCTGGGTGCAGTGGGAAACCCGGACTGAAAGATTCATGAATGTCAATTTAAACATTATTAATTCCCGATTATTTTAATTAATGCTCCTCCACCTCATCCATTTTTTTCTTTAAAATATTGGCAGACATATTTGAAATGAATTGACATTTATTCTGGCTTCTGTTCTCAAGCGGAAGACAGTGGCTGACTTAACTGGAACCCAGCCTAGGTAGATATCCAGTGAACCAGGAGAAGCAGGGGGTGGTGTGTGGGCCCTTCCCCTCACTCAGGGTCTCTGTTGCGGAGATCTCACAGTCTCGGAATGAAATGCTGGCTGTGGTAGGCCCATCAGTGGCATCTTGGAGGCCGTCAGCTCTGGTCAGCTTCAGTCATGTTTCCTGAACCACACCTGTGTATCTTCATGGGAGCTGGCTTCTGAACTAACAGAAACCCAATGGCTATGGAATAACTTTTAAATAGATTGCCCTGGAGGCATATTCTTGTATAGTTTTTGCTTCTCTGTGGTGATCTATCTTGGAGTAGGTATTTGTATGCTACTGTCCTTGTCTTTGAATGGGTATATGTGTGATGGTACAGAATATAGTCATATACCAATATACACAGATTTATGGTAAAAAAAAAATCTACAATCATAGGTATTGTTCAGTAACTGATTCTAGAGATAGAACTGTACACATTTTCCTTTTTTTCTTGCTTTGATATTTTTATACAATTTTATATGCTGTAAAAATTTTTTAAAAATAATTGCTGTTTTCATTTGTAGAGCTCAGTTAGGTTTTTATCAACTCTGGTGCCCACCGTACAGCCAGATTCCTCCCTGTATCTTTTTCATACCCTTTCTTTCACCTTTCTCTTATTTTCTTCTCTCATTTTTCTACCTTTTGCAAATTCCTTCTTTTGCCTCTGCCCAGGCAAGCCATTCTGCTTGCAGCATCTTTTTAGCACATGGAAACACAAAATAAGGAAAAAACAAGATTATCTTGTTCCACTGTAATCCACATGAGGACATGTTGTGGGCCAAGGATGAGGTTGGGGCAGATGGGGAAGAAGGAATAGTTTAGGGAAAGGAAGCATGAAAAAGGAAATCCTCATCAGAGATCAATTACCCAAACCAAGGTGACTCACTTTGAGCTAATATAAAGTGGCTCAGCGATAAAGAATCATACAATGCAGGAAATGCAAGTTCCACCTCTGGGTCAGGAAGATGCCCCTGGAGAAGGGAATAGCAATCCACTCCAGTAATCTTGCCTGAAGAATCCCATGGACAGAGGAGCCTGGCAGGCTACAGTCCATGGGGTTGTGAAAGAGTCAGACACGACTGAGTGACTAAACAAGACAACTTTTCCTATCTCCCCTCAGTCTAGGGCACAATTTTTGTGCAGAGTTTTTCTCCTTAGGAAGTTATGTCCTCACCATGGGTCTATAGGCCTTTTTTTCATTAGGGCACTGACCATGTATGAATGGATAACTCAGCTCATCTCCTCAGTCTTAGATTTTGCTACTGTTTGGCTGGATATTGGGGGAGTTGTCTGGATTAAAATCAGGAATGTTTAATAAGACTCAAAAGAAGGAGGCAAGCAGAATAAAAATCTTGAACCCAATCCAAATCATGCTGAATAAGTAGTTCCTTGTAGGAATAAGGAAGGCATTTCTGGATATGTTCTGAGAAAGTCCTTCCAAAAGTAAGGATGATGAAATGGACTTCGTGTTTTATGACAGCGATAGAGTGTACTTCTGTGATGTGAAATATGTTTCTAGCAGATAAAATGCAGGTTGAAATTTGCAAGAGAATGACCATTCATTCTAAAGAAGAGTGTTTTGTTCCTCATGATGCTTGTTTGTACTAAAAGAAACTATTGAAACGCCATAGCATTACATCTCTAAATGCAAAAATAAATCACAAGGATTCATGTAAAAGAATATGCTAAACTGCTCTCAATAAATTATGTGTTTATTGTAAATCTTTACTGCACAGATGAAGGCTGACAGTCCCTCGATGTATAATTTTCCCCCAGTATCTAGTATTGAATAAGTACTTGTATGTTCTGATTACCAAATAAAAATAATGAGTTAACCTCTCTATTGGAATTTGAAAAATGCAAAGGCTGTGTATGTTCATTTTAATATTTTTCATTGCTGTCCATGTTCTGTCCCAGATATGGGACTGTCCAGACTCACTCAGCCATCTGTCTCTTTTGTATTCCTCCAAATGCCACGCAGTACCCAGGTCCCAAGTGCTTTTGCCTGCACACTGAAGATATACACGGTGTATCACGTCTCATATAATCTTTTTTGAGAAATGAGTGGATGGACTATCAGAAGCTCCTTGGAGGCATAAGAAATGTCAGTGTTCCAGGAATTAGACTGGCTTTCATATGTTTGATTTTCTTCTGGGTACCATGATATGGTTTTACACTCCTACAATGCTAGTTTTCGAACTCTATAAACATTTTTTTTTCCTTCTCCTTCTCTTTAAAAGGCTACCTGACAATATTTTCTTGCTCTCCAGCAACAAACATAAGGAGTCTGACTAGTGAATAGTCATTACTCCTGTTTGTGAGCATGTATACATGAATGGTGTCCAGCCTGTCTCCTTCAAACCAGCCCCTAAGAGGCACCCCTTAGTGGTGATGGTCGTAGTAGACAATCACTACACCCTTGTCTGGGCCACCTCTGTATGTTGTTCCTGTGCAGTAGCTCCACTGGGTTGTTACTCTGACTAAAGAGGCTGTGGTGTTCCTCCTAAGTAGATGTGTTTGTCATGCATTAAAACACATTTCTTTTTTATTTCTTTTTTCTGAAAGCAAAAAAAAAAATTTATGTTGAAAAATATAGAGAAGTATAATAAAATCACTGTAATACCCCATGCAACAATTATTGTCAGTTCTTTACTCTATTTCTTCATGGTCTTTTGCTATATGTGTTTACACAGTTGAGGCCATACAGTGTATTTTATTTAATTTTTTATTGATTTATTCCCTTAACATTGGATTGTAAGCATTATCCCCTTTTTAAAAAATTCTTTATTAATGTAATTTCAGTTGTGATGAAAGTTTTCATTTTGTGGCTGTAGCATAGTGTACTTAACTACCTCTCTGCTGTTGGACAGTTAAGTTACATGCTTTTATTTTCTGCAGTTGTAAATAACAGCAACAGGGCTCTTTGTACCTAGGGCTTTGTCACATTTCCGAATACCTCCATTGAAAAAATTCTTAGAATACTGGGTCAAAGGTCATGGACCTTTATTTCAGACTGCTTATTCATATGCCCAATCCCAAGTCATAGTTAAATATTAAAACAGCTATATCAAAATAGCATATAATATTCGATAGCTGAATAGCTCTTGTGTTTTTGATCATTGTTCTTTGTGATGAACAGAGATCAAGTCCCCCAAAAGCAAACATGGTATTCATGCTGGTTGTATTGTGGAGGAGAAGTGTTATCAGACATTCCGACTATGCTGCTCTAAATTATCCACTATTGGAAAACAACTCTTAGGAAAGTACAGGAGGTGAGTTTGGAGCCCTCCAAACTTTCAGAGATTCCACAGGCCTAAGCAGAACGTGGACTTCTTTTGAGGCCATTTTGTCAAGGCTGCAGAGAAGATGACCATTCATTCTGGCTTGTTGATCTCTGCCACCTCCCACCCCAAATGGAACATGGAGAGAATGTTGGTGGATGTTCTCAGCAATGGCTGTCAGAGGTTGAGTGTATCCTAAGTCAGACACTGTGATATGCTAAAAGAAAGAGAGTGGGCTGACAGACACTTTTCCTACTTTAATCCCCCAACATCCACCTCATCTTGGGACCCCTTGTGTTGTAGTGGCTTTGTTATATGACAAACGATGATGCTGGGTCCCAGGGGCTCTTAAATCACCCTTTCCCAGCAGGCTTGGACCTGGTTGTGCTAATCCTACTTTGCAGAAGGGAAATTATTTGAGGTCAGGCTGCCAATCATTGGATTGAGTGCTAACCTCACATCCTGAGTCTTAGGTGTGTATCTTTGCCCCTAGACAGGCAGCCTCAGCTGTCACTTCCATCACTGTCCTTTTCTCCAGACTCCTGATGAATTGGATTCATTGCCCTTTAGCTAAACCAACCAAGGACATTAATTTGAAATATCTGAAAGCTATTTGTTTGTCAAAAGATACTTCCAGTCACACAGGCTGCAGTGATGACATTTCTGCCCCGAGCTGACTGATTGGGCTGTTTACTTCTTGAACATTCACATGCTTTTGCTAAAGGACAGTGTAATGTATGACCTTAAAGTGCTTCTCTTGCTCAGAGGACATATTAGCTGCGTTACTTGCCTGCACACACACACACACGCACATTTTCTTTTGAATATAAACTAATGACAAACACTCCATTGCATGTCACAGTTTGCTGAGTACTTTCACTTGGTCCTCACAGTTATGTCCCAAATCAGTGTTTTTAAATTTTTATAGATGAGGAAAATGGAATTTAGCACATTGTCAGAACTGATGTAGTTACTTGTGTTTTTATGTTCCTTACCTCATTTATAAAATATTTCGGAATTCTAAAATCACATAAATTTAACCATTTTTTTTAAATGAAGAATGCAGAATAAAACCAGAGGCAGGAAGTCGAGCTTGTGTAGAGAGAGCTAGCCAGGGAAAGAACATTAGTAGACAGTCATGCAGGCTAAACGGGCCTCCCCAGTTCCCAGCATTAGGTCGTAAATTGGATCTGAGTTTCCTGGAAACCGAAATGAAAATGAAAAGAAACCATTTAGAAGATTCATATCATCCATTAAGACAAAGCACACCCATTGCTTAGTAGAAAGTGCCTCCCCCAACGGCTGAAAGAAATGTCTTCATAGGTGTTCACTGGGGGTGCTGCTTCTCACTCAAGGCTGTGGAACAGACTCCCCAGCGCCCCACCAGAGATCATTGAAATATCATTCCTAGCAGGAGGGCCCAGGGATCAGCATATTTTCTGTAAAACTCCCAGGCCATCCTAATCTGGAGCCAGGTTTGAAAAGCACCCACAGAGTGAATTCTGAGTCACTTGTGGAGCAGCATCCCAGGTAGATGTCTACGATAAATCCCAGAGCAACGTCTGTGCATCTGCCAGCTTGGAAGGTTGGTGGACAGTTTGGAAGCTGATCCAGAAGTGGGTGGGTCTCCCAGCTCAGTTTCTGATGTTTTCCCTGGGAATGGGAGCAAGGAAGGGGTGGAGGGTTTTAGTAAGTGAAACATAAGTGAGTAATTATTTAGTAAGTGAATATTATTCCCACAAATGGAACTTGGAGTAAAGTGATACGTAATTTGGGGGCTTCTGGGTGGAAAATAATTTCAGGGACACAATCTGAATTAACAGGGAGCCTATGGGAGACTGACTCAGAGCCTAACCACCCCCAGTGGTCCATGCGGCCACCTGATGGTCCGGAGAAATCACCAACAGGTTTATTTTACACGTCTCTGCCTGCCACCTGTTTACGATTCATGATTAGGAGAGGTGTGCATGGTTTCTCCCCTTTCCTGATATATTGGGCATTTCATGAGGCATGCACAGAAAATAGCCAGAGGGCTCGGAGCTCTGCTTTTCCACTGACCATGGCCCCCAGGGTTTCCTGTTTCATTCACTGTCTGCAAAGGAGACATCAAGAGAATGAAAAACTGCCCCAAGAAAAAGCCATCAAGCTTCAGACTTTGGGAGTACCCTAATAGGTGATTTTTTAATTATGCCAAGCACTTCTATGAAATAACCCGGCAATAGCAATGTGGCTATAATTAACACCATTGAAAGCTTGTCATCATTCGGTGCTTTGCTGGCTCTTAAGTGCTCATTTAGGTCACAGCACATTTGACCAGTCAGCCTCATGAGCATATCTGTGGAAATCAGTGCCATGTTTTCCAGCAGTTAGAAGAAAAGAAGGGAATTTCTGTCACACAAGGTTTCCCAAGCCTCCCTGAAACATCAGAATCAGCTGAAACACTTGTGACACATTCAGGCTCCTCCAGAAATGCTGACTCAGTAGTGCTTGCCCAGGCCAGGGAATCTGTTTTTTTTCCTCCTTTTTGTTAAAATAATGATCCCGGGTTCTTTTGCCTTTTCATATTGTGACACTTGGAGGGCACAAAGAAAACCTTGTGTGCATCAGGACTGAGGGAAGAGAGCAGTGACCCCCAAAAGAGACTGAGCCAGACCTGCCTTTGGGCGTCTGAGGGTCTCCTGCAGAGGCATGAGTCAGCATCGGCCTCCTGCATGGACAGAGGCTCTATCGACAACAGTCCAGGGAGGTACAGGGTGTGGCTTAAGTCCTCTTGAAGGAGGTCGTCATTAGCCCCACTATAGTCATCAGGCAGGCGACTGACAAACTGGAGAACAGTTATACCAAAGAAGTTCTCACGCTGCTGTGAAAGTTCTAGGCTCCACAGCAGACTTCCCAACCTGGGGATCCAGCAAGGGACTGAATATCCCTAGGGAATCTGACTTTGAAGGTCAGCAGGATTTGATTACAGAATTTCCACAGGCCTGGGGAAGCAGAGACTCTTGAAGGGCACAAAGAAAACCTTGTGTGCACCAGGACCCAGGAGAAAGGAGCAGCGACCCCACAAGAGACTGAGGCAGACTTGCCTGTGTACGCATGGGAGTCTCTGGTGGAGGTGTGGATCGATATTGGATCAATAGTGGCCTGCTGTGGGGTCAGGGGCATTGACTACCACAGTCCTGGGAGGACTGGGAGGCCTGGTGTTTTTGCATAAGTCCTTTTAAAGGAGGTCACCATTACTACCATTATCCCTCAATTCAGTTCAGTCGCTTAGTCGTGTCTGACTCTTTGTGACCCTATGAATAGCAGCACGCCAGGCCTCCCTCTCCATCACCAACTCCTGGAGTTCACTCAAACTCATGTCCATCAAGTCGGTGATGCCATCCAGACATCTCATCCTCTGTTGTCCCCTTCTCCTCCTGCCCCAATCCCTCCCAGCATCAGAGTCTTTTCCAATGAGTCAACTCTTCGCATGAGGTGGCCAAAGTATTGGAGTTTCAGCTTTAGCATCAGTCCTTCCAATGAACACCCAGGACAGATCTCCTTTAGAATGGACAGGTTGGATCTTCTTGCAGTAAAAGGGACTTTCAAGAGCTTTATCCAAAACCACAGTTCAAAAGTCAATTCTCTGGCACTCAGGTTTCTTCACAGTCCAACTCTCACATCCATACATGACCACAGGAAAAACCATAGCCTTGACTAGACAAACCTTTGTTGGCAAAGTAATGTCTCTGCTTTTGAATATGCTATCTAGGTTGGTCATAACTTTCCTTCCAAGGAGGAAGCGTCTTTTAATTTCATGGCTGCAGTCACCATCTGCAGTGATTTTGGAGTCCAAAAAAATAAAGTCAGCCACTGTTTCCACTCTCCCCATCTATTTCCCATGAAGTGATGGGGCCAGATGCCATGATCTTAGTTTTCTGAATGTTGAGCTTTAAGCCAACTTTTTCACTCTCCTTTCACTTTCATCAAGAGGCTTTTTAGTTCCTCTTCACTTTCTGCCATAAAGGTGGTGTCATCTGCATATCTGAGGTTATTGATATTTCTCCCTTGTGCTTCTTCCAGCCCAGCATTTCTCATGATGTACTCTGCATAGAAGTTAAATAAGCAGGGTGACAATATACAGCCTTGACATACTCCTTTTCCTATTTGGAACCAGTCTGTTGTTCCATGTCCAGTTCTAACTGTTGCTTCCTGACCTGCATATAAGTTTCTCAAGAGGCAGTTCAGGTGGTCTGGTATTCCCATCTCTTGAAGAATTTTCCACAGTTTATGGTGATCCACACAGTCAAAGGTTTTGGCATAGTCAATAAAGCAGAAATAGATATTTTTCTGGAACTCTCTTGCTTTTTCAATGATCCAGCAGATGTTGGCAATTTGATCTCTGGTTCCTCTGCCTTTTCTAAAACCAGCTTGAACATCTGAAAGTTCACAGTTCACGTATTGCTGAAGCCTGGCTTGGAGAATTTTGAGCATTACTTTAGTAGTGTGTGAGATGAGTGCAATTGTGATAGTTTGAGCATTTTTGGCATTGCCTTTCTTTGGGATTGGAATGAAAACTGACCTTTCCAGTCCTGTGGCCACTGCTGAGTTTTCCAAATTTGCTGGCATATTGAGTGCAACACTTTCACAGCATCATCTTTTAGGATTTGAAATAGCTCAACAGGAATTCCATCACCTCCACTAGCTTTGTTCGTAGTGATGCTTTCTAAGGCCCACTTGACTTCACATCCCAGGATGTCTGACTCTAGGTGAGTGATCACACCATCGTGATTATCTTGGTTGTGAAGATCTTTTTTGTACAGTTGTTCTGTGTATTCTTGCCACCTCTTCTTAATATCTTCTGCTTCTGTTAGGTCCATACCATTTCTGTCCTTTATTGAGCCCACCTTTGCATGAAAATTTCCCTTGGTATCTCTAATTTTCTTGAATAGATCTCTAGTCTTTCCCCTTCTGTTGTTTTCCTCTATTTCTTTGCATTGATCGCTGAGGAAGGCTTTCTTATCTCTCCTTGCTATTCTTTGGAACTCTGCATTCAGATGCTTATATCTTTCCTTTTCTCCTTTGCTTTTCGCTTCTCTTCTTTTCACAACTATTTGTAAGGCCTCCCCAGACAGCCATTTTACTTTTTGGCATTTCTTTTTCATGGGGATGGTCTTGACCCCTGTCTCCTGTACAATGTCATGAACCTCTATCCATAGTTCATCAAGCACTCTATTTATCAGATGTAGTCCCTTAAATCTATTTCTCACTTCCACTGTATAATCATAAGGGATTTGTTAGGTCATACCTGAATGGTCTAGTGTTTTTCCCTGCTTTCTTCAATTTAAGTCTGAATTGGCAATAAGGAGTTCATGATCTGAGCCATAGTCAGCTCCCGGTCTTGTTTTTGCGGACTGTATAGAGCTTCTCCATCTTTGGCTGCAAAGAATAGAATCAATCTGATTTCGGTGTTGACCATCTGGTGATGTCCATGTGTAGAGTCTTCTCTTGTGTTGTTGGAAGAGGGTGTTTGCTATGACCAGTGCATTCTCTTGGCAAAACGCTATTAGCCTTTGCCCTGCTTCATTCCATATTCCAAGGCCAAATTTGCCTGTTACCCCAGGTGTTTCTTGACTTCCCACTTTTGCATTCCAGTCCCCTATAATGAATAGAACATCTTTTTTCGGTGTTAATTCTAAAGGGTCTTGTAGATCTTCATAGAACCGTTCAACTTGAGCTTCTTCAGCGTTACTGGTTGGGGCATAGGTTTGGATTACTGTGCTTTGGAATGGTTTGCCTTGGAAATGAACAGAGATCATTCTGTTGTTTTTAAGATTGCATCCAAGTACCGCATTTCAGACTCTTTTGTTGACATGATGGCTACTCCACTTCTTCTAAGGGATTCCTGCCCACAGTAGTAGATATAATGGTCACAGGCTAAACTACAGGGTGGAAATACAGCCCCGCCCACCAGCAGAAAATTGGATTAAAGATTTACTGAGCAGGCCATGCCCACCAGAACAAGGCCTGGTTTTCCCCACAGCCAGTCCTTCCCATCAGCAAGCTTCCACAAGCCTCTCATCCTCATCTATCGGAGGGCAGACAATCACTGGAACACTTGTGATACATTCAGGCTCCCCCGAGAAATGCTGACCCAGTAGTGTTCAGCCAGGCCAGGGAGCCTGGTTTTGTTTCTCTTTTTTGTTAAAATAATGATCCCAGGTTGTTCTTGCTACTGCTAAGTCACTTCAGTCGTGTCCGACTCTGTGCGACCCCATAGATGGCAGCCACCAGGCTCCCCCGTCCCTGGGATTCTCCAGGCAAGAACACTGGAGTGGGTCGCCATTTCCTTCTCCAATGCATGAAAGTGAAAAGTGAAAGTGAAGTCGCTCAGTAGTGTCCAACTCCTAGCGACCCCATGGACTGCAGCCCACCAGGCTCCTCCATCCATGGGATTTTCCAGGCAAGAGTACTGGAGTGGGGTGCCATTGCCTTCTCCACATGTAGGCAAATTTAGGAATTCAGCACTTGAAGGAAACCTGGGTAATGGATTTTTTAAGAAATAGCAAGAGACATGGAGAGAAGTTTTCTCCGTTTCAACTCTGAAGGATCTTTGCTTAAATTTTGTCCCTCAACATTCAGTAACTTTGTGCAAATTACTTGCACAGGCTTTGTTTCCAAAACTCCATAAATGAGGAATCATTTTATCATCAGAGAATTAGTGTCAGGAAAGACAACTACAACTAATGTACATTTACTTGTCCATAACTAATACGGTGCCTGGCACATGGTGGCTGCCTGATATGTGTCAGTGACCGCTATTAATGACCAAGTGGCCAAATTGTGAATCACAGCTCTGAGTAAAAAACCCTAAACCCTGCCTCCCCTCCTAAAGCAGTGGTTCTTCACTGAGGGCAGTTTTGTTCCTAGAGGACATTTGTCAGGTTCTGGAGGATGTTTTTGATTATTACAACGGGGAGGTGCTGCTCACACTCAGCGATAGAAGCTGGGGATTCTCCTAAACATACTGATCTGCACAGGACAGCCTTCACGATGAAGAGTGACATAACTAAATATCCCTGTGCATCTGTTGAGAAACCCTATCTGACAGGGATAGTGAGACAAGTAAAGCATCCCGTGAGTAGAGGTCTCAACACTTTGAGTCATTGGCTTCCCCACAGTGGAGGCGGGTCCAGTGGGACACAGGTTGTTCCTGGTGGGTCAGGAATGGCTGTGGATCTGCATCCCGGTAGCGCCCTTGATCAGGGCTGTTCCACTATTCATCACACAGGCTACAGTGTGAGCGGTGCTGCCTGGAGTTGTGCAGTGAGGCTGCCCTACCCTGGACCCCACATACCACTTTGGGTAAATCTATTTACCTCACGTGTTTGAGCACCCCATTTGATGGATGATCATTAGACTCACCTGGAGAACCTGTTGGCCTGCAAACAAGTGGCTCCATTCTCTTGAGGTTTCCTTTCAATGAGTTCAAGAAAGGAAGGACCCTAGCAGCCGTATTTATAAAAAATCACCCAACTCTGACATCAGGGCATCTATGAAACCTGAAAAATGAAGACCTAAAGTTCTGCCGGATGTCACGTCTCTCACCTCATGCAAATTAACAGCTTTTGTGGGTCTGAAGTGTTTGGATTAACGTTGTGTTTTCTATTTTTACTATTATCACTACTAACACTGTTAACACTACTACTGCTGCTGATCATAATCATAATAATTAACTGTAACACAGAATGTCAAGGGTAGTACCCTGTTCTTTAAGACTAAAATGAAACAATCTCAAACACCATCCCTCATGTACATCTTCACATCTTACCAGGCATCCTAGGGTAGTGAAATCTTACTCCTCACCCTGTCCCCAAGTTCCTGCTTCCCCTGATTTCAAGATTAGTCAGTATGTTCTCTAGTTATCTTTACCCATGACTGTATTCACTCAAACTAACACAACCTCCACTCACACCAGGCCTGTGCATGGAAAGTAGACTTTATGGAAAGTTTGCATAGGTTCAGGAAACTTGTTAAAGAAATACCTTGACATTGAATCATGACTCTCCTCTGCCTAAGAATTCTGTCTGCATTTCTGCCAGCTCAGACTCCAGGTATATGCCATGATGCTGGATTCTGGCCTCCAGGCATCTTTGCCCCCTTCTGGAAGGCCAAGTAAAGGAATGAAAAATCAAATAATATTTGCATTTATGGATAAAATATGTATGTATTTAGGTATAAATGTGTATGTGAGTTTTGCGTGTGTATCTTTATGTATAAAATAATATATATGTGTATGTACGTGTATATATAGTTTTATATATATATATACACACACAAAAATGCACACACACATGCAAATATTCTTTTGAAGAATAATTCATCCTTCTATTTGTTTTGCTCTCTCCTTCCTGCTCCCCACCCAGGGCTCTGTCTTTTGATTCCCTTAAGGCCCACTGAGCTGTTAACATGAACCTCTGTTAATCCCTTTCACAATGGGGACATTGTCACCAGCTGTGGGGACCCATAGATCCCACTAACCTCAATTTGCGTGGTCTCCCATAATTCCTGAGCACTCACACACACTTCTAGCCTTTGTTTCTCACCAGGACACTTTGATTAGTTGTTATTTCCCTCGTTTTGCAAATGAAGCCTTCATCTTCACAGCTCTTAAGAGGCTTCAGAGAAGTCAAGTCTGTTGCTGGAGATCCAATAGGGAGTAAAGGCTAGAGGGACAAAGCAGAGACAAACCCCTGACTCCTTACTTCTAAATCCAAAACTTTCCTTTTCATAGCAACAGTTCTCCACTCTGGATGCACATTAGCATCACCTGGGCTAGGCTTTAAAAATCTGGATGCTGGAGCTCCGGCTCAGTACAGTGAACACAGAATCTCTGGGGGTGGCGCTCAGGCAGCTGCACGTTTAGAATGCTCTCCTGATAATCCTAAAGTGCATGCCTGCTCAGAGGTGTGTTGGTCCTTAACAGACCAATCTGGAGAATGAGATCCGTCAGAAGCACAAAGATAAACGCTGTGCTCCTGGTTTTTCTGGATCATGGAATATGCCCTGTTCCCATAACCTCACTCATCCTTCTTCTAAATGTTGTTTTCAGACCCAAACTTTTAGATCATTTGATAAAGTTACAGATGAGCATTTACTGGTTTGAAAAGTCTGTCCACAATCCTATTCTTTCTTATCCTCTTTTTCCTCTTTATAGGCACAAAGAAGCATTCTCAGGGCTCACCTGCCCCAAGCACTAGCTCCATGAGTCGCCTTACCTTGCCAGGTGGGTAAACGGCATTGTGTCATAATCTTAGGTAATCACAGACATCAGAAAGAACTGTTTCTTCATGAGTTGAGTTTAGCAGTTGATAAGGGGACAATCTGGCCCCTTGTGTATCCAGTCGACCCTGTGTTAGCAGAGGTCTTTGTCTCTGTCATCCTCATTGTAATGCTCTTCCAAAAATGGACATCATATTCATAGTTGGTCTACAATCTCCTGCTCACAGATGGAAAGAGCAGAATTGTGATCTTCCTTAATGTTCATCTGGACATGCTGTACAAGTGTTTCTTTGAGAGGCAGATGGTGCTAGGGGAGGAGTGTGAACCTTTGGTGAGAGAGACAGACCTGGGTTCAAATCTCGGCCTTATTTCCTCCCTTTTAAAGTTCACCATTATATCATAAGCTTTCTCCCAGGTTATTAAATATTTTTAAAATATTTAAGTGGTTGACTAACATTTCATATGATGATACTATAATTTATTTATATACTGTATCCGTGGGTAATTGGGTCCAGGACCCCACTCAGATGTCAGGATCCATGGATGCTCAAGTCACCTACAGTTAACCCTCTGTATCTGCAGGTTGCACATCTGTAGATAAAAGGACCAACTGTATTCATCAATAATCTGGCATTTATATAACTTGCTTTTTTATCATTAATAACTTTACATTCTGATATATAAATCTTCTTCTGAATCGGCAAGTATGGATTTAGGGCAGATTCCTGTATGTAGAATTACTGACTCAAAGAGTATGTATGTATTTAGGTTCTTGACCCATTATTGTCAATATGACTTCCAGAAAGGTAGTATTATTTTGTACTTTTAGCAGTATTTGACCTTTCAATGTGCTCTTGCTAATACTAACATTAGTACTTCATTAATTTGATAAGAAAAATTATATCCATATTGTGTTTGCATTATTTCATCTTTTAAAAAACTGTTTTCTAATATTAATGTATCTTTTATGTTGCTTCTTTGGGGAATTGCTGTACTTCATCCATTCATAGAAGGAAAGTACCTTGCATTTTAGCTCCTCGGAAATAGGAATCTTTTGCAATCTTTGGCATGTTACAATTGAATTAGCAGCACTTTTTCTTGGTTGTACATGAAATAATAGTTCACTTTACAATCGGTGGCAGCTTAGATTAAGTATAATCTATATCTGTTTGCTTTTTCAACCTCTGCCATGTCCACAACCCCGTCCAACAACTGAAACTCAGTGTCCACTGAGTAGCCCTTGAACTTTCTTGCCTTTGTCACTCTGCCTGTAACACTCTTTAGGCTTTTCTTCCCTGGCTAATTTCTTTTTGCAGTCTCTCCAAATCATCTAGGTAGACTTAGTGCTGATTTATAATGATTTGCTTATTAGTCCTTTAACCATTAATCGGTGGCTTTTTCAAGGGTGAGGACAGCCTTATTCCTTTATGTCCCAGTGCCCACTCAGACGACAAGCATATATTGTGTGCTCATTAATGCTTAGGAGGCTGGGTGCACTGTTGTATGAGTGAGCATTATCCAGTTTAATTTATGAATAGATAGAAAGCAACCGTCCCCTAAAGAAGGCTCATCTTGGTGTTTGGATTGATATAAACTAAACTAACGTACAGCTATACGACTATACTGACTGCTTTTTAGTATTGAGTATTAGTATTGAATAGACCCTGCTCTGTAGTCTCTGGAAGTCCATTTCATCATGTCCCTATTTGTGGTTATTGTGCTGTTAGAATTATAGTAATTAGGAGGCAAACAGCTCTAACCCCAACAACTTCAGCATGTGGTGATGGTGTTTGTTCTTCTTTGTAAAATCGTAATATTCCTGGGTCAGGTGGGATCTCTAATGTCATCCTGGACCCCTGTGAGAACAGGCAGAGCTGACCTGGTTCCCATCTGTTGAATGGGGACCTATTGCTGGCCTGCTGGGTTTGTGAGACCTCTGAGTCAGAGGCTCAGGCTCCTTGTCTTTGGCTTTAGTTTGGCAATCTAAAGTGGTCCCAGTTTGGGTGTTGGGCTCAGAGTTCATGGTTTCTTTAGCAGATACCCTCTACCTCACTTTTAACAATGATCAGCCCACTGTTTCTCCTTCCAGTCTCACCAATGTCATGTGTTACCTCCCACAATGCAAATATATCTTTACAAGCTCTTGGTACAGGCTGTCAAGCAACTTAAAATATCATGTTTTAGGATACTCAAAGAGCCAAGTGGAGGAATAAAAATCTTTAAAAACAATAAAGTAAAATTGTGTTGAAACCAAATAAGAACAGAGATATGCAAAAGAAGCAATCTAAAATATGAGATTTAAAGAAGCAAATAAACATGAAGGCATTCACATTTTTAAAAATAAACACAGTTAATAGAATAAACTGAAGGTAAAATACAGTTGGAAAGAGAATTAATGTTGGAACATAGTCCTGAGGACTTTATGCTAAACACATTGTAGAGATGGAATCATAATTTTAAAAAAGAGCTTGAACCATAAAACTCTTAGAAGAAGACATCTTTATAAACTTGAGTTAGGCAATGGTTTCTTAGATACGATTCTTAAAATGTAAGCAATCAAAGAATAATTGATAATATAGAACTGCCTTATGATCCAGCAACCCCACTGCTGGGCATACACACTGAGGAAACCAGAAGGGAAAGAGACACGTGTACCCCAATGTTCATCGCAGCACTGTTTATAATAGCCAAGACATGGAAGCAACCTAGATGTCCATCAGCAGATGAATGGATAAGAAAGCTGTGGTACATATACACAATGGAGTATTACTCAGCCATTAAAAAGAATACATTTGAATCAGTTCTAATGAAGTGGATGAAACTGGAGCCTATTATACAGAGTGAAGTAAGCCAGAAGGAAAAACATAAATACAGTATACTAATGCATATATATGGAATTTAGAAAGATGGTAACAATAACCCGGTGTACGAGACAGCAAAAGAGACACTGATGTATAGAACAGTCTTATGGACTCTGTGGGAGAGGGAGAGGGTGGGAAGATTTGGGAGAATGGCAATGAAACATGTAAAATATCATGTAGGAAACGAGTTGCCAGTCCAGGTTCGATGCACGATGCTGGATGCTTGGGGCTGGTGCACTGGGACGGCCCAGAGGGATGGTATGGGGAGGGAGGAGGGAGGAGGGTTCGGGATGGGGAACACATGTATACCTGTGGTGGATTCATTTTGATATTTGGCAAAACTAATACAATTATGTAAAGTTTAAAAATAAAATAAAATTAGAAAAAAAAAGATGAAAAAAAATTAAAAACATTACATTATCAAGAAAATATACTGAATGAAAGAAAATATTTGTAAACCATATATCTGATAAGGATTTAGTATCCAGAATATGTAAAGAATTCTTACAATGCAACAGTAAAAAGATAAACAGGATAATTAAAACTGGGCAAAAGAGTTGAAGAAACATTTCTCCAAACAAGATATACAAATGGAATGTGAAAAGATACTCAACATCATCAGTCACTACAGAAATGCAAATCAAAACCACAATGAGATACCACTTCACCTGCCCTAGAAGGGCAAGAGTTTAAAAGTTGGATAATAACACTTGTTGACAATGACGTGGAGAAAGTACCATCATACATTGCTGCCAGGAATGCAAAATGGTGCAACTCAACTATTTGGGGAACTAGGGTGACAATTCCTTAAAATGTTAGTCTTAGAGTAACCATAAGACCCAACAGTTTCTCTCCTAAATATGTTCCTAAGAGAACTGAAAACATATGTTCATACAGAAACTTGTCCACAAATATTCATAGTAATGTTACTCATAATAGCCAAAGAGTGGAGACAACTTAAATGTCCACTGACTGATGAATATGTTAACAAAATGTGGTATATCCATACAATAAATTATTATTTGACATGCTAAAGGAAGAAAGTGTTGATACATTTTACATCTTGGATGAACCTTGAAAACAACTTGCTAAGTGAAAGGTACGATTCCATTTTTTTGAAATACAAAGAAGACACAAATGGCCACATACTGTAAGATTCCATTTATGTGACATGGGAAGAATAGACAAATCGATAGAGACAGAACATAGACTAGTGGTTGCTGTGTGTGTGTTAGTCGCTCAGTCATGTCCAACTCTTTGCAACCGTATGGACTGTAGCCCACCAGGCTCCTCTGTCTATGGAACTCTCCAGGCAAGAATACTGGAGTGGGTAGCTGTTCCCTTCTCCAGGGGATCTTCCCAACCCAGGGACTGAACTCAGGTCTCCCTCTTTGCAGGCTGATTCTTTACCGTCTGAGCTACCAGGGAAGTCCAGTGGTTGCTAGAGGCTGGCAGAGAGAATAATGGAGAGTGAATTCTCATGGGCATGGGATTTTTTAATTGGTGAATAAAAAACCCACTCCAGTGTTCTTGCCTGGAGAATCCCAGGGACGGAGGAGCCTGGTAGGCTGCTGTCTATGGGGTTGCACAGAGTCGAACATGACTGAAGCGACTTAGCAGCAGCAGCAGCAAAATGTTTTATAATTAAGTATTGGTGATGATTGCAAAACCTTGTGAACATAATAAAAAGCACTGAACTGTATACTTAAAATGATGAATTATATGGTATGTGAATTTTATCTCAGTTTTAAAAATGAAAGAGCATCAAATATGGGTAAACAGCTCTAAAGGCTCAAATTCTTAGACAAGAAATGCACCTCACTTGCCATACATAGGTAAAACCAAATCCATACCTAAATGCATTGTGTGAGATTGTTCCAAATTATGTCAAGTGTGAGAAAATCTTAAATGCTGTGAGAAGCTGGTTATTTTCAGGGGAGCTGTAAGCAGGTTACCTATAATAAAATTGCAACCAGCTGACAGCAACAGTAGATGCCAGAAGACAATGAAGATATATCTTTCATATGCTTAGGGGAAATCAAGCATTATATAATAACTAAATTATTAGTTATGAATGAAGGCAATGTAAAAACATTTTAGGTATACAATGGCATAATTTACCACTCACAGACCTCATTAAAGAAGTATTAAGAGATATTCTTCAAGAAGAAAAGTAAATCCAAAAGCAAAGTGTAAGAGACAGGAATTAATGGTGAACATACAAGTAAATAAAGCAAGTTGTATATGTAACTAGTCACCATAAACATAATGTCCATTTTTGGTGTTAAAATAGGGAACAGAAGTGGTAGAAGATAGAGGAGTTACTTAAGAGGGAGTTACAGAATGCTAAGATCTAATCTGTCCTTGGACAGAGCATGTAATTGTATAACTTTTTTGATGATCCACAAAGGATCATCAATAAAATAATAGAAGTATAACTTACAGCATCTAAATCAGCAAATAAACACCAAAGAAAGGGAACATAGAAAATGTATCTACTTAATACGACCCCATGGACTGTAGCCCACCAGGCTCCTCCGTCCATGGGATTCTCCAGGCAAGAGTGCTGGAGTGGGGTGCCATTGCCTTCTCCAATAGAAGGCAGAAGAGAAAATAAAAGAAGCAAGGAATAAAGAATGATTTTAAAACTAGATAGTAGAATCAAGTCCAAAACCAAAACAAAATTAGATAGTGGAATCAAGTCCAAAAATATCAGTAATTGTCCATTAACAGAGGAATGGATAAAGAAGATGTGGTACATATATATATATTGGAATATTAGTTACAAAAAGGAATGAAACTGTGCCATTTGCAGAGACATGGATGGACCTAGAGATTGTAGTACGGAGTGAAGTAAATCAGAAAGAGAAAAACAGATACCGTTTAATATCACTTATATGTAAAATCTAGAAAAACAATATGAGTGAACTTATTTGCAAAGCAGAAGTAGAGAAAAAAATGTATGGATACCAAGGCGGGAGGAGGGGTGGGATGAATTAGGAGATTGGGACATATATACACTACCATGTATAAAATCCATAACTAGTGAGAACCTGCTGTATAGCACAGGGAACTCTACTCAATTCTCTGTGGTGACCTAAATGGATAGGAAATCCAAAAAGGAGTGGATATGCGTATATATATGACAGATTCATTTTTCTGCACAGCAGAAACTAACACAACATTGTAAAACAACTATACTCCAGTAAAAATTAATTTAAAATATCACTAATAATAATTTCAAATGGCTTAAACTCTGATACTAAAATACAGAAAACAAAATCAAGCCCTATCCTGCTTTAAGAGGCATATTTTAAAGAAAAACTCCAAGAAAGTTTGCTGATGTGTGGCAAAAGAAATTCCATGCGAAATGTAAGGCTAGTTCTTTGAAAAACGTCCATTTTAACATCTGTGCAACATTCTGTTTTACAAATATGCCACAGAATATTTAACCATTTTTCTTTTGATGGTGGTTTTCCATTTTTTGCTATGACAGACAAGGCTCAACATAATGATGGGCAAGAAAAAGAAGTTCCAATAAGATTTATACCATCTAATACAATTTACATTATCTTTTAAAACTAGCAAAAAAATTAGATATTTTGTGGATGCATATAAATGCAATCACTAAATGACTATAGGCACTGGAATAATAAAAATCAAATTCTGGATAAGTTTTCTGAGAAACGGGAGAGAAACATCATGGAAGGGTATGTGAAAGTGTTAGTTGCTCAATCCTGTCCCAAAGGACTGTAGCCTGCCAGGCTCCTCTGTCCATTGAATTATCCAGGCAAGAATACAGGAATAGGTTACCATTCCCTTCTCCAGGGGATCTTCCTGACCCAGGGATCGAACCCGGATCTTCTGCATTGTAGGTGGACTCCTTACCATCTGAACCACCAAGGAAGCCCCCATGGAAGGGTATATTAGTTATTTAACTCCACCTTTTTATTTAATCTCTTTAAACAAATATTTGAACAAATATTCAAGATGTTCGGAGAAGGCAATGGCACCCCACTCCAGTACTCTCACCTGGAAAATCCCATGGGCGGAGGAGCTTGGTAGGCTGCAGTCCATGGGGTCGCTAAGAGTCGGGCATGACTGAGCGACTTCACTTTCACTTTTCACTTTCATGCATTGGAGAAGGAAATGGCAACCCACTCCAGTATTCTTGCCTGGAGAATCCCAGGGACAGGGGAGCCTGGTGGGCTGCCGTCTATGGGGTCGCATAGAGTTGGACACGACTGAAACGACTTAGCAGCAGCATGCAAGATGTTAAGATTTTATTAAACTGTATTTAGAGAGTACATAAGTGTTCATTTTATTATTAATCCTACTTTTCTATATGCTCAAATAGTGTATATTAAAGAATTTCTTAAGTGAAAAATCTGTGACTGTCTTCCAAGACAGTTTTGTCGGTCACGTGCTTCAATCCTGAAGCCACCAGGTGCCACTTCATTAAAGAACTGCTTGTGTGGTTGCTGAAATTAAGAAAGCTTCCTCCTGAAATGCCAGCACCAGGAAACTGCTCTGGGGACATCACCTGGATTCCTTGCACATCTATAGCAAAATGACTCTTCTTTGGTAAAGGAATAGCACCTGTAGCCAAGTTTTTCTAGTGCCAACTTCAACTGTACCCCATGAGGTTTATGAACCCCGTCAAGCCCCATGGGTGGGCCATAAGTGATGGAGAGCTGAGCAAATGTTGGCTCTCACTGGAGGAGTGGCCCAGAGCTTCACTTCCAGTCATGACTGCTAAGGATGGAGTCTAGTCATTGGCTTCTAAGCAGATGCCCCCGGGAGCCTCGGTCACATCACTTTCCTGAAGTGATCCTTAGATGGACAGGTACAGTACCATAATCATCCAGGGATGCAGATAGCCGATTGCTCCTGTGTATGCAGCTGCTGGCTTGCACGGTAGTGTTGACAATAGATGCGGCTCTGCTTCTAATCTCTGTTGCCTGATGTAGAAAGAGTTTGTGTGTTGAGATGCCAACTGGCTTGCAATGACATTGTTATGTGTCCTGTTCTAGGGGACTACGGATAAAATGTCCAGCCAGAGGATTCTTCAGAAGAGAACTGACCAGCCTTGAGGTCTGAAGACATTTTAGGAAGCTTATGTGGTTTTTTAAAAAAACAAACTATTATGTGTATTGTAAGTTATTGAGTGATGAACTTCAAAAATGGTAATTTCTTATCTTACTTAATACAGGTTTTTAACAATAAATACTTTGATACGTATTGCACATCTATCAAATATCAGGGACAGTGGTAGGTTCCTCACACATATTATCCCATTTAATCCTCACAACAACCTCTAAGGAAGATACTATTATGTCCATTTCACAAATTAGTAAACTGAGGCATACTCAGATAAACAGCTTGCCCAAAGTTAGCAGAGTTTCACTTTCAGGGGTAAAAGCTGATGTCAGTCCACATTGGAATGGTCTTTCTTTCATACCTATATTCTGCCTGGGATTAGATCAGTTAGGTATGTACCCATTTCAAGCACAATTTTGGGGTGTGAAGGGGCCCTGAAAAATGAAAATGTTAGTCACTCAGTCATGTCTGAATCTTTGCAGCCCTATGGACAGTAGCCCACCGAGTGCTCTGTCTATGAAATCCCTCTGCATTGTCTTAACTTTAAGTGAAGATTCCCCCAAGTGGTCTCTTTGCAATTGCCTTTTACCTTGAGCTCCATTTAAGGGAAACCAGTTGCCATTCTTACTATGGAGTAGAGCAAAGCATATTTGTTATGTGGTGATTTAGCATTTCAGAGCTCTAGAACCCTAAAGAAATGTCAGGCTTCTTCTGACAGAGGTCATTGTTGGTGTGAGCAAAGGACAGAGATTTAGCCTTATACTCCCCATCTTCAGATGCACACGTAGAAAAATACACAAGCTAATGAAAAAAAAAAAATCAAGCAAAAAACTTAGAAATATTTAACTTCCTAAATATTTCTTTCCTTTGAAAGAGCATGCCTCAAGTGCTTCGTGCTCTCCAGGGCAAATAAAATGAAAACAAAGAACTCAATTAAAAATGATCATCTCCTTGAAGGAGGACTTTCTTATTCTTTTTTATTGATTTAAATATTATTTTTATTAAATTAAACCATTAATCATTAAATCATGAAGTTGCAGGGCATTTAATAGCTAGCAATTGTTGGAATAAGGAAAGATCTTATTTTCCAGCCTTTCCTGATTGCTTCCCCTCTTTCACCTAGCTGTCAGAGGGGCTTGAAAATTGTGCCTCGGGCTCTCCAGACTATGGGAAGACCTGTAGAAATGCACTGAGATTGTAGCATTGGTGTAAAGCAAAAGCGCTCAGATCCAAACTTGAACTTTCAAAGGAAAGGAACTTGCTGACATTCTTCTTTGAGCAAACGTGGGCAGCAAATCTAGGTATCAAGGCATTGCTGATGCAAAGGATAAATATTAGGCTGTCTAGATTTTACTCAGCTTTGCCAGCGGGTGTGTGTTTTAAGTGATTCACCACTTCTGTAGTAAATGGGAGCTTTATGAAGGTTAGTGAGTGTGATGCCAAATAGTTTCTTCAATCATTAAATATTTTTCAGCACCAACTGTTAGCAGTACTGGGGTTATGTTCTGGGGATGCAAATGTGTATAACACCCTATCTCATCTTCATGAAATTTAAGCGAGGATCAGTGATCTATGGAATGAAGCATAAGGAAGAGGAATCCCAAAGACCAGGGAGACAGTGGTCCAAGAATGACTTCCAGTGAACGTGACTCAGAATTATCATGGCTTAGCAAAATAAATGCAGAGTCTTAAGACTCAAGAGTCATTTGCTGTCATTTTCCTAATTCCAAGATTAGTGTTCCAGACTGAAGCTTCTTCCATCCTGGTTGAGTATCTAGGCCACACTTCGAATCTGGGAGCTCCAGGATTCTACACTTATGGTTGGGCATTGCCCAAAACAATTGAATGAACCTCTTTATTTGTACATCGTATAAATAGTTTAGAACATGGGCTGGATGTTTCTGCTTTGCTTAAAATGGCACTAGGTTTCAGCAAAGTGTTTCCCTCAGGTAGCTGAATGGGGAAAAAAAAAATATATATATATATATATATTTCTTTTTTTTCCACAAATGCCCATTTTGGATAATTAGCCTTTTGTGAATCACAGTGGTGTATTCTCTGCCAAATGTTCACAAATAAATTTATTAAGTTAATCTCTTCATTGTGTGCTGAGGTTTTTCAAGTAGTAAAATCCATTTGTGCAGGGAATTACATGACTTTGGTATACTGTAATAAGAAATCCACCGGGGAAGCCACCACTTAAAGGCTCCCAATGGTGACCTTTCATCTCCTGTGCTATGTAATAATGGTAGCCACATACCAAGCACCTAGGACATACTGGCACTCTGTGAGGTTGCAAGGTACCCTACATACATTATCTAAGTTATAGCTGCTTTAAAATCTCCCTGCAACCATGCCAAGAAGTTACCATTTCCCCCATTTTCTAGAAAACAAAAATCCTGAATCCCAAAACAGATTATCTCCTTAGGATCTCACAGCTGGTAATAGCTTAGCCCAGTTCTGTGACACCCCAAATCCATGCCTCTCTCACAAATACTGCATTACCTCTCCCCAAAGTAGATCTTCATGGGTTCGATTCTTGTGACCTGCATATGGGCAAGGGTTGGCCACTCTTATATGTGATGACCAGACCCCGTTAACTGCCAAAGGGAAAGTCACTCAGTTGTGTCCGACTCTTTGCGACCCCATGAACTATACAGTCCATGGAATTCTCCAGGCCAGAATTCCTGGAGTGGGTAGCCTTTCCCTTCTCCAGGGGATCTTCCCAACCCAGGAATCTAACCCAGGTCTCCCATATTGCAGGCGGATTCTTTACCAATTGAGCTATCAGGGAAGCCCCCGTTAGCCACCCCAAGCAGCCCTCAAAACTTAAGTACAAGCTGACTTATTCTCAAAATAAAAGTCCCTGAGACAAGTGTTTCTCAATCTGGCTATGAGTTAGAATCACTGGGTATCACAAACATACTGATGCATGGGCTTCACCTTAGCACAGCAGATTACTTCTGAGACTCTTGGCGGCTGGGCTTAGGAATCGGTTAATCTGAAGCTCTCCAGGTGATCTGATTGGCATCCAGGGTTGAGAACTGTGGGAGGAAGCAAACAGCTTCAGGTTGGATGAAGGGCAACACAACTAGATGGTTTATCTTTCCTCTGTGTATTTCACGTGTTTCTCAGAGGATCTAAAAATGCAGGTTCGGTTGTTTGGTTCAGGCAGTGTCAACTGGGCTTTTTCTGACTAGCTTCTCCGACAGCAGGCTTCCTATCTCCTGTGCTCCTGGCTTTGTGAGTTTCAGATATAGAAATAGTAGTTAGTATTCTCATTTTCTTGAGGAAAAGTCCTTGGAGAGCCAGAGTCTTTTCTGACATAGATGTAGGGTTTAATTATTCTAATTTTAATATAAACTACACTTTGAAGAGTTTAGGAATAGACCCTCACCTTAGACAACACTACATCTAATGTGCATGGTTTAAGAGTAATTTTCCGGTTGGGTTCATGTTCTAAGAGTGTATTTCTACAAAAAGAAAGGACATCCATGAGCCTGGCCTTCATATTACTGCTTTCATGTCTTGAGGAGACAAAGGAATTACTCTAACCAGGGGAGTATGCTGTTACTGAGTTTTCCTGACAAGTGCAAACCTTCCAGATAATTCCTGAAACGTAGGATCTTCCTCTGAGGAAAAGGATGGAAGCTGATGCTGGGTGAGCACCTACTCTGCGTCTGTGCTGTGTTGGCTGTCTCTCACGTGTTGGTTTCTTGTCATTCTCACCCTGGCCTCTGCAGTGAGGGTTACTGTCTCTGTATTTTTATAATGGAAAACTGAAATTATACATCCCAGTCATATGGGGGCAGAGACAGAACGGAATCTGAGCCTCCTTCCAAGGATGGGGGAGGGTGACCACAAATGCGAGAAGGGATGTAAGGACACTGAAAGGTGCAGAAGACAGGCCATGCTACCGGGCTCCTTAAACAGCAAAGCCCCAGCTTCACAAAAAGTGAACGTTCATTTTCAAAACTGTCTGCTGGGAAGCCTAAGTATTGAACGAGGACCAAATCTCCTGCTCTGGTGAAACAAATGAACATCTTCCACCTTCCCTTTAAGGAAAAGACCAGCTATGGAAACCAATTCAGCCACACCACTAGTTTTAAAAGATGTGTTTCTGCCTCTGGAATTGGGATGAACCCATCTTGATTCTGCGCTCCATGGAGCTGATGTTAGCAGTGAGAGGAGGCTTTTGGCTAATTGTATGTGTTCCCACGAGCTCATCTTCAGAATGCAGTTAATTCATACCAGGCAAGCCAGTGTGGTTGCCTCGATCAGAATCTGGCATGAGTCAGGTTTGGAATGTAGATGCTCTGACAAGATGTCCTGAAAGGAAGCTAGAAAGAGTCCAGAGGGAAGACAAATCTGGAGCCAGGACTGATATCAGGCTGATTCTCTGGGAAGGACAGGAGGAGTGAGCAGCCCCTTTCCACCAGCCTGAGATCACGGATGGCAGTGCCCGGCCCAGAGTCCTTTAGGAGCTCCGTTCGCTCTGGGTTTAGTCTCCCCTTACCCACCAGCAGTTCCCTCAGATTCAGTCACTGTCACTATGATAATAATAATAATGATAAAAGTTGCCCTTCACTGAAGGCCTTCTTTTGTGCCAGACACTGTGATAATCCTTCACATGCCACATCTTGCTGAGTCCTTCCAAGGAGCCCTGTTCGGTGTATAATGTTGTTATTCATAGGGAAAAAGGGAGGCTTCCAGAGGGGAAGTGTTTGCCCCAAATCAAATAGCTGGGGGAGATAAAGGAGGCTTTAAAACCAGGTCTCTCTACATCAAATCTCCCACTGTTACTCTCATCCCTTAGTCAGACCCCAGGAACATACTCTTTGGTCTTACTCTTTGCTTTTCCAAGTTTTCAATGTGTTTAGAAAAGATTGCTGACTCTGAATGTTGGCTCTTCTACATGTGGACTTCCTCACAGTTCTCAAGTGATAACATCAAAGTTGTTTTTCCCAACAAAAAGAACCTTTTTGTTTTTTCATTTCTCAGAGCTTTTTCTTCATGATAGACCCAACAGGAAGAAAAACCTATGCCAGTAGGAGAGGAAAAAAAAAAAAAAAGCACAATTTTGAAGACCACAAGTAGCTTTAAATGCTGCAAAAAGGATTCCTTCCCAAACAGGCAGTTTGTTGTGATCAGACTATAGCAAGAGCCCTAGCCAGCTGTTTACAGTTTACAGAACACTTGCAATGTCCAAAATATTGTTGGTGTTGTTTGCTTTGTGAAGATGCGGGAGGGGAAGATTGGTGAGACTAAAACAGTTTGCAAACTCCTGTACCATGGAATTTTCTGAAGAGCTAACTCCTGAGGCCTCAGCCTAACACCCAGCCCCAGTAGATTCTGCTTTTGTGGGTCTGGGGTACCCAGGACTTTTTCAAATTAATTTTTATCAGAGTATAGTTTCTTTACAATGTTGCACTAGTCTACTGTACAGCAAAATGAATCAGCCATACCCATACATGTATCCCCTCCCTTTTGGATTTCCTTCCCATTCAGGTCACCACAGTGTGTTAAGTAGAGTGCCCGGTGCTATACAGTATGTTCTCATTCAGTTCAGTTCAGTCGCTCAGTCATGTCTGACTCTTTACGACCCCGTGGACTGCAGCACACCAGGCTTCCTTGTCTATCACCAACTCCTGGAACTTGCTCAAACTCATATCCATCAGGTTGGTGATGCCATCCAACCATCTCATCCTCTGTTGGCCCCTTTTCCTCCCGCCTTCAATCTTTCCCAGCATAGGGGTCTTTTCCAATGAGTTAGTTCTTCGCATCACGTGGCCAAAGTACTGGAGTTTCAGCTTCAGCATCAGTCCTTTCAAGGAACACTCAAGACTGATTTCCTTTAGGATTAACTGATTTGATTTCCTTGCAGTCTAAGGGACTCTCAAGAGTCTTCTCCAGCACCGCAGTTCAAAAACATCAGTTCTTTGGCACTCAGCTTTCTTTATAGTCCAACTCTCACATCCATACATGACTACTGGAAAAACCATAGCTTTGACTAGATGGACCTTGGTCTCCCTGTTGGCTCAGCAGTAAAGAATCTGCCAGTCTATGCAGGAGACATGGATTCAATCCTTGGGTCAGGTAGCCTCCTTGGAGGAAGAAATGGCAACCCACTCCAGTATTCTTATCATGGAAAGAGGGCCCTGGTGGCCTATAGTCCATGGGGGTTGCAAAAGAGTCAGACACAACTGAGTGACTAAACAACAACAAATCAATTGTATATATGTATCAATCCCAATCTCCCAATTCCTCCCTTCCCTTCTTTCCCTTTGATACACATACATTTATCTCTACATCTGTATCTCTGTTTCTGTTTTGCAAATAAGGTTATCTATACCATTTTTCTAGATTCCACATATATGTGTTAATATGTGATGTTTGTTTTTCTCTTTCTGACTTACTCTACTCTGCATGCCACTCTCTAGGTCCATCCACGTCTCCACAAATGACCCAGTTTCATTTCTTTTTATGGCTAAGTAATATTCCATTGTATATATGTACCACATATTCTTTATCCATTCCTCTGTTGAGGTACATTTAGGTTGCTTCCATATATACTCAAGATTTTTAAAAGCTCCCCAGGTGGTTGTCGTATGCAGTTGAGGGGTGAGAACCACCAAGTTAAAATTTTCATTCAAGACTGTGGGGCTCCCCTAACTTGAAAGCTTGTCTCCCATGCTCAGACTTCTGGAATAGCTGTTAGCCTCCCAACCCTGCATAGCTGAGGGAAGAGACAAAAGCAACTATTATTTAAGAGATTTTTAGCCATGATCTTTATGCAATTCCTTCCTGAGCCGTTACCACACAAATTGTATTAATGGGGTGTGATTTGCTTTTGCTTTGGGGGAAATATGATTATGGTTACTAATAAGGGTGCTCAGGAATCCTATGTATCACAGATACATACTCGGATATGTTTTAATTTATTACGGTAGTCACTAAAACTCACCCTGAATTTAGGTCTCAGGTTATTTTAAATATTGGAGGTCTGAGTTCAGACCACTTGGCTGTGAACCCAGAATCAAGACTTCTAACATGCGTGTGTAAACTTTTTCTTAAGCTCTTTACACCTCAGTTTCCTCACTCAAAAAGGAGGTGATAATAGTGCCTCCCTCTGGACTGTAGTGAAGATTAAAGGCTGGTTCATATTAAATTCTTTGCATCATGCCTAGTATATGATGTATGTCAGATATATAATTTTATCATCAGAGATCCTGAAATAAAAATCACAGACTCAGTTCTTACATCATTCCATCCTCCATAGAATGAATTTTAACATGTCAATCCCTGGCAATTCAAAACTCATGGATGATTTTTGTGCATTTTTATAAGGACTTTGCATCAAATTTCAGATAGATACCAATAGACATGGATTTCAGAAAAGGAATGTGTGGCAATGGGATTTTGTTCTCCATGTAAAATAGCATTTAAGAGGCAATAAAAGATTATTTTGTACTTTGTTAGTTTTAGTGTATGTGGTGTGTATAAATGAAATTACAAAATGTGTCCAGGTATTTTTAAGATCATGTAATGGCATTATCTTTGAAAGAGAAGAAAACACATGCTCAACACTTCTGTTTTCTTTTTTTTAAAAGATACCAATATTAGAATTTTTCAGAAGCTAAAAATGAACCAAGTTGCTGTCTTTGGAGGCAGTGCTCTGCAGCAAAGTTTCAGAAATTCTCAAAGTTGCTGCTGCTACCAATGCAGTGGTTCCAAAAGATGACACTGCAGTTGTACGGGACCAAAAACACAGACTTGAGCTCTAATACAGATTTTGATTTAACCACAGAAATTAGGCTGCACCTAGATTAGATGAGTACTAGCCACCATTCTTTCTGCCTGCTCTCTGTGCAGACAACAGGGCATACTGAATTAATAGAATACATGAAATGATAGCAACAGGAATGATGAATTAACAACCCAGTCTTTGTGAAAGAGTGGCATGCTCCTGATAAAGGGGGCTCCTTAGCCTAATGAAATCGAGAAAACCACATGCCATTGGGTGTTCTTAGGGATTCACAACCCATGTCACCTTCAGTTAGGTCTCGGAGAAGTCCTGCCATGAACATACTAGTTTAACCCAGTTCCTTTGACTGAGGAACCCCTTGCTCCCCCAGCAACGCTGACCACATTTACAACTTGATTGAAGGGTACTTGGAGAATCAGTACAGACAAGCAATTCAAAAAACTTCGTTCATATTTCAACATCTGAATCCAACCAACAGCTATATTAATTCAATATATGAATAAATCTCTATCTATTCTCTGAAGAATTCTCTGCGTTAGTTTCCTAAGGGGGGCAGTGGGGGGAGGTAGCTACTGAGCAAAATGGTCTTAGAGACAGACAGAATAAAAGGTTGATGCTGGGAGGGGAAAGGGTGAAAGTCATAGACACTTTGGGAGGAATGAAAAAGAATGAATGAGAATGAAAACACCTTTGCGTTTATGAAAAAATAAGATTTAAACAAATGAGGACTAAAACTCCTAAAAGAGCATCACTTCTATGAAAAACAAACATTGTGTGTAATTGTCAAATAAAGGATGATGTATCAGTTTTTGTCTGGAACCTTTCTTTTCCCAAGCACACTTGAAAGTATTCAGTAATATAGAGAATGACTTTCCCAAGTTCACTGCAGATATTTGCCTTTGTCAAATCTGCATTAGCTAATGAGGTAATTTTCTCCAAGAAAATTGCTCTAGGAGACAACAGCAGACTTTGTGTCCCCAAGAGGGAAAAGGTCCAAATTGCTGATAATCAAGCACATGAAGGGAAGGGGGTTCTGTTCCCAATTTGGTTCTCTGCCTGAGTGGGGAGAGTTTTGGGGTGGGTGAGTGGAGGAAGATTGTAACACTACTGCTTGGGTTCAACTGTGGGAGGCATCCAGTCATTGAAAGGGAAAGGACCGACCCCCACTTCCAGAAATAGCTCAGGAATAGCCAAAAGATGACGAGTCCTTAAGTGGCCACAGCATCACCCCAGAAGAAAGGCCCTCATTAGAATCAAAATGGTGTGCTCATCCCAGGCGCTGCTGTTTTGCCCTGTCATCAAATCACATTCCCCTGTAGAGGGGGAAGGCAATCAGTGTGTACAAACAGCACTTATGAATTCTTCTTTTTTCCCACATTTTGAGTGGGGGTGACAGCAGGCATGAGTATTTCCACAGTCTCTGTGGGGAGCCGATCTCTATCAGCGGGTTTGACTATTTGCAGCAGCTCCAGTGGCAAGGAGAGTTTCTGTTCTGACAATCAGAATTCTAGCAAACGGTAAATGTTTCTTCATGCTGAGAAGTGGGAAATCCAATAATACTTTGGCTGGGTTCATGCTGAGTAGTGAAAATAGAATGAATATGGAGAGGGGTTGTGACTTAAAGAGCAGTAAATCAGCTAGCCCAGACGTGTGGGACAATCAGCTTTTAATTCAAGGCCCTCACCTGTTTCTTTTCCATTCTCCAGGGTAACAGGACTCTTTTTATATTTGTTCATAGAGGGTTTTATGCTGCGATCTCTTGTTTACCCCAAGAAACAGAATGAAACTTTCAGAGATCTTTTTAAAATAATCTATTCTGTATATACATTATTATGGCACTACAAGCCCATTTGCTGAAGATCTTAAGTATGTGTTAGTCTAAATTCTAAAGGCAAAGTTGGTGTGGGTAGTATGCAGCTTGTAGTAATATCATCACTTATTATGACTGAACACTTCCTTCTGGAAACAAGTCACAGGTTCCAGAGGGGGTCACTGGAATGAAAGCCCAATGAGGGCAGAGGTTTCTGCCTCTTTTGTTCAAGACACACAGAAAGTGCTCTAAGAAGTTGATGAATGAATACTAATCTCTAGGCTATGAAAAGTATACTCAGCGATGAGTACTCTGAAAGGTCTAGGTCTAAAGCTCAGAGTAAACTCAGTTTTCCCGACTTTCTGTTGTGTATGATTTTATTCAATAGCTCTGATACTTGATTCTATTGAAGAGATTTTTAATAGTATGTTTCCGTTTAAAAGTAGTATGTTTCTTTTAAAAAAAGTTTAGTAATGTGAACACTGAAACTTGATCATCATAGAAAAAATAGAAAATGTATACAACCAAAAAGAAATAAAATTTCCATGTTTGTACTACTCAGAGATAATCACTGTTATGGTTTATATGTACATTCTCCCAGATTTTCCTATGCACACATTTATATGTTTTTGTGAGATTAGATGTGTCTATGCTTTTTTTCATTCAACAGTACTACATCCTAATAGATATGTAGTGTATATATATCATTGTTATTTTAATTTGCAATTCCTGAATGGCAAAAATTGTTGAGCATCTTTGTCTGTGCTTTTTGGCTGTGTGTATATCTTCTTTGGCAAGGAGTCTGTTCAGATTTTTGCTTATATTTATTTACTGTTAAAAATACGTGTTATCTTTGGCTGTGCCAGTTTTTGTCACTGTGTGGGCTTTTCTCTAGCTGTGGAAGGCAGGGGCTGCTCTCTTGTGGTGCGTGAGCTTCGCGTTGCGGTCGCTTCTTTTGCTGTGGAGCATGGACTCCAGGGCACTTGGACTTCAGTAGTTGCGGCTCCCAGGTTCTAGAGCGCGGGCTCAATAGTTGTGGAGTACGGGCTTTGTTGTTCTGCGACATGAGGCATCTTCCTGGATCAGTGATCGAGCCCAAGTCTCCTGCATAAGCAGGCATATTCTTTACCACTGAGCCACCAGGGAGGCCCTTATTTTTAAACTGGGTTTTTTGTTTCCTTTTGTTGAGTTTAAGAAGTAAAGTAAAAAAAAAATAATAATAATAATTAAAAAATTAAAAAATAAAAATAAATTAAAAAAAGAAGTTCTTTCTATATTTTGGTTACTAGACCTTTATATAGGGACTTTGTGAATATTTTCTCAGTGGTGATGTGCTTCTTATTAGCACTCCAGGATTGCATGCTGCTTTGCAACCATAGACGCTTACATACAGTGGTAAGTGCTGATTAACAACACGGCCGTGCTCACCTGTGTTTACTGTACTCTTTCCCAAAGTGACACCACTGCTCTCTCTTCCTTAAATTCATCCATTCATTGTCACAGAATCTTTGTATTCTAGCGTCATCACTGTCTATCTCTAGGAAATTGTCTTTATTTATTTTAATTGAATGGCCAAGGTAAGAATGTGCTTATTCGTGTATTTGCAATAAGGTTTCTAGTGAGAGTTCAACCCTGTTTGTTTCCTGCTTTTAAAGAAAACAAACGCGTTTAGGGGCCAGGAAGTTGCCCACAGGATTCAGGCACACTGTTTCATTGGTGAGGCTAACCGCTGTCTGTCTTCCTTTGCATGGCTCCAGTCATCAAGCCTCCTCTGCGTCACTTTAAACGCCCCGCTTATGCCTCTAGCTCCTATGCACATTCGGTCCCGAAGAAACCTGATGAGCATCCTGCAAGGTACAAGATGCTGGATCAGAGGATCAAAATGAAGAAGATTCAGAACATCTCACATAACTGGAACAGAAAATAGGTCAAGGGGAAGAGGGAGTGAAGGAGAGGCCTGCTCAGCTGCCTCTGCCCACTCACCAGCCATAGCCAATTATGCCTTCAGGAACTTTGGAGGCCTTTGAGGCTGGCACTATCATTGTTGACTCCACCAAGGCATGGTGAAGACTGTATGTGAATTTCCGCTTTTCTATTCTGTTATAGATCCATCAGTCACAGGATTTGGGCAGCCTCTAGCAGCAAACCAGTAAGAGTTGTCTCCTGTGGCTTTTATCGGTATAGATCTTTCAAAGTCTAAATTGCACCAAAGTTAAAAGGATACAACCTGTTCAGAAAAAATGAAATTCCTTCCACTGACACTTTTTTTCATCCCTGGAAATTAACTTGCCTCAATGAAAACATCGGTTTAATAATAATTATTGTTTTTAAGAAATGCACTGTTTAAAACATCATTTCTGATTTTCAATACAAATATTTAAAATTCATCAAAAAGCAGAATTTTCAAAGTAAATGCGTTCCAACCAAAAGTTGTACTTCTGAATGAAGCAATCTTAAAGGGAAAGGAGGACTGATGAGTTGTATTCATAGGTACTTCTGAACTTAGGCTTCACAAAGCAGGTCCAAGTGAAAAATAAAGACCCTTGTCTTCATTCTTTCCTTTTTTGCTGCACGGGTTGTAGGGTCTTAGTTCCCTGACTGGGGATTGAACCCAGATCCTTGGTAGTGGAAGTGTGGAGTCCTAACCACTGGCCTGCCAGGGAATTCCCAAGGATTTATTTTGTTTCTCATTGTAAGCCTTATGCACGATTGCCTCACTGTCGGGACTAGAGAGTTGGGAGGAGATGCATTTTGGCTGTGCTTTCCTCCAGTCCTTCGTCTTCACTCACAGTAGACAATGCCAGGAGTCAGTGGGATGCCGTGCCTCAGAGTCTCCTGCCGTAACATTCACCCAGGAGATGGCCATTTAGTCTCGTGGTCCTCCTTCAGGAGAATATAAAATGCTGAACCTAATTTGAATTCCTTATTTCCTGGTTTTTCTCCATAAGGTTAGAGGTATCTTTAAGTAAAATTTCTGGTCATCTTCCCAATAGACCACATATCTAAGTCTCTTTGGGAGCCCAATTGATCTCATAGCTGTGGGCAGCATAGAAGTCTGTAACTTACCTTTCTTCATGGTGGCATTTTTTAGCCCTTCCGTAAGTTTCCCTAGAGTTTTTACTTTGGGACTAAATTCACAGAAATGGTAAGGAGGGTTTCAAGGTCAGAAATAGCTTTTGATCCCTTTGGAAATAGTCTGGTGCAGTGGAAAACTTCAGGTTTGTTGTCGGGCAGGTCTGACCTCCAAGCCTGTCCTGAATATGGCTAGTTGCAGGCCCTGTCTATATGGCATAACCTTGAAAAGCCTCTGTTTGCTTACTTAGAAAGTGGGCTTCACAACTCCCACTCCTTCCTTTTGGGATGAAGATTAGGGATTTCTGGGTTCAGATCGCTATTGCTGAGCCTGGAGAGTCATAATTGCACAGCGGAGGTTGCTATGAGCATCTCACAGCCAGGAAAACTCTCTGGGATGCCTCTCAAAGGGAGGTCTGTGCCCTGAGCCACAGCCTTTGGGATCTGATTGTAAAGGGCTTGTCATCTTCTCCTCTCTTTCTCCACGTTTATTTCCAATAAACCACAGCTTTGCAGGTTGAGTTAGCACCAGAGTTTAGTGCCCATCATGCTATTGAGCAATGTATTTACAGTGTGCTTTGTGATAGTATTTTGGGGAAATTTAATGAGTATACAGAAAGGAAAATCACTGTAACTCCCTTAAGGAAGCAATTGTAATTCTTAGCTCCTTGCTTGGTGCCTGAGCAAAAGGACACTTCCTGAGGCTGGTAGAGTCTCATCCACCTGAATTAGGTTAACTCAATAGATAATTCCTACCTGTATTGTTGTTTAGTTGCTAAGTCATGTCTGACTCTTTTGTGACCCCATGGACTGTAGCCTATCAGGCTCCTCTGTCTGTGGGATTCTCTAGGCAAGAATACTGGAGTGGGTTGCCATTTCCTTCTCCAGGGGATCTTCCCAACCCAGGGATGGAACCAGCATCTTCTGCATTGGCAGGCAGATTCTTTACCGCTGAGCCACCTGGGAAGCCCACTTGTTTGTATACAGATACATTAGTGCTTGCTGCCCAGAGCCATTCAGACACACAGTGAAACTGACCATGAGGTGGTGGCCTCCAGTGGATCAGCCCACACATGATGGTCCTCACCTGTCTGTCAGTACCTTCAGTGGCAGTACTGAAACTGTGTGCTTCTTGGCATTGGAAGTCATGATCCTGGGGAAGAAAGTTGGCTCCTTCTGTATTCTTTAATCCCAAGCTGTCACTTTTGGGCCTTTGTTTATCTTTTATTTGAGCAAATGTACAGATATTGAAATTCTGCATTGCTTATGAAATGCCTACCATATTTTTTGCATGATGGATTGTATAGATATGCCAGATTATATTCTTTTAGCAAATAAAAAGATACTTTTAAAGAACTTTCTTGTGAGTCATCTTTTTCTTCTGCAGATTTTGGGATTCATTTGAAAAGAGCTAGATTTCCCTTATGCATGGCACTATTCAGTCCTGAATATCTTGTCAAAATGAATAGTCTAACTTACCCTTTCATCTTTCTTCCTGATGGTATAGGTGATAGTTTGAAAGAAAAAAAAAGAACCCTCCTTCTCCCTACACTAGAAAGCCAATAAATCACTGAGAATATGAGTAATAATAGCAGCTAGTCCATAGGTAACCATCTGTGTTATCTAGCAACTCAATTTATATCATCAGACTAAACTCTATGGCTTGTCATTAAGAACTGAGACTTTGGGGTTAAAAAAAATTTGTAATTAAATCTCAGTCCTGTCTTTTGTTTGCTCTGTAATCTTTACCATGTTTATATTCTTGCTGAACTTAAGTTTCCTTAGCTATAAAGCAAGAATGATAGTATCTGCCTCAGCATAACATAAGGCTGAGGGTATAGTAAGGACTCAATAAATATGAGCTATTACTTCTAGGAGAAAGAGTGGAATGCAGTAAAAGAAGTAAAGTTTTTGAGTTTAAGATTAATGTCCCTTTCAGTTCTATGACCAAATAGGTTGCTAACATTCTTCCATTTCAGTGAAGTTAATCATTTAACTATGTGTTACCCACCAAGGTATTCCCATAGGCATCAGCTTCTGCCTCACAGTGCTCTTGATTCTTTGGTACATGTTTCCACATTCAGTTGGAAACCCAACATCCCCGCCCTTGGTACTGCCCTCCTGTGTGTTCCTGCACCTTGGAGTTCAAGGGCCTCTGTCTTTTCTCTGTTACGGTCACCTCTACTCCCATACCCCACCTCCTCTGAAGCCCTGACCAATCTCCCTGCATTTTACTTCCTGCTCTCACTGCTCTTCATTCTGTTCCTACTCACCCCACTTCACTTCCCTCATTCACTGTCTTTATTCTTCCCAAGTTCTACCCACAAAAGTCCGCTGTATAGAGCAGACTTTACTGGGAGGTTGAAGATGATGACACAGAAGAAGCAACTAATTGAAAATGTAACACCAACACCAAAGCTGGTCTCCCTTTGTGGAGGGTTCCTCACTGGCCATGTGCTCCTTAGGGACTCACCTCTGTCTTCCCAGGTTTTCCTTCTACCGAGACCTTGTGTGCTGTCACTTCAGTCATGTCCAACTCTCTGTGACCCCAGGGACTGTAGCCCACCAGGCTCCTCTGTCCATGGAATTCTCCAAGCAAGAACACTGGAGTGGGTTGCCTTTTCCTACTCCAGGGGATCTTCCAGTGGACCCAGGGATCAAACCCGTGTCTCTCATGCATTGGCAGATGGGTTCTTTACCACTAGCACCAGCTGGGAAGCCGCCAAGACTGTAATCCCCTCTTGAACTTCAAACTCCTGTGAATATACAGAGCTATCCCTCTTATTTCCTACACCACACAAGTCCTAGACATTTTTAAAGCTTATGAACCCACTCTGCCAAACAAAGGACATGTGCTCCTGAAAACACAAATTGACTGACCAAAGCTTTGAAATGACATTCTTTTCTCTTTAATAAAACCCAATCCTATCCTCCAATTAAAAATAAATTTAAGAAAAAAAGGAAATGCTATGTAAAAAACAAAACAAAATCCTAGGAAAGAATTAGGATTGGTTCATTTCAGACTCAAGTCCTTTCCTTTAGACCAATTACTGTGGGTAAAGATGTGAGATCTCACACACACCCCCATTTAAATTTTGAAATATGTTCAGATTAAATACAAATAATGTTAACAACAACAACAATCCAATTCTTAGGCAGGACCAGTCTGTGTAAGAAAAGAACAATAAATATGTGTCTCAATTTTCTAAGCCCTGCCCCCCTTCCCCCCGAGCCCCAGGAGTTCTGTTTTTGTTTTTTTTTCCGCCCAATCTGGCTATAATACCAACCTCATATGGCTAGGGGAGTGACTGCAGTGACTAACAGGTGCTCAGAGAATACTAATTTTCTTCTCTTTCTACCTTCCAGTACCTCTTCCTAGCACAGGCTGGTTACACCTTGCCCCTGCACATCCACGGAGCTTTTGAAATAGGGCCAGCATCTAACATTCTCATTGTTACAATTATTAATCCCCTAATCTCCCAATCCCCCAAGGCCCCATAGGACAGAGGAAAAGCGTGGAGATGGTTGATGACCACCACTTCATAAATCTAGGATTTCTCTCCAAATTCATTCCTAAAACATACGGAAGTTCACTTATTCGTTGGCAAGATTTGAATTTGTTTTCCCACTGGCAGCCAACTTCAGTTGGTCAATTATATTCTCTGTATCCACTTCCAGTTTAAAAAAGAATCCTATTGGGCCAACATCTTGATTTATTGAGAATCTGTTAAATCAGGTTAAAAGTGAAAATGCCTTTGGAATAGGAGTTGGGGATGAATGACTTGGCTCCAGGCTTGGTCTCAGGCATATCCCTGGGGTGCCCTCAGCAAAGCCAGGTGAGGCAAGAGAAGAACCTGCAGTATCATAGATACTGCAAAGTATGCCTTTGCTGATGGTAAGATCTGTTTTTAAGACTAATTTAGGAGATTTGTGAGCAATCATTATACTTTTGTTTTATTCAAAAAACATGAAACTCTGCTTTTTGGAAATAAGTGACAATAACTGTGGCCTACTATATTCATTTGTGTAATTTCAGGATTCAACTTGGACTCTCTGTGGATGTTCCATGGAGTGTTTTGTTTTGAGCACCTGGGTGAGGGGGTCAGCAGACCTGTGCTTATTATAGAAGCACCTTGCCTGGCAAGCAGCCATCATGGAAGCAAGCCATCTATGATTGTTGCTCTTTTAGCTGCATCTCTTATGGTTCACCTGGTAGAAGAGGATTCTAAACTTTAAGACACAAGGGCAAAAAGATACTAAGTCACTGCTCTGGTTCCATGACTCTTGTGCTCGTGTTCAGTCATGTCCAACTCCGTGACGCCGTGGACTATAGCCCACCAGGCTCTGTTCATGATATTCTCCAGGCAAGAACACTGGAATGGGCTGCTATTTCCTTCTCCAGGACCATAGCTCTCACTCATCAATTAATACTTTTTCAGAATCCACTTGGTCCCAAGCACTGTAATAACCACCATATGTTTAACTCTTCTAAGAAACCTGTGTGGGAAGACCGATTGTCCTTATTGCTGATCAATACATTGAGACGTAGGTTACATTTTTGCACAAAGTTTGCAGAGTTCCTTGCCTGCTCTTCAACCAGACTCAGCCTAAACAGGTCAAATAAATGCCAAACGTGTTTGAATTCAAGGATTCTAAGCCATAAGGGCTTGCAGATAACATCGGGTGATTCTGTTTAATGAATAAATGTGTGGGGAATATATTAAAGGTGTCTTTTCCAGACAAGCAAGTTCCTCAGGAAGTGACAGCTATTGCCTTCAGAACTATTTTGTTCCTCCCGTCTTCCCCCGGAGCAGCTTCCTGACTGAACAAGGCCCATTCTCATTTGTATTTGCATCACTCTGTTTTCGTGGAATTCCTTCTACATCTAGTCTCCCTGTGGAAATCTTAGTTATTCTTCATGACCCAGAAGAAAATTTCACCTCTGGGACATATGCTCTGATCTCTTTGACTAAAGCTATCTTTACCCTGGTTAACCCTCAGAATGCTCTATTTTTACTTCTTAGCGAAACTTTAGTGATTCTGCTTCAAGTTACATAGATTTTAATTCTTCCTTCCTGTATTATCATCTCTGGGAGAGCAGGAACCATCTCATTTTTTTTTTTCATATTTGTGTACTCTAAAGCAACCAACATAATGTTTAATATAAAACAGATATTCAAAAACGTAATGACTGGAGATGGTATCAAACCAGAGCAGGATGGAGATAGAAAATGTATAAATAGGTAACACGTACATTGCGAGGCCTTGTCTCTTCACTTATGGCAGACATCACTAAGCAATTAGTGTAGCTTTTCTAATCAAGTCCAGACATGGTCTCAAAATCCTTCCCAGCTCAAAGCTCCATGTAACTGGTTCTAGTCCATTGGAACCAGTTCTAGTCAACTGTTAAAATCAATGCATCATCCCCAGATGAAGATCAAGTTTTTCCTTCACCCTAAGGCTCTGCTGATTCGACATCTCTTTATGTGTCAAAATCTCAGCTGATTAAGAAAAATGAATATATATATTTTAAGATTAATGTGTCATTAGGGGGCTTCCAAGGCCAAATTTGCCTGTTAGTCCAGGTGTTTCTTGATTTCCTACTTTTGCATTCTAGTCCCCTATAATGAAAAGGACATCTTTTTGGGGTGTTAGTTCTAGAAGGTCTTGCAGGTCTTCTTTGAACCGTTCAACTTCAGCTTATTCAGTGTTACTGGTCGGGACACAGACTTGAATTACCATGATATTGAATGGTTTGCCTTGGAAATGAACAGAGATTATTCTGTTGTTTTTGAGATTGCAGTCAAGAACTGCATTTCGGACTCTTTTGTTGATTATGATGGCTACTCCATTTCTTCTAAGGGATTCTTCCCCACAGTAGTAGATATAATGGTCATCGGAGTTAAATTCAACCATTCCAGTCCACTTTAGTTCACTGATTCCTAAAATGTCAATGTTCACTCTTGCCATTTCCAGTTTGACTACTTCCAATTTGCCTTGATTCATGGACCTAACATTCCAGGTTCCTATGCAATATTGCTCTTTACATATCGGATTTTCCTTCTGTCACCAGTCAAATCCACAACCGGGTGTTGTTTTTGCTTTGGCTCCGTCTCTTCATTCTTTCTGGAGTTATTTCTCCACTGATCTCCAGTAGCATATTGGGCACCTACCGACCTGGGAAATTCATCTTTCAGTGTCCTATCTTTCTGCCTTTCCATACTGTTCATGGGGTTCTCAAGGCAAGAATACTGGAGTGGTTTGCCATTCCCTTCTCCAGTGGACCACATTTTGTCAGAACTCTCCACCATGACCCATCTGTCTTGGGTGGCGCTACAGGGCATGGCTCATAATTCCATTGAGTTACACAAGGCTGTGGTCCTTGTGATTACACTGGTTAGTTTTCCATGATTGTGGTTTTCAGTCTGTCTGCCCTCTGATGGAGAAGGATAAGAGGCTTATGGAAGCTTCCTGATGGGAGAGACTGACTGAGGGGGAAACTGGGTCTTGCTCTAATCATCAGGGCAATGAAATTTTCAGTTCAGTTCAGTTCAGTCACTTAGTCGTGTCACCCCATGACACGCAGCACGCCAGGCCTCCCTGTCCATCACCAACTCCTGCAGTTCACTCAAACTCATGTCAATCAAGTCAGTGATGCCATCCAGCCATCTCATCCTCTGTCATCCCCTTCTCCTCCTGCCCCCAATCCCTCCCAGCATCAGAGTCTTTTCCAGTGAGTCAACTCTTCGCATGAGGTGGCCAAAGTACTGGAGTTTCAGCTTTAGCATCAGTCCTTCCAATGAACACCCAGGACTGGTCTCCTTTAGAATGGACGGGTTGGATCTCCTTGCAGTTCAAGGGACTCTCAAGAGTCTTCTCCCCACAGTTCAAAAGCATCAATTCTTCAGCACTCAGCTTTCTTCACAGTCCAACTCTCACATCCATACATGACCACAGGAAAAACCATAGCCTTGACTAGACAGACCTTTGTTGGCAAAATAGTGTCTCTGCTTTTTAATATGCTATCTAGGTTGGTCATAATTTTCCTTCCAAGGAGTAAGCGTCTTTTATTTCATGGCTGCAATCACAGTGATTGCAGTGATTTTGGAGCCCCCCAAAATAAAGTCTGACACTGTTTGCACTGTTTCCCCATCTATTTCCCATAAAGTGATGGGACCAGATGCCATGATCTTAGATTTCTAAATGTTGAGCTTTAAGCAAACTTTTTCACTCTTCTCTTTCACTTTCATCAAGAGGCTTTTTAGTTCCTCTTCACTTTCTGCCATAAGGGTGGTGTCATCTGCATATCTGAGGTTATTGATATTTCTCCCAGCAATCTTGGGCTTCTTCCAGCCCAGCATTTCTCATGATGTACGCTGTGTATAAGTTAAATAAGCAGGGTGACAATATACAGCCTTGATGTACTCCTTTTCCTATTTGGAACCAGTCTGTTGTTCCATGTCCAGTTCTAACTGTTGCTTCCTGACCTGCATATAGGTTTCTCAAGAGGCAGGTCAGGTGGTCTGGTATTCCCATCTCTTTCAGAATTTTCCACAGTTTATTGTGATCCACATAGTCAAAGGCTTTGGCATAGTCAATAAAGCAGAAATAAATGTTTTTCTGGAACTCTCTTGCTTTTTCCATGATCCAGCGGATGTTGGCAATTTGATCTCTGGTTCCTCTGCCTTTTCTAAAACCAGCTTGAACATCTGGAAGTTCACAGTTCACGTATTGCTGAAGCCTGGCTTGGAGAATTTTGAGCATTACTTTACTAGCGTGTGAGATGAGTACAATTGTGAGGTAGTTTGAGCATTCTTTGGCATTGCCCTTCTTTGGGATTGGAATGAAAACTGACCTTTTCCAGTCCTGTGGCCACTGCTGAGTTTTCCAAATTTGCTGGCATATTGAGTGCAACACTTTCACAGCATCATCTTTCAGAATTTGAAATAGCTCAACTGGAATTCCATCATCTCCACTAGCTTTGTTCGTAGTGATGCTTTCTAAGGCCCACTTGACTTCACATTCCAGGATGTCTGGCTCTAGGTGAGTGATTACACCATTGTGATTATCTTGGTCGTGAAGATCTTTTTTATACAGTTCTTCTGTGTATTCTTGCCACCTCTTCTTAATATCTTCTGCTTCTGTTAGGTCCATACCATTTCTGTCCTTTATCGAGCCCATCTTTGCATGAAATATTCCCTTGGTATCTCTAATTTTCTTGAAGAGATTTCTAGTCGTTCCCATTCTGTTGTTTTCCTCTATTTCTTTGCATTGATCCCTGAGAAAGGCTTTCTTATCTCTCCTTTCTATTCTTTGGATCTTTGCATTCAGATGTTTGTATCTTTCCTTTTCTCCTTTGCTTTTCACTTCTCTTCTTTTCACAGCTATTTGTAAGGCCTCCCCAGACAGTCATTTTCCTTTTTTGCATTTCTTTTCCATGGGGGTTGTCTTGACCCCTGTCTCCTGTACAACGTCACGAAGCTCTGTCCATAATTCATCAGGCACTCTATCGGATCTAGTCCCTTAAATCTATTTCTCACTTCCACTGTATAATCATAAGGGATTTGATTTAGGTCATACCTGAATGGTCTAGTGGTTTTCCCTACTTTCTTCAATTTCAGTCTGAATTTGGCAACAAGGAGTTCATGATCTGAGCCACAGTCAGCTCCCAGTCTTGTTTTTGCTGACTGTATAGAGCTTCTCCATCTTTGGCTGCAAAGAATAGAATCAATCTGATTTTGGTGTTGACCATCTGGTGATGTCCATGTGTAGAGTCTTCTCTTCTGTTGTTGGAAGAGGGTGTTTGCTATGACCAGTGCGTTCTCTTGGCAAAACTCTATTAGCCTTTGCCCTGCTTCATTCCATATTCCAAGCCCAATTTTGCCTGTTACCCCAGGTGTTTCTTGACTTCCTACTTTTGCATTCCAGTCCCCTGTAATGAAAAGGACATCTTTTTTGGGTGTTAGTTCTAAAAGGTCTTGTAGGTCTTCATAGAACCATTCAACTTCAGCTTCTTCAGCGTTACTGGTTGGAGCATAGACTTGGATTACTGTGCTATGGAATGGTTTGCCTTGGAAAAGAACAGAGACCATTCTGTCATTTTTGAGATTGCAGCCAAGTACTGCATTTCAGACTCTTTTGTTGACATGATGGCTACTCCGTTTCTTCTAAGGGATTCCTGCCCACAGTAGTAGATATAATGGTCATCTGAGTTAAATTCACCCATTTCAGTCCATTTTAGTTTGCTGATTTCTAGAATGTCGATATTCACTCTTGCCATCTCCAGTTTGACTACTTTCAATTTGCCTTGATTCACGGACCCAACATTCCAGGTTCCTATGCAATATTGCTCTTTACAGCATCGGATTTTCCTTCTATCACCAGTCAAATCCACAACTGGGTATTGTTTTTGTTTTGGCTCCATCCCTTCATTCTTTCTGGAGTTATTTCTCCACTGATCTCCAGTAGCATATTGGGCACCTACCGACCTGGGGAATTCCTCTTTCAGTGTCCTATCATTTTACCTTTCCATACTGTTCATGGGGTTCTCAAGGCAAGAATACTCAGTGGTTTGCCATTCCCTTCTCCAGTGGACCACATTCTGTCAGACCTGTCCACCATGACCTGTCCATCTTGGGTGGCCCCACAGGGCATGGCTTAGTTTCACTGAGTTAGACAAGGCTGTGGTCCGTGTGATTAGATTGACTAGTTTTCGTGATTATGGTTTCAGTGTGTCTGCCCTCTGATGCCCTCTCGCAACACCTACTGTCTTACTTGGGTTTCTCTTACCTTGGACGTGGGGTAGCTCTTCACGACTGCTCCAGCAAAGCACAGCCACTGCTCCTTTCCTGGACGAGGGGTATCTCTTCATGGCCGCCCCTCCTGACCTTGAACGTGGAGTAGCTCCTCTCAGCCCTCCTACGCCCACACAGCCACCACTCCTTGGATGTGGGGTAGCTCCTCCCAGCTGCTGCCCTTGACCTCGGAAGTGGTGTAGCTCCTCTAGGTCACGCTTCTGCGCAGTTCACCGCAGCCGGCTGGCTTCTGCATGGTCCAGTAAATCTTTAATCCAATTTTCTGTTGAAGGGTGGGTCTGTGTTCTTTTCCTGCTATTTACCTGGGGCCAAACTTTAGAGGGAGGCCTGGGGTGCTGCAGTACATGGGGTCACAAAGAGTCAGACATGACGGAGCTACTGAACTGAACTTTTAGAAAAAGCAGAGAGAGGAACCAGAGATCAAATTACCAACATCCACTGGATCATCTAAAAAGCAAGAGAGTTCCAGAAAAACATCTACTTCTGCTTTATTGACTATGCTAAAGCCGTTCGTTGACTGTGGATCACAATAAACTGTGGAAAATTCTGAAAGAGTTGGGAATACCAGACTACCTGACCTGCCTCTTGAGAAATCTGTATGTAAGTCAGGAAGCAACAGTTAGAACTGGACATGGAACAACAGACTGGTTCGAAATTGGGAAAGGAGTACGTCAAGGCTGTATATTGTCACCCTGCTTATTTAACTTCTATGGAGAGTACATTATGAGAAATGCTGGGCTGGATGAAGCACAAGTTGGCATCAAGATTGCTGGGAGAAATATCAGTAACCTCAGATATGGAGATGACACCACCCTTATGGCAGAAAGTGAAGAAGAACTAAAGAGCCTTTTGATGAAATTGAAAGAGGATAGTGAAAAAGTTGACTTAAAGCTCAACATTCAGAAAACTAAGATCATGGCATCTGGTCCCATCACTTCATGGCACATAAATGGGGAAACAGTGGAAACAGTGACAGACTTTATTTTGGGAGGCTCCAAAATCACTGCAGATGGTGACTGCAGCCATTAAATTAAAAGACGCTTACTCCTTGAACAAAAAGTTATGACCAACCTAGACAGCATATTAAAAAACAGAGACATTACTTTGCCAACAAAGTTCCATGTAGTCAAGGCTATGGTTTTTCCAATAGTCATGTATGGATGTGAGAGTTGGACTATAAAGAAAGCTGAGTGCCGAAGAACTGATGCTTTTGAACTGTGGTGTTGGAGAAGACTCTTGAGAGTCCCTTGGACTGCAAGAAAATCCAACCAGTCCATCCTAAAGGAAATCAGTCCTGAGTGTTCTTTGGAAGGACTGATGCTGAAGCTGAAACTCCAGTATTTTGGCCACCTGATGCGAAGAAGTGATTCATTGGAAAAGACTCTGATGCTGGGAGGGATTGGGGGTGGGAGGATAAAGGGCTGACAGAGGATGAGATGGCATCACCGATGTGATAGACATGAGTTTGAGTAGGCTCCGGGAATCGGTGATGGACAGGGAGGCCTGGCATGCTGCAGTCCATGGGGTTGCAAAGAGTTGGATATGACTGAGCGACTAAAGTGAACTGAACTAAGAGGGCTTCCCTGGTGGCTCAGTGGTAAAGAATATGCCCACAATGCAGGAGATCTGGGTTCGAACCCTGGGTTGGGAAGATCTCCTGCAGAAGGGACTAGCAACCCATTCCAGTATTCTTGCCTGGAAAATCCCATGGACGGAGGAGCCTGACGGGCTACAGGACAGGACTTAGTGACTAAACAACAAGACTTTTCCTTTAAAAAAAAATCTACTTTACTATTCATATGGTCTCTATTTTATCTTTGGCTTTAAAATTCCTAGAGAAGAAAAGAATATAGCTCTAGCCTTTACAACCTCGCCCTTAAAAGTAGGTAGTGAGAAATTGAATTTTGTCTACCATTGTGCTCAGATGCTCAGTCATGTCTACCTCTTTGAGACCTCAAATATTTCCTACCATATTAGTAAACAAAGGATATCACAGTCATCAAGGATTGCAGCCACCATGGATGGTGAGCTAGTGATCTCTGAGGGAACTCAGGAAGGAAAGAATACCTGCCATTTAGCAGCCATCACACTGCAGCCACTCCCTACAGTGAGTCCTGAGGAACTCCGGACATGAAAACATAGGAAATCATTCCCAGATAGCTGAGGTGCATATTGTGGTGTGTTGCTTCCAACCCTTTGTGACCCTATGGACTGTTGCCCACCAGGCTCCTCTGTCCATGGGTATTTTCCAGGTAAGAATACTGGAGTGGGTTGCCATGCTCTCCTCCAGAGGTGTATATCAAAGGAATGATTTCAGTGAGCCCAGACTCTTGCATCTTTCCATACATAGAAAAGCACTAAATTCCTTGAGTATGTGTTTTTCCTTTAATTAACAATAGTATTTTGATGTTCAGATTACCTGCCCTTTTTTTTTTTTTTTGCAAAACTTCTGTATATTCTGGCTCCCTTATTTCACCTCTTTGGAGCAGATCTCTCAGGGTTTTTTGAGATGCTGCTGAGGGCTTGAAGTCCTAAAAATTCCTGCCAAATAATATATAGCTATGAACTTTTAGGTTGTGAATAATTTTTAAGTGGACAGTTGCCTAAGTCATCCTGCCCCCCAAACAAGGAGGTCCCATTTGATCCAGATTGGGAAAACAAATATGAGGGTGTGATCTCATCATTTCCTCAATTCAATTCAGTTCAGTTCAGTCACTCAGTTGTGTCCAACTCTTTGCAATCCCATGGACAGCAGCTCACCAGGCTTCCCTGTCCTTCTCCAACTCCCGGAGCTTGCTCAAACTCATATTCATCAAGCTGGTGATGCCATCATTTCCTAAAATAGGCTAAAAATGCCTTGGGTGAGGTTGCATCAGACAACACAGCTGTGTTTTTAGTAAACAATCTCCTATCTGAAAAGAACTTGAATATTAAGAAGTCAAATGATTTGTGTGCCACCCAGAGGGCACCATGAGTGGCTCATTTCCAGAAATAAGGTTGAAACCATGATGAATTTGTAGCACAAGGATTTAGGCACACTTTATTCAATTTGATGGAATCAATTTGTGGATCCAATCTAACTAGACCCACTCACTTCCTGTGCTGCACTGACCCCTGGTGTCTCTTAGAGGCATAAGCTATTTGCCAAGTTCTCTTTTAAATCCTGGCTTCCCTGGTGGCTCAGTGGGGAAGAATCCACCTGCCAAGAAGATGCAAGTTTAATCTCTGGCTCCAGAAGATCCCCTGGAGAAGGGATGGCAACCCACTCTAGTATTCTTGTCTGAGAAATTCCATGGACAAAGGAGCCTGGAGGGCTACCATCCATGGGGTCCCCAAGCAATAACAATTTTTAAATTCTAAGATTCATCCAGCTAAAAATTATCACCATTAAAGACCCAGGAGAATTCAGTAAGCAGAATGGGGAGTTAGTGTTTAACAGGGACAGAGTTCAGTTTAGGAAGTTTAAAAATTCGAGAGATTTGAGAGTTGCCCAACAGTGTGAGTGTACTTAGTGCCACTGAACTGTCCAGTGCTTAAAATAGCATATTTTGTAGAAGAAATGGAATATTTCCTGCCACATCAGTGAATAAGGATGGCACAGTCAACAGCAATTGCAGTCCTCTGGTGAGCCTTACGGGGACTCAGGAGGGAGAAGAATACCTGTTATCTAGCAGCCATCAGACTACACTCACCTCCTATGCTGGACCCTGAGAAAAGGAAGCTCAGGATGTGAAAACACAGGATACTGGCCAGAGAGCTGATCTGTATATCACAGGAATGATTTCAGTGAGCCCAGACCCTTGCACCTTCCCATACATAGAGAAGTGCTAACTTCCTTCACTTGGGAAGGAAGCTGGGATATCTTCACTTGGGATATCTGGTTTTCTTTAATTAACAATGATTTTTTGATGTTCAGGCTACCTGCCCTTCTTGCAGAACTTCTATATAACCTGGCCCCTCCCCTTACCTCGTCAGAGCAGTTCTCTCAGGGTTACTTGAGATGTTGTCTTCCAGGCTTGAAGTCCTAAAAATTTCCACCAAATAAAACACAATTCTCAACTTTCAGGTTGTGAATATTTTTAAGTTGATGTGTATTATGTGACTTTTACCACAATAAAAGAAAACTTGAAATAAAAGGGAAGGTGTTTGTGGAGAAAACCACTCTCTTTCTCCTAATAGCGCTGCTTCATTCTGAATGGATTGTCCCTGGTGGCTCAGATGGTTAAGAATCCACCTGCAATGCAGGAGACTCCAGTTCAATTCCTGGCTTGGGAAGATCCACTGGAGAAAGGATAGGTTACTCACTTCAGTATTCTTTGGCTTCCCTGGTGGCTCAGTCGGTAAAGAATCCCCCTGCAATATGGGAGACCTGGGTTCGATACCTGGGTTAGGAAGATCCCTGGGAGAAGGGAAAGGCTACCCACTCCTATATTCTGGCCCGGAGAATTCCAGTTTTCCATTTTTCTGGCCTAGAGGATTCCATGGGATGGCTAAGAGTCGGAAACAACTGAGCAACTTCCACTTTCATTTCTGAATAGGTTTACCCTGCCAGATCATAGGACTGAGGTTCTTGAGGAGTCCTACTGTTTAAAAAATAATAATAATCCACAAACAAACTGAAAAAAAATCTATGGAGAAACTGAAATAGAATTGGGGGACATATTGGGAGACAAACTGCAGAAATCCTGGTAAACGTGAAAAAGACAGAACTCTAAATAAAACACAATACGCAAAAGATATTTTCCTGGCTCCAATTCTCATAGGTGCCAACCTTTTGGTCACTTTGCTTCAGTTCAGTTCAGTCGCTCAGTCGTGTCCGACTCTTTGCGACCCCATGAATCGCAGCACGCCAGGCCTCCCTGTCCATCACCAACTCCCGGAGTTCACCCAGACTCATGTCCATCGAGTCAGTGATGCCATCCAGCCATCTCATCCTCTGTCGTCCCTTTCTCCTCCTGCCCCCAATCCCTCCCAGCATCAGAGTCTTTTCCAATGAGTCACTTTGCTTAGGTAATCCTAAATCAAAAAGTAAGGTCAGTTGGAAGGAACTTGTAGTAAGCACTTTACTTTCACATGTGCTTTAAGACACATGTATACATGTGGTGGATTCATTTTGATATATGGAAAAACCAATACAATATTGTAAAGTTAAAAAATAAAATAAAATAAATAAAAATATGAAAAAAAAATAAAACTATTGACGTTGCACACATGCCAGTCTGCTTGTATCTTAGCTCTCTTCTTTTAATTCCTTCAGTTAACTTCAGAGTCTGAGATGTAAGGAGAAGAAGAGACCAGTGGCTGTGTTTCAGATCATCACTCATGAAACCGGCCAGGCCAGGACGCGAGATCTGGTCTCGGGAGAAGTTCCTGCCGTTGAGACAGAGTGACCCATGTTTATTGTCTACATTAGTTGTGATCCCGTGTGATCTTTCTCTCTCCTTCCCAAGTTTATGTAGACACTAGTATGAAGGCAGTTCCTATTTTTTCCCCTAGAGTTGATCTTTTTTTCTAATTGCTTGCCTGTCTCTAGTATTTTGTCATGTCCTCAGTACCTGTTTCTCCCTATCTAAGCAAATTGTATGTTTGTAAGTAAAAATGTTAATACATTAAAAGATTGTTAACCTTAAAGCATAAAAAAGACAATTCCTATGACATTTAAAATATGGAAATAATCTATTTACAGTACTGTTTGATTACATCAATTACCATTTAATTACAGTACCATTAATTTCTATTTATTATCCCTAGTATGCCCATATGCTCACGTAACGTCCATTTCTAAGCCCTTTCCTTTTCACTTCTTTTAGAGAAGCTGTAAAATTTAACATTCAATTACCTAGCTTTTTTACATGCAGGGCAGCCAGGTAACACAGCAAAAGACAGAATGCTTTGGTTGGCTGACTGCCGCTTTGTGGTCTGCCTGTGACATGCTTCCTTTAGCAGGGTATGTGGAAATGAAACCCATGTGAACATGCAGATCCAGTCTCAGACAGCTCACTTTTAGGAGAGACAATCAAGTTAAAAGTCTGGAAATCGAGTCACTTAAAGTGCTCTATGTCCACATGCCCTTGGAAAGTCCTTGTGATACTCGGCTGGCGCATCACATTTGAGGACTGCTCTTTGAGACTCCAGGGCTGGCGCCTGCTTGGTTCCTTTTGGATGACGATGCTTTAATCCTAGGGTTTTACCTGTTTTGGTAGGGGATGCTGATATTGACTGTTTACCAATTGGTTTCCTTTCCTGCTGGCCACATGCTTAGACTTCCTTTCTCAGAGCCCTCTGTAATTAGGTGACTGATTTCTGACCAAAGCAATGTGGGGAAGGTGATGTATGTGGCCTGCAGCTCTGGCGCTCAAATCTCCTCTTCAATTCTCAACAATTTTTGTCATCCCCTAAATACAATGGGTGCAGAGGAGGGAACTGAAGCTCTATGGGTTGGTGGAACCATGAGGTGGAAGCTGTATAAAAAAGCATCCCCTCTCCCCACCAAGCCTTCTCCAGGCTACCAACCCACTTTCACAGTGGCAACATGCGAGTCAATCCTTAAGTGTAACAACCCACTGAGATTTGGGGCTATTTACTTTAGAAGTTAGCACACCCTGATGAGCAACTTTTCTTTCCAGTTTCTGCAAACTGTGTGATCCAAACTATACAACCTTTACTTATATTTTACAGACTCTGAAAATTAAAGTTGCTCAGTTGTGTCCGACTCTTTGCTAGCCCATGGACTATTCAGTACATGGAATTCTCCAGGCCAGAACACTGGAGTGAATAGTCATTTCCTTCTCCAGGGGATCTTCCCAACCCAGGGATCAAACCCAGTTCTCCCTCACTGCAGGTGGATTCTTTGCCATCTGAACCACCAGGGATGCCCTTACAGACTCTGGTTGGTGATAAAATGACTTATATGTGTTATCACTGTCCTTGTACTTCAGGTTTTGTATTCATATTTTGGGGTAGAGGAGAAGGACAAGCCAGTTGGTCTTTAGATGGCTGAATCTGCTTATTTTAAAAATATTTCAAGAATTATTTTTGTGGTAGTAATATTTTATTTTATTCCCCATCATGGACTGGATAATGTTTTATTTACAAAGAAAGACTTTACCAAAAGAAAGCCTATGATACACACACCTATATTTACATATAGATATAGATATTTATATTCCTCCTGAATCTTTGTGGATGCTAGTGTAGATAATAAAAATACCTTTAATATAGTTGAAATTATAATGAATTTTTCCTGTTAATTTTTTCAATGTTTTCCAAACATCTAACTTACTCATATGAAGGTGAGACTGTCTTCAGTTCAGTTCAGTTCAGTCGCTCAGTCATGTCCAACTCTTAGCAACCCCCTGAATCGCAGCACGCCAGGCCTCCCTGTCCATCACCAACTCCTGGAGTTCACTCAGACTCACGTCCATCGAGTCGGTGATGCCATCCAGCCATCTCATCCTCTGTCATCCCCTTCTCCTCCTGCCCCCAATCCCTCCCAGCATCAGAGTCTTTTCCAATGAGTCAACTCTTTGCATGAGGTGGCCAAAGTACTGGAGTTTCAGCTTCAGCATCATTCCCTCCAAAGAAATCCCAGGGCTGATCTCCTTTAGAATGGACTGGTTGGATCTCCTTGCAGTCCAAGGGACTCTCAAGAGTCTTCTCCAACACCAGAGTTCAAAAGCATCAATTCTTCAGCACTCAGCCTTCTTCACAGTTCAACTCTCATATCCATACATGACCACAGGAAAAATCATACCCTTGACTAGATGGACCTTTGTTGGCAAAGTAATGTCTCTGCTTTTGAATATGCTGTCTAGGTTGGTCATAACTTTCCTTCCAAGGAGTAAGCGTCTTTTAATTTCATGGCTGCAGTCACCATCTGCAGTGATTTTAATCACGATGGTATGGTCACTGACCTAGAGCCAGACATCCTGGAATGTGAAGTCAAGTGGGCCTTAGAAAGCATCACTACGAACAAAGCTAGTGGAGGTGATGGAATTCCAGTTGAGCTATTCCAAATCCTGAAAGATGATGCTGTGAAAGTGCTGCACTCAATGTGCCAGCAAATTTGGAAAACTCAGCAGTGGCCACAGGACTGGAAAAGGTCAGTTTTCATTCCAATCCCAAAGAAAGGCAATGCCAAAGAATGCTCAAACTACCGCACAATTGTACTCATCTCACATGCTAGTAAAGTAATGCTCAAAATTCTCCAAGCCAGGCTTCAGCAGTACGTGAACTGTGAACTTCCAGATGTTCAAGCTGGTTTTAGAAAAGGCAGAGGAACCAGAGATCAAAGTGCCAACATCCACTGGATCATGGAAAAAGCAAGAGAGTTCCAGAAAAACATCTATTTCTGCTTTATTGACTATGCCAAAGCCTTTGACTGTGTGGATCACAATAAACTGTGGAAAATTCTGAAAGAGATGGGAATACCAGACCACCTGCCTCTTGAGAAATCTGTATGCAGGTCAGGAAGCAACAGTTAGAACTGGACATGGAACAATAGGCTGGTTCCAAATAGGAAAAGGAGTACGTCAAGGCTGTATATATCACCCTGGTTTTTTTAACTTATATGCAGAGTACATCATGAGAAATGCTGGGCTGGAAGAAGCACAAGCTGGAATCAAGATTGCCAGGAGAAATATCAATAACCTCAGATATGGAGGTGACACCACCCTTATGGCAGAAAGTGAAGAGGAACTAAAAAGCCTCTTGATGAAAGTGAAAGTGGAGAGTGAAAAAGTTGGCTTAAAGTTCAACATTTAGAAAACAAAGATCATGGCATCCGGTCCCATCACTTCATGGGAAATAGATGGGGAAACAGTGGAAGCAGTGTCAGACTTTATTTTGAGGACTGTCTTATTAGTGTAAAAAAATACTTTAATATATTACAACATCTTATAATACAACAGACCAGTGGTCAAGATCATCACATGTGGAGGAAAAAACACACACATATGAATGCATGAATGCGTGTGTGCTAAAAAAGTCACTTCAGTTGTGTCTGACTCTTTATGTCTCTATGGACCATAGCCCACCAGGCTCCTCTGTCCATGGGATTCTCCAGGCAAGAATACTGGAGTGGATTTCCATGCCCTCCTCCAGGAGATCTTCCCAACCCAGGGATCAAAACCCACATCTCCTGTATGAGGGCGGATTCTTTACCCCCTGAGCCATCAGGTAAGCCCACACATATACATATATTTCCCTAACACTAAGATGTCCTAAACACACTCAAGACAAAGTGTTAAAATCTTATTGGATGATTAGTCTTCACCTAATCACTGTGAATGAAATAGTCCTTTCAAAAAGAGAGTTTTCTGCACAATGATTTATTGCCTGGTCAAGCCTCATTGCAGAGAAAGCAATGGTAACCCACTCCAGTACTCTTGCCTGGGAAATTCCATGGACAGAGGAGCCTGGTGGGCTGCAGTCCATGGGGTTGCTGAGAGTCGGACATGACTGAGCGACTTTACTTTCATGCATTGGAGAAGGAAATGGCAACCCACTCCAGTGTTCTTCCCTGGAGAATCCCAGGGATGAGGGAGCCTGGTGGGCTGCTGTCTGTGGGGTCGCACAGAGTCAGACATGACTGAAGCGACTTAGCAGCAGCAGCAGCAGCAGCAAGCCTCATTGAGAATTTGTCTGCCTGTTTAATATCATGATTCTCTCTATTGATCCAACATCTAAACTCTAAACTCCAGATCATCATAGAATGGGAGCTGACATTTCAGAGGATTTGGGCAAAGGATCCCATTCATCTTCAAACTTAAAACAGGCAACTTTCATAGCATTGATCACTAAATAATAGAGACGATTCATACCTCATAAACCAGTACACTGTTACTAATGTCTGATCTCTCCAAGTTTCTTAAGACAAAATTCCATTCATATGATCATACTACTACTACTACTAAGTCACTTCAGTGGTGTCTGACTCTGTGCGACCCCGTAGATGGCAGCCCACCAGGCTCCCCCATCCATGGGATTCTCCAGGCAAGAATACTGGAGTGGGTTGCCATTTCCTTCTCCAATGCATGAAAGTGAAAAGTGAAAGTGAAGTCGCTCAGTTGTGTCCAACCCTCCACGACCCCATGGACTGTAGCCCAGCAGGCTCCTCTGCCCATGGGATTTTCCAGGCTAGAGTACTGGAGTGGCGTGCCATATGATCATAACCTAAAGTAAATAATAATTGAGAGCACCACAGAATAGTTGCCTTTAACACTTACATAGAGATACCTCATTTAAATTAGGAGGTGAGACGTTCTTAATACTAATACAGAGAAACATTAACTTAGAAAAATCTCTAACATTTGTTCCCTTTTCAAAAATTCCATAATTTCAGCTAACTCTTTTGTTTTACTTATAGGTAAGCTTAGCACTGTCAATCCAGGTGGAGAACCCACAGCATGTAACAAAGAAGAAAATTTTTTATTTTTAGATCAAATCAGAAATTGAGTTCTATTTTCTAAGATGGATACCACTTGTAGTTCATCACAAACTTGTCAAGCGCCTAAAAACAGTCTCCTGGATTAGGGAATAAAAGGGCAGACTGACAGGTGAATTCAAAGTCACAGCTGCTAGAACTACAGAGTGATATTTTTCTTTACAAAGTCAATGCAGTCACTTCCCCTGCTTAGAACCTCTAGTGAGGGCCCACTGCTTTCAGAACACAGAGTGAGTGCTGAGGCTAGCTCGGGTGCCCTCTGTGGTCTCTGCCTTCTTGCTTCCCATACACGCTCCCTAAACTCCTGCAGCTGAAAACACCAAGAGTCCGGGGGTTCACAGGCTTTGCACGCCCTGGTCCCTGTGCTTGGTCTGGGTTGGCTGGGGAGCCAAGGCTGGGGGTGAGGTGGGACAGGGATCAGTAGCTAGGGGCAGCCTCTGGTCAGGCTGAGCTGGCTGAACTCTCACCTGAGTGAAGACTTGCAGTCACTGTAAGTCAAGGTCACAATCTGAGAGCACCAGCAATGCTGTTCTTTGAGAAGAACATGAGACAGGGTGGTCAGAGGGCTCAAGAACCACCCTGTGCTGTGGGTGTGCTCAGCAGGACTCCTGCACGTGCCCTGGGCTCCCTAGCACACCACCAGTATCAGAATGTCTTCACCGCTGCTCAATTTGTCAGCTTTATAACCTTGAACAAGTGATTTAGTTCTTCAAGAAACCATTTCCTCTGAAAAACTGCTGTGTGTGTGTGTGCGTGTATGTGTGTGTGAGTGTGTGTATATTACTGTTGACTGCTAGTCAATGGAATCAGTGGACAGGAAATCTTTGAAAAAGAATCCTAAGAGATGTCAATAGATTATTGTACAGTATGAGCAGAAAGTTGCCACTGAGTTTGGAGGCCAAGGATTTGAGGATGGCAGGCTGGCAGATGGGGCATCCATAGAGGTTAGCAGTGAGGTGAAATATGCATTTATGTTTTGGGGGCTCGGGAGTGAGACCAGGGTTTGGGGAGACACCTGGTGTTTTCCAAAGGGGACAAACACATTTTGAACTCTTCCTGTAAGAAAGTCTCTATGGGACAGGCTTTCACATGTTAGTTCATTATATCCTCACCTTGTCATGAGTAGGAATGACCATCCCTGTTCTACACAGGAGAAAACAAAGGCTCAGAGGATCCAGTGCCCTGCATGAGGCCACAGGATTGACGACAGCTGAACCCCGGCCTGTCTGAGCCCAAAGCCCTGGCTTCACCCTCTCCCCAGGGACCGGTGGATTTGATGTCTTCCTGGCCCTGTAAGGGCCTCTTCTGAAGTGCTTGGTGCCGTGGGAATTACTCCCCTTAGAGTGTGTGTGTCAGTCGCTCAGTCATGTCTGATTCTTTGTGACCCATGGGCTGTAGACCGCAAGGCTCCTCTGGCCATGGAATTCTCCAGGCAAGAATACTGGAGTGGGTAGCCATTCCCTTCTCCAGGGGATTTTCCTGACCCAGAGATTGAACCTGGGTCTCTGGCATTGCAGGCAGATTCTTTACTGTCTGAGCCACCAGGGAAGCCTCCTTAGAGTGGCCTTTCAGAAACGCCTCCTCTCCCGGCCCTGTTTCTTTTCAGGCAAAATCTATTTGAAATGGGATTACGTTTATCCTTGCTTTTCCTTACTCCTTCTCAGCTTACACAATTCCTCCTCCTGACCCGCTTGGCTGAGTTGCTGGAAGAAATTGTGAACTGATAACTCCCTAGGACCCACCTCATCACCTGCGGCATCTAGTGTGGCCTTGGCTTTCGTGGTGGTGGCAGGGAGGCCATGGGGTAGAGATGGGGATGCAGAGAGAAATCCCAGCCCACTGAGAAAGCAAACAAATTTCTGTGGAGCATCTACTATGTTTTTCAGGCTTTTAATTGTCTTATTTAACCAACATTACAGTTGTTTGATTCAGGCAAGGCTTAAGTCAACTGTTCATTGCTCTTCTTATTAATAATGACCAAAATCAGTATTTCAGAATAGTTGTGTCAGAAGAAAGAGATACAGGTTTAGACTTTAGACTTCCTGTGGTACATTCTCATATCTTTGGAGAAGGGGTGACATTTTATTTGTGAGAAAATGAATTTAGGCTACTATTTAGGGGAGATCAGTTTGAGCTACTGGAAAGCTTAATTCTAACTTCTAGGTTTCAACAGGAATGGTTTTTATTGTACATGAAGACAAAGAGATCAAACTAGGTTAATGGTGGTGGGGTTCATTTAATTTTTCCCTGCAGCGATGTCTACAGTTAGAGGGGTTGTTATAATGAACAAATAGTTAGTGATGAGAATGTCAGCTGCATTAAATGACCACCTCTAAAACGCGTGGAGGCTGACCTGCTTTGGTCTTGGCCTCCTGTGTCCTTTCACACCATTCTCATCATTTGCATTGTTATCCTGGTTCTTTTTCTCTTGTACACATTTTTTGTGCAATCAAAATCTTAATTCTATTGCATTTTTATCTCCCAGAAGAAAACTTGACAAAGCAGAAAATAAATCTCAGTCTTGTCTAAAGGATCACAAAAATCCGAATACGGTATTGCAAAATCAACGTTTGCTGAGTATCAAAGGCCCAGAAACTGCAATGTGAGAGTTCTTCCAGCAGGTGGCGGTGCTGTGTAGGAAGAAAAGCTACCCTCTGGCTAGAGGTGGTGGGAGGCTGTTGCTGCTGCTGCTGCTATGTCGCTTCAGTCGTGTCCGACTCTGTGCGACCCCATAGACGGCAGCCCACGAGGCTCCCCCGTCCCTGGGATTCTCCAGGCAAGAACACTGGAGTGGGTTGCCATTTCCTTCTCCAATGCATGAAAGTGAAAAGTGAAAGTGAAGTCGCTCTGTCATGTCCGACTGAAAGTGAAGTCGCTCTGTTGTGTCCGACTCCTAGTGACCCCATAGACGGCAGCCCACGAGGCTCCTCCGTCCGTGGGATTTTCCAGGCAAGCGTACTGGAGTGGGTTGCCATTGCCTTCTCCGGCTGGCTGGAGACAATTTGTTTAAGTTGACAAATTAACCTTTCCAGGCACCACCCTAGGTGTACAGTGGAGCCAGCCAGTAGGAGTCAGGCAGGCTGTCCCAGCTTGGGGAACTCCCAGTCTTAGGGGTCATCCTCAGCTATCAGACTGGGTCATTCATTTGTGCTGCTCTCGGAAAAGAACTTAAAGAGTTTAAAAAACAAACCCCACATCTTTTGTGCTGTTGATAGGAATGTAACGTGGTAGCCAACAGCAAGGTTGTTCCTCAAAATATTAAAAATAGAATTGCCGTACTGTCCAGCAATTCCACTTCTGGATATATACCTAAAAGAATTAAAAGTAGGGTCTTGAAGACGTGTTTGTACACCATGCTCATAGTACCACTAATCAAATAGCTAAAATGTGGAAACAACCCAAGTGCCTATAGATGGGTGAATGGATAAACAAAATGTAGTATATGAGTATCAGTTCAGTTCAGTTCACTCGTTCAGTCATGTCTGACTCTTTGCGACCCCATGAATCGCAAAACGCCAGGCCTCCCTGTCCATCACCAATTCCCGGAGTCTACCCAAACTCATGTCCATCGAGTCGGTGATGCCATTCAACCATCTCATCCTCTGTTGTCCCCTTCTCCTCCTGCCCCCAATCCCTCCCAGCATCAGGGTCTTTTCCAATGAGTCAACTCTTCACATGAGGTGGCCAAGGTATTGGAGTTTCAGCTTCAGCATCAGTCCTTCCAATGAACACCCAGGACTGATCTCCTTTAGGATGGACTGGTTGGATCTCCTTGCAGTTCAAGGGACTCTCAAGAGTCTTCTCCAACACCACAGTTCAAAAGCATCAATTCTTCGGCACTCAGCTTTCTTCACAGTCCAACTCTCACATCCATACATGACCACTGGAAAAACCATAGCCTTGACTAGACAGACCTTTGTTGGCAAAGTAATGTCTCTGCTTTTTAATATGCTATCTAGCTTGGTCATAACTTTCCTTCCAAGGAGTAAGGATTTTAATTTCATGGCTGCAGTCACCATCTGCAGTGATTTTGGAGCCCCCCAAAATAAAGTTTATGTGTATAATTCAGCCTGAAATAAAGGATGAGCATTCTGATATATGATGCAGCATGGATGAAGCTTGAAGGCACTATGCTGAGTGAAATAAGCCACTCACAAAAATACAACTGCTGTGTGATTCCACTTTTATGAAATACTTGGAGTCCTGGAATTCACTGAGACAGAAAATAGAAGGCAGTAGTTGCCAGAGAGTAGGGGAACGCTGGACTGGAAGCAACACAAGCTGGAATCAAGATTGCCAGGAGAAATATCAATAACCTCAGATATGCAGATGATACCACCCTTATGGCAGAAAGTGAAGAGGAACTAAAAAGCCTCTTGATGAAAGTGAAAGTGGAGAGTGAAAAAGTTGGCTTAAAGCTCAACATTCAGAAAACGAAGATCATGGCATCTGGCCCCATCACTTCATGGGAAATAGATGGGGAAAGAGTGGAAACAGTGTCAGACTTTATTTTTTTGGAGGGCTCAAAAATCACTGTAGATGGTGACTGCAGCCATGAAATTAAAAGACGCTTACTCCTTGGAAGGAAAGTTATGACTAACCTAGACAGCATATTCAAAAGCAGAGACATTACTTTGCCAACAAAGGTTTGTCTAGTCAAGGCTATGGTTTTTCCTGTGGTCATGTATGGATGTGAGAGTTGGACTGTGAAGAAGGCTGAGCACTGAAGAATTGATACTTTTGAACTGTGATGTTGGAGAAGACTCTTGAGAGTCCCTTGGACTGCAAGGAGATCCAACCAGTCCATTCTGAAGGAGATCAGCCCTGGGATTTCTTTGGAGGGAATGATGCTAAAGCTGAAACTCCAGTACTTTGGCCACCTCATGCGAAGAGTTGACTCATTGGAAAAGACTCTGATGCTGGGAGGGATTGGGGGCAGGAGGAGAAGGGGACAACAGAGGATGAGATGGCTGGATGGCATCACTGACTCGATGGACGTGAGTCTGAGTGAACTCCGGGAGTTGGTGATGGACAGGGAGGCCTGGTGTGCTGCGATTCATGGGGTCGCAAAGAGTCCGACACGACTGAGTGAATTAACTGAACTGAGGGGAAGGGGAAGTTAGCTTTTAGTTACAAAGTTTCAATTTTACAAGATGAAAAGAGATCCAGGGATAGATGTTTGCACAATATGAATATATTTAATACTATGAACTGTACAGTTAAACGTGGTTTAGACGGTAATTGCTCTGTTATGTGTAATTTACCACATACACAAAAACCCCACCACAAGTTCTCTGCCCATGGGCCTGTCTGCAGTGTATACCCTCTGTAGGACACAGTGAAATCCCTAAGGCAAAACTACCCGTATTTTCAGGTAGCCTTCTGGGCTGGAGACCTGGAAAGAGAGTGTGTGTTTTTCACTTACTTGGCTATTATGGCAGGTGTGGTCATCAATCCAATGACCTACTATGAAATTCCACTTCTCCCTTCCACAGTTGTGACCTTTCAAAGGTGCAGAAAAAGAAGACAATCGTCTGCCCTAGAGCCACAGACCCTGGAAGAAGAAAGAAAGGACAGTTTATTGTTCTCCTCCGGGCCAGGCATTCTCTATTGTAAGCATTGTCTCATTTAACCTTTATTTTTTCACCTCAGAGAGTCAGGATCAGCCATCACTCTCACTTGGCAAGTAAGGAAATCATGGCTCAAAGTTCACAATGTTACCCAAGATCCATGACTAGAAAGCCGCAGGATCTGAGTTCTGACTGCGTCGATGGATACTGTGTGGCCTGATGAGAGGAGAGCAGACCTGGGCTGTTTGCTTATACGGTACTGCCCTTATGATGCTTAAATACAGTGCTTTTCAAAAGCGAATCAAGTATGCATTTCTAATAAGCTCCCAGGGGATATGGAAGGTGCTGGTATCACTTTGACTAGAAAGACTTTAATCTGCACAATTTCCCAAACTTTCTCACTGTCTCAGCAGCTTTTTCTCAGAAACTTAGGTCAAAAGAAATTCTTATTCCATTTTTTGTTAGATCAAAGCACCTTACTAAATATTATGTTCTAGCAGCTGGGTAGCCATTAAGCAATTATGTATATAATAATTGAAGAAAACTATAATATTTTTGTTTTATTCTTAAATAAGCACCATTACTTATAAGTGGGATTTATGCCCCTGCCCTGCACAACTTCTCAAACCCTGAGATCATTGTGGACGCCACGACCCTCCTTTCCTATTTCATATTGATCTTTTATGATGCTGGCTTCTTAGGATAGCAACACCCAGCTTCCAAAAGATATGACATCATCAAAAGAAATTCAGTGCACTGTTGAAATTGTGAATTACTGGAATTCATATTTTGCACAGAGACTGACAGATATCAAGCATTGCTGGATTTCCTTTGAAATCTATCCCAAGGCACTCCACAGTTTGGGAACTGTGGCTTTTGGGCAACCTGCCTATGTTAGAGAACAGCAGCAATCTAACATTGCTAGTCTGTGATAGGAGCTTAGAGACTCTTTCACTAAATCACTGTAAAAGGTTGCCAAGGTCTTGAGGCCTTTTTCTCACTAGAGAGGGGACCACATGAAGTGACCTTTAACATTTCAGATAGAATATCTGTGGTTCTTATGATCTGTACACATGTCTCAGCTCTCCTGTAAGATTCAGCTCTTAGAAGGCAGGGGCTGAGTCTTATTCAGCATCAAACCCCATATCACCTTCCTCATATGTTGTTGTTCAATAAAGACTTTTACAGTAAATGCCTTTTGAAAGTCTCGATCAATTCCCAGGGGCTTGGGGGTGGGGTGGAGTGGATGGAGATTTTATTAATTCTTTTATATCCAAAAAATTTTCAAGTTTGGTAAAAGCATTTTAGTGGCCAGTGTTTCGTCAGTTATTTTATTTTTTTGTATTTTTGGCTGCACTGGGTCTTCGTTGTGGTGCTCCGTCTTTCTCTAGTCGCGGAACATGGGCCCTGGAGCTCGCGGGCTCAGCACTGGGTCTTCGCTGTGGCGCTCCGTCTTTCTCTAGTCGCGGAGCATGGGCCCTGGAGCTCGCGGGCTCAGTAGTTGTGGGGTGTGGGCTTCTAGTTGTGGTGCAAACTTAGTTGCCCTGCAGCATGTGAGATCTCAGTTTTCCAACCAGAGATCGAACCCACGTCCCCTGCATTGGAAGGAGAATTCTTAACCACTGGACCACCAGGGAAGTCCCCATCAGTAATTTTAAAAGGAGAGACATATGTACCATGGGATTCCAGAAGGGTGGGAAGGGAAATAGCAATGGAAAAGGACTAGATTCCAGTGGGTTTGGGCAAGTCACTTGATTCCTGTACCTCAATCTCTGTATCTGTTTAATGGGAATCACGACAGCTACTCTCTGCCTATGGAGTAATTGTGAATATTTTAACAGGTGCCATGTGTGAGTGTGTTTTGTGAGTTAGGCATCCTCGTCATCCCACCACAGTCCTCTCACTGCCCCCTCCACAGAAGAGTGACTACCGCTGTCCACTCTGTCCAGTAAATGCCAGCAGCTTCCCAAAACCATAACCAGGAGTAGAGCTCCCTGCCCAGCGTCACTACTTTAATTACGGGGTTCAGATGTGATCCAGGTAATTGGAGAGCAGTCATTAGGAGAACTCAAGGGGACCCTCAGTCTCTATCCATGTGAGAGGTAACAAATTAGGCATCATAAGTCAATTTATTTCATATTTATGTATCCTTTGAGATAGAATCTTTCACCTTAATTTAAGGAACAGAAGAAAATGGACATCAGCAGAATGTCATTCTTATCCTTTCCTTGGAACAAATCAAAGTGTGGAATGGCTTTCCCTTAAAAATGAAAATTCCAAGCTCAGAACCTGATACTCTTCCTTAAACAATTGAACCATCTTCCAATCTCACCTCAGTATCAAGATGAATCCCTTTGTCCATCCACATAAGTCAGTTGTCCTCCTGTCCCCTAATTAATGAGACCTCAGGGCCCTACTAACTCTCTTTTGGGAATCAGATTCAAGAACATCTGCCAGTGAATCCTCAAGGTGCCCCTTAGGTTTATCGTTCTTCATTATTGATTTTAGCTGTGGTTGTTGTGCTAGGCACTCAGTTGTTCCTGACTGTTTGCAACCCTGTGAATTGTAGCCCACCCTCTGTCCATGTAATTCTCTGGGCAGGAATATTGGATTGGAGTGCCATTCCCTTCTCCAGGGCATCTTCTGGACCCAGGGCTCAAACTCAGGTCTCCTGCACTGCAAGCCACCATTGCCCAAATCCACACAGGTAGTAAGCACTTGTCCTAGAATTGGAATCTAGTCCTTCTCCATTGCTATTTCCCTTCCCACCCTTCTCTTGACTGTTTCAGCCACCAGGGTGGCTCTGATTTTAGCTGTATTGATTATTAAATCTAAAATAGACCAGAAACATTCTGTGGAAATGAAAAACTCTGTGTGTATGGGTGCATTCATCAGAATTATTCAGAGAAATGGAACCAATAACACAGAGACACAGAGAGAGAGGTTTTGAGGAATGCAACTGTGGGGTTTTGCAAATTTGAAATCTGCAGGGCAGGCTGGAAGCCTGTGAATTCAGACAGGGTTTCTGTTTTGCAGTCTTGAAGCCACATTTCTTCTTAGGGAAGCCTCTGTCTTTGTTTTCAGCTCCATCCACTGATTAGATGAGGCCCACCCACATGCTTTACTCAAAGTCTGCACATTTAAATGTGAGTGGCATCTAAAACTTACCCCCTAGTGTATCTAGACTGGTGTTTGACCAAAAAACTGAACATGTTAGCCTATCCAAGTTGACACATAAGTCAAGCATCAGAACTGGTGTCTAAAAATAACTAAGGCCATCCATAACAGCCTAAAAGTGGCTGCTTATTGTAATTCAACTGGTACCACCAGGAGATGAATAAAATCAAGTGGGAGAAAAGACTCAGGATGGAGGAGCTTTCCCAGGCAGCTGTCTTAGGAAAACAAAATACCAGTGTTCCTCCTCCAGCACCCCCTGTCCCTGTTTCCTGGCCCCACACACTGAATGGGAACATCTGGGTAGGTGTGGAAACATCTGCACTGGTGTGTTCACTGCAAGGCAATCAGTCTTTGGGTGGATGCACCTTTTTCATCAACATTTCCTCCTCCAGTGGGGCGAGTCCTTTCTGGATAACACTGCTTTATCCGATCCAGAGGAGAGTTGGAGCTCTGGTGAAATAAACAATGCAAAATGGTCACTCAGGGAAAGTAATGCCCTTCTACTCCCCACCCCACCTCCTCTCCCCCCTCAGCCATAACATGGGTTAGATCAGCTTAGTGGGAAGAGGCTAACTTGTTGGAAGGTTGACCAATGCCTGGAGTATTGTGAAAAAGGTACCCCTGGAAATATTTTGGCTGCTTATTGAAAAATGTAATTCCCTCTCCCCATCTCCCCCAAAATGTTGTGCTTGGTTGTACTAGGAGGTGATTTCTTCATTACAAAATATGTATTTACTTATTTTTGGCTGTGCGGGTCTTTGTGGCTGCAAGGACTTTTCTCTAATTGTGGTGAGCAGGGGCTACTGTACTTGTGGTGTGAGGTTTTCTCAATGTAGTAGCTTCTCTCGCTGTGGAACACAGGCTCTAGGGTGCACGGGCTTCAGTAGCTGTGGCACATGGCTCAGTAGTTGTGGTTCCCAGGCTCTAGAGCACAAGCTCAGTAGGTGTGGCACACAGAATTATTTGCTCCACGGCACGTGGGATCCTCCTAGCCCAGGAATCAAACCCATGTCTCCTGTATTGGCAGGCGGATTCTTTACCACTGAGCCACCAGGGAAGCCCCTAGGAGGTGATTTCTAGCCAGTGACTGGATGGTACTTCTGAGAAGAGCTAAAGGAACCCACCCATTGGTCCTCAGGCTCCCTTTCCATCCTTAAGGTCCTACAGGTTCCAGTGAGCTTAGCTTGCGAGCTGTGGTTCCTGATGTCCTTAACTGCCTCCCTTAGGCACTGATGTCCTGTCCACCCCCAGCATGCAGTGAAACACAAACCACACGGTGTCATCTTGTTCTGTAGTGCCATTCCACGGCTGACGGTCGAGGGGATGATGAAGGTCCACGTCCTGTACATGGTCTGCAAAGCCCTCCATGGTCTGCCTCCATATTGTTTTCTCATCTTATTCTCCCTAATCTTCCATTTTCTGGTCTAGTTAGATTTTCTGACCTGCCAGGAGATTTGGGGGTCTCCTTTATTAATGTTGCTTCCTCCCTCCCTCTGCAGTGTCATTTTCTTTTTCTGTCCATCCTTTGTGGGGTTTCTTTGGCTGGTGAAGGGGCTGAAAAGGAAGTAGAGTGAAGGGAACAGAGCTGGGATTGGAGAGCAGTGATCCTGAATTGTTTTGCTTGAGCTGAAAGAATGATGTGTGTGTGTATGTGTGTGTGTGTTGAATGTGCACTTGTGCACACACACATGTGAGTTTGTGCAGCACAGTATCTGTTGGTGAACCACCTAACTGATGTAAACAAGGTCTCAGACACCAAGAGGAAAGTGATGGGAAAGAGGTGAACTAAGATTGGGTAAATGTCTAGGGAAACCAGAGGCTTTAAATCCATTATCTGAACTATTTGTCACATCAACCTGGAAAGATGGTATAGCCCAGCTGTTTTTACAGATAAAGACACTGAAGCTAAGAGAGTTAGAGAAACTTGCCACATAGGCAAAGCTAGTAAATGACTGAGTGGTTAGTGATACCCCACAAGTCTGGTTCCAAAGCTCCTCATTATACCACACACCCTCCCCAGATGTGCATTTGTACTCTCAAATTATGTTTGGATGCTCTCTATTTAGAAAGTCCTGAGGACAGTTTAAAATACGTTGTTTCCCAAAGGTGACACAATCAGAGAAACAGATCTCGTGTATCATCAGGGAAGCCCTGTGGCTCAGTGGTAATCCACCTGCAACGCAGGAGCCTTGGGAGACACAGGTTCGATCCCTGGGCTGGGAAGATCCTTTGGATCAGGTAATGGCAACCCACTCTGGTATTCTTGCCTGAAGAATCCCATGGACAGAGGAGCCTGGTGGGCTATAGTCCATGGGATCGCAAAGAGTCGAACACAACTCAGAAACTGGTGGATCCTGGATTACATGGAGATGATCTCCTGAGATCCAAGCCCAAGCAACCTTCACCTTCCAGATCCTTTTTTCCTCACTGGACTGAGCATAACATGGACCTGGCCTCCTGTCAACAATCTGGGTGGGAATCATCTGGGTGGTAGCCCTGTCAACACTCTTGCTGTGAGCAGTTCTCCTCCAACGGAAAGAGGGATGTCACCTACTGAGTGCTTTAGATTCAAAATCTGCCAGCATCTATGAGATTAAATTTACTACTATTGTTCAGTTTAAAAAGTATCCTGCAACAGGGAAAATCTTCAAAACTACAAAACTTATACCCCTTTCTCTCACTGGTTGGGTCCTCAACAAGTGCCTACTCTGGGCAGCCTTGTGCTGTATCAGGAGTTGAGTTTTTATGAAGTTTGTCATTCCTGCCAGAGCAAATCTTTTGAGACTGAACAAATAGAATCCACTGAATCCAAGGTAACCCCAGACAAGACCTGTCACTGTGTCATATTTCTAAGAAAGGCCCCCTGGAAACTTACTTGTACAGTGCAATGAAGACAGAAAATTCACTTTTGTCTTTCCTTCACATATGTTTTTATTTATTTACTTATTTGGCTGTGCCAGGTCTTAGTTGCAGCATTGTGGAAACTGCAATTTGTTGTAGCACATGAACTTAGTTACCGCATGGGATATCTAGTTCCCCGATCAGAGATCAAACCTGGACCCTCTGCATTGGGAGTGTGGAGTTTTAGCCATCACAGTCAGCCATTGGACCACCAGGGAAGTCTCCACATATGTTTTTTACATTTAATCCTCACCAAAGCCTAACAAAGTCTGTATTTATCGGGTTTTTCTTCCTAGTAAAGAAGCAAGACGCCAAGGAAGTAAAGACTCAAGTCTTAGGTCAAATGTCAAGGCAGTGATGTGGTGCCTGACACTGAGCTAAGTCCACCTGATCACAAGCACAAACCACAGGCTCTAGATGGGAAAGATTTATCCCCATAGGAGATGGAATAGTCTTTTAGGTCCATCCCTCTGTTTTCATTTAGGTGTCCTTAGATCTGGACACCTAAGTATTAAATGAACAAATAAAATCCACTGAACTCAAGGTAACTCCACACTCCCAATGCAGGGGGCCTGGGTTTGATCTCTGGCCAGGGAGCTAGATATCCCATACTGCAACTAAGAGTTCATGTGCTACAGTGAACACTGAAGATTTCACAACATCGCAGCTAAGACCTGGCACAGCCAAATAAATAAATTAAATAAATCAATACTGACACCTAGTATTTCAAATGTTAGATTGAAATACTCTCTATTTTCCAAATTTTACCTTCTCTGTGAAATCTAAGATGCTCCTGGCAGCACTTAGCACCCCCTCCCCCCAAGTCTTCTGGGCTCTGGGACTGACATTTATTTAGCACTGAACTTAGTAGGTCAGTATTATGCAGTATTATCATACAGTATTATGTGTGGTACTTGGGGGTGGTTCCCTCCCAGATGGTGTAAGCTCAGGGAAGCCTGAGACTGTGTCTGATTCTATCTCTGAAACTCCAGAGCTCAGAAAACAATTGATGGTCCACATGCACCTGAATTAATATAAATTACCAAGCACCAGAACAGAAAATTGACATGGATTGTGAAATAACTGCCAAATAACACTGTTAAAAAACAGAACCAGATAAAAGCAATGCCACATCTCTCTATTTGGTTGGCCTAGGATGACCCTTATTAACAAATGGGAGAAAGAGGTTGGTGGCCCCACATGCCTTAGGAGATATTCACCCAACAGAGAAGTGCTGGCTTATTTCCTTTCCCAGAGGACAGGTGGCAGCTCCAGGCTCTCCTGGGCCACTGGCTGTAGGATTAGTGCCAAAAATTCTTGTCCATCGTGGCCTGAGAGACTGAGTACAAGACCATTCCAGAGAACATCAGCCCGACTGAGGACTTAACCCCTGTGATGGTCTCTACAATTTCAGTGGTTATGAGCCAGGCAAAATGCCAGGACCTGAAATGTTAAATGGATTGATTGCATGGCTCAGTGTGTGTGCTAAGTTGTGCTCAGTTGTGTCTGACTCTTTGTGACCCCATGGACTACAGCCTACCAGGCTCTTCTATCCATGGAATTTTCCAGGCAAGAATACTGGAGTGGGTTGTCATTTCCTTCTCTAGGGGATCTTCCCAATCCAGGGATTGAACCCATGTCTCTTGAGCCTCCTGCATTGGCCAGGGGCTTCTTTACCACTTCACCACGCAGGAAGCAATTGGTTATATACACATCTGTAGTTGTAATCTCAAAAAAATTTTTTTTACAGCCTTCACTTACAAGAAACATAGGTCTTGAATCTGTTTGCATTTGGACAAGTCACTTTCTGTCTCTGTCCCTCAGTTTCCTTCTCCATAAAATGAAGAGATAAAATGCATCAAGGACCTTAAAAACATGCACGCTATTTGTCTCAGAAATTCTACTTCTATGCCTCTTACCTGAGGAAATGATCAGAAATATTTTTGTAACAAAGTGCACATCATTATGGAGAAACTGAAAAATAGCTAAGGTCCATTATTAGGGTCAAGTGAATCATGATGCTTTCATTGAATGGAATATGTGCAGCTATTTAAAAGGAGAAGTGAAAGGTATGTGTGATAGAATAACTGAATGCTCATAATAGAGCTTATCAGTGCCTTTCAGCAAAAGACCAACAGAAACTCACTTGTAGCTGGACAAGTCAGGCTTACCACTCATCATGGTGAAGGGGCACACCCACAGGTAACCGCCGGGCATCTCAGCATCAATATCAGGAGCTGCTTTCTGTTTGTTTCTCAATTGCTAATTCTAAAAGCATAATATAAAATATAATACAAGGAGTCTTATTTTTAACTTTGTGAAAGCCATGTGAAATATTCACCACGTGGGTTCTATCATCAAATTAATGAAGTGGGAATAAACATAATTTGTTTTTCCCCTCACTTTTCAGGATTTCTCTTTTTCTCTCTCCCATAAATCAGAGGTTGCTTCTATAAGAAAAATTTTGACCTGCAATAGGAAGTGTACATTATACACTCAGTAAAAACAGATAAAGGGAAAATATTGACCCTGATGATCTTCAGTCCTTTATATTAAACTTTCATTTTAAGATCACTGTGAATTCATGTGAAGTTGTAAGAAGTGATATAGGAGAGATTTCACATACTCTTTACCCCGTTTCCCCCAACAGGTAACATTTTGCATACCTATAGTATATTATCATGCCAGGAAATGGAAGCAATCCAGTCCCTTTTGACACAGAGAAGTGGAACATAGATAAGGTAGAGCGCATCAGATGGCAGAGCAGGAGAAATTATAAGTAGTCATTTCTCTCTGTAGCCCTTGGGTTCAGGTGGTTCACTAAACCAGTTAGGCTTGGAAAAGTAAAAAGCAGTAAAATGGTGATTCAGTAGGGACACTGGCTTCTTCCTCTAAACCTGATGCTAAAGAGGCCACAGAATGAATAAAAAGGTAGAAGAACCTGAGAAAGCAATGCAAACATGGTGAGAACCCCTGCGAGAGACTGATGATAGGTACCGGGTTGGTGTGTAGATCTGTGTCTCTGTATTTGGAGGTTGGGAACGGATGGGAGCAGCTAGAGAGACCAGGATGCTGTGGATGGATGAGAATAAGCTAGAGAAAAGCCTCTATGTTGCATCTTTTTTTCTCCTGCCCTCCCACCCCATTATCCTGTATAAATTCTTACTCTGTGACCATTTTGTGGCAACCAAAAATCTGATGTGGATTTTGATGTGGAGCTCTCTTGATCCAGAGCTCTGATGTAGAGCTCTCTTGATCACAGAGCTCCGTGATCAAGCCTGGCCAAGACAAGGTACAGGAAACAACAGGTATAGATGGACCTGCTGCTCCTGCTCCCTGGACCTTTCCCAGGTGTGCCCACTGGTCTCCAGAGTGGCTCATTACATGTGGGTGGGGCACACAGCTCCTGCATAAGGGGATTTCCTTGAGGCCCAGAGTCCCTTGGGGTGGGCTAACTCACAGAAGTCAAGAACAGAGGACCCCCACCTCCCCAGGCAGGTCCTTCCAATTGCCCAAATCATCAGGAGGGGACCAAATTAGGCTTACGTTTAACTTGTTCCTCAGGTACAAGTTTGTAGCTAAGGAAGCAGTTATATCGCAGGAAATATGAGTTCGCACACAGTAAAAGAAGAAGATACCAGAGGAAGGTAAGCAAACAGGCATCAGGCTGGTAAACTCACAGAGATGAAGCATACCTACTGGACTAGGTAGAAGATTTTAAAAATAAGCTCATAAAGGAAGAAGATATTAGTATGAAGCAGGAGCAAGCAGTTATCATAGTGTGTGGTCTAGCATCTCAGCAGGTGTTCACATAAGGGATGATGTTTCCTAACTAGAGCTTGCCCAAACTTTGCTGGAAATCTATGAAATCTCATTCTGTGGTTATTCAACCTCTAGCATTTAACCTGAAGTTCCTAAACTCTTTGCAACATGTGGATGCTAAGATATATTCCAACTTAAAAGTCTTCACCCCATGTCCTCCATCTGACTGCTTGCATGGTTGATTCTACTTCCAACCACAGCCTCCTAGTATCTTAACTTCCAAACCTGCATTGCCCAATACTGTGGCCACTACCCATATGTGACTATTTAAATACATCAAAATTAAATAAAATTAATCATTGTATTCCACAGTTTCACTAGACACATTTCAAGCGCTCAGTTGGCACAAGGGGCTTCCCAGGTGGTACTAGTGGTAAAGAACCCATCTGCCAGTGCAGGAGACATAAGAGACCTGAGTTCCAATCCTGGGTCAGGAAGATCCCCTGGAGGAGGACATGGCAACCCACCCACTCCAGTATTCTTGCCTAGAGAATCCCTATGGACAGAGGAGCCTGGAGGGCTGTAGTTCATGGGGTCACAAAGAGCCGGACATGACTGAAATGACTTAACACACACACACGCCTTCCATATTGGACAGCACAGACCACGAACATTCCATCATCGCAGGGAGTTCTATTGTTCAGTCCCATTTCAAATAGTTGAGTATTATTTCCTAATTTGAGTATCATGGTAAAAGACCCCTATTGACATCCTATCATCTGTAGATGAGAAACAGGATCTTTGCTCTAGAATTCTCTTTCTGTTGGCTTCTCCTGCTTCTTTCAGTCAGGATTGAGATTGTAATGAAAAGGACCCCAGAATGGTCTGCCTCTTGACAAGCTACTGTGTACTTGACTTTTTGGTTAAATATTTTGGGTTGAGATTTATATGCATACACTCATATGCACATACAAGCATTCTTGTTGGATTCTTTTAACCTCTTGGGATAGACCAAGACTACTCTTTTCTCTCTAAAATTAGTACCTGTGCCTGATAGAATTTTTTTTTTTTTTCTGGAGAGGCAGGGTTTGGTAAAGTTAAGCATTGATTCTCTGTAATTCCACTACATCTGAAACAGTGGTTTAAAGTAGTAAAAAGGATAAATATTTGTACTGTTGGCAAATGAACGTTGCTCTGTCACCAAATACCCAAATGGAGGGGAAAAAAATTAAAACTTCCTTTCTGCTTTGGGTCGTTAGAGCAAAGCTCTAGGAGGGGATTTATAACTACACAGTTACAAATTATGAATGTGCATTTGTTCAAGAACTACACCCTGTTGATTTGCTATTTAGTTTTTTTATTGCTGGCTTTTTGCTTTGCTCTATAGGAGAGCGACTGCAGATTTGGCCGCTGCTCAGACTGAGGAGTCGCCAGGGACGTTGTTCCTATTCAGAAATGCATGGGGTATATCAAAGACGGAGCTTGCAAACTTGTATATTAAAACCCATACATTACCAGCACAATGAAAACCCTCATCCCACTCCAAGTGGGAGGCCTGGGGCTGAGTGTGAATGGAGGGCTTTCACATTGGAGGCAGCTGAAGGAATGCTTGGCCTCCCTAATTATCTAATTACAGGGCTTCTGACCCTGCTTGGCAAAGTCCTATGAGTTCCTTAAAGACCACCAAGGGAAGTGATAGGGAAGAGAAAGGAAGGAGGGGAGAAACATAGGGCTTCCCGCTAACACGCTACCCACTTAGTGCGTCACGTTCTACCTGTTCTATGTACTGGCCTTCTCCATATGATTTCCCTTCAACAAAAGCATCCCCCCAGTTGGTACAATGGATAAAAATCTGCCTTGCAATGCAGGTTACACAGGTTCGATCCCGGGTCTGGGAAGATTCCACATGGTGTGGAGCAACTAAGCCCATGGCCACAACTACTGAGCCCATGTGCTGCAACTACTGAAGCCTTTACTCTAAAGTCTTGTTCCTGCAACCAGAGAAGCCACAGCAATGAGAAGCCCACACCCCACAACCAAGAGTAGCCCCCACTTGCTTCAACTGGAGAAAGCCCACGCAAAGCAACAAAGATCCAGCACAACCAAGAAACTAAATATATAAAATTTTAAAAAGAAAAAAAAAATCATCCCCAAACACTGGATAATGGAAGCATGACACTTTTCTTTTAAAAAATTTTTATTTATTTTTATTTATTTATTTTAATTGGAGGCTAATTACTTTACAATATTCTGGTGTTTTTTTGCCATACATTGACATGAATCAGCCATGGGTGTACATGTGTTCCCCACCCTGAACCCCCCTCCCATCTCCCTCCCCATCCCATCCCTCAGGGTCATCCCAGTGCACCAGCCCTGAGCACCCTGTCTCATGCGTCAAACCTGGACTGGCGATCTATTTCACATATGATAATATACATATTTCAATGCTATTCTCTCAAATCATCCCACCTTCACCTTCTCCCACAGAGTCCAAACGTCTGTTCTATACATCTGTGTCTCTTTTGCTGTCTCACATATAGGGTCATCGTTACCATCTTTCTAAATTCCACATATACGCGTTAGTACACTGTATTGGTGTTTTTCTTTCTGACTTACTTCACTCTGTATAATAGGCTCCAGTTTCATCCACCTCATTAGAACTGATTCAAATGCATTCTTTTTGATGGCTGAGTAATATTCCATTGTGTATATGTACCACAGCTTTCTTATCCATTCGTCTGCTGATGAACATCTAGGTTGCTTCCTTGTCCTGGGCTAGGTTGCTTCCTTGTCCTGGGTATTGTAAACAGTTCTGGGATGAACATTGGGGTACATGTGTCTTTTTCAATTCTGGTTTCCTTGGTGTTTATGCCCAGCAGTGGGATTGCTGGGTCATATGGCAGTCCTATTTCCAGTTTTTTAAGGAATCTCTGCACTGTTCTCCATAGTAGCTGAACTAGTTTGCATTCCCACCAACAGTGTAAGAGGGTTCCCTTTTCTCCACACCATCTCCAGCACTTATTGCTTGTAGACTTTTTGATAGCAGCCATTCTGACTGGCGTGAGATGGTACCTCATTGTGGTTTTTATTTGCATTTTTCTGATAATGAGTGATGTTGAGCATCTTTTCATGTGTTTGTTAACCATCTGTATGTCTTCTTTGGAAAAATGTCTGTTTAGTTCTTTGGCCCATTTTTTTATTGAGTCGCTTATTTTTCTGTAACTGAGCTGTAGGAGTTGCTTGTATATTTTTGAGATTAATTCTTTGTCAGTTGGGAAGCATGCCACTTTTCTATGGGATTAAGGGGCTTAGGGAGAGCAGGATAGGCCATGGTACTTGTTTTCTTTCTGAGCAGATGCCTTAGAGCAATGGGTGTTGGTTGGTATGCCTCAAGCCCTTCCTATGTGTGATGGTTTGTTTCAATGAATGTGAGATTCATTCTTCTTCCAACTACTGTCTGTAGGATAGGGAGGGAGAGCAACATGTGACTGGGGAGAGGATGGAGGAAACGGATCAAGGAAAGATCTGTGTTTCCTGGCACATGTGAGACCCTGGCATCAAGAGATTATAATAGTGCTGACCAGGGGAGGAAGAGTTGTGCCAGTCACTCAGCAGTGAAGGACAACCTCGTCAGCATGAGAAGAACTGTGGGAAGTCTTCCTTTTTGAACTTCCTGAAATAGGTATTCTTGTGTTATTAATGTTCATCTTTTAATTCCAGCAATCAGTTTTAAATTTCAGGACTCTCACTAGCATGTATCCTCTTGATTGCTGAAGGTAGCTGGGAGCCTCAGAATGTTCAGGGGGAAGGCAATGCCAGGCTGCCATAAGGAAGCCTTTCTGGTAAGATGTTAGAGAAATCACAGAAAAGAGGACTCAGATATTTAAGATTCCAGAACCTACATCTACCACTGGGCTCAGCCTCTCCCCCACTCCACATCCTCCCCACCTTATCCCCCGATTTCACACACCTTTCCAACTACTGTCTTCTAATCTGACTTTGTGTACATCATTAGTGCTGTTCAGCAGCCCCAAGCTGATAATTGAGGATCAGTTTGGTATAAAAACTCTGGTTATAGAACCTCAGGAGGGGCACAATCTTGACTCTACTTACACCAGAGAGCATTTCAGACACTTCCTTCTAAGGTGATCCCAGGACCCATGACAAGCCCGTAGGAGCTACCCTGGGTGCCTGGCAGCTAGGAGCTGCAGAAGGTTGCACACAGCAGTCATTCTTCCATACCCAACTGCCAGGACCACAGCACACATGAGTACAGAGGCCTGAATTCCCATCCTGGCTCCTCCTCTATGTCAATTTCCTTGGTTGTTTAGTTTTCTTATAATTGCTTTTGAGGATCAAATGGGATGATAGAGGAAAATGAACACATACGAGGGCACAGAGCACACTCTTCTTTTCATTAAGGACATTATTTAAGTAGTGACTAAATAATACATTTTGCATGTTTTTCTGAAGTTCTAACACTTAATTGCAAGGACATGAAAATTTGTGGTTCACTGTTTTTCATTCAACTCTCAAAGCTCACATTTGGCACCAGATTGGAAGAGTGATGTTGGTTTGGTTGAGCCCAATTATCTTCCATTTTCTGCTGCTTCTCAACAAGTCTCCTGAAAGATGAGGAATCTTATCTTGGAGGAAGGACATGCTACTGCAAGTTAGGAAATAACCTATCCTTCTCTTATTGAGAAAGGCAAGTTGGTATCTTGGATTTCTCAATGGCATAACTCATTTCAAATACTACATTATTTCCCCTATGAATACAGATATCTGTGGAGAGTCTCCTGCCTTGAGTTTTTGGGTCAGGGATTATGGTCCTTACCATGTTCTGAACTGCTATAGAGATGATACTTTCAAACCATCCTAGACACAAGTCAGGAGGTCTTCTCGCCCCTGTCCAGAAGGAGACGCTCAAGTCTGGGCGTGGATGCCCAGCCCCTTCCCCCTGCTTCCTTGGGAAGCAGGCAATTTTTCCACCGCTCCATTCCTCTTCAAGTCCAATGTCATGTTTTGCTGTGGCAGCTACACTCCTGGTTGACTCTTCAGAATAAAGCAATTTATTTGACAAACCAAAGAAAAAACAAAGGCAATCCTGTGTTCAGGAGGAGGAGATTTTTAGTCCATCTGTTTCCTGTGCATTCATTCACTGCCTTGGGGAGTTTTCTGAGTAACTCACACTTAGAAACTACAAGTTTTAAGGGAGCTTCATTCACACTAGATTACAGAGAGTCTACACGTTCATCCTGTAGCTAGGGAAAGTAATTGCTCCATCAACCTACTCTCACGGCCACATGCCATCTCAGTGTATCCTTGTTTTAAGAAAACAGTATGGACAACACAGGCTAGGGAGGGAAAATTCATTAACGGTGTTTAAAAGGAAACTCTGCTTGAGCCCTTTGTGGTCCTATCCACATCTTGTCAGCAGCCGCCTCTGCCTTTCCAGGTGATAATTAGGCATTAGAAGCTGGCTATGTGAACTCATCACAGATTCAATGGACATGAGTTTGAGCAAGCTCGGGAGTTGGTGATGGATAGGGATGCCTGGCATGCTGCAGTCCACGGGGTGGCAAACAGTCGGACACGACTGAGCGACTGAACTGAACTGTGTGAACTCAGAAAGCAGCTTTTAAAGAAGATCTGGATAAATGAAGACACCAGTGCTGTGTGGGTTTTGTGAAAGACAGCTGAGAGTTTCCTGTCTAGTCCCTCCTCCTCTCAGGCAGCCTGGGCTTGGGATAGATGCCTTCAGAGTGAACAAAAGGCCAACTGATTTACCAATTCTGTTGGGATTGCCTTGAATTTGGGCCTTCTTTCTGAATAGGCTACCGTGTAATGCTCCTATTTGCTTAATATGACAATTATTTAGCTGGAGGGAAGTTATTCAAAATGTGTTGAAAACAACTTTAATCCGAATGTAACTGTAATCATTAAACTTCTAATTTACCTGCTCAGAAAAGGGCCACATGCATCAAGGGAAGTGAGGGAGACTTGGCTTCAATCCAAATTGCCCAGTGACATCCGGAGTTGCTGAGATGTTCTGACTAGCATTGTCCCTCACCATTTCTGTGAGTGCTTCTTTGAGGCTGGGAGTGTTACAAAGACCATCTTCCTGGAAAGAGGAGGACTAGTCTTTCAGTTAAGGGGACCGGATCTCCCTTAACTTCTTCAGAGGCTGTGATAAAGTCCACATAATTGCTACTGACTTAAATACCAGGCAATGGGGATTTGGCAACAGAAAAGGTACAGTCCATATTCTGAATACATCTTAAAACTATCCTGTTACAGATGAATAGAGTTGTTATTAATACCTTATGTAATTCTCAGACTGTGAAGGTATAGTGGGGATTATTGCCTTCATTTTCAAGATAAAGAGACAGACTCAGAGAATTCTAAGGTCTTGCTCAATGTTGCACATTCAGGGCAAGAACTCAAGTCCTTTGTCTCTACAATTGCCAGTCTACTTTCCACAGCATTCCAGGAAGTCAGAAACGAGGAGGGCTTTTCTGAGCACCTGCGAGTTTATTGAGCACACCCTGTGGGCATGGCTTCAGGTATGCCAGGCATGTACAGAGAAGCTGACAGGATGATAGTTCATCTGTGTTTTCTTACTAAGAATCCCTTGGTGCTGATATAATCCTATTTATCTAATACCTGTAATTGCATGTTGCTTTTGAAAGATGTTATGGTGGCTTGTTTCACCACTTATGCTTCAACTGGCATCCTGGCCGCAATTTTATTCCCCTCCTCCCAAAGCTGTGAAAGTGGAGTGACTACTGGGATCAAAGAGGGAGAGATCCTTAGGGATTCAAAGTAGGGATCATCACCAGGGGTTCCAGACTCAAATGTGAAGGCTGGAGGGTGAAGTCAGAGGGAGAAATACATGTGGTGGGGCAGATGGTGAGCTGGAGAATGTATTTTCTCCTAAAAGGACTGGTGCTTAGCACCCACTGACAGTCACTGTGCTTCTAAATCAGGCTCAGGTGGCCAGATCTTGAGGTGTTTTTTCAAGAGAATCTGGAAATCTAGGATTTTATGTAAATTCTCCTGATTGGATTATTAAATATTAATGGTTGGTTGAAACATTTTAAAACCTCTGTGAGTTAAAAACAAACATGACAATTCTCAAGTCTCTCTTGCAACCTCTTCTTCCTGTGAAAAAAAATAGGATATTTTAGGAAAAATGTGCACAGAGATGCATCCTGTTACCAGAAGCATCTTTATTACTAGCAGGGTCCTGCATCTTTTCCATGTTTGTGAGAAGGACAGAAAGACAAAAAGGATTAACAAACTGATAGAGTCAGTGTTGGAGAAGGCAATGGCACCCCACTCCAGTACTCTTGCCTGGAAAATCCCATGGACGGAGGAGCCTGGTAGGCTGCAATCCATGGGGTCGCGAAGAGTAGGACACAACTGAGCGACTTCACTTTCACTTTTCACTTTCATGCATTGGAGAAGGAAATGGCAACCCACTCCAGTATTCTTGCCTGGAGAATCCCAGGGACAGGGTAGCCTGGTGGGCTGCCATCTATGGGGTCGCACAGAGTCGGACATGACTGAAGTGACTTAGCAGCAGCAGCAGAGTCAGAGTGTAAACAAAGCTTCCAAATGATTGCTTTCAGCCAGCATCTCTTTGAATATCCACCCTAATACCTTTGAATAATACCTTTCATCTTTCCTCATGTCCATCACCCAGAGGATGAGGCCCTTGGGCAGAAAGCCTTTCCACCGCATCCACAGACTGCAGGCTGCCACCAGGGTTATGCATAGACTCCTGCTTACTAGCCAGCACTACACCTTCCCCTCTCACCCATGAAAGCTCACTGGGGTCTAAACAAGTGAGACTGCCAGAAGTACAGGAATGGTCTCCCATTGATCTTATTTAACTTTTTAAAAAGTAAATTCATCGTGAATATTGGTATTCTACCTATCGTTAGTAAAGGTTCATTTGTGACACAACACACAAAATTTCAGGTCAACATGGTTAAGTTTTAAAAAAATAACTAGGGTATATTGCTAAGCTCTCCAGATAGATGAACACTCTCTATGCGTGGTGTTTTCAGCCAAGGCATGGTTGCCTAGGTTGACTCTCCCAGCTCACATACTACTTACACCCTAAGGGGTATCAGTTACAAGGCTCTTAGTTAGGTATGTAAGCAGAGACACTTGGACTCTTGAGAGAGGATAAAAGAGATAAAAGACTATGTTCTCCAAAGCAATCAGTGGGTTAGAACCCAAACATTCTCTTCCCTAATTGGCACGAGGGAACCCCCACTTGAACTGGTGCTGAATGATGTGAAGTCAAGTCCATGCGGCAGCACAAACCAAAAAATATACAGTTCCCCTGTTATCCATGTTCTTTGCTCCATGAACTGATGCAGGGGCTGAGCACTAAAGCTTTCCCTATTATCTACCGAGTTTAAGATGGTCTGCTTTCTTTCCACTTTTCATCAGAAAAATGAAAATTCAAGCAGTGGGATTGAAACTAGATCTAAGAAAGAAGAGACAAAGAGGTGACTAGCGATCTGATATAGTGTGCCTCCTGGGGAAAAGGTGCCTGGATGTTAAAGGTGGACTATGACAAAATGAGAGCAGACACAAGCCTATTTTTTGCTAGATTGCCATAGGAAACCAATCTAACCTATTTACAAGTGGTCTCAGGGGAAATATCTTTAAATAGCTATCTTGTCACCATCTTTTTCATCATCTTCCACGATCACTTTGGGTCTCTCGTCCCTGAGCAGTGTCACACCTGAAAAACAAAGAACATCTGCAATTAAGTGCCTCTAATTAAAATAGTAGATGACTTTACAGCACAGACAGTCCACAGGAGCATGGCAACCCCGAAAAGTTTTAGTGGCTGCAAAGCTAGCTGCTAAAGATGCCAACAGAGAGAGAGAGAGAGAGCGCTGAGTGGCCTTATTTGGCTTTCCCAGAGGAGCTGTGGCTCAATGAGAATACTGCTCTGGTTAGAAGAGATGCTCAGCCTGGGAGCCACAGGCAACCTTCACCCCCTTCTCTACATTCTGCAATTATGCTTGCAGCAGTTAGGATGGAAAACGTACAAATTTGGGAGTCTAACCGCTTTGGATTTCTCATTCTACCACTCACTTAATCTGTACTGGGCCAGGTTACACTTTCAGACTGAAATTTTCTTGTATATAAAATGAGGGCATTAATACTTATATTAAGGGTTATGGTGACAATTAGATAAGAAGTATGAAATAATGCTTAGCCCAGTGCTGTACCTGTGAGCAACTTAGTGTTTCCTTTGCTTGCACAATTTGCTAGTTTATTTTCCCTTAGAAAAGAACTGGTAAACCTCACGAAGTCAAACTACACATATTTTACTAACATCTGGGGAAAATACTGAACTGAGACTCTGAACATGCCATTTCCGAATGTCAGTGCTAGTAGATTGATAAAGTTCATGTGGTTTAGAGCAAAATGAGAAAATAAGAAAAATGCAGTGAATTTTTTCATACAGCTCTATGGCTCTAGTTTAAAAAATTGTCCTTATTTTAAAACAATTCTTTCTCTTCTTTAAGGGATCAAAATATTCTTTCTTTTATGAAGTTTTAGGGATATTTGATGGCTGTATTTTCAGCATCCTCACTAGGCAAAGCTCAAAGTTGTGATCCCTCTTTTAGACTCCACAATATCTTGCTTTAAAAGTTTACTGATCTGTGGAATTTAGAAGCCTGAGAACCATTTTCTGGACTGGTCAACCCAGAAAAGGCCATTCAAGGTCTGGGTGGTTCTGCTCATCCTGTGAGTTATGAAATGGGATCATTTTAATAAAAGGAAAGGGAGCTGTGATCCAAGACCAGTCCTCCATGCTTTCTATCATCTCACTCCATCTATCAGCTTTGTTTTCCCACCACTGCCTTGCACAATCTCCCACCCCTTTCCATAATTAGAGACCTTTCCGTTCATGAAGCATTACATAAAGATCTAAACTTAAGGGAGGAAAGCTGTGCACCACAAGAGGCCTTTTTACAACACTGGACTCCATTCAACAGTGGCAAATTAATGAAAACTGTGCTTTGATCTTAATGACTATTCATTTGATTCAGTCACTAGTTTGTTTATATGGGTTCTTTACCAATTAGCTGATATTTATTGCAGGAGAAAAACAATTTCAGGAGTCTGGTTGAAACTAAGGCTTTTGTATAAATCACTTATGAAACACAGTGGGAGATATTTTCTCTTATATCAGCCACACAGAAGTTTGAATTTTTATTTGGAATGTATGCTGTCTTGGTAAGAGAACATAGAGTTAGCCATGCTGAGTTCCCAAGTATCCCATCCTTCTTGCCTTGATATTTCTTCACATTAATCCAATTTTTGGTAGATTCAAAGTGGACAGACAGTTCAGTCACTCAGTCATGTCTGACTCTTTGCGACCTCATGAACTGTAGCACTCCAGGCTTCCCTGTCCATCACCAACTCCCAGAGCATGCTCAAACTCATGTCCATTGAGTTGGTGATGCCATCCAACGATCTCATCCTCTGTCGTCCCCTTCTCCTGCCTTCAATCTTTCCCAGCATCAGGGTCTTTTCAAATGAGTCAGCTCTTTGCATCAGGTGGCCAAAGTATTGGAGTTTCAGCTTTAGCATCAGTCCTTCCAAAGAACACCCAGGACTGATCTCCTTTAGAAGGGACTGGTTGAATCTCCTTGCAGTCCAAGGGACTCTCAAGAGTCTTCTCCAACACCACAGTTCAAAAGCATCAATTCTTCATTGCTCAGCTTTCTTCACAGTCCAACTCTCACATCCATACATGACCACTGGAAAAACCATAGCCTTGACTAGACAGACCTTTGTTGGCAAAGTAATGTCTCTGCTTTTCAATATGCTATTTAGGTTGGTCATAACTTTCCTTCCAAGGAGTAAGTGTCTTTTAATTTCATGGCTGCAGTCACCATCTGCAGTGATTTTGGAGCCCCCAAAATAAAAGTCTCTCACTATTTCCTTTGTTTCCCCATCTATTTCCCATGAAGTGATGAGACCAGAGGCCATGATTTTTGTTTTCTGTTGAGCTTTAAGTCAACTTTTGCATTCTCCTCTTTCACTTTCATCAAGAGGCTCTTTAGTTCTTCGCTTTCTGCCGTAAAGGTGGTGTCATCTGCATACCTGAGGTTATTGATATTTCTCCCACCAATCCTGACTCTAGCTCTGCTTCATCCAGTCCAGCGTTTCTCATGATGTACTCTGCATATAAGTTAAATAAGCATAGTGACAATATAAGCCTTGACATACTCCTTTCCCTATTTGGAACCAGTCTGTTGTTCCATGTCCAGTTCTAACTATTGCTTCTTGACTTGCATGCAAATTTCTCAGGAAGCAGGTCAGGTGGTCTGGTATTCCCATCTCTTTAAGAATTTTTCACAGATTGTTGTGATCCACACAGTCAAAGGGTTTGGCATAGCCAATAAAGCAGAAATAGATGTTTTTTCTGGAACTCTCTTGATTTTTTGATGATCCACTGGATGTTGGCATTTTGACCTCTGGTTCCTCTACATGTTCTAAATTCAACTTTCTGGTTATTTTTAGTATCCTTGACACCAAGTTATACAAGCATCTGGGCAGGGGGAAAAAGTACTGAGATTTCAGGGAAAGGAAGAGGTCAGCCCTTCCCAAAGTAGGCTAGGCTTTCCACAGGGACACAGGAGATGATTTCAAATGGAAAGTGAACTAACATTTATATTAGTGTAGTTAAGCATTCACTTTAATGTCTTAGAATGAAAAAAAAATGTGGTAACTTGTCACAGTCTTGATTTCATGGATCTTGTTGCTTAGGATGAGGCTTAAATCAGTAGCATTTATATGTCATCTCTATGTTCTTACTCTTGATGCTTCATTTTATTACCTTTGATTATTTAAAGATGAATGACTTTTGATAAACACTAGTCTGGTTTAACTGGCTTAACTTGATCATGATCCTCACATTTTCCTGTAGAAGCTAAGGTGTGTTATCAATGCAATGTGCTTTAGAGCTGGAAAACTTTGCTTTCAGTGGCCATTCATTCAGTTTGGAGCAGGTAACTCAACCTGTGTGAATTTCAGTTTATTCATCTGTAAAACTGGAGGAAACATACTTTGTACCTACCACAGGAGGTGATCCCATCAGTAAAGATCTAGTCAAACATTCTTTTTGGCTTCAACCACACCTTACCATGAAGACTTCCTTGGTGGATCAGATGGTAAAGAATCTGCCTGCAGTGCATGAAACCTGGGCTCGTTCCCTGGGTCGGGAATATCCCCCAGAGTAGGAAATGGCAACCCACTCCAGTATCCTTGCCTGGAGAATTCCATGGACAGAGGAGGCTGGTGGGCCACAGTCCATGGGGTCACAAAGAGTCAGACATGACTGAGTGACTAATACTTTCACTTTCACACCTTACATGAACCTCTGTTAAAATATTTTTCACATTGTAGGAATTACTGGACAAGACATCTGTATGCCCACCAAATTATGAGAGTCTCAGAGGATATTCTAATATCCAGCACAAGACTTGGAATATAGTAGGGATTTAGAAAATGTTAACTCTTTCCCTTCCACTCTTTCTGTAGGCAAGTTTAGGGAACTTGGCTACTTCTCAGAACGTGATGTGCTTTTAAGGCTGAAGCTGTCAGTCCAAGACCTCTAAAGTGTCAGTTAGCTCTGCAGCAACCTGTCTTCAGTTATGATCCCAGCCAGAGCACCATCCAAAGGTGGTCACCTGCATCACAGATGTGTGTGGATCTAAGGCAGTCAGACCTAATATACCACTGTTCCTGGTCAACCACACCAGAGAGAGTGCTCTATTCTCGGCAGGACAGAAGAGACATCAGTTTCAAAGGACACGCCTGTCTCCTTTCTACAAGCACAATATTGAGCTTTGATCTCCAAGTGTTCACAGTTCATGGGTCAATTACCTAGGAGGCTTCTCTTTAAGACTTTCAGCCAAATTATTCATTACTTTCTAGGGTTTCTTTTGCCACAGATCTCAACTAAAGATTCTTAAGTGGATCTTGGCTACTCAGATCTAACCAATCCCAACCCAATGCTCCCTGCCCCTCAGCTCTTTGGCCCTGGCAACCTCGGGTCACACTGAGAGCAAAGCTTGGGCTGGAGAGGAAGCCCAAGATGGCTCCTTACTGCTCAGAGGAGTTGTCTGGTGGTTGGAATCTGTCACAAAAGCTCGTTAACCTCCAGGAATGAAGGTAGTTAGCTGGAAATTTAAAGGAGAGAGTGAATCCTTGTCCAGCCTTCCCTTGCCAAGGGCTAATGAGAGGAGATGTCTCTGGAGAGCATTTTTCTGCAAATTCCTCTCAACATCCTTATTAAAACCAATGTGAGTCTCTCTAAACATCTGCTGAAGGCTCTATCCTTATCAGCTTAACTAACATTTTGATTACTGCCAAATCTTTAGATACTAAAAGGCTCTTCAAAAATAAAGTACTTTAGCTAATATGCTAATAAAAGCTGGAATCATAGAACATGATAATTGCAAATACTTGCAAGACAGAGATTTGCTGATTCAAGGAATTCAATAATGTGTATAGTCTATGAATATACAGCAACCCCTCCCCCAACACTCTTGTGTACTCTGCACAGTTTGATAAACATTTTTTATTTGTCCAGGAAGCTTGTTCTCTTAGAATATTGATTTTGGGATGTAGGGAGCCTCCACTGCCAGAGAAATAGAGCTCAACATTTTAGGAAGTTCCTTGAATCAGCAGCTTTCCACGGAGAGGTAAAACACTGTGGCTAGAAAAATTCTCACCTTTAGAGATGGTTTAACATTTGAAAGAATATAATGTTGAAAAGAGGACGGAGGCAAACTATTGTTTACTGAAGACTTTCAATAAGCCAGGAAGTGTGCTAGGTGCTTTATACACTTTATTTAAGTTTTTTAACAATGTTGGGAGATGCGTTTTATGGTTTTTCTTTGAGAGATGGATAAAATAAAGGAGGCTCTTCTAGTTTATGTTAGTTGCCCAAAGTCATTAAGCTAGAATGAAGCAGAACCAGAGATCAAGCCTACACCTTTCTGACTCCAAAACCCATGTTCAATGCTGTGTACTAAAGTAATTCTCTGCCCATAAACAGTTTTGTTCCTCTTCCAAGTCTTCCCCTAGAAGGACTTCAATAAAATAAAGGACTTCAATAAAACTTCAATAAAATTTAACTTCAATAAAGAATGAGCAGAAAACAGTCTCCTAATGGAGAACTTTAAATGCGGAATCATGATTGCCAAATAGAATACCAAATCAACAGATACTTACGGAGTGGGGGCTACATAGGAGGGACTGGACCAGTTATCAAGGTCAATACCAGCAACATAAGGCAATCCCAGGCCATTTCTAATGACTTCATCAAAAAGTCTTAGATGTAAGTCAGTTAAATAACAGCTACAGTAACAGCAACAAGAACGATAAGGACAATACTAAAAGAGAAGGCAAAGTCTTGGTATTTGCACATCCAGCTCGAATTAAAAAAAAAAAAAGGTTTAGAATTAAAAAGATTCATTCTGGACTTGGAGGTGTCTGTTGGTAGAGACCTAGAGCTGGCTGTCGTAAAAGGTGACTATATGTGGACAAAGGCAGAGCGTGGAGAAAACATGCGATGGATTTGAGGATCAAGGGGCAGGTAGGGATGCATGAAAACTATGAGAAGCATGGCTAAGGCAGATTCACAGCCTATGGATGGGTCCTTGGTCCATTTCTCCAGACAAGTGCCTCCTCATGCTTCATGCCTCTTTGCCTGGCTTTTCTCAGAAATCAGTCTTCTTCCCTGATTGCCTTTTTATGATGTCTTCTGAGCCATCTTTCAATTTTGTTATTAGATGAAATCATGGGAAAACACAGTCTTATAATAATGACTAAATCTCATCGTCTCCCAAAAGTGTCCCTTCTGGATTGCTGTAATGCTATAGGTCCAAACCATAGCATGATACGATGAAAAACTGCTCACAGATGAGACAAACCTGGATTGGAGCCCCAGCTCTGTCACATAACAGTGTTTGATCATGAGCATACTTTGATCCATTCATCAGTCCTTCTAATCATCCCATCATCAATTAGCCAATCAGCTATCTATCCATCAATTTCATCAACAAAAGATTTTAGAGTAGCTAAGTTACTTAAATCCTCTCTCAATTTCTATATCTGTAAAGTGAAATGATATCTATTTCATTGTGTTATTCAGTTGATTTTTTGAAAATCCGTGAGACATGCCAAATCCAGTGCCTAACATTTAGTAGGCTTTCAATAAACATTAGTGCATTTTCTCCTCTGCCATTCTCCCACCCCAGACTATCTGTATAAAACAAACACACACACTCCCATCTTATACTGTGACCATGACTTACTCGTCTCATTCCCCAATTTCCCAACTTGTACCTAAAATTCTCAGGGACAAAACTATATCTCACACACTGGCTGCCCTATAGTGTGGGACTGTGCCCATAGTTCAGCAAGATTTTTTGGTTTGATTTGACTCACGTAGACAGAGCTATCATTATTTTTGCAGCTCTCTCTCTCCCCCTCCCTCTCCCTCTCTCTCTCTTCTTTTGAGGATTTGGTCAATATATCCAGGTGTTTTGGGAGAATCAACCATCAGTCATAGGATGCAAGATCCCTGGGTGACTGGGGAGGAGGGTATTTAAATTCTTTTCAAGGACCCACTGACATTTCTATTTTATTGACTCAGTGGATCTAACCAGTTCTGCTGAAGCATGAGTTATGCTCTGATCCTCACCCAGCTCCAAGCCAGCCCCAGGGAAACTGCCAAGGAAGGCAAACCTGAGAGGCAGCAGTAAATACTCCTCCCGTGAATGTTCCTGGGAGACACAGACTGCCGGGCCAGGACAGAGGCTGATCCTGTGGCACTCCAGATGGTAAGGCTCTTGACCTGTTCCCATCATCCCTTGCAAATGCCCTGCACCAGCGCTTTTACCTGCTGCAAAGGGGGACACATGCAGGGCAGGTGTGTCTTTTCTCCTTGGCTTTTTCTGTTCCAGGTCAGTGTTATGAAGAACTGGACTCATTTTGCCCTTTGGTTGTATGTCTTGGACATCGTATCTTGTAATTAAATGTTCTGAAAGGACGTCTGCATAGTTAGGAGAACAGAGGGAGAAACAGGGTGAAACACATATGTCTCAGAACACAAGGACAGTGTGTCCATATTTGCACATGCATCTGGTGATGTGCAAACATCTAATAATCAACTTTTCAAATATCTTAATAAAAGCAGGTTCTTTATCATAAGAATTCATATCTATAGAGGCTACACTAGATAACATGCTTTATACAAAGGGTTTTTACATGACTGATTTCATTTTAGCCTCACAAAACCATGAGGTTTTTTAATACTACCACTGTTACTTTGCTGAAGAAAGTGAGGCAAAGATGTGCTGGAGGAATTGAGCTGAGTTTTGTCTGCTGCTGAAGCCTACCCTTGCTAGAGCGATGGGGCATTTGCTGTTCCATAAGCTATGTGCTACTATGTAGCTTAACTAGTTCTCACTGGCTTAACTAGTTCTCTGCTTCCACCACCTGCTTCCTCTCCCCTCTTCTACACATGAACGTTCTCTCCATTATGCACAAACTCTCTAAAAACAGCCTCCTCTAGAAAACCAGTCTACAGTTCATAGCCCAAACTGAGCTCCCAGGGTCCTTATCTGAGGCCTCCTTTATGATGTTATCTCTTACTGCATATTTCAGCTGCTTATGTGTTTCTCTTATCTCCGTTTTATAAAATGGAAAGTTTCTTTCCAGAAAGGAAAAGTTCTATTTCTTTTGTCTCCCTAAGAGTAGGTTGTGAATAGAGAGGACATTAAATAAATGGCCTGAAAGGAAGGGGTAGAGGAAATAAGACAAAACTTTTGGAAACAAGAGAGTGTCACAAGTCACATGCATGGTTGTTACAGAGACTCATTAACTGTTCCCAAGACTGTTTTGCTCTGCTCCTGCCTCAGACCTGGGCTGCATTTCTCAGCCTCCCTTGCAGTCAGGTGAGGAAGTGACTGAAGGAAGTGTGTGCGCCTGCCAACCCTCCATTCTGTCTGCCCTGGGTCTGCTGGATGCCCCTTATGGTGACTTTAGAAGCCAAGTGCTGATGGTGTCCATTGTCTTGAGTTCCTGAATGACTGTTTGGAGCAAAGCCTGCCTCTCCACTTCCCCCAACTTCCATTGATGAGAGAAAAGTAAATTTGTATTCTGTTATCCACTCATATTTTAGAATTTACGTGTTATAGTGACCCTCCTTAGAGTAACTAAGATAAATACAGAGACTGTACCAATGATTGAAAAATATCGAACTATTTAAGGGGAAAAAAATGTAAGATCCATGTGGTCTAGAAGCCAGTAGCTCCCTTTTACAGACATGCAAACTGACCTCATTGTCCATTACCTGGTATGAAAGGCAGAACATGCAGGGCTGGTGTGTCTTTTCTCCTTGGTTTTTTCTGGTCTGACTCAACATTCAGGGTGACTTGTACATTTTTCCCCTTTATAGGCTTCTTTTTGAGATCACAATCCTTAATAAACTGGTCTGAAAGATCATCTGATTTTGACAAGATACAAAAAAAAAAAAAAAAAGAATATGACATGAGCAAAGGTTCAGTCACAGACTGGTTGGTTTACAGTTAAATCTGATGGGAGGGAGGAATCTTTTGATCTGAGAAAGAAAAGCATTTATTGATTGTGGCCTCTTCTATGGAGGACTTTGCATGCACAGATATATGCAATAAAAGGGAAAAGTAGAATTTTGTAAAACTCCAAATGAAGGGAACTCAAATGGGAAGGATAATCAAGGCAAAGAGGAACTTTAAAATACACTTAAGCAAGCCACAGAGTGGGTTTAAGTTACATTTCAGATTGGGGAACAGATTCTCTGTGCCAGAATGTTCCTCCTGGATTTTCTTTACTCAAGCCTTACTCTCTTTGGAAGGCCCAAGGGCCCGTAGGGAGCCTTATTCTCTCTTTGGTCTTACAGCAAGGTTCTATCTATTCCTCACAGCTTTCATTTCTATGGCTGGTCAAGTCACACCAGTGATTAAGGCTTGCACTTCAGCACTGGTCTTTACACTGCCCTCTGGCTTTACAATCCTCCTATTTACTTATCCCAACCCGGGCCTTCTTATCTTCTTATTCATCACCTTACAGTCCCCACTCCCCTGCGTTACCTCACCAGAGCCTCTGAAGTCTGGATTCGGCATCAGGTCCATCAGATGTCGTTGTATACAGTTAATTCCATCTGATACCCTGTTGCCCATTAAGGTGTTTTCTCTGCTCTGTCTTACTCCTCTGTGCTTTGGTTTCTGTGGCTGTGCTTTGAGCTCCTCTGTCATTGTTTTAGCACTTCATTCCCTAATGATCTATCTCCTGAGCTGGATAGAACCTTCTTGGAGATTAAAGGTTAAACGTCCTTTCGATAATTTTATTCTTAGTTGTGTTTCCCACCAATAAATGCATGTTGAAACAATGATTAGGTGGAGTTAGACTGATATGAGTTAAAATTTTGACTCTGTTTCTTGTTAGTTCTGAGAACTTGGCAAGAATTTCTTTTTTTGTGGGGGGGGAGTCTTAATACTTAGGAACTTTAATATTCTCTCAACTTATAAGATGGGGATAATATTAAATCAATGTGTGCGCATGTGTGTGTGAGAGAGACAAAGACAGAGAGAATTAAATTTGTTGATGATGGTAAATCATTTGATACTTTTGATATATTTCAAATACTTAAAAAATGCTCACTCTGGCCATTGCTAACCCCCAATACTTTCCCAAAGGCTCAGAGGAAAGCCCAACCCTCTCACCCCACCCCATCTTTATCTTACCTCACTAATTCTAGTCCTGCATGTTCTTTCTCATTTTATAAATATCCACAGCATTTTTACTCATGTAACACCTTTAAAGGATAATCTAGTTATTATTTATGCATATGTTTTCCCTGCCCTCTTTGATGACAGGTGTCTTGTGTTTTATCTCCTTAATAACAATGAATAGATATTTGTTGAATGTATGCTTGAATGAATGAACTCAAATATATTTTGTATAAAGAGCTCTTCTTTTAGGATTCTAAGAAGCTGAAAAACAATGAAACTATCTGTTTTCTCTGGAAACTCACTATCACCTGGATATTGCCTGGCTAGATCCATAATTATGAATGAAGTTGGGGAAATTTAGGGAGTAATTGGATCTTTTCAACCCCTCTTCCTTCCCTCCCTTCCTCTTATCTGTCTTTTCTTGCTTTATCTTTCTTTTTTTAATGAAAACATTCAGGTGAGCTTCTTTAAAACGTGGAGGATTAAATGTGCCAAACATTTTCACTTTAGTTTTATGGGTCTAGACATAGCCTGTGTTATTCATTCATTTATTTATTCAACGAATGTTGATAAAGCTCCTACTATATATGCCAGACATTGAGCTAGGACTAAAACTAGAAGTAAAACATACTTTGTTTCCAAGTTACTTATGGTCTATTGGACATTATATCTGGATGACTCTTTGTTTTAGAAAACCCAAGGTGGCTCAGCAGTAAAGAATCCGTGTGCAATGCAGATACCTCAGGCAACAAGGGTTTGATCCCTGTGTTGGGAAGATCCCCTGGAGGAGGAAATGGCAACCCACTCCAGTATTCTTGCCTGGGAAATCCCATGGACAGAGGAGCCTGGAGGGCTGCAGTCCATCCATAGGGTCGCAAAGAGTCGGACACAACGGAGTGACTGAGCATACACAAATATGTGTGAGGAACGTATCACCAGACATATTTAGTAACCATACATCATTATGCCTGCATCATCAAAAGATCATAATGCATAACCAAAAATGAAATAGCATCATTCTTCAGCCAATAGTAATAAATATTTCCTTCTACCTAGGAGATTTTAATAATTTCATCCAATCATTTCAGTTTAATAAACACTTACTTAAATTGTACTGTGTGTAAGGCATTGGCCTGTATGATTTTAAGTTTCTGTGCACACAGGAAAGGAGATGAAAGGGGGACTTTACCGAGTGCTACTTATCAACTTGGTGATTTCACCTCATTTTCATGTGTGTAATAGACCAATACCTTCTAGTATTGGTCAATGCCTCTGTCTTACTAGCTGTTAAATACTCTCACCATTCTAAATACGTTATCTCATTTAGTTCTTATATCATGCCCACAAGGAAAGGTATTTTTAGCCATAATTTGTAATGAGGAAACAGGTTTAGAAGGCCAGCTAAAAGGCTAAAGATTCCACTGTTGGTAGGTTATGGCAACAGGGTTAAAACCAGGTTCTAGGGACTATGTATTTCAATGCCTGGCTGAAAATGTAATTTCAAAACTTTATTACCACAGAGCACAGTTAATCTCCCCCCACATTATACATACTATAGACCTTTGCTGAATGAATGAAAGCTCAGAATGGGTACTGCCCAGCTGTGGGGTCTCTGGAGGTACAGGTTGGCTATGGACCAGTCACGGGTCACCATTCAACCCCAGGGTGCCACTCATGGCACCATACAGAGAGCAAGACATTTCCTTCAATTTTAACTTTTACTTCAAATGCATTTCCCAGATTTTTGGAGAAATCCTGAGTACAACATATCTTGATAGTAAATGGGGAGAAGGGAGAGGTGGTGGGGGGCGCGGAGTCATAACCAGGCGAGGCATAAACAAAGGCTATGAATATGCAAAAGACCCATCCATCAAAAGTCTGAGTGTCTCATTTTTAGAAATGGGTAGAGGCAGAAACGTTTCTGGTATTTTCATTACAAAGGTTATGCAGTTCTGGAAAGGAAACAGATTGACAATAAAGCAGAAAAAGGCTATTTAAAATTCTGTCTTGATAGGCAAAGAGAGATATTTGAAATATTTTATTGGCACTGCACATGGGGTGTAAGTGTGTCGGGAAATACTGGAAACAAGCTAGACTGCCACTCTCCATTTATGGCCTCAAAAGTGCTCTGCCTGGGACTCTGACAGACCCGAAAAAGAGGACAATGCCTCTTCTCTCTTTTAAATTCTAATGAACTTCTCTCCAGTGCTTCAGCTAATATTTACATGACAGACCCCACAGACCCATGGGCTATTTGCCTGTCCATCTGGTGTTGGCTGTCACCAGAAATCTCAAACTATCGGGTTTCAGGGAACCTCCCTCTGACTTGCTTGCAAACTGAATGGCAGAGACGCCCCCTTTCTGATTTTCACCACAGACATTCACACTGTATCATTTACCTAAGTGGCTGCAGCGAGGGTCTAGCTTGTCCAGTCTGTCTTCTGAGAGCTCCAGAGGCTGCATTTGCTCAGTAGACATCATCAAAGGAGAGCAGGTGTGTGGATTTCTTCTCCAGCACCACAGAAGTATAGAAACAAGACCATTAGTATGTCTTCTGCTTATTCACTCACTTATTAAATAAGTATATTTACTGAACATTTACTGCTATGCTCTCAATTCAATCCTATTTTTAAGTCTGCTTTTTCTTCTTAGCTACTAGAAGTTCTAAACTTAATATTTAAGCCAAAATAAATGAATCACACACACACACACACACACATGGATTTGTCAGTAATTGTCATGTATCAAATGTTCAATATTTGCCATCTTTCAGAAGTACTGTGTGAGTTTTAGAATGAACCCTTATAAAATCTGAATTAGAAATGAGTTATCTGGGAGTTACAGGAAATCTTAATTAAATCTTGCCTGAATTATTATTTTTTTTTTTGGTTGAGTTCTGCAAAGTAGGATTATGCCTACTTCACAGGTAAGAAAACTGAGGATCAGAAAATTTAATTAATTTATTCAGTCACACATTTATTAAATATCCACGCTTGGATATATCTCTCTTTCTGCAAACTTCCACTAGTGACCCCAAGACACTTGAAATAGTGGTTCCTTTGAATCCACATTGAACAAGGTTTCTGATTTTCTACCATTACATGCTTGTAACTATGAAGTACTGAGACTTCTTCCCTATTCATATTACAATTCTTGTAGGAAAATATCCAGGTCTCGAAATAGATCTTTATTATTTTCTCCCTAGAGATTTCTGACATTAGAGCAAATCTGTTTCCTCTTCCCCCGCCCCCCTGCCATTGCCCATCTTTCCTAAACCGCAAATCCATTGAACTTTTCAGAGCTATTAGTTGTAGCCATTGTCTACTAGGAGTAGAAATTCCGAATGGACATATGTCAGGTCTGAATGAGGAATGCATTAGATGAGATTTATAGGAAATCTTCATTAGAGTCTGCCTATCTTCTATTTCTTTTGGATAATTTATTACTCATGTTCTACCATAGCAATAATGGTTGGAGAGAAATACTATTTAAATGACCCAGTTTGTCCTCTTTTCTTGAGATTCTTGGATCACCGGTATGCAGAAGAATACACACACCAACTGTGTTAACATTTCAAGCTCATAGAATTAGTTCAACTCAGTTGTCTTCTGAGGAATAAGCCAATGTTCTCTGGGAAGGCTAGAGGGCTTCTCCCCCTACAAGCTGAGATCATTGCGGAGCAGATGGAGCCATTAACAGATTACTTGAGCCAGCTTTTAGTGTCATTCTGAGAAGACTGACTGCTCTGAGTGACTTCAGCAGAAATCAATTCGGGCCATTGTTTTTAGTGTTTGTATGGAGACTGCCAATTCCCTGGAACCATAAGGAAGTACACTGCTAACTTGGGAGGCCGGTTCCTACCTGCTTTCATGAAGAAGAAAGCTATGGGACCGTCATTCGGGATAAGGGGACTTAGGGCTGAGGTCTGGAGGCAAAGTCATCAGATATGGACTGTGCACCTACTCAATCTTTCATCTCTTTGGGCAGAAATTCATGGGCTCTTTCATAGACTTTGGGCTGAAGGTCACCCCATGCAGGATCTAGTTAAAATATTCATTTTCTAGAAAAATAAATGGAGACTCAAAGAGCTTAAAATGACTTACAATTAATTACATACTTAGAGTCAGAATCATCACTTGAACCCAGACCTCCTACTTTCTACTCTAGGTCCTCTCTGGCGGGAGTACCTGCTCTTCTCCAATCTATGGTAAGCTGGTCTTTTCACTTGGATCATATGGCTGCTCCTATGTGCTCAATAACTGGTTATTTAATTTGAATCTGAGCTTTCAAGCCAAATAGATCTAGGTTAAATCTCAGTCTTTTAACTAAAAGCTATACGACTTTGATGAAGTGACTAAATCATGATGATGTCATGAGGATAGATGAAGCCCAAGTGCAATACAATCATTTCTGTCCTTTCTCCCTACAGGCTGCAGCTTCGGTGGTAGAATTTGCCAAAGTCAGCATCCTACTGGGACACCCACAGACTGGTACCTGGGGACGTATGTTCCTCTCTGTCTCCCATTCTTAGCCTCAGTTTTCTTATCTGTAGAATAGACTTAATAGTAATGATCCTGTAGAGTTACTGTGACAATTAAACAGTAGCTCTGTGCTGTAGGCATTGAATTGATGGCAGTCACTGTAACATAACATTGTCTATACCTTCCTAGATATCTAGCTAAGGAAGACCAGCTGAGGAACTGAGAAAATTCGAAAAATCATTGACTCATTTTCATCTGGATGTTGAACCATGGGATGGCCAGCCCTCATCTGAGAAAACTGGCTCTCACAGTACAGGACTTGAGAAAGAGGAGGCTGCCCTAGGCGGGTGAACTGTGTGAAGTTCAGAAGTCCCTGGACAAGGCAAGGCTCCCTGGTGATTAGTCATAAAACTGACACATGATTGCTCCTCAAGACAGCACCTAGTATCTATGGGGGAAAACATCACTATTTTAAATCAGTGTGAGTGAAAGAATGATGGTAAGCCTCTGTTTGCAGGGGTCTGAGAGATGATTTTTCACATTTGGGATTTTACATCACAAAACTACCCCGTGCTGGGCAGGGATGTGTTTTGCCCATGGAATTAGAAGCTACTTTTATTATGGATGATGTCACTACAATCTTCTTGGCAGAAAACCTTCACACAAAGAAAGGAACAAATGCACAGAAGAGAGAGAGATTTGGAGTTAAGCATCGCCTGACAGGATTGTCATTTTATGTGCCTGTTTAGCACATAATAGAAGATGTTCTCCATATCTTTATTCCCTCTGCTTTTCTACCCTCAGTGAGAAGGGGTGCTCCAGATAATTGAGCTGCTGTAAATCAGGAGCTGGCCTCATTCTCAAACTAAGAAATGGAACATTTCTACTTCCTATTCCTAACTGTGCCCATGCATTCCTCTCTTGAATTCAGTCCCCACACCAAGCACGACAAATGGATGTTGCCTTTGTCATGCTGTCCAGGGAAGTTTTCAGCAGCTCCCTCAGCAGCTCCCTGTTACTTGGGAACTTTCTGAAGCATCAGCTCTTTCTTTCATACCTAAGCACCTGGTGGGCTAGGGACTGAAGAGATGCCTTAAGGGCATTTTATAAACTGTTTTCTAGTCAAAGATTTGCAATTCTTTAGCATTCTTTTCCACTTTTTGGTTCAGTGTGGTCTCTGAATTTTAATACTCACACAGTGACAACTCTAACTGCCACTGTGATTGTCAATATCGGCCCTCCCACCTTCTTCTGAAAAGCCTGGGGCTACCTGTGTGGTGGAAATCAGGAAACTATGATTATGTAGCCTGTCCAGAGGGGTCACAGGAAGTGCCACAATCACAGGCACTACTTCTGCAGCAAAAATGCGAGCATTCACGCTAAACCATAAAATCATGTATCTTTTATGTCAGATTTTGCTACAGAATGAATTTATGTTGACTTTAACAACAAAAAAATTTTGGTTTTTGGATTTTCCCATTAGAGAAGAAAGCATGGGTCTGTCTGACTTTTTTCCTTGCTGTTTGAGAGAATGTGGTTGGATTGGTGACACATGTGCAAAAGACCAGGTGATGGTATTTCAGGGGTTTAAGGAGGTTTTCAGGACCCTGACCACTAAATTGCTGTAATTCCTCTTGCTAATTCTCACATTGCTCTTCTCAGAGACACACTTGTAAATACAAATGCAATTGAGAGGAGCTACATTAACTGATGTCAATACCTAGGGGTTATTAATGACAATGATGTCTTTCTCTTTTGAGAACAGAAACAGAAAGGTCTAGGGAACTGAGTTGCAGGGAAGGAAGTGCATGGTTGCAGGACAGGCTGCCAGAGCAGCCTGCGGAAGCCGAGGATGCCTGGAGGGACCCTAACTCCACAAGCTCAGGTGTGTGTGAACAGTCGCTCAGTTGTGTCTGACTCTTGTGACCTCATGGGCTGTAGTCTGCCAGATTCCTCTGTCCATGGGATTCTCCATGCAAGAATGCTGGAGTGGGTTGCCATTTCCTTTTCCAAGGGATCTTCCCTACCCAGGGATCAAACCCACACCTGCATCTCCTGCATTGGCAGGTGAATTCATTACTTCTGAGCCACCTGGGGAGCCCACTAGCTCAGAGCTGATTCCTATTTCAGGAGGACAGTCATGCTATTTCTGTGGCTAAACAGATCGGTTGAGTATGAGGTCAGAAAAGGCTCTGGGCATTTTGACCTTAACAATGAGTGGATTCTCAGGTGGGTGTTAGAATATGTGGTTTAATTCATAGACAGAAAATCCCTCACTGACTATAAGCATTCGGTGCTGTCAGGTAATATGAGGTAGAAACAAATGCTTGGTCTCACTCTCTAGCTGGGTGAACTTGGGAAAGTTATAAGTCCTCTTGGAAACTTAGTTTCCACATCTGTGAAATGGGCAGGGTAGTGGCTCTTCTCCAGGGCTATTGAAAGTAATAATACAATGTATGTCAAGCTCCCAGTATATGCTACCATTTCAAGAATGTGAGTTGTTTTCTTTGCCCTTTTAGTCTGCTTCTTGTAATTACAATGTACATCGAACCACTGGAATAATTTCCTTGTCCCATTTCTGGCCTTTTCTGAAGCTATGATGAGATAAGAACAATTCAAAGTAGAACATACTGTACACCACAGGAAACTCTACTTAATGCACTGTGGCGACCTGAATGGGAAGGAAGTCCAAAAAGGGAGGGGATATATGTATATGTATTGCTGACTCATTTCTCTATACAATAGAAACTAACATGACATTGTAAACCAACAATACTCCAATACAAATTAATTAATTAAAAAAATGCACTTTTATTTTTCAAAGCAAAACAAAAAAAAAAGAGAGACAAAGATAAAAACGAACTGCAACACACCCTTTTCCAGGCCTTGGGAACATGCTAACACTGATTCTGAGGAGCAAGGTGACACTTAGCTAAGTCATGTGATATTCTAAAGAATTTCCCTATATTAGTCAGGCTTGGATTTACTTGACGGAATGAAAAGTTAGAAGGTTATGTCCACAGCCCAATGTGATATCTGATTAACGTACCTTCTGGTTATATAAAAATTCATATCTTTTGTCAAACCTATTTTTAACCTGAGGGCTGAATTCAGGTCAAAAATACCACATTTTAAAATCAAATTTGTTCTTTTAGAAGACCTAAATTTGCAGTATTCCTCGAGGAATGACTGTTACTCAAAGTAGGGCATAGAAAGGTTTTTTGATTAGGACACTCTCAGCTTTGGAAGATAAGCCCCTCCACACTGTTGTGTGAATACACAGATATACTTGTGTTCATTGTGAAACTTCGCAATTTAATTTGTGAGGGCTCTTGTTTTTACAGAACTCAGGACTCCACTTCTCTTGGAAAAATGATTTGAAAGTGGTAACTTTCCCAGGTCCCCATCTAGCCCCGGCTTAGTTTTGCTCCAGAAAGTACCCTTATCCCTCACACCCCCTGTACCACCAGCTGCAGCCTTCTTTGTCTTAGCAACCACAAAACAGTAACTTACGGGAAACTTGCTTTTCTCGCCGTAAATGTTCTCAGAGTAAAGACCTGAAGCACTTACCAGGCAGTCCAGGTGCTGAGATGAGAAGGCAAGGGATGGGAAGGAAGCGCTTCCTCTCTGAAGCTGGGCCGGCTCCTCAGTGGCAGTGGCTGCTGCTGCCCGTCTCCAGCTCCTCTTATCAAGGGACCAGCTGCTGCTGTTGCCATGGGGATGCTCTGTTTCTCAGGCGCCAGGGTAAGGGGGATGGAGAGGGAAAGAGGACTCATCTCACAGCCACTGCTCCCAATTGTAATAATTGTCCATTACAAAAACAATGCACAGAATAGTGCTTTGAGTACCTGGTGTGCAAGAAGTCCAGACAAACCAGCTAGGTCCTTTAATCCCAATAACAACCCTGCATGTGCATGCTCAGTCATGTCCAACTCTTTGTGACCCCATGGACTGTAGCCTGCAAGGTTCCTTTGTCTATGGGATTATCCAGGCAAGAATACTAGAGTGGGTTGCCATTTCCTCCTTCAGGGGATCTTCCTGACCCAGGGATTGAACCCATGTCTTTTGCATTGGCAGGCAGGTTCTTTACCCCTGAGGCAACAACAACAATAACAACCCTATGCATAAGAATGTTTTGACCTGACTTTACAAATATGGACGTTTAGCCACAGAGAGTTTAAGTGACTTGCCCCCAAATCCATGCACCCTGGAATCCATTTGAATTTAAATTCAGAGTACTCTCACTACCTACTGTTGCATCTTAAGAAGAATAGTAGCAGTTGCTTTGCATAAGGCTTCCCACTGCCAGGCACTCCAGGCATATCAACTCTAACTCTCATAACAACCTTGCAAGATAAGTTGCTGCTGTCATGCTGAGTTGCTGTCATCATGCCCATCCTACTGATGCAAAACCCAGGGCCCATGTTCTCACTGCTAGTACAGGGTGAGGCTAGGGTTTGAACTAGGCATTGACTGCTAGAGTCCATGCTGTAAACCAGTTTGCAGTCCTATTCACCAATGAGAGTGTTTTAGAAAGAAACAGAACATAACAAAGAATGCAGCCCTCACTGTACAGGTGGGGTGTGGAGGGCAGGGCAAATCTGCTCCTTCAAAGGAACTAAACCATATGTTCTAGTGTTAGGAATCCACACTCACTCCAGGGAAGGCTTAGGGTCAAAGGTCATTTAAGCCAGTGTGTGTTGGGGGGTGACGCACTGTCAGATGGAAAGGAAGAGTCCATGTTTTCCATTAGCTCACTCTAGGAAGGTCCTGTGCTGGTCGGAGGAACAGAAGGATCAGGGGTTTAGTCTGGGAGGTCACATAGGGGTCAGCACAGCCTGGAAGGGCTTGAGATCCCTGAGGGCACTCAGGAGGCTATCCACCAAAGTGGCCCAAAAAATGGGTTCTCACAGAAGAGGTCTGATTGCTTTCCATGCACGTTGTTTTCTTTCCTTCCTGAGGATGCATGTGGCACGGGGTCCTGAGAAGCCCCTTGTTGGCTTCATCTACCTGTTAGCTACCAGTATTGAGCTAGTCAATGTCTCTGATATTTGCCAGCATCCCAGTCACAGAGCGAGAACCATAGTAAATTCATTCTGAGGTTGGCTCCTAGAGTGAGAATTTCTTCACATGCATGGTAATGAATCAGTAGACAGTAGGCTTCCCTGTTTGATCCAGCTTGTCTTGGCCCTTACTGGAAGCTAGGAGAGAGAAGAAGGCTGCCGAAGAGTAATGCTCCTGACTAGGAAAGGAGATCCCCTGGATGCTGGGGAAAGTCTCTAAAAGCAGTTCTTGGTTCTGAACTGCCTGCTTTATCCTCTTACCAACAGCCTTGTTGGCCAGTGGGTTAGCAGTATCTTCATCTGCAAACCTAAGTGGAAAAATTATACTTTCTTCCTATCTTTTCAATTCTTATTTAAAACTAAACTCTTTTTTGGAGTTAATTGTAAGTTCACATGCAGTCATAAGAAATAATACAGAAATATCTGTGACCTTTTATCAATTTCCTTCAGTGTTACTATCTTGCAAAACTATAGTACAATGCCTCAACTGGTGTACTATTATGGGTACAGCTGAGATACAGAACAATTTCATCATCCCAAGGCTGCTTCATGTTAGCCATCCCTCCCCTTCTCTTCCTCACTCTTCCTGCCCTTAACCTACTCCTTATCCCTGGCAACCATTAGCCTACTTTCTATTATTTTGTCATTTCAAAAATGTTTTGCAGCTAGAACCATACTGTATGCAAATTTTTGAGTTTTTTATTTATTTATTTTTAACTTAGCATTGTTCCTAGGGATTCATCTAAGTTATTTCATGCATCAGTTATTTATTCCTTTTTATCATTGAGTAGTATTCCATATTCACCTGTTGTAGAATATCAGGATTCTACCTGGTGTTTGTGTGTGTGTGTTAGTTGCTTAGTTGTGTCTGACTCTTGGTAACCCCATGGACTGTAGCTCACCAGGCTCCTCTGTCCCAGGAATTCTCCAGGCAAGAATAATGGAGTGGGTTGCCATTCCCTTCTCCAGGGGAATGCTGGACTATTAAAAATAAATCTATTATGAACATAGATGTACAGGCTTTGGTAAGTGTTCATTTATCTGAAACAAAGCCCAAGAGTACAATTCCTAGCTCATATGGCAATTGCATGTTTCATTTTGTGAGAAATGGACAAACTGTTTTCCAGAGTGGCTGCAGCATTTCATGTTTCCACCAGTCATTTATGAATGATCCAGTACCTCTACATGCTTGTCAGCATTTGGTGTTTGATTTTTTTAAAAGTAATTCTTATAGGTGTGTAACATTATCTCATCATCATTTTATTTGCATTCCCCTAATGAGTAATGCTGTTGATCCTCTTTTCATATGCTTGTTTGCTATCTTAATGTTTCTTTGGTGAAATTTGTCTTCATGTCTTTCACCCAATTTCTAATTAGGTTGTTTGATTTTTTTTTTAACTGTTGAGCTTTGAAAATTCTTTATACGTTTTAAATACTAATCCTTCTGTATCAGAAATATATTTTTGCAAATGTTTTCTCCATCTATAGCTTGTCTTCTCAATTTTTAGCAGAGTCTATTGTAGAGCAGAAGTTTTAATTTTTACCATCGTATATATATCATTAGATTAGCTATAAAGCATAAGTTGAGATGATTTCTGGGGGTCTTCAGTGAAGCTGAACAATGTTAGGAATTTTAAAACAGTCTTTTGTCCCTTAATTTCCCAAGTTCAAAGGGAATATTTTCAAAGAGAGAAGAGAGTATGAATTCTTTATTTCCCTTTGGATAGACATCTATTTCTCCCAAGTTCAGGTTGTTGGTGGTGATGATTTTTTTTCCCAGGGCTTTCTATGCATACTTTAAATGATTATGCCCAACCCCCCCTTAAGGCAGATGTAAACAGCAACTGAGATGGCAGATGGTAATGTAAATCTAGACCTCGGAGAGTTTGAAATAACAGCCGCATATGTGCAGTGTTGAAGTCATGGACCCTTGGCCTACAGTGTTCCCAGTTTAAGTGCAAGGAGCCATTGTATCTGTGACATGATTTGTGGATCCAGGAGCCCTCTGATGTGCGGCTCAATTGGCTTCTGGCTTCATTTCTGATGAATGCTTAATGGTAAATAGCTTTAAATGAACGTATTTTTATTTTAATCACAAATGTTCAATCTTTATGAATAAGAGTGGTCACAGTGATGGACATTTTCAGACAGTTTATTTCAGTCAATAGCCAATAAAATGTGCACTTGAAATATTTGCCTTCCAAAAGCAATCTAAGGCAGCTCGTGTTGATGGGTGTTGGGGCTCCAGCTTTTCAATTAAGAGAAAGAGAGGGAAAGAGAGAGAGCACTGAACATTTGTAGGCTGGTGTTTAATCCCAGAGATCTGGCTGGATCACTTTGGTTATCTCTTTAATCCTCAGAGAGGAGAATTACGGTTTTAGATCAATATCTTCTGGTAAATAGTGTCTGTGGGAAGCTTTGAATACAACTTTAACTCTTTATAATGGAGGATGATTTGAGATAATCTATAAGAAAATGCTGATATCATTTATTCTCATCTGAAATAAAAATATAAACTGTATTTAACTTTCTAGAAATTGCCAAATACTTAGTAAGTACTTATTGAAATTAGAGGTAATATTATTTATCCACTTGAGATAATTATAGCTTCACATGAAATTATAAGAAATGCTACAGAAAGATAGATCCTTTCTATATTGTGCTCAGTTTCTCCCAGGGGTGACATTTTGTAAGACTATATCACAATATCACAATCAGATATTGATACCCATACAATTCACCTACCTTATTCCAATTTCTCCAGCTGTGTGTATGTATTAAGTTTTATACAATTTTATCACCTGTGTAGGTTTGTGTATCTACAACCACAGTTGAGGTACTGAATATATCCACTGCCAGGAAGATCCCTCTCGCTCTTCTATAACCACACCCTTCTCCCTACTTCCCACTCCTGTGGTCTCTGTTCCATCACTATATTATCTCTGGCCCTCTGGTAGCCACTAATCTGTTCTCCATTTCTGTGATTTTGTCATTTCCCGAATGTTATATAAATGGAATCATATAGTATATAACCTTTGGTACTAGTTTTTTTCCTCTTGGCATAATTCTCTGGAGATTATTCATGTTATCAGTAGTTCATGTTATTTTTTTATTGCTGAGTATTCTATTGTATGCATATACCCCAGCTTGTTTAACCATTCACCTGTTGAAGGCTATTTGGGCTGAATTCAGTTACCATTTATTACAAATAAAACTGCTGTGTACATTTATGTACAGGCTTTTGTGTGAGCCTAAGTTTTCATTTCTCTGGGATTAAGGCAAAAGGGTGCAACCATTGTTCTGTATAGCAATTGAATATCTGATTTTTTTAAAAATGTGCAACACTTTTTATTCCAATCACCTCTCAAAACAGATTTCGGTATGATGAGAACACAATTCAGTGAACACATGGGAACAAGGTAATGCATTGTTTAATTTTCTAAAAAGTCACCAAGCCATTTTCTAGAGTGGTTATATCTGTTTATATTCCCACTAGCAATGTCTGAGCAATCTGGTTTCTCTGCATCTTTACCAGCAATTGACGTTGACACTAGTTTTTATTTTAGCCATTATAATAGGTGTGCAATGATATTGGCTGTCTGAGGAGGCCTTACAAATAGCTGTGAAAAGAAGAGAAGCGAAAAGCAAAGGAGAAAAGGAAAGATATTCCCATTTGAACGCAGAATTCCAAAGAATAGCAAGGAGAGATAAGAAAGCCTTCCTCAGCGATCAGTGCAAAGAAATAGAGGAAAACAACAGAAGGGAAAGACTAGAGATCTCTTCAAGAAAATTTGAGATACCAAGGGAACATTTCATGCAAAGATGGGCGTGATAAAGGACAGAAATGGTATGGACCTAACAGAAGCAGACATATAACAAAGAAGTGGCAAGAATACACAGAAGAACTGTACAAAAAAGATCTTCACGACCCAAATAATCATGATGGTGTGATCACTCACCTAGAGCCAGACATCCTGGAATGCGAAGTCAAGTGGACCTTAGGAAGCATCACTACAAACAAAGCTAGTGGAGATGATGGAATTCCAGTTGAGCTATTTCAATCCTGAAAGATGATGCTGTGAAAGTGCTGCACTCAATATGCCAGCAAATTTGGAAAACTCAGCAGTGGCCACAGGACTGGAAAAGGTCAGTTTTCACTCCAATCCCAAAGGAAGGCAATGCCAAAGAATGCTCAAACTACTGCACAATTGCACTCATCTCACACGCTAGTAAATGCTCAAAATTCTCCAAGCCAGGCTTCAGCAATACACGAACTATGCACTTCCAGATGTTCAAGCTGGTTTTAGAAAAGGCAGAGGAACCAGAGATCAAATTGCCAACATTTGCTGGATCATCGAAAAAGTAAGAGAGTTCCAGAAAAACATCTATTTCTGCTTTATTGACTATGCCAAAGCCTTTCACTCTGTGGATCACAATAAACTGTGGAAAATTCTGAAAGAGATGGGAATACCAGACCACCTGACCTGTCTCTTGAGAGACCTCTATGCAGGTCAGGAAGCAACAGTTAGAACTGGACATGGAACAGACTGGTTCCAAATAGGAAAAGGAATACATCAAGGCTGTATATTGTTACCCTGCTTATTTAACTTCTATGCAGACTACATCATGAGAAATGCTGGGCTGGAAGAAGCACAAGCTAGAGTCAAGATTGCCGGGAGAAATATCAATAACCTCAGATATGCAGATGACACCACCCTTATGGCAGAAAGTGAAGAGGAACTAAAAAGCCTCTTGATGAAAGTGAAAGAGGAGAGTGAAAAAGTTGGCTTAAAGCTCAACATTCAGAAAACGAAGATCATGGCATCCGGTCCCATCACCTCATGGGAAGTAGATGGGGAAACAGTGGAAACAGTGTCAGACTTTATTTTTTTGGGCTCCAAAATCACTGCAGATGGTGATTGCAGCCATGAAATTAAAAGATGCTTACTCCTTGGAAGGAAAGTTATGACCAACTTAGATAGCATATTCAAAAGCAGAGACATTATTTTGCCAACAAAGGTCTGTCCAGTCAAGGCTATAGTTTTTCCAGTGGTCATGTATGGATGTGAGAGTTGGACTGTGAAGAAGGCTGAGCTCTGAAGAATTGATGCTTTTGAATTGTGGTATTGGAGAAGACTCTTGAGAGTCCCTTGGACTGCAAGGAGATCCAATCAGTCCATCCTAAAGGAGACCAGACCTGGGTGTTCATCGAAAGGACTGATGCTGAAGCTGAAACTCCAGTACTTTGGCCACCTCATGCGAAGAGTTGACTCATTGGAAAAGACCCTGATGCTGGGAGGGATTGGGGGCAGGAGGAGAAAGGGACGACAGAGGATGAGATGGCTGGATGGCATCACCGACTCGATGGATGTGAGTTTGAGTAAACTCCGGGAGTTGGTGATGGACAGGGAGGCCTGGCGTGCTACGATTCGTGGGGTCACAAAGAGTCAGACACGACTGAATGATTGAACTGAACTGAACTGAACTATGGCTAATGATGTTGAACATTTTTTCATGTATTTAGTTTGCTGTTTATCCTCTTCAGTGAAGTGTCTACATGTGCCGTTTGCTCATTGTCTAATTGTCCAATGTTTACTGTTTAGAGAATTATTTATATATTCCAGATATTAATCTTTTGTTGGACATGTGGTTTGAAAAGATATTCTTGTAGTATGTAGTTTATCTTTTTATCTTCTTCACATGAGTTTCACAGAGCAAAATTTTAAATTTCATGAGTCTTATTTAAAGATTTTCCATTGACACCATCTAGGACTAGACATTTCCTTTGAGAGCTTTCAAATTACAGTTGCAATTTATTTACAGGTTCTAGGTTTATACAGATGACTTGTTTTCTGTGGGTTAAATTTTGATAGTTGGTTTTGAAGCATTGGTGGTTCATTTCTTCTAAATTACTGAATTCTGAGCATGAAGTTATTATTTGTTATCTTTTAAGTGGGTGTAGGATACATAGTAATATTCCTTGTTTCATGCTTGATATTGGTGATTTGGTGATCTTCTCTCTATTTTGTCAGCTATTTGTTTCATTGACTTTTTTTTTTCTGTTGTTCTGTTATTTCAATTTCATTGACTTCTACTTTTATCTGTATTATTTTCTTTTTTTCTACCTGATTTGGATTTATTTTGTCTTTCTTTTATTGGTTTCTTGGAATAGGAAAATAGGTTATTGATTTTCTTCATTTCTCTCTTCATTTTAAATGTATTAATGATATAAATTCCCCTCTCAGAATTACTTTAACAGCATGCTACAGAGTTTGATGTGTTGTATTTTCATTTTCATTTAATTCTAGGTGTTTTCCAATTTCCTTTGAACCTTCCTTCTGACACAATGTTAGGTACAACAGATACAATAGTGAATAAAATACAGTGTCACTATAATTTCAAAGTCCTTTGCATGAAATATGGTTCAGGCAGATAGCCAAGAACAGTTGAATTTTGGAGGTTGTAAGACTACAGCAACTATTTACCTACCCTTTTGAAAAAGAACAAAAAATGACATTCTTTTAGGAGGGACAGTGTAACATCATTTTAAGGACTGTCAAATTTTAAATGAAACTTTGAATTATTGTGATGTTTTGGCCTCAGTGATGACATCTCCCCAGGAATGTGGGTGACTGCCTTTAGATGACAGTGGTGTCCCTACTCTCTGATGTCAGCTGACCTGCTTAAATATCTCATAGGATGGGCCCATCATCTGTCAGGACCTGACACTGCAGCTTTCCAAGACCTGACTGGGTATTTGATCTGTGATATACCCATGTTTTCCATGCACACCCCATCTTTTATCTCACTGTCATCTCTACATTGATTTTCTCTCATTCCTGCAGCTGATTCTGTTCCAAGTTTTGCCCTACTTATGTGCCTTTCTCTCTAGACTCCAGGCCCTGGCCTATACTGGTTTGTCTTATCCAGTTGAGATCCAGAACCATGAGGTTCTGAGCATCATTTTGACCAAAGAGGGCACAGTCCCAGTGACCTTAAGTGCCATTTTAACCCAGAGAATCACAATCACACTAATTGTTCTTGAGCACTCTTCTGATCCAAACAGACATCATCACCCTGCCCTACAGCCTTTTATTAAGTTCTCATTTCAATCTAACTATATTCCAATGAATTCTCATCACAACCCACTAGGTATGTGTTATTTTATGTTACAGATTTGAAACTTGATTATCAGAGATCTAGGTCACTTGTCAATGCTGAATAGCTGCTAAGGAGCAAGGGAGTGGCTTAAACCCACGTCTCTCTTCCCCAGTCAAAGTTCTTTTCTCTATCTTGCCTGTAATGCATGTGACACTGTCCCCAGTTGTCTCTGCTTTGGTGGTCTTCCCATGCTTCATTCTCTTGCAGCAATGAAGCAAACAGATACAACCCATACTTTGCTTCCTCGTAAAAACCAAGTGTTTTATTCTTTTTGAGTAACATGCTCTCAAAGTTGGACATTAAAACGGTGATCACCACTCAGTAGAATAGCAAGAGAGCCATGCGGCTTTTCTTCGGTTACTAATCCAAAGCTTTGTTCAAATATTAATTCTATCATGGCTTCTCTGATGCTCGATTAAGTCACTGTACTAAAGATGAGATACATGCTGAAAATATGCTAAGGCAACTCTAAGTCATTCAGGCACTTCAGTTCAGTCGCTCAGTCGTGTCCGACTCTTTGTGACCCCATGAATCACAGCACACCAGGCCTCCCTGTCCATCACCAACGTCCAGAGTTCACTCAGACTCACGTCCATCGAGTTGGTGATGCCATCCAGCCATCTCATCCTCTGTTGTCCCCTTTTCCTCCTGCCCCCAATCCCTCCCAGCATCAGGGTCTTTTCCAATGAGTCAACTCTTCGCATGAGGTGGCCAAAGTATTGGAGTTTCAGCTTTAGCATCAGTCCTTCCAAAGAACACCCAGGACTGATCTCCTTTAGAAGGGACTGGTTGAATCTCCTTGCAGTCCAAGGGACTCTCAAGAGTCTTCTCCAACACCACAGTTCAAAAGCATCAATTCTTCATTGCTCAGCTTTCTTCACAGTCCAACTCTCACATCCATACATGACCACTGGAAAAACCATAGCCTTGACTAGACAGACCTTTGTTGGCAAAGTAATGTCTCTGCTTTTCAATATGCTATTTAGGTTGGTCATAACTTTCCTTCCAAGGAGTAAGTGTCTTTTAATTTCATGGCTGCAATCACCATCTACAGTGATTTTTGAGCCCTCCAAAAATAAAGTCTGACAGTGTTTCCACTGTTTCCCCATCTATTTCCCATGAAGTGAGGGACCAGATGCCATGATCTTTGTTTTCTGAATGTTGAGCTTTAAATCAACTTTTTCACTCTCCTTTTTACTTTCATCAAGAGGCTTTTGAGTTCCTCTTCACTTTCTGCCATAAGGGTGGTGTCATCTGCATATCTGAGGTGATTGATATTTCTCCTGGCAATCTTGATTCCAGCTTGTGCTTCTTCCAGCCCAGCGTTTCTCATGATGTACTCTGCATAGAAGTTAAATAAGCAGAGTGACAGTATACAGCCTTGACATACTCCTTTTCCTATTTGGAACCAGTCTGTTGTTCCATGTCCAGTTCTAACTGTTGCTTCCTGACCTGCATATAGGTTTCTCAAGAGGCAGGTCAGGTGGTCTGGTATTCCCATCTCTTTCAGAATTTTCCACACTTTATTGTGATCCACACAGTGAAAGGCTTTGGCATAGTCAATAAAGCAGAAATAGATGTTTTTCTGGAACTCTCTTGCTTTTTCCATGATCCAGCAGATGTTGGTGATTTGATCTCTGGTTCCTCTCCCTTTCCTAAAACCAGCTTGAAGATTGGAAGTTCACGGTTCACATATTGCTGAAGCCTGGCTTGGAGAATTTTGAGCATTACTTTACTAGTGTGTGAGATGAGTGCAATTGTGTGGTAGTTTGAGCATTCTTTGGCATTGCCTTTCTTTGGGATTGGAATGAAAACTGACCTTTTCCAGTGCTGTGGCCACTGCTGAGTTTTCCAAATTTGCTGGCATATTGAGTGCAGCACTTTCACAGCATCATCTTTCAGGATTTGGAATAGCTCAACTGGAATTCCATCACCTCCACTAGCTTTGTTCGTACTAATGCTTTCTAAGGCCCACTTGTCTTCACATTCCAGGATGTCTGGCTCTAGGTGAGTGATCACACCATAGTGATTATCTGGGTCATGAAGGGCACCCAAATGCTCTCTGGTCACTGGTTACCTCTCCGGTATGAACATGCCTGTGGAGAATGAATTCATAGTCCTTTTCCATGCTTGCTTCCTTCTAGCTAAGCTATTAGTGTTTTCCAAATCTGAGACTTGTTCAGATTCTGAGAAATTTCCACTAGAGGCAACACAATGAGGGAACTGAGCCTAATTCCCACTGCATCACCAAAACCTTTCAAACGTTACTGCAAGCATTCATATGAGGCTGCCTGGTTTGAGGAAACCAGCGAGGGAATTGATGTCAGCTACCAGATGGTAATAGCAGTGCAACACGCTGCATTGTTTATGGGGGCTTCTAAACACAGAGGGAGCAAGCACGTATATTTTCCCAAAGGGCACATGGAATTTTAAGGTATGTGCCATGTGGTTTAAAGCTTTTGTTGCTCAGAAAGAAGTAGTTAAATGAGGGGTTATCACATTTGAATCATGCTACAAAAATATTAATAAGTAAGTTCATTAACTTTCTGTGAGCATACGAAAGTGTTGACTAAGGTTTCAGGATATGGAAAAAATCTTTTAAAGTTTTAGGACTTGGCCTCTTTAGTTTCAGTGTCATGAAAAATGACACACCATTTAGGAATATGTGAAAGCAAATTTTAAACCCAGCATGTATTGAAAAAAGCGGCTATAACTTCTGCACTTGATTTCAAGGAAATTACACACCTCATATTACCACACACATAAAGCCCAGTGGGGAACTCTCTTGCCTTTTGCCAGTGAGAAGGTCAGCGCCTCAGTCTCTGGCAAGGGCCTCTATCTATGCAGAAGTCTGGCCCTGCTTCCTGTCTGTCCAGGACACCCTGGCCTGGCAGCTCTAGCATGCTGATAGAGGAGCAGCCCCAGGGTGCACTGTGGTTGGAAGGGGAGGTTAGAGGCTCTGCCTCAAAGTTGCACTTGCAAAGCAAGGCATGGTTATTACTAGATTGCATGTTCATTTGGGTTTGGATTGGTTATACACACTATGGGGAGGCTAAGTCAACCAGCCCCTTGTCTCTGCCAGTGCTTCCAAAGGACTTTTTCTTACATTCTCATCACTATCCAGGAAGTTGAAATGATACCAATTGCCTTTAAGGTCAATTGTGAACATCTTCATCTCGGATCAAGGCTGACTTGATCTGATCCTATCTCACCTTTCCCACTAGGTTAACACTACTGTCTAAATGATTTCCTCCGTGTTCCCCACATATTCTTGTCCCAAGCATATAATATACTGCAAAAGAAAGCTCATGGTTTCAAATCATACAGAACTGCGGCTAAATCTGTATCATGTCTGGTGACACTCTGGGTGACCACAGGCAGTTTAATCTTGAGACCTCATTTTCCCACCTATAAACAGGGATAGTAATACCCATATTATACAGTTGGAATAAGTACTAAGAGAGATGACTACATAAAAGTATCTGATACAGTGCCTTGGCTCATAGCAGTTCCCTAATAAATACTCATCCTCTTCCCTTGTCCTTTGCTTTAATTTTTATTCTCCAATCCCCATAAATGATAAAATCAAGTTTAATTTTGTCAAATAAAAACCTCATGGATCAACTTAGACAAAAATGTGTATTTGGAGGGTCAGTAGAGCTTTGAAAATCATATATGAGAACAACCAGTAAGAGGTAAGGCTCCATGACTATCTATCCTTTGTACAATCCCATTTCTAAATATTTACTTAAAAACCAAAACTGAAACAAGAATTTTCTAACAGAAAAAAATTTCAAACCAGTAACAGCTCTAATGTCCATCAATAGGAAAATGATGAAAAAAATTTGTAGCATCCTACATAGTGGAATGCTATACTACAATGAAAAGGAGTACACAACTATTACAACAACAGTGTAAATGAATCTCAAAACATTTTGTTAAATGAAAAAATCCAGATACTTATTGCATGATTATATGAAATTCAAGAATAGAAAAATGCAATTTATGGTGAAAGAAATAAGAAGAGTAGCTGCTTGCATAGATAGTTAACTAAAATAGGCACAAGGGAACTTTCTGAAATTGATGTAAGTATTCTACATCTTATTTGGGAACAGATTCCTAGAAGTGGCATAGTTAAAGAGTGAAAATATATGCCATTGTCCACTGTTCACACTGTTAGTTTTGAGAGAATGTTTCCTCATAGCCAATAACAGAATAGTTGTCAAACATATAGGTTTTTCCAAAATGATATCTCAATATACTTCTGATTTCTCTCATTTGGGTGAGGTTGAACATTCTTTCATACAGTAAAGAGCCAACTGCGTTTCTTTTCTGTGAATAATCCATTCATACTTCTGACCCTTTTCTCAGTAGCTCTTCTATGTTAGTGTTATGCCTTTGTCTACGATAGAAGTTGCACACACTTTCCTGAAGCTTGCTATTTATGTAGACAGTTCCTTCTCATTTTGACGTGCAGAAATCTTAAAAAATTATATAATTAAATATATCATTTTCCCCAGTTGCATCTGGAATTTATATCATAGAAAAGATTTTTCTACTTCTACATTACAGAGGAATTTGTCCATGTTTTCTGGTATTTTTGTGGTTTCATTTTCTAACATTTAAACATACAGTTCACTTAGAAATGGGTATATCATGAAAGAAATGGATTCAATTTCATCTTTTCTACATGACTATCTAGTTATCTCACCTATTTAAAAGTTCACTCCCTCTCTTCACCCTTAAGATGTCACTTTTATCATATTCTAAATTTCTATTTGCATTTGGGTCTATTTCTGCAATTTCTGTTCTGTTCCATTGGTCTGTTCCAGCTATTGAAGTGCGAGTATCACACTGATTTAACTATGGAGGATTTATTATATATAATAGGACTATTCCCTTCTCTCATTGCTTTTGTTTTTCGGGGATCTTCTGGCTATCTTTGTCTCAAATTTACTTATTTTTTGTCCTTCAGGACTGTTTTATAGTTTTTCTCATGTAGCTTTTGAATATTCCTTATTAAGTTTGTGCCTAGGTTTGTGACTTTATCTTTTTTTGCCATTGTAAATGGGGAATTTTCCGACTATGTTTCTAGCTAGTTTTTGTTTATAAATATGAGAGCTATAATTTTTACATATTGATTTTAAAAGCTGCTATTTTATCAAATTCTTGTGGTTTTCAGCAGTTTTCCCATGATTCTTTGAATTTCTCAGATATATGATTATTTCATCTGTAAGTAGAGATAGTTCTACTTCTTTCTTCTCAGTTTATATGTCTGTTTTCTCTTTATGAATAGTACTGGATGATACAGCATGATAACAATTCTTAATAGTTGAGGAGATAGTGGGCATTCTTGTTCCTGACTAGAAGAAAAGTCTGGAAGTTTTCCAAATATGTATCTGGCTTTCCAGGTGGCACAGTGGTAAAGAATCTGCCTGTCAACACAAGAGATGAAAGGGACATGGAGTTCAATTCCTAGGTCGGGAAAATCCCCTGGAGTACTAAATGGCAACCCATTCCAGTATTCTTGCCTGGACAATTCCACAGAAAGAGGCGATCGATGGGCTACAGTCCATGAGGTTGCAAAGAGTCAGACACAACTGAGCGCGCACACACACACGCACACGGTACTATACTATACTAACTTGGGTTACATTATTAATTAATTATTTTATTAATTAATTCTTTTATTAATTCTTTTATTATTAATTAATTTTTTTATCATTAGAACTTATTTTTTATTAATTAATTCTTTTATTATTAATAATTCTTTTATTATTATCATTAATTCTTTTATTATTGAGTATTTTTAATATGATGGGTTCTAAATTTTATCAAATATCTCTTTCAGAGGTAAAAATATACTCTTTTTCTTTATTTTTATTAGTATGCTGGATTAATTTTAAAGCCTTTCTAATAATTAACAAGTGTTATATTCCTAGGGGCACTCACTATATTTGATTTTTCATTGTGCCATCAAATTCTATTTGCTAATAGGTTAAGATTTTTGCACTGATGTTCAAAAGTGAGAATGGTTGTATAGTACCATTAGTATCATAAGTGAGAATGGTTGTATAGTTTTCTAGTTTTCTTTTTGGTGTTAATCTTTTTCAAATTTTGGTGTCAGTGTACACTTCCCAGATAGCTCAGTGGTAAAGAATCTGTCTACCAATGCAGGAAGCTCAAGAAACATGGGTTCGATCCCTGGGTCAGGAAGATCCCCTAAGGGAAATAATGGCAACCCACTCCAGTATGCTTGATGGGAAAATCCCATGGACAGAAGAGCCTGGCAGGCTACAGTTCATGGGATCAAGAATCAGATATGACTCAGCATGCACACACCCTACTCTTTTTACAAACTGAATTTGGAAGGTTTTTTCTTTCTTTTTACTGTGCTCTGGAGTAGTTTAAGTTATACTAGTATTATTTTATCTGTAAAAAGTTTGGTAGAATTTCCCTGAAACTTCCTGGTCCTGGTGCTTATTTTGTTGGGAATCCGTAAAACTATTTTCTCTTTATCTTCTACAGTAGTTGTCCTGTTTAGATTTTCTGTCTCTGCTGTGATTAATTTTGCATCTGCATTTTTCTACGAAATTATTCATTTTAATTTGTGTTCAAATTTATATATAGCGTTGTGCAAAATTTGTTGTTGTTGTTTAGTCACTAAGTCGTGTCTGACTCTTTGTGACCCCATGGACTGTAGCCCATCAGGCTCCTCTGTCCATGGAATTCTCCAGGCAAGAAGAGTGAAGTGGGTTGCCATTTCCTACTCTAGGAGATCTTCCTGACCCAAGGATCAAACCCACGTCTCTTGTATCTGCTGCATTGGCAGGCATGTTCTTTATCACTGTGCCACCTGGGAAGCTATGCAAAACTAGGGTGACACAAAAAACCACTTTGCAATTGAGAACTAGAGAATGTGATAACTGGATGGGATGCTGGGACAACAGTGTGCCCATGATAAATTATTGTAGGTAATCCAGACTCTTTTCCAAAGTGGCTGCAGCAAAATATATTCTTATTAGGGGCGTTCTAGAATTCTGTTTTTTTCCATATCCTAATATGTTGAAGCTAAAGCTTCAATACTTTGGCTACTTGACATGAAGAGCTGACTCATTGGAAAAGACCCTTGCTAGGAAAGATTGAAGGCAAAAGGAGAAGGGGGCAGTAGAGGATGTGATGGTTAGATAGAATCCAACTCAGTGGACATGAATCTGAGCAAACTAGAGGAGATAGTGGAGGACAGGGAGCATGGCGTGCTGCAGTCTATGGGGTTGCAAAGAGCTGGACACGAGTTACTGACTAAACAATATAATTTTGTATTATTCACTTTTTAAATGTTTACCAATCTGATGAGATTTTATCTTGTGGTTTTAATTTGGATTTTGTTGATTTCCAGGGAGGTTAAATATAGTTTAAGTGTTTTGTTGTTGTTGTTCAGTTACTAAGTTGTGTCTGGCTATTTGCAACCCTATGAACTGCAGTCTGCCAGGCTTCCCTGTCCTTCACTATCTCCCAGAGTTTGCTCAGACTCATCTCCATTGAGTTGGTGATGTCATCCAGCCATCTCATCCTCTGTCGCCCCCTTTTCCTCCTACCCTCAATCTTTCCCAGCATCTTTTCCAATGAGTTGACTCTTCACATCAAATGGCCAAAGTATTGGAGCTTCAGCTTCAGCATCAGTCCTTCCAGTGAATATTCGGAGTTGATTTCCTTTAGGATTGACTGGTTTGATCTCCTTGCTGTCCAAGGGAATCTCAAGAGTCTTCTTCAGCACCACAATTTGAAAGCATCAATTCTTGGGTGCTCAGCCTTCTTTATGGTCCAACTCTCAAATCTGTACATGATATTAATTAGACTTTCCTCTTGTTTCTGCATTTTTAACCATCCTCCTTTCTATTATTGATTCATATTAGTTTAAAACATCTATTTTTGATTATAATCTGTACCAAGAATATGTGTAGCAAAAACTATCAGCTCTGTTGTGAATATTTTCCTCTACTTACGGTGACTTTTGTTGAACAGAAATTAAACATGAATTATTGGATTGGTCAAAAAGTTTGTTCAGGTCTTTCCATAGCATCTTACGGAAAAATCCAAATGAACTTTTCGGCCAACCCAATACTTTGATTTATGGCTTGTTTAGTACATCTTTAAGAAATACTTTCCCACAAAAAAAAGGCAATAGGGTATTTAATACAGGCAACAATAATACAAGTATTTTAACAGAGAAGTGTTCAAAAGAGGGAGTTCTAATAAAATCTAGATCCAGGATCAAAATGAAATCCATGATGTAGGAGGAAGTCATAATCACATAGCTGTCATGGCCACCAAATCAACCACATCTCAACAGCTCTGAAACTGGTGACTGAAGGTTGGGACAGAGCCTGGCTACCACTGCCATTGCAACTGGCCCTCCACTAGGTGGGCAGGAGGCCTGCTCCCTTTGCCATGGTCTTGCTTGAGCAGAAAACAGCCTAAAGCAGCAGGTGGGTGGCCTTGGCCTCATTGCCACCTTCTAAATCTCGTGTGAGCACACCTATTTGATGAGACCTAATTTGTATCCTGGGTCTTAGCTACTGGGAGTTTAAGAAATGTCTTTTTTTTTTTTTTTTAAAGATTTCTGCAGTGCAGGGATATACATCAGAAGAAAGTAGGAATGGTTTCTGAGCATCAGTCAACTGCATCTCACACCTCCTCTAAAACTATTACAGCTTTGCCTTCCCATTTAAGTCCTTCATCCATTTGGTATTATGCTGTCAGGAACGAATCTTGTTTTATTTTTCCACATGGATAACTGATTGTCCAAGTACTATTTCTTGAAAAGTTTGCTCTTCCTCCACCAATCCAAGATGCTGTTTCCATGCGTAAAGTTTCTGCTACTTACGAGCTTGTTTGGGGTTCTCTATTCTTTTGTTGATTAGTTTTTTATATTTTTCTGGATATTTATCAGTATTCCTTGGTCTTGATCTTCTGCAGAAGTGTTTCAGACCTTGAGTTTTTGCTTTTCTTCCCCTAACATTTTATTATGTAAATGTCCAACCATAAAATGTTGCAAGTATTTTACAGGGAATAAATGTATAACTATAACTCAGTTTTAATCATTAACACTTTACTATATTTGCTTATTGTATAGCTATCCATCTACTCATTCCTCTGTCTTTTAATTTTTGATGTATTTCAAAGTATGTTGTAGAGGATAACAGGAAAAACAGATGAATGATGGGAAAAAATCAGAGCAGTGCTGGCCTCTGTAGGGTGGGGCAGGGCTGACTGGGGAAGAACATGAGGGAACTTCTGAAGTGATGTGATGTTCGTTATTTTGATAGTATCTTGAGTTGCACGGGTGTACCCATTTGTCAAAAGCTGTTGAATGATATATTTAAGATTGGTACATTTCATTTTATGTTTAAAGGGAAAAAAATGTGAACACAGCTTTTGTGAATGAGATGCACACTCCTACAACAATTAGTTCTGGATTTTCTTTTAAATTGCCCACAGTGGTATTTATTCCCTGCCCTTCCCCCATATTAGACTCTTACCCTTTAAAGCTCTGTGAGGCACTTCATAAGCTTAGAATTTAATTAAAAATTCATAGGCTGATACTATAATTTAATCAAAACCAAAACTATTGGTGGGAATCTATTGATGGGCACCAAATGAATTTATTAATAAGTGACACTGAGGCAACTACATATTAATTTGGAGAAAAACTATTTTTCTACCACCCACCTTATACCAATATAAATTCCAAATACATTAAAAGTTTAAAAAGATAGTATAAATATTAAAAGAACATGTCAGTGAATATTGTATAATATCTGAATGTGAAGAATCTTCCTAGCTAACTGAAGCAGAGGTTATGAAAAGTATTAGTTTATATAAAATTTAAAAATTGATATAATATAAACTCATTTAAACAAATTCAAAACTCATGATTGATGTGCAACATTTATGTCAAAGATTGAATCTCCTTATCCTATAAAGAACTCTTACATATTAAAGAGAAAGAGATATTTTCCCCCTCCCCAAAGACTGAATATACAAACCAACAACATATGTAAAAATAAAAGGAATTCTGACTCACAGTTCCTGCAACAATCAGCCCCAGATGGCCCTAAGTTGATAATTACTGCCATCTTCCTTAATTTTTACCCCAGTTCCAACTTAGAACCAACCAGAAAAATTAACTATGCTCCCCAACCAATCATCCAAACTAGTTCCTTTCTAGTTAGCTCATTTCCAGCTTCCCCATGCCAACAACTTTCAATCACAGTGTTCTCGAAGGCCTCCACTCACTTCACTACAAAGCTTTCCCACTCCCCTGCTTGCCCTAGAGCCACTGCCAAACACAGTGCTGCTGGCCGACTCCATCATTAGAGGAAGCTCTGAAATGAATAGTCTCTGCTTGTTCTCATCTGAGTGATCTTCACTTATTTCCACATTCCGAAACATGTGCTAAGAATATGAATAAGCAATTGAAATGAAAAAAGAAAAAAAAGAGAATAAAGGAAGAAATGAGTCAGAAATGAATGTAAATATGTTTGATCTCACTAATATTCAGATAATGCAAACCAAATTCATTTAATAGATTGGTGGAGTTGAATGATAACGATTTATGAAGAGTATGTAATAAAGGTCATCGCTGGTGAGTTTATTTTGAAATGGGGATAGTTTGGTAATATGTATCTAAAGCTTTAAAAATGTTCACATTTTGGTCTGGGTATCCCACTTTTATTAATTTAATCTATCAAAACTGTCTGGCCTGTGTTCAAAGATATCTTTTCATTGTTAATAAGAAGGAAACAGGAGAAGCTATCTATGTATCAACATGGGAAATTACCAGTATCGGAAAACAATTATAATGACTGATGCAGTCATGAAATGATGTTCATGTCTACAATTGTGTAATTTTTTGAAAGCTCATTTAATATATTCTTGGTAAAGTTTACCTCCTGCCCTCTTGCCACACATTTTTTTTTTTTTTTTGACATAAACACCTGGTCCTGACTTTGAGGATTCTTGACCCAGGAGAGGGCAGAACTGATAGTGTTTAGAATGTAGAAGTCATAGCTCAGCTTTGAGCACTGTAACATCGCTATCAAGATAAAAATCATAAAAACAGGGCTTTAGGAAAGAAAAAAGATAATTTTCTAGAAAATTCCAAAACTGTTTTTTTTTTTTTCCTCCACAAATCAAGAACAAATCTTTGGACCATGAAATACTGTAAGTTATGACAAAAGGAACATTCTCGCCACACAAGCACAAAAGCCTTTGCAGAGTCAGGAGTAGGAGAAGCTAGGAAAGAGATAAAAGGGGAAAAATAATTTCAGATTCAGTGGGTTTTGTGTCCTGTTCCTGCTGTGCTACTAGAGCCCTGTGAGATCTCTGGGATTCCCTGACAGACCTATGGGAATCCCAGAGCTCAGGGGATTTATACCATGCTTCCTATGTGATCTTCTGGTTGAGCACCTCTGTGTCGGCCATGTGGCTATATGGTGTGGGCACATCAGAAGTGCTGGCATGGTGGATCTTGGTGGAGAAAGGGTCTGAGATAGGGTTCCAGGGTTCCCCACAGCCTGAGTATGATGTTGAGGAGAGTCAGACATTCCAGTGTGCCCCAGTCTGGAGATGAGGGTAGAGGTGTGGAGTGGGGAATGCACAGCAGTTAGCTGACTATTAGAGACCCAGAAGACACGTGAGGCTATCACCACGGGACAGGGCAATAAGTGACCAGTGAGGGACAATGAGACTTTGTAACACAGGTGGTTGGATAATCCCATAGCAGCTGTAGGCAGGGCTTGAATCTGAAGTTCTTAAGTTATCTGCTTTTATCTTAAGTTATCTACTTTAAGGCATAATTTGACTTTCCTAGAATCTATGCTATTATGAGACAAGAGTTGCCAGTTAGAGAGATTAGGAGCAAAACAAATTTCACAGGAGGATGCGCAGTATCACAAAGAAGAAAAGCTGGAAGAAAACTGCACCGAAGCAGGGGCAGGTTTAGAATTGATAAACAAGCTCTGAAATGACTGATAAGATCACCAGTGCATGGGTGTAGCTCAGTTTTATGGAGAAGTGGGCATGTGGTATATGAATGCTTGGAGCTGGCTGAAACACAAGGTATTAGATCACTCATACTTTCAAGGTGGATTGGCTCCTGACATAGAAATAACTGGGTCAAGTGAAGAGATACCTTGGGACCTGTCACGAGATGGGAGGAGGGCTGGAGGAGTCCCAGAGGAGAGTGACACAATCCAAGATTGAGCACAGTACTCTGCTGAGCAAACCTCTTCTAGGAGAAAAATGAACGAATTTGAAAGGATGGGGGCTGGAGGCATTTTGTATGCTTTTATTTTTAAATTATATTTGCTAATCAAAACATCTGTAGGCTGCAATTTAGCCCTGGGGAAAGTGCCCATTGAAAATTGTGTTGAATAGCAGACCTCAGATCTCATTATGTGAGTAATGGTCTCACAAAGCCTGCCTATTCTTTGCCACCCACTTGAGCTTGCTCCACGGAAATAACCCCTTAGGCAAGAAGAGGAGTCAAACGCAAACAGTTTTCTACAGATGCCTTATTGTTCCTTTGCCAAATATAGCACTGAAGGCTGCAGTTTGTTTGTGATGCAGGAAAATCATTTAGCTGCTGTGAGCTAGAAAACTGGTGTGGAAAGAGTTGTCATGGACAAATTAAGTGACCTATGTTTTACTTTGACAGTGCTATTTGGAGTGAAAGGTAGGTTTTGATACTAAATTGGGATAATACCTTCTTTATGAGGATTAATTATATAAGAGTTTACACTTTTCATTATAAATAGATTGTTCTCTTGTGGAGTGATGTATAATTTTTTGAAGTACTAAAGGTTAACAGTGGGTCAAATATTCTGGCTAAGTAGTCTTTTCTAGGACAACTCATAGAATTGTTCTGCTAAATATAAAGTCACCTTGCTGTTTGTTTATGATAAAGAGCAGAGAAAAGAAAGGAAGGGAAGGGAACTGAAAGGAAGGAAAGGGAAGGAATCTATGACTTGTCTGAGTATTGCCCAAACTACTATAATAGGTCCTGGCAGCTCTGTCTGCTTCCTTTCACTCCCCATGAGTCAATAACCCACAAGATAGTCAGACTAATCTTCTTAGTGTGTATTACATTTGGTCACTATCCTATTTCAAATCCTTCGATGGCTTCCCATTCACTCGAAATTAATCTCAAAAAGATCCTACCATGGCTTGAGACCCTTCTGACCTGTTCCCTACTTACTTCTCCCTCTTTGACTGCTCCAGCCTTACTCTGTTCCTTATATAGGGCAAATTCATCCCCAGCTTAGGTAGTGTTCTTGCTGTTGCCTCCTTGGAAACACTGCCTCGAGTGTTTTATGATTGCTTTGTTTTTATTGATTTTGCATTGTTATTTTTAAACACTTCATTGAGATATAATTTATGTACATTTAAAGTGAAAAATTTAATGGCATTTAATATAGTTATAGAATTGTGCACCATAATCTGGGGGCTTTCCAGGTGGCACAGGGGTAAAGAATCCCCCTGCAATGCAGCAGATGTAGGTTGCAATCCCCGGGTGGGGAAGATCCCCTGGAGTAGGAAATGGCAACCCACTCCAGTATTCTTGCCTGGAAAGTGGACAGAGGTGCCTGGCGGGCTACAGTCCATGGGCACACAAAGAGTGGACACAACTGAGTGACTGAGCATGCATGCATACATAATCTAATTTCAGAATATTTTCATCACCCCCAAAAGAAATCTTATACTCATTAGCAGCCACTTTCATTTCCACATCTCTTTCTCCAGCTCTGCTGCTGCTGCTGCTGCTGCTAAGTCGCTTCAGTCGTGTCCAACTCTGTGCAACCCCATAGACAGCCACCCACCAGGCTCCCCCGTCCCTGGGATTCTCCAGGCAAGAACACTGGAGTGGGTTGCCATTTCCTTCTCCAGTGCATGAAAGTGAAAAGTGAAAGTGAAGTCGCTCAGTCGTGTCCAACTCTTAGCAACCCCATGGACTGCAGCCTACCAGGCTCCTCCGTCCATGGCATTTTCCAGGCAAGAGTACTGGAGTGGGCTGCCATTGCCTTCTCCCTCTCCAGCTCTAGACAACCACTAATCTACATTCTGTGTCTATAGATTCAATAATTCTGGACAATTTATATGCACGAGAATAAAATACAGAATAAAATATATAGTCTTTTGTGTCTGGCTTCTTTCACTTAGGGTCTTCCCTGGTGGCTCAGTTGATAAAGAGTCTGCCTGAAATGAGGGAGACCCGGGTTCGATCCCTGGGTCAGAAAGATCCCCTGGAGAAGGAAATAGCAACCCACTCCAATGTTCTTGCCTGGAGAATTCCATGGACAGAGGAGCGTGGTGGGCTATAGTCCATGAGGTCACAAAGAGTCGAACACGACTGAGTGACTGACACTTAGTGTGATGTTTTTGAGGTTTATCCTTTTTTTTTTTTTTTTGAGGTTTATCCTTGTTACACCATGTATCGGTACTTCATTTTCATATTGTTTGTTTTATTGATTACATGGTGATACTTATTATTTGAAATTTCATTGTTTCTGCTTATTTGTTTACCTGTTCACTGTCTATTCTAAATGGCACACACTCCCACTCAAGAAGCCCTTTCATTTGATGTAAACAAATCAGCTGTCCCACAGTGAGTGAGCAGGTGAAGTGAAAAATCTGACAAATAACTTACCCCTGTGGAGGATTCAGGCAAATTAGAACAGGTTCAGATGAGAATCCTTGCCTACCACCTCCACTACTGTATCTAGGGACAAAAACCTAAAGTTTAGGGGAAAAAAATAAACCCTTGGATAAGTGCATGTGGGATCAGTCACGTCTGACTCTTTTGAGACCCTATGGATTGTATCCTGCCTGGCTTCTCTGACCCTGGCATTTTCCAGGCAAGAATACTGGACTGGGTTGCCATTTCCTACTCCAGGGGATCTTCCTGACCCAGGGATCGAACCCTTACCTCTTGAGTCTCCTGTATTGGCAGGTGGATTCTTTACCACTGTGTTACCTGGGAAGCTCAAAACAGTTGGATAGGGTGAGCCTTGTTTGTAGTTTTTAGGACCTTCTTTGTCATGCTAGGGTGCTGCTCACTCAACCCATATGAAGATCATCTGAATATTGAGCAGAAGAACACTTGTTGGACTTTAATTAGGGCCACTGGGATTCAAGAACTCCCTACAGTTAGATGTGTTTGTCAAAATATGATAAAATACAAATGATGTTATATTCAATAACAATTGCAAATAATATTTATCCAATATAGAAAACCACCCCTCAAAACAGGATTTATTGCACTGTAAGACATTTGAAGAAAGCTGAGCACCGAAGAATTGATGCTTTTGAACTGTGGTGTTGGAGAAGACTCTTGAGAGTCCCTTGGACTGCAAGGAGATCCAACCAGTCCATTCTAAAGAAGATCAGTCCTGGGTGTTCTTTGGAAGGAATGATGCTAAAGCTGAAACTCCAGAACTTTGGCCACCTCATGTGAAGAGTTGACTCATTGGAAAAGACTCTGATGCTGGGAGGGATTGGGGGCAGGAGGAAAAGGGGACGACAGAGGATGAGATGGCTGGATGGCATCACAGACTCGATGGACGTGAGTTTGAGTGAACTCTGGGAGTTGGTGATGGACAGGGAGGCCTGGTGTGCTGCAATTCATGGGGTCGCAAAGAGTCAGACACGACTGAGCAACTGAACTGAAGGTATTTATTTACAGTAGAAATTTTTATCAAGCATTTGTCATACACTCATTACATAAACAAAACATTTCTCATGTTATTGTTTATATAAACTCTGTTATCTTACTAGTTCCCTCTTTAATGAGTTCAACAAATTTTCATTATATATTTGAATGGATTATGTCTTTTTTCTATAATCATTTGAAAAATTACATAATTCACACAAACTTAAGACTAGTTTGTATGGATATATTTGATTGCACTAGGAGAAAATCAAGTTTGGTATACAGACCTGATTTGGTTCTTTGGAAAGACACTGCATGCATGTGTGCTCCAACTCTTTGTGACCCTATGGACTGAAGCCCGCCATTCTCCTCTGTCCATGGGATTCTTCAGGCAAGAATGCTGGAGTGGGGTGCCAGGCCCTCCTCCAGGGGATCTTTCAGATTCAAGGATTGAACCCGCATCTCATTATGTCTCCTGCACTGCAGGTGGGTTCTTTACCACTAGCGCCTCCTGGGAAGCCCTTTTGAAGGACACTGATTGCTTTTTAGTGGAAGCTTGTTAAGATATAATTTATGTACAGTAAAGTCACCCTTGTATGGTGTGCAAATCTATGAATTTTCACAAATACATTTGGTCATAGTTCATCACTATGAGATGTAGGACATTTTCCTCACCCCAATAGTCCCAACTTAGCCCTTTCTGTAGGCAATGGCAACTTTTTTAACATTCTAGATTATTTTAATAGGACTTCAGATATGAGAATCACTGACCTAGATGATTTACCCTAATCTGAAGATCTCATATAGGCATGGGGTTCAAAAGTAAAGGAAAACTGTCCATACTAAATTCTGATTCAAAGCAGGTGCTTGGGAGGAAGTAGCTTTACAATAAGGTAATAATTCCATGTGCTGGTGAAGCAAGCAGGGGCCTGGAGTGGAGGAGAATCTTTGAGGTGGATGATATGATTTGGAGTTAGGTTTGTGATTGTCCATACCAAGAGGCAATTCCTCTAATTTAAAAGGAGATATAGCCCTGAAATAAGAGGAAGAACACTGTTACATTAACAGTGTTGCATTTATTTTATTAAAGACTTGCTATGTTGTCCTGATATTTTTTCCTCAGTTTCCCTACTGTCTGGTACAAATGATGATCCCAGGCCCAGAAACTCTGATGTTCATAGGGAATTTTTGAAAAATAGATAAATAAATAACATAGGCAGGTTATTAGCTGTCTGTGTTTTCCTCCCCAAATCAAAAATTTCTTGATGGATTAGATTACATCTCATCTTTGTTTATCTAAAGTTTATTAGTGTTGGTATATTGATTTAGCTAATTATCTAATTAATTCTCTTGTCTATTCACTCATAAAATTATTTTATGAACTGATAACTTGCCAGGAAGTGTTTTAGGCCTGGAGATAGGACATGGAAAGATGCCAGACAAGTCTCTTCCTCACAAAGCTACATTCTAATAAGAGAAATAGCCACTAAATAAATAAACAAATAAAGTAATAAAAATCCAGATAACAAAAGCCAAGAAGAAAATAAAGGTAAGTGGATAGAGAATATACAGAGATGAGTATAGGAAGAAGCTGTTTTGGATAGAGTTGTCATGAGAAGACTTTCTGAAGAGCTTGCATTTGAACAGAGATTTAAAGGAGAGGGTGCCAGCCATATGAACATCTAGGGAAAGTGGACTAGCAAATGCAAAGAGGGAACAGCAAGGGAAATATCCTTGAAATGAGAATGACCTTGGCGTGTTCAGGAATTAGCAAAAAGATTCATGAAGTTGGATCACAGTGATAGAGGCAGAGAGTAGTATGAAATGAGGTCATAGAGGTATGTAGGGCTGGGTTGTGTAGAGTTTTGTAGATCTTGGTAAGAAGTTAGGGATATAACTAAAAATATATGAAAAGCCATTGGAAATTATTACACAACGAAGCAATCCATCTGATTTATGTTTTTAAAAGACTACTCTGGCTATTGGATGGTAAGTGGATAATTTCAAGAAGAGAATTAAATATTATTATGCTCCATTATGAGCATATAAGTCTTGGTTAGGTAAGGTAAATTGAGTGTTTCAAGACACAGAATGGAAAAACATCCCATTCAACTATATCCTTTGGATGTCATTATGATCTAAAAGGACTCAATTAATCTCTTTGAAGAGAAAATCTCCTTTGAGAGACAATTCCTGTTGGATGATGTTCTATGTTATTGGCAAGAGTTTATTAAACACCTTTCCTTCACATCATCTCAGACATGGTAATACAGGAGGACTCAGGTACTGCATCTTAATTGCTGTCATCGTAAACAGTTGCATCTGGTTGCTGGAGAGACAGACACATGAGTCTGTATTCCATACCTATGGTAGCTGGAACATCATTTTCTATTATGTTCTATTTTGTTCTGACAGACAAATGATTAATTAGCACAATCAGCATCTCTCCTTGAAAAGGGCCATGGATCAGCGTGTTCCTCTCCATCATGTAATTGAATCAGGGCCCACACACCTGTTTCCACTTCCTTTAAACAAACACCTGTCCAATAACCAACACAAAGCAATATTAAATCTCAACCTGCCTTGTGTATAAGTACATCTTTCAACTTGACCTAATCAATGCTGAAAGCTAGGAAAACATAGGTCTCAGAGAAGACCGCTTCCTGGCCCTCACGTGTAATCAGAGCATCTGCGGCTCTGTCCCCACTCATGACTATGTCGCAGAATGATTCAGAGTGACTCTGCAGTCAGACCAGTCAAGGATCATACCGGATTTTCCACTTGTGTGACACTGAGGGATTCACTTAACCCCTGTTAAGTCTCTATTTCCTCATCTTCAAAATGGGGATAGTGATGTTTATCATAAATGTTTGTTGTTTTTCCATATGTAAATCATGTACATAAAAAGCTTAGCACACTATTTTGCACATGGTAAGCAAATGTTAGCATTTTTTACTATAATAATATAAAAAACAATTAGGTTGAAAAATTTCAGTTCTGGATAACATGGGGGTAAATGCATGTACCCTCTCCCACTGATTACAACTAAAATCCTGGACAGAATACACAAATCAACTATCTGAGGACTCTGAAAAGTATATAATGACAAGTTAACTAAGGAGGAGAACAAAAGCCTCAAAGAGTAACAGTTAAGAAGATGACTTCCTGCTTCTTCTCTCCTCCCGTATTTCCAGGCATAGATTCTAGGACCCCCTGAATCTTGAGACTCTGTGAGTGTTAACAGAAAAAGCTGCACGAAAAGTCCTCTTTCATGGGACAGAGGGCTGGGAATGGGGACCCTGGGGAAGAAAGATCTTTTACTTCTCTTAGCTCCACTTCAGTAATAAAGTGGCATTCCTATGACAGTGGAAATTGCAGCAGCGGTGGAAGCGGCATCATGGGTAGCAGCTACAGCAGCAGGGGTTCTGCAAGCTCCTTTCTCTTGTTACTTTGCCCTGAGGTAGACTCAGTTTCAGGCTTTCCAGGTGGCTCAGTGGTAATGTAGGAGATGCTCATTCCAGCCCTGGGTTGGGAAGATTCCCTGGAGGAGGAAATGTCAGCCCACTCAGTATGCCTGCCTGGGAAATCCCGTGGACAGAGACTGGCGGGATATAGTCCATGGGGTCACAAAGAGTTGGATATGACTTAGCAACTGAGCACACGCACAAATCCAGTTTCAGTAAGTTCATTACAGTACAGGAATGCTAAAACCATGGTTTTCTAGGCAGAGCCATGCAAAGGAGTCAATAGGAGTCAGAGAATGTGGGGGGATTTACAAAGAGGAGGTAACTGGAGAAAGGAATCCTTTAAATCTGAGTATAAAGTATTGGGCTCATCATGAGTCATGCACATGTAGAACTTGATCATAAGCAACATAGAAAAGACTTTGAGACTGAACTACAGTGTAGACCACCATCCAGTCCTGGACTGAATCCTGGGTGATGCATGTACAGGTAGGCCAGATAGTACAGAACAACTACGAAAACTAAATTGACAATAGAGCCACAACCCGAGGGTAGGTCAGGATTGTAGTCTGAGCCTAACTAGGTTAACAGCCTACTAAAGAAAACACAAAACAAAGAAATTAACACTCCTCAGAAAATTTCAACAGATCCCACAGTCAGTCTCAAAACATAATAAATTATCCAGGATACAATCCAAAGTCACTCAACATACAAAGAACCAGGAAGATGTAAATAACCTGCAAGGGAAGAAGTAATCAACAAATGCAAACTCTAAAATGACCTAGATGTAGGAATTGTCCAATATTTAAAACCACATCTCATAATGATTATTCATGCATTAAGGGTGAACATTCTCAAAATGAATGAAAAGATAGATATTTTCAGCAGAGAAATAGAAGATGTGCCAAAGAACCAAGTGGAAACTTTTGAATTGATAGATACAATAACAGAACTAGAATGTCCACTAGAGACCTCAAAACCAGAATGGAGGTGAGAAAAAAAAAGGGCCAATAAGCTTGAAGGTCAGTTAATAAAAATTATCCAATCTGGAAAACACAGAAGAAAAAAAAGTTTGATAAAAAATGAACAGACTCTCAAAGACCTGTGGGACAATATCATAAGTTCTTATACATTATGATTATAGTCCTGGAAGAAGAGGAGAAAAAATTTGTGCAGAAACATATTTGAAGAAATAATGGCTGAAATTTTCCAAATTTGGTAAAGGACATTTATTTGCAGATATACGAAATTCAGCAAACTTCAAATAGAATAAACTCAAAGAAAACATGCTCTTACTCATCATAATCAAAGGGTAAAACCAAAACAAAGCAAGAAATCTTGAAAAGGCCATAGAAAAACAATACATTAAAAAAAGAAGCAGTGACTCAAATGATGGCAGATTTTCTCATCAGAAACCATGCAGGCAAAAAACAAAAACAATAACAGCAACAGAACACCAGTGGAATGACATTTTTTTAAATGTTGAAAGAAAAATACTGTCAAAGCATATTTTCATGACCAGTGGAAACAGCACTCAGGAATTTAGTTCTGAGACTAGTCTGGTATTTCAAATTTTTTTTTTCACCAAACATTCCTACTATGTTTAAGATACAGTGCTCAGTACAAGTGATTTCAGGAAGATCAAGACTCAGCTCTCCCATCAAGAAACTTACTCTGAAGTCCAAGGTAAAGTGGAAATGTGAGCAATTAAATGTCACGTTAACATTGGAATTAAGGATGAAGTCCATAGAAGGGACTCTGTGACACAAAGGAGGAGGTAATCATCTCTATTCAAGTAAAAAGAAAGAACCAGGCATACTGTTGAGAGGAGGTTATGTTTGACTTGAATATTCAAAGGTATATCCCAAAGGGTAGAGAAATCTGTGCAGTCGACTACAACAGGTAAAAACACGAATACAGTGTGCAATGGTTTGTTGGTATATTTGGGTAACTTTTAATTTTTTAGTTATAGAGTATATATACCTCTAAACACTTATTTTTTACTCTGATCAAATTTCCAACTTCCAGTTCACACAGAACATTGATTGATGGATCTAATTCTTCCTCTACATAGAGCTATCTGATAATACTGGGGAATTAATGCTCGAGGGGCAGTTTTCAACCAATGACTGATGAGAGTTGAGGAATAAATACCCCAGCTTCCATATCCCTTGAACAGGATAACTCTGAAGCACTGAGGTCCCAGATTTCACTAGTGAAATTAAGTTCTGTTTGCCCACTCTTTGTGAACTTGCTTGACAATGCATACATTATTGATTTTCATTCACTGCCTCTCCTACTTCCCCACTTGCCTTAGTAATGTTTTTAGGGATGACTTCTCAAGCAAACTATTTGAATTTGTATCCTTGTTTCAGGACCTAATTCTGAGAAAACTCAAACTAAAATGGCTTCATAGATTAGGTTTCCAAGGAAGCAGTCTCTGAAATGGAGATTTAGAATTTATTAAGAGTACTCTTGTAATTGGGTTTCCTGGTAGCACTAGTGGTAAACAACCCGCCTGCCAATGCAGGAGATGTAAGAGATGCAGGTTTGATCCCCAGGTTGGGAAGATCTCTGGAGGAGGGCAGGGCAACCCACTCCAGTATTTTTGCCTGGAGAATCCCATGGACAGAGAAGCCAGCAGGCTATGGTCCATAGAGTTGCAAAGAGTTGGACACAACTGAAGGGACTTAGACACTCTTGTAATTAACATCTGTGAGATAAGAAAGCAGGATTGGACAAAGGAAGGATTTTGGCTATAGTTACAACAAAAGTCTCAAGCAACTCCAAGGTGAGCTTGGAAGCCAGAATGATTCTTGAGAGTTGTCCTAAGTTGAGGTGAGGGGTCTTGGCTTACATTCCTTCATATCAACCAGTCATTAGATGCAGGTTGCCCTGAGAAAGGGAACATGACTTTGAGCAGCATAGTTCTTTTTAGGAGCATGTTAGAAAAAGGTTCTATTTCCTTGAAGGGGCCATTGGTAGAAACATGTTAAAGTCAATTCTGGTGAGGGCTTGGGAAGAAAAGAGGAGAGCTGGAGAGAAAGCTTCTGTTGTCTTAGAGAATACACACACACACACACACATATCTGAAGAAGGCAATGGCAACCCACTCCAGTGCTCTTGCCTGGAAAATCCCACGGACAGGGGAGCCTGGTGAGCTGCAGTCTATGGGGTCGCAGAGTCAGACACGGCTGAGTGACTTCACTTCACTCACTTCATACTTTATCACTGGAGAAGGAAATGGCAACCCACTTCAGTATTCTTGCCTGAAGAATCTCATGGACAGAGGAGCCTGGAGGGCCATGGTCCACGGGGTCACAGAGAGTCGGACACGACTGAAATGACTGAGCACACATATACATATATATACATATATATATATATCATCATCATGAGCAGACTGCTGGTAGAAGTATGAACATTAAAACAATTCTGGTGGGGTCTCAGGCCTCAGACAGGAATGAGGAGTATGCTATTGGAAACTGGAGGAAATTTGACCCTCGTTATAAAATGGCAAAGAACTTGGCTAAATTGAGTTCTTGTGTTTAGTGCAAAGTAGAGCATCTGAGCAATGAAATTGGATATTTAGCTGAGGTTTCTAAGCCAAGTGTTGAAGGTACATCCTGCTTTCTCCTTACTGCTTGTAATAAAGCACAAGAGGAAGGAGATAAATTGACAGGACTGTTAAGCAAAAAGGAATCAGACGTAAAGATTCGGGAAAGTCTCAGTCTATCCATATTGCAAAAACGAGAAAGCTTGCTTTGAAGAAAACGTGTACTTCAAAACTCTTCCAGCCTCTACTCACCACCCAGTTCCAATGTCACTCCCACATTTTATTTGTTATAGCAGCACCCCACTTCCTGGCACCAAAATCTGTACTAGTCTGCTTGGGCTGCCATAACAAAATACTGGGTGGCTTAAACAACAGGCATTTCATTTATTTTTTTCTGAGTTCTGAAGACTAGAAGTCCAAGCTCCCAGTGTTGGTTTCTGGTGAGGACTCTCGTCCTGACTTGTAAGTGGCTTCCTTTTTCTCTGCGTTTTCACATGCATGGCCTTTTCCATGAGCACACGGATTGGGTCCCACCCTTATGGGACCACTACATTTAACCTTAATTACCTCCTTAACACCTCCATCTCCAAATACAGTCACTTTGGGGGTTAGGGCTCTAAGATAATGAATTCTAGGGGACGCAATTCAGTCTATAATGTGTGTCCTTATAAAGAGAGTGTTACATGATGTAGTGGCCTATAAGTGAAGTGAACTCGCTCAGTCATGTTCCGACTCTTTGCAACCCGGTGGACTGTAGCCGGCCAGGCTCCTCTGTCCATGGGATTCTCCAGGCAAGAATACTGGAATGGGTTGCCATTTCCTTCTCCAGGGGATCTTCCCAACCCAGGGATCGAACCCTGGTCTCCCGCATGGCAGGCAGATGCTTTATCCTTTGAGCCACCAGGGAATTCCTGCAGTGGCCTATGACTTTATATAAATACATGTATAAGTAAGTCTCACCTTGAGCATAAATGAAGAGAAACCCCTAAACCTTGTTTACAAAGCAAACCAGTTCTCCTTAATTTATTTCAATAAGAATTTATAAAGAAGTGACTATGAGCAAGATACTGTTATCAGGTGTGAAAGATACAAGAGTGAGTAAGATTGGGTTAGAAGTTCTTGCTGTAATTTTAAATGACTTGAATGTTTTACAAAAGGATGCATAAAATATTCTTGAAAGCTACAGTTTTTTCAGAAAGCAGACCACTCAACCACAAGAAAGGAAAACCATTACCTTTCTAAATTTCAAAGAGCATGCTTATTTTAATTAAGAGTTTTCAGAAGGCAAATGTATGATGCATCACTCTACAGTCATTCAGATTAAACAGATAGTAAAGAGTTAAGAAAATATAAGAGCATACACATAAAGTGACCAAGTGTCAGACAAATATCCTACTCTACCACTTGGAGCCTCCACTATGGATGGAAGAAGCGGTAAAGGGATTGCCAGAGGCTGAGACTGTAAAGAATAGATAAATGAAAAACTGGGCAAGAATGAGAGTTGAACAGGGCAGGGAACTTTCCTCTGTAATGCATCATGGTTATGTACTCATTAAAGCAAAGGGAAGTTCATGAGATTTAACAGTTTTCAACAGTTCAAAAAACTGTGTCAATAGATAATACAAAAAAGTAAATTTTATTTTATTTATAAAAAATGCAACAGAGAAATATATTTGACAAATGCCCACCCGGTCTCCATAGAAGAATATAGACCGTCCAAAGTAGAAACATTTAACTTTTTTTCTATGAGTAAAGACTTATTATGCCTATTATATTTATTGTTAGAAATTATATAATTTTAAATACCCTGAAATATTTGCTTTAAAAAAGAAAAATAGAGATGTCCTGTGGCTCTGGTACATTGTCATTAGCAAATAAGCAATTATTGAATGGTAATGGGAATGATAATGAAGAAACTGTGGGTGCATTTAGGAAGTATTTCTTTTCTTTCATTCTCCTGGTGAATGAATAGAGAAGGACTGGCTTGAGGGCTAGAGGGTTACCAGCACAGGACAGCACTGAGCTCTTAAAGTACTCAAAAGGGAAAAGTCTTCAAATTGATTCTAATGATTAGAAATCATTCTTGATGTGCAAGTTTCTTTCTTTACAAAATTCTGTTGACTTAGAAAGGGAGCATCTCATACTAAACTATTGGTTTATTAACGTTGGAAAATTAGACTAGTAGAGCCTGAGTTTTGGGTTAGAGAAAGATGCCACCAATATTTTGGCTTCTGTTCACCTTCTCTCATTTGCAAGAAAGACAATTTGACATCATTTCAAATAACCTATGATCTTTGCAAATTGTGACTGTTTTTTGCTGTTTGCATTCAAATCTGAAATTAGATATGCAACACATCAATTTACAACAAAACATTTCAAACTTCTCTCCTCCCACACAGAAAACTTTTACCCTTTAATCTCTGTACAAATGTCCTATTTTATGATCTGTATTATACATCAGAAATCATTTCTCAACAAACAAATAGGTAGACTAGGTTTTCAAGTCATTAGGAAGTCTTCTGATTTTATTTTTTCCATTTTAGGAAAATTATTTTTGAAGATAAGGTAACTCCTGGCCCTGCAGACAAAAATGCACATATAAAAGAATATCTGTTAAGCAAAATCTAATGGAATTTTGTAAGCATGCTTTTCTGTGGACTGAAAGGAAGATTTCCTTATACAAATCTACATAGCATATGAATGTGCTGAGGTTCAGAGCAACCTTCAATGTTTTATTTTTTGTCTTCATTGGAAAACCTGGGTCTTCACTCATGCAGAACAAAACAAAGAAAAATACGTGATCTGGTTTTCCAATTATTGTTTCTAACTCAGTTTTCTCTATTCAAATCTTTGGCTTCGAATATTGAAATGGAATCTAGATGGAAGAAAATTAATACAGGAAAGGACCCCTGTCCTTCCATATAAAAGAAGTTAAATTGTTCCCTTGCCAATTTCTAAATTTGAAAATGAGCAGGCAGTGTGGTTTTTTTATTTTTTTCTTCTTTTTCATTGAAATGGAATCATTCCAACCCTGAGTTGTGTTTTATAATTAAAAGATTTTCTATGTTTTAACTTTGCACAAATATTTACTGCAATGATTTCTGATTTCAAATATGTGGCCTGGATTTCCCTGAATAAAGTTAACATGGATAGGTTTAACTTCATTAAAAAAGAGAATGAAGGATCTTGGAACTTGAAGACAGAACAATGATATTTCCCAGAAAATCATCCAGGGACTACAAAGGAACTCTTGGCATTATTCTTGGCAATGGGACAAGTCATAGTAAGCTAAGAGTTGCTAGGATGGTAGGTTCCCAAGGAGTCTTTGTGGAGGAAGTCATCACTTTGTAAGAAAGCAACTCAGAACCTATGTTTGACTACAAGAGTCATATGCCATTAACATAGTGCCGTGTTTTCAAACTTTTATACAGAATGAGATTGTTTTTTTAAAGGAAAATCTCTGCTAAAGCTAAATAAATATCACAGACAGAAGCAGGGCTACTTGGTTGATGTGGACACACCTGTAGGCTCCACACAAGCCCTATGGCTTGGTAGAGCCATAATGGTGAACCACTGGCAAAACAGGGAATCAGAGAGTCAACTCAATTCCTTACAGTTGTCAGAACTTAGACAATTCATGGTTTTTTTTTTGAGTATGTGTGTGCACATGTATGTGTGTGTGTAGTAATTCTTGCCTCTAGGTGATAAGATAGGTGGTAATGCATATAAAGTGCTTGGCCCGGTACCGTGCACGTAAGTAGATATTCAAAAATCTCTTCTACTCTTGTTCTCCTCCTCATCAGCATAGTAATCATACTGAGCTGTACTCTGCATGGACTCATATGGGAACAACATTGCAGGCTTGCTCTAAAGGACTAAATGTGCATTAACTCTAATAATGTACAGATGAAGGCACTGGGGGTAAGCAATTTATCCAACATTGATAGTGGAACTGGATTTAAGCTTCTCGATTTAAATTTAGAGCTTGAACCCTTAATCCCAGTGTGCAGGTGTTTCTGATTAGTAATACAGTGCAGGACTCGGTGTGTACGTGTATAGATCATTCTCACCGTATCTTAGCCTCCTCCTCATTCACATGGGGAATGCTTCCCTTAGCACTGAGAGGCTCCAAAGAGGGGAAGTCTGTCTTGTTACAGGTAAAAGACTTCTATTTTTATATGGCAACTTACAGGGTTGGTCCCTTTTATGCAATTTGATTGTATAAACTCACAACCATCAAATATCATTTCCACCTGTTTCATGTGGAAGCAACTCAGGTCAAAAAACACGTCTGAGCTTTGTCAATACTCCAAACTCCCAAATAGAACTTTTTTAGCTTCAATATAGATTCTCAGAAAAAGTATTTTTCTATGTCTAATGAGCAGTTTTGCTGTGGGCTGCTTTTGAGAATAAGAGATTGTCATATAAGCTCTTGGCATGGGATGCTGTGTATCACACAGAAATAAAAAGATTGATACTGAGTAAGACACGGAGACAGTTCTCCCAGATGAAACAATCTTGTGGAGAGTAGACAATGCTGGAGAGGAATTCTGGAGAGAGCTGGGGCCTGGGTCTCTAGAGTGAGTGTGTATATTGAGAAAGACGAAATATGGAGGGAGACAAAGAAGACAACTGAGGATGCAAGGGGGATGTCCACACTCTGAGGAAGTATAGTCAACAGAGGAAACTGCAGGGTGGCCAGAAGGGGAGAAGGGCTTCACTAAAGCCAAAGGGTTTTCAAAACACAAGGGGGATGAAGAATGGAAATGGACTATGAGTTAGGTTCTAGTAATAAATAGTTTCCAGTGAAATAACTTCCTAGTGTCCTTGCACTCGCCCATCTTATATAAATTATGAACTTCCCTCAAGGGGCTACTTTTCCATGAAGTTTTTTTCTGGCGATTCCATTCTTCATGCATTTCCCTCCTTGCAATGTCCGGCCGCATTAGAGACGGCCAGTGTACTCAATTGCTCTACACAGCTCCCTGCATTTCCCTGGGGTGGCGGGGGTGGGGGGCTCACCAGCCTCCCCAGCTGGATGGAAGACACGTGACAGCTTTGCTTCTCCCCTTTGAGGGTGACACCAGCTGCCTTCTAACTGGGAGCTCAATTCTAACTGGGAACTCTGCCCAGTGGTGAGTCTCCAATGGTGCCTTCTCCACAAGGCTGTTAGGGTGAACGGCAAATGTAAGTCAGATCATATGACAACCCTTCTTAAAACCCACCGTGGCCTTCCATCACACTTGGAAAAAACTCGGGCTCTCAGACACCAGCCTACAGTCATCCTGAAGGCCACCTCTCAGACTTCCCCTCCCTCCACTCCCCTGTCACTCCTTCACTCCACAATGAAGGCAGTTTGTGTCACGGAGCCTTTAAACTTTCCATTCCTTCTGCTTTAAACGTTCTTTCCCCAGGATTTCACATTCAGGTCTCGCCCATACAGTTTCCCCTGATCCAGGCCGACTGCTCTGGTGTACAAGGCACATTACTCATCTCACATCATCTTCTACAATTTCTCCACAGAGTCTTCACCATGGCGCAGACCTGACACTATCTTATTTACTTGTTTGTTGGTGTGGTTGCTGCTTCTCACTTCTCTTCCAATTCTTTGTGAGTAGAAATTGTTTCTTGTTCACAGCTCTGTCTCCAGCACAAGAGGGGGTCCTGACACCTGGTGGGAGCCTCCTCAGTAAGTCTGGCTTGCTGACTGACTCAAGGCTTTAGGACAGGCTGGTACCTCTGAGACCTGGATCTTCTTTCCTCTTTCCATTCTCACTCGTTCAAGCAAACCCTCCTGATATGCGGAGGTTAACTCAGACTCCCTGGTACACTCTCTTTCATGAAACCCTGTTACTATATTTCCTTCAAAGCACGTTCACAGTTTCAAATTCATACCTATGTATATGTTTACATTCTGTCTTCCCCAGCATACTCAGCAGGGCAAAGACAGGACACCACATGCCCCTTGAGGTATATCTATATCTATATATCTTGGCTACTGCACTCTATGCCAGGCACACAGTAGGTGCTCACTTATCCTATATCAAATGAATATTAACATATTCCTCCCAGGTTTAACCATAGAGTAGAATATTCAAAAAACAGCAGCCGATGAAGGGTTGATAGGTATTTCTCCTTAGGGAAAATTTAGATATGCTTGCTCTGGCTAGCATGTGCTTTTACATTTTGTAGGAAGGTCATCAAACCTGCTCTGACCTAAAGGAAGACATCTGTATCCTCTTCTCCAACAGGACAATTTGATGGAGGGCCTGGATCTAATTCTGCCCACGATGGAGGAGACATCCCAGTACTGCTTCCCAAGATGGGTGGAGTAAAGGCAGTTAAATGGGTCCCTGAGCAGGGAGGCTGCTGGCCATCACCAGGAGGAAGGGCAGCCCCAGGATGCATGGCAGAGTGGATCTTAGCACCTGGAGTCCGGCCACTCTTTTCTCCTGTCCAGTTATATTGATGTAGATTTGTGTCGTTTTCAGGTGGTTCCCCTGTGAGAAGCTCAAGCTGCTAAAAAGAAAACAAGAACAAAATGTGTGGACCACTTCCCATATTTACATGAAGTAGCTAACTCAGGCTGGTGGGAAACGCGTTGACGTTTGGTGAATTCTCTAGGGTGGGTTCGGCGTGATGGCAACAGATTTCGGCAATGACTTAGCCCACATGAGGTCAAAAGCGGTTTCCTATTCTCATTTGGGAAATGGGCCACTGATACTTATATATTGCTTACAGGGCAGAGGAAAAGATTGGCATGGAGGTTAGCTGACCTGAGTTCTGGTCCAGAATCACCACCAGCCAGCTGTGTGGCCCTGAGCAAGGCAACGTGCTTCTCTGGGCTTCAATTTCTTTGTACTTAAAATCAAGGTGTTGGCATCTAATCTTAGAATCTGGAATGGCTGTACAATCAGGTTTATCATCTAATTTACCCCTGCTACAGTGGGTGGGATCTAGTAAACCCCACACCCCATGGCCTGTACCAGTAGCATCCCTTCTCGGATTTGCTGAGCCCGGTCTCCCAGTTGAAACTCCAGCTCTTCCACCTCCTGCCGCAGGGCCTGCCGTAATGTCTGCAATTGCTCAGCCTCCTCCCTGTGGGTAAATAGTAGAAAATAACCATATTTCACAATCACCTCCACGTATAGTTTTCCATGGTCCCTCTCAAAATGTAGGTCACACCTTTGACACATCTTAAAAGAGAGTCACCATCTTTATTCGTCTCAATTGCAGGCATGGGTTTATTGTTAGGGCAAATTTTCTTTCTTTTTTAAACAACTCTTTGCAGAATCATTAATGTACCATATATGTGTGTGCTAAGTTGCTTCAGTTGTGTCTGACTCTTTGTGACCCTATGTACTGTAGCCCTCCAGGCTCCTTTGTCCATGGGATTTTCCAGGCAAAAATACTAGAGTGGGTTGCCATGCCCTCCTCCAGGGGATCTTCCAGACCAGGGACCGATTCTGCATCTCTTATGTCTCTTGCATTGGCAGGTGGGTTCTTTACTGCTAGTGACTCCTGGTCTATGTACCATAAAGTTTACCTATTTTAAGAAAATAATTCAATGATTTCTAGTAAATCTGCCAAGTGTGTAACTATCACCATCATTCAATTTTGGAACACTTACATTTCACCAGTAAGAAGCCTCATGCCCCGCTATAAGTTAATCCCTATTCCTATCCCCAGCCCCAGGCAATGCCTAATCTACTTTTGGGACATATACTTTTCATCTATGTGAAAATAGTGCAGATTTTCAAAACTCTAAAAACCGCCAATATTGCTTTTGTGAGAGCTCCATTCATGATGGTTAAAGATACCCTGCTGGCTAGCCCCTCTTCCCAGTGGCTGCCTATTTTCTGACCTCAAGGAACCCTGGCCTTGAAAAGTAAGTGTTGCTATCCAGTAAATGGCTCTCACAGACTCCCACTGAGAAAGTAAGACCTGGAACAGGAAAGCAAGGAAAAATTGGCCAGTTTCTCATTAGCCCTGCTCCCTGCTGCACATCTGTCCTGCCCTGATTACCTTTCCTTGCTCCAGGTATGTGGGCTGGTACTTACTTTTATGGCTCTCTTAGATAATTACCTTTCCTCCTCTGTCATGTCCCTGGAAAGGAGTGCCTGTTGTCCTCTGAGGTGCTGCTCAATTTCTTCTAAATGCTCCCGGAAACTCTGGCACACAGTCTTCATTGTTTCCATCTCATGGACTGTGCACTGCGAACAATTAGAAAGAGCTGGGAAGCAAGGGCTTTCTGAGTCACTGCAAGAGTTCACTGCAGTGGCACCTGCCTTCCCACCTGGGCTTTCTTGTGTGCAATGCAGCCCTGCTGCTAATGTGCTGGAGAGAGAACAGGAAAAGCCTAGACTTCGGCTTTTTCAGTCAGAGACATATGTGGCTGGGACAAGAGAGCAGTGACTATTGGATGGCCCTTGGAGACATTATGTTCCAGGGACAAGAAGTCAGTCTGGAAACCTAGGTAATATAGGGTGTAAGGATGTAGACAGGATCAGAGAGGTAGGGCCCCATAATGCAGGCTTGTGTTTAGAAAAGCTGAGTCTTGTATAATCTTGTTTTACTTTGGTGCCGAGTCCTGCCTCACTCTGAATCTCAGTGATATTGAACACATCTACTGGATGATATGTGCTTGATTAGAGAGTCTGCTTAGAATATTTTTTACTAGTCTTAGCTCTGCTTAACTACGGGCTTTCCTAGTGGCTCATGGGTAAAGAATCCTCTTGTCAATGCAGGATATGAGGGTTTGATTCCTGGGTTGGGAGTATCTCCTGGAGAAGGAAATGGCAACCCACTCTAGTATTTATGCCTGGGAAATCCAGGTAGAGGAACCTGAAGGGCTACAGTCTGTGAGGTTGCAAAAAATCTGGACACAACTTAGCGACTAAATGACAGCTGCTTAACCACGGTGTCTGGTGGTTGAAATCTGCAGAATCAGCCCCACCAGTTCACAAGCTCATTCACAGTGAGGCAGGCATAGACTAGGCATCCCATCCTCCATGGACTGGAATCTAGAATTGAACTGTATGTCCTTCCAATTTTGCCCCTCATCGTTCCTGATGTGAATCACTGTTTAAACCTTACACTCTATATGACAAGGCTGTTGCCTTGGTTTCCCTATATGAATGTCCTCTTGCAGCCACCAAGCCCAGTCGATTTGTCAGCTACAGTGTAGCTGGTCGCATGAAGTTATTTGTTCCCTAGGAGTGATCCGATCAGGCAGTGAATTCTTACAAGGTGACTGAGTTCTAGAAACGGTGAGGCCAGGGCAATGTAACTATGGTGCTCAAGTAGGCTGAACATTATAAAAGAATTTTATGCTTCACCTAGATATCCAATCACCTTTGTGATTGGAAGGCATGGGGGCTGAGGTTTAGGAATAATTGATGGTGTTAAGTGCTCCCTGTGAAGGGAATGATGTGGAAGATTCTGAAATGCTGCCATCTCCTGGTCATTTGGGAACACTGAAACTGCATTTCCACTCTACAACAGACAAAAAAATAGTTTCAGACAAAAAGGAACCCTTAGGTGGCTCAGATGGTAAAGAATTTGCCATATGGGAGCCCTGGGTTTGATCTCTGGGTAGGGAAGATCCCCTGGAGAAGAGAATGGCTACCCACTCCAGTATTCTTACCTGGGTAATTCGAAGGACAGAGAGTCAGAACAGAACAACTAACACTTTCACTTTTCTTTAGGCAAGAAGGGAAAAAAAAAGGAGACTGTTTTGAACTCTTTTTTTCCAACATAAAGACTAGGTTTTAATTCAAATACAATGCAGTATCTACTCTCTGATTCCCCCAAAAGTGAAAGTGTTAGTTACGTCTGACTCTTTGCAACCCCATGGCCGTGGAATTCTTTAGGCAAGAATATTAGAGTGGCAAGAATACCAGAGTGGGTTGCATTCCCTTCTCCAGGAAATCTTCCTGATCCAGGTATCAAACCTGAGTTTTCTGAATTATAGGCAGATTCTTTACCATCTGAGCCACCAGGGAAGCCCCAATCTCTGACCCAGGCTGGGCCTTAAAACAAACTTTAACTTCAACAGTAAGAGCAACAATATTGACCCTTAACGTTTGATTGGCTCATTGTTCAGTTGCTCAGTCATGTCCAGCTCTTTTCAACCCCATGGACGGCAGCATGCCAGGAGTCTCTGTCCTTTACCATCTCCTGGAATTTGCTCAAACTCACGTCCATTGAATCGGTGATACCATCCAACTATCTCATCCTATGCTGCTCCCTTCGCCCCTTGCTCTCAATTTTTCCCAGCAACAGGGTCTTTGCCAGTGAGGCTCTTTGCATTAGGTGGCCAAAGTATTGGAGCTTCAGCTTCAGCTTCAGCATCAGTCCTTCCAATGGCTCATATTACTTTTAAAAATTGGCTCATAATACTTTTAAAAATTCATATGACTTTTTTCTTTAAATCTAAATCATAAACATTGTAGATGAATCTTCTAATATCCACAGTTCTTATTCTGTATATGTCTAATTTTCTTGTCTGAAAAAAATTTATTGAATTAACAGATTATTGTGACTAATTCACATCTTTATAAGATTTAATGATAGGTAACCCACAAAAGCACGTTCTATCTGTGCCTTTGTTCTGAAGTCTTGAACACAGATTTGATTTTCATGCTTTATTATTGGAAACAAAATATAAAGCCAAATATGATTTAATTTATATATTCCTATAAAACATCTTAAAATGTAAATTAGAAAAAATATTTTTTCAATATATGTTAGATCAACAATCTGGTTTTTACCATGGAAACTGGAGTATCTAACTGTAGGATTTAATATTTTTCCCTTATAGCCTCTTAAAATATCACCTTCTCCAGCCATCTTTCATCTCTAACATTTTCCTACATGAACTATATGGTCCAGTTTATTCCTTTAGAGCTAAGTTTTTAAACTTTGACATTGTTGACATTTTAGGTCAGATGGGTCTCTGTTTTAAGGCGCTGACTTATGTATTGCAGGATGTTTAGCATCATCCCTGACCTCCACCCACAAAATTCAAGTAGCACCTACCCTAGTTATGACTACCAAATATGTCTCCAATTATTGCCAAATGGCACCAGGGCTGGAGGCAAATTATTTCCAATTGAAAACCACTGCTGTACAGCATTTACAGTCTCTCATTAACATTGATGATGACAATGACAATGACTCCTACTCTTCTTCAGAATTTGAACCTTGGTCTTTTTACTCCAAAGGACCCCAGCTATACACTAGCCTTAGTTCTTTGCTCCCACTGAGCTTTAGAATAATATTATACCCAGAACTGACCTTCACACCTTCTTTTACTAGTTCAGCCCTCGCTAATGACTCATTTTAAAATATTACAAATACCTGAGAGTTTTACAATCCGAAAAAAATGTAGTAAGTTATTTTATCTTTTATATAATCACTTTCTATGTTTATATTACATTTATACAGATTTTTCTGTGTTGAAGGACCACGTAATTTGCTGTATCTTTCAAACAATCACTTTCTTATGCTACTATTTCACTTACACAGATGGACATATCTTGAAGTTGGACACATCTTTGGAATATATTATCCAAGAATTTGGTGTCAGCTAAGTCTGAATTTGAATCTGGACTTAGTACTCAGTAGTTGGGGGAAGTTGAAAAATTACTTAAACTCTCTCAGTTCTTACTTTCTCATCTGTAACAGAGGGAAGACTTGACACATACTAGGGAATCAATAAAAATTTATGGTATAGATGAAAATGAGGGTTATTTGACGTGGCATAAATAAAATGCTTAGCATAGCACTCAGTAACTATTTGTGGAATTAAAAGAATGGGAAGGTAACATAGAAGGCACCAAATAGCAGGAACTCAGTAAACTGTAGTTGCCTTCCATTCTCCTCTGAACAGCTGTAGTCCTACATTACATGTGCTGTCTTTTTTCCCACCTGTGGGAAAAAAGTTTCATGTGTCGTACTCATACTTTTTTAAATCAGTGGCTAACCTTGACAGCCCAGATTATTTCTGACCTTGAGAACTGCTGAAGTCATTGGAAGGACTTGCTAAATGCCTGTTGATTTATCAGGGACTGAACAGGGCTGAGGCTCCTTCAGGTCTCAGTAATCTTCATGTCCACTTTTAAACAAACTTAGCAAAAGTAGACCAAAAGTTCCTCGATTTGACATGAGAAGCTCTATAATTCAAGACCTGAACAATAAAAAATAACAAAACTTGACAACCACACACAACTAGCATTTTTTAGGGCTTTTTATGTGCCAGGCACTGAGTGTCTGACTGTGCTGCGTGCCTTACAAGCTTTCTCTCATTTAATCCTAAAACAATCCTGTGTCAGTGACATAAGTAATCTCCCTATTTTATAAGAAGGGGACTAAGCTCAGAGAGATGACACGTCTTCCTCACAATTATACAGGTAAGTGAATATGAGAATGTTCAGTTAAACTGAACTGAAGAGGAGATTCAGATGCACGAATGCTTAGAACCTTACCTGTGAATGTACTGTTTTATATCCCAGTGTAAAATGGGGGTTAATAATAAAATTTGCTTTCCTTCCTTCATGAGGTGATTGGAAATATCAAATAAGAAGAAATCTATGGGAATTCCCTGGTTGTGCAATGGTTAGAGCTCCATGCTTCCACTGCAAGGGACTGAGGTTCTATCCCTGATCAAGAACTAAAATCCCACAAGCCACATGGCCAAACATAAATAAATAAAAATAAGTAAATAAATAAAAATTATTGACAGTGCCTGCTGCTTAAGACAATATCAAATAAATTTCTATAGGTGTTAAATCAGAGCATTTAAGAACTAAGTCAATGGCTACCTTTAAAAAAAAAAGACATTTGCGAGAGTATATTATAAACGATAAAGCACTCTACAGCTACTGCTCATGATTTGCAATGGAAAGGTATATCCTGAGAGCTCACATTCAGAAAGGGAGGCTGAGTATCCTCCCTGAGGTATGTATTGTTGCTGCGTCTGCTTCCCCACTTTGTGGAGGCAAATACTTACAGAATACAGCTCCCTCACTGTGGTGTCCTGAAGGACTTTCAAAGGCTTCATGAGCTGGGCTTCCAGATGATTATGTAAGCATAAGCAATGCCAACAAGTTGGAGACACAGAGTTGGGGCTTTGCCTCTCCGCGGTGCAGTGGCGGTGGTGATGACAGCAGATACAGCAGTGGGTGGGCACAGCTTGGCAGGTGGCCCCTGGGTAGTTCCTAGGGAAACCTGTGTCTAAAGAGACAGATTTGGTGAGGGGTGGGGCCTTTTTACCTGGAGCTGAACAGCAGTGCCAGGGTGGAGCCTCCCATGTGTCAGTCTGAACAGAAACATCATTGAACTGTCTTGCTTCTGACCCCAGTCCTGGTTCTGCTGCAGTAATAGGGTCACACACAGTGCATTCTAAAATCACTCCTTTAGAATCTGTTCCCAAGACCACAGCATTCTGAGCAGGTGATGCCAGTTTGGAGGACAGCTGGCTTGTCACAGACATGGAGCTAGCAGCATGTAAGTTAGTATCTGGAGGAAGGTCTCCCATCTCAGATTCTTCCCTAGGTGATATTTGACCCAAAGCTCTACACACTGCTCTCCCTTGGGGACTATCTCCAGCCACCTTATCTAGATGGAGAATGGACATTCCAGAAGTTTGAACAAGGTCCCTTGTATTGGATGTGGCTTCCCTGGGCTTGGGGACATGCTGCAAGATACTGTTTTGCATCAGTAAGGCATTGTTGATGGAAGGACAGAGTTTACTGCCTTCTGTTCCTCTTGGGGCCTCTGAGTCATCATGAGGGGACTTGTCTGGAGCAGGATCAGTTCCGGGTGATCTCACAGACTCACAGGGGTGGTTGTGCACATATACTTCCCCAGCTTGCTCAGGCCACAGAAGCCCATCCTTTGCATCTGTGATGTGTGTCATTGTAACACCCATAGAGCTACTGTATTTGAAGGTAACTGTGCCTGTAGTGGCCTCGTATTCAATTTGGGGCACGGGTGGGTGTTGCCGTAGCTGGCCACCTCTCCTTGGGAGTTCTACCCCAGGGATGCTCTTATCAAGGGCCAGATCTTGGGTCCACAGCTCTGGGGTCGACCCCATGCCCTCTGACTGAGACTCTTTTTCCACCATAGAGGCTGAGGCTTTCTCTTCCAAGACACTCCAGTCTTGACTTGAAAAAGATGTGCTCACTATACTCTTGGAATCAGACTCATCTGACTCTTGCTGACAAGACTCTAAGCTATGGCTCTGAGCCCTTGGCGTTTCATATCCATTCTCGGCAGGACTTGGGCTGCTTGACAAGGGGTGTATCTGTGGGAGAAATGGGAATAAAGGCAAATGGGTCAGAAATGAGGGAGAGGCACTAGGTTTAAGAAATAGTTCATTTTACATTTTTTCCCCATTATCATTGACTTAAGAATCATGAGACAAGGATTACAAAATCAGGTTTATGTGAGTTTACTACTTTGTTGCTGTTTAATTGCTCAGTCGTGTCTGAATCTTTGCGATCCCAAGGACTGTAGCCCACCAAGCCCCTCCATCCATGGGATTCTCTAGGCAAGAATACTGGAGTGGGTTGCCATTCCCTTCTCCAGGGGATCTTCCCAACCCAGGGATCAAACTTGTGTCTCCTGCATTGGCAGGTTGACTGCTGGGCCACCTGGGAAGCCCTTTACCTGGGACCTTTCAATGAGGCTCAGTGACTTTCTTCAGAAAAATCGAAAGAAAATAAAAAGGAAAGGAGCACTGAGCTTTCTGCACTTGCCCACCGTGACTCCACTCTCCCCTGTCCCTTGGGTGCCTGTCACATGTCTTCTAAGCATTGGTTGCTCTTTTCAACTGTGGTAACACACTTTAATCTTATCAGTCCTTCTGTTCCTATTTCAACTCTCAAGGGGCCCTCTACCTGCAGGGGTGGTGGCTCCAGTGGCTCCTCCAGGAACCCGCTGCTGTCAGATTGGCAGCTGTTTGCTCTGTTCACCATGGCTCCTGCAGAAAGGAATAAAGAGACCTCCGGTGAGTAAGGTGAGACAGACAGGCACCCAGACTGAGGTCAAATCCTCTCTGTGCCTGACACACCATAGAGCCTCAAGAGATGTCCACTGTGTGAAGTATAAAGGAACGAGGGAATTTCAAGAATTTTCCCCTCAATTATCAGAGGGTCCATGTAAAACTGGGTCACTGGTTTCCTGTTACAAGGAGTAAAGCATGAAACAAAGGAAGAGGAACTAACATCTCTTAAAACTAAATAGCAATCTGATTGTGAGATGCATCTTTACTAAGGGGAAGAAAACCCAGAAGGAAATGCAGCCTTAAATGCCCCACTGACAAGAAAAAAAACACCCAAATTTGTATATTTGTGTATATATATTGCAAAGGACTGAATGTTACATCTCCCTTCCACCATGCTATATAAACATCAGGAGACCCAAAGATATTCAACAGGATAGTTGAAACTTGCTGAAGAATGGCCAAAACAGAGTCTGCAATTTTTCACTTTTGCTATATTTGTTTTGGCTCAAGATTTGTGCCACAGCCTGTGAAGGACTCCTGGTACATCACTATTCTTTAAACTTTCCAGATAATGCCTGCTAAGTCACTTCAGTCGTGTCTGACTCTGTGCCACCACATAGACTCCAGACCACCAGGCTCCCCCGTCCCTGGGATTCTCCAGGCAAGAACACTGGAGTGGGTTGCCATTTCCTTCTCCAATGCATGAAAGTGAAAAGTGAAAGTGAAGTCGCTCAGTCATGTCTGACCCTCAGCGACCCCATGGACTGCAGCCTTCCAGGCTCTTCCATCCATGGGATTTTCCAGGCAAGAGTACTGGAGTGGGGTGCCATTGCCTTCTCCAAGATAATGCCTAAGCAATAGCTATTCTAGAATATAAGCTCCATATAAAATTGTTGCCATTCTTTCCCTTTCTCATAACTCTTGGGTGAAATGATATATTAGAGCACTAGAACAGAATTATAGGTTAGAGCCCATCCATCTACATGCTTGTAGGTTCAAGACAATCTGGTCAAAATGAAAATAAAAGCCCGCAAACATGAAAGGTCCCTAAAAAGTAGAGAGTAATTTCCTTTAAAAGGGATATATTTATATAACTGTTAGGTTTAGTTAACTGTACTTGTGTAAATCACAAACACCTATAATAAGCAAAAATAACCCCTGAAACTGATTTAAGTGAATTAGAACTTCTCTTTGATGGTGGAATTGGGCATAATTCTCTCCAATGTGTGTATTAGTTGCTCAGTCACATCCAACTCTCTGTGACCCCTTGGATCGTAGCACACCAGGCTCCCCTGTCCATGGAATTCTCCGGGTAAGAATACTGGAGGGGGCTGACATTCCCTTCTCTAGGGGATCTTCCCGACTCAGGGATCAAACCTGTGTCTCTTGTATTGCAGGCAGATTTTTTACTCTCTGAGCCACCAGGAAAGCCCCCTCTATCTAGAGTAGAACTTTATTTATCTTGTATTTTAGAGGTCAAATACATGCATCTGAATCATTTTGAGCAAGTCACCAAGAAAATGTGGTTCAATTTACTAACAGTTTAGTTTCTTCAGGAAACTAAAAATCTACCTGCCTATAACCCACCCTTTTTTGGCAACTTGATGATAAACATCTCAAAACTGGGTTTGTGAATTCTGAATATTCTCTTAGAGTGGTAGGAATTACATGATACAAAGAATGAGAAATTGCCTAGTCCAGGATGGCTATAATGGATGATTAAGCAAACAGACAAAGACAAATGTATATCATTTAGCACTCCCCCCACCCTTACACCTAGTATGTAATATGAGGGAGGGCATGACTTAGAAGACAATATATTCCATTACTGTCTGGCAAGAGTAATGGAATTAGTGCCTGCACCCGCAGGCCATCAACCCAGTTCCTGAAACTACTGAGGCCAAGACAGGTGGAACTTTAGAAGCCTCATCATCTCCAATAGGGTTTTCCCTGTGCACTTAATAAGCCCAGGGAGTCATAGCTCTTCCTTACTCCACTAGACTGGGACCTTGACTTACTTATTCCTTATCCCTTACCCCTACCTCCTTTCCCCCTTATTGTTATTCAAATCCTCTCCTACTGGGCGGATCCTGTTTCAAACCACCACCAACCCCATAGTGGGTTTGTCATGCCCTTAGACTGCTGATTCTCCCACTCTGCCAGTCCCATAGTGCTGGGGGTGGGGGTGGGGAGGGGCTTGAATTCTTTACAATGTACAAAGATCTAATTTGCCTCCATAACTGAGTCCTCTAGAAAACCTGGATCCAGATCTACTGGGTTAAGATTCTGACTCTCTTACTTACTAGCAGTGTGGTCTTGGGTATGTCACTTACTCTCTCTGTTTCCTCATGGGGAAAAAAGTAAATTTGTTGATAATGTTGCTTTTGGGGTTGCAAAGAGGATACTCTCCAGTAATATACACATGAAGAATTTATGGACATGGAAAAGATGATGCAATTATATGCACAGTTTTACTGCAGGACATATCTTGATATTATATTCTCTATCACAACTCAATCATTCCTGTTGTTCAGTCATTAAATTGTGTCCGACTCTTTGACCCCATGGACTGCAGCACACCAGGCTTCCCTGTCCTCCACTATCTCCTGGAGTTTGCTCACTGAGTCAGTGATGCTATCTAATGATTTCATCCTCTGTTGCCCCCTTCTCCTTTTGCCTTCAATCTTTCCCAGCATCAGGGTCTTTTTCAATGAGTTGGCTAAATCATTACTAATGTCTTCATTAAATATCATTAATAAGCTCCATTATTAATATTTATTAGAAATTATCTTTTTCAGCACAGAACTGTCCTCGCAGAGTTAAGATTTTACCCTTCCAATTAGCTAGAATCTGCCCAGGCAAGATTGCTTCACCAACTCAGGAGTGTGAAACATTTCTGCCTGAGAGACTGATGCCTCAGGCACTTTGTCCAAATAATCACCAGGTGGCAGCATTACATCAACCACAGCACAGAAGAGTCAGGGTTTGACAAGAGTGTCTGAATGGCTTAAGCAGATAAGTCAACACGAGTGCTTGCTAAGTCGCATCCAACTCTTTGCAACACTATGGACTGTAGCCCTCTAGGCTCCTCTGTCCATGGGATTCTCCAGGCAAGAGTACTGGAGTGGGTTGCCATGCCTTCTTCCAGGAGATGGTCCAGATCCAAGGAGGGAACCTGTGTCTCTTATGTCTCTTGCCCTGGTAGAGGAGTTCTTTACCACTAGTGCCACGGGGAAGTTCAAGTCAACAAGAAGGGGCTGCTTTTCTGAGCTGAGTTACTGATAAAAACTCTGAATCCTAGAGGCTCAGGAAGAAAGAAGCCTATGGAATTGAAACATAAATAAGGGATGGGAGAGAAAGGAGTGTTTAAGGAGTGTTAAGAAGTGTTAAGGAGTCTTTAAGGTGGCTCAGTAGTAAAGAATCTGCCTGCAGTGCGGAAGACCTGGGTTTGATCCCTGGGTTGGTATGATCCCCTGGAGAAGGGAAAGGCTACGCACTCCAGTATTCTGGCCTGGAGAATTCAGTCCATGGGGTCACAAAGAGCTGGACACGACTGAGTGACTTTCAGTTTCACGTTCGCTTTCGAGGTGTGATGTACACTTTGTTGTGTAGAGCAAAAGAAATGGTTCAACCTTAGGCTGCTTGGGGTTCCCACCTTCACGGATCTATTCTACTTTACCTATCTCTTTGTCAAGTCTTTTCTCTTCCATTGTACAATGGTAGAAAATTCCGTGACAGCTCCATGGTGAAGTTGCATCTCAGAGGCAAATTATCTTCAAACTGGACTGTGCCTTTCAGATTATGCAAACTCAAATGCCCGTGGAAGCTGAGCAGTTCACAAAAGTATGTGAAGCAGCAAGATTCAAGACAATAGCGAGCAGTGTGGATGGATGGTTTGGGCTCCAGAGTGTTTGTCACCCAAAGGCATTTATAAAAATTCACTTGTAGAACAAACAAAACCTCTCTATGGGCCAGTTGGTCCCCCAGGTTGGAAGCCTTCTTGGTGCCACCTACCATTCAGTGCAAGAGTCCCTTCCAGAATATTTCTTATAGATGGTCATCTAGCTGGTGCTCGCCCACTTGTGGTGACAGAGACCTACTCCTGTATAGTCAGAGTGTATCATACCTTATAGAAAATACCTCTTTATATTGAGCCAAATCTACTTTAGCACTTTCCATTTGTTGGTCATAGTTCACTCCGTGGAGTTATACTGAAAGTGTTTGACCCATTTTCCTCAAGGCAGCTCTCATGTACAGGCTTTTCTCCTCACCTTTAATCTCCTCAGCTCAGTTCAGTCGCTCAGTTGTGTCTGACTCTTTGCGACCCCATGAACTGCAGCACTCCAGGCCTCCCTGTCCATCACCTATTAATCTCCTCAGACCCCCTTAAATCAGCCCTCAGAGGGCAGAGTCTCCAGGCCATTTGTGTTTTGTACTTCTTAATAAGCACTTACTTAAAAATATTTGCTATAAAACTGGGCACCCAGAACTAGACTCAGTGATTGAGACATGGTCTGACCAGTACAGAGCTGAGCAAGACTGTCTTTCCCTCCTCTCGATATTTCATTTCTACACACACAGCCTAAGGTTAGTCTAGTCAGAGGCTGAGTTTGCAACGTTGAGTTGTACTGAGATTAGTCCCTTGTATTCTTACAAAATTTGACCTAGCTAATCTGGGACCACGGTCCCATCCTGTCAAGGATGATTTTGACCTGCATTCTGAAAGCTCTGTGATATCTATGGGTTTGAAACACACTCCTGCTGTGGGCCAAGTCTGTGTTAACATTCTGATGAGAACAGGCCATGAGACAGAGCCTGAGGATGCTCACTTGCAGGCTCCATTCTTCTATTTAACGAATGTTCACTGGATCTTGCAGGATCCTACACTGCTCTAGAAACTCCAAAGACACACCAACAAAAGTACAGCTCAGATGGTAAAGAATCTTCCAGCAATACAAGAGACCCAGGTTCAATCCCTGGATTGGGAAGATCCCCTGGAGAAGGAAATGGCAACCCACTCCAGTATTCTTGACAGGAAAATCCCATTGATAGAGGAGCCTGGTGGGCTTACAGTACATGGGGTCACAAACAGTTGGACATGACTGAGTGACTAACACTTTCACAGAGCTTATATTTATCTTGACTAGAGTATAGAATGAACAAAGGCTGAGAATATTTGTGATTGTGGCAGATATACTTGAAGTGATTTAATTCTTCCTTCTATGCCAGAAGGAAGTAAAGTAATGTAGATTAAATAAATTAAATTAATTAAAAGTTAATTAATTAATTTATTATTAATTATTAATTAATTAAAAATTAAAGGAAGTAAAGTAATGCCAAAATTCTCCAAGCCAGGCTTCAGCAATATGTGAACCGTGAACTTCCTGATGTTCAAGCTGGTTTTAGAAAAGGCAGAGGAACCAGAGATCAAATTGCCAACATCCGCTGGATCATGGAAAAAGCAAGAGAGTTCCAGAAAAACATCTATTTCTGCTTTATTGACTATGCCAAAGCCTTTGACTGTGTGGATCACAATAAACTGTGGAAAAGTCTGAAAGAGATGGGAATACCAGACCACCTGATCTGCCTCTTTAGAAATTTGTATACAGGTCAGGAAGCAACAGTTAGAACTGGACATGGAACAACAGACTGGTTCCAAATAGGAAAGGGAGTATGTCAAGGCTGTATATTGTCACCCTGTTTATTTAACTTTTATGCAGAGTACATCATGAGAAACGCTGGACTGGAAGAAACGCAAGCTGGAATCAAGATTGCCAGGAGAAATATCAATCACCTCAGATATGCAGATGACACCACCCTTATGGCAGAAAGTGAAGAGGAACTCAAAAGCCTCTTGATGAAAGTGAAAGTGGAGAGTGAAAAAGTTGGCTTGAAGCTGAACATTCAGAAAACGAAGATCATGGCATTCGGTCCCATCACTTTATGGGAAATAGATGGGGAAACAGTGGAAACAGTGTCAGACTTTATTTCTGGGCTCCAAAATCACTGCAGATGGTGATTGCAGCCATGAAATTAAAAGACTCTTACTTCTTGGAAAGAAAGTTATGACCAACCTAGATAGCATATTCAAAAGCAGAGACATTACTTTGCCAACAAAGGTTCATCTAGTCAAGGCTATGGTTTTTCCTGTGGTCATGTATGGATGTGAGAGTTGGACTGTGAAGAAGGCTGAGCGCTGAAGAATTGATGCTTTTGAACTGCGGTATTGGATAAGACTCTTGAGAGTCCCTTGGACTGCAAGGAGATCCAACCAGTCCATTCCAAAGGAGATCAACCCTGGGATTTCTTTGGAAGGAATGATGCTAAAGCTGAAACTCCAGTCTTTGGCCACCTCATGCAAAGAGCTGACTCATTGGAAAAGACTCTGATGCTGGGAGGGATTGGGGACAAGAGGAGAATGGGATGACAGAGGATGAGATGGCTGGATGGCATCACTGACTCAGTGGACATGAGTCTGAGTGAACTCCGGGAGTTGGTGATGGACAGGGAGGCCTGGCGTGCTGTGATTCATGGGGTCGCAAAGAGTCGGACACGACTGAGTGACTGATCTGATCTGATCTGATGCCAGAAGGCTGGAGGCAGAGGAGTTTTATCGTATGAAGATTTATATTGGGTTGGCCAAAACATTTGTTAGGGGTTTTCCATAAAGCGTTAGGGAAAAACCCACACTTTGGCCACCCCAGTACCTAAGGATTTGGTAACTTCCATTAGCGCCCTGCTGACATTTTTGTTTTAATCTCTTTCTTACTACCTGGGAATCCTTCCTTTTCCTTTTGCCTTTCCCCCCTTCTCCACTCCCTCTCCCTCTCTTCCTCCTTTTTTTTTTTTTTCTGTTTTTTTGTTTGTTGCTCCATGTTGAGCAATTTCTCCTTTGTTCTTTAGTCAGAATAACCTTCCTTTATCATTAAAAGAGCTGTCAATAAACAGAGCTGTTTCTCTATAATCTTTTGGCTTAATACCATTATAGAAACATTATAAAAGTAATACATAATAGTAAAAAAATTTGAAAAATGAAAAAGCATACAAAAGAAAATAAAAATTACATTTAATCTAACCATTCAGGGAAGTAATATGTATCTATTTCAATCCATTACATTTTGTTTGTGCACATGTATCAGTTCAGTTCAGTCACTCAGTCGTGTCTGACTCTTTGCGATCCCATGGAATGTAGCATGGCAGGCTTCGCTGTCCATCACCAACTCTTGGAACTTGCTCGAACTCATGTCCATTGATTTGGTGATGCCATCCAACCATCTCATCCTCTGTCATCCCCCCTCTCCTCCTGCCTTCGATCTTTCACAGCATCAGGATCTTTTCCAATGAGTTAGTTCTTCACATCAGGTTGCCAAAGTATTGGAGTTTCAGCTTCAGCATCAGTCCTTCCAATGAATAGTCAGGACTGATTTCCTTTAGGATGGACTAGTTGGATCTCCTTGAGGTTCAAGGGACTCTCAAGAGTCTTCTCCAACACCACAATTCAAATGTATATATATGTTTTATAAAGTAATAATCATAACATAGACAGTATATATTTTGCTTCTTTTCACATAATGTACTGTGAATTTTTCTTTATCAAAAATTCTTTATAATTTGTGTGTGTGAGTTTGTTTGTTCATGTGTGTGTTTGTAAGCACATGAATTTCTTTTTCAGATTTTGGTATCATAATTGTGCCACTCGTATAAAGAATAACCAGATAGGTTTCTCTTTTTTCTTTTTCTTTCTATGCTTTCTAATCAGCTTAGAAAGTTTAAGTGGTATCACTTCCTTAAACTTTTAAAAGTGCTCAGCCATAAAACCACTAATCATGGAGCATCTTAAAAGATGAAATTCTTTGACACCTTTTAATGTCTACAATAGTTACTGACATTTTAAAATTCCTACTTCTTGAATTAATGGAAATACTTTCTTTTTCTTACTTATTTTCTAATGTCATCAGTCAAATAAATAATTTATTTTCATTCTGTAGTCTCTAAAGAAAGATTAAGTTTCTGCCTCTCATCATAGCTTTGGCCTTATTTCATTAGTTTTAGTATATACTTTTTTCTACTTGAATTCTACTCTAATAATAATAATGTTGGAATTTCCATTTTCTTTTGGTTTGCATTAGTGTACTTTTTGGCCTATTTTTGCTGATTCATTTTTCTTTAAACTTTTCTGTGATTCTTTATTTTAAATGTGGTTAATTTTTTAATGACCTTTGAATCTTTTCTTTCTTGGATTCATTTATTATATCTATAGCTACTTCATAAAATATTCACTTGGTCTTATTGTTTATAATTTTATGTTATCTAATTTTATAATTGTGATTGATGTAATACACACATGGTGTACTTGATACAAATCTTTCTCTCTTTTATTTAGAAAGTAAGCATCACTAATATTCCATGCTATTCTTTTCTGATGAGCTTGGATTCAGCCTCAGAATATTTATCAGTTCAACATTATTAAAGGCTAATACTAATCAATGAGAATTGGAACATAAGTTACAATCTATTTGCTATTCTATTGTTGTATTAATAAAGAACATAATTTCACATTTAAGCTGACCTGCTTTTGACCTGCATCATATATAGCTTTCTCAGAAACATAAATGGGGATTTAAGGAGATAATGTAAAATACTTAGCCTAGTGCCTGGCACTCAATATTTGTTAGTATCATTAGTATGATTAATTTTCAATGATTATTCTTTTGCCAGTTGGACTATAATTTCTTAGATTTGTTTTTGCCTTCTTGTAATTCATAAAGGTTTCTCTGGTGGCTCAGATGGTAAAGAATCTGCCTGCAATGTAGGGGTGGGGACCTGGGTTCGATTCCTGGGTAGGGAAGATCCCCTGGAGAAGGAAACAGCAATCCATTCCCATAATTCAAAGGCATATAGTGTGTTTTGGGCTTCCCTAGCTCAGATGGTAAATGCAGGAGACACAGGTTTGATCCCCGGGCTGGAAAGATCTGCTGGAGAAGAGAATGGCTACCCACTCCAGTATTCTTGCCTGGAGAATTCCATGGACAGAGGAGCCTGGTGGACTAGGGTCCATGGGGTCGCAAAGAGTTGGACACAATTTAGCAACTGAACAACAATCCAAATTAGGTCTAATTTTCTTACACTTATAAGGAAAAACTATTTGTTAAAAATATAATTTTTGAAAAAGTAATAATCCAGGATGAGAACGGAAAAAAAGTTTGGGTTTACCAAGCTGGAGAACTAAACTTTTCATCAAGAATCAGAGTTATGATTTTTGTCTAACTGCATTCTAGGGGACAGATGGAGGACCTGTGGCTGTGCTGGGGACAAGGGGGAAACTCTCAGGGAAGCCCGTTGTGTGTTGGCCACCCTCCACTGGCCCTCCCTGGCTTTTATCGTCACTATTCCAGTTATTTTGCCCTTTCTAAACTCCAGGTTGGGGCTTCCCAGGTGATTCAGTGGGTAAAGTATCCTACTGCAATGCAGGAGTTGCAGGTTTGATCCCTGGGTTAGGAAAGATTCCCTGGAGAAGGGCATGGTAACCCACTCCAGTATTCTTGCCTGGAGAATCCTATGGACAGAGGAGCCTGGTGGGCTACAGTTCATGGGGTTGCAAAGAGTTGGACATCACTGAAGTGACTGAGCACCCATGCACGCACTCCAGGTTTTCACTTGTGCTCGTTGAGTGGGAGGCACCAGTAGAGACTGAAGAGCAGGAGAAAGAATATTGAGTACCTATCTACCACAACCTCCTTCAGGGACCCATTTGAAAATAGCTGCACTGCTTTATGATGAAATCTCCAGGTAAGATGTTTTTCTTCCAAGGCTTCGACTTTTACCAGGCTCCAGCAACATGATTCTTTCCCACTGTATTTTCAGACCTAGGAGTGGTCATGGCTTTCTGCTCTTGCTAGCCTAGGGGTGCTTCCCCATATCTTATAGGTGCCCTGAATTCAGCTCACCTCAGCGAATAGTTTTTTTTCAAAGATGTCTTCAGTTAAACTCTTTTGAATATGCTATTGCCTTTTTGTCCGAGTGTAACATCCTGTACAATCAACCAGACAATTAAAAATATCTTGCAAATCTAGTATAAAACACGTAGCATTGTATCTTTTTATTTTAATCCTAATCAGTTTCCTTTTAATAGAAAGGGGATTAGGGTTTTTAGGGACCTGAACCCACCCTAGTTTGGAGAAAAGATCGACAGAGGACTGGGCACTAACCTCCCTATCTGTCATATTTAATCTCTTTCACCTCTCTGTCCTGTTCATTTTGATGTTTGTCTAAAGAATGTATTTCATATTACCTTCTTATTTTTGCCCTATCAATATTATTTTTTATTACTAAGTCATTTTAAAGTCTGATAAAATTATTTTATATATTCCCATTCATTTATTTAACAACTATATTACTAATTTGCTACTCTGTGCCAGGCACTGGTGGAATGAAAAGAGTTGAAAGACACAGTCCAGCCTGTGAGGAACTTGTTTAGTGGACAAGGCACAGATTATGGGTAAAATAGATGGTAAAGAAAAATTACTAAAGTGCTTTTTAATTTAATAACAATAAAAATACACTAGAAAAAAAATACACTAGAACATCTTTTTCAACATATGTTTTAGGAACACATAATTCACAAGGCACGCCTCCTAAGCAATGAAATAAAGTAATCTTAAAGCTGATGACTAGCCACTGTCTAGGAAAAAAAAATAGCTTGATGTATTTATTCATTCATTCCAGAAATATCTATTGAGTGCTTAATGTGAGGTAGGCAGTGTTCTAGATTTAGGGGATACCATGTAAATAACATTGTATCTCTCCTCTGCAGAAGTTCACAGTCTCATGTTCTGAGAATGAACTCTGATGATGTCAGTAGCCCTTACAAAGTAAAAATGTCCTTCTCACAAGAGCCTTTGGACACTTTTGAAACTAAGTCCCTTTATCTGGGGTTTCAGTAACACTGTCTTTTCCCTTAAAGCATGATTTCACCGACACGAGTAAACTATTTGGATTCAAATCTAAAAACTATTCAGAAGAGAAATTCTGAATACCTATTACAGGGAGGAAAAAATCAAATGAAGCTGTCATAGGTATCTTTGTGATATTCATGATAGCAAAGGAAGACATGATAACAAAGGAGAAAGATAATCACGGATCTATAAATAGTAAAATGCAAACACAAGTATATTAGAAAATCTTATTTCTACCTAGTAGCACCAGATTAGTGACTGTAATTGGAATATTGTTAATCATATTGCTCAGAATAAGGTTACAACACCCAAACCTAAGGCATGATTGTGGTCATAAGCTGCGTGTGTGCACGCTCAGTGTCCAGCTCTTTGCAACTCCATGCAACCCCATGCCAGGCTCGCCTGTCACTGGATATTCTAGGCAAGAATACTGGAGTGGGTTACCATTTCCTCCTCCGTGGGATCTTCCCCACCTAGGGATCGAACCCTGTATTGGCTGGCAGATTCTTTACCACTGCACCATCTGGGAAGCCTGGTCACAAGATGGCCTATTTCAAATCGACTTTTTGAAAGGAATTATACAACTGGCTTAATTTCAAGCAAGCAATTTAATGTCTTTTGTTACACAAAGTAACTTCCATTGCTTTGTGTGATGTTATGATTCTTTTTTTCCTGGCCTTTGTTTTTACAAAAGAAAAACCAGAAGATACATACAGCAGTAACAGATTTTGAGGCTGAATTCTTTTTTTCTTGGTAGTACATGTTTTTGCCAAGTTTGCAACCCACTTGAACTTCTGTTTGTTCTTTGATTTTAGAATAAACTTGGGTTCCTTTTAACATTGGAAAAATTACAAATTTTGCCATAAAGAAGTCTTAACAAAGTTTACTCAAGATTTTTTTATCATCACCAAGTATATGTAATTAAAGAACCTTCTTAATACATCCAGTGTAGCTTAATCTGAAATATATATCATGTTTGAATTTAAGGTGAAACCATTTTATTTTCAATTAAGCATTTATAAAAATAACTTTATAAAGAAAATATTAAAAAAAAATTCTAAGGAAAGCTTACTCAAATTTTTAACTGTTTGAAGAAGAGGTTGCTTTGTTTAAAAAACTACTTGATCATTGGTTTTCCCGGCAACATGAATGTTTGCTCTGTACTGGGCACATAAGGTAAATTCTGGGGATTGAAAAGAATCAGACATTTTTCCTACCATCAAATTCTATTACCTGCTTAAATTTACCTTTACAGATATCATTTAAAAAAAGAATAATTGGGGACCATGTTGCACATGGTTAATCATAAAATACTCAGAATTGATTTAGAAGAGTCTTGGGTCTGGATTTGTCACTAATCATCACTGGCTTCGAAATGAGTCACTAACCTTGTGGGCCTTTCTCGCCGTATATGTAAAGTATGAGGGGTGGGCTAGAAATGTAGTCAGTAAGCCTTCCATTTTATAGTGACAACAATTTGATTGCCTGAACTAACTAGAAACCTATGCCCACCCCTAAATATCTGAGTGTGCATATTGGCTCAATATGTTCCACTAAAGCCTACCTAGACGTGAAGAAGATAACCTGCATGTATTTATAGACAAAGAAGAGGAGGAGGACTAAATCTATTTTTAAAGATATTTATGGTTAATAATATATCCATATTAAAGATAATGAGGGTATATATTTTAGAAATTATAAGAAGATGGAAGTGAACAGGGAGAAGAGCAGAGAGGATTTCCTCTCTCAGACATACTACAAGATAGTGAGTAATCAGGTCTAACAGCATGAATATTGAAATGCTTTGCATCAAACCCTCCATCATGACACATGTGATAAAACATTTTATCTGCTTTGGCTTCTAATAAAATTCAATCTGCATCAGCAAAACTCATTTTGCAATAAAGTTACATCCAATAAGTTATTTGCCACACAGAATTTGGTCAGGGCACTCCATTTGGAGTCACAGAGATCTGGGTTAGGGTTAGCCAACACTTGCCAGCTGGGTGAACTTGACCAAGTTACTTGACTTTTATGAGTCTTGGTTTCCTCATTCACAGATTAGAAATAATTGCTGGCAAGTCTTTATATTCAACTTTAATTATGGAGTTCTACATTGTAAGCAAATTAAGGAAGGGAAGTTCCTGAAATCTGCCTTGGCGTTTTTGACTGCCTTTTATTTTCTTGGCTCAAAGCCTTTTCTGACATCATCTCTACCTTCTCCAAGGAAAAGGAAGGACTCTGCAGAGGCATTTTGTCTTGAAATTAGGCTATGGATCAACAAATAAACATTTGTGAAACTTGTGTACCAAGAGTTAGCAAAACCCACATGCCTTTAGCAGTGTTGTTTATTAAAAGCAAAGGACATGAGCGGAATCTCCCAAAGAATAATGTAAACTTGCCCTCTTTCCATTTTCCTATAGTTATGGGATTTGGTTATATTGGGAAGAGGGGCAAACTAGGTGGTGACTGGAGAGATACACACAAAACTGAAAAGTTCTTAAGTTTGGAGACATGGTTATACCTTTGATCTGGATTCAGACATCAAAGTCTTTGCTCTCATAACACTAATGAGTACCAAAAAGGCATGTGAATCCTAAGCATTTGTGAACCAGTTGGCTTCTGTCTTCTCTAGCCTTCCTTAGTATCCCAGGGAATGTCTGAAGAGCATGTACAATTTCTCTAGTATCAATGAATAATGATCTGAAACTGCTTTCCCCTGTCATTTCCCTTGCACATGTATGTGCTCAGTTGCTAAGCTGTATCTAACTCTTTGTGACCCCATGGGTTGCTAGGCTCCTCTGTCCGAGGGGTTTTCCAGGCAAGAATGCTGGAGTGGGTTGCCATTTCCTCCTCCAGGGGATCTTCCTGATCCAGAGATTGAACCCAAGTTTCTAGTGTCTCCTGCATTAGCAGGTGGATTCTTTACCACTGAGATACCTGGGAAGCCCTTCCCTTGTTATCATACAAATAAAAGAGGGAATTTATTTTCTTTTCCTGAAGTGACTTGTGTTGCTGCTGCTGCTGCTAAGGCACTTCAGTCGTGTCCGACTCTGTGCGACCCCATAGACGGCAGCCCACCAGGCTCCGCCGTCCCTGGGATTCTCCAGGCAAGAACACTGGAGTGGGTCGCCATTTCCTTCTCCAATGCATGAAAGTGAAAAGTGAAAGGGAAGTCGTGACTTATGTTAGAAGTATGTTTAAGTGCCTTTCTTCTGAAGTCAAATATTCTCATCTGAAATTCAGATACTTAATGTTCACTTTGTCAGTCAAATTTATTGAATTTATTTTAGGTAAAGCACTGTCCCTAAAGTACTGTGAGAGCAGGAATGAGGCAAAAACATAAACCAGAAAATTACAAGAGAATATAGTGATATTTTTTCTTTAGAAATGGCACATTGAATGATGTGAAAGGTAAGGGACTTGTCTAAAGAGTGACTGTTAATGGAGGAGACCAATCAGGATATGTTTCCTCTGAAATAATTGGTCTGAACTCTGTTCTTTCCACCTACAGTGCAGTGTTATTCACAAAAGTCAAGATACTTTTGATTTTATGCTGATATAGATTTTAAGTAAATTACTAAAGGTATTTGGTTATATATATCTCAACACCCCTCTTGTGTAACTTAGAAATGCTTAATGTTGCACTGAGGTATGATACCTTGACATCTAAAACTTGAGGCTAATTTCATTATAGGTTATCAAAGAAATACTTGATATTGAAAAACTCCATATTAATCATCCTCTCTGCACAGGCCTATCACTTTTTAATTGCTGGTGTTGTCTCCATTTTAATTAGAACAGTGCTCCAAATCTACTGAGGTTATAGGAATAACAATAGGACTTTCCCTTCTCTAGGCTTTTCTCCCTGAAGCATGCCAAGGAATTTAAAAATTGAACAAGTTGATAGATAAATTATACTGGGATGAGCACAACTGCCGCTGATGTGCAGCTATCTCTGGAGTAGCTCCCTCCAGCTGTTTACCATCTCAGGGTGATGCCTGGAAGCCCTTGGTTAAAAAGGAAAGAAGAATGCCACTTGGAATATAAGCAACAGGGGGTTTGAGGAAGAGAAGATACAATTATCTAGATTGGAATGTGACCAGGACAGACACACCGTATATGCAAACTACCAAGATTAAAATCATTCTTTTTTATTAATGAAGTACTCAGATTTGGAAAGGCAAAAAATAGGCAGGAAAGGTTTGGGATTCTGACAGTTGTTTAAAAGACAAGCTAATGTTTTTACACTGCCAACATACACATTTGAGAAACCTTTTTGGACTTGTGGGTTTTGTCTCATTCACTTGTACTGATTCTCATGCTGTTTCTTGCTTTGGGCACAGAGGAAACCAGAAAAAAAAAAAAAAAGAAAAACATGAAAACTACTCTCCCAGATATCTAGGGAATCTACTCTGTGATTTAAGGTCATAGCTCTTTTCAAAGCTAAAATAACAGATAGTGCCTGTGGAATCAGAGATGATGAAAAAAATTAGATCTTTATCAGTGTGTGGAAGAGTGTGTTAAAAAGTGAATTACCTTATTCTGTTGCCAGTCCTACTTCACACCCCTCTACTGTTTTTTCAGGGAATACTTCCTAATAAATCAGTCTAAGACAAATCTTTTACAAAGATTCTTCCTGGGGAACCTAATCTAAGATAAATGGTAGGAATGATTCATGAACAAATGTTAGCACCTAATGTTAAAAATCTAATTATTGAAGGCAATAGGCCAAATTTATAAGTATTCATCACTAGGATATTAAGCTGCTGCTGCTGCTGCTAAGTCGCTTCAGTCGTGTCCGATTCTGTGCGACCTCATAGACGGCAGCCCACCAGGCTCCCCCGTCCCTGGGATTCTCCAGGCAAGAACACTGGAGTGGGTTGCCATTTCCTTCTCCAATGCATGAAAGTGAAAAGTGAAAGTGAAGTCCCTCAGTCGTGCCTGAATCTTAGCGACCCCATGGACTGCAGCCTACCAGGCTCCTCCATCCATGGGATTTTCCGAGGATATTAAGCTAGAGAAGGCAATGGCACCCCACTCCAGTACTCTTGCCTGGAAAATACCATGGACGGAGGACCATGGTAGGCTGAAGTCCATGGGGTCGCGAAGAGTCGGACACGACTCGGCGACTTCACTTTCACTTTTCACTTTCATGCATTGGAGAAGGAAATGGCAACCCACTCCAGTGTTCTTGCCTGGAGAATCTCAGGGATGGGGGAGCCTGGTGGGCTGCCGTCTCTGGGTTCGCACAGAGTCAGACACGACTGAAGCAACTTAGCAGCAGCAGCAGCAGGATATTAAGGGCTAATCATAAATAGTATAAACAAAAAAAGTAAATTGACAATAATTTACTTTACAAAATCAAGAAAGAGTCACAACTGAAAATCCTGATCAGTTCAAGATACTGTTACTATTAACAATATATTGATAGTGTTAGTCGCTCAGTTGTGTTCTACTCTTTGCAACTCCATATACTAGCCCATCAGGCTCCTCTATCCTTGAATTTTCAGGCAATAATGCTGAAGTGGGTTGCTATGCCCTTCTCCAGGGGATCTTTCTGACCCAGGGACTGAACTACATATCTATTGCTTTGCAAGCAGATTCTTTACCGTCTCAACCAACATACATTGATAACAAACCATAATTTGTGAAAATTGTAAGAATTATAATAATTTCCATGTTTGTATGTACAGTAGGTATCTTGTAATACTGTCAAAGCACTGTGTAGCAGCTAGGCCTCTTTATAGAAAACTGAATTAGAATTCTCAGTAAACTCTAATGCACGGCTTGTATTATTCCTTAATTAGTAACTTAGTATATTACGAGTAATAATCTGGATCATATCTGAAAATGAAAGTCTATGTAATTACACATACTTTGCTTATAAAAATCAAAGGGAAGACTTCCATTTGTTTTAATCAGTTAATGTCTCATTTTGCTTAAGAGAGTACTAACTAAAGACTGTCTCTTGATAGTCACTTAGCATGTCTACATATCTTTGTCCATAGAAATGACAGAAGAGGATTTACAAATGACTTTCAAGATGAATCCATAGTAATAACAGTACTAATAGCCGCTATTTATTGTGTGCCACTACTGTTCGTGATGTCCTGTACATATTGTTTCTGACCCTTACAACTGCCCAGCGTGGTTAGATCTCATCAGCCCATCATAAAATGGAAACACTGGGGTTTGTGGACCATAAATAACTTTCCATAGATTACACAAACAGTGTGACCTGATCTCATGTTCATGCTTTTCCCGTGAAAGCACACGTATTAAATCTTTGGTATTTCACCAATCAGTCTTACACCCATGTCCAAAGAAGAAAGGAGAACATATTGGCAACATATGAATCTGTATCACTTTATTTTCTAAGAACTAAATTCTGGATTATGGTAATTTCTAGAGTTTTGCCAAACAATATATACTTTCTGGAAGTCACTCTAATGCTTCTTAAGGAAATCAATAAAAATTAACTTAAACTAAGGAGCACTCTCAAGCCTACAGCTTATATTTAAAAAGAAATATCTGTTTAATCCCTTGGCTGATGGTGATACAAAACATTAGCAGTGGACCTGAAGTGAGGTCCTGGCATTCTACTCTGGGGGATAAGAAATGACATTCCAGGGTTCCTTGTGATCTGAAGGGGGCTTCCCCGGTGGTTCAGAGATAAAGAATCCACCTGCAATGCAGGAGAAGGGATAAATGGAATTTCTGAGTCAAGAGTTTTCTCAGTGTTTGTTTCTGAAGTAGGTTTTTTAAAAAAATGAGCAATGATTGTTCTAAAATCAGATGACAAGCATGTCCAATCCCCTGTCTTCAGAGAATCTTTCCTAACCACCTAATGTAATGTGCCAGAACACCCTATACTCTATTACTCCATTTTATTTTTTATAACCTTTAAGATTACCTTATTGGTTAATTAATTATATAAATGTTTATTGAACACATTATATATCAGGATCTGGGTATGTCCTAAGGATCTGGGCATACAGTATTGGACAAAACAGAAAATTGTTCTATTTATAAGATAAGATGTATACACCTATTAATTGTATGTCATTTCTTCCTTTTGTGGAGACTTTGTATTATTTAAAGCTCTGGACACATAATAGGTGTTGAATAAATATTTGTTAAATTACTAGAAAAAGTATAAATCTGCAAACCTGCATGCAGGTTTTTTAAAAAAAGAAGCTAATGAGCTAAAGTTGAATCTCTCTTTTCTTCCACACCCTGCTCTCCATGAAAAACAAAGATCACTAGCTCTAATCTTCCTTTATAAAGCATAATTTTATTGGAAATATTGATGAAATGACTTCTCCATCCTCCTTACTTTAGGTGCTTAAGAAAATATTGGAGATTACATAGGTATGGATGGTTTGGACTAAATAACAATCTGAAAGGCCATGATACCTGGAGTCAAGGACATTGGATGGTATAGTGAAGAGGTCTCTAAATCTTAATATAGATGACCTGAATTCAACTTCTAACCTTGGTGCATACTAGTTGGTTGGTTTGTAGCAAGTCACTTAAATCCACAATAATTTAGCATCTGAAAAAATGTGTATAAGCCTGACTGCTTAAGCTATTGTACTGGTAACAGTAAGGAAAAACTTATGGACTAGACAAATCTGAAGCTCTTATCAATGGCAAGAATAACTCAAATGTAACTTAATGTCATTATACTGCACTAAAAGCAATAAAGAGTTCAAAATGATATCTGCATTGTTGAGAAGCTGTCTCAAATTCAGGAAAGTCCAGAATGCTGTTGCATATACAACATAAATATAAACATAACCACTGAATCTGGCTTTAGACTGAAACAAAACAGACTGCTGATCATATGGGGATTTAAAAGAAGGATGGCCTTAACCAAGAATATCTTTCCTTCTGGTGTATCTTACTACCTGATATTCTACTAGTAGAAATGTTTCAATCCACTGTTACAGAATAATTCAACAAATGTAGACCCTGGACTAAAATGGTAGAACGAATACATAAAATTTTTTTTCTTTACAAATATCTTGCTAAAACTATAGTAAATAAACTTGTTTTATCACAAAGACATAAAGAGAAGTACTTCTGGAGTGATGGAAAAATAGCCTCTCAAACCCCATTTCTATATAAAAGCACAAGAACACTGGCAAAAATTTTCAAAATTAACTTTTTCCGAACTCTAGAAATTTTGTAACAGCTTAAGAAGCATTTATTCAAGGGAAAAAAAACCTGGATATAAATAAGAATAGTGAATTTTGTGGCATTTTAACTTACCCTAATCTCATCATTTTCCCCCAGTTCTGTATTAGCCTTGAAAACCAGCAACAATAGCTGTGAAAACCAGAAGCCTTAGTAGTTACTAGAGGAAGCATAAAAAGTGTGAAGTTCCCAGAAAAGCCCCATTCCTAGAGAATTGTCATTAGTTGACCTGGCTGGCAGCTCTCTGGGAGAGCCCCATTCAGTAAAGTTGTTTTTATTTGATCTTACTCACACATCCTTAAGTGAGGAAAAGTCACATTATCAGGGTGTTTGTCAAAAACAACCAACGAGAATTGTTTAACATTGCAGTTACCTGAGATGGTGATTCCACTTGGGGCAAACATGAAGCTGACTAATATCCATAGAAGATGTTGAAAACCTCCAATATATTCCTATGGATCTGGAAGACTGTACATATGGCTTAAAACTCAATATTAAAAAAAACTAAGATCACAGTATCTGATCCCATCACTTAGTGGCAAATAGAAGAGGAAAAAGTAGAAGCAGTGACAGATTTTATTTTTCTTGGACTCCAAAATCACTGTGGACAGTCACTGCAACAATGAAATTAAAAGACGGTTGCTCCGTGGAAGGAAAGCTTATGACAAACCTAAACAGCATATTAAAAACCAGAGACATTACTTTGCCAACGAAGGTCTGCATAGTCAAAGCTATGGTTTTTCCAGCAGTCATGTGTGGATTTGAGAGCTTGACCATAAAGAAGGCTGCATGCTAAAGAACTGATGCTTTTGAATTGTGGTGCTAGAGAAGACTCCTGAGAGTCGCTTAGACTGCAAGAAGATCAAATCAGTCAACCCTAAAGGAAATCAATCCCGAATATTCATTGATGCTGAAGATGAAACCAATACTTTGGACCCCTGATGTGAAGAGTTGACTCATTGGAAAAGATCCTGATGCTGGGAAAGATTGAAGGCAGGAAGTGAAGGGGACGACAGAGGATGAGATGGTTGGATGGCATCACTGACTCAATGGACATGAGTTTGAGCAAACTCGGGAGATGGTGAAGGGCAGGGAAGCCTGGCGTGCTGCAGTCCATGGAGTTGCAGAGTCAGACACAATTGAGCGACTGAACAACAACATCACTAGCATACCTGCCCTATGAGAAAAACTAGTGGAGGCCCTTCAAGCTGAAGTGAAAAAACATGAAGAGTTGGTGACACTAAGACATCCTAAAGTGATCACTGTGCATCAGATTTTAGGGGGCACCGTCTAGTTGATTAGAAAGACACACTGAGAATAGAGCTTTGTTTCCTGATTAAACATTTTTTTATCTAATGAAATCACTAGAGGAGGTTCTCTGAGAAAAGGGGGTACCCAAAGAAAGAAATGAGCTCTAGGAAAAGGATAATCAAAGATGTAGGGGAAAAAAAAAAGGGCAAGGAAAATCCCCAAGGATGACAGTTTGATAGCAAGCTTAGAAATCATTCTATCCAGAGGAAACCAAGGATAGAAATTACCATCAGGTAGCTGCCAAGAGTAAACTGAACTTATTAGATTTGTTAGTTTATCTGATGTAAAATTTTATTTTGTGAAAAAATATATTAAGGTATTGGAAAGTGTAGGAAGAGTTGTAATACATACGAAGGAAAATAAACAGAAAAAGATATACTTTGCCAAAAATATTTTGGTTCATTCTTTCATTCGCTATCTCCATGTAAATTTATAATTTTTCAGATTAAATCCCCAGCTGATATGTTATTTGATATTAATATTTGAAAATAATAGTCTGATGGGCAACCATTTTTTTATTCTTCTATATTCAAAGCTTTTTATCATTATCAAGTCAGGTCAACAGAAATCCATGGTACTGCACTGCCTTATCTTTGCAAAATTTTATTTAAGTGGCCTTGGTTTTATTTAAGCCTTTAGAGCTTGGCCATCATGAGTTTCTCTGTTTACTCTATTTGTCATGTCATTGCACTATGAAGACATTTACAAAGGGGCTTAGTTTTTTCTTTTTTTCATAGGCAGACATACAGCCCTCTTGAGAAATCTTTGTTGTCTCACTTACCCATTAAATAAATACTTTCTGAGTTTCAAATAAGTGTCAGGTCCCCCACTAGATTACCAGGGTACGCATGCTAGGGCTTTTGGACAGCTAGGAATCATAATTTCGTCACTTTGCAGCTAGCAAAGAGCAAACATTGGTTTTTGAAATAGTCATGTTGTTCAGGAGGCAAGAATTTACACTAATAATATTATCTATTAATACAATAGGAACAGTAGTTATTGAAACAGAGCTCTGAATTTGTAGACTCTGTACATTTTTAAAAGAAAGTCATTTAATGAAAGTAGAATATTTATAAATTTGTAACATGTTATCTTTTTAAAAATAAACTTTAACTAAATCTTATCGGTTAATGCATCAGACCATAACCAAGGTTAAACTTGTGTGATTGCCATGCAGGTGGGCAAATTGCACATGCTGAAGGAAATAGACCATGTCAGATATCATCGCTGAAGTCTGTGTGGGCATCAGAGCAGACTAGAGTTGGCAGCAGAAGAAACCAATCAAATTCTCAGCTGCTCTGGCTTGGAGCCACGCTCTAACCTCTCTTCCCAGGGAGAAGAATCAGTCTCACCTCTGGCTTCAACTTTCCCAGGGAAGACTAAGAGGGGAAAATGCCAACTCTCTTTCCAAAGTGGGGTGAACACTCAAAATAAATAGATAGCCGATGGGAATTTGCTGTATGGCTCAGGAAACTCAAACAGGAGCTCTGTATCAACCTAGAGTGGGATGGGGAGGGAAATAGGAGGGAGTTTCAAAAGGGAGGGGATATATGTATACCTAGAAGGCAATGGCACCCCACTCCAGTACTCTTGCCTTAGAAAATCCCATGGATGGAGGAGCCTGGTAGGCTGCAGTCCATGGGGTCACTAAGAGTCGGACACGACTGAGCAACTTCACTTTGACTTTTCACTTTCATGCATTGGAGAAGGAAATGGCAACCCACTCCAGTGTTCTTGTCCCTGGAGAATCCCAGGAACGGGGGAGCCTGGTGGGCTGCCATCTATGGGAGCCTGGTAGGAGGGCATCTATGGGGTTGCACAGAGTCGGACACGACTGAAGGAACTTAGCAGCAGTAGCAGCAGCATGGCTGATTCATGTTGAAGTTTGACAGAAAACAGCAAAATTCTGTAAAGCAATTATCCTTCAATAAAAAAAGTAATTAAAAAAAAGATCAGATATGAGAGGAAAAACCCTAATATTCAAAGCCTCTTCTAGCACCAGTTTCCTTTTCATTTCCTCAAACTTTTCTGGAGCCTTGTGCTTATCATACAGGCAAATGTTTGCTACACAAGACAGGAACTGGGATCTTCCTCCCAAAAGATTCCTGAAAAGAAGGTGGGAAGCTAAGCTTTTCCCCATGCACTCCCCCAACCCTTTGATCTTCACATTGATTTCATTTTACCTTGGACTTCTGGCAAAACACAAACTCCCTTATTAATGGCCTAGTTTCTTAATGCAATATTCACCTTGTATGGTTTTATACTAGCACTTGGTCAGTAATTAAAGGGACCTTGAAAGGAGTGGGGGAAAGTGGTGAGGTTGAGCTGGGGCAAATAGGGCATGGATACACGTGTACTCAGTTGCTTCAGTCGTGTCCATCTCTTTGCTACCCTATAGACTGTAGCCTGTCAGGCTCCTGTGTCCATGGGATTCTCCAGGAAAGAATACTGGAGTTGGTGGCCATTTCCTCCTCCAGGAGATCTTCCTGACCCAGAGAATCAAACCCACGTCTCTTATGTCTCTTGCATTGTAGGTGGATTCTTTACTCACTGAGTCACCCAGGAAGCCCAAGAATAGGGCATAAATCATGTGATTTTTTAAAAAATCTGAAATGTATCCTCTTTCTGTTCCCTTATTTACTCTTAGCTACACCCTCCATTCCTTCCATAATCACCTCTCCAGGCTCAAAAAAAAAGGCCTGTGAAAGATCGATTCTATAATTCTCTTTCAAAACAACCTCATGCAATGGCACCCCACTCCAGTACTCTTGCCTGGAAAATCCCATGGACGGAAGAGCCTGGTAGGCTGCAGTCCGTGGGGTCACTAAGAGTCGGACATGACTGAGAGACTTCACTTTCACTTTTCACTTTCATGCATTGGAGAAGGAAATGACAACCCACTCCAGTGTTCTTGCCTGGAGAATCCCAGGAACGGGGGAGCCTGGTGGGCTGCCATCTATGGGATCGCACAGAGTCGGACACGACTAAAGCGACTTAGCAGCAGCAGCAGCAGGCTAAAATAAATGATTGCTGGTTTCATATATGAGACACGCTATCCTCTGAAAACACCCCAAAATGTATCATTTGTTTTGCTAAACAAAAAATTAAGTTTTAAAAGGGGTATCAAAGAGCATACTCTTGTTTATTTTCATCTAGCATAGTTCTGTGATGTTTTATATAATGATACTACTACTAATTATTATTATTATTAAGCCTGGATTTAAATAAACTCAACCTCTGCTTAATTCATAAACTTTGGTTTGCCCCTGCTCTATTTTGGTGTGGATCATGTCAATCATATTAACATACTTTGATTTTAATATTTCCTTAGAAGGAGAGGGTGCTTTCATGAATTATAAATCTAATTCTATCTACATTTTAATATTATGGTTGTATCTTTATTCTAACATAACATTAAAGATTTTGCTAGGGAAATAGAGGAATGTTTTGGCAGGAATAAAAGTTTTTGAATCAGATAGATCTGTGAATCCTAGTTCAGCCATTCAATAGTTAGGTTATCTTGATCCAATTACTTATCTTCTCTAAGCCTCAGTTCCCTCATCTGTAAAATGGGAGTAAAATCCACTTATTCTGATAGTAGTTTTAAGGGTGAGTTAAGAATGTGAAGTGCTGTGTGTGATGTTCAGCACATAGAATACTCAATACAGGTTTATCCTCATTCCTTAATCTTATTTCCAATGCTAACCACTCCACAGATGTGATATCAAGCCCTAGTCAAGACATGGCTACAGAGATGTAGGCAAAGAATGCTTAAAATAAATAGAAGTTTAGTTAGGGACATACGTTTTGCACCAACTAATTACAATTCAAGGCAAACTATGTTCAGGCCTATGGTAAAGGCATATCAAAATTTATGGGAGCACTAAAGAAGGAGTACTCCAGGGAATACGGTTCTTAGAAGAGATGATAGAAGAGGCAATAATAGAACTAAGACCTTGAAGTGTGGATGACTTTTGCAGGTAGAAAAGAAAATTGGAAGTGAATTCTGTGAAAAGCAAGCAATGCAGCTACAAAGATGTAAAAGTGGGGAATGCTAGGGGATGCAGAGAAACCCCAATATATGCAATCTGGGCTGTGGGAAAGGAGTTGAGACTGTCAAGATGGACTGAGGCCAGAATGGGAAAGACCTTGAATTCAATCCTAAGGACATATGAATGTATGGACAATTAGGAGAAATGAATTTTTTTTTAACGAACACTAGAGCATCCTTACAGAAGCATGAATGAACACTAGAGCATCCTTATGGAAGTAAAAGCTCCCAAACAAATGTAGGGTTATAGCTACAGAACTTAGCATCAAGCAACTGCCCCTTTCGTATGATAGTGGATAATAACAGCTTCCATGCTATCAGAACATACTCAGTCAATTAAGAAAAGTACTGATTGCCGGCTGCAAAATATCCCCATGGTGCCAAAATGTCTGTGGAGTAGGTGGGGAGGGGGAGGGAAGGTGTGATAATTAAAAGAATTGTTACTTGCGATATCACAGGAGCCAATGTGTTAACTCTGCATGCTGGGAAGCTAGAGTGCTCCCAGCTGCCACGGGGAGGGAGGATGTGGTTTGATCCCTGGCACCACTCGTTGGGACAAGATGAATCACAAATGTGTTAATAGTAAGGTTCCATGTCATAATGTGCCAGATGGAGGTGGTTACATCTCTGATTGATTGCCTCCTGGCCAAGACAGGGGTTTTCCAGAAGGCGAACGTCTCCAAATTGGCATTGGAGCTCTAGGGATCAGCAGGTCTTTATTTTGGTCAATGTGGACCTGACATTCTCGACTTTATGAAGTGTGGCTACCCCAAGACACAGGCAGCCAGAAACAGTATGTGGATGAGGAAAGATGTGACGAGGGTGTGATATATGGAAGAAAGAGTTTTGTGCTGGACTAAGTGTGGCTGTTAATGAATCTGTGTATGCACTGGGAAGAAGGGGGGGTGGAGTAGCGGGTGGGAAGATGCACTAGACACCCTGCTTGTGAACGAACTAAACAGCTAGAGAGACGAAAAGAAAGAAAAAGAAGAGAAAGAGCAGGGAGGGAATGTTTCCCAGGCTCAGACCCCAAATCCCCACAACAGCTGAGCCTGTATGCCAGGCCGAGGCCACCAGGCAGAACTACAGAGCAGAGTAATGCAGGGTGACCTTCCCGCCTGTTCCGTTCCTTTCCATTCACCCCGAATGTAACCACCCAGCCCTTTGTTGTTGTTGATTTTTCTCCCCATTGCAAGCTTTCGACTATAAACAGCCAACTACAAGGGCAATAACTGTGGTGTCCTACTGGGAGCGAACGCAGCCTCTTGTTGCAGGCGCTGGGTCCTAATACAGGACAGTGAATAAAGCTTCATTACAGAACAATGGAGTTAGCTGCCAGAGCCTACAGATTTGAATAAACAACAAATAAGCAACATCTGCTCCAGCATATGTGTATGGTAAAAAAAAAAGTCACAAAATAAAAGAATTTGTAAATGCCAAAAGCAACACGAAACTGGCAGTGTTACTGTAGAGTGAATTTTTAATTGCACATGCAAAGAGGCAGGCTGTGGGTATTAGTCTCACATATGTCTTGTTGCTGCCAACCTGGGAGTATAGATGAATTTAATTAAATAAGGATTATCCCTTCTCCCCAGTACAATTACTTATTTATAACAATGATAAAATTGCCTAATAAAAAATAGTAATATTTCAAAAACAAGCCTAGAAAACACCCTGCTTTCTGTGTAAGTCGTTTAGGGCTGTTTGAGTTTGAGTATGCCTCTTAAAATTAAGTCTTTGCCTACTGCCAAAGAAGAAAAAACCAAACGGTAACCCTTATCATAAAGCCTGCCGCAGTTAAACAGCCAGAGACGGCATTATGGAGAAATATAAAGAAGACACAGAGCAGCATGGGAATTGGCTTTCATGGGGTGTGCAGAAAATTAAGCAATTGGACTCAAATTGAGGCCAGGCGACTGAGCCAAGGGACAGAGCCACGGAGACTCGTGCTGCACCAGTGTCCTGATCCTAATCTGTCTTGTGAACAGGCAGTCGCCAGCAATCTGATCCCTTCATTCTGGATATCCTCTTCCCTGTGCACTGATCTCCCCCCGCCCTCAAAAAAAAAATAAAAATAAAAAATAACACCACCTAGCCAAGCAAACAACAAAAGAGGTGGGCACTCCAGCTCCTCTTCTCAGGGCCAACAGGGTCTATTTTTATCTTCAAGTTAGCAAATCACAGCATTAGGGAAGCCAGTGATAATAATCCAGGTATGAAACTATGGATGCCAAAGTTGGTTCTCATATAGGAGGTTATCATAGAAATCAGTATCTTCCAAGTGTCATGATCTAAGTTTTATCTTGAGCAACGCTGTTTGAGTAGACTTTCTGAACTAGGATTTAAGGCATGATAAGCTCTTAAGCTTATCATCACAGGGATTCTGTCAAAGGCAATTTAGAAGGCAACGAGAAACAAGAAACAGTCAGGGGCTCTGAGATGTGTGGTCGTGGGCAGCCACACAGTCTCTCTATATCAGTTAACTCATCTGTGTAATGGGAATGATAATGATAGAATCCACCTCCAAGGGAGGAGTCCATGAATTAATTGATGGAAAGCCCCCAGAAGTGTGCCTGACACAGAGTTAGCACTGAAATGTTGCCAAGAAGTTAAAATGATGCTTTATCAACGCACTCTGATCTGTGCTTGGCTGTTGCTGGGACGTGAGTAGCTTTCGATTCATTTTTTTGTTTTTTTGCTTTTGACACTTGTCACAATTGTATTTTAATAATTAATTGGTTTCCTAAATCTTGAAAGCTCTATGAGACTAAGTTTTCTTTGGGTTCCATTTGTATCCCCAGCACCTAGAGCAGGTTCTTGTATGGATAAGTATTCACTGAATATTTGTTGAATGAATTTAGTATGGAAGGAGGAGTAGATCTGAATTAAAAAGATCTTGCCTTGACTTTTGGTCCTTCCCAACTGTGTAAGCTTAGTCAAGTTACTTAATTTCTTGACATCTTATCTCTAAAGAGGAAAGAATAGGGGCTTCTCTGGTGGCTCAGTGGTAAAGAATCCACCTGCCAATGCAGGAGACGCGGGTTTGATCTCTGGGCCAGGAAGATCCCACGTGCCTCGGGGCAACTAAGTTCACGTGACACAATTATTGAGCATGTGCTCTAGAATCGGGAGCTGCAAATGCTGAAGCCCATGTGCCCTAGAGTCCATACTCTGCAACAAGAGAAGCCACTGCAACAAGAAGCCCACACACCGCAACTAGAGAAAAGTTCACACAGCAACAAAGACCAGTACAGCCAAATATAAATAAGTAAGTAAATAAAATGATTTTTTAAGAGGAAAGAATAATGTGATAATTGCATTAAGTAATGTAATTCACACACACAATTGCGCTCATCTCACACACTAGTAAAGTAATGCTCAAAATTCTTCAAGCCAGGCTTCAGCAATATGTGAACCGTGAACTCCCTGATGTTCAAGCTGGTTTTAGAAAAGGCAGAGGAACCAGAGATCAAATTGCCAACATCCTCTGGATCACGGAAAAAGCAAGAGAGTTCCAGAAAAGCATCTATTTCTGCATTATTGACTATGCCAAAGCCTTTGACTGTGTGGATCACAATAAACTGTGGAAAATTCTGAAAGAGATAGGAATACCAGACCACCTGATCTGCCTCTTGAGAAATTTGTATGCAAGTCAGGAAGCAACAATGAGAACTGGACATGGAACAACAGACTGGTTCCAAATAGAAAAAGGAGTACATCAAGGCTGTATATTGTCACCCTGCTTATTTAACTTATATGCAGAGTACATCATGAGAAACGCTGGGCTGGAGGAAGCACAAGCTGGAATCAAGATTTCTTGGAGAAATATCAATAACCTCAGATATGCAGATGACACCACCCTTATGGCAGAAAGTGAAGAACTAAAGAGCCTCTTAATGAAAATGAAAGAGGAGAGTGAAAAAGTTGGCTTAAAGCTCAACATTCAGAAAATGAAGATCTTGGCATCTGGTCCCACCACTTCATGGGAAATAGATGGGGAAACAGTGGAAACAGTGTCAGACTTTATTTTTCTGGGCTCCAAAATCACTACAGATGGTGACTGCAGCCATGAAATTAAAAGACGCTTATTCCTTGAAAGGAAAGTTATGACCAATCTAGATAGCATATTCAAAAGCAGAGACATTACTTTGCCAACAAAGGTCTGTCTAGTCAAGGCTATGGTTTTTCCTGTGGTCATGTATGGATGCGAGAGTTGGACTGTGAAGAAGGCTGAGCGCTGAAGAATTGATGCTTTTGAACTGTGGTGTTGGAGAAGACTCTTGAGAGTCCCTTGGACTGCAAGGAGATCCAACCAGTCCATTCTGAAGGAGATCAGCCCTGGGATTTCTTTGGAGGGAATGATGCTAAAGCTGAAACTCCAGTACTTTGGCCACCTCATGCCAAAGTATGAGTTGACTCACTGGAAGAGACTCTGATGCTGGGAGGGATTGGGGGCAAGAGGAGAAGGGGACGACAGAGGATGAGATGGCTGGATGGCATCACTGACTCGATGGATGTGAGTCTGAGTGAACTCCGGGAGTTGGTGATGAACAGGGAGGCCTGGTGTGCTGCGATTCATGGGGTCGCAAAGAGTCGGACAAGACTGAGCGACTGATCTGATCCGATCTGAATGTAATTCAAACTGACTGGGATACGCAAATCTGTGTGTTGATGTAATTGTTAATTAACAAGTAATTAACTGCTTCTTAATAGTAATTGCAATTGACTGGAATATAAATTTCGGCAACTGATTCCACATATATTCAGGTAAACCAGCTTTCTGAGACATGTTGCTGCAATGTGTACAAAAGCAAAGTAAATTGTCTACATTACTTAGTACTAAATGCAACATGAAAAGATTGAAAGAGCAATTCATACATTTAAAAAGAATGTACAAATTGGATATATTCATATAAAATATTGAAATGCATGCAAGTGAAATCATGAAAAATACCATGTATTACATTTTAAGATGTATTACATTATGATGTATTACCTTATAAGTCATTATACTCTGCCCATATTGCACTGCTGCAATATCAAGTCTCCGTGAATTAGAATTGGGAACTCTTTTGGCTCAAAGAAGAGAAGCCTGGATGGTAAAGAGGAGGGAGGCATTGTGGGGAGGCAACATGTATGTATGGGATTCCCCAGTAGGTCAGGCACTGTGCTAGGCTTGGGAATACTAGGTAAATAGGACAAAATTCCTAGTCCTAAGAAGAACACAGTTTAGCACAAGAGGGCAAGTGGTTACAGTTTCGTCCCCATTCTTCAGGGTGGAGGTGTCATTCATCAAGGGCAATAACAACAAAGGGAAGTGGTTATAGGTAGAGGAAAAAACAAAAGAGGAAGATAGCAGGGACTGTGGAATTTGTCTGCCTAATGAAGGAAATGAGCCATTTTTGCTGATTTCTAAATTAGAATTTTAGCCTCTTAGAAATAACACAGGAAGAGGAAGAGAGAGAAAAAGGGGAAGGGAAGAGGGAGAGAAAGAGAAAAGGAAAGGAGGTGACCAGAGGGAAGGGAAAACCTGAGAGAGAATAGACAGATTCTAGTTTGGTGGTAACTGATGAGAAAGAAGACCAATCAGGATATAGGATATGAAAGTTACCTTTTCCAAATCTGCTTTGGAGCAAAAATTCTCCTAGCAAAACATTAATAATTTAGTTTTCACTAAGTCCCCAAATATATTTAAGTTGTAAACATTAACATTTAGGGTTATGTTTGTTGAATAATCATTCTGCATAGTCAAATTAGAAAATATGGATAAGCAAAATAAGGAAAAGCCATATGTAATTCTATCATCTAGAGATTGCCACTGTTGATACTGTGATGTCTCCCTCTCTCTGTATCTTGATGGATCAATAGATTTATTTTTTGTTGCTGTTGTTGTCAGAGGGCTAAGGGTTAGAAACTTGCTTAAAGCATTTAAATTTGTATGATATCAAAGGTAAAAATGGTACAGAAAAAAAAATTACCTGAAACTCATCACCATGAGATAGTCACCAAACTATCACCTGCAGTTTATCTCATATGTAATTTTTATGTATATTTTATGGATTAAACACATAATTTTATATAAGCAAATTGAGATACTTTCTTGTTCAGTTCAGTTCAATGCAGTCACTCAGTCATGTCCGACTCTCGTGACCCCATGGACTGCAGCATGCCAGGCTTCCCTGTCCATCACCAACTCCTGGAGCCTACTCAAACTCATGTCCATTGAGTCAGTGATGCCATCTAACCATCTCATCCTCTGTCATCCCCTTCTCCTCCCACCTTCGATCTTTCCCAGCATCAGGGTCTTTTCCAATCAGTTGGTTCTTCGCATCAGGTGGCCAAAGTATTGGACTTCAGCATCAGTCCATTCAGTGAATATTCAGGACTGATTTCCTTTAGGATGGACTGGTTGGATCTCATTGCAGTCCAAGGGACTCTCTCAAGAGTCTTCTCCAACACCACAGTTCAAAAGCATTGATTTTTCAGTGCTCAGCTTTCTTTATGGTCCAAATCTCACATCCGTACATGACTACTGGAAAAACCTTAGCTTTGACTAAATGGATCTTTGTCAGCAAAGTAATGTCTCTGCTTTTTAATATGCTGTCTAGGTTGGTCATAGCTTTTCTTCCAAGGAGCAAGCGTCTTTTAATTTCATGGCTGCAGTCACCATCTGCAGTGATTTTGGAGCCCCCAAAAATAAAATCTTTCTATTGTTTCTCCATCTATTTAGCATGAAATGATGGGACTGGATACCATGATCTTAGTTTTCTGAATGTTGAGTTTTAAGCCAGCTTTTTCATTCTCCTCTTTCACTTTCCTGTAGGAACATGCAATCTGCCTACAATATGCGAGACCTGGGTTGGGAAGATCCCCTGGAGAAGGGAATGGCTACCCACTCCATATTCTTCTCTGATGAATGCCATGGACAGAGGAGCCTGGCAGGCTACAGTCCATGGGGTCACCAAGAAATGGATACAACTGAGTGACTAACACATTTGTTTTTGTCTCCTAACTCTAAGTCTGTAACCACTGTGGTATAAAATACCAGTTGTATTCTAATTTATCACTGCATGACACCCAGAATTATTTATTTAAACTATCTTCTATGATGGATATCTAGGCTAGTTCTAATTTATCACATCTCTTGTTTTAGGATGGCAGTCTAGAGGGTACACACAGCTTAGAAGGTAAACCATTTGCAATATTTCTGATATGTATTGTTTTATTGACTTCAGAAAACAATGAGTATTCTTGCCAATAATAGATCATCATGATTTCTTATACCTCCATCAATTTAGTAACTCATTTGTCTATTTTCAATTCAGTTCAGTCTCTCAGTCGTGTCTGACCCTTCGCGACCCCATGAATCACAGCATGCCAGGCCTCACTGTCCACCACCATCTCCCGGAGTTCACTCAAACTCATGTCCATCTAGTCGGTGATGCCATCCAGCCATCTCATCCTCTGTCATCCCCTTCTCCTCCTGTCCCCAGTCCCTCCCAGCATCAGGGTCTTTTCCAAAGAGTCAACTCTTCGCGTCAGGTGGCCAAAGTATTGGAGTTTCAGCTTCAGCATCATTCCTTCCAGAGAACACCCAGGACTGATCTCCTTTAGGATGGACTGGTTGGATCTCCTTGCAGTCCAAGGGACTCTCAAGAGTCTTCTCCAACACCACAGTTCAAAAGCACCATTCTTCGGCACTCAGCTTTCTTTATTGTCCAACTTTCACATCCATACATGTCTATTTTAGTGTAATTTAAATTTATATTTCTTAAATTACTACTGAGGTTGAAAATGGCTTTATTTACATTATATTGTCTAATAAAATTCCTAATGACACCTTTAGGTTTTTTAAAAATTAATTAATTAATTTTTTTTTTTTTTGGCTGCGCTGAGTCTTTGCTGCTCTGCTTGGGCTTTCTGTAGTTGCGGCAAACTGGCTACTCTTCATGGCGATGTGTGGACTTCTCATGGTGGTGGCTTCTCTTTTGCAGAGCACAGGCTCTAGGCTCTTGGGCTTCAGTAGTTGCAGCACTCAGGCTCAGTACTTGTAGTGCATGGGCTTAGTTGCTCCGTGGTATGTGGAATCTTCCCAGCCCAGGGCCTGAACCTGTGTCCCCTGATTGGCAGGCAGATTCTTGTCCATTGTGCCACCAAGGAAATCCCATCTTTGGTTTTTGTTAAATTTTCTCACATTGGGAAATATTTCAAACATGAGGGGTTAAAAAAATAACACAGCAAATGTCTATTCCTTGTAACCATCCATCAGCTCTATTAAAGTGAAACATTTTGCCATAGTTATTCATACTCCAGATTTTTCTTTTAAAGGAAACACCGCTGATAAAGTGGAAGCCCTGGGTTTATCTTGTCCTGATTCCATGTCCTCAGTCCTTCCTTGCTTGTGAGTTAACCAAAATCCTCAGTTCAGTGTTTATATTTTTCCTTGTGTAATTGTATGCTTTTACTTTAAATGCACTAATACATAACAAATGTTACTAAGGCCACTGTATTGTTTATGTATTTATACACCCAATTGGGATTTGTTTGCATCCACCTTATAGTTGGGATATTATCCCATGTGGATAACTAGTTTATTATCACTGCTGTGTATTATTGTACTATATGACTATATTACCTTTAACATTCTTGTTATTGATTTGATTGCCCTTATGTTGTTTTCAGTTTCTCATTATTTGTGTTGCAAAAAAAATATTCTTATACCTTCATTCTTCTGCATATATATGAAGATCACTCTAGGGCATCTACTAAAAATGAAATGGATGAATCAGAGACTCTGTATCTTAAACCTTACTAGATTTTGCTAAACTGCTTTGAAAACTGCTTTGCAAAATGGTTGTACCAATTCATAATCTCACTGGCAGTATGTCCTCCCCTTTCTCTACAGGCTTACCAACATTTGGTAGTATCAAAATCTAAAAAATTTACCAATATTTTGGATCTAAAAATTTATCTACTCCTGATTATAGTGGGATGAAGCATATTTTCTTCTTTATTGGCCAACTTTTCTGTGAATATATATTTATATGCTTTGTCCATTTTTGTTTAGTCATTTGCCTTTTTCTTATTGACTTTTAGACATTATTAAATCTGGGAATGAATATTTTGTTGTATATAAATTGCAAATATCTTCTACTTCATGACTGGTCTTTGAACTTTGGTTATGCTATCTTTGGTGAACCAATATTAGTAATTATAAGGAAGCAGTTATCAATATTTCTATTTATAGGGTGCTATAGTATATACTTTTTGAGTGTCCTGTTTAGGAAATTGTTTCTTATTGTGAGGTCATAAATGTAACCCTCTGTATTTTCTTCTGTAAGTTCTTCTGTAAGTACCAAAGCTTTGTCTTTCACATTTAGACCTTTGTTCTACTTCGGATTTATTTTTGTGTATGAGGCAAGCCAAGGCAAGCCAAGGGTTTAATTTTCTATCTTTTCCATATGAATGGTCAATTCAGTTCATCCTTTCTCCACTGATTTTGAAATGCTCTCTCTGACTTATTATTTCCATGTATATAGGGGTCGGATCTGTTTCTGATCTGTTTTGTTGGTCATTCATTCTATTTTAGCAATGGCACAGAGACAATTACAATTGTGAAAGTGAAAGTCGCTCAGTCGATTCGGACCCTTTGCGACCCCATGGACTATACAGTCCATGGAATTCTCCAGGCCAGAATATTGGAGTGGGTAGCCTTTCCCTTAGCCAAGGAATCTTCCCAACCCAGGGATCGAACGCAGATCTCCCTCATTGTGGGCGGATTCTTCACCAGCTGAGCCACAAGGGAAGCCCAAGAATACTGGAGTGGGTAGCCTATTCCTTCTCCAGGGGATTTCCTGACCCAGGAATTGAACCGGGGTCTCCTGCATTGCAGGCAGATTCTTTACCAACTGAGCTATCAGGGAAGCCCTATGTAATAAATCTCTTGATTTCTAGGAGGGCAATTTCATCCTCCATGATCCTCATAATTATCTTAGCTTTTCTTTGCCCTTTACTAGTACATATGAACTTTAGAACAATTTTGTAAGTCCTACCTACAAAAACCCTCTCAGAAATTTTATTGAAGCTGTGTTGCATTTCTAGATTAATTGGTAAAGAGTTAATTTATGACATTGAATTTTCCCATTCATGAACATAACTCTGTTTTTATTTATGTCTTTATTGTGAAATATGGTAATAAAGTATAATTGTTAATAAATATTCTGAGTCTTCATTTAGATATATTCCAAGGCACTTTTATAGGTTTATTGTTTTTGTCAAAATTATGAAAGAAATTCTTTTTGTTTTCTTTAATGATCTCCTTTGGTTATTGCTGATGCATGGAAATAATACTGATTTTTGCATTTTGCTCTAGAATTCAATAAGCTTGATAAATCTTATTATTCTAAATACATCTATGTAGTCCCTTGAGATTTCTATATAGACAGTCATCTTGCCTGCAAATGTGAAGAGTTTTTAAGTTTATACACTACTTACTTCATAGTGTTGTCATTCTGCTTTGACTTTTAGTTCAATGTTGAATAAAAGCAATGTTAACAGATTTTGTTCCTGGTTTAGTGAAATTCTTCTAAGGTTTCTTTGTTAGGATTGATATTTGCTACCAAGATTTCACAGATAACGTTAGGTTAAGAAACTTCCCTTCCCTTGCAAAGAGTTTTTATTTCTTTGCTCTGACATTTAATAATTAATTACTTTTATATTTTGTTATTTTCTTCCCTGTATATTTTGAGATTATTAATTTTTTTGAAACTGTTAATGGAATATGCTCTAAGTGACATTACTGACGACGGTCCATCTTTAAATTTATGGAAAGATATTATTATTCTTGTTGGATGTTTGATATGTATAATACTTATATAGTAAAAAATCACAATCTTTTTTCTTTATGATGAAAATATACTCCCAGCTTGTCATTTACCTTTTTATTCTTTATTATGTTTTTCACATATAGGTTTTCATTTTGGGTAGAAAAAATTATTAATTTAATTGTTCTTGTATTTTAAGTAAAACTTAAAAAATTTTTCTAATTAATTAATTTAAAATTTTTATTGGCGTATAGTTGCTTTACACTGTTAGTTTCTGCTGTACAAAAAAATGAATTAGTTATATGTATACATATATCCACCCTTTTTTAGATTTCCTTTCCATTTAGGTCACCACACATTAAGCAGAGTTCCCTGTGTTAAACAATAGGTTCTCACTAGTTATCTGTTTTAAACAGAGTGGTGTATATATGGGCTTCCCCCGTGACTCAGTGGTAAAGAACCCTTCTGCAATGCAGGAGATGCAAATTCTATTCCTGGGTCGGGAAAATCCCCTGAAGGAGGGCATGGCAACCTACTCCAATATTCTTGCCTGGAAAATCCGATGGACAGAGGGGCCTGACAAGCTGCAGTCCATGGGGTCACAAAGAGTCGGACATGACTGGAGCAATTGAACACAGTGTACATATGTTAATCCCAGTATCCCATTAAGTAAAGCTTTTAAAATCATTCTCTATTTCAAATGATATAAATATTCATCTACATTTATTTGTAACCCTTTTATTTTTTCAAAATGTATTTATTTATTTATTGGCAGTGTTATGAGGCATATGGGATCTTAGTTCTCCAACCAGAGGTCAGAGCTGTGTCTCTTGCAATGGAAGCTCAGAGCCCTAACCACTGGACTTTTATAATTTGCTTTTCTTTTTTTACATTTAACTGTCTATCTTAAATTTTATCTATCTGAAATTTATGTTGATAGAGTGAAATATTTTATGAACATAACACATTTTTTTCATCAAGTTCTAACATTTATTTTCATAATTTATTATAGCAGTCAATGATAAGCTATATTAGTTTTTCAACTGCTGAAACACTACAGAAATCTCAGAACGAAAGAGAATTGTTCAAGGATTGGTATTCTTTTATATTTTATTGAACTTAAGTCATCACTATGTTATTAAAATATTTTGCATATATATTCACAGGTGAAATTTATCAATTTTGTGAATTATTTTAGTCATATTTTGATATCAGGTTTTTAAAATATCTGTAAGGAACTGGAAAGATTTATAAATGTTTGCATTATCTGAATTGCAGAAAATTGAGTCTGGTCACATAATTTTTTTATAGCATTGCAGTCCATGGCCATTCTCAGAGATACTTTTTGATAAACTTAATTTTTTTGTTTCTCTCTATGTATTATTTATGTAGCTAGGTTATTTTGTTAATTTTATATATGAAAAGTGAAAGTGTTAATTGCTCTGTCATGTCCATCTCTTTGCGTCCCCATGGGCTATAGGCCACCAGGCTCCTTTGTCCACGAAATTTTCCAGGCAAGAATACTAGAGTGGGTAGCCATTCCCTTCTCCAGGGGATCTTATATATATATATACAGATATATATCGGAGAAGGCAATGGCACCCCACTCCAGTACTCTTGCCTGGAAAATCCCATGGACGGAGGAGCCTGGTGGGCTGCAGTCCATGGGGTCGCGAAGAGTAGGACACGACTGAGCGACTTCACTTTCACTTTTCACTTTCATGCATTGGAGAAGGAAGTGGCGACCCACTCCAGTGTTCTTGCCTGGAGAATCCCAGGGACGGGGGAGCCTGGTGGGCTGCCATCTATGGGGTTACACAGAGTCGGACACGACTGAAGTGACTTAGCATAGCATATATATATATATATATACGTATTCATAAATATTGGTAAATAATACTAGTATAAAATTTAATGATATAAATATATTTTTTCTTAAAATATCATCCTTGTTAATTATTTGTGGTTTTAGTCTCACTAGTAGTACTTGTGTATCTTCATAATTTAGAAAAGGGTTTGCATATTACACAGTTTATTTATCAGTGATCATGTGTCTTTCCTCTAATTTTACTTTGATTATTTAATTTTGTTTGTATGTATTATTCTCTTTTATTTTTTTTTTTGACGGTGTTGCTTTTTTCTTCCCCCCTCCAAAAAAAATAAAACTAGTGCTTGGATTTCACTTGTCAAATCATTTGTTCTCTGCTTCTCACATTACTTATTTCTACCTGTCCATTAATCTCTAATTATGTTTACCTTATTGTTTGTATGATTATATCTTGAGACAAATGCTTACTTTTAGCTTTTTCTTGTTTGATTGTGAAAGCAATTAATACTATGAATTAGCTTCAGATCAGTGCTTTTGTTCCAATTCTCCAATTTTATATGAAATGTTCTCCATTATTATTCAAATGATGTGAATTTATAGTTTTAACTTTTCATTTTCTGTACTTTTCTTTAAGATGGAGGACTCAGTCCCCAAGTCTTGGATCTGGAATTTTGTTTGTTTGGAGGAGAAAAGTGTCACTTATACTTTTATTATTGAATCAAACATTACTGCACTTATATCTATGGCAGTGGTCTATACATTATTTGTGAGTATGTGTGTATATACGATATCAATGAAATAATCTTGGCATATGATTTATAGATGCTGGTGGTGGTTTAGTCACTAGGCTGTGTCCGACCCCTCGACTCCATGGACTGTAGTGTGCCAGGCTCCTCTGTTCATGGGATTCTCCAGGCAAGAATGCTGAAGTGGGTTGCCACTTCTTTCTCCAGAGGACCTTCCCGACCCAGGAATCAAACCCAGGTCTCTTGCATTTCAGGCAGGCTCTTTACCGACTGAGCTACAAGAGAAGCCCCTGTAGATATCTAACAAATATATAACTATTTGTCAGATAGCTTAATAAATATTCCAAGAACATTGGCAAAGAATATTTAATTAAATATTTTGCTATTAAGTGCTTATTATAAATTATGTTAATATATTTTTCATCATATTTTGTTTCATGCTTGATCTTAAAAGATGAGAATATTAAAATCTCTCAATTTGAGTGGAGATGTTGCTCAAAATGTACAAAACTGCAATTGTGCTGGAGGAGTAAGTCTAGAGATCTAAGGTACAGCCTGATGACTATCATCAATAATACTATATTGAATATCAGAAATTTGCTAAAAGAGATTTCAGGTTCATTTAGTACACACACATCCACACAAAGTTAATTACGTGAAGAGATGATATGTTAATTAGCTTGACTATAGGAATTATTTCACATGTACATCAAATTATCATGCTGTACACCTTAATATATATAATTTTTGTTAAAACAAAATCTCCCATTTTTATTGTGTCAATTTCCTATAGTGTGGCAGGGTTCTTTTGCTAAGTAGTGTTATGAAAATAACATATGCACATGGTAACATAATAAAAGATGCCAGTTAATGTAAAACATGTTAGTTTTCCTTCTGGTAAGGCCATTAGTAGTCCCTCACACATTCTTCCAGAAGCATCCCGCACATGCTCTGCTCCCTCAATAGAAATAGACATTGTCTTAATCCAAAGAAGTATTTATACAGACTCTTTGCACATATCTTCCCCCCTCCTTTAACAACTGTATATCTCAGAGACTTCTCTGTATCAACACATAAACACATGCCTCATTAAATAAAACACTATCTGAACAGATTTTAACATAAGGATGTACGATAATTATTTAACGCAAACGTATTTCCCGCACTTAGGCTGCCTCTAGTTGTTTGTTCTTATAAACAGTTTTATAGTAAAAATCCTTGTGTGTATATTTGAGTCTATTGGTAGGTCAAGCTTCAGAACTATAATAGTCACATGAAAGTTCAGTTCAGTTCAGTCGCTCAGTCGTGTCCGACTCTTTGCGACCCCATGAATTGCAGCATGCCAGGCCTCCCTGTCCATCACCGAAAGTTACATACATTTAAAACTGCAACATGAACAGATTATACTCTAAGTAATGACAATTTAACTTTCAACCAACATTGAGTGTTTGTTTTAAATTTTTACTATCATTAGGCATTGGTAAATATTTGTTGTTGTTTTGTTTAGTTGCTAAGTCATATCCAACTCTTTTGCAACTCCATGCACTGTAGCCCGTGTCTATGGGATTCTCCAGGCAAGAATACTGGAGTGGATCGCCATTTCCTTCTCCAGGGGATTTTCTTGGCTCAGGGATAGTACTCGCATCTCCTGCGTTGGCAGGCAGATTCTTTACAAATGAGCTACCTGAGAAACCCAACAAATCTTCAAATATTAAGATTTGCTAATATGACAGGTAAAAAACATATGTTATCATTATTGATTAAATTTGTATTTCTTTAGTTATAAAAGACATTGATCATGTTTTACCATTTTAATGGAGCTTGTATATTTCTGCCCTTAATGTCCTATTTATTTCCTTCCCTTATTAATCTATGATTTTATTGTTCTAATTGATTTGTAGGGACTTCTCACAAATTCATAAAATCAGTCTTTATATATTATATGTTAATTATTTGATATGTAATGATTCATTACTGTTAAATCTTAAATGAGGTTTATAATTTTGGTTAGTTTTTAAAGTCCTCTTTTTAATTCTTTCTTACCTTGAAGTATACTTTATTAGATTTTAATATTATAACCTTGATAGCATTTGTCTTTATTTCTTTTTTATCCTATTTTCAACCTTTCCCAGTAGTTTGTTGTAATCAAAATAGGATTTAAGCTAAACATTATTGTAGATTTTATTTTTATCCCAAGTTACTTAGTAATTTTTGTCTTTCCAAAAATTTAACAATAATTAACTTGGTATGTTTAGTTGGTTTTGAGTTCATTTTTTCCATACTCTATGTGAATTATTCTAGAGTATATTGTTTTGAGTAACATCTTAATCAGTTAGAACATTGTCATAGAAGGGAAGCCCTCCTTTGAAAATGACTTTATGTTGCCCTTGCGTATAGAAAACATATAAATGGGTATAAAAAATAGGTTCACATTGTTTAGCTTCTAAATTAAATGTACAGTAGTTTATTACTATCTATCATTTAGTGTGCTAATGTCACGGAAATTTTTTACTTTGTAAGCAATCTGTATTTTTCTGTCTGAGAATCTGTGGATAAACCCTTCCCCAGCTTATCTTTGTACTTCACACATTGCACTGTGATATTTAGGTGTTCTCATTTCATTTGTGTACTTGGCTTATTTAAATCAAAGAATGACTTACACATTGGCTTCCCTGGTAGTTCAACTGATAAAGAATGCACCTGTAATGCAGGAGACCCCAGTTTGATTCCTAGGTTGGAAAGATCCCCTGGAGAAGGGATAGGCTACCCATTCCAGTATTCTTGGGCTTCCCTGGTGGCTCAGATGGTAAAGAGTCTGCCTGCAATGTGGGAGACCTGTGTTTGACCCCTGTGTTGGGAAGATCCCCTGGAGGAAGGCATGGCAACTCATTCAGTATTCTTGCCTGGAGAATCGCCATGGACCAGAGGAACCTAGCGGGCTGCAATCCATGGGGTCACAAAGAGTCAGACACAGCTGATCAACTAAGCGCACATACATGACTTACACATTAAAAAAAATCAGATGGTACCAAGAACCATGTAATGAAATTCCCCAAAGTTTAATTGCTTTTAACACTTTCTATGTGTGATTCGTCTTGTTATACAGTTTCTTTCTAAATAATATACTTCATCTCTATTTTTGACTCATTTTCAATAACTTATTGTTGAGTGCTTCACATATTCTAATTCCCTCACATGGATTAACTCATTTGATCTTCATGACACCTCTATAAATTATATTGCTATTAGTTTGCTTTTAAGGAAATTGAAGCATGGAGTTTGACTGACTTGCTTTAGGTTAGCCATTTTAAGCAGGGAAATAGGTAGAATATGAATCCAAGTCCTTCTGATTCCACTATAAACAATAAAGTTTAGCTAATTTACACTGCTACTCCACTCCCTTTGTCCTTACATATGTATGTATGTATCTATCTGCCTATCACCTATCTAAACTTTCCTTGCTCAGTCTATCAGCTTTATTCAGTATCTTGCCAGATTTCTATTTAAGGTAAAGACATTGGTGCACTGTGCTTAATGTTTTCTATTTGCTTCCCCAGATCTAGTATCTTTTCTTTTCCACTCTACTCTATGGGTCCCATATGGACTGAATCAACGAGCTTCCTTGATATCTGGTATCATCTTGAGTTTGGCCCTGGAGATGGGAGAACGGCAAGGGAAGGAGTTTGGAGTGTTTATTTTTCCTCCTGCCTCCCTCCTGGGTCACCCATAGTTTGGTTACCTCCCTCTAAAAAAAGCCACAGCTTTCTGTGTAACTCTTCGTCCTAGGTTTTAGTCACTACTCCTTCCCCTGCCCTTGTAGTCCTGATAGTGGTAATTTCTCCCTAAAATTTCTAAACCTAGAATTTGGCACCATTCATTGTTGGTTTTAAGCTTGCTCATATGTTTATAGAAACCACTTCTCAGTCACCTAGGTTAGGTGCCATCTGTTTTCTTTTTGGAGGAAAGTCCGTATTCTTTCCTCCACCTTGTCTTCAGACTTTTCATTGACCACTTCCCAACAGATATAATTCTACCTTCAAAATGTTCAGTTTGATATTTCCAACAGTGCCAGAATTAAGCCTTCGTGTTTGCCTATTTGTTGATTCTCAAAGCTGAAAACGAATCCACAGCGTTTACACTGTTATGGCTGTGTAGACATGATTCACTGCAGTCTGTAGTGTGGTCCGGTGGCACTTACTTTTCTCTATACCCATTGCCACCAAACGGTATTAATTTTAAGACTTCTATTATTTGTATACTCCTCAAAAAGAAAAAGAGCCATCTGCCAATTAAATTATGACCTGCCATCAATTATAAAATATATCTTGATTTTAATGAAAAATTGTTCATGTTGAAACTGAGGAAATATTCTGGTCAACTCTTCTCTTGTCTTCTTGACCGGTTCTTGAGCAGCTTTCAGCCTCGAGTCACAATCCATTTTATAGCCTGTTGTTATTACTCTCATGCACCAACCATGTGTCCTCCAACCGCAGAGGGGTCATTTCAAAGTTGTATGGTACAGTATTTAAGAGTACAGATTCTGGTACTAGCTGACCTGAATTTGAAACCTGGAACCCCTTTTTACTATGGGGCTATGGAAAGATACTTAACATTTCTGTCTTACAGTTTCTTCGTCTAATAATTAGAAGTAGTAATAATGCCCAACTCAGTGGTTATTTTGAGAATTAAAAGATGTAATACACGTGAAATACCCAGGACAGTACCCATCACACTGTGACTGTCTACCTTAAATTTAATGGAAGTGCTCTGTGAGTGGTCTCCTTCAGGGGTCTCTTGCTGCTTGGTACTCAGAGTAGCATCTCCAGTCCTCCTCCAAATGATGGAGGGACACAGAGCAGGGCCTTACTGCTCCCCAGTGAAATATCTTCAGCAGTCTTCTCTCTGTGACTTGGCTCCTCTTAAAATACACGATGGGTTCACGAGCTGTGTAACTGGGCCCTACAATTTCCTTAGAAAAGTTGCAGGTACAAATTTGTCACATACTGACTTTGTATCTAATAGCTATCTTTTTTAGGACCTCAGTAAAAACTAAGATGGGGCGAGTCCAGTTCTAACCACCTGTTACGTCTATATAATACACTCCTTGGATCTGTCTTCCTTGACATTTTGTTTATTATATCCATTCCATTTTTCCACTTTATTCTTAAACAATTTCTCACACATGTCTTCTACTTTTTATTCAGCTATTTTTTTCTAGTATTCAATCTGTCACCTACTGTCTTCATTGTATTTTTTGAATTATATTTTAATTTTTCTATTAGCATTTTGCTTTAACTATATTTTAAATGGTTGTTTTATAGCCTCACAGTGTACTTAAATTTAATACCTTACTATTTCACATAAGATGTAAAAACTCTGAGCTGTATTGATCCATTTACCAGCCTCCCCATACTCCAAGCTAAAATTGTCATAGGTATTATGTTGGTGTTTGGTATAAACATCACAGTTCACTGTCTATCATTAGTCTGAAGCGCTTCCTTTAGCATTGTTTACAGTACAGTTATGCTGATAATGTTAGCTTTCTTTTTTCTAAAATTTCTTTTATCTTTATTTTCCTTCCTGAAGGACATTTTTGCTGCATACAGAATCTGGTTGACAGTTACTGCCTGCTGGTCTCCATCATTTCTAATGAAAAGTTTTCATTCACTCAAATTTTATTCCCTATATACACCATGTAATTTTTATGTCCCTGTTTGAATATTTTCTCATTATAATTTTGACACTAAGTATAGTTTTCTGTGTACTTTTCATACATGGGAATTGCTGAGTTTCTTGAGTCTGTAAATGTGAATCTTTGAATGAATTTGGGAAATTTTCCATAATTACTTCTTTAGATTTTATTCCTGCCCAGTTCTCTCCATTCTCTCCTTCTCTGACTGCAATTTCATGTATATTTGAACTTTTGATGTTGTCCCACAGGCTCCTAAGACTCAGATAATTTTTTTCATGTGATTTTTAATGTCTTTTTTCTCCTGTTCTTCAGTTTATTGGATACTTTCTATTGGAATCAAGTTCCCAAGTCTTTATTTTCTCATTTAAAATAAAGCTCATCAGCTGTTAAGCCCATGCAGTAAGTTTTGTGTTTCAGAAAATATAGATTTTCACTTACAGGATTTCCATTTCATTTTTATTATAATTTGTATTTTGCTTTTTAGATTTTCTCATTTCATTAATTGTGAGCATATTTTTTCTTTCCATCCTTCAGCATGATTAGAATAAGCTCTTTAAGATACTTCTTCTGCTGATTCCAACATCTTGGTTTTCTCACAGTTTATCTCCATTAATTGCCTATTTCTTCAGCCTAAGTCATATTTTCTTATTTTTTTCTTCTATTTTCCAGTAATTTTTTTACTGTACCCAGACATTGTAAATGATATGATGTTTTAGCAGTCAGGAAAACTGGCTAGAATCAAAGTCCAATTGGAAATGTCATTTCACTCTTTTAGCTTTAGCTGAGGTTCTTAAAGGCTTCCTCACGCATGTTTAGTTTGACTAGCAATGTGAGTAGATTTCATACTTGGACTCTGAAGATTGTCCTCTAGACTCTCTCTTTTCTGGGATTTCTCCCCTCACTTTCCAGCTTTTGTTATTGCCCTAAACTCTGTCTTCTGATTTTTCTAGCTAGTAAGACTGATAATTTCTATAAAAATTTTTAGAGTGGTGTAAATTAGCTCTTGCTTTATACTAAGTGACCTAAAACAAAACAGGACATTCACTCAGTGGCATTCTTTTATCCCAAGTGTTGAAGCTTTCTGCACAGTCTGCCTGCTTTTGGTCACTCTCTAGTGACTTTAGGTTGCTTTGTTGAGAATTCAGAGTTATCTGTGGGAGGGTTGGCCATTGGGGGTTACTTCAGTTCATTCAGTTCAGTCATTCAGTCGTGTCCGACTCTTTGCGACCCCATGAATCACAGCACGCCAGGCCTCCCTGTCCATCACCAACTCCCGGAGTTCACTGAAACTCATGTCCATCAAGTCGGTGATGCCATCCAGCCATCTCATCCTCTGTCATCCCCTTCTCCTCCTGCCCCCAATCCCTCCCAGTATCAGGATCTTTTCCAATGAGTCAACTCTTCACGTCAGGTGGCCAAAGTACTGGAGTTTCAGCTTCAGCATCAGTCCTTCCAGTGAACACCCAGGACTGATCTCCCTCAGGATGGACTGGTTGGATCTCCTTGAAGTCCAAGGGACTCCTCAAGAGTCTTCTCCAACACCACAGTTCAAAAGCACCAATTCTTCAGCACTCAGCTTTCTTCACAGTCCAACTCTCACATCCATACATGACCACAGGAAAAACCATAGCCTTGACTAGATAGACCTTTGTTGGCAAAGTAATATCTCTGTTTTTGAATATGCTATCTAGGTTGGTCATAACTTTCCTTTCAAGGAGTAAATGTCTTTTAATTTCATGGCTGCAATCACCATCTGCAATGATTTTGGAGCCCAAGAAAAAAAAAGTCTACACTGTTTCCACTGTTTCCCCATCTATTTCCCATGAAGTGATGGGACCAGATGCCATGATCTTACTTTTCTGAATGTTGAGCTTTAAGCCAACTTTTTCACTCTCCTCTTTCACTTTCATCAAGAGGCTTTTGAGTTCCTCTTCACTTTCTGCCATAAGGGTGGTGTCATCTGCATATTTGAGGTTATTGATATTTCTCTGGGCAATCTTGATTCCAGCTTGTGCTTCCTCCAGCCCAGTGTTTCTCATGATGTACTCTGAATAGAAGTTAAATAAGCAAGGTGACAATATACAGCCTTGACGTACTCCTTTTCCTATTTGGAACCAGTCTGTTGTTCCATGTCCAGTTCTAATTGTTGCTTCCTGACCTGCATATAGGTTTCTCAAGAGGCAGGTCAGGAGGTCTGGTATTCCCATCTCTTTCAGAATTTTCCACAGTTTATTGTGATCCACACAGTCAAAGGCTTTGGCATAGTCCATAAAGCAGAAATAGATGTTTTTCTGGAACTCTCTTGCTTTTTCCATGATCCAGCGGATGTTGGCAATTTGATCTCTTAGTCATTATTAAAAACAGAATCAGACACTGTGTATTTTACCTGAAAGGAATGGTTACTTACTAGAGGTTGTTCGCGTACATAGAAGCAGTGTCTTCATGCATCTCACTGAGGATATTCATCTCTGAGGATCCTTAATGGTTCTTTGTAGTCATTCTTTCATTTGTGGGCGTTTCTTGAAATAGCCTGTAATTGTGAACTACTAGATATTGTGGTAATTTTTGTGTTTGCTGACATTAAAAAGTGACAGGAAAGGTATACTTTGCCTAATTTGAGAGTTAACTTAGATTCTTTTGAAAATTATGACCATAACATGTACACTTAACTCTTTAAAATCTAGGTGAGCTCCTATTATAGATTCGTCTGCAACTTCACTCACAATATATCTCAAACAAACTCTTCAAGGATTCTAGAATATGAATGATTGATTTTGTTCTCAATTTTCTAATCACACAGTTATTTGTTTCCTTCTTATATTTATATTCTTTGTCATTCCAGTGATAATTTTTCAATGATAAAGGGAGGATGGTGCATTTGCAGGCTTGGGTCCTAACCTTTCATCAGAAGAAATTTTGCTCACTTTTTTAGGGAAATGTTAAATACACTTTTTATGCTAGTGTTCAGAGCATTGTACATGAGTAGATGAAGTATAAAATATCTTAAAACTAAGTGTTAAAGGTATTTGAAGAGTTCGTTACACGCCTTTGTCTATTTGTGTGTATCTGTGTGGCTTAATCTTGCCTGGAAAATCCATGGACAGAGGAGCCTGGTAGCCTGCAGTCCATGGGGTCACTAAGAGTCTGGAATGACTGACTGACTTCACTTTCACTTTTCACTTTCATTCATTGGTGAAGGAAATGGCAACCCACTCCAGTGTTCTTGCCTGGAGAATCCCAGGGACGAGGAAGCCTGGGGGGCTGCTGTCTCTGGGGTCACACAGAGTCGGACACGACTGAAGCGACAGCAGCAGCAGCAGCAGTGTGGCTTAAAACTATAACTTATTGTTGCTTCCCTGTTGGCTCAGACAGTAAAGAATCTGCCTGCAATGCGGGACCCCCAGGTTCAGTCCCTGGGTCAGGAAGACCCCCTGGAGAAGGAAATGGCAACCTTTCCTGGGGAATTCTTGCCTGGGGAATTCCATGGACAGAGGAGCCTGGTGAGCTACAATCCAAGGGGTCACAAAGAGTTGGTCACAACTGAGGGACAAACACTTTCACTTTCACACATGTGGCTTAAAACTAAAATTTATTATTACTTTCACGGTTCAATGGGCTGATTCAGCTCAGCTATGCATTTGTTGCTTGGATTGTCTCAGGCAGCTCCAGTCAGATAGCATCTGGGCTGGAGTCATTTGAAAGTCTGACTGGACTGGGTAACAAGGATGGTGTATTCACAGGGATACTCATTCAAAGTGGTCACACATGTGGCACACCCATGTGTTGCACTTTTCACACAGTATGAGGATCAGGTTCTCAGAAGAAATGTTCCAAGAGCAGGTATCTCAAGAGCCAGGAGTCAGTCGGATGGATTAAAGGATATGCTTGGAAGAGGCACAGCACCACTTCTTCCACATCCTGTTGGTCAAACAGTCCATGTGCCTTCATCTTTTGTGTAAAGTCATCTTTTGAACTTTGTGTCGATGTTCATTATTTCATATGTGCAAATATATATATAATATGCGCATATGCAATTTATGTACATATAATCCATTCATATATATATATATATATCAAAGTAATAGTTTCCTCTTTCCCCATTAATCAAGCTAGTTTTACTTATTTCTTCTCAGTCCTATTTTTCTTGGGTTAACAACACTGGTTTTGAAAGTAATAAAATCACATTTGCTTTACTAGAATTCATATTTTCTCCATTAGGTTAACCTTCACCCATCATAATTTGCTCTCTGAATCTGAGATTAAATGTAGATTAGCACTTTTGCGTAACTTTCTGAATCATTTTTCAGAATGACTGAGGTGACTTACATGATATCAGCAGACCTCTTAATTGAATGTCAAGGAAGGCAGTTCTTATCAGCAAGGGGACCTCCAGCTTCACTGAGAATCATTCAATTAGATGGAAAACAGATGCTTATTTCTGTCTTATAAACCTCAATGTAGGTTAGGTGGTAATTACTTCGAAGAGCAGGATAACAATTTATGTAATCAGCAGGACCCTATAATTACTAATGCATAATTTCTAAACAGCATTTAGCAAAATGAGGCCCATACATACACTTTGTAATGAAAAAGATGTGTTTGACACCACACTAAATTAAATTTAAAATTTGCATATTTTCTTCCAGGAAACACACGAGCTTCATCTGCTTTATTTTGCTTCACTAAACCCTGTCTACTTTTAGCTCTGTTATAGGATCATGGAAATGCTGAATCATAGTGATGGCTGAATGGCAGCATAAGACCCAGCAGTAGAGAAAGACTTCCTTCTCTGTTGTCTGGGATGATATAACATCAATCCAAGAGATGACTTGGAAAGTTACATCTAGGCAACTTGTTTCCATTGAGAGTTTAATATGACATTTATAGAATCACTTAATTTAGATTATAAGTGCCAGCAGAGAACTTAAAAATTATCTACACTTCTTTCTTTATCACAGATGGAAAAACTAAGGTCCACTAAGAGTTGACTCATTGGAAAAGACCCTGATGCTGGGAGGGATTGGGGGCAAGAGGAGAAGGAGACGACAGAGGATGAGATGGCTGGATGACATCACTGACTCAATGGACGTGAGTTTGGGTGAACTCTGGGAGTTGACGATGGACAGGGAGGACTGGCGTGCTGCGATTCACGGGGTTGCAAAGAGTCAGATACGACTGAGCAACTGAAATGAACTGAAGTGAAATTGGTATGACTTGTGCAACAGCAAGCAACTGTCAGTAGGAGTAAGAACGTATTCACTCAGTCCCAGTTCTGTGTGAAATCCATTCCACTAGCCTATTCAGGTCATATAGTGTTTTTGTTAGATAGGACACAAACTATATCAGCCCCAGGAATATTGAACATTTCTGTAGTAATTATTTTGAAATTTACATGTACATATGCATTGCTAGTAGGCGTTTAATAGTAGTAGGTACAAGTAGTAGTAATAGTAGGTATCGCATCTCCTAAATAAGCTCCTATATAAGCTCTACATATTAAGAAAGTTGAGTACTAGTTCATTACATTTTCTTTCTGAAAGATGAAATTGTACACCTTGATGAAGTCTTACCTACAGTTTCTGAAGTCATGTCGACAGGATTGCTGGTCTCTTCTTCAAAGCTCTGGACCTGAGACACCAAAATATATCAATCTTATTAGAAATGCTTTCATAATAAATTCACTTAATTTGTTTAATCAACATATAATAAATATCGACTGGCTCCTACTAAGAGGATTAAACATAATATCTAACTTCAAAAAGCTAACAGGCTGCTGCAGGCAAGTGACATGTACAAGGCACTCATATCAAAGATTCAAAGAACTAAGGGAGATAAGATGAGGGAAAGAGGGGCCTCCTAGGTGGTCCAGCGGTTAAGATGCAGCACTTCCACTGCAGGAGGTGTGGGTTCCATCCCTGGCCAGGAAAATAAGGTCCTTCATGCTTGGCCAAAGGTTATAAAAGAAATAAATAATGGGGATTAGGATAAATGTTCAAATCAATTTGGAGAGCACTTGCATGTTTACAATGTTTTCATATTGACAGCTACAGAATCCATTACTCCATTCAATCAAGTCTCTTATGTCAATAAAAATTTAAAGCTTTATTCAAAAGAAAAAAGAAGGGGGAGGGGGAGGGAAAGATTATGTCTGGGTGGGAGGAATAGAGACCCTGCCTGGAGATGTGACATTTGAACTAAACTTACATAATATTATTACTATTAACCTAGGAAGCTTTTTTTTTTTTTTGCTCCTAAAGAGCATTAACTATATTTGGAGAAAGCAAGTTATTTCCCATATTTAATTTTAGCTCTCTAAGGGATTTATTTACAACTTGGTAAATTTGTGGAGAGCAATTTAGGAAATTCATAACTCAGTTGCTATGTAAATCTTAGAAAGCTAAAAGAAAATCTGATTTCCAAATTAACAGGGTTGAATTTATTTTAAAAATTCTTTTTAGAAATTAATGAATACTACTCTTTAATGAGAATAAATCATTGCTAAAACTAAATCATAATTATTTCTTTAAAAATAATAACAGCTCACTACTGAAACTTGATAAATATAAAAAGTCAAAGAAGGTAAAAAAAAATGGTTAGTGTTACTATTTTGGAGTGTGTCTTTGCAGGCTTTCTTTTAATACATTTGTTCTGGATAGAGTAATGTACTCAAATTTTTTCATTCAAAATTTGGAAGGACCTTTTCCCCTCATATTGTAAAATTTCTTTGAAAATACCACCTTTAATGAGTACACAATAGGCTATATTTTGAGGTACATTGATTTACTTAATGTTTCTCTTAATGAGGGAATGTTTTCTGGATTTTGAAAACAGAAATGCTGCTGAGATAAGTATCCTTGTACCTAAATCTAATCTACCTGCTAATGCACAGACAAAAAAGCCATGGGTTCAATCCCTGGGTCTGGAAGATCCCTTGGAGAAGGAAATAGCAACACACTCCAGTATTCTTGCCTGGAAAATTCCATGGACAGAGGAGACTGGCAGGGGACAATCCATGGGGTCGAAAAACAGTTCAACATGACTTAGCAGTTAAAATCTATTTCTGCTGCTAAGTCACTTCAGTCGTGTCTGACTCTGTGCGACCCCATAGATGGCAGCCCACCAGGCTCTGCCATCCCTGGGATTCTCCAGGCAAGAACACTTCCATTTCCTTCTCCAATGCATGAAAGTGAAAAGTGAAAGTGAAGTTGCTCAGTCGTGTCCGACCCTTAGCAACCCCATGGACTGCAGCCCACCCGGCTCCTCCATTCATGGAATTTTCCAGGCAAGAGTACTGGAGTGGGGTGCCATCACCTTCTCTGAAATCTATTTCTACATTTCATATTATTTATATGGGATTGATTTATGAATATCGAGGGCTGAATCAAATGATATGAACATTTTAAACATTGGGGTACACATGGCCAAAAATTACCTTTAACCCATGAATAAACAGGACATGAGAAAATGGCTCAGCAATGTAAGAAGAAATATTTATTCCTTATGTTTTAATCTTTCATATCTTTTTTTCAGAGAAGTTACTTTACACTTGTAATTGAGTAGATATAGTTCTTAACACTATTTTAATTGGTTTTGTAATTCAAACCAGTGTATACCATGTACATTTTTCAGTATAAGAAAATGTTTTGCTGTGAGCATTACCCTGGAGAAAAATCCACTTAGTGCAAAGTAAAGTATCTATTCATCTATTAAATAAAAGAACAATAACAAAAAAAGTCCCAATAACTTCAAGTGGAAACCAGGTATATTCCTGGGTCATTCCACCTGGGCCAAACTTACTAATAAATTTAAAAAATAAAACAAGAAATGATGATTACTTTGGGAACATTTCCCATCCAAATAAGATGTTGACTGGCATTATTTAATAATATGGGTAACATTCTCACATGAGTTCCAGAGAGAAGGATCCTTGTATATAAGCAAGAGGGAAGGTTAAAGACGTTATATTGCAGATACAAAGAAGCACCCTAAGAGAGTCTACAATTATAGAAGTTTCATAAGTATTAAATTCTCTTCATATATTTGGGAATTAAAAAAGAAAGGAACAAACTTAGTTTAGGTAAAACTAAACACAAAAATATGTTGATTTTTGCATTAAAATTATCTACGTACAACTTTGTTGGAATCATAATTTTGAGAATTGGCCAAATATTGCCATATTCAGTCTCTAGTAGTACTTTAATGAAAACATCAAAGATTGATCTGGAGGCAATTTGGCTAATCAGAGTTGAAATTCTGATAGGTAGATATTTAAGTACATTGGCTCATGTTTTAAATGCCATGAAAATCTGCCAATTTTGCACACATTTTTCATAATTAGATTTTTAAAATTTGCCATTAAAAATTACTATTAAATCTGGCATTAGCTCCTGTTTAAGCTACAATCTACCCAAGCCTCATTTAATGATATATTGGTATTGAGTGAAACAAATATTTTTTTCCCAGCCTGTGTGATGAAGATGTAGTATTTTAAATATATTTTTTAAGAAAACAAAATTCAAATAGTGAGTTTTTTAATATCATTTTGAAGGATCTCTCTGCTTTACATATACATACACCCTTTTACACAAATCTGGGTAAATATTAAAGAAATTTAAAAAACAAAGTTGGCTTCAAAGTTCAACAGGACATTCTGTCTTTATACAGAAGCCACTCATAGACTAAATTAATATTACCAAATACTTCTAATATTAATTTTACTCTTCTACAAATGTTTGCCAAGTTCTCACTATGTACCAAAAAATATGTGTGAGCTTTTTTTTTAATTTAGGCTTTTGTTAGTGCCCTAGTGTGTTCTCCCTTCCCATACCTATATATACTTATATCTATATCTGTATCTATATATATATCTTTTCCTTGAGTAATTGTCATAATTGTCATAAATGAATATTTGAAAGTATGTCCTGCAGGGACTAACATTCTTTTCTTAATTCTTTACATTGACTATGATGGTATTCATTTCTGCCTGTACTCTCACACTAGATGACATACAGTGAATTTTGTTTCTTTCTAAGTCAACCTAGTCTGAAGCAGAAGAAACTTAGGAGGGGGACAGTAGAGTCTAATGGGGCTTGTCAAGAGGCTAGAGTTTGGCGAAATTTCCCGTTTAGATCCTACGAAATAGGCAGCAGACTAACGACTTGCAGACTGTCTTGATTTTCTTTATAGTAATTTAACTATTAGCTTGGTAGTTAAATAAGTTTTGCAAGATGGAATAAAACAATATACTCTTTTTTAGAGCCATCTCAGTTTATACTCAAATTAGGGTATTTGACCAAAGCTCTGTTTTTTCCTCCGTTTATAATTTGTATTCATTTTTATGCTATGTGTTTTTTTTAAGATGTTTTGATACAGGCCATTTTAAAAATCTTTATTGAATTTGTTATCATATTACTTCTGTTTTATGTGTTGGTTTTTGGCCATGAGGCATATGGGATCTTAGCTCCCCAACCAGGGATCAAACCCATATTTCCCGCATTGGAAGGTGATGTCTTAACCACTGGGTCACCAGGGAAGTCTCTCTGCTACTGTTTTAAAATGAGATTAATATTGTAAGGTTCTTAAAATAATTTTTGACATAAGATGTATGCATACAAAAATATAGATAGATACTAGCATCATTAACAGTTATAAACTGAGGCAATTTCTATCTCTTTGTGGGATGGAGAGACCTACCAATAGGCATATTCATTCACCTAACTCAGTCTTCTTTTAAAGTTATTGTCAAGTTTCAACATCCTACAGTTTCCTTGGTTGTCTCTGCCCCATGGCTGGTTCAAACTTGTAGCTTTGGTGACAGAGCTGTCTCCACCCCTACCGTGTTGTTGGTTTCTGTGTCCATCCCTGGGGGCACTGTGGCTGCCTTGAGGGCAGAGTCTGTGCCCCGGAGCGTCATGCGTAATGGGTTTACATTTAGAGTGTCTCACACTCAGAGGGCTTGAAGAAAGCTGGCTTGACCTTAGGACTGGCATATAAATATTCTACCCTACTTCCAAACAATTTACATGGAAAGGGGGGAAAGACTTGCTCTTCTCTACTATCTTTGTAATTATTAAAGATCAGAGAAGTGAGTGAAAATGTGTATCTATTTGTAAAAAGACTTAGAAGTACAGTTGGGTAGGCCATCTAAATGATGAAAATTCACACGCGTGAATGAATATGGGATGAAGAGGCAAAGGGCATGTGTGAAATGGGGGTCAAGCTATGTCAGTATTAAATCCCAAAGCAAGCAAACAAAATACTATTAAACCCAAGTCCCTACTTCTTTTGTCCAAGGCTCTGCAGTAGGCATTGCAGAGGAAGTATTTTTAAGACATATTCTCTTGAGAATAAAACCTGGTCCTGAAGGAGATTTTAGTCCAACAGGGGAGATGTCATCAATACCCACACACATGCACACACATGCACACACACACACACACACACACACACACACACACACACAGAAAATTTAGTGTAACAGGCTCTCCCTGCCAAGGCTATAGAACACAGAGGAGGATTGGTGGGCAAGCTTCACTGAGTGGGAAGTACTTGAACTGACCTTCAAAGAAGGTGAAACATGGAAAGTTAGAGAGCAGACAAAAACATACTGAGACACATAATAAGACACTGAGGAAAAGTAAAGTCAAAAATAACCAGTGAATTCAACTGTGAGCAAGAAAAGGAAAAGAAATAAGAGAAAGCAAAGGCTGGTTTCATGCTGGTTGAGTTCTGACTGAAGCAACAAGAAGGACCTTAGACCAAATAGAAGTTTGGAATGATAGCATGTATTGCTGAGGGCTGAAAGATGAAAGGGTTACATGAGGGCTGGAAGGCGAAAGATGCCGTGGTGAAAGTTCCCTCACTTAGACGTGAACACACTGACCTCTTCCATTTCGAAGGAGTCCGGTGCTTTGCCTGAAAGACGGGACAAGCTCTTGAATTTATTAGTCTGAATTGAATTCTCCTTTCGAGTTCTGTCCTTGACTGACCCCTCAGCCACACAGGAAGGAGGAGCCTGCTTGGTCAGCATGGATGACTGAGGCCCCTGTTTGCTCAGAAGAGCTTGGGGAGGATGATGAGGTGTCAAGCTGTCACAGGCTTGAGGAGACCAATGCTCTGCCGAAGGAGACCAATGACTTTGGACATATTTCTTTGTCACAGCTGATACCTGTGCTCCATGCTCCCTTGTGTCTGTAGAGGTGATAGAAAATTTGTCTGTTGTCTTCAGTGACTCTGATGCTCCCAGATTATAATCCTTTCTAATGGTCTGCTTTGAGCCTTTCCTAAAAAGTTCACCTATTCTTCTTCGATGTTCTTTGGCTTGACTCACTGAGGTTCTTTGCACACTTTTCCCTTCATCTTCCTCTTCAGCTTTGTTCTGCAGGATGTTAACATCGTTCAGCAAAGACGAGAAAGTGCTGGCCACGTGATCCAGTATTTCTAGCTGTCGGAAACGACCTGAATAATTCAAGAAACACACAATATTTAGTTTCAGTGAAACTGCATTAATGTAGTAAAAACTGAAGAGATTGAACACACTTGATTTTCAAGATGGGAAGGAGTTTACATTTCTGAAACTCAAGTTTTCCCTTAATATATATATCACTGGTTACTGTGGACAAGATTCCCCTATATAACAAAGTATCACTGTGTTATAGGGAAAGCGAATACTTTTTATATTTAGTAGAATATACATAACTATATAGATTCAAATACTTCCTATGTGTTAAACTATAAAAACTACAGACAAGGATGAATCTTGAGATTAATCTCATGTGTTTAAGTAAATGGCAGAGTAAACTCATTTCCTTCATATGAAGTAAGCTTGAAGATTCTTCCATAGCTTGAGACAGTCCCTATCATCACCATTATTACCTCCATCATCTCCAGCTACATCGGGGGTCCCCAACTTCTGGGATCTAATGTCTGATGATCTGAGGTGGAGCTAATGTATTAATAATAGAAATAAAGTGCACAATAAGTATAATGTGCTTGAATCATCCTGAAACCATCCCCCTCCCCTGCCTTGGTATGCGGAAAAACTGTCTTCCACAAAACTGGTTCCTGGTGTCAAAAAGACTGGGGACCACTGAATTCTACACCCTTCACTTGAGAGTGTGGAGGCGTCATGACATACGGAGTCAGAAGGCCTGGATCCAAATTCCAGATCAGCCAATATCTGGAAGTATGACCACAAAGTAAATGAATTAATAGATTCATGGTGTTTAGCCCTGTGCCTGGCACATAGTAAATGGCCAGTTTCTTATCTGGAGAATGAAGTAACAGTACCAGTCTTATGTATCTCTCACATCTGTTGGGAAAAGCACAATGCTAAATAGATATCAGCTAAAATTACAAATGTGCTCAGCTCAGAAAGGGAGTATATTGTCCTTAGTCTTCTAACAGAAGATAGTCGTTAAGGTGAAAATCCATTTACCTTTCCAAGCAAGCCAGCTCCTCAACTTCTAAGTCTTCCTGGATGATCTGTCCTCACTCATCCAGGCGATATGCAAGAACTGGCTTGATTAGTATGAGAGAGATCTAATGCAACAAGGGCTATCTGGGGACTATTTAGAAAAAACATTGTAAAAAATATTTTTGTATCTCCAGATAATAAAACCACAGTAATGGAAATGGAACACTCTTTTAAATTACAGAACCTTCTCTCAACACCAATGGTACATGCAGGGTTGCATAGATCAGCAGTGATCAAGGGCCCCATTGGTGTAGAAACTGTTCCGTATTCTGTTTGCACCATCATAGCAATGGTACAGACGTCTCCATTAGGCAATCATTGTGCCTATTTGTGTCCTTCACTTGAAAATGGAGATACTGACTATTCATCCCTCTAGTTCAATGTGATGGGCTTCTTATGGAGGACGATGATATTCTGTTGAGGCCTAGAGAAACTCTTGGGTTCCAGATGTTTTCAGAAACATTCTGGTTATACTTCCCACTTAAATTTAGTTGTAAGCTTAAGAACATGATTGAATCATCATTCCATTTTTATGATTGTGTTAGCATCCATTCTATAGAAGATTTTAATACTTAGACAAAGCCTGTCAATTTTAATGGGTTCAGGTAATTCAGAGAACATAACAGCGTGAAGTGTCGGATGAGGATTTTTGTTTGTTTGTTTGTTTTGCTTTGGGGAACACTGAACAATGAACCAGTTCTCACCCCTTCAAGTTTGAACTTTTTGTACTGACTTTGAATGAGACATACTTTTCCATTCTGTCTTTGGGACAACCAACTAATTTTATTATTGCTTATTTTGCGTTTGACCTTCTCAGCTTTCTTGAGTTGAAAGTGTATTAGTAAGTGTTGAGTGAGAATAGTGACCATGCACTGTTAGCACAGGGCTAAGCGGTGGAAATAAGAGGGGGCCAGCAGTTACAGGATCGGGGGCTGACTTCTCGTTTCCCTATGATCCATGTGTCAATTTCATCTGTGAAATGTTTACTTCACAGATCAGCTCAAACAGTCCTCAAATATCGGTAAGTGTTGCTATTCTCCCCAAATCAAGAATAGATCAAGAATTTTGCATCTCTGTGCAGCTTGGAGAAGGAGACAACAAAGGATGATATTAATTTCTTCTAAAGGTAAAGAACCATTAGTTTGCAACACCTGCAGTTTTGCGTACTCTTTTTAAAAAATGTTATTGCTGAGATTTTGGACACCCATTTCACCCATGTGAAAACAGAGGAGACAGAAACTGAGATAAAAAACCTAAGCAAAACGTCTGTTCCAGATGTCTATTTGAGAGAAACACTTCATTTCTCTTGACTTTTCTTTCAGTGAATTTATTTAGAAGAGTTTATTTCGTTAATAGAAATTTGGCAGGTTCCCAGTCCAGAATTCTGTGAACTATTCCATGGAGGAGATATTCTTCAAGGCTCCTCTAAGAGAGGTTCTATATGGAAATGATTTTGAAAACACTGCACTGCACTCCCTTCAGGGAACTGAGAGTACAACTCAGCATATTAAACAAATCTTGCAGTAAATAAACTTGTTTAACTGCAAGCCATCTTTCTCCCGAATTGTTTGAGTACAGTACACATACCCCAAGAATAAGCTCAGTTGTGTCCTAGACAGTAATATTTCACTGACCACTAGCTGGAAAAAAATTGTAGCATGCATGATAACTATAAGATTTAAGTATGCATTAATCACTCAGTCATGTCCTACTCTTTGAGATTCCATAGACTGTAGCCTTCCAGGCTCCTCTGTCCATGGAATTCTCTAGGCAAGAATACTGGAGTGGGTAGCCATCCCCTTCTCCAGGGGATCTTCTCAGCAATGGGATTGAACCCGGGTCTCCTGAATTGCAGGCAGATTCTTTACCTTCTGAGTCACCAAGGAAGTCTAGTTAATCCACAAATCTGAGATATGACATATGCATAATTACCAATCACAGCTTATGGTGGATAAGAGTGTTCCAAGCCTCATAGATGAGAAAATTAAGGTTTCACTTAGTGACCCATGATAAGTTTGCCAAATTCTGGGTTCTCTGACCTCTGGGTATGTGGCTACAGTATGTATTAGTGCTATTTACCAGTATAGTATTATCTTCTCTGCATGTAGTAGGATTGCACATCGTCACCCTTTTGGAGTTAAGTGTGGCCACATGATTTATTTTGGACAATAAATCTGAACACACTTGATATGTATAAGTTCTGAGCAGGAGGCTTTAAGGCCTAGTGCCTGGTGTGCTGCAGTCCATAGGGTCACAAAGAGTTGGATGCAACTTACCAACTGAACAACAACAAGTGGTTCTCTATTTCCACTTTTTCCCTGTTACTGCCAGCCAGTATGTTCCACACAGTGGAGTCAAGTCCATGGATAAGGAAAACATCATGGAACAGATCTCTCTTCCTCCTCATGGATGTAGCCAGCCAGGCTCATCTGTCCATGGGATTCTCCAGGCAAGAATACTGGAGTGGGTAGCCATTTCCTTTTCCAGGGGATCTTCCTGACCCAGGGACTGAAACTGAGGCTCCTGCATTGCAGGCAGATTCTTTACCATCTTAGCCATCAGGGAAGCCCATCTTCCCCCTCATGTATATACCAATCCACAGTGAACACAGAGAGTTATCAAGACATAAGCCTGTTTCTGTCTGAAACCACTGAGCTCTGGGAGTTGATTGCTACTGCATAGATCTCCTGGCCCATCCCTCCTAGTACTGTGGTTCATCTGACTTCTCATAGCCACTGCTGAGATTCTGATGCCAAGTGGTCCTCACTTACTGTACAAGTTAGGGTTCTCAGTGTCCATTCGCTGCTTTTGAGCTTCAAGAAAAACACGGATGTTGATTCCTCTGGCTGCTGAGCCACAACCCAGGAATCTGGCTGGGATTCGAGTGCAGATGTCTGGTTCATCAGCACCAAACCCCAGATCCAAGAGAATCTCCACTGGATCTTTTTCCCAAAATTCCAGCCATTCCGGAATGCTGCAGTGAAAATATGAATATCTTTATCCAGTAACAGTTCATTTAACCAAAAGTCATTTTTTCCCTAGTCACTTCACCCACTCAATCTTCCAGATATTTAGTAAAGGAAGAATCTGAATAGACAAAAACAGATGGTGTATTTACTAGAGCTCGTATATACTTCCTCAAAGGATAGTCCGTTACCCGCACTCAGGGACTGCTTGTCTGTACTTTACAATGAATTTACTTAACAGGTTTCCATTTCACAACATGGAAATGTTCAATTAGATGGAGCAAGGAGATTGTGGGACAAAAACCAGAAGCAGTGGAGTGATACCCACAAAAAATGGTAGATGATGTCAATATGAAACAGAAGGAAAAAAAATCCTGAAAACAGTAGAATATTTTAAAAGAGAGATATTTTAAACGAATATTTAAATTATTAAATATTAAAATAATTAAAAAGAGTATCAGTCAGGGGCATCCCTAGTCACACAAATTTGTTGAGGATATCACTAAATGGACACTGCAAGTCTGATCACAAACAATGAGTTTAAGTCCCTAGGTGGGGTTAAAATATGTTCTGTATTTTTTTGGACTTGGCTGAAAAGAAGTATTTTTTTCAAGTTGTTCTATTCAGTGTTGGCACTTAAAATGATACCCTTCAGTTATCTGGAAATTATATTTATATATACCACCTCACTTTCTAATCACTGAACTTTTTAGTGACTATGCTAGTGACTCTTTAAAACTCATGGACTCCGTGGGAACCAGAACTTTTCATCAGGTTTTCTTAGGTTCATCTTTAAAAGCTTCTGTTTACCTTTACATGCAAGTCTAGGGAGCTTATCTGAGATAGCTTGGATAATTTTACTTTCATGATGCCAGCATTTAAATTGGATTAACTACAATTCATTTATTTAGCCATCCACACATTCAACAATAGCCACCTCTAGTCTCAGTTGGCAGGCCACCCAGCATCACGTTCCAACATCAAGTTCACACTTTCTTATGTGACATAGAGATCTTGTGCTTTGCCTCCTGATTCTACCAAGGAAGAAAAGACAAGCCAAGAACTACTACTGTGGGGCTTACATGGCTCAGGCTGGATCTTTTAATTATTGGAAAGAACTGGTGAACTGGGGGTGCCAATCATTTGATATTATAGAAAAAAATTTGAGGGAGAAAAAACTCCTACAAAAAAATCTAAAGTTTGAATGAAAGATTTAATTTTTTATTTATTGACTTCATCTACAAATTTTTATCTTACTCATTTATACAAATATTCATTGAATGTCTGTCATGTGTCTCAGCTAGGCACCCAGGGGACAAAAAAGAACAAAAATAACATAATCTTGTTTTCTAGTGGCTCACATTCTCATGGCCAAGAATATAAGTATTGATTGATTTGTCATTAAAAAATATTTTCTACATCATTAACTTTTTATCTATATTTACCCATGTAAGAAAAACATAAAATACATTCGCCTTGTTACGAATTATAATATCTTACATAAGGGTCTCTCTCCCCTTGGTTATTACCCCTTCCAATCCTGACTCCCTTCCTACTGAATTTTTGTGTATCCTCCTAGGCATTTTTTTTATATAGTTACATATATGCTTTATAGTTTTCATTTGTTGGCTTTATAAACAGTAACTTATTCTATGTATCTTTCTGCATCTTGATTTTTTTCCTCTTAAAATATTACTTAAAGATCATTATAAGTTAGTAAAATTGTCTCTGTCTATTTCTTTTATCACTATGTGGAATTCCATAAAATGGGTGAGCCAATAGTTCATCTGGCCATTTCCCCAATGATAGATATTTAGTGCAACTTCACTGACTTTCACATGGTTCTTGCAGGTCGGAGTTTGGAAATCCTATATTCATTCTCTCACCGATTCATTCAACAAGTATTTCTCAAGTGCCTGTTTGTAATTTCATGAAACCCACTGTTGCACAAAACGATTTCTCTGGGTAAAAAGTGCCTGGAAATCACATACCTTTGTGGTATACTGGCAGCAGAATGGCAAGAGTTGAAACTGGTCCCTCTGGAGAGAGTGGGAGTTTCTGAAAACTGATGCAGAGATCTGCAGTTGGGGGAAATACCACTGATGAGATGTGTTGATTTAGAGTCCCCTGGGAGGTCACTGTGACTCTTTCCCTTCCAGAGCAAACACTTGCATTTCCTCTTCATTTCTCATCATCTCATAATGGCCACATCTTCGAAGAAGAGACTGCAGGCAGCGGAGGAATTGCTCCCCTCTTTAAGAGCGTTGTGTTACAGAAGGTGTGAGAATTTAGGTGTTAGGTGCCCGCTAGTGCTCATTACAAAGGTGACAGAATGTCTCACTTTTGACAGATGGCAAATCACTGGGGAACCTTTCAGGAAAACAGCTTTGCAAGGCACTAACTTTCAGGAAGAAGTTAAGATTATGGGATGAAAGAGGTACGGTAAGCATCTCTTTCAGAGGTCACTGAAGCATCTTCCCTTAATGGTGGAGGATTTCATATTGCATAGTTAACATTCCCCAGGTGCTGTCATCCATGTGCAACTCTAGCGAACTCCTTTATTCTGTGTGTGTGCTCAGTTTGCTTAGTTGTTTCCGACTCTTTTGAGACCCCATAGACTGTAGCCCACAACACTCCCTGTCCATGGGATTCTCCAGGCAAGAATACTGGAGTGGGTTGCCATTTCCTCCTCCAAGGGATCTTCCTGACCCAGGGATTGAACCTGTGTCTCCTTCATTGGCAGGTGGATTCTTTACCATTGAGCCACCTGGGGTCCCCTTTACTATAGTAAAAGCGAAAATGTGTGTCTCTCTATCCTAATAGGCAGTACAAGTCACTTGAAAGTGTTTCCAAACAGAATAGAACTGTTACAGTTCACTTTTATATAGCTTAGATATACTATAACTCATCTAGTTTCATCAAATATAATAGAAGTTGGCAAAAAATTATAATTTATTGAAGAATACAATGTTGATATCAATTATCCCAAGGCGACCAAATTATCTTACATGGGCTCCTGAATTTGCCTTAGTCCTGTCCATGTTTGGTAAGAATAGCTGGGCACTACCTATCTTTGTTCAATTGCTTCTCTGCCTAAGGCTGAGAAAGTGCACATTTCTGAAAAATAAAGATTCTGTTTTAATAGATGATTGAGCTTTCTGGGAGCCTTGGAGGGGCTTCCCTGGTGGCTCTGCTGCTGCTACTAAGTCACTTCAGTCATGTCCGACTCTGTGCGACCCCATAGACGCCAGCCCACCAGGCTCCTCTGTACCTGGGATTCTCCAGGCAAGAACACTGAAGTGGGTTGCCGTTTCCTTCTCCAATGCATGGGCTCAGACAGTATATAATCCGCCTGCAATGCAGGAGATGTGGGTTTGATCCTTGGATGGGGAAGATCCCCTGGAGAAGAGAATGGCTTCTTACTCCAGTATTCTTGCCTGGAGAATCCCATGGACAGAGGAGCCTGGTGAGCTGCAGTCCATGGGGTATAAAGAGATGGACACGACTGAGCGACTAACACTTTCACTTTTCTTGGAAGACAGACAGAAGATACCTTTCACTTCCTGCCTCCTCTCAGTGTGTCCTAGCCCTGCCACAATTTTTGTTTCACTCTGTGTTTGAGATTCATACCTTATTTTGTAATGTTCAGCAGAGCTACCCAGTCATTGGCCTGGACTTGGATCCAGGGGAAGCCACATATAGTCACAGTTCTAAGGAAGCTGGAAGAGCATGGGTGAGTCCTTGGCCTTGACTCTCATTTTCCTCTTCCACAAAAGGAGTTGCCTGAAGAATTTCTGTGGTCCCTATTTCTATATGGTTCTGTGAGTAGCAAAAACATACAATCTTCTAAGAGGGAAAAATTATGCCCAAGTAGCACTTTAGGTGTGAATTGATACAAGTTGGAAGAATACAGTATTGAATATTTGGTTTTCTACTAGTTTGAATGATCTGGAAAATGCAAGAGTGACTAGAATGGAGGAGGCAGAGTTCCCAGTCCTCCAATGCACATGGTCCACTCCAGTGGTTCTTAAACAGTGTGCTTCAGAATATTTGAAAGGCTTACAAAAACATTGATTTCTGACCCTTAGGTCCAGATTTTCTGATGCAGTGTGCTGAAGTGACTTGGTATTCTATTAAGTTCACAGGTGATATTGCTGCTGCTGTTGGGACCATTTTGAGACCTAGTCTATCCTCATATTAGGAAACTCAAATTTCCAGTGCTTTCTACCTAGCACTGGAAATTATATGTAATACTGTCTAGTTAAAAGAAATGGCAACCCACTCCAGTGTTCTTGCCTGGAGAATCCCAGGGATGGGGGAGCCTGGTGGGCTGCCGTCTATGGGGTCGCACAGAGTCGGACATGACTGAAGCGACTTAGCAGCAGCAGCAATAGCATGATAATCAATCACATTGGCAATATGAAAATATGAATGTAACTATTTTATGAATAGGTTCTCATGAATAGCTGAATTTTAGTAGAATACCATTTAGGAATATATTTTCATTAAATTCCCCCCTAAGTCAGCATTTACTGATTTATTTTGCTCACTCCTTTAGGACAATTAAAGAACCTCTATTTTTCTCAAGGCTGGTGAAAATAGTCTAGGCACTCTGGCTGAACCAGTGCCAAGATGCCAAGACCCATGGCATTACTAAGAGACCTCCTCACTTCCATGTCGCTTATGAAAGATGTGTCAGTACAACCCTGGAGTGAAACAGCCATCCTGCCACCTACCTCATGTAGTCTTTCACAGTCATTTGAACCATTCCTTTTTCAGGAAAAGGAACTGCAACAAAAAAGAGGAGATGAGCTTAATTTCCTTGTTTTCTCATGGAATACTTTTCTCACCCTCAAATGAACCAACATGGGATTGATTTCCATATCCAAGATTGTTATCAACATGAGATACAAGGCGTCTGTACCGAACAAGACAGAATGTAATTAATGGCTAAATTGTGTGATAAGTCCTTGAGGAAATGGGGTAGTTGCTCAGTGAAGAGGGAAGTCAGTGGTGAATGAAGTAGTCAGCAAAGGTTTCATGGAGGAAGAAGTACCTGTCTTGGATTTTTAAGAATGGGAATAATTTGATAAACGGAAGAGGTATTGTCATGAAAGAAGAGGGTCTATAGCAATGTCAAACATAGTGATAGGGCTAAGCTGATTAGATCACAGGACATTTTGGGATATTCTCTCCTGGTACATAAGATTGAGGAGTAGGGACAGACGATACATGAAGGACCCAGCATACCTGGAGTATCTTCCAGTAATCTGTACCACCTAATCCTTACAACAGTCTTATGATTTAGCATCTATTCTTATCTTTCAGATAAGGAAATCGAGACTCACGGAAAGTTGAGTAATGAGCCCATGATCACACAGTCAAAAATGGCAGATCCAGGAATTTATCATTACCTTTATTATGTATTATAGTGATAACAAGTGGGTGCATGCTTAGTCGTGTCTGACTCTTTTTTGTGACCCCAAGGACTGCAGCCTACCAGGCTTCTCTGTCCATGGAATTTTGAGGCAAGAATACTGCAGTGGGTTGCCATTTCCTACTCCAAAGAATAGAACCCTTGTCTCCTGCATCTCTTGCATTGGCAGGTGGATTCTTTACCACTGAGCCACCTGGGAAGCTCATTATAACAATAATAAGTTACTATTTATTTAACATTATCTTTGTGTGAAGCAATGTACTAAGCATGTTACATGCACAAAATTTATCCATGAAATAAGTATCATTCATCCCCACTTAACAGAGAAGCAAACTGAGGCTCAGAGTAAGTGAATTTCCCATGGTCAGTAGGAGCAACCATTTATTTTTGTTTGTTGCTATTGTTTCAAGACACTGCACTGTCAACAGACTGTCTTGTAGCTGACCTGAAAGTCAGAAAGAAGAGTTTACATGTATGTGTCAGGACATGGGAAACCACAAAAAGTTTTTCAGCAAACAAGTACATGTGAGAAAGATGATGCTGAAAGTCCATTTGCCTGGTTAGTGGTGCTGAGGACAGAATAGAAGAGTTACATGTCAGATGCCAGAGAGGCCTATTCAGGGGCTGATGCAGTACTCAGAACCTGTTTTGTGAGATAACCCTGTAGCAGACATCTGCGCTTTCAAGGTGAATGACCATTATTATAATAAATACGTGACATTTCTTATCTGACTCAAACTTATGAACCAAATTAGAAATGAACATAGAGTCCAAATTCCAGTCTTTTTTGCCTGTTATATCTATAGTTTTAAAAATATGAGTTTTAGCAAAGGAATTCTTTTACAAATTTCCAGTAATTAAATTATGTAAAAGGAGTGTTGTTCTGGACAAAGTGGAATACCACTTAGCTCTTCTTTTACCCTGTGAGTCACCTCCAAGATCCACAGTTTGAAAAACATCATCTGTTCAAATCTCTCATTTCGGTGTTGTGTGCGTGCTAAGTCACTTCAGTTCTGTCTGAATCTTTGTGACCCTGTGGAATGTAGCCCCCCAGGCTCCTCTGTCCATGGGATTCTGTAGGCAAGAATACTGGAGTGGGTAGCCTTTCCCTTCTCCAGGGGATCTTCCCAACCCAGGGATTGAACCCAGGTCTCCCACATTGCAGGCGGATTCTTTACCAGCTGAGCCACAGGGGAAGCCCAAGAATACTGGAGTGGGTAGCCTATCCCTTCTCCAGTGGATCTTCCTTGCAGGTGGATTCTTTACCAACAGAGCTATCAGGGAAGTCCTGATAGAGCCACCTGGAAGGCAGTACTAATCCATGCTGGACTCTTGCTCGCTGAATTCAGCCTCAGAGCTGCTCAAATCATAAAACCAATGCCAATTGATTGAAGTTGTCACATGGAAAGAAAGCCTATTTGCTGCTTTATTAATCATGTTATAGACGCAAGCACGGTACAATTTTTGGCAGTCATGTTGTAATGACTTGATGAATTCAATAATAGGTTGTCCAAAATGAAAGGTTAAAATAAATATTTATCATTTTAAGCAGTTATTTTTTTTCTATTTCTCTCCCCCCTTTCATCTATTGCTTTGCATGTATCTTACAAAGTCAGCCTCCATTTGTGCTTATCCAGAGAATTTTGGAGTTTCTGAGCAGCATTTCTCACATACAATATTCTAGAGTTCTAGAATATCTGGCTTCATATTCTGCCAGTGTCACCACTCTTGCCACTACATCAGTCTTTTCTGGTTGTTGGCTATTGAGCTGGATTTCCTGGAACTTGTGAATGAGCGTGTACATCCAGACCAGGGGGCTGACATTGTGGTCACGGAAAATTGCTCAAACTGTCAGAGAGGAAATGACCCGTTTCAGATATTGATGAAAAGAATTAGCACAGCCTTGTTGGGTTTTCAAAAGCCGTAGCCCCATAGAAAATCTAAGTCATCCAGAAACTACCACGTCCCTACACCCAGGGCTTCCTCATGGGATTCTAGTGTCCACACAGATTTAGTGGTCATGTTCCATGGATCACACACCGCAGCTCTTGCTGTCCAGCTTCAGGACTGACCTGGTTGCCAGGAAACCCAGGGCAGCCCCACAGGGGAAAAGGAGCCCCTAAAGATAACATATTTTCTAGGGAATGTGCCAAGTGGACCTGCTAGTTCACAGTGGGGGAGTCTTATGGTTTGATGACACACAAATGAAAGCCTTACACAGTTATAGCATCAGCAGAGGAAAGGCTTTCTCTCCTTCCACTTTATGGCTCCCTTTAAGGCCCAGACATTGCTGATGATTAGGGGCTGGGCGAGATGTTTGACTCTCCTTACCCGAACCCCACTCTCACTAATGTTCAGATACAGCTTTTACAGCTTTTGTTAGACTCATCATCCTCTTTCGTCTTGATCTTGTTTAAAATGACACAAATGTCAATCTCTATCCAATATATTCAGATGCGTAGACTTCTCTGCTACCAAGCTCAGATTTAAACTCACTAGATAAGCCTGATTTTTAAAATTACAATACAATGATCAGAAATTAAGCAGCTTCACTGGTTTCATTTCCATGTTGCATCAGGGCTCCCGGTGTCCTAGGAGACCAAGGGGCATTTTCAGTGTTGTTACGCGTTTACCTCCTGTGGTGACTGTGGAAGCAGCAGCTGGCCTTCCCAGTGCTTGGACCCACACAGGTGAAACTTGCACAGGACAGCGTGAGACTATTATTCTATGCCTGCCTGACGGCTTTTTGGTTTTAGTTTTGTTTTTGTTTTCCACTTCGTTGATGTATAAAGTAAATTTCCTGGAACCTGAAGACAGGCTTGTTAGGGTCAGCCCCTTGCAATTTTGCCTGTTTTCAATAATTAGCCAGAAGCTGGTAGTCTAGTTCTCAGGAGCATTGGGATTTTCATTAAGACCCAGAAGATCCAGCGCAGTTCTCTTCAGGGCAGCCTCTGTTAGGCGACACGCTCTGCAGTTCTCTGCAGTCTCTCCTAGTCTGCCTGGTTCATTAGCACTCACCTGACTGGCTTCTGGAAGCATTGGAGTCTGGGACCTCTAATCAGAGCACGAATTTGACACCCAGGGAATGTCATCATGGGACAAACAAACTGCTCCTGTTACAAACAAACTGTTCCCCAAGCTTCTGCAGGTAGAAGAAGTGGGGCTATTACAGATGGGCCTGTGTTCACCACATAAGCCTGCTGCTGGTGCTGGTTTAATTGCTGAGTTCTGTCTGACTCTTGTGACCCCATGGACTGCAGCCCGCCAGGCCCCTCTGTCCAAGGGATTCTCTAGGGAAGAATACTGGAGTGGGTTGCCATTTCCTCCTGCAGAGGAAATGCCAAGTCCCTTCAGTTGTGCCCAGCACTTTGCAACCTTATGGATTGTAGCCCACCAGGCTTCACTGTCCATGGGATTCTCCATGAATACTGGGGGCAAGAATACTGGAGTGGGTTGCCATGCCCTCCTCCAGAGGACCTTCCTGAACCAGGGCTTGAACGTCCGTCTCTTGTCTCCTGCGTTGGTAGGCGGGTTCTTTACTACTAGTGCCACCTGGGAAGCCCTTTTTACTGCTAGGCCTCCTCAGTTCCACACTGGCTTCTTCTCTGGGTGTTTGGTTCTGTATTTTCTCCATTTCTTTATCCTTCCAAGATAGTACTCTTGTTAGATTTTTAAAACCAAATTTTACTCTCTAAAGGCATGGAGGCAACAAAGAAAAAATTAAGGTCCTCCTATTTTTGAGATTCCTAAGGGCTGATCTGAAGGAAAATTAAAGTGAGAAAAAAATTTCCCTGCTCTACTGAATACGTCTCATTGCATGGGTTAAAATGCCAGTTCTGATTCCCTTTCAGATACTTGAGTCTCCAGCCATCCTCCCTACTGTTAGGTGGACTTCTGCCATCTGAAGCAGCAGACACTGCACTTAACCCTGCAAAATGTATTACTGGAGAAGATGTAGTGAGATATGCAGAAGGCACTAATTAGCACCTTTATTGGCTTGGAAAGCATTTTTTATTTTGGTTTTCCTAAGCATCTCTAACTGATTCATGGAAGACATTTGGTTCTTTGGAATATCGTCCAATAGACTAATCAAATTACATTTTCACAGGGCTCTAAAATAATAGCATTCTGCGGCTTTCTGTATATTTAACTCCTGCATGACCAAGATAGTAGAGGCAGTTAAAAGGGTTTGTTTGCCTCGGCTGGCAATTTATTAAGCTATATTCTTACAAAGAAGAGACTCTGGCATTCTCCCTGACCCTCATGCTCAGAACTTTAAAGCTAATTGTGATGCTTTGCTTCTGTTCAACCAGATAGTTGTTTATTTTACAGGTGCTGTGGATTCTTCCTCTCTATTCCTCTGCTGACACCCAGCCCAAGCCTGAGATCAGCTTCTTCCCAAAGCATGTGCCCTCTTCCCATTGCCAGGATGAACACTGGAACCTGTCCTTTCTCTTCTCAGAAACCATTCCTAACTCATGACAATAAAGATGGCAAATGTGAGACACCTGCTTCAGCTCCCCAGTGCAACACCAGTGGGGTTATTAGTTATTATTCATGACCCTCTATTCAGGTGAACAAAGATATGGCTTCACAATTCTACTCAACACAGACCCCGGCTGTGCACCACCCATCCTTTCCCTGGAGCCTGAGATGATATTTCTTTGCCATGTCTGTGCTATGAAAAGGTGATACTCTCTTTCTGGATTTTAAGGCATTTATAAACTGATCACACCTTATTTGACAGAAAAATATCTCCCTTTGCTCCTAGCATGAGACCTTCTCTCTAGTTGTACCATCTTCTGCATGCTTTCCTGCACAAATTCAGTTTACTTCTGCTTCTATGCCTTTGTTCAAGCTCCTATTGGTTCCAGGAAATGACATTATCATGCTTTGTCTCTTTATTTTTTCAAAACTATACTCCTCTTTGATTGACTAGCTCAAGTCTCACCTTTTCTTTGGAGATTTCCCAATCTGAATAAATCATCTTTATTATGGACCAGTTTTTACTAAGATATCTTTATGTTGACTAGGTTTAGGGAAATCAGCTGTGTTAGAGATGATTCTTGCCTCAGTGATCTTTACAATTTTGTTAATAAGATGGATCATATCTTACTAATTTGAGGCAGTACAGACCAAGTGTCATAAGCATAGAAACTATGATGGATGTGACTGGTGTTCAGAAGGCAATTTGAGTCTCTTAGGGCAGATGTCAGGAAGGGCCTTACAGAGGACATGGCACTTGGGTAACATCTCAAAAGAAGAAGGAGAGGTAAACAGAACAAGAAAGACTTTAAGACAGGAAAAACTGGATGAAGAAAGAGAATGGACTAGGGATGTAATGAGAGGAGATAAGACTAGACAGTCTTGTAGAAAATTGGTATAGGTTATATTCATACTGTAATGGCCCTGAAAAGTCAGAGTAACATACTTGAGAGCAGGAGTCATATATTCTACATCTTTGCATCCTTCACCTTGCACAATTCTCTGCTTAGAATGCTTTCATTTGAAAAGCATTATTTTTCAATATGTTCATCTCTAACACATTTTCTAACAATGTTTTCAAAGGGAACATCTATTATGTTACACTGGATTTACTTTAACCTATTCCTATAATATGGGTCACAAATTTAGAACTTGATTTAGCAAGTTCTTATTATTAAAAAAATTCCTCTGGAAAGGGATAGGTTTACTCTTCAGGGACCTCTCTGAAAAACAGTGAAGAAATGTCTAAATAGTAAAAATGGCAAATGAATTAAGCACCTATCATGTAATCTATGGCACAGAGCAGAACGTTGACAGAACCTGTCTCGTGCTGTTGAAGTTGGCTCTACTTTTTTCACTCTCAGTTATGTGTGGATGTGTTATTAAATAAGAATATGATATATAAAACTGCATGTCAGCTCATGCTTTTGGTGTACATGTCTGCCCAGGTAGCATCAGGATGGTGTGCTCCACAGGCAGACAGAGCTGATGTCAGATTTGTACTCTGTGTGGCCCTGGGTTTGCCACACATCAGCTCCTCCTTCCAAGCTTTCTTATACAGTTTTACAGTGGAATCTGGGAATAAGGGTGAGTCAGCAGCCTAAGAAGAGGACCCTTAACATCCATGACCATGATCCCTGTAGCACTACCAGTGACCCCAAAGAGGCTCTGAATGTCCTACTGTGTCTGTGGTTAAAGGAAGGTCTATGGATCCTTATGGAGCCCAAGCCAAGAATCTGACTTGTTTGCCCGTGAAGTTGGTGACCAAGAGGAGTTAGTCTGCACCCATTGATGGTGGTTCTTAGAAAGGAAAAAGAGAAGGAAACTGAAGGATGCCCATGGGGCTCTTTCCTGTAAGTTATCCATGTGTCCTGATCAGAGGTTCCCTGAAGATACGTAAAAAGGAGACTGTGGGACCACTCCGCTAATATGCCCTAATGTTTGTCAGAAGACAGGGCAGAAAGTACAAAACCATGCCTTGCGAAGACTTGGGATATAAGTAGTATGGGCAGATGTCCAACTTTTGGTAACTCTTGATATTCATATGGAAAGAAGGAGCAAGGGCCTAAAGGTAATTTTCATAAAAGGAGCATCCCAAATGATTTCTATCAGTAAGTGAACCTGGGTAAGCAATGTTTCAATGAAAGAAACTTCAAAGTCTCTTGAGACTTTGAAGAGACTTGAAAGAGACTTCAAAATCTCTCTCAAAGCCTCAAGAGACAAGGCCCTAGAGGGAGATCCAGGCTCTGCTGATGGCTCTGGGAAGCCAGGGAAAGTGTCACAAGCACCTCAGGACCTCTTGGTCACCGGATCATTCCCATCAGCCAATACACCTGGTGTAATAGCTCTCATCCCCAGAAAAAGAACATCTTTTGTCTCTACCTCTCCTCCAGCTATCTTTTTAGTCACTGCTCCCTTTTGCCTCATCACTCCTCCAAATACTTTTCTGTCTCCACTTCCTCTACTCCGATTTCTCACTTGAAGGTCATATAACTGGCCTTTCTCTCCAACTATTCCTCTGAAATAGCTCTTTTCAAGGTCATCAGTGACCTAATTGTCAAACAATTCTCATTTCTCATCATATATAACCCGTTAATGACAGTTGACAGTGTTGATCATCCCCTCCTTGACACCTTAACTTTACTCATCTTCCAGACACTTTTCTCCTTTTCCTCATTTTACTTCATGACCTTCTCCTCCTCTTCCTCCCTTGCTGGTTTTTCTGTATCTCTCAGGCTTCTTCTCTGTCTCTATGCACTTGCCTGGTGACCTTATTTGAACTTCTGGGTTATCATCATCTATATGCCATCTAGACCCAAACAGTTATCTATTAATTCTTGGACTTTCTCCCTGAACTCGAGATTGGTATTTTCAATTTGTACTAATATATCCCTATTTGGGGCTTCCCTTGTAGCTCAGTTGGTAAAGGATCTGCCTGCAGTGCAGGAGACCTGGGTTCAATCCCTGGGTTGGGAAGATCCCCTGGAGAAGGAAATCTCAACCCATTCCAGTATCCTTGCCTGGAAAATCTCATGGACAGAGGAGCCTGGTGGGCTGCAGTCCATGGGGTCGCAGAGTTGGACACGACTGAGCGACTAACACTAACTAATCCCTATTTATTAGTATCTCTTTAGGTTTCTATTAGGTATTTGAATCATAGCATGCCTAAAATTGCATCTTTTATCTCAAGCCTGATTCTTCTATGTTCTTCCCATTCCAATAAATGATCATGCACCCTGCCCAAATGCTTGGGCAAAATTCACTGCGATTATCCTTGGCTTTTCTTTCTCTCTTTTATATTCTATATCCACAAGCATATCCTCCCCTACCTATATTCCAAATATATCCAGAATCTAACACTACTCTCTGCAGCATTTGCTATTGCCCTGGTCTATGCCCTCATCTTCTTTTCCATAAGTTATTTCCTTAGCCTCCTAAGGGGGCTCCCTGGTTCCACCTTTTCTCCAACAGAATTTATTTTCCAAGTAGCCACTACAGCTGTCCTGTTAAAAAGAACCAAGGCTATGCCACTACTTTGTATAAAACATTATACAAATGTTTTTGTATAAAACATTTTCCCTTTGAGTAAAAGAAAGATTTTTACCGGGATATAGCCCTAAATTATGTGACCTCTGAATAGTTCTTTAACTCATATCTCTTTGCTGTATTCCTTGCTCACTTAGCTGCAACTATTTAGGCCTCCTTGCTATTCTTAAAATGCAGAGAGCACATCCACATCCCAGGGCCTTTGCACATTCTGTCTCATGTGCCTGGAACAGTTCATCCTACAAATAAGCAAATTCAGGTAGCTGCTCAAAGGCACTTTATCTGAGACATTTAACCTCACTGTCTATACTCCTGGCATATTATATATTTATTTTTTTTTATTGTGTCTATCTCCACTGCATCTTTTTTCTTCAGTATCTCCAATATTAATGGAGTATCCAGTTTGTACGAGGCAGTCTATGCATATTTGTTAAATAACTGGAGAATGGAATAAAACGGAATCTGTCAGAAGTTTTGTGTACTTATGGGTGTGGAGATGGAGTTGATAGCATATTTGTTCTCTAGTCTCCAGACTAAGTCTAAGACTCAAAGAGAGATATGGGTTGCAGGAAGAAGCTGAAAGTTGATTCCCATCATGAGTTTTGCGTGACCCAGAACATTAGTGATGCTACCTAGATCCACACATGCAGTATAATAGAAAAGAGTGTCTCCATAAATTCTGTAAGAATTGGAGCACCAGAGGAACACAAGAAGAATGGACACTCAGGAAGTGATGAGACATGAACTGTCCATATGTTGACACCCAGGAAACTCTGTTAGAGTAGAACCAGTGACAGTGGAAGTCAATTCTTTCATAAAAGAATGTGAGGCATCTTCTGTTGGCTCCCAGAAATACTAATATTTACAGGGGATACTTTACAATAGACCCTGTGACACCAAGATAGAGGCAATAATCTCTCAGAATTGGTGGACTAATTTCATTGTAATGTAATGTTTACCCACAGGCTGGAGAAACCTGAGGCAAATTTGAGTTATAGGAGTTATTTATAGATTAATTTCAGAATATCTTTTTATATCTTCCTCTATATGTTTTTTAGTTAACAATTTAAAAATATTTATGCACCTCAAGTATAAATGAAATAAGGTTTTATCAGTATAAAAAAATTCTAAATTTAGGAAGTGTCCCTTTTTGCTATCCAAACTTGGCTCACAGAAATAAGGAAAGTCTAGGGAGAAAATTAACAGCCACAGATTTACACCGGTATGTGGTATACTGGTTTCTGGTAAGAAAAGAATAAACTTTGAAATCAAACAGACTTGAGTTCAAATCACGTTTCCACCTCTTTGGCTTTATGTGGTTTTGGGAAAATCTCTCAACACTGAGTCTCTGTTTCTTCAGTATTTAATGAAATTAATCAATCACCTTGTTTGAGGAGTACATCATAATAGTTTTCAAATATGCAATAAGCACTCGATATATGATAATTATTACTCATAATACTCAGAATTATTATAACTTTTGAGACTGATATCTATAGAGATCAGAAACCTAGTGAGCCTCAGGAAAAAAAACAGAATTTTCCAACTATTAAGCATTCATTTCTTAGTCATGTCAATTTTCTAAGAGCTTAGTTTCTTAAAATTTAAAATTTCTAGAGTTAAGGTAGAATGACTTATGACTTGCCAGAAAATTCTCTGATGCATCTTTTTTGTTTTTAATTTTAAGATCCGGATGTGGCCATTTTGTATTTCTACAGATACTTGATTGACATTTAAAAATTAGCATTGTCTCACTTTAGAAATTTTAAGTTCAAGAGAACTGAGCTGTGGCCCTGAAAGCTGGTACAAGAGTCAGAAGAGCTGGGAGGGGAAGTGGTTGCCAGGAAGCTGACCCACTCTGCTAATGCTTTGACTTTTCCAGCAGGGATGCTGATGCAGAGCTTTCCTCCCAGGATGCTCCCAGGGGCATCCATGCATAACATGGACAGTAATTCATACTGTAGTCTAGAGAGGCCACGTGGCTGCAGAGTCAGACAGACCAATGTTCAAATCTCAACTCACTTTCCTCCTGACTGGTTACTTTGAGCAAGTTACTTAACCTTCCTGAGCTTTATTTACCTCTTTGCAAAAGTTAATAATGATGATATCTGCCTCAGAAGATGGTTCTGGTAAATGAGATAATATGCATATAGGGTACCTAGCCTGTGTGCCCTTGACACGTATTAATTTCTTTCTCCTCTGAGTTTTACTGAAGACACTGAACTGCCAAGGGTTAAGGGGCCTTACCTAGCATAACGGTGGTGAAAAAGATGGGCCAACCAGATTCCAGCTGAACAAAAATTAGAATTTAGGGAGACACAGAGCATCATGAAAGCCAAAGAATCACCATAAGAAGCCAAGACCTGACCTTGGCCATCTCAAAACAGAGGAGGAAATCAGCAACAGAGCCACTGAAACCTTATTCCACCTCTTCATTTTATCTGAGGCCCACTAGAATGCTTTCCATGAGAGGTACAGGGTCACGTGAAAGATGAGTAGGCACTTGGATGTTGTTGCTACTTTAATGAAGAAAGCCTCAGAATTATCACTGAGAGAAGCAAACAGCAGAATGATTTCTACTTGTAGTTGGTTGAATAGTATCCACCCAAATTTCACTTCAGTATTTGAAATGTCACTTCAGAATTTGAAATTTCACTTCAAAATATATCCTTTATCTGGAAACAGGGTCTCTGCAGATATAACTAGTAAAGATGAGGTCATACTGGGTAAAGGTGAGACTTAAACCCTAAATCCAATGACTGGTGTCCTTAAGAGAAGAGAAGAAGACTCAGTGGGGAAAGTCAGCCATGTGAAGACAGAGGCGGAGGATGCAAGGATGAAAGGGATGCCAGGGTTGATGGGAGCCATGAGAAAGAGACCAGGCAGGCCTCTTCCACAGAGCCTTCAGAGAGAGAATAACCTTGCTGACACTTGGTTCAGACCTTCAGCCTTCACAACTGTGAGAGAATGAATTTCTGTTTTTAAGCACCAGTGCAGTTCAGTCACTTGCTCAGTTGTGTCCAACTGTTTGTGACCCCATGAATTGCAGCATGCCAGGCCTCCCTGTCCATCACCAACTTCCAGAATTTATCCAAATTCATGTCCATCGAGTTGGTGATGCCATCCAGCCATCTCATCCTCTGTCGTCCCCTTCCCCTCCTGCCCCCCAATCCCTCCCAGCATCAGGGTCTTTTCCAATGAGTCAACTCTTCACATGAGGTGGCCAAAGTACTGGAGTTTCAGCTTCAGCATCAGTCCTTCCAATCAACACCTAGGACTGATCTTTAGAATGGACTGGTTGGATCTCCTTGCAGTCCAAGGGACTCTCAAGAGTCTTCTCCAACACCACAGTTCAAAAAGCGTCAATTCTTCGGCGCTCAGCTTTCTTCACAGTGCAACTCTCACATCCATACATGACCACTGGAAAAACCATAGCCTTGACTAGATGGACCTTTGTTGGCAAAGTAATGTCTCTGCTTTTGAATATGCTATTTAGGTTGGTCATAACTTTCCTTCCAAGGAGTAAATGTCTTTTAATTTCATGGCTGCAGTCACCATCTGCAGTGATTTGGGAGCCCCAAAAAATAAAGTCTGACACTGCTTCCACTGTTTCCCCATCTATTTCCCATGAAGTGATGGGACCAGATGCCATGATCTTAGTTTTCTGAATGTTGAGCTTTAAGCCAACTTTTTCACTCTCCTCTTTCACTTTTATCAAGAGGCTCTTTAGTTCCTCTTCACTTTCTGCCTTAAGGGTGGTGTCATCTGCATATCTGAGGTTATTGATATTTCTCCCAGCAATCTTGATTCCAGCTTGTGTTTCTTCCAGCCCAGCATTTCTCATGATGTACTCTGCATAAAAGTTAAATAAGCAGGGTGACAATATACAGCCTTGTCATAGCCACCAAGTCTGTGGTGATTATTTATGGCTGCCCTAAGAATGAACACACCACTCTATATCATAGTGGGATTGTGGGAGTTTTTTCACGATATTCCCTCCAGCAGAGACTCCTTTCCTTTCTCTACTTCAGTTCCTTTTGGTTTCACCATAGTTTTCTCTCTGAAACACTCCTCATGACCTTCAGGTCTCCAGTTTCTGCTACTACTGTTGTAGTTTCCACTTCCTAGTGCAGGGTTTGGCTTCCCTGGACTTGGGATGCCTTGAGCTCATTGTGGTAAAACCAGCACCCAGAGGGGCTGAGAGGATGCCTGCCTGCAGGCTCCTCTGCCCACCTCTAACCAGCTGTGACTAAAAATTGTGGCACTTGACCACTCAGATTCTTCACCTGTGAAACATAGATGAACACCAGCCTTGCTAGGCTATTGAGCTTAAAATATGATAGATGAGGAAGGGCCTTGTAAAAGTGAAGGCTCAATTAAACTTGTAAGAAGCTATTCCATTATTATTAAAAACCTTACTAAAGATAAAGACCCTGCGAAATAGAAACTGTGTGTGTCTGATCTCAGAGTCATTTTGTTACCCCTTCCTTCCTCCAGATCTTCACCTCATGCCTTTATTTAATTGACTTGATTCAGAGGAGGAAGGTCCATGATTTGTCTTAATTCCTGGGAAATGAAGTTTCTAATACATTTACTGACAACCCCAGAACTGGTTGCCAGACCTCTCACTATAAACTGGGAAAGATGAAATATCAGACGGATCTGAAATGCTGGCTATATTTCTTAACTTCTTGTCTTTTCTTGAGAATGAACTATCAATAACAAAGGTTCTTAAATTCAACTTATTGGCAAGCATCTTTAGAGATTTTGGCATCATGAAACTTTCATATTTAAAAAAAATAAGCTTGGTGAAGGAGGAAATTTTAATGATATACCTAGATTTTAAAGTAAAAATTCTTAAATTTAAACTGTCTTGTAGCAAATGGTCAATCTTAATTTAAATGGCAGTGAAGAAAGTGAAATAACTAAAACCAGCCAAGTAAGTAACAATTAGAATAATAATTTTCCCTCTAGTCATTAAATTCTTGTTTTATGTCATTTTTACATATGTTATTTAGGGCATTTCATCAATTTTAAAACACACTTTTTTTCACATTTTAACAACTATGAAATCAGGATGTGTCGGTAGTCAGTGTGGCCTATTATAATGCCTAGTTATAATCGACATGGATGGTTGTTTTGTTTTCTTATCTGAGTGGTACTTAAAATGTGGGTGCATTTTACAATTGAGGAGTCTTACATTCTAGGAAATATTATATTTGATTTAGTGAAGATGGAAACTGTGAGACCTGTAGATAAATTTCTTTGTCTTCTTATAATGTTCTATCAAATCTCAATGTAACAAGTGTGCCACACTTTCTGCCTCGGAAATACATACTTGATATATACTCTGTTTGCTATAGAATTCAGTCATTCATTCTTTTTGAGAACAAATGCATCATTAGAAAGAGAAGATATAATTTTAAGACTGAAGGGTAGAAACTAGATTTAGAAATAAAAATACAATACAGTGTAAGGAAATATTAAACAGTTTCATTTCCATAATCACATCCTTGCAAAATATCTTTACAGACCCAGCTAGTTTTCTGTTAAGAGTCTGAGCTAACGATATGGGCAAGAGTTCTGGTTCCCAGTCCCTGATCTGCTGCTTGATAACACCTATCCTTTCTGAACTTGTCTTACATATTACACAAAATGATTGAGCTGAATGGTTTCTGAGATCTGTTTCATTTCTAGGAATCTCTGATAATTCTCATTTTAAAAAGATTTAGTCAAACAAACATTTTAATACATCTCCTACTCAGGTCCACAAAGCATAACTGCTTTTGGGTTCTCTTGTCTTACCAATGTGGTCGACGACTGGCTGAAAGTTTTCATTAACAGAGACACTATAAAGAAACAAAAGTATTGTGAGTCAAACAACAAAATTATGCTAAATTAATTTTTAATTAAACAGACCAGAGTAAATGAAGAGCTAAGCTTTATGACAAGAGGACTTTAGGAAATCAGTGAACAGCTAGGAACTGAAATAGTATTATTCTATTTTGTACTTTTAAGTGGATATATAACATTTGCAATAAAAGATTAGTCCTTCAAACACCCAGTTAAAATGAAAATTCCTACATGTCACACCTTGTCCCAGGAGGGTTACCCACATGTTTTCATGGATCTTTGCAAGATGGATGTGCAAGGGCATAAAGAAACACTTACAAGAATCCAGAGTCCAGCCACTGCTGAATAATTTCTTGTTTGGAATCTTCTACAAATGAGAAACAGACCAGTCAGTCAAAACATAACCAGGTGAAGAGATATCAGCCCATTAGTTAGCCACTACCCAATAGGTCCATTTCCTAGTATTTAATTACATGTTTCTATAAGCAGAGTCATTTTTCCCCCAAGGCAAAACTTCCTGTTTTCCATAATTGGCTTTTCCTGAGAATAAAGTATAAACTTGCCAAAAGACTATAACTTAAAGAGAAAGAAAACGTGAAAAGGAATAAAAGAGCAAGAGATGTTAGAATAATTTTTAAATTACCTGGTGTGATACAAAGGCTGAAAAAGCATGGAAGATTTTTGCCTTTCTCTTGTTGAATATGAATCACGTGGAGCCTCTCCTTACTGAATCACATTTACCTAAGGCAGCTAGCCAGTGATGTTTATTTGCAAGGAGTTCTCTGCCAGGTTAGAAAGTAAATTTGCATTCATTCCAGGGGCAAATTGCACTTCAGTCCCAGAATTGCCAAAGGCACCCTGTGTTATAAAAGCATCAATCTTTTAAGGTGGATCTTTGTCACTGGCTCAACCAACGAGTCAAGAGGCAAAAAGGAAAGGCTATAAAGGCAGTTTTTCCTGTAAACATTTGTTTCCTTTCCAGTTGGTTACAGGTTACTCTGGGCTTATTTTCTCTGACTTTATCCTAAGAAGCAGTAAGATACATGAATTACTCCCTCACAAGGTGTCTGGTGAACCAAAAAGGCCAAGGTGACATGGGAGATGCTTAGTCTTCAACTGAGTTACTGTGAAGGGATAGAATAAATTGGTGGTGGCAAGGAAGAAAAGCCATCAAACAGTAACATCATGAACAAGCAAATAAGAAATCATAGTGAAAGGACAAAAGTTTCCTTATTTACTACTCTTTAAATGATTAAAATTAGTAGCAACACCCTGTGCAAGGCTCTGCAAATAAGAGCCTTTCAATAAGATGTTTGATGTCCTGCAAGAAGTCTCATATCTCTGGCATGAGCTCCACAGTTTTGGGGTCCTAGGGGACTTAGAATGAGGGGACATTGGAGTGGAAAGGGAGCCGAGTTCATTCTTTAGTTGGTCTGTTTCTATTAAGAAGGTTTGTATTTTAAGTGTCTGTAGGTGAAGTCAGATGTGCCTATTTCATAAGTTTTTGGTTATCATACCAGCAACACTGGCATCTTAACAGTCAAGTCCTTGTTCCAAAATCATTTGCCCCCAGCCCAAAGCTCCACATCCCTCACCACTCATAATAGGTTGGTTTCAAATAACCCTGATGGCCTGTTCTCACCCAGCAGGGGGTTGGTGAGACTGTGGCCTTCCTCCTCAGAGCCAGGGGGCAGCTGCTCATCCAGGGGAGCCCATGCCCGCTTGGTGGACTTCAGGATGTCTCTTCTGCTCTTTTCCTGGCCTCGTTGTGACTTCTCCTCCATCATAAGAGAGTAATTCATGCTAATTAAAAACACACACACACAAACAAATGAGACACAATGAGTTCAGCTTCCAGGCTTGGTTCAGTAAGACGGAGAGGACCAGAGGGCTCACAATCCAATGAATGGATCCAGCTTCACAATTTCTGGGAGCCTGGCTCATATCCAAGCAAGTTCCCTGCCTCAGTGCAAGAACTGTTTCTTTTTCAATGGAGACACAGCTGGAGGCCAGAGAGTAACGGCCTCACCCTTTATCCGGCCACATCCACACTCTGGAAGATTCAATCTAGTGGTCTTGAAAGTGGATGAGAAGCAAAGAAACTGGACTGGAGAGTGCCCCCAATCAAGGAGAAAATTTAAAAGCATTGATTAACATAATAAGTATCCTACAAATCTGCCCAATAGTTACATCTATAATGATATGTTTAGAGACCCAAAATGTAAAAAATGAGGAGGGTGTTGGCAATAGATCAACCTGGCTGAATCTCATCTCTGCAACTTATTGTGTGGCCTTGTACAAATTGTATAATTTCTCTGCATTCCCTTATTTTTAATTGGGGGTAAATTGTACTGAATTTTAATAACCTTTAACCTCAGCAGAATATTTATTATGTGCTAGATTCTATGCTGAATTCTATAATCTGTTATTTAATTTAATTGTCAATGAAAGAAGTAATCTAATTGTCACAATTTTGTAGTAAATTTAAGAGCAGTGGGGTTAAATTGCATACCCAAAGTCACACAACAAACAGGATTCAAACCCAGGTTCTGTACTCCAAACATGCTCCCATACCTATTAAACTGTGTATGAGGCTTCCCTGATGGCTGAAGTGGTTAAGAATCTGCCTACAATGCAGGAGACACAGGTTCAATCCCTAGGTCATGAAGATCCTCTGGAGGAGGGCATGGCAACCCACTCCATTATTCTTTTGTTTTGTTTTTTAAGTATAAATTTATTTATTTTAATTGGAGGTTAATTACTTTACAATATTGTATTGGTTTTGCCATACATCAACATGAATCTGCCACAGGTATACATGTGTTCCCCATCCTGAACCCCCCTCCCTCCTCCCTCCCTGTACCATCATCCTTCTGGGTTGTCTCAGTGCACCAGCCCCAAGCAACCAGTATCCTGCATCGAACCTGGACTGGCAATTCATTTCATATATGATATTATACACGTTTCAATGCCATTCTCCCAAATCATCCCACCCTCTCCCTCTCCCACAGAGTCCAAAAGACTGTTCTATACAGAATCCCATGGACAGAGGAGCCTGGTGGGCTACAGTCCATAGGGCTGCAAAGAGTCAGACACAACTGAGCATGCAGATTCATGCTTATCTGCCCTAAAGGATGGTTGAGACAATTGGGATATTAATAAATATATTATGCACATGATATAAGAAACATAGTCTGCCCCCATCATTTCATTTGGCTTTTATTAACATCATTGTGACCTTTATTAATATCTCCTATCGTAAGAAAGGAGACAGAAGCCTAGGGCAGTTGTGTAAATTGTTTAAAATCCCCAGACTATTAGCACATTGAGAATAAGGGCCTCTTTTACTAGCTGGTTGTCAGTATTTGAATTATCAGCAGATAGTAGGTGCTAAATAAATATGTACAAAATTAAAATAGCAAGTGCAGCAATCAGAGAAGAAAAAGAAGTAAAAGGAATCCAAATTGGAAAAGAAGAAGTTAAACTGTCACTGTTTGTAGATTATAAGATATCACATATGGAAGATCCTAAAAATGCTACCAGAAAACTGCTAGAACTCATCAATGAATTTGGTAAAGTTGCAAGTTATAAAATTAATACACAGAAACCTGTTGTATTTCTATATCCTAACAACAAAAGATCAGAAAGTGAAATTCAAGAATAATCCCATTTACCATTACCTCAAAAAGAATAAAATACCTAAGAATAAACCTACCTAAGGTGGCAAAAGACTTGTACTCTGAGAACTATAAGACGCTGATGAAAGAAATCAATGAAGACATAAACAGATGGAAAGATATACCATGTTTGTGGATTAGAAGAATCAATATTGTCAAAATGACTATCCTACCCAAGGCAATCTACAGATTCAATGCAATCCCTATCAAATTACCAATGGCATTTTTCACAGAACTAGAACCAAAAAAAAAAAAAAATCTCAAAATTTGTAGAGAGACACAAAAGACCCTGAATAGCCAACACAATCTCAAGAAAGAAAAACAGAACTGGAGGAATCAGGCTCCCTGACTTCAGACTTTTCTATAAACTTACTGTCATCAAAACAGTATAGTTCTGGCACAAAAATAGAAACATAGATTAAGGGAACAAGATAGAACACCCAGAAATAAGCCCATGCACCTCTGGTCAATTAATATATGACAAAGCAGGCAAGACTACACACTGTTGGAAAGACGGTCTCTTCCACAAATGGTGCTGGGAAAACTGCACAGCTACATGTAAAAAACATGCAATTAGATCATTCTTTAACTCCATACACAAAAATAAGCTCAAAATGGAGTAAAGCCCTAAATGTGAGACTGGAGACTATAGAACTCTTGGATAAAAACATAGGTAGAACACTTTCTGACATAAATCACAGCAGTATCTTTTTCAATCTGTGTCCCAGAATAATGGAAATAAAAACAAAAATAAACAAATAGGACCTACTTAAACTCAAAAGCTTTTGCACAGCAAAGGAAACGATAAACGAAACAAAAACACAGCCCACAGGTTTGGAGAAAATACTCGCAAATGATGTGACCAATAAGGGTGTTGCGCTGTGCTCTGCTAAGTCGCTTCAGTCGTGTCCGACTCTTTGTGACTCTATGGACTGTAGCCTGCCAGGCTCCTGTCCATGGGATTCTCCAGGCAAGAATACTGGAATGGGTTGCCATTGCCTTCTCCAGGGGATCTTGCCCGCCCAGGGATAGGACCCGTGTTGCTTATGTCTCCTGCATTTGCAGGCAGGTTCTTTACCACTAACGCTGCCTGGGAAGCCCTGACTGATAAGGGATTAGTCTCCAAAATTTACAAACAGCTCATGACGATGTTTGTAACAGCATCAAAACAAACAACCCACTCAAAAAAGTGGGCAGAACATCTAAATAGACATTTCTCCAAATAAGACATACAGATGGTGAATGGGCACATGAAAAGACGTTTGGCATTGTCAATTATTAGAGAAATGCAAATCAAAACTACAATGAGATATAGCCTCACACCAGCCAGAATGGCTATCATAAAAAAAATTCCACAAACAATAGATGCTAGAGAGGGTGTGAAGAGAAGGGAATCCTTTTACACTTTTTGATGGGAATGTAAATTGGTACAGCCACTATGAAGAACAGTATGGAAGTTCCTTAATAAACTAAAAATAAAGCTACGATATGACCCTGTAATCCCACTCCTGGGCATATGTCTGTAAAAAAACATGATCCAAAAGTAAATTTGCACCCTAATGTTCATTGCAGCACTGTTTACAATAGCCAAGGCATAAAAGCAGCCAAAATGTCCATTGACAGAGGAATGGATAAAGAAGATATGGTATGTGTATACAATGGACTATTACTCAGCCCTTAAAAAGAATGAAACAATGTCATTAGCAGCAACATGAATGGACTTTCACTCTGTGTCATACTGAGTGAAGACAGTCAGATAGAGAAGGAGAAACATAGCATGACATTCTTTATATGTGGAATCAAAAAATAAATGAAACATATTATATTCCTTACAAAACAGAAAAAGATTCATAGACTTAGAGGATGAACTTATGGTTGCTGGGGATGAGGAAGGATGGGGAAAGGGATAGTTAGGGAGTTTGGGATGGACATGTACACACTGCTATATTTAAAATGGATAACCAACAGAGATCTACTGTATAGCATATGGACCTCTGCTCAACGTTATGTGGCAGCCTGAAAGGAGGGAGTTTAGGGGAGAATGGATACACGTATATGTATGGCTGAACCCCTGCGCTGTTCACCTGAAATTATCACAACATTACTAATTGGCTATACCCTAATACAAAACAAAACATTAAAAAAGTTAAAGTAACAAAACTAGAGTACAAAACCATTAAACTTGACTAAATTCTTTCCAAGCATCTATCTGCAATTGTGTTAGTTTATTCTTCAGGTTTAAAGAAATGACTGAATAGTCAAATACCTACTTCAAGCATCATGTCTTAAACTCCTAAACTTCTGCACAATCACTGATAATATGACACGGAGACAATCGTTCCTAATCAGTGTTTTAACAAGTCAAGTTGTTCAGATTATTATAAACATTTGAATATTTTTATTTAATTACAGGTGAGCATTCTATAAGCAATTGGAAATAAGAGTTTTCTTACATGCTTTATATACTAAAATTCTGTTGCTCACTTGTATAAATATACAATTATTGTTGCAATAATAAATTACAGCAAATTATTATTTGGGATGACTGCTAACTTTATGTTTAAAAAGCAATTATTAAGAAATCTCAATTAAAAAAAAAGAAATCTCAATTAATTAAAAATAAAAGCAGAGGGTGGACAGTTAATATCTATATTAATGGTGGGCCTTTAGCCAGCTAATTTTGGAAAGTTAATTTTAGAAATGTCTTCTGGGAGCAAATAAAGGTTTATAAAAATTTCAGTGATAACATAAGACAGAATACAGAGGTGATTATATTTCTAAACTATAGAATTATTTCATACACTAGAACCCATAATATGACAAAATAAAATTTAGAAACTACATTTAATGGTAGTTATTTAACTTTTGAGTAAAAAAGTTCTCTCTGGCAATTGCATTTTGTATGTGTGAATTATAAAAAAAAGCATCAACTTTGACACTGCAAAATCTCACAAGGAGGAAACCCCCAAAATCATGCTCAACAACATTCATGAAATATCAGACTCAGTAAAGGATCAGGATTTGAAGAAAAGAATAATATATGACAAAAGAGTAAGATTCCCCAAGTAGTCTTGCTCCTTAATTAACCTAGCGGAAAGTCAGTTTCTGTATAGCAAAAAGATTTTGCTTTGTAGTGGGACCAGGAGGTGGTAAGCAGATCTGACCTCAAATTGCTGCTTCTGTCCTATAAAGTGGAATTTTCACCTATTGACTACTTTTTCAAACCTGATACTGTAAAAATCATCAAAACTTTAGATCAAGCTGCTGCTTTATACATACGTCCCCCAGTTTCCTTTCGACGATGACATGTGTGACCTCAGACACCAGCCTTGCACAGCCAGTGAGGATATGCTCCCTGCCAGCTCAATTGTACTTGGCCTTAGAATAGGAAAAAGCTTGCCAAGGAAAGTGGGAACTCTTGCTAAAAGCAGAGGTCAGGGACTGGTTTGTAAAGAAAAATTCTTTTGTTCCCTCTGTTTTAGTGGATGCCTTCCCAGTTAGTAAACAAATCTGCTTCTGGAAATGTATTCTCTGATGCTTGAATGACCTTGCTTTGGCTTCATCCACTGGCTTGACCCCCCAGGGCAGTCTCTTGGAAAAGGACACAGATAAAGCATGATGCGCTTATTTGCTTCAGTCGTGTCCAGCGCTTTGAGACGCTATGGACTGTAATCTGCCAGGCTCCTCTGTCCATGGGATTTCCCCGGCAAGAATACTGGAGTAGGTTGCCATTTCCTCCTCCAGGGGGTGTTCCCTATCCAGGGATGGAATCTGTGCATTTTGCATTGCAGGCAGATTCTTTACTGCCGAGCCACCCAGGAAGCCCCACAGATTAAGTGGCAGGCTCAAATAGTCCAGTGGACTGACAGGGTAGAAGTTATGGCATTGGCCTCTGCTGACTCCCCTAGGTTAACCCAGTGTCCCCAGGACCACTTGGAACCTAGGTCTTGCCTATTCTGACTTACCCAAAGTGAATTCTCATTCTGAATTATGTTGTCTTTTGTGCTGGAGAGATCCTTCTCTCTTTTCAGATCCCTGGTGTTCTGATCACTGTTGTTGTTGTTTAGTCGCTAGGTCCTCTCACTCTTCTGTGACCCCTTGGTAGGTAACTTGCCAGGCAAGCATACTGGAGTGTGTTGTCATTTTTTAACTTCATGAGATCTTCCTGACTCAGGGATCAAAACTGAGTCTTCTGCATTGGCAGGCATATTCTTTACCACTGAGCTACCAGGGAAAACTGGTATTGAGTCCCCAGTGCAGATTTCAGGTCCATAGGTTCAGAATAAGATTCTTGAGATGCAGAATAGGGTATCCCAGTTACTTGACATCACCACACAAATCGCCACTCAAACTTATAGGCATCTTTAACTTATTATGTACCACACTGAATTCTTCATTCTTTCTTTGACTTCTACATGACCCTCCCACATATCTGCCTCTATTACAGTGTTCATCTCAGTAAATGGTACCACTATTCAAGTAGTTGCTCAGGCCAGGAACTTGTGAGTCTTCCTTAATTTCTCTGTTCCTTTCACATCTCACATCAAGCCACTAAAATTAAGAGAGCAGACAGACAGGCAAAGGAGTCCTTATATATCAGACCAACCACTTTCACTGCTATCAACCTGATGTGAAACAAAACTTGTAGTTTTGCTTGGAGCATAGGGAATGATCCCCATCCACACCTCCCATTCTCTTTATAATGCACTCAAATCAGCTTAATAATGGTCAACTATCGGTTCTTATCCTTTTGGAATTTTCAGCAGCACTTGTTATAGTTGACCCCTTCTTCTTGCTGCTGCTGATGCTGCTAAGTCGCTTCAGTCGTGTCCGACTCTGTGCGACCCCGTAGACGGAAGCCCACCAGGCTCCCCCATCCCTGGAACTCTCCAGGCAAGAATACTGGAGTGGGTTGCCATTTCCTTCTCCAATGCATGAAACTGAAAAGTCAAAGTGAAGTCACTCAGTCGTGTCCGACTCTTTGCGACCCCATGGACTGCAGCCTACCAGGCTCCTCCATCCATGGGATTTTCCAGGCAAGAGTATTGGAGTGGGGTGGACCCCTTCCTCTTAATTGGGCTTAATTGGGCTTCCCTGGTAGCTCAGATGGTAAAGCATCTGCCTATAATGCGGGAGACCCAGATTCAATCCCTGGGTCGGGAAGATCCCCTGGAGAAGGAAATGGCAACCCACGCCAGTACTCTTACCTGGAAAATCCCATGGACTGAGGAGCCTGGTAGGCTACAGTCCATAGGGTCACAAAGAGTTGGACACTACTGACTGACTTCACTTCACTTCCTCTTAATGGAAGCAATCTTTTCTTTTGTTTTTTTGAACCACAATTTCCCGGATTACCTATCTTACTCAAAGCTTTTTTCAAACTCTTTTGCTGGTTTTCTCCTTTCCAGCCTCTACATTTTGAGTGGGATTTACCTCAGTCCTCAGCTACCTCTTATCCTCTCCATCTATATGCTCTCCCTATATGAGTGTAGCCTTGATAGCTACTTGTTAATTCCATAGTGTAAATACTGTTAAAGCTTTTACATTGTTTTATAAGTCTGCTTACACATCAGTTTAACCACCCTGAGTTTTTCTTCAGGACAGAGATCTTATCTCTCAAATCAAAATTATGTGAAAAAGATACGCAATGTATGTTTGTTGAATGAATGACTGCCAACAAGGCACTGACAATATCAAAGAAAATCTGGTTATGAAAGCATTAAGAATGGTTTAACAGTTAAACAACTTACCAGAAATAGGCATACATAATCAGACAATAGTGCATTATGGATCTGAATTTTAAAAGCGATAAAGTTTAATATGTATATTCATGCACACACATATGTACATGTGCATGCATGATAGTCGTGTCTGACTCTTTTGTGACCCTATGGACGGTAGCCCACCAGGCTCCTCCGTCCAGGGGTTTTCCAGGCAAGAATACTGGAGTGAGTTGCCATTTCCTACTTCAACATACACACACATACACACATACAAACATATAACAACCATTTTGAAGCAGAATTTTCTGTCATCATTTGATGCCCCTTTCTGCCATTTTGGCCAAAACTATGAGTAGATACCTTTTTTAATGTTCTCTTATGAGCGTTCCAACAGCTAACAAGCAGATGAAAGATATTAATTCATCACCAGGAAAATAAAAATTATAATTAATCCACAGATAGTTAATTTGTGTATGATATTGGACATGTAGTTTCAAGTTTTCTTGGAAACTAGTTTGTTCTTGCATAATATGAGAGAATTGGATGAGATGAGATAATTTCCTAAGTTGATTACTCAGTTTCTAGCCTCCGCATAGACTGATATTTGACCAGTGGAGCTCACATTTTAAAAATATTTTAAAGCTATATTCATCAAAACTATAAAAGTGAGAAGAATAAAACATTGTTCCTATTACTCATAAGTTTGGAAGACCACTCAAAAACTCAAACAACAAACCCAAGCCAGGAATGCCCTTCTGCTCTTCCTCCCTATCCAAGTATTAAAGTCCCACAAACACTTGTAAAGATTTCAAATGATTCAGTGAAGTAGAGGCAGAGCCTGGGGAATAGAGTGTTCTGTCAACACTCTGTTGGGAGGAACAAGCAGTCTGTGGATGACTTGTTCTGTGGGTGGTTTCCTCCCACCATGAAATATGTGAAGGGTGTTCACTCCTGCCATTTAGGAGCAAGCTGGATTTAAAGACAAGGCAGTTGTGCCCAAGTTGGAACCCAAAGTCAGTTCTCTTGGACTTGGAGTTTTCCTCTTTTGTTGGGGAAAATAATTAAAAGATTATTGTTTCAAGAATCATATACACAGCTTCCCAGAAACCTGAAATGACTTTGAGGCTGGTAAAGTTGGATCAAATCATTCACCTACAGCTAGCTCTGTCGGTGCCAATCCCCTTTCAACTTCAAAGAGCTCTTTATTTCTCAGTGATTCCCTCTTTTGTCATCATTTCTATTCTTGTCTTCTCAACATTTTCTTTGCTTCATCCTAGGGAAGGAGAATGAAAGGATGTAGGGCATCTGTGCTCTACCTTGGGTCTTCCATCCCAACAACATTGCAATCTAGGTTCCTTCATGTGCGTTATATTCTGGTTGCACAGAATTACTTGCTGTTCTCAAATGTGTCCTTGTCTCCGGTCCCTCTGGGTGCAAATCCTTCTACATTTCTGCCCCTTCTCTTTAATGGATACCATCTCACTGAGCTCAAGCAGAACTTATTGTGTAGAGCTTTTTCTCATATCGCTCTCCACTCCCAATCCAGCCTGCTTCTGAAGCTCACACCAACTTTAGCACTCTTCATACTCCTTTTAAGCAGTTTATGTACATTTCTGCCTTTCCCACTCAGATAAATGGACTTCTGGGAAACAAAGACCATGACGTACTCATTTTCGTATCCATGATACTTAGTCTAGAGCATGCATAATAGGTGATAAGCAATAACCACTTATTGAACGAATTAATATTTCTGACCCTGGGCTCTGTCTTTGCTCAAAATCATGGGAATTGTGACTTGCTCATCTTTGTTGCTAAGTCACTTCAGTCATGTCCGACTCTGTGCGACCCCATAGACGGCAGCCCACCAGGTTCCCCTATCCCTATGATTCTCCAGGCAAGAACACTGGAGTGGGTTGCCATTTCCTTCTCCAATGCATGAAAGTGAAAAGTGAGAGTGAAGTCGCTCAGTCGTGTCTGACTCTTCACGACCCCATTGACTGCAGCCTACCTGGCTCCTCCATCCATGGGATTTTTAGGGAAGAGTACTGGAGTGGGTGCCACTGCCTTCTCGGTCTCCACTGCCTTCTTCATCTCTATAGTCTCCATCATTTCAGGCAAGGTATATACACTAGTAGTCGCTCATGGAAGCACACGATATAAATGAACTGTAAGTTAAATTCAATGATGACATCCACTAATTCAATTTAATATTATACTACCCACTGTGTACAAAGAAATTTTGAGGAGCTTATAGTATAAGAAATAGTATTTATTAACTAAATATCATGAAGCAGAAAATGCATTTTAAAAGAAGTACAATACAGCTGTTCACAAAAATTAAAAGAGGAAGATGTTCATTTAGGGGCATAAGAAAAGGCTTCTTTGAAGCGAAAATATGAATTCTGGCTCTTGAAGATGGGATAATGGGTAGGCAAGCATTCCAGACAAGTGGTTTAAAATACATGTAAACAATAATAGCATAAATTTTACCAAAGGGCAATTACCTTGTGCCTTTGCAACAATTAAACAGATGTTCTTCAATGTTAACTTACTGAAATCTTGTGTTGTCTTATCTGTTGCTGTGATGATTAATTTTATGTGTTGTCTTCACTGGGCCACAAGATACCCAAATATCCAGCTAATTATTATTTTAGGTGTGTCCGTGAGGGTGTTTCCAAAAGAGACTATTAGCGTTGGACTCAGTAGACTGAGAAATGCAGATTGTTCTCCCCACTGTGGATGAGTATCAGTCAATCTGCGGAGGGCCTGAATAGAAAAGGTAAAGGAAAAATTCCTTCTCTCTGCCCGACTGATTGAGTTGGGACACGAGTCTACTCCTGCTCTGGAGCTGGGATCGACACCATTGGCACTCTTACAGCACAAGCTTCTGACTCTGGTTGGAACCTCACCACCAGTTTTCCTGGATCTCCAACTGGCAGACAACAGATCATGGAACTTCTTGGGTTCCGTTATTGTGTGAGCCAATTCCTTATAACAAATGTCTTGGTAGATAGATAGATAGATGCAGATATAGATATTTCTGTCTCTACATGTATCTATGTCTGTATCTGTCTGTCTGTCTATCTCTCTGTCTCTCTATCTTCTATTTCATTTCTCTGGAGATCTCTGACCAATGCAGATGTTTATTTCTCTGAAGAGTAGTTTTAGTTGGGCTCTATCACACTTTCCTTCCATCTACCTTTTTTATATGTGTATAATTTTATCTATTCCTGGCTGTGATTTGTCTTCAATGCTGCATGGGCTTTTCTCTAGCTGTGGTGAGTGGAGGCTACTCTCCAGTTGCTGTGCACAGACTTATTGTGGTAGCTTTTCTTGTTGTAGAGTTTGGGCTCTTGGGCATGTGGGCTTCAGCAGTTGTGGAGCATGAGCTCTGTAGTTGTGGGCTATTGACACAGGTGCAATAGTTGTGGCACATGGGCTTAGTTGCTCCGTGGTATGTGGGATCTTCCTGGACCAGGGATTAAACCCATGTCTCCTGCATTGGCCGTGGATACTTAACCACTGAGCCACCAGGGAAGCCCTGCCTTTCTTAATACCTTTGCAAAATGACAAGTCCCACAGTTTGCTATAAGATCCTCAGGTGCATACATCTCAAATTTAAAAATACATTGTTATACAATAAAAGTTGCATCATACTGCATATTTCATATTTCATTAGAAAACTATCATGATGGTAAAGATCTTAATTACATAAATGAGCTGGTAATGAAGACATCAAGATTTAACCCAGCTCCTATGTCTAAATTCCCTTTCCTTCCAGACTATTTACTGAGGCAAATTCTAGCAGTATTCTTTACTCTTCTGATATCAGAGAGATCATCGTCATTCTTGCTTTTCCACCGTGATCATAACCATAGAATCTCAGGGAATGTAGCAAAGGGAGTAGATCCTATTCATTATAAATGGACTTAAGAAATGATCATGATATTACAACTTTGTACCCATTGACTATGTTTGGAAGACAAAATCTTCCTGGATAAAATGTGTACATGCAGAAATAAGTTATGTATTCATTGTTAAAAAGATTCTGCATTAAGGCAGGAAGGCTTTGTATTATTTTCTACAATTGTATGTCAATATACAATTGTTTCTAAATTAAATATTAACTAAAAAGCAATGAATAAAAGAAAAATACAGTCCTAAACAAGTCATCAAAATAAATTTCAATAGCATTAAGGATTTAATTTGAAAACTGAAATAAAAAGAGTCCTAGAATAAATTATTGGTGAACATTCTCCTAATCTTACGGTGGTAAAAGTCTAGAGAGAAATGACACCAAAGGCAATGAAGGGAAATCATGATGGATTTGACCAGATAAAAATCTAAAGTTTACTCTATCAAACATAGTAGACATGTCAAAATGTTTACAAAATGTAAAAATACTTGCAGTATATGTGACATTAAAAGTTTTCATAACATTAACGTATGGCATGCAATTAGAAATCAAAACATATATACATGGAAATAGAAGCAGTATAATAATCAGGCAGTTCAGAAACAGAAAATCTATGAATGACTAAAAACATAAAAGTCATGCTGTTGCTGCTGCTGCTGCTAAGTCACTTCAGTCGTGTCCGACTCTGTGCGACCCCATAGATGGCAGCCCACCAGGCTCTGCCGTCCCTGGGATTCTCCAGGCAAGAACACTGGAGTGGGTTGCCATTTCCTTGTCCAATGCATGAAAGTGAAAAGTGAAAGTGAAGTCGCTCAGTCGTGTCCGACTCTTAGCAACCCCATGGACTGCAGCCTACCAGGCTCCTCCATTCATGGGATTTTCTAGGCAAGAGTACTGGAGTGGGGTGCCATTGCCTTCTCCATAAAGGTCATAAATCTTACTAATATTCAAGAAAAATGAAAACTAAAAGGAGAATGAATTACCAAATTAGATTCTCAGATAGAATTCATTATAGTGAGAATACCTGCCTCATTATGATTATTTTTGACTATTCCTTCTTCCTATTAAGGTTTGAATCCCAATAGTAAATCATTTCCTAATATAGTATATATAGCAAGAAAATGATAATTAGGTGATCTTTCAACGAAACTTTAGAGCAAAAGGTTTGTGGTAAGAAAAATGAATACTTTTTTCTTGTCCTTTTAAGTCTTCAGTTTTCATCCCTAAATCAAATAGTCTGGCTTAGCAACTAATTATATAAGGTGTTTTGTTACATTTAAATTTCAGATTAAAAATAAATAACGTTTAGCATAAGAATGGATCCTGCATTATTTAGGACATATTCACACCAAAACAAATTGCTATTTATTTAAAATTCAAGCGTTACAGGGTGTCTGGCAAGCCTATCCCTGAATCAACTTTCTCTACTCTTGCAAAAGAAGTTTTCACTTCTACAGCAGTTTCCACCCATACCAAAAAAGGTCACATGGCCAGAGCACATTAGGCTCAGTTTTCATATTCACTAAATTCACGGATTAGATAAAAGCCAAAGGCTTTTGGCTTTATCCTAATGTATTAAATTTCCTTCAGATAGTAAGGAAAAAAAGAATCAAGAGATCCAAGATGCAGACAACAGATACCAAAGGAAGGAAATAGAATTTCTGTATCTCATCTTATGAACATTGCTTGAAACAATATTCATGATACAGGAGAATAAGGTAACAATTTTGAGCCTAGAGCATTCCCATCCCCTGTGTTTTAGACCTTTGTGTGTTAATGGCAGTCACCCAGGAAGTCACAGGGATGCAGAAATCATCCAGGCCAGAAACCATGGCAATTAGATTGCTTACCTTATTGCTAATAGTCTTTCTTCCCAGGAATTACCCAGTCACACAGCTGCAGGTAAAAAAAAAAAAAAGTTTCAGAACATGCCACAGCTGCCCTTTAATTCCTACTGAGAGAAAATGAGAACAGAGAACTAATATCCCCTCCCCCACAGGCTGGAAACAAATAAATTATGAAAGTTACTATACCAGAAGAAAGGAGTCTCAGCAGAGAAGTGGCCCTTGGAGTTAACTTGCTGTAGTCATTCTCAAAAAGTGTTTGGAGAGGTTTTGGATGCTTTCCTGGCTCCTTGAGCATCACAGCTTCTAACACTAAATAGTCTTTGTGACCACAGGACTGTGCGCTAGGTTTATATTTGTGCCTATTTAAAAGTAGTCATAGAAAGCCAGGACAGTCTAGTTGCCAAGATCCATGATCAAGGTAGGGATAAAGATATATAGTGATTCTCTTTAGTCTCCCCTCTAAGGAAAGAAAGCAGCAAAAAAGTACTAGTGAGGAAAAGAAGAAGTTATTAGTAAGATGTCCTGGACTCAAAAGAGTGTGTGGGGAATAGATACAATGGTTCCTGCTGCGTTTTTATTTCTATGAATCCTCTTGCTGTCCCTTTAATACCCTCTGACCTGCTGGCAGTGACATCAAGTCTGAATATAGGACTGGAAAGCACTTCACTGAGGAAGTAAAGCAAACTTGTCTTCATTTGGTTACCATGGTTATGGTACTGAGTGTTAACAACCTGATGATTTGCATTGCAAACCATCATTGGAAATGAGGACAGGGGAACTTGATATTCTGGGTGGAGAGGTTCAATTCTCAAGAACTTCTACTGGAAATTTTCAGAGTAAACAGAACATAAATATATACACATACTCCCAAACCCATAAGGAAGAGGACCAAATTCTAAGGGCTAACAGTCTTATCCTCCATGGTATTTCAGTATCTATGAAGTACTTTAGTTGAAAGATCAGACAATTTCATTATTGAAAGGTAAATAAGCACATTACTAGCCTCATTTTAAAAACTTAAATTTCACAGTCACATTCAGCATGCATTCTTATGAAGGACATAATGCTAAAAGCATTCCCTAAAAATGATTCTATCCTTGAGTCATGCCTGCCAGCAAATTTTCTTCATTTTGAAAAGCTGCATTAGCAGAGTTTTAAGTGATGGAAAAGACCATGTGCATTTATAATTACATTTAATTTCAAACAAACAGGAGCCCCAATATGTTAAAGGAAAGTGCTGAGGTTACCTTCAAGGGGAGTAAGGTGACAGGGCCTCATCGAGTCTTCCCTCTCTCTCTATGACAGCTAGTGAGGCTCCTCTGCAGAGCTCCTAGTGTCAATGAGTAGAATCTGAACAGCCCTATAAACTGGTCTGAAACCTACCCTAGGAGAAACCCTTGTCTCTTCAGGTTCTCTCACCTCTCCACCACCAGCATTTGAGATCTTTACTCTCATAAGCCCAGGAGTCTCTAGAGACCTGAGATACCACCACAGCCTCCTTTTCCTCCTGTGGGCATCCACAACCCATTTAACCCTAAGAAGACCAGAAACTTAGTCTTTGACAAAGGCTAACTCGCAAGGCATACTGTAACTGAACTATCATATCCAGAACTACACTTGGAAAATGAAGTCCATATTTTAAGTTCTCATTTTAATATAAATGATTTTTAAATAAAAGTAGACATGTAATTGCATCCCAAGAAACCATCAATTACTCATATTTTAGTTAGCCATTAGCTATATATATATTGTTTATGTAGATAACTTATTGGGAGGTTGCCGTACACAATGCGTTGAAATCTGCATTATAAATTAGGAGGCTAGGACTGGATCTTAACCAAGCTGCTACTAAAATGGTCCTGGGAAAATCAATTCCTTTTCAGAGGCACAGTTAATTCAGAAAAATTATGTGTGCATCACTGAATTTTTTAAAGCGTCTTCTGCATGAATTTTGGAACCCAAGAAAATGAAGTATGTCACTGTTTCCAATATTTCCCCATCTATTTGTCATGAAGTGATGGGACTGGATGCCATGATCTTAATTTTTTGAATGTTGAGTTTTAAGCCAGCTTTTTCACTCTCCTCTTTCACTTTCATCAAGAGGCTCTTTAGTTCCTCTTCTCTTTCTGTCATAAGGGTGGTGTCATCTGCATATCGGAGGTTATTGATATTTAAATAAGATATCATCATTTCAGTTCAGTTCAGTTCAGTTGCTCAGTCGTGTCCGACTCTTTGTGACCCCATGATCGTAGCACGCCAGGGCTCCCTGTCCATCACCAACTCCCGGAGTTCACTCAAACTCATGTCCATCGAGTTGGTGATGCCATCCAGCCATCTCATCCTCTGTTGTCCCCTTCTCCTCCTACCCCTAATCCCTCCCAGCATCAGGGTCTTTTCCAATGAGTCAACTCTTCACATGAAGTGGCCAAAGTATTGGAGTTTCAGCTTTAGCATCAGTCCTTCCAATGAACACCCAGGACTGATCTCCTTTAGGATGGACTGGTTGGATCTCCTTGCAGTCCAAGGGACTCTCAAGTCTTCTCCAACACCACAGTTCAAAAGCATCAATTCTTCGGTGCTCAGCTTTCTTCACAGTCCAACTCTCACACCCATACATGACCACTGGAAAAACCATAGCCTTGACTAGATGGACCTTTGTTGGCAAAGTAATGTCTCTGCTTTTGAATATGCTATCTAGGTTGGTCGTAACTTTCCTTCCAAGGAGTAAGCATCTTTTAATTTCATGGCTGCAATCACCATCTGCAGTGATTTTGGAGCCCAAAAAAATAAAGTCTGACTCTGTTTCCACTGTTTCCTCATCTATTTCCCATGAAGTAATGGGACCAGATGCCATGATCTTAGTTTTCTGATTGTTGAGCTTTAAGCCAACTTTTTCACTCTCCTCTTTCACTTTCATCAAGAGGCTTTTGAGTTCCTCTTCACTTTCTGCCATAAGGGTGGTGTCATCTGCATATCTGAGGTGACTGATATTTCTCCGGGCAATCTTGATTCCAGCTTGTGCTTCTTCCAGGCCAGCATTTCTCATGATGTACTCTGCATATAAGTTAAATAAGCAGGGTGACAATATACAGCCTTGACGTACTCCTTTTCCTATTTGGAACCAGTCTATTGTTTCATGTCCAGTTCTAACTGTTGCTTCCTGACCTGCATACAGGTTTCTCAAGAGGCAGGTCAGGTGGTCTGGTATTCCCATCTCTTTCAGAATTTTCCACAGTTTATTGTGATCCACACAGTCAAAGGCTTTGGCATAGTCAATAAAGCAGAAATAGATGTTTTTCTGGAACTCTCTTGCTTTTTCAATGATCCAGCGAATGTTGGCAATTTGATCTCTGGTTCCTCTGCCTTTTCTAAAACCAGCCTGAACATCTGGAAGTTCACGGTTCACATATTGCTGAAGCCCAGCTTGGAGAATTTTGAGCATTACTTTACTAGCGTGTGAGATGAGTGCAATTGTGCGGTAGTTTGAGCACTCTTTGGCATTGCTTTTCTTTGGGATTGGAATGAAAGCTGACCTTTTCCAGTCCTGTGGCCACTGCTGAGTTTTCCAAATTTGCTGGCATATTGAGTGTAGCACTTTCACAGCATCAGCTTTCAGGATTTGGAATAGCTCAACTGGAATTCCATCACCTCCACTAGCTTTGTTCGTAGTGATACTTTCTAAGGCCCACTTGACTTCACATTCCAGGATGTCTGGCTCTAGGTGAGTGATCACACCATCATGATTATCTTGGTCGTGAAGCTCTTTTTTGTACAGTTCTCCTGTGTATTCTTGCCAACTCTTCTTAATATCCTTTGCTTCTTTTAGGTCCATACCATTTCTGTCCTTATCAAGCCCATCTTTGCATAAAATGTTCCTTTGGTATCTCTAATTTCCTGAAGAGATCTCTAGTCTTTCCATTTTGTTGTTTTCCTCTATTTCTTTGCAATTTGTAAGTGGTCAAACAGGAGATAGCAAGAGTGAACGTTGACATTCTAGGAATCAGCAAACTAAAATGGACTGGAATGGGTCAGTTTAACTCAGATGACCATTGTATCTACTACTGTGGGCAGGAATCCCTTAGAAGAAATGGAGTAGCCATCATGGTCAACAAAAGAGTCTGAAATGTAGTACTTGGATGCAATCTCAAAAACGACAGAATGATCTCTGTTCGTTTCCAAGGCAAACCATTCAATATCATGGTAATTCAAGCCTATGCCCCAACCAGGAATGCTGAAAAAGCTGAAGTTGAATGGTTCTATGAAGACCTACAAGACCTTTTAGAACTAACATCCCCAAAAGATGTCCTTTTCATTATAGGGGACTGGAATGCAAAAGTAGGAAGTCAAGAAACAACTGGAGTAACAGGCAAATATGGCCTTGGAGTACAGAATGAAGCAGGGCAAAGGCTAATAGAGTTTTGCCAAGAGAATGTACTGGTCATAGCAAACACCCTCTTCCAACAACACAAGAGAAGATATCATAGACTATATTAAAATATGTGAAACAGTGGGAAATTGATAGCCAGTGCACTGCTACTCTAAGAACAGCTTTCCAAATGAACACTTTCCTTCCAGTTCTGTTTCCCAGCATGCAGAATAATATCTTCCTTAGTAATAAAGAAATAGTTAAAGCTGAATTAGCTCACTGTCTAAGGAAGTAGGCAATAAAGTAAATCAAAATGACAATTGAGTTACTAAGTTTAGAGGGGTAAAAGTATAGGGCTCTATGGGATTTCATAGTTAGAACCCTCAGCTCATCATTGATGGTTTGGAAAAAACCATCCTGGAAAATATAGGGTCTAAGCTTGATTCTAGGGGAGAATACAAGTCAGTAAAAGAGGTGAAGCAGAAAGGAAATAAGCTAAAGGGGATGTTCCAATTAGTAGGGAGATGAGGGTAGGGTAAAAAATGAGATTGACAAAGTTAATGTCATGAATTTTGTGTATTTTCAATAAATATATCATTCTCATAATTTTGATCTCTTTGGAAATCCTGTAACACAATGGCAGGGATAGGGGAAGTGAGACCCAGAAAACCACGTCATTTGACAATATCACAAAATGATTTTTTGGTATATTAGACACTAGAATGAATGTGTCAGGAATTTCTTACTTAAATTCTTCTACCATTGATATGTCATCCTGGGAAAATAGGCTAAAAGAAGAGATACAGGTTTAATGTCTTTCCAACTAAATGAGTTTATTTATAGTCCCATTTGTCTGGAGTAGTCCTCTTAAGGGTGTCAGAAAATAAATGCAAGCCCCTATACTCTGCATTGGGAGGGGAGATAGAGGGTGATCCAGGGAAAGGGAACAGCATATGCAACGGTCTGGGGGCAAGAGAGAAAATAGTATCATTGAAGAATTGCAAAAGTCTAAGTGTTCTTGCCTGGAGAATTCCAGGGATGGCGGAGCCTGGTGGGCTGCCATCTGTGGGGTTGCACAGAGTTGGACATGACTGAAGCGACTTAGCAGCAGCAGCAGCAAGTATGGCTACTGCAGTCCATGGGGTCATAAAGAATTGGACATAACTTAGTGACTGAACAACAACAACAACTGAATAACATATAGAGTCAATGTCAAGTGATATGGATGAGGAAAGGAGTAACCAAATCATCAAGGATTTTGCACTCTTGAAGATCATGGCATCTGGTCCCATCAGTTCATGGGAAATAGATGGGGAAACAGTGGAAACAGTGTCAGACTTTATTTTTTGGGGCTCCAAAATCACTGCAGATGGTGATTGCAGCCATGAAATTAAAAGACGCTTACTCCTTGGAAGAAAAGTTATGACCAACCTAGATAGCATACTGAAAAGCAGAGACATTACTTTGCCTACAAAGGTCTGTCTAGTCAAGGCTATGGTTTTTCCTGTGGTCACGTATGGATGTGAGAGTTGGACTGTGAAGAAAGCTGAGTGCCGAAGAATTGATGCTTTTGAACTGTGGTGTTGGAGAAGTCTCTTGAGAGTCCCTTGAACTGCAAGGAGATCCAACCAGTCCATCCTAAAGGAGATCAGTCCTGGGTGTTCATTGGAAGGACTGATGCTAAAGCTGAAACTCCAGTACTTTGGCCACCTAATGTGAAGAGTTGACTCATTGGAAAAGACTCTGATGCTGGGAGGGATTGGGGTCAGGAGGAAAAGGGGATGACAGAGGATGAGATGGCTGGATGGCATCAATGACTCGATGGATGTGAGTCTGAGTGAACTCCGGGAGTTGGTGATGGACAGGGAGGCTTGGCGTGCTGCGATTCATGGGGTCACAAAGAATCGGACACGACTGAGTGACTGAACTGAAGAGGTTTGCACTTAATTCTGAGAGTAGTGGAGAAGTGACACGATCAGATTTATATTATAAAAAGTTCCTCCTGTTTTAATATGGAGAATGGAATGAGTGGAAGGAACATGACTGAAGACATGAGGCTGGGGACCAGGTGAGAATATTAATGACCACAGCTGTGGCCCAGAGTTAGAGATAAAGACATGAGTTACTTTAGAACCACGTGGGAGAAAAAAAAAATCAGCAGGTCTTATTAACTGATCTACAAAGTGAGGAAAGACAGTGGTCAAAGATTTTTCTCAGATTTCCAACTTGGTCAACTGGTCAGTATCATTTCATGTAGTGACCAGGGATTACAGAAGGAGGTATACGTTTATAAGTGGATCTAGTGTGTTTTGTTTTGCAAATGTAGTTTGGGGTTCCTGTGGAAACACCAAAGAAAAGTATCAGTATGCAGTTTGAACTACATGAGTCTAGTGTTCAGTAATGAAGTCTGGGTTCACATGCGTCTTCAGTCACAAAATAGCTTCTAATTGAAGCCAAAGTGACAGGTGAGTTCACTACAGGAAGGAGTGCAGAGTGAGAGGAGGTCCAAACCGAGAAGCAGAGCAAGTTGAAGGGAAGAATCAAGAGTGTCAACACCAGAAGTGTAAGCTCTGGAGAACTGAAACCTTCGATCTACATGAGAAGCCCAATTATAATCATCAGGTGGCTTGATAAGTCTAGATTAGAGTCAGTTGTATTGCTGAAACGTCTAATGGGTTTGAACTATTGAATATTAAAGGGAGACATGACAGAGATTTGAGACTTTTGATTCAAGGGTTCTCAAACCTGAATGTGCATGGAAGTCTCTAGTGCCAGAGATTTTAGTCAGTAGGTCTGGGATGGGATGAGAAAATCTGCCTTTTTAAGTTCTCCAAAGCAACTGTGATGTAGTGAGTCCCAAAGGGCAGCATTTCAGAATCATTGTTTCTGGTTAGTGCATCTTTTTTCCTAATTGGTGCTTCTTGACATTGCTCTTCTACTCACAAATACTCACCCTCTATTACTAAACATTAAAAGATATATTGATTGTTGAACTGTATGCAGAGCTTGTGTTTTCTAGTATGTTTCCAGCTCTTTGGGAATGTTCCCACTTTTACTTTTTCCACTTATATCCTGTGAAAATGTCTCTTACAGAGAACATGTTAGTGATAAGTGATAATGTCTCTGATCATTAAAAACCTCAGAGACACAGCCTGATAGGGAGATAGAGCTTCAGCCTCCCTAGAATTTCATCAGACCCACATTCTTTACTAAGACTAATTGAGTGTTTCTGATCCTGTAAAAAGGATTATGTCAGCACAAGTTCAAAGATATACCCACTCTCATTTCAGCTGAGTCCTTCCCATATAGGAATTCTGTACATAACCATGTTGACAAAAATAAGATGATGATAATGATAGCTCTCCTTTATTATTGACTTGTGCCAAATCCCACACTAAAGGTTGTACATTTTCTTACTTGGTGTAAGTTATTATTATTTCTACTTCATAGATGAGTAAACTGAGGTTCACAGATATTAAACAACTTGTCCCCAGTCACATAAGTCGTAATGGATAGACCCAGGAGTCAGGCAAAGTTAGACCTATCTGACTTCCAAATCCATATGATTAACAATTATATATAACATTCTAAGAACTCAAATAAAAGTTGCTCTTATATACTTTCCAAATGGTTAGTTCAGAAAAAGAGAGCATATTATTTTTCAGAGTTGTCAGAATCTTTCTTGGTTTTCCAATTATTTTAAATAAAGGGGAAGTAGATTTAGCCCAGTTATTCTGTGTCCAGCAAGCTAAGTCAGAGAACTGGTTATCATGTGTGTTGCGAGAGTTTCTCAGCAGGTCCAAGAGCCCTAGCTAAACACAAATGAGAGCTAAAGGTAGGCTTTCCTTCCTTTTACATTGATGCAAAGACACTCAGGCTCAATATTTTTGGAATATTCCCAATGAGCCAGAAACGTACTAGAAAATACAAGCTCCATGTACCCTTCAATTAAATGATGATTAGGATGATTTATAGGTTAATAAGCTACAAAAATAAATGAGAGGTAATTCTTTCCTATAATCTTTAGTAGATAATATGATAAATTGAGATGCTAAATGCATATCATGAGATTAACTGACCCCAAATAGCTCCATGTTCCAAATAACTCTTAATTTCCAGTAGATGGACATTAAGATGGCATTTTACGTATTGAGATCTCTAATTATGCTTATACTGTAATTTAACCCTTTGAGTTAGATTTGTTGCATCAAGCATGTGCACAAATATTGGTATTCATTCTTATCACAACAAACCCTACTCAATTCAGTCTTTCTACAGTAAAGATCCAAATCAAATGCTGCCTCTGCCTGGAATGGGACTCCCCTATATTATTTTTGTTTTGCTTGTGCTTGTCACGGAACACCTACCATCATGTGCCTGCTATTAGACCTCTGATTCTCAAATGGAACTGATTTTGCCCCTGAGGGGACCTTTGACAATGTCTGAAGACATCTGTGGTTGTCACAGTGGGATGAAGGATACTGTTTCATGGGCAGAGGCCAAGGATAGTGTTGTGCATGTTGTAATACACAGAGCACTCCCTCCATTACAAAGAACTGTTCAGTCCCAAATTTCAAGAGCATTAGACTGAAAAAACTCTGTAGGACAAAGGAAAGACATAAAGACATAAATTGCTTAGGACACAGGTGCTTAGGAGTCACAGGTGCTTAGCTCAGCTCTGGCTCCTGTATTTACTACCTATGAGACATTGGGCAGGTCTTAATTTCTGAATCTGAATATTCTCATCAGTAAAAAGTAGATACTTATTTTACAGATGCTCCCCTTACAGAAATGTTGTAGGGTTCACAGCAATAATGCCTTAAAAATGGCCTATAAACTGAATACATTGTCATTAGATGCATTGAGCCTGTATTTATAATGATGATTCTAATAGTAATAACTGTGCAGGCAATTTGGATACATAGGTCTAGAGCTCAATCATGAAATCGAGGCTGAATTTCAAATTGAACTAGAATCTTACTCATTTTAATTTCATCTCAATGAGTATTTATTGCACAGGATTTCTGGGCTGGCATTCTTCTAGGTACTATAGATACAAAAATGAGATATTCTCCTTGAATTAAGGGACTCTTTTTTAGGATGGAAATAGAGTCATAAACAAAAATTATAATACCATGTAAAATAACCAAGATAACAGAGGCTAGGTGAATAAAGTTTTTTAGAAGCAGAGCAATTCAAGATATATTTTAAAAGTTTATGGGCTGCATTATTACTGGCAACAAAAAACTTTCTTTACTACCTCTCTTTACTGATCCCCATGGGGGAAAATATACATTCTTATGTCTTAGATTACACACTCTACAGAGTAGCTAAAAGTCAATAAGGAACTGAAATTGCTTTTTAACAATGATTATGTTAAATCTGACCATATAGAAAAGTAACAAAAAGGAGGCAGTTCTCTAATCTTTAATCCTGAAATGGGACCACTAGCCATGACTCAAAACTGTAGCATATATTGTGAACTGCTCATTGCTGTAATTGAGGTACAAAATGTTCTCAGAATGCAAATGAATGATATTCAGGGTACGTTATCTAGAACAGTCCAGGCAGCTGGAAAGTATTCCCAGTTACTTTGTTCATAGGAAATAACTACTCAGTAAATGTCTGATAAACTGAACAAGATTCCTTGACAGTAGTAGAGGAAGTGGGCACTGACTTTTCCCCTTTATCTACCACACTTTTGATTGGAAGTGTGTTCATGTGAAGTTGCTTCAGTCGTGTCCACCTCTAGGCGATCTTATGTACTGGGGCCTGCCAGGCTTCTCTGTGTGTGGAATTCTCCAGGCAAGAATACTGGAGTGGGCTGCCTTCCCCTCCTCCAGGGGATCTTCCCGACCCAGGGATCAAACCTGCATCTCTTATGTCTCTTGCATTGGCAGATGGGCTCTTTACTATTAGCACCACATGGGAAGCTCCTTGATTAGGAAACAAAATACCTAATATCATCTTCTCTATACACTGTCGTGGGTACTTAACAATTTTGGCATTACTGAATAGGTACTATATTACCAACGTGTACTTCCTAGACTGTCCATTGTCATTTCCCTTTCATGGATCTGCTAACCGAGAAACTACTCAGTATTGCCTATGCTAATGGCTCCAAGCCGTTTTAATCCAAATGGATCCTCAGTGATTCAAGAAGAATCAACGCAATTACAGCTACCATTTACATCAGAAAACCACATAGAGTTAGTAAGTAAAAAGCTCTACTATTCCACACCATGAACAGAGTGAATATAGCACACTTGGGCAGCATCTAAGATCTTTCAAGAATGAAGTCCAGAGAATCTCTCCCATTTTTGTGAGCTTTACTTTCAGGAAACCCAATAGGTCCTCACAATGAAGATGTAAGAAAGAGACTCTCATGGCTCTAGGAGACATAGGGCAAGAGTAATCATTGTGAAATATTAATATGACCAGATCCTTCTCCATAACAAAGGTCTGTTTTCCAAGAGAAAATGTTTTGCAAGAACCTTACCCCAGTTGTGGAAGAACATTCCTCCTATTACAGACCACTTTAGATTTCTTGTCTCATTTAAGAAAAAGCATGGTCCATTGGGGTCAGTACTTCAAGGAAATACATCGGGAATGCTTCTTCCAGGTATGACAATAGGGCAGGAGGGAAGAAGCTATATAACTGGAGAAACATTTGTGAAAGTCTCAACCCCAACCACTGAGTCTCAGCCTCAGTGTTTTAGAGGCCCACTAAAACACTGAGATCTAATCAAAAGATTGCAGAATGCATTCCCTTTCCCACATTCTACTCACACACCAGCAGAGTTCTGATATAATAGTACTGGATTACAGCTGAAAGATCTATAATCTCTTTTTCCTTCTCTTCTCTTTCTCTCTCTTTCTGAGGAGTACTTGGGGAAAACCAAAGTTAAGATGGGAGATAAAAACCAGGACACTAGAGGAATTTGAAAGCCTCTGGCATCCATAGCCATGGCTGACATTTAATATAGACCAATCTCTGGTCAGATTAGCATAAATTCTTATAATAAAGGCCATTTGCTACAGTTCTTATTACCTGATTCAACATGTGAGACTTTCAACAACAAAAATTTAAAAGCAAGAAAAAACACTGTATAAAGAGGTAAAACAATGATCAGATCCAAACTCAACTATGACACAGATGTTAGCATTATCAGATGAGAAATGTAACTTAACTAAGATTAGTATGTTAAAGGTTTAATGGAAAAAGTATACACCATGCAAGAAAAGATGGTTAATATAAGCAGAGAAAGGGAAACTAAGAAAAATATAAAGGAAAGTCTAGAAATAAAAAATGTTATAACAAAAATGAAGAATACATTTAATTTAGATTAGTTAAAAATGAGTAGTAGAAACTCTACGGAAACCACGCAGTACGTTTTCAAATAAGTATTCAGGGCATGCTAAGAGAGAAAAGAGAATAGAGTCATAGAAGTTGACAGTAAAACCAAAACAAAACAAAAAAAAAAACAGAGGAGGAAAAAGAAACAAATCACAAATACAATAGAAAATGATTGCAAACACAGTAGGCATAACATGGAGACATTATTCCAACTATATCAATAATCACTTTAAATGTGATTGCTTGAAATACAGTAATTAAAAGACAGAGATTGTCAGAGTGGGTTAAAAAAAAGGTTAAAAAAACTCCAAATTTGATGTTTATTAAAAATCCTTTTTAAATACAAACACTCAAATAGATTAAAAGTAAAAGGGATGGAGAAAGATACACCATAATAATCAAAAGAAAACTGGATTAGTTACATTCATTACAAACAAAGCTGACTTTAGAAAAGGAAGATTAGCAGGGATTAAATTTGGCATTATGTGACGATAAAGGTACAAATTCTCCAGTTGGTTGTTGTTGGTCGTGTGCGTTCTCAGTTGTGTCCGACTCTTTGTGACCCCCACAGACTGTAGCCCACTGGACTCCTCTGTCCATGGGATTTTCCAGGCAATAATACTGGAGTGGGTTGCCATTTCTTCCTCCAAGGGATCTTCCCGACCCAGGGATTGAACCTGCATCTCTTGCATTGCAGGTGGATGCTTTACCATTGAGCCACTGGGGAAGCCAAATTCTCCAGAAGACACAACAATTCTAAATGTGTATGTGTAACAGAAGACAAATCTGACTCCATATTGGATCTATTCCTTTAGTTCTATCCTTTGTGCTCTGTTGCCTGTGCTTAGTCATACTGGCTCTGCACCTTTCTTTCATCAAACAGTAAACTAGTGTTGCCTATAGCAACACTTTCTCAAAGCTCTGTCTTCCAGGCTTGACATTTAAAGGCATGTATGTGCTTAGTTGCTCAGTCGTGTCTGACTTTTTGCGACCCTATGGACTGTAGCCTGCTAGGTTCCTCTGTCCATGGGGATTCCGCAGGCAAGAACAGTGGAGTGGGTTGCCATGCCCTCCTTCAGGGGATCTTCCCAATCCAGGGATCGAACCCAGGTCTACCACATTGTATAACTCTTTTCACATATATATATAAAGATGATAAGTTGCAGAACGGAAAATAACATTCATTTTTTTGAAGCTTTACAGGGATGTTATGATCAGATGTATGTCGACAACTGCAAGAACAGTTATCACATCTCCTCCAGAGTCTGGCCAGCACCAAGAGGTCTGAGATAACCAGCCACACCTTTAGTATAAAAGAAGCTGGACTTCTAACCCAGGTGGGATGGTTCAATAGTCTACCACCTTCTCTGCCTGCTGCTTTCTCGAATAAAATCATTATTCTTTTGCCCCAACAACTTATCTCTTATTTATTGGCCTGTTAAGCAGTGAGGAGTATGTTCGTGGACTGGGCAATGTATACACTTAACACAAGAGTATAGACACACTTGAAATGAACACTAATATAACTGAAAGGAGAAACAGGCATTCCCACTATTGTAACTGGAGACTTAACCACCCCTCTTTCAGTACCTGATACACAAAACAGGTAGAGAATCAGTGAAGATACTTATACTATTAACCAACTATTAGCCAACTTAATGCATAAAGAATTTCATTCAACTATAGGAGAATAAACATTCTTCTCAAGCTCACAAAGAACATTCAACAAAGTTGATTGCATTCTGGGCCATAAAATGTACATTAATAAATTTATAAAACTAGAAATCACAAAGCTATGTTTTCATGTTGCAGTAGAATCAAACTAGACATCAGTAACAGAAAATATAACTATCAAATCTCAAAATATTTGCAGACTAAATAACACGAGTTAAATGAGAAATCTTAAGTTTAAAAATATTTTGAACTAAATGAAAATAAAACCTATCACAATTATAAAAATTTGTAAGATGTATCAAAACCAGTGCTTAAAAGGAAATTTATAGTATTAAATGCATATTTTAGAAAATAATGAAGATCTAAAGCCTATAACCTATGCAATATAAGCTTAAAGGAAGCAGAAGGAAATACAATAATAAAAATAAAAGCAATAAATCAATAAAACTTAAAAATAAGAAAACAATAGAGAAAAATCCATGAAACCAAAAAACTGGTTATTTGAAAAGATCAATAAAAGGGATGACTCTTTAGCTTGGCTAAGTGAAAATAAAAGGGAAAAGAAACAAACAATGTGGGAGCCAGGTTTCTCACAGTTGGAGGGGAAATTTACAAATAAACAAGGGGAAGAGGCTAGAAGAATCCAGGTGGTAATGGATTAGAGTTGAGGACATCAGTATTAACTCACAATTAGCTTAACATACATACAGATGGTTACATATGGAAATATTTATAGCTATGTTTATACGGATGAGTTAGCATACACATATATATTTCCTCTGTCAGATGAGAGGGTCTAGAAACAAAACACCCAATAGTAATAAACTTGCATATGCACATTACCCAGAACTTGGTTTCTAATATTCTTCTGTGAAAGGAACCAATGCAGCTTGAGAGATGGCTGGACTATAAATGATAAACTTTTAACATCTTAAAGTAAGGGAGTGCTAAACACACACACAATGCTGTAATATGTCAAAGAGATAACAAAAGCCAGCTGGAAAAGCTCGTATTCATCAATAAGAGCACACAATAAATAAAACAGTATTGAATAATAATCCCAAATTTAAAATAAATGTCCATGAATCCATACTGATACAGAAGAGTGATTACTTAAATAAATAATTCTGGGAGAATAGACAAATCTCCCATGCAGAACTCCAAATAATTTATTTGGCTACTGCACCATCTAACTTTTACTCCTTGGATATGGGATTAACATAGTGACTTTCTTCCAAATAATAAAGTATAGTAAGGTGAGAGGGAGTAACTTTACAGAAAAGAAACCTGAAAAACAATACGTGAACCAGGTGATCAAGTCATGTCATCAAAAGGACATAAGCAGTCATGTCATGTCGATATTCAGAGAAGGCAATGGCACCCCACTCCAGGACTCTTGCCTGGCAAATCCCATGGATGGAGGAGCCTGGTAGGCTGTAGTCCATGGGGTCGCTAAGAGTCGGACACGATTGAGCGACTTCACTTTCACTCATTGGAGAAGGAAATGGCGACCCACTCCAGTGTTCCTGCCTGGAGAACCCCAGGGACGGCGAAGCCTGGTGGGCTGCTGTCTATGGGGTCGCACAGAGTCGGACACGACTGAAGTGACATAGCAGTAGCATGTTAATATTAACTGTTTGTGCCCTTGATGCAATGTGATGAGAATGCTACTTTAACTCTGTGACCTTCCTCCCTCACACCCATAACTCCAGCCTGATTATAAGAAAAACACGAGACAAATTTCAACAGAGTTGACATTCTACAAAATATTTGATAAATATTCTTCAAAAATGTCAACGTCATCAAAAACAAGAAAGTCAGAAATCCTAACAGTGAAGAGGAGACACAGAAGATATGAAAACTAAATGTAATGTGGTATCTTGGATGGGATAATGGCACAGAGAATATTAGGTAAAATAAGGAAACAAAGGTAGGGACTGTAATTAATAATGATGAATCTATATTGATTTATTAATTGTAATAAATTACCTTATTAATGTAAGATGTTAATAATAGAGCAAAGAGGATATGGTGAATTCTTTAGTAATAGTAATCTTTGCATTTTTCTGTATATCTTAAATTATTTAAAAATTTATAAAAATTATTTATTTGCAGTTGGACAAGATGGTACTCAGTATATTTATTTTAACCCTCATGTTCAGTGATTTTGAAATAAGTGACAAATAGCAGAAGGATGCATATATATCTATTAAAATTATACATATGTTGAGAGAGACAAACTAGAAATATGTACATATTGCATGGTTGTGTGGATATATCTATGTAGATCTAACAGCGACTGATCTGATCTGATCTGATCTGATCTGATAAGACAATGCTAAGAGTAGTTATCTCTGCTAGCGGGAAGCTGCTGTATAACACAGGATGCCCAGCTTGGTACTCTGTGACAACACAGAGAGGTGGCATGGCAGGGAAAGGGAGGCTCAAGAGGGAGGGGATGCTGCTGCTGCTAAGTCGCTTCAGTCGTGTCCGACTCTGTGCAACTTCATAGACAGCAGCCCACCAGGCTCCCCCATCCCTGGGATTCTCCAGGCAAGAACACTGGAGTGGGTTGCCATTTCCTCCTCCAATGCAGGAAAGTGAAAGTGAAAGTGAAAGTGAAATCGCTCAGTCGTGTCCGACTCTTAGCGACCCCATGGACTGCAGCCCTCCAGGCTCCTCCATCCATGGGATTTTCCAGGCAAGAGTACTGGAGTGGGGTGCCATTGCCTTCTCCGAGGGAGGGGATACATATATATATAATTATGACTGATTCGTGTTGAGGTACAGCAGAGACCTCTATAGCATTTTAAAGCAATTATTCTCCAATTAAAAAAAAAAGTAGTTCTCTCTGGATGATATGATTATGGACAATTTTTACTTTCTTCATTTTATTGATAGTATTTTAAAAAAAACCGACCAAGGACCAATTGCTTTTGTAAAATAAAAACAAGCCAATAAAAGCCTTTATTCTAAAAATCAGTGAATATCCATGATGAGTGATGCCTATCTGGTCTATGTGCCCTTCCTTCGATCTAACCAATTCTTGATGCTTATTTCTATCATTCTGTTTACAAAATATTATGTATTTATTTGTCTGTCTTCCTTCCTAGATTATACAATTCTTAAGGACAAACAAAATTTGTCACTTCTGTATTGCTACTGTCCAGTACAAAGCCTGGAATGTTGTTCATTTAGGGGCATAGGCAGAGGACAATGCAATGGGAAATCTTGGGCAAGTAACTGAAGTAACTGATTCAGTTTTCTCATATGTACAATGAGGAATCTGGGCTACTTCCATCTCTGGGGTTCCTTCCAGATCTAAGATTCAACATTCTCTACCCATCTCAATGAATTAGGCATAATTTCACAAAATAAGAACTCCAGGGAAATTATGTTACTTGCCCAACTTCTTCTTTTGCATCTTCTGGAAGATGATAGAAGATTGAGATTCAGGAAATGTCTGCTCAGTGGGAATTGGTTCAGAAAGCCTTTTCACTGTAGGTTTTAAATAATTTATTATTTGTAGTTAAATTTGTCCTTGAAAATTTACAAAGGTTTGAACAAATTAGAGTGGTTAAACTATGGAAGGATTTAATATGAGGATAATTATTTCATTAAGGCCCTACTGAAATTATTCTTGAAAAACTTTCTGCAATATGCAGAAAATACTCTATGTGATAAAGCAAGGATATTGCTATATGTGTGTCATTCTGATTACATTGTTGTTTCCTTGGACCTGAGATTAAGGAAGAATGATGAAAAAGGACAAGTCACTTGCACATTTTGAAGTCAAACCCTGCTACCCTTCCAACATCAGTAGTTCTGCCATCTCTTAAATCAGCATCATTCTCCAGTTTTCCTACTCCTATTTCCCACTGACACAGATCCCTTGAAACATCAAGTTCATCTACAAGAGCCTATTATCATTTGTTTGAGTTTTCTATCGAGCTGCAACAAAGTACTACAAGTTTAGTAGCTTAAGACAGCGCAAATTATAATGTCTTAAAATTCTACAGGTCAGAAATCCAAAATGGGCCTCGCTGGGCTAAATTAAAGGGTTAGCAAGTTTGTGTTCCTTTCTGAGGGCTCATGAGAAGAATCCATTTCCTGCCTTTTCCAGTTTGTAGAGGTTACCCACATTCTTCCAGTCCTGGCTCCTTTCTCCAGCTTCAGCACAGCATCTTCCAATCTCTCCCTGATACTGACATTCTATTCATGTCATCACCTCTCCTATCCTGACTCTGACACTCTGCCCTCTCTCGGATAAGGGAGTTTACAGTCCGGTTGGGCCCACCCAGATAATCTCCCCACCTCTAGATCCTTAATTTATTCATATCTACAAAGTCTCTTTTGATCCGTAAGGTAATACATTGACAACTTTGGGATGAGGACTGTGTTTCTGTCTACCATGTATATGCTTTTCTCTCATTATCCAACAGAGTGGACACCTCTATCCAACAATCGGAAAGGAGGGCAAACAGAAGGCACACATACATGTGTATGTGTGTGTGTGAGTGTGTGTGTGTGTGGGGGGGTATATATATGTAAAGTAATTGTATTTATATGCTGATATATAAATATATATATACATGTAAATATGTTCTATTGTCTTATTAAAATAATTTCATTAGTATTTAGTATGTCTCATTAATTAGCAACTTAAAGTTGAGGTACTAAAATATCATTCTGATTATAGCATTCTGAATATTCTTCTGAATGACATCCTTACACAAAAATATCACCATCTGGAAATCAGAAATGGAGCATCGTACTTATAAGCAGTTTTTACCTCCTGGAGTTTCTCTCTCTTTCTCTCTCTCACTCTTTCTCCCCAACAACCCACCCCTCTACCCCCCGCCCCCAAACACACACACACACACACCTCTCTCCTTTCCTGGAATTAGCTACTGCTCATGACCACATTTTTTTTTGTCATTCTCAGCTGCAACTCCAGATTCTCATTTTGATTTGCTTCCATCCATGGCTTGGTAAAGAATCCGCCTGCAATTCAGGAGACCCCGGTTTGATTCCTGGGTCAGGACGATCCACTGGAGAAGGGATAGGCTACCCACTCCAGTATTCTTGGGCTTACCTGGTGGCTCAGCTGGTAAAGAATCTGCCTGCAATGTGGGAGTCCTGGGTTCGATCCCTGGGTTGGGAAGATTCCCTAGGGAAGGGAAAGGCTACCCACTCCAGTATTCTGGCCTGGAGAATTCCATGGACTATACATACATACAAGGAGTCAGACACGACTGAGCAACTTTCACCTTTCACTTTTTTCATGGAGAATTAATTCTCCTTTTTCTGTCTGTTCCTCGGTGAACTTTTCAATCTCCTCATCACCAATGACATTTAACGTCATTTTGTTTCTAACAGCTGCAGTCCCCTCAATTTCACCTTCATTCAACTCAAGCCTGTTAGCTTAGTTTCAGTGAAAAGATTATTACAGATAGGAAGAGAGAGAAAGCAAGCTGATTTCCTGTGTCTCTTCTCTCAGAGATCAGGGAGAGCATTCAGGTTGCTATGGCACAAAGGAAAGATTCTGACAAACAGTCTTACCTCCTTCAGCTGGAGTAGAGCTGAGGGAACAAGAAAAGTTTATTCCCTAAAGAAACCAATTGTCACAGTCCTGTCCACCAGCACCATCCACTAGTAACAAAAGCTCAACTGCCGAACTATCTGAAAGTTGTATAGGTGGACAGTTCCTGCAGGAAAGTCAGTAGCATTTGCTTAATCTTGCATAACATTTTCATAATCCATGCCCATTTGTCCTAAGGCGGGGGGGGCGGGGGGGACTTGTTTTCCTGATCTTTTATATCAGGAAGAATTTGAAACAGGGAACTTAGACAGTGAAACTCCTTCAGACAAATGAACCAGACTAGAGGAGACTTCCTGCATTCCTTGGCCCCACAAGATTTTTGGAGATCTACTTTGTGCCAGACCATGGGCTGGGAAAAGGAAATGTGAAGATAAATCACTCTTCCCTCTCCAATGGAGCTTGCTGCCTTTGGAGGGCCACAGTCAGTGGTTCCCATGGAGGAATACTGAGGGCAGAGAGGTAGAGGGGATGTACCATCTAATGGGAACTTGAGAAGGCTTCCCTTCACCAGGGACATAATGCCTGCCATGAGTTTTGAAGCATGATTAAGAGCTTTCCTGATGAATAAAGATTGAGCTAGGCTTAGAGAATGCATAAACAAAGGCACACAATTATTGAACTGGGTGATACATTTGGGGAACTGCAAGTTGTCTGTATGGCTGAAAGGCAGAGTGTGGGATAGCAAAGGGGCAAGATAAGGCTGAAGAAAAAGGAATTCTCACCTGGTGGGCTGACTTATGACTTAGAAAACAATAATTGTGAATCTGGCTACTTATAACGATTCTACACTTTAGTGTCTGAACTCAGCTTATCATTTGTAATTGTGAGAGGGAAACATTGAAGGGAAGAGTTCAACATATATTTAGTTACTCTGTATTCTCACAAAATGAGTGGTTTGGTTGGTTAAATGACTTAGCTTGAATTAGAACACTGAAATACCAACTTCCAAATAATTAGAATTATTAAAATTTGTTAAATATTAAAGCTGTCATTAGCACATGGGAATTTTCCTCTGACACTTTGGAAGGATCTTCAAGGCTTTAGAAAGGATTGGGACTATGATCAGCATGAGTACAACTCTGTGTAAGGTCCAAGTTGATTGCCCACAAGATCTGCTGGGGAAGAGGTGTTCAGTTTTCCTAGCCTAAAAATCACTTGCACTTACGTATTTTTATACTTTTGTGTCCTGAGAAAACTCCTGACAGATTGAATTTGGATCAGCATAATAAATGAAGCATTGCACTAATAATGTTAATACAAACAATCAGGATAAACCACATTTCCCCACCTGATCTAACAAACATATGGTCTTGCGGTTGAAACTTGGCAAGTTAATTGTCATAAGAACCCTGAAAGGAAGGTGGAATGAATTGGTAATTTTATCCCTAGGTCAGACCTCAGTCCTTGACATTTCCCTGTTCCCACAGACTGGCAAATCCGTAAACTAGCAAGCACATTCTGTTGACAACATTTCTTCCTTGGTGAATTCACATTAGTGATTATAATATGCTCCATTAGTATTAGCCTTACAGATTCATTAAGTGCTTTCACATACATTAATTTTACTTTGTTTCTGTAGACTTGCCCTTACCCAGGGCAGGAAACTTGTTGTTTTTTATTGTTTGTTTGTTTGTTTGTTTTCTCCTTCTACGTTTAGTCCCTTGGACTGCAAGGATATCCAACCAGTCCATCCTAAAGGAAATCAGTCCTTAATATTCATTGGAAGGACTGATGCTGAAGCTGAAATGCCAATACTTTGGCCACCTGATGCAAAGAACTGACTCATTGAAAAAGACCCCGATGCTGGGAAAGATTGAAGGCGGGAAGAGAAGGGGACGACAGAGGATGAGATGGTTGGATGGTATCACCGACTCAATGGACACGAGTTTGAGTAAACTCTGGGAGTTGGTGTTGGACAGGGAGGCCTTGCGTGCTGCAGTCCATGGGGTTGCAAAGAGTCGGATACGACTGAGCAACTGAACTGAACTGACTGACTGACGTTTAATATATAAGAAGCTAACACTCAGAAAGGTGACTTGCTTTGTCCAACGTCACATGACCCGAACCACAATGCTGGCTTCTATCTCCAAGTCTGAGTACCCTTTTGCAGTATCACTGCTTGAGGACATTTCCTTTGAAGGGAGCTGTCCACAGTTAGTAATGTGTACTTGGATGGTCTCCAGGAACTCCTGAAAATTTTCCAGAGTTCTCAAGTGATTTTGGATGGCACAATGTCCATGTTCCCTTAGCCACCTCCAATGTCCTGACCGGTACATCACTTCATAAAACTGGCTGTTTCCTTCCACCTTGGCTTTGACCTCTCTTGTACTCACCTGGCTTTCCTAGGTTCTGTCTCCTGCCTCTACTTGGACTCCCTCTCCCTCTAGCATCTTAGAATTTCATATCTCTTTTGAATGCCTTTAATGCATCTTGTGTACATGATTATAATATCACTTGTCTATGTGACTTTCTTATCCAGTAGACTTGAAAATGCTGTACAATTGAGCCAATAACTTAACTTTGTTCATAGCCTTGCACTTGTTAACCCCAGAAAATGCTGCTGCTGCTAAGTCACTTCAGTTGTGTCCGACTCCGTGTGATCCCACAGATGGCAGCCTGCCAGGCTCCCCTGTCCCTGGGATTCTCCAGGCAAGAACACAGGAGTGGGTTGCCATTTCCTTCTCCAATGCATAAAAGTGAAAAGTGAAAGTGAAGTCGCTCAGTCGTGTCCGACCCTCAGCAACCCCATGGACTGCAGCCTTCCAGGCTCCTTCATCCATGGGATTTTTCCAGGCAAGAGTTCTGGAGTGGGGTGCCACTGCCTTCTCCAACCCCAGAAAATAATCCTCTGTATTTCTGATCTCAATAAATGATATAACCATTTACTCAGAGTCCAAGTCAGAAACATGGGAGTTATTTAAGGTGTATAGGCATATATCTGGAGAAGGCAATGGCACCCAACTCCAGTACTCTTGCCTGGAAAATCCCATGGACAGAGGAGCCTGGTAGGCTGCAGTCCATGGGGTCGTGAAGAGTCGGACATGACTGAGCGACTTCCCTCTCGATTTTCACTTTCATGCATTGGAGAAGGAAATGGCAACCCACTCCAGTGTTCTTGCCTGGAGAATCCCAGGGACGGGGCAGCCTAGCAGGCTGCCGTCTATGGGGTTGCACAGAGTCGGACACGACTGAAGCAACTTAGCAGCAGCAGCAGCAGGCATATATCATCTTCATTCTCAGCACAATCAAGCCTTTTCAATTCTTCCTAATTTGCTCTCAGATTTTTCCTTTCTTCTCTGTCTCCACCAACACTACCTGTTTATGCTTGAACATTTCTTTTCTGAATTTTCTCAGCCACCTTGTTTGAAGTGCTCAAAAGATTTTTCCGTACATCATGCCTGTGCAGATCCTGCTTCCTCTTTTGTCATAAATTTCCCCTACTTCTTTGCCTATATAGTTCTTATTCATCATACAAGACTCAACTCAATTTATTTTGCTTATTCATTCTACCATTGATAAAACCTCAACTGAGCTCTAGTGCTACCCAATCACCTACATTTAAATAATGTGCATTCTTGTTCATGTCTTTCACGACTGCTGCTGCTGCTGCTGCTAAGTCGCTTCAGTCGTGTCTGACTCTGTGCGACCCCATAGACGGCAGCCCACCAGGCTCCTCTGTCCCTGGGATTCTCCAGGCAAGAATACTGGAGTGGGTTGCCATTTTCTTCTCCACTTTCATGACTAGTATTGCATAATGCTGTATATGAGTTTATCAGGACTACATACCTAGTAGTGAGATTTTAAGATCAGGTCATCTAGTCAAAGTCACCAAGGTTGGTCCAGAGTCAGGATTGGTGAGAATGACGATTCAGACATGGCTAAGCTTATATTTTACTTTGCTTTTGTGTAAATGATATATTTAAGATCAAGAATTTATGGTGTTTTCAATGACCATAGCTCCCAGGGGTCTCTTTTTAATTCAAGGGGACACCTCCAGAGTTTAGAGATCTTAGTTAGCTTCAAAAAGTGAAGGTCACGCCAGAGCAAAATCTTGGGCTACCTTCTTCAATGTTTTGGGTGGGAATGTAGGGTTGGTGGGAAACAGTAACATCAATGGCCCACCTTAGAGTGACAAAGGGAATTTTATGCCACAGCAGAACTGAATAATCTAGTTGCTTTTCTGTTTGCTTTTTCCTTATGGCATTGCAGTACGTATTCATTTCCACAGATCAGTCAGGCCTTTGCCTACCATAGTGAGTTTATGCATTCCTAATATTACCTAGTTCTGACACATTGCTCTCGAGAAGGGTGCATTATTGTCTGCATTTCCACCAGTGGTTCAGGAGAGATCTCATTACCCAAGCGCTTGCTAACTCTGGATGTTACCTGATTTTCACCAAGATGAGTATAAAGCAGTGTGTCTGAATTTTTAAATTTTTGCTTCTCTTACCACACTTTCACTAATAGCATTGTATAGTCATAACCTTTGCCTATTTTCTATCGTGTTCACTTTTTTTTTCTGGTTGATTCATTAGAGTCCCTTGTATTTTCTAGATTAATCCCTTGTTGGTTTTTGAAGTTGCAATATGTTCCCCCTAATCTGCCACCCATATGTTAACATAATCTATAGAGCAGTTCACTAAACAGAGGTCTTTAATTTTGATGTTGTCAAATCCAACATCTGCCTTATGGTTTGTGATTTGGGGTCCTTATTTAAGAAGTACTTCCAACCTAATGATTTTTAAAATTAGCATGTTTTCTCCCATTCATTCTATAGCTTTACCTTTTATATATAGGTCATTTATATCTTTGGAGTTCACTTTAGATATGATATAAAGTGTGGACCTAAACTTATTTTATGTGTATTATGAGCCAGTTTTTGGAATACTATCCACTAAACAATCCTCAGTCAACTCACTGCTCCTTACCCCTGTTTGTGGTGCCATTTATTTAGTATATCAAATCCTTCTCTGTCTCTGTCTTTATCTCTGTATGTGTGTATGTCTATATCTGTCTCTGTATCATGTATATGTCTTTGCATATATCTATCTGTTGAGAGATATCTACAGACACAGTCACATATACACACCCTGTGGGCTCTAGTTCTCTGAAAAACTCTGACTAATACAAATATAGAAGAATGATAAGTTTGTGTTTGACAATTTTGCTGAACTCTCTTATTTGTTACCGTATTTTGAAAATTCTGTTAAGCCTTCTATGCAGATGATCATATAATTCACAGCAATACCTATGTTGCCCCCTTAATTTCTATCTTCATACCTTTTCTTTCTTCTCCATCTTGTACTTTTTTTATTATTATATTGGATAGAACATCTAGCGGTATTTTAAACAATACAGAAGTAGTGATAGAGGGCATACCCTTGTCTTATTCCCTTCATTAAAAGGATCAAATTTATATGTTTCTGATTCAAGTGATGTTTTCTGGATATCTTTAATATGCACACTTTATCAAGGTAAGGAGACTATCTTCTAGTCTTAGTTTTCTACTCATTTTTAAGTGTTCCTTTTATGTACCACTTTCCTGAGATAAATCCTCATTGAAGTAATGTGTCATCTTTTAAAGACACTAAGTATTCCATTGTTGTTTTTAGTCACTAAGTTTTTTCAGACATTTTTGCAATCCCATGGATCATAGCCCACCAAGCTCCTTTGTCCATAGAATTTTCCAGGCAAGAATACTACAGTGGGTTGCCATTTCCTTCTTCCGGGGATCCTCCCCACCCAGGGGTCAAACCCACGCCTCCTCCATTGGCAGGAGAATTCTTTACCACTAAGTCACCTGAGAAGCATCAGCTAATATCTAATTTGACTTCTTTAATCTATGTTTTTAAGTGAAATGTCTGTACAATTTCCATTTCTTATGCTATCTAGATTTAAAATTACAAATATACTAGTCTCAAGAAAATTAAAAAAAAATTTTTTTTTTTAAATGAATAGAACTCATTTAGAGCCACCTGGGCCTGGGGCTTTCTGTTGGTGAAAGTAGGCAGAAGACCTTAGATTGTTATTTTGATGATATGATTTATTCGTGTTTTCTATTTCTTCTTGTGCCAATTTTGATATTTAGTATATTTATAGAAATTCATACATTTGGCTCAAGTTTTTCAAATTGTTGCCTATAGTTGTTCATGATATTATTTTAAACTTTACAAGCTTTCTATTTTGTCCATAGTTATATCTTAACTTTCCAAAATATTTTATAGATAAACATTTTAAATTTTCTTGATTAGTCATGGCTTAAGTTTATAAATCTTTGCAAAGATACAAGTTTTGATTTTATTATCTTCTGTATTGCTCTTTTGTTCTCTATTCCATTTATTTCTGCTCAAATCTTTATTATTTCCTCATTCCTCATTTTTAAGTGCTAACTTCTTTATTTTATATCCACCTTCTATATTAGAAATTTTGTTTTATCTTATTTATTGATTATATATTTAAAATCATAAGATTTCTTTTAAGTCATTGCAGATTTCTTTTTAGTTTGTGTGATGTTGGTTGATGGTTTGAAATTGATTCATGGCTAGTACTTCAATTTTTATGATTTCTCTTTATACTATTATAAATAATGTAAATTTCTCTTTTATGGTTTCTCTGTATAGCTATTAGTTCTGATATTCCTTATATTTCCGAGACTATCTTTTTTAATATTCAAATTTAAGTGAAAATTTAGCTGGATTTAAAATTCTAGATTCAATATTTTTTCCCTTCAATCTTCTGAAATTGCATCCCATTATATACTTGCATCCAGGATTGCTATTGAGAAATCTGATGTCTCTCTGATTATCATTCTTCTGTAGGTGATCTTTTTCTGCTCAGAGGCTTTCAGGACTTTCTTTTTTTCTTTCAGGTTCTTAGATATCACTATAATGCAACTGCAATATATTTAACATTTGTACTTTCAAAATTTCTTTATGAATTCTTGTTCCAGGTTGTAGCTATTACACAAAAAGGCTGAAAGTAAATATCGTCTCTTGAGAATACTTATTGAGTAGTTATTATCCATTTATTTGTTGCATTGACACTTATTATATGTCAGGTATTATTCTCCATGCTGGTAATACAGCTCAGATAAAACATGTCTCATTGAATTTATATTACAGTGGAGGGAGATAGACAAGCAAATGATCAAACAAATGTCAGATGATAATAAGTTTAAAAGAGAAATATAAGCAAGGAAAGGGACAGGAAATTTGTGTGGGAGTCATATTTTTAAACTTTTAATTTTGATATAATTCCATTCTTAGAGAAAACTTACAAAAATAGTACAAATGATGTATACATGTCACTCACTCTTCAATTCCTTATTCTTAACATTTTACCATACTTGCTGTGTTCTCCTTCTGTCTCTCTCCCTATGTGTGTGTGTGTGTGTGTTTGTGTGTGTGTGTGTGTGTGTGTGTGTATGCTGTGCTGTGGTTCGTCACTCAGTTGTGTCCAACTCTTGGCAACCTCATGGACTGAGCTCGCCAGGCTCCTCTGTCCATGGAGATTCTCCAGGCAAGAATACTGGAGTGGGTAGCTTATCCCTTCTCTAGGGGATCTTCCCAACCCAGGAATCAAACCGGGGTCTCTTGCATTGCAGGTGGATTCTTTACCAGCTGAGCTACTTGGGAAGCCCCTGTATGTATGTGTGTATGTGTGTATTTCTATCTATCTACAGGTATAGATAATCTTTATGCAGATACAGATATATAGGTCTGAATCATCTAAGAGTAAATTATAGAAATGATACCTCTTTATCCCTGAAGATTTCAGTGCTTAATGTCTAAAAGCAAGAGCAGTCTACTAAATACTACTATGTGTGTGTGTGTGCTCAGTCACTCAGTCAACTCCTTGCAAACCCATGGATTATAGCTTGCTAGGCTCCTCTGTCCATGGGGTTTTCCAGACAAGAATACTGGAGCAGGTTTCCATTTCCTACTCCAGAGCATCTTTCCTACCCAGGGATTGAACCTGCATCTCTCACATATCCTGCATTGGCAGGTGGGCTCTTTACCACTGTGCCACTAGTGTCTAGGAAGCTCCTAGATACTAATATGCCAGTGTTCAAAATCAGGAAATTAACATTGATAAAATATTATTATTGAATTTATAGACCTTATTCAGAACTCACCCATTTTGTTCCCCATAGTGTCTTCTATAACGAAAGACAGAGCTAACAAAAGATGGATCATGAGCTGCATTCAGTTATATTGTTTTTTTATTCTCTTTTATTCTGGAACACTCCTAAATATTTTGAATATAATGTCAGCAACATTTTGAAGCATTATCTTGCAGAATATTCCTCAATCTTGGTTTGTCTAATGTTTCCCCATGATTAGATTCAGGCTATGCATTTTGCAAAAATAACACTAAAGTGATTCTATGTTCTACTCAGTGCATTAAATCAAGTCATATGAAGTCAATTAGTCCCACTATTGGTAGTGTTAACTTTAATAATTTGATGAAGGTGGTGCCTTGCCATATATGAAGTCATTTAAAGATTTTCTCTGGCTGATTAATATTCCTTTATCCAGTATAGGCTCTTCAAGTTGTTCTCTCCCTTTCAATGTGGTTTGCTCTTTAGCTATCTTTCTGTTTTTTCCTTCTGAGTCCACATTCCCTTGGAAGTAGTGGGCATCTCAGTTGGTGATATGAACCTGTAGGAAAGAGCTGAAGTATATATCCTTCCTTATGTCCTTAGGAGTTTAAATAGTAGGAGAGAATAAGGGAATCCCCATCAGACAGAAGAGCCTCTGAAGCTACATTCATACCTGTGGATATTAATACTATACCTACTTGACTCTAGAATGGCTTTGAGATACAAAATAGTTAATAAATATTCATTTGCTTTAAAATAGTCCAAATGTGTTGTATTGATAGCTTAGCACTTGTCTGTGGAGTTTACTGTGGAAAAAAGACCTATGTGTGCTACAGACCAGCTTATAAGGCGTATAGATATAAGTAAGTCATTCGAACAGAGAAGCCACTTCACTCTCCAGCCATATCAGACTCCTGTAGTTCCCAGCATGTGTTAATCTCTTAACTGTATCCAACTCTTTGCCACTGCATGGACTGTAACTGGCCAGGCTCCTCTGTCCATGGGATTCACCATGCAAGAATACTAGAGTGGGTAGCCATTCCCTTCTCCAGGGGATCTTCCCGACTCAGGGATTGAACCCAGGTCTCCTGCATTGCAGGCAGGTTCTTTGCCATCTGACCAGCTTAGGGTATCTCTAAATTCTGAACATGATCTGACTGCATGTAAGTGGATCTGGTCCTTTATTTTTCAATTACTGATGAATCCCTGGTCACTGGACTCAAGTCAATTTGCTAATTTTTTCTTCAGGGCTGAAAACAAGTGCTGTAACTATTACAACCTCTACCCCTTACTCTCACCAAAGGGATTTTCATTTACCCTGAGTTTAGAGGTGAGTTAATCACACCAGTTACTCACAGTCTCATTTCCCACTTCTGCAGCCAAGTATTTTAGGCCACTGGCCAAACGTTGTGGTGAGAGAATGGTACAGGTGGAATTCAGCTATGAAGCTGTTATTCTATCACAGTGAGATACGGAGAAGCTCTGCCTGTGATAGAATGTCTTGTGCTTCTACCAGAGAAAGGAAAAATGTTAACCCAATTAAATAAAGAGGCTGTTCTAAGGCTTTCATTATCATAGAATTTTACTTGTGAAAGGTTTTCCCATATGCAACAGGTTTTCTTTCTCTTCTTTCCTGCTTCTACCAAACTGGAATGAATTCACAACCTTTGCACAGAACAGTGGTGCTGAGGGAAATATTTCTTTACAACTTAAGAAATGCAAACTACTCTGCAAATATCCTCCTGGGTCTGTTGACAGAGCAGGAGTGGCAGTAAACCTCCTTGCTAAAAGGTATAGAGGGATTTCTGGATTTTCTTCTCCCTTCTGGTTGTTTTAGGAACACAGGTGTTGGCAACCTGACCCTTTTCATGGAAATAGAGCTGGAGGCACAGAGTTGGAGGCACTATGAATGTGTGCGGTATTAGGAAGTGAAGGTTTCTCACCTTCAGTCCCAGGAGCTCTGACCTCATAGTACTCTCCCTCTCCACCCTCCATATTTTTCCTATGACTGTGGCCGTGGGAACATCAACTCTCCCTACCACAATACATCACCTAGTTTTATATCAGTGTTTCCCATGACCAAACAAGTTGTGCATGGTGAAGGTGGAGTGCAAACCTGGACCTTTATCACTCCAGAGCTGAAAGACTTTCCTTGATATGCTAAGTGTTTAAAATGTGTTGCTTCACACAGGTCCACAGCTTATCTTCCTTTAACTATCTGAAGCCCAGATCAAAGGAGCCATATCTCTTCAATCAATAATCAAAACAAAATTATACCTCTATGCATAATGATACAGCATATTTAAAACAAAGAAAGTTCTAGAAAAATCTAGTAAGCATTGTCATGATACACCTTGTTCTTGGGATCCAACATATTCAGTAAACATTTACTAGATGTTTGCTATCTTCCTTAGTCTCTGTTAAAAGATAAGTTCAAAATATGAGCAATTAGAGCCAGTCATGGGCAAAAATTGTGTTTTCCACTTCCTGTTTTAGGAGGCCCAGCACCTACCTAACCAAGTCCCAGCATAGGGGACCAGAAATAAGACCCACACTATAATTCAAACCCAATTTAAGATATTCTTTTTTACTATATGAATCACTGAGCACTATGGTTCAACAAAGCCAAATCTCTAAAACTTTCTAGAGTAGGGATGTAGCATCGTGCTCAAGAGCAGCTTAAGAGTCAAATATATCTTTCTTAGATGGTAACAATGACCCTATATGCAAGACAGCAAACGAGATACAGATGTATAGAACAGTCTTTTGGACTCTGTGGGAGAAGGCGAGGGTGGGATGATCTAAGAAAATAGCATTGAAACATGTATATTATCATATGTGAAGCAGACCGCCAGTCCAGGTTCAATGCATGAGACAGGGTGCTCAGGTCTGGTGCACTGGGATGACCCAGAGGGATGGGATGGGGAGGGAGGTGGGAGGGGGCTTCAGGATGGGAAACAACACATGTACACCCATGGCTGATTCATGTCAATGTATGGCAAAATAAAGTAATTAGCCTACAATTGAATAAAATTTTTTTTAAAAGCTATAGCAAAAAAAAAAAAGTCAAATACATCTTTCTGTTTTGAAAAACTCTGTGGAATTTTTCCCTTTAGGCTTCTGAGCTATGGAGCAACACACTAAGACCACAGCACAAAGCTGATGAACATCTGAGCTATGAAAGAAAGCAAAATCAACCCAACCCACTGGGTCTGAGCACAGCCAAAGGGTCCTCAGTGGTACCGTCAGTGACCCGCATGGCAGGCATCTCCACTGTGCAGGGCTTGGAGAAGAGCCAGGAATCAAGGCCTGAACTTCTGGGAAGATTCTACAGTCATCATGGGACTGGTTTTTCAACTTAAGCAAAAAATAAATAATTCAGATAAGCTTGCTAAAGGCAGGCCAAGGAAGGGGAACAAAAGAGCTTGATGGTATGTATTTCTCTTATTATTGAAGGCTTGCCCTCAAAGGGCAGGAAAGAAATGTTCATAAGAGGTGGGGGCAGGTGACTGAGCACATACCCAACTTAGTGAATATTTTCTGCTTATCTCAGCCTTTATAGGACAGCTTAGCCTTGTTTGGAGTCAAATTTCCCCTCCACTTTGTAAAATAGTTTACGTTTCCTACAAAAGCAATTTGATCTGAAGGGTGAGGTACCATTTGGTAATAAAAGCGATTAATAAAAAAGTCCAATCTGCTTTAAATAACTGACCTTTCCTTAAGCTGGTAATGTGACATCTTATTTAACATCTATCCAAATCTGAGACTGAAACAAGCAACAACATACATCTTCCAAAGATTTCCAACATTTAGCACTTTCAGTTCAGTTCAGTTGAGTTACTTAGCGATGTCCAACTCTTTGTGATCCCATGGACTGCAGCACAACAGGCTTCCCTGTCCATCACCAACTCCGGGAGCTTGCTCAAACTCATATCCATTGAGTTGGTGATGCCATCCAACCATCTCATCCTCTGTCGGCCCCTTCTCCTGCCTTCAGTCTTTCCCACCATCAGGGTCTTTTCCAATGAGTCAGTTCTTCACATCAGGTGGCCAAATTATTGGAGTTTCAGCTTCAACATCAGTCCTTCCAATAAATATTAAGGACTTATTTCCTTTAGGATTGACTGGTTTGATCTTGCAGTCCAAGGGACTCTGAAGAGTCTCCTCCAAAACCACAGTTCAAAAGCATCAATTCTTCAGCGCTCAGCTCTCTTTATAGTCCAGATCTTACATCCATACATGACTACTGGAAAAACCATAGCTTTGACTAGACAGATCTCTGTTGGCAAAGTAATGCGTCTGCTTTTTAATATGCTGTCTCGGTTGGTCATAGCTTTTCTTCCAAGGAGCAAGCATCTTTTAATTACATGGCTGCAGTCACCATCTGCAGTGATTTTGGAGCCCCCTAAAATAAAGTTTCTCACAGTTTCCCCATTGATTTGCCATGAAGTAATGGGACTAGCTGCCATGACCTTAGTTTTCTGAATGTTAAGTTTTAAGCCATCTTTGTCACTCTCCTCTTTCACTTTCATCAAGAGGCTCTTTAGTTCTTCGCTTTCTGCCATAAGTGTGGTGTCATCTGCATATCCAACGTTATTGATATTTCTCCCAGCAATTTTGATTCCAGCTTGTGCTTTATCCAGCCCGGCATTTCACATGATGTACTCTGCATATAAGTTAAATAAGCAGGGTGACAAGATACAGCCTTGACATACTCATTCCCAATTTGGAACCAGTCTGTTGTTCCATGTCCATTTCTGACTGTTGCTTCTTGATCTGCATACAGATTTCTCAGGAAGCTTGTAAGGCGGTCTGGTATTCCCATCTCTTGAAGAATTTTCCACAGTTTGTTGTGATCCACACAATCAAAGGCTTTGGCATAGTCAATTAAGCAGAAGTAGATGTTTTTCTGGAACTCTCTCACTTTTTCAATGATCCAGCGGATGTTGGCAATTTGATCTCTGGTTCCTCTGCCTTTTCTAAATCCAGCTTGAACATCTGGAAGTTCACAGTTCATGTACTGTTGAAGCCTGGCTTGGAGAGTTTTCAGCATTACTTTGCTCGTGTGTGAGATAGTGCAATTGTGAAGTAGTTTGAGCATTCTTTGGCATTGCCCTTCTTTGGGATTGGAATGAAAACTGACCTTTTCCAGTTCTGTGGCCACTGCTGAGTTTTCCAAATTTAGCACTTTAGATGGAAGCCAAAATCCAAAAATTCAACCTGGTTTATTTGGAAATGTTGTTAATTTGCTGATGCTTTCATAAATCCATATTTTGTTATTAAATTCTAGTATTATTGCATTAGGCCAGAGATCAAGACTTTGAGGTCTGTACTATTGCTTGTTTGGAATTTTTGATACTGTTCATATGAATTAGCTCATATATATTGATTTGCATACATGTTTTATGGGCACTGAAATTTTAGATTCTCAGTTTTGTATGAATGTAAATGTGAGACTATATATATACATATAAAGTCATCTTATTAATGATATTATTCACATCATCTATAACCTTGCTTATTTTATGTATATATAAAATATTAAATTGTATATCTACAGTAGGTAATTTTTTTTATATGTCAGTTCTACTTTTTTCCAATGTAAACTTCAGTGGTACTTAAGTCTTTTAAGATCGATTGGAGCTTCTATAGTATCTCATTTAAATGTGTATATATACAATGTTATATAAAAGAAGAGGAGAAAGAAAGAGAGAGAAAAAATATAAAAAATTATTAAAAAAAATATAGGTACAAAATTGATAGCAATCCCAGTGCTGGGCATACACACTGAGGAAACCAGAATTGAAAGAGACATGTGTACCCCAATGTTCATCGCAGCACTGTTTATAATAGCCAGGACATGGAAGCAACCTAGATGTCCATCAGCAGATGAATGGATAAGAAAGCTGTGGTACATATACACAATGGAGTATTACTCAGTCATTAAAAAGAATACATTTGAATCAGTTCTAATGAGGTGGATGAAACTGGAGCCTATTATACAGAGTGAAAAGTAAGCCAGAAAGAAAAACACCAATACAGTATACTAACACATATATATGGAATTTAGAAAGATGGTAACAATAACCCTGTATACGAGACAGCAAAAGAGACACTGATGTATAGAACAGTCTTTTGGACTCTGTGGGAGAGGGAGAGGGTGGGATGATTTGGGAGAATGGCATTGAAATATGTATAACATCATATATGAAATGAGTCACCAGTCCAGGTTTGATGCACGATACTGGATGCTTGGGGCTGGTGCACAGGGACAACCCAGAGGGATGGTATGGGGAGGGAGGAGGGAGGAGGGTTCAGGATGGGAAACACACGTATACCCGTGGCAGATTCACTTTGATATTTGGCAAAACCAATACAATATTGTAAAGCTTAAAAATAAAATAAAATTTTAAAAAAGCCCTCAAAAAAATAAAATAAAATAAAATAAATGCAGACTTGCAGAGGAACTAGGGTTCAAGAAACTGGAAAGAATGAATCTAGACTCCTGAGTTCGTGGATCATGGGACTAGAGGCACACTAGGGAGCCTGGACATAGCAGGAGCTCCCTTAAAACAATCTGCATCTCAGCAGAGACCAATGGGAACTCAAGAAAAGACATGGGTTCAAACACCCATCTGCTGATGTCAGGGAGACTTGTGTGTTTCCCAAAGAATTACCTCTAAGGAGGAGGAGAAGCAAGGGGGTTAAAACTAACTCAGTATTTATTTTTTTAATGATATTATTTTAAAAAAGACATTATTTGTAAAATAAAAATGAATGACTGATAAAAAAAATAAATGTGTATAATATGTATAGTATTTATGCATTTGTTCTGACAAAGAACAGTGTAACTAAGCCAGGAAGTATTCAGTCACTCCTTTTATATTGTGACTTTTTTCTTGAGCTCTGAAGTTTGCTTTACTTCCTGGCTAATTGGGATGGATCTATAAATCATTTTATCAGGTAAAGTAGGTATGTCATTGGTATCTTGTATGAGTTTCCATTTATCAGAAAATATGCTGCTATTTGCCTTCTCACAGTTGTCCGAGTCTGAAATTCTTGGGTCTAAACACTGTTCATTGAGAGAGAAAAAAACAAAGCTTTATTGTGTACTGACATTTTAGGTTATAAATGAGAAACTGAGCTAAACTAATGTTTGTTTCTTTGCAGGAAATCTGTTTTTCTTATTTGGATCATAATTGATTTTTATCTTTATCCTAGTCATTTGTTTTTATCCAAATGTCTAGATATATGTATTATTTCTTTGAAAATGTTCTATTATTATCATTTTATGTCTTTTCTACTTTTTCTAAGCTTTCATTCAGAAATAATACTTATTTGCGAATTGGCCATCCATATTTGTCCTTAGGGTTTATAATCATTTCTTTCAACATTATTCTCTTTTTTGCATATTGCCTCTGTATTCTTGAAAAAAATTACAAATGTGTCATTCACATCACTGATAATTTTTTCACATATCAGTTCTACTTTCTTTCAATGCAAACTTTAATGCTGCTATTATATTTTAAGATTCCTTGAAATCTTTATTATCTCACTTAAGTCCATTTTAATTCCACACACCTACCTTTTAATCTCAATCTGCTCTCTCTTTATGACTGTGTCTGTTCATGTTTCACAAGAAACCATGTCTTTTTGTTCTGTGCCAAACATATTTGGGATCATGAGTGGATGATTTGTAGAAATCCTTTTCTTGTTTTCTCCAGTGATGTTCCAAGTGCCCTGTTCGGAGGTTATTTTCTCTCATAGTCACCATTCTGTTTTACTATTATTGTCCATCCTTATAGAAAGGTGAGATCTAGTAATTCTCATATTTATTTTCAGACAAGGTGAAGGGATAGCTCCTCCCTTTTTTTGTTCAGATTCCATTTGTTGACTTCACTTCTCAATCTAAAATGGGAGGGCATTCTAGATGGCACAGATGGTCATGGCCCACTAGGAGGGGAATTGTGGTTCTTGCCCGGCCTTGGTGATTCCAGCTACTTATATAAGCATTCTACTTGCCAGCTTTCCTAAGAGAAGCTGGTACATTCTTTTATATCCAAGACTATAGCATCATCTGTCCACACCAGGAAGTGAACTCACCTTTACCTTGCTTTCCTACTCCACCCAGCATGTGTGCATGCATGCTAAATTGCTTCACTCTTGTCCTGCTCTTTGCATCCCCATGGACTGTAGCCCGCCAGGCTCTGTCCATGGGATTTTGCAGGCAAGAATATTGGAGTGGGTTGCCATGCCTTCCTCCAGGGGATCTTCTCAACTCAGGGATCAAACCCGTATCTCTTATGTCCCCTGCATTGCAGGTGGGTTCTTTACCACTAGCGCCACCTGGGAAGCCCCTCCACCCCCCAACACCTTCTAATTCCTGCCACTCCCAGGAAAACATGCTAATCCCCAAATTATTTTCCATCAAATTCCCATCTGCAATATTAATATGATAATGGTGAAGAAGGAAAGTTGGGGCAATGATTGAGCCTACTTGCAATAAAAAGCAAGTGAAGTATCTTTTGAGTGAACTCTGGGAGTTGGTGATGGACAGGGAGGCCTGGTGTGCTGTGATTCACAGGGTTGCAAAGAGTTGGACACGGCTGAGTGACTGAACTAAACTGAACTGAACCGAACCAAAGTATCAGAATTTATCTGTATTTACCTACTCCCTTCTTCCCAATTAGACATGGTGATAGGGCTCAGGCTCTCGTACTTGCTCTCTCTCTCTCAGGTTCTTATATGCATGCACGCACACATACATACACACTGGGTATTAATAATTGCTTTGACTTTGATTTCTTATCAAAGCAGAATAAACCGTGGTTTTACGAGCTAACAATCCAAGGTCCATGGTATGTTAACATATATTACATGGAAACAAAGAACAATCTCCTGAATAGCAACAACAATGACTAATGGTGGTGGGAAGAGACTTGGTGGTCAAATACCTTCGAGAAACATAGATTCAGCACAGAGTCCTTATAGTAACAATTCTCAGGATCTCTACTGAACTAGTGCGCACCAAGAATCTCCAAATTCAGGGTGAAATAAGCAGTATTTCCCACCTTATTGAATATCTCATGATACCCTCATGAATATCTCATGGGAATCAGATTTTTTATCCAGAGCAAGTTTTAGAAGTAATGGACTAAATTACTTAGTCCCAAACCTTTCAGTTTTGGGGGCTCTGGAAATATAAAGACTTGTATTTAAAACCAGATTCTACTACTTGCTATGTGGCCTCTGTTAAGTTGGCTAATCATTCTGAGCTTTGGTTTCATTTTCCACAGGAATTTAAATAATAATATGTGTTTGATGGCATTAGAGTATTAAATAATAATTCTACTCAAATGCCTAGCAGCGTGCCTGTATCCTTTTTCCTGAAGATCCACTGCTTATAAAACATTTTCAAGTATGATAATGAACCTGGTGGCTCATGTGGTAAAGAATCTGCCTGCAACCCAGGAGATCCGGGTTTGATACCTGGGTCAGGAAGATCTCCTGGAGAAGGGAATGGCTACCCACTCCAGTATTCTTGCCTGGAGAATTCCATGGACAGAGGAGCCTGGCGGGTTACAGTCCATGGGATTGCAAAGAGTCAGACATGACTGAGTGACTAACACACACACAATGAACCTGGTTCAGTTCAGTTCAGTTCAATCGCTCAGTCGTGTCTGACTCTTTGTGACCCCATGAATCGCAGCACGCCAGGCCTCCCTGTCCATCACCAACTCCCGGAGTTCACTCAGACTCATGTCCATCAAGTCAGTGATGCCATCCAGCCATCTCATCCTCTGTCGTCCCCTTTTCCTCCTGCCCCCAATCCCTCCCAGCATCAGAGTCTTTTCCAATGAGTCAACTCTTCACATGAGGTGGCCAAAGTTAGACCCTACTCAAAATGGACAGATCTCCAACAATCAGCTAGCCATGTGAGTAGCTAGCAACCCTCTCATGCTCCCTCAAACCTCTATGAGGTTTCCAAGGTGCTCAAACACTTCATATATGAACATTTGTGTTAAAACATTGAAGACACTGCTCTTGTTTGTGCATGCATGCTAAGTCGCTCAGTCATGTCCAACTCTTTGCAACCTTATGGACTGTAGCCCACCAGGCTTCTCTGTCCATTGGATTCTCCAGGCAAGAATACTGCAGTGGGTGGCCATGCCCTCCTCCAGGGGATCTTCCTAGGGATTGAACCAGTGTCTCCTGCATTGGCAGGCACGTTCTTTACCACTAGTGCCACCTGGGAAGCCCATAGAGGCCCTTAGGAAGACAACAATAGGACTTAGTAATACTGTGTGAGTCAGCTTGTTGGATTAACATTACTAACCAACTAGGCCCCTAAAGAGAACAGTTACTGAGAGATACTGTGTGCAAGCATCAACATTAAGGGGACAGGTTTTGAATCTTTTGATCTACAGCTCACTGGTTGGGACAGAACTGAATGACGTGTGAATCTCTTAGCATAACACCTAGTACATTGCAGGCACTTGATTGAAAAAGTATGAATATATATAATAATAATTATTATTATGCACTCATTACTTGAGCAATTTCTCTGCACAAGGCACTGGGGATACAATTCTTGCTATCATTATATGGGCATGTTCACTGAGAAGCCATGCACAATTTGTGTGCATGCATGCTAAGTCGCTTCAGTCATGTCTGTCTCTGTGCAACCCTATGGAGCATAGCCCACCAGGCTTCTCTGTGCTTGAGATTCTCTAGGCAAGAATACTGGAGTGGGTTGCCATGCCCTCCTCCAGAGGATCTTCCTGACCCAGGGGTCAAACCCATGTCTTTTATGTCTAGCAGCATTGGCAAGTGGGCTCTTTCCCACTAGCATGACCTGGGAAGCCCATACACAGTTTAAATAACATTAAATCAGCCAAGCCACTTTAATACACTCCTTTCCATTCAGTGGTTAAAACCACTCCAAATCTTCACCTAATGGTCACCTGGATTCTGCTGGGCATGTGAACGGAAGTGGGAGCTCTCTATTTTCCAAGGCAGCCGATTTCAATTTCAGTGTCTCTGGCAGTAGATCCCCTCTCTCAGAGTGAATCCAGGTCTCCAATTCTGCTGATTTTACTTCACAAGAATAACTTCCATGACTATTTCCATTAACCTTGACCCACATTAAAATCACAGCCAGCATTTTCCCCCTTTCTTTTTGAAACAGTAACTCATAGCTGAAACATTCCACTACCTGCCATTCCTCTTGCCTGGTGCTGCTAGTGACCCCTGCCCTCCTTCTGTTTCAAAGAGAGCTGATGCCACAATATCTGACATGATTAACTACAATGTCCCCTAGGCTGCTTGATTAACTGTGAAGTCCACTTGCCCTCCTGAGCAGCAAGCACTCCCTCTTGGCATATGGGATGCAGCCCTGGTAGACTGGGCAGTTTATGCTCACATCAGCGGTGAGGGCCACTTCCCTTGGAAAGTGGGTGGCTGTTTATTGCTGTTGAGCAGAAGGACAGCTGTTCATTCTTGGCTTCATCTGGATCCCCATGGCCTATATCGAAAGAAGCCACAGGATTTCTATTTCCCTCTTAGTGAGCGCACTGGAAAGTGAAGGTAAGGGAGAGGATCCTATGCTAAAGATCTTGGATTGTTCTTTATTTTTTATTTGGAAGGGACACACTCAAGTCCTGGATTACACAAGATAAATTTTGTATCAAGACAAATGTGGGTCGATGCTCTGTTTCAGCATCTATCTTCTGCTTTCTCTACTCAGACTCAGCACCTATGAGAGGTCAAAAGCTCACTACATCAAGGCCTTTTGCCTCCGTCACTCATTTTTTCTAGCAATGAGTGGTGGTCGGCTCAGTGGGCAAATGAGATTTAGGAGGACTGAAGAATTTCCAGTCTCATTTTCAGTGTTATTATCTCACAGAGAAAACTCTAGCATCAGTGACTGGGCTCAAATTCTGGTTTCACCCTTTGCTAACAGTGTTGTTTGGGGCAAGTTAATTCTCAAATGACTCTAGAAGACATGTTAAATAAGCCATCATTTAGGAGAATAGAAAACTGTGACTCAGAGTGAAGTGACTTAACCTAAAATCAAAAGACAAATGTGTTCCAAAGCAAGGTATTGCACTGAAGTCTGAGTCCAGAATCCACGTTACTTGCTTTATTACTTGTTCGAGTTCCCTAATCAATTACTTGAGTAATCCAGGACTTGAGTCTGTCCCTTCCAAATACAAAAGAAAGAATAATCCAAGATCTTTAGCATAGGATCCTCTCCCTTGCCTTCACTTTCCAGTGTGCTCACTAAGGGGGAAATAGAAATCCTGTGATGAATGAACCCATACCAGTTCCTAAAGACTATTGCAGATTTGTCACTCATGGATTTCCCTGGTCAGCGACAGGTTTTGCATGTAGACATCTTTTTCCTTTTCAGTGATATTGACAGGGGAAACAGTTCCCAAAGGGACTGAGTTTGAGACCAAGCTCCATTTGGCCTCAACTCAGCTAAACTCTTTGAGCTTCAACTTTCTTATTTAAGAAACAAGAAGGTAGCACCTCTCTTAGGCATTAGTGTCAGGATTAAAAGATGATGACTATTAAAGTACTTCTTAGTCACCAAAGCAGTTTATATAAGGGTGAGGGGTTTCTAGCATTGTTCTCATTGCCATGAAGCATCCAGGGCTCTGGCAGGGGTTTCTGTGCATTAATGTGAACTCCCCTTTTGCTGAAATGATAAGGAACGTGCAGAGGAAATGATACAGTCACCATTTCCAGATGTGAGTAGAAAATGAGTGGCCTTGGTTCTTCCTGCCGCTTTGTCCTGTAAAAGCTATTTCTGTTGCAATGTGTAAAGAGCAATGAGGGAACAAAGAGTCTTTGAGGTAATGTCACTCATTAACGTTCCCCAGCCTCTGGCAGGAGTGAGGATGTTTGACTAGAAATTCAGCCAGAGGTCAGGAGTAAAGATATTTCTGCCGATAGAGTTACAGCCCGGGTATTCTTTTGATGGCGTCTTTAATCATATTACCTCTTCCTCAATTACTCTACCATCATATTCATTCAACAGGTTAAACAAAGATTTATTATGCTCCAGGCTCTAGAGGTAGAGCAGTGAACAAAACCAACAAGGACTCTCACTTCATGGGAAGGACCTTCCAAAAGGGGAGAGAAACAATAATAAATAAATAAGCAAGCAAATAAGTGGTGAGATGATTCTTGGTGGTGGTAAGTGCTAAAAAGAAAATGCAAGGTGATGGAGTTGAAAAGGACTGGTGAAAGGTGCTTTAGACTAGATGGTACGGAAAACCATTCTGAGGGGATGGAAATGGTACAACAAGAAGCCACGTGAACTGGGGATTCTCCATTTGTCCCCATCCATTTTCTGCTTTTCTCCATTCTGACTCCCTTCTCAGCTCATTTCCAGGGGGATTTAGCCAATGAGACACTGGAGGGCAGAAGGAGACCGAGTAAATAAATCTTGCCTTGCTTACAGCCTGAGCCTTATCAGACAGGTGGAGACTGGTCCTTCAGAAGGCAGCTCTTATGGAGTAGCCCCTCCCTGGTTCAAATTCCAGGTGGGCTCCAGTAACACAGGTCCTTCCACCCCAGCCCCAGTTCCTCTGAATCCTCAGTCCAAGTTTGCTGTCTGAGGGTATTGTTTACAGTCTGTTTGCTGTAAACTGTTTACTGTTTACAGTCTAAGGATACTGTCTAAGTTTCCCACCTTTCCTATCTGTCCCCTCAATCCAACCCACAGAATAGTCTCTCAGCCAAAACATTTGGGATGAATTCTGCTTTTGGCTGGAATCTGATACAATACATCTTGTGAAGATGCAGGGGCAGAGCACTCCAAGCAGAGGGAACATCATTATTTTATGGACAAAGTCGATATAATAATTAACGCTTGTGTGATGTTTTTATAGATCAGGAAGTGTTCTCACATGTATTAGTTCAGTTCAGTTCAGTTCAGTCGCTCAGTCATGTCCGACTTTTTGTGACCCCATGAATCGCACCATGCCAGGCCTCCCTGTCCATCACCAACTCCCGGAGTTCACTCAAACTCATGTCTATCGCGTCAGTATGCCATCCAGCCATCTCATCCTCCGTCATCCCCTTCTCCTCCTGCCCCCAATCCCTCCCAGTATCAGGGTCTTTTCCAACAAGTCAATTCTTTGCATGAGGTGGCCAAAGTACTGGAGTTTCAGCTTTAGCATCATTCCTTCCAAAGAACACCCAGGACTGATCTCCTTCAGAATGGACTGGTTGGATCTCCTTGCAGTCCAAGGGACTCTCAAGAGTCTTCTCCAATACCACAGTTCAAAAGCATCAATTCTTCGGCGCTCAGCTTTCTTCACAGTCCAACTCTCACATCCATACATGACCACAGGAAAAACCATAGCCTTGACTAGATGGACCTTTGTTTGCAAAGTAACGTCTCTGCTTTTGAATATGCTATCTAGGTTGGTCATAACTTTCCTTCCAAGGAGTAAGCGTCTTTTAATTTCATGGCTGCAGTCACCACCTGCAGTGATTTTGGAGCCCCCCAAAATAAAGTCTGACACTGTTTCCACTGTTTCTCCATCTATTTCCCATGAAGTGATGGGACCAGATGCCATAATTTCATCTAAATCCCATGACAACATAGAGAGTCTGGGAAGGTATTACTCCCATTTTACAAATCAAGAATGGGAAGCTCCAAGAAGTAAATGACTTGCCAAAGGGCAATGTGAATGGTCATCATCAGAGGCTAATCTGAAATGAGGTTTCTGGCTCCAAGTCTAGGGTTCTCCAATCCCATCATTGTCACCTAGCACGCAGATGGAAAAGAGAATTCAAGGATATTTCCCAGGGACCAGTTTCAATAGCCTTTCACAAAATCCATCACATTCAACAAATAGCCAACTAGAATCTTTAATTCAGCCATAGAGTCCCATGAAGTGCAAACTCTCCCAAGACATAAAATGGTGAAGATAATCATCAAATCTTATTAAGGGGAACGCCATGTGATTAAACCTTAAAGTTAATACTTTTGTTTCAGAGAGCATATATCTTCCATGTTATTCAAAATAAAACTTTTCCCTAAATGTGTATAAGTAGTCACAAATAATCTATCTTAAAGGAAGTGAGAGAGGTGGATGTTTATCTGAATCATTCAACAGAAAAATATATTAATAGAGTTATTTTTAAATTCAAAGAACAAGTGTACACTTAATGTGTCTTGGAGTTGAGAATTTTCTCAAAATGGGTACATTCATAGTCATGACACCACCTGTGTAAGCAATATAGTATGAATCTAAGATTAACAGCAGAATTTATTCTTCAAAGTGGAGCAAGCCACAGAAAAATCCAATTTCCAGCAGTAGATTATTCATTGCAAGACTTCTACATGCCCACCTTCCTTGTTAACTTATCCTCTGCAGTTTAAAATATCTACCTGCACCTCTGTGACATACCAGTAGTTAGTCCTCTGGGGGTTTCTAAGCCAGATTGAACATCTGGATTTGCAGCATATCCTAAAGGTCACCAGATTCAGTGTGGGACAAAGAGATGGATCGATGGGCATGTGACAACAAGCAGCCACCAAGACAAACTGCGCCTGCTGGCCCAGGCCAGCCTCTGAAAGCTTAGACACATTAGGACCACATGGATATCTGCTGAAGGATGAATTGTTATATGGCTTTGGAAAAAGTCAGTGTTTCCATTTCTTTCTCTCCCACTTGGCATTTTGGAGCCTGCTGTCAGGATTCACACCGATTTTTGGCTTGGTTTTAGAGGTTTTTTTTTCCCCTTACTACAGTTGAGCTTAAAGAAAAACAGCACAAAGAAATTGTTAAGAAGAGAGAAAATCGTGCTCCAGATGGTTCTGAAGAACTCAAAACTGACCCAGAGCCCAAGAAAAGGCCTTTCATTTATAGAATGTTGAGGAAAATGATATTCCTTTTATTTGATCATAAAAGCAACAACTGAAAATACCCTGAACATCCATAAGAATGCACTCCAGCATGTACGGCTTTGTGTCTGTGTGTGCATCTGTGTGTGCATGCATGCATATCCAAGAGGATACATTTTGTGTATGTCCAAACTAGAGACTCAGAGAAGCTATGGAGAATATTCACTTGCGATCTTGCTATTCTCTAACTGCTTCTATGATAAATGACACCTCCAAAAACTGAGAAATGGTCAAATTCAGTTTTCCAATGATAGGAAGTTTCTGACAAACCCACCTTGGGAAACATGGACTTTCCCTCACTGTATTTAAACTACGTGAAGGGAGATGAAGTCCTAGGCAAGGTGGGAGTGTGGCAACGGATGCACCCTGGAGGTTGTGAAGAGTCGGGGAGGCTGCAGTTGTAATGTCTTTTTAGTTAAAGGTCATAGAAACTGTATTTAAACAAGCTTAGGCAAAACAATAAGTAGAAAGGGTTTATTAGAAGGTTTCTAGGGTATGGAGAAGGCAATGGCACCCCACTCCACTACTCTTGCCTGGAAAATCCCATGCACGGAGAAGCCTGGAGGCTGCAGTCCATGGGGTTGCTAGGAGTCGGACACGACTGAGCGACTTCACTTTCACTTTTCACTTTCATGCATTGGAGAAGGAAATGGCAACCCACTCCAGTGTTCTTGCCTGGAGAATCCCAGGGACAGGGAAGCCTGGTGGGCTTCCGTCTATGGGGTCGCACAGAGTCGGACACGACTGAAGCGACTTAGCAGCAGCAGGGTATTGAAGGAACCAGGGCAGCATAAAAGGTCAGAGACTGGGACCTGTGGCAGATACTGTTTCAATTTTCTGTTCATCTATCCTTTGTATCAGTCTGCCTGTTTGTTTTCGTTTTTGACTGCATCATGGGATTTCCGTTCTCCAACCAAGGATGGAACTCACACCTATTGCACTGGAAGTGTGAGGTCTTAACCACTGGACCACCAGGGAAGTTCACCACTCTTCCTCTTTTGACCCCATTCACTTCAATGCACACAAGTTTCCACCTTGAGGTGAAGAATGTAGACACAGGCAGTTGGAGTTCAACAAAAGAGACACACACTATTTCCTGGTGGTTCTATATAGCCAGGTGGCTTCCCTGGTAGCTCAGACGGTAAAGTGTCTGCCTACAATGCGAGAGACCCAGGTTCGATCCCTGGGTCGGGAAGATCCCCTGGAGAAGGAAATGGCAACCCACTCCAGTAGTCTTGCCTGGAAAATCCCACGGACTGAGAAGCCTGGTAGGCTACAGTCCATGGGGTCACAAAGAGTTGGACACGACTGAACGGCTTCACTTTCTATATAGAATAAACCTCAGAAAGGTAACCTGATGAGTTTGGCTTTCACCACACATTCTTCCCTTGACCAGTCCCTGAGTCCAAGCAGATTATGCCTGCTTCCCCAAGGTCAGAATCTGTACAAGAATAAGCAACAGTATAGGAAAGAGCAGTCACGGAGGGTGGTGGTGGAAGTGCCCTGCACCAATGAAAAAGAATGTTTCCTACAGAAGCTAATGGAGGCTTGTCAAGGGTTCCCCAATGGCTCAACAGTAAAAGAATCTGCCTGCAGTGCAGGCAACGTGGGTTCAATTCCTGGATCAGGAAGATCCCCTGGATAGGAAATGGCAACCCACTCCAGTATTTCTGCCTGGGAAATCCCAATGACAGAGGAGCCTGGTAGGCTATAGTCCATGGGGTCACAAAGAGTCAGACATGAGTGAGTGACTAAACAACAAAAAACAAACCAGGTTGAATCAATTTGTGTTAATCACACTTAATACTCCAAGTAATACACAATTCAAACATGGGGCACAAGTTGTAAACCTGGGGACAGACTTCCATTGCACTTAGAGTGGAGAGTGAACCGCTCACATGGCCAGCAGATGCTACGTGATGTGGCATGCCACCTCCCAGCCTCACCTCATGTCCCTTTCTCTAATCACACTGCTCTTCTTTCAGGTCCTGGAGCACAGTGGGCTTTTTCCCTCCTCTGTATTTAATGCATTGCATTCCTCCTTCCTATAAATGTTTCTTCCTTGCCATTTGCATGGTTAAGACCTTGTCATAATTCAAGTTCCCATCCTCAGAAAGGGCTTCGCTCAACACCCTGTTTAAGTAAGCCTTGCTCTTTAATTCATCAGAGCACTTGGTTTAGTTTCTGTGATACATCACCAGCTTGTAACTGATATATTTATTTGTGTAATTGTTCATCTGGTCTGTGTTCTAGACAATAAGCTAAAGTAGGTAACACAACTGATTCTTTCATCACCATATTCTCAGTATCTGTAAATGTGACCCACCCCACTCCAGCATTCTTGTCTGGAGATTCCCATGAACAGAGGAGCCTGGCAGGCTATAATCCATAGGGTCACAAAGAGTTGGACACAGCTGAGTGACTAACATTTTCACATTCATAGTAAGAGCTCATAAGTATTTATTGAATGAATGAATAGGTAGATGGATACACTGCCCAGATGAATGCAGCAGTAAGCAGTAAGCAAGGAATAAGAAGGGGAAATGAAATACAATTTGAAAGGTAGGAAAGGGATACAAGGAGTGATTCTGGCACCAGGAGTGGGACCCACACAGAGCTGCAACACTCAGAACAGCAGGGGGCGCCATTTGCACAGACTACACTGATAACTGGGGCCCCTGGAGTTAGCATCTCCTAGACCACATCCATCCACGGTGCGGTGTATCTTGTTAGGAGCAAATAAGCCAATTCTAGAAAAACACAGACGTTTTGAGCTGCCTCAGACTTAAGGTCAGTGTTTCTTAAATTAACGGTGGTGTAAAATTATTTCCAAACCATTGTTCACCAAAACTTTTGTTAACTACAATAAAAATGAATTGCTAAAAAAGAAAATTAAAAACCCAGAAGATATGTGAAATAAATGCCCAAATTTGTAAGTGGATTGAACATAAAATCACTTTGTCCAATTACTATCCAAGTAAACAAACACTTTCAATTCTGCACTTATCTCCTTATAGACTAACAACAGTTTATTGATTAACACTGGCCTGCGAACCACACTCAGGGCATCACTTCAGTTTTAGAGAAAACTGAAGTCAGACTGAAAGACCAGCCACTAGACAGGTGGCTGTTAACACCCTGCACTGAGTCCTCATGGTAACCCTGTAAGAAGGGCAAGATGAAGAGAGTGAGGTGAGTAATGTAAGTGCAGAGTAGATACCGTTTTATTAAACTCTGAAATCGCATTCATCATGGATTTCTTGCATTAATTTTGATTTTTAAAAATATTATATTAAAATAATATTTTCTTGATTCTTGAATTTTTTGATGTCCCCTTAAATTTGGCATCCAAAGGGAATTCCTTATTCACGTCCCCCTAGCCAAGGCCCTGAGGAAGGCATAATGTTTGCTATTATTTACTATCATAGATTAATTCATAGCGATTAATCTATGTGAACAAATGACTGAGACCTGAACACAGGTCTAGCCTTTCTACTGCACTATACTACTTCCTATGCTGAGCATCTACCATTCATTCATCCACTCATTCATTCACTCACTAACAATGCCAACAGAGATTAACATTAAGTATGTGCCACTTATGTAACTGGAAATGAGTAAGTTCCCAGCAGTAAGGAGGAGACAGGGGATACATGACCTTGAATGAAGTTGATAAATGATACATGACCTTGGTATGTAGGTTTTATCTGGAGTTAGAGGGGATTCTAGAAGTGACACGGTCAGATTTAATATTTGGAAGGTTCACTCTGAATGCAGTGGGGTGATTTGGTAGACAGGAATGGACAGAACTGGAGACAGGAGTCCAGTTAATGGAAGAGTACAGCAATCCAGGGAAAATAAGAAAAAGAAAGTAAGGATGCTGGTCACATATGGAGAGAATGTCATCATTGGCATTTTGAGGCTTCAAGGGAAGAACAAAATCACCCCTGTCACCTCCAGGCTGTGTCCGAACATGCTCACTGGAATAAGGAAAGACATAATAAAGACTTGTTGGAAAAACCAAGCAATATAGAACTGTGCATGGGGGATGGCAGGGGGGCTTCCCAGGTGGCACTAGTGGTAAAGAACCTGCCTACTATTGCAGGAGACATAAGAGACATGGGTTCGATCCCTGGGTTGGGAAGATCCCCTGGAGGAGGGCATCGCAACTCACTCCAGTATTCTTGCCTGGAGAATCCCATGGAGAGAGGAGCCTGGGGGGCTACAGTCCCTGGGGTCACAAAGAGTTGGATATGACTGAAGCGACTTAGCACGCATGCACATGGGGGATGGGGAGGGAAACACAGTGATAAGTGAGAATCTGGAGAGAGGAAAACGGGTGCAAGGAGAAATGGAAATACAAGAAACTGGTAAAGGAGAGAGCAGAAGGCAGGCAGCATCTGCGTCTCAAGGACAGGAGGAAGGAGGAAGGCGGGAGTAGGCGGAAACAGCAGTCAGATTCTTAGCAGCACTAAAATTGTCCCTGCCACTTGGCAGGAGTCAGTTCAGATGTCCCAGATCCAAGATCCAGGGCCTTCTCCTCATTCATATAACTACATGAGGAGCAAAGTGGTGAGATTCATGGACCAAAAGATCCCTTGGCAAATATCAGTTCTATCCTTGGGGGTGTTTTAAGCCCTTAGAACACTGTTTATTGAAGTGATGGCAGTGACAATGAATTATTTCTGCCAGAATGAACTATAAGAAATTTAGTCTGGCTGATTAAAAGAAAGTTTATAAAGCACAGTTCAAACATGCACAATGCTTTTTAGAAGAAAATAATTTAGCATCTAAATTAATATATAATTGATACTGTGATTCAATCTTTAGGGACCCTAAAGAGCACTCTTCATTACTGGCCATTTTTATAATGAAAAAGAGAGACCCCCTGATACTGTGGACGACTTTAAAATCCTCTACGCTTTTTCACTCACATTATGACTCTATGTTTGCATTTGCATTTGCTTTGCATATTCATTATGAAATTGTTGATTCTGTCAACAATTCTATAAAGTATAAATGGCAGGAATTATTACTCCCATTTTGCAGAAGTTAAAACTGAGGCCCAGAGGGGTGCAGAGATTTGCCTAAGCTCACACATATGCCAAGCATTAGAGCTGACCCTGAGACCCAGCTCTCTTGACTAAGAGAACTCTTTCCACTCATTTCCATCATCCATTCTAGGTAGCTTATATTGGTTGTCTTTTCTGGAGGGGCAATGTGATGATCATTTCATCATCTTCTCCCAAAGATCTGCTGAAGGACAGCTGCGAGGAGTATCACATACTTCTTTTACAAGGCAACTGCAGAGCTTTGGGCAAAAACTTTGGACATTTCCACATTACAACTCGCCATCTCTCTAACCTTGGGCAAGGCATTAACCTGAGAACCTCAGTTTCCTTACAGAAAAATAGCAGCCACTGTCCCTATCTTATTATTAATAGATTTTTTTAAGTGTTACATCCAGTAAAAATGAAAGTGATCAAACAATGGGAGTACAGGTCCAGTAAATGAGACAGAAGAAAAAAAAAGGAAATACCCCCAGGATATTTAGGGCTTCTAAGGAGAAGCAAGCCCCACAAAGAATGTATGAACAGAGAAGAGGGCATGCAGAAGTAAGTTAGAAATCAGCACAGTCCTGTAAGCATCTGCCTGCAATGCAGGAGATGCAGAAGACACAGGTTCAATCTCTGGTTGGGGAACATCTCCTGGGGGAGGAAATGGCAACCACTCCAGTATTCTTGCCTGGAAAATCCCATGGACAGAAGAGCCTAGCAGGCTACAGTCCATGAGGTTGCAAAGAGTCCACCGAGTGACTGAGCATGCACACATGCACCTGTAAACACCTGGAGGATAGAAGAAAGCTCATTCCTTGAGCACCTGCTGTGTACCTAGCACTGTTAGACACTTTTGTTGCCGTTCAGTTGCTTTAAGTCATGTCTGACTCTTTGCCCACGGACTGCAACACACCAGGCTTCCCTGCCTTCCCTATCTACAGGAGTTTGCTCAAACTCATGGAGTGCATCATTTATTTAGTGACTGTTTCTGACCACTTCCTAGGTGCTCAGCACTGCTGTAGATGTTGGGATGCCCGAGAGAGGAGAGAAGATAGCTTGGCCCTAGAGGCTCCCCTCTGCTCCTTCAATGGTCCAGCAAGGAGGGTTAATTCACTGGGACAGGGACCAAAGCCAACAGTCACAGGGCTCTGAGGTTCCACTTTTCTAATGAGGACACTTTAACAGCAGTTTTCTGTTGTCATCTGGTCGCCCTCTCTCCACCATTAAATATGTATAACGTCAGGGCAGAAGAAGCTTTCTCTCTACCAGAGCTATTTTAACGGTGTTCCTTACCTGGGTACCTTCTCTGGAATAATAAAACCATGGAGGATCATGTACACTCATCCCCTTTTTGCTGGTAATATTCCCCCCAAACACCCCAGTTTATATTTACACCACACAATTCTAGTGGCACGTATGCCATGCCTTTGTTGCAGAACACAAAGACGTTATTCTCAAGAAACTGACATTCTTGTGGACAAGGCAGAGAGCAAACAAGTAAAATACTCCTTGTCACTGATACCTCCCAACTTTACCATAATTACTCAGGTTTGAATCCCTGCAGGAGATCTCTGACTCTCATCCAACTATGGCAGACACCCTCCCCTGGGTATTCTCAGCTACTCTTACAGATTCAAGCACTATCTACAGGCTTGAGGAATCCCCTAGACCTTTACCCCAGTTTAGGTCTCTCTTCAGAGCCCCAGACTTGTCCCTTCAGTTCCTTCCCTGTTGTCTCTACACTTACGCCAGAGGCACTGCAAATCCCTCCTCCTCTATTTTCAGTCTTCACTCCTATAGTCACCATTGATCCTGACGCTCAGGCTAAGAACCAAGGATCAATCATCCTCAATCTTTCCCTCACCCTTTCTTCCTACAACAAATCTGTCCCCATGCCCTGTCAAGTCTTGCATTTCTGGCCTCTTAATCTCTCTCCCCACACCCTCTCTGTCTTAGATTCCTCGCAAAGATCTGAGTTCACACTCACAATAGACTATTGACTGACTCTCCCCCGTAATTACCCCTCGCTCTGGAATTCTCTGCACCTTGCACCACTGTGATCTTCCTAGAGTAGACAGTTAAGTGGATTACTCTCCAATTTCCAAAAGCTTGTAAGAAAAGGACTGAACTTCCAAGTGTGACTCAGCTCTTTCTTTCCCCCTTCCCCACCCTCCCCTACACTCCTTCCCTGGAAGTGGCCTGCACTCTGGGTACACTACACCTCCCCAGTTTCCAAACGTAACTTGCCATTTTGAGACTGTTTAAATCTGCAAACCCTTCCTCAAATGCCCTTCCCTCTCATCAACCTGCAGAACCCCAACCCTCTATCAAGACCGAGCAGCATGAAGCATACATGTAAAATGCCTTTTCAGCTTCTCCTGGCTAGAGAAAGCTGGGCTCTCAAAACACTTAGAAAGACTTATCTTTATGTATTATCTTTACATGCCTATTTCCCCACTAGACTGTGAACTCCTTAAAGAGCTCTTTGTATCCCTAGTGCCTAGATATTGATACATAATAATATTATAATAGTTATATTAATAAGTGTTAGCTGCTCAGTTGGGTCCACTCTTTGTGACCCCACAGACTGTAGCCTGCCAGGCTTCTCTGTCCATTGGATTCTCCAGGCGAGAATACTGGAGTGGATTGCCATTTCCTTCTCCAGACATTGAATTAATAAAATAGCAATAAATACTGATAACGCCTGTCATTACACAGTGCTTACTGTGTTACCAGGAGTAAATTTGTGCATGTGAACGTGTGCACACACATGTATGCATATTCAAATAACCTTCAAATAACCTGTGAGATAAATGCTATCATTAGTTCCATTTATAGATGAAGAGACTGAGGCAAATATATTAACTGACTAGGCAAATATCATACAGTAAGCATGTGGCAAAACTGAGTTTTACCTTGGGACCAGAGTCCTCAGTCTTTACCACTAAGCTTTACTGACTTTCACAGGGCATTCTGCAAAATTTAGATATGACTGGATAACTGACTGGATAAATTAAATCACAAGACAAAAGGTGGTGAGGATGATAAGAATGTTTAAAAGAGACCAAGGGCTATGATTTTACTTTTCAGTACCTATAGTGTTTCAGGCATTGGGCCGGACCCAAGCCTGATGCTGGGAAAGACTGAGGGCAGGAGGAGAAGGGGTCGACAGAGGATGAGACGGCTGGATGGCTTCACCGAGTCAACGGACGAGAGTTTGAGCAAGCTCCGGGAGATAGTGAAGGACAGGGAAGCCTGGCATGCTGCAGTTCATGGGATCGCAAAGTCAGACACGACTGAACACCAACAAACCAGGGCAGGAAAAGGAGACAAAGGTGCACAGTCACACAGTAACACTGGTGTCCAGCCCAATGGTGCTGAGTTTAAATGGAAAACAGGTTTGGTAAGAAGTATGTGGCCAAAATAACGTAGATGCTAAAAAGCCAAAACTAATAAGGAGGAGGGAAGTACAGTGGAGAAGGACAGCTGAAAATCTTCCCGCTTTCCATGGGGCTGGCCAGCTCTGCCCTTCTTGCCTCTGTATCCCACAAAGAGAAAAACCCAGAATAAAGCCTCCTAACAGAGAAAGATTTGTTTGTGTAATTTCCTAATAAACTAAAAGTTGGCCTGATACTAGTCAGCCAAACATTCTCCACCCTCCCCCTCACCCCACGTTGGCCAGGCTAATAAGAAAAGTATTGTATTGAGGAAGATTGGGCATGAATTTTATCACCCCCCGAACAGTTCTGAACAATAGAAGGGGAGGCATTACTATGAAGTTTTAAAACTCATACTACTTTGAAATTATCACGCAAGAATTGTCACAGGGGAACACAGTAAGACTGCGATTTCTTCTTGTTTTACACCACAGGACTGAAAAGGGAGTTGAAGGAGATTAATTACATTCCCTGCTAATCAATGCAAAGACATATTTTTCTGCTTCTCCATCTCATAATTTTTATTTCATCTAGTTTGGGCTTTTTTAGGGTTGCCAGATGTCCCAGTTTCAGTGGGACAATCCTGCGTTTTGAAGGTACGTCCCATCTGCTCTTGAAAATATTTCTGTTCACTGCTCTCTCGTGGACTGTAGGGTTTTTAGAGCTGCCAGCCAGAGTACGGCTGCTGGAGAGAAGATGATAAATTATTGTAACACTATAAAAAAAAATCACTCACATCCTCCGCCACCCCACCTTAGCAATGCTGTGAATTAATTCTGCAGAAATCTTTGTCATGAAGGTGAATCTCCAAGTCTCCAGATGGGAATGTGAAGCTCTTTCCACACTGGCTTTGAGAGACAGAAGTAGTCAGGGCAAGAAAGCATGCATGGACTGATAACTGGATTTGCCATCAGAACACCTGGCTCTGCCATTTTCCACAAGAGTGACTTTGGTCCAATTGGTTAAAAGAAGAAACAGTTTTTTGAGCACCTACTGTCTACCTCACTTGATGTTCAGTTCAGTTCAGTTCAGTTGCTCAGTCATGTCCGACTCTTTGCGACCCCATGAATTGCAGCATGCCAGGCCTCCCTGTCCATCACCAACTCCCGGAGTTCACCCAAACTCATGTCCATTGAGTCGGTGATGCCATCCAATCATCTCATCCTCTGTCGCCCCCTTCTCCTCCTGCCCCCAATCCCTCCCAGCATCAGAGTCTTCTCCAATGAGTCAACTCTTCACATGAGGAGTCAACTCTTCGTATTGGAGTTTCAGCTTTAGCATCAGTCCTTCCAAAGAACACCCAGGACTGATCTCCTTTAGAATGGACTGGTTGTATCTCCTTGCAGTCCAAGGGACTCTCAAGAGTCTTCTCCAACACCACAGTTCAAAAGCATCAATTCTAGGTACTCTCAATAAAGTAGCTGATTAATTTTTATAATAATGTAGGATATCATAGATTTTATCCCCATTTTATAGTTAAGGATGTTGAGGTTCAGATCCACTGAATCCAGAACTCTATGGTACCAAACTCTACTCTTTCCACTATAGATGACTCTCTTGCTTCATCTGTTAAGCAGAAATAATAATAATCTATACCTTGTAAGATATGAAACAGAAGGTTATAAATAGATTCTCTAAAGGTCTCTTCCAGGACTCCTATCACCGAGATGAGGAAACTTGCCAACTGAGGTCCCATTTGTGGAACATTTTAAAAGGACAAGTTCCACAGAGCAAATATTCTTAGAGATGGTCTAAGCACTTTGTCACTGGTCATAGCAAACAACCTCTTTCAACAACACAAGAGAAGACTCTACACATGGACATCACCAGATGGTCAATACAGAAATCAGACTGATTACATTCTTTGCAGCCAAAGATGGAGAAGCTCTATAGAGTCAGCAAGAACAAGACTTGGAGCTGACTGTGGCTCAGATCATGAACTCCTTATTGCCAAATTCAGGCTTAAATTGAAGGAAGTAGGGAAAACCACTAGACCATTCAGGTATGATCTAAATCAAATCCCTTAGGATTATACAGTGGAAGTGACAAATAGATTCAAGGGATTAGATCTGATAGACAGAGTGCCTGAAAAACTATGGACAGAGGTTTGTGACATTGTACAGGAGGCAGTGATCAAGACCATCTCTAAGAAAAACAAATGCAAAAAGGCAAAATGGTTGTCTGATGAGGCCTTACAAACAGCTGAGAAAAGAAGAGAAGTAAAAGGCAAAGGAGAAAAGGAAAGATATTTCCATTTGAATGCAGAGTTCCAAAGAATAGCAAGGAGAGCTAAGAAAGCCTTTCTCAGTGATCATTGCAAAGAAATAGAGGAAAACAATAGAATGGGAAAGACTAGAGATCTCTTCAAAAAAATTAGAGACACCAAGGGAACATTTCATGCAAAGATGGGCACAATAAAGGACAGAAATGATATGGACCTAACAGAAGCAGAAGATATTAAGAAGAGGTGGCAAGAATATACAGAACAATATAGAAAAGATCTTCATGGCCCAGATAACCACAATGGTGATTACTCACCTAGAGCCAGACATCCTGGAATGCAAAGTCAAGTGGTCCTTAGGAAGCATCACCATGAACAAAGCTAGTGGAGGTGACGGAATTCCAGTTGAGTTAATTCAAATCCTTAAAGATGATGTTGTAAAAGTGCTACACTCAATATGCCAGCAAATTTGGAAAACTCGGCAGTGGCCACAGGACTGGTAATGGTCAGTTTTCATTTCAATCCCAAAGAAAGGCAATGCCAAAGAATGCTCAAACTACTGCACAATTGCCCTCATCTTACATGCTAGCAAAGTAATACTCAAAATTCTCCAAGCCAGGCTTCAACAGTACATGAACTGTGAACTTCCAGATGTTCAAGCTGGATTTAGAAAAGGCAGAGGAACCAGAGATCAAATTGCCAACATCTGTTGCATCATCAAAAAAGTGATAGAGTTCCAGAAAAGTATGTGCTTCTGGTTTATTGACTATGCCAAAGCCTTTGATTGTGTGGATCACAACAAACTGTGGAAAATTCTTTAAGAGTTGGGGATACCAGACCACCTGACATGTCTCCTGAGAAATCTGTATGCAGGTCAAGAAGCATCAGTTAGAACTGGATATGGAACAACCAACTGGTTCCAAATTGGGAATGAGTATGTCAAGGCTGTATATTGTCACCCTGCTTATTTAACTTATATGCAGAGTACCTCATGTGAAATGCCAGACTGATGAAGCACAAGCTGGAATCAAGATTGCCAGGAGAAATATCAATAAACTCAGGTATGCAGATGACACCACACTTATGGCAGAAAGTGAAGAAGGACTAAAGAGCCTCTTGATGAAAGTGAAAGAGGAGAGTGAAAAAGTTGGTTTAAAACTCAACTTTCAGAAAACTAAGATCATGGCAGTTAGTGCTATTATTTCATGGCAAATAGATGGGGAAACAGTGGAAACACTGACAGACTTTATTTTGGGGGGTCCAAAATCACTGCAGATGGTGACTACAGCCATGAAATTAAAAGACACTTGCTTCTTGGAAGTAAAGCTATGACCAAGCTAGACAACATATTAAAAAGCAGAGACGTTAGTTTGCCAACAAAAGTCTATCTAGTCAAAGCTTTAGTTTTTCCAGTAGTCATGTATGGATGTGAGAGCTTTTCTGTCACAAAGAAAGTTGAGTGCTGAAGAATTGATGCTTTTGAACTGTGGTTTTGGAGAAGACTTGTAAGAGTCCCTGGGATTGCAAGGAGATCCAACCAATCCATCCTAAAGGAAATCAGTCCTGAATATTCATTGGAAGGACTGATGTTGAAGCTGAAACTCCAATAATTTAGCCATCTGATACGAAGAACTGACTCATTGGAAAATACCCTGATGCTGGGAAAGATTGAAGACGGGAGGAGAAGCGGACAACAGAGGATGAAATGGTTGGATGGCATCACCAACTCAACAGACATGAGTTTAAGTAGGCTTCGGGAGTTGGTGATGGACAGGGAGGCCTGGCGTGCTGCAGTCTATGGGGTTGCAGAGTCGGACACGACTGAGCGACTGAACTGAACTGAAGCACTTTTTAACTTGACTTCAGATTATATGTCAAGAATGGCAGTATCCGAGATAAGCTCAGTGATCTTAGGGCCATGGAGCCAAATTATCTTCATCGTTTGTATTGTTGCATTCCTAGTTGAGGCCTTGAAAATGAAGCTTCAATTTAGCTGTCATTTCAACAGCGCCACTCATGACACTATGAACAGCCATCTTATTGAGAGTAAGTTTATCATATTTAACAGATCAAGGCCCTAACAGCAGAGGCCTGGCTGGGCAAACACTGTTGGTGGCATCGAGGCAATGTCTAGGAGAGAGACACTGCAGAGGAAGCTGTGCTACCAAGAGGCAAAGAAGAAGGTTCCCAAATCCTGTGGGAAAGGCACTGAAGAATTTTATTAATATACACAGTGTAGTGTTCATTGCACCAATAGCTTGTGTTTCCCAGGACCATGACTTTGATACTGTTATGCCTCAGTAGCAAAGCCTCAATGGGAAGAGAGTCAATCATCTGTACTATGGGCCTTTGTCAGTGTATCTAAGGAACAAATGTGCGAGTGGTGGAGAGATCCTAAAATACTGTGAGCACGTCAGCTGTCATCACTTGGGATGTTTTGCTGGCAGCGCGTCACACAGCCTACTCATCTTGCTGTTTTCCTCCTGCCCTTCAGCAAGGCATTTTCTCCCGGTGATGAGGAAAACGTTCTTGACAATGTTTTCTTAGATTTCAGCTCGGTGCTCTCTAACCCTTCCTGCCTCTTTCTGTCTTTTACTGGAGGTTAGGAGTTTTTATCTCATAAATTGCAGAAGTGCTTCAGAAAGGGGTCAATAAACCACTTGCAATTTTTCAAGAGTGTGTGTGTGGACACATATATGTATATACCATTAGATTCTCAAAGGGATCCATGATATTAAAATAATTAGGATCTAATGTGGTACAATTTCTCTTTTTTCTGGAGTTATAGGACTACACAAAGCAATCTAAAAAGGTGGTAGGAACCCCAGCCAGTATTTTAACCTGAGAAGAAAAGAGTTATGTTTAACCCAAATTGCCTATGTTACCAAAGCAAATAACTTTTGCCCCAAATTCCTCTGTTGTCTCAGCTGTTCAACGGGCTCAATGTATCTCTCATTGACTAACTCTACAGCCTCTTGTTTCCCTGCCTCTGCTGCTCTAAGCACAGATTTTCTACCAGTTCTGAATATTCTACACCTTGTCACATCTTGTTTTCTGTGCTTCTGACCTCTAACCACTCTCCCATCACATGCTCAATAACTACCTACTTAGATGCCAGCATCCCCTCTGTTTGCATCATCCTGAGAGTGGTAGCCCTGACTTTTTCATTTACCACCAGTGTCAGACAATGAATGAAGAAATTCAGAAAGTTGTTGTGAGATTCAACTTCTCTGAATCCCCACGCACTCCACCACCTTGCATAGAGAGAAAGGAGAAATGAGCTCTATTGGCATGAGTTTCTAAGGGAACAAAAAGGGTGGGCTTGTGGGCAACTGCCTTCCAGCTTTCAGTGTGCAAAGCGGCATTTGAGTGGCTTGTTTAAAACATAGATTCCTAGGCACCACCCACAAAGATCCTGATCCCATTTGGGATGAGGCATCTGAAAGTGCCCCCAGCTGCCCCTGCGAGGCATCGTTTGTCAGGGTGCCTGGGGACTGGACATTAGTGGACTGAGAGGTAATTGCAGCCTCTCTTCCTGAGATCAGAAACAGGTCTGAAGAGCTGAGGAACCATTGAATTTCCTTAATTGTCCTCTGAAGCTTCAGTGAAATGGAAGGTGGCTCACCTCTGGGGCATGGAGCTGGCCCCCAAGTGGGGCTTCTGGCTGTGGTTTCAGGATCGCCAAAGCCAAGGTTTACATGAGGTGATGTCTGGCAAGTATGAGGGTCTCATCCAGAGTTCTCTGCTCATACTGACTCCAGGAGAGACCACTGTTTCAAAGATAGGAAGATGTGTCTAGGTCCCAGTGGTGCTTGCTACTTCTCACAAAAGGCAAGGAGCTCAGAATGGCTGGGGGCTTCAGTTACTCGACTAGTTACTTTTATCCTTCACTGTAATTTTTAACTACAGAAGTAATGCATGTTTTTGTAGATGACTTCAAAAAAAGCATATAAACAAAAATAAATTTTAAAAGTCACCTGAAATTACACTACCCACAAATAACCACTGTTAACATTTAGTGCATATCCTTAAAAGGAAAATGTTTGGTAACCTGCTTTTTCTAACTTAATAATATAAGGAGAACATTTTCCAGGCTAGTAACTACATTTAATGTTTTTTAAAAGTTTCCCAGTATTAGAGTATTTTATTTCTAGATGGATCATGGTTTATTTAACCAATTCTGTACTATGAGACATTAAAGTTTTTTTTTCTCTCTGTCTCTTTCCTTCTTCCATCCTTCCCTTCCTCCCTCTCTTTTATGACCCTTTACTTTTATGACCAAATCTGCCATCAGCATCCTTATAGTTACCCAGTTGCCCTTTCATACTCTTGTCCAATAATTTTCTAAAGTACAAATTCTGAAACAGGAATATCTGGGACAAAGGATATATAATTACAGTTTGTAGTTCTTACTGATTAATGGAAAAGTAGCCCTCTTTGGGGCTTCCCAGGTAGCTCAGTGGGTAAAGAATCTACCTGAATGCAGGAAATGTGCATTTGACACTAGGGTCGGGAAGATCCCGTGGAGGAGGGCATGGCAAACCCCTCCAGTATTCTTGCCTGGAGAACCACATGGCAGGAGGAGCAGGGCAGACTACAGTCCACTGGGTTGCCAAGAATCAAGCACAACTGAAGCAACGGAGCACGCACACAGCCCGCTTTGCTCACACCACCAGTGAACAAGATGGGCCAACAGGACCGCTAAAGGGACACTCTGAAGACTTTGATAATCTGTCCTGCTGCTAGTCTGGCAGAATTCAGTGAGGAATTAGCTTACCAACCTACATCTCTGGGAGGCAGAGAATCAAGCTATAGATAGAATACCATCACAGAGGGGCTGTTGAATTTGCCTCGTTCTAACAGAGCAGTCTCATAACAAAACTGCTCATCCTCTCCACTCTTACCTCTTTGGCTTGGGAGCCTAAAATTAACCAAAACTACTTCAGAATTAGTGCAAGAGGAGAAATCTGGGCACAGTGGTGGTGACACTGCATGCAGTGGCTAACGTGAACTCAGTGTCAGTTCTGCTAAGCTCATCTCTCTTTTGGACGATGATGCTGGCTGTCTTTTCTCCCTATCACACTGAATTTCTCAAGCAAGGGGAGTGAGAAAATGACTGCAACTTCATGCTTTGCCCCAAGGCAGGTGACCCAACAATATCCATAGACAAAATACTGGAATCTGTCCCATCCCAGCAGGAATGAGAGGGAGAATAGACTTACATGGTCAGAGTTAAAACTCTATGCGGCCATGAAGTTAGGTTGCAAGAACCCCACATGATAACATTTAGCATCAAAAGCCACGGCATGAACCAGACGAAGACCAAGAAGAATTGAGTGTATTATGGCACTGGGCAGAATGTTCCATATGTATCTGTTAGTAGATCTAGTCGGTTTATTATGTTGTATATATCCACCATTTCCTTACTTATCTTCTATCTGGTTATTCTAGCATTATTGAGAATGAATATCGAAATTTACAACTATTACTGTAGGCCTGTATTTTTCCCTTTAATTCTGTAAATTTTTGCTTCATGTATTTTGATGGTCTTTTATTAGGTACACAAATGGTTAGAACTGGTATATCTTCTAACTCTATTGACCCTTTTATTAATTTATTTTTTTAATTTTATTTTATTTTTAAACTTTACATAATTGTATTAGTTTTGCCAAATATCAAAATGAATCCATCACAGGTATACATGTGCTCCCCATCCTGAACCCTCCTCCCTCCTCCCTCCCCATACCATCCCTCTGGGTCGTTCCAGTGCACCAGCCCCAGGCATCCAGTATCGTGCATCGAACCTGGACTGGCATCTCGTTTCATACATGATATTTTACATGTTTCAATGCCATTCTCCCAAATCTTCCCACCCTCTCCCTCTCCCACAGAGTCCATAAGACTGTTCCATACATCAGTGTCTCTTTTGCTGTCTCGTACACAGGGTTATTGTTATCATCTTTCTAAATTCCATATATATGCGTTAGTATACTGTATTGGTGTTTTTCCTTCTGGCTTACTTCACTCTGTATAATAGGCTCCAGTTTCATCCATCTCATTAGAACTGATTCAAATGAATTCTTTTTAATGGCTGAGTAATACTCCATTGTGTATATGTACCATAGCTTTCTTATCCATTCATCTGCTGATGGGCATCTAGGTTGCTTCCATGTCCTAGCTATTATAAACAGTGCTGTGATGAACATTGGGGTACACGTGTCTCTTTCCCTTCTGGTTTCCTCAGTGTGTATGCCCAGCAGTGGGATTGCTGGATCATAAGGCAGTTCTATTTTCAGTTTTTTAAGGAATCTCCACACTGTTCTCCATAGTGGCTGTACTAGTTTGCATTCCCACCAACAGTGTAAGAGGGTTCCCTTTTCTCCACACCCTCTCCAACATTTATTATTTGTAGACTTTTGGATCACAGCCATTCTGACTGGTGTGAAATGGTACCTCACAGTGGTCTTGATTTGCATTTCTCTGATAATGAGTGATGTTGAGCATCTTTTCATGTGTTTGTTAGCCATCTGTATGTCTTCTTTGGAGAAATGTCTATTTAGTTCTTTGGTCCATTTTTTGATTGGGTCATTTATTTTTCTGGAGTTGAGCTGTAGGAGTTGCTTGTATATTTTTGAGATTAGTTGTTTGTCAGTTGCTTCATTTGCTATTATTTTCTCCCATTCTGAAGGCTGTCTTTTCACCTTGCTGATAGTTTCCTTTGATGTGCAGAAGCTTTTAAGGTTAATTAGGTCCCATTTGTTTATTTTTGCTTTTATTTCCAATATTCTGGGAGGTGTGACCCTTTTATTAATACACAATGTCTTCTTTGTCTCTTGTAACCTTTTTATTTAATGTCTACTTTATCTGACATCAGTATAGTCACATTGCTCTCTTTTGATTACTATTTGCTTAGAAATTTTTTTCCATGTGCTCAGATTCAATCTATTTTTGTTTCTTGTACTCTTCTAGATAGAATTTAGTTGGATCATTATTTTTTGATTGGACAGTTTAATCCATTTACATTTGAAATAAATGTAATGAAATAGCTTTTCTTCGAGATTTCTGTCACTTTGCTGTTTGTTTTCTAAATGCCTCATAGCTTTTCTGTCCCTCAATTCCTGCATATCATCTTTTTTGTGTATGGTTGACTTTCTGGAGTAAAGTAAACATTTATTTTTCATCTCCTTTTTTGTATATTTTATATCTATTTTCTTTGTTGTTACCATGAATACTACAGTTAATATTCTAAAGTTATAACTCTCTAATTTGAATTTATGTGAACTTAACTCCAATAACATATAAAACGCTGCTTCTTTACAGACCCATCCCGGTCTTTTTTGATCCAAAATTACAACTTTATAGATTGTGTGTCCTAAAACATAAACTAATAATTATTTTAAATGCACTGATCTCTTATATCACATAAGAAACAATAAGTGGAGTTACAAACCATTGTTAAAATAATACTAGATTCTATAATTTGCCCATGTTTTACTTTTATTGCTATCTCCATTTCTTCATACAGCTTTGAGATATTGTCTAAAGTTCCTCATTTAAAGTAAGTAAGTAAAGTTCATTTCACCCTGCAGCACTCTTTTGAGCATTCTGTCAGTATGCTAATTAAATTAAATTAAAAATTTCCAATAACTGAACCAAATATTGTTGTTGTTCGGTTGCTCAGTTGTGTCTGACTCTTCAGAACTCCATGGACTGCAGCATGCCAGGCTTCCCTGTCCTTTACCATCTACTGGAGTTTGCTCAGACTCATGTCCATTGAGATGGTGATGCCATCCAACCATCTCATCCTCTGTCGTCCCCTTCTCCTCCTGACTTCAATCTTACGCAGCATCAGGATCTTTTCTAAATGAGTAGGCTCTTCATATCAGGTGACCAAAGTATTGGAGTTTCAGCTTCAGCATCAGTCCTTCCAATGATTATTCAGGGTTGATCTCCTTTAGGATTAACTGATCTCCTCGCAGTCCAAGGGACTCTCAAGAGTCTTCTCCAACACCACAGTTCAAAAGCATCAATTCTTCAGCACTCAGCTTCCTTTATGGTCCAACTCTCACATCCACACAGCACTACTGGGAAAACCATAGCTTTGACTAGACAGACCTTTGTCGGCAAAGTAACGTCTCTGCTTTTTAATATGTTGTCTAGTTTGGTCATAGCTTTTCTTTGAAGGAGCAAGCATCTTTTAATTTCACGGCTGCAGTCACCATTTGCAGTGATTTTGGAGCCCAGGAAAATCAAGTCTGTCACTGCTACCATTGTTTCCCTATCTATTTGCAAGAAGTGAGGGGAAACTCAAATAAAATAAAATTTAATACTCATTTTTTTTTAAGTTTCTCTAGTCACATTTCAAGTTTCCAATATCAGTGTATAGCTAATGTTGACCAGATAGGACTGCAAAGATTTAAGGGTGTGACCTTGGAGAAGTTGGTTATCATCTTGAAAGTCAAATTTACCATGTTGATCATGAACTGATTGGACTAGTTTATTCCATATGTCACTTGGCATTCGTTCTATCACTTAGCAATTCAAAATGACCCAAAACCCCAGCATTAAAGAGTATCTCAGCAACTTCACTTCAAATCCTTGAGCAAATTCTGGGTTGGTTTCCTCACCTATAAGTTTTATATTTCTGAGGGTATTTTAAAACTTTAGCATGTTAATTATAAATGAATAGACTCCACTTTTTAAAAATTTGCTAAGTTAACTTTGAAGTTATACTGTCACATTCCTCAAATACCTTTGCATTTTTGTCATATATTTAAGTGTTTGCTCTAAAATTTTTGGAAATCTTCAAGGTGATTATGCCAGAATCAGTAAGGCCTGGGAACATAACACAGCACACTGCCAACTGCCTTCCTCTATCATTATTCATCTGCTCGAGGATGATTCCTTTCCATCTCCCCATGAGCTTGTTTTCTACTTCACCTACCTGTCCACATGAGTTAAAGTTAACTTCTAATTTTCTATATTATCTAGGAAGCTAAGAAAGTAAGTTGAGAACTACACGTGTGCTGCCTTCCTTTTGGATAACTACATACAATAATATTCTATACTGTATATGGATCATACCCTATAAATTTCAGGAATTTTTATATAAATAATCTCACTTGAATAGTCGAGGTTCAAGTCAACATGAATGAGAGGAGAAGAGGGGTTAAAATGACTCAATGAATAAACAGAAACACCTGTATACAAAATCTGTTTTCTAAGTCTTAGTTGAGCGCTCTTCTAACACATCATTTTGAACCTCCCATATCAGTTCCACTGGAGATAACATGATACTTACTGTCACTTAGTACCTATAATAAACCCTTAACTTAGGCACTTTTCATCCTATTGTTTAGAATGTTCTACAATTCAAAGAGCAACCTTGTAGAAAATTAGGATATCATCTGCTTTTTCAGATGTCAGATTTCTAGAAAGTTTCTTCAACTCTTTAGAACACGATACTGAGTTCAAAATCAAGAAAAAATAAACCAAAATAATTTCATTACTTGATACTTAGCAATAAGTGATTAACTGGGCTGTCAGTTGCCACTGTTTCCAAGGAGATGTTACTCGAAATTTCCATCGTGCAAAACAACAGGGAATCATTTTCTAACTCAGATTCCAAATAGGAGGTCACTCTTCCCTCCAAATGGATTCTTTTCCCACAAGGAAAAAAAAAACTGGGGAAGGAACAGGGCACACAAGTACAATCAAGGACAACAAATGGTGCTCAGTGAGCACAAGGAACAGGATGAAATGATGTTCACCAAAGGTCATAACTTATATGCAGAGTACCTCATGAAAAACGCTGGGCTGGATGAAGTGCAAGCTGGAATCAAGATTGCTGGGAGAAATATCAATAACCTCAGATATGCAGATGACACCACCCTTATGGCAGAATGAGAAGAAGAACTAAAGAGCCTCTTGATGAAAGTGAAAGAGGAGAGTGAAAGAGTTGGCTTAAAGCTCAACATTCAGAAAACTAAGATCATGGCATCTGGTCCTATCACTTCATGGCAAATAGTTGGGGAAACAGTGGAAACAGTGACAGACTTTATTTTTGGGGGCTCCAAAATCACTGCAGATGGTGACTACAGCCATGAAATTAAAAGATGCTTACTCTTTGGAAAGTTATGACCAACCTAGACAGCATATTAAAAAGCAGAGACATTACTTTGTCAACAAATGTCTGTCTAGTCAAGGCTGTGGTTTTTCCAGTGGTCATGTATGGATGTGAGAGTTGGACTATAAAGAAAGATGAGCACCGAAGAATTGATGCTTTTGAACTGTGGTGTGGGAGAGACTTTTGAGAGCCCTTGGACTGCAAGGAGATCCAACCAGTCCATCCTAAAGGAAATCAGTCCTGAATATTCATTGGAAGGACTGATGTTGAAACTGAAACTCCAATACTTTGGCCAACTGATGCGAAGAATTGACTCATTGGAAAAGACCCTGATGCTAGGGAAGATTGAAGAGGAGAGGAGAAGGGGATGACAGAGGATGAGATGGTGGGATAGCATCACCAACTCAGTGGACACGAATTTGGGTAAACTCAGAGTTGGTGATGGACGGGGAGGCCTGGCGTGCTGCAGTTGTGGGGTCGCAGAGTCAGACATGACTGAGTGACTGAACTGGACTGAAAGGTCATGGAGTGATCCATGGGTGAGGAGCCTGGGCTTTCAACATACCTACAGCATGTGATACAATAAGTCGACAGAGAAATAGCAGCAACAATGTCATGTCATTGCCACCGTCACTTGAGGGAACATGGACTTAGAATATTCAGGTTAATGAGATAGAAAGCTACAACTTCTCCTACCATCTCAAGGCAAAGACCTCACCAAACTTACATTAATAATAATTGCCTTGAAGCAAGAAAGGGATATTATGAAAAAACTGATCATTATAATAAAATTAACAATATTAATGGTAATGATGATGGTGACATCAATGATAGTGAAAGGCTGATTTATGGATACTTTGTTGTGCTTATTCGCAGTTCATGAACTAAGATAGGCCTGGTAGAGAAGGTCTAGAGCAGATCATCATAATTACCCTGGCCTTGACTGGTGGCTCAGCTGGTAAAAAATCCACCTGCAATGCGAGAGACCTGGGTTCAATCTGTAGGTTGGGAAGATCCCCTGGAGAAGGAAATGGCAACTGACTCCAGTATTCTTGTCTGGAGAATCCCCACGGACAGAGGAGCCTGGTGGGCCACAGTCCATAGGGTTGCAGAGTATTGGACATGACTAAAGTGACTTAGCACTTCATACAGGCAACTAGTATCAGATCTTAGAGGTAAGGGCTCAGCCCCACAAGACTGCCTTACCCCACCTCACTTCAGATGCCAGCCACAGCTCAGGTTATCATCTAAACCTTTGATTGACTGGCTATACATCAGAGCTTCTATCAACTGCCTCCTCAAGTTCAGTTAACTAGAGTGGCTCATGGAATTCAGGGAAGTACTTACTTTTACGAGTTTATTAAAGATATGATGTGAGGTCTGGGAGGGTCCCAAGCACAGGAGCTCTGTCCTGTTGAGTTTGGGTTGTATGACCCACTGATGTGGATGTGTTCAACCCACCTGGAAATTCTCAGAATTCCTTTATTTGAGGATTTCTATGCCTTATCAGGCATGATAAATGACTAATTCCAATTCCGACCCCTCGTACCTCTCTGGAGGTTGAGGAGTGGGCATGAAAATTCTAATCTAACCATGGCTTGGTCTTCCTGGTGACCAGTCCCCATCCAGGAGCCCATCCAGAGCCTCAGTAGAACAAAAGACACCCCTAGCACTTTTATCATTTAGGAATTCACAAAATGTTTTTAAGAGTTCACGTCAGGGCTGAGGTCAAAGGCAAACATTAGAACAAGAGATATTAGAAGACTCCTCATGTTCTTATCACTTGGGAAATTATAAGGTTTTAGCAGCTGTGTGTCAGGAACTGACACATTTTGTATATAAAACATATTTTATATTTTCTCCCACAAGCGTTCTCCAATAGGAATGGTTTTGCCCCCACCCCAAACTCCAAGGGGACATCTGACAATATCTAAATAGATTTTTGACACCTGGTGTATGTGGAGGGTGCCACTGGCTTCTAGTCTGTCAAGGTCAGTGATGCTGATAAGCATTCTACAACATGGAGGAGAGGCCTCCACAGCAAAGAAGTATCAGTCCAAAATGTCAACAGCAGTGAGGTTGAGGAACTGTGTGCTTAAGAGTAGGGAAATGGTGGGGAAAATTCTGTATTATTAGAAAGGACAGAAATATTGAGCTGATTTGATAGTGGAAGTCCCTACAAATGGTAAGCTATGGAGGCTGGGATTCAAGCCTGAGAATAAAGGACAGGGGTCCAGGGGCCACTGGTAAGCTCTGATTCTCATGTTTAACTTGCCTGAGTCTGGGCAAGAATCCTCTGAATGGTCCAGCCTAGTTGGCAGGCACTTCATTCTTTTGAGGGGGCAAAGCCTCTCATTATAAAGGCTTTCTCTTGGCTTTGTTCTTGTACTTTCAGCTCTCGGAACCACATCAGGTGTCTGGGTATCAGACTGGGAGCAGGGGTGTCTCTGCTTACCCTGTGTGCTCACCCACTGCCCTCTCCTGCTCTGCCCCTAAAGAGCTCTGCGCCTCACTGCATTAACCTCCCTCTCACCCCTGTACCTCTGCGTAGGCTTGTCCCTTTTCCTCTGACTGCCTGGTTACTCTACCCTTTAAGGCTTAGATCATGGATCACTCCTCCAGCAAGTCTTCCATGAACCACTCTCTCTCTCTCTCTCTCTCTCTCTCTCATACACACACACACACACACACACACACACACACACAACCAGAGGAGATGTCCCACACCTGTGCTCCTATAGCATTCTAGCTCACCTTCACAAAGCAAACATCACATACTGCTCCAGAGGGAGGTTTTGGATCTCACGTCTCCAAAATTCAGCAGTCTCCTTGAGCTGAGTGACTATGTTCTTCTTCTGGATCTCCAGTACAGGGCCTTCCATGGTGACTGTGACTTTATCTGTCCAAAGTGAAAATGATCTCTGGGACCTCCCTGGCGGTTCAGTGGTTAAGACTCCATGCTTCCACTGCAGGGGGTGTGGGTTCAATGCCTGGCTGGGTAACTTAAGATCCTACATACTGCATAGTGTGGCCAAAAAAAAAAAAAAAAAATCTCTAAAGGCTCCTTACTATCTCAAGATTTTGGATGACTAATAATAAATTGTAAAGGTCAGAGGTCAAAGTAAATGATCTTTATTTATATGCAATAAAAATGAAAGACTCTGTTATAAAAGAACCAGAATGGCAATAAAGGGAAGGGGCAGGCCCTATCTTTGTCCTACCTAGATAGGCCTCAATCCAAAATGTCAGTCTGAAAACCTTTTTTTCGTGAGGATGTGTTAAGAGCTCTTGTGTTCAACCTGGCACCGACGCAGTTAAAGCTGCACCATTTGCTGTGTGAGGCTTTGATTCTGCTGACTTTATTTCAAGCAATCAAAAATATCTAATTTGCATTCACATTCACATCAGTGGCCCATATGTTAGCCCTGCTTAAAAGCTATAGGCTTGCATTCATTATGAAAGACTTGGCTCCCCTTCCTTATCTTTTCACTTGAAAATTATTGAGATACTGTCGCTACAAAGGGTTATATTTAGCTAAGACAGAGCGTTTCCGTGTGCGTATGTGTCTCTGCCCATGTCTGTGTGTCTGAAAGGAATTTGATATTTGCATCTTCCTCCAACATATCTGATAACTTTCAAAATGGGAATAGGAAGAGCCGTCTCTTTCTCTAGCCATTTCGTATGTGACAGCGCTGCCTCCTACCTAAGGCATCATTAAAATACGGCGTTGCAATATGTCAGTGCACATGACTCTAGACCACACACTGAGCCCCGATGAGCAGACCCCTCTGGAGAGCGGCAGTGAGGAATTCAGTTTTTTGAGAAGGAGCCCAACCAGGATTTGCTCCTGGGATTCAATCACATCTCAATTAGATTCAACTCACCAGTGGGAAGGTCTTGCCTGTGTCTTCTTTTATTTATCAAAAATGTTCAGAGCCCCTACTATGTGATAAGCACTCTTCTATGTAAAGTCACAGAGAGTTGTAATGAAGGGTTTCTGCCATCAAGGGATTTACAGGGAGCAGGGACGGAGGAGGGCAAGCATTCCAACAATGACTCTGTTGGAAACAGGCTAGAGTACTGGTGTGTGCAGTGCTCTCAGACTGCTCTCCAAGGAGACAATGGGTTCTTCCCGGAGCGTCAGAGCAGGAGGCAGGTGGGAAGGGAGGTGGTCCCAGAGCAGGGCACATTTACTCTGGTCGTTCATGGAGGAACCCACGATTGTGGAAAATCAGAGAGAGGACAGAACAGCGGGAGCAAGAGTAAGGTGTGAGTTCAGAAAGCATCTTTATTCCATACCCTGGCAGATTCTAATGCCTTAAGCACCCCACCCCCATGGGACGAAGATAAAAGACATAATGGCTGGGGCGTGCACAACCAATTTACAATAGTTTCTTTGTTCTCTAGAAGGATATATAAGCAAATGGCAAAGAGGTTGCCTAATAGGAAGTAAACTAGGGGACTAAGGATAGAAGTCAGGAGAAATCTATGTCTTTTTTATTCACTTGAATCTTTTTCCTGCTCTGTGTAGGCAGTACTATTTAAAGAAAAATTAGAAAAAATATTTCGAAAGTTTTATTATTAGAGATGTAATTGCAGAAGATGTACATGACATCAAGTTAAAAAGATCAAATAAAGTGAAGGGATTAAATAGCATGTATGTATATTCAATATTTTAACTATTGGTATTGACAACTACCTCCCACCCCCACCCCCACTGAACAACTCCCCCACACAACTTCCCACCCCAACAACTCTGGACTGATGGGGAGCCCCCATTCCCACCCTGGGAGTTGGAATACGTGGTTGAAACACCCAGAGCTTTGCTCTGGCTGAAATAAAGAACAAGAAATGTCACTCACTTTTGCCAGCTATGCTCAGACTGCCTTTGAATCCTAGCTTTACCATGTACAGTATGACCTTGAGTAAATTACTTAGCTTCTTCCTCATCTGTAAAATGGGAATGACAGTATTATCTTGTAGGGTTGCTCTATGAAGCAAATGGGATTAGTGGTGGTGGTAGTAGTAGTGTTAAGAGTACTAAGTAATACTTCCCAAATCCTTTACTCAAGAAAACAGTCCTGGGCTGCTGTTTACATTGGAATAGACACTAAGATTGAACAAGAGATTAAGCGTGGGAAGTGACTTCTACCGGACTTGCTGTTGTTCAGTCGCGTCTGACTCTTTGCGACCCCATGGACTGCAGCACACCAGGCTTCCCTGTCCTTCACTATCTCCTGGAGTTTGTTCAGACTCATGTCCATTGAGTCGATGATGTCAGCCAAGGATGGAAGACCTGTGTTGCCTGTTTTGAAATTGCCTGTATGAATTTTTATGCTCTTTTAAAATCTGAACAGAATTACAAATGAGACTAGCAGTGATAGAAGGGCAATTTCGTGTTGCGTCTTACAGATGAATCACAGGAATCAAGAGGAAGTAGAGAGCAGAGACTAAAGCACACACCCAGAGAAAATCAGAGAGTGCACACAAGTGCAATCCTGCTGCCTCTATAGAAAGTAGCCCAGGCTCCTGTCCACTTTCCAGGTCGCAGTTCCAGTTTCCAGGAGTTCTGGCTGTACTTTGATTTTCTGCACTTTGATTCCAATAAATGTTTCCTTTGTGTGACTTTATGATAAATATCTGCATTTTAAAGCTACATTGACAGATTCTCTGCTCAAGCCATCCAGAAGTTTCCAAATACAAATTCGTTGCAGGTATGTCACCCTCCACCTCTAAACTGTTGACTATGAACAACTTCAAGTAAAGAGCTAAATCGCTTTTTTTTACTTAAAAATATTTCAAATATATTAAAAATTAGAAATAATGTGAATTTGTGAACATAGAATTAGTTTTAATAATTGTTGTAATAATTGCCATGCTTGCCTCATAACTCTTATTTAAAAGAGAGAAAATATTTCGGTACAGGTGAAATCTCTTGGATACTCATCCTCAAATCTATTTTCCTTCCTTCTCAAAAACAGCCACTATCTTGAATTTGGTATTTATCATTCACATATGATATATATATGTGTGTATACATATATACTGGAGAAGGAAATGGCAACCCACTCCAGTATTCTTGCCTGGAGAATCCCATGGACAGAGGAGCTTGGCGGGATTCAGTCCACAGGATCACGGAGTTGGACATGACTGAAGTGACTTAGCATGTACACATACATATATACATAAATATATATATACATATATAAGTATCAAATATATATGATATTTATATGTATGTATATAAATATGCTTAAATTTACAAAAAGATGTAATTCTGCTACTTCAATATGGTTTTGAAAGTTACCCATATAGATATACAATGATTTCATTGCATAGTTAAATCATAATTTGTTTGTTCTGTCGATCATTTGGGTATTTCTTAGATTTTTTACTGTTATAGTCAATGCTTCAATGGACATTCTTACATGTATCTTCTCATAGACACACTGAAATTTTCCCTAGGATAATTGTTTAAAAGTGGATATTGAGTCCTACCATTCATGAACTTGGTATAAATCTATTTTGTTAAATATATTTCATGTCCTCCAGAAGTATTTTTCCAGTGTTGGGTTACAGGCTTGTTGGATGAGGAATATAGAATATTAAAGGAGACAGTTTCAGATGCCAAGGTTCATGTCTTGAGTAAATGGAAGGAGGGAGTCATAGCTTACTAGGATGTGTAAAGCTCTCAGGAGAGCCAGTTGCAGCTTAGGGGTTTGGGGTTAAAGGTTTGGTTTTGGACACATTGTTTGAGTTGTGTCTTAGACATCTAAGTAGAGAAGTTAAATAGAAAATTGGTTTTATAAAGTCTAAAAGAGAAAGGATCTACAGTTGATATGTAAATTTGAGATTCATAAACATATGATTGGTATTTATAGCCACCGTGCCAGAATACATCAGTAAGAGCCAGAGTGTAGACAGAAAAGAAAGAATTTCCAGAATTAAGTGTTACATTATTAAAAGAATGAAGAGATGTGAAAGAACCAGCAAGGAAATTAGAATTGGCCAGTGAGGTGGGAGGAAAGGCAAGAGAGTAGTGTGTCCTAGAGGTAAAGTGAAGAAAGTATCTCCAGGAAGAGAGAGTAGTTGTGTCAAAAGCTATTACTAGAACAAGTACAGTAAGAATGGAGAACAGACCATTGGATTTAGCAATGAGGAAGTTACTGGTGAGGTTGACATGAGCAGTTTGGTGGAGTGGTGTTGGCAGAAGTCTGATTTATATAAATTCAAGAGGAAAAAAAAAAAAAAAACAAGAGGTGAGAAATTGGATTGAGTAGAGACAACTCTTTTAAGATGTTTTGTTGAAAAAGTTAGCAGCTCAATGCCCATAGGGTAGCTCAGAAGGGATGTGAGTTCAAGAGAGAATTCTTTTGGATGTGGTAGAACTCAAGGCACATTTATATGCCAATGAGGATGATCCAGGAGCGAGTGGGAGGTGATGATAAAGATATTACAGAGGGTAGTGGGATGACTACTGGAGCAGGAATAGAGGGAAGGAATCAAGGCTACAGAGTAGTTAGCTTGAGTTGAAAGCATGAGCAGAAGCATCAGGAGAGGTAGATAATACAGGCACTAATGGAGATAGGTGAGTAGGAGTGAGAAAGGTGAAGATTCTATTTTGATTGTTTCTACTTTCTCTGAAATAGGAAGTAAGGTCAGAAATTAAGAGCATGAAGGATGGTGATAGGTTAGAATTCTGAGAAATGAGCACATCTACTAGTTTTGATAACTTATCTAAAATGAATTAATGCCCTTTTATTTTAATCTGATAAACTTTTGGAAATGGAAGGCTAATGTGAACTAAGAAGAATGTTCTTATTTTCTGACATGACCTGTGGTTTAGGATGTTGGAAAGGTTAAACCAACTTCTACATTAATTGAGAAGAATTGTTTCATTCCCATAAGGCATCCCTGTAATGCATCATTCATCTTCTTTCTAAAGATTTCACTCTCACACCTCCATTATCCATCTCTTACTCTGAAGTTAGATTTTTTAAACACATATAATCATTTCATTCCCCATATTTACTGGATGTTGAACACCTCTTTACCTAACATATTATTTCATACCTTTTAGACACATTTTCTAGGAAGAGCTTTATCCCCTCCAACTAATGCCTCTTATCTTTACTGCCACAAAATTAGTCACCTAAGTATATTGTAATTAACTGTCTGCATATGTATCTCACTCACTGTTGAAATCTTGGAACAGAAGTTAGCAAACTTTTTCTTTAAAGGGCAAGATAGTAAATATTTTAAGCTTTGTGGGCCATTAGTCTCTGCCATAACCACTCAGCTCTCCTGTTGTAGTGGAAAAGCAGCCATAGACAGTACCTTAAAAATGGGAATGGCTGTGTTCCAATAAAACTTTACTTATCAACACTGAAATCTAAATTTTATATTTTCTTCTTTTGTTTTTTCCAACTCTTTAAATACATGAAAACAATCCTTAGCTCACAGGTTGTACAGAAGCAGACAGTGAGCTGGACTTGCTCCATAGGTCATAATTTGCCAACTCCTGTCCTGGACAACTGTGATTATACCTTTTCAGCTTTGCATCTCTCTTACCCATCGTGGTGCCTGACACATATATGCTCATTAAACTTTATCAAATAAATGAATGAAGAGAGAGGGCAATAGGAGTAAATAATCTTGCCTGTTCTCTCCATGCACATGGTTTAGGGCCCAGGACTCTCAGCTGTGGGATTGTTAGAATATGAACAGAGCATATGCAGAGCCTAGCCCGCATCTTCTAGGGTTCTCTTCTCAGCAGGGCCAATAGAATCACTGAAAACAGTTCAGAATCACGTTAACATTCCCAAAGAAGTCAGAATAACAAGGCAATGACAGCCTGTGGAGTTAAGCTGGATGGAGAAAGAGAGAAGCCCATGGGAGTGGAACATGAGCAGACTCAGAGCAGTCCAATGTAAGGTGAAGTCAGGGAGGTTCATCTGCTGCTGCACCAGCAGCTGTTACAGCCTTGACTTCTCTCCTACAGCTGCAGGCAAGGGTGTCCTGAGTCCTTGAGAGAACAGCTTGGGAAATGAGGCTTATGTGACATGACAGGAAGAGTCATTGTGACAGAGGGATAGGATAGAGTAGGAAAAAAAAAGTGAGAGGCTGACATAGTGCCAGACTGACAGGAGTTTTATAAACCAGGCAGAGGGTGTTAGACATGAAATATGATCAGAAATTTAGAGCCATGAAATTTTTGTTGGGGGTGAAGATAGGATTTAAGAATTCTTTTTTTTTTTTTTTTTTGCTGTTTACAAGCTTGGGAGAGACAGAAGTAAAAAAAGAAAGCTGGGAGTTTCTTGCATAAATTCAGGTATGACATGACGAAGTTTGGCAAAGGAAATCGGGGGAAATGGTGGTTTTACGAGCAACTTCAAAGGAACAACCATTAAGACTGCGTACCCTCAGTGTGTGTAGAGAGATAAAACAAAGACAATACCAAGATTTTATACATAGCTGACTGAAAAATATGTAGCTCCTTTCTCAAAAGAGACAAGGGACAGAGAAAGAGAGGGGCAAGACATCTGAGACTCATGTTTTAGTTTTGGCCAGCAGAGTTTGAGATGACCGTGATAAATTCAAATAGCTGTATCCATCAGGCTGTACGTTAGAACTGAGTTCGAGAGACATGTAGTGGTGTACTGATAAATATTTAACAATTGGCTTTCCAGGAATAAAAGCACTCTCATATTGTATTTGCCAATTTCTATGATGTAAATGCTCCTGCTATGACTGATTCCAAGCTACCAATCTAATGTTACCAAATGCAGAGCTGGAAAGAGCTGCCAGTGGGGACAAGTGGGAGCTGATCCCCGCATGCCACAGGAGCATGGCAGGGGTGGGGACGTGAAAACCAAGGGGAAAACAACTGGAGCTGGCTGAGTCCTTCGTTTTGCAAAGATGAAACCGAGACTAGAAACAGGACACAGAGAAGACCTGAACTCTTGAAAGTAGTGGCAGAGTGGTTTTAGAGATAGAAGAGCACTGGAATGTCCAAGAGCATAGTGGAAATTCATCTGTTGTCTCTGGGGAGGTGGAGGTGGGTCATCTTCTTAGTTCTTCATGACTCATAAAACCTTACTTCTAAGGAGACTGCTCTAGGAACACTGTTCAGTTCAGTTCAGTTCAGTCACTCAGTCACGTCTGACTCTTTGCGACCCCATGAATCGCAGCATGCCAGGCCTCCCTGTCCATCACCAACTCCCGGAGTTCACTCAGACTCACGTCCATCGAGTCAGTGATGCCATCCAGCCATTTCATCTTCTGTCGTCCCCTTCTCCTCCTGCCCCCAATCCCTCCCAGCATCAGAGTCTTTTCCAATGAGTCAACTCTTCGCATTAGGTGGCCAAAGTACTGGAGTTTCAGCTTTAGCATCATTCCCTCCAAAGAACACCCAGGACTGATCTCCTTCAGAATGGACTGGTTGGATCTCCTTGCAGTCCAAGGGACTCTCAAGAGTCTTCTCCAACACCACAGTTCAAAAGCATCAATTCTTCGGCGCTTGGCTTTCTTCACAGTCCAACTCTCACATCCATACATGACCACTGGAAAAACCATGGCCTTGACAGACCTTTGTTTGCAAAGTAATGTCTCTGCTTTTTAATATGCTATCTAGGTTGGTCATAACTTTCCTTCCAAGGAGTAAGCGTCTTTTAATTTCATGGCTGCAGTCACCATCTGCAGTGATTTTGGAGCCCCCCAAAATAAAGTCTGACACTGTTTCCACTGTTTCCCCATCGATTTCCCATGAAGTGATGGGACCGTATGCCATGATCTTCATTTTCTGAATGTTGAGCTTTAAGCCAACTTTTTCACTCTCCTCTTACTTTCATCAAGAGACACACTGTTATTACACTGTTATAATAACACTATAATCACACTGTTATTATGCCACTTCATTTGGTATAGTTTTTCTGCCATGGAAAGTTAAGGGGCTCCTTAGAATGCAGGGGTTACAGGTTTTATCAAACCCTCAAGTTCAAGGGAAGTTCAGTAAATATTTTTCTTTTGATAACTTTAACTTCAATGATGTGAAAGTTCTCAACAATCTTAACATCTGAGTATACCCAGGTTTTCTATGTTAGGAAACGTAGGTTGGCTCAGCTTCATGGTGTGTTGTGGAATTTTCCCCCACAAGTCATTGAAATGATGCTTCAGCCTCCCTTCTAATGCTAGGTTTTCCTAGTCTATTGAGGTCCTGTGAGAACTTACTTTTATAGAGTGGGAAGTATCCTCCTATGTGGAAATATTCTACAGGTTTCTTTCCGTTTCATGAAAATGAAAAAAATCATGTTTCTCTTTAAGACTTTGAACCAGGTGGGATCAGACTCTGTAGACCACTGATAGATCTCAGAAGCCAACTGACTTCAGAAAGTTCCAAAGCCATGGGAAAATTTTAAACATACAAGGACCACTGGGATCTTGCTGAGAAAATGTTCATACGGAAACATCTACTGTCTTGCAAGCAAATATTTACGAGTGCAAATAACACTCATTCTTCCTCAACTGCTCCGTCAGTAAAGATTCAACTTATCAGTTTTCACTGTTGTTTCAGTTTACTGCTGCAATCCAAATTAAACTGGCCCCCTGTGGCCTTCAGGCTCATCTCATCACACACAAAATACACATACTCTGACACACACACACACACACACACACACACAAACACACGATGTCTACAAAAGCTTTAAAGGGTAATATAACCCTTTTTTAAGGGCTTGCCTCATAGCTTAGTCGGGAAAGAATCTGCCTGCAATGCAGGAGACCCGGTTTCTATTCCTGGGTCAGGAAGATCCCCTCGAGAAGGAAATGGCAATCCACTCCAGTATTCTTGCCTGGAAAATCCCATGGACAGAGGAGCCTGGCAGGCTACAGTCCATGGGGTCACAAGAGTCAGACACGACTTAGTGACTAAACAGATCCTTCTAAAGGTGTTCTTAGAATTGGGTAGTAAGTGAAGGGAGGGCTTATATTTGATACATCCAAATTTTATGAAAAAACCTTCTTAACTGCATGGCAAGTTTCCCAGCCTGCTTTCTTTCTTAAACTTCCACTCTCAACTCTTTCTCCTCTCCTTTCTCTCATCGGTCCTATGGTCTCTTTTCTGTTTATTTTCTTCTCTGTCTGCTGTGGTCTGAATGTTTGCATCCCCCATAATACACATATTGGAATCCTACTGCCTAATATAATGGTGTTGGGGGGGGGGGCGCTTTGGGAGGATACTAGGTCGTAAGCATGGAGTCCTCATGAATGGGATTAGTAACCTTATAAAAGAGACCCCACAGAACTCCCTCATTCCTTTCAGTGGTGAGTACACAACAGGAAGTCTGCAACCTTGTAGAGACCCTCACCCAACCACACTGGCACCTTGGTCTTGGACTTCTAGCTTCCAAAACTGTCAGAAACAAATTTCCATTGTTTATAAGCCACTCAGGCTGTGGTATTTCGTTATAGCAGCCCAAATGGACTTAGACAGTGACCATCTTTTTTGTTAAGGAAAGCAATCTGGTCCTTTCTTAAATCCTCTCAAAATCTTCTTCATATAAAGCCCATGTGAAAGAAAATGTGGTAAATATTTTTACTTTAATTTTTTGTTCTGTTGTAAAAATACTTTGTCATGATTGTTGTGCAAACAAATAGTTTGTTTTTATACCAAATCAATGATGTAATCTGTGTGCAAATTGTGGCTGTTGCTGCTGTTCCTTGTCCTCATTTCTTTTTCCCCACAGAATGAATCTTCCATGTCCTTAAGAGAGAGGAGAGTAGCATCACTCTACTATCTATGGGCTCTTGTCTACAGGTCAGCCAAGTGTTTACACTGAGGATAGGTAATCCCGACCTAACTGAAGACCAGAGATACCCTTTTTCAACTTTGTTCCTAATATCACCCACTCCCTTTCCTCTGAGTGAAAGCAGACTACACTACTGAATTTCCCACTGTGAGTCATGACTCATTGTGGATAATGAAATCATGTTAGTAGATCACACTGCTTTTTTCTAATGAAATATGGTAGAAAAGAATAAAATATAATGAGATCAACAGGAAGGGTGAGTAGAGTTTTATGAAATATTCAGTTAAAACTAATGCAAAACATATTTCTTACCATGAATAACTAAAAAATGTTTGGAAGTTTGAAAGCCACTACTTTAGTAATGTCTTATTTGAGAGTTCAAAGATTGGTACCAACTCTGCAGAGTAGACTGGGGAAGGGAATTAGCCATGATACTGCTCTGGCTCTTTCGTGCCTTGTACCAAAACAAAGCTTTTCCCAAAGCTTTTGGGGAAAAGTAGAGAGATCCCATCAGACCTGGAAACGGGCCTTAGTCAAGCTGTGTCAGGAAACTGAAGAACATTGGGTTGAGTTGCTTCTGATTGCCCTGCTTCCTATATGATTGGCCTCAGGGGATAAGGTAAAGTTATGTGCATTTGAACTCAGGTATGATAGACCCATTCTCCAAGTCTGAGAGAAGACACACTTTATCTCCCTTGGAATAGAACAACTTGAGTATGCCCTTCAGATAGGAGAAACCATGAATGCTCTCATGGAATATGGTAACCAGCTGCTGCCCACACTCACCCACCTGGCCCTTGGCCACTTCCAACCAAGAGACTGGGTGAACCTAAAAACCTGGAAAACCAGCAGCCTGGAAGATCACTCTTTTTGAAGTGGAATGGACCCCACTTGGTGATCGTAACCATCCATCCTGTCCTGAAGTTGCAGGGAATCACTCCATGGATACGACACACTCTAGCAATAAGGGCCCCAAGCCTCAAACTCTGGAGAGACAACCTGGGGCAACACCCTCCTTGACTACTCATGTGAACATCTATCTGACCTGAAGCTTCTCTTCTGAAAAGCCAATGTATGACCAGGAATATTCAGGCCACCGTGTTGGTACTGAACCTTGACATAAGGGCACGCTTTTGCCTATAGACAAAAGACCTAGATACCTTCATTGTTAGGAAGATTTGACACGTGACCATTGTTCTCTTGCTAATGTTTGGGCTATGTACCTTAAACTGTCTGGCATCCTTTGTCTCCTAAAGGTTAGGCTGATTGTGGTTACTCAGGGATGCAAACAATTAGGGCTGAGGCCTGAACCATATACATTTAAAGGCAGCTGAGAAGAAGCTCTGCTCCTTGCTGGCTGAGGTTATGATGATGCCCAAACTCAGCAGGAAGTAATTACAGATGGACCATCACCCCTCAGCGCCTCTCTTGAATGAGGAGCAGGACATGAGAGAAGGATTTGTGACTGACAAATGTTAGTCACTTAGTTGTATCTGACTCTTTGTGACCCCATGGACTATAGCCCGCCAGGCTCCTCTGTCCATGGGATTCTCCAGGCAAGAGTACTGGGGTGGGTAGTCATTCCCTTATCCAGGGGATCTTCCTGACCCAGGGATCAAACCTGGGTCTCCAACACTGCAGGCAGATTCTTTACTGTCTGAGCTACCAGGGAAGCCTGGTGTGACCGGCAAAGCTCATAATAATTCCCAAGAAATAAAACTAGAATCTGGATAATAAAGTCGGACAATTTTTCTCCTTTCCTTTGTGCTTGGTGTAGTTCCACTTGCTCATAGGGTGCCACGTGCAGAGGCCTTGCAATGTCAGATTAGAGTTCCAGCGTAAAACCGTTGCACTGACACTTCAGCTCCGGGACCCTGTGCAGAAGCACTGAGCAGGACATTCAACTCAAGATGGTGGTGGCAGGCCATGTGCAAAGATACTCCTGGCACTGCAATCTGAGCCTGAGCAACACAGCTGAACCTTGCCCCGCCCCGCTTCCCCACTGTGAGACCTCCACCCTCTCCTCTGCTGACAAAGACCCTTAATGCTCCCCTCCCATAGGTGTTGGGAGAGTGGAAGAGCTTGTGCTCTAGAGCCTGAGCATATACCTCTCCATTCTCTGATCACAGAATAGCTTTCCAGGCTTCCCTGGTGGCTCAGTGGTAAAGAACACATCTGCCAATGCAGGAAACATGGATTCGATCCCTGGTCTGGGAGGACCCCACATGCTGTGCAGGGGAACTAAGCCTGTGGGCCACAACTAATGAGCCTGTGCTCTACAGCCTGGGAGCTGCGATTATTGAAGCCTGATGGTTCTAACAGCCTGTGCTCTGCAGCAAGAGAGGCCACAGCAACGAGAAGTCTGCGCCCTACAACTAGAGTGTAGCCCCCACTCCCTGAAACTAGAGAAAAGTGCATGCAGCAATGAAGACCCAGCACAGTCAAAAAGAATTAAATTTTAAAAATAAAAGAACAAGCTTTCCTTTGCTTTTGGACTGAATTAAGTCTTGTTCTACTGGCTTGAATGACACCAGACAGGAAGACCCCGGGGTGGGGGGCGGGGGGGCGGCCTGACTTGAAAGGGTAGAGAACAAAGCCATTTGATGGAAGACTGCAAGTTCTAGTAGTTGCCTGAAAACCACCAGCTGACACATTCTGGTAAGGCCAAAAAACTTTCAATGTCAAAACTTGCAGAATGGATATCAGTAAATTATGAAGACAAAGACAGCAACCAAAAGTGGCATGCTCTTTCAAAGAAATGCACGTCACCAGTGTTCTTGATGGTACAGAAAATGATGCTGATGGAAAAGCATGAACACCAACAACACTGAGTGAAAACTGACTCGGAAGACTCCAACTCTCAAGTTTTATTTTGCTTGAATTTTTCTGCATAGTATACCTAAATAAAGAGAAGGCAATGGCACCCGACTCCGGTACTCTTGCCTGGAAAATCCCATGGACGGAGGGCCTGGTGGGCTATAGTCCATGGGGTCGAGAAGAGTCGGACATGACTAAGCGACTTCACTTTCACTTTTCACTTTCATGCATTGGAGAAGGAAATGGCAACCCACTCCAGTGTTCTTGCCTGGAGAATCCCAGGGATGGGGGAGCCTCGTGGGCTGCCGTCTTTGGGGTCGCACAGAGTCGGACACGACTGAAGCGATTTAGCAGCAGCAGCAGCATACCAAATAGAGAAAAATATATGAGCTACTTTAGTATATCAAATAAAAATTCCAGTTGGATAAGAGTATTTTATCAGAGTTTGTTAAGCAGTTTTTATTTTATCTTAGTGGTACATAATACAAGGTTCATCTTACGTCCAATGGCATCTTAAATTGATGAAACAGGGAATTACAATTTGAACCCCATTTCCTCACTTGTGACATGTCCAAGGTCACAAATGACTAACCCAGAACCATAATCCACTCTCCTAATTCTTGGCTTACTTCATCCTCTTCTATATACCAGAGTGCTGATGCTAAGCCACCAGGCTCTTAGAGGCAGACTGTCTTTTATTAGAATCCAGCAGAATGTCTGACATGTAATGTCATTGAATGTATATTTTCTTTTTTAATAAAAAATGGATGAAGGACATGATGGACATTTTAGCATTCAAAGAGACCTGCTTTTTGCTTTATGAGATGTGATGATCAGTAAGTACCAAACTCAGTTTCAGAAACAGGCTAGCATTTCCCTTCTTCTGAAACAATGGAATGATTTCAGAATGCAGATCAAGAGGCAGAGCAACTTACCTTTCATGAAGACATCATTGTTTCAGGCCATTTGAGTAGTAAGGGCGAAGAAGAAAAAAATACCCATCATTTACCAAACTCATCTAAACTTAATTAGCAAAGCAAAAAGAAAGAAACTTTATTTATGAAGGGTTACTATTTCTTTTCACATGGAGGAATGCATTTTTCCTTTAATTTGTGCATGGAATCTATAAAGATAGCAGGATGTACAAACCCAGATCTAGATAAATTTAAGCCAGTACCCAAGACACTCTGAGTCTTTTAGGAGGCTCATCAGTGATGGAAATGTGTCATTTTTGCCTAAGGCAATGTCATTGCTCAGGGGAAAGTAAAGCACAAGTGTTAGGTCAAGGGAGTTGTATACACAGAGCACCCACGGGCATAAGAGCTTTCTTCAAAGAAAAATGTAGGGAGAACTATGAGTGAAAGTATGCAAATTGCCTCAAAAATGAGATGAGAAAGTCTTTGAGAACTATGTGAAGTCCTTGATGAACCCATAGCTCTGATGCCTCATTTACATGCCAATTAATTAGAGAACCCTTCTAAGGAAGACAGAAAACTCAGATTGAAAATAAAACTGCAATGGTACTTGGGCCCTAACCTGCAAACAATCAATAAGATGTCTGGTAGACCAACATTACGCAGAAGAGATTTTTGGCTTCAGATTTGGGGAAAATCCCTTTTATGGAAATAGAGAAAACACTGCAAGTCATCAGTTGAGGAAAATGGAACACCCAGCTCAAGCGGAAAATAGAACCAAGAGGAAAATATTTAATAGAAAACTCAGGAAAAGACATTTGATCAAAAACCTAGCTTCCCACCAAAAGTAGTCAGCTTACCATTCACTTCACCAAATTGGATAACTGTTTTGTCCTTAAGTCTTGAAGTGGGAATGGGGGACAATTTTTATCTCTTGGATAGATTATAGGACAATTATACCTTCTTGCCCGAATGGCTGAATCATAACTTAAGGTGAAAGTAAGAAACTGACAAAGGAGAGGGTAGGGGTAGGATACGACCAATAGTTTAGTGATCTACAGTAACGAAACGACCTAAGGAAGACTTCACAACCCAGCACCAATACGTACTCAACACTCTTGGCGCTCTTAGTTCAAGTCCCAGATCGCTGCCCTAATGGTTTCTGTTATAAGGAGAGCCCTGGGACGAGTTCGAGGGAAAAAAGCACGCGGCAATTCATTCAGTTCCAGCAGTATGAACCAATAGTAAGTGTAATCAGAAAATCCAACCCCAGTCCTGGCTCTGCCTCCAACTACAACATAAGACACTGGAGTACTAGTTCACATCACCGAGCCTCAGTTTCTTCATACTTAAAGTGAAGACACAGCAGTAGATTACAAGCCCTTACAGATTCACTGTACTATAGATCACTTCTGCTCTCAAGAAATTTAATTTTAGGCAGTAAAAAGAAATAATAAATCCAAATGGTAAATTAGAAATTAATGAGTTCCAAAAGGGAGGAATAAATAAGTTCTCTAAGTGTGCAATAGAAGAAGAAACACTTCAGGGAGGTGTTTCAAGTGAAATTTCATGGCCTGAGTATCATTTAGAATGAATAGAACTTGAGCTTTCAGAGAATTAGGGGAAAGCATTTCAGGCAGAAGATAATAGCAAGAGTAATTCTCAGAAATAGAGAGATTCCTGTGGAAAATAGGAAGAAGAAGGAAAAGAGAGGAAGAAGAAAGAAGAAAACTAAGATTTATTAATTTCCTCCTGTGTAACAAATTCTATGTTAGGAACTTCTAATGTGTTAATCACTTAATCCACAGAACCATAGCAAGTGTCAATTTTTAGGCTTACTTTGTATCTGAAGAAATTAAGTCTCAGAAAATTTAGTAATATGTTTAGAGTCATTTGGCAAGTAAATGTGAAAGTAATTATATGAACTCATGTCTGCCTAGCTTCAAGGATGAGTTGGAAGCTAATCAGAATCTTAAAGAGCACCTAGGAATTGGATGGGTTGAGAGAGGACAAGAATTAGCCTCATGACTAAGATCTTAGGGCTTCCCTGCTGGCTCAGACGGTAAAGATTCTGCCTGCAATGTTGGAGACCTAGGTTTGATCCCTGGGTCAGGAAGATCCCCTGGAGAAGGAAATGGCTACCCACTCCAACATTCTTGCCTGGAGAATTCCATGGACAGAGGAGCCTGGTGGGTCCATGAGGTTGCAAAGAGTCAAACATGACTGAGTGACTAACACACACTAAGATCTTGATGTTGGTAATCTGTTGATTTGGAGACTGGATTAGGGAGTTAGGGCTCATTGGAGAAGGATCAAGTCTGCTTTGATGTGATATCAACCCATGAGAGCATCACAAGTCCCCAGTGGGTGCCATCACGTGAGGGCATGGGGGGTGCGGGGTGAGGAAGAATATCCCAGTGTAGAAATAATACATTTCTGAACATACACTGTGCTTTTTCACATGTCAATGGTGTTTATATTTTTCACCTCACTTCTTCCTAACTACTCTGGTAGACAGTACAGGAAGCTGTTATAATTCCTTTGATGAAGGAGAGTCTTTGTGGCTGACCAGGAGGAGCCTGGTAGGCTGCAGTCCATGGGGTCGCTAAGAGTCGGACACGACTGAAGCGACTTCACTTTCGCTTTTCACTTTCATGCATTGGAGAAGGAAATGGCAATCCGCTCCAGTGTTCTTGCCTGGAGAATCCCAGGGACGGCGGAGCCTGGTAGGCTGCCGTCTATTGGGTTGCACAGAGTTAGACATGACTGAAGCGACTTAGCAGCAGCAGCAGCAGCAGCAGGATTATTGGTGTAATTAGAGACAGAGCTGGGGATGTTCAGGTCACCTCTTTTCCCTCTTTTTTTCCATTCTCACTGGTAATCCTCTCATGAGCATCTACTCTTTCAAATATTTATGGTATTTAGATTATAAAAGTCACTTACGTACAGTATTCCGCTAAGTGTAGCCCTCCCAACAATTTATTCCCATTTTGCATGTGAGAAAACTGAAGTTTAGAAAGGCTAATCACAGAACAAATGATGCATAGTGCAGAAGCCTCTCTATTAAGAACTATGAAAGACATACAGATGATTTTTTTCCTTGGGAATCTGAAAGGAGGAAGGATGTGGAATAACAGGTAAAGCTAAAACTCTTAGCTGGCAGCTCTCTTCAAATATCTGAAGGCTGTCACAGATAAAAGAAGTTAGATTTGCTCACCTGGAACAATAAGAACTAGTTGATTTCATAAGAGTGAGAGATTTCAACTCAATTGAAAAAATATTTTTTTCCAGTGTTTTCTGCTTATAGAGGAAATACATAATGATAAGGGGAAAATTTTAAAAACCAAGAAAAATATAAGAACTATTCATAATACTATAATCTACGGGTTATATTAACATGTTAACATATTTCTTTCCAGCACTTTTCAATGAGTATGAATGGTTCAGTTCAGTCAGTCCAGTTGCTCAGTTGTGTCTGACTCTTTGTGATCCCATGAATCGCACCACGCCAGGCCTCCCTGTCCATCACCAACTCCTGGAGTTTACTCAGACTCATGTCCATCAAGTTGGTGATGCCATCCAGCCATCTCATCCTCTGTCGTCCCCTTCTCCTCCTGCCCCCAATCCCTCCCAGCATCAGGGTCTTTCCCAATGAGTCAACTCTTCGCATGAGGTGGCCAAAGTATTGGAGTTTCAGCTTTAGCATCAGTCCTTCCAATGAACACCCAAGACTGATCTTTAGAATGGACTGGTTGGATCTCCTTGCAGTCCAAGGAACTCTCAAGAGTCTTCTATGAAAGGTTGCTGCTGCTGCTGCTGCTAAGTCACTTCAGTTGTGTCCAACTCTGTGTGATCCCATAGACGGCAGCCCATCAGGCCCCCTCGTCCCTGGAATTCTCCAGGCAAGAATACTGGAGTGGGTTGCCATTTCCTTCTCTAATGCATGAAAGTGAAAAGTGAAAGTGAAGTCGCTCAGTCATGTCTGACTCTTAGCGACCCCATGGACTGCAGCCTACCAGGCTCCTCCATCCATGGGATTTTCCAGGCAAGAGTACTGGAGTGGGGTGCCATTGCCTTCTCAGCTATGAAAGGTTACTTCATGGCAAATAGATGGGGAAAAGTGGAAACAGTGACAGATTTTACTTTGTCGGGCTCCAAAATCACTGCAGATGGTGACTGCAGCCATGAAATTAAAAGATGCTTGCCCCTTGGAAGAAAAGCTATGACAAACCTAGACAGCTATTAAAAAGCAGAGACATCGGTTTGCCGACAAAGGTGCACATAATCAAAGTTATGGTTTTTCCAGTAGTCATGTATGGATTTGAGAGTTGGACCATAAAGAAGGCTGAGTGCTGAAGAACTGATGCTTTTGAGCTATGGTACTGGAGGAGACTCTTGCACATCCCTTGGACAGCAAGGAGATCAAATCACTGAATCCTAAAGGAAATCAGTCCTAAATATTCATTAAAAGGACTGATGCTGAAGGTGAAACTCCAATACTTTGGCCACTTGATGCAAAAGGCTGACTCATTGGAAAAGACCCTTATGCTAGGAAAGATTAAGGGCAGGAGGAGAAGGGGGCAACAGGAGATAAGATGGTTGGATGGCATCATTGACTCAATGGACATGAGTGTGAGCAAATTCCAGGAGATAGTGAAGGACAGGGAAGCTGGGGGTGCAGTCCATGGGGTCACAAGAGTTGAACACGACTTAGTGAATGAACAGCAACATGTATGATTAAATAATAGAGATGATTTTATACATAAAATTTTGTATGCTATTTTTTCACTCAACATTATATAATCTTACAAGCATTTTTTCAGCTCATTAAAATCTCTTCGTAAACATAATTTAATGGATGCATAAGTTTCAATTGTATGGCTCTATCACAATCTGTTTAACTAATGTCTTATTTTTGGACATTTATGTTCTACATAATTTTTGGCTATTATAAAATAATGCTTCACTGAAAATCTCTAGTGCATAAATCTTGTTTCATGGTTTTTAGAATTTTATAGACTATTTTTATAAGTTGAATTACTTAATAAAAAGTGTGATTATCTTTAAGATGCACATATTGCCATTTTCCCTCTGAAATTAATAATAACTCTGCATTCTCACTTTTTTCTCTATATAGTCAAGATTTTACATGCTTCTGTTTGTATTTTCCTTCTTCATTGACTATTCCTTCTCAATCCATTTGTTTCTTTTTCTCTTCTGATTGACCTCCAAATGCTGGAGAGTCATAGGACCTCTCTCTGACTCTCCCTTCTTTTCACTACTAATATGTATTTCCCTATATGAATTAAAACAGTCCCTTGGTTTTGAAAACAATATAAAACACCCAAATTTATATCTCCACCATGACCTTTCCCTAAAAATTGAACCTAGTATATTTAAGTGCTCACATGACAATTGCACTTAGATGTATAACAGATATTCAAACACAAGCCCAAACTCTTGATTTTCCTCCTAACCCATCCCAACCTGCTTTTCCAGAAGCCTTTCCCAGCCCAGTAACTGGAAAGTCCATCCCCACCATTCACAGTGAGTGTTACCCTGGGCTCCTCTCTCCTTGAACTACCAAATCTAATCCATCAGTAAACCCTATCAACCCATTCTCCAAAACCTATCCTCATATGATTCCCTCTGATCCCATTTCTCCAACCTTTGAGACTGACCTTCTCAGTGGGACAAGAAATAGCACTTGGAGTGAGACAGCTGGAATTTGAAGTGCCCAGTGTTTGTTGAAAATATCTGGGCATCTTGGATTCCAGGAGAAATTTTACCCCCTCCTGCCAGAGGAAGGGAGCCCTTATTCCATGTGAAGCAAGTGTTGGGACAGATTCTCCTGCCCAGGAACTTCCGTGCTCAGTTGTGTCTGACTCTTTGTAACCTGTTGGACTGTAGCCCGCCAGGCTCCTCTGTCCATGGGATTTTTCAGGCAAGGATACTGGGTTGGTTGCCATTTCCTTCTCCAGGGGATCTTCTCCAGCCAGGGACTGAACCCATGTCTCCTGCATCTCCTCTATTGCAGGCCAATTCTTTAACTGCTGAGCCATCAGGGAAGTCCAGGAGAGCTCCAATTAATTTGTTGTCCAGGTAACTCCAAGTGAGCATCCAGAGTAATTTTCTTTTAACATTCCTCTTATCAAACTATATTAAAAAATGGTAAGGAGGCCAATAGTTTTGGAGCAGGATTGGTAGGGGGAAAGTAGTATAAGATGAAGAGAAAATGATAGGAGGGATGGGGGCAATCCTGCAGAGCTTGTTAGCCATTGTTAAGATTCTGTGCCCACATATACTGCCTTTAGTTTAGTCACTATGGATAACAAGTCCATGATCCTCTCTAAGCCTTCTCACAGATGTGTTCCATCTCTCCTACATCATCAGTTCTCTCTCTGCAAGATCAGGCAAACATGTGATCATCTTCCGATTTTTCAGAATCTCTCCTTTAACTCCAGATCCCCTGTCAAGTCCTGGCTCCATGCCCTGAAAATTTAATGGACTGAAAACCCTCACTACCCCTGCTTTCTGACTTCTAGTTAAGTTTTCCCATGGAGATAGGGTAGCCGGATTTAATAACAACAATAACAACACAGCACACCCAATTAGAATTTCAGATAACAAAGAATAATAATAGAAACACCTCCTACCATTGCACTTATACTAAAAAGAAATTCATTTTTTATCTGTAATTCAAATTTAGCTGGGTGTCCTATATTTTATCTGGAAATCTTACATGGGAATTACTGAGGAGACTGAAGGATAGGGAGGAAAAAGGGGGAGACTCTCTGCCCCATCACCCATTCCTGCAGGGCTTCAGTGTAGCCATCTCTGGGGTCCTGTACCTGAGACTACAGTTCCTGTCAGGCTGCCCTTCTCCCAGGTCTAGAGTGGCCTCTGTTTCTGTGACAGCTCCCTTCCCTGCCCTGTCAGGCCCAGAGGTACCAGGGCTCCCAGCTTTTGCTCTTTCCTGGGTGCCTCACATCCTTGTGGTTTTAAGATCCCTGTTCACACCTGTGTAGTCTCTCTTCCTCTTTTTTTACTTTCCCACTTCGAATACACTGATTGTTCTCTACTTTTTTCTCCCTCACTTGAATGTTCCTTCCTGAGGGCCAGGATGGTATCTGACTTGGGTGCTGCACTTGACCCCAGCACACCCTCTAAGTATTTGTCGACTAACTGATTGCATAAATTCCTTTCTTCACATATACTGGGTCCTTTGGACCTTGGCTAATTTAAGAAGGATCATCTGGAAACTTGTTAGAACTACAAATTCTCAGGTTCATGTATGGCCTACTGAATCAAAGACTCTGGAAGTGGCTCAGCAATCTTTGTTTCAATAAATCATCTTGGTCATTCTGATGTCTGCTAAATTGGAGAACCACTGGGCTAAGAAATGGGGGTATAGTAATGAACAAAAATGGCAAGGTCTCCAGACTCACAGTAATTATCAATACAGCAGACATATCTGCACACACTCCACTTAACAAGCAATATAACTAACAGACAGCATCTGAATGTCCTACCTATTTATACCTGCAAATGGGTGCCCGTAAGATTCACTCTCTGGGCTTGTCCTCTGTATGAAATCCCTAGAAACTTCAAGGATTCACAAATCAGGCCCTTTGTGAACCCTGTTGGCTAAACCAATCTCTCCATAGGAACTGTCCTGGAAGGACAGGTATAGGAATGGGCATATTCCAGTTTGAAACAAGAAAACTCAAAAAAGGCCCTTCTGGGGATTTTCGAGAGAGAAGCTTTCTCATTCTTATGAGTGGATCCAGGAAGCATCCTTCACTCTTCTTTTGGACATTGCAAAGTGAGGACCCAAGGTCTAAAACTGCAGAAGCCAGCTCACTGCCAGCTGAAAGACAAAACTAGCCTGGTGAGGGAGAGGAGAGACAAGAGAGGTGCAGACAAAATCCACAGCTTCTGGATTAATCCGACTGTGGCCACCTACTTTTGTTTCAATGTGCTATGTGAGCCAATAAATGTTTTTTTATCTAAATCATTTGGAGATGAGTGCTCTGTGTCCCTGGGACATCAAAGGGGAATGTTAATGAGGTGGAAATCAAGGGAGTGATCTGGCCTGAAGAAGCAAATTTGAGAGACAGCAACACAAAGTTTTTTAAATCCACAGGATAGAATTAATTCATTTAAAGAAAGAGTCACTGGAGAGCAGAAAATGCTCAGGATTCAAATCCAAGGAACCACAAACTTGAGGCTCTGGATAGAGAGTGATAGGAGCCAGCCAGGAGCCAGGAGGATCCATGGACTTACTGCCACTGACACCAAGAAGACTAGTATAAGCGCACTTGTTTCCCTAAGCTCTTGCCAACATAGTGCAATGTTTGGTTTTATTTTTCCCCACTACTGTTTATAATATCTTCCCCAGACTCAAAACTTGCCAAAGCTCTCATGCAAATGGGAATTGTTTTCATGTAAAAATCAATTAATATGCATGAAATGGATTATTTTAGTGTTTGAATTGTATCCCCCTAAAACACATTTGAAAACTCGACAAAGCAGTGTGAATACAAATTTCTTTTTCTCACATGGGGAAAGTCCTTGCTAAAAGAAAAACTCAAACAAATTCATGTGGTACTATGAACTGACTAACTGTGAGTGCAGGCTGTTCGCTCCTTTTCCGTCTACAAGCACACACAGGTGATTGGCCAAAATGAGCTTTGTGGGCCAGGACCCAGAATGGTGAGGCCATCATGAGTTTAAGGAGTCTTCTCATATACTTCTTTAGGAAGAATGGAAAAGTGGGATGCATCACTGACAGGGAAGGTGAGAATAGCAATTGCTAGGGAGATGGCGCAAGGCAAAAAAGCCTTCGGAAACACTGATTTTTTTAAAGCCAACCTTTTATATGAACTATCCTAAACAAAAATGCCTTGTGTAACACTTGCTGATTTTAGAAAAGTCACCTTTAAAAGGAGTTTGTCTTGACTGGTCTCTGCCTCACAGAGACTTAGTACGCTTCAGCTAGACTGTATCATCCCATCTTGTGCCCTGATGTTTTATCTGGGAGCCCCACTCAGTCCTCAGTGATGGAACCAAGGTGCCCTTTGCCACCTGGTATGGTGGCTTCCAGGCTGCTTTCTTCCCCACTTGTTCCAAGCACAGGCCTTCAACTCTCAACATTCCATCACAAAAATGTTATGTATTTTTTATCATGTCTCATTCAATCAAATAGATTTCTGATACCCTACTGTCTACACACTCACTGAGCAGCTCACATTACCTTTAGGGATAACAATTCAATCCAGGAAAGAGCTAGTCTTCATATCAGACATCTCACTGAAACTGCTTTCCCTTAACTTTCCGGGTTATTTTTTTTCTAAGCAGCAATTGCAAACTGTTTGTGATCCTCCTGGATCTGGTTGGCATTCATGTCTCATTTGTTCTGTAAACTACTTCTTAAAAGATCTATTTTAAAAGGTAGGACTTCCCATCCACCAACAGAGGAATGGATAAACAAGATGTGGTACATATTTACAGTGGGCTATTACTCAGCCACAAAAAGAAACAAAACCGGGTCCCTGGCAGAGATGCGGATGGACGTGGAGACTGTCATACAGAGTGAAGTAAGTCAGAAAAACAAGTATCATATCTTAATGCATATAGTAGAATCTAGAAAAATGATATAGATGACCTTATTTGCAAGGCAAAAATAGAGACACGATGTAGAGAACAAATGTAAGAACACTAAGGGGGAAAGTGGTGGGATGAATTGGGAGACGGGGATTGACACACACACACTATTGAGACCATGCACAAAACAGATAACTCATGGGAACCAACTGCAGAGCACAGGGAACTCTACTCAGTGCTCTGTGGTGACCTAAATAGGAAGCAAAGCCAAAAGGGAGGGGTTATGTATGTATAGCTGATTCACTTTATTGTACAGTAGAGACTAACACAATATTGTAAAGTAACTGCACTCCAATAAAAATTAATTTAAAAAATTGTTTAAATAAATAAAATGTAGGATATTTCAACATAAGAAAACAGGCTCATGGTTTCTCTTGCAAATTCACAAGACCTGGGAACCTTGGGTTCGATTCTCACATTGTGAAAATTGAACCCCACCATCGTCCTCACCATTTCCTCCTGTCTCCACGACCTACGGCCACACAATATATGCCATTTATCATTATACTATTTCTCTGCTAAAAGAAGAGGATCTTCATCAAAAATGATAAACAATGGGCTACATATTTAATGAAAAATTATCTTTCTTTGTAAAACTAAAAGCTACCCCAAGGTGTTTTAAAGAAAATGCAATTCCACTTCACTTGTTTTTTAATTACCTCAGTGTCCATTTGAATTTGAAACCCCTAAGACACTGACTTTCAGCACTATTAACTTAAATAGTAAATACACTATTCAACACATTTTCAGAAGATGGGTAAAAACAAGGTTAGGGAGTCATGAAATCAAAGGGTATTACTCAGGATTAATCCCTGTTATAGCTCAGAACCCAGGCTTTCTAGAACAGGTAATCTCTCATCGCTCTACAACTGCACATCCAAATTTACTTGTAATTTCAATTCTGAGGATATAAGAAATGAGACTCTACTTACTCTTACACAGAAAAGAAATTTTATTCATACATAATAGTCTAATGGAATGGGGATAGATTTATTTTTAAAATAATGAATCTAAGCCTGTATCTGCATTTAAAGTGACATTTTCTAAGTCAAAAAAGCACTGAATTCTTTTAAATGTGATAAACATGAGGCTTCCCTGATATCTCAGTTGGTAAAGAATTCACCTGCAATGCAGGAGACCCCAGTTCGATTCCTAGGTCAGGAAGAACCGCTGGAGAAGGGATAGGCTACCCACTCCAGTGTTCTTGGGCTTCCGTTGTGGTTCAGCTGGTAAAGAATCCACCTGCAATGCGGGAGACCTGGCTTCGATCCCTGGATTGGGACGATCCCCTGGAGAAGGGAAAAGCTACCCACTCCAGTGTTCTGGCCTGGAGAATTCCATGGACTGTATAGTCCGTGGGGTCGCAAAGAGTCGGACATGTGAGTGACTTTCACTTCACCTGGGAAGCCCATGGGCTCACACACCACGTGGTAAACATGTAAACATGAATGAGAAGATACACACTACCAATGAATCTATGAAGAGTAAGAAGGAGAATGGAATCAAACTAGACTTTAGCTGTATAAGTAATTTTTTTTTGTTTTTAATCTATAGGTTAAAATGTTGGAAGCCAAAGTATTTTTTCATAAATCAATTTACCTGGAAGCTGCTGTGTTTCTCTGAAGCAATTTAAAAGTTTGGCTCCTTAAATCATTTATAACACTATTTTGACATCACAGCATAGCAGCGCAACTAAGCTTATAGACTTTTGGTGTCCTTCTGGCTTAGGTAAGCCATAAACTGTTCTCTACCTTATTTCTTCATCTGGAAAATGGGGAAAACAATAAACTTACCTCCTAGGGTACTGTGAGGACCGTTAGTACACATAAAAGCACTTAGAATAGTACCGGCAAATAGCACTAAGTAAATCATCACAATCATCACCATCACTAAGATTTTCACTTAAAAGAAAGTTACAAAAGCATCTTAGGACCTAGCCTCACTGTGCACTCCATGGTCAAGGATCGGTCATTCAGTCCCTAGAGGAAGGGGACTGATAAGAGCAGAGAGGAGTTTCTTTAGCCACAGATAGAAGGTGACGTTCAGAGAAGAGCTCCAAGCCTAGTGGGGACTTTACAGGCTGGGTCAGGGAAAGAAATGAACTCCCCAAACCCTGGAGGAGGAGCTGTTGGGGTAGGGTTATTTCTCAGGGAAGACTGCCACCTGGAAGGGACACAGAACCCCAGGGTTCATCTCGGACATGATAGATCCAGTTCTGTTGTTTTTTGCCATTCAGTCATTAAGTCCTATCCAACTCTTTGCAACCCCATGGACTGCAGCATGCCAGGCTTCCCTGTCCTTCACTATCTCCCAGTTTGCTCAGACTCAAGTCCATTGAGTTGATGATACCATCCAACCATCTCATCTGTTGCCCCCTTCTTCTCCTGCCCTCAATATTTCCCAGCATCGGGGTCTTTTCTAATGAGCCAGCTCTTTGCATCAGGTGGCCAAAATATTGGACTTCAGCTTTAGCATCAGTCCTTCCAATGACTATTCAGGATTGATTTCCTTTAGGATTGATTGCATTGATCTCCTTGCAGTCCAAGGGACTCTCAAGAGTCTTCTCCAGCACCACAGTTCAAAAGCATCAATTCTTCGGTGCTCAGCCTTCTTTATGGACCCGTTCTCACATCTGTACATGACTGCTAGAAAAAACATAACTTTGACTATATGGAACTTAGTCAGCAAAGTGATGTCTCTGCTTTTTAATACATTGTCTAGGTTTGTCATAGCTTTCCTTCCAAGGAGCAAATGTCTCTTAATTTCATTGCAGTCACTGTTCACAGTGATATTTGAGCCCAAGAAAATAAAGTCTATCACTGTTTCCACTTTTTCCCCTTCTATTTGCTAGGAAGTGATGGAACCAGATGCCATGATCTTAGTTTTTTGAATGTTGGGTTTTAAGACAGCTTTTTCATTCTCTTCTTTCACCTTCATCAAAAGGCTCTTTAGCTCCTCTTCACTTTCTGCCATTAGCATGGTATCATTTGCATATCTGAAGTTATTATTTCTCCTGGAAATCTTGAGTCCAGTTTGTGATTCATCCAGACTGGCATTTCGCATGATGTACTCTGCACAGAAGTTAAATAAATAGGGTGACAACATACAGCCTTGTCATATTCCTTTTCCAATTTTGTCAGTCAGTTGTTCCATATAAGACTCAAACTGTTGCTTCTTAAGCCACATATAGGTTTCTCAGGATACAGGAAAGGCAGTTTATTATTCCCATCTCTTTAAGAATTATTCACGGTTTGTTGTGATCCACATAGTCAAAGGCTTTCACATAGCCTTTCAATGAAGCAAAAGTAGGTGTTTTACTGGAATTCCCTTGATTTCTCAATGATCCAGTGAATGTTGACAATTTGATCTCTGATTCCTCTGCCTTTTCTATATCCAGCTTGTATATCTGCAAGTTCTTGGTTCAGGTCCTGCTGAAGCCTGACTTGAAGGATTTTGAGCAGAATCTTATCTGTATGTGAAATGAGCACAATTGTATGATAGTTTGTATACTCTTTGGCACTTTCCTTCTTTGGGATTTGAAAAAAGAAAAAAAAAAACCTGACTTTTTCCAGTCCTGAGGCCATTGCTGAGTTTTCCAAATTTGCTGACATACAAGTGCAGCAGCTCTATTGGTAATAAAACCAATTTCAAGCATCCCTGAATGGTGGCCCTGGGGTTTTGCTCTATTTCCTGCCTTTTCTATAGAACTGGGCTGAGCTTCCAGAGATGGGAGCCTAGATTTACACAAAATTCTAAAATCAACAGAATAACATTGTGGATAAAAAGCACATACCCTAGTACCAGACAGGCGTGAGTGTGAGTCTAAGCTCTATCACATTCTAATGGATGGCTTTTTAAATTGTTGTTGTGAAGACTAAACAAGATGATCTACAGAAAGGACTTGGCCTTGCGTTCGGCCTGTGGAAGTGATCATAGCTAGTGGGTAGCTGTTATCACTATTATATTAAGACAACCTGATGATGATGACGATGGTGATGACAACAAAATGAGATGATATGATGAACATAATGCTGGAGGAGAAGACCAAGGGAAGGGAGACAAAGATGAGACTATCCTTAGTGATGGAAAAAGAGGTAAAGATTTAACCATTCTTTTAATCAAGCAAAATGAACCCTCAAAAAAGGCCACTCTACTTAAATTTTAATGGGACATTCCTAGTTGGTCTTGCATAAGCCATCTCTTCCAGACACAGGAGTCTCAAGTTTCTAAATTGGTTTACAGGGCACAATTCTTCCCATAGCCATTCAAAGACCTGTTTAGCCACAACAGGATAAAAGCCCACATTAGTCTCTGCACTCAGCAAATGGAATGTAAAACCCGAGGAACAAAGATTTAAATAACATAGCTGACAGCAGAGAGTTATATTCCCACACCTTTGGCAGCCTGTGCAGATCTTTGACATTTCACCAAAGCTAAATGTTCCATCTCTAGAACCTGACTTGTTCTTCACTATTTTTATTGTGTTGCAGCTTGAAAAAAATTGCCAATTAAGTTAAACTAAACTGTCTCACAATCAGCTTCTATAATTACCAGCAATGGTTTATGATGGGTTCAAGCAAACAGAGGGTTTGAATTTTTTTTTTTTTTTTTTTTTTGCCAGAGTTGTAGTTTCCTTTTGTAGAAACAATTATCATGGTGGTGCTTCCCAGCAAAGGGAAAATGTAGCCCGAAGCCATTGCATATTTCATTTTCAGTCCAGCAGTTTTAGAGTTCTCGCTTTTCCCAGTGACTATTCAGTGGGAGGAAAAGACAACCAAAGACTCTGGGTAAAGCATGGTCTTTCACAAAGCAGGCAGCGAGGCCACCAGCTGCAGGACAAAAGGAATGCTACCCTGAGCCAGTGCTCCTAGCCTCCCATGCACATTCATCCACAGGATGGAGTCATGACAGGACTGAGATCACATATCACAGCCAGGTGAACACAGTCTCTTTCCAGCAAATATCGTGACACATAAGGATACAGATCTAGAGCTATATTTATTAACAATCAATAAATGGCAAAAACTTGAAACAGCTAGTTGGTAGGTGGCACAAGGAACATGTCTAGGGTTGGACCACTATTCCTTCACCTCCTGGTTGAGCAAGTAACTTAATCTTATGAAGTTTCAGTTTTCTCATGTGTAAAATATGGTGGTTGCATGTGTGCTCAGCCACTAAGTTGTTTCCAACCCCGTGGACTATATAGCCCACTAGGCTCTTCTGTCCATAGGATTCTCCAGGCAAGAATACTGGAGTGGGTTGCCATTTCCTTCTCCAGGGGATCTTCCTGACCCAGAGATCAAACCTACGTCTCTTGTATCTTCTGCATTGGAGGTGGATTCTTTACTACGGAGCCACCAGGAAAGCACATAATAGGGTTACTGATAACATTTAGCTCAGAGAGCTGCTTTGAAGGTTAGGTAAGATTGAACCTGTAATAATGGGTTCATTTATTTGACAAATATTTATCAAGTAGTTACTATATGTCCAACACTGTCCTAGGTACAGGGGATACAGGAATGAACAAAACAAAACGGTTCATAGGAGCTTAGAGGAAAACTGTCTAGCACATAATAGGCACATCCAAGAGATGAAGCACAATTTTTATATTTGTATTATTTTGTTATATGTAGGAATTATCTTTGTCATTGTTAGCTATCATATTTTATTCTCACAATGATATGATATTTTGTTATTCCCATGTCACCCATGGTATAACTGAAGTTCAGAGAATCTAAGTAAGGTCATTGGTTGGACTAGTATGTTAAAGAGTCAAGTTTCAAATCTAAGTTTATGGGACTTGTGTCCATGTTCTACCTAAGCACAGAGCACAGTGTCGTTTCCTAAGCCTCTCATATGGGATCAGGCCATGGATTCAACACTGCCCTTGTCTCTCAATCATAGTATGACCTTAAATCTTTATTATGCCCCATGATCGACAGCTGAATGTTGTGGGCATAGTCCTTTTCCTAGAGAGGAAATATGGACAGTGGGTAAAAGTGAAACAAAGATAACATTCAGTTAGTCATGAGGAAAAACTTTTCAATAATTGAAGTAATTAGACTTTGGTATGGATTATGATAGGGGGCACCATAAGAGATGAATCCTTGTCTTCAAATAGAAGTGAAAAAACATTGAACTACCATGCCACCTGGGGGATTGAAATATCCATTGGTCCTGAATTTCTACTTCCCCAATCTAAGAATCTCACAAAGAGCTTGATAAAAATACTGATTCTGTGGACTCCCTCCCAGATTTTTAGAGTATCTAGAGTATTTGATATGTAGCTCAGATATCTGTCTTAAAAATTAGATAAACTAATAATGTGTATCCAACTTTTTGCAACCCCATGGACCAGGCTCCTCAGACCATGGGATTTTCTAGGAAAGAGTACTACAGTGGGTTGCCATTTCCTTCTCCAGGGAATCTTCCCGACCCAGGGATCGAACCCAGGGTCTCCTACATTGTAGACAGACGCTTTATCATCTGAGCCACCAGGGAATGCAGAATAATGTGTATTAGTCACTCAGTCATGTCCAACTCTTTGCAACCCCTTAGACTATAGCCCCCTAGGCTCCTCTGTCCATGGAATTCTTCAGTCAAGAATACTGGAATAGGTTTCCATTCCCTTCTCCAGGGAATCTTCCTGACCCAGGAATTGAACCCAGATCTTCTGCATTGCAGGCAGATTCTTTACCATCTGAGCCATTAGGGAAGCTATTTATTGAACAGTTATCAGGTGCCAGGACCTGTCCTGAAAGCTGGGGATATAACAATGAACAAAGTAAACAAAGTGCTTAACGAAAGGACCCTAGAGGAAAGTTACCAAGCTCAGCTAATAATAAGCACATAATAAATGTCAGCTATGATTTAATTAATTTTTGGCTGCGCTAAGTCTTCATTGCTGCACGCAGGCTTTCTCTAGTTACAGTGAGTGTGGACTACTCTAGTTGCAATTCATGGGCCTCTCTTTGATGTGGCTTCTCTTATTGCCGAGCACCAGCTCTAGTGTGTACAAGCTCAGTAGTTTGAGCGCATGGGCTTAGATCCCCCACGGCGTATGTGATCTTCCTGGCCCAGGGATCCAACCGGTGTCCCCTGCATTAGCAGGCGGATTCTTAACCACTGGACCACCAGGGAAGTCCAGCTGTGATTTTCATAACTGTGTTATCTTTTTCTGCAGACTCATGGGACATCTCTGTCCTCAGGAAGGCTGAACTGAAGGGCTGGCTCTGAGATATGACCATTTCAGGCCCCAGGAATGGTGTAGTATCTTGCACAAACACTGCATGAGAGTTTCTTGACTAGATGATAATTGAATTGACCACTAGTGCTGATTCACCTGCAGGACCAAATTGTAGAAAAGCAGAACACAAAAGGAGGAATTGCCAGCTTTCTGGAAGTACCACAAGCTCTTCTAGACTCTAAACTCCTGGAGGGCAGATTCCATGCTTATTTCTGCTCTATCCCCATAGTTACCTTGTGCAAATTTGGTTGTCAATTGGAATTTAAAATTTAGAGAATGGATAGATAAATAAATAAATAAAGGCAGAGTTTTCTAACTTGCCTGATAGTATGGATTCACATTGCTTACCCCAGGTTGACTAAGTCAGAATTTTTAGTGATGAATATCTGGGAATCAATATCAACCTACCTTCCCCAGTGGAGGTGATGTCAGGAAAGTGAGGCTAGTCTTCCCTGACCATACAAGTCTTAAGATTTTCCCTTGACTCAATGGATTCTCAGTTGGTTGAACATCAGAGTTACTGACTGGGAGATGACTTCCCATGCTTGGTTTTCCCCAGTTCCTTTCTGAAACATGTGGAGACTGGAGGTGGCAGTGGCTTGTGCTGGATTAGGCACTTGAGGTTAATTCACTTCACTTTTCTGCCTCCTTCTCTCCTGCATTAAGCACCTATTTCAGACAAATTTCCAAAGATGCCTCCTAAATGCTCACTTTAAGGGGGAAAGAAAAGCTACTAAGAAGTGCTTTTTTTTTTTGCTTGCTGAAATCAAAACCTGTGTTTTCTTCTTCTCCCACTGATTAGAATCTCAGCATTCCACTAAGACAATCTCCAAAAAAGGAAAAGCAAATTAGCAGGGCTGTTTCTGAGGATATGAAATACTTTACAATTAAATAAGGTACGATCGGGCTCGGTGCTGATCACTGGTGATGGGTAGGTTTCTGCAAGGCTGCAAATGAATTCAGCATGGGACAGCGTTCCAAATGGCTCCTACAAGCCTTCCCTTTATTATTTTTATTTGGTTATGTGCTGACTCTCATCCAGAATTGCACTTAATGCCCTAGTCTGAAGTTGTTGAAATGGCCCCCCATGGCATAGTGTGACAGTGAAAGGATATTGCCTTTGGAGCTGCTAATGGTCCATGAAAAGGAAACAGCAGCAAACAGGAAAGCAATGCTCCAAAATAATGTCAGATAAAAATATTCACGTCTTCACTTTCATGTCCATTTACTGGGAGAGAGGTGTGATCACAAGGAAGGCAATGATTTCCAAAACAGGCAAAGGTAGAAAGAATGCAGGCATCCAAGGTTAAAAATACACTGACATTCACACATATATTTTTCTACAGTTCATAATTAAAAGATGGAATTTACATTTGAAAACCTAATTGAGCTCCAGACTCTAAACACAGAAGGGAAAATGCTCTGGAGCTATAACGGTAGGAATGGCGGTCAGATGTGGGCAAGGTTGTTAACTCGTTTATCAAACCAGTCTGCATAAGCATTTATTATGTGCCAGGCCATGTGTTAGGAGATGGGGATATGGAAGTAAGACAAGTCCCTGGCCAGAAGGAGCCCACTGTTGGCAGAGAAGAGAGACATAACACACATCTTATGATAACATGACAAGTCAAAACGAGATGCTGGAGGAGCTCAGAGCATTCAGAATTCAGGGAGGAGCTGGCATCCGAGTTCATGTTCTACCAAGAGAAGGTGAAGAGAGCAGTTGGGTGGCAGGAGAGGGGAGTGGTAAGGCTGTTCCAAGCAGAGGGAAAGTTAGGTGCAAAGACATGGCATGGATAAGAGGTTGTTGAGTTGGAAGAATGTTGAGAAGTTGAGCATGGAGGAAAGAAGAGGTCCTTGTGGAAGAAGGTCCAGGTAAAGCTGAGAGGAGATGGGAGGAGTTGGACACTGGGGAGGTTCAGAGAGGCTGCCTGGTCAGACACCATACAGCTCTTAGTGACAGTGAACCCCTCGCTACTGATAAACCCCCCGCATATTCTCCTGTATACTGAGGGAGTGTTTGGCTCTCAGTGCCTTGAATGGAAGTATAAGAAAAAGCATTACTACATATTTATATTAATTAATCAAATTCATTCCTTCTGATCCTTCCCCTCCTGTTTTCTACTTCTCCCCACATGTGATTTACATATGTTGTGTGGTATGGCTACTTTGGTAAAGTTTACAAAGGCCTTCTGACCCCAATTCAGAAATGCCAAGGTTTAGCAAAGATCAGTGTATAGAGAGCTGGAAGATCTGGGTCTTGGTCCTAGTTCTACTAGGAATTACCTGTGTGATTTGACCAAACTGATTGCTGTCATTTTCTGGATTCAGTCTCCTCACCTGTGAAATGGGGTGGGGTGTGCAGCAGCTAAGATGCTGTTTAGCTTGGACACTGAGGGATTCTATGACCATCCTTGGCTGCTGTTGCTACTAAGTCGCGTCAGTCATGTCTAACTTTGTGTGACCCCATAGATGCCAGCCTACTAGGTTCCTCCGTCCCTGGGATACTCCAGGCAAGAACACTGGAATGGGTTGCCATTTCCTACTCCAATGCATGAAAGTGAAAAGTGAAAGTGAAGTCGCTCAGTCGTGTCCATCCTTGGCTGCAACATGCAAAAACAGGTCTGAACTCTACAGTGTTACTTGAAGGCTCTCTGGGAAGGGTAGGCAAGGAGGCAGATGTTAGTTAAGACAGAGATCCGGGACCCAAAGCCACAAACCAGGGAGGGGTCTCATGTCTATGCCTTCCCTTCCCCATCCCAGAAGCCAGAATTTCTGTGAACCAACCTTCTGTCCTAATTCCATATCCACAGACACAGACCCCATGACCTCAGGAAGATATGACAGGAGAATAATAATAGCTAACATTTATGAAGTTCTTACCAGGTGCCAGACATTGTGCTAAAATATGCCCATTACACAAATGAGAAAACTTCACTCGGGGAGTTGTACTGATAACTTGCCCAGGGTATTATAGCTAAAAACTGATAGACTCAGCAGTTGGACCCAGGGTGCCTGGTGCACTGGTGTGCTTCACTCCACACAGCGCTGCAAGATTTGCCCACATCACTCAGAACTACCATAACCATCAGGTATCAGAGTCTATTAAGAAGCCGGGAATCAGTTAATTAACAATTTATTAAAACGATTATGATGCATTTGGTACAGGGCTGAGTGCCAAGAGAGTAATAGAAGTATGAAATGTGGTACCTGATTCCCAGGAACTATCTATAATAAAAAGAGCAAACACTTACGGAGTGCTTACGAGATGAAAAACTTTATTCTAAATACTGCATATGTATTAATTTATGAAATCCTCACAGTAACTCTATGAGATAAATACTATTATTTTCTTTTCCCTTTTAGTCATAGATTACATTAGATAGTTTGAGAGTATCTATTTAAGAAGATTTAAGAATTTGTTGGCTGATCTCTCAAATATTCTCTTATAGATATGGTAGACTTATCCCATGTTGCTTTTGCATAAGAAAATAATTTAAACCAGTCTAAACTTGCACTGTCCAATATGCTAGCCGCTAGCTAAGATGTGGTTATTAGTAGCCAAAATGTGGTTAACCTGAATTAAGATGTGCTGAAAATGTAAAATTTTCAAACCAGAGTTTGAAAGTTTAACAGGATAAAAGAATGTAAAATATCTCAACAATGTTTATATTGACTTCATGTTGAAATTATATTGACTACCTTGCATTAAAAAAGAATATATTATCAAAATCAATTCCATCTTTTCCTTATTTTAAAATGGCTACTAGAAAAAATTTTAAGATATATTTTTATCTATTATTATATATTTTAAAAAGATATATTTTTATTGGTAGGTGCTGGCTAAATGTGGACCTTCTCAAACCCTCAAGCCTCAGACAGATCTTTTTTTCCAGTTCTGAAGAGACAAAAATATGCATTCAATGAATCAATAAACAGAGGTAATCAAGGAAAAGTACACACAGATATTCACGTGCACACAGTTCAGAGGGTTGAAAGCACAAAAGTCTTTATGGTCTTTAGCAGGTGTGTGTGTGTGCACACACGCGCACGTGCATGCACAAGCATGCACGTGGTCAGTCGTGTCCCACCTTTGTGATGCCATGGATTGTAGCCTGCCAGGCTTCTCTGTCCATGGGATTTTCCAGGCAAGAATACTGGAGTGGGTTGCCATTTCCTCCTCCAGGGAATCTTCCTGACCCAGGGATCTAACCCTTGTCTCTTATGTCTCCTGCATTGGCAGTCAGATTCTTTACCACTGAGACAGAACATGAATAAATATAAAAATGTCTTTAAATTTAAATTCAAAAGTAAACTCTATTCAGTCATAGTCTGTCCAGGTTGCATAAAATAGCACCATAGACTGGGCAGCTTAAACAATAGAAATTTATTTCTCAGATTTCCGAAGGCTAGAAGTGTAAGATCCAGGTGCAGGCCAGTTCCACTGCTGGCAAATGCATTCTTCCTGGTTTGCAACTGGCCACCTTCTTGCTGTGTCTTTACATGGCCTTTCCTCTATACTCACAGATACAGAGAAAGTAATATGCCTCTTCTTCTTCTTGTAAGGACACAAGTCCTATTCGATGAAGCCTGCATCTCATGTCCTCATTTAACTTTACTTACTTCCCAAGGACCCATTCTCTAAATACACTCATGCTTCAGGTTAGGGCTTTGGCACAGAATTTTGATTGCACAATTAAGCCCATAACACCAGTTTGGCTATCCTTTGTTGAAAAATATGGAAAACATTACTTTGTAACATTACATGTTGCCTACAAATAAAAGATGTGGTTTCCCAGTGTAAGTATAATCTGGCAGTTTTCAATCTGGAGTATTTTTTCATCTTATTTCTTCCTCATATAACAACAATTATTATTATAACCACAATAATAATACAATAATAATATTTTGGAGGAAAAAAATATTAACCTAAGAGACAGCTATGTTTACTGTGCAGTGATTTCCCAACAGAAATTAATTCCAAGCAAATTTACATTCTACATTTAAAGAAGATATAAATAATTCATATTTTCATATCATCAGCACTGTGCGTTTCCTACACTAGGGTACCTGTAATTTTTTCAGTTTATCTATTCTAAATTTTGGTTCCATAGCTCATTATCACATTGTTTGTGCTTCTGTTCCAAGGTGGTAATTTAATAGTCTTCCATAGAATTATGTTCAATTAAAATGTATTCAGTTCTACTATTCAAAACGTTTTTAGTTTTTAATTGCTGTAGGCTTCATTTTTATGTACCATTGACATGTTTTATTTGCTCATGACACTCACACAAATACCAGACCTCCTAAGGTAAACGAAATCCTTGACAGCTCTGGGTATGCCTGAGTGTCTTCTCCCTCCACACAACGTGACTCATTCACGCCAGCCTCTTAGAAGGAACTGACTCAGCAAAATTTTCTTTCCAGCATCTTTAACATTTTGATTCCACAGTCTCTTTAATGGTCTGCATAGTGTAGAAATTTTTTTTTTACCAACTCCTGTTGCTTTTTCAAAAAGCCTGTGTAGCCTATTTATATTGTGCAGTGCTACATTCAGCATGGGTTTGCATATTACATATTCATGGCATATATCTAGATAGATTTACAAGCAAGAACCCAGGGAATTCCAAGCTGTAAACTGCAGACACCTCATTGGTTTTTTTTGCAAAAGTTTGCAAATTACAGATCATGCTTTTCGTCAGGGAAGCTATCTAAGTGTTGCAAAACCATTCTATCTACCACCTACAATATTTACACTGGAAAGAGGATATGACATGCCTCAAGTTATAAGAATGTCAAACAGGGGATATAAAAGGTAAGATGGAGAATTTTAAGTCAAACCTCACTTATTGCACCTAAGATACGATGAAAATTTTAGTACTATTCACAGTAGTCTATGTTTCAAATGATTCCCGCAAAAGTAATACACTTGTATTTTGGGGAAGCAAACAAGTCAGTTTCCTGGTTCTTTGCAGCCTGGTAAAGCCACTAACCTCACCACAAGGTCTCCAAGAGAACAATACAAGAGACACTTCAGAGAAGATCACTGACTGAGGAATTCTTCTATTACACTAGAGATGCTCTAATTGCCTCTAAACCCCTTGGATTTTGTCCACCCTGTTGATGGGTAAAGATGAGTGTGGAAAACAGAGCTCAGATGTGTGGTAGGACAATTCTAGGGGAACAGCTGAAAGTTGAGGGAGGAATGTGACGGTGGCTGAAGCCCCATGACTTGGGAACAAGAGATGCACCCCACCTGTTTGGTGAAGGCAGCAAAACCCACAGCCCTGGCCTCCTTGACATCCACACATACCTCACTGTTAATGCAGTGATGACCTGACTCTTTGCTGCAACTGCTTGAGCAAGGATGAGTCCCTCTCCATGAAATGCCTGAATCAAGTTGCTCACAGGTACTATAGAAGTCCTTTGGTTCTTGATAAGTTGCCTTTTTATTTGAAATGATCAAGAGCCCACAATTTACATGAATATAAATACAGACCTTTGAAAACACTGGTGGGTAGGCTTAAGGCACTGTAATAATTCCATTTTCTTAATCCAAGAAGGAAAATGACTATAATTAGGCTAAGATGTCTGCCAAGTTGCAGCCTGGAGGGACTATTTTGGCCAAGATATAAACCCCTGAGAATAGAGACTCATAATGGACACATCAAATCACACTTAACTATGGCAGAACAAGTAGCTGCTTTGTAATGCAATCACTCAATGATCATGCCTTATGTTAGCATTTTAATTAAAATAAAGAATACTTATTCCTTTTTACTGTCTGTCACCCTCTTCTCAGATATTATTACCAGATAAGACATTTAGATTAGCAAAAATAGAAGAAATCTGTAAGATACAAAAGCGGAAATGAAATGTCAGCTTCATCATATCCCCACTCACAAGCTACCTCCATCAAGACAGATTGATAGGCAAAAAAAAAAAAGTGAAGTGAGACTTTAGAAAGACCCAAGTTTTGGTGTATTTTTGTCTTGTTCTATTTAGTGTGAACTTTACATTCACTTGGGATACAGGAAATTTAATTTTTAGGAAAGTTGAGTATAGTTTAATTAATTATAGTTGCAGAGCACTAACTGGAACCTTAATGATTTGAAACAATGAATTCATGTCCCAAAGAGCCTAACCTCCTCTCAGGGAAAAGTTACACAGAAGGAAAATCAAAATGATTATTAAATGAAGTTACTCAGTTTCAGTGAAAAACTGCAGCTATGCCATGAATTTCATATCCCACCCCATGGAGACTTGGAAAGCAAAGTGGCACCTGGCTTACAACTCCAAGTCCAACTTTAGTGAAAAGTCATGACACCAGCAAAGCTTAACCTAAAAAGGAATCACATCTTGGTATCCAGTGGAATTGACATAGTGATAAGCAGGGTCTTATTAAAAAGTATTTCCCATCCATACATCACAGATGCTGGCCACAAACAACTTTAATGGTCATAGTGGAGGGTGCTGGCTAAACATCAGCCTCAGTGATACAGATGGAATAATGAGAGGAACCTACTCAACTTTAGTAAATGAGATTTTATGATATCATGATAAAAAAAAAAAAGTATCTCCCCATCAATCTGTTTCCTGACTTGGAAATGTGGGACCTACATCTGTGGAAGGATGAAACATCCATTCATCTACTGTACTTCTTGAAGTACTCCAGAAGACAGCTGAAAGATGGCTTCCTGATCCCTTCCCTGTCTCAATCTCCCCATATCCATGGGTGCTGAAAATCCCAGAAAACTGCAAGGCAGAGAAAGAGCTGAGGGTGGTGCATTGCCTTCTACGAAACATCCCTCAAAATAAAGCACTTAAGTTAGAGACTTCAGCAAGAACAAATCTAAGAATAGCAATTTTGAAAAAGAGAAAGTTGAAGGACTCATATTTACTGATTTCAAAATCTATTATAAAACTCTAGAAATTGAGATAATATGATAATGGTAACAATAGACACGGAGAAGGCGATGGCACCCCACTCCAGTACTCTTGCCTGGAAAATCCCATGGATGGAGGAGCCTGGTGGGCTGCAATCCATGGGGTTGCTAAGAGTCGGACACTACTGAGCGACTTCACTTTCACTTTTCACTTTCATGCACTGGAGAAGGAAATGGCAACCCACTCCAGTGTTCTTGCCTAGAGAATCCCAGGGACGGGAGAGCCTGGTGGGCTGCCGTCTCTGGGGTTGCACAGAGTCGGACACGACTGAAGCGACTCAGCAGCAGCAGCAGCCACAGCAACAATAGACAAATAGACATATTCCATAATGATGAAATACAGAATTCAGAAATGAACCCTCTTATGGTCAACTGATCTTCAACAAATGTGCCAAGATAATGCAATTGGGAAAAAAATAGTTTTTTCAACAAATGGTGCTAAGACAACGGACTATCCCCATGCAAAAGAATGAATTTGGACCCCTCCCTAATACCATACACAAAGATTAACTCAAAATGGATTATAGACCTCAATGTAAGGGCTAAAACTACAAAAGTAAAACAGAATCAAATCTTTGTTGCCTTGGGCTAGACAACAGTTTTCTTGTTACAATACCAAATGCTTAAGTGACAGAACAAAAAAGACAATATAAACTTCATCAAAATTATAAATTTTTGTGCGTCAAATGACACCATCAAGAAATTGAAAAGACAATAGAATAGGATAAAATACCCACAAATTATGTATCTAACAAGAGATTTGTATCCAATATACATATATACCTCTCATACAACTCAAAGTGAAGTCGTTCAGTCGTGTCCGACTCTTTGTGACCCCATGGACTGTAGCCTACCAGGCTCCTCCGTCCATGGAATTTTCTAGGCAAGAGTACTGGAGTGGGTTGCCATTTCCTTCTCCAGGGGATCTTCCCAATCCAGGGATCGAACCCGGGTCTCCCGCACTGCAGGCAGACGCTTTACCATCTGAGCCACCAGGGAAGCCCCACGCATACAACTTAACAATCAATTAAATGTGGGCAAAGTCTCTAAATAGACATTTCTCCAAAGAAGAGATACAAATGCCAAATAAACACTTAAAAAGATACTCAACACTATCAGTTATTAAGGAAATATAACATAAAACTGCAATGATATTCCTCATACCTGTTTAATTGCTATGATTTTTAAAAAATCAGGCAATATAAAGTATTGACAAGGATGTGAAGGAATTGAAACTCTCATATTCTGCTGGTGGGCATGTGAAATGGTGCAGGCACTCTGTCTAAAGTTTGACAGTTTCTCAAAAAGTTACACATAGAGTTACCCTAATAGCCAATAATTCTACTCCTGGTTTTACACTCAACAGAAATGAAAACATACATTCAAACAAAACTTAGACATTAAGGTTCATAGCAGCATAATTCATAATAGCCCCAAAGTGGACACAATTCAAATATCCATCAACAGTATGGTAATTGTATGGAATAAACAAAATGTGGTATATCCAAAAAAGGGAATATTATTCAGCAACAAATGGAATCAAGTACTTATACAAGCTGCAACATGGACAAAGCTTGAAAGCATTTCACTAGGTGAAAAAAATCAGTGACACAAGCCCATGTATTGTAAGATTCCATTTATAGGAAATGTCTAGAATAGGAAAATCCATTGAGGTAGATAGATTTGTGGTTACCTGGGGCCAGGAAGAGAGGGGAATGAGGTGTGACTGCTAGTGTGAATGGAGTTTTCTTAGTTAGGTTCATGACCATGTTCTAAAATAGATTGTAGTGATGGGTGCATAAATCCACCAATAAGCTAAAAATCACTATACTATTCACTTTAAATGGGTGGATTTATGGTATGTAAAATGTATCTCAATAAAGCTTTAATAAATAAATACAGGATTTTTAGTGGGAAAGTTTATGATCCAAGGCAAACCTGAGTTTTCACAAATAAAAGCGTGGAAATATACTTTCAAATAAAAAAATGTATTATTTAAAAAATCTTATTTGGTGATATATTTCAACTAACCTAGGAAGAGACCCTAAAATAAGAATGTGGAAAGACTGTAACTACCTATCCAATATCAACTTTCCCTCTCTAGTTTACTAACAGAATCCCAGCTGTGTTAGAGCTGCATTGTGTTCATCCAGATAGCTTTCGTAATGCTACCCATTGTTAGCATATTACTCAGGCTACTCATGTTACTCATGGTTACAGCGCTAGACAGAAAAAGTCTTAAAGTAATACATTGTGTGAGAACAAGCAATAGTATTAACACAAAAGAACATATTCCTATGTTAATATAAGACAACACAGATAAAGGGAAAAGGTCTGAATAAAGAGGGTCTTGGGCTTCCCTGATGGCTCAGAGGGTAAAGCGTCTGCCTGCAATGCAGGAGACCTGGGTTTGATCCCTGGGTCAGGAAGATCCCCTGCAGAAGGAAATGGCAACCCACTCCAGTACTCTTGCCTGGAAAATCCCATGGACAGAGAAGCCTGGTAGATTACAGTCCATGGGATCGCAGAGTCGGACACGACCAAGCGACTTCACTTCATTTATTATACTGATAAAACATAAATGTTACATAGTGATACAATAAATAAAAGTAAGAAATAAAAGTATATTGAAATATGGGAAAAATTGAAATCAATAGAGAAATATTTTATAGAAACATAATAGCTTTTTAAAATCTGTACTTGAATAACATAAAAAATAAGTTTCATAGAATTAATAAATGAACAAAACAATTGATTCTTTGAAAAGACCAGTGAAATAGGCAATTCTAAAGGGGGTAATGATAAGAAAGAAAAAAACAAATATGTGACATTTAGAATTATAGAATATAAATGAGAATGTGACAAATATAAGTGAATACTAGCTGTAACTCTTGGAAACTTAATTTGAAAATACAGATAAAATGAATTATTTTCTAAGAAAGTATGAATTACCAAAATCTAACTGAAGAGGAAGAAAATTTCAATATATTAATAACTATGAACAAAATTGAAAATATATTTCAAAACTTACTTAGCCCAGATGGTTTTATAGGCAGAAATGCAGGCCCTGTTAAAAAAAAAATCAGATAAATTTTATACAATTCCAGAGCATAGCAAGAGATGGAAATTTCTCAAATGATGTAAGTTAGCAAAACGCTGATACTTAAAGGATAGTTTTAAAATAGGGTGCCACAAAATTGAAGGTAAATATCACTTGCTAATGTAGTTACCAAAAAAACTAAATAAAATGTTAAAAAAAAATATATAAGTATATATACCACAGCCAAGAAATAGTTCAGCCAGAAACTTAGGAACAATTTAACATTTTGAAATTAATGTAATTCATTGTAATAATAGACAAAAAAGGAAAAGCATATAATCATCTTGGAAATGATGAAAATATTCAATCTTGGTTTAAAAAAATCAAATAAATTCATAAATAAATATGGGATAGTGGAGAACACCTTCCATACACAGAAAAATTCGAGAGTGTGAATGGCAAATGATCTTCTCTCTGCTCATTCCTACCAGTTGACCACAGCTTATGGGAATAGCCATGGGGTATACAAATGTAGGGTATCAACAGAGTCCAAATTCTGCAGAAAAAGTTCTGTGATTGAGTCCCATTTTGGATTATTAGTAAAGGCCTAGGGGGAGACAGCACATACTTCATTAGTGCCTTGAAATCAAGAAGACCAAAATGTTCATCTTCATATTAATATTCAACATTTTCTAAAAGCTTTAGCAAGCACAAAATAACAGTTCTTGGAAAAGAGGGGAAAAAATGGTACTTTCATTTTCAATGCTGCTACTTAGCATGAATTGAATCAGGACCGCTTTAAGAGAAGATTGCCATTGTGGCAGTTCATATAGCAGGGGAAGGTGGTGACTGAGCCTGAGAGGTGAGGCACCCCATAGCACCAGGGCCAGACCACTGATAACAGGCAGAAGGAGGAGTCCAACACTTTGCTTTTTCCAGGCTTGCCCCTACTTTGGGAATGAAGCACCTCTAGCACCTATCTGGCCATAGAGTGTCTCTACTGTAGTATATGTCCAAGGAATTATGGATTTAATTCCTTAATTATCTTCAAAAAACAATGAGGCAATTTATTGTTATAGGAAGAACAAGAGCCAGCAAGGCAGGAGTCCTGGATTCTGACCCTGTATTTGCTGTATAGCCTTGTAAATATCAGTTGGCTTTTGTCGTCATCACCTGCAACATAAGGCATCTTTAAAAAAAAATCTGTAACCTATTTTCCTTTTCCACTATGGAATTATATCCTTTGCTGGCAGAAATAAACACAGTTTCTAGGGAACTGAACCCAGAAATTATTCATACCAAAGATAGTCAAATTATTATTATCACATTGTCTTTGAGAAAATAAAAGTAGGACAACAATCTTGACCTCAGCTTTTTCTAAATAAAGACTTTTCATGTAATCTGTGCTAAAATGTGTTGAACATTAAGTTATTATCTGAATGGAGTTCTATTTGGCAACTGATTAATCAACTGTTTTACAATTTGTCAAACATTTATGCCAGTTAATTTGGTTGTCTGACAATGGGAAATTTGTTTTTAAAGATTTTGATTACTACATTAATGGTAATACTCTTCTGACTCCTCAATTAAATATCAGAAATCTGAACAAAAATGCCCATTCTGATTATAAATGAACAAACAAATAAGTAAATAAATATCTTTAACTTTCAAGAGGAAGGGAAAAAAAAAATGTTTCCCTCATCAGTACCATTCAATCACTATATCATAATCAGGAGGTAGTAATTTCACAATAATTTTATTATGGGTGAACTTTATACTTATGTATATGACCTATTTTTATTTTTTAATGTTTATTTATTTTGTCTGTGCCAGGTCTTATTTGCAGCATGTGGGAGATTTTAGCTGTGGCATATGAACTCTTGCATGTGGAATCTAGTTCCCTGACCAGGGATCAAACCCAGGCCCCGGCACTGGGGGCATGGAGTCTTAGCCACCGAACCACCAGGGAAGTCCTGATTTGTGTTTCGATGTACTCCTAAATGCACTGCAAGCACAAACTGACTTTTGACGTCACTCATTCTGGTTTTGTAAGAATTTCGAAAGACACCTTGAGAAGACATAAAACTTTAGAATGAAAGAAACCTAAGGAATAATAATAATATTTCTAGTTCACTTTAAGTAGGAGTTTATTGTGTTCAAGTTGATGCTCCAAATAAAAAGAGTGTTTAAGAATGCAGACTTGGGAAACAAATTTCAGCTCTGATACTTACTAGCCTACCTGTGCCTCCATTTCCTCATCTGCTAAGGGACAAAAATAGCACTTACCTCCTGTGATTGGTATTGATAAGATAATATGTAAAGTGCTTAGAGTAGTGTCTAGTCCACAAATGTGGGCTGCTATTTTTGTGTGTACTATCTAATTTCACCCCTTCTTGGATCACTCCTTGTCATGGAGAAGGGGTCTGCATAACTCAATGAAGCTACGAGCCATGGCATGCAGGACCACCTAAGACGGATAGGTCATAGTGAAGCGTTCTGACAAACTGTGGTCCACTGGAGTAGGAAATCGTAATATTCTTTCCTGGAGAACCCCATGGGCAGTGTGAAAAGGCAAAAAGATACGACGCTTGAAGATGAGCCACCGCCCCCTGCCCCGGGGAAGAGCAGAGGGCAATTATGAAATGCTCCAGAAAGAAAGAAGTAGCTGGGCTGAAGCAGAGATGATGCTTTTGTGGATGTGTCTGGTGATGAAAGTAAAGTCTGATGCTATAAAGAACAATATTGCATAGGAACCTGTAATGTTAGGTCCAAGAATCAAGGTAAATTGGACATGGTCAAGCAGGAGATGGCAATACTGAACAGTGACATCTTAGGAATCAGTGAAGTAAAATAGATGGGAATGGCAAATTTAATTCAGATGACCATTGTATCTACTACTATGGGCAAGAATCCATTAGAAGAAATGGAGTAGCCCTCTGGGTGCAATCTCAAAAATGACAGAATGATCTCGGTTCATTTCCAAGGCAAACCATTCAACACCACAGTAATCCAAGTCTATGCCCTTGCCACTGATGCCAAAGAAGCTGAAGTAGATCAGTTCTATGAAGAGCTACAACAGCTTCTAGAGTTAACACCCCCAAAAGATGTTATTTTTATCAGAGGGGATTGGAATGCAAAAGTAGGAAATCAAAAGATACCTGGAAAAATGGGCAAATTTGGCTTTGCAGTACAAAATGAAGCAGGGCAAAGGCTGAGAGAGGTTTGTCAAGAGAACACATTGGTCATAGCAAACACCCTTTTCCAACAACCCAAGAGATAACTCTACACAGGGACATCACCCGATGGTCAATAACAAAATCAGATTGATTAAGTTCCTTGGAGCCAAAGATGGAAAAATTTATACAGTCAGTAAAAACAAGACCTGGAGCTGACTGAGTCTCAGATCATGAGCTGCTTATTGCCAGATTCAGGCTTAAATTGAAGAAAGTAGGGAAAATCACTAGGCCATTCAGGTATGACCTAAATCAAATCCCTATGATTATACAGTGGAGAAGATGAGTGAATTCAAGGGATTAGATCTGATAGGCACAGTGCCTGAAGAACTATGGACAGAGGTTCATAACATTGCACAGGAGGCAGTGAACAAAACCATCCTCAAGAAAAAGAAATGCAAGCAGGCAAAGTGATTATCTGAGGAGGGTTTACAAATAGCTGAGGAAAGAGGAGAAGCGAAAGGCAAGGGAGAACGGGAAAGATATACCCACACCGAACTGAATGCAGAGTTCCACAAAATAGCAAGGAGAGATAAGAAGGCCTTCTTAAATGAACAATACGAAGAAATAGAGGACAATGATAGAATTGGAAAGACAAGATCTCTTCAACAAAATCGGAGATATCAAGAGAACATTTCATGCAAGGATGAGCATGATAAAAGACAGAAGCAGTAAGAACTTAAAAGAAACCGAAGAGGTTAAGAAGAGGTGGCAAGAATACACAGAAGAACTATACAAAGAAGTTCCTAATGACCCAGATAACCACAATGGTGGAGTCACTCACCTAGACATAAGACAATGAATGAAGTTATGAGCTCAAACGATTGTTTTGTATTGTTCTACTCTGTTTTGTTGTTTCATTGTGTTTCATGGCCAACAACCACACCTCTGCTCTGCAACAAAACTCTCTTGCCCAAACCATTTCCTTTGGCCACAATGCCACAAGATAGAGTAAAGAATCACAAAACCTTCCCTCATTTAGAAAAATAACTCAGCACAAATCCTTGAGGCAGAAGCATCTGTTATCTTGTTTGAAAAGACATTTCTTTCTTATAGGACTGCCCAATGTAAATGTTGTTTTAGAGTTACATTTGAAAATACAGAAATGGAAGTCAAATGTTTCACTTTCTAGAGCCAAATACAGTGCCCTGGCACATGATAACTCCTAGAGAAGGGAATGGCCACCCACTCCAGTATTCTTGCCTGGAGAATCCCATGGACAGAGGAGCGTGGCAGACTACAGTCCATGCGGTCGCAAAGACTTGGATATGACTGAGCAACTAAGCATCCCCGCATGACACATAATAACTATTCAAAAAGAATGGCTACTGAATTCGTAAGGCATAGTCATGGAGCTGTTTACATGACTTTTAGAATGTTTCCATGTTGCAACTTGTGCTTGTAAATTCCTTTGAGAAAGATTATGAAAGTGATGTGATTTCAAATAAAAGTGTTTACTTATACACGATAGTCCGTCCCAACCTCCTTCCCTCCCTTTCTTCCTTCTTCTTGCTACCTTTCTCTCATTCTTTATTCATGTTATTTTATAAATTTTTAATAAATAAAAAGCTACTAATTTTGAAATATAATGTATGCCCAATCTCATTCTGGATTTGAAAACAAGAGTTTCCAGTTTTCTAAATATGTTCCTTTTGATTGTTATTACAGATACACCAAATTTCACTTTCCTGGTAAAGACACTGTTGAAGTCATCTGTTGGGCTTCCCTGATGGTTCAAAAAGTAAAGGGTCTGCCTGCCATGTGGGAGAACCAGGTTTGATCCCTGGGTTGGGAAGATCCTCTTGAGAGGGAAATGGCAAACCATTCCAATTCTTGCCTGGAAAACCCCATGGATGGAGGAACCTGGCAGGCTATAGTCCAAGGGACTGCAAAGAGGCAGGCCATGTGTGCTCAGTCGCTTCAGTCAAGTCCGACTCTTTGCAAACCTATGGACTGAAGCCCACTAGGCTCCTCTGTCCGTGGGCTTCTCCAGGCAAGAATACTGGAGTAGGGAGCCATGCCCTTCTCCAGGGGATCTTCCCAACCCAGTGATCAAATCCACGTCTCCTGTATCTTCTACATTGCAGGCAGATTCTTTACTGCTGAGACACCAGGGAAGCCCAACTAACACCATATTGGGCCCTTAAACTTTCTCCTGTCCTTCTGTGGACCCTACCCAGGGTCACTATACTGTACACTGTATAGTCAAGGGCTTTGTAGTTAATAGATGTTGTTTAATGATCATTAGGATCAGGCATCCCCTACACTCTGTTGGTCCCAAAACAATGATGAAAATCTTCCCTGACATATTGCCACTAGCCACAAAACTAGTTATCCACTCCATAAATCCTGAGTTAGAAAGAATATCTCATTTCCAAGTTCCTATTTCCATGCCCTAGGTTAAATATAAATGTGTCCTAATGGCCCCTTGGTATTGCAGAATTCAGCTTCTGGATTGTTGTCCACCAGATTCAGCTCTCTCCCGGGGAGTAAGTTACTGTATAATAAACTGATCCATTGATTATATGGAGCTTCCTGCCTTATTTTTGGTCTTAAAATGCCATCTCAGTTTGATGGGTGCATTTCATTCCTTTGGTTCTCCAACAAAATCATTTAGTATTAAAAATGCCAAGGATTGGTTTTTTTTTTTTAAATATGTTCCTGAAAGCAATTATCCTTCAGTTAAAATGAAATAAATTTTTAAAATATGTTCAACATTTTAACTAACAAAAATCTCATTAAAAGCGAAAATCTTTAAAAAGCACTTTGGTGAACATAATGTAAAATATATATAAGAGAATAATTTTCAAATCTTCCTCAGCAGAGGACAGAAGTCTGCTCGTGTGGATGCTGTTAGATCTGCAAAAGCATCTTTATAAGAGCAAATAATAGATGTTAAAACATGCATTCACAAAGAGTGGGTGCTAAAAGCTATAGGAAAATGAAAGTATTAAGAGAGAGCCAAAAATACCCAGAGAGAGGGGTTAAAGGAACAAGTCTGAGGAATAGGAGAGAAAAAGGTGTGAACGTATAAAAGCCATATTCCACATTCTATATATTAATACTACAAAGGTTGGGCAAAATCCAACTAATAATATGTCCAAAGAAATGATGTGTGGTTAATCATATCCTAAGAATGATGTAAATGATACATAGACAAACACAGAAAAGGAAAAAAAAAAATGATGGCAAGCAACCAGAGAGGAACTAGAACTTGATATCTGGAATGCAGAGCTCCATGGGGTATCACCCAGGATGGGAAGATAACCTGGGCGGCACAGCCAGCCCAGCCTGGAAAGAGCACATTTTTCTTTGGCTCCACCCTTCCCTATTTCTTAGTGGAAACTTGAGCACTGCCTCATATACCTCCATACTGGTTCCGAGGATGGGTCCTTCTGGTGAGTCAATGCATGAGTCAAACTTGTTTCTATCCTGCTCAAGCAGCAGTGGGATGTCTGCTGTGACCGGGTTCAAAGCTCCTTAATTGAGGCATCCCCAAGCCTCCCCCAGCTTGTGATCACGCCCGTGATCTGTGCCGTCACTCAGCCCACGTGTGAACAGCGGCCTGAAACTGCTTGTACCACATATGACACACAGGCTGCAACACAGTGCTGACTTCTTGCAGCATCCTAATGCCCTCGGTTCCACTTTTGACTTGTTCTTATTGCACTGCTCCTCTTGAGATTTAGGCAGAAGTCATGAGGCTTGGGCTCATCCACTACAGTACAGCCCATGTGATGGATGCTACACTTAGCCAGAATCACCCCTTGGACAATAATCTCGAAACTACCCTTAACATCTCTGCCGTCTTGGTGTAAATTCCTCCTGGGAGGCCTCTGCACAGACCCTCCTGGTAAGTCTCTGAATGGTAATGACTTCTGGATTTCAACTTCTCTGCTTGTACTGGGTTTTACATGAGTTTTCTTAGCCAGTCAACAATTGTTTGGGATGGAAATCATCCTCCATATTATGCATGAATAAAATAGCCTCAGAAAATCAGATGCCTTGCCTAACAACTGTCAGCAGGTATATTACAAAGTCAAGATTTATGCTCTAGTGTTCTGCACTCCAAGAACAAAGCCCCTCACAGGTAGACAAAATTCTTCCCATGGGTAATGCCACTCTGACAGGGTCCCCATGCACTGGATTCAAGATGCAAGACTCCCTCTTGCCTATGTTTAAAGCCACGATGTTCCTTTCAACTGAATATCCAAGGAAAAGGACATGATAACATAATTTATTCTGCCTCAAGCTTATGGCATCTATTAATAACTTTTGATTTTTATAGATCAGTCTCCATCATGTTATATGGGACAGGTAAAAAGGCTTCAGGCTAAGAAAAACTTTTTAAAGGTAACTGGCATTTTTCAAGTTTGAAAAAATCCCAAAGATCTGCATTAACACAATGCATGCATACTTGCTGTATGTACTTTAACACAGTAATGGTGTACAATCCTATCAGAAATGTTTATTTCAGCTTTACAAGACAATTAGCAGCAAAGGACACAGCCATAGGAAATTAGGTGTCATTGTTTGATGCTGCCTTATGAAGAGGAAACATTGTACATTTTAATTCTAAGACCCAAATGATTCTAAGTAAGACAGTAGTGAACAGTCATTCCACTGGATGTTCGGAAGCAAACAGGTAAGTGCAGGACTGTATCTGAGTTTGTAAGAAACTAAAAATGACAAAGCATGTACAAATGTTTGTCATAGATGTAGAGGGAAAAATAGCTGGCTACGCAGATTCTAGGTTTAAACAGCAGGGCTGCTGCTGCTGCTAAGTCGCTTCAGTCGTGTCCGATTCTGTGAGACCCCATAGACGGCCTCCCACCAGGCTCCCCCGTCCCTGGGATTCTCCAGGCAAGAACACTGCAGTGGGTTGCCATTTCCTTCTCCAATGCATGAAAGGGAAAAGTGAAAGTGAAGTCGTTTAGTTGTGTCCGACTCTTCACGACCCCATGGACTGCAGCCTACCAGGCTCCTCCATCCATGGGATTTTCCAGGCAAGAGTACTGGAGTGGGGTGCCATTGCCTTCTCCAAAACAGCAGGGCAAACATAAAGAAATAATAAAATCAATCTATCGTGACCCCTTCCCTGGGTTCTCTTTCCTTCCCAGCCCTACCCCCATGATAGTCTCACTCAGGAGGTTCTGTTTCTAGCTATCCACACAGCACCAAGACTAAAATGTCTTTAAGAAACATATCTCAACGTGCAGAATTCCAGGTACTGTTACAGGCAAGGTGGGAGCCATGTGGCACTGCTAGATTCACACCTCAGGGACATTTGCCTCTAATTCATCACAGTGAATACTCTCTACATGAATATGTTGAGATTATTCAATTACTAGCTTAACTTCATTCTTCCCTGATTAACTTTATTTCTATCACTTTTGCTTTGAATCTATAAAAATACAGAATTACCTCATCTTTCTAAATGGGTTGCTCCTTTTATTTTTTTATGAAAGTTTGCACTAGAATATATCTTTTTTCATCCATTTATTTCTACTTTCAGCATCACTATTTTAAAGTTGTTTCTCTTGTAAGTAGCATATGGTTGTTGCTTTTCAATCTACTTGGATAATTCTCATAATATTTTAATTGGAGTATAATAGTACCATTGTATTTTATAGTATAGGCTTTGTGTATCTTGTGCCACATGCTCCAGGCCCATCTCTGACTTAATGGGCAGCTTGGATAAGCAATTCCCAAACAGTCTGACAGTGTCTCACCTCAAGCACCCATTTTGCCTCCTATTTTTTTTTTAATGTTGTTGGGGCTTTTTTCCCAGTGATTTTCATCTATTTTTCTCCCTGTGTTTTAGGGTGGATATTTTCTGTTGACCTAATTTTCAGTTCATTAATCTTTTCTTTAGCTGTATCTAATCTATTGAGCTTATCTATTTCATAATTTAAGTTACTGTTGTTAAACTGTAGAATTCCCGTATGATTGTGTGTGTGCATGTGTGCACACAATTGCTTGGTGAAATTCTTCATCTATATATTTTCTTGAATTTATTACTTACTTAAAAGTCTGCACATAATTACTCCAATATCAGGATTACTTATAAGCTTGTTTCTTTTTTTCTCTTAGTTTTTCATTCTTTATTCTTGTTTTCTAATAAGCTTGATAATTTTTATTAAATGCTGGACATTGTGCATAAAAAAAAAAAAACCAAGGCTCAGAGTGATGTTATTTTCTTCCAGATATAATTTATTTTGCTTCTAAATATCAGTATTTAGCTGATTTGAAGCTGAGTTTCATTTTTGTGAAGGCTGGTTAAATTCTGTTAACTCATAGTTCTTGAGGATAGCTCTTATGTTGATTACTCCATGTGGAGTTTCCTCACCATGCTTTTGGTACACTTGGGACTCTTCACTGCTGTGGTGCAGGCATAGGATCTCAAATCTTTATGGATATCTTCCTTCTCTCCCAAAGCAAACTTTTTTGCCCCTTCACCAGACTAGTGTATGGAGACTTTCCAGATGATGAAGATTTTGATGCTAGAAACTTCATATGTAGAGCTCTGGTCTTTCTTTCCTGTCCTGCAGGTGCTGTATGTAGCCCATCTCCTGTCCTAGGTAGACATTCAAACTCCATTCCCCACCTTAAGATCTTCTATCATGAAAACCAAGGGTTGTCCCAGTTTAGCTTCTCTTTTATATTCACGGTTCACTTCTCTTTTCATTTTTACTACTTCCCTTTTTCTTTCAATATCTTGCATGTTAATTAATTTTCACTGCCATGTAGTATTTCATTATATAAGCATGCCACATTTTATTTATCAAGTCTCCTTTTAATGGACATTTCGGCTCCTTTGTAGACAAAATGTGTCCCTCTCAGACATACGCTGTATGTGTGTGTGTGTGTTTATATGAAGTTTCTCTGCAATGTTCACTGAGAAGTAAATTGCTGGTCTCTAAAGTATGTACATCTTCATCCTTACTAGATTTTGCTGTTTTGTTTTTTAAAAAGTAGTTATACCAGTTGACAATCCCACCAGCAGCATACGAGAGTATCTCTAACCCCATTTCCTTGCCAATAGTTTGTACCATCAGTTTTTTTTTTTTAACTTTTGTCAGTTTGACATGTATAAAATGTAAGTTTTTGTTTACATTTGTCGCGATCACAGAAGAATTTGAGCATCTTTTCCTGTGTTTCTCTATTCTTTCATTTCTTTACTCATTTTTCTACTTTTTAATTTTCTCCTTATTGTTTTGTAGATGTAATACATTCAGAATGCTAATGCTATCTTGGTTATACAAGTTAGAAATCTCTCTCTAGTCTGTGGGTTGTCTTCTTAGAATTTTTTTTTTTTTTTTTGCCTTTTGATGAAAAGAAAATTTCAATTTTAATGTTGTTAAAATTATCTCTCTTTTCCATCTGGTCTTGCATTTTTTGGGGAGGATTGATTAAGATTTTTTTTCCCTACTCCAACTTCCTAAAACATCATCCTATATTTTCTTCTAAATGTTTAACATTTGGCTTCTTGCATTTAATCTTTAAATCCATCTTTATGCTTAATATGAGGAAAGAATCCAATTTTATCTTTTACTCTATGGTTAATCATCAGACTCTCCTTGGTAAGAATGGGGATCGAATTTTGTGAATGGCCCATTGAGGAAAAATGGGGTAAGGCTGGGTAACCCTCAGTAATTTGAAAGATTTGGAGCAAAGACTTTTTAAACCTTGGTTTTAAACCACTCAAATTTCACTCTTCTATTGAACCTTTGCCTGAAATTCTTTCCCTAAGACAAAGAGGTAAGTAGTCTTTCACTCTGCAACCCAACAATGAATTTTCCTACTTTAGCAATAGTTTATTCTGGGAATATCCATTTGCCCATCTATTTCTTCCACTAACCTGTGGGACATTGAGATTTGGTGCAGTGCCTTCTGATCTTTACATCCCTAGCACCTGATTTGTAATAGACATTAATGTTTGGCAGATTAAAGAATTAATGAACATTTTTGGAGCACTCAGAGGGGAGCTTGGATGAGCCCCAGCCAGCTTGCTTAATGCTGAATGGAATTCTGTATAAATACTTCACTCTTCTTATCCTGATATCTAAAAATTGAGGAAGAGAAAGATATTCTAAGCTATGCAATAATTAGTTCTAGAAGTATCTTGTCCTAGGTTTTTATGAATTAATTTGGGAAGCAGCAGAATGCCCCATTTACTTTCATTTTTCTTTTGAAAAGAGGCAGAGAAACATCATGCATACAAAAAGCTGCATTAGGCTGAACCCAGCTCCAAGTGGTTAAAGAGTTACAATCCAATCCTGTGCACATGATTATAATCTTTTTTCATTTCTTTTATCCCAATAATTAGTTATTTCGTACCTCAGTTTTTTTACCTGCCTTAACACATTTGAACTCTGTAAAATTCTCTTTTGCACATGAATTAGTGTGAAATTTATTACCATATTCTTTCCACTTATTAAAAGGGATGTACTTTACAAATACGACTGCAGTGCAAATTTATTATTTACATCCCGAGCCCTAGCCTTCATAACTACTTAATATGGATAAGGTGTTTCATTTTCCAATGGAGTCCAGCTGCATCACTGGAATCAAACTTGTAATTGCCTCTTTGGGATTTAAAACCATTATAGTTGTGCTTTTATGTTCTCTTTTGTTTTGCTTGAATCACTTTTTCAGGTCTATGAAGTACAGCTGGCACAATAAAAGTTTGATCAATGCATAACCAATGCAGTGTATATTTCTTCCAGAAATATAAAACCCAGGTGAAAAATGTTAATCTGTGAAAATTATCTCTGTCAGCTACTTATTCTTGGAATTTAAATGGGTTTCAATCTTGAGGTAAGGGCTGAGCTTGGATTTCTGTGTTAAAGTTTTCTGAGTTTACCAATGTTGTATGTTAAGGGCTGCAGGATATAGAGTTTCTATTATTGAAAAACAGGTCATTTTATTGTCTATAAAATACTATGTATTTAGACTCATTAAATCATGTACACTTGGATTGTCTTAAATATTCTCTTAGTTAGAAAATGGGGAACAAAATGAACTATTTTATTTAATTCCTTTAAGGGGACAAATATCACAAACCCAAATATTAAAAAATATAAACATTATAGTTATAAAGAAATATCTTTCAAAACCCTGGCAATTTAAAACTGACTACTAGCATTTTCTTTTTCTTTTTTTTTTTTTTTTTGAGACCAAGATCCCAGAATGGCTAGTTTCACTTGAAGATAACATTATAATTTGAAAATAGTGCAATTGTCTAATCTCTAAGTGCAAGTGGGGTTAATCATAGACAGATGTTCACCATTAGCTCTAAATTTCTTTGTTCTTGTCCATTAAAATTAGCTGTATTTTGAAGGAAATACAAAGCTATGTCCTTGTCTCCTCATGGAAGAAAAAGTTCTTTATACTTTATATGGAAAATATGAATGTGAGAGCTACTACCTCAAAAGTTCTGATTCTACCATTTCTACCACTTGGGATCGACCTGGCCTCGGATCCTAGACTTAACGTGTCAGTGACAAGATAGAAGGGTGATTTTCATTTATACTCCTAAGGAGTTGCCTAATATATATTCTTTCCAAGGATCGGATTTAGGATAAAGAGGAAGAGCAAAGTCTCCAAACACTGAGTCACCTGGGAAGCCTCATGAGGCAACAGATGTGGGTGTAAAATACATAGGCAGGAAAGTCTGGGGACAAATAAGACAGAGACCTCTGTGTTACTTATCATGTTTTTATCTTTTTTCCATCTGGAAAGCCGCCTGGGAAGTCCCATAAGGCATTAGATGTGGGTGTAAAGCTTAAGGCAGCACCAAACACACAAACCAACAACACCAACTAAACTCTTAAGTAATCAAGATAAGGGCTTCCCTGGTGGGTCACTGGTAAAGAATCCGCCTGCCAATGTGGGAGATGTGGGTGCAACCCCTGGGTCAGGAAGATCCCCTGGAGAAGGAAATGGCAACCCACTCCAGTATTCTTGCCTGGGAAATCCCATAGACAGAGGAGCCTGCCAGGCTACAGTCCATGAGGTCACAGAGTCAGACATGACTCAGTAACCAAAAAACAACAATTAAGATAAATATTTTGGTGTAAAACTTAAGAAATAAAAATTTGAGGACTCACTGGTGGTCTAGCAGTAAAATGGAGAAGGAAATGGTGACCCACTCCAGTATTCTTGCTTGAAGAATTCCATGGATGGAGAAGCCTGGGCAGCTACAGTCCATGAGGGTTACAAAGAGTCGGGCATGACTGAACGAGTAAACATCCCCACCCCACCACCTGTGGTTAAGAATCCACCTGCTGATTCAGGGGACATGGGTTCCACCTGGTCAAGGGAAGATTCATGCCACAGGGCAACAAAGCTTGTGTGCCACAACATGGAGCCCATATTCTAGAGCCTGAAAGCCGCAACTAGAGGGTAGCCTGTGCTCAGCAACAAAGACAAAGCACAGACAAAAATAAATTTTAAAAAAATGGGAGGGGGTGCAGATTTTGTTCATCACTGATGATGATGCACCTCTTAAAACTGAGGTGAATGCTTCACTTTAGAACTGGCCCTTCTCAGTCATTCTATTCCAAATGTCATCTATAAAAATTACTTCTGCCTGGTGTCTCAAGCATTAGGATAGTCTGAACAAAGCACTTCTCATGGAGGGTAGATAATCAACTCATCATATGGCCTCTGAGAAGTTCATTATCACAGCATGCCTGGCGTAAAAAAATAATAACTGTTCAGTAAACATTTTGAAATATGATTAAATGAATTTGTGAATGAATGAGTCAATACATATTTGATATTATTATTATACTGATGAAGAGGAGACTGTTTAAACATGATCGCTAAATAAAGGCTACTTCCACATGGGTTGGCTACCTCTCTGGAAAGCAACTTACTAACAATAAACCTTAATACAAGATTTTCTGTTTTAAGCCACCACAATGTAAATTAAATCTGCAACTGGTAGCATAAATTATACATTTTTTTAAAAAGGGGGGGTCTTAAAAAGTCTTCAATTTCTCATATAAGGCAAATATAGTAAGCAAGTTATTTTAATAACCATAGTCCTTTTTAACCTTTGGATGAACTAGGATAATTTCACTTCTTTGGTGAGAAAAGGCACTTTTTGGATGGCAAATTGTAGACTTGTTGATTTTTTAAACCTATGAAATTATTATTATTTTTTTTTAATCTTGGGGAGCCGTGCCTGGCTGCCCAGCTACAGAAAGGGGTCTGTCTGCCCTCTCGCAGGGGGCTGGACTAAACCTATGAAATTATAAGAGCTTAGCTTTAGGATACCTCATTCAACCAAAATCAGGTGCATTTTCCGCCATACCCTGAAAAAAATATGTCAAGTCTTTTTTTTTTTCTTTTCTTTTTTTTTTTCATTAGGTCTTTTTTTTAAATTTTATTTTATTTTTAAACTTTACATAATTGTATTAGTTTTGCCAAATATCAAAATGAATCCGCCACAGGTATACATGTGTTCCCCATCCTGAACCCTCCTCCCTCCTCCCTCCCCATACCATCCCTCTGGGTCGTCCCAGTGCACTAGCCCCAAGCATCCAGTATCGTGCATCCAACCTGGACTGGCATCTCGTTTCATACATGATATTTTACATGTTTCAATGCCATTCTCCCAAATCTTCCCACCCTCTCCCTCTCCCATAGAGTCCATAAGACTGTTCTATACATCAGTGTCTCTTTTGCTGTCTCGTACACAGGGTTATTGTTACCATCTTTCTAAATTCCATATATATGCATTATTATATTGTATTGGTGTTTTTCCTTCTGGCTTACTTCACTCTGTATAATAGGCTCCAGTTTCATCCACCTCATTAGAACTGATTCAAATGTTTTCTTTTTAATGGCTGAGTAATACTCCATTGTGTATATGTACCATAGCTTTCTTATCCATTCATCTGCTGATTGACATCTAGGTTGCTTCCATAGAAACGAATGAAAATGAAAACACAACAACCCAAAACCTGTCAAGTCTTATTGTATTGAATAGCAAGGATTCAACACCTGTGTCAGTTAGTTTACTAGAGCACAAACACATCCATTATAGATAGCCAATCAAATTTCATTCTCTATAACAAAGGGTATCAGATAATTTAAAATGGTGAAAACCCAAGAATCACATCCATAGCATTTGCTTAAACTTTCAAATTTTTATATGTTTAAATGTTTGCACAGGTCTGGTGCTCCTAGAAGTCAGTTTAAAAAATAAATATATAAACACATAGTGAACACACTTTAGGAAGAGTTGGGAATTATATCACTTCTTTATCCTCCTGTGCCTAGAACTTTCTCCCACCTCTCTGTGCCCCGGTAGAGCTTGACCAAATCACCTTTTTAGAAAGAAGTAGGCTTCTTTTATTTCATTTGTGGTTCAGGCGAGCACATTCAAAACCACTGAGCAGAGATGAATATGGAGGGGGGACCAGGCAGAGGTGCTGAGGCAGGTCAGGGCAGAGGGAACATTTCCAGCTAAGACACAGACCTGGAGTGCGGTGTCTCAGCTGCTGTAGTCTGCAATTACAGAAACGTGCAGGGACTGGAGTGGACTGAAAAGGAGGGGAAGCACTCTCATGGAGGGTCAAAGTTTTCACCTTGTTCTGAAAAATAAGGAGCTACTGAAAGATTTCAAACAAAGGAATGACATATACGACAAGATCTGCCATTTGTAAGGATCCCTTTGGGGGCAGGAGGGATTTGGATTGAAACAGAAACAGGACCGGAAGCTGAGAGACAGACACTGGTACAGCAAAGGTTATGATAATTTGACAGCTGAGAGTGGCTTGAACCGAGGTAGAGGCTCTGAGGACATTTTGGCTTACAGGCTGTCAAGACTTTCACTAAAAATATCTTTTGCTGTTTGCAAGCTCCGAAAGAAGTAAGCTAAACAAGAGATGGCAAATGATCAGACTTTGGTAAACTCCCTGGGAAATTACACTAAAAATTTCAAGCAGTTCATCACAGATAAATTGGAGTACAGCTAATCCTAAGTAGAAATATGGCTTCCCTGGTGGCTCAGTGGTAAAGAATTCACCTGCCCATGCGGGAGACGCAGCTTTGATCTCTGGGTTGGGAAGGTCCCCTGGAGAAGGAAATGGCAACCCATTCCAGTGTTCTTGCCTGGGAAATCCCATGGACAGAGGAGCTTGGAGGACTACAGTCCATAGGGTCAAAAAACAGTCGGGCATGACTTAGTGACTAAATAAAACAAGTAGAAGTATAAATGTGCGCAGTCTAGGTATGCTGCTGCTGCTGCTAAGTCGCTTCAGTCGTGTCCGACTCTGTGCGACCCCATAGATGGAAGCCCACCAGGCTCCCCTGTCCCTGGGATTCTCCATACAAGAACACTGGAGTGGGTTGCCATTTCCTTCTCCAGTGCATGAAAGTGAAAAGTGAAAGTGAAGTCGCTCAGTCAGGTCCGACTCTTCATGACCCCTTGGACTGCAGCCTACCAGGCTCCTCTGTCCATTGAATTTTCCAGGTAAGAGTACTGGAGTGGGGTCCCATTGCCTTCTCCTAGTCTAGGTATAGTCATGCCCTAATGAATAAACACATTGGTCATTATTCACTACAATGAAGCTATGCCAGCCACCAACTTAAAACTTTGCTCTGCTGATGGACCCATAACATATTCCCCTAGATAAAAAACTGAAAAAAAATTTTTTGACAGGTGTGTTATCAAATTACTATTTATTTAAGTTCAGTCACTCAGTCGTGTCCAACACTTTGCGACCCCAAGGACTACAGCGCGCCAGGCTTCCCTGTCCAAGACCAACTACAGGAGCTTGCTCATGTCTATCGAGTCGGTGATGTCATCCAACCATCCAATCCTCTGTCACCCCCTTTCTCCTCCTGCCTTCAACCTTTTCTAGCATCAGAGTCTTTTTCCAAGAGTCAGTTCTTGCATCAGGTGGCCAAAGTATTGGAGTTTCAGCTTCAGCATGAGTCCTTCCAATGAATATTTGTTTAACACAGATTATATTTAACAGATTTATTTATATAGATTTGAAAATGTATCATTTTGTGGAATGTAGTAATAATTACACTAAAAATCTCTAATATCCACATGTACACAAATGCAGCGCCAGGCACATTCCATGGATATTTTACACGATGGTAAAACTTTTGAGCCAACTGGTGTTTCAACTGATTATCTCAAAAATACCCAGGATCCTGCAACTACTCAGGTCAGCAAAGAGAAATCCCATGGTTACATTCATTCATTTAACAAGCTCCCACTGAGGATGGTCTTAGCAGCTATAGGAATAGCTGAATGGCTCCCAAAAGATTAATTGGTGGGCAGTCCCTTTCTTTCTAACACTCCCTCCTCCCCTAAAGCACAGTGGTCCCCAGGGGAGGGGACTGTGCTTTCTTATAGGACGTAGTCTCCTTGTTCCAACAAGCAGCTGAGCTCTGTTTGTTAAATCCTCCCCTGCATCAGGCACAATCATAATAATGAAAATTTATACTATAATAATGATATATGTATAATATATATGTATGTGTATGTATATACATATATATAATAGAGCACTATTAGACCCTTGCAAGTGCCAAATGGATTGGCTAGCCACACATATGTATGTCACTGAACACTATAGGCCAGGTTCCTGTACGACATCTTTTGGCTTCTGTCTGATTTAGAGGCAGCTCGCCTGACTTCAGACTCACCACTGTTAAGTGGCACCATGTGTCTCCACCTTCTGTCTCAGAGCCTTCTCTGCTCTGTAGGAGAGCATATCACCCTCAGAGACAATCCTCAACCCACATGGGATGGGAGCCAGTGGGGAAATGAGGCAACCTTTCCAGACATTTCTAGACACGTCTGGGAGCATACTCTGAACCCTTCTGACAAGGTCCCATTGGAATCAGGACCTTGAGGTCCTCAGCAACCCCTCCATAACATACCCGTGTATTGGCTTTTCCTTGTCATACACCCTCTGACCCTCACTCCTGCTTCCAGTGATCCATGCTTCCCAGATAAGCGGCTATATCCAAGTGCTTATCTTGGACTTAGTTTTTGGAGTAATTCCAACTAAAACAAAAGCAGTATCTGGCACATAGTAGGTCCTCAAAAAATGAAATCTCTCGACCATCCCATTTTAAAAATGAGAAATCAGAGGTTCAGGGGCGCTGAGTATCTCGCCTGAAACCACACAGCCTAAAACCAGCAGACAATTCAAATCAAAGTTTCCTGCTGGTGGTTTCTATATTAAAAACTGGCTTTGGCTCTGTCCAGAGCAAACCAAGGAGGACCCCTAGTGGCGTGAACAAGATGGACATACAGCCACCGAAATCTGGGCCTTTGAATAACCTGACACCATTCAGAAAAGAGGTGTGAGGTCTGAGTCTGCATGGGGATTCTTGGGAGAAATTCAGCTTAGCAGGTTACACACTGGCTTCAAACCATCAAAGGTGGTTCCACACCACGGAGCTGCCCCAAAGATGACACTTCTCTTTCCTGTAGAGGAAAGATGAGCATCTTATCCCAGGTTTCCAAAGGAGATTTCTCTCTGGATCTTAACCCTCCCTTTATTGATGTGGATAATTTCCAATCTTTCCTGTATTGGCTAATTACTTTAGTCATCAATTTCTGAAGTAAGGGAAACCCCTGTCCCTAGATGAAGCATCAATAAGGGTAGGAGAGCAGGGGGCAAAGTCTACATCAAAACGGGAGCAGATTATCAGACTTCCTTGTGTTGGAGCATCTTCTCACCAGGCTGGGCACAGATGCCCACAGGCCTCCTACACTGTAGCAATTTGAGAAGCAGGAGTTTTATTCCTGCTCCTTCCTAAAGCCCTTGCAGCCTACAAGTGTTCATTCCAGAGATGTTTGGTGGGTGTCTGTCTGACAAGGACACACCCTTCAGCCCCCATGAAGCCAAGCAGACTGTTCTACATCCTATTTTAACATGGTTTCCTTATTGGGTGTGCCCTGTGCCAACTGTGTCACTTGGAAACTTGGGTATATGCAGTCACTGTTCTGGGCAGATTCAATCAGGAGCTATGGGAGGTTGCTCAGTGATGAGGAAGCAGATAGAGCAGACAGAGACCCTGTGGCAGAGCACAAACCTGAGAATAGAGACGCTGGGTGCCAAACCAGCCTGGGACAGGATAGGGGAATAAGAAGGAGATGGAATTTGGCTTTACTTATCTTTTTATCCCAGTTGGTGAAGCCACACCCTTCTCCTTTACCTACTCCTTACATACATAAGGTACAGCAGAAGTGTCAGGCATCCAGGATCCCCCTAAATGCAGAGCAATCTTCCTAAGTCTTCTTCCCTGAGGACTGCATGCATGTAAGCAAGACTGATTACAGGCAGATAACGCGGGGGGAAGTGTAAAACAAAATAAGCTAAGTGCAAAGGGCAGATACGAAACAGATTTTTTTTCAGGGCTCCAACTGTGGTAGATATTATAAGCAGAACAGATTTCATATGGAAGACATGGACAAGGAATAAACATAGCCCCCAAAGCTAGTGTTTTCAAGGATTTTCTTCTTTGAATGTAAGTGTTTAAAGAAAAAGAAAAAACTCACATTCTTATCAAACAATAGGCAGCAAAATCTCTCCCCCAAAATGGCAAAGGCAGATCAAACCTAGGTATGGGTTACCTGTATTTGCAAGACCTGCTTCAAAAATCCCATTTCAATTTGCTATGAAAGCATGTGCTGCCCTAGCTTTCTAATCTATGTTGAACACTCAAAGGTTAAAGAGACTTGGCTGAATTTGTCTTAAGATATATCCTTTGTTCTGATTCAATCATTTATTTGAATTTAATATTTTAAAGGACACTTCAAACAGACTTCACAAAGCCCTGTTACCAACAGGACCATATTTATTATTTAATATTTAACTGGGGAGATTTGTCAAAACCCTTAAGAATTAATGGTTGCAAACTTGCAAGTTAAAAGGTTTGTGGAGGAAACCGTTTTTAAACAACAGGGGGACAATGCCCCTTATTAGACTGGCTCCCTGCAGACTGGGCTACCACCATAATGTGAATAAAATTTGGGAATCCAGTAACATATTGATCCCATCTCTCCAGAAAAAGCAGGAAGCACAACTGCCTTTAAATAAATATTCTAAACTTTAAATAAAAATATTCTAAATATTATGAACTGTGAAGCTCAGCTTGTGCCTTAAGAAGGGAGGTGAAAGTGAGAGGAAAGCAACTTGAAAGGAAATTGTAAGCAAACTGTTATTTCAGGTCTTCTACAAACACTCCAGAGAGAGTCCCAAGGGTCAGGATCAATCCAACTACATTAAAATGTACCTTTGCCTGAAAGATCTTCAGACTTTGGGGAAAATGTTTTTTGATCTTCAGGATCCATAGGTGGCAGCTATAGTTTTATGAAGCCAAATATCAAGGAAAAAATTCAAAGCCTGAATTTGGGGGTCACATCTTAGAGATGGTAGATCACAGTGATTGATGAATTGCTCATTCAGATAGTCCTGTGTCCCGAAGACCAACAAGGTTGCTGGGTGGAATCTGTCATAGTTCTCAATGTCCTTATAGTGGTTCAATAATTTTGAAAACTACTCCAACTATGCAAATACCCTGAAAATAAAAATAGGTGAAGATCTGTCAGCTGCAGGCCAAGAATGTCACAGAATACATGCCAGACATAATGCCAATGAGGTCCAGACTGAGAAATGAGATACAGCCTGAGATACCAGGCTGCAATTTCTGGCTGTAAAATGATGCACTTTCCTATGAAGAAGGTGAATTATCAGCAGATCCTCACAAACACCCCCAGATTGACAAGAACAGGGCTGGGATAAAGGGTAAGCTATGGGAACAAATCTCAGTTTTATGAATGATGTCACGAAGCAGGACAGCTTACAGGCCACATGCCTCTGTCTTAGCTTATGCTTGACTAGTTGGAGGGCTAAGCCAATCTGGAGTAGCAGTAAATGACACATATGAAACCATGATGGCTTAGGAATCTGTCTTCTGCCTCCAATATGGAGTAACCAGGATCTCTAGGAGAGTGAATGACACAGCAGCCTCCAAAGGGTGAAAAGATAGCCCCTCCCAGTGGCTTCAGAAAGTCTGAATGGGACCAACATGGATGTAATTCTGCAGCCTGGACAACACATGGCAGTCCAGGTATTAACGGACAAGGGAAGAAAGTCGTGGGCTCCAAAATGCAGAATTGCTTCTGGCTGTATTTCCTACTCTTTCTTCTTTCTTCTTAAGCATCTGGAACCTTTATCTGTTAAAATAAAACTGCAGAAAATATAAGCTGTTTTTTTTTTTTTTTTGTCTGAAACTAAAATACATGTGAACAGGGATCTATAAAATCACCAAAGAAACCGTCATAATACTTAAACAAACATCTATCTCTGCTCCTACTCCCAAAGGTGAAGATTCACCAGACGTATGCAAAGATTCGCCAGACCAATAGAAGCAGCAGAGTCAAATCCCCCAAATGCTATACGTTCATGACAAGAAACTTAAAAAATCTCTATATTTGAAGCTGTGTATTAAGCATACATGACAATATATACTGTTGCAAATTCAGTATCTTTCAGAGGTGCATCTTAGCAAAGAAATAAAAATTTGCTTCCATATTTCAGATAAAAAACAGGATTTTCAAATGTAAAGTACAAGTGAAGTGGTGAAGAGCAGAATAGAGAGTGCAGAAAACAGAATCTGTGAGTTACAACACTAGAGCTTCACTCAGAGAACTCAGTGCAAGACGATAAATAGAACAAGCAATAAGTGGAAAGATAAGTAACATAGATGACTGAGCCACAAGCTGTAGTATGAGTATGATGGGAGAATACAGAAAATAGAAACATGCAGGAGACTTAATTATTTAAGACTGACATAACAATAGAAAGATTCCTGTGATAAAAAAAAAAAAAAGCTAGCTGAAACTGGAGTTCACTGGTACAGTACACAAGGTAGTGAAGGAAGGTAAATACACATACACAAACTCACAAACTCTAGTGATCGTTTTCCATTTGAAAGACAAAGAAAACCATATATCTGCATTTTATATACATTTATATATGTGTGTGTATATATATATGTGTGTGTGTGTGTATAAAAGGTAATAAACCAGATTAGAAATCAAAGCCAGAAAATAATTGAGGGGAATGTGTAAAGAAATTTTAAGAATAACAGAAATAAATTGCATGCCATTTATATTTGGAGACAAGAAAAAGACTTTTTCTCCTGATTAGCAAGGGCAAAATATGTTTATCACCCAATGCTTTTTCTGGAAAATGTCCTCAAAAAAGTATTTCAGTTCACCGAGAGAGGTAACAAAATAATGAATTTAAGTACACGTAAAATGTTGTTTAAAAGAAATGGCAGTGAGCAATTAAGGCAGTAAAGTTAACAGCTGAACAATTGCTAATATGATTATAAACAATGCAAATGTCAAAAATAATTCTTGAAAGAAGAGATACAAATTGTATTTTGAAAAATGAATTTAAAAGCCCCAAATTATTTAAAGTCAACTGAGAATAGGAAGATGGGAGGAGACAATAAAAGCAGAAATATTGATATCTGCTCTCACAGGAAAGTGGAGCTGGGGAAACTGGCAGAAACTGAAACCTCAATGCCAATAAAGATTGATTCAAATCTTTTCAATAAAAAGATAATGACTATCTGAGAATAAGAAGTGTAGAAATCCCAAACCACTACTGGAAAGAAGTGTAAGCAGCAAAGATAACAAAGGGAAAGGGAGGATTGACACAAAATAGTATGGCATATAAATATAAAAAAGATTGAATTGAAAACAATCCAAAATATCCCATAACATGGGACTAGTTGCAATAAATCATGGCATAGCCATGCCCACAACTAAGTGCTCTGAAGTCATAAAAATAATACTGTATGTTTTGAAAAACTGACACTAATAAGTGGCAAATACACACACATGCCCTAGCATGGAGAGGTGGACTCCACTTTTGTTAGACAGATACCAGGCGACACTCAAAGTATTTATCAATAAATATCAATAACCTCAGATATGCAGATGACACCACCCTTATGGCAGAAAGTGAAGAGGACCTCAAAAGCCTCTTGATGAAAGTCAAAGTGGAGAGTGAAAAAGTTGGCTTAAAGCTCAACATTCAGAAAACTAAGATCATGGCATCCGGTCTCACCACTTCATGGGAAATAGATGGGGAAACAGTGGAAACAGTGAGAGACTTTATTTTTGGGGGCTCCAAAATCACTACAGATGGTGACTGCAGCCATGAAATTAAAAGACACTTACTCCTTGGAAGGAAAGTTATGACCAACCTAGATAGCATATTCAAAAGCAGAGACATTACTTTGCCAACAAAGGTCCGTCTAGTCAAGGCTATGGTTTTTCCAGTGGTCATGTATGGATGTGAGAGTTGGACTGTGAAGAAGGCTGAGCGCCAAAGAATTGATGCTTTTGAACTGTGGTATTGGAGAAGATTCTTGAGAGTCCCTTGGACTGCAAGGAGATCCAACCAGTCCATTCTGAAGGAGATCAGCCCTGGGATTTCTTTGGAAGGAATGATGCTAAAGCTGAAACTCCAGTACTTTGGCCACCTCATGCGAAGAGTTGACTCATTGGAAAAGACTCTGATGCTGGGAGGGATTGGGGGCAGGAGGAGAAGGGGACGACAGAGGATGAGATGGCTGGATGGCATCACTGACTTGATGGACGTGAGTCTGAGTGAACTCCGGGAATTGGTGATGGACAGGGAGGCCTGGCGTGCTGCGATTCATGGGGTCACAAAGAGTCGGACACGACTGAGTGACTGATCTGATCTGAGAGTACTGATTCTAACCGATCAGAATGAGCCTTAAGCAAATGGTCCAGTTGCAGCATCAGTGCAAACCCCAGTAATGTCAGAGATGTATCTGTGGAGAAGTATGAATGTATATAGACACTAACAGTTCTAGATGTAGCTATACATAAAAGTCGGGAAGGGTTATACTCTAAATATTTACAGTGATCATCTTTGGATTGTAAGATTAAGGGTGATTTTTTTTTTCTTCATGCTAAATTCATTAGAAAAGACCCTGATACTGGGAAAGATTGAATATAGGAGGAGAAGGGGACAACAGAGGAGGGGGTGGTTGGATGGCATCACCGACTCAATGGACATGAGTTTGAGTGAACTCCAGGAGTTGGTGATGGACAGGGAGGCCTGGCGTGCTGCCGTCCATGGGGTCAACAAACTATGAATATAAAATAATAGTTTTAAAGAAATAAAGATTTTAAATTCCTTTTCCTGGAAACCTAATGTATGTCTTCTCATATCCAGTGGCATGTATCCAGCTACAGTGCAGGCATACAGAGGACAAAGTTTCTAACAATAAGTCATTTGATCATCTGGGGACATGAAATATTCAATCCCACTTTATTAGTATCATTCTTTAACTACAGCTGATTGTTAAAAAATAATGTGAGACCGAAAACAAAAAACAAAACTGAATAATTTCTTATGTAAAACAGGGGTTAGAGAAAAACAATCTATTGAAAAAATTTTCTTTTTTCTAAAAAGCCCGACAAATACAAAATACATCTAGTATGGGGCATAGGGTTTTTAATTTAATTACCTGAAGAAACATATTTATGCTTTTCTCCATTTCACCTTCATAGAGCATTTATTAATAATATTTTTTTCAGATGGGATTTCGAAGGTTCAGTTCTCCAGACTTGAGCCATATCCTTTCATATTCTTAAAATCTGCATCACAATTCATTTTTATCAGTCTAATTATGTTCTAAGATAGTGCACTCAAGCTCTCACATAAAATAAATAATTAGCCCAGCTCTCCCCTGTGGGCCCTGTAGAGCACAGCTATATGCCCTGCAGAATGGAAGGGTTTGAATTCTCCCATCCATGTAAACACACTTGGTAAGTGGCTCAACTGGCCTTTCCCAAGGCTGTTCTGAGACCAGCAGATTGAAGGCTTCTGCTGAAGAATTGTTAATCATCCAGCACACGCCATGAAACATTCAAAAGACTGTCTCATCTTTGAGAAAGTAATCTCCAAATTGTGTTCATTTCAAAACAGAAAATAAGAGAAGTGAGCTGCGCTGGGGAAGATAGCGGCTGTCACAAGCATGGGAAACACTTGGGATTCACCCATCGTCAATGGATAAGCAGTTGTTATGTACAGACTACTGCACAATGCTGTCCTTGCTGACGGGGCATATGCGAAGACATAAGTTATTTACAGTGGATTAACATCCATGGAAATATAATAAGAAGAAAAAGGCATTTCAGAGAGAGGATGAGATTGATTGCAGGTAAGTTGTACTGGAAATGAACAAATCATTTAAGGATGACTTTTCAGTGCTCTGTTGGTGACTTAAAACACGGCACTAAGGTGCCAGCTAGACAGTCACCTACTAGTGGACAGTGAAACTTTGGGAAGAGATTGAACACAGTGGTGAAAGTTCAAGGACAGAAGAGGAAGGGATAAAGTAGAAGCCCTGGAATCAACTCGTGGATGGAGTGGAAAGAAGAGGCAGGAAGGAGGCGCACTGCTCGGCAAACAATGGCAGTATGATCCAGAAGGGCAGTGAGGATTTTGTGCGTGCTCTAGGCTAATCAAATGCTCAGATCATCCATTCAACCATCTCCTCTGCTGGCAAATCTCTGGGTCCTGGACTTTGGTTACACCTTCCCCTTTGGTGCCCTGCAATCCAACTGATATCTACCCAGGTTCCTTCCTATTCCCTTTTCTCCATTCCTGGTTCTTTTCTTCACTTCCTGTCTCCCTCATTTAATTCCTTGGTTTGCATTCTCATTTCCCATCACTCGTGTTTTCAACTTTTTCTTGTTCTGCACCTAAGGCATGTGACTAATTTCGGGGAATGAAGTTAGTATTAGTCTTATTTTTGTTAAGCATGTTACATGTACAGAAATATCTGAGGCTTTAGAAAAACCTTCAAAAGCACTCACAAAATATTTCTATGAACTGAAGCAATGTGAAGCCTTAGTACAAGAGGCCACCATGGCACAAAAACCTGCAAAAACACGGTAGGAAAAGCAAAACAGGTTCCTATTGATGACAACATAGGACTAACATTGGCATAGCTCTATATACACACAATACTTTCACAGCTATGGTCTCCTTTGCCCTCAAAATAAAGCCATGAGGTGGTGAAAGCAAAACTAATAATGTTGATGTTGAGAATAAGAATAACAAATAACAATACTAAGGTCTTTCCGTTAAGTATCTCAGTTCTTTCTCACAACTGTGTCTGAGAAAAGGAGCACAGTCTTCTCCACTTTGTCGATAAGAAAACTGAGGAACTGAGATTTTGAGAAGCATGTATCCTTTGATCCAGCAGTTCTATTTTGAAGTATCACCCTGCAGATGTACCTCCATATGGCCAATGTGTTGTATGTACAAGAATATTAATTGCAGCCTTATCTATAGTAGTCGAAAATTGGAAACTGAAATGTGCATCAGTTGGTGGCTAATACAAGTAAATTTCCATACTCTTATACAACGGAAAGCATCCAGCTTATAGGTTATGAGTAAGATGCAGACGCTGATCATGGTATGTTATCATTCATTCACTTGTGTGTGGGGAAATACACACAGGTGATGACATCTGGAAGGACACACAGGAATTAGTTGTTGCCCCTGGGGAAGGGACAGAGAGGCTACGGGTCAAGGAAAAAGACTACACTTTTTGAATTCTGTATCACATATGTGTGTCCTACATCTTAAATTTTTTCAAAAATATTAAAAGTAAATAATTTTTACAGATAATAAAAAGTAAAGTCACATAGAGAACAACTGAGGGGGTGAGGACTGGGTGCTGAGCCTCCTGACTATAAAGCGGATGAGGAACCCACCACTTTCATTTTCAAAGGTAAAGAAACTGACTCCATGAGGTTAAATGGCTTGCCCAAGATTACAAAACCAGTAATGGGTGAGCCAGGCTTCCAATGCCAATTGCCCAGCTGTAATGACAGGAATTCCCTTTTTATTGTTCAAATAAAATAGAGCAATCCCATGTGGAGAAGGCACAATAGAGAAGAAAGAGCATGGGGAATCAAAATAGAAATTTCTGGTTGAGAAGAAGGAAATAAAGGGACATTTAATATATGAGGATTTAAATCTCAACCTCCATGGCTGCTCCTCTCATTTCCTAATCAGTGAGTTTCGCTTGGCACTTACCTAACAACAAAGGCAAGGCTGCACATGAATAACAGTTATTATCACCTTCAATAGACTTGAGGTTCTTGAAGGCTGCAGCCATTCATTCATTCAGTCATTCAGCAAATACTTACTGAATGTTCTATCTGAGCAAAGAACAGGGAGATAAATCCGACACAGCTTCTTATCCTCAAAGAATTCACAGGCTATTTGGGAAAGACTGTTTCTCATATGTCACTTACATATCACACTATCCCCTAAGATGTATAGTTGGAAACATTGTAGGTCACCAGCAAGATTTACTAAATAATTAAGTCTGAGTGGACACAATATACCTCCTAAGTACTGTGAAAGATGGTTTCCTTTCCAGGAGCTTGTCCTGAACCCCATTCCCCACCACACAGTCCTTCACTGAGTCTCTACACCTGAAAGAAAACTTTTCATTCAAGGGCATGGAAAACAAGGTGGTAACTTTGGCTTAAACCAACGACAATAAAAACACAAACGCTGAAAATGTTGGATTCCAAGCTATAGTTTCTCAGCAAAGAAATGTGATTCCATCTCTATTTTCTCATTTTATTTATAAGTGTTTTGCTGCAAAGTGGGTGAACTGCCGAGCTCCATGTCACAGCCTGCAGCACAGCGAACTGGCTTTTTCTGAAGCTCATAATGTGATAATTAAATTGCTAACAGGCACCTTAGTGATGGCATTTGCTGAAGATGTGAAAGCCCTCTCACAATTGCACCTTTTCTGGAGGGGACTCATCACTGGAAGCACAGTGATCAACTCATGGTGTCTTTTTTTTATATATATTTTGCCATGAGTACATTAAATTTTTATGTGGAGCGAAATGGGACAGGACTTGTTTCCCTTCCACTGCACAATGATTTATTACCCAAAAAAGACCGCAGAACTAATTAGCAGAGTAATTAATTAATATAAATTTGCATATTTGCATTTGCAATTAGTGCAGCCGACTGATTAGTCTGAAAATGAGAAGTTTGACTCATTAGATGTTAGTGTCTGCTGGACCAGAAAGCGGCTGCCAGATGAGGCGGAAAAGGGTGGAATAAGCATGTGTGTTTCTTTTGTTAGAAGAATGGAGAATATGCTCAAATATCTGGGGCCAGACATCAGGGTTCACAATTTAAAAAAAAAACAGTAAATTATTTGCTTCCATTTCTGCTACTCAATGTTCCTTGCCCTTTTGCCTACAGCAAGTTATTCCAACCAACCCTGGAAGTCAGCACGCCCCTCAGACCGGGCTCCTCCTATTCCCCAAAGGCAGAGGGGTCTATGTTGTTTGTGGGTGAACGGGAAATCTGTCCTGGTTTGATGTCCCAGGAATCTGACTCCTGCACCCAATTCAGTGGTTCTGTCAAAACAGTTCTCTAGTGCTGATGAAGCCCCTCAGGGGACTGCAGGCTACACTACCTTCCCTTCAGGGGGCTCTGATTGCAGTTTCTTTGTTCCTCCAGCTGATAGCTGAGCTCAAAGCTCTCCTAGCTAGTTGACTGAGTGAATCCATTTCTGCAAGATGACATGGGGCAAATAAACTATAAACATGCTCACAGACATGCAGACGCACATTCTTCAAATAATAGACATTAAGCACCCATAGTAAAATGAGGGATCTGCTAAAAAGTGTCCAGGAAAGTTGGGGAATCAGGACGAATGATAAACAGCATCTTCATTGATCTGACTTCACTAAACCTATTTTCAGGGTAAGGATGCACATCGCGATTGGGGAGAGCCTGACTTGGTGAGAATGCCTTCTTTAGGATTCTGTTGTTGTTTTCAGTCGCTAAGTCATGTTCGACTCTCTTGTGACCCCATGGACTGCAGCCTGCCAGGCTCCTCTGTCCATGGGATTTTCTGGGCAAGAACACTGAAGTGGGTTGCCATTTCCTCCTCCAGGGGATCTTCCTGACCCAGGGATAGAACCTGTGTAGCTTTCATTGACAGGCGGGTTCTTTACCACTGACCCAGCTAGGAAGTTCCTTTAGTAATAAGTGGTACATTTAGCCTCAAGTCAAACCAAAAGGGGGATAAAAATTATTTCATTTGTTTTCTTAACATACATTCTAACACTGAAATGAATTGTATATACTTTCCTTGGTGTCGTCTACCTTTTACAGAAGCTAAAAGAAATTTCCCTGATAGCTCAGTTGGTAAAGAATCCATCTGCAATGCAGAAGACCCTGGTGTGATCCCTGGGTTAGGAAGATCCCCTGGAGAAGGGAAAGGCTACCCACTCCAGTATTCTTGGGCTTCGCTTGTGGCTCAGCTGGTAAAGAATCTGCCCACAATGTGCGAGAGACCTGGGTTTGATCCCTGGGTTGGGAAGATCCCCTGGAGAAGGGAGAGGCTACCCACTCCAGTATTCTGGCCTGGAGAATTCCATGGACCATATAGTCCATGGGGTCACAAAGAGCTGGACACGACTGAGTGACTTTTACTTTCAAAAGAAATTTCTGAAAATATGTCACTTTAGCTCAATTCTACCCATTTTTTGGTAGAGGAAAATTACCCCTGAGCTTTGTTAATTTATTAGATAACTTTCTAAACAACACAATTAGTAATGTTGAGGGTCAACTCTTGTCCTTGTGAACTAGAGAGATTCTAGAGAGGAAATATACACGCACATTACATTAGAGTTGTACTTTTACTCATCTTTTTTTTTGCATTATATTTTCCATGTTCAAATAACATCAGATGCCTCCCTGACCACAAACCCTAAGCCAGGGCCTCTGCCTGGCACATTCCAGGGGACAGCCATCCCACAGTGGCCCTACTTGCCCTTCAAAACTCCCTCAGACTTCACCTCCCCAACTGCCCACAGGCAAACTTATCTTTTGTCCTCCAACACACTTGGCCCTTGCCCCAACACAGTGCTTGACAGGCAGTATTCTCTCTCTTATATCTTCACCTCACTTCTTAGACCAATCCCTTTTTTAGACATAGCTATCTTATATTTGTATCTTACAGCCTGGCACACTACCTGATATACAGTAAAAAATAAATGCTTGTTAAATCACTGCACGGATGAATTAAGGAAGCCATTTATGGTTTGATGGGCTTCCCTGGTGGCTCAGATGATAAAGAGTCCAGCTGAAATGCAGGAGACCTAGGTTCCATTCCTGGGTTGGGAAGATCCCCTGGGGAAGGGAATGTCTACCCACTCCAGTACTCTGGCCTAGAAAATTCCATGACAGAGGAGTCTGGCAGGCTACAGTCCATGGGGTCACAAAGAGTCAGACATGAGTAAATGACTTTTGCTTTTACTTTATAGAAAACATTCATCAAGAGATTTGCCTACAAGGTTAAAAAGCCGCTCCAAAACATATGCAAAGAAATAAGTATCTTGAAATGTAGTCAAATAAGACAAAAGAAAACAAAAATGAGCCGTGGATCGGTACAGTCCCCAGTTCAAACTTTTACTTGCACTTCCCTTGCCTTGGTTTCTCCCTTTCTCAGTGCTTAAACAAAAACCTCTGGTACTTAACTCTTTGGCATTTTACCTCCCCAGACTCACTTATTTTTCACATAGATATTCAAAACAAGACTAAACAAGTAGCTTGAATGTTATTTTCAACCATAACCTAAAGCTAACATATGACTAGTAGTCCTAAAGAATTGGAGCTGGTGAGTTGGATTAAAAACAAATGCAGGGACTTCCCTGGCTGTCCAGTGGTTAAGACCTCACCTTCCAGTGCAGAGAGTGCAAGCTGGGTCCCTGTTTTGGGGAGTTAGGATCTCACATGCCTCGTGGCACCAAAGCCAAAACATGGAACAGGAGCAATATTGTAGCAAATTCAATAAAGAAGTTAAAAAAACGTAAAAAATATTAGTGGTGACTGCTACTGCTGCTGCTGCTGAGTCGCTTCAGTCGTGTCCGACTCTGTGCGACCCCATAGACGGCAGCCCACCAGCCTCCCCCATCCCTGGGATTCTCCAGGCAAGAACACTGGAGTGGGTTGCCATTTCCTTCTCCAATGCATGAAAGTGAAGAGTGAAAGTGAAGTCACTCAGTTCCTGGTGAGGCAGACTTAATGTGGTGTGAATCCATGGTGAAAGGCAACAAGTCTGCTTTGATCCATTATCAGTTTTTGTTGCTGTTGTTTGTGCGTTTTGCTGTCAGTTATACAGTCTTTCCTGGTATACCCTACCCAGGTCTTTTTCAACAATACTCTCCTGTTCCTAGGGCAAGCATCGAGCACAATGGCTGTAATACAAGGGCATTTGACCAAGGTGAAATGGGTCTTCATAAGCTCCCCTGGAACTTAACTAGATGGTACTTTATAGTATCTATACAGATGTCACCAGAGATCCTAAGACACACTGAGAGCAAATTCTTGGTTATAAACTTTTTCTTCACCTACAAATTTTTATACACAAATACTAAACTGGTAGGCACTCAGTCACTCATGTATTTGTTGGTCTGTGTGCTTTAAATTTATTCTCCATATACCTCCAAGATTTGAGGTAGCTATTGAGTTGAATGTTTTTATATCCTTTGTAGAGCAATTCACCATTTAAAAAGATTCCTTGTTTCCTAACAGTGCCATAATACATATGATGAAATATATCTTTCTATTTGTTTCTATAAACTGCATGGTTTATTTTCTGGAAATGTATCACAGATATATTGAGAGGATACCAGCAACGATAATGGATGGCAATACCTTCTGTCTTTATCACTGGAATAGAGGGAAAATCAAGTTGTATCTCAGAAAATGTACGGCAGGAATAGCTATAATTGTCCATTCCATATTTGCTTGTTGAGAAAACGAGGAGTGATTTTTAAACTTGTCGGAAGACATAAATTAAGATTTGCTTATCCATTTAGCCATCTCCAAATGAGACATGAAAATACAGACTCATGCAAGACTACAGTCCAAACATGGCTTTTCTTTTGTACTAAGGCTTTGATTTTTTGTTTTTGTGATTTAATTTCCTATTCAGACAGTGATCAGAAACAAAAGAGGTTTCATGGTGAGGGCTGATCTTTATATTTAGAAAGTTACAACCCAAAAGGGACACACAGCTCTGCTAAGAGCAGAAACTTTTTTGTGTGCCTTGCTAACTTAAACTGATTTTTTAAAAGAATCATTCCAGATCACTAGTCCATTAGGTGAATTAAACGCTTTGGCTATTTTAGTAAAACACACTGCAGGCTTTTAACATTTTTTCTGAAAAGGGAAGCACTTATGCCCCATGCAGGGCCCAAGTCTTCAGCAACTGCACTTCTCTGTGGGTTTTGCCTCCCTGGAATCCTCACTGACTGGCAGGCTCCTTCTGACCACCGACCTCTAACATTTCAAATAGTATTTTGTGAATTCATCCTCTATCTTTCACAAACTATAAGGTTTAATAGCGATTAACACTAGACCACAGCACTTTCAAATTAACGATAGCCCTGCCAGTTCTAATTGGTATTCTAATTAGCCCAACCAATTCAACTAATTAAGCACATTAAACTTTTTAACAAAGGCTATCTTGCTTTGTGTGTTGTAAAATGGAATCTAAGAGGGGTGGAGATGGTGGTGGGGGCAAGGGGGATAAGAACAAGTGTGCATTTCCATTACAGACCTAGAGCAGGGGGGATGGGCTGAGGCGCCATTTGACGGGGTGATGGGTCAGAGCAGCCTTGTATTCAATGGGGTGAAAACAGGTTCATGCAGCCATGGTACCCTGAGACTTTTTATAAGTGGTATTAAGGACAAGCCAGCTCTGTGTTGGTTCATGATGAAGTGGAACCATAAACCGTCAAGCTTTATGTACAGTGTGATCTTTGTTACAATGAAGGAGATTGAGGCTATGTAATTTCAAAATGTGTTTAGTTGAAATTCCTGTTTTCAAAAGTCTGTGCTCTGGTAAACTTGACAATGGAGCAGGAAGAGCAGTGCAAGCTACCCTGGGGGCTGGCCAGACTTACACTGAAAATCAAAAATGTGGTGTCATCTCCAGTCCCCTATTGTTCTCACATTTCATATCCAATTTGCAGTAGATTCTGTGATCCCTTCCTTTAAAATAGATTCAAAATCTGGTGACCTCCCTCACTTCCTATATCCAAGCCATCATAGGGCCAAAATGTAAGGGGATGCCCACCCCTAGGATTGGACCCCAGTGCTCACATGACCTGAAGGGTGACTGCCTCCTTCAATTTAGAATCTCAGGTACCCCACTCCCTTTCCCACCATCACAGCTCCGCATCCACCATGTCTCTCACCCCACAACCGCTTTTGCCTCAAGACCTCCTCCACCATACATGCATGCATGCTAAGTCGCTTCAGTGTGTCTTACTTTTCATGGCCTTGTGGACTATAGCCTGCCAAGCTCCTCTGTCCATGGCATTCTCCAGGCAAGAATACTGGAGTGGGTTGCCAAGGGCTTCCCTGGTGGCTCAAATGGTTAAGAATCTGCTGTTACAATGCGGGAGATCCAGGCTCAATCCCTGGGTTCGGAAGATCCCCTGGAGAAGGGAATGGCAACCCACTCCAGTATTCTTTCCTGGAGAATTCCATGGATAGAATTCTCTATAGGTGAGCTACAGTATATGGGATCACAAAGAGTTGGACACCACGGAGTGACTAACACTTTCACCACCATGCTTCTGCTCTCTTACAAATGTTGTTCTCCGACAGCAGCTCAAGGCCCTCCAGTGACTGCCTGTCACACTTAAGAGAAAGTCTAAAATCCTCACCAAGGCTTGCCAGGCCATACATGATCCACAGCTAGATACCTCTTTGGCAATCTCTCATATTTTTCTCTTACTTGGTCACTACATTCCAAGCCTGAGTATAGGCGAGAGGGGATACATTGTCTGCAGAGAATTATTTTTTATTTTTTGTGTAGACAATTTTTAAAGTCTTTATTGAATTTGTTATAATGTTGCTTCTGTTTTATGTTTTGTTTTTTTGGCTGAGAGGCATGTGGGATCTTAGCTCCCTGACCAGGGATCGAACCCATGCCACCTGCATTGGAAGGCAAAGTCTCAACCACTGAACCACCAGGGAAGTCCTGGTAGATAATTTTTAAAGGTTTAAAACACTGACATATTCAATCTGCTTTATATAATCTCCATTTTACTAGCAATTCTAAACCATGCCAGTGAAAATACTCTCATCAAAAAAAAAAAACAAAACTCTTGTTGTACTTAGTCTGTGCTGTTCAATATAATATCTACAGAATCCTTAAAACATGACTGGAGTAATTGGGAAACTAGATTGCACATGTTTAAATTTTAATTTAAAGTTAATTAACTTAAATTTTAAAGTTTTCAAATATGAGAAAACTTTTAAGAATGTTTTCTAACAACTTGCGTATGTAAAAGTACTTTTTAGCTGTAAATTTTATGAAATCTAAATACAGATCAAGTATTCCTGGTAAAAACTTAGCATACTAATGGGAAAGTGCTATAATGTAAAATATACATCAAATATCGAACAACACAAAAATAAAGAATGCAAAGCCCCTCATTAATGAATTTATATATTGAATAATACAAATTGAAATGGTAATAGTTTGGTTATATTGGAAGAATTCAAATAGCTTGTTAAAATCAGTTTCACTTGTTTCTTAATGCCTTTTTTAATCTATGGGTACCAGAAAATTTTAAGTGACATGTGTGGCTCACATTATGTTTCTATTAGAAAGTGTTGGTCTAAGTTTTAAACCATGCAAATTTCTGCCTATAGGCAAAATTCAGTCCACCACCTGTTTTTGTACAGGCCAAGAGTTAAGAATGGTTTTGCCTTTTTCAATAGTTGAAAAATATGAAGAGAAAAATTAATATTTTATAATGTGAAAACTGTATGAAATTCAAATTCTGTAAATAGAACTTTGTTGGAACACAGTCATGCTCATTTGTTTATATATTGTATAAGGCTGCTTTCATATTACAACAGTAAAAGAGACCCCATAACCCGCAAAGCCTTTATAAATTTTTACCATCTGGCCTTTGAGAGAAAAGTTTATTCACCTCCATTCTAAAGAAATGATTCGGTTGTTTTGAATTTTAATCTGCATTCTAAAGAGAATTAAGTTCAGAAAACTCCAAGTTACGTAGTTGACCCCTGACACACAGCACTATAAGCCAGGCACAAGAATACAATTTTTTGAAAAGGCACAGATACTTTAGTATAGGATTGTAGTGACAGTTGGATAATGGAATAAAGCACCCAATAGAGCCTAGCAGTAAGCCTCAAATGAAAGCCCTTGAGCCCAAAAACAGTTTCCGGAGGGGCTATCACAGACTTTCATGGTGGTCCAATGGTTAAGATTTCACGCTTCCACTGCAGGGGATATGGTTCAGTTCTGATCAGGAAACTAAGATCCCACATGCCATGCAGCCAAAAAGCAAGCAAACAAACAAATACCACAAAGGAACTCACACAGTCCAAAAGAAGAGACAGACAGGTAAGCAGGTACTTACAATTCTTTGTGAAAACATAGCAGTCCATGCATCTAACACAGTCTGAGGAAGATATCAATTAATGAGCCTTCAGACTGACTCTGGTATTTCTAAAAGGCCACTTTTGCAATATAATCATCACATCTCCAATTCTGAAATTTTTGTGCACTAAAATTTCAGTATTATTGGTGGTAAATGACAGAAACTTAAACCAGATTTCTTTTTACGTTTTTTATTAAAGTAGAGTTGATTTTCAATGTGTCGATCTCTGCTTTAAAGCAAAAGTGACTCAGTGATACATACACATACATGCACATATATATACATATATATATTCTTTTCCTTTATAGTTTATTATAGGATATTGAATATAGTTCCCTGTGCTACACATTAGAAGCTTGTTATTTATCCATTCTAAGTATAATAGTTTGCGTCTACCAACCCCAAACTCCCAGTCCATCCCAGACTTTTTAAATTTATTGTTACCACACTAAAAGTCTGAGGTAGCTGGCTTCAGATATGGCTTGATCCAGGGGTTCAAAAAATGCCATTAGGGATCCTCACCATGTCTTGGCCTCTCTCTTGTGTGCCTCTTCTTTTATCAGTTTCCCCTCAGGAGTGGTCAGGATGGCACTAGCAGCTCCAGACTGACATTCGTCCAGCTCTGCGGCTTCAGTGGTTTAAAAAAAAAAAAAAAAAGTGTCTTTTTCCAATAGTTTTATCAGAAGCCTGGAGCTGACTTTCACTTGGGCAAATACCGATCCCCAAGCATGTACTTGATTCAGGGAACAGAATTTGTTGACTGGCCAGAATTGGGCCCTGGATCTAACCTATCTCCGGAGGTGAATTTAGGACCACTGAAAGCATGTGGACTGAACAGGGCTCGTCTGCCAAAGAAAAGAAGAGCATTTTGCCAAAATATACAGAGATGACTCTTGGCACTCGGAAACAGATGGCCACTACAAGTAAGCAAAAATTCAAAAAAAAAAAAAAAAGAATAAATAAATAAATCAACAGTGGTCCAGAAACTTAAGAAAATAACTAAAGCTGTGATTTGTTAAATAAGAACAGCCTCTTTTGCATTATTCAGATGTTATGATTAACCAAGTAACTGCTTTCATATGGAGAAAATAAAACAATATAGCAGATAAATTAGCAGATAAAATATGTTTGCCCACAATTATTTTTTAGGATTTGCTGTTCTTAAAAAAAAAAAACTCATATGAAATAAGTATAATTCTAATCACAAATAGTTTAGTCTAATATTTTTCATTTCCATTTCAAGCATTCTTATAAGGATGATTCTAGATTTTTGTGCCAACTATTTCCATGAAATCATATTTATTCATTGGGGTGTGTGTATGGATCTATGTAAGATATATGTAGCTCTGTGTTTGACTTGTAAAACAGAAATAAAGGAAGAAAATGTTTCCCTTTTTAAACTATGTTTTAAAGTAAACAAAATAGATCATAATTTTTCGTCACCATTTGCTAGGCTAGGGTTAGGGGCATGTGAATAAGCATTCACCCCAGAACAAAATTTAGGAGGGTGCCTATTATAAAGTGGGGGCTTTCTTGGTGGCTCAGATGGTAGATTCCACCTGCAATGCAGGAGACCCAGGTTCAAGCATTGGGTCAGGAAGATCCCCTGGCGAAGGGAATGGCTACCCACTCCAAAATTCTTGCCTGGAGAATTTCATGGACAGAGGAGCCTGGTGGGCTACAATCCATGGGGTTGCAAAGAGATGGACACAACTGAACAACTAACACTTTCACACATTTCTATTATAAACTAAATAAATATCTACACTCCAAAAAATTTGTAACTGAAGCCCTGACTCTCAGTGTGATGGTTTTTGGAGACAGGGCCTTTGGGATGTAAATAGAGTGAGATTAGGTCATGAGGTTGTGTCCCTCATGATAGTATTAGTGGCATTATGAGATGAAGAAGAGCTCTCTCTCTCTGTGTCTCCTTCGCTCCTCCAGTTTGTGCTCCAAAGAAAGGTCGTGTGAGGACACAGTGAGAGGTGGCCATCTGCAGACTGGGAAGAGAGTCCTCCTTCACTAGAAACCAAATTGGCACATTGATCTTGGACTTACAGCTTCCAGAACTATGAGAAGTAAATTTCTGTTGTTTAAGCTACCCAGTCTAGGTTTCTTTGTGATAGCAGCCTGAGCAGACTAAGACAGCATCAAAATCAATATAAATAACATTTTAATACAATGTTTTTAAAATTAAAAATCAATGCAAAAATCCACAAAGAATAAAATATCAAAATTCTAAATCTTCTGGGGCCTAATCTAGTTATATTGCACCTGCTTATGATGTCTTAGTAACTATGAAGATAGTTTTGATTATTAAGCTTTGAAAACTCTTTCTGGAGTTCCCTGGGTAAAGACTCTCAGTGTCTTGGCACTGAGGATGGTGCTCCTGCAAGGCTGACTTCGTGAGTGTGCCACCTGTGTGGGCACTCACTCAGAAGGACACTGTACATAGAAGGATTTGATAGTTGGTTAGTGATCTACATGTTGCCATCTTGAAAGTCTTAATAATCTCTGAACTAGGGTCCCTGCATCCTCAGTTTATTCTCAGCCCCACTAATTATGTAGCTGGCCCTGTACACCTGCCTCAGGTGCCCTTTACTCAATAATAAGATAAAATCCACAATAAAGAAGACATGCTACATATATACAATGGCATACTACTCAGCCATAAAAAAGAATGAAATAATGCCATTAGCAGCAACACAGATGAACCTAAATATCATCATACTAAATTGTCAGAAAAAGAAACACCATATGACATCACTTGTATGTGAAATCTAAAATATGACACAGATGAACACATCTACAAAACAGAAAAAACAGAAACAGACCCACAGACATAGGGAACAGACTTGTGGTTGCCAAGGACGAGGAGAGGAGGGATGGATTGGGAGTTTGAGATTAGCAGATAAAAACTATTATAAAATGGACAAACAACAAGGTCCTACTGTATATTCAGTTTTCCATAATAGACCACAATGGAAAAGAATATGAAAAAGAATGTATATATGTATAACTGAATCACCCCACTGTATAGCAGAAAGTAACACAACATTGTAAATCAACTATATTCAATAAAATAAAACATTTTTTTTTAAAGGTAAAATCCTTGATTCCACAGACCCTACACTGTGAAATCCAGCTGTACCTAAACCTTACCCCAGTCACAAAGGGAGACTATAAAACACTTGAGATAAAAGAGAAAGCTGGATTTCACCCTGCAACGTACTAGTCATCACAAAAGCCAATAAGAGAAAAAAGAGAAAGAAAAGTAGATCAGTGAGGCAGGTTCAAAATATCCATTGGACTCATCATAAATAAAAGCACATTGGCCCTTGGCAGGATACTGTATGTATTCCATCAGAAGTTTCAGCCTTGCAAGATACTCCAAGAGAAAGGAAGTCACTCACGGTAGTTTAACAAATTTGGGACATGTTTCTACCTCCTGCTCTTGGAAAGTTATAATGAGCTTTGTTATATGGAAGAATTCAAGAAAAAAAAAATACCTTAGACCATGCAGTTCTTTTCTTTGTGAGTCCCATTAACAGTCTACAGAGTATTCATTGGGAAACACTGTAAAACTGCATAGCATATTAATCAGAAAGTGTAGCCTATAAGGAAAAAGCAACTTGGGTTCCAAGAATAAAAGAAGTATAGAGAGTTGCCAGGTAAAACACAGGATACCTAGTTAAATTTGAATTTCAGAGAGACAATAAATACTTTTTAGTATAAGTTTTTCCCACACATAAATTTGTCTGAAATTCCAATTCAACTAGGCATCCTGCATTTTTATTTGCTAAATCTGGCAATCTTAGTAGTATACCCATTCTGCCATGTCCCCCAACCAGGTGTATTTCATATGGAGAGTGGGTGGCTTATGAAAACTGGAAGATGAAGGAAATAAAAGAGGCAGACACTTCTAAAAGGTATTCCAAGGTCCTTGTAGGTTAGGGGGTAACTCCCAAAGCACAGAGATTCTCAACCACATGGAGGTCTAAAAGTACTATTGGCCAGGCTCTACCTCCAATGACAGGTGGTAGGTAGATTCATCCATTAGGCACAGTACACAAGAATAAAAATTATAAACATATATATATCTTTTTTTTCTGTATGTGTTGTGCTATTCTATGCTTAGTCACTCAGTCATGCCTGACTCTTTAAGACCCCATGGACTGTAGCCTGTCAGGCTCCTCTGTCCATGGGGATTCTCCAGGCAAGAATATTGGAGTGGGTTGCCATGCCCTCCTCCAGGAGATCTTCCCAACCCAGGGATCGAACCCAGATCTCCCACACTGCAGGCAGATTCTTTACCATCTGAGCCACCAGGGAAGCCCAAAAATACTGGAGTGAGTAGCCTATCCCTTCTCCGGGGGAACTTCCTGACCCAAGAATAGAACCAGGGTCTTCTGTATTGCAGGGGGATTCTTTACCAGCTGAGCTATCAGGGAAGCCTATTCCATATATAAGCATATAAATAACATATTATTATATAATAATAATATAAACTACCTTGGATTATACTTCTTATATAGCAACACAGTCACCAAATATAATTTTGATAATTTGCATTATTTTTTTATTGGTGGACAGGGCCTAAAAAAGCAAGGTGCCTAGGGCCCACAAAAGTCATAATTCCATGCTGCCCAGAATTTCTGAATTAAAGACCACACCACTTCATCCATATAATTCTCACTTTCTATTTAGTTATGACTAGAATTCCCATGGGAGAAGGCAATGGCACCCCACTCTAATACTCCTGCCTGGAAAATCCCATGGACAGAGGAGCCTGGTAGGCTGCAGTCCATGGGGTCGCTACGAGTCGGATTTGACTGAGCGACTTCACTTTGACTTTTCACTTTCATGCACTGGAGAAGGAAATGGCAACCCACTCCAGTGTTCTTGCCTGGAGAATCCCAGAGACGGGGGAGCCTGGTGGGCTGCTGTCTATGGGGTCACACAGAGTTGGACATGACTGAAGTGACTTAGCAGCAGCAGTAGCAGCAGAATTCCCATGGGAAGTAAAAATGAGTTTTTCAGTCTCCTGAGGAATAGTTAAAAATCAAGTACTCAAAGACCTTCTGAGCTACATTTCAGAATTTCTTTTTCAATCTGCTCTTTCCTATTGTAGAAAAATCATAATTCTTCCAGGGAAGCATGTTAATTTCATCCAAATTTCCAATGGGCTATTCTGTTTTTACTGCTATCACTACCAAAACGTCTAGGGTCTCTTCCAACCTAAAAGAGACAGACTTCTATGGAGTTTTATAAATGATTCTTACCCAGCTACTTTATAGGAATATGTCTACATGAGTCTAAGTGCCCCTAAATATCAAGAGCCTCTTTAGAATGGGCACCATGTTCTATTGGTTTATCACTAGACATTCAATAATTATAGCTGTTAAGAACGTGCCATCTTCAAGTGTTCTGTTTGGTTTTTAATTCCAAATGCATAATGTAGTCATTTCTATTTCATTTTCTCCACTGAGTCTCTCTCAGCCCCCTCCCGACATGGATTGTTTGTAAGAGACATGCTAAACTGGAAGGATTTCTGCTTCAGAGAAGAGGATCATTATTAATATCGTGGATTTCCCATTCCTTATCAGTCCACCAAATGTATGCGCTGCCTCAGCAGCCAAGTAACCAGCAGGGCCAGATGGAGCATGACGGAGGACAGTCCCTTCCATTCTTTTTTATGTCAACATCTCCCAAAAATGTAACAGAAGAAAAGTAGAGCTAGCATACAGAAAGTTATCATTGCCACTAAAAAGCCAAACTTATCTCCTGTGAATGGTAGAAAATCCAGCCTGGAGAATGAATGCTTAATCTTTGAGTCAAAAGACTAATGATATAGTTCCTGCAGAAAATAACACTGGCCAATTAAAGAAATCAAAGCCATGTGCCACAGTCTTAGACTGGATCTTGTACCAGTACTGATGGCCAAAATGAACAGCAAACAGCTTAGTGAAACAGTTACTCTAGCTTTTGAAAAAAATAATTAGTACTGGAGCAGCCTTTGGGGATTAAAAAAAAAGCCAGGAAGGAGATACTTGGGTCCAAGTCTTTACACAGACCAAATAAAATCATGGATCGGTATTGCCACCTCAGAGCCTCTTGCTTAGCAAAAGATATCTGCTGCTTAAGGAATTATATAATTTACCATCTAACGTGTGGTATGTGGGGCATGAAACTCTTTGTCACTAACATATTACCTCGTTGCTTAGCCCTGGTGTTAATGAAGCAAAGATCATAGCTTTGATTGACAGATGGGCCTCATTGCTCTCCGGTGTTCTGCAGCCAAGTGTGCAAGTGATCGACTTGATTCCACTATCAATATTGACTGTGTCCATACAAAGTACAAATCAGTGGGCTGTGTGACATAGAGACTACAGAACATAGTGAGACAGACAAAAATTCAAGATAATTTTTGTCCTCATGATCTAGCTGGGGAGACAGATGCATTCCCAAATAGCTCCACTACAAAGTAAATTATGCTAAGCACAATAATAGAAGCACAAAGTGTAGTGGGAAATCAGAGGAGAAAGATTAATTCCAACCCATGAGGATGTGAATGGATCGCCACGAATTTATTACCACCCCAGGAACAACAACTTACCACATATGTTATAATAACAGTGGGTTTGGATTGCTATTTTAAAACACAAATGAAAAATATATTGTAATTAGATGAGATCTGCCAGCCAAACAGAGCAAACCAACCAGAAGTCTAAAATACAAAACGACAAATAATGATTTGGGCTTTTTCATTTTGTGCAGAATTAGTTTGCTGCTTATTTTATTGCTATAGGTAGTAAATGGTAATTTTTTTTAGTGTGATCTAGGAGTTATAAGATCTACCTGCACATGGCGGATCTCAGGACACATGAGAGTGGTCCCTGGGGAGTGACCGGATCGTGCCTGTGTGAGTTTGAATCCACGTCATGAACAAAGTTAGCCTTTCAACCTAATGCTTTAGTTTCAGAGTCATCTAATGGGCTTGCATCTAATGCAAGCATGTAAATTCTAGGACTAAAAATGCTTTCCGTCTGTTTATCTTCTGGTGTGCAGTGTGTTCCTTCCATCAAAGCCACTAAGAAATTCAAAAGTAGGTGGAGACAAAGGGCAAAGCCCTGTTTCTACAAGAAAGAAGTGGAGTGTTCACAGGAGAGTGCAAGTTCCTTAAATATCTGTAGCCTGGCTCAAGCTTCCCTCAGATGTTATTTTAACTTTAACATTCCACTGTATTTCCTGGTCCAAGGAGCAAAATTTGTAAATAGAAGGATATAATATTTTCAAAATAATTGGTTTCATTGACAACATAATACGTGCTCTCCTTCTATACCCCAAATACTAGGCTAACCAGAGGACAGTGCCAGAGACATGAGCCTTTCCTTCTCAAAGAATGCCTTATTTTTAACCTCCCCTCCATTTTTATTTTAAAATAATCCATCAAATAATAATGCAAGGCCTAGCTAATATAATAGCCATGTACATCCAACAACCTATAAGACAAAAATATATTTATCCCTCCCTATTTGATGCAACAAGCTAAAGCATAGGACCTTACTCAGAGTCAACTAGCAAGAAAGAGGCAGAACCAGGGGTTCTGGTTCCAGATACCACATACTGATCTGCTTATGTATAAAGTGCTAGTTGCTCAATTGTGTCTGACTCTTTGCCATGCCATGAACAACTGTAACCCTCCAGGCTCCTCTGTCCACGGAATTCTCCAGGCAAGAATACTAGAGTAGGTAGTGATTCCCTTCTCCAGGGGATCTTCCCAATCCAGGGTTCGAACTCAGGTCTCATGCGTTGCAGGCAGATTCTTTACTGCCATGGGTTCAATCCCTGGGTCAGGAAGATCCCCTGGAGAAGGGAATGGCTACCCATCTGAGTATTCTTACTGGCAGAATTCCATGGACAGAGGAGCCAGGCGGGATATAGTCCATGGGTTTACAAAGGGTCAGACACGACTGGGTGACTAACAAAGTATTAATATAACATAATCAAACTTCAGTAAATAATTTAGCCATCATGTTTTAAAACTTAAAATCAACTAAAGTACTCTTTAAGTGCGGCTATTCTGAAATATTCTTGGTAAACATTTTGCAAAATTATAAATTTGCACTATGTTCCTAAAGGATATTACATAAACAAAGCAGATATTCATTTGTTTGATACTCTATACGATGTATCCTTGCCTGGAGACTCCCAGGGACGGGGGAGCCTGGTGGGCTGCCGTCTATGGGGCCGCAGAGTCGGACACGACTGAAGCGACTTAGCAGCAGCAGCAGCTATCCCATAGTCTGCCCCTTGTGTATCTCACTGCTTTAAGTTTGTTAATTTCTATTCCTCAACAGGACTCTTGACTTGAGTCATTGAGGGAAGGGATTGTGTCTTCAACTGTCTTTCTCCAGCATCACAAAGGCTTGTTTTGAAGGTATCATTCAATAAATACTTGTAGATTGGTAACAGACTGAAAAACTTCGAGCTGCCAGGAAAGCCCTAATGATCTTAGAAAGTGTGTGACTATCATGCAGGCAAGCAGTAAAGATTGACTCTTTCTAAATGTCCTATTCCAAACTTCTCTTAAAATTACACATGCAGAATACATGTATGCATATGCATTTCTGTTGATCTTATATCTAGGAATGGACTACACCTACTATATATATATATATATATATATATGTTTAATAAATTATTTGTACTAGAGTAACACTACTTATAATAGCCCCAAACTGGAAATTATCCCAACTCCTGTCAACAACAGAGTGGAGAAACAAATTATGCTACAGTCATATAACTGAGTACTACACAGTGTTCTTGCCTGGAGAGTCCCAGGGACAGGGGAGCCTGGTGGGCTGCCGTCTGTGGGGTCGCACAGAGTCGGACATGACTGAAGTGACTTAGCAGCAGCAGCATACAGCAATGAGAGTGAATATTCTACAGTTATGCACAACAACATGGATAAACTGCACAAACAAAAATGCTAAGATAAAGAAATCAGACCCCTCAAAAGTATATCATGAATGATACCATTTATATAATGTACAAAACTGAGCAAAACCAAGCAATGGTGTTAGAATTCAGGAGAGTTCTCTCTCTCAGGGAAAAGTGGCCAGTAGCTGGAAAGGGTAGGAAGGAGGCTTCTGGTAATGTTCTATTTCTTGATCAAGATCTTATTACACAGGGGTGTTCAGTTTGTCAACATTAATTGAGCTGTGTACTTATTCTCATGTATGCTTTTCCATCTCTATTATACTTCCAGTGAAAACAATAACTCTCCACATACTCGCAAACTCTACTCAGATCCTTTCTTCACTCCCTACCAACGAACTCTTCTCATAGTAGGCTCACACGACTTTTCATTGGAATACCATGGACATGTTGTATGTGCTAGTTCAACTCTAACTTCCTTGAGAGGTGGGGCTCTCTGTTATTTATCTTTACTTTTCCTCATAACATCTAGAGTGGTAACACAGGAAAGTAAGTGTTTTGTTGAAGGAATGAAAAATAATGAAAGAATAAACAATTCAATCTTCGATTCTTCTAGACTAACAGAAGCTCACTGTCATGATGATGACAATCATTGTTAGAGGATTATGTCATACACGGCAGTCTACTGACCTACCTGTCTATATACATGGGTCCAAAAACCAAATATCTAGAATAAAAAAGCTTAAGTCACCTGATATATTAATTGGATAATTCTTCATTCATGGATGGATTCACTGCTAAGTTTTTCTACTTCTTCTAATATTCATTATTTAGTCAGGATTTATTTTGTACTAGAAACAGTGCTAGATAATTTGTTATTTGATCACTTAATTCTCTAAGCAGTAAAGTCTGAGTTGTTAAGAAATCAAGATTTGGTTTCAGACCAACTTAGGTCCTAATCATGATTCTCTCACCTAAAAACTGAGCACCTAAAAAAATGAGTTCTTTGAACCACAGTTCCATAGAGTCTATGATGGAGATAGTCATATCTACCTTATTGCAAAGATTCCATGAGACAGTTGACTCTTGAACAACACAGTTGGAATTGTATGGGTACACTTATAAGTTTTTTCAATAGCAAAGACTTTAGTACTACACAATCCACTGTTGACTGAATCCAAGGAAGCAGAACCATGGATATGAAGGAATTGTGTGTGTGGAGGGCCAAATATAAGTTATACATGCGTTTTTGACTGTGAGGAAGATTAGCACCTCTACCTCCCACCCCTAAATTGTTCAAATGTTAACTTTAAATGAAGCATTTAGGCTGGTTCTTGGCAGATTGTGTATGAAAGATTTCTGTTCATTATCACCAGGACCAGAGGTTGAGAAATTTCCCCACATCTATCTATGCCCATCCATCAGTAAGTTCTGTTGATTGTATCTCCAAATTATAGTTCCAAACTTCTTCTCTCCATTTCCATTGTGTGTGCGTGTGTGTGTGTGTGTCTGTGTGTGTGTCACTCAGTCATGTCCAGCTCTTTTTGACCCCATGGACTGTAGCCCTCCAGGCTCTGTCCATGGAATTCTCCAGGTAAGAACACTGGAGTGGGTACCCATCGCCCTCTCCAGGGGATCTTCCCAACCTAGAGACAGAACCTGGGTCTTCTGCATTACAGGCAGATTTTTTACTGTCTAAGTCACCTCCATTTCCATTATCACCTCTCTAATCTAGACCACCCTTTTGTTCTGTCCACTTTCATAGCCTTTGTAAATCCTCTCCCTCTTTCTGCTTTTTCTCTCTTCAACTCCTCTCCCCATAGCAGCCAGAATGATCTTTTCAAATCTTAAATTGCTGTAAACACTCCAATGTCCTCCTTTGAAAGAAATTTCAAATTCTTCACCAATCAGTTCAATTCAGTCAGTCAGTCGTGTCCTATTCTTTGCAACCCCATGGACTGCAGCACGCCAGGCTTCCCTGTCCATCACCAACTCCTGGAGCTTGCTCAAACTCATGTCCATTGAGTCAGTGATGCCATCCAACCATCTCATCCTTTGTCATCCCTGTCTCCTCATGCCTTCAATCTTTCCGAGCATCAGGGTCTTTTCCAATGAGTCAATTCTTTACATCAGGTGGCCAAAGTATTAGAGTTTCAGCTTTAGCATCAGTCCTTCCAATGAATATTCAGGACTGATTTCCTTTAGGATAGACTTGCTTGATCTCCTTGCAGTTCAAGGGACTCTCAAGAGTCTTCTCCAACACCACAGTTTAAAAGCATCAATCTTTGGTGCACAGCTTTCTTTAGAGTCCGACTCTCACATCCACACATGACTACTGGAAAAACCAAAGCTGTGACTAGACAGACCTTTGTTGGTAAAGTAATCTCTCTGCTTTTTAATATGCTGTCCAGGTTGGTCATAGCTTTTCTTCCAAGGAGTAAGCATCTTTTAATTTTATGGCTACAGTCACCATCTGCAGTGATTTTGAGCTCCAAAAATAAAGTCTCTCACTATTTCCACTGTTTCCCTATCTATTTGCCATGAAGTGATGGGACCAAATGCCATGATCTTAGTTTTCTGAACTCTTAGTTTTAAGCCAGTTTTTTCACTCTCCTCTTTCACCTTCATCAAGAGGCTCTTCAGTTCCTTTTCACTTTCTGCCATAAGGGTGGTGTCATCTGCATATCTGAGGTTATTCATATTTCTCCCGGCGATCTTGATTCCAGCTTGTGCTTCATCCAGCCCAGCATTTTGCATGATGTACTTTGCATATAAGTTAAATAAGCAGGGTGACAATATACAGCCTTGACGTACTCCTTTCCCAATTTGGAACCAGTCTGTTGTTCCACTTCTGGTTCTAACTGTTGCTTCCTGACCTGCATACAGATTTCTCAGGAGGCAGGTAAGGTGGACTGGTATTCCCATCTCTTGAAGAATTTTCCACAGTTTGTTGTGATCTACACAGTCAAAGCCTTTATCATAATCAATAAAGCAGAAGTAGATGTTTTTCTAGAAAAACATCTACTTCACCACTATCCAGTCTCATACGAGCTGATCCTCACTATGACTGGGCTCTGACCCTTCTGGTCCTCAGAGAACACGAGACCTTTCACATGTGCTCTTATCTCTGCTGCTCTTCCTTTATGGCTCAGCATAAAAGATGAATCAGAAAAAGGTTCCCATGTCATCCAGTAGATCTTCCCATGATTCACTGTAGCCACTAACATGTAAATTTCACAATTCTGTATTTACCTGTTTATTGTCTGTCCCCTGTTTAGACTGTAACCTCTTCAACAACTTTGCCTTGGCTATTCTACACTCCACTGAATAGCCACCACTAACTCAGTGCCTGGAACAACTATCTTCATTCAAGTATGTACTTAAGGCCTTTCATGAGCAGGTGCTAGAACTGTAGATTAATACACACAATAAATAAGTCAATGTATTATGTTAGCAAGTGATAATCCCTATTGAGAAAAGCAAAACTGGTGGGAGGTAGATAGAGAGGGATGGATGGGGGTAAGGGTACAGTATACACCAGGGTGGTCAAAGGGGACCTCTCTGACAGGAGCATTTGGGCAGAGACTGGAAGAATGTGAGAATAAACCATGGAAGGAGATTCAGGTAGGAGTAAGGGCAATGTTCTTGAGGTAGGAACATGCCGGAGAGTGTGAGAAAGAGCCGAGGGCCAGTGCAGCTGGAGCTGGATGAATGAAGGTGAGAGTGGTAGAAGGTGAGACTGCAAAGGCCAGAGGAAGCCTCTGGGCCCCTCTAAAGATTTGGCTTCAAGTGGGGGAGAGGGGAAGCCATGAAAATTTCTGAGCACAGACAAATACAATCGAATTCATATTTTAACCAGATGCCTCAAGATGCTGGATTGACGACTGTGTATAGAATATAAGGTGTCAAGAGTGAGAGCACAGGTGTCGTTTAGGCCAAGGGAGAGATGAAGGCAGTTTGGAAGTAGTAGTGGGATCGCCAGAAAGTGGTTAGATTCTGGATATAATTTTAAGACAGTACTGAGAAAATTTGCAGACCTTTGGTTTCTAGAGTGTGAAAAAGAGGAGTCAAGAATTACTCTGGAATAAATATTCAGTTAACCTTTGTTGAATGGATGAATAAATGAATGAGTGAGTGACATATAGCTATTAAACAGCAGGATCAGGCTTAAAGCAAGGTTAGTAGGCCCACAAAATTCTAGTTGTGATTCTCAACTTTTTAAAATCTGAGAGAGAGCCTTTCTTTAGAAAAATGTACATATGTATGTATATTCCAAATTTGTACACAATCTTAGGAGGCTCGAGAACCTCTTGAAACCCATCCAGGAATCCCCTGTGTGAAGAGAGCCTACATATCATCATATAAGCAACTAACATAAAACTTGATTTTCAAGATGCAGTTTGCTTATACTTTTGCAAAAAATAAAAATCTCTTTATAAAGTACCCACTGCAATCTTACAAAATAGATTCATACAACAGGAAGAAGACACATTGCACTTCTGTGTTCTATGTTTGTAAGTAATGATTACAATACATATTAGTGGGATATGGCAAAAATTTTGAATTCAGTAACATAAAAAATAGTAATTGGGGGCCATAAATCATTCTTAATATTATAAAAACTAAAGAAAATGACATTTTCTTACAATAAGATCACAGAAGTTAATAAAACATCATTTCTTTAGTAATGGCTGGAAATTTAATAACTCAGTCTAGTGACACTGGTTTTCTCATGCTGGTAGAAGTTTTCCTTGGCAGATTTAGGTGACCTTATTTGATAACAAATTATTAAAATAATTTAATAAATGCAATTTTGTGATCAAAATAAAGAGTATGCTTCATGGAAGAAAAATAAGAAATGTATTTCTAGAAAGGACTGCAGCGTTGTTCTGCGCAAAGGCTAAAATCAAAGACTGTATATTGTAGTGCTTTGTGAGTGGCATAAACAACAATGTATTTTATTGCATAATAACTGTACCATTCAATCTAGTCTTCACTCTGAAAGAAATCTAAAAAACAATCCAAATGTTGCTTTATTTCCAGAGTATCTGTATTCTAAGTCATCCTCGCGTATATACATGTAGACAAACTATTAAGACATCTTCATTTAAGTTATATTTTAAGCCCTCTAAAGCTTCAAGGGAAATAAGACTGTTTTGTGTTTTTGTCTTATAATTTAAATACCTTTATTTAAATCCCAAGGGCTGTTTTCCAAAGTGGGGGATGCTCTGCCACAGCCATAAAACTCTTTCAAGGCAATGGGGATCACAGAGTTAAAACTCTAGGGATTAACACTGGCAGGCTCACAGGCTTCCAGGCTGCCCTGAAGCGCTTAAAAAAAAAAAGAAAAGACAGAAAGAGAAGGCAATAGAGAAAATTGTCCAATATCTATCTCAGGAAGTACCCTACTTATGAGGAAAAAAACTCCAGTCCTGAGGTTTTGTTGCCTAATCCTGAGCAGGTCTCCATTCTACTGCCTTATACCCTTGGAGAGCTAAGGAAAATGCTTGTCATGTTCCAAACTGATCTCTTAAGTAATGAGGGGATTGTGAAAAGGAAAGTCAACAGAATTCCCATTTGCTAAGACACAGGTACCAACTGAATGACCTAAAAATAATAACACTTGAGACTTAATTTAGACCTTCAGTCTCTGTTGCCTTGCAACTGAGTCAAATTTTATCTAAATTTCCCCTGGGTCATTTTTATAAGTGAAATATGAACATTCACCCACTGAAAGCAAGACAGAGGCAGACAGACAGACATTGGGCACTTTAAAAAATCTATTATAAAATGTCACGGCCCCAGAAGCAAAGATCATATCAGTTCAATTAATAACAAATTGAGTTATAGGTGTAAACTTTGGTGTGCAGAGATTGCCGTAAAATGAGAAAATAGGTTATAGAAATGGGGATGATACATGCCCCACACTCTGAGTATGTGTCTATAACTCAGAATGTATTTCTGTTTAGAGTATTAGTGTTAACATGCTTTCTTAGCAGCCGTTATGGTGTATGTTATGAATGCATATTAACAGCACAGACATTTGCATATCTTAACTATAGTAGAAAATGCATAATGAAATTTCATTTGAAAGATTATTGTACAAACATACTGAATCCTTGCTAAATCTTGACATAACAACTTTTTGTTTCCTCTTTTTTGGGGAAAAAAAACTAAGACTATCGAACAATAGATTAATATTCAGAAAACCTCAACACAGATTCTATTCCCCCACCCCAGCACATCACTACCACCACCAAAGGATTTTATTTCATGTTCAAAGGCAGAAATAGAACAGCCCCAAATGTTTTCATGGAAAAGCTGTTTCTCATTTGTCTGCACATCGCAAAGATAAAATATAAAATCTATCCCTGGGATGAGCTACACCGGTGATAATTTTCTACCAACACGTCATATTATCTGCCCTTGGATTTTGGTTTTCACGCCTGTGATGCCTGTAATACAGTGCGGCTTCTGGAGACTTTGCAACTTCAGAACACAGTGCAACATGCAACATTCATGACAAGGCTGGCTGCTCTGTGGCTTCTGATTCCGACACTTACGCTCCTTCACATTTGAAAAGTAAACTAGATTTGAGAACAAACAAAACCTGCACCTGGTCTTCCTATAGAAACTCTCTGTGCTGATATAAAAAGTATATGTAGTTTCTGAACCACAAGCTATAGGAAATAGACTCAAGGCACCCATTACCAGGGCTATCCCCTTAAACAAGACATTTTGAAATGCCTTTGGCATATCGGATTATTTAAAAAAAAAAAAAAGAAAACATGGGCTAGGCCAACCTACCCACCTATTTTAAGTTACGTGTGTATAGCCTTATTTTTATTTTAAATTTGCATTTTTAAACCAAACCATTGAGAGAAAAAAATAACCCTCCTTTACTTAGCATGATTCTTCTTTTTGTCAACTTCTTCCAAATTTTTCTAAAACAGTCCAAGAAAAGTCAGGTAACTTTGAGAGGAGACGGAAATGAGTGGGGTATGACAGGAGAAAAGCTGCATTTAGCTTGAGGCCCCCGATGCCAATTTGGAACTAAAATGCACTAAAGCAGCAGAATTTTAAACCTTTCAAAACTGGGATTTATAAGGGGAATGCTAACACAGATTCAACAGTTACGACTCTGCCAGGGATTACTTTAATACCAAAAGCATACTGTCTCACTTTATAGAAAGAGATTACTCAGTTGTCAAACAACAAAGGTTGTATTTGTCTATTTTTAAACTTTTATTTTTTTTTTAAATGCACTTTTAACTTTAGTGACAGGCAATCCTGAAATAAAATGTCCTCTTATTTCAGGGGTTGAAGGTGATGGTGGCAGGGGAGTAGAGAAAAGAAGAAGGTGAGGATTGCCTCTGGCTTCACAGTTCATTTTATCCACAAGGCTTTGCCAGCCTTGCTTAACTGTTTCTGCCCTGCTTTTGTTAAGAAACCAAAAGGGAAAAGTGGGAGGAAAAAGATAAATATGAAATAAATCTGACAGAGAAAAATAACTGGACACTGGTATAAAGATGAGAAGATATTTAAATTGATTTTGATCTACAGGGGAAAAAATGTGAAGGGATGATTTTTAGGAGAAAGGGAAAAAAATCTGAAAGCTCTAAAAATAGGAAAGCTAACCTTTGATTAAAATACTCATCAGAATGTCAGGGAGAGAAAGATAAAAACCTAAGTGATCATTTTTATGTTTATTGTTTATGAAATGAAATGAGGAACAGGTCAGTGAAGGCTGTAAAGACAGGGACAAGAGAGTAAAGTTGTGACTTTGGGAAGAGGGCATGAGAATATAGTTTGAAATCTTTTCACAGTGGGCTTGCAGTTGTCTGTGCATTTTATACAGATACACAAAGAATCTCTCTGAAAAGTTGTTGAAAGATACCAGCAAGTGTAGAAAGGGGAGCATCTGAGCATGTCTTTCACAGACCCCAGATGGAGAAACTGTTCTTTTATTCCAAATTCTTAAGAAGCACAGAAGTCTTACATGTTAATAAGAGAACACACAGACACACACCCATAAGTTTCATGCCATGAAACAAAACAAGGAAATCAGAAGACCTTTGTTGATCCCCGTTCGCTTACACAAATCTTAGTTTGGTTAAGCATCTCAAGACCATTTTCCTGATTTCAGCTCCTTTTCACTGCCTTTTTTTCCCCTGGGTACCCAGGTGCACAAACGGGATGGTGATCTTTACAAAACATCAACAATAACAACAACAACAACAAAAAAAAAACCTCTCTCGCTCACACAAAAGCCCATCTTGTAAATGAATGGAATATTAACGACTCCCTAATAGTTGTACCGTTGGCAGGGTGAAACTGAACACTAACACAGCTATTTCTACAGATTGCCGGTGAAGCCGAAGCAGCTCGAGGAGAAACGCACCTACTGTATGTGAAAGGCTGGTGCAGATTTTTTTCCTATCAGTCTAACCTTCTGTGTTGATGCATGAATGCTGGTACCCACTTACAGGGATGCCAGATGATCAGTGCAGAATGAAGGTCCCAAGAGAGAGGATCACATGGTTCTCTCTGCCCTGTGACGTCACTAGCAGATGGCATGGGTACCAGCTCTGGCAGTTGGCATCAATGTCACTTTTTAGAGATCAATGAGATAGTGCAGATACACACAGATCTAGAGACTCCAGGAGACGATGCGACACTCAGCCTGAAAAGATTTGGAAGATCCAAAATGAAAACTGATTATTGAATGAAATTAAAACCTAAGGTAATATAAATAAAGATATACTTCAATTGATGCTGGCTTTGCATGCAAGTATTTAAAGATACAGTGTCACTGTCTTATAGTATTTATATGCTCTTTGTCATCTATAACTTCTTATCATATTTCATTCTTATGATGTAATTATCACATACTTTCACTGCTATTATGTAACTGCAAGTATGTGGACATTACTAAGAGTTTGTGTGTGTGTGTGTGTGTGTGTGTGTGTGTTGAGGGAGCTAGAGATTGTTAAATTAAAAAGTCTCTGTTTTATCATGCCTATTTGTTTGAAGACTTTGGATGAAAATACTTGCTGCTTCACCAAACAAAAGCCAAATTGCATTTGAAACACAAATTATTTTTCCCTTTCATTCAGGATTCTGAATACACGTGCACAATTGCAGTCAGAATCCTTGGACCGTTCCTGTCAGATATTAGCTAGAGGGAGACTTCTGTGGTTCGTAGAACAAAAACACTATGAGAGTGTTTTTTGTCAGGATGATTTGAATAGCAGTAAACAATTACATTGAGAAAAATTTTAAATAGAAAAGGAGTCTCACTATTTTCTTTGACTTAAAATAATGCCAGTGATTTTGAAAATTTATTTATAGAGTTTATCCCAAATTAGCCTAATCCTCTCCCCACTTTTTTTTTTTTTTTTGGTAAAGGTTTGGAAAATAGTGCTCTTTTACATATTTCTGTACTGATCAGAAAGAAAGCAGTTTTCTAAATTGGCTCTGATTAATCTTCTCTTTAAATTTGTGTATTTCTACAGCTACTACCTAAATTCACTGCTGTATAATACAGTAAATAAAGTTAAGGCTTATTTTCTTCCTAAAAAAAAATCTCCACAAATTTGTCAGCTAATGGAGAAGCAGCATTTTTTCTTTTAAAAACTGGTGACTCTTCTCATTTTGCACTCAGGGGAATTGGAATTAATGAAATTCTGCATTGCTATATCATGTTTTGCATTTGATTGAATTCCACAGTCCTTTTTGTGTATTAAAAATCAGTTTAAAATCAAAGAGAAACGGAGGTAGTGGTGGTATTACAATAAATACTTTATGTTTTATTTTCTTTTGATAGTTTGCCTGTATACAATAATCCTATTGCATGTGTCAATTTTTTTATAACTGGTAGGCTGCACAAACTCAAAATTTTTATTTAATATAAAAAAATAGTCCTGGAATCAGTTTTTTCTTATGTTTTCGTATTCTTATGATTAAGTCATTGAATATGTTTTACGTGTATAAACTTTAAAAATGAAAACACTTTAAATATTGTGCTGGCATTTTTTCAGGTAATTTAAGGTTAGAGAACCATGTTAACACTACCGTTTGATGAGTCTGTTGTAATGCCAGAATCCCAGATGTGCAGAAAGTTTTCTAGAGAATGCGAGGACCAGAAGCAAATTAAGAAACCAGAAAGCTTTTCCAAACAGATTGTCCTTCGAGGAAAGAGCATCAAAAGGGCCCCTGGAGAAGAGACTGAGAAAGAAGAAGAGGAGGAAGACAGGGAAGAGGAAGATGAAAACGGGTTGCCCAGAAGGAGGGGTCTTAGGAAAAAAAAGACGACCAAGCTCCGACTGGAGAGGGTCAAGTTCAGGAGACAGGAAGCTAACGCGCGGGAGAGGAACAGGATGCATGGCCTCAATGACGCCCTGGACAATTTGAGAAAAGTGGTTCCCTGCTATTCTAAAACCCAAAAACTGTCCAAAATAGAAACTTTACGACTGGCCAAAAACTACATCTGGGCACTTTCTGAAATTCTGAGAATCGGCAAGAGACCTGATCTGCTCACGTTCGTCCAAAACTTATGCAAAGGTCTTTCCCAGCCAACTACAAACTTGGTGGCAGGCTGCTTGCAGCTCAATGCCAGGAGTTTCCTGGTGGGTCAGGGCGGGGAGGCTGCACACCACACAAGGTCACCCTACTCTACCTTCTACCCACCCTACCACAGCCCTGAGCTCACCACTCCCCCAGGGCATGGAACTCTTGATAATTCCAAGTCCATGAAACCCTACAATTATTGCAGTGCGTATGAATCCTTCTATGAAAGCACTTCCCCTGAGTGTGCCAGCCCTCAGTTTGAAGGTCCCTTAAGTCCTCCCCCAATTAACTATAATGGGATATTTTCCCTGAAGCAAGAAGAAACCTTGGACTATGGCAAAAATTACAATTATGGCATGCATTACTGTGCAGTGCCACCCAGGGGTCCCCTTGGGCAGGGTGCCATGTTCAGGTTGCCCACCGACAGCCACTTCCCTTACGACTTACATCTGCGCAGCCAATCTCTCACCATGCAAGATGAATTAAATGCAGTTTTTCATAATTAATGAGGAAAATGAAAATAAACAGTGGTCATTCACCTCCCCCGTCTAATTAAGACAAAGCAGATGCTTGTGGGCTGAATAATTGGCACAACTCTATCTAAGGTGTTTACTAGTTTCTGGAGTGTGTTTCAACTATTGTGAGAATTTTCTATGTAATAATAAATCTCTTTTCCTATGAGAACTTCTTTTCCTTTCCTTTTGTTCTGTAAAGCACTGTGATTTTGTTTCTACTGGAAGGATTTATTTTTCATGTTTTATTTTCTTTTAAATTCATTTAATTTGTTTGAGCAAGGTGTCTAAGAATATACTGTTGAATAAAGACATGCACACAGCATAATTCAATGTCTATTTCAGTTGTACAGTAAGTAATTATGAAAATGCATGTTATTAAAATCAAATGAATAAAATGTGTTTATAATTATTAGGAATTTATATATTATGTATCTCTGAAAAATCAAACATTTAAAAAATCGAGAATAACACTAAGCTGACAATGATATTGGAAGATGCATTTGAGGATGTACAACAGTATAAAAAGCTATGCAATTTTCTTTTTATTAAGAACGAGTCTAAATGCATTGGATTGGTAACTATTCCTCTTCAAGGATTTGCAGATGGGGCAACGTGATATTTGGGTAGGTGGTGTCATAATTTGGAACAATTATTTCAATCCTAAACAAAAAATTTTCAGCACTTGTTTTGTATTGTTCAGAAATTATCTGTACAGGTTTGTTATCACAATGTATAATTGTGTTTTTCCACCCACATTTTTAAAGCAATTAAATAGATATTTCCACTCCTAAAGGACATCTATTAACTGTGATATTTTTGCATGATACTTATTATTTCCTGGTACACAGCTGCTTTCTGTCTCCAACCTTCCCTCCTCCCCATTTCAGAAATATTTCTGGATTTCAAAATCAGACGAGATAAAACAAATTTCTTAAACAAAATGGCCAAAGTGCTTACATGATTGTTTTTTAAGTAACTTAAATGAAAGAAGAGGTGCCCATGAGGGTTAAACATCCTGGGGAAACAATGATAAATCCTGGTAACCTTCAGCTCGAGCCGAAATTTGGTGGCAAATTTCCAGCAAACACCAGAGTGGATGTTAAAACTGGAAGGTTTTCCTCTGTGCCTTTTAAATAAGTCTGGCCGATTAGAGGCTAAATTCTGTGTGAGTGTAAGTTTAAACCCTACTGGAAAAACGCAAAGCAGCTCGCCCTCTTAAGCACAACTAAGCCCCTTCCAAAATAAAAACCAAGGTGGCAGTGACCTCACTCCAGATGCTCCTGTACTCAGGTTGCCTCCCGAGAGCAAGATGGGGACAGCTGCGAAGGCTGGTGAGGCCACTAGAAATGGGTCCCGGGGTGGCAGGACCGCGCGGGGCTGGTTGGGCCGGGGCAGGGGTCCGCGGCCCACGGCTGCGCCCACGCTGCCCTCTTTTGTGCCCTGAAGGCCCGACGGCGCCTCGCGGGAGGCGCGGCGAGGAGTGAAGGCGGCTTTCCTTCACCTGCGGTCACCGGCGCGCAGGGACACGGGCTGCACTGCCCGGGTGCGGCCCGCAGTGGGCGCCCTCGGGCCTGGGGCCGCGGCTCTCGTACCGTGTGGCCGCGGAAGAGACTTCACCATCGTCGGGGGCGGGCCCGCCAGACCCTGCCCCGAACCGGGAGGAGGCGACCTCTTGGCGATGAGGCCCCGAAAGGTGGGAAAAGGGTTCCCCACTTCACCTGTGCAGCGGGGCACGCGCGGCGGCGACCGCTCCAGTTTGCCCAAGTTCGGCTAAAGACCTGCTTCGTCCTGCCGCTCCAGGGCTGGCGGGGTTTCTTGAGCCAAGTTCGAGAGACGCAGCTTCCCTGGTCTCCAAGCTCCCCTGCCTTAAACTCCCCGTCCCGCGGCGCGTATGGCCGCTGCGCTCCCACGGGCAAGGGTGCCAGTAGTCGCTGGCGCGGGACTGGACGGGTGATGAAAGCACTTGCCCCTTCAAACCCCTCGAAGGCAGGGGCAAAGGAGTCGGGAAAGGGGAAGGCGAGTGCCCCCTTAGGGACAGAGAGAAGTTTGCCTTAGGTAGAGAGCCAGCCGCCTGTCCCCTGTGTGTCGCGGACGCAGGAGTGACTGGCCGTTGCTTCCTCGCATCCTCGCACACCTGCCCTTCCCTGGAACTGTGTCCTGGGCTGCCTGGCCTCGTTAAGGTCCCCCAGACGCTGACTCTGATCATTGCTCACCGTGTCTGAGCAAAGAGCACGAAAGTGAGGAAGCATCTGAAACTAGAAGAATCTGTTGTGTTTAATTTTTAAAACAGGCAGTTCTGTTTAGCCTTTAGCGGAATAGGTGCGGTCTCTCCCCCTACCCTTGCTCTCTCCAAGGTGACCCGCCCTGCGCCTTCTCAGTGTCTGGTTGGTCCAGAAAACCTTTGAAAGCTGTATAGTGTTTCCACGGTCACAAACTCATGTTGGAAGTAGAGGCTGCAACAGGAGATGCGTTCTCTTGTCTCCCTTCTGGCAATGTGGGAAAGCTACGAAGAAAAGCAGCTGGCTGAATGTCTGGGGAAGAAGCAAACATTCAGAAAAAGCGTCTCATCTGAGAGCTTTCTTCGCATGAAATTCAAGCAAGAGTGGGACTGTAGGCAAAGACCCCAGAGATAATGAAATTTCTTCCGTAATTGGGATGCACAAATCTGATGTGTGCTCTCTCCTTCAGTGGACTGGTGGAATCCAGGATACTGTGCTGTGTGTGAGCAGGGTGTGTGGGACTGATTCCTGTGACTTAATCATCCTTCAGATTTCAGATGACTCCTGGAATCACCCAGTTGCCCCCTTTACACTCACCAAGGGCAGAGTATCAGTTCTCTTCCTTAATAGGGCTGTCTCTGTTCCCTGTTGACTGCAACCCCAAGAAATCATTTGATTTGTTCATTCATACACCAAATCACAGATTCAATGCCCTGCAGAATCCGTTTAAGTGATACTTTTATGGTATCACTCCAATGGAAGAGGAAATAGCATAGAACAGAGACTGCAGTTTAGGATCAGGAAGGCTTGGAAACAGATTTGGGTCAAAATGCTACTTCACTGCTCACCTGTTATTGCAACCGCAGTGAGATAGTACACAGCGCCCAGGAGGTTTAAGGTCAGAATACCTTAGCTCCTTGCCCAATTCCTGACCTCATACTTTCCTTACCTCCCAGGATGAGAGGTCTTTACTGTCTTTCAAATTGATTAAGCATCTCTTCTTTTGAGTATTATGTGACTCCCATATTTAACTTCTCAAAAGTTTGTCTTTTCTCCTTCAACAGGATTAATATATATATATATATTATATATATACATACATCTATATAAGTGGTCTTAACAAAGTACTCTTGCCTGAAAAATCCCATGGACGGAGGAGCCTGGTAGGCTGCAATCCATGGGGTCGCTAAGATCCAACACAACTGAGCGACTTCACTTTGACTTTTCACTTTCATGCATTGGAGAAGGAAATGGCAACCCACTCCAGTATTCTTGCCTAGAGAATCCCAAGGGTGGGGGAGTCTGGTGGGCTGCCATCTATGGGGTCGCACAGAGTTGGACACGACTGAAGCAACTTAGTAGCAGCAGCAGCAACAACAAAGTAAAGATGCGTTTCTCACTCATATAAGAGAAGCAGTAGGTAACATAGGACCTGTATGGCTGTTCAAAGGCACCAGAAGCTTAGGCTCCATCTCCCTTTCTACTCCACTAAACTTAGTATGGGGCTTTCATTCTCAAGTTCACCTCATGGCCCAAGATGGCTGCTGGAGTTTAGTCATTGCATCCTCATTCCAATTAAGAAGCAGAAAAGAGGGTGGCAAAAGGATATGCCGCCTACCTGATCAGATCACTTTAGAGAATATTTGTGAAAGCAGGCCCCCAATGACTCTACTTATATTTCACTGACCACTTCGAGATTCAAGAGAAACTGCAAAATACATTCTTTTCATCAGAACATAGTGCCACCTGGAATGAATTCAGGTCCTGTGAATAAGACAAACAAAAAGGAGAAAATGGATATTGGTTAGGCGTCTAGTATCTATCAATCTCTGCCATGCGTCTCCTCTAAATTTTGAAGCCTCAAGGTTTGAACCTCACCTTTTACACTTTGAGGACCTCCTCAGCAGTTTGCCTTGCACATCATAGGTATTCATTATAATTTTCAGCTGTTTCAAAAATCCTCATGATGGTTTGGAAGGGAAACATTTCAGGACATGTCTTCCATCTGTGTGTTAATGAGATACACTGCATATCAAACCTCCACTGGACCACTGATGCAGTACATCCATCCTTCATTAGTATCCCTTGAGGGACTGTCTTGAATCACACTGACCTTTATATCCCCACACTGCACTGCTCCTGGCCTCCAACATAATACTTGCATGCCACCCATGGCATTACCTGCCTTACTCACAAGAGTTTAGCCTGCCAGATAAGAGGCTTAGTACAGTGAGCCCCATCCCTTTCCGGCTGTATGGTTTGCTTGCCTCTTTCCAAGACCAACGTCTTTACCTCTGCTGTTCACCAGTTCCTTCTTCTCCTCTCTCAGATCTTATACTTTTCCTAAGTATTTTTTTTTTCTGTTTCTACTATCTCTTTCCTCTTTGACTACATACATTCATGCTACCAAATAGTTTCTTTGGCTTCCCCAGCTTATAGATTCTAAGCAGATTTGTTCTTAAGTCCAGTCCTCCTCCTCTCTCCTTGTGAAATGCAAGACCTCCAGTCTCTTGCTGTCTGGATTTTGAAAGCATGAAAGGAGAGGATTTCATCTACCATTCCTGGCGCTACCGATGCCTTTTCTCAGGCATGCCCCCATGCACAGGTTGCCTGTGCCAGTGCCACCTCCAATGAAGCATTATGTGGCCGAAGTTATACTGTGTAGCCCACCTGGTGTCACCGACACACCTTTGACCCCCATCAAATGTCTTCTGAGTGTTTGTGATCTCCCTTAAAACTGCTTTCCTTCTCTCTCACCTCTATGTGGGTCTCTGGCTTATACCAAAAAAAATATGTTCATATTTTGAAGAGAGGGCAAAGCTCTTGAGTTCCTGATAAGGGTCTCTTGCTTTAATGACCCAGCTCTCTTGGTCCCAAGGCACTCAGGCACACAGGGAGATGGGTCTGGGTAGATTCAAACATGGCCTCTTGTTTTTTCAAAGCTTGTCTCCCCTTGGCACTGATACTGAGTTGTCTTCAATGCATCTGAGCCATTCCATATGTGTGGGGTATCCTCCCTTTCCAACTGCTGCTGCTGCTAAGTCGCTTCAGTCGTGTCCGACTCTGCGCGACCCCATAGACGGCAGCCCACCAGGCTCTCCCGTCCCTGGGATTCTCCAGGCAAGAACACTGGAGTGGGTTGCCATTTCCTTCTCCAATGCATGCAAGTGAAAAGTGAAAGTGAAGTCGCTCAGTCGTGTCCGACTCTTAGTGACCCCATGGACTGCAGCCCGCCAGGCTCCTCCATCCATGGGATTTTCCAGGCAAGAGTACTGGAATGGGGTGCCATTGCCTTCTCCGTCCCTTTCCAACAGGAACCCTATTTATTAATCAGGCTTCAGTGGAAACCCCAAATAGGACAAGGTTCAAGTTCTTCCTGTGAGTAGCTGTATACCAGGAGCATAGGAAGGGGAGGGTCTATGCCCTGTACTCTTATACTAAAGTATATTAACATGATGCTCTAACCTAGGCAGAAACCCAGCTATGTATATGAGGTGTGCTCAATCATGTTTGACTCTGTGACCCCACAGACTATAGCCCACCAGCCTCCTCTATCTGTGTAATTGTATAGGCAAGAATAGAGGAGTGGGTTGCCATGCCCTCCTCCGTGGGATCTTCCTGACCCAAGGATTGAACCTGCATCTCTTGCCTCTCCTACATTGGCAGACCAATGGCTCTTTACCACTGAGCCACGTGGGAAGCACTGTGTATATAAGGCTTTCTTTCCAAGAGAAATCAAACCAAAGCAGCAACAAAAGACCCTTCATCTTTGTAAAGCCCCCACCTAGACTTTTCCCCTCTTTCCTTCCTAGCCAAAGTTCTTCAATAAGTATTTGTCTCCAGAATGTCTCACCTTCTCTAGCACCTTCTTTCTTTAATCTGCTGTAGCCCTTCTTTCATCTCTACCACCTGAGGCTCCATGTATTTTAGTATTTACCCCTAAAAAATCCTTTTAACAAAGCATATTAATGTTTCAAAGAAAGAACTGTGCCCCAGCCAACAAGAAGCTGCCGCGGGCTTAGCAGCCAGTGAACCAGCCCTGGGGCAAGCGCCGTGCCCCTGTGGCGCCTCTGGGAGGTGAAGGGCTGGGACAAAAGGATGTGGCTCCACGTGCTGGTTGGGCACTGCGGGCCAAGGAAGGAGGTGGACATCCTGGACCAGAGAGGGTTTAGACAGATGGGTAAATAAATAAATAAGAAAAAGGAAGGGGGGCAGGGTGGGGAGTGTATAAAAACCACTGACAAAAAGAATTCAGATATCATCAAATTGGAAAAGTTGACTAGAGCTCTCATTATACAAGGCCCTGGGGGCCAGGTGGGGAATACAGAGGATCACCCAAGGGTGTTAAGGCTGAGGGCCCAACTTTCTCAGTTACTTCCATTAGCTTTGCACCCCTGGGCAAGCAACACGCATGATATTGCAGATTCTTAGTTTCTGATAAAATAAGGTTCATAACGAAAAAACGGTTTACTGATATTCAATGCTTTTCATCCAATCCTTATTCTCATTGCTGTCTCTCTGGCTGCTCCCGCCCTCCCAAGCTATTGTGGGTTTCCTCTCACTTTATTAACTATCCTTCTGTGTGCTTCACAAGCCCATCCTCCCCTTACCTTTCCTCGGCCCTTTGCACCTCTTCCTTGCCTTGCAGACCCCACTTCTCCTCCTGTCCCATCTATATGAAAACTACGAGATCTGCACTTAAGCCCACCAAATATCTTCACTTGAATATCCCATTGTCTTCTAAAACAGTCTATAATGAAACACTACGCCTAAACACTCCCCCTCCAAAACACTACCCGCTCCTACCAGCCTTATTCAGAACATTACTGAAGTTTCCTGTGAATAAAGTCTCTGAGCCTTCTTTGTTTAAATGAGCACAAATGTGAAAAACATTTTGTAAAAAAAAAAAAAAAAAAATTAAATATTTCTTATATTTCCTTCTTTTTCTGGCCATTGCCCTTTGAAGTTAGTCTTCAGGTTCTGTTGACTCCCCTTATCCCTTCACATCTAGACTAATTTACCAATCTCCAAACTAATTACTTCCTGGTGGCTCAGTCTGTAAAGAATATGCATGCAATTCGAGAGACCTGGATTTGATCCTTGGGTCCAAAAAGATCCCCTGGAGAAGGAAATGGCAACTCACTCCAGTTTTCCTGCTGGGAAATTCCCATGGACAGAGGAACTTGGCGGGCTACAGTCCATGGGGTCACAAGAGTTGAACATGACTTAGCGACTAAATAACCACCACCAAGCTAAACACCCCTACTCCACCCTTCCTCCTTCCAGCCAGTTTCCCAAGGTCAGCTTAATCTTCCCAAACTACTCTAACACTCAAATCCCTTAGAGTAACATCTTTCATAGTTCTCATTTTCTATCTGATGAATGATAAAAATTTTTAATTTGTCTAAATTCTCCATATTGAAAGTTAAATCAACTGCTGACCTCATATAGGAGTTAGAATTTATAAAGAGCGTTTCATGTATTCATCTTATTTAATCCTGGGAATTTTATCATGAGATAATAATCCTTATGATTCTTATTTTATTGGAAACAGAATCAGCCAAGTCATATCACTCATCCATGGGCTCAGAGACCATAGACATAAGTGGACAAAGCCAGTTCTCAGATTTTTGCCCCTTAGTTGAGCACCTAAGGTTTCATGTCCTCTTTTCCAACCTGATATCCTGTTTCATTATATAAATGGTTTTCACCCACTTTTTTTTTTTTAAGCATCAGTACCCTTTATTTTCAGATGATTTCTTAGGAGCTAGTATACACATGAAAATGTTTCTGACCTTGGTAAAGATAGGTGTGGAGAGTCAAGAACCAAGACACTCCCCATCTCTGCCCTAGCTCCTGAGATATCTTTGAGGAGCAAGATTAGACAACCTCTACTCTACATCTGGTTCCATTACTTTATGGCAGATAGATGGGGAAACAGTGGAAACAGTGTCAGACTTTTTTGGGGGGAGCTCAGAAATCACTGCAGATGGTGATTCCAGCCATGAAATTAAAAGACGCTTACTCCTTGGAAGGAAAGTTATGACCAACCTAGATAGCATATTCAAAAGCACAGATATTACTTTGCAAACAAAGGTCTGTCTAGTCAAGGCTATGGTTTTTCCAGTGGTCATGTATGGATGAAAGAGTTGCACTGTGAAGAAAGCTGAGCGCTGAAGAATTGATGCTTTTGAACTGTGGTGTTGGAGAAGACTCTTGAGAGTGCCTTGGACTGCAAGGTGATCAAACCAGTCCATCCTAAAGGAGATCAGTCCTGGGTGTTCACTGGAAGGAATGATGCTGAAGCTGAAACTCTAATACTTTGGCCACCTCATGCAAAGAGTTGACTCACTGGAAAAGACCCTGATGCTGGGAGAGATTGGGAGCAGGAGGAGAAGGGCACAACAGAGGATGAGATGGCTGGATGGCATCACTGACTCAATGGACATGAGTCTGAGTGAACTCCGGGAGTTGGTGATGGACAGGGAGGCCTGGCGTGCTGCGATTCATGGGGTCACAAAGAGTTGGACATGAATGAGCGACTGAACTGAACTGAACTGAACTCTACAGACACACATGCTTGCATGCTAAGTTGCCCCAGTTGTATCCGACTCTTTGTGACATCATGGACTGTAGCTGCCAGGCTCCTCTGTCAATGGGATTCTCAGGCAAGAAGAGTGGAGTGGGGTGCCATGCCCTCCTCCAGGGGATCTTCCCGACCCAGTGATCGAACCCACCTCCTGCATTGGCAGGCAGGTTCTTTACCACTAGGACAACCTGGGAAGTCCCTACAGGTGTACATCCCTGGTTGAACATGTTTACTGTATGTTGATCCTCCAGCTGTTGAGACGCTCTCATTTCTATTCTTTATCATTTCAAACTCACGTGTCCTTCAAGGCCACCTACATGAAGCTTCCCAGTTCTCTCTAGTGTGCAGTGACGTCATGCTGCTCTGAAGTCACAGCTCTATTGTTTGGATCACATAGTTGTCAACTAAATGTTCACTGTCTAGACATCGTGTTATAATCAAAATCTCATTTAGGTCATACATTGCTATTTTTTAACTTTTTATTTTGTATTGGGATATAACTGGTTAACAATGTTGTGATAGTCTTATGTGAACAGCAAAGGGATTCAGCCATACATACACATGTAAACGTGCCTTGCTATTTAAGTTAGAGATTTGACTAGATTGTACACTCTATGTGAGCAGGGGCAATGTTTTAATCCTCCTTGTGCCTCTATGGGGCATGCAGTCATTAAGTTCTTGATTCATTGATTGTAATTAGTGCTATAAGCTCTTGTTTTATTTCAGAGTAACCTCAGTTCAAAGGCAAAACAGCACAAAACCTTCATATCCAACAACTGACACTGAGCAACCATGTAAGATTCAGATTTTTCACCTTTAAAGTGAGAATAACACATATGTCATAGGGTTTTGAAGATAAAATGCAATCTTTATGAAAAGTGCTTAGCCCACTTCCTGATTCAAATTAAGCAAGCAGCTGATGAAACTGCTATTATTTCTATTACAAGTATGGTATAAGCATATTTTTATACCTTGTTTCTCTCCAAAGTTTGAAAAAGGTAGTACTGCAATGAGAACTCTGAAGAAGAGAGGTTGAAGAATCTTTTTAATATCAGGAAGGGGAGGAAGACTCAAATAAGTTCAGAGAATTTACATTGGAGTATAAAGCAGGAACCAAAAAAGAAAAAGTTTAAAGGACTCATCAGAATTGCCTACAAGAATCCAATCAAGTCCTAGATTTGGAGGTCAGGATTCTCAAGTTTTGCTAAGCATCAAAATCACCCAGAGATCATTTTTTGGAACGTCAGTTCTCAGGTTCCACCTCTGCTTACTAAATCCTTTGCTACTTCATCACCTGGTCCACATACGTCCCTGGAATGTCAATACCAGAGACATTGGTATGGTATGTTTGTGACTCTTTGTGACCCCATGGACTATAGCCCACCAGGCTTTTCTGTCCATGGGTTTCTCCAGGCAAGAATTCTGGAGTGGTTTCCCATTTCCTTCTCCAGGGGATCTCCCTGACCCCAGGATCAAACCCGGGTCTCCCGCATTGCAGGCATATTCTTTACTGTGTAAGCCACCATGGAAGCCCCCCAAAACATTCAGTTCAGTTCAGTCACTCAGTCGTGTCTGACTCTTTGCAACCCCATGAATCACAGCACGCCAGGCCTTCCTGTCCATCACCAACTCCAGGAGTTCATTCAAACTCGTGTCCATCGAAAAGGTGATGCCATCCAGCCATCTCATTCTCTGTCATCCCCTTCTCCTCCTGCCCCCAATCCCTCCCAGCATCAGAGTCTTTTCCAATGAGTCAGCTCTTCGCATGAGGTGGCCAAAGTATTGGAGTTTCAGCTGCAGAATCAGTCCTTCCAATGAACACCCAGGACTGATATCCTTTAGAATGGACTGGTTGGATCTCCTTGCAGTCCAAGGGACTCTCAAGAGTCTTCTCCAACACTACAGTTCAAAAGCATCAATTCTTCGGCGCTCAGTTTTCTTCACAGTCCAACTCTCACATCCATACACGACCACTGGAAAAACCATAGCCTTGACTAGACGGACCTTTGTTGGCAAAGTAATGTCTCTGCTTTTGAATATGCTATCTAGGTTGGTCATAACTTTCCTTCCAAGAGTAAGTATCTTTTAATTTCATGGCTGCAGTCACCATCCGCAGTGATTTTGGAGCCCAGAAAAATAAAGTCTGACACTGTTTCCACTGTTTCCCCATCTATTTGCCATGAAGTGATGGGACCGGATGCCATGATCTTCATTCTCTGAATGTTGAGTTTTAAGCCAACTTTCTCACTCTCCTCTTTCACTTTCATCAAGAGGCTTTTTAGTTCCTCTTCACTTTCTGCCATAAGGATTGTGTCATCTGCATATCTGAGGTTATTGAGATTTCTCCCAGCAATCTTGATTCCAGCTTGTGCTTCTTCCAGCCCAGTGTTTCTCATGATGTACTCTGCATAGATGTTAAATAAGCAGGGTGACAATATACAGCCTTGATGTACTCCTTTTCCTATTTGGAACCAGTCTGTTGTTCCATGTCCAGTTCTAACTGTTGCTTCTTGACCTGCATATAGGTTTCTCAAGAGGCCGGTTAGGTGGTCTGGTATTCCCATCTCTTTGAGAATTTTCCACAGTTTATTGTGATCTACACAGACAAAGGCTTTGGCATAGTCAATAAAGCAGAAATAGATGTTTTTCTGGAACTCTCTTGCTTTTTCCATGATCCAGCAGATGTTGGCAATTTGATCTCTGGTTCCTCTGCCTTTTCTTCAACCAGCTTGAACATCTGGAAGTTCACGGTTCACGTATTGCCGAAGCCTGGCTTGGAGAATTTTGAGCATTACTTTACTAGCGTGTAAGATGAGTGCAATTGTGCGGTAGTTTGAGCATTCTTTGGCATTGCCTTTCTTTGGGATTGGAATGAAAACTGACCTTTCCAAAACGTATTAACTCCTGCTAAATCTGAACAGTATGAATATTTTTCTAAGTACAAGTTTGACTGAGGTTGCACATTGTGATACAAATTTAGTATAGTGAACTTAATCAATATATTGTTAATAAAATAAAAAATGGAGTCCCTTGCATATAGTAAAAGTAAGTACTAGTTCATCTGAAACTTTGTTTCATATACACACACACTCTCACACATAGAGTACAATGTATTTTATGACATCGAATGTCAGGTAAAGATGAGTGAAAGAAAAGCTGAAATGTCTTTTCAACTCTCAGAAAGATAGTTGGAAACAGACTATAGAAAAGAACTAAGAAGAGGAAGAATACTGGGTGCCCATTAGTGTTTGGCAATTGATTGATGAATTGGAAGAATTGATGCTTTTGAACTGTGGTGCTGGAGAAGACTCTTGAGAGTCCCCTGGACAGCAAGGAGATCAAACCAGTCAATCCTAAAGGATATCAACCCTGAATATTGATTGGCAGGACTGATGCTGAAGCTCCAATACTTTGGCCACCTGATGTGCAGTGCCGACTCCTTGGAAAAGACCCTGATGCTGAGAAAGACTGGGGACAAAAGGAGAAGAGAGTGGCTGAGGATGAAGTGGGTAAGTAGTAGCACCAACGCAATGGACATGAACTTGAGCAAACTCTGGGAGATAGTGGAGGACGGGGAAGCCTGGAGTGCTGTAGTCCGTGGGGTCACAAAGAGCAACTGAACATTAGTGTTTGTGTTAAAGAAGAAAGCAAGTGCAGTTCCAACATGAGTCTCAGCCTTTGTACAGCAGTGTTGGTCAGGAATATCACAGCTGTGTGATCTGCTGAGACACAAAGGTCGTTTTTCTTTCCAACTTTCGAGCAGTCAGCACTCTAGGCAAAAAGTTGGATAAACACGTAGAAGACCTGAGATAAGTCATTAGCAATGGTACCCAACTATTTTGGCATTCTTCCTAGTACACTTCTGAAATACATGCACTCTTAAATCCCCCTTGCTGAACGTTCTGTATTTATTTCTTCTCAAATATAATGGAAGTAAAATTAGTCATGAAGGAGTATTTTGTGTGTTTATATTAAGACATAACCCGAGATAACAGAGGACATCCACATGGATCCTGACCTGAGACTGTCCCTCCTCTTTTGTGTATAAATACAGACTTGCATTAAATACAGATTTCCTCATGGCAGTATCTTAAAAGACTGTGGGCTTATCCCAATGGATAGGGCTTTCCTGGTGGCTCAGGGGGTAAAGAATCCACATGCAATGCAGGAGATGGGGGTTCGATCCCCAATTTGGGAAGATCCCCTGCAGGAGGAAATGGCAACCCACTCTGGTATTCTTGCTAGGAGAATCCCACGGACAGAGGAGCCTGGGGGGCTACAGTCCATAGGGTTGCAAAAAGTTGGATGTGACTGAGCAGCTTAGCACACATCCACATAATGGATAAACTGGTCTTTGTGCATATTCTCCAAGACTGTCTCGTGGACTTGGAAAATAAAAGAGCTATCTCCCCAACCAACTTTTAAAATTTTATTATTTACTGCATCTGGAGATTGCAAATTCCTACTGAGTAACCACACAAGGGGGTCCCATGTCACATCAAATAGGATCTAGACGGGAATGTAGACTGACCAGCACCAGCAGAAAACTGGAATTGTAGTTAAAAAAAGGAAACTGTACCAAAATCTCACCTTCCCTGCTGTATATTCAGGACTCTGTAGACATAGATTTCAATTAGTATGTGACTCAATGCCAATGGAGAGAGGAATAGAAGTACTGCCAAGCTTCCTTACAAAACACTAGAGCAACACTTGTGTAATAGCCTTTTAAAAAGACATATTTATGAATTCTTGGAGGTTTCATTTTCTTTTTAAAAAAATTAATTTGTTTATTTAATTGGAGGCTAATTACTTTACAATATTATAGTGGTTTTCTTTAATTCAACAAATCAATGCTGTTGGCTTCTTAAGGGAATGTCTGTGAAAAATTACTTCTAATATTGGAACCTTTCAAGGGTGTGTCATTTACAACATTGTTAAGATTCTACTCTAACTGATGATGCTTCCAGCATTAGATGACGATTTAGTAATTATAACACCATCATAACACAGTCCCCCATTTTGCCAACTAAACTACTTTGCATGGTTGGAAACATTCTGAATATAAAAGGAAACTGAGTCACAGTTGCAGTTTGATAACTGAAAGACTCATAAGCATTCAGTGAATGCTTAGAAAAGTACAATATTTCAAAAGTATAAGTGGGATTTACTTATTAAAGGGGATTTTTATATCAGCACTGTTTACTAGGATATAGTAATTCCATGAGGATCATGGAATTTACTAGGTACTAGGCCAGCTACTTTAAAAAAGAAAAAAAAAACAATATAGTGGGTGTTGGCCTTCACCTTTCTCTGTACCAAAAGGGGGAGAAAAATGAAGGATTCAATGAGAGGAGTTGTTTCTTCAACAATTACTGACTGTGTCCCTGCTCTGATGAGCTCTTCGTTGCTCTGGGCAGTGAGGATACAGGGACACGACGAGACCAGCTCCCTGATCTCATGGAGTTTCCGGTGTGGTGAGGATGCCTGTGTGTCCTTCACCCAGGTAAGAGGCTGTGCCACCTTGCACCACGTGCTACTAAGAGGGGCCACGAAAAGGGTGAGCATGCGGTGAGCAGGCTAGCTGTGTCCTTGCTCTCTTGGATCCCGACTAATCAAGGCCAAAAGGACACCTGTTCACTCAACAATATCTGTTACTCAACTGCTAGTTTTCAGATACTGTATTAGATGTGGAAAACATAGAAATGAAAAAGACTCCACCACTCTCCAAGAACAGATCAAGGAGTCCAAGTCGAAGACAGACATTTAGATGAGTGTAAATTAGTAAATGAAAAGCTTTAGTAGAGTGGACACAAACGGAGGCATAATCCAGTCTGCCTCTGTGGCAGAGCTATGCAGGGAGCAGGATGAGTTTTCCAGAGGAGACACTTGAGCTGGGCTGTGGTGAGTTAGAGACATTTATTTCATAGGTGGACCGATGTGAGAAGGTGTTAGGTAGTAATGCTTCTTCTCTTGTTACATTTCCATCCAGAAGGAGGTATGACATCCTTGGCCTATCGTTAACCTCCTAAACCCTCTCTCCGGAAAAGAACGGTCTTAATCTGATTGGAAGATATTGGAAAAGAACGTTGGATGTTCTTGGCTTAGCTCCTCCTTCTTTCCAGGCAGCCTGCTCTCGTGTGTTCCCAAGAGTTTCCAGTTAAGGAACTGTCAGGGCCGCCTGCAGTGGCCCAAGGTCTTCTGTGATTATTAGGAACAGCCTGTCCCTTTCTAGGGTTGAGTTAGCAAGCTCATTTAGCTCACACTCTGAGCAACATTTTCTGACCTTAACTTTCTCAATTATAGAATTGATCTTTGGCTTCCATCTGCCTTATTTCTTATCTTATTAAGCAGTTGGATTTGAAGGGGAAGTGGATGTTACTTATTGGGAACCCCCCTCCCCCCGCCCCGGCCACTGCCGCAAGACTCTAACAGACAGGAGTATCAGGTGGAAATGTTCACCTGGAGAGGGGAAGTGCAAATCTCTTTCAGGTTGCAAGTCAGCTTGAAGAGGGTGTCTGGAATAGCATCGATTTGAGGTGAGCCTAGATTAGCCAAGGCCGCACCATGGAAAGCCTTGCAGGTCTGCAGGGGAAGTCTGCTGAAGGATCTTACACAGAGGCGTACATCAGCAAATTTACATTTTATTGCTGTGGTTACAAAGTGAGAGGCACAACCGGAACTCAGAAACCAACCAGAAAATAGTTCTAATAAAAGACAACGATGGGATAGAAAGGAAGGAAGAGACCTAAAGGGAGATGAATAGAGAGAAATCATAGTACATATTTCCTGGACCCGGAAACTGAGAAAAAATGGTTACACATCTGTGACTTGGATCAGGCAGGTTGGGATAAGAAAGCTCTCAGTTTTTAACTTGTTGAGACTAAATGCCTTGTGGACAGTCACGGTTCAGTTATGTTTAGACGGTTCGATGGCAGCTCTTTAAGTCTGGAGTTCAGGAAACTTTCCCGGTGGTCCAGTAGCTAAGACTCCTCACTTACAATGCAGGGGATGTGGGTTCGATCCCTGGTCAGGCAACCAAGATCCCACATGCCATACAGCGTGGCAGGAAAAAAAAAAAGCCTGGAGCTCAGGAGAAGTATCTGAGCTGCAGCTCTAGACTTAGGGGTATGAATAGACCTAAACCCAGAGTGTGGGTTCTGAAAAGAAAACAGGAGTAAGACTAGAGCATTGATGATGTTTCTTTAAGCACAGCCCCCTCCAGTGCTAAGCATGCCACAGGACAAGTTCTCTGTTTGCCTTTGGCGTTATTATCCCAGATTCCTCTCAAAACTGCTGTAGGACCCGTAGCATAACTGTACCAAAACAGGCCTCTGATTTCTGGATAGGATTAATAAGGACCTTACGGGAAAATTAAAACATGGTTCCTAATTTTTTATAAGTTCTTTATTGTAAAGTTCTGTGTCATGAAATCTGATGGTAACAAGGAGAGGCTGAAACTGACCACTTACACCATTCTATCACTTAAGCTGGACAATCAGTTTAGGAAGTGACAGGAGTATTTTTTTTAAAACCTCTCTAATCCTTATTTGCAATTATCTTATTTTTATTTGCAATTGTGAGAACCATAACAATTGTTTGGTAGCACTTAGGGGAAAATTTAATTAGATATTGTGGAGAAGGCAATGGCAACCCACTCCAGTACTCTTGCCTGGAAAATCCCATGGACGGAGGAGCCTGGTAGGCTGCAGACCATGGGGTCGCGAAGAGTAGGGCACGACTGAGCAACTTCACTTTCACTTTTCACTTTCATGCATTGGAGAAGGAAATGGCAACCCACTCCAGTGTTCTTGCCTGGAGAATCCCAGGGATGGGGAGCCTGGTGGGCTGCAGTCCATGGGGTCGCACAGAGTCAGACACGACTGAAGCGACTTAGCAGCAGCAGCAGCAATTAGATATTGTATGTAAATTACTCAGCCTGACTGACACATAGTGAGTGCTCAATAAATAATAGTATTATTATTTGTGAAGTAGCTGAACATTTAGATGATACAATTTCAATTACTCACAGGCAGATTACCCATAGTACTTTTTTTTTTAAGTACTAGCTAGTATTTCTCTTTTCTATCTCCTCCTTTCATTGCCAGTCTGTGTTATGCTGGGAAAGCCAGATAACTGTAATATCATCTGCTACCAAATATAATTAGGAAGAAAAATCTGTAGCCAAAACAAAACATTTTTAAAGTCGTATATAAACATTTTTTGTATTATTTGTGAATATAGATTTTTCTTACCACTATTGCCTATTGTCAGAAGTTCCCTTTGCTATGGAGCCTAGTAACACAATGAGGAATTAGGCCATCTGACTTAGCTGTGACCCCACCATCTAGCCCAAATAATAGAGATGACGCTACTTCCCACAGAAGAGAAGGGAAATGAATATTAATGAATGTTTATTGAAACTACTACAGGACCAGCACTATGTGATACTTCTTTACAGTTCATTTTATATATTCCTCCCAACAATGCAAGGAGATTAGTTTATTATGAAAATCTCATTTTTTCAGCCAATCTCATTTTTTCAGCCAAAAATTAAGGTTCAGAGCAATGAAGCAACTTGTCCAAGCGATAAATAATGGACCTGGAATTCAACCCAGGTCTCTCTGACAGGTAGCCTCACAGTCTCCACATGAACCTCATTCTCCCCCAGAGAATTACAGTAGCTCAATTAATGACGCTTCTTTGAGGCAGGTCTCATCTGGGCACTTGTCTTGTGTTTTCTCATTTAATCCTCCCAACAACCTGGGGGGCATATACTGTTATCAGATCCCTCAGGAAACTGAAATACAAAAACTAACCAGGTTCCCACAGTTGAGGAGTGATGGGGTGAATTGGATCCAAGGGGGTCTGCCTCCAGACCCCAAGCTCTCCACACCAAACCGAACAGCCTTGGATAAGACAACGAACCATGACTGTCAAAGCTGTGCACTGACATGAAAGTATGATTAGCATCAATCCAGCAGAGGAGAGGAAAATGGTGAGCAATATGATAAAGACAAGTCACCTATAAACAGGGGACGAAACACTTGCAACAACTTAGTTCCCACCTGGCCGGACCAGGAGACTGACTGGTACTGACCAGTAACACAGCGATTCCTTATCAACCCAGTTATCCAACTTGAGCAAAATTGTTTTCTCTCTAAAAATTTGGTATTAAGGGAAATAGTAAATGAACTCTTAAGCTTTCAAAATGATAATCTAACATTACTTAAAAGTCTACAAATTTGTTCCTAAATGTATTTAAATCTTACCAGTGAACATGATGCTTGGTTATTAAAAAGTAATTCTGGAGAAATTAGCTTGCAGCTACAAAATTAATATAATTCATTTATTACTTGCAGCCACAAATCAAGATGCTGTTAACATTGCTATGCGCAGTTTAATATGCACAGTAAGTTTCCATATGGCTTCAATCTTAGGTTTCTGGTCACTCTATTGAATCATTTACAGAAGAGCCCAGCATGTCTAATCAGGGGGCATTTGAACTAAGCAATGAAGCTTTGACTTTCAAACTGTAGAATTAAAGGTTTGATTTATTTCTTATCTGTATCATATTAGACAAATATATTTTAAAATATGTAGGCTTATTATTACTAAGAGATTTAGTGATGGAGAAAAACCAAAAGCATACAATCTCCAATGCTAAACAAGGCTCACCTGCTTTTCTTGTTTCTCAGCTTTCTTCTTCTTTTTGCTGTTTTTCCTCAGAGGATGAAGGACAAGGAGGAGAAACACACACACACACACACACACACACACACACACACACACACACACACACCTATTTGATTTATTAAAGAAAGTTGACATAAAAGAATTCAGAGTTTAAACCTTCTTCTTCATGATTCTACCAGAATGATATGTCATCTGGGTTTCATAACTAGAGTTCATGCCTCTATTAAAAGGAGTTCAAGTTCACTAATGAATGAGATATACAACTTGCATCATCCTCAGTGAGAAATAAACATCGTAATTGTACTGCATGTCTCAAGCCTAAAAGAGAGCAAACAGCCTAAAGAGTAGGGAATATGTCTTTCATCTGTATTTTCCTTTAGTGTTTCGTTATCTTGGGAACTTGGGTCTCCACAGACCCCCTCGGAGTACTTTGTGTAGGTAACTGTTTTTCTTCCTTCATCATTCCCAGCATGAAGGCTGGTTGAACAGACCAGACAAATCAATCGCTTTTCTCCCAGAATTTATCCTGGAATGGATCCCTTCATCCATCATGGTGAAGTCTCTGCTTTAGTCACTCCATTTCACTCTCTAAGACTTGCCAAATTTGTTCTACTGCCACTTTTAAAAGTTTAAATGAGGGAAACCTATGATTCAGAAAAAAAAAAAATAGTGACAAAGATTTCTTAACTTTATATTTGGCAATTGCACCTTTTTGCTTCTGTTATTTACAGGAGGGGTGGGTGATGGAGGTGGCGGAAGACGGGAGCTGAGAATGCAAAAAGGCAATACACTTTGGCTCTCATTCATATTGTCTCACCAGAAAGGGGACCAAGGTTATGTGAGGTAACGACCCCAAAGGGTTTCTAAAGGGTTTCTATTCTCAAACCAATGTAAAGGTGCACGTCTCTGTAGAAGACTTCTGGGGTTTGATCCTAAACTAGGAAAAAGTAGAGAAACTAGAAAAGAAATATTCTATAAAGATCAGGGCAGAAAACTACAAACACAACATTGATAACTGTTAACAGCTAGGGAAACAGGAACTAAACTCTACCCAAGAGCTTATTTCAAAGCTTGTTCTAATAGTGATGTCTTTCATCTGAACAATACCTTTGAGTATTATTTTACGTGGATTATCACAATGAACTTTCTGACACTGCAGGAAATAGATGTAATTGCTAGTCTTGGATATGGAAAAGCAGAGAAGTTAGGTGATGCACCAAAACTCAGTTAGCACTGACAGAGTTTAACTTAGACTCAAGTCTTTCAAAACCCAGTTCCAAAGACACATGTACCCCAGTGTTCATTGCAGCACCATTTACAATAGCTAGGACATGGAGCAACCTAGATGTCCATCGACAGATGAATGTGTAAGGAAGTTGTGGTACATATACACAGTGGAATGTGTGTGTTAGTCACTCAATCATGTCAGACTCTGCAATCCCATGAACTGTAGCCTGTCAGGCTCCTCTACCCAAGGAATTCTGCCAGCAAGAATACCAGAGTGGGTTGCCATTTCCTTCTCAGCTATAAAAAGGAATGCATTTGAGTCAGTTCTAATGAGGTGGATGAATTTAGAGCCTATTATACAGAGTGAAGTAAATCAGAAAGAGAAAGACAAATATTGTATATTAATGCATACATAAGGAATCTAGAAAAATGGTACCAATGACCCTACATGCAGGGCAGCAAAGGAGATACAGACACAAAGAACAGACTTTTGGACACAGTAGGGGAAGGAGAGGGTTGAATGATTTGAGAAAGCAGCCTAGAGACATATACGTTACCATATGCAAAATAGGTAGCCAGTGGGAGTTTGATGAATGACACAGGGAACCAAAAGCTGGTGCTCAAGAACAACTAGAGGGATCGGTGGGGAGAGAGAAGGCAGGGGGCTTCAGGAGCGAGGGGACACGTGTATACCCATGCCTGGTTCACGTTGATCTACGGCAGAAAACTATCACAATACTGTAATTATGCTCCAATTAGAATAATAAATAAGTAAAATACACACGAAAGTAAAAACCAGTGCCCTGGTCCTTCCACAATAGTAAAGAATCCGCTTACAATGCAGGAGACATAGGAGATGTGGGGTTGATCCCTGGGTCAGGAAGATCCCCTGGAGGAAGACATGGCAACCCACTCCAGTATTCTTGTCTGGAGAATCCCATCAACAGCAAGCCTGGTAGGCTACAGCCCATTGGGTCCCAAAGAGTCGAACACCACTGAGGTGACTGTGTGCGTATGCATGCATGGTTTCTTCGTATTTTGTTGCTTGAGGAGACATTTGTCTAGGTGCGAGCACTTCAGCCAAGGGTCCCAGGTCCCAACCTCTCTCACCCCGGCCTGTGGGACAGGAAAAATGCAACAAATACTGCCACAGCTCCTGGAAAAGATGACCTGACAAACTAGAACACAGTCTCGGGGCTCGGGCAGGCAGAAGCATACTCTGCTGCTCATCTGACGGCTGCCTTGTCACCATGGTTGAGACTAATAAGCAATACAGTCCTCATGCCACTCCCGAGAGATGGAGCAAACCATATACCTCACTGAGTAAGGCCACCCTGGGCTGGTGTGGTCAGGTACTCACACAGCTAGAATCTGCAATATTAGCAAAAAGAATTCATTCTTAGATGAAAAAAATCATTGTCTTTGGGAAAAGAGAAACAGTAACATTAAGCCGGACGGTGAATTTCTATCATACAGTTATTTAAAATTCTAAGCACTGTTATTTGTGTTATATAACACTTAGAGAATGATAGAATTAGGACAATTATATTAGGAATATAATCATGTAAACCATTGGATAGCTTTTCCCTACTTGTCAACTGTTATCAAGAACCTGCCGTTGGTCCCCTCTTAATCTAAACCCCGATTCTGTCTCCTTCTGTGTCCAGACTTGGACAGAAGGAGTTGAGGCTCCACAGTTTTAAATTCTAATAGGCTGTCCTGAACATCCAGGCTTCAGGACAATCAGGCCAGCATTCCCTGCAGATGATGGAACCTGCACCTTTGATCGTCTCTTTCTAGTATTTGCTCTTCAGTGCTCTCTATCAAAACACAGGGCCCCTATCTCTCTGCGAAAAGAGGCAGTGGGCTTGGCATTTTGTTCAGCTCTCAGGTCCACGTGGTGTTCTGCCCCACATTGCTCAGGAGAAACTGGAAGGGAGCGATCAGAGCCCCACTAGGCTCCTCAGTGTGACTCCCTGCTAATGATGCTTTTCCAATCAGAAGGGAGTAATTTTCCTCCACCTCATTATTTTCCTGCCTAGCTTTCCACCCTTTGAAGCTGAGTCTTTCCTTCCATTAACAACCAACCGGGAAAGCTCACTCTGGAATACTTCACACTCATCTTGTAGTTTTATAGCCTGACCTCTGACCAACCTTCTGACATAAGTAATTTCTTAAAGGGGCACTGCCTGCTTTTTCTAAACATATAAAAAGATATTAAAAAGATGTTTTTCTTCTTCTGAGGTCTCCTGGAGAAAACAATACACAAAAAAATATTGTCTTCTATTCACATGGTGGGGTGCCGTTTTTGACTGTCTCTATGTCTGGGTCCACATGGTGACCCGGATGCTTGATATTCAGAAACCAGGAGATTAGCATTTCCAACTGATACTAAACACAACTTAATCATTCTAATCTTCTAGGGCAGGATTAGCATTTGGTAAACACATGGGTACTTTCTGCATACAACATAAATGGATCCAGTTAAACATTTATTGAGTACCTGCTGTACGCCAGACACTGTAACGAGTGCTGTAATGAGTGCTGTGAGCTTATGCCTTTACATAGGTATACAGTCATCCCTCAGTATATACAAGTGATTGGTTCTAAGATCCCTGCAGATACTAAAATCCATGGATGCTCAACACACTTAGATAAAATGGTGTAGTATTTGCATACAGCTTATGCACATCCTCTTAAATATTTTAAATCATTTCTAGTACATGTCTAATGCCTCACTTCAGTTCAGTTGCTCAGTTGTGTCCAACTCTTTGCGACCCCATGAATTGCAGCACACCAGGCCTCCCTGTCCATCACCAACTCCTGGAGTTCACTCAGACGCACGTCCATGGAGTCGGTGATGCCATCCAGCCATCTCATCCTCTGTTGTCCCCTTCTCGTCCTGCCCCCAATCTCTCCCAGCATCAGAGTCTTTTCCAATGAGTCAACTCTTCGCATGAGGTGGCCAAAACACTGGAGTTTCAGCTTAAGCATCAGTCCTTCCAAAGAACACCCAGGACTGAACTCTCCTTTAGAATGGACTGGTTGGATCTCCTTGCAGTCCAAGGGACTCTCAAGAGTCTTATCCAACACCACAGTTCAAAAGCAGCAATTCTTCGGCGCTCAGCTTTCTTCACAATCCAACTCTCACATCCATACATGACCACTGGAAAAACCATAGCCTTGACTAGATAGACCTTTGTTGGCAAAATAATGTCTCTGTTTCTTGATATGCTATCTAGGTTGGTCATAACTTTCCTTCCAAGGAGTAAGTGTCTTTTAATTTCATGGCTGCAATCACCATCTGCAGTGATTTTGGAGTCCCCAAAAAATAAAGTCTGACACTGTTTCCACTGTTTCTCCATCTATTTCCCATGAAGTGATAGGACCAGATGCTTTAAGCCAACTGTTTCACTCTCCTCTTTCACTTTCATCAAGAAGCTTTTTGGTTCCTCTTCACTTTCTGACATAAGGGTGGTATCCTCTGCATATCTGAGGTTATTGATATTTCTCCCCACAATCTTGATTCCAGCTTGTGCTTCTTCCAGCCCAGTGTTTCTCATGATGTACTCTGCATAGAAGTTAAATAAGCAGGGTGACAATATACAGCCTTGACGTACTCCTTTTCCTATTTGGAACCAGTCTGTTGTTCCATTTCCAGTTCTAACTGTTGCTTCCTGACCTGCATATAGGTTTATCAAGAGGCAGGTGAGGTGGTCTGGTATTCCCATCTCTTTCAGAATTTTCCACAGTTTATTGTGATCCACACAGTTAAAGGCTTTGGCATAGTCAATAGAACTATATTCTTAAAAGTCACAAAATATTCTTAAAATCATAAAGCACAAATAATATTATGGTACACAGTTAGAAATATACAAGTAGTACTTGTCTCATCCTTAAAGCAAGATTTTACCATTACTTTACTAAAACCATGAAGCTTAGATTTTATCAGGACTTTTTGAGCAATACTATGGAAGGCAAGACTACTGAAGTGGGTTGTTATGCCTTCTTGCAGGGGATCTTCCCGACCCAGAAGTCGAACCCATCTCCTGCATTGCAGGTAGGTTCTTGACCACTGAGCCACCAGGGAAGCTTGTGTCACAATAGAGCGTGTCCCATAGCACCGGGCATTGTGCTAATGGGGGAAAACAAGAAGCTGGAAGCTGGTAGTGGGAAATCCTTCCAATTATCAGATCTGTATAATCGTAAGTGGATCTTTCAGCCTCATCCAGATCTGGCCAAATGGAGCTCTCTTCTATCAAGAAGGCTTCTGATAAGGCAGCATGCTGCTGCTGCTAAGTCACTACAGTCGTGTCCAACTCTGTGCGACCCCATAGACGGAAGCCCACCAGGCTCCCCCGTCCCTGGGATTCTCCAGGCAAGAACACTGGAGTGGGTTGCCATTTCCTTCTCCAATGCATGAAAGTGAAAAGTGAAAGTGAAGTCACTCAGTCGTGTCCGACTCTTAGCGACCCCATGGACTACAGCCTACCAGGCTCCTCCGTCCATGGGATTTTCCAGGCAAGAGTGCTGGAGTGGGGTGCCATTGCCTTCTCCGATAAGGCAGCATATTCAAGTATAAATGAACCCCATTTTTGATGCAATAATATAGATAGAGCTAAAAAGAAGATCATTTTTACTGCCATTTGTAAAGCTATTTTGAAATGTTGAATAAAATAAGTGTGAAGTTACAAAATCCTGATTTAAATATATGTGAAATGTATCTTTCTTGCTAATAACTGAATTTATTTGTAAGCACACACACATACAATTTGGATAAAAACAATGGACCATTAAACAAAAGTGATATTGTGATCAATTATGGTAGAGGAAAAACTGGCTTAGCTTTCTACTCTATTAAAAATTGTATTACTAAATTGTTGTTATATGAAGGATTGGTCAGTGAATATGGAGCAAAAAAAATTGTAGGGGGAAAAGGAGTTTTACGTTGTCAACCTTCCCAGGTGACGCTGGCGATAAGGAACCCACCTGCCAATGGAGGAGACATAAAAGATGCAGGTTCAATCCCTGGGTCGGGAAGATCCCATGGAAGACAGCATGGCAACCCACTCCAGTATTCTTACCTGGAGAACCCATGGACAGAGGAGCCTGGCAAGTTACAGTTCATAGGGTCGCAGAGTCAGACATTATGAAGCAACTTAGCATGAATTCCAGTTAACTATTAAAAATATTGTATGTGTGCATATTTTTTGGATTTTTTAATGTTTGTAGTATTTTCCAGCTTTTAAAAAAAAATATGTAATGTGCTGTGATTTCTTTTCTCCACAATAAGTAAACACTTATTTTGGCCCTAATTTTGTATTTTTTATTTTGCAGTCTTTATGTTAAAAATCCTCTTCCCCACCCTCACCCCCATCATATAAACTCCAGGTTCTACAAACTTAGGCCTTCCTCTGGGTTCAGGGATAGAACAAATCAGCAAAGGTGGGCAGTCTTCAGCCTTGCAGGTAGGATTAAATCCAGAAAGTCAGTGACAAGCAGAGAATTTAAAGGGATAGAGAAGATATTCTTTAAATCAGATTAGAAGGTATGAACATTGAGTAAAAGTCAAAATAATTCTGACTAATAGAAGGGGAAAGTCAGTATAAACTAAGAAAATATTTGGCTAACAGATAATTTAATAGAAATGTGCTTTGTTTTCTTTCAAGTCCATACATGAGCTGAATCAGTTCAATAAAATATCCAGGTATACTTGTGTGTTCCAAAGAATAGCAAGGAGAGATAGAAAGCTTTCCTAAGTCATCAGTGCAAATAAATAGGGAAAAAAAATAGAATGGGAAAGACTAGAGATCTCTTCAAGAAAATCAGAGATACCAAGGGAACATTCCATGCAAAAATGGGCACAATAAAGGACAGAAATGGTAGGGACCTAACAGAAGCAGCAGATATAAAAAGAGGTGGCAAGAATACACAGAACTCTACAAAAGAGATCTTAATGACCCAGATAACCACAATGGTATGATCACTCACCTAGATCCAGACATCCTGGAGTCCAAAGTTGAGTGGGCCTTAGGAAGCATCACTATGAACAAAGCTAGTGGAGGTGATGGAATTCCAGTTGAGCTATTTCAAATCCTAAAAGACAATGCCATTAAAGTGCTGCACTCAATATGCCAGCAAATTTGGAAAACTCAGCAGTGGCCACAGGACTGGAAAAGGTCAGTTTTCATTCCAATCCCAAAGAAAGTGAAGTGAAGTCACTCAGTCATGTCCAACTCTTTACGACCCCATGGACAGTAGCCAACCAGGCTCCTACATCCATGGGATTTTCCAGGCAAGAATACTGGAGTGGGTTGCCATTTCCAATGCCAAAGAATGTTCAAACTACCATACAATTGCACTCATTTCATGCACTAGCAAAGTAGTGCTCAGAATTCTTCAAGTTAGGCTTTAACAGTATGTGAACCAAGAACTTCCAAATGTTTAAGCTGGGTTTTTAAAAGGCAGAGGAGCCAGAGATCAAACTGCCAACATCCACTGAACCATAGAAAAAGCAAAAGAATAACAGAAAAACATTTACTTCTGCTTCATTGACTACACCAAAGCCTTTGACTCTGTGGATCACAACAAGCTGTGGAAAATTCTCCAAGAGATGGGAATCCCAGACCACCTTTACCTGCTTCCTAAGAAACCTGTATGCAGGTCAAGAAGCAACAGTTAGAACCAGATATGGAAAAATGGACTGGTTTCAAATTGGGAAAGGATTATGTTAAGACTATATATTCTCACCCTGCTTATATAACTTATATGCAAAGTACATCATGCGAAATGCCAGGCTGAATGAAGCATAAACTGGAATGAAGATTGCCAGGAGAGATATCAATAATCTCAGATATGCAGATGACACCACCCTTATGGCAGAAAGTGAAGAGAAACTAAAGAGGCTCTTGATGAAGGTGACAGAGGAGAGTGAAAAAAATGGCTTAAAAACTCAACATTCAAAAAACTAAGATCATGGCATCCAGTTGCATCACTTCCCGGCAAATTGATGGGGAAACAATGGAAACAGTGAAAGACTTTATTTTCTTGGGCTCCAAAATCACTGCAGATGGTGACTGCAGCCATGAAATTAAAAGATGCTTGCTCCTTGGAAGAAAAGCTATGACAAACCTAGACAGCATATTAAAAAGCAGAGACATTACTTTGCCAACAAAGGTCCATCTAGTCTAAGCTATGGTTTTTCCAGTATCATGTATGGTTGTGAGAGTTGTACCATAAAGAAGGTTGAGCATTGAAGAATTGATGCTTTTGAACTGTGGTGTTGGAGAAGACTCTTGAGAGTCCCTTGGACCGCAAGCAGATCAAACCGGTCCATCCTAAAGGAAATCAATCCTGAATATTCATTGAAATGACTGATGGTGAAGCTGAAGCTCCAATACTTTGGCTACCTGATGCAAACAGCCAACTCATTGGAAAAGACCCTGATGCTGGGAAAGATAGAAGGCAGGAGGAGAGGGGGACGACAGAGGATGAGATGGTTGGATGGCATCACTGACTTGATGGACATGAATTTGAGGAAGCTCCGGGAGTTAGTGATGGACAGGGAAGCCTGGGGTACTGCAGTCCATGGGGTTGCAAAGAGTCAGACACCACTGAGCGACTGAACAACAATACTTGCATGTGTGCATACTCAGTCACTGTAGTGTCTGACTTTTTGCGACCCCAAGGATTATAGCCCACCAGGCTCCTCTGTCCATGGAATTTCTCAGGCAAGAGTACTGGAGTGGGTTGCCATTTCCTTCTCCGGGGAATCTTTCCAACCCACGGATCGAAACTGCATCTCCTGCACTGGCAAGCAGGTCCTTTACTACTGAGCCACCAGGGAAGCCCTTAAGTATACAAATCCTTCAGTTAATCAGATACAATCCATTTACTTTTTAGGGCCATTTATTATTTTTACATATAGATAGTTTTTGTTTATAATTGTAGGACTGTATATTAACTAACTTTTTTTTAGAAAGCAAGAGGTTATAAGAACATGGCCTGTAGATTCGCCCCATGTAAATGCAAATCCTGTTTCCCTTGTATATCATATGTGTGACTTGGGCAGATGACTTACACTCTCTGACCCTCAGTTTTCTTGCTTGGACATTTAACCCAACAATAGAACCTGCCTAATGGTATTGATGTGAGTATTAAATGAGGTGATACTTGTAAAATGCTGTATTCTGACCCAGAATAAGTGCTGAATTCATGTCACCTGTATCTTGTTAATCAAACACTTTCTTATAGTCCGTGATAAAATTCATTTCAAACAAGGCAGGATGAGTTATTGTAAAAACCAAATCAGATATTAGCCAAATAGGTTTGGCTGAACAAATTGTTTCATCTCTGGCCCAGTCACACTGTGGCAGAGACTTTGACAGGTCATGTGGTGTTAGGCTGATGGGAGAACATGGTAAGGAGGAGATTAAATTAGTCATGAGTGTAGCAAGTGATTGATATCATCTGTAACCCTCTAGGATTTCTCCGCATTGCTATGCTGACCAATTTAAAGCACAGCATTTATTCTCTCCATCATATGTTTGAATTCTAGATTTACACCAAGCAACTTCATACATCTGAAAAAATATAGAAAAGAATTACAAAGACAGAATAAATCTTAAGTGGTTAATTGTCATGACAATAAAACAGATTCACCATGTGATGATAATATAAAATTCCAGGTACTGTAACTGATATTCACAAATATATATTTAAGAATTTTCTACTGTAATGCAACTCTACTGCAAATTAGCAACTTATAGTAGGAAAATATTAGCATTTCTCCTCTTTATCTTTAAAACACATTCCTTTCCTTGAAAAATTAGCTTTGGGCCCACAACAATAATGATGTTTTAGAAAAAGAAACAATAAATGCTGGCATTAAGCAAAAGGCTCAGTATTTTTCAACTATAGACTCAATGACTGTCTAGAGAATAACATGTGATGTTCATTGCACAAAAATTTCTTAAAAAGACTATTAGCACCATAAGCTTTCGTGGGTTTTTTAATAACATTTTCCTACTAAAATACAAAAGAAATTAATAGATGTAATTTAAACCATATTCAGACACAAAGAAGAGATAAGAATTGGGTAGTTCTTAATATGCCTTGTACCTCATGATAGGCTTGGATTGAAAAGCAGCATTTTCCTCAATGATGAGTCAGGAAATGTGGAACAGATGGGCAGGTCCATAGTTGTGTATCCTAATTAAAATACAGACCCCTAGTATTTTATGTGATTAATGTTATTTCATTAAACACATGTGTGCAAGCCACCAGTCACAAGTGCAGACAGCGCTACAGTTAAATTCTGTTTTGTGAAGTTACAGGTATAGTTAAAACTGAGCCAGAAATAAGCACTTTAAAAAAGATCTGAGGGAGACTTCTAGTTCAAGAAGGCTGATTTCAAGTTCGCTTGACCACTCTTTCCCCAAATTCCACTGAACTGTAGGAATAAGTTCAAGAATGAAGTACACAGGGCACTCAAAAGCTAGGCGGTATAGTACCAACAGATCAGAACAGAGAAAATTGTCTCTAAAGGGAAAATAGAATTGAAAAACCTACAACCATTTCAAATAAAAGAGAATTGTCTGTGTCCAGGTGGGTTTCCCAACAGAAACTCTAGTAATTCCAAACCCAGAAGTAGCAGAGGCTAAAAGGAAGGCAAGAGAGACTGGCTAGTTAGTGAATTAAGTGACGATAAAAGTGTTAGGGCAGTTCTATCCTTTAGTGCTTCTGGATATGGCATTTGGCTATGGATTAAATTCTGGAGTCTTCTCTCGCTTCAGAATTCTGACTAGAGACACCTAGCGATTGGTATGGGGCTCTAGAAGCATGGAACATTTTAATAAGCATATGGTCACTAAGAAAATGGTCTTCATAACCTACAAGAAAAATCACCTATAGACCTGAAAAAAAAGCTTGACCAGCCCTGCCACATCCTCTTCTTCCATCCAGCCAGCAGAAGCAAAGCTTTCCAAATCAGAACACAAATTCAGGGGGAGATAGGAAGTTTCCACCGAGTGGAGGAAATAACTCTTTCTAATAACATCATTTACATTAGATCCTCATCTATAATATGAGCAGACCACAAAGAATCACCAAACATCCAAGAAAATCTCCAGCCTGAAAGAGACACAATATTTAGCAAACAGAAGAACTGTATCCAGAGATCATAGAAGAAATGCTGAAAACAGAAGAAAATTGGTAGTACGTTACTCTCCAAAAGATTTGTAAAGCTATCATTTTTATACATTTAAAAAGACATAGCAGGCTACTATAAAAAAAAGTAAGCAGTGAGAACTCTTATCAGTTAAAGCAGATTGCTAGGGAAAAAAAATCAATAGATGATCTGAAGTGTACAACGTACACACTGAACATCAAAACAAAACAATGTCTAAGCGGTGTCAGTCACCATCTCTTCCGTTAGGAAAGAAATAGCGGGGAAGAGCACAGGACATGTTCGGGGCAGGGAGTCATTTGGTATTGGCCACAAGTCAGTTATGAGAAGCAGGAATGGAGGGAGATCCTGCTGGAAGTAGGGCTTAGGAAGTCGCCAGGGAGAAACAAAGGTTGTCCCAGGGCTGGCAAAGAGTCAGAAGCAGAAATGTGGCAACAGAGGGAGCAGGTCCAAGGCAGCTGACTGGTTAAGCCTCAGCTGCCTTTATCTTCCTCTCACTCTGATGAGAGCTAATCCCAGGAGAGCCTACAAATACAACAGAAAACATCTGGCTGGATGTTCTGAGTGTAGGAGTAAGAGCAAAGTGTTTTCTAGCAGCTGCAGTTCTCTGCAGGTAAGGAGCTAAGAATCCAGGGAGGCTGCCTGACCCACATTGGAAGGAATGTCCCCATCTTAAGCTCAGTAATGCTTTAGAATAAGAAGCTAATTAGCCACAGGTCAGGGTATTTACCTGTCTTTCAAAGGAATCCCATTTACAGTATTCCTGCTTCTCAAACATCCTACCCAAGTCAGACTTTAAATAAACCTATTTTTGTTGACTGATCAAAACAGTGTTCAGTGAGAGAAATTTATCCCAGATAGAGTAGTGTAGACAACAGAGATGGCATTTACACTTGTGTCATTGGTGAACACAGTAACAGTACTGTACAAGTAAGTGTTTAACAGCAGACTCTGCAGGGAATATGCCTAGATGGTATCATTTGCCGGTTTTGTATTGTGAATACCCCACCACTGCCGATTTCAATCTCTCGGTGTAATGCCCCCTATACGTGGTATTGGGAAGAGAAGCCCAGCCAAAGCCAGTGAACCATTGCCTATAGATCATTTTCATGTTGACACTGGACTTTCCAACACAAGTCTCATGACTTGTTGTGATTTTTCTGACTCTTCATGAATCATCAAAAGAAAAAAAATCAGATACTTAAAAAGTATTTCTCTTTCACTCTTTTGAAAATCGGTCAGCTCCTTGTCCATATACTATGAAATTTTCTTCCTCAGTACCCTTTCCCATTGAATGAAGCTCATTTAAACAGGTATTTAGGTAAGAACATACGATAGATGTCTAAGAACGATTCATAGAAAATTAATTCAGAAACCTATTAAAATGACACAAAACAGGGAAAAAAATCTTCCTCTGCCTCTAAAAAGCTGGAGACAAATCTGGACTCTCTTCCACTATTTTCCCAGAGCTAGAAAGAAAGTAACTAGTTCATAAATTCCATCAGGAGCTTGGGGATTTTTGATGTAATGAGTTTTACAGTTTCAGAGGAGAATGCTTTGCTAATAATTATGTAACAGTAATTAAATCTGAAAAAGGCTGTACTCTAACTATGTTGATTTATTGCAGCTCCTACAAAGTACTCCTCGAGCGTGCATTGGAGTGTGCGCGGCCTCCCTCCAGTTTTCTTTAAATTCTCACAGAGCACTGGGTCACAGATGGTCTGAGCTGCTATATTTTCCCTATTAAATTCCTAATAATCTTTTTCTGAGGCTGAGTCATGGAAGCCTGGGGATTTCTCATTTTAATTAGAAGGTTTAAGGAGCTAACTCTGTTTGAAATTTTCTCCTAGGAGAGATGGGTGCAGGTGATCCCATTCAGAAGAATGACACAGTACCATGGCCAGGACATATTTCCATATTAGATTGCAGCTTGCTTGGCTCAGCTCCTGTTTCTGAGGCTGATGATGTATTGTCTGAATCTGAAGAATAAACTTTGAAGGGTACGGTTATTTGGGAATTTTCCTTCGGGGGGACATATTTTGGCATTTGGTTCCCATCCCTACTTTGCACATAAAGCAACGGTTCAGGGACTTGAAGTGTTTGTTATTCCTAAAGAAGTTTTTAAAGCATATCAGTCTGAGCCAAAGTCTCCAGGGAACAGATTTGAGGACCATTTGTCCATTTTTATTCCTGTAGTTTTCTCCCTTTGCCCCCTTCAAATCCAATTTTTACTTCTTCCAGGTTTGAGGACAAACTCATATTAAATACCATCTTTCACGTTTAGTTTTAATAGCAGAAGAGTGTAAAACATGTGTATAAATAAACAGGACTAGCTTGTTAAAATAACACCTAAATGGACTGAGTATCCAGAGAGTAGTGTTCAGGATGAGCTATACAACTGAAATCAGATGATCTTCTGGAATTTACCAATGAGTCTGATCGTTTTATAGAAAGCCTGTTATATAAGACGAAGTGTGTGGAGCTAGGCATAGTTCCCTTGATATTATAAATGTACAAAAAAGAAGATGCGTCTTGTAAGACAGCTGTTCAAGTTTTGTCTGTCTGGATCGCAAAGCTGGTTTCTCTGCTTTTGTGAAATAATGAGCACCTCATGCTTTGAATGTGGTTCCATCCAGAGAAGAAGTCACACTAAACTGTCACTACCTCTGAAGCCCCCTGTAGTTTTCATGTGTGCACGTGTTCCAGAGCTAGAGGCAAGTGTGTCTCGTGGAGCTAAAAATGTATCAGCAGAACAAATGCATCACTGAAAAAATAGATTTTTGTAAATGTAGAATGCTGGCTTTTTAGCTAATTGACATAGCAAAAAAAGATTTTTCCCCCTTTTCACATCAAAATGATATCTCCTTTCAGTCTGTACTACTGAATTCTCTTCAGCTTCAGCAAATCGAGTTATTTCAAGATTTGAGAAGTATCCTTATTCAGTTATTACTAATCTCCAATGACTATTTTTGTGGTTTCATTTTTGCATAGCAATTCATTATTTTTCTCAGGACAGACTAGCTTTTATAGCCATAATCTTATTTTTTTAATTTTTTAATAGTTTCTTTAAAGATTTTTTTTGATGTGGACCATTTTTAAAGTCTGTATTGAATTTGTTACAGTATTGCTTCTGTTTTATGTTTTGCTTCTTTTTTTTGGCTGCAAGGCATGTGGGATCCTAGCTCCCTGACCAGGGATCGAACCTGCACCCCCTGCACTGGAATGTGAAATCTTGACCAATGGACCGCCAGGGAAGTCCTATATAGCCATAAATTTAAATGTAAAATTCTGTACCTATGGAAAATAAAATACAAAATATGATATATCACTTGCCATGTGTTATTAATACAATCGAAATTAAATCGAGAGGAAATAGTTTCTACACCAAGTTCTAGATTAAAAAAGTAAAGGTATGGGCAGCTTGAGAATGTTATACCAAAAAAAATTTTTTGAAGGCATGTAAGGATTTTAAATCTGCAAGAATAAATTTTCTCTCAGATACTCCTGGGCCAAGCTGATGTTTCTAGAATGTGCTGGCGATAGCCATATGCTTAGTGATTCCATTCTTGAAATGTGTGGACAAGGTGGCTGAGAGCTGCCAGACTGCCACTGTGTGAGCAGGTTGGCCTGCATGATGAGTGTGGCTAACACTGTAATAATAAGGAAAATGACACCCAGCATCATCATTGTGTGAGAGATCTAACCACAGTCACTTCAAAGTCTGGGTTTAGGAGAGGAGGAAATCTTTTCATATCTCACTCATAACATGGCTGGAGAGAAAAGGAAACGGTAAGAAATGGACAAATAAAAAATGTATGTGGATACATGAAACTGGAGAGAATTTTAAGTTATGCATGTTTATTCAAGTTCTTAATGACCAAACCCTTTCCCTGGAAATTCCAGATCTCCATGTACCAGACCTAACCTAATGTAGGAAGCACACTGTCTCAGCATTTGGTCAGGGGAATAGTTAAAGGCATGATGCTTACAGCCAGGTTCTTGAAGGAGTTAAACAAGAACATGTTTCAGATTTCTGATTAATGGCCAGGGACATTCCAAGCTGCTTTGCCTACCTCAGCAGTACATGACTTGTACGGCAGGGTAATATCTAATAACTAATCTTTGACACAAGAATTAAGTCATTTTGCAAGAAAGCAGATCATTAGAAGCCAAATTGAATTATAAGTAATACTATCTCTGTAGAGGATTGTAAATTAATTGGTTTTTAACAATAACATTTTTGTATTTTATTAAAGCAGTGTAAGAATTCAGCAAAGAAACGAATGTAGCAGATAAACAGGCCAGGTGCTGGTGATGCAAATGAAATAGATGACAGATGGTGAGTAGCACGCTCACTCACTGTGTGTGTATAATGGATAGAGGTAATCAAAGTCCTTTGTGAATTGGCGACTTTCTTTACATCCAGAACTTTAACACAGACTTGCTTACACATCTCTATACCCCCTGCTCTCAGTATGCACATGTGCCCATACACACACACATATATGCACACCCACACCCACACACACACCATCATTACATACACATGCATCCTAACTATAGCCTATTTTACTATCAGAAAGACGGGCTATAACTCTATTTACATAACACTGCACACAAATATCATTCTACCAAATCAACCTGTATACACTAAACAGCAGATTTCTCTGAAGAGAACATCACACTGAGGAAACAAAGCAACCTGTTTCCATGAAAGTAGTTCTATTCTGTAAGGAAGTGATACTCAGACCAAGATGCTGGGCTTCAGTGGGAAAAAATTACTTCCGGCTTGTTATGTTGAGTTTTCCAGTAGAAGCTTTAAAATGATGACCATTCTGATGGGTTTCATTTTACCTTCAAACAATGGTTAAAGCATCTGAACACTTAAACTGCTGACCTAAGTTTGAAATATTAGATTTCTAGATTGTATGCAGACTTGTCTGCTCTCCCTTCTGGTACCAAGAAGACTGCTTTATTTTACTGCTTCTGCTAATAAAGGGAAAACTGTACTCAGTTAATTCCAGGACATAAATTCATACTCCATGTGGAATACAGAAAATAGTTCCTCTTAGGATCGTAATATATGAACATACAACTCACTGAGAATTACTTTGCATATGATCAAATTGTATTTCCTGTCCTACGTTTTATCTTAGCTTTATTCCCATCGCTCTAGCTGCTTACTGGACTTCTACTCAGATGTTCAGATGTTACTTTAACATCAATATGCCCAATATTACATGGATTGTCAGTTTTCTAAAAACCAAATTCACATGGAAAGTTTCCTTTCTCCAACCTTCCTTTCACTCAGACTTGAAATTCTGGACTTTTCCTCAATTCTTCTCTTCTTTAAACTTTATGTACAAAGTTTTTGTACAAACTTTATGTACAAAATACAAAACCTGTTGATTTTCCTTATAAAATGTCCCAACATGTAGCATGTTCCTCCCTTGTCCCATTTCTAGGTTCTAAACTGGGCACTGTGGCTCAATCACTTCATCAGCTGGCTGCCATGTGGTTTCCTCGGGCTCTGTCTCTTTCTTCTCCCTCTTTTCCTATTTCCATTCTTTTCATGCTGCTTTCAGGGCTCTCTGTTTCCTACCTCATCCTAACCTTCACTGGTCCTCAAGCTTCTCCACTCAGACGGAGTTACCCTTGGTTCTCACAGTGTACCATTTGCTCCACTGGGGCCAGATTCCTGTGGTCTGTGCAGGGCTATGTTTGTTATGGGCTAATTGCCCATGATCCATGCAGCTGCCATGTTCCTTCAACCTCAGGACCTTTGCACATGCCATCACTTTGCATGGGATGCCCCCAATCTGTCTCCCTTCCCCTAAGCTTATTGAAACCTGCTTGAGCTCCCTTCTCTGTGAAGCTTCCCCTGACTGTCCCCTCTGAATATCACACAGTCAGCAACCTGATACTTAGTCCTTCATCATTTGCTATTTTGAACCATTCTCTGGTTGGAGAAGGAAATGGCAACCCACTCCAGTGTTCTTGCCTAGAGAATCCCAGGGATGGGGGAGCCTGGTGGGCTGCCATCTATGGGGTCGCACAGAGTCGGACACGACTGAAGCGACTTAGCAGCAGCTGGTTGCTTCACAGGGGATCAAGTCAGCCCAGCTACACTGGAGTTCTCGGAATAGAAGAACTTCATGTTGCACGTATCTGTACCCACCCCCGTTGGCACACACTCATGGAGCCTTGAAGCCATTGTACCTTTCTTACTGAACAGCAGGCACCAGCCACAGAGGCCACAAGCACTGTTACTCTTCACCAACACTTTATCATCCAATTCGAATCATTGCCCTTTCTTTCTGTGCCCTTGAGGTTTGATTCTAACCACAGACTTCCCTGATGAGTGCCTGCCCTCATGAACCACACTTCTGACCAGGTGTCCTACCTTAGGTAAGCCCCCTTTTGGCTCACGTTGGTCCTGGGACCCTAATTTGGAACCCCAACTCTTTATCCTTTGAGGAATCTTCTCAGGTAACCTACCTTTATGAGTGCTGGGCAATAGTAAATACCAATTAGGGTATGTTCATTAGTGTGTTGTTTATAGGAAAAATACATGTATCTGTGTTTTTTAAGCTTTATCAAAAATCTGCCAGACCCTTCTAAAGTACACTTTACGTGCCCTTACTTTATTATATATATGCGCCTACCAGAACACCTCTATACACCAGGCCTTAAATTTGATTTCAAGGAGTTAAAATGACATTTGCATTGCAGGATTCTGTGCTTAAGGCTGCAGAAGGCGCTGGAGTTGGCCTGATGGTACTAATTTTGTGTTGACTCTTCCTCAGGGAATAGTATGCTTTTGGACTGTTTCTGATTTCCTATTAGATGGCATTAAAGGAAGTGTATTATATCCTGAACCTAAAAAGATCAGCTCTTTAATAAACCAAATTGACCTTTCTGCTTTTTTCCCAAAGGGATTAGGGTCCTTCTCCATGCCTTTAAGCCCCCTTTCTTCCCTGGAAACAAATTGATTTTGTGACTGTTTTGTTTGGCTTTTTTACATGACAACCACATATATGGTGAAGAATAATGACCAAAAGTCATATTCCTGGGCAACTGGATATAGCCAGATGAGATGATAAATATAATTTGCTAAATTACAGAAGTAGCTCCTGTTCTGGGTGTGTGTTCAGTCAGCTTCAGCATCTCGGCAAAGAGATGATGTCACCAGAGTCACAAGGCCAAGTGGCAGACCACCTGTTAAGCACCCAGTCACAAGTCACAACCAAGAGCCATGGGTTTACAAATGCTCCCATGATTCCATTCTGAAGTTACACTGTTTTCAACAAAAATCTTTGTATTATCAAAAGATTACTATGTTAATGATAATCAAATATCAGAAGATGATGCTTTAGTACCTGTCTATAATCACTGAATTTATTGTGGTATAAATGGATAGCCTTGCAACTTATGCAAGACTGGAAGGCTAAGAGTTGTTTAGCATAAAGGAACCATATTAATATTCTAAATGAAAGATACTTTGGTATGCTTTTCTGGGACTGTGTAAGAGTAATGGATACACTGGGGGATAAATGCATGATTGGATTGTTTTGAACCTAGTAAACTTTCTTGTGATCACTCAAAACCGAAGTTTTGATTCATTACAACTATAAGACTCAGGGTTAGCACCCCGAGCTCTTGCTGAAAATTAAATTTACTTATATCCCTAGATATCCTCCCTCTCCTACAATTTTGGCCTTTCTTTTGCACAGGAGAAATTCTGCAACCGAGTTCCAAAATCTCTCCTTCCTAATGCATCTGTAAACAGCTGCAGCTCCCTGTTCAATATTGGCTGCAGCTGCCATAATGCCCCAGAAGGACAACCGAATGGAGAGAGCTCCCCTTAATTGCCTTGCCACCCCCGATTGAATTTATGTTTTGTTTTTAAGTAACATTTTGTTGCATTTGCATTACTGAAATTACCAGGTTACAGTAAACTATATTCCCAAATCAATGTCCCCCCAAAGAAAGCAGACGTGAACTTTATCACCAACAACAAATTCAATTTTCACATTACCTACTGACAAAGAAGCTTGTGCCAACAACACTTGCGGATTCCTGAAAAGTCCGCCAAACAAGAGGAAATTCACAAATTTCAGGTTTTAATGTCTCATAGCTTTGCTATTTAACTATTGCTTTTCACCTCTAGGTGAAAATTAATCTTTGCATTTTTTTTTTGTTTGTGTGTTTAAAAATAAGATAGGGTAACACATAAAGATACTCCCAACTAGAACTGTAATGCATTGCTGGTGGGAACGTGTAGGCTCTGTGGAAAACAGTTTGGTGGATCCTCAAGTAGTTAAATATAAAATTATCTTAAGACCCACCAATTCCATTCCTAGGTATATACCCAAAAGAATTGCAAGCAGGGGCTTAGGTGCTTGTACACCAGATCTCATAGCAGCATTATTTGAAATAGTCAAAAAGTGGAAACAACCTGAATGTCCACCAACAGATGAATAAATAAATGCAGTGTGGTATATACCTACAATGGAATATTACTCAGCCATAAAAAGGAGTGAAATTCTGATATATGCTACAACATGGCACAAAAGGACAAATATATGATTCCACTAATATGAGGTATCTGGAATAGACAAATTCATAAAGATAGAAAGTGGAGTAGGGGTTGTCAAGGGCAGGAAGAGAGGGAGAATGGGAAATTACTGCTTAATGGACACAGAGTTACTGTTTGGCATGATGAAAAAGTTTTAGAAATAGAGATAATGGCTATAGTTCTCAGTGGCACTGAATTAATACACTTTACTACTGTGGGCAGGAATCCCTTAGAAGAAAGGGAGTAGCAATCATGGTCAACAAAGGAGTCTGAACTGCAGTACTTGGATGCAATCTCAAAAATGACAGAATGATCTCTGTTCGTTTTCAAGGCAAACCATTCAATATCACAGTAATCCAAGTCTATGCCCCAACCAGTAATGCTGAAGAAGCTGAAGTTGAATGGTTCTATGAAGACCTACAAGACCTTTTAGAACTAACACCCAAAAAAGATGTCCTTTTCATTATAGGGGACTGGAATGCAAAAGTAGGAAGTCAAGAAACACCTGGAGTAACAGGCAAATTTGGCCTTGGAATATGGAATGAAGCAGGGCAAAGACTAATAGAGTTTTGCCAAGAAAATGCACTAGTCATAACGCCAAGAAAATGCAATGGTCATAACAAACACCCTCTTCCAACAACACAAGAGAAGACTCTACACATGGACATCACCAGATGGTCAACACTGAATCAGACTGATTACATTCTTTTCAGCCAAAGATGGAGAAGCTCTATACAGTCAGCAAAAACAAGACCAGGAGCTGACTGTGGCTCAGACCATGAACTCCTTATTGCCAAATTCAGACTGAAATTGAAGAAAGTAGGGAAAACCACTAGACAATTCAGGTATGACCTAAATCAAATCCCTTATGATTATACAGTGGAAGTGAGAAATAGATTTAAGGGACTAGATCTGATAGATAGAGTGCCTGATGAACTATGGAATGAGGTTCGTGACATTGTACAGGAGACAGGGATCAAGACCATCCCCATGGAAAAGAAATGCAAAAAAGCAAAATGGCTGTCTGGGGAGGCCTTACAAATAGCTGTGAAAAGAAGAGAAGTGAAAAGCAAAGGAGAAAAGGAAAGATATAAACATCTGAATGCAGAGTTCCAAAGAATAGCAAGAAGAGATAAGAAAGCCTTCAGCGATCAATGCAAAGAAATGGAGGAAAACAACAGAATGGGAAAGACTAGGGATCTCTTCAAGAAAATCAGAGATACCAAAGGAACATTTCATGCAAAGAAGGGCTCGATAAAGGACAGAAATGGTGTGGACCTAACAGAAGCAGAAGATATTAAGAAGAGATGGAAAGAATACACAGAAGAACTGTACAAAAAAATCTTCACAACCCAGATAATCACGATGGTGTGATCACTGACCTAGAGCCAGACATCCTGGAATGTGAAGTCAAGTGGGCCTTAGAAAGCATCACTACGAACAAAGCTAGTGGAGGTGACGGAATTCCAGTGGAGCTATTCCAAATCCTGAAAGATGATGCTGTGAAAGTGCTTCACTCAATATGCCAGCAAATTTGGAAAACTCAGCAGTGGCCACAGGACTGGAAAAGGTCAGTTTTCATTCCAATCCCAAAGAAAGGCAATGCCAAAGAGTGCTCAAACTACCGCACAATTGCACTCATCTCACACACTAGTAAAGTAATGCTCAAAATTCTCCAAGCCAGGCTTCAGCAATACGTGAACCGTGAATTTCCTGATGTTCAAGCTGGTTTTAGGAAAAGCAGAGGAACCGGAGATCAAATTGCCAACATCCGCTGGATCATGGAAAAAAACAAGAGAGTTCCAGAAAAACATCTATTTCTGCTTTATTGACTATGCCAAAGCCTTGACTGTGTGGATCACAACAAACTGTGGAAAATTCTGAAAGAGATGGGAATACCAGACCACTTGATCTGTCTCTTGAGAAATTTGTATGCAGGTCAGGAAGCAACAGTTAGAACTGGACATGGAACAACAGACTGGTTCCAAACAGGAAAAGGAGTACATCAAAGCTGTATATTGTCACCCTGCTTATTTAACTTCTATGCAGAGTACATCATGAGAAATGCTGGGCTGGAAAAACACAAGCTGGAATCAAGATTGCTGGGAGAAATCTCAATAACCTCAGATATGCAGATGACACAACCCTTATGGCAGAAAGTGAAGAGGAACTAAAAAGCGTCTTGATGAAAGTGAAAGTGGAGAGTGAAAAAGTTGGCTTAAAGCTCAACATTCAGAAAATGAAGATCATGGCATCTGGTACCATCACTTCATGGGAAATAGATCGGGAAACAGTGAAAACAGTGTCAGACTTTATTTTGGGGGGCTCCAAAATCACTGCAGATGGTGACTGCAGCCATGAAATTAAAAGACGCTTACTCCTTGGAAGGAAAGTTATGACCAACCTAGATAGCATATTCAAAAGCAGAGACATTACTTTGCCAACAAAGGTTCGTCTAGTCAAGGCTATGGTTTTTCCTGTGGTCATGTATGGATGTGAGAGTTGGACTGTGAAGAAGGCTGAGCACGGAAGAATTGATGCTTTTGAACTGTGGTGTTGGAGAAGACTCTTGAGAGTCCCTTGGACTGCAAGGAGATCCTACCAGTCCATTCTGAAGGAGATCAGCCCTGGGATTTCTTTGGAAGGAATGATGCTAAAGCTGAAACTCCAGTACTTTGGCCACCTCATGAGAAGAGTTGACTCATTGGAAAAGACTCTGATGCTGGGAGGGATTGGGGGCAGGAGGAGAAGGGGACGACAGAGGATGAGATGGCTGGATGGCATCACTGACTCGATGGACGTGAGGCTGGGTGAATTCTGAGAGTTGGTGATGGACAGGGAGGCCTGGAGTGCTGCAATTCATGGGGTGGCAAAGAGTCGGACACGACTCAGAGACTGAACTGAACTGAACTGAAAATGGTAAATGTTGTGGCATGTATATTTTACCACAGTTAAAAAAAGTTACTTCCAAACCATCTAGAGATTCAAGATGTGTTACAAAGTTTCATGTGTTTTCTAATAAATTGAGAAATAATATGGGTCAAAGTAAGGTTTGAAGCAACAGGAATATTATCTATTAATTTCTAAAATCTTTGTCAAAGATAAAATTAAAACACATGTTTTTATGTCTTTTGTTTCATTTTTCTCAATGATTTATAGAAATATATGCACATATATAACATTACTAATTAAATGTTATATATCTTTGACTTGGAGAAGGAAATGGCAACCCACTCCAGTATTCTTGCCTGGAGAATCCTGTGGACAGAGGAGCCTGGTGGGCTACTGTCCATAGGGTTGCACAGAGTTGGACATGACTGAAGCAACTTAGCATGCATGCATGCATTGGAGAAGGAAATGGCAACCCACTCCAGTGTTCTTGCCTGGAGAATCCCAGGGACAGAGGAGCCTGGTGGTCTGCCGTCTTTGGGGTTGCACAGAGTCAGGACTGAAGTGACTTAGCAGCAGCAGCAGCATGTTTGAATTTGTGACTTGCCTTTCACTTTCCTAATAGTGTTTATGAATTAATTTTACATTTTAATATTGACACTATTTTTATGCTTCATCTAAAAAAGTCAAAAAGATGTTTTGCCTAAACTGAGGTAAAAAGATAATATTTATTTATTTTTATTTGCATTTTTAAACTGTGGCTGGCATTTATTATTTTCATGTATTGATCTTAAATACAAACACTTTAATAGATTTTCTTATAATTTCTAATAATTTGTAGATTATTTTGTGTTTTCTAGAAACAGTCCTACTGTCCACAAACAGTGATAGTTCTGTTTCTTCTTTTCTAATTTTTATGACTTAATTTTTATTCCCTGTGGATTCTAGTCCACCAACTAGAATTTCCAAAACAAGCTGAAAAAAAAAAAAAAAACCACTAGAATGGACAGTCTTGTCTTTTCCTGCTGTTGAGGGAACTCTTGTAAAGTTTTCCTATAAAGAACAATGTTGGCTCAGATTTGGGGTAGATATTCTTCATAGGTTTCTAAAGATTTTCCTGCCTACCTGGGTTTTTAATAATAAAATGGTATTGAGTTTATTAATGCCATTGCTTTTGGGGCTTCCCTGGTGGCTCAGGTGGTAAAGAATCTGTCTGCAATGCAGAAGACCCAGGTTCAGTCCCTGGATCAGAAAGATCCCCTGGAGAAGGGAAATGGCAACCCACTCTGGTATTATTGCCTGGGAAATCCCATAGACAGAGGAGCCTGGTGGGCTACAGTCCATGGCATTGCAAAGAGTCAGACACAACTGAGCAACTTTCATTTTTCACATTTTTTTCCTCTTTTTATTGAGATGATCATATATTTTTCAACTTTAATATATTAGTGTGAATTTGGTAATAATTTCATATGTCTAACACTTTTTAAGTAATAATAATTCATGTGACTAAAACACAGAAATAACTAAAGTAACAGCATGTAATTTGGGAAATAAAAAAGCACTCTCCTGCTACCCTGAAAGTGATTGGGGTCAGAAATATCTACATCTCATAGTATGTGTGTAATTCAGAGGAGTTTGATTAAAATCTATAAATGGCATACCTAGGAATCCTTGAATTATGTTCTACTTGAATTCTTTCAAATTGTGTTTCTTGTTGAGACACAGATGTATAACAATAATTTTGCATAGGAAAACAAGTTAATACAGAGCTATAGGCCAAAGATCTTCTCAGTTCAAAGACAAGTGAGGGTCACAGAAACTTAATTTAGACAAAACAGCTATAAAAGACATTTTGGGAAATTTGAAAATGGGCTGAGTATTACAGTAGAGAACTATTGATGATTTTGTCAAAAATTACATAGGAACATGGACCCCTTTTTCATTGATGACTATTGAAGTTTTTCTAGGTGAAATGTCATGATGACCATAACTAACAAAAAGTACTTAATTAGAAACAAGAAAATTAATGAAGCGAGTATGACAAAATGTTAATAATTGTTAAAGTTAGGTTCTGGATATATGATTGTTTATTATATCTTTCAATTTCCCATAAGAAAATAAGACACGTTATGCTATACTCTTACAATTTTCCGTAAGAAAATAAGACACAATTTCAGGTATTAAGTAATAAGAGAAAATGCTGTTCTAGGCAACTCCTGAGAAAGCTCCAAATGTCCCTGCCTCCTGGTACCTGCACCTGTGTGTTCCTTTCCCCTTGGGTGTAGGCTGGACCTAGTGACTTACTTCTAATGAACAGAATAGGGCAGAAGTGATGGCAGATCACTTCTGAGGTTAGAGAACATAGAGACTTTTGACTCACTATCACTTGTTTCTCTCTCTTTTCTCCCGTTGCTCTCCCTCTGGGAACAGCCAGCTGCCAGGTTGTCAGCCGCTCTATGGAGAGGCCCAGTGGCAAGGAATAATGTCTTCAGCCAACAGCCCTCGGAGAATCTGAGATCTGCCAATAGCCACGAGTAAACCCAGAATAGGAATCTTCCCTAAATCAGGTTTTGAGATGACCACAGCCTTGTGAGAGACTCTGATCCAGAGGACTAGCTGAGCTGCTCTGGCTTCCTGACCTATAGAAACTATGATATGGTACAAATTTGTTATTTTAAGCTGTTAAACTTGGGGGTAATTTGGTATACAGCAATAGATAATTAACACAAATTTTATGAGAAGAAAAGAAACTAAACACATAACATTGCTAGAAATATTTGGAAGCATCATGATTTCAATTACTGTTTACAACAAGGAGTTAGATCTTCCTATTTTGGGAGTTAATCAGTTTGGTAGGAAAGGGAGTTCCATTTGGCAATAGGAAATGACCACTATATTAAGAAATACTAAGCTATCATTGTACAAGAAAACACAGTTATTGACTTACAATTAAATCATAGCGTGTATAAGACACCTACAATTTGTGCAATACTACTTTAGATGACAGAATGAAAACAACATAATCAAAAGATTGCCCCTACCATTTATTGAACTAGAGTCTATTGATGCATAAACTACTCACTGAGATTATACTAGGCAGATTTTGAAGCCATTTTCATTCTTCCAGGCCATCTGGACACCTCACATGGAAACTCCAAATGGACAACATAGCTTCTAAGATTTAGTTAGCTTACTTCTAGAAATCAGTTTATATTATAGATGGAACTGCAGTTAAATACTCACAACTTGCAATGTCTGTGTAAGATGACAGCATAAACATGGATGCGAGGGAATGCGTTTTCAAACTTCTCTTTTAAACAGCCTGAAAGCACACCAATAGCAGAACATATGCAACCATCAGTTTGTTGATGCTTTGTTCAGTCAGTCATGTTAAACACTTTGAGGCCCCCATGGACTGCAGCATCCCAAGCTTCCCTGTCCTTCACTATCTTCCTGAGTTTTCTCAAACTCATGTCCATTGAGTCTGTGATGCCATCCAGCCATCTCATTCTCTGTACCCTCTTCTCTTGCTCTCAATCTTTCACAGCATCAGTCTTTTCCAATGAGTCAGCTCTTCACATTATGTGGCCAAAGGATTCGACCTTCAGCTTCAGCATCAGTCCTTCCAATGAATATTCAGAGTTGATTTCCTTTAGGATTGATTGGTTTGATCTTGCTGTCCAAGGGCCTCTCAAGAGTCTTCTCCAGTACCACAGTTCAAAAACATCAATTCATTGGTGCTCATTTTCTACTTAACTTCAGACTCATACTTAACTCTCACATCTATACATGACTACCGGAAAAACCATAGCTCAAAGCTATATGGACCTTTATTAACAAATATTTATTGAGCACCTACTGTGTGTTAGAGACCCTGTTATGAGCAGCCTAACAAAGGTGAATAAATTAGACGTGGATCCTGCTCTCACTAAGTTTATCCTATACTGGAAGATGTAGAAATAATATAACTATGTACTATGACAGATGGGGCTTCCCTGGTGGCTCAGATGGTAAAGAATCTGCCTGCAATGTAGGAGACTTGGGTTCAATCCCTGGTTTAGGAAGATGCCCTGGAGAATGGAATGGCTACCCACTCCAGTATTAGTGCCTGGAGAATTTAATGAATGGAGTTGACTAGCAGGCTACAGTCTATGAGGTTGCAAAGAGTTAGACATGACAAAGTGACTAACACTTTCATGGAAAAGTAGAGCATAGGAAGCCCACTTAGGAAATTTAATTTAAGCTATGACCTGAAGAATGAATGAAAATGAGAATATTTCTAGTGAGGGCAGCAGCATTCCCAAAGGCCCTGAGATGAGAAAGAACTTGGTCTCAATAGAACAGAAAGATGGTCAGTGTAGCTGGAGTGTTGGGAGCATGAAGATAGAAGATGGCTAAAGAGGAGAGTGGACAGTTCTGTGCTGCTGCTGCTAAGTCGCTTCAGTCGTGTCCGACTCTGTGCGACCCCATAGACAGCAGCCCACCAGGCTCCCCCATCCCTGGGATTCTCCAGGCAAGAATACTGGAGTGGGTTGCCATTTCCTCCTCCAATGCATGAAAGTGAAAAGTGAAAGCGAAGTCACTCAGTCGTGTCCGACTCTTAGCGACCCCATGGACTGTAGCCTACCAGGCTCCTCCATCCATGGGATTTTCCAGGCAAGAGTACTGGAGTGGGGTGCCATTGCCTTCTCCGGGACAGTTCTGTAGCCAGTGGAAAATCTTGTATTTCATTTGAAATGCAATGGAAAGACTCTGAGGGGATTTCAGTCTGATTTATACTATAAATAGATCATTCTAAGCTACTGTGTCGGACACGACTGAAGGGACTTAGCAGCAGCAGCAGCAGCAGTAGCAGTACAAGGAGATGGAGAACATGGGGTTGCTGAGGGTCAGACACGACTGAGTGACTTCACTTTCACTTTTCACTTTCATGCATTGGAGAAGGAAATGGCAACCCACTCCAGTGTTCTTGCCTGGAGAATCCCAGGGACAGGGGAGCCTGGTGGGCTGCCGTCTCTGGGGTCGCACAGAGTCGGACACGACTGAATCGACTTAGCAGCAAGCTACTGTGTAGAAAACTGTTGGAAGAAACGGAAATGGACGCAGGGGCATAGCTCTCTCTTGGGTCCATACTTTATATATCTTAACTCTATTCCCATTACATTCTCCTCCATATTCTTTTCTTCTGCATTCCAAAAGAATTTACTGAACTCATCTATGTAATTCAATTTTCTGAAGCACCCAATTCTCTGCCTGTATTACAGTTTTGCAATTGTGATTTTCATCTTCATATAGACTTCTCAAGTCTTAAAATTGCATTTTCTTCATGTCTGTTTTATCTAGTTCCATGTGTACAAGATATCTTTTCTCTTTTGAAAACAATTTTATTGTCTGTTTTTCCTTATTTACAAAAGGCAAGACATCATCACATTAGGAAAAATTAGAAAGGATAGGCAAAATGAAGAAAATAAAAAGAGTTTTAATTGCACACTCCAAAGATAATCAATGTATGCCAATGGGATGTAAGTTTTGAGCCCTTTTATTGTCAATTTTCTTTCACTTAAAATACATCACAAAAATCTTTCCATGTGAATGTTTATTTCCATTGTCTTTTAAAGCTGAATACTATTTGCATGTATATGCTGTCATTTCAAGCAGTATCTTATTTTCCTATTTACCCCTAAAATTCCTCAGTTCCCTATGATTCTTTCTCTCTCTCTCTTTTTTTAATGTATGTATTGTCCTTGAGGAAATTCATCTATTCTCATGACTTTAAGGATCGCTTAAAAGATATATATATATATATATGTATAACTGCATCACTCTGCTGTACACTTGAAACTAACACAACATTTTTAATCAATTATACTCCAATATAAAATCAAAAAATGATGCAATGGCAAAACTATACCACTAGCCCAAACCATTTTCTACTTAACTTCAGACTCATACTTAATTAACTATGTGCCTAACAGATCCATCTGGATATCCTAGAGTATCCTTTCTCAAGTGTTAGTGTATGTTAGAATCACCCGGAAGCTTGTTCAAACACAGATTTCTCACACTGCCACCAGCAGATTTGACTCCTAATACAACTGATATTAAGCCCAAGGATTTGCTTTCCTAGCAAGTTCCTACGTGAGGCTGCCATTGCCCTGGGAACCACACTTTGAGAACCACTGTCCCACAGATATCTCACATTCAGAATATTTCAAATAGTAATCATCCTCTTCACCCCCAATCTCCCTTACCCTTACTTTTAACATTTTTGCTGCAGTAATAAGTTCATACAGAAACATGTCCTTATCATACCGTTCAATACTGTTTTTCATAAAATAAACACTCGTGTTTAACCAGCATCTAGGTTAAGAAACAGAACATCACCAGTGGCCTCCAAAGCCACTTCATGGCCCATCTTGCTACCCTCAATCTACCAAATTGGTTTCAGACACCATAGATTAGTATTGCTTAGCACTGTGCTTATGTAACCTGAATCATACAGTATGTACTTTTTTATATCTGGTTGTTGCGTGTGTGTCTACTTCATCCCTGTATCTGTCAAGCACACAACAAGAAAGCTTAGCACATTCTAGCTCCCCACCTTTCTTTTCACTCTCACATCTAACCTGTGAACAGGTCTATGAACTATAACTCCCAGTTACATTTTTCAATTCATCCCTATAAATAAAGACTCAAAAAAAGGTTATAATCACCTCTCATGGGAACTATTAATATATCCTCTCAACTTGTTTCCTTGCCTCCTTTCTCTTGGTCCCTCTACTTGGTTCCAGTTTGGTCATTTAAAATCAATGACACCCTTCTTAAAAGTGAAACATCAGGAACCAGGTTTCCAAATACCACCATCTGTTTTCCTCTTTTCTTGGAACTTCACTCTTTCTCACTGCAAATAGGGATGTTCCTCATGGCAGAAAGTAGTTCAGTTACAAGCCAAAAACTGTACAGTTTGCTTCTCTTACTACTCAGGAGAACTAACATACTCCCCTTCATTCCAGTTGAAAAGAAAAGTCCTAGAGAAAGATGTTGATTGGTCCAGCTGGGGTCAAGTGACCAACCTTGGATAACCAGGGCAGATCCAGGCCAGAAAACACAGACATGGCCATGGAAGACCCACAGGAGTGGCATCTCCAAAGCCTTTAACTACACACTGGATCCTATACAATCCTTGTAAGTGGAGTTCTAGAAAGCTGAATTTGAGTACACAGAGGGGAAACAAATTCAAAAATAGAAAGATGGAAAAAGACTTGAGTCACCAGATCTAAAAGGTCCTGGACAGGAATATTGAAACCACACATTAGTCATATCATAATGACATTTCCAAATACCAAAGATAAATGACAAGTGAACCAGAAGAGCACTGGACTAAATACTAGATGATGAAGAAATGTTCACAGAGTTATAGGGAAACAGGAGTTTTCTGCTAGAATTCTGTACTCAGACAGGGTGTTGTTCAAACAAGAGGAAAAGTATGACATTTGTGGACATTTAAAGATTGAATATGTACCACCTATGTTCATTTTCTGGAAAAAACATCAAGTTTTAAGGAAAATAATATATTCAATCACTCCGACAACAGCAACAACAAAAATGACTGCAGAGCTCAAGAGAGGGAAAAAGAAAGATACAAAGACGGGCATTGTAACTACTAAACTATTTAATACTGCTGCTGCTGCTGCTAAGTCGCTTCAGTCGTGTCCGACTCTGTGTGACCCCATAGACCGCAGCCCACCAGGCTTCCCCATCCCTGGGACTCTCCAGGCAAGAATACTGGAGTGGGTTGCCATTTCCTTCTCCAGTGCATGAAAGTGAAAAGTGAAAATGAAGTCGCTCAGTCATGTCGGACTCTTAGCAACCCCATGGACTGCGGCCCACCAGGCTCCTCCATCCATGGGATTTTCCAGGCAAGAATGCTGGAGTGGGGTGCCATTGCCTTCTCCTAAGCCTAAACAATTGCAGTTAATGGAATTGTGAAGTTTAATGCTGTTATTTAGAAAAGAACCTTAGGGATTTCCCTGCTGGTTCAGTGGTTAAGACCTTGGTCAGGGAGCTAAGATCCCATATATATGCCTTGTGGCCAAAAAAGCCAAAACATAAACAGTAGCAATAACTATTATTGTAGTAAACTCAATAAAGAGTTTTAAAAACTGGTCCACAACAAAAAATTATTTAAAAATATAGAAAAGAAACTTAATGTCAAAGATACCATGTCAAAATAAACTGAAACTAGAACTCTAGGTTATTAAAATAATTGGGAGAATGCAATTAGAAGGTAAATAAAAGCATAGTCGTGTTCTTTTATTTTTGAAGGCATGTTATAAACACTTATAAATTCTGGTTGCTCAAAGATGAAGCTAAATACCAATACATTTGCTACAAAACTAAAATCAAATCAGCAAACTATAGCCCAAGAGCTAGCTCAAAAAAAGAAAAAAAAATCAAAGAAAACGGATGTTTTTCATTGATAATAAAGATACTAGTTCATTTCTACTTGATAAGCAATATTTACTGATATTGATATTTATATTTAAGTATTATTCTGTATCAGAGATACACAGATATTATTTACCAATCAATATTGCATTGAAATATATATAGCAGCTTGAGTTGAAAGACAAAGAAATTTATATAAAACCTTCAAGGATTTTCCATTGTTCTTAAGGTAAAATTAGAAGTTTTTTCAACCTCTCCCTGGCTCTGTATGATCTGTTTTTTAGATTCTTTGTTTGAGTGTTTGTTTTTAATGTGGACCGTTTTTTAAAAGTTTTTATTGCAATATTGCTTCTATCTTATGGTTTGGTTTTTTGGCCGCAAAGCTTGTGAGATCTAATTCCCTAACCAGGGATAGAATCTGTACTCCCTGGATTGGAAGGTGAAGTCTTAACCCTTGGACAGCCAGGGAAGTCTTATGCATGATCTGCTCTTAAACTCATTTTTGATACCCTCTTCCATGCCAGTCACAAGCTTTCCCTATGTTGAGACATGCCAGACTGCTCCCACATGGGATACTTTCCTCCAAGCCATATCCTCCTGCCACAGCCCTGCTAACCTAGCTAATTTTAATGACTTCAAGACTCAGCAGAATTTCAGTTTCAGGAAAGTTTCCCTTGGATCCCAACTAGGATCCATCACTCAGTTCTATGTTTCATAGCACCTTTTATTCTCCCTGACATTTCTCAGACTTTGGGAATATTCAGTTTATAATGGGGGCAAGTGTCTGTATATTGTTCACAGCCATAGCCTCTGGCACTTAGTACATGTACAATAAATTATTTGTTGTTGAATGATTGCAATTAGGTCTTTACCATTATGTTTTTACAACTTATTAACTATTTCTATTTCAGAACCACAGGATTTTTATTGCAGTATTTTTAGTGTCTATTTATGGCTGATAGAGTAAATGCTTCCCACTAGTTCTTTAAAATTCTCTTGACAATTGTCATATATTTTGAACCAGCTTGTCCAGGTCCAGAAACAAGGAAATAGAAAATGCAGTTGGGACTCTGATTGTAATTGCATTATACGTCAGTATTCATCTGGGAAAGATCAGCATTTGAATTACATTGTTTCGGGTCATAGTCACTGCATTTTTGCCTGCTATGGTACCCTCCCCAGGCTAATTCAGCTGATTGATAAATTTCAGGGGCTTTGGTTATACTCATGGGAGAGGTTCAGTTCAGTTCAGTCATTCAGCCATGTCCGACTCTTTGCAACCCCATTGACTGCAGCATGCCAGGCTTTCCTGTCCGTCACCAGCTCCTGGAGCTTGTTCAAACTCATGTCCATCAAGTTGGTAATGCCATTCAACCATCTCATCCTCTATTGTCCCTTCTCCTGCCTTCAGTCTTTCCCAGCATCAGGGTCTTTTCCAATGAGTCAGTAAGACAGAGGGAATCAGGTAGCACCCCTCTCCCAGTATAATACATGAATATCCCACAAAGGGGGGCAGAACAGTGCAGTGGAGCTGTGTCTCAGGAGAACTTTGACTTTCTTCAACACTTCATCCTAGGAGTTCTCCAATTGTGTGAGCCTTTACACTTTTGTGATCTCATAACTCATACATTAACACATCCACACATTAGCAGCCATTATGGAACCCAGACCTAGCTTCTACTATTCTCATAGACATAACTAGTTCAAGGAAATTGAGCATGCTTCACGTTTACTACCTGAAGTTTTATTTATGGAGGTATGTAATGGTTTGAAAGTCTGCAGGCAGCCATGTTTCCTTAGTAATGGAGATTCTCTAACTAAGCCAGGAAGAAAAGCATCAAACAAAGGCAGATGTCTAGCAGTTCTAAGCATTTGACCTCCAGGAATGAGTTGGGGGAGGGAGCATAGTTTGACAGTTTGCTGATTCTTTTGATTTTTCTGCACATTTTATTTTGATATTAGATAACCAAATGTTTAATACTATTCTAACCTCAAACTCCATTTATTCTGGTCTTACTTTACCTCCTTCAGAAAACGTGCATACCACAGTGGCGACTCCTCGTACACAAGGGTTGGTTTCCAAAACCAGCACTCAAGGTGACAACTGATTATAGTCCAAAATTATCCTTGAAAAGCCTTTAAATTGATCCCTGAAAACCAGTATATAGATGCAACATCTTACAATAAATTCAACATAGTCAGCTTTTCCTCCAATATTGAAACAGATTGCTGTTTCTTAAGAGTTGAACACCCAGTATAGAACTTGCATGAAACAGACATAACTTAAAAAAATGAAGTATGTGTAGCATGGAATAAGTTCAATTTAAAATTCATGTATGATTAACAGGCATATGATATGACTCTACTATATTTCTATTTATGTAGATTTTTTCTTATTAAATATATTCCCAAGTAGTTTATATTTTCTAAACTCATTATGAATAAAATCTTATTCTTTCATTTCAATCTTTGCTGGTTATAGCTAGGAAATGGGAAAGCTTTGATTTTGTATGTGTTTGTGTACTTTGCTAATTTAATAAATCTTTTAGCTTTGTTAATAATTTCATAACTGATATTCTTATATTTGTAGCTATATAATCATATCAACTACTAATATTTTTAATAATTTCTTTTATATTCCAATATTTTTACTGCTTACTTTATTTTTTGTATTGTGACATTTGCTTGAACCTTCAGAATGTTTAAAAAATAATGATGACAATAGATAATATTATTGTTTCTTAATCTAATGGGGAATATTTTTATCATTTCCCCTTTACTATAACTATCACTTTTAGTTCCAGATAAAACTATCTTCACAATTTTTAAGAAGTTTTCTTAAACACCTTGTAATAAATATAAATTCAGTATATGTGAAAGGCAATGCCAAAGAATGCTAAACTACCGCACAATTGCACTCATCTCTGCTGCTGCTGCTGCTAAGTCACTTCAGTCGTGTCCGACTCTGTGCGACCCCATAGACGACAGCCTATTAGGCTCCTCTGTCCCTGGGATTCTCCAGGCAAGAATACTGGAATGGGTTGCCCTTTCCTTCTCCAATGCATGAAAGTAAAAAGTGAAAGTGAAGTTGCTCCGTCGTGTCCGACTCTTAGCGACCCCATGGACTGCCGCCTACCAGGCTTCTCTGTCCATGGATTTTCCAGGCAAGAGTACTGGAGTGGGGTGCCATTGCCTTCTCCTGCTGCTGTTGCTAAGTCGCTTCAGTTGTGTCCGACTCTGTGGGACCCCATGGACTGCAGCCTACCAGGCTTCTGCGTCCATGGGATTCTCCAGTCAAGAACACTGGAGTGGGTTGCCATTTCCTTCTCCAATGCATGAAAGTGGAAAGTGAAAGCTCAAACGCTAGTAAAGTAATGCTCAAAATTCTCCAAGCCAGGCTTCAGCAATACGTGAACCATGAACTTCCAGATGTTAAAGCTGGTTGTAGAAAAGGCAGAGGAACCAGAGATCAAATTGCCAGCATCCGCTGGATCATGGAAAAAGCAAGAGAGTTCCAGAAAAGTATCTATTTCTGCTTTATTGACTATGCCAAAGCCTTTGACTGTGTGGATCACAATAAACTGTGGAAAATTCTTCAAGAGATGGGAATACCAGACCACCTGACCTGCCTCTTGAGAAACCTATATGCAGGTCAGGAAGCAACAGTTAGAACTGGACATGGAACAACAGACTGGTTCCAAATAGGAAAAGGAGAACGTCTAGGCTGTATATTGTCACCCTGCTTATTTAACTTCTATGTAGAGTACATCATGAGAAATGCTGGGCTGGAAGAAGCATAAGCTGGAATCAAGATTGCCAAGAGAAATATCAATAACCTCAGATATGCAGATGACACCACCCTTATGGCAGAAAGTGAAGAGGAACTAAAAATCCTCTTGATGAAAGTGAAAGAGGAGAGTGAAAAGTGAAGTCGCTCAGTCGTGTCCGACTCTTTGCGACCCCATGGACTGCCCCCTACCAGACTCCTCTGTCCATTGGATTTTCCAGGCAAGAGTACTGGAGTGGGGTGCCATTGCCTTTCCAAGAGAGTGAAAAAGTTGGCTTAAAGCTCAATATTCAGAAGACGAAGATCATGGCATCTGGTGCCATCACTTCATGGGAAATAGATGGGGAAACAGTGGAAACAGTGTCAGACTTTATTTTGGGGGGCTCCAAAATCACTACAGATGGTGATTGCAGCCATGAAATTAAAAGACACTTACTCCTTGGAGAAAAGTTATAACCAACCTAGATAGCATATTGAAAAGCAGAGACATTAATTACATTGCCTACAAAGGTCCGTCTAGTCAAGGCTATGGTTTTTCCAGTGGTCAAGTATGGATGTGAGAGTTGGACTGTGAAGAAAGTTGAGCGCCGAAGAATTGCTGCTTTTGAACTGTGGTGTTGGAGAAGACTCTTGAGAGTCCCCTGGACTGCAAGGAGATCCAACCAGTCCATTCTAAAGGAGATCAGCCCTGGGTGTTATTTGGAAGGAGTGATGCTAAAGCTGAAACTCCAGTACTTTGGCCACCTCATGCAAAGAGTTGATTCATTGGAAAAGACCCTGATGCTGGGAGGGATTGGGGGCAGGAGGAGAAGGGGACAACAGAGGATGAGATGGCTGGATGGCATCACCAACTTGATGGACGTGAGTTTGAGTGAACTCCAGGAGTTGGTGACGGACAGGGTGGCCTGGCGTGCTGCGATTCATGGGGTCGCAAAGAGTCGGACACGACTGAGCGACTCAACTGAACTGAACTGAACTGATAAATCATGAATGACTACTTCTTGTTTAAGAAAACTACACAAAAGTGGCTAGATAGGGTTTAACAAAGACAAATAGGTATAGTAAGTTAGGTTCATTTCCCATGCTCTTAGGTTATGGAAAATATACTCAGATTATCTATAATAATAAGGAACTATTTATGTATATCCAAGAATTCAGAGCAGCATGAAACAGGGCATCCACAATTATGTCCATACTCCCTAGGCTGAGATGGAAAGCGCATATGAGAAGGACCTAGGAACATATGTCAGAGTTTTTCAGAGCACACACCAGTTTAATTTCAAATTGCTGAAATTAATTGTTTACACTTTTTAAAAATCTGATAATATTTATATTACAACATTTATATTGTCATATAATGATATACTTATATAATATACAATACTTACATGGCTAGATAACAAAAATGCTATAAAATTATTTCTACTCATTATTCTGTGTGTCCTTAGAGAAATTCTGAGTGACGTTCAAATATTAACACGTGATTTCTGGGTAGTGGGTTTTGAGGTGTGTCTTTGAACTTTTCATGTTGATTAAATGCTTTTTACTGAACACACATGGAACACTTTTCAATTAAAAATGGATATTTAAAAAGAAGAAGGAGGAAGAGAAGTAGCAGTAGGAGTAGCAGTGGTGGGTTGGGTTTATACCATCCAATCCTTTGCAGAGTTTTACTGCAGGCCAATTCAGAGTACTATTTTTTGTTGTTTAGTTGCTAAGTCTGTCTGACTCCTTCACGACCCCATAGACTGTAGCCCTCCAGGCTCTGCTGTCCATGGGATTTCCCAGGCAAGATTACTGGAGTGGGTTGCCATTTTCTTCTCCAGGGAATCTTCTCAACCCAGGGATCCAACCTACATCTCTGGTGTCCCCTGCATTGACAGGCAGATTCTTTATCACTGAGACACCAGGGAAGCCTTACTGAGCTAATAAAAGAGACAAAATGGAATCATAGAAAAACTAATCACATGAAGACAGAAAAGGTAGAAACATGGATCAAAGTACAGATAAATACAATCTATACTGAAGGAATAATCTGAAATACAAAAGTTAGAAGCAAAGGTGTTTATCATGGCACTATTCACAATACAAGGCATCGGAAATAACCTATCTGGTGATAGGAAAATGTTAACAACCAACATGATGGAATACTATGCAGACACTAAAACTGATGTTTATGAGGAGCTTGTAATAACATGAGAAAATGTTGGTGTTATAAAGTACATTGAATTAAGGCAGAATCTAAAATTTTATAGTGAGTATTACTTCAGCTACAAAAACAATGGTAGGAAAAAGGCCAGCAAAAAACTGGATGGTGTAGTAATGTTGATCTTTTTTTCTACTTTTATTTTTTATTTTATATAATACACTTAAAGTCATTTCATAATCTAAAACAACACATCTACACACACACACAGAGTAATAAAACTCTTAAATTTTGTCAGGCCCTGTGCTAAATCTATTCACATATTATCTCCTGATTCCTCACAACAGTCTTAAAAAAAGGCATAATTCCTTATGGTTTTAGTTAAGGAAATTGAAACTTGTTTCAAAAAGAGAATAAGAGTCAGATTGTTGGCAGTGACTGATATCTTCTGCACAGGTTTAATTCTTTTACTGGAGTATTAGAAAATCAGGCGTGTCTGATTCCAAAGATGGTGGTTTATATTTGTCACAGAACTAATGATAAGGAATAGCATACAATTCTTTTTATTTTTTGTGCATTTAGTTTTCAATTTGGGAGGTAAAAGATACAGAAGATCAGGTGATGTCATTCAATAGATTTTTTTTAAACCTGCACTTTGTAAGCTGCACTTGTTAAAATAGAAAAATAACACATCTTACTTCTAACAGATACAAAAAGCAAAATGGCAGCTACAAAAATTCTTCAAGTTCTTACAGTCATGATCTTTTCAAAGAAAGAAAGATCTCCATTGAGTAGGACAACAAATTCATGCCTGATGGAGTTTAAGACATGTTAGAAGATATTATCCATAGAACAAAAGAAATAAATATCAACTTGCTGTTTGGCAAGTCCCTATGCTCTATAGTATTAGCATATTGTAGCTATTTTATACACACTGGCATTCATGTTTATTATATACATGCATTGTCAATTATTATCCTTAATCACAGAATAATTTGTTATTTACACTAACATAACTGAAACTGATGTTAAGTAATTTTACTGTGTATAAAGGCAAGAAATACAGTTTTAAAATACCTCAGGTATCAAACTTAAAAGAATGATCTGTTTAAAGATGAAATAACCTAAAGAAATGTGCACATTACTGAGGTGTGTATGGCTGGCAAGCACAAGATACTTATGTAATTTACTCTTGAATGCTGTTGAATCCTTCAGCTAAAGAAGTCTTTCTTATCTGATGCAGAGAAGGCAAAACACTGTGATTTTGGTTTGGTTTTTGAGTGTTGGTTGCCTGGAGAGCAGACACAATGCTTCTACTCCTCTGAAAAATCTGAAGCTACAAAAATGATTTTCAAAATTAACGGCAACTCACAGCTGAAAATTATACCTTTGGGCAAAGGGCCAATTCGGGATGCGTTTCACTCTGATTTGGAGCTGTGCCAGAGTCCCTCAGTCCCATTTGCTCGGTTTTATATCTAACAAACAAAAAGGAAGCACTGAGTGCAAGCTGAAATGCGGCTGCTAGAAAGTCAGTATTTAAGGTCTTGCTAAGATACATGTTAACATGTAGAATGGCAGGGTGAGAACAAGAGTCATTGGACATCCGCAGACAACCAAGCAGAACATGACTGTGAGAGGGATGCTGCTTATTAGTGGAGCGATCCAATGTCCCTGGGTGCAGCAGCCAGCAGGCACTGCAAAGGGGAAAAGGGAGGGGCTCGGAAACCAGGGATCACAGGACCACATTCTGATGTTAGCACAAAACCCAGGATTTGTGATAACTGCCTTGGAAAATGATGAGACCCATTTATAAAATAAACACACAGTATAATTTCACCTGATTACCATACTAAAATTGTTATTTATTTTCACCTTACACTTAGGTAATGGGTAAAGATCAAGCTAATTGGACTTGACAGTTTTCACAAATAAAACCCCCAGAATAACTCTATTAATACTACTATTTTTAGACTGAAGGTAAAAAATGCTGACTATTGATCATTGTGAATCTGGATTAGTGAATGAATTTAGTTCCCTGAATTCTTCCATTTAAAAAAGCTGGGGTTTGTGGGTGGTGGGTGTTTATTTGTTTTGTTTTGGGAAATGTTACAACTTTTTAAAGAACTGACTATAAAAAATACAGACAAAAAGAAGAAAACTTATTCTGAGTTAGTCTTTGTTAATGTTTTAGGATAATAATATTGTGTCATTTATATAAAAGGAATATATACATTTGGTTGTTGTTGTTGTTCAGTGGCCCAGTCATGTCCGACCTTTGCAACCCCATGGACTGCAGCAGTCCCAGCCTCCCTGTCGCTCACCACTTCCCAGTTTGCCCGAGTTCATGTCCGTTACTTCGGTGATGCCATCCAGCCATCTCATTCTCTGATGCCCTCTTCTCCTTCTGTCCTCAATCTTTTGCAGCTTCAGGGACTTTTCCAATGAACTTGCTATTTGCATCAGATGACCAAAATACTGGAGTTTCAGCATCAGTCCTTCCAGTGATTATTCAGGGTTCATTTCCCTTAATATTGACTGGTTTGATCTCTCTTTCTCTCTCTCTCTCTCTCTCTCTCTCTCTATATATATATATATATATATATGTATATATAAAAGGATATTTTGTGCTAAAGTGGATCATTCTTCACTGCAATGTGTTTTGGGGTTTGAGGGGTTTTTTTTTTTCATTTAAACATATATCATGAACAGCTTTCCATAAGACTGCTATTTTAAGTGTAGGTAAAGAAAGACTTTGAATATCCCTTTTTGAATAATCTGTAAATGGAATGTGAGTAACACTATTTAGTAGAAACTGCTTCTTCCTCAAATAGGCTAGACATGATTCATAACACAAAAAACTTAAATGGCTGTTGCTCTTACAATATATAACATGGGTATTAAAAATCTCAGCTTCTGGAATAAGGCCATCAGAACTGTGTTGGAGTCCCAATTCCACTCAGCTGTGTAACCCTTTGAAAATTATTTAACCTCTATGAGCCTAAGTTTAGACTTAAAATTTTGTGAGGATCAAGTAATATATAAAAATGCTTAACCCAGAAATGCTATTGACAGCTAGCACTTATTAATTCCTCTACGCTTTCTTAAAAATAATTTTATTGGTTCTACCCAGATACCACTCCCCTAAATTTCATAGCAAGTTTCATTTGATGTTGCAGTAAACTCACACTTTGTTTTGAGAGATTTTTCTGTCTTTAACATTCAGGTTTCCCTGACTGTTTCAAGAAATCCTTCTTATACCTCAGAGAAGTAGACTCAATTCAGATAATTTTCCCCACAAAAGTCTTAAATATTTTCTTCGTGTTTTTCCTAGGTAATTTGCAAGTCCACTATTTTAAACATGGCCATTTTCCCCATGTATATTCTACTGAAAATTGATGGTTCAGAGAAAAGTTAGTATGATATTTTCTTCACTTGTTGTATTATTTAAATATGTTGGTTCAGAATGATCTCATTAATTCTCATGGTAGAAGTTCACATTATCTACAAATAAGGAGTATTCTATATCCTCCCTTATAATAATCTTATTTCTATTTCATATCTACTGATTGATTACACTTGCCCTAAAGTGTTAGATAATAGTTGCTGCTGCTGCTAAGTCACTTCAGTCGTGTCCGACTCTGTGCGATCCAGAGACGGCAGCCCACCAGGCTCCCCCGTCCCTGGGATTCTATAGTTAGGTTGATGCAAAAGTAATTGTGGTTTCAGACTGTGAATTTTAAGTTGTTATAACAGGCTCAAACACATCTTTATTAGTAAAAATAGGAACTATTACAATCAACACATTTTTGCCAATGAGAAATAAGTTGGTTTATTCCTGTAGCATAACGATCTGTGCTTCGGGATTCAGTGAACTCTTAGAAAACATTTTCTGAATCCTGCTGGTTGTGGAAGCATTTTCCCTGCAAAAAGTTGTTGAGATGCTTGAAGAAATTGTAGTAGGTTGGCAATAGGTCAGGTGAATGGATGGATGAGGCAGAACTTTGTAGCCCAGCTCCTTCAACTTTCAAAGCTTTGGTTGTGCAAAGTGTGGTTGGGCATTGTTCTGGGAAAGAACTGGGCCCTTTCTGTTGACCAGTGCTGGGTGCAGACATTACGGTTTTCGGTGCATCTCACTGATTTGCTGAGCATACTTCTCAGATGTAATGGTTTCTCCAAGATTCAGAGAGCTGTAGTGGACCCCTAAACAGTGACCATGACCTTTTGGGGGGCAAGTTTGGCTTTGGAGCTTCTCAGTCCAGCCACTGAGTTGGTCATTGCAAGTTGTCATATAAAATCTACTTTTCATTGCATGTCATAATCCAATGAAGAAATGGCTCATTCTTGTTGTGTAGAATAAGATGACACTTCAAAACAACAATTTTTTTTTTTTTTTTGGCTAGCTCATGAGGCACCCACTTATCAAGCTTTTTCACCTTTCCAATTTGCTTCAAATGCTGAACGATCATAGACGGGTCAACATTGAGTTCTTTAGCAGCTTCTCATGTAACTGTAAGAAGATCAGCTTCGATGACTGCTCTCAATTAGTCCTTGTTGACTTCCTATGCCCAGCCACTGAACTCCTCTTCGAGGCTCTCATCTCCTTTGTAAAACTTCTTGAACCACCACTGCCCTGTATGTTTGTTAGCAGTTCCTGGGCCAAATGCGTTGCTGATGTTGCAAGTTGTCTCTGCTGCTTTACAACCCATTTTGAACTCAAACAAAAAGATTGCTTGAATTTGCTTTTTGTCTAACATCATTTCTAGAGTCTAAAATAAATATAAATTAAATAGCAAGTAATAAATCATTAGCAAATATATATATAAAACAAGAAATGCACATTAAAATTATGTATAACAGTCATATTTATTAAGAATGTACTCCAATATCAAATGGCAAATTTCACAATGCAAAAACTGCAGTTACACTTGCCCCAACCTAGAAATAAGAATTTTTGTCTTATTGTTGATTTTAAATATTCTTAATGAGGTAAAAGAAGCTTGCCACTATTTCTAATTTTCCTAAGAATTTTTTGATCAGTGACGCTGAATATTTTTAAATGCTGACATAAAGCATCTATGGTGATGATTTTTTTTTATGTTCTGATCTGTTGATTAAGGGAATTAATAAATATTCTAACCTAAGCTATTCTTTCTGGAATAAAGCCTTACTATCCAGTACTCTTGCCTGGAAAATCCCATGGACGGAGGAGCCTGGTGGGCCACAGTCCATGGGGTCGCTGAGGGTTGGACACGACTGAGTGACTTCACTTTCACTTTTCACTTTCATACATTGGAGAAGGAAATGGCAACCCACTCCAGTGTTCTTGCCTGGAGAATCCCAGGGATGGGGGAGCCTGGTGGGTTGCCGTCTGTGGGGTCGCACAGAGTCAGACACGACTGAAGCGACTTAGCAGCAGCAGCAGCAGCAGCATACTCTATTATTACTCTGATGGATTGCTCTACTTAGTTTGGAAATATTTTATTTATAATTGCTTGCGTGATCACTTCTTGACCTTTTGGCTAAGAACAAGTGTATAGATGCTTGTGTGCGTGTGTGCTCAGTTGTGTCCGACTCTTTGAGACCCCATAGACTGTAGCCTGTCAGGCTCTTCTGTCCATGAGATTTCCCAAGCAAGAATACTGGAATGGGTTGCCATTTCCCCTTCCAAGTGATCTTCCCGACCCAGAGATCTAACTGTATCTCCTGCATTGGCAAGTGAATTCTTTATCACTGAGCCATTTGGGAAGTCTCTTATAATTGATTTCATTGACATTGAAGTGCACTCATTCTTTAGTTTTCCTGTTCAGTTTATCTTATCAGGTTTCAATATCAATATTGTGTTAGTTTCTGAAAATTACTTAGGAAGCTTTTGTTCTTTCATTTGACCTAGAATAGATATATGATTGTGAAGCAATATGTTCTTCAAAGTCTATGCTATCTGGGTTATGATACTTTTAATGGTAGATATTCATCTAATTAACTCTCTAATCAATTTTATGATTTTTCGAGTCTCCCCTTCCTTCTGATTCTAATTAAGATATTTTCTGTAGTTCCTCAATGTAAATTCTCTCTAATATCTCTGCTAACTTTCTAGCATGGATCACTTATGGCATTAAAAATTAAGAAATCTCTGCACACTTTCAGAGAAGAGGAGTATTTAAATTTGCTGTAATTATACTTAGTTCTTTCCATGTTAAAGAATAGCCTGAACTCCTAGTACTATTGCTCTCAACTCACAGACCCTATAATCCATATGGATTCCATGTATCTATAACCATTGTCTTAGACTGAATAAATAGGTTTATTTCCATACATATTTGTTTAATTTCTGCCACTCCTGAATGACAGTAATCTCTATGGGTAACAGGAACCTTGTTTATGATGTTATTCATTATCTTGTTTGTACGCAACACATATTATTAAATGAATAAATCAAGGTGCAAGTGGATTAGTGCATTTAAAAATAGTATCAATTAACTTTAATAGTATTAGCTAACAAAAATGTCAGCCAGGAAACTTCAAGAAGTAAAATTGGCCAGGCCACCTAGAGCTCTCTCTAAGACTTCTACAAACTTCTGAGCAGGTTGCATTCTCTAGTCCTCTTCTGCATCCTAACTGTCTAAGATGTTTAAGGCTTCAATCCAGCATGAAACTTCTTTCTTCAACGTTCGCAACCAAAATTCCCTCACAGAATGCATTTCTGAGTTTATTAAACTATTGAAATTTGTGGATGAGTGGGTGAAGGTCCAAGGGAAAGAGTCGCTCCAGGGAACAAATCCATTTCCCCATTTGCTAGCCTACCCCTCCACCTCTGCCTTCTTTCCTACATCCCTCCTTCTTTTCATCCTCTTGTATTGCCTCCCAGAACTCCAAACTTCTCACGCCAACCTATTCTCCTGACCTCCACATTCCCACCATTGCCCCCACATATATATCAGGCTCTTTTCCCAAAGAGAATTCTCTCCCTAGAAATAATCTTGGTATTAATGCTATTTGTTCCTAGCCTAACTCTTAGATAAAAGTGTCTCGGTCTTACTACATTTCCTTAGATATTAATAAGATTAATGTAATACAAATTAATTTTAAAGTGTTACTCAAATGCATAGCAACTTTTTATCATTATGTATTTTCACAAACAACAAATACTAAAAATTGACAACCTTATTGTACAGGAACATCTGTGGCAATCATTAGTGCCATTTACCAATATTTCCAGTTCTCTCCTTCTCAGCCCATACTAGGTTTGCAAATCTTGTGGTGGCATATGACTAGTTCTAGTGAATGAAAGGAAATAATGATTGTCACTTCTGAACCAGGCTTTAATGGCCAGTGGGACACCCTGCACAGCTCTACTCTTCCCTCTGCTTCTGTAATCAGAGATGATGGCTGCGCTATCAGCCTGTCAGCCCGGGTGATTGTGATGATCAGAGGCCTTCATGGATTCAGGATGATCTTTCTGGAGGACTTGATCCAGAAATAAAATTGGTGGCTGTAAGCTGTTAACATTTTAAAGTTGTTTGTTATCACTTACCCTAGCCTATGCTGACTAGTACAGAGTCTCCAACATCTTTTGATATGACAAGTCAGTTCAGTTCAGTCACTCAGTCATGTCCGACTTTTTGCAACCTTATGGACTGCAGCATACCAGGCCTCCCTGTCTGTCACCAGCTCCCAAAGTTTACACAAACTCATGTCCATTGAGCTGGTGATTTCATCCAACCATCTCATCCTCTGTCATCCCCTTCTCCTCCTGCCCTCAATCTTTCCCAGCATCAGGGGCTTTTCCAATGAGTCAGCTCTTAGCATGAGGTGGCCAAAGTATTGGAGTTTCACCTTCAACATTAGTCCTTCCAATGAATATTCAGGACTGATTTCCTTTAGAATGGACTGATTGGATCTCCTTGCAGTCCAAGGGACTCTCAAGAGTCTTCTCCAACACCACAGTTCAAAAGCATCAGTTCTTCAGTGCTCAGCTTTCCTTATGGTTCAACTCTCGCATCCATACATGACTACTGGAAAAACCATAGCTTTGACTAGATGGAACTTTGTTGGCAAAGTAATGTCTGTGCTTTTTAATATGCTGTCTAGGTTGGTCATAACTTTTCTTCCAAGGAGTAAGAGTCTTTTAATTTCATGGCTGTAGTCACCATCTGCAGTGATTTTGGAGCCCAAGAAAATAAAGTTGGTCATTGTTTCCACTGTTTCCCCATCTATTTGCCATGAAGTGATGGGACTGGATGCCATGATCTTAGTTTTCTGGATGTTGAGCTTTAAGCCAACTTTTCCACTCTCTTCTTTCACTTTCTTCAAGAGGCTTTTTAGCTCTTCTTTAGTTTGTGCCCTAAGGGTGATGTCATCTGCATATCTGAGGTTATTGCTATTTCTCCCAGCAATCACAATTGTGGTGCTGGAGCGGCCAGTGACTGAGAGGAGATCCCCCACGTCCAAGATCAGAGAAACCCCAGTAAGATGGTAGGCACTAGAGTGGCTGTGAGGAGATACCCCACGTCCAAGTGCAAAGGAGAATCCCCAGCAAGATGGTAAGAGGGGCAAATTCACATTTAGAATCAAACCCCATTCCTGCCAGAGATGCTCAGAGGGCTCAGACAAACCTTGTGCACACCAGGACCCCGGGACCCCACAGAGACTGAGACAGAACTGTGTTTGAGGTCTCCTGTGAGGTACGGGTCAGCAGTGGACTGCCACAGGGCAGGGGCTCTGAGTGCAGCAAACTTGGGTATGGCATAAGCCCTCTTGAAGGAGGTTGCCATTAACCCCACCACAGAGCTGCCAGAACTTACACAGGACTGGGAAATAGACTCTTAGAGGGTACAAACAGAACCTTGTGCACCAGGACCCAGGAGAAAGGAGCAGTGACGCCACAAGAGACTGACCCAGACTTGCCTGTGAGTGTCCAGAAGTCCCCACTGGAGGCATGGGTTGGTGGTGGCCTGCTGCAGGGTTAGGGGCATTGAATGTAGCAGTATATACATGGGATCTTTCCCTGGTGGCTCAGAGGGTAAAGCATCTGCCTGCAATGCAGGAGACTCGGGTTCAATCCTTGGGTTGGGAAGATCCCCTGGAGAAGGAAATGGCAACCCACTCCAGTATTCTTGCCTGGAAAATCCCATGGACAGAGGAGCCTGGTAGGCTACAGTCCATGGGGTCGCAAAGAGTCGGACATGACTGAGCAACTTCAATTTTTTTTCACTTTCACCATTATCTTCATCACCTCCACCATAGTTTGGCCCCAATAAATAGCAGGGTGGGAACACAGCTCCACCTGTCAACAGAAAATTGGGTTAAAGATTTACTGAGCATGGCCCTGCCCATCAGAACAAGACCCAGTTTCCCCCTCAGGCAGTCTCTCCCATCAGGAAGCTTCCATAAGCCTTTTATCCTTCTCCATCAGAGGGCAGACAGACTGAAAACCACAATCACAGAAAACTAAACAGTCTAATCACATGGACCACAGCCTTGTCTAACTCAGTGAAACTATGAACCATGCCGTATAGGGCCACCCAAGATGGACGGGTCATGGTGGAGAGTTCTGACAAAATGTGGTCCACTGGAGAAGGGAATAGCAAACCACTTCAGTATTCCTGCCATGAGCAGTATGAAAGTATGACATGAAAAGTAACTTCTCATATTTGAAAAGGCTGTAAGCTTCTCATTTTCAGAGTAGCTGACGGCCATTATAGCTTCTGAAATCCTAAGACAGGGAATGAATGATCCAGAGCATATTTATGCTCTTTGGGTTCACACTGGTCCCACTCAACAAACATTAGCGTAAACACTTTAAGAGCACCAAAGGTCTTATATTTTGCTTGGATCCTCCTCCTCACCCCTTGTGAATATTACAGTGACAAGCCCATACATGTACTCTCAAATTTTATCATTTCCTGTTGCTGTTGTTCGTTTAGTTGTGTCCTACTGTTTGTGTCCCCATGAACTGCAGCACCCCAGGTTTCCCTGTCCTTCGCCATCTCCCAGAATTTTCTTAAATTCATGTCCATTAAGTCAATGATGCCATCCAACCATCTCATCCTCTGTCACCCCCTTCTCCTGCCTTCAATCTTTCCCAGAATCAGGGTGTTTTCCAATGAGTCTGCTCTTTGCATAAGGTGGCCAAAGTATTGGAGCTTCAGCTTCATCATCAGTCCTCCCAATGAATATTAAGGACTGATTTCCTTTAGGGTTGACTGGTTTGATTTACTTGCAGTCCAAGGGACTCTCAAGAGTCTTCTCCAGCACCACAGTTTGAAAGCGTCAATTCTTTGGCACTCAACCTACTTTATGGTCCAACTCTCACATCCATACATGACTACTGGAAAAACCATAGCTTTGACTATATGGACCTTGGTCGGCAAAGTAATGTCTCTGCTTTTTAATACACTGTCTAGGTTTGTCATAGCTTTTCTTCCAAGGAGCAAGTATCTTTTAATTTCATGGTTACAGTCATGGTCCACAGTAATTTTGGAGCCCACTTGGCTTATTTATAACTTTGTCTTTTCCTTTGACTTTACATTAGTATGTAACTAAAATCACTGAAAAAGAATAAATAAAAAGGACTATAAAACTAAGACTATAGAAAAAAACTGCAAAAACATTGATATGCATAAACTCACAAACTCTAAACTCAACTTGGGAATTCTAATTTGGCAGCCATGACAAAAAGAGAAATAGGACATTGCTACATACATTTTCTTACTGAAAAGTAGGCAGCATTCCAGGTTTCTGGAGGGAAATGCATGGAGAAGTAAGAAAGCATGTTATAAATTAGAAAAGGAAATAAGGGTAAGGTAAAGGGAGCTCCACTTCTCATTTGGGACCTGTAAAGAGAACAATATGCTTGATGGACAGATTTCCTAGGCTGCCAAACCCAAATACTGGGATTTCTGGTAAAACCACAACTAGCCACTGATTATACACACACACACACACATACACACACACACACACACAAATTCAATTTGATTTAAATGTCTAATTTTTATATAAGTTAAAATTGGATCCCATTCTTCTTTTTCCTTATCTAATACTAAACTGACAAAGCTAATCAGGAAACCCTTATATTAATGACAGATGACCATTAAAAAAAAATCTCTGACCACAGGGGACTGTTATTTTCCTGGCACAAACTACGAAGATTGCTATAAAACTGCAACGCATTGCTTGGTGGTGGTGGGGTGTGTGTGTTTGTGTGTGCACGCACACCCATGTGTGTTTTAATGGAGCTGGTTTAGCTACAAACAATATCAGAAGATAATTTAAACACATTTTTAGGTAAGAGCTCTTTTCTTCTGAACAGAAGAGAAGCTAAAAACTAAAAGAAATGAGTATAAAAGTGAAAAATTAAAGTCTTGTGAAGAAATGAGCAAAATATACCAGATGGAATAATATTAACTTATTGAATATAGAGAAATATCTTTTGTAAAAACTACAGAGGTTCAACTCATCCCCATTCATTTCTTCAATAACTATTTACCAAGTGTTTTCTTGAGGTTGCCAGGAGAAATATCAATAACCTCAGATACACAGATGACACCACCTTTATGGCAGAAAGTGAAGAAGAACTAAAGAGCCTCTTGATGAAAGTGAAAGAGGAAAGTGAAAAAGTTGGCTTAAAACTCAGCATTCATAAAACTAAGATCATGGCATCTGGTCCCATCACTTCATGGCAAATAGATGGGGAAACAGTGGAAACAGTGAGAGACTTTATTTTCTTGGGCTCCAAAATCACTGCAGATGATGACTGCAGCCATGAAATTAAAAGATGCTTGCTCCTTAGAAGAAGAGCTATGACCAACCTAGACAGCATATTAAAAAGCAGAGACATTACTTAGCCGACAATGGTCCATCTATCTAGTCAAAGTTGTGGTTTTTCCAGTAGTCATGTATGGATGTGAGAGTTGGACTATAAAGAAAGCTGAATGCTGAAGAATTGATGCTTTTGAAATGTGGTGTTGGAGAAGATTCTTAAGAGTCCCTTGGACTGCAAGGAAATCCAACCAGTCCATCCTAAAGGAAATCAGTCCTGAGTATTCATTGGAAGGATTGATGCTGAAGCTGAAACTCCAATACTTTGGCCACCTGATGCTAAGAGCTGACTCATTGGAAAAGACCCTGATGCTGGGAAAGCTTGAAGGTAGAAGGAGACAGGGACGACAGAGGATGAGATGGTTGGATGGCATCACCGACTCGATGGACACGAGTTTGAGCAAGCTCCAGGAGTTGGTGAGGGACAGGGAAGCCTGGCGTGCTGCAGTCCATGGGGTCACAAAGAGTCGGACATGACCAAGTGACTGAATCATACTGAACTGAAGCATTTTCTCCATACCAGGCACAATTCTAAGTTCTGGAATATGACAGCAGACAAAGGAGAGAAAAATATCTGCCCTAGTGGAATTTACATTCTCAGAGATAGGGAAAGAGACAGACAGTAAATAAATCATAACATTCTAGAAAGTAAGAAGTGCTATGAAGAAAACCAAAGCAGAGAAGGGGGGTGCAGCTTGTTTCCAGCATCCTGAGTTGTTCTTGGCCCACGGAAGGGGCTCCACATGTATCTGAGACACAGTAGTCAAGAGTTCAGTGCCTTCCTCACAAGCCAGTGTCTGGCATTTGAAACTTTAGAGACTTAATATACTATGTCTTGATTGTTTCAAGTAGCACCGTAGAGGTGCTAACAAAGCATAAATATAAGACTCCCAACTTGAAAGTTTGGTGAACAGATAAATATATCAATAAACATTTAACATAGTGCCAAGAATCAAGAACAATGAAGAATAAGTGGGGTAATGGGATAGTAAGTTTTGTGAGACAGTTTAGAAAAGGGCAATAGGGAAGACCTCTCTGAACAGAAACCCAAATAAATGAGGGGTACAAGGCTATGGTTTTTCCAGTGGTCGTGTATGGATGTGAGAGTTGGACTGTGAAGAAAGCTGAGTGCCAAAGAATTGCTGCTTTTGAACTGTGGTGTTGGAGAAGACTCTTGAGAGTCCCTTGGACTGCAAGGAGATCCAACCAGTCCATTCTGAAGGAGATCAGCCCTGGGATTTCTTTGGAAGGAATGATGCTAAAGCTGAAACTCCAGTACATTGGCCACCTCATGAGAAGAGTTGACTCATTGGAAAAGACCCTGATGCTGGGAGGGATTGGGGGCAGGAGGAGAAGGGGACGACAGAGGATGAGATGGCTGGATGGCATCACTGACTCGATGGACGTGAGTTTGAGTGAACTCTGATAGCTGGTGATAGACAGGGAGGCCTGGCGTGCTGCAATTCATGGGGTCGCAAAGAGTCGGACACGACTGGGTGACTGAACTGAACTGAACTGAAAAACACTCTAAGTATTTTGGGAAGGTTATTTTAGGCAGAGAGAAAAAAATGTTCAAACTAAGACGGAAAAGTGCTTTGTACACTTGAAGAAGAACAAGGAGGCCAGTATGGAGTGACTGACATGAGGAATGACAATCTTTCTTTCAGGGACTCTCTGACCCACCATTTATTTTAACTTTTACCATATGCAAAACCAGAGAGTGCTATTAAAAAATGTGGGTAGGACCTGTGCAAAGACACAACAAAACCCAGCCAACCATGAAACACATGAAACTTTCCCTGACATGAGTCTTATGACTAAATCCCACAAGAAGTGCCCTTTGTTTGGTTTTGTCCACAAAGCCAGAAAGTTCTGAGGCCAGTTTAAGCCCAGCCATTTTGACACTACTGTTTGCTTACTTAACCATTGCCAGTTTTTGCTGCTTGCTTATCTTACTGCTGCCAATTTTACAACAACTCTGATTTTTCAGCCAGTTTGTTTATTCGTCATCTCACTCCCTGGCCTTTGTCAGAGTTACGTGTAAAGTATAAGAGGCATAATGCATTCAGATAAGGGAAGTTTGGCAGAGTCTTGCCTGGGTTTTTTTTGTTTTTTTTTTTTTTTTTTTTGAGAGAACATGCATTAAGAGAGGGGTGCTTGGTGAAAAGTAATGAATAGTGATGGGAGTGAAGAAGAGCCAATCAAGAAATTTTTGGCAAGAGGAGAAAATACTCAGTGTCTTCATTTTGACCTGGCACATTTCTCCCTAAAAGGCAAATTATAAAACTTTGAGAAGGTAATTGTTTCTGCTGAATTCTCTCAACCACCAACGGTACAATACTATAGAGCATGAAGCCATGTGTGTGAGGGTCCTTCCTCTAGTAACAGTGCCAGACAAAACTTACTCTGTACATTTTAACTAGTAGCCAAATCCTGCTTCGTCACTTGAGAAAACTGCATTGTTTTGTTTTGTGAATTGATCTGAAGTATACAGAGGACTTGATTACACAGAGAAAATGGCTTCTGAATATGTGTATATGTGTTCCCAAAAAGACATGGACAAAAATATTATATTGGTACTATTCATAATAAGCTAAAGTAGGTAAATATATCAAATGTCCAGCAATAGTAGATTGGATAAACTATAGTATATTCTTTAAAAATACTACACAACAATAAAAAATAACAAATTAATGCTACACACAGCAACTGAAAATGTTGAATGAAAAAAACAAAAACAAAAAATAGTACATAATATATGATTTCATTTATATACAAATCAAAAGCAGGCAAAACCTATTAATGGTGGTTTTGGTTGATTATAGAAATAGCTTTACAGTGGAAATTTTCTGTATGATGCAAGGAGTTCAGATTGATGCTCTGTGACAACCTCAATGGGTGGGATGGGGTAGGAGGTGGGAAAAGGAGGTTCAAGAGGAAGATCACAAGTATAATTATGGCTGATTCATGTTGGTGTTTGGCAGAGACCAACACTATTATAAAGCAATTATCTTCCGATGTAAAAAATAGTAAAATATATGGCTTCAATAATTTGAAGACCTTTGCATCTCATCCCTGGAAACTAGACTGGCTTTGTGACTTTCTTTGATGAATAAAATGTGACAAAGTGGTATCAATATTGAGACTGTGTGTGTTCGTTGCTCAGTCGTATCTGACTCTTTCAACCCTTTGGACTGTAGCCCACCAGGCTCTTCTGTCCTTGGGATTCTCCAAGGAAGAATACTGGACTCAGTTGCCATTTCCTCCTCCAGGGAATCTGCCCAACCCACTGATCAAACTGGCATCTCCAAGTCTCCTGTGTGCAGGCAGATTCTTTACCTGCTGAGCCATTGGGGAAGCCCATAGTACTGAGCTGAGGCCTGAAGAAATCTTGCAACTTCTATTCCTGCTACTGTTGCAATTCTGCCACTAGGAGAATAAGCCTCAGTTGGCTTGTTTTGGGGATTACATAGAGGAAAACCTTGACACTCTAGCCAACCTGCCCCCAGGCAATCTAGCAGCCACCTTCTGATGCAGGAATAAATCTCTGTGGCCCCTTTAAGATTATCTGAGCCATATCCAGATCAAGAGAACTTCCCAGCTGAGCTGAACCCAAATTGCCAACCCACAGAATTGTAAGTGACTGTTGTCTGAAGCCACTTAGTTTTGGAGTGTATCTAACAGATACAGTGGTAGAAGAGATAGCAGTAATTGATATACCCGCTAATAGGGTCTTCTAGTGTGTTTACATCAATAATATCCTGTTTCCTGATCCAAATTTTGATAGCACTTATGCATTCACACTAAGATTCACTGAACTGTATAATTATGATATTTGTGCATATATATCATAGCCCTGGGTATTCTTTGGAAGGAATGTTGAAGCTGAAACTCCAGTACTTTGGCCACCTCATGTGAAGAGTTGACTCATTGGAAAAGACTCTGATGCTGGGAGGGATTGGGGGCAGGAGGAGAAGGGGATAACAGAGGATGAGATGGCTGGATGGCATCACCGACTCAATGGACGTGAGTTTGAGTGAACTCCGATAGTTGGTAATGGACAGGGAGGCCTGGCGTGCTGTGATTCATGGGGTCACAAAGAGTCAGACACGACCGAGCCACTGAACTGAACTGAACTGAACATACATACATAGCATGTGTATTTTACTTCAGTTTAAAAAGTAGAAATAAAATAAAAATTTTATGTACTGTTATGGTATAATTTCCTAGATATATAGTTAAGGAAGAAAATAAGAGATCAGAAGAAGGCATATGGTATCTACTATTTATGTAAAAAAAAGAACAAAGAATATGTGCATCTGCTTATGTGTGTATATGTGTATGTGACTTCTTTACTTGTATATGCATCCTTTATATCTTTAAATATACATAAGAAACTCAATAATACTGCTTCATGCTTCCTTCAAGAGGGGAATGGGTAACTAGGGGATGGAATAGGAAAAGAGAGACAATTTTCACTGCCTATTATTTTACACTTTTTGAATATGAACCACACATGCTTATCACCTTGTTTTAAATTCAATAGTTAAATTATAATTCTAAAAGACCATTCTCCTAGGTACTCTACTGTAACAGACCACATAAAATCAGAGGGAGCAAATATCAAGAGAGATGCTAGAGAAATACTCAGCTACATGAGGTCAAGAGGAAGGATTTGGTATGGGAAATAAAATATCACACTCACAGCTGTAATTTGCCACCCAAGTCTGCGATCAAGAAAAACCAGCCCTTGGATTTGAATTGTTTTACATGGCAGTTATATGGGCTTGCTCACAACTTAGTGGAATAAAGATGAAAGAATGAGTCCAGAGAACTGATTAGAAACCAAAAATATGCCTATAAATGTACAGTTATCTCTCTGTGCCAACAGTTCCACAACTAAGGATTCAACCAACCACAGGTTGTGTAGCACTGCAGTATGTATTTATTGGGGAAAAAAAAATTGTGCATAAGTGATTTGAACACACAAAATTCAAACCCATACTGTTCAACTAGAGTTTGCTTCTAAGAGAGATTCCAGAGCGCTTACTTGACCCCTCCATCACGTGAGGGAACAGTGAGAAGGCTCTGTCTGTGGACCAGAACACAGACTCTCCAGACCCTAAATCCGCCAGCATCTTCACCTTGGACCTCCCAGGCTCCAGAACTGTGAGAAATAAACTTCTGTTACTTTTACACCACTCTTTCTATTGTGTTCTATAATAGCAGCCTTCCCAAATGGACTAAGACACCTCTCCTTTTATTATTTTTCTTTCAAGTAGTCACTTCTCTGCTACCATGGTATTCAGCTAATAGTCTTTGTTGGGGGTCTCACCCAAGCAGCATGGCTTCAGAGCCTGCATATTTAACTGCTATATGCTATGGTTTTCCACACTGAAGGAAAAGTAGGAGGCTGAGAAATTATCAACACAGGGACCAATTCTCATCTTTAAAAAGGGTTAGATAAAGGCTTGGTTGATGTAGGATTCTTTCAATCATAGAAAACAATCAATGCATATCTTTTGTTTGAAATATTTACCTAGACTTCCTAAACTACCAGGAAAAAAAAAAAAAAAAACACCTGTATAATTGTTGACTCTTGCTCTTTGCTTCAGCTACATAATCTTGGCCTTATGGTTCCCTGAGGAACTTTGGAGCTGAAACCCAGTGTATTTTCTCACCATCATCCTCTCCAGAGGTCCCCGTAGTGTGGGGCATTTGCCAAGTGCTAAATGGAAGGCGTCTGGCAGGGCTTTCCAGAGCCTGTCTGATCTTCCTTCCAGCCTCTCCTTGATCACCAGAAAAAGGGATGCCCACTAGAGAGCTACCATGAAAACTTCGAACGTATCATACATTTTGGTATTATAAAACCATGTTCTAGGCTCACCCTGCTGCTTTCAGAGAATTGCATTGGCAACCCAGATGCCTCACTGCTTTTCACTGATACATGGGGTTACAGAGGAGCACACTAGGCTACAGATTCATTTGAATCAAGAAGAGGCAGCCTACACTTACAAAGTACTTGTGCCTTGGAGCACCATGGGCAGTGGCCCTGCCTGATGAGACATGGTCAGTAATACTGCCCACAGGCTCCGACGTGGGACAATATCACTGGCTATTCAATGTGGTTCCTCCCCCATTTCCACTCCTAATTCCTTTCCTTTCCTTACCACTCTAGTATATTCATTATTTAACCTTTGAATCTACATGCGATATATCTGTGTCGATGTCATGTTGCATAAAATATAGAGTAGCTATTTTGTGTGTGTGTTTAATTATTGTCATGGTGTTACACTATTAATCATTTTCCTTTTTTTATGTCGCCCCATATTATAAAACCTAACCTTGTTGCTCCATCTACACTTAGTCCATTATTGTTGATGGTATATCCGCATTTCATTTACACATTCTCCTGGTGATCTCCAACTCCTTCAAGCCATCTTGCTATGACCTTTGGTAACATGCATGAACTGAGACTGTTCTTTAACTTTGAAATCAGACTTGGCACAGAATTATATTCAGGGAAGCACTATTTTGATACACTAAAATAACTGAAAAGCTGTTTAAATACTTTACATATATTCTTTTTCCTGTTTAACTCTCATTCAAATCTGCCTTTATAATTTTTGGTCTTTTTTTACTGCCACTCTCCCCCTTTTCTAGGTCATTCTTTCTATTATTTCTCTTCCATTTCCAATAGAATACAATCTTTCACTTTATCCTCATTCTCTGTCCACTCATATTCCTCCTTATCTTAGCCAGAAGCCAGGTAGGGGGAGGAACCATAAAGGAAAGCTTGACATTTACTTTTTCCCCAACTTTTTCTTTTGAGTCTCTGTTGGCTCAGACGGTAAAGCGCCTGTCTGCAATGCAGGAGACCCAGGTTCGATCCCTGGGCCAGGAAAATCCCCTGGAGAAGGCAATGGCACCCCACTCCAGTACTCTTGCCTGGAAAATCCCATGGATGGAGGAGCCTGGTAGGCTACAGTCCATGGGGTCGCAAAGAGTCGGACACAACTGAGCGATGTCACTTTCACTTGGCTTTCTCTATAAGAAATGACAGTTCTGACTGGGGAAGTTTGCTTTTCACTATGGCTGTACTGTATTTAGGCAAATTGAAAATATGTTTAAGAATGATGTGTGACCGCTGTCATATGCATTAATCTATTCCTGGTGATTTTAAATGAACTAAATGTATGTTCACTTGATACATCGCATAAGATATGATAGACTTCCACTAGGAGCCCTGAGCACTCCAATCAGTACTTACCTCACAATTGAATGCCTGCCCCTCAGCACCCTTGGCACTCCCAAGACCCAGACTCTGCTCTAAGAAAAGAGAATAACCATCATTACTTTCTAACATACTCTACTGTTATGTAGTCACCATGTTTGGTTCTTGTCTGCAACTCTTTGGTCCCTAAGAGCAAGTGTCTGTGTCTACTGTGTTCTCTGCTGTTTTCAACGCACAGAGAACAGTGCCTACTGAGCGTGTAGTACAAATCTGATAAACAGTGGATGAATGCATGATTGAATGAATGCCCTCCAGTGCTGCTCCCTGGCCTTTGGAGGGTTACTTCTCTGGGACACATCCATAAATCCCACATTAAGTTCTTCCTGGGAGCATCAGCCTTGACCTCCCTCAATTCTCCTCCAGACGGCACCTCATAGCACGTCCTTGTTGCCTCCAGTTGGGAGGTCTCTTCCTGCCGAAGTCTCCTTATCTGCAAGGAAGCCCTCCTGCGTGGAGTTCATTTTCAACCTGCAGATCCAGCCCCTGCCAGGAGACTCACGTCTCATGAGAAACAGGCCCCTCTGTCCCGCCCTCCAGGGAGGCTCAGCTTGCTCTCAGTACACCCTCTCCTGCTTGATCATCACAATGCCAGTGGCCCCCGCCAGCCTTTAACTTGAGTCTACCGGGCACATACCGGGAGTCTCACCAGCTCCCACTATCTCTAGGCTGCAGGTTCTTCAGGCCTTTCCCAGGAGAGGTTTATAGAAGAAAACACACCCTCCTTTCCCCCATGAGGATGGGGACAGTGGGGAAGACACCAAACTCTATTACCTGGTCTCCTCAGCCTCAACATTTTGATATATTCAAGAAATCACTAAAAATGTTCAGACACCACCTTTTGCAAATCCTGTAAATTTGGGGCATACTAAAAAAAAATTATTCATTGTTTATCTGAAATTCAAATTTAACTGAGCAAGTTTTATTTCATTTGGCAGCCTTATACACAGCAGGTGTACTTCGCATGTTGAAATAAAGACTGTTAAGATCTATTGTTTTTCTTTGACCTTCAGCACCCAAACAAAACACTGCCAAATAAGCACATCCACAGAACACCATGCTAAACCATATAGCACTCCCCAGGTGTTATGGATCCTGTTTACATTATTCTGTGCTCTCTTCTGTCACTCTGTATCTATACAACTAGATTTTATGCATTTCTGTATTTTTATCTACTAGAATGGATTCCTCAATATGCAATGTCTCTAAAGTTCATGCCTTTAGCAGAAGTCATATTAAAACTTTTTATATGGTGGAGGTGGACATTATTAATATTAAACTTCAGAAAGTCTCAAGCAAATTTTTCTCTTTCATCGAGAATGGTTTGCTCCAACATTTGGTGTAGTTTCCAGCCTGTTATTCTCTGAGAAGTAGCCTGACCTGTCCTAGGTTGTCTTCAAGAATTTTATGTGCAGAATCACTGCTGCCCCAGGACAAAAATGAAGCTGTGGTTTCTTAAATAAATGAATCAACTTGAAGTGATACCTTTCTCAATGCCTCATTAATATATCTCTAAAGACACACAACAATAAAAATTCATTGCATCCGTGAAAATTAGAACAATGAGCTTGTTTCCAAATACCAGGAGAATCTAGCTTTAATGTCCCTATAACCAGATTCAAAAGCATCACTCCACAACAAGGGACACTGTAAGTTTTATTTCTTAAGAAAACAAAATTTAAAAAGTACACCTGAAAGAAGGAAGAAAGATCTTTTGTATCTCTTCCACTGTATGATTCTAGTTGAGAAATACATCAACGGTACTCACCAGAAAACTAGTCATCTAGCCCTTCATGGAGCTCATGTTATTTTTTAGGACAGCCAGATGGTAATTTCTCATTTCACTCACCCCCGCCTCGCCCCTATCTACATCCAGAGACTTCAACTCTTCAGAAAACACCTGGACAAGACTTAGGTTGTGGGCTACCAGCATAGTAGTCTCCATAAATAAAACAAAATAGGCCTGGGAGAAGATAGAAATAGAAGCAGTAAAACCAGGGCTATAGTTTTCCATGCAGTCCATCTGTTTCGTGTGCTTGAGCGCCGACGATGGACGTAGGAGGGGATCCCATTTCTGTCTGAGGGAGCAGAACTAGACAGGAAACGTGTGAGGTGCTGGGCTCACCAACCTACCTTCCATCTGTGACTCCAGGAAGGAGATTTAGCCACTACAGAAGTGGTCAGAGCACAGGGGCTGGGTTACCCTTCCACTGGCTTCCCTGGTAAGGATGGAGCAAACTGAAACGTCAGGGGGAAATTAAGAGAAAGGTAACACTTTCTGAAAGACTCAGAAAAAACCGATAACTCTAGACATTTTTGCTTACATAAGCAAAAAAAATGTTTTATTTCAATAGATGATGAGATGAAATGTAAAAAGGTTAGTGATAAAATAGAACAATAAGGAATAAGATGAGAAGAAAGTAGGGTTTACTAAAGTAAGACATGGCTATATGGAAAGGAAATTTTCAAAAGGCAGAATGAAGCCCTTACTTAAAGCAGAAATAGCAGAATTGGCATTAACATACTGAATAAGTAATATAGAGGACAAACTTGAGAATTCATTATAGAACAAAGAGGGAAATGACAAAAATGGAAACGGAGAGAAAAAATGATGGGTACAAAAACGCAAAGATCAACTGATGATCTAAGTGGTAGTCTACATGAAAATTTTGGTGAGTCAGGTAAAGACTGTTGGATCAATATTCAAGAATTTCTTCTAAAGAGGATAGCATAGCAAAGTTCACAGGAAAGGCATAAACTGAGAGAAAATATTTGAATTGCTTAAATGTAAAAGGGATTGCCATCCAGAACAGTAAGGAATGCCTCCAAATCAGCAAGGAAGAGGGAGGGAAGAAGGGAGGGAGGGAGAAGTAAGTGAATGAACAACCCACCCAGAAAATGGGCAAAGGATCTGGAAACTAAATTCACTGAAAGGAAAGCCCAAACTAAGAACACAAAAAGAAGTTCAATCTCACTAGAAATTAGAGAAATGCAATTCAAAACAAGATGTAACTCTTCATTGATCCGAATAGCAAAAACAGGAAAGTTAAGTTATATGTAAAGTGCTGGTAAGGGTGAAGAGAGTGGGTAAAATTATAGTTGCCTTTCAGGAGTGTAAGCTGGCAGGGAATAAAATATGTGAATACCTCTTGACCCACGCGGAGAAGGCAATGGCAATCCACTCCAGTACTATTGCCTGGAGAAGCCTGTGGATGGAGGAGCCTGATAGGCTGCAGTCCATGGGGTCGCTAAGAGTCAGACATGAGTGAGCGACTTCACTTTCACTTTTCACTTTCATGCATTGGAGAAGGCAATGGCAACCCACTCCAGTGTTCTTGCCTGGAGAATCCCAGGGACGGAGGAGCCTGGTGGGCTGCAATCTATGGGGTCGCATAGAGTCGGACATGACTGACGCGACTTAGCAGCAGCAGCAGCTAGACCCGTGAACATCAGAAGCAGCAGCAGAAGCTGGAGGAGGAGATAGAAGCAGGAAGAGAGGGACAGAGGAAGGAACAAAGTGAAAGGACAATCGATAATTAACCCAAGAAGAAGAAAGTAAAACAACAAATAGAATTAGGAGACATAAGCCAAAACCATTTTTATTTTTTTCACTTTTCTGTAATTTTCATTTTTAATAATGTATTTTATAACATATATGTATTATGCATGATTCTATAATGCATAATACATAAATATCAAAAACGAGTTATTTTTAAGCATCCATAATCCCACCACCCGAGGTTTATAACTACTGCTAACATTTGGTATATTTCTTTTGGAACATTTTCTATGCATAAGCACTTTCCCAAATCATTAAACATTCTTCAAAAATGATTTCATTATGTTTAAAGATGGCATAGCATTACATTAATTGAACGTACCATAATAATTTCTAATTGTGTCTCCATTATAGAAATTGTAGTTATTTCCAAATTTAAAATTAGAATTAAATAACTTTTACACCAATTTTGTTAGCATCCCAATTACTTTTTTACCATGCATTTGTAGATGTAATAATAAAATTGTAATGTAAATTACATTACATGTTTAATGTAATGTATTATGTTTATGACTATGTTTAAACATTGTTAAGACTCCAAATTCCATATTGTACCATTTCCTATGATCAATAAGATTATAGAAGTTAATACTTCTTCCTACTGTGTGAAACCTCAACATAACTGACCCTGTACTTTTTAAAGCTTTTGCCAATTTAATAAGTGAAATATTATAACATTGCTTAAATCTGCCATTTTTATTAGTAGTAAGTTTAACATTTACAGACTATCTGTTTATACTGACCTCCCCCAGCTCTGGGTGTTATCATCTTCTTGTGGGGCTCTGACACCCTATTCACAATTGCCACAAGCGCCTGCCCTCATTAGCACCCCAACTCCCAATTCCTTTTACTCTTTTTATATTTTGTCATAACAATTACCACATTCTTCTATATATTAAAACTTATCTATTTATTGTTTCTCTTCTTTATTTTCTGTGTGTTTGTCTTCTCCCATTTCATAGAATCTTCCCAAAAACAAAGACCATTGCACATTTTGCTCATTGATAAATCCCAAGACTCAAGAAAAAGGCTTGCCCCATGGTAGCCTCTCAATAAATGTTGTGTTTTATTTTTAATAAGACAAATATTCCTTTGAAAATATCTAGTCCATCAATAGGTAAGTGGAGAAATAAACTATGGTACAACCATGAAATGGGATATTCTTTAGTGGTAAGAAGAAATGGGCTTTTAAATCATGAAAAGACTTGGGAAAATCTTAAATTTATATTGTTAAATGAAAGAAGTCAGTCTGAAAAGGCTACATATTGTGTAATTTCAACTAATTGACACACTGGGAAAAGGCAATACTATACAGGTAGTAAAAAAAAAAAAAAAATCGGTGGTTTCCGGGGGATCAAGAGGGATGAACAGATGCAGCTTAGGAGAATTTTTGTGAAACTACCTGTATTCTACTATAATGGTGGATACATGGCTTAGAGCATTTGTCAAAATCCTAAGAACTATACAACACAAAGAGTGAGCCCTAATGTAAACTCTATATGGACTTAGTTAATAATAATGTATCAATATGGGTTCATCAATGATGACAAATGTACCAATGCAAGATGCTATGAATAGGAACAACTGTGAGAGGAAGAGTGGGGAGGGGCATATGGAAACCCTGTACTTTCTGTGCAATTTTCTGTAAAAAACTCTAAAAAATAGCAACTATTAATTAAAAAGCAAACAAAATTTCTTTATTTTCTCTTGGTTCTCCTGTGTTTTGTTTCTTTCCATTTAAATCCTTACTCCATCTGGAAATTGTATATAGTATGAAATGAGAAACTAAATTTAATTTTAAAATTGTTATCCAATTTTTGCAATAACATCACCCAATCCTACATTTATGTATGATTCTACTTTTATTTTGCATTGTCTTTAGGTATAAAATGACTTTTAGTTTTATAGATTCTTTTGAATTATACTTTTGAATTATTCTAGTGTCTTTTGAATTATTCTTGCTTGGTACAGTAAGGTTTTGAGACTTAAAACTTTTAATATATTTAAATAACTAATATTGCCGGTTTCCCCTAATTGCTCTCAATTACACTTTGGGCTATTTTTACCCATTTATCTTCCAGCTGAACTTTAGAAACACTTTATCAAGTTCCAAATTGAGATTTTTAAATAACATTATGTTCAATCAATATCTTGGTATGTCCTACAACACTGAATGATTTCATTCAGAAATATAGCAGATCTCTCGACTTATGGACTGTCTTTATATTAATTTTTTAATTTGCACTATTTAAATCATATATATTTATGTGAATTTTATTTCTAGTTCATTATATTTTGTTATATTTGTTAGTGAGGACTCTTTGTGCATAATATTTCCTGAGCTTATCACAGTTTATGTAGTTAGAAGTTGCAAGCCTCAGTCACTTAGCCATGTCCAACTCTTTGCAACCCCATGGACTGTATTCTGCCAGGCTCCTCTAGTCCATGGGATTCTCCAGGCAAGAATACTGGAGTGGGTTGCCATTTCCTTCTCCATTTATGTAATACATATAGTCATTTTCTTTCTTAACCTCACTTACATTTCTTGTTATTGAATAGACTTTCCCAGTTTAATTTTCTTATCTTTTTGAAGTTGATTCATATTATCTGCAAAATAGTCATTTTTGTCTTGCTGTGCTATTGCTGATTCTTTTTTCCTTCCTTTCTTTTTCCTATTAGGTCTTACTGCATTGGCTCAACCTTTACAGAATGACATAAGTAATCATGGAGACAAACGCATCCCTGCTTCATTTCTTAACTTAAAGTAAAATCCTATAGTGCAGCTAGTGTTGTTGCCTGGGATTAGTTCCAGCAGGTACTGTGTGCATACACACAAAATACCCCCAAAGTAGGAGAAACATAAATAGTAAAATGTATTAATTGAAAAATATAACAAAACTTTAATGTTCTAATAAAAATGGTGGATTTTTGAGAGATAAAATATACAACATTTTCTACATTCTTAATCATAGAAGTCTTTAGTCCAGGACTCCTATTGATATTTCTCAGAAGCAGTGTTTCATGAGACCCAGTTTGGGAAAATGTCCATTGGCTATGACCTTGACGATGACTATTGGTTTGAAGACCTCTATCAGCTCACACATTCATTTCTTTATCATATGAGGCCTCTACGATGTGCCAGGGCCCTGATAACACTGAAAGCTCACTGAAATTCTGACAATGACATTCCAGACTAACACATCTTCAGTCTAATGGGAGGTCTAGGTAAGTAAACACAGAGTAACAATTGTATGTAGTGGTGTGCTGAGGAACACAGAGAAGGGGAAGCTAACTCAGGAAAAGGAGGTTGAGAATGTCGGGGTAGAAGTAGCCACATCTGATCTGACTTCTAGATCTGACGAGTATTGGCAATTTTGTGAAGGGTGGGGAGGAACAGAGTTTGTTAACAGATATGTCTATTCCCAGACAAAGAAGAAAGTACGGATGGCACATATATGGTATATTTGAGAAAGTGAAATAATTTAGGAATAGATTATGGAAATAAAGCCGGGGGTAACACAATGATAGTTTCAGAAATACTGCTGGGGCTGCAGTATAGAGTCAAGACGGGCAGAAAGGAGTCAAGACGGGCAAGACTGGAACCAAGGAGACCAGTTAAAAAGCTGGTATAATATCAAGGTAAACCATGACAACTCACACTGGAAAATGATTAGAGAAAGGACATCACATCAGATCAGATCAGTTGCTCAGTCGTATCTGACTCCTTGCGACCCCATGAATTGCAGCACGCCAGGCCTCCCTGTCCATCACCAGCTATCGAAGTTCACTCAGACTCACGTCCATCGAGTCAGTGATGCCATCCAGCCATCTCATCCTCTGTCGTCCCCTTCTCCTCTTGCCCCCAATCCCTCCCAGCATCAGAGTCTTTTCCAATGAGTCAACTCTTCTCATGAGGTGGCCAAAGTACTGGAGTTTCAGCTTTAGCATCATTCCTTCCAAAGAAATCCCAGGGCTGATCTCCTTCAGAATGGACTGGTTGGATCTCCTTGCAGTCCAAGGGACTCTCAAGAGTCTTCTCCAACACCGCAGTTCAAAAGCATCAATTCTTCCGTGCTCAGCCTTCTTCACAGTCCAACTCTCACATCCATACATGACCACAGGAAAAACCATATCCTTGACTAGACGAACCTTTGTTGGCAAAGTAATGTCTCTGCTTTTGAATATGCTATCTAGGTTGGTCATAACTTTCCTTCCAAGGAATAAGCGTCTTTTAATTTCATGACTGCAGTCACCATCTGTAGTGATTTTGGAGCCCAGAAAAATAAAGTCTGACACTGTTTCCACTGTTTCCCCATCGATTTCCCATGAAGTGATGGGACCAGATGCCATGATCTTCGTTTTCTGAATGTTGAGCTTTAAGCCAACTTTTTCACTCTCCACTTTCACTTTCATCAAGAGGCTTTTGAGTTCCTCTTCACTTTCTGCCATAAGGGTGGTGTCATCTGCATATCTGAGGTTATTGATATTTCTCCCGGCAATCTTGATTCCAGTTTGTGCTTCTTCCAGTCCAGCGTTTCTCATGATGTACTCTGCATATAAGTTAAATAAGCAGGGTGACAATATACAGCCTTGACAAACTCCTTTTCCTATTTGGAACCAGTCTGTTGTTCCATAAAGCAAACAAATTTCTCTAATTACTTTAGGTTATACTAAGCACCGAAGAATTGATGCTTTTGAATGTGGTGTTGAAGAAGACTCTTGAGAGTCCCTTGGACTGCAAGGAGATCCAACCAGTCCATTCTGAAGGAGATCAGCCCTGGGATTTCTTTGGAAGGACTGATGCTAAAGCTGAAACTCCAGTACTTTGGCCACCTCATGAGAAGAGTTGACTCATTGGAAAAGACTCTGATGCTGGGAGGGATTGGGGGCAAGAGGAGAAGGGGACAACAGAGGATGAGATGGCTGGATGGCATCACCGACTCAATGGACGTGAGTCTGAGTGAACTCCGGGAGTTGGTGATGGACAGGGAGGCTTGGCGTGCTGCGATTCATGGGGTCACAAAGAGTCGGACACGACTGAGCAACTGAACTGAACTGAACTGATACTGATGCATTTCTTCATTTTATTTGCAAACAGATGTCTGGGCTATCTTCTCTCAGCTCTCTACAGAATGCCTTCAAGGAACCTTCAACACAATCCTACATTCATTGCTTTTAATTTGCAGTCAGTAGAAGTAGGACACAGGGGCTCTTCTCTATCTATGATAAAATTTCTACTGTGCATTTCACAGTCTCTGATAGACAGAATCCTTTAATAACTCATAATTAAAATAATACGTATTACTTTACAAGATTTTATATTTTATTTTCTTAGAGTAGGATATGACTATGGTGTTTCGCCTTTGTTTCCAAGAAGCTTGCCAGTAAGGTTTTAGCTTAATTATAACAGGCTTTCTTAACTTATCTCTTCTCCCTTTCACATGTTTTTGGCTCTTATTCTTTTCTTTTTACTATTAGATCTTATTCTTTTAATATGACAAACCTCAATCTTTTATAGACTGTATGTGGAGGCAGGGATGGGTGCAAAGAAAGGATTTCACAGTCTTATTTCTTGTGGGGTAATAACAATAATGATGATAAAATTATTGTTAATAATAATTATTATCCCTGTTTAAGATTCAGAGATATTGAGTAACTTGCTCCTGAGCACATCTACAGTAAATTTCAGGGCCAAGATTTAAACCTGTATCTTTCCCTAAATCCAACACTCTTCTACTCCCTTTACCCAAGGCCTGTTAGGCAGGATGACTTGAAAAGGATAAATTAAATCTATGAATCTTTATATTTTAAATAAAATTATTATTAAATTTGTAAAAATACACAATTTATACTTATATAAAATAATCATATCTTACACTTTAAGTACCTTACAGTTTTATTTGACAATTATACATCACAAAGGTGAAAAAATTAAATAAACAAACCAATTCTAAAAGGCAAAACAACATAATGAGAAAGAACATGGTAAATGAGACCTAGTCAAAAAATTTGTGAGAATAAAAAATATGAATGGAATTTAAATATTTTAGCTTAAATTAGAAAGGTAAGAAGCAATTTCAAACATATAAATATATGTTTCAGACATATAAAATAGTCAGGTAGACAGGGACACCCAGATTTTTTCCATTAACTGGATTTCTTATAAGGTTGCATATGGGAACTGAAGAATATGGAGAACTGTCCCAGCAGCCTCATAGCCACACTCAAAGACACTGGATTGACTTTAAAGACACAAGCCAAGCTGAGCCACCTGTTTCCTTTTCCTCTCCATGGCAGGCCAACATTGCATTTCATTCCAGTGATCCACCCTTATGGCCCTGAGGCTCCACACAGCTGCTCTATATCCTAATTCTTCTCTACTACTAACAGACTCTTGGGGGAATCCAAACCAAGGCAGCCAGTGTTACCCATGCCCCCTTACTCAGTGATGGAGCTGCTCATTTGCTGTTTTTTGTTTGTCCAGATGGTTCCTTGCACTTGAGGTAGCCAATCCTGGTCCTATTTGCCTAGATATGAGGTGGTTACCAGAACTTGGGACTTTCAGCACTAAAGCCAAGAAAGTCATGGGCAAGCTAGGTTGAGATGGCCTCCCCACCTAGCACGTTGCCTGCCTGCACTGGTGGGTGTGTACAGCTACTTCCTTCTTATAGACAGGAAGCAGACAGGCGGAGGTTGCTCTGAATTAACCAAAGTTGGAACAGTATCATTAGCTTATGGGTTAATTAACCGGAAAAGAAGCAGGATTCTTCATCCATTGTGCATAATAGGCATGCTGAGGAAGGAGAATAAAGGGCCTGAGAGCCTGAGTGGACCATATGACTAGCACTCTTCACAGTGAGATACCAACAAGTGGTTATCACTGAACAATTATTAATATTTCCTAGCATTGCCTCGCACAAGGATCTTACTATTTGCCAAAAGTCCTGCCATACTTTATGGGGTGTGAAGAAAAGTAAGATGTTCATTAAACCAAGTGTCACTCAGTATAACATTCAAATCTTAAACATATGAAGGTATGTTAAGGTCATTTGTGGCATTAACTAGCAGATTTTTCTTACTAAGTTCTGAAATAGGCTCTCAAGCATATCCTTTCTAATGGAAAAATGTACACACAAACAATACTTTCATGATATATCAAGACTCTGTAACCAGGAATATCAGTCTAAATCTGAATGTAAAGTTATACCTGGAACATCCCAATAAGGATGCTTAGGTTATAGTAATGTATGAAAACATTTTTTCACAAAGCATCATGTAAGTTGATTAACCTGTAAGTCATCCATCATACATCATTGAAACAAGTAAAACTATAAAATTTTATATTAATATACTGAAATCATTTTAATTTGAACTGTGGGAAGGGATTCTTTTCTCTTTTTATCACTAAATTCCAGCCCTAGAAACATGAATGGAAGAAATCAGGTAATCAACAAATGTTTGCCTCATTAATACATAACCAAATAGACTAATCAGTGCTGCATTCTGAACCCAGATCTGTGCATCAGGGTGTAGTGGTTCTCAGATTTTCCACTAACAGTGCCTTGGTAGGAATGCTTCCCCCATTATAAGTTTAAAGGAAAGGGTGCATCTTATTACAGTTCTTAAACTGTACTATAATCCACTCCATTACAAACACATTAAATTGTTCCTTCCTTCTTTCAGAAGTGAAGTCTATATTAAATTGCTTTCAGAATTTGTGTCTTAGTGAATACTTTTTCTCCCTGAGAATGTTCTTTCTTCTTCTTTGATAATGAAAAATATGCAATTTTCCATGTTTCCCTTTCTGCTTTGGTTTCTAGGAAGCTCAGAAAAAATATACATATTCCTGTTTAAATTGAAATTCCTCTTTATCTTAACTTTTGAATCTTTGAATCTTAACTTTTAAAATACATTTCCTGTAAGATATTACATATGCTTATGGGAGACAGAAATGTAAATATACATGTATTTGGTGCCACAGATTTTATTAATTTAAAGGCAGGTGTCTAATTTATCAAGGCATTGTTCTAGACCTGTGGTAGTAAGTATCATCCTTACTGTATTTTTGCAAGCTTTAAAAAGTATCATATGGTGTCTGTAAAACCTAATAACTTCACTTAGGGCTTACAAAATCAACTAAATGTGCATGGTTTAGCCAAATTGTAAATCAGTGGAGTAACTTACTTAAACAATAGGAAAATTGTTTCGAATATGTTATTTGGAGTATAAACAACATTTGTATTGTACAGGTAAGAGACTGAACTCCCTCAACTACCCAATAGTTTGAATTAGGCTTTTTCTACTGGTTGAAAAGTTGAATCTCCAAACCTTATGTTGCCAACTGAGCAGCCAAATCTATGGTCTGGTCCCCAATGTGTTTGGGACCAGCATTTGGGCCTTTTAAATAATAATTTTAATATTGACAATAGAGCAAAGTAAACAAGAATGAAGACTTTGGCTCTGTAAGATCTCGATTCTGCCTCTTACACAGTGTCCCTGGGCGAGTCATTTGAGTGTTGATCATGGTGTGAACCCAAAATGGATGGTTTTTGTTGGTCTCCTCACTGTCTTTTCTGGACTAACACATCTAATTGTTAGGCTCATTGTCTTCAGAAAAATTTCCAGGTCCCTTTATTCTGGGTTAGATCTTCCCACTCAGCACTCCCTTGATCTTTAAAAATACTCACACAGAGTTAGTCCTCTCTGCTTGCTCGATCACCTCTCTCCATTATTAGACTAGAAGCCTTGGAAAGACAGGGACAGTGTTTATTTCATTCATCATCATATCTCCAACAGGTGGCACAATAGGAGGCACATAGTAGATATTGGATAAATCTGATGAATAAATGAATGGGTGGATGAATAAATGAGTGAGTGAATGAAAGACTTTAGAAATCTTCTGATGCAGTCTCTTTATTTTCCCAAAGTACCTTAAATTTGGGCTATAGGAAGATAATTTCCAGAAAGCTCCTAACCCATGATGATCTCAACATTTTTAACTTCTACCTTAACATTTTCATTCCAATTTCAAAGAAGAGCAATACCAAAAAATGTTCAAACTATCCCACAATTGCACTCATATCACATGCTAGCAAGGTAATGCTCAAAATCCTTCAAGGTAGGCTTCAACAGTATGTGAACTGAGAACTTCCTGCTGGATTTAGAACAGGCAGAGGAACCAGAGATCAAATTGCCAACATCCATTGGATCATACGAAAAGCAAGGGAATTCCAGAAAAATATCTACTTCTGCTTCATTGACTACGCTACAGCCTTTGACTGTGTGGATCACAACAAACTGTGGAAACTTCTTAAAGAGATAGAATACCAGACCACCTTATCTGTCACCTGAGAAATGTGTATGCAGGTCAAGAAGCAACAGTTAGAACTAGACATGGAACAATGGACTGGGAAAGGAGTATGTCAAGGTTGTATAATGTCACTCTGCTTATTTAACTTATATGTAGAGTACATCATGTGAAATGCCAGGCTGGATGAAGCACAAGCTGGAATCAAGATTGCCAGGAGAAATATCAACAACCTCAGATATGCAGATGATACCCCTCTAATGGCAGAAAGCGAAGAAGTAGAGAGCCTCTTGATGGGTGAAAGAGGAGAGTGAAAAAGCTGGCTTAAAACTCAACATTCAAAAAACTAGATCATAGAATCCAGTCACACCACTTCATGGCAAATAGATGGGGAAACAATAGAAACAGTGACAGATTTTATAAAATGACTGCAGACAGTGACTGCATAAGATATTTTCTTCTTGGAAGAAAAGTGATGACAAACAGCATATTAAAAAGAAGAGACATTACTTTGCCAACAAAGGTCCATCTAGTCAAACCTATGTTTTTTCCAGTGGTCATGTATATGTGACAGTTGGACCATAAAGAAGGCTGAGCACCAAAGAATTGATGCTTTTGAACTGTGGTGCTGGAGAATATTCTTGACTTGGATTGCAAGGAGATCAAACCAGTCAATCCTAAAGGAAATCAGTCCTGAATATTTAAATGGAAGGACTGATGCTGAAGCTGAAGCTTTGGCCACATGATTCAAAGAATCGACTCATTGGAAAAGACCCTGATGCTGGGAAAGATTGCGGGCAGGAGGAGAAGAGGCCGGCAGAGGACAAGATGGTTGGATGGCATCTTTGACACAATGGATGCGAATATGAGCAAACTCTGGGAGATAATGAAGGACAGGGAAGCCTGCCGTGCTTCAGGCCTTGGGGTTGCAAAGAGTCGGACATAACTTAGAGACTGAACAACAACTCCTACCCAAGCACATTTGAATTCACCAGTTACTTAGTTAGGACAACTCATGTGCTCAAATGGGATCCACTTGGAGCCTTGCAGTGAGCTTCACCTCTTTCTTAGGTGTTGACCTCTCCAGGGCCAAGCTCTAAATAAACTAAACTTGTTCCATAAAAGATGGAGCTAGCTTCTGGTGTTTATCACAACTATAACATGCCTACGGTTGGAACCCTTTCTCTATCCGTCCTTCCAATAAACCCAGCAGAGGCCAGCAAGAACAAGAAGAGAACCGTCCACAGGATTCTCAGAATTGTCAACCTGAGAGGCATACCTGCCAGGTATCATCAGTCAGGGCTGGGAAACTCAAGGACTGGCCACTAATTCGGTGGATCAGGTCTGTCTGCCTTGATCTTTGGGATTCTTCTTCTGACTATTGTCCTTGGCTACCAACTTGGTTATGTAGCAGAGTCTCCCGACACTTCCTCGATGCTGGGACTGCTGCATCTACTGCGGCTGGAAGTCTCACTCACCAGCATTCCTCAGAGGAGGCCTGTGATTCACTGGCACAGACTGTCACTGGATTTGGCTCTGAACTCTAGCCATCAGCCCCAGTCCCCCAGCAACCAGATGATTTAAAGGTGTATGTGTGGTACCAGTAAGTGTCTGTCCAACCCCGTTCTCTGCAGCTGCTATGGATTAGGGTAGTAGGAAGTTCTAACACATTGATTCAGATACAATTTTCCAACAGGTTGATGACTGATGAAACAGAATCAACAGGATCAGCAGATACCATGATACCATTTATCTACACTCTTGCTCAGACCAAAAGCTCCTTTTCGTTAACTTCCAGGAGTTAATGAACTCATCCCTGGCCTTCCTGGGTGAGTAACTCCCTGGCTAAAGTAAGAGTCAGTTCTCTCTGGTCTCTGTATCAGTATGTCTACCTCATTACATTACACATATTTTATTATATATATATAAATATACTTTCAATTTTGGTTATACTTTTAATATACTTAATAACTTAGTAGTATGATCATACATACGTATATTTGTCTCCCATCAGACTATGAGCCTCTTGAGTGTAGGGAATAGATCTGGTTCATCCTTGCCCCTCCACTGCCTAACACAGTGCCTGCTGGCCAAGAAGCCGGCAATTAAGAACTGTTCTGATTTTATAAGAAAAAACAAAACTATAAATTTTCAAAGGTGGTGTTTTCCTTGTTAAGGCCTAAACGAATGTTTAACATCCGAAGTATAATTTTAACAGGACAGTAAGATTGTCTAATTGTTGTATTTCACATAGGCTTCCCTAGACCCCTCAAAATACTTCATAAAGTTATTTTCTAATTAAAATAATTTTTAAAAACTTTTATATTTCCATATGTAAAGTTATGCTATTCAGAAAAGCACATCAAACAAAATCTGTATCACCTTTGGTAGGATTACAGCAGATAACCCTTAGCAATTCTAACCCACATCCCTTTTATCTTTGTCTAAAAAAAATCAAACCAAAACAAACAAACAACAAAAATGAGGTGAAAAGTTAAAGTAGAATAATATCCTGCGTACACAGTTTTTTTTTCCTTCCCGCTGTTTTTCTCGTGAATGTACGCAATTGGTAATTAAATATATTTCTGCTGGTCTTGTGGCCATATGCCTACAATATGTAAAAATACATTTGCGCTTTTTCTCCCGCTCCGTTCCTTTTGTTCCCAGTGCTGACTGCTGTCAGAGTGAACGGTCCAGATTCCCGTGTGCTGGTATCCATGGGCTGCATCTTGCCAAGCTGCCAGTCTGGAGCGTCACACCTTACTGCCTTTAAAGATTGCCCTGCAGAGATAGAGGGAAATGGCAATTTTTACATGATGCAGTCTGGCGACCCAGGAGATTTGAAGTCAGAACTGGTGCCAAGATTTACCCAGGAGAGAAAGCAGAGGCAAAAACAGCGAACCTGGGCCAAAACGAAAAAAAAAAGAGAGAGAGAAGAAAAAGGAAGAGGAAGGCTGGGGGGCTGGGGAAACCATAGTCAACTCTCCTGGGGGCAGGCAGGGAGTGGGGTGTGTGCGGTGGTTCTCTCAAAAGGCCAGAACTTAAGGCCACTGAGTGGGTGATGGCCCTGTTATTAGGAGTGCGTGTGTTCTAAAGAAAGTCAAAGGGAAGAGGTCGGCTTTTTTTGTATGCCCTAAATTGTAGTAGATTGCAGAATGTAAATGAGACAATTATTACACCAACGCTCATCAAGCTGGGCTGGAAAGACTTCAATAGCCTGATGAATATGCATGCAAATTTGTTAATTAAGTTAATTATTCTGCTGAAAATTCATTTGTCTTCCAAGGACATTTTCCCAATGATTTTAACATGCTAGCGCCATTAGTCATGCTCCATGCTATTTAACATTACTTTTTGTCCACTTTCTTTACCCGCCACCTTTTTTTTTAATATTTTAAAGTTTTAAAAACAGTTGATCGGTTCTTTTAACTGACCCCAGCAATGTTGGAAGATTCCTAGAGCCAGCTCTGTAGGCGTTCTTGGAAGCACGTTTCAATTAAATATTTCCTTGATATATAAAATGTCTGCAAAATGTCACATTGGTGGGGAGGAGAAGGGCTCTATCTGGGATCATTAAAGCTAGAATTTGAATTGTTCTCCATCGTGACTGTAAGAGGTAATCTGTCCCTGCTGTGGGTGATTTCCCCAGCTCTGAGTGTGACTTGATGCATGGGTTTACCTGACTGTGGGAAGAGCAGTCATTCTAGCCTCCTCTGTCCTCCCGCTGCAAGGCAAGACCCAGGGAGCAGTGTGTTCAAACAGGAACCAGTCCTGTGATACTTTCCTGTCACTCGTGAGGGCCCAAACCTGTTACCATGGCAACAAAGGGGAAGAGTATCTTTAAAATCACATCTAAATAGCAAATTGAGATATTTGAAAGAGGCAGTCGAGTATAATTTTATTAGCCAACAGTAGCCCAAAGAAAGTAGCATAGTGTTTTGGTTTTTTTTAAATAGCATGTTATTTTACTGGATAGAGCAGGTTTATTTAATTGAGGGCTTCACTGTGGGCCTTAAAATTAATCTCTTTGAAGGTTGGGATGAGCTTTTTTCAACCAGATTCTTTTTTTTTCTTCTTTTTAAGATTTTTCTGATGTGAAACATTTTTAAAATCTTTATTGAATTTGTTGCAATATTTTTTCTGTTTTGATTTTTTGGCCTTAATGGATGCAGAATCTTAGATCCTTGACCAAGGATCGAACCTGCATCCTCTGCATTGGAAGGCAAAGCCTTAACCACTGGACCACCAGGGAAGACCTTCAGCCAGACTCTTGATCTTCAGGCACATAGACACACAGGAAGCAGCCTATACAGATCTCCCAAAAATCTATGTACAGAGATTATAGCTCCCCAACCCAACTCAAACATCTGAACCTGAAGTCTGATAGATGCAAGAGTCCTTAGTGGGATGATAAAATAAATATTTGAAATCAAGTCTATTCCAGAAATCAGAGGACTGTGATTGCTCACATATATTAAGCAGACATATTTCGAAAAGAAACATTAACTTAGGCAACACGCCATGGAGCTGCCACACACAGGTTTATAGGCTTTTCTTGAATTGATATGTTTTCTTTAGAAAGAAGGTAAATTCAGATTCTTCCCCACCTTTAGTCATCCTAAAAAAAACTCTCCAATATGGTTCAGGTTACAACCTATATCTTCACCATTAGGGTTGATCAGACTTGTTTGGAGCCAGGCTAACAGAAAGGGGATTAAATAACAAAGACAACAAGATTTAATTGATAGAGTTAAAGAAAAATTAATTGGTGTGCTATCTTTTTCAAGCCATTTGTATATATTTTATACAGTATGAATGGCACACTGTGTCACATAGATCGTAAACCAATTAAAACCATACTTCTAACCCTCTAATTTCTATAATTCCATCTGTTTTAGAAGGTTTTAATTAGTGAAGTTACAAAAGCCAAATATATTTGAATATTTTGAAAGCAGGCTGAACAGCAAAAACTGAAAAGTTCCCATAAACATTTACCCACACAACCATGCACATTTCATGAGAATGTGCTTTAGATTAAAATATGAATTTTTCTAAACTTCACCAACAATAAACACGTGCAAAGAAAATTATGATCATATGTTAGGCTGTATAAATTAATTCAGGTTTTTTTTCTGTTTTTCATCAAGTTTCTAGAATGATTTCTTCTGATGAAAACCCCATATCTGTCGTTTCATCTCAACTGTGGGCCACAAGGAGATAGAGCTAGAAAAAACTAAAAACATTGAACACTCTCCCTTAAATGCTCTTTCCATAGGTTTATGAGAGAGGTTTACCATTTTACAAGTGGAAGGGAATTTTTCTCAGAGGTATTAAAAAAACACATTCAGCCTGCCAGTAATCTATTTTTGAGAAATAAAAGTATAGGGAAGTTATGTCATCTTTAAAGACTGAACACAAAATCCAAAGCTACAGAGTAAAGAACTCAACCCATTTCTCTACTGTGCAAGGAACATGTGATTTTTCATTTTTAAAGCAATGGGTCAACATAGAAGGCCTTGCTGTTTTCTTTGGTTTAAACGCTGTGCCGTGCAGCTGCGTGTGGTTGGGGGCCTCATCTGGCCACAGTCACCGGTGACTGACAGGGAGGGGACAACGTGACGCACGAGGTCCTGTCCCATCAAAATGCTCGCTTTACCATGACTGTGACTCGGTGGGTGTCCAGCTCTGTTCTTCCTTTCAATTGGATTTCTGACATGTAACGAGGTGTAATTAATATGCTTGTCTTTTTCATTACCAGAAATATGCTGAATATAGTTTATTATTAATTCAGCTCCTAATCCATACTACCTGAACAAACTACTTTTGCTTCCATTTGTACTGTATAATGTCAACTGTGGAAAATGGCTAATAAGGGGAAAGGGGAATCAATTTGACTTTGACTGTGCACGTCGTGCTGGAAAACTACCCTTTATTGAGGATCTACCATGTGGTGCCTGCTTTATGTGCATCATCTCTTTAATCCTTGCATCGACCATCCAAGAAAAGAGTAATTAGCCCCATTTGACACGTGAACATAGGAAAATCCAAAGAAATCCAGGCAATGTATTACTTGCTCAAGTAATAAAAAAGAAAGAAATGAAAAACTCCAGTAACAAGCACAGGAGTAAACTTTGGAGCCAGAAAACATACCCAGATTGTTTATTTTGCCCCGAAGCTTTTAAGGATGCTAATGTACCTGGCTACTACTACCATTTTTAAAAGCTCAGCTTGGAAGGCCGGAATACATCCAACACCTAATATTTTTATTATGTGACAGCATTTACTTTAATTATAAAACATCAATACTATCTGGACTTCCTATCTTTATTCATTTTACTGTATTGTTTTAATTTTTACTCTCTTATGACCTTCCTATCTTTAAAAGGATTATCTTTGCCACTCTGATGTATTTTGAGTTTAAAAAAATGGGAATCTTCCCAAGAAAGAGGTTAAATAGATTTTGTTTGTAAATAGTTCAGCAGTTGCGGGAGGCATCTGTTCCTTTTTTGCCTCACCTGCGCTTCTCTTTCTTTGGCTTCATACTTCCTCCCCACCTGCCATGGACCTGTCGTCAGGAGACCCACCTCCATCCCCTGCCCTTTTTCAGAGTCCTGAAGATGGGGAATGATAATGTATGTCAGAGGAAAAAGTTTCTTTCTCCTTCTAAAATGATGATTAATAAGGGTCTGCAGAGCCACCGGGGACATCTTGTTTCTATGCTGATAAAAACAAACATACTGAGAAGTAAGGGAGAAAGAGATAGAAGGAAGAGAGGGGGTGGCGAAAGTCAGAAATAGATGTTGGCTCAGCTTCTCTGAAACTTAGTGACAGGAGCCTAAAAGTTCTCTCTTAGTCTCTCTCTTTCTGTCTCTCTCTGGCTACTTTGACTTGGCTAATTATCCTAATATAGGCATCTGCAAAAGTCAGCAGCATTATTGTGCACCAGTTGCACCAATTTATATTCCTTAATTCTGCAGGGTTTTTTAATTCAAAATTTCCAAAGATAACTATGGATAATATCTCAAAAGATTTATGTGTGTTGATTTTAAAGGAAGGGTATTCCATGAGCCCATCTTTAATTATCTGTCATTTTTTGTCATTGATTTTATCTACCAAATATTTAATAATCCTGAGGAATCTTTCATTCACCACAGCAATGTATCAATTTGTATATATATATATATGCAACAGTTGAGTTTCTATACTAGAGAGATTGGCCATGAGACAAAACTAAGTTTTTTTATAGTCCATGCCCGAGCTGACATTTGGCAATACTCATTGTGGGATGCTGTAAGATAATTCAGACCAAAGAATACATTTTGCCGCAGAATAAGCATCAGCTAGTTAGTTAGTTGGTTAGTTTAACTAATGCTAACAATATGCACAATCCTGGCCAGAAGTCTTCATATTTCTCAGTAGCTGTATTTGCAATAATTATCGAAATAATTGACACCTACCCAAATCAATTTGTCTGAATGTAGTCTTTATTATTTACATACCAGATGTTCCTTGAAAAAAAGTCAGTTTGTTTTCTTTGTTGTTGTTGTTCAGTCACTAAATCGCATCTGACTCACTCTCTAAGTCGTGTCTGACTCTTTGTGACCCCATGGACTGAAGCATGCCAGGCTTCCTGTCCTTCACTATCTCCTGAAGTTTGCTCAAACTCAGGTCCATTGAGTCAGTGATGCCATCCAACCATCTCATTCTCTGTTCTCCCTTCTCTTCCTGCCTTCAATCTTTCCCAGCATTTTCCAATGAGTCGGCTCTTCACATCGGGTGGCCGGAATATTGGAGCTTCAGCTTTAGCATCAGTCCTTCCAATGAATATTCAAGTTGATTTCCTTTAATATTGACTGATTTAATCTCCTATTATTTTTTTTTAAAAAAAGTATTACATATCTCTTATGTGCAACGTACTGTGTTGAATGTTTATAGGGTTTGTGTAGACAGCTCATGGAGCAAATGTGGACCCTGCCCTTTCATATTAAGAATAAGTTCAGGAATTTATGATATTTATGCAAAAAAGTGAGACATGCTGCAGAGATGGGTATTAGGGCTGGATGGTGCCTCCTAAAATCTATATGTTGAAGCCCTAAACCCCAGAACCTCATAATTTAACTGTATTTGGACAGAGGTTCTTTAAAAAGATAATTAAGTTAAAATGAGGTAATTCGGATGGACCTTAATCCAATATGACTGCTGTCCTTTTAAGAGGAGGAGATTAGGACATGATACATACTGAGGGATGACCAGGCGGGGACACAGGAGAAGACCACCATCTCTAGGCCAAGGAGAGGGGCCTCAGAAGAAACTAACACTGGAAAAACCTTAATCTCAGGCTTCTAAGCCTACAGATATGTGAGAAAATTAATTTCTGTTGTTTAAATTCTCCAGTGGCAGCTCTGGTAAACTAATAAAATAGATTAAAAAAAAAAACTACATGAATTCAGAGAACTGGAAGCTTCTTTCCAGCTGGGAGCCTTGGAGAAAGCTTTATCTAGGTGACTTTTGCAATGGCATCTAGGTAGTTTCTGTAATGGCCTTTGGAGTGGAAAATGGCCACATGTAGCTGGAGGAGCTGGGTGTTTTTCACAGTGGGTAGAGCATGTCAAGCACACAGTTGCAGGAAGACAGATGAGCTAGCTGCGGCAGAGTGGGAGTAAAGACTGAAAGTGTAGGCTGAGGCCAAAAAGCAAGCTTGGGTTTTAGGCTGGATGCAAAGGAAAGCCATTGAAATATCTTGACAACACTGTAACAATATCATAGTCATGCTTGAAAAATGTTAATCTGGAAGTCAGGTAATAATCAGTTGGAAGAGGAAAACATTTTGAATCAGAGCAGAATGGCTGGCAGCCCAATGCTGTAGAGTAGGAGAGTGAAGAAGAAGAGTTAGAAAAGACAGACACTGAAAAGGTAAAGCCATTGGGACTCAGCAGATGGCTCTGCTGTGGGAAGCAGGGGAAGAAAAAAAGAACTGAAGAGCTGAGAGACCACCAGGAGATTTTGATTGGGATCTAGGAAAATGGGATGATGGAATTAATTGCAGAAAAAGGAAGAGAGTAGAAAAGCAGATCTAGGAAGGATGATGACCAGTACGGTTTTAGAGCAACCACAATTTGAAATGTGGTTGGAGATACAGAAATGTAGATAAGTAAATTGGAATACATATAGGGATACACTGGATGCAATCTCAAAAATGACAGAATCATCTCTGTTCGTTTCCAAGGCAAACCATTCAGTATCACAGTAATCCAAGTCTATGCCCCAACCAGTAATGCTGAAGAAGCTGAAGTTGAACAGTTCTATGAAGACCTACAAGACCTTTTAGAACTAACACCCAAAAAAGATGTCCTTTTCATTATAGGGGACTGGAATGCAAAAGTAGGAAGTCAAGAAACACCCGGAGTAACAGGCAAATTTGGCCTTGGAATACGGAATGAAGCAGGGCAAAGACTAATAGAGTTTTGCCAAGAGAATGCACTGGTCCTAACAAACACCCTCTTCCAATAACACAAGAAAAGACTCTATACATGGACATCACCAGATGGTCAACACCGAAATCAGATTGATTCTATTCTTTGCAGCGAGCTCTATACAGTCAGCAAAAACAAGACCAGGAGCTGACTGTGGCTCAGACCATGAACTCCTTATTGCCAAATTCAGACTGAAATTGAAGAAAGTAGGGAAAACCACTAGACCATTCAGGTATGACCTAAATCAAATCCCTTATGATTATACAGTGGACGTGAGAAATAGATTTTAAGGGCCTAGATCTGATAGATAGAGTGCCTGATGAACTATGGAATGAGGTTCGTGACATTGTACAGGAGACAGGGATCAAGACCATCTCCATGGAAAAGAAATGAAAAAAAGCAAAATGGCTGTCTGGGGAGGCCTTACAAATAGCTGTGAAAAGAAGAGAAGCGAAAAGCAAAGGAGAAAAGGAAAGATATAAACATCTGAATGCAGAGTTCCAAAGAATAGCAAGAAGAGATAAGAAAGCCTTCTTCAGCAATCAATGCAAAGAAATAGAGGAAAACAACAGAATGGGAAAGATTAGAGATCTCTTCAAGAAAATCAGAGATACCAAAGGAACATTTCATGCAAAGAAGGGCTCGATAAAGGACAGAAATGGTATGGACCTAACAGAAGCAGAAGATATTAAGAAGAGATGGCAAGAATACACAGAAGAACTGTACAAAAAAATCTTCACGACCCAGATAATCACGATGGTGTGATCACTGACCTAGAGCCAGACATCCTGGAATGTGAAGTCAAGTGGGCCTTAGAAAGCATCACTGTGAACAAAGCTAGTGGAGGTGATGGAATTCCAGTTGAGCTATTCCAAATCCTGAAAGATGATGCTGTGAAAGTGCTGCATTCAATATGCCAGCAAATTTGGAAAACTCAGCAGTGGCCACAGGACTGGAAAAGGTCAGTTTTCATTCTAATCCCAAAGAAAGGCAATGCCAAAGAATGCTCAAACTACCGCACAATTGCACTCATCTCACACGATAGTAAAGTAATGCTCAAAATTCTCCAAGCCAGGCTTCAGCAATATGTGAACCATGAACTTCCTGATGTTCAAGCTGGTTTTAGAAAAGGCAGAGGAACCAGAGATCAAATAGCCAACATCCTCTGGATCATGGAAAAAGCAAGAGAATTCCAGTAAAACATCTATTTCTGCTTTATTGACTATGCCAAAGCCTTTGACTGTGTGGATCACAATAAACTGTGGAAAATTCTTCAAGAGATGGGAATACCAGACCACCTGACCTGCCTCTTGAGAAACCTATATGCAGGTCAGGAAGCAACAGTTAGAACTGGACATGGAACAACAGACTGGTTCCAAATAGGAAAAGGAGTACGTCAAGGCTGTATATTGTCACCCTGTTTGTTTAACCTATATGCAGAGTACATCATGAGAAATGCTAGACTGGAAGAAACACAAACTGGAATCAAGATTGCCAGGAGAAATATCAATAACCTCAGATATGCAGATGACACCACCCTTATGGCAGAAAGTGAAGAGGAACTAAAAAGCCTCTTGATGAAAGTGAAAGTGGAAAGTGAAAAAGTTGGCTTAAAGCTCAACATTTAGAAAACAAAGATCATGGCATCTGGTCCCACCACTTCATGGGAAATAGATGGGGAAACAGTGGAAACAGTGTCAGACTTTATTTTTCTGGACCCCAAAATCACCACAGATGGTGACTGCAGTCATGAAATTAAAAGACGCTTACTCCTTGGAAGGAAAGTTATGACCAACCCAGAGAGCATATTCAAAAGCAGAGACATTACTTTGCCAGCAAAGGTTCATCTAGTCAAGGCTGTGGTTTTTCCTGTGGTCATGTATGGATGTGAGAGTTGGACTCTGAAGAAGGCTGAGCATGGAAGAATTGATGCTTTTGAACTGCGGTGCTGGAGAAGACTCTTGAGAGTCCCTTGCACTGCGAGGAGATCCAACCAGTCCATTCTGAAGGAGATCAGCCCTGGGATTTCTTTGGAAGGAATGATGCTAAAGCTGAAACTCCAGTACTTTGGCCACCTCATAAGAAGAGCTGACTCATTGGAAAAGACTCTGATGCTGGGAGGGATTGGGGGCAGGAGAAGAAGGGGACGACAGAGGATGAGATGGCTGGATGGCATCACTGACTCGATGACGTGAGTCTGAGTGAACTCCGGGAATTGGTGATGGACAGGGAAGCCTGGCGTGCTGCAATTCATGGGGTCGCAAAGAGTCGGACACGACTGGGCGACTGATCTGATCTGATATATATATTATTTATGACATAATATATATATTATGTGTATATACATATATATGAGCCACCATGGAAGCATTATATATTTATTAATACACATATATATGTGTATTATATGCACACAGTCTTTGGACGTGTATAACATATTGGTTTCTGGAAAAGTTTGCTTAGACATAAGGGTGAAGATATAGATTTTGGATCATCACTGGAACCACAAGAGAGGTTGAATTGCCAAGAGAAACAGAAGAGAGGTTTGGGCAAAGGATGCAGGGAGCATTTAAGGATCTAGGGTCAAAAGAGAAGTAGATGGTGCATTCTTTGGAGAGGTAAGAGAAAAGCTTTTACTTGTTGAAAAATCTCTACCCAGCCACCATAGTTGTTCCAGAACCTTGAAAAAAATCCAAGTATATCCATTTAAATAATTCATTTAAATGGATTAAATATATTTAAATGATTATCCATTTAAATAACCAAAATTTTCAATGGAACAGATGAAAGGATTCCCCCTGTTCTAGACAATGAAGTAGATCCATTTTTACTTGCATTATCAGAAGCGGAAATAGGAATCTTAATTTCTTCTTAGTTATAATAAATCTAAATAAAAATATCAAAAATCAAAGAACTTAGTGCTACTAAGCTATCATTAGCCTCAAATTTTCTTTAAGGAAAACAAATGTGTTTTCATAAAATTTGAAGAAAAAAATTCAAATGCAGCTACATTGAGTATTGGTCCTAGAAGTGATTCAACCTAGCCTCTTTCTCCCAGGAAGCTGCTGCTGCTGCTGCTAAGTCACTTCAGTCATGTCTGACTCTATGCGACCCCATAGACGGCAGCCCACCAGGCTCCCCCGTGCCTGGGATTCTCCAGACAAGAACACTGGAGTGGGTTGCCATTTCCTTCTCCAGTGCATGAAAGTGAAAAGTGAAATTTAAAGTCACTCAGTCGTGTCCAACTCTTAGCGACTTCATGGACTGCAGCCTATCAGGCTCCTCCGTCCATGGGATTTTCCAGGCAGACTTTAAATCAAAGAACAGTGGAGGTTACATTACTAAACATTGTTTTTTCTTAGGTTCATCCCATGAAAGATAGAACATTGATACAAACATCAAAGCTATAAAACTGCTCTCACTGGTACATTGCATGGTCTCTTCTCTCTGTTTCTCTCTGCACAAGGCTGACCTATGGCACTTGTGTTTAGATATCCCTGGTTAGGACCACATGCAAGGACCACCCAGTGCCCACGTTATCTGCTGAGAGCAGAATCTACACACATGATTGCCAGGGTCACAGTTGTGACCCCACGGGAAGTGACACTCATTGAAAGGGCCCCCAAAAGACAACTTCCTCATTGACTACAGAAATGTCTTTAAATACTTCCTTTTCATTCCCCAATCCCCTGAGCTACAAAGAGATAATGATATTTTATATAATTGGATTTATGAGCAGTTGTAAGCTTTATAGAGTACTGAACCATCTATGCATTTTCGGCTATTGTAGACTAGAAAGTCCCTAACATGGTCTGTTTATATGATATCTAGAAATAATTAACTAATCAATAGAATATCAATTTAATAAATTGAGTTTATTATTCTTATTGCAACATGCTTATTATTAATATCTGTCAATCATTTGCCAACAACTTAATTGGCATTTTGAATAAACCTTTAAGGCATTTATAGAGTATGAATTTACAGGGACACACAAACCATACAATGCAGTTGAAGAAAATATATCATTATTTCTCTTTTGCAAACAGAAAATTAACGGTTAGGAAAAAAATCAAAGGCTTTGTTTTCATGGTCAAATCAGTTCACCATTATTGACCTGAGAGTGTCTATATAACCCCTTCCAAATAGAATTTGAGAGCTACTGTCAATGGAGAATGTACATTCAATAAGTTTATTATATTTAGGAATAGGAAAGGGAAGTCATGACTAGTGAGACAAGGAAAACATGAGACAGTGATAACTTCCACAGCAAAAACAGAAAGCTAGACATTTTTCTATATTGCAGTCAACACGAATACACTACCCCAAAATATGGCACTTTGGCATATTGAGTATTTTAAGCTGAAGAAGTTTGAGAAAATAGCAGAAGCAGGAAAGTCACTTTAACTTTCCTCCCAACCTACTCCCCTGAAACAGATCATAAATCCTATGTGAGATATGCTTTCCCTACACTGGAAGAAAGGAGAGCATCTTTATCTTGAAGACCAGGGGACACTGCCCAAACACACAGACCTTGCTCAGTTTCCCCCAGGTGACTGTGCTTACCTCATACTCCCTAACCTATCCCAGCTCTGCCCAGCTGCCCACTCTGCATCAAACCCAGCATAAAAATTCTGAGGTCTAACTGTTTTTTGGGGCCTTCATCTCCTTACGAAGGTTTGCATATTACTTAAAACATATATAGTAAATTTGTGTATTTTTCTCCTGTTAATCTCTGTTAATTTAACGTTCAGACCCAGTCAGGGACCCTAAGAAGGTTGAGGGAAACTTTTTTGTTCCCTACAAAACCAGCAAGCCAAGAGAAGCATCAAGATACATTTGTTAGTGTTCAACTACAGTATACGACTCCACTGACCATCTCAGGGATGTGGTTGGAGTAGTTTGAAAGAATTTTCTTTCCACCTGGTTTATAGGACATGATACTAGCATCCTTGGAGCTTACAATAGCCTTCTTCTATACAAAAGCCTAACTTATTAGACTGGATGTCACAATCATCTAACATATTTCATTGCAACATTTCTTCCCATATAAAGCCTTTCTGTGTGCTTTATGTCAAGGAAATATTCTATTTTGGAAATAATGTATCTTAAATTAAATTTGTATGAAACTATACTGTCTTTTTAAGCTATGCACAGACCATGTAGTGTTCCCAATATTAAGTTTCCCTTTAAAGAAAATGCCAGCTTTGAACTTGAGGATGTGTCTCAAACACTGGTGACTCAAAGACAAAGGTGTTTAATTATAGCAGTACAAGGTATTAATATGCACCTGTTCTACAAAGATTAATTTTATTTAAACTTTTACCATAAGTGAATTGATGTTGCAAGAATAAAATGGTGAAAAGGCTGCTGCAGATGCTATTTGCATTGAGGCTGGAGGTGGGTAATTGGGTCAGTTGAGTTCATATATTAAAGAATTATCTGCCAGATACTGTGTTGGCTGTCACAGTCTGTCTCAATCAAGCATAACTGCAAATTTCCAGAAAGCTGCTATTGATCAAAATAAAAACCTACGTTTTATTTAGGTTCAAAGAGCTGGTGCTACTGTCAACTCCATTTGATCACCAAGTGCATGATAGCTGAGTATTTGGTTTTACTGGACTGCAGCTTGCTAAAATTAAAAGGTCTTGGTCTCTTTGGAAATACAGATAGGTTTGATTATTTGACTCAGTTTGAGAACAAAAAGTGATGTTGAAGGAATGAATGTTCCTTTGATAATGTTCCATTTCCAAATAAGACAGCTTCCCAAGTGGCTCAGTGGTAAAGAATCTGCCTGGCAGTACAAAAGACACAGGAGACAGGAGACGTGGGCTTGATCTCTGGGTCGGGAAGATCCCCTGGAGAAGGGAATGGCAACCTACTCTAGTATTCTTGCTTGGAGAACCCCAGGAACAGAGGAGCCTGATAGGCTACATATACAGTCCATGGGGTGGCAAAGAGTCAAACACAACTGAGCAACTGAGCATCACACACATCTCCAAATAAACAGAAGGAAACAAAAACAAGCAGTAGCTGATATATCAATATAAAAACAGTTGAACCCCACCCCACAAATTTCTGACTTCCATAATTAATCTACATTTCCTGAAGACACACATGTTTTTCCTCATTGTCTGTTTAACTGGCTCAAAAACAGCTCTTCCATGGACAGCCTCCCTTGTTAGAGGAAACAATTACTTGGTAGTATTGGTTATTTTAATGGACATATCACTTTAAATGAAGCCATCACATCTGTTCCACCTCCTAATTACAAATGCAAAAGAAATACAATCCACCAATGCATCATAAAAAAAGTAAAACATAAGTGATTTAAATGCATATGTATGTTCCTAAGTCAACGCAGCATGCAATCTGCTATGTTTTTTACATGTTCTGAGCACAAATCAGATGGAAAACCTGTTCTCTGATGAAATGTGATTTCTTCTCCCTGGATAAGTTTGGTGCTGTATGGAAGCAACGGTTGCCACACACAATCTGCAGACTACATTGCCATGCTCACCAGTGTTCTTCGCTAAACTCTTCCTGGGAACTAATATTTTATGATCCATGTGATGGGTCACACCACTCTGATGCAGGTTGAGTACAAAAATATACTAATCTAATGTATTGGGGAGATTTTCAGTGATACGTTAAGAATAATTTATTTTTCTATCTTCCTTCCTAAAGGAAGAGTATTTTATAGTGTTACCCACCTGTCCTTGCCCAAGGAGGTGATCAGTGGTACTTACTACTTAGAGAATTAATAATAATAATAGAGTAGACATTGGTAATGATGATACTGTTTTCTTGTTTCTATTAAAGAAATAATCCTATTTAAAGGAAACATTTGAATGGGGTCAGTTTTTTTGACCTCTGAGTAGAGCAGAAAAGCAAGAATTTGGTTAGAGTCAGAGATCAAAAAAGGCAATGGTGGTGATTTAGTCACTAAGTCATGCCTGACTCTTGTGACCCCATGGACTGTAGCCCGCCAGGCTCCTCTGTCCATGGAATTCTCCAGCCAAGAATACTGGAATGGGTTGCCATTTCCTTCTCCAGGGAATCTTCTCGACCCAGGGACTGAAGCCAGATCTCTTATCAGGCAATTCTTTACCACTGAGCCACCAGAGAAACCCCTAAAAGGCAATACTCCTGACTTAATTAGGACAAAGCAGCATAATCAGAAGACCGGGACATCGATTAAAATTAACAATCCAATCTTAAATGTTAAGAAAACGTTATCGTAGCTCTTCCTTAATCAAGGTCGGATTTATCCAATTTCTTTTTTTTTTTTTACTTCACATTTTTGGCTGTGCTGGGTCTTCTTTGCTGTGCAGGCCTTTCTCTAGTTGTGGCTAGCAGAGGCTTATCTCTAGTTGTGATGCAAAAGCTTTTCACTGTGGTGGTTTCTCCTATTACATACACCCTAGAGTATGAACTCTAGGGTGCCCAGGATTCAGTAATAGCATGCACAGACATAGTTGCTCCGTGGCATGTGGGGTTTTCCAAGAGCAAGGATCAAAGCCATGTCTCTTGCATTGGTAGGTGGACTCTTCATCACTGAGCCACTAGGGAAGCCCCATTCAATTTCTTTTACCCACTTTTCACCAGGGCAAGAAATGTTGGTGGCATGCAGATGGACTTAAGTTCCCCTCTGCTAAGAAATAGGCAACTCAAGAGCAGAGGCTATGTTTCATCAATCAGTGTGCTCCATTCCTGAAAACAGACCCATAGCTGAGAATAGAACTGGTATATATATTCAGTTCAGTTCAGTCACTCAGTCATGTCCAACTCTTTGTGACCGCATGAATCACAGCATGCCAGGCCTCCCTGTCCATCACCAATTCCCGGAGTTCACCCAAACTCATGTCCATCAAGTCCTTGATGCCATCCAGCCATCTCATCCTCTGTCGTCCCCTTCTCCTCCCGCCCCCAATCCCTCCCAGCATCAGGGTCTTTTCCAATGAGTCAACTCTTCGCATGAGGTGGCCAAAGTATTGGAGTTTCAGCTTTAGCATCAGTCCTTCCAATGAACACCCAGGACTGATCTCCTTCAGAATGGACTGGTTGGATCTTCTTGCAGTCCAAGGGACTCTCAAGAGTCTTCTCCAACACCACAGTTCAAAAGCATCAATTCTTCGGCTCTCAGCTTTCTTCACAGTCCAACTCTCACATCCATACATGACCACTGGTAAAACCATAGCCTGGACTAGACGGACCTTTGTTGCCAAAGTAATGTCTCTGCTTTTCAATATGCTATCTAGGTTGGTCATAACTTTCCTTCCAAGGAGTAAGTGTCTTTTAATTTCATGGCTGCAATCACCATCTGCAGTGATTTTGGAGCCCCAAAAAATAAAGTCTGACAATGTTTCCACTGTTTCCCCATCTAATTCCCATGAAGTGATGGCACCAGATGCCATGATCTTTGTTTTCTGAATGTTGAGCTTTAAACCAACTTTTTCACTCTCCTCTTTCACTTTCATCAAGAGGCTTTTTAGTTTCTCTTCACTTTCTGCCGTAAGGGTGGTGTCATCTGCATATCTGAGATCATTGATATTTCTCCCAGCAATCTGGCAGCATTTTTGAGTGAATGAATGAATCTGAAAGTATGGATGGGTAATTGACTCGTCCTGATAAAGTTCTGTTCCCAAAAGGTCATTTTAAGTGGAGTATTAAAATAAATGTTAATATAGCCTTTCCATCTGAGGGCAATTTTTCCATCTTATTAATTATTGCTAAATTTCAGAAGACCCTGTTACTATCTCTCTCCCAAAATTGAAGTGAGAACAAAATGAGATAATATGTATAAAGAACTTTAAACAGTACCTGGCCCAAAGTAAGTGCTTGGTGAATATTAGCTATAATTCTTCTGTTTACTCTTGCTGCTGCTGCTGCTGCTAAGTTGCTTCAGTCGTGTCCGACTCTGTGTGACCCCATAGACAGCCTCCTACCAGGCTCCTCTGTCTGTTTACTCTTACCTATACCCAAATAACTCAACCAAAGCCTGATCGATTTCTTGTCCAATAGAAAACTAATCATATTAATTATTAATACATTTAAAAACTTGAATTTGAAGTCAGGCACTGGATAAAGCCAAAGTTTCAAGTATCCTGAGTAATACATACATAAATATGCATGCATCAAGCATGCATAATTTAACAGACAATGTGATTTTCCAGGCAAGAGTACTGGAATGGGTTGCCATTTCCTTCTCCAGGGGATCTTCCCGACCCAGGGATGAAACCCTGATCTCCTGCTTTTCAGGCAGGTGCTTTACCCTCTGAGCCACCAGGGCTCCTTTACAGACAATACACAACATAAATTTTATTGAGATGCAGTAGAGAATAAAAGTTACGAGTATGGCCTCTAGAGTTGGCCAGTTCTGCCACAGAGAAGCAACCTTGTCTCTTCCTCTCTGTGTGAGCTTAGACTTAACTTGTCTAAGTCTCTTCTTCCTCATCTGTAACATGAGAATAATAAAGAATACCATCTCCTAGGTTTGCTGTCAGTGATTAATAAGGCATAGTGCAAAGCACACTGCCTGGATCATTGTAAATACTCAATAAATATTAGTTATTATTATTGCTATCACCTCTGACATCCTTTCATCACAAGCTGTCAAAACTATTCAAGTGAATTCTGTCATTTTCATGAGCAAGAAGAAAATCCTGATGGAGTTTGACAAATAAGGACCCCAAAGTAAATTATTTTCTCCTTTCCATACACAACTGACTTCCTTTGATATAATTAGGAAATCTCCACATACATAGAAATGAGAAGAGACCAAACGTTCTTCACATCGGTTTGGCTTTCTAACTGCAAAAGCAGAACTCCGAGACAATCTGCTGCAGTACACAGTCCTCACAGCCTCGTGACTGGATTCACTAATAGAGCATCAGATAGAAGCTCTGGTCTTCAAACAGCAACTATCTGTCACTTGATTGGCATAAAAAACATATATAAACCAAAATTCTTCTTCCAAGTTTCTTTTCACTCTCTCCATTCCCACTGCAACACCTTCTCATCATGACCATTCAGACTGCTGGTCTCCTGGTAAGTATCTCTTCTCTAAATTACCCAAACTTTAATGCCACTATTACCCTAAAACATAGTCTAATAATATTATGTCTCTCATTGATCACTTCTATTGCTGGCTGCCCAAATAGCGACCAGCTCAGCCTCCACTATGAAATCCTCCTGGACAACAAAATGAGTGAGAGACATTTCATATAGCTAAACAGACCCATTTTAAAAGACCATTGTCTATTCTGAGATTAAGTTCTGCTTTATGGTATAAAACATTTTTTATTTGGTTGCATAATGATGGTAGGGTTTTGTTTCTTTTATTATTTGTTTGTTACTCAGTGTTTATACTAGGCAAAATAAAATATGACTACCTTATGTTGGTTTTAGAAATTTTATTAGTTTGTAAAATCCAAAGGTCTAAAAAACACTGGTGTACTGGTTGAGAGTACTGAAGCTCTTGGCAATAGACCACCAACCCCAACTGCTCTACTAACCTCTGGAGGAAATTTACTTACAGTCTGTTTCCTTATTGACTTCATATGATTTGAGAGTAAATTAAATGAGATATTGCCTGTTTTAGATAAGCAACATAAATGCAAGCATATGATATGCAACATTTTGTGCCTGGCTTCTTTAACTTAGCATGTTTTTGAGGTTCATCTATGTTGTAGAAATTATCAGTACTTCATTCCTTTTTATGGCTGATATCCTATTGGTACGTGTATACTGCTATTAGCTCATTTCATCCATTGATGGACATTTGGATTGTTGCAGCCACTTTGTAATCACCTTTATCATTAATGATTTCCAGGTTGGTTATTCCTTTTCATTTTTATTTGCTTATTTGACTTTACAGTAAAAGACATTCAAGATCATTTGACATATTAGTTAATGTGGTAGAACCCATATTCCAAAAGTGTCTTATTTCAACAGATATTTGTTCGTGCAACAGCATCCTCCAAGTCACATATAATCAAACATGAGTGGCACAGTGAAATCTTTGGAGGGCAGATGGTCATATAGAAAACTTTGGTTCTGTCAACAAGAGAGCAAAGGCTCCCTCTTCATGGAACAAGCCCCATCACTGGCATGAGCTATCATGAAAGAAGTCTTTGTGTGTGGAAGGGCTCTGCCACCTCTTTTACTTCTGTCTAGCCACCCAGTCCCCTCATCACAGACCAATAGCATGGGGACTTTTTCCCTAACTGGATAACCAACTCCTAGAAAGAAGGAAAAATAGGGTCCGTACCAGAGATTATGGGGCCTGCTGAGTTGATTATGTGATTAGGAAGTAAACTAAGTCTGTGACCTCTCATAGGGATTATCCCAATGTAATGATGACATCATCACTAGCTTTATGGTGCTTTTGCCCTCCCCTTAGACTCTGCTACTTCACATGATGAATCCTGTCTCTGATACTACCTCACCTCAAAACTTGTATCTATACCTCACTGAAGGAAATGGAGATCTGGCAATGCTCCAGTTCATTTGATCAACATAGCTGGCGGAACCAGATAATTTAAGCTCCAAATTTCCCCATTAATCAAAATAGTCTGATGACGGCTACATCTGCTTTTACTTTGGGTTGTGTAGACACAGTCTAATTGTGCATTTCCTAAAAACAGAATCATATCATCTGTAACATTCATAGAGCTCTTCCTGCCCACATTTTTTCCCAGCTTGTTTGACTGAACAGATAACTCAGTAATTAAAATTCATAATCAACACATGTTGAGTATTTTTCCTCTTTCTTCTGCTTTTACAATCCCTTCCCCTGACTTCTGGGTGGTTTGCCAACTGTTCCACTTTTCAGGAGTAAATACTAGAGGTTATCTTCCCATGGGGCCACTATATTGGCCATCTTTCTCAATCATTTTCTCTTGCCTCAACCCCCTACCCCACCGCCTTTGGAGGTGGGAACTTCAGAAACATTGACAGTTCTGACTATACCTCAAAAGCTAGCAGCAGAATAAAGTAGTAAATCATCAGAGAAATAAAAAATGGAGACAACAGAGAGTCTGGTTTGAAGGGAATATATCACTGGGTTCACAGCCACGATCTTCCTTTTCAGAAGGTCTATGAGTCCTAGATAAGCCCATTACACTTGTGCCACTGAAATGAGCCTGGCCCAGGCCAACCTTGTGTCAAACGAGGAGGAAGAGCTGCTAGGGGTGGGGGCAGGGATTGATTGGTAGGCAGCTGCATTTGCAGTTAACAGGAGGCAAGAGGGTCCTTTGTAAAATGTTTGCCTGAGTGCACAAAACAGATACCTTCTGAAAAAGAAGACCAAGCTCATAAACCTGATTTAATTTGGCGGGGAGGGGAGTTGACCATGTGAAGGCCAAGCTCAGCTTTAGAGAACAAAACTCATGTGGCTTCTAAAGTAAACCTGAACCAAGATTATCACCAATTTCCTTCACTGGGAATGGACCTCAGAGTCAGGCCTTTTTCTGGAGTCCTTGCATCCTTCCCCTTTAACACACCCAGAGTTTCTTTCCCCCCTCAGCACTTAGGAAAGCCTTCCCCGTAAACGGATCTCTTTCATCCCCCACAATAGTCCACCTTACAGATGAAGTCACCACCAAAGTCACACCGGGATGGAGCTGCCAGCCTCTCTCCCATTCCATCCCCTGGAGCCTTGTTCCAGACCATGATTTGGGGCCCCAACAAGTTGCTGGTTCTTTAAAATGTTAAGCATTGAAATACAAAAGCTGTTGTTTCATAATCCAATTAGACAACCACTTTTAACTGGCTTGTGCATTTCTCCCAGACTTACCTTCATCTAAGTACACAAATGAAGATGCCTCCTCACGGTTCCAGAAATCTGTGAAGCTGAGATGGTATTTTTAACACATTCATTTTAAACAATGTCTGTGCCGAACCACTTTTGCTCTCGCTGTTTGTGCAGGTGAGTTGCTACCGAACAGCTGAGCTCCAGATCCGACATGTGTGGTCCGGGGCGGGCCTTGGATTTTTCAAAGGGTAAGGTTTTCACACATGGCAACACCCTCAAGTGTTTTCAGTGTCTGTGGCTCAGTATAGCTCCTTCATGTGGATTTCACAGACAAACAAGAGGCATCTAACAATGGAAATTCTATCACCTTATCTGTTTTACCTTCCTTCCATCTGGAAGGCACACACACACACACACACACACACACACACCTGGGAAGTTCACTTTCTTTTTGAACTCCAAAAAAACTTTATAATTGCATACAGAATCTTCTTTGAGTGGTTAGAAGTGCTCTGCATTTTTCCCAAAGCCCTGAAGAAAATGCAGTCTGGAGTTCTTTACTCCAGCAGGACCTGTCTAGAAGCAGCAACATTTCCTGAAGTTCTCAGATAGATAGGTTGTTGACTTCCTATCAAGGGAAGGCTGTGGGCCATACATACCCTTCAGGCTGCGTGAAAATGAGGGCTTGGGACCCTAGTCATGCTACAGAGAAACCTAAGATGGAACAGGACTGCACTTCCTCGAAGCAGGGCCGCCTGCTCTGTTCTGTGTGTGAAGAAAAAGAGGGAACTTCAGATCTCCCTAGAGTCCCTCACAGACCATGCTACCTTTGGTGGTAGAGTTCCCGAACATACCACTGTGGCATAAAAACTATTTTAAGCAGAGGCATTTGAGTTCCTGAAATCTCTTTTCTGCCTAAAAGCAGAGCCCCCCTCCCCAAAACAACTCAGAAGAACACAATCATTGTTAAGTCCCAGAGCTTGTAACTAGGAAGACTGACTCTTATCCTGGGAGATGAGACATTGTCATAAAACTATCATATCTCCTATCTTTTTTTTCTAAGCATCCATCCATCTTTTGCAAAAAGTCGTTTGTTTTTCCATTAAGTGCTTTGCTCTCCTTTCCTTTCCCATTAAGATGGTGTGTAAGCCCCAAGATGTAACTCACTTCCCTGAGTTACGTCTTTCTGAGCATTACCTTAAGTATGTTTTAAATCTCTGTTTCCTCTTGCTAATCTGTATTTGGTTAGTTTAATTTGCAAGTCCTCAAGTTTTGAACATAAGAAGGTAGAAGAAAGGCTTTTCCTCCTCTACAGTGGGATCAGCATGGGTGTATCCTCCACTTGCCCATCCAGACCCACCTTCTCCTCTCTACCCTAGGAGAGTCGCCTGCATGGACCACTTCAACAGGCTCCCTTGGTTTACAGTTGGCTTTGGCCACCTGGAAGCATCAGGAAGAGCTCAGAGAAAGAAGAATGAGGTCACGGTATTTATTCCCTCCAGTGCTGTGAGGTCACCATGGACTATGTCCCTCAGTTGAAAGCCCAGCTCCTGCAAGGGAGCCCACTCCACACAACTTCTTTGACTGCTTCTTCCCTTTCTGGTCTATGGGTGAGAGAGTCTGAACTATCCCCTGGGTACTACTGTACCCCTTGAAGTTTTCTATACCCACTTCTACCTTTGTACGTGGTTTCCTAGGAACTCCTTCAAATTACTCACTTTGGATGTGCTTTTTCTTGACAGAACCTTCAGGTCTATACAAGGAAGATGGAAGACAATCATAAATTGGAGGAAATTTTGGAGACAATTTCATTACCTTTGAACCTAAGTCCCATCTTATAACTTGCAGCAGGGTCCCAGGGAACTTTTTCATGCTCCTTTGAGCCATGAAAGCTCAATGACTGCTCTTGCCACTTTGGCCACTGTCCTTGTGCCTACAACCGAGACAAGGCGAATAAGCAAGCAGGTAACACCACCCACATGCCAGCACTTGTGAGTAATGGGCAATCTGATCTTCTCTATCTCTCTTTTAGCCGAGAGTTGATTAAGTCTCCCCAGGATGGAGTGAGAAGACAACTGAGACAGCACCCACTGAGTGTTCAGAAGAATCCTCCGCAGTGACTTCACCTCAGGTCTCAGGACATAGCTGCACCCTTCCCACAGAAGCCAAAGTCCCATATAACAGAGCGCTCTCCATAGAGGTGGGAGGAAGGCTTTCTCTTCTCTCTTAGAAGAAAACTCTCATCAGTTCATCTTAGTCAGAGTTCTCCCTGCATCCTTTCTCCAGTAGATCTGCCAGAAAGGGGTTATCCCATCTGGGACTCTGTGTGTTAGCTGTCAATGCAGGAAGGTGGCCCCTGTACTTCTTGTCAGGTGTTATAAACAAAACAGCAGTCACCTGGCCTTCCCATGTGATAAGGCACACCTCTGGCCATGACACTCACCTGCACTGTTTTCTTATTACCTAAAGGATTCATTGGAAGGACTGATGCTGAAGCTGAAACTCCAATACTTTGGCCACCTGATACGAAGAGCTGACTCACTGGAAAAGACCCTGATGCTGGGAAAGGTTGAAGGCAGGAGGAGAAGGGGATGACAGAGGATGAGATGGTTGGATGGCATCACCGACCCAATGGACATGAGTTTGAGCAAGCTCCAGGAGTTCGTGAAGGACAGGGAGGCCTGGCGTGCTGCAGTCCATGGGGTTGCAAAGAGTCAAATATGACTGAGCAACTGAATTGAACTGACTGAAAGGATTCCATCTAAACTCCTCCGTTTGGCATACAAGGTCCACAGTCATCTGACTTCAATCCGTCCTTCTAAGCACAGCTGAAACTCCTCAACAGGCAATCAGTTAGATGATCAGAGACCTTACAGGCCAAGTCAGGGGTCTTCATTCTCCTTGTAGGCGATGGGCCCTGGGCAGCAGGGGAAATAAGATGATTCCAATAAAAAATCATCCAGACCCCAGTGTGTGGGGGAGACTAGAATGGAGGCAGCCTGTGAGGAGGGGAGGTTGGGAGGAGGGAGAATCATGACTTACTTGGAGGGTGACCTTCCCCAAGGTTAGAAGAGATTGTGAGTAAGCCTACACTCCCTAGAGAGGAGCATGTGGTATGGAACAAGCTGCTGGCAGCTCCTAGGGAGAATTGAGGGGTCAGAGTCTCAGCTGCTGCAGCCCTGCAGCCCACCCAACTCCCTATACAAGGGAAATTGAAAAAGAGGGAGAGAGAGGTTCAAAATAGGAAAAGAAGAGAAAAGAGAGATCAGTTCTTAAAAGTGAAAGACTCGAGGTTCTCCCAATGTCCTGAGTTGAGACTGATTATCACACCCTCTCTAACCTTTCTTGGCATTCCAGAAGACTGATCCAACCCTGGAGCTCAGTGAGTTGAAAGGAGAGGGACATTCAGAAGTCAGGGCTAGGCAACATGGATTCTTGTACTGGTGGGATCCCCCTGCCTTTGTGCCAGCCCATGTGCTGAGATGCTGGCAGGGATGTCTGGAGACAGACACAAAGCCCCAGGGTGAGCAGAGGAGCTGAGAAACTTTGTGTCCTGACTTGGAGAGAGACTTCCACCTCCTTAGGTATGTCCCTGTCAAAGGCCTGAGGAAGCAATTCACAAAAGAAGAAGTAAAGTTTCAATAGCACATGTAATATTGGATGACCTCACTACCAACAAAAAAATCAAATTAAGACATCAGTTTTCTTTGGGCTTCCCAGCTAGCACAGTGGTAGAGAACCTGCCTGTCAATGCTGATGCAGTTTCAATCCCTGGGTCAGGAAAATTCTCTGGAGGAGAAAATAGCAACCCATTCCAGTATTCTTGCCCGGAAAATTTCATGGACAGAGGATCCTGGTGGGCTACAATCCATGGGGTTGCAAAGAATCAGATGCAACTGAGCATGCGCACACACACACACACCTGTTTTGTTTTGTTTTGTTTGCTCTATCAAACTACTAAGTGCTGAGAAAAAAGGTGATATCCAATATCAGAGAGAGTTTAAAGAAACACAGCCTAAGTTACCAGTGCTCATGTAAAATGGAACTGTCTTCCTGGTACTTTATAGCAAATATCAAAATCCTGAGAAGTGGCATACCTGTCAACCTAGCCATCACTCTCAGTGGTTTATCCCTAATGACTAATTAAGAATGTGACCAAGGTACTTACTCTCATAGGATGACTGCCTTTTGTTCCATCCTCAGTGCTCCACATCAGAGGACTGAAGATGGTATTTACCCCTCTTACCAAATAATTCCTCGTTATGTAACTGAGTGAAAAGAATACTGATTTTTTGATAAGAACATGTAGGACAAAAACATTACTTTAGTCCCACATTCCTTAACTTTTTATAGTAGGCCTTAGCTTTTGGCTTTGTTTCTATTATTCCTTCCTAGAAATAGTTCAAGTTTATACACATTTTTTAAATTGAAAAGCCTTATATAATATATACAACAAATAATTCATATGGATATGGGCCATACTCGTTAACTCAAAACAGGTTAAGGTACAGTAACAAAGCCTCCACAAATGTGTGTGGTTTGTCACCACAAGGCTGTATTTCTTGCTCATGCTACACATCCCAAATGGGTAAGTGGAAGGTCTGTTCCACACCTCCTCACTCAAGGACCCCATGTCATGTTCTGGAGCCTCTGTACCTGAAGCATTACTGGTCGCCCAGGCAAGGGGAGGGAACCGAGCAGGTACTGTAACAGTAGTTCAGTGCTCTGGCCTGGGAGAGACACACATCACCTCTACTCATGAGTCTTGGAAGAAAACAAGTCACGTGATCATGCAAATAATTTCAAGGGTATGAGAACTGCTATTCTACCATGATCAGAAGGCAGAAAAGCAGAAGCAAGCAAATCACCCTTGTGTCTATCACACATGCCGGGGTCAGGGAGTTTGTCTCTAAAGACATGAGACTTAGGTGTCAGACTGCCTGCTTCACTCCTGAAATTTTCTGAGTGCATTAGTAAAGAAGAAGAAACAGGGTCAGTCCCATTAACTGATGATTCATTCAGTGATTATTGGGTATTTCTTCAGCATTGTGCTAGGAATTAGGAAAATGCAAAGAATTAAAATCACAGTGTTTCCAGGTGCTTAACTCTAGCAGAAGAGGTAATACTATAATATCTCATATAAACTTAATTTATATAACATTGCATATAATATTGCATATAAAATGTAGGGGTTCCTTAATAACTCTTGACATCAATACAAGACTATGATTTCTTAGCCTGTTTCAGGCTTCAGAATCACTCAGAGAGCTATTTCAAATGATAACATAATCAAGCTCCAATGCCAGAAATATTGAATCAGCAAATATTCAGTGAGATAAAGTCTAAGCACATGAGTTTTTATTAAAATTCCTTAGATGACTCTGGGCTCACCCCAGTTTAAGAACCCTTGAAATATGAAAATTCAACAGTTGTGCTCTTAGGGACAAGAAGGTATTCTCGACACCAAATAGAGGTTTAGAGGAGGAGGAGGAACTTGTAATCTGTAGCCTTGTGGTCAGGAAAGGTTTCAAGGGGAAGGTGGCTCTGGGTCCATGAAGAAGGAGCAGGATTTGGCAAAGTGGATATGAGATAAGGACTGACCATGGTTCCGGGATAGATATACATATTTGTAAATTATGCTAGAGGGATAAAGAACATTTCAATCAAGTGAGAACTTAAGTTGCAATGATGATGTTAAAGTATTTAGTTTAGACCAATATCCAACTCTATATAAAGCTTTTTAATCAGAGTAGTTCCTCAGCACTTTGGACAATGACAGGCAAGTGATAAGTGCCTCATTAATATTTGTTGAATTAATTAAATTATTAATAAATCAATTCTGAACTGAGTAACTGAAGATCAAACCTCAAAAGCCAAAAGGTAATTAATGGCTGTTTATGAATAATTGATAGCCAACTTCTTTGGTTCTACTTGTCCCAGAGATTAAAACAAGAAGTTATATGACCTTTTTGTTCTTTTTAATAATACATAAACTACTCCTACTTTCATAAAGCCTTCTCAAAGCTCACTGAATGACCTGAAGAGGCCCTTGAGATCTCCTAGAATGCAGAATTATGTCATGGAGAGGCTAGCAGAGCAAAAGGGGCAAACAGAAAACAAGCAAACAAAAAAAAGACTGTTGGGTCCAACAGACCTTGCTGTGTCACTACTAGCTGTGTGGCCTTGGACAAATCAGTCAACCTCTTTGGCAAGTTGAGCTAATAATATCTAACACATATGTACTTACTTTAGAAATAATATCAAGACCATAAAGACAATTTGGAAAAATCTAGAACAATGACATGATCAAGATCAGTACATCTTAACAATTACCTGAAACTATCCCCTGTGACAGATGAGGATATCAAGACCTGCATTCAACTAAGGCAACAGAAAGATTCACACCATAAAACTCAAAAGGTCAAACTACACAAGTAACCACACCTTGGTTGATGTTGGATTTTATATTTTATTAATTTATACAACTGCATTAAAAATGCTGGACATTTTGCCATATGTGTAAACTATCTTGCTGATAGATGGAGAAAACTCCCTGCATTTTGTGTTCACAAATCACTGAGACACAAATGATTTAGCCAGCACACTTTCTTTGCATTGGCCTGACCTGTATTTACAAGGTTCTCTGTTGGCCATACTACCTCGTTCGCTCCCCAACCCTGTGCCACCAGCTTAAACAAACACGTGCATCTGCTCATAAGAAACACACTCGGGTCTTTGTCTCTTCCAGGCAAAGAAACAAAACAAACAAGTAAACAAAAAAGGTGGATATGATAAAAATTGAGCCAACCATGGTTTCTGGCTATAGAACATTAAACTAGCTAACTAATTTAAAAAATCAAAACGGACTTGACTGCATGAATGCACAATTTATTGGATACTAATTCAATTGAGTGGGTTCATAGCTGGCCATATAAAAGCAATAATAAGAGTAGTTAGCATTTTTAAGTATGACACTATGTGCCAGGAATTATGCTGAACACTTCATGTGGATCACTGTGCTATCTACACAGCACTATTTTACAGACACTTCTCACAGGAGGCAGCAGTAACACTGAGATGGTAAGCTATTTGCCTAAGGAAACAGCAAATCACTAAATTCAAGTTAGGATACACAGACTTCACTTCCAGTGCTTGGTTCTTACATTTGAATATCAGGATTGCCATGGATATATCTTTATATCTTGGTTTTAACATAGTCTTCAGCAAAACTTTCCTGAAGTCCTTGTGCTCAGCATCTGAACATTTTAGCTGGGTATTAGCAAAATGAAATAAATATATGGTACATTTATTAACCCTGGCAAGAGGTGTTGATTATTATCATTATAATTCTTATTACACTTTATGAAAGATGATGTCTAGTTATGTTTTATAAAGCTTTGTCTTAATCAAAATATTACGGACTTGGGATGAAAACATAGAACAGTTTAGTATAATTACATGTAACATATTTTCATGCTACAAATAATATTGTAAAAATTATGAATAAGAAACTAAAGATTCAAAGACTTTCAATATGTTCATTCTTTTATTCCACAAGCATTTATTAAGCATTTATGAAATGCCATGCACTGTGATGGGCAGCCACTAGAAACACAGAGTTGAGACAAAGCATCTGACCTCAAAGAAATCATAACATAGCTAAAGAGTCTAATAGTCTGCAAAATGAACAAGTTGGTATTGATGAAACAAGAACAGAATCTAGTTTCTGGACTCAAAACAATCAGTCCAACAAGTACTGGATAGGGAGTGGTGAATAATTTGGCGCAATGATCCTTGATGTGAAAACAATTGGGAGTTTATTTTGCCACAAGATCCACGATTCAAGAGCAAAATGTTTCTCTGAGAGACACTTATGTATTCCTGGAATGTGTTAAAGACAGTGCAGTATTTAGAATAAAGCAAGGGATAAACTAGCACTCTCAGAAAATCTGATCTAATTCACAGTTCCAGGTTCATTCTGGGTACCAAAATCTAAGAAGTGATCAGAGATGCTTACAAATTGGAGATCTAGAAGTAATGATGACCAAGATAATGATGATTCTGAATCATGCTCCATGAAGAATGGATGGATATCTGTGAAAGAGAATCCAGGAGCCTTGGTAACTGTCTTTGAATATCCCCAGAAGTGCAAGAAAGGATTAGATGCTAGCCCCTCTCCAAAGGCAAACTAAGTACTAATGGGAGGAAAATGTACATGGCAATATCTTCAAATACCATAAATGTAGCAAAATCAATGGAAAAAGAAGACAGAAAAGTCTAAAGGCAGTGGTCTATTGTATTAACTTTCTGACTATTTATATATGGTGTTTGCAGAGAAAGAATGGTACCCAAGATAGTTCACAAGGAAGACTGCAGTAAGCATCTTGTCCAGCAATTCACACCATAGCAAGCATTTTCATAAGCATCCCTCGCACATGAAGTGAAGGTGGGGGTTGGGGACAGAATCTCTGTCCTCTAGGATGACCTGAGTATGAACAACATACAGCTAACTGAACCACAGAGCAAGAAATAAAATATCCAAAGTCCCCATGAAGGTCCTGTTCCTTTGGAATTTGAACTTGAAAGGGTTACTAAATCTTGAGAATTCTTCCTTGAAAATGTGTCCAGGGACAGACTTTTTCTTTATAACACCTGCCACCCTGCTTGTTATCACCCTACTCTTGGCTCCTTCAGCAAATTCCCAAGGGACATTCCTTCTGCTTTAGTTGGACATTGCCTTTTCATACTGGGATGGGGGATATGACTCACAACATGCAGATCACTCTGGCAGTCATGTAGGGGACAGACTGGAAGGAGTAAAACTGCTCCCAAGATGAACCAGTGGAGAAGGCAATGGCACCCCACTCCAGTACTCCTGCCTGGAAAATCCCATGGATGGAGGAGCCTGGTAGGCTACAGTCCTTGGGGTCTTGAAGAGTTGGACATGACTGAGCAACTTCACTTTCACTTTTCACTTTCATGCATTGGAGAAGGAAATGGCAACCCACTCCAGTGTTCTTGCCTGGAGAATCCCATGGACAGGGGAGCCTGGTGGGCTGCCGTCTATGGGGTTGCACAGAGTCAGACACGACTGATGTGATTTAGCAGCAGCAGCAGCAAGATGAATCAGGGCAGTCCCATCTCTTCCCGAAAATGCAATACCAATGTTTTCACTGGTATTAAATAATGTCAGCCAACATTCACTGAATATTTACAGGATTATCTTGTAGGAACTTTTTAAAAAGTGAATTCTCTAGATTTATCGTCATTTTACAGACAAGTAAACTGAGGCACAGAGCAGTTAAGGACTTAGGATCTCACAAATTATTAGTGGTAACACTTTGTCTCCATAACCCAATCCCCATTGGAACACAGATAATCGGCAACTGATTAATTTAATCTGCAACTAGCTTAATTTCTATGCTTGTTTGCCAACTCACTTTTTCAATCATTTCATGGTCTTTAAAATTAATAATCATTCATAAAGTTTTTTTTTTTAATTAACAAGTTCACATACAGTGGAAATAACCTTCAGTTGAGATGTCAAGTGTGATAACTAGGGCTGTTTATTTTTTTTCTCCTTTGAGCCTCAGTTTCTTTATAGATAAAGGGTTGACATAAAATGTATGTATATGAGGTTTCTCACAAGCTCTAACATGACGCTTGGATGCAATAGGGTGAATTTAGCACAAGCAAAAATGAGAGTTTATTAGAAAATATTACTAAATCATCTATAGCCTTTTTTTTTTTTTTTTTTCGCTTTTTAACATTAAGAACTGAGGCTAACCCCAGCCACTCATGATGCTGCAGAAAAATTTGACGGCTTCTGCCTTCGGAAAAACGCGTCTTCAGGAGGAGCATTGCGGGAGGGACTAAGGCAGGGCGGCGGCGCGCAGCGGCAGGGGTCACCGCGATACCCGCTCTCTGCGCGGCTGGGGATGCACAGAGACCTGCTCCTGGCCCTGCAGGTTCTGGGAAGCCGCGTGGACCTGGCCCCCGGCTCTTCTCACGTCCGGAGCGGCATGGATCCGGACAATCCCTGGATCAGACTGACCCCTAGGGGCAGCGCGGCAATCCGCAGCCAGGGCTCTCGCGCACACAAAAGGAGCCGCGGAAGCTTCCAGCTGGAGCCGGCCAACAAATCTGCAGCGAGTGCTCTCAGATGCAGACACCACAAAGCCAAAACATTAACATTTTGCTTGCTATTTATTCAGCTTCCCCGTCTTTAATTCCCCCTCGCCAAGTAGCCTCCAAATGTGTCTCTTTGAGTATCAAAGTGATCACTTTGGATTAAAGTATTCCTTCTGAAAAGATACCTTAATTAAAATGTGTGTGGTGGCGGGAGGAGGGTGGAGAGAGACCTCTGTACTTCTGATCCTCTATGAAAAAGAAATAACTAGTTAAAGGGAAAGGGGGTTGGCCTTTTCACAACAGGAAACACAAAATAAATTACCTTCAAGATTTTTATTTGTGTCTTCCTGGTTATTATTCAAATACTTGGGATAATGATGACAATAATTTAAAAACAGTAGCAGGTAACACTTACTGAGGGCTTACTATATGCTAGGTGCTTCATTGCTTTTATTTAGCATGCACTGTATTATGAGGTAAGGAAGGCAGAGAGAGGTTAAGTGACTTATCCAAGGTCATACAGCTGGCAAGTTGCTGTTAGGATTCCACTCCATAGCCACCTTCCCTAGCTGCTATACTGCAATCCCTTCTAAACTGCAGCTCTCAAGCATCATTCAAACCTGAATTTACACACTCAACGACTTCAGCAAATACCAAAATTTTTTTGGCACTTAAGTAAGCTAGCACTCCAGATTCAGAAGGAAAAGTCAAGTCAAATTCTTTCACAGAGGATGAACAGAAGTGGGATTACCTACAGCGCTGGCTCACTGCCATAGGGAAGGACTCGACACTGGAAACTGATCCCAGTTATTTGGAGCATCACCTAAAAGTTTCTTTGGAGGAAATTCTAAAACTCTCCCTCAGTTTCTTCGTCTCTAGAATGATAATACTAAAACACCTTGCTCATAAGTTTCAGTTCAGTCCAGTCACTCAGTCATGTCTACTCTTTGCGACCCCATGGACTGCAGCACACCAGGCCTCCCCATCCATTGCCAACTCCTGGAGTTTACGCATATCCATTGAGTCAGGGATGCCATCCAACCAACTAATCCTCTGTCGCCCCTTTCTCCTGCCTTCAGGCTTTCCCAGCAGCAGGGTCTTTTCAAATGAGTCAGTTCTTCCCATCAGGTAGCCAAAGTATTGGAGTTTCAGCTCTCAGGATTGATTTCCTTTAGGATGGACTGGTTGGATCTCCTTGCAGTCCAAGGGACTCTCAAGAATCTTCTCCAAAACCACAGTTCAAAAGCATCAATTCTTCGGCACTCAGATTTCTTTATAGTCCAACTCTCACATCCATACGTGACTTCTGGAAAAACCATAGCTTTGATTAGAGACCTTTGTTGGCAAAGTAATGTCTCTGCTTTTTAATATGCTGTCTAGTTTGGTCATAGCTTTTCTTCCAAGGAGCAAGCATCTTTTAATTTCAGGGCTGCAGTCACCATCTGCAGTGATTTTGGAGCCCCCCAAAATAAAATCTCTCACTGTTTCCACTGTTTCCCCATCTATTTGCCAAGAAGTGATGGGACCGGATGCCATGATCTTACTTTTCTGAATGTTGAATCTTAAGCCAACATTTTCACTCTCCTCTTTCACTTTCATCAAGAGGCTTTTGAGTTCTTCACTTTCTGCCATGAGGGTGGTGTCATCTGCATATCTGAGGTTATTGATATTTCTCCCGGCAATCTTGATTCCAGCTTGTGCTTCCTCCAGCCCAGAGTTTCTCATGATGTACTCTGCATATAAGTTAAACAAGCAGGGTGACAATATACAGCCTTGACATACTCCTTTCCCGATTTGGAACCAGTCTGTTGTTCCATGTCCAGTTTTAACTGTTGCTTCCTGACCTGCATACAGATTTCTCAAGAGGCAGGTCAGGTGGTCTGGTATTCCCATCTCTTTCAGAATTTTCCAGAGTTTGTTGTGGTCCACACAGTCAAAGGCTTTGGCATAGTCAATAAAGCAGAAGTAGATGTTTATCTGGAACTCTCTTGCTTTTTCCATGATCCAGCAGATATTGGCAATTTGATCTCTGGTTCCTCTGCCTTTTCTAAATCCAGCTTGAACATCTGGAAGTTCACAGTTCATGTACTGTTGAAGCCTGGCTTGGAGAATTTTGAGCATTACTTCGCTAGCGTGTGAGATGAGTGCAATTGTGTGGTAGTTTGAGCATTCTTTGGCATTGCCTTTCTTTGGGATTGGAATGAAAACTGACCTTTTCCAGTCCTGTGACCACTGCTGAGTTTTCCAAATTTGCTGGCATATTGAGTGCAGCACTTTCACAGCATCATCTTTCAGGATTTGAAATAGCTCAACTGGAATTCCATCACCTCCACTAGCTTTGTTCACAGTGATGCTTCCTAAGGCCACTTGACTTCGCATTCCAGGATGTCTGGCTCTAGGTGAGTGATCATACCATAGTGATTATCTGGGTCATGAATATCTTTTTTGTATAGTTCTTCTGTGTATTCTTGCCACCTCTTCTTAATATCTTCTGCTTCTGTTAGGTCTATACCATTTCTGTCCTTTATTGTGCCCATCTTTGCATGAAATGTTCCCTTGGTATCTCTAATTTTCTTGAAGAGATCTCTAGTCTTTACCATTCTATTGTTTTCCTCTATTTCTTTATACTGATCACTGAGGAAGGCTTTCTTATCTCTCCTTGCTATTCTTTGGAACTCTGCATTCAGTTGGGTATATCTTTTCCTTTCTCCTTTGCCTTTTGCTTCTCTTCTATTCACAGCTATTTGTAAGGCCTCCTCAGACAACCATTTTGCCTTTTTGTATTTCTTTTTCTTGGGGATGGCCTTGATCCCTGTCTCCTGTACAATGTCATGAACCTCTGTCCATAGTTCTTCTGGCACGCTGTCTTATCAGATCTAACCCCTTGAATCTATTTGTCACTTCCACTGTATAATTGTAAGGGATTTGATTTAAGTCATACCTAAATGGTCTAGTGGTTTTCCCTACTTTCTTCAATTTAAATCTGAATTTGCCAATAAGGAGTTCATGGTCTGTGCCACAGTCAGTTCCTGGTCTTGTTTTTGCTGACTATATAGAACTTCTCCATCTTTGGCTGCAAAGAATATAATCAATCTGATTTGACCATCTGGTGATGTCCATGTGTAGAGTTTTCTCTTGTGTTGTTAGAAGAGGGTGTTTGCTATGACCAGTGTGTTCTCTTGGAAAAACTCTATTAGCTTTTGCCCGCTTCATTCTGTACTCCAAGGCCAAATTTGCCTGTTACTCCAGGTATTTCTTGACTTCCTACTTTTGCATTCCAGTCCCCTATAATGAAAAGGACATCTTTTGGGGGTGTTAGTTCTAGAAGGTCTTGTAGATCTTCATAGAACCGTTCAACTCCAGCTTCTTCAGCATTACTGGTCAGGGCAAAGACTTGGATTACTGTGATATTGAATGGTTTACCTTGGAAACAAACAGAGGTCATTCTGTCATTTTTGAGATTGCATCCAAGTACTGCATGTCGGACTCTTTTGTTGACTGTGATGGCTACTCCATTTCTTCTAAGGGATTCTTGCCCACAGTAGTATATATAATGGTCATCTGAGTTAAATTCACCCATTCCCGTCCATTTTAGGTTGCTGATTCCTAAAATGTTGATGTTCACTCTTGCTATCTCCTGTTTGACCACTTTCAATTTGTCTTGATTCATGGACCACTATGTAAAAAGCTGAAATACCAGGCAAAAAATTATTTATAAGAAAATATCAGTGAACTAAAAATTTCGCTAATGGCTCAGATGGTAAAGAATCTGCATGCAATGCACGAGACCCAGGTTTGATCACTGGGTCGGGAAGATCCCCTGGAGTAGGAAACGGCAGCCCACTCCAGTATTCTTGCCTAGAGAATCCCATGAGCAGAGGAGCCTGGTGGGCTACCATCCATGGGGTCACAAAGAGCTGGACACAACTGAGCAACTAAGCACACACACATCAGTGAGGTGGACCTTGGAGGATTATGCATCCCGATGTGGGAAACGTGTCTCATGTCCCTGTACACCAGGAGCCGTGCCAGGGCTCAGTGCCCAAGATGTGGTTCTTGACATTGCCTATGAAGGCTTCTGACCCCAAATTTCAAGCCCGAGTCTGATCAAGTCTGTAGACCTAACTACCAATTTATGGGTAATACGGAAGACAGCAGAACATGTTAAGCATGCAATCAGCAAAAAGCAGAATGTAACAAATTCTATAGAAAAAATAATCCAGTTGATATTCAAATCAAGAGTCCAACAAAGTCCACTCGTTGAATTTGGTTGAGATGTCTCTTAAATCTCTTTTAATCTATACAATCAAAGAATGTTGGACTGTGTTGGAATCTTGATTTGAATAACCAAGTATAAAATAGTATTTAAACATTTATAAGACAGTTGGAGAAATTTAAGCATCGACAATATATACTTGACATTAAAAAATGACTTTTCATTTGTTAGGTGTGGTCATAGTATTGTAATTATGTTTTATAAGAGTCCTTTTTTTTTTTAGAGATACTTACTGAAGGACTTATGGATGACACAGGATGGCATCTGGGATACACTTAAAAATCCTCTTAGAATGCCATTTGCAGCAGCATGAATGGACTTAGAGATTATTATACTAAGTGAAGTAAGTCAGAAAGAGAAAGGCAAATTCCATATGATACCAATTAGCATATGATACCACTTGTATGTGAAATCTAAAATATGACCCAAGTGAACTTATCTAAAGAACAGAAACAGATTCACAGACGTAGAGGACAGACTTGTAGTTGCCAAGGGGGGAGGGGGAGGGGTGGATTGGGGGTTTGGGGTTATAATATGCAAACTATTATATAGAGAACAGATGAACCACAAGGTCCTATTGTCTAGCGCAGGGAACTTTATTCAATATCTAGTGATAAACCATAAAGGAAAAGAATATGAAAAAGAATGTATATAGATATAACTGAATCACTCTGCTGTACAGTAACAATTGACAGAACATTGCAGATAAACTACAGTTAAATAAAATAAGTTTCAAAAAAATAAAAATAATCTATTAAGGGTAAAGTTGAAACAAGGTTGGCCATGTGCTGGTTATTTTTTTGGAAGCTGGGTGACAGGTTCATGAAAGTTCATTTTACTCTTCTATTTAGTGTATACAGTTGGCCTTTGAAAAACATGGGAACTGCTTAGGTCCACTTACACATGGATTTTTTTCAACAAATGCATTCTATGGTACTAACGATCATGTTTGGTTGAATCCATGGATGCAGGACTGACAAAACAGAGGAACCTCAGGCTCAGATTTTCCACTGCATGAGATCAAATGCCTCAAACCCCTGAGTTGTTCAAGAGTCAACAATATTCATACGACAATTCCCATCATATTTTTATGAATGACTGATCTAACCATGGATAAGTAAGAATCCGGGTGAAAGAACACACATGGGTGCAAGTAGGAACATCCAGGCTGCTGGAAGGAACGGTGAGCCATGTAGACCAACACAGATTACATAGAGAAGGGTGGTGACACACAGATTTGGGCAGAAAATCTGCCCAACGATCTCTCCATGCTTGATTTATTAGACATGGAAGGAACTCTCACTCCCTAAAAGTTGAGTGTGAAGCCCAGAAGGCTGGGGCGATGCGTCCAAAGTCACAGAGCTAGATGTTGGCAGAGGCAGAGCTAGAAGTCAGGGCCCCTGCTGCCCTGTTTCAAGCAACTAGGAAGAACTGATTAGGAAGAGCCATGAACACCTATCATTAAAAGAGCAGCTAACGATTTTTGACAATTTCTATGTGCCAGGCATATAGTTTCCCTAACACTCTTTTGTGTTAGATCAATAATTATTCCATCTCCAAAACAAAAAAAAAAGTGAAACTTGCAGAAGGGATGTGACTTACACAAGTGCACAGAGTCAGCAAGTTGAGGAGCCAAGATTCAAACCAAAGAATCTGACTAAATAGCCCACAGTCTTAACCACCGCTGGCATGCAGAGTGGGGCCACCGCTGGCATGCAGAGTGGGCCCAGTAAGATTGGGCTTACTCAGAGAGTCATCTGGCAGTAGCACATGAGGAGACTTAGAAAAGAGACAGGAAGCAGGGAAACCAAAAGATACTGTAGCTGTCAAACAAGAGATGGAGAAGGCTTGAACAAAGGAATGAGAGAGAAAATAGAGACTGAGAGCAGAAATGAAGAGAGTAAGAACACATAAGGATCAAATAGCAGGTTAGAAAGGAAACCATCAAAGATCGCTCTGAACTTGGAAGGGTATTTAGAAAGAATAGTTCCTTTCAACTGCTGCTGCTGGGGGAAGAAGGACATACTCACTCCTACATTCAATGTAGTAATGTTTGGGTGCACATTCTTTACTGTAGAGTATACTCAGATGTCTTTTTACAAAATTATGCTTTGCCTTGTGATTTATGCACCATTATCTATTCAATTTCAGCTATGAAATGGAAAGTAGACATGTCTTTTCGAGGAAAAAAAAAAAGCAGACTTGGACACATTTTTGTGTCTCACAATTCCAAGGGTGCCCTTGGATTCTAGTTTGGAAAATGGTGCTTCCTGGTGCCACCTTGACAGATCTGGACAAAACAGCCAAAGCACCTAGAGCTTATTGAAGGAGAGATTAAACTGGCTTTGAGAGGAAGAACCTTCATATGCAGACTGAAAATTGAATCCCTGATGCTCCAGTAATCTCTCCATGCTTGATTTATTAAACATGGAAGGAACTCCCACCCTCTGTAAGCCGAGTGTGAGGCCCAGAAAGGTGAGGTGACAGGTCCAAAGTCACAGAGCTGGATGTTGGCAGAGGCCGGGCTAGAAGTTAGGGCCCCTGCTGCCCTGTTCCATGCAATGTGTATGCCACTGGGCCTTGAGGTTTTTAAAACACAGCATCTTAGGAGTAGTAGAAACACACTTAATAACTCCTCCAGTGAACTAGTAATTTCTCCTAGCTTTCAAATTAAGAAACCAAAAATCAGCTTAACTGCCAAGGTAACAGTCTGCTGACTTTGTTGGTAAATAAATGGACTTTATAACTGTCCATTCTCCAATTTTAACAGGGACGAACATGTTAATTGTATTATTCTGAGAAGCACACCTTAACCCTTTCATTCCAGGCGCAACACCAGCCCATTATAGATATAATCTATGCCTACCTGGTAAACACGTGTTTCGGGATTCTAAGAGAATAAACCTGACATAGTTATGTCTCCACCCTATGACAAGATGATCTTAGCAAGGAATGTTAATTTATTTTAAAGGCCTGTTGATAAATTAACAAGTACAGATTTACTAGTCCCAAGACAGACATCTGAGAACTCAGATGGTGTTAGAAATTTCCCCGTACTCAGGGCAAGCAGTAGAGCCTGCTCCAGCCACTTGGCCTGACATCCTGATGGAGATACACTGGGAGAGATGGCAATGTCTTCGGATGCCAAGCCTGCCAGAGGCTCTCAGAGACATCTGGTCACTCTCTTGAGAAGGCAGAGACTCCAAACAGCAGGGAAAATTAATTCAACAGAGCAGGATGAGCAGTGCTCTGCTACTGATGGTCAATCTCAGCAGAAAGTGAGTGCCATCAAAGACAGACAGAGAGCACCAAGAAATGGATCCAGGCTTCCTTTCAAACCACAATTCTACACCTGGGGCAGGTGGAATAGTTAGCCTTTGGGATCTGCTGGGAAGACAAAATGGGAAGGAAACACACGGCAGTGTACTAGTAGCAGTGACCAGTCATACCAGTACGAGTCAGGGTGGTTCTGCAAGTTGGCTGCTCCATGCAACCAACCAAGTTGCAAGTCTTTCACCCCCAAGACTTGCAGAGGACTTTCACTGCAGTGATCCCATCCATGGGTAAAGGGGACAGCATCAGAAATTAGTACTTTGTGCCTTGGGAGAATGTGGTCATAAAATTGGAGAGGTGGTTGGTCAATATACATAATAGATGACTAATCTCACTCATTCATTCACTTTCTGGGCTAGCCACTGTGCTAAATACCAGAAACACAAGAATGAAGAAAACTTAGGCCACTGTCTTTGGTGACAATGATCTAGCAAAACAAGATAAGCTCTTGTTTACAATATATGGTAGGGGCCACAGTAGAGGCATGAAAAAAAATGTTCTGTGCCAACTTAGAGAAGAAAGCAGCTAACTCTATCTGGGGAAAAAGCAATGGTCAGGAAGGCTGCACAAAGAAAGTGACATCTGAATAGACCTCATACGAGATTAGTTCACCAGGTTGGGCAAAATATCCTTCCCAGGACGCAAGGATGCACCAAGCTTGGAAACAGAAGGAATAGCATCTTCAGCCTGTCGTTATAACTTCACAACCTTCCTTATCAGATGACTTGTAGCTCTGATTGTTGTCTCTCCTAAAAATATGCTTTAGGTCACTCATAAGAATTATTTGGTTCATGCCAACTCTTGTAATCACTCATTTATGGGCCAGTAATGGAATGAGCAAGATATTATAAATCCTCCCTTTAACTTACAAAAGTACAAGAAAATAAACTTTTAAGGTGTGGAGCCGAAATTTGTTGTTGTTTAGTCACTAAGTCATGTCCAACTCTTTGTGACGTCATGGACTGTAGCCCGCCAGGCTCCTCTGTCCGTGGGATTTCCCAGGCAGGAATACTGGAGTGGGTTGCTATTTCCTTCTCCATGGGATCTTCCTGATCCAGGAACTGAACCCATGTCTCCTGCATTGGCAGGCGAGTTCTTTGACACAGAGCAACCAGGGAAGCCCATGGAGTTAAAATAGCCACTGTTAAAATCCCTTCCAGTCAGCCCTTAGGTGCATCAGAAGAGAAGAAATATTTGTGGTCAAGTAAAGGCATTGCATTAGGATTAGGGGAGACCTGAATATAAAATATAAAGCACATATCCTTCTGACCATCTCACTTTATTGCAAGAAGAAGGAGATTATCAGTAGCCAGAGTTTTCTCATTTCCCACACAAATTTCCACTTACCTTGGGCAACCAGCTTGGATTGTTCTGTCATGCCATTTTTCAGAAAAGGCTCATTACTTCCTTATCCCTTCTTGTTATGCTCCCTGAAAAATTCTATTTTTATTTCAAATGCTCATTTGGGAACTTTAAACTTTGTTTTGCTAACTCATTTGTAACTGAAGCTGAAAAACAGCATATGAGTCGAATTCTATAAATTTTCCTCCTAGCTTCAAAGACATCTACTCCCAAGAGCTTGAACTCTGGCACTTTATACAGCCACGTGCTCAGAATGCTTCAGAGGACTCGGGGTCAAACTTTCCGTCAGAATAGCATTTTGAGCTGAAATAGTCCCACAGTCACAATGGGGGCCTCCCCGCCCTTCTGTCTGGATTTTTTCTGGCCTCACCCAGCCATCCTGGTTCCCACAGTGACCCCAGCAGAAAAAAGAGCTAAAAACAGAAGTGAAATATAAAAAGACTGTGGATGTTCCCTCGTGATAGTCATGCATAGAAGCTGCCAAATAATAGCATTTATTCACTGATCTCGGGGTGCCAAGTGTAGGGAATACCATGACAAAGAAACAACTAAGTCTGGGCATCATGGTGTAGGCATTCCTGTAAGGAAGACAGAAAATGTATACCATCATGTCAGTTACATAATGAAATGTAAAGCTGGCTAAGTGGGCAGAGTGATGGTGTGGGTGGAGCCTATTTTTGTTCAGATGATCAGGGACAGCTTCTTTGAGGAGCCAATATTTGAGTGTAGATGTGTCTGAAGGGAGGAAGAATCCAGATGAATATCCAAGAGAAGTTGCTGCACCACCTTCTGAGAAAGACAAGTCTGAATGCCTAAGCCCAGAGTCGGGGGACGGAAGTTAAGGGACTCTGGTTCCCATTAGTGACCTGCCCAGGCAGAAGCAGTCCTGTTAAATGGTGGTCTACTTACTGTAAGAACTCCCAGTCTGCATCGAAAAAGTGCTTTGACTAGGTCAGTGCTTAAGATGAGTAGGGTTCATGAGTGCTCAAAGCATCCAAGGGATAGGAGTGATTCTGAGTTTCTAAAACCAATCATCTATCCCAAGGAGAGAAGACTCCATTCAAATTCAAAATGAGATAAACAAGATGGTTATCGGCATGTGTTTCCAGGTCCATGCCTTAACCATCCCTGGACCTGTCATAGGAAAGTCAGGCTGATATTCAAATGGAAACACCGAGTCAACAGTAAGCTGTGAGTCTGGAATTTGGAATAAAGATCAGGGCTATCCTTATGTATTTGAAGGCACTAATATGGATATGGTATTAACAGCCAAGGAAATCCATGAGCACACCCACCATCCTGCAAACAAATAGTGAAAAGAAGACTTCTAGTCTGCTAGAGCAGATTTCCAGGGCTGCCCCCATCTCAGTTCAGTTCAGTCGCTCAGTAGTATCCAACTCTTTGTGACCCCATGGACTACAGCACACCAGGCTTCCCTGTCCGTCACCAACTCCCGGAGCCTACTCAAACTCATGTCCATTGCGTCGGTGATGCCTCCAACCATCTCATCCTCTGTCGTCCCCTTCTCCTCTCGCCTTCAATCTTTCCCAGCATCAGGGTCTTTTCAAATGAGTCAGTTCTTCCCATAAGGTGGCCAAAATATTGAAGCTTCAGCTTCAGCATCAGTCCTTCCAATGAATATTCAGGACTGATCTCCTTTAGGATGGACTGGTTGGATCTCCTTGCAGTCCAAGGGACTCTCAAGAGTCTTCTCCAACACCTCAGTTCAAAAGCATCAATTCTTCAGTGCTCAGCTTTCTTTATGAGAGAAAACCTCTCATGTAGTCATGTCTCACACATGACTACAGGAAGACCCATAGCGATGACTAGACGGACCTTTGTTGGTAAAGTAATGTTTCTGCTTTTTAATATGCTGTCTAGGTTGGTCATAGCTTTTCTTTCAAGGAGCAAGCATCTTTTAATTTCATGGCTGCAGTCATCATCTGCAGTGATTTTAGAGCCCCAAAAAATAAAGTCTCTCACTGTTTCCTCATCTATTTGCCATGAAGTGATGGGACCGGATGCCATGATCTTACTTTTCTGAATGTTGAATTTTAAGACAACTTTTTCCACTCTCCTCTTTCAGTTTCATCAAGAGGCTCTTTAGTTCTTCTTCACTTTCTGCCATAAGGGTAGTGTCATCTGCATATCTGAGGTTCCCGGCAATCTTGATTCCAGCTTATACTTCATCCAGCCCAGTGTTTCTCTGCATATACTCTGCATATAAGTTAAACAAGCAGGGCCCCCATCTACAGGTCAGCAAAAGGCAAGGGAGAATGGGAATATGTAGCCAGTGAAGAAAGGGGAAAATCACCTCATTTAATGGAACCAAAATGAAAAGGAATTCAAAAGGTGGGCAACGATAATTCTGACAAATGTTATTAAGGGATTACTTAGAACTGACATTTGGATTCAGTATCATGTTCTTTGGTGATCCTGATGGCAATTTGGTTATATTTAATCAAAATACATATTTATTTACACACACACACACACAGAAAGTCAAGCAATTTCACTTATATTAACAGTGTGTAATCCAGAGTAGTTCCCCCATTGTCACATGGGGACTTTTAGTAGGATTCTCACTGTAGCAACATTTAGGGGGAATAAGGAATTGGCAATAACAACAAGAAAATGAATAAATAAAATAGGAGTTTAAGCAGGAAGAAATATAATATAGCAGTGAGAATAATGGACTAAATAATGTATGCACTTTGGATAGATTTTTAAAAATTGAGTGAAAATAAAGTAAGAAAAAGTTATTTAAAGCAAGAAATAGTTAGATTTAGAACATGAAATATTACTAAGTAAATTTTCAAATGACAAACTCAAAACAACAGGACCTATTTTAAAAGAATATTAGGAAAGTATACTGAAAGGACATAGCTTGAATATACGCACATATGGGTACACATGCAGTAAGAATAAAATGATGAAGGGGGAACAATATTAATAATAACCACACCAAAGAGATGCCTTACATTGACCAATGATGTTCATTGCCATAAACTGTGGAGTCTGATGAGCTCAGTTCTGTTCATTTGTGGCCCTACCACACATCCTTGCAACAGGAGGTAACAGAGCTAGGAAACAAAGGACAGAGTGAGAGGGCAGTAATTTGTCACAAACTCATTCACTTTACTGGCATCACCATCCCAATCATCTCCCTCCTGTCTTCCTCTTCTTCCTGATCTTTCTAAAAGCACTTCTGGTCAACCACCACTGCTGGCTGTGTCTCCACCTTTGCCCACTTGGGGCCGCCTCAGATGTTCCCAGGGGAAGTCCCCCTCTTGTTAGGGCCCCAAGCACACCCTCTGTATACCACCTTTGCATTGATATTACCAGCACTCACCATAGTGTGTGTGATTATCTGTTTCTACCTTTACCTACCTATTCTGGGCTGCCCCCAGAAGTTTCAGAGCCTGGTTAGGAATTTTCCCAGGGATTCGTCTAACATTTCTCCACTAATTGAGAACCACATTTATTCTTTACCCTTTAGCTTTTTCACACAATGCCTGGCACATCTGTAGCTGTAACTTAATTTTAGATTTACGGTGTTATGGATAGGTTTATGGAGTTTAGGTTTAGGTTTATGGATTCACAATATATGCCTCAGATGGACAGATTAGTAACAGTGGACAAATGATACCATATCTTTCTTTTAAAAGCCTTTATACTATTGCTTTAATAGTTTTTGAAAAGTGATTTCTGTGGGGGAAGAGACAAATTTCCCATACAAAAGAATTCCAAATCACTGATGTAGATACCTGGCCCTCAGGGAGGAGAAGCACAACCCCTTATTTTTCACACAATGCCTGGCGCATCTGTAGCCGTAACTGAATTTTAGGTTTACGGTGCTGTGGTCTGCGCATAGTGGGTTTGGAAAATTATATCTTGACAGTGCTAAAATCTGACAAACACTGAATCATCTAGTTATCAAGGTCAATGTCAGCAGTCATAAATCACATTGATAGACTGTTCCTTGGTAATGATGTAATTAAAATAGCACTTTACCTCTATGATCTTCCTCCCAAAGCATATAATCCCAGTCTGATCACAAAGAAAGCATCAGACAAATGCCCAAACATCTGGCAACTGTTTCTCAAAACATTCGAGGTCATCAAAAACAGGGAAAGTCTGAGAAATGGTCACAGCAAAGAGAAGCCAACAGAAACATGATACCTAAATGTAATATGGTATTCTGGATAGGATCCTAGAACAGAACATTAGGTAAAAACTAAGGAAATCTGCAAGGAGACCAAACAAGTCAATCCTAAAGGAAATCAACCCTGAGTATTCATTGCAAGAACTGCTGCTGAAGCTGAAGCTCCAATACTTTGGCCACCTAATGAGAAGAGCCGACTCATTGGGAAAGACCCTGATGCTCGTAAAGACTGAAGGCGAAAAGAGAAGGGGACAGCAGAAGATGAGATGGTTAGATAGCATCATGGACTCAATGGACATGAATTTGAACAAACCCTGGGAGATAGTGGAGGACAGAGGAGCCTGGCGTGTTGCAGTCCATGAGGTTGCAAAGGGTCAAACATGAGTCTAAACGATACCATGACACAAGGAAATCTGAGTAAACTATGGATTTTAGTTAATACTAACATACAAAATACGTTAGTTTCTCTTGAGAAACCTGTACGCAGGTCAGGAAGCAACAGTTAGAACTGGACAAGGAACAACAGACTGGTTCCAAATAAGAAACGGAATACGTCAAGGCTGTATATTGTCACCCTGCTTATTTAACTTATATGCAGAGTACATCATGAGAAACACGGGGCTGGAAGAAGCACAAGCTGGAATCAAGATTGCCAGGAGAAATATCAATAACCTCAGATATGCAGATGACACCACCCTTATGGCAGAAAGTGAAGAGGAACTCAAAAGCCTCTTGATGAAGGTGAAAGAGGAGAGTGAAAAAGTTGGCTTAAAACTCAACATTCAAAAAACTAGATCATAGAATCCAGTCACATCACTTCATGGGAAATAGATGAGGAAACAGTGGAAACAGTGTCAGACTTCATTTTTCTGGGCTCCAAAATCACTGCAGATGGTGTCTGCAGCCATGAAATTAAAAGACGCTTACTCCTCGGAAGGAAAGTTATGACCAACCTAGATAGCATATTGAAAATCAGGGATATTACTTTGCCAATAAACGTCCGTCTAGTCAAGGCTATGGTTTTTCCAGTGGTCATGTATGGATGTGAGAGTTGGACTGTGAAGAGAGCTGAGCGCTGAAGAATTGATGCTTTTGAACTGTGGTGTTGGAAAAGACTCTTGAGAGTGCCTTGGACTGCAAGGAGATCCAACCAGTCCATTCTGAAGGAGATCAGCCCTGGGATTTCTTTGGAAGGAATGATGCTAAAGCTGAAACTCCAGTACTTTGGCCACCTCATGAGAAGAGTTGACTCATTGGAAAAGACCCTGATGCTGGGAGGGATTGGGGGCAGGAGGAGAAGGGGACGACAGAGGATGAGATGGCTGGATGGCATCACCAACTCGATGGACATGAGTTTGAGTGAACTCCCGGAGTTGGTGATGGACAGGGAAGCCTGGCGTGCTGCAATTCATGGGGTCTCAAAGAGTTGGACATGACTGAGCAACTAAACTAAACTGAACATACAAATATTTGTTCACTAATTAATATACCAAATATATTTACATATAACAAATACACCATAATTATGTAAAATGTTACTAATGGGAAACTAGATATACAGTGTATGGGAACTATGTACTATGTTGTTAGTTTTTCCATAAATCTAACACTATTGGAAATGGAACAGTAATGGAAAGTAAACAGTAAAGAAACAGGAAAGTAAACAGTAATGGAAAGTAAAGTCTATTAAAAAATAAATTGAATTTCTTAAATTGATGCCAATACAGTAAGAACAATGGCTACGTGCTTTCCATTATTATTAGGGTTGTTGGCCCATAACCATTGGCTACCCTCTCCTCACCCCTCATCCAGCCAATTCAGCCCATAGGTAATGAACACGGTCACTCGTCTATAAAGCTGATACAACCAAAAAAATTGAGAAATAGATGCTGAGGAAACAAAGTGACCCTCTGGCTCTTAGAATGTAGGGCAGGATCAGGACTAGAAAGCCCCCCAGCCATACAGTGAGTGTATGAGGTGAGTCTCCTCTCAATGGAAAAGAGATCCCAGTTACTTCACTCACTAGTAGGAAGGAAATGTAATTCCAGAGCGGAGTAATAAGAGAGAGAGACCAGGAGAAACAGAGACAGAGAGAGAAAATAGAGATAATGTATTAGTAAGGGTTCTCCAGAGAAAAAGAATATATGTATATATATATTGCACATTTTTGCAAAGACAATCACATGTTTCATTAGGATTAAGGGAGATCTGAATGTGAAAGCAGTCTATAAACTGTGATAAATTATTCATAGATCAGTCAAACTGTGTGTATATGTGCTCAGACATGTCCGATTCTTTGGGACCCCATGGACTATAGTTCATCAGGCACCTCTGTCCATGAGATTTTCCAGGCAAGAATACTGGAATGGGTTGCCATTTCCTCCTCCAGGGGGATCTTTCCAACCTAGGGGTCAAACCCAGATCTCCTGCATTGGCAGGAGATCTTCTTTAACATTCAGTTCAGTTCAGTTCAGTTGCTCAGTCATGTCCGACTCTTTGCGACCCCATGAATCGTAGCACGCCAGGCCTCCCTGTCCATCACCAACTCCCGGAGTTCATTACTGCTTCCTTATTAGCATCTTAAAGTAATCAACAGAACCAGTATACACTAATCTACAGGCTCGTAGCTAACAAACCTTTGCTGATAACAACTAAGAAACCTCAATTTGGGAAAGCCACACTGGGAAGTCCAAGCAAGTTACATAAGGAGATTACAGCAAGTTAATGTAGAGTGATATTGGACACTTAGGCAAAGAGACTGTCCTTCCAAAGCAGATCTGAGAATTAAGCAAGGGGGAAAAAAAGCTGAGTCAGAATAGAAGTCATTTTTTTCATTAGTAGAAAGTGTTGGTTTTATTTCTTTTTTCTGGGTCGTTTCCTGCAAGAGAATGGACTGTTAATAAAACAGCAAGATGGTACTGGTATTTTATGTAGTGTTAACAGAAATATAGAAATGTAATCATTAAATGCTTAATGTGAAACTAGTTAATAAAACCAAACCCTCCCTTTTCCCAATAGCTTTTCAGAAGTTTTCTGCCAAAAAACAGTCACAACAGATAGCACTGAGAAGTATGCAGTTACTATGCGAGGCTCACTCCTGCAGTTAGCTGACATCAAAAGCATTCAGTAGGAACAGAGAGAGTGGCTTTGGATACTCAGAAACAGAGATGAGATTTTGTGCTTGGAAATGTGACTGCTTTTGATCTCTATGGTTTCCATTTTGTCGCCTGGTTTTGCGGCTGTGTAGTACTTGATGGTGTTAGGCCAGGATCGAAGGCGAGAGAAATGCAAGCTTTGTGAAAACAAAATGATCATTCAGAGACTTCCCTGTTGAATATTGCAAAACTCTAGGGGAGGGGTGCTTAAGAAAAGCCGGCGAGGAATCCTCATCCCTCCATTCCAGTCAGTTGCTCTGTTCTTCCTATCTTCTCAAGTTCCTTTAAGGAAAAGGAGACATCCACTAAGTGCCTCCTCGCAGAGTCTGAAACACCTAGCAAAGTGAATCCCCGAAGGTTAGATCTAGATGGTTCCTACAATCAGAATGAATTGGTTTAATAACTTTAATTGTTAAGAGTATTTTTGTTTTGCTTTGTTTTGTTTTTCTTTCTTAAACTAGCTGGTTCCTGTTTGTGAATGAATGTTTCTATCTGTTCCAGCTTTCTTCTCTGCACAGAAGCTGGAGGAGGTCTTAGAGCAGTATTTCATAAAGTTCTGTGGGGTAATGCGTCACCCTTCTGAGAATCTAAATCTCAGGACTCTTCAGATCTTTTCATAGAATTGTATGCACACATACACACATATGAACACACACATATGGATTCCATGTCAAAAACTCTTGCTGCAAATAATTTTCCCCAGTTCCTCATATTTTCATAGTTTCATATGTTTGGTGTACATTCCTATAAGCTTATACAAGTTGCAACAAAATTAAACACATTTCTAGAATCCCTGCTGGGATCATTCCCGCAGGCATACAAGTGCAGGTCCGAGTGAGGAAACGGCACTAGGTGTGAGTAAATGGGGCAGCACCGTCCGGAGGCAGATGCACGGGTCTGGGTTCCCAGGCTAGCTCACCCGCTAGCCTGGCACCTTGGGCGAATTACTTTGGCTGTTTCCTCAGCTGTGTAAAGAAGATAAGCTAGCACTGCCTCACAGGATAGGTACTGCCCATCCCTGCCAAGCTCTCAATAAAAGTTTGCAATTATTATATATGCTTTAATTAACTCAAACTATGCTTCCTTTATTACTTGGCTACTCTATTCTCTTTCTTCTCCTAAATCTTAAGATTTGGAAACACAGATTTATGAGAAATGGAAGGGAATGGAGACTCCAGTCCAAGGACAGCCCAAACATGGGGTTGTCCTGTCTACCCAGTGTTTCCTCTAGGACAGCTAAGATCCCTGGTCATGCTACCCTGCCATAAGACCCAAAGCTACCCTACCATGAGGTCACACAACAGGAAGACTTGCTGACTCTTTCCATCTTGGGACAGGTGTGTTTATAAAGGCCCTTTTCCTTTTATTAAACTGAATAAGTTTGAGCCACTGGTGTCTCTTTAGAAGCATGCAGAATCAGTCTCATTTTCCTTCCCGCATGAGAAGTGTCCAGAAAGCAGCACAAGTCCATATTCATCTACCCATCTCAGGCTCCATGCACAGGATGGGCTGTGAGCTGGTGCTCAGATTTTTATTTAATTCACTAAGGTTTTAAAGATTTGGAAGTAGCTATGAGGTACCTCCAGAGAAGGCAACGGCAACCCACTCCAGTACTCTTGCCTGGAGAATCCCATGGATGGAGGAGCCTGGTAGGCTGCAGTCCATGGGGTTGCTAAGAGTCGGACATGACTGACCGACTTCACTTTCACTTTTCACTTTTATGCATTGGAGAAGGAAATGGCCACCCACTCCAGTGTTCTTGCCTGGAGAATCCCAGGGACGGGGGATCCTGGTGGGCTGCCGTCTATGGGGTCGCACAGAGTTGGACACGACTGAAGCGACTTAGCAGCAGCAGCAGTATGAGGTACCTCCACAGCCTTAAGTATCCCTCTTGAAATCAAACTTTCCAATTTCTTCAAAATTCTTCATTAACACGATTTCTAGACCACCACCATCTCAGTGGTCCTACAATTTGAGCACAACATTCCAGGTGCAGTCTGGCTAGGTCAGAGAAGGAACATCAACATCCTTGTTCTGTTCACTTCATGCATCCACTTGCAGTTATTATTTCTGTCCCTAAGAAATTCTTGGAGTTCTAAAAATGGGAACTGTATCTAATACAGCCCAACACACTTGACTATTGATGTATCTCTGCATTCCCTTTAGGGACAAGCTCTCCTACTTCTTTCTAAATCTGTCTTGGCATTAGTTTCAGCTCATGTGGACCATCATTTCATTTGCTGCTCCTTGCTTTGGGCACTGAGCTTTTTTAACTTTCCTGATTGACCTAATCTTTATCTAAAATTAATTTAAGAAAATAAAGTTTGTTTTCTTCCTTTCACGGTTGTTCCTTATTCCTTTCTATGTCTAATTTCTTCCAGTTGTCAAGCTTTCTATGTCTCCCATCAGTTGATGGCCAGCGTTTATCTCATCCTCCCTTTTGACCTATGTAGTGGCAGAAGATGGCAGCTATTCCCAGAGGAATTTGGCCTTTGGATACTAATCACCAGGAACGACAAGGTTAGGAGAGATAAAAGGAGAAGTATTTTGCTAACTTGAAATTAAAAGAAACAAAACCCTGCTTCCATACTTCTGCAGGCAAGTCAGCTACACAAATGCCTGAAACTTTGCGATTCTCCGAAGGAAGAGCCGACAAGTTTAATTTCAGCACAATCCTTGAAAGAGCTTAGGGAGCTCAGGATAACTGGTGCGCTGTAAACCCATGATACGACAGGACAGGAGGGGTGGGCATTCCCTAATAAATATTGATATTGGCCCTCAGATTTTCACATGATGACGGTTTTCAAAGGGAGAGTCTTTTATCTGAAGGATCAGATTGACAGGTAATGTTTTAGAAGCTCTTTCATCAACAAAATGGGTGGAGAAACACTGGCATAATTAACTCATTTAGCTGCTGTTTTTTTTTTTTTAAGTTTTTCCACAACTCTCAGTTCACTATTCTCTTTCTGAAGTAAGTTCCATTTCCCAGGTGGTCAAAGAAGGTCTACGACTTCTTCAAGGTCAAACTACAAACCAGCGGGAGGTCTGAAGTCAGGCTGCTTCTGTGGGACTGTGGCTGAGTGAGAGAGGAGCATGGGGAGTGGCAGGTGTGGCCTCCACGGGGAAGGTGAAGGTCTAAGGGCAGCCCGGGAGGGGGCCAACGTGAAGACCCTCAAGGAGTAAAATCGACTGTCCTACAGTCTGTGCGTAAACACTTGTGAGGAAAAGCTACCAAAGCACCTCAAACCCACAGACTCCTCTCACTTACACAATTTCACAGAGAACAAACACAAAGCTGGGAGAAACGCGGAGTGCAACCTCAGGGAATCTCAGTGGAAAGCAGAAGGGAATTCAGGTGGTGTTTTCATCTCCTCCTCCCTAGAAAGTTCTGATTCTGGAAGAGAAAGAAGGCTGAGGTAAGTAACCAGCTGGACTGGATTTTAAGGTGCCTCCTACAACGCCAACATGATGACTACTGGCGGGAGTACATCTAACAGAAACTGGGAAGACATCGCTGGCAAGAGAATTCTGAATAAAGGGGCTTTAAATCAAACAAGACCGAAGAGCGCCCACACGACATGGTAAAAACAGAGTCAATAGAAGACAAATTCACATTCACATACGAAAGAGAAGGGCATTTCACTTCTGCAGAGAACACAAAAATCCTAAACTCTTAATACTGTTGCTTTTATTAAATCTTTGTATAAACAATTGGTAGGATGACTTGAATGCAGCAGTGTAACAGTACATACATTTCTCCTTTCAAATGAACTTTATTTTAACAGAACCAAATGAGATAATGCATACAAACAGCCTATCGGCTAAAACTCTGTTTATTCACTTATTAATTTATTGATTCTATGAAGACTGACTGCTCAGCATTCTGTGTTAGATCCTGTACTATAGACACTGCAGCTACTTAGGAAAACTAAACATAACTACTTCTGGCTCTTTTAAAGCTTACTTGCTAGTAAGGTCTCCACAGTACATGTCATGTCAGAAAGAGAATTGAACTCAAAGAGGGGGAAAAATTCCTTTCTCTATTCTGAGATCCACTCCAGGATCCTCCATTGATTTATGTCCATTTATTGTCCACCAATCCTGTGGTCATGTATGGATGTGAGAGTTGGACTGTGAAGAAGGCTGAGCACCGAAGAATTGATGCTTTTGAACTGTGGTGTTGGAGAAGACTCTTGAGAGTCCCTTGGACTGCAAGGAAATCCAACCAGTCCATTCTGAAGGAGATCAGCCCTGGGATTTCTCTGGAAGGAATGATGCTAAAGGTGAAACTCCAGTACTTTGGCCACCTCATGAGAAGAGTTGACTCATTGGAAAAGACTCTGATGCTGGGAGGGATTGGGGGCAGGAGGAGAAGGGGATGCCAGAGGATGAGATGGCTGGATGGCATCACTGACTCGATGGACCTGAGTCTGAGTGAACTCCGGGAGTTGGTGATGGACAGGGAGGCCTGGCGTGCTGCGATTCATGGGGTCGCAAAGAGTCAGACATGACTGAGCGACTGATCTGATCTGAATTTGTGATAATTCCTCAGTCTTTCTTTGTCTTTCATGATCTTGGCCATTTTGAACTAGGAAGTTATTTCGCCTGAAGTTTACCACTTAGGGTTTGTCTGGTAATTTCTCATAATTATACTGAGATTATCCATTTTTATTTTATTTTTTTTAATTTTATTTTATTTTTAAACTTTACATAATTGTATTAGTTTTGCCAAATATCAAAATGAATCCACCACAGGTATACATGTGTTCCCCATCCTGAACCCTCCTCCCTCCTCCCTCCCCATACCATCCCTCTGGGTCGTCCCAGTGCACTAGCCCCAAGCATCCAGTATCGTGGAAGATTTGGGAGAATGGCATTGAAACATGTAAAATATCCATTTTTATAAAAACAATTAGAAGTGATAATGTTCTCTTTTCAATGCATGATATCAAGGATTATCAAGGTGTCAGTATGTCTTATTACCTGTTTGTTAACTGATTCCCTGATTTAGTGTCTACTGGGTCATTACAAAGTCACTCTCTTTTCCCTTTGTAATCAATAAATTTCTTGGGGAAAATACTTTGAAACTAAGCAAATATCCTGTTTCCCCTCAAAATTTCATCCAATGGATGTTTTTAGCATCCATTGGAGACTTTGCTTACAGGAAATATTATGGTGTTTGTCTAATGGTAACTTTCTATTGCCTTATGTCTTCTACATTTTTCAATATTTATTATTTATTTTGTCTAGCTGAGTCTTCATGGCATGCAGGCTTAGTTGGGATATGTGGGATCTTAGTTCCTTGACCAGGGATCTAACCTGGGCCCTTTGCATTGGGAGCATGGAGTCTTATCCACTGAACTACCAGGAAAGTCTTCTACATTTTAAAATTAGAGTTTTTCTGCAATATAAGGAAGAGCTATCCATCTTCCCATTTTTTAATTTAGCCAATGATTTATTTGTATCAGTATGAGTTAATAGTTATTTATTTTATTCTGTGGGTTATAACCCAATATGATCATTATTTATTTTGTTGCTCAAACTGTTTTGGATATTGGGAGCACCATCTGATTGGCTCTTGTGTCCCAGAAAAAAAGACTTCTTAAAAGAGACATAAACATCACTATTAAAGAAAAGATTTAAACACCAAAAATGAAACAAACTATATTTATCAAAAGAGATCACTAAGAGAATGAAAGGTAAGCTACAGAAAAGAAGTTTTTTTGCAATAACTATTACATCCAGAATAAGTAAAGGACTCCTAAGTCAGTAAGAAAATGTCAATTGACCAAGACTGGAATACGTGAAATGGCACTTTGGGAGGGAAGAAATTCAAGTGGCTAATAAACACATAAAAAGGAGCTCAACCTCATTAGTAATCAGGGCAGGACAAATTAAAACCACAATGAGATGTCACTACACATCTGCTGGATTGCTTTAAAATGAAGTACAACCACTTTGGGAAAAAGGTTGCATTTTTCCACTACCTATAAACTGTTATGTGTTAATTCTATTCCTATACCTTACAGAAATGTATGCTTATGTGTGAGATATATATATACACACACATACATGTATATGTGTGTATACACATGTATATATACATGTGTATATACATGTGTATATATACATCATATATATACATACATATATGTATATACATGTATATATGTGTGTATACATATATATACATACATGTATATGTATATATATGATGACATTCATAGAAACACTATTCATAATAGCCACAATAATTATAAATAACCAATTATCTATCCATGTTGATGGACAAGTTATAGTACCTTTATTTAATGGAATACCATATAGTAATGAAAACGAATAAAATATTACACATAATAACATTGATGAATATTAACAAAGCACTAGACAAAAATTATATATATATATATGTGTGTGTGTGTGTGTGTGTGTCTATACACACACAGAAGTAGTGATAAGTGCTGTGGTGAAAAATGAACTAAATAAAAAACTGAAAAATAATAAAGATGTAGAAGGTAGATTAGCCATGAACTCTGAAATTACACAATTTTAAATGTTTAGTGAATTATAAAGTATAAACATGGTAGAAAATGAAGTACAAATGATGTTTTTAAAAGAGAAGATATGTAGTAAAAATAAAATGATCATAAATCAATTTATTCAATTATTTAAAAATTAATAATCATATATATGGTTATTACTCATAAATATTAAAATCACAAAATTAATAATCTTACAATAAAAACAAGCCCAGTAATTTCTGTATAATTTAATAAATTACTATTTTATATATTTTAGTAATAAATAAAGTCATTCCCCTTTGTCTCTCTTTATCAAAACTTTCTTGGCAATTTCCTTCCATTTATTATTATATATGATTTTTCAAGATCATGTTGTCATGTTCCAAAAAAGGCACATATTTCATAAAACTTTTCAAATATATGATTATTAATCAGCTCCCCTTGAATTTGATGGCCAATATCCTTTTCTAATTTCTAACTCTGTCTCTGTGTTTTCTTTTTTCTTAACAAAATCAGCCAAAGACTTAATTATTTTACTTTCTCTTTCAGTGAAATAACTGTTGGGCTTGTTTATTGGTTTTGCTTATTTTCAATAAAGAATGTTAATTTTTATATTCATGTTTATTATCATTTTCTTGTTTGCCTTAATTAACTAGCCACAAATTGGGACATCTTCATGACTCCCAATAGTAGCTATATCTGTGCGACTCCAGACGCTTCCCAGAGATTACTGTAATTGTTCTTAATATAAGATTATTAATTTTATGTTATTATAACAGACCCAACCCCTGGTCAGAGGACTCTGCACATAATTCAACCCATCCTGTTAACTTATCCTCCTGTCCACATTGATTAGTCCAGGTAAAGCCAGTCTGGATTCATCAGAATTCTCCCGGATTTGCTCTAGCTCTGGGGAATGTACCCTAGTCACTATAGTATTTGACTCATTTCAATGAGGTGAGGTTATGCTATAGTGCGTGCACACATGCATGCTTGGTTGCTCAGTCGTGTCCGACTCTTTGCTACCCTGTGGACTATAGTCTGCCAGGCTCCTCTGTCCATGGGATTTTTCAGGTGAGAATACTGTAGTGGGTTGCCATCTCCTCCTCCAGGGATTAAACCCAAATCTCCTGTGTCTCCTGCACTACAGGCAGATTCTTTACCAGCGGAGTCATCAGGGAAGGGCATGCTATGGTAACAAAGCTCAAAATTTGTTTCTCACTCAAAGTTTTCAGCAAGTCCATAGCACTCAAGAGAAACCTCTCATAATTTGTACCTTAAGGATCCCTGTAGCTTTGCTTCTTAACAAAGCACTTCCAGGGTCACTGTGCAGGGGAGGAGAGGGAAAAAAGAGAACTGTTAAGTACCTCCAGCTAAATGTGGTTTGTGTCTCTTCCATGTAAAGTTCACCGACAACATGGCCCCAGACCAACTGCAAAGGAGGCTGGGAAATGTCATAGTCCTTTGTGCAAGGAAGAGGCCACAGAGTAGTAAGTGCATAGGGGCTTTCTCTGCTATAGCCACCAAGACGGTCCAAGCCATGTCCCCCACCCTGGGAGAAACCCTCTGTACATTGAACCAGATTATATGGGCCCTTTCAGGTCATTTTAAGGCCTTTGGAGGATTTTAAAGAGAGGAGTGTTATAGACTGAATTATGTTCCCTCAAAATTTATATTTTGAAGCACTAAATGTGATTGTACTTGGAGATAGGGTTCTCTTGAGTGCTAATTAATATTAAATGAAATCATAAGGATGAGACCTTAATCCAATACGACTAGTGTCCTTATAAGAAGAGGAAGAGGCACCTGAGACACACACAGAGAAAAGGCCAGGTGAAACAGAGCCAGAGGCAGCTACCTGCAAGCCAACGAGAGGTGTCAAGAGAAACCAGCCCTGCCAGTACCTTAGTCTAGACTTCCAGCCTCCAGAACTCTGAGAAAACAAATTTCTGTTGTTTGGGCCACCCAGTCCGTGGTATTTTGTTATGATAGCCCAAGCAAACTAACACAAGGAGTGACATGACCTGACTTCCACGTTTTCTGCTGGCAGTCATTTCTTCCCCACCTTCCCCTTCAGTGGAGGATGTCTCACTGTAACTCTACCAAAATCTTCATCTCTTACTTACAAGGATCTTGGTTTTTTTGGAATGGCCTAATCATTGGAAAAGACTCTGATACTGGGAGGGATTGGGGGCAGGAAGAGAAGGGGACAACAGAGGATGAGATGGCTGGATAGCATCACCAACTCAATGGACGTGAATTTGGGTGAACTCCGAGAGTTGGTGATGGACAGGGAGGCCTGGCGTGCTGCGATTCATGGGGTTGCAAAGAGTCGGACACGACTGAGCTACTGAACTGAACTGAAACATGGCCTGATTCTTTGTGGTCTTCTTTCAATCTGCCATTTTAAATCTTGCATAAAATTCCTTTCTGTTTCTGGCATGGGAAAGCATCTTCTCTAGTTTCCAAAGGTGTCATATTTTAGCCCTATTTTATGTTCAAATAGCCATTTCACTGAGAATCTACAAATATGGTATTGTGTACACATACTTCTTCAGTTTTCCAGGAAGTCTGATGGACAGCCTATTTAAATGAATATTGGCTATAGTAACAGATTTGTTAAAGATTTTTTGATGTAGCAAGGTTATGAATTTAATAGTCTTTCTAGTTTACGAAAATCTTCTAACCTACCTGGTAATGAAGCAGCAGACAAACAACATCTGGGCAGATATTTATCTTGTTAAGTTAAACATGCACCTGGCCCCTTAATTATCAACTGTAATTGACAACTTCATCATCGCAGAGTACTTTTCTGTCCATGCCACAGTGGTGCAAGTAATTAGGTAATAATTAATGATTCTTTAAGTGCATTATTTCCTATGAGCTCAATTTTCACTATATGTGTATTTCAAGAGCAACAACTCTGCTTGTTTTGCCCTTATAGATAAATGTTAAAAAGAATTAAAATCACTATGCTTATCCTAAGTATCCAGAGGATCATCTATTATCAATTCTGACCTTTTATCTACTCCATGTAGTGCTTATTTTATTTTCATTCAGCCCTACCAAATAACCATAAAGTATCAGAGCTAATTGTAGAGACCAAATGAATATACATTCACAAAGACACTTATTACTATGTTACACATAATAAGGAAACATGTAAATATATAAATGACCAACACTGGACAAAGGATAAGCAAATTTATGGTACATGAACTAAACAAAATATTATGCAACATTTTAAAATAATTTTGAAGACTATGAAAAATTTCTTAATAGATTCTGATTACAATTATATAAAATATGTATGATGAAAAGCAAAAAATGAAAAGAAATAAGCAGGTCAATAAAGCCTACAAATGAAAATGATTTTACCAGAGAATAGGAAAACGCATGTTTTATTTTTAAAATATTTTACTTACATTTCTGAATAGGTCATACATACCCATAGTACAACATCCCAAACATACAGGAGGATATGTTCAATGTCTGCCTTGAATCTGTCATTCAATAACCTTGTCTCATTCCCAGAAGTAACTTTTGTAGAAAGTAGTAACTTTTAACTAGTTTTTGTATGTATTCCAGACAGTTAATGCATTTATAAAAAGTATATATACATGTTTTTTAACACAAATTGTAGCAGTAATGACATATTCACACCTTGATATTTTCATTCAATACATCTTGGAATAGTTCCATATCATTACATAGAAAGCCACCTAATTATTTTTAATGGCTATGATGTTTTATTATGTGAATTTATCATAATTTATTTAACCATTCTGTATTCATGTCATTTAGGTTTATTCCAATCTTTCACTATTTGAAATAAAATGTTCCAGACAAAAGCCAATGTGATTCATTTAAAATGAAAATGAGATCAGACTTCTGATTTGAAGATAGCATTATAGAGTTAGAATTTCCTCCTTCATCTCCCCATAAGTCTTTGTAAAGTAAAAAGAACAGGAAATATAAACATGGAACCCATAAACATTTTCTTTGTAGCAGTGGATAAAGAGAAAAACCTTACAGATATCTATCCATCTTAGGAAATTTATCTATCTATCTTAGGAAAAAAGATAAAAGTAAAATGAATTTATATACCAAATCCTGGATCATAAAGAAAAATCTACCTTGATACAGAACCCATACTTATCCTCCACGGAAACCTTATTAAAAATCCCATCCAGGAAAGTGATATATACTTCAAATTTTAGTAATTAGAGGTTTATGCTTCTGATAATTACATAGTAACTGGTTTCAAACCAACTTTCCCACTAAAATCAACCAAAAACAACGCTTGGAATATGCTTTTAAAATATGTATTTGAAAGTTCTTGAATAGCTACAAAACAGTGAAGATTTGCAAAAACAAATCCTGAAAAGAATGAGTTTGCAATGAGGTGAGCTTGACCTTAATTTCATACTGCTTTTCTGATCAAGGAATTTGATGATTCACAAGTGGTGGCTAATAATAGAGAAACTGAGCAAGTATTTCCTACACTTCCATAAGACTTCGGGCAAAACAAGTAGAGGAGGGACCCTAATAAACACCGAAGAATTTCAGTTGAGAGCCCTAAAGGATCTGTGTTGCAGAAGTAGAGATGAACCTGGAAAATAGTCCATCCCTTATAAAGACTGAAGCCTAGTTTCAAATTAACTCATTACCTGACTGGATTAAAATAATTCTATCCTACCCTGGATGTCTATCAGGGCAAAACAAACCCTTTCTAGGTATAGATAACACCATCCAGACCATCCCCAAAATATTTTTATATGCAATGTAGGGACTTAGTAAAAACTTGTTGCAACATCAGAAAATAAAGCCAGATGCTATAAATCATGAGGGAAAAAAAAAAGAAAGAAAAACAGGTAACAGACACTGAGTCACAGGTGAATCAATATTGGTTTTATCAGACACTGTTTTTAAAATCAGTGATTATTGGTGTTCAAGAAATTAGGTGACAAGATGGTAGGTTTAATTAGAGAACTGCAAACAGTACAATAGAAAAAATAGAATTTTAATTTAAAAACTAAAGTTTAAAACTCAAAAGTTGTGTTAATAGCAACATACATTATATCTACACACAGATACATACACATATATGTAATATATTATATATAATTATTATATATATGATATATGTGTTTATATGTGTATACATACACACACGTGTGTGTGTGTGTGTGTTCAGTAGTGTCTGACTCTTTTGAGATCCCATGGACTATAGCCCTCCAGGATCCTCTGTCCTCGGGATTCTCCATGCAAGAATACTGGAGTGTATAGCCATTTCCTCCTTCAGGGGGTCTTCCCAACCCAGGGATCAAGCCCACGTCTCTTTTATCTCCTACATTGGCAGGTGGGTTCTTTATCACTAGCACCACCTGGGAAGCCCTGATTGCATGTAGAATATTTTAAAATTTACAGATAATTAAGGAAAGTTATGTCCAACCTAGATAGCATATTCAAAAGCAGAGACATTACTTTGCCAACAAAAGTCCATCTAGTCAAGGCTATGGTTTTTCCTGTGGTCATGTATGGATATGAGAGTTGGACTGTGAAGAAGGCTGAGCGCCGAAGAATTGATGCTTTTGAACTGTGGTGTTGGAGAAGACTCTTGAGAGTCTCTTGGACTGCAAGGAGATCCAACCAGTCCATTCTGAAGGAGATCAGCCCTGGGATTTCTTTGGAAGGAATAATGCTAAAGCTGAAACTCCAGTACTTTGGCCACCTCATGAGAAGAGTTGACTCATTGGAAAAGACTCTGATGCTGGGAGGGATTGGGGGCAGGAGGAGAAGGGGAAGACAGAGGATGAGATGGCTGGATGGCATCACTGACTCGATGGACATGAGTCTGAGTGAACTCCGGGAGTTGGTGATGGACAGGGAGGCCTGGCGTGCTGCGATTCATGGGGTCTCAAAGAGTCGGACACGACTGAGCAACTGAACTGAACTGAACTGAAGTAACAAAAATTAGAAAGTAAAATTTTAAAATATTATGCCATCTTCAAAAGTATCAAAAAACTAAACACCAGAAACAAATCTAAGAAAAGATGTCATCTCTTCACAGAAAACTATAAAATTTCACCGAAAAATATTTTTTAAAAAAGAAGAAATGGCTTAATATTATCATGTTTATGTTTTGGGAGACTCAATATTGTTGAAGGTGTCAGCTACTCACTCCCAAATGGACCTAAAAATGCCAAGAAATTTCAGTCAAAATCCTAGCCACAGTGCTGGGTCAACTGAATAGCCATATGGAAAAACAATGAACATTGGCTTTGACTTCACATTATAACCAAGCGTAAACTTGAGATGAATCAAAATCTTTTAAAATGATTTTTAAAAGAACATTAAAAAGACATGTAGAACACATTCATGAAAATGAGATAGACTAAGATTTCTTAAATAGAACCCTGATAGTAACCAAGAGAAAGTACACAAGAGAAAAAGATTAGTAAGATGGCCTATATTGACATTAAGAAGGTCTATCCATCAAAAGATTATATTATTAAGAGAGTAAAATTGAAAGCCACATAGTTGGAGAAGATATTATCGAATATATATAACTCTCAAGAGATTTGTATCCAGAAAATATTTTTGAAACACCTCAAATCAATACAAGAAAGGTTGTCAACTCAATAGAAAAATAGACATAAGATTTGAGCTGGCATTTAAAAAAAAAAAAGATAATATCCAAACTGTCCAAAGAAATACATAAAAATATGCTCAGTGTCATTATTATACAGAGAAATGAATATTGAAACCATAATGAAATATACTAATATATACCCACAAGAATAACTAAAATTTTAAAGATTGATGCTAAGTGTTGGTGAGCAATTTTAAATTCCATATACCGCTGGTGGGAGTGTTACGTTGTACAGCCAGCCACTTTGGAAAAGTATTTGGCAGTAGCTACTAAAATTTAACATATACATACCTTACTATGAGGCATCCCTGGTGGCACAGTGGTTACAGAATCTGCCTGCAATGCAGGAAATGCAGATTCAATCCCTGGGTCAGGAAGATCCCCTGGAGGAGGGCAGGCGACCCACTCAGATATTCTTGCCTGGGAAATGCCATGGACAGAGAAGCCTAGCAGGCTACAGTATATGGGATCGCGAAGAGTTGGGTACGACTTAGGGACTAAACAACACCACCTTCCTAAATCCGTGCTGTCTGATATTTGGGAGATGACTCTTCCAAGTTCTGTGTTCTCATCTGAAAAAACAAGGATATGAAACAAAAACATTCCTACTACATAGGGGTTGTTGGGTAGATGAAAGGTAAAAATCTTATGGAAAGCTTAGAACTGTGCTTTGGTATGCAAGTTTAATTCATCTATTTATTTGTTTAAGGAAACGAATGACTATGATTACTTCTGGTTTATTTTGGAAAGATCACAGCATATCAATATTTTTTCTACACGAGGCCTGGACAAGAAGGCCTGGTTCAAATCATTGGCTGAAATTGGGCCTATTCATTCACTAAATATTTCTGAGGTGCCAAAGTTCCCACCATTGGCTCTCAGTGACCCTGAGAATAAAGTCTGCATTGGCACCAGCGGCTTCGAGAACTGTCCATTAGACATGGGAACAGTCTAAACTCCTGAGTGCAACTCTGCACACTTGGGTCTCTGGCCACCTCTCCCCAGCACTCCTTCCCATCATAATAAAACCCTTCCAGTGCCTAGAAAAGCCATGTTCTCTCACCCCTCAGCTGCTTCTTCTCTCACAGGGTTCTCAGCCTCACCTCTAGTGACCTCTGAGGGTGGATAATTCTTTGTCTTGGGGACTGTCCTGTGCATCGTAAAATGGTCAGCAGCATCCCTGGCCTCTCCCCAGTAGATGCCAGTACCACCACCCCCGCCCTCCAGGATGTAACAACCAAAACTGTCCATAGACATTACCAAAAGATCCCTATGCGGCAAAATCTCCCCTTGTTCCCAGCTGGGATCCATTGCTCTGTTAAGAATGCCTTTACCCACACTTGCCTGGCTAACTTCAACTCATCTCTAAGATTTCAGGTTAGATGTTACTGTTGAATCCCCAGTGTCAACACCACTGCTGCGTTTAAACACACAGGTGATCAGACAAAGAGCAGCATCAATCAGTGCAGATGCACAGAAAGGGAGGGCTGAGGAGGCAAATGTGAAGTGAACGGGTGATTGGTAGCAAGTCGCATAGAAGGGTGAGAGTTGTGTAAGAAAACAGGATGAGTTTGAGGTTCTTGAAATGATTGGGTTATGAGAGTGTAATGAATCAGGAGGAAACTAGAAAGACAAGATTGAGGTTGGAGAGGAAGGCAGAAGGAAATAACGAGTCAAGTTTTTGAAACAGTAGAGGTGCCTGTGGAACAGCCCAGTGGGGGTGCTCAAGAGAGGTGAGAGTCGTGAGTAGTTGTGGTTTTATCTTCTTTCTTGTCCAGAGTTGCATCTATGTCCTTAGAGGGCCCACAAATTCCCTCTCCCTCCCCACAACCCCATTCCATCACACACACACACAAATACACACACACACACACACACACACACACATTGTTTTCCTCCTTCAGAATCATTTAAAATTTGCTGCTGGAATAAACCTATATTTTAAATGGGGTTGGGATGCAGTGAGAAGATGGAGGGAAATGTAGGAGAAAGAACGACAGTGGCAGAGAGGGGAAGCCGTCTTCAGATCCTGCCTTCTTTCTCAGAGGAAGGACCCGCAGAGCGGGCCCAATACAGCACTTTAATCTGAACAGCTGGTGCCATCTTGTGGCTGATTCTTATAACTAGCGGAACAGTTACCTGCTCTGAGGACCAAAGCCGGCAAAGGCAGCCAGAGGGGAGGAAGGCGGAAGTTTCGGGAATCAGCAAAGGAAATGGGAAGTGATTGGAAAGGCAGACATGAGCTATTCTTCAGGGACCCAGGATTCATACATCCAGCTCAGAACAGGGCATCTGAACTATATTCTGGCTGCCCACTGGGTGTCTGCCGCCCCTCCCTTGGGAGGCCGGCTTCTCAGAGCTATATTATTGCCCTATCACATGAGTGCTCAGTCGCTCACATCCGACTCTGCCACCCGAGGACTGTAGCCTGCCAGGCTTCTCTGTCCATGAGATTTCCCAGGCAAGAATACTGGACTGGGTAGCCATTCCCTTCTCCAGGGGATCTTCCCAACCCAGGGATCGAACCCACGGCTCCTGCATTGCAGACACATTCTTTACTGTCTGCATATACAGACAGTAAAGAACTCCCAAGGAAGCCCTATCATTGCCCTAAATCCTCCCCAGACCCCTGGTCCCTTATCTTTGCCTGATCAGAAGATTACTCATGTCTGATTGATGTCCCTTTCTGATGTTTTCTTCCTGATTATTAGCAGTCTTTATTACTAGTGCCAGGATATAGTAGTTCTTGTTTGGATATCCAACAAGCTTTTAATTAGAGAAGCAACAGGAAGAGATATTAAGCTGTATTAATGCAACTGGAAACCCAGCACAGCTAAAAGAAAGATAATCTCATAGATAACAGCACTGTTGAAAATTACAGGGAACAGCTTCCAATAAATAACTAAATGAAAATCCCATAGAGGGTCAATTGTTATTTAATATTTGCAGCAAAGCACAGCACTTAATAATGCAGCTGTTTCTTATCCTTGTGGAAGGCACATAACAAGAGCTGGGATTTCCAATTTAAATCTTAACTCTGGTTCTTTTTAAGGGCTCCAGGTCCTGCAATAATGAGCGTAATAAAAGTCTGTCTTAGAAATAATCCTTTCACTGTCAACTCCCAGGAAAAGGATCTCTAAGATGCTTTTCATCTCAAGAAATGTCACAAAAATGACCTTATAGCAGGACATCAGATAGACACTGAAATAGATTGTCTGCAAAAATGGTCACAATTATTCTTCTCCCTATATTCATTCCTTGAGTCTCGACTGGCTTTGACTTGTTTTGTCCCCCCAAAGCTCAGTGGAAAACACTTGCCAATTCTGAGTCTGGATCTTACAAGGCCTTGTGTGCCTCACCTCCATGTCTTGGAACCCTACCAACTGCCAAGCAAACTGTAGGCAGCCTGCTTGGAACTTACAAGAACACAGAGCAGAGACAATCATCCCAGCAGAACACCATGACACATGGGAGAACCCTAAGATGAGCAAGATCAGATCAGATCAGTCGCTCAGTCATGTCCGACTCTTTGCGACCCCATGAATCGCAGCACGCCAGGCCTCCCTGTCCATCACCAACTCCCGGAGTTCACTCAGACTCACGTCCATCGAGTCAGCAATGCCATCCAGCCATCTCATCCTCTGTCGTCCCCTTCTCCTCCTGCCCCCAATCCCTCCCAGCATCAGAGTCTTTTCCAATGAGCCAACTCTTTGCATGAGGTGGCCAAAGCACTGGAGTTTCAGCTTTAGCATAATTCCTTCCAAAGAAATCCCAGGGCTGATCTCCTTCAGAATGGACTGGTTGGATCTCCTTGCAGTCCAAGGGACTCTCAAGAATCTTCTCCAATACCACAGTTCAAAAGCATCAATTCTTTGGCGCTCAGCCTTCTTCACAGTCCAACTCTCACATCCATACATGACCACAGGAAAAACCATAGCCTTGACTAGACGGAACTTTGTTGGCAAAGTAATGTCTCTGCTTTTGAATATTCTATCTAGGTTGGTCATAACTTTCCTTCCAAGGAGTAAGCGTCTTTTAATTTCATGGCTGCAGACACCATCTGTAGTGATTTTGGAGCCCAGAAAAATAAAGTCTGACACTGTTTCCACTGTTTCCCCATCTATTTCCCATGAAGTGGTGGGACCAGATGCCATGATCTTCGTTTTCCGAATGTTGAGCTTTAAGCCAACTTTTTCATTCTCCACTTTCACTTTCATCAAGAGGCTTTTGAGTTCCTCTTCACTTTCTGCCATAAGGGTGGTGTCATCTGCATATCTGAGGTTATTGATATTTCTCCCGGCAATCTTGATTCCAGCTTGTGTTTCTTCCAGTCCAGCGTTTGTCATGATGTACTCTGCATAGAAGTTAAATAAACAGGGTGACAATATACAGCCTTGACGTACTCCTTTTCCTATTTGGAACCAGTCTGTTGTTCCATGTCCAGTTCTAACTGTTGCTTCCTGACCTGCATACAGATTTCTCAAGAGGCAGGTCAGGTGGTCTGGTATTCCCATCTCTTGAAGAATTTTCCACAGTTTATTGTGATCCACACGGTCAAAGGCTTTGGTATAGTCAATAAAGCAGAAATAGATGTTTTTCTGGAACTCTCTTGCTTTTTCCATGATCCAGCAGATATTGGCAATTTGATCTCTGGTTCCTCTGCCTTTTCTAAAACCAGCTTGAACATCACGAAGTTCACGGTTCACATATTGCTGAAGCCTGGCTTGGAGAATTTTGAGCATTACTTTACTAGCATGTGAGATGAGTGCAATTGTGTGGTAGTTTGAGCATTCTTTGGCATTGCCTTTCTTTGGGATTGGAATGAAAACTGACTTTTTCCAGTCCTGTGGCCACTACTGAGTTTTCCAAATTTGCTGGCATATTGAGTGCAACACTTTCACAGCATCATCTTTCAGGATTTGGAATAGCTCAACTGGAATTCCATCACCTCCACTATCTTTGTTCACAGTGATGCTTTCTAAGGCCCACTTGACTTCACATTCCAGGATGTCTGGCTCTAGGTCAGTGACACACCATTGTGATTATCTGGGTCATGAAGATCTTTTTTGTACAGTTCTTCTGTGTATTCTTGCCATCTCTTCTTAGAGATGAGCGAAGTTATTCACAAATCCATGGGAGGGCCCAATAGCAAACAGAAAGTGAAAGTGAAGTCGCTCAGTTGTGTCCAGCTCTTTGCAACCCTGTGGACTGTAGCCTCCAGGCTCCTCTTTCCATGAACAGGCAAGAATATTGGAGTGGGTAGCCATTCCCTTTTCTAGGGTGGGGGGGTCCTCCAGACCCAGGGATTGAATCCGAGTCTTCTGCATTGTAGGCAAATTCTTTACCATCTGAGCCACCAGAGAAGCCCAGAAGAACCACCCAATTGATTTCAACCCAAATTGCCAGTCTTCAAAATCATGAGCTAAACAAATGCTGATTGTTTTAAAATTCTTTTGGAGTGATTTGTGATACAGTTGTAGCTAACTCATAAGTATTATTGCTAAATTACATCTTAGAAAATTTATGTTTCCTGGCTGAATAGGAAATCATTAAGAAAATACATTTGAGGATGGACCAGATGGACTGAAGGAAGTTGGCCTTCCTCATTCTGCCTCTCAGAGGACTCCTGATTTCCCTCTGGAGTCACCCCACCCTGGCCTGGAGTAACCCTATGTAATCATTAGTACATTCTAGTTAAGCAGAGAGATAAAATTTTAATAAACTACAATTCTTGTTGTTCCTATACTTACTTAAATTGTTCTTTATTTCATACCTTATTTATTGTAACAGGTGATTTTTCTTACTCTAGAATTACTTGGACTGCAGTTTATATCATTGTCTACTATCAGACCAATTTTTGTTTTAATGTCTCTTTTAAGATATTTCTCACCTGCACAAAATCCTTCAGAAGCCATTTCCTTCACACGAAATCCCTCTGAAAATAATATTAGTAAAAATAAATTTAAAGATTGATAAATTGGACTTTATAAAAATTTTAAATGATTGTTTTTCTAAAAATGCTATGAGGAAAATAAAGACAAGCCACAGACTGGGAAATGCATTTTTAAATCATGTATCTGATGAAGGATTTATTTGAAAAATGTGTGTTTTTTACCACTCTAACAACTCAATAATAAGAAAACATCCCAATTTTAGAGGAAAAAAGATACAAACAGATATTTAACCAAAGGAAAGAGATGAATAGCAAATAAACATGTGAAAAGTTGTTTGTCAGGACAATTCATTAGGGAAATACAGATCAAAACTTCAGTGGATATGACTACACACCTATTAAAATGGCTTCAAAATAAAACTAAAACTCAAAAGGATACACGCACCCCAATGTTCATAGCAGCACATTTACAATAGGCAAGGTTGGAAGCAACCTAAGTGTCCATCAACAGATGAATGGATAAAGATGTAGTATGTGTGTACAATGAAATACTCAGCCATTAAAAAAAAAAATACCATTTGCAAAAACAGGAATGGACTTAGAGAATATTATACTAAGGGAAGTAAGTCAGAGAGAGAAAAGTACTGTATGATATGTCACTTAAAACAAATTAGAGAATATGACAAAAAGACTCATAGAGAACAAGTTAGTGGTTACCAATGGGGAGAGGGATGAGAGGCAGGTCAATATAGGGATAAGGGATTAAGAGGTACAAACTGTTTTGTATAAAATAAGCTACAATGATATATTGTACAGTTCAGGGAATATGGTCAATTGTTTATAACAGCTATAAATGGAACATAATCTTTAAAATTTGTGAATCACTATATTGTACCCCTGTAACTTACATAATCAGAGAAGGCAATGGCCCCCACTCCAGTACTCCTGCCTGGAAAATCCCAAGGACAGAGGAGCCTGGTGGGCTGCAGTCCATGGGGTCGCTGAGAGTCAGACACGACTGAGCGACTTCACTTTCACTTTTCACTTTCATGCATTGGAGAAGGCAATGGCAGCCCACTCCACTGTTCTTGCCTGGAGAATCCCAGGGACAGCGGAGCCTGGTGGGCTGCCGTCTATAGGGTCGCACAGAGTCGGACACGACTAAAGTGACTTAGCAGCAGCAGCAGCAGCAACTTACATAATATTGTATATCAACTATACTTTAATTTTTTAATTTTTTAATTAAATTAAATTTTAATTCAATTCAATTTAAAAAATAAAGTGGAGTATTGTGGTATGCAACTATTATTTCTGAATCGTCTATTTCTCCCTGAATTCTTTCAATTTTGTTTCATATACTTTGATATTCTTTATTAGGTTCACATACGTTTATCCTTGTTATATCTTCCTGATTGACCCTTTTATACCCCTCCTTATATGTCTATTTAGGTAATATCAGTAGAGCCACTCCAGAATTCTTGTGGTTGCATTTGTATGACACATCTTTTTTCATTCTTTTACTTTCAATCTGCCTGTTTCTTAGAACCTAAACTGTGTCTCCTATAAGCAGAATATAGTTGAATCATGTTTCACAAACTGAAAACATGGCAGAAAATATTTGGACCAGAGAGGGATTTAATAAATGGGGGGCGATGGTACCCTCAGTTCCTTCCCACCCCTGCTGTCTGCCAGAGAGTGCCAGTCAGAACTGGTGCCTGAAGACAAGAAACAGATAAGTTCTACACTCCACCCACCAGACACAACTTTCAGAAGCAGAAATCAGGAAAGTAGTCACCTCAGTTAACAAGGAGAGGGTGGGACAAACTGAGAGAGTGATATTGACATATATACACTATGTACAAATGGGCAGTTGCTCAGTCATGTCCAACCCTTGGCTACTTCCGGGACTGTAGGCTCCTCTGTCCGTGGAATTCTCTAGGCAAAAATACTGGAGTGGTCAGCCATTCCTTTCTCCAGGGGATCTTCCCAACCCAGGGGTCGACCCTCTGTCTCTTGCATTCACAAGCAGATTCTTTACCATCTGAGCCACCCGGGAAGCCCCAAAGGCCACCATACAGCATGATTTGAGGAACTGAAGTGCAGAGAACAGAGCTTCCAGGATCGGATTGTCAATCAGGATTAATTAACACTAGAAAATGGGGGTCAGGATATACATATCCTCAAGATCAGCCCCTGGTTTCCAAAACCACGCCAACAGGAAGTGAGTGAAGTGTAGCAGTACCCGGTGGAGGGACATCCTGAATCTCGCTCTCAAATGCAGCCGTGGAAAACAAGGCAGGAGGGGATCCCTTCGGCAAAGCTTGAGGTTGGCCAGGTGCAGTGAATGGTGGGTCTCGGGGAAGAGGAAGGCACAGAGGGCCACACGGCTCTGGGAGTGCCATCCTTTCCAGAAGCATGGAAGAGCATGAGCTGCCTACAACGTGCTCCTGTTTACCATAGACAACCAATCTCAGCTGAGCCAGCCCAGCCCTAGGCCCGCCATCTCCTGAACCGCGTCTGGCCATCTGAAACTAGCACTAATGGGGAGGCACTGAGATAGGGTGGAAACTGCAGAGATGATCATGGGAAAGGACCTGTGTGATGAACTTGCACAAACAAACAAGGAAAAGTTAGGGACACTCAGAACATCCATGGTGTTTGAGGGCATCTGCGTATCCAGCCCTGAATCACAGGTCCTTGTGCTGCCATCAGAGATAGACCTGTGCAAAGGGAAAGTCACTCAGTCATGTCTGACTGTTTGCAATCCCATGGCCTATACAGTCCATAGAATTCTCCAGGCCAGAATACAGGAGTGGGCAGCCTTTCCTTTCTCCAGGGAGCTTCCCAACCCAGGGATCAAACTCAGGTCTCCCGCATTGCAGGTGGATTCTTTACCAACTGAGCTAGGGTCAGGTTAATCATGCAGCTGGTGTTAAGAAATAAATCAGCTTAACAGAATCAGCTTTAAAAACCAGCTCAACAGATTTTTAAAAGAAAGCTACTTTTAACTATTAATAAATCGATGCTGGGTGGTAGGGATTCTGAGAAAGTATAAAACAGAGTCCTTCTTCAGAAACACGGAGGGAAAAACCAGCGTCTGTGGGCTACTTTGGAAATTTTAGGTGGGTGAGCGGGGATGGATATTTTATCATCATAGCAATTGGAGTTGGGGTGCAACTGGCAATTACTGGGCAGGGGCCAGGGACAGTAGACATCCTGTAATACACAGGGCAGGTGCACACTAAAAATGAATTGTCCCATATCCTGCACAACTTTCCAACATCCTAACAGACCTTTTGCCTTCTGTTATGTAGGCAAAACATGTAGGTTTTTACTTAAAACCTGGGCCGACTGTAGGTTACATTTAAACCTGGACCGGGAACACAACTCCTGTTTATACTTAAACACAAAGTATTTGGACTGCAATTTCAAAATGCGTTGCATTTTCTCAGGAAACCAACTGCTTTGTTAATCAAGGGTGGATTAAAGTCTCATCAAAAACCTTACTGAGATGTGTTCCTATTTTTAGATAATCATGTCAATGGCAATAGTACTGCCAGTGGTGTCTGAGTCATTGGCATAGCTCTAAGAGCCTGCATTCGCAGCTGCTGTATTCCTAGTGCTAGGATGGATAAGGACAAGTATCTGCCTCTTTCTGTCAGCGAGTGTCATCTGAGAGCATTTCCTATTGAACATATATCATTACAGTTTGCTGCTGCTGCTGTTAAGTCACTTCAATCGTGTCCGACTCTGTGTGACCCCATAGACGGCAGCCCACCAGGCTCCGCTGTCCCTGGGATTCTCCAGGCAAGAACACTGGAGTGGGTTGCCATTTCCTTCTCCAATGCATGAAAGTGAAAAGTGAAAGTGAAGTCGTGCAGTCGTGTCCCACTCTTCGAGACCCCATGGACTGCAGCCTACCAGGCTCCTCCGTCCATGGGATTTTCCAGGCGAGCGTACTGGAGTGGTTGCAAGTGCCTTTTCCGTCATTACAGTTTAATGCCCCTTTATTTCACCCTCATATTGCAGTTAGACCATTATATAATTCCTTTAAATTAAATACATATATGTGCATACTATATGTATATGTGTATGTATATGTACATAGGCATATAGGGCTTCCCTGGTAGCTCAGTCAATAAAGAGACCACCTGCAATGTAGGAGACCCAGGTTTGATCCCTGGTTTGGGAAGATCCCCTGGAGAAGGAAATGGCAACCCACTCCAGTATTCTTGCTTGAAGAACATGGACAGAGGAGCCCAGTGGTCTTGTCCATGGGGTCACAAAGAGTCAGACATGACTGAGCCATGAACACTTATGGGACTTGTGGATACATACATATAGGGGCTTCCCTGGTGGCTCAGATGGTAAAGAATCCGCCTGCAATGCGGGAGACCTGGGTTTGATCCCTGGGTTGGGAAGATGCCCTGGTGGAGGGCATGGCAACCCACTCCAGTATTCTTGCCTGGACAATCCCATGGACAGAGGAGTGTGGTGGGCTACAGTCCATGGTGTCCCAAAGAGTTGGGCACAACTGAGAAACTAAGCAAAGCACAGCATATATACATATAGACACACATGTATACTATTAATTTCATTTTAGGAGACTAAAATGGGTGCTTCAGTCATTATGAGCTACATTCTGTGGCAGAAATGAGCAACTCTGGGTTAATCCCTGTGACTTAAAACAGCCCAAGTTTATTTCCAGTGCAAATTGTAGGTCCATATTGTTTGCTCCAGCAGAGGGAACACAAAGATGACAAAGCTTACAGGACTCTTTAATACCTCAGTGGCAAAGTGGCCGAACTCCCTTCTGCTACAGTTCATTGGCCAGTGTGTGTCACATGCCTATGCCTGACTTCAAGGACTTTGGAGTTGCCATGCAACTCTGTTCTCAGAAACAGAAGGATCAGGATACCCAGGAAAGCCTAACACCCATGGCGTTATGTAAAAGGAAAACTGAATTTCATAGGAGTGTTTGCCACAGCATTGGGAAGAGCCTGTCCCATGCAAATTAGAGAAAAATAACTGGTTCTAAGGTCAGTCTATGTCACAGCAATCATGGGAGCCTTTGTGAAGGCGGTGAAATTTGAAAGGTAGATGCTGTTTGGTTGTGAAAATAGAGGACATTTCAAAAGCAGACTGGGTAGAAGATGGGAGAGCTGGAGAAAGACATATATTGAGTGCCTACTACGTACAGGCAGGAGTAGACACTGTGGGTAAGGTGTCTGTGGGAGTCCTCTGCTCTAAGTCACACACTTTGGGATTCCAGTGCAGGCCTGGCAGCCCTAAGAGCCCAGAGGTGTCTTTCAGTGACCCAGTTAGCCACTGCTCAGGAGAGCAGGCTGCACAAAGGCACGGTGGCTAGAAAGGGCTTGAGATTTGTCGAATGGAGAAGGGATGATGGCCTGGCTTTAGGAGACCATGGATAGTAAGGCATGAATTTAAAAGGGGCCTGGAATTCACGAATTTCCACAAATGTCACTGGTTAAGCTGTGCACCAGGCTTTGTTTGTGCCCTTGGGACACAGAAAGATGAATCAAACACTCTCTGCCTGGGGAGACCCCGCAGGCCAGAAAGAGGCGATGTTAGCGCCTAAGGCTACAGGCCTTGGGAAGGCACACTGGATCAAAGGTGGTCCTGGAACAATGGTGCAGAGAACGGACCTGAGTCATGCAGGACAAATCAAGTCTGAGCTCCCAGGAAAGCCAACTTCTCATCCCCCGAACCACCTGTCAGACAGTTACATGTATTCATCTCCAGCAACACCAGGGGCTTGCCTCCTACAGTTTACGGCATTCCCAGTCCTCTAGAGGGACTCTCTGCTCTGAAATCAGACTAAGTGAAACTCTTCAAGGTTTCGATTGTGGAAAGCCTAAAGAATGCTCCCAGACCCCAAATTCAGGCTTTGAAAGTGTTTGAGAAAATGTTTGGGGTCAATGCTAAGGTTTAAAATAATTATCTACAATAGTAACTCAGTGGGAGTTGGCATTGACTGAAATCTGAACCACTGGATGTAAAGAATTAGAACTGCTAAGAGAAAGGTTGAATTACCTGTTCTCATGGGTAAGTGTTTGCAGAATGCTAGGAAAGAGAGCTGGAGATATTATCATGTTTGATTTTTACTACAGGACTTACCTGAATTCATCTAATCGTCCATTATTTGTGTTCTTATTTCTTTCCTTCCCCATCACAGAAGGTAAGTGCCAGTGATAACAAGACTGTCGTGTTTGCTGTTGTGTCCCCAAGGCCTGGAAGAGAGCCCAGATCATGGAAGGCACTTGTCAATATGTGTTTGTGGAATGAATGAATAGCTCAAATGTGCTCAAATCTCAACTAATCTTCACGGCACATTTTCCCTGATCCTGACACTAGACATCATCTTCTCTGGGCCTCTTTGAGAGCACATGTCTTTGTCTGGATTCCCAAGAAGTCGAGCCTGAAACAGAGATTCTTCAGCAAGTGATTCATGGAAGGATGGCCTGGGGAGAAACTAGAGAGGGGTGAGGAAAGCAGGGAAGGGAAGAGGAAGGAGGCAGGCAAGGATGTCATTTTAGGAGCATCAGCCTCCTCCTGCCCTGCAGTGTACACCACCACAGAGGCTGCTCCACCCAGGGGCCTGGGCCATGGAACCCCTACATTAATCAGTTTCCCGCTGCAGGCAACCAGGGATAAGAAGTATGGCCTGGGGTTAGTGTTACCCCTCAGGCATCCCCCAGTGAGCATCTGGAGAGGGGACAGATGCATGCCATTAACAGCCCACACCTGCAACAGCTGGACTGGCCAGGAGCCCGGCCGGGCACCGATAGCGCCTGGACAGATGTCTCTTGCCTTCTTTTAGATATTTCTTAACTTCCCTGCAAACAACGTGCTCCTTGACACCAGCATCTTTATCTTTTTCACTTTTGTGCTCCCCAGAGCACATGGGGAGGGCATGTCAAACATCTCATTGAAAATCTGAGGAAGGAATGAATGGATATATGTGACCACTCATGCTTACAATGAAACGTGAAAATTCTTAGACATATATTCACTTCCTAAATGACACCAAACATATATTTCTTATATTTATGTGACCTTCAGAAATAAATAATAAATTTTCTGTATGATCAGGAAAAAAAAAATGTAAGGGTATGCTTCATCTACTTCCCTGGTGACTCAGTGGTAAAGAATCTGACTGCAATACAGGAGACCCGGGTTCGAACCCAGGTCGGGAAGATCCCATGGAAGAGAGCATGGCAACTCACTCCAGTATTCTTGGAGAATTACACGGACAGAGGAGCCTAGGGGGCTACAGTCCATAGCGTTGCAAAGAGTCAGACATGGCTGAAGCAACTAAGCAGCAGCCACATGCTTTATCCACAGGGAATGCAGAGGGTTAAACCCATTTCAGAAATCTCTCTAGGCCACAGTCTTTCCACAGGAGACTTAAGATATAAGTTTTCCCACCCAATGTTAATTATAGTAAATATTTTAACTTGCTCTTGCCCACATGATCTCATTTATGAGTCACCGTATGCAAACAAGCCTGGTAAGCAGAACACTCGGTGCTGGGAAGCGTTCCTGCCTTTTCCAGGTTAGGGCAAGACTGCCCATGCCAATAACCAAGTGACCGACAGAGGGCAGCACAGACCTATGCACTGATTTTTTGACCAGGACAAATCAAGATATCTCGCCCGCAGACATTTTGGTTGGCGTGGGGAAGGATTGGCTCTTGGTTCCCAGACCTTTTATATTTGCTGCTGCCTCGCCTAATTTAGGTTAAATGACTGGTTGTGTCAGGACCTGTTTTCAGTTTTTCTGTGCTTGTGATGCAAATGAATGGCAAGGCAGGACCACTGGCTGTCTGTAGAGCCCACGATGCCTATCTTCTCCCCTCCGTGTGGCCTACCTGTGGACCAGGGCCCAGCCTCAAGTCGTGGGTTGCTGGGAGGCCTGGTGCAGCCTGCATATCACATAGGCCCTCAGAGCAGAAACCTTGGTGTGTGGTTGCATTCAGGGATGGGGCTCTGGTCCCAGGCTGGTCCTGGGATACTGGTCGAAGCTAAAGAGGCAGACATTCTGGGGCCGGGGCTGGATCCAGTGTTCTGGGTGCTTGAGTGGGCCACATAAGGCAGCATTTCCTTGCACTTGCCTAAAGACAAAACCCATCGAATCTTCAACTCATCTGTTACCCTGCATCCCTTTCACTCCAGCAAAAGGATTGCTTTCCAGCAAAGTTCCTTCCTGGGAGAGAAAAAGGACTGATAAAGGACCAGTCCCTTTGCCAGCAGGGCCTTTCCACCACCATCCCCACTGGTTCATCCAGAGCTTGGTTCTCAACCTAGCAGTCTCCCCTCCTTCCTTCAAGAGGTAGGCATGCGGACTGGACTCTCCATGGCTTCTACCAATACTGGGCCTGACCCAACCCATCCTGGAGGAAGATAGAACTCCTAACTGAGCCCCTTCCCTGAGCCAGCTGCCAATTCTTCCTGCCCAGCCCTTTCTGCTGCCTGGACTCAGCTCTCTAACAAGAGGGCAGGCTAGGACAAGTCCTGGATTTTGGTGACAGAGGCTCATGGTTCCTAAAGGTACTGGAAACTGCCCATAATAACCGGGGTCAATAAGGACTGCAAAGTGATCAGCTGCCTGTCCTGCCTCCATCAGGTGACTTAGGTCACAAACCCCTGGGAGGCTGGGATAAGCTCTCATGTGAAGAGACCGCTTGCCACCTGCCCTGTGGAGCGTGGGGTGAGGGGTGCTTCCGAACAGACCCCTCCTCCTCCCAGTCGGCCTTTGGCATCTGTTCTAAATCCCATCATACATAGTAACAGTTTAGGGACATATTTGTTTGCCTATGTATTTTCTGCTTTCTTGATTAGAATGTATTCCCTGTAAGAAGAAAATTCTTACCTCTAACTCAGTTTTAGTCCCAGGCATCTAAAACACATAGACACTAGTAGATGTCCCATTAACATTTCTTGTATACATGCTCAGAATTCAATGTGGCTTCAGTACAGAATTTTATGGGAAAACATCAAAGATTTGAGCTCATGAAAAGCTGTTTGGAAGAAAGTGAAAAAGTCTTTGCTATAATTTCTCTGCCTCTAATTTTTTTTTCCTTTTCTCTCTTTTTTCCCCCCATCATTAATACTCAAGCCTAAGAGCAAAGTCTCATGGAAAAGTTTGCTTGCCAAACCCCTCCTGAAGCTGCATCAGATGACTCTAACAGTCAAGACACAATACGAGACAAGAGACCAAACACTGAACACTGAACACCATCTCACACGTGTGGTAGTGTTGAACTGACCACTGACGGGAGATCTGCTACGGGGAAGTTATGTGGAGGTCAACTTTAGTTTGGGTTACAATTAAGTAGTATACTATTACTTCATCATATAGACTATTAATATCCTATATTCCACTTAGCATTACATACAAAGACAGGTCAGAGATCACATCATAACATGGAATATTCTACAGTGTATGGCACTCTGAGTAATGGTAGAGACACAAATATTGACATATATAGAGCCAGGCTTTGGAAAATTTTTCCAGTCATCAGATATGTAAGCAAATTTGGAAAACTCAGCAGTGGCCACAGGACTGGAAAAGGTCAGTTTTCATTCCAATCCCAAAGAAAGGCAATGCCAAAGAATGCTCAAACTACTGCACAATTGCACTCATCTCACACGCTAGTAAAGTAATGCTCAAAATTCTCCAAGCCAGGCTTTATCAATACGTGAACCGTGAACTTCCTGATGTTCAAGCTGGTTTTAGAAAAGGCAGAGGAACCAGAGATCAAATTGCCAACATCTGCTGGATCATGGAAAAAGCAAGAGAGTTCCAGAAAAACATCTATTTCTGCTTTATTGGCTATGCCAAAGCCTTTGACTGTGTGGATCACAATAAACTGTGGAAAATTCTGAAAGAGATGGGAATACAAGACCACCTGACCTGCCTCTTGAGAAATCTGTATGCCGGTCAGGAAGAACAGTTAGAACTGGACATGGAACAACACACTGGTTCCAAATAGGAAAAGGAGTACGTCAAGGCTGTGTATTGTCACCCTGTTTGTTTAACTTCTATGCAGAGTACATCATGAGAAACGCTGGACTGGAAGAAACACAAGCTGGAATCAAGACTGCCGGGAGAAATCTCAATAACCTCAGATATGCAGATGACACCACCCTTATGGCAGAAAGTGAAGAGGAACTCAAAAGTCTATTGATGAAAGTGAAAGTGGAGAGTGAAAAAGTTGGCTTAAAGCTCAACATTCGGAAAACGAAGATCATGGCATCCGGTCCCATCAATTCATGGGAAATAGATGGGGAAACAGTAGAAACAGTAGAAACAGTGTCAGACTTTATTTTTTAGGGCTCCAAAATCACTGCAGATGGTGACTGCAGCCATGAAATTATGACCAACCTAGATAGCATATTCAAAAGCAGAGACATTACTTTGCCAACAAAGGTCCATCTAGTCAAGGCTATGTTTTTTCCTGTGGTCATGTATGGATGTGAGAGTTGGATTATGAAGAAGGCTGAGCACCAAAGAATTGATGCTTTTGAACTGTGGTGTTGGAGAAGACTCTTGAGAGTCTCTTGGACTGCAAGGAGATCCAACCAGTCCATTGTGAAGGAGATCAGCCCTGGGATTACTTTGGAGGCAATAATGCTGAAGCTGAAACTCCAGTACTTTGGCCACCTCATGCGAAGAGCTGACTCATTGGAAAAGACTCTGATGCTGGGAGGGATTGAGGGCAGGAGGAGAAGGGGACGACAGAGGATGAGATGGCTGGATGGCATCACTGACTCGATGGATGTGAGTCTGAGTGAACTCCAGGAGTTTGTGATGGACAGGGAGGCCTGGCGTGCTGCGATTCATGGGGTCACAAAGAGTCGGACACGACTGAGTGACTGAACTGAACTGAACTGAACTGAAGGATTCTGTTCTTGATGCTGAGTCAAAGCTATGAACACATAAATAAAACACATATTTTGATTAATCATATGACTGAATTATATTTCAATAATCTGTCTGCTGCTGCTGCTAAGTCACTTCAGTGGTGTCCGACTCTGTGCGACCCCATAGATGGCAGCCCACCAGGCTCCGCCGTCCCTGGGATTCTCCAGGCAAGAACACTGGAGTGGGTTGCCATTTCCTTCTCCAATGCATGAAAGTGAAAAGTGAAAATGAAGTCGGTCAGTTGTGTCCGACCCTCAGTGACCCCATTCATGGACCAGGCTCCTCCATCCAGGGGATTTTCCAGGCAAGAGTACTGGAGGGGGGTGCCATTGCCTTCTCCGAAATTATCTGTCTAGAAAACAATATAAAAACTTTTGTCCAATAAGGATGGAGTCAAAGAATATATTGCCAGAAAGTAGGTTAAAACTATTATAATTAATACAAATACGTTATTTTTTCTGATTTTGTAATATTTATGATAGCTGTCGACTTTTCTCTTTCTAAAAAAATTCATCTTTACACCTAATCCTGAATTTTAAATTCTACATTTTTTATTAAAGAGGACCTCCCCAAATTACATGTTTCAGGCCCCATAAAACTTAGATGTGTCTTTGTTCACACAAGATAAGTTGGCCACAATCTGCTCTCAAGTAAGTACAGTGTCCTGGAACTGTCTGTGGTGCTAGAGCCAAGTTCACTCAGCTCTCTCCATGGTACTAACTGCACTGGCCCCGCCTGTGCCAGTTGCTTGTGCTGGAAAGCAGAGTCAGGATTACCAACTGAGATCAAGGTTAATGCATAGGAATGGATGTTTCTGCCCATGGGGAGAGTGTCTAAAGAGAATAAGGTTGAGGATAAAACCACAGAAAATTCCCAAGTGTCAGGGAAACTCAAAAGACAGGAGGTCCAAAAAATATCAGCGCAAGGAAAACATTGACCACCCAGCCATGCCTGCGTCTAGATCAAGTGCAGAGAGGAGGGACCCGGGATGAGGGAGGAAGGGATGTCTGTAAGGGGAAGAGAGAAGAGAGTGACTTAGTGGGGTGGCCTGGGAGAAAGTCCTGAGCTCCAGAACAAAGATGCTTCCCACCAAGTTTGTGGGGGATAAGCCAGCTAAAGCTGAGGCATCACTCCCAATCCCTAAGAGAGTCTGTGAGTCAGAATAAAAGATGTGAGTGATGATTTTATACACGTCTTCTGGCATCCACGAGTGTATGTGGCTCTCAGGCCATTGTTTTGCTTTTGTTTCTGCTTGGAAATGGGCTCTCAGTTTCTTTGACAGTTGGGGTTGTTTGAACAGTGAGAGGTCAGTGTTCAGCCTGCTTGAATGAACTTCTTCCAGCTTCACCAGCTGAGACTGAGCCCTCTAAGGATCTGAATGCTGCTGTGTGGCTTGTGATCTAGCAGGCAATGGAATATTAGGAGCCAGTCAATTTCCATGAGAAATACTCAAAAAGGGACCAAATCAGGGCCAGGGTGAGTTAGGGCTGATATATGTTTTTCCTTTTTTAAATTATTATTATTATTGAAACCCATCGGTGGTGCCAGGAGGTGATGGTGGGTGAGAGGAGGCTGTCTCTCTATCTTACCCCACATATCCATCATCAACTCCCATCTCTTCCATATCATCTCAGTCAAAGCATCGTGAAGTTTGTGAAGCTTCAGACTCTTTCCCTTCACTGGGCACTGAACTGTGTCTCCACCCCCACCCCCCAAAGACACACTGAAGTCCTAACTCTAGGTACCTATCAATGTGGCATTATTTGGAAATAGGGATTTTGAAGATGTAATGAGTTAACACGAGGTCATACTGTATTAGGGTGGGTCCTAGCTGCTTTATTTTCTTCATAACATTTTCCTCTATCTGAAACTGTTTTCTTTGCTTCTCTACTTAGAATGTAAGCTCCTGAAAACAGGGCCCTCATCTCACCGGTGATGCTCAGCAGTGACAGAACAGCTCCTGGCACATGGTAGACTGTCACGGAGTAATTGGTGAATGGAACGTTAGATGCTCAACAGGTTTTTGTTGAATAAATGAAAGGTACAAGCTTTATTGCCACCGTCCTCCTTCTAAAAATATTGACACCCAAAGCCTATGCTTTAGAGAAATTTAGGGAACAATTTCAAGAGGCCAAGAAAAACTATCTTCATATGAGCATTTACAAGACCACATCCTTAAAGTTAGAAGAACTTTTAGTGACTGAGTTTCACACATCAAATTCTTAATCTTTTATCTAGGATTGGGCTGGGGAGGGGGGAAGGGGACGCTGATCAGAAGAATGGCTATGACAGGCATCCACCAGAGGGCAGTCTAAGATAGTTGAGAAGTTCAGAAGCTCCTAAGTTGGGTTCACTTGAGGACAACTGACAAAAATTAAAAGACCGAAAAAAGTAAAAAAAAAATAAAAACCTGAACTACATCACCACTCTGATGATTCTCCAAATTAAAAAGAGATGAAATAACGCAGAAGCCGCAAGGGCGCAGAATCCACTAGGAAATGCAGCCGTGGGAGAGAAAGAAGGATGGAGGAAACCAGAAGTGACCCAAACATACCCTCACACCTCACACTTCACATCAGAGTAGGTTCCGGTGAGTGGGTGCAAGCAGCTCCCTCAGTGCTGACTGGGGACCCTCTCGAGGTATTCTTTGGTCCAGGTTGGAGACTGCATCCTCCAGTTTGCTCTCAGTGAGATATCAATGTCATCAGTCAGCCTCCAGTTTCTACCAAGTGTGGATGAGCTCAGTAACCACCACCTAAATTCTGAAAGACCTGGGGTTTTGAGACTATGGCACAAACCACTGTTCACCAGCCAATATCCATTCTCTCTCCCCGTTTTCCTAGGGGGGCATACCATCACCCGTGTTGAAATGTGGCCCTGTGGTTAACTGTGAGCCAACGAGATGTAAGCAGATGTGAGGCTTCTTCCAAAAAGAAGATTTTAAAAACAAGAAGGAAGGACCTTTTGCCTTCTTCCACTCTCCCTTGAGTCTGGAGACATCCAGATCTCCAGGAGACATTCTTGGATCATGAGGTGACCTTGAGCCTGGAAGTCTTATGCTAAGATTAGAGGAGCAGAAAGGGAGAAGCTTGAGTCCTTGGAGAGACCACACAGCCACCATACGATTCTGGAATGCCTCTTCTGGACTTCTTTGATGTGAGAAAAATTAAATTCTATCTTCTCGAAGTCACTTTTCATTGGAGTTTTTCATCTATGGCATGCTGAACTCGATCCTAGTTGAGACAGAGATGGTTTTATACTTAATTGAAAATAAATGGGAAAAAAGAAAATAAATGGACATCCATGGGTTGATTTTCTCTTGGAGCTTTCTGCTTTTCATCCCTAAAACAGTGACCTGGAAAGAAAAAGTCAATTAAAGTTCATGTTGTGGATGTTCCTGCTTGTCCTCCCCATAGGGGGAAGTTAATCACTGTCAAGCTTCAAGGTTTCCTAAAAGGGGCTAAGATGTTATACATTTTTTTTTAGATGTTATACCTTAACAGGTAGAACGTCTAGGAACTTCTTACAATTGCAAATTATCATGCCCTGCCTCAGACTTGGATCAGAAATTCTGAAGGTGGGCCCAGCAATCTGTATTTTATTAACCTCCTGGATGATTCTGATGCATGCTAAAACTTGAGAACCACTGAATTCCCAAAAGGAATTGCTCATACTACCAGGAGCAGAGAGCATCAACAGGAATAACTAGGGTTGAAGGTACATTTTACTGGGTTTGGGAGAAAAGAGAGCTGGAATAGTTGATAAGTTGGGGGTAATGGATAGAGGAAATGGGATTTAATCAGTGTTCATCTGTACCAAGTCTTTGGGTGATCTTCACAATTGCCAAGAAATTCAAGTCTAAGATGGAATTCAAGACTTTATCTTTACTTCTTGAGTGTGACCTCTCTCTGAGAACGAAACATGTAGAGTCTCAAAGTATCATGGTCACATCGGTAAGAATATTTTCTAAGCTCTAGGAGAATCATCTGTGTGGACCTGGAGAAGGAAACAGCAGGGGTGACCCCAAACACCAGAACCAGCCTGCACCACAGCTGGGGCGTACCCCAGCTGGGAGACCTGGGAGCTTTTGGCAAGTAGTCTGTCTGGTTGTAGAGACCACATGCAGGTGGGTTGGGATTCATCCTTCCATTGACTTGACTTCCTCAGAGTGGCCCACCGGAACACTGGAGGGAGCTGGCTCTGCAATTGCCATAGATCTCAGGCCTGTGGTGGTAGGCATTTATTATTTCAGGACTTTTAAACACTATTTTTAAATCTAGAAATTCTCCAGATACATGAGGCTGACCTCCCCAAGGTAGAACCCAGAAAAGTCAAATTTCCAGCCTCACTGTGGAGAGAACACAGCCAGTCTGATGGACTCATGTGAGACTTTGATTCAGACGTGAGCAGCTGGAGGCAAGGGGGCTGCTGGTCACTGTGAGTTTGGCTCCCTAGCACGGAAGAGCCATGCCTGGGTTGAGAGCAGCAGTCAACAGCTCTGTCATCAGTTCCAGAAGACAGTAAGGCTTGAGACACCTTTTCTGGTTTCTCCAGCCTCAAAAGAATTCTACGAGCTGCCCAGTATTTTTTATCCTAAACTATTTTTTCTTATATATCAGCCAAAATGATATCCTGTTGTTAGAAACTAAAAAGTGTAATATAACTATGGGCATTGGAAGTCGTGAAAATCAATAGAAGCTCACGGAAATGGATTGCTTATCTGTTCTGGTCGGGCTGATGATTTGAAGAGCCCAGAAACATTAAGGGTTGGGACTCTGGCAACTTCTGGTTACCTATAGCACTAATGAAGCGCTCAGTGCAGGCAATCTTTGGGGATATTCGGGGGCCACTTTCATAAAAAAAAAAGTACATATAAAGGCCATGAGGCAAGAAGGACTGTGAGGTGAGATGCTTCCATTTCCAGGAGCCCCCAAAACATCCAAGTGACCTCAATTCCGCTCAGGTTGCATGATCCTTGCAGGTTCTTTTGAGGCCAGGACTTTACTTTCCAAGTACACTCTAAGCTCACTGGAAAAGGCCACAGGACCTTGAAGACTGGATTCCTCTGGGGGATCAGACTTCCTCCCCTTCCATCTCCCCTCCTTTCGGACCTCCACATCTGCCAATTACAGCCAACAGGAAAAATGATAAGATGTTTATTGAGTCATCTACAGCAGTTTGACATCCTTAAAATCCCGGACAAGGTTGTGAGCACAGCGGTAGCAGTGAGGTCTGTGGGGCTTATCTTTATTGTGGGAGATGAGACCCAGGCGGGTGCAACTCCCACAGCGAGCCTGAAGTCTGGGGTGCCAGTGGCGTCCCCACTCCAGCCCTCACGGGGGCAAAGCTACAGAAGACAGACATAAGACAAGACGCACAAGGCCAAGCATAGACACATCCCAGGACATCGAGTTCAGGGGAAGGAAAAAGGCAGGCACACAGCTTACTTGAAGGATGTCCCAGATCCTTGAAGGATTCTCATGGGGGTGGCATGGAAACACTGACATCACCCATATGGGAGTCTCCTCATTCTCTCTCCAGAACAACCAACCAGCTGATGGGAATAAACTTGGAATTCTGTGTCCATCAGAGCCCACTGGCCTTCCCTTACCGCCCCCCCCCCACCCCAAGTGCTGGTGGTTTTACAAATGAGGCAAAAGTTAATCCAGGAGGGCTCAAAGCAGTTGACAAACAGCATGGGGTCCCCCTTTCAGAGGTCTTCACCCCAGAAACAGCTCACATCTGTGCAGTTTCCCTTTTACACACCAAGGCATCTCATTTGAATCTCACTCTTGACCTGTGGGTCAGATTGAAAATCAGGTCCTCCCATTTCTCAGATCAAGAAGCAGAGGCCCAGAAAGGATCAGTGCTGGAGCCCAGAGCAGGTGGTGAAGCCAGGCTGGAACACAGGTCTCCCGTCATGACACCGACTCCACGCTCCTCCTGCAGTCTGGAGTCCTGACAACCTCCGTAACCAGAGCCCCTCTCCTGCGCAAGGCTGAATGTTTTCTGGTCGGAAGCTTTATTGGGTGTCTTGTTCTGGCTCATATGCAGGGCAGGCACACACATCAGCAGGCCCATTTCCCCACTCAGGTTTGTAAAGCATCCTGGGTCCCCACATGGCACAGGCACCATGTTAAGCCCACCTGTCAGTGTTTTCTCAGCAGCCCAAGGGGGAGGCTTGACCTGCAGATCGCCAAGTTTCCTCCCAGCTCTAGTGCTCTGTGAGTCTCCCCAGAGATACATGAGGAAGGAGTCCAGGCCAAACAGCAGATCAATGGCAGAGCCAGGAGATGCCCAGGTCCCCTGTTCCCGGCTCAGAGCTCTTCCAGCAGGCATCCATGGTCACTGGGCCCCAAGTAGGAATTTATGATGAAGCACTCCCTGCTTTGACTCTAGGGTGGCCTTGAGTGGGTCAAGAGTACTCAGAGAATTACAAAGAAAGCCTCTTCAAGCTTTCCTCCCGGGAAGGGAGAGTGTCAGGTGAAGGCGGTGAGTCAGCACTCTATTGGTGGGTGATGATGGACTTGGGAGTATTTCAAGCCTTGAGCCTGGCTCCAGCTCTCTGGTCCTGTCCCCCAGGGAAGTCGGTTCAGGGAGGGGTGGGGGTTAGAGATGGAATGACTGTGGCCCACTGGGTGTGTCGAGTAGGGTCACAGAGCTGCCCATGGAGACAGAGAAGGTGGCTTGGCCTCAGGCATGGTGGGGAGTCATGAAGTCTGTCATGCTGGGAAACACCAGAGAGGCCCTGAACCCCTATACCCACACTCCAGCCCCTCACAGGCTCAGCATCCTTTACTTGGCGACCCATCTCCCCCAGGGCTGGAGTCTCTCCTAACACTGCCTGTTCCTTGATGGGACAATCATGACTGAGGATGAGAGATTTCTTTATCCCGAGGAAAACTCAGCCTCCCCTGGACGAGTTCTGTTCTTCAGGATTGCATAGAACAAAAACAGCCCCCTTCTAGAGACATGGAGTTGGATAACTCTGCTCCTCTCCAGCCTGCCCTTCCCAAGTCCCTTTAGCCCCTCATCCTTCAGCAAACACCGCAGTCTTTGCCTGGAGCCATTCCCAGTAGATAGCTGGTGTTTTGACAAGAATTTCAGAGATCCAGTGGGCTACATAAACCGTCTAGTCTTTTGGCCCATTATACAAATTCAAAAAAAAAAAAAAAAGGTCAGAGAGGGAAGGGTTATACCCAGACTTACACTATCCCCCCACTGCCGTGACCCTGAAGGACAGCTGCCTACCCTCCTGGAGCATTCAAAATACATCAACTGAGTCTGCTCACAGGGCTGGCAATCATTTGTTCAGAGAGAAAAACCAACCAACAGAAACCTGGAGCCTCTACAAGGATGTGGGCTCCAGGCTCAGGTGGCAGCATGGCATGGGGATTTGGGATGGATTTTGTTTTTGCTGTTTTGTGACAATAGATGTATAAAACCAAAGCCTCCTCTTCCATGGTGAAACAGACCTGCTGGTGGGTGTGAGGATGAAGAAATAGGGTCCATACTCAGGGGACTGCTCCTAGGATCTGGGGGTAGCCGTTGCCCACCCAGTCGTGGCACCCTGACCCGGCCGGGACACAGAGGGGTCTGCACATGGTGCTGCAGGCACCTGGCCGACTGTCCCTGGCCTGAGCCTTCCCTCCGGCCCGCCAGCTTCCACTGCGGGGTCCAAATGGAAGGGACAGGTGTCCCTTTTCTAAGAAAGGGAAAATATACAGAACTCCCCCTTCCCTCCACATGTACACAAACACGGACACTCCAGAACCAGAAGCGATACACACAACAGTGATGAGTGCCCTTCTACCACCTTGGCTTTGAACCGGAGAATTACTGGGGCACAGAGCCTGGAGGAGCCGTGGGAGCCGCCTCATCTCACAAATGCAGACACTGAGGCCCAAAACAGGGAGCGCTATGTCCATGTCCGCAGTCTGAGCCCCGCTGGGACAGACGCTCTGTCTCTGAATTGAAGCCTGTGAATCCTTCCAACCTGCCAGGAACAGGTCTCCCAACAGGGCCCCAAATGCAAGGTGGCCAGAGGAGAGCCCCTCAGGTAATACACGAGGCACCCAGACAGACGGAAAGGCGTCATGAGGCAGACGCAGGATGGAAGGGCCACCACATACCCCATGGCCAGCCTGAGTTGCCAAGTATGCCCAGGCAGGGCAAGCAGGCCGGTTCTCCCTCTTTACATGGGGCTCATCTCTAAAGCAAGCACTAAGCCCTTCCCCAGTCACTTCACAGACCTTGAGGAACAGGTCACTAAGCCCCCTGGGCCATCTTCCTCTTCATAAAGCCAAGCAAAGCAACATTCCCCATCCCCCCGAACTCTCCAAGCATTCCAGAACGCAACCACAAAACAAGCCCACAAAACACTTGGACAGCAACACCACAAGCTGATACAAATGAAGTGGGTCCCACATAGAGGCCATGGCACTCTAGCACTTTCCTCCACCTTCCCTGAACCTGGCTCTGCCCCGTTTTAAATTCCCAGGCCGTGGTCCAGTAACTTGCAGCTACACAGTCAGGACAGGAGTCGGGGTGCAGTCACTCCTCCCATCAGCAGCTTCTGCTAACAGGCATGGTGGGTGGGGTTTCCCACCTCCCTCCACCAAGCCCTAGGACACACTGGTATCCATGCTGACTCAACATCCAGAGGGAAGTCTCTGCAGAGGTCTCAGATTTCAGTAGCTAAACCCAAGCCAGAGGCTAACTAGGGCTCCTCATGGTCCATGAGGGTGAGGGGGCATGAAGGGGAGCCCCAGTCCCTGGACTTGGGCACATGGAGGTGTAAGGTGCTTCAGGATTCACAGGAAGGCGGCTGGTTCATCCTAGTAATGGCTTTGACTTCAAGGGAAATGGGAAAGGGGAGGGCTTAGGGGCTCTGTGTGGTAGGTATTGTTGGGGAGCAGTTTCTCTGAGGCATCCATCTCTCAAATTTCTGCAAGTGATGCCTGGGGACAGGAGGGGGAAGAGGGAAACTTCCAGAAGAGCCCTTGCCTACCTTGAGTCAGGGATAAAATAATGAAGGTGGGGAATGTCTTCTTTCATGGATCCCTCCAAGCTCTTTGCATCTAAATTCCACTCAGATCCACTTTTCTGGATCTTGGCAGTTTTTTCTTGGGCCAAATGAAAAGCACCAGAACTTTTCTCTGGCCTCAGCCCTACATCCAAACTGAAGTCTCTGAATGGTAGATCCCTGGAGCTTTCCCACTGTCTGATGCCCAGGAACTGGGCAGCTGGGCACCTGGGCACCTGGGCACCTGGACACTAAAATGTTGGGTGAGCATGGGTCTGCCTGTGCCAAAAAGCTGTCTGGCCATCCAAGCTGGACTTCCAGTAACCTCGGTGACTGGACCAGGCCTGCAAAGGGCCACGGGGTGGCGAGTAGACTCAAGGAGTCCACACTGAGAGTCAGACATTGCAGGGGGGAGCTGTCAGGCAGGCCCCAGCCCAAGGCCCCCAAAGCCAAGTCAGCAGCCTCAGCCCATGGGAGGCCTCCCACGCAGTGTCAGGTGGTTACTGAGGCTGGTGGGGATGGGGTGGGGTGGATCTGTGGACCTGCTTGAGATGAGCAGGGACCTTGGGGAGAGGGGGAGGGATGGGATGACTTTCCCAAAATTAAGGAGTATTTACATGTCTGGGGTCAGGGCCCAGGGGCCCACGGTGGGTGGGGCCAGCGCCAAAACAGGGAGGCTAAACAGCCGCCTGTGCCCCGCATCCTTCTCCCACCTCGGGGGGCCAGGCGCCCAGCCCAGGGCCTGCCCGAAGGGAGAGAAGAGGCACAACATGCGTGGGCTGGCGCCCCACCGCAGCCCCAGCCTGCGTACAGAGGAGAGGAGGGGGCAGGGTGGGCTCAGGTGGCCAGGTTGTCGGCCGGAAGCCCAGACATGCGGATCTGGGAGCTGCTCTTGCTCAGGATGGAGAGCTGGGTGCCCCCGTTCACCCCGCTGCTGGCCAGGGATGGGTGCCGGTGCTTGAAGTCCATGGTGAAGTATCGGTTCACCTTCCAGCTCCGCCACTTCCTCTTGATCTCCGCCTGCACCTGCGGGTGGCAACTCAGGCGGTCACTTCTGGGTGGACACCCTCTCACACCTCACCCGCCCATCTGGGCACCCTGGGGCCCCTCCCATGAGGGCATGCCCATTAACAGCAGCTGTGGATGAGGATCTCCTGGAGAGTTTTAACAACCCAGATGCCCAGACCATTCCCCTGAACCATGACACCCAGATCTCTGGGGTAGGGCTCCCACATGTTTTAAGGCTTTCTAGGGGATTCCAATATGCTGTTAGGGGTGAGGATCACTAAATAAAGCAACCTTCTGGGTGAACTCCCAACACATTGCTCTTAGTATGGTGCATGCGGGGCACGTCCAGTTTCAGAGGCCACATGCCAACCTCCTCCACCCAGCACCTTTGTGTGGCACCAGTACCCACAGCCTCCAGTTCCAGCTCCCACTTCCACCGATGGCCCTGACAAGCTACTTGGACTACTTCTTGTTTCTACTTCTTGTTTCTCACAGCCGCTACCTGCAGGGCTCTGTCTGCCTCCTTATCTAACCCCTCTGTTGGAGAAGGTGATGGCAGCCCACTCCAGTACTCTTGCCTGGAAAATCCCATGGATGAAGGAGCCTGGTAGGCTGCAGTCCATGGGATCGCTAGGAGTCAGACACGACTGAGCGACTTCACTTTCACTTTTCACTTTCATGCATTGGAGAAGGAAATGGCAAACCACTCCAGTGTTCTTGCCTGGAGAATCCCAGGGATGGGGGAACCTGGTGGGCTGCCGTCTATGGAGTTGCACAGAGTCAGACACAACTGAAGTGACTTGGCAGTAGCAACCCCTCTGTAGGTTGTCTGAGAAAGTCTTCTTATTTCTCAGATACAAAATCAGGGGAAGCCTGCCACAGTCATGCAGCCAAGACCCAAGCGCTTGGTGCAATGACTTCTGCCCACTCTCCAAAGCCACCCACCCACTCAGCGCCCTCTCCCATCTCAGCATCTCTGTTCTGGGTTCTACTCAAAACATCATCCTAACAGGCTAAAGCAGGAGGCCTGGCAAGAGAGAATTACTAGAAGATTCCAGGCCTCTCCCCAGGATCAATCAAGTCTACTCTACAGGGGACAGGTCTGAGCAAGCAGGCTGGCATGCTGGGGCAGTGTCAAGCATTGGATGGCTCCCTTCTCAGTATCCCTGCCCAAGAGCAGCCTCATGAACTGTAGGTACCATTTCCTGTGGCTGGTACTGTAGGTACCATTTCCTAAGGTTTGTCTTACGGTGAGCCCTCCCAGGTGGGTTTGCACTCAGAAGTTGATGCCTTTATGGGCGGATCTCTGCTCCTGAGACTGGGCCTCAGCAAAGCGGGAGGGAGTCTGGCATCAGGAAAGGTGGCAGGGTTGGGGGGAGGCTGTCATCCTCCTCCTGTAGGCACTGTGAGTCCGCAGAGCCCTGGTCTAGAGGATCAACCCTGTGTGGCCAGCTGGTCATACCCCTGTCTGCTCCCCAGCAAGCTGCACCTCCACCACTAAGAAACCCAGGATCTTACTTACCTCTCCATTCAGAAAGCAATAGAGAACAGCCACCACAAAGCCCTAAGGAGAGAGAACAAACAGAACCTGAGAATGCTAGCAAGGAACCTCCCACGCGGGGTGTGGGAGGCAGCAGGAGGCAGGAGTGACACCAGGAAGCAGAGAAATAAGTGACCAAGATGCGAGCACCTGCCCAGGAGCCTGCAGTAAAGCAGTCAAAGTTCTAATCCACTGAGATGGCCACACCCCTGAAGCCAAGTGGCTGGTGGCGGCATTCCCTCCCACCCACAACCCTGGCTTTGGATCTCACATTCCCTTGGTCAAATCCTTCCCATTCCCAAGGGCCAGCTCTGTCCCACTTTCTAGAAGAGGCCTTCCCCACATACCCCAAAGTGTTCAGGCTCCCAAGCCAGCCTGCAGGCCCCCTGAGGGCAGCACGCCTTCAGGACAGAACAGCCCTGTCTTTATCCACCACCACCTCCCCACCCCGTTGGCCAGACAGCTTCGTACATGGAACGTACGGAACACCACGTGGTTCCTGCTACCTAGTAGGTGTTTGGCTCTTCTACATATATTCTTGACTTATAGTCTGGGCATTTAGAATTCCTGTGCTGAGAGATAGGAACCCAGGCTCTGACTCCCAGTCTGGGGCTTTGCCAATAAACCCCTCAGCCTTGCCAGGCTAAGAACCTTATCAGGTAAAACAACTGAGTTAAAATGGGAGAAGGGAGAGAATCAAGTCAGATAAACAGAATAACTTCTCAACCATCAAGGTCAAATACTCCTCTAATGAGTTGGGCTTGGAAGAGGCACTGTATCCTAGGGACATTCAAAGGAGCCAACCTTGCCTTCCCTGACCCACTCATGCACCCATCTGTTCATGCACTCACTATGCATCCTTGCACTGACTCACTCTGCTTCACTCACTCATTTACAGCCCTGTCTGCTGATTCCTTCAAGAACAGACTTACTAGTCCTCCAGTTTTCTCATTCCCTGGATCACTTATTTATGTAACTGTTCATCCCCCTGTTCAGCTCATTCAGCTCCCTGGGATCAGATCCTGTGCTGGGGATCTCGACCTGGGTAACTCAGAGCTCCAGCACTCAGAGAGGGAAGTCAGATGTGGAGAGAGAGGTCTCTTGAGGACACTCCACCCATCCCCAGGGCTAATGCTGAGGGACAGGGAGCTGCTGTCTGCTGTCTCTGATGGCCCAAGGGAGGCCTGGCTCAGGACTCCCAGATGCACCAGCAACACGAAAGCACCGGCATGTGTTCTCATGGAAGCCTAGAGGGCAGAGAGTATGAAGGGCCCTCCCAGGTGTCTTCTAATCTAGTACTGTTATTCCAGAAGGGGAAACTCAGAGCTGAGTTTAGGTTAACGACTTAGGACCACCAACAAGGTAGAGGCCAGGGACCTGGCTCCCCACAAGCTCTTCCCTACACACACACACACACACACACACCACGCCTACCTGGAAGGAGCCCAGACCCAGCTCAAACACGAGTCTCTCCCTCTTGCTGACGTTCTCCGGGGAGAAAGCAAAGACGGTGTAGTGGATTCCAAAGAGTGGGATGAGCAGCAAGGTGGACCTGGCGAGCCGTCTGTAGGGAGAGAGCAAGCCGTCTACTCCGGGGGCCACCAGGGCCTGAGGCCGGAGCCGTGCAGGGCAGAGAACCGCAGTCCCAGCCGCTCCTCTCCCCCAGCACCGGAGCCCCTGCCCATCGACACCCTCAGGATTCTCTCCCAGGGCGTGGGTCCTAGAGAAGATGGTCAACAGAGCCCCAGCTTCCAGAACTCCCTGGGAAGTTCTGGGGAGACTTCCCTCAGTCTGTGGGGTGCCCATTCCTCTAGGCCACACAGGTGTCCTGTGGAACCACTGAACGTGCACAGGTGAGTATGTGATTGACAGAAACCTCTCTGGGAAGGTATGAAGCCCTCTGGAAAAATGAAGTCAGGGCAAAATCCTGCAGTGGGATTTGGACGGACAACGTGATGCATCTTCAAGCAAAACAAATGTTTTTCAGCACTGAAAGGAAGCTCTCTGTGCCTGGAAAGGGCAGCCCTATGGGACCACAGAGACAGTCAGCTTCTCTGAGTCTGGGGCTGGCCAGGGATGCTCATGGAGAGTGGTGGGGAGGTGCTGACCACTGGGAGGGTGTGGGCCCAGAGGGTAGAGCACAGGAGACTCATGGGAGGGATGCTAGGAAGGATTTACTGACCCTGAACGTAAACAGCCACCATCCAGCAGGAGGAACCTGCCACCTGGGAAACTGCTTCAGAGGTGGTGAAGAAGGCTGTCTGCGGGGCTGGGAGTGGAACCGGGAAGAGAAACGGCCCTAGGGACCTCATTACCTGCCTGCGGCAAGCTCTCCTGGGGTTCCTCTGACTGCAGCTGGCTCCTAGGCCCAGTGGGGTGGGACCATGGTCTGAGAGGGTGGACCGCAGAAGCCACGGGAAAATGTCAAGAGGAGGCATGGTGACACGTGCTCTTGTGGGTCCTTCCCAGGGCAGGGGGGCACCCAGAGGGTCTTCAAGAGTGGGACCCCATCTCCGCCTACCCCAGCAGACTGGTTCTCTTTGGACCTCCTGGAAGAACCGGCCCCACCCTGCAGGTGCAATGTGCCCCCTGGGGCCCTCTGAGCTTCAGCCTCACCCTCTCCTGGCAGAGCTAGTCCATGAGGTGGGCAGCAGAAGATGGGGGCAGGCCTTCAATCTGGGGCAGTTACACTAGATGCCCCTCCCTCTTCCTGACCCCAGCCTTTCTGGGAGAGACTATTCCACTGAGTGTGAGGGCTCCAGATTTTCAGGAGAAGCAGAGTCCATAGAGTCTGAGTGACGCCTACTCAGAGGGAAAGGATGGGGAAGGGGAAGAAAGAGAAGCAGAGGGGAGGTACACTAAGAAAGGGGAAGGAATAGCCCAGGGAGACCTCCAGGTGGATCATGGCTCAGTACTGGAAAAAGGCCCCTCGACTGCCCAGCACCCACCAATCTTCCACATGCTCACAGGTGGCCGGTTCTGCAGGACCTGGGGGTGCCTGGACCAGAGTGGGGGCCAACAGGATCCCACTCAGAGCCTGGCTGTGGTCTCGGAGTGTCCTAGCCTCTCACCTCTCTTCTGTCTGTCCTCTCTCAGAAGTGGCTCCTTGATGGCAGGTGTGGTGCCTCACTTATCTGTCATCTACCCTGGCCAGCACCTACCAGGCATGGGGCCCATGCTCAAAAAGTGTGTGTTCATTAAGGTACAACCACACAGGCCTGGGATGATACACCTCAGAGCCCTGAACACTGGGCATGACCTGGGAGCCCGGGTCCCACTCATCTCCAGGCACCCAGAGCCTCACCCCAGAGGACAGCAGGGAGTGTTGGCTGAAGAATGAAAAGCAAAGTTGTCTGGAAACACAGGAACATGGACATCTTGAGGGCCCCTCTGTGACCCTGACTAAAGAAGTTACTTTAAAGAGCAGCTTAAGAAGTTGAGGAGAGAAGGCAGCCCGGCCTCCTGTGGTCCCTTTATCCTCTCCCCAAATGGGTCTGTTTCCAGGGATCTGTCTATGCAGTTTGACAAATGAAAGTGTTAGTCGCTCAGTCATATCTGACTCTTGTGACGCCATGGACTGTAGCCCGCCAGGCTCCTCTGTCCATGAGATTCTCCAGGCAAAAATACTGGAGTGGTTGCCATTCTGTTCTCCAGGGGAACTTGCCGATGCAGGAACTGAACCTGGTCTCCTGCACTGCAGGCAAATCCTTTACCATCTGAGCCACCAGGAAAGCCCTAGAAATCAAAAGGCCAACCCTCTCCAGCATTTGTGGTGGCAGAGGATGGGACGGGTTCAGTATGTGAGAAACACAAGCCTTCGAGCACTTCCCACCCCCTAGCATCCCAGAGTGCAACCCAAGGGCCCTGCCCTCCCTCCCCCGCAGCCCTGCGATGGCCAAGAAAGAATGAGGGACTTCTGCCAGGGACCCAGGCATCCCAATGACTCCTGATAGATGCAGCAGTGGGGGTGGATGAGGAAGGCACGGGTCTCAGACTTCGAGGACTCTGTCCTTCAGAGCGGGGACCAGAGGCCTTGGAATGGGGACATAAGGTTTGAACCTTAGAACCCCTCCTTGGGGAGTCACAGAATCACCCTATGATCTGATTAAGCCAGAGAGACAATGACACAAGCCTTTAGCCTTTGTTCCCCTGCCCCAAGGAGACACTGATGGGCAGAAGGGGCCTAAAGAAACACAAGGGAGAGCTTCCTACAGCCAGAGATGACCAAATGAAGGTGGGATCCCCTACTTAAAGGGCTTTCCAAATAGGGGCTGAAGCTCCAGCTAGAGATGCCTCAGGGTCTAGTGCTTAGGACTCCCTGGGTTCAATTCCTCACCCTGCCAACTTCTGGCCTTGAGTGAGTCATTTCACCTCTCTGTGCTTCAGTTTCCTCACCTGTAAATAGAGGATAATACAAGTACCCATCTCAAGGCTTGTGTGGGGAGTAAGTCACTCTGCAGGTGAAGTGTGAGCGAGGCACCTGGGTGAGGCTCCCACCCCTTGCAGGGGGACAGTCTAAGTGAATTCAAGCTCAAGGCTCTTAGAAATCATCTAACAGCTGCAAAGGCTGAAACCCAGAGAAGTGGGGGGTTGGGGGAAGACCACATGTCGAACCAGCATCTGCAGAGGCTTCCAAGCTGCTTCCTCCTCAGAACCAGCCGCACCCCGGCTGCTCCCACGACGTCCATAGCCCCATCCCCGCCACCTCCCCTCATACCCCAGGCCACAGGGTTGCAGAGAACTCACAAGACGCACAGATGTCAACATGCAACAGCCGGGCAAGGGCTCAGGGCTGGAGGCACAGGCTCACTCCCCGCTCTCCTCCAGCCTGGGAAGACGGGAGCTCCAGGTGGAGGCAGCAGCAGCATGCGTCCCCCTCCCATCCAGCACACCCGGCCACAGCCTCGCCACGCACACTTACAGAGTAATGGTGGACAGTTCTGACATCTTGCAAGAGTGCTGCTGAGCCCGCTGTGGCTTGCAGTAGCATTTCTGCACGCAGCTGCTGGGTGTGACAAGATCAGCATTTCTGTCAGCTGGGGGCATTGGGCCACGAGAAACTGAGGTGGGGACTTAGAGTGACACGGCTCACGGGGAGCGTAGAGCAGCTCGGGGTGTAGAGACGGAGCGGGGGCGTCACATGGGGGAAGCTGAGGGCCGAGATGCGGTCAGCTCTGGACATAGAAACACACACCCCTACATATACACGTGTGCACACAGACACACAGGCATACGTGAACACTCACACTGGGAAACCAAAAGGTGGCGGTGGGGTTCACGGGAGAACGTGTGTGTTTATAAGCCGGGCCTGGCTGGGTCTCAACACGGGACCATGAGCTGTCTCCAGAGTTAGCTCCAGGCTTGGGGCATGGCCTTGCCAGAGATCCCAAGGCAAGAGGGGCAGCTGGAAACCCCTGGAATCAGGCCAGCTGTGGGCTTGCTTGTGAAAACCAACTGGAACATCCACTGGTCATCCTCCCACCCTCTCCCTCCTCTGCCCGCGCCTTCCCCTGATAGAACCCTGAGCACCGTGGTGTGGGCCTAAGTGGAGAAGAGGTAGGATGGGTGGAGCGGATGCAGATGATAGACGCTACACACCCACCATGCAAGCTGAAACAAAATGAAAAATCCACTTTCTCAGTGGACTGAGTCACACCGCAGCAGCTCACGGGTAGGTAGCGGTTCCCAGATTGGAGGCTCTGCCAACACTGCTGAGGTTCTACTGCACAGCGCTGGCTAGACTTCTCCATAAAAGTTCAGCGGGCAGGGACTGAGGGCTGAGGGGACACCCTTCGGGCTCTGCTCCACTGACTGCAGAAATGAGCCACCTTAAGGAGCCATCCACACGTGGGTCCAGGATGCCTGTCCAGCTCTACCTGTCCCTGGGGGAGACACAGAGCTCTGTCTCCTCAGAGACATTTCCTCAGAGAGGCTCAACTTCCATCTCTTTTAGCCCCTCTCAGTCCTGCCTACCCCTGGCTAACACTACCCATTTTTTTTTTCCCATCTCTGACAAACATGTAAGAGATGGAAGAAGAGCCGTGTCGTCTTGTCAGACTGCAAAGGAGAGGCCCATTTCACACACCCTCGTCAGGCACGGTGAGGCAGAGCCCCTAGTAGCTGCTGGTGACCTGACAGCCCTGCGGGGGTCTGAAGCAAATGAGAATGGATTTGCCCAAAGAGCCCAGACCTTCGGCATTCATGGATTCGGAATGTGTGACCCCAGCTCTGTAAGAGTAAGTCTGAAGGTCCCTGACATGTAGTGACATATCGTTTAGCTGAGGTAGACATCTGAATCACACATGTCATAGATGTGGCAAGCTGAGGTCCACGCAGCATCCTTGCCTCAGTCAGGTGTGTGGTTCTCCTTTAATTAACATCTTTCACTTCGTGCCAGACTCTGAGGTGGGTGCTACTAGATCCTTCTACAGATGAGGGATGGTATGAGGCTCTGCTACCCAGACTGCTACATCAGTACCACCTGAGAACTTCTTAGAAATGCAGAAATTTAGAGTTTCAGACCTACTGCCTCAGAATCTGCATGTCAACAAAATCCCTAGGTGATCTGCCTGCAAATCAAAGTTTCAGAACACTGTTGGGAGGAAGTCATGTATCTGAGAAGTTTCTTCACGTGCCTCAATGACTACCAAAGGTCTGTTTCGTTACAAAGAGACACATGGACACATAAGTATGTTTTTCTCGATCATTAAAAGAGTTTAATTGGATATTCAGAAATGGAAGCCATTCTAGTCTTCAAATTTATTCTCTACCTTGCCCAGATTGAAAGATTGATTACTCTCTCCTAAGGCAAGTGGCCTCACCCCTCAACCTTGGTCTGGGTGAGCCACAAAAATCAAGTCAGGGAGCCTGAGAGCCCAAACCTCACAGGTCACTTCATACACACTAGGCTTAAACTCTCACCTCTCAGAACCTTCAGCTGTTCTCCTCCAAGATCTCTTCTCCTTGAGTTTCCAAGTTTTCCCTATTCTTTCTGGGCCCTGGATACAGTAAACATAGGCCCTTCTGATTTCTTTAAATATTACTAAAGGCCATTGAGCAACAAGTAAGCTGGGAAATCACACCCCAGTAAAGATGTGTGTCTCTTCGGGGGAGGCAGGAGGGTGGATCAAAAATGACACCTGATGCCTGGGAGGGCTCCCGGGAGAAGAGATGAAGTTAAAGGACCTTCTTCCCAAACACCCTCCTTCCCCCAAACCTCCAGTGACTGTTCAAAAGGATCCAATGAAAAGAAACTGAAAGGAAAGAGCGTGGCAGAAAAGCCAGAGACAGGCACGAGAAAAATGTCCAAATCACTGAAAAGTCACTACAGTTAGTGGAAAAAAAAAAAGAAATTCAATCAAGAGGAAGAGATTAACCTGGGTGGGCTGATCAGCTTAGTTCTGATTTGGATCCAAGGGAGGATAAGCAACTCAGACAAGGATACCAGGTGGAGGCTGCATGGAGAGCAGCATCGTCAGCCTAAATCAGAAGGCAGCAGACCCCTACAGCGGGTGCAAGAATGACACCCACATCTGGAAGTCAGGGGGCCCTGGCTCCCAGGCCTGGTTCTGCCACAGCTTTGCTGGGTGTCTGCAGGAAGGAAAAACACTGCCATCTATAACTCAGGGATGCAGCACATGGGTTCTTCAGACCTTGCTTTGGTCTCAAGCTAAATAAACCCCATGCATGTTGTAGTGCCTTTTGTATGTATGGCTGCCTGGACTGTAGCCCCCAGATATTAGACAGAGACCCCTGCAGGGGAACCTTTTATAGGCAGGATCCTTGTCTATCTCACCCTGATCCTACTGATCAGCATAATGCTAGACACATAGCAGACCCACAGAATGTCGTGACCTCGTGACCTGAATTGAACGTTCTCCATAGTGTCCCTCATGCTGCTAAGATGCTGTCCCCCTTCAAAGCTTGGCCCAGTCCCCAGAGAAGCACTCCCCACCACACTGGCACTCCAATCAGAAGCCCAGCTCAGCAGATCTTGGAGTTTCCCTGCCCTCCCTCATTTCCCCCCACCACTGAGGACTTGCCAGCCCCCTGTGCCTTGTGCCTAACCTGCGGCTTGGGGACCTGAGTTCAAGGCTTTGTTTGGCCACTGACTTGCTGATCTTAGGTGTTGCCACTTTTCTTCTCTGGACCTCAGTTTCTCCACCTGCGAAATGGGGGCAACCATTCCCTATTGACAATCCCTAATAGGAGTTGTTAGGATAGGGTACTCCTAGACAGAGGATGGGGAGAGGGTGTTTTGGAAGGAGAAGACAGAGCCCCATGTGAACTGGGAACCTCAGGCTGTGGGCTGAGTTCCTGGACTGAGAGCTTCCTGGCTGGACTTCTGCCTAGACAGGGAAGAGTCTGTCTTCAGAGGCGAATGTTGTCTCTCTGACACTGGGTAGGTCACAGCCCTGCTGAGCTATGTACTACATCACAGTATCTGTTCTCTTTCCTTTACCCCAAGGGGCCATGGAGATCTGCTCTGTGGGGTCCCTGAGGGGAATAAAGACGAGGTTTTCCTCCCTGACCCAGACTCAAGAGGCTGCTCCAATGCCCATCTTGCAACAGGAAGACCGCTGGGAATAAAGCCAGCTCCCCGCAGAGACAGGCCTGAGATGCTCTCAGCACAGAAACCTCACCCTCCTTTTTCTGAGCCAGTCAGCTTCTCACAGAGGTAAACTCTGCTCCCGAGAAAAGGAAGGTTAACCCTGACCCCAGAATGGGGCTGAGCCCTAAGCCCTGGCTTCAAACAGCGTTGAGCCTAAGCACAGGCTTAACCCAGACTCAGGCCCACACTCCATGCCTGGCCACTGCCCAAGTTCTGAGCCCAGCCATTCCTTCTCCCAGCAGCCAGTGAGAGTGGAGGTGGCTCAGGGCTGCTGCCCCCTGCAGGAACCTCAGCCCCCAGCAGGTCCTCTGATTGGGTCTGGAGCATCATCTTGGTCTACAGAGGAGGGCAAACGTCATCATCTGAGCCGCTGGAACAAACCTACAGGAAAAGGAGTGAGTGCCGGTCTGTGGGCACAGGCAGGAGGTCCTCTCGGTCTCTCCTGGGGATTCCCAGGCTTAAATTTGTTCTGGGAACAGAGGGAAAACCCAGAAAATTGTTGTGGGCAGATCAGCCCAACACATAACTCTGCTGACCAAGGGGATTCAGACACAGCTCTTAAATCTCCCTCTCCCATCACATCCTGCCCCTTTTTGAATTCCCCCATTGACCCCTCCTCTCCCCACCCAGCAGTAGACACCTCCCAGCTCAAAGCACTCCAGGTAGGGCAGTTTTGTACAAGACTGGAACCCACTGGGGCCTTTTCTTCCAGGAAGCCTTGTTTAATATCATCTTGCCTGTAAATTCCTTGAGGGAAGGAATAACGGTGCAAGCAAGCTCGGAGTCAAGGGCCTGCCTGCCTGCACTGTAGCTATGGCTTCATTCTTTCCCACTGGATTCATCCCACTTCATTGATAACTAGTTCCCTCAGCTGTAAAATGGGGATTATATTTAATCCAGATTTGTTGGGTGTCTGTGGGCATTAAATGAGTGGCAAGTGTTTTTAAATGCTTGGCAGCATGGCCACTTTGATTACCCCTTACATTCACCAATAGAGTCTCCTTGACCCTGGCAACACTCAAACATGTAGCTGCACTTAAAACCGATCCCCGTTGTCCTGCGTCAGGCCTTCCACCTGGCTTACAGACCACATCCTCCCGAGGTTTAATCTGGGGCTTGAGATGAGCTCAAGCTTAGATGTCTCTAAAAAAATTTTAAAGAATTTGCTGAAATTTCAAGGGGATTTTTAACACAATAAGAGCAAACCGACTATAGGCATACCCCTGAGATATTGCGGGTTCAGTTCAGACCACCGCAATAAAGCAAATATTGCAATAAACTCACATCAATTTTGTGGCTTCCAAGTGCATATAAAGGTTATGTTTACATTATCCTACAGCCTGTTAAGTGTACAATAGCAAAATGTCTAAGAAAATGTACATCCCTTAATTTAAAAACACCTTATTGCTAAAAAACACTAATGATCTGAACCTCCCGTGAATCACAGCAGTAACAAAGATCACTGATACCACAACAAATATAATTTTTTAAAAAGCTTGAAATACTGCGAGCATTACCGAAATATAACACAGAGACACCAAGTAAGAAAATGCTATTGGAAAGATGGGGCTGACAGACTTGTTCAACACAGACCCAGGTTGCCACAGGCCTTTAATCTGTAATAAAGGCAGTATCTGTGAAGCACAGTAAAGTGAGGCACAATAAAATGAGGTATGCTTGCAGCTGGTTCTTTAAGCATTTTTACTTAAATGTATAAGCCCTGTGTTAATTACAGACAGTTCTGATCTATGCATTCGGAAGGTCTTATAGGACTCCACGGCTCCTAGTCTACAATACACCTTCAAAACCCTGGCCCTACACTTCCCTCCCTCTGCACTCTGGGTTTCTTGCTGCCTGGGGCAAGATGTCCAAGCTGGTAAAGAATGTTCTGGGGTCAGCAGAGTGTCCTTACTCAGGCTGCGGCTGAGTCCCTGTGTGTCCCTGCACAGACAGAGAGGAAGCTAGGGGAGCCCCAGGAGGATAAGTCTCAGGGACCTCAGAAGAAGAAATAGATCTGGTGGGATGCCTGCATGTAGGATGCACAGAGTCGGACATGACTGAAGTGACTTAGCAGCAGCAGCAGCAGGAATCAAGGTGGCAGGGAGGTGGGGAGGGGAGCCAAGATTGCTTAAGGAGAGATGATGCTCAAAGGAGAGATGACGCTGACTTAGTTAGCTACCTGCCAGCTTCAGAGGACATTTGCGACAGCTAACTGCTAATGCAGGAGCAAAACCACCCTCAAGTGGGAGAAACAAGCCAGGCACAAGGATGTGGTCTCTGACGCTGGACAAGAAGGTAGGGGGAGCAGCAGGGCCCTGTTTCGTGGCTCCAGGAGACAAAGGCAGGAATGATCTTTCCAGGTCAGTTATCTGCAGAGAGCTGGCCCCCGCAGTCCCTCAGTGCAGGGGACTTTATATGGATGAGCAATTTTATGTGCTACGTAACACGCACATATAAGCAAAGGTTGGTAAATATTCACAAAAGCATGAAAAAATAAAAGACAATAAATGGATAGCCAGAAAAAGGAGAGGAAGCAGCGGTCAGGGTAATCATCCTACATGCAGGGAAAACAGGCCTGACCGAGCCAGGCCCTGTGCTGATCCCCACTCCCGAGGAAGGGCTGCCACGGAAGAGGTACCGGACTGACCGCAGGGACCAAGGACAAGCTCCACAAACCCAGGGAAGTCTCAAGGAGGCTGAGAGAAGGATCCGGGGCTGGTTCCCAAGCATTCCTGCCTCTCCTTCTCTCCAGGAGAATGGCTGGGTGGGGGGACCCTCTGCTAGAGTCTCTCTGCTGTCCCACTTGCCCTCTGGGCAGCCATCAAGGTTCTGAACCCCAGGTTAGGGTCTCTGACAAAGTTCCTTCTCGCCTGTTCTCTTCTCAAACTGAGGAAGCAACACAGAGGCTTCCACCTCACAGACTGTTCTCAGTCTGTCCCTCTCTGGCCCCTCCAGCCAACCACAGGGGATCAAACTGCCTCCCACAGCCCATACACCAAGCTGGTCATGATGACAAGGCAAGAAGGCTGAGATGGAAGATGCTTGGTCTGATTCAGCATAGGTGGAGGGCTGGGAGAGGGTTGGGACAGAGCTAGCAGGGATAAGCTGTGAGGGACCTGGCTGCAGAGACACTGGGAAGAAACAAACCGAATGGCCGTGGAAGTGGAGAAACCAAGAGGTTTCCCCCGAACACCATCAATCCCAAACATGTTAGATGTCCCTCTGCCCAGGGAGGAGGGAGTTGCGGGAAGACGACCTGACCTAGTAGAGCTGCCCCGAGAGAAGGTGCAAAGAGAATTTCTCTTCCAGTACTCAGACCAGGGAGACTGTCTGCCCGACTCACTCACTAGTGGGGACTGAGCAACTTGTACCCACTGGCCTGGGAACGGGGACTTCAGGCACTGTATCCAGCAGCAGTCACGCGCTCCCCTGAGAACCAAGACCCCCAAAAGAACTACAGTTTCTAATCCAACAAGACCCACCCTAACTACCTTAAGGAATCTGCCTTTTCCATCTTGATTTTCCTAGCAAGACACAGGATCTGTCCATCTTTTTCTCTCTCGTTTCCATGTTGTCACTATGTGGATTAGGGGTTCCTGGGTTGGCTGAAGGATAGATGGACAACTATGTTTTCAAGTCATTTTAATCCAAAAGAAGTCCTGCCAATGCCCATGTAGGGTACCCAGTTAGCAATGCCCAGGCCTTCTCCTCCTGTGTCCTGAGTGCAGGCCCCACCGAGCTGTTGGAATTTAACCATGGAATTCACCCAGTGGTACTTACAAGTAGATGCTGGACTCGTTGCCTCCCATGTCTGGAGACTGAAGTTTCTGCACAAGGATGACAATGATGCCGATGAAGAGCACAAAATTAACCTGAGAAGCAAAGAAAAAGCAGTGAAAATGGTTCTGAGCAAAGACTTTCCACACCCCTGCCACTACACTAGCTGTTATTCCCTCAACAAGGCCCTCTTGCCATCAGTCAAGATGCCATCTAGACTTCTAATGGCAGCATTATAAGCACATATAAGGTGGCAGCATGAGAACACTCCAGCCTCCTTCCATATCACTGAAACCACAGAAGAGAGGCATAAAAAGATTCCAGGAGAATACTGAGAAATAGCAAAAACTGTCATGCGTGAGCCGGAAAAGCGAGCAGTTTCTGGAAAAGACGGAACAAACAGCGTCAGGGTGATGGAAAAACAACCATGCGAAACAGAGAAGAGGCTATTGCAGAGGTGAGAGCTGTCCTCTGGAGAAACTCCAAGTTCAGAGTCACTGAATACGGAGAACCAGAATGGAGAACAATAAGGATTATTAATTAAAGGACCGCCTTTGAATAGCAATAGCATTTACCTTCAGACAAAGGTCAGGGACAAAAGCTCTCTGAACAAACTAGGAAGCTGTGAGGATGGTGAGACAGCAGGAGGGAGGGGAGTAAATAAATAAAGACAAGGCAGGAGGGGAGTAGTAGAGACGATGGGCTTCCCTGTGGCTCAGATGGTAAAGAATGTGGGAGACCTGGGTTCAGTCTCTGGGTTGGGAAGCTCCCCTGGAGAAAGGAATGGCAACCCACTCCAGGACTCTTGCCTGGAAAATCCCCCTGGACAGAAGAGCCTAGCCGGCTATAGTTCCAGGGATTGAGGAGGGTCGGACATGACTGAGTGACTAACACACACATAACAATGGGGACCACACAGCAACGCCTGGCTGGAGTGAAGCAGGGCTCAGGGAAACATTAACTTATTAAAAGATAAGAAATATTGAAGATAAAATAATTAAGCATTCAAATCAAAATTTAGGGAAAGAGTACCACAAATTAAATGTCTACTTCCTCTAAAGAAGGAAGTTAAAGATAAAATTTCATTAAAGAAATATGAAAAAAAAGTAGATAATAAATATAACATTTTTTGGTTTTGTTTTGCTTTCACAGATCAAGCAGAATGATAAAGGGCCTTCCTGGAGGGCAGCTTCTGTCAGTTTTGCCTTCTCCTACATGCCCAGTGTCTAATCAGTACTTGGAATTTAGCATAGTCAATACTGTTAACTGCATAAGTTAGTCCCTCCAAAAGGAGAAAATGCAATTAAACAAATTCAAGGATGAGAAAGAGGACAAGACAACAGCTGTGTAGAGTATTTTGAATCATCACAAGGAAAAAGATCAGACAACATGGTCAAATATAAATTAATCAAGTCAAATCAAGATCTAGAAATCAGAATAGCACAGTGACCTCAGGAAAAGTTTAAAAATAATCAAAGATGCGTGTATGAAAAGGCACCAGCCCAGATCCTTTGACCAGCCAGTTTCATAAGACCTTTAGGGAAGATGGAATTTACATGCTACATCATTATTTAAAAGCAAATAAAAAGAAAACCTCCCAAATTACCTATGAGGTGAACAAAACCCTGCTACAAAACCCAGACAAGGACAGAAACCATGCTCACACATATGATCAGACACATGTCTAAAACCAGAGAACTTACAAAGAACAATGCAAAAGCTATAAACTGAATATTAACAAACAAAAAATTTAGCAGTGCATGAAAAGGACAAACAGATCAGGGCCATAGAGGCTTTATGCGAAGAGGAAAAAGAATCCAGTAACACTTGTTGCTGCTGTTTAGTCACTAAGTCGTGTCTGACTCTTTGCCATCCAACGGAGCCCGCCAGCCTCCTCTGTCCATGGATTTCCCAGACAAGAATACTGGAGTGGGTTGCCATTTCTTTCTCCAGGGGATCTTCCCAACTCAGGGACTGAACCCACATCTCCTGCACTGTCAGGCAGATTCTTTTCCACTTAGCCATTAGGGAAGCCCAATATTTGTTACATTAACAGGTTAAAACAATGAGCTATCTTTATCCCCATAAGATTGGTGAACAGCTCAGTAATCGAAACATCAATGAAAACATGAGAAATGAGCACTTTTATACTCCACATGTGGAGGGCAATTGATGTCCATGAAAATATTAAATGTATATATCCTTTGTCCCAGAAATTTTACTCCTGGTGGTACATTCTAAAGACACATTCATACATACTCAAGGGTATGCACACATATATCCACAGCAGCATTGTTCATCATGAAGATAAACTGGAATATTAACAATGTTCATCACTAAAGGAATGAGCAATTAATGTCTCCAAAACACATTTGATAAAAGTTGACATCTATTCCTTATTTTAAAAAATACACACTGAAACAAGTCAGAAATAGAAACTTTCCTAATTCAGTGAAAGGTAGCTGCCCAAAACTGTAGCAAACATCATCCTCAACAAAACCAAGGAATAAGCAGTATACATATTGGAAATGAAGGAGAAAAAATATTTTCATTTACAGATTATATAATATTCCATGAGAACCAACTGAAAAGGGATAAGAACCAATAAAAGAGCTTCCAAGGTAACCAAGAAAGGAAAAAATACACAAAAACTAATAGGTTCCCTAAACACCAGCACAAACACACCCACTAGAAAATCCAACAAAAGAATAATTCCTACACGAGCACAAACTCAGACACCATAAAGGTAAACTTACCAAGACAACTTACAGAACACTATACAAAATGACTCTGTGAGAAAGACTAAATAAATAGAGGATCGTGCCATATTCTTGGAAAGGAAGACTTAGTATTTTAAGAAAACCACTTCTCCTCCAAATTTGCTTATAAATTCAGTGGCATTCCTATGAAAAAATCTCAACCGGTCTTTTTCCTTCAACTTCACAAATGTGCGAGTCCATGTGAAAAAGTAAATGTGCAAGAAAATTCTGAAGGGAAAAAATAAGGAAAGGAATATTAGCCACAGCAGATATCAAAACATGCTGCCAGAGTATAGTAACCAGCACTACGGGGTACTCGCCACAAGAACAGCTGCATAGATAGTAACATGGAGCAGGAAGTCTGCAGCAAAACGTAAGTAGAGTACATGGAGTGTTTACAATAAAGTTCCATTTCTACATAATGGAGAAAGGATGACCTATTCAATAAAAATATTTAGAGGGTGGGATATCTATCCATTGGGAAAAAAAAACTTGATAAGATTAGATATCATTTCAGATCACAAAAATAAAATTTCAGACGGATTAAAGACATACATGTAATGGAAGTGGAAGTGTTAAGTGACTCAGTTGTGTCCGACTCTTTGTGACCTCATGGACTGTAGTCCGCCCGGCTCCTCTGTCCATGGGTTTCTCCAGGCAAGAATACTGGAGTGGGTTGCTGTGCCCTCCTCCAGGGGATCTTGCCAACCTAGGAATCGAACCCAGGTCTCCAGCATTGGCAGGCAGATTCTTTACCATCTGAGCCACCAGGGAAGCCCATCATATATATAATAATCCAATTTATAAAATCGTTATAAAACAATTAAGATTACTTTTATATTCTTAGGTTGGGAAAGACTTCCAGAAATAGGAAATAAGCCTCAGAATTCATGATGAAAAGGCCTGGTGGTCTGACTGTATAAAACCATGCAATGTTGGAATTATATTTACAATATGTGTAACAAATGAAGCATTACTATCTATCAAACAGTAAGAAACTGGGCTAGAAAAAATAAGCAAAGACATAAACAGATAGTAACCAGAAAAAAAGTAAACTGCTAATAAATGTGTTAAAAAATTGTTGCACAAGCAATGTGGAGAAATTAAAACAATGAGCTACATTATCTCCCACAAAGCTGTGCAAAAATTTAAATGATTGAAATTACAAGTGCAGACAATGATATGGGATACCCTTTTTGACCTGGCAATTCTACTTCTAGGGATTAATTCTAAAGAAATATTCACACATTCTCAAAACTATGCACAGAACTCTTCATAGCAGCATCTTCCATAATGAGGTAAAAGGGAATAAAGGCAAGTGTCCAACACTCCTGAAATAGCTAAATAACTTGGACATCCACGTTGCAGAACATAACACAGCCATGAAAAAGGAGGTTGGTTTGTGTGGTGACCACTTTATTTCTCCTCTCCCGGACCCTTCAGCCCAGACCTCTCTCTCTCTCCTGCTTCTTGTCCAAAGCACACTCACCATTATGGAGCCAACTACAGGGCCTTTGATCACCCACCACAGAGCCGTGTTGTCATTCATATCCCAGCAGCTGTAAGACAGAAAAAAGAGAGATGATGCTTGGGAGCCGGGAGCCCTGCAAGACAACGGGGTGCCACTTCTTCCCCTGTGGCTCTGAAGAAGGGCTGGCTGAAAGGAGAGCTGACGGACTGTACCCCCAAGCCCAATCCTGGTCCCAGTGCTTTGGGCCTCTCTTCTGCTCCACTGTCGAGGCAGTGACTGGAGCCCAGGAGTCAGGGCACTGCTGGGCTCCTGGGCAAGGCCACTTTCCCCCTTGAGAACTCAGGTTCTTGGGGATGCTGCCTCAGCCTCATTGTTCCTCCCCTCCTCCCTGAAAGGAGAGCAGTCACTCAGAGCTGAGCCCAGAGGCAGAGGCAGTGTGCACTCCCTCACTGGGTCCCAGTTGAGACCTGGCAGGGTGGGTCCACCCACAGTGGGTTCAGGGCATAGGCAGTGCCCAGGGCTGGTGGTGTAGCCAGGCCCGGCGTCGGATGGTTTATCTGAGACAGTCAACATGAAGTTCAGGACGTTAACTGACAGCCTACCTGGGGCTTGGGCCCTGGCTCTCGAGCATGTACTCACCCTGTGTCATCGAAGTAGAGCCTCAGCATAGCCCACACAGACACACACACAGTTGGTGTCCCTGGATACAAAGAAAAGGAGCCCCATGATAATAGGAAGACTAATAGGCCCAGTATCCCCCTCAGACCTGGGGCTTCTGGGGGCCAATGGACCCCTCAGACATGGGGTCTGATCCATGGGGCATATGTCCCTCTCAGACCCGGTGTCCTGGGGACCCTAACTGTCCCTCATACCCAGGCCTTCTAAGGGTCCATGTCTCCCTCAGACCCTGGGCTACCTTGCCTCCCTGCACATATCCCCTCCCTCAGCCAGTAGGCTTTCTACAAGGAGAAGAGCAAGACAGTATCCAAGATCCAGCAGTATGCCATAGCTGTGAGGCAGGGCAGCACCTCCCTCTGCCTCCCTCCTCTGACTAATACTCCCGGATGGCGGGACGAAGGACGTCCTGCTCATGGGGCCTGAACCTGTCCAGGCCACAATCAGAGACCTACCCCAGCCAATGATGATGTACCAGTAGAAATATCTCCTCTCAGGGAAGAAGGTCTCCACCAGCAGGGTGAAGAGATACAGGCCCTCGATGAACAGCCAGAAGTAGTTGGATACAACACAGTAGTGGAAGAAAACCACCACAGCCTTGCATTCCACCTGCAGGGTGAGTGGGGAAGAGGAGGGAGGTGCAAGCCCCCAACAGACTTTGAAAATCCAGCCCAACAGGACCAGGCGGAATCCTGAGGGCCCTTGGCTTAGGCATGTCCGGCTTAAACACCCTTGGGTCTGAAAGACTCAACATTCCTGGATTCAGAGTCTAAAACTGCAGCATCCTATGAGTCTGAATCAAAGTTGCCCATGGAGGCAGCTCTGCATGTGTAAGAAAAGGATGGGGATGGGGTGGGGTCAGGGGGTGCACACAGAACCCTCTCTTCTCCCAAGGCTAACTCTCCCCCACTTTCTGCCCCTTCCCCAACACCCATAGAAGAGGAAAACAAAGAGGAGAATAAAGAGAATAAAGAGGAAGGAGCCTCCTTGGTACAATAAAGGGTTCAGATATCACACAGATAAATAGGATACCCTTGGTCCCCCCAGAAGTCTCATAGACACCACCTCCAAGTGTGCCCTCTCAGGTCAAGGCATTGTGCTCTGGGCTGTTCTCTCATCCTGCCCCCATCAAAGCCTGTCTTTTCTGCTTACTTCCAAAGCTATCAGAACTGGGTAGGTGGTATGGAGGGAACTCCAGTCAGTCAGCCCCTTGGCTCCGTCTTGGGCTAAAGCACCAATGACCAGGCCAGTCCTCTCTCTGAGCCAAGTTCCCTCCTTAGTCAAGTGGGACTTGACATCTCCACCTGACCTGCCTCAACTGCTCTGCCAAGTATACCCACAGGCCAAGGAACAGGAAGTGACGTCAAGCCGGGGTCTCACCGGCTGCTAGTAACCTCATGGTCATCCCTGGGTTTCTGTGCTCACTGGGGCCAACATCTCAACCTGCAGGAAAACACCTGGACAGCGGGGCGTTGCAGGGAGGACCAATTGTGGCGGGGCTCAGCGCACTCACAGTGGAGACAAAGCAGTGATTGCTGTCCTGCTCAGCATAGAGGATCCAGTCTTTGATGAAGACGGAGATGGCCCTCAGCATAAACGACACGAAGAGGTTCATGTGGATGAAGTTGCGGGTACAGTGCAGCTTCCTACACCCACGGCAGGGGAAGACAGATGCCTTGAAGTAAGGAGCCCCACAGCCTTCCACCCTCCACCCTGGGGTCCGCTTTGGGCTGACTCCACAGCTTTGTCTCAAGGGGGTCGTCCACCTAGACCACCCCTTCTTCCCAGCTCTCTAACCCTCACTCAGTCCCAGGCTCCCACCACCTGGCCCCACTACTGGGGGCCGTACTGCTCCCTGCTGTGACCTCTCTCCATCTAGACCAGGAAGATAATGCGAGGGGCGTAGGTCTACTGCCCGTGGTCTGCCTTGCTGTGTGTGGCCCTGGACAAGTTAGCTGTGCTCTCTGGGGTCCTATCTCTTACTGTAGGTCTCTTTCAAGAGACCTCCAGGGCTGACATCCAGGGCAGGAGTCGGGGGTGGGAGGCACAGAGCCAGGGCTCTGTACGGCGGTGGGCTGCAATCACTCGAAGGCTGTCGGGAATCTCACCGGAAACGACACAGGATGACCATGGCAGTGGTGAGGGTGACGAGGGACGTGCTGTAGCCAACTGTGTACAGGGCCTTCACTGACAGGTAGTAGTAATCCTGGAGCAGAGCACAGGACATGCAGGGCTCAGTGTGGGGCCTGCCTCCGGCCCCCTTGGGATGGCACCAAGTCTCCCAGGCCAGGCCTGCCCACCTCTGGGCGTGCTACCCAGCTCCTCCTTCCCCTCTTTTCTAGTTGATCACATTTCCTCCCCTCCCCCATCAGTTCCTCCACCACCCCAAGCTCCCCAAGCCCATTCCCACTGAGCCACCTCCTCCTGCCCATCTGCATTGCCAGAAGCTAAATGCTGGTAGAGTGCAGGAGCACTGACCAGCCAGAATAGAGCCAGCCTTTAGCCTGGAGAAGGATCCAGGGGGCCCCCTGCTGGGCCTGCATTAACCCTACAATGGCCGGACCACAGAAAGGCAGGTGTCCTGGAAAAGCCACCAGGGAGGTGGTGGACATGTGCTGGGGGCTGGAGGAGCTCAGGCAGCAAGACAGTTGTTTCTCAGCCTAGAATGAGTGCGCGAAAGTCTTGCCCTGCATGCATCTGGCTACACAGCAGGCACTCAGAATGCTGCCGGGGACTCGAATTTCTGCAGTTCATCAGGAGTCAGGACCCCTGGGGGACACGTGCTTCCACAGGCCTCCTCGGCCCCTCCCTCCACCTTCAGGAGGGCAGCAGATACTCACCTGGTCCCCAGTCTCAGATTCATACTCCTCAAACCCACAGGCATCGAAATAATGAGGGAATGGCTCCGACCATCCATCCTCTGTGCAATTCCGGCTCACCACCCTCATGTCTGCAGCAGAACAAAAACGCGGTGAGGCACAGAAGTGATGTAAGAGGGGTCTAAAATTCTTAATGGCCAATTACTCCTTAAGTAGAAATTCCTGGAAATCCACATGTCCATCTGAGAAGCATGGCAGTGTCCAAGTGAAAATAATAATTGTTTAGTCTGTATAGTAAGAACGTGGGGTGCAGGGGGGCTCAATGAAAGCTGACCTCTAAACAAGGAGTGAGAGGACTGAGCCAGGAAGAATCCAGCCTCCTTCCCTCTAGGAAAAGGCCTGAGCCCCTCCTGAAGGCCTTGGAACAGCGCAAGAATGATCTGGGATCACAAATGCAGATTCCAGGCCCAGAGCTCCTGGCCCAAGAATCATCTTGGGCAGTGGCGTGGCAGGAGCTCTCGTCATATCTGGAGAAGCTCCAGGTGAGGCTTTCACCGGGAGTTCTGGGCCTTCCAGCAACTTCCATGGTGTCCAGGGGGCACGAGGCTTGCTTAATTAACAAGGACCAGACCTCCATTAACCTAGCATCAGATCTTATTAAGATACATATTCAGGTTAAAAAAAAGACTTCTGCCCTTTCAAGTTTAGAAGTCTGTTTCCTATCACTAATGTACTTTAATTTTCTTTAGCTTGACTTTAAAGGCCATTTTGTAGGACACCAGAGGAGGCAGGAGTCATTTGTTGTCTGCAGAGTGGAGTCCAGTCTGGTTTTCACCCCGCCTGGGGCCTTTTAGCCTTTAACGATTGTTCATTTTATCCTTTCTGCTCCTGACTGTCTAGCGGTGAACCACGATGTCTAGGGGAGGGGAAAAGGCAGCAGCCCCCTCTGCCTCCAGCCCAGCCCCTAAGTGTGGCCCTAGGCTGACCCCCCTTCCCCGACTGGCTTCCTGGGAGTTTACCTGGTGTATTAGAACACCTGGGGGTGGCTCTTCCTTTCACAGGATTCAGGGGCCAGGAAATCATAAACAAAAGACATCTGCATAAAAGGGGCCCCAGCATCCATGCTGCTGGAAGAAGCCCTGCTCAGAAGGCCATCTCTGGGGCGCTCGGACAGGGACAAGGGCAGCAGCCAACACAGGAGACGCCAACACTTTTCCAACCTCGTGTCCTGCTGATTGAGTTGGAAGATCCAAGGCCAGTTCTTTTCAACCAAGAGTCAGAAATGCACTTCCTCGGGCTTTGGGGAGCAGCAGAGGGTGGGTGATCCTGCCATAAAGAGACCTCTGCCCAGAGCAGGGAGACTGGTCTCTTATTGCAGCTCAGATTCTGAGTTGTATGTGACCCAGGACAAGGAGGACGTCTGGCAGGCCCAGGAGAGACGAGGTCACTTCTGTCCCACAGTTTGATGCCAAATGGTTTTTTCTTCCAGCAAATCTGTTTCAGGCTGCTATTGGCACCCTCCTTCCAAGTCCCTCTGAACATTTCTTTCAGAAAGTCTGCACGTCCTAGGGGACCATGGCAGTGGCCAAGCCCTTCCCTTCCCTGGGTCTCCTCTCTGCTCTGCCCACATCAGGGTGGTGGGAAGAGGAAAGGGAAGCTGCACTGAAAAACATTTTTTTTTTAAAAAGTATCCTGGAGATACAAGCCATTTCCTTTCTTTTATTTTCCTTCTTACCCTTTTCAAAACATAGTGTGGGCTCAGAAAAGTATAAACCTTTTTGTTTAGAACTATTCCATGAATCTTCTGGTCTATTGTTCTGATAGAAATCTCCGGAAGATGGAGTACTCTCCAGACTGCCCACACCCTGCAGTGCCTGCGCCTACTTCACTAGGCTGTTTTGCTCCAGCAACTTCATAGAAGCACAGAATCTTAGGCCAGAGGTTCTCGAAGTGGGTGCCCTCCCTAGACGGGCCCATTAGCATCACCAGAGAGACTGGCCAAAATGCACACTCTCAGGCCCCACCCAGACTGCTCTATCAGAGACTCTTGGGGTGAGGTTCAGGAATCTGTTTTAACAAGCCCACTAGGTGACTGTGCTGGAGAAGGGAATGGCAACCCACTCCAATATTTCTGCCTGGAGAATCCCATGGACTTCTGTGAGCCTGGTGGGCTATAGTCCACGGGGTCACAAAGAGTCAGACACAATTGAAGTGACTTAGCACGCCCGTGACTGTGATCACAAAGTATGAGAACCACTGTTCTACTTGTGGGAGCTCCAAGCTATCACAGGCCATTTAATCCAGGAGTTCTTTTACTGAGATCTGTCCTTTCCTGAAATTATATGCACAGTGTTCTGTCTGAGCACTTGCATGCAAATTTCCATGGAGAAAACCCACAACTTAATCAGAGAAGGAAAGTGAGCTACCAAAGATCACAGAGCCACAGAGGGGCATAGCCCAGCCTGGAAGGAGGTTCCCAAGCTCACAGGTTAGCTCCCTGTGACCTCATATGTTAGATGTTCTCCCTCTAGCCCGCCCATGGTCAATTTTAGCTCATCCCTTACCTGAGAGATCCAAGGATTTACTGTCTGCAAAACCGAACTCTCCTGCAAAACAGACGTGGACGTGAGTCAGGACACCTGACCATCAGCTTGCCAGGGCTATCCACTGCTTACTCTGCTCCCTGGAAGGTCAAGGCTGCCCCTGGTCTAGAGAAGGGGAGCTGGGAGGAGGTGGGGTCTCAGCCAAGAGGAAGCATCGCACACAGCAGCCACATACACACTGCACCTTCCAGGGCCATCCCACTTGCTTTGTATTTCTATGATGCTAATGGTGGCTCAGTTCTCCCCACTGGACAACAGGGTATGGAAATGAGACATTGTCAGGAGAAGGGGAAGGCCTCTGAAGTGAGAGAGGACTGGAAGAGGGTGACTGGCCTTTTCTCTTTTTCGTCTTTCCTTGTTGTTTGTCTAACTTGTATAAAATAGTGCGTATATGTTCGTGGAAAACTCCTAATTTGCCTCTACCTCCACCTCTGCTATCCTCTTTGATAATCTTAAGTTTGTTTTCTATCTCTGAGTCTATTTCTGTTTTGTAAACAAGCTCATTAACCGGCTCTTTTCAGGAAAAAGGACATAGAATAGCAATATGGGTCCTGCTCTTGGGTTTTTTGTTTGGTGTTCAACCCTCCATCTCAGCCCACAAACTGCTCCCACCAAAGGAACCCCAGAACTCCAAAGATTTCCTCCTCAGACATATTTTTCTCTTTCTCTCCCAATTATTTATTTCCACCTCCACCTTTTTTTTAGGCTGAATCCTCTGCTAGCAATGAACCCCCATTTCCCTCTACTTTTCAAAATTGTGTTTTCAAGGTCCAACTGACATGTCACCTCCTCCAGGAAGCCTTCCCTGACAGCATCATTAGTTTGCCTGCACGTCACCTTGGTAGGTCTCTTCTGCTCCAGAGCCTGCCATACATTCCAACTCCATGGCCCTGGGGATGTCAGTATCGGCATGGGTTCACACACACAGTCAGGCCTGTATGTGTACAGAAGCTCATGCCAAAGCACACAGGTGTCCTTGCTTGCTGCCCCTCTATAGGCAAGTCCCATCTTCCCAAACAAGCCCATGACCACCCTGAGACCAAGGGCTGCAATTTTTCATCTCCCTGTGTCTCCCTAGCCTCCAGATGGCCAAGGGTGGAGGGAAGGGAAAGCAAGGATGAGCCCAGCCCCTGATGAACCTCTCATTCCATCCCCACCCACTCCTAACAGTCAGAGCTGGGCTCCTGCTGGATGGACAGATGGACAGATGATCAGCAGTCTGTCCTCTCCAAGGTTCCTCTTACCGATGGTTTCCGTCTCCCAGACTGAAACAGAGCAAGAGAGAAAACACAGAGGTGAGCGAGGCTGGCTAAAGTCAATCTGCTCTCTGAGCCCTGCTGATGGTGCCCTCCTCCTTCCCACTCCCAGACTCTGAAGAGAGGTTGTGCTGGGGCTCCAGAGGCCTGAGAACTACAAGCTGGGATTCTACTGTTCAACTAGAGACTTCTATCTTTCCTGCAAGAACAGGGCACAGTTACTGAGAAAGTGAGGCATTCCAAAGGAGGAGCGAGATCGCGTTCCTGCATCTCCAACAGCTGCAAAGCAGCAACTATTTCTATGAGCATGAGATTCGGCCCTGGGAACCAGGAAATAAAAGGAAAACTGCGGTTCTCAGCTTTCTAAGTATTTAAGTCAAGTCTAACTTTGTGAATGGAGATGCTAAAAGGCCCTGCCTTAATGAACCATTAAGAGGCAGGTGTAAATAACACATTCATTGTGCAATTGCCAGAGGGAGGCATAGAATCTGAAAGAAAGCATATCTTAAGAAAATTTTATTTAACGGCTGATTCATTTTACCTTTTCTGTGCGTGGTGGAAAAGTAGTCCTGCCACGGTACCTGACCCAGAGTAGATGTTCTGTCAACTTTAAATAAATGACTGAATGAAAGGAGTACGTGAATGGAGGAAGTGATTAATTGGTTTCTATAGGAATGAATTAGAAATTGGAGCTGAATCACTGGGCTGTCACCCCGCTTGATGAACCACCACTCACACTGTGCCTCTCCTTTCAGCACTTCCCGTTCTGCTCTGGGTTGGATCCAGTCCTCATGCCACTGTCAGGATGGGAGAGTTTAACTGCTGGACTGGCCTGGACTGATATTCTGGAGGTGGGAGGTATGGCTAACGGGCCCAAACGGAAAGTCGGGGAGGCGAGATGGGGGCAGCACAGCGAGACCCTGCCTTCTCTAGTCCTGGGCGGGGAGCCAGGGATGGGGCCGGGCATCCCCAGGACACTGCCTCTATCTCCCCGTACCACCTCCTCCAAGCAGACTCCCCTGCAGGCAGAAACAAGGTTGCTGGACTTTCAGGTGTGAAAAAAATTTGCCCCTGCCTCTGACGTGGACTAGAGGACAGTGGAGTGAAGCACAGCCTGGAGACTCTCTACTTCTAGAGGGACACTGGCCGAGGCCTTAGGCACGTGAGGGAGGAAGCTGAGGACCAGGTCTCAAGGGACTCATGCATGGCTACACAAGTGTCTCAGAGCCTCTAGTCCCTGTAGGAGTCCCTACCCTCCTTACTCAAACCAAGGCCCCAACCCAGGACTAGGTGGTCCATGCATGGTTCTCAGTACATCACCTGCCTGGAGCCCAGTCCCTCCATCTCCCTCTACCCAGCCTAACTCTGGGACACCCACAGAGTTGGGGCGGAGGGCCAGTCTGGCTCCAGGCCCCTCCCAGTGTCAATGTGCACTAAAAGCAGACACCAACCTTCTTTTGGGGTTCATGAGTCTCTGCCAAGGCAGAAAGAGGCCTGGAGAGCCCCCCAGACTCACATCCAAAGGAGAGATCCCTCGGAACCCTTTCCCCTCAGGCCCCTCCCCATGGAGAACAGTCATCTGGGCCTCCCTGTATGAGTGATAGTGGTCATAATATCAGCTCACACTTACGGCTGACCATCAAGCTGCACCCAGTCCTGCTAAGGGACTTCCACCAGCATCTTCCACTTAAATTCTCCCAGTCACCATTCCACATTCCCATCTGATAGACTAGGAAATGGGGGGACAGAGGGGTGACTGCCCTGCTCAAGGTCCCCAGATGGGTTACGCAATGGAGCCCACATCCGAGAGCCTAGCCTTGCCCCTCTGACGTACCTCTACGGGGCCTTGCCATGTGTGAGGGGTGCTTCTGTGTCCCTCTGTGCACAGGGGTCCCTGATTTCATCTCACCAGCACAGAGCTCTGAAATGGGAACCACCTCCCTGCAGGTTACCCCGGTCTTTGGTGCTTGTCTCCCAGGAATGCCTGGGGTCCGACTTGGGGGAACAGGCTGGACCGAGTGTAGCCTAAAGAGGCCCTGGGGGAAACCCACCTTGGTCTGGGTTGAAGATTCGGAAGAGTTCAGGGCAACTGACCAGGACCATCTCACCCACGTGGGCGGGCTTCCAACACGTGATGTTGTCCCACATCCCAGGGCACCCTGTGGGGATGAAAACCATGGTGTCCAGCAGTCCAGCAGTCCCTCCCCACACACACACACAGAGCACACACACTCACAGAGCACACACACTCACAGAGCACACACACACAGAGCACGCACACACAGCACACACCCACAGAGCACACACACAGAGTGCGTACACACAGAGTGCATACACACACAGAGCACACACACTCACAGAGCACACACACACAGAGCACGCACACACAACACACACCCACAGAGCACACACACAGAGTGCGTACACACAGAGCACACACACACACAGAGCACACACACACACAGAGCACGCACACACAGCACACACACACAGAGTGCGTACACACAGAGTGCATACACACACAGCACACACACACACAGAGCACACACACACAACACACACAGAGCACACACACACAACACACACAGAGCACACACACACCACACACACAGAGCACACACACTCACAGAGCACACACAGCACACACAGAGCATGCACACACAGAGCATACACACAGAGTGCATATACATATAGCACACACACACAGAGCACACACACTCACAGAGCACACACACACAGAGCACACACACACAGCACACATCCACAGAGCACACACACAGAGTGCGTACACACAGAGTGCATACACACACACACACACACACACAGAGCACACACACACAGCACACACACACACACAGCACACACACTCACAGAGCACACACAGCACACACAGAGCATGCACACACAGAGCATACACACAGAGTGCATATACGTATAGCACACACACACAGAGCACACACACTCACAGAGCACACACACTGACAGAGCACACACACAGAGCACACACAGCACACACACACACAGAGTGCATACACACACAGCACGCACACACACACACAGAGCACACATGCACAACACACACACAGAGCACAGACACACAGACCACACACACTCACAGAGCACACACACACAGAGCATACACACAGTGTGTACACACACACACACACAGCACACATACTCACAGAGCACACACACAGAGCACACACACTCACAGAGCACACACACACACAGAGCACACACAGCACACACACAGAGTGCATACACACAACACACACACAGAGCACATACAGCACACACAGAGTGCATACACACACAACACACACACACAGAGCACACACACACAACACACACACACAGAGCACACACACAGAGCATACACACAGTGCATACACACACAGCACACACACACAGAGCACACACACTGACAGAGCACACACAGCACACACAGGGTGCATACACACAACACAAACACACAGAGCACATGCAGCACACACAGAGCATGCACACAGAGTGCATACACACAGCACACACACACACAACACACACACAGAGCACACAGAGCACACACAGAGCATACACACACAGAGCACGTACACACACAGCACACACACAGAGAGAACACACACACAGAGCACACACAGCACACACAGAGTGTGTACACACACAGAGCACACACACGGAGCATACACACACAACACACACACACACAGAGCACATACAGCACACACAGAGCACACACACAGAGCAAATATACACACAGAGTACATACACACAGCACACACACACAGAGCACACACACACAGAGAACACATACAGAGCACACACACACAGCATACACACATAGAGCACAGACACACACAGCACACACACACACAACACACACACAGAGTATACACAGCATACACAGAGCACACACACACAGAGTGCATACACACACAGCACACACACACACAGAGCACACATGCAACACACACAGAGCACACACAGCACACACAGAGCATACACACAGAGACCATGGTGTCTCATACAGAGCACATACAGAGCACACATACAGAGCACACATACAGCACACATACATAGAGCACAGACACACACACAGCACACACAGCACACAAACACAGACACACATACACACAGAGCACAGATACATACAGCGCACACATGGAGCACACACGCAGCACACACACACAGCACCCTGCACGAGCTCTTCCACATCCCCAGGCTCCACGTCACTGTGAGGTCCAGCTTCAGATCTACCTCCTGGATGGAGGGAGAGGCAGGAACTAGCTGGCCTGAGGATGCTCCATTGCCACCACTACCCCGTGCCCCGGCCACCCACTGCCTTTTGGGACAGGCCTGGAGTGGAGAGATGGAGTGAAAATGAAGGAGGAACCTGAAGGAGGAGCACAAACTGGTCAGATGGGGGTGGGGAGGAGGGCAGAGTCAGCCAGGCAGAGACCTACACAGCCAACCCCAGGACTATGACAGGACTTGGAGCACAAAGGGATAGGAGGCAGGGATCACCTCAGAGGCCACCATGGTGGGGACGCACACCCAGATCAGGTGAGCACCGAGGGATGGAGAGGAGTAAGGACAAACTGAGAACTATTTAGGAATCATTAAGACAGTGACTCACAGCACGTGAGCTGCCAGGAGGAGGAAGAGGTCAAGTTTGAAGACCAGATTTTCAGATTTGGGGCGCTCAGTAGATCCTCCAACCCCTGTGCCCACTCTCCTCCCAGCCCCTACCAGCCTCCTGGTGTTGTTCTCTGCACTCCTTGTCACTCCATCCTCACCTCTCCTTCATGCTTCACCCCTCATCTGACGTCATCCCTCCTCTCCACTGAGAGGCCTCTTGACCTTCCTGGCCCTCATCACTGGGACCCACCTGACTGAATGCAGGGGCTAGCATCTGCCCTGCCCTCGGCCCTTTGCTCCACTCATCTTAGACGAGATCAACAGACTCAAAACTTTTCTTCCAAGGAGCAAGTAAAATTAAAAGACATTTGCTTCTTGGAAGGAAAGCTATGACAAACCTAGACAGCATATTAAAAAGCAGAGACATTACCGACAAGGGTCTATATAGTCAAAGCTATGTTTTTTCCAGTAGTCATATATGGCTGTGAGAGACCATAAATAAAGCTGAGTGCCAAAGAATTGATGCTTCTGAACTGTGGTGTTGGAAAAGACTCTTGAGAGTCCCTTGGACTGCAAGGAGATCCAACCAGTTCATCCTAAAGGAAATCAGTCCTGAATATTCATTGGAAGAACTGATGCTGAAGCTGAAGCTCCAATAGTTTGGCCACCTGATGCTAAGAACTGACTCGTTAGAAAAGACCATGATGCTGGGAAAGATTGAAGGCAGGAGAAGGGGACAACAAAGGATGAGATGGTTGGATGGCATCACCGGCTCGATGGACGTGAGTTTGAGCAAGCTCCAGGAGTTGGTGATGGACAGAGAAGGCTGGCATGCTGCAGTCCATGGGGTTGCAGAGTCAGATACTCCTCAATCAGTAAACTGAACTGAACTGAACCAGGCTCAAGGGCTTCCTGACAGAATTATACACACAGGTCCCAAGCCTGTCTCCTGTACAACCTGAGGGCTGCCTCTCACAGCCAGGTGCCTGCTGGATATCCCCACCTTGAAAGGCCCAAGACAACCTACACCCAGCCTGTCCAAGACTCATCTGAGCATTTCCTACAAAACCTGATTTCCTGTCTCAGCCCCAGTTGGAATCCTGGAATCATTCTCATTTTGTCACCTTCTTTGTGCTCTGTAGACCCAAGTCCTGCTGGTCTGACAGTCAAATATTTGTGGAATCCATGCACCTCCACCAGGTCAAGGGCAGACCACTTTTCCCTAGGACCCTGGTTACAGCTTCCCCATTGGTCTCCTTACTCATCCCCACACACCTGTGACTGCGAGCTCTTCCAAAGAAAGATGTGACTGAGTCACATGGCCACCACTATCAGTGAGCACCAATCAGTGGCCCTATCACCTCAGCTCCTTAATAGCTCCTTGCTTTACACTCCAGCACAAGGGGCACGGGCGAGGCCATGGGGTGAGAGGTCATCCAGGGAAAGGACACAACATGAGAGGAGCAGGGAACTCCACGTGTTCCAGGTGGGCAGAGAAAGTGCATAGAGTGATACAATCACGCAAAGGCAGAGACAGGAGGCAGTATGTGGCGTGTCCAATGGCAGAGTGCAGACTTCCAGGAAAGGGACCTCACCTGGCTGAGCAGGCTCTAAATCAGGACTTTGGAGGGCTCCTCTGCCAGGTGCAAGACAGCCTGTGCCTGTCCCACCCCCAGGGCTGTGGGAAGGATCAATGAGTTCATACATGAAAAGTTGTTGGAAGAAAGGCAGACTCACTCAGTGCCTGGTCACCATTGTTATTACCACTAATCTCATTATTTCACTGAGGTATCCCTGGGAATCATTCCCCTGAGACAGACCTAGGCAGAGAGATGAAATAGAGCCCAAGCAGGTGAGAAAGGCTGGTAGAGGGCCCCTGGGCAGACACAGAGGAAGCCCGGCAGGCATTGGGCAGGGGTGGGGGCCTGGGGTGGGCCTCCTGAGCTCACAGCCACTCTGTTGGGGCCCACAGTTTCAGGTCATGTTTAGATCAGAAAGCGTCCGAAGTTACTATGTGCAAAAAACCCTATCTCTTAGAATTCAGACCTGGCTACTTTAGAATGGTTAGATAGCATCACTGACTCAATGGACATGAGTCTGAGCAAACCCCGGGAGACAGTGGAGGACAGAGGAGCTTGTGCTGCAGTCCACGGGGTCACAAAGAGTCGGACACGACTTACAGACTGAACAACAACAACTTTAGAATTCACATGCAGTCACATTAACCCATAGTATCCTGCTTCCAGAATGACTGCATTTGGGAGGTAGAAGCATCACAGAAAGCTCTGAGGATGACAAACCAAGATAATGAGGATTCTGGGGGCCACATGAAGGGAGATGGGTACCAAGCCTGTTACTGATGACTCTTGTCCGCCCATTACAGCAGGACTCCCCCCTACACATGGCTAGTCATGACAACATGTCCTTGAAAGAGACCTAACAGTACATCTTTGGCCGACGTGGCCCGTGCTGACCACAAAATGGCCATAGAGTGTGGCTGTGTCTGGCCCACGCCCTGGGAGCCCTCACCAACAGATGTTCCTTAATGTGGAACATTAGGCCCTGGCACAGCCAGCTGCTTCTGCCAGCTGACGTTTCCGGGGCCCAGAACTTGTTAGATGAGTGAGGGAACATAGTCACAAGGGCTGAGGAGCTCAGGCGTAGGTGGCACAATGGGGCAGGGTTCCCAGGTTGAAGGTCAGAGATACGGAGGCAGTGAGGGATCCATCCTCCCAACAACTGTTTACTGAGCAGCTAGCATGTGCCAGGGCCCATCAGGCCCAGGGCTACAGTGGTGGAGAAAACAAATTTGAGAAGTTCGCATTTGAGGGCAGTGGGAGGGAAAGGACAGGGTGCCCCCTCCACATCGGCAGGACGTCAGTGGCTCGAGTTTTGCCAAGGGCTCACAGCATGATTCTGGCAAGTCTCCACACCCTCCAGCCTGACTCAGTTTCCCATTGAGCACATCAAGGGCTGGGTGACTCTGAGTGGTCTCCCAGCTCCTTGAGTGATCAGAGCTCAGATCTGGAAGAGAGTCACTCAGGACCTGCTGGAATCTGGAAGGATGGCCAGTAGGCTGGGGCTGCTTTCCCTGGCCCCACTGCCAGGACAGACATCCTCAACAGGGCATCTGCCAAGGTCCCCTCACCTGCCCCATGGCCCACCACACTCTACAAGCCCTCCTGGTTCCTGGCCTGCCTCCCCTCCATAGACTAAAGATCCTAGTGGGATAATTCCTATAGCACCAGAGCAAGTAGGAAGCCTAAAAGTAGAACCCAAACCTTAGGGCCCAAGTCTAGTGTCTGGGTTTAGGAGACTATGATATTGTGATAAAATAAATTTGATATCGTGATATAATAACTCATAATGACTTTGATATTGTGAGACTATGATATTGTGATATAATAAGAATTACACATCTGGTCTTCATCCCAGATTCCTGACTGTTTGGTGCTGTTCAGTCACTAAGTTGTGTCTGACTCTTTGTGACACCATGGACTATAGCACACCAGGCGCCTTTGTCCTTCACGATCTCCCGGAGTTTGCTCAAACTCATGTCCATTGAGTCAGTGATACTATCTAATCATCTTATCCTCTGCTGGCCCTTTCTCTTTTCGCCTTTAATCTTTCCCAGCATCAGGGTCTTTTCCAATGAGTCAGTTATTTGCATCAAGTGGCAAAGTATTGGAGATTCAGCTTTAGCATTAGTCCTTCCAATGAATATTCAGGGTTGATTTCCTTTAGCACTGACTGGTTTGATCTCCTTGCCATCCAAGGGACTCTCAAGAGTCTTCTCCAGAACCGCAGTTCGAAAGCGTCAATTCTCCGGCACTAGGGCGTAGAGCTCCTAAAATCCTGGGAACAACCTGAGTGATGGGGTCAGAGGAGCAGCTTTCGTTATTCATAAGCCCCTTTCAGCCATACTTGAGTGTATGCTCATGACATGGCTCTTGGAGGATAGGGACTGGTCCACAGGGAAACCAACTGTGGGGTTAAGGAACTGGAACTTTCAGCCCCACCTCTCACCTTGGGGCCAGAAATCGAGTTAATCATCAAAGGCCAATGATTTAACCTATGGTGCCTACATAGTGGAACATCCATAAACCCCTAAACAGTGGGATCTGGAGAGTTTCTGGGTTGGTGAACATATCCACATGCCAGAGAGTGGCACATTCCACAAAGACAGAAGCTCGACACCTGGGGTTCTATTGGACCTCAACCTACGGACCTCTTCATCTGGCTGTTCATTTATAAAATCCTTTATAGTAAACTGGTAAATGTGTGAGAAGGAGGCCATGGGAACCCCTGATCGGTAGCCAAGTCAGACTGAAGTGTGGGTTACCTGAGGACCCACGATGTGCAACTGGCATCTGAAATGGGGGAGCAGTCTCCTGAAACTGACCCTTCACCTGTAGGGTCTGTGCTAACTCTAGGTAATTGGGGTCAGATTTGAATTAAATTGTAGGGACATCCAGTGGGTGTCCATAGAAAACTGGAGAATTGCTTGGTATGGAAAACGCACACATTTGGTGTCAGAAATGTTGTGAATAGATAAACAGTTTTGCTTTATGGGACAATGTCCCTGATCCCATAGGGAGCTCTCAGCCCTCCACCCACCCCTCTGGCTGGCATCACTGGGGTCAAAGGAGATGCAAGTCTCCTCAGGGCTTCCCAGGATGCCTCGCGCACATTTTTCCTACAGTTATCACCTCTCAGCTGGACCCGGATGAGAAGGGAGGTGGGGTTTGTCTTCTCTCCCATTCTCGATGGGTAGGCTCTGGCCTCAGGAGCCTTAGAGCCGAGTGCTCCCAAGAACACTTTCCAGGGAGATGAGAACTGGGTCTGGGCTCCTGAGAGCACCTTGGATTTTTTTTTTTTTTTAACTAAGGACGACGACTCATCTTCCTTCCACACCCACGCAATACGTCCAGCTTCTCTCTCCCCATCTGTTCCAGACTCCAGCCCCAACAAAGCTTAGTGCTGTTGGGGCTAGAAGATTTCAAGAGGCCTTTTCTCCTCCTCCCTCTCCTCCTTTTGTCTTTTTTTCATCTTCTCATTTTCTCTTTCCCTCCCTGTTCTTCACTCACATATTCAAGAAATATTAAGTGTCTGTTAAGAGTCAGATACTGAAAAGCAAAAGTGGGATGAATGAGCACCCCTGGTCTTGGCTCGCCCAGGGCTTATAGTCTGTGACCACGGGAATAAATCTGGATTTAATGCCAAATGCTGAAGAAGACCCTGGATGGTGTATTACTTTCCCATTGCTGCTGTAACACAGGGAACTAAGTGGCTTACAATGACCTGATTTCTTATCTCACGGTTCTGGAGGTCAGAAGTCAGAAAGGGGCCAAAGTCAAGGTGTCAGCATTTCTTCTGGAGGCTCTAGTGAAGAATCTGTTTTCTTATCTTTTCCAGATTCAGGCGCCCACCCACATCCCTTGCCCTGTGGTGGGATGATGCAAAGATGCCCTTCCTCCATCTTCCAAGCCAGTAGCATAGCATCTTCAAATGTCTCTCCTCTGACCCTCCTGCTGCCTCCTGTCACTTATAAGGATGCTTGTGAATATACTGAATAATCCAGGCTACTCACCCATCTTAATATAACTATACCTGCCAAGTCCCTTCTGTCTTTTAAGGCAACACAGTCTACAGGCTTTGGGGGATGAGGCTGTAGGCATCTTTGGTGGGGACATTATTCTGCCTCCCCTAGAGGGGTTTTAAGACAAGGAGGCACGTGGACTGATTTGGCTGTGTGGGAAGGTAATACATTTCAAGAGCAGGAAAGCAAACACGAAGACACGTCTACCAGGATGTGGCAGCAGTTGGGAGGAGGGTGGTGGGGCTTGATGAAGAGCCATGGCAGCCGAGATAGAATGGAGTGCTGTGTAGGAGGGTCTGGAGGCAGGACTTGGTGACAGACTGGCTGGACACAACTGGTGAGTGTGCCAGGGACCATGCACGCTCATCCATCTCATGGGACTGAGTGCTCACTCATGGTGAGTGGGGCGGGGGATAACAAATGGGTCTCAAAAACACCCCTTGCAGACTCCGCAGCCTTTCTCTCTCTCCCCTCCCTGCAGCATCCCTGGAGGCCACATATCCAGGGTGGCAGTGTCCCGAGATGGATCTCTGAAGGACTAAGTGGAGTCAAACTCACCTCCCCACTCTTCCCACCACACTGGCCTGTGATGTGCAAGCAATAAATGTTACAGTATTAAGTCTCTGAGTTGTTAAGGTTCATTTGCTACTGCACCATGGTCTAGGCTACCCTGACTTATGCAGCGAAGGGGAAAGAGGCACCGAGGTTGGCACCTGGGTTTGAGTGCCCGGATGGCTAGCTGACTAAGCCACCGGCCATGGTGGGGAGGGCTGGATGAGAAGCAGGTGGTGGAGGGAATCAGCAAGCTGGAACTCAAGAGTGTCATCTGGGGTGTGTTTAGCTTGAGATGATGCAAAGAGCCAAGCAGAACTAGATTTCAAACAGGCAGTTAGATAAAATTCTAGTGTTCAGAAGGGAAGTTGCCACTGAAGGAAGAGAACAAGAAGCGGTCAGCACAAGGAAGTTATGTAGGGCCATGGGCCCAGATAATATGTCCAATGAGAGGGTGTAGATTCGAGAGGAAAAAAAAAAAGAGAAGAGACTAGGGCCTGGCCCAACAAAAGGAAGGTCACCACTCAGAAGAAAAGTTGGCAAAGAAGACTTGGAGGGCTGGCCAGAAACACAAGGAAAACTGGAAGATTCTGATGACGCAGCTGCAGCGAACTCTGCTTCAAGGAGGAGCTGGTAAAGTGCATCAGACGTGGTTTCAGGGTCAAGAGCGTTCCGGTCCTGTTCTTCCCCACGCAGAGGAAGTCAGAACAGTGCTCTTCCCTGGGGGAACTCTCCACTCTGACACCCCAAGCCTCCCAATTCTCCATGAAACCTGCCTACGCCTTCCTGGCTCAGTCTATCCCACTAAAAGTCTCGATGGGGACTCGGTGAGAGGAATTCAGGCCCAGGGGGATTTCTGCTGGGGTGGGAGGTGATGGTGGGCACACTCCCTGGGGCTGCTCCCACTGAGACGCTGAGACGCACAGCAGCCAAGGAGACGCAGTGCCTTGTGACGGCAGGAGGGGGAAAGACCACTTGGGCAGAAAGCAAGAGCCATTAGCCCCGACTGGAACAAAATAAGGAGCTAATCTCGGGTTGTCATGGCGATGATTCCGTCCAGTTCCACACAGCGTTCAACACTCGTGAGACCGGGGGACTCACACAAAAGCGCGGTCCCCTCTTCTGAGAAGCTGCCCGAGGGTGCCCGGGTATTGTTAGAACAAGTTCCTCATCTCAGCACATGATTCAAGGGCAAAAAATGATTCAACATACTGAAATTTACTTTACAGCCAATGTTGCTGATCCATAAAATGCAGACCAGCTGTGAATTCGGTGCTAGGGGAGTGGAGAGAGGACTAAAGACGCAGCCCTTCTCTGTGGGAGTCAGTGGTCCTCAAAGTGTAGACCCCCAAGCAGGAGTGCCACTGGGACCTTGCCAGAGGTACGGACACTCCGGCCCCATCAGATCCACTGGGTCAGAAACTGGAGCTGGGCCCAGCAATCCGGGTTTTAACAAGCCTTCCAGCAAGTTCTGATGCAGGCTTACGTCTGAGAACTATGGGACCAAAGGAAAACAGGTTTGGACAGAAACTGAACCCTTTGTCAGATCTGGGAAGTGAGTTCCTCAGAGGGAGGGTCCCTGCAGACCCCCATCTGTTCATTCTCAGAGCTGCTGGGAGGTGCAGACAAGAAGCTGATCTTGCTTCAAGGATGGCGAGCCTGGGCCCAGCCTTGCAGAGGTTCCCCACCCCCAACCCCTCAGGCTGCTGGCCTGGTGAGAGTGGAGGTGGGGGCTGGGATATGCACTCTGCACCCTGGACAGGCCTCAGCGGCTGGGTCAGAATAGCAATGAGCAGGCTGCTTGTGTCTCCTCCAAGTCGCTTTCCTCCTGCTCATGCCAAAGCCACTGCTGGCCTCCCTCTTCCATCTCCTCCAGAGTATGGGGCGGGGGACCCCCAAGGAGGACCACACCTGACCAGCCCACTTAAATGCAGGGAAGGCCTCCAGACTGATGACAGCCTGCAGCCCCACAAAGAAGAGGTGCTGGCAGGACTCACGGGGGCTGGCAGGGCTGCCTGGGCTGAACGGAGAGAACAAAGCGGCCAGCCCAGCGGGTGGTGCCTGTGCCCTGCGTGGGCCTGGGGACGCTTCAGAGAGGCAACTCTGGTTCCCACGCACAGGAGTCCTTTCTCCTTGTCTCTTGTCTCCTTTTTTCCTAGCGCTCCCCAGCTGGGACAGCAGACCTGGGGCCTGTCCCAGAGCTGACTCCAGCCCTCAGTGTGACTTGGCCAGTGATGGCCACCTCTGGCCTCGGCCTCTCCGTGCGTCATGATGAAGCCGGACTTGGTGTTGTCTCAAGATCTAGTTCGCATGCAGGGGTTTGGAATGAGGGACAAAACCACTAAATATATCGCCTCAACAAGAGTCCCAATAAACATCCTTAAAACCTGCCAAGGATGGTGCGGATGAAACCACCCAGTCAGAAACTTGCTTTAACTCTCCATGATCTTCCCTGTATTTTCTACTCGCTAAAGCCCCCGCGGAGCTCCAGTGCCCCTCCCCAGCCTATCACTGTCCCTCGGCTTCCACTCTGAAGGCCACTATATACATTACCATCCCATATTCTCTTTAGGGGTGGGGGGTGGGTATCCCAGGATCAGTGAGGAGTAGGATTTAAGCAGACGCAGGTGCCCTCCTGGGAGCCCCCCACCTACAGCTACACAGCTACAACATGCCACAGACGCATCTCATCTCTAACAGACCAGTGTCCTCATTCCAATGCACTCACTTTCAGTCAGTTCAGTTCAGTTCAGTGGCTCAGTCGTGTCCGACTCTTTGGGACCCCATGAATCACAGCATGCCAGGCCTCCCTGTCCATCACCAACTCCCGGAGTTCACTCAGACTCACGTCCATCGAGTCAGTGATGCCATCCAGCCATCTCATCCTCTGTTGTCCCCTTCTCCTCCTGCCCCCAAACCCTCCCAGCATCAGTCTTTTCCAATGAGTCAACTCTTCGCATGAGGTGGCCAAAGTACTGGAGTTTCAGCTTTAGCATTATTCCTTCCAAAGAAATCCCAGGGCTGATCTCCTTCAGAATGGACTGGTTGGATCTCCCTGCAGTCCAAGGGACTCTCAAGAGTCTTCATGGGGACATACAAGTAATATGCTATGCTGTGCTTAGTCACTCAGTCGTGTCCAACTCTTTGAGACTCCATAGACTGCAGCCCGCCAGGCTCCTTTGTCCATGGGGATTCTCCAGGCAAGAATGCTGGAGTGGGTTGCCTTGCCCTCCTCCAGGGGATCTTCCCAACCTAGGGATTGAACCTAGGTCTCCCGTATTGCAGGCAGATTCTGTACCATCTGAGCCACCACGGAAGCCCAAGAATGCTGGAGAGGTAGCCAATCCCTTCTCCAGGGGATCTTTCTGAACCAGGAATTGAACCAGGGTCTCCTGCATTGCAGGTGGATTCTTTACCAGCTGAGCTACCAAGGAAGCCCACAAGTAGTAAATATATAAATATTAGTACATGCTCCTGCTCAATTGCTTAGTCGTGTCCAACTCTGTGACCCTTTGGACTGTAGCCCACCAGGCTGCTCTGTCCATGGGATTCTCCAGGCAAGAATACTGGAGTGGGTTGCCATTTCCTCCTTCAGGGGATCTTTCTGATCCAGGATTGAACCCACATCTCCTGCATTGTAGGCGGATTCTTTACTGCTGAGCCATCAGCATAAAAATATATATATAAGTGTTGCCGTGAATTCACACTCACAGTCACTGGAACAGGCTGACAGATTTCCTTGTTCAGGTGTGTTTCAGTGATGCTGGCTGACCCTTGACCAATGTTCCATGCATAGCGTGTGTGCTTGGGACAGAAGGGGCAGGGGAAGTGCAGAGAAGGGCTATATAGCAGGAGAGCTAGTCTCTCTCCATTCACCCCAGGCACAGATTTCAATACCAGAATGCACAACTGCTGACCCTTGCTTACTGTCAGACTGGACTCTTGTCTCCCAGACAGGTTTGCCTGGACCCTGAGCACTGCTCTCTGGCCTGAGTTGACATGAGCACCCTGGAGGATGGTCTTCTCTGACCAAACCAGTGGTTCTAAAACTTGGATACACTCTAGAATCATTGAGAGGCTTTTAACACACACTCTCAACAAGCTACCGTGCCCAAATGCTCCCCTCATTGCTTTGGGGAGGGCCTGACCATCAGCATCTTTAAATGCTCCCAGAAGCTCTACAAGGCACAATGGGATGAATGGCTACCCATGGTTCATAAATGTGTTAAACCTGAAGCCAAGGATGCCCCGAGGACCCAGCCTGAGTCTTGAGTCAAGCCCAAGCCCTGGCAGCTGACAGGATAGCAGGTATCTCCCAGGACATCTGCACTGGAGTGCCCAGAGGCCCCCTGCTCTGAAGGACCCTCGAGGTGGGCTACTCCAACCTCAGCCAGCAGGAAGGAGCCCTGAAGTGAGCTGAGCTGGACACTCATGCCTCCCCTCTACCTGCCCCTCTCCTTCCACAAGGCTGAAGCTGGGGCCTGGGAGACCTAGCCAAGCAGGTCACTAGAGGCTGAGGCCTCCAGCCAGCCCGGCCCTTAGAAACACAAACACCCTCTGGCCTTTAGTAGCCAAGAAAATTGCAGGCCTTCGGTGGCGGGGGGCGGGAGCAGGGTGGGGCGGGGATGCGGGGGAGTGGGGGGGGGGGGCTGTCTCTTCCCTCCTTTCTGAACCAAAATGCAGTCTAGTGATCAGAGAGCACGAACTCTGGAAGGATCAAAGGCGTGTCCTGGCTCCACCCTTCCAGGCTGTGTAACTTACTAGGTAACAGGTAGTGACCTACTTACTCTCTTGTGAGTCTGTACAACCTCATCCAGAATATGGGAGGAAAATGCTACCCGGCTCGTAGGTTGGTGAGGTTTAAATGAGCTATGCTATGCAATTGTAAATGTGTAATAATTTAGAACCTGGCCCCTGGTATCTGAGTGCCAGCTGTCACAATTTCCTCCGACCATACTCACTGCCCCCTTCCTACTTTTACTGGGGTCAGTCCCCACCTGGAACTTCCCTGGCTTCCCCATCTTCCCCAAATCTGGTCCCTAATCCCTCTCTGCTCTTCCAGAAAGCCTTCCCAGATGGTCTGAACTTCACTGACCTATTCCGTAGAGATGTCTGTACACTCCCCAGGAGAACTCTACAGGTAGGGCTATCAGTGTGTGAACCTCTCTCTCGGCAGGCCCCCATCCTTCCCCTGACCTTGCCTGCACTCCACCAGGCAGGATCCAAGATGCCAGCTTGTCATGGGAGTTGAATGAGTGAGAGGGTGAGGGGATGAGTGAGTGAGTGAATGAATGAGCCAGTGGGTGGGTCAGTGGAATTTTTCCATAGGCTTGAGATCCCTTGCTCAAGTTCAGGTTTGAGGGTAACCTGACTCACAGGGTCCCCGAGGCAGGGTTAGAGGAGAGAGGTCCAGGTGGTATCCTGGGAAAAGCTGGAGAGATAGTAGCTTGGGGGAGGAAGCCCCCAGTGCCATCCCCTCCTACCTCCGGCTCCAGGGGCAGTGGACACACAATACACACATACCTGCTCCCTGGACCTCAGCCATACCTCCCTCTAGCTCGCCCCCACAGACTTCAATCCAGGGTTCCAGATATAGGGACCTACTCACTCCCCTTCCCCACCCGCCTCTTGCTGCTGTGGTTCCCTCAGCCTAGAACGTTCTCCCCAATCATCCATCCCTCAGCTCTCACCTACCGTCAAGAGCTGCCCCTCCCCAGGGCCTAACTCAAGGATTCTCAGCCTAGTTTCTCATCAGAATTGCCTGGGGGGCCTTTAAAAGTCATGGCGACTATGACAGACTGAGGTTCTGGTTGAATTGGTTTGGATTGGGTCTTGGCTACGTTTTCCTAAAAGCTGCCGTGTCTGAGGCACACGCAGCCAGGTGTGAGGACCAAGGATCTGGCTTAAACGCCACCTTCTCCATGAATCCTTCCCCACAGAGAATTCCTTTCATTCGTCCTCTCCTGAGAACACCTGGAGGGGAGAGCCCCTCCCAGCGGTTCTGGCCTGCCCCTCTTGGGTGGCACCCATCATTACACCTGCCTCGCCCACATTCACACTTCTGCCAGGATACCCATGCAGGCAGGGCCTCTTGTCCTCCTCCTGCCCAGGGCTCCATGGGTGCGATTAACTTGCACACCTGTGGGCCCAGTCCCCACCCTACTTCCCATCTCTACCTGTCCCTACCTGATGCTTCCTACCGCTCAGTCCCAAGTATATCTGAGACCTGTGATTCAGGAACAGTGGCCTCGTGCTGGGAGGCAGGGTGTTTGGGTTCCAGGCCCGCCTGAGTCTGACACTCCCTCTTCCCATGGTTGCAAAGAATCACTTCCTTCTGGGTCCCACGTTCCCATCCTCTAGACAAGAGGCCTGGATCGGCTATTCGTTGAGTCTCTTGCAACTGTGTGCCCATCTGGGCCCCCCACCTTGGTTTCCCTGGCTGGTGGGGCCTCAGATCCACTTTTGGCCTCAGGTAGGGCTGAACAAGAGCATGGCTGGAGGGAAAGGCCAGCATGGCTGGGAGGGACTCCATTACTAGTTAATGTTCGCTGAGCTGACTGGCTAGGGAGTTCAGCCCAGAGGGACCATTACAATTAACTGATCTGCAGGCTAACTAAATATTTAAATAAATGGTTCTCAAAAGAGCTCCCTGAGAATGGAGAAGACCAAAGAGAAAGGTAGATCCCTCTAGAGGGGGCAGAGAGTCCCACCTTCCAGCAACTGAGGCATGGGAAAGTCTAAGGAGTTCTCCAGAGATGCCCCCTACCCTCAAGTCCCCAGCTTCCCATGCAGACCCTCCTGCCTCTGCTGGGGTCAGGGTGCCCTTGATCTATGGGCCTCGGTGTCCCATAGGAGGAAAGGGTACACAGGACCACTGGTTGGCAGCCAGGGGCCAGGCTCCTCCCTTGGGACACCTGGTAATGTGAGGTTTGGGGGCTGTCACTGAGATTAGGGGTGGCACAGGCATCTAGTGGGAGAGCGAGGGCCGCTAAATGTCCTGCCATGTGCGGCAGCATCCGACCTAAGGGAGCAGCCTCCTGCCCTCCACGCTCATAGCAGCCCAGGAGAACAGCGGCACAGACACACAGGGCTGGGTTTCCCGCTGCAACCTGTTCTCTGCCCTCTGATGGGGTGAGCAGAGGAGACAAGCATGATCCCATACCTCATGCTCTGAGCTGACCAGGTGCTCTCTAACTTGGCCACCAGCAACAGCTGTGTCCCTTCTGCCACAAGACCCAGGCTGCCTGCTAATGAGCTCTCTGACAGCCGCTGGCTGCCCAACCCAGATACCAGCTCATTCTCGGCCCCCATGGGAGTGAAGGCAGCCACGTGCAGTCACCTGGAATAGCCCCTTTCAGAGGGAGGCATCTAGGCAGGCCATCCTCAAGGAGGGCAACTCCAGCATCACTGCCCAGAGCAGATCCAGGGCTCCATCGCCCCAAAGGGCTTTCTGAAGGACCCAAGGACCTGTACCCTCCACCACTTTCTGTAGGTGGCCAGAGGTGGCAACCTCAGTTCTAAGGCTGACCTTAGATGTTCCAGAGGTGGTGGCCCTCCCCACCACCATCCTCACCTGGGGAGGAGTCATTCAAGCCCATCAGGTCATTCACCCTCTGGATCTTCTCCAGGCACATGGCTTGCTCCTTCTTGAAGATGCAGTCGGAATGCATGGCGGTGGCCTGCAGGGGACACAGGGGATAAATGGTGGGGAGGAGCAGGGAGGTTCACTGCCAAGCCCGGCTACTTAAGCCTCAGGGGCAGTGGGGGTGGGGAGCAAAAGAAGCAGGAAGAGGACAGCAACCGAGAGATTTCAGAAGCAGCAGTGCCTCCGCTTTGTCACAAATGCCATGAGGACTCTTCCACTTTACCAGCTCAGTGCGGGACCCGGGCAGATCCCACCCCCTCCCTGGCTCTCAGTTTCCGTGTTTTATCATAACATTAGCAAATACATAGATAGCACCATACTAAAGTGCATGCATTACTCTGTCCTATCCATGCATACATATATACCAAGAGTACTACAAACAAGGCACTATTTTTACCATTTCCCATTCAACAGATGTGAGACCTAAGCACAGAGATGTTAAGAAACTTGCTCAGAGTCACACAGCTTAGTAGACTGAACAGCCAGAATTCAAATTCATGCAGTCTAGCTTCAGAGACCCCGAGGCTATGACTGCATTTTAGGGGAGCAAGCAGCAGGTGAGACAGAGGAGGGAGTTGGTTGAGAGAGTTCATCCTTTCTCTCCTCTTGGGGCCCAGGAGCTGCAGGTGAAGGACAGTGATAGCACTGCATGGCGCTTACTAACCATGCTCATTTACTCCTGCCCCATTTTACAAAAGAGGAAAACTGAGGCTCAAAGAAGTTAAAAACAACTCCTGCTCAAGGTCATACTGCCTGCTGGTTAGTGGCAGATACTGGATTTAAGTGTAGGATCAAATAACTTCAAAGCCCATGAATGCTGTCATGACAGCTGCATACTTATGCTGTCACTTCTGCTTAAAACTCCAGGGCAGGGATAGTTTCACAAGGGGATGTTGGTAAGTGTGGAGGCAGGTGCCAGGCATCACAGGCTGCCAAGAGCAGGGCTCAGGGATCCAGTCTAGCGCTGACTGTTCACAGTTGTGTAGGGAAAGAGCTGAGCGTGTCTATAGTCACACAGTAAGGCAAGCTAGAGGCAGGACTGGCATCAAGGGCTCTGAAGAGAGCTGCATCTATGCTGGTCAGAATTCCCAGATAGAGGAGCAGGGGGGCAATGCCTTGGAGCCCCCCACCCTATCCCTCTTGGTCAAGGAGAGGCTTCTGAGCTCTAGCTAGAGGCTTCTGAGCTCTAGCCTGCCAGAGATTAGCAGGCTGGGAACCAGGATCTAAATTGCCTTATGCAGCCCTAATGAGGGCCCATGAATACAGCTTAGCAGGTTGTATACTGCACACCTCTAAAGGCTGCCACATATGTGTGTGTGTTAGTCACTCAGTCATGTCCGACTCTTTGTGACCCCATGGACTATTAGCCTGCTAGGCTTCTCTGTCCATGGAATTCTCCAGGCAAGAATATTGGAGTGGGTAGCCATTCTCTTCTCCAGAGAATCTTCCTGAACCTGGGTCTTCTGCATTGCAGGCAGATTCTTTACCGTCTAAGTCACCAGGGAAGCCCACATATATTACTATCATAATCAATTTGTAAATTATGTAACAATTTCTTGTCAAACCGGTACAAGATCTTCAGGAAGAAGCACCCTTTTCAATGCACACAATGGTGCGGGATGGTCCAGTTGGGGTACAGGCAGAGATACCAGCCATGTGAATTGAGCTTGGCTGAGACCACATAAAAGACACAGGTTATCTCAGGTGGGAGCTCGAGTGAGCCTGGGGCTCTGGCTGGTCATGGCGGGGGCGGCGGAGGGGCGGGCGCGAGGTCAGCTCGGGTCCTGGGTCCTTACCATAGGCAGCAGGAGGAGAGCAGCCAGGGAGACCTGCGCGATGCTGGCCATGACGCTTCTCAGCCTGCAAGGCGGCTCAGGCCAGTGCCGCCCGCCTCTCATTCACAGCCGCCACTGCTCAACCCCAGGTGTCTACAGGCTAGAAAGAAAGGAAAAGCATGTCTCCCGCAGGTTCGGTGGCACAGGAGGGGCAGGGACACTCCCTCTCCCCTACGCACAGCAAAGCCTCCAAGGGCACCCCCGTCCATGCCTTTTTATGTGCAGTTCTTTATTCTTCTAACACACAAGCATCTGCCAAGCACCTGCTCAGTACCAGGCGCTGAGGCCACAGCAGGGAACCCGCTGGCCCGGGTGCCCATCGGACTATGAGAATGGTCTGGATGGCTTTGTCCTCCGCAGCAGATGACTGTGTCCCTGGATCTCCCTCCACAGTGGCAAAGTTTTAGCTGGCACATACATGCCCACCCGGAGAGGACATTTCCAGGTCCCTCCTGCTCTCGGGTGCAGGCATGTGATGAATTTCCTACCTGTGGAATGTGGGTGACATGACACGTGCCACCCCAATACCACCTATCCCTAAGGCAGCACGTGCTTGCCCCTGCTGCTCTTTCCCCTCCCCAGACCCAGTCTGGATGGAGCAGTCAGGATAACACCTGAGGGATGGGGAACAACTCGCCAGGGGCAGCCAGGATGACGGAGTGGGCCCCAGGGCGCTGAGCCTCCCTGCCAGCCTGAAGGACCACCTAGCTGCTGGCTACTAGGTGACAAGGAGCTGCTCTTCTCTCCAACTCACTAGCTCATACAGGGCCACTTTGTTCCAGCAGCCGAGCCTGGTCCCCAACAAACATAGCATCCTTTCACCCTGCCTCAGCCCACTCGGCCTCCAGGATAAAACCATCACCAATGCAACAGACAAAACGTGATGCTACGGAGGATGTGCTCAGACCTGGAGGATCTCCCCCTCAGAGCTCCCAGGGACCAGACAGGGCAAAGGGAGTCAAGTGAGGAGGTTGAGGGAGCCCCAGCACCTGCCCAGAGGAAGAGTTTAGTCTGCTTCTAAAATCAATCAGTAATTGATATGCCTCACATGCCAGCAATTTGGCATCTGGGTATCTATCCTAGGGAGATATCTGCACTTGTACAGAAAGAAGCATATGCAAGAATGTTCACTGCAGCATCATTTAAAATAGCATCAACAGCAAAAAAAAAATGGGGTAGCCAACCATCCATCCGACAGGCACTGTTTATAGACCCCTGCATAGCCATACAATGAAGTACTAAACAGTAATTAAAAGTTATTATTACTATTAAATTATTACTAAAAATATTGACTAGGCCCATATCAGGGCCACCACTAACCCATAGGTGCCGGGGTTGCATCCATGGGGAGACCCAAGGGGCTGTATCCCAACCATGAGTCCTTGCACACCCCCATCAATGGGCAGAGCAGCCATCACTCCAGGGCCCTCTGTGCCCCCAGAATTTCTGCCTCCTCATACCTCCCTCCTCTCCTCACCTCTTCAAGCTCAATCTGGTGACAAATAAGCACCCAAAGAGAAGAAAGAAAACCAATTTTAGGAAGGTTCAAGGAAAGGGGGACCTTCTCTACCTACCTGCTGTTCTGCCTTTTGGGGATCACTTGGAAATACTGAGGAGGGCCAGGGTATCCCCAAGAGATGCTCTGAGGCCAGGGGTGCCTTAGGGATGCTGGCCCAGTCTCTCCCCTGCAGGTCAAGAAGGACTGGGCAGGCTGGGGGAACACTGGCCCCAGTACCCCTGGGCATCCCAGGCACAGGCTTCAGCCTCTGTATCCCCTCCCAGAATCCTCCAAACACCTGGCGCCACACTACCTCTGGCACAACTTGGCACCGGTGGTCCCCAGGGGAATCTGTCATCTCCACTAACCCTAGGGAGGCCCAAGGCCCTGTCTTCAGAGAACTGGAGCTCCCTACACACCTGGCTGGAAGAGAGGAATGCTGGGCCCACAGTGCCTCAGCAGATGCTGGAGACTAAGGGCTCAGAAAAGCTCCTAAGGCAGGAAGCCTCCGATATCTGGGCTAATTCTCCCGCACGTGCTACAATGAGGAGCAAAGGCTGATGGGGCCTGGGGTCAGAGAAGCTTCCACCCAGGACAAGGCTGGTGCCCCCCATACCTCTGTCGACCACCCTGGCAGTCCTCAACTTGGGCTGTCCAGCAGAATTGCTGAGGAGCATTTAAAAATACCCCCACCCAACTGAGTCAGAATCCCTCAGGCTGGGCCCAGGTACCAGTGTTGTTTAAATTCTACAGGAGATTCTCATGTAGAGACAGGATTATAAAGCCTTTGCTTTAAGCCTTTGCTTTAACTTTAACTTAACAGAACCAAGAGCATTAGCCTGGAAGAGCAAGTGGCTGGCCCTGTTGCGGTTGTTCTAGGGGGCAAGTGGGTGGCAGCAGGCAAGCAGGAGTTTGTTTTTGAGGACTGGTGCTCTCTCTCTCTCTCTCTCTCTCTCTCTCTCTCTCTCTCTCTCTCTCTCACACACACACACACACACACACAGAAACAGGTCTACAGAGAGAGCATGACAACACATCAATTCCACAGAGACTTTACCCCCAGGGCACCCACCTGAAGGCATCAATACAAACACCCAAGTGTGGAATAATGAAGGTGGAAACTCCTTGGGGGATCAACAGACAACTCCACACATGTTCACATAAATGCCAAGGCACCCTCACAGAGCACAGAACAAAGGTATGTGCAGATGCATCACCCAGAGATTTACATCTTCAGGTACATTTATCGGATTATTAACGCATGTAACCATACACGCACTCATTCTGCAAAAGCATTCAGAATTTAGAGGCAGCAGATTTATCCGGATTCAGATGGGACTGTAGGTACACACGCATATGAGCATATGAGCATGCACACACAGACACATAGACAAACACATCCATACACACACACACGCACACACACACACACACCATGCCCTGACTTGCAGGATGCTTATCCCTGCAGTGAATTAATAACAAGCTGGAGCAGAGGCCCCAGCCTAACTGCCTAACCATCCCCCAGCTCTCTGCTTTGTCACCAGGCTGCTCAGACAATGATGAGAACCAAGACAGCAGTGTAAGCCCCCACCCCACCCCAACCCTGTGCCGCATGGTAGAGGGGATACTCTCAATACAGGGCCTCCTCTGGAACTAGAGCTGGGTTCCTGATTCCCACTTTTGCTCTCTCTAGTTTACCTTCCCCAACTACAGTCTACCCTCTGCCCAACAGGACACAGACATCACTCACCAAGGCATGGAGAGAGGGAACTTGCGGGCTCCCAGGCCTTGATCATCCCTCTCCCCAACCTCAGCTGGGAACCTGGTCTCAGGATATAATCCCAGGCCCACCTCTTTTCCCAGACCCCCACCCCAAGACCACTGTACAACCCTTAGAGCTTACAGTCTGAGGCCACCTGCCCCAAACCTCATATACATCTGGACCACATGGGGCGGGGGGGGTCCTCTGTCCCAGGAAAGCCCTTCCAAATGTAACCCCTGGGTCTGCCACTGCCAGCCCTGTCCCCTGCTTCCTGTCAAGGCTGCCTCCCTTTTCTGGACTCCCCCAAGCTGTCAATGACCCTCATAAGGGCCACGGTCAAGCCTGGCCACTACAGCCCGGGGTTGGACTCTCCCCTCCCTCAGGATGGATGCTGGGCTCTTTCAGCCCCACCACACATGTGGCTCAGGATGACCAGCTCACCGATATTCCCAGGCTCTGTCTCTTGGGTCCAGGCTCTGCTGAGATAAAACAGCTTTTGCAACTGATCTGAAGGCAATTAAACTATATACTGGCATTTAGTATGGTGGACTTGAGAACCATTTTGCTAGAGTTTTAAGCCTAAAGACCTCAGGCAAGCCACTTAACTTTTCTGTGCCTTGATTCAATTATATGTGAAATGAGAATAATAATACCTACTTCATAGATGTTACTAAGAGGCATCAACCAATTCATGTAAGTTAACTATAGACAGGGCTTCCCTGGTGGCTCAGTGAAAAAGTATCCACCTGCACGGGGGACCCGCGTTCAATCTCTGGATCGGGAAGATGCCCTGGAGAAGGAAACAGCAACCCACTCCAGTATTCTTGCCTGGGAAATTCCATGGACAGAGAAGTCTGGTGGGCTATAGTCCTTGGGGTCCCGAAAGAGTTGAACACGACTTAGCGATTAATAAAGCATACAAAAATACAAACAATTAAAAAAAAATACAAACCAAACCAAACAACAATAAGCCATAGACAGTAGAGTACATCCTGGCTCCCAATAAGGACTAGCCATATGCTAACTATTATTATCTTACCACCTTGTGTTCAGGCTTTTTTTTTTTAATCATCTCTTTTTACTGTCATCTCTACCCCATAAGTGTTAGTCCCTCAGTCATGTCTGACTCTTTGTGACCCCATGGACTGTAGCCCACCAGGCTCCTCTGTCCATGGAATCCTCCAGTCAAGAATACTAGAGTGGGTTGCCATTCCCTTCTCCAGGGGATCTTCCCGACCCAGGGATTGAACCTGGGTCTCCTGCATTGCAGACAGATTCTTTAGCATCTGAGCCACCAGGGAAGCCCTCTGTCACATTCAAAATGGGAACATCAGGTCTGCACTTTTATTCACTAATGGCTAACATTTATTAAACAGTCAGTACGTGCCAGGCACTCTTCCAAACAATAAATATACATTATCTCATTTCACCTGCCCCAAACCTATGCCATCTTTACTAGCATTATCCTCACTCTACAGCTGAGAAGACTGAGGCACAGAGAGGGTAGGCAACTTCCCCAAGGTCACACAGCAAGCATGTGGTAGAGCTGGGGAGTGAACCGAAAGAGCCTGGCTTCAAAGCTTGTGCACTCCATCCCTATGCTCCCACCACTCTCTGTTATTGCTAAAAGGAAGACCAGCTCAGAATCCATTGGTATCCTAATAGCAATCCCTCTCACATCCCCTGGACTAGTGAGGCCGTCTGCTACCCCTCTACCCACATTTCTATGTCTGAAGCTCCCTACATGGAAGAGTTCATGACAGACATAGCATTTCAGACCTGAAATGGACTTTGAAGGCCACCTCCCCATGGTACTGAGCTTCCTGTGGGGAAACTGAGTCCAGAGTTGGGGAGACACTTCCCAAGGTCACCCAAAAGAGAGTTCTGGAGCCTTGCCTGGCAGGAATGGATGTGTGACAAATATGCAGACTACAGGGGAGTCGGCTCCCCCCTCCAGACTTGGGAGGGCCTGCCCTCCTCAGGACCTACAAGCCCAGTGACTGGCCTGGAGCAGGAACAGCAAGAGCAGCCGTGTCCTGCAGCGAGCCACTGCGCCAGGCACACAGGAAGACGGCATCATCAGTCAGCACACCGGAGCCAGCAGTGACTCACTGGGCTCTGCATGGAGTGGGAGGGGACTTGGAGACCCTGCAGCATCTCCCACGCTGCCCCACACCCTGAAGGACCCTCTCTGTAGCCCTCCCTGCTGAGATGGTCCAGTTTCTAGGCTTGGGAGCTCAGCCCTCTCTAGGGCCCCCAGGGGAAGCTTTGATGTCTTTCCACCACATCCTTCCAGGCCAGCCCTGAGCAGCACAGGTTCCTCTGTCTCCTGGGAGTGCCCACTGGAGGAGAGCAGCATCTCACTCTTCTTCTCCGTGGAGGCGCATAGCCCTGGGTCCCTCCTCTGTCCTCATGGGGTTGGGGCATCTGCTATTGGCATCTCCTCTGGCCGTTCAGCATCCGTCCCCATCATGGAGCAGTGCCAAGCCTGGACACCAGATCGAAGACGACCCAGAGAAAGTGGACCATTCACCTCCCTTACTCTACACATGCCCCCTTTACTTATGAAACCTGAGCAGCACCCACCCCTGACTTCCTCCTCTCCCTCCTAGTACAGGGGACCAGAGAGGGAAGGCTGAAAAATGAAACACTGCCCCTCCAACTCACCCCTCAAATGGAGGGAACTTAACTTGTTTCTGGGAAAGAAGAACCTCTTTTTTCACCAATAAGGTCAGAGCTGATAAAGGTCAGTGCCCAACGCTGCAGTGAGGGGAGTTCTGGCAATGGACAGATTAATCATTAATGCGAATGTTCTTCTTTGATGTTCAAATGTTCCCCTTTCAAAGTCTAGTTCCCGGAGGCCTATGCACAGCAGAAGACAGAAGTCATATCCCTGAAAGGGTCTCCTACTATTCTTACACATAGGGAACCCAGGCTCAGGAAAGGCTGGGCATACACGGGCACTGGTGGCATGTGTGTGTGTGTGTGTGTGTGTGTTCGTCACTCAGTCATATCTAACTCTTTGCAACCCCATGGACTGTAGCCTGCCAGGCTCTTCTGTCCATAGGCAAGAATACTGGAGTGGGTTGCCATTCCCTTCTCCAGGGTAGAAGAGAATGCCTGAAGCGTCTGCCTACAATGCGGGAGACCTGGGTTCTATCCCTGGGTCAGGAAGATCCCCTGGAGAAGGAAACGGCAACCCACTCCAGTATTCATGCCTGGAAAATCCCATGGACTGAGGAGCCTGGTGGGCTACAGTCCGTGGGGTCGCAAAGAGTCAGACACGACTGAGGGACTTCTCTCTTCTTCTCCAAGGGATCTTCCCAACTCAGGGATTGAACCTGGGTTTCCTGCATTGCAGGTGGATTCTTTACCATCTGAGCCACCAGGGAAGCCCACCCATTGTTAATAACGTCTCATTTCATAAGTGAGGGTTAGAGGCCCAAAGTGACCCAGAGTCTTTCTCAAGGTCACGCTGCCAAACCTTTCCACACTAGCTAGTCCAGGCGCATCTCCTATCCCTGAAGGGTCCTAGGAATCCTCTGTCAGGGACAGCCCCCCAAGGGCCTGGAAGAGGAAGAAGGGAGAAGAATGGAAATCAGGAAAGAGAAGATAAAAGAAAGGGGAGAGCATGAGGAGGGGCGGGAGGTGATGGAAGGCAGTGGGAGGCAGGGGTGGGAGGAGAGGGCATAGTGCGGGAGGGGAAACAGGAAGCAGGCACTGGTTTGCGGATGGGTGACTGTGCCCCTCCCAGGCCGGTCCTGAGGCTCGAGGCCGGTGGGATGGAGAGCGTGGCCATCTGCACTGAGCCTCTTGCTAACCAACCGTCCCTCTGGAGGGGATGCTGACCCCTGGAAGGGATGGCCAGCTCTGACTGGCACCTGGAACAAGTAGGGCACTCGGTGGGGACCCTAAAACTCGAGGGCTGCCTGGTGATGAGCTTAGAAAGGTGACTGAAGAGTGTTGAGGGACCCAGCAAGGTGAGGGGTGGTGAGATGGTGGAAGGTTGGTGCCAGTCTGGAATGCCAGGGACGCAGCAGCCTAGTTACAGGAGAGAGGGCTGGGGCACTGAAGAGTTTCAGGCAGGGGACTGAAGTGCTAGGCTTCTCATTTAGGGAATATTTCTCAGAAGGCTGGTGAGCTCAGTGGAAGAAGAAAACACAAGCAAAAAACCTGGGATCCAGGTAGAGGAGATGGTGGTCTGGGCAGGGAAGGGCAGCTGGAATGGGAAGTGGAGGACAGAATCCAGAGACTTGAGAAAGTGGAGAAAGATCTCCCATGCCTCTCCTCTGGGGAAACGGCAGGAAAGAAATGTCAGAAGGGGACAGGAGGGATAGGAGAAACTGAGCAGGACCCGGTCCACCACACAGCCTTAAATCAGAAGCTGGAACATTCAGGGGTATCCACAAAGGGACTCTATGTTTTATTCCCCAGCCACCCCTCAGTGGTGCCCATTTGTCATGGGAGAAAGGTGACCACTAAGGCAATGCATGGAGCTGGGATAAGAGAGTGCAGGTATTCCACAAGGACAATACAACCTCCTATCACCACTTCCAGGAAGCCCAGCCTGGCTGCACCCACCTCCACTGGCCTCACCCTCCTCTGACAACCACCAGACCTAGATGAGGAAACCCCTCACCCCTGCCGGGGCTGTTTCAGGTCTCATCCTTGTCTTTACGAGTTTGAAGTCTTGTCCGAAAACAAGGGGCATGCCCTGGTTTCCCTGCGGGTTTTCCTCCTGGTGGAGATGGGCATGTCCTTGGCCAACAGGGTGAATGGGAGAGGGGCTCAGGACCTGTTTGGTGAGTCCAGTGACATGATATCCTTTCATTTTCAGGCATGAACACCATCTCCAGGTGTCCTTAGCATGGGAGATGTATAACATGAACCCAGCAGAAGCTTGTCTAGGATGCTGAGGTCAGGCATTAAATAGACAGGTACCCTGAGCTCCAGGCAGGGTGAAGACAGGCATCCAGGGGACCCTGGAGCAATGTGGGCTCCCAGGACTAAAGCTCCTCCATTCTTCCACCTCTTAAACCACTTCTCTTTGCTAACCTATAGCCCAGAAGATCACAAACCCTTCTAGCAGATTGGATCCAGCCTGTCACCTATTTTTATACAGTCAGGGAGCCAAAAATGGTTTTTACATTTTCAAATGGTCAGGAAAAAAATCAAAAGGCTCATATTTCATGACACAGGAAAACTGTGTGAAAATCAAATTTGTGGCCATAAATAAAGCTCATCAGAACACAGCTCTGCTCATTTGCATAAGTAGCATCTATGGCTGCTTTTACGTTATGACAGCAGAATGAAGCAGTTGCAACGGAGTGCACAGCCAGCAAAAGCCTAAAATAATTTACTATCTGGCCCTTTGCAGAAAAAGCCTGCCAACCCTCGTTCCAGCCTCACGCAACACACACACACTTTCTCCATTCAGTGTCAACGTCGTGCACATGGACACTCGTTAGTGTCTAAGGCAGACTTTGTGGTCTTCATGAACAGACACCTCAGTCCCCAGGCGTGTCCAGATTTGTGTGACAGGGTGTGTCTCCATGTCCATGTGCGTGTCCCCATGTCCCTACGTATGTTGCTCTCTGCTGTTGTATGTTTGCCCTGGCTTTCTGGCAGGTGCCACAGGAAGTCTTGATGCCACTCCAGCGGTGTGTCACTCCCTCTCTGTGTGTCACTGTGGGGGTGGCTGTCACCATGTGCCTCTGACGGCATCCAGGGCTTAGTGCAAGCATGCTGCAGCTGATGAGTTTCCAGACTGCATGTTGCCAGGCAGCCAGACCACTAGTCCCAGCCCATTCAGACCCCAGACTCATAGATTCCTCCATGCAGGGGTAATCGAGGCTTCCAGGGGCTCTAGGCCTACCTGTCTGGGGCACGGGATCTCTGCTCACATACCTCCCCAGACAGGAAACCACCTGTCACCCGCAGGTGTCGGCTCCACGCTGGGGTGGCTCCTGGGGAAGCAAGGCCTCTCTGGCACCGAGCTGAGCCTGTGCTCTGTGCTCGGCGCTCCTTGGTTCTGCCCTCTAGCAGACAGCACAAGGTGTCCTCCCTTAGTGCCAGCCCTGGTCAGGGAAATCCGGGAGACCGGATACCTGGGACACATAACCTGTGGCCACATCCCCAGGAAGAACGCCACTTTGCGGCCTTAAGTCTTGTCTTTCCTAGCCTTCCAGGTATCTATGTTGATCTGTAAACCCCCATTTTGTTTTATTTGGATTATTCAACAGGAATCGAGGGAGTTTCCCAAAGTAGGGGCATGGCAGAGAGGGGTGGCCGCGTAAAAAGGGTGGATTCCAGTGTTTCTCCAATCAACTCCCTGCTCACCCAAACCTGACATAAAACAAGACTTAATGGATCTTTCAGCCTGATTAGTTCCCAGAACATAGGCAAAAGTCCTTCAGGAATCTCCCCATAGACATTCCCTCTCATTGCAAACAGGGGCAAACAGAGTCATACATCCCGTTCCAGGCACAGAATCACGTACGAATGACCCAGGGCAGGGGCGGGAAGGCACCGGTTCAGCTCCCTGGCCACCCACACACACTTGTTGATGAACTGTTTGGAAGATCTGGCCAGGGCCTGCTCCGGTGTGTTCTATTTCTAATTTATAAACTCAAATTTTGACTGGTGTCCAGACTGGCACCTCTGCTTGTCCTCCCCAAGGTCAGAAGGGTAGGATTCATCTGGGTAGGGACTAGGGGTTCTGCCAACCCCACCTGCACCCAACACCAACTCAGACTGGCCTTCTGAGATAATCTGAGTGCTGCTCCTCCCCACTCCCCACAACCCCTCCAAGGCTCATATAGTTTTTTAACCCCTCCAGAGGCCCACAGCCACTCAGAAGCCTCTAGCCTGACCTTCAGAATGCTTTTCTGCCTCTCTCCAGGGAAAGCTGCCCCCCTCTGACTGTGTAGCCCCCTCTCACTTCCCAGCTGCCCCCCACCCCACGCAGGGCTGCTCACTGGAAAAGCCAAATGCCATGTCTTTTCTTTTGGTAGTCGGGAGGAGGGTGCTAGAGGAGATAAAGGAGACTGATGCACCTGTACTAAAAGCATAGAAATCCTCTGGAGAATTGGCAGGGGTCCACCCTCCCTCCCCCAGCAGCTTTCAAAGTGGGTCTCAGCACCTTCCAGGGGTGAGCTTCCACTCCCAGCTCCACATGAAATACAATCAGTTTGTGGCTGGGCTCCCTCCTGAGTGTCTAGCTCCATCCAGTGGCACTCTGGCCGCTTCTAACCCACCACCCCCGCTTCCGGCCCCCGAGCCCCCTCCTGCAAACCTGCAAAGGTCCTGCCTGCCCAGGTTGCCGGCCCCTGCCTCCCATAGCTGCAGCGGGAGCCTGTGCCTTTAAGGAAGCCGGCAGGGGTCTCATCTCAGGCGGGCCCACTTCAGCCAGGGGAGACCGACACGTTTCTCCCACAGGCCCTGGTGGGCCGTTTCCTCCGCGGAACCGCAGAAACCCAGGCATCCCGACCCCTGCCTCTGCACCGCGGGAAACCCAGAGACAACGCTCTTTTGAACCATTGCGAAGGTGTCACTACTCCGGAACGTTATACACGCTGTAGTACTTCACCCTCTACACAGCATGTCCCGAGCCCACCCCTCAAAAACCCCATGAAGACTGCGGTACCCAGCCCCCAGGGAACCCTCCAGCGTTGCCTTCCCGATCGGATCCGCGTAGCCGTCTGCTTCAGGAGTAGGTAGACAGGTCCCTCTGGGTCCCTCCGGTCGCAGTGCCTTCCTGCCCTGGTCCTCCCTATGGCACGAGGAGGGGCGCCCGGGAGCTAGCCCATCCCACCCGCTGCGGGCTGCAGGGATCGGTATCTCCGGGGCGCGATCCCAGATACGGGGTGGAGGCGGGGGGGGGCGGGGGGGTGGGTTCGGGACAGAGGGTGGCAGAGTGTCGCGCAGGAAGGAAGCAGCGGCTGGAGAGGGCTTCATTTCGGTTTTGGGAGGTTGGCCCCGCTCTGGCCCTGGCCCGCTCTCCGTCGGTGAAGGACGCGGCTGGCGGAGACAGCTGAGCTGGAGGAGGGGGTCCCGTAGCCCCGGAGGGGCGAAGGTTCTGGAGTCGGGGGAGGGCGGATGAGGCGCAGAGGGGCAAGGGCGGAGGGGCGGCGCTTACCTGCTCACCCAGGGGCCTCGCGGCGGGGCCGCGGGCTGCGGGTCTGCCCGGGGCAGACTCCGCGGGGAGGGCGCGCAGCGGCGAGTCCGCGCCCCGCTCCGCCCAGGGATGGGGAGCTCGTGCGCTGAGTAGCGCGCGCAGAGCCCGATCTCCGCGTCTGTGTGTCCGCCCGGCGCCGGTGTCCGTGGGTCCCTGCGCGGCGGCGAGCTTGTGCGCACGCGGGGACCACGCTCGCCTGGAGCCGCTGCCGCCGCCGCCGCCGCTGTCAGTCGCCGCCCGGGGCCCGAGCGCGAGGCCCCCGGCCTTCCCTAGCCCGCCCCGCGCCGCGCGTCCGCCCAGCCTGGTCTGCCTTGCCGGAGAGGCACCGCCTCCACCGCGAAGCCAGGCCGGGGGCAGGAGGGAGGCGACCGACCACCGCCTCCCCCCGTGCTTCGCAGGCTGGGGGGTGGGGTGCAGGCCAATGGGCGCCCGGGGGAGGGGTTAGGGGAGCCGGACCCCGCCCGCCGCAGACCAGAGCAGGAGCTTTGGCGTGGAGACCCGGGGGCGAGGATGAGGAGGCGACAACCCCCCTCTGTCGCCCGGCTTCCGGGACTCAGTCCCGGGGCTCACCTCCCTCCTTTTAACCCTCCCGAAATACCCAGAGCGAGAAACCATCAGTCTTCTCCCTCCCACGTCCTTCTGATTCCCTGTCAGAACCAGTTCCTCCTCCTCCAGGAAGCCTTCCTTACAGGGCAAGTGCCAGACTCCCCTTGGGATTTTTCTTTGCCCCCACAGCCCTGGACTGGGAAAGTCAGCTAGCTTCTGGGAGCCTGTCCGAATGTCTTCAAATGTGATCGCCTCTATGGCCAAAAAGGGAGGTTGGGGTGCCTTACAGGGGCGCCCTACAGCAGCTTAAAACAACACTGCTCTGGGCTCAGATTGTCTGGCTCCAGTCGAGGCTGTGCCAGGGGTAGCTCTGTGCGCTGGGGTTAGGTGACTGGGTGTCTCTGAGCCTCAGCTATTTGCCTGTACAGGGGCATCACAGTACCTCCCCCCCCAACCCCCCACCTCTTGTCAACAGCATTAAACAAGACTAGGACTAAGTAGGTTTTCACTGATTTTATTTCCTCACTAATGAATTAATTACTATTGCTACACGAACTCAATGGACATGAGTTTGAGCAAAATCCAGGAGACACTGAGGAACAGGAAAGCCTGGCTTGCTGCTGTCTGTGGGGTCACGAAGAGTCGAACATGACTTAGAGCCTGAACAACTGTCATTGTACTGCTCAACCTCCTCCTGGTATAGATGGATAAGCTGAGGCTTAGTGAGGGGAACTGACTGACTCTTTGCAACCGTAAGGACTACAGCCTTCCAGGCTCCTCTCCATGGCAGCCTCCAGGCAAGAATACTGGAGTAGGTTGCCATGCCCTCCTCCAGGGAATCTTCCCAACCCAGGGATAGAACCTGAGTCTCTTGTGTCGCCTGCATTGGCAGATGAATTCTTTACCACTAGTCAACCTGGGAAGCCCCAAGCAGGTCAAGGTCAGGTAGCCAGTTGGTGGCAAAGCCAAAGCCCAACCAAGAACAGTTAGTTACATACTCCCATGCCAAGCACTTACCCTCTGCCCACCCCCACCAGCCAACCACTGCTCCTACTTGCCCCTGCTCATGGCTTCTTGGTCCCACCCCAGGTGTCAGCATCTGAAGAGCTCCCTCCATACCCCAGCCCACAGCTCTGCAACCAGGCTCTGGCTTTCCTTATTCAAGAGTTTTGGGTATGCCACCTTCTTAAGGAAGCTTCAAGAAGGAGGAGGAGGAAGAGAGAGACTTGAGCTCCTTTCCTTGGGAATTCTTGCTCAGCTGAGGAGGAGAGGACTGGAGGATGGAGCAGGACTCCATAAGGGAAACAAAGGAAGTATTGGAGTGTCCAGAAAGTCTGCTCAGTGAGTTGATGGTTTCTCTCTACAACACAGTGAACCCTGGCCCCCTCTGGTACACCACAGTGTTGGTCTGCATGGATCACATCTCTTTCAGTCCAGGAAAGCTTCCTGGAAGAGGAGGATGTTAGTTCTTATCTGTATCAATAAAGAGTGAGACCCCTCTGGAGAGAAGAGGGCTCGGTGCCTTGGTCAAGTCAGACAGACAAGACCAGCAGGACTTCCCTCCAGACCTGAGTAGACCCCTTTCTAGACTGTTGCCTGACCCCTGGCACCTTCCTTTCATCCGTCTCCAACCCGGGTGTTTGAAAATCAAATGAGATGTTGTGTGTGAAAGTGTTCTGTAAACTGTGAAACGTGAGGAGAAAGGAGGGGCTACCGCCATCTCAGAGTCAGGAGGGAAGCATGGAACTCAGGACACTGGAGGCACGAAGTGTGACGAAGGTCACCTGCGGCTGTCCGGCTGTCCCTGGAAATGTCCACAGTCAGGCGACTAGAGGAGGACCCTTGGCTCAGAGCCAGCCTTCATTTCCACATTTACTCTCTTTTCCATACCTCAGGTCCCCCTCTGGGCTCTGGAACACCTGCTCTCTGTTTTGTGTCCCAGATGTGTGTCTTGCTTGGTGTGGGCAGTGAGCAGGTTGAGCATCCCTTCCCCCCTCTGCCTGGGCAGCCAGTGGACAGGAATTAACCTGAAGTCCTCCGCCCACATCCCTTTCCTTCACCTCTTCCCACTTTGCCGTCAGGCTCCTAGCCAGAGGGCAGGCTCCTAGCTGACCACAGCTAGGGGTCAGCCAGGGCTCCGGGTCCCACTGTGCCATCCATGCCCAGCATGGAGCAGGTAGGGGTGGAAATCCAGCTCCTGCTCTGCCTGCTGCCCACTAAGCCAGGCACATAGAGTCCACCATAAGGGACACTTCTTATAGTTGGTTCTGGACAGGGCACCTCTCTACTGTCTCCAAGGTGTTGCAGTCCTTATAGGTGGCTTCTAATCCCTACCGTACCTAATGACATCAGTTTAGATGAGCCACAGGAATGAGCATCATCAGAGCTGGGATCCAGGAAGGCTGACTCGTCCCCTTCTCTATGAATGAAGCACCCAAGCCTGGAGGGGCCACAGGATGAGCCCGAGGACGCATTTAGTCTGGGGACTAAAGTTTGTGTCCGTGTGCCCAGTTTGGTGTTGTTTGACCTAGCTAACAGCCCCAGTCATTCTGGAGCAGGCTGGGTTCTCATGCCCCAGACTGTTCTCCACCCATGCAGACATACAGCTCTGGTCTCTCCAGACAAGCCTGGTTCTCCTTCAGCAGGAGCTATGCCAATTCTGGTCTCCCAGACTGGGCCTCCCCAAGGACAGGACCAGACTTTCTTTTTCCTCCTCACCCTGCCTGCCTGGCTTCATTCAGGGAGACTGGAGGCCAAGGGACCACCTATGGGACCACCCGCTCCTCCCAGAGGACCCCTGGAGTTTCCTTCTCTCCCCTGGGGTGGGAGGCTGGGGTCTCCTCAACAGTTTTTCCCTCCCCTGAGGTGCTCATTGCCTCAGCTCCCTTCCACAAGCCAGCCAGCCAGGCGGGCAGCAGCCGAAAAAGATGGATTTTAATTCAATTTTCTGAGATGTGGCAGAGGGAGATGGATGCCAGGCTGCCATATCCAGCATTTGTCTCTCCTGAGCACTGGTTCCCTCCGTGACTCTCAGCCCCTACCCACCCCACCCCATGCCAGCCACACCAGTCCAGCTGCGCAGGCGGGGAGAACAGCACATTTGAGGACACCGAGGCGTTTTTATTGTACAATAAACAGCTGACATTTGCTGAATGCTCACCTTATCTTGAGCCAGTGGTTTCCAACCTTCCGGTGCTACAGAATCCTTGGGGAGCTTTAAAAATGTCCCCATGCCTAAGTCTCACCACCAAGATCAGTACAGTCTGTGGTAAGGCCTGGGCAAAAGGATTTTTTTAAAAGCTCCCCAGTGGATTGTAATGTGCAGCCAAGGCTCAGAACCACTGTCATAGCCCTGTGTTAAATGCCTTCCTTGTGCGTGTCACAAGGTGGCATGCTCACATGTCTGGAACCCTGAGAGGTATGCCAAGGGACCATCCCTCAGTGCCCTCACAACCATCAGCAGCCCCTTTTACCTCCTCTGGGAACTATTCATATACATATGTTTTTGTTTTCTACATGCTCCCAGCCATGAAAAGGATGGGAAAGTAACTGCCTTCTGTACATTTGCCCATCTAATTCCTATTTGGGGAATATGCTGGGCCTTGCATGGCAGGCTGTGGAGTCTGGGTTTCTTTCTATGAAGGAGCAAAATGCTGACCCTGGGTCACTTCTCACGCAAGCCCGTGCACAGTTCCAGGGGAAGTTTGATTCTGAAGGGCCTCTGGTCACCCCCTGCATCTGTGCTGGAGTCAGCCCAGAAACACAGTGGGGTGAGCAGGGAGGCTCTGGAAGGTCAGTCCCATGATGGTGCGTAGGGCAGGCCCAGTGCCTCTAAAGCTCCCCTCTTCAGCAGACAGTCTGTAGGGACATCCAGGTAGCAGGCCTGGGCTCCCCGGGGAGAGCACAATTCCAGAAGCAGGCTTGCTGCCCTCTCACCCAGGGGGCAGCATCCTCAGCGGATACACCAGTACCCTCCAGAGCCTTTTCAGCTACCCCAGGGACCCTTGAAATTTTCTAAGAAACCAAGGCAATAAACACCATGCTACTTAGACCCATGGTTTTCAGACTGTTCTCCAGGAACTCTAGAATACTTGAAGCTGCCTCACCAGAAACCTGGCGCACAGACGGAAGGAAGGCATGTTCTCAGAGCCTCCTGGGAGCTCCTCAGAGCTCAGGAGTTCTGCATCCTCTCTGTTCCATACCCACAGGGCACGGTGATGGATGAGGGTGAGCAAGGGGAGAACTGTCAGAGGAAGAGAAAGAGACCAGGGGTCACCGATTTGGGAATCCTAAATTCTAAGTGCAGACTTGACTGGTTAAGCACCCCATTTCACAGAGAAAGCAAATGAGGCTCAACAGGAATGACTGGCTCAAAGTCATAAAAGCTAATTATTATCAGAGCTGGGGCCACATACCAGATCTCTGGATTTCAAGTCCTGAGTTCTGTCCCCTGAACCATAACTCTTAGAAAGGAAGAGGATCTTCTTGGGAGGTGGAAAGTGTAGGTAACTGTGAGTAGGCATCAAAAGAGGTAAAAGTGAAATGGAATATTACTCGGCCATTAAAACAATGAAATAATGCATCTGCAGCAACATGGATGGGCCTAGAGATTGTCATACTGAGTAAAGTAAGTCAGACAGAGAAGGAGAGATAGTGTTTGACTTCTCTTATATGTAGAATCTAAAAAGAAATGATACAAGTGAACTTACAAAACAGAAAGAGACTCTCAGAGGATGAACTTAAGGTTGCTGGGAGGGAAGGATGGGGCATGGGATAATTAGGGAGTTTGGGGTGGACATGATACACTGCCATATTTAAAATGGATAGCCAACCAGGACCTACTGTGTACACATGGAGCTCTGTTCAATGTTATGCGGCAGCCTGGATGGGAGGGGAGTTTGGGGGAGAATGGATCCATGTATATGTATGGCCGAGACCCTTCACTGTTCGTGTGAAATCATCACAACATTGTTTGTTAATTGGCTATATCCCAATACAAAATAAAAAGTTTTTTAAAAAGAGGCAAAATTGAGAGATACATGTGAAGAGCCAAATGTCCTATCTCTGTCCCCCGTGTACATAAGTACCCAACTGCAGCCTCTGGCCTGGAGAAGGATTCTTTACTAGCTGAGCTACAAGGGAAGCCTCCCACACACCCAAATACACATACTTATTGCTGCGTTCAGAGCGTGGTTCCCAGGTGGCACTTGTGGTAAAGAACCCGCCTGCCATTACAAGATACATGAAACACGGGTTCGATCTTTGGGTGGGGAAGGCACCCAAGGCACGGGTTCGATCTTTGGGTCCTTCTCCCTTGAAGAAGGACATAGCAACCCACTCCAATATTCTTGCTTGGAGATTCCCATGGATAGAGGAGCCTAGCAGGTTACAGTCCATAGGGGTTGCAAAGAGACAGACACGACTGAAGCGACTTAGCACGCATTGCTGCATGGGAGTGTTCGCCACACAGGCGCACATGTGCTTCTCTGTCCATTAGGTATGCCCAGAGGTGCATTCGCCTAGGGTCCAAACATGCTCTCACACACGCACACGGGCACCATCCACAGATCTGCCGGGCAAAAGTACACCGTCTCTACCAAGAGAGGCCATTTCTCTCTTGTAGAATTGAGCCAGGCAGTGGGCCACTCTGCACAGGCAGAGCTTCATCACTGTCAGGCAGTTCTCCTCGTAAAGCAGAGTTTCCCATTCACCTTCCGTAGTCCCCTCCTCAGGGACTCAGCTGTTTACCCATGAGAGCCAAATACCCTGCGGGAACTCTGGTGGAAGGAGAATGCGTATTTCCATTCCATCTCCAATTCTCTATTCACCGGACTTTCTTTTCTTCCCTGCACCTCCATCCTCCCCATCTTCACTGGCACACTCTGGAGTTGGTGTGAGGTTTTCCACTGCGAGACAGGCCCCTCCTGGGCACTCTCCAAAGGGCCTCACTGCAGGTGTTCAAGAGCCACGTTGCTCACTGCCCTCAGTCTGGCTCCAGCTCCTGCTGGATTGGGCCCCCACACCCCTTGCTGGCCCTCCCCACCCCTTGCAGGTCCCACAGAAAAAGCCTGGTCCTGCTTGCTGTTGTTCCAGTTTCCTCAGAGCCTGACTTGTCTTCCTGGAAAATAACAGTGCACCCGGCCCAGCACAAGTCCTAGCTTTCACGCGGGACCCCAGCAAGCAAGCACGGAGGTGTAGAAATTACAGATAATTCATGTGGGAGGAGGCAGCAAGCGTGAGGCATGGATCCAGCCGTTCCCAGAAAAGCAACTCAGGATAATAGGGGGCCTGTGACGGGCTGAGCCCTGACTCGGTGTCGTGCAAACGATGCTGATAATTATATTAAAAGTAGGGCAAATAGAACGTTCTTTGACAACCAACTTTGGGAGCAGGTTGGCAGCTGATGAAACAATTCTTTGCCACGGCTGATGGGAGCATTGTCTGCTGGGAATTCACTGGGGGTGCTGGGGCTCTGGGCCCTGAGTGGGGGCTGGGAAGATAGAGCTGGCAGGATGACCTTGACCCAAGACCTTGTAGGTACTCAGGGGCGGAATATGTAGATCAGGCTTCTACTGCAGGGTAACAAGTTCCCACCAACTTGGCAGTTTAAAATAATGCACATTGATTATGTCATGGTTTCCCTAGGGCAGGAGTACAGGTGGAGTCCCCTGCTCAGGTGTCTTAAGACTGCAAAGTGTCAGTCAGGTCTGGGGTCTCATCTGAGGCTCAGGGTCTTCTTCTAAGCTTGTCGATAGAATCTATTCCATATGGTTGAGGGGCTGAGCAGTCAGCTTCCGGGACCCCATCTGGTCCTCTCTAGAACATGACAGTTTGCTTCTTGAAGGCCAACAGGAGAGAGACTGATGCCTCCGTCTTTGAAGTCTAGACTCTCTCTTAAAGGGCTCATTTGATTATCTCAAATTGTCTTGGGCTAATCTTCCTTTTGACAAATTTAAAGTCAAAGCATCATGTGTGTGTGCTTAGTCACTCCATCCTGTCTGACTCTCTGCAACCCCATGGACTGTAGCCTGCCAGGCTCCTCTGTCCAGGGAATTCTCCAGGCAAGAATACTGCAGTGGGTAGCCATTCCCTTCTCCAGGGGATCTTCCTGAACCAGGGATCAAACCCAAGTCTCCTGCATTGCAGGCAGATTCTTTACCATCTGAGCCATACAGGGAAGCCCAACAACCTCTACAAAATCTTTCCCCTTTGCCATGTAACTAGCCTAACCAGGGAAGTAAAATCCATTATATTTCTACATCCTGTCCATATCTGAGAGGAGGGACTTGTGTGGGCTTGTATCCCAGGGCACCTTACAATCCTGTCTACTGAGGTCCCTGTCATCTAGAGACTGAATGTGAGAGATGGGGTGGGAACAACTTTGACCAAAGATCTCTGAGGTCACAACCCATGTTAGTCTTGTTCCATCCAAGTGTTTGGCATGAAATCTGTGCTCAGGAAATATTTTTCAGTTGAATAAGTGAGTCACCAACTCCTACCTCCAATATACAGGTGGGGAAGCCAAGACTAGAGAAAGGAAAGTACTTTTTCAAGTCATCCAAGGCAACTGATGGCTAAGTCGGAAAACAATAAGCACTGCCGCTAATTGAGCAGTTACTGTGTGCCAGACATCACGATTGGTTATTTTACCAGCTCCTTGAATTGTCATAAAGCTGTGTGATTAGGGATGATGAATACCCAAGGTTTACAGATGAAGAGACCAAGTCTCAGGGAGGCGAAGTAATTTTTCCAAAGATGCTGCTGGCACCATCACAAATCAGGACTCAAGCTCGCTCAACTTGATCCCCACGTCCCTGGGGCTCCCTTCTCCATGCTGAGTTGTCTGTGTCTGCAGGTGGGACAGACTGAGAGCAGCAGGAGGAGGCCGTGTGTGTACTTGGGGATGCTTGGTCACCTTCCCCCGTGACTCTGCCTTCCCGTGGGGATTAAGTCATCACCGTTTCACACTGGGCCACCCAGAGCCTGACAAGGCAGGGAGGTCTTTCTAATTACTCATAATTAGCAAGCTGATTAGTGCTGTCACATGGGACTGTCTCTGTTAGCGCTCTCCTTTGTGTTCTGGGGACAATTCTCTGGAAAGGAGGGGACCTGTCTGCATAACCAGGGAGAAGAGGATGCAGGGGAATCTGACTGGGATTGGGCAATCAGGTCATTTATCACCACAGAGACAAATATCTCACCAAGCCTACCCCTCCCACCAGATCCCCATGCGAGCTTTTTTTTTTCTTTTCCCAGATCCAGAGCACAGAGAACACACGTCGTCCATCGTGGGAGACAAGACCTGCCTTACTCCACAGGGGAGCATCCTTCCCCAGCGATCCTCATGCATCACTGCCTCTCCTTCTGTAAGTGAAAGTTGCTCAGTCATGTCTGATTCTTTGCAACCCCGTGGACTATACAGTCCTTGGAATTCTCCATGCCAGAATACTGGAGTGGGTAGCCTTTCCCTTCTCCAGGTGATCTTTCCAACCCAGGGATTAAACCCAGGTCTCCCGCATTGCAGGCGGATTCTTTATCAGCTGAGCCACGAGGGAAGCCCCTCCTTCTGTAAGGCTCTGGTCAAATGTCACTGCATTCATCATTGTCCGGCTCCTGACCCCAAGTTATAACACAGTAGGTAAGCACAGATTTTGGAGCCAGACCACTGGGTTCCCATCCTGGCTCTGCCACTTGGACAAATTATTAACCTTCTGTGCCTCAGTTCCCTCATTTTTAAAGTGGGACTGAACAGTAGTATCACATTGTTATGGCTGTGAATAAGTTAATATATGTAAATCATTAGACTTCCCTGGAGGTCCAGTGGTTAAGACTCCACACTTCCACTGCAGGGGACCTGGGTTAGATTCCTGAAACTGAGATCTTGCATGCCATATGATGTGGCCAAAAATAAATAAGAAGAACATTAGAACAGACTCTAACATAGAATAAATACAATAAAGTGTTAATAATTCCTTTGTTCTTCTTTTTCTTTATAACACTTATCACTATCTGCTATGCAACAAATATGTTGCATGTTATTTGTCTATTTGTTTAATATTTGTCTCCCCCAAGAGGATGGAAGCTGCTTGAGGGCAGGGCTTTTCTTTGCTCATTGCTTTATTCCAGCACCTGTTGAATCAGTGAGTGAATCCTACCTTCTCTCTTCTTGGGCAGAGGTTTCATTTCTCTCTGTGCTCTTCAGAAGTTCTCAAAGAGAATAAAGATGCAACTTCCATGCCCTCATCATCTTCTAACCTGTCACCTTGATTCATGACCACAGACTTTACTTCTGGAACCACAAGGTGAGTCTGTCCCATAATAACCAAATTCTACCCTGTGATGAAATGGTCTGAAACTTATGTCATAAAATCCTGGAAGCCTAGAATTCATGAATTCCTAGAATGGACTCCAGGCCTTGGAGAATTCCAGAATGGAATTCTGGAAGCTCAGAATGTAATTGCAATTTGTTGATAGAACCTAGGAATCTTGGAGAGAACACCAGAATTTCAGAACCGGGTCTTTGAGAGAACCCGGTGAGACTAGATGGCCCTGCGTTGTTGACTTCTTTGCAGTGATAAAAACAAACATAAGTTGTGCTGGTGTTCAGAGCTGAGGGGCATGGAGAGGGGCCAGGACAGTGGTGGGAAAGGGCTCCCCTGTGAGGGTTGCTAGGCGCTGGCACTGGCTGAGACAATGAGGCTGGCTAGGTAGGTGGAGCCTAAGACTGCATCCTAATGAGGATGCAGGAGGAGAAAGGAAGGGAGGGGATTGGAGCAGCATGCAGGGCATGGGCGTGGCCTGCTCTAATCCGGATTACAGCTGGCCATCCAACTGCCAGGGCCGGCTGGGCCCCAGGTCTGGCTCTGCCCTTCCCTCCAAAGGCAGGCTCAGGCTGCACAGTGCTTGGAGTTCAGACAGGTGCTCTATCCTGTTCTGAAGTCCACACCCTAGAGCAGGAGTGTGGTTAGGTTATGAGCCCCAGGAGACCCAGGGCTAAAAGGGGGAGGTGGCCAGGGGGCAGAGAATGGAGGAATCCCTCAAGAAAACGGATTGACCTAGGGTAGAATGGTAGACCTAGGGTAGAATATATGGTACTTGAGAAATTGTGCATATTAAACAGAGGTTCAATTAATGAGCCCCTAGCACTACTTCTACCCTGAATATTGACTCAATCCCAGCCAGCCCTTTGACCTGGGCTAGACACTGAACCCTGAACTTCTCTCAAATTAGGCCCCAGTCCCAGTCCCATAGGAAGCCCCTATCCCAGCTACAGACTATCCTCTAGATTGAACCCTGATCCCAGCTAAGTGCGTGCATGCTAAATCACTTCAGTCTTGTCTGATTCTTTGCAACCATATGGACTGTAGTTCTCCAGGCTCCTCTGCCCATGGAGTTCTCCAGGCAAGAATACTGGAGTGGGTTGCCATGCCCTCCTCCAGGGAATCTTCCCAACACAGGGATCGAACCTGCATCTCTTATGTCTCTGCATTGGCAGGCAGGTTCTTCACCACTAGAGCCACCTGGGGAGCCTGATCCCAGCTACACTTTCCTCCAAACAATGTTTCATGAGTCTGCAGATCTCTGAAAATAGAATTCACCTCAAAGAATCCAAAAGCCAGGAGGATTCCTTAAACTGTAAAATAGCCCCACACCTCTAAAGCTCCAGAAACAGCTACAAAGACCCGGGTTGTCTCCTCTCAAAGCCCAGAGCAAGTGGACTCTCCCCTCCCTGCTGTGGGAAGGGCTTCAGTTCAGAGGTAGTCCTGCTCCAACCTGGAAGAGAACCTGGAAGGCTGTCGGTGGACCAGACCCTGTCAAGACACTGCTGGGGATGGAGATGCAAACTGCAGCATGAGAGCCAGAGGAGCATCGGCAAAGGTGGCCCTGGTGGTATTGGAGGTGGAGATAGCTGTGGTGATGCTTGCCTGGGTGGTCTTGACAAATGAAGTTGGTGATATCGATGAACATTTGTAAGCCTAGTGATAGACATGTGCCTCATGCAGGTCTCCCAACCTCTCTGCTCTTTCCTCAACTGCACTCCTTTCTGCCCTTCTGCCACTCACCATCTTGGCTTTGATTGGCCTGGTGTTAGTGTCTTGGAATAGGTCACTGTTCTTCCTTAATGAGCCCAGCGCTTTTGAAGGAGGAACTCTGTAATAATCCAAATAACAAATAAAGTGGAGTCTTTGTGTATTCCCTGCTTCTGCTTTTAGCATCTCCAAGGTGGAAGGACAGCTGCCTTCTTCCCATCAACATGGTGCCCAGCAGAACTGGAGGCTCCCCACCTTAGGCACTTTAAAATGTCTGACACACACACTGCTCACTCCCAGGAAGGTAAGGCGGTGAAAGGACAAATGGACAAAGAACAAAGCTCCACCAACCTCTTGGAGCTGCAATCACCTGGACGAAGAAGCCAGAAACTGTCCCCCATATTCCAGGGGCTGTGGCAGTTCCTCTACTAAGATCCAGCCTCACTTGGCTCAGATGACCACAAGATATGAGGGTCACAAGGAAAAACCCTCTATCCCCTGGGCAATCTTCCCTGTTCAGTGCTGCACAAAAATCTTTCCACTGAGACTCATTTTCTTCTGGAAGATAGAGGAAATATACAGTGAAAAGAGCTCTGGTCTGATGAGGAGAAGCCTTGCATTCTAATCTGGATCACGTACTGCTTCTAAACCATACCTCTGCCACATAACCTCACATGGTGGGCATCCTGGTTAGGCTACTTCTTCTTTATTGCCAGACTTTCCCTTGCCATGCACACCATTAAGCATTAGTTCAGTCCCTAGTTCTAAATGTTAATGGCATTGCCCAGTCACTGTGACATTAAAAGCCCTCCCATGCATACCCACCACTACCCATTCTCTACCCGCTTGAGAACTATTCAGAGACATCGTCTATGCAGTAACTGCAAAGGGAAGAGCCTCAAACCTATTTAACCAACATCAGCCCACCACCACCTCCAAGCTATAAGAGAGAAGATGAGGAAGACATGTTAAAACTACTAAGGATGTGTTTGTGGGGGGCGTGTCCCAAAGGAAGGCACATAGAAAAGGGCACTTGCCCTCATCCCAGCCCCATGAAAGGAGCTTGAAAAGACTCTCTTGGAAAGCTTGGCAGTTTTTGCTGAAATTGGGTGGCACAGAGGCTGACAGCTGACTGCCCCTCAGAGACATGTCCCAGCCCAATGTGTAGGGAGAATTACACCAGGAGATTGACCTTATTTATGGAGGATATAGAGCCAGGGAAGGGCTTAAAGCAAGGCATGCTAAACAGAATCATTTGGACAGCACAATAGAGGATGCATGAGAGGCAGGGAAATAGTTAAGAACCTATTGAGGTAGTCCTGAGGACAGATGATGAAGGGCTGAAGGGACTATGACAGTGGACATAGATGTGAAAGGATAGGGGTGGATCTGAGAGAAAAAATAAGATAAATCAATAGGAACTGTTTGTGAAGACTCCAAGAGGCAAGACCCATAAGAGGAGCTTTTGTTATCATTATTGTCATAAAATATAAAACTTTCTGGAGAGGGAATAGCTGAGTGCCACTATCAGTCATTAACACTTTAGTATGAATTAGCTATTCATCCGTGGAGCTGTTGACATTTAGCAAAAGCAGGTTTTAAGAACACCTGGTAGGGAAAGGCAAAAGAAAAATGTACCACCAGGAAAATGAAAGACACAAGTGGAAATGAAGCTGTACATCTGGAGAAGGTGATGCAGACTGCTCTGGACAGAAAGTCTGGGGAACAGAGTTTACATCTCTAATGGATCCACAACTTAGCAGCCCCACAGTCCTGGCAAGTCACCTAACTTCTTAGAGTCATATGTGCCTCATAGACGATACTATTTATCTCACAGGATTGAGTTCTATAAAGGACCTTTTAAACTGCCAAGCTCCGTGAAGGATTATTATCCCAGCAGGTTGCTGAAAGTTAACTTTGCCATGATCACCCATCACCTTTCACTGAAATGCAGACAGCCCACCAACTGTCTTCTTAAAACTAATTTTTTCCTGTTCCAAAGAAAACTTGAGTAGTCATAATGGGTGCAAAAGGGAAAGGGCAAGAGAAAGGCAGAGAGGATTAATACAGCTAGAAAGTGTTACAGCCCCCAGATCTTCTTCCTCATCTACCTAAGGGGAGTGATACTAGCTAGCCTCACTATATAAGATAATCCCAAGTCTCTAAGCATTTTTAAACAAAGGGGCTATAGTTGTTCTTCTTTTTGCTACCAAGTAGCTGTGATCTTGTTTTGACTTTTTTTATTGCCTTGTTTTCCCCTGGGCTTCCCAGGTGGCTCAGTGTTAAAGAATCCCCCTGCCAATGCAGGAGACGCAAGAGACTGTGGGTTCAATCCCTGGGTCAAGAAGACCCCCTGGAGAAGGAAATGGCAACCCACTCCTGTATTCTGGCCTGGGAAATCTGATGGACAGAGGAGCCTGGAGAGCTACAGTGCATGGGGTTGCGAAGAGTCAGACACGACTGAGCAACTGAGCACGGTTTCCCCAGCTGTAAAATGTGAATAATGGCACATGAAGTTGTTTTAAGGATGAAATGTTTCTATGCCTAGTGCCTAGGATGATGTCTGATATGAGTGAGGCTTTATAAATAGCAGCTATACTATTCTGCCACTGCCACCATCATGATTGATCCCCAGGCCTCTGGCATTCAGTAGACATCCCGTATGTGTTTGCTGAACAAGGCTGCTCATGGGTGTAGAGCGTAGTGAGAAGTGTGCCCTGTCACCACCATTCCAGCCCCTCCATGCTCACTGTGCTTGCTACCCAGACCCTCAGCTTCCCTGACAATCTAAGGCCTTGAACAGGCCCTTTTGAGAATAGCATTCAGTAGAGAAAATTGCATTAAGGAGTTCTTCTGGTACCTCTTTCCCAATTCCTCTCATCTAAAGTTGGACACAAGACCAGGACCCCTATTCTTACCACCCCCGGCCCCCGCCAAATGATTGCCTTTGTGGCAGCCTTGACCCATGATAACCTTGAACCAAGAGGAGAATCCAGTGTCAGTTGATTCAAGTTATGCATCTTCCTGGAAGTCCAGGGTCACTATCCAACAGCCTAGTCGACATCCCTGGCCCGCCATTTCCAACACTGCACACAGGATCCTACTCCAATCTGCACCCACCTCCCTGGGCCCTGACTGCACGTTTGGCATTCAGTGTGAGCCAGAAACCTGGGAGTCATTCTTCACACTTTGCCATGCCTCACAATTCACCCAGGCAGCCAACATTTAGTGAGGACCGTTGTGGGCCAGGCAGCATGCCAGGCACGGGGGTCACAACAGTCCCTGCCCTCCTGAAGCTTTGGGTCAGAAGAGGGGCACCAAAGTTAAGCAATGATCACACAAGTAACATTATCCAACCTGTAACACTGAAATAAAAGAAAAGGGTACAGTAAGCCTAAGAAACAGGTGGCCTGATCTTAGCCACGCCATCCAAGAGGCTTTCCAGAGAAATGGTCCACTTCTCTTGGTTCTAAAGGACAAAGTCTGATGGGGCTGTGGGCAGGGGTAGGTAAGGGGTCAGGGTGGGGAGAAAGTATTTTAGCAGAGAAAGCAACAAGAACCAGGAACAGAGAGACTGAGCCAGCTGCTCTCAACCCACTGGACTGAGACCAGTATGTCTGGAAGACAGACAGCAAGGGAGAGAGGCTTGATCTGAGGCCAGAGGACCAGGTGAGATCATGAGGGCCTCTGGGACTTATCCTGAGAGCAATGGGAAGCTGCTGAACAGATGATCTGGTCTTGTTTGCTTTTAAACCATATCACTCATTTGCACTTAAAACCAGGCTAGAGGATGTGGGGAGACCCACTAGAAGGCTCTTGCAGTCGATAAGGTAGGAGATTATGGGTTGGACTAAGGGGATGGTGGAAGAGGAAGTGGAGGAGCCAGAGACCATCAGAGCAAATGAAATCAATAAGATACATTTCCCACTTTTCCTTGCAGCCAGGTGTGGACCTGTGTCTAGATTCAGGTCAATGGGATGTGAGCAGGAGTGATGTGAATGACATCCAATGTGTGCCCTAAAGGGCCGTGACCTCCCCTTCCCCCTTGCCCCTTCCCAACGGCTGGAATTGGGACATGACAGTGGGAACTAAAGAAACCATCTTAGACAAAGAGAAGAAATCTGCTTATGCTGGAGAGCGAAGACACGATTGAGAGGGAGATGGGGCCTCCGGTGATTACGGAGTGGCCATGCCAGCCCTGAATTTTCTGCTCACCCTTTTATGTAAGCTTTATTTTGTCTGGGCACTGCTATTTGGGTCTCTCTGTTACAGCTGCTGAATCATATCTTCATAGAACGACAGGTTGGACATGAAGAATATGGACGAGAGAGACAGGGCTGCCATCCGGTCACTGGCTTACACCACTGGATGGTGTGAGTCAAGCTCACTAGGACAGGGATCCTGGGGGAAAAACAGGCTTCAAGGTGGCACGAGGTGGGATTTGTCCATATTGTGAATGTAACTTGGGCAAGTTGTTTTCTGGAAGGAAACAAAAAGAGATGTCCAGGGAGCAGGTGGGAAAGATCGGAGTTGGAAGAAAGTATGATCAGAGAATGAATTTGTGGTTCTCAGCCCTTACTGCACAAGGGCATTTAACAAATTCAGATACCCGGGCCCAACCCCAGAGATTCTGATTTGTTCAGTCTGGGACAGGGCTTGGAATCAGCATCTTTAGAAATCCCCTCTGGTGGTACTAACGTGCAGCCAGAGATGAGAACCAGTAGTGTGGATGGTAATGAAGCTGTGGGAATGGATGAGATGGCCAAGGGAAGGAGTAGAGAATGACAAAAGAATCCATCTTCCAGTCCCATCAATTCCAGGCCCTCTCACACCACCTGGACCTACTGGGACAGGCGGAAGAGCAGACAACACAGAGCAACTGCCCAGCCGTCTCCACCCCAGTTCTTACACGACACAAAGAGACGACTCAGTAGCCCTCTTGACGTCACCAGGCTCTGGAGTGACAAAACGGATCCTCCTCCCTCCCTCCCTCCCTCCCTCCTGGGGTTGCCTGGCTGCCACTCAGGAAGCTGCTCCAGTCCTCACAGCTGAGCTGGCCAGAAGCCACAAGGGAGGAAATTCCACCTTCCCTGATGGGTGGAGGCCCTGCCCCCGGGAACTCCACCAAGGCTGTCACCAGAGCTGGGCTCGCTGCCTGTGACCTCACACACAGGGAGCACTCCGGGTATCTACTGCTCCCTTTCTTTCCAGCCATTTTGTTTTCCTGAACCTCCAATTTCTCTTCTATAAAATAACCTAGTTCTACTCATTCCTACCAAGACGGTAAGTTTTTGGAGAGCATCAAAGCGGCCAGTAATGAAATTATAAGGATTTATGAACACCTTTCATCTCCCCATCTCTGCTGCTCTCCAGGTTTGGTGGAAGACAGAGCGAGGGAGGGAGGCAGACAAAGAGAGGAAGGGGACCCCGATGCTTACAGAAGAATGAGCCTGACTTCAGTGAAAACCATGAAGCATTTGGTCAGGAGGAGCCTGCAGGTCAGGAGGGCAGAGGTCATGATAGGAAGTCCCCCAGAAGGATGTCCCAGCTATAGCATTGTCTTGAAATCAAACATGTTTTTCCCTCGTCTGGGTCCCCCACAGCATGTGACAACCCACGTCTGTCCTGGGAAGTCAAGGGGGAAGGTGGCAAGGATCACCAGACCCATTTGAATATCAGTGCTACCAACCTTTGATTATGTGACATTAAGCAAGTTATGAAGCACTTATCTTTCTGAAGATGCTTCTTCATCTACAAATCACCTCGCATAAAGCTTAGACCATCGCAGTAGCCAAGAGTAAATATTAGCTATGTTTGCTGTTGACAGATTACACAAACGTCAGGAAATTGTGAGTGAATCAGGAAAAGGCCTGACTCAGAGTAGCTGCCTATCAGTTCCTCTTTTTCCTTTATATTAATCAAGTAACTGTTCAGTGTGGTACAAATGTAAAGTCTGAGGACTATGAGTTCCCTGTAACCAGGAGATTTCTGGCAATATTATGGGCTGGCAGGAAGAGGGCTTACTGATCCAGCACCTGAAATGACCATCTCCAAGGTGAGAAATCAGTTACCCAACCTGGGGTCTCCAGAGAAAATGTGAAAGGTCAGACACACGACCAGGAAGTATTGCCTGACACACGGGAGAGTCCACAGGGAATAGCATCGACAGCTTGTGAGTGGGGAAGGAGCCCCTTGGGCAAGAGGCAGTGGGGGTGAGGGTGGTGGTGGCAAAAGCAGGGCAACTAGGAAATGTTCCCTGGATGAGTCAGTGGACAAATGAATGGGATGATGGAGCCCATGTCTGGCTGGGACTAGAAGACTTGACAGGCTTGGACAGCTGATGCTGAGCCCCTACCCTGATGCTGACAGGTTGTCCAGCCGCCGTCTTTGATTGTTGCTGCACCCATGGGGCCAGGGTGGCCTGTCCTGCCCTGTGGGAGTTGTTCTCCCAGTGCCTGGACTGGGCCACTCCCTGGAACCCTGAGTTGGGAGGCTCTCCCAGGGCCAGCTGCAACCCCAGCCCCCAGTTCCCACACTCAGGCCTGTGGCAGGACCTGAGTGGCCTGAAGGAGTGCTTCCTGCATCCTACTCCAGATTCGGCTCTGCCTGCCCTCTCCATTCATTGCTCCTCTTTCTGCTCCCAGAGACGGTGAGTTAGGGTCCCGGATGTAGGTCGTGTCTCCTTGCCCTCTGCCTCCGCCCTGCAGGGCATCCCCTGCTTCCATCACTCTGCACCTGGCCTGCTTTCTCAGTGACCCAGTCTCCTCTTCTGGGTGCAGAGCCCAGCCACAGTGAAGTGCCTTGGTGGAATCTCAGGGGTTCTCAGAGAAGACACCCAATACCCACCTGAGCCCAGTGTCCCTGAGGCCTCCTGGTGTTGCAGGCACTTCCAAAGGTCTGGGCCAGTGAGCTTGTGAGCTGAGTGGCAGGTTGAATCTGGTCTCCGCGGTGGCCAGACTCAGGAGGTTAGGGGAGGCCGCTACTGCCTGGTTGACTTGAAGCCCTGGGAGCTGTTGATTGAGGCTCCTGAAAGTTCTGGCACATGGACAGAGCTCAGCTAGCATTTGTTGCATCAGTTATATACCCAAAGGACCTTAAACACCATCAATCCAAACTCCCTCATTTTACAGACTGAGCCATGGAGTCACAGAGCAGCACTAACCCACTGGGACTAGGAGGTAGGGCCATGGTCCCCTCGCATCCCTGGAGAAGGCAGTTCCCCTCACACTTTACACTCAGAGTCACAAAGCTCTCCTCTGGAAGGACATGTTCTTGCCCAGCTGACCATGGGTAGATCCACTCTAGGTATGAGCTCTGATGGTACCCTGAAGGCTCCCTCCTGCCCAGGACATCCTGCTGACCAGGTGGCCAGCCCTACAGCCCCAGAGGCACAGACATGGATGGTGGAATCTCAGACAGAGTCATGCTGTCCTGGCGATAGCACCTCCTCTGGCCAGGCCCCTTGGGTGTGAGCTCCAACCAGGAGATCCTAGCCAGTCAGCAGAAGCCGAAGCAATCAGACTGAAGAAATCTATGAAAAAGAATGGATTTTCTTACTGCACTCGGAGTCTTTAATTTCCTGTGTTTGCCCCCAAAGGAGTTTTTCATCGACAAAGCACTTGGTTCTGTGGGCAATGCGGTTGAAGAGAAGCTGCTGATGAAGAGATTAGTGACTGGGGACATGCAGGGGCTAGTGCACCGGGGAGATGGAGCTAATGAAACCGCAGGAGAGCCCAGACTAGGCATGGGCTCCTGGCGGGGACTGCCCGAAATGTCCACGGTGGGCACACTGAGAACAGAAGCGAGGTTGGGCTGTGGTCAGGAGCCAGCTGCCAGCGAGGAGGTTGCCAAAGCAGAAACAAGTGCTCTTGAGAACAGATTCCTGGACACAGAGAACTTTCAAATCAACTGAAAGAGACAGTGGGAAATAAGGCTGGGGGCCAGAAGCTTCTAGAACAAGAGACAGGACACTGGAGGCTCAGATCAGTTTCTACCTATAAATCCCCATGTGTCCTGAACTCCAAACTCTGAGCTGAGTTTATGGGCTGTTGCAAAGAGGAGCAAAAGAAGCAGGAGTAGCCCAGGAGAGAAGGGCTGATGGATTTATGAGAAGGTGGAGGAGAAAAGAAGCATCTTCTCTCTCCAACCATAAAAAGATGTGTATGAGGGCATCTGCTCAGCTTAGCTACCAAGAACTGTTAGGCTAACTTTGAAGGCCCTAGGATTATAGTCAGGCATAAGGGAGGACTTCCTGGTTGCCAAATAAAATGAGCTGTCTGGGTCCCACTCCCACACCCCAGGGCCTGCCTCTCACTTTAGCAGGGTGTACTTGGCGTGGCCCCTCCCTGATCTTTTCAGGAACCAGGGATGTCTAGCTCTGGAGCTCACCATGGGTCTGGCCAGCCTGCAGAGCTCCAGCTCATGGTGAGCCCAGTCCCCCAGATGTCCTACCTCAGGCCCATGAGTTCTCCTCCTGTCTTGCTCCAACCGACCAGAAGCTCCCAGGTTCCCAGGTCAGCCTGATCACACTCTTTCTTGAGACATCTTCTTTTGCTGCCTAGTTTTCCTCTTGCCTCACTTGCTTCTCTCTCTCAGCCTCCTGTTGGGGCTCCTTCTCCACGTCTCTACCTCAAATGTTGGTGTGCTTCAGGCTCCGTCCTAAGAAACCCTCTCTATGCGATCACATTGCTCCCTATGGCTTTAAATTCCATTTTTCTACTGCTGACCCCCAGTTGTGTATCTCTACCCCAAATGTCTCCCCGTAAACCCCTTGCCTTCTTGATATCTCTGGTTGGATGTCCACAGTCATCTCAAGCTTAGCAGGACCATTCAGAACACGTGAGTCCACTTACATGCCTGCTTCCTCCCCCAGCTTCCCCAACTCAGGGATCAGCATCACCCTCCACCTGCTGTTCAAAGCAAACCCAGTGAGTCAGCTCTACACTTACTCCCTGTGTGCCCTTGGGCAAGTTAATTGACCCATCTGAGCCACAGCTTTCTCACATGGAAGTGAAAATAATGGCAATATATCCCTGATGAAGTCATTATGAAAATTAAGTCAAATGGTATATGTAAAAAGAATCGTGCTTGGCACATAGGAAGCAATTAATATCATCACTGTCCAACTCAGCACCACCCAATAGAAACGTAATAACCTGAGCTACAAACAGAAGTTGTACATATGATTTAAAATGTTCTACTAGCCACATTATAAAAGATAAAACTAAGTGGAATTAGTTTTAATGTTTTATTCAACCCACTATGTAAAATATTATGATTTTAACATATAATCAATTTTAAAAGATGAATATTTTACATCTTTTTGCACTATTTCTTAAGTCCAGTGTTTTACGCCCCCAGCACATCGGCTGGGACTATCCCATTTCAATGCTCTAAAGCCCCGTATGGCCACTGGCCGCCACGTGGACCTGTGCAGGTCTAAATAGTCTCAAGGTTTCCACTTTTCCTCCATGGCAGAGTTTTTAATCCTCTGCACCATTGATGTTTTTGGGGGCAAGTGGTGGAGACAGAATTTGAACCCAGAGTATATATAGAAAGTGCTGGAAATGTGAGTACAGGGGCCCTGGATTATCCAAAAAGAACAGCAGCCCTGGGGAGCACAAGCTCAGCACTACTGAAATTTTGGGGCAGACAATTCTTGGTTGTGGGGACTGTCCTGTGCCTTGTGGGATTTTTAACAGCATCCCTGACCTCTACTGGGGCTTCCCCAGTGGCTCCAATGATAAAGAATCTGCCTGGAATGCGAGAGACACAGGTTCAATCCCTGGGTGGGGAAGATCCCCTGGAGAAGGGAATGGCAACCCACTCCAGTATTCTTGCCTGGGAAATCCCATAGACAGAGGAGCCTGGTGGGCTACAGTCCATGGGGTCGCAGAGTCAGACATGACTAAGCCACTACACTTTGTTTCTTTTCTGACCTCTACTCCCTAGAGGCCAGAAGCAACCCCACTCCCACCTTCCTTCTTGTTACTCAGGCCTCACTGTACGGCTCTATGGAAACCGTCAGACATCTCTACCCACCTCCAAGCTCCCACTGCTCTTCACTCACTCTCCATCCCTGGAGTGTAAGTCTTTGCAAGCTGTCTCATGTTTTCCTGGGTTACTGTCATCTGTTTCTTCACTCTGAAACGTAAGCTTCGGGACCACAGGGACCTTGTCTGTCTTGATGACCACTGTCCTCCCAGCATCCTGAGGGGAGCCAGGCAGAGTAAGTGCTCTCAGCTAGGACTGAAGGAACCAATGCCCTTTCTGACCCAGCCTCCAGGCCTCACTCCAAGTCCCCAACCCTTCCCCACACAGCTGTGCCAGGAACCACCCTTGACTCTCCAGGGAGTTAGTCGAAGCATCACTGCCTCTCCAGTTGCTGCTCGGCCAGCTGCTCTGGATGGCAATTCAGGTTCAGCCCTGAGCAATGACCACCTGCACACGTGGCAAAGGGAGAAATCCATGCTCTGCAGGGCTAGGTCTGCCCAGAGAAGGAGTCTTTCTCTAATTCACACAAAGGGGCCACAGGGGCTGGCAGTATCTTGACCTAATGCTGTCAGCTGCCCAGTCCCAGTGGAACTCTCCATAACAGCAATGGTCCCTTCTCATGCCCCAAGCCCGGCCCAGGACCCAGGGAACTCAGCCTGGGTGGGGAATCCCTGCCTCTGTGCTCTGAACCTGGCAATCTGCTGGGGGTGGAATGGCACCTCCTTTCCCTGTCCTTGTCTTGTGGGTGCTGGGAGTTCGCTGCTCCCGCCGCCCCAGCTATTCATATACCAAGGCAACCATCTGCAGGACTCTCTCCTCTCTGTCCATCCCCCCCTGGTCCCAACTCCCTGGGCCAGCTCAAACTTCCACTCCTCCCTGAACGGGAGTGGGATAGTGTCCTTAATGCAGGAGTGACTCTAAGAAACAGGTATCTGGCCCCCAGAGCCTGCCAGTCCTTGGACTGGCAGCTAGGAGAAGGCTCGTCACCAGCGGTGTTGAGTGAGGAGCAGAGGGTAGCTTCTGGACCTTGGAGCAAATGCTCCTGGAAACTTTGTCTAGTAAATGCCATGGAGAGATACACCCTCTGATGTCCTGCTGGGGCAGCTGTCCAAAGACTGTTCAGGGCCCATTCCCTAGACCTCTGATATCCCAACTGGGCTCTTGTCTCAGGCCATTAATGTATGAAGGGCTACAGATTGGCCCCCACCCCTTTGATATATGGGGAAACTGAGATTTCAGATGGAGTGTTCTAGAAAGCAGGGGTCACTGAGAGGGCAGTGTTAAGAGGATGAGGTAGGCGGAGGGTAGCCCAGCCTCTGAGTTGCTTTCCCAGGCCCCCTGCCCCGGCGCCGCCCCTCTCGACCCCGCTCAGCCTTTGTCCGATTTGCTCCTGTGACAGCTGGGGAGGCTGGGCCTCGCCCTGGCTCCTGCCATCAGCCATCTCAGTGAGGCACTAAAGATGTGTGCAGAGAGCCAACCCTCGGCAGCGAGCTTGGCAGGCAGCTCGGTGTTGCCTTGGAGACCACGGAGAAGGAGAGTTGCTTCACACGGCTACCGAGGGCCGATGGCTGCTGGTCCCAGAGGTACCTCTCCAGGGGGCCCCGGCAGCAGGGAAGCCATGCAGGTCCCTCCTCCATATGCAGGAGGCAGATGGGGAAACTGAGGCGCTGACGGTGGAGGACCTGACAGGTTGACACGCTGAGACTCACTGGTGGGGGAACCAGGACAGAGCAAGGGGTCCTGCCCCTCAGCCTTGGACTCTACAGACCTCCAGGGGCCGCAACCCAGCAACACACAGCCAGGGGGCGTAGTGGTTTCCACGGCCAGGTCTCCCATCTGCATCCTCAGGAAAGACCTCAGGCTTTGTTAAAGGTCCCCACTAAACCTCACTCCCTGGGACCGCCGGCATGTGCACCCACAGAGTCTGAGGAAATCTCCCAGCTCTGGATGCCCTGGAAGTGAATACGCAAACACTGAGAGATGGAAGCTGGGCCCCAAGAGGGGAGCCAGAGAAGGGGTGATGAGATGGGGGCAGCGGGACCTTGGAGCCAGTCAAGTTCGCCCCCTTCCTTCCACACAGGGGGAAATCAAAGGGTATGTTGGGTGGAGGGAAAAGTGCAAGCCTCTGAGAAAGGCTATATGTCCAGGTTTGCCTCCTTAAAGCTGGTGAAGCAGCTATGGGGCCTCCCACAGACCTGCAGAGACGAGGTCGAGGTCGCCATGCTCAGGGTACATATGGTTGTTTTGCTGAAGGTGATTCTAAGATAGCCATCCTTGGCCCTGCTGTGTTCAGTACTCAAGCTCTCCAGTCAAATGCTTAGCTGTGCCGAGCAGGACAAGGGCGTGGAGCTGACCCTCAAGCAGAAGAGTGGCTCATTTGTGGCCTGCCCATGGAGACCCCAAGGCTGGCAGGTGCCCCTCTTGCCCCCCAGTTTGTGGGTCCATGAAAGTTCATGTCCAGGCTGGAGTCTGAGGCTGGGCCTCTCAGGGTTGTGGGGGCACATGGGTGGGGCCATCAGCAACGGATGTCTTCCCAGAGAAGGGGGAGGGAGAGGAGGGCATCAGGTCCTTCCCTGCAGGAGGGCTGAAAAGACCTGGCATAGCTCCAAGCATAGATCTTGATGGATGTCTTTTCTTGGAGGAAGGGGTGGCAGGACTCAGGCATGAGACGGCCAGGCAGGCTCTGGGGTTCACATAACTGAGCTCGTTGCCCTGCAGCCTACTCCTCCATGGTGCAGACAGAAGTCCCCTCCTGCCCCGGGCTGTCACGCAGACAGCAGCAGCATTTGGTTCCCTCAGAGCTGCCTGCAGCCCAGGGCCTCCCACCCCCAGCCCCTGCCTGCTGCCTGAGCTGTCAGCCTGACTCCCAAACAAGCTGATTATCCTCATCTGGGGAAAACAGAACTGCCATGCCTGAATAGAGGCCTGTCTTCTTAGTGAGAAGTAATCTGAGGGAAACTCTCAGCTCTGATATGCAGTACGAAGTAAATGATCATCTGTTTAGCTTGGCTTTCTCCTGACACAAGGGCAGGTTTCCATATATAGTACCTCCTCCAAGAAGACTTCCAGGCCTAGGCTGACTCTACCCAGGCTCACCACAGCCTTCTTTGGACCCTCCCAAGGCCTGTGATGAACTTGCAGTCCATATTCCCCTGTGCAGTCCTAAAGCTTTGGTCTGTATATTAAGAAATTCTTCCAGGAAGAATTCTGATCCGGTTAAATAGGGTGATCTAAGTAACTGGTGGGGATGGAGCAGAGTTTCAGGCTTGCCTCCTTTTGAGGAAGAAAACTTCGCAATTTAGACCTTCATTCAGTCTACCAAACACCCTTCATAATTCCCCACCCCTCCCCTTGCCCACGAGCTCCCTGCACCTGGCATGCCCTCCAACCTACCTGTCCTACCAAAATGTCTCCTATCAAAGCTGTCTCTCAAACCCCAACCAAACAAAACAAAGAAAAACCTCCACCATCTCCAGCTTAAAGGGCCCTCAGCCCCCATTAATAGCTACACTTGACATGATATTCAGTTAAGGGGACATCTTCACCCGGCTTCCTCCAGGCCGGGAGCTCCCATAGGTAGAGATTATATCTGCCCAGGACCCAGCCCAGGGGCCAGACACAGTTCTTGTCCAGGTGCTCAGTGAATGAAAACGAAATTTTCCAATGTCTCACCGGATTTCTCCACTTGCTCCCATCTCTATCAGCTCCTGGTGCTGCCACTGCCAGCTTCTCCCCAAACTCTGAAGAGGAACCTTGTGTGATGCATTACCCAGGGTTCACCTCCCTGTTCTCTTTGGGAGGGGAACTAATATTTTCCAAATGCCTCTTCCAGCATGCCAGGTAAAGTGATAAGCATTTCACACATTGATCTAACACTCACAGCACCATGGTGTGTTTGGTATGATGCTCCCCATCTTACAGATGCAAAAACTGAGGCTCAGGAAAGAAACAGACCTGCCCCAGTGGCAGAGTAAGGATCTGAGTTCCAAGCCTCTTGCTTCTGGGGCCAGCACACTTTCCTCTATATTCAATCAAGGTTCTAATGACCAAGCCTCGGGCGAGAAGTGCTGCCCCTGGGACAGCTCATCCCATAGCCCCTCCTTCCGGGTAGACACCCCACCTGAGCCCGCGGGAAGCCAGTCATATCACCATCATCAGCTGACTGTTAGCAGCATTTACCACCTGCCAAGTGCAGTGCTAAGTGTTTTGCATGAACCGATACATGATAAATTTCATAATAGCTCTTTGAGGTTTGTGCTTTTATCATCTTTACACTCAGATGAGGAAACTGAGGCACAAAGATGTGAGCAAACTTGTCTGAGGTCATAGCTATTAAGTGGCAGAATCTACATTCTTAATAGAATTCAGGCCAAAGACACAGGAACTATGAATATGCCTCTTCTCTGCAGCTAGCCAGATGCCCTGGTGGTGTCTGCCATACTGCCGCCCTCCCCATCTGTCTGCAGCTTCTGAGGGTGGACCCAGAGTCTGCCACCCTCTCTCCCCCAACACCCCACCCAGACTGTGAGCTTATCAAGGGCGGGGACCAGATTCATCCTTTTATTTCTTCCCAAGGGGGAAAAAAAGGAACATAATGATTTTACATATGCATTGACGACCTTCACTCTGCCTGCTTCCAAAGCAGATGTAAGATGGTTTAGAATATTGAGATGCATAATTAGGACAATAAAATTATTCTTTAAAACAGAGCTGTTGGAATCCAATCAGCAGTCAGGAAGATGGAGTTCTCTCAGGCAGCTGGGAGGCCCCAGGCTGGGATGCAGGAACCGGGGTTCATGTCCTTGGCTTTGCCACAAACAACCTCATGTAGATCGTTCCTCCTCCTCAAGTCTCAGCGTGCCTCTCTGTAAACCAGGGAGGCTGAATATATCATGCAGAGATTGAAGCTGACACATACGGCTTTTCAGACTGTGCTACCTGGAGTTGCAGGTGTTAATCAGAGACACTCCAGGGGCTGCTGTGGGGTCAACAGGGACCCCAGCCCCTCACCCCCCAGGGCAGTCACTGTGACTACTTTCATGTACTTGAGCCACTGCTAAAAATGTTTGAAAACCCACACCAGGCAAGACATTCTCCAAGTCTCCATATTTAAAGCTCTCGACCTCTCTCCATGTTGCCAGACCACCTACCCACAGCAAGCCTCCATTCCGGGCATAGGTAGGTATTTCTGATCTTGTTTAGCCCAGGGCGGGAGATATGAGTGTCCCTTAGGGAAGGAGCTATAGTTTGGAGCTATCTGGCAGGGGTTGCTGAAATAGAAGCAAAGGGACTTTGGATCTCTTTGGATGAGAACGCACCCTGTGCCTGTAAGACCCGAGTCTTGTGTGTTGGTCCTGGGCCACAGGTTTCAGGGGCCTCCTCACCACCTCCGCCAAGCTCTGCAAGGCCTCCATGCTGCAGACCAGTGCCAGGGACACAGTCTTCTCCAGGAGATCACGTCAGACACAGGCCGGCAGCGGGTGGCCCAGATAAGCTCCTGTCCACCAGTGGGCACTGGATGTTCCAGCTACAGCAGCTTCAGAGATGACTCAGCCGCTGCCCAGACAGCCAGGCTCCCCCTATGCGGACTTCAGGAGCTGTGCCTTCAGCTGCCCAACACCCCTGGTGCTGGCTGCCTCCCTCAGCCATCGGGCGGGTGGCAGAGACCATCCGCTTTCCCAGCCAGGGTCCCAGTGGCCAACTACTAGTATACTTCGTCACCTCAAAACTGGGCCCAGCCTATACCTGCCCACAAAGTCTATTCACTCCCTCACAAGACCAGGAATGGCTTGTTCATGCCATAGGAGGTCAGATCTGCAGCATAAAATTTGAGTTCAGTCTGCGTGGTACTTCTGCCTCCCTGGAAAGGGGGAGCTCTGGGGCCCCGGAATGGGGTGCAGGAACTGGTAACACACTCAGGCCCAGTGGCCTAGTCTTCTGGCTCTGAAAGTGTGAGGCAGGGAGGAAAGGGACTAGGAGGGCCGAGAAGACAGATGGCAGAGACCCGAGACAAATGGGCTAGGAGAGGGAGAGATGCTGGCTAGTCAGCTGCCTCTTCCCGTGAGCACAAGATGGAGGGCATCCCTGGGGCTTTGGGGGCCCACAGTAGTGCACCCCGCATTCCTTCCAGGACAATTTGCAGAGCCAGTGGGAGCCAGCCACAGCAGGAGTGACTTGGCTTCTGGAACATGGGCTCTGCCGTCAGCTGACCCCATACTATAACCCACACCTCACTGCACTCCCCTTGGCCACACAGACGCCTATGACTCTGACCCTGAACTTCCTTAACCCCACCCACTGCCACTCCTCCTCTGCTCCCCCATTAAACGATGGTGGCCCTGGGCTGTGTCCCCACCCTCTTCTCACTCTGCAGCAGCACTTTTAGTCATAGCTCGGTCCCTGTGGGAGGGGGTAGAGATGTCCCCCATGGACTCTGATACTCCTACTGTGCACCCAAGCCCACCCCATTGAGCACCACCCTGTTTCCCAATCTATTTACCAATGAGAACAAATCCATCATTTGAGCCCCACTCCTATCTATCCAACTATCTATTGGGCATCTCCACATTGATGCCTCACAGATACTTGGCAGTCAGCCAGTCCAAAATCCAGCTATCTCTGCATTCTCAGTCCTTGTAAATGACCTAATGGCCCAAATCAGAAACCTAGTTAAGAATTAGCCTCTTCTACATAGATCACTCCTATTCTGATCTAATCCAACTAGTCCTGTCCCTCATTTACATTAGAAAGGCATTTTGTTTCTCTTTTCTGACTATAAGGAACTGCGCAAGCCAGGGACTGTTACCTTCTACCAGTTGCAACATCTTCCCCACAGGTACCAGGCCTCTACTCTCCGCCACTGTTCCATCAGGAATTGAATGAGTCTTGCCACCTGTTAATCTGACCAAGCCATTCCCTTGCTCTAAAATCCTCAGTGACTCCTTATTTCCCATTGCATCACACCTAACTCTCTCTGCCATCAGCTTCCAGGTCTGTTTTGTCTTTCCTGACTTACTCTCCATGCCAAACTTCCTTGATCCAATCAGGTGAAGTTTTCCTTCACCTTCCTCCATCCTTTCTCAGTTTATTCTCAACTTTTCCCCCAACTGATGTTGCAAAATGTCAGCCTCCAATGAGGGTCTTCTGCCTCAGTTCTTCTGTCCAAGTCTTGAAAGGCCAGCTCTATCCACCCTCCTAGAGGAGTTTCCCAACAGCCTCAACCCCCATGGACCTCCCTTCTCTGAACTCCCATGTCCCAAAGGGCTGAGCTCTCCCCTGCAGCCTGGCTCTCACCTCAGCCTGGGCTCTTCTCTGACTGACAAGCTGGTGAGGCTGGTCTCCTTACCAGCCAGGGGCTTCCTGAAGGATAGGTCACAGGTCTCCATCCCAATGTTTCCAGGAGGCCAATAAAGTGAAGACCAGGATTTAGAGGACAGAGTGTAGAGCAGGGTCTCCAACATTCGGACGGCCCACTCATGCCCTCCACCTTTCCTTGGCCTGGACAACTACATTTATTGTTCTCAGAGGAAAACTCTGGGATCCCAGTGGTCTTGGATGGGTTTTACACCACATCTTCTTGGGGAAGCAGTTTGGGAGCTCAGGTCTTGCAGCTGGGAGCCTGGGTCTAAGTCCTCTGACTCCTGGCATTTACCTCCTCCACAAACATGGACCTGGGCCTGGGACTGCTACCTTCTGAGGTCCTGGCAGTGCAAATATCACTTCAGAAGCTGCTCTCTTCCTCCCTGATCCTGATCATCCATCCCCACCCTCGCTTCTCCTAAACTGTAGGCTGAATGCTCCAGACCATTTTATACCAATTTTCTCCTCAACAGACAGGTGATTGTGGCAGGGAGATCTGAGACCTGCTGCTCAGAATCAGCAGGGAGCAGTGTGTGGGACACATGGAGAGGGTTACTGGGCAGGGATGAAGCAGAAGCCCCTCCTCTTCCTCCTGCTCTCACGCTAGACACCCCAGTCCTCTCCCCAAGTGGGAATCTAGAGGAGCCCTCCCTGCTGTCCCCAGCAGGGCCTGTGACCCTGGGAAAACCACCTACCTTCCCCAAGCCTCAGTCTCCTCATCTGTTTAATGGGCATTTACATCTTCTTCAAAGGAGTAAGTGAAGATTGGAAATAATATAAAAAACCAAAGAGGAGGCCATTGGAATTATTGGAAATTATTAGTTTTCCCACCCATCATCAGCTTGAGTTCTCTCACCATCTTTGGCAGGCAGTCTGAGCCAGGGTCATTCTCTCTCTTTTGGTGGATATGATCATCAACATGCAGATGTTAAATGTTTGCCTGTTGTCCCAAGTCCATTCAGAGAGCCCCAAGTAAAAATAGCACATATTTACGGAGACCTTATGCTGTCCCAGGCTCAGTGCTCTACTTGGATTGTCTCATTCAATTCTCACAACACCACCATGAAATAGTCTGATTATTATCTCCAGTTTACAGATGGGCAAACTGAGGCAGATTGTGCTTAAGCAACTGGCCCATAGAGGCACCCAGTGAACAACTGTCAGGGATTAGAACCCAGGACCTCTGATCTCTCAGCATGCCACGCTCTTCACTACCTTGGCCCCCTTGAGTCTAAGGACTAAGAGGGTGAGCCTGAATGGCTCTGGTCAGCCACCCCCCAGGCATGGATCAGTGCCTTCCTCGGAGCCCACAGCCTACAGAAGGCACTGTGGTAGTCCTCACCCGTCTGCAGAGGAGATGGCCAGGGTCAGTGAACCAGGAAGTGGTTCCTGAAGGAGAGATACACATAGGCAAATTGTGCTTTGTCAGCCAAGGCATGAGGGACTGGGAGAGGAAACCTCTCCAGATCCCCCATCCCTGCTTCAGTCTCCCTCCTTCTGAGTCTCTCTCCTCTTCTGGTCTCCATGCCCACCTGGTCCTCCCCCTGGCTTCCTCCACCTGCCCCCCTTTCTCCCCAGAGCAACCCCTGCCCCCCACCCCTAGACCCGGGCAGACTGAGAGGAGTGGGGCTGAGCTGTTGCCCTCATGCTAGCGGCAGAGCTGTCAGCCTGGGGCAAGCCTCACACACTAGAGCCGGGAGCCTTATCCTCAGAGCCTACCACCACCACCCCCATATTTCCCGCCAGGCAGAAATGAACCCAGCTGGACTGAACTGGGCTCACACCCAGCCCTTCCTCCCGGGCTCCCGCCCCTCCCCTCTCTCCCCCGCTTATCCTACCAAATGTATTCACTCATTCAGCAATGAGTGGTCAAATGGCCACTCTGTGCCAGGTAGGAGACCTAGGGCTGGAGTCTACGAGGGGAAACAGATACAGCCCAGCCCTGGGCCTCAAAGGAAGATGACCATCCCTAGAGTGCTCGAGTGTTCTTGCCTGGAGAATCCCAGGGACGGGGATTCTCTGGGCTGCTGTCTCTGGGGTCACACAGAATCAGACACGACTGAAGCAACTTAGCAGCAGCAGCAGCAGCAGAGTGCTCGAAGGGCTGGAGCAGAGGCACCAGCAGGGAGGCCTGCCAGAGCCTAGGGGGTTGGGGCAAAGGTGTCGGGGGGATTCTTCCAAGTTTCCGGGTTAATCTGACCTGCCCCATCTCATCTAAGAATCCATGTGGCTTCCTGGCCTCAATGACACAGCTGTTGAGTCCGGGGGGAGGAGCAGGAACTCCTGGTGATGAGCCCACTCCCCAACCTTACACCCCTGTACCCCACATCCAAACACTGATATGGCCCCTTGGGGTCCTCACCTTCCTCCATGGCAAGTTTACCAAGAGCAGGGTCTCTGCCTGGTGACAGGGTGGGGTCAGGAGATGGAGGACAAGAAAGAAAAGGAGTCCAGAGACCCACCAGGCATCAGCTCCTGCCCCTTCCTTACCCCACAGTCAGCGGCTTCTCTTGCTCCACTCTTGGTGCTGGGGAGGAAGTGTAGGGGAGCCCAGGAGCCCAGTGCTTGGAGGGGCAGGAGAGACCTCAGAGATTGGGAGGGGCCCCCCAGGCAGGCAGCGGAGAGTCTCGTGGGGACCGGAACTCAGAGTCCTTGTGAAGGGAATGCCCAGGTGGGAGCCAGGAAAAGAGGTTTCCTCTCTCGCCCATGCCCTCCAGAGGACCCGGCTGCTCCTTACCAGCAGGAAGGCAAGGTATGGACCTCTTTATGTTACAGATGAGGACAACTGAGACCAAAAGAGATTACCCAAGGTCTTTAACAAGGTCATGCAGTGGGGAAGTGGTCCTGGCATAAAACATTGACACAGACCAAGTTACTGGGGATAGTCCAATTGATCGGGGGACCCCTGTGGCTAGGTGGTGGGCTGTGGGGTGGGCATTGCTACCCACCGTGATTGGTGCCATCTCCTTCCCTGGGCAACAGAATAGAGATGGCCCCCACTCGGGGACTGCAAAGGAGGAACTGGCTTTACCCATCTGCTGAGCTCAGAGAATACAAGGTCAGTTCATGGTGGTGCCAGCTCCAGCAAGACTTTTCCTCCCCTTGTCAGCCCCACCTCCCTCCTGTCCTCCCACACCGAGGAGGAGTCGGAAACTGGCTAGCAAGCTGGACAGTGGCTGAAGGAGGGGAGACGCACTAGCAGAAGAACAAATTCTATCTTCCCACGGCACATTCCATACCTGAGTTGGGCCAGGGGGAAAGTGCTGTTAAATCAGTTTCAGAGTTTTAATTCATGTCTCCTCTGTGGCCTAAGAGTGAGTGGAAAAGATATAGGACCAGCCTGAGTTTTCACTGGAGCAAGAGAAGACCTCCTTAAAAATACATTTTAAAGAGGCTATGAGATCCGAAAATAAATTTATTTTCAATAGGCAAGTCCTGCTCATTCAACATATAGTAAAAAACCAAGACGGATGCCTATCCTAATAAATACGAGCTAAAATGATATGATCCCTAGGTCTTCTCAGCCAATCTGATCCTGACGGGGCCAGGTCCTCATCGAGTGGTCCTGCAGCGCAAGTATTCCTGGGCTGTCTTTCTGTTTATCCACCTGAGTACCTCCAGCTGCAGCCCTGCCACTAACCCATTCAGTGCCATTAGCCAGGCAGGTCCCTGCCCCAGTTTCCTCTGTCTGTAACAGGACGAGGCAAATGAGATCATTTCTAGAGGCTTGACCCACTTCAACTGTTTAAGTGATCACAGGGGCCTCTTTGTCTATGATCTTCAGAAGTCCTGCATCTAGGTGGGCACAGGACTACAGTGAGGAAAAAGGTAAAATTCAGGAAACTTCACATAAAATGGATTTCTGACTTCTGAGCAATTGACCCAGGATGTCCACACGGCACAGGTCAACTGGAGTGGGCAGGCACAGGGCCCATCATCCTGAAAAAGGGCTCTCCATTTGGCCATGGTCCCCACCATTCCCCATCGTCCCTCATCCCTAATGCCAGATGCCATTTATCACCAGTCATATGCTGTTGTTTTCATAGAAAGCTGTTACTCTGTCAATGTGTCACTGTCAGAAGTGGAGAATTGAACGGGAGGGACATATGTTTTAAGAAGAAAATAGTAAAGGAGACGATTTCCTTAGAAAGATATTTAACCATCAAACAATGGTCCTGTGCTCTTATTTGACTTCCTGGCCCAAGGCCTATAGTGATTGAGTTTGTGTTCTCAGGCCACCCAGAGGACTTCCTAGCACTGGCCCACCCCATGGTCACTGCCCCAACAGGATTAAGAGGTCAGCACAAGTTCCCAGGTCCTGGATGTTTCTCTGGGGCTCTCCCTCCCCTTTCTCCACCCCGACTAGGGTATCCTTCTCTAGACCCAGAATGGCATGTGGTGGAGAAGTGGTGGTGCAGAAGCCAGCTTGGAGTCGGGCCAGGAAGGGAGAGGCCCCTCAGTCTCCATCCTCAGCAGATCCCCTCTTGGAGAACCAGCTGACGGTGGAATAAATTCGCTTCCCTCAAGCCCTCTCCCTGCTTCCCTCTGCTGGGGTTGCCATGACAACCAGAGTTCACCCTGGATGCCAAAAACACCGCAAAAACAACAACAAAGGCTCCACCCTCAGCTGGAAGGAAAGAAGGTAACAGCCAGTGTCAGAACAACAGCCAGGGAGGCACGTGGAGGCATACCCTCTCCACAGCCCCCCAGAAGAGTGGGAACCAGGGATCCGCAACCAGCTCAAGGCAGAGTGGGTGGGGCGGAATTTTTCTCCATTTCCCGTATCCTCCCCCACAACTTACATCCGTCCCAGACACTTCTCCACAGTCTCCACCTAGTCCACCTCCATCCTGGGGTAGCAGGCTGAGGACAGAGTGAGTGGTGCATGGCCCGGAGGACCACTGTAGGTTCAGGCTCCCTGTCTCAGCCTCGCTCCTGCTGTGTGACCTCCAACAAAATCATTTTCCTCTCGGGTGCCCTGCATTCCCACCCTCATCATTAAGAGCTGAGCTCGGGAAGGCGGGAGGCTCTCATTCACACCGAGGATGACATGAGTGGTAAGGCTTCAATCAGGTCTTTCCCGGAATTGAAGCATTTTAGCATGGCCTTACTCTGAGGAGTGGACCCCTGAGAGTGGCATTTATTTCTCAAAGGTCTAGGCTGGGGATTGGATTTCCATCTGAGCTGGGATAGATGAGGGAGGGAGTCCTTGGACTCCTGGGCGCCACCCACATACTCCCTCCAAGGGAGACTCAGGGCAGCCACTGTTGTGTTAACACAACACTGTTTTCCCAGAGTGTGGCCAGATGCCAGAATGGTCACCATTGAAGCTTTAGGGCATCTACCCTCGGAGGCATCCCCTTAGGATGGACCAACTTGTGAAAGGCAGCTGTCAATAGCATGAGGGTCCTGAATACCTGTGGAGGGAGGAGATGCGGGGGCGGGAAGGTTGGGATTTGATGGGTGATGGAAGAAGGGCAAAGGTCAGCAACGTGTCCTTTAGCCAACTATTTCCCCTCCCTCAGCTCTATTTCTTGATTCCGAACGAGACAGGTATGGACAGAAGGATCGTGGAGAGCACAGCTTGAGGCAGTATGACACGGTACAGTTTGGGAAAGGGGAAAGTGGATGGCCCAGCAGTAACTGCCTTGGCAAAGTTGAGAAAGTGGATACGTACACGCCAGTAGAAAGCAGCAAGAAGCGAGCCAGATTCTACCTCGATGCCTGGAAAGCCTCAGGACAGAGAGGGGCCAGACGCCTCTGAAAGCAGACGTGAGGATGAGCAAGACACAGTGAAAGTCCCTTTAAGAAAGAACTTAAACCCACCCTCTCCCACCCCATTCTCTCTGCAAATTTCTTCCCTACTAGTTGAGGATGGAAAGAGAATTTCTTAGTGACACTGGGTCTGAGCAGCGGGGGCAGAAGATGAAGTGCCATCCTGAAAATGAGGGATTGCCTACAGAATGGTGGATCTCCAGTCCCAGCTGCTACTCCACTGAAAAGACTTTCAGTTGGATAGGAGAGAGCCCCTCTCTGGAGAAACCCATCAGCTCAAGAGGAAAGATATAGAGATAGTAGCATGAGCTCAGCACCTGATCCCCCCAGGAAAGCCCCTCTGAGGACAAGCCCTGTCCACAGAGTCTGTGATCAGATGGTGGGTGCCTCTTTGTTAAATGAACTCCTGCCAAGGATCCCCAGACGTACTAGAAATGCCTTCAACGTGAAAGGCACTAAACAAGGAGTGCGGAGCGAGAAGGGCATTGGGCAGATAAAGAAAGAAACTTAGAGAAACAGAGATAAGTAGAAGGAAAAAACAAAAAGTATAGATAATATCCTCTGAAAAGTGATAGACTGACCATATTGCATCTTCGGGAGGAAAAAAAGTAAGAGTGCTAATTTTTTTTTAAAGGAAACTTTCAAAAAATAACCACTAGCTCGTGGAAAGTAAAAGAGAAAAATATTTTAGCTAAAATCAGTGGAAGAGCTAAAAGAGAATTTGAAAACATTTTTTCAAAAAATAGAGCAAAATGACAAGTTGGAAAGTAAGAGATAAAAAATAAGAAATTGGAAGTTCAAGTTATCTTAGTGACAGGAGTTCTAGAAAGAGAAATCAGAGAGAATAAAAGGGGGAGAAAATTTTCAAAGATGATACAAGAAGCTTTTCTAGAACTGAAGGATATGAGTCTCTACATTGAAAGCACTCATGAGAACCTAGCAGCAAAGAATTGTAAAAGATTCATTCATTCAAGGCATAGAGCAGCAGAGACAAAAGGAAAAAAAAAATCCTGAAAAATTTAGGGAAAAGGAGAACGACAAGTCATGTGCAAAGGACAAAGACTTAGAATAACACTGGACTTCTCAACAGCAATACTGGAAACTAGGAAACAATGAAGAAATGTCTTTAAAACTTAGAGAAAATTTATTTGCAACATAGAATTCCATATCTAGCCCAACTATCCATCATGTAAGTAAAACAAAGAGCAAATAAAAGGTAAAATAAATACATATTCAGACATTCAATGATTCACAAAATTTATCTCCTGTGTACATTTCTTAGATAGTTACTGGAGAATGTGCTACCCTAAAACAAGGAAGTTAGGTAGGAAATAGAAAGGCATCGGATCCAGGACACAGTGAGGTCAGCTCATGAGAGAGAGAAGTAAATCCCCAGGATGATAAGGAAGGACAGCTCTACAATGATTCTCCTTAGCTGGGGGAGAGACGTGGAGAGTATCACTTCCAGGCAGGAATAGGAGGTTCTAAGGGGCATGTCTTTCAAAAAAAAAAAAAATCACACTTTTAGCTTATCTAAGGAGGTTGACGGAATCGAGAGCATTTTTATGTTTTGTTGGAAATTTGAGGAAGAATTTGTGGTAGGTATGTGGAAACTAAGGAAGAAGCCAACAAAAAATTAGTAACTTCAGGGAAAAACAAGTCCTGTGGATTCCACTTCTGAAACCTCTCTCAGGCGTTTCCCCTCTGTCAGGGAACGTTTAACAGGAGGATTCCTGCGTGCTGTTTTCTGTCTCTCATAAATCCTCTGTTCCTTATCAGTTCCTGGTAATGGGAACGAGTGGAGCAGCACGCTGCTCCCAGGACTGAGGTCGTGAGGTAAAACACACACGTGGATTTCCTTCAGTAAACATTCTCCTTACAACAAAACTGCTTAGTCACCACCCTCTTTCTTGAGATATGGATTGTCTTCTGACCTTATGACCATTGCTAATTCCTTGTTTCCTTGATAACGTTACTGTACGTTTGGTTTTCTGGTCTTTATCATTGTCAAAAGAAATTCCTTGTATAACAGCCTATATATACTCATAAAAAGATCATTAAAACACCCTTGCTCCACCAGAGACTTGGGTCCCCGTGTCTTTCTCTCTCGCTCTCTCTCTCTCTCTCTCTCTCTCCCCTTCCAGCTAATGCTCTGCAGAGTGGAAACCCCACAAGCTCATTCTCCTGCCCGGGCTTTCAAGACCTCCTCGAAAGGATGCCCTGTGCCTTTGTGAGCAGTGCAAGCCCTGTTCTAGGGTTTTACTGGTTCTCTGCATAAACCAGGGAATACTAGCTTCTTTCTCTCTTTCACTTTCTTATCGTCGACTCCAGACCAACAGGTTCTGGTACATTAAAGGACCGCAACACCCCTCCAGTCCTCCTGGATTCTGGGAGGCCAACAGCCATACACAGGATGTAGGAGTCTTCTCAGGAGATCTGAACAAGCCCGTAAAATAGATATAAACAAAATCTGACATATAGGTATTCCCCAACAGAAAAGCAGGCTTGCCATCTGACCACCTCCAGTGGAGCATATCAATAGCTGAGCCTGGCCAGGCACACAGGGCTTTAGTCAGCATCTGGGGAGCTCTTCCCAGGTGGCTCAGTGGTAAAGAACACATCTGCCAATGCAGGAGCCACAAGAGATGTGTGTTTGATCCCTGTGTTGGGAAGATCCCCTGGAGGAGGGCATGGCAACCCACTCTAGTATTCTTGCATGGAGAATCCCAGGGACAGAGGAGCCTGGCGGGCTACAGTCTGTGGGTCACAAAGAGTCAGACATAACTGAGCTACTGAGCATGCACTTAGTAAGAAATGGTACCCAAGGGTCACTAGACACTCAACATTAAAGACCAGACATCTGACATTAAAGACTACAGTCCAAACAAAATACAAGATCCAAACTGCAAAGAAAGAAACAAGAAGGATGGAAAGAAGAAAGAGGGAAAGGAAGGAAGAAGAATAGAGACTATGCAGAGAACAGAAGAAAACTTTAACAACGCTAATTATAACATTCCTAATGAGAAGAAAAATATCACATCCAGACACAAGGGAGTTTGGAACAGGGAACAGAGAACAAAAATGAGTTCTCAGAAATTAAAATAAAAAGAGTGATAAATTTAAAAACCAATATATGGGTAGAAGATGAAATATGAGGAATCCATTCAGAAAAAAATTCTCTTTAAGAATACAGGGGGACAATGTTACAACAGAATTAGAGCTTCATTTTAGGAAGTCCAACATATAGCTAAAGGTAATTCAAGAAAGCAAGGACAGAGAAAATGGAAAAGAAGAAATTACCAAAGAAATTACACACAAAACCTCATCAGGGTTGAGAGACAAGAATTTCCAGAACAAAAGGGTTCACTTGGGTCCTAGCATAATGGATGTGAAAAAAGTCATGAGCGAGAATCAGGATGGTTACGAAGAGATCTTAGGAGCTTCTAAGTGACAGAGCAGGTCACAGGAGACCAGAAATGGCCTTGGGTTACCAGCAGTCCTGGAGTTTAAAAGTCAATGGGCAATGCTTTACAGTGGAAAGTATTTCCGATTAGAACTTTATGCTCTGGGAAACTTACAACAAAATGTGAGGATAGAATAAAGACATTTTCAGACATAAAAGGATGGAGAATTTTACTTCCCAGGTCCCTTTCTCAGGAAGCTATTGGAGCATGGGTACCACCCAAACAGGGAAACAAATGCTGTTTTGGAAGAAAAAGAAAGAGATTCTAGAAATGAGGACGTGAACTGAGATGTGCAGTGAAGTATGTCTCAGCGTGAAGACGAAGACCAAGCGTCCTAAGAAGACATTTGAGTCCCAGGCTTAGCAAGCAACAAGTCCAGCTTAAAACAAGAAGACAGAGGGAAAAATAAAACCAACGTGTTTGATTGATATTGATAGGTAAGAGGCAGAGACACTGAAAAGGTTAACAATAGATACCTCACATCAGATAAATAAAAAAGGTTATTAGCTCTAGGTTGTATAAAAAAAAGAATTCAGTTTTACTGTACAACTGAGCTCAGCAATGCTTTCTTTATTGTTCAGTAAAAAAAAAAAAAAAAACTGAAAAATAACCATGTTCAAAGGATGGAGGGAAAGGAAATGGGACGGAGATGGGAGATTTGTCTTATTTTTTTTTTTACCATGGCAAGAGTTCAAAAGTGAATGCCAAAAGCTGGTAAATAAAAAAATTTGTATGCATATATTTAGAAAAATGGAACTAAATACTAGACGACACACCTACAAGAATTAAGGGTCATAAGCGCCTAGAAATGATACTGAACTTGGAGAAGTTCGGACCAGAGATTGCTGATTTTAATTCTGAACCTTCTAGTGTAATTTAACTTTTGTTATATGCTGGCATTATTTTGACTTCCCCAAGCACAATTTTTAAAATTCAGTCCTTGTCCATAATCCAGACTGGCACATTGTAGGTCCTCAAATGTGTACGTATGGAATGAATAGAGAGAGGGATTCCACAGACGGAATCTTAATAAACTGGGGCTGGAAATCTGCACAGGATTTAAATAAGCAGAGGGAAGGACCCCAGTTATCTGGAGTGGAAACTGTGGTGCAGAGGGTCCGCAAAGACTCAGCAAGTTCAATTATTGCATTGCTTAATTGTTCTAGGAGTTTCTGGGTTCTGAAAGAAAACCCACAGAGAAAGCCCCAAAGGAATAAAGTTGGAAAAGCAGAATTTCAGCGCCCTTGGTGGGTGGGGCACTGTCTATCTACACAGAACTCTTAAACAGCTGCAATTAGGGGATCACATTGTATCTCCTCTTTCTCTTCTGCAAACCTCAGACATGCCTGCATTAGTTACTTCTTTCAGAGCAAGGGAACTCAACTCTCTGCACAGCAGAACTACCTGCAGAGCTTCCCACAGATGGTACCTCTGTCTGGAACACCCTTCCCAGAGAGTCTGACTCTACTGTCTGAGAAGGGACCTGAGCTTTGGGGCTGGGACTAGAGTGAGGCAAGGGAGGCACTTACTCTCCGGTTCAGCAGGGACAGAGTCCATCTTCACTTAAAAGCATGGGTGATGTTTTGTTCGATCATGGATTTTTAAATTAACTTTAATGTCTTGAAATATTCTGTATCTTGGCTACTGAGTTTGGGGAATGCATGTGTGCTAAGTCGCTTCACTTGTGTCCGACTCTTTGTGATTCCATGCCAGGCTCTTTTGTCCATAGGATTCTGCAGGCAAAGATTCTGGAGTAGGTTGCCCTGCCTTCCTCCAGGGGATCTTCCTGACCCAGGGATTGAGTCCGCATCTCTTATGTCTCCTGCATTGGCAGATGGGTTCTTTACCACTAGAGTCACCTGGGAAGCCCCCACTGAGTTTGAGGGTGTCTCTTAAATTTTACATCTTAGGAGTGCCCCACTCTCCTCACCCTAGTTCTTCTGATCCTAGTGAGTAGTAGCATTTTTACTTAACGCCTTGGCAGGAACTGAACCGTGGAGGGTGTAATCATTGCTCCGAAGTTCCTTGGATGGGGACTGGGGCTTCTCACAGCACTAGTTATACTGCTCAGTTGAGGGTGGGCTGCAGGTCAGGGCAGTCCTGGGCTTCTGGACCTTCTGGAAGAGACCGGCAGCATCCTGACTCGGATGGCTCCATCTGCTTCCTGTGAGCAGCTTCAAGGTGAGAGGAATGTCTCTGTTGCCCTGTTCTGGGCTGGGAAACCTCTACAGAGGGAAGAACAACATCTGTGTCACCTTCTTTTTCTGGAAAACCATCCAAAGGGTGTCCTGACACAGAACCTTTAGATTTGTTGAGGGAGTAAATTAAATGCCTGCTTGTTTCTTGAATAGCTAATGCTCATTCTGGTTCACATTGGTTTTAGTGATATTTGCAATCCAGAGAAGCTGAATGTTGCATGATGGCTAATTACTACTCACTACGTGCCAAATGCTGTGCTGGGGCTTTGGAGGAATGATCTCAGTGCATTCTCAAGCCCCATATGAAGTAGATAGCATTGGCACCCCCAATTGACTGATGAAGAAACTGATGCCCAGAGAGGTCAGGTAACTTTCTGGAGGTTACACAGCCAGCAGAGGGTGGAGATGGAATTGGCATGCCATCATCCTGACCCCCATGCTCGGAAGAATCCCCATCATTCTGACTGTACTGGCAGAAATGCCTAGAGTGTAGACTGGAGTTAGGAAGCCAGGGTCTCTGAGTGGAGACACAGCATGAGCCTGGGCAAACACACCCTTCTGTGTGCTGTATTTGATCTTCAATTTCCTCATATGAGCAAAGGTTGCTCTGCTCAGCAGCGCTGGCTGTTACAGCCCCGGCACTCAGAGATCCTGTGACTGGACCATCTGGGCCCATGTTCCTAGCAGTCATCTATCCTAGCAGTGTTTCCTCTGAAAATACTATGGGGGAGAGTGACCCCAAGTCACAGGTTTGGCCTCAGATTCTGAAGGAAAGAACAGTGGTGATATCTGGGCCACGGTCTTGCAAACTGCTCTGGTCACCTTCTCCAGGATCTCCTAGTCAGATGATTCAGCTACTCCAAGCCCCAGGCGTGCCCTCTCCTTGCCCCAGGATCTCCTAGCTCAGCAGGTGAAGGAGAGGTAAAGACTGAGCCCAGGCTGGAGGTGGGAAGGGAGAAGCTGGTATTGGAAGTGGACACGTGGAGTCAGAGAGGCCTGGGGTAGCCAGGCCAGGAGAGGATGGAGCCTTAAGAATCCCCCAGTATCCAGGAGAGAACAGCCCTCAGGAAATGCTGGATATGTGCCTTGTCTTGAGGCAGGAAGGGAAAGAGGAGAGGAAAGGACCATCTGAGGTGCCTCCCAGTCCATGACAAGGGGGAGGGGGAGGGGGGTTTCAGGAAGCTAAGATATAGCAAAGCCTCTCGCATAGGAAGCATGGCCAGTCCAGGAAGCTCTGGTCCTCCAGTGGTCAAGCACAGGGCACTCTGAGGAGCTGGGGGCTGAGCTGGGGCTGAGCAGGTGGCCTACAGGCAGTGGCAGCTGTCCCTGAGAAGACAGCTGGAGTGTGTGCCAGGCCCTCCAGAGCCCGAGGTAGCCCCAGAAGCTGTGAGCTCCTGAGAAGCCACAGTTGGTGTGGGCCGCCAGAGAAGCCCATGTCTGGTGACCAAGATACTAGTGGGTCTCTTGCTAGGATCCTTCCTGCTTCCTTGAGGCTGGGTGTGAGGCCAGCAACAGGCTCTGCCCATGACCCGCTGCCTGGGCCATGTGGTCTTTATGTCTGTACCACCTTTCCCTGCATAAGGTGTTTTAAGAGGGTGGGGATAGGCAGCATGTGGCAGGAGTAACTTCAGGAGGCCTCTGCTGGGTGGATGAGCCTCCTAACGAACGGCCACCAGGGTCTTACTCTGATGCTCCGTCCCTCCCTCCACTGGGAAATAGGATGGCCACCTTGTTATAGGCTGACCTGGAAACCAAGAGGCGTGCCCTCTGTCACCACCTCTTCATTGCCCTGCTTGTGGTCACCGGACAAGGGAGCTGCAATCAGTTGTCTTAGAGGGTCTTGGTCCATTAAAAACCCTGACTCTGCAGGTGACTGTGTGCCTAGACTCACACAGTCTTCTCTGTGATGAGATCAAAGGGGCTTATCATGACCACTGCTCCCTGCCTCTGACTCTGGGGGTCTCATGACCCCTCCTACTCTTTTCGGTAGGACAGCCCCCTCTCCTTGGTCATCCTCGATTCAGAAACATTTGATTCTCCCACAACATCTCAGGACATCAGTCATGTGAAAGATTCAGGAGGGAGATGACTGTCCTCATGAAACGGATTCATCGACCAGGCCAGGAACACACTGACCAGGCCCCGCTCCCTCTGAGCTGTAACCTTTGGGCCACGCTAACGTCCCAGTGCCCCACCCAACTCCTTTCTCCTCCTTCCTGGTCCTCCTTCCAGAGCATCTTAGTCCCCAATTATTCAGAGCCCCAGGAGCCCTGCCAAGGAAGAAATTAGAGCTACACATCAGCTCTTCTATATTTACCACCTGACGGCTGAGGAGGATCTATCTTCTACACAATTAAATGAAAAGAGTTTTAATATCGGCAGGCAAAGGACTCGGGCATCAATGGAGAATTAGGTTAGAGCCAGCAATTGGATTAGCGCCCAGCTGCAAGTGAAATGAGGACTCGGACACAGTAGGGTTATCCTTCTTCTGGCGACAGGCCCTTCCTACGTGGAGGGCGGAGAGGCTGTGCTCCTGAGACTGGTCGAGTCCACCCCTCAAACCCTGGGACCCAAGACTACGAGGGACAACCTTTGCCAGAATCCTCTGTGAAGAGAAAGCCCTGGGCTGGCTGCAGCAGATGAGGGCACGCCGAGGCCCCCAGAGCCAGTCAGACACCACCCACCCTGCTGAGAAGTAAACCACATCTCGTCCCCTCCTCCATGCCTCCTCTCTCCTGCAGCAGCCCCTCCCAAGAGACCTGCTTTAGCCCCTGGCCCCCCACTGCCTCTCTTCTCCCCTTCCAGCCCTCACCTGCAATCTTCCCTAAGCCGCCTCCTTCACGAAGCAGAGGAGAGAGATGCAGGCGCACAGGTGTTCCCCCGTGACAGCTGTTGAAGACGCAGCAAAAATGCTAGTCAAGTAATTGTCCCTTTGGGTTTTTTTTTCCAATGTCACACTAAGTTGGTTTCTCTGGATTTATTAAGTGGGAAGAGCATGAACACATCCTAATTTTGCCAAGAGTTGATTTGGGGGCAAATTCCAGCACTTCCTGGGGAGCGACCTCACACACCCGTCCCCTTGTTTCTGACTACCTTCTACCTTCCCCCAGGAGACACAGGTTCAATCCCTGGGTAGGGAAGATCCCCTGGAGGAGGAAATGACAACGCAAGTATTCTTGCCTGAAAAATCCCATGGACATAGGAGCGTGGTGGGCTGCAGACCATGGGGTCGCAAATTGTTGAACACAAGTGAGCAACTGAGCACACAGGTGCTACCTTCCCCAGGCTGCCACAGCCTCCCTGACAAAGCCACCTCAAATCCTTGGCTAGAAACTACGGCAACTCCTTCCCGTCAGCTCCCTGAAGGTGGACGTCACATCTCTTTCTCCAAACAGAACCCCAGGAGAGACACACAACAGCCCAGCCTCATGACAACACTGAGCCCCTGTTCTGCTTGCGCAGACCTCCAGAAGGAAAGACTCCGCGGCCAAGTGCGTCTCCGCTGGCTGCGTTCCCCCTTTCTCACTCACAGTGAGTTCTTCCTTCCTCTTTCCTAAGTTCTCTGGTTGGAGTCCAAGTGTGCTGGCATCACCTCAAAGGAAGACAGAAATCAGCTGGCAATTGCCAGAGAAGGCCAGTCATCTTCCTCCAAACCCGAATCCAATAGCCCTGAGTGTGAACTGGGTCCTGGGTGCTGTACCTCTTGCAGAGGGGAAAACTGAGGCTCCAGGAAGCATCAGTAATGCAGCCCCTAGGGAACCGGTATAGAATGAACTGTCTGGAGACTCCCCGGTCCCCGGGTCAGTGAGTGAAAAGGACACTTACTGACTGCCCGTCAGTGCACAGACTGCCCGGTCCTGAGCAGAACTGGGGTGGGGTGTCAAGAGCAGGGCAGAGACTGATACATCACCCTGTTTGTAGTTGTCATTTAGTCAGTTAGTCATGTCCGACGCTTTCGCGACCCCATAGACTATAGCCCACGGGCACCTCTGTCCAGGGGATTTCCAGGCAAAAATACTGGAATGGGTTGCTATTTCCTCCTCCAGGGGATCTTCCCAACCCAGAGATCGAACCTGGGTTGCCTGCATTGGCAAGCAGGTTCTTTACCACTGAGCCACCTGGGAAACCCCGTTATCCTGTGTATAAGCTCACAAGTTAGCCTGCTACTGTTACACAGATGCCAGCCAAAGAGCCCAGACTCCTAGATCTGAGACCAAGGACTTCATTACTCAGGCAAAAGCAGTCCCCAGAGCACTCTGATGGTTGGCTCTGGTTCTCTGCTGCCACTCAAGTCCCACACAGGCTTTGCGAGAGGCCCAGGATGGGTGGGGTACTCAGTGGCTAGAGTAACAGGAGAGGAACACTGGCCTCGGGAGATTTTCCACTTTTATAGAAAGTGGGAGAAAGACTGCTCTTTGCCTGGGAGATGTTACCTCTTCTCTCAAGATTGCTTGTGGCAAACATGACTCTGAGGAGTGGCCCAGGTGAAGAGAGGTCAGGGCCTTGCATTCGTGGAGTACCCAGGAGGAATGTGGGAAAATGCCCAGGGTTGCCAGAGAGCTGTCTGTCTCCGCAGGAGGGAAATGCAGGAGCGGGGTGGGCACGGTTCCTGCCCCCGGGGTGTCCCAAGTGACCACACTCAGTGTGCTGCCTCGTGCTTGCCCACTGGGCGTCTCCTTGGAGGCCTCACACACATTTACTACAGAAGTAACATCATAAATAAGGGCTGGGTCCTCTGGGTATCCCACAGTAAAAACCAAAAGCTAGAAATAAGAGTGAAATGAGGTCTAAGGAGACCATACAGAAATACCGGAGAAATATAGAGAAATACATCAAAGTGCCCAGACCAAGATTGGACTCGTAGTACTTGATGAGTATACCCGTTGGGAGGAGGTAGTAGGCTAGACTGCAATAACAAATCACTCCCCAGACCTCAGCAGTTCAACCCACACAGAGGTTTCTCCTTGGTCCTGCTGCAGACTCCTCCTGGTAAGCAGGGGCTCTGCTTCAGGCCTCAGACTGATGGTGCAGCCGATATCTGGACCTTTGCCAGAAACCAAGGCAGAAGGAAGAGAACACGTGGGGGAAGCATGCGCTGGCTTTGCCAGCTCCTGCCCAGGAGTGACTCCCATCACTTCCACTTACCTTCTGCTGACCCAAGGAAGTTATGTGGCCATAATGAACTTCATGTGGGCACAGAAGGGCTATCTTGCCCACCCTGTACACAGCAAGTGTGAACCAGCCCACACCCTGACTGCTCTGCATATTAAAAAACCAGAACAGGAAACCAAAGATGAGGCAACATGGGTGTGGCTTATAAAAAAAAAAAATAGATAAACTGGAGTTTCAGTCAGTGAACTTCTGCTCAAAGAAGAGGCTTTGGTCGTATATTCAGAGTGATTAATAGAGGCATGCATTTTAGAAATTGTCCCCAAATATGTAAGGTCCATGTGCCATTGTTTATGACTCTCCACTTTAACTGACATTTTGAGTTATCTCAACAATAGTCCCTCAGGGCTTATCTTCGGATTGAATACTCCTTGGACCCCAGTGGTGAGTTATGTAGTTCTTCACTGATGGGTTCCAATAAGTGTTCTAAAGTCACCGCAACCTGGGGGACTAAACTTCGGAGGGCAGCCCGTGTGTCTGCTACCCTGCGCCGTCACCTCTCCTTTCTTCAAGTCTCTTCTCCATCTAACGTCATTACTCTTCCTTCTTACAAGCTGTGTGATCTTTGCCAAATCGTGTAATCTCTTTGTGTCTTGGTTTTCTTATACGTGACACAGGGGCACAAATAATGCCTGTCTCATAGGGCTTTGTGAGCATTAATGAAGATGACTTATGTAACATGCTTAGAACATGGTCTGTCATTAATGTCTGAATAGAAAAGCATTAGCAGTTTTGGTTGTTTTGTGGACACACACCTTGCCATCTGGATTATGAAGTTTCAACACCCCACCACATCCTGGAGTTGTATGCATTGTGCTGCCTCAGGCACTTGCTAAATGCTCATAAGTTCCTCTTTTTATAGGCTTTCTATTGATTCCAGGTGTGAAGAAAACACCTCTATCCCTTCCAAAAGGAAGACAGTGGTAACCTTCTGGTTGGTCTCTGCACTGGTGATGTTGTGTCTCGTTTCCACCTACATTCCTAAAGGCAGATACAGCTCACTGCTGAGAACTGATGTCCTGTCTGGTCTCCTTGAAGAATATCGACTCCTCCAGCTGCTCCAATCTTTACCCTAATCCATGGGAAATAATAATCCAGGAGTATAATCCTAAAGGTATATTTGCCTATTTTCTGACAGAGCATCTGAACATGGGGTTCTCCAGGGGAGCTGAAAGTGACCATGCTTAAGGCATTGTCATAATAAAATAGATTTGCACCTATGTTAGTTTTCTGGGGTTGCTGTAGCAAATAGCACAGGCCGAGGGCTTAAAGGACAGAAATTTATTTCCCCACATTTCTGGAAGCTGGAAGTCCAAGACCCAGGGGTTGGCAGCGTTGGTTTCTCCCGAGGCCTCTCTGTTTGATTTGCAGACGAGCATCCCCTCCTTGTGTCTTCACATGGCCTTCCCTCTGTGTGTTTCTGTGTCCTAACCTCCTCTTCTTAAAGGGGCACCAGGCACATTGGATTAGGTACCAACCATAAAACCCTGTCTTAACTGAATTCCCTCTTTAAAAGCCCTGTCTCCAGATACAGGCACATTCCAAGGTACTGAGGGGTAGGACTTCAACATAGGAATTGGCAGGCCCCTAGTTAGGCCCATAACATCTCCCACTCTCACATTTTAACCCCAACAGCAGTTGTAGGGAGGAGGGCAAGCTTTGATCCCTCTCAGTCTGGGATGTGAGTTGCCCACTCTGTCATCCCCACCCACCTGTTTCTTCCATTGCCCCCAACTATCGCAGCTGCTCCCAGCCTGGACCACCCTGCAGGAGGCCTTCACCCCATTACAGCCCATGCAGCCCAGTCTCGACGTCCCAGAGAGTGAACTCCCATGAGAGCTTGGCTTGTGCTCCTGCCCCCCAGCCTGGCCTTGCTCCAGGGGAGCTGACATCCCCGTGGGACCTGGCAGAGAGTGTGCTCCGGGTGGGCACAGTCCACTCTGAGAAGCCAGAGGAGGCAGGCAAGACCAGAAGGGTCCAGAAGAGAGGCTGGGGAGGTTCCACACTGCCCTGGGTCTGGAAGTGATGTTAGGGATCTGGGGGAAGGAAGAGGCCTCCCTGGCCCCACCCCCGGCCCACTCAAGCCCTGGCCCTTCTCCCTCGGTGGGAGAAGATGGCTACCAGATGTTCCAGATGCTCCCAAGGGCTGCTCGGCCTCCAAGTCCAGAAGAAGGCCAAAGGACAGCCTTGTAATTTCCTGGCAGAGGAACTGTACTGACCATGGGCCCAGCGGTTTATAGCATTTCCACGCGCCTCTTCCCACCTTTGTTCTGAATACTTGTGTTCTGTGTATCTGTCTCTTTCTGGTAGTCTGCCCCTCCGGCCGTCGGTCTCAGAGCTGCATGAGGCTGTGTGGTGAGGATGGAGGGTCTCTGTCAGGGACGGTTCACGTCTCTGGTCTGACATTTATGTTTGTTTTCGTTAGTGTATCCTTAGTGCTAAGGACCTGGTATATAGCAGAACACACAATCAGTAAGAATTTTTGAAGAAATGAGTGACAAGGATGAGCAAACCTCATCTCGGGCCCTGAGTATGCTCATTAGAGTGTAGAGGGTGTGACAGGAGGACGGAAGTCCCCTCTGTAAACACGGACGGACAGCAAGCATGTGAGGGTCCTTAGAAGAACCGGTGGGAAAGGCAGGAAGGGTCAGAAGCAGAGAGCCTGAACTCTAAGGTCTGGGTCCAGAGATCAGGAGAATAGAAAAGGAGAGAGAGCAAGAGAGAACACAAACTGGTAGTGAGTCCCCCATCATTGGAGGTGTGTAAGTCTAGCTAGAAACCTGGACTCCAGGATGCTGCCCAAATGAAATATACCAGAATTCCTGAAGAAGCAGATATGATCAGACTTGATGATGATGCAAAACTCTGACTCCAGGCCTGGCCCTGGCTCTGCCCCCTGGGACCTTGGGTGGGCCTCACGCCTGCTCTGGGCCTTAGCTTCTCCTCTGCAGTATGTCAGGAGAAGGTATGACTGTGAATTTTATAACAGCCCCTCTGAGCCTAAAAATCTGTATTCTTGAGCCTTGGGAGAGTTTGCCCCAAGAGGGTGGGCCATGCCCACCAACCCCTCCCCCCAACCCCCGCCCAGAGCTGCTCTCCAGAGAAAGGCAATGCAGAACCCTGGCAGAGGCACGCAAAGGCTTCAGTGAGAACTGGCTTTACCCCGACTCCCACGCCTCTAGCCAGCCCCCACAGGCCCTCAGCCCTGAGTTTGGTGGCCCCAGGGGTGCAGAAGGAGTGGATGCAGGCTTAGCAGGGTTAGAGGTCATGGCATCTTCCGGGAACCCAGGCTGAAGGCAGGGGCTCCGAAGAACACATGTTTGGCAGTGGAAGGGCCTCAGGCTGAGAGGCAGAAGGCCTGGTTCCCAGTCCTTGCCCAGACTCTTAATTCTCTGTGTGACCACGAGCAGCTCACTCTCCCTCTCTGAGTCCCAGTGTCCTAATTGACAAAGGCTAGCTTGAGATGGTGGAGAAGGCAATGGCACCCTACTCCAGTAGTCTTGCCTGGAAAATCCCATGGATGGAGGAGCCTGGTAGGCTGCAGTCCGTGGGGTCGCAATGAGTCGGACACGACTGAGCAGCTTCACTTTGACTTTTCACTTTCATGCATTGGAGACGGGAATGGAAACCCACTCCAGTGTTCTTGCCTGGAGAATCCCAGGGACAGGGGAGCCTGGTGGGCTGCCGTCTGTGGGGTCGCACAGAGTCGGACACGACTGAAGTGACTTAGCAGCAGCAGCAGCAGCTTGAGATGGAGTCAGGAAGGAGGCAGGATGAAGCTGAAAGGGTCTCGCCTCAGGACCTCTGGATGAGACTGAAATTTGGGATGGAGGAAGAAGTTCACACAGGAAGGGATAAACATGGCAAAATCTGTGAAATGGGTTTACTGATCTCTGCCCTGGCTTCTTGCCTGTTTTTGAAGAGTGATAAACAAAAATCTCTGCATGTCACATTTCAGAACTGGATGGGCCTCCAGTTCTTCATCTCACTTAATCTAGAACTCAGCACCACTGTGAGGAAATAGACTCTAAGGAGTTTAGCTACCCACACAACCATTTCCTTTGTCTGGGAAAAAGGATTTCCATTTCCATCTCTCTTTCTTGTTCTATGGGTGCCCTGGTGCTTCCCTGTCACACACACGTCATTGCCTCTCCACCAGCTGGTGGGTGGGGCGTGGTGTGGCTTTCTGGTTTGCATTTGTATTTACAGGGCCCAGCTTGGCACCCAGGAGGATGACGGCTGGGGCCAGCCACCGGGTCAGAGTGGAAACTCACCCAAATGAAGACCTGGAGCAAAGCAGGAAAGTCCAAGACCAACTTCTTCAGAAGATTTTGGTTTCAAAGAATTTGATATGGATGATTCAGGGACTTCATGGAAGAAATTCAAATTCTATATCTCTTTACACATACTTAATTCTCTCTCAGTTCTTTTGCACCTTTTTTTTTTTTTTTTTTTTTTGATGCCTGCTTGGTGTTAGGCACCGCTGAACAAAGAAACAAAAAAACCCACCCTTGTGGAGCTTACATTCTAATGGAGAGAGATAGATGATAAACATCTTTGGATAAACAATGTAGATGAATAAGTCATACAGTATTTTAGTAGGAGGGGCTTCCCAGGTGGTGCTAGGGGTAAGGAATCTGCCTGCCAATGCAAGAAATACAAGAGACGCGGGTTTGATCCCTAAGTCGGAAAGATCCCATGAAGGAAGGCATGGCAACCCACTCCAGTATTCTTGCCTGGAGAATCCCATGGACAGAGGAGCCTGGTGGGCTACAGTCCATAGGGTCACAAAGAGTTGGACATGACTGAAGTGATTTAGTGTGCAGGAATATAAAGTGAGAAGGCAACATAAGACATGCCATGGGCTATAGCTGGGGCTGAAGCGTGCCTTTGGATCAGGGACCCTCACTGAGGTGAAGGAGTGATCCATGTGGGCATCTGAGGGAAGATGGCTCCAGACTGAGGGAGCTGCAAGTGCAAAGGCCCTGGGGCAGAAATGGCAAGAGGTCAGCATGGCTAGAGCTGAGTGAGTCCAGAAAAGAAACTAAATGTGTCCAGAGAAGGAGACATACAGGACTTTGAAGCCCTTTGTAAACCATTCTAAGGCCTTCAGCATTTTGCTTTGAAGAGAATGGGGAGCTACTGGAGAGTTTGTGAAGTAACAGGGTTTATTTTATTTTATTTTTTAATTTTACAATATTGTATTGGTTTTGCCATATATCAAAATGAATCCACCACAGGTATACATGTGTTCCCCATCCTGAACCCTCCTCTCTCCTCCCTCCTCATACCATCCCTCTGGGTCATCCCAATGCACCAGCCCCAAGCATCCAGTATCGTGCATCGAACCTGGACTGGCAACTCGTTTCATATATGATATTATACATGATTCAATGCCATTCTCCCAAATCATCCCACCCTCTCCCTCTCCCACAACGTCCAAAAGACTGTTCTATACATCAGCGTCTCTTTTGCTGTCTCGTATACAGGGTTATTATTACCATCTTTCTAAATTCCATATATATGTGTTAGTATACTGTATTGGTGTTTTTCTTTCTGGCTTACTTCACTCTGTATAATAGGTTCCAGTTTCATCCACCTCATTAGAACTGATTCAAATGTATTCTTTTTAATGGCTGAGTAATACTCCATTGTGTATATGTACCATAGCTTTCTTATCCATTCATCTGCTGATGGACATCTAGGTTGATTCCATGTCCTGGCTATTATAAATAGTGCTTCGATGAACATTGGGGTACACGTGTCTCTTTCAATTCTGGTTTCCTCAGTGTGTATGCCCAGCAGTGGGATTGCTGGATCATAAGGCAGTTCTATTTCCAGTTTTTTAAGGAATCTCCACACTGTTCTCTATAGTGGCTGTACTAGTTTGCATTCCCACCAACAGTTTGTCGGAGGAGGAATAGGCACCATACTCTTCTCTGAATCCAGCCCTGGTGTGAACTCAGGTCCAACTAACTCCAAACTAAGTGCTCACTAGGTCCCCACACCTCTGAAAAGGAAGGAACTAGGATTGGAAGCAACCTGTTAGCTCTGAGGGCCGAACCCTGGTTCAGAGGTTTGGCCTGGGGCAGTCTTGCTGGGCTCTGAGCAGCTCTGGAAAGGATTGTGGCTCCTGTGACCATTCGCCCTCAGCAACACAAGGCATGTTGCCCTCAGGTGCCAGCTATGGAGCACATGGGGGAAGGAAAAGTCTGGGTGAGGTAGATGTGTAGACCCAAGGTTGCACAATAGACTTTGGAGTCAGGGCCAGGCTCTCCTTGGGCAGGACCCTTCCCCACATTCCCAGGAGGCTTCCCAAGTTACTCCACCCTGGTGTCATGGAAATCAGGAACTGCTTCAGAGTAGACCTACAGAATCCCACAGGCCCTGAAGGAGGGGGTCTCAGGGGAACTTGGTGGTCGAGGAGCTTGGGTACAGAAGGGAGGAGGAGGGGTCCCCAGAGGTGAGGTGGCGGGGTCAGGGTGCCTTCTCATCACTGCCTGCCTGTCATCAGCACCTGTGTGTCCACCATCCAGAACCCAGTTCTGATGTGTGTGAGCTGCAGGACCGAGTGAGCACATGAAGCTCACTGAGCCTCAGTTTCCTGATCTGTGGAAGGCAGAGACCAGGGCCACTTACTTCATGAGGCTTAAGAGGTGATGCAGGCAAAATGCTCAGCACAGATCCTGGTGCCTGGTGGCCTACACAACACAGTAGACCTTTGCTCATGGCTCAATCTGTAAGCTGAGTGCTCTCCTACCGGTGCCCGGAGCTGGGCTGGGCTCTGCAGTGCGGGGATCAGGGGGACTTCCAGGCCGGGCCTGATCCAGATGCGGGGCTGCAGGAACCTACATGAGACGCAAGGAGTAAGAAGGCAACCTCTGGGAGGTTCATCAAACTTGGGTTTTTTACTTCATTTTTACTGTGACTCAGCATAAATGTGTGAAATGGAAATAAAAGTTTCATGAAACAGTACCTACCTTCACCAGGCAAGATGCACTCTATTTTTATTCTTCCATTTCATTGAAACTATTAAATGCTGTTGTTGTTGTTACTATTTAGTCGCTAAGTCGTGTCCGAGTCTTTCGCAACCCCATGGACTGTAGCCCACCAGGCTCCTCTGTCTGTGGGATTTCCCAGGCAAGAATACTGGAGTGGGTTGCCATTTCCTTCTCCAGATTAATCTCTGGTCACAACCCAAGCGCAAAAAATGATTAACAAACTCACATGAAGCGCAGGCCGGGGTCTAGCAGGCAGTCGGGCTCACGGAGGGTTCCCTTCAGCCCTTTTGAGAACAGCTCGGGGTTGTGAGGGCTGGTGGGCGAGTATGGCCGTTGCCATGCCACTGTCCTCTTCAGTCCCCCACAGGGACACAAGAGGCCTGGTGAGCAGACCCCAGCGGCAGATGCTCCCAAGAGTCTGCTTCAGCCCCTCAAACAGGGCCCTTCTGCCCAGCCAAGCTGCATGCAGGAGACTACAGGGGCCATAGCAGGCAGAGACCAGATGGCCACTCACCATACAGCCTGCAGTGTGTATCTGCTTTGGGGAAGACCAAGGGACCGGGGACTCAAGAGGCAATAGAGCATAGACCTTTGCTGCCACACGGCCCAGGTCTAAATTCCACCTCATAACCAAGCTCTACGGCTGTGGGCAAACCACTTGATCTCTCTGTGCCTCAGTTTTCTCATCTGTAAAATGGGGATAATGCTAATTCCTCAAAGGAGTCTCTGCAAGTCTGTGTATGTCAGTGTTGTATGTATCCTAGAACAGCCCCTGGCACTATTAATATTTTGACTGCTGTCAGATGAAAGTGCTTATTGGCTGAAGGCCAGTCCAGTAGTGTGCCAACATACGTCACATGGGGCCTCTGGGTTGAGTTTTCTCTCTCCACGGCCCCCAGGCCAGTGAGCCAGGCTCTCCTTGAGACAGTGGCGGGGCTGGGGAGAGGGGAGGCTGCTGCTCACCCAGAAAGCCTGGCCCAGACAGCGTGGATGACTGTCTGCCAGTCCAGCTCTGCCCTCTGCAGAGGGAGTTCCCTGCCCCACCCAATGCCCCTCCACAATCATCACTCACTGTTCACAAATAACCTGCTCTCTGGCTGGGGGCTGGGGTGAGAAGAGCAGCTCTCAGAGTCATGTTTAGGGCTTTCTGGGGACAGCAGTGTGTGGAGAGCCACAGAAAAGGAAAAAGGAAAAGAGAAGACCTCAGCTGGGAATCCAGAGCCCAGGTCAATGTATAGCTTCATGCCGTGTCCCCTCAGCCCCACCCATATGAGGCCGGATGGCTGTGCTGGGGGTGGGGCCACCCTGCAGGTAGAACAGGGTCCCTTAGACTTGACTTCAGTGTGCACAATTCATCTGTTTTCTTCCTGGAGGGATATGTGGGTTCCCATGGGGCCACCTTCACCCTAAAGTATTAAGAGGTATGCCACAGACCACGTGACAGGCGGGAGGGAGACAGGATGGTGGATGGGGGTCTTCTTTCCAGTGTTCCTTACACCAGACACCAAATACGAAAACCAGAGAACCCGCCTCCCACTCCCACAGGGCTCCCCTCTCCCTGCCCCACAGGGCCCCATAGCCCTGGTCCCGGAGTCAGTCAGCCCTGCGTTCAGACTCCGGCTCTGCCAGCCACAAGCTTCACAACCTGAAGCTCCTTCCTCAACCTCAAAGGCCAGGTCTGGGGTCGGTACCCCAGGACCATTTCCTGCCTGGCAGGGTCTCGGTGAGGATGAAATAAACTGAAGCGTGAAATTAACGAGCACAGTGCCTGCCACTTAGTAGGTGTATGACAAATATAAGAGGCTTCCTCTCTCTGTGGCCTCTCTGCTAGGTCCCCACTTCACCCTCCCCAGGAGTTGCAGCTCCCAGCAGAGCCTCCCGAGGCCTCTTCCGGGTGCTTGTCTTTGTAAACAGGTCCTGTGGCAGCAGCAGCAGCCTTAATTTTAGCTCTGGGCTCGGTAATTTCCCGTGATTACAGGCCTGTCAGTGCAGCAAGCTCTGCAGCTGCGAGGAAGCCAGCAGGCCTCATCGGGGCAGGCTGGAGCCCGTGCTCACACACGTGCTTGTGAAGGGGCATGGCACCCACATGCACACACCCGCACCATCCTCCCAGGACCAGACGCAGGGGTCCTCAGCCAGGCTGTATATGTACTGCATGTCCGCATGGATTCCTGCAGGGGGTCGGGGGGCGAGGGATTTAACAACACTCTTGCACACACAGCTAGCCCCAGGACTTGTAAGTAGGGAGTGGAGGCCAGGAATAGCAAAGGTTTAGGACAAGGATGCTCACCTACCCCCTCTTCCTTCTCTCTCTTGCCTATGGTGCCCAGAAAAGAGAATCCCTATCTTCTCAGCTCTGAGACCTGATAAGTACTCTGCGTTGTAAGTGCATGTGAGTGTGTGTGTGAGTGTGTGTCTGTGTGTATGTGAAAGAGAGAGAGGCAGGACAATCAGTCAATAAATATTTATTAAGCATCTACTGTGAATCTTGACCTTGACCTTGTTTGGTGCTGAAGATACAGCAGTGAATAAGCAAAGGGAAGTCCAACAAGACACACGAAATGCTTAAGAATAACAAACAGTGGATCCTCGCTATTTGCAGATTCCATATTGGTGACTTACCTGCTCCCTGAAATGTATTTGCACCCCTCAGTCAATACTCACAGCGCTGCCACAGTCATTCTTGGACATGATCTGGGCGAGGAGAACTGGAACAGCCCGATGCACAAATCCCCAGCTGGGTTCCACCACGACGACCTCTGCCATCTTGGCTCGGTTCAGACTTTACAGTGTCCTCTTTGAGGTTTACTGAGAGCTATGTTTCTTTACATTTTTGTGCTTTTTGTTGGTGGTTTCACTGTATAAATGGCCCCAAGCCTAGGGCAGAAGTGTTGTCTAGAGTTCCTTGGTACAAGGCGTCTGTGATGTGCTCTCCAGAGAAAATTCAAGGGTAACTTAGCGTCTCTCAATCATGAATAATAGTGCTGTTGGCCGCGAGTTCTATGCTAATGAATCAGCCATATATATTAAATCAGGTGTCTAGAAACAGAAACACACGGAAAACAAGGTTATGTATTGATCCGTTGGCAAAACCTGGTGACTAGAGGCTCACGGGAGCCTAGCTCTGTCTCTCTTCTAGGAGCAATGGTTCCATATTTACTAATTCAGTGTTCAAGGTGACTTTATAGAACGCCTGTGAACAATGAGGCTCTACTGCAACCACAGCCAAGTGCCACCAAGAAAATAAAACATGGAGAGGCCACATGACCTTGAGCGATGCCACCAGGTGGTTAGGATGAGCCTCCGAGGAGGTGACACTGGCGGCAAGTCAGGACTCAGTGGAGACAGCAGCTGGGGGAGATGCGGCGGGCAGCGCGTGCCAAGCAGCAGTCACTCTGGAATGAGCATGGGCCCGGGTGACTCTGGGCACCACGAGATGGCCAGTGTGGCCAGGGCAGAGCCCAGGGGAGAAAGATGAGGGAAGATGAAGCTGGGGAGGTGGGAGGTCCCGGTCACACAGGGTCCTGCAGGCCACGGAAAGAAACCTGGGTTCCTCTTTCCTAGTTAAATGGGAAAGTGGGGAGGGCCAGGAGGGCTTTATTCCTTTCCTGTGGTCGAGGTCCTGTAAGGGCTGAGAGGCCACCAGGGAGGGGTCCCCCTGTGGCAGGAGTTCCAGGGTTGTCACGAAGGAGTTGGTGACAAAGGATGGGTGTGAACACAAGACGGATGCTGAGGCTTCAGAACTGCCTGGTGAAGATGCAGGAATCAGTCCTGGAATTGTGCAGGACCTGCTGGTTTAGTGAGGGTGACCCTCTGAGCTGGGGAGGAGCAGGAGGAGCTGGCCCAGGTGCCCAGGCAGATGGAGGTGTGGAGGACGAGCTGGTTGGGGCGTGGGAGGAGAGCCATGCAGGAGCCTCATGGAACGTGTTTAAGAGCCTCCCTGGAGGCTGTGCCAGGGCGTCAGCAAGGCTCTTTCTAAGGAAATTTCCTCTAACTTTCCCCTACTTCACCTTCCAGGAGACTTCCTGTGCTCAAGCAGCCCAGAGCTAAACCTGGAGAAACCGCTACACACACACACACACACACACACACACACACAGATATTCTTTTTTGAAAGACCTAATCTCATCAAAGAGGTCGTGGGTTCTGGGCCTCCCCATCTTCATGTCAGCTGCTCCTCCTCCCAGGGTCTTTCCCTGCCTCAAATCTTATTCATCCTCATGGGTCCAGCATACCACTGCCTCTCAGGAGGACTTCTGTGACTGCTCTAACCCCCACTGACCTCTGACATTTGAACCCCCACAGTCCTGCTGGCCTGAATCCTATATGCCTCTATCCTCAGGATGTGAAAGTGAAAGTGTCAGTCACTCAGTCGTGCCCGACTCTTTGAGACCCCATGGACTATATATAGCGTGCCAGGCTCCTCTGCCCATGGAATTTTCCAGGCATGAATATTGGAGTGGGTAACCATTCTCTTCTCCAGGGAATCTTCCCGACCCAGGGATCAAACCTGGGTCTTCTGCATTGCAGGCAGATTCTTTACTGTCTAAGCCACCAGGGAAGCTCCTGGTGTGTATTCCCCCCAAAACTGGGCTTAGGTCTCCACTGTGAGATCCCCAGGGCACAGGCCTAGCAGGAGAGTGTGGAGGGGATGAGAACCCTAAGGATGAGGCTAGGGTCAACGCCAAGATTTCCGCAGGTTGAGGATTGAGGAAGGGGCTGTGGACAGAGTCAGCTCTGCCTGCGTTGAGCCAGCTAGTATGGGGGGCATTTACCCCCATGGCCAGCCCCCACCCCATGGAGCTCTGGCCACTGGGCTGAGAGGCTGAAGGGGGTCTTCAGGCTTCCCCCCAAACTGGCCCTGGGCTGCTTGCCTCCTGCCTGACTCCACAAGCCACTCGATGCCCGGGAGGAGCCCTGCCTGGCAGAGATCTGTCCAGTGAGAACTCAGAGTTGCTCTGTGCCAGCACCATGCCAGCTGAGCCCTGGGCCATGCTGGTGCCATGGCGATGCCACCACCGCCAGCCTTTCCCAGCCCCGTAACCATGGGAATGTGCGCGGGGCTGCGGCTGCTTATGCAACATCTCTGAGGCTGGGAAACGGACTGCCCATCAACCTCATCCTGCCTGCCAGCCTGACCTGCTCCCTGGAAAGCCGGCAGACAGGCTCCGTGAACTTGGGTTGTGCTGTCCCACCTGTCATTCCCCAGACTCCCTACACACACACACACACACACACATACACACACAGCATCCTGTCTGTGTCAGGGACACCTGGGGTAGAATAATCTAGAGAGAAGACAGTGAGGAAAGAGAGAGAGACATACTGAGGGGGGTGTGCAAAGGGAACCAGGATTCTGACAGAGCAGGTAGCTGGCCATCTGGATGCAAGTGCAAAGCTCCAGCCACCTCCAGCCAACCCTAGCCCCAGATGTCCAGTATCACAGAGACAAGCCAGCTGCCTAATGGGTTGGTCCTTCACTTCCCACAGCTGGAAGCTGGAGCCCCATAAAGTAGAAGAAAGAGTCAGAGAAAAACAAAAGGACAGGCACAGAAGGAGAGAGACGTGCACACAGAGACAGGGTGGGGGGAGCCCCAGAAGAGAAATATCCACACCAGGAGATTCAGACAGATGAGGGGGACACTACAGACCAGCCCCTTCCCACAAAAGCCCCGGACATTGACAGCTTTTGGCTTCTCGCTGTCCTCCAAGGCCCTGCTCTACCTCCCAAAGCAGTCCTGCTCCTCATGGTTGCAGGGCCCAGCTGCTGGCAGCCCCAGAGGCTGGTGAGGGCGTCACAGGACAGTTGGGCAGGACCAGGACACGCGGGCTCTGGAGAGGGGCAAGCGCCTGGCCCTCCTCCCGCCCGCTGCCCGCCCTGCCCAGTCCGCTCCGTCTGGGGCTTTGTCCTGTGTCTCCCTCCGGCGTGCTCTGTCCTCCTCACTGTGTCACCCCTCCCTGACTGAGCCCCTTTCCACCACCACCAGCCTTCCCTCCTCCCTGGAGACCCTGGCTCCAAGTCTTCCTTCTACTCCATCCCAGCCTTCTTCTGGGCGACTGCAATACCCAGGCCTCCTGGCCAAGCAGCCCCTCCCATCCTGCCCCACCCTGCCCTCCTCCTCGACTCCCAGCAGCTCTTCCCCCGCCCAGCGAGGAGCCCTTGCCCTGGGTACAAAGGGCAAGGCAGGCAGAAGCTCTGGTCCCCTCTGACCTTGTCACCTGTCCTTCCAGTTCTCTCCTCAACGCCCCCACCCACACAGCTGACACTTCCCTACCCTGGACCTTCCATTCACTGTCCCCTCTGGCTCAGATCGCAGGGTCGTCAACACAAACCCTCATTTGCAAACATGGCCTAGAAGCCACTAGTGCCTCGATCTTTTGGGCAAAACTACACCCTCAATAGGCTCCCCTGGGCCTTCCCTGGGCCAGATACTCTCCTCAGGGGAAGTGCCGTCACTCCAAATTCACCTGCCCAGCTCGCCACATTTCTTGCCAGCTTGTTCCCCCACCTTCTGCCACTGCTACTTCCCACGTTCTGCCTTCTCCTCCAGATGCCCAGCTCCCCTCCCTTCCCCTGCAGATCACCGTGCCTTCAGAGTGAACGGCCAGCATTCCACAGCCGTCCACCCTGCCCCTCCCATCGCCTGCATCCACCACATCCCCAGGGCTCCCCAGGTGGCACTAGTGGTAAAGAACCCGCCTGCCCATGCAGGTAGATGCAGGAGACCCGGGTTACATCCCTAGATCGGGAAGATTGCCTGGAGAAGGAAATGGCAACCCACTGCAGTATCCTTGCCTAGAGAATCCCATGGACAGAGGAGCCTAGTGGGCTACAGTCCATAGGGTCACACAGAGTCAGACCTGACAGAAGCAACTTGCACTCACACACCACATCCCCAGGGGCAGGGACCCCCTTCCCTAGACAAGGTACCCTCATCTGGGTTCTGAGGCTACATTTTCAGTGAGCTCACTCCACAACGTGCCCTCCCCTTATCCTTCAGTGATTCCCATATCCAGCTCATTAGCATTTATCCAGATTGTCTTCTTATAACAAACCACCCTCCCATGAACCCCACATTCCCTTCCCAAAACCCTTTCAGCTCCCCTACTCCACCCCAAGCCAGCTTGGTCTACATATCCTGCCTCTGTGTCTTCACGGCTCACTCACTTTTCAACACCCTCCCGTCTGCTTTCCAAGTCTATCCTCTGCCCCAGACATTCCTGCCCTGAGCTGTGCTCCCAAGTCCACTGATGAGTTTGCAAGCCCAGTCTCAGGTCTCAGGGCTGCGAGGCAGTGCTCAAAGCGTCCCCAATCCCAGTCCATCTGGATTCCCTCCCTGTCTAGGGCTGTTCCCTCCAGCCTGCTCTGGAGTTTACTGCTCCCCACTGGGATGTTCAGCGGCTCTGTCTCCACTACTCACTTTCACCCTTCGGGAGTCAAATACACCACCTCCGATATTCCCACCGCTCTGGAACTCCACTCCAGAGCCAGGCCTGTCTTCTCAGCTCCAGCCTGCCCCCTGGTGCCCAACTGTCTCCCATGCACCCAACACTGGTCGCGCTCACGCTCCTAAGACACGATCTTCCCCTTAAAATGTGCTCTTCTCCACTGCAACCTGTTTAAGAAGAACCTTCCTGGAAATCTCCCTTCCCTTCACCTCACATATTAACTCATCACCCAGTTAGACATCTTTACTCTGGCCTAGTCTTTCCTACCACCATCCCCTGAGCCAAGTCTCCCTTTTCAGCCTCCCTGCTTCCAGCTGAGGTCTCCACTGGAAATTCAGTCTTCCTATCCAAACCAGTCAGAGAGATTATTGCAAAATTAGAAGTTTCATTACATCACACATTTCCAATAGCTCTTGAGATAAAATTTCCTCAGTGTGATTTCCCTGACCCTGCAAGAGCTGGGTGCTGCCCAAACTTCCTTATCTCAGGCTTTTCTCACTCCAATAACCACAGTAGCTACTTTCAGTTCCTGCCAAATGACAAGCTCCTTTCCACCTCAGGGCCTTTGCACATGCTATTTCCACTATCTGGGATTTTCACCCACTTTCTTATCCAGCCAATTTATACTTGTGGTCTAATCTCAGCTTACATGGCACTTTCTCCAGAAAGCCTTTTTTATTTAAATATTTAAAAAATGTATTTATTTTTACTTGAAGGATAATTGCTTTACATTATTGTGTTGGTTTCTGCCAAACATCAACATAAGTATACATGTGTCCTATGGACAACAGCCATAGGAATCCGTATGTCCCCTCTCTCTTGAACTCCCTCCTACCCCCCTCCCCATCCCACCCCTCTAGGTTGTTACAGAGCAGAAAGCCTTTTTTTTAAAGAACTCCCCCAGGCTAGATTTGGTCCTCTAGATGCTTCTTTTGGGGCTCTGTTTTTCCTGTGTACACCATTATCATGCAATTGTTTGAGCTGCATGACCGCCTCCCAGTGTTGGACTCTGTCATGTCCATGGCCAGCTCATTCTGAATGTCAGTCTTATGTCTGAACTTGTGACAGTGTGCAGACTCTCTCTGGGTAGAAGTCAGCAGGGGCTCCCCAGCATCCCCTGCCACTAGCAGGCCAAGGCCGTGCCGTCAGAAGTAGCTCTGTGTGGCTTGGGTTTGGAAGAGAACATCAAGAGGAAGCCAGGTGCAATCGAGCTTTTGGTAAGCAGGCCAGTGGAGGAGTTTGGCTTTTCAGGACAGCCGTGTTGGGTATCTGGCATTTTATCCCCAGTGTTACTGGTATGAGCAGCTGTGTCTGTAGCCAAAAGCGGTGGAATGAGGAATTCGCCACAGTGGTCCCCTGGTGGGGCATGTGCACTGCCTCTGACTCTTCTCCCGGAGACCAGTGAGCTCCCTAACATCACTGACTACATCATGTTTCTACTTAACCCAAGCCAAGAAGTTCTATCTTCTGACCCATATCCTCCCTAGCCAGACCCTAAGCCCCTTGAATAGGGTTGTTCTGGAGCTGTTTGCAGCTGTGTTTCTAGGCTCTACAAGCTGTCTGCCACCTAAGCATGTACTGAGCAAATGGGTGGCCCTGCAGAACCCAGCACTCTAACAGGAATGCCCATGAATATTCCTGGGGAGAACGAAGTCTCCGTCTGATGCCCACCATCCTGTCCTGCAGACCCTTCCTCCAAACATTGCTACCCAACTTGAGATCAGCCACATTCTTGCTTCCTGCCCAGCAGATGGTGGTGCTTGGTCTTGTGGAATTCTAGAGTCTATACAACCAACCCGAGTCCCCTCCTCCAGGAAGTCTTCCTTGACTGCTCCTGCCCTCACCAACACCCCGTTCTCTGAGTTCCCACAGCCAAGAAAATTTTAGCCCAGCACACCCATCCTTATATCAAGTTTTATCTTTGGGGATAGCTTCAATACTCCCGAGGGCTCCCCGGGACAGGGAACAAGCCCCTCATTTTTACCATCACTCCTCCTCCCCACAATGGAGAGGAGCACAGGCTGGACACAACAGGAGGGAAGTAGAGTTTCTTCCTTTCCTTTAGAAAATGCCTTTTAGGACCTGCGGAGAATATGGCTGGAAGGAAAATGCTGCAGTGGATGATGGGAAATCCTACTCTACCTGCACAGAACCAGGTGTCCAGGGAACCCCTACCCCAATCTGCTGTGAATCCTGTAGGGAGACTCCAGTGAGCACTCCTGTCTCTTGAGCTCTTTTTCTTCTCATCAGCTTCTTACTCCTCAAGACTGAGGTCAGAAGGGCTTAGGGGTATTGCATTGCCCCCCTCCTCCAGGAGCCTCTTGCTCCCCTATGCTGGCCAGACCAGGAGCCCCTTTCTCCATCAGCCCTCCGGGCTTACTACGCCCAGGCCCTGGGAGTTCTGCATCCATCATCACCAGTGTTGGGGCCTCATCCTGGAAGTTCTGTCAGCCCATCCAGGGTTCTTCACTGCAATTGTTCTGCCATCTGGTGGCCAAGTTAAGCATTGCTCGCCTCAACTTATCTTGTTTCCTGCAATTCAATTTCTCTTTTGTAGAGAACTCAGAAGTCACTTAGAGAAGGTCATGGCACCCAACTCCAGTACTCTTGCCTGGAAAATCCCATGGGCGGAGGAGCCTGCTAGGCTGCAGTCCATGGGGTCGCTGGGAGTTATACACGACTGAGCGACTTCCCTTTCACTTTTCACTTTCATGCATTGGAGAAGGAAATGGCAACCCACTCCAGTGTTCTTGCCTGGAGAATCCCAGGGACGGCGGAGCCTGGTGGGCTGCCATCTATGGGGTTGCACAGAGTCGGACACGACTGAAGCGACTTAGCAGCAGCAGCAGCAGAAGTCACTTACTGACCGACTTCTTTCCCCATACTGATGGGGATGCTAAGGCCCCAACAAAGGAGGGGTTTGCCAATCAAAGGACATAGATAGGAACCCTTGATACAGTCCCAGTCCGGGGATTCTTGTAATGGAAGAGGCTAAAAAAGTGGTGGGAATTTGAAACTCCAGTAAAAACTAGAAGGAAGCAAGAAGTAAGCTTTGGGCCATAGATGAAGCCTCTAAGGAAGGAATAGATCATTCACAAAGTGAACTTCTGCTTCAACCACTGTTTCTAACTGCTAACTAACCTCTACCTAACACCAGTTAAAACTCCAGGAAACCACTGTTTGACTATTAAGCTGATGAAGATACTTTTAATGGAAATAATGAAGCAGAGAGACCATCACATTCACACCGCTTGTGCAAGAATACACTGAGTCAACTTTTCTGGGAGGCAGTTTGCCAATGAGATTTAAAATACTTATCACCTGCGTTGTATTGGCTAAAAAATTCTATGTTTATGGGTTTACTCTAATGTTTTTATTTTTTTTTGAGTTGTACATGAAGAATTACATGCAAAGAAGTTTGTCATCACAACTATTAAGAAATTAGAAGCAAAGTTCACCAGTAGAATATTTGCAAAACATTAATTGGTTAAATAAAGAATATTAGATACATGAAATAAAACTGGAAATATTGCTGCTTTAAAAAGACTATTAAATAGGCTTTACAAACTATGAAGCAGAATATAGGTCTGCAAGAGTTCTGCAGCAACTATTTGTTTACTTTTTGAATAACAATTTTATTGAGATACAGCTCACATGTCAAAAAGTTTACCCTTTTAAAGTATATAATTCAGTGGTCTTTAGTATATTCACAGAGTATGCAACCATTACCACTATCTAATTTTAGAACATTTAATTCCCCTTAAAAGAAACTCAGTACCCATTAGTAATCAGTTTATCCTCCCAATCCTGAAAACCTCTAATTTGTTTTCTGTCTCTATAGATTTGCTTATTCTGAGTATTTCATATAAATGAAATCATATAATAAATAATCATATAATAAATCTCATATCTAAGTCATTTCACTTAGCACAATATTTTTAGGGGTCATCCATGTTGAATCATGTATCCATATTTCATTCCTTTTTGTTATTGGTTGTATGGATATATCACCTTTTATTTATCTATTTAATAATTGATGGACAGTTGGGTTTCCATCTTTTGGTAGTTATGAGCCGGGCTGCTATGAATATTCATGTATAAGTTTTGTACAGGCATGAGTTTTTCATTCTTTTGCCTATATGCCAAGTCACATGGTAACTAAATGTTGGACTTTTCCAGGAACTGCCAGACTTTTTGCCAAAGCGATTGTACCATTTTACATTTCCACCAACAAAGCATGAGAGTTCCAATATCTCCACATCCTTGTGAATACTTGTTTTTTGTTGTTTTTTTTTCATTTTAGCCACTCTACTGGGTGTAAAATGCTCTCATTATGATTTTGATTTGCATTTTCCCAATGACTGATGACATTGAGCATCTTTTCATGTGCTTGTTGTCCATTTTTATATATCATTTATGTTCATTTTAAATATAAGACATGACAGAAATTTATGAATATATCATGATCTTGTGATATTTCAAGAAAGCAGAGGAGAAAAATATTTTAGGAAACATACAAAAATATCAGTAGTGATTGTCTTTGGGTAATGAGATTATGACTGATATTTTAATTTAATGACTTTTATTTTGGATATGGACCATTTTTTAAGGTCCTTACTGAATTTGTTATAATACTGCTTCTGTTTCATGTTTTGGTTTTTGGCTGTGAGGCATGTGGGATCTTTGCTCCCCAACCAAGAATCCAACCTGCACCCCTGCATTGGAAGGCAAAGTGTTAACCACTGGACTGCCAGGGAAGTGCCCACTGGCTGATTTTTATTTTCTTTTAAAATCCCTTCTATATCTCCCAAATGCCCTGCAATGAGGATGAACTACTTTTCTGATTTGAAACTAAAGGGAAAAAAAGCATGTTGCATTACTTCAGGGGCAGCACTTGGGCAGAGGACTTGGGAGGAAGAAGCAGGCTGGGGACACAGGAGGGCAAGCAATGGAGAAGACATAAGAGAAAAACCTAGAACCGAGGAACCTCCACCCTAGAGAAAAGTAGAGAGAGAGATTCGAGCATTTTCCAGAAGGACAACCTAAAAGGCTAACAGGCACAAGCAGAGAAGAGATGCTCGCTCATTAGTTATCAGAGGAATGTGGATTTAAACAACAAGGAGACGTCACCGTACACCCATTTGACTTGCAAACATTGAAAAGCTGGGTAATGCCAAGTGTTGGTGGAGCTGCTGGTGGGAGTGGAGATCTCGCTGGCAGTTCTGGAGTGCAATCTGGAACCACTCTGTCGTGTTAAGAAAAGGCATATCGGCTGAATTGGCACAGCTTTCACTCCCCGGAATGTGTCCCGATGAAAGGCTCCCCGGCCTGGGGACAAGAGGGCACGGGAACAGTCACCTAGAGGCAGGGGGAGACGGGATGGTCACATATGGCTGGTGACACCAGGTGGTACCATAAGGCAGTCAAAACAAGCCACCAGATGGGCACACGGCAACACGGGTGGCTCTCTTGAAAGTACTGTGCTGAGAGGAAAAACATTAGAAGCAGGATGAGGCATATAATCAACAGCATTTATGTAAATTAAAAGTACAGATACACACAACACTACGTGTTTTGCAAGAACACAGAAACAAGTATCCGCATTCAACACATTGGAATGTTTGCCTGTAGAAGAGGGGAATGGAAGTAGAGACAAAAGAGAATATATATTTTTTAATGAATTAAACAAGAGGATCCCTGCACAGACCTGTGACAGGGATGTGACAAGAACTGAGATGTGATAAACGCATGCCAGCATCATGGTCCAAACAAAGCTTACAGATCCCTCCCCCGCAGAGGTGGATGGGGTCACTCTAACGTGTACCTATTCATTTACAAGTTTTTTGGCTCCTCTGGCCTTGGGCTATGGCCCAGATTCTAGGAGGAGGGACATGAGAAGAACAGCAGCGGACACAAAAGGACCTGGGAAAGAGAGTCAGGAATGAGACAGGAAAGAAGTGCTGGGAGGAAGCATGAGAGTTCCCATGGGACGCTGTGGAGGGTGGTAGACCCATGTAGCTGCCCAAGTTCAGGTGTGGGCTCCAGTCACAGGCTGTGACCAGACTAACACGCAGATGTCAGCACCTTCACCCTCGAGTGTGAAGGCGTCGTCCACTTGATATGAGTCACCCGGGCTGGCAGAAGTTCAGGATCGTGGCCGTGCCATCTCCGCGAGATCTCAGTCCTCACCTCCAAGAACAAGAGGGAGGGCGTTAGGAAGGTCCCATTGTCACTTCTTTATTCAGCCCCAGTGGGGTTGAGGGTGCCGGGGAGGCCATGCAGGAGAAACTGAGACAGGGGTTTCCTGCAGCAGGAGAAGCTACGGTTGGCCACAGCCACAGCTAAGTACTACCTCTAGAGGATACTACTTCCTCCTTCCTGCAAGTATTTCTGACCATTCCGTTTGGCTCCTTCTCTGTCTTTTAGTACTGCTTTTGTCTTGGACCACTTAAAGACAATTATGGGTGTTTTCTTGAGTTTCTGGCCAAAAAATAAGTACTCTGTCCTCTCCAAGTAGCCCAGGGCCCATGAGCCATTACAGGCAGGTATGGAAGTCCTGTGTTTGCTCCCAGATCCCAAATAAGTCTGCAGGAGACTCAGAGAGGCTACTGGGGGCAAAGAATGTTAGAAGAGAGGGAGCCAAGAAGAGACAGAAGTGTCAGGTAAGGGGTAGCAATGCTCCACAGCTGGAGCCTGGCAGGTCTGTGTACCCAGGTCTCCAGCAGAACAGCTGCTGCTGCTGCTGCTGCTGCTAAGTCACTTCAGTTGTGTCTGACTCTTAGCGACCCCATGGACTGCAGCCCACCAGGCTCCTCCATCCATGGGATTTTCCAGGCAAGAGTATTGGAGTGGGGTGCCAGTGCCTTCTCTAGCAGAACAGCTGATAAGCTGGTAAGTCACTTCAGTCGTGTCTGACTCTGTGCGACCCCAGAGACGGCAGCCCACCAGGCTCCCCCGTCCCTGGGATTCTCCAGGCAAGAACACTGGAGTGGGTTGCCATTTCCTTCTCCAATGCTGGGACAGAGTTAAATTCTCACACTACTGCCCGATAGCAAGTCTGTCCTAAGGGGAAAATACGAAGTGTCTTCTGGGTTGGATGTTATAATTTACTCCTCTCTGCCATCTCTCCATGATTCTACAAGTGCACTGGCACCATCTATTCTGTCTATAGGGACTTTACTGGTGGCTCAGACAGTAAAGAATCTGCCTGCATGGAGAGAGTAACATGGAAACTTACAATACCGTATGTAAAATAGGTAGCCAATGGGAATTTGCTGTATGACTCAGGGAACTCAAACAGGGGCTCTGTGACAACCTAGAAGGTGGGATGGGGAGGGAGATGGGAGGGACTTTCAGGAGGGAGGCCTGATGGGTGTACCTATGGCTGATTCTTGCTGATGTCTGACAGAAAAAAACAAAATTCTGTAAAGCAATTATCCTTCAATCAAAAAAATAATAATAAAGTGGCAAAAAACAGCCAAAAAAAAAAATCTACCTGCAATTCAGGATACTTGGGTTTGATCCCTATGTCAGGAAGATCCTCTGGAGAAGGGAATGGCAACACATTCCAGTATTCTTGCCTAGAAAATCCCATGGACAAAGGAATCCCAAGGGAAAGAGTCAGACATGACTGGGCAGGACAGGGACATTCTGTCTGTTCACGTGTGTGTTCACCTTTTTGGTTTGTTCTTTTTGTGTATCTCTTCCAGGTGCTCTCTCTCAGCACCCCTGCCTCTGCTCTCCATCATCTTCCCTGTCTTTCACCCGAATCTATTTTCCTAGACTTTGTGTGTCTACCTTAGACTTTATTGTTTCCTCTGTGTCTTCTCTCTGTCTCTCTAGGATCTGACTTACTCCTTCCCGTAACTCTCTCTAATGTTCAATTTTAGGAATACAGAATGGAAGGACCCCTTTTAGCCCCCGGCCCAGCCCCTACATCCCTCTTCTAATCCCTGAGAGGCCTTTTCTACCTCATGATGAATGGATAGTAAGCTTGGCCAAGACCAGAGGAAGGATGGATAAAAGATGTTCACAGGAAGTATTGAGGTTAAGCTTGATTCAGAAACTCAGGACAGATTTCCACAAAGGATTGCAGGACTCAAGTTATGGCCTGAGGTGGGATTTACAGGGGCTGGACAGGAGAGAGGCAGGCTTAGGAGTGGTGGGAGGAAAGGCTTAAAGAATAAGGATAGTCTGAGTCACATACCTCTTGGTTGAGGAAGCAGTACAGGATAGCAACAATGAAGCCCTGTGAGGTCAAAGAGAAAGGACCCCATCACCCTGGCCTGGCCTTGGATGTCTGTAGTCTTCCTACTACCTTTTCCCCCACCCCCAACAGGCTGTGACCTGGGCCAGGTCTTTGGAAAAATGCAAAGTAGACATATTCATCACATTACTATGTGCCAGGCATATTGTCATATGTAATTGCCGTAGCAAGCATTCCAAAGTTTTATCACTGGCCTGATGGCCCGTTTCTCTGATTTTATTTATTTCTGCATCCCCCAGTATTGAGCACAGAGCCTGGCACATAATAGGTGCTCAGTAAATGCTGAATTTGTGAGATGGTTAGATGGCATCACCAACTTAATGGTCATGAGTTTGAGCAAGCTCCAGGAGTTGGTGATGGACAGGGAGGCCTGGCATGCTGCAGTCCATGGGGTCGCAAAGAGTCGGACATGACTGAGCAACTAAACAACAACAAAATGTTGAATAGAGTGGACGGATGGATATATGGATGGATGGGTAGATAGATACAGGGATAGTTGAATGAATAAAGATATAGATGGATATAAAATAACAAACAGATGGACAGTTGAATAGATGAATGAGTATCTGGAAGGAAGAATAACTGGTCTAGTCACCCTCACCTGCCATGAAATCAACCACCCCTGTGGACAGCAGCACCCCCCGCTCCTATGCAAAGACTCAGAGGGAAGGAGAGAGTACTGTGGGGACCCTCACCTGGAAAGAGCCCAGTCCCAGTTCTAGGGGGAGGCGGATGTCCAGGCCAGCACTGTCAGGCAGGAAATTGAAAATGACATAGTGGATTCCAAACAGAGGAATGAGGAGAAGCGTTGACTTAGAGAGACGCCTGCAGAAGAAGACAAGGCCTGGATTCTGCTGTTCCCTCTCTCAAATGCTCTGGTCTCAACTTATCCCAGTCAAGTGTATGTATCTTTCAAAGTCTAATTCAAGGACACCTCTTCCAGAAAGTCCTCCCAGATTGTACTCTAACCCCATGATTCATTTAGAAAGGATCTCTTTCCGCAGGCTCCCATAGAAATTGATCTCCACACTCATCACCCACAATGTGGGTTGCTAACTGGCTGTTTGGGACCCCCATCCTTCCTATATTGTGTTTCACTGGAGGGCAGGGACCAGAACTATTCTCTCTCTGGGAACCTGGGGAGAAGCACAGGACCAAGATGATGGACGCCTAATCATGAATAAAAAAGAACCATCTGACGCCTGCACCAGTTATGTCCCCAGAATTTCCTGAAACACATATACACACCCCCACATGCACACTCACAAACACACACACGTTACCAGTACTGATGCTGGGTATGGAGGCTGCCCTGAGTTGGCTCCAGTTTCCTCAGCAGGATACGGATAATATTGAGAAAAAGCCCAAAGTTCACCTGGAAATGGAGGTGCAGGCAAGTGGCAGGAGTGACCCAAATGGCCTGGGGTAGGACCTCTTTGGGGACTAGAAACCTCAGGTTTTTGAGGGCCAGGATGAGCAGGTCATTGCTCGAGACCTTGCCACCTGGAGACTGGGAGGTCCAACATGGTGCTCAGGGGATCCTGGGCTCAGGGTCCCCCTCCTCCAGTCCCAGGCCAAAAGTGGGAGGTCATACCTTTCATCCTGCTTCCAGCACCTCTCAGGCTCTTCTAAAAAGCGTGTGGCCTTCACTTTGCACAATTACAAAATCAACAAAGATGTGTGCATTCACCTAGGCCATGCAAACCAGTCCTGGCTGCCTTGCCTTGAGTGTGGGCAAGGTAGGGGTTTCAGGTGCTGCTCCTTCTATGCCCCGAGCCAGGCCTCACTGCAGTGGTAGGTGATCTGCAACCAGGCCACCAGACTCATCAAAATTCTGAGTTAGAAGAAGCCAGAGCTCTGATTTTTCCAATGGGCTATACATGGGCTTCCCTTGTGGCTCAGCTGGTAAAGAATCCACCTGCAATGCGGGAGACCTGGATTTGATCCCTGGGTTGGGAAGATCCCCTGGAGAAGGGAAAGGCTACCTACTCCAGTATTCTGGCCTGGAGAATTCAATAGACTGTATAGTCCATGGGGTCACAAAGAGTCGGACACGACTGAGTGACTTTCACCATTGAGGTCCAGAGAGGGCCTCACAGAGCACCTGTGGGGGAGTCAGGCTCGAACCCAGGGTATCCTGACTCCCAGCCTGGAGTCATGTTTCCTGCTGTGTATGGCTGCTCGGTGGGCCCAGGGAGATCGGCTGAATAATGCAGAGGACACTGGCCTCAGGCACTGACCCCAACAGAGAGGACGATGGGTCCTTTGATGATCCACCAGTAGGGGGAGCTGTCGTCCAGGTCCCAGCACCTGAAGAGAGGGCAGGCCTGGACTGATGGCGGGGTGGAGGGGGAACAGAGCGCAGTTGCCGAGAAGCCCTTTTCTGGGGTACCCCTGCTCCTCTCTCCTTTCTTCCCTCTACCTACAGCTCTAGGCTCCTCCCTCTAGAATTCGATCCTTATAGCCTCACCTTACCCCAAACAAGCCTTATCTTCTCGAGACATTTAGGCCCTTTCCAAAGGGACACCCTAATTCAAGAGGGGCTCACCCTTTCCCTTCACCAAGGTGGATGAGTTTCTCAAAAATCAGTCATGTTTGCTATTTTCTGTGGCCCCAACACTTCCCCTATTCTGGAAGGTCCCTTCTTACAGCCCCTATCCCCTGAGATCCCGAAACCCGAGACCCTGTGCCCCCTTCCTGCCCAGGCTCAAGCCTCTTCTGTGTTATACATGGACTGTGCCTCCTACCCCTTCCCACCCCCACCCAACCCTGGGAGTTCCTGAAGTCAGGACCAGGGACCTCCCCTTTCTCATCCCAGCTTGGAGGACAGCCTCATCAGGACCCAGTACAGGTGTGATGAAGGGATAGCCCAAACTCACGCAACGTCTTCGAAGGCCAACTTGCAACCCACCCACATGCCGGTAAAGAGCAGAGGAAGCCCTGTGGGGGTACAGAAAAGCCATGAGTAAGGGTCTGCATCCTGTGCCCACCTCCCACCACCACTACCAGCATCACACAGGGCACTGTGAAGGCAGGACCCTGTGAGAGCCCAGGGGCAGGGGACCTGGTCCTGATCTCAACACTCGCTGTACGACTACAGCCATCCTTCCCCTTTCTGGGCCTTGGGGTCATCATGAGTGAGCTGAAAGGATCTTTGTGTGAGCTCCCTGGTCATCCCCAATCCTCCACCCACTCCACCCGCCCCCCACCATGGTGCCCAAACCAGCCCTCCGTGCTCACCCCAGGCAGCGAGAACCAGCCACCAGAAGACCCTCCTTGTGCTGGGCAATGTGGAGACTAAGAGGCAGGTCAGGTACACAGCTTCTGCCAGCAGCCAGCTGAAGTTGGTCATGGTAGCGAAATGGGAAGTGGCCACAGAAACCTTACACAGGACCTGTGGGCCAGGGGCCTGGGCGCCTCAGAGCCAGGACACCCACTGGAGCCCCATCAAAGCTCCCCTACCCCCAGGTCTCTTCCACTTTGGGCTACCACCGAGGGGATGTGGTAGTATATATAATATGGTTGTGAAGAACACAGATTTGGGATCCAGAGAGCCTGGCTTCAAGTTTTTCATCTGGGTAACCCACCCACACTTTAACTTTTCACATATAAAATGAAAAACTTCCAACCCCTAACTCATGGTCTCATCATAAGGATTAAATGGAAACCCTGTATACAAATTGCTACTATTTTTACTGACACTATCTCGCCGTCCCTCCTGAGCTCAAGTCTCTCCCTAGAGCTGAGGCTATGGAACACCATTACTCTTGCAGAGCTCCATCCTGCGAAGACACATGCATGCACCCATGCATTCACTCAGTCACTGAGTGACTCTGCTCATCGGTTGGGTGGCTTGACTCTGAGCTCAGAGGCGAGTGCTCTGAGTGCGTGGCCCCATTCCCAGCACTCAGCAGCTGGGTGTACTCCCAAATATCCCTCATCTACAAACGGAACTAAAATGAAAATATACATAGGAAAGAAAATGAGACAATACATGTAAAGCATTTAGCATAATGCCTGGTACCTAAGCACTAAGTATGTATACTATTATTGTTTCTTTCATTAAGGAATGAAGGTCATCTGTTGGCTTGTTCATTCATGTATCTATTCATTTCCGGTACAGTGTCAGAAAACCTAGTAAGAGCTGCCCACACTCAGCCCAACTTCTTTTATTTTTGGCCTCCTCTCATTCGTCCACCTCCCCACCCCCATGATGACTTCCCTGTTTTCTGGAGCGGCCCCAGCTTCTCCTGTCTGTGAGAGCTGCTTCACCCTGGTCCTCCCTGCTCTCTCCCTATCATTGCTGCCCGTTCCCCCTTCCCCAGAGCTCCAAAGCCACCTCCTCCCTGAAGCCCTCTCCTGTTCTCTCCCAGCTTTCAGCCCCCTCTACCTGATGGTCCTGTAATCTGGTACAATCTGTCCCCTTAGGCATCCTGGGTGCTTCTTGAAGAAGAGACCTGGCTTTGTCCAGTGCCTGTTACACCCACACCCAGCAGAGACAGAGCCCAGAGGAAGTGTGAGATGGAAGCATGAGTGGAATGAAGTGTGCTCTGGGCTGGGCTACGGGATGGGAATGAAACCAGAATACAGAACATGGAGCAGAGAGTGGAGTCAGGGAATGATGGGGCTGGGCACAGGAGGATTTAGGACTTGACCCCAAGGAGGGGCGGGAAGGGGGAGGGGGGCTTTCCAGCTCTGTCCTTGGCAAAGCCAGAGCCCTGGGGTCAGCCCACTGGACTGGACAGGCTGACATCTCTAATCCAACCTCCTCGCCCACACCAGCACCCCCACCCATGACTGTTACAGTGGAGAAGCTGCAGTGGTCCGTGTTCTCCCGGTGAAAGAGGGTGGCGTCCTTCAGGAACACAGCTGCCGCCTTGAGGATAAAGGTGATGAACAGCTGGGTGTGGATGTAGTTCCTGGGGCAGTGAAGCCTCCTGGAGGGAGTGGGAGGGGTGAGGAAAACAGGAGGCAAGGAGGGAGAGCGGGCTTGGGGAGACTGAGCAAGGAGGGAGGTGAATCACATGGGCTTGGATTGGCTGTTATCAGATTGGATCCATTGCACTGAATGTAAGGCTTCAGCTTTAACTTGTAAGACAACCGGGCTCAGTGCAGGTGAGGGGAGGGAAAACATCAGTTCCCTGCCTTCAGGGAGCTCATTACATGGAGGACAGAGGCAGAAATGACAGGGGACCCCCACCCTCTGCCCCTGGATAATCAAAGAGACAAGGCTCATTCCCAGGAAACAACAGCTCAGGCCAGGCTGGAGAAGGCTTTAGGAGGGCAGCAACCAAAGGCTTGAAATAGTCAAGAAGGGCTTCACAGAGGAGATGAAATGACCACAGTAGCCCTGGGAACGTCTTTGACAACCAGGCGGAAGATCAGGTTTGGTGCTGTGGATGACGGGGAGGCAGGGAAGGTTCTGGAGCAGGGAATGGGGATGGCAAACCTGAGAGCAACCAGGATGATGATGGCCACTAGGAGGGCCGCGGCTGAGACGCTGTGGCCCATGGTGTAGATGATCCTTACCACGGAGAAGTAGGATTTCTGGGGAGGGTGGAGGCAGAAGGAATCTCAGCAACGGGGCCTCTGAGGAAAGGGAGGCTTGACCATCAAGCAGGTGATGCTTTGAATTCTACCCCCAAACTGTCGGTGTGGTGTGAGGCTGGGGTGTCTGTGGGGACCAAGGCAAGCTCCCTTTGGAGTTTTCCCTTTGGAGTTTGTTTACAGCCTGTAAGCTAGGGAGGGAACAGGATGGGGGAGGGAAGCGGGGGTGGGGGGGAAGGATGAGGATCAAGATGCTTAACTCTAGCTGCTGCTGGGAGATGGGGGAAAGAAGCTGCCACAGAAACTGTGCGTCCCTGGGGAGTGACAAAGCTCAGGAGGAAATCAGGCTTGTTTATTGACATTCAGCTTGCTCATTAGCTTGGGAACACGACATCCGCAAATAAAGGGGAGAGCAGGAACAGCTTCAAGGCTAAGCTCTTTCCACAAACAAGTATTTGAATCAATCAACTCAGCCTGGATCCCGGAGATGGAGACAGAAGGTGTAGCCTTTCGGGGAGGGGATTGATCAGGGACCCAGCTCCCCTGAGGGATGCAGGCAATCACCCCTGACTGCCCCTCCCTGACTCAGTCTTTTTATCTGAAAGAATGTCAGACTCATGCTCTGCCTTCAGGGCTGGAGGGAGAGAGCTATGGGGTTATGGGAATGGAAGCAATCTGCCAAGGCACTGCTCAGTTTGGAAGCATGGAGTGTGCTGCTGGGGTAGGAGTCACTTCCATCATTGGGTTTCCCTCGCTGTCCCACAGCCATGCACACCACTCCACAGACTGAGGATCAGAGAGGGCAGGGAGCTTTTGCAGTGGTCCTTGCCCAGAACAACTCAGAGCCTTTGTTTCCCGCAACCACCCCCAGCTCCCAGTCCTGGAGCTGGGGCACAGAGAGGGTGTCGAGGAGACACTGGCCAGGTAACACTGCCCACCCTGCCTTCTGCCTCCCTCTTCCTCCTAGCAGCGTAGCCCACCTGTCACTCTGGAGCAAGTTGCTCTCTACTAATTCTCACTCCCTCTCTTCCAGCCATCTTCCAGAAGTGTGCTGTCATTCACATTCCGACCCGCCAACTTCAGTGGAGGTGGCAGCCCCTACCATCGTGCAGTCTACCGGCCACACAAACATCCTTGACGAGCCTCTCACCTCCTCAGTCAGCAGCTCCAGGGGCACAGGGCAGGCCTCGGGATAAGGCGGGAAGGGCTCCGACCAGCCTGCAATGGTGCAGTCCCTCTTCACAGCCCCTAGGAGGCAAGCGGAGCCGGGGAAGCTGAGATGTGATCAGGACGACTTCCCCCTCTCCCCAGGAAGGTGGGGGAGCCGGGAGTGACCCTGGTCGAGTCTGCACAGACAGCTCATCTCTGCAGCAGAGAGAGGGGAGCCTTTTCTCCTGAGGCCTGGTGTCCTGCCTGCTTGGGACACTTTCTGGGACCTTCCTTTCTGGCCTCAGACTCACCTTCTGTTAATTGAGAGAACAGTTTCCTTGGAGCAGAGTAGAGAACTGGGTCCCCAGCATCCTAAAGAAAGGAGGCCCTCTCTGCCACCGGAGGAACCATCCACCGCAGACACCCAGGCCAGGGAGGTGAGGCAGAGCATGGCTGCCCTTCCACTCTCCCCGACAAAGCAACCGTTAGCACCTTATGGGGAGATTGATTCTGCCTCTCCACCCCCATGGCCAGTCCTCCTGCTCACACCTCCCGCTCACACCCAGAGAACAAGTGCTCAGTGCCTGACCCCAGGCACAGCATTCCCAGGCCCAACCGCACCCTCTGTGCAGCTAGGGCTCTTGTTCTCCCCAGGTCACAGGAGGTCAGGAAGCTGAGGCTCAGGGAGGGTAACTGACTCATCCAAGTTCATAACTAAAGACAAGAAGGAGTAAGGCAGTGCTCAACCCAGGTCTGCCTGACTCCAAAGCCAGGACATGGCCACCGCATTCTACCACCGCCCGAGGAAACCACCTCACCTCGGCTCCTCCCCCCATCTCCACCGCCAGCACCCCTCACCTGGCTCCGAGCTGAAGTGAGAGAAGAAAGCCGGGCAGGGGAGGCTCACCCACTCGCCGGAGCCCGCCGTCGGCCAGCACAGCAGCCCATCCCAGATCCTAGGGCAGCCTAGACAGCGAAGTGGGAGCAGGAAGGACTCAGCCCAGGGGACAGGCTTGTCCACCATCCTGAGCGGTGCAACTGAAGGAGATGGAGAAACCCACGACGAGCCACCTCCTCCCTCCCCAGCCCCGTACCCAAGGTGGAGTTAGGCATCCCTTCCGCAGCTTGTAGACATGCTTGCTCATCCTCTCGCAGCTGAGTGATGACATCACATTCTGGGTGCACGTGGCCCAGGACCTGTGCAGCAGAGTATGAATGACATGAGCCAAGCCAGTGTGTGCTTCTTCTAGGTTGGCTGGTCAAGTGATCTGAGGACAGAGGTAAAGCCTGATTCGTTTCCACAGCTGGGCTCTTAGTTAGGTACAGGGACCAGGTTCATCAAAGAAACGCAATGTCTATTTGGATGAAAGGCAGGCAAGCAGGGAGGGAGGGAGAATAAATGGAGATTTGGACAAAGGCTTCCCCTTTTCAATTCATGGAAGTCAGTTCTGAGACACATTAAGTAAAAGTCTTCAGAAGATGGCATGGGGATGGTCAACTCAACAATGCAGCCGTGTAGTGGCTTTTTTTTCTTGCCATGAGTGAGGTGAAGGAGCAAATGAATGTCTTCATGGATGAATGAATGAATGGGTAACTGTGTGGCCCGCTGGTAGAATGAGTGAATATACATACAGAATATAGATAGATGGACTTCTCAGGTGGCGCTAGTGATAAAGAACCCTCCTGCCAATGCAGGAGATGTTAGAGATATGGGTTAGATCACTGGATCAGGAAGATCCCCTGGAGAAGGGCATGGCAATCCACTTTGATATCCTTGCCTGGAGAATCCCATTGACAGAGGAGCCTGGTGGGCTACAGCCCAAGGGGTTGCAAAGAGTCTGACTGAAGCGACTTAGCACACATAGATAGATGGATGACTGGACACATGGATGCATGGTGGATGGGTGGATGGATAGGGGGATAGGATGCACATAGAGATGGATGGGTAATGGACGATAGATGGAGGGATACCTGCCTTGACGTGCAGCCCAACAATCAGATCATTCACAGGGAATGATCTCTGTGATCAGCTAGGAAACAAGCTGCTTTTCTGGAAACCCTCTAGCAGTAGTTCTGAAAGTGTGCCTCTAACTCAGCCAGAGATCAACTGCAATGAGCCAAGAATACGCAGAGATCTATGGCTGGATCTAGGACTTCACATTTTAACAAGTTCTCCAGGGAGCTGGAGTCAAAGGCAGGAATTCTTAACACCTCTCCCTCCCACTCCCCCAGACTGGAGAAAAGCTGACCATCCAACAGGGCACAGCCCCAAACAGACACATGAGAAGGAACTCAGCTTTACAAGACACGCTCCTTACACTGTGAACATGGATCCACATCCCAAGTTTGAATCCAACATATACATCAAATTCAATCAGTGTAGATTTCTGTCCCCAAGGATTTACCAGGGAAGAGTGTGGAGAAGGCAATGGCACCCCACCCCAGTATTCTTGCCTAGAAAATCCCATGGATGGAGGAGCCTGGTGGGCTGCAGTCCATGGGGTCGTGAAGAGTCGGACACAACTGAGTGACTTCACTTTCATGTTTCACTTTCATGCATTGGAGAAGGAAATGGCAACCCACTCCAGTGTTCTTGCCTGGAGAATCCCAGGGACGGTGGAGCCTGGTGGGCTGCCGTCTGTGGGGTCGCACGGAGTTGGACACGACTGAAGCGACTTAGCAGCAGCAGTGTGGTGAGGAAGAGAGTTAACACCTGGTCCTGATATATCTAATACAAACTGAGCAGGGGCCAGACAAGCACTACTGGAGGGTGGCCCTTCTCGCAAGGACTGAGGAGGTGGCATTTGAGCTGAACGTTTGAAGAGAAAGGAGCATATTTTTAGAACATGCCCAGACAAGAGAGTGGGCAGATGTACCTGAGTTGTGTGAGGGGAGAGCCCTGCCCATGGCCATCCTCACATCCACATGTGCACACACAAGCCCCCAGTGTCTGGCACAGAGTCCATGTCAGCAGGTGGTTCATTAACTCCCAGTGTCCTTTGACAGAAACCCAGGCACGGCAAAAGCATAGTGGGTATGAGACAGTGGCTGGGGTCAGAGACGTCAAACACTAGAATGGGGGTGGTCGACAGTAGGTGACCACATGGAAGGGACCCAAAGGCCAGAGGGCTAGGAGAGGACCTGGAGACGCTGACCAGTAAGGAGGGTCACCCCCATCAGACCCGCCCCTGCAGGGGAGGACACCCCTGTCCTGACCGGCTGACCCCAGTCCCCCAAAGCCAGCTTGGGCTCAGCTCTGCCACCTCCTGCCTGGGCCCTGGGACCTCACCATGCAGATTCCACCTGCAGCCCTGGCTCTGGATCTCCAATCTGGGAGCACTTCTTGGCTTCTTCCCAGGACTCAGTGAGCCTAGTGCCACTTCAGAGGAGAACCCCAGTCTTACCTCCCCCATACATCCACAACAGCAGTGGGGTAGATGGACAGGGCGGGGCCTGATATGGGACCATGGGCTCCATCTGCCCTCCTCCCCTCCACATCTACAATCCCATCCTTTCCTGAGACGCCTTCTCAGGGCCTGACTATTGGACCACCGAGGCCAAAGGAACTAGGACCCCTGGTGGGAAGCCTCCCACCAAAAGGAGAAACAGACAGCCACCACACTTCCCAAGGGAAGAAAAATTCAGGGAAGCTCAACTCATGACTCAGGTGTGTGGTCACGGGTGGAAACTGCCAGGGGTGAGAAGACGTGGATCATTCCAAGACTTATCCCAATATTCTGGTTGGATCCCCAACTACTCACCTTGGGATCAGGGATCATCTAGCCTGTGTCCAGGACCCCACTCCTCCTGAGGGGAGACTGTTGTCCTGTATGCCCTGGCCTGGCTGACCATGGCTATAGCTGACCTGGGTTCTGTGCAGGACAGAGCCCACACCAGGAGACTGGGGTTTAGTGCTAACCCTGACCCTGGCACCAGTGACTGAGTGACCCCCACAGGATCTCAGTCCCCCTTCTAGAATAATGCATTTCCTGTGGGGTGCACACAGATGAGAAGGAGGAGGCCCCACTCTGTGCAGTGCAGGGTGGGCAGTAGAAGTCACCCATGATGCACTGCAGGCCCAGCCTCCAACAAGTCAGATCCTTCTCCAGGCACAATAGCTCAGCGGGGCAGATGTTATTTTCTTCTTTTACAAAAGAGACAAGTGAGGCTCAGGAAGGGACTTACCTAGGTCACATGGCAAATCCACAGCACCGGTATCAAAGCCCAAAAGCCGTGTGCAAAGAGCAGGTGCAGCCCCGGCCACACATACACACTCACACACACACACACACTCACACACATGCACACACTGTCAAACACACACACACTCACACACAAGCCAGTGGAGGAAGAGGGCAACCTCAGTCCCGTGAGCTCGCAGGAGACCCTGGGAGCTGCAGCTTCCAATCTGGGACTGTGTCTCCCATCCTGGTCCCCAAGTCACTGTCACTTGTACTAACTGTGGGAAAGTACACCCCTCCTGGCAGCCCGCTCCCCAGCCTTCTGGGCCTTGGGGCTGTACCTGATTGTGGAAAGCTGCTCAGGGCCCAGGGTGTGCCCTTCGAAGGAGAGGGTCCCAGAAGCTGGAGGGGGGAGCAACTTCTCACTTACTACCCAGACACACTCAATCCCTGGCCACACCCTCTTCAAAGGAAGCAACTCAATCAAGTGGCTCCGGGGATCGTGGGGACTGGGAGGGCTCTGCAAGCTTGTCGGAGGAGGAGGTGTGGAGAAGACTCAGGGTGTGAAAGGGAGGCAGAGGTACTGTTTTAGGTACTGTTTAGAGTATTGTGGCCCCGAGGATGCAGACAGGCCCTCAGGGATGCAATGGGCATGCGAACTCAGTTCAACTCCAGGAAGGACATTTTGCTGTCAGAACTCCCCAGGGATGAGCAGGCTGCCTGGGAAGGGAGGGGGAGGAGAGGTGGGGACCGCAGGTGTCAGGAGTTCTCCAAGCCAGGCCACCAGACTGCTTGGTCAAGAGACTCCTGCACCAGGGAAGGGTATGGACCCCAGTATGGCCCAGTGGCTCCCAGATCTCAAGCTCAGTGGGAGGGGCAGGAGGGTCTGAGCTGGCTACTCACGATCGGCAAGGGGCCCAGCAAGCAGAGGACGCAGGCACCCCACACCCTGCTGTCCATGGTGGGAGCTCGGCGACAGCTGCCTGGGTCAGCCTCGGTGACCCTGCGTTCCTTCCACTGTCCCCTGTTGTCACCGCTGCCAGCACACCCTCTGCTTCTCCTTCCCAGGTGGCTGTTTGCATAGACAGGAGCCAGTGAAGGGGACAGAACCCACTGAATATTCACCAGGATTTCAGAACACCGTGCCCAGCTCCGCCACAGCCTCAGGGTAGAACTCTGCATTCCTGGCGGGAAGGGCTTGACTTCGTCTGTAAGTCTGCCCATGTCTGTCCTAACATTACCAAGGTCACAGACAAATGGCAGCTGCAGGACACCTCTTGCCCCAGTAGGTCACTATTCTTTATATAATTTTCTTCTCTGAGCCCAGCCCTCTGAGGCCCCCCAAATGAAGGAGACTCAGCAAAGAAGAAGGCCTGAGTCCACACTCAGGAAGCCCAGTTTGGTTGTGATCTCAGCCTCATCCACCGGGCTGAAGGATGAGTTCGGAGCCCTGGGGACCCAGCAGAAGTGGATAGGGTGTCAGTAGAGTCTGGACAATAGGAATCTTAGAAAAGGAAGCACAATCATAAATTCCCATGCATCCCCATCGGCTGGTCGTGAAGATAATAGTTTCAGCAAAACCTTGTCTTTGTTCCCAGCAAGGATACCAGTCTGGATGGCGAGGTGAAGTCTGAAGGGATCCAGGCTCTGGACTTTACATGGGGGCTTGTCAAAGTCTCTTCGGAAGTCCATATGGAAACAGGGAAAAACAGGAAGCGTGCAAGAAGATTCACATAGCTAAGCCATCCTGAGTGGGGCAAAACCAGTGTTATCAGGGGCAGAAACAAGAGAACCTACACAGCAGCTCAGATTAATTTGAATATTCATTACCCTGTCAGTTTTATTATAGTTTCAGACTTTAAAATGAAGGATCTCAGTCGGCCAGGCTAGAAACAGTGTTCTAAATTGCCCTAAACCCTGCACAGCACTGGGGCGTCTAGAAATCGCATTAGATCTTCAAGGGTCCCGAAGGTGCCAGTACCTGGCAGGTCCCATCATCTGTTTGCAGGTCTGCAATCCCAGAGCTTGTCAGGCCGGACTCTGTGACACACACGTTTCCAGCCTGACGCCAATCATGAATGATGAAGCTTCTCGTCCCTGCCACATCTGGACTGAGGAGTCATTTTACATCAGCAGGGCTGTGTTTTTCCACTTGTGTTCATCACCAACAAAGAAAAATATTTTGAAAGGAAGGCACGAGGCACCCCCAGCCCCAGACACTCCTGCCCTTGTGCGAGCGTCTTCATGTGCTTGGCCGTGACCTGGGGCAGGGCTCAATCGCGCCCAGCTTGCACATTTGCAGGGTAAAGCAGAGCCCCCATGTTGACAGGCTGAGTAAGGATGCAGTGCCAGAGACAGAGCACCGAGCAGGTGTAGCTTAAAAGGAAAGCCAGAGCCTCTGTCCCCTAGCTACAGAGAGGCAACAGTCCAAGGATAAAATCTGCAATCAATCACTGTTGATAATTAACATCAATTGGTGTTACTGAGGGTTAATAACTGATATTAATGCTACTACTGATTATTATCTATTTGTCAATGCCTAGAGACAGTTTTCAGTGTCACAGCCAGCAGTCAGGGGCAGGGAGGAGATGTGGCAAGGTACTAATGTTATGTAAGAGATAAAAGCCATAAAAACTGGGATGCTGTTAAAATCCTACCACGCACAGGATGGCCCCCCACAACCACCTAAAGAACTGTCCACTCTAAAGGTCAATAGAATTAAGGTTGAGAGACTCTGATTTAATTGTCTGTGTTCCTCAAGTTTCCCCTAGGCCCACTGTCCCTTCTGAACGGGCCAGGGTCATTGTACTTCCGTCTCCAGCTATTTCTGTATCTGCTCAGGGTTCAGAGTTTGACTCTACCACTTGGAGTTCAAGGGCAGATTTAAACAGGTCTCTCTCACACACACAGCGTGTGTGACCTTGGGCAAGTTATTTAACCTTTCTGAACCTCAGTTTTTCATTGAAAAACAGGCATGATACCTTCCTTGTTGGGTTTCTGGAATAAGAAAAGGAAAGGCCTACAGAGAACCTCATACAGAGCATAAATCACAGAGAACATGTTACGAAGCTGGACTCTCAGCAAAGAAAGTTAGAATAATCAATTCTTTGGATGGAAAATATAAGATTAGCTCTTTAGCTCACATTTATGAAATACACATTCTAAAAGGCTTAAAGTCCCAACTATAAAGCAGTAAGATTTTTTCCAAAAATGCAAATTTGTTTTTACAACCTCAGAAGAAGGGAAACTTTTTTTACATAAAAAGAAATCTTAAAGAAAAGAGTAGTAAGTTTGAGCACATTGGCATTAATAAATATATAGAGTTCCAGAAAAACATCTATTTCTGCTTTATTGACTATGCCAAAGCCTTTGACTGTGTGGATCACAATAAACTGTGGAAAATTCTTCAAGAGATGGGAATACCAGACCACCTGATCTGCCTCTTGAGAAATTTGTATGCAGGTCAGGAAGCAACAGTTAGAACTGGGCATGGAACAACAGACTGGTTCCAAATAGGAAAAGGAGTACGTCAAGGCTGTATATTGTCACCCTGCTTATTTAATGAATATGCAGAGTACATCATGAGAAACGCTGGACTGGATGAAGCACAAGCTGGAATCAAGATTGCTGGGAGAAATATCAATAACCTCAGATATGCAGATGACACCACCCTTATGGCAGAAAGTGAAGAGGAACTCAAAAGCCTCTTGATGACAGTGAAAGTGGAGAGTGAAAAAGTTGACTTAAAGCTCAACATTCAGAAAACGAAGATCATGGCATCTGGTCCCACCACTTCATGGGAAATAGATGGGGAAACAGTGGAAACAGTGTCAGACTTTATTTTTCTGGGCTCCAAAATCACTGCAGATGGTGACTGAAGCCATGAAATTAAAAGACGCTTACTCCTTGGAAGGAAAGTTATGACCAACCTAGATAGCATATTCAAAAGCAGAGACATTACTTTGCCAACAAAGGTCCGTCTAGTCAAGGCTATGGTTTTTCCAGCGGTCATGTATGGATGTGAGAGTTGGACTGTGAAGAAGGCTGAGCACGGAAGAATTGATGCTTTTGAACTGTGGTGTTGGAGAAGACTCTTGAGAGTCCCTTGGACTGCAAGGAGATCCAACCAGTCCATTCTGAAGGAGATCAGCCCTGGGGGTTCTTTGGAAGGACTGATGCTAAAGCTGAAACTCCAGTACTTTGGCCACCTCATGCGAAGAGTTGACTCATTGACAAAGACTCTGATGCTGGGAGGGATTGGGGGCAGGAGGAGAAGGGGACGACAGAGGATGAGATGGCTGGACGGCATCACTGACTTGATGGACGTGAGTCTCAGTGAACTCCAAGAGTTGGTGATGGACAGGGAGGCCTGGCATGCTGCGATTTATGGGGTCGCAAAGAGTTGGGCACGACTGAGCGACTGATCTGATCTGATGTTCAAGAAAGAACCCCATAAATAAAACTACAAGCAAACTACAGACTGGCAGAAATATTTGTGACCAACAATGATAAAGATATAGTATTAAAACTTTATTTTAAAATACCTAAAAATTAATAATAAGAGGAAAATAACCCAATAGAAAAATGAGCAAAGGATATAAACAGCAATTCAGAAAATAAGTAAAATGGGAGCAATGAACAGATGAAGAAATTCTCAGCATCACTAATAGTCAAGAAAATGAAAATTAAAATAATGAGTTACTCTTTTTTACTTATAACATTGCTTAAAATTTTATGTCTGACAATATGATGTTTAGAATTATTTGGGGAAGTGGTACTTCCATATTGTACAGATGAGAGTGAACATTGGTACACACACTTTGAAAAGACAGTATGATATAATCTTTTATATCTATGAATGAACCTACCCTATAAACCAGAAGTTCTATTCCTGGATATTTGTTCTAGAGGGCAGAATTATTTGTGTTGTTGCTATTTAGTCATTAAGTCATGTCCAACTCTTTTGCAACCCATGGACTGTAGCTCGCCAGGCTCCTCTGTCCATGGGATTTTGCAAGCAAGAATACTGGCATGGGTGCCATTTCCTTCTCCAGGGGATCTGTCCCACGCAGGGATTGAACCCGAGTCTCCTGCATTGCAGGCAGATTATTTACCACTGAGCTACCAGGGAAGCCCAGTATCATTTGTAATATGCAGTAAAACCCAGAAAACAACACGGAAGTCCAACGATAATGAAATAGCTAAATAAAATGTGTATATTCACACAGCAGACTAGTATAAAGAATTGAAAGGGTAAACTAATTCTATTTGTATCAACAGGGAAAGACTTCAAAAATACATACTTGAGGAACTTCTGCTTCCCTATAAGGCAGAGTAATAGAAAGTGATTTCAGTTCAGTTTCTCAGTCGTGTCTGACTCTTCGGACCGCATGGACTGCAGCATGCCAGACTTCCCTGTCCATCACCAACTCCTGGAGCTTGCTCAGACCCATCCGTCGAGTCAGTAATGCTATCCAACCATCTCATCTTCTGTCATCCCCATGTCCTCCTACCTTCAATCTTTCCCAGCATCAGGGTCTTTTCTAATGAATCAACTCTTTGCATCAGGTGGCCAAAGTATTGGAGCTTCACCTTAAGCATCAGTCCTTTCAACGAATATTCAGGACTGATTTCCTTTAGGATGGACTGGTTGGATCTCCTTGCAGTCCAAGGGCCTCTCAAGAGTCTTCTCCAACACCACAGCTCAAAAGCACCAGTGGTCCAACACTCACATCCATACATGACCACTGGAAAAACCACAGCTTTGGCTAGACAGACCTTTATTGACAAAGTAATGTCTCTGCATTTTAATATGCTGTCTAGGTTTGTCATAGCTTTTCTTCCAAGGAGCAAGCATCTTTTAATTTCATGGCTGTAGTCATCATCTGCAGTTATTCTGGAGCCCAAGAAAATAAAGTCTCTCACTGTTTCCATTGTTTCCACATCTATTTACCATAAAGTGATGGGACCAGATGCCATGATCTTAGTTTTCTGAATGTTGAGCTTTAAGCCAGCTTTTTCACTCTCTTCTTTCACTTCCATCAAGAGGCTCTTTAGCTCCTCTTCCCTTTCTACCGTAAGGGTGGTGTCATCTGCATATCTGAGGCTATTGATATTTCTCCGGCAATCATGATTTTAGCTTGTGTTTCATCCAGCCCGGAATTTTGCGTGATGTACTCTGCATATAAGTTAAATAAGCAGGGTGACAATATACAACCTTGACATACTCCTTTCCCAATTTGGAACCAGTCCAGTTCTAACTGTTGCTTCCTGACCTGCATACAGATTTCTCAGGAGGCAGATCAGGTGGTCTGGTATTCCCATCTCTTTAAGAATTTTCCACAGTTTGTTGTGGTCCACACAGTCAAAGGCTTTGGTGTAGTCAATAAAGCAGAAGTAGATGCGTAATACCAGAAGTTCTAGCCAGAATAATTAGGCCAGAAAAAGAAATAAAGGGCACCTAATTGTGTCATCTGTGAACAGAGGTAATTTTATTTTTTCCTTTCCAATTTAGGTGCCCTTTATTTCTTTCTGGCCTAATTATTCTGGCTGGAACTTCTAGTTCACACTGACTAGAAGTGGCAAAAGCAGACATCCTGTCTTGTTCCTCCTCTTAAGGAAAAACTTTCAGTCTTTCATTATTGAGTATGATATTCACTGTGGGTTTCATATATGGCCTTTATCATGTTAGGGGAATTCCCTTTGGGGCTTCCCTGACGGCTCATATGGTAAAGAATCCTCCTGCAATGTGGGATACCTGGGTTCCATCCCTGGGTTAGGAAGATCCCCTAGAGGAGGCCATGGCAACCCACTCCACTATTCTTGCCTGGAGAATCCCCATGGACAGAGGAACCTGGCAGGCTACAATCTACAGATTCGCAAAGAGTCAGACACAACTGAGCGATTAAGCACATAAACATATATAGATATACATATACATACACATTTTTTAATGTCTGGAAGCTCACACACCAAAATTGTAAAAATGGAGAAAAAGGAAAGGGGCAAGGTATAGACTGTAGGGAATGGAATAGTTGCTTTTGCTCCAGTATTCCAATGTTTAAGAAAATGTATTTGTGTACTACTTGTAAAATTAAAATTAAGATCACAATAGCTAGTGTTTAGTTTTCCTTGTCACCAGTGGGTATTGTAGATGTCAGGGTAGAGTCTGTCCTCGCTACAAGCAGGTGGGGTTTTTTTTAATGGACTATCAGGTTTCTCCCTGAGAATCCCTCCAACCCACAGCAAAAGCCCCAAGGCACTTGGCCGCACAGGCTTTTCAGTCCCACCTATGTCTGTTGCCCCCTGGTGGTGATGCTGAGTAACTGCTGCCTTTTCCTGATGTCAGTGGGAGGGGCCAGGCTAGAAAGTAGCCCTTGCCTCAAAATGGCTCCAGGCATGTGCATAGCTGGGGCTGGGGTCTTATAGCTGATGGACAGGCCTCAGGATGCAGCTCTTTCTGGATATTTGGCCCTGATCTGCTTTCCTCGAGTGGGCTGCAGACAGAGGGTACTTGGCCAGAGCAAGGCTGGAGCGAGCCCTGTCCCTGGCTGAGTTTTAGCACCTCTTCCTGTTCCATGACTCTGTCCTTCCTTCAGGGGCAGGAACAGGCTAGCACAGGAGCTGGAGTCCTGGGGCCTCAGCGTGGATCCCTATGGAGAGAAGCCCCATCCTTGGCCCTCTGAGAGGGAATCACTTAGCTGAGGCTCTAGAGCTCCGGCTGCCTGAAGCCATGACCACTCACATGTGCCTATGACCCAGCTTTGCATGAAGCTGGGGTCAGGGCTCAGTCTCTGTCCGGAGTCATAGTTCAGTCTGTGATCCCTTTGGGGTCAGAGTTGGATCAGGTTCTGAGCTCAGACTGGGGTCAAGGTTAGGGCTCAGGCTGGGGCTGGGTCAGGGCTCAGTCTCCATCCAGGATCAGGATCAGGAGGAGGACCAGAGCCTCTGGGCTCTGAAGGCAAATCCGTTTCTCTTCTCAGGTTTTCAGGTCAATCTCAGAGTCCCAACGTGATTTTTCCCCTGAGCAGAAATTACGGCCCCGCAGGAGCACCTGCTAAATGGGGGTGGGGCAGGGTGGGACAAGGGGAGTGGCAGGGTGGGGGAGGCGCACCGGCCCTCAGCCAGGCAGCACCTAGACAATGCGACACTTTGTTCTCTAACTGAAGAAGGTGCGCGCTTTGATTTGTGTATGGATAACTCATTTCTTGATAAACTTTAAACTTCCCGCAGACTTTGCCCTCCTCCCAGAGCAGGCTTTCTCCAGCCAGGCCTGACGAGAGGCGCTACATGTGGGAGGTACAGGCCCAACCGTCCCTGGCACATGCCCAGTGTGGATAATTGTCCCTATTTTGCAGAAGGAGAAACCGAGGTACCCGAGGTCACCTGGGAAAGTGTTCTCTGAGTTGGGACTGGGATCCAGGTCTCCAGGTTCCCAGCCCCAGGAGCTGTCTGGGGCCCAAGCTGCGTGCTGTCATTCACGGAAAGATTCGGACTCAACGTTTCACATGCTTATTTTGGTGTTGAAGAGGCTATTACCCACTAACTAAAGGTGCTGGAAGATCCCCTGGAGAAGAGAAGAGCAGCCCACTCCAGTCCTCTTGCTGGGGAAATCCATCCCATGGACAAGGGAGCCTGGTGGGTTACAGTCCACGGGGTTGCAAAAGAGTCAGGCACAACTTAGTGACTCATCAACAACAAAGGCGCTGGGAGCAGAGTCCCTAGAGCTCCGGGATCATCACCAAGGAAAGGCGCCCACCAGCCACTGAGAGGCGAAAATGAAGTGCACCCCCACGCCGTCCTTCCCTGCACCCGCACACCAGACTTTCTGGATGGGGCAAGGTATCCCCTGCAGAAGACAAAGGACTCCATGGCCGAGGAGGGATGGACCCCTTCACTCACTCTCCTCACAGTAGGGAGATCATGGCCCAGAGAGGGCAGGAGAGCTACCCAGGGTCACACAGCTGGTCAAAAGAAGAGCTAGAGTGCCATGCGGCCAGCCACTCCCCCCCGAACCACAGGACAAGGGGCAGTGCCCCTGAAATGTGGCCCTGTATCCAGAGATCGTACTGGGATGCCAGGGCTGGGGGCTGAAAGCCAGTGGAGAGCTGCAGGGTGGGGGTCCAGGCCTGAAGCCCCACTGATGGTGGGCTTTGTGTTGCATAAGGCTCTCCATGGCCAGTGGTCAGGAGAGGGCAGGAGTGGCCGGAGAGACCAGGGGTGGCAGGTTCTTCCCAATAAGTGAATTCCTGCTGCAGGTGACAATATGGATGGATCTCAGAAACAAAAGATGGAGGGAGCATCCTGGAAAGCTATCTACAGTGCGCTGCTGCTGCTGCTAAGTCGCTTCAGTCGTGTCCGACTCTGTGCGACCCCAGAGATGGCAGCCCACCAGGCTTCTCCGTCCCTGGGATTCTCCAGGCAAGAAGGCTGGAGTGGGTTGCCATTTCCTTCTCCAATCTACAGTGTGCCACCATCTCCATAAAGCTCAAAAAGAAGAGTAGTAAGCAATAGATCGATTAGACACTTAGGCTTGCAAGTATAATAAAACCCTTTTTTTAAGAAAAGGAATGATAAACACGAAATTCAAGATAGTATATACCTCCAAGGGGTCTTCAGAGAGTAGCGGACACATAACTAGGTGTGAATTACTGGAAATGTTCTAACTGGGGAGATGATTGATGGGCCATGGGTGTTTATTATATGATTAAACTTTATTACATTATGTTCTTTATATGTATTATATTATTAAACTTTATATTTTACCTCTACAATAATGACTATTTTTATCAATTTGGCCTTCCCTAATGGCTCAGACAGTAAAGAATCCACCCACAATGCAGGAGACCTGAGATCGATCCCAGGGTTGGGAAGATCCCCTGGCGAAGGGAAAGGCTACTCACTCCAGTATTCTTGCCTGAAGAATTCCAAGGACAGAGGAGCCTGGAAGGCTATAGTCCATGGGATCACTAACTGTTGGACACAACAGAGCGACTTTCACATATCAAATTTACCATGTGCCAGACCCTTTAATAAACTCATTATATCCATGAGCTCATTATATCCTCACAACAGCTCTGTGAGGTGGGTGCCTATTTTACAGATGAAGAAACAGAGGCACCAGTGATTTGCTGGAGATCGTATAACTGATATGAGATCCTGGATTCTAATCCAGGCAGTCTGATTCCAGAGCCTGTGACCTAAAACCCTCTACCAAGCTACATATATTATTTATAAGTATCTTATTTTTAATGTAACTTTTAAAAGTTAAAATGTACAAGGAGAGATATGTTCCACGTGAGATATCGATGTCCCCACCTGTTCTTCCCTTCCCCTGGTAAAATCCTCCCCTCCCTCCCCATCTTTCCACCTCCCTTCCCACCTCCTCTCTGCCTACCCAACAGCCCACACTCATCTTCTCTGGGCACCCAGCTTTCATGTGCAAGCAGGGCAACTGGTGCAGTCAAGGTTGACACGCCGAGCCAAGAAGATTAGGGGAGGAAACCTCCTTGGTCCCCACTTCAAGGACCTGAGGGCTGGACCAGAGCTGCCTACCCTGGGTTGGGAGGGGCAGTGAGTGAAGGAAGGTCTGGCTTCCCTCTGACGCCTTCTCTTGGCTTCTCCCTGCAGTGTGGTCCTCACTCTCTCCAAAGCAACCAGCCTGGCCCCACTCAACCCCTTTATTTATAAACCATATGTCCCCGTGTCCCTGCCCGTAACTTCTGTTTGTCCAAAGCCTTAACTGCGTCCTCTGAGGACCAGAGGTCCTGGAGCACTGGGAGGGGCCCGGGGCAAGCTGTGTTCAGGGATGTTCAATTGTGCCCCTCCCCCTGCTCAGGAACCTACAGGGACTCCCATGAAGGTTGCAGGACCTGATGCATAGAACTTGCTCAAAAACTGGTAGTTGTCCCCATTTAAAATGTTAATTTCTGTTGTTGCCTCCCAGGAGCAATTCCAGATGGCTTGGTCAGGTCCCTCAAAGTTGGGAGCGGAGGGGAAGTGACCCGTCTTCACTCACACAGCAAGGCAGTTTGAGGTTCTCCCCTCCTCACTGCACTGCCTTTCTACTCCGTGCTTCCTACCAGTACAGAGAAATGGAAAGAACTTGGGCCCCGACCATGGCTCTGAATCCTGGCTCTGCCCTTGCTGGCTGTGCAACTTTGAACTGGTTGCCTAACCTCTCTGACTTATAGTTTCTTCATTTTTAAAATATAAGCATGTCTGCTTTGTTCAATACTTGATACGCAGAACAGTGCTTGACAAGTAATAGTATCTCCAGAAACATTTCTCCATTAAATGAAAGAGTGAATCCCTAAATCTCAGCTCATTTATGAGTATCAAGCAAAGCAATATGGATGAGAAATCTTGCACAGAGCAAACACACTGCTGCTGAGTCGCTTCAGTCATGTCCGACTCTGTTCGACCCCACAGACGGCAGCCCACCAGGCTCCCCCGTCCCTGGGATTCTCCAGGCAAGAACACTGGAGTGGGTTGCCATTTCCTCCTCCAATGCATGAAAGTGAACAGTGAAAGTGAAGTCGCTCAGTCGTGTCTGACTCTTAGCGACCCCATGGACCGCAGCCCACCAGGCTCCTCCATCCATGGGATTTTCCAGGCAAGAGTACTGGAGTGGGGTGCCATTGCCTTCTCCAAACACACAGCAGGACATTGTAGATGAGATTCCCCTTTGCCCCTTCATGGACCACTCTGAGGGCTCTAGCCTCCCTTCTGATCCTCCATCTCCAAAGCCCAGATCATCCTGAAATTCCCAGGAACAAAGCTCCTGGAACCAAAGGAACAGGCTCCGAGAGCCCCAGCCAGCCTCCTCCGCAGCTTCCCTGCCTATCCTGTGGTCCCTTCACTAAGTGCCTAGAGAAATAGCACCTCCAGCCTCCTTGTTAGGTCCAACCTGCAAGGCCTGCAGCCCCGGACACCCCTGGACACCCCTTTCCTCTATTCTCTTTGGTTCGATAAACATTTCCCTCTCTCCGTGACCAGTGGAGGTGCACAGGTGGGCAGGCTGAGTGAGCTGAGAGCAGGGAGCCAGGTGAGTCTGACAACCATGCCCAGGTACCCATTGTGTTCGGAGCGATTCTGGAGGCTGTAAAGGCCTTCCCAGAAATGGATCGGGGCTGCCCCACGGGGACAGGGCAAGGCAGAGACAAGAAATGACCTCAGTGAAAAGCAGCCAGAGATGAGAGCTAAGGAAGGCTCAGGCAGCAGAAAGAGCTCCAGTCCAAGTGAGGACGGAGCCCCCAGGTGAGTGAGGGAAAAGCCTTTGTCTCTGGCTTCAGTTTTTCCAGCTCTTTAATGAGGGCAGGAGTGTAGATATGGGGGATTTGGTCAACTATCTGTCATCCCCGACTCTTCTCAGCTTCCTAGCATTATCACACATCGCATCATCACAGCTTGCTCCCACAGTCTCCATGGTCCCCACATGCAGACACGGCTGTCCCAGGACACCCAAGAGAACAGGCAGCTTCTACTTCCAGCCTGACCTGCTAAGGAACCCTACCCACCCCCTTCTCGACTCCTTCCTCAATCTATTACACCCCAGAACCTGCCTTGTAGAGCCCACAAGGGATTAGCAGCCATCAGGGGGAGGGGGTAGGACCACGTGAGCATGAGATTGGGGCTGAGAAATAGTCCCCTTGCTCAGCCCTGGGCAGGGACCTATCTGGCTTCCTCAAGAGCTGGGCTGAGGTGCAGGGTGGTGCTTCCACCCTCAGAAGCCCCAGCATGTGCGGAATAAAGGCCAGGTCTGTGGGTGCTGCACAGCCCCCCCTCCCTCGGCAGGGGGTTGGGTCTGGGTCTCCAGCACCTGCATCACGGCCGAGAGGGGTGGGCACGATGGTGCCCGTGGCCAGCCTCTGTGAAAGCCCACCATGACCCACCTTCCCCTCACCTCCATGCTGTTGCCAAACTGATTTGGGGGAGGGGTGCCCAGGTGCCCCAGCCCAGGAGAGGCTCAGGCAACTGGGAAGAAGGAGCATAGTGCAGTCCTGCACCTTCTAGAGCTGGACGGACCCTGTCCTGGCCGTGTGGGATAATCGGGTCTCCCAAAGCATCCTGGAGCTTCCAGGATGGAACCAAGGCCTCCATCCCTCTGCCCATCCCCCATAGCAAGTGCAGAGCCCAGAGGGTCTTAGCTGAGCTGGGGTCTGAATACAAAGACCCCTCCCAGGCCCACACTTGGGGAGAGGCCTTCCGGCATGTGATTTGGAAAAGCCTTTGAGAAAATCCTAGATCCAAGAGGGGTTTCCTGAACTCTCAAATTCAATCCTCCTTGTACAGTTGGGGAAATCAAGGCCCAGAGAGAAGGAACAAAGCCAAGCTTTCATGGGAAGTGGGTGTCAGAGGCAAGCCCAGAACCCTGGGCCCGGACTCCTAGCCCACGTCCACTGCTCTGGTGGCAAGGGAGCCCCGGTGTGCCCAGCACGTCCTGGTGGCCCTGGGTCAGCCTGTTTCCAAGGCTCTGTATGAGATGGGGTTCAGCTCGGACTTACCACCAGCCCACACCACCTTTGCCCACAGCCTGGGGAGACTGGCATGGACACGAGACTCCTCTGGTTCCAGCACAATGAAGGCCAGTCAATGATTCATGAAGGCTCTTTTCCAGGAAGCCTTCACTGTGTACATCAGGCGCCTGCTACTGGCCACAGTACAAGCCCCCCTGGACAGGCCGGATGGGGATTAATCAGTGACGGGCCCTGAGGAAGGTCCTCCCCATCCTTCAGGCAGACTGTAAGCAGCCCACCCCCAACCCCTAGCCTCTCCCTCTCTCTCTCTCTCTCTCTCTCTCTCTCTCTCTCTGTGTCTCTCAACCTTTGTAATCTGTGTCTTCTGATAACTGGTTATTTTTCTCTCTTTCCGAGTCTCTCCCCTACCCCCTCCTTCTCAGTCTCTCTCGTGCACACACACACACTTACCTGCTTCCCCCTTCCCCAGGGGCCCCAGTACCCTCACCCTGAACTCAACACTTGTCTCTCTTTCACCCTGTCCCCTTGCACCTGCCCTCAGGAGAGGTTCTCATAGAATAAGCACACCCCCAGCCCTGAGGTTTTAAATAGGGGAATCTGAAAGCTGAGGAGCCCTCAGAGACGACGCCCAGGCTACAGTGACAATATGTGCTCTGTGGAAGATCAGTTGTCCAAAACAGTCATCAAATTGCTTTCAAAAGAGAGTTCTATGGACAAAAATAAGTTTGGTGAACACTGGCTTCAACAAGTTCTTTATTGCAGGACTTGTCAGAATCTCTACTACAATGAGTTTCCCAGAGGGCGATGTGCTTTTCAAAATTACCTCAGCCCCTGGGAAAACCGGTCAAGAGCTGAGGCAACCACAGAGGACAGGAGAACCGCCCACACCATTCACTCAGGCCAGGTCTGGCCACAGGAATGGCACCTGTCAGTAAAATCCCATGGCTGCCAAGCTTTGTCTCAAAGCTAATTCTCCAGAATTTTCCCTCCAGCTTGAGGCAGCTTCACGGGAAGAAAGAGGGAAAGAAAAGTGAGCAGGGAGCTGGGAGCCCTCAGAATTTTCTGGAACTGAAGATTTGGGCCCAATGGAAACATTCCTAGGCTTGGTGTCTCGAGGCCCCACATTCCTGGAGGCAGATGCAGCGGCTCCTCCCAGAGCGGGAGGTCAGCAGTGCCAGCAGTGGAAATTCTTGGAGTTCGTCTCGGATGGAAGGTGCTGCCGGCTCATCAGTCACAACCCGGACACATCAGCTAATCCTGGAACTTCACGAACAGTTTAACAGAGTCATCCTCTCCACAGAGCCCAGGAATCCTCTTGCAGGGTGTGGAGCAGATACAGAGCAGCGAGGCAGTGGGGAGAGAGAGAGAGGCAAACAGGCAGGGGACAGAGAGATCTGAGTGTACAGGGGACTGGTAAATGCCCGTGTCCCTGTCTTTGCTGCTAAGACCTGGAAATATGGGTGAACACACAGTGTGCTAGAACCGGAGCTCACAAATACTTCTTTCAAAATTGCAGGTGTATGCTTGTCGGCTCACACCTGCCAGAGGCTATAGACAGCGAGGGGCCATGTGCCCCTGGACTGTGGGAGAGGTTGCCTCCCAAACCGGCCTAGGTCAATGATTTGACCTAAGACACAAAACTAGCTCCATCCTTGTTGAGCATGGAACTCACCTCCCAGTGCTGATTCACAGGAATGTCAGCTGAGGAAGCGTGGTATGTGAAAATAGAGGTTGCCAGCATTTTTATCAAATGTATAATTTATTATGCATTTCTCACTGGCCAAAAAGGTAAAAACACCACCACGTTATGTGTAATGTGCCCAAGCAAGAAGATCTGACTTGGCGAGGCAAGGAAGGAGTCTGGTCTCTACCAGGCTCCCAGGAGCTTGCTTTTCCCAGAAGGCAGTACCACACGGACTACCTGGAACTCAGCACATGCCAGTCTGCTCTGTGGTCTGGGTAATGTGCCTTCATTGTGTTCAAAAACTCAAGCTCGGCGATTTAAAGTCTCCTTGGAATTCAGACAAATCACCCCAAATGTGTGAGATGTTCACATCAATTCAGTGGCAAGCAGATGCTATAGGAGGTTCCACTGTCACCTCGGGCATCACTGATTCCTGCTTTATGGCCATCACTCTTCACCACACCCACAGCCACCAAAGTATATTGACACCTAGCATGACCTGGGCATAGCCCACAGCTGTCAATGTCTACGTGATTATGACTAACTTTATTGGTTTTATGGGTTTAGGTTGTTTGGTTGGTTTTTTTTTTTTAGTTCCTTAGAGGCATAGGTTATCTAAATTGCATTCTGGAAAATATAAGTGAGTGAAAATCACTCAGTCATGTCCGACTGTTTGTGGCCCCATGGACTGTAGCCCACCAGGCTCCTCTGTCTATGAAATTCTCCAGGCAAGAGTACGGGAGTGGGTAGCCATTCCGTTCTCTAGGGGATCTTCCCGACCCAGGGATCAAACCCAGGTCTCCTGCATTGTAGGCAGATTCTTTACTGTCTAAGCCACCAGGGAAGTCTGAAAAATATAAGCTAAGTTTTTTTTAAAAATAAAAAATAAAACCCACATTAAGTAAGGGGTCGAGGATATGTTAACCACTTTTCAGAATGTTCGAGAGTTCTGTCAATGGTGAGCTCCCACCCTTGAGAATTTTTTCATGTTTATTAATTCTTTGGGATTTCTTCTTTTGGACTGATCTCATTGGTTGAATTCACTAAATCTCTACCCCCTCCCCGCTCTTTCCCTCCCTCTCTTTCATTTTTCTCCCCCAAAACAATACTTTTGTCCCTCCAAATTGTAGTTCCATTGGCTCAAGCAGTACTTGTTGAAAATGTATACCAGCTGCCCCTTCCTGAGCACAGCCAGGCCAGCCCTCCCAGGCTCATATTCTCCATGGAGGGCAGGCAGGTTTCATGTAAATTGAGCATAGCACCTGGTGTTGGACATCTTTTAAGATACATGACCATGAGCAGAGGAGGTTTCTTTAGCCTTTGGCCAGGGATTGGTCCTGGATGAGGCTGCAAGAGCTAGCAGAGCACTGGGTCTGTGTACCTACACAAAGCTGTCCCGTGACTCTTCCATGAGAATCACTGGCAGGTTCTCAGGACAGATCAGAGGATGATCCAAATACAGTACTGTAGGAATGAGTTCTCCTCCACCACACACGGTTTCTAATTTGGACCTTACTGGATAGACACCTCTAAAAAAAAATATGGCTCAGACAGTAAAGTGTCTGTCTGCAATGCGGGAGACCCGGGTTCAAGCCCTGGGTTGGGAAGATCCCCTGGGGAAGGAAATGACAATCCACTCCAGTACTATTGCCTGGAAAATCCCATGGACAGAGGAGCCTGGTAGGCTACAGTCTATGGGGTCGCAAAGAGTCGGGCACGACTGAGTGACTTCACTTTAAAGAGAAAGAGAGAGAAAATGCACTCTTTCCCACCTAGAGGTGATGTGCAAAATACATGTCTCGTGTGGCAAGGGCACTTATCTACCAAAAGCATCCCACAACTGTTGAGCTGGACAAGATCTTGGAGGTCTTTCATCCTGCTGATGACACTGTAACCCTTTAAGTGCTGAACTGCGAAGAGGTCTAGGGAAGGCTAGAGACTAGAGAAGCACCAGGGTAGCCCGAGACCAGACAGCTATGGGTGAGGGGTAGGGGGAGGTACTTGCAGAACTCAAAACATATGAAGGTTTTTTTTAATATTAACACATACATGCAACTATATATATATAATAGATAACCAACAAGGACCTACAGAGAACTATATTCAGTATTTTTGATAATCTATAAGGGAAAAGATTCTGAAAAAGGATATATACATATATATGATGTTGCTGTTGTTTAATCACTAAGTCATGTCCGACTCTTTGCCTGCCAGGCTCCTCTGTCCATGAGATTTTCCAGGCAATACTGCAGTGGGTTACCATTTCATTCTCCCAGGAATCTTCTCAACCCAGGATCAAACCCACGTCTCCTGCATTGGTAGGTGGATTCTTTACTGTTGATCCATCAGGGAAGCCCTATATATATATATATATATATATATATAAAAAACTGCATCTCTTTGCTATACACCTGAAACTAACACAACATTGTGTAAATCAACTATATTTCAATTAAAAAAATAAAAATGAAAAACTTAATAGGGAAGAAATTAAAAGGAAATGAATATTTCTAATTCATTAAACCTAAGTTCATGTTTAATATATATTAGTAATATGTTTGACTTGTACTCAACTTGGTGCCATTTAGTATTCAATTTAAGTAAAATTTGTTACTTAAAAATATTTTTGAAAACAAACAAAAAAAGAATTGGTGAGGCCATACTAACCCACATGGCCAAAGGTCAGTTCTGCCCTGACCCCATTCCTCATCAATACACTGGAAAAAACAGAAGCATACGCACACATCTATATACTGAGAATATGGTTTATTAAAATGAAGTAGAGTCATCTAAGCAGGACACGCTTGTTACAATTTCTGGGCTCCCTTCCCCTGCGGCCTCTCTGCACACCAGGGCCTGAGGTGTTGGTGGGAACTGTCTCTTGAGGGCCAGGAATGATGGCCCTGTTGGCAAGAGCCTCATTCGTCTTTCCTACTTCCAGAATTTCCCCTTTTGAGGCACCAAGGACAGTAAACATCACCACCTGTGGGTCCTCAGCCCCCAGAATTGGCCCCTCCCTGGCCCCCAGATCATAGCAAATTCCACTCATCGTCCTCATTGTATTCTAATCCTAAAGAAAACAAGGCATCGTGCCCAGCAGCTCGACCATAAAACATTAATCACTATCTCCTTCCTTGAGAGGCTCCTGTCTAGTGAAGGTGTGACCCCCAGGAGTGATGGAAAAATCCTAATGGCTCAGCACGTGGCCGGGCCACGCTATGGGTGGAGGCTCCTGGCACCAGTCCCTCCAGTGCTTTTCCAGACTGGCTCCTGGCTTTGGTTGCAAGGACACTGAGGGCCAACCTGGGATCCCCAGTAGGGAGTGAGCCCTGTTTGCTTCTACCAAATCTCCAAAAGGCACCATATCCTTGAGGCTAGGTGGCAAATGGATTCCCTAAGCCACCCATAGCCTTTTATTTGGGCCCTTTTGGAGCTCACATGAGCTTTGGAGATGGACAAGGATGCTGGGTTCAGGGAGAATTATGGGTCTCTAACCCCACTGAAAAATTCTGAAAGAGATGGGAAATACCAGACCACCTGACCTGCCTCTTGAGAAACCTATATGCAGGTCAGGAAGCAACAGTTAGAACTAGACATGGAACAACAGACTAGTTCCAAATAGGAAAAGGAGTACGTCAAGGCTGTATATTGTCACCCTGCTTATTTAACTTATATGCAGAGTACATCATGAGAAACACTGGGTTGGAAGAAGCATAAGCTGGAATCAAGATTGCCAGGAGAAATATCAATAACCTCAGACATGCAGATGACACCACCCTTATGGCAGAAAGTGAAGAGGAACTAAAAAGACTCTTGATGAAAGTGAAAGTGGAGAGTGAAAAAGTTGGCTTAAAGCTCAACATTCAGAAAACGAAGATCATGACATCTGGTCCCATCACTTCATGAGACGTAGATGGGGAAACCTTGGAAACAGTGTCAGACTTTATTTTTCTGGGCTCCAAAATCACTGCAGATGGTGACTGCAGCCATGAAATTAAAAGATGCTTACTCCTTGGAAGGAAAGTTATGACCAACCTAGATAGCATATTCAAAAGCAGAGACATTACCTTGCCAACAAAGGTCCGTCTAGTCAAGGCTATGGTTTTTCCAGCGGTCATGTATGGATGTGAGAGTTGGACTGTGAAGAAAGCTGAGAGCCGAAGAATTGATGCTTTTGAACTATGGTGTTGGAGAAGACTCTTGAGAGTCCCTTGGACTGCAAGGAGATCCAACCAGTCCATCCTAAAGGAGATCAGCCCTGGGTGTTCATTGGAAGGACTGATGCTGAAGCTGAAACTCCAATACTTTGGCCACCTCATGCGAAGAGTTGACTCATTGGAAAAGACCCTGATGCTGGGAGGGAATGGGGGCAGGAGGAGAAGGGGACGACAGAGGATGAGATGGCTGGATGGCATCACCGACTTGATGGGCATGAGTTTGAGTAAACTCTGGGAGTTGGTGATGGACAGGGAGGCCTGGCGTGCTGTGATTCATGGGGCCGAAAGGAGTTGGACACGACTGAGAGACTGAACTGAACTGAACTGAACTGAACCCCACTGAGGTCTCACAGCATCTATGTCTGACCAGTTGACCAACCCCAGTCTTGATCCAAAGATCAACTCTTCTCCTATAGACCTCTCTAGAGCCCTTCACCCTGGAAGAGAAGGATATATCAAAAGGAAAATACAAGTCTATGTGTGTGTGTGTGTGCTCAGTCACTTCAGTCGTGTCCAACTCTTTGTGACGTTATGGACTATAGCCTGCCAGGCTCGTCTGTCCATGGGGTTCTCCAGGCAAGAATACTGGAGTGGGTTGCCATGCTCTCAAGTGGGATCTTCCTGACCCAGGGATCAAGCCTGTGTTTCCTGCAGCTACTGCACTGCAGGTGGATTCTTTACCACTGAGTCACCAGGGAAGCGCATATGAGTTTACAACTATCCCAGATTCCTGGATATTTGGAAACCCAGGACTGACCTGATACAGGAGGTCATATATATGTGTGACTAAAAGGCAACTTTGAGTTGACCTGAGCATTACTCACAGGTCTCTGGTTGATGTCCCCTGTACAGGACTTTGGAAAAGCATGCAAAAAGGTGTGACTCAGAACAGATGAGGCAATTGTGAAATCACAACTTTTTGCTCTTGTGAGTTTAATGGAGGGATAAATATTCTAGGATTCAGTAACTGCTGAATTACATCCTGCTTCCTTTTGGGCCAAGTGCTGAGGGCACAGCCTTCCGGGCCAACTGAGCCACCTTCCCATGCAGGTCTCCCCTGAACCATGGGGAGCCCAGTGGAGGAAGCAGCCTGTTATCTGGTCTCAGCATGGATGCAGCTGGGGGAAGAGGGGTTGGTGATAGGTAACCACCCCCCTCCATCAAAGCACCTCATGTGTGTAGTGGCTTGAATGCTCAGCAGCCGGGGAACCAAGGCTGAGTCATAGAACATTCCAGGAAATATACTCTCTTCATTAAATTTTGATGAACAAAACAGACAAGAGTTCTGATTGCTTCAGAAGCTCTGTTTCAATTCAGTTACTCTCCTAAAGCCTCCCCTCTGTGCTGGGCTGGACAGAACATGAGCAGAGTTGGGGATGACCCTTGGGAGAAAGAGGACCTAAAGCCCTGAACCCACAGGCTGGAAGATGAGGCGTCTGGGGCAGCCTGGCCCCATATGCTTTTTCCCCAGGCCTGAATGGTGCATTATTATCCCTCAGGGTGTAGCATTGTCCTGCTCCTTCCCATATATGCTAGTGGGAGAGGACAACTTCTGGATGAACAAGTTTATCAAATATTTTCCTCCCAAATAGCGAGAGGGGCAGTCAGGCCTGAGGGCACTGGGTGGGGCCAGGACCAGAGGAGCAGTCTTGGGCCAGATGTTAACAATAGGCCCCAAGCAGACACAATATCCAGCTGGCCCCCAAATAAATGGCATTTCTCCTGGTGCTGGAATCCCCTTCAGTCAGTTATTATTTGCCCTTACTTTTTCCTCTCAACACCCTCCAGGCAAAGGAAGCCTAGCTGGCCCAGAGGTAAATGTAGTGGGAGTCTTGACAAATGGGACAGTACCACACAGTAGAAAGAGCCCAATCTTTGAAGCCAGAGAGAGGAAATTCAAATCCCAGCTTGGCCACAAACACACTGTGTGGGCTTGGGCAAGTTATTTCATCTTCAGGGCCCTTAGCATCCTCTAGAAAAGGAGGCTGTTATCTCTGCCTTCCAAAGGTATTGTTACGATTAGAAAAGCTGTATGTGAAGTCCAAGGGGAGTTCCTCAACCTCTTCTTCAGGCTCTGTATCCTGACACTAAAATTCTAGAAGTTAAAACTAAACAATTAACTAAGAAAGGCCCTTCTCTGGAATGGTCAGAGGACGGCAAAGGAAGAGCAGGGGTTGAGGTGGGTGTGCCCAGGGCCCCTGATGGGGACTGAGAGGGCTTCACACCTTATCTTGTCTGATGGGGACAAGATAAGGAGATAAGCCCAGAAGGGCTGTGAGAGAGAGTCTCGGCACACCTGCTCGGGTAGGCCTAGCTGCCACAGGCCAGCCCAGACCCTGTTTCCATGGCCTGGCCTGCACCCTCCCACTCATAGCAGCTTGCCCTCAGCCTGGGAGGTGCAGAGGCAGTTTGCATGGACTGAGGGCCTAGCTGTCACTCATAGCAGCCCACTGCACACTGGATAAGAAAGCCTGCTCCAGCCACACTGACCTCACAACCTCCACAGGCCAAGTTGCCACTGTATCACCATCACCAAAGCCCCCCCCCACAGAGGGAGGCAGGACCTGGGCACCTCTTAGAGCAGAGTGGGGGTGCCAGGACCTTCCCAGTCACCCCTGACCTGCCCATGTGGCCCAGTGAGATATCCAAGTTGGTGGTTCCTGGAGTCTCCCAGACTCTGGGCCTCTGTTATTGGGCACTAGGTTTCCCAATGTACTTGTCCCTATTTTGAGAAACTAGCCCTAAGAGTGTGTGTGTGTGTGTGAGGGGCCTGCATCCAAATATCAGCTTGGCAAAGATCTGTCCTGAGACTCGGGCCTGTCTCTGAGGATCCTTATGCCTCCACTGAATAAGGGTATGTATGCCTGCTGTACACCCAGTACCAGGGGGCCACATGTGGGACGGGATTTTGTGATCTGAAGAGGGCTTGATGGAGCCTTTCCAGCCTGCACCAGCCTTGGGCTACACCAGGACAGGTGTAAAGGCAGGAGCAGACAGAGGGGTCCTTTTCTGGCTTCCTGTCCCCCTGGGGACATAGGTCAGGCCACTCTGATCTCTTCTGCCCTGTGGATGCCCTGACAAAAACCACAGGAAGATGCCCATCCTCACAGAATGTGGCTCGTGTTTTCAGAGCAGAGGAACCCTTCTCTCTCTCACACACACACACACACACATACACACACACCCGCCCCCGCCCCCCCGCCAGGCCCTAAGGAACTGAGTGCTGCACGTCACCTTTCCCCAGCCTCCCCTGCTCCTGGCACTAACCTCACTCTGATGGGTGAGTCCATCTCCACCTCCACTCCCAGGGCTGAGCCCCCCAGGCAGAGCCCAGGCCCAGGGCAGGTGGGTCAGAAATGTGAGAAGGGCCAGAGGAAGTGTAGCCCGGGCAGTCCCTGGTGCTCCCTGGGCTCTGTTCTAAGGAGGGGGTCAGAGGGAATCCTCAAGCTGTCACACTTCAATCCTGCAGGAGCCTTATGTCCCTCAGATGGCGCTCTGGTTGTGTCCACCCCGTGAGACCAGGGATCCGGGGGTGCAGTGGCTCCCCCTCAGACTGGGCCCAAGTTCTCAGACCCAGAGATCCCTTGTGGGAACATGGTGCCCAAAGAAGAAAACCTTCATTCCAAGGAGTCTGGATGACCTATATTATGTTTATTTTCTTAACATATAATGAAATTCCAATTCCAAAGAGGCATATATGCAGAGCAGACAGATGCAGGGTCCTGTGTGCAGCAGCCAGAACAGGACAAGATGGAGTGCCCCCCTCTCCCCTCCAAGAGTCCCCTCACCCTTCCTGGCACCAGGCCATTACCCAAGCAGAAATGCAGGATCTGGGTCTAAGAGGGCCCAGTCTAACAGTCCAGGGACATGGCCCTGGCTGCTAGGCCTGGCCAAATCATCATCTTGCTCCGGGTCCTGGACCCCAGTTTCTTTCTCTGTTAAATGGACTAGAAGCGAAATGGAGGAGAGAGTGCATGGATGTCATGATGTGTTGTGACCATTAAGGGCCTCCTGGTCGTCCTGCTGCTTCCAGATACCTATGTGTTGTGTCTCTCAGTGTTTGTCACCATCGTGGCTGTGGGGCATGGGGGGACCTACTCGGGCCCTGGTGGAATTTTATGGAATGTGTAGATAGCTGCCCCCACTAACAGACTGTGCTCAGAACTATCCTTGGGCTGCAGCCATAGCTACTTCATTTGGTCAAGACCAATTCTCCCCTCCAAATAAATGAAGAGGGAGGCCTATGGCCTAGGAAGCCTGTGCAGGTCACCCAACTTCCCCCCAGTGCCTCCAACCAGGACCTCTGGAATAACAGAGGACTCTGCTTCACCTCCCACCTTAGGATCAGCTGGGGGCTCGGAACCTTCGCTAAGGGTCCAGCAAGGACATCTGTCTCCAGGGGCTGACCTTCAAATGGCCAAGTGTCCTTCAGTCAACACACCCCTACGTAATGTTGACCTGTGTCTGCACTGGCAAGAGAAACTGAAGAACCAAATAACGACGAGGGTGATGCAGTGATAGGTGGAAAAGATCAACTACAACTCAGTGAAGAAACGTGGACGTTCCTCCCCCTCCCTCAGATGATCTTCATTCTGCCACAGCAGGCTCTGTCCACTCTCAGCCCTGCTCCCCAGGAACGGGAACTTCCAACGGCTGGATGACCTATTGCTCTTCGTTTTGGAACATGTGTGCCTATGTACATGTGTTCACATAGATGTGTAGGTTACAGCTATATCCTGGGCAAGTGGAAGAAGCAGCGCTGGGCCAGACTAGGTCTTCCAGAATGTGCAGTGTGTCTACACTTACAGAATCCTGGAGAGGGGTCTCGGGCCCACGTAGCTCTCCCTACCCCTGCCACTTTACAGATGGAGTCACTGAGTCCCCAAGACTGAGACGTTCCCAAGGTCCTACAGCACCTCCAGAGCTGGGGGAGCAGCCCTGGAAGCCAGCCAGGCTGCAAAGACAGGCTCTGACTGCCCCCTGACCCCACCATTGCACTTGGTGGGGTCTCTTTCCCCTCAGAGCATCCTTGGGGCACGTGCATGTTACAGAAAAGAGGGCCACTCCCGGAGGCACAAAGCAATCACCGAGGAGCCCCAGGCACCTTCAGCAGGTGAGCTGGTGAGCAATTTGGGGATGGAGGGGGCTTTCTGGCATACCTCCCATCACACTCTGAAAGGACAACTTAGCAAGATGGGTCCCTCTCTTTCACCTCCTTTGTGACTTCAAGGGAATGGGTGATTGGAAAATCTTGGTCCTCAGGGATCCCCAAAGCCGAGAAAAGGAGAAAGAGAAAGAAGGTGATAGCAACAGTCCCAAATCAGGCTTGGCCACGCAGGCCCTGTGGATCTTCAGGAAGTGACTTTGGCCAGCTTGTCAGAGTGTCTATGATACAGATTTCACCCCTCCCCTCCCTCTGCCCACCCCTGCCCCCCACACCCCCCATGTGGATGCCCAGGCCTGGCCCCCTTATTTGGGCTTCATCTCCACCCTGGAGTTGATGTCGTCGGCATCCAGGTCATACTCCTCCACCTGACCGCTGGTCCACACCTTCACGCGGTCTGTGAGGTCACTGCTGCGTGGCGCCAGGATGAAGTCATAGATGAGCACTGCCAGGGCTGCTCCGATGAATGGCCCCACCCAGAAGATCTAGGAACAAACAGCAGACGTGCTCAGGGGGCATCTGATGGGACTTGCTTCCCATGAGAGCCCCGACCCACCCCCCACTGCACAGCTGCTCCCCAACCTGTGCCTGGGACAGAGAAGGCAGAGCTGAACCCCAGCATCTGCAGCCCTCCACCCCCTACAACTGGCCCAAGCCAGGACTTAGGTAGTGATTTTCTCCTTGCTTCTGTGCGACCCAACTCAGCATGCCTGGAATGATCAGACCATGGTCTGATCTGGAAGGGGAAGCTCCCTACACTGCCCTGCCTGAGATGTGAACCCACCACTTCTGCATCTCAGGTCTCATCTTCCTGAGTTCCTCCCCCTGGCCATCTCTCAGGGCCTCTGTGATGGGAGATGATGTCACAGGGTTGGGGGTGGATCTACCATAAGGCACCAAAGTCTCCCTCCCACCTGCACGGGGCAGCCCTGAGACCCCTTACCCAGTGGTCCTGGAAATTGTGCGTGATCACCGAGGAGCCGAAGGACCGGGCAGGGTTAATACCGCAGCCGGTGTAGTCTATCTGTGGGAGGGAAGGGTCAGGGGGAACAGGAGAGGAGATGGAGAGAAAGAGACAGAGGGAGAGGGAGGGAGAGGGTGACATGGAGGAATAAGACCAGAGGGGAAACAGGGCAGTGACCATCAGACCTGGAAGGATGGTCAGCCAGGCCCTGTGCCTCCCTCTCCAGGGCAGCTGGTCCCCCAACCCATGGAATGAGCCCTGTCAGAGTCCCACCCCCTGCCCTCAACAGGACACCCTCAGCAGCCTGGCTCCACCCTCCCCACCAGCACTCCTACTTGGGAAGTTCCCCCAGCTCACCGCCAGCAGGTGTCCCAGGGCCACAGAGAAGCCAATGGCCAGGGGCCCGGAGCCCCCGAGGTCACGGCGCCTCCGGTCGGTGGTGGCCAGCACGCACAGCACCAGCTGCAGAGTCCCGATGATCTCGATGCCCAGGCCCTGGCCCGAGTTCACGCCAGGGGCCAGCTGTAGGAGAGAGGGGCAGCAAGGCTCAGTGAGCAGAGTGGTGAGGGTGGAGTCCCAGGGCCCCCAGGCCTGGGCACCAAAAGCCAGATCCTCAGTGCCCTCAGAGCCCATTGCATCCACCACACTCAAGCACATATAGCCAGCAGTGAGCATCAGGCCTTGGCCCCTCCCACATCTGTTGAGGAAGAACCAGCTTGTCCTAAACATGTGGGAGAATGTCCCACAGCATTCTCCCCAGAGGCCAGAGAGGCCTGGAGGCGGATGGTGCTTCTGCATCCACCTACCTCCAGACCAGGCCATAGATGACAGGCAAGCCCTAGACATGGGAAGAGATGATCAGGGACATTCAGGGACAGTCAAAGAAGAAGAGGAGCAAATGGGTGGGAGGGCCCAGATGGAGACATTTTTCCTTACCCTCACATCTTGAACATTCCACCCCATCCCCTGCAAAGCTGGAAAGGGACTTCAGCAGTTAGCTGGCCGCAGCTTCCCATGTCCATCTCTCCCTTGAGCCTGTGTTCCTCGCAGCCCCCACCTCTGTCTCCTTCCCACCTCTGTCTGTCTCTCCCTTCTGCTGTCTCTCTCCCATTTCCTCTGGGCCCCACCCTCCCTATCTGCCCCCTCCTTCTCCCTCCTGGCCACACAGGCCCCGCCACCACCGTCTGGCTCCCACTTGCTCCTGGGCCACTTTTAGAAACATGACTCACGGAAAAAGAAGGGATTGGGAGCTGCCATGAGGTCACCAGAGCCCTCCCTCTGCAGCTGCAGCCAGGAGACCCCTCCCCAAGGAGCCCCTGCACCATCCCCCCATGTGGGGGTCGGTCCCAGGGGCCAAATATGCCCACACAGGGGACCTGGGCCACGTGGGCCAAGGCCCACTCACAAATATGCCTGGATGTGGCCAGAGGCTGCCTTCTCCCAGGCAGGGCTGGTGTGTCCAAATAAGACTGAACTTGAACCTTCTTCCTTAGCGGGGTTGGGGTGTCTCCAAGGCTACAGGGCATTTTGCAGAATCCTAGGTGGGGGGCAGCCCTCCACCATTCAGAGGTTTTCACAGCCCCACCCTGAGGCCATCTTAAAAGAACAATTCTCTTCCCGCCTTTGTCTGCCACCCTGGATCACAGGGAAAATGACTCATATCCCCTCCCCTCCGTTGCAGCCCAAGCTCTGCGCGCCTTTCCTGGTCGACCCCAGGGCTGCAGCCCCTCAGGTCAGCCAGCCCTCTGGGAAGTACCCAGCTTTCTTTGCACTCCAGTGTGGGGCTGTAGAGGTGACCCTGAGTTCAGGTCCCTACTCTCCTACTTGCTGGCCCTATGACCATGGTCTTGCCCGTCTCTGGTCCTCAGTTTCACCACCTGTAAAGTAGATCTAATTTTTCCTTCACCATTCTCCAGGGAGGCCAGAGGTTCTAAGGCATGGGGTGGAGGGAGAGGGGCTGTCTTGGGGCATTTGGAAAGGGTTGCAGAGGCAGGTGGGCTCAGGATAGTTGTGGCTTTGTTCTGGTTCTTTCTCTTATCCTCAGAACTAGGTGGGGCAGGCAGAACAGGAGGGGCTGTGCTGCTCAGGAGTGTGAACAATAGAGTGAGGCCCACCTGGAGCAGAGACAGGCTCCACGGAGGCCAGGCTGGTGAGGCCAGGCAACTTGCACCAATGCCCATCATATTCACACCTGCCGCTGCCCTCCGTGTCTGAGCACTCAGGAAGCTCAGGGCTCCTCCTCCCGCACGCCTCCACACGCTCTCCTTTGCTCTCCAGGGTTGGCCTAATTGCTAGCTGGCAGGAGTCCTGAAACCAGCCCTTCCACTCTGATTAATGGAATGATCCCTCTAAGTGGCTCCTGCCTCATACTCCTCATCCCCACCGCACTCATCACAGATGTGGTCTGGGCGAACTCATCTCTCCCCGGGTTCTTAACCAGGTCTCAGGATCTCAGCTCCTGCTCTGCCCAAGGACATCACTTTTCATGCAAAGTGAGCAGACCAGGGGCCCTGGTGCCATGCCCAGTCCACAAGAAGTGATACCTCCCCTGGGGACTCTAAGATATACCTTATCCTAGCGGCCCAGAGCCCTTAGAATTTGACTGTCCAGAACCACATGGGTTAGTAAATTTCCTCTCCCTAAACCCATTACCATTTGTATGCAGGTCAGGAAGCAACAGTTAGAACTGGACATGGAACAACAGACTGGTTCCAAATAGGAAGAGGAGTTCGTCAAGGCTGTATATTGTCACCCTGTTTATTTAACTTATATGCAGAGTACATCATGAGAAATGCTGGGCTGGAAGAAGCACAAGCTGGAATCAAGACTGCCAGGAGAAATATCAGTAACCTCAGATATGCAGATGACACCACCCTTATGGCAGAAAGTGAAGAGGAAATAAAGAGCCTCTTGAAGGCTGAAAGAAGAGAGTGAAAAAGTTGGCTTAAAACTCAACATTCAGAAAATGAAGATCACGGCATCTGGTCCCATCACTTCATGGGAAATAGATGGGGAAACAGTGGAAACAGTGTCAGACTTTATTTGTTTGGGCTCCAAAATCACTGCAGATGGTGACTGCAGCCATGAAACTAAAAGACGCTTACTCCTTGGAAGAAAAGTTATGACCAATCTAGATAGCATATTGAAAAGCAGAGACATTACTTTGCCAACAAAGGTCCGTCTAGTCAAGGCTATGGTTTTTCCAGCGGTCATGTATGGATGTGAGAGTTGGACTGTGAAGAAAGCTTAGCGCCAAAGAATTGATGCTTTTGAACTATGGTGTTGGAGAAGACTCTTGAGAGTCCCTTGGACTGCAAGGAGATCCAACCAGTCCATTCTGAAGGAGATCAGCCCTGGGATTTCTTTGGAAGGAATGATGCTAAAGCTGAAACTCCAGTACTTTGGCTGCCTGATGTGAAGAGTTGACTCATTGGAAAAGACTCTGATGCTGGGAGGGGTTGGGGGCAGGAGGAGAAGGGGACGACAGAGGATGAGATGACTGGATGGCATCACTGACTCGATGGACGTAAGTTTGAGTGAACTCCGGGAGTTGGTGATGGACAGGGAGGCCTGGCGTGCTGTGATTCATGGGGTCGCAAAGAGTCGGACACGACTGAGCGACTGAACTGAACTGAACTGAACTGAAACCCATTACCACCACTGCCATCAGCAGGAAGCCTCCCCTGATTGCTTCTACGATCTCCTCTCTTTCAACTGCCTAAGAAGTTGTGCTACTTACATCTGAAAAAAAAAAACAAAAAACAAAAAAAACATCAATCATTCCAAATTGAAATGGATAGTTTAAGGTCTGCTGAAATTTGACGTCCAGAAAAGAGCAAGTGAAAATTCAGACCCTGTGTTCCGATTTTGTTACTATTGTTATTTCATCTCTTAAGTCGTTTCTTACTCTTTAAGACCCCATGGATAACCCGCCAGGCTCCTTCTGTCCATGGGATTCTCCAGGCAAGGATACTGGAGCCCATTGCCATTTCCTTCTCCAGGGGATCTTCTCAGACCAGGAATCGAACCGGCATCCCCTGTTTGACAAGCAGATCCTTTACCGCTGAGCCACCTGAGAAGCCCATGTTTCTGTTTACAACCTACTGAATTTGACACATTGCATAAATAGGGCTAATCCCAGTTGTGGTTACTTGTTACTGAAAAAAAAGTTTGTACATCCCCAGAGCATTTTGCCTAGCCCGGGTCTTATATTTCACTAATTAAGGCCAAAACAAAACAAAATTTTAAAAAAGTAACAATTTTCTGAACACAAGTATAAATAAGAGAAAAGCCACACATTTAATCTTAAGCATCAGAGAGATGCAAACTCTCCAGTTTTGTATCAAACCCACTGAAGCCCACTCTCAAGGGCCAATTCAGATTCCTCCATCAATTCCAATTCAGCATCAAGAAGTTTTCTCAGGTCCCTGGCTGGAATTAACTTCTGCTTTCACTCATCAAGCCCTCACTGAACAGCCTGCAAATCTTGCAGAGAAATAACCTTTTTGCCTCTTATCGGGTGCCTCAGAACCCCTGGCTGGGAGCTCAGTGGGGACAGAATGTGGACACCTTCTCACCTCCCTGCCCAGACCTCGAAGGGACACTTACTGTGTGGAGACAGGAGGGGCAGACAAGGAAATTTCTTGGAGGCCCAGTGGTTAGGACTCTGCACTTTCCACTGCTGAGGGCCTGGGTTCGATTCCTGGTCAGGGAAGTAAGATCCCACAAGCCGTTCGGTGTGTCCCCTCTCCCCCAAAAGAAGTGGCAGATTATGTAAATTTTCTAGCATTTCTACCCACTCTAGAGGGAAGTTCTCTGGAGTCAGGGCTGATTCATTTGCTTTCTAGCTGGGAGACTGCAGGCCAGTATTAGTCTCTATGGACCTTGCAGGGCAGCATGCTCAAGACTCTGTGAGATTACAAACGGGGAGGTCAAGGCCTGGGAAGGAGATGGCAATGCCAGATGCTGCCTACGCTCACAGGCAAAGGTGCTGGCTACCTATGCATGTGGCTAAAGGTCCTGTCTGTTGCCACCTTAGACTGAGGAGCTGGCAGAAGATGTTCTGTAGCTGCCAGGGTGCCCCAGGCCCCAGGGTGGCACAGAGCCGACCTCTCCAGGCAATGAACTTCGAACCCTCCTCTCCCTGCTGCCCATGAGCAGACTGACCAAAGTGACTCCTGAGGCCCAAGACCCCAGCATGACCTGAGCATCCTGGGGTCCCACCCTTCCTGAACCAGGCCTGGCGGGGCTCTGGGCATCCATTAAAGAACAAGATATCATGGACCGCCCCACCTACCCACTGCCTGCGGAACTCAGTATCCCAGTGAGGGGGACCTCAGTGAGCCCCCTCCCCAAGTATCACCCTTCCATCGGTGATTTTTTCAAGCGCACATGTGCCTCTGGGTATCCACAGCTTTGTGTGTCTCTCTGCATTGCTCTCTGCAGAGTCTCTGGGTGACCACATATGTCCAGATGTGACTCTTTTCTTTTTCCTTAGACATTAAGAGGTTTATTAGACACTAAGTAAGTGAAAAGTCTGTCCAACAGTTATAAAAGTTCTCAACCTGTACACACTAAAGAATACAACCTAAAAATAGATGACACAGAAGTTCACAGAATTACAAAAAGAAAATGATCGATCCACTACCAGAGCGAAGGGGTTTAAACTTCCCTTAGAAACTGATGGAGGGAAGTGTCAATAACATAAACAGCAAGAACAGGGAAGATTCAAACCCCGTACGCCCTGCACTTTCAAATTCAAGAATATACCCTCTTTTTCAGCCCACGGGGGACACTCGAACTAGTCACGTATTAACCCTATTAGGTGGGACGCTGTCTCTTGCAGTGGTGGGCTCTGGGGTGGGGTCGGGGGAGGGCGCTCTGTGTGGCCTCGTGTGTCTGTGTTGTGTGTCTAGTGGCATTTCTGAGTTGTCACCCTGTCCCCGTGTGCTGTGCTCCCACGTCCAGGTCCACCACTGGCTGGGGATGGGGGAGGAGAAGGGATGGAAGCACCCTTGAGTAAGAGAGAAAGAAGCAGGTCTCAAGGCGCCCTTTATTTGCTCTCAGAAGCCATTTCACCTTCCTGACAAGGAATAATACACAAAGCAAGGGCTTCCTCCTTCCCTCCCTCCTTCTTTCTTCACTCGGGGGCAGCCCCCGCTTCCTGCTCGGGAAAGGAAGAAGTGCCATTGAGGGGCCCCCCCTCCACCCTCCTAGGGTCCCAGGGCTAGAGGGGGACCACCCAGGCTTGAAAAGGTGCTTCCTGCCCACCCGTGTGTGTGTGTGTGTGCGTGCCCATGTGCATCATATCGTTGTGACTGTGCACACACACATGTGTGCCAGTACAGTGTAAGTATGTGCAATTTGCAGAGATTTTCAAGGGTTGTAGGCAGGCAGCTAGGGTCACAGTCCTGCTCCACCATCACCTGCTACACAATCTTGAGTGACTCCACCCGTCTGTGAGCCGTGGTTTCCTTATCAGTAAAATAGAGGCCTCAGCCCAGATTATAGCCCCAAACTGTCTCTAAGATTCCTTCCTGCCTGACATGGGACCCCTTCCCCCAAGACCTGCAGTCACCCTCCAGGCTAGGGTCCTGAGTGCAGGATTCCCACCTGGTCGTGTGAACGGCCGGTCTCTGTACAGCACAGAGCCTGTCATAGGGCCTCCCGCCCACCTGGAATGTTAGATGGCCCCCACCACTGCCCCCCCACAAGAGCCACATGCCCCAGAGCCATGGCTGCCCAACACACCCTACCTGCACAGCCCTGGTGACCAGGAACTTATTGATTTGGAAGCTGTCCCTCCCCAATTTAAAATAGTAAGTTATTTCTTTAGCCTGAGCAGACACCAGCCCCAAGTTGTCCTGAGGGTGGGGTTTTGGGCACTGAAAGGACGTGCTCATGGGGATGGGCATTTTCCCACCTTTACTACCAGCTTGTGAGTTGTTTTCGGCCTCAGGGTGTACTCGTCCACTGGCCCGCAGCTCCTCGGTTGTGTGAAGAGAGCCCCTCACTCACCCCCGGGGAACCACCTGGGTTAAGGAGCCCCTCTGAACCTGGACAGAGGGTCTGGCTGAGGGAATTTTCCTGCCCTTATCTGCAGCTGTGTGGGCTTAGCCCACACAAGGCTCAGATACATCTGTTCTTCCAGAGGGCAAGGACCATGCCCCCCAGGGGGGCTCTGCCAGCAAGAATCAAGGGCTCCCTGTGCCTCCAGGAAAGCTTGCCCAAGCCAGTCTTCAAGGTGCAGGCAGGGGGCATGTCTGAGGTGCTTGGGGAAAGCCCTCAGTGGGTAAGGCTAAAGGCACCCTGCTGGGTGGGGCCCTAGAGAAAGTGGGGAACACCATGTGGGCCTGAGGTCAGGTTGCGGGAGACTGCATCGGATTGGCCTGCAGTGAGCTAATGCAGTGAGGGAAGGCTGTGACCTGGGTTGGGGAGAACAATGGAACAAGGTGAATCCCCTCAGACTGAGGGGCCCTGGTGGGCCGTATCCCCTCTCAGGGCATAGTCTCTTCAGAGGAGGATTCCCAGAGCAAGCCCTGGTTAGGGGCCAGTGTCGGGATGGATGATATGGGGCTGGCAGGGCGGCTCCAAGGGCTCTAATGGGGGAAACTGCCTCAGAATTTTCCATGGTGAGGAAAGTCTCCACCGCAAAGCTTCTGCCTCTCTCTACGCCTTCCCCCTCATTGGACTCTGGCTGGAAACAGTAATTACATGTCCCATCTGTGGCACCACCACCCAGCCCCCAGCCCACTCCCTGGACAGGGCCATCGGAAAACCAGTTTCCCTTTCCCCAGTCCACCCTCAACTCTGGGGGAGGCGGAGGGCCCTCAACACTGGAAGAACTGGTGGCACGGGGAAGAGGGTTAGGGAGTCGGGGGCACTCATTCTGTGGTTGGGGAAACTGAGGCTTAGGAAACTGGGGAAGCAGAAAGTTTGGGGCTAAAGTCAGGTGTCAGATGCAACAAGTAGAAGAGGTTCTCCAGGCAGTTAGGCCCAGCATCAACGGGGTTGAGAAAAGACCCCGGAAAAGGGAGGTTTGCACTCTGCCTGAGCTCCCAAAGGGGCTGAATTCACAGGCTCTGGGACGCAGGCAGACACTGACCTGAACCCTGAACTCTCATTTTTCTCTAGAGCCCCAGTCTCCCACCATGACCCACCCCCTATCCAACCCTGCATCAGCCACACCCTGTGATTCTCAGGCCATGACCTCCTCTGCTGGAAACCCCTTCCCTCCACTCTGGAATCTCTACTTTTAGGCTCCCGGGACACCTCCTCCCTGAAGGCCTCCTGGCCCTCATCGCAGCTCGAGGTCAGAAGTTCCCAGGTATCCTGACACGTCTTATCACACCTGCCTCCTGCCCCCTATCATTGACAGATGCGCAGTGGCCTTATCTTACTCGGGACCATGGACTCCTCAGAGCAGGGAGCCGCCTGACTCAGCCCCGAATTTAGTCTGCAGTAGCAAAAGTCATGTTTACAGCGAACATGGGTGAGCAAGCAAGAGAGGGGAAGAGTGAACAGAGGCAGTGAGTGATCAGAATTTCAAGGTTCAAGAGCATCTTCCACTTCCCAGCACCCAGCCACGCCTTGCGATATACCCATTCTGCAGATGGGACCTGGGACCACACAGATGAGGTGGCTTGCCTGAAATCACACTGTATTAGTAGCTGAAGTAGGGCAGGGCAGGCCAGGCACCTGCCGCTGCCTCTGTCTTTCACTCCAGAAATAAACTCAGGGTCTGGCTTTGAGAACCGGCTAGGATGTGGCAGGATGGAGAGAGGTCCACGGTTGCTCCAGGGCATATCCTGAGCCCTGACTCAGTGAGGAGAAAGTTTTCGCCAACATATCCCCATGGGACACCCCCTGACTCACTCCAACCACTTCCTGCCACTTCTTTTCCCTATTTTCCTTGAAAATCTCCATGCCAACGACTGGTTTGGGTTTGGAGAGGCCCAGGACTCAAGGGGCTAGGGGAAACCTCTCCCAGAGCCTGGAGGAAAGAGCATGTCACCTGCTGTGCAGACTGGTCTCTGCCCTTCTTGAGGCACTGAGGCCACCTCCCAGGTCCCTTTAGATCCCAGGCTCAGTGTTCTGAACCCTTTCTGAGTTCTTCAGCCCAAGACACGTGTTTCTGGACCCCAAACTTCCATGGTGGGGCCAGGGCAGTCCCTGGGCTCCCACAACAATGTTCATGCCCTTATGTTCAGCCTGGCACTTCTTGGGCTCCTCTTAGCCAGCCCCTCCTGTGAAGAGAGATAAACTCAAGTCCACAAAGTGAGCTTGCTGGCAGTATGGGTGTGGCCAAGAGATATCAAAGAGACCTAGGTCCCCTCTTGGAGACTTAAGGGCTCTCAGCTCCAAGAAAGTCAACAAGTAAGCAGCCAGGCCTTGAACCCAACTTGTCTGCTTCCCTGCTCAGGGTTGGGTTCCCTTTTCTCCCTCTCTTGCAACCCACCCAGCTCAGGTATTGGGGAGACTGGAAAAATGGAGGCTGGCAAGGGAAAAAGACACTGAATCAGGGTGTGGCCAGATCAAGATTGCACAGGGATGCTTGCCCTCCTCAGGCCTGCCTGGGATGCCTGTGTGAGAGAACAGAGTCACCAGCAGATGCCTGGCCTGACTCGCCCTTGAGAAGGAAGGTCAAGAGGGGGCCAGAAGGCCTGGGGAGACTCTATTCCTCCCCAGGAAGGATCCTTCCCCTTGCCCATCATACCCAGCTGAGCCCCGACGTGATCCTGACCCTACTCCGTGGGCATGCCCTGAGGTCGCCCAGCTCTGCCCCCACTAGAGACAAGCCTGGAGGACCTTACACCCACGGAGGCCACATCTTCCTTGACTAAAGTTTAAACTCCAGCCCGAAGGGCTAACCTTCAGTCCTGGACTGGGTGAGGTGTCACGGTGACACAAGGCGTGCTAATCCCTGCTTGGCAGGGTCATGCCAACTGCCCTCTGCACGGACCTTCGCAGCCGAATCTGGACTTTGGCTGAGAAGCGGGAGGACAGTTGCTTGTCTAATCACCCGCCACTCTCTGTGGAGCCTCTGGCCACCTCCCTCACTGTCCCCACACCCGCCTGCCCTGCCCAGGTCCCGCCAGCCCAGATCTGATCTGGTTCCTTCTCTCTCCCTCCCTGTGAAAACACCTCCTCGGGCACTCTGAGACCTCCTCCAAGCCTTCCTCGGCCTCTCAGGCCAATTTTTCCCCCTGCTGTGGCCCAAGCCAGGTCTGAGTTTGCACTTGGCTGAGGGTCTGGAAAAGCCCAGGTCGGCGACAGCAGGCAGCTGCCTGCCAACGGCCAATTAGCTGTGCTAAGCGGCCCGGGAGGAATTCTTTTCCACAGCTTCCACCCAGTCGCCCACATCTGCTTATCATGAGTGCCCCCAGATCAGGCCCGAGCAGTGGGCACACACATGTATGCACTCACCTCCAGACACACTCACACCGCAGCACTGACACGCTCACAGATACACTTTCAGAAGTAACATAGCCAGCTTTCACAGGTTCGGAGACCCATGCCGGCATCCACGTGTGCACACACTGCTCACAGACACAAATACACGCGCCACACCTCTCTGCATCCGGTGATAGACAGCGGACCCAGAGATGGAAGATGTCCATCTCCATCAGAGTGGAGGCTAGATGTCCCTGCTCCGGCACCCACCCTTTGCTGCAATCCAGGAAAGTCACCTGCAGGCTGTCCTGAAACTGTTTTCACCTCCCGTCTTGTCCCATTCCCGGAGCCAGGAGAGCAAGAGGAGCTTTTTCCTTGAAGGCAGTTTGTTTGAGGACCTGTGTGAAGGCGGGGCGGCCTGTGTGAAGGCGGGAGCCCCTCTGGGAGAGTTTCGCTCACACAGGATTGTGTGACCAGCTGCAGACATGCCGGACGTGTGGTCCAGGGAGACTGGGGGCAGCAGGCAGAGTGTAAGAGGGTCCAGGCTGCGTGGGGGAGGGAGCCGCTGCCCAGACGGGGCTGAGGGGAGGGAGGGGAAGAAACTGCAGCCCAGGGGTGAGGATCCGCTGGCCCCACTGTTAGCTGCCTCCAGAGCTTATTCCCCACAATAGAGACCCGCAGGGGACATTGGCAAGACCATTATGCTCTGGGTCTCAGCTTCCCACAGTGCCTGGCAGAAAACAGGCTCTGGACGGGAGGCATAGCTGAGTTCCAGGTACAGCTCTGCTTGACCTCCAGCAACCTCTCATCCTCTCTGTTCCTCAGTGTCCCCGTCTGCACAATGGGTGGAGGATGAGACGGACCCATCTCAGCACCATTCTAGAGCCCCCAGAGCCTGGGGCCACCCCACTCACCGCATTGAGGCCAAGCGAGTTGTCGGGCAGAGAGGAGGTGATGCCCGAGAGGATGGCAGTGGCAACGATGGCCCCCACGCACTGGGCAATGATGTACATGATGGCCCGGAGGACACTGATCTGGCAGCTGAGCAGGAGCCCCAGTGTGACGGCTGGGTTGAGGTGGGCACCGCTGATGTGGCCCACGCTCTGGGCCAGCGTGGCGATGCTCAACCCAAAGGCCAGTGACACCTTCACGTTATCCTGGACTGCACCTGTCGTCTGGTTGCTCTTTATTGGGTAGTGGAAGCCCAGGGCTGAACCGATGCTGATGAAGATGAAGAGGATCATGGCCAGGAACTCGGCCACCACCGCCCTCCAAAAGAGCTTCTTCTTGAACTCGCTGGCCATGCTGGCAGGGGGCTTGGCTTGAGACCGCTGCCTGGTGCTCGCCTCCCTCTGAGAACTGAGCCACAGCCCGGGCTGGGCCTATTTATAGGGCCCCGGGGGGAGGAGAAGGGGGGAGCACAAAGGGAGGAAGGCCTCTCCTTGCTCCTGGCCCGCCCCACACCACACAGGCCTCCTCTCAGCGATGGATGCAGACACAGCTCTGCTGTCGGACTGCCAACTTTTTTTCCCTTCCTCCTCTCTCCCCTCCCTCCCTCTCTCCCTCCGCCCTCAGCCCTGCCCAGCCCGAGGATGCAGGCAGGAGGCAGCCACTGCTCTAATAGGCTTTGAGAAATTCCTCCAAGTTGGCCCCACTCAGGGGGCCAGAGAAATCCAGGTGTCCCCGCCCTGTGTGCAAAGCTCAGGGGATGCCGGAGGGCAAAACCAGGCCTCCGGATGGACAGGGCGGGGTGAGCGGCAGGGATCAGCAGGTGGACGTTGCCCTCCAGGAGGCGGGCACCGTGACCCTGCTGGCCTGGCATCCCCATCCCACTCGAGAGTGACGTTAGCCTGAAGCCCACAGGTCCTGGGGTTCCTAGGGGCTATCTGCGCCTCCTGCACCTGGTTCAGACCTGGCCACTGGATGTCACTGTAGGAATAGCCCAGGGCCCCCAGCCCCACCAGCCAGATCTCAGCTGATGGAGACACGACAACACCAGAGGGTACAGAGAGCTTGTCTGTGACCACCCCCGACACTCTGGTCAAGGGCAGGCCTGAGATAGGTGAGGATATGGAAGGCCCCCACTCTGGGAGCCCTCAAGCTTCTGGGGCAATTTGAGAAAATGATCTCGGGGCAGGAGCGGGGAAATGAAGGCAGGTGAGGATATTGGTCTCAAAGACTGTCAAGCTGGCGGACCCTAGGGGAGACAGAAGGAAAAGCAGATAACCTGGAGATGGGAGGCCTGTGGTTGGCAGTGGGGAGGAGGGAGCATGAAAGTGAGGGATGGAAAGACCCAGAGAAAAGGAAGAGGAAAAGGAGACAGACAGAGAGGAAGAGAGACAGAGAGAGAAGGATGGACAGAGAAGCAGAATCAGCAAAAGTGGAAGTGAAAGGGGTAGATCCCCAGGCAGAGACAGGGAGGCGGGTCTGGCTTAGTAAGAGAGACAGAGAGGGCATGCAGGGTGAAGACACAAGCTGGAAAGTGGGGAGACAGGACTGGACCCAGAGGCAGGAGTCTGAAAGAGAAAGATGAGCGAGCAGGAGGAGTTGGGGGAGGGATCAGACAGTGTCCCCAGCAGGGGAGGGGCAGGGACTGCTCTGCAGACCATCCACACCCCCACCCTGCCCCGTAGTCCAGCCTCTACCCTGTGCGTCCCCAAACCAGACGCCCGGAGGCAGCCGAGGAAATGAGAAGAAACTGGATCCCTGGGCCAGGAGCCCAGTGAGGAGCCACCAGCCTGCTACGCATTATCCTGTGAGAAGAGGAGCCAGGTGGGACCCTGGGTGAGGTTGGACCCAGGAGGGAGGGGTCTTCTAGGTCTCTTCTACCTGCCTCACCACAGCCCTTCTTCATTTACACCACGAGAATGCTGGCTTCTCCACATTTTACAGGTGGGAAACTGAGGCCCAGTGAGGGGAAGGGCTTCTCGGAATTCTGTGTGTGTCCAGGGGCCATCTGCAGAAGATAATGCTAGCCCTCACTGGCCTCCCTCCTGCCCGACTGTGGCGCACCAGACCTGCCCTCGCCCTGGGGTCAGCGGTCAGCCTGGTGTTTACTGGGAGAGGAGGCCCTCTGGGGTGGAGCTTTGGGGAGCTGTGTGCCCCTAAGCACACCTAAGTGTCTGTAAATACAGGATGGAGTGGACGTGAGGCAGGGAGGCAGCATGGTGGCAACGGGCCCAGCCTGCGCAGAGAGCCCTGTGGCCGGAGGTAATTGGTGCCTTATTAACTGTCTGAGAGAGGGAGCCAGCCCCACTGGGCCACTTCCCGGAACCTCCTCCACGTCCTTCACTCTGGGCAGACCCAGCTCAGCTCTCCACACCCTGGGAGGCTCCTTGCTCCCTAGCCCTGGCCCCATGGCCTGGTGGCCACCATGGCCCTCAGTGAAGGGTTCTCTGGTCAGTTCCAAGCCTCTGACCAGAGCTCCCTCTGCGTGGCCGGGATCCCCGCATTCTCAGGCTTTGGCGGATGGCCTGTTTACCCTCAGACCAGGCTCTGAAGACAAGGTTGGGGTGCACCTCAGAGAAGGGTCTTCTGGAGCAGAACTGCTCCCTTCAAGTCCTGGACTCCATGTCCACTGAGGAGGGACACACACCCTCGGCTTGGGCAGCGACCAGTTCTGACGCCAGTAGGTGCTGGGCCCCAGCCAGGATGGCTTGAGGAAGGCAGCAGGGAGAGAGCTGACTCCAGCCCCACAGGGACCACCAGACAGGCCGGCGTGGGGGCGTAGCACGCCTGTTCTGGGGACAGGAACAGGAGTCTGCACGGGCCTGTGTGGGCTTCGGGTTCTGTGACGGTGTCCATGGGCCAGGTCAGGATCCAGGCATCTTGTGTTACTGTGCAGGGGGTGAGGGTCACCTGGGAAGCACTAATTCATCCCATAAGTAATTACTGAGCACTTTTCAAGTGCCAAACACCATTCCGGGCACTGGGGGGACAACTACAGCCCGGTGGCCCAGCTCCTCGTCCCCCTGAAGCCTAGCATATGAGCCTGCAGGCTCTGTGTGGGTGACCAAGCGTGTGACAGTGGGGCATATGTGTGTGCGTGTGTACTTGCTGGAGGCCCACGTCCATCTGGAGCTGGGCAGGAGATGGGGGATGTGGAGGGGCTGTGACAAAGCAATTTGCCCAGGCAAATTAGGCAGCCACCAATCTCAGGATGATACGAGGGTCCTCGGGCAGTACCCTCCAGCCCCCTGCATTTCCTGCCCCCTCTCCGAGGCCAGCGTGGCAGCTGCCTTTCTTTGGATGAAGGCACTGCCGTCAGCAGGAGGCGCCATCAGAGTGCGGGCATCTCCAGAACAATGGCAGACATCTCTCCTCATTGGCCTGCCATCTCATGTCATGTAAAAGGGCCTCTGTGGCCATGTCCTGACCATTCCAGTGGGGAAGGGGGAGCCACAGATCCTAAAAGGCCCCAAACCCCTCCACCTCCTCGCTGGTTGGCCGCACAACCAGCCCAATCAGGGAAGGAAAAAATGGAAACAGCCTTTATCTGAGGGCCTGTCCTCACCACAACCCTGGGAGGCTGTGAGGGTAAGTGGTTTGCCAAGGAATGGCAGAGCTGGGGGACTCAGGAGCCCCAGTCTGGTTCCCTGCCAGCCTATCAGGGCCCCTAATAGGAAATCCCAGTTCTGCTAGCCCAGGAACAAGTACAAGGACTGGGGAGGCCAGCTTCCCAGGCAATAGGATGGGTGAGAGATAGGTGTGAGAGGACCACCTTCAACTTCCCAGCATAATTCTGGTAGGGTCAGGGGTGCATGGGGAAGGGAGCATCAAGGAGAGAGTGTACATGGAGAAGCTGGGAGTCACCCGTGCAGCCCCACCAGCTGGGGAGCTTGGGATCCAAGGAGAGCACTTCCCCCACCCAGTTCCCCCTCCGTGCGGCCTGGCTCAGGCTCCGTGGCCCTCCCATGGGCAGTGGTGTGGGCCCGGCCTCCAGAACCCACAGGCCTGAGCCAGCCTACATAAGGGGGGGCTGCCCGCCTCCCCCGCCCCTGAGGCCTGGGCACTGTCTGGCCCTGCCGGAGCAGCAGCCTCAGCAAACGCTTTTCCAGATGTGCTTTCTTCTTCCTGACATGCCCAGGAGACCTGCCTTCCAGTCAGAGCTGGCTGTTCCCAGGGCCGTCTGGTCCCGGTCCCCACCGGATCCAGCGGGAGGACCTCCGCTTGGTCCAGAGGTGGACGCACAGAGACTCACACACTGGCCAAGGATTGGCCCTGGGCTGTGTGGGGGGAAGACGCCCACGGGTGTGGCCGAGGCTGTCACTCTCAGAGCCAGGAGCTTCTGTGGATCACAGGGCAGAAGGAAGGAGCGGATGGACCCTCCCTTCTGGGCCCACAGGGATTTCCCACCCATGGGCTGAGTTGTGGGGAACAATGACTTCATTCCCTCCAGGAGGCCCACCGGGAAGATGGAGTTTGAGGTGGGAGGAGACGCAGGCAGCAGACTGGCCGTGACAGTCATCAGCTCACCAGCAGCTTGGATGAATTTCCCAAAATCCCTCAGGCTTTTCTGAACCTGGCAGAGTGCACCGATGGAGGGTGGAGATACAGGACAAAGTCCCTGTGGGTCTTGGAGAAGAAGCCATGAACGCCCACTCCCAGAGAATCCCTCTGGTCCTCGTAGCTCTTCCCCTCAATAGGGCACTGGCTACCATACCACCCTGACCTTGACCTGGGCTGCCCAGATGGGGCCTGTCTGCCCCCACTGACTGGGAAGCAAGGATTTGGCTCCAGCACAGAGTCGTCACTCCTGGGAGGCATGGCCATTCCCCTCCAAGAGGCAGGAGAGGCAGGACCGAAGCCCAGAGTACAGAGACCAAAACGGAGACTCAAATCCTTGGCTACCTCCTCAAGGCTCTCCACTAACCACCCTGTGTGGCACCTGCCACCACCCCTTCCAGCCCCAGACAAAGGCCAGGGCCCCTGAGCCACCAGGCTCACTTTGCCCAGATGTTTGCGTGCGAACCCTGTCTCCAGCCTCCTTGCTACGCCAGCCTCCTCTGACCCCTCCTCCACAGCAGCACCCACAGCTACAGCACTGAGCTCACCCCAGCCTGGGCTGTCCCCTTCTGACCTGGTGGGGTGAGGTGGGGCCCAAGGGCCTGGGTCTTCTCCCTCCCCATCCACAGTATCCCCCACAGAACTGAGTGCAGGGCTGGGTGTTGCAGACATGATCTTGGAAACTTTTGCTGGCTGACTGTCCAATTCCCCCTGGAGACAATGTACCCACCTCTTAAAGCATGTGAATTCTTCCCCGTGTGACAGATAACTCCTGGCCATTGAGGCGTCACACGATCCCCCTTAAATCAAAACCGGATTTAGCGGCCACCAGTGATTCACCAGAAGCGGAACGATTTAGTAATTTTCTAAACTACTGCCTCCCATTCGATTCTCCTCATGCTGCCCTCACCCCCTCCCTGCCTACCCTGTATAATATCAAGGCTTGTTGGGGAGGTAGGGAGAGTAGGACAGTGTCAGACCTCTTTCTGGAAAGCAGGATTTTCTATTTTGACGTCTTGGCAACTCTCCAGCAATAGACCTTACTTGAAGCTACAGAAAAGGATCCAGTGAGACAGTATGGGAAAATTGCCCCCTGCCTGGTGGGAGGGTGGGGGGGTGGGCTAGGCTCCTAGGCCTGAATGAGGACACGGGACAGCCCCCGCCCCCTTCACGCCCTTATGCCCCTCTCTGCTAGGACTGGAGAAGTTCCTCCAAGAGGGAGTGATGTCACGTTTTCCCCAGCCCTGCCCTGCAGGCGAAGAGGGCGGCATCTCTCATTCCAGAAAACGCTGGTGGTGCCATTTGTCCCAAGCTGCTGACTACCCCCTTCAGGAGAACATTGGCAGAATAGGGGGCTCCACCTGGAGCCAACATCAGCATACGGGGTACCCGGCAGGGAAGTGGGTTTGGAGCCGCTCCTCACCCTAGGCACACACAAGGCACCCCCTGCTCCACTGGGCTGGCTGCCCCTGCAGCTCCCACTCGACTCTCCAAGACCCACACACCCTCCTGCCCTGTACCCTCGAACATCTGTCTTTGCCTTGTTAGATCACAAAGCATGAAGACTTGAGTGGGGGCTTCTGAGAACAAGGGATCTGATGCCCTCATTTTGCACATGGGGAAACAGAGGGTCGGAGAGGCCAGGTGACATGCCCGAGGTTCTTTGGTGGGTCAGAGTTAAGCCAGGACTAGAGTGCAAGTCTTCAGGTTCCTGCCAAGGCCCAGTCTGCCAGACTCACCCAGCCTCTTCCTCTTCCCTTCTCTGCTGGACAAGAGGCCACCTCCTCCTTGGGCTCCAGCAAGGACTCAGGGAAGTGTCTGGGCATCTGGAAGGTACCTTTGGAGGAGCCTGACTTCTATGTCCTATGCCATCCCAGCCTCACCTCTGGTCATTGGCTCAGAGGGAGTGTCCAGGTGGGCACTGTAAGTCCAGCAGGCCAGGACTCTAGGCTCCCTGTTGTCTTGCTCCCGCCCTTGCCTAGATGCCCTGGTGCCCTCTGGCCACCAGGCCTCCCTGCCCTCCTGTGGATCCCACTGCCTCTGCTCCTCCTCATGACATCTCCCAGGGCCCTGCCTCCTCCAGAGAACCATCCCGGTTGCTGGACCCTGCTCCAGCTGGCTCTTGCTCCCTTCACACATGCTGGATGCCATGGCCTCCTCTGGGCCCTGCTGGGACCCCTGGGCACTTCCTAGGGCCCGAGCCTCACCGGCTCTGTGGCGTTTCCAGCCAGCACGCCACCACTGGGCTCTAGCAGTGGGGGCAGGTGCCGGCTGGTGCCACGTCGTGCTCGCTCCAGGCCCCACAGTGTGACTGCCTTGGTCCTGCAGGTTCCAGAGCTTTAGGGAAATTCTTCTTTCACTGTGCTTGTGCCTCGCCACCACGATTAATACATTTGTCTTCATATCCACCTAGTCATCAAATTCCACTTTTAATATTTTTTATGGAGGAAGGGACCCACAAAAGCAAAAGAACCCCGAGCTCACAAAACTCACAGTGCGGCTTGGAGCGCCACCATGGCCACCACCACCACCACTGAGGCCAAAGGCAGTATTCAAGGAGGTGCCGGAGATGGGCACACTCCAGCAGTGCTGACTTAGGCTGACCCCTCTGACAAGTAAAGCGTAGTCCTGGGCTGGGCGGCGTCCGCGACTCTCTCCTTCATCGTGAGTCCTTCATCCCTCTTGACAGCCCTGCCACGTCACACCTGACCCAGCTGCTACAACACAGGCCAGTATGACCCTTCCTTCTGCCTGACAGTGAATGGACTTGCATGCATGTGTGCACATACACACAGCATATTCTCACACACATGTACACACATACACATGGACATTGCACATGGATATATATGCAATGCACACACATTGGCTTTTGTACACAAAACACATGTTGCACTCATACAAACACATGTGCATGCCCAAATATATACACCTGCACGTGTACGCACGTGCAAACACACAGAGTAAAGATACACATCATGGCCCACAAACCCCTGCACCTCTGAAACGCTCTGCCGCGTACATTGTGGCCTCTGCTGCCTGTATCTTGAGCCCGGGGACATCTGCACGGCTTCTCTGGCATCTCCAAGCCCTCACAGCTGCAGCCACCCATGCTGTTCACAAGCCCAGGACCTCCCTCTGCTCCTCAACATGAAGCTGAAGTTAAATGGTGGAGAGGAGGAGCCAAGGGCAAGAGGAACGCAGCAGCGGGCATTTCTGTAACACAGCGGCTTTGTGGATTCTCTCTTGGAAATTATCTTATCTCACTTTCTCTCCAGATGGGACTCTGCCCCCCAGCCCTGGGTGGCTATGGGTACTGAGTCTGACCCAGTTCTCTGCTCACAGCCAGGTGGGGAGCAAGCTCACTGTGCAGGGCAGCTTGGGCAAGTGTCCAAAGGTGAATGGAACCAGCCAGCTGCCAGCCCACCAGCCAGTGTCAGGGTGGGTGTGCTGAGACCCTGCAGTGCCCAAAGGGGCAAGGCCAGCTATCGGGACCCCCCTCTTTCACTCTTTGATTTTCTAGAATTCTGTGGGCTGGGGCTGGTGGGGGGAGTCTAGGATGGTGGGAGGAGGTAGGCAGAGCTGCCCTTGTCCACATCCACCAGAGACCCCTCCCTCTGTGGTCCAGTCTGGGGATTCTATTCATGTGAAGCCAACATTCCTGGAGCCCACAGGGCCAGCAAGATCATCTCACACAGGCGGATCGCTGTCTTGCCTAATGAGAAAATGATGACATGGCCCCCTGCCCTGGGCTCCTGGGCCCCGCAAGGGCCCTAACTCCCCAGCCTCCAGTACTGGCAGCCTCACCCCAACACACACACCTCCTGCTTTGTGCTGCTCTTTTACAGGTATACCAGTCAGTCCTAGGAAGTCAACTCACAGGGTGCCTGTGTAACTCTTTCCAGGGCCCCCCTGCCACCAAGACTGGGCATCTCTGATCTCCTGAGTACTAGGCCATTAGGACAGGAGGGCCTTCAGGTCATCAACGCCTTATTGCACAAAGGTAAACTGAGGCCACAGACTCAAGTGGCTTTCGCGGTGTCATACACAGTGAACTAGTCACAGCCTAGGCCCTTTCCCCACCAACAGAGTGGCAGGCAGGCGAGCGCAGCGATCAGGAGGGACTCGCTGCTTGAGAGGCAGGACTCGCCCCTCCCCACCACCCGCTCCGGGCTGACATCACTGGGACCTCTGAAGAGCCAGCACCTGAGGCTGAGGCAGTATTGCCCTAAACTCAGGAACCTCGGGTCCCCTCGTGTCAATCCTGCCTCTGTCCAAGGAAGGGTCAGGCCTGAAAGTGAATAAATAGAATGTTGGCAGCAGGTTAAGAGGTGGTGAGAGGGCTTCCTCTGAGGCCTCCATGTTCAAGAGCTAGATGCCCTGAAAGTGGCTATATTTTGAGTCAGCAGGAAAAGGGACCCACTGACCTGGATCGGCTACTGGCATCTTCCTCTCATCTGCCTCTCATCTCTACCCTGCCAAAGGACAGCGGGGCAGAGGGGGAGACCCAGACTTGAGTTACCAGGTTGCTTGAGGGGGCCCAGACTCACAAGTACAAAGCAGTCAGAGAAGAGCCTGGGCAAGGTTGCCCGCTGGCAGGGAGAGAGTGATCGGTGAGGGCAGGAGAAGTCATAGAAGCCTTCTTGGAGGAGGAGGACTTTGAATCATAGAATTTCAGAATCTGAAGGGATAGTACAGGCTGCCTAAAAATTGCATTGCATCAGACCTTGGAAGCGCTTAATATTTTCCCTTTCAGAGGGCTATGACCTCCTCTGTGGATACTTCTTCCCCTAGGAACCCCTCATCTGCTCCTGGTGAGGAGCTCTTGTGGTTAGTGAGTGGTTCTTCATCTGTCACTTCCCAGCAATGCTGCCATCTTCACCAGCCCTGCCCTTCAGGGCCACAGACCAAGTGTGCCCCCTAACACTGACCAGCAACAGCTTTTTGCAGAAGAACTGGGGACTCAAGGACTATTTTTCAGGGGCTATCACGTATCAGAGGGGCCATCCCCAAGTCTCTCCAGCCTTCTGTGCTCCTGTTTCATCCCGGTAGTGGTAGGGAGCCCAAGCCCAGCAAGATCACACCAGGACAATTCCATTACTCCTGGGAGTGGCCAGGAGCAGCCACTGCCCAGAGCCCAGTACTGTAGAAAGATGACCTTGATTCATGAGGGAGCAGAAAGCTGGCCCATGGAGGGTCCCCAGTCCTGGGGCACATGCCCACCACCTGTCTCATCCTATAGATCACAACTTAAGAAGACTCCCATCCCATCCCCTCAGTGACCTAAGCCTGCTAGACAGCACAACTGGGGACCAAAATCAGAGCCAGGGCTGGTGTGACAGGGTGGGGTCAGCTTGAGCAAGGCTTCAGCAGAGATAAATTTCACTGGTAAAAAAATCAGGGTAGGAAATGGGAGAATCACTACTGGTCTTATTTCAGATCTCTTTTACATCTGTTCCCAAAGCATCTGAGGAGACCATCAGTGCTTCTCAGACTTTGATGGGAACATGAATCCCCTGGGGATCTTGTTAAAATGCAGATTTTGATTCAGCGGATCTGGTGGGGCCCAAGAGTGTGCATTTCTAACAAGCTCCCAGATGATACCAGTGCTGCTGGTCTCAAGACCCTTTGTCTCAGGACCTTGAGCAGCAAGGAGCTGAATTACCAAAACAGGCAAGCAAAATAAACTCCTGATCTGAGGCTAGTTAAAATACAAGCAGGGAAAGGAAGGAACCTTCTCATGATACAAGAGAGAAATCGCAACTGAGTATCATTTTCCGTTGGAGTTTCCTGGAAGCCATGGCAAGAAAGGAAAGAAGTGTTTACTTACTCTTACTCTATGATAACAGACACAGCTCTCTGTTATCAGGAGAAAGTCTTTCCCCTGATTCTGGCTGCCCAGGGAATTGATGAAGCAGCCCTCACCATCAGGAGATTTGAGAAACAGGCTATGTTTTAGGGGCACGGCAGGCCTTTCCATGAGAAGGTCTGAGCCTGGGCAGCCCCGTGGGATGCACCCCTGAGGGACACAGTGCCCCTTGTGCCCAGCCTGGTCAATGCTCATGGGAGATGACTCTTTCAAACACCTACTGGCTCAGACACTAGCTGGCTCAAGGGCCCGGATAACAGAGGCAAACCTGGAGCTCTGAGGCTTCACCACTCAACCCTGAGTGTTCAGAAGAGGGCAGCTAAGGCCAGGGCCTGAGCCTCAGGAAGGGGTGAGGTGGACCTGTGGGCAGCGGAAGAACCCCACCTCTTCCCAATAATCAGGAAAGGCTTCCCGGAGGAGGAGACATGGCAGACAAATCTGTTTATGTAAAGGAAGGGAGGTGGTCTGCGGAGAGGAAAGACCAAGCAGAAGGAGGGATGGAATCGGGTGGGCTTCCGGCTACGGCAGAGGTGGGGAGGTTCCCCACCGCCCCTCTCTCCGCTGCTGGCTGAGATCCGCAGAGAGGCACTGGTAGAGGTGGGATGGTGCAGTGCCCCCCTCACGCTGGGACATCCTGTGTGAGTCTATCTTCTCTTCGCAGCCCGAATCTCTGCTTCCCATCCCAGTTGGTGTGGAGGGGGAGGCCTGGGCCCTGCCTACTCAGGGAGCACCCACGCCAGAGGTGGAGAGGCTGTGGCCTCAGAGAGCTCCAGACCGGGGACGGTGGGAGCTGGGGCTGAGCGAGGATCTCCAATATGGCCTCAGAACACGACCATGGGCATAGCCATGGACCGGACCCAGGAGGAGAGAGACTTCGTCAGCCTCACGCCAAGAGGCCTTGGGAGGTCACTGCCCCCGCCCAAGGCCCTCCACTTGTAAACAGGTTTGTTCCTATGAAAGGCCAACCCAAGTGGTCATCTCGGCCTGAAGCGGGGTCAGATAGAGCACAGCGGGGTCACCTGGGAGCTGGGTCCACAGTCTTTCTCACTAGCTCTTCCCATGATGATTCAGAACTTGCCCTCTCTCCCCAGCCTTCTTTGTGATAAAAGAGATGTGCAGGGCTCTGATGATTTCTCAGAAAAGGAAATGGAAAATCTAGACAAATAAAGCCAAGGTGTGTCTGCGTTAGCAGGGAAGAAGGACAAAAGCTCTTGGCATTATCTGTGATTGCCAAAGTCGTAGGGAGTGGATGGGGAGGACTGGGGGAAGGGGCATAGGAAATGGGGTTTGCAGGAGACGCTGGGGCTAGATGGCTGCTCCCACCTTGGCAGGCCAGGCTTCCTTCTGGGCGGTGCCAAACGGGGACTCTGACCCATCCTTCTCTCTGGGCTGCTCGAGGGGAGAAGTCTGCAGCCTGAATTGAAGGAAAGGCTGGGCTCCCACACAATCGCTTGCTGGTATAGAAACCAGGACACTCGCAGATGTTTCCAGCGCCCCCAGAGTCTCAGGCCTGAGCTGGCGACAGGGCAGGAAGTAAGGGAAGATAGGAGAGGAGGGGTTCCAGGAAGCCCAGCCTCTCCTCCGCCCACTTGACCTTCAGGAGGCAGGCGAGCAAATAGGAAGCCTTGGCACCTGCCTTCTGTCCGCCTGGGGCCCTGGGAGAGTGCCCCGACGCTCTGAGACTCTGTTTCATCATCTGGAAGCAGGAGGTTGGAGGGAGATGCCGGTCGGGTGCTGGTCTGGGTCTTAACACACAAGCGATCACTACTGAGACTGTGGGCCCAGCTATCTAGGGCCACATCATCCAAGTGCCTCATTTCACAAACGGCACAAGAGGGGATCAAAGTCCAGAGTCGGGAGGGAGGACCTTATCGGGGTAACTAGAGAGGAAGACATTTCTCCATCTAACTCAGATGCAGTAAGAACTGGGGAAGGGAGAAGAAGGACAGCTATTTTGGGATGGGTTTGGAAAGGTATGAGGAAAGGGACTGACCTCCAGGGCTCAGTGGACAGGTTAAGGACCATCTGGCCTCGCTGCTTCTCAGCTTCCTCCTGGTCACCCTTCTTGGACACTCAGTGAGTGAGACCTGCTCCCCTCAATTCCTGTGCCTTCCCATCCAACTTCCAGTAAAAGACTGGCATCTACTAGGCCCAGACTGGGTGATGGGCTCTGATTCAAGCACTGTACACTTACTCCTCACACCAAACTTCAGAGGCATGGGATGTGATTATTCCCATTTTACAGGGAGGGAATCTGAGATTCAGAGAGGTTTTAATTTTGTTTGTTTTATAACTTAGGTGACATTGGAGCTAAGATCTAAACCCAAGTAATCAAGCTGTCTGGGCCCCTTTTCCACAGTGCACACCCCATGGTGGGTGCAAGACAGATTCCCCCAAACCCAGGGAGAGAAGAGCAGATGGATAGACTCGGGCCCTCTGATCAACAAGTCCCAGAGAGCCGAGGCCGTGACACAGCAGACATGCAGGAAGTGTGAACCTGGGACCAGGATCTGGGAGCTCTCTTTACCTTCCTAAGAAACTCCTGATCCTCGGGAGTGGAGCAGTTTCCAGAATGTCCAAATGGCCAGAACTGGGGGGCTTCAGCCTCTGAGAATACAAATGAGGCCCCGAGGTCCCCCACCTCCCGCCATGGCAGAGGCCCTCCCCAAGGCCACTGAGGGACCGAGAACCATCCTGCCAGACTGGCTGTCTTCCATGTGCATTTGGAGGTGGCCAGGCCCAAGGGAGCTGACTGGTCCCGTCCAGCTGGCCCAAGGTCACCAACAGCTCTAGAAACAATGGGCAGTGGGTCCAGCCGTGGCCTGGGCCAGAACAAAGGCTTGGGCACTTCCTCACATTGAGGCCCCCTCCTTCATGGTCTGCCAAGGCAGGAGATGGAGGAAGCCTTCATCAGGAGGGCAGGCATGTTTTGCAAAGACTGTTCCCAGGAGAATCGCAGTCGTCAGTGCCGACGGGGGAGCTGAAAGAGGGGATGGTTATTCATGGCTGAAGTCTGCCCGCCAGGAAGCAGGGGAGAGGGGGGCCCTGACTCCAGGCAGGCCCAAGGGATTCCACCTTGCTCCCCAGGCTGGATCACTAAAATGCAGGGTGTCACCCTCCTGCTCCTCCTCTCCATGCCCTAGCTTGGAAGCTGGCATCTCCTCTGAGCTGCCTCGCCCTCCACACTGTCGCAGTTTTAGTCTTCTAAGCCAGCTTGGCTCTACTGCCACCCTGCTCTGAAACCCCCCGTGGCTCTGCAGTGCTCAGAGACAGCTCAAGCTTCTTCGCTTGCCGTGCAAAGTCCTTCAGGAGCCAGCCCTAAAATCCTCCATCTTCCTGCTCACCCCCACCCCCTGGACTCCTCAGGCCCCTTTCCCTTGGCAACTCTGCCCTGCTCCCGTCCCACCTGGAGTGCCCTACCCCTCCAACTCCCCTACCCTCCTTCAGGGTCAGGCTTCAAAGAAGCAACTTCTCCCCCATACGAGTTTCCTCCTCTGAGCTCTGTGCCCCCAGTAAAATCCAGGAAGGATCTGAGCCCAGGAATTTGGAGAACAGGGTGTCGGGAGACCAACTGATAATGGAACAATTCTTCCTCAGACTAAGCTTCCCCACACAGCACAGTCTGTTGACACAAGTGTCCTGACATCATTGTTAACAGCACCCCTTAGGTTTGGCCCCTGTGCTGGGGCAGAGGAGGGGTGGCGCAGAGCGGGTAGGGCCCAGTGTCCCCCACTGGTGGCCTGAGATTGCCTGCCCGGGGTGCCCCAGCAGGGCCTTGGGAGATGGGGAGAAGGGCGCTTATCCCCCCAGGGCTCCTTTCTGCCTGGAGGTGGGACTTGGCTGAGCCTCACAGATGTCCATGGGCCCTAAAACAGACCTTGCCAGATAAGCACCCAGGATCACCCTTATCAGAGGCCACAGGAAAAGCGCTGGCTTTAATCTCAAAACCACACCTAACTCAGCAGTTTGGACACCTCAGGCAGCTGGGCTGCCTGGCAGCCCACACCTCCCCAGCCAGATACCCAGGGACTGGGGCTGGAGCTGGGGGAAAGCGTGAAGGGAGGGGGCAGGTGTGGGCTGGAAGGGGCTTCTTCAAAGAGGAAAATGAACCTTGGGCTTCATCCCCCACAACAGGACTGGTACAGGTTGCTGGTGGAAAGGAGGGAGAGTGAAGACCAGGACCTCCAGGTCAGGGATAAGGAAACACAGCCACAGTGTGTGGTATAGATGTGTGTGTGTGTGTGTGTGTGTGTTGTGTGTGTGTGGTAGGCATGCACACACACACACACTAAAGGGGGAAACCTGTAGCTGTGTGACCTACTCCCACTCACTGGGCTCTGGGCTTGTTAGACAGGGGCTGATCAAGGACATTCAGCCAGGTAATCCAGGAGGGCTTCTAGAGGTGGGCTGTTAGCCACAGGCCCTGAGGGATGGGCAGTATTTGACAGATGGACACAGGGAGCTGGAGAGCAGGGACGCAGGTGCAGCAAGGAGCACCAGGGAAGGCCTCAGGCGGCAAGGAGTTCACTGGCAAGCAGCTGCTATGGTCTAGGGCGGGGAGTGCATGGAGATGGAGAAGGGAGAGGGGGAGCCAGAATTAGAGGCAGATTAGAGTCAAGCCTTCCCATCATATGTGCTCCTTTCCACCTGAAGACCTTGGTGGTGGTTTGGTTTCCAAGAGATGCCTGTGAAGGAGAAACATTCTAGGAGGACTCTTAATTATGGATTTCTCTCTGATCAGTTCCCCCATTTGTAAGAGAAGTCCTTTGGTGTCTTCTTGAGGAACAGGATGGGTATTTTATGGGAATGTGGGCTGGACAGCAGGATGAAACACCATGATATGAAAATGGCATGGAAGGAGGGGTGGGAAGGCAGACTGAGTATTTGGCCAGGGTGGGTGTTCTCCCCCATCTCATGCAAAGTGGGTCTGCTGGAGCAGTGACCCCAGCAACGGGGAGGCCCTTGTAGTGTGCACCCCGACCCATGGGAAGTCTGCCTGCCCACTGGTCCAGCCCATCTCTCGTCCTGCATTAAGCAATCTCCATTATCACAAATGCCTGGCATTTTTGCCTGGTAATTATAGCTCCCACAGGCCTGTGAGGATTAGGGCATGATTAGGGAGTGAGGAACCCCACTCCAGTACTCTTGCCTAGAAAATCCCATGGATGGAGGAGCCTGGTGGGCTGCAGTCCATGGGGTCACTAAGAGTCAGACACGACTGAGCGACTTCACTTTCACTTTTCACTTTCATGCATTGGAGAAGGCAATGGCAACCCACTCTAGTGTTCTTGCCTGGAGAATCCCAGGGACGGGGGAGCCTGGTAGGCTGTCATCTATGGGGTCGCACAGAGTTGGACACGACTGAAGCGACTTAGCAGCAGTAGCAGCAGCAGGCAGTGAGGAGGACTCTGGTGGTGGGAGAGAAATATTTGCAGATGGACTCAGTGGCCTCTTTACCCCCTGCAAGTGTCAGGATCATGTAAGGAATCAGTAGCCAGTGAGGATCATCCATGGCCGCCACTTGCGAAGGCCACAGCATTGGTCCCCCCACCATTGGCTCCTTGCTTTTCCACTAGGACTGCTCCCCTGGGGCCACCACAGTAGCCCTGGATGTGCCCGTTTCTCTGCCCCACACCACGCCCCCGCCAAGGAGAAAGGTGAAGGAAAGCTCTGAGCAGTCCTTGTCTCCAGAGAAAACACCCCCATCTTAGGACCTGCTGTCTCAGGTCTTCATCTCCTCCTCAGCCCCCTCTCCTAATCCTCAGAGCCTCTCACTCACGTCATCCCCAGTGAGACCAACCAACATCATGGACTCTGATGGGCTCACATGGAAGGATCTTCCACCCAATTCTCCGCTTGTCAGAACCCATCCTGATTCATGGTCGTGGTTAGACACGGTGCCGAGGCACCTCTCCTCACTCATGCTGGAAATATGATGAGCAAACACTTCCCCGGCCCTTGTGATGTGTGGCCCTGCTCTGCCTGTCACGGTGTGGTGACACCCCTCGTCCTCATTATGACCTGATGAGGGCTCACTTCACTGATGAGGAAACAGGTCCAGAGAGCTCAGGTCAAGTGCTCACAGCTACACAGGCAGGAAGCAGTGATTCAGGACTAAACTCAGGCCTTCTGGTCCCGATGTGACTTCTTCCCCCTGTGTCTATATGGCGTTCCACTTGCTCGCTCCTTCAGTACTTCTTCATTATGGGGATGACTTCTGTGTTTCCAAACTGTGACCCCACTAAGCTCTAGGGCAGAGCTTCCAAGGCTCCCCCCTCACCGCTCCCAGCCCTCTCAGGAACCTGGGCCCACGGCTGCCCATTCTTCCATCGGCAGTGCCTCTGATGGGCCAGGCCCCAGCCCGGCTCCTGACTTCAGGCTCAGACACACACAGAGACCCTGGGGAGCAGTCAGGTGGGGCCTGGATGAAACCCCATCTTAGGATTTCCCCCAACGCCCCTCTAATCCCTGGCCCAGCTCTGATCCCTAGGGAGTTCTTGCAGCTCTTCTGGAAACTCTTACCTATGCATCTGCTGTGTAGAACTTAGAGAGACAGATGCGAACAGTTCTGCCAAGGTTGGCCCATCACACCGGCCAGCTGCAGGAGAAGGTGAGAAAGCACTGGGCTGGTAGTGAAGCAGGCCAGCAGGTAGCGAGGGCTTCACTGAGGAGGCATCCGTGTGCTGAGAACCCCTTCCCCACTTCCTCCTAATAAAGCATCTCCTCTCCCGAAGCCAAGGGAGGGAGGCTTCAAGAAAACTCCTCGAAAGCCTGTCATGTGAGCCCTACAGTGTGGGACTGTCCTTGACTCCCACCTGGGGACAGTAAGATGCCACGGCTCCCGACAGGTGGCAGAAGACCGGCCGCCTGAGGGGAAAAGGTCCGAGGAGGTGAAGATGTGCTGGTGCTTCGCTTGGTTCAAACATGGATCCTGCAGAAGGAAGACTCCAGTCTTTCTGGAGTTGGGGAAGGAGGGAAGTTGACTCCACTCGAAGTGGGGGTGGGGCCAGTGCTGGGCGCCTCCATGAGCTCCAGCGTGGGGATGAGTTGCCTGACTCAGGAGGGATCCCTGTGGGTTAGAGGTCTCCCATAAGACTAGCAGGAGGAGGAGGAACTTTCCAGTGATGAGAGCATGAACTTAAGTGTTGCCATCAGCCTGGTCTTATTGTTCACACTGCCAGAAGAGCAGTGGAGCCAGACTGCCCTTTCATCCAGAGACCAAGACCACTGAAAAGAAATCCAAGCGGAAATGCAGACAACGTCCCTTGGTCTCCGAGGGGGACTGGTCCAGGAGGCACCAAGGGTACCAAATCCCAAGGATGCTCAAGTCCCATAGCTGGGCTCTCAGTATCCACTGGTGCAGAATCCATGGATACAGGGAGCCAACTATAATGAGAGAGAATAAAGCTGCTTCCTGCTCGCATCCCACAGAGGTCTGCTTGTTCAATAAACTGGCTCCCCCATGCACGTGGAGGCCAGAGAGGGAGCAGCCAAGCCCAGGTTCAGCCCTTGAGAGGCCACTCAACTCTAGGATATGGTTCTTAACCTTTTGGGGGAAAAGAGAGGGACTTGTTGCAAGATCAAAGCCGTGAGGTAAGCTACAGACTCTCTCCATAGAAAATTACACAAAAATTTTAATATAATTTGGGGGCACTATGGACCCTCACCCACAGTCTCGCTCGAAAACTCCGCAGCCCAGATGGGAAAGCCATGTACAAGGAGGCCGGGCCTACATTTCATTCTTACAAGTTTGGCAGCAGCACCGTGGGCTCATTCTGATTTGTGGACCTGGAAGAGGGTGGTGTCGGGCTTTGCTCATCTTCCTTTCCAGAAAATTCCAGGCCAGGGGCGTCATACTGCACTTGTACCTGTGTCTTGGCTTCTAGAAAAAGTGCTTTTGTAATTTGTTGGAACTGATTTCCTCAAGCAATGCTGGGAATATTTTGATTTCTCCAGCTCCGCCAATGGTGCCCTGGTCAGGAGGTTAAGTGTTTTATTGAAAAGACACACTTTTCCTTCCCAGGCTGATAAACAAGGCTGCTGCAGGGAAACTGACTTCCTCCCCCGGGTCGCTCAGCTGGAGCGGCCTAACCCTGGCCAAGGAAAACAAATGCGTAAACATTTCAGGGACATATAGGAAGCGTTTCTGCTGGACGCCTGCAGTGAATGGCCACTGGAGTTTACACAGCAAACCCCACGGGGGCCTCGGCACAGCCGGGACAAAGCACTCCTGGCCTCTCGCTTCCCTCCCGGCTCCTACTTGCTGCTCCCCAAAGACCCATAGTCCCGCCACTGCTTTACCCAGCCCGCGAAAGCACTAAACAGGCTCTTTATCACCACCAAACGCCAGCTTTGCCTGCTGTATGCTTGGCTCTTAAAGAGAAGGGGGTCTCCTTTCACCCAGCACTGCAGGGGGAGCAGAACCCCCGAGCTGTTTGTGTCCTGAGCCTTAAGGAGGGACATGGAAGCTGGGGACTGGCTGCAGTCCAGTGTCTACAGTTCTCCCTGGGTCAGGGCAGATGTGGGAGGAGCACGTGCCTGGTCCTTCGTGTGAACACTCTCCTCTGCAGGCCCCACTCAGAATCCCAGCCAAGCACTCGAGGGGCACAGCCGGGCATGCGGTGGGGTGGGGGTGGGGGGGCCTCTTCCATGATGCAGCTGCTGACTCCCCTGTGGACAGCCAGGTGACAGAGTTTCCTGGAGACCGTGTTCTACTTCTCAGTCCACCGTTGAGAGCCACTGCAGAGGGGTCCGTAGCATCTGTTTTTGACAAAACTCTCTCTGGTCTCCTTCTTCACCAGACTCCCATTGCATTTCTATGCTTGTTTGTGCTCCTCTTTGGAATCCGTAGGATATAAATTATTGGAATGAAGGAGACTCCAAGTACAATTTTCTCTTCACGGGTGACTATGGAGTCTTCCCCGTTCCCATGTGCTCTACCCTTCCCACCTACTCTACCCTCAGTCTGGAGTGTGAGGGTCTCCATGAGCTCTGCCCACCCACATTTCAGCCGGTTTTCTCCACACATGCCCCACTGCAGTCACACAGGGGACCACACCTAGTCCCTCTTCTCATCGTCATCTTACTGTCCTTCGGCGCCAAAAGGTCCCTCCCTAGAAGGTTCTCTTCCCCATACCTGTTTGCCAGGTGTAGCCTACCCTCCAGGTGCGCATACCCGTCCTCATGGGACCTCACAGGCATCGAGGTCAGCCCTGAGATGGGATCCCAGGGGGCCTCAGTTACTCCTGGTCAGCACAGCTTATGGAGCTTGGTGCCTCAGACATGGGGCTGATCAAAAGAAGGCAGGCCAGACCATAAGCCCAGCCAGGGACACCTCTGGGCCACAGGGTATGGCTCACATAGAGACTCTTGCTAGGTGATGACTGAGCCCATAGGTCTCCAGGACTCTGGCTCCCTCCACCCGTCACCATCCCCCCCAGCTATGAACCTCGCAAACCTCATGCTTCCTTTGCAGCAACAGAACAAATGACACTGGCCCTCAGCACAGATCTGACTCCTGGTTTATAGAAGCCAACTCTCAGAAATAACGAGTGCCCAGGATCCCTCGGCTGCCCACATCAGAGGCTGGGAGCAAGGGCGGGATGCAGAGAAAAGGCAGCAGGGGCCCCACCAGCCTCCCCTGGCAGTCACAACTCTGCTGGGAGGGGCCGCACAGCAGCGCGCTGGGTCCGAATCACTCCCTGGCAGGCCCTTCACAGAAGAGGCAGGGAGGTTTCGGATGCTTCTGCAGCAGTGCTGGTTCAGGTGCTGGCGCAGACTTGTCCCTGAGGCCTGGGAGCTCCGCCATCACCCCCAGTAATGAGCACTGGAGCCATGAGGCTCATCCCCAGAGGGTCACAGGATGGGTTCCGAGCCGTTCCAGTTCACTGATGCCCCCTTCCACCTAAGAACAGAGGGACAGAGAGTTAGGGCTGTGGGGCCACAGGGGAACCATCTCTTGTCCTCACTCACCTGATCTCCCATCTCCAGGGCTTCGAGGATTTCAAGTTTCATCATGTCCACACCACCATTCCACACCCACAGACAAACCTACACACCGGGCCCCTATAAGACAAACGCACCCAAAATCCCTCGACAAGCCGAGTGATCTACACACATCTGAATCCAGCCACTCTTCACGGGGGCTAGATGGTGGCACTTTAAAGGCACATAGGAAGACCCAGATATGGAGAAATCCTAGAGGTTTCAAGGCACAGAAGGGGGTCCAGTCGCCGGAGCCCAGAAAGGTAGGCAGGGGGCATAGGGAGCCCGCAGAGCTGGCACCACACAGGACCTAGTAGGCCTCGCACGGATTCTGGCCTTTGCTCTAAAAACCATGAGAAGTTAATGAAGCGCTGTGAGCAGTTCAGTAAAACACAGGTTTGCTTTTTCAAAAAATTACTTTAGGAAGCCTTAAGAAGCAGTGAGTATAATTATAGGAGTCCTGAGTTAGATGGGGCTTCCCTGGTGGATCAAATGTAAAGAATCTGCCCACAATGCATGAGACTTGGGTTTGATCCCTGGATTGGGAAGATCCCCTGGAGAAGGAAATGGCAACCCAGTCCAGTATTCTTGCCTGGAGAATCCCATGGACAGAGGAACCTGGCGGGCTACAGTCCATGGGATTGCGATGAGTCGGACACAACTGAGCAACTAACACTTCAGCAGAGTTAGATATAATTTAATAATAGTTCAGTCCCCAAATTAAAGTTATTATAGGAGAGACCAGCACTTAATTTTAATATTAATACATGGAATTAGTTTTCTATAAAGGACTGAGAGGAATCACATTTATAGCAGGTGGGATATTTCGGAAAAATCTGGCACTGGGTGCATTATACACAAACGTACATCCTAACATTATACAAACCAGGAAACAGATGTTGCAAACCTCAATAGCAGTGCTAGAACATGGAGTCTGAGGCTGGAGTTTTGAAATGTTTCCCAGGGTGTGGGGTTTGGGGAGTAGACATTTTCAAAACCTAAAGTTTTACAAGTCAATACTGAAATTGTCACAGAGAGGGAAGAATGGGCACTTTTCTTACTTTACTTGTACATCTGCATTGGAAAGCACAATACAGGCAGACCTCATTTTATTGAGCTTTTCTTTATTGCACTTTGCAGATACTATGGGGGGGGGGTTTGTTTGTTTACAAATTGAAGGTTTATGGCAACCCTGCATCGAACTAGTTATCAGCACCATTTTTCCAACAGCATTGGCTTACTCTGCAGTTCAAGCTGTTTCATTATTACTATCTTTGTTATGGTCATCCATGATCAGTGATCTCTGACATTATTACAAAAGATTACGATTCATTGAAGATCATGATGTTTAGCATTTGTGGCAATAAAGTATTTCCTAATTAAGATATGCATTGTTTTTTAGACATAATGCTATTGCACACGTGACAAGACTACAGGATAGTGTAAACCTAACCTTCATACGCACTGGGAAACCAACAACTCATATGACTCGCTTTACTGCATGGGTCTGGAATGAACCCACAACATGTCTGAGGTCTGTCTGTATCCCTGAGATTGCACCTGCAGCAAGAAGGGAGTGAACAGGTTCTCTCAAAGTAAGACTGTTGCATTTTCCAACCGAGTGCTTAGAAGTACCATGAATTTTCAGTCACGGTTCGGCATAAAGCCAGCACTTTCCATCTTCATGAATAACCTAGAACCCCACTGAATTTCTCTCCTTCCTTCCTCAGGCTTCTGCTCTTTGCCTTTCTTCATGCCTGTGCCTGCCTTTCGGGACCCCATCTATGTCTCTGAGTTTCCAGTTGAGAGGGACAGACTTGCAGAGGCAGGGAGATTCATACTCATTCTGTTCTTCCAACCTACTTTCCTCCTGATGACCAGAAACTTCTTGGTCTCTGTAAAGACTGTACGACCCCCATGGAGTATTTTTCACACTTTACATCATTCCATTTCCCTTCAAGTGAGCAAAAAGATTTCTTGTCATTTGGAGAGGAAAACAAAAATCTTAGTGTAATTTTGTGCTTCTTGCTCCCATATAAAGGTGTGGTGTGGGTGGCAATATTTGCATCTAGCTCATTTTGGAACAATTAATATGGCATTCTCCTAGCTCCGCCAAGGCCTCCACCCTGTGCAGGGCTTCTGTAACTCTCCAGGGAATGTAAGAATGTAATGGCTGTCATAGTCTTAGACACCAGGCACAGCCCCGCCCTGTGTCATGCGCGTCAAGTGACAGTTCAGGAAATTTTAATCTGGTCCAAATATGAACACTGGAATGCATCTTCTTGTTAAAACACTCGGCATAAAAGGCTCAGCCACGAATGTTAAACTGTTTTAAGAAACCCTCCAAAACTAGCTCTGCATTCCCTTCAATGTCATTTGGTAGCGTCCTGAGATGCTGCACGATTGTACCCAAAATGGGGTTGTATGGTTTTCTGGCAAATTGGTTCTTTTCTTCCTGCATAAAAGGCTGAGAGGTACCATTTCATCACCCAAACCATTTGGTCCCTGGAATCCTTCCAGTCTCAGATACTCAGAGGCAGGTCTGGATGTGCAAAAAGTTTGCATACATTTCTAGAAGAGAGTTTCTCCCAAGGGTAATTGTTGGAAGAACTACCTTAACAAGATCCATTCCAAGCCTCACCTGTGATAAGAAATGCAGGATAACCTCTCATGCTCCTCCACGGACCCAACCTCTGCTTCATCATCAGTCATGCCTTGTGCATCAACAAGGTCAGCATCACCTGTTCCACTGGAATGTGGATTAAGTGATTCTTTGGTACCCGAGTGCTTTAGACGGTGTCCTGAGGTGCTGTGTTGTTGGCACTGAGATAGATCTAGAGGAACCTATTAGACGCTTTGGGGTTGAGCTAATTTGATGGAACCATCAGCATCAGAGCATCCATCACTGCTTAAAGGAGAGATACTGGGACGGTGTCTGGAGACAACTTAGCAGCCCGGGAAGGAGTCAGGCTGCTCCTTGGTGAAGAGTGCCCACTGCCTGAGTGCCCACTGTCTGCCCTACTGGCGCAGGACCCTGATGACATCTCAGGGTAGCTAATAGAGGTCCAGCTGGTGGGGAAGACGGATAGAGCTCTGACTTCCACAACCGAGCAGGCTCTAGAGGTAAGATGAGCTGAGAAGGGTTGTGATGACCACAGGTATGAAGGGAGCATGTGGACCTACTGGGTTAACAGCACTTGAGCAACCTTCAGCCACACAAGGCAGAGCCTCGCTGATTCCACCACTCGACTTTGATGTTTTCAATTCACTTTCTCTGTTCATCATCTTTGCAGTTTTGAAACACATCAATAAAAACCTTGTACTGTTCTGTTAAGATTTGTAGAGGAGCGTGTGTGTTTGTGTGTTAGTCACTCAGTCATGTCTGCCTCTTTGCCACCCCGATTCCACCATGCGACTTGAGGTTTTCAATTCGCTTTCTCTGTTCATCATCTTTGCAGTTTTGAAACATATCATTAAAAACCTTGTACTGTTCTGTTACGATTTGTAAAGGAGTGTGTGTGTTAGTTACTCAGTTGTGTCTGACTCTTTGCCACCCCATGGACTGTAGTCCACCAGGCTCCTCTGTCCATGGAATTTCCCAGGCAAGAATATTGGAGTGGGTTTCCATTCCCTACTCCAGGGAATCTTACTGACTCAGGGATCAAACCCGGATCTCCTGCATTGCAGGCAGGTTCATTGCCAACTGAGCCACCAGGGAAGCAGGTGGCTTCCAGGGAATGTAGAGAAGCATCAGCTTCTGTAAAGTTCCTATCAAAATCTTAGACACTAGGAGCACATCCTGAATCCAGATGCCCAGATGAAAGGCAGAGAAAAGAGCGACATTCCTGCCCACGGCCTGCCTCCAGGCACCAGGGACCCAGATTTGCAAAGGAGCAACTACTGCCAAGGCCAGTCTGGATTTTTGCCTCCAGTCATGGAGAGAATGAGGGGAAGAGTCAGAAATAGAGCAGACTTCCTGTATCCCTATAAGATCCACCCTCAGCCTGGTCCCCAACGCCCTTCCCTCATCCTTCTCCATCCCTCACAGCTTCACCCTCCCCATACCAACAGGCAGACGGAAGCTTCTCCTCTGAGCTCCCAATTTGACAAAAGAGTTTGGCTTCAGTGCAGGGGTGAGTCACTCTCATCTGCTGCTAGTCGCCCATGTCACACCAACCAGGCACTGAGTCCTAAGGTCTGGCTGTGGGGTTGATGTTGGCTTTCAGGCTTTCCATAGAGGTAACCAACCTACTGCACCCTGGCCAACAGGTGCTGAGGCAGGGAGAGTAGTAGAAACACAGAAAGAAAGCAGTTTACAACTACAACAGGAAAGCAGAAATGTTTTAAAATTGAAAGAGCTGAAACGCTGGAATGCTGTGTTTATGAAGGGGATGAATGGTTCCCCAGGGGGGATGGTTCTGAAAGTCTACAGGCCAATTACAAGGATGAATAAGAACTCTAAACATGCAATCAGGGGCTGATAGAGAAAGGGAAGGGTGAAATGGAGTGGCTTCTGAATGGGCTGCTGCTGCTAAGTCGCTTCAGTCGTGTCCGACTCTGTGCGACCCCATAGACGGCAGCCCACCAGGCTCCCCTGTCCCTGGGATTCTCCAGGCAAGAACACTGGAGTGGGTTGCCATTTCCTTCTCCAGTGCATGAAAGTGAAAAGTGAAAGTGAAGTCGATCAGTCATGTCCGACTCTTCGCGACCCCATGGACTGCAGCCTACCAGGCTCCTCCGTCCATGGGATTTCCCAGGCAAGAGTACTGGAGTGGGGTGCCATTGCCTTCTCCATCTGTGTGGGCAGGCAGCATCAAAGCTCACTCAACTATGAAGAAGGAGGCTGAAGGTGTGAGTTTAGAGCAGGGCTCCTCAGCGTGGGCACAGTGGTTATTTGGGGCTGGATAGTTCTGTTGTGATGGCTGTCTTGTGTACTATAGGACATCTGACACCCTCCCCCCAACCAAGGACAACCCAAAATGTCCCCAGATGTTGCCAAATATCTCCTGCGGAACAAAATTGCCCCCAGTCAAGGACCATTGGCTCAGGGGTTGAGCTCAGTGAAGATGCGGTGGTCCCAAGCTCAGGTCCACTCAGCGTCATGGGCAGGCCCATCTCATGATCACGACTGAATCCCCTTCCTCTCCAGCAGCCATCACTGAGTAGTAACCTGCCTCCACAGATTCTGAACACTGACAGAACTAGTGTATTTCAGAGGAAAAAAAGGTGACTTGCTGTACCAGCGAGAAGAGAGCAGGCCTGCTTTTAAAGCCACCAGAACTGACCTGTAGAGATATACCCCAGAATTCCTCTCACTCACTTTGGATTTCCAGACAAGTATCCAGTGTGCCAGCATGCCATCCTAGGTGCCAGCCGCTGGCAGCCAGAGCAGCTACCCAATGAGCTCCACGGGCTGCCTCTCACCTGAGAGCCTGGCCAGAGCTGTGCCCTCTGTTAGGGGAATCACACAGACTGAAACCACCCATCCTGGCCAGGAACCATAGGAACCAATCGCGTGAGTTACTTTACGACAGGAGGTCCTGGTAAGGAACACGGAACAAGCCACCATTAAACTGAAGAGTTCGGGAAAAGGTCAAAAGGAGACGCCACATGTCCGACTGCCTCCCAGAATCCTTTTCGCTGGCATCCATCTTGGCTGAGCAATGTTTGCTTCAGCAGCAAGAACCCTGGGTCAGAATGACTGGCCAGAGACAGCCCAGAAACTAATCCCACCCCCGCAAGACCCGAGACTGAGAGTCTCGTGGCAGAGCAGTTCTCCTGGGTTCCCTCACCCTGCTAGAGACAGCCCAGAAACTAATCCCACCCCATAAGACCCGAGACTGTGAGCCTCATGGCGGAGCAGTTCTCCTGGGTTCCCTTACCCTACCAGAGACAACCCAGAAACTAATCCCACCCCCATAAGACCCAAGACTGTGAGCCTCGTGGTGGAGCAGTTCTCCTGGGTTCCCTCACCCTACCAGAGACAGCCCAGAAACTAATCCCACCCCCAAAAGACCCGAGACTGCAAGCCTCGTGGCAGAGAAGTTCCCCTGGGTTCCCTCACCCTACCAGAGACAGCCCAGAAACTAATCCCACCCCCATAAGACCCGAGACTGCGAGCCTCATGGCAGAGCAGTCCTCCTGGGTTCCCTTACCCTACCAGAGACAACCCAGAAACTAATCCCACCCCCCATAAGACCCGAGACTGTGAGCCTCGTGGCAGAGAAGTTCTCCTGGGTTCCCTTACCCTACTGCTCTCCGCCCGGGCACCCCTTCCCAATAAAGTCTCTTGTGCTGTCAGCACGTGTGTCTCCTCGGACAATTCATTTCCAAGTGTTAGACAAGAGCCCACTGTCAGGCCCCAGATGGGGTCCCTGTTCACGCAACACCTCCACCTGCAATGACCATCTTCCCTGTACACTCCGCATCCTTCGGGGCCAGGTCTAGGACCCCTTCTTCCAGAAGTATCCTTCCTCAGAACTGCTGTCAGGCTCCCCCCACCATACTGTCGTGGCATCTCCCTCTCCTACTAGACTGTGAGCCCCTAACGCGCAGCTCTGGTCTCACTTGCCTCCATCCCCTCCATGACCGCTGGCTCAGGGCTGGCTCCCAGGGGTGCTGCTGAGTGACTACGCCCCCTGCACACCAACTACCCCTGCTACCCCTGCTGAGGCCCAGGCACCAGCAGGAAAACCTGAGTCTTCACACTGCACTCCCCCTCCCCTTTGACCCCAGTGGGCACTGAGACCTGCCCAAGGCCCACCTCCCCCCTCCCTTCCCTTCTGCCTCCTCCCACCCATCCTCGGCCAACCTCACATGTGAGTCCCCCAAGGTCTCCAAAGGAAAGGGAATGCTTTCTCTCAACCTCACAACAGCTCAGGGAAGGCACCATTATACCCAATCGATGGATGGGAAATGGAGGTCCAGACGGAGCCAGACCTAGAAGTCATGCCACGTGGCAGTGGCAGAGCCAGGACTCAGTTGGGGCCTCCAGACTCCCGTTCAATGCTGTGCATCATGGTGTCACATATCCCATGAACAAGGAACACCATGGGCAGTTGTGCCTGTGGGCTGCAGAGAGGGGACTCAGAAGAGCGGGGCTGGGTGGCAGGAGCACCCAGGGAACCCTCCCTCAGCAGGTGAGAGACACTGTGAAGACGGCACCGAGGCAAGAAGGGTGTTTGCAGAGATTCCTCAGGCCGTAGCAGGGAGCAGCAGAGGGAGGTGAGTGCTCAGCTACAGCCCCTCAAAGGCACCGTCCCAACTGAAATTACATTTTCCATTTTTCGTCTGATCCTCCAAACAGAAACATCTGTGACCCAGCCCCAGGCCCCAGTTATGAGTTCTTTCCTCTTTTCTCTGGCCTGTTGACAACCGTTTCATTTTCTCTTCCCCATTCTACTGAGGCTGGAAGCTTGAGAGAAGTTACTGTGTGCGCCTTGTTTGGAAATGACCATAAATCAGGCTTTTTTTTTTTTTTTTGGCTGAGATGGTTAGAGAACAGAGGAGGGAGAAGGGTAGGGGACAGACACAAGCAAAGGTAACAGGAGATTCTCTGAGGCCGAGGCATGCGTTACACTAGAGAGTGGAGATGGTCTGGGACCTGGGGTGGATTCCAATTAGGATGCTCTTCTCCAAAGTCTGGCAGTCTAGTTTTGTGCAATGTCACCATGGCAACAAAGCCAGGTGGCGGGAAGTCACCCTGCCCGTTCAGTGACCTTCCACTGGGCTGGGACAGCATGGGCCTAAGATCCAGGCCCTGCACCGCTCTTGACTCGGGGTGTGGCCTGGGGTCAGACCCCAACCCTAGAGAACCCTGTCCGTAGAAGGAAGGGCCATGTCAGATGTTGTCCAAGGGCCTTTCTGTGTATCCAAGCAAGCTGCCAGATGGCTAGGCATGTGGCGTGCCTCGTGCGGGTTAGTGTGAGTGTCAGAGGCTCTTACGGGGCAACAAGACCTGAGTCTGAGGGTAGGCAGTGCGTCTCTTCCTGGATTACAACAGAGTTGATTCTGAACTTGACTTCTGTCCATTTGTGAACTCTGAGAGCAAGACACAAGTCTCATCCAGCTGTTTCTTGCATAGAGTCAACTCCAGAAGTTTCATGAGGTTGGAGTGATGATGGAGAAATCCCACCTGCCCTCAAGTTGGTCTATGCTGCCGTGAGAGCTCACTGTCTTTCAGCAGGTGCTTGGACTCTAACTGGCCTTGGAAAGGACCTGAGCTCGGGCCATACCTGCTTTCTGTCGAGGCAGCAGGATCTATCCCCCAAGAGGCCGGGCCCCAGCTCTAGCGGGTCTCGCTGACCTTGAAGGCCACTTTCCCAAGTTTCTCCCTTTGAGCTGTTTGAGAATCTGGGATGAAAACAAGATGTAAAGCCTTTGTAATCCAACCCCTTGGAACAGGATTCCAGGAGGCTGGGCCTGCTGTTTCCCATTACAGTGGTATGTTATCTGATGGGTACACAGGGGGAAAAATCCCGCATTCCCTCTACTCACTCACCCACTCAGCTTTCCGGGAATGATGCTGGGAAAAGTCGTGCTATGTTAACTACCCAGAAGGACCCGTTAGGGTAGAGCAAGTGATGGGAGATGTTGAACTGGTCTCAGCAAAGTCCATACAGGGGTGCAGCACTCAGACCTGGGGGGGCGGGGGGCAGCCAGTGGAGCCAGGAAGGAAGTACCTCAGGGCCAGTGTGTCATAGCAGGCTAGACGCTGGAGGCTCAGCATCTCCCTTGACGTCTGACCCTCACCAGGCAGCCAGGGAGGGTGAGGGGGAGGTGGACACCACTCCCACCAGCCACCAGAGCATCAGTTCTCAAAGGGCTGCCCTAGAACAGCGGCACCTACAGCCTCTGGGAACTCGAGAAATGCAGATTCTCAGACCACATCCCAGGCAGACTGAATCAGAAACTCGGGGGTAGGGGTGGGGGGGTGCGGGATTTGTGTTTAACCACACCCCTCCAGGGGAGGCCCACTGAAGCCTGGGGACCACGCTCTAGAGCAAACCTTCTCTGTGAGGGAACAAACACAGACATGCTGGACCACTGATGCCCTCAGCCATCAGGGAGCTGTGTGGAGTCTGGGCCAACCAGGAGCCCCAGGCCAGCTGTCCCAAACCCTGTGTGGTGCCCACATATGATGATTTTCTATCTGTGACAAGCACTAAGGAGTTCTGCTGGAGGAGATGCCAGGACTCAGTCTGGCCCAGGCTGCTCCCGTGAGAGTGAGCAGGGACGGACAAGGGCGGGGCAGGGACTCAGCCTGGACCGCCTGCCCCAGGCCAAGGGCTCAGGGCAGCCTCTCCAGATCATTTCACATGCCATCATTTCACTGGTTCATTCCAGGGCTCGTGGCCCCACCCCAGAGCAGGGGTAGGTCCTGGGAGGAGACAGCTAACAGAAGAGGGAGAGGAGACTCAGGCCCACGTTCACACTTGGATATCTCTGGACTGACTAGAGCCCCAAGTCATTCTCAAGCACTTGTCAATCAGGGCTGAGCCTACAAAGCCCAATCCCTGGACCCCTGGGAGGCACCTGGTAAGCCGAGTTCTACAGCAGAAGCATTCTCAGGAAAGGAAGAGTTACTCCAGAGAGGGTCAGCGGAGAGGCTCGGGAAGTGGGCCACCAGGGGGGCTGCAGAGACAGACTCTCCTGAAGAGGCCTTCAGAGAAAGGGCCCAGGGGTTTGGAGGTGGGCAGAGCCTGTGTCCAGGGCGCAGTCCGGAGCCCCGCTGGGCAGACTCTCCTGCAGGAAGGATAACCGGTGGCCCCCCACCCAGTCCTGCAGGAGGCGCCAAGGTCTGTGTCACCTCCTTCCCCTGCTGCTGCCCATCTCTCATCACTCCGAATGAGTGGCCCTTTGTACATGAAAGGAAAGCGGGCTGCGTGTGCCTTTAATCCTCCCGACGAAAGAAACGCCGGCGCATGACCCCACAGGAATGCTCCACCCCAGCCCGGCGGGCAGGCAGGTGGACAGATGAGCAGATGGACGCATGAGTGGGGGACAAGGCAGATGTCCCCACACCTCCTCTATGTCCCTTCCTGTGTCTGTGGAGCCTACTTTCTCTCCTCAGCTCCATTAAGGGCTCACTGGCTTTTGGGTGGCTGGGCAGCAGCCCTAGGTGAGCCCCCTGGATCTCAGGCGGTCAGAGACACGGGACCCCAGACATGGCCCACGTCCTCCACCCCAACCGCCACCACTTCACAAACAGGAAAACAGAGGTTCCGCCCAAGGTCACTGGGAGTCGTGAGCGGCTGAGACAATAATAACCAGGGCTGTGCAAGGCGCTTGGTGATGTCCTGGGTACTCTTCATGACAGCTGTGTGAGCCAGGCCTGGCCAGCAACCCCACTTTACAGACGACAAAGTGAGGCACAGACAGAAGTCCAATGGCTCACTGACAGAAAGCGGCAAGGTCGGGATCCAAACTCTGGGACCCACGCTGGCAAGTTCTCCAGCTCCCCTGCTGGGATCCCGGTCTCCTCCCTCCCGGCCTGCCCCTCCCATGGCACCCTGAGGCCTCTGAGTCACAGCCCAGAGGCTCTGCGAAGGGTCAGCCTGAGCGCTGGCAATTCCCCCTGCCTCCCTGCCGCAGAGCCTCCCCAGCTCTGGGCCTGGCCAGAGAACTCCTGAGCCAAGGGAGCCCCCTGGCCTGATCCCCAGGCTCCCTAAGACCGAGGGTGGGGTGAGAGGACTGGAGGACACCCACTGCCTTGGCGGCTCCAGGGTGCCTCCACTGGGTGTTCAGAGGGCCCCACCTGCACCAGCAGAAGGCCCAGGGCCGCCCCTCGCCAGCGCAAAGGCGTTGCTGCTCCAGGAGGCCGTGTCTGAGCACGCCCTGGCCAGGCCAGGTCTTCCTCGCTTCCGATCCTAGTCAAGCGCCCCGCCACCCCACCCCCGACACCACCAGGTAACCCCACCTGTTCCTCTTCCTTGGGACCTAACAGTACTCACCAAATTTGGCAGCTGCTGCCTTGAATGAGGAGGGGTCTCAAGAGGCACCAACTCACCACCCCCACCACCTGACGCAGGGCATTTAACAAGCTGTCTGAAGACATGTCATCTCACAAATCACACGCTTCTCCCTGGGCTCTAGTGACCACAAAATGTCACATATGAACCAGCACCAAGCATTGAGTCTTTCCGGTCTGTAGGGGTCCTCCATTCCCCAGCACACACACCCCTCCTAGGGGGGGACAACCCAGAACCCATTCTCCTTCCTATAGGCCACCCCCCACCACTGCTGCACCCCACCCCCCACCCCTCCACCACCACTCAGGCAAGGCTCCGAAGTCAGAGATGCGCCTGACTCACTTGGTTCTGATGCAGAGCTCAAGGGGAGGGACGAGGCCGTTGTCTCTGTCCTCAGGGACGGTCTGGGTGGTGTCTGGGGAGGGAGGGAGAGAGAGAGGCACACGGTCATCAGCCAGGCCCGGGCTCACCTGAGGTCAGCATCAACAACCCTACTCCTCGGACCTGACTCCTCGGACCTGAGTCCTCGGGCAGCTACCGCTCTTCTCTCATTTGGACCCTCCCTGGTTCCTGCCCGTCAGCTCTGACCCAGATACCACAGAACCTACTCACTGGCTTCCCATCTCCAGTCTCTACCCCACCCTCCTGCTCCACTTCAGCTACCAGAATAGTTTTTTCCAAAAACATATCTCATCCCATCACTCCCCTTGCTCCAAAACTTTCCATAGCTCCCCTTTGCCTGGAGAATAAAAACCCAAACTTGCTGGCATGATGCTCTTTCCTATGTAGTCTCCCCCTCACCTCCCACCCTTTAAGCCCACCATTTCTCAAGGCCCAGTGCTGGCCCCCTCCTGCAGGAGGCACTGCTCTTACTTGCCCTCTGACCCCCCAGTCCCAGCAGTTGAGTCTGCATTGTTCTCTGCCTGCCCTGAGTGGGCGTGCTAAGGCCGGCGTCCCCGACCAGTCTGGAGGCTCCCCGGTCGCACAGGATGGGTGGGGAGGTGGCGCACCGACGGTCAGCCGGATCTGCTCCTGCTGGTTGGCCAGGCCGTCATAGTAGTATAGGTCGAAGAGCCGCTCAGCCCTCCAATCTCGCAGCAGCTCAAGCTGCTGGCTGAAGAGGACGCTGAAGTGGCTCTCGCTGCACACCACCCAGATGGGGAACCTCGGGGTCTTCAAGAAGCAGCCCACCTGGACAAGGGAGAGGGAGCAGATGGGGATACCCGATGCAATGTGCCACCCAGGGAAGCAGGTTGGCGCATCTTCTGTCCAAGCCCAGGCCTGGGCTGACCTCAGCGAGGCCCTGTGGGGGATCCCGGCCTGTGTATGCTGCTCACTGACACAGGGCTGTCCCTGCCCACTGAGCCCATCCCTCCCAGGGCCTTTGCCCCACAGACAGTCATAAGGAGATACCCCAGCCTGAAAGGCAGGTGTCACCCTCACCTCATCTCTGGTAGCAAGCTGGCATGTGGTGCTGCCCATCCTGCCACCGAAGGCCCCCACATGTCCAGCCCCTCTGCCCCCATCAATGACCTCCTAACCGGTTCTTCCTATACCCTCCCCTGCCCAGCCGCAGCCACACAGGGCCTCTCACCAGTCCTCAAACTAATCCAGCAGGGCAAGCCTCAGGCCTGCATCCTGTCCACGAGTACACCTCCCTTCTCCTTCAGGTCCTGCATCATCCGGACAACCCAGTCAGAGAGCACGCATCACGTCCCGCTTCTGGCTCCCGGGGTGAGGGTGGGAACTAGGTACCAAGTACCCACCCTCCTCTGCCACAGCGCATCCCTCTGCCCTACAACAGCGTGTCTGCCTGCCTCTTGCACGGACTATATACCCTTAGCAGCAGTGCGGGGAGTATCAGTCGACACAAGCAAACGTTTGATGACCGAAGGTCCTGGTGATTGAAATGGAACGTGAGCTAAGAATTCAGCTTGAAGAGAGGTGGGGCTGGAGCCAGGGGGAGAAGGGAAGGAGGGCCTCTGGGTGAGCATCAGTGGGTGATGCCAGGACAAATGTCCAGAGACCTTGAGGGAATGGCAGGCATCAGGGAAAAGCAGGGAAGGGGAGAATGATGGTGGAAGTTCCCAAGGAGGAAGTCCTTTGGAAAGTCCCCAGCAGAGGACCTTCATGGTAGAGGAATGCTGCGGGCAAGGCAGATGCCTGGGACCAACGTCAGGGCCCTCCTGTTGTTGGATCTGCAAAGGGGAGAGGCGGGGCCCGGCCCCCACCCCACTCAGATGCGTGGCTGGCCCACCCCTTGGTGGCCAGACTTGGACATGCTCTCTCCCTGTCACCTGTGATTCCCAACCTTGAGCCCTGGCTGCTTCAGTTCTGTACGTGCAGTGGGCCAGGCTTGATTCGGCCTAATCCCCACCAGCCCCGGGGAGATGTTTGCACGCTCAGGTATTTACAGCCGCAGCCTGTGGATTAAGGAAAGAATGGGAATTATTTTTCCAGTGGGGAGATAGGCATACTTTCTCCGGGGCCCGTCCCAGAAGACTGGGCCTCCCAAAGCCCACCTGGAGCTGGCATGTCTCGGCCAGAGAGGCTGTGCTCTGGGGAAATGCCTGCTTGTGAACCTTCGACAGAGGGTAGCAGGGTGAACTGCACGAAGTCTTCACTTTCTCATTATCCAAGCACCCTGCCCACTCCCTATTTGGCCCTCACCTCAGACCCCTGGGAACAGTAAAGTGTGACTACAGAGCTCCCTCCTTGGTGAGGGGGGTGGGGAATTCGTTGTCTTAAGGGACGTGGCTGGACGTGCCTAAAGTCCACTGCAAACCTGGCTTCCGTTCCAGTTAAAAGAGGCTTTTCTGGTGAGGGCATCACCTCGAACAGGGAGCCCTGCAGACTGGGAAGCCAGTGCTTGCTCACTGCAGGAAAAAGTGCCGTGCAGCCTGCCAGGAACCGGCGTCTGCAGAATCAGCCACCTTGAATTTTCCAGCAGAGGGACAAAAGGGCAGCTTGCCATCTAAGCAATGGTCAAAAGATTAAGGGCAAAAAAAGCTGCCCGGGGAATTTATAAATGAGTTTTCTCATTCAGGAGCCCCTTCCAATTGGGTGACTTTTTTCCAAAGATGAAATTCGCTTCCTGTGGATTCTAGGGTAGCTGACCAAAGGCCTGGGGCAAGGAAGGAGGGTGGGGGCACATTTCCCGTCCCCCGGCACGGCCCCAGTGGGTGAACGTGCAGCACAATCTTCAGGGATTACAGTTGACCCTTGAACAACGTGGGCTTGAACCGTGTGGGTCCACTCATACATAGGTATTTTTCAATAGTAACTACTACAGTGTTACATGGCCGGTTGACTCTGGATGCAGAAGAATGGCGGATATGGAGGCCCTATGACGAATTATATGCAGATTAACCCCTGAGTGGCTCAAGGGTCAACTTGTAGTTTTAAATGGATTCTTGCGTCTTTTGCAGGACAGAGGTATGTGAATGCCTCCAACCCATTCACGGACTGCCAGCTTTAAAGCCCTAATTCAAAAGGACCAACGTTTGACTTCAGGCAAAGTGACAGTCCGCCATCTCCAAGGATCGCATTCTTTCAACGGGACTTATACTTCAGTCCCAGGCATCAGTGGTGAAGGATCTCAGAACAGCCTTCCCTTGCGGGGCTACCCATGAATGAGGTGGAGACAGTAAACAAATAACCACACAGACACATTCGCACCACGTGTCACTGAATCTAAGACGCCGTCAGAGTCACCGTTAGTTGTGTGTCACTAAGAAAGAACGCAGGCTGGCGGTTAAAGCCGGACGCATCATCAACCGCCACTATACATCAAAATCTCAGAAGTGTTCAAGCGTGGGGCAAGTCTGCATCTCAAAAGCAATGAAATGGGATATGTAAAAGCAAGAGGAGGCCTGTGAAGCAAAGAATTAAGATTCTTGTGATGGAGAATGACAAGGTGGGCAGGGGACCACAAGAGGAGACCTCTACTGAGATAAGAGTGATGAGGTTAGGGAAGGCTTCCTCTTAGAAGTGACAGTGACATCAAAACACGAAGGGTGGGAAAAGCAGGGACAGGATGTAGGGCCTTATCGATCAAGGTCTGGACTACATAGTCTCTGTATTAGTTTGCTAGAGTTGCGTAACAAAGTTCCACAGACTGAGCAGCTCAAACAACAGAAATTAATTTTCTCACAATTCTGAAGGCTGGTGGTCCCAGGTCAAGATGTCAATGGGGTGGTCTCTTCTGAGGCCCCTCTCCTTGGCATGAAGATGGACAGCTTCTTCCCGTGTCTTCAAGTGGTCTGCCCTCAGCGTGTACCTGTGTCCCAACCTCTTCTTATAAGGACACTGGTCAGCTGGATTTGGGCCCAACCATCGGACTTCTTTCCCCTTTGCTACCTCTTTGATGGCCCTATCTCCAAGCATAGTCACATTCCAAGGTACTGCCAGCCAGGACTTCAACAAATCAATGCTGTGTTGAGGATCAGGGAGAAGACACGATTCAGCCCATAACAGTTTCAGAGGACTGGGAATCCATGGAAGGTTGTTAAGCAATGGAATAATGTGATCAATTAATCTACTCTTCTAAAGATCACACTGGCTTCAGAGAAGGAGCCCGATTGGAAGGAGGTGGGGACAGGAGCCAGAGCCCAGCTGGGCTGACACAGGTATTCAGACCAGCGAGGCTGGTGGCTCAGACAGGGGTGAAAGAGGACTTGAGAAACAACTTAGGGTGGGAGCCCCGTGACTTCTTGATGGACTGGATGCACTCTTGGCTCAAGTAACTGGGCAGATGGTGCTGTTTGTGGAGCTGGACAAAGGGGAGGAGGGTGGCAGATCTCTCCCTGCCAAGCTCAGTCTTTGCCCGGGTCCCTCCATGAAGGCAAGCAATGAACGTGACTTACAGATCGTGGGGAAGCCCTCAAGTGAAATTCCCTGTGCCGTGCTTTCCTCCCTGGCCTGTCAGTCCCCCATCGCCATGGCCACTGGGAGCCAGGAGGAGCTGGTCTTCCCAGTGCAGCCTAGCCTTCACATTGAGCCTGAGGATGGAGGGAGTAAGGGGAAGTCAGATGGGCCAGGCCAGTCCAGTTGTCATGGAGAACAAATTAGGTTCCACAGGACACAGCCAGACTGGAGTGGGAAGGGTACGGGCTCGTTACTTATGACAGGGGCGCATTTTTTGGCCCAGAGTTGCCTCTGCTTCTCCCAGGGCACGGGAGGAGTGTGGGTCACCTGACAGGACCTATCACCCCCCACAGACCCTCAAAGGGCCCAGAACTCGGGCTCCCAGCCAGAGGCTGCACCGAGAAGCCTGGGGATGGGCTGTGAGTGAAGGCAGGCCTGGCTTTGCCAGCTACATGAAAGAAAGGCTTCAGCCTTATCAGAACAGCTCTGCTGTGGACATCATTTCTAGGTTGCTCCAAATACCAGATCTTCCCCATAACAACATCTGGGCTGCCTGTTGGAAAAGACCAGGCCAGGCTGAGTGGGGGCCCTGGCTCTGGTTCCAGGTCTGGGCCTGCATGCTAAACCTCCTTGGATTCCTTCTGTTTGATGTGGCTAATCATGAGTTCTCTGGGGAACTCAGAACCAAAAGATGGAGGGTGGAGTTACAGGAGATGAAAGCACTCTGGTCAACTGCCAGGCCTCCACCTTCTCCTTCAGACGCCTGGTCCTCACAGAGCTCTGGGGAGAAGGAGAGAGGCCCAGGGTTCCTTCTTTAGCAAGGCCGCTGTCCCGAGGCAGAGGAGCAAACCACCCCTTGTTTCAGAGAGAGAGAGCACCCATCTCCAATCAAACAAACAGTGGGGGCTGGGGTGGGGGTGCCATGTAGATTTGAGGATTTGGATCATTGTAGGATCTGACTTTCTGCAATCAGCATTTTACTCCAAGGAAAGGATGACGCCCAACTGCTGTCCCTGTCAATTACCCCCAACAGACCAAAGGAAAAGAGTTTACATTTTGACCAACACCCTCCACCCAAAAGTGAGATCAGGGCTCCTAGTAAGCCTTGGGATTCTGTGAGCCTGGTCAAGATTACCTCTCAGCCCGTGGAATTTCGGCTGAATGCCTGCAGAGCCCACACAGGGTCCAAGGCTCAGGGTACCTGGTGCGTCTCATGGACCACGTGGCTGCAGTCCTGGGTGCTTTCCTGACATCAGCACATCTGAGAGTGAGTCACTCATTCTTTACTCCCCAAGTCTTTGGAACCCACGGGGTTGCTTCCTGTCTGTGCGGGTGGGGGGTCACCCTGAGAGGGGATCTGGGGATGGGACCACCCAAACAGTGGTGTTCAATGGAGACAGCACACTTGAACATGTGGTCACGCAGGAAGGCCATGATGAAATTGAGCTACCCCACATACCCATCCACCTGGCATGCTCTGAGCATCCCTTTGGCTCAGTCTCTGCATCCCTGGTTCTGGGGATATAAGATCTATGAGGCCTCATCCTGACCCTCCAAGAACCTCTGCGGGTCTGGTCATTGAAGAAAGACCTCCTGCTATTCCCTCAGGGCAACTCTTTCACGAAATCGACCACAGAACAATTCTTCCCTGAAAACAGGAAGACCGAGACTCAGAGAAGGCTTGGCAGCAGGCAGGGACAAGAACACAGGGCCCAGCGGTCCTCTGCCCATGCTGCCAGAGATAACTGTCACCCTACCCTCTGCCCAGCTTCACCTGGGGGTCACATCCTTTCTAAGACTCCAGCTATAGTGAGAGGGGAGGTAGAGGGACCAAAACGCTTGCAAACAGACTGAGACCTATTGCGATTGAACTGTGTCCCCTCAAAAAAAGATCTGCTGAAGTTCTAGCCCCCTGTACCTCAGCATGTGGCTTTATTGGGAAACAGGACTGCTATAGGTTACTTAGCTAGGATGAGGTTAGTGGAGTACAGTGGGCCCGCAATCCACATGACTGTCTGCTTAGAAGGAGAAGCTGAGGGAGGAGATGGCCGTGTGACACTGGAGGCAGAGACTGTAGTGACACCTCTACAAGCCAAGGATCACCAGGGATCGCTGGAAAATATCAAACACTATAAGGGACGAGGAAGGATTCTCCTTGTGGATTTCAGGAGGAGCATGGCCCTGTCAACACCTTGATTCTGGACTTGGATTAGGAGAACTTGTCCTCCAGAGCCATGAAACACCACATTCTGAGGTTTTAAGCCACCCGGCTTGTGACGCTTTGTTGAGACAGCTCTAGGAATCTAACATGGGGCCCAAGACCTCAGGTCCTGATCACTGGAGAAGACCCCCTGGCCCACAGACACACATGACAACTGTCGCCGTTCTGACGCACAGCCACGCTACAAATCCCCTGAAGTCCCTTTCCGGGTGTCTGCTGACTGTGGGTGTGAACCTTGGATGGCAGGGAAGCCGCACTTTTCCTGGAGCCTCTGTGATTGAGACTGGACCCCGGTCCCAGGACCTGGAGTTGAGCTCTCCTTCTCCCTCCTTCCTGAGGGTCCCAGGAGCTGGGCTCCTGGGTCTCTGGGCCCCGAGCTCTCTGAGGGTACCTGGCACACATTGTAGTGCTCAAAGAGGGACAGGAAGCCTATGTCGCTGCGTGTGGAGATGCCTTTGAGGAGCGTGACGTCCCCGTTCCCAGAATCCAGCTCCACCACGTCGTTGAAAACATTGGACACAGCCTTCCCGGTCAGGAGCAGATTGACAAGTTCCTGTTGGTGAGAGAAAGGGGAAAGGCTTGTCAAGGTGAAGCGGGGAACAAGAGAAAAAGGGAAGAGAAGGAAGGAAGAAAGCAAGGAGAGCGAGAGCCTGACATCAGAGGGGCCGCACCCAGCACTCCCCCGAGCCCTCTGGGAAGTTGCCAGCTCTGCTCATCAAAGCGACTCTGGGAACTCACCCGTCCGTACTCCACAGTCACTGAGCATCAGCTGCACCCAGGACCCCGTTGAGGGGCAGGGGGCGGTGTTCCTGATGGAGGGAAAGAGTGGCTCCTGACCTCCAGCGTCCGGGTCTAGAGTAGGGAGGATCAGGTATGGACCTGCATGCCTGAAGAACAATGTAGGAAGTGACCAGAGCTGTAAAAAATGTGTGCACAGAGCACTCATGGCCACACGGACGCGGGACCACATGACTGAGTCAGAGACGCTTTGTGGAGAAGCGACATTTGGGTGGGTCCTAAAGTGTTGGACTTTCTTTTCTTAATAAGCTTTTTAACTTTGAAATAATTTTAGAGAGTCAAAAGAAGTTGTAAAAATAGCACAGAGGGTTCCTGTGTACCCTTCGCCCAGCTTCCCCCACAGATAACATCTTACGTAACCAGAGCATGTTCTCAACGTCAGGAAGCTGACAATGGGGAGACACCAGAAACTCAGATTCAGGCTGTACTAGGATTTCATCAGTGAGGGCAGGGTCTTTCAGGGAGGAGGGCGAGGAGAGGCCAGTAGAGGCGGGGAGGTGGGGGCAGGCGGGCCCCGGCCTGGGCTCCTGCTCTGTCTCTGGCCCTGTCAGCAGCATGGCCTTGGGACTCAGCTCCTGCACACCTGACAACCCAGCGCACCTGCCAACCCCAGAACCACCAGAGTCGTGGAGCAATGACTCCCTGACCATCTCCCTCAGCCAGCGCCTCCTGTGCCAGGGTGGCTGCAAGGGCCTTCCCTGAGCAGAGCATCCAGGGCTCCAGCCTCCTGTTAGGAATGGGGAATCAGGCTCAGCGCTGGGAGAGGATTTGCCCAGGCCACACAGCCGCTTAGCGACAGAGCCAGACTCCCGCCCTCACTTTCCGGCTCCCTTTCTGGCGTCCCTTCCCTCTCCCCTCACTCGTTACCCTCAGGGGACCATCTGGCCATCCAGAGACACAAGATGAAGGGAACATTTAAGTATCTGCTGCACCACTAAGGAAGGTTGCATGAGCCCAGCCTCAGCGCTGGGGCAGGACCTTCTGTCTGACCTACCTCCTGCCAGGGCTGCTGCATGTCTGAGGCCAGCCCGCAGGAATCTCCCCAGTGGTGCGTGGGAACAGCTGTAAGAGCCCTTGCCCATCATCAACTCTGGAGGGCAGAGTTCACAGAAGTGTTTTCCCCTGAATTGTGAGAGCGATGCGCAGCTTAATAAATCTCTCCGTCAACACGTTTCCCTGGCCCAGAGGTAGTAAAAGAGGCCCCTCTGATGGCCGCAGAGGGGCCATTATTGAAGGGAGATGCCGAGGGGGCCTCATTGTGTTCTTGCAGAGGAAGCGAGAAGGAATTTGGAGGAAATGTCTGCTCTGAGATACTGCACCTTGGGGGCAGTGGCTGCCGAAGAAAGGCACAGCCTTCTCCAGACACATTCAAGTGTTCCCAAATGGTTTTCAAGGGGAAGAACAGGTCCTGACCCCCATGTGAGGGGTATCCCAAAACCTTCCTCAGAGCAGGAAGCCTTTTCAAAATGAGAAGCAGTGATAGGCTGCTCCCTGACCCTAGTCTCAAAACTCACACAGTGGCAAAGCCTAGTGATCACCTGGCTCCTCACCACTCAGTGTCATCCGTGGGCCAGCAGCATCGCCTTTCCTGGAAGCCTGTGACAAATTCAAAACCTCGGACCCCAGGCCAGGCCCGCCGAATCTGAGCCGACTCTTCAACAAGATTTTGCAGGATTCATGTGCACATCCAAGTTCAAAAAGCACTAACCTAGGGATTTCCCTGGTGGTCCAGTGGCTACGAATCCACCTTCCAATGTCGGAGGCTTAGGTTCAATCCCTGGTTGGGGAACTAAGATCCCACATGCCACAGGGCACCTAAGCTTATGCACCTTAACTAAAGAGCCTGTGTGCCACAAATGAGATCTGATGCAGCCAAATAAATACTTAAATACTTAAAAGAAGAAGAAGAAGACTGATCTAGTCCCAGTGTTTCACTCTACAAATGAGGAGACCAAGGTTCAGCGAGGGAAAGAAAATTGTCCCAGCCCATGCCACAAGTGAAACTGCCAACACGGCTCAGAATTCAGCCCAGGCTCTGTTCTATATCCTCTGTATGCTGCTTAAGTGACCTCCCCTGGGTCACATTGCTCTCTGCCTGCGTGGAGAAGCTCCCACAGGGAGGACAGGCACCCAGAGTGGGCTAGACCACTCCTGGTGGTCGCTCAGCCTGAAACCTTTCTCTGGGGGCTGGGCAACAGCCAACCTCACATCTCCTTGGGTGCCTGAGACAAACCACAGGCCCTGAACTAGCCCTTGCGTAGTGCCTAGGTATGTTTTCAGGACTGGCATGCGTGAGCCAGGACCCCTAGGACAGCTGGGTCCTTTGTGGGCCCAGCAGGCAGAGAAGCTCCACCTAGCCCAGTCTGTGCTACACACGCTGCCCCCAGAGGAGAACTGAGGGTCAGGTTTAACCATGGCCAGGCGGCCACTCAGGGAGGCCTTGCCTTGCAGAGAAAAGCTCAGGCAGAAGTCAGGTGTAGCATTTGGCTCCCAGTCCTGACGCCTGATGACAGGATCTTAAATTTATTTTTATTTATTTTTTGGCCGCACCTTGCTGCACGTGGAATCTTAGTTCCTCAACCAGGGATTAGAACCTGTGACTCTTGCAATGGAAGCGTGGATTCTCAACCACTGGACTTCCAGGGAAGTGCTTGCCATGATAGGATCTTAAACAGATCCTTTTCCTTGCATCATCGGGAGACTGGGAGGATTGAAGACAAGCAGTTGTGCTAAGGGAGCCCTGCTCTCCACAAGGCCCCTGGAGGGCCCCTCTGTGAAGATGCAGAGGGGAGGGTGGTCCTAAAGACAATATCCTGTACAAATGCAGGGGGCCAGGGCCGTCGTCGCCACAGCTGGACCTGGGCCCCTCGTCCATACCAGGGCTCTTGGCTGGGCAGTGCTTGGGTCTGTCTCTTTGGCACCTTCTGCAGCTCCAGGCACACATATTGGGCACAGCAAAGCCCAGAACCAGAAGCTAACCTGAATTCCGTTTCTAGGTCTCTGTGATGAGGAAGCCCAGCAGAACCTGAAAGCTGCTCGGGGAGAGCTAACAGGAGCAAAGACAGAAAGGAAGAGGAAAGGAAAGACGTGCTAGGCTGTCCCACACCCTACCACCCTCCCCACTGACCTGCGTGCAGTATCCGTGTGCTCCAATCAGGTGGCTGGTGGGGACGTCGAAGTCCTGGCGGACACTGGAGAGCAAGAAGAAAGGGCTGTTAGCACGTGTCTGCCTGACTCGGGCTGCCGGGCAAACCTCAAGGATGGCTGGGGCTCCCCTTGGGTTCCAGGCTGAGGCCCAGGACTCTGGCTTTGTCAGGAGCCCAAGTTTCTGAGCTCTGTGCCCACCCCGGGGCCAGAGCCTGGGACTCACTCTGCTCTGGGCAACGGCCTCCACTCTGGCTTCATCGGGCCCTTTGTGGACAACCAGAGGTTGGTGATAGATGCATGCCACAGCAGAAAGGGCCCTGGGTTTGGAATCCACGCCCTGCATTCACACTCTGTCAGTTACTGATAGTGGGGGCTGGACATCCCCAGCCCTGTCCTCAGTCTACAAGTCAGTTAAATAGGAGGAATGGCCCCGAATGCCTCCTTGAGTCCAAAAACAACAGCTACCGCCACCTGGGCACAAACTCTGTATCAGGCCGAGTATAATCATTGTTTCCTAAATCCTGAAAGAAAACCAAGGTTCCAAGAACTGACTTGCCCAGGACACTCAGCTTATGCGTGACGGCGCTGGAGGGGGATCTAGCTGCCAGTCTCAGTGGCCTGTGTTCCCCTCGCCCCACGTCACCCCTGTGGCTCCACCTTCAGAATGGGTGCGCCCGCAAAGGCACAAGGTGAAAAGCAGCTTTGCCAAAAGAAACCCATCAAATTGAAAGGAAGAGGTTTCCGGGACTGTATGCTACTGGGGGCCAGAACAACGCAGAGTCATGGCAGCAGTGGCCTTGTCACATGTGAGGTCGGCACTAGGAGGCGAGCCCCTTGCCCCTAAATCTCAAAACCATCGTAATGTATGCAAAGCTCACCATGAAGACAGTACTCCTTTTACCCCAAAGTAAATCCCTCAGGACACAAAGCACTGTTGCTCAACAGAGCTGTGGGATGGGTAGTAAGAAAGGAGCTCCCCGCCACAGACTGCACTTATAGAGGACAGCCTTTCAAACCTCCAGCCACTGGGGGAAATGGCAATTACTATATTTTATAGAATGGAAGGGCTTCCCAGGTGGCGGTAGTGGTAAAGAATCCACCTGCCAATGCAGGACACGTGAGAGATGTAGGTTTGATCCCTGGGTCAGGAAGATCCCCTGGAGTAGGAAATGCCAACCTGCTCTAGTATTCTTGCCTGGAAAATTCCATAGACAGAGGAGCCTGGCAGACTACAGTCCATGGGGCTGTAAAGAGTCAGACATGACTGAGCTTTTATAGACCTGGAAAGAAGCTCAGAGGTTAACACCGGGGGTAGGGGTGTTATGTGAGGCCAGGGAGCTGGCTCCCCCTATAGCTGCCCACCCAGCACGGGCCATGGCCTGGCCTGCCCCCTACATCCCCACCCCAAAGAGAGTGCCAAGAGGTAGCCCAGAGGTAGGAAGAGCCAAGTAACCATGACGTTTGTTTTTCCTTACAGTGGAAGAGAAGAAAAACCTGGCCTCGGTTTCATGCTTTATATCTAAGACCTGTCATAAGTCCATAAACCTAAAACATACACCCTGGTTCCACCTTAGACACCCCAGCTCCATGACTCCACGAGAGGAACCCTTTCTTGTGGTTTTTACTAACTGTGGTCAAACGGGATGGTCCATGGTCCACACAGCCCTGGGTTAGCACTGCAGGGCCCAGCCGAAAACCGCTGAGGTGGGGGTCCGTCGGAAGGGGCCTGGAGGCTGGCCCACCAGACGTGGCCCAGCAAGCCTGGAAGGAGCCAGCTGGGAGGACGGGGGGACAAATGGCCAAGGGTGGCGTGCAGCTGGTGCTGGCTCAGGCAGAAGAATTGATGGAAATACTCCTCGTGGCATACACAGGCATCTTCTGAAGGGAAGAAAATAAGCTCAGAGGGGCCCTGGGTAGACTGATAAGCATCGCTGGCCCCGAGCCGCCCCGAAGCTTTCAGAAGCAGTCTGATCTTCATAGTCTCACAGTCTCCTGTTCACCCAGCAGGGCTGAGCGCCTGCGTCAGCTGAGAGCAGAGGGACGGGCAGCGAGGACAATGGGAGGAAATGGTAATTGCATCCTTAGGTGCAAACATGATGGGAAATTTAGAAGTAGACTCAGATATTAAAAGGGAGGAACATCTGTATTTCATATCGGGGTGTTTGGGAGACGCCAAGGAGCAGCTTATGGCTTAAGAGATTTACAACTTTGGCAAATCTAGATGCCCAGACCTCCCTCAAGGGGAAATCCCTGGAGAGCTGAATGTGAGGAGTCTCGGAGCAAAGAAACAGCAGCTTCTGCTCTGCCCAGAGATGAGGCAATTCACATGGCAGGGCCAGCACCAGGCCTGAGTTCTAGCCCCCGTTCACTGTGGGGCCACAGACCTCCCCTCTCCGGGTCTCAGTCTCCCCTTTGGTAAGATGAGGGGCTTTGCGCAAGGCCAGGCAGTGTCCCAGGAGTAGGGGCTGAATCAGTTGGGGGGGGTGGTTGCTGCAGGGCTCTAGGGTCCCTACCTTCTGAGCTTCTGAGCTTCGAGTTGCAATGGGCCCTCCCCTAGGACTGACCACCATTCCAGTCTAATGAGCAGCTTATTACTTCCATGGTCCTCCTGGGGGCTAGACAACACTGGACCCAGGGGAGTTCTGCAGAGCCCAAGGACCCAGGCACCAGACTGGGTGACAGGAGCCAGGAGGAGTCAGGGCCTATGAAGTCTGTCTCCTGAGACTGTCCTGTACTGGGGACCCCCTCAAGGAACACGAACTTGCCTGGATTTTAGATTGCAGGAAGCACAAAGTGGTGGGAGCCTGAGCGGACCTGCCGAAGGCATGGAAACTTACGAGGAGGGGCTTGGCTCTAATTGCCCTGCCACCAACCTCCTCAGCATTCTGGAAGCCAAGGGCCAGAACCTGGATCAATGGTCTGGGGTAATGGCCCAACCCTGGGGGTGTCCAGGCCACCTGCTGACAGAGGAGGGGGCTCTGCCCAGGGTGTCAGCAAAAACGGTTTCTCCCAGCTCTGCCTATGTCGGGAGGTCCTGAGATGCTGCTCTGCACCAAGAAACAGAACAAAGAGGGCATCAGGGCTGGCACATTCCCCAGGGCCCAGCATTGTGCAGATGGGAGAATGAATGGCCAGAGAAAGGATGCAGCTGGCCCAGAGATAGTGACAGGTGCCAGCTCACTCTCAGGCTGAAGCTGGTCTGAGAGCTCCACTGGCTCTGTCCAATCCTCCCTCCAGCACAGGGCCTGGAGGGACAAAGGTTCTATCTCTGAGCAGCTTCCAGTGCACAAGCCTCGGACCTGCAGGGTCTGAGGTCTCTGACACTTTCAGGAACACCTGAAAGTCCTCCCTAAAGCCTTGGAGGCCAGCAGGCAAGAACCACCATTTCCGTGATGATGGGGTAACTGAGATACAGAAAGTGAAGAGACTTGGGGTCATACAGAGTCAGCAGGCCAGGACTGTGTCCCTGACCTAAAACCAACATCACACAGTGCAGCCTGAAACCCATGAGAGCAGTCAGCCCAGTCGGCCAGCTCCAGGCAGGCACGGGAGCCCTGCAACCCCACTGCTGGTCGCCACCCTCCCTGGCTGAGACACAGCTTATCCCTTCACTCTAAAGCCTACCCAACACACGAGTGAACGTGTGAATCTGGGCATTTTGTGCAGAAGTTTCTGAATAAGAAGGATACGCCCAAGTGGCCGAGAAATAGGGTTCTGGTCTACAGCCAAAATTCACCTAAAATCAGAATCCACGAGAGGCGGGGTCAGTGGGGTCCCGGCCTGGCTGGGTGACCTCGGGCAAGTCACTGCCTCGCTCTCAGCCTGTGTCTTCATTTATAAAACCAGAGGCCTGGAGCAGAAAGGTCTCCGGGGACCTTCCAGGATGTGAACAAGTGTGTCTGATCCACGACTCTGATATTTAAAACATCATGCCTAAAAATAGTTGGTAATTAACCAACTATTTTTAGCAGGAGGACCTCACCAGCCTCCTTCCCTCCACCTGACCTCTGGGGCGCCAGGCCCAGGGCACCCCCAGACCCCACTGGGCCAGCTCCTGCCTATCCCTCCCAGGAGAACTTCCCCCAGATAAGGCACCGTCCACTGCACTCCCGGCCACCTGCAGTGGCCTCCAGAAACCATCACCTATTGCGGGGACGTCTATTGACTCCTGAGGGCAACATCAACAGTGAAAGGACAGTTGTGGAACAACTAAGAGAACCTGGGCTCTCAACTCAGGGACGCTGGGATTACTGCCCTCTCTGAGCCTCAGTTTCCCCACCTGCAAAATGGGTATGAAGACACCTTTTTCTATTACAGAATTGCTGTGAGAACTGGATGAGATGAACTATATAAAGCACTTGACATTTGGGAAATGTCACTTCCTTTTTCCTATGATAACAGCCATAACAACAACAACAAAAAAAATAACAATGACTGAGCGGCCACGATTCCTGGAACTTCGACTATTCGTATCACGGCCAAGAACCCAGAATAGATGGAGGCTCCACTCCCAGTGACTGAACTGTGGCCATGGACATCTAAAAAGGATCTGGATGTGGTGGATACTGGCTGTTTTCTCAGGAAGGTTGACAGGGAATTGACAATGAGTCAGAACATCTGGGTGCCAGGTCCCCTCTGCCACCTGTGATGTGACCTTTGGTAAATTGTTTTCTCCCTGTGAGCCTTCAGTATGGCATCCTCTGACAGGGATAACAATAACCACCTCAAAGGGTTGTTGCGATAAGGGATGAGCCCATAAAAAAGACTTGCAAACCCCAGACAGCTCCCCAGATGGGAGGGAACAGGTGCTATTTCCATTCTGCCGGCAGGGGCCCTAAAGAGGAACGGGCTAGACAGGGACCCAGGAACAGGGCAAGGTACGGGGATGGAGAGAGAGGGACGGACCTAAATGAAGAAAGAGAAAACAGAGATGTCCAAGCCCTTCCCTCCCCATCCCTTTCCCCCCTCACCGCTCCTGGTCTGCCCCCCACGTGCCCACACCTTCCTTCCAACCACACCTGGAGGAACCATTCCCTGAAGACCTCTCAGCTGGCCGTCACCGCTTTATCCTTGCTGCCTGCCACGACCCTTCCAATGAAGCCCTCAAGCTCTGCTATATGTCATCTCCTCCATAAAGAGACACCTCCCATGATCCAGGAGAGAGATGCCCCATCTCTCTGTGGATACCCCCTTCCAAAGAGTGCCACCCCCATACCCACTGCTTTCTGGGTGCCAGCCTTGCTCCTCCAAGCAGCAAGGACTTGGAGGGTCAGGGTGACACTGTCCGTCCAGCCCCACAGCACCCAGAACTGGGCCCTAACCCTGCAGGTGCACAGCAGATGGACCCCAAATGATGTGAGCCTGCCCATATCCATCTTATGGAACAGCCTCTGCAAGTGGGGTCCTAGGCTGTGGTCAGAGGCAGGCGGAAACATGCTTCCCACCCAAGCAGCTGAAGCTATACTGGAACAGGAGATTCCTTCCAAAAGTAAATGGTCTCTTTCTCCTCCTGAGGCCAGTCCTCTCTACCCAGGCATCTGAGCAAGCCCTTCGTGGAACAAGCAGGTGTAGCCCTAGGGTCAGTGGGTAGGGCTGCTGGGTGCACTGGGCATCAAGAGACCCTCCCAGCTCTGCCACTAACCCTGGGGTGGTCTGGGCTTGGTCACCCTTCTCTGCATCCAGCCCCCGGGCTCTGTCTGTCTTCAGATGCAACCGCTGAAAGCACTCACTACCCCTCCTCCTTTGCTGTTGTTAGCAGTCGCTAGGTCTTGTCCAACTCTGTGACCCCATGGACAACAGCATGCCAGACTTCACTGTCCTTCACTATCTCCCGGAGCTTGCTCAAACTCATGTCCACTGAGTTGGTGATGCCATCTAACCATCTCGTCCTCTGCCATCCTCTTTTCCTTTTGCCTTCAAATATGGCCTCCACTGGAATTCAAATCCAGGTTAAAGGTGACCTGTTCATTGAGAAAGTTCCTCTCGTCCAGTCTCCCACCTATAGTCAAAAGAACTTGCCATGTTAGGAAGGAGGGCCATTAACCATTTTGCTTGGTCTCCGTGTCCCACCTGGAAGAGACAGGGGAGAGAGGCGAGGCTCCATTCAGGGTGGAGTCAGGGCATGCAGTCTGGGCGGTCCTGTGTGCACCTCCCTTCCTGGGCTCGGGTTTAGGGGGTGCAACAGGAGGGTGGAGGAGAACGCTGATGAGAATCTTGTCTATCCCTTCCCACCAGGACAGCACATCTGGGGCCACCAAGATCCTGTGATTCTCAACCAGAACAGCCCTCTGTTCAAATCCCTATGTCACCAGCCACCAGCCAGCCCAGCCGCCCTGAGCCAGACCGGAAGCTTCGCTGCTGCTTCTCTCCATCTCTGAGGGTGTCCTGCCGGGCCCAGATGTAACCCACCCCCAAGCTCAAGCCCCCTCCAGCTCTTGGATATGCCCCACACCTCAAGTTCCTCGCCATACAACCCATCCCTTCCTGATCCCTTCCCCAGCCAGTGTGGTGGGTCTGGGCAGGGGGAGGAGGGGTTGACCACCTTCGGGGGCAGCTCCCTGAGTTCACGTGCCCCACAATAGGTGCAGCCCAGGCCTGGCCACTATTAGGTATCAGAAGTGGGGACATGACACAGCTCCCTGTAGGCTGAGGGGTGCCAGTGAAAAGGCTCCCTGGAGCCCACCATGCAGGAGGCTCCCCTGGGAACATGGCAGAGACACAGGGAGGAAGAGTGAAGAGACAGAAGGGAGGACACGCAGTCCCAAAGACACTGTTTGGGTTTCTAGATCCAGCCACTCCCAAAGCCCTGGGTGTGACATGAATCAATTAATAGTGTTCTGCTTATGGTAAGAACTGCCTTTCTGTCACTTGCCTTTGCCTAACCGGCACTCATGGCTGGCCTTCAGTTCCAGGCTGTTTCACGGCATTGCTGTTTTCACTGTGTTGGAGACGGTTACAAAGAACACAGAGCCACATGGCGTGGGGGCTGCTCCACACCCTCAGTGCCTGGCTTGTGCTGCCCAAAAATTACTTCAGCAAATGACAAAGTACTGCCTCTTCTGAACTTTCAAGACTGCCCTTGGGCATCCAAAGTTGCCACTGTAATGAATGCCAAAGGTCTACTGAATGAAAAGGTTTTCTTCACAAGCCATCTCCCCCCACCCCCTGGGCCTAAGTCACCCAAGAGGCGTTGCCCGAGCCCTCCCTGTGCCGAGGGGCTGGCACACCCCTGCGCTGTGCTCTGTAGGCCTGGCATGGAGCTGACCTTGACCCCCCAACCCTGAGCATCTTTGGGGTTTCTGAGAATATGCTGGGGAAAGTTCTGGGCCAGGCGGTTTGGAAAGCAGGGGGGCTAGGCGAACATGAAAGCCTGCATGAGATTTACTGTAAGCAACTCGAGATCTTAGGAAAGAAAATAGATGGCTTGAAATCAAGCAGAAAAATAATAAAGCCTTCTGAAGGCTTTGCACTCAGCCTGGAGTAAACAAAACTCAAAGGCCAGCTTTGCTGCGGTTCTTTCAGCCTCTGGGGGTGAAGGGGGCAGGCTGCACCCTGCTGCATCTGTCTGTCCATGGTACCTTCACCCTGGCTCCACCCAGCACTGGGGACAGCCCACGGACACGAGGAAATGACTCTGGGGTGACAGCCCCCCCTGGGACTCAGACATGCATCTCAGAGCCTTGCTAGGAGGAGGGTCAGCTGTGCTCTCGGTCACACTCACACTTCCTCACACACACAATCAAGTTACCCTTCCCAGTCTCAGATACAATCACCCACACCCACATCATCTCACACCCGGGCCTCCAGACTCACTCATCTCTCATCCACACACATCCGGCCACACACGCACACAGACTCACACTATGTTTGTGAAGAACTTGGTGTGTTTCCCAGCCATCCCTGCTCCGCTTCTCCTGGCTGAAGAGCATATGATTTGAGAGACTTGTGCTCTCTTTTGGGTTACTGCATTATGCCCCATGTATATGATTTGAGAGACTTGCGCTCTCTTTTGGGTTACCCACTTTATGCCCCAGATCACCCTGAAATGGTATCAAAGGATTCAGCAAAGCTAAATCTGAACCCCAGAGCAGGGAGGCCCTTGGGTTTGCCTGGTCCTGTGGTTTTTAAGCAGTGTTTGCAGAACCGGGATTTCTGTAGAGAGGAGTCTCCAGGCAGCAAGGAGGACCCATCCCCCGTTTGCAGGACATCCCCATGGCCTGATCTACACCACAAGGCACCCAGCCAAGGCTGAGGGCAAGACAGGACAGCACAGGACAAGAGAGGCTCTGAGCACAGGTAGGATGGGACGGGACTAATCACAGCCGCCATCCAAGACCTTCCACCCTCTGGAGACCTGCCAGGCACACGACAGGCACTTCTTCATTTAACCCCGTGAGGTAGAATTATCAGCCCCATTTTACAGAGTTAAGAAACTCGGGCTCAAAGCTGTATGGAGGCAGGCATGAAACCAAGTCTGTTTTACTCCCAAGTTCAAGTCCTTAAACAACAAACCCAGAGAGTCCTGTCTGGGACCCAGCTGCCCGAGGTGAGCTGTGTAACTCTCGGGCAAATCACTTGACTCGCCTCTCAGAGCCTCGTTTTCTCATCTGAAAGAGATGCTGACAGAGGTGGCAACTGCCACCCAACAGGACTGCTGTGCGGATTAAACGCGTCTCGTGTAAAACGTTACAGCCAAGGACCCGGCAGGTAGGAAGCTTCCTAGATGCTGGCTGCTGTCCTTCTTACTTCTGATGAGAATGCTCTCTGTGCTGTTTACTTAGGAGAAGGAAAAGGGGAGCCACAGGAGTAAGACAAACCCCGCCAATGCGCTGCTGGAGCCAATGCTTGAGCGGGTCTCTGTGAGGTCCTCCTGGCAGGCAAGGGCCAGGATGGCTGTAGTTGCCCAGGAAGGTTTCAGAACCACAGGCCTCCGGTTCACACGGAAGGTCCTCAGGGGCCGTGAGCAGGAGAGACCATCTTTACATACTCTCCCTGGGGCCAAGAGGACCCCACAGTGCTGTGTGTCTGCATGTGTATGTGTGTGCCTGAGTATGTGTATGTCCCTTTCTGTGTCTGTGCATGGTGGAGGCGGAGGGGACTGGCAGTCCCTTCCCATGGGCATGAGGTTGGGCTGGTGCAGCGGGGCAGCCTACCCCAAAACAGATGCCCCACAGGTACCACAGCTGAGGCAGGCACCTAGGGGTCTGACTTGGTTGGGTGGGGCGGGGAGGTGGCAGAAGCCATCCCACTGGTGGAGCTCTGGAGAACATGAAGCAGAGTCTGGATGGGGGGGCCCTGAAAGCCCCTCAGATGGACATGGCTGCACGAGCAGCTCCCTAAGGAGCATGCGCGTGAACAGGGGGCCCAGCTTCCAGGCTGGCAAGTGGAACCAACAGCAGAGACACTCTAAGCACAGAGACCTCAACCCTCAGAGTCAGGGGACCCCCATGCAGAGGGGGAAACGGGCCCAGAGGACTGCAGAAAGGCCTGGTCCTCCCGTCAGGAAGCTCAAGATTGTCCCCTACACACCGGTCAGCCCAGGGATTAGCAAACCCAGGCCTGGGGAGAACGCAGAGCAGCGGCTTACGGTCTCCGTGCACGTGAGCCCAGCCAGGAATGAATCATATCATTATGGCAGGATTAGAAGAAAAATGCCATTAGAAAGTGCACACACACGCATTTAATAAGGTCAGTAGCAGTGAGCAGCAGGCCAGCCCGCAGCACGAGGCTACAGAGCTCTGGCCTCCCTGTTCTCCCACCGGCACCCAAGGCCTGGGGAAGGTGGACAAGACCCACCCAGGCCCAGGATCAGGGAGCAAGCATCTCCTTCTGCCGGGCCCCCCGCCAGTCTGGACACCCCATAGCTACTCTTACCACCTCTCCTACTCAGAGCTGTTTTCAAATCTTCCCCAATAACATACACACCCTGCTACCCCGTCAAGTGAAAATTTATCCCCCTAGCTCTCCATGTCCTCTGGGGTCTGCGCTCTGCTTGAAAGTAGATGGGGTAATCGATTCTACTTTACAAACCTATTAATGTGCTGTTAATCTGGTACCCTCCCTGGTGACACAACGCTCAGGTGACAACTATGGAAAAGAGGCCTAGAAAGCACCCAGGGAATGGGGGTGATGAAAGAGCTCCAGCTCTCAGGCAGCCTGGGAGCCTGAGTTTGACAGAGATGCCCAGAGTACCAGTCGGGGACCCAACCTCCCTGCTCCCCCAGCCTCTAAGGCCCTGGTGTACCCCTCAGAGTTGGCTCTAGACACGAACCTGGAAGCCTTTGGGACTGCTTTGGCCTACAGCATGTCCACAGGGCCCTTGGTCATCTCCCAGCTGCCAGCCTCAACTGTCCAGCCCTGCACACATCCAGGGGAGTCCTCGTGCACCCTCAAGTACTCACCCACTGCAGTGCTGCTAGGACCCCAGGGGTGCTATGAGCTCTTGAGGGGGTGTAGGGGGAGTCTTTTGGATCTGAGTCCCCTGCACCCCCCAGTACATGTGGGGAGATGGAGGAGAAGGTAGTGCTGCCCACGTGTACAGAGGATGAAACTGCTCTCTCCCCAACTAGCCTACTGATCCCCCAGTTCACTGCCCCGTTTATCCTTTCCACCAGGTTCACTGAGCACCCACTGTGTGCTCTGCAGTGACCAGACAGATAAGCCCAGCTCTGGGAACTAAGTGGGGAAGATACTCACAGCTCTGTGGATCTGGACAGGATGGCCGACAGGGTGAGCAGGACACATCCGTAAGGGCCTGCTTCAAACTGGAAAGAGGAGAAAGCAGTGAGAACCCATCAAGTGTCTGCACCTCCCTCCTCTGGGTTCCTTGGGGACCATACCCCGGGGAGCAGGCTGATTCCAAGCCAGCCAGCTGCTTCAAGCTGGGTCCCAGAGGTTGCCAGATGGCCCCACAGCAGACTCCATGCAGGTCTCCCAAACCAGATTCCCAAAGGGATGAGGAACACACAAGCCTGAGTGACAATGGAGCAGACGCAGTGCCCCCGAAGGGAGTAAACACCCACGGCCTCAGAGTCTTGGAAGCTCGTGGACAGTGCTGGCCTCTACTACCATGCAAGTGTCTTCTGCTCATTATAACAACTAAAACTACCCCAGGCCTATATGATAAACACCATATTCACTGCCCTCTGCTGTGCAAGGAAACTTGGGCTCAAAAATTGAGCAACTGGCCCAAGGTCACACAACTTGCAGGCAGCCCACTGGGAATCCAGGGGGCTCCCTCCAATTCCAAATCCCTTATTCCTACGGGGTCCTAAGAACTGCACTGGGCAGGGAGCAGGATGGAGGAGGGTCAGGTGGGGAGGTGCCAGTGAGGTGAGCCTGGCAAGTGCAAGGGCAGAGCCTGTCTTTTCAAAATTTTTTGCTGTTCATCATGAATTTTTTTCAGATTAATTTTAATAGTTTTTAACTATTGCACTAAAATGTCATTTATGCTGATTACTGAGGTTTGAGGGGACCCCTTTGAATTTCAGGAGTGCCCCACTTGCCTTCCCCTAGTCTCAAACCCTGGTCTGGAGCCGGAGGTCTGCTGCCTGGGTTTACATTCCGGCTCTGAACCCCAACTCCTAGCTATGTGACCACAGGGACATTTAATTTTTCGTCTCCAGTCTTCTCATCTGTAAAACAAGGATCATACAAACAGGAGCCATCCTCATGAGGTTGTTGTGAAGATTAAGTGAGATCGCCTGAGTACTTAAGATTAAGTACTTCAAACAGGGCCTGACACCTGCGTTAACAGTCAGTCTGGTGCAGGTCCTCAAGGCCCACCTCTCCAGTGAGCCCGGCAGGCCCAGAGGCCATGAATGACTAGGATGGACTATGTCACTTTTGCTTCCTAGAGGAACGCTCTCCCAGCTGCAAATGGGTGTGAAGGCCTTACTCATCCTCCTATGGGGACAATACCACTTCTGTGAGTTATGGTTGGAGATGCTGCCTGTGATAATAGTCATTGTTATTAATGGGTGATCAGTTTCTTTTTGAACTTAAAACTGAAAAAAAAGTTTACTTTCCTGGAAGAATGAGAATTATATAACTTACTGTATTTCCATTTTGGTTTTGCCTTGGCTGCTAGGAAGCTCAGAGCCAAATATGATATTCAACTACTCAAACTATTTTAGCTCAGACTTCTGATAATATTTTCTTTTCGTCAAAATATAGAGTTTATCAGGGGAAGACAGATACTATATGTTATCACTTTTATGTGGGATCTAAAAATAATTGAATTAAATAATACAACAGAAACAGACTCACAGATATATATCAGTGAGGAGAGGGAAAGGGGGAAGGGCAAGAAAGGGGTCGCAGATTAAGAGGTACAAACTATCTTGTGAAAGTGAAAGTGTTAGTCACTCGGTCGGGTCTGACTCTGCAATCCCATGTGGACTGCAGCCTGCCAGGCTCCTCTGTCCATGGAATTCTCCAGGCAAGAATACGGAGTAGTCATGCCCTTCTGCAGGGGATCTTCCCGATCCAGGGATCAAACCTGGGTCTCCCGCATTACAGGCACATTCTTTTCCATCTGAGCCACCAGGGAAGCCCACAAACCATCATGTATATCACACAAATATATTGTACAACACAGGGAAATACAGTCACTATTTTATACCTTTAAATAGAGTACAATCTATAAAAATATTCAATTGCTATGTCATATACTTGAACTACCTTGTAAATCAACTATAGTTCAATTGGATGGAGGAGCCTGGTGGGCTGCAGTCCACGGGGTCGCTAAGAGTCAGACACGACTGAGTGACTTCACTTTCACTTTTCACTTTCATGCATTGGAGGAGGAAATGGCAACCCACTCCAGTGTTCTTGCCTGGAGAATCCCAGGAACAGGGGAGCCTGGTGGGCTGCCGTCTATGGGGTCGCACGGAGTCGGACACGACTGAAGTGACTTAGCATAGCATAGCATTTTCTAAATATTACATACACATAAAATCTTTATTTTCACCTATTTAATTCATCAGTCATTCCAAAAAAAAAACAATTACTGCATGAACTTTTTGTGCCAAGAGGATGTGCCTGCTAAAGCTCTACTTGGGAAGTTGGGAACAAGGTGGACATAGGCCTGCCCTCACAAGAAGTAACTCAGGAAACAAAGAATCACGAGCAACTTGAAAAAAGGGGGGTGGGGAAGGGGCTCTATGCTGATGGGAAATACAAGGTTCTCTGGAAACTCATAGGAAGGGCTGTCAATACAGACCTGAGGCTTTGGGAAGGAGGGAGTGTCAAGGAAAGCTTTCTTTAGGAAGCAATGTCTGGACAGAAACCCAAGGGACAAGGAGGAATCAGAAGAGAAGGGAACTTTGTTCCAGGTGAGAGGAAAAGCATATGCAAAGACTCAGAGGCAAGACAGGGCAGGTTTATTACAGTTGAAGTACCGAAAAAACAAACAAACAAAAAACCAAGGACATCACTTTTTATCTCTGTGTGAGCTCAGTAGTGTCTGACTCTTTGCGACCCCATGAACTGAAGCCCACCAGGATCCTGTGTCCATGAGATTTTCCAGGCAAGAATATTGGAGTGGGTTGCCATTTCCAATTCTAGGGGATCTTCCCGACCCAAGGCTCAAACTTGCGTCTCCTGCATCTCCTAAGTAACTTTAAGTTTGTTTGTTTGTTTGTTTGTTTGTTTTGGGGGGGTGTGGAGAAGTGGAGTGAATGAATTAACAACAATCTTAAATCAGTGTCATCTAATTCTGTGACCTCAGGCTAGTCACTTCACTTCTGTCGTCTTCAGTTTCCCATTTGCAAAATGGGGATAACGAGTATCTCTGTCGCATGTTTCCTTGGGTTACAGGGCACATCCTATGAGGCCAGGTTGGTGGAAATGTTCTGACAATTGCAAAGAGTAATGCTAATATCCTTGCATGGGGACGGGGGTGGGGCGGGGGGGACAGAGGTCCGGGAGGATTCAGGCCACGATTACCCTTGTCATGGCTCTACTACAGGCTTGCCTGTTGCCTTAGGGAGTGACAAAGCTCTCTGGATCTCAGCTTCCCCTTCTGAAATGCCTACATACTTCTGCCAATTGTCTGGGGAGGCCACGGCACTCCCAGGGCCTATTTCCCCCTACTTGCAGGACTGCAATGAAGTAATGAACACAGATGCCCGTTGTAAGCCTAACTCTCTCTGCAAATGTAGAGAACTATTATTATCCTCAGGCCAGCCTTTTCCACTGTCCTGGGGACATCTCCAAGCAGCACTCACCGAGCCAAGGATATGCCTGTCTGTGTGGACAGGTTAGGTGAGACTGGACATGACCCCCACCCGGAGCATCTGGCCTTTGCTGGAACACGACTGAATGACACCAAATATCCCATTTGGTTTTAAAAAACATTTATTAAAATTATCTCATCGAATTCTAGCTGCCAAGCCATGGACGGCCACAGGGCAAAGTGCCTGCATTGAAAGGAGAGCCCAGGCAGGCAAATGGGCTGGAACGCACCAGCAGGGTCTGGAAAAATGTCTGGTACTGCTTGGGAAGAAGGGGCCATTCCCCTGAGCCGTTGGGGCTCTGGAGAGACCTGAGTCCACTGAGAACCCCAGTAGGAGGCAGGGGCGGGACCATCCCCCAGCTCGCAGGGGGCGGTGGCCAGACATCTCACCAGGAGGGTGAGCTGTAATGAAAACACAGTAAGGAGGCTATTTATTTTGGGCAGACGTGGCTCCGTGTTAATTTCCAGGCCTGGCACGAGGAATCCCTCTTAGGCCCAGGCCATGAAAAATGAATTTGGTGAGGGGAGTGCTGAGATGGCTCAACAGTTTCCAGCAAAAACACAAATTCAACTGCAGGCGGGAAACACCGCCTTCCAGAGCAAGGGCCAAATATTGACTGCTCGCACCCAGAGATCAATGCCAGGAGAGGACGGAGAATTGCCCTGAGCCCAGACGTGTGGCAGGAAGAAGGCAGCTCCCACTGCTGTGAGGACCCCACTTGCAGAACCTCTTTCACATTCACTGTCTGGCTTGGGCTTCATCAAAACTCCTGGGGGTACAGGCCAAGGGAGGAGGGAGACCCCATTTATAGACAAGGATGTAGATGATCTTCGTGCTGAAGGATCACCCCAGGGCCATCAGGGCAATGACAGGGCCTCAGATCTTTGGACAATGTGAGCAGTCACGCCCTACTATGACCCAGAGTAGCTCCACAGAGCTCCCCTCTTCCAGCTCTGCTTCACCTGACAGTGTGGACATAAGTGGCCTCGGTCCTGGCTTTCCTAAAGGCACATGATGCTGTCCGGAGTTGCTCGTCTCTCAGATGCATTGCTGTAAGCTCACACTGCTCTGGTGTGTTTAATACAAGGCGTCCTTTCTGCCTGTTTAGCTCGCCTCGTATGTAATTTGGAAGACATTCCTTCCCATGCATTTAAGGTTCTTCTTTAAGAATCACAGTTGGACAACAAAGAGCCGAAAGTTACCCCCCAACTGCTCCATCTTCTATTTTTCAGATGAGGCCACTGAAACCTGGTGACGTTCCTGAGGCCACACGTGACCAAGGAATAAAACAGAGAAGGTCCCAGGGCCCCTGCTCCAGGCCGGAGGTGAGCGTGCTGTGTTGACAGACTGCCCACTGGGTGATGCCCATGAAGAAACAGAGAAAGCCAGGGACAGGCAGCAAGTGACAGCCTACCCAGGACTCCCAACGCCAAGGCCAGGACCCCTCCTACATCAGAGCCCCTCCCACCTAACTCCGGGTCAGGCCAGGCTCTGGGCCTCTCCTCAGGGAAAGTCATGCCCAAGGCATCAGCTCTGGGGGAGTGGACTGCAGGTGGCTCGGCACCTCAGGGACGGCACCCTCCCTGTGCAGGTCTCAGTACAGGCCCCCTTTTTCTACCCAAGGGGCATCTGTGCTGTCAGGGCCAGAACACTCCCCGGGCTATGCCCGGACCCTCAGCGTCTTCCAGGAATTGTGCCAGAGGAGGGTGTTCTGACAGCAGGCGTGTTCAGCCTGGTCCCATAACCAATGAGTCCTCCCGCCCTCTGCCCTCACCACCAAATGCTCTCATGCCTTCTCTGGAGCCTGAAAGGGCCGATCCCACAGCCTGGACAGCTGAAGCGAGGGCAGAGGGGACAGCAGGAGATTGGCCTGTGCCCCAGAAGAGCCTGGCCTCGTTGCCTTTCTCTCCTGCAGCCCCAGCACATAGACATTAGAACTGTGTGGCCTGATGGTTGGGAATCTCACAGGGTGTCCATCCCTAGCCTTGCCTCAGGCTGCTTCCTCTCAGCCATGCTTTCCTCCCATTTCTACCTGACTATAACTAACCTGTCTCAAGGTTGCCTTAAGAGATCACAACCAGGGTGATAAACACCCACAGTGAAAGCTAACGACCACTGGAAATACGGCGCAGGACACAGTGCTCCAGGCGCTCTGCGCACGGAGCTCTGGGGCTGGCTCCGTCACCGTCCTCACGCTCCATAGGAGGAAACTGAGGCACAGAGGGTGCATTAGGGTGCCCAAAGTCACAGAGCTACCAAGGGGTGTAACCTAGATGCAAACACAGGGAGATGGCTCCAGAGACAATGTTCTTCACTACTGGAGCCCCATGGCTATAGCCACACTCTCAGTTCCCTCGGCTCTCTGAACGCTGGCTGGGTTCTGACCCATCTCACAGTTAGGAGCAGACGTATGGCTCTCCTCCAGTAGACGGATGTTCTAGTGGCCCTGGCCAGCCCAGCCCTGCCTCCCAAGACACGACACAAGGTCCTCTACTATTAGGGTCTCCAACAAGAGTGCTCATACCTCCAACCCAGCCCAGGGATCCACGTCCTAGGCACCTCCCCAGCTGATACGGGGCCCCACCCACTGACAAAGGGGTTTTTACCTGCAGAGGTAGCTGCTCGCCCTCAAAGGGAAGGCTCTCATAATCACAGTCTGATCACAGCTTCCCTTAGTCTGATCCCACTCCATCCTTGCTCTGCTTCTGCAGCCCTCGCTGTGGCAGCTCCCTTTATCTGTAGCTGTGGCCCGACTTCTAGGACTCAGTGACAGAGGTCAGATCCTTGGCCTCCCAGCTGGCATCACCCCACCGCCCCAGGCTGGGGATGAATGGGGAACAACCCCAGCTCACCAGCATCTCTTCCGCAAAGAAAGCAGAAGCTGAGCAATGCACATCCCACACACTAAACCATGGTTCGTACCTGATGGATGCTCTGCTGAAGAAAAGTCACCAGCTCCTCATAGCAGGTCAAACTGTGGAGGATGAGCTGAGAAACACAAATACACAGGGTGAACTAGCCAGGCCCGGTGGATGGACCCCATGCTGGATGAGCTTCTGTGGCCCTGACTCCCGTAGCTAGCGGACCCCACGGGGAATGACTCTACAATCAGAGAGAGGTGACCTCAGGAGCAGGAGTGCAGAGGGGCTCCCGCAGCTATGTGTGACTTAAGGGCTGCAGAGTCCATTTGGGGTCTCTGGGGCTGCCACCTTGCTGCAACACTGGACCTGCCTTTAGAGATCTGAGGATTCAAGACACCATGGGACAAAAGCCCAGGAGTCCGCATATCATGTGAGGCTGATGGGTAGGGCTGAACCCTGAGGGCTAGTCTCAGATTTCTGAGAAGCACCTTGAGGGCAGGGTGTCCAGGCGGGTACAGGGTGAGTGACCCTGTACCAGATCACCACCGCCAGCCAGTTCTAAGCCCAGCAGGCAGTGTCCTGAGTTCAGTGCAAAGCAATGATCATGAGTCTCCTGGGCTTTCTCAGGCAGGTCAGAAAAAAACACTTTTCTAGAAAACATTCGACAAAGTGAGATCCTCAGATAGGATCCCAGGACACATATGTCCAAAAGGAAATAAACAAAGTAAACGAGAAACTCTCAGTGAAGCAGTTAACGTGTGGGAAAGTGTCACAGTTTCTGCATGTCCACACGTCGCACAGTTTCCCATCCTTGTCTTCTCGAGTCTGGCTTTGTCCATCAAAGCTCTTCTCTGCTCTCCACTTCCCCTCCCTCCCACCCCCAGCATCCTCTCACTGCAATCCCAGAGAGGATTCTATGACATAAGAGGGCACAGGGAAGGCTGGGTTGAGCCAAAAGAGTGCTGTAGGGACTTCAGATTCTGTACAACCTGTGTGACAGAGCTCCTGTCAGCCTTTTAGCCATCAAGCCAGTTCTGGCTGGAGTCCACTGGAAAGCCCCCCACCTCAACCCCAGGTGGAGGATTCTGCTGGCCTGGGCACAGGGAGGGCTTGCCCAGCCCCAAGGGATTTACTTATATGAAAGGAGACTGTCCCCAAACAAAGCCAAAGTTCGCGTGATAATTTTCCAGAAAGCCGTACTGTTTCTAAGACTCCATCTGCTTTGTATTTCCCTGTTGGACTGAAGTGCTGTGTTCCCGAAGCCCTAAAAAGGAAAAGAAGATGCGTGAGTCTCTGCTCGCAGAGAAGACATGCCCTAGAGCCAGGGTGAAACCACACAGCCACTCAGGGAGGACAAACAGAAAGGTGGCCCAGAGGAAAGAAGGGAGCCAAGTGCCGCTTTCGCCGCTTTGAAGTCACCCACGAAGCTGGTCCAGAGAACTCCACTAACAGGCGGGAGTGGGGGGCGAGGGGGTTGATATAGAGTGGAAAAAAAGGACAGCTGAAGGAGAGCCTGGGATAACCAAACCCAGATCCTGGCAGCCAAAAGTCTGCCTCTCACCCACTGACGAGCATATTTCCAGACAGGAATGCTCACTTGCCCGTGGTTTTTGGGGACCTGAGGAAGTCCAGCCTCTTTTGGAGGTCATCTGTTTACACAGCCTCTGTACGTGGAGCCAAAAGCGGCATGGACTGGAAGTGGCATTTGGGTTTGGAGCCACTATGACACGAGCCTGCTGGGCAGCCTTGGACTGCCCCTCTCTGGGCTTGTTTCTTAATCTGTAAAGTGAGGAGAAATTGAATTTTTCTCCATGCATATCCTAAGGGCCAGGGTTTGTAGGTTAATTGGAACAGGGGTACCAAGGACAAGCCCTCGATGAGAACAACAGTGGTGACGACGATAATCCCTAACACTGACCTGATGCTTAGTATGTGCCAGAACTTATCCTGGGCACTTCATCTGACTCTTTACCACTTATTTATATGAACAAATGATTAAACTGATCAATGATACTACAATTTATTATATATCATTTATACTGACTCAATTCAATTCTCACAATCACTCCATTAAGCAATCATTGCTATCACCTCTATTTCCCAGATGAGTAAACAAGTTAGGCACAGAGAAGTCAAGTCAATTCATCAAGGTCACACAGCCCATAAGCAACAGCACTGGGAGTCAGCCTTTAGAGTCTCTTAAGCGCTGTGCTCTCCTGACCACTGTGCCCTAGCGGGCTGACCCCCTTGTCTAAAGCTTAGCCACACAGCTGGAATGAAGTGAGGCTTCCACTCTCAAGGGTCAGGCTGAGGAATCGGCAGACCATCTCTGTGGATTATGGGGGTGGGGTCCTCCATTAGCAGGACAGGCAGGGAGAAGACTGCGCTGGCTCCACCACCGCCATCTCACTTCTCTGAGTCTCCTCATCTGAACACGGGCCCGAGAGACACAGCAAATGGGAGCGTACTTTGGGGACTGGCTCGGCCTAGAGGCTGTTTTCCAGGGTCTTCAGATCAGAGAAATACAGAGGGGAACAGGCTGCCAGGGCCCAGGGGTCTTCCCTGGTGGGTTACAGCCCCCAGCGCTCCCTAGTGATGGGGTCCCTGGATCTGACACCTTCTCAACTGGGGCCATGTGGAGGGCTGGCCCTCTCCCAGGGCAGGGCTGCCCAGCACATCAGGGCAACTCTCTGGGCTCCCCCTGACCTGGAGCACAGGGCAGGGGTCTAGGAGGACACAGACACAGTCCTTCACCCCAGACCGCCTGCATGAGAAGACGATTTCCCCAATGACGAGAAGGCACACAGCCAGCTCGCCTGCAGCCCAGCCCGCCCGAGGTAGGAGAGTAGCAACACAGCCCTGGGAAGCACTTACAGTGTGACCACGGCTCTCTCGCGGCCGCCAGCCCTCCACACAATGTCTGCAATGGCCAAGGCCAGGCAATGGGTCCTGCGAGCGTTTGAAGGCTGCAGCCTGAGGACAGAAAGGGAAACGAGCTTAGGCCTGTAGTGGCAGAAATTAGAGACAACACAGCCGTGAGGCAGAGGGCCTGTCCTTTTTCCTCTGCCACCCAGAGGACTCAGACAGAACCTGGGACTGGGGCCTCCGCAGATGAGGACCAAGAAAAGAGCCGAGAGGAAGGGGGCCCCAGCAGGGCTGGAGAAGGAGCAGGCTGAGAAAATCACCCACGGGAGCAAAGGGGCTTCTGGAGACTTGGCAGGGCCCAGAGGTGCGTGCAAGAAAAGCCTGCGAGTTCTGACACAGCCTGGGAGACTGGGCCCAGAACTGCTGCCACCCCACACAGAGGCACGCCCTGACCACCCCAGCTGGGCCAGTCCTGACACCCGGGCCCCGGAGACAGCGGCTCATGCAAGCAAAGAGGTGCCCTGTGCTCCTCCAGCTGATAGGGGATGAGACCCAAAGTGTGGACAGGAAGTGGCCTGACTTGCTAATTACTTAGACATGGGGTGTGGAGACGTGGGAAAGGGAGGATTCATGATGACTGCAGGGTTTGGGGTGAGTGTATGGTGGAGCTGAAATGTGGGCACAGGGCGGGGAGTGGGGTGACAGGAGATGCATGCGGGACCTCCCCCCGAGGGACCCCCATGCCCACCCCCCCATCCAGGTGAAGCTGTCACTCTAAAGCCCAGGAGAGCAGCTTGGGCTGAGTAGAGGTTTATGGACCACCAGCCTGTGAGGTGTCCTGGGCACTCTGAGTGGCTATGATTTCCCAGAGAGAGGATGAACCAGGCAGAGGCGGGGCCAAGGCTGGAGCCTGGTGGAACTCCAGTATATGAGAGAGGCAGGGAGGGAGGCAGGAAGGGCAGATCTCAGAGAGGGGCCAGTACTATCTTAGGACCAAAAGGGTTTAAGAAGGACAGGTACTCAGTGGTGTCAACAATGGCAGAGAGATCTCTGGTGGTGCTGGTGGTAAAGAACCCACCTGCCAATGCAGGAGACATGAGAGATGTGGGTTCGATCCCTGGGTTGGGAAGATCCCTTGGAGAAGGAAATGGCAACCCACTCCAGTATTCTTGCCTGGAGAATCCCATAGACATAGAAGCCTGGTGGGCTACCGTCTATAGCGTCGTAAAGAGTTGTACGTGACTGAAGTCACTTACACACACACAAGAGGCCCCTAGTGCATGAAGTCAATAAGGGAGAAGGAGCAGCAGTCAAATACAGACGCTCTTTCTGTCTCCAGGGCTCCACAGAACTGTGCTTCTTGCCCAGCCCTGGATCCTGGGCTAAATTCCTACAGAGGCAGGCTGAGTGTCTGAGTGTTCTGCTACTGAAGGAACAAAAGGGGCTTGATGCCGGGGCTCCCAGGAGTACGGAGGGAGTTCCCATGTGTTCAGTTACCAAGTACCCTAAGCTCCAGGCTGAGCTGTTGGGAGGAAACTGCTGTTTGTACTTCCTCCCCAGGGTAGGAAAGGAGAACCTGGAGACCAGGACGCAGGTCACCATGGGGGGCAGCACATGTTCACAACCTAGAACCTGGCACATGGAGCCGGCCGTCTGCACCTAGGCTGTTGTGGTGCCGTGTCTTTAAAGTGGGAGGCAACGTGACATAGGGTTCCTCCATGTCCCACTTCCTAAACTGGCCGTGGCAGTCGTACCTCCTGCATCGTGTTGGGCGATTTACATGAGATGATGTGCGTCAGGTCCACGGCCAGTGCCTGGAGTGTGGAGGATGCTTCGTTAAATGGTACCTTTTGATTGTTGTCTTTATGGAAGTGTCCCCACTTGACATTTGGCTGTGGCCAAAGAGTTGACAGGACGGAGAGCCCCCGACATCTGGTGTGAAAGTGACGACAAGCCACCGACACCAGGCAATCTTTCAACGAGACAAGCGAGCGCTCAACCACTTGGGAAATGAGACTCAGAGTGCCTGGGGTGTCTGCAGCCTCAGGAAGCCTGCCTGCTCCTCTGGAAACAGTTACCCCGCCATCAGCACCCGACACTTGGGAAGCACTGGCTGCGGGCCACTGTCAACTATGGAAACAAAGGTGAGGAAACATCGCTCTGGGACTCAGGAGCGACCGCCAAGGACCGTGGAGGGCCGGGAACACCGGGCTTGTCAGACAAAGGGGAAAGGGCTGGACGTTCATCTCTTTGGAATCAGAGCCCATGGATGTGGCCTCCATCATCCCCACAGCTCCTGTTTCTGGCCCTGCCCCCATCCAGGTGACAGTCAGTCCCAGCAGTCCCAGCTCCTGAGCACCCACGCTCACCCCTTCCTGCCCCTGCTCCTCAGCCGAGCTGGCCCGCACTGCTGCTCTGCCTTGCCCTCCCTCCAACCCTCACTGAACACACTCACTGCAGGTTCCTCCTGCAGCACAGGTGTGACCAGGGGACCCCCGGCCATCCCGCACACACACCACACACACACCTAAATCCTGCAACATGAGCAAGAGTGCTGCAAAGTTATGCCCAGATTGTATACTCTGCCTAGAGCGTCTATGCTGGAAAACCCCCAAACGGAGCTACTGGGTCAGCTTCCAAACATTCACTCACACTAACGCTGAAGCAGGTAACCCTTCATTGAGAGCTTCTCAGGGTGGCCACAAATAAGACTTTAAAAACCAGCATATATTATAAGTACTCATCATGTTAGAAGCTGTTAGGAGCACTTCATACGTATTACTGCATGAATCATCAAAGCCACCCTATGAAGGAGATACTATTATTGTCCCCTTTTACAATGGGGAAACTGAGGCACAGAGCCTAAATGATTTACCTAAGGTTACTCCTTGGAAGAAAAGTTATGACCAACCTAGATAGCATATTGAAAAGCAGAGACATTACATTGCCTACAAAGGTCGGTCTAGTCAAGGCCACGGTTTTTCCAGTAATCATGTATGGATGTGAGGGTTGGACTGTGAAGAAAGCTGAGCGCCGAAAAATTGATGCTTTTGAACTGTGGTGTTGGAGAAGCCTCTTGAGAGTCCCTTGGACTGCAAGGAGATCCAACCAGTCCATTCTAAAGGAGATCAGTCCTGGGTGTTCTTTGGAAGGAATGATGCTAAAGCTGAAACTCCAGTACTTTGGCCACCTCATGAGAAGAGTTGACTCATTGGAAAAGACTCTGATGCTTGGAGGGATTGGGGGCAGGAGGAGAAGGGGACGACAGAGGATGAGATGGCTGGATGGCATCACGGACTCGATGGACATGAGTTTGGGTAAACTCCGGGAGTTGGTGATGGACAGGGAGGCCTGGCGTGCTGCAATTCATGGGGTCGCAAAGAGTCGGACACGACTGAGCGACTGAACTGAACTGAACTGAAGGTCACACAGTTAGTAAAAACTGGACAAAGTGAAACGACAGTGAGGGAAGCAGGAGAGGATGGGAGGTGGAATCCGCCGTTTGGAGCCCCCGGCATCGGGCACAGCATCCCTCTGCCTCTGAGCCTGTCTCTCCTGTGCCTGCATTGCCATCAAGAGACCTGGCTCCTGGGAGGGGCCTATCTTCCTGGTCTCACAGGCTTTAGTTACAGACCCCCTGAATGTCCATGTTTCTGCACAAAGTCTTGGTTCTTTCCGTTGGCTTCCATTTAGCCTCTCCATCCTTCCCTGGGCCTCCTCTGGCTCTTTCTTTTGAGACAAGCTTTCCAAAAGATGGCAGCATGGGGGCAAGTGCAGTGGTGGGGACTGCATTCCATTCCTGGCTCACTTGGGGAAGCCCCCTGCCCTCGCTGGCCTTCACCTCCCCACCCAGAAATGCAGACACCGGACCAGATGTCCCGAGCATCCTCCCAGCCTTGCCCTGTGCCATGTAACCAGCCGCAGGGTGTCCAGGGCTGTGGTGGGTGCAGATGACCAGAGGAAGTGGGGAGGTGCTGTGGTGAATCACTGGGCCTCCGCCTTCCCCGGGGGAACTCAGTCTCTGCCTTCACCTTGTTGGCAAGGCTGGGGCTGAACTGCCTTCTTCCAACCCCGACCACGAACCCAGCACCTGGCAGGGCTCCTAAACCAAAAGAAGTTTCTTTGCTGCTGCTCAGTCACTCAGTCGTGTCCGACTCTTGTGCGACCCTATGGACTGTAGCCCACCAGGCTTCTCTGTCCATGGGATTTTCTAGGCAAGAGTACTAGAGTGGGTTGCCATGCCCTCCTCCAGGGGATCTTCCCAACCCAGGGATTGAACCCAGGGTTTCTTGCATTGCAGGCAGATTCCTTACTGCTAAGCCACCAGGGAAGTTTCTTTAAAAGAGTCTAATTCCTCGCAGGAGAAGTGCAGGATTTGTCTAGGGATGGCAATGGGGGTCAGGGAGGAATACGTCCTCAGTTTGGCTTAATTATCCAGGTCTATCAGATTAAAAAGATGGTTCTCCCACCCTCATTAACTCAAAGCAGGCTCGCTTGTCCACTCTGACATGCCCGCCAGTCTGAGCCTACAGAAGAATCAGAGGAAAGCTGGCAAGCAACTGCAGGTCTTTCTTCCCCCTTTCAGGGTTACATGCTGCCAGCGCAGGCCTGGGGACCACTGGATCTGGAATCTGAGCCTGGCTTCACTGGAATCTGAGCCTGGCTCCACTGACTGTCTGGAGGGGCCTTGGACAAGCGCCCCTCCTTCTCTGGGCCTCAACTTCCCCAGTTGAGAAGGGAAGTGGAGGCAGAAGGACAGCTCCCTAGCCCATGGTATGTCCCAGGCCTTCAGGGGAACGAGGCTCACCATTGCTTCCCACGAGCTGAGCCGGCCGGCACGGCCCCTCCTGGAATGGAAAAACACCAAGTCCTGCCGTCCGGCTCCATCCTCCCCGATTGAGCAGAGGCCGGCTGCCGGCCTGATGGAATGAGTCTTAATGAAGGCAGACAGTCCCGCAGAAAAAACATGACTGCTGCCAAGAAGCCTTTACTTCAGCATGATTTCCCTGGAGGGTGCAGTCACATCCTTGTGCGGCTTTCACAGAACCGTTTCCCCATCATTTGCTGGGGAGGCAGCGAGCAGGGGGGCATCCCCACCAGACCTGCAGACCCAGTGCAGGAAGGCCCACCAACCTCGGTCCAAGAGACCCCCAAGGGCCCAGCGTGGCAGCTGCGGATGCTGTCCCTGTCCCTGTGTGACATGAGGGCCTCTGCGGTGTTCCTAGAGGGAACAGAGGAGCTTGCCTGCTTTTTTTTTTTTTTTTTTTTAAGCCGGATCATTTCTGAAATCTCGGATTTCAGAGTCAAAAGGGAGGACTGAAGTTTCAAACCCAGCTCAGTGCACACAGCTCATGCAGCAACATCAATAACCCAATCAATGTCGAGATCATACAAATGAATCCATGCAGCCAGAGGTGCTGGGGCTGCGAGAGGTTCCTGCAGGACGTCTAATGTCACGCTTTCCTCACATGAGGCAGCAGATCCCTAGGAGTTCACTGGACTCTTCTGCATTTTTTTTTCCAAATTAGGAAAAAAGGGGAGGTTCTGCCCAGAAGCCCTTTGTGAACTACAGCACCTACAGAGCCATACCTTCATCACTGAGTCTGTCTGGGGCCCAGCCCTCGGGTGTTTTAAGCCCATGACACTTGGCCTCCTGGCGCCAGCCCCTTCCTGGCCTCTCTGGCTGTCCTGGTACTCTGCGTCTCCTGCGGGGCACAGCATGGTGTGACACAGGGTGTCACGTCCCAAGCTTGGCTCTACCTTGGAGGCCAGGTGTGAACCTGGGCCAGCATCTTTCTGTCTCTGAGCCTCAGTTTCCCTGTATATACCTTAGTAGGTGATTCCCAGGTCCCACCCACTTGCACAGCCCTTCATTTATGAAGGACTAGGTTGCATTTCCTTACTAAGTCAGACTTGGGCAGGACAGAGATTCCCAAATGGAGAAAGTGAAACCTTGCTGGCCCACGGGCTGTGATCCAGGTCTCTGGCCAGTCTAGTACTCTCTTTAGCAGCCCCCATCCTGAAACAGGCTAACCTGTTTCAGTGCCCAGAGCTGAGCACTGCCCCAGCCTCAGCACAGGCACTGACAGGGTGCACCAACACCCACTTGGCACGGACAACTTTCTATGGCCTCTGATCTGGAAGGCCTCACTTCTGCAAGCAAACCCTGACTTTCACCCTTCCATCCCTCTGCTGCCAGCCTCAGCCCCCAGCCCTGCACTCCCCTGGCCTTTGCCTGACCTAAGTCCTAGCCTGAACCCAGGAGGACTCTCCTCTGATCCTCAATCGCCTTCCAGCCCCAAGGCAGGTTCATGCCTCAGCAAAGTCAGGCCCACTGCATGGCAGTAGGAGGAGGAGACACGGGAGGAAGATGTAGAGGCAGCTGGTGTCCCTTGCCCACAACCTGTCACCACTGGGACCTCCCCGAGCTGGTGCCCCATAGAGCCACATTTTCCTGAGTCCCTTCAGGCACTTGCAGCGGCTCTGGTTAGACAAGGGAGCCTGGGTCACTAGGCCAAGGTCTCTGTCCCTCCCTCTAGGCTGGTCATGAAGAACACCCACTCTTGGGTCTACTTGGCCATCAAGGCGAGCAGGAAGGGAGCCCACTCTGCTAGGCCTGCGGGGAGAGCAGCTCTCAGTACAGGGCCCCAGGCAACAGGGAAGGGACTTACCAGGAGCACCTCAGTTGTGGGGCTCCAAAAAAAGGTGAATCACTCTTCTGTAGCATGAATCCCTCCATGCCTCCTGGGGGAGGGGACCCTGTCTGGCCAGCCGGCCGAGCTCTCCTGGCCAATCTGCACAGGCCTCCTTCAGCCTGGCCAGGCCTCCATCCCCCAGAGCGGGGTTCCCTCCCACTAGGCACACCCCATACATAAACCCCAGCAGCCAGCAGCTCCTTCCGACCTCCTCCCGCTATGCACCACCAGCTGGCCCTGAAGGGCCTTCAGTCAAGGCTGGCCCCAACTCCTCTCTCAGCTGGTACGTGTTTCTTTCCACCCAGAGCCTGTCTTGGGCCTCTAGCCGGAATGGCTTTCTGCCTCCCAAACCCTGGCTTCCCTCTCGGGTGTGGAAGGAAAGCAGAACTCCTCCCCAAGGACATGCCTGGGGATCCAGAGGCTGTCACAGCCCCTCAGTGGGGCTGTAATGTGGGAGACGAGAAACCAAGTCTGCCATGCGCACACACAGCCCTTCGGGGAACCAACTTCCTAACTGTTGGGAAATGATCCACAACTTCCCCTGAGAAGCCCAAAGTCCAAGTTCAAAAGCAGCTCTGAAGGGGATGGGGCTGAAATGAATTATAAAACATCTCCCACAATGGCCAAAGCCAAGGTTTGACCTGAGCAGGCTGCTGGGCCCTGAGGGCCCTCTGGCAGCCCAGCCTTTACCCACCCACCAGCCCGGGGCCTCACCCTGCCCCTCTGCAACTCCGCCCTGGTCACCCCAGGCAACTCTCAGCTCCTCTCCCTGCCCTGGGGCCTCTGCACATGCTGTTCTCTTTACTGGAATACCATCCCCTCCCCTCCCAATCAGCCTGGATAATTAATGCATTTGTCCATGCCTTCATTCAGTAAAAATTCTGAGGGCCTCTTCTGTGGACTAGGTCTGGGGCTGGATGCCAGGAACGAGCTATGGATCAGGAAGTCCAAGAAGACTCCTGTTCTCAGGGGTCTTGAGTTCCGGGGTGCAGGCGATGGGCAGGTGATGACTTGGATAAAAAGGGCATCTCGTGGTAGGGGGCCTGCAGGCAGCATCTGGGGAGCTCGGGGAAGGCCGCCCTGAGTCACAACTTCTGCACAGTGAGGAGCCGGGGAGGAGTCTGAGGGATTTGCTGGGAAAGGAGAAACCAAGCGAGGAACAAGTTCATGCAAGGACGTGTGTGAAGCCCATTGGGAGTCCTGCTCACAATCCAGATCTCAGTAAGATTAAAGTGCCATGCGTCTCCAGCAAGCACCACCCCCCAACCCTCTTCACGCCCAGGTGGGCCCTGAGCACCTGGCCTGTCCCGCGACCTCCCACTCGTCTTGGCTCTTGTATTCAGGTGTAGGTCCCATGAGGGCAAGTCCACAGTTACCATGCTGGCCCCGCACCCCCTCCAAATGCCTACTAAGTCCTCTCTGTGTGTTTCTCTCCTGTGCAAGGAGGGAAAGGGGACAAGGGGTGCATATGTGCTCGGAGAAGGTCCCTGTACCCTTTGAGAGCGGGCAGCCAGAGGCCCCTCACTCAGCCAGTCCCACCCCGCCAGTCGGGATCATCCGGGACCATCACGCACTACATGGGCCTCTCCCGACCACAGCATGGGTACCACTTCACTGGACTGGACCCCAGAGCAGGCAGAGGGGAGAAGAACAGGACAAAGTCCGACCTTGCTGTGGAAATGCTATGTCACTGGGCTTCTGCTGACAGACACGCTATGCCTCTGGATGGCATCTTTCAGCTTGAAATCAAACACCTTGATTATTACTTCGTAAAGTAATTAGACAAATCATCTTATTGGACAAATTATAAAATTCCAAGCATGAAAAGATACCTTCACTTGGACCCTGTCTAAGGCCACATCCTTTAGGCTGGCAAAACATGTTTCATTTGTACCAAGCTTGACAGGGTACCTGGAGAACTAGTATCTTTCCCAGTAAACCGAACATGAATAAATGAGGGGTATGGGCCTTGTTGTCTTTGAAAAAAAAAAAGCTACCAAAATGCCTAGGTCAAGAGCGAGTCCCTTTAATTAGCGTTCAGGAACTGGCAGAACTAAACTGTGATTTTCAAATCTGGTTAATTACAACTTTGGAGAAGAGAATGGAAGTGTCTACTGGGTAGGATGCGTCCACGATGCTGGGAATATTTTCTTTCGTCATCTGGGGATGTGTTCATGGGTGTGTGATTTTGCAATAATTTATTAAACAGAACATACAGGAGTTGTGCACTTTCTTGAGTTGTGTACTCTTCTGTATGTATGTTGTGGTGGTGGTTTAGTTGTTAAGTCATGTCCAATTCTCGTGACCCCATGGACGATAGCCTGCCAGGCTTCTCTGACCATGGGATTTCCCAGGCAAGAATACTGGAATGGGTTGCCACTTCCTTCTCCAGTATATATGCTAGATTTCAACTGGAAAAAAAAAAAAGAACAAGTGCCAGAAGTTCTGTAACTCTGAGGGTTACTCAAAACAATTGGGAATGCAGTTATAGGTTAAGAGAGCTGCCTCTTCAAATTGGCCAAGCTGGTCTGCCCCTGGCCAGCCCCTCAATAATCCTTCTAACTGAGCACCGACCACAGGGTAGGATCAAGGTTTTCTCTCTGTCCCTCAACCTCACAGAGCACCCTGGAAAACAGAGAATGCATCTATTCCTCTCTATATCACTTGTGCCTGCACAGAATGTTCCAGAAACATGTGTTGAGAGAGTGAGCGTGAGAATGAGCTGTGTGCAGAAACTCAGCGTGTGAGGTGGAGAATGAATGGCCGAGGGTGGAAGCCATGTCCTGTGGGGCTGGTTGGACCATGTGTGGGGAGATGGCTGCTGGCAGAGATGGGCTAACAAGGGGAGGGAGGGGAGGCCTGGGCTCAGCGCAGGGGTCAGTGACCTGGGTGTGGACAGGATTCAGGCAGCTGCTGCTCCATTCCTGGGTTGGCGGGGCGTGGGGGGTGCTGGGGGGTGATGGGGGGGTGCAGTGAGGGTGGCCTGAGTTTCACTGCTGTTCCAGCTGCTGATTCTCATGTGGAACAGGACCTAAATAGCCTGCCCGCTCACAAGACACAAACACATGCAGGTCATTTAAACAGGCCCATGCTGGCCCTGCTAGCCAGCCTCCATTTCCCTTTCCAGAAGACGGGAAATATCAGGGAACAAACACACGTTTCCTTGCTTATTTGTTCTGGACAGTGAGGAGAAGCCTTGGGAAAAGAAGATATTGCCGGAATGAGCACTGACTTACCGAGCACAGTCAGCACTGCTATCTCCTTCAAACAGGAGTTTCTGCAGGACACAGCCCTGGACAGCCGCCAGGACCCCACAGGGACCACCCTGCAAGGAAGGACACGCTTGAGTGCCTGTGAGAACTGACCCAGGGCTCAGCCTTCTGTTCCTCCAGAACCAACCTCCGCCCACAGGTTATAGAACACGGGGAGCCCAGGCCCCTCAAACAGGGGTCTCTGTCATGGTGTCTACTTCCGTGAAGTGCCGACTCTCAGTCACAGGGAGAAGATGGCAAAGACCCTGGCACCCATTGCTAGAGGAATGTATGTGTGATGTGTGAATGTGAGGTGTGTGATGGGAGGAAAGCAACTCTTCACAACCCACCAGAGGCCATCGTCACAGATGTCCAGTCATCCAGAGACACGTTTCCATGTCCACAGGCTGAAGGTGTCAATTATCTACCCATCCTAAAGCCCTCCTCCTCCAGGAAGGCTTCCCTGACCACCTCAGCTAAACGCGATCCCCTTGGGCCACCTCCACTTGTGTGAGCAACATTGTCCCTGGCCCGTAGCCTGCCTCGGCACCCAGTAGGTGTGCCTCAGAGAGAGGGGGCTCCTTGAGGAGCTCAGCCCTGCAGCCATCAACAAGTACAAGGACTGTCAGAGCAGGGCCCACAGGTGCTCTTGAACTCAGGGTGCGAGAAAATGTGCCGACTTGCCCAAGGTAGGGACAGAAGCACTTCCTTGGGGCAGTGTGGGGCAGGGGGAGGCTCTTGGGGCTTGAGAAATGGAATCTGGATGAGATGCTGGATTTTATAGTATCTTCTGGCCCTGAAGATACACCTTTTGGGAAATGTATTTAAGCCACATTCAGATCCTGCCACAAGCTACTTACGTTTCCCTGCCTGTGTCCTCTCCTCCTCACTTCTCCTGGTTCTCACACCAGATACTTCTGCCCCCTTCTGCAGTTCCTAGGTATTCACAAGCCTCCCTTTGTTCAAGCTGCCACCTGTTTCCAGCATCCTTTCTCCAGCTCTCCAGTAAAATCACCACTCGAGGTACTCAGCTAAAGGACCCTCTCTGGTAACCCCAAGTAGACACAGGGGCCCCTACCCCATTCCCTCGCAGTGAGGATTCCCACATCACGCATCACTTATATTAGGGGTCATGTTCCCCGGGCCTGCTTTGCCAGCCACAGTGAAGTTTCTGTCCTGGGTGACAATGTCCCTGCTGGGCCCAGAGAAGGGTCCCGGGGGGGCCCTTAAAAACAACCTGCCTTGTTCTGCACAATGCCATATTTTAAGGATACTGAGTCATTAAAGGAAAAACTCTGAAGTTTCCACTCATCGCTGAAACAGCAAAAGCTGGAACCAAACAGAATGGTCTTTATGTCCTGTCAAAAGAAGAAAGAATTTTATTGGTTGTTTTAAAAGCAAACAACAACACACGGCTGGGTGTTTGCGTTCCCACAGGAGCTGGTCTTGAATTCTATCTAGCAGGGTAGTCTGTTTTCCAGCAGGGTCATCTACTCCCTTTTTGTTTTACAAACCCATTTTTATCATATTTGAGGAAAGAGAAAATTGACCCTGAGGGTCTTACCTCTGGAACATCTGTAAACCCAACCAGCCTGTGCTGATCCAAACCAAAATCCTTTTAGGTTCCTCAGACGTTCCTCGATACACAAAATTTTAGTCTTACATGGGACCTTGGGGATTTTTGACTGCACATTATAACTACCTACAGATCCGAACAATCCTGATGCTCAGACCCCATGCTGGACCAACTGAAGTGCAACCTCGGCGTCAGAGGCTGTGATCCTTAGTTGTAAATGAGTCCAGTGCACAGCCAAGTTTGAGAACCTCTAGCAAACTATGACCCACAGGCCAAATCCAACCCTCTACTTCCTTTGTAAATAGTGTTTTACTGAAACACAGCAATACCCGTGTGTTTACATATTATCTGTGTTTACTTTTAGATTACAATGGCAGAGTTGTGTGGTTGCGATCGAGAGCCAAAAATACAGGATCTAGCCCTCTATGGAAAAAGTTTGCCAACCCAACACCGGTACAACCCCTTCCTATATGTAAGAATCTCAACATCGCCAGAGAGTGGTGCCGGTGCCCCCCAAAACTTGAACACCCCAACCACCAAGTGAAGGGGTTCCCACTATCTCTCAAGGCAGCCCCTCCATTTTTTCGCAGCTCTATCTTCTTCAGACTTCTGGCTGACATCGCTCTCCCATCAAACCAAGCCCCACCCTCCAGAGCCCCAGAAAGCGCCAACACTTCCCCACTGACCAGCCCTCGGACAGCAAAGCGGAGCCTCTCCCCAGACGTCCCTCCCTATGCTGGCTGCCTCTCCTCTCTCTGTCGTGATTTTACACTCCAGAGGATCTGAGGGGCCAACGTGTGGATTCTGTCACTACATGCTCAGAGCCCCTTTCCAGGTCATATCTTTCCTACAGACTCATTTTCCCCTCTAAGGTCAGTTCTTTCTTCTCGTGCATGCATGCTCAACGGTGTCCAACTTTTATCGACCCCACACACCGTAGCCTGCCAGGTTCCTCTGTCCATGGGACTTCCCAGGCAAGAGTACTGGAGTGGGTTGCCATTTCCTTCTCCAAGGGATCTTCCTAACCCAGGGATCAAACCCACGTCTCTTACAACTTCTGCATTGGCAGGCAGATCCTTTACCAGCTGTGCCACTTGGGAAGCCCTTCTTTTCGTTAAGTACAGGGGAAAACTCTGTGACCGAGCACTTTCCCCCATGTCATCAAATGTGGGCTGACACCACATAGGAGAGAGGGGTGGCTAAATCAGGGCTTGGGTCCCCTTCTTGCACCAACTACAGTCATCCATGTATTTGGACTGAGTTTCCCGGGAGCCTAGAAACTATAGGAACTTGAGTTTTCTGGCTGAAGCCTATGTCTGTTCTCTCATCCACAGGATGACAGCTCTCATCTAGGCATAGTACAGTTGCCAGGTCACAGGGCTACGAGCCTGGAAACCTGGGTTCCACTTGCTGTGGGTGCCGTGTGCCCTGGGTTGTCCTTTCTCTGTGGGGGGTCTCAGTTCTTTCTGCTGTTTTTTGAGATGCTACTACTGGGTGGTCTTTAGGGGCCTCTGAGGGCCCCTCCCAAAATGATAGTACCCACTACAAAGAGTCATAGCCTGTGGCTATGTCTGTGGCTAAGGACAGCCAGAGCACTTACTCCCAGGCGTGGGAGTACTTAAGACCCCTTGCCTGACCCCCTCCCTGTGGTCTCAAAAGAAGGAAGGGAAAGAGAGGGGAGGGATGAAGAGGGACAAAACCTCTAGAAAAACCTTTGACTTTTCACCTGTGTGCTCAGCAAATACTTGCTAAGTAGGAAGAGAAGAGGGTCAGCTGTGTCCCCAGGAGTTTTATTTTCTCTTCCTGAATCCTGGCTGAAAAGCCAGTGGAGGACAGCAGGAGCCTCATTCCATCTTGCAGGAACTGCTGGCCACAGGGAAGGGTGAGGCCTTCTGGCAGTGGAGATGGAGAGGAGGACAGGACATCCCCGCAGAGGAGGCTGCTAAGGCCAGAAACCTGCTCCCAGAGTCCTGTGACTCTCAGGACATCCCTGCAGAGGGGGCTGCTAAGGCCAGGAACCGACTCCCTAAGTCCTGTGACTCTCAGGACATCCCTGCAGAGGAGGCTGCTAAGGCCAGGGACTGGCTCCCCAAGTCCTGTGAGCCTCAGGACATCCCCGCAGAGGAGGCTTCTAAGGCCAGAAACTCAGAGTCCTGTGACTTTCAGGACATCCCTGCAGAGGGGGCTGCTAAGGCCAGGAACCAACTCCCCAAGTCCTGTGACTCTCAGGACATCCCCGCAGAGGAGGCTGCTAAGGCCAGGGACCAGCTCCTGGAATCGACTCCAGGAGCCCACTAGCATGACCCTAGATGGCACTGAGACATTAGCCACACTCCCCTGTCCTCCCCTCACCGCTGCCCAGCCTGAGCAACGCTCAGGGGACCAGTGCAGGAGCAGAGTCGTGCCAATGAGGATGATTATTCTGTTCCCAGCTCAACTCTGGAGTTAGCGGGTGCAGACATGGTGAAGCAGCTCTGGGCCAAAAGAAAAGCTGGATCCTGGAATGTTTCAGTGAAGAGATGTTGTATCCTCACCTTTACTCTCGGAGAGGGAGTGGGAGCTGCCAGCACTAAGTCCCCATTTCCCTGACTCTCCGCTCATGTTTATCTCCACATCACATGCAAATTTCCATTTCAACAATAACTGGGAGATTATAACGAGATGAATGAAGGCAGAGAGAGGAAGATCATCTCCTCCCACCAACTCAAATCAAGACGCCTTCAAGTCACACCACACCAATTCACACCAGTTCAAATCAAGAAACACATCACCTCACACTTTGCAGTTGACACCTACCTTCGCCACCGAGAGGTCGATGGGCTTGGATACTACTTGCAGCTTGAGCACTGATGAGACTGGAGACAGGATGATTTCTTCCCTTACCAATTCATCTTCCACATCCTCTGAAAGAAAACCATGGCCATGTGAGCTCTTCGTTACGATGCACAGAGAACAGATTAGGAGGCCATTTAACACCCAGGACACTGATGAGTGCTGAGAGGGTTGGGATGAGAGGAGGGGTCCTCTACCATCCACCCACCTGTGGACCCTCTGGGGCTCCCAAGCCCCCATCAGAAAGGAGAAGGCAGACCAAGAGCCCTTGCTCCTTGTCACCCCATGCTGGTCCAAGGATACTGGCAGCTGGGACATGGCTCTCAGTCCACTAGAAGGCTCTGCTTGTGGACATTCAGAAACAAAGGCCTAGGCCTAAGCTGTTGACTCAGTCCCGGAAAAGCCTGGCCCAGATGTGATTCCTCCAAAAGGCGGACATGACCCACAGATCTGTCCCCCCGAGGATAAACATGAAAAGGGCAAAAGTAGGAAAGAAAGTGCTGCCCTTCCTGAGAGAATAATGACAGTTATAATAGATTATCACTATTGTGGTTTTCACTACCTATGTTTATCATCTAAGCACCACTCTCTCCTCAAGAGAGTAATTATCATCACACCCGTTTACAGATAAGGAAACTGAGATTGAGACAAGTTACGTCACTGACCTAAAGTCACCCAGGTGGAAAGTTACAGAGATAGAATATAAACCCAGGCCAGCTCCCAACAGCTCTGCCATCCTGCCAATCAGACCTCCATGGATCTCCAGCCAAAAGGGACACCAAGTCACATTCCAAATACAACCTCACAGCTGGAGTGATGGAGGCCCAGAGAAGGTCCCAGAGTGAGTGCTGGCAACACCAGCCTGTGCCTTTCCTGGCAGGCGAGGCTCCCTCTCGCCATTACGCCTGCTGTGGCACCACTTACCAGAACCCTCAGATGCGGGACCCACATGAAAACAGCCCAAGGCAGTGATGCTGGCAGAGCTCAGCAGGCTGGTCTCCAGAGAGCCTCTGGAGACTTCCTCCCACCCTTTTCCCAAGACTAAATGATTACTTAAAAAGCACACTACACTGTATAGACCTCAACATTATCTGCCATAAGCCTGTGTGCGTAGGACCATAGAAATGTCACGGTCCCTGCCGCGCATCTTCTGAGATACTGTTCAAAGGTCAACATCCCCAGGACACGTGCCTTACATCTTACTCTACAGCCTCCTTTTCTTCCCTGGAGGAGGACCAGGCACAGCATGAGGCCCACTCCTAGAGGCTCAGTCCACTGAAAAGGAGACAGATTCTACCTTTAGGCTGAAACAAAAGTTTCCAGTAAGTCTGGAATTTAAATGAGAAACTTTTTTAGTGAGGGTCTTAGAGAAAAGCCACCCTGTGACCATGGTCTTACAAAAACACCTGAAATAAAGACCAGATGTTCACACAGTAACATACACAGGTCTTGAAAGCATGCCACTGGATAGAAAAAGTAAGAAAAAAAATGCAATTTATAACACAACACAATTTACATCCAGTATAAACACATGCACGCAACTCTAAACATTTTTGCAAGAACACACACAAGCGAAAAGAAATCACTAAATACAAGAGGGTGGAGTGGTTGATAGTGAGGAGGGTCATGGGAGTGTGGGGTGGGGCTCAAATGAAATCAGGAAGGAAAAGTAAGAGGGCGGACAATGGGAAGCTTTGCAAAGATCAAAACTGAGAATGTTCATTAAGGTATGGAGATGTGTGATTAATTCAACCCTAGGCATCTGAGGCCCAGAAACAGAGCGGGAGAGGAACTGAGCGATTCCACCAAGCCTCAGCAATGCCTCAGCCCAGACTGCTTCTGGGAGGCCCAGAGAGGGCAGGATTTAAGCCTATTTGGAGGCTGCTGTTTAATCTGGGATGTCCCGAAGGGAACCGGGGCTGAAACGTGCTCTGCTCAAGCCCATGAACTAAGTCTAAGGATGGAGGCTGGGACCCATGGGAAGCTGACTAGGTGGAGCCCCCAGGAGAAGGCAGCCTCTCTCGGCCTCTGCCAGGAGGCGGTTGGCGCCTGCACAGAGAACTGGTTCAGGACAGTTAGGCAGGCGCAGATGTGGCGGGATCGCCACGCAGGGGAAAACAAAGCACTCTGGCGTGACATGTTGGCCAAGCAGACAAACCCAGCTGCAAATGCTGATGGTTTTCAGTTGCTATTTTTAAGGCCCAGTGTAAATGTCTGGTTGAAAAAAAGCCAGGGATTTTATATCCTATACCATTTAACTTACCCTTTGGAGGAAGAAAACATATACATAACCTTGGAAATACTTAATAGAGGCCTGTCTATCTCTTTTTCCAGGTCCCTACTCAGTAGTTCCCATTGACTATAAGATGTCTTCTGCTGGAAGCGCCCCAATGCCCCAGACTCAGGAATCTCAGCACTGAACCCCTCCAGGCTTCTATTTTGATTATAGAATCCATCTCCCCAGCCCTCCACCAGGGACCCAGGCCAAAACCTCAACCCTCTCCCACACAGCATGCTGCTCTACCCTCCAGGTTATCCTGCCCCCAGAATGCCTCATAAAGCTGCCCACCTCCCACATTTTCCCTCTCCACTTTTATAGCAATGTGTCATTATTTTTCTATTTGCTCATCAAGCACTTTACTGAAGACCCGTGATGTGCGACTGGGTATGTGGGACAGAAGAGGTCCAGAGATGATGAAAACATCATCCTTGCCTTCAAGGAGCTCACTAACTAAAGACGGAGACAGAGCCCTAAACATACAACATGAGGTCAGTGCTAAAATGGAGATTAGGGCAAAGGTTCTAAGAGCAGAGAGGAAGAGGCAAGTAATCCTGCCTACAGGGTCAGAAAAGCTTCACATAAATGGTAAATATTTGAGCAGGGTCTTGAAATACCCAGAGGATTTCCCCAGATAGGATAGGGGCCCAGTCACCTCTTTTCTAGACTATTCCAAGAGCCCCCCCACCAGTCTCCCAAAATCCAGGCTCTTACCCCTAAAACTCATCCTCCACCCACATCCAGAGACGGCCTCAAACATCATTTGTTTCACATCTCTACTTGATAAGATCTTGTCCATCCTTCAAAGCCCAGTCTAAATGATACTCCACTGTGGAACCCACCACAGACTTGGCTAAATCGCCTCCTGAAGCAGTGAAGAGCTGAAGGTCATTTACTTTGGTGTGGTTTTCAGAAAACACCTCTCTTCCTTCATCCTACCCAACCCCACCCTCCAGGAAAGCAAGACCACGTTTCATCACCTCCGTCCACGTTCAACAGTCCTGTTTGTGCCGGGGCATGTAAGAGCTAACCAAAGTGGTCAGAAGTGAACCCAAGAGAGGTGAACCGGGGTGAGGAAGGGAAGGCTGTCCCTCTAAACAACCTGCATTCCTTGTTTCTGATTCTCCCACCCCAAACTTCTCCACTCTCTCAGGGTAACTGGGTTCCATGAGAGGGCTCTGGACCTCTGATCTTTTATCTCAGTGTCCTTCTCTAAATCGTTAGCTGAGCCACCAGCAAAGAGAGGCTGGCCTCCCTCTGGAAAAGTACACACACTTCAAAGAGCTGGGTTCTGAGAGAATTGCTAAAAGCCTTCCTCCCAGCAGAAGCCCTCTGGGTTCTGAGGGCCGGGAACCGCTTCACTTTACATCCAGACAGGAGTGGCTTTCATTAGAAAACCTTAGAACGCTTTACAGAGAGGTTTCAGATGCCAGCGTTTTCTGGCTCCATGCTTCACTCTGCACAGCCGTGTGCCCAGTGAAATCTGCCCCTTCCTGGGTGGGCCAACGATCCCACCGGCCATCCCTGTGAGGAACGGTCACCTCTGAAGAAAACAAAGTAGAATAAACAAACCCCTGCTTCCATCACTCGGAGCCCAGTCCCTGCCTTTCAACTTCATCAAAGCAAACCGTCAGACAGCCTGTCTCACGCCAGTCACTTCTAAAGGGCAAGCTGCTTTCTTCCTTCATGTAAAAGGCAGTGCTTAAAAGGAGAGGAAAAGGATGTGAGTAGCTCCCAGCTCTTGCATGCCAAAATGGTCCAAAAGGTATCAATACATTGCCAGCTTCCAGGAGAACAGCAAAGGTCAATGGCACTCAAGCCTCGTCCTTTCATGTCTGGTCCTTGGTTGTCATCCTTTATTCTATTCCTGGCTTTTGCCAAGGCCTGCAAACATATTAGTCTTGGAGGGATACAGAATTCCAGAAAGAGGGAAAAACGTGGCTTCAAAGAGAAAGAGTGGATGGACAAGTTCCTGGCTAGATCCTACAGAGGAGGTACACAGATGCACACGCAGGTGGAAGGGCATGAGCTGACGCACCTCACGATTCGTGTTTTACACCTCAGTGAGGTGGTGAACCGTGAACTTCCAGATGTTCAAGCTGGTTTTAGAAAAGGCAGAGGAACCAGAGATCAAATTACCAACATCCGCTGGATCATCGAAAAAGCAAGAGAGTTCCAGAAAAACATTTATTTCTGCGTTATTGACTATGTCAAAGCCTTTGACTGTCTGGATCACTATACACTGTGGAAAATTCTGAAAGAGATGGGAATACCAGACCACCTGACCTGCCTCTTGAGAAACCGGTATGCAGGTCAGGAAGCAACAGTTAGAACTGGACATGGAAAAACAGACTGGTTCCAAATAGGAAAAGGAGTACATCAAGGCTGTATATTGTCACCCTGCTTATTTAACTTATATGCAGAGTACATCATGAGAAACGCTGGGCTGGAGGAAGCACAAGCTGGAATCAAGATTGCCAGGAGAAATATCAATAACCTCAGATATGCAGATGACACCACCCTTATGGCAGAAAGAGAAGAGGAACTAAAAAGGCTCTTGATGAAAGTGAAAGAGGAGAGTGGAAAAGTTGGCTTAAAGCTCAACATTCAGAAACCTAAGATCATGGCATCTGGTCCCATCACTTCATGGGAAATAGATGGGGAAACAGTGGAAACAGTGTCAGACTTTATTTTTTTGGGCTCCAAAATCACTGCAGATGGTGATTGCAGCCATGCAATTAAAAGACACTTACTCCTTGGAAGGAAAGTTATGACCAACCTAGATAGCATATTGAAAAGCAGAGACATTACTTTTCCAACAAAGGTCCGTCTAGTCAAGGCTATGGTTTTTCCTGAGGTCATGTATGGATGTGAGAGTTGGACTGTTAAGAAGGCTGAGTGCCGAAGAATTGATGCTTTTGAACTGTGGTGTTGGAGAAGACTCTTGAGAGTCCCTTGGACTCCAAAGAGATCCAACCAGTCCATTCTAAAGGAGATCAGTCCTGGGTGTTCTTTGGAAGGACTGATGCTAAAGCTGAAACTCCAGTACTTTGGCCACCTCATGCGAAGAGCTGACTCATTGGAAAAGACTCCGATGCTGTGAGGGACTGGGGGCAGGAGGAAAAGGGGACGACGGAGGATGAGATGGCTGGATGGCGTCACCAACTCGATGGATGTGGGTTTGAGTGAACTCCGGGAGTTGGTGATGGACAGGGAGGCCTGGCATGCTGCAATTCATTGGGTCGCAAAGAGTCGGACATGACTGAGCAACTGAACTGAACTGAGGTGGTGTGTGTTAGTCACAAAGTCGTGTACAACTCTTTGCAACCCAATGGACTATGGCTCCCCGGGCTCCTCTGCCCATGGAATTCTCCAGGCCAGAATATTGGAGTGGGTAGCCTTTCCCTTCTCCAGGGGATCTCCCAAACCCAGGGATTGAACCCAGGTCTCCTGCATTGCAGGAAGATTCTTTACCATCTGAGCCACCAGGGAAGCCCCAAGGATATGTGGGTAAAAACTTTTAAAGGATGGGCTTCTTCAAGCAGAGACATACTAATATTTTGATAAGCACTGTCTTCTAGAGACTTCTATAGGTTCTGAGAAACCCTAAAAGAACCCCTAAATGCAGAAAATGCTACTCTGCCCCCTCTCCCCCAGTGTAGATCTAGAAGTGTAGATTTCTATATTTCTCCAGGTGAGACAGGCAGTGGAAGATGGATTTGGACATCAACCAAAAAAGAGAGAAACCTGCTCTACTCTCTGGGCCAGACCCTCCTTCCCAAGGCCAGGTGGGAGAAAAGGAGCCCTGTCCCAGCCAGCAGAAAGCCCCACCACCCACTACCTCCCAGACAGACCAAATGAAGACCGCTGGACCCTGTGGGGCAAGCACAGAGGCCCCAGGGTACCTACCAAGCTGCAGCACATCCAGATCACCCTCGAGCTTGTTGGACACTGACAACTGATTTTTCCTAGAGGAAAAAAAAAATAAAGGGAAATGTCAATGTACCATAGAATACCAGAGAAATGCAAACAACAGAGAAGAATGGGAGGAGCACTGGCTGGGCCTCCAGGAGGGAGCTCCTCTCCAGACCCGGCCCTACCGCTCTGTGTGTGCCGTGTACCAGCACTCTCCCTCCCTCCATGTCAGATGGGATCAGATCACTTCTGGGGCGCTTTTCCGTTGTGTACACACACAAGCACACCCCAGCCAGCGCAGGATTAGAGACCCTGTAGTTTGACACTTGCCAAGAACTGAACGCAGGCTCTTTTGCTGATGCCACTGTAGCACTGCTGGGAAACGCTTGCACGTGCACAGGCACACACGCACACACGCGAATCAGGTTCCTGCGATCACTGCACAGATTTTCTTATCTCATTTTTTTTTGGTTTCCTTTCTCCCAGCTTTCTTGTGAAGCTACCAGCAGCCGTTTCTCAGAAATCTCTAGAATGCACCAGACAGAATACCTTCTGTGATTCTGACTAGTAGATTTACGGATGTGCACACAGAGCTTTCTTTAAACAGCCCACCTGTATTTCAGCTCTCTTTAGATTTTCTTTTCCTTCAGCATGCTTCATCTGAACTAAAGTAACATCATTTTTTTTAAATGTATTAAAAAATAACAACATTACATCACCCTCTTGAAAACTCCATTTACTATGTTAAAAATGACAGCTCTTTTGAACGTAGCATTGAAATGTATTTTCCTCCAACATCCTTGCAGGATAAGATATGATTGAAGTAACAATTGTAATCTTGCCACAGTAGGTTCTATTGAATTGGCTTCCTCCTGAAGACGTATGAAGGGGCGTGAGTGGAAGACCACGGAGGACGCACAGTACTGAATTCCCCCGCATGTATCGCTTCGGACCCCAGGGTTCCTGTCTCTGGTGCTGGAATACAGAGCGCCTCCCCCTTCCTCCCAGGCAGCCCTAAGCCTTCCGTGTCCTCCTCCACTCCGCCAAGCCCACTTTCCTCAATTCGAAACCACAAAATTCCTATGCTACCAGGGTTCTGCAAGCCTTCTTGGGAATGGTGAAAGAACAAGTTAACTTGGAAAGAAGATCTAAGGCATGGAGGGGCAGCAGAAGGAGGTGGGGGTGGGTGGTTAAAAGAGAGGCTGTGCCCCGCGACAGTCCCCAGCAATGGAGAACTGTGCTTTCTCAGACACCTCCGCCGACCCCACCTCTCCCCCACCACCCACGCTGCAAGGGAAGACAAGGACCAAAGTCCCACTTCTTCTATCCCCTCTGTCACTATTTCACCTGTATACTAAGGCAAAGGGCCCTCTCCTTGCTGCGCCTGTGTCCCAGTCTGAAAAGCAAGGACTTGGGTGCAGGTGCTAGATGGCCTGTAAGAGCCACCTTGAACCATTTTGAGCTGAAAATATCAGGAGTAAAGATGCCTCTGGCACATCCCACTGCCAACATCTCTCTGGTACCGATCTCTGCTCTCTGCCTCTTCGTCTGTCACCCAGAACATTCTCACAGCCCTCTAACTGGTTTCCTGACCCCAGGGTGATGCCCTACTTGGTGCTGGCCCTACCTCTTCACAAGTGTCAAAGGCATCTTTCTATAAAGAAAGTCTGACAAGAATTGGGTTCATAAACTCCACCCTGAGAATATCTAACTATCTAAAGACCTGTCCTGCCAGTTTCTCAGAGCACAGAGTGCCTCACCCTTTCTCCTGAACTCCTTTAGGGGAGGTGTTATAAGTCAGCAGCTGCAGCAGCACACGATTTAATCCTTGTAGAATTAGATGCCAAGCACCCACGCTAAGTTCCAATTCATGGTTGACAATGCCAAAGATAATGGCAGCAAACACGACATATACTGTTTCCTCATAAAACAAAACCCAAGCCCATTAGTGAGTGCGCAGGGCTGCCCGTGACCTGGCCACCTACCACCCCAGCACCACCTCCCTCTACACCCTCCCGCTCCACCTGCATGTCCTCCATGCTAACTTCTCAGCCCATGCCTCTACACCTTTTCACAAGCTGTTCATTCCCATTCAAATATCTTTTGGCAAACTCACACTCGTCCTTTTCAGCCCAGTTGGAATGCTACCTTCTTCTCAGCTCCAAAGCGTGCGTTTATTCATTTCTTCACTCAGTCATCTAGCCAGCGTGTGGCAGTTATCCAGTAGGTCTGTCTCCCTGCCCCATTGAGACCCAGCTGTGTACAATAAATAGACGCAAATTACAATATGACATGGCATGGTAGGCTGAATAATGATATAATAATGCCCCCAAAGACGTTCACATCCTAATCCCTGGAAACAGAAAATGGTAACTGATATGGCAAAAAAAAACTTGCCAAAGAGATTAAAGATCTTGAAATGGAAGAAAGCATCCTGGATTATCCAGATGGGGCCAACCTACTCACAAGTGTCCTTATAAGAGGGAGGGAAAAAGAGATCGGACACAGCAGAGAACAGGTAGGATGATAATGGAAACAGAGGTTGAAATGATGCACTTTCAAGATAGAGGAAGGGGCCACAAGCCAAGAAATGAGGGTGGCCACGAGGAGCGGAAAAAGGCAAGGAAACAGATTCTAGCTGTTAAACAGCTAGCCCTGCCAACACCTTGGCTTTAGCACAGTGGAACTGATTTCAGACTTCAGTCTTCCAGAACAGCAAGACAATAAATTCATGTTGCTTTAAGCCACTAAATTACTGGGTGATTTGCTGGAGCAGCCATGGGAAACTAATACGTACAGAGAGAGAAACACCAAGGAGGAGCACTGGACTGCAGGATTCTCTTGATGGCCTCCGTGTCCTGTGTCCTGTGTCCATTTTTGAGCAGCACCTAGTCGCTGCTCCAAAAATGGGTGCCAAATACCAGAATGACCCTCACACAAGCTAGGCGGCTCACATAGGTCACTCAACTTAGAGGTGCCAGACCAGGGCTCAAACCCAGGCCGCTGGCTCCAAATGCTGTTCTGCTCTTTCTTGTATTTGATGCTTCCTTTCCCTGCCCAGAACTCTCCATGGCTGCCTGTGGACCAGAAGACAAAACCTACACCTCCCAAGTGGTCCCCTTGGCTCCCCAGGGCGAAGCCGCAGGAGCACGCAGACTGGCAGGAGCCGCGGGGAGAGGGCAGGGATGATGTTCCCGCTGTGCAGGGTACAGCTGGGCCTCTTCCCGGTCATGAGACTTCCACCCTGAGGCCATCCATCAGCCACGAGAGTCCGGCTCAGATGCTGTGCGCTGCTTCCCATAAATCTCTTCACCAGAGGAGACTTCAGTCATGCTCACACTTAGGGAATGTGCTATTGTTCCTTTCATGTGTCCCTTTGTGGCCCAAGCATTACACAGTTGAAAAGGTCAGTTTAAAAGCATGTTCTTGCCTTTGAGTGAAAACTATTATGAGCAACAACGACAAAAAGATAAATCAAGGATTCAAAACACTTTTTCAAAATGCGATTGTACAGATAACCTAGAGTCATGTGTCAAAGTGTGCATCTAATAAATCTAGGGGAGCCAGGCTGGAAACACCCACTTGCCTGCTGGGACCAAGGCCTCCGTTTTCCAGCCAAGACCCTCTGTGGGCTCTACACCCCACCCCTAGGAGGGGCAAAGGCTAGGGCCCTGCAGGTATTCAGGGTTACACAGAGCCAGGACTCAGTCCCTGGATAACTGGGTCTTGGGTGGGTAGAAAGAGCCACTCAGAGACCAGAGTTTTTGCCCTTGATCCCCCAACTCTGAGTGCCCCTAGGCAAGACACCCACCTCTGCGGGCATCAGATGCCTCAGCTATACCTTGGAGAAAGCCTGAGCACAGCTGTGGAACATGACCAGGTGGGCGGGCTGAGAGGACTGATATACCCGGCTTGTGCTATTCTTTAAGATGTTCAACTGCTTTTGCACCGAACACTCAGAATAGTTCACCAGCTCTTGGCATAAAAACAGACGAGGAGCTGTTCTTTCCCCTGTGTTTAGTACTGGATACTTGACTAAACTAGTTATGATTACAAAGGAAAGCTGTCCCATGAGAGGAAAGACATTGATCACTTACTATATAGTCTATTTGATCAAAACCCTGAACCCAGTGTGAATTGATCCCACTCATGTTGCTTCCCTGGTAGCTCAGATGGTAAAGAATCTGCCTGCAATGCAGGAGACGTTGGTTCAATCCCTGGGTCAGGAAGATCCCCTGGTGAAGGCAATGGCAACCCACTCCAGTGTTCTTGCCTAGAGAATTCCATGGATAGAACATGGGATTGCAAAGAGTTGGACAAGCGACTAACACAACAACATGTTGCACAAGAATCCAGGATATAAGAAATTTACATAAAATTTCTCAGCACACCTCACTGAAGCAATGTAAAATTATCTGGAGAGACATTTCTACAAAGCAAGTAAGAGCTCTACAATCTAGCTTCCCCAGGACAGAGAGAGATTTTTTTTTTTTAAGTCCCAACTAAAAATATGCTTAAAACAAACAAACAAACAAAAACCCTGTTAAATATATGAGATGATCCACCATAAGTGAAAGTCAATGGACACAACAAGTAGGACTCTCAAGGACTTGAGATAACAGAACAGCAATCTAAAAGAGGCTGTAATTAGAGAGAATAGGGGAACATTTTACAAAGGAATGGAAATTGTACAAAAAGAAACAGACACTATGAGAAAAGGATGCGCTGCTCTGACAAGCAAATATGGTCATGAAAAATGAGAAAACTTGGGGCATACAATGATGGTGATGGATAATACCATATAAACACATATTTTGTTTTAAATCCATGAGTCTGCTAATAGAGGAGGAAGGAGGGGCAGGGACAGGTAACAGAAAGCTCTTCTCCATGAAACATGCCACCTAGTAAATGAATGATAAAATGACAAAAATTAGGAAATCGCCATTTTTTACATTTCTAATATCAATGGATATTCAAACCACAGGTTAAGAGGTTTTTGAGGCACAGAATATTCACATGGTCTAAAAGTTACAGGGTCTTTATTAATTCCAAAGGGGAAGGTTGCCTTTATGGTAACAGAGAGATTGGCAGAAACCCTAGAGGGCTGACACAACTTAGCATCGCATCACCAAAAATACTTACATCACGTGCTCCTGACATGAAGCAATGGGAGGTACACAGCATCACGTAAGTATTGTCCTTAACCAAAACTGTCTAACATAAACCCAATAATGAAACAGACATGTCTAGAATGTGGTCATTCTATGAGACGAGAGCGAAATTATTTGAGACTGAAAGACATCAGAGAGACATGGCAACCAAATACAGATCAGATCAGTCACTCAGTCGTGTCCGACTCTTTGTGACCCCATGAATCGCAGCACGCCAGGCCTCAATACGGAATGAAGCAGGGCAAAGACTAATAGAGTTTTGCCAAGAAAATGCACTGGTCATAACAAACACCCTCTTCCAACAACACAAGAGAAGACTTGGACATCACCAGATGGTCAACACCGAAATAAGATTGATTATATTCTTTGCAGCCAAAGATGGAGAAGCTCTATACAGTCAGCAAAAACAAGACCAGGAGCTGACTGTGGCTCAGACCATGAACTCCTTATTGCCAAATTCAGACTTAAATTGAAGAAAGTAGGGAAAACCACTAGACCATTCAGGTATGACCTAAATCAAATCCCTTATGATTATACAGTGGAACCAAATACAAGTGAACCTTAAATGGATCCTGGGTTGAAAAACTAAAGCCCAAAGAACACTTTGAAGCCATTTGAGAGAAATTTGATCATGGGCTTTACATTAGTGGATGTTACTGAAATTTCTTGGTTGTGATACTGGTGCTATGGTTATATTCTTGTCCTTAGGAGGTGCAAACTGAGCCTTAATATCTGAATTTTAGTTTCAAATCAACCATAAAAAGTATTTGTGGACGACGGAAGTAGAGGAGAGAGAAAACAAATCCAAAAAAATCTTAGAATTACAGAAGGTAGGTTGCATGTACTATTCTTTCAACTTTTTTATGGGTTAGAACATTTTTAAAGTTGGGGGAAAACTGTTGGAAAACTTAATAAAGGAGATTAGATACAGTGAAGAGATAATAAATTCACTAGGAACAATGAGATGACATTTATTCAGAATGCAGCTCAGAGATCAAATATATGAAAGAACAAATAAGAGACATGCAGGGAAAAATTTTAAGCCTAATATACATCTAAAAGGAGATCCAAGGACTTCCCTGGTGGTACAGTGGTTAAGACTCTATACCTCCACTGCAGGGGCACAAGTTCAGTCCCTGGTTGGGGACCTAAGATCCCACTTGCTGCGTGGTGCAGCCAAAAAACAAATTAGCTAAAAAAAATAAAAGGAGTTCCAGAAAGAAAGGATAAAGAGAATATGAGAGGGGAAATTATTAAAAAGATAATTGCTAAGAATATACCAGACATGAATCCTCAGAGAAACATAATAAATTTCAAACAGTACACGTGTAAGAAAATGCACACCTAGACACGTCATCTTGAAACGACCAGAACACTAAAGACAATGAGAATAACCTTAGAGAAAGGTAGATTATCTAGACACAGCAGTTACTTTAACAAAAAAACATCTTTAGTATTAAAAATATTAAAGGTAAGGACAAAATGAAAACATTTTCAGACAAAGACTAAAAATGTGAACCATCACAGACCTTCACTGAATGAACCACTAAGAGACTAACTGCAGAAGAAGAAAATTGAACCCAGAGGGAAAGAGCAGGATGCAAGCAATGGCAGAACAGAAATCTGTGAACATTTGGATAAACCTAAATGAGAGCTGGCAACAACAACTAATCTAGAGAAAGTTTTTGAAAACAAAGGGATAATACTAGACAGTAAGAAACAGGGAACCTGGGAGGGGGAAATGATCCAAATTAAAGCTTTCTAAAATCCTTGCATTTTTTTGAGGGAGTGGAGATACTAACTGAAAACTTTTAAGTCATCTCAGCTGCTGCTGCTGCTGCTAAGTCGCTTCAGTCGTGTCTGACTCTGTGCGACCCCATAGACGGAATCCCACCAGGCTCCCCCGTCCCTGGGATTCTCCAGGCAAGAACACTGGAGTGGGCTGCCATTTCCTTCCCCAATGCATGAAAGTGAAAAGTGAAAGTGAAGTCATTCAGTCATGTCTGACTCTTAGCGACCCCATGGACTTCAGCTAACACATAGCAATTACTTCGCCAGACACTATTCTCAGCACTTGATGTATTAACTTGAGTTCTCACCACAAATGTTTGAGGCAGGACAATTATTAACCATTTCACAGAGGTTCATGTTGGGCTAAATTTTCATGTCGAATTCCTCCTTTTGTTATTCTGTAACAAGTAGGTTTATCACTCATAATGTTTTTTATCCTATTTTGATTTTTATCTAATAGCGTTTAGCTACATTAGCTTTTACATGGTTGGCATGCAAGTGATATATTATTTCCCCGTTTCCCTGTGCTTAGTTGTTCTCCTTCTCTCCACATGTATTGTATGAAATACCATGGTGCTAATTTTAAAAATTGATTTGAGTGTCTTTGTCTTTTAACTGGCGAGTTTAATTTGTTCATCTTTAATATAATTATTGATATACTTGAAGTTATTTGTCCTTTTATATTTTACACTTTCCTTTTGCCATACTTTTACTTTCTTTGTTTTCTTCTTTAAAAAAAAAATAGCCATTTTAAAGAGAACAATCCAGTGGCATATAACGCATTCACAAATCTGTGTAACCACCACCTCTTGTTAAGAATCCGCCTGCAATGCAGGAGACCTGGTTTTGATCCCTGGGCTGGGAAGATCCCCTGGAGAAGGGAAAGGCTACCCACTCCGGTATTCCGGTCCTCCCAACAGTGACTCTGCACAGCCCTGGCCTTAAAGGCTTTTATTAAAGACTGAACTTCAGAAGGGGTTAGCCTTAAGTGAGAGGGATCCCTGAGGGCAAGCTAATATAAAAAAAGAACTTTAAAAAAAAAGTTCTCCATAGAAGAAAAGATTTCTTCTTTCGATTTTCCTGTTCTCCGTTTCTCTCTGGCTTCCCAGAGAGGCTCAGCCAAGTTCCCCCAGAAGAAGGCCCAAGGTGCAGAATCACGGTGAGTTAGACTTGGAAGGCATTTGGATAGTCACCTGGCATAACCTTTGTGCTTACAGATGAGGAAACCGTGCTCTGGAGTAAGAAAGAGGGCTCCGCCAGTGTCTCCACCTTCCGGGTGCTCAGCCCGGGGGATCCACGTCCCAGCCTCGGGAAGAGCTCCACCTTCCTGGGCCGCCACATCCACAGGCGTTTTTAAAATTAAGCCGTCAAAGAACAGGAGGTCTCATCAAGGGCTGGGTTATCAAGAAGTCATCATGTGTACACATCTCAGTTTTATACCCGGCAGTTGTCAGTTCTCCAACTGTTGACCTTCAACATATGAAAGGAATCTTTTTTTTTTTTTTCCCCTCTCTTTTCTCTTACGGATGTGGAAAACCTGACTAGAACTGCCTGGTCTGACATTTCCTGTGAGAAAGCACTCTGCTTGGATACTGTGAAAGCAATCTGCCTTAACAATTCAGCCCAAATAAATTATCTTCCTGAAACGAGTGAATGACTTTAATTGGGAATTGGGCTGCATACCCAAGACTCTCTCATCCGGGCTGGACAAAGGTGGGACAAAGATAGGGATCGCCTGGTGAGAACGGACTGGGAGGGGGGTCCCCAATGACCCTGCATCCTCCTGGAAAAGCCATCGGCTTGGCCCATGGAGCTGGAGAGAACACACGTACTCTCACCTCCTGAACCATTGTTCTTTGGGGGTGAAGATCTCTCAGTTCAACTATCTTTCTGTGTGCACCCCTCCCCACAGGCTCTGGCACACACACCCTTGGCCAGAAGCGTGCAGAGCCAGAGCAAGATCCAAAACCAAGTCTGACAATTCTCCCTTCCTGAGCTGGGCTGGATTCTGGCACATTCCCGGAACAGAGAAGAAATTTACCCCGGGTCACCAAAGCATCAAACTAGGAGGGTTCCTCAAGGGCACACAATTCGCAAAACAAAACTGTACTAGCTGTGACCTTCCTTCATGTTATTCTCCCAATTTGGCACAAGGCCTTGGCATACAGCTAGTATTCAACGGATGCTCCCTCTGGAAGCTGAGGGGGTGACCGGAGTAGCCAGTGCCTTGTCCAGGGGATATTCCAGACCCAGGGATTGAACCGAGGTCTCCCGCATTACAGGCAGATTCTCTATCGTTTGAATTCTTTACCAGGGAAGCCTCACCCAGATAAGGCTCATGCCTCTGTAAGGGTTGGAAACGCTAACTCAGACCATCTAATCTAATCCTGCCACTCTGTCAGGGGTGGGAAGGGGAGGGAGAGCTTTTACTAATACCTAGAACCCCTGCGTAGGGGGCAAAGCCAAAAACAGAACTTTAGGCTCCAGACTCTCACCACAGTTCATTTTCATCTATCCCATGTTGGATGTTGGAGGCACCAACTGTGTTTTCTAAAGACCCAAAATGCACTGGGTCAGGGTGGTCGCTCTCCCCTTAATGAATGCACACTAGCAGGATTTGTGGCTCTCCCAACTCCTATCTTTCTGCCCTTCTCGCAGGCTGCAGTTTCCTGGGTGTGGCTGAACTCAGCTCCACAAGGTGACTGGTGCCGAGCAGCAGGCATTGCTCAACAGGCAATGAAAACGTGGGTAGAGAGGAGGTGGCTCCAGGGAAAGAAAAATATCCTCTTGAAGGACAAGTGGTCTACCTGGAGTACAGCTCTGGGATGCGGCCAGATCACTGAGTAATCACTCATTCACCACCCGCACTGTGCAGCTCACCAGGCAGAATGCTGCCAGCCCACGATCCTCCTTCCCCTTCGTCTCACCTCCTCCCCTCCGCCCACCAGCACGTGGCTGTGTGGCTCAGCCAAGCCCAGCCATTGTGGAACGCTTGTTGTTGTTGTTTAATTTTTGCGATCCCATGGACTACAGCCCTCCAGGCTCCTTTGTTCATGGGATTGATTCTCCAGGCAAGAATACCAGAGTGGATTGCCATTTCCTTCTCCAGGGGATCTTCCCGACCCAGAGAGCAAATCCGTGTTTCCTGCATTGGCAGGCAGGTTCTTTACCTCTGAGCCACCTGGGAAGACCCTGTGGGATGCTGGAAGAGCCCAATCACCAGGGCTGGAGCGAGAGGCATGAGGTGGTACCTGGCCCACAACAGGAGCCTCGCCCCCTCCCACCAGGAGCCCCAGCCTGCACACCCAGCAGGTGGGATCACTAAGGCTGTCTGATTAGGGCTCCCGACAGTGGAGTGAAGACCTAAGGGGATGATTCTGTCAGAGACAAAGATTCCCCCGGCCCCGTCCTCCCCAAGTCTCCCGTGACAGCCCAGGATGGAAAGGATTGCCTCTACAGCCTTGGCCCTGTCCCAGGAAGTCCAAAGTCACACTTGGAGTTATAAAAGGGAAGGTTCCAAAGTGTGTCTGAAAGGCATTACATAAGAGTTGCCGCTGGTCTCCATCGTGGATTGGAAAGCTGTGCCGAGATGTTTACTTAGCTGCTAGGAGAAGCTGCTTTTTGGCACCACGATTGCTCTTTACTGTCCAAATAAAGGACAACACACCCCGGGAAGGAGCCGTCCCAATGAAAATGGGACTTTTTCCGAGTCCCATTAAATGTTAAACCCACTTGAGCTCTGTTTGATAAAATAAGCCAAAGGGTGGCTTAAAAAAACTTCTGGGGTGAAATATTTTCATTTTGAACTCAGAAAACATTTCCCTGCATTAAGCATTAATAAAAGCGCCTAAAGCAGCAAGTTTGAAACAATACTGTCTGGGTCCAAGGTTAACTTCATATCAATTTGAAAATAAAGAAACTGGGGTTCACTTACTTTTTGAAAAGGCGAGGAGGTGTACACTTGAATAACACCTTTTTTCTGAAGCTCTTGTCTTTCTCCAAGCAGATGTGGATGAATCCTCCCATGCCCTGAGCTTCCACTGTCCTTTCTGTGACAATCTAAGGGTTCTAATTTTTGTCCTTACAATAAGAAGTGTTTATCTGGGTGCTTATTTCTACTTTACCAAGCACTTTGAAAGCACAGTTTTTTGTTTTTTGTTTTACTTTTATTATTTTTTTAAAGTTTATTTTATTTTTAAACTTTACAATATTGTATTAGTTTTGCCAAATATCGAAATGAATCCGCCACAGGTATACATGTGTTCCCCGTCCTGAACCCTCCTCCCTCCTCCCTCCCCATACCATCCCTCTGGGTCGTCCCAGTGCACCAGCCCCAAGCATCCAGTTTTTTTATTTATTTCTCACAAGCAGCTTTGCTGCAGGGAAGCAGCAAAGGGACGTTTTAGCCCTATTTTCAAAAATGAGGACACTGAGCTTTGGAAAGTCAGAAATATTCCAACACAGACCAGTCCCTGGCACACAAGTCTATGACCAAATGGGGGCCATAGGTAACAATACAGTAAATCTTTCCTTAGGCTTAATTTGTTCATTTCAAAGCTGGGACTTTTCTTTCAAGATTGGATATATATTTAAATTTTACAGAATTGTTCTAATGTTCTTACTTAGCAAGAAAACTAAATAATAATAACAACCTGAAGAGTATCTGATTTCAGTTCAGTTCAGTCGCTCACTCATGTCCGACTCTTTGCGACCCCATGGATTGCAGCTCACCAGGCTTCCCTGTCCGTCACCAACTCCTGGAGCTTGCTCAAACTCATGTCCATTGAGTCCGTGATGCCATCCAACCGTCTCATCTTCTGTCATCCCCTTCTCCTCCTGGTTTCAATCTTTCCCAGCATCAGGGTCTTTTCCAATGAGTCAGTTCTTCGCACCAGGTGGCCAAAGTATTGGAGTTTCAGCTTCAGCATCAGTCTTTCCAATGAATATTCAGGGCTGATTTCCTTTAGCATGGACTGGTTTGATCTCCTCGCAGTCTCTCAAGAGTCTGCAAGAGTCTCTCAAGGGACTTTCAAGATTCTTCTCCAACACCAGAGTTCAAAAGCATCAGTTTTTCGGTGCTCAGGTTTCTTTAAAGTCCAACTCTCACATCCATACATGACTATTGGAAAAACCATAGCTTTGACTAGACAGACGTTTGTTGGCAAAGTAATGTGTCTGATTTACCATGAAGTTAATGGGACTTAAGCTTCAGGGATCCTCTTGCACGGGCCCTGTCACGAGGCCCTAGTGTTGGCACAGTCTTCTATTTTTGTCAGATTTGCAAACATGTGGTAGGTGTAAGTTCTTTATCTTCAAGAGACACCCAAACTGTGTAAGTTTCAGGCCCACAACGTCTGGATCTGAACCTGATTCCAGGCAGTTTGTTTTGGCATTTTTGTTTGTATTTTGCTCATCCATGAATTCCCACCCAGAGATGACCCATCCTACCAATAGATGCCCAGCGTCTCCTCCACCCCAGGCACCCTGTGCTTGTCTTGTCCAAGTTCATACAGAGAGTTCTGTACCCAGCCAAGACTGGCTCCTGGAGCCCCTCTTTCTTCCACCGCACGCTGTCCCATCACACACACACACAAAAGGAATCTCCAGGAAATTTTGACCTACTCCAAAAACACAGAAGACTTATTATTTCATGGGTCTTTCTTAGAAAAAGGAGAAAGGGACGCTGCTTTAGATCCAAGGGAGCTTTGCAAACTTAGAGCATTACACCACTCAAACACACAAAACTGGAGAGCTGTGGGATTTCCCTAGGTGAGCCAGTCCCCATCAGGACATGCACACCTTGGACTAAAATTAGCCATGTCCCTCAGCCAGCTCGGCCGCCTCCCTGTGCCTCTCCAGGCAGTGTCTGAACTTGACATGGGGGGTGAGGGTCCTCAGGTACCAACAAGAGTGTGACAGCCCTTGCTAACCCCTCTTGGGGTTCCCACCCCTGCCTCCCAGGAGGATTCCCAGGAACTCATCATGGGGGGCTCACAGGTGGAGAACCTGGGAGGTATGGGCATTCAGTGGGAGCTGGGACGCTGATAAACACAGCTGCTCAAAGGTGGGGAATCTGTGCTGGAACTTTCCACGAGCCCCAAAGTAGGGGGTGCAAAGGACCCTCCTCACACAGAAGTCAGGAAGTACAGGCTTTGGATTTTAGCACAGAGCAAGTATTCCTTCTCAGATCCTTATGCAGTAACAATATTCTGTGAGAGTTTGCAAGAAGGAAAAAAAAATCAAAGCAGCACATTCTCTTTTCTCCTTGATAATGAAACTTCTGCAGAAGTGGAATGAAGAAGCCCTTTGGCAAGGTTCTGGCTCCCTTGGTTTCTAGGGATCTAAACGTGAATAACATACCACGCAGGAGACTGAAAACACACGCCCTGCAAAACCCTCCGGAGTCCTGCTTCTCCAGGCAGCCATGCCCTTCTGCAGGGGTGACCTGGCCCCCAGCAGGGTGGACGTGCAGGGACTTACAGACTGCAGCCTCTGCTGGACTGCGTGGGTGAGAAATGGTCCCAGAGCACGGCCAACAGGAAGAGCGTTGACCAAATGTATCTGGAGCCTTTTCCAGGACAAATAGAAAAACCAGATGAAGCAGCTGGACCCACGTCGGGCAGTCTCCTGTTGGAAATGTCATGTTGAGCCTCATGGTGTGGGTGTAATCAAAGGATTGTGAGTTTCGAGAAAACATCCAGAATGTCTGGACAGGGAAGATGCGGCCAGCTTGTACTGTGGGCGTGCAGACTCCAGGCCCAGCAGCGTGGGTGGGGGAAGATGGATGTGAGAAGGGAGGTAAGAGTGGGCTTCCCAGTGCCCCCCAGGACAACACCAATGAAGGCTGCTTTTTGTGCATCCGCAAAACACATTCAAGTTCTCGCTTCTGTCACAGTCACTGGTTCCTTGGAGATCAAAGGACTTGAGGGTGCCCACATAAAACAAGAAGAGGCTGAGTTAGGGCGTTCCCTCAGTGGCTCCTGGGCTCGCCTTGGGGTCTATACTATCACCTCACCCAGATTCCAGCATTTAATGACCCTATTACATTCTTCGTGATCTTTACTGAGAGATAAAAAATAGATCCTACTGACCATTCATTTTTCCTATTTGTTCCATATATATTTTCCCTTTTTATTTTGAAAAATGTTAAACCTACGGGAAAATTGAAAGAATGAATACAATAACATCAGTATACGCTTCACTAACAGTGACAAATTGTTGATATTTTGCGGTATTTGCTTTCCCTCTCTCCATCTCCCTCTCTCTCTCCAAACACACACGCATACGCACACATTTTTTTTTTTTTTGCTGGACTGTCTGAAAGCAAGTTGCAGATGTTACTATAGCCTTAATTTGTAAGAACAAGAACAGTCTCCTGCAAAATCCACATGGGGTTTATTTGTATGACAACACTTTTTAAAACCAGGATCTTTGTTTAAGCTCTCCCAGATTTCTGCATCTGATAAGTCTATCCTTTTGGAGTTATTTTCTTTAAAAAGAATCATAAATTAGTCATGACGTCTTTAATAGGCCAGATCTGTTTTGGGGTTTTGTCTAACATGGATACTTTCAACTTCTCTTTTCTTCTTTTAATACACTGTGGGAGGTGAGGCTCTGGGTTGTAGAGTGGTGTGGATGGATTTCCTTGGCAGCTTCTGGCACTGGTTCCTAGACACTTGTTGAAATGTCCTTATAAGTTCATCTGCCCTCTGCATAGTAGCTTCTGGAACAGGAACACTCAATGTGTCATTGCTCCATGAGGAGGTGAGTAAAAAAATGAGGCCGCCTTGCAAAAGAGTCTCCAGTCCTCAGATGAGCTGTTGCTGTTGTTCAGTTGCTAAGTCATATCTGACTCTTTGCAACCCCATGGACTGCAGCATGCCAGGCTTCCCTGTCCTTCCCTATCTCCTGGAGTTGCTCAAACTCATGCCCATCAAGTCAGTGATGCTATCCAACCATCTCATCCTCTGTGGCCCCCTTCTCCTCCCGCCCTCAATCTTTCCCAGCATCAGAGTCCTTTTTGGTTTGGTTTCCATCAGTGACTTTTTGAGTTTGCTCCATTTTTCCTCCTTATTCAAAATAAGAAGGGAGAAGGCCAAAGTGAACTGGGACCAAAGGAAACATCACTGATAGGAGCTCCAACCTCCATCATGGACTTCCTGTTGCTGTTCACTCCCTTACAGAATCTAATGAAGCCTAGGGCCCTGAGCAGCAGCCTTGAGAGCAGGGACCACAGCTGTGTGGGCCAAGCAAGGGCAGTTCACTGTGCCAGCCCACTGTCCAGGCCTGGCCTCGGGAGAGCTTCTGGAAAACAGAATGGTGTATACGCACCTCCCCTGGGCCCTCAGTACACGGGGTGGCCACCCCCTATAGAGCAGGGACTGCCCTAAGCCCGGGTCTGGGACCCCAGCCCACACTCTGAGCCGCAGCGTCCTCTACTGCGACCCACACAACAGGGCTGAACATTCCTCTTTGACCATCACCATCGTGCATAATCTGCCTCTAATCTCTCACTTCCCATCCCTTTCTTACAAAATGCCCATTTATTCAGGAATGTGTCCATCCATTTGAGACACAGGGCATTTGGGGTAACTAAACAGTAGGCAAGAACATAGGTATTTATTAATTATTGTAAGCCCAACATTTTACATACGTTATTTCGCTGACTCTTCACAATATAAAAATAACATAAACATAAAAGTAGGTACCTCATCCCATTTTTTAGATGAAGAAATGAAGTTGTAACGATTTTTTTTAAACAAACACACACACACACACACACACACACTGTGCTCGAGGTCACCCTGTTAGTAAGAGGTAGGTCTGTCCAGTTCTAAATCTTGGGCCCTTTCAATCCACCATGCTGAGTTGCCAAATATATCATAGATGGAGAGCCCCATTGCACAGTCTCAGAATACAATAAAATGCTATGTTTCCCAAACAGCAGTCCTCCGTAACTTAACAAAGCTTTGCTTAATTGGGATACATTTCAAAGAACCCAAAAACTGCTGAGCAGAATTGGCTCTTTCACTGAGGATTTCAAAGGTACTCTGGGAACTTGTAATGCCCCGGGCCCGTCATTATGGACATCAATTATCATCGTGGAGCGTGGCAGAAAATTAATCTGACTCTTGTGGCCGCTGCCCACTCCCAGCCTGCCCCAGCACGCGCTTCCTGCCTCTTTGGGGTCTCTGTGAACCATCAGCCTCTCCCCTCTGCTGCTGGCACCCAGCCCTTGGCTTACAGACGCGCTCACATCTCTCCCGTCCTGGAGACAAAGACTCTGCTCCCTAACCCTCTCCCCTTTTGAACGGCCGTCCTGTCCCTACCTTCCCATCCCCTCTAACTTCTTTGAAAAAGCCCCGTGTCCCCCTGTGTGTCCTCACCCCGTTGCAGGAGACGTCCTGTCCCCAGTCCCTACTGAAAGTGCTCTCTCCAAAGCCACTCCATCACCAGTCCCAGTGACCTTCCCAAATTCCCAGCCAAGGGCTCGAAGCTGCCCACACCTCCTGCTTCCTGCAGACCCTCTCCTCCCTCACCTCTGGAATCCTTCTCCACTCCGACCGCTCCTCTTGCTTACCACACCAAACATGTGCCTCTCCCACTGCAGGGCTCTGACCTTGGCACCTTTATCCTAGACCCTTGGACATGACCACCCCCTCTAAGGACTTCAGCTCTCAGCCCGTCCCAGACACCCTTCTCTCAACCTCTCAGAACTGTGTTTCTGCCTCACTCCTGACTGTGGAAACAACAGCCCCACTGGACACTCCAGGAACAGCCTCCTCCTCCGCTTCCTGACCCAGTGCTCCCCCGTCGAGTCCCCTCTCCCTGCCGTCTGCATGCCCGGCCTTCTGGGCCCTCCAGGCCTACAACCTCCCTGCATGCCAAGTCCCAAGGACTCTCCTCCCAGATCCCCTGCTCCTCGCCCCTCTGTACAGTTGGGTCAGTGCCCACCACATCTTCTATGTCAGGCTCCTGCTCCCGGTCACCCTTCTCAGTCCTGCAGCGCCCCCAGGCTAATCTTCCTGAAGTATAGCTCTAACTAGTTAAAAAAAAGACAAAACCACCACCACCTAACTAAAAACGCCAGAGGACTTTCTGTTTCTCTCTACTGCTCTTTAGCTTGGCCCTCAAGCACCATCCAGTCTTTCAGTCTCCTCTCATCCTGGTCCCCACACATGCCCTGGGTTCCAGCTATACCACCTCGCCCACCTCTTCACACTCGCTCACACTGGCCTCTCAGCTTGGCATGCATCCACTCCCTGAATTGCCAGACCAACCCTCTCAGTCCTTGCCCAGGTCGGCTCCCCGTCAGCCCTTCCTCAGACAGCAGCCTCAGGATAGAGGTTGACTGAGGTGCCTAGAGCCAGGCCGCCTGCAAGTACTCAGGCTGGTTAGCCATTCTGTGCCTCAGTATTCCCACCTGTAAAATGGGACTGATAACCCTCCTAGTACTGTCAGAATTAAATGCAGTAATACATCGAACGCTCTTACAATCTTACAACAGAATGAGTATTCGATAGATATCAACAGCTTAATTATCCCTGAAACAATCCACACTCCAGCTCCAGACCCTTCTCACGTTCTTTCTTTTTTTTTCAATTCTGTGGAACAGTTATGTGTTTGGATGTCTCGGTCTCTTTGGGGCAAGAACCACATCTTCAGCATCTCTCTCCCCAACACTATTCGAACAAGCAAGAGGTGCTCCATAAACACTTTGTTGAACTGAATAAAATTAAATAACAGGTATTTCGACAGAGATCAAGGACTGTTTACTCTATCGGGAAGCGGCCCTACTTCTGAGGGACCCATGGCCGCGAAACTGGCCTCAACAGGAAATGGAAGGAATCCCATGGCTTTAGTAACTTCTTGTGGAATGAGCAGAGAAAACAAAATAGAACTTTCTGGAATGAGGCACACACACGGAATCCAGCTATACAGGAAACCACCCCGACGAGTCATCTCTGTGATTTGAAGAACTCTGCCTCGAATGCCCCCGATAGAATTCAGCCTCAGAGACCATCTTTTCAAGGTGGAAGCAGCAGCCCAGGTGAATCATGGCCACCATTTAGGAAAAGCAGCTGAGGGCTCACGGAAGGTCCCCTCCAGCAGGACGGAGTGGACTTTGGTAGGTGAAAGACTTCAGCTCTTTTCCCCAGGCCCCCAGGTACCAGCCAACCCTATCAGAGTTATACTCAGGGTGGGAACAAAGATGCCTATTTTTGTCCTAAATCAATGCCCTTTCCCAGTCCTTTGGAAAGTTCCAAGTTTAGGCTCTTTCTCCATGAGCCACCATACATGCACATCATCTAAAAATATCGTGAATACAGTAGAATCCAATGCAGGCCCCAGGGAAAAAAAGGAGGGGCTGAGGAAGATCCAGGGAGCCACTTTAGTCTTTGGGAATGAGATCCCAAGGACATGAGCAAACTTCTCCCCCTAAAATCTTAGGCTTGGAGGAAGGTACGGAAAAGAGATGAGTATGTCAGGCACAGTAGTGAGGCCCTTGGCTGGCCCCCAACTGGTCTATCCCAGCCCTGCCCTGCCTCTAAGGCCTGGCCCAGTACAGCCCCCTCCTCTAAGATCCTATGGCACCTCAAGGGGCATCATTCATCCAGCTCCAGGACAGATACTGCCTCCTATTTTTAGGAGACCTCCCTGCTTGCTAAACCACTAGTCCCACTCTCCTATGTGTCCCTTCAGTGAAGGGAAGATCTCACTCACTTCCCCCTCTCCCCGAGGCAAAGCCTATCATTTAGCTCCATCCGATACATTTGGAACAATTCGGAACAAAATTGAGGGAGGCACAGACAACTCACCTCCATATTCAGATGGCTGACAACCCAGCAGGAGAAACATGGAGCCTGTCAGCTCTCTCCAGTGTGACATGTGCTGTGAAAGGTACGAGAAGGGGCTCACATCCAGGTATAGGAGAAGGGAAGAGATCAGAAAGGCTTCCTAAAGAAGGCAACATTCAAGATGACTTCCATACGGGACATCACAGTTGTGATGGGCTGTGCTGGTAGGTTGGTGGGTTGATGTGTTGGTGAGTTGGATGGTTGGTTGGTTGGTTGGGTGGATGGATGGTTAGTTACATGAATATATGAATAAGAAATAAAGGAGTGAATGAAAGCCACCAAGTGAACTTGAAGATAAAGTTTGGATTGTTCCAATTCTATTAAAGATGATCAGTTTAAGTTTCACGACACTGTCCCAAAAATATCAGCATGATTTTCCCTTTCATTCTCCTTATGATGCACATGCTCTCTTTTGCTCAATATAGATTTCCAGGCCCAGGGATATAGCTAGGAAAACAATGACAACAAAGAAATACAGCCCACTCCAACCCTCAAAGAGTTCATGGAAGTAAAAATGAGTGATCAATCATTGTGCTCTATCGAGGATTATCTGTGATACTAAGGAGCAGAAGAGAAGCAGCCACACTATGGGACAGGCTGGAATTAGGTACCTAGGATGCAAAATTTAAGGAGGCACTCAGTCTCAAGTCGATGGAGGTGACTACACCACAGGTGAAACACCTTAAGAGTAGGTGCCTCCTTAAATTTCGCACCTCAGATACCTCCCTTGTTTCACTCTCATCCTGACTCTGTTGCTGATCTCTATATGGACCTCTCTCTGGTCTGGTAGCCAAGGTCTGCTGGAAGCTAGCTCATAGCCCAGCTGATAAGCATCTTGGAATGAGGAAGGAAAAGCATCCAGGAAATAAAGAGTTTCCATACACCTCCTCTGCTGACACTCATCTCCCCCAAATTATCCCTGAGCATTAATGGCCTCTTTCCATCTAGCAGCAGCAGCTTCCCCTGCATGGAATATCTTTCCATCTATGTGCCATGGACCTGGGCCTGGAGCAGAGCTGGCAAGGCTCGGGCGTGGGCAGGGGAGGCTCTCAGAGCTGCCATTCTGATGTCGAGATGGACAAAATGAGACCATTCCTCCTTCCAAGGAGGGGGGTGGAACCTCTCTTCCCTCTTTAGCCACACTTTCTTGATCTCAAAGGAAATTTGAGTCAGGAGAAGTCTCTTTGCCCTGGGGGATGCTTTGGGTCAAAGAAACTCAGAAACCCCAGAACTGAAGGTATGTGGCAGCTTTAATTACCGCACAGGGGAGAGAGCGTCAATCCCGCTCATGGAGGGCTCCAAGTGGCCCTTAATGTGTGCCCGAGTCAGTTCTCATGTTTACTCTCCTGGGCAATACTAGGGAGAGGCCAGCATTCGGAGGAGACAGAAGTGGCATTCCACTGTGGATGGGGAATGCACGTGTTGTGTAAATGTGGGCAAGAAGTGGGAAGGACAACCAGCTGGGCACAGGGACCAATGGCAGTGTGAAAGGCAGCCGTGCCACCCCAGAAGACTGGTCCCCGGGGTCAGCATGTAGGGGAAGCTGCACAGCACAGGAGCCCCAGGCAGGCCGCCTGTCTACACGGGGCTTCTGGCCCACAGGAAAGCAACTGTGTGTGTTGTATGTTTCAAGAGTCAGCTAATTTCAAACCTTAGTCCCACATAAAGTCCAAAGAATGTGCAGAGACAAATGAAAATGGGATTCTCTCCATTCTCGTCCCAGGCAGTACAGATGTTGTCAGACTCGGGATGCTCGGATAGAGGGAACAGTCAATAAACCGCAAATGCCACATCCTCTGCTCAGCCTCTGCCAGGCCCCAGATGGAAACATTTGTTCCCTCTCACGACGCAAACAGGCCTGGGCTCAGGCCTGATCTGGAGGCCGGGCAGGGTGAGAACCGGAGGGACTGGATCGAATTCATCTGTCTCCCACCCAAGTGCGCTGTCATCCTCGTCGGCAGGGGCCTGAGGAGGGTCTCACAACAGGGCCACCCAAAGTCTCTGGGGGTCCTGAAGACTGACGCGGGTCTGCTGCCACCTACTGTCCATTCTCCTGCAAAACCCAAAAATCGGACGGGGCACACCCAATGTCACACCCAATCCCTGGAACTGACTACTGGCTTTGACAGAGACAGGGACATTGATGCTGTGGTCAGGCAGTGGCTGTGCCCAGGCTGCAGAGACCCATGCAGAACAAGGCAGGCTAATCACAGCTATTCCTCACCCAGTGTTACTAGCTCACCATGAGGTTTTTGCATTAAACGCAGCCTCTTCAACCCAAGGCTGCCCTGCCCTGTCCACAGAGCCCCCATCTGCTCCTGGATCTTCCACTCTTCTGCAAGGACCACAGTTTAGCACCCGATTACATAGAGCATGGGCTTCAGAGCAGGGAGCCATCTCATCGTTTCACATCCCCAGTGCCGGATCTGGACATCAAGAAAGCTCAAAGCTACATCCTGTCTGAGACAGCAGAGCATTGTTCAGCTATGATGCCAGTGATGGGTCACGGTGTTCTCACAATGAGAGCTGAGGGGTCTCAATGGGAGGGGCTGTCTGCAGGCCTATATCAGATTTCACTCCAGCCTGCCCCTCTGGAGTTTGTCTCCTCACCTGTAAATGATCCCTGTTTGGCCTGCCTCACCCCAGAGGTGAGAGCCATGAGCAAGCTTTGGAAATGTCTATTTCCATTATCCCACTGGGAGCTGGGGGAGTGTAGAAGGAATCATGAGGACTGACATGGAAGATGCAAGGAGTCCCTTGCCTGGTCACCCCCATCCCAGCTGCCGTCTGCGTTGGCTGCTAACGGCTCACAGCTGCACCCATTGCCAGAGACCTATCCATAAAAGTCAGCCAGGAGGTGGCATACTGCCCCCCAGTATGGGCCCCCCATAGCCCATGGCTGACACAAGAAAAATAGGCCCTCTCCTGGCTTAAAGGTGGAAGCAGCTCTGGGTCAGTCCATACTCTCATCTCCCTGCGGGAGGAGCCTGCCCGCCCCCCACATCCTCCCCTGCCCTTGCATGTGTCCCTCACTGCCTTTCTCCTGAGAGCACACCCCCGACAGATTACATGTGCCTGACCCTCCATCTCAGGCTGAGCTTCCAGGACACTGCTTCTCCAAACTCGGCCTGCAGCCCATCACCTGGAAGGCTTGTTAAAATACGCTGCCGGGTGTCACCCCCAAAGTTCCAATTCCGCAGGTCAGGCAAGCTGTGTTCCTAACACATTCCCAGGCAATGCACGTGCTCCTGGTCCAGGGAGCAGAGTCTGAGAATAGCTGTTCTTGGGACTTTGACCTAAGATAGAAATCATTCACAAGTAACAGGCAAAGGGGCCAGAGGTGTCAGGATTAAGCCATGTAGCACCCAGCCTGCCTCCCAGTCAAAACCCTGCAGCTGGAACAGGAGATCATCATGCCTCCAGCAACAGATCCCCGTGCTCAGGGCTGGAGGAGAATCTGGGTTGCTGAGCCCTGCCTGTATCATTTTACTACAAGAGCTCAGAGGAGCCCACAGTCCAGGAGGGACTCCCATGGCACAGGAACCCAGTTTGAATGCTCATTCTCTACACAAGATGAACATCAGGGGTCAGCCAAAAAGACTGATTGCTGGATCTCAGATAAAGTGAAAGTTTGATCTGGACACATCCAAGGCCATGTGTAAATGGAGGATGAGGGGCTGACAGAGACTGTGGTGGTTGTTTTTGTCCCTAAGTTGTGTCTGATTCTTTGCAACCCCAGGACGGAGAGCCCACCAGGCTCCTCTGTCCAAGAATACTGGCGTGGGTTGCCAGTTCCTTTTCCAGGTGATCTTCCCAACCCAGGGATCAAACCCATGTCTCCTGCATTGGCAAGCGGATTCTTTACCACTGAGCCACCAGGGAAGTCCTCAGAGATGGAGACAACCATAAAGAGCAGTCCATCCAATCCCTTCCCTTACAGACAGGAGCACAGAGGACCAGAAAGGGCTGGAGATCTGACCAAAGCAGACATTCTACCTGCAAACACAGGAAAAATAAGCGCTCGATTTAAAGGCAAGACAACTGCTTTCACTGTCCTCAGAGAATAGCCGTGAGCAATCCTATTACATGGGCTCTAGTAACAGTCCTGGTGTGAGAAACAACCTCTTCACGGCTTCACTTAGACCCCGAGGCCAGAAGAGAAGAGAATTGATGCACAGTTGCATCACAACAGCATCAACAGGGCCTGAAATAAGAACCACAGGACAGCTGACGGCTCACATCTGCAGATTCCAGACACAAGGTCCCTGACTCACAGGCCACAGGGAGGCCAGTTAACAAAGAAACACAATTGGCTTGATAAAATATATCCCGACAGGTGGGCAATGGACTGTGCCCCAACGTCCATGACCTAACCCTGCTCCTTCCACCGTCTTCCTCATTTCAGGGAACAGCAACCCCATCTCCCGGTTGTTCAGCCAAAAACTTTGGCGTCATCCTTGCCTCTCTTTTTCTCTAATGCACACATCTAATCCATGGGCAAATCCTGTTGACTCAACCACTTACAGGTTCCCCTTCCACTCAAAAGTAAAGCCTTCCCATGAAAGCTTTCCTAGGCTGAAGTGGGGCAAAGCCAAGAAGCAATGACCTTAGGACACATCTTGTTAACAGGGGCACAGAACAAACTGAGATCAAGCCCAGAGGCTCACGGGCACAGAGCAGAGGGTGGTTCCGGGGGAACGGGCTTGGTAGTGCCACTCTGGCGGCTGTTCCCGGGGAAAGCTGCCTTTGCAACGACTCAGTGCAAAGCACTGATCACTATTTTCACTTTTTGTCTTTGCCTTAAAAGTGAAAATCCTCTTTGGATTTATTTTGCTTAACTAATATAGGTCTTTAGTAAAAGTGAACTGGAATGAAACTAAATTCAAAAAGCAGAAGATCCGTGTGTGTGTGTGTGTGTGTGTGTGTGTGTTTCCTCTAGCTCATGTCTCATCACCTTCACTGCCACTACCCGATTCAAGCCACCATCAGCTCTCCTGAAGATGGTTGCATCGCCCCTGCCTGTTTTCAGCCTTGTCTCCTGAATCTATTCTCAACCCCAACCAGCAACCAGAGGGATCCTACTTAACACAAGTCACCACATGCCCTGCCTCTGCCTAACCTCCAAAGGCTCCTCCATCACCTAGAGGTAAAGCCAGCACCTTCAGAGGCCTCCAGATCCCCCTGCTCCCTCACCCCCTCCCTCTCCTCCTCTCTGCCTCTTCTGCTCAGCCTGAACAAGCAACCCCAGGACCTATGCATGGCTGCTCTCTCTTTACATTTGCTTTCAGGGATCAAAAGTTGGTTCCCTGTCTTCCTTCTGGTCTCCTCTCATGCATCTTCTCAAAAAAGGTTTCCCCAGCTACCCCTTGTAAAATAGCAGCCCCAAAGCCAGGGCTCTCCATCACACTTCCTTGATTTATTAATACTTTTCCTTGCAGCACACAGGTACATTGTATATTTGCCTGTTGGGTGGATATGCTGGCTGCCTCTCCCCACCAGAAGTATACACTCCACGAGAGCAGAGACTTGGTCTGTTTCATCCACATGGAATCACCAGTGGATAGAACTGTGTCTGGCACACAGGAGCCTATCACAGGTGGAGTGCTGGCAGAAGTTAATCAGCTCTCCAGGGTGAGTGAGGGGGATGCTAATTTGCAGCATTTGCCAATTTTCTGGGGCTTCTCAGGTGGTGCAGTGGTAAAGAATCTGCGTGCCAATGCAGGAGACACAGGAGACACAGGTTCAATCCCTGGGTCGGGAAGATCCCCTGGAGTAAGAAAATGGCAACCCACTCCAGCATTCTTGCCTGGGAAAATTCCATGGACAGAGGAGCCTGGTGGGCTACAATCCATGGGATCACAAAGAGTCAGACATGACTAAGCATGCACGCATAGCTAAACATGGTTCAACTACTCCTACCATGACCAAGTTCAAGCTACTAGCTTGACATCAGACATGGCAACAATGGGCTCTGTGAGCCAGGACAAGCTGGCTATAACACACTATGGCATTCATTAAAGAGTTATTAATAAGTTAACTGAATAAATGAATATTTCTGTGAATTGATGTGTATTTTTTGAGGACTAACTCCATGAACTAGGGTCTAAAGTCAAGTCTCTCTGAAACCAAGGGAATCGCTGCATAAGGAATAGGAATGTCATGTGTTGACTGGTGACAATTGTGTGGGAGGCTTATACTGAGAACAGGAAGGGTCATACACATTTTGAGCAAAAGCTCTAAACATAGCCAGTGAGAGTAGAGCTTATAGAAAGACTGTAGGACCCTTGCAAGAGCTCAAGTGAGTCATCTCCCCTCTGCTCCCTGAGCCCTGCTCCCCAACTGCCAGATGAAGGGCTAGGATCCTAAGGACCTTTCTACCCCTGACAAACTATAAGGTTAAGAATTGAGACAGATCCTAAAGCAGCATCTATTCCCCTCTGCTTTTAAAACACCCAATTGAAAATATCTTTTTTTTAAAAAATCCAATGAAATTAAACTTGAATTTCATGGATTCCCATCATTCTTTAAGCTTGCCTTCTGGGAAAACATTCACTGTCCCCAAGGTGACATCCATCAGCGTTCAGGAAATTCACAACTGCCCTGAGCTCACTGGACACACCACAGCAGCCCCAGAGCCAGACATCTTCTCCACGCCTAATCCCGGAGCTCCCAGGGACTGACCGGGCTTTCCTGGTTCCCTTTCCACAGGTGACCCACATGAAAAAGAGAGAGACATTTATGACAGTCAAACAGGGGAGAATGCCTGGAAAAGGTGAAAACAACACAATTTCTTCTGGGAGTGGTAGAAAGGGATACCTGAGAGATTAAAAGTAAGCACTTTAAACATCATAAGGAGACCAAAAAAGATTTTAAACACTGCAAGAAAAAACAGTTGCCCTCTGTAGCAGGCAGGTTAATGCCCACCCCTAATAATGCTCATTTCTTAAGTTCTGGAACCTGTGGCATGTTGGGTTACGTGGCAAGGGAATTAGGTTCCAGATGGAGATAGGGTTGCTGGTCCTTTGACCTTGAGATCAGACTATTCTGGATATTCCTGATGGAACCAAATGGAACCAGAGGGATCCTTCAAAGGGGAAGGAGAAGGCAGAAAAGGGAGAACCAGAGAAATGGGAGCCTGAGAAGGACACAGCCAACACTGATGGCTGGGAAGATGGAGAAACGGGCCACAGAGCAAGGGAGGTGGGTGACCTTCTGAATCTGGAAAAGACAAGGAAACAGATTCTCACCTGTTGTTCAATCACTCAGTCGAGTCCACTCTTTGCAACCCCATGGACCATAGCACGCCTGGCTTCCCTGTTCCTTCACTATCTCCCAGAGTTTGCTCAAACTCGTGTCCATTGAGTCAGTCATGCCATCCAATCTCCGTCACCCTCTTTTCCCCTAGAGGCTCCAGAAAGAACACAGCCCTGCCATCACCTTGACTTTAGCCCAATGAGACTCGATTCTGATCTCTATCTTTCAGAACCTAGATACTGCTGCTGCGGCCACTGCCATGGGTTGAACTCCCAAGGGAGGCCAACAGTGCTTTTTTAACTTCCTGACCCTGATTACACCCATGGTTCCAAAGGAGACTGGGCAAAAAGTACGCGGCTGCAGCTTCCACAGCCCACACACATCTGGAAAACGTAAGTGGAAGACAATTCCTATTTTCAAACATCCGGCATGTTGTGCTTTGAACTAATGTGCAGAAAATCAACCACAGCATGGTACAAGTGGCCATGAGAAGGCCCAGGGGTTCACTCTGACAGACTCAGACAAATGACCGGCCACCGTACCCCGAGAGAGTGCTGTGAGCACCACGCGTGAGGCTGCTCCCAACCAGACTATCAACCTTCCCCAAGTGCCACTTGGGGAACTGCAGGCTTCAAACAGTGAGCTCTGGGACTTGTACATAAAGAATTGGAAGATATGTTCTTAGTACTGCACGTGAGGTTTATAGAGGGCCTACTCTGGGCCAGGCGTGTAGGTGATAGCAAGACATGCAAACGTGTAGAAGAGGCAGAGTGAGGCAAGGGTTACAGGATCACCTCGGTCAGGGCCAGAGTCCCAGCAGATCTGACTGATGGTGAGAGAAACACACCAAGGCAGTCCTGATAAGCCAGCAACAAATGACAGGTGGCCCCAAACAGCCACAACCCCCACTGTGAGAGCCCAGACGATTTACACATTTTTAAAGTATCTTCTAAAGTCAAAGGACACCGGAAAGAAACAAAATCAAAGCAGAAAATAGTTCCTTCAGCAACTGAGTCAGATCTCAGGAACCAGGGTCAGAAGGGGCCTGACTGCACAGATATGCATGTTCCCTGACATCTCAGCAGGTCCTGTCCTCCACCTGTCCCCTCTCCCAGGACACATGCTAACGCCCCCGCCCCCAGGTATAACATCCATGGCCATCCCTGAACCTGATGTTGCAAGGCCCAGCAAAGGCCCCCAGTAGCCACCTTCCCTCCAGCTTCATTAGGCCTCAGTGATGGAGCATGTGCCATGCCTATGAGCCAGGTCTGCTGTCCTCTCACTGCCCCTTGTCAGTTTTACAAGAACTACATATGCATACAACTCTCTACCTGAAGAGTTCACAGGATCTTATACACACTAGAACTTAGACCTATGTTTACTGAATTGAATAAAAAAAAAACAAGTGATGGGCAGACAGAACTGCTGGAGAGGGGTTGGGAAGGACAGGAGACAGTGTCCTCTGGGATTTATCAAGTGGGATTACTTTGGCCCTGGTTTCAAACCAAGCGTGCTACAGCTTTGAGCAGTGTAGCTGCCAATAGCACAAAGCCGCCTAACGGAGGTGACTTGCATCTCCCCAGAAACTTCACAGGCTCCTTTAATCCTCTGTGCCTCGGCTTTCTCACCGAAAATGGAATAATAATTGCTGGGGAAGGAAGATGCTTGTTCTCAGCTCCCACAGTGTCCTGGGTGTTTGGAGGAAGTTCTACTGGTCTACCCCATGGACCTTTCCTCTCCTCCTTTGTATTCACTCCATCCTGAGGAAGGAGGTGTGTCTGGTCTGATTGGCTAATTGGGGAAAGAAAGGAAAGAGGAGCATCAGCTGCACCCTGTCTCCTCTGGGAGGGAGCTGCTCTTCCAGGGCCACCCCTCCCACCACGTGGCTTGGGCCTGAGATGAGGTGAGGAAGTCTGTCCCACGCTGGGCACACCAGGACTCGTAGTCTGCTGTGTCTTCTATCTTTCCATTATCAATCTCAGAGATGATATGCATTTTACCCCAATCTAGTTAATACCTTTTGTTTTATTGGGCAATTTGTTCCAAACTCAGGAGAATACTATTTAATGACAAACTCCCCTCTCCACCAGAAAAAAAAAACTAATAATATCCACCTCAATGGATTATCCTAAAGAGCAAATGAGATAATATACACATGTGTTTAGCATGGTGCTCAACATACAGGGAGTAAGTAGAAGGTAAACAACAAAGCTCCCAAAATGTTTACTGATATAAAGATCAACGCTGTGATCACATCACATGTTCAACACTCCTAGTTGTGCTTCCGGAGAAGGCAATGGCACCCCACTCCAGTACTCTTGCCTGGAAAATCCCAAGGACGGAGGAGCCTGGTAGGCTGCAGTCCATGGAGTTGCTGAGCGTTGGACACGACTTCACTTTCACTTTCACTTTCACTTTTCACGTTCATGCATTGGAGAAGGAAATGGCAACCCACTCCAGTGTTCTTGCCTGGAGAATCCCAGGGATGGGGGAGCCTGGTGGGCTGCCGTCTATGCGGTCGCACAGAGTCGGACACGACTGAAGTGACTTAGCGGTAGCAGCAGCAGTTGTGCTTCACCTGGTACTGAGGGAGGGGCAGTGGCAGCATGCTGACCTGCCACCTCCCTCTTCCTATAAGACAAAGTTCATACTATCTTTCAAAGGTCCGATAACTGGTCAAAGGCCACAGTTATTATAAAGGGCAGAGGTGGTTTGCCAGTCCAGGTCATCAGACTCCAGAGTCCATTTCAGGCAATGCTAGATGCTGTAATAACAATAAAATAGGCTAGAGGTGATGGGGTGGAGGTGAAGTTGGTCAAAGAAAACCACTATGAGTACAGAACATCTGATTGACAAGAAAGAGACAGTCATGAGATGGGTTGACAGCAGGACCTTTACAGCAAGGGGATGACCCAGTTCTTCCTCATGTAGAAAGAAGCTAGACATGTTGGGTGAACAGAGAATAAAGATCTGTATTGTCAATCCTAAAAGAAAGGAGAAGTAGGGAACTGACCCTACTAAGATAATAGGCTATAACTACAATGCCATAGTACTAAAAGCTATGGTCATGTGTTTTTTTTATTTAAAAAAAAAAATGAAACTCAGAGAGATCAAAGACAGATCCATGTCTACATGGGTGGAGAAGGAAATGGCAACCCACTCCAGTATTCTTGCCTAGGAAATCTCACGGACAGAGGGGCTGGGTGGGCTACGGTCCACGGAGTCACAGAAGAGTTGCACACAACTTAGCAACAACAACAACATCTTTATGGGAACTTAGAAAAGAATCAAGACAGCTCCATAAATCTATGGGGTAAAGAACAAATTGTAGAGTAGGTGATGCTAGGAAAACTGTCTTACTATTGAATATATGGAGAAAAATAAAAGTGAGTCTTTCAGCCTAACAAATACACAAGATTAAATACCTAAATGTGAAAGCTAAAATTATAAAGTTAATGGAAAAACATAAGAGAATACCAGCGAAATCTAAAGAATGAACTTAATAAAGAAAAATGCAAATCATAGGCCAAACAAGAAATTTCTTAATTATGTCAAAATTAAGAATTTCTGTTCAACAAAGAAGATAATGGACAAAGTTATGGGACAAATAAAAATGACAGAAGTTATTTTACAAAATCTAAAACTAATGAGAGATTAATATCTACCAAAAGAAAGTTAAATTCTCTTGGAGGAAGATAACATTAATCAGACAACATTAATCACTACAATTATTTCTATGCAATGTCTGGAATTCAATCAGTTCATCAATGCAAAGAAACAGGACAAAACAATCAAAACCTGAAAGAAAAACAGACAGTATCAATAAACCTATAGGTGATCCAGATATGGAAGTGACCAAACAGGACTTTAATATCACTGTGAATAATATGCTCAAGAAAATAAAAGATGGAGAATCTCACAAAAGACTGCTATTTTTTAAAAAGAAATAGAAATTATAAAACTGACAAATAATTAAATTAAGAATTTATTATATGTATTTAATAGCATGGCAAAAGAGAAGAAACATGAACCAGAAGGTAGAGCAAAAGAAAATATCTAGATTAAAGTAGAGAGAGAAGGAAAAAAAAGATGGAAAATATAGGAAAACATTCTTTCCCATCTAGTCTATGTGTAACTGGAGGGCCAGGAGAGAAAAGAGAAAATGGGATAAAAGCAATATTTGAAAAGATAATAGATAATAATTTCCAAAACTCATGAAAGATATCAATCCCAAGTTGCAGGAAGCTCTACATATCCCATTGTAGCTCAGCTGGTAAAGAACCCACCTGCAATGAAGGAGACCTGGGTTCGATTCCTGGGATGGGGAGATCCCCTGTAGAAGGGAATGGCAACCCACTCCAGATCCTGGCCTGGAGAATTCTATGGACTGTGTAGTCCATAGAGTCACAAAGAGTCACACATGACTGAGCAGCTTTCACTTCACTTCACTACATATCCCAAGCAGAATCATCAAAGAAAACCATGCTGAGGCACATTATAGTAACTCTATTGAAATCAAAGAATGAGAAAATCTTAAAAGAGGCGGGGAAAAAAGCAGCCAGAGGTAAAAAAACAAGACACACTACCTTCAAAAGAGTAATACAAAGGTAAGACAATGGAATGAAATATTTAAAGTCCTGAAAAAATAAACCACCAATCTAGAATTCTATACCCATTGAAATATCCTTCAAAAATAAAGGCAAAATAAAGACATCACTAAACAAAAATTGAAAAAAAATGTAACATACCTGTTAAAGAAATACTAAAGAAAGTTAAGTTCTTCAAGCAAAAGGAAAATGCAAATGCAATAATTATTTCAACTAAAGCAAAAAATTATCAGACTAGATTTAAAAATCCAAATACATGCTGCCCATAGGAGATAAACTTTAAATATACACTAGACCATAAAGAAATCTCAACAAATATCAAAAGGACTGAAATCATAGAGAATATATTATGAACAATGTAGAAATAAGCTAAAAATCAACAACAAAAAGATAACCAGAAAAATAGCCCAAAGGCTTTTAATTAGTCAATACATGTCTAAATAACCCATGGGTCAAAAGAATAAATCACAACAGGAATGAGAAAATATTTAACTAAATTATATAATTATATAATGTATTAACGTGTGGGATACAGACAAAGCATTACTTGGAAATTTGTAGCTTTAAAAGATATTACAAAAGAAGGCTGAGGTGGGTAGAAGGTGGGAAAAATGGGTCACCTGTTTTTGTTCTGCTTTGTTTTAGTTCAGTTTAAATAATTAGCTTTTAAAGGGGGAAAGCCTGGTAAACCCCAAAGGCTTTTAGTTGGCACCCTTAAATATGAACAAATATATATTTATGGACTATATGGAAAAGATATACCATAAAAACACTAATCGAAGGAAAGCTGAGGTAGCTATACCTAGATAGACATTAAGGCAATAAGCATTACTAGAAATGAAGAGAAATTTCATAATAATAGAAGTCTCTCCAACAGAAAGTTATAATAATTCTATATGTATATGTATCAAATAAACTAGCCAAAAAAATGTCTAAGCAAAGTAGGCCCAGCTTATCCATGGTCACAAGGGGACTTAATAGACTACATCGGTTTAGCTTCCCTTGTACTACCAATGTCTGGCACATATTAGATGCACAGCAAATGATTAAAACAGCAGTACTACAAACCAGGATGCCTATCTTATACCAGTCCTGCAGAAATTACTAGTGCTTAAAACACTGCAAGTAAATTACTAGTGCTTAAAACATACACAGGGGCTTCCTATGTGATTCAATGGTAAAGAATTCACCTGCCAATGCAGGAGATTCAGAAGACACAGGTTTGATCCCTGAATTAGAAAGATCCCCTGGAGTAGGAAATGGCAACCTGCTCCAGTATTCTTGCCTGAAAAATTCCATGGACAGAGAGGCCTGGCAGGCTACAGTCCATGGGGTTGTAAAGAGTCAGATATGACTGAGCACACATGCACTTTCTTGAAACATATACAACACATACAAACAAAAACACAATAATCTGAAGAGTATAAGATGGTGTTTACAGGCATGATGGGTTTTGGATTCATCTGTAAATTGAGGAATACCTTCTTGCTGGTTTAAGAATTATATAATAATATATGAAAAGTGGTATAGTGTCAGGCACTAAGTAAACACTCAATGGGAGCAGTTAATATACGTAAGAAACATTGAAAATAATTCTGGAATAGCAGTCAACAAACCCCCTAGAAATTAAAATCAGAAATGCCAAAAAGAAGAGGAGGAGGAAGAAGGGATAAAGAAGAAAAAGTGGCTGAGAATCAATAATTCAAGATACATATCAATAAAATAGAAAATAATAGCAAACTAAACTCAAAGAAAGCAGAATGAAAGAGTGAAAATCAATAAATTAGAAACCAAACCTACAACACTGAGGATGAGATGGTTGGATGGCATCACCAACTCAATGGACATGGGTTTGGGTGGACTCCGGGAGTTGATGATGGACAGGGAAGCCTGGTGTGCTGTGGTTCATGGGGTCGCAAAGAGTCAGACACGACTGAGCGACTGAACTGAACAGAAACCTACAAAGCCAAAAGTTACCTCTTTAAAAGAAAAAGCATAGAATTCACAACCCCCTACTAAAACTAGCTGAGAAACAGAACACAAATTACCAGTATCAGGAATGGAAACAGAGACAATCTTGAAGACTGAAGACAATAAGAAGACATTATCAGTTCAGTTCAGTTCAGTTCAGTCGCTCAGTCGTGTCCGACTCTTTGCGACCCCATGAATTGCAGCACGCCAGGCCTCCCTGTCCATCACCAACTCCTGGAGTTCACTCAAACTCATGTCCATCAAGTCAGTGATGCCATTCAGCCATCTCATCCTCTGTTGTCCCCTTCTCCTCCTGCCCCCAATCCCTCCCAGCATCAGACTCTTTTCCAATGAGTCAACTCTTCGCATGAGGTGGCCAAAGTACTGGAGTTTCAGCTTTAGCATCATTCCTTCCAAAGAAATCCCAGGGCTGATTTCCTTTAGAATGGACTGGTTGGATCTCTTTGCAGTCCAAGGGACTCTCAAGAGTCTTCTCCAACACCACAGTTCAAAAGCATCAATTCTTCGGCACTCAGCTTTCTTCACAGCCCAACTCTCACATCCATACATGACTATTGGAAAAACCATAGCCTTGACTAGACGGACCTTTGTTGGCAAAGTAATGTCTTTGCTTTTGAATATGCTATCTAGGTTGGTCATAACTGTCCTTCCAAGGAGTAAGTGTCTTTTAATTTCATGGCCGCAATCACCATCTGCAGTGATTTTGGAGTCCAAAAAAAATAAAGTCTGACACTGTTTCCACTGTTTCACCATCTGTTTCCCATGAAGTGATGGGACCAGATGCCATGATCTTATAATTACAATTTTATATACATGAAGTTAAAATATAAATTAAATGGTTAAATTCCTTGGAAAAATACAACTTGCCAAAACTGACACAAAATGAAATAGAAAAGTTTAATTACACATAAAAACGGATGCTTAGTTGTGAAAATACACAAATGATACCTAGAAAGACAAACAAATGCTAAACTGCTTGTGATTATGAATTACTTTGTTTTTTGCTTCTTGTGTTTTTTGGTTTCCTATTATGCACATGCTAACTTTTAAGAAATAAATGTTATTTTAAAAACATTAAAAAAAGATAATTTTAATTTAAAAATTTTTATTTGAATTCATAATTTAAAACCTTTTAAGTCAATGCTCAGAAAATTCTCTCAAATATTTAAGGAAGAAATAACACCAATCTTACACTAACTATTCAAGACTATTAAAAAAAAAAAAAGAAGAAGAACTACTTCTAGCATACCCTAGATAAAAAAATCTGACAAGGCTGTTGTTCCAAGAAAGAAAATTTGCCAGCCAGTCTCCTTCATGAATTTATATACAAAAACCCTATACAAAATACTAATAAATTAAATCAAACAATATATAAAATTAATATATGATAGCCAAGTGTGTTTTATTCCAGAAATATAAGGTTGGTTTAACATTCAAAAATCAATCAGTGTAGGAATCCTCAAGGTTCATTGTGAAAGAATAAAAGAGAAGGACTCGGGATAGGGTTTTAAAAAACTGCCCCTTAAGGAGCCTCGTGGGAGCTGATTCACTATCATACCTCCGGCTTCCAACCTCTCTTGTACCATATCAGCCTGACCCTTGAGAAGAAGTAAGAGCCAAAGAAATCTCCCCAAAGCTTCCTAGTGTGTGGGCTCTGGGCTATTTTCTCCCTGGTGGAATGACTAGCATCACTTCCCCCACTTCACCAGCCGCACTCAGAGCCCAAGGAGCCACTCAGGACTGGACTGTTCTCTGAAAAACCATCACCTGAGCATAGCACACTCACCTGAGGGATGGGGGCTGGCTCCCCTGCCGTTCGAACGCTCTCTCCGGCTTCTCCTGCGTCTTCGGGACATTCCCACTGGACAGGGAGAACTTCGGGGGGGTTCTGATGGCCTCTGAGCCACTGTCCACAGCTGGACTGTCTTCAGAAAGGTCTCTCCACCTGCCACTCCCCCTGGGGAGCAGCCCTTTGCCTGGTAGGTGAGGCGGGCTGCCAGGCAAGGTTCTCTGCTTTTCCCAGGTTAGCTCGCTGAGCGGGCCCTGAGGGCTCCTAGAGGTGGAGGTGGTGCTGGAAGCTGGTCCCTCCAGAGGGGTGGGACAGGTGGAGGTGTGAGTAGAGAGCTCGGGCTCTTGTGGGCTCCCTTCCTTGTGAGGCTGGGTAGCACTGCTCAAGGCCGGGGACCGCCTCAGTGAGCGTTTGCGGAGGGAATCCTGAAAGGGACAAGGACAAAAGCAGAGGTGAGGATCCCCTTGGAAGGAGGTGGGAAATAACCTACTTCAAGACTATGATGTTCCCTTCTCACTTTTTCCATCCTCAAGTCCTTCTCTTAAAATTCTACCTACCCTCTGAGGAGACTCTCAGGGGCCCCACTTCTCTCATGCTTTCTCAGCACCCCACGAGCATAAACCCCAGGAGCATGCCTCAGCCCCATCCCACACCCCTTAGAGAGAGCTCCAGGGTCAGCTACTACTACTACTAAGTCACTTCAGTCGTGTCCGACTCTGTGCAACCCCATAGACGGCAGCCCACCAGGCTCCCCCGTCCCTGGGAGTCTCCAGGCAAGAACACTGGAGTGGGCTGCCATTTCCTTCTCCAATGCGTGAAAGTGAAGTTGCTCAGTCGTTTCCAACCCTCAGCGACCCCATGGACTGCAGCCTACCAGGCTCCTCCATCCATGGGATTTTCCAGGCAAGAGTACTGGAGTGGGGTGCCGTTGCCTTCTCCATCCAGGGTCAGATGTATTCTAATTCCTGAATCGCCACCTGCTAGCTATGTCCCCTGTGACAAGTCATTGAACTTCTTTGTTCCTCACTTGCCCTTCCTGTAATCTAATCTGTCTACAATCTGCTATCTGTAATTTCTAAACCCCAAAACCTCTAAAAAGTGAACATTTCTGTTGGAATCCTATGGCAAATTCTTTTTAGTTGTTATGAAGTTACTTGTAGTCTTTTTTTTACCCCACCACACCATGGGGCTTGGCGTATCGTAGTTTCCTGACCAGGGATCAAACCCAGGCCCTCAGCAGTGAAAGTGAGGAACCTTAACCACTGGATTGTAGGAATTCCCTTGCGGTCTTTTTTCAAGCATGAATATTCATATGCTTTGTGGCAGATATGTTTTGTTTATGGGATGCTACATCAAACCCTACTTCGGGCATTCTGTGGTACGTGGTTTATGCACTGTATTTCCTTTCTGAAGTTTAAAAAAAAAAAATCTAAATTACAAAGCACATTTGGCCCAGAGGTTTTGGATAAACAATTGGGGACCTGCAGTGCTGACTTCCCACAAGACCACGGTGAGGGCTAAAGGAAAGACCCAGACCCATGTACGGCAGTAGCACAGAGCCAACCTCTTGAAGCAGCCAGCAAATGTTACAACGCCACTGCTTAGTATCTTTGCCCCTGTCCCCGCATACTCACGGCCCTACCCTTTCCTGCCAGTAGACCAAGTGATGGAGGCCGTTATTCCTTCCTCTCTGGTGTCCCCAGAGCTTCCCAGTTCAGTGACCTATACCTAGTAAGCAATCAAGTCTTGCTCACTTTCAAAATGCAGGAACTTCAGAGCAGTCAACTGAAGTGTCCTCTCTATCAATCATTAACCAGTAAAATGGGAACTCACGTTGTTACCCGTCTGAGGTGGAGGAGTAGAGGGAGGGGACAAAAATACACCTGCTGAGCTTTTTCTGGATCTCAGCAATTCCAGAAATAATCCTGAGCCAAATGGTAAAGCCTGTGCCAAAAAAAGAACATCTAATTCTGTCCTGTTCCCACCCAGTGGAAATTACTAGGCACCATAAACCTCCTCCGAAAGCCACCCAGGGCATTCCTTGCCACAGAGCAAAGAAAACATTAGTCATTGTTCCCAAGGAGACCCAAACTTCCGGCCAAGGGCAGGGAACCCAGCCTCTTACTCATCCTTCGAAAGTGCAGAGCTGACCTAGAGGTAAAAAATGATGCAATACCTAGCAAACCTCGCTCTTTTCTCTTGTATGGCCAAAGCACTCAAAAGCCCACAGAACACCTTCCAGAAAACCTGGGGAAATGCCACTTTAGTGTCCCTTCACAAGATTCAGATACCCCAGGGGAAAAAAACACCTCAGAGGAGAACTGCTTCTTCTTTGGGAAGGAGTTTGTGGCAATCTCTCAGTAGTAAAGCAGGTCCAAGCCCTCGCCCTCACACCTCAGTACTGAAGGGGACTGAACTGCACAGACTTGATGATTCGAAAGTCATGGTAGGCAGGACCTGCCTGGTGGTCCAGTGGCTAAGACTCTGCGCTCCCAATGCAGGGGACCCAAGTTCAATTCTTGGTCAGGGAACTAGATCCCACATGCCACAACTAAAGATCCCTCATGCCACAATGAAAATCGAAGATCCCTCGTGCCGCAACTAAGACCCGGCACTGCCAAACAAATAAATACATATATAAAAAAGCAAGTCATGGTACGATAGGACCCTAACATTCATCTGGTCCACCAGTTCTCAAAGTATAGCCCATCAACCTTAGGGGTCCCTGCCCAAACCCTTTCAGAGAGCTCAAAACTATTTTCATTATAATAATAAGATATGATGTGCGTTTTTCACCATGTTGATGCTTGCAGTGATGATCCAAAAGCACTGGTGGGAAAACCTGCTGACCTTCAGCACGAATCAAGGCAGCGGCACCCAACTATACCAGTGCTCGAGGTATTCAACCGCACTTACAATAAACATGCTAATTTCACTTAAGAATGTCCTTGCTGATGCACAGAAAATGTTAATTGCCTCCGATCTTGATCCTGTGTTAGACATCTCTTTAATAGTCTGTGTGACAAAGTAGGAGATATATATATAAACATTGTGTGGGATACAGATGATGACGGCTGTGACTAGGCAAAGCCCTATATGCAGCCATCTGAGCTGTGAGCTGAACTTGCTACTGTGTTTCATGGAACCACTGACAGATGAACTACGGTTAATTCAGACAGGTCTTTGGCAGGCATTTTCTTGAAAATAAATTGAACTCAAGGGAAACAAATGATATATTGTTGCCAGTGATCAAATACAAGTTACCTTAAAAATCAGAATTTGGAGAAACATGTTTACCATTATAAACTTGAGGGCTTCTGGATACTTAAAAACTTTCTGATGAGTTGAGTGATGACATTAACAAATGTGACTTTTTTTTATGGTTTCTTGTATAATGAAATGTGTCAACATTCAGAGAATCTATATAACTTCATAAAACAATAACTTTCAGGTGACCAATGCATCGTGTTACTAAGCCATGCGGTGGTAAAAGATTCATTCAAAGTGCAAAACAAACCAATGAAAACTGATAACACACAAAAAGTTCATTGGGATGGTTTCAGATTCCACATTAAGAAACAACTTGTCTAGCTTTGATGTAATAGTAAAGAATACCCCTAGTTTTCTGAAAAGACAATGAAGAAACTTTTCCCTTTTCCAATTGCATGATCATCTCTGAGCCATGAAATTCCAGATCTCAAAGGTGTGTCGGACACCTGGTCTAACAAACAAGACCATGGCCAAGAGACCGTGTCCAAAAGACCTTTAAAGACCTTGTCCAAAAATCTCACGAGATGTAGGCAGGGGCGGAGAGAGGGTCCACTGCTTTTTGCCTTTAATTCCAGATGAGCTGGAAGAACAGCGCTGCCCCTGAAGCCTCACTTGCATGTACACATGCTGCCCCGAGAGTGGGGTGACCAGCGTGGACACAGATGACCTGTTTTTGGTTTGCTTAGGCTCCCTGATTTGACTGACAGTACACTATGAGTTTGGTGTTTGATTTTCCTTTGTTGTTCTGTTTCTCTTTTAAAGTTTTACAAACTCTTTTTACATTCATTCTCTCCTTTGCTTTAGTTTCCCACCTGACAGGAGCCTACCATCACCTCTCTTTAAGGGAGTCTATAAAACATCAGTGTTAAATTTTTAGAATTTTTTTTAAAGCAAAACCAAACTATAAGGATTGGGATTTCTTTTTCCTCTTTTCACTATCATGTTTTTAAAAATAAAAAGTACGTTCTGTAGACTTGGCTGGGTCCCCCACTCCTGAACTGCAAAGATAAACCTAGGTCGATGTGTTCTCACTCGGCAAAGGAACATAGAACGATGGTAACCACCTAGTTGATAAGATGGGTAAACTGAGGGCAGGGAAGGTGATGAGGCCATGGCCCCACAGAGAGCTGGCAGTAGAGCTAGGGAATGATAAAAGGCCCCTTGTTCTTGCCCATCCCATGATATACATCCTCCCTTCTGGAGCTGTCTTGTGGGGCACCCTAAATAAACCCAGGCACCCCTTAAGCCATGCCTGTCCTCAATTTCCATGCTCAGAGCATCAGGCTCAAGCATCATAGCTCATAGCTCATCATGCTCATAGCTCAAGCATCAGGCCCACCTGTGGGGAGCTGGCAATGGGCCCGGCCATCATGCCTCGGACAATCAGGCCAGACTTTGGCCTGACCTTCTCTCCCATCCTCTTCGTGTCCAAGGAAGGCTCTGACATTGGAAGCTTGTCCGTCTTCTCCCAAGCAGAAGCCACAGCGGGGCTTTCACCTGCGACAGTCTTTATAGGCCTACTTTTGTGTGAGGACCTTTTGGATGATACAAAATGACCAAGTACATCCCCATCAAGACTGTCGTGTCTGCAAAAAAGGGATATTTCCATTAAAACAGAGTCCTCAAAGGAAATTGCTAGCAATAATAATAAATTGCACAGTCCATAGGCACTCACAGTAAGCCCATTCACAAATCTGTGGTGATTTCTAACCAGCTTTATCATTAAAGGTAAGGAAAAGAAAAGACTTCTGTATCTGGGCAGGTCTGGCCTACAAAATGAGGCCAGAAACAAGAAACAAAATCCGGGTTGATGACTGATGATAGGATTCCTTGAACTGTCAACATAAAGAGCATCCTTGTTTCTTCCAGACCCCAGTGATTAAGGAAAACTGTCGCCCTTCAATACCATAGTTCCCCACCCCACCCCAACTATAGTATATATAGGGTTTAGTACTAACCAGGGTACTGGGCATTTATTGGGGGGCTTGGAATGTATCCCCCATGGATAAAGGGGGAGGATGGTATAGTCTTGAAAGGGGTGGAGCCCCATTACTGCACACTATTGAAGGTGGTGGATGGAGACCTTTGGCAAACTTGGTGTTCCCAGTTAAAGTTCAGCAAAGTTAGGCATGGAAACAGCTTCTTTTCCTGGGTTGCTTGGCATTGAGAGAGAGAAAGAATAAGAAAAAAAGATGGTGCACGTGTATGTGTGTGTATGTTTAAGAGAGTAAGAGAGCAGGACTTCCCTGGTGGCCCAGTGGCTAAGATTCCGCACTCCCAATCCAGGGGGCCCAAGTTTGATCCCTGGCTGGGGAACTAGATCCCACATGCTGCAACAAAGATCGAAGATTCTCATGCCACAGATAAGATCCAGTTCAGTTCAGTTCAGTTGCTCAGTCATGTCCGACTCTTTGTGACCCCATGAACCGCAGCACACCAGGCCTCCCTGTCCATTACCAACTCCCAGAGTTTACCCAAACTCATGTCCATTGAGTCGGTAATGCCATCCAGCCATCTCATCCTCTGTCGTCCCCTTCTCCTGCCTTCAATCTTTCCCACCATCAGGGTCTTTTCAAATGAGTCAGCTCTTCACATCAGGTGGCCAAAGTATTGGAGTTTCAGCTTCAACATCAGTCCTTCCAATGAACACCCAGGACTGATCTCCTTTAGGATGGACTGGTTGGACCTCCTTCCAGTCCAAGGGACTCTCAAGAGTCTTCTCCAACACCACAGTTCAAAAGTATCAATTCTTCAGTGCTCAGCTTTCTTTATAGTCCAACTCTCACATCCATACATGACCACTGGAAAAACCATAGCCTTGACTAGACGGACCTTTGTTGGCAAAGTAATGTCTCTGCTTTTCAATATGCTGTCTAGGTTGGTCATAACTTTCCTCCCAAGGAGTAAGCGTCTTTTAATTTCATTGCTGCAATCGCCATCTGCAGTCATTTTGGAGCCCAGAAAAATAAAGTCAGCCACTGTTTCCCCATCTATCTGCCATGAAGTCATGGCAGATAGATGGCAGATGCCATGATCTTAGTTTTCTGAATGTTGAGCTTTAAGCCAACTTTTCACTCTCCTCTTTCACTTTCATCAAGAGACCCTTTAGTTCTTCTTCACTTTCTGCCATTAGGGTGGTGTCATCTGCATATCTGAGGTTATTGATATTTCTCCCGGCAATCTTGATTCCAGCTTGTGCTTCCTCCAGCCCAGTGTTTCTCATGATGTACTCTGCATATAACTTAAATAAGCAGGGTGACAATATACAGCCTTGACATACTCCTTTTCCTATTTGGAACCAGTCTGTTTTTCCATGTCCAGTTCTAACTGTTGCTTCCTGACCACATATAGGTTTCTCAAGAGGCAGGACAGGTGGTCTGGTATGCCTATCTCTCTCAGAATTTTCCACAGTGTAACCACATAAATAAATAGTTTTTTTAAAAAAAGAATGCGACTTCATTTTTTTTCTGAGTTCTAAAAGGCCTTATTTTTCAGATTTTTTTCATCTCTCCAGTGTTCTGTGGCCTCTCAGAATTCTATACCCCTGTCTTTAAGAAAATGCAAACAAAGGAAGCCCTTGAACCTCCTGAATCATGGAAATTAAATTACACATTTTGAATCATAAGTATCCTCCATCACAAAGTGGTCCATTCCCATGGCCTCTAGAGAAAAACAACAAAGCTCCATGACAGGGATTCTGAAAACTCAGCCACAGGAGGCTGAGTGACGGCCTCCTGAAGATGTTCACACCCTAAACCCTGGAACCTGTGAATATGTTACCTTACACGGCAAAGAAAGGGACTCTGCAGACATGATTATGTTAAGACTCTTGAGATGAAGAGGGAGGGGATAAATGTTACACACAAGTGACTCACAATGTTGTACAGAGGAAACTCACACGATGTTGTAAAGCAATTATATCCAGTAAAAAATAAATCAAAAGAGTCCTGAGATGGGCATATTACCATAGATTAACTGGGTGGGCCCAGTGCAGTCCCAGGGGTCCTTCTTAGAGGGAGACAGGAGGATGAGTCCGCAGTAGGAGATGTGACAAAGGAAGCAGGGGTTGTAATGATGTGCTCTGAAGACAGAGGAAAAGGCCACAAGCCAAGGAATGGAGGCAGCCTTTAGAATTTAAAAAAGGGAAGGAAACAGATTCTCCCCTCAAAGTTTCTAGGAAGAACCAACCCTCCTGACACCTTGCCATTAGCCCAGTGAGACCAATTTTCGGCTTCTGACCTCAACTGTAAGGTAATAAATTGGTGTCGCTTTAGGACATCAGGATGGTTCAGTTTTGTAGGTCAACTTGTTTAGGCTATGCTCCCCAAGTGTTTGGTCAAACACTAGTCTAGATGTTGCTATGAAGATATGTTTTAGATGTGATTAATATCTACAATCAGCTGCTTAAGTAAAGGATATCACTCTAGATAATATAGGTGGGCTTCATTTAATCAGTTGATGACCTTAAGAACAAAAACAGAAGTTTCCCAAAGAAGTTATTCTGCCTCAAGACTGTAACACAGAAAACCTGCCTGAGCTTCCAGCATACTAGTCTGCCACATAGATTTCAGACTTGCCAGCCACTACGACCACATGAACCAATTACTTAAAATAAATCTTTATTTAAATACATAACATTTATACACACATATATTTATGCATGCGTGCTAAGTCACTTCAGTAGTGTCTGACTCTTTTAGACTGTGGACTGTAGCTCTCCAGGCTCCATAGGATTCTCCAGGCAAGAAAACTGGAGGATGGTTGTCATGCCATCCTCCAGGGGATCGTCCCAACTCACGGATCGAACACATTTCTTAATGTTTGCTGCATTGGCAGGCGAGTTCTCTGCCACTAGCACCACCTGGGGAGCCAATGTATATTTATACCTATACACATTTATATATCTTATTGGTTCCTGCTGGTCGTGTTTCTCTGGAGAAACAGCCACTATTTACAGCCACTGAGTTTATCATTATTTGTTACAGAAGCAATAAGAAACTAATCCACAGTATAAATGAGAAGAGATACCTGGCTTTGCTTATTTCTGACAATGATGTTCTCCAACTCTCATCTTCATCTGCAAGGTGGTATATGTTTACCAGAGTGGTCTCTGAGCTTCTCAATGGTAATTTGTTACTTTTCTTTGGTACTGAGAGTTCGGGGATCCGTGTTTCTTGAGTAACATTGTTACCAATATTTCCAAAGTGATCCAGAAAGTATCTGGTAATGAGTTCAAGGTTTGTTTTCAGAGGATTTTCCTTTGCCTATCATTGGAAGAAAAAAAAAATCCTTAATTTATTTACAGTTTTAGAGGAAGGGTGGGAAAAGCAGCCACTGCAATTCTTTGACATAGTTTATCAACTTCTTACTCATCCATACATTGTCTCCGCAAACATTCACTAACTACTTATTATATGTCAAGTTCTGTGTTAGGGAGCAACAGAGATGAAAATAAAATCAATACCTTCAAAGAACTAGTATCCAATGCATGAGACAGGAGATTCAGTGAACAAATGTAATAAAATGTGATATGAACAGAGGCACCCCTAATCAAATTTCCTCTTGGTTTTTTTCGCCTGGAAATAAATTTACAAAACATACATCCTTTCATTCAAAAAAACAATTCAGTCTTTATGATCACTAATTCTACAAGTTTATAAACATTTGGGCCCTGCATGATTTCTTTGTGTATGCTACGTGTGTGTGTGTGCTAAGTCACCAGTCTTGTCCGACTCTTTATGACCCTATGGACTGCAGCCTGCCAGGCTCCTCTGTCCATGGCATTCTCCAGGCAAAATACTGGAGTGGGTTGCCATGCCCTCCTCCAGGGGATCTTCCCGTGGAGGATCTAACCCTTGTCTACTGTGGCTCCTGCGCCGCAGGCGGGTTCTTTACCACTGAGCCACCTGGGAAGCCCCTTCTTAGCTTGTGTACTCAACATCTAACACTGGACACAGGAACGACAGAGACAAACAGCAGAAGGTTAGTGCAAGAGCACAGAGAGGCAGTCAGGATTGACTCCGTTTATGTCCCAATCTTTAAAAAAGATAAAATGAAACTCTTTGGTAGTAGATTTTGGAAACAAGTGGTGTCAGTACTCCCCTACTCTGACAGCACTAAATATTACCTTTGAAGGTTTTTTTCAAACACAAATTCTCAGGCCTTGCTGAGTCTTACTAAACTAGAACCGCCAAGATTAGAACCCTGATTCCTTTTAGACATTCACCTAAGTAATATACACAGACAGAGCTATTCAAGCTGGTCTCAGGAGCTAGACCATGTGGCAGTCAGCACCCCACCTGCCGGGTAACATTCAGGCCCTTCGGAAAGGCAACCATGCATGGGGCAGGTGGTGAGTTTGCCGTCAGAGCGATAAAGTGCCTGATAAAGAGCCTAGCACAGAGGGAACCCTTGGGTGTATCCAGTCTTTCCCCCTTACAATTTCCCTGACCTATGTAGTAGAACTCTGGGACCAAGACCCACAAGTTATGACCAAACTCAACAGAATTATCAGGCAGTCAAAATCAGGGGACAGTTTTATTTTTTAGAATAGGACCCAAATTATTTTGCCTAAGTCTAAACGAAACTTACAGGGAAGAGAGTTGGGGGGTTGGGGACGTTACATAATTTACTTCAACCTTCTTATTTTCCTTTCAGTATGAGAGATTTGGGGCCCTAAATACCTGAATTATACATTGTGGTTTTTCGTATCATTTTGCTCATAAAGATACAGCCTTTATACAAATCTACGGATACCATTTTTCAAAACCGTAGTTTTATATAGGCATTTTATCTACGGTACAGTTAAAGGGGGAAACCAAATTACTAGAATTAACATTAAATCGCAGGGCTTTCCCAGAATCACTCTAGTTTTGAGCTGAGTGAACGTGAAAATTGTGATGACATAGACAGATTAATGAGTATATTTTCCTGTAAAATATAAGCTTCAATTTATTGTATAACAGCTAATAACTACTGGATAAATCAAATAATCAGGAGCTGACTGTGGCTCAGATCATGAACTCCTTATTGCCAAATTCAGACTGAAATTGAAGAAAGTGGGGAAAACTACTAGACCATTCAGGTATGACCTAAATCAAGTCCCTAATGACTATACAGTGGAAGTGAGAAATAGATTTAAGGGACTACATCTGATAGACAGAGTGCCTGATGAACTATGGATGGAGGTTCGTAACATTGTACAGGAGACAGGAAATAAGACCATCCCCAAGAAAAAGAAATGCAAAAAAGCAAAATGGCTGTCTGGGAGGCCTTACAAATAGCTATGAAAAGAAGAGAAGCCAAAAGCAAAGGAGAAAAGGAAAGATATATCCATTTGAATGCAGAGTTCCAAAGAATAGCAAGTAGAGATAAGACAGCCTCCCTCAGTGATCATTGCAAAGAAATAGAGGAAAATAAAGAATGGAAAAGACTAGAGATCTCTTCAAGAAAATTAGAGATACCAAGGGAATATTTCATGCAAAGATGGGCTCAATAAATGACAGAAATGGTATGGACATAACAGAAACCGAAGATATTAAGAAGAGGTGGCAAGAATACATAGGAGAACTGTACCAAAAATATCGTCAAGACCCAGATAATCACGATGGTGTGATCACTCACCTAGAGCCAGACATCCTGGAATGTGAAGTCAAGTGGGCCTTAGGAAGCATCAATATGAACAAAGCTAGTGGAGGTGATGGAATTCCAGTTGAGCTATTTCAAATCCTAAAAGATGATGCTGTAAAAGTGCTGCACTCAATATGTCAGCAAATTTGGAAAACTCAGCAGTGGCCACAGGAACTGGAAAAGGTCAGTTTTCATTCCAATCCCAAAGAAAGGCAATGCCAAAGAATGCTCTCACTACTGCACAATTGCACTCATCTCACACGCTAGTAAAGTAATGCTGAGAATTCTCCAAGCCAGGCTTCAGGAATACGTGAACTGTGAACTTCCAGATGTTTAAGCTGGTTTTAAAAAAGGCAGAGGAACCAGAGATCAAATTCCCAACATCCATTGGATCATCGAAAAAGCAAGAGAGTTCCAGAAAAACATCTATTTCTGTGTTATTGACTATGCCAAAGCCTTTGACTGTGTGGATCACAAGAAACTGTGGAAAATTCTGAAAGAGATGGGCATACCAGACCACCTGACCTGCCTCTTGAGAAACCGGTATGCAGGTCAGGAAGCAACAGTTAGAACTGGACATGGAAAAACAGACTGGTTCCAAATAGGAAAAGGAGTACATCAGGGTTGTATATTGTCACCCTGCTTATTTAACTTATATGCAGAGTACATCATGAGAAACGCTGGGCTGGAGGAAGCACAAGCTGGAATCAAGATTGCCGGGAGAAATATCAATAACCTCAGATATGCAGATGACACCACCCTTATGGCAGAAAGTGAAGAAGAACTAAAGGGCCTCTTGATGAAAGTGAAAGAGGAGAGTGAAAAAGTTGGCTTAAAGCTCAACATCCAGAAACCTAAGATCATGGCATCTGGTCCCATCACTTCATGGCAGATAGATGGGGAAACAGTGGAAACAGTGACAGACTTTATTTTTCTGGGCTCCAAAATCACTGCAGACGGTGATTGCAACCATGAAATTAAAAGACACTTACTCCTTGGAAGGAAGGTTATGACTAACCTAGACAGCATATTAAGAAGCAGAGACATCACTTTGTCAACAAACGTCCGTCTAGTCAAGGCTATGGTTTTTCCAGTGGTCATGTATGGATGTGAGAGTTGGACTATAAAGAATGCTGAGTGCTGAAGAATTGATATTTTTGAACTGTGGTGTTGGAGAAGACTCTTCCCTGGACTGCAAGGAGATCCAACCTGTCCATTCTAAAGGAGATCAGTCCTGGGTATTCATTGGAAGGACTGATGTTGAAGCTGAAACTCCAATACTTTGGCCACCTGATGCGAAGAGCTGACTCATTTGAAAAGACCCTGATGCTGGGAAAGATTGAGGGCGGGAGGAGAAGGGGACGACAGAGGATGAGATGGTTGGTTGGCATCACCGACTAGATGGACATGGGTTTGGGTGGACTCCAGGAGTTGGTGATGGACAGGGAGGCCTGGCGTGCTGCGGTTCATGGGGTCTCAAAGAGTTGGACACGACTGAGTGACTGAACTGAACTGAACTGAATGAAAATATCTTAAGGATCTTAAGATAATAGCTACCTTAGGGAGACCATACTACAGTGAAGAAATAAAAATAACTTGAATGACAAAGATGCTTCTGGGAAGTTAGGTAAAGGTGCATCTTTACAAAAATCTCACTGTGCCACAATGGTTAATTGAATTTTCTGCTTAACTGTCTCACTCTCTCTGGAAAAAAAATCTTTGTAAAATGTACAATCCACTCTCCTGCCTTGTAAGAGAGCCGGTGGATGACTGATGAGTGTCCGCTACCTGGGCAGTAGTCTTCTGTCTACAGGACTTCAACCAAGTGTGTACAGGAGATGGAGGGGCCCGCGTGTCACCACAGGACCCAGAGCACAAAGGTCTTTCCAGGACTTCTGGAAAGACTTCACCTGGCTGCCACTTGTGATAAACGCTGAACAACATGTCCATGAGGTTCTTTCCACCTCTGACACTACGCCCTCCCACAAGGCAACATCTGCTGGAGAGCCTGTTCTTGAATCTGTCAACTATAAATTGGTGCTTGCTAAGGGCATTTGCCATCTGCCTCTGTGGAGATTGACCCCTGTGCTGCTGCAGCTCTTGGCACACCCTGAGGGAGTTCAGGGTGGAGAGTGAGGCACTCTGTGCTCCAGGGAAACTGGTAGAACAAGTCTTAAGACAGTTTTCAGGAACTGATATTTTCAGGATACTGAAATATTTTTAGGAACTGATTTCAGGATCCTAATCCTTGTACCTCATACATAGAAAAGCATTAAAACCCTTCATGATGACATCAGCTCCTTGTGACTAGCAGAAAATCTCTTGTAAAGTAAGCGCTTGATTGCACTGAATTCCTGCTTCACCAAAATCTTATATATTGCCCTTTCCCCACGACCTTTTTCAGAGAAGGCAATGGCAACCCACTCCAGCAGTCTTGCCTGGAAAATCCCATGGATGGAGGAGCCTGGTGGGCTGCAGTCCATGGGGACACGACTGAGTGACTTCACTTTCACGTTTCACTTCCATGCATTGGAGGAGGAAATGGCAACTCACTCCAGTGTTCTTGCCTGGAGAATCCCAGGGACGGGGGAGCCTGGTGGGCTGCCGTCTATGAGGTCGCACAGAGTCGGACACGACTGAAGCGACTTAGCAGTGGCGGCAGCACTACCTCTTTGGCGCAGTCTCTCAGCGCTGAGGCGCTGCCTCCCAGGCTGCAGTCATCACTTTGCCCCAAATAAAACTTAACTCACAACTCTCACATGGTGCCTCATTTTTGGTCAACAAGTCAAATCATAAGATTCTCTCTTCTAATAGAAAGAGCAATTAATTCAGAACGGTATTTTTATTCATTCATTCATATTTTCATTCACTTGCTCATTCATTCATTCATTCATAAATACACACTATTTACCACATCGTCAAGCATCATGGTGAAGTATGGGGATACAACCGGTATCCTGAAGCGTCCAGAGTAGTGGGGGAGGCAGATCCTAAGTAAACACCCACACAAATATTCTATTATAAGCGTAATAAGCACAACAGAAGAAAACTATGCAGCGTTCTGAAGGCTTATAACAGACGGTGGGGGGATCAAGGAGGGGGGTCAAGTAAGCACCCCCATCACCACCCAAGGAAGTACCTGTTCCATTTGCTATCTCAACTTCAACACATCTGGGTTAGCTGAACCCAAACCCCCCATCTGCCTGAATTAAATGTCACAGTGGCCTTAAGAAAAAAGTTATTACTCCGAGCTGAAGAAGGAAAACCATTCCTTTTTCAGGAGGCAAAGAATGGAAAATTTTAGCATAACTGAATGCTATATTCTTCAGTACAGTCTTACTAAAAATAGTCTCTCGGGAAGGGAAGGAGCACAGGGAATAATTGTTAACAGGCTCAGGCCTGGGTGCAAAAATGAGCCCCATACAGTGCATGCGCGCTGACAGTGGGGTGGGGCAGACAGAAGCAAGAAACCCAGCACACAGTCGGGATTTGTCTGTTCTCCCTGACCGCAGGTGCGGCAAGCCTCTAGCCACTGGTCTCTGGTGACCTGGCAGGGCTCGTGAGTACTGTGACATTGCCAAAATCCGTTCCAAAACTCCCCACCACACTTTGAAAGTATGTACCTTGTTCTCCTTGTAGAGAAATTCAAGATGCAAAACCTTTCGGAGATCGTTTCTGCTGTTTATGCTGAGATCGGAGCGTGGGCGTTCCTGGTCCATGGTCACATACGTCTTCTTTAAGCCCTGAAGGAAGTACTCTAAATCACTATTTACCATTTTAAATCTAAACCTTCCCAGCTCTGACGCAGAGGATCAACAAAAAGACTGCTGATGTTCATTACCGTCATCTTCTCCCACCTTCCTCACAGTATATTGGGAGGACTGAAAACTGACTTAAGAATTTACTCTTACGTAACTTTTACACTTGACATCATCTTCATGATTATTACTCCGAATCCTACAGCCACCCTGTGGGTGGAGCTCAGGCTGAAGCTGTCAGCACATTTTAGAGAAAAAGAAAGCAAAATGGAGGTAACTGTCTCGCTGCCCACCACTGGCTCAGGAGCGCAGGGTTTGGCTTAGATTTGGGGCCACGGGATATGAAGCTTTAAAAATAAACAGGAGGAAATACATAAGCAAAAGGCCAACAGTCATTCCCTTCTTTTTGCAGATGGGGCACCAGCGTTGATTTGTCCAGCGTAACAGAGTGGACTCACATAGCTGGAGATCTGACCATCCTGGACTGTGAGGAGATGACACCAGGAGCCAGACTCACAGGAAGCACATGGTGACTCAAAGGACATGTCTGCTGTGTCCCAGCGCAGCTGCTTTCCATCCTCCAGCCCTGAACTCCCAAAAGGCCCAGCCCTTGGGGCCCCTTAAGAGTCTGGCTCCTTCTTTTGAAAACAACCACAGCAGCTGCAGCCTGCCCACCTCCCCAGACAGTGATGATCACTGAAAGGCAGAAGAATGGGAGATGCCTCACACGCAGATCAGCCTGGCGCTAAGGGAGCCCCTTGCTCTTGATGGATCCAGACCTCAGTGTGAGCCAGGCTTCAGAGGCTCCCCCAGGCTTTGTGTTCAGAATTTTGCAGAGGCTCTCAGTGCTGGGAAAACAAGAAAAAAACTGCTACCTGCCATGAGCTGGGCCAAGAAGAATTTGTGAAATGACATATGCATGCCACCTTGAATCAAAGAGAATAAAAAGGAAGTTTCTAGTCAGCTATTTACTGACCATCATCCATGTGCTCACTCCTGTTTTCCAGTTTCCAATCTGTGAAATGAAAGGAACAAGCCACTAGTCCACCAGTTTGTCTGCTAGAGGCAGAGGAGTGAAAAGACCAAAGTCCTGACCCTCATAGAGCTCACCCAAATGACAAGTACAAAGGCCCTGTGGCAGCTACAAGGAGGCCAGTATAGCTAGAGCCATATAACTAGGGGAAAGTGACAGGAAATAAAGTCAGAGAGGTTGCCCAGAGCTTGCTAAGCAAAGGCCTTGTTGGCTTTTGTGAAATGGGAAGCCTACTGGAGGATTGGGGAAAAAGGAGCATTCTGAACTAACATATTTATTTGCAAAGGACTGCTTGGCTTCTAGGTTGAGGACAGACTATATGGGACAGGGGATTAAGCATTAAGACTAGGAAGCTATAGAACAATTCACACGAAAGATGGAGGTGGCTTGGACCAGGGTAGTTGTAGCAGAAGTGTAAATAGTAGTTACATTCTTTATGTGCTCTGATGGTAAAGCCCACAAGTGTACAGATGGACTGCATGCAGGCTGCATAAGACGGAAAGAGCCAGGGATGGTTCTAAAGGCTTTGGCCCAGCCAACCATACAGTTAGTGATGCTACTTACTGAAGTGGGGAAAATTGCAGGAGGTAGAAAGAATCAGGAATTGAGTTTTGAATGTGTGAAGTTGAGATGTTTATTGGATATCTAAGTGGAAATGTAAACTAGGCAGTTGGAAAGAATGTAAGAGTTCAAGGAGAGGTCTTGGCTAGAGACAGACATTTGGAAACTGTCAGCATGTCGACAGTAATGGAACCCACAACAGTGGTGGAAGTGGCTGAAAAATGAGAAGAGAAGAGAGTCAGAGACTAAGTCTTTAAATCCACTGGCACGCACATGGCTTCCCTGGGGGCTCAGACAGTAAAGAATCTGCCTGCAATGAGGGAACCCCAGTTCAATTCCAGGGTTGGGAAGATTTGCTGGAGAAGAGATAGGCTACCCACTCCAGTATTCTTGGGCTTCCCTTGTGGCTCAGCTGAAGAATCTGCCTGCAATGAGGGAGCCCTGGGTTTGATCCCTGGGTTGGGAAGATCCCCTGGAGAAGGGATAGGCTACACACTCCAGTGTTCTGGCCTGGAGAGTTCCATGGACAGAGAAGCCTGGCAGGCTACAATCCATGGGGCTGCAAAGACTCGGTCACAACTGAGCAACTTTCACATGCACAGCTCCGGAAGCCACAGGGAACTTGCCAAGAACCCAAGAAAGAGTGACCAGAGAGGTACAGAAGGAAAAGCAAAAGGGAGGTGACCTCCAGAAGCCAAGGAGAATGAGTTTTCCAAGAAGGGCATAGCCAACTGAGTTCAACACGATTGTTAGATCAGTAAATGTAAAGACTAAAAATAAGAAGTCACTGATGAACCTTACAAGAGCTGTCTCCATGGATTGATGGGGACAAAAGCCTGATTAAAGTTTGAGAAAACAGGGAGCAGAATTAGAATCAGGGCATACATAGTCCTTTCATACAGTTTTGCTATAAAAGGGAGAAGAAAAATAGACTAGTAGCTGGAAGGGCTTGGGGGTCAAGATGGGATGTGTAGAAGCATGTTTACATGTTGATAGGATCCACCCAGTAGAGAAGGCAAAAATGTATGATTCAATAGAGAGAGAGGATGGTAACTGCACCAGTGTCCTGGAGCACACAGAGAGGACAGGCACACAGCGGGGGCTTGGCCTTCCCCAGAGGATGGAGAACTCATTCCTAAGAGCAGGAGGGAGGATGGGGCAGATGGTTCAGGCCCAAGAGGGTTAGTTACTGTAGTGGTCCGGCATGATGGAGTTTTCTCATGAATGCTTCTATTTTCTCAGTGAAATTAAGAGGGGGAAGGGGCTCTGGAGTTTGAGGAGAGAGATGTGTGAAATGTCCATCTAAGATTGGAGACTGGAGAAGGCAATGGCAACCCACTCCAGTATTCTTGCCTGGGAAATCCCATGGACAGAGGAGCCTGGCGGGCTACAGTCCATGGGGTCGCAAAGAGTCAGAAACAATTGAGTGACTAAGAACAAGACTGGACAAGTATAACCAGGTGGGCAGGCATCTCTGAGACATCACAGGAGTGAGAGACCATGAATTGATCGTGAAACCGTCAACATAACGGTGTGTTTTTCCCCAGCCTCATTCAGCTGAGCAGTGCAAGCAAGCAGTAGGCCAAATATAAAGAAGGGAGAGACAGACAAGGGAGCTGAGCGGGGTGTTGAGGGGTGATGTGTGGGTAAGACGTGGGGAGAGGCCACAGGAGGGCTGAGGGACCATGAAAAGTTGGCAAGAACAGTGGAATGGAGATGGGAGTGAGGCTGAAGAATAGTTTATATTGGGCTGCTGATGGGAATGAGCTGGAAGTGAGGATGATGGGATGCTTGGAACTGGGATTATGGAAACGACAGGCTTAGGGCATGACCACTTGCAAGAGGTGGTGGAGGCAGGCTAGGACACGTGCTTGCAGGAGAGTGCAGCTGGGGCACGAGCTCGGTGGATGCCGCCATTGCCAGGAGACTGTCCTGATTCTCCCTGTGGAGGGATCACACTTGGAGGAGGCCAGCATACCTGGGCATGATGTAGGATGGAGGGTAAAGGAAGCAGCAGTAGAAGGTGAGGTTCAAGGGGGAGCTGGCAGCCAGGTTGTAGGGAGCCTGGTAGGCCTGGGCAAGGCCTTTCCTGGGATTTATTCTAATTGCAAAAGAAACATACCGGGGGTTTTGGGCAGAGGAGTGGCATGATCTGATCCGCTCACCCCAGGCAAGTTTATTCACCTCCCAGTCTGATCATAGTCTTTTGTGAAAGGGAATAATTATACATGTGTTTCAGCACTGTTATGAGGGTTTGAGAAAATAAACAGGCACCTGGAAGGTACCTCACATCAGGATGGGAACTCTCTTGGTTAGGTAGGTAGGTACCTGCTTTGCACCAAGCCACAAGGAGAGTCCACAGTCTCCACCCCAGAGCAGAAAGCGGCCGATCTGGGCTGCAGTCCCAGCTCTCCATGCCTTTCTGAGTGACTGTGGGTAACAGACTCCTTTCTCCTCTTGGGGTTTAGTGTCTCCCGACGAAAAGTTGAAAGAGAGGAAGCCAGGTGAACCAGATAACTGCAAAGGCTCTGCCCAGTTCAGTGTCAGCAATGTGAACCTGTCTAGTGAGTGAGACAGGCAGATGCATAAACTATAACATGAGGGCCCATGAGCAGACCTCAGACAAATGAGCCAGTTATTCCAGCCACAGGTACCTGAGACCTCTTGAAGGAGATGGGACTTGGGAAGGAACAGGGGAAAGCATGTGAGAGAAGCTGGAAATGAAACTGGGCTGGTAAGCTGGGGTCAGGCTACAGGGGAGCCTCGAACAGCAGCTGACAATTTTGGATTTCGTTTGTACTCAAGAGAGGATAGGCATAGGGAAGACATTCAGGGAGTTCTGCTCGGTAGCCCAGACTTAAATGATGGCAGTGGTCATCCTCACAGGGTGTATCATTGATACCCTGTGTGTAGCCAGGACTAGGTGATGGTGGGTCAATTAGTCATAAAAACAGAGCAGATACAGTTGAGGCCACGTTGCATTTTAAATAAAAATATATTTTCGAAAAGCAAAGAAAGACACTTTCAAAACAGGGGCACATCAGAGATGTTGAATGCCTACTATGTGCCAGATACAGTGGCTGGAACCTGCCTGTAGATCATTATTAATTGTCACTATAAATCTGCCATGCTGCTGCTAAGTTGCTTCAGTCGTGTCCAACTCTGTGCGACCCCATAGACGGCAGCCCACCAGGCTCCCCCGTCCCTGGGATTCTCTAGGCAAGAACACTGGAGTGGGGTGCCATCGCCTTCTCTGATAAATCTGCCATGGGCAGGTCTTATTATTCCTCTTCTGTTGTTGTTTAATCGCTAAGTTTTGTCAGATTCTTTGCGACCCCATGGACTGTAGCCTGCCAGGCTCCTCTGTCCAAGGGATTTCCCAGGCAAGAATCCTGGAGTGGGTTGCCATTTCCTTCTCCAGGAGATCTTGTGTAAGAGCAATGGGTACTCTCCCTACACTCCTACTATACATGGTGTAACTCCCAGCAACCTCTTCCCCAGCCCGCCTTCACCTCCACTGTCAGGACAGGTGACAGCCAAGGACCGCCCCAACTTCTGAGTTCCCCGAAAACTCTCCTGGTACAAGATAATGTGCTCTGCTGTGTTTAGTAGCTCAGTCGTGTTGGACTCCTTGCCACCCCATGGACTGCCGCCCACCAGGCTCCTCTGTCCATGGGAGTCTCCAAGCAAGAATACTGGAATGGGTTGCCATGACCTCCTCCAGGGGATCTTCCCAACCCAGGGATCGAATCCAGGTCTCCCGCATTGCAGGCGGATTCTTTACCATCTGAGCTATCAAGGAAGCCCAAGAATACAGGAGTGGGTAGCCTATCCCTTCTCCAGGGGATCTTCCCGACCCAGGAATCGAACGGGGGTCTCCTGTATTGCAGGTGGATTCTTCACCAGCTGAGCCACCAGGGAAGATACAGCCACCGGTACAAGATAACAGGAGAACTTAAAACGACCTCGATTGAACCTTCCCACTGATGAACAGGACTAAAGGGTTTGACTGGCAAGAACTTTTTTTAGCCCTCTGGGTTCCCTTTGGGAGGAAGTTCTTGCCTAGTGGGATGTAAGTCTGATTACATCAGAGTTGGGCACCCATGCCGGCCTGCTGGGCTCCCAGAGCCTCGGGAACCTTAAGAAAATGAGTGGGGCGCAGGCCCGGGGTTCGCGAGCCGGGTAGGGAGAGATACCTCTAAGGGCGGCCGCTATCCTGTCCCTGCTTACGGGCTTACGGGAAGTGAGCGGACACAGAAAGGGCTCCTGGGAAATGTAGTTCCCAAAGTCCGGGGAAAGGGGCTCTCACATCAGTCATCTCTAGGGCAGGCAGCGGGCAGGGGAAGGGTTCCCTCCCAAAAGGTCTCCAGGGCCGGAGAGTCTCCAGACTGCTCCCCTCACCCACCCCCACAATCAAGCAACTTCCCATAACTATAAGGGTGGCGCCACGTACCTTCCTGCTGAGGAACTCCCTAATCAGGGAGGCCGCCACCTCCTCCACGAAGAGGGTGTCCATGCTCCGCTTTAGCCACGAGGCCGCAGCGCCGCAGACTCAGACCCCCGGTCCGTTGCGGCCAGTATGGCCGCGTTGCCGTGGTGACGGTGTCAGCAGGGCCCGGGAACTCCGCCCCTCCCCTGGGAGTGAGCGGGTTGGGAAGGCGGGAGGAAAGGGGAGGAGCATCCTTTAAACTTGCCCTGAGAGCGGGAAGCAGAAACCAGAAGGCACAAATCCCATGCATCCCAGGGACCGGGCCAGGGACTCCCGACTTGTGCGTCCTGGCACTGGCCTTGTCCCTCTGGGTTTCCTGGATCAAGTTACTGTTCCAGTCTGAGTCCCCATCTCTCAAGGTGTGAATGGGGGAGAGTGCCTGCCTCCTGATTCCTAAAGGAGTAAACCCACAGTGAAGTGGCCCCTAGAGATCTAGCCCCAGCACCTCCGCCTTCTCCTGGGTTCCCACAGGCTGCCTGACCTCAGCTGGCCCGGGCTGCAGGGAAAAGGAGGCCCAGGGCTTTCTGCTGACTTGGTGCTGAACTTAAAGGATGAGTCCCTGGCCTCCTTGGTGCCTGCTTTCCCATAAGGACACTGCCAGTTACTAAGCAGCAAGAATTTACATACATCATCACATGTTTAATCCTGCAGCCTCCAGTCCAGGTGGTTACTATTGGCCTATGCTTTAAAAACAAGACACTGAGATTCAGAGAGGTTAAGACTATGCGAAGAGTTGACTCATTGGAAAAGACTCTGATGCTGGGAGGGATTGGGGGCAGGAGGAGAAGGGGACAACAGAGGATGAGATGGCTGGATGGGATCACTGACTCGATGGACGTGAGTCTGGGTGAACTCTGGGAGTTGGTGATGGACAGGGAGGCCTGGCATGCTGCGATTCATGGGGTCGCAAAGAGTCGGACACGACTGAGCGACTGAACTGAACTGAACTGAAAGGTCACAGGCTTCCCTGGTGGCTCAGTGGTGAAGAACCCGCCTGCCAATGCAGGAGATGTGGGTCAATCCCTGGATCGGGAAGATTCCCCGGAAAAAGAAATGGCAACCCACTCTAGTATTCTCACCTGGAAAATCCCGTGGACAGAGGAGCCTGGAGGGCTCCAATACATGGGGTCCCCAAAAGAGACAGACATGACTTAGCAACTGAATAATAACAACAATATTTCAGCAAAAAACGGAAGAAAGGATAAAAGCCACACAGATGCTCAGCGCAGAGCTCTCCAGGTAGAAGCAGCAGCAAGTGTAAATGTCCTGAGAGCGCATCGAGCCTGAGTGCTTGTGAAACAGGGAGGCCAGGAGGGAATGGGGCAGCAGGATCCACGATGAAAGCCTGTGATTTCAGAAGGACTTGGGCTTTTACTCTGAATTGGGGTTTGCTTGGTTTCTTTTTTTTTTTAATTATTTATTTATTGATGGCTGCACCGAATCTTGGTTGCTGTGCTGGGCTTTCTCTATCGTGGCAATCAGGGGCTACTCTTCCTTGTGGTGTGTGAGTTTCTCATTGCAGTGGCTTCCCTCGTTGCTTCGGTAGTTGCAGCAGGCCGGCTCAATGGTTGTGGTGCCTGGGCTTATGCTGTGCCACATGCAGGATCTTCCTGGACCAGGGAGCAAACCCCTGTGCCCTGCATTGGCAGACAGATTCCTAACCTCTGGACTAGCAGGAAAGACTCCTAAATTGGGTTTTGAGCAGGCTTTAACAGGATCTCTCTGGCTTTAATGTTGAGAATGAACTGTAGAGGGGTCAGTGGGGAAACAGAGAGATGAGTTAGGAGGCAATTACAACAATCAGTAATACAGGTAAATTTTAGGCTAGACATATTGGTGTGTGTGTGTGTATTATATTTTCCCGACTGTGGTACTTTTTTTTTAAACACATCGAAATGGAATGGTTAAGCAAGAGAAGCCCAGGAACACATTCTTTTTCCAGACACGTAGCTGGATCCTAGGGATACAATTACCTTGAGATAACTTTGCAAGTCATACTCAATCACTCAGTCTTATCTGACTCTTTGTGACCCCATAGACTGTAGCCCTCCAGGCTCCTCTGTCCATGGAATTTTCCAGGCAAGAATACTGGAGTGAGTTGCCATTTCCTGCTCCAGGGGCTTTTCCTGACCAAGGGGTTGAACCTGTGTCTCCTGCATTGGTAGGTGGATTCTTTACCACCAAGCCTCGTGAAATAACTTTAAGATGCCACATAAAAGGGGATAATCAGTAGGGGAAGGGTGAAGGGTGCCCTGCCAGCAATCTGGGGGAGGGAGTAGATTGCATCATATATCCCATTTCTTACAACTGATTCCAGCCAGTCATCCTGACTTTTTCACATTGTGCTCTTGTCATTTGGAGAATCCCACAAAGCACTGTAAGAGAGTTTAGCTCTCCTGCCAGAATGTGAGTGGTGTTTGAGGTCCTCAAAAATGACTCCTTATAATGAATATCATCAAAATAAACACCTAATCATTTATACTCAGTTGCTAAGTCATGTCTGACTTTTTGCAACCCCATGGGCTGCAGCCCACCAGGCTCCTCTGTCCATGGGATTTTCCAAGCAAGAATACTGGAGTGATTGCTATTTCCTCTTCCAGAGAAATCATTATAAATACCAATAATAATCATTTTTAATGCTTTTCCAAGTTCCATAAATGGGGATCCACTCCTGGAGCCAATAAATAAACAAGAGCTATAGAGCATGCACTCACAATCTCTCCATGCCACTTGCTAGCCTAAAACCAGCCATAGCAAAGACGAGCATTGCCTCACTAGTGATTAGAAGTCATATTATTTGCCTACGCAGAAATTCAGTGAACTACTCAGTGGGCTTAACAATAGAATAGTGAGTGAAAAAGTTAACCCTCAAAAGATTACATACAACAGATCTCTGTGTAAACTTAAAACAAAGTAAGCCAAAAAATCATAAAATTTGTAAGAAACATGACTTCAGCATTGCATTTAAAAAATAAAAGTAAAGAGTAAAGACTGTATTATTCAGAACAGCAGTTGCCTTGGGAGTGGGAGGCAAGGTCACAAGGTTATACTTAAGTATAAGTATGACGGTAAGTATAAGTAATTGCCAGTGTTCTGGGAGTCATAGGGATATTGGTTTCAGAAGCGCTTGCCATGATACTTCTATTAATTCGTTAGTTAATAAAAGATGGCCTTGCAGGGACCAATGATGAGAGGATGTCATGAACCAAGACATATTAATAATTAATATGCCTCTAATTAATTCTATGCCTCTGAGATGCAGAAAAGGAAGTAGAGGAGGAAAGGGGAGCAGAGGGAAATTCAATGGACTTTACATTGGAGGGACAAGTCAGATGTCTTATAACACAGAAAGTGTTCTGCAGGCACATGTGTACATATGTGCGGCGGTGGCTCTATTCATCTGAGAGTCCATGAGCTCCTGTGTCTGTATGAGTCAACCAAAGGAGTTTAAAGGGTCCCTGACTCTGCCTGGTGCCCTGCTGTGCTCTGACAACAGAGTCCAGCAGCTGTGGAGAGGGCCTTGGAACAGGGAGGCAGGACTGCTGCACTGGTTTGTGAGAATTAAAGGTTATGTGATGCCTCCTCCAGGATACTCCAGAGAAGGGGCTGATGAATGGATCCCCTTCCAACTTAGGGGCAATGGCACCCCACTCCAGTATTCTTGCCTGGAAAATCCCATGGACAGAGGAGCCTGGTAGGCTGCAGTCCATGGGGTGGCTAAGAGTCGGACACGACTGAGCAACTTCACTTTCACTTTTCACTCTCATGCATTGGAGAAGGAAATGGCAACCCACTCCAGTGTTCTTGCCTGGAGAATCCCAGGGATTGGGGAGCCTGGTGGGCTACCGTCTGTGGGATCGAACAGAGTCGGACACAACTGAAGAGACTTAGCAGCAGCAGTAGCAGCAACAGGCATGGTAGGGCAGGGCATTTCCCTGGATCAGAAGGTTCCAGAAAACGGAAGCACACATTGTCCCCATGACCATGTCCTCCCCAGAGACCTGCTTTCCAGGCTCAGGGAGGTGGGAGTAAGGGTCTGACCAGGTGAAGCTTGTTGGAACCAGCTGGGTTGGAAGAACATTGTGAGAGTCCTTTAATGACATAACCCTCAGTCTTTCCTAACTGTCCTGACCACCACTCCCAGAAGTCAGAGCTAGCCCAAGCCACTGTCCTTGGCAACATGAAGGAAAAGTTTATCCAAACACTCTCCACATGGCCCTGTCTCACTGGCCACCTCCTAATCTCTATCCACAAGTCTACCAACATGAGACCGCAGAGGGAGGGAAGAACTGGGCCCCAGATACCTGGCCTGATGAAATGGGGCTGCCACAGCCCCAATGAGGCTCTCAGGCTTTCATGCTCACAGCATCCCAGACCCTCTTACTCTCAGAAGTGATGGGGTCCAGCCAGCTGTGCAAGTATGTGCAGTAAGGCCACTCAGGCAGGCCTGTGTAGTGGACCATCCAGGCGGAGAGTGAGGGGTAAGCAGAGGCATCCAGTGAAATTTTGAGAATGTGGCTACCTTAGCCAAGAAGTATGTACAATTCTCTTCCACATCTGTGATGGTTAATTTCACTTGCTGACTTGGCTAGGCCATGGTACCCAGATATTTGGTCAAACATCAGTCTAGATGTGTCTGTGAAGGTATTTTTTTAGATAAGATCACCATTTAAATCAGTTGACTTTGAGATGCTAACGGACAACTCATTGGAAAAGTCCCTGATGCTGGGAAAGATTGAGGGCAGAAGCAGAAGAGGGCATCAGAGGATGAAATGGCTGGATGGCGTCACCAACGCAATGAACATGAACTTGGGCAAACTCCTGGAGATGTTGAGGGACAGGGAAGCCTGGCATGCTGCAACCCATGGGGTCGCCAAGAGTCAGACATGACTGGGCGACTGAACAACAGCAAAGCGTATTACTCTCCTTAATGGGGTGGGACTCATTCAATCCACTGAAGGCCTTAAGAGGAAAAGATAGAGGCCACCCAGGGAAGATGGCATTCTGTCTTCAAACTGCCTTTGTCTCAAGCTGTAACATTGACTCCTCCCAGGGTCTCCAAACTGCCAGCCTGCCCTGCAGGCTTATCTCTCTTATTTCTCTCTTTCATTTGTATATGTTCTACTAGTTCTGTTTCTCCAGACAACTCTCACTAAGCATCCCCCCTCAACCCACCTTGCTGCATACCCACTCTGCAATAGTCCTGAGAAATTCTTGAGCAAAGCTCCTTAGACACTGCCCAGATATAAAAGATGCCTTCTCTAGAGAAAACCTCAGTCTTCCACAGTCACTCCATATTCTGGTGCTTTCACCATCAAGTGCAGATCCCAGACCCTCAGACACAGCTGCCAGTGCCAACTAGTGAATAGTTCCTGATTGAAACAAGATGATGTCATCCTTTGGAAATCACAATGTAATATCCTCTTAAAAAGCATTCTACATGAAAATGCTGGTCCAGGTAAGCCAATGGAAATCTTTCTCAAAGCACAGTGACAAAATCCACTGATTGCCCCCAGAATCCATTCTTTCCTTCATTTGCAATAATATATTTGGAGGTGAGCAAGTGGCTTCCCATTCAGACTACATTTCCCAGCTTTTCTTGCGGTTGGACATGGCCATGGAACTAAGTGGTCACCAAGGAAAGAGAATGAGAGGGCCAGCACTTTAAGATCAGGCCCTACCTTTTCCATACTCTTATCTCTCCAGTAAGCCTGAGCACAGCTGCACCTATGGGTGTGTGCTGTGACCATAAACACAAGTCGGCACCCTAGGGCAGTGATTCTCAAACTGTGGTCACCAAAACACCAGTATCACCTGAGAACTTGCTAGATATGCAGATTTCCAGTCCTTAGCTTTGGATCTACTGAAGTTCTGAGGCTGGTGCCAGCAATTGGTACGAAACCATATCTCTATGTAATTCTGGTGCTCACCTCCATTTGAGCATGCTTCCCTCGGGGCTAGCAGAAATAAGATGCCAGCCTTCCCTGAATGACTGCATGGAACAGAGTCACCTGGTGGCCTGGAATTCAGAAGTTTACAAATAAGAGAACTAAACTTCAGTGTGATTTGGGCTTTGTTTATTTATTTATTTGTTTGTTTTTATTTTTGAAAGTGGGGATGGACCTGTCTCTTGTTACAGCAGCTTATCTTTTCAACCTAAATAATAAAAACCATTAAGGCTATACCACCCTGAACATGCCTGATCTTGTCTAAATAATACAAATGATCCCCATGGGGGATCATCCATACCAACCTGCTGCAAACTGGGAATGGGTGTGCTGAGATCACCACCTCCTCAGGCCCCCTGGAAGCTGGAAGCCTACCTGGCCAGAGACTACAGCCTGGATAGCCATGACCAGCCTTCTCCACTTACTCCAATACACATGGTCATTTTTGTATGAGCCCTAACTTGAACACTGCCCAGGGGACACCTCCTGCTCTGCACAATATTCCATCTTCTGCTTCTTTGCTCTCCCCTATCCTGGTTTTCTGACCTCTTAGTACACAGCAAGGCCTGGGTCTCTGGCTCCTGTGGCCTGATTTGGGCACCTTGCTCCAGGTTGGCTGTCTGAACATTTCAACAGTGTGCTTCTAAGCTGATGGTCATCAGGATTTTCCCTTCCACTCCAGTCTCCCTAAAGACAGGGTGATCCCTTCTCAGTTTTAAGGTGGTACTTGGGCGTTGTTGGAGGATTTCTTTTCTCCCAGGTTTCTCTGCCCAAGTCTTCTGCTCCAAAGGAGGCTGTTTGGAGCACGTGGCTCTCCATGCCTCCCCAGGTCAACTCAGGCTCAGGGTGGTTGCTTCAGGGACCACCTTGTGAGCTGGCAGGCAACATGATGGGTCTCAGGTAAATTCAGTTCAGTGGCTCCGTCATGTCCGACCCTTTACGACTCTATGGACTGCAACATACCAGGCATCACTGTCCATCACCAACTCCCAGAGTTTACTCAAACTCATGTCCACTGAGTCAGTGATGCCATCCAACTATCTCATCCTCTGTCAGCCCCTTCTCCTTCTGCCTTCAATCTTTCCCAGCATCAGGGTCTTTTTCAATGAGTCAGTTCTTTGCATCAGGTGGCCAAAGTATTGGAGTTTCAACTTCAGCATCAGTCCTTCCAATGAATATTCAAGATTGATTTCCCTTAGGATGGACTGGTTGGATCTCCTTGCAGTCCAAGGAGCTCTCAAGAGTCTCCTCCAACACCACAATTCAAAAGCATCAACTCTTCGGCCCTCAGCTTTCTTTATAATCCAACTCTCACATCCATACATGCTGCTGCTGCTGCTGCTAAGTCACTTCAGTCGTGTCCGACTCTGTGCGACCTCAGAGACGGCAGCCCACCAGGCTCCTCCATCCATGGGATTTTCCAGGCAAGAGTACTGGAGTGGGTTCCCATTGCCTTCTCTGTTCCATACATGACTACTGGAAAAACCATAGCTTTGACTAGATGGACCTTTGTTGGCAAAGTAATGTCTCTGCTTTTTATTATGCTGTCTAGGTTGGTCATAACTTTTCTTCCAAGGAGCAAGAATCTTTTAATTTCATGGCTTCAGTCACCATCTGCAGTGATTTTGGAGCCCAAAAAACTAAAGTCTGTCACTGTTTCCACTGTTTCCCCATCTATTTGCCATGAAGTGATGGGACCAGATGCCATGATCTTAGTTTTCTGAATGTTGAATTTTAAGCCAACATTTTCACTCTCCTCTTTCACTTTCATCAAGAGGCTCTTTAGTTCTTCTTCACTTTCTGCCATAAGGGTGGTGTCATCTGCGTATCTGAGATTATTGATATTTCTCCCCACAATCTTGATTCCAGCTTGGGCTTCATCCAGCCCAGTGTTTCTCATGATGGGTCTCAGGAACCAAAGCAAAAGAAGCAGCCAAGAGCCCTCAGTTCTTTGTGTTTACTCCTGTGCCTGATTATATTGGTTAGCATTAGGTTAATTCGAGAGGGACAAACAAGAGCAACTCAGTAAGGAAGTGCTCCAAGAATGATGGTGACATGTCAGAGAACACACAGCCAGCTTAAAGGGACTCCTACTGGCCAAATCTGTGCATCAAAGGAATTGATAACAATAATATAGGTCATAACCTATGGAATAAAAGAAGAATCCATGAGTCCATATTTACAGTAGGAAACAAAGCAGAGAAAGAAAGAAGGAAAGCTCCTTTTACATTTGTATGTCAACTAATAAATGTATTGAATAGAAAAATGATAGAATTAACAAATCACCATTCGGCAACTAGCATAATAATAATTCACTCAGGCAAGAAAGAATCATTAATGGGAACTTCCCTAGCCATCCAGTGGTTAAGACTCTGAGCTTCCAATCCAGGGGGCACGGGTTCAATCCCTCATGCGGAACTAAGATCCTGCATGCCACTCAGCACAGCCAAAAAGAAAAAAATCATTAATGGGTGCTAAAACTAGTGGGTAAAATTTGGTGAGGAATGGGGTATTTTTTATAGTCTCAAAGTATCTGTCTGTAAGATATTTCTGTATTACCAAGGGGAAAATAGTCACTTTACAGTAAAGAAAGTTGACTGATCCAACGTTAACCAAGCAGTAAAGCCAATCTACTGAAACCAGGTTACGTGGTGAAGAAAAGTGCAGCATTTTTTGCAGGGCACCAAGCAAGGGGTCAGTTCAGTTCAGTTGCTCAGTCGTGTCCGACTCTTTGCGACCCCATGGACTGCAGCTTGCCAGGCTTCCCTGTCCATCACAACTCCTGGAGTTTACCCAAACTCATGTCCATTGAGTCGGTGATGCCATCCAACCATGTCATCCTTTGTCATCCCCTTCTCCTCCTGCCTTCAATCTTTCCCAGCATCAGGGTCTTTTCAAATGAGTCCAAGGCAGATGGTGCTCAAAACACTCAAATTCCCTAAAGAGTTTCAGGGGAGGGAGAGTGAAGAAGGAGTCCCAGAATATGTAAGTCAGCTTGTGCACAATTCTCAGGTTGGTTGATGGTGCGATAACAGGACGGTGTTGCAGGAGTTAATATTATCAATCTTTAGGGCCAGCAGGTCTGGGGGCTACATGTTCATGGTCATCAAGTAGCTAATTTCTTCCATTTGGTGGTGGTTTTAGCATCTGCAAAACAACTCACGAAATGAGTTGATATTCATCAGATGCTGTTATCTGGGTACTTCAAAGAAGAAATTAAGCAGAGGATATGGGAGAGTGATCTATGCCCGGAAGGCCCCATAGGGTCCTGCTTGGTTACATGGGGAGTTGTCTTCTAATGAGTACCGAGTTTCAGTTTGTGAAGTTGAAAAAAGCATGTTATGAATGTAGATGCCGGTGATGATTGTACAATGTGAGTATACCTGATGCAACTCAAATGTGCACTTGAAACAGTTATAAATTTCATGTCATGTGTATTTTACCATAATTATAAAAAATAAATATTTTTTTAAAGTGGCTGACACTTAATAAGAGCTATGAGGGTACTAGTTATTAACATTAGCATAAGATCTGTATATGTGTTATCTATCTCTCTCCTTCAGTGCAGGCACAGAAGGAGTTCGGTCTTGGTATAATGAGCACCTCATAAAGAGCAGGGTAGGGGCTAAACATGCACGATTCATGCAGAGCAACTCATAGAGGTGGATTAGAGGACAAGACAAGGAAGATTCCAAACAGAAACTGCCTCTAAGGAGAGGTGGCAAGGGATAAACCTCACCCGGGATGAGCCTGGTGAGTGCAACGTGAGACAGAGAATTCACAGAGCAGGGAGAGCCCAAGGAGAGTCGGGAGCCCCTTTCTCCTCAGGGCTTGAGCAGGGGTACCTGCAGCCATCATATGGTATACACCCCCTCTGAGCTTTCCCCGTTAGTGTCTGAGAAGCAGCTGCCACATTAAGGACAGAGCATCTAGAAATGGCGTGGGAGAGACAGAGCCGATGAGCTTTAAGAGCAGGCTTTCATCCAATTCCCAGCAGATCCCACTGAGGAACATGTGAAAGGGGCTGAGGCATGTACAGAGAGGGGTCTATTCAAATAGACACACATGTCGGAAAGAGCCAGGACTGCTGTTGCTGACCAAGCCTGTACTGGGAGAGACCCAAGGCCAAGAGGGGTTTCCATGCCCTTCCAAACCTGTGGGAACCCCTAGTGGAGTGGAAGGTACACTGGACCAGGAGTCAGGAAACCCGATTCTCACTCCAACTCTGTCACCAGTTTGCCATGTGTCTCTGGGCAAGCCACTTACCCTCTCAGGACCCCCTCCCTGGCTGTACAAGAAAGAGATCGTACTAATTTCAAAGGGCTGTTCCAACACTTTATTTTTTTTAAACGTTCCGCTTATGTCCCTACTTTCTTTTGTGTGTGTGTGCGTTAATTTCTTTTTTATGTTCCAACTCTTATTTGGGGGAATAAAGCCCATAGTCAGTTTGTACCAAACATTTTACTTTTCAAAGCACTTTCACATCAATGATTTTCCGCTCCCAGAACTTCTTTGTAGATTATTCGATTAGGTCCCATTTCTCCAACTTCATCGAAAGGAAATATGAGACCCAGGGAAGGGAAAAGACTCACCTAAGTTCACCCAGCCAACAAATGGCAGAGTCAAGACCCGAATTTGCATCTCCTGACTCTTGTCCAGGTTGCTGCGTCCAGCTAAGCTGGTTTTACCTCACACAGAGGTGTAGTCTCCAGGGAAAAGGAGACTGAAGGGCACTCAGGAAGAGAACCAAGTCAGCCCGAAGGAAAGGACAACTTTCTCTAATCGGTCTGCCCAGAGGGACACCTTCTTTTCATAGTTCTTCCAGAGACAGAGGGAACATTTCTTCCCAATGAATCAGCCCAGATGATACCTTTCTACAATTTCTGTCTGTCTGTCTGTCTGCCTCTCTATGGGAGCACCTTTCCTTAATTTGCACAAAGGCCCTTATGTGTTAGCAGCAGCCCTGACTCCTGGGTTGTGCCTCTTTCCATTAGGGGCTGGAGTAATGCCAGATGGAATATAGAACACTTAGTTATATTTGAATTTCAGAGGGACAATTAAGACTTAGATAATATGTCCTATGCAATTTGGGGAACACAATTATCCTTTTAAAATGTATTTTGTTTATCTTAAATTTAACTAACTAAGCATCCTATACTTTTACTTGTTCAATCTGCCAGCCCTAGTCTGGAAGCCATGGTGTACTCATTCTGACTTGTACCAGCTCATGAGAGCCAATGGTTAATTTTCTGGGAATTTTGTGAGCCAGTTGTTCAGCCACTGGGAGCTTAAAATCAACCATGGTGGGAGTATTCACAGTATGGAATTTGTCAGTCACCACATATCAGCACTTTTCTTTTTTTTAGAGCTGACTGTGAAACATTTAGGAGGGTTTCCCAAGTGGTGCTAGTGGTAAAGAACCTGCCTGACAATGCTGGAGACAAAGAGACACAGGTTCCATCCCTGGGTTGAGAAGATCCCCTGGAGCAGGGCATGGCAACCCACTCCAGTATTCTTGCCTGGAGAATCCCGAGGACAGAGAAGCCTGGCAGACTATAGTCCATAGGGTCACAAAGAGTCAGACACGACTGAAGCAACTTAGCACACACACACACGTGAAACATTTACCAGTATTCCATTGTCCAGAGGCTTCCTTGTCTTTAACACACAGCGTCAAGACTCTGAAGCCGTGTCCCTGGCTGCTGTACAGCTGCATGGGAGGCACACACCCAGGGCCCCCATGGACGGCAGCCTCACGGGGACCACTGGTACCAAAGCCACTTCCCACCCAGAGGGACTACCTGGCCATCTACTACCTTACCCTCCCTACTATGGCTTTGACTGCGACCTCTTGTCCATGGCTGAGAGGTTCAAATTTAACCTGGAGTTTCATTACAAGACCTCTGGCCAGTGAGCAGAGGGAGCCCTCCTTCCCCCTTCTCTGCAGCCCTTTGATCATCTCTCCACCAACTGGGATGCAGGATGGGGGAAGGTGTCTGGGTGGCTAGCTGAGGTGGAAACTTGGTCTTCTCTGGGGTTTCAGGGAGTGAGGGTTGAAGTGGGGAGCTGGTGGGGCCCTACCCCTCTCTTCGAGTAGATCTTATGCAAGAGGGGGTTCTGGAGCAGAGTGCTGGACAAGAAAGCAGGAAGTGTTCTGGGGAAGGTACAGCGCCTGTTCCCAAATACTCTCCGTCAGCTCCTAAGACTTTGGGGTGAGGCAAGGAAGGCCACCAAGTTTGCCAAGCCCAGCCCTACCTGATCCTCTCTGTCAAATACAGGTACTGTAGTGGAGTCGGGGTGTGGCTGTAACCAGGTTCTAGAAAAACCCTACATGGGGAGTCAGGAGTGCTGGGTAGGGTCTCGGTCCTGTCAGAGATTCACCGGCAGGACCCTCAGCCGCCAAGGGCCTCAGTCAAGCCATCTATAAGATGTTTCTCGGCATCTGCCTGCCTCTCAACCATAAGTATCCTCATCACGATGACACGGTGATTGGGCAGTGGCCTCTGGGCTCTCATGGCCATAACATCACTCTGCACACTTGATCAGGGAACAGTGGGGGGAATGTCCTGGTGAGGAGAGTGGGAGAAGGTTAAGAGGCCACTGGCCCTGGGGGAGCAGGAGGGTTAGGGAGGAAGAAATCAGAGAACAGTCTAGCCCTGCAGGTTGACAGATGGCCCCACGCCTGGCCCCAGACAACCTGTTGGAAGTCACACTTCACTGCGGCTTCAGGCCTCCCTAAACTCAGCCCTGGGCCATCTTCCCAGGTCCTTTCCTTCTCAGCCCAGCCACTTGTCCCCATCTACCTTCCCAGAGGAAGTCATCCAGGCAGAACCAAACATGCAGCGCAAGCTCCCAGTCAGCCTTGAACTTAAAGGCTTTGCTCCCAGGATGGGCTCTCTGAACACTCCAGCCAGAACCTTCTCCAGATCTAGGCCTGGGGCTCCTGTTCTTTGTCCAGGAGGGCAGAGGTTATGCTCTTGGCTGAAAGGTATTGGGACAATTGTTTAATATTTCTCAGAATCAGTTTCATAACCTAATTAGTCTAGTTAGTCAGGGCCCTCCAGAGAAGCAGAATCAACAGGCTGTGGTGTGTGTGTGTGTGTGTGTGTGTTAGCTGCTCAGTCGTGTTGGCTCTTTGCGACCCCGTGGACTGTAGCCCACTAGGTTCCTTGGTCCATGGAATTCTCCAGGAAAGAATATTGGAGTGGGTAGCCACTCCCTTCTCCAGGGGATCTTCCCAACCCAGGGGTTGAACACAGGTCTCCTCATTGCAGGCAGATTCGTTACCATTTGAGCCACCATGGATGCAAATATTCATACAGAAAGATTTAAAGAGTTTGCTCACACAATTCTGGAGTATCATGGAGGCAGACAAGTCCAAAAACTGCAGGACAGACTAGCAGGTTGGAGAACCAGAAAGAGCCAATTCAACAGCCAGTTCAAGTCTGAGAACCATCTGCTGGCAAAATTCACTCTTGCTCAGGGGAGGTCAGTCCTTCAATTCAGGACTTCAGCTGGTTGGATGGGGCCCACCTACATTATCGAACACAGTCTGTTTTACTCAAAGTCCACCAATTTAAATGTTAATCTCATCCAAAAAACACTCTCCCAGAAACATGCAGAAAAGTGTTTGACTACAGATCTGAGCCCCAGGGCCCAGCTAAATTAACACACAAAAGCAACCATCCAAGTGCTCCAGGGGGAATAGCGAGGAGGAGCCATTGTCCGCCCTTGACCTAAGGCTGAGCTGTACAGACAGGGCCTCCTCAACTGCCAAAAGAAAAGATGCTGAAGAGTAAACACCCAGACCTCCCTTTCCTACCTCCCTTCAGTATCCAGCAAATTCCAGAGGGCAAGGGAGCCACTATTATAGTCCACATAAGTTAGTCTTCTGGGGTTCACAAGAGAATGGAGAAGGATGGAGAGTGAATAGTGAGAGATGTGTGGAAGATGCTCGGCTTAGCATCTATTGATATTTCTAAAGTGAACTGTGGACATCTGTGTACCCAGAACCCCAGCATTGGGACTTCGGCATCCAGGGTCTGCCCAGCTTGGGTGAAGAGAGACCACGCTTCCATTCACTGTGCTACAATGGATGTCATGGATGGACAGACGAGGTGTACCCCAACTCGGGAACTCCAGTGCCTCCTGCTGCCCAGTGGAATGGATCCAACCTCCCCCGCTCCACCGACATTGCAAAACTTCAACCCTCTGACCTCCACCAGCCCGCCCTCTCCATCCCAACTCACATTCTGAGTCTGGCCTAGCCAAGGGTCTTCACAGAGCTAGGGTGATCTGCTCAAAATCAAATCTTTTATGGATATGTTCTAAAAAAAGGTGTCTCCATGTCAGCAACACTGACATTTCAGGCCAGATAATTCATCTCCAACTGTGAAAAATCAAACATCTCCAGATATGGACAGATGACCCCAGGGCAGCAAAGTACACCCCCATCCCCCACCCCAGTAGAGATCCACTATCCTAAGGTTTGCCTTCATCAATTTGACAGCATTTTGTTCATGCCAGGGTTGTCTCAGACTCTTTTAAGAATATCTGCCTCATCTTAAACATCTTTCTATATAGTGACTTCTGAATAACTCAGAGAAATTTCCATTCAAGGGGACTTCTCCCTTAATTTAACACAGGAGAACATTTTCAAGGTAACTATCAAGAAAACAAATTGCTTAAGTGTCAACCAGATGAGAAAAAAATCAATCTCATTCTCCATATTAGGAAAGCTACCATCTCAGCATCCCGTTATCTTTTTTCCCACATGAGCCTGTGGGGTGAAGAAATAGTCCAGAGCTTGCATATGTAAACATACTTTTCTCTAGTGAATTGTCAGCAGCCACACAGAACCTCATCTCACACCAAACACCAAAATAATGGGTAAATATTTTTTTAAATAAGCAATCACAGAAGCTATCACAATCAGACAGCTTTAGAACTCTGAACAGGGAAGGATTTTCAAAGCTTAGGTAGAAACAAACCCAAAGGAAAAAATAAAATTTAACACATTTTATTAAAGAAAAAATAAATATTTGTCCTGAAACAGTTAAAAAGTAAAAAGCATTGTTTTTCTTAGAAACATAATTTGGCAAGTGTTTACCTAATTTATTTATACTAAAAGCTTTAAAGTGAAAGTGAAGTCGCTCAGTTGTGTCTGACTCTTTGCGACCCCATGGACTGTAGCCTATCAGGCTCCTCCATCCATGGGATTTTCCAGGCAAGAGTGCTGGAGTGGATTGCCATTTCCTTCTCCAGGGGATCTTCCCGACCCAGGAATCGAACCCGGGTCTCCCGCATTGCGGGCAGACAATTTACCATCTGAGCCACCAGGGAAGCTTTAAAGCATGGACCCATTCATCACATGTTTAGGAATCCAACCCAAAGCCTGACTCTAAAATACAGAAAAAACTGACAAATAGGGGTATTGATTACAAGGTTATTTATAATGATGAATGTCTGTAAGCCTCTTACCTGTCAACCACTTGAGGAGCAGGTAGCTCAAGTTAACTTGAACTTCTGTGTACTGTGTATTAGGCGGCATGGAAAATGGACATTTCTCGCACGTTTAAAGAGACATGGAGAAGCGATGCTGACCCCGTGCCAGGACCACCGAGCAGGCACGGGGGTCACACACGGTGACACGACAGTCCTGCCAAGCCACTGCCAGTTCACATGTCTGCAGGCACATCGATAATAAGAACCGCTGGGGACAACATGATACACTCAGTTTCACCAATCACTGTGATCCTCCCAAATTTTATGTTAATTGAATTTGAGTATAAAATTCTTTTTTTTTTTTTAATTTGAGTATAAAATTCTTTTCTCACAAATTGGAGAGAAGTCTAACTGTATTTTCTTCCAACGGGACAGGAAGCTGTGCTATCATCATCTATTACGTAATCCAACCTGTTCCCACTGAGTGGAAATAGCACAGAGTACAGGTTTAGTAATTGCAATAAATAAAATGAGAGGTTCTATTCTGTGGGAACTCCAAATACTGAAACATAAATGTTGATTCTGGGCAGTAGGACCCAGGGCTGTGCTGTTCACATCACGGGGGCCTCAGTATTACCTGGGATTATTAAGGCTGTAGAATCTCAAGAACCACAATCTCCATCTACCGGGATCCCCGGGTGATTCCTGGGCACACTAGTTTGAGCAGCACAGCCAAGGGACCCTGCTAGACTGCATAGTGTGATGCTGCTAAGTCGCTTCAGTCGTGTCCGACTCCGTGCGACCCCATAGACGGCACCCCACCAGGCTCCCCCGTCCCTGGGATTCTCCAGGCAAGAACACTGGAGTGGGTTGCCATTTCCTTCTCCAATGCAGGAAAGTGAAAAGTGAAAGTGAAGTCGCTCAGTCATCCGACTCTTAACGACCCCATGGACTGCAGCCTACCAGGCTCCTCCATCCATGGGATTTTCCAGGCAAGAGTGCTGGAGTGGGGTGCCATTGCCTTCTCCGATAGTGTGATGAGGAGACAATAAATTTGGAGTGATTCTTTATTTTGGCTTTGGACGCTGGCCTTAAATCTACTCCTAGACCCCGTCACTTGCTGCCAGAACCCTCTTGGGAAAAGGCTCGTCACCTTCAGCTTCCTAATCTCCAAGGAGTGAATAGGTCTCAACATCTCTATAGTTTGTCACAAAGAAGGCAGAGGATGAGTGTGAGGGACACACCCAGCACTTTTCAGACCAGGGCTCCAGACTTGTCCATTTGCAAAACTTATTAGAGTTTGCTACCTGAAATCTCTGATCTTAGGTGAATTTTGGGAAGAGATTTGGAAACACTTTTTTTTTTCTGTTTTTTATCCTTTTGGAAACACTTTTTTTTTTAACATAACTTTTTATTTTGTAGATTCACATGCAGTGTAGGAAATAATAGAGCAAGATTTGAGTACATTTCAATGATAGGATAATGGTAGCATCTTTCAAAACACAGTATCAGAACCAGAAAGTTGTCACAACCAGAGACTGTCGGAAACAGACCAGCTCCTACCAGGAAGTCAATCTGAAACCTACTCAGAAGTGCAGGCAACCCTTTTGATACAACCCACTGCCCTCATTCATCTTTTACACGTTTACTAGTAGTTATGTGTGTGTGCGTTTCTGTGTGTGTTTGTGTGTGAGAGTGCATGCAAGCAAATTCCACAAAACTTAATCACGTTCTGTTTATGAATGCCAACACTTTTAAAATGATTGTGCAAACAGAGGCTTCTCAACCTTTTGGGTGGCCCTGGTTACGTTTAGTTTTATCCCCAGAAAAATAAAGGATTGATTAAGCAAATAGAGTTAACGGGACTGAAGATAGTAGGAAATATTTAACCAAGTTCAGGACAAACAGTTCTAAACAGCAAACTCACTGACCTCAGTCAGTGAAATTTTAGCCATTTCTGCATTCTGTTTTCCATGCTACAGGGTTTTCCTTTCTGGGTTTCATTTTCCCAGCAAACCAAAGAGAGGATACTTGACCTATTCCAGATGCTGGGCCTCTCTATGCCTTTGTTTTTGTCTGTCTCTCTTTGCCCATTTGTGTCTCTCTCTTTGTTCTGTGGCCCAGGCCCTCTGCTTCATTCTCTCCCAAATCTAACCCCTGTCAGCATCATCTACATTCAAAACATCACCTCTCAGAAGCGAAATACTGAGACCGACCCCCCCCCACCCCCCGCACCCCCCCACCCCCCCCACCCCTGCTCCCCCTGCCAGGAGCATTTGTTGACCATCCGGTTGGTGTTTCTGTGTTTTGACGACTACCAAACAGATAAACCCCAGCCAGAAAGCTAACATATGGCCTGACTCTGTGATGTGTAATTCCAGCTCCTCCCTGGGAGGGAGGGTCTGTTCGATGAGATTATGAAACTCCCCATAGGAAGGGCCTGGGAAGAGAGGGTAGATAAAATGGGTAACCGCAGCAGGGGAGAAGCAGAAAGGTCCACAGCCAGAATGGAGGGCGAGCTGTACAAAGGAGAGGACTACAAGACAGAGTTCCAACCCCAGAACTACTTAAAGACCTACTATGCCTTCGATTCAGGCACCATAGCGGAAAACGAAGTCTTGAAATTCAACCTGAATAATCTCTTTGAAACTTTCTCTCCAGGTGAGTGTCTGGTCTCCATCTCAGGGAGACGATGGGGCTGCGCCTTACAGGAAGCGCTCTTGGTGGCAGGGGACCCGTCCTCTGGGACACTACTCACCTAGGATGCTGCAAAGCCAGCCCAGCTGTGAACCCACGAGGACTGTCGCTGGTTGGCCACTCTGGAACCCAAGCACTGACATTTGCAGCCCAGGAACCAAGCCTGAATCTTTAACAGTCCATCTCAGTTTCTTGCCCTGTGAAATGGAAAGGTACCTCCTGAACTGTGGGGTTCAGAGACCCATGCTAGAAGGGATAGGAGACAATAGATATGAACATATTGCTTGCCTCCCCTTCAGTAATATAAAAGCGGCTTTATAGCCTGGGCTCAAGAGCCCCGTTGAAAACCTGATGAAAGATCTGGTATATACACAACACGGAAACACTCTTGATCTTTTACACAAAATTAAGAGGGTTCATGGATACCCAAAGCCAAACCACAGAGCTCACTTTACAAATTTCTGCTCTGAGTTGTCAGGCTGGGGGGACCAGCAGAGATTATCACCCAAGTTCTCCATGCACACAAGGAGGCTGAGGTGCAAGACACCAGGGTGTCCAGCCCAGGTCAGACCACCTGTCACTGGCAGTAGAAAATCTCAAAATCAGTTCATGCAGGGCTGCCTTGCACAGTTGCTCAGGGAGTGCACTGAACAACTAGGGGGTTACTCAGTCATTCAACAAACCTTGCTCTATGTATTTGATGCCAAGAAAGGGATCAAGCAAGGTCCACAGAAATACAGATGAATGAAAGCTTAAGGCTCACAGAGAAATCTGAGGAGACTCTGGAGGAAGGACTGGGATTAAGCCTTGGAAAATGGACTGGTTTCAATGGAGGAGGATGGAGGGAAGAAGCAGGGAGAGGAAGGTGATGTACTTATATTGCTCTTCCCCCAACTCACCACAAGATCCTCTTGCCTTCTGTGATTGGTTGAGCCAGTTTTGAACCCACTGGCTCAGCTCTCATCCTTTATCAGAAGCTCTGTCCTTGCAGCAAAGAGGTGGGAGGGGCGCTGTGGGGTCACTCTCACCATTGCTTTAAACCCAGAGTCAGAAGACTTGCCAATAATACAGCTTCTACCAAGAAGTCAATCTGAAAGCTGCCCAGAAGGGCAGGACTTGTCCTATCGGGGCTCCAATAGCAACCCTTGAGGCAGCAGGGGGACCCAGTATGTACCAGCCTGCACCCCAACCCCCTCTCACCCTTCTGAGCCCCAGGCGTAGGGTCTGGAATCCTCACACAGTCCAGGTACTGCCCAAGGCAGGGTCGGATCTCCTGGGAGTCACCCTGGGGAAAGGGCACAGCCTGGCATCTCCATCCACCACAACTGGCATGGAGTTGGGTGTCTGCCCCCAACACCTGGAACACGCTTTCTCCTGCAGGAGGCATGGGAGGCGACATCCTGATTGACATCGGCTCAGGCCCCACCATCTACCAGCTGCTCTCGGCCTGCGAGGTCTTCCGGGAGATCATCATGTCAGACTACACGGAGCTCAACCTCCGGGAGGTGGACAAGTGGCTGAAGAAGGAGCCGGGGGCCTATGACTGGTCCCCAGCCGTGCAATACGTGTGTGAACTCGAGGGAGACAGGTAGCCACAGTCACCATCCTTCTCACAAGAGGTCTCCCATCCTCACAGGCCTGAGCCTGAGCCTGCCACCCTGTATCACTGGCCAGCTCCCTATAGCTTGTTCCTAACCCACTTGGGTCTCTGGCCCAGAGCACTTCCCTCCCTTTGAGTGAGTCCCACCTTCAGCCTCAGAGTTGCCTGGGCTCTAATCTTCAGTTACCTGATTTGCCCTCCATGTTTTGCATCCCTTCCATCCTGTGGGATCTTTTTCAGTCCCTCCTCCTCCTGGAAGCTCCCCTGATTGCTCCAGCACACGCAGATCTCTTTCCTCTCAAAACTAGTGGTTCAGCTTCCACTTTACCTAGTGTTGGAGGGGCACTTGTTATGGGAAGACATGGGCTTCTTGGAATTGCCCTCATCTATCTCCTCAGCACTTCTACCAAGTCCCAGAGACCAACAGCACTCACCCCCTCCAGGCACCTTCCCCACCCAGTTCACAGAGGGGGAATCCATCAATCAGAGTCCAGGAAACCAAGGCCCAGATGTGGAGAGTGACCTTGAGGCCACCTTAGAGCAGGACAAAGAACAGATTTTAAATTCCTGTCCCATCTTTGGGCCATGGGGGCCTGACCCAATTACAGACAGGGGCAGCCTGAAATGGAACAGGGCCTCAGGTTCTCTGAGCACAGGGTCTCTGCATCAACTAAGCCTGGGCTTCATACATTCTTGTCATCATTCACAGAGAGCATTCTGAGAGTCAGGTCACTTCCAGATACTGGCAATAGCACAGTGAATAAAGTCTCTGCCCCACGGACCTCACATTCTAGTAGAAAGCACAATGTGCCCAAAGTTGATGGAGGTAGGGATTCAGGGAAAAACAAGTGTTCTAGAAAAGACTCTCCAGCTGCAGGGGCCTAGAGAAGTACGGGTGCTGTGTTAGGTGGGAGGGTGTCTTACTCACCTTGAGCAGTCATACGAAATGTCATAGATGCAACGGCTTGAAAAACACTCATTTCTCACATTCTGGAGGCTGGGAGCTCAGGATCAGTCCTTGAACTTGATGAGGGTGCTCTTCCTGGCCTGTAGATGCATTCTTGCCATGCCCCCTGAAGAAGGAGAGGGAGAGTGAGCTAGCTCTCTAGTCTGTCTTCTTGTAAAAGGCACAAATCCCATCATGAGTGGCCCCCCTCATGATCTCATTTACCTCTATTTACCTGCCAAAGGCTCCATCTCCACATACATCCACATACATGTTAGGGTTTCAGCATATGAATATGATGGGGATACAATTCAGTCCCCAGCAGACGGCAAGAGAAAGCCTCTCCTCTAAGAAAGAGCACTTTGAGCAGCTCCCTGGGAGATGTGAGGGAAAAAGGATGAGAGGATCTGGAGAAAGAGAGAGCCAGGCAGAGGGGATGGCAAAAGCAAAGGCCCAGCTGTGGGAAAGAGCTGGTTTAAAGGAGGATATTTACAGTCAGGGGCTGCAGGGAGGAGGAATGGGGGGATATTGCATAATGGGGGCAAAGTTTCAGCATGGGGGATAACAAGTTTTGGAAGCAGGAAATAGTGATAGTCGCGCACATTGTGAATGCAGTTAATGCCCCTGGATTGCACAGAGTGACTGAAATGGCAAATGTTTGTTATATGTCTTTTACACCTTAAAATTAATAATGCAATATGCTAAAATTGAGTTATTCAAAAGAAAGAGAGAAAAAAGGAGGAGGAGGAGGAGGAAGAGGAGAAGGAGGAATCAGATGTCAAATGCACTGCCACCTATCAGCTGTGTGGCCTTGAACAAATCACTCAACCTCTGTGTGCTTCAGTTTACTCATCTATATAATGGGAGAAATATGATCTTCCCCATAGGCCCATAGGAAGCCCTCCCTAGGGTATGGGGGATGTCGTCCTAATTGTCGTTGTCACCTCATTGACCCTCCCCCACAGGAGCAAGTGGCAGGAGAAGGAGGCCCGGGTCCGAAGGACAGTCAAGCGGTTACTGACATGTGATGTGAACCAGCCCCGTCCTCTGGGGTCTGCCCAGGTGCCCGCAGCGGACTGCGTGCTGAGCCTGCTGGCCCTGGAGTGCGCCTGCCGTGACGTGGACGCCTACCAGGCAGCCATCCAGAACCTGGTTGGCCTGCTGAAGCCAGGCGGGCATCTGGTCACCTTGGTGGCCCTGCGCTGCTGTGAATACATGGTGGGCTCCAGGAAGTTCTTTGTCCTCTCGCTAGAGCAGGAGACAGTGGAGAAGGCCTTGCAGGAGGCCGGCTGCCAGGTGCTAAAGTGCCAGTACAGCCCCAACAAGTACTCAGAGGCCTTCTGCCTCAACGAGGGCTTCTGTTTTGTGGTTGCCCGCAAGGGCCCTGGGGCCTGAGGCCAGTCTGGCAGACAGGGCCTGCCCAGAGGGGGAAGTCATGGTCCCAAAGTCTAGTAAGTCAGGAGCCCCCTGCTGCAGAGTCAGCCTGAACACCATAACTTCATCTTGTACTACGTCCCCAGGTCACAAGTGAAAAGCAAGTTCTCCCTGCCCCCAGCCCAGGGGGCCATCCACCACACCCCTTTCCATTTCATCCTATACCATAAGTCAGGAAAATAAAGTGGCCCAGCCAGACGCTGTCTTGATTTGGGTCATGCACCCCCCCAATGCAGACCTTGAAACAAGGATCTGAGAGCAAACAGTTTACCTGAGATGGCGAAGGCGATGGCACCCCACTCCAGTACTCTTGCCTGGAAAATCCCATGGACAGAGGGGCCTGGTGGGCTGCAGTCCATGGGGTCGCTAGGAGTCGGACACAACTGAGTGACTTCACTTTATGGACACGACTGAAGTGACTTAGCAGCTACTAACCTGATTGGAGAAGGAAATGGCAACCCACTCTAGTATTCTTGCCTGGAGAATTCCTTGGACGGAGGAGCCTGGTAGGCTGCAGTCCATGGGGTCACTAAGAGTCAGACACGACTGAGCGACTTCACTTTCACTTTTCACTTTCATGCATTGGAGAAGGAAATGGCAACCCACTCCAGTGTTCTTGCCTGGAGAATCCCAGGGACGGGGGAGCCTGGTGGGCTGCCGTCTATGGGGTTGCACAGAGTCGGACACGACCGAAGCGACTTAGCAGCAGCAGCAGCAGTTTACCTGAAAAAAGATCCCAGGAAACACTAACAGGAATGAAAAGAAGAAAAGAGGGCAGGCAGGTGATGAAGGTGGGTCATCAAGTTCATCACCAGAGTGGCAACAGTTCATCAGTTGGGAGGCCTCAGAGTCACCCATCCTCAGGGATCTGGGACTTTGTCACCAGTATCATGATAGAGCCTCAGAGAATGGTCAGCTGAAGCAGGCCAGGCAGGGCAGGGAGTCAGGCAGCTCCATCCACATGACCAAGAATTGGAGCTTTGGGAAGACCTGACTCACGTCTCTAGAAGAACCTTCATGAGGTCATGTGTCTCTCAAGACACTCCTTGTCCACACAGCTGGCCAGCTCGCAGCCCAGCCAGCTGCTGACCCTGGGCAGACATGTTTTCTCTGGCATGTAGGAGAGTGCTGGCCTTCCACCACCCAGACCTGGCTCCCTTGTGAAGCCCATAATGCTCTCTGAACTGGGGCATGGGCCCCTCACAGCTCCCACTGTCCACCGTAGTCCATGCCCCACACAGCAGACCCCCTGAGCAAATCTTTACCCATTTGCTAGCCTGCTGCTAAAGCCCAGTGTTTTCCCAACGGCTTTCATTGTGTTCTGGGGAGTCCCTGAGCCTTGTGGCAGAGGGCAGCAACAGGAAAGTCCTCTTCCTTCCAACCTCAGTTGGGTCTTGGGGTTCAGGCAACAGAGGAGCAATGTGGTGGCCATGGCTCCCATGGCCACCAGAGGGCACTGCAAGGCAGAAAGCGGCAGGCAAAGTGCAGGAAAGACAGATGTCAGGGGCCTCCTTAGAAAACTCACCCAGCAGAGAAGCCATGACCCGCATGCTCAGAGAAACCCAAAAACCCTTGGACAGTGAGCACCTCCATGAAACTAGAACTTCCGGTCAATGTGGGTCCTTGACCCTGCATCTCAGCTGGGGCCCAGGAGACCAGGGCTTTGCAGAAGAATGTGCATGTGATACGGCTGGGAAGCTGGTTAAAGAATGTAATCTGATCCAGTAGGTCCAGTGTAATAGAGCCTGAGATCCTGTCTTCTCAGAATCAAGCCTGAAGCTATCCTAGGCAGCTAATTTTAGGGCCATTATTTTGAGTAGGCAGCAAGGAGTGCCTCTTGTTCTGCTTCTCCCTGAATAACAGGACTCCTGGGCACTCCTTGCAGCTGGCACTCCTAACTTCCTGGTTCCTATCTCCAGGTGAGAGAGGGCGAAGCCTAGCACTCTTCCTGGAAGACACCCCCACCCCTTCTGCCTTCTGTTACCCCTGGTGTGGCGGGCTCTCCTCCCCCTGCTCCTTGATGACCTTCCCCCACAGATGGAACCCCTCAGGGTATGAACTGAGGGAGCCTCCGACTCCTTGCTCAGCAGTTCCCTGTCTGGCCTGGCAGATTCTGCCGCTCCTGATGCTGGTGTGTGTTTCAAACTACATGCCTGCCCCAGCCAGCCCTTGACAGCTCTGGACCTCCGCTCCATCCCCACCCACACATCACCTGCCCTCCTCTGAGCTCCTGCAAAGCAGAGGGCACAGGGTAGTTTCACGTGAGGCACAAAGATGCAAAGTGACTTCCACAAAGGGGCTGCCTCCAACATTCCCAGCTCTAGACCCTCAAAGAGGACTGGGTAGGGACTGGGGTTGGGGTCCCACCCTGGATATACAAGAGAGTCACCCAGGGAGCTGGAAACTTCGGGCAGCCTGGGCCTCCCCCAACTGCATCAGAAGCTCCAGTTTGGGGGTAGGGACCCAGGAAGCAGCATTTCATCACACTCTCCTGGAGATCCGAATGTGTAACCCCATTGGAGAACTACTCACCTGGGCCAGTGCTTCTGAAATGCTCTTTTGCTCATGAACCACCAGGGCTCTGATAAAACCCAGAGTCTGAGTCCGTAGGTCTGAGGTGGGCTGAGAATTTGCATCTCTAACCTGTCCCCAGGTGATATCTCTGCTGCTGAGCCCAGAGCCAGTCTGGGAAACAAGACTATAGAGAAGGGACCCTCCTCTCAGCCTCCAGCCTAGGCGCACACTAGTTGGGGGGAGTTCAGTTCAGCTGCTCAGTCGTGTCCAACTGTTTGTGACCCCATGGACTGCAGCACGCCAGGCTTCCCTATCCACAGTCAACTCCCAGAGCTTGCTCAAACTCGTGTCCATCAAGTCGGTGATACCATCCAACCGTCTCATCCTCTGTCAGCCTCTCCTCCTGCCTTCAATCTTTCCCAGCATCAGGGCCTTTTCTCATGAGTCAGCCCTTTGCATCAGGTGGCCAAAGTATTGGAGCTTCAGCTTTAGCAATCAGTCCTTCCAATGAATATTCAGGATTGATTTCCTTTAGGATCAACTGGTTTGATCTCCTTGCAGTCCAAGGGACTCTCAAGAGTCTTCTCCAACACCCCATTTCAAAAGCATCAGTTCTTCGGCACTCAGCTTTCTTTATGGTCCAACTCTCACATCCATACATGACTTCGGGAAAAACCATGGCTTTAACTAGACAGATCTTTTTTGGCAAAGTGATGTCTCTGTTTTTTAATATGCTTTTTAGGTTTGGGGGAGGCGTACTGAGGAATAGGGCTTCCCTGGTTGCTCATACAGTAAAGAATCCACCTGCAATGAGGGAGACCTAAGTTCGATCCCTGGGTTGGGAAGATCCCTTGGAGAAGGGCATGGCAAGCCATTCCAGTATTCTTGCCTGGAGAATCCCCATGGATAGACGAGCCTGGCAGGCTATAGTCTATGGGGTCACAAAGAGTCAGACACGACTGAGTGATTAAGCACAGACCACACACACCGAGGAACATTTGATAAAATGATCCAAGTGCAAAGCAACATCTCCTGATGGACCGCCATATCCTTCAGACCTGGGGTCTTGGATGATTCACAAAGGCCTCTGAATCACCAAAGATGTATCTCTCTGCACAGACTCTACTACTAAGTCCTTAGGAGTATCATTCCTTCTAGAAGTTCATCCACAGAACAGCTATGTGTATTTTAGCCTTACCTACTCTCTGCCCTCCCGACTACAGTGTCCAGCTGCCTTCACTTTCCTGACCTCAGCCCCTCTAACTCAGCAGATCCAAAGGCAGAGGCCCCATTCCCCATCCTCGCTCCTCTCTCATGTCCCCACCCTAGTGAGGATACTTCCGGCCATGCCCTCGCCCATCCCAGCCTCCTTCCTCTCACCCTTGGTCAGCGCTCTGGCTCACCTGGACCTCTTGATGTTACCTCCTAAACAGCTGTGACATCCACCCACTGCGCGGATCTCTGTCACTGCCTGAGCCCGGCTGTATTATCCGCACGTCAATTCTGCCATGGTTTCCTGAGCAGTCCTATGTCCATATCTCCAAGTTTGTGTCTGTTTCATCTTTTCTACCAGCCAATGAACTCCTTGGAGCACACAGGCATGCACACAGGAGACATTTGATAAATGACGTCTGCCTGAAAGAAAGAGTCAGGGGCCCTGGTGTCCAGTCTTAGCTCTGTTCACTCACTCACTAACATTTGGCAAGAACTTTCTTTCCCCCTAGCATCACTCCCCTCATTTGAAATGGTACCCAAAGATGCTTAAACATCAGTTCTGAGATCCCTGTGAGTGGGCTGTCATACTCTGTATCTTATTCATCCTCCAGTAGCCAGAGGGGTCAGCTGAGTGTCCCAGGAGAAAACAACCATGGGGTTTCCTGTCTCCCTCTCTCCTCACTGCCATCCGAGCCCAGCCCTGAACATGGACATCCCAGCCTAAGAAGGGTCAGGGTTCCCACACCCCTGGACTCTGGCAGCAGGATGGGCCTCCCAGGGCACTTGTTAGAAATTCAGATGCACAGGTCCCAGCCCAGACCTGCAGGAACAGAGCTGCACTTTAACAAGATCCCCAGGGGCTTCTCACACACATGAAAGCCTGCAAAGCTCTGCTATGGACATGCAGAGATGAAGACAAGACACACAGGGGAAGAGAGGCCACAGAGGGGGAGCTGGGCTCCTTCCCAGTAGTCTCCTCTCCAGCCCTCCTCACACTCACAGCTCAGCTCAAGGGTTGGGGTTGCTGCCCGCTCCCATGGAGCACATGCCCCCTCCTCACCCCTCCACCCCCACCACATCACCTGTTCCTTCATGCACCCGTTATTCTGCTTCTATGTCCCTTCCTTCCCACCCTGGAGAGGACATTTGTTTCCCTGCAGCATGCCTAGTGCCCAGCACGCAGTGTGACTGCATAGCTATTGCTGAATAAAGACCCTGCCTGTGTGAAAGTGACGATTATGGATTTATTGTTGCTGTCAACTTCACCCTCTTCAAAGCTACTAAAGCCATCTAATCCAGCAGTTTTGTCTCATTCCCTCTACATGTCAAATGGGCCCCACTCCAACAATTTGGTGCTTCAGGTGGAAGAGTGAGATATCAAAAAGTGTGTGCATGAGCGGGGAAGACTCTACAGCTGACCAAAAAATCTTCCCTTCCCAGCAGACAATCTGTCTCATCAAATGACTTTGCTTTTCCTCCCACTGAGAGGACAAGTCCATTTCTCCCCGTCACCTCCCTCCTCCCAGTCTGACTCAGTCAGGTGTCTTGGTTTGGTGGATAGGTCAGGTCAGGTCAGTCGCTCAGTCGTGTCTGACTCTTTGCCACCCCATGAATCGCAGCACGCCAGGCCTCCCTGTCCATCACCAACTCCCAGAGTTCACTGAGACTCATGTCCATCGAGTCAGTGATGCCATCCAGCCATCTCATCCTCTGTCGTCCCCTTTTCCTCCTGCCCCCAATCCCTCCCAGCATCAGAGTCTTTTCCAATGAGTCAACTCTTCACATGAGGTGGCCAAAGTACTGGAGTTTCAGCTTTAGCATCATTCCTTCCAAAGAAATCCCAGGGCTGATCTCCAGAAAGGACTGGTTGGATCTTCTTGCAGTCCAAGGGACTCTCAAGAGTCTTCTCCAACACCACAGTTCAAAAGCATCAATTCTTCGGCGCTCAGCCTTCTTCACAGTCCAACTCTCACATCCATACATGACCACAGAAAAAACCATAGCTTTGACTAAATAAACCTTTATTGGCAAAGTAATGTCTCTGCTTTTGAATATGCTATCTAGGTTGGTCATAACGTTCCTTCCAAGGAGTAAGAGTCTTTTAATTTCATGGCTGCAGTCACCATCTGTAGTGATTTTGGAGCCCAGAAAAATAAAGTCTGACACTGTTTCCACTGTTTCCCCATCTATTTCCCATGAAGTGGTGGGACCATGGTGGATAGAACATCAGCAAATACAATGCCAGGAGGGCCTTGAAACAAACTTGCACAAGGGGCTTGTTCCATTTCTTGCTCCTTGGTATTTACCCAAGAAACTTGAAAACGTATGTCCAAACCAACACCTGTACACAGAGGTATACACCAGCTTTATTCATAATTGTCAAAACTCAGAAGCAATCAAGGGATTGCTTGTCCCATAGGTTAAGAGATAAATAAACTGATCCATCTAATAAGAGAATAATCAGATCAAATCAGTCGCTCCGTCGTGTCCGACTCTTTGCGACCCCATGAATCGCAGCGAATGATCTCTCAAGCCCTAAAAGTCATGGAAGAACCTTAAACAATGTTACTGAGTGCGAAGAGCCCATCGGAAAAGCTACATTCTGCAGGATTCCAACTCTATGACGACTTCCTGGAAAAGGCAAAACCATGCAGATGGTAGAAGGATCAGCTTTTGCAGAGATGAGGGAAAGGAGGTGTTAATGGGGTGAGCACAGGAGACACTTAGGACAGTGAAACTCCCCTGTATGACACTGTAATGGTGGATGTGTCTTTATATGCAGCTGTCAAAACCCATAGAATATACCCAGAGAGTAACCCAATGAAAACTGTGGACTTTGAGTGGTAATGACACACCAATCTAGATTCACTGATTGCAACAAGTATACCTATCTATGGGGTCACACAGAGTCGGACACGACTGAAGTGACTTAGCAGCAGTATCGGGGCTGTTGATAGTACTGGAGGCTCAGCAGGGACGGAGGTCTATGGGAACCCTCTCTATTTTCTGTTCAGTTTCACTGTGGACATAAAACTGCGCTAAACAATAAAGTCTTTTAAAAAAAAAGTGCTTGTACACCGGAGCTTGTTTCCTGTCTGGCTGCTCTGGGGAACCCTGCAGTTTGGAGCATGTGCAAAAGCCCAGTGGCCCTGGATCCTGGTGGCCATGGCATTGCCATTGCCCCAGCAAGTATAGAGCAACCGCCGCCAGCAGAATGCGGAGTAGCCAAACCCACCCTGGCCAGGAGCCCTGAGCAGCCAAAGCACAGGATCACAAAATAATAATAAATATTTCTTGTTTTTGGTCTCTGGTTTTGGGGGAAGTTGTTATCACACAAAACACAGCTGAAACACGGAGTTTTCAGTTCATGATGGCAAACATCAGAAGGCGTCTGGGGAGGCAGGAAGGGCTCAGGCGGCAGGAATCCTCCCTGGAGGAGGACGATCAGGGCTTGACACAAGGAAAGACAGGCATTCTTCCACTGAGGAGGCTGGCAGGGGAGTGTGTGCATGGTGTGGGAGAAGGGAGTGAGCTCCCCATCACCAGGGGCTATGTAAGCAGAGGTTGAGTGCTCCTGCAGAAGGACAAGAAGGGCCCCTGCAGCCCAGCACCCAGGGGGAACTTGGTCTAGAGGAAGTACCTTCTAGACCTCCCAGAGGCTGAAAATGCAAGTCTGGCATGGGTGTGGCTGGTGGCCCTGAGATGGGGCCCAGCAAGGGTGAGCATCAGGAAAGAGGGGAAAGAGCTGGGGCCCCTGGGAGGGTCATCAAGGTTTCCTGCAGGAGCTGGTGTGGGCGTGGAGGGGTTTCCACAGGTAGACTAGGGGTTAAGGCCTGGAGGTGGGGCCGTGGGGAAGGGGCTGATCATCCCGGCAAAGAGATCGGTATGATCTAAGGCAGAGGGAAGATGGGCAGGGGTGGGGTGCCCAGATCAGAAAGACTGGGTGGCTGGTGGGTGTTAACTCAGCAGATAAGAAGATGGAGTAGCAGGAAAGGTCTGAATAAATAGAGTCTGGCATGTCAGGATGGTTGATGCCCCTTCCTTGGGAAGGGGAGGGCTAGCAGCAAAGGAGGGTGCTTCTCCATGGCTATGGTGGAGGTGGGGGTCAGAGGCTTTCCCAGAAGGACCAGGGTCAGGAAAGTCTTACTCTGCAGACATAGACGTGCGCGCTGGAGAGGTCAGCCCAGCTGAGACCCGACAGGACCCACAGAGTTACAGACGATCAGGGGACAAATCTGTAAGGAAGGGAGAAATCCATTTCATGCTGTTGGTAGACTACCTGAAATGCGGAAAATTAAACGAGCTTCTCTTTGGAATGATAACTTCTGGATCTGAGAAAGAGGTCCGCTGTCAATTCTGCCAGTAGTAAATTACCCACCCACCTTTCTCCCTACCAGTTATAGTCCCCTTTCAGACCTCAAAAAGCAGAACTGCTTGTTTTTCTTTAAATATCACAAAGAAGGAAATCTTTTCTACTGTGGCAGCAAAGGAAGGAAGCTTCTGAAATCCATTAAGAGAGCCCAGCATTTGGCTTTCAGACAGCCTCACACCTGCATTGCGGTGCTGGGGATGGGGTTGGGGGAAGGGGGACAGAATCCCAAAGTGGTTGGGAGAGGCCACCATGGACGGACCCGCCTGCTATCAGCCTTCCCAGTGCAGCCAGGCCCCTTGAAGGCCTTGGAATCAACCACCCAATTCACAGCAGGGAAAACTGAGATTCCAGAAGAGGGGGAGCAGCCTCTGGGCTTGAAGCTGAATGGTGACCCAGTGCCCTGGAGTTGGGAAGCCTGGATTCCAGGCACAGCTGAGCCTCTCATCAGCTCTGTGGCCTCGAGTGTAGTGGGTCGTGCGCTCCCTGACGTGAGGTGGTGGAGGGATCGTGTTGCATGGGCTCCTTCTCCATCTCATCTTGGTGGCACCCCAGACTAAAGGCAAGGGGCCTGGTGAGGCACAGTGGTGTCCACTGGAGGACTGCCAGGGAGGGCCTCGGTGACCTTCAAGTTAGGAGGTGAGGGAGGGAGCCAGGCAGGTGTCTAGGCAGGTGCCTCCCAGGCAGAGGGGAGAGCGGGGGTAATGACCCTGAGAGGGGAGAGTGAGTGGCTGGCAAGGTCCTGTGTCAGGGTTATGCAAGTGCATGCGTGTGTGTGTGTGTGTGTGTGCATGTGTGTACATATCTGTGTGTTGTCACACTAAGTTCTGTGTTTGTGTACACAGGGGACACATGCCTGCACACCTGAGTGTGAAGGGTATCCTGTTTGTGCAGGTCCACGTGCATATGTATGTGTGTATGAGTGTGTGTGTGTGCACGCATGTCCGTGTGTGGAGAGCCTCCAGGGCCCCTGTAAGGCCCAGGCCCTTCTTCTCAAGGAGTTGAGAGTCATTTCCTGCACTTGAGCAGAGGCGTGACAGGATCAGACTCGGCTTCAGGCCCACTGAGGGGGCCATCTCTGCCTGGGGCCCTGGCTGCCACCCCGAGGCCACTCCCACCCAGGCCTAGGACTAGGCAAAGCTCTGCTCACAAGGCAGGAAGCAGGGGTTGCGAGAAGAGGGGAGGGGGTGCAGCAGAGCTGGGGCAGGGTGATGCTGCTGGGATCAGTCTGGGCAAGTAATTGTAGAAGAAAAGCCCAATGTCTCCCTGGGTCAGGGCTGCATCTCAGAGGGCCTTGTAAATAATACTCTGAATAATTAAAAAGAGACTGCATTCCCCTCCTCCTGCCTCTGGAGAGGGATGTTCACCTGCAAATATTTGAAACCGAAACCGGCATCTGCATGACTCCAACACTCAGGCTCTATGTGAACAACTGGAACCCCAGAAGATACCTGAGCACCAGGAGTGGTTCACCTCAGCTACTCAGCTCACCGCTGTTGAGGGTCCCAGGTTCTGGCCCCAGAGTCCACCCTGGGCTTCCTATTTCTGAACCCAGAACACTGTCCACAGGATGGGCGAGGGGGAATGGGGATCACTAGGCCCCCTCCACAATGAGATGGGTTTCTGGAAGGTCAAGGCTGTCTGTGTGGACGGCTCAGTAGGTCCAGTCTCTTCTGACTTAACAAGGGGCCTCCACTAACCATTGGTGGCAAGAAGAGGACTCAGGCTGATAGACTGCGGGAAGGGCTGCTGGTGTTGATGGAACAGGTCTTCAAAAAGAATAGCAAAAGGCTATGCAAATTCCAGGTAGAATTATGTCATGTAACTGAAGAATAGCAACAGGCTTCTGCATGGCTGAGAACTCAGCTGAAGCCCTAAATCAGGTGCCAAGTCCCCACTTGGCGCAATTTTCCTCAGGAAAAGGGGCTGTTCTGGTAAACCTTAATTGGAGTCCTGGTAAGAGGTGGGCCTGAGAGAGGCCGTGGGATCTGGGCCCCACCTTGGAGCTGGACCCCGTGGTCACTGCCCCAGGCCCGCAGGTGGCAGTGGTCTGGCCCAACTGCTGGCTAACCTGCCCCAAGACACCTTGTAGGTGGAAGAGGCCCGGGGGACGCTTGGAGCCTAGAAGGTCAAGTTCTACCTACCAGGAGGATGTGCCCCGCCTCACCCACAGGCTGTCCAGGTGATGGTCCGCCTTGGTGAAAACCAGTGCACCTCATTTTGTCCTGGCAGAGGCCCAGGGAGGAGAAATGGGATCTCCCCCTCCTCCCATACCTCTGTCGCTCTGTCTGTCTCTCTGACACACATACACACACGCACACACACACAGGAAAGAGGACATGCCTCCCTCCCAGTTCAGGGCTCCAGTCACCTTGCTGCACACAGCTGCACGCAGAGCACTCTATCTCCCAGAATCTGTGACCTCCCAGTCCCGCAGCCAAAACCAACTGCTGGCACCCGATGAATTAACTCCTCCCAGACACTGAACTCCCACGTAGAGTGGCAGGGATGCACTAAGGCCTGCCTGAAATCATGAAAGGGAGTCAGGTTAAGCATTCTGAGTTGGAGGGGGGATGCTGCAGAAGCAGATTTAGCCCCCTTTTCATCTGCTTAAAGCAACAGAACCCCCGAGAAGTCTGTGCCCTGCCAGGGAGCTGGAATCTGAGCAGATGGAGGTATTCTCCCTCTGCCTGCCCTGGGCAGGCTTATCTGGGCAAACTTTGCTTTCAAGTCTTGTTGGCAGTGGTGGTGGTGGTAGTAGTGACAGTTGTCAGTTATGAAGGACCTACTATGTGCCAGGCACTGGCGTCCTCTCACCTACGACCTTCTACTTGAGCTAGGTGCCCTTGTTGGATTTTACTGTCAGGGCAACTAAAAGTTGGTGAAATCAAGAAATTCGCTGAAACTCACACAGCTGGCAAGTGACATGCCTACATAAGAGTGTAATCCCTATGCCATCCTGCCCATCCCTGGCACTCTAATCTTCCCTCCTCTCCTTCATTTCACCCCATAGCACCTACTATGTGATTACTATGTGACTTACTATGACTTGATTTAATCGTCGGTTTATGGCCTGCCTCCCACAACAGAGTCTTACAGCCACAAAGGCAGTAATTCTCATCTCTTCTGTTCCCCAGGGCTACAACGGTGCCTGGCACAGAATAGGCACTCGATAAATAGTAGCTGAGTGTATAAAGAAGATGTTATAAGAATGTTCCAGGCCTTGTGCCTGTGCCCCAAATCCCTGTGATCCATGTTGAAAGGAGACAGATGTCCAAAGGGAGGTAGGAACACTTCTCCTGAGAATTTTGTGGGGTATCATAGCTGTAGAATCTCAAGAACCACGATCTGCATCTAGGGGGATCCCCGGGTGATTCCTGGGCCCACTAGTTTGAGCAGCACAGCCAGGGACCCTGCTAGACTGCATTGTGTGATGAGGAGACAGTAAATTAAGCGAGTCTTTATTTCAGCTTTGGACGCTGGCCTTGAATCTACCCCTAGACCCCGTCACTTGCAGCCAGGACCCTCTTGGGAAAAGGCTCGTCACCTTCAGCCTCCTAATCTCCAAGGAGTGAGTAGGTCTCAGCATCTACTCCACACTTTGTCACAAAGAAGGCAGCGGATGAGGGTGAGGGACACACCCGGCACGCTTTACAGACCAGGGCCCCAGACTTGCCCATTTGCAAAACACAGTAGAGTTTGCTACCTGAAATCTCTGAGCTTAGGTGAATTTGGGGAAGAGATCTGCAGACAGATTTTTTTTTATTTTCTTTGGAAACACTTTTTTTAACATAAAACTTTTTATTTTGTAGATTCACACGCAGCTATAGGAAATAATACCGAGAGATGTGTATGTTTTAATGACCGCATAATGGTAGCATCTTTCAAAACATAGTATCACAACCAGAACGTTGTCACAGCCAGAAGACCGTTGGAAATAGACCAGCTCCCACCAGGAAGTCAATCTGAAACCTACTAGTAGTCCAGGCTTTGCCCTTTTGATACAACCCACTGCCCTCATTCATCTTTTCTGCATTTTACTGGTAGTTATGTGTGTGTGAGTTTCTGTGTGTGTTTGTGTCTGTGAGTGTGCATGCAAGCAAATTCCACAAAATTTAATCACGTGTTCTGTTTATGAATGCCAACACTTTTAAAATGATTTGTGCAAACAGAGGCTTCTCAACCTTTTGGGTGGCCCTGGTTAAGTTTACTTTTATCCTCACACAATAAAGGATTGATTAAAAAATAAGAGGAAACAGGATTGAAGATAGGAGGGAATATTCAACCAAGTTCAGGACTAACAATTATAAACAGCAAACTCACTGACCTCAGTCAGTGAAATTTTAGCCATTTCTGCATTCTGTTTTCCATGTTACAGGGTTTTCCTCTCTGGGTTTCATTTTCCCAGCAAACCCAAAGAGAGAAGGATACTTGACCTATTCCACATGCTTGGCCTCTCTGTGCCTTTGTCTTTGCCTGTCTCTCTTTGCCCAACCGTGTCTCTCTCTTTGTTCTGTGGCCCAGACCCTCTGCTTCATTCTCTCCCAAATCTAACCCCTGCCAAAAGCATCTACATTCAAAACATCACCTCTCAGAAGCGAAATATGGAGACCCCCCTCCCCAGGAGCATTTGTTGAACATCCTGTTGCGTTTCTGTGTTTTGATAATACCAAACAGATAAACCCCAGCCAGAAACTGAGACACCAACAGGAAATAAGGAAGGAAAGAAGGCAGGCAAGTGGGTAAGAAATGAAGATGGGTCACCAAGGCCATCCCCATGGTGGGAACTGGAATCACCTGTTGGGAAGTCACCCATCCTCAGGGAGCTGAGACATTTATTCAGCAATACCCAGAGGGGTTGTTCAGGGGTACCGTATTAACTGGACAGCATTTTCAGCCTGCCAATTCGTGCATTTGAGGAGAAGACAGGCTCAGGCAAAGACCTGAGGGGCTGGTCCCTGGAAGTTGAGCAGAGGCCGAGGGGATGGGGAAGAGCCTGCAGAAGCATGTGCCGCTCACACGCACACCCATGAGCCGAAGTGTGGGGCCGGTTCAGGGCAGTCTGGCCTTTCAGCTGGAGGAACAGAACTGCAGGTTCTCAAGGGACAACAGCATCCATAAGAACTGGATGATTTCTAGGAGAAACTCCTATTACCCTTGGGTGGGAAGCCGACACGTGGGAGGAAAGGTGACTGGTCCCCGGTGGCTCATGGAGTCCACTGCAGAGTCAGAGCTGGCACCAAGGTCCAGGTGAGGATGGACCTGGGTGGGAGATGGAGCTGCTGGGAGTGGGCACAGGTGGGACCTGGAAGACCCAAGTGGAGCAGGGGTCTGCAATCAGCCCATGGACTCTTTGCCCCTTGTTTTTTCTGCTTGAGGTCATCCCATCAGCCCAGCACCCTGGGCTTAGGAGGAAAACCAAACGTGCTCCCCCAGAATATCTGTGAGGTGAAGTCACTAGGGACCAAGAAGGTGATGGAACCTCAGAGAGTTGTCATCGGAACCAGGGGAGGTAGAGCAGGGAGTCAGGCTGCCCCCTCCACATGACCAAGAACTGGAGCTTTGGGAAGACCTGAGTCACATCTCTAGAAGCACCTTCACAGGGTCATGTGTCTCTCAAGACACTCCTTGTCCACACAGCCGGCCAGCTCGCAGCCCAGCCAGCTGCTGACCCTGGGCTGACATGTTCTCTCTGGCATGTGGGACCACCAAGCCTGGCTCCCTTGTGAAGCCCTTAATGCTCTCTGACCTGGGGCATGGGCCCCTCACAGCTCCCACTGTCCACCGTAGTCCATGCCCCACACAGCAGACCCCCTGAGCAAATGTAGTCAAGCCTCTGGACACAGGACCAGGTCCCAACAGGTAAGAGCCTGCAAGTCCCTCCAGCACCTGGCAGCCATCTCCTGTCCTGAGGTCACCACGCAGGGCTCCCCGAACCAGTCCAGCCTGCATACCCTCCATACATAGGCTCGTTCTGTCTCCTCCAGCCCATGTTCCAGCTCTGAACAGCTTCCTACAAGGAAAGGGCAGTGACAGGGGAAAGAGCTGAGCCAGGACACTTTACCCATTTGCCAGCCTGCTGCTAAAGCCCAGGGTTTTCCCAATGGGTTCCACCGTGTTCAGGGGGGTCCCTGACCCTTGTGGCAGAGGGCAGCAACAGGAAAGTCCTCTTTCCAACCTCAGTTGGGTCTTGGGGTTCAGGCAGCAGAGAAGGGGCAATGCGGTGGCCGTGGCTCCCAATGGCCACCAGAGGGCACTGCAGGGCAGAAAGCGGCAGGCAAAGTGTAGGAAGGACAGCTGTCAGGGCCTCCTTAGGAAAGAAAACTCCATAGTTGGGCCACTTTTTGGCTCACTGGGGCCCCTCTAGGCTTCACTGAGGCCTGAACCCATGACAAGACCACTCAGAGGAGCCGGGAAACCCTTGGACACACAGAACCTCCATGAAGCCAGAACCCTCCTGTCTCTGTGTGTCCTGGACACTGCATTTCAGCTGGGAACCAGGAGACTAGGACTTTGCAAAGGAATATGCATCACAGAGGAAGTGAGTCATCTGGGAGTCATGACAAACCATGGATTCTGAGCAAATAGGTCCAATGCAGCAGGGCCTGAGATACTGTATTCCCAGCAAGCCTCAGGCTATCTGGATGCTGCTGGTCCAAGGGCCGTACTTTGAAGCACGAGGCATTAAGGAATGTATCCTGATTTCTGATTTCTCCCTGAAAACCCAGGGCTTCTGGGCAACCTTTGAGTTGGCACCCCTAACTTCCTAACTCCTGTCTTTAGGAAAAAGAGGGCGGATGTCCAGCATTCCTCCCAGGAAACATCCCCGTCCCCCTTCTCTTACCCCTGGTTGGCGGGCTCTCCTCCCCTTGCTCCCTGATGACTATAACACCACCCATGGAAGCCCTCAGGGTATGAACTGAGGGAGCCTCCAACTCCTCACTCAGCAGTTTTCCTGTCTGGCCTGACAGATTCTGCCACTCCTGACGCTGCTGTGTGTTTCAAACAACTAGATAAATCTCAGCCAGACCTTCATGGCTCTTGACCGCTCCTCCATCCCCACCCCCACATCACCTGCCCTCCTCTGAGCTCCTACAAAGCAGAGGGCACAGGGTGGTTTCACTTGAGGCCCAAAGATGCAAAGTGACTTCCCCAAAGGGCCTGCCCTCCAACATTCCCAGCTCTAGCCCTTCAAAGAGGACTGAGGAGGGCTGGGCTGGTGGTCCCACCCTGGATATACAGGAGAGTCACCCAGGGAACTGGAACCTTCAGGCAGCCTGGGCCTCCCCCAGACCAACTACATCAGAAGCTCTTGGAGGTAGGGGATGCAGACAGCAGCATTTCATCACACTCTCCTGGGGATCTGAGTGTGTAACCCCAGTGGAGAACTACTCACCTGGGCCAGTGCTTCTGAAATGCTCTTTTGCTCATGAACTACTGGGGCTCTGATAAAACCCAGTCTGAGTTCTTAGGTCTGAGGTGGGCCCAGAATTTGCATCTCTAACCTGTTTCCATATGATACCTCTGCAGCTGAGCCCAGAGCCAGTCTGGGAAACAAGACTATAGAGAAGGGACCCTCCTCTCAGCCTCCAGCCCAGGTGCACACTAGTTGGAGGATGGTACCAAGGAACATAATAGAGTGTTCTGAGTGCAAAGCATGACCCCTGATGGACCACATTCTTCAGATCTGGAGTCTTGAATGACTTACAAAAGCCTTCTGAATCACCAAAGACAGATCATTCCGCACAGCCTCTACTAATACGTCACTGGGACAGTTCAGGAATCACTCATTTCTTGCAGAAGTTCATCCACAGAGAAACTGTATTTTAGCCTTACCTGCTCTCCCGCCCTCCTGACAACAGTGTCTGGCTGCCTCCACTTGCCTGTCCTGGGCTCCTCTGACTCAGCAGCTCCAAACGCAGACTCCCCACCCCCCATCTCTGCTCTTCTTCCCATGCTCCCATAGCGGTGATCCCTCCTGAGCTCAGAATGACCCTTTGATCTCTTCCTCTCTCACTTCCAGCCAAGCCCGGCCCTCAACCTGGACATCCCAACCTGAGAAGGGTCAGGGCTCCCACAGCCCTGGACTCTGGCTGCAGGATGGGCATCCCAGGGAACTCGTTAGAAATTCAGATGCTCAGGTCCCAGCCCAGACCTGCAGGAGCAGAGCTGCACTTGAACAAGGTCCCTGCAAAGCTCTGCTATAGTCATGCAGAGATGAAGACAGGACACAGAGGGGAAGGAGGGGCCACAGAAGGAGCTGGGCTCCTTCCCAGTAGTCTCCTCTCCAGCCCTCCTCACACTGACAGCTCAGCTCAAGGGTTGGAGTTCCTGTCCCCCTGTCATGTCCTGTCATGGAGCACATGCTCCCTCACCCTCCATCCCCACCACATCACCTGCTCCTTCATTGCACCTGTTATTCTGCTTCTGTGTCCATCCCTTCCCACCCTGGAGAGGACATTTGTTTCGCTGCAGCTCACCCAATGCCCACCTTGTAGTATGAAAGCATGAGTATTGCTGAATAAAGACCCTGCCTGTGTGAAAGTGACTATTATTGTTGCTGCCATCTTCGCCCTCTGGTCTTCAAAGCTGCTAAATCCATCTAATCCAGCAGTTTTGTTTCATTCCCTCTACATGTCAAATGGGCCACAGTCCAACAACTTGGTATTCAGGCAGATTGAGATATCAAAAAGTGTGTGCATAAGCAGGGTAGACTGCAAAGCTGACCAAACGTCTTCCCTTCCCAGCAGACAATCTGTCTCATCAAATGACTTTGCTTTTCCTCCCACTGAGAGGACAAGTCCATTTCTTCGCGTTACCTCCCTCCCCCAAGTCTGACTCAGTCACGTGTCTTGGTTTGGTGGATAGAACATCAGCAAATACAGTGCCAGGATGGGGTTGAAAAAAACTTGCACGTGAGGCTTGTTCCATCTCATGCTCCTTGGTATTTACCCAAGAAACTTGAAAACATATGTCCAAACCAACACCTGTACACAGAGGTATACACCAGCTTTATTCATAATTGTCAAAACTCGGAAGCAATCAAGACGTCCCGTCGGTAAAGGGATAAATAAACTGGTTCATCTAATAACAGAATAATATGAGGTATAAAAAATAATGATCTTTCAAGCCCTAAAATTCAGAGAGGAACCTTAAACAAGACCCCATGGACTATACAGCCCTTGGAATTCTCCAGGCCAGAATACTAGAGTGGGTAGCCTTTCCCTTCTCCAGGGGATCTTCCCAACCCAGGGATCGAACCCAGGTCTCCTGCATTGCAGTGGCTTCTTTACCAGCTGAGCCACTAGGGAAGCCCAAAACAATGTTACTGAGTGCAAAGAGCCCATCGGAAAAGCTACATTCTGCAGGATTCCAACTCTATGACGACTTCCTGGAGAAGGCAAAACCATGGAGATAGTAGAAGGATCAGCTTTTGCAGAGATGGGGGAAAGGAGGTACTAGTGGGGTGAGCACAGAAGACACTTAGGACGGTGAAACTCCCCTGTATGACACTGTAATGGTGGATGTGTCTTTATACACAGCTGTCAAAACCCATAGAATGTACCCAGAGAGTAACCCAGTGAGAACTGTGGATTTGAGTGGTAATGACACACCAATCTAGATTCACTGATTGCAACAAGTATACCTATCTATGGGGTCGCACAGAGTCGGACACGACTGAAGTGACTTAGCAGCAGTAGCAGGGGCTGTTGAAGGTATTGGAGGCTGAGCAGGGATGGAGGTCTATGGGAACCCTCTCTATTTTCTGTTCAGTTTCACTGTGGACATAAAACTGCGCTAAACAATAAGTCTGTTTTAAAACAATGTGTTCAGACACCGGAGCTTGTTTCCTGTCTGGCTGCTCTGGGGACCCTGCAGTTTGGAACATGGGGAAAGCCCGGTGGCCTTGGATCCTGGTGGCCATGGCATTGCCATTGCCCCAGCCAGTATAGAGCAACCGCTGCCAGCAGAGCGTGGAGTAGCCAAACCTGCCCTGGCCAGGAGCCCTGAGCAGCCAAAGCACAGGATCACAAAATAGTAGTAAATGTTTCTTGTTTTTGGTCTCTAGTATTGGGAGAAGTTGTTATCACACAAAACATAGCTGAAACACGGAGTTTTCAGTTCATGATGGCAGAGATAAGAAGGGTCTGGAAAAGCAGGAAGGGCTCAGGCAGCAGGAATCTCCATGGAGGAGGGCAATGGGGGCTTGACACAAGGAAAGACAGGCATTCTTCTGCTGAGGAGGCTGGCAGGGGAGTTCGTGCATGGTGTGGGAGAATGGAGTAAGCTCCCCGTCACTGTGGACTGTGCAAACAGAGGTTGAGTGCTCCTGCAGGATGGACAAGAGGGTCCCCTGCAGCCCAGCACCCAGGGGGGAGCTTAGTCCCCCTTTAGTCCCTCCCTAAAGCCCTCCCTTTAGTCCCCAGGCTGAAGGTGCAAGTGTGACATGGGTATGGCTGGCTGCCCTGAGATGGGGCCCAGTGAGGGTGAGCATCAGGAGAGAGAGGAAAGAGCTGGGGCCCCTGGGGGGGTCATCAGGGTCTCCTGCAGGAGCTGGTGTGGGTGTGGAGGGGTGTTCACAGATAGACTAGGGGTTAAGGCCTGGAGTTGGGGCCGTGGAGAAGGGGCTGATCATCCTGGCGAGGAAATTGGTATGATCTAAGGCAGAGGGAAGATGGGCAGGGGTGGGGTGCCCAGATCGGAAAGACTGGGTGGCTGGTGGGTGTTACTCAGTGGATAAGAAGATGGAGAAGCAGGAAAGGTCTGAATAAATAGGGTCTGGCGTGTCAGGATGCCTGATGCCCCTTCCTTGGGAAGGGGAGGGCCAGCAGCAAAGGAGGGTGCTTCTCCATGGCTATGGTGGAGGTGGGGGTCAGAGGCTTTCCCAGAAGGACCAGGGTCGGGAATCCTTACTCTGCAGACATAGCCGTGCCCACTGGTGAGGTCAGCCCAGCTGAGACCCGACATGACCCACAGGGTTACAGACGATCAGGGGACACATCTATAATGAAGGGAGAAATCCATTTCCTGCTGTTGGAAGACTACCTGAAACGCGGAAAATTAAACAAGCTTCTCTTTGTAATGATAACTTGTGGATCTGAGAAAGAGGTCTGCTGTCAATTCTGCCAGTAGTAAATTACCCACCTACCTCTCTCCCCATCAGTTATAGTCCCTTTTCAGAACTCAAAAGGCAGAACTGCTTGTTTTTCTTTAAATATCACAAAGAAGGAAATCTTTTCTACTGTGGCAGCAAAGGAAGGAAGCTTCTGAAATCCATTAAGAGAGCCCAGCATTTGGCTTTCAGACAGCCAAAAAACCCCCTCACACCTGCACTGCGGTGCTGGGGATGGGGTGGGGGGAAGGGGGACAGAATCCCAAAGTGGTTGGGAGAGGCCACCATGGATGGAACCCGCCTGCTGTCAGCTTTCCCAAGAGCTGGTAGGAAAGGGGAGTCCCAGTGCAGCCAGGCCCCTTGAAGGCCTTGGAGTCAACCACCCAATTCACCTCAGGGAAAACAGATTCCAGAAGAGGGGGAGCAGCCTCTGGGCTTGAAGCTGAATGGTGACCCAGTGCCCTGGTGGTGGGAAGCCTGGATTCCAGGCACAGCTGAACCTCTCATCAGCTCTGTGGCCTTGAGTGTAGTGGGTCGCCCGCTCCCTGATTGAGGTGGTAGAGGGAACGTGTTGCATGGGCTCCTTCTCCATCTCATCTTGGTGGCACCCCAGACTAAAGGCAAGGGGCCTGGTGGGGCACAGTGGTATCTACTGGAGGGCCGCCAGGGAGGTCCTCGGTGACCTTCAAGTCAGGAGGTGAGGGAGGGAGCCAGGCAGGTGTCTAGGCAGGTGCCTCCCAGGCAGAGGGAAGAGCGGGGGTAATGACCCTGAGAGGGGAGAGTGAGTGGCTGGCAAGGTCCTGGCTCAGGGTTATGCAAGTGCATGCGTGTGCGTGTGTGTGTGTGTGTGTACATATCTGTGTGTTGTTCACTCAGGGTCTGTGTTTGTGCACACAGGGGACACATGCCTGCACACCTGGTGTGAAGGGTATGCTGTTCGTGCAGGGGTGTGTGTGTGTGTGTGTGTGTGTGCACGCATGCCCATGTGTGGAGAGCCTCGAGGGCCCCTGTAAGGCCCAGGCCCTTCTTCTCAGGGGGGTGAGAGTCATTTCTGGCACTTGAGCAGAGGCGTGACAGGATCAGACTTTGCTCAAGGCCCACCGAGGCGGCCATCTCTGCCTGGGGCCCTGGCTGCCGCCCTGAGGCCACTCCCACCCAGGCCTAGGACTAGGCAAAGCTCTGCTCACAAGGCAGGAAGCAGGGGATGCAAGGAGAGGGGAGGGGATGCAGGGAGAGGGGAGGGGGTGCAGCAGAGCTGGGGCAGGGTGATGCTGCTAGGATCAGTCTGGGCAAGTAATTGTAGAAGAAAAGCCCAGCGTCTCCCTGGGTCAGGGCTGCAGCTCAGAGGGCCTTGTAAATGATGCTCTGAATAATTAAAAAGAGGCCGTATCCTCCTCTTCCTGCCTCTGGAGAGGGATGTTCACCTGCAAATAATTAAAACGGAAACCAGCATCTGCATGACTCCCACACTTAGGCTTTGTGTGAACCACTGGGACCCTGGAAGATGCCTGAGCACCAGGAGCGGTTCAACTCAGCTGCTCAGCTCAGCCCTGGGCGTCCCAGCTTCTGGTCCCAGAGTCCGGCACCCTGGGCTTACTATTTCTGAGCCCAGAGCACTGTTCACAGGATGGGCAAAGGGGAATGGGGATCACTAGGCCCCCACAGAAAACCATCCACATTGAGATGGTTTTCTGGTGTGGCAGGTTGGGCCCAGTGTCCTTTGACTTGCTAAGGGGCCTCCAATGACCATTTGAGGGCAAGAAGACGACTGTGGGAAGAGCTGCCGGTGTTGATGGAACACGATTTCAAAAAGCAAAGAAAAAGGCTATGTAAATCAAGTTAGAATTGTATCATGTAACTGAAAAATAGCAACAGGCTTCTGCATGGCTGAGAACTCAGCTGAAGCCCTAAATCAAGTGCCAAGTCCCCACTTGGCAGCAATTTTCCTCAGGGAAAGGGACTGTCTGGTGAGTCTTAATTGAGTCCTGGCCCAGGTGGGCCTGAGAGAGGCCGTGGGATCTGGGCCCGCACCTTGGAGCTGGACCCCGTGGTCACTGCCCCAGGCCCCCAGGTGGCAGTGGTCTGGCCCAACTGCTGGCTAACCCGCCCCAAGACACCTTGTAGGTGGAAGAGGTCCCGGGGACTCTTGGAGCCTAGAAGGTCAAGTTCTACCTACCAGGAGGATGTGCCCCGCCTCACCCATAGGCTGTCCAGGTGATGGTCCGCCTTGGTGAAAACCAGTGCACCTCATTTTGTCCTGGCAGAGGCCCAGGGAGGAGAAATGGGATCTCCCCCTCCTCCCATACCTCTGTCTCTCTGTCTCTCTGTCTCTGGCTGTCTGTCTCTCTGACACACATACACACACGCACACACACACAGGAAAGACATGCCTTCCTCCCAGCTCAGGGCTCCAGTCACCTGGCTGCACACAGCTGCACGCAGAGCACTCTATCTCCCAGAATCTGTGACCTCCCAGTCCCGCAGCCAAAACCAACTGCTGGCACCTGACGAATTAACTCTTCCCAGACACTGAACCCCCAGGTAGAGCTGCAGGGATGTTCTGAGGCCTGCCTGAAATCATGAAAGGGAGTCAGGTTAAGCATTCTGAGTTGGGGGGGGTATGCTGCAGAAGCGGATTTAGCCCCCTTTTCATCTGCTTAAAGCAACAGAACCCCCGAGAAGTCTGTGCCCTGCCAGGGAGCTGGAATCTGAGCAGATGGAGGTATTCTCCCTCTGCCTGCCCTGGGCAGGCTTATCTGGGCAAACTTTGCTTTCAAGTTTTGTTGGCAGTGGTGGTGGTGGTAGTAGTGACAGTTGTCAGTTATGAAGCACCTATTATGTGCCAGGCACTGGCTTCCTCTCACCTACGACCTTCTACTTGAGCTAGGTGCCCTTGTTGGATTTTACTGTCAGGGCAACTAAAAGTTGGTGAAATCAAGACATTGGCTGAAACTCACACAGCTGGCAAGTGACGTGCCTACATAAGAATGTAATCCCTATGCCATCCTGCCCCATCCATGGCACTCTAATCTTCCCTCCTCTCCTTCATTTCACCCCATAGCACCTACTGTGTGATTACTGTGTGACTTACTATGACTTGATTTAATCATCTGTTTATGGCCTGCCTCCCAGGACAGAGTCTTACAGCCACAAAGGCAGCGATTCTCATCTCTTCCGTTCCCTAGGGCTACAACGGTGCCTGGCACAGAATAGGCACTCGATAAATAGGAGCTGAGTGTATAAACAAGATGTTATGAGATTGTTCCAGGCCTTGCTGCCTGTGCCCCAAATCCCTGTGATCCATGTTGAAAGGAGACAGATGTCCAAAGGGAGGTAGGAACAGTTCTCCTGAGAATCTGAAAAAGGCATTGGTGAGGAGGTAACCTTTGCTGCAAGCCCATGAAGGGTGGAGAGGATACACTTAGGAACAGAGTTGAGCAAAGGGGCTATTCCAGGCTGTAGGAATCAGCTAAGGACCCGCAGAGAAGAGGAAGAGTCTGGAAACCTAGAGCAGAGCTGCCCCTGGGTAGGGCCGGTGTGACTGTGAGGCTACAAGCCAGGCTTTTGTGTAGACTGTGGGGGAAGATGTGAGGTCAGAGGCAGCCCAGGGGAGTCTCACCCAGCCAGGCAGCTTCACCCTGAGAGATACAAGCCTTCTCATCAGAGTTCCAAAAACATGGACTGCCTTTCCCAATGGGGCTCCAAAGTGATCATTATCATCTGCCGCTTTTGCACCTAGCCTCAGAAGCCCTGTATTCCCAGCCCACGCTGGAGCTGGAGTGGGAAGACAGAAAGCCTGCTGGGGTGATTGAAACCCTTCACTCCAGATGAATCACACCTCTAAGTGGCCCCCCACCCACCCTGTGTGGCAGGATGTTGCCCCTTCTAAGCAAGCAGGGACCAGAGGGGGCTGCTGATTAGCAGGAGACCCAGCTGTCAGGGTTCGCCCTGCTCTGCTCCCCTGAAGTTTCAGCTAAGCAAGGGCTGTGGGGGAGAGGGGCGCAAAATCCAGGGCCTCCTGGAATGAGCCTTGGCTCTGAATCAGATGGAGCCTCCAGGACTGGGAACCTGGCTTTGCCGCTCTCCAGCTCCTTATTTTCCAAATTTATAAGAAAAGATGCCCTGACTCTCTGGGGTTTGGAACAGAGATTCACAACAACCTGGGAACGTTGAGGACCAGGGGGCTGAGGGCACTCGCTGAAGGCAGCCTCATAGAGCCCATGAACACGGGGAGCAGAGAAAAGGGGTGTGCAGGGGAGGCCTTGGCGCCCCCAGGGAGCTAAGGGGGATGCAGCGTGAGTGATTGCTGGGGTTTTTCAACCCAGACCTTCCCTCTGCTGCATTTTCTGGCCTATGCTTCTCTGAGACACCCCAAGTCCTTATAAATTCTCCTCTTTTCTTCAGTCTGTTTCGAGAGGATTTTAATTGTTCCAAATTGGGGTTTGCAAAGGTTACAACAGTGTCTCTCAGCCCACATGCTCTTTTGCAATTGGCCCTTGCCACTCCCCCACTAGAGTGAAATCTATGTCCCCTCCCCTGGCCCTGCGACTGGTCTAGCTGGTGGAATGAGGCATCAGTGATGTTCCAGGGCTTCCAGTTTGGGCATTAAGAAGACCTGGTAGCTTTTACTTATGCAGCCAATGGCCAGGTAAAAAATCACCACGCCATCAGTAAAGCTCAGCTAAACCCCCTGGAAAGGCCATGAGGCACAATGCCCACCCAGGCCCCAGCTGGTTCAGCCACCTTGGCCCAGGTTTCAGCTTTGCGAATTTAGAAGCCTTCTTGCGTGATCCAGCCCCAATAGACAACTCAAAGAGCTGGCCATTAACAACTGAGCTGTCCCTGTTGAGCTCTCTACAAACTGCAGAAGTGTGAGCAAACCAATGATGCTATTGTCTTAACCATTTCTTTTGAGGTAGTTTGCAATAATGGATAACAAATAAATTGCAGCCAAAAGACTGCAATCTTCCCTAGAGTCCAGACAATGACAGATCCCATCATGAGGGACATCAAGTTAGGGTGGCACCTTATGAGCTGAGAAGAACTCGAGTTCAAGTCCCAGCCTTGTCCTGCATCAGGAAGAGCCCCCGGAGGAAGAAATGACAACCCACTCCAGAATTCTTGCCTGGAAAATCCCATGGACAGAGGAGCCTGGCAGGCTACAGTCCATGGGATTGCAAAGAGGTGGACATGACTGAGCACGCGTGCACTTTTCTCTGTTCGAGTGTGACTCCATTGTTCTAAGAGTCACAAATGCCTTCCTCACCCTGTACCCCACCAGGTCCTGTGAGCATCCCTCCTGGACCCAGCCCGTGACCTGGACCTCACAGAGCAATCCACCCTGAGCCGAAGTACTCTTCTCCTTCTTTCACAGTATCTTTACTCGGCACCTAATAGATTGAGTGAGCGTTTCCTCTATGAATGGCTAATAACCATATGGAAGTATGCTCAGCCTCATGAGTAATCAAGGAAATGCAAATTAAAGCAAGAATGAGATTCACCTTCCTGTTTATCAGATTGGCAAAATGAAGACGGATATAAAGGCTCTAGACATGAGTGGAGATATTAGGGGTCTTAGGCAGCGGGAAGCCAGCGATGTAGAGGACAATTTAACAGCATCTATTAAAATAGAAAATGTCTATCCTCCAATTCAGTATTCCCACGTTGGAGTTTGTGCCCCAGTGAAATACTAGCACATGTTACACGAAGAGGCGTGTGCAAAAATGTTCTCTGCAGTGTAGTCAAAAACTGTGAACCTCCGGAAAGGGAGAATGCCTCTATTAACAAGGCACTGTACCCCACTCTGGCACACAAGGCCACCATTACCAGGAATGGTATTTCCTGCCATTTTTCTGCCATAGGATTGATTACACACATATATGACATACACAAGTGACATTTACTACATCAGTGCTGACACCGAAAGACCTCTAAGACACGTGGTTAAATGAGAGTGCATCTTCGCAGTACGACTTTTGTGTAAACAACTTCAAAAGATAGTACAAAAATTCAAACGTAAATGCAGAATTTAAGATGTGAAAAGGAACTCAGAAAACTGACAAAATGTGTTCTCTGGGGACGTGACCTGGGACAGCCAAAGTAGCTGTTTGTCTCTTTTGGTTTTATTTTTTAATAATGATAATATATTTGAGTGTTTCTTATGTTATGAAACACTTTTTAAAATTAGTGTCTATGAATACCCATGGGTGCAAATTAGAAGAAACGAAGCTGGGGAGAAGAGCCAGGGCTGCAGTCTGAGGCTCAAACTCAGGGGGAGCACAGGAGTGGGGAGATCACTAGGCCCAGGATGGTCAAGGAAGGCAGCTAGGAGGAGGGTGCCCCCAAAGGCTGTACAGTAAAAATAGACTTCGGGGACTTCCCTGGTGGAAGGTGGTTAAGAGTCTGTCTTGTAATGCTGGTGATGGGGATTTGATTCCTGGTCAGGGAACTAGGATCCCACTTGTTGCAGAGCAATTAAGCCCACGCAGTATGGCTAGAACCTGTGCACTGCGATGAAGGACCCCACAGAGCCACAACTGAGACCTGGCACACCCAAATAAATAAATAATATATTTTTAAAATAAAATAAAAATAGACTTTGAGAAAAAATGAAATAAACCATAAAGATACACAAAATACACATTCACATTTTCATTATCAGATTTAGCAACCATAAAATTACTCTGTTAATTGCTGAAAAAATTTCCATACGCTTACTCTCAATTTCTGTACTCACTGCAAGACGATAGTCCAAAGTTTACAAGCTGACAGCATCCATGGACCCCCTCCCCACTTTGAGAAGCCCTAAGATACACCGTCTAACTCTAAGGGCCAGTCCCAGTCAGACAAAGATGACCAACAGCCTAATGCTACCTTCCCCTGGAGAGTCACCTCTCTCTCCTCACTGTGTCTATAGTTTTTAAACCTAGATGAGCATCATATCCTCTTTCCTCTGTCTACAGACTCTATCTTTGATAAGGTCCAGAACTGGGAGATTTTCTGCAATATTTTTTAAAGCATCATTACTGGAACTATCACTTAGAGGGGGCTTGCTAAGAAGCACTATTTTCTTGCAGCCAGATTCCTGGTTGGGAAGTTAGAAATTCTGGGTTCTGGTCTTCAACCTATCACCAACTAGCTAAGAGGCAAATAATATTTCTCTTGGTGTCACCTTCTCCCCCACCCCCATGAGCTGGACAGAAAGGCATCTCTGGACCCTACAATGTCACCACTGTGGTTGCAATGATCTAGAAAATGCATATGGCCCCATAGGTTCAGACCTCAATGGACAGGACAGAAATCATGGTGAGACCCTCTTGGAAAGAAGTCTCTGGTTAACTAGTCACACACACGGGTAATAGGTCTTATTAAACCAATGGCCTCGGTCCCTCCCTAGGTGAATCCTGACACCACTACAGTGCCAAACATGCTAACTTGTGTTTGCCCTTTCCCAAAGGCAATCTGCCAATTCTTTGACCTTCAAACCTCTGATCAGTTCAGAGTCATGGACAGAGAAGTGAATCTGGAGAAGCAGTGCAGCCCCCCATCCAGGGGGACACAAGTTCTGTCTCTAGCAGAGCTTCACTGAGGAGGCTGAGCACACCTCACCCCTCATTGAGCCTCAGGTTCCACATCTACGAGGAAGGGAATCAAAGTAGATGTTCTCTGAAGTGTTGAAAGTGTTAGTCGCTCAGTCATGTCCGACTCTTTTCGGCCCCATGGACTGTAGTCCACCAGGCTCTTCTGTCCATGGGATTCTCCAGGCAAGAATACTGGAGTGGGTAGACATTTGCTTCTCCAAGGGATCTTTCTGATCCAGGGATCAAGCATTGCAGGCAGATTCTTTACAATCTGAACCACCAGGTTAGCCTCTCTATTTTGTATATGAATTTTCCAGTTATCACCAGACTTTCATCATAACAGGAGTCTTTGTAAAAGATCAATGTCACTTCTGGTCTGGATCACCTGGGTGACTTCCTCCATCCTGATCACATTCGAGTTCACTTTCCTATGTAAAGCCTGTCATAGCAGCTAGACTCGTTGAGAGTATACCACAGTTCAGGCACTGAAGTATCTTCTGCTTTGATTAATCCATGTCCCCCTCTGAGCCATCCCAGGAGGCAGAGACTCTAATAGGTCCTATTCTGAGCTCCACTGCTGCTGCTGCTAAGTCACTTCAGTCGTGTCCGACTCTGTGCGACCCCATAGATGGCAGCCCACCCTGGGATTCTCCAGGCAAGAACACTGGAGTGGGTTGCCATTTCCTTCTCCAATGCAGGAAAGTGAAAAGTGAAAGTGAAGTCGATCAGTCATGTCCGACTCTTAGCGACCCCATGAACTACAGCCTACCAGGCTCCTTTGTCCATGGGATTTTCCAGGCAAGAGTACTGGAGTGCGGTGCCATTGCCTAGCTCCACTATACAAAGAGAATTGTGACCCAGAGTACTGAAGCAACACACCCACGGTCACACAGCTAGAATACAGTGGACTGTCCAGCTTTAATCAGTGTCTACTGAGCCCCTTTGAGGCACACATAAGACCTTGCACAGAATGAAAGTATGGGGCAGCCTCTGATGGTATTTATGTTATGTTCAAAAATCAATTTCTCCTCCTTCCTGAGCAGCCAAGGGAAATGCAGGACAAATATGAATTTCCTTTGTCAACATTCTATATACACGCCAAAGAGAACATTAGCAGATTGTGCCAAGAGACGCAGTTCTCCGAACAAACACCTCCTATTATCACTGAATAAATGGCTCCAGTGCTCAGTTTGAGAGCACCATCCTTAAGGGAAGAAAAGGCTTTTGAGTGAAATTCCAATTCTCCCTTTACAAGCAGCCTCCTGGTCGGACCAGCCAAGGGGCCAGGTCATTGATGCCCAGGTGGGCCCTGAAATGCAGGAGAGCTGGGTACGGGGAGAGTTCTCACTTCATAGAAAACAAGAGTGACGTTTCTAAAAACCTACAGACCTTAGGTGGCCCTACCTGCAGAAAGACACCTTAGCATGGTAGCTAAGATCATGGCTTCCTGACCCTCACTGCTTGGATCCGACTCCTCGGGCCATTACCTATTGGCCCTGTGACCCTGGGCCCACTGCTTAATCTCTCTGTGCTTCAGTTTCTCCATCCTTAAAACAGAGACAACAGTAAGGTTTTGTGAGAATTATGTAAGTCTATACTGTCTATGCAGAGAAGGCAATGGCACCCCACTCCAGTACTCTTGCCGGGAAAATCCCATGGACGGAGGAGCCTGGTAGGCTGCAGTCCATGAGGTTGCTAAGAATCGGACACGACTGAGCGGCTTCACTTTCACTTTTCACTTTCATGCATTGGAGAAGGAAATGGCAACCCACTCCAGTGTTCTTGCCTGGAGAATCCCAGGGACGGGGAAGCCTGGTGGGCTGCCGTCTATGGGGTCACACAGAGTCGGACACGACCGAAGTGACTTAGCAGCAGCAGCATCAGCATCATACTGTCTATGTGAAGGGATTAGAGTCATGCCTAGCAGGGAACTCAGCTATGTATGCCTCAGTTGCTATTATTTTAATTTCTGGTAACTCACAAAGTCGACTACTTGGAAATGCAGAAGTCAAGAATTTAAATGTGGGATTTCACATTCCTCATGAAAATACTTCCTTATAAGAAAAATGTGATTACCTTCCCTGAAGGCAATAGGAATGACTCTTTCCCTTCTTCTCTCCACCGACTACGTGCATGCATCCTTGGGTTCTCATCTCCTCTCCTCTGACTGTTCCAGCACCCATGGCCTCCACCCCTCCTCAACATATTCGCAGCCTCCAATACCCCATTCTGGGCTGTTCCTTGACTGGGGCGGACTCAAAGCCCCAGAAAATGGGGCCTGAATTTTTCCTCTGCTTCTCCTCTCATCCCCCTGGATCAGCCTGGTTCACCTCTTCCCATCCTCCCAGAGACAGGGTGACAGAGGGCTGGGTCCACAGAAAGGGCTGGAGAAGGACTAACTCATACCAAGTGACCACGGGGCAGAGGTTGCTGAGAAGACAGTCTGGGGTGAAATGCTGGCCACAAGCTCATCTGCAAGCTATCTATAGAGCATGGCCTTCAGTAGTCCTAAGGGGCTGGTCTCTTCTCTGACTCCCACCAGGACTCTGCAACGCCTGGCTGGAGTTTATTTGTGCACTGTGTCCTCGTCTGACCCAAAAGCAGCTCTCTCAGTATTCCCTCACCCACCACTCCCTGGGGGTTTGTATGTGGGGTAGGTGGAAGGTCAGGGAAGCCTGTGTGCTGCAGTCCATGGGGTCGCAAAGAGTCAGAAACGACTCAGCAACCGAACAACAATACAGAGGGGGAAACTAGACACCCCAGGCTCCAGGCCTTGAATTAACCCAGGGGTCGCACCCTCCTTGCAGCCCTTGGCCCCCAAATTTCCAACTAGAGCCAGAAACCATGAGCCTGTTCAGTGTGATGGGGGAAGACTCAAGCCTAGGGTTCAGGACCCCTGGGGTCTCCTCCACAGTAGCCTTGCTTAAATGCCCACATGAACCCACCTGAGAGGTCTAGAGAAACCCTTTCTCATTCCCCAGAACAAGCATAACAAATTCCTACATTTTAAAATAAATTTTTCTTAGTATTAAAAAGGACTGGGCTTCCCTGGTGGCCCAGTGGTTAAGAATCCACTTACAATGCAGGAGACATCGGTTCAAACCCTGGTCCAGGAAGACCCCACATGCTGGAGAGCAACTAAGCCCGTGTGCCACAACCATTTAAGCCCATGCTCTGGAGCTTGTGAGCTGCAACTACTGAGCCCAGGCACAACTCCTGAAGCCTGTGCCCCAGAGCCTGAGCTCCACAGCAGAAGCCACCGCAATAAGCCCACACATGGCAGATAGAGGGTAGCCCCCACTCACCACAGCTAGAGAAAACCTGCGTGCAGCAACTAAAATGAAAGAATTTCCCCAAGTGGGGGTGATGAAAGAACTTTTCCCCAAAGATGAAAGAATTCGGCCTCAAGACTGCCACCTGGAAACCCTGCCTGCATTTCCAGTCTATCTGCCTTGCCTGGCATATTTCAGACTCAAGACTGCAATACAAACTCTCCCCTGAATTTCCAACCTGCCAGTTCATCTATGGATTTCAGACTTTCTAGCTTCCACATCTGTGTGAGCCAATTTTTCAAAATGAATCTCTTTTTGTGTATACATATCTTACTGGTTCTGTTTCCCTAGAAAGCCCTGATGAACACAGGCAAAGTCAGGTAGCAGAGTAGCTCTGAGACCCATGGGGGTACGTCAGGGTAGACCAGAGGCCAGAGGGAAGGAGTACCCTGAATGCACCATGCTGGTCTCAGTCTCGCCTCTCTGGTGGCTTCTGGGCACACCTACCCATGAAGGGCACTGTCCACTACACACACCCAGGCAGTCAGTCAGTCATTCAGTTGCTCAGTCGTGTCCGACTCCTTGCGACCCCATAAACCACAGCACAGCAGGCCTCCCTGTCCATCACCAACTCCCGGAGTTTACTCACTCATATCCATTGAGTTGGTGATGCCATCCAACCATCTCATCCTCTGTCATCCCCTTCTCCTCCCACCTTCATTCTTTCCTAGCGTTGGGGTCTTTTGCAATGAGGCAGCTCTTCACATCAGGTGGCTAAAGTATTGGAGCTTCAGCATCAGTCCTTCCAGTGAATATTCAGGACTAATTTCCTTTAGGATGGACTGGTTGGATCTCCTTGCTGTCCAAGGGATGCTCAAGAGTCTTCTCTAACACCACAGTTCAAAAGCATCAATTATTCAGTGCTGAGCTTTCTTTATAGTCTAACTCTAACATCCATACATGACTACTGGAAAAACCATAGCTTTGACTATATGGACTTTTGTTGGCAAAGTAATGTCTCTGCCTTTTAATATGCTGTTTAGTTTGGTCATAACTTTTCTTCCAAGGAGCAAGCATCTTTTAATTTCATGGCTGTAGTCACCATCTGCAGTGATTTTGGAGCCCCCCAAAATAAAGTGTGCCACTGTTTCCACTGTTTCCCCATCTATTTGCCATGAAGTGATGGGACCAGATTCCATGATCTTAGTTTTCTGAATGCTGAGTTTTAAGCCAACTTTTTCACTCTCCTCTTTCACTTTCATCAAGAGGCTCTTTAGTTCTTCTTCACAGCACCTCCTTTGGGGCTTCTAACAGAAGACTACTCTCCCTCCCTATTTCCCAGCAGACAATGCACTGGGCTCTGTACATCCTCTGTCCCCAGGCAGGGGTGAGTGGGGCCAGGGCCTGGCAGGGGTGAGTTTCAAGGCAGCGGATCCAGGCACAGCCAGCGGGAGCAGGAGGGTCTTGACTTAGCAAGAGGAAGAAGGGTCTCGTGGTTGACCTTCCACATAGCTGGAGTAGCGGCACCCGAGTCCATGGTCAAGGGCCCAGGGGGAATGCATGTGTGGGTCTATGTAAGCCAAACAGAGAGACAAGGGCAAGACAAGAGGCCAGCAGAAGCTGGGACTCTGACCAGAGGTGACCATGAGAACATGAGCTCCCTGGAATTCACGACCCCCCAGAGAGGTCACTGAACCTCCCCTGGGATGTGGGATAACGTGCTTACACCAACTTGAGCTAAACCTCCAAGGACAGCTGTTGTCACATGGAAAGAGCTATGGATGGGCAAGGCCCAGGGGAAAGCAGTCCCCTGCCCCTCCACGGTTGGGACGCAAGCATATTGACCGGAAGGCAGGGCCCAGGGAGACCCAGAATCCTGGTTTAGGACTTTCTTAGAGCTCTGACTAAATGTTTCTTGTTTCTGGCCTAGCTCTAGCCTTCGGTACAGCTGATTTTTCTGTGTATCTTGGGAAGATTAAAGGGGGTGAATTAGGAGGTGTAAGTCTTCAGCTGTCATAACCTTCATGGCCTGTAATTTGTCATTGTCAGGTTATGTTCCAGCAAGGGCTGAGGACTGTGGAAAAGAGCTCAAAACGGAAGGAAGCGGACTTTACCCCACAGCACTGACAGACTGGCGCTGGTGGATGAAACAAGGCAGAACCACCACCCCACCTCAACTGTACCCCGGGCCAGGAGAGTGTCTGCCCAGAAGGCCATCAAACAAATCCCACATGGAGAGGGCCCGAGCAGAGACCAGGGACCCTGACAGGGAGACCAGGCCCCTGGGAATCTGAACTTCTCCAGCCTCTTCCATGACCCGGGGTATGATGTAAGGCAGTCTAATCACAGACATCCTTATCCCCATTTGACAGATGAGAAGACTGAGGCCCAGGGGGTGAAGCTTTTTGCCAAGGGCTGACAGCTGGTAAGTTATGCTGCCAAGCTGCCAGTCACTGGGCCTGATATTTTGCCAGCAAAAGGCTGAATCCAGGCCCCACCAGCCTCACAGAATACTCACCTTTTATTGAGCTATGTCTTGGGCTCTTGCCATCTGGGATACTCACATGTTACCCCAAAGCAGAGGGAGTCTGGCCCAGGAGAAGGGAGGGACCAGCCAGAGGTGCAGCCTGGGAGCAGCCTTCAGGAGGGAGGCCTTCCTGCACTGCCTTCACTGGTCTTGGCTTCTCATCTGCAAAGTGGGGTGGGAACTGAGTGACTATTAAGGTCCTTCTAGCCCTGATGTTCTCTGGGGAGCTGCGTCAGGACCAGGACTCCGGCCACTGGCACTTCCGATCCTTAGAGCTTTCTGACTTGTCTCCTGCCTCTGGGGCATGTCCCAGCTAAGCCCCTGACCACTCTGTTCTCTCTGCAGTGCCCATGTGACCCTGTCACTGCCACAGCTAGTTCCTCCACTACCTGCTTTATCCGGCCCACGTGCCCCCTGTTCGGGACTCTGCCCACTGCTCATCCTCACTTCAGTGGTCTCACCACCTCCCCATCCCCAACCACGACTAACTCCACCCCCACCTCCCAGCCATCCCTCCTCCTCCCCCAGACTCTCGCTTTCTCACTTTCTCTGGGAGGCCCTCTGTCCTCTCTGACTGCCCCTCCTCTGGCCTCCACACTTCCACCCTCACCCAGCTGCGCTCTGCTCATCCTCTGACAACCTGGGGGCTAGATGGTATTAGTGACCCACACTCACTGACCCTCACAGCCCTGGCCTGTTCACTAGTCTGTCTCCCCACCACTCTGGGACAACCAGTATGTCTTATCTCCCTGCATCCTGCACTTGGCAGATGCTCCATGACTGCTGAATTCATACTAAGGACAGTCCTCCTCCTTCCTGCCCAGTGTGCTTATGGGAGTCCAGGAAAGGCAGACTTGACTGGAAACATTCAGAGTCTGCCCATTGTGCCAGGGCCTTCTCAAATCCCTCTGTCCCTGACTGCTCCAAGCCTCTTCCTCCAAGACTCCTGTAGTTATCCCCAGTCATCTGCTAGCTTGACAAACACTTGTTAGGAACCTACTCCATTCTAGGCACCCACATTCACGCCTTGCATAGGACCTTGCACATAGTAGGTCCTCAATATTTGTTGATTTTGAACTGAACAAGCAGAGTGACCATAAAGATCTTCCCTTGCGTTTCCAGGAAGTGGTTATGCTCCTCCAATCCTATTGAGAATAGGCGCTACTATTTCATTTTACAGGTATAGCCACTGAGGAGAAAGGTAGAGAGAGTTAAGTCATAGGGGCCACGGCAGACACTGGAGTGGAGCAGACACCAGAGACCAGACCCTTTCCCAGAGGGTAGCAGCAGACTGGCCTGACCCGCACTGCCATCAGCATCCCTTCCATGGGTTTCTGCTCAATCCAAACCACTGTGCCTGCCCTGGGAGGAGCCTGCACAGGACACAGGGGCAGCTGTGAAACCACAGACACGACAACCAGGAGCCAGACCCCAAGTGCCACTCAGCCCAGGAGTCCAGGCTATTCTGGAAAGTACAAGTCCCACAGCTGTTCTCCAGGCACAAAATTCAAGGCTCTTTGGTGAGTCGGTAAGAACTCTGCCAGAGCTGACTTAATCCCCATTAATCAAACATGAGGACTTGTTTTCCTTTAGAGACGAGTGACAACAAAGCTGATCACAACTCAGACTTGGATCTGGCTTCCCTGAACCAGGATTTGGGAGGGGAAAAAAGACCAAGAGAGAGACCAAAGTAATGGCCCACAGAACCCACAGAAAAAATAAAAGCAAATAGTGAGCAAAATCAATGCCTGTTTTTTCAGCAACGCTATAACACTGTGTTCTGAAATTGCATCACAAAAGCATACTCTGCAGTCTGAGGCTAAATGGGTGTGAGGACAGCTAAAATAAGGAAATAGCGTCATAAATGGCTAGGCGGCAAGATGAGAGATGGTGTCAGGGCAGTGGCCCCACAAGGCAGGACAAGGAGCCTGGCCAACGTCCCCTTCGTGGTGCAGGCCCTGCCTTCCCAACAGACTTGGGACTGAGATGTCCTCTTATCTCTTGCCTGGGCCAATGCCCCCAGCCACTCTGCTTTCTCCTTAACTTCAGACTTGTTGCTCTGACCCAAGACCAACCACCCTGCTGCTCAAGCAAGTGTTCTAGAAGCCCATCCAGCTCTGTCCCTCCCCTGCTCAGAGACACGTGCAACCCAAATGTCCTCCAAAATCACCTTTCCTTTCACAGCCAACACCATGACCTGACTGTCCCTGCCCATTAGACTTACAGAAACTCAGGCTCTCCCTAACAATTCTGGTTCCCAGACATGGGGATGGGGTATTTTCCATTTTCTTTCTCACTTTTGTTCTAAACTCTACTGTTCAATTCTTTTTATTCATTTATCTAGCTGTGTGGATGAGGCCTTAGTTGCGGCATACAAACTCATAGTTGCAATATGTGAGATCTAGTTCTCTGACCAGGGATCAAACCCAGCCCCGCCCCACCCCACCCCATCCACACTGGGAGCTTAGAGTCTTAACCACTGGGCACCCAGGAAAATCTCTATGTTCAGTTCTTGATGCTTCTGTGTTGATCAGAATTCCTTGGATTGTCAACATAGAAAGACACTTCAGATTAGCTCAGGGTATCAGGGAAGATTTACTGAAAGTTCCTTTCTGGGGGCAGAGGCACAGTGGGTTTCTGGCTGGACTGGAACCAGAGACTCAAAGGTTACCAGGACCTTCTCCCCTCCTCTTTTCTCTGCTCCTCTTTCCTTCAGCTTGGCTTTCCCCAGACAACAGTCAACATCCTGCAGTTGCTGCAGTTTGCATCTGTCAGTTTCTCCAAGAAAGCAGTAGTCTTTCTCTTACATGCAAAGTTCAAAAACCCAAGGGAAGAACTCCGATTGGGTCAGTTCACACCAGCTGCCCACTCTTGCACCAACCAACTGTGCTCAGTGGGGTGAAGCCCTCTTGTCTGTCTGGCCTGATGGATTGCATTGGCCCAATTCAATCACATGGCTGAATTAGAACTTGCACTCTGGGGGAAGGTGGAGGAGAAGAATCATGCTCCTAAGGAAGCAAAAAAGTGGTTCTTGGAAGGCAAGATATTATAAGGGTTGATGGCCCACCAAAGAACTATAGTACATAAACAGACACACAATATGTCTGTGGCATTAAAATTTCATAGCAGGGAGGGAAAATAGGAAAAAAGAAATCTAAAATGGCCTCCTTTCGGAGGGAGGAGTGATAATGAAAAAAATACATTGAGAAACACTGGGACAGAGAATGGAGCATTGCTCAGAAGGACAAGACCATTCCAGACAAAATGTCCAATACCCTCCCACTTCCTGCCTCTGCTGACCCCTCTCCAGCTCTGTCCACACATGGGTCCAGCACCTGGCCTCGTTCTCCAAACACCACTGGCACCTGCTCTCTTGTGGGGTGCACTATTTCTAAAGGTGAGGGTAGTGGAGGAGGAGGGTAATTACAGCCCCGTCGCTAATGTTCACTGACCATTCACACTGCTAGGAGGCCCTTCCAGCCCGCCCCTCCCCAGACCTGCCTTGCCCTGTGGTCCTTGTCCCCCTTTTCTCTCTGAGCCCCTGGGACAACCCTCAGCTCAGATTCCAGCCCTTCTACTCCTTTCACTGTCTCAGATGCCAAACTGAGCTAAATTTCAGAATTTCCACTGCTTTATTTTACAAAGAAATCACCCACCTCCCTTTTAGACCACCCTCAGTTCATCTTTCATAATCAAAAAAGGGCCATATAGGCATTTTCATAAATAAAAGTGTCTTCTGCCCCAGTTTTCCCTTAGGAACAGAAAGCTTATAAATGACACTTTGTATTAGCCTTGCCCAGATCAATAGCTTCAGGCAGGGTCTCTTCTGCCACCAACAATCTCTGAGAGCAGAGAAGAGCTGTCCAGGGGACAATTTAGGGGCTCAAAAATGTTTGTATGTCTTGTATTGTTGTTGCTATATGTTTTTAAGCCATTCCATTTAGGAGGGCCAAGTCCAGACTTTCCTAACCTTCTGGGCTCCTGTAGGTCCCCAGCAATGAGATGGGAATTCCCATACAGCACTCATAAGGGAGGTGCTCCCAGAAGAGACTGGTAAGAGAGAGGGGACAGCAGGACAGAGAAGGGAAGGGAGACCCGCAGCAGTGAGATGCCTGGGAGCCCCAACTGTTAATTACGTCTAGAGTTGGTTCACCTCCAGGCAAAGGAGCACCAGCCAGTCAATGGCAAAGCAAGCCCTTGGGGGTTGGAAGATGTAAACTCCTGGGTTCCTGGGGATCAATTCCTACGTTGGTGCAAAATGTGGCTCTAGTTGTCCAAGAGATGCCCTCCAATGAACATTCAAGGCTGCGGAAGGACACTGATTTTGAAGCACACACAGAATCCCTGGCCAGAGAGGAATCAGGACCCAGCACCCTGTCTGCTCTGCAGACCCTCCTAGGACTAGAGCAGATCTAGCTTCCTTGCGGCCTGTCCTCCACCGCCTGGCCCTCCGCTGTCCCCACCCCAGCCAGACACCCAGGCCAGCCAGCTGTGCTTGCGTATCTCCTAGCTTCCGCCCTCCCTAACCCCACTTTAAATCATTCAAAAGTCTCCTGTAGCACATTTTCCCTGGAGTCCTCCATTACTCCCTGAGCTGCCATGCACCTTGTACCATCTCTCAGCTCCCTTCACAGTTACTTACACCCAGATCTCATTGGCTCCACATCTGCTTCCTCTGCTGGCACTCTCTGCACAGGCAACGAGGCTGACCTTGAGGTCAGAGCCTCTGCTCTCTGCTCAACAGCACCCACTGTGAGTCTGGCCGCGGAGGTGCTGCTCCGGTAACACGGCTGAAAAGGACTGGTGATACTCATGATGACCCATCAACTCTCTTTCTGAGTCTCCCCACCCTTCAGTCAAAGTCCTGCTGAGTGGTCATCTCCTGCCAGGAGCCCTCTCTGACCAAGCCTATCTGACTGGGTCTGGTAAAGCCATATCCTGTCTCAGGGGTTTCCCCCTGTCACCTTCAAATGAACGGGGAGATCTGGTCGACTCTTGCTTTGCTTTCCCCATAAAGATGCCTCTGCACCACAGGAGCTAGACTTGGACAACAGAGGAGAAAGAGAAGAAGAAATAAAAAGAAGTGCCTCTAGCCTCCCTGCCAAGCTGGTTGGAGACCAACGTCATTCAAGGGCCTTCAGCAAACAATGTACATCAAGGAGGAGCCAGAGGCTCAGATTTAGACCCTAAGATTTCAGGGGAGGGTGATGTGGAAGCTGAAGGCACAGTCAGGAAGGGCTACCTGGAGGAAGAAGGTAGAGGATGGGAGGACTTGAGGGACAGAAAAGTGTCCCAGGCAGAGACCAGCATGAACATAAACGGTCTAAGTTTCTTGAACTTGGGCTGCACCCTCCCAGGAAAGCTCAGTGCCTCACTAATCACATTCCTCAAATGCTTTCCCCTCAGATCCTAACAACATTGGAACTGTTGCTTAAGCTTTTTCAACTCTGCACACCAGGCCCACCTGTTGGGACAGTTCCAGAAGCTGCTTCAAGGGCTCCCAGAGAACTAGTCTCACCTCCAGCCCCAGTCTGGACCTGTCCCTATCTGAGACCAGCATCACTCAGCCCTGCCTGGTATCAGGATCCCTGTAAAATCTACTGAAACATATCAATGCCTGGGCCCCATCCCAACCTATAAAAGCAGAGGCTCTGGGCGGGGCCTGGCATCACTGCATTTATTGTCCTTGTTTTTTTTAATACAGTTTTTAGCCTTTTATTTTGAATTTACAGAATACTTGGAAGAATGATCCAACACATGTAGTTGCTCACAGTTCCCAATTATTTACATTTTGCCTCATTTGGTATATTGTTCTCTTTATCACTATGCATGTATTTATGTGTGCATGTGTATGTGTATTTCTGAAGCATCTGAAAATAAGTTTGAGACATGGTGCCCCTGTAGCCCTAAATATTACTCCATAAGAACAAGACTCCACAGTGCAGTCATCAAAATCAGCAAGTTGAACATTGATACAGAGCTATTATTTAATTTGGCCTCCACATAGGAATTTCAATTGTCCCAATAGGTATAGTGTTAGTCTCTCAGTCATGTCAGACTCTTCGTGACCCCATGGACTGTAGCCCAGGAGTCTCCACTGTCCATGGAATTCTCCAGGCAAGAATACTGGAGTGGGTTGCCTTTCCCTTCTCCAGGGGAATCTTCCCAACCCAAGGATTGAGCTTGGGTCTCCTGTATTGCCGGCAGACCCTTTACTGTCTGAGCCAACAGGGAAGTCTCCAGTAGGCATGGTGCCTGTTAAAAGTTCCCCGGGACAATTAGAAGATGCGGGCAGGGCTAGAAAGCCTGGTGGGGATGCGATCTACCCAGCCTATTCAGTGCTCTGGCCACAACCAAGACCCCCTCCTCCCTTTCTCAGTTCCTCTCTCCCCGGAGCAGGGAGCTCCAGCCCTGGCAAAGGTGCCAGGCATTAACCCCTTCTCCGGGGGCAGAGACTGGGCTCTGGCTGCCTAGGCAGAAGCCGCTGCCCGGCGCCGTTATAAATAACCTGGAGGGGGCGGGCCTTGGGGCGGTGTCCCTGCGGGCGGGGGAGGCGGGAGATACCCCCAGTGCCCAGGGCCATACCTCGGCCGCCGGCGCGTTGGGGAGGGAGGGGCCCACTCCGCTCTGACCCGTAGCGGAGGACGGTGGGAGGCACCGGAGTCAAAGGGCGGGGCGGGACGGCCGCGCTGGGAGGTGGGCTCCTGTCCGCGGCCGCACAGGGCATGGGGGGTCCCGCGGGGCCCCCAAGCCTCCTCCACGTCCCGCACCGTGTCCTCTGTCTGCTCTGCCTTCTCCCGCCACTGCTTAAAGTAAGTGTCGGGTGTGGCGATGGGGGACTGTTCTCCGGGTGAGGGTGCTGGGAGCTGGAGCTCTGTGCTCTCCTGACTGCGAGGGGACGAGATGGAGGGTGGGGGGCTCACTGCTTAGTTACTGGATTTAGTTTCGCTCAGCCCTGTTAGCAGATGGATGGAAAAGGTCTTAGGACTTGGTGGCTGGCATGGAGTTGGGGATCCCTGCACACGGTGATGGGATGGAGATATCCTGCCTAAATGAGGGGGAAGGGGAGGGAGATGAAACTCTTAACACCAGCTAGGATGGGACTTAGCAGCCCGTGTGGATGAGCAGAGCATGCGGGGAGATGCCCTAGTGCGGGGAGATGCCCTAGTGTCTAGGACGTGCCCTTTCCTTAGGTCCAGGAATTCCTAGTCTCTGTCCACTTTGTCCCCTCTTCCATGGATTGCACTCCCCCTTCCTTGTAGGAGCCTCAAGTCCCTTCCTTACCCCATCCCGGTTCTGGTCCTTCCCCGCAAGGGATCCCCAGAGAGCTGTCCCCTATCTCCTGCAGGCAGGCCAGTCCCCACCCTCGTCTCAGTGCCTGAAACCAGGCATCCCTCAGTATCAAATGAGCAATGGAGCAAAGGGGACACCTGGGGGAACCAACCTTGCCAAGCATTTCTCAAAGCTTTAAGTATCTCCCCATGCCCAAAGCTGTGGGTGTGCACACTGGCCAGAGTCAGGGTCTGCAGGTGGGAGCTGGGGGTGTTGAGATGGAAAAGAGCTGCACAGAAAGAGCTGAAGAAGTAGGGGTGAGGTTGGGAGGGAGTGATACCCAGAAATGGATGTGGGAGGAATTGATCTCTAACTCTTTCCCTATTTTACAGATGGGGAAACTGAGGTTCAGAGAGGGAGGGCCACTCTTTTCATGAAGAGCCACGACATTAAAAGTGTTCGAGGCCATGCAGGGCAAGGGTCAGAGCCAGGATGGAGGTCAGGAGGCCTGGTCCCATCCCCATATGTCACAGAGGACTCCTTGAGCGTCCACTGTCTGTGGCAAAGTGGTTTTGCCAACAGACCTGATCAAATCCCTGCTTTGCTGATTAGTGTTGTTACCTTGGGCAGGCTACTCACGTTTCCCCTCAGTTTCCTCCTGGGTAAAATGAGGATGGTTTTGGTGCTTAATGAATAAGGTTGTCATGAGGAATGGTTGTGACTGTGCCTGGCACGGAGTTAGCACTCAGTAAATACAGCTGGGGTTTTGTACCAGGCACTTGAGATGAAGACACGAGGGGCCCTGCCCTTCCAGGGGGTCTGGTTAGGTGGAAGACAGGACGGGGCACTGTGCCAAGTGTGGTCAGTGCCCCAGTGGTCAGATAGTCCCTGGACCTGCCAGGTCCTTTTAACAACATTGCAGGGAGGGGTGGAGGCTGTGGAGTAGATTCACTACTGCCCACAACCTCTCATTCCTACTCCTGATGTCTTCTCTGAGCTCTTTTGCCCCCTAGCACTTGTTCCCTGGGTGGGTGCCTTCTAAGAGAGCTGGTGTTAGGACCAGGGTTGCCCTTTGGCCCTGCCCCTCTGGGAGCCATGATTCCAACTGCCCAAGCTGGTTAGATGGAGAGGGTTGCTGGTTGCTGCCCCAGACTCCAGAGCAGGTGGAAGAGTCTGTGGGAGGTTACCCTGGGTCCCAGGGACGTAAGGACGGGGAACCTCAGAGGCAAGAGTCTGCTCTCCCCTTAGAGTCCACCCAGGCCCTGCCCCTAGCCCCACTGGATGGCCTGAGATTAGAAACTAGTTATCCACCCGAAGTTATCACTGCATAACTGCTAAAGAGCACTGTGGTCTCTCTAGCCCCAAAGAGCAGTCTTCCTTGCTCTGGGTCTTCGTAGTAATGCTATTTATTTCTGGATCCTTTTCCAGCTATTCTGAGATTTCTGTTGTCTATGAAAATAGAGTAAGTGACCTGGAGCAGGTGGTGGGGAAGTAAGGGAACCCAGGAGGGAACTGGCCTCCAGCCCTCTCATTTATTCAGTAATACTTTATTCAACCAGTATTTAAGCAGGATCATGTGTGGTAAAGACACAAGGGTGAAAACATCAGCCTTTACCCTATGAAGTTGATAACCTAGAGCAGACATGAGCAGGAAGAAAATAATGGTGAAGAATTGTGTATTTACTACCTGGTCATGGGAACTGATGGCTCAGCAAGTAAAGAATCACCTGCAGTGCTGGAGACACCAGAGACACGGGTTCGTTTCCTGGCTTGGGAAGATCCCCTGGAGGAGGAAATGGCAACCCGCTCCAGTAGTCTTGCCTGGAGAATCCCATGGACAGAGGAGGCTGCTGGGCGACAGTCCAAAGGGTCTTAAAGAGTCTGATGTGACTGAGCGACTAAGCACACACATGGGAGCTAAGAACAAGTGTGTGCAGATATAAGAGCCTCTGCCAGAATTGGGAGGAGATCTAGTGGGAGGTGGGCAGGATGGCGGGGTGGAGATGGGGTGGTCCTAGACAGGGACTGAGAAAAGAGCAAGCTAGAGGGAAGGCTCCAGGGTCCCAGCCCTGAGAAGAGATGGTATGAGGCTCCAGGGAGCATGGTGGTCCTGAGGGGACCGGATTTCTATCCCTGGGGAACTCAGAACTCGCTGACCTGGGGAGGAGCCTGATCTCACAATTGCAGTTGTGAAAGTTCCAGCAGGCAGTTGAGTAGTGAGGATACCCTGGGCCAGCCCCCACTGCAAGGGCCTGGAGGAGCCAAGCCTTCACTCTGGTGCTGCTGGCTGCCCTCTGAGCCCTTGAGAAGCTACTTTGAAAGTAGGGCTGAAATCATACAGCCTTCTTGGGCACCAGACGCCATGCCAAGCCCTTTACTAAAACACTGGGAAGGTGGAGACATTTATTTACAGACGGAAATGGAGGGCAAGTAAGGCTAAGGAATATGCCACTGGATTCCAAAATCCTTGATTAAAACCGCCTCGCCCTCTGTGACACACTGGTAAAGAATCTGCCTGCCAATGAGGGAGACACAGGTTCAATCCCTGGGTCAGGAAGAATCCCTGAAGAAGGAAATGACAACCCACTCCAGTATTCCTGCTTAGAGAATCCCATGAATAGAAGAGCCTGGCAGGCCACAATCCGTGGGGTCACAAAGCCAGACACGACTTAGCGACTAGACAACAACAGCATCGCCCTCTGTGAAGATCCCAAGAGTCTTATTTGGGTCCAGATCCTCAGACATCTGGGCAACAAGACACTCCCTCAGGACCTCAGAACAACTTTTATTGCTTCCTGTGGGGTCATCTGTCCCAAGAAGGCTCAGCAAAGGGGGAAAACACAGAGTCCAGAAGCCTGGACCCTCCCTAACCTGCACAGCCCTCCCCAAGACCAAGACCAGGGCCCTGCACACCCCCGCCCGCCCCCCATACCCAGGGTCTACAGCGTGGGGGTGGGGAAGCTCAGGGGCCATTTACCAGAAGCTAATTTGTCTAATAACTCTTCTCCCAAATTCAAATACTCTCTGAGTGTTTTCTAACCTAATCAGCTAATTTAGTCTCTCCATTTTGGCCATTTTGTTGATGTTTTAGGATGTTTTTAAAAAACCAATTTGTCTGAGGGCAATGCCCATTTAATTTCATATTCCTAGTCAGTCTCAGATTTGCAGCACTTTATGAATTACAGGACTATTCTGTATTCTCTTAACTGTCATTTTCTACTTTATCTAATTTTCATCATTTTTAGGACTCCTCAGTCAGTTTGTCTCAGGTCATTGTATCCAAAATTTTATTTTTATAAGATGTCATTTCAAATCTTCCAGAGGGAGGGGTATATTATTCCATAAGCTTATTTTGTTTATTCTCTTTAGCATCTGCACCAGGCTTACCACATGCTCGATACTGTTCTAAGCCCTGACACACATTACTGCTTTTAAGCTTCACAACCACCCTGGGACATAAGATCACCATTTACCCCCATTTGACAGATGAGAAAGCTGAGGCAAGTTCACGTGGTCAGTCATCTACTGGTAGTAGGGCCAGGACTCAAAGGAGATAGACTGACTGAAGATTCAGTTCTATTGATGAAAATGTAAGATATTCAGATACCAACACAATCAGAAAAAGGTGACTCTTAGGCAAACTGACATTAGATGAGTTGATCATTAAGAGATCATTTTAGGCCTTGTGACCTGTTATGAGACCTCTTCCTGCAGCTCCTGCCTTCCCTCCCCTCCCCCACCCGCTTTATCTCTCCCTGCTGGTCCCTCAGACATCTGTGTGCAGAGCCTGGCATGACACGGGACAGGGAAGAGGGACAGAGGTGAGAGAGGGACCATGAGCTTTCAGAGACCAGGGAGAACACTTGGCAAGGAGAGGCCTGGAAGTTTCTCCAGGCAAGCTGGTGGACTGGATGGGAGAATGGGACATCTTGAGCAGAGGTACCTGCTGAAACATGCGGGGAAGGGAGATCTGGCTGGAAGGCTGCTGTGAACTCCTGGGCTCTTCACTCAGAGGTCTGGGCAGCTGATTTTTTAGAACAGAGCACCTTCCAGAAAGCCTGCCCAGATACTCCAGAAAATAATCACCAGAAAAGAATCACTTCCTTCGTCTGACTGCCAGTCCCTCAGCCTCTGCCTCAGCCAGCCTCAGCTCCAGTATGGCCTCCACTGTGTCTGCTCTCCCCAACCTTTCTTCCCTCCCTTCTGCCCCTCTGTCTCCCTCTAGTCTTCCTCTCCTCCTCTCCCCTTTCTTCCCTCTCTCCTCCTTCCTTCCTCCCCTGTCCCCCAGTGCCCTCATCTCCTCCTCCTTCCCCGGGACAGGGACTGAGCTTCTCCTGCCTCTATTCTTAGCTCAGGCTCAATGAAACCGGTGAATGAAAGAGAACCCTGGGGAGGACTCCTCCCCCTCCCAGAGGAGTCCTCTCTGACCTTGGGCAGAGCAGGAGGAGGCAGGGTGGGAGCTCACCCCGTTCCCCTCCAGTTACTGGCAGCCTGGCTGCAGGACCTGTGGTCCCAAATCTCCCAGGCTTAGACCAGTGGCTAATTTTAGAGGAAGCCTTGTCACCAAGCCAGGAGGGAGCACTAGGCCGGGCCAGACCCCCTGGCTCCAGGGAGATGGCACCTTTCAAGCCCGCCTGACCCCTGGGGCACAGGTTCTGCCTGGACAGGGCCCAAGGGTGGAGAAAGAGCAGCTGGCATCTTGGCTTCAACCCACTGCCTCCTCCCCCTGCCAGGGCGACTCCCTTGCCCTCGTCTAAGGTGAGAGCTTCCGACTCCAGACACACCGAGACTGGGACTAGGACCCCAGCCATTCTCAAAGGGAGAATTCAGAAAGAAGGCTGCCTGGCAAGCAGGAAAACCCCAGAGCCTGAGCTCCCAGAGCTGGGGGTCAGGGTGCCACTCTACCTGGTGGAGGGGGCCGTGGTCTCATCCACACAGACATTTATTGAGCACCTGCTGTGTGCCAGGCTCTGGACTGGGAACTGTGACCTGGATGTGAGTCAAACAGACATGGCCCTGATGTCCGGCAGCCTGTAGCTTCATGGGGCAGGAGTGAGGTGTAAGGACAGCTCTCTGCTGCTGTAACAGCCAAGAGCTAATCAGTACAGAAGCCCAAGGTGTCCACCACACAAGAGATAAAGGGGTCTCCAGGGGGCTCAGAGTCAGTTCCAGAAGCCAGACTTCTTGTCTCTCTTGAGCACAGCCCTGCCCAACTGACTGGGTCTGCCTCCTCTCCTGCCATGACCTAGCTCTCTGCCTGAAGCCCCCCACTCCAGTAGTGAGAGCAGCTTCTTACTCACCCTGTTTGGAGCCAGGGTCCTCCCAGCATCCATGGAGCACAGGCCTTTACTTTCTTACCCAGCTCTTCCGTGTGTATCTTAACCTACTAGACTGTCTGTCCAATCCTGCCTCTGCCCCTTACTTACTCATTGTGTGGCCTTGAGTGGTGACTTCACCACTCTGGCCCTCAGTTGCCTGACCTGTAAAATGGGATCATTACAGAGACCTCAGTGGCAGTTGTGAGGATTAAATGGGATTTGCTGAAGCATTCAGAGCTTAATCTAGGACATAGGAAATGCTGACTACACATCAAAGAAGCCTCTTTCCAACCCCCTGCTTTCTTTTTAAATTTTTATTTATTTTTGGCTGCATTGGTCTTCATTACTGGGGTGGGTTTTCTCCAGCTGCGGTGAGCACAGGCTAGTTTCTTGTTGATCTGTGCTGGCTTCTCATCGTGGTGGCTTCTCTTGTTGCAGAGCATGGGTGTCTAGGACAGGCAGGCTTCAGTAGTTGTGGCCTGTGGGCTTAAATGCCCCGTAGCATGTGGAATCTTTCTGGGCCAGGGATCGAACCTATGTCCCCTGCATCGGCAGGTGGATTCTTAACCGCCAGACCACCAGGGAAGTCCTGCCCTATTAATAGCATCCCTAGACCAGAAGCTCGCTGCTTCCTGAGCAGGCCCTGTGCTTCCCTGCCTTTCAGCCTTTGCTTGCCCAACTCCTGCCCCTAGAATTTCTTTCTGCTCTTCTTACCCTTCCTCCTCCCTTGGACTCAACTTCCATGCCCAGTTTCCTCACCCAGCATCCACTGAGCACTTCTGAGCAGTGAGCCTGGTGAGGGAGGTGCGGATGTAGTTTCAGGGGCCACTGTCTGTAGAAGGGGCCTGCTGAGAGCTGAGGGGGAGCTGCACTGGCTGGAGAATGTGGAAGGTGGAACACAGGGTTTCCAGGAGGTTTTTCTAGAGGAGAAGGGCTTGATCCAGGCCATGGGACTCCCTCTAATGGGGTTTGAACCCTCTATCTCTGAACTCTCTAACTAGACCCCTCCTAGAGTCCATGGCAAGGGCTACCATGGAACATGTGCCTTCTATGTGCCAGCTCTTGACATTCAGCAATTTGTTTAATGCACACCAAATCCCAGGGGCCTGTATTATCCTCATTTCAAAGGAGGAGGCCAGGACTCAAGGAAGCTAGATAACTTGGCCAAGGCCACAGCGCTGAGGAGCAGCAACCCCAGAGCCCTGAATGTGGGCGTGTTTGCAGTCTGCCGCCTCTGACAGCTCATCACCCAGCCCTTGCGGGTATTTATTTGTGGCTGTGTCTCTGCTCTCCCTGGCCCACTGTGTGCTTTCTGAGGGCACCAGTCTCTTCTTCCTCCTGCCTGCCCACCTACCGCTCACCACCACCCACAGCAGCGGCTGTGTCCAAAATAGGCACCTCCAGAGTATGCTGCAGGTTTGAGCTGAGTCAGATCCACCCAACTGGCTCCTTGAAGAGAATGAATGTCTTTGCCAGCTTAGAAGGAGAGGGAGCCCAGATCTGGGAGTTATTCCAAACCCTTTCTGATCTGCTCACCATTTTGCCCACGCTTGAACAGCACACATCGATACTGAGCATAGCGGCTGTGCCCCCCTCTTTACTCAGCAAGAAGACTCAGCTGTGGCCTCAGATCACAGCGACTGATGCAAGGACAGCCCCACAATGCCCGAATCCCACTGGAGGATGTCCTGCGTCCCTGTCCGTGAGCTTAGCACATGTGTTCAGACTCCCACCTAAAGCTGAACATGAGATGCCTGAGTGACTGGGCCATAGTGTGGCCTTTGGGGGCTTTGAGAGAAGGAGCTTGCATCTAAGATGCAATATCTGGTCGGTCAGAGCCCACCATCAATGCCGAGTACCTCTGCATTGAGCATTGCTCCTCCAGTGACCTCCAGAGGCTGGTGGCTTCCTAGGAACTCACCGCATCCCCCAAATAAACTGTTACCAGCTGCTTCTCAAACAAAGAGAAGGGGGCTGGAAAGGGGTAATGGGTCAGGCCTAGCACCCGCACTTCCCCAGACCAGCTGAGGGTGGGACACCAGAATTCTTGGAGGATGTTGGGACCCAGAGTGTCCCTCCCCAGCCCACCTCACCCCTGGCAGGTGGCTCTCTGGGCAGTTGGGCCTTCCTGATGCCCAAGAAGCTGACACTGGGTAGCTCCTGGCATCCCTGGGATATGTGAACAAGACCATGGTCCCCAGTGTCTGTCCTGCAAGCCAAATGGCCAGAGCTCCTGGCCGACAGCTCAGGAAGCTCCCTATAGTGCACTCACACTATATGCATATTAGTCACATACACAAGCACACACCCTGCACAGACATATACATGCCCCGCACACATACCCCTTATGCACACTAACCTCACACACAGGACTTGTGCTCCCCAGCAGTTCCTTCTGCCCTTAGCCCTGTGGAGCCAGTTGACAGAACCCAGGAGCAGTGAGTGCTTGTGGGTGCTGGCTGTGCCGCCCTCACTCTCCCATCTGACCAAGCGGGGTCATTAATTAGGAGCTCCAGGCCGGTGTGGTGAGGGTGAGCGTGTGGCCTCCAGCCCCAGCACAGGAAATGGACTAAGCCTGATGTGAGGAACGTGATGTTTGAGGGCTGTCCGGCTCTGGTCCTGGGAATATTGTAGGGCAAACATTGACCCAGCTGCCAGGGAGGGAGCATCTGACAGGCAGGAGAAAGGGGAGGGGCTGCCCACTACAGGGGCAGTCCTTTCTAGAATCAGGAATATCAGTGTTGGGGTGGTGCAAAAGTCATCTCATATACACACATGCAAGTGCACACACTCACACACACTGGTCATAGGATAAGAACAGTGGTGGTCTTGGAAAGAATGGGAGACAATGGTTAGAACTGTAGAGGGCATTGCTTTTGTTCAGTCTCACACCATGCATTTCCCAACCTGTTTTTTGCACATGTGTTGTTGTCTGTCTATGACACCACCCTTACCCTTACGGCACCACCTCTATCCCAGCACCACCGTTATCAACTGGGCAAACTCCTACTTAACCTTCAAAGCCCACATCAGTGTGACTTCCTCTGTAATGCTACCCCATTCCTTTTAAGCAAATTATAGACACTGTAACAAGTTAGTTATCTATCCATCTTTCCCACCAGAAGATGGTCCCCTCGAGGACAGAGATAACCACATCTACTTTATCCCTCCATATTTAGCATTCCCTCATGACTTTTTCAGGAGATGTGATCCTGGGTGGTTTCTCTTTTGGATGGGATTGCCATTGTTACAACAACCATATTTGTTCCCAGGCAAGTCTCTACAATGGCACCGTGGTTCCTTCCTTTCTCCCTACTCTTCCTTCTGGCTGCCCCCAACATGCCACCTCTTCCAGGAAGCCTCCCCTGTCTTCCCAAGTTCAAGTTAGGAGTCTCTTCCACATATTAACCTTTGTAAATTTCTGTTTACCTGTGTGACAGGGAAACAAACTATCCACCCTTCTCCCATCTCTTCTGAGCCTCCAAGTCTAGGGGGTCCCTACCTGACCTGGGACTACTTTGAAGACTCCCACTGTGTCCCCCAGCCAGGGCCTGACACATGTCAGGGTTGTACAGTGTTTGCTGGGGGATTGAAGGGCTGGTGGACACCCCCACTCCAGCTTTGCCAACGGAAGAGCACAGGGCACATCCCATCCTGGGGAGGAAACCTTTAAGGGCTGAGGGATGGACAGAGCATGTTCTTCCCTGGGGTACCAAGCCTCACTAGACCACCTCTAAGGCTTTTTCAGGGTTCCAGGCCTGGCCAGGCTGCTGGTCTGCTGTGTGGGGCCTTGAACTTTCCCTCCTCTTTTTTTCTCTGTACAGTATAGAGGAGTAAGGGACAGGACAGGGCGGGGCAGGGAGCAGAGAGGGGTAGACATATGCTGTCACTGTCTAGCCAGAGCCTGACCTTCATCCCTCTTGTCCTCTAGGTGGGGTCCAGTCAGGCACCCAGAGACCAGCCTGTGTGGGCACTGCTGGAACAGTACTGCCACTCCATCAAGACCCTCACCAACCTCTCAGGTATGCCAGCCTCTTGCCACCACCTGCAGCAGACCCTGGGAAATGAGGGCGAGCCTCTGGTCCTGGAGGAGAAGCGGGCCAAGCCAGGCTCAGCGGGTGGTAGATAGAGACAGGCTTCCAGGCCTGGGCCTTGGGTCTGTCCTTGGGCAGCCCCCTTCCCCACTGGGGGCACAGGTCACTGATGAAGAAGGGCTTGGCCGGGAGTCCTCCTCCAGCTCCTGGCTCCCTATGTCTGTGCCTAAGGAAGTGGCTGGGCTGGCATTCAGGTGCCCAAGGAGGGGGCACCTCTCTGCTTCAGACTCCAGCAGAAGGTGTAAAATACATTCCCCGTTGCCGTGGCTACAGGTGTCACCTCCTGGTAAGAACCTGTGAAGTAGCAGCTGGGTCCCTGAGTTCTGACCCCTTAGAGTTTCCTGGCAGCTGATTCAGAGTCAGGGGCAGCCACTGCAGAGCTCAGAAGAGCCCTGGGTCTTCACAGGCTCTGGAAAGACATCCCCAAGGCTCCACCCAATGTCCCAGCCTTCTCGGGGCTGCATCTACAGAGGCAACAAGGAAGGAGGAGGGCTGCAGTGTCCCTGGGATCTGGAGCTACTGCCAGAGCAAAAGGAGACAAGAGTGCTGGCCAGAACTGGGACCCGGCACCAAATGCAGCTCGAGTCACGCATCAAGGGGAAAACCCTGTCACCTGCCCTCCTTACAATGGGGTGGTCAAGAACCCAGGTGCTTGGGTCAGACAGACCCGATCCCATACCTGGATCCTAGCTCCTCCACCTAACAGCTGCATGACCCTGAACAAGTCACCTGACCCATCGTATTAATTTACTTGTTAGTCACTCAGTCGTGTTCAACATTTTGTGACCCCACAGACTATAGCCCACCAGGCTCCTCTGTCCATGGAATTCTCCAGACAAGAATGCTGGAGTGGGTTGCCATTTCCTCCTGCAGGGGATCTTCCCCATCCAGGGATCAAATCCCGGTCTCCTGTACCGCAGGCAGATTCTTTAGAGTCTGAACCACCAGGGAAGCCCATTAATTTGGGCTGCCGTAAAATACCACAGACGGGTTAGTTTAAACAACACAATCACAAGGCCTCCCCTGGTTGACTTGTAATATCATTCATCCAATTTATAAGTGGAATATGTAATATATGTATATATTTAATTTGGAAAAAGATATTTTTAAAAATCGAAAAGGACTATTAATGCCCATTATCCCACAACCCAGGAATTTTTTAATGTTTCTATCTGCCAGAAGTTTATCACACCATAGAGTCTCATGTTTTTTCTTTTTTCTTTTTCCACAAAACCAGGATGATCCTGTGTCTACAGTTCTGTAACCTGCTTTTTCTTCTTGTAACTCAGAGTGAACATTTCCCTGTGTCATTAATTATTCATCCACCACATTGCTGGTGGTGCTGCCTAGCAGCCACGGTGGGGACGCATCATCCCTCATTAACCATGCCCCTGCAGTGGGCGGTACTGGCTGTTAGGATGCCCTTGAACTTCAGGAATAGTTTCTCTGGTCCCCACATGATAGGTATCTCCTTTTAGGTGTCCACCAATTGAGAAAATGCATATTGACTAACCTAAAGCTCAGAAACAAGTAAAACCAAACAACCTATTGTTTAGATATATGTACATGTGATAAAACTGAAAAAACTAAGAGCAAAGGAATGATAAATGCAACATTCAAAAGAATGTTCCCTCTGAGGAAGGAGTGTATAGATAAATTTGTAAGTGATTGGTAATGATCTAGTTTTGGATTGGGCAATAGATCATTATATGTGCTACTACATACAAACTTCCATAACAGAAAAGACTAAAATGAAATAAAGTTGGGCCATATATAGGCTAATGATGACAAAGGGTCATGAATCAAAGACTATGATCATTTAAATTGCATGACCCTAAGGTCCAAATAAAGAAAAAAAAACACATAATCACAAGAGACTTCAGGCAGGCTTTAAATGGATTATTTCTGTTTTATTCATCACAGAGGAATCTAATAGACCATATACTGTAAGTTGTAAGGCATATTTTTTTAGTCCATAGGCAATGTAAGAGTGCAAATGGAATCAAGGATCCTTGGAAATAACTCCCTAATCACACACACACACACACACACACACACACACACACACACACTCACACACACACACCAGGACTGGTCATATGTGAAGAGACCCTTGGATCTCAGGAGACAGGGCTTCTGCCAAAGCATCCATTCCTTCAGTGTTGATTTGCTGAGCACAAACATGAAGCACTCTGATGGGTGCTGGGACTGGTTAGTGAACATGACCAGCCCTGCCTTCCACAATAGAGAAACTAATAACCTTGATGTGATATAGACTAGCCCCCAGCAGACCAAGGCATGGAGAAGAGCCACTCACCCCAGATAAGACAAAGGAGGTGGGGGCTAAGCTGAACATTAGAAGGGCAGATGGGAGTCAGCTGGGTTAACTGGAATAGAGCGGTAAGGGCATTCCTGGCAGAGGGAACAGCACATGTGAAGGAATGGAGGTAGAGAATGTTCCAAGGGAATGGCGAGTGGACCCAAAGGGCATCTCAAGTTAAGCATGAGGAGAGGATGGGGAATAGACAATCATGAAGAGCGCTGTTTGCGGTGCTAAAGAGCTGGGCTTCGTCCCAAGGGCAATGGAGAGCTGCTTTTGCAAGAAGTCACACAATCTTAGAAAAATCACTTCCTCTGCCCAGTGGAGGAAGCAGGGAGCCCAGTCTGGCTGCTGTGGAGAGGAGGATGGCCTGGGAGGGGTTGGAGGGGGAAATTCCTTTTCTTCCTCTGGGCCTCCATTTGGCCATCTATAAATGAGAGTTTGGGGTTGGACAGTTGCCAGGGGCTCTTCCTGCTCCACAGCCTGGTCCCGTGGCTCCACTTGAAGACACCAGGCCATCTCCCCTGTGCCAAGGTGAAGTGAGGTGGGATGGAGAAGGAGTGTCTGGCCTGGCCTGGGGCACCATCCCCAGTGCCACAGGGCAAGAGTGGGGCACCTTCTGGCCTCTCCCAAGCCTTCCATGCCCTCAGAAGCCCCACTGTAACCACAGTGAACCCCACAGCCTGTCCCAGTTCTGTATACTCTTCAGCCTGACTGAGCACAGCCCTCAGACATGCAAAGTCTGTCCCCTTAAATCCTGTTTTCTAGCGGATACCTGATGGGTGGTGGGATGAGTGAGAGAAAGTGTGTACTGTGCAGACTCGTGACTGTGTGAGATGCCGTGTATGTTTCCATTATGCTCTGCACACCTATCCGGTGTTCAGCTGAACCCTGGAGCACCTGGATTGCCACTGCAGCTGCCATCAGAGGTGGGCCAGAGGTACCTGCCCCCACGCTGCCCATGACACACAGGTGTCTCCTCCAGCACCTGTCACACTTCCCTATAACTTATTTGCTACCTCTCCCACCAGCCTAGGGGCATACAGACTGTCCCAAATACCTCTGCCCCAGTGCCTGGCCTGGGGGCTCACCTCCATCCCAGGGACCTCCCACCCACCTCTGCTTCCTTAGCTAGCAAAAAGGCCCAAACTTTAAGGGTAGTTGGAGTTCATCTAGGTGAGGAAAGTTTTTGCTCTTTACAATTTCTTCCTCATTTACTTATTTGTAAACACTAAAATGAGCTGTAAAATCCATTTGTTCCAAAGCTGATCCTTTTTTCATTTTCCTCTGTCACATCTAGAATAGTAGACAGTCGTGCTGGTGATAATAAACTCCACGATGAAATGGCACTGCATTCTGGAGGCCAGGGCCTCTTGGGTCTCTGGGCCTGTGCTCAGGTCCCAACTGTCCCATCAAGATGCAGAATGGTCTTTAGCTCTGCCCCTGAAATGGTCACTTCCCAGAGGAACCTTTATCACATGTGCTCTCCAGTTAAGAGCAGTCCAGGTCACCCAGGCCAACCTTCCATCCTGCATGTGAGACATTAAGTCCTTGGCCTCTGGTCACTGGGCACTCACCTCCCCCTGAGACAGCTGCTTTTCCTGTGCGGTGGCCCTGGTGATGAACAGGTTAATAACTTTAGCTTGGGCTCTCCTTTCCCTCTGTGCTGCGATCACTGTGTGGAGCACCCTCCTTTGTGCATGAATGAGACTACTTCACAATGAAGAAATGGGCTGATCCTGCCAGCCACAGTCTAGCCTATGGGGGACAAGTCCTGTGCAGCAGGGCTTGGTCTGGGACCCAGGCCGAGTCTCAGCCTGGCACTGGCGACAGGACTCTGCCTAGGGTTGGGGTTGGGACCCAACTGATCCTCACCTGTTCCTGGCACTGGTTATTAGGGACAGTAAGGGACCTCTGCCTCTGCAGCTGCCCAGAGCTGAGCCAAGGGCTCTGTCCATTTAAAAGGCAGAGGATAGACCTGGCTGGCTGATCTGAACCTCGTACCTGCCAATCAGCTGGCCCCAGAGAGATTCCCGAGCTTGCTCCCTGGCTCTGCCTGGGCAATGAGAGCAGCATTAATATGGAGGCTGGTGAGACTGGAGCACACAAACACAGCCCAGTCTGCCTCTCCCCTCTCCCTGCTCAGGGAATAATGCTGGCTCAGGATGCTCTCAGCCTTCTCTTGCAGCTTTGTTCCCAGTGAAAGATGGCAGGAAGGACTAGGACTAGCCACCCTGGGGCTTCCAGTCCAGCTGGGACTGGGTCCCAGCTCTCCCTGCCCTCTAAAGATAAAGGCACACACATACAAATTCACACACATGTACATCTCCCTCAGTCTTTGCATGTCATAACTCAGGACCAGAGTCTCAGGGCTGGAGGCGGGGGGCCTTTGAGAACATTTCACTGATGGAGAAACTGCCCCAGAAGAGAGGGTGAGAATTGGGGTAACATGCAGGGAGAGCAGAGACAAAGGCAGGCCTGAATCCAGCCTGAGTTGAGGTGAACCACATCTCAGGCCCTGTATCTTGAGCCCAGATCCACCCCCACCCCCCTCAGTAGACCTGAGCAGTGGACCTGCCCTGGCACTCAGAATGGAGCCACAGGGAGTTAAGAAGCAGGTAGTCCTGAGGGGCCTGGGCAAATTCCAGATAAAGGTTTTCAGCTCCTCCACACTTGCTGTGGGGTCTGATCTCCCCTCCACACTTAACTTAAACACACACACACCCTGCTGTGGAAACCAGTTTCAGGTTGTCCTGCCCAAGCCAAGAGGAAAAGAGGTTCTCACTTCTCGTTTTATTCCCTCTGAAACCCAGGGCAGTAAGACCTGGGTGTTTGAGGTTCTTCAGATAATTTCAGTCAGTTTTTCCCCTGGACTTCACCATTTCAGTGAATGGCAACACTACTCCTGCCCCCAGTCACCCAAGCGGGAGACCTGGCATTACCCCTGCCTCCTGGCTCCTGTTGGAATCCACCCACCCACCCCTCTCTCCAGTCCTGCCTCACCAGGGCTGGTTTTCCCGGAAATCCCTCCCCACCCTAACCCCCATGGGCTGGTACAGGTCTGCACCTATTCAAGCCTCTTGATCTCGCCAGCCTCTTTCGTGGTTCCCTTGATTCACTCGATGCCCCTCCAATCCACTCCTTTCCCAGAGGTCACGAAGGCTTTTCTAGAGTGCAGATCTGCTCGTGGGCTCTCCACTCCCTGTCATCCCCTCCAGTGTCCTCGCTCAAGGAGAAGAAACAAATGGCGAGACACCGAAGGAGAAGAAACACGAGGAGAGCTTCTGGGGCGGGCGGGCGCGCTTTCCTGCCCCCCTGCAGCCCCCGGAACTCGACCCTCGGGCAGATCATTCCGCCACCCAAGGCCCACACTGTCCATTCCCGCCGCCCTCCTCCGGACCTGGTCTGAGCCGGAGAAGGCGGATTCCGGGTTGGACTAGTGGGCCGGGGGCGGGAGCCTGGGCCCGGCAGAGAGGAGCCGTCCGGCCCCGCCCCCTGGTGCAGCCATTGGCCGCGACTGAGCGGGTGGACCCGCAGCCGGGTGCGTTCTGCGGCTCCTCTCCGCTAAGGTCCAGACTTGGCAGTTCCCGACGTTCGAGCGCAGTGCCAGGAGGCTGTTGGCAGGTCAGGGCTGGGCGAGAGAAGCCAAGACTCTGCGCTGTCTCAGCCACTCACTCTCGAACCCAGCCCCTGGCAGCCACGCTGGGCGCGCGTGGCTCTGGGGCGCAATGGACGCGGCACTGCTCCACAGCCTGCTGGAGACCAACTGCAGCCTGGAGCTGGCCGAAGAGCTGGTTTTGGACGGCTGGGGGCTGCCCCTGCACCCCGAGGGTAGGCGAGAGCCGAGCAGACCCGGGCGGCGCGGGCTTCTTGCCTGGCGCGTTGGGTGCGCCCGGGTCCCCGCGCTCGAGCGCCTCGCGCCCTGCGGCGCCCCGCGGGCCCCAGCAGCCCCTCTGATCCCCGCTCCGCTCTCTCCCATCACCAGGTCCCTACTCCTACTGCAACACGACCTTGGACCAGATCGGGACGTGCTGGCCCCGGAGCGCGGCCGGAGCCCTGGTGGAGAGGCCGTGCCCCGAGTACTTCAACGGTGTCAAGTACAACACGACCCGTGAGTGTTCCTGGGACCCTCCGCCGTGGGCTCAACACCTGGCTCCCAGGAGGGCGGTTTAGAGGGTAGCGAGGGCTCCGAAGCCAGCGTCGAAGACCTGAGAGCCGCGGCACGGTCATAGCGCCGGCGTTAAAGACATAATATTAGGGGCGCTCCCTCTGCCCTAACCTCGCCGTAGCTTCAGACCTCGTTAAGACAGTGATTTGCCCACGATTCCCGTGCTCCATGCGCTGAGAACCCAGAAAGAGGAGAAGGAAATCCTTCCCTTTGAAAACAAATATCTTTCCCACATTATATACTCTGGTGCCTGAAGTTTCTCCGTTAGGGTTTCTCTTTGTTTAGCCGATTTCCGCCCCGCATCTCCCCGGGGCGGTGGGGAGGGATGGGGCGCCCAGGATATGTTCCCAAACCCCAGGGTGAGTGCGGTGGTCAGACTCTGCTGTGGGAGAAGGGGAGAGCAGGAGGCAGGGAAGATGGGGTGAGGCTTGTGTCGGGGCTGGGCATGCAAAGTGTAGCTGTTTCTGGACCAGAGTGTGGGGTGTAGTCTCTTCCCTACCTGGATGCCCTGGGACTGGCTCACTGGGCTGTGAGTCAGGGGCAGTGGTCAGCATTACTCCTGCCACCCAGCGTGGTGTCTCAATCAGGCCCACCCCCCACCTCCTGGGGAGAACAGCCTGTGCCCCTCTTCCTCCTGGCAAATCACTGGCTAGCTTGCCACTCTGTGGAGGACAGCAGCAGATGCTCCAGGAGTCACACAGCATCCAGGTGGGGTGGTTCTGTATGGGCTCTGGGAGGGGAAGGGGGTGCCTGAGTCTACGCCCTGTGGAAGGTCCAATGGGAGCCAAGTGGCAGTGTCTTGTGAAGCTGTGGGACGCAGCATCACTAGCCCACCCTGAAGGGCCACTCACATCTCCAGCCCCACCCGCACCAGCAAAGAGCCTTCTGAGATGCTAGGCAGCAATGGAGGGCACCTGTTTGTCTGAAGCCCCTCATCCTGGAAACATCATAGCAACCTCTGTGTGTCTGAATAGTAGCATAGCTCCCCCACCAGCTCACTCATGCACGCTCTCTCGCTCTCTCTCTCTCTCTCTCTCTCACTCACACACACACACACACACACACGTATGTCTGTCCAAACTCATACCTTCACCCAGAAAGATGGTTAGTGGGCTAGACCGCAGCCTCTGCATCTAGTGCTAAGCAGCATTGCCCTGTCTGCACCAGCGGAGGGCTCTGGTGGGCCCAGAGAGCAGCTTGCTTGGAGGAGTCCAGTGGTAGTGGTGCTCCTAACGGAAGTGGGTGGGAGACCTAGTGGGGCTGCTGAGGAAGATTTCTGCGTCATCTGACCACGCTTCCTACCCATGATTAAGATAGACCTTCCAGGGAGGAGGTGAGGTCCCCGATCCAGGAGATGCACAAGCAGAAGGAACGGCTTCCATGCTTCCAGTCCTGAGATTATAAAACTATGTTTTTAGGATCCTATGAGCTCTGTGGGGTGGGGCAGTGGAAATCAGGGTCCCTGATTCAGTCTGAGCCAGAGATAAACGCTAAGTGAGGTGATGCGGCTCTTTGCCCCTCAGCCTGTGGATCTGAGGCAGCCCTGCTCTGGTTCCCACCCCGGCCTGGGCTGTCCCCTTTCTCTCCAACCCACCTGGAGCCCCCGAGGACAGGGCCTGGGTCTCTTCTCTTCAAACAGTTTATTAAACAGCTACTATGTGCCAGCCACTGCACTGGCATTGAGGCCCTCACTCACAATTGCAACAGACAAAAGGATACAGAGTAAGAAATGCCATGATAGGAGAATGCAAAGGGACTGTGGATGAGGAGGAACGTGGGAGGGGAGATGGGGAAGGCTTCCCAAAGGGGGTGTTGCAGCACCTCCCACACCACTCACACCATGTCAGATGAGAAGCCAAGAAAAGGTCAGGGCGCCACCAAGGTTGGCACATGTAGTGCCGATTAGCCCCTGGTACTAATGAACCACTGTCTCCATTTGGACCAAGTACTGCCCACAGTCTGACTCCTGGTGAATGGGAGAAGCATGGGGGCAGAAGGAGCATTGCTATTAATCAGTGTGATAGCTGAGGTGTGAAGAGCCGAGGCAGCTAATGTCAATGGCGATGATTGATTTCTCTCCTCCCCTGCTTCCTGGCCACTGCTTCCTTCTGCTGTGCTAAAGTGGGATCTTTCCTGGACAAAGAAGGACACAGGGAGGAAAAGAGGTCCTAGAGAAGCCTGGGGGAAGAGGTACAAGGGTCCTGGCTCTCTTCCTGCCCAATTTTGTTATGCTGCAGCCAGATCCCCGCTGAAGCCTCATAGTTTAGAGGGCAGGCATTGTCCAGGTGGGACAGCAGCTTAGGCATTAGTCCTTGTGAACTTTCACCCACTCAGCTGAGCACAGAGAATCGGCCACCAAACTCCCAAATGTGGACCATGGTCCAGGTGCCAGCTACCACTGAGAGAGCTTGGCATACATGACCTCCCACGTTCCCACCTCCCTAAGGCCCCTGAGGTATGGCCTGCTCTTGTGCCCATATTGCAGATGAGAAAGCTGAGGCTCAGAGATGTGAATGGGATTTTAGCAGGTGAAAGAGTCGTAAGTCTAGGGGAAGAGATGGGAGCATGCTTTGTGCCTCAGGACTGGCTGGTGTTATGTGGAGTACAGGTAGTAGGAGAAAGAAGCAAATGAGAGCAGATGGGTGGGTGTTGGTCAAGTGATGTAGGGCATCGCATAGGACTTCACCTTTGGTGTGGCAGGGAGCCTGGGGCCGCTTGTAAAGGGAGGAGTTCAGCTTCAGGGCAAAGAGTCTCTGGCCACAAGAGGAGGGGTTAGGAGCCACTGTAACTGACCTAGGTCAAGTGGAGGCTGCAGAAGCAAAGGAGGACACATCTGTAACTGACAAGACTAGCGTGGGACAGGAAGGGGGAGGAGTCAGGGACCACATCAGGAAATCAATGAGCACAGATAAGTATATGTGAACTCTGGGGAGCTGGAGGGACATCTGAATGACGATGCAGCGGAGAAGGCAATTGGCTGGATGAGGAAGCCCAGGCAAGTGCCTTGGGCTGGAGACAAGGTATTCGAGAGTTCTTATGTGGTTAGCAAACAGCCACAGCAGTGAGTGTGGGAGGCTTGATCAGAGCCTTGTTATTCTTACCCAGAGACTATTTCTGGATGCAGCAATGGCCAAGGGAAGAGAAGAGACTTGTTCAAGGCCACTTACGGTAGTCTGTGGCAGAACCGAGTTAAGTGTCCGTGTGTCTGAGTCCCCTCCCGTGTTCTCCCCACCTCCACGTCACTGCTTCAGCGGCCCAGGTTCTGCACTGTCGTTTGACCTGTTAACACATTGATCTTTACAATCAGCCAATGGTAGAGACATAGTCTTATCCTCATATTACACATGAGGAAACTGAGGCACCGAGGAGTGACTTTGCCAAAGTCACACAGCTTATAACAGGACAAGGATTCTAACTAAGGCTCTGCTGCCTCTGAGGAAGCAACTCTGACGGACTAAGCAGAGAAGGGATTTGTTGACAGGATATCGGGAAGTTTATGTAATTATTGGATAGGATGTTAAATCAGATATGGGGTCCCCAGCCAAGAACTGAGAGCAGAGCTGGCCTAGTGAGGGAACCCCCACTCTCTCTGAGTGGGCCTTGACAATGCCGTGAGCCCTGGTCACCAGAGGGGCCTCAGCCCTGCCGTCATCACTGCCTTAGGATCTCCAGCTTCCTGTAGTGGTCCTCAGGAAGCCTTCTCCCCATCTCCATTTTGTGGGCTCCCAGCTCACTGATTTCCTTGGTGCCAGAGCATCTGAGGAAGTAGGGGAAGGGGGGACTGGGGTTCCCCAGTCCAGCTCTGGCTACAGGGGAGCCTAGAAGGGGAGGGCCTTTCATTTCAGCTCTATGGCAGGAGGTGTTCTCTGCACCCCACCTCCCAGGTTTCCCTGTGCCCATATGGGAAGCAGGTTCACATTCTGGGCCACCTGAAACTAACATAATATCCATACACAGTAGAACCTGGAGCAAGCCCCACCGCCTTCTCAGGCCCCAGCGCCCCTGTCCCAGGGAGAAGGCACATGGTTTACTCAGCGGTGGTTTGGCCAGAGGTGGGCACTGTGTTCCATTTTCCTCCCACCTCTCACCTGTGTTCACTCTGGTGCCCATCTCTGTGCACGTGTCTCTCTCAGTGTTTCTCTCTTTGTCTCCATGACTCTGTTTTTGTTTCTATGTTTGGTTCTGTCTCTGGGTGTATATTCTCAATGTCTCTTTCTGTGTGTATGTCTCTGTGTATTTCTCAGTCTCTCTTTTGTTTTCTATCTATGTGGTTCTCTCCCACCTTAGCTCCATCTTCCCTCTCTGTACTCCCCTCCATCTCCCCACATCCTCTGTCTCTCCCTCCTCCCATTGCTCACTCTACCTGCCCTGCTCTGACACCTCCTCTTGCCTGTCACTGTGGTCCTCGTGGCTGCAAAGGAGGGTCCTGCAACCACATGGGCAGGGTCATTTTCCTCCTGTGGAATCTCTAAGCCCAGCCTGGCTCAGCCTCAGCTCCTTGACCTCAGGCTCCCACCAGGTCCTGTTGAGAATGGTAGGCCCATCGATACTGAAGGATCTGCCACGGTGGGGAAGAGACACCCCACCTAATTCAACCCCATGGGGAGGACTGGGGTCCCCACCTCCCAGAACCCCACTCTAGAGACATGCTGAAGACCTGGTTGTATTAAAATGGAAACACATAAACTAGATGGTCTCCAGCCACAGGGGTCTTCCCCCTGGGTCTGCCTGCTTGTACTTGGGAACCAGGGGTGATGAAAAAGGCTAAGCCCTGTCCTCAGAGAGCCCCAGGGTGCTTAAAGACCAAGCTCACCCAAATCAGCCATCAGGGATTGGAAAGATAAGCCTGATGAGCACTGGAGCATTCCTGGAAGGCTTCCTGGAGGTGTGGGGGCGGGGGCAGGACTGGTTCTTGAGATCTTGAAGCAGTGGGGACACCACATTTGCTTGAGAACAGGCCTGGTGCCAGGGTGGACCCTCAGCTCCAGAGTCCCAGGAAGATGGCCCTCTGCATTGAGAAATAGAAGCTGTGACTCCCAGGAACTCATGTCTGCATTCCTAGTCCCCAGTGAGACCCAACTACACCCTGAGCCCTGAAGCCCAAGGGTCAGCAGTCACCCTTTTGAGAACTGTCCCCTGCTGGGAGAGATGGAAAGTTGGATGCCTCATCACTGAGGGTTTGGCTGAGGGAAGGAGGAGGAAAGAAAGATAGCAGAAAAGGACGCCTCTCTGGCCATCCAAACACCTGAGAATTTCTGTGCTGAGTCTGGTACTCCCCTCCCTTGCTGCTTAAGACTGGGAGATGCTTGGTCCAGAGAGTAAAAGATACTTACCCAGGGTTCCACAGAAAGCCAGGGCTCTGAACAGTCTCTGCTGGCTCTAAGAGCTCTTGGCCCACACTCCACATCTGCATGCATGGGGCCTGGACTACTGAGAAACATTAACAGTGGACTCCCAGCTGTCCCCCTGCCTAAGCACCCTTCATCTCAGGCAAGACCAAAGGTGCAGCCTCCCGTGACGTTCCTTCACCCCCTCACCAGGAATCCTCCACTTAATATCCTTCACTGGGTTTATATGTTTCCCTTTCTCCACTAGAAACAAGCTCTTCAAAGAGGCATAAGACCTGAGTCAGCCTTCCAGGGTCTCCTGTGTTAGAGAGAGAGATGTTTAAAGAGAACTATTTGGTACTTGCTCTTCAGTGAAATAGCACAGCCAGGCTGTAGGAATACATGGAAGAAAGTTGATTCCGAAAAAGAAGGGAAAGCTAGTTGGGAAGACTTCATGGAGCAAGTGCTGTGGAGCACACCCTGGATAACTGGGCCAGTGATGTGTCAGGTGGAAGGGAGAGTGGGAACAGAGGGAGAGAGGGAACGGGGCCAGGTCATGGAGGCCTTGAATGCCAGGGCATGGGCTTCAGTTCTGTTCACACTACTCAGACCCCAGATGCTCATCCACAGCGTCATGAGGCAGGACTGGAATACTCCCAAAGGGTGCCGCTTTATGTTCAGGATGTACCTTCTAAATATTAATCCATATTGGCTGAGAACTTTGAACTTGTCCCTCTCCCTCTGCTCCCTTCCCTCCTGCTGTTAAGTCAGAAGCTGCAGCGTCCCTCACTGTCCACTCTCCCTCCACCCTGGCAACCCCAGCAGGATCGGGAACTGCCACAGCAAATTCCACCCCTGGTGACTCTCAGGGACCACCCAAAGGACCCTAAAGGCAGCCCACCCACCTCAAACCAGGTGCTCCAGAGTCTGGCTGGAATTTCCCTTTACAGCAGGGGTGGGCCTGGGGATGATGAATAGCAGGAGGAACCCAGACACAGCTTCAGGGGAGCCCACTAAGTCCTGGCTGTGCTGGGATTCACTGAGTGAATGGAGTGGGGGTCCACCCCATCTGAGTCTCAATTTCCTTATCTATGTGAAGGACACAGGAAACATACTGACCTCATGGGCCCCTGTCATGAGCAAGAGACAGCACTGGCTGGGACTCCCTGTGCACAGCTAGGCTGTTTCGGCAAGGGGAGTAGAGTGTGGCTTAGGGTCTGGAAGGAGGAGCAATCGTGTCCTTGAGGGTCCCACTCACACTAAGGATGGTTGTCTTCCTACTGGGGTGGTGTGGCCTTCTATTGACCTTGAGAGGCACCAAGCTGTGTGACCTCTGGATGGTGTCTTGGGGCACCAAGAAGGGGCAGTCTGTCTACACTAAGAGGATCTGATCCCCAAAGGTCTCCAGAGAGAAGTGACCCCCTGGCCCCCAGAGACCCCTGTGTTAACAGGAGAACCAAAGACTGCCAGCGAGAGATGCCCTGCCCCCACCCCCCATCAGTTCACAGAAACGATGGTTGGGAGCCAGTTCTAATTCTACTTATCTCACCTTTTTCTCCTCTTTGAGCCTCAGTTTCTCTGTATGAGGTGGGTGGGGAGCTGGATGAGTTCTCGGGGCCCCCTTCCCCTGACATCCTCCTCTCTACAGCAGCCTCTGCCTCGAGGGTCCTTCTCCCAGCCTCCCTCTGCTGGCCGGCGTCATGGCGACAAGCCGATGGAGCGTTGCTAGGCATGACTGGAAGGAGGGAGCCTGCACAATAGCGGCCCGAACAAGGGTAGGCGCCTCCTCCCACTTGCCCTTCCCTGGAGAGGCCAGTGATCTCACACAGTGAGCTGGATTCTACTCATACCTCTTCCCTTTGTCATGGACCCAGAAGGGTCTGCGTTGTGCCTTCCTGACTCAGTTTCCCCACTCTCTGCTGTAGGTGTGGACATTTACCCCTCCCACACCTACTCAAGGACAGAAGGCAGAAATAGAGAGCTGGGGGTTTGGGGAGGTCCAGAGTGATGGTGGGGTCTGGAGAGCAGTGTCCACACAACACTGAAAAAATGGGAAAGAAGTTCCCTTCCCCTCTGTCACAAGCAGATGGCCCTGAGAGGCCCTTCCTAACCTGATGACTGGGTTGATGATGGCAGATTCTCAGTCTCTCAGTGCGGCAGGTGGGTTCCGAGTTAGGGTCAACATCACCAGCTGCCCCCACCTCTACCCCCACCAACGTGCAGTAATCAGATCAAGACAGGAAATGTGCAGGCTTAACTCAGGGAGACGCACATTGTTCGGGTAGCTCAGGGAAACTGCTGCTGGCACAGGGCTGATGGTGAACGTGGGATGGGGGTAGGCTTAAGGTTAGATCTTAGGAGCTCTCCAGTTCACTGAAGCTGCATCCACGGTGAGAAGTAGGGAGTGGTAGCGTTCTGCTATCCGTGGTACTGAAAGTTTCAGTCCCGCACAGTGACCTCATTCCTTCAGTAAATACTGCTTCTGGCCCTTCCCGTCTCCCTGTCAGCACCTTTCCACCCTCACTTCTTGTCATTTTCTTTCCAGACAGCCAATGACCACATTGCTGCTCCTCCACCACAGTCTCACTCATCCCACGCCCCGCCTGACTCTTGCACTCTGCTTCATAACTACCACTCAAAAAATGGTCCCTCATGGTCCCCATCTCCCATACACTGCTGGTTCGACTATCAGAGATAGAAGTGCCAACCTCAGGAGTGCTTAAAAGTGACATATGGGTGTCTGAGGTTGTTACACTGGCTTGAGGGTACTACTGGCATTTAGCAGATGGAAAAGTCCCATGCAGCAAATGCTTGACCCCCCTGAAATGCCAATATAGCATCACTGAGAAGCAGTTTACATTACTTTTCATGAGTGGGGAAGCTGAGGCTGAAAGGGGTAGGACTTAACCAACATCACTTAATCAGCCAGAGACAAAACTACAGCTAGAATGTAGGCTTCCATCTTCTCCCAACCAGGCTCCTGGACCACTCAGGTGACTGCCCAAACCAGAAACTCTCATCAAAGTGTCAGCATCTGAAAGGGAGACAGCATATTGTAATGAGAGCTTTCAACAGGCCAGGGCCACTCGGGGCAGAGTCCTGTCATGCTGCCAGGGTTAGAGTCCGGGCTTCCCAGACCACAGAGCCCTGGAAGAGAAGACCTTGCCTGCATCATACAGACCCTGATGCCCCTGGAAGACCACACTGCACACCACTGGCATCTGTCTTTGGTGGGGCACCTGTATTGCTGTGGTAACAGGCACCCACCTTTCCGCCTCCATCCCCACAATTCTGGCCTGACCACCTGCCCTCACACTCTCCGTGCCCATCTTCCTCTGGTTCCCAGGGGGACTCTTCCAGGCTTCCTTTCTTCTGTCTGAGGCTGTGCCTGAGGGCTCAGTGTCCTCATTAGCCAACTCTCCCGAAGTGCTGGGAACATCTGTCTTCCAGCCTCCTGGTACTCATTGTATATAACCAGAGCCTTATTCCCAGGCATGACTGGGTCCCCAGAGGGGAAGCCCCCTCCCACCACTACATCCCACATCTCAGACCCTACTTCCCCAGGTTTGAGTTAATTTGATTCAGCCCACATGTACTCAATGGCTCACTCCCGAGGCAGGATCTGTTGACTCCAATATGGTTTCTGTCTACTTGTCTGTCCCCAGGGAGCTTAAGTTCAGTAGCAAAGAAAAGAAGGATCAATTCTAAAGAGATTAAGCCCATAGTGATGATGTCAAATGCTCTAGAAGATTTTTCTTTTTCAAACTGTGTTGATAGCAGATTGTGAAGTAAATTTAGGGGGTCATGACTAGCATTTGGGTATAAAATACATATAATTCATTAGAAAAGAATAGAAAGAAACTATTATAGCTGTGGTAAGATAAAATTTGCTTTGTGAAACTGGATTTAGTCATGTGAGGGATATGTGTGTGTGCTGGACTATGATATGAAATGGATGTGCTGCTGTAGTTCAAGGGCAATAGAGTATGAAGACCTATGTTTCAAAAAATGGGAAGACATAAAGGAGGTGTTTAGAGGGAAAAGGAAGAGATTAGTACCCTGGGTACTGGGGAAGCCTCCAGGAGGAAGCGGCATTAGAGCTTGGGGTTAAAAGAGAGGTGGGAGTTTGTCAGTGGGTATTGGGTGAGAGTCTTGAGGGGTGGTGTGTGCCAGGCCTGCTGGTGCAAATATCACCAGCCATGTGGAGAGGTAGCGAGGGGTCAGGCAAGTTCTGCTGGGGCCCGAGTGTCAAGAGCCTTGATTAGCACACCTGGAAAGTTGGACTTTATTCTCCAGAACGGTAAAAAGCTGTTCATGGCCTTTATTGGGCTTCCCAGGTAGCTCAGTAGTAAAGAATCTGCTTGCCAATGCAGGAGATGTAGGAGATATGGGTTCGATCCCTGGGTTGGGAAGATCCCCTGGAGAAGGAAATGGCAACCCACTCCAGTATTCTTGCCTGGAGAATCCCCATGGTCTGAGGAGCCTGGTGGGCCACAGTCCATGGGGTCTCAAAGAGTTGACATGACTGAGCATGCACGCAGCAGCAGATGGCTTTTATTTAGATATTAACATGAAATGGGGCTAAAGGACGGAGGTCAAGGGGGACAAGCGATGAGGCAGGGAGGCGAGAGAGGAGGCTGCTGTACCAGTCCAGGCAAGATGACCAGAGAGGAGGTGGGTGGGGGGGACAGGAGAGGGGTGGACTCCGGGGGGCGGCGGAAATAAAGGAGGAGACAGAATTCCATAGAGCTTGGTACCCCAAGGGCATTGATGTAGAGGACCAGAAAGGTCTCAGATCTGCAGCCTCTCTAGCCTGACCCCTCCCATCCTCAAGCCCACCCATGGTCAGTACCACCACAAGATACCGTACTTGGGAGATGAGTGTTCTCAGCTCAGGGGTAGGAATTGATGCCTCGAACTGTGGTCCTGGAGAAGATTCCTGAGAGTCCCTTGGACAGCCTTAAACCAGTCAATCTTAAGGGAAATCAACCCTGAATACTCGTTGGAAAGACTAATGCTGAAACTCCAGTATTTTGGTCATCTGATGTGAACAGCCGATTCATTGGAAAAGTCCCTGATGCTGGGAAAGATGCTGGGAAGAGGAAGAAGGCATCAGAGGATAAGATGGCTGGATGGCATCACTGATGCAATGGACGTGAACTTGGGCAAACTTTGGGAGATGGTGAGGGACAGGGAGCCCTGGCACGCTGCAGTCCATGGGGTCTCAGAGAATCAGACATGACTGGGCAACTGGACAATAACAACATCCTCAGGGAGCCCCACACTGATCTGAGACACCAGACTCATGCACCTGAACAACTCAGGTCCGGGTCATATGTAAGTGCTTAAGTGTGGGGCTCAGGCTGTCAGGACTGAGGAGCATGGAGGTATTGGAAGATGCAGGAGAAAGAGACTGTTTAGATGGAAGCAATCAAAAAGGCCTTCCTGGAGGAAGGAGCTTAGCACTGAACTTCTGAAGCCTGGATAACATCTAAGAACACATCCATAGAAGATAAAATTTTCTGCCTTTTGGACTCTAGCCAGAATCAGAGTCTGTCTCATCTCACCCATGCCTTTTGAGAGGGACTCTAAACCCCTACCAGGGAGGGACTGTTTATTTGATAAAGCACTCGCCCTCTTCACCCTTTACTCTTACTTAGTTCAGTGCCATCACTGATCCTATGCATCACATTCTCTGCACATACAACTCTTCTGTATATAACAAACCTGTAGGGGGAGAGACCCCACTGGGGCTGGGTGCCACAGTGAGGGGCAAGGAGCTGGTGTCCTTGCACTGGGTCAGAGTCAGTGTCAGACCAACACTGGCCTAACTGACTCATACCCTGGCTGGGGACCTCGCTGACAGGTGACAGGCCCAGGAGTCAGGAGTAGGCCACTAACAACCCCAAATTTGAAAAACTTATGAGCTCAAATTAAAAAACAATTAGGCTAATAGAATCTCCGCCATTGTTTCAGCTCTTCAGCAAGTATGCTTTCATAATTTCATTGCTTTTAACTCACTGTTAGCTCAGCGGAAGTGGATTTTTAAGGTAACTTAATTATTTCAGAATTCATTGCTTCCAAAAACAATCTAAGGTTCCCCCCTCCAGCTCTGTGACTCTGTGCTCTGTGAACCATTTATTTTAATTAGCTTTGTATTGTGATTCAAACGTAAGCGCAAAAGAAAAATCCACAAACAACTGCCCATTAGCCAGAGAGCAGAACCCTGGTACAAATTACCGCTAAACAACGGGTGGTTTAGAGTTTCTGAGTAAGCGGGGGAGGTAAGGTACAGAAAACAGCAAAATGCTGAGCAGAGGCAGCAGAGGGCTTTGGAGTTATCAGATATGAGAGGTTCCTCCTGGCTGGAGGTGACAGTGGGCTACCTCTGTCGCATGGAGAGGGTGGCTTAGGAGCTAGATCTTGACAGTCAAGCTAGAATTTAAAGAAAATAGGAGCATTCTTTGAACTTTGTACATCCCCCTTCAATAAAGCCCTCCCTTCTCTGTATCAGACACAGATGTTCTGAAATGTCTTTTTGCACATCACACTCCAACTTGAACACAGAGGCGAGTTCTCAAACATTTAGACATCACGTGGTGGCCTCCCAAGCAGCCGCAGCTCCAGGTCAGCAGCAGTCTTGTTGCCCCACATTGCTGTCGTTCCTGTACCACTGCCCAGTAGCTTAGGGGTTAGGAACATAAGCCCTGAACCAGACCTTCTGGGTTGGAATCTTATCTGTGTATCCTTGGCAAGCTGCTCGATTGCCTTGTGCCTCACTTTTCTCATCTATAAAATGGGTTAATCTTAGGGCTTCCTCCATCGGGTTGCTGTGAGGATCGAATGGGCGCATGTAAATGAAGCAGTTAGAAGAGGAGCTGGCACGGGGCAGACACCTGCGTGTAAATAGTGACTGCGGAGCACATGGAAGTGCCGGTGGGAAAGTATGGATCTCAGGAGCATAAAATGACTGTGATAGGTTTGGAAACTATTCATCGTGCTAAAAGTAGTGAATCTTCAGCCACATCCCAGGGCTCACAATGGCGTTCAATCTTTTTTTTTTTTTAATGTTTATTTACTGCGCTGGGTCTTAGTTGCAACACACAGGATCTTCACTCTTCACTGAAGCACGTGGGATCTCTAGTAGTGCCATGCAGAATTTTTAGTTGTGGTGTGCAAATTCTTGGTTTCAGTGTGTGGGCTCGACCAGAATCAAACCTGGGCCCACTGCATTGGGAGCGGGGAGGCTTAGTCACTGGACCACCAGGGAAGTCCCTGGGGTTCAGTTTCGAACAAAATTAAAGGAAATGTACAAATTGCTAGTCAAAGATTGTATCAGAAATGGGTTTTAATCATGCTTTTTAGCTACCCCGGGGGGTAAGCCTTCTATGCATGTTTCACATTAATGACTTTCACGTGAATGTCAGGCGTGTTGTGTTTGCAGGTCTAGAGAGACTGAAATGTAGGGACCTTAACCTGTGGGTACCAGGGAGCCAGGGAGAGTTCTTGAGGAGAGAAGTGACCGCCGCCCCTGCTTGGTGCTTGACATCTTTTGTAGGGAATGCCTACCGAGAGTGCTTGGAGAATGGGACGTGGGCCTCGCGGATCAACTACTCACAGTGTGAACCCATTTTGGATGATAAGGTGAGTGTCCCCACCTGCCCCACCCTTGGTCCTTGCATAAGTAGTAGGACTCAGACTGAGCACAGAGGGTTCCAAGGCGGGCAGAACCAGCCCTGTGGCAACCACCCACCGCTTTTTGCACCTCTTGTCCCCGTCCTGTGCTCAGTGACGTTGTGGTGCGTAGAGAAGGGGACATAGAGCCCCACCTTCAGGAGAGTTCAGCTGGTGAGGGATGCAAGCAAGGTGACACCGACACAGCAGGGAATGACCATGTGACCAGTGTCCCCACCTCTGACAGGCTGTGTGACGCCCCTCCTCTGGGCCTGTTTTCCCATCCGGCATTCTGATTCTGCGACCCCATGTGGAAACAGGCGCAGTGCTCAGAGGGCTATTCCCTGCAGGAAGCTGGGTCCCCTTCAGACTTCACCCCTCCCCTTGCTCTGGAACTGGATTCCCTACTGTCTGTGGTGCCAACCTCCTCCCCTTTGAAGCTACTTCTCACTCCTGACCCCAAAAGACACATCCCACCTCCATCTTCCTCCTCATTCACCCATTACAGCCCCCAGTGAGGCTGTAACTTTTCCCCAAAAGAAGTCCAAGTTCAGAGAAAAAACATTTGTCTACCCTGAGAAAGTGATTCTACAAAATGTGAGCCAAAGGAGGTCTATAGTGAGGCCACAAAAGAGGCAAGCAGGATGGTCATAAAGGAGAGAAAGTGGTCCCCTCCGGCCCTCCGCCTTCACTTTCCATCTCACAGTGCTTGAGATGTGAACACTGGTAAACCAAAGTGAGGGCGGGGTGTCGGGACAGTCTGCCCTGACAGGAAGGATTATCTTAATCATTGCCTCTGTTTAGAATTGCCAGCGAGTGGTGATAAAGCAGACTGACTTTTATTTGGCCTTGATACTCTTCTTAAAATCTCTACAGACAAGACACCCCCTCACAGCTGTACCCAGAGCAGACTGGTCCCAAGGGACCCCCAGACCTGCCATACACAGTTCGCTGCTTCAGAGACGGGAGGGCAGGTTGGCTTCATTACACAGATGCCAAAACCGAGTCCCAGAGGTAGACGTCCGTGCACTCGGAGGCGCATCCCACTAGGGTGTGGGCTGGGACAAGACACAGGTGTAGCTACTTCCATTCCAGAATTACAAATAAAATAGAAGCGATGGGGAGGGGAGGGAGGTGGGAGTGGGGTTCAGGATGGGGGCACACATGTACGCCCATGGCTGATTCATGTCAATATATGGCAAAACCCACAATATTGTAAAGTAATTAGCCTCCAATTCAAATAAATTAATTACAAAAATAAAATAGAGTCTACATCCCCACAATTCTGGCCTAGCTCAGGATACGTTGTGTTCAGATCTGCCCCAAAGTGCATGTCGGGACTCCTGACCACAGCCGTTTATACCAAGAGCCACGCAGGGCTGACAGGAGACAGCTGTGGGAGCCAGGTGTGCTGGTGACACTTGGAGCCTCTTCTGCCCCCCGAGGTCAGGACCCACTAGGTGGCCGTCGCTAGAGTAGCCGCGTGCCCCAGGCCTCCAGCTGCCTGTGTGTCTGTCTGTCTGTCCAGCAGAGGAAGTACGACCTGCACTACCGAATTGCACTCATCGTCAACTACCTGGGCCACTGCGTGTCCGTGGCAGCCCTCGTGGGCGCCTTCCTGCTTTTCCTGGCCCTGCGGTGAGTCCACCTCACCCCTGCTTTTTCTCCGCCCTCCCCCCCCACCCCACATGGCATCCCCTTCCCCATCCCAGACATTCTAACCTCCACTCCGGCGACCCTCGGGCCAAAGGACAAAAGAGGCTTGAGGAGGCACCAGAGCACTGACCGCTAGCAGGCATGCAGAATGCAAAAGGGGTGCTGGCCCTGGAAGACTGCCTTGCCTTCATCCCAGGCTAAGTCTCTCCCTCACCTCGGGTCAGAGGGAGGGGCACAGGCCCAGCTGACCCAACTGAGCTCTGAGCCCAGGTGCAGCCTGTCCCGGCTGACAGCTGTCCTGGGTCTTGCACAGGAGCATTCGCTGTCTGCGGAACGTGATTCACTGGAATCTCATCACCACCTTTATCCTGCGGAATGTCATGTGGTTCCTGCTGCAGCTCATCGACCACGAAGTGCACGAGAGCAATGAGGTCGTGGGTGGAGGTTTGGGCTGGGCCTGGGGGGTTGGGGGGCTCCCACCTCTCTCACCCCATCTTCACATGCAGACCTGAACCTGAGCTCACCTCTACCACATCATTGTCCCTCCAGAGCCGGGAGTGGGGGAATGGGGCTCCAGATGGGGTCTTGAGAGCCGCTCAGACCAGACACCAGACTTTGGTTTATCCTGTTCCACTCCCTGTCTCGTGCATTCAGCACCTCCCGAAGGTCCCTTAGAGGAAAGGGGGCTGAAATTAACCTCTATTGAGCTTTAGCTCACTTGATTCCAATTAGAGAGTTGTAGGAATTTTCCTACATGGAATTTTCCAGACATGGAAACCGAGGCTCAGAAAGGTTAGATTACATTGTTATGATGCCTCTGCAGCTGGGCCATCAGGACATTGAGCAGAACAGCACGTTAGCTGCCCACCCTGGATTTGTGTCAACCGCTGTTGTACTGCATCCAGGTTGTGAAACCAGAGCCTAGAATAGAGCCATGCACAGAGCTCTTTTGTCCACTATTAGAGACTGCTCAATACATTGTCTGGATGGCTAGTCCTGAGCGCACACCCAGCCCGGTTTGCCTTTTGACTTAGCCCCTCGTTGAGCCTTGCCTCAGCATCAATGGAATTCAGTCAGTTTGGGGTGTCGTGCAGCCCACTGTTGGCTTGTATTGACAAGGCATTGTTAACTTGCGGGGGAAAGCAGGGTTTGGAGGAGAGGATCTTTGGAGTCCCTCCTCAGCAGGACTTTCTCAGAACAAAGAAGACAGACGGCCACATGGAGTCCAAGATCAGGACTGGGATCATGGGGGGAAGCCACAGAGGCTGAGATTAGCTCAGCTGATGCTCTGACAGCCGAGGCTATTAGAACCTGACAGAGAGGGGCTGAGCCGTCCACAGTCCGCTTCTCATGACAGGGCTCCTCTGACCGCCACTGCCCATGTTCTCAGCTCTGAGGGTGCCCTGGGGACAAATCCCCAGGAAAGATGGCTGGGTAGGGTCCATTGAGAAGAGGTCTGGGCTGTGGCCCATGGTGGCTCTGGGCAGGCTTGTCCTCTGAGGGAGTGGTAGTAACTCTGCTCAGAGGGACAAGGACAAATTCCCCTCAACTGAGAAGGCACATGGCAACGGCATTCATTTCGTGGTGCCTGCCTTTGCCACCTCCGTCTCCTGGAACCAGCCTGTAAGATGGCATTATCTTTTCCTCTACAATGCAGTGAGGCCCCAGTGAGACGTTAGGCCACTGGTCAGAGGCCCCAGCAATAGCGAGTCTCCCTCCAGAGACAGCTGCTGCTGCTGTTGCTGCTGCTAAGTCACTTCAATTGTGTTCAACTCTGTGCGACCCTATAGACGGCGGCCTACGAGGCTCCCCCTACGAGGCTCTCCCTCCTGGGATTCTCCAGGCAAGAACACCGGAGTGGGTCGCCATTTCCTTCTCCATTCCAGAGACAGCTGCGATCATGCTAAGCCCAGAATTTCCTAAACCCAGGAATCTGGGACGATCACCTCCAGAGCTGTGGCTCACCTTCACAGACCCTGTACTATTTCAATAGCAGTTTTCTTTTAATTGACTCACTAATTTTTTTCTGCATGAAATTTCATTGTCCATCCCTAAATGGAAACCGCTGATTTGCTGTGAACTGAAGGTGATCCTCGAGAAAATAGGCTTGCTAGGTGGCTTAGTGGTAAAGAATCCACCTGCCGAGGCAGGAGACATGGGTTCAATCGATCCTTGGGTCAGGAAGATCCCCCGGAGGAGGAAATGACAACCCACTCCAGTATCCTTGCTGGTAAAATCCCATGCACAAAGGAGCCTGGCAGGCTACAGTCTATGGGGTCTCAGAGAGTCGTACATTACTGAGCTCCTGAACCCAACGCACATGCTGGAGAAAATGACAGTGATACACAGCAGTGCTGTTCAGTTCTAGCCTCTCCCTGCAGAAAGCTCAGAGCCAGACTCCCACTTTCTTTTATGAAAAAGGAGATAAGAAATCACCAGGGAGAAGTCAGACACCGTGGTTCCAGGGGAGCCTGGCCCCTTAATCTGAAAAACTGAAAGACGAATGATGAAGGATGAAGTTTCCTCGAATGAGATTTGAGAGTGTTTAATTCCGGGTCCGTGACCTAACGAAAATGACTCTCCTCTGTCAGCACGTGAGCTGTGCGCCGGGGGCCTGGGCTCCAGGCACCTGCTGAATGACTCCCCTCTGTCAGCACGCAAGCCATGCACCGGGGGGCTTGGCTCCAGGCGCCTGCTGACTACCGCCTGCCCCGTGCAGGTCTGGTGCCGCTGCATCACCACCATCTTCAACTACTTCGTGGTGACAAACTTCTTCTGGATGTTCGTAGAGGGCTGCTACCTGCACACGGCCATTGTCATGACCTACTCCACCGAGCGCCTGCGCAAGTGGCTCTTCCTCTTCATTGGATGGTGTGAGGGTCCCGGGGGGCCTGCAGGGTCTAGTGGGGAGAGGATTCTGCTGACAGGGTCACTTCCTTTTATCTTGGGTCCAAGGACGGGACCACATTGCCATCTACCATCCCCAGGACAGTCTGAGGAGGCAGGAGCTCTCCTCCACGTAGACGAGGGAGAAGCAAATAGTCCCTCCAAGAGGACAGTCCACAAATGGTCCTCCTCTTCTTGCTTGGAATGGCCGATCCAAAGACCTTTGTCTCTCACCTCAAAAGAGGAGCTGGCCAGCTCCACTTCTCTATCAAAAAATCTCAGAAAATCACACTGTCCTCTCATCTCTCTGACCTGCTTGGAGGGGATAGCTGAGAGTGGGGGAGGGGTGGGCAGGGGTCTAGGAACAGGGCCCCCCAAGGTCCTAGATGGCCTGCAGTTGAATGATTGGAAACAATGTCCTAGCCCTTTGTGGTCCCCCGACTCTGTGCTCTACATGAGGGTCTCCTGACCATCTCTCTGTCCACTGCAGCTGTATCTGTCCTTCTTTCAGGCGTCCCCTGCCCCATCGTCATCGCCTGGGCCATTGGCAAGCTCTACTACGAGAATGAACAGTAAGTAGGACTGGCCAGCCGTGAGCAGGTAGGAACTGCAGCCATGCCAGGACAGATTCACTTTTCCATTGTTTTAAAATTGAAAAACTTTCCCCGGCACCCAGAGGTACTCGTGTGATAGTGTCAAGTCAACTTTGTGGAACTGAGTTAGGAATCATGGTTCTTTTAGGTGTCCAGTGCATGACCCCCTTGGCCTTTGGTAAGGCCTCCTCCTAGATTTGGGTGTGGCGAGCCTGGCTTGAGCCATATGGAGGAGGCCAAGGACTCCCAGGTTTCAGGCCAGAGCACATCCAAGATTGTGGCATTGAGCCACTCACAGATGCCCCGGGTCAGGCCAGTGGACACTTGTTTTACTCTGCATCCCAGTCTCTGCCTGGGGTGCAGTGTTCCACACTGGGGCCCTCTGCACTAGAGACTTTGAAATAGCCTCAGCACAGATGGTGGCAACAGGTCAGCCAAGGAATGGTGGGGAAGCTGGGAGCCACCAGCTGAGAGAAGAGAAGACAAGGAATGTCAGTCTCTATGTTCAGATCTTCTAGCAGTCTCCAAGGCTGGAGAGAACAGATGAGATTTAGGGGCGGGGGCAGGAATGGGGTAGTTTCCAGGCTCCTAGCAATAAAAGCTTCCCAAGAGTGAGAGGGCTGCCTTGAGAGGTAGTGAGCTTCCCGTCGTGGGGGCATTTAAGCAAAGAAACAAATCCCTGTGCTAGGAAGCCAGCAGTGAGCGCACACACCTAGGCAGTGTGCACTGGGTGGCCTTGAGGGTTGTGGAAGACAGAACTTCCTGAAGTCTGCAGGGCCCTTTCTGCAGTCCACTAAGAGTTGCTGACAGCCAGACTGGGTCCTGGGATAACCCTGCCCAGACCCTGAAGCTTCTCCACTCCTGGCATCCCCAGAGGATAACCAACCAGCATAGAAGCTGGCTTCCTCCCCTGAGTGCATGAGGCTGGGGATCCACTGGGAGAAGGCTCCCGCTTCCACACCTGCAGCTTTGTGTGGCTAAGTGCCTGGCACAGGAGTGGCGTGTTCCAAGCAATGCGGGAACAGGTGGTACAGGCAGCTGGGCTTTGGGCCAGCAAGGGGGAACCCAGCTCTCCATTCATGAGTCTCTTGTGGGTCTAGCCCTGGGCCCAGCAGTCTGGGATGGGGGTGGAGGAGTGAGGAGGAGACCCAGACCCTCCCGCAGTCTACCTGAGGAGACCAGACCCTCCACGTAGGGCAAAAGGCAGCTCAGGAGTGAGCCAAGGAGGTCAGTGGGTCTGGGGCTGTCTACCCAGGCTTTAGCGGGAGGAGCAGCCATGAAGATGGGGTCTCAGAAAGGATCAAGCCAGAGGGCCCTGGCTCCAAGGCTGCAGTGGTCCCAGGCTCTGGTTCAGCAGGCCACTTACAGCCACCCCATCTTTGCAGGTGCTGGTTTGGCAAGGAGCCCGGAGACCTGGTGGACTACATCTACCAGGGCCCCATCATCCTCGTGCTCCTGGTAGGTCCTCAGTGGGAACTGGGATGGGGCTGGGCACCCGGAGGACTGCAGAGGACCCACCACAGAGATGCCGGGGAAGGACGTGGCCTGGAGCAGCCGCTCCCCCCGCCCCCACACACACTCTGTGCACAGTACCACACTGCTTGGCACTCCGTCCTCTCTTTTCCAACACTCTACACCCTGATGCAGCACCATTCCCCTCTCTGGCCCTTGGGTTCTTTCTCTGGACAGAGAGTGGGTCTGACTGGCAGATTTCTAGTGCCTCTGACATCCCCTTGCCAGGTTCAATGTCAAGACAGCCAGGCCGGGGGAGAGGGGGCAACTGGTGACAAGAGAAGGGTCTGCAGGATTCGATTCAGCCCAGACCTACCTCTCCCTCCACCCGCAGAGACCTCCTCCAGGGCTCAGCCCACCGCCCCCAGCCTGGAGCAGTGGGACCGAATGAAGCAGAGCATAATGAGCAATTGTTCCTTACCCAGCTCCCCGCCCTTTGCCAAAAGTATTCACATCTAAGATATAATTGCCGCCATGTCTCTAAACCACAGTGAGCTTTAATTAAGGTAGAGTTTAAGTAGAGGCTGCATTCTGCAAAAAAATGAACCCATTATATATCATACATTAAAAAAAAAAAGAAACATACAAAAGAGCCCCATAAGAAATTGGCATTTACGTAAGACTTATTTCAGGCTTGGTAATTTCAGGCTCCTGTATGTACCAGCTTCCTTAAAGGGCCACTCGCTCCCTGTGGGAACTTGAGAGGGAATGGCCATGCCCCTCTTGCTCACAGCAGGTGCCTAATGGGGGTTTCTTTGGTCTACCTTAGAGACAAAGACTGTTTATCTCTTTTTATCTCCTTACTCTTCACCCTTTTGTAACTTCCTCCAGGATTCATTTGACCCCTTCTTTGGAGTGTCCTTGATATATATGACTAAGAAGGTTTTTACCTACTGCCTGAAACTGTACCATCGGGGCTCCATTCATTTCAGAAATGGAAGCCATTCATTGTCAGCAGTCAGTTGGAGGGATCATTGTCCTTGGATTCCCAGCTGCAATGAGTCACTGATCCCCACCCCCTCCACAGTGTAAATGGAAACCCCATGAGACCCATCCCTTCCCCACCAGCAGCCAAGAGCCCATTCTGGAGGGAGAAGGCTTCTGATGAGCCTGAGAACCAGCCAAGGAAGGCTGACCTGGGTGGGGTGTGAGCCCCCTCTGCAAAGATGCTGGACAGCAGTGAGGAAATGCACAGAGAAGGGGGACGGGCTGGGAAGGCCCAGTGTGCGTGTGTGTGTGTGTGTGTGTGTGTGTGTGTGTGTTAGTCACTCAGTCATGTCAGACTCTTTGCCGCCCCATGGTCTGTGGCCTGCCAGGCTCCTCTGCCTGTGGAATTCTCCAAGCAAGAATACTGGGATGGGTTGCTACGCCCTTCTCCAGGGGAATCTTCCTGACCCAGGGAAAGAACCTGGGTCTCCTGCATTAGCAGGCAGATTCTTTAGCTTCTGAGCCACCAGGGAAGCCAGGAAGGCCCAATGCCAGGACCCGATTCCCACCTCCTGTCCACACCCCCTCCTTTGGTTCCACCCTCACTGAGGGCCCTGTGCTTGTCTTTCCCTGTGGACCCAGCCCACACTCTGCTATGTGCATGGACAGGGCTTCCAGGTTCTAAGTTCAACCCTTCCAGAAGCTCTATCTTCATTTCCGGTCCTCACATCCTTGAAGCCTGGAGGTGGGGATAATGCCCCTGTTTCACAGATGAAGAACCTGAGAGATGAAATGACTATACAGGGTTACCACTCATAGCTAGCTGAGCTGAGACCTAAGGGGCGGGTCACCCACCACCTCTTGCTGTCCCTTCCATTGAATGCGAGCTTGGTGCCCCTCCCACTGCTGCTCTCCCCTGGCAGCTCACTACTGTCTGAGAGACCCGTGCTTGTTTCTGGGTTCTGGGAAGTGAGTTGGCTTGGGTGGGTTTGCGGGAGGCTGTTGTCATTGTTGTCGGCGTGGGAAAAGCACAAGCTCGGTGCTCTCCGTGAGTATTTGAACGTGAGCGGACCTTCCCAGACAGGCTCGGTGGCAATCCCTGCTAGACCAGCAAGGAAGCAGAAGCTCAGAAAGGTTAATTAAGCAATTTGCCCAAGGCCACGCAGATTCTAGTTGGAATAGCTGAAATTAGAGCCATGTGTGTTTATGGAGGAGGTGGTCCCCGGAAGTAGAATGAGAGTGAAAGCAGAAGACAAGGAAGGAAACTGACAGAGGTGTAGTGATGAGCAGGCTTCCCTGGGGCAGCGAGTGGAAGAGTCTCAGAACTGACCCTCGGTTGGGAAGCCAGGTTACTTACCCACACGCTTCATGTCCCATCAGTGGAGGATGCCCTGGGGACCTGGAATCCCCTCATTTCCAGGCCCCTCTCTGTTTTCTGAGCTAGATCCCCTGGCACCAGAGAAAGCCCCAGCCTGGAAACTGCCCCCTGCAGCTACAGGTGAACGGTGGATGGCACGTGAGGTCTGTCTGGCGAAAGACTCGGCTCTTTGTTCCATGGATGGTGTCTTGCTCTGCAGCATCTCAGCTTCCCCTGTCCCAAACGCAGGTTCCAGGGCCCTCATCTGCCACTGGAAATCTCTGGGGTAGGTGCAGGATCTGTATTTGGAATAAGCACCTTTGATGTGCATACTCTGGTTGAAGAACTTGGTGTGTTCAGCAGCCTTGTGGTCAGGGATGTGAGTCATCTGGGCTTTCTCCATGGCCCAGACAGGGCCCTGCATGTAGTTGGACTCAGGACCTGGGCCTCTGAGATGCTATAGATCAGGCAAGACTAGCAGGCTGGCTATGTTGCTTGAGCCAGTGAATGTGCATGACAAGAAGCTAAGGCTGGGAGAGGTGCGAAGAGGGAGCAGAGATGTGATGGCAGCACCCGAATACCCAGAGCTGAAGGGATGCAGAGGACACTCCCAAGGGCTGTGACTTCCTCTCCAATCATGTCTGAAGCCAAGAAGGAAGAGATGTCAGGCCTCCTCCCTCCCTGCCTGCCTCTGCACATGTGCAGACAGGGAAGGTTTGGGAAGTGGTGGGGAGGGTGGTGTCAGTGCCTCCCTGGGGAAGGGAGGAAGGTGCCTGCAGTTAAATGAGGTGGAGAAGATGTTGTAAATGGGGAGGCTGGGAGCCAAGCTCAAAAGGAAAGAGTGACTTTGGGGCTGCACAGACCAGGCTGAGATGGGGTGGGAACAGTGTCACCAACTCCTGCCTGGTGTGAGGAGAGGGGATAAGGCCTTGTCTCCCAGACCCTCTGCAGCAGCCCCTGTCCTGCTCTTGCCTCACAGAAGGGGCCTTGTAACTCAAAGGTGCTCAGCAACTGCTTATTGGGTAGATGGGTGGGTGGTAGGTGGTTAGTGAATCTGTGTATGTTATCTGTTAAGTGAGTGAGAGGGTAGATAAATTGATGAATGGAATGTTGAATAGATACTTAGATGGATGGATGGATGGTTGGATGGGTGGGTAGATGAATGTCACACTTTAAATAAGCGGGTAGGTGGTCGAGTAATATTTGGATGAATGGATTAAAGGAATGATGGATAAAAATGAGTGGATAATTGAATTGGTTAAGGGGTTTATGAACTGTTAGTGAATAAGGTTTAAAATGTAGGGAAATATGGAAGAAATGAGAATATATTTTGATTCCAGTAACCTCTCTTTTCAGAGAAGTTAGGAAGAATCAGAAAAGGTCGTGTTTTGTATCACTTGTATGAGAAAATTAGGATCTACCTATGTGTCAAAGTGACCTCATGATCCAGGAGAATATACCAGAAACCCAGGAGCTAGAGCTTAGATGAGCCTCAAGAGGAAGCAAGGTGCATTAGGCCATGGCAGCCCTGGCTGAAAGCTTCCACCACCCCCTCACCCTGGGTTCACCAGGCTATGCCACTACAGTTCAAGAGCAGCAGGCTGTGACTGAGGAGGGACCCCCCACCCCCACCCCAGGCCCCTGGAGCATCCTCAAGCTTAGGGGTGATCCAGAGGCCACAGGAATGTCTATGTCCCCAAATTCCCTGTCTGGGGTCCAGAACTTAGGAGACTTCAGAAATGACAGAGTCTCAGGCCTGGGACAGGAAGGGCGTGTGTGTGTGTGTGCACATACTCAGATGTGTGTACACACATGACCCAGCAGACACCCCTGGGTTAATATGTATCTCCCTCTTTCCTGGGGGAGATTCCTGGGGTGTCAGGCCTACAGTGCTCACTTTCTTGTCAACTTGTACTTGGAGATGGATGAAGAGGAACACAGGCATGTCCGTGTCCCCAGATACACACTCATACGTGAGCACACTTCCAGACAAACATGCCGGCACAGAGCACAGACCCACATGGAACGTTGAGAGGGCAGCACACAGACAGGCTGACACTTGCACACCCACAGAGACTACACACAGCTTGAAGCTGCCCCGGGAGGCCACATGGGCAGGTCCTGGGGAGAGGCTGGGTGTGGCAGGCTCCGATGCTAAGAGAAGGCTCAGAATGAAGATAAATAAGGCCCTTCTAGGAGCCTCGGAGTCAGCCCAGGAGCCTGTTCATCCCCATGGCCTCAGAGGTGTCTGTGAATATTTTAGCGTTTTCCTCTAAAAAATGAATGATGACAGGGGACTGAGCAAATGGGGTACCTGCCTACCCTTAGAAGGGAGGGGCAGAGGCCTTGGGACCCCATGCAGGTGCTGGGGTAACAGGTGGAACGGGAGTGTGCATGGGACATGGATTTTCAGGGGGCTGCAGGGGAGAAGGCTCTCATCTCGTCCCCACCTCATGACTCTTCCTTTTCTCCTCCCTGCCCTTCTCCCTCCAGATCAACTTTATATTTCTGTTCAACATTGTCAGGATCTTAATGACAAAGTTACGAGCATCCACCACATCAGAGACAATCCAGTACAGGTAAGTGATGGGTGCCTCGACCCTCAGCAGGGAAGGAATGAGGAGGCCATCTGGGGCATCCCCTGCCTCTGGGCAGGACCCTCTGAGTTTCACCTGGGGGCCTCACTCAGGCTCCCAGAAGAAACACCAGCCAGTGAGGACCCACCTGCAGTTTGGGCTCAGATGGATCTTGTCACCTTTTCCCCCTCCGCCCCACAGGAAGGCGGTGAAGGCCACCCTGGTTCTCCTGCCCCTTCTGGGCATCACCTACATGCTCTTCTTCGTCAACCCTGGGGAGGACGAGCTGTCGCAGATCGTGTTCATCTATTTCAACTCCTTTCTGCAGTCGTTCCAGGTGGGTCGCATGGTGGGATGGGGCCGCAGTGAGCCTCCCTGACCTGGCGTGCTCAGGCACCCCTGCCCTCATAGAGCACTTCAATGGGGCTGGCCCCCGCGGGGTTCACTTCATACACACTGAAGTACAAGTGTGTGCACACCCAGGGTCAGGTGGGCCCACCCCCGACTGGATCAGGGTCACCCTTGCCTGCACCTACTGCAGGCCCCAGCCCCTGCTCCAAGGACTTAGGGCACCCTTTGGCTCACAGTGAACCCCAGTAAACCTGCTTTGTGATGGGGGTGCCCACCCAGCTCTGAGCCTCTGGGGGCCCGAGTCAGAGTGTTCCCCAGCCACCCCATCCCTGCTCCAACCCCCACCCCCCCAGGCAGAGCAGCTCCCCCAGCAGGCCACTGACCTCTCCCTCTTCCTTCCCAGGGTTTCTTTGTGTCTGTCTTCTACTGCTTCTTCAATGGAGAGGTATGACACCCGTCCCAGGTAGGCCTGGGCTCTGAGGTCCTCACACCCCACTCCAGGGCAATTTGAGGGGAGTCCCTGACTCTGGAAAAGGGAGGGCCAGAGAAACCACTCAGCTCTGGGGAGACAGGAATCCTGTCTCAGGGACTCCAACCAGTTTAGAAGGTCAACTCTGGAGGCAGAAACAATACACCAGCTCTCCACAATGTACCCGGAAAGCTGGGTGGGTTGGAGCCCAGGCCGCAGGGGGTCATGGGAGAGGAAAGCCAGAACATGGGTGATGGCAGGAGAGCGCATCCTGAGATGCGCTCAGGATGTGAGCTGTGCATCCAGGCTTTTATGGTCCAGGGAGCAGAAAGACACCAGTGCACCCTTCCATCTCCCTACTGCTTGAGGGACAACAGGCCTCCAGGTGGTTTCAGAGAGCCAGGCTCCAGTGAAACCTGGTGAGCTTTACAAAGCCTGGAATCCTAGCAGAGCAGACTTGCAGGAGAGAGGCTCACTCAGGCCCGTGGTCGGTGAGGACCCATTGTGGGTGCTGGGACAGAAAGCAGACACCCTCCCAGGGCTCGAGAGTTCCCACACACCCCAGAGGAATTCCAGTGGCATCCTGGGGCCCCTTCACTTGCCCGTGCATAGGGTGATAGTGGGGTCTGCATGCTGGGGTCTCGGTCAGTTAAAGCAGACTCCAGGCAGGAGAGTCCACAGTGGAGACCAGGGTGGGCTGCTAAGGGGCAGGGAGAGAAGGAGCCACTAAAGCAAGCAAACAGTGAATGCCTGCAGAGCATTTATTCTGTTTAGCCATGTGGCAGGCCAGCGTGTGGGGGACATGATCCATTTTGCAGAAAATTCTTCCATTGCAATGCAGATGAGAATAGAGTGGCACCAGTGACAGTCAGGGCTTGAAATGAGTAGTGCTCCATCTCAGCTGCATGCTGGGGTAAGCAGGGCATATCTTGCAGGGGCATAGAGAAGATCAGGGCTGCAGAGGACGTGAGAAGGACCCTGCTTTTGGAACCAGCCCGTCTCTGAGTGTGAGGGTGGCAGTCAGGTGGGCCACCTCAGCCTCCCGTGATGGCCCAGCAAGAGGCAGGGGGCAGGGGAGAGGACTGGCTGGGACCTCAGGATCATCCTTCCCCTCCCCTGCAGGTACGCTCAGCTGTGAGGAAGAGGTGGCACCGCTGGCAGGACCATCACTCCCTCCGAGTCCCCGTGGCCCGGGCCATGTCGATCCCCACATCGCCCACGCGGATCAGCTTCCACAGCATTAAGCAGACGGCCGCTGTATGACCTCTGAGTGCCCCCATCTCACCCATCACTTGACCACCAGGACAGCATCCCCATTTTCCTCCAGCACCTTTCTCTAGGTTCTTCCAGCCATGCAGGCCCTGGTGGGGGCAGAGAGAAGGGAAGCACAAGGGGGTCTCAGGAACCAGGGCCAGCAGGGCCCCAAGTCTCAGTGCGAGAGGGAGCCGAGCTGAGAAGTCACAGGAACCCCCAGAGACGAGCAGGTCACGGATCTTCAGGCATTGCCCACACGAGCCTCTGGCTGGATCCTTACTGTCACCCTGTTATAAGATGAAGACCTGAGGCCCAGAGCCAGGAAGGGCTTTCATGACAGACAAGGGACTCCTCTGCCCCCACTCACAGCTAAGGGTCTTCCCACCAGCAGCAGGGTGATGGCTGGCCCCTCCAAGCCTTCTGCCTCTGTGTTCAGTGGCGCCCCCTGCAGTTGGACGGAGGCACAGCAGCTGAAGAGATGAATTCCACTGGCTTCATCCCAGGGACTCTCAACCTAGAGAAGCCTCACCTAACCCCCACCCCTGACCCCATCCTCCTGCCCCTCGGGCTCTTAGAAGGATATGCTGCCTCCTTTCCTGAGGGGCCTCTTCTCATCCTGGTCCACAGATTCAGAGCCTGGGGGAGGGGCAGGTGAGGAGGAAGATGCTGCCAGGATGGCACATACTCTTAGACCAACCAGATACGTAGTACAGGACAAAATGGGGAGGAGAAGCCTGGGGTGGGGGGTGGGTTGGGAGAAGGAGGAGGGTAGAAAGAACAGAAACCAAAGTTCGACTTTGGTGACTGGAACTAATCCCTCAGCCCCCACCTGAGGCTGGGCTTCAGTCTCCCATTCAGAAACATCTGTGCTATCTGAGAAATAAACCATGCCTTTGTGGAAACGCAGTCTCCCCTCAGGGGAAGGGGTGCTGTGGGCCAAGGACGGTGGGCCGGGTCCACCCTTATTTGCAGAGACTCTCGCCCTGGCCTGGGGCCGGTTCCCCCTTTCCACCAACGCCTGCGGGTCTGTCCCTTACGTTCACCAGGCCAGTGTCTGCCCTTCCGCTAATGCAAAGGCAGTTTAATTCTGCATGAAGGAGAGGTGCACCCCAGCAGGCTGCGGTCTGTTCCTGTTTCCTGTTATGGAGTCTCGAGGGAGGTATAGAGCTGGCCCCTGCAGCCTCCATGGGTAATAACCAGGGCTGGCTCCATCTTGGCCTCCATCTGCCCTTCCCTCCAGGAGAGGGTGGGAGTCAAAGGGCAGGGAGAGCCATCAGGCAGGGGTTTGAAAGAGCTTTTGCTCTTGGTATACCGCCCCCCCACCCCATATTTTTAAAATTATGTATCTCATCTTGCACATTTTTAAGTTGGCATCTAATATTTTTCACGTAAATTTTAAAACTTGTGAAGGATGTGATTTCTGGCATTTGGTAAATATTTACATTTTAAAATAAAACTGCCACAATGCTTTACAATACATCATATAAAATCCAAACAGTGGTGATTTAATACTCTCATCTATTTAAAAAAAATGCAACCTGCTCTTCCTTAACAGCTGGAAATTTTAGGATGTTCCTTTTCTCTTGGAACTTGTACTTTCATCTCATTCCCCCTACAGAATTTCTTAGTAATGCAGCATTTTTTATGGTTGAAAGTTTATTTCTCACCTTATCATACTTCTCTGCCACAAATAAATATTTAGAAATTAGAATTGAAATAACTTCCTATGACAAAATATTCTAAGAGTTTTTTTAAAAAGTCTGGGTTGAGTTATTACAACTAATTTTTGACACAAAATATAATGTACAAGTGATTAAAACAATATAGATGTCTAAAATGTTTTATAAGTAATTGCTGAACCTAGAAAGGAAAATGTTGAACACACATCTTAGTGAAACAAATAAGAAATCATTTGTGAATCTGTGGCTGCATCAGGACCCAGCCTCTTTATTTTCTTCCATTTTTATAGCTCTACGTGCTGAGAAGCCTTTCACACAAATAAGTATAATAGATGTCACCCAATTCTCTGAACTCTTTTTGACATGTGTGCCAAAAATTGCACAGTGATTTATCATCAAAGGTGATCTGTCAGCTGGCCACATGATTAAGTCCTCTGTAAATGAGGCTGCGAGAAATGAACCACCTTAGACTTGTCAAGGACTTTGCTGTGTGGAGAATATGCTTTTTGGGTGGTCCCAGAGCACCAGAGCACCTGGACTTCCTCGGCCCTGGGGCTGGGAGGGGTGGGGTTAAGCCCCGGGAGATGCTCGAATGAGATGCAGGAGGGGGACGCTCTGCTTCACACCTGTGCAGCAGAGAGAGATGGGAGGCCCTGACTCCCAGGTGCAGAGCCCTTGCAGGTCTTGGAAAGTCTCCCTGCATCCTCAGAGGTGTCACAATGGCTGCTTCCGTTAGCATCATCGTGGGCCCTTGTAGAGCAAGGAGCAGCAAATGACTCAGGCCCAAGAGGCCACTTGGAGAGCCCTGCTGCTGGAGGAGCTGAGTGTTCGTCAGAGCAGCGTGGAGAACTCCAGCAGCTGCAGAGGCTCAGTGCCATGTCCCAGCCACTCATTATCCCGCCAGCCTGCTCCCTGGAGGGCCTGCCCTGGAGCACCCCCAAAGTTGCTAACACTTGTGCAGCAAGGTTAGCCAGAGGGACCGTTTAACTCAGCTCCCTCTGCAGTTTGGAGAGGCCCCTCTTTGGTCCTGCGCAGACCCTGCAGCCCCTCATCACTGGGGCTCCTGGTCATGGCTCCAGTGAGCTCTGGCTTGAAATGCCACCAGAGCCATTAGGCCCTGTCTCTGGGTCCTCCATTCATTAACCTCGTTCAGCCCCTGTTCATCACAGCCAAGCCCATCCTTGTTAGCATCTACTTTAGTGTAGACAGCCGCTTGTCTGCTGGCCTTCCTGGAAAGAGGCCTCATTAGCAGACTCACATTTTGAGCAGGCAAGTTCCCAGACCCCTGTGCTCTTAGGCTCTCCTGTTTAACCCTTTCACCTCCCCTGATTTATAAAGCTAGGAAAGACTTGAGATCACAGTGGTAGTCCTCACACCAGGCTTCTGGCTCCCCCGCCTGTCAGAGACCACAGACAGAGCCCTGTCCCCAGCACAGCTGCTACCTCCTGCCTCATCATCACAGTGAGGTCACAAAGTGCCTGCTGGGGTATGAGCCAGTAATGACACATGTGGCAGGTGATGGTGGCAAGTGAAAGGCAGGTCTGACATTTCCCTCCTGGGAGGATCTGTTTAGAAGCCTCCAGACCCCTGGTTTCCAGTGGAGGACAGTAACTAGCAGGACAGCAGAAAAGGGACTTAAGGTGGAGATAAGACGCAGAAAGTGAGTGCTGGCAGGTGCACTTACATAGAGCTGGAACACATACAGAAGCTCACAGACGTGGAGGCAGACACTACTGAAGCCGCAAAGGGAAGCCTGGATGGGCAGAGAAACAGCTAGGGATGTGCAGGGGAGGACCCAGACACTAGACACACACGTGTCATTCCCCATTTAGTGAGCACCACTGTGTACCCAGTATGGAAGTAACACAATAAATTAGACAAGGTTCCCGTTTCAAGAAACTCAACATGTAGTTGAGAAGAAACAGCTCCCGAACAGTACAAAGGGTAAAATCAGGGAAAAGGACTGGTGCTCTGCATCACATTTGTCTGAGTACATGGTAGGAGCCTCAGTGCTGCTTGGATAAATGAGTAAGAGCCAGATGTACAGAAACCTCCAAGTGTTAACCACTGCACTTTGAAAAGAGAGCCCGAGGAGAAGGAAACCTCTGAGGCTGCATCCAAGTCCAGTTTGGATATCTGCTTGTTGGACAGACCCATAAGCGGGGCGAGGAGGGAGGCGCTGATCTAACTCCGGAAGATAGTCAGCGTTCAGCCTCTGCAGTGAATAAAACAAAGTAATTAATTGTGATTCTTAATTAGCTCTGCAGGGCACTGAGTAAGGCCTCCTCTGTTTCCTGGAGGCCTGACAGCGATTAACAGTCTGGATCATGGATCCCCATGGAGGCTCCTTTGCCCACGCAGGCAGAGAAATTCAAAGACCTGTCACTTCTCCCTGCCTCCTCCAGTTCCGGCCTCCTGTTCTCTGGGGAAGATTAGTGGCAGGCCCACAAGCGACCCTGCAGCTGCCTCCTCGCTTTCTTATTCTTTCAGCTCAGCCCAAGTACCTCGTCCTTTCAGGGTTTTCCAAAGGGTGCACTATGGGGTCTGTGTCACTAGTTCCTGAGCAAATGAACTTCCCCAGCCCTGGGTCTCCAGACCCATCTCATTCCTCCACCTGACAGATTCTGGCCTCTCCTCGCACCATCAACATGCAGACTTGAATGTTAAAGTCTGCATCTGAAGGAATGAGGAGAAAGTCCTTCCTTGGAAATGTGATGGATTCTTTGAAAAAATACAAATGTATAACACACAAACATATAGTGTATTCAATAGTGCATGTCTATACAAAGGCTCACAGGAACTGTGGATCCAAGTTTAAAACCCTTCCCAGGTGGTTCAGTGGTAAATAATCCACCTGCCAACATAAGAGACTCAGGAGACGTAGGTTCAATCCCTGGATGAGGAAGATTCCCCTGGAAGGGGAAATGGCAACCCATTCCAGGGTTCTTGCCTGGAGAATCCCATGGACAGAGAAGCCTAGTGGGCTACAGTCCATAGGGCCGCAAAGTCGGACATGACTGAGCACACACACACTGCAGCATGCACAATTTAGCTAAAAAGTCCCCGTGTTGATGGTGTGGGTTAGAAGCACAAGGGCATTTAAAGTCACACAGGTTTCTGAGCCCACTCCAGACCTCCCAAAATATGGAGAGTAGAAATTCACACTCTTAACAACCATCCTCACATAGGAGGGCCCTGGGAGCCACCAGCATACAAGGCCATTCTTGGCTGTATCTCCCACTGTGCCGGCCTCTTCAGGCAGTGGGCAGCTCCTCACTAACAGGTCCCTCCTTGGTGTCAGGTTGGGTCATGAGAGGTGTGAGGGCAGGGCCTTGTCTGTCCCAGGCCTGGATTGTCATTACGCAGGGAAATGTCAGGGTTTCAAGAGACATTTCATTTGAACTAAGGATTCCAAAAGGATGAATCTGAAAACCACTGAATTTACACAATTTTAGTCCCTTGGTAAGGGGTTTCCCTCATAGCTCAGTTGGTAAAGAATCTGCCTACAATGCAGGAGACCCAGGTTTGATTCCTGGGTTGGGAAGATCCCCTGAAGAGAGAAATGGCAACCTACTCCAGTATTCTTGTCTGGAAAATCCCATGGACAGAGGAGCCTGGCAGGCTTCATACAGCTCATGGGGTCAAAAGAATAGGACACAACTTAGCAACTAAACCACCACCACCCTTGGTAAGAACTACTCAGAGGCTTCAGGGTTTTTGCAGTGTGGGGAAGATATGTATTTTAAGCTGAGTCAGTCAGTCGGTCAGTTCAATCATTCAGTCGTGTCCGACTCTTTGCGACCCTGCAGACTGCAGCAGGTCAGGCTTCCCTGTCCATCACCAACTCCCGGAGCTTGCTCAAACTCATGTTCATCAAGTCAGTGATGCCATCCAACCATCTCATCTTCTGTTGTCCCCTTCTCCTCCTGCCTTCAATCTTGCCCACCATCAGGGTCTTTTCCAATGTGTCAGTTCTTCACATCTGGTGGCCAAAGGATTGGAGCTTCAGCTTCAGTGTCAGTCCTTTCAATGAATATTCAGGACTGATTTCCTTTAGGATTGACTGGTTTGATCTCCTTGCAGTCCAAGGGACTCTCAAGAGTCTTCTCCAGCACCACAGTTCAAAAGCATCAATTCTTTGGTGCTCAGCTTTCTTTATGGTCCAACTCTCACATCAATACATGACTACTGGAAAAACCATAGCTTTGACTGCTGCCGCTGCTGCTGCTAAGTCACGTCAGTCGTGTCTGACTCTGTGCGACCCCATGGATGGCAGCCCACCAGGCTCCCCCGTCCCTGGGATTCTCCAGGCAAGAACACTGGAGTGGGTTGCCATTTCCTTCTCCAATGCAGGAAAGTGAAAAGTGAAAGTCAAGTCGCTCAGTCGTGTCCAACTCTTAGCGACCCCATGGACTGCAGCCTACCAGGCTCCTCCGTCTATGGGATTTTCTAGGCAGGAGTACTGGAGTGGGTCGCCAGTGCCTTCTCCAGCTTTGACTAGATGGACCTTTTTTTCGGCAAAGTAATGTTATGGTAGTAATGCAATTTAAACTTAAGACTTAAGTTATATATGTATCTCTGGGCTAGTCATTTCAAAGTAAGCCAGTTTTTACACCAATATACTGAATGTGGCACCTTCCCTGGAGAAGATGCTTTCAGGTGTCATTCAAATATTTCTGGAGCACCTACTGAGTGCTAGGCACAACAGAGGATATAGACTTAAATGACGCAGACTCAAATTCTTGTCCTCATGGAATTGTTGACTTGAAAAAAAGCACAATATGACAGTTGTGAGTCAAGTTTTATTTAGGGCAAAATGGACTATAGCCCAGGAGATAGCTCTGAGAAACTGCTTCCAAGAGGAAGGTCAGTATATATATGTGATTTTGGTGAAGGGGGAGCACATGCATCAGGCACATATTTTTTGCAGAAGTTTCTGCTAGTCATGTGAAGGTTACTGCTAATCACAAGGAACAAACATCACCATAAGGGATTTTGGTGGTTTTCTAGATATGAGGAGATGCAAGAACTGGGCTCATAACACTGGCTCCTGAGAATATCTAACTATCTGAAGACTTGTCCTGCCAGTTCTCCCCAGAGCACAGTGTGACTCATTTCTGCTCTTTCCCCTGAATTCCTTCAGGGGGTGTTGAAAACCAGCAGCTGCCAGCAGCACATGATCTAATCCTTGTAGAAGCACGTGCCAATTTGTAGTTGATAAAAGTTTATATTCCAGTGGGGACACTGAAAATTAAACAGACAAAGAAGCAAAATATATGATCAAGTGTTAACCACTAAAGAGAAAAAGAGAACAAGGAAGAGAGTATGAAATGCGTGTGGATGTGAATGTTCTGCATAGGGAGGCAGGGTGTTGCTCAGTGTTGAAACTGTAGGTGAGATGGCTGTGGGAGGGCTCATGGGGTGACGACTGAACAAGGTGTTGAAGGAGGTGAGGGAGAGGATGTGAGGATTGAGATGAAAAGCCCTGCAGGCAGGTGAACAGCGAGGGCCAGGGGGCTGCTTCTAGGTGTGCTGGGGCGCCAGGACAGCGGGTGAGCATGTATGTGTGCTCGGTGGGGAGAGGGGAGGTGGGCTTCACGCGGGTGTTATTCTTTAGTGAGAGGAAAAGCCACTGACTTTTTAGGATGAATGGGACCACTTTGACTACTGGGTGTGAATAGATTGTGATGGGGTACAGGTACAGCAAAGAGTTCATGGAAGAGTCCAGTAGACCAGGTGGGAGATGGTCGGGTGCCTTGGACCAGGGTGGTGGCCCAATTCTGAATATCTAGTGAAGGTGGATTTGGTGGCCTCAATGTGGCATGGATGAGAAAGAGAAGTCAAGACTGGCACCCACTGTTCCTAACCCAGAGGGCAGGTTAATGGACTGGACCAGTTTGCAAGCCTGCTTCAGAATTCTTTTTAGCAAGATAGAAGATCTGGCCTCAATTTAAAAATGAATGTTCATAAAGATTTTTAAAAGCTCGTCAGTGTTTTTTTTTTTTTTTCTTTCCCATAATCTCATCGTGCTTAATCTCACTATCAATTAACTCACCCTCAGATGCAGAACAGTGGGTTTTGATGAGCCAAAAAAGGTTTCAATTAGTCTAAATTGTTTCAGTTCGCATAACTGCTTCTGCACTAATTGTTGGTGATTGAGTTTTAAGACCCAGCAAATGTAGACACTGCCTGGAAAAATGCTCCTGGGGCTCATGTCTGCGCCAGGTCCTCAAAGTTGAAAGACGAGGGCAGAAAGCTTTGGCTCTCAAAGAGGAAGGGCTCTCTCGTCCCAGCCCCAAGCTCCAGAAACTTCCATGAGGTTCGGGTTCAGGCTGTGGCCTGGGATGGAGGTATGAGGGTTAGAGCAAGGCTGGCATTGCTAGATTCTCAGAGTCAGGACCAGAGTCCACTTTACTTGGCTTCCAGTACAAGACTTACAGCTGCACCCACCCTCATTCAGCAAGATCACGGCTCCTGAATTAAGGTCACCTGGGAAAACTGAATTCCATTGCTCATGTCCCCACCCCACACCTGCTTGTCTAATTGTCTCACTGGATACAAGGTGCTTATAAATACATACTCTCAAAGGGAAGCCCTTTTCAGGAGAGCAAGCAGTCCAGCATTTCATATGGCCAAGAAAGTGCACAGTGGTGCAGAAGTAGGGAAAACACTACAAGGAACAAAAGCATCGACAGCCCCTTTGAGGGATCCCCTAGGGCTCACCTTGACTACATTGTCCCTGACCCCCAATACGCACAATCCACAGAGTCTGGGCTCCCACGGGGCAGCCAGCCAGTGCACATTTGCTCATGCAAACAGGCCCCTTCTCTGAAAATCCAATAGCACATGACCCAGGACTAGATTGCTCCACCCAGCATTCACAACAGTAGTTCTGCAGTCTTCTTTCTAGCCAAATTGGAGTGGATTTAGATTGTGAAAATAAAAAATAAAGCTTTTTTTCATTTAACACAAGAGCCACACCATACCCTACCCCCAGCCCCCCAGGCCCAACACAGGTTCATCTGCCTAAAGTTCTGCTTATGGAGGATTTTCTTATTTTTTTTCAAATGAGGACATAGCTTCTTTAGTAGTAAAGGACTGTCAGCTCTGGGTTAGACACATTGCCCTCCACAACACTGCCTGTGTCCTGTGTGTCTGAGTCCATTTTCCTGTGGACATGTCTGCCTCCAAAGTCAATGCTTTACTACGATAATATCTCACCAGCAGAAAATGCCATTGAGCAGGAAAACGAGAATGGTCACAGATTTTGAACCCAAGTATCAACCAGCACAGAGAAGTCAGGCCAAGGACAGACGCCTCCCACTCAACCACCTCTGCTGGTGACTCCGAGGAGTAAAGGAGAAAGCTTTTACTTAGTTGTTTATGGACCGAGCTACTAAAAGCTGAAATCATTCTGTTCAATCAGGTTTCAGAAAAGGAAATGAACTCTCAAGGAGAGCAGAAAAAGAACGGAGTGATTCAGGTGACAGCTCTCCCCTCTCTAAGCTAGAGCTCTTATGTTTCCTGCGTAATAACTCTCTTAGCCCTCCTCCGCCCCAGACAGCAGACAGCTTTGCGTACTTTGTGCTCTAGCTGCTGGACCGATGGCCCAGTTCTGATACACGTCCTAACCTGAGCAAAGAATCTTAAATGGCTACACAGATGATGTCCAAATGGTTTTGGTAAATCTACATATTGAGGTACACAGGAATGCTGTGAATCTCATGATGCTAAGTAAGAATTGTGTTTTGTGGGCAAATACCCCAAATGGGAAAATGTTGAACAGTGGACAAGAGATTAAAGTAGAAAGATGAGCAAGGGAGCCGGGCGCGGTGGCGCGCGCCTGTAATCCCAGCTACTCGGGAGGCTGAGGCTGGAGGATCGCTTGAGCTCAGGAGTTCTGGGCTGCAGTGCGCTATGCCGATCGGGTGTCCGCACTAAGTTCAGCATCAATATGGTGACCTCCCGGGAGCGGGGGGCCACCAGGTTGCCTAAGGAGGGGTGAACCGGCCCAGGTCGGAAACGGAGCAGGTCAAAACTCCTGTGCTGATCAGTAGTGGGATCGCGCCTGTGAATAGCCACTGTACTCCAGCCTGGGCAATATAGCGAGACCCTGTCTCTTTAAAAAAAAAAAAAAAAAAAAGATGAGCAAGGGAGAGAGAAAGAGAAAGAGACGGGGGAAGGGGGAGTGGAGGAAAATTTGAGCTTGATAGAGTATTAAGCAAAATTGGTGGTTGAGGACAGAAATGGGTTTGTGGAGATAGAAAAAAAATCAGTGCTGTAGTCTACCAGAGCTTGTGAGCAGTTTTCATGCCTCTTCCTTCCCTCACTGTCATCTCTAGTGCTGTCAACACCCTCCTCAAAGACAGGTCTACAGGCACAGCTTCTCATGAAGTCATGGCTGAGAAGGCTAGACTTCCTAACCTGGCTGAGAATCTGCATTCATAAACTCCAAAGTGTGGGACAAGAAGGAAAGGTCCTGAGCTGTAGGGTGAGGGTTATGTACAAGCAAGCATTTCCCGACAGCAACAGACTGTTTGGAACTGTGTTAATAAGTAACTGACTGCTCAGATGGTAAAGAATCCGCCTGCAATGCAGGGGACCTGGGTTCGATCCCTGGGTCGGGAAGATCCCCTGGAGAAGGAAATGGGAACCCACTCCAGTATTCTTGCCTGGAGAATCCCACGGACTCAGGACCCTGGGGGCTACCGTCTGTGGGGTTCCAAAGGGTTGGACACGACTGAGCGACTAACACTTTCACTTTTTCTTCTTTTGTAAAGGACAGTAATATTTAAATTACCTTAAGGATGAAAAGAGAGAACACAAAGGACCTTAGAATAGAGCCTGGCACGTGATAGGCACCCAGCACACGTGCCATTCTCCCCGGAAACACTGAGCTCCAACCACTGAAGTCCTGAAGGGGAGCTGGGCAGAGGAGAGGCCTGAACCCCCAACACTGGACAAGGGAGGCAGGCTATGAGCCATGGAGGGTTCATGAGAGCATGTTTACTGACACTTCACTGAAGCAGCATAAAACAATGCCTGCTAAATTCATCTTTTCTGGAAACTTTGGTATTTTAATGACAACTTTTAGCCTGTTGTCAGTAAAAATTTTGTTCAGAAGATGCTTCCCCACTCTGGAGTGGGGCAGGAAGGGGCAGGGCCCAGCCTATTTATGGCTTGAGCCAAAGTATCTGTTTTAGCAGAGGTTTTCCTAAGGGGGCTTTCAAAACTTTGCTGTCTGAACATCAAAACTCAGTAAATTGGCTTGAAGCATGCACATACATGAGCATTTTTCAAAGTTCCAGTGATTCCAGTGTGCAGGCAGGGTTGAGAACTACCGTCCTAACTCTTTTACTGCTGCAAAAGGCTTAAAAAGATGTATCCTTAATCATGCAAGAAAGGTATACCATCACAACTGGGAGAACGAAGTCACCAGCACCAGAAAAGCTCCTGGCAAGAGGGCAGGGCCACAGGCTACAGCTCTCAGGCATTTCCTGGTGATGCTCCCAAATAATAACCCAATTTCCAGAAGAGCCATTCATCCCATCCACATGATCCTAATACAATTCCTGCTTAGACGCAGCCCAATAACCAAGATTTATTGAAGAGACGGGAGAATTTTGAGGCACAATAAAATTATTCATCCATTCATATGCTGAATCTTCAACTAAACTTCTTTGGGGTGGACAAATGTCAAGCAAACAAAACCTGCCTTACACATAGTGGGACCATCAGCAAAGATGCTGGTGCAAGGCTCTTTAACGTGACTGATGCTCTCCGAACCTCTTCATCCTAGCCCCTCCCAAGAGATGGAGATTAATAGTTATCCCTAGTGATAGGAGGTTAATTTAAGTGCAGCTGCAGCCAGAGATAATTTGGATTTATTTCTGGTTTATTTGGTTCTCTTGTGAATAGACTCCATTGGGCAAGACAGTCACTACCATTAGCCTAAGTTTATATTGGTTAAGGGACTAATAAATAAGGGTCTAGAATGAATCTATCAAGGGATTTGACAAAATAATTTTTCAAATTATCACAAAAACCTTTGAACATCTGACATCTCTAGTACCATCTCACCTGACTAGTAGGATCATTTACTTATATGACTTCACAATGAATTCTGGAGCACTCTATATTCAGTATTTTACTATTATGAGCCGTTAAGCAGTATTAAGGTTCTGGACTCCTGCAGAACTCAGGCACCAACCACCTCTCTAGACACAACTCCTACTTGTCTGAACGTCCTGAATTCAACCTAAGTTTTCAAGAAACTACTGTTTTCTTAATGTACATTCCATGGGAATCAGTTAAGACTCTCACCCTTCTTCCTATTTTTAAGAATGGAGAACAGGTGTGACTTCTGGGATAGTGCTACTTAGCCAGCTCCCAAGATAGCCCACAGTTTGATACAAATGCATAAATAATAATGGGCTGCATAGCACATCAAGCCAGAAAGTCCCTGGCTTACACATTGGACTCGAACAGAAGAGAGGAGTTGTACACACACAACTCTTTGGTGTGTAGAGCCTCTTTAGAAAACAGCTCTTCCCCTGCTTGCTTAGAAGCAAGCATATGACAGAACCATTGGCTATTGACCTAGCTTCCCCACGCAGGTAATCAATCACTTTACAGGCAGTAGGGGCTCTTTGGGGAGAAATCATGGATTGCACCTAGAGGAAAGACCAGAGAAAGCAGGGCTTGTAGAATTCATATCCACCGTCTAACACAGGACAAATGTGTTTGCCAATGAAAAGTGAAGAGAGCTTTGGTTCCAATCCTTTTAGATAAATCTACATGTTTAATATATTTTTCCCATTAAGGAGCTCTTAACAACGCCTGGCTCAGAGGGTAAAGCGTCTGCCTGCAATGCAGGAGACCTGAGTTCAGTCCCTGAGTCAGGAAGATCCCCTGGAGAAGGAAATGGCAAACCACTCCAGTACTCTTGCCTGGAAAATCCCACGGACAGAGAAGCCTGGTAGACTACAGTCCATGGGACTGCAGAGAGTCGGACACAACTGAGCTACTTCACTTCACTTCACTTCTAACAACGCCTGAGGTTGTGGTGATTGACTAGGGAGGTGCTCACTGTGAAAAGTTAAATAAATGTTAAGTAGTAAAGACAACTGCCCCCTTATACCTCTGTCCCAGCCCCAATGTGAGAATGTTAGAATATACACCAAGTTAAGAGCTATAAGGGGTGAAAAAAATCCTTAGAAAATAAAATCTCAAGTTTATTTAAAAGCTAGTTTCTTCTAATTTAATAATGAATACTTTAAAAAGCACAGGTCAGAGGAGAAATAAGCATCAGTGAAATGATTTCTTCCCCAGAGGTTTGTTCAAAATCAAGACTCATGCAAAGTCTATTTACTGACTACCTACTGTCTACAGCACTGTGGTAGGCACCATTGGAGAAGAGATAAAGACGACAGAATCCCAGTGGGATTCTTAAATTGCTCTTCATTCTCAAGACAAAAAAACATTCTGGATACGGGACCTCCCTTCCCCTTTACTGTCTGAGAGAACGATGGGATGCTAGACAGTCTTAACACAACAAATAAAGAGCTGGTCAAACTCACACATCCTTGAATTTTTTCCTAACAAATGAATACATGTGTTCTGACTCTATACAAAAACATCATAGCAGTGAAGTCCCTCAAAAGCTGAGCCAAAAACTACTAGGCTAAAATCAAAGACACTGTGACAGTTGAGAAGTGCTAAGTTAAGACACAGCAGATGGGGTTCCTCTAGCATCAGGAGTTCAACAATTTCCAGGGCTATCTGGGAAGCCAAGTACAAGCATGCCTTAGAATTAAAATAGACAGTTTCTGTTGATCCACCCCACCTGGACACTCTGAAGAGCAGAGTATCATCAGGATACTGGGGTTAGCAGCCCTGACCCCCACCCCAGCAAGTCTCTTTCACTGCTTCCCCTCCTCCACTGCTTCTGCAGCCTCCTCCATACCACAGCACCTCCCAGAAGCTAGTCCCCCTGCTCAGAGACTGCTGCCTCTTCAGCACAATGCATCACCTCAGAAAAAGAGAACAGAAAAGGCAAATTCATAGAGACAGAAAACAGATAAGTGGGTGCTTGGGGCTGGAATGCACATGAGACTTCTTTTAGGAGCGATGGAAATGTTCTAAAATCAGATGGTGGTGGCAGTTGCACAACTCTATAAATACACTAAATGTCATCAGTTTATTCAGGTGAGTTTTATGGTCTTATGACTAAAGTTAAGTTTAAGGTGTCTTCACTGTTTCACATCAAGTCAGGAGTGTCTACCCAAGTTAGGAAAAATAGCAGAAACATGAGCATGTTGGTTACAAGTCTGTTCAGAATTCCTTCAACTTTAATTGTGGGAGTAAGATCAGGCAGCCACTGAGGATAAAATGTAGTCCTGGGGAGGAGATGAGATGCTGTTTTTTTTTTTGTAAAGTGGACATGATAAGAGTTATTCTTTTATTAGAGCAAATGGTCATAAGTTGCCAAAACTGTCCTCATTCTTCGATTGCCTCTTTTTTCCCAGTTTCTTGACCTTCGAAGACAGGATATCTGGCCTCCACATCCGCCCACATGATGCTGCCATTGGCCAGATCACGGACAACACTGGGCAGTTCAGAGACCTGGGGTAGAAGAAAAGAGAAGTCCCAGAATCAACCAACTGGATTAGGCTGTCAAAAAAAGAGGATTCACCCTGAACTCAGGAAACGACAGAGTCGAGTCCGTGTCTACACAGTGACAGGATCCCTCCAAAAACTGGTCCCTACGGTGTTTCTAAGTGACTCCCACCAAAGCCTCTTTACCTAGTTATGCTTACCTCCCTCCCAGGCTGGGGTCCTGCTCTTCCTCCAGCCCAGAAGCCCTGCCAGCTCCCTTGGGTACCCCAATTCCCCACAGAGCCTTTCCTGGTCATTCCAAGCCTCCAGGCTACCTGAAGTTACTTCATTTGTATTAAATTCAACTCTTAGAACCACGGTCAGTCAAGTAACAGGAGTGAAGGGAGTCAGGAAACTGGAGAGGCCCTCAGGAAGGGGCCAGCTGTTCATCAGCCAGAACCAACGGTGGCCACCACACAGCAGGGGTTCTCAAACCTGAGTGACCAACCATAGGAATCATCTGGGAGGCTTGCCTCTTTTTTTAAAGAATTTTTTTTTTATGTGGACCATTTTTGATGTTTTTATTGAATTTGTTATAATGTCATTTCTGTTTTCTGTTTTTGGCATTTTGGCCGTGAGGCATGTGGGATCTTAGCTTTCTGACCAGGGATCAAACTCGTATCCCTGCACTGGAAGCAGAGGGTCTTCACCACTGGGCTGCCAGGCAAGCCCCTGGGGGGCTTGTTAAAACAGTTCTGCCCACCCTTTCTCCCTCTCCAAACCCCAGCTCCATCCCAGTTTCTGACTTAGCAGGTCTGGGGTGGAGATTTCTCTTCTCTAACAAGTTCCCAGGTGATGCAGATGCTGCTGGTCCAGGAACCACACTCTGAGAACCCCTGCCTGACAGGAATACAGGTTCAGAGTACCCAGATCTGGTATTGTAAAAATATGAGCCAGAAATCTGTGACCTCTAAGGTAGACTGAAAATTCCCTTGGGAAAAAAGCAGCCTTTCACTCCTGTTTTCCCTATTACGAACTCTTAGTAACAAGCAGAGCAAATGAAAGGCACTCTAAACACAAACTTGCTCAACATAAACTGGTCAGGCAGCTGTCAAAGTGGTCACTCTTCTTTCCCTCCTGAACTTTTCCCATCTCCATGGTTCCCTTCCCATCAAGTAAAATTACTGAAATGTTATTTACTGTTTTGCATTGATTAGCATGAAGAAGTTTATACATACTCGTGTGTACACTTATATGGAAATATGAAAATAAAACTGTCTAAGCCTCCAAAGCCTGCCAATAAAACTATGGCAACAACCACTTGCGATCATGTTTCTCGCTCAAATAAACAATCATAAATGCAAACTGTCAGAGAATGAGCCCAGAGTGATACAAATGGCTGTAAAATATTAGAGAAGTGTTAATGAATATTTTCATAATTAAGCCTAGGGGATTTGGGAAATATATGCTCTGTCTGATACAAATTTACAATTAAAATGAAAAAGACAAAAACAAGAAGGGAAGCATAAACACAACAAAATCCATCTCAGGTCGGAAGGAACCAGTTTTTAAGACTACAAATGCCAAAGCGAAGGCAGCCACCTCTGCTCTGATCTGCCGCATGGAGTCTCGGTCCCGCAAAGTGGCCGTGTGAGGGGTCTTGTTCACTGTATCGAAGTCAATGGTTATGCCGAAAGCCACACCAATCTCATCAGTCCTGGCGTAGCGTCTTCCAATGGATCCTGAGGAATCGTCTACTTTGTGAGAGATGCCGTGCCTGGTCAAGGCCTCCGCTATCCAAAATAAATTCAATAAATTAAAAATGTCATATGCGCTCAGGAAACTTATAACAGGAGCGAACACAAAAGAGCAAGAAGTTGCAGCTGCAAGAGACAGAAACATTCCCAAAGTTTAAACCCTTGCTGGAGCCCAAACCCTCACCCATCCCTGCATCTCATTCGGCTATAGGGTCACGAGCAGCCAAGGTGAAGAGACTGGTGTGGCCCCAAGCAGCTCAGTGGATGCCTCCCATCTCTCAACTCTGAAATGTGTGGGCCACACCAGACAGCCACAAAGATCCCTTTCAGTGCTGAGAGTCCAGAGGCTGAAGATCCGCAGGGTTGTCACCCTCCACTGGGTGTCCCCTGATGAACTGACCGGCAGGGTCAGCAGGAGAAGCAATGTGCAATCTGACTCTTGGGTTCTATCCCAACTCATTCAAATGCTAGGAGAAAACATCCCGAGCAAGCATACTCTTTATTCAATACTTTTTTTTTTTTTTTAAGAGACATTTCCTAAAATTCAGTCTGCCTGATAGTTTTCCCATGGAGATTAACCAACTGGATTTACTTACATAATTCCTTGACGAATGGCATGAACTCCTGGTTCTGGCTCAATGGAAGGACGGAACATTTGAATGGAGCTACTACGGCAGGGAAACTGAAGAACTAGATGATTTAAAAAGACATCCAAATGCATTAGTGTATAAAGATCTAAACATTAACGTCCAAATTTCACTATCAAAATACCGGAAAACAGGATGTGAAAAAGCAGTGTGATAAAACAGACAGCAGGATAACCAGAACTACAATCACAAAGATCTGGTTTTCAGCTCAGAATCTGGACCAACTCAGTGAACTCTACCTCTCTGGACTGGCGCTTCTCCATCTAAAACGTAGGTCTCTGCTGTCTGCTCTGCCTACTCTGCAGGTCAATCATAAAAATATTAAATGATGTAAAGCATTTTGAAAACTGCCATCTAAGATGGCAATTATTTGGTACTACTTAAAAGCCTTACTTCTTTCTGTGGAGATCCCTATGAACCTCCCCCGACATCATCAAAAAAGTAGTGTCAACAGACAAAATTCCATTATGTCCTTTAAGAGATTCAGCATAGTTGAAGGATGTCTGAGTCTTAGTGACTAAGTAAAACAGAACAGTTTAATTAGCTTACAAATGCATGTCCCAAATAAATAGTAGGAAGAAAACAAACAAAAAAACCAAAATTAGGTTCTGTATACCCAGAGAAAAATACAGCCCTCCTAACCTGCTCCTGAAACAGATTTCAGAGTTACTGAGAAATAAAAGAAAGCAAAAATATTTGGCAGAAGGCAAACAATTCTACCATTTTGGATTGGAAATGAGAGCTGAAGATAGTTCTTAAATAGGATCTGTACAAAAGTTTCACTTGAAAGCAAGAACATGAGACTCAGAATGAATAAGTCCCATAAAAATAATGAATGACACGGAGTCCAGTTTGGCCCCCCCAAATCCTAATTAATCTTAAAATGTCAAGCAAGGATGAATATTCCACTGTAAGTAAACCCTAGACTGCACCAATATGGCACACGAATTGTGGAACACTCCTAACTCCACTTCTCTCTTCCTCTTGTGATAATTCCATTTAATGTGAGAGAGAAGTGGGGAACTGGCTTTATAGAAAAATGGTTTTTTTTTTTTTTGTTATCTAACCAGCAATGCTTTTATACCAAATTTATACGAAAATGGATTGAGGGACTATGTGCTAATAATTTAGAAACATTTTTGGCTTCTTACAGCCTAATCAAATTCCTCTTCATGATGAAATCTTTATGTAATTCATAAAACACTATAACTTATTCTTGCCTAGCCTTTAAGGAATTTCTATTACAACTTTAGTTTTATCACTATAGAGTCAAAAGAATAGCTGAAAGCTTTTTTAAAAAAAGTTTTCATTAGAAAAATAACCAGGAAAAGTTTGAAGCAAACTTGGCCTCTAAAAAAGGGCACATTCAATAAAGTATGATGTCATTCCTCAGGAAGAACTATCGCTTATGTCTTTATCTCTGGGGTCCAGGCTTAGGTTCCTGCTATCTGTTAATGAATGAAAAGCCACTCCTTAAATGTCAGGAAATGAAGATGTGACTTTAGGGCACAGAAGAAAAGAGTAGCTTTATTAGCTGTATATTATCAACAGTTATGTCAAACTTTTAAAAATACTGGTGCCAAGAACTCATCAGTTCAGTTCAGTTCAGTTGCTTAGTCGTGTCCGACTCTTTGCAACCCCATGGACTGCAGCACGCCAGGCTTCCCTGTCCATCACCAATACCCGGAGCTTGCTCAAAAGTCATGTCCATCAAGTCAGTGATGCCATCCAACCAAGAACTAATAGTTCATCTTTAAGGCTAAATGCCCTAGGACAAACTACAGAGCTGATGTCCAGCATTGTGCACACACTCAACTTTAGCTGGTCACACAGGCAAGAATGCTTCTTTCAGTTAATTCGACCTGTACAACCTTTCCTCTCTATTCTTGTTCTGAGTGATCTTCCTGGAAACCTGTAGTTATACATCAAAGGAGTATAATTTCCACAACCAGAGGTTAGGTGAGAAAGGTGAAATAAGCCATAATGAAGAGCTATGTAGAAGACATGGAGCAGTAATTCAAAAGCACTGGAGCCAAAAGAAAACTTGAGGGATGAAGACTTCTTAAAAACATGCAGCGTTAGCTAGGTGTGAATGCTGGGAAAGCCTACACATCACATACTTCCGCTCAATTTATAATCTGTCAGTTTCCCACAATGGAATCATCTGGGTTTCTTATAAACACACATACACACACAAAACTAGATCCTGGGGTCTCAGACCTAGTGAATCTGTATCTCTGGACTAAAACCTAGGAATTTACATCTTTACCCTCAAAATACCTCAGACAATTTCATGCAGTTTTAGAAGGTTCCTTTTAATGCTTTACCAAAGTATAAATACAATTTTTAAGTTTGTCCAAATTCTATAAATCATCGCCTCCTTCCCAATTTTCTAAAAACACAAGTATATCCAGAAAGGAGCACTCCTACCATTGATGCAATACAGACAGCTCTCCCAAAGTAATATGTTGTCTCAGAACTCAGAAGCAACTAAAACAATGGCATCTGGAATAACCTACACATTCTAAAGCACAAATGAGATAAGGAAGTGCTTTGCTTTGTAAACAGTTAAGCAAAGGTGTTAATACTCCAGTAAATAATAACTGATTGTTTCAGAGCTGTCTTAACATCACTCAGGAAATGTCATTCTCTGACACTGTAAGACAACAAACAGTACACTGTATACAACTCACCGTCCTCTGCTCATCTCCCTCGCGAACTTGGAATGTGTGTTCAAATACCGTATACATGATCCTGCCCAGGCCAAAAGAGGGTTCGATTACACTTGGAATAACTTCTTCCACTGCAAGAGAAACAGAAATTCAGTAAGACTCTCTGAAACCCCACATGATGCACTGTGGGTCCTCTCTAACAAATTCTAACTGGCCCTAAAAATATCTCTATTCTAGATGGATTGTGATTGACCCTGTACAGCAGGACAAAAAAATCAGAACATTCCTGAAAACTATTTCCTGGTAGAAAACATGATACCTTTAAAGAGAAAACTGGAGAGGAAAACTTTTTTTTTTTTACCAAATTTAATTGTTTATATACTATAAAAAATAAAACAAGATACCAGTGTATTCCTTCACCAAGTTGGTAAGCTATGAGCAATGCCTTCTGCCTCACCTATGCAGAAAGCATTGAAACTCCAGAGCTTCTGTAAGACTTGGCTAGAATTAAAAATCCACCACCACAGCTGGCAAATTTAATGAAAACAACTCCTATATACAAGTATCGTGTGATTTGTGCTTTACTTTTTCTCTTATTATCTGGATGAGAACTCCCTAAGAGTCAGGTTACTGCTATTGTATTTCCAAGATTCTGGGGTCAGGAGTCTGTTACAGAAGAGTTTGCTCAGGTACCAGCAGTCAATCAAAGACCAGGGAACCCACAGCTCTTCCCATGGGTGCAGTTATACTTGTGGTATACATAGGAATTGTCTTCATTATTACTTATTATTCAGAAAGGAACCATGGCTAAGCACTATCCACATCTAACTAAACTGACCCTAACCTTGAGAGCTTGTTTCAAGAGAAATGAGATAACTGGAACCAAAAACTCACACACGAGAGTAACATTTGAGAAATGAACAAGGCATTTTCTGCCCATCCTTTGGTGGCATCCGAGCAATGGTGAAGGACAGCTCTAAGCCAGCTGCCAGGATGTGGCTAAAAGGCCTCAGAGCATGAAGAAGGGCTCCCCTGCTCTCTCCTATGACTGCTCTGACTGCTTTTACAGCTCCATGCAGCCTAGCAACAATGAGGCAGGCCAAAAACAAATGGAAAAGGAGCCCAGCTCACTCCACGGGCAGTAGTGTCTCAAATACCCACTACTCTCAGTTTCCAGGAGCATCAATTCAACCAAGAATCCTTCATACCTTCTCCAAAATACTCACTTACCAACTTACATAATTTGTCCTACCAAAAAATAATCATCTCATTGGCTTTTAAAAAGCATGAACGACCACTAACCTAAATGACTTTTAATAAGTTAATCTTCCAGAAAAGATGGCGTGGATAAGTTCTCTCAAGTGAGAAAAAAAAAAGATGTTTTTAATCAAAGAGATACTCTTCATATGTGCCTCGGTCATAGAACATATAAAGATGGCATTATAAGTTATTTTTCAGTATGAGTACAATTATGTTTTTTTTTTTTTCTGTTTTAAAAAACAAGATAATGTCTTGTTATATGAATATAATGTCATATTCATCTAATTTAGGGCTGTAACGTTAAGGATTCATTTTCTTCTTCAAATTTTCCATAAAATAGTTATGCTATGAAACTTAAAAAAAAAATGCCATTAAGGAGTAATGATTTTTGTCTGCTTGTTCCTTAATTATTTTTACAAATTTACCATGTAGTGTTTTCTGGAATCTCTTCACATTGACCATATCTTTTGTCAACTGAAACGTCTTCCCTTCAGTTTCAACAGTAAATTCCCTACAATGAAACAAAGCACATATTAGTGAAAACACATATGCCCATGCCTTAATTTAAAGGAGTTTTACAGATTGGTAAACCTCTTTTCATTTTAAGTGTAATACAACTTGGTCAACAATCCAGATATAACAACCGAAGTCAAATTTAAATTTTTCATAAGGAGTACCAAATTAAGTATTATTCTAACAGCACCAAACAGTATTTTGGGAGGCACCCAAATATGTGGCTAGTCTTATAAAATTCCACAAGTGACTTAGTGACCAACTCCTTGATTTTGAGATCAAGATAAAATCAAAGAAAATTTCTTTCTAATTACATTTGTCAGAAACGGGTCTGCTGGCAAAAAGACCACTGTTCTCATTACTGTCCCAACAAATGTAAAAATGACCAACTTGTCATCTTACAGAAAGAATTTTTAAAACTCCTACACTTTTTCCAAACTAAATTTTTATACTTATGCTGATGAAGATCAGCTTAAAAGAAGTTTAAAGATTCTGCTTGATATGTCAGATATGTCAATATAAAATACTGCTGCTGCTGCTGCTAAGTCGCTTCAGTCGTGTCTGACTCTGTGCGACCCCATAGACGGCAGCCCACCAGGCTCCCCTGTCCCTGGGCTTCTCCAGGCAAGAACACTGGAATGGGTATACTATCCCCCCCAAATCACTGAGAGCTTCATGTTTATATCCTGAGATATGCCCATTCCATTTCAGGTTATAAGAATTCACCTTTATAAAGCACTTCATGTAATATAATACCTGTATTTTAGCTTATGAGGTATTTCATTGCATTATGATCAATTCAGATGTGTCTGGTCTCACAAGCAGCTTGGTGCTGGGAAAAGAGAGCCCTCATGTGGTTGTCCTTGGAGCTGTATGGCTGGTACATGGTACCCTGCATTCTGCTCGTTTCTAGCACTGATAATCTCATGCATCATATGAATGATTTTCATTGATTTCTTCCATTTTTACTATTCTGGAGTTTGTGCATGCATGCATTAAAAGACTCCACATAGACAGTATCATATACATGTTCTCTGTGAGCACAGTCTAAGTGCAGGGTATGTAACAGTTATAAAAAAGCTGAAATTAGCAAGGAGATAGTTATTATTTGAGAATAATTTTTAAAAGCTGTCTTGTTTGTATATAAATCTGATAGTAACCTATGTTAACTTTAATGGGATATGACATTATTCTAGCATAAAGAGACATTAATTCTAGGAGACCAGAAATGTTTTAAAATTTTCCTATTGAAATAGATAATTTTATCTTCCACTTCTAAGTGTTCGTCTTGTGATAGCTGACAAATACACACACACATGCACCCACTGTGGCCCCAGAAGTTCCCCTGGGTGCCTTCTCTTTCGATCCCCTCCATTCTCACTCAACCATTGAAGTGCTTTCTACTACTCTAAACCAGGTTTGTCTTTCCTAGAGTCTGGCATATAATCTTTTGTGTAAAGCTTCTTTCACTTAGCCTAATGTCTATGACAAGGTCTGGCAAACTTTCTGTATAGGGCTTTCTGTATATTATGAAATATTCAGTTATAAAATGCTCAAGGTTTGCAGACCATAAGCAGACTCCCATACTACATTTTTTTTTAAAACAACCCTTTGAAAATGCCAAGTCATTCTTTGCATTGTGATATAAAAAATACGTAAGATGCTCCAAATGTACTTAAAAGTATATACTCCAGTTATTAGGTATTCTACAAACAACAAGCGGGTTGATAAATAGTGTTTATACCTTCAAACTCCTACCAATTCTTTTTTGTCTACCAATCACTGAGAAGGGTATAAAAATCTCTGTAACTATTAATTTGTCTAATTTTCTTTTCAGTTCTGTCAAGTTTGCTTTACATATCTTGAGGTGATTTTTAGTGGCATACATGGCTACAAGTCACTTACGTTCTTGATGAATTGATGATCCCTTTATCATTACGAAATACAACCTGATAATTTTTCTTGTTCTTAAGTTTTCTTTGATGTTAATAAGGCACTCCACCTTCTTGATTAATGTTTGTATGGGAAATATTTTTAAAATTCTTTTCCCTTTAAACTTAAATTTGAGGCATACCTTGTTTTCTTGTGCTTCACAAGAAGCACAAGCTTTGCATTTTTTGGCAAATTGAAGGTTTGTGGCCACCCAGCGTTTGCACGTCTATCAGCGCTACTTCTCCAACAGCATTTGCTCACTTCATGTCTCTGAGTCACATTTTGGTGACTTTTGCAATATTTCAAACTTTTTCATTATTATTATACTTGTTATAGTGATCTATAGTCAGTAAAAGACTTTGATGTTACTAAAGATTTCCACTTGCTGAAGGCTCAGATAGTGGTTAGCATTTTTCTGCAATGAAGTATTTCTAAACTAAGGTACATACACTCTTGTTAAAAATATAATGCTATTGCACACTTAACAGAGTACATGATAGTGTAAACATAACTTCTACATGCACTGCAAAACCAAAAAAATTTGTGTCACTCACTTTATTGCGACAAATTTATTGCAGTGGTCTGGAACCAAACCCACAATATCTCCGAAGTATGTCTATATTAAAATTACAGTCGGTTTCCTGTAAACAATATTTAACTGGGTCTCGAATTTTTTAACCAGTCTGACATGGCTATTAATTTGAGTGTTTCGATCATTATATTATAATAACTATCAGTACTGTGGAGTTGAAATCTACCATTTCCTGAGTTGTTTTCTATTCGTCTCATCTGTTCTTTGTTCATTTTCCTTCTCCTATCTTTTTTTAGAGCAGTTTTTATTATTCTATTTTAGTGCGCTTATTGGTTTCTTAGTTACATCCCTTTGGTTTCTCCGTGTCTTATCCAGGCAATTGGTCTAAAGTTGACTACATGTCCCTTTCTATTAAACTTAGCATATGTAACATGTGCACCTTACAGAAGTATGCATATTCTTACATATTCCCAACTCTTGGCTCCCATCCTTTGGGCTACTGATGACACAAATGCTATTTCTACACATCACAAATTTCACAATACACTTAATATTTTTCTCTAAACAACCCATTATCTTTTAAAGAAATTCAGAGATGTCATTTTAAATCAACGAAAGAAAATCAGTCACTCATATCACCCACACAGCCATCATTTCTAGAGCTCTTAGTTTCTTTGGGTAGATCTAAATTTCCACACTTCTGCCTGAAGAACTCCTTTAACATTTCTTGTAGTGTAACTCTGGCTTACAATGTATCCTCTAAGTTTTCTGTCTGAAAATATTATCTCTTCTTTTTCCTCAAGTATTTTTTCTGAAAAGACATTTTCGGTGGGTATAGGCTCTCGTCTGTAAGAACCTGAGATTTCATTCTACTGTATCATGGCTATGTACACACAATTACATTTGTGATATCACCTCTATCTAGATGTTCCATTTTGTTTTTTAAAATATGTACATTTCCATTTCCCACCTCATATGTTCATGTTTTCTCTTATGACCTTGAGCACATAAATACTGTTTTAACATCCTTCTGTATTATTTCCATGATGCTCGCCACTTCTGGGTATTTCTTTTGATTGATTTTTCTCCTTATTTTGGGTCTTTTCATGGTTTTTCATATGGCTAGAGATTTTTTTATTGTTTGCCAGACATAGTAAATTCTACACTGTTTAGTGCTGAATTTTGTTGAATTCCTTTAAAGATTCTTCTCTATGGTTTTTCATTTATACTTACAACAATTACGCTGAGGACTCCAAAACTCAAAAAATGGGTACTGACTTGAGAGATAGATGTAGTTTCTAATCACCATGAATATGTCTGCACCTTTAAGAAAGTTACTGGGAGGAAAAAAGATCTTTGTAGTCCATTTCAAATCTGTTTCCAGGTCACAACACCAAAACTCAACAGACAGTCCCTTAAAAGTAGCCAAGAGATGGTACTCACTTGCAAAAGTTTCTAAAGAAACTAATGTCCTCCTAATTTTCAAAACATGGCAAAGAGAACAGAGCTGAGTGGAGCCCACGTTAGAGCACACACCTTAACACTTACCCTTTTTCATTCAGTAGTTTCTCCATTTCTGTGATGTAACACTCATCACAAATGGCGAGGTACTCCATCACCAGCTTTGCATCCTTCTTGTACGCCTTACCAATTGCTCCCTTATTGGGTTCAAACTGAACAACATTGACTGTTTTGTATGAAGGGGTCAAGGAATACAAAGCTACAGAACTACCCCAGCACTTCAAGAAATGATCCTGAGGACAAGCCTTCATTGACTTAAAACAAATACCAGTTCCCTACTGGTATCCAAGATCCTCTGTATGCTGATTTCAAGTGCAAGATAAAACAACTACTCAGAAAATCATTCAGATAAACCCCACTCAAGATAAGTAAACATCATCAAAAAAGACTTTTTCAAAGTTACAATGAGATAAAGGGACATTATCTAATCAGCAATATAACCCAATACATAGCATAATGAACTCTGATAACAATTCATTCATTTCTTTATGTCTCGGCACAATAGGATCTACTTCTTGTCACCTCTAGCCCTTAGATGAACTCACAATCTCATTGTCTGGTGAAGGAAGGAAATTTCTCCTTTGCTGATCTACAGATCAAATGAGATAAATTATTTCATCATAAAAGGGCATTCATCTTTTAATAGAGAAAACATTCACCGAGCACCCTTTACCTAAAGAGCATGTATGTAGATGCAGGTGTTGGAAATGGCTGAGAAAAACTGGTCAACATCCTGAAAGATGCAGGGCATTTTCCTCTCAAGGACCAAACACTGAGTGGACACATGTTAGACTACAGGTAAAGAGAACAAGAAAGGAACGGTGAGATGCATAAAATGATTGGCTTAAATAAAGTGCCAAAACATCTCAGTTTATCCACAGAACAAGGTACAGTCTTAAACTTATCCATTTTCAAGATGTTTACTCCTGAGTTGCAGAAGTGATCAGAAAGGATATGGGCTCTTTCAAAGGTTTCTCGGCTACGAGTGGGACTTTGGTGGCCCTCGCATGACAAGACAGGTCATAACAGGAACGGTCAGCACATCCAACAATCTCGATCCAGCCCTGAGAAGACATAATAAACATCTGTAACTCACACAAGGTTCATTCACAAATGCGTGCAGATTATACATACTCATGAATAATTCAATTACAGAATTTCCACTCAACTTTTACAAATGCTTGAAATGGGTACAGTTTTATACATCAAGTAGTAGCAATCTTATAAATATAATCCACACATGTACACAAAGTAGTCTTTTTATTTTCTGGACAGAATTATTTTGCCATATTGTGAATGTGGGGTAAACTAGTATTTGCTGGGATTTAGCTATGGAAATAAAATGTGAACCTAGACAAAACTTGTAGATCTCTATCAAATTTTTGACCAGAAGTCAAAATGAATCTGGTAGAAACTACTAGCACAACACTCTGTTCCATAAAATGCTTTAGCATTGATGGATTTTGGTATCCACAAGGGGTCACCGATGCAATGGACATGAACTTGGGCAAACTTTGGGAGATGGTGAGGGACAAGGAGGCCTGGTGTGCTGCAGTCCACGGGATCGCAAAGAGCTGGACACGACTGGGAGACCAAACAACAAGAGCAACAACAAGGGGTCTTAGAACCAATGCCCCATGGATTCCAAAGGACGACTGTAATGGTTCCCTCCTGCCCATACAACTGTATTGTTAAAACTTGGCTCAAACCAAAGAATTTACACCTACAAAGTCATTACTCTCTGTGCACTTTTAAGAACTGCCAAAGAGAAGGGCATGGCTAGTGCAGAAGAGCTCTACACTAGCAAGTAAATCAGTCCTGGCCAGAAGTCGACCTCCCGAATTCCACAGGACACACGACAGCACACTCCCAGATTCTTCCTGTTGCCGCTCACGTGGAGGACCCAGGCGTCAACCGAGCTCCCTTTTGTGAGTCAGCACAGAACATATGCACACACAAATCTAAACGCAGTGCTCACCTCAAAAAGTTTGTGGAGAAGGAAAACAACTTTCATAATCTTTTAAAAGCATGGAAGACAGTCAAGAGGAGGAAGAGTTTTACCAGTCTTTACCACGGAAAACAACAGTCAAGGGTGAGAGACCCAATTAGCCCCTTGAAAATCCCTTGTGGGTTCAGAGACCAACACAGGTGACAGAAAATAAGGTCAATTAGCTCCAGGCAGGAAGGCGAGGACTCACCAAAGGGACTGGTAATCTGGGAGGAGGAGACACTACAGCAGACATCATGGCATTACAGTAGAAGAGCAGCAGAAACAAGAACATGCTATTAGGGTGCTGTGGTGATGGTCACTCTGAATGTAAGTGACAAAGATACGAAAGTAACACGTGGGGGGAAATCCATTGGGAGTTAAGTTATATCACAGCATGCCCTGCACCTACAGTCTAGCTTATAACTCTTCACTGGAAGACATTTATGAGAAATTATAAGGAAAATAATACATCATGTATACATTTATCTGAATCATTAAAAAGGAAAGAAAAAGAAAACGAGACTACACTGGAGGAGGAAATGAACAGAGTGCTAATGCATCACATCAGCCTTGAAGGATAAACAGAATGAACATATGCCAAAATCAGGACTCAGAGATCAAGGAAAAACCTAAGAACTAAGAGGAACGTCAGCGTGCCGGCCTAACAATGATGGTGATACCAAAGTCACACTTGATTTTCATATATTAGAAAAGCATTATTAAACTGGAACACAAATACATTAAATGTCATCTGTTTCCTCTTCTTTTTAATCTGTTAATTTAAGTAGGTAAACTCTGTGTAAGTACTGACCATATGGAAAGATCAAAGAAGAAATCCTACAAATGTAAACTTAGCTCAGAGAGGACAGATGGACAAAGAGGAAAAAGGAACGTTATCTATGTTGTTACTTTATTGTTTTATTGGCCTTTTCCCTCTAAAAAGTTTTCGAAAAACTGTAATAGATTCAACAATACAGCCAGTCCTCTGTATCTGTGGTTTCTACATCTGCAGATTCAACTGTGAATCAAAAGTATTTAGAAAAAAATTTTCAGAAAGTTCCAAAAACTTAAACTTTGCTGCAAACCTGGCAACTATTTGCAAAGCATTTATATTATGTTTTGTATCATAAGTAACCAGCTAATTGAAAGTGTATGGGAAGATGTGCATAGGGTCTACATAGATACTAAGCCTTTATATGTAAGAGACTTGAGCATCCCAGGATTTTGGTGTCAGTGGGGCTCCTGGAACAAAACTGAGGAATGACTGCATTCTCTTTCTACAGTGTCTACTGCTCTCAAAACTTGGCATCAGGTGATTGTACTAAATACACATCTCAGCTGGCCACAAATATGGGCATTTGTGCTCAATCCAGTTTCCTACCCAACAAAAGAAAACTCAATAAAGAACAGGTACTGTTTAGATCACAGAATAAAACTTAATAACAGCATTACTATCACAGCAGTGGCAGGTTCCATTTCTTGTTAATCCCCAAGTCACTTTTCAAAAGCACAATCTAAAGTGTTTTCCAAGACTCTTAAGAACCTGTCATTTGAGTAAGAACCAAAGAGGTAAAAGGCTTATTAGTTCAACAGATGTCTAGTTAGTCCTTCTCATAAATACTTATTTTTGCCTTTGATCCAGAGTTTGGGAAAATTCAACCATCACCCCTAATAAGCTTTCCAAGCACATGTTACTGCATGGGGTGTTTCAAACAAAGAGGCAAAAATAAAACTCATATAAGCTCAGAAACCCCAGCACATAAAAATAACAAAACAGGAATTAAGGGGGGAAAAAAAAAGCTAAAAACATGTAACTTGCTCATCTGAGTCACTAAAGATGCCAACTAGTATATCTATGTTCTTAAACATATACTCACTCATTATCATTTACTAAAGATATTGATGAAGATATTTATGTACTAAATGGTGAAACTACAAAAATATGCCTGAGAATGGTAGACAACAATTTTGAGATCATGGTGACCCCTTAGGAGGGAGAAGAAAAGGTTAGAGCATTAACTGTATCAGTAACTTTTTTATTTAAAAAAATACAATATGAAGCACACAAAAAGAAAATATTCAAGTCTCTAAAGGAGTTTCCCCCTCTCCTTTAAAGTTTATTACTTCAGAGCTTTTGGTCTTGTTTAGTCCAGTCTTCTTATGATCTTACACAAAATGTGAGGCCTAAGCTCAAAGCTAGGCCCACATTTTCTTTTTAATTTTTTCTTTAATTCTTTTAAATTTAGGTATAATTGACATATACAATGATATTAGTTTCAGGTATATAATGTAACAATTTGATATTTGTATATATTGCTAAATGATCACCGCAATAAGTCTAGGTAACATCCGCCACCTCACACAGTTATAATCGTGTGTCTGTGTGTGTGATGAGACCTTTTACAATCTACTCTCTAAGCAATTTTCAAATACACAATACAGTACTATTAACTATAGTCACCATGCTGTACATTCCATCCTCAGGACTTCTCAGACCCACATTTTCTGACTTCCCATCCTTGAGGGTTTGGCCACAGCTCACAGTGACACTCAGAAAGGATGAGCAGGAGTGCAGTAGGGTTTATGAAAGCAGTGTAGCAGGGGTTTAAGGGCAGGGGCGGGAAGTCAGACAGCCCTGCCTCACACCCCTGCTCCACCACTCCCTTGCTGAGACTTGGGCAAATCAACTAACGTCTCAGCACTTCAGTCTCCTAAGAAATAGAACCAATGAATGGAATTATTGTGAGGATTACATAGGCTGATACACTTAGAATGGTATATAGCCCTTAACAATTACAAATACCGAATGAACAAACAAATGAAATGCCATTCAGGCAGGATTCAGAATCTAAATTGAAAACAGCAAGAATTTGGGTCTGGTTTAGCTTGAAATTTTCTCACATAAAACACTTTATTGGTTTAACTTGAAAATAAAAAGAGATTTCAGAATATCTAGTACATATAAAGAAACTAATGGTCACCTATAATCCAAAACTAATTACCACTATCATTTAAGCAAACATATGTCAAGTAAATTTGTGAAGAAAGTTAACATAACAAGAAAAACCTAACAGATTCTTTCCTAATTCAATAAAGTTAAAAGTATATGTTAAAAACAATATCAATAATAGTCACTACAGATATATGCATATATCATTATGCATATACACACGTGTATTTTTAGAACATCTTATTTATTTTTTAATTAGTGAGAAATTGCTTTATAATTTTGTGTTGGTTTCTACCGTACCTCATAGTTTTGATTTGCATTTCTCTAATAGTGAGCAATGTTGAGCATCTTTTCAAGTGTTTATTGGCTATCTGTCACTTGTGTGTATGTTTTTAAAGCATATAAAATTACTTTGAATAGAGGTTGACAAATCAAGGTTCATGGAACTAAGAATAGTTTTTATGTTTTTAAAGAGTTGTTAAAAAAAGAAAAAACAAAAAACAGAAGAGAGCCACAGAGATCCACAAAGCCTAAAACACTTACTATGTTTACTATGGAAAATGTTTATTGAGCCCTGATTGAGAAAACAGATATGGAACACTCTTGGGGAGCACACAGTTGGAAGTTTCACTTTTTATATAACACACTTAAAGAATTATTTTTCACTTTCCGTTTTACAAAAAAAGGTTGTCATTTTTTAAGTGACTTTTTTTTAACTGGAGGATAACTACTTTACAATGCTGTGTTAGTTCCTGCTGTACAACAATGTGAATCAGCCGTAAATATATATATATCCCCTCCCTCGTGAGCCTCCCTCCCACTGCCCTCGTCCCACCCCTCTAGGACATCACAGAGCACCCAGCTGAGCTCCTTGTGCTAAACAGCAGCTTCCCACTAGCTGTCTATTTTACATACGGCAGTGTAGATACGTTAATGCTACTCTCTGTTCCACCTGCTCCTTCCTACCCTGTGCCCACATGTCTGTTCTCTACATCTGCAGCTCTATTCCTGCTCTGCAAATAGATGCATCAGTACCATTAAAAAAATTTTTTTAATTAAAAAAAAAAATCTATTTTTTCAAAGAAAGACACTTTTAAAAGTTTTACTTTTTAAGAGAAACCAAGGGCATGTGAGAATCAAGGACCCTGAGTTAAGTCTCTGTTGGGTGAGAAGTCTCTCCAATATCAAATAAAGGAAATGCAGAAGACTCTGGGGCCCGCGTCTCGTGGCTGCTGCCCTGTTCCCACTGCTACCAATGCTAAAGCACCTCCTATATCCAAATGCCTTTCAATCCTAAACTTCAGTACTAATGTTCATGTCTGGGGGTGTGGGGGTGGGAAGGAAAGCACACAAAAGGCAACTTTGATATCCATGCTTCTAAGTTAACAATGTGAAAATCACATGGTTAGAGCCACTGCATTCTACTTACATAGGATGTTTTGGATTCAGCATCCCAACAGTCACAGGCATAATGGGCCATCTCATTCTCCATGTGCTGTCGGAAGCGGAGCTTCTCTGGAGAGACTCCAACCTTCACGAGGTAGAGGTAGATGCGGCCAATGAAATAGCCCAACACTGAGTTGTTAATCACACCCTAAAATAAATGAATAAACAAACTCATAGGTAAGTAGGCAAGCAACATGCAAACAAGCACAGAAGAGTGAAAAAACCTACAAACATTAAGGCTTTTGAAGGCCAAGATACCATTTTCCATTGAGTTATTTATCATCTACTGAAAAATCTTTGAAACACAAAGCAAGCTAATTTATACAGCTTTCAGAATGATTTGAAATACCCAAAAATGTGATTAAGGCTATTTTCAAAAGTTTAACTGTCAAGCTAACAAGCAGATAATAGTGAATGATGTCATTCAAAATCTTTCCACCATACTCATTGGGTCAGCAAAAATTCAGCCTATTACCTCATACCTTCTAAATCTACAGTACTGAAAATGACATTCACAACAATTACCCTAAGGAATGGCATATATACCTTCTGAATTAACAAAGTCGTAAGACATGCTGAGGGGACTTTAATGTATTCTTATCCACTGAAATTTGCAAACCCCATATAGTATAAATCCCTTTACAACTTTAGTACAGAAGGGTTTTAGAAACTGTCTAGCCCCATCTCCTACCACCTGCAGGGCCCTTCTCTGCAAAAGGGCTGACAAATTATCACTCAGCCTCCACCTGAATATTTTCAGACAGGAAGCTCATTGTTCCCAGGGCAATTCATTCCATTATTAGGCAGCAACTACTGTTACCAAGTTTTTACTCACTCATTTCTCTAGGCAAATAATCATAGGGAAATTCTATTATATGCAAGCCCTTATCCCAATTGTTATGGGTAATACAGAAGAGTTTAAAATAGAAAGGGCTTGCTTCCTATGAGTCAAAATGTCTCCCCAAAAGAAGTCCATATTGTTAAAAGTCAGATTGATGGGGGACTTCCCTGGTAGTACAGTGGTTAAGAATCTGCCTGCCAATGCAGGGGACACGCGTTCAATCCTTAGGCCGGGAAGACTCCAGCTATCGTGGGGCAACTAAGCTGGTGCGCCACAACTACTGAGTCCGAGCTCTACAGCCTGCAGGCTGCAACTACCGAGCCCTCACACCACAACTACGCAAGCCTAAGACCTACAGCCGTGCTCCACAGCCAGAGAAGCCACCACAATGAGAAGCCCACGCCGCAACCAGAGAAAGTCTGCGTGCAGCAATGAAGACGAGTGTGGCCAAAAAAAAACCAAAAACTGATGCGGTACAATTCAAACCAACAAATTTTTTCCACATGCCCTGCTAAATTTTTTTTCATGTTAGTCCCAATGGCCCACACATTGGCATGTTCAGGTAATTCCCTCCCACTATAATAATACTGTGTAATAAATACTGTAAAAAAAAAAACAAAAAAAAACCCCACATACTGTATCAAATAAAGTGACTGTCAAAATATTTTATCATCCAGTACACAGAATCTGCTGAGTGCTGAACTCCAGGAAGAAGTATGCTCTAAATTAAGTTACCTATGGAATCTTACCTGTTCAACAGCATCTCCCAGGCGCATTTTCCGAGCAGACTGTCCGCTGACCTGGGCTTTCGCTGAATACAAATAAAGGTAGAGGTCTGCCACATTCTGGAACTTGGGATGGTCTTTCTCACTGGGATCTACAAAATGCTCAATTTCTGCCATTGTGAATTCTCTGAAAGCAAAAATATAAAGGATAAAAGTGGCACACTCAAAAAAAATAAACAAAGCCTTTATTTTAAACTTCATTTAACACTAACACAGAATGATACGGAAAATAGTTGTTAAGGAACAGATTGATACAGTTTTTTTTTAAATTAGGAAAACCCAGGAACTTCCCTGGTGATCCAGTGGTTAAGACTTTGCTTTTCAATGCAGGGATGTGGGTTCACTCCCTGGTTGGGAGTGATCTTGATCTTGATCCCACATGCCTCCTGGCCGAAAAACCAGAACATAAAACAGAAACAATAATGTAACAAATTCAATAAAGGCTTTAAAAATAGTCCACATCAAAAAACAATTTTTAAAAAATAAAATTAAGAGAATCTGAGCAAATGTCAGACACACACACAAAATGAGATACTGCATAGTGCCTTCCAAATAAAATGATTTTCTTTAAAGCATTGGCAAGTCTTTACTAATGTACACTAAATGAAGTGCCTGATACTTACTTTTCAAAGAATGGGAATTAAAAGTGAATTTAGCTTTTATAATAGTCTGATTTCTTCCTTTTTATTGCTCTGAACAAGTAAATGACTGATAATGGCACCATACAGCTGGTGTCTTTAGAGTAACAGCTTCCTAAATGATGTGTTATTCAAGGCAGAGGACACAGCATGAATTGAACAAGCTAACATCAAGCAAACTGCATAATGATGAGATAAATATGCACATAGTAATGGTTTCCCAAAAAGATTTCCCTGAATGGCAATTTAGTAGCTATTGGGGGGGAATGTTTTAAGTTAATTTTATGAGTCAAAATCAAACCCCTCTTCTTTAAAACACACACACACAATTTACTAGGGCACTTCCATGATTATCTCAGATGTTTTAGAAGTAATGAAAAATTGCTTAAATGGGTCCTAAAAATACATGAAATGCATTGCAAAAGAGCTTTGATTTCTTTTTTACTTTTACTTTTTAATGTCATCTCTTATTCAGTCCAGCAGCACCTATACCTTAATTGCCTTTCAAAAGCTATCAAACATCTTCTGCAAGCACAGAAATGAGAGACAGACAGAGAAGCTTGATGTCTGTCCTCACAAAGCTTCCAACCAGGACAGCAGCAAGAGAACACTTAAAATGAAGGGCAGATCAATATAAGGACCCTGCCCAGAATCCCCAAATAATCAGCTGCCAAAGTCTTTCCATCTGTTCTGTCAATTAATCCAAGCTCACAGACAGGAGATGGAAATCAACACAAACACTGACTGTATCAGCTGTCTCTTGTCTTTGAGTTCAGAGACTCTACCTGGAACTGTGGAGACAAAATAGTCATCAGACTAGAAGACAGAGCCAGACAATCAAAATGAAATTTAATTAAAAAAAATTTCATATGAACAAATGATACTCCCCACCTAAACCAAAGGGATCACAGCTATACAAAGACTTAACCACCTGCCAACTCTAGGTCAAGAAGAAGCTGTAACATTAAACAAGCTGTAGCCCTGCTGCTGCCGCCGCCGCCAAGTCGCTTCAGTCATGTCAGACTCTGTGCAACCCCACAGATGGCAGTCCACCAGGCTCCCCCGTCCCTGGAATTCTCCAGGCAAGAACACTGGAGTGGGTTGCCATTTCCTTCTCCAATGCATGAAAGTGAAAAGTGAAAGGGAAGTCGCTCAATCGTGTCTGACTCTTAGCGACCCCATGGACTGCAGCCTACCGGCTCCTCCATCCATGGGATTTTCCAGGCAAGAGTACTGGAGTGGGGTGCCATTGCCTTCTCTGGGTCCTAGTCCTACCATGGAATAAAAACCATGGAGATACTGACTTGTGAAGGATGAATGGATTTCCACCCAGGATCCTGCAGATGCACATGACAAAATCAACCAAAATCCAGAAAACTAGGGAATAAAATGGCAGGAAGCCCCATTGGACTTTCCTCCATTAACTCCTGGGACCATTTGTCTAAACTGCTTTCCCTGTTTATCACTTTCTATTCCATAGGCTCCAAGTTTTGCCTTACTTCATGGTCCTTTATAATCATCCAACGGTTACTCTCTTTGATGTAAATCCTCTCCAAAACACTGGCTTTAGACAAGCTCAGTCTCAGACAGCTTACTCAGTAATCTGAAAGCATGCTTGCAGACACTTCCTTTTCCAAAAGCAAAAGGAAAAAAGACATGAAGAAACCCAGAGACTGAGAAATAAGACAAATTCAAGTCTGACAAGTTTTTCAATGTTACAATACCAGTTAAAATTTAGGACTACTTTTCATTTTGCAGCAAGGCTCAGCGGGTCCTCCCCATTCTACTTAAGTTGTACAAGCTCCTTCCTCATGAACTCTCCCTTTTCTAGACCATTCAGCTGAAGGGACTACAGGCCTGAAGATAAAGTCTGGTGAGAACATAGGAGCATCTCCTCAGAGGGTGTCACCAGGACTCACAAGATTAGGCAGGGGCTTTGCACGCTCTGATAATTATAGGCGGGATATGCTATGCTTGATGCTTGTAATTACAGCAAGTAAGAACTGTAGTTCAGTTGGTAAAGAATCCGCCTGCAATGCAGGAGATCCCAGTTCGATTCCTGGGTTAGGAAGATCCCTTAGAGGAGGGCATGGCAACCCACTCCAGTATTCTTGCCTGGAGTATCCCCATGGACAGAGGAGCCTGGCGGGCTACACTCCATGGGGTCACAAAGAGTCGGGCACGACTGAGAGACTAAGCACAGCATGACAAGAAAAGAACAGCTGCTGGGGCTGTGGAAAATACTGTGGAGTCTAAGAAAGTGAAATTTACCAACATAGCCCATTTTTATATGAAATTTATTACCTTAAAATATCAGGAAGAAAATGTATAGAAATTGCAAAAAACCTAAGTCATAAATAGCTAACTCATAATGAGAAAAACATAACTCAGCAGTGCCAAGATGTCTTCCTGCACATTCTTGGATACACTGACAAAGGGAGGTTATTGGAATAGAGACAAGAGACTGTCTAAACTAGAGAAGACAGAAGCAAGCTTGCTAGCTGGACTTTCTGTCATAAAGGTGCCCCAAATTTGTGGAGGAATACCAACTGGCTACTGAAACACCCTCAGCCCAACACCAGTAACACTGTCTGTCCTGGATGCCTGGGATGGCCCTCCTGCCATAACCCTCACCTCCTTCTTCCTCACCCTACTCTCATCTCCACCACCACTTCCAGGAAATGCCTGCGTCGACAATCAAGATCTTACCATCCTCAAAACAGAACATGAACAAGGGGAAAAGATCATTTTGCAGCAGATGTGAAACGTCAGCTATTCACCCTTTCCGTTCAAACCACACAGTCGCTCAAAGCTGCCCATCATCCCAGAGACTACAACTGAAGGTAACAAACATAAAACAAACTTTTTTGGAGGATAAAAAGAAAGATATAATCATGTAAGAAAGGACTTTCCTGGTGGTACAGTGGATAAAAATCTGCCTGCCAATGCAGGGGACACGGGTTTGATCCCTGGTCCAGGAAGATTCCAAGTGGCGGGGAACAACTAAGCCTGGGCGCTACAACTCCTGAGCATGCACCCTAGAGCCGGTGCTCTGCCACAGGAGAAGCCGCCCCAGTGAGAAGTCTGTGTACCGCAACAAAGAGCAGCCCCTGCTTGCCGCAACTCGAGAAAGCCCGTGAGCAGCAACGAAGACCCAGTGCAACCAAAATAAATTAAACAATGATGTAAGAAAGAAGAAAGCTGTTTCAAATCAGCAAGCCTTTGTTTCCACTTCAATGCAAAAGTCACTCACTAATTTCACCAGCAGAACACCATGGGTGGTACCTGACTCTGATCAGTCCAGATCGAGGGGAGATCTCATTTCTGAAAGAATTTCCAATCTGGGCAGCAGCAAAAGGCAACTTTCCTTGGTTGAATTCCAAAAGCCGTTTGAAATTCAGGAAAATCCCCTGTGCAGTTTCTGGTCTCAAATATCTATAAATTTAAACAAATCAGTCTGTTACAAAGGAAGAAATCATGTTTCCCAATAAATCTGAAATTCTAGATACAATTCCTAAAAGTCCTAAATATACTATTCACACAAAGCTGTATGGGCCCTAAAAATGTTTTAGAAATAGATATTTTCTATTCTCACACAGGTAACAGAGAAGGTATCAGGTGATTGGTATGGAAACACCACTGTTAGAAATGTCATTTTATTCCATCACTCCAGTGAATCAAAGATGACTTCTCTCATGATGTCTCTAAAACTTCGGATATTCTTCGGATATTCTCCTGATTCTCACTTACTTTGGAGGCAGATGACAATTTTAGATCCTTTTAAAAATGAAGTTAAGCATCCCTCTGCTGTTAACCCACATCGAAGCATAACCGTGGAACTATTAATAAAAAAAAGCCAGTACAGGCTGACAATTAACATCAGAACTCACTCAACAAAACCATTACACCACGGCAGGCAATTTTCAAGGCTTTTCATATCATTTTCTTCTTTGTACCCAGAGACACAAAGAAACAGGGAAATCCAGAATGATCAAATCTTTGTAGTAGTTTGTACTTTCAGCCCAAGGCTGCTTCTGATTTTCTCCACATTTTAAAAAGACACAGTCACTCAAATATATCATTATAGCCATTGCTTTCTTTTCAATTTCACAGAAAATATTCTGTGCAAAATATCACATAAGAGAGCAGTCTCAAGAACCTACTTCAAAAGAAACGTTTTATAGAAAAAAATTTTAAAACAAAAAATAAAATTTTACCTTCTTCTCATTCTAATATACCAATTCTTTTTATTTTTTGGTTTTTATCCAAATATAAGCATAGTTACAGTTACTCTGCATATTTATTAAGTAGAATGTACTAAATTATGAATTCTTTCTTTTATGCTTTTCCATTTTATAAAAAGCAGTAAAATTTTCTTAACAGTTGTATTCTACTAAAATAAACTACTATAATTTATTAAGCAGTCCTCAAATTACTGGATGAAAAGGTCATTTTTACTTTCAATTTATATACTCTTTTTTTTTTTGGGGCAAAGTAGTCACATTTATTTTCACATTCATAATAAAATCCCACTATGTTATTGCTTAAAGACACAGAGCAAGAATTAGATGTTACAAACCTCTTTCAGAGCACAGGTTATCTTGAATTATCTTTTAAAATCCTCTTTTAAAGCAAGAATAGTTAAGGACATATTAAAACTAGCTGTTTTTTATTTTTTCACCAAGAACTTTACTGAACAACATTTTTGCTGTTTTGTTCCACTATCTTCTATCATTAATTAATACACTCTTGATAAGTATACCTTCCTTTCCTTTTGAATTCTTTCCTTAGATAAATTCACAGCAGTGGGAAAGCAGGTCCGAGGTCATGGCCCATTTTATGACTCTATATTAACAAAATGAAAGGCTCATCCTTTGCCTCTTTCCACAAAATATCCTGAATCAGCCCACTGTCTTACTCCAATAATACACTGTCACAGTTCATTTTTGTTATTCTTTACTCTCTACTCCAGGAAACATGACCTAGCTTTATCTAGCAAAACCTATCCTGTCTTACCCTAAAATGAGACCATGAGAAAAATATCTGAGGCTACGAAATGGAATACTTTGACTAAGTTTGCTAACAATGAACAAAGACTCTGGACATATAAATTCTGGATCATACTGCAAACTGTTACAGGTTTTCTACTCTTATCTGCAAAAACCACCTTTTAATGAATCAACATGCTAAACGTAGCCTGTCCAATAGGGTAGGCCACTAGCCACACGTCTAGTGATTAAGACTCTGTTCCACCACAGGGGCCACAGGTTCCACTGCTGGTTGGGGAACTAAGATCCCACATGCCATGTGGCATGGCCAAAAAATAAATAAATAAGTTTAGAAGTTCAGTTCCCCAGAAGCACTAGCCCCATTTCAAATGCTCATCGGCCACATGGTAGTGGTTAGTCGCTACCATATTGGACAGGAACAGCTTACAGACTATCTCCACCACTGCAGAAAGTCCCACCGGGCAGTGTGACCTACACTGAATGGTTTCTAAAGTCTCCCTCAACAAGTTCAATAGCCTTCAAAATCAATCTTCAACACTCTCTCCTGCCCTATGCAGTAATAACTATAAGAAGTGATGATTACAGACTTCTGTATTTATGCCCTCCCCCAAATGACAATATATACTACAAAAAAAAAAAAAATTATACTTAGGAAGAATTAGAGGAAATAAAATTTTAAAATATATCATTATTTCTCCTTAATATATTTGTCTGTACTTCCTACTCATTTTTCAAACATTTTCCTTCATGGTTGATATTAATATTTACCTTTTATTACAAGTAGTTATAATAATATTACATAAACAATAAATGATACATACCCAGGCATGTTTCCTCCAGGTCCAATGAAGGTCTTAAACATTAAGTTAAAAGGCACTGGAGGGGAAAGATCATTTCCAGTAGTGGGAGATTTTACATTATAGTTTACAAAAAGATCTGCAAGTTCTTGCTGTCCATAGTTATCAAGCTAAAGAATACATCAAGAAAATGATTAGTGTAAGAGACTGAGAAAAAATAAGGCATAACAATAAAATATTATATTAAAACCCCACCCACCATTAAAATTCACCCAAAATAAAAATATCAGATTAACCTAATCTTCAAGATATCTATATTAAAACCATACCCAACTTACATAGCTTACATTCACCAACAGAGAAATAGAGTGTCTTTGTAGGACTGACCTAAAAACGTGTACCATTTCACAATGAAAGATAAGGCAAAATATCTCTTTTCAATTATAATAGTTATTGGTTGGCAAGAATCATGCAAATAACTTTACACAATGAATTTTACTACTCTGTATACTTAAGAGTCAGGTGCACTTCCCTGTCTATTAATTAAATATCCATGTAACTCCTCTCCCATTAGACATTATGCTGCTAAGCTGCTAAGTCACTTCAGTCGTGTCTGACTCTGTGCAACCCCATAGACGGCAGCCCACCAGGCTCCCCTGTCCCTGGGATTCTCCAGGCAAGAACACTGGAGTGGGTTGCCATTTCCTTCTCCAATGCATGAAAGTGAAAAGTGAAAGTGAAGTCGCTCAGTCGTGTCCGACCCTCAGCGACCCCACGGACTGCAGCCTTCCAGGCTCCTCCATCCATGGGATTTTCCAGGCAAGAGTACTGGAGTGGGGTGTCACTGCCTTCTCCGTTAGACATTATGGGAGAAGCTTGAAGGCAGAAGCTGTGTCTTATTCACTTCTGCATTTCCCAGTGCACTGCACATCCTATACATTGATGATCAATGCCAAACCCTCTAAAATGATATACGATCTCCAATTCAAAAACCTCGAATGACTATGACAAACCATCTAATAGTAAAGAATATTTAAAACTTAAAAAACATCTAATAAAAATAATTAGATAAATCAACTAATGATTTATGGCCACTCAGGATCAGAAAATACTGGGTAAATTGCCCAACTCCACCATGGATAGGTTGTGTGATTCAGGATCAAGTTCCTCCCTAACCTCTCTGAGCCTGTTTGCTTATCTGTAAAATGGGGAGAACAGACTTTACCTCGTTTCTTAGCCACAAAGAGTGAATCAATACCTTTTAGATAAACTATTAATATCATGCTTCATAAAGCTGAGAAGGAATCACAAGCATTAACAGATGCAGAAAATGCTATTATATGCTGAAGCAACAGATGGGCCTCTGCCCAGGAAATCCTTTGGGGCCATTTCAGTATCAGGCCACTTCCATGGGTTTCTAACACTTCACTCCTTGAACAACAAATGTAACTTACAGCCAGCCCTGTCTATCCACAGTTATTCTGTATCTGCAGATTCAACCACCTAAAAACTGTGTAGTACTGTAGAATTTACTACTGGAACACATCACAGTGTACATGGACTTGCAAAGTTCAAACCATGCTGTTCAAGGGTCGACTGTGTGTGTGTATATGAGATATCACACACATATATGATATGGCAATCAAAATCAAAATCCAAACTGTTTTTCTGGAACATGTACCTGATGAAACAGAAAGTCAGTGCTCAAACTATAAATTCTGACTTAACAAAACAACTACTTCCTGTTTCAGACAATTTATTTGGAAATGAACGAAGCTGTTAAGATCAAAGACACATACACACAAAATCCCTAATAAATCTAAAATCCTGAATGCAAAAGAGAATAATTTAGGTGTAATCTGAGGTGCTTTTCATGTCTTCTTTCTAGTAAGGGTCATGTCTTTGGAAAAGGAAGGAAATGAGAAATGAGGGTGTGGCCGTAACAGTATCAAAGTACAAGAATTCATTTTCTAAGCCATAAGCAACAATGTGGAAGAAATGAGTTTCAAAAAAGGAATAAAAATACTTCATATGGCCCAAAATAAATTGGCAGATGAATCAATAGCCAGATTAAGAAGTTTTTCAATTTAAATGATGAAGGAGAAAATTTCTCACCTAATGTTGGGAAAGCCAGATACTGCAGAGGAAAATCAGTAGGTTTAAAAAACTCAAGGCAACAGTGGAGAAGTGTCCAGTAATTTCCATCAGGAAAGCAGTGTTACGGGGTCCTCAGTTTAGTCGCTCAGTCATGTCCGACTCTTTGCAACCCCATGGACTACAGCACACCAGGCTTCCCTGTAAATCACCAACTCCCGGACCTTACTCAAACTTATGTCCATCAAACTGATGGACCTTACTCAAACTGATGCCATCCAGCCATCTCACCTTCTGTCATCCCCTTCTCTTCCCGCCTTCAGTCCTTCCCAGCATCAGGGTCTTTTCTAGTGAGTCAGTTCTTCGCATCAGGTGGCCAAAGTATTGGAGTTTCAGCTTCACCATCAGTCCTTCCAATGAATATTCACGACTGGATTCCAACATTCCAATATTCCAATATTCCAATGAATATTCACGACTACGATTGACTGGTTGGATTTCCTTGCAGTCCAAGGGATTCTGAAGAGTCTACTCCAACATCACAGTTCAAAAGCATCAATTCTTTGGCGCTCAGCTTTCTTTACAGTCCAGCTCTCAAATCCATACATGACTACTGGAAAAACCATAGTTTTGACTAGATGGACCTTTTTTGGCAACGTAATGTCTCTGCCTTTTAATATGCTGCCTAGGTTGCTCATAGCTTTTCTTCCAAGGAACAAGCATCTTTTAATTTCAAGGTTGCAGTCACCATCTTCAGTGATTTTGGAGCCCAAGAAAACAAAGTCTGTCACTGTTTTCATTGTTTCCCCATCTATTTGCCATGAAGTGATTTCACCAGATGCCATGATCATAGTTTTCTGAATGTTAAGCTTTAAGCCAACTTTTTCACTCTCCTCTTTCACTTTCATCAAGAGGCTCTTTAGTTCTTCACTTTCTGCCATAAAGGTGGTGTCATCTGCATGTCTGAGGTTATTGATTATTTCTCTCGGCAATCCTGATTCCAGTTTGTGCTTCATCCACCCCAGCATTTGGCATGATGTACTCTGCATATAAGTTAAATAAGCAGGGTGACAATATACAGCCTTCATTCATGTACTCCTTTTCTGATTTGCAACCAGTCTGTTGTTCCATGTCCAGTTCTAACTGTGCTTCTTGATCTGCATACAGGTTTCTCAGGAGGCAGGTCAGGTGGTCTGGTATTCCCACCCCTTATAATTTTCCAGAGTTTGTTGTGGTCCACACAGTCAAAGGCTTTGGCATAGTCAATAAAGCAGAAGTAGATGTTTTTCTGGAACTCTCTTGCTTTTTTGATGATCCAGCAGACATTGGCAGTTTGATCTCTGGTTCCTCTGCCTTTTCTAAAACCAGCTTGAGTATCTGGAAGTTCATGGTTCACATACTGTTGAGGCCTGGCTTGAAGAATTTTGAGCAGTTTGAACATTCTTTGGCATTGCCTTTCTTTGGGATTGGAATGAAAACTGACCTTTTCCAGTCCTGTGGCCACTGCTGAGTTTTCCAAACTTGCTGGCATACTGAGGGCAGCACTTTCAGAGCATCATCTTTTAGGATATGAAATAGTTCAACTGGAATTCCAACACCTCCACTAGCTTTGTTCGTAGTGATGCTTCCTAAGGCCCACTTGACTTCGCATTCCAGGTTGTCTGGCTCTAGGTGAGTGGTCACGCCACTGTGGTTATCTGGGTCATGAAGATCTTTTTTGTACAGTTCTTCTGTGTATTCTTGCCACCTCTTCTTAATATCTTCTGCTTCTGTTAGGTCCATACCATTTCTGTCCTTTATTGTGCCCATCTTTGCATGATATGTTCCCTTGGTATCTTTGATTTTCTTGAAGAGATCTCTGCTGCTGCTGCTGCTAAGTCACTTCAGTCTTGTCCGACTCTGTGCAACCCTATGGACAGCAGCCCACCAGGCTCCTCTGTTCATGGGATTCTCTAGGCAAGAATACTGGAGTGGGTTGCCATTTTCTTCTCTAGAAGAGATCTGTAGTCTTTCCCATTCTATTATTTTCCTCTATTTCTTTGCACTGATCACTGAGGAAGGTTTTCTTATCTTTCCTTGCTATTCTTTGGAATTCTGCATTCAAATGGGTATATCTTTCCTTTTCTCCTTTGCCTTTTGCTTCTCTTCTTTTCTCAGCTATTTGTCAGGCCTCCTCAGACAACCATTTTGCCTTTTTGCATTTCATTTTCTTGGGTACGGTCTTGATCCCTGTCTCCTGTACTGTCACAAATCTCTGTCCATAGTTCATCAGGCACTCTGTCTATCAGATCTAATCCCTTGAATCTATTTGTCACTTCCACTGTATAATCATAATGGATTTGATTTAGGTCATACCTGAATGGTCTAGTGGTTTTCCCTACTTTCTTCAATTTAAGTTTGAATTTGGCAATAAGGAGTTCATGATCTGAGCCACAGTCAGCTCCCAATCTTGTTTTTGCTGACTGTAAAGAGCTCCTCCATCTTTGGCTGCAAAGAATATATCAATCTGATTTCAGTATTGGCCATCTGGTGACGTCCATGTGTAGTCTTCTCTTACGTTGGAAGAGGGTGTTTGCTATGAACAGTGCGTTCTCTTGGCAAAACTCTGTTAGCCTTTGCTCTGCTTCATTTTGTACTCCAAGGCCAAATTTGCGTATTACTCCAGGTATCTCTTGACTTCCTATTTTTGCATTTCAGTCCCCTATAATGAAAAGGACATCTTTTTGGGGTGCTGGTTCTACACTCAGCCTTACTTATTCATACACAAGGTAAAGAAAATCTTATTTCTTGGATGAAAAAAAAAAAAAAAAAAGCATTGGTTGTTTTTTTTTTCTCATCCAAGGAAATAAATAAAATTTAAGAGATGAGCTGTGGTGGATTTCATGATCAAACATGGTGCTGGAGAAATACTTTGCTTAAAAGGATAAATGAGGTTAGAAATCAGCAACATTCACATACAGGCATGTGATCCTCCTGGGGCAAAGGTGTGCAATATTCATCAATTTTTAATGCAGTTTGTGGCCCCCCAAAAAGGGTAAGAACTACTTCTGATATAGAAGGTATTTCTGCATTTGCTAAAAGTCAGAATAGATGATCTCAACGCCTTCCCTAAAACTTGTCAACTTAAATACAAAACTAAAGGTCTACAGGAAAAGCAGGGGCCTGCTCCATCAGGTTCTAAGAACAGCACATAGTCATGGACAGTCCAATCAGAAGTAGATCAAGTGGCTGATGAGACAGCCTCACACAGATGTCTGCCCCAAATCTGCACACTGAACACTATCCATCCTAGACATTGTCCTGATTTTTGCTATTAAATCCAGAAAACTGGTTCCTGAGGAGAGAAAACTAATTTCATTTCTATTTACACTGACTTGCTAGTTTGGCAGAAATAAAGGGTTAACTATAAAACGCTAACAGAGAAAATAAAAACACAAAAACAGATGATATGAAGGACAGAAGGTAAGCTCTCCTTCTTTACTATTGTGACCAGGTCAGCACAACATGGAATTCAAGTCATCAAATGCTGAAAAGAAAGACAGCACCTACCTGGGTTATCATGATAACGTCTCTCAAGTACTTACCTGGGCCAAGACACTTTCCATCTCTGATTTCTTCTCAGCAGAACACTTCTTATCAGACATCAATTTCTGTAAATGAGCTGCAAGAATAGTGTTGTACATGTCAATTTTAATCAATGAGAAAAAAGGACAATGTACTTTTGAGTTCAACATTGGGCAGGTGAAAAAATGAACCCAAGGATAATGTTCTTAATTTATATGAATCCTATGGCTGATTTTACAGAGACAGTCATGATACTCTCTTGATTCTTTCGGTGACTTAGAATTTCTAATTATCTGTATATGTGTGTGTGTGTGTGTGTGTACATATATATATTTCTTCTTTTTCAATAAGGGACTTGTTCTATATACTAAGATCTGTGCACTTTATTCTTTGTATATTATGTCCCAAGAAAAAAAATGTAAAAACTTAAGAGAAATGTTTAATCCAAACCCTTTGCTTTGATCAATCCTACTTGAAAAGATGTTTACCTGAGATGAAAAGCCATACCTTTCAATAGATGGTCAGCACGGAAACACTCTCCATTTTTTAAATCTTTCACCATGAAGTCAGCAAATTTGTCTACATGGCCAGAAGTCCTAAGTTAATACCAAGTCAATTAGTCATTTTCATACAGCTTAACTCATAAATTTTACCTTTTAAGACAATCTGCCATCTATATATTTATCCATAGCTTACATCTGTGTCTGACAGATTAAAGCTCCCTTATCTATTACGGAATATCCCATGGTAGATAAAAACATATGCCAAAGAAAATTCTTCCTTAAATCTATTCCTACCTGCTCCCCAAGTTCTCCCTTCCCTTACGAAAAAAAATATTAACTAGATTATACTTTTTCACAAATTGTCAAGGTCTGTGCTACTTTTCAGTATCAGTTACTCCATGCCTATCCCATTATTATTAGTGATCCAAGCAAAAGCCAAAGCCATGGGGAATTTGACTAGCCAAGAATTTGTGAGAATTCAAATAGACACTGAACCTTAAAGAGTTTTCTGCCACTGAAACCTGTAGGGACACTGGTATTATCACTATGTGGCTCCTATTAGTGGAGCAAGTAGCTAAGAATAGGTTGTCTTGATCTTTTAGATCTATCATTAAGAATTCAACTTATTTTAATTGCCTGCATTATTGAGAGAGAGCCTAAAGTATACAAAAGGCTCCTCTGGTGACTCAGATGGTAAAGAATCTGCCTGCAATACTAGAGACCTGAGTTCAATCACTGGGCTGGGAAGATCCCATGAAGAAGGGAATGGCTACTCACTCCAGTATTCTTACCTGGAGAATTCCATGGATAGAGAAGCCTGGTAGGCTATACAGTCCATAGGGTTGCAAAGAGTCAGACATGACTGAGAGACTAACACTTTCACTTTAAAGTTTATAAATAGCAAAAATTAGCTCTTTAACAGGCAATATTAAATGAAATGATGAAAAATAGTAACAATTCCTCTTTTAGTTTCATATCCTGAAATGAAATCCTGACCTGCTTTCAACAATGTTGGTAGGAAGAATCTAAATTTCTGCATTGAAACGTCAATACAAATAGCAGTATTTAATTTAAAATATGTACATAGCTTTGCCCAGAACTTCTATGAATTTATACTAAAGAAATCACCAGGATATACAAAAAATTCATCTATTAGGATGTTCAGTGCCATCAAAACTCAGAAACTAAAACTTAAACGCCTATACTTATGCACCAGCTAAGTAAATTATGCCACATCTGTAACAGAGAATACTATTCTGTCATTAAAAATACTCTTGAAGCTTATTGACATAATGTTCACCTATATTAGGTGAGAGAAAGCACTGTGCTACTACTAAACACCACACTATGCTACTCCTAAACTTAAAAAAAAAAGGATAAATACCACATTTTAAATTGGCTATCTGTTGGCAATGAGTATATATTTTGTTTTTATTTTTCAGATTTTCACAATGAACATGGGCAATTTTTTTAATCAAAAAGTTACTTAAGTATATAAATTAAAGAATTTCAGCCTTCAAAGTAGAAATCTTACTTTAAAACTGGCTCAGGGGTAAGCATGGTACAATCAATCTCCAGGATCTGTTCCTCTTGGATAAAATGCTGCCTCCAGGTCTGAATAATATTGTTTTTTAAAGCACATCCAACTGGGCCAAAATCATAAAGACCACTAACACCTGCAAAATGAGAGGAAAATGTACTCTACCTTATCACTCTGAACAAATCAAAGTAAGAAGACATCAGAAACCTGAAAGGCTCACATATTCCCAAAAAATGTATTCAAGCCAACACTTCAAATCTCCCAATTCTAAAGAGTCTTATTTCCAACTAGCTGACAGATGTTTAAACTGAAAAGCTCTTATTCCATTTACTATTTCTGCATGTGAAGGTTGAAATTTCAAGAAGGATTAGAAAAACCTAAAAACAAAAAGAAGTTCCTCCTTATGCAAGAAACAAAATGAAAAAGCAGATTATAGTTTTCTGCCATAGAAATGAGAAAATAACTGGCTGCTTCAGTGGAATAACAATGATGCCCAATACCCCGTTCTCCAATTTATTCTTGGTATTTGGGCTACTATTTAAACCTCAAGAAATAAAACATTTAGAGATCTGCTCAGACTAAAAATCAAATCAAGTTTCAGTGGCAAAGTATTGAAAGTTTAATACTGTTGCAATAATCTCCGTTACTTATGAAAAAATATCAGTGAATTATATTTGTCTATATAAATTCATGTAGTGTTCAAAGGGATGTGGAAATTTATCTGCATAGCTAAGAAGAATGTTTTCACCTGGCAGTTGCCATAATGAATAATATTGGAACTAGGGTTTATCACTGCCCTGTGGGGAATGGCACAGTGCAGTTGGCCAGTGCTACAAATGGCCCTCTACTACTCCCAAGTCTCCACTGGGATTTTAAGAAGAGTCTGATATGTACATGGATACATCAAACACTGCCTACCCCTCCAATTCCCTAAGTCCTAATGGAAAAAAAGCCATCTTCAAGAATAAGGAGGGTAGAAGGAAATAAGAACTGGTATCATACCAAATGAGTGACTAAATAAATAAATGCAAGATATATATCCTCTGGTTTGCATGACCTGATACAAAGAGATATCAGTTGGCAAGTTGTGCTTTTCATTTAAGAACCATATTAAGGCCACTAACAACACATTTTTTCTTTCATTAATCCCCTACCTCCATAAATAGCAAAAGCTTGATCATAGAAAAACCTCCTCTTCAGGGTATCTTCCATTTTTGCTCTGTCTACAACATCATCTTTGGGCTGTAACGCTAGCTCCTGTAAGAGATTTTAAAGAGAAAATATGTGATTGAAGGAGTGAGTGGGAATTTCACTTTACACACCTAAATTTACTTTATTCCTCAGAATTCAATACAAAATTTATCAGACAAGATTTTCATACCCTTAAAACAATAGAAACCTTAGGGGTTTTTCCCTCTGAGTTACAGAAAAGACACCTTTACTTATTTAGGAAAATGTATGCCTATTCCCAAGATTATAAAACTAAGCTTACTTAGATGTAGATACTGATAAGCAGTATCTAAATTTTAGAGGATCACTGTAGTGAAATAGTGACTTAAAACTCCAAATGAGGAATTCTCTGGCTTCCCAGTGGTTAGGACTGGACGCTTTCACTGCTGGGGCTGAATTCAACCCCTGGCTGGGGAACTAAGGTGTCACAAGCTGCGCAGCTTGGCCAAAAAAAGAAAAAACTCCAAACGATTTCATTTTAGTGATGTGAGATAATTTGAAAGGTTTGTGAGCAGGTATTGGATGAATAAAACTTTTCCTTAAAAGAAAAGATTTTAAAACAGCATAACCATTATTTGTAAATATAAAAGAATTCATCAAGAAGAACACAATTGCCTTCCAGGGAATTAATGGAACACAACCAGTTTAGGGTTTTTGTCTGGTAGGAGAAGGAGTAGGTTAGGGGGAGGAACGTGTTGTAGAAAAGCTGACATTTTGAATTACACATTGAAAGGAAGGAGTCTACCAAGTAGAGAAGGAGGAGAGGGCATTCTGGATAAACAGAGATAGAGCAACTTTCAAATTTTTTTCTAGGCCTCTCCCACCCACAGAGACTAAGTAAAGATGAGCAATTCTATAGCTACTTACGTTCCTTTCCGAGGATCCAAGACTCACCTTTGCTTCCAGAATCCTCTTGCGGGCTTTGAGCTCAGCTACCGCCTTATCTACATCTACTTGGGGTGCTTTATCTTCTTTGAGTTTTCGTACAAGATCTCCCTAGCCAACAAAGAGAATCAGTAGTCATGACTGGTTTCAGAAGTAAAGTTAGAAATGTGCTTTTCAGCACATCTTTTAAACAGTATCTGTGTAAGAATGAGGAAATTCAAAGGTTTATTATGTGAAAGGTTTATTATGAATACTATAGGTCTCTGCCCACAGCATGTATAATCTAAACATATAGACAGGTACATAAATAACTACACTTGCAGAGCAATTATTACTGGTTTGTTTTCTTTGTGGGGAGGAGATGCAGAGAGGAGAAAAGCACTGATCAAAAAGTAAAAACCCTGGTTGTGTCTACCGGGTAAGAATCTGCCTTGCAATTCAAGGGGATAGGGGTTTGATCCCTGGTCGGAGAACTAAGATCCCATATGCCGCAGGGCAACTAAGACCACAGGCTACAATTAGGCAGCATGCACTCTGCAACTAGAGGAAGCCTGCTCCCTGCAACAGAGATCCAGCACAGCCACACACACACACACACAAAATAAGAGCAAGATAAGCACTGAGAACTCAGAAAAACCAATGAATAGACTACCATCTCCTTGAATCTCTGTTTTTTCTTGTGTACAAAAAAAAAAAAAAAAAATAGACTGTTTTAGTTTTCTGCTTACTTCTCTGCCCATTTGTTCTCAGTCACTTACCTTCCTCTGCCCTTTACTATTGCATTTTTTTCCTTGCTAATTTCTTTAGACTACTTTATTCACTTCCAACAACCTACCACCTGTACATTGATTTTCTTACAGTAATGTGGTAGAATAAGTAATCTGAGATAACAAACAAAACGTTACCACATGGTCTGGGAAATTTCAAGATGAGAAATTAAAAGGTATCATATTAATAGAGCCCTGGGGGGCCCATCAGAAGCAACTGCTCTCTAAAGTAGACCTTCCATAGGCCTTTCAGGATTTTCAGTTTAAGGTTACGAAAATAATAAGCACTCAGCTCAAAATTTTAAAATCCATGAGGAAGAGAGCCACCATGAGTGAGACCCGGCAGAAACAACAAATAACAAAATTAGATCCTTTAAAAGTATTTGAATGACCAAACATACTTTTTAAATGCTCAAGATGTTTAAAGTAAAATAAAAAGAGGAATCAAAAACATGAGTAAAGAATAAGAGACTATCAAAAACAATCAGGGGACTTGAAAAAGAACCACATAGAACATTGGGAAATAATCACTGAAATTAAAAACCCAATGGACAGTTTAAACAGCAGATCAGACAGCTGAAGAGAGAATTAGTGACTTAGAAAAGAAATTATCCCTGGATAATTTTCATTCCATGGAATGGAACAGAAAGACGAAGTTGAAAATACAGATAATCATACACAGAAAAGAGAATGGAAATGGGATACATGTTCTCCTTATTCCCCTCTTGTCAGGAAGCATTTAACAGGAGGCTTCCTGTGTGCTGTTTTGCATCTGTCATGAATCCTCTGTCCCTTATTAATTCCTGAATATTCAGGAATTAAGTGGAGTAGCAAACTACTCCCGGGGCTTAGGAATGCATGCATTGCCTTCCTTAGTTTTTCCATACAGTGATAAATAACTATTTACGACCTTCTTCCTTTTTATGAACCATACGGTAAGAGTGATTATTTACAACCCTCTCTTTCATATCAATGACCTCATGTTTCCTTGACAACTTGTAAGTTTTTATTTATCTCTGCTGAAAATAGCTACCTTGTAAGACAGTATAAACACCCACACAATGTTGAATAAAACACCTTTGCTCCATCAGAGCTTGAGGCCCCGTGTCTTTCTTTTTTTCCTTCTCTCTCTCTCTCTCAGGCTAATTCTCTGGAGCTCAGAAACCCGTCGTGCTCATTCTCCTGCCCAGGCTTTTAAGACCCTCCTGAGAAGGCGCACTGTGCATTCACCCCCTCGAGAGGGCGCCAGGTGCCTATTGAAGTCCTTTAATGGACTGGAACCTGGTGGTCCGGAGTCGACGACAAGAAAGTAAAGGAGAAAGAGGCTGATATTCCTTGGTTTATACAGAAAACCAATAAAGTCCCTGACACAGGGCTTGCTCTGTTCACAAAGACCTCAGGCACCCTCTCGATGGGGTGAAGGCATAGAGCGCCTTTTCGAGGGTCTTAGAAGCCCGGGCAGGAAAGTGAACCCAGAGGGCCTCTGCGCTCCAAAGAATTAGCCTGAAAGAGAGAGAGAGAGAGAGAGAAGACACGGGGACCAAAGCTCTGATGGAGCAAATGTGTTTTAACCAACATGGTGTGGGCATATATACTGTCTTACAAGGTAGTTATTCTCAGCAAAGATAAAGATTAAAATTCAAGACTTACAAAAAACATACATGATTCATATTAAAGAGACAGAGAGAGTTGTAAACAATCACTTTTACCGCATGGTTCATAAGAAGGAAGAGGGTATTTATCACTGTATTGAAAAACTAACAAGGAAATGCCTGGATTCCTCAGCCCCGGGAGAGGCTTGCCTCTCCTCTTAATTCCTGAATATTCAGAAATTAATAAGGAACAGAGAACTCCTGACAGATCCAAAACAGTATACAGGAAGCCTCCTGTTAAATGCTTCCTGACAGGTGCCCTCAGGAGCGACACAAGCCCTGTATCAAGGACTTTATTGGTTTTCTGCATAAACCAAGGAATATCAGCCTCTTTCTCTCTTTTACTTTCTTATCATCAACTCCGGACCACCAGGTTCCAGTCCATTAAAGGACCTCAACAAGTGGTGCCCGAACAGGAGCCTGGTACACTTTGCAGATTTGGACGGAGTGACCCCAAGGGCCAATTGAGGCCGGTAAGTACTAACAAATGGGTAATATGGCTGGAAAGCCCCATCACTTTTCTACTTTACTTCAGCACTTATTTAAAGTTCAGGGACTTTCAGTTTCGTGTCAGCGAATAGAAGCTTGCCTTCAGACAGTGGCTGAATGTAACCCTTGGTTCCCTGATGAAGGTAGTTTTGAATTAGAACAACATAAAATATTTCAGAATTTTCCTACAAGCCCTGCCCCGGTTGCTCCAAGTGCTCCTCTCCTGCCAGTGGGCACAAATCCTAAAGTTTCTCCCTTGCTAGAACCTAATGATTCTGGCAATGACTCCCCTAAGACACCTTTTGACATTAAAACCAACAACACCTTTCTGAATAACACTAATATACCTACTCACTCTCCTTCATGACAGAGGCTCTCTGAATTGCTGGCTTTACAATCACAGGTCTCTGAAGCCGATGGTTTCTCCGCCTTTCCAGTTTTTAGAAATCCTGACGCTCAAGGGCAAATAATACCTCATTATGAGGGTATTAACCTTCTTCACATGCAACAAATTAAAAAAGCTATAACTATGTACAGCCCACATTCACCTTTTACTAAAGCATTTCTAAATTCTATAACATCCTCTATTGGAGATTTTATTCCCCATGATTGGCAAATTTTAATAACAGCTTTCCTTAAACGAGGAGAAATTCAAATTACGATGTCATCTCAGATTTTATGACAATTCAAAAAGGGGGATAAAATTGCTCAATTACTTCTTTTACCTTATATTTCTATTAACTCCTCTAATGATATACGGACGGGCGGATTCAGCAGTACATATCAAAAACAGTCCTTTTGGACATCATTAGTATCTGAATTTGCCCGACCAACTATAAATATCAAAATTAATGGTAAAAGATTTTCTGGTCTCCTCGACACTCGGTCTGATATTACTATTATTTCCAAACATTTATGGCCCAAATCCTGGCCTGTACAAAAAATTTCTTGCCAAATTGCAGGGATTTCTCAAACCAAAGTACAAGAGGTTTATCAGAGTACTCAGATTTATCCATGTGAGAGACCAGAAGGCCAATCTGCAACACTAAGACCTTATGTGATAGATGCACCCCTTAACCTGATAGGAAGGGACTTACTTATGTGATGGCAAACTCAGATATACATTCCACATTTTTCCTAGAGGCCACTGCTCATATAACTTGGAAGAATGACGAGCCCATTTGGACAGAGCAGTGGCCCCTCACAAAAGACAAATTACAGGCGGCTAAGGAACTTACAGATACACAACTAGAATTAAAGCATATTGAGGAATCTTGTTCTCCTTGGAACTCTCCTATTCTCATTATTTAAAAAAAAAAAAAAAATCTAACAAGTGGCACCTCCTCAGTTCAGTTCAGTTACTCAGTCGTGTCTGACTCTTTGCGACCCCATGAATCACAGCACGCCAGGCCTCCCTGGCCATCACCAATTCCCGGAGTTCACTCAAACTCACGTCCATCGAGTCAGTGATGCCATCCAGCCATCTCATTCTCTGTCGTCCCCTTTTCCTCCTGCCCCCAATCCCTCCCAGCATCACAGTCTTTTCCAATGAGTCAACTCTTTGCATGAGGTGGCCAAAGTACTGGAGCTTCAGCTTTAGCATCATTCCCTCCAAAGAACACCCAGGGCTGATCTCCTTCAGAATGGACTGGTTGGATCTCCCTGCAGTCCAAGGGACTCTCAGGAGTCTTCTCCAACACCACAGTTCAAAAGCATCAATTCTTCGGCGTCTCCTAACAGACCTTAAAGAAGTTAATGCATCTATGAAACCTATGGGTGCATCACCTACCACTATTCCTTAAAATCGGCATATTATTATTATTGATTTACAAGATTGCTTTTTTAATATACCTTTACACCCTTTAGACTGAGAGAGATTCGCTTTGTCTCTCCCTTATCCTAATCATACTGGACCCCATAAATGGTACCAATGAACTGTACTGCCACAAGGGATGATGAATTCTCCCACCATGTGTCAGTACTACGTAGCCAAAGCCCTTGAGCCTGTGAGAAAGCAATTTCCTAACTTTTTTGTTATTCACTATATGGATGATACATTGTTTTCAGCTCCATCTATCTTAGAAACTTAACACATGTTTGATATAGCTCAACTATGCTTAAAAAACTCTGGATTAATCATTGCCCCTCAAAAAATTCAAACCTCTACACCTTACCATTACTTGGGGTTTGTTGTTAATAGACAATGTATTACTCCCCAACTAACTCAGATCCGTACTGATAAATGATCAACCTTAAATGATTTTCAAAAGCTCTTAGGTGATATAAATTGGATTAGACATTCTTTAGACATTGCTAATTATCAACTGAATAACCTATTTAATACTTTAAAAGGAGATCCTGATTTAAATAGCCCTCATTCACTTTCTCAAGAGGCACGAGAGGAACTCTATTTGGTGCAAAATAAATTACAAAAACAATTTCTTACTCACACCAAACTAGATTTACCTCTAGAATTATTTGTACTCCCCTCTCTTCATTCTCCCACAGGACTTCTTGCCCAACAAGAACACCCAGTAGAATGGATCTACACCCATTTTAGGGGAATAAAGTCACTTACACCCTACCTTAATTTAATTGCTCTAATCATTATCAATGGAAGAAATAGGACTAAAACTCTAATTAGCTCTGATCCTCATAAAATTGTAATACCTATCAATAAATCTCAATTTGAGAACACATTACAAACGTCTACCAATTTCCAAATAGCTTTTCTGGAATATTTTGGAGAAATTACATTTCATTATCCTTGTGGTAAGCTGTGGAATTTCTTCAAAAATACTGAATTTATTATTTCTCACGTTACCAGCTCCCAGCCTATACCACAGGCTGAGGTTTTTTATAGAGATGGGACTAAAAACGCCAAAGCTTCAGTCTGGTCTCTTAAGGAATATAAAGTCTTTTATACTAAATTTCATTCTGCTCAACAAAATAAATTATATGCTCTTATTCAAGTTATTTGCCTACATCCTTTCCCCATTAATATAGTCTCTGACTCTATATATTCAGTTTTTGTATTAAAAAACATAGAAACCTCCACGATAAACTCCAATCAACCTATTATTTAACAACTCTTTTTTGAACTACAATCTGTTTTTAGAAACTGCAGTTCTCCCATTTATATTACACATATTCGAGCACATTGTTTACTTCCTGGCCCCAAGACTTATGGTAATGAGCAAGCTGATAAATTGGTTTCCTTTGCTACTCCAGATGCTTCTTGACTTCCTACTTTTGCATTCCAGTCCTCTATAATGAAAAGGACATCTTTTTTGGGTGTTAGTTCTAAAAGGTCTTGTAGGTCTTCATAGAACCGTTCAGCTTCTTCAGCGTTACTGGTTGGGGCATAGACTTGGATTACTGTGATATTGGATGGTTTGCCTTGGAAATGAAGTGATCATTCTGTCATTTTTGAGACTGCATCCAAGTACTGCATTTCAGACTCTTTTGTTGACCATGATGGCTACTCCATTTCTTCTGAGGGATTCCTGCCCATAGTAGTAGATATAATGGTCATCTGAGTTAAATTCACCCATTCCAGTCCATTTTAGTTCGCTGATTCCTAGAATGTCAACATTCACTCTTGCCATCTCTTGTTTGACCACTTCCAATTTGCCTTGATTCATGGACCTGACATTCCAGGTTCCTATGCAATACTGCTCTTTACAGCATCGGACCTTGCTTCTACCACCAGTCACATTCACAGCTGGGTATTGTTTTTGCTTTGGAAAACTTAGCAGTGGCCACAGGACTGGAAAAGGTCAGTTTTCATTCCAATCCCAAAGAAAGGCAATGCCAAAGAATGCTCAAACTACTGCACAATTGCACTCATCTCACATGCTAGTAAAGTAATGCCCAAAATTCTCCAAGCCAGGCTTCAGCAATACATGAACCGTGAACTTCCTGATGTTCAAGCTGGTTTTAGAAAAGGAAGAGGAACCAGAGATCAAATTGCCAACATCTGCTGGATCATCGAAAAAGCAAGAGAGTTCCAGAAAAACAACTATTTCTGCTTTATTGACTATGCCAAAGCCTTTGACTGTGTGGGTCACAATAAACTGTGGAAAATTCTGAAAGAGATGGGTATACCAGACCACCTGACCTGCTTCTTGAGAAATCTGTATGCAGGTCAGGAAGCAACAGTTAGAACCGGACATGGAACAACAGACTGGTTCCAAATAGGAAAAGGAGTACGTCAAGGCTGTATATTATCATCCTGCTTATTTAATTTATATGCAGAGTACATCATGAGAAACGCTGGACTGGAAGAAACACAAACTGGAATCAAGACTGCCAGGAGAAATATCAATAACCTCAGATATGCAGAGGACACCACCCTTACGGCAGAAAGTGAAGAAGAACTAAAAAGCCTCTTGATGAAAGTGAAAGTGGAGAGTGAAAAAGTTGGCTTAAAGCTCAACATTCAGAAAACGAAGATCATGGCATCCGGTCCCATCACTTCATGGGAAATAGATGGGAAAACAGTGGAAACAGTGTCAGACTTTATTTTTGGGGGCTCCAAAATCACTGTAGATGGTGATTGCAGCCATGAAATTAAAAGACGCTTACTCCTTGGAAGGAAAGTTATGACCAACCTAGATAGCATATTCAAAAGCAGAGACATTACTTTGCCAACAAAGGTCCGTCTAGTCAAGGCTATGGTTTTTCCTGTGGTCATGTATGGATGTGAGAGTTGGACTGTGAAGAAAGCTGAGCGCTGAAGAATTGATGCTTTTGAACTGTGGTGTTGGAGAAGACTCTTGAGAGTCCCTTGGACTGCAAGGAGATCCAACCAGTCCATTCTGAAGGAGATCAGCCCTGGGGGTTCTTTGGAAGGATTGATGCTAAAGCTGAAGCTCCAGTACTTTGGCCACCTCATGCGAAGGGTTGACTCATTGGAAAAGACTCTGATGCTGAGAGGGATTAAGGGCAGGAGGAGAAGGGGATGACAGAGAATGAGATGGCTGGATGGCATCACTGACTCGATGGACGTGAGTCTGAGTGAACTCTGGGAGTTGGTGATGGAGGCCTGGCGTGCTGCGATTCATGGGGTCGCAAAGAGTCGGACACGACTGAGCGACTGAAGTGAACTTGCTACTCCAGAAGAACAGCATGCTCTGTTGCATAACAATGCTGGCTCCCTACACCATCTATGGAATATCCCATACCGCCAGGCTAAAGAAATTATTAGTAATTGCTCTACTTGTAGACCCCTATATCTTGGACCCATCACACAAGGTATTAATCCTCGCAGTTTGCAACCTAATGAACTATGGCAAATGGATATAACTCATTGCCCTGAACTTTCTCCATCTTCTTTCTTGCATGTCTGTATCGACACTAATTTTTCTTTTATTTGGGCCACACCTTGTTGCGGTGAGCCTACAAAACACATTATAACTCACTTATTAACTTGTTTTGCTGTAATGGGAACTCCTGGTTCTATAAAAACACAATGGCCCTGCCTATATTTCTAGACACTTTAAACAAGTTTTACAATCTTTTTCTATTAAACATATTACAGGTATTCCTTATAATCCACAGGCACAAGGCATAGTCGAACGAGCACATCACACACTAAAGTTACAAATAAAAAAATTTAAAACGGGGGAATACACAGGAACACTACTGTCTTCCTCATCTAAAGCAGACTTTACTATATTCCAACATATTTTCTAAACCTATAACTATTGTTAATACAGCTTTATTTGTTTTAAATTTTTTAAACTTACCACAGGGAGATATTTTAACGAGGGCAGAAAAGCATTTCGAGGAATTGAAGGACGCTTCTCTTCCTCTGCCCATCTGGTACAAAGACAGGTTAACGAAACAATGGAAATCTGGGAAACTAATCTTACAGGGAAAGGGGTATGCTTGTATTTCCCCAGATGGATCCAACAAACTCACATGGCTTCCTCTTCAGAAGATTGGACTCAAGGGGGCCCCCGGCCTTCAAAATGGAGACGGGACAACAAAAACCCCAAGAGGAAGAAATTCCAATATGGGCCATGCCGGCTCTAACGATCTCCAGGAAACACCACCCTCGGTGGCATCACCCTTATGATCTCCCCACTTGGGGACAAATAAAACCCTTATTAATCAAGCTAAAAATCTGGTTTCTCAACAGAGAATGCTTCAGAGTCCTGAATACGTTCTCCTGAGAATGCTCAGTCTCCTGACCTGTGCCTCCCCTGCGCGAACCGGATTAACTAATCAGACTTAACTGGGCTTACTTACTCAACCCCCCTTTACTGCATGTCATAAAATGGACGGAGAAAAGAGAGATCCTGTCAACGACTCCACCCATATGCCCCCTCCCTGGGGAGGAGGGAAAACTAATTAACATTTCTTTAGGCTATGAAGTCCTTCCCTTGTGACCTGGGCCCAGGAAAATTATGCATAAACGTCAGCCAACAAACTTGGGCTTTTGTCCTGCCTCCAAAAGAAGACTTTCGGACATTGCTTGGATTATTTACTGTCCTTTCTTTGTCTGTGAACCATGTTTATACTACTGAGACTTTAGGGAAAGAGTTAGGGAAAGAACAAAGAACATTATGCAAAGGGTTTACTTATAAGAACTTTACACATACTCCTGTTCATTGGGACAAATGTCAAGCCAAATCAGGAAAATTAATGTTTGTGGCTAATTATACAATTGTTGACTGGGGACCCCATGGTATGTGGTTTTCTAACTGCTCAGAAGAGGACAACAGCACGGTGTGTGACTATGTTACACAAGTGACATGGAAGGTCACTGACACTACGATGGAGCATTACCACAACAAAGGACTTCTTGGGTGGCTTGAAGGTGGATAGCCCCACCTCGTCCTAGGATGGTCCTCGACAAACAGAGTGGGCCTGAACAATGGGACACTTGGAAACTTGCTGCAAGCACCGAAGAACTTGGACTGGACATTTCACAGGGACCAGTCGTGGTCTTCGTAACTATTTCTTTTGCTATAATCAGTCATATTTTATACAGGCCTGTGTCCCGCTTTCTTTTGTTATAGCCATAGAAAATTTACAATAAGACTTTACGTTCTGTAACTTGTATTAATTGCAAACTATATACTTGTCTTAACTCCTCTATCTCTTTAAGAAATGGTTCCCTTTTGATTCTTCGATCTCGACGTAATTTGTGGTTACCAGTAAATCTCCAACGACCCTGGGAAGAAGGTCTCATGGCTGGACTTGCTTCCAGATTACTTCAATTTTGTGTCACTCCTGTTCATTTTAATCACAGTGCCTACGACTGAGAACAAATCAAATTTCATTTACAAAATATACATTATAACGCCTCTCTGAACGTACAATTACTGCAAAAGGAAATCTTTGAAACTTTTTCTAAACGTCTCCCCTCCTCCACTAATTTGGAAACTTTAGCTGAACAACTAGCCAGTCAATTATCTGGGCTAGACCCACGAAGATGGTTTCAAAGTATTACCCACTGCATCAGGTCTGGAACTGTAACTTTGGTGATTGTCTTGATAATTATATTTGTTGTTTATCATTGCCTTTCTATAAGGTTGGTTAATACTAAACAACGGAGAAGGCAATGGCACCCCACTCCAGTACTCTTGTCTGGAAAATCCCATGGACGGAGGAGCCTGGTAGGCTGCAGTTCATGGGGATGCTAAGAGTCGGACACGATTGAGCGACTTCACTTTCACTTTTCAGTTTCATGCATTGGAGAAGGAAATGGCAACCCACTCCAGTGTTCTTGCCTTAAGAATCCCAGGGACGGGGGAGCCTGGTGGGCTGCCATCTATGGGGTCACACAGAGTTGGACATGACTGAAGCGAGTTAGCAGCAGCAGCAGCAGCAATACTAAACAAACTCAACTGGTCAAGACCTTTTTTTACAAATATAATAAAATAGGGGGAATTGTCAGGAAGCATTTAACGGGAGGCTTCCTGTGTGCTGTTTTGCATCTGTCATGAATCCTCTGTCTCTTATTAATTCCTGAATATTCAGGAATTAAGTGGAGTAGCAAACTACTCCCGGGGGCTGAGGAATGCATGCACTGCCTTCCTTAGTTTTTCCATACGGTGATAAGTAACTATTTACGACCTTCTTCCTTTCTATGAACCATACGGTAAGAGTGATTATTTACAACCCTCTCTCTTTCATATCAATGACCTCATGTTTCCTTGATAACTTCTAAGTTTTAATTTTATCTCTGCTGAAAATAGCCACCTTGTAAGACAGTATAAACACCCACACAATGTTGAATAAAACACCTTTGCTCCATCAGAGCTTGAGTCCCCGTGTCTTTCTTTTTTTCCTTCTCTCTCTCTCTCTTTCATGCTAATTCTCTGGAGCTCAGAAACCCCTCGTGCTCATTCTCCTGCCCAGGCTTCTAAGACCCTCTCGAGAAGGCGCACTGTGCCTTCACCCCCTCGAGAGGGCGCCAGGTGCCTTTGTGAGCGACACAAGCCCTGTATCTAGGATTTTATTGGTTTTCTGCGTAAACCAAGGAATATCAGCCTCTCTCTCTCTTTTACTTTATGGTCAACTCCGGACCACCAGGTTCCAGTCCATTAAAGGACCTCAACACCCTCTACTTTCAAACTGATTCCTCCTTTCTCTTTCTAAAACACCAACTCCTTTGAGGGGCCTACCATCATCCTTTCCCCATTGTGGATATTTTCCCAAACTCCTGCCTACTTCCCTCATTCAGTGAACAGAACCCCCTCTCCTGTAATTCATGCTATTTCAGAATGTCCCAGTTAGGAGGCAAAAAAGCTGTTTAAAATTATCTGAACTAAGAACATAACTCTGCTTATAAACGAGAAGTATTTCCCCAGTTTAACATACACTGAATTTTCCAGGGATGCACCCAGGAAAATGTATTTTAAAGGAAGACTAAAATCAACTATGCATGAGTGCTCAGTCACTCAGTTATGTGGTATTCTTTGCGACCCCATGGGCTGTAGCCCACCATGCTCTGTGTCCATGGAACTTTCCAGGCAAGAATACTGGAGCAGGTTGCCATGACCTCCTCCAGGGGATCTTCCCAATCTAGGAATCAAACCTGTGTCTCTTGCATCATCTGCACTGGCGGGCTGATTCTTTACCACTGTGCCACCTGGGAAGCCCCCAAATAAACTACACCTTAACTAAAAAAATAAAAAAGAAGACTATACCTTGCTTTGTTCAGAATTTTAGAAAGTTGCTATTGTTTGAAACAAAAAACAAAGACATGTGACTACCGGCTATGCTGCTGCCTTGAGTAAACAATGCAATATATCTTTATCAGTGTGCATTAATAGCAACTGCATTCAGAGTAAATCTGTATAGGAGTATAAGCATCTGCTTCAGAGAAGGCAATGACACCCCACTCCAGTACTCTTGCCTGGAAAATCCCATGGACAGAGGAGCCTGGTAGGCTGCAGTCCATGGGGTCGCTGAGGGTCGGACACGACTGAGCGACTTCACTTTCATTTTTCACTTTTCATGCATTGGGGAAGGAAATGGCAACCCACTCCAGTGTTCTTGCCTTAAGAATCCCAGGGACAGGGGAGCCTGATGGGCTGCCATCTATGGGGTTGCACAGAGTCGGACACAACTGAAGCAACTTAGCAGCAGCAACAGCAGCATCTGCTTACTTCAGTAAAACTTCCAGTGGAGTCATACCCCCAAACTTACGTACTGAAATACATATTATTATAAATTACTTTTTATTTGTATTACATTTAGAGCACTATGTGTACATATAGTTTTCCTATGAAATATTGTATTTCTGAGGCATGAATTTCATTACAGGGTAGTAATGAATTTCAAAATATGTGGTATAAAAGGGGACACTGAGTCTGATATTGTTGAGAGTCACTGAGTTGGTTCTTCTTTTCATTCTCTTATTACATACAAATAGGTCTGGTCTGTTATTATACTAACAGTTTTTATTATCTTGACCTCTCTAGCAAAAGCAACATCCTCAGTCACCTTCTAATTTTAACTTCTTTATTAACACACACAATACCTGACATGACCCCATCAATGGATTGGCTTATTTATTTACATGCATTTTACTTGTCCCTGCCATTATACGGCAGGCTCTTTTAAGACAGGAACCTAGAATGTCAGTTCTGGCACTCAAATATTTCTTGCCTGCTATCACAACCTAAACCTAGCACCCTCCCAAGCACTTAACACTTGGTAAAGATCTACTGGCTTGGTCTTTACACATTCAGTGGTTCTTTTCCCCTGCTCTACCTGTCAGAACACTTATCTCGTAAAGGTTCACTAACAGTGCTTTTTGACGGGTATAAGAACCTATGAGAGTCTGTGTTCTGAAAAGAGGGTGGCAAGCAGTTCTTTTGAACATCTAAAAGAAGTAAACAGTTCTTCTGAATACCCACCTTTGTGTGTCAAGTGCTGGCACTCCCATGTTTTCTTTTGGAGCTTTTCAAAGCACCGGGCAAGCAAGTGCTTGGTAAAGGTAAGAAGAACTTAAAATTAATTTTCCTGAATCATTTTTTTCTGTTTTATAAAGTTCAGGCATAGAATGAGGCACACATACATTCCAGGAGAGGCTCACTATCAACAGAAGCAGTAGAAGAGTCAGGAATCCTATGCTGAGTTAATCATCTCTAAAAATCTCAGTCAATTAAGAAAATATTTGACCTATAGGGGTGGGATGAGGAGGGAGATGGGAGGGAGATTCAAAAGGAAGGGGATATATGTATACTTATGGCTGGTTCATGTTGAGGTTTGACAGAAAACCACAAAATTCTGTAAAGCAATTATCCTTCAATTAAAAAATAAACAAATTTTTTTTAAAAAAGAAAATAATCGAGTTTACTCTGAATAATGGAATAATTAAAACCATGATTTATAATGATCTAATTCTGAAAACAAAAGTTGCAGTTGATCTAAACATGGAAAGAAAGTACTTACGGATTCCTAATTTCTAATTATTTTCTCTCCTCTTTCTTCACCACAGACTATTGTGTGTGTGTTGAATGAAATCAATGTGAAATATCAATATTTCTAAGTTACCTTTAAGATACATCAACTAGAAGCTTAATTTCTGCATAAATTCTTACCATAAAGACATAGATTAGAACTAAAAGTCTGTGTTTATAAAATAATTATAGGTGAGAAATCATTCCAACAGACCTTTTTCATTCATCCTTCATACATATCATGGTGCATATTCAGTAGGCCAAGAAAAACAAGAAAACATTATCTTTTAATGATGTTTTAACTTTCTACCTATGGACCTAGAGGGTTCTTGTTAAGATTAATAAACTAATTTCAGATTCCCAAGTGTTTTACAACTATTGACAAAAACTTCATAAATGTATCATTTGTCCTTTATGGATTAAGCAAGAGCTTTAATGGGCACTCTTAGTTCAGAAAATCAAAGCAGAGAAAAATCCAGGGCTCTAACATTTCCCAAGACTGACTTTATTGGCCACAAATACTATCAGTTGCTTTTCTGAAGTGACAGTCTTACTTCACTCATTTTACAGAAAATGAATGAATGCCAAAACCCAAGACTGAATAACACTCTTCATCAGGCATTTTAGTATGTTTCATTTTTGCAACTCAATCGTAAGTGCTTTTCCTCAATCAACATACATGAGTATGCCTTATACATACTTCCTATTTTGTCACACAGAATATTAAAAAGATGTGTACACAAAGGTCTGAATTTAACAAAATTAGTAATTTTTACTGCTTTTTCAAGGACACTCTAAAGCAAAACTGAGACAGGATTTGTTTGCTTGTTTTCAAAGTGTGACAATGTGGTAGAGAATATAAAGGTTTAGTGGCCCTTACTTGGTAAGTGCTACAGGCCAGCAGTTTTATTCACCATGCTCTGCACCATCTGTGCAAATGTCCACAGAGTGAACGATGCCAATAACATCTTAGTTTTATCATGAAAATGGTTTTGACCCTGGAGACCTCCAAGGGTTTGCAGACCACACTTTGAGAACCACTGCCCTAGAGCCACTTCCCAAACAAGACACTCCAGGATATGTTTATCAGCATGGTGGTGGTTGTGGTGCCAATGTTTTTGAAATCAGATCGTTTTTCAAATATAAAATCAGAACGTTTTTCAAATATAAAAGACTGTTCTTTATTCCGAGTTATGGCCTGTCCTTTCTTAGGTATTAAAATATATTTTCTTCTATGAAATAAAAGGGGAAACCAGATGGTAGTTTCTTGATTGCACTGCTTTGTTTTTTTTTAAATGCCCTTATTTGGCAAAATGGGGCTTCCCTGGTAGCTCAGTGGTAAAGAATCCGCCTGCAACGCAGGAGACCCGAGTTTGATCCCTGGGTCAGGAAGATCTCCTAGCGAAGGAAATGGCAACCCACTCCAGTATTCTGGCCTGGAAAATCCTATGGACAGAGGAACCTGGTGGTGGGCTACAGTTCGTGGGGTCACAAAAGAGTATGACACGACTTGACAACTAAACAACAACAAACCTGGCAAAATAAAGTCTGGCCACTCTATGCTAATTTCCAATTTGTTTTTAGCTCAATGCCCTAGGGTGTCCTTCATCAAGTCCTTCATCAAACAATTAACAGTTTTCTAGATGCTCTGAGGCCCTTTTACAAGCTCCAAAACTAAATTCTTCAGGAAATAACTAAGAATATGCCATGGTGAAACACATTTCAGCCAATCAACAAACCAAATCTGTAAAAAAACAGCAGCATTCACATGGCATAGCAGATTGGCAAATTTATACGAACTAGCTATTTATCCAAAACACATGCCACTAACGAAACCCGTTATTAAGCACCTTACAAATCCCACTCCAAGGATGCCTTCAATTGCACAAACTTCACAGTGGAAATTGTATCTCATTTCTTCGAAAGCAAAAAAAAAAAAAAGGTTAACCAGATAATCTTTAAATTCCCTTCCAGTTGACCCTGAAAGCAGTGTGATTCAAAGTCCCAGGTAGTTAACTGATTTATGTGTGGTCCTGAAAAATTAGGAAAAGAAAACACAAACTGACAGACTAACTTACATATTTGGAAAATAGCTTGAAGCGTCAAATATCTAGCAATCAAGCCAACACAAACAATACACAAGACAGTAATAATAGCGGAAGGCTATTCCCCCATCAAAGTGTACTTCAGTTAACTAGTTCCAGAGTCTTGCTACAGATGGATAATGTGCACTGCAGTTCCAGGGTAACGTGGCAGAGGGAGGGGCTTGGGTGTGCGTTTTCCCAAATTAGATGTATTCTCCCTTCTAAAGTGAAGGATATGAAGAAAGAGGGGGGGGGGGAAAGTTGAGACAGAAAAGACAAAGGAATCACACTTAATTGTATTTAAGGAGGGTGTGTGGAGGAAGATGGAGAATATGCATTCATAAAGCTCTGATACCAAGAAAAAAGAATAAATTAAGCCCACAATAAAATTAAATAGGATAGAGTCAATCAGGCTCAAACTAGAGAGAAGTAGATAAAGTGGCAGAATTTGCCGAATTTTCTGCAGCACTGCCCCAATGAATTATTTCCGAGAGAGGGATCCACCCTCCGTAGCCAAGGCAAGTTATTGCATCAGGCGCCGGTGCTGGAGAAACCCGTTCTGTGCTTCCTACTAGGTCATCTACTCTTGGGGTTCTATTCCAAGCTTCTGGTTCTACCTGACTGGATGTGAGAATACCCTGTCCTCTCTAAATTCTGATGTCCATGCAGTGCCCTAGGAAAAGGAGGCCTGGATTAAACCACCAAGCTCTCCAGCCCATGAAACCTCCCTCCCTTCCGCAAAATCAAATTTCAAAATGTTCCATATGAAGGATGGCTGCCTTCACCGAGTAACTCAGGAACATTTACAGCTTCTCACGTTTACGATCTGAAAGTTCACTCGTTTCAAGTGGTCTTTTCGGAACCCAGAAAATGACAGGAGCGAAGGATGATGAACTCACATTATTAGAGGAAAGAGAGAAAGTTCAAAACCTCCCCTTATCCAGGTCTCAACTATTTTACTTTCTCAGCGGACCATTCGGCTAACTAAGCACCGAATGAAGATGTCAAGGAAGAAACACTATTTAAAGCATCTCAAAGATTAAAAAAAAGAGAGTCAGGCGGTAAGAAGAGAGAACCCGCAGCTTCTTCGGCTCGTAACTGACCAGGGAAGAATTAGGAATCTCGCCACCCAGGAAGCACAAAGAACATAGCAGGGACAGGAAATCTAAAATTGAGGTTATTAAAAAAAATAAATAAATAAAAAAAATAAAATTGAGGTTATTGAGCTAGAACAGGGAGGAGAAGCTAAGGGTTACAGATCCCAGCGTCATCGGAGAGGGAAGAGGCAAGGCAGTAACAAGGACTGGGAAAGGAGAACAGATCGCGAGAGAAGGGACGCAGGATGTCGAGGGATCCGCGGGAGTCACCCAAGGAGAGGGGAGGAGAGGGATCCACGGGAGGGAAGGTGGCCGGAGCACGCGGGGACTTGAGTCCAAAGTGAAGGAGGCGAGGAAGATGCCTGGAAACCAAGGGCTTCCAGAGAATGAAAGAGACGGGTAATCGATGAGGTGGACCGGTGCCCAGGAAAAAGAGAGAGAGAAGATGAGAAGGAGGGGACCAGGAGGGAGGAGAGCCGGGGCTGAGTGCAAAGCGCAGAATGCCGGTACCTGCTGGCGCACGGCTAGCCTGAGAGGTGCCAGCACCTCCTCAGCCCCGGCGCCGTCCATGCTGCTCCGGGAGGCGGCGGCGGGGAACCAGGTCGGGAAGCGGGCGGGCTTGCTGATGGGCCGGCAGGGCAGGAGCGGAGGCCGGGCCGGGAGACCGGGCGGCGGCGACGGCAGCAGAGCGGCGCGGGCAGCTCTAAGCAGCGCCGGACGCAGAGAGGGCATGAGCCGGCGGCGCTGGGAGGTCTGGAGGGGGCGGCGGCGGAAGCGGCGCGCGCGGCCGGGCCGGGAGCATGATGAAATCGCAGCGTAAACGCCGCGGCGCGCGCAGCCGCACACTCCCCACCCCGCGACGCGGCGCCGGGTCGCCACCGGCCGATTCGACACAAAACCCCGGAAGGACCCGGAATCATTCAGAGCCCCGAAAGGGCTTGAGCCGCCTTGGGCGCACAAGAGGGCTGTGGGGTCCCAGGTAGACCCCCGGCAAACAGATTTGCACAGTGCGTTAGTGGACATTTAAGGACTCAGCCCTGTCCGAGACACGCGGACTGAAACTCACGAGGACCTTCAGAGCACAGGCTTGTACAGGGACACTGACGCTCTGGCCGACCCATAGGAGTACACACTTCTGTTTCTGTTCTTTCGCCCCCTGGTTCTTAAAGGGTCATGTCCGACTCTGCGACCCCGTGGACTGTAGCCCGCCAGGCTCCTCTGCCCATGGGATTATTCAGGCAAGAATACTTGAGTGGGTGGCCATTTCCCCCTCCAGGAGATCTTCCCCACCCAGGCATGGAACCCGAGTCTCCTGCATTGGCAGGCGGATTCTCTACCACTGGTACCTGGGTAGACTCAAAACAGACAGAGACTTAGTGTTGCCCAAGCTCGGATGATCCTCAGATAAAGAAACAGATCAAGAGAAGTGAATGATCTGTTCATCTTCACCCATCCATGCCTTCCCAATGTCAAGACAAAAGGTGAAGAAAGGGAGAAGAATGATGGACTTAATTTGGAGAAAATCAGTGCTGACCATCCTTTGCTGGGCGAACAAGATTTGAATCAGCAAAGATGAGGAAAGGCAAGAGGGAGTGGAGAGGAGCTTCCAAGTGCCTCGGCTTCCCTCTGCTTGGCCCTGCCTCAACTGACCTGACTCATGGTTAGGCCCCAGATGATGGACCCTCTGGAAGTGGCTTCCTCTCTCCCTCCTGCCGCAAGGGCAGGTTGGCTGAAAAAGCTGGATTCTGTTTCCGCAGAGAGAATAGAAACATAAAGAATGTGTTAATTTTAGAAATAGCATTACACACACCCACTAGAATGCCTAAAATGGAAATGATGGAAAATGCTAGGAGATGCTCAGGGACACTCCCACACAGCTGAGGGGAATGGGGATTGGTACAGACTTTGGAGGACGGCTTTGACAGTATCTCCTGAAACCAACGGTACACACCTTACTCCAAAGTGGAGGAGGTGAGGAAGATGCCTGGAAATCAAGTCTTCAGGGAATGAAAGGGGTCATGGGCAAAGAGGACCCGTGCCCAGGAGTATACAAGAGTACACAGGCTCAACAGACTGAAGTCACCTTTCCCAGAACTGTGAAAACTTCATAGTACTTCTCTTCCTCTTTCAGTTTGTGGTTCTAGAGAAGTACACATAACTTAGCATAAGCAGAGCAGGTACAGAATGTTAAATAATGTGTATTCTTAAAACATTTATTTCAAGATTTAATTTTGGGGGATAGAATATATACTTTTATTGAAGTATAATTAATTTACAATGTGTTAGTTTCAAGTGTATAGCAAAGTGATTCAGTTATACATTCATACATATATATATATTTTTTTCAGATTCTTTTCTATTACTGGTTATTACAAGATACTGAGTATAGTTCCTGGGGCTATACAGTAGGTCTTTGTAGTATGGCTGTTTTATACACAGAGAATATATTTAAGTTTGTTAAGCTGATGTGAAACTTAAATATTAGGCACCTGCTAGATGAGACTTCATTTAGTACAAGCTTTGATATTTATTAATTATAATTTTTATTTGGCTTTATTTTAATAGGTAATTTTATATTTTTAATTGAAGTATAGTTGATATACAATAGTATATAAGTTTCAGGTGTACAAGATAGTGATTCACAATTTTTAAGGGAGTGAGAGAGGGTGAGCTGGTTGGATGGCATCATCGACTCAATGGATGTGAGTCTGAGCAAACTCCAGGAAACAGTGAAGGACAGGGAAGCCTGGCATGCTGCAGTCCATGGAGTTGCGAAGAGCTGGACACAACTGAGCAACTAAACAACAGCAACAGCACTCCACTTACAGCTTTTTATAAAATATTGGTTATATTCTCTGTGTTGTACAGTATATCCTTATAGCTTATTTTACACATAATAGTTCATACTCTTAATCCCTTGCCCTTATATTGCCTGTTTATCCCTCTCTCTCCCTACAGGTAACCACTAGTTTGTATTTTATTTGTTGTTGTTCCTTCACTAAGTCTTGTCCAATTCATTGTGGCTTCCCCGTCCTTCACTATCTCCCCGACTTTGTTCAAATTCATGTTCATTGAGTCGGTGATGCTATCTAACCATCTCATCCTCTGCCGCCCCCTTCTTCTTTTGCCTTCAATATTTCCCAACATCGGGGTCTTTGCCAGTGGGTCAACTTTTTGCATCAGGTGGGCAAAGTATTGGAGCTTCAGCTTTAGCCCATCAGTCCTTGCTTTGAACATTCAGTGTCGATTTCCTTTAGGATTGACTGGTTTGATCTTGCAACCCAAGGGACTCTCAAGAGTCTTCCAGCACTACAATTCAAAAGCATCAATTCTTTGGCAGTCAGCTTTCTTTATGATCCAACTCTCACATCCGTACATGAGCCTGTTTCTTTTTTGTTATAGTCACTAGTTTGTTTTATTTTGTAGATACTACATATAAGCATATAAGTGGTGTCATACAGTATTTCTCTGACTTATTTCACTTAGCATAATATCCTCCAAGTCCATCCATTTGCTGCAAATGCAAAGTTTCGTTCCTTTTTATGGCTGAGTAGTGTTCCAATGTACCACATCTTCTTTTTATCCATTCATCTGTTGATGGACACTTGGGTTGCTTCAGTATTTTGGCAATTGTAGATAATGCTTCAGTGAACACTGGGGTGCAGGTATTTTTTTCAAGTTTGTCTTTTTGGTTTTTCTTCAAGTGTATATGCAGGAGTGGAATCATATTGTAGTTCTAGTCTTAGGTTTTTTTGAGAAAACTCCATACTGTTTTGCACAGTGGCTGCATCACTTTAAATTCCTACCAACAATGTATGAGGGTTCTGTTTTCTTCACATCCTAGCCAACATTTGTTATTTTTATTCTTTTTGATGATAGCCGTTTTGACAGGTGTGAGGTGATATCTCATTGATAGGTTTTGATTTGCATTTCTCTGATGATTAGCAGTGTTGAGCATCTTTTCATGTGCCTGCTGACCATCTGCATTTCCTCTTTGAAAAAATTTCTGTTCAGTTATTCTGCCCATTTTTTAATCAGTTTTTTTATGTTGACTTGTATGAGTTGTTTATATATTTTGTATATGCACCCTTTGTCAGTCATATCATTTGCAAATATTTTCTCCCATTCAGTAAGCTGCCTTTTTTTGATCAGTGGTTTCACCTGTTATGCAAAAGCTTTTAAGTTTACTTATGTCCCATTAGTTTATTTTTGCTTTTATTAGGAAACAGATCCAAAAAAAAAAAAACATGGCTATGAATTGTGTCAGAGTGTTCTGCCTATATTTTCCTCAAGGAGTTTTGTGGTTTCTGGTCTTACATTTAAGTCTTCAATACATTTTAATTTAAGTTTGAATAGGGTGTGGAGAATGTTCTAGTTTCATTCTTTTATTAATACATGTAGCTGCCCACTTTTCCCAACACCACTTACTGAAGAGATTGTCTTTTCCCTGTTGTATATGCTTTGCTTCCGTTGTCATGGATTCATTGACCGAAGCACGTGGGTTTATATCTGTGGTCTCTGTTCTGTTGCACTGAGCTGTCTGTCTGTTTTTGTGCCAGTATCATGCTGTTTTAATTAGCTTTATAGTGTGGTCTAGAGTAAGGGAGGGTGATTCCTCCAGCTCTGTTCATTTCTCTCAAAATCATTTTGGTTATTTGGGGTCTTTTGTGTTTCCATATACATTTTAGAATTATTTGTATTTTTAAATTTTTTATTTCAAATTTTGATATTTATTAAGCATAGTTTTTGGCTTTATTTTAATAGGTAATTTTGAATTTATCTTAAAAATTTTAAATATGAAAAAATTTAAAATTTTAGATATAGTCTTATTTAGATTTTTATTAAACCATGTTTAAACTCTACACTTTGGATACAATTATACATTTTTAAAATTCTTTCGATCAATAGTGTTGCATCCATGTTCATGTGAGGATAGTCTTACCACTGTTGTCCAAATCTGTCCTTTCCTCTCTCCAGTTCATCCTCCCTACTTCTGCCTCAGTGATTATTTCTAAAAGGCAAAGCTGTGCTTCATGCACCTCTGCTCAGGATACTTCAGTAGGTCCCCAAAGACCTTAGCAGAAATTCCCAAGTGGTTTTCCTTAGGCATCTTAACCACTGGACCACCAGGGAAGTCTCCTCTCCAGCTTTTTGATGACTAGTACCAATGGCCAATGAAGAGATGAGTCCTACTCCCATAAGCCAAGTGAGTGAGCCACCTACGAAGCAAGTCCTCCAGCCCCACTCCAGCCTTCAGCTGACTGCAGCCCCAACCAATGTCTTGACTCCAGCCCAATGGAAGACCCTAATCCAGGACCACCCAGCTAAATAGCTCTCAAATGTCTCACCTACAGAAAGTGCGAGGTAATAAATGTTGTTTTTTAAGGTGATAGATTTTAGGGTCATTTGTTATACAAAAACAGATGACTAATATAGGGTTCTTCCCTGAATCGACCATAAATCTGTTGTCTTGAGAAGTGAGTGGCCAATCTGTTGACTTTTAAAGGACCTTTCTGAAGCTTTGACAGTGAGAGTGTCACAGTAGTGACTATAGTGTCCTCCATGAATCTCCTTGCTATAGAAGAGCCAGGCACTTATCAAATAGTCATTCAGTAAACATTTAACCCCTGAGAAGCAGAGGACTCCAAGGCTTGATTTTCATGGGTCTTCTGCACTTAGGTGCCAGCAGCAATAGTGGGAACTAAAGCAGGGAGGTGCCCTGAAACAGATTCTAAATGTAGGAGGAGTGAACACAGGCTATGATCCAGCTGGGTTGGCTTCTTTAATTCTCTCTCACTGGCTCTTCTCTGGCTCCTGTGTGCATGTGTGTGTGCTAAGTCTCTTCAGTTGTGTCCAACTCTTTGTGACCCCACGGACTGTAGCCCACCAGGCTCCTCTGTCCATGGGATTCTCCAGGCAAGAATACTGGAGTGGACTGGGTTGCCTTACCCTCTTCCAGAGGATCTTCCTGACCCAGGGATCAAACCCACGTCTCCTGCATCTCCTATATTGCAGGCGAATTCTTTACCACTAGCACCACCTGGGAAGCCCTTTCTGGCTTCTGAGTCATTAATAAAGTTCTGTCTCAACCTCCAGCCTGCCCAAGCAGAGATTTGTTTCAGCCTCTGTCCTCCAAAAACTAGGAGGAAAAGTCCTGAGTGATAATATCTTTGGCTGCTTCAGAGTCATTTATCACCAGATTAATTTCTGTTTTGAGTTTACTGGTGTGGAAGCATCAGGAGGAAAGAGAACCGCTGCCCTTTCCTTCCCTCTTTGAGTCCTTGCCATAGTTAAGGGAAGATTTTATCTTCCAACACTGTTAATATAGGAGTGATGGGGGAAGATGCCTACCCAGGGGCTTGGAACATGAGGAGCAGAAGTGGCTAGAGTGGCAGAATTTTCTCTGAGACAGGGAACCAAGGTCTGCGAGTCTCAAGAAATGGAGACCAGCAACTGTTCCCAAACACCATCCTGGTCATAGTGCCAGCATCTTGGTGAGACATGCTTATGCAGCACCCCTAGGGAGGCTGGATGCAAGCCCTGGGACTCCTAGTCTTTGAAACGATTCCTGTGTTCCAGCTTGGCACACAAGTGACCAAACTGCTGGCCTTCAAGGGACTTCTGAAGACTTGCTCGGTGAATGTCACAGCAGAAAGAGGTCACCCCCCACCCCCAAATCTTGCATGCTGCTTAAAAGCCCTGACACCTGTCACATAGTCAGTGACATTTACAAAGTGCCTACTAGGTGCCAGACATTGTTCCTAGACACTGGATGGACAGCAATGAACAGACAGACTTCCTGTTCACAAGGACCTTATGTTCTTTGGGACTAGACTGGCAAGATAAAAATGAGCTGACTAGCAAATAGTTTCAGACAGTGATAAAGACTCTAAAAATAATAAAGTGGAGAAATTATATGAAATATGACTTGGGGTAAGGGTGGTGTTTAGATAGGTGGTCGGGCCTCTCTGAGGGGGTGACATTTGAAGGACATAAAGATGACAAGGAATTAGCCATGAGAAGACCTGGGGTAATAGCATGTGCAAAGGCCCTGAGGTAGGAACCTACTTGGCCTGTGTAAAGAACAGTAAGAAAACCCATGTATCTGGAATGTTGTGAGTGAAGAGAGAAGTATGAAATAATATCAGAGAGGTAAACAGAGACCAGATCATGTAGATCTTGTTGGCCATGTAAAAATAAGTCATTTATTTTCAGGGCAGTGGGAAGTCACTGAAGCATTTGAAGCAGAGGAGTAAATGGTCCGATGTGTCTTTTACTATGTCTGGCTGTGTGTGGAGATTGAGCTAGAATGAGACAAGAGTGGAGATGGAGAGACCAGTTAGAGGTAGTTACCTGTAGTTGCCTGTTCGATTGCCTGGATCAGAATAGTAATAGTGGAGATAAAGAGGATGGGGCTTTTCAAGTTTCTACTGGAGTATAATTGATTTAGTGCTGTGTTAGTTGCAGGTGTACAGCAAAGTGAATCAGTTATATATAAACCTATATCCTCTCTTTTTTAGAGAAAAGGGGATTGGATTTAGGAACTATTCTAAAGGCAGAGCAAATCAGACATGCTATAGATAGTTGTGTTGGAGGACAAAGGAGAATCAGGAAAAGCAAATAATAAAAATGGACTTGTAAGCCAGTGGGTATATTTCCTAGTGTGGGGAAGAAAAAAAAAAAAAATGGGCGAGGTGCAGGGTTCCTGCATCAGAGGACAGGGATCCAAAACAGAGGCCATAGATTAGACCTATGGATGAATATGGTGATTAAGGACAGGAGAAGGAGGTGGAGAAAGTGAGAAGCAGGCAAAGCTTAGGGGTAAGGGACTGCCCTTGTGTTGGTTTTTCTGTGAAGGAGTAGGTAAGTCATTTGTTGAATGTGAAGAGGAGGGTTGCAGGGCTGTAACGAGGAGGGTGGAGAAGGTTTGTAAAAGCCCTTTTGAAGAAAAGGAGAGTAACCCTGTTGGGGCGGGCAGGGGCTTCTCCAGTGGCTCCGCGTTAAAGAATCCACCTGCAATGCAGCCGGCGCAGAAGGCACAGATTGGATCTCTGGGTCAGGAATATTTCCTGGAAGAGGGCATAGCAACCCACTCCAGTATTCTTGCCTGGGAAATCCCTTGGACAGAGGAGCCTGATGGGCTACATGGGGTGGCAAAGAGTCAGACTTGACTAAAGCGACTTAGCACGCACGCACACACCACCCCGGCTAAAATATGTTGAAATGCTAACCCCTGCTACCTCTATATGAAATCTGCAGGTTCTGAGATTACCCAGAGCGTCTTTTGTTCAGACAAGTCTTGTCTGGCTTCACCACCTGGGTTAAATGACCCCAAAGAGAGCTGGAGTCAGAATACGAGGGAGTAGTCTCTCGTGCTAGACTGAGTCCTCCAGGATGCAGACGTCAAGACTAGGATGAAGCGCGCAAGGGTTTTATTGGGGGGAGCACCTATGTGAAAGGAAAGATGGAGGAAGCGAGGGAAGCCGGGAGAACCACCAGACCACAGGGAACTCTGACCCCACGGGGAGGAGAGAGGGAGAGACAGCCGAGTGAAGCATCCTAGCCTGCCCTGTAGTCTAAGGAAGGTTCAGCAAAGCCCCTGGGAGTTCAGGAACAAAGTTGATAGCAGAGGAGTCCCCTGTACTCAAAGGAACCAGCTGCCTTAGAGCATCAGCTGCGCTCATTCAGTGGCAGGGAGCAGCCTGTAGGGGGCGTGCTTTTGGCACAGACTCAAGGATTTCAAAGAGTAGCAGCTGTGGTAGGAAGTCTGCCAGGTGTATTCTTGTATCGCCACGCCTCCCATCAGATCATCATCTAATCCCGGTCTGGACGTTTTTTTTTTTTTCTCGTCCTTTCCAGGTCCTTTGAGTTCTAGCTAATCGAACATGACTAAAATTTGTTGTACATCACTTCCCAGCCTATGTCCCATCCTCTATGCCTTTCCCTTTTCTGCTGGTTGGGTCTCAATGTCCATGTGTTAAGGATGGCAGAGGCTGGTCCCTTCACGACTATGGGGAACAGAGCCCCTCCCTGACTCCTTTCTGATAAGCTCTATGATCTGTTGACACCAGCAAAAAGTGAGTTTCCATTGCATTTGAGGTATGATACGTTCTGGTATTTGCTACAGGAGTGGACTTGGGCAAACTTCAGGAGATGGTGAGGGACAGGGAGGCCTGGCATGCTGCAGTCCTTGGGGTCAAAAAGAGTCAGACGTGACTGGATGACTGAACAACAACAGCAAACTTGCTCTAACTACTGTACTACCACTGGGTCACAAGTGGGAAAGATGGTCAGGTTATCTGGGACAGAGGAGAAGGAGAGGGAGGGTAAGAAGAGCATTTGATTTACAAAAGTTCTGTCTGTCCATGACTTCTTAGGAGTGTGGAGTTAGACTACACACAGGCTGGGGGGAATCATCCCGAGTGAGTGGACTGACTGGTGGTCCTGGCTGTCTTCCCAGGGTCAGGGTCTGTTTAGCTTTCTGATGCCTCTGCTTCTTTACCTTCTCCTTCTCTGGCCATTTGTTGTCCAAGCTCAGCCGTGTGCAGACTTCCCAGGAGCCCCACCCTGGCTTTCTTCCAGCGCACACCCCCAGGATCCTAAGAAATGCTTCCCAGACCTTAGTGTAGGAGTAAGGCAGCGCACGTCCGGTCTCTGTGGGACCTGAGACAAGGCCTTTCCCTCTCTGGCCTCAGTCTCCCCACTGAATAACGGGGGAACTGGCCCTGCTAACCTCTAGCCCCTGACTGTTTTTACTATGGGTTTGTGAACCTGCGACTTAGGGAAACACATGCTGAGAAATGGAAGGAGAGCAGACTTCCCTCTGTCCAGCAGAGGGGAGCATCTCCCCACAAACCAACAGCTCCGCAGAGCAAGGGCTGTGACAGGCGTGTGGAGCCTGGGCCTTCTGGGGCGTTAGTGCAGGAAGTAGCCTCTGAGCAGGGTTCTGAGCACCAGGGAGCCTGTCCCCAGAACGTGACCATAGGGAAGCCCTCAAGCCCCTTCTCAGCTCTTCCCTAAGGCAGTCTGACCCTCCATACCTGTCCTGTAGAGAGTTGGTCAGTCAGTACATACATATCAGTGGAACTCTGGCTTTGCCAGTTAGGTGGTGAGGAGGAAGCTTATGCAAGCTGGGAAGACAGGACAGCAAAACCAGACAGATAAGCACAAGGCTCACCCAGGCTAGCTGTACCCCTAGGCCGACACGTCTCTGGCTGGACGGGACCTCAGACTCCCAGTTATGGTTTGAGTTGTGTCTCTCAAAAAAGATAAGATCACCTCCCACTGTGACCTCATTTGGAAATAGGGTCAGTGAAGATATAACTAAGTTATTATTATAACTTGTAAATTGAGTTTGTCCTGGTGTATGTCGGCCCTTAATCCAATGTGACTGGTGTCCTTGTAAGTAGAGGGTAATACAGGGGAAACATGGCCATGGGAGACAGAGGCAGAGATTAGAGTTGTGCTGCCAAAAGCCAAGGAACACCTGAGGCTGCTAGAAGCTGGAAGGATCCTTTCTTGGAAGCTTCAGAGGGAGCACGGCCCTGCCGGTACTTTGATCTTAGACTTCCAACCTCCAGAACTGTGAGATGATGAATTTCTATGAAGCCACCTAGTTTGGGGTACTTTATTATGGCAGTCCCAGCAAGCTAATACCTCCAGCTCCCCCTCCCCCGCCCCCACTTCCCTGGGCAGAAGCGCTGCGTCCACTCAGTCCCACCTCTGGGGCAGACTTTGCTCTGTATGCATAGTGCTTGCTGTTGCTGCCATTGGTTTTAACTTTGATTTTGTGTGCCATTGGCTCGACTGCTCCTACACGTGACTCACCTGGCACCTGTGGGCATTTGAGCTGTGTCCCTGTTCCACACATCCCTGGTGCCTAGGAGGAGGAACCCCTCAGCTGCCCCCCGAACTCCTCTCAGCAGGGGCTGTTCTTTCCCTCCTCAGGCTTCCTGTCCGCACGGGGCAACTCTCACCCAGATAATGTTTTTATGTTGCAAAAGTCTGCCTACCTACAGCTTCTGCCCACCTGTCCTTGCTCTGTATTAGGGCCACCAAGAACCGTCTGCCCTTAGACATTTATGCACAGGACCTTATCCCCTTAAGAGCTGTCTGGTCCCAAGTCCCTCAGAACATCCTCATTGCTGTGTTTTCCTGACGGTCACCTTACCTGGACTAGCTCCAGTTCTCTTTGTGGTTAGGGGCCAAGACTAGACACGATATACCTGGTGTGTGTTCTAACAGAGTCAAGAGGGCAGGAGCATCACCTCCCTTGTTCTGAACTCAATATCTTTGATGATGCAGCCTGAGACCACCTGAATGGCTGTGACCATGGCAACTCCAGGGGAGAGATGAGAGATGGTGAATTCTTTGGTCACTGAGGACATTTCCACAGGTACAAGAGTTTAGTATGAGGATGATAAACTGCCTGCTGGAGGAAAAAAGGTGGTGTCCATCTGGGTGCTCAAGACAGAATTCTTTTTAAATTGAAGTATAGTTGATTTACAATACTACTAGTATGTTAGTTTCAGGTATACAGCAAAGTGATTCAGTTATATTCTTTTTTCAGGTTCTTTCATCTCCCCCATCATGCCCCTCATCTCCTTAGTCCTTCCCACCTGGCTTATGCCTTATACCAGGAGGGTTCTTGGATACAGGCAAGATCCCATTCAGGCTAACCCAAATGACTGGACATCTACTTGAGATACAACAGGGAGTCAGTGGGAGCCTGGGAACCAGGTTCAAGAATGTGCAGACTTGAGAGAGGTCTGAATGGCCAAGAAGCAGAGAATATTAGCTAGAAATTGCTTCTGGCTGCAAGTAACAGAGACATGAAAAACAGGCATAACAACACAGTGCTCTGTTTTTCTTTCATCTGAAAAGAAGCCCAAAGGTAAGAAGTCCAGAGCAGGTGCAAGGCTTAAGGATGTTGCGGCTGAGTTCTTTGAGTTTCTGTTGGCTTTTCCAGGGCTGGCTCAAGATGGCTAGTGAAGTGCCAATCAATAGGCTCACCTCTTGGACAGGAAGGGTGAAGAAGAACTACCATGACACGGGCCAGCATAGCTGTCTCCCTCTTCAGGAAGCCCTGGGTACTCAATCACTTTTGCTAACATCCCATTGGCCAGCACTGGATCATACAGTGTGATGTTTAACTTTATGTGTCACCTTGGCTAGGCCACAGTGTCCAGATATCTGGGCAAACACAAGTGTTCCTGGAAGGAATTTTTAGATGAGATTAACATTTAAATCAGTAGACTTTGAGTAAAGTAAATCTCCATCATGTGGGTGGGCCTCATCCAAACAGAAGAAGGCCCTTAGGAAAAGACTGAGGTCCTCCAAGGATCCAGCCCACAGGTTAGAGTCTGGAACCCCTGTCTTAGGGTAGCAGCAGGCAAGGAGGTAGAAAGGACATTGAAGGGGGAGAGAAAAAACTGGCATGAGAACTAAGGAAAAACTGGCAAAAGGTGAGCCCTTTAAATCTGCCGAGGACAGAAAGAAGGCAATTCTTCAATATTCCTCAACAGTTTACCTGCCTGGGAGAAAAGGGCAGAAAGGTTTCTGCGTAGCTGGAAGTATGTCTCGGCCATCTCAGGGTTAGCACGGCATCCATGCTCATGGAGTCCGCAGACCCTGCTGGCCGGCTGCCCGAACGTAGTCAACTCACTGTGGTTTGTTCCCTTTGAAAACAGCAGGTGGACAAATGGCTCTCTCAGCTCCAAGGCAACCAGATTACATTCTCCTCTCACAGGGGGATCATGAGCACACCTCTGCCATCACTGATCCATTTGTGCGCCCTGAGCTCCTTTCAAGGCCAGACCCTGGGCTTGGAACACAAAAATGGATAAACCCAAGTCCCTGTTTCCAAGGAGTCCACAGGCTGGAGAAGGAGACAAACCCGAGAACTCAACAGAGTGACGGTAAGTGGTTGACGAAGGAAAGAACACACCAAGTACCTGCTCTCTGGGATCAAGAAGCTGACTTGCTGGGCTTCTCTGAAGAGCCTTGCTTGGGCTGAGTTGGAGAGAATCAGTCAGACTTGGTCAGAAGGATGAGCTGGTGAAGCTTGAGAGCCACAGCACCTTTGAGGAACAGCAAGCATGGCCCGGGGGCTTCCCTGGTAGCTCTGTCAATAAAGAATCCACCTGCAATGCGGGAGACCTGGGTTCGATCCCTGGGTTGGGAAGATCTCCTGAAGGAGGGCATGGCAACCCACTCCAGTATTCTTGCCTGGATAATCCCCATGGACAGAGGAGCCTGGCAGGCTACAGTCTATGGAGTTGCAAAGAGTCAGACATGACTGAGCAACTAAGCACATAAGTGTGGCCTGAGCCCAGAGCCCTCGAGGGTCTTGGAGATGGGCAGGGAGAGACCCACGGTATTAGTCCAGAGCTCTGTACCCACACTGTTCTCACCGGGGTCCACCACCAACCAGTGCTCCATCCAGGGGCCTTTTTCCAGCCCATTTTTGAGCCCTTCACTTCTCTCTCTTTAAAAAAATGTATTTAATTATTCTTTGGCCATGCTGCTTGGCTTGCAGTATCTTAGTTCCCCAACCAAGGATTGAACCTGGGCCCACAGCAGTGAAAGCCCTGAGTCCTAACCACTGGACTGCCAAGGAGGTCCCACCCTGCCCCCCCACCCCCCGAAAAGATCCTGTCTTGATATATCATGATGATCACAACAGCAGGATGCCACCAGCTCCTGAGATTTCCTCCCCTGTCTGGCTGCCCTCACTCACTGTTCTTATTGACTTCCTCATTTCCTTAAATTCTAACTTCCCTTTCCAGCTGTCCCACCTCTAAGTAAATCAGAAACCTCCTCCTTTCTCATGTCCATCTCTAGTTCTCTTTGCACATTGGTCTCAGTTCCTCCTACCACAAGATAAGCCCCCTGTAGTATCTGGAAATGTGGCTGCAAGAACTCTAGAGAAGCAATCCATGGGGATTCCCACATTCACCCATCCATCCTACAGAAGGACTCTGACTGGCAGTGGTTAGGGCATGTTATTGCCCTGGAGCTCATCACTGTTACTAGCACAATGAGGGTAATATGATTTATGATGGGAGAAATGAGGGGCCATGAGTGGCCCCATCAAAGTCATACTGAGAGAAAGGCAGTTCCCAAAGGCAGGTGTGTTGGTCAGGGTCACAGTCAGGAGATAGAAACTACATAAAATGAACAAGGAAAGTTTAATATAATTACTAACTAATAACAGAGAGTTAACCACTAAAGGGTAAAGAACTCTAAAGAATATAGAAGGAGATAAATGGATAAACACAATGTGGCAAATACATACAATGGAATATGATTCTGCCAAAGAAAGGGAGGAAATTCTGATACAGGCTGGATGACTTAAACTGCAAACATTTACTTTCTCACAGTTCTGCAGGCAGGAGATTCATGATCAAGGTAACACAAATTTGGTCTCATGTGAGAGTCCTCTTCCTGGCTTGTAGCCAGCTTCCTCCTCACTGCATCCTCACCTGGCATCTTCTGTGTGCATACTCACCCCTGCATCTCCCTCTTCTTATAAAGTCAACAATCCTGTTGGATCAGGGGCCCACCCTTATGACTTTATTTAACTTTAATTCCCTCCCTAAGGGCCATATTTCCAGAGACAGTCCCACTGGGGAGGTTACTGTTAGGTCAGCCCAACAGTGACCAAGGCATGGAGAAGACACGGGTAAAGTTAGAAATTTTGGGAAAATTCATTTTGAGGAGGTTTGCCAATGCTGGGTACTACCAGATGCCTGCCAATGGGAGGGAGCAGGAGTAGTCCCTGGGATACCCTGACTCTGCACCTTTGTTGGGTGATTGTATGGCTGTTAGCATATCAGACTCCATCTTGGGAACTTACCATTTCTCCTGTCCTTCTGCTGACCCTACCTAGGGCTTTGCTGTGCCGTAAATCACTTCTCTGTCATCAAGGGCTTTGTAGTTCATAGATACTATTTAATAATCATTGGGATCAGGTGGCCTCTAAACTGTTAGTCCCCAAACAATGATGAAAACTTCACTGACATATTACCAGCACCCATGAGCCCAGATAGCATTCAGAAATCTTGACTTAGGAGTTCATGTCCTATTTCCAGGCACATACCTCTAGATCTTAGGCTAGCTATAAAATTGTCCCTGTGGCCCCTCAGTGGTGTGGAATGCAGCTGCAAATGCTTCTGGATTGCTGACCACCTGATGTGGATCCCACCCTGTGAGTAAGTGACCCTGTAATAAACTGATCCTTGACCATATAGAGCTGCCTGTCTCATTGTTTTGTCTCAAGATGCTTCTCAGTTCAATGGGCACTTTTCATTCCCTTGGTCCTGCGACAGTGGTCTCAAGTTCATTTTCAACTTGAGATGGTTTGGAAAGCTGAATATGAGACACGACTTTGTTTTGGGGGCCGTAAGGGCCCAACCAATGTCAGCCATGCAGCTGCTGTATTCCTAGAGTTGGGGAGGAAGAAATGGCCCTCTGCCTTCCTAGGTTCTTTTGGCTGGTGTAGGAGTTAAATTGACATGAGGCTGATCATCAGGAGAAAATCAAAATTTTAATAACATGTATACGTGGGAGAGGGCTTCCCAGGTGGCACTAGTGGTAAAGAACCCACCTGCCAATGCAGGAGACATAAGAGACGAGGGTTCAACCCCTGGGTTGGGAAGATCCCCTGGAGGAGGCCATGGGAACCCACTTCAGTATTCTTGCCTGGAGAATCCCCATGGACAGAGGAGCCTGGCCGGCTATGGTTCATAGGGTCGCAAAGAGTCGACACAACGGAAGCAACCAAGCACGCATGCGCGCATCCATGGGCGCGGCCCAGGAAACTAACTGTCCAAAGCGAATAAGACCCGCATCTTAAATACTGCTGTTAGCTGAAGACAAAAGACGATGTTGGGGGTATTGGTTTGGGACCTCAAAGGAAAGGAAGGCAATTCACATGGAGATGAAAAAGCAACTGTTTGGTAAAGGAATGTTTGCTGGGCTGACAGCGAGACAACGGGATGCTCTCTGCTGAGTTCCCCCAGCACACCTGGCTCACATTCTTTGCAGGTGTCACTCTATCTAAATTCTTTCAGGCAGTTAAGCAGAAGATCAAAGTCTCTTCCTGAGTCTTTTGGGTCTTGATTGTTTTCAGTTCAAAATAATCCGTGTGCCCAAGAGATATTTGGGGGAGGCAAGTTTGCTGCCCTACACCGATGCCTAGAATAGTGCCTAGTACATCATAGGTGCTTAATAAATTAATTAACAAACATCAGGTGTCTTTGCCCATCTAGTTCTCTTAAACTCATTTGTTTCCATTTCATTTTGCTGACTTGTTTTGTTATTCCTGCCCTCTGTGTCCTTAACAATATTTTCAGCAGTGTTTTTCTTCCTTGGGCTAATTTCTATTTTCTTTTTCCACTTTTTTTCTGAGCTCATGTTTCACCTCCAGATGCTTCACCATCCTTCCCCTGTACTCTGTCTTCTTAGAGGCAACCATCTCATTGTTGTTTAAAATGCCTGGCACTTGTTTGGTTCCAGCCCTTGTCTGCTCTAAGACAGTGTTTCTGTTGAGGAGTCTGCATTTGCTATTTGCTTTTCTTCTCCCTTTCCTCTGCCCGGAGAGACTCTTTGCAGCTTCCTTTCTGATGACTCACCTTTGAACGAGTGGAGTTTTTCCCAGCTCTTTACTAAATCATTGGAGGGGAAGGGTCAGGGCAGTGTTTCCTGTTAGCTAGAACAGGAAACCCTTAGGACCCAGGGTTTTAGATGTGAGCTTGATTGGCCTTTACTTCTCAGCTCAGACGTGTCAGGGCAAGTTTGACAATCCAGAGATGCTTGGCCTCTGCCAAGGAGACCTGCATGATTCGACTTTCTTTCACTTATTTATTCTTTTGTTGTCCTCATGCCAATTTAGTTAGTTAGTTCGGTCCCTCAGTCATGTCCAACTCTGTGACCCCGTGGACTGCAGCATGGCAGGCCTCCCTGTCCATCGCCAACTCCCAGAGTTTACTCAAACTCATGCCCAATGAGTCAGTGATGCCATCCAACCATCTCATCCTCTGTCATCGTCCCCTTCTCCTCCTGCCTTCAGTCTTTCCCAGCATCAGGGTCTTTTCAAATGAGTCAGCTCTTCGCATCAGGTGGCCAAAGGATTGGAGTTTCAGCTTCAGCATCAGTCCTTCTAATGAATATTCAGGACTGATCTCCTTTAGGATGGACTGGTTGGATCTCCTTGCAGTCCAAGGGACTCTCAAGAGTCTTCTCCAACACCACAGTTCAAAAGCATCAATTCTTTGGTGCTCAGCTTTCTTTATAGTCCAACTCTCACATGACTACTGGAAAAACCATAGCTTTGACTAGAGGGACTTTTGTTGGCAAAATAATATCTCTGCTTTTTAATATGCTGTCTAGGTTGGTCATAACTTTTCTTCCAGAGAGGATGTTTATGTCCTAGTGCCTGGGGGCAGAGACACAGGGGTGGAAAGACAATGTCTGCAGTTCAGCCTCCCAAGGACCAGGCCTGAGCCATCTGCAGAGAGGAGCTGCAGGTGGCTTCTGCTTCAGGGGCCAGATGCCCAAGCGTGAAGGCAGAGAGGGCAAGAGCTTCTCCCCACTCCTGCCAGAATCGGGAGCTCAGGTATGGGGGCCAAAGAGAACACAGCCAGGCTTTGGCGTCACATCAACTGAAATCTTAGGTGGCAAGGAACACCATCTTGACCAATGTGTGCGAGCACCCAGATTCCCTTTCTCCCTCCATTTTCCACGTGGTCCTGATGCAGCCATCAATGACAGGACCACCATTGCCACGTCTGGCCACATCTCGCCACCCCTCGCCACCTCCACCTGGGCCCTGGACCAAAGTCTGACTTAGAATATTTTAAGACCCAGTTAGCAGTCTCAGTGTTTGGACATCTTAATCGAAGGAGCATCTAGTGTAGATGGAGGGGTCAAAGGAGGGATTGCATATTGAGACTCTGCAGAAATGGGGGCTGCTGTAGAGTTTCCATGTCTCGCAGGGTCCCTGCCTCAGGTGGCTTAGCAGTAATTATTTTGGGGCTTCTCATCAGATTCAAATTCCCTGGAAAGAGAGAATCCAAGGTTTATCAATAATGTGAGGAAAGAACTAAAATGTATCAGCTGCCAAGGGCTGATGTCATCTATTTTGCTTTTGCTTCTTTAAAAGAAATGCTAGAGCAGTATTGTGCCCAAGCCTGTCCTTTCTAGAGAGAGCCCCACAGTTCCACTCATGCAAAATGAAGATCAAAGGAAGTAAAGGATAGCGACTGCCAAGCTTTACCCTCCATAGCCCTACACCCTCCACTCCAGATAAAAGCAAACCACCCTCTTCACCATGGGTTCCAAAATAGGATACATTTCTCGAAAAGTCTATTTCCTTTTAAAATCTTTTTGTGAAATCTAGGTTACCCCGGCACTTGTGTCTTTGTTTAGCTACTAAAAAGATTGATCTCAACTCAAACCCCACTCATATCTCCTCCCGGTAGGAGTTGTGCGGAGCTCAAGTGAAAGGCTTTCTGAAAGCTGAGTTGAAACCAGCTCAACAGTCTAAGAGGAATTCTCATGGGAAGGATTTGAAGAAGATTCAATTAAATTTATAAAAGGATTCTAAATTGGACCCAAGCAAGGAAAAAAAAAACATAGAAAAAGAAAAGATGTGCAGTCACACTGAGAAACTAAAATCAGAAGCAATTATCACCGAGATTTTGTTCAAGAAATGAATGTTGACTACCTGCTGTTGTTCTCGTTTAGTCGCTGAGTCATGTCCAACTCTTTTTCGACCCCACGGTCTGTAGCACCAGGCTCCTCTGTCCAAGGTTTCTCCAGGCAAGGATACTGGAGTGGGTTGCCATTTCATTCTCCAGAGGATCTTCCTGACCCAGGGATCAAACCCTCGTCTCCTGCATTGGCAGGCCGGTTCTTTACCACTGAGCCACATGGGAAGTCCATGTGGACTACCTACTGGGTTTCAAATGATATATAGATATCAAAATAGATAAGACATAAGCCTCGCCATCCAGAGCTGATTGAGCAGTGGAAAAAATATTTCAATATTTCAATGGAATCACCAGCAACTTGTGTCAACATTCTATTATATTCTAATTGTCTTTTTCCTGATCATAAAAGCAATGCATGCCTAGTGAAAAGTATTTGGGAAACAGATATAAATTGCTCTGATCTTGCCACTAGAAATAATCCTTGTTAACAATTTGTATCTTTTTCTGTAGGTATATATGGTTATAACAGGGCTTCCCTGGTGGCTCACACAGTGAATAATCTGCCTGAAATGCAGGAGACCCGGGTTTGATCCCTGGGTCGGGAAGATCCCCTGGAAAAGGGAATGGCAACCCAGTATTGTTGCTTGGAGACTTCCATGGGCAGAGAAGCCTGGCAGGGGTCACAAGAGTCGGACACGACTGAGTGACTATCAGTTTCACTTCCTTTCACTATGGTTATAAGTGCTAACATTGATCAGTCCATTCCATGTGCCAGGGACTATGCTAGACCCTCATTTAATCTGCACATCAACCTGATGAGGTGAGTATCATCATTGTGCTCATCTTACAGATGAGAGAATGGAGGTTTCAAGATCAGTCTGCTCAAAATCTCATACTTAGGGATGGGAAGAGGTAGAAGTCATTTGAGATCTTTCTTATTCCCAAGCTTTCAGCCAGTCCAGGGACTGGAAAGACCCAGCAGCAAAGATTTCATCATGAGAGGGTCAAGCCCTGTGGCTGTGACTCAGATTTGGCTTTGGGGGACTAAAGGTCTGACTCCTATGGAAAGACAGGGGCTGAGAAACTTACATCCTCTAAAAACAAAAACAAAACAAAGCTTGTTCTTTGGGGGAGTTCTTTAAACGTAATACAAAGGGGAGAAAAGAATTCTTCGTGGTAATCTGAAAGGCTCTGGGAATTGATGGCTGTGCCTGGGGCTCTAGTGCTGCCACCTTGTGGAGAAGATGGTGTAGGACACAGCGTTCAACAAAACCAGCCCTGGAAAGACTGTTCCTGGGATGGGGAAGAAATATTTAACATTTAGAGACAAATTTGCAAGAAATGGGAAGTCGTTTTTTAAAATATGTATTTTTATTTGTTTATTTGGCTGTGCCAGGAGTGTTGCAGCACTCAGGAGCTTCGATTTTCCTTGCGGCATGTGAACTCTTAGCCGTGGCATGCGGGATCTTAATTCCACAACCAGGGGCTGAACCCATGCCCTCTGCAGTGGATGCTCGGAGTCTTAACCACTGAACCACCAGAGAAGTCCCTGTAAATAAAGGTTTTGATTTACACGACTTTGCCCGAGGAATCCCACTACCCAGACACAGGTCAGACAGACTTTTAAATCTTTTCCACCTTGAGACCTGCATCCGTAACTGAAGGTCATCTGAGGCTGTGTGAGAGGGCCCAGGGCATCAATAAGGAGTCCCCACGTTCTAAGCCCGACTCTGCTCAGAAAAGCTTGGTGTCTTTAGGTGCTTAATTCCCCTGACCCTCTTTTTTTTTTTTTTTTTAACTTGAATTGGGAAAACCTAAAGATGAGAGTCCACTCTGTGTCCCATTGTCCTTGCATGGCCCAACAAACATTTATTTACCAAACAGTTTCTTTTGCATCTTCATATGAAGTTCCTTCCTTCTCTCTGAAGTGCTGAACCACTCCCCCAACGTCTTCTTTTGTCTTTAACCAAAGGCGGTATTTAACGTGAAGGTTTTAGCCATTAAGGAGAATTAGTTTTCCTGAGTCTCTCCCATGTGTATGTTGGGGAGGGGGAAATTTCCTACTTACTCCTGTTGAGTTCTTGTGGCTGGAATAATAATAAAATTGATCCAAGACAGATTAATAGGAGAAACAAACAAGTTCATTCACACAGAGGTTCATGGAAATGGGACCTAAGAAGCAGCCAAAGCAGGCAGCTTTTATACTTCTTAGACAAAGGAACTGTAAGCTTGTGAGGAAGTGGCAGGAAAAGAAACCGGTCTTGGGTGCCCAATTAGTGAAGAATTGAAACAGAATGTGGGCTTGAGGTAGTAAATGAAAGAAGGAACACGGTTTGTTTACAGAGGCTTCTTGGCTCTGAATTCCCCTTCTCTGGGGATAAGGGCATCCTTCTACCTGCAGAGGCTTCCCTGGTGGTATGGTGGTAAAGAACCTGCCTGCCAATACAGGAGACGCGGGTTCAGTCCTGGGTCAGGGAGATCCCCTGGAGGAGGAAACGGAAACCCACTCCAGTATCCTTGCCTGGAGAATCCCATGGACAGACGAGCCTGGCGGGCTCAAAGAGTCGGACACGACTGAGCATCTGCGAACACACTACCTCCAGATGCAGGGAGGGCACCTTTCACAGGGATATTGATTTCCTGCTTTCAGGGAGACAGAAAGGAGGGTCCGAGTGTCCCTCTTGCTATGGCTGTTAAGAAACTTTAATTCAAAATAATCAGTATGCTATTGCTGCATATGTTGGGGTAACCTTCTCTGGGCCCCAACATACAGATGCTACTAATCTTTTTGCTTGATTTTCTCCTGCTAATGTCACATGTCAATTTAATTTTTAGCGCATCCAGAAAAACCTAGATAACAGAAGACAGTTTCTTCTTCCCTGACAAGGGCAACAGCACAAAAAACTCCTTGATTTCTCTGCCTTATAAATTCATTGGTTTCTTTAATAATATACTAAATTTGCAAATTAAAACCACAGTGATATATAACTATACACTTCCAAGAATGGCTAAAATTAGGACAGCTGATAATATAAAGTATTAATGAGAGTGTGGAGCAACTAGAATAAGCAGATATTGCTGGTGGGAGTGTAAGTTGGTACAATCATTTTTGAAAATCGGCAGCATCTTTTATGTCTACCCCATGACCCAGCAGTTCCATTCCTGTGTATCTTCCTAAAAAAAATGAGTGTCATGTTCACCAAAAATTGCATTGGAAAATGTTCATAGCAGCTTTATATATAATAGCCCCCAATCTATCAACACCCCAAATGTCTATTAAGGATAAACTGTGACATATTTGTAAATGAAATTCCACACAGCAGTGAATAATACAAACTCCTTCTTCGTTCACTAACACGGCTGACTCTCACAGACATAATGTACAGCATAAGAAGCCAGACCCAAAAGAGCACAGAGGGTATGATTTCATTGACATGGAGTTCAAGAATAAGCAACATTAATCTCTAGTGAAAAAAACCAAAATAGTGGCTGCCCTTGTGGGGTGAGGGGAGTCGACTGGGCGGGGTACAGAGAGCATCTTGAGGTGCTGGAACTTTTGGTATCTTCTGGATGGTGGCTACACAGGTGTATACATATGTAAAAGTGTATCCACCTGCATGAAGTTCTATGCACTTTGTGTAAGTTATCAATCCGCAAAAAAGTCAAAAGAAAATCACGTCTGAAATCCATCGGGCCACCAGGTAGTGATGACTGTGTGTCCAGGAAACATCAGGCACAGTGCGCTCTGGTACTCTGCCTTGCCTGTAGTCCTCCGCCCAGGGGGCCTCCAGGCGCTGCTCAGGGTGGAGCTGGGTGTGGCGGCCACTGCAGCAGGCCAACCAGGGGCCAGGATCAGGGATAGAGACACACCAGCTGCCCTCTGCTGGCTGACCTTGGGACTGCAGATTTGGGGGCAGCAAGAAGAGAACAGAGTCACAAGCCCCAGAGAGAATAAAGGTTGGGGGAGAGATTGGGCTGGAGTCGCTGTCTCACAACATGCTTGGCTCTTGACAGTTTTCCTGATCCCGGTCTAGTAGTGGTAGTCTTAGAGCATCTACTCATGGCCTTCAGTGATTTTTGAAACCTTGTCTAAATGAGAACAACTGTATCAGTTGGTGGAGAAGGCAATGGCACCCCACTCCAGTACTCTTGCCTGGAAAATCCCATGGACAGAGGAGCCTGGTAGGCTGCAGTCCATGGGGTTGCGAACAGTAGGACACGACTGAGCGCCTTCACTTTCACTTTTCACTTTCATGCATTGGGGGAGGAAATGGCAACCCACTCCAGTGTTCTTGCCTGGAGAATCCCAGGGACGGGGGAGCCTGGTGAGCTGCAGTCCATGGGGTCTCGAAGAGTCAGACACGACTGAGCGACTTCCCTTTCACTTTTCACTTTCATGCATTGGAGAAGGAAATGGCAACCCACTCCAGTGTTCTTGCCTGGAGAATCCCAGGGACAGGGGAGCCTGGTGGGCTGCCGTCTATGGGGTCACACAGAATTGGACACGACTGAAGCGACTTAGCAGTAGCAGGGAGCTCTGCCAGTGGTTCTCAATCCCAGCTAGCAATAAACTCACCTGGGGAAGCTTTAAAGTACCTCATTGCCTGGGCTCTGCCCTCAGAAGTTCTAATTTAATGGGTCTTGGGTAGGGCCTGGGCATTGTGCCATTTAAAAGCTCTCAGGTGACTCTTAACAGGCCCAGATTAATTATTTCAGACTCTCAGGTGCGTAGGACCTGGGCACAGGTGCTTTAGCAAATTTCCCCAGTGCAGCCAGAGCCAAGAGGCTCTGCTCTGTTTTCTTTCAAAATCTATTGTTTGGTATAAACTTGGAGATCTGGTCTCCTCTGTTTTCCATTAAGGTGTTATTTCAGGACTAAAACAATATAATAAATTTAAAAACTTAAGATTGCTTATTTTCACCCTAATAACCCTGAGGTACTCTGGCCAGAGTCAAGAACAAAGGAATAAAGAAAATAGCATCCATATTAATAATAGCATTATTCACAATAGCCAAAAAGATGAAACGACCCAAGTGTCCACTGACAGATGAGCAGATAAACAAAATACTTAGAATGAACTATTTTTCAGCCTTAAATTCTGACACATGCTACAACCTGGATGAACCTTGAAGAGTGGTTCAATTATGCTGGTTGAAATAAGCCAGTCTCAAAAAAGACACACTGTATGACCCCATTTACATGCAGTACTTAGAACAGTCAAAATCACAGGGACAGAAAGTAGGAGAGTATTGACTGTACTTTAATAAAACAGATTTTAAAAAAAGAAAGGTGGTTGCCAGGAGCTGGGGGAGGGGGAATGGGGGGTTATTTAACCCTGGGATACAGGGTTTCAGTTTTGCAAGATGAAAAGAGTTCTAGGCATTGGTTGCACAACCTGGATGTATTTAACACCACTGAACTGTATACTCAACATGGTGAAAATGGAAATTTTATGTACATTTTACCACATTTAAAATTAATGTAAAGCAGAAATACTTAGTTGGTTTAAGCTGTATGTTCATGTTCATACACAAGTTTGACAAGAAAAACTCCCCCTCCTTTTTCTCACATGCCCATCCCTGTGGATTGTTCTGGAGGCAGGGAGAAAAAATTTTATCAACTCCCTTTCTTCATAATCCAGACTGATAGGAAGACACAGCTGAGCCTAAGGATACAAACTAGAAATGAAAAACAACTGTGCAAGCTCCTTCTGGTTCTGCGTTTCTTTAGGGAGGACGCCCAGAGCAAGGGGCTTGGCTTCTGGGAAGGAAGCCAGCAGGATATCAGTGTGGATAAGACCAGCGGCAGGCTGGACTGTGGAGGAGGGCAGAGTGGACAGAAAACTTCTCTGCGAGGTAAGATAGAAGAGGACATTCTTTTCCAATCCTGCTGCTTTAGGAAAATGTTCTTTTTCCTCAACACGAGTCCCCAGTGTACTATCTCTGAGCATTGTTTACCACGCAAAGCTGTGGGTTTCCCTTCCAAGAGTCACCCTCAGGGGCTGGGAGATCATAGGGAAGGGAGGGGGGAGCTGTGACCTCACCTTGCCCTGGGTGGGGGGCCAATGCCAACCCTGGGCTCCTCTGTTGGAGCTTCTTGGTAATATAATTCTAAACCAAATGTATACCTGGGGAAAGGGAGTCCTATGGATTATCATGCTCCACTGAGCTGTTCAGGGTGAAGGAACAGATACCAGGGCAAGACCAGTCTGGGATGAAGATGGTTACATTTGAGAAACCCTAAATGAGGCTAAGCATGAGAGAACATTTATAAAGCCCACTTTGGGCTTTCCTCATGTCTCAGATGGTAAAGAATCTACCTGCAATGCTGGAGACCTAGATTCAATCCCTGGGTCAGGAAGATCCCCTGAAGGAGGGAAGGGCAACCCACTCCAGTATTCTTGCCTGGACAGAATTCCATGGACAGAGAGGAGCCTGGCGGGCTGCAGTCCATGGAGTCGCAAAGAGCCGACACAACTGAGCCACTTTCACTTTCCACTTTGATTCTTAAAACAATATTGAGCATCTGGCTTATAAAACCTTTTTCTACTGTGGAAATAGAGTCCAACCAATTGAGACCAAGCAAAGGCTATTTATTTAGGGATTGCAACAGCAAAGAAATCCGCCAACATCTCTGGGGTTTAGCAGACACTCTAAAGGCAGGCAGAGAAGTGGGAGAGTTTTGTAGTCGACAGAGAAGAAGGCTCCAGGTGTGTCCTGATTGGAGACTGTTGGCATGGAAGCCACAGGCAGGCTAACCACAAGCACAGCCTCCTACTCCATCGGTCAGGGGAGCATATTTGCTTTCTCCAATTGGCCCCAAGTTGGAAGTGGTAGCAAAAATTAGAGAGGCTATCAGATGAGAGTAAAGTTCTGGTCATTTGAGTCCAATTATTACAGGAGTTATTGTTGTGTTTCTTGGACTAGTTGTTAGAGATAGAAGTCTGCCTTCAAGATAATAGGTTGGCTTCCTGGACTGGTTATTGAGGACTGTGGGTCAGAATTCTGTTTTTATATTTGGTCTAGCTATGGTCCATTTATATATCCAATCTCTCACTACCGAACTGTAAAGAAAAAAAACATTGCCTGCCATTCCATTTCTAACAGAATCAAGCCATCAGCCACTGCAGTTGCCCACCGACAGGGCACCTGAGGGGAATTCAGGATGGATGAAAACAGGAAGCATTCTGTGCTTGGCATATACTGGTCCCGTAGGAGATGTAGGAGACACAGGAAAGGCTGGTTCGATCTCTGGGTCAGGAAGATACCCTGGAAGAGGAAATGGCAACCCACTCCGGTATTGTTGCATGGAAGATTCCATGGATAGACTAGCCTGGCAGGCTGCAGCCCTCGGGGTCACAAAGAGTCAGACACAGCTAAGCACACATGTGTATGTTTTTCCCAGCCACCCCCTGCTCCCGCCCAAATTCATATATAGCCTGATTCCTCCTCCTTCCGAGAAGTTGCTCAGAGCTCAGTAAGGTTCCCAAAGAAAACTTCACACAGAACTTTTATACCATGGCTGCTTCTTTCAGTCAACAAAACCTTGGAGTGTCTCCGACTGATAGTCTAGTAGTGGCCGGGGGGAGCTGCAGAAGGGAAGCTTTCTTTGCTTCTCCCTCTCCTCAGGCCAATGTAGCTATAGCAATATCAGATCAAGACAGGGACAGTGGTCCAGAGGTTCCAGGATTGACCACTGCCAAGGCTGAAAGCTTTGGGGACAGTAGGGAAGCTCCTGCTGCAGTGTGGACAGACGGGAGTCTCAGTGAGAACTGCCCTTTCCCAGGTACAGAAGTGGAAGGTCACCTTGACAGCAGAATCGAGCACGCCAGGTCCATTGTCTGTATAAGTGGAGGGAGTTCCCAGAGAGCAAACCCCTTTTGCTAAAATCCCTCATACCCTTGACTTTTCGCTTCAGAAACAGAGTTTGCTGCTGCAAGTTATTGAGATCTGCCAACATTTGCTTGGATCAAATTTGCAGACAGCTCCTCCCCTTTCCTACTATCACCTGGCCTCCACCGCTAACTGTGGAAATCTTTAGAGAGTTGTCTCTGGGACTCATTTTCCCTCACCTGACCACCATAATATTTGGTTCATAATTCTCCTACAGATTTTGGCTCGCTCTGCAGTTTATAATATTCATATTTACTTCTCTTAACCTCTGCCAGACTATGATCTGTTTTGTTTTGTTTTTAAATAACCTGCAGTGTTAGTATAGGCGCTGAAAGAATACTCTGATCAGTGCCCTAGTGCTGGATGACATGTTGATTCACCAAATACTTGTTGAGAAGGTTCTTGAAGCCAAATCATAAGACAGACACTGGAACGAACGAAGAAAAAGCAAAAACTGCACTGGCCTCAGGGTGGGAGCAAAAAGTCAGATAATTACCATACAGTGTGGTAAATGCTGAGTAATGGAGTGGAAAAGTACGTATGAAGTACTTTGAAACACAAATAAGGAAGTGATTTGCATTGAGCGAATCAGGGGAGGCTTCATGGAAGAGCTGATACCGGAAGGCTGAGTGGAGGGTTTCCTTGCAGAGAAGGAGAGAGCATCCAAGTAGAGGGAGCTGTGATAGAAAGAGGAGGAACTCAGGTGAGGGGATCCAGGGAAGGGCAGGTGGGGCTGGACCACTGGTGGAAATGTGGCTTCATAGGGGCCAGATCATGATGGGCCTTGCATGCCATTTTTAAAGGCATTTGTATTTAATTTTACTGGTAACGTGGGGTTCATCCAGGCTGTTAAACAAAGGGATGGCAAACATCTGTGTTCTATTATGATAATTTTGGCATTGAGAGCAGATGGATGGGGCACCCAGTTAACAGGCTGCAGATGATAAGGACCTGAACTAGAATAAGAAATAGCTGAAAATCCCTTCTGCTCTTCTGGGCAAACTGTTCTCTTTGGGGGGGTGTGTGTGTGTGTGAAGTTGTTTCAGTCGTGTCCGACTCTTTGTGTTCTCTGTGGGTGGGTGGGTGGGTGGGTGGGTGTGTGTGTGTGTGAAGTTGTTTCAGTCGTGTCTGACTCTTTGTGACCCTATGGGCTGTAGCCCACTAGCCTCCTCTGTCCATGGGATTCTTTCGGCAAGAATACTGGAGTGAGTTGCTGTTCCCTTCTCCAGAGGATCTTCCCAATTCAGGATTGAACCCTTGTCTTTTATGTCTCCTGCATTGGCAGGCAGGTTCTTTACGGCTAGCGCCACCTGGGAAGCGTTCTCCTTCATACTTTTTAGGCAATTAACTTGCCCAAAGGCAGAATCCAAGGCTCACTGTTTCATGTACTGTGTGATTTTTGCTTTCTCCTACTCCGTAGATTTTCTTTGCACTTTCTTGATGATGCCCTTTGAAGCGCAAAAGTTTTTAATTTTGATGAAGTTCACTTTATCTGTTTTTTTTCTTTTTCACATGTGCTTTTGAAGTCACACTTTAGTAGGTTTTGCCTAACCCAAGGTAATGAACTCACCACTGTGTTTCTAAGAATTGCATTGAGTTAACTCTTACATTTCGGTCTATGACTGTTTCGAGGTGATTTTTTTATATGATATGAGAAGAGTTCAACTTCACTCTTTTGCCTGTCAGTTCCTAGTTGTCCCAGCACCATTTGTTGAAAAGCCTGTTCTTTCCCCCACTGAATTACCTTTGCTGGAAATCAGTTGACTATAAATACAAGGGTTTGTTTCTAGACTCTCAGTTTGTTGATCTGTGTGTTCTTCTTTATGCCAGGCCCGCACTGTCTTGCCGCTTTGTAGTAAGTTCTGAAATCAGAAGACATGAATCTGTCAATTGTGTTCTTCTTCAAATTTATTTGGGTCCTCACACCAGCGTCCCACAAGTCCCTTCAGGCAGCTTTTTTTTTTTTTTTTGGATTTGTTAATTACTGGAGATTAACTAGCCATAGGAATTTGTTATTTGTGAACACCATAGGTTATATCTAACTCAGACACATCTGCTATCAAATGGTGGGGGGGATGTTGGCAAAGAAAAAATTGAAACTTTTTTATGACTTAACGAACTAGTTGCATAGCAATTGTGTAAATATGTCTAATCATGTGTTTTGGGAATGCAGATGGAATAACAATCATTGCTTCCGGCTTATCTTTTAGCTTCATGACATCCCAAGACATTGAAAGAGTTTTAAGTACAAGACTCTTCTCCATTCTCTAGCAAAAGAAATAGGGAAGTTCCATGGAATAATATGTAAATACAATGAGCAACATCAAGACATGAGGGAAAGCTTTGTGACCCAATAACAAGGTGTTAAATAAACTTGAAAGCTGAACCCCTGGCTCAACTTACAAATGGACTGAGCAAGTATGAGAAAATAGCATATCAGAAAGCTGAACCCCTGGCTCAACTTACAAATGGACTGAGCAAGTATGAGAAAATAGCATATCATAAAGTAGAAATCCAGCTCTATCTCCCACTATAATTGTCTAGCTTTCCTGAAAGTTTGATAAGATTTTTTTCATTGTATGGGTATGTCAACGTCAATTTTGTGTTGACTTGGAGGGTGTTTTGGAATGAGATTAATATTTAAGTCTGGATTTGTAGAAAACAAATGTACAGCTACCAAGAACTAAAGGGGTGGGGCGTAGGATGGACTGAGAGATTGGAATTGGCATATATACACTATTATGTATAAAACAGGTAGCTAATGAGAATCAACTGTACAGCACAGGGAACTCTACTCAACACTGTCATGACCTAAATGGGAAGGAGATCCAAGGAGGACTGGATACATGCACACATGTGGCTGATGCGCTTTGCTGTGCATGACACTGTAGAACAACTACACTCCAATTACAAAAATTAAGTCTGGATTGCCCACCATAACATGGGTGGGCCCCATTCAATCAGTTGAAGACCCCAGTAGACCAAAAGACTGGCCTCCCTATGCATAAGGGAATTTGCCAGCAAACTGTCTTCAGACTTCATCTACGAGCAGCACTCCTGGGTCTCCAGGTGCTGTCCCATGCCGGAGGTTTGCACTTGTAACCGCCACAACTGTGAGAAGTTTCAAGTGCCAATTCCTTATAGTGAATCTGCCAGTATATGTCTACATCCTATTGTTTCTGTTTCTCTGGAGAACGCTGACGAATCTAAGGCATAAATAGCTTCTAAACAAATGGACTGGTGTATCTTTGCCCACCTCCAGAGAGAATTTCTAAACTGCACTTTAAAAGTAAACGAGCTTTGATTTTGACTTAGAGAAGCTGATATTCTTTAATATTAATAGAAGAGAATTCAAGAAAAGTAAAAGGTTTAATTCCATACACTGATTTGACAATTTTGATTTGAAAGCAATAATGTTTTCTCTGTTTTTAAGAGGGTAAAAAAGACCTAGATTTATTTATAGAAATCCTTATTAATCTGGACTCTCTATATCTTTTACTCGTCTTGTTCCTTAGATAAGCTTACATTAGAAATAATTTTTATTTGAACCAGGTCTTCGTTGCCATGTGTGGGGGCTTTCTCGAGTTGCAGCAAGCAAGGTCTACTCTCCAGTTGCAGTGCACCAGCTGCTGCTTCTGGTGGCTTCTCTCGTTGCAGAGCACAGGCTCCAGGGCACACTGGCTTCAGTAGCTGCAGCTCTCGGGTTCCAGAGTACCAGCTCAATAAATGTGGCACGTGGAATTAGTTATTCTGTGGCATGTGGACTCTTCCCAGACCAGGGCCTGAGGCTGTGTCCTCTGCATTGGCAGGTGAATTCTTATCCACTGTGCCGCCAGGGAAGCCCTGTCATCATTTAATACTATAAAAGTATAAGAAATTTGTATGTCCAACTACACTGAGTTATATCTGTTAAAAACATTTGCTGTTAAAGAATTTCAGAAGATGTTAAAGACTACTTAGAATTAGTTACTCCACTTCCATTGACTATATCAATTTTATAATATCATCTATTGAAAATCTTTTTGATATCAGCAGTGACTGTATTATTCTCTACCATCAACCTAAATCATAATATTGAGAGCCTAAACTGGCTTTACGGAGAAGGCAATGGCACCCCACTCTAGTTCTCTTGCCTGGAAAATCCCATGGATGGCGAAGCCTGGTAGGCTGCAGTCCATGGGGTCACTAAGAGTCAGACACAACTGAGTGACTTCATTTTCACTTTTCACTTTCATGCATTGGAGAAGGAAATGGCAACCTACTCCAGTGTTCTTGCCTGGAGAATCCCAGGGACAGGGGAGCCTGGTGGGCTGCCGTCTCTGGGGTCGCACAGAGTCAGACACGACTGAAGTGACTTAGCAGCAGCAGCAGCAGCAAACTGGCTTTGAGAACTCGGACTAATTGAGTTGACGAATAAATAATCTTTGGATGCCCAATTTCTTGGCAGAGCAAAACTCAAAAGTAAGAGAATATAAAACAAACAGGATAGGGAATAAAAGCAGGAAAGTTACTCTGGAAAGTGGTTAATATTTGCCAAGTTTGCTGTACTTGTAAACGACATACCCTGTAGGAGGAAATGGCAACCCACTCCAGTGTTCTTGCCTGACACGCAAGTGTAAGTTATTAATTAAAAGGAAATATGGAGGCGGAAGCAGAAATTGCATGTGTGCATGCAGGCTTAGTTGCTCAGTCGTGTCTGACTCTTTGTGACCCCATGGACTGCAACCCACCAGGCTCCTCTGTCCAGGGAATTTTCCAGGCAAGAATACTGGAGCAGTTTGCCATTTCCTACTCCAAGGGATCTTGCCAATCCAGGGATTGAACCCATGTCTCCTATGTCTCCTGCATTGGTAGGCAGATTCTTTACCACTGAGCCACCTGGGAAGCCCACGAAGCTGTAATTTGGGGTTATTACCATAGGTGTGGTATAGAAGATTTTGTAGTAGATTACCCAATAAAGCCTAACATAAAAATGATGAGTCACCACTGTCTGGGAGGAAGAAATTTTCTTCCCTCCTTCTAGGTTCTTCTGGTTGGTTTAAGAATTGACATGAGACAGATTAAGGAGACAATCAAACAAAAGTTTAATAACATGTACACACGGGAGCGCTCAGGAAAACTGAATAACTTTCTTAAATGACTGAAACCCTCACAGTAAAAACCACCTTTAGCTAAAGACAAAAGAGGATGTTGGGGTTGTGGTTTCTGAGCTCAAAGGAGGAGAAGGCAGTTCACCTAAAGATGGAAAAGCAAGCGTTTGGTAAACAAATGTTTGCTGGGCCACACAGAGACAATGGGACACAGAGAGACTTTAACAAGCAGACTTTGCCAGGTTCCTCCCTGTCTATACACCTAGTTCACACTATGGTTCACCTACTTCACACTGTAGTTATCTGTGATGACAGTCCCTTTCCTGGACTAGGTCCTCTGTCTACATTCTTTAGGAAGTTAGGGAGCCTCTCAAAGGTTCTTCCCCAAAAGAATCTTTTGGACCTTGATTGTTTTCAGTTCAAAACATGCCAAAGATATTTTGGGGTCCTATTCCACCAAATTATCTACACCACTCTCAGGGGTGTCTGGGGAAGAGGAGCTGATGACAATGAAGGAGAGCCAATGGAAGGGAAAGAGGAGAGCTTGCTCACAGGGATGTCTGACTTGAGAGTGGGGAGTTTCCAGGATAAGGCAATGAAATTAAAGAGCAGCAAGGAAATTTATTCTATCACATATTAAGTGCCATTGCCTTTAAGACATCGAGATTTCAGAAGTATTACACTGTGCATCTTAGAACTGATGAAATACAGCAAAATGCGGGCTGAAGACGAAGCACTGGATTTGGAAATTAGGAAGTCATTGATTACTCCATTTTACTAAGTAAGTGCAGGCCTGGATAGTTGTGAGTTGGAGAAAATGGGAGTGAGGAAGTGTTTGCTGACCACTACTTTACAGATGGGCATATGTGATAAAGCCTCAATGAGGCAGGACATGAAGGAAGGTAATTTTTATATGAGGAAGAATTGAGCCTCTTTGAGAAGAAGCAACTGATGGAGAGGCAGAGATCAAAAGTCCACATGGAGCAGTATCAAGTAGATTAGTGGAGAACAGCACAACTATGCAGCCAGTCAGAGCTGGGCTTAAGTAGCCACTTTCCTACCTACGAGTGATCTGACACTGGACATCTCGATTAAACCTTCTGAACCCTGGTCTACTTGTTTGTAAAAGCAGGGTAATCATTCCCCTTCTTCATGGAGTTGTATATTTTATATTAAGTGAGATTATTCATTTAATGAAGTGTTTGACACTGCAGCCTAGACATAGTAAATGCTCAATAAACAGGACCTACTATTAAGAAGTTAATCAAGAACATAGTTGAGGGACTTCCCTGGTGGTTCAGTGGTTAAGACTCTGTGCTCTCAATGCGTGAGGGCCCAGGTTCAAGTCCCTAGTTGGGAAACTAGATCCTGCACGCTGCAACTAAGACCCAGCAGAGCCAAAATAAAAAGACAGAAAAAAAAAAAAAAAACATTTTAAGAAAAGAAAGAACACGATCAGTTAGTGAAATGCAGGTGGGAAAGTATGGAATCAAGTTCATAGGTGGAGGAATTAGCCCTGAAAAGGAAGAGGGATCTCTCTGTGGAAGTTCTAAAAAATACTCATAAATTCTTTGATTTCCCCTTCCTTCAAAAAATGGAGCCTAATTAGCCTCCCCTTGAGTGTAGGCGGTACTTGGTGTATCACCTCTAATAGAATGCAGTGGGAGTGATGATGTGAAACTTTGAGAGTAAATTGTAAGAGGTGATGTGACGTCCATACTTGTTCTTTGGATTACTCAACCTGGGGAATGTTAGCTGCTATTTCATGAGAACATGAAAGCATTTCAGTGTAGAGGCCCATGTGGTAAGGGATTCCGGCCTTCTGCCAAGGGCCAGGTGAATGATCCATCTTGGAAATTGGTCTTCTAGCCCCAGTCAAGCTTTCACATGAGTAAAGCCCAAGCTGACATCTTGCCTGCAACTTCATGAAAGACCCTGAGCCAGGCTCTCCCAGTTAAGCTACTTCAAAATTCCCAATTCATGGGAACTGTGAGAAAATGAACATTCTTTTAAACTGTTAAATTTGGGGATAATTTGTTCTACAGCAAATGAATACATCCTCTTCCTCTGAGACAAGGAAAGTGGAGAATGATAGGTGAGGACTTGCATAATATGGAAAGGAGAAATGTAAATGTCTGATGGTCTCTATTTTCTCTTAAGGTTAAAATACAAAACATGTCATTTGCTGACCATAAGTTAGCCTCAGGAGACTGGTAAGGGATTGGAAGAACCAGGCAGAAAATAGGCAAGGGAATTGACCAGGAACTCAAGATTAATAATTTTCTTTCTTGTCTCTCTTCCTTCATGCCAAAACTGACCACAGAAATCACACTTGCTCTTGGGACTGGATCAGCCTCCATTCACCAAGGCTGCACCTCAAGTGTGAAACTCCAAAGCATCACAGCCTGTCTGAACTAGCCCAGGAGACTGCCTGCCTGCCTGCCTGGGCAAACTGCTGATGAGTGAGTTCAGGGCTGAGGATGGCTCAGGCTTACCTTGGAAACATACTCCCTGCAGTCCAAAATGATTTTCAACAACTATATGGAAGCTAGCACGCTATTTACGAAGAGAGAGAGAATATCGGAGGGAAATACTGTAAGAGAAAAAAAATAACAGGACTTAGGGATTCTGAAAAAAGCATATCACAGTAATGGGAAAACCCTACAGTCTTTTAAATATCTCATTTGTATTATTTTTTAGTCTTTGGTCCATTTTCCCTTCACCCCATCCTTTTTTGTTATTAGCATGGGAGCCCTGGCAATTTTCCTGATTTAGCCAGCTATCTTTATTTCAGAACAGGGTGGAGCTTCAGCACATAGAAGAGACCAGGCTAGGACTGCCATCTCCCAGTTATACCACCTTATAGCTCTGGTCTTTTTAAACCCTAAAGGCCCACCAGGAATTGAACCACTGTGCCTCTAGCAGAATGACAGTTCCTGCTCTCCTTAGGAAGTTAACCTCTCTCTGTACTGATTCTGCCTGTAAATTGGGAAACTTAATTAAAACTGGTACCTTTTCTACATTACACAATAGAATCAATTTATTCATTTATCCTTAGTTAACTCGGTTATTCAATTATTCAGCACCTCATTACTGAGTAGTCAGGGATGGGACAGCACATCCTAAGTGCTGGGAATGAAAAGATGAATACTGTGGTCTTGAATGTGTTAGTTGCTCAGTTGAATCTGACACTTTGTGACTCCATGGACTGTAGCCCCCACCAGCTCCTCTGTCCATGGAATTCTCCAGGCAAGCATACTGGAGTGGGCAGTCATTCTCTTCTCCAGGGGATCTTCCCAACCAGAGACTGAACCCAGGTCTCCTACATTACACGCAGATTCTTTACCATCTGAGCCTGCTGGCACATAGTATCATTCAATAAATTTGTGTTCAACGAGTTATAGTTCCTACCCTCTGTGGGCATTCTAGGCTAGTAAGGGAGGAAGTATATTAACAAATAATTAAAATGGTTTTAGTGCACAGTAAAGACATAAATCCAGAATTATAGAGGGTTGTATCTACCTGGAGGTTACGGATGGTTTGATAAAGCAAGTAACATTTGTTTGATTTTAAAGAACAAATAAGAGTTTTCCAGGAAAGAAGAGTAGTAAAAGTCTTTTTCAGGTAGCCCCAAACTCACAGGTCTTATTTTTAGCAGGAATCTTTTCACTCTAATCTAATTCTAATTTGCTAATGTAAATATCAACCAAAATTTTGCTGGGTTTCAGTCTTTTGAGTTTATTTTTATTTTGTTCCTTAGGCAGTGATAGGTTGGCAAAATTAGATGCAAAATAATTGTACAAAGGAGATTTTTAAGAGAGTGGATGAAATGAATTAATGGGAAAAACATATATTTTAAGTTTCTTCCTCGGAGATATCTTAATTTCGTATAGTTTCTAAGATAGATGGAAGACTGCTGCTGCTGCTGAGTCGCTTCAGTCATGTCCGACTCTGTGCTGCCCAATGGACGGCAGCCCACCAGGCTCCCCCGTCCTTGGGATTCTCCAGGCAAGAACACTGGAGTGGGTTGCCATTTCCTTCTCCAATGCATGAAAGTGAAAAGTGAAAGTGAAGACGCTCAGTTGTTTCTGACTCTTCGAGACCCCATAGACTGCAGCCTACCAGGCTCCTCTGTCCATGGGATTTTCCAGGCAAGAGTACTGGAGTGGGGTGCCATTGCTTTCTCCGAGATGGAAGACAGTCTTCCTAAAAATGGTCTCACAATTACCTCTAAACTTTCCTCTCTGACGCCTGGCTGGGAACGCAGCAAACATGCCTTGTTCTGTGCCAAACCAGTGGTTACTGCTATTTGCCCACTTTGGAGCCCCTCAGAAGCCCATCCAACAATACACACCAGATTGGCAGAAGGACTTGGAACCACCAAATATAATAATTGAATGTCATCCTCAATTCATTAGTGATTACATGTATTGAAAAAAATTTTGCTTACCTGACAGCAAGGAAAATCACAGTACACCAGGGAGGAGAACTTGCTAAGCCTACAGATCCCTTCCACATTGGAATTTAGAAAGAACCCTTAATCTGCTGCCAAAAACATGAATCAATACTGACACTTAGTAAAACATTTTAATGACTAAACGCAAACATTTTGTTTCAAGAAGCTACTGGCCTAACAACACCTGCCGCTGTTACCAGTGCTAATTAATTTCCCTGAAGTTGTCTAACCTGTTCTATCAAGACTTTAAACTGCTTTGACAATCTTAAAGGAGTGAAGAAGGAGCAAAGTCAGTTGGGAGGGAAGTAGAGCCAAATCTTTTTCTACTTTTAATTGAGAATTCTGTATTCTATCACACCTGCACTCAGCCTTGAATGAAATTCTTATTTTCAACAGCTTGCAGCCATTACTGCATTTAATAGAGGTTGGTGGTTGATAAGTATTTTTATACATAACTGCAGTTTCAAGCTGATTCTCAGGTGTTTAATCAGCAAAGCCATACAACATTTTGATGAGTCAGTCCCATGAGAAAATGTTATCGCCTGCAGAGCCAGGCAGGGGTAAACCAGACCAGTAAGAAGATTTAGAGTCTTCCTTGCTAGCTAACATACTGTTACGGAACCCAGGTCCAGCAGCTTGCCACTCAACAGCCATTAAAGAGGCCAGGTTTGTGGAAAGGAAAGTTTGCTTTGTTTTGGAAGCAGGCAACCAAGGTTGAGGGGGGTGGGACGGTGGATGCCTGTTCAAAGGCCGACTCCCTCAACCCGTCCCATTGACAATCAGGGGGCAAGAACTTTTACAGACGAGGACGCTCTATGCAGAATCAGCATAGTTCAATTCTGACAGTCATCTTGAAGTTGGTCATCAGTGGTCTGACCAGCATCATCTTGATTGTTTTAGGTACAGTTAATCTTCAGCTCCAGGGTCAGTTTGTGCCCATTTTCTTAAAGCCAGTTCTCAGAATTGTGGCAGTTTATGTCATGGCTACAGTCTGTTCATCATGTTAACTTCTTCGACCTGGTGGGGGTTTCAGTTGATCTATAAGATCAACTCACGGGATAATGGCTCAGATTATTATCTACAGTCCTTGAGACGGAACTAAAGGTCCTTGACTATGCTTAATGACATTATTATTAATTGGTCTCCTTTGACTATTTTCTGTTTGTATCTGCATTTTCTCACTTTTCTGATTAAACTTATTCTTTGGCTAAAGTTTTTCCACAGACAAAAGGCTGGTAGAGGGGATGGGGGACTGTGCAAGGATCATAGCATCCTGCTGTTTCAATATCACTACTTTAATCTTCCGTATAATCTATGATTTTATTTAATATGACTTTTCAAGAGTTGAACAATCATCCTAAACAGATCAGACTACTAACTCAGAACATTTCCCACACCCAGTACTATGCTTTCCACTTTAGAAGGGTTCTGTGACCGAGATACTTTGGGAAAGTCAGGAGCTCACAAGGTTTCTTTACTACAGGTGTCCTCACATTTCTTTGTGTGGTAGTAGACATCATGGACATTGAGGAAGAGATATAGAATATAGTGGTTTCTGGCTCATTTGACCACAGATGCTGTTTTTGAATGGAAGACCATCTTATGGGGGTCAATGTCTAACAGAGCAATACTTTGGGAAATGTTCCTGTTCAAATATGATTGTTATTCTTGAACACTCCACATTGTTAATAGAGCACCAGACATGCTAAGAAGGATACTCCAGGGAAGGGGCAGCATGATTAGTAATGACAGACTCCCTTTCTACAGCATCCACTGACTACTGACTAGGGACAAAGCCCTAGTTCCTTCTGGCACCAGCCCTTTCAGAAGAGAAAGGGTCTCGTATTCCTTGGGTGCAATACCTATGAGAACGGGAGTGATGTGTTAGGGAGACACATCAAATCCTTTAAACTCCTCATTCCTACTTTAAATCAAAGGAACCTGATGTCCAAATTACCTACCAACATTCTGCGGTTACCTCTTACAACCTCTAATCAGAAACCCTTGGAAATAAAGGTTTTTTTGTTTGTTTTTCTGCTTTTTTCTATTGAGGTGAAATTCACATAACATACAATTAGCCATTTCAAAATGAACATTTCAGTGACATGTAATACATCTACAATGTTGTGCAACTACCACCTCTTTCTAGTTCCAAGACAGTTCCAAAATAAAACCTCATACCCATTAAGTTATTCCCCATTTCCGCCCACCCCCCAGCCTCACTCAGTAATCACCAGTCTGCTTTCTGTTTCTGATTGAGGTCTTCCCTGATAGCTCAGTTGATAAAGAATCCACCTGCAATGCAGGAGACCCTGGTTCAATTCCTGGATTGGGAAGATCTGCTGGAGAAAGGATAGGCTACCTACTCCAGTATTCTTGGGCTTCCCTTGTGGCTCAGCTGGTAAAGAACTGTCCTGCAATACAGGAGACCTGGGTTCGATCCCTGGGTTGGGAAGATCCCCTGGAGAAGGGAAAGGCTACCCACTCCAGTATTCTGGCCTGAAGAATTCCATGAACTGTATAGTCCATGGGGTTGCAAAAGATAGGATATGACTGAGTGACTTTCACTTTCACCTGGCTATTTCACATAAATGGGATCATATAATATGTGACATTTTATGTCTGGCTTCTTTCAATTAACATAATCTTTTAAAACTTTACCCACATATGGCATGTGGATATAGTATTTACATAATTTCTTTTTATATCTGAAGGATTTCCTACAGTAGGGATACACCGTCATGTGCTTATCCTTGGTGGACTTGGGGTTTCTACCTTTTGATTATTGTAAACAGTACTGCTACGAGCATTCATGTAGAAGTATTTGAGGGACTGTTTTCGATTCATTTGGCTATGTGCATTGGAGTGGAATTGTGGGGTCATGGAAACAAAATTTTGCCACTCCAATTCTGTGGCACCCTAAGGCAAATCATAAAGTTCATATGATTAGCTTGAGACATAGTTTTTAGGGCACTGGGAAAAGATGTATATAAAATGCACTACCCACAGGAAGCTTAGAGAATGACTTACTGAAGCAAGTTTCTTCTCTATACACAAAACATACCTATTTCTCCCATGAATACCGTTTGTTTTCAGTGAGCCATTTGAGTTTCTGTTACTCAGCTGTATAGAGCATCTGTTGTCTTCTCAGCCAATAAGCGTTCAACAAAGACAATAAGTAGAGATGCCTTTTGGTAGCTCTATTATTGGGATGTGTTGTACCCGTGTGAGAGTGGAAATAATAAAGAAAAAAGGTTGACACCAGCACTAGATCAGCTCTTCTGGAAAGATTTTGAAATATCCAGACTTGTACTATAGTCAAGTAAACCAGCTTCACTTGCATATAGGTCTCTGAGAAAAGTTAATTGTCAATTAAATATTGTTGAATAGACTGAAAACATGAAATCCGAGAACATTAATTGAGCAGAGAACCCAAGCATAGTTCTCATTTTCCAAAAACGTTTCCAAACTCATAAACTAGGCCTCATTTCAAAGTCAGTCTTCTTATAAGGATGTTAAGAAAATATTGGCTCTCACCTAATTACTATGCATGATATTAAGAATTTGCTAAGTTTAAATTAATTTTAGGAAGAAAAGAATGAGGTCTATTACCAAGGGAAATATTGGGATTTTCATTTAAGTAAATCTACATTCTAAAATGTTATTACTTATATTACTTCTATTATTAACAATAAAAACATGCAACAAATTATTTTTAATTTTAATTTCAGATGAATTTAAGGTATTAAAAAAACAGGAACATATAAGCCAAGAAAATGAATATATTATGATGCAGTTTGTCAAACTTTAAAGTAGTCAATTTTGAGAACGGTTCCTCTGGATCTAATACACTTATGGTAAATGACATGGAGATACTGCTGTATTTCCAGGTATTTCTAGTGTTTCCAGATACTGCTGTATTTCCAGGACCTTCTGAAAGTGATTTAAAGTTGGCAATGATATCTAACGGGTCATTGTCCTAGAACATACACGTGACCTTTTTCAGAGCCAGATTTTGGAAATATTCTGGTTCTTGTGTCCGCTGACATCTCAAAGAACAAGGAGGGAACATCGAGATAGGCACATGCGATTCTGCAGCTTTGAGGCCCGAAGAATGAGATCATATCCTTCCACAGAGTGAGGCTGATTTGATCTGACCTAATTATCTGATTGATGTGTTGAGAGGCAGACCTACTTGGATATGTATTTGCTTCATCAATTTTCTCTTTAGGCAATTTATTTAGTCCTCACCCTCTTTTTATCTTTGTGGCATGAGACCTTGAGATACTGACCTAAAATTTCATAAAATGTGAATTTAATAATATATGTAATTTTAAATAATAAAAGAAATACCAAAATACAGGCTCAAACATACAAAAAATGTAAAAGAATACACAATGAAAAGATGAAAGTTTTTTGTTCAACTTGCTCCCCTTCCAATGCCATTTTTCTTCCCACAGGCAAACACTGTTAATAGTTTGGTGAATGCCTTACAAAAGCATATAGTAATAGATAAAACTAGACATAGACCATTTTCCCAAGCACTAAATAATAAACTTTACTGTAACTACTTTTCAGGATTAATCTCAAAATAAGAATACAGATTATCAAATTATTGAGAAATTACTGCCTGCTGGGGTTTTATGGTCCTTTCCACCCCAAAAACATTTTGGAGTTAACATATTCTGACATACTTCTTGGTCATGTGCCAGATCATAAGCTCCTAGCAAGGAGACATAAATACCACCACAATTAATAAAATTTACATAGGATCTTATATGTTAAAGCATTAGTATACATTTAAAAATCTTAACTCAGAGCTGAAATGCCTCTCAGTAAATCAAGGAAAGCTGGAAACAAATCATAGAGAAAAAAAGATTGGGGAGCCTGTGCAAAGGGTAGAGGAGATTTTGACTCTGGTTCAATTAACCAGCAAGTATTCACTATTCATTTCTGCTGTGGTAAGCCCTGTAGGTATACAGAAATATAAAGTGTGGTCCCTGCCTCCAGTGGGTTTACTATCACCTGAGAAATCAGACCAGCCAGACAGAATGAAATCAGATAAAAAATCTTGCACGAGACCTTGAACTTGATAGAGTTATAAACAGCAGGCAGCCTCTGAAGTCTACACAAAGGAGTGATACAATTAAAAAAATTAAAAGACTGTGTCTTCAGTCCCTTGCATGCCTTCATTTCCCTTCCATAATTACTGCCCCAGTTCATGTTTTCATGACTTTGGCTATTGCAGTGAACTTATATCCAGCATTCAGCCATCTCCCCATCCTACTCCCTCCCAATCCATCCTACACATAGCTACAAGATTGAGTTTCCAAAGGTGCAGAAGAGCCTCACTGGCTCAACTTGCTCATCCACTTTGAATAACATCCTGCTAATCAGTTTTAGTGTTATTATTTAAAGAAAAAAAACACTTGAAGGCAAAACATTTGCACATTGTGGCAAGTTTGAAGAGGCAAGTTTAAAAAGGCAGAATGTCTGCTGAGGAAGGGCAGCTGGATGCTTCAGTTCAGTCACTAAGTTGTGTCCTAGGCAAGGCCATTCAGGCCAGTAGAACTTCAGTGGGACAGACAGAGGGTCTGGGTCTCATGAAGCTGTCTCTTAGCTTGGTGGGCTGAGAAATTCTGTCTTGGCTCAGGGAGAAGATTCTCACAACCAGACTCAAGAGAGATCAATGTACACATCAGAAAGCCTATTTGTTGACATACAATGAGAACAGTAACAGATAAACCAGATATCTGTGTTCATTGATCAAGCATTTTCTTCCACTAGGAAAATAAAAGCCACACGAGAAGGCGTCAAGTGTGAGTTTAGCATGTTTGAGGAACATCACGGGGGTCAGCTGGTTAGAGTGGAAAGATCAAGAGGAGGAGTGGTAGAAGATGAGATCGAGAGGTAGGCAATGGTCAGCTCGTGTAGCACCTTGAAGACCATGATAAGGAGTCTGGATTTTATTCTAAGAAGTCAAAAGCTATTGGGGTGTTTTAGGCAGGCATATGATGTGACTTCCCCGCTGGCTCAGACAGTAAAGCGTCTGCCTACAATGAGGGAGACCCGGGTTCGATCCCTGGGTCAGGAAGATCCCCTGGAGAAGGAAATGGCAACCCACTCCAGTATTCTTGCCTGGAAAATCCCATGGACAGAGGAGCCTGGTTGGCTACTGTCCATGGGGTCCCAAAGAGTTGGACATGACGGAGTGACTTCACTATCTACTATCTATGATGTGACTTATTTTTGATAGGATAATTCTGGGTGCTGAGTGGAGAATCAATTCCAAAAGAATAAAACTGACCATTAAGGGACAAGTAAGGAAGCTATTCCAGAAGTTTGACAAGAGCAGATGGTGGCTTTGGCCTAGGGTAGTGGTGGTAAAGGTAGAAAGGACTGATTTGTGTGTGTGTGTTTTATGGCAGATAGGATTAGAGTGCTGAGGGATTAGAGGTGTGATTCCATGCCCACCAAACAGCTTTCCAATTGAAATTTGTCTTTTTAGTAGATTTTCCTTCTGGAGAAAGAAGTACTGATCTGGGAACCAGGGATGTGGTTTTCCTGCTAATTCCAGTTTTCTACCCTGAGGATGTAAACTTGAGCCTGAAATGGTTAGGTTACTCTGTGGGTGCCGAGGCTGTAGATTGTAACATTCTTGAGCTGGTCTCAGGTAATCTCACCTTCCTTGTTCTCCAAACCAGTCTGGTAATGAAGTAAACAATTCTTATTAAATGCGTATAGTTTATATGGAAAGCAGCATATTTAATTCTGTAATGATATTTTAGAGTATATCTTGAAGACTTCTACCTCCTTGGAGACCTAAAAGTATTTTGCTCTGCTGGTATTATTTTAAATAAATATGTATTATTGACCTGAAGTATAAAGAAATTATTTTTTTAAACAGAAGAAAAATCAAACAAAAGTTTAATAACAGGTATGCAAGGAAGAAGCCCAGGAAAACTAAATAACCACGAGAAATTATTATTAAGTATATGTGGTCCTAGGTTACACCGGAAGTATAAAATAAATATGAACCTCCAACAATTACAAAGATGTGGAATAATCAGTTATGGGGAAAGAATTCTATTCACTGCCTAAAACTCAATGAGTTCCCTTTGACTGATCTCTGCTCTCCTTTGAAACCTGTATGAATCAGTCAGGAGGATCTGTTACTACTGCCTTTGTTTCTGTCTTCTCTGCAGTCCCACGCTCCCCAGCCTCGCCCTGTGGCCATCATCACACACCTGAATCACTGCAACAGCTTCCTGGCTGGTTTCCCGGACTCTGATTTTCTGGGAGGGGGGATGGGGTAACGGTGTGAATCACGTGGGACAGCACGGAAGTGGGTTTGGGGGGTGGTGAGTAGTTCAATTTCAAGACAGCAATGGATTTATAGCAGGAAATGGGAGACAAGTCTGGAAGGAGATTAGCACAGTTGAGAAGGTCTTGGATTTGCACTCAAAGTTCAGATGATTTGGTGGTCATAGGGGAGATTTTTTTTTTTTTAACTTTTGAGCCAGTGAGGTGGGAAAACAATTCTATTTTTGTTTTTAATCTAAGACATTAGATTTTTAAAAATATGCTTTACCTTTACTGTATTTAGTAAATATTACAAAATACAAGAATGTTGCTCTTAACACTAGAGCCCATAGTCAGTCGGACAGTCGTCATCTGCCTCATGAGACGCGAGGTAACCTGGGGGAGGGGCGGAGTGCTTTCCTGAGGAGGGGTTGACAGTGGCCCTAGCCCTCCTTCATTCACTTTCTGTGTCTGGTGATTTACTGTAATTTGCTTGGCTAAGTGGATTTCCAGAGAGCTAATTAATTATCACAAAGAAAATTTCTGCCTAGAACTAGCCTGAAGCTCTTACTAAAATTGCAAGCACAAGAAAAGAGTAAAGAAAGGCACCGAGCTGACATTTCTGACTTCTGGCACAAGCTCTTCATTCCGGACCTAACGATATAAAAATAATGATGATCTAATAAGATCTGACAAGATTAGCTAGAAAATGGAAATTTGCAGGACTATTTGAAATATGGATTTTTATCCACTATCTATAATTAACTTTGTCCCATGTGTATGTTTTACATTGATATGAGAGTTAAAAGTTACTTGTAAATTTTATATTTTATAGATATTATATATATATATACATGCTTAGTCGCTCAGTCGTGTCTGACTCTTTGCGACCCCATGGATGGTAACCCGCCAGGCACCTCTGTCCATGGGGATTCTCCAGGCAAAAATACTGGAGTGGGTTGCCATGCACTCCTCTATGGGATCTTCCCAACCCATGGATCAAACCCAGCTCTCCCACATTGCAGGCAGATTCTTTACCATCTGAGCCACCAGGGAAGCCTATCATATATATAGCTTTATATATATTATTATATATAGTATATGTGCTCAAAAGTCTTAATGATACAATCAAAAACTTAAAGGCTACTGGATTAAAAGATGGCATTTGGAAGAAATCTGTCCTCATTTTCTTTATTATCAAGTAATTGAATACTAGTACTACTATTTCATAATATTCTTATAGATATGATAGATATTATACTTGAATAATAACCAGTTATATTTAGACCATGAGGGCTTTACAATTTGAGAAATTTGGGAAGGAATACCAAGTAATGACTCCAGAATCAGATTGCTTAGTCTCTTCAGTCATTGCTTCCTGGGGCAAGTTATTTAACCGACCACACCTCAGTTTCCTTGACTATAAAATGAGACATAGTAATTTCTGCATAGGGCCCTTTTCAGGATTAAGTGAGCTAATAGATGTAAAAGTTTAAACTGGCATACAATAAGTACTCATTGAATGTTAACTAATATTAACCAGGCTTTTGTTAAATTTGGGGTTTTTAAAGTGTGCTTTGCTTTTTTAAAAATTACATTTTTTACTTTAAAAAATTATTTTAAAGTTTTTAATGAAGTATGGTTGATTTACAATGCTGGGTTAGTTTCAGGTGTACAGCAAAGTGATTCAGTCACTGATTCTTTTTCAGATTCTTGTAGGTTATCATAAAATATTGAGTATAGTTGTCTGTGCTATACAGTGTCTTCTTATTGGTTATCTATTTTGGTTAAATCTGAGGGGCTTCCCTGGCAGTCCAGGGATTAAGATTCTGTTCTTCTACGGCAGGAGGCACAGTTTCCATCCCTGGGTGGAGAACTAAGATCCCTTGTGCTGCACAGCCACAAAATAAATAAGTAAACTGGAGAAAACAAACCCCCCTTGCTACCTACTGCCTCTTGTTGGCCAACAGGGGTCAGTACATGGCAACCTACATGGGAAAGCTAAATAAAATGCTTCACTGGGGCAAGAAAAGATTTTCAGTGTCTGAGGAAACATCCATGTTTAACTTCAGAAAATTTTCACAAACTGGTGTTGCGAAAAATCAGTCACGATAAAATTAAGCACTTAGAAGTATAGAAAGAGAAAAGTCAAAATACTTTAAAAAATAAATAATAAATATATTTCAAATGTTTAAAAGCAGTTTAAAATGCAGAAGGATGTTTTAAATGATAGTACTCTGCAGCAGAGCCTTGGGAATTTATGGTGCAGTAGAGCACTATCTTGCCAAGAAAAGCAACTTTCTTACTGAAATGACCAAGTACGTATGTCAGGTTCTGCTGCCTTAATGTTTGGGGTGGGGGCAGGAGAGAGTATGAACCTTCCTATTTGCAGATTATATAACAATAAAGTTTATTATTGAATGCTCACTATGTCAAGTGCTTTACTTACATCACCATTTTTTTTTACTTTTTAACATGAAAATATTCAAATATATAGAAAATAATAAAATAAGCATCCATATATACACAGTTTAACGTTTAACAGTTTCCACATTTTAATTTTTCTGAATTATTTTAAATACAGATAGCAAACATTTTACTCCTAAACACACCAATATATCATCTAAAAAGAGAAGTTTTTCTAAATAAACACAATGCCATTGTACGCATGCATGCTCAGTCGTGGTGACTCTTTTCGACCCTACTGACTATAGCCTGCAAGGCTCCTCTGTTCGTGGGATTTTTCCAGGCAAAAATCCTGGAGTGGATTGCCATTTCCTCCTCCTGGGGGATCTTTGCCACACAGGGATTGAACCTGTGTCTCCTGCGTTTCCTGCATTGGCAGGCAGATTCTTTACCACTGAGCCACCTGGGAAGCCCATAGTACTGTTAAAAAACAAAACAAACAACAAAACTGTCTAGTATCATCTAATTCTTTAGTCTCTATTCAAATTCTCCAATTGTCACAAAATATCTTTTATACCAGAACCAAGGACAAGCCATTGTATTATGTTTCTTAGGCTTCTTTTTATCTAAAACAGCCCTCCCTCAGTACTGCCTCTCTTCTTTTTTCTTTTTTTAAAGGCACTGAGTTAATTTAAGAGACTGAGCCATTTGTTCTATAGGATGTCTCGCCACTTGTTTTGGATTTTTTCTGATCGTTTGCTTCTATCCTTGTAGTTCCTGCTTGATTACTCTGAAGTTAAAGATTTTTGGAAACAGTGCTTCACAAATGATGCTGATGCTTCATATTGTATCACATCGGGAGATGCATAATGTAAGATTGGTCTAATTTTAGTAATGATAAAATTGACCTAGGTTAAGGTGGGAAGGAACCGGATTTCTCCACTGTCTTTACGGATTTCCCCTGATGACTGACACACAATCCCTGGCTCTATGTGAATATCCTGTTCCCTATCGCACTTTTACCTGTTGGTCTCATGATCCTGGTATGAATTAATCGTTTCATTAGGGACTGCAAAATGGTGAATTTCTAATTCTATCCTTCATTTTACATTATTTAGCTGGCATACTTTTGTAAAGGGAACTGTTTCCTCACCAACTGGGGCCATTTGGTTACCCTGAAATACATCTGCAACTAGAAAAGCAGGCTAAATGTTTATTTTCTTAGATTACCAGTTTTCAGAGTAAAGTTGGTGTAAAAGTCACTACCAGTAGTATGGCAGACAAAGTTTTTTTAAGTTTTTTTTCTTTTCTTTTTTAGATTTGTTTACTCTCGTGGGGAAATTAATTTTATGTTTGACATTTTAAATCAACTGCAGTTATTTGTGATGCTTAAATCATTCTAACTTTGGCCAGTGGGCATTCCTTCAAGTTGGCTTCTGTGTCCTTTTCAGAGAACTTCATTTTTTAATACCTCCTGATTTTCTGTCGCAAGATGTTCTGAGTGCTCCTCTTAACCCGGCATCAGCCAATTCTCCAAGGAACCCTGGTACCTTTTAGTGGAAAAGTGGTATTTAAAAATCAAAACCTGGGTGCCAAGGATAGTCATTACTTTAAGGCTCTGAGTTTATTATTAATTTTCATTTCAAAGTTTACAATATAGAGTTTGTATGTCATTGTTACTATACCTCTTTACATGGGAGCTTTTACCCCGATAACATTAACAAAATTACTTTTAATATTTATATCAACCCTATGAGATATGGGATCATATCTTACGTTTATAACTTGTTATCATAATTTGTTACAATCTCTATTTTAAAAGGAGACACCAGAGACAAGAGGTGTCCAAGGTTCAGTTCAGTCATTCAGTCGTGTCCGACTCTTTGTGACCCCATGGACTGCAGCATGCAGTCCTGTCCATCACCAACTCCCCGAGCTTGCTCAAACTCATGTCCATCGTTACACGTCCAGTAAACAGCACATCCAAGTAAACAGCAAATAAACTTTACACGTGCGAGATTACACGTCCAGTAAACAGCAGCGTCGGGCTTTGAGGCCCTCATGTACCTTCCATCAGGGAAGGAAGACCCTGACTTTCAGAGGAGCTTTCCCAGGAGGCCAAGGATCCTTAGAAAAGGTAATCAGGTAGATAATCAGGGATGCTGTTCAAACTCGTGTGTCAGATTCTTTGCGACCCCATGGACTGCAGCACACCAGGCTTCCCTGTCCTTCACTATCTCCCGGGGTTTGCTCTAGTGCGAGGTCTTATCCACTAAGCCCCCCGATCAGGGCTAGGGTGCAGGAACCAGCTAGTGGTGTGAACAGACCCCCTCCTCATTCCTCCAAACCCAAAGGGCGGGACCGGGCGAGCTGCCGGCAGGGGGACCGTTTGGTACATGGTCCGAGACGCTGTTTCACTTTAAATGGATCCCAAAGCTCCCTAAAGAGTACACACTGTCAGAGAACCACGCACGTTTTACCCAAATTGGAGAAAATCCGGCTGGGACCTGTGAGCTGCTAGAGCTCAGCAGAGGACCCGCCCCCGCATAGAGCCCCGCCCACCCGCCATTCAGAGAGAGTGTTGAACAGGGGGCGGGACAAATTAGGAGCAGGTCCAATGAGGAATCAGCCCCCGGTCAACTCAGGACCGAATATTACAAAGTCCGAGTTGCTAGCCTAGAGGAGGCGGTGAGTTGGCCAATCAGAGCGAGTAACTCACAGCGTTGGGTACTGGCAGCCAGTCAGAAGAGTGCTCGCAGGTGACTCGCCGGCCCCAGCTTCCCGCCTTTCCCGTAACCTCTAAATCGGGGGCCCGGTGGTTCCTGGGTTAAGTTCTTCCGCCACGGAGCTGTATTTCTCGTCCTCTCTTTACGCTTGTACTACGGATCCCAGGCCTGTGCAGGCGTCTGGTGGGACATGGCGAACTTCGGCTGCGAGGACCTCCGGAGTCAGGATGGGGAGAGTTTTCTCTACTTTGCCTATGGCAGCAACCTGCTGACGGAGCGGATCCACCTCCGAAACCCCTCCGCCGTGTTCTACAGCGTAGCCCGCTTGCAGGTCAGTGCTCTCCGCCTGGCCCCCGAGATGTCCTCTGCCCTCTCTGCAGACAAAGGGGGCAGGATTTTGAGAACTCACTTTCTCAGGGCCGCTTGTCGTCAGCATTGGTCTGGGAATGCAGCTCTCTCTGCTCAAAGTACATCAGGGTTCCCTGCACGACCCTTCCCCCAGGGGTCCCTCTCGCCCTCTCTCAGCCCTCTGCTTGATCCTGGCTGTGATGTGCTACTCTGGCTCCTGTGCCTCCCAGGCTGCCCTGAGCTCGCCCTCCTGACGTTCCCACCAGCTGCTCATTCTGCCCAGCTCCCGATGCCTCTCCCTTGGCCACTGACTTAGGGACATCATCACAGAATCCACTCGGTTGGTCCCTCTGAGAAGTCTTCTCTGACCCAAGCCAAGGAATCAGTTGCTTTCTGTTCTACCTTTGCTCCAGGACTTGTCACCTAGTTTTGTAAAAATCCGTTTACCAACCTTTTGCTCTCGACCTGAGGGGTCCTGCAAGCTGGGGCTATGTCTCATTCATAGTAAGGGCTGTGCTCACTTAAGTCTAATGGCTAGATGAACCTTCACTTGCCTTGGTAAGAATCATAGCTCTTAGTACATTTATTCATTTAGTTCATATTCTTCCAGCACTTACCTGGAGATACAAAGACGACTGAGTAAAGCTAGCTGCTTTCAGGACCTCCCGATCTGTAGGAGAGACAGGCAAACAAATTACCTACAGAGCCTTTTGACACTGTTGGACCAGACAGACATGGTCTCTGCTATCATTGGTCGGGTTCTTAGTTGCAAGCAACAGAAGTAGCTGATTTAAGCAGAAAAAGAATGTGTTGAAAGGCTGTTGAACAGCTCACAGAATGACCAGGAAGGTAGGACCACAGAACTGACAAAACAGGCAGGCATAGAAGGGAAGCTATAAAATAGCCAGTATCGCAGATGGAAACAGCCCGGGAGGCCACTGTTGACTCACCCTTGAGCTTGGTAAACACGGACATTGTATCATGCATCACCCATTCTGGACACTGCCTCTACTGTCACTGTATCTGGAAGCTCCTGAAACCCAAATACAGTTCCCACCCGCAGAGTGGAGTTTCTGCTCCCCTGTGTCACTGACTTCTAATTCAAAACCCTAGGTGGGTGTCCTAGGCTAAATCTTGGCCATATGCCCATGCCCTGACTCCAAGCAAAGCTAGGAGAACCAGTCTCTGGCATTTGAAACTTCAAAAACAGGAGTTGGGCTCTGAGCACTATCTACCCATCAAACTCATACGATAGGGAATTCCCCAAACATGGTAAAAAAACTTAGATGTTTATAGTTGGGATGCAGTAAAGAACTATCTAACAAATGATTATTCAGTCACAGGTATGGTCAGTCTTAAAAGGAGATGAATCGTACCTTGCTCTCAGTTTTGCTCTGAACCTAAAACTGCTCTGAAAAGAGTGGGAAAAAAAAAATTGTTTTAAGGAAGCATTGAAGGTGCTATGGGAGTATGTGACTTAGGGATCTGACCTAACTGGGATGTTCAGTAAAGCCATACCTGAAAGTGTAACTTAAGCTGAAATCTGAATGACTGGTGAGGGGAGAAGCAAATGGAACAGCAGGGACAAAAGATTTCAGGAGAGAAAACAGCTGGGTCTTCTAGCTAGTGTGGCTAGAATTTAATGTGTAAGGAGGATATGGCATGAAGCGTAGAGAGGCAGGGAAGGGCCACATGTTACAGGACCCCAGAGGCCAATGAAGACTTGGATCTTTATCTTGAGAGCAACAGTGAGAAGACCTCTGCCAAATTTAAGCAAACGAAATATCAGGTTTACATCTTTGAAAGCTTATTCTGGTTGCTGTGGAAAGTACTTTGGAGGGTAGGGGCAACCTACCAACAGGGCTTTTGGAAGTGGATGTGGGAGCGCAGTTAGAAAGCTTTTGTAGCGGTCACTTACTGAAGCTAATGGTACCTTGGAGTGGTAGCCAGGACAGGTAGATGGTTTTGGGGGGTGTTGAGGAGAGAACACTGTTAGGCTTTGGTGATTGATTGTGAACTGAAGAGTAGATAATGGTTTTTGATGCAACAGAGTGGATGATAGTGATATTTGTTAAAGAGAAAAAAAAAGAGGATCAGTTTGGGAGGGAACATCAAGCTCAGTTTGGGCATACAGTTGGCCCTTAAACAATGCCAGGGTTAGTGGTTGCCACCCTTTGCTGAGCCGAAAATCAGAGAACTGCCATCTCTGCCTCAAAAACAGAGGAATGGATAAATGACTCACCCAAGGGCAGGAAGTTGAAGAGGTTTGGATAGAATCAGGATTTAGACCCTAGTTCCTTTGACACATATTCTCTATTTCAGTCTCTAATCGAACACAAACTTTCCCCCATACTTCGTTACTTTGATGATCTGAAAATTGAAAAAAATTCACAGATAAGTAGACCTGTGCAGTTCAAACCCATGTTGTTCAAGGGTCAGCTGTACTGAGTTTGAGATGCTTGTTGTATACCCAAGTGAGCAGAAAAATATTAGTGAACATTAATGAAGTACTTGGGCTTCCCTGGTAGCTCAGCTGGTAAAGAATCTGCCTGCAATGCAGGGGACTGCAATGCAGTTCGATTCCTGGGTGAGGAAGATCCCCTTGAGACAGATTAGGCTATCCAATCCAGTATTCTCAGGCTTCCCTGGTGGCTCAGTCACTAAAGAATCTGTCTGAGTGCAGGAGACCTGGGTTCGATCCCTGGGTTGGGAAGATCCCCTGGAGAAGGACATGGCAAGCCACTCTAGTATTCTTGCCTGTGAAATCCTAGACAGAGAAGCCTGGTGGGCTGCAATCCTTGGGGTTGCAAAGAGTCAGACACGACTGAGTGACTAAGCACAACACAGCACATGAAGTACTTACTATGTTCTAAGCACTTTCAAAGTCAAGAGAGAGACCTGAGCTGGATAAAAGACAGTTGGAATATTGGATGGTATTTGAAGCCATTGGAGGGTATGATTTTGTCTTGAGCAAACTGCTGAGAAAAGGGCCTAAACTGAGACTTTTAGAAACTCCAGCATTTAAAAACTAGATAGTGGAGGAGGAGTTGGTAAAGGGAATTGAGATCAAGAAACAGCTGAAAGGAAAGGAGGCAGATCAAGACAGTGTGGATAACTATGTCAGAAACATCTGAGAAGTGGAGCAAGATGAGGAATGAAAATTGTCTGTGGGATTTAAAAGTATATCAGTTCAGTTCAGTTCAGTCACTCAGTCGTGTCCGACTCTTTTCGACTCCATGGACTGCAGCACACCAGGCCTCCCTGTCCATCACCAACTTCCGGAGCTTACTCAAACTCATGTCCATTGAGTGGGTGATACCATCCAACAATCTCATCCTCTGTTGTCCCCTTCTCCTCCCACCTTCAATCTTTCCCAGCATCAGGTCTTTTCAAATGAGTCAGTTCTTTGCATCAGGTGGCCAAAGTATTGATGTTCAGCTTCAACATCAGTCCTTCTGATGAATATTCAGGACTAATTTCCATTAGGATGGACTGGTTGGATCTCCTTGCTGTCCAAGGACTCTCAAGAGTCTTCCCCAACACCACATTTCAAAAGCATCAATTCTTTGGCGCTCAGCTTTCTTTCTAGTCCAACTCTCACATCCATAGATGACTACTGGAAAAACCATAGCCTTGACTAGACAGACCTTTGTTGGCAAAGTGATGGCTCTGCCTTTTAATATGCTGTCAGAGTTGACTCATTGGAAAAGACCCTGATGTGCTAGGAGGGATTGGGGGCAGGAGGAGAAGGGGACGACAGAGGATGAGATGGCTGGATGGCATCACCGACTCGATGGACATGAGTTTGAGTGAACTCCGAGAGTTGGTGATGGACAGGGAGGCCTGGCGTGCTGCGATTCATGGGGTCACAAAGAGTTGGACACGACTGAGTGACTGAATTGAACTGAACTAGGTTGGTCATAACTTTTTTTCCAAGATGTAAGCGTCTTTTAATTTCATGGCTGCAGTCACCATCTGCAGTAATTTTGGAGTCCCCCAAAATAAAGTCAGCCACCGTTCCCACTGTTTCCCCATCCATTTGCCATGAAGTGATGGGACCAGATGCCATGATCTTTGTTTTCTGAATGTTAAGCTTTAAGCCAACTTTTTCACTGTCTTCGTTTAGTTTCATCAAGGCTCTTTAGTTCTTCTTCGCTTTCTGCTATAAGGGTGGTGTCATCTGTATATCTGAGGTTATTGATATTTCTCCCGGCAATCTTGATTCCAGCTTGTGCTTCATCCAGCCTAGTGTTTCTCATGATGTACTCTGCATATAAGTTAAATAAGCAAAAAAAAAAAAAGTTAAATAACCAGGGTTACAATATACAGCCTTGATGTACACCTTTCCTGATTTGGAACCAGTCTGTTGTTCTTTATCTAGTTCTGACAGTTGCTTCCTGACTTGCATACAGATTTTTCAAGAGGCAGGTCAGGTGGTCTGATATTCCCATCTCTTTAAGAATTTTCCACAGTTTGTGGTAATTCACACAAAGACTTTGGCATAATCAATAAAGCAGAAATAGATGTTTTTCTGGAACTCTCTTGCTTTTTTGATCATCCAGTGGATGTTGGCAATTTGATCTCTGGTTCCTCTGCCTTTTCTAAAACCAGCTTGAACATCTGGAAGTTCATGGTTCACGTGCTGTTGAAGCCAGGCTTGGAGAATTTTGAGCATTACTTTACTGGCGTGTGAGATGAGTACAATTGTGTGGTAGTTTGAACATTCTTTGGCATTGCCTTTCTTTGGGATTGGAATGAAAACTGACCGTTTCCAGTTCTGTGGCCACTGCTGAGTTTCCCAAATTTGCTGGCATATTGAGCGCAGCACTTTCACAGCATCATCTTTCAGGATTTGGAATAGCTCAACTGGAGTTCTGTCACCTGCACTAGCTTTGTTCGTAGTGATGCTTCCTAAGGCCCACTTGATTTCTCATTCCAGGATATCTGGCTCTAGGTGAGTGATCACACCATTGTAATTATCTGGGTCATGAAGATCTTTTTTGTATAGACAGGTCCTAGTGTGGTTGTATCTTTTATCAGATCTCCTGATGTCTTGCCAAGGATACCTGGTGTTAGAACATCTAATATACCAATCAAAGGTACTGGTCACTCAAACCAACCTTTTTAATGAAATTCTAAAGGTTTTTAAGAAAATAAAGGTAACAGATAAAGTATAAACTTTAGATTTATTATCTAATCCAACTTTTTTTTTTATCATTAGGAAACTAAACTCTGAAAAAATGGAAAGAAATCTTCCTAGACTAAACAGCTGAGTAAAGATTATTAATCTCCCTCATTCTGTCCTTTGATTGCTCATCTCTGTGAGGGAAGAAACTAACAGCTTGAAACCTTGACTCCATTACTTTAGTTGTGAGACCTTAGGCAAGTTGCTTAATCTTTTTGAGCCACCATTCTTCTTTCTGTTAAATGTGTATAAAAAGTTGTTGACAGGATTTTGAAAAGTCCGTATGAAGCCCATAGCAGTGTACAGAACCCAGTAGTTGTTAGCTGCTCTTATGATTATTATAGATATGTTAATATAATTCATGAATATTAAAATTTATAAGTATACAAATCACCCTCAAATGACAGCTCCCTTAGGGCAAAAAAATAAGCTAATAGGATACTCTTAACATACATGAAAGTAGAAATAATGTTATAACCCTTATGCAGCCATCACCCAGCTTCAACAATTTGTACAGTATGATTATTGTTGTTTAGTTACTGAGTTGTGTCTGATTCTTTTGCAACCACCAGACTCCTCTGTCCATGGGATTTCCCAGGCAAGAATACTGGAGTGGGTTGCCATTTCCTTCTCCAGGGAATCTTCCTGAGACCCAGGGATCAAACCCTCATCTCCTGCGTTGCAGGCAGATTCTTTACCACTGAGCCACCAGGGAAGCCCACACTATGATTGCCTCTAAGTTAAAATTTATGTGTAAGTAAGTGGATTGGGAAGCAGTTTTCAAAAATAAAGATAGCTGTGTTAAGGCATCAGGATTATGGGATTTATTGTCCCCCTTAACCTCTTATTTATGGTAAGATACATGTACATATTCAGTATACAGTTTATTTTTAAGAAAAATATAGTCCTTGAAATCTGGGTCCTTGGTTGTTTATCTTTGTGTTTTTTATAGAAGGAACTCAAAACTTATGTTTTAATTACATGGTGTCGAAGGTAAATCTGCTTTTATTTTGAAAACGGAAATTTTGGTTCATGTGGATATTGATCATATCACTTTGGTTTCCTTTGTAGGATTTTAAACTTGACTTTGGCAACCCCCAAGGCAAAACAAGTGAAACTTGGCATGGAGGTATAGCCACCATTTTTGAAAGTCCTGGCGATGAAGTATGGGGAGTAGTATGGAAAATGAACAAAAGCAATTTAAGTTCTCTGGATAAGTAGGTGGCTTCTAATTATAAGTTAAATCATTACTAATTTAGAAGGTGGATCATATGCAAGAATGTGTGTGTATATATATGGACATATTCTTTACACTTGAGAGTTAACCTAAAAGGTATAATGTTAATTTCCTAAAAAGAAAAGCCTAGAAGGGTTACACACTCTAAGATTTGGGGAGACTTTTGTAATCTCTTCTATGATTGATGGAAGTACTTTTTTCTATTTGTTTTTTTAATAAAAATATCTTTGTAGTTTCATATTGTGAGAAAGCATGAAGATTTTTGTAATTATTACATACTTTTACTGATTTCAAAAACAACTCAGTTTTTATAACAGTCAGATTTTTAAAAAATTCTTTAAGGTAGCAGTTGAATCAGTAAAAAAGTGATAATAACTTGTAAAAACTTCAAAACATATTAGAAATGCTTTGATGCTTTTTAGAACTCAAGAGTTGTGTGGCAGAGCATTTAATACAAAGATAGTTGACAGAAAAGAGTAGGATTTGAGAAGAGCAAACATCTGACATGCTTACCATTTTACTTCACTTGCAAACAGAAATGAGCTGTCCTGTCTACTTTTGCAAGATGGATATTCTCTTGTCAGAACATATAGTCCAGTTTTCGTAGATAGAGAGCAATGTTTCAGGGTTATAAAGCTTGCAATAACTAAAGATCTGTTAGAAGTATACCCAGTAATAGTAAGTCTCCAGCTTTCTAATTGAAATGCTAAGCTTACTTTTGATGTGGTGGTATTTATAGTATGTTCTACTCTATCCCCAAATACATAGAGAACACATACATCCATAAATAGTTAAAAATTTTAATCCAGTAAACTAACTTGGCTTAGTCAATGTATGATTAAAATGTGGCTGTTCTGATTCCAGGCAAGAAGGGGTTAAAAGTGGAATGTATGTCCCAATAGAAGTTACTGTTTCAACTCAAGAAGGAAAAGAAATAACCTGTCGAAGTTATCAGATGACAAATTATGAGAGTGTTCCCCCATCACCCCAGTATAAAAAGGTATCCTTTTTCACTTACAAAGACTTTTGGTGATTCCTTGTTAATTTTCACAGAGTTAAATGACAGAATATCTTATTTTTAAAAGGCTTTGTGTTTTAAATTCTGTATGAACAATTCATTTCAATCAATATGTTTTTAATATAAAAATGATAGTTATTTACTGAATAAACGTTCCAATTTATTTGCAATGATAGAACTATGTCCCTAAAACTTTGTTTATTAAAAAAAAACTCAGAAATGTACTTGAGTCATAATCCTAGGCATATTTTTCTTTAAAAACATGTATGGTGTATTTTTTATAGTTATTCTATACCTATGCTTTTTAATCATTTTTTTCTTCTCCACAAAATAGTATTTCATAAACCCCAAGATTCATTTTTACAGGGCAAAAATATATTTCCTACTGTTGAAATGTTTTCCATTTCTAGATGGAGGGATAAGTCATGCCCCTTTCAAAATCAGGGACACCTTTCCAGCATGCATGCACAGGAAAAGAATTAAGGATAGAGAGGCTGACATCCCTCTTCAGAAACCCAAACTTAGGTACTTATTGGCAGGTCCAATCAGGACATGATACTTGGAGAAGGTGACCCAGTTCCTGGGCCTAATCTGGAATTTTCTAGAATGGAGCCTAGAGGAATTAGCTGGTGTGGATCTGGGGAGTACCATTGAATACACTTGCTGTTTATTCCCCCATGTGTAATTCAGAGGTAGAGTAGACTCCAGGATTCAACTAAAAACTGCTCCCTATAAACTTTAAATTTCTTTGAAGAATGGTGTTTGTTTCTTAAAAAATTTTGTTCGTTTCATGCAAATTCTATACAATGTTTTATATTAAAAATATTTTAAACCATAGTATTGAGTACAGTTGCTATCACATAGGGATGGATTGTGTGGCTATGAAAACTCCCTGTACATTCATGCTTATCATGGGAGGAATCACTCTTCATTTTGTTCTACAATTGTTTATTCTAGAGTTATCTGAAAGCTAATATTTCATACTTTGATACTACAAATAAACTGTGGTATACTAAACTGAATTATGTTCCTAACTAAAAGAGGGTTTTGTTGTTGTTTAACCATTTTCTAGGTCATTTGCATGGGTGCAAAAGAGAATGGTTTGCCCCTGGAGTACCAAAAGAAGTTAAATTCAATAGAACCAAATGACTACAAAGGAAAGGTCTCAGAAGAAATCGAAGACATTATCAAAAAGGGGGAAGCAAAGACTCATTAGAACTTAATGGAATATATCTACATATATTTTCTCTATATGCTAATACCTTTTTAACATTTAGAACAGGGATCTGGGATGTATCTCTGTAATATATTTCAACAGTGTTCTGGAGGGTTATTTCACTTGGGTGCTTCCTTGTTTTCAGACTGTAAAAAGACCGAGATAGGAGTTAGACAGTTGAAAGAGGGGATGTGAGAGGTGTTGGAATGCATGACAGTTAGGTGTGAGTACTCTGTGAACCCTTAAAGTTATTTTATTGAGTTTATCTGAAGTGTATTTTTGCTCTGTGACTGAAGATAAATTTGCAACTTAATGATGGTGCTGGTAAATCACTCTGCTCTGGGATTTTTTAAAATCAGCTTAATAAGAGCAAGCAAACTGAAGAGACAATTGATTGTAAAATTTTAAAATTATTTTAAAACTATTTAAAATTTTTTAAATTATTTTAAAATTTAAAAGATGGCATAATGTTCTTAGAGGAATAAATGTATTTGTGGTTTAACCTGTATTCTCTGCAAAAATACTACATTTCATTTATGAGAAAGACTCACATTATCACATATACTGGGTCTGGTCTTGGCCATATCCAGTCTATACTAAAGGATTATTGCACAGACTCTGGAACCAGTATATTAGGGATCGGCTGTCAGTTCCACCACTTTCTACCTGGGAAACGTTGGGTTATTTGACTCAACTTCCTCAGCTTCCTCACCTGCAGACTGAGGACAGCCAAATATCTATGTCTTAGGATCATTTTGAGGGGTATATGTATAAGCTTGGAACACAGCCTGGCATATAATAAGTATTAGTAATCATTATTCTTATTGAAGGTTGAAGTTTGTACTGACCCATCTTTAAAACAGGATTTTAAAGTAGAAGAGTCAAGATCATGAGGAAAAGTATTTCTTGGAAGCTAAAATTTGATTTCTTGGCTTATTAAGAAATGGTCACCTTCTTAAATTTATCTACTGAATAAATGGAAGAAAGTCATGAATAAAACAACACTGGTTATCACACAATCTCTCATGTCTCTGTGGAATCCAGTGAGCTGGACTTTCAAAATAGGTTATTAGAATGAAAGAGAAGAAACCCCAGGAGCATAAAGTAAAGATTTGGTTTTTACTCTTGGGAAGAAGGCCCAAAGAACTTTTCAGCTACAACTGCAATTCTGTAGTGAGGCTTCACTATCTCCCAGAGTGGAGTACAAATTGAAGATTTTCCTCATTTTCTTTCAAGCCCAGAAATGCTTTTCAAAGACTATGTTGGCGATAGTGTCACCAAGAGCTGGTTATAATTTGAGAGGGCCAAAATCACTGATGAAAATTCCTTACATATGACATTTGCCAGTACTACCTTGAAAACAACTAGAAAGATAAAATGAGCTGAAAGGCTAGACAGTAATGGAAAGTATAATATATGTAATGTTATTAACAACTATAAAAGGTGAAAAGTAAAGTGAAGTAAGGTTTTTACACTTCATTTGAACAGGTAAAATGACACCAGTAGACTAAAAAATTATGTATGTATAATATGTATTATATAGAAGTATGTTACCTATGGGACTTCCCTGGTGGCTCAGATGCTAAAGCGTCTGCCTACAATGCAGGAGACCCGGGTTCGATCCCTGGGCTGGGAAGATCTCCTGGAGAAGGAAATGGCAACCTACTCCAGTATTCTTGCCTGGAAAATCCCATGGACGGTGGAACCTGGTAGGCTACAGTCCATTGGTCACAAAGAGTCGGACACAACTGAGCGACTTCACTTTCACTTTCATGTTACCTACTTAAAAAGTATACAAAGAGCTACACTTGAAAACACCACAGGTAAATAAAAACAGAATTCTAAAAAATGTTCAGGTAACCCACAGGAAGAGAGGAAAAAGAAAACAGGAAATGAAAGAACAGAAAATAAATAATAATGGCACATTTATACCCTAACATATCAATAAGTATATTCAATGAAATGATCTCAAGACACCAAGTAACAATTGGTGGAGTGGATTAAAAGCAAATAATATTCTTCTATACGTTTACAACAACTTGTTCATCCATCCATCCATTGATGGACATTCGGACTGTTTTCACCTTTTCACTATTGTGAATAGCGCTGCTATGAACATGTGTATGCATATATATGTTTAAGTACCTAGGAATAGAATTGATGGGGTCATATGGTAATTCTAGGTTTAAGTTTTTGAGGCATGACCAACCTGTTTCTCACATTGGCTGAAAAATTTTACATTTTTACCAATGATGTATATAATTTTTAAAGGAAATACTTAAGTGAAAATTTAACCAAACGTTCTAAGACTTATATACTGAAAACTACAAAACACTGATGAAAGATATCAAAGATCTAAATAAAGGGAGAGGTATACTATGTTCATAGTTTGGAAGGCTCAACATAATAAAGATCTCAGTTCTCTCCAACATAGGTTTACCACAATTTCTATCAAAATCCCTTCCAGATTTTTTTTCTAAAATTTATATGGAAAGGCAAAGGAATCAGAATAGGTAAAGCAACTTCAAAAAAGCAGAATAAAATGGGAGGACTCAATTGGCCCAGTTTCAAGATTGTGTGGTACTGGCAGAGGGATAAACATACAGATCAATGAAACAGAATGGAGAATCCAGAAATACACACATACAAGGTGCACAAGTAATTTAACAGAGGAAAAATAGCCCTTCAACAATTAAGCCCTTCAACAAAGAAAGATAGCCCTTCTCCTCTGGAGAAGGAAATGGCAACCCACTCCAGTATTCCTGCCTGGAGAATTCCATGGACAGAGGAGGCTCCATGGGGTCGAAAGAGTCAGACACAACTTAGTGACTAATCCACCACCACCATCAACAATGATGCTGGAGCAAAAATAATAGGCAAAAATAATAATTACAATAAAGTTAACTGACGTCTCATTCAAAAATTAACTCAAATGCCTGACATAAAACTATAAATTTGGGGGGGAATTTTCTTTGACATCTAGGAATTTGCAAACAGAGTTCTTTGAATACCAAAAGCATGATCCATACAAGGAAAAATGGATAAAACTAGTGTACATCGAAATTTAAAATGTTTGCTCTGTGAAAGATCCTATCAAAAGAATGAAAATACAAGCTTGAAGTGAGAGAAAATATTGACAAACCACATATCTAACAAAGGGTTAGTATCTACAATATATAAAGAACTTTTGAAATTCAACAATAAAAAAGCAAATTGTTCAACTAATAAATGAGACATGAAGAGACATTTCACGCAAGTGGAGACATAGATGGCAAATATGCACATGAAAAGATGTAGATCATCACTAGCAAATTAAAACCATAATGATAGACCACTAAACTCTACACACATATAGAATGGCTAAGAGAAAACATGACAGTGCCCAATGCTATGAGGATGTGATACACCTAGATGACTTACACACTGCTGGTGGGACTGCAAAACGGTCCAGCCACTGTGGAAGACAGTGTGCAGTTTCTTAGTAAACTAAACATGCAACTATCATATGACCCAACAGTTGCACGCCTGGGCATTTATCCCAGGGAAATGGGAACTTACGTTCACATATAAACCTGTAGGTTAATGTCTATAGCGATTTTATTCATAACAGCTAAAAATTGGAAATAATCCAAATGTCTTTCTACATGTGAATGATTAAGCTGTGGTATCTTTGTGGTAATACCATGAAATACTACTCAGTAATAAAGAGAACCACTGATACATGCGATGCCCTAGGTGAAGCCCCAGAGACTTAGGCTGAGTGAACAAAACCAGTCCCCAAACAAAATCTCAATACATACTGTGTGCTTCCATTTCTGTAACATTCTTGAAATGACATAGTACAGAAATGGGGAACAGGTTAGATGTTGTCAGGGGTTAAAGAGGAGGTGGTGTGGTGTAATGGCAACATGGGGGGTCATTGCAGTGGTGGAAATGTTCTGTATTTTGACTGTATCATTCAGGGTCTGCAAGATGACCATGAAGGGAAATTGGGTTAAAGGTGTAAGGGTCTCTGCATTATCTCTTACAGCTGCATGTGGATTTACAGTTCAGTTCAGTTGCTCAGTCGTGTCTGACTGCAGCCCTGTGGACTGCAGCACGCCAGGCCTCCCTGTCAATTTTACATTCTTACCAACAATGTATATAATTTTTTAAAGGAAATACTTAAGTGCAAATTTAACCAAATGTGTTAAGACTTGTACTGAAAACAAAACACTGATGAAAGATATCAAAGATCTAAATAAATAAATGGAGAGGTATACTACGTTCATAGTTTGGAAGGCTCAACATAAAGATCCAATTCCCGGAGCTTGCTCAAACTCATGTCTATTGACTCAGTGATGCCATCCAATCATCTCATCCTCTGTCGTCCCCTTTTCTTGCCTTCGATCTTTCCCATCAGCATCAGCATTTTTTCCAGTGAGTCAGTTCTTCGCATCAGGTGGTCAAAGTATTGGAGCTTCAGCATCAGTCTGAATATTCCAATGAATATTCAGGACTGATTTCCTTTATGATTGACTGGTTTGATCTCCTTGCAGTCCAAGGGACTCTCAAGAGTCTTCTCCAACACCACAGTTCAAAAGCATCAATTCTTCAGCACTCAGCTTTCTTTATGGTCCAACCCTCACATCCATATATGACTACTGGAAAAACCATAGCTTTGACTAGGACTTCCCTGGTGGCTTAGATGGCAAAGTGTCTGCCTACCATGTGGGAGACCCGGACTCAATCCCTGGGTCAGGAAGATCTCCTGGAGAAGTAAATGGCAACCCACTCCAGTATTCTTGCCTGGAAAATCCCACAGACGGAGGAACCTGGCAGGCTGCAGTCCATGGGGTTGCAAAGAGTCGGACAGGACTGAGTCACTTCACTTTCACTTGACTAGATGGACCTTTGTTGGCAAAGTAACATCTCTGATTTTTAATATGCTGTCTAGATTGGTCAGAGAGAAGGCAATGGCACCCCACTCCAGTACTCTTGCCTGGAAAATCCCATGGACAGAGGAGCCTGGTAGGCTGCAGTCCATGGGGTCGCGAAGAGTCGGACACAACTGAGCGACTTCACTTTCACTTTTCACTTTCATGCATTGGAGAAGGAAATGGCAACCCACTCCAGTGTTCTTGCCTGGAGAATCCCAGGGACAGGGGAGCCTGGTGGGCTGCCGTCTATGGGGTCGAAGAGAGTCGGACATGACTGATGCGACTTAGCAGCAGCAGCAGATTGATCATAGCTTTTCTTCCAAGGAGCAAGTGCCTTTTAATTTCATGGCTGCAGTCACCATCTGCAGTGATTTTGGAGCCCCCTAAAATAAAGTCTCTCACTGTTTCCTCATCTATTTGCCATGAAGAGATGGGACCAGATGCCATGATCTTAGTTTTCTGAATGTTGAGTTTTACGCCAACTTTTTCACTCTAGCAAATTTACAACTATCCTCAAATAAAAAGTTTAATTAAAAGTAAAAATAACTATATATGAATTTTTGAAGCAGTGGAATCAGCAGAGAACAGGAGACTATTAAACCTGCCCAATAAAATTAGAAATAAGACCAAAATACTCTTAGAAAATAAATATATTATTGTTGAAATTAAGAACTTAAGTGGATGGTGTATTGGTTGCCTGTTGCTGTTGTAATGAGTTACCACAAATTTCGTAGCCTAGAGCAACACAATTTTTATTATGGTTCTGGAGTTCAATAGTCTAAAATGTGTCTCACTAGGCTGAAATCAAAGTGTCAGCAGAACTGTATTCCTTCTGGAGCCCTGCTAGAGAACCCATTTCCTTGTTTTCTGCAGCTTCTAGAAGCCACAGAAGCTCAATTTCTTGGCTCATAGCTCCATTCCTCCTCTTCAAAACCAGCAACACCCGGCCCAATCCTTCCCAAGTTGCTGTCTCTTTTAGCGCTCCTTCTTCTGCCTCCCTCTTCCATTTATAAGGACCCTTGTGACTGCATCCAGCCCATACCAATAGACCATGCTTAATCTTTCCATCTCAAGGTCAGCTGATTTGCACCCTTAATTCCATCTGCTACTTTAATTCTCCTTTGCCATATTCACAGGTTCCAGGTGTAGGACTTGAACATTATAGGGGGCCTGGAGGGACTATTTCACCTAGCGAAGACCAGTAACACAGCAGATTCAAATAACCACAAAAATAATTGATTAATGGAAAGAATTGAAGAAGTCAACTGAAAGTGCAGACAGAGAAGCAGGATATAGAAAATGTGAGTATTTAAAAGATATGGAAGATAAAATCCAGAATCCTAGAAGAAAGGACAAATTTTGCAATTTTTCTACCAGAAGTTCATGTAAGGATAAACATACATGAAGAATTGGTATCTTTAGTGTCTCTATATTAGGTTTGACAAGTTTGCACGTCTCCCACCAGTGTTACCTTTGCAAAGTTTCACTTTTGAGTTATGAACAAACTTTTCAGAAGGCAGCCTTTTTTGGGAATCTAAATATTCATGAGCATATGGGGTCACATGATTGAATGTATTTTATTCAGTGTGAAACTTATTTATAGCATCGTTATGCCTTATGTAGACCTTCTCCATTTAAAACGTTAAAAAGACAGCTTACTAGGAAATGTATTAGCTAGCATGTTACAAACTCCCTGACAGGTCATCACAGCGTTAACAGTAAACAATGTACACCGCCAAGAAGAGATTTAAGGGCAGGAAGAAAACCTTAGATTTTTAAGAAGTCCATATCGAAGTATATGCTCTGTCGTAAAAGGTTTGATTGTTTTGAGCTGCTTTTCATCCGGGAGCATGTGTCACGTGTTAACAGGAGTTTCACGGGGGAGCACGTGTTCTAACAGGCGTTTCCACCGTGGTGTTTTGAAGCAGCTGCCTCTGGTTGCGGACGCTGGGCTAGCACTTCTAACGGGACGGGCCTGAGCTCGCAGCAGCCGGGACGGAGCTGGCGCCACCAGTAGGCGTGGGTCACCTCTGGCGAGCTCTCAGGCCTACCCGCGCGGTGGCCTGGCTACTCTGCTGGGGCAGGGACTGCCCCTTCAGGCTGCCCAGGGCCACTTTCTGCGCGCAGCCTCTCCCGGCCGCCCGCGTTCGCCTCGCTCGCCCGGGCCGCGCCTCGGCCTTTTAGCGCAGGCCGCGGTGGTTCGGGGCGCGGCAGTCGCTACGGTCGTGACAGTTCGCGTTCCCGGCCCGCGCGGCGGCTGTACCTGCCCTGCAGCGGGTGAAGTTGCGGGCGCCGCGCTACGGGGTCGGCACTCCCAGACCTCCGAGTTCCCGCCCGCGCGCTCCCGGCGCACCGGATTCCGGCTCTGGCTCCCCAGTACCGCGAGGTCTCCATACCTGGCGACCAAGTAAGTCCCAGCGGCAGGGGTGGGTCGCGCGGAGCACACGTTTTCTGGGGGTCCTGGGCGCCGCGGCGGAGGAGGCGCAGAGAGGCGGCGTCCTGCGAGCAGGCAGAATTCAAAGCTGCGCTGGAAGAGCTCCGGGTGGAGCAAGGAGGAGAAACCCGGTGTTTGTGGAACCACGAAAGTTCAGGGGGGTGAACTTCAGCGTTAGGGGAATCGTTTATCCCACGGTGGTCCAGACAGAGCGTCTCAGTCCTGCCTGCACCGTAGAATCACCTGGGGTGCTTGTAAAATTCAGATGCCCAGGCTGGATCCATCAGAACCCCTTGGGGGAATGGAGGGGGCGGGGGTCTGTATCGTTTATACTTCTCAGCTGATTCCACTGTGTGGGCAGGGTTGAGCACCAGCGACCAAAGAGTGGTTGCCAAGAGAGGATGGAAAGGCGGGCAGGGGCTTTGATAACAGTCCAGCCTGCAGACAGATCCGGCTGTACCCAGTGTCCCGCGTGGCCCTGGGAAAGGGGCAGTGGCCCTCTCTCTGGTTTCCCGAGAGGCAGAGAAGGGAAATGAGACAAGACTTGGCAGCGTCGCCGGAATACTGCCTCAGCTATGCACACAGTCTTTTGGCATATTGTGAAACACAGAAGCTTTGCCAGATCATGATGCCTCGTTGGTTCTGCTTTCTGGGAAATGCCTCTATTACTATCATTTAAAGTTAAATGAAGGGAAGCCAGTAAACCTGTTGACAACTTCTGGGATTTCTGCTTTAAGGGTGAAGTTAGGTGTGCTTCGGAGAAGGCAATGGCACCCCACTCCGATACTCTTGCCTGGAGAATCCCATGGACAGAAGAGCCTGGTAGGCTGCAGTCCATGGGGTTGCTGAGAGTCGGACACGTCTGAGCGACTTCATTTTCACTTTTCACTTTCATAAATCCGAGAAGGAACTGGCAACCCACTCCAGTGTTCTTGCCTGGAGAATCCCAGGGACGGGGGAGCCTGGTGGGCTGCCATCTATGGGGGTCGCACAGAGTTGGCCACGACTGAAGCGGCTTAGCAGCAGGAGCAGCAGGTGTGCTTGCCGCAGGGTCGGGTTTGTACCTGCTGAAAGCCCCCTATCTGAGATTTCCAAGGAACTTGAATATTAGAAGTGCACAGAATTTACCCTCTTCTCACCCAAGGGTTGATCGCTAATCTCAGCAACCAGGGCCACTGGACAAGACACAGATTTCTACTGCATGTGTGGTGCAGATAAGAAAGGTGGATTTGAAACAAACAACAACCTAGGAGAAGAGAGGGCTTCTAGAGGGTCCAAGAAGAATGGATTGTGGTTTTGCATAATGAAGAAATTTAAGTTCAAGCTTTGGAGCCCATCAAACCTGGGCCCAAATTCAGAGTCTGTCACTTCTGTGATACTTGGATGATCTCCCTGAACCCCTGTTTTCTTTCTTGTGAAATGGGAAAAATAGTAGCTCTGTCCTGAAGGAGACAATGTGTATCAAATGCCTGGCAGGCCCGGTTGCTTCTCCATCAGTAGCAGTTATTAGCCACCGCAGTAGTGATTTGTGTTCAACAGTTGTTTAGTACAGCCACAGTGAAGAGAGTGTCCAGCAGTTGTCTCCCTTGAAACTCCATTCCCTTTTTCTTTTCCTGCCTTGCTCAGGAAAGGGGTTTGTACTCCTTCTCCTCAGTCACTGTGTAGTTTAAGGCCTGCAATTTCAGGCCACCAGCCTGTTGCTCAGTAGGGCTTATTAATGGCTCTGGAATACAGTTTTACTCCATGTGATAGGAATGACAAAATAAAGTGGTCCTTAAGTTTGAGACTTCCTCTATTCTACTGTAATCTATATATATATATATATATATATAATACATATGCATATATGTATACACATATATTGGAGAAGGCAGTGGCACCCCACTCCAGTACTTTTGCCTAGAAAATCCTATGGATGGAGGAGCCTGGTAGGCTGCAGTCCATGGGGTCGCTAAGAGTTGGACATGACTGAGCGACTTCACTTTCACTTTTCACTTTCATGCATTGGAGAAGGAAATGGCAACCCACTCCAGTGTTCTTGCCTGGAGAATCCCAAGGACGGAAAGCCTGGTGGGAAGCACAGAGTCAGACACGACTAAAGCGATGCAGCAGCAGCATACACATATATACATATGAGCTCCCCTGTAGCTGGGCTGTTTACAGGGTTTCAGAATTGACATGGGCACACACACGTGACTTTCGTGCTGTCAGCATCCTTGGGCTGTGCCCCAGTTGTACCTGTTTTGCTACTGACTCTTGCCCTAGGGACAATGAATCCTTCTTAGATGACCAAGAAGTCAGGAACTTGGGGAAGGGAAAACGTACATCCTGCAGTTGTCAGTGGGGGCACCCTGAATCTTTCACCTTAGTTCCACTGTGTGTGTCACTGGTGATTCTCTGACAGTAATAGCAGCACTGTTTGTTTTAGATTAAACAGTAGAAATACTATAAATAGTGATTTAATGGTGATATAAAAATCAAGTGCTTTTACAGCACTATCCCTTATACTTGCCTAATGAGAATCTTAAATTCTTGTCTCCTTTTATAAAAAAAAGTTCAATATTTATTCAGTATCTAAGACTTAAATTTAGGATTTGAAGTTTAAATTACCAGTTCCTTCTATGATTCTTTTTTGGGGGTTTGAGGCAAGAGGAAATTTAAAAAGATAAGATTTAGACTTTTGCTGAATTTTTGTCATGTAGATGCTTTTAGGTATCTTGCAGGTTTCTGCAAGTCCTGTTTTCTTTTATCTTTTGAAAAGGCAGAGTCAGCTGAGTCTTATACAAAGGGCTTCCTTTCATCCATCTATAGAGTCCAAAGTTGGAAGGAAGGAAGGTTGTTTCAAGAAAAACTCTTTGGTGCGTCATTACTCAGTGACGTGTTCCCCTCCTGCCCCCCAAACTTGACCCTTGTAGTAAGAGGTGAGTAATCACTGCCATTTCAATTACTTAATGTTTTTTACCCAGTGCTGGAAAGTTTGTCAAAGCAAGACTTTATGGGTTGAATTCTTCTTGTTGTGTTTTATCTAAATCCCACCACAGACCAAACTCTGGGCAGAGATTTTAATGCAAAGTTGGCCAGGACAAGCTTGCCACCCTCCCTCCCGTTAGTCATCCTCCCTGCCTCTGGAGCTGTTGGGTCTGGGATGCTGTTAATCTGTGGCAATCTTTCCTTGGCCCTCTGAAGGGGCACGATGCCCTAACAAGGGATCTGCTTCGATAGAACCAGCAAGGCAATTTTGTGTTACACTTCACTTAGAGTGCTCTCTTGTAATCTGCTGCTTTGTTATTTGTTTTGCTGAGTAGTCATTTTCCTTTGAATTAAACTATAGTTTGGGGTTTCAATTCAATTTCAGTGGCTCTGAGATCAATTGGCCCAGTCAACTCATTGAGAAAGACCCTGATGCTGGGAAAGATTGAAGGCAAAGGAAGAAGAGGGTGGCAGAGGATGAGATGGTTAGAATCACCAACTCAATGGACATGAATTTGAGCAAACTCCAGGAGATAGTGGAGGACAGGAAAGCCTGGTGTGCTGCAGTCCATGGGGTCACAAAGAGTCGGTCATGACTGAGCAACTGAACTGATGTTGTTGTTCAGTTGCTAAGTCGTATCCGACTCTTTGTGACCCCAGGGACTGCAGCACACCAGGCTTCCCTGTCCATCACCAACTCCCGGAGCTTGCTCAAACTCATGTCCATCGACTTGGTGATGCCATCCAACCATCTCATTCTCTGTTGTCCCCTTCTCTTCCCACCTTCAATCTTTCCCAGCATCAGGGTCTTTTCCAATGAGTCAGTTCTTCACATCAGGTGGCCAAAGTGTTGGAGCTTCAGCATCAGTCCTTCCAATGAATATTCAAGAGTGATTTCCTTTAGGATGGACTGATTTGATCCCCTTGCAGTCCAAGGGACTCTTAAGAGTCTTCTCCAACACCACAGTTCAAAAGCATCAATTCTTTGGCGCTCAGCTTTCTTCACAGTCCAACTCTCACATCCATACACGACCACTGGAAAAACCACAGCCTTGACTAGACAGACCTTTGTTGGCCAAGTAATGTCTCTGCTTTTTAAAATGCTGTCTAGGTTGTTCATAGTTTTTCTTCCAAGGAGCAAGCGTCTTTTAATTTCACGGCTGCGGTCACTGTCTGCAGTGATTTTGGAGCCCCACAAAATAAAGTCTCTAACTGTTTCCATTGTTTCTCCATCTATTTGCCATGAAGTGATGGGACGAGATTGCCAGGAGAAGTATCAATAACCTCAAATGTGCAGATGACACCACCCTTATGGCAGAAAATGAAGAGGAACTAAAGAGCCTCTTGGTGAAAGTGAAAGAGGCAAGTGAAAAAGCTGGCTTAAAACTCAACATTCAGAAAACTAAGATCATGGCATCTTAGATCATGATCTTAAAATCGTGGTCCCATCACTTCATGGGAAATAGATGGGGAAACAGTGGAAACAGTGTCAGACTTTATTTTTTGGGCTCCAAAATCACTGCAGATGGTGATTGCAGCCATGAAATTAAAAGACGCTTACTCTTTGGAAGGAAAGTTATGACCAACCTAGATAGCATATTGAAAAGCAGAGACATTACTTTGCCAACAAAGGTCCATTTAATCAAGGCTATGGTTTTTCCATTGGTCATGTATGGATGTGAGAGTTGGACTGTGAAGAAAGCTGAGCGCTGAAGAATTGATGTTTTTGAACTGTGGTGTTGGAGAAAACTCTTGAGAGTCCCTTGGACTGCAAGGAGATCCAACCAGTCCATTCTAAAGGAGATTGGTCCTGGGTGTTCATTGGAAGGACTGATGCTAAAGCTGAAACTCCAGTACTTTGGCCACCTCATGTGAAGAGTTGACTCATTGGAAAAGACTCTGATGCTGGGAGGGATTGGGGGCAGGAGGAGAGGGGACGACAGAGGATGAGATGGTCGGATGGCATCACCGACTCGATGGACATGAGTTTGAGTGAACTCCGGGAGCTGGTGATGGACAGGGAGGTCTGGAATGCTGCGATTCATGGAGTTGCAAAGAGTTGGACATGACTGAGTGAGAACTGAACTGAACTGATGGGACCAGATGCCATGATCTTAGTTTTCTGAATGTTGAGTTTTAAGCCAGCTTTTTCACTCTCCTCTTGCACTTTCATCAAGAGGCTCTTTAGTTTTTCATCACTTTCTGCCATAAGGGTGGTGTCATCTGCATATCTGAGGTTATTGATATTTCTCCCAGCAATCTTCATTCCAGCTTGTGCTTCATCTAGCTGGGCATTTCGCATGATGTATTCTGCATATAAGTTAAATAAACAGGGTGACAATATACAGCCTTGACGTACTCCTTTTCCTATTTGGAACTAGTCTGTTGTTCCATGTCCAGTTCTAACTCTTGCTTCCTGACCTGCATACGGATTTCTCAGGAGGTAGGTCAGGTGGTCTGGTATTCCCATCTCTTGAAGAATTTTCCACAGTTTGTTGTGATCTACACAGTCAAAGGCTTTGGCATAGTCAATAAAGCAAACAACAATATAGTTTCCTATAGAACTATTGAATGGGTCAACATGAGGGTCTAGGTAATTTGCAAAGTGAGTATCAGGTTAGCACCAGGTGTGGGTTGGTTACTGTTTTCATGAAACGTGAAAAGTCGCCATCACTATATCTTTGTATACCTCATTATATCTTTGTTGCTATTGGCCCTTCTGTATGTCATCTCCATGATATAGTTTAGGGACAGAAAATAGTTGGGGGATGGAGCAACTTGGTAGATATTTTCAGAGTCATGCTTAGCTGAGTAGGGCAGTCAAATACTGCTAAGGAAAGGAAAGCCTTTCCATGGTAGAAGAGCTGGGAGCAGATGATGATACATGAGAAAATATTTGTGGTCTTCTAATTCCCAAAAGATAAAAGTCTAATGACCAAGAACTCCTCATGCTTCTTTTTAACACATTTCCCAGTTGGTATCAGTGACCCCCAACCAAGCCTTCTAGAAGGAACCAGGTGGAAACCTAGGCTTTTCTTTGGGGATATCCTAACTCCTTGTTATTCAGGACAGCAGGCCCCTTCATGGAGTGAGCCTTTCCTGGACTTCACTTAACAAGGCTAGTGTTGTTTACATTTAATATGAATTCAGGCTCGTTGATGATTTCAAGTGAAGTTACAAGATCTATGACAAATACTAGACAGTCAGGACTTGAATGGAAGAGACTGTGAGCTTTGGTGTCAGAACTAGGATCAAGCTCCCACTTCATTCCTTAACTAACAGTGTGACCTCGCCCAAGATTTAATTCTTCCAACCTTGTGTCCTTGTTTGTATGAAATAGTTACAGTTCTTTCCTTGGAGAGTGATTTTGAGTCTTTGATAAGATGGTTGCTGTGAAGTGCTCAGTGTACCACCTGACTTCCAGGAAATGGTGGTTAAGATGATAATGAGTGTGATGATGGGGTTCAAGTGCTGGTCTTGCCATCTCCTAGTTATCTGGCTTTGAATTAGCTACTTAATCCTCAGAAGCCTCAGTATTTACATCTGTGAAAAGGGGATAACTCTAACAATCTGGAAGGATTGGCTTGAGACTTTAATGAAATGAAGTGAAATAAAGATGTGTCTGATCTCGTAAACCCTAAATAATGATAGCAAATGCTTACGTAGGTTTACTCTCTGCAGCACTGGTTGAAGGACTTTAGGTTTCTGTTTTGTTTTTAGCTCATTTAATCTCCCCAACAACCTCATATTGTAGTTATTGTTTCTCCTGTTTTACAGAGGAGACAGCTAAGGCTCAATGAGATTAAATAACCAGCCCAAAGTCAACAGATTGTTAGTGCTGCACTCAGGATTTAAAGCAGAAATCCAGGTTCTAACCACTCAGGACTCAGTGAGTGCCCCTCCCTCTCTGCCCACATCCCCATCCCCATGCCTGCCTCCTGGAATTGACCCACAGATGTGCTTGTGCTCTTTGTAGAGTGGTGCTCCTGGATACAAGGCCCTTGCAAAGAACTGCCTGCCTCGGCCTGCTGATGGAGTGAACGTGGGCGCCCCCCTCCCCCTCCATTTATAACCTTTAAACCTCAACATTGCTTTCACTGGATGATCTATTATACACTGGGGGTGGTGATATTGGTATTGACTGACGTTATTAGAATGAATTATGTTTATTTTGGGATAAATGTCAATCATCTCAGAGTACTGAGATTGTTAACCTAGCTGTAATAAAACACAGACATTCTGTGTTTCTAAATATATTCTAAAACGTTCACCCAGACAGGTGTGCTGGGTATTTGAGAAAATGGAAACCAGGCCTGGAATTTCCCAGGATGGGGACCCAGGTGGACATGACAGTGTTTAAAGGGCATTGCATCAAAAATACAGTGGCCTGTGCCAGGCCCACTACCTTTAAAGAAATTCTACACCCTCCTAGCATTTGCATTGTTTGGAGTTCTGGCAGCCTTCCAAGAGGCCTGGGCCAGTGGAACTCGGAGCCTAGCAAAGGGAATTCTCCATTGAGTGACTTGGGGATGATTTAACATTTCTGATAATAAGCTGGCACTTGTTTTTCTGGCTTTATGAATAAAAAGAAACTTCATGGGTATGAAGTTTTTTGCTGGCTTCCCAGCCTGGTGTTGAGGGCTGTCAGAGAACTGCTTATAGCTCCTGGCTCCTCCTGGCTATTTGGGGTTTCAATTCTGCAACACATTGATTCAACAGATATTATCAGAAGACCTTGCTGGTGCCAGGAATCTACCCAGTTTTGGGGATACAGCAGTGAATGAATCCCAGGGCCCAGCACCTGGCCAAAGGGAATTTGCCACCTATTGGAAGAGGAAGGGGTGGTAAACACAAGTACATACGTATAAATGGGCTAAGTGCTGTAAGTGAAGACAGCAGTATGTCATGACACATGTACTGGGATTAAGGGAGTCTGGGATCTGCCCCTCCAAGAATGAGCCTTTTCAACTAGTTCTTGGGGATGAAGAGAGGTAAGGCCACACCAGATGCAAGCAAGAGCATGTTTGAAGGCTCAGAGGTGGAAAGAATGGAGTGTATTGAGGCGAGTTCAATAAGGAAGGCCAAGCAGAGCCTCCTGGGCTGAGAAGGATTTGGAAATTTATTGTAGAGGGCAGTAGGAGGCTTTGAGGAGTTCCAACCCATACCTTTTCTCAATGTTAGTAATCTATAAGAAAAAAATGATTAATGACATTTACTTGTTAAGCTTTATAAACCTTGTCTTGGGCTTCCCTGGTGGCTCAGTGGTAAAGAATCCACCTGCCAATGCAGGAGATGTGAGTTCAACCCCTGGGTCAGGAAGATGATCTGGAGAAGGAAAGGGCAACCCGCTCCAGTATTTTTGCCTGGGAAATCCCACGGACAGAGAACCTGGCAGGCTGCAGTCCATAGGGTCACAAAGAATCAGACACGACTTAGCAACTAAACCACAGCAGACAACAAACCTTGTCTTAATGTGCAAGACAAATTATGGTTTTCAATTACTTTTTTTTTTTTATCTTTATTTGGGTGCATCGAGTCTTAGCTGCAGCACATGGAATCTTCATTGCATCATGCAGGATCTCTTTGTTGCGGTGCCAGACTCTCTTGTTGTGGTGTGCAGGCTTAGCTGCTCATTGGCATGTGGATAATAGTTCCCTGACCAGGAATTGAACCCTTGTCCCTTGCATTGCAAGGCAGATTCTTAACAACTGGACCACAGGGAAGTCCCTATGGTTTTCAGTTTCTAATGAAGAACTGAATTTCAGAACAGAGAAAAGACGGCAGAACCAGGGCTCAGAGACTGGTCTGCCTGGCCTACAGCACCTGCTCTGTGGTTTTTGGGAGCAGAGGTGTGTAAATGCATGCTGGCCAGCCATGTGCGGCGTTCTTCAGTGGGGCCTCTGTGCATGCACATGGATGGGGTCCAGTACCCGCAGCTCCTTAGGAATAGGAATGAAAGGTTCCCAAAAGGGGAGGCAGGATGGCGGCATGGGTGCCAGACTGTCAGAGTCTGTGGGTAAAAATTCTGGGAACCCCCTGGCTCAGGGGAGAAGTTTGAATGGTAGTTCATGCTAGTCTGTTTCTCCCTGGCTTTAGCCCCAAAGCCCTGAAAGAGGTACTTTTCTTCACTCTGTTCATCTACCAGGGAATTTGCATATACTTAAAAAACTGGAGACTGGTTCCAAATAGGGAAAGGAGTACGTCAAGGCTGTATATTGTCACTCTGCTTATTTAACTTATACGCAGAGTATATCATGAGAAATGCTGGGCTGGAATCAAGATTGCCGGGAGAAATATCAATAACCTCAGATATGCAGATGACACCACCCTTATGGCAGAAAGTGAAGAGGAACTAAAAAGCCTCTTGATGAAAGTGAAAGAGTAGAGTGAAAATGTTGACTTAAAACTCAGCATTCAGAAAACTAAGATCATGGCATCTGGTCCCATCACTTCCTGGGAAATAGATGGGGAAACAGTGGAAACAGCGTCAGACTTTACTTTTTGGGCTCCAAAATCACTGCAGATGGTGATTGCAGCCATGAAATTAAAAGATGCTTATTCCTTGGAAGGAAAGTTATGACCAACCTAGACAGCATATTAAAAAGCAGAGATATTACTTTGCCAACAAAGGTCCATCTAGTCAAGGCTATGGTTTTTCCAGTAGTCATGTATGGATGTGAGAGTTGGACTGTGAAGAAAGCTGAGTGCTGAAGAATTGATGCTTTTGAACTGTGGTGTTGGAGAAGACTCTTGAGAGTCCCTTGGACTGCAAGGAGGTCCGACCAGTCCATTCTAAAGGAGATCAGTCCTGGGTGTTCGTTGGAAGGACTGATGCTAAAGCTGAAACTCCAATACTTTGGCCACCTCATGCGAAGAGTTGACTCATTGGCAAAGACCCTGATGCTGGGAGGGATTGGGGGCAGGAGGAGAAGGCGACGACAGAGGATGAGATGGCTGGATGGCATCACCGACTCGATGGACATGAGTTTGAGTAAAATCCAGGAGTTGGTGATGGACAGGGAGGCCTGGCGTGCTGTGATTCATGGGATTGCAAAGAGTCAGACACGACTGAGCGACTGAACTGAACTGAAAAAACTGTAGTGTTTAAAAAAACAAATTCTTTACATGGAGCTTTCAGGTACAGGAAAAGCCTCTTGTTTTGGGGCATCTGCATTACCCTCTTTCTTCTCACCCCTGTGTAGCTGTTGTGAAGTCATGGAGCGAGAGGTCACAGCAGGTCAGGTGTATCTGGGCTGGCAAGGAGGACCTGCTTCCTGAGATAGGCCCTTGCTGGGCGGGGGCCCAGGGCGTGCCACCTTTCAGAAGAACCTGGCATCTCCTCAACTTCTCGATGGGCCTTGGGGTCCTCTCCCACACATCTGAGGTCCTATCTGGCTAAGCTCCGGGTAGATTTGTGTCCCAGACAGTAAAAGTCTCCAGCTAAGCATTTTGGCCAACAGTCAACTGAGTGTTTGTTGAAGCCCAGGTTTCACTTCAAGCCTCTGAGGTGACTAATGTGTTTTGTTCTTATAAAGTGCCTTTTATTTGAGAAGCTCCAGATATGTTCTGTGTCATCCTCAATGCCGTCTCCTAATGTTCTCTGGCTTCCAGACCCACCCCTTCTGTAGAACTTTCTTTGGTATAAGCACCTAAACCCACTTATAGGGTTCCAGATCTGGGTTTCTGATTCAAGACTCTGTTATCTTTTGTTGGCTTCCTTTATTAAGATATTTTAATTCACTGGGCCCTCAGAGATGAGTACCAGCAGGGGGTTTTGGGAACTTTGTTTTTCAAAGCCTAGATAAAAACAGGAAAATGTCCACTAACAATTGTATATCAGCCCCATAAGGCATGGGCTTCCCAGGTGGTGCTAGTGGTAAAGAACCCACCTGCCAATGCAAGAGACAAAAGAGAAATGGGTTCAGTTCCTTGATTGGCAAGATCCCCTGGAGGAGGGCATGGCAACCCACTCCAGTATCCTTGCCTGGAGAATCCCATGGACAGAGGGACCTGGCGGGCTACAGTCCTTGGGGTCGCAAAGAGTCAGATACCACTGAAGTGACTTGGCACAGCACAACCATAAGGCACAATGGAGGACATTGTCACAAAACAATGGGTGATTGTGTGCCAAGAGAATGCTTGGAAGTTGAGAGCTGTACTTCGGTTAAACTTTTTAAGGCAGCTGCTAATGGAAAAGTCTTAGAGCAATAGAACATTTTGGTGCCTGCAGATCTGAATTTATCTAACTAATGAACTTTCCCGGTAACACTCCTAAGTGAGCCTGTGAATTCTGGAAATCTACATATTTGTTCAGTGATCATTAACGGAGCACGTGTTATCAGCAGTATACTGTGCTAGGTTCATTCATTCAACATATTTTTTAACCCAGCATCCTCATCCCTCATAGTCAAATGCTGGGCCTCAAAGATGAACCAGTCCAAAGCTCCAACTTATACCACCTTCTCCTTGGTCATGATACATGCTTGCAGTGTGACCAATGTTGTGCTAAGTGCCATCTAAGTATTCACTCACTGAATCCTCATGCCAGTCCCAGAAAGTATGTGTTATAGGCTGCACTTTGTAGACAAGAACATTAGAACATTGAAACACAGAAGGTTATGTATTTGTCCAAATCACACAGCTAGTGGTTGGAATAAGGTAGCCTGGTTCTGGGCTTCCCTTGTGGCTCAGCTGGTAAAGAATCCACCTGCAATGTGGGAGACCTGGGTTCAGTCCCTGGGTTGGGAAGATCCCCTGGAGAAGGGAAAAGCTACCCACTCCAATATTCTGGCCTGGAGAATTCCATGGACTGTATAGTCCATGGGGTCACAAAGAGTTGGACACGACTGAGCCACTTTCACTTTCAGCCTGGTTTTAGAGTCTTGCCCCTTCACTGCCACCATCAATTGATACGGAGAAAGAATTCAGGAGAAGAAAAAAGTGACATACCCCATCCTGTGATACAGGTGGGGATAGAGTACCGTGGGAATTCCCAGTGAGGGGAGAGAGGAGCTTAGGGGAGGACACAGTGAGGTGGGGCCTCTGTGCTTTCCACATCTGATGGGCACCAGTCCCTGCTGGGGGTTGGGTGGGGTGAAACTCTTGGCTGCTGAGGGGGTTACTCTAACCAGAAATAAACAAAAGAGCATTGACCTCAGTGCCTGGAGACCTCGGTGCCAGGGTTCCAGTTCTGGTTGGTCTAGACAAGTCTTAGCCTTGCCTAGAGCTTCAGTTTCCTCATCTCTATAATAGGGGTGTTGGACAGTATTCTGTTCCATTCCAGAAGTCTATGGTTCCAGCAGGAAAGGAGGGGCTGGCCCTGCACTCTGAGCACGGTTTCTTGACCAGAAGGAGATGCTTGGCTCAGGAATGTGGAGTCAGACATTCGAGTTCCCTGAAGGCGCAGATAGCTGTGAAAGGTGATCGGTATCCCATGAGCATCCACCCCCAAGTACTCACGAGCACTGTGTCTGCATTCCTGCCTTTGTGGTGGCAGGGTGGCAGTGTCTGTGCCTAGAGTTCAGTCTAAGTGGTGCTTTCACAAGAGAGGGAGAAAGGGAGACTCAGAGATGGATGGAGAGACGGAGAACGAGACAGGAGACTGAGAGAGACTGACTTTTTCTATCTGTGAAGTTCTGAGAGATTGTGCTTTCAGATACTTAAAGTAAATGAATGTTAATGGAACTTAAAAGCTTCAAATAATGACTATAGCCTCACCTGTCTGCTAAATTTTCTCTGGAGGGGGCTGTTAGTAGTTTTCAGGTATGGCAGAGGCATAAAGTACTAGGCTGGTTTTCCAGGTTAATAAATTGGAAACAAAACAAGAAAAATGAATAACCTCCCCAGAACCCCATGCTCATGAGAGAGAGAGTTCCGTGTAGACCCAGTGAAGAGTGGCAGCTTGAGCTTGTCTAGTTTCTGGAAGCATAATTGAGCTGATGTTTCTGTGGCTTACGCAGCAGAGAAAGTAGGACTCTGTTTGAGTTGACCCATATTGTGTGTTCTCTGTGCAATTGTATTGATGTTGTATAAAGTTGTGCTTGGTCTTAGCTTGCTGTTCAGTTGCTGATGGGAGGCGTTGGTCCACCCACCTCATTGTTGGGCAGCTTGAAGTATTGGTGGAGCCTTTCTGTCCACAGCATCTTTGTCAGCACACAGGGTATAATTGTCTTCTGCTCTATGAGACTGGGCTGAGGAGGCCCTGGGTCCTGTTCAAATGAACCACACTCCAGAGAGAAGTTGTTTCCTTGAGGAGAATCCAGCTGTGATCCTCAGTGTTGATGGTTGTGTGTCTTCAGCTTGTGCAGGGGTTTACGATCAGGTTGGCGGAACCTTTTTTTTTTTTTTAATTTATTTTTTATTGAAAGATAATTGCTTTATAGAATTTTGCTGTTTTCTGTCAAACCTCAACATGAATAAGCCATAGGTATACATATATCCCCTCCCTTTTGAACCTCCCTCGCATCTCCCTCCCCATCCCATCCCTCTAGGTTGATACAGAGCCCCTGTTTGAGTTTCCTGAGACATACAGCAAATTCCCATTGGCTATCTATTTTACACATGGTAGTGTAAGTTTCCATGTTACTCTTTCCATGCATCTCACCCCTCCTCCCCTCTCCCCTTGTCCATAAGTCTGTTCTCTATGTCTGTTTCTCCATTGTTGCCCTGTAAATAAATTCTTCAGTACCATTTTTCTAGATTCTGTATATATGCATTAGAATACAATATTTATCTTTCTCTTTCTGACTCCCTTCACTCTGTATAATAGGTTCTAGGTTCATCCACCTCATTAGAACTGACTTAAATGCGTTCCTTTTTATGGCTGAGTAATATTCCATTGTGTATATGTACCACACCTTCTTTATCCATTCATCTGCCGATGGACATCTAGATTGCTTCCATGTTCTAGCTATTGTAAGTAGTGCTGCAATGAACAATGGGATACATGTGTCTCAATTTTGGTTTCCCCAGGGTATTTGCCTAGGAGTAGGATTGCTGGGTCATATAGTGGTTTTATTCCTAGTTTTTCAAGGAATCTCCATACTGTCCTCCATAGTGGCTGTATCAATTTACAATCCCACCAACAGTGCAAGAGCGTTCCCTTTTCTCCACACCCCCTCCAAAATTTATTGTTTGTAGACTTTTTGATGATAGCCCATTATGACTGGTGTGAGGTGATATTTCACTATAGTTTTGATTTGCATTTCTCTATTAATGAGCAATGTTGAACATCTTTTCATGTATTTGTTAGCCATCTATATGTCTTCTTTAAAAAAATGTCTGTTTAGGTCTTTTCCCCACTTTTTGATTGGGTTGTTTGTTTTTTCTGGTATTGTTGTATGGGCTGCTTGTATATTTTGGAAATTAATCCTTTGTCAGTTGTTTCATTTGCTATTATTTTCTCTGATTCTGAGGGTTGTCTTTTCACCTTATAGTTTCCTTTGATATGCAAAAACTTTTAAATTTAATCAGATCCCACTTGTTTACTTTTGTTTTTATTTCCATTACTCTAGGAGGTGGGTCAGAGAGGATCTTTGATTTATGTCATGAGTGTTCTGCCTGTTTTCCTCTAAGAGTTTTATAGTTTCTGGTCTTACATTTAGGTCTTTAATCCATTTTCAGTTTATCTTTGAGTATGGTGTTAGGAGGTGTTCTAATTTCATTCTTTTACATGTTCAGTTCAGTCGCTCAGTCGTGTGCGACCCTTTGCGACCCTATGAACCGCAGCAGCCGGGCCTCCCTATCCATTACCAACTCCCGGAGTTCACTCAAACTCATGTCCATTGAGTCGGTAATGCCATCCGACCATCTCATCCTCTGTCATCCCCTTCTCCTCCTGCCCCCAATCCCTCCCAGCATCAGGGTCTTTGCCAGTAAGTCAACTCTTCGCATGAGGTGGCCAAAGTATTGGAGTTTCAGCTTTAGCATCAGTCCTTCCAAAGAACACCCAGTGCTGATCTCCTTTAGAATGGACTGGTTGGATCTCCTTGCAGTCCAAGGGGCTCTCAAGAGTCTTCTCCAACACCACAGTTCAAAAACATCAATTCTTCAGCACTCAGCTTTCTTCACAGTCCAACTCTCACATCCATACATGACTACTGAAAAAACCATAGCCTTGATTAGACGGACCTTTGTTGGCAAAGTAATGTCTCTGCTTTTCAATATGCTATCTAGGTTGGTCATAACTTTCCTTCCAAAGAGTAAGCGTCTTTTAATTTCATGGCTGCAATCACCATCTGCAGTGATTTTGGAACCCCCAAAAATAAAGTCTGACACTGTTTCCACTGTTTCCCCATCTATTTCCCATGAAGTGATGGGACCAGATGCCATGATCTTAGTTTTCTGAATGTTGAACTTTAAGCCAATTTTTTCACTCTTCTCTTTCACTTTCATCAAGAGGCTTTTTAGTTCCTCTTCACTTTCTGCCATAAGGGTGGTGTCATCTGCATATCTGAGGTTATTGATATTTCTCCTGGCAATCTTGATCCAGCTTGTGCTTCTTCCAGCTCAGCATTTTTCATGATGTACTCTGAATAGAAGTTAAATAAGCAGGGTGACAATATATAGCCTTGACGTACTCCTTTTCCTATTTGGAACCAGTCTGTTGTTCCATGTCAAGTTCTAACTGTTGCTTCCTGACCTGCACATTGGTTTCTCAAGAGGCAGGTCAGGTGGTCTGGTATTCCCATCTCTTTCAGAATTTTCCACAGTTTATTGTGATCCACACAGTCAAAGGCTTTGGCATAGTCAATAAAGCAGTAGTAGATGTTTTTCTGGAACTCTCTTGCTTTTTCGATGATCCAGCGGATGTTGGCAATTTACATGTAGCTGTCCAGTTTTCCCAGCACCATTTATTGAAGAGACTGTCTTTGCCCCATTGTATATTCTTGCCTCCTTTGCCAAAAATAAGGTACCCATAGGTGCATGGGTTTATTTCTGGGCTTTCTATCTTGTTTCATTGGTCTATATTTCTGTTTTTATGCCAATACCATACTGTCTTGATGACTGTAGCTTTGTAGTATAATCTGAAGTCAGGAAGGTTGATTCCTCCAGCTCCATTCTTCTTTCTCAAGACTGCTTTGGCGATTCAGGGTCTTTTGTATTTCCATATGAATTGTGAAAGTTTTTATTCTAGTTCTGTGAAAAATGCGATTGGTAATTTGATAGGTATTACATTGAATCTGTACGCTGCATTTGGTAGTATTGTCATGTTCACAATATTCTTCCTACCCAGGAACATGGAATATCTCTCCATCTGTTTATGTCATCTTTGATTTCTTTCATTAGTGTCTTATAATTGTTTTGTGTACAGTTCTTTTTTCTCCTTAGGTAAGTTTATCCCTAGATATTTAATTCTTTTGGTTGCAATGGTGAATGGTATTGATTCCTTAATTTCTCTTTCTGATTTTTCATTGATAGTATATAGAAACACAAGTGATTTCTGCATATTGATTGTGTATCCTGCAACTTTGCCAAATTCACTGTAATTTTCTGTAATTATCTTTGGGGTTTTCTATGTGCAGTATCATGTCATCTGCAAATGGTGAGAGCTTTCTTCTTTTCTGATCTGGATTCCTTTTATTTCTTTTTTTTCTCTGATTGCTGTAGCTAGAACTTCCAGAACTATGTTGAATAATAGTGGTGAAAGTGGACACCCCTTGTCTTGTTCCTGATCTTAGGGGGAATGCTTTTAGTTTTTCACCATTGAGAATAATGTTTGCTGTAGACTTATTATATATAGCCTTTACTATGTTGAGGTGGGTTCCTTCTATGCCCATTTTTTGAAAAGTTTTAATCAAAGTGGGTGCTGAATTTTGTCAAAGGCTTTTTCTGCATCTATTGAGATTATCATATGGTTTTTATCTTTCACTTTGTTAATATGGTGTGTCACATTGATTTGTGTATATTGAAGAATTGTTGCATCCCTGGAATAAACCCAATAAACTTGATCATGGTGTATGAGCTTTTGGATGTGTTGCTGAATTCTGTTTTCTAAAGTTTTGTTGAGGATTTTTGCATCTATGTTCATCAGTGATATTGGCCTATAGTTTTTTGGTGTGTGTGTTGTCTTTGGTTTTGGTATCAGGGTGATGGTGGCCTTGTAGAATGGGTTTGAAAGTGTTCCTTCCTCTGCAATTTTTTGAAAGAGTTTTAGAAGGATAGGCATTAGCTCGTCTCTAAATGTTTGACAGAATTCTCTGTGAAGCCTTCTGGTCCTGGGCTTTTGTTTTTTGGGAGATGTTTGATCACAGCTTCAATTTCAATGCTTGTAATTGGGTTGTTCATAATTTCTATTTCTTCCTGGTTCATTCTTGGAAGATTGAACTTTTCTAGGAATCTGTCCATCTCTTCCAGGTTATCTATTTTATTGCCATATAGTTGTTCATAATAGTCTCTTATAATCCTTTGTATTTCTGCACTGTTTGTTGTAACTTCTCCTTTTTCTAGTTTTGTTGATTTGATTCTTCTTCTTTTTTTTTTTTTTGATGAGTCTGGCTAAAGGTTTGTCAATTTTGTTTGTCTTCTCAAAGAACCAGCTTTTAGTTTTATTAATCTTTACTATCATTTCTTTATTTCTTCTTCATTTATTTCTGCTTGGATCTTTATGATTTCTTTCCTCCTACTAACTTTGGGTTGTTTTTTTTTTTTCGTTCTTTTTCAGTTGTTTTAGGTGTAAAGTTAGGTTGTCTTTTCAATGTTTTTCTTGTTTCTTTAGGTAGGATTGTATTGCTATAAACTTCCCTCTTAGAACTGCTTTTGCTGCATCCCATAGGTTTTGAGTTGTCATGTTTTCATTGTCATTTGTTTCTAGAAATCTTTTTATTTCCCTTTTGATTTATTCAGTAACCTATTGGTTACTTAGAAATGTGTTGTTTAATCTCCATGTGTTTGTGTTTCTTATAGTTTTTTCTTGTAATTGATATCTAGTCTGATAGCATTGTGGTCGGAGAAGATGTTTGGTCCAATTTCAATTTTCTTAAATTTAGTGAGGCTTGATTGGGGACCCAAGATGTCGTCTATCCTGGAGAATGTTCCATGTGCACTTGAGAAGAAGGTGTATTCTTCTGCATTTGGATGGAATGTCCTGAAGATATCAATGAGATCCATCTCATCTAATGTATCATTTAAGACTTCTGTTTCCTTATTAATTTTCTGATTTGATGATCTGTCCATTGGTGTGAGTAGGGTGTTAAAGTCTCTTACTATTATTGTGTTACTGTCAGTTTCTCCTTTTATGTCTGTTAGTGTTTGTCTTATATATTGAGGTGCTCCTATGTTGGGTGCATAGATATTTACAATTGTTATGTCTTCCTCTTGGATTGATCCCTTGATCATTATGTGGTGTCCTTCCTTATCTCTTGTAATCTTCATTTTAACGTCTATTTTGTCTGATATGAGGATTGCTACCTCAGCTTTCTTTTGCTCCCCATTTTCATGGAATATATTTTTCCATCCTCTCACTTTCAGTCTACATGTGTCTTGAGATCTGAAGTGGGTTTCTTGCAGACAACATATATATGGGTCTTGTTTTTGTATCCATTCAGCCAGTCTGTGTCTTTTGGTTGGAGCATTTAATCCATTTACATTTAATTATTGATATATGTGTTCCTATTGCCATTTTCTTAATTGTTTTCCATTGATTTTGTAGATCTTTTTTCTTCTCTTGTATTTCTTGGCTATATAAGTCCCTTTAACATTTTTTGTAAAGCTGTTTTGGTGGTACTGAATTCTCTTAACTTTTGCTTGTCTGAAAGCTAATTATTTCTCCATCAATTTTGAATGAGATCCTTGTTGCATACAGTAATCTTGGTTGTAGATTTTTTCCTTTCAGTACTTTAAATATATCCTGCCATTCCCTTCTGGCCTGCAGTTTCTGCTGAAAGATCAGCTGTTAAGCGTATGGGGTTTCCCTTGTATGTTGCTTGTTTCTTTTCCCTTGCTGCTTTTAATATTCTTTCTTTGTGTTTAGTCATTGTTCGTTTGATTAATATGTGTCTTGGCATGTTTCTGTTTGGGTTTATTGTGTATGGGACTCTTTGTGCCTCTTGGACTTGAGTGTTTCCTTTTCCATGTTGGGGAAATTTTCAACTATAATCTCTTCAAAAATTTTCTCATACCCTTTCTTTTTCTCTCCTTCTGGGACCCCTATAATTTGAATGTTGGTGCGTTTGATATGGCCCCAGAGGTCCCTGAGACTGTCTTCAGTTCTTTTCATTCTTTTTACTTTATTCTGCTCTTGAGAAATTATTTCCACCATTTTATCTTCCAGCTCACTGATTTGTTCTGCTTCAGATATTCTGCTATTGATTCCTTCTACAGTATTTTTAATTTCAGTAATTCTGTTGTTTGTGTCTGTATGTTTATTCTTTAATTCTTCTATGTCTTTGATTCTTGCATTTTCTCCATTTTGTTTTCAAGGTTTTTGATCATCTTTATTATCATTATTCTGAATTCTTTTTCAGGTAGTTTGCCTATTTCCACTTGATTTATTTGGACTTCTGTGTTTCTAGTTTGTTCCTTCTTTTGTGCTGTATGTCTCTGCCTTTTCATTATTTTTTTTAACTTATTGTGTTTGAGGTCTCCTTTTCCCAGGCTTCAAGGAAAGTTGATTTCTTTCCTTGAAGAAGGTTGAATTCTTTCTTCCTTTTGGTTTCTGCCCTCCTCAGGTTGGTCCAGTGGTTCATGTGAGCTTCATATAGGGTGAGATTTGTGCTGAGTTTTTGTTTTTCCTCTGATGGACAAGGCTTGGGTGAGGGTTATCCTGTCTGCTGATGATTTGGTTTGTATTTTTGTTTTATTTGTTGTTTAGATGAGGCATCCTGCACAGCGTGCAACTGGTGGTTGGGTGATGCAGGGTCTTGTATTCAAGTGGCTTCCTTTGTGTGACTTCTCACTATTTGATACTCCCTAGGGTTAGTTCTCTGGTAGTAGGGTCTTGGAGTCAGTGCTCCCACTGCAAAGGCTCAGGGCTTGATCTCTTCAGGAGCTTGCACTCAGTGGCACATTACTGATTGAACAAGGCAGACCCCTCACAAGAAGTCCTCCTCTGGGCAGACCTTGAGAACACCAACCCCATCCCTTGCCTCAGGTGTGGCCTCCTGGCAGAACCTTTTTTAAAAAATTACTTTATTTTATTCTTGGCTGTGCTGGGTCTTTGTTGCAGTGTGGGCTTTTCTCTAGTTGCGGAGAGTGTGGGCTACTCTCTAGTTGCCTCATTGCTGTGGCTTCCCCTGCTGTGGAGCACAGGCTCTGTGGCCCTTGGGCTTCAGCAGTTGTGGCTCCCAGATTCTAGAGCACAGGCTCAGTAGTGGTGGTGCACAGGCCTAGTTGCTCTGCGGCCTGTGGGATCTTGCAAGGTCAGGGATTGAACCTGTATCTCCTGTGTTGGCCACTGGATTCTTTACCACTGAGCCACCAGGGAAGCCCCAGCAGAACCTGTTTTTGTTGTCTTTTTGTAATCTGGGGAATGTCATCTCTGAAGTAGGCAGGTATCTATTTGAGGTAATCAGAGAAGGATGGCTTTATTTTACATTATCTTAAATCTGAGTTCAGTAAGTAAACAGCAATGATCAATTCCTATTGTCCAGGAATGTGTAGACAGAATGTTTTATATATCCACATCATGGATGGCTAATGTGGCTCTGCCCGTGATGGCATTTTCTGGATAGATCCTAGCAATAGGATTTTTTTTTTTTTAGCAGAAAGAAAGGGAAAAATCTAAAGAGGTTTTGTTAGTAATGATAGCCATTTAAGTGGGGAGGAGATATTGATGGAAAGTATAAGGTACCTTTGACTTCATCCATCAAAATGAAAACATCACTCAGGGTCAGAATGTTACACAGAAGGAAGCCGAGTCCATGTTATTGTAAAGTGTTCAGTGGCTTGGATTACATGAAAGGAAAAATAAGACAAAGGAAATGAAGAGACTTGTGGTAATTATGGATCATTTTTTTCAATGTGTTGCTTAAGGTTAAACAGTTTTAAGGTTTAAAAATATCTACTTGAAAGTCAGTCTACAGAAAGTCAGTTCTGTTGACTCTTTTGCTCCATTTTGTAGGGCTTGATTTTTCATCTTAGATGCTGTATCTCAAACCAGGTTCAGTAGTAATAATGCAAGTTGACAGGCTCCTACTAAATTGAAAACAAAAATGTTCCCATCCACAAACCCATCAAGTCTGACTATGATATTTCACCAAACCAAGAGGAGCATTCTGGTTATTGACAGGTGCACAGAAGGAGTCATACCGTTCCATCTGAGTGTGTTTGATTTTAGTGGATTGTCATTTAGTTTAATGGAGACTGAGCATTTTTCCCTAAGAGGGTGAGCTGAAACTCAAAGTTCATTAAAAGATGGTGTTGCTGGGAGTGTTGCATTAACCTGCCTCAAGTTTTCCTAAGATGCCCCGATGATGAAAAAGGCTTATTTAAAGTTTAAATAACTTTAAATTATGCAAGTGTATATTCTTATAAAAAAGTAAAATGTTATGAATAAAAGTACTCAGATCAGATCAGATCAGTCACTCAGTCGTGTCCGACTCTTTGTGACCCCATGAATCGGAGCACATCAGGCCTTCCTGTCCATCACCAACTCCCGGAGTTCACTCAGACTCATGTCCATCGAGTCAGTGATGCCATCCAGCCATCTCATCCTCTGTCGTCCCCTTCTCCTCTTGCCCCCAATCCCTCCCAGCATCAGAGTCTTCTCCAGTGAGTCAACTCTTCACGTGGGGTGGGCAAAGTACTGGAGTTTCAGCTTTAGCATCATTCCTTCCAAAGAAATCCCAGGGCTGATCTCCTTCAGAATGGACTGGTTGGATCTCCTTGCAGTCCATGGGACTCTCAAGAGTCTTCTCCAACACCACAGTTCAAAAGCATCAATCCTTCAGTGCTCAGCTTTCTTCACAGTCCAACTCTCACATCCATACATGACCACAGGAAAAACCATAGCCTTGACTAGACGAACCTTTGTTGTCAAAGTAATGTCTCTGCTTTTGAATATGCTATCTAGGTTGGTCATAACTTTCCTCCCAAGGAGTAAGCATCTTTTAATTTCATGGCTGCAATCACCATCTGCAGTGATTTTGGAGCCCAGAAAAATAAAGTCTGACACTGTTTCCACTGTTTCCCCATCTATTTCCCATGAAGTGGTGGGACCGGATGCCATGATCTTCGTTTTCTGAATGTTGAGCTTTAAGCCAACTTTTCACTCTCCACTTTCACCTTCATCAAGAGGCTTTTTAGTTCCTCTTCACTTTCTGCCATAAGGGTGGTGTCATCTGCATATCTGAGGTTATTGATATTTCTCCAGGAAATCTTGATTCCAACGTGTGTTTCTTCCAGTCCAGCGTTTCTCATGATGTACTCTGCATATAAGTTAAATAAACAGGATGACAATATACAGCCTTGACATACTCCTTTTCCTATTTGGAACCAGTCTGTTGTTCCATGTCCAGTTCTAACTGTTGCTTCCTGACCTGCATACAGATTTCTCAAGCGGCAGATCAGGTGGTCTGGTATTCCCATGTCTTTCAGAATTTTCCACAGTTTATTGTGATCCACACAGTCAAAGGCTTTAGCATAGTCAATAAAGCAGAAATAGATGTTTTTCTGTAACTCTCTTGCTTTTTCCATGATCCAGCAGGTGTTGGCAATTTGATCTCTGGTTCCTCTGCCTTTTCTAAAACCAGCTTGAGCATCAGGAAGTTCATGGTTCAGGTATTGCTGAAGCCTGGCTTGGAGAATTTTGAGCATTACTTTACTAGCGTGTGAGATGAGTGCAATTGTGCGGTAGTTTGAGCATTCTTTGGCATTGCCTTTATGCCCTTGCCTGTCTGGAAGTACTGTCTCTTCTCATAAAGTATGTCTTTTTCCAGGTGTTTTTCTTTGCATTTATGTTCACAGATGTATACTTGTAGAAAATATATAATGTTTTGCATGTCTATAGGGCAGACGATATGGGAAAATTATGTTATTGTACTCTTTCTGCAACTTGCATTTTTCAAATGACAGTATGTCTTGAAGATCTTTCTTTCAATACATGGAGCTCCACCACATTCTTTTTTTGTGTTGTATCATTAATCATGTCTTTTTATCTTTTATGTTTCCTAGCCAATGACTCTGATAGAAGGGGTGGTGGTGGACTGGGTTGAGTGGCTGAGGTTTTTCTGATGTGGGGCAAGTAGCTGTTTGGAGAGAGGTGGATGCAGGACCCCAACAAGCAGACACAGCCAGTCCAGTACAAAAGAAGAGAATGTGTGGCTTACTGTATCCTCCCCCCACTTTAAATAAATTAGTGTTTTCTTGTATAGATTACTTTTAAGTCTGAGGTAGGTGGGAAATGATGCTGAATTTTGATTTAATTTAATTCTAAAGTCAGTTTTATGGCATCTGAAGAAAAAAGTTGTAATGATTTTATCTCTTTTTTTAAACAATATTTATTTCTGGCTGTGCTGGATTTTTGTGGCTACACACAGGCTTTCTCTAGTTGTGGCAAGCAGGGGATATTCTCTAGTCGTGGTGTGCAGGCTTCTCATTGCAGTGGCCTCGGTCGCAGAGCACGGGCTCCAGACGAGTGGGCTTCCATCCTTGTGGCACTTAGGCTCAGTAGTTGTGGAGCACAGGCCCAGCCACCCCGCGGCATGTGAGATCTTCCCCAACCAGGGATCAAACCTGTGTCCCCAGCATTGGCAGGAAGATCCTTAACCACTGGACCACCAGGGAAACCCGTGGCTTTATCTTTATTGCGAGTGGTTCTTTAATGTCCTGGCTCTCTGTCCTGTGGAAACTGGTGTCGTGTGAAGGCAGGGAGAGGGTTGCAGAGAGTATTCCAAGCCTTCTGTTCTGCCTCCAGCCAACTGTCTGGCCCTTGATAACTCACTTCACCTCTTTGGGCCTCAGCTTCTTAATGTGCTAAGTGCTTTTCTTACTCAAAATAATGGTATCTTCAGGCCGGGTTAGGTTGTGCTGCAGTAACGGGTAATTACAAAATCTCAGCAGCTCAAAAAAACAAAGGTTTGTTTCTTGTTCACACTCTATGCCCATCACACATTAGCAGAGGCTCTCCTTACTGTAGTTACCTCTGGGCCAGGTGGATGGAGCAACCACCGGCTGGAATGTCGCTGGTTCTAGTGCCAGAGGAAAAGGAGAGTTGTATGCTGACAAATTTTGCAACCATGCTGAGTAACTCGTTCCACTTCTGCTCATGTATCATGAGTCAGAGCAGGTAACTTCAATAATGTGTAATCCTACCTGGTACCTGGGAGGAGAATCCAAACTACCTGATGAGCAACACTTTTCTCTCGTAGTGTTCTTTGTCAAGGAGTGGGTAGGAGAGTCTGTGAAACTGTCCTGTGATCAATAAAGTTATATCCTGAAAGTTAATCATCGACGTTTCACTGTGGCCTCCAAGGTTCCAGAGTGTAGCGAACAGCAGTCCGTGTGAGGACTCACATTTCTGGAAATGACTAGAGCTTAGGGAGGTGGCAGTCGGAATAGGAACAGAGGCGGATAGCCCTGAGCCAAATGCCCCAGCACCTCGATGCCAGCAAGGCTGGCCTTGATTTTGCTTATGTTTGTATTTGTTTCCAGCCTGAATGCAGAAAAAGTAGAAAAAGTCAGCAGCAGAAATGGTTGTAGGGTGGCCTGACTCTATGTTGGCATCTTCCACACTGCTAAAGAATGTTTTAAGGCCTAGGGATCTTATCTGCTGTTGGGAATCTTATCTGCTGGTGTTACAAAAATATACCAATTTTCAGAAAGTTGCGCCATTTATTTTGAAATACATAGATATGTGAATGATGACTCCCAACACTTGGGTATGTAAGAAAAGAATGAAATCATGTGGATATTGGGAAATGATTTCCTCAAGGTTTCTGTGCTCACTCTAGCCCCCACACCCTCTTCAGTTGGGATGGGGGCCAAAGTGTCTGCTCCTCCTGGGAGTCAGTATTCATACCACGCTGTGGGCAAGGTGACCTCTGCGCTCGGGCTCTGCCAGATGATTGTGCACAGAACAAAACTGCTGCTGAGTGGACGTGTTTGTCAGTATCTCCAGGGAATGCTGAACTGCTCTCTAAGGATGGGGTGGCACACCTGGGTGACCCTCAGCAACTGGGCAGTTCTTCCCCTGCTGCTTGTGTGCTGTGAGTTTTCAGGGCTCAGCGTCTCTCTAGTGTCTTAGATCCAAACTGCCTACTAGACAGAGGCTCTTGCCACTTCTCTTTGTCACCTTCCACTACAGAGGGCTCCAGTGGGGCCAAGGAAGCCTTCGGGAGAACTACAGACAGACTTGACTCTCTGGTCATTTCTCAGTCACTCCTGTAGTCCCTTGTTCTGTGTCCATCTGCCCAGCTGTGTTGCAACCTCTGTGAAGGGGGGGGCGCCGCGTACCCTCCGCATGCCTCAGTGTCGTCACTGTAAATCAGGGGTAACACTGACTTCTGCCGCCTCTGGCTGGTCTAAGGATTGAGTGAGAGAACAGAGAGGGTTAAATGAGGTCTAGGCACTTAGTGACCATGAACTCAATCCTACAGCAACACTCGGAGGTAGAACTGTCAGACTCGGAGGAAGCCGAGACACAAGAGGATGGCTGACTTGCTCATGAGCAGTGGGCGCATGTCTGAACTCAGCCCTCTGGCTCCAGAGACCACTTTGAACCCTTACATTATCCGGCTTCCTGCAGCGAGTGGAAGTGTTCAGTCGACACTGGGCCCAGAGCGAAGTGCTTCTGCAGTGTTAGTGATGACTGTCAGTGCCCTGTTGAGACCTCTGAGCAGCATAGGTTTGACATTGGGTTTCCTGAGAAGGATGCCTGAGGATGCAGCCTCCCAGAGTCTGCCAAGCATTCACCGTCCCCCGCCACTGCCTGCCCGACGCAGCCCTTCTGCAGGCCTGTCTGTGATGGATAGCTTGTCGTCGTGTGACTGGCAGCTGGTGGAGGCTGCCAGGTACAGCGTCCAGATTTGCCCTGGCAGTTCAGGCAGGCAGGGCTACCATTTGTCATCAGTTTTGATCAACCTCGGTTTGGCACATGGAATTTCTCAGGTGTGAGGCTTGAAAACAGCAAAGAGTGGCAGGTGGTTCTTTTTATAAAATAAAAACCAGGGAAAGCAAAGCAACTGTCAGAAACTGTCAGCTTCTGCAGCTCAAAAGGGGGCCTTGGCAGAGGTACAACTACATATAGTGTGATGCCAAATATGCAGAAAGATCAGTATAAGTGAATATAGAGAAAAGCAGAAAGGGAAAATACTCCAAAATGTTAACAGTGGGTGATGGGCAACTTTGTTTCTCTAAACTTTTTTTATTTCCAAATTTTCCACAGTGAGCAGGTATTGCTTTTATATTTGAGGAAAATTATTAAAGCATAGAATGAAACATCAGAAATGGATAAATGTTTTTATGAAATGTTTTTTATCTTAGCATCTCAGTTACCAGAGAATGCGCATTTCCTTTCTGGATCCCCTGGGTAGTAGAAAGGGCAGAAAGGAGCAGGCTTACGATAAATCCGTCTTTGGAAAGCAAAACTGAATGTGTGTGCATATGTGTGTGCATATGTGTGTGTGTGTATGTATGCATATACCTATGTTTGTGGTTTCTCTGGGGACTCCCTGTGATGCCAGGACAAACTGGAATAGAAGTCAGTCTCTACCCACGAGTCCTGGTTGTTCTCCAGATGTGGGACTCCTTTTTAAGTGAGTTCTTTCTGTGAAGCGTCCTGGTGGCCTGATGGCGCGTCAGCCCACGTGCCCTCTAAACCCCGGGCCTCACCTGCCTTCCCAGACTTTTGGCTGACACAGCCCTCCTTCCATTCTGGGGAATCCATGTTCACCACATTCCAAAATCTCTGCTTTGTTTCCACCGTTTTCAGCCTCTTATCAGCTGTTTCAGCTGTTAATCTGTTTTCTTTGCATTTGGTGGTCTGGTTGGTCTGTGTTGGTTACACTGTCTTCCCTGTAAGCCCCCTGAGGGTAAGGGTAGTTGATTTTATTGACATATGTGTCCTATATGTTCCATAAATACATGATGAGTGAGAAAGGGATGAACCCTAGGTGCTCCCTCTCTGGGAGGCCTGCTCACCTTCACAGTCTACTTCTTCAGTTGGGAAGGCATCACAACCAACCCTTCTGTGATAAGACTGCCTTGGGATCACTCTCTCCTGGGAGGTGTGGCTTTCTTTCTACCCCTTCCGACCCCTTCCCCTCCAGGTTCTCCTGGTGACTGGCCAGCAAAGGAGACCATGGGGGCAGCCAGAGAACACAGGTGCCTGCATTGCTGTGGGTTTGTCCTTACCTGCCTGCTGTTCTAAATAGACAGAGTTACTAGGACACAGAACTGGTGGAGAGTACTGGTCGACAGCAAGCTCAAAAACCTGTCAAAAGTCTGCAGCAATGTTCTTGAGGGTTAAACCTAAGTACTTGGGATGGGCTAAATATTTATTTTTTTCTCATTTAAGAAATGAGATGCTCCCTATCAAACATAATGTAGAATATGCCTCCCAAAATCTAAGTAATAAAAATCACCTGTAATCTTGTCACCCCAAAATAATGACAATGTTTCAATAGATTTCTGAGTTTTCTTCTTAGTGTATATGGCTACTTATAATATGTGTAAATGGCAGTGGCCACAGGACGGGAAAAGGTCAGTTTTCATTCCAGTCCCCAAAAAAGGCAATCCCAAAGAAAGGCAATGGCAGAGAATGCTCAAACTACTGCACAATTGCACTCATCTCACACGCTAGCAAAGTAATGCTCAAAATTCTCCAAGCCAGGCTTCAGCAATATGTGAACTGTGAACTTCCAGATGTTCAAGCTGGATTTAGAAAAGGCAGAGGAACCAGAGATCAAATTGCCAACATCCGCTGGATCATGGAAAAAGCTAGAGAGTTCCAGAAAAACGTCTACTTCTGCTTTATTGACTATGCCAAAGCCTTTGACTGTGTGGACCACAGTAAACTGGAAAATTCTGAAAGAGATGGGAATACCAGACCACCTGACCTGCCTCTTGAGAAATTTGTATGTAGGTCAGGAAGAAACAGTTAGAACTGGACATGGAACAACAGACTGGTGCCAAATAGGAAAAGGGGTACGTCAAGGCTGTATATTGTCACCCTGCTTATTTAACTTCTATACAGACTACATCATGAGAAACACTGGGCTGGAGGAAACACAAGCTGGACTCAAAGATTGCCAGGAGAAATATCAATAACCTCAGATATGCAGATGACACCACCCTTATGGCAGAAAGTGAAGAGGAACTCAAAAGCTTCTTGAGGAAAGTGAAAGAGAGTGAAAAAGTTGGCTTAAAGCTCAACATTCAGAAAACTAAGATCATGGCATCTGGTCTCTTCACTTCATGCCAAATAAATGGGGAAACAGTGGAAACAGGGGGGCTGACTTTGTTTTTCTGGGCTCCAAAATCACTGCAGATGGTGATTGCAGTCATGAAATTAAAAGACGCTTACTCCTTGGAAGGAAAGTTATGACCAACCTAGACAGCATATTCAAAAGCAGAGACATTACTTTGCCAACAAAGGTCTGTCTAGTCAAGGCTATGGTTTTTCCAGTGGTCATGTGTGGATGTGAGAGTTGCACTGTAAAGAAAGCTGAGCTCTGAAGAATTGATGCTTTTGAACTGTGGTGTTGGAGAAGACTCTTGAGAGTCCCTTGGACTGCAAGCAGATCCAACCAGTCCATCCTAAGGGAGCTCAGTCCTGGGTGTTCATTGGAAGGACTGATGTTGAAGCTGAAACTACCATACTTTGGCCACCTGATGCGAAGAGCTGACTCATTTGAAAAGACCCTGATGCTGGGAAAGATTGAGGGGAGGAAGAGAAGGGGACAACAGAGGATGAGATGGTTGGATGGCATTACCTACTCAATGGACATGGGTTTGGGTGGACTCCGGGAGTTGGTGATGGACAGGGAGGCCTGATGTGCTGCAGTTCATTGGGTCACAAAGAGTCGGACACGACTGAGCGACTGAACTGAACTGAATGTATACATACATATATGTGTGTATAAGAAACTGCCTGAACAAATTGAAATTTCATCATAAGGATGGTATTCTATTTATTTTTTAAAAAATCTTTGCTAAGAATATTTATAAACAAGAGTAAATATGCCTGGTATAATAATAAATTAAAAGCACAGTATAAATAATATGACAGTTTTTTGTTTTCTTTTCTAATATATGCATATAAGGCTATACATTTCTATGACTTTTTAAATCATATCCCACAAATTTTGTTAAGTTGTATTTTCATTATTATGCAATTCAAAGTATTTTCTAATTTCTGCTTTTATTTCCCCCGTGACTTATGATTTTGGAAATTTTCTAAATATTTTTTATTTTGTGGTCAGAGAACGTGTTCTGAATGATTTCAGTTCTTTAAAATTTGTTCAGAACATGCTTTGTGGTCCTGTGTATTGGTCAACTTTGAACACTCAACATGCATTCTAAATGCTGGACATTCTGTTGCTGTTGGCTGTGGTGTTCTGTAGATATCGGTCTAGACAGACTTGTTGATCATTTTGTTCATATTCTCCATATTCTTACTGTTTGATTTTTTTGGTCTATTCTTTCAGTTATTCTGAGAAATGTATTAAAGTCCTTCACTGTTTGAAAGGGCTTCCCTTGTGGCTCAGCTGGTAAAGAATCCGCCTGCAATGCAGGAGACCTGGGTTCAATCCCTGGGTTGGGAAGATCCCTGGAGAAGGGAAAGGCTACCCACGCCAGTATTCTGCCTGGAGAATTCCATGAACTATATAGAGTCAGACAAGACTGAGCGACTTTCACTTTCACTGTTAGAAAATCCTCATTGATTGTGGATTTGTATGTCCTTCCTTTTTATGTTTGTCAATTTTTGCTTTATATATTTTGAAAATAAGTTATTTGAAAATAAGTTACCATGTGTATACAAAGTTAAGTTTCTGTGACATTTTTAGAATTAATTATTTTACCATTATGAAATGTTCCTTTCCCTCTAGTAACATTTCTTCCCTTAAATTCTACCTTAGTTTTAATATAGCTCTACCAGATCTCTTTTGATTAGTTTGTATCTAGTATATAATTTCTTACTTGAGTGAATTGAATCCTGTCATTTTCTTTAAGGTGTAGCTTGTACAAGGGTTCTCTTCTACCACATCCTTGCCAGCATTTGTTATTTGTGTTCTGTGTGATGATGATAACCATTCTGCCAGGTAGGAGGTGATATCTCTTTGTGGTTTTAATATATATTTCTCTGATTAATGATGTTAAGCATCTTTTCATATGCCTGTGGGCCATCCATGTCTTCTTTGGAAAAAAAAGTCTATTCAACTCTTCTGCTTATTTTAAATATGGATTGTTTGTGGGGTTTTTGTTTGTTATTTTGGCCATGTCATGCAGCTTTTGGGATCTTAGTTCCCTAACCAGGGGTAGAACCTGTATCCCCTGCAGTGGAAGCACAGGGTCTTAACCACTGAACCGCCAGGGAAGTCTGACTTGTTTGGTTTTTGATGTAGAGTTGCATGAGCTGTTTGTACATTTTGTATATTAACACCTCATGAGTTAGATTGGGTTGGCCAAGAACTCTGTTCAGATTTTTATATAACATCTTGTAGAACCCAAATTAACTTTTTGGCCAGCCCATTATTATTTGTAAATATTTTCCCCCAATTCAGTAGACTGTCTTTTTGTTTTGTTGATGGTTTCCTTTGCTGTGCAAAAGCTCTTAAGCTTAAGTGTGTCCCATTTGTTTATTTCTGCTTTTATTTCCTTTGCTTTAGGAGACAGATCGAAAAAAAATTGCTATGATTTACGTCGAAGAGTATTCCATCTATGTTTTCTCCTAGGAGATGTATGGTTCTTGGTCTTACATTTAGGTCTGTACTTCATTTAAAATTTTTATTTCTATATGGTGATTACACATTCAATTGTGTCTGACTCTTTGCAACCCCGTGGACTGTAGCCTGCCAAGCTCCTCTGTCCATGGGATTATCCTGGCAAGAATGCTGGAGTGTCATTGTACAGGAGACAGGGATCAAGACCATCCCCAAGAAAAAGAAATGCAAAAAAGCAAAATGGCTGTCTGAGGAGCCTTACAAATAGCTGTGAAAAGAAGGGAAGCGAAAAGCTAAGGAGAAAAGGAAAGGATATATCCATTTGAATGTGGAGTTCCAGAGAATAGTAAGGAGAGATAAAGCCTTCCTCAGTGATCAATGCAAAGAAATAGAGGAAAACAATAGAATGGGAAAGACTAGCGATCTCTTCAAGAAAATTAGAGATACCAAGGGAACATTTCATGCAAAGATGGGCTCAATAAAGGACAGAAATGGTATGGACCTAACAGAAGCAGAAGATATTAAGAAGAGGTGGCAAGAATTCACAGAAGAACTGTACAAAAAAGAGCTTCACGACCCAGATAATCATGATGGTGTGATCACTCACCTAGAGCCAGACATCTTGGAATGTGTAGTCAAGTGGGTCTTAGGAAGCATCACTACAAACAAAGCTAGTGGAGGTGATGGAATTCCAGTTGAGCTATTTCAAATCCTAAAAGATGATGCTGTGAAAGTGCTGCACTCAATATGCCAGCAAATTTGGAAAACTCAGCAGTGGCCACAGGACTGGAAAAGGTCAGTTTTCATTCCAATCCCAAAGAAAGGCAATGCCAAAGAATGCTCAAACTACCACACAATTGCACTCATCTCACACGCTAGGAAAGTAATGCTCAAAATTCTCCAAGCCAGGCTTCAGCAATATGTGAACCGTGAACTTCCTGATGTTCAAACTGGTTTTAGAAAAGGCAGAGGAACCAGAGATCAAATTGCCAACATCTGCTGGATCATGGAAAAAGCAAGAGAGTTCCAGAAAAACATCTACTTCTGCTGTATTGACTATGCCAAAGCCTTTGACTGTGTGGACCACAATAAACTGTGGAAAATTCTGAAAGAGATGGGAATACCAGACCTCCTGACCTGCCTCTTGAGAAATCTGTATGTAGGTCAGGAAGCAACAGTTAGAACTGGTAATGGAACAACAGACTGGTTCCAAATAGGAAAAGGAGTATGTCAAGGCTATATATTGTCACCCTGCTTATTTAAGTTATATGCAGAGTACATCATGAGAAACGCTGGGCTGGAAGAAGCACAAGCTGGAATCAAGATTTCCGGGAGAAATATCAATAACCTCAGATATGCAGAGGACATCACCCTTATGGCAGAAAGTGAAGAAGAACTAAAGAGGCTCTTGTTAAAAGTGAAAGTGGAGAGTGAAAAAGTTGGCTTAAAACTCAACATTCAGAAAACTAAGATCATGGCGTCCGGTCCCATCACTTCATGGCACATAGATGGGCAAACAGTGGAAACAGTAGCTGACTATGTTTTGGGGCTCTAAAATCACTGCAGATGGTGACTGCAGCCATGAAATTAAAAGACGCTTACTCCTTGGAAGGAAAGTTATGACCAACCCAGACAGCATATTCAAAAGCAGAGACATTACTTTGCAAACAAAGGTCTGTCTAGTCAAGGCTATGGTTTTTCCAGTGGTCATGTATGGATGTGAGAGTTGGACTGTGAAGAAAGCTGAGCGCTGAAGAATTGATGCTTTTGAACTGTGGTGTTGGAGAAGACTCTTGAGAGTCCCTTGGACTGCAAGGAGGTCCAACCAGTCCATCCTAAGGGTAATCAGTCCTGAATGTCATTGGAAGGACTGATGTTGAAGCTGAAACTCTAATACTTTGGCCACCTGAAGTGAAGAACTGACTCATTTGAAAAGACCCTGATACTGGGAAACGTTTAGGGGAGGAGGAGAAGGGGATGACAGAGGATGAGATGGTTGGATGGCATCACTGACTCAATGGACATGAGTTTCGGTAAACTCCAGGAGTTGGTGTTGGACAGGGAGGCCTGGTGTGCTGGGGTTCATGGGGTCACGAAGAGTTGGACACGACTGAGCAACTGAACTGAACTGTCTTGTTCCAGATTTTAGCAGGAAAGTTTTCAGCTCTTCACCATTGAGTATTATATTGGCTGTGGGTTTGTCATAAATAACTTTTACTAGCTTGAGATCCGTTCTCTCTGTACCCACTTTGGGGATGACAGAGGATGAGATGGTTGGATGGCATCACCAACTCAATTGACATGAGTTTGAGCAAGCTCCGGGAATTGGTGATGGCCAGGGAGGCCTGGCTTGGTGCAGTCCATGGGGTTGCAAAGAGTCGGACACGACTGAGCGACTGAACTGAAGTAATACTCACTTTGAGTTTTTATCATGAATGGATAGTGGATTTCATCAAATGCTTTTTCAGCGTCTATTGAGATGAGCATATGTTTTTTGTCTTTTGTTTATGTGGTGTATCATATTGATTTTGCGTATATTGAACCATCATTGTGAACCTGGAATGAATCCCACTTGGTCATGGAGTATGATCCTTTTTATATGTTGTTGGATTTTGTTTCCCAATATTTTATTGAAAATGTTTGCATCTGTATTCTTCAAAGATATTGGCCTGTAATTTTCTGTTTTTCTGGGTTCTTTGTCTGGTTTTGGTATCAGAGTGATAGTGGCTTCACTGAGTGTCCTTAGGAGTGTCCCTCCTCTTCAGTTTTTTGGAAGAGTTTGAGAAAGATTGGTACAAGTTCTTCTTATATTTGGTAGAATTCATCTGTGAAGCCATCTGGTCCTGGACTTCATAGGGAATTTTTAAATTACAGATTCTATTTCACTTCTGGTAATTGGTTTCTTCAAATTATCTATTTCTTCTGGATTCATTTTTGGTGGGCTGCATGTTTCTAGAAACTTGTCCATTTCTTCTAAGTTGTCAGATTTGTTAGCATATAATTGCTCATAGTATTCCTTTATGGTTTTTTGTATTTCTGTATATCAGTTATTATGTCTTTTTTATTTCTTAATTTGTTTATTTCAGTTCTTTCTCTTTTCTTTTTGGTAAGCTTTGCCAGATGGCTCAGACGGTAAAGCGTCTGTTTACAATGTGGGAGACCCGAGTTCGAGCCCTGGGTTGGGAAGATCCCATGGAGAAGGAAATGGAAATCCACTCCAGTACTATTGCCTGGAAAATCCCATGGACAGAGGAGCCTGGTAGGCCCCAGTCTATGGGGTTGCAAATAGTCGAACACGACTGAGCGACTTTCACTTTCACTTTTCAAAGAAACAGCTCTTGGTTTTTTTAATCTCTATTTTATTTCCTCTCTGTTCTTATTATTTCCTTCTTTCTGCTGACTTTAGATTTTGTTTGTTCTTCTTTTCCTAAATCTTTTATGTGGTAGCTTCAATTCAGTTCAGTCGCTCAGTCATGTTTGACTCTTTGCGACCCCATGAATCGCAGCACGCCAGGCCTCCCTGTCCATCACCAACTCCCAGAGTTCACTCAGATTCACATCCATCAAGTCAGTGATGCCATCCAGCCATCTCATCCTCTGTCGTCCCCTTCTCCTCCTGCCCCCAATCCCTCCCAGCATCAGAGTCTTTTCCAATGAGTCAACTCTTCGCATGAGGTGGCCAAAGTACTGGAGTTTCAGCTTTAGCATCATTCCTTCCAAAGAAATCCCAGGGCTGATCTCCTTCAGAATGGACTGGTTGGATCTCCTTGCAGTCCAAGGGACTCTCAAGAGTCTTCTCCAACATCACAGTTCAAAAGCATCAATTCTTCGGCACTCAGTTTTCTTCACAGTCCAACTCTCACATCCATACGTGACCACTGGAAAAACCATAGCCTTGACTAGATGGACCTTTGTTGGCAAAGTAATGTCTCTGCTTTTGAATATGCTATCTAGGTTGGTCATAACTTTCCTTCCAAGGAGTAAGCATCTTTTAATTTCATGGCTGCAATCACCATCTGCAGTGATTTTGGAGCCCAAAAAAATAAAGTCTGACACTGTTTCCACTGTTTCCCCATCTATTTCCCATGAAGTGATGGGACCGGATGCCATGATCTTCATTTTCTGAATGTTGAGCTTTAAGCCAACTTTTTCACTCTCCACTTTCACTTTCATCAAGAAGCTTTTTAGTTCCTCTTCACTTTCTGCCATAAGGGTGGTGTCATCTGCATATCTGAGGTTATTGATATTTCTCCCAGCAATCTTGATTCCAGCTTGTGCTTCCCAGTCCAGTGTTTCTCATGATGTACTCTGTATAGAAGTTAAATAAGCAGGGTGACAATATATAGCCTTGACATACTCCTTTTCCTATTTGGAACCAGTCTGTTGTTCCATTACCAGTTCTAACTGTTGCTTCCTGACCTACATACAGATTTCTCAAGAGGCAGGTCAGGAGGTCTGGTATTCCCATCTCTTTCAGAATTTTCCACAGTTTATTGTGGTCCACACAGTCAAAGGCTTTGGCATAGTCAATACAGCAGAAGTAGATGTTTTTCTGGAACTCTCTTGCTTTTTCCATGATCCAGCAGATGTTGGCAATTTGATCTCTGGTTCCCCTGCATTTTCTAAAACCAGTTTGAACATCAGGAAGTTCACGGTTCACATATTGCTGAAGCCTGGCTTGGAGAATTTTGAGCATTACTTTCCTAGCGTGTGAGATGAGTGCAATTGTGTGGTAGTTTGAGCATTCTTTGGCATTGCCTTTCTTTGGGATTGGAATGAAAACTGACCTTTTCCAGTCCTGTGGCCACTGCTGAGTTTTCCAAATTTGCTGGCATATTGAGGTGGTTTATTTGAGATTTTTCTTGTTTTTTGAGAAAGGCCTGTATCACTATGAACTTCCCTCTAAGAACTACGTATGCTGCATCCCATAGATTTTGTATGGTTGTGTTTTCATTGTCATTTGTCTCAAGGTGTATTTTAGTTACCACTTAAATTTCATGTTGACTCATTGATTTTTTTTTTAAGTACCATGTTGTTTAGTCTCCATGTAATTTTTTCTCTTTCTTTTTCTGCAGTTAATTTTTAGTTTCATTGTGGTTAGAAAAGGTGTTTGGAATAATTTCTGTACTCTTAAAACTTTTGAGGCTTGTTTCAGGCCCTTGTATGTGGTCAGTCCTAGAGATGTTCTGTGTGCACTTGAAAAGAACGTGTATTCTATTTTTTGAATGTAATGTCCTGAAAACATCAATTAGGTCTAATTGTTCTATTGTATCATTTAGGATCTCTGTTGCCTTATCGATTATCTGGCTGGAAGATCTGTCCATGGACGTAAGCCTCTTGTTACTACTGTATTCCTATCAATTTCTCACTCTATGTTTTAGCATGGTTTTATGTATTTGGCTGCTCCTATATTAGGTGTGTATATGTTGATGAGTACAAAATTCTCTTCTTGTATTTATCTTTTATTACTTTATAATGTCCTTTATCTTTCTTTATAGTCTTTGTTTTAAGGTCTATTTTGTCTCACGAATATTGCAATCCCTACTTTGTTGTCATTTTCTTTTTTTTTTTTAATTTTATTTTATTTTTAAACTTTACATAATTGTATTAGTTTTGCCAAATATCAAAATGAATCCACCACAGGTATACATGTGTTCCCTATCCTGAACCCTCCTCCCTCCTCCCTCTCCATACCATCCCTCTGGGTCGTCCCAGTGCTCTAGCCCCAAGCATCCAGTATCGTGCATCGAACCTGGACTGGCATCTCGTTTCATACATGATATTTTACATGTTTCAATGCCATTCTCCCAAATCTTCCCACCCTCTCCCTCTCCCACAGAGTCCATAAGACTGTTCTATACATCTCTTTTGCTGTCTCGTACACAGGGTTATTGTTACCATCTTTCTAAATTCCATATATATGCGTTAGTATACTGTATTGGTGTTTTTCCTTCTGGCTTACTTCACTCTGTATAATAGGCTCCAGTTTCATCCACCTCATTAGAACTGATTCAAATGTATTCTTTTTAACAAATTATCTTTTTCCACCTCTTCAGTTTCAGTCTATATGTATCCTTTGCCCTAAAATGGATCTCTTGTAGGCAGCATATTGTAGACTCTTGTTTTTCTTTTATTTCCAGTCTACCACTCTAAATGTCTTTTGATTAGAACATTTAGTCCACTGACATTTAAGGTAATTATTGATAGATACGTATGTATTTCCATCTTAAACCTTATTTTCCCATTGATTTTATATTTCTTCTTTGTCCCTTTCTGTTTTTGTTTATCCTTTTGTAGTTTGATTTTCTCTTGTATTATACTTATGTTCTCTTCTTTTTAGTTTTTGTGAATCTATTATGTGTTTTTGATATGTGATTAACCTGTTTTTTAAATGTGTTAACCACTTCCTTTATCTACTTGCCTTAGATTTGTAGTCATATAGGCTCAGACACATTCTTGGTGGGGGGGAATCTACATTTTCTGACTTTCTGCCCCCACGTTTTATGATTTTGAAGTCCTCTTTTACATCTTCATGTTCATCCTTTTGCTGTTCATTGTGGTTATCATCACTTTCACAGAAAATGTATTAATCTGGTTTAAGTGATTTATTTTCCATTTGTGATTTTTTCTTTTCTATTATAGATTCTTTTCTATTTAGAGAATATCTTTCAATATTTCCTTTAGGATAGGTTTAGTATTGCTGTACTTTTTTAGTTTTTGCTTATTCGAGAAACTCTTTATCTTTTCTTATATTCTAAATTATAATCTTGCTGTGTAGAGTATCCTAGGTTGCAGATTTTTCCCCTTTGGAACTTTGAATGTATTTTGCCACTCCTTTCTGGCCTGCAATTGCTTCTGTAGAAAAATCATCCGTTAGCCTTATTGGGGGTTCTCTTGTAATTAACTTCGTTTTTCTTTTGCTGCCTTTAGAATCCTCTCTTTAATTTTGTCCCTTTTTATTATGTCTTGGTGTAAGCCTGTTTATCTTGTTGGGGACCCTTTGTGCTTCCTGTACCTGGATATCTGTTTCCTTCTTTAGGACTGGGAAGTTTTCAGCCATAATTTTTCAAATACATTTTTGACCCCCTTTTCTCTTTCTTTCCCTTCTGGAATCCCTATCATGCATAGATTGGCATGCTTTACATTATCCCATAGTCTCTTATATAGATTTTTTTTTTAAATTTGGCTTTCTGTCTGCTGTCCTGATAGAGTGATTTCCATTATTCTATCTTCCAGATCACTTACTTATCTTTCTGCATTATTCAATGTGCTATTCATTGTCTCTATGCAGCTTTCATCTCTGCAAATGAGTTTTCCTTATTCTTTTTTGATCACACTATGTGGCTTGTGGGATCTCAGTTCCCCAACCAGGAACTGAACTAGGCCAAACCCTAACCACTGGACCACCAGGGGAATTCCCTGCAGTTGATTTATGTAATTTTTCTTGGTTCCTCTTCACGGTTACTAGTCCCTTGTTACAGTACTCTGCATTGTTGTTGATAGCCTTTCTTAATTCCTTCATATTTTCATTGTCTCCTTTTTGAAATCAGTGTCTATTAGACTGAAGAGGCCTGCTTTATTGTTTGTCCTTTCAGGGGAATGCTCTTGGTTTTCTACCTGGATTCCTTTGCTGCTTCATTTTGCTTTTATTTCTCTTACTCTGTGAGTTTAGGAGAAACAATTATCTACTGTGATCTGGGAGGACTGTTTCTATGTGGAGACATCCCTGTGTAACTTGTGTGGGTTTAATATATTTGGTGCGAGGGTTGTGTTTTAGTATGGGTGCCTGTCATCTATTTTCTTAGTGTGTGTGTATTATCCCCTTGGTAGAGGGTGTGCAGATGTGGTGTCTAGTGCTTTGTTTGGGGGTTCTTGGCAGCAGTGGTGGCTCAGGTGTGCCCCCAGAGAATGTGATGGGAGCAGCAGCTATTCTTGCTAAGTTGCTAAGTCACTTCAGTCGTGTCTGACTCTGTGCGACCCCATAGACGGCAGCCCACCAGGCTCCCCCGTCCCTGGGATTCTCCACTCCTGGAATCTGTGAAGGTGGATGGTAGCAGCTTGCAACCATGCCTGGTGTCCAGTGGTGGTTCTGACCACTCCTGGAGTGGTGATAGCTCATGACTGCTCCTAGAGCCTGGGAAGGCACCGTCCTGTCACCTGTGAGCTCATGCACAGGAAAAAAGGCTACAATTCAGCTCCCTCCCCTCCCACTGCACACTTTCCAGACAGTGGCAACTAGCTTTTAGGATGGCCCAGGCTTCCTCTGTGTACACCCCCAGCCATAGGTGTTGGGGGCCAGAGTGAGGCACTCCGCCCATGGCAAAGGTCATGAGGAAGGAGGCTTGACATACGGAAAGGCGGGATCGAGCCACAGGAGTCCCCCTGGAAATCCTCGAGCATCTACCCCCATAACCAGAGCCTGCCTACTTTACTACTTTGTGCTCCCACCTACACCTCTGACTTTACGGGGGGCTCTCCCCCACCACCTCTTTCGGAGAAGGAGTTAACTTAGAGCTCCAGTTAATAAAAACTCCTGGGCGTGACAAGAGTGTTTTAACCTACAAACTCCTCTGAAGGTTCTCTAGCCTGCCTGACAGGCTTGTCTGGCCACATGTGATTGCTCACAGCCTCCCAACCGTGAGAGGCATGAGATGCTTAAACCTTCTTAAAACAGGTTCTTTAGAGAAGTTAGAAAATTATTAGTGTAAGTATAGTGGGCTGATTAGAAATTGTATTGGTGAAGGGTTTTTCATTTGTTGAGCCAATGTTTGTTGCTAAGTCTCCATATCCCCTGCCCTTACACACATTAATGAATATATAGAAATAAGTATTAACCTTTGATATTAATCATGTTAGACCTTAGGCTAAGTAAATTCTTTCCTTAACTAAAACCCACTACACCCTCACCCTATAGGAATGTAACTTTATTTGGGTGGCGTCTGTTTTAAGAATAATCACCCCTGGAGAAATAAGTGTCCTGGTTGACTGACCGCTGTCACAAGGAGAGGGTCATAAATTGTCAGCAGGCCCCCTGGCCAGAAGATGATGTAACACCCCTAAGACCTCTGTATACATTTGTATGAAGCACCTGACTTTGATAAAAGTCAGGACTGCTGACCCCGTGTGACTTTTGCATAACATCTCAGTGTATAAAAGTAGACCATGGAAAATAAAGAATTGGGATCAGTTTCTCGAAATACTGGTCTCCCCATGTTGCTCTCTCACTCTGGCTGAGTCTCCATCTGGAGCGCGGAACCCGCCATGCTTACTAATTATGCCTGGGCTTCTAAGATCCCACCAGGGAGGCCTCAGTGTCTCCTCTCCTTCGGGAGAACGGAAGGACGCCTGCGGCCTACGTAAGTGGTGCAGGCTTCTTGTCTTGAAGTTTTATTGGTCTCCCGAGTAAACCAAGCTACTCAGCCTCTTTTCTCCACTGAATTTTCCTACTGAGCTATCCTCATTCTATTACTCTTTACATCTTTAATTAATATCTAATTGAAGCTATTGTATCCTGATCCTCACCGACGCCGTCCCCGCTTCGAATACCCTGGATCAGCCAGGGCTGGACCCCGGCACATAGGCTCAGTAGATCCAGCCCCAGCCCAGGCTGTTTACACACAGCCTACCCCAATCCTCTTCCTGGTTCTGATCTCTGAAGCCCAAGTTCCAGCACCCAGCTCCCTCCCACCCCGAAAGACACATGTCTCAGCCTGGGGAACGCACCCAGCTCCCACCCACCCCAGTAGATGCATGTCTCAAACTGAGGAACTCACGGCAGAGGCCCTGATCATCCGTACAGTTCTCCCTCTGCTCCAGCTGCTGCCCGCTGGTTGCTGCACTCTCCTTCAAGGCTCTGAGGCTCCCTTTCTGTCCCTGTAGAGCTCCCCACCAGCGAAGGGTCTTCCTATGGTGCAGGAAACTTTCCTCTTTCACAGCTTCCTTCCAGCAGCACAGGGCTTGTCCTGATTACTTTCTGGGTAGAGTATTCTTGGTTGCAAGTTTTTCCCCCTCATTTTAAATGTGTTGTGACCTGCAGCTGATAGCCTTATGGGAGTTCCCATATACATGTGTTGCTTTTTCCATTGCTGCTCTTAATATTCCCCCTTTATCATCAACGTTTTGCCATTTTAATTATAAGGTGTGTTGGTGTTTTTCCTTTGGGTTGATTCTGTTTGGGATTCTTTGCACTTCCTGGACCTGGATGTCTGTTTCCCAAGTTAGGGAAGTTTTCAGTCAGTATGCCTTCAATTCTGTTTTCAGCCTTATTTTCTCTTTCTTCTCCTTCTGGGACCCCTACAGTGCAAATATTAGTGTGTTTGATGTTTTCCCAGAGGTCTTCATTCTTTTCATACTTTTTTCTTCTTTATGTTAAGCATCAGTGATTTCTGCTACTATCTTCTGGCTCGTTGATCCAGTCCTCTGTATCCTTTAGTCTATTGTTGGTTCTTCTAGTGTATATTTCATTTTAGTTATTGCGTTTTTCATGCCATTTTGATTATTTTTTATATTTTCTGTTTGTTAAAAACTCCTAAATTCTTGTTCTGTGCATTGATTCTTCCAAGTTCTTTGATCATCTTATGATCACTACGTTGAACTCTTTCTCAGGTAGATTGTCTACTTAGTTCTTTTTCTGGGGTTTTATCTTGTTTCTTAATTTGGAACATGTTCTTCTGTTGCCTCATTTTGTCTAAGTTGCTTTTTTAATTTTTATGTGTCTGATGGGTTGTTTACATTTCCCAACCTTGAAGAAGATGCTTTTCATAGGCATCCTTTGTGTCCCAGGATACTTCCCTTTCACCACCAGGGTTATATGCTCTAGGGGTTCCCCCATGAGGGATGTATGGGTCTTTCTGTTGTGGTGCGCTATGTGGGTAGTCTAGTGAGCTTGGTTGACCCCTGGTTTCTTTGGTTGCCAGTTCATGCCTTGTGCAGAGGCTGCTAGCGACTCATTGGCGGGACTGGTTCATGAGGCAGCTGGCTGCAGAACCCCCAGGGGTCTATACTTGTGCTGGGGTCCTGATGGGTGGAGTTAGGATCCAGGAGACCTCAGGGGCCATTGCTCATCCACTAGTGAGCAGAGCTGTGCCCTGGAGTCTGGTTTCAAGGTTGAAGAGTCCCAGAGCAGGTATCGGATCACTGGTGGGTGGGGCCAGTTCCTGACACAGTTGACTGCAAGGTCTGGGATGTCTTGAATCTTGTATTGGCCTGCTAGTGGGCAGGTCCTGGGCCCAACTGGCCCAGGGCAGGATCTGGACAGCTAGTGAGTGGACCAGGACTGGAGATGGCAGGACTGTAGTTTTCTTGTGACTCATGTCTGCCTACTGGTGGGTGGAGCTGGATGAAAGGCTAGAGCAGGCTTACTGGTGGGTGGGGCTGGTGCCTTGGGGATTCTGGGGCTGGTTCCAGACTACTCTGGGTAGAGCTGGGTCCCAGGGTCTCTGGCTGGACGCCCCTGATGGTCTTGGTTCTACTGCCTGTGTACTGGTGCATGAAGCTGGATTCTGGGCCCTCTGCTGGGCAGGGCTGTGTCCAGAGACAGTTGTGGATCTAAGGGTGTTAGAGCAGCCTCTCTGCTGGTAGGTGGGGCTGTGTCCATACCTAGTTAGTTGCTTGGCCTGAGCTGTCATGGCACTGGTCCCTGCAAACCACTCAGTGCCTATAGCCCCATGTGGGGCTGGGGCCTGGTGCTGATAAGCTAAAGGGAGGATTCCAGAATGACACTTGCCAGCATCCATGTCCATGGGGTAAAAGAGCCCCCCAGAATGGCTGTTACCAGTGTCTGTGTTCCCAGTGCGAGCTATAATTGCCTTCTGCCACTCCGGGAGACTCTCCAGGAATAGCAGGTAGGTTTGACCAAGGCGCCTATCAGGTCACTGCTTCTGCCCTGGGTTCTAGAGCATGTGAGATTTTGTATGTGCCCTTTAAAAGTGAGGTCTCTATTTCTTGCAGCCTTATTTGACTCTCAAAAATAAGCCCCACTGGCCTTCAAAGCTAGATGTTCCCGGGGGCTCATCTTCCTGTGTAGGACTCCCAGGTTGGGGACCCTGACATGGGGCTCGGATCTCTCACCCCTTTGGGAAAACCATGCAGTCCTAATTATTCTCTGTTTGTGGATCGCCCACTGGGGATGTGAGACTTGACTATACGGCAACTCTGCCCCTCCTGCCTACCTCTCTGTGCTTCCATCTTTATATCTTTAGTTGTAGAAGAAATTTTCTGGTAGCTTCTAGTCATTTTCAACAATGGTTGTTCTGCACATGGTTGTGATTTTGTGTGCCTGTAAGAGGAGGCACGTTCAGGGTCTTTCCCACTCAGCCATCTTACAGCGTTTCCCTTGTTTAAATGTTAATTCTACATATATTTTAAACCCCAGAAGATAGGATTGTTTTGTTCAGTCAATACACATTTATATTTAACCATGTATTAAAATTTTCTGTTACTCTCATTTTGTTTGAGTTTAAAATCATTTTTCTTTTACCTAAAAAGCTATTCAGTACTGGCTACTGAGCTACACTGGCCACAAGCTCTTTCAGTTTTTATTTATCTGGAAATATATTTTGACTTTAAAGAAAATAAACTTCAGTGAAGTATTATTTCATACAGTAACATTCACAGATTTTAAGTGTACAGGTAGACTTTTGACAAATCATATGTGCATATATAATCCCTGGGTATCCCCTGGAGAAGGGAATGGCAATCCACTCCAGTACTCTTGCCTGGAGAAATCCATGGACACAGGGGCCTGACGGGCTACAGCCCATGGGGTCACAAAGAGTTGGACATAACTGAGTGACTAATACTAATGATATTAATGGTATATATGTATATATGTGTGCATGCATAATATAATACACACATGTTGCATATGCATACACATGTGATGTGTGTGCATGCTTAGTCATGTCTGACTCTTTGCAATCCCATGGACTGTAGCCTGCCAGGCTCTTCTGTCCATGAAATTTTCCAACCTACCCACTGGAGTGGGTTGCCATTTTCTACTCCAACACATATGTGAAATATGCATGTAAATACACATCTATGCATAGTGATACATACATTCATATATATGTGCTGTTGTTCAGTTGCTAAGTCATGTCTGATTTTTTGCAACCCCATGGACTGCAACACCACAGGCTCCCTTGTCCTTCACTATCACCCAGAGTTACTCAAACTCAAGACCATCGAGTCGGTGTTGCCATCCAACCATCTCATCCTCTGTCCTCCCCTTTTCCTCCTGCCTTCAGTCTTTCCCATTATCAGAGTCTTCTCCAATGAGTCATTTCTTCCCATCAGGTGGTCAAAGTATTGGAGTTTCAGCTTCAGCATCAGTCCTTCCAATGAACATTCAGGACTGATTGCCTTTAGGATTGATTGGTTTGATCTTGCAGTCTAAGGGACTCTCAAGAGTCTTATCTTACACCGCAGTTCAAAAGCATCAATTCTTTGGTGCTCAGCCTTATTTATGGTCCAACTCTCACATCCATATATGACTACTGGAAACACCATAGCTTTGACTATATGAACCTTTGTTGGCAAAGTAATGTCTTGGCTTTTTAATACTCTGTCTAGGTTTGTCATAGCTTTTCTTCCAAGAAGCAAGTGTCTTTTAATTTCGTGGCTGCAGTGACTGTCCACAGTGATTTTGGAGCCCAAGAAAATGAAATCTTTCACTGTTTCCATATTTTTCCCCAATCTATTTGCCATGAAGTGATGGGACGAGATGCCATGATCTTAGTTTTTTGAATGTTGAGTTTTAAGGCAGCTTTTTCACTCTCCTCTTTCACCTTCATCAAGAGGCTCTTGAGTTCCTCTTCACTTTCTGCTATTAGGGTGGTGTCATCTTTATATCTGAGGTTATTGATATTTCTCCTGGCAATCTTGAGCCTCATCCAGCCCAGCATTTTGCATGGTGTACTCTGCATATGCATTAAATAAGCAGGGTGACAATATACACCCTTGACGTACGCCTTTCCCAATTTTGAACCAATCCATTGTTTCATGTCCAGTTCTAACTTACTTCTTGACCTGCATACAGATTTCTCAGGAGGCAAATAAGGTGATCTGGTATTCCTATCTATCGAAGAATTTTCCACAGTTTGTTGTGACCCACACAGTCAAAGGCTTTAATATAGTCAATGAAGCAGAAGTAGATGGGGTTTTTTTGGGGGGGGAGGGAATTCCTTTGCTTTTTCTTTGATCCAGTGGATGTTGGCAATTTGATCTCTAGTTCCCCTGCCTGTATAAATCCAGCTTGTACATCTGGAAGTTCTAAGTTCATGTACTGCAGAAGCCTAGCTTGAAGGATTTTGAGTCTAATCTTCCTAGCATGTGAAATGAAGGCAACTGTGCTGTAGTTTCTGCACAACTCTTTGGCATTGCCTTTGGGATTGGAATGAAAACTGACCTTTTCCAATCCTGTGGCCACTGCTGAGTTTTCCAAATTTGCTGACATATTGAGTGTAGCACTTTCACAGCAGCATCTTTTAGGATTTTAAATAGCTCAGCTGGAATTTCATCACCTCCACTAGTTTTGTTCGTAGTAATGCTTCCTAAGGTCCACTTAACTTCACATTCCAGGATGTCTGGCTGTAGGTGACTGACCACACACCATCATGGTTATCTGGGTCATTAAGACTCTTTTTTTCAGTTCTTCTGTGTATTCTGGCAAATAGAATGTATTCACTTCATGGCAAATAGATGGGGAAACAGTGGTTGACTTTATTTTGGGGGGCTCCAAAATCACTGCAGATTGTGATTGCAGCCATGAAATTAAAAGATGCTTACTCCTTGGAAGGAAAGTTAGGAACAACCTGCTGCTGCTGCTGCTGCTAAGTTGCTTCAGTCATGTCTGACTCTGTGCGACCCCATAGACAGCAGCCCACCAGGCTCCCCGGTCCCTGGGATTCTCCAGGCAAGAACACTGGAGTGGGTTGCCATTTCCTTCTCCAATGCATGAAAGTGAAGTCGCTCAGTCATGTCCAACTCTTAGTGACCCCGTGGACTGCAGCCTACCAGATTCCTCCATCCATGGGATTTTCCAGGCAAGAGTACTGGAGTAGGGTGCCATTGCCTTCTCCGAGGACCAACCTAGACAGCATATTAAAAAACAGAGACATTACTTTGTTAACAAAGGTCTGTCTAGTCAAGGCAAGAGTACTGGAGTAGGGTGCCATTGCCTTCTCCGAGGACCAACCTAGACAGCATATTAAAAAACAGAGACATTACTTTGTTAACAAAGGTCTGTCTAGTCAAGGCTATGGTTTTTCCAGTGGTCATTTATGGATGTGAGAGTTGGACTATAAAGAAAGCTGAGCACCAAAGAATTGATGCTTTTGAACTGTGGTATTGGAGAAGACTTTTGAGAGTCCCTTGGACTGCAAGGAGATCCAACCAGTCCATCCTAAAGGAGATCAGTCCTGAATGTTCATTGGAAGGACTGATGTTGAAGCTGAAACTCCAATACTTTGGCCACTTGATGTGAAGAACCGCTCATTTGAAAAGACCCTGATCCTGGGAAAGATTGAGGGCAGGAGGAGAAGGGGACGACAGAGGATGAGATGGTTGGATGGTATCACCAACTCAATGGACATGAGTTTGGGTGGACTCTGGGAGTTGGTGATGGACAGGGAGGCCTGGCGTGCTGTGGTCCTTGGGGTCGCAGAGTCAGACACGACTGAGCGACTGAACTGAACTGTGTATTCTTGCCGCTTCTTCTTAATATCTTCTGCTTCTGTTATGTCATTGCCGTTTCTGTCCTTTATTGAGCCCATCTTTGCATGAAATGTTCCCTTGGTATCTCCGATTCTCTTGAAGAGAGTTCTAGTCTTTCCCATCCTATTGTTTTTGTCTATTTCTTTGCATTTTTCACTGAAGAAGGCTTTCCTGTCTCTCCCTGCTGTTTTCTGGGACTCTGCATTCATTTGGGTATATCTTTCCTTATCTCCTTTGCCTTTTGCTTCTCTTCTTTTCTCAGCTATTTGTATGGGATCCTCAGACAGCCACTTTTGCCTTCTTGCATTTCTTTTCCTTTGGGATGGTTTTGGTCACCACCTCCTGTACAGTGTTACAAACCTCCATCCATAGTTTTTCAGGCACTCTGTCTACCAGATCTAGTCCCTTGACTCTGTTCATCACCTCCACTTTATAATCATAAGGGATTTGATTTAGGTCATACCTGAATGGTCCGGTGGTTTGCCCAACTTTCTTCAATGTGAGCCTGAATTTTGCAATAAGAAGCTGCTGATCTGAGCCACAGTCAGCTCCTGGACTTGTTTTTGCTGACTGTATAGAGTTTCTCCATCTTCAGCTACAAAGAATGTAATCAATCTGATTTCCGTATTGACCATCTGCTGTTGTCCATGTGTAGAGTCATCTCTTGTGTTGTCAGAAGAGAGTGTTTTCTATGACCAGTGTGTTCTCTTGGCACAACTTTGTTAGCCTTTGCCTTGTTCATTTTGTACTCCCAAGGCCAAACTTGGCTGTTACTCCAGGTATCTCTTGACTTCCTACTTTTGCATTCCAGTCTCCTATGATGAAAGGACATATTCTTTTGGTGTTAATTCTGAAAGGTCTTGTAGGTCTTCATAGAACCGTTCAACTTTAGCTTCTTGGCATCGGTGGTTGGGGCATAGATTATATTACTGTGATACCAAATGGTTTGCCTTGGAAATGAACCGAGATCATTCTGGCATTTTTGAGATTGCATCCAAGTACTGTATTTAAGACTCTTCTGTTGACTGTGAGGGCTACTCCATTCCAAGGGATTCTTGCCCACAGTAGCAGATATAATGGTCATTTGAATTAAATTTGCCCATTCTCATCCATTTTACTTCTCTAGCCCCCAGCTGGCACATTGACTGCCACCCAATGGCCAATGATGGTTTTTCACCCTCAACAAAGACCATCAATGGGACAGCCAGAGCACCAGGCATGTCCTCCAGCTACGTGGAGCAGCTGAAGGGCATGTCCCTCCTAGTCAGGGCCGGACAAAACATGGTCTGCTGGAGAAGGGAATAGCAAACCACTTCAGTATTGCCCCCCCATGAACAGTATGAAAAGGCAAAAAGATTGACACCTGTCAGTGAGATATACATGAATTTGTGGCACTGCAAGATAAAGAACACTTCTATCACCCCAGGAATTTCTCTTATTCCTCTTTGCATTCAATTTCTCACTTCTATTCCCCCTACCCAGGAAACCACTGCTCTGATTTCTAGTTCAGATTTCTAGAATTATATGAATGAAATCATACACTCCGTACTCTTTTGAGTCTTGTTTCTCTCAGCATAACATCTCTGATACTCATTCATGTCATATCAATATTTCATTCATATTTATTTTTCAATAATACACTACTGTATGTAGCACCCCAATCTGCTCATCCATTCACCTGTAGCTGGCCTCTGTGGGAACAGCAAGCTACGCTATCAGAACTGGCAGTGGAAGCCCCCTGTTTTAAAAAAACACCCACAAAACTGTCAGAACCTCTGAACCTTTTTAGAAGGCTGAGAGCTAGAATAAGAAGTTACTAAACTGAAACATATCACAGGCTCTTGATATGTATTTCAAATGTGTTTCCAGAAGTTTACATCAATTTACATTCCTGGTATGAGAGTTCTTGCCTCACCATACTATTAAAACCATTTTTGTGTCTTACTTTCTGATCTTTTCAAGCATGAAAATTGAATCTAATTGTTGAAAGGAATTCAGGCTAAACCACTAGGTCCTGTAGTTACTTTGTTTCTGAGTTTATAGGATTATAGTGACCTTACTTCTTTAACCCCCACCTCACTGACTTTCTGAGAAAACTCTAATCTGAAAAGCTGGTTCACAATCTTCTGGCATCAGAATTTCTCGTAACCAAATGTCCATGAACTGCATTTCTCTGGAGTGTTCCATGATTTAGATTTGGTCCAAATGTCCATGAACTGCATTTCTCTGGAGTGTTCCATGATTTAGATTTGGTCTACCCTTGGATTCTAATAGGGCAGGATCAGATTTCTTTGTTTCCTCTTTCACCATCCACACCTTGTTAAATTCCTGCTGAGTTGAGAGATCTTTGCAAATCTGGTTAAATTTCAAGCTAGTCTCCTTGCCAGCTGGCTGACGTGTAATTTGTTGCTTTGCTTAGGTGGCCATAAATCAGGTTTTCCTTAAGTTTCCGCCTTAGGCAGTAAGAGGTAGTGATGGCTATGGGTGATACTCTGGGGAAGGGCTGGGAAGGCACGTCAGTGGTTTTGTGGGAATCACAGGCTTGGAAGAGTTAGAAGCCAGGAGTGAAATGAGACCCACAGTGAAGATGTATGAGGACTGGGAGCGAAGGAATGAAGGCCCTTATGTAACACCCATTCCAAGCCTTGAGAAGAATGGAGCTCAGTTCAGTTGCTCAGTCATGTCCGGCTCTTTGCAACCCCATGGACTGCAGCATGCTAGGCCTCCCTGTCCATCGCCAGCTCCTGGAGTTTACTCAAACTCATGTCCATTGAGTCAGTTGATGCCATCCAGCTATCTCATCCTCTGTCGTCCCTTTCTCCTCCTACCTTCAGTCTTTCCCAGCATCATGGTGTGAAAAGACCCTGATTCACCAAGTGACAAGGCAGCTCCCTTTCCAGCTCTCTGATTTACTATGATCTCAAGGAGAAAGTATCATTCTTGTGCGACTGTGTCTTTAACACCTCTCAAATGCTTCTAAGAGAAAACAAGCCTCAGACCAAGAGACTTTCTGGGCAATATTGTTAGGCTGGAATTCAATAGCACGGTTTTATTCTTTAGTGAATTTATTTTTGTGTTACTTTTTTATTTATTGTAAGTGAGTGTTTTGGTTATAATGGTAATATAAAGTTTCCTTTAAAATTAGTCCGCTAGAGTTGTAAAATAAAGTCAATTTAAAGGAAAAAGTTAAGTACATACTTTGCTTTTGAGACTCAATTATGGCCAAAAAATGTGACTGTCGTGCCTGAATGTCTAAGATTTGGAAAATAGTATCCCAAAGGAAGAAGGTAATGAAGAGTACTCTGAGATCCTAGAGTCCTGTATTAAAAATTACTTTCTCCAATTTTATTCATTTATTTGTGCACCATGCAGCACAAGAGGGTTTTCAAAGAAACCTTTCTTTCTCTCTCTTTTTTTTTTTTTGACTTTGCAGATTCCAGAAAGAAATTGGAAATTGAAGATTTAAGGATAGAATGTTGTTTTACAGTATTCTCACTTACTTCAAAGAACACATGCCAGAAACTTAAAAAGGTATTACTAACCACTAGTTTGGGCTTCCCTGGTGGCTCAGACAATAAAGCGTCTGCCTGCAATGTGGGAGACCGGGGTTCGATTCCTGGGTCGGGAAGATCCCCTGGCGAAGGAAATGGCAATCCACTCCAGCACTCTTGCCTGGAAAAATCCCATGGACGGAGGAGCCTGATAGGCTACATTCCATGGGGTCTCAGAGTCAGACCCTGAGCTACTACACTTTCACTTTCAACCACTAGTTTAAATATACATTTAACATCATCAACTGGTATCCTTAAGGGAACTAATTTTCTAAAACTTTGAATCCTTAAGTGAGTCATAGAATTGATAACAATAGAAAAAGCTGAATTAGAGTCTAATCAGTCAGCATACTTTTAGTGGAATAGTAGCTAATCACTCATTTTTGTTCCTTCAAATTCCTTTTGATAAGAATCTCTTGCCTTTCTTGTTTAGAATGTTAGAATGTACTGTGTTTTGCTCAGTCAGGTTAAAAAAGGGAAGGGTATTGTGTGGAGTCCCGTTGAGAATCTCTGGAAGGCTTGCATTTCACAACTTGAAGGTAAAGGACAATAAAATGCAAAAATGCAAGGAAAAAATTGTGTCAAAGAGCAGGAGACTAGTTGTGGGGGAAAAATGTGAGAACCATGAGACCTGAATGTTAACAGAGGTGGGCTTGTGAAACATACATGTTTGGAACTCTTATGAGTTTTTTCTTTAAGATCAACAAAAAAATATTTAAATTTATCTCTCTGGGATATGTGGGGTTTAGAGGAAAGACTAGTTCAAGGTCTTTCTGCTTTCAAGAGTGTGATCCATTTTATATCCACAGGATGATTGGAAAATTAAGTGGCTGAGAGATCTTATTCTGGAGGGGGAAAAAAAAAGCAATCAGTACAATTCTGGGGTTGCACAGATAAACCCAAAGTATTTTCTTAATACCCAAAGAAAAGAGCTTGGACCCTACCAAGACAGGAAGTTCAGCACCTATATGAGGTTTTTGAGGATTTCCAGGGAGATGGTGTCTCCTGGTCATCCACTGCTTGGAATTCCACATTACCTCTCTTTGTCGCCCTCATTCTGTCCCACTTCACTCCAGCATGGCCATTGCCACTCCTTCATTCCCTCAGGTGCTTATATGTAACCGGTTTGGCTGGAGATATAAGGAGAGCTGGGGCAGGGCTGTGGAGAGGACTACACACAACCCAGATCAGGCAGTGATGACGGACATGCTGCTGTTGCCAGGTTCCTGGGCTCTGACTACCGCAGGAGAGCCATGACTACCGTGAATGCCTCATCCCAGATCGCTCTCTCCTCAGGGCATTTTGCTCTCTCCCACAACTCCTCGGCTCCAAATTCTGGGCCCTGTCCCCTCACAGGGTGTGTAGGAACTTATCCCTGTTAGCTAATTTGGAAAACATACATTTGCATCCTTATTCCAGTCTAGGATTGAGACATACATTTTTTCCTCCCAGACTTTAAACTTTTTATTTTGTACTGGGGTATAGCTGATTAACAATGTTGTGGTAGTTTCGGGTGAACAGTGAAGGGATTCAGCCATGCATGTCTATATGCACCCGTTCTCCCCCAAACCCCTCTCCCATCCAGGTTGGCACATAACATTGAATAGAGTTCCATGGAGGCACACTTTTTAAAAAGCAGTAGTAATTAAGAAGTTTTGCTAAACAAAAGCATTGTCTACCTCTGGTCATCTACCCCACTGATGTAACCCACAAGCAGACACAACTAAATTATGATTTTTTTTTTACTGTAATACATCTCAGATCAATATCTTAAGCACGACTCCTTCCTGCTTTTGTTGAGTTGCTCAGTCATGTCCATCTCTTTGTGACACCATGGCCTACAGCACACTAGGCTTCCCTGTCTTTCACTGTCTCCCAGAGTTTGCTCAAACTCATATCCATTGAGTCAATGATACCATCCAACCATCTCATCCTCTGTCGTCCCCTTCTCCTCCTGCCCTCAATAATTCCCAGCGTCAGGGTCTTTCCCAGTGAATTGGCTCTTTGCATCAGGTGGCCAAAGTATTGGAGCTTCAACTTCAGCATCAGTCTTTCCAGTGAATATTCAGGATTGATTTCCTTTAGAATTGACTGCTTTGATCTCCTTGTAGTCCAAGGGACTCTCAAGAGTCTTCTCCAATACCACAGTTCAAAAGCATCAATTCTTTGGTACTCAGCCTTCTTTATGGTCCAATTCTCACATCCGTACATGACTACTGGAAAAACCATAGCTTTGACCAGATGGACCTTTGTTGGCAAAGTAATGTCTCTGTTTTTTAATATGCTGTTCCTGCTCTAAGTAGAGAAATTCCAGGACCAACCAAAGAAAGGTGGGGGATTGTGGGGTGGGGAAATCTTTCCCATGGCTTTGGCTTTGTTGGTGATTTCATTTGTTTCTTCAGGCGCTGCACTGAGAGGCTGGCCCTGGATCCTGATTGCCCTTCTGCCAGAAAGACACATGCAGCCAAAGATGAATTTGGGGAAAGCAGCCACTTGCTTCTTTAACCATGGAAAAGCGCGGCCGCAGTAAGATGGAAATAGTCCCATCAGAGTCTCACTCCTTCATCAAGTTGTTGAAAGTCAACCGGGAGCATCTGGTCACTCACATCCGAAACACTCAGTGTCTGCTGGACAACTTGTTGCAGAATGACTACTTCTCCAATGAAGATGCAGAGATCGTGTGTGCCTGCCCCACGCAGCCCGACAAGGTGCTAGTGACAGGGAGGCCAGCTCTGGTGGCCAGACGGGGTGAAGAGCTTTGAGAGTTCAGTACATTGGGTGATTATTTACAGAACAGAAATTACATATTTCATTTCTGTGATCATGACACAGCAAACTCCTCCGATCCCCTCCATTCTCCTTGCTGTGTGTACTGGTTCTCAAACAACTCATTTTCCAATTCACTTTAAATTAGTGAATTCTTTAGAAAGAAAGTGAGTATGAAATGCTAGCTATGCTACCCTCTTCTGTGCTTTTTAAACCCTGGAGAGCTGCTCACTGCTGGGTACTGCTCTGAGAATGGCCCTCACTTCTGATTGAGGAATGGCTGCATTGTAGCCCAGGTCCACAGTAAAGACTGTCTTACACTTCACTGTGGGAAGTCTTCACGGCCCTTGGTTTCACTTTAACTTTGCATCATGTTCAGAAAAATAGAATGGAGGGGCCAAATCCTCCTTCTTGGGGACAGGAGTGACAGAATTCATTTGTAACATGATCTGCTGGGGCTTCCCTGGTGGCTCAGTTGGTAAAGAATCTTCCTGCAGTGCAAGAGATCCCAGTTCCATCTCTGGATCAAGAAGATCCCCTGGAGAAGGAAATGGCAACCCACTCCAGTGTTCTTCCTGGGAAATCCCATGGACAGAGGACAGAGGAGCCTGGTGGGCTGTAGTCCATGGGGCCGCAAGAGTCGGACATGACTTAGTGACTAAACCACCGGCAGCACTTTTCTGACCTGTTGGGCTCAGAAAAGACCAGGAAGGTTTCTGAGAAAAGCACAAAGAACACCGTGGTGATTTTCTCCCTTGAATTTTTAATACGACAGAAAGCTTCCTTAAGGTACACCTTACACAGGGGTCTGCTGTCCGTTTGCTCTGCGGCCCAGCACCCACCTCATTATGCCTAATGGCTGATTTTCTGCCCTCAGCTCTCATTCCCAGAGAGCAGTAGTGTTAGGTTAAGAGGGAAAAGAAGAGGTGGGAAAACGAAATTCCGGGGGTGGGCCTGACCCCAGTTGTGAGTCTGACCTTTTTATTTTTAGGTTCGTGGAAGCCTCTGTTTTCCTAGAGCCATGCAGTTTGTTTCTTGCTCAGGAGGTCCATTTCACAAATCCTGGGCCTTCAGGCTGTAGAATCTCACACTGGCTGGGTGGACAGTCAAGCTCGAGGCTATAAGAGCTCAGAGGCCTGCATGTGGGCCCCTCTGCGGGGTGGACAACCCTAGCACTGGCCCTTACCCTCCTGCTTGCGCCCCGCTAGGTCCGCAGAATTCTGGACCTGGTACAGAGCAAGGGCGAGGAGGTGTCCGAGTTCTTCCTCCATGTGATCCAGCAACTCGCAGACGCTTATGTGGATCTCAGGCCTTGGCTGTCGGAGATTGGCTTCTCCCCTTCTCCGCTCATTCAGAGCAAAGCTGTTGTCAACACTGACCCAGGTATGAGGTAGCCGCCCGGAGGCAAGGCCCCCGGGGCTTTGAAATGTTCTCTGTGCAGGCCCAGCAGGGGATAAAGGTGGGGTCTGCCTCCGCCAGCTCTGCTCTCCACCCCAGGCAGCAGGCTCTGCTGCTGTGTTCCTTTTAGAAAAAGAGAGCCGGGCCCCTGTCACCCTTGTGCAGCCCTGGGGACTGTGATTGAACTGCCTACGTGTAGCTGGTCTGGTTTATGTAAGGGTTTATGGAGGTATCGGGATGACTTGTGTTTGAACCCCTTGCTGGCTTCCTATTCTGACATATCTAGACATTTTAGCTGTTGTACAAATTCAAGGTTGTATTTTTTTCCTTCTTAAAAAATCTTTCCAAATTTAATTCTAGGCGAAGAATTCATCTATCACTCCTGACTGCCAGTCCTTATTTCCAAAACATCATGCCCAACCCGACCTTGCCCTTTAGTTAAATGATTAGTTCAGTATAGGTATTTATGATGTGCTCACCATGTGCTAAGTCTGGGGGTGCTCGATGCCAGGGGTACAGTGGGGAGCAGATCCAGATATGGTTCATGTCTTCAGGGAGCTCAGAGGTTAATGCAGGAAACTGGTAGTAACACAAATGTGTATTTGCAAATAGTGATAAGGAGCACAGCAGTCCAAGGTGCTGAGAGAGCACATAATTGGAGCCACAGTCTGGTCTGAGGACCAGGGAATCTTCTTTCCACGCCTGTGGTTGCTCCACTTTAAGACAGCTGTTGGCAATATACCAGCACCAAGCTTCCAAACTCTTGAGTTTCAAAGAATCCAGTTTGACCTTGAAAACAGAAGCATAGGATCATGTTCCAGGTGTGTATTTGGGAGAAACTAGACCCAGGGACAGAGTGTCAGGGCCGAGCTTTTGCTTCTGAGGTTCCAACACTTCAGCACCAGCCATTGCTAGCTTCTCACTCTCACTGCTCCTGCTCACCTCACTTTTGTTGTTTTTGTTGTTGCTAAGTCCTGTCCAACTCTCTGACCCCATGGACTGCAGCACACCAGGTTCCTCTGTCCTCCATTCTCTCCCATAGTTTGCTCAAATTCATGTGCATTGTGTCAGTGATGGCATCCAATCATCTCGTCCTCTGTGGCCGCCTTCTCCTCCTGCTTTCAATCTTCCCCAGCATCAGGATCTTTTCCAGTGAGTCAGATCTTCACATCAGGTGGCCAAAATATTGGAGCTTTAGCATCAGTCCTTTCAATGAATATTCAGGGTTGATTTCCTTTAGATTTACTGGTTTGATTTCCTTGCTCTCCAAGGGACTCTCAAGAGTCTTCTCCAATACCACAGTTCAAAAGCATTAATTCTTTGGCACACAGCCTTCTGTATGGTCCAGCTCTCACATCCAGTTGAATCTGTACATGACTACTGGAAAAAAACATAGCTTTGACTATACAGACCTTTGTCAGCAAAGTGATGTCTCTGCTTTTTCATATGCTGTCTAGGTTTGTTATCTTCCCCTATGAAAAAATGAAAATATTCCTTTGATGAAGAGTTTTCTAAAAGGACTTTTCTCCATTGGGCCCTTTACCTAGCTACTGTGACATATTTGCAAGTATAATTCACTCTATAATAAGCCAGATGCAAAAGGCTGCATATTGTATGAATCCATTTATAGGAAATGTCCAGAAAAGGCAAATTTATGGAGACAGAAAGCAGACCAACAGTTTCCCAGAGCCAAGGTGAGACAGAGATAGTCAGCAAATGCACTTATGATGGATATTGTACCCCTGGATTATAGCAATGTTTGCGTAAATCTGAAAATTTACTAAAAATAATTGTAAACCTGTTGTAAAAGAGGTGAATTTATAGTCTGTACATTTTCCCTTACTAAAACTTGGAAAAATAGAATTTACTTCACAAATGTTAAGCAGAGAACCAAGTTGATAGGAGAGGGTTGTAAATGAATCTGGAAATATGCACGTGGCCAATTTTTATTGTTATCATTAAAACCCCAGAAGTATTTTAAGGGAATTTATGGAATACCCTTTTTTTGCCTGGAGTAAGGCCATTTTGTAGCTTGGTTCTGCAGAGTGGCACCCACGTCCTCATGTTAAACCATGTACCCGCCTATGGGCAATCCCAGGGCTCCCCCTAGGGCATGTGCTAAGCATCAGTGATTCCCCAGGCCTCAGCTTTGGAACCAGGACTGCTGTGCTCTGTGGAGTCCTTTATTTACTCAGTTATAGTGAGGCACAGCCCCTTTGTAGTCCATATTAATATCAAACGTATCATCACAAAAAGTTTGGCATTGGGTTTTATGAGACTATTTAAGAGCAGTGTAATAAGCACACGAAGTTTTGGGACAGTTTCTTCCTCATAGTACAAGTTTCGGTGTAGACTGGCCTGAGCTGTTTGAGTGGAACACTTGGGGTGGGCTGGAGCAGCAGAGCCACGTAGCCTAGCCCTCTATTTTGAAGGGGCTTCAGCTTTTAGCTGGTGTTCAATGACGACTTGTGCAGAGGAGTAGGGAGCCTGATTCAGACACTGATCCCAGTTGGATTCTGTCCCTGCTGGCTGGCTAAATTTGAGGTCCGGCAGAGAGGGGTGGAGGCCAGAGGACCAGGGGATTCTGGAATGCTAGCTCTTTGTATTTGAGGAGTCCTTGCACCTGGACTCAGTGTCCAGGCTGTGGGTTTGTCTGTCTGTGTACTTGTTTCTCCACCTGAGACCTCCCTATTGGATACCCTTTCCACCTGTGTCTCTTTCTCATCCTTCTCCCACCTCTCACCCACCGGCTCTCCCTGCAGTGAGCGGATACAGCCAAAAGCTGCAACAGCAACTGGGCCGGGACTCCAAGTTCATTCTGTGTTATGCCCAGAAGGAGGAGCTGCTGTTGGAGCAGATGTACACGGACACGGTGGTGGAGCTGGTCAACTTCAGCAACGAGAGCCTGGGCAGCCTGGACAGCCTGGCCTGCCTCCTGGACGCATCTACGGGCGTCCTCAATGAGCAGGGTGAGATCATCTTCGTGTTTGGCGATGCAGGCATGGGCAAGTCCATGCTGCTGCAGCGGCTGCAGAGCCTCTGGGCAGCAGGCCAGCTGGACCCAGGAATCAAGTTCTTCTTCCACTTCCGCTGCCGCACCCTCAGCTGCTTCAAGAAGAGCGCGGCACTGTGTCTGCAGGACCTGCTCTTCAAGCATTACTGCTACCCAGAGCAGGACCCCGGGGAGGTTTTCGCCTTCTTGCTGCGCTTTCCCCACACGGCCCTCTTCACCTTTGACGGCCTAGACGAGCTGCACTCAGACTTCGACCTGAGCAGTGAGCCCGATACCTCCTCCCCTTGGGAGCCCGCCCACCCGCTGGCCCTGCTGGCCAGTCTGCTCAGTGGGAAGCTGCTCAAAGGGGCGCGCAAGCTGCTCACGGCCCGCACGGGCGTCGAGGTCCCACGACATCTCCTCTGGAAGAAGGTGCTCCTGCGCGGCTTCTCCCCTAGCCACCTGCGCGCCTACACCGGCAGGATGTTCCCCGAGCACGCCGTGCGCCAGCGCCTGCTGGATCAACTGGAGGCCAACCCCAACCTCTGCAGCCTGTGCGCGGTGCCCCTCTTCTGCTGGATCATCTTCCGGTGCTTCCAGCACTTCCACGACGCCTTTGAGAGCTCCCCACAGCTGCCTGATCTCACGGTGACGCTGACTGACATCTTCCTCTTGGTCACCGAGGTCCACCTGAACAGGACGCAACCCACCAGCCTGGTGCAGCAGAACACGCGGAGCCAGACGGAGACCCTCCGCGCCGGCCGGGACACCCTGTGCTCGCTGGGCCGGGTGGCTCACAGGGGCATGGAGAAGAGCCTCTTCGTCTTCAACCAGGACGAGGTGCAGGCGTCCGAGGTGCGGGAGGGGGACCTGCAGCTGGGCTTCCTTCGGACCACGCCGGAGCTGGGCCTCGGAGGGGAACAGCAGTCCTATGAGTTCTTCCACCTAACCCTCCAGGCCTTCTTTGCTGCCCTCTTTCTAGTGGTGGACGACAAGGTGGGCACTAGGGAGCTGCTCAGATTCTTCCAAGAGTGGACTCCTCCCGAGGAGGCTGTGGCCACATCCACCTGCTATCCTCCTTTTCTCCCCGTCCATTGCCTGGGGGGCCACGACCTGCATGGGGAAGACCCCTTCAAGAACAAGGATCACTTTCATTTCACCAACCTCTTCCTGTGCGGGCTGTTGTCCAAAGGCAAACAGAAACTTCTGCAGCACCTGGTGCCCACCGCTGCCCTGCGGCGAAAACGCAAGGCCCTGTGGACTCATCTGTTCGCCAGCCTGCGCTCCCACCTGAAGAGCCTGCCCCGGGTTCAGTCTGGGGGCTTCAACCAGGTGCAGGCCCTGCCCACCTTCATCTGGATGTTGCGCTGCATCTACGAGACACAGAGTGAAAAGGTGGGGCAGCTGGCGGCCAGGGGCATCTGCGCCAACTACCTCAAACTGACCTTCTGCAATGCCTGCTCGGCTGACTGCAGTGCCCTCTCCTTCGTCCTGCATCACTTGCGCAAGCGGCTGGCACTCGACCTGGACAACAACAACCTCAACGACTTCGGCGTGCGTGAACTGCAGCCATGCTTCAGCCGCCTCACTGTCATCAGGTGAAGCCACCAGGTTCAGGGAGCGGTTGGCAGGGCTGGGGCTCAGGTGACAGACCCAAGGATTAGGATCCTGGAGCTGGATTTCCTGGGTTATCCTGGGACTCATGACCACAGATCTGGAAGCATCCGGACCTTCTCTGTCTCAGGGTGAAAGTGAAAGTCGTTCAGTCCTGTCCAACTCTTTGGGACGCCATGGACTATATAGTCCGTGGTATTCTCCAGGCCTTTCCCTGGAGAGTGGGTAGCCTTTCTCTTCTCCAGGGGATCTTCTCAACCCAGGGATTGAACCCAAGTCTCCCCCATTGCAGGCAGGACTGCAGCATACCAGATCTCTATTTTGGCAAATGAGGAGGCAGAGGCACGGAGAAGTCGCTCAAGGTCACGTATGGGGGCCGTGGTGGAGCCAGAATCATAAAGAACCTATCTTTTGAGATTTATGTGAGGCTCAGAGATAACCCGTGAGAAGTTCCTGACACGAAAAATCTTATAAAAGCAAAAAAATAAGATTTTGTGCTTATTAGCATTAATTTCTACCAAAAAAGCTGGCAGCCCTGAGCAGCAAAGGATCTCAGTAAAGAATGCTGACTCTTAGTTTCCTGTTTGATGGTTTAGAGGAAAGAAAAGCCAGTCAGTCTTCTTTCTTCTATTAGCATCTTGTGTTAAATATGCCTTGTAAATCTCTATGGGGGGTTTCAGTTCTCTGCTACTTGGCTCATGCATTCCTGAAGAGCAGAAGGGATTTGGAACTGATTCCAGGTACCAGTTACACCAGCACCAGAGTGTACATTGTGCAGGGATGGGTGGATGTAGGGAGCCCAAGCCTGTGCTGGCCTGGGAATTGGGACGTCTGGAATCTGTTCTCTGCGCTCTCAGCCAGCAACTCTCTGTATGTAGCCTCAGGCAACGCCACACTCTGCCTCCCCGTGCCCCTTTCATAAGGTGGAAATGCTAGACCAGTATGATGGTCCCGTAGTTTGCCTGCAAACAGCAAAAGACAAAACAGGAAGAAATGGACCACCCTAAGGAAGCATTCTGAGCTCCCTAAGGGCGTCAGTGAGGATTAGTTGTGGCTGAGAGTTAGAGAAAACTCACAATACTGGTGGACTTTCCAGGTGGTGCTAGTGGTGAAGAATGCTCCTGTCGATGCAGGAGACACAAGAGACACAGTTTCCATCCCTGGGTTGGGAAGATCCCTTGGAGTAGGAAATGGCAACCCACTCCAGTATTCATGCCTGGAAAATCCCATGGACAGAAGAGTCTGGTGGACTGTAGTCCTTGGGCCTGCAGAGAGTGGAGCATGACTGAGCACCAAGCACCACCAAAATACTGGTGGCTTAGATAAGTTATAAGCTTATTTGTTTCTCATGAAAAAGTTTAAAGGAGGGCAGTTTAGGGCTGCTATGATGTCTCCATGACCACCAGCCTTGGCTGTCTTTTGCCTTACTGCTCTGTTGTCCTCCCTATCTGACTGCCAACTCTTGGCCCAAAATGGCTGCTTCAGCTCCAGCCATTCAGTTGACGTTCTAGTCACCAAGAGGAACAAAAGGCAAAGGACAAACCCCATTCTTCTTTTGGTAAATTTATTTTATTGAATTATATTTGATTTACAATGTTGTATTCATTTCTGCTGTATAGCAAAGTGATTCATTGATTCAAAGGGATTCAAAGTGATTCAGTTACATAATTTTTTCATGTTCTTTTTTCCATTATGGTTTATCACAGGATATGGAATATAGATCCCTGTGCTCTACAATAGAACCTTGTTTATCCATTATGTGTATTGATATAATACACATAATGTATTATATAATGTGTAATACAGATAATGTGTATCACAGATAATGTGATATCTGCTAATCCAAAATTCCCAATCCATCCCTACCCCATCCCACCCTTCCCCTTGGCAACCATAAATCTCTTCTCTATTTCTGTGAGTCTGTTTCACAGATAAGTTCATTTGTTTCATATTTTAGATCCCACACATAAGTGATATCATATGGTATTTGTCTCTTTCTGACATTTCATTTAGTGTGATACTCTCTAGTTGCATCATGTTGCTGCAAATGGCATTATTTCATTCTTTTTTATGGCTGAGTAGCATTCCATTGTATATGTGTACCACATCTTCTTTATTCATTTATCTGTTGATGGACATTCAGGTTGTTTCCATGTCTTGACTATTGTGAGTAGTGCTGCTCTGAACATAGTGGCATATTTTTAATTATAGTTTAGGACACATCCCATTCTTTTAAGAAAACTTATCAGCCACTGCTAATGAGAATTCTGCTTAGATTTCACTGGGCAGAAGTTAATCATGTGTGCCCAGCTAAAAAATGGGGGATTCTGTTTCTAAGGAAGCATGAATATTGGGAGTGACTAGTGGGCTCTGGGATAGTCCTGCAGTGCTTGTAAACACTGTGCCTCATCACCAAGACTAGTAACGTGAGTGGGAAGGATCCAGAGTGTCTGATATGATCATTCTGATTGGCCATGCTTCCAAATCCCATAGCCCCTTGTGAACAGTGAGAGCCACATTGACACAGATGCTATGCTATGCTAAGTCACTTCAGTCGTGTCCGACTCTGTGTGACCCCATAGACGGCAGCCACCAGGCTCCCCCGTCCCTGGGATTCTCCAGGCAAGAGCACTGGAGTGGGTCATTGACACAGAGGCCCCTGGCAAATGCAGTATATCAGAGGGGGCTGGCCACATGTGTCCTTCAGGTGTCCCTCGTAGCCATTGTGTTGAGTCATAGCTGTGCTGTAGCCTTGTCAATGGGCTGATTCTGGTGGGTTTCTTAGCCCCCATGAAGACCAGGTTCTATAGGAGCCATGTAACTGGCTACTATGGCCATTCTCTCTGGGGGCATTTATAACTGGGAAAAGCTGGGACCTATAAGCTTCAGAACCTTGTGGAATTAATGTTCTTTCACAGTGAGAAGCTGCTCTGATTCTTAAATTTCTTTACTGTTTTTTTCAGACTCAGTGTGAACCAGATCACTGACAGTGGGGTGAAGGTGCTATATGAAGAGCTGACCAAATACAAAATTCTGACATTTTTAGGGTATGTATTTCTCAAGAACACTGGGACAGCTATGTAGTAAGAATAGAGAGTAGCAGGAAATTGCCCTTCCTATGGATCACTGGATGGTTGAGACTGATGGCCCTGGACACCAGGAAAAGCATTAGTCTGGGAGCCAGGAATCCTGAGTTCTGCTTTTGGCTCAGCCAGCAGCTCACTCTTTGAGAAAGTCAGGAAATCTCACTGAACCCAGCCCTCTCATCCCCCTTGTATAATTGGGATCCTAATATAGGCATATAGTTTTACAGGTGGTGATTGAGAGATATAATGGCTGCATACCTGGGGATATGTTTTATGAATGTGAGAATACTATTTATGTGGCAGATTTCACTACCTTGGGTTCATGATCTGTTGTCCAGAATCCTTGGAGCATGACACAAATCAGGAATCACTGTTCCTACTACCAGCAGTGGCATGACCCCATTTTCGACACTTTAATATTTCTGCAGCAAAATGTAGAAACAGTCAAACCAGTTGAGATAAAGATCATGAACAGCACCACATTGGTTGTCAAAATAGTTATGAGGAAGTTTGGGTTTGGGGAGCCTTTGGGATCTTGGAGTTTGAGATGAGGGGCTGTGGGCCAGCCTGGCCAGCCCCATGGCGGCTGTGGACTCTATGAGCTGGAGCCAGCCTGTCAGCTTCTTGGGGCCTTAGTTTTCTCAGCCATCACATGAGGACACTGAAGCACTCGATCCCAGGTTGCTTTTTGGCTCTGGAGTTCCGGTGACCATGGAACACTGGAAACCTGTCTGCTTACCACTTTCAACCTTATTGTTGCTTTGGTATCAAGTGGTAAACGGACTAAAAGGTAGGCACTCAGGTGGTTCTAATGGTCAGAAAATGTTACCCCTTGAGATTATCCCTTCATCTCAAAGTGCCCCCCTGCCTACCATTTATTGAGCACTTACATGCAAGAGCTTGGAATGATCTCGTATGATCCTCATAACAATCCTGTGAGAAGCTGTAAATCTTACCCCTTGTTACAGATAGAGAAACCAAGGCACAGAGAGGCTGGGTGCATTGTCCCAGGTCATAAAGCTGGGGAAACTGGCAGTGTTGGCCTTGACCCCAGCCTGTGAGACCCCTGAGCCCCAAACTATGGTCTCCACATGCCCTTCCTTTCTCCTTTTGACCCAGACTCTGGACATCAGCAGACAGCACTTACTTTAAAAAAATAATGGGGTCATAAATTCTCATGGCCGTGCTTTCTCTCGAAGCTTATACAACAACCAAATCACCGATGTCGGAGCCAGGTACATCGCCAGAATCCTGGATGAGTGCAAAGGCCTCACACACCTGAAGTAAGTGGGGTGGGTGCAACGGGGTCTTCAGCAGCTTCTCTCGGTCACCCGTTGTTGTTCAAGCAAAGAATAAATGTCACCCTGGAGCTGCCTTCTGCTTGCCCCAGGGCCTTATAGTTCAAATCAGGACATCTGTGTGGTGAACTGTGGGTGAGGCTTAGAGTTTGGAAGGGTATGCGGAGGTCCTGAGGGGAAAGCCCTACCATGTTGGGAGCGAGAGCCTGGCATTTTGATTTCATTAACTCCTGACAGGAGAAAGGCCACAAGTGTCACCCTTTCTGGAGGTCTTTTTTCCCTGAGGAAGTTCCTCATTATCTTAGTCCATCTTGCTTTTGTAACAAAATAACATTCCCAGGTGGCACTGTAAAGAACCCGCCTGCCAATGCAGGAGACAAAAGAGACTCAGGTTTGATCCCTGGGTTGGAAAGATCCCTTGCAGGAGGGCATGGCAGCTCACTCCAGTATTCTTGCCTAGAGAATCTCATGGACAGGGGAGCCTGGTGGGCTACAGACCATAGGGTCTCAAAGAGTCAGACACAATTGAGGCAACTTAGCATGTGTGCATAAACCCTGGGGATTTCTTTCTCACGGTTTTGGGGACTGGAGAGTCTAATGTTAATGTGCCAGAAGATTAGGTGCCTGATGAGGGCCCGATTCTTGGTTCTTCAGTTCAGTCGCTCAGTCATGTCCGACTCTTTGCGACTCCATGAATTGCAGCATGCCAGGCCTCCCTGTCCATCCCCAACTCCTGGAGTTCACTCAGACCCACGTGGTGCCTTCTTACTGCGTCCTCACATGGTGGTGGAAAAGAGGGAGAGGGAACATTCTTGGACTTCACTTATAAGTCACTAATCCCATTTGTGAGGGCTGTGATGCATAACCTTATCACTTCCCAAAGGCCCCATCTCCTAGTATCCTAATATCTAGGGGTTAGGATTTCAACATATAGATTCTGGTGGGGTGAGGGAGGCAAACATTCAGGCCACAGCCATCTAGTTGCAGGCAACAGTTTGAACCTTGGCTGTGTCATAGGAAATGTCCTGCTAAAGATGTCAGAGCACCGGGCTTGGAGGAGCCCCTGGTGCTGCTCTGGTGATGGGACCCTACCCCTTGACCGTTTGCAGTTGAAGTGGGAACCATCTGGTCTGCTGATGGAAAGGAGTGATGCTCGGAGGTCATTTAAAGAATCTGAGGGAGAACTCGGATCCCTTAGTTTCTGCAGAGCTTGTGTCCCCTGGAGAGGAGTGCTGACTTACTTTCCTCAGAGCTTCAGGCCCCTTCCTGAGGGGAAGCCCAGGGAAGGCTGCTGTGGGTCCCAGGAGAAAGAGGGCCCCAGGGGGCTCTGTGCCAAGGATGAGGGTGGCTGATGCTGGAGTTCCCTCACAGCTGGAGCTGATGTGTGCATGACTCTCTCTGCAGATTGGGAAAAAACAAAATAACAAGCGAAGGAGGAAAGAGTCTCGCTCTGGCTGTGAAGAACAGCAAATCCATCTTTGAAGTTGGGTGAGTAGAGGCGAATGCCCGTGGGTGTTTGTATACGACCTGCTCTGTGTACACTAGTGTTTGCTGGCCTGTAGCTTTCCTTTTTTGCGATATTTTTGTCTGGTTTTGGTATCAAGGTGATGGTGGCTTCACAGAATGAGTTTGGGAGTTTTCCTTCCTCTACAATATTTTGGGACAGTTTCAGAAGGATAGGTGTTTACTGTTCTCTAAATGTTTGGTATAATTTGCCTATGAAGCTATCAGGTCCTGGCCTTTGTTTGCTGAGAGTTTTTCAGCACTTGCAATTGGTCTGTTCATACTTTCCATTTCTTCCTGGTTTAGTCTTGGGAGCTTATACCTTTCTAAGAATGTGTCCATTTCTTCTAGATTGTCCATTCTTTGGCATATAGTTGCTCATAGTAGTCTCTTATAATCCCTTGTATTTCTGTAGTGTTCTTGTATCTTCTTTTTCATTTCTTATTTTATTGATGTCAGCCCTCTCCCTTTATTTCTTGACTCTGGCTAAAGGTTTATCAATTTTGTTTATCTTTTCAAAGAACTAGCTTTTAGTTTCATCGACCTTTGCTATTTTGTCTTTGTTTATTTCTGCTCTGATCTTTGTGATTTTTTCCTGCTACTAACTTTGGGCTCTGTTTGTTCTTTCTCTGATTGCTTTGGGTGTAAGTTTAGGTTGTTTGAGATTTTTCTAATTTCCTGAGGTAAGATTATATTGCTATAAACTTCCTTCTTAGAACGACTTTTGCTGCTTTCCATGGGTTTTCGATTGCTGTGCTTTTTGTTTTCATTTGTCTCCAGGTATTTTTTTAATTTCCTCTTTGATTTCTTCAGTGATCCATTGTTTTCTTAGTAGCATGTTGTCTGTTGTTGTTTAGTCTCTAAGTTGTGTCCAGCTCTTTTGCTTCTCCATGGACTGTAGCCCACCAGGCTTCTCTGTCTATGGGATTTCACAGGCAAGAATACTGGAGTGGGTTGCCATTTACTTCTCTAGGAGATCTTCCCAACCCAGGGATCAAACCCACGTCTCTTGCATTGGCAGGCAGGTTCTTTATCACTGAGCCACCTGGAAAGCCCAGCATATTGTTTAGCCTCCACATTTTGTGTTTTTTTACAGTTATTTTCTTTAGGTGATTTCTAATCTCATAGCTTTGTGGTTGGAAAAGATGCTTGACAGGATTTCAGTTTTATTAAATTTACTGAGGCTTGCTTTATGGCCCAGCATGTGATCAATCCTGGAGTGCTGGGGTCCAGCCCCGGCTGATCCAGGGTATTCGAAGCGGGGACAGCGTCGGCGAGGATCAGGATACAATAGCTTCAATTAGATATTAATTAAAGATATAAAGAGTAATAGAATAAGGATAGCTCAGTAGGAAAATTCAGTGGAGAAAAGAGGCTGAGTAGCTTGGTTTACGCAGGAGACCAATAAAACTTCAAGACAAGAAGCTTGCACCACGTAAGTAGGCCGCAGGCGTCCTTCCGTTCTCCCGAAGGAGAGGAGACACTGAGGCCTCCCCGGTCGGATCTTAGAAGCCCAGGCAAAATTAGTAAGCATGGCGGGTTCTGAGCTCCAGATGGAGACTCAGCCAGAGTGAGAGAGAGAGCGACATGGGGAGACAAGTCTTTCGAGAAACTGATCCCAATTCTTTATTTTCCATGGTCTACTTTTATACACTGAGGTGTTATGCAAAAGTCACGCGGAGTCAGCAGTCCTGACTTTTATCAAAGTCAGGTGCTTCATACAAATGTATACAGAGGTCTTAGGGGTGTTACATCATCTTCTGGCCAGGGGGCCTGCTGACAATTTATGACCCTCTCCTTGTGACAACGGTCAGTCAACCAGGACACTTATTTCTCCAGGGGTGATTATTCTTAAAACAGACGCCACCCAAATAAAGTTACATTCCTATAGGGTGAGGGTGTAGTGGGTTTTAGTTAAGGAAAGAATTTACTTAGCCTAAGGTCTAACATGATTAATATCAAAGGTTAATACTTACTTCTTCTATATATTCATTACTGTGTGTAAGGGCAGGGGATATGGAGACTTAGCAACAAACATTGGCTCAACAAATGAAAAACCCTTCACCAATACAATTTCTAATCAGCCCACTATACTTATACTAATGGTTTTCTAACTTTTCTAAGGAACCTGTTTTTAGAAGGTTTAAAGCATCTCGTGCCTCTCACGGTTGGGAGGCTGTGAGCAATCACATGTGGCCGGACAAGCCTGTCAGGCAGGCCAGAGAACCTTCAGAGGAGTTTGTAGGTTAAAACACTCTGGTCACGCCCAGGAGTTTTTATTAACTGGAGCTCTAAGTTAACTCCTTCTCCGAAAGAGGTGGTGGGGGAGAGCCCCCCGTAAAGTCAGAGGTGTAGGTGAGAGCACAAAGTAGTAAAGTAGGCAGGCTCTGGTTATGGGGGTAGATGCTCGAGGATTTCCAGGGGGGACTCCTGAGGCTCGATCCCGCCTTTGCATATGTCGAGCCTCCTTCCTCATGACCTTTGCCACGGGCGGAGTGCCTCACTCTGGCCCCCAACACTGGAGAATGTTCCATGTGCACTTGAGAAGAATGTGTATCCTGCTGCTTTTGGATGGAATGCTCAATCTATGTTTCCTTATTTTCTTTCTGGATGATCTGTCCATTGATATAAGTGGGGTATTAAAGTCCCCTACCATTATTGTGGTACTGTTGATTTATCCTCTTCTGGCTGTTAGTATTTGCCTTATATATTGTGGTGCTCCTACATTTTATTTTGGGTACATATATATTTACAGTTGTTGTATTTTCTTGAAGTGATCCCTCAATCGTTATGCAGTGTCCTTCTTTGTTTCTTGTAACAGTCTTTAAAGTCCATTTTGTCTGATAGGAGTATTGCTACTCCAGCTTTCTTTTGATTTGTATTTGCATGGAATACCTTTTTCCATCCCCTTACTTTCAGTCTGTGTCCTAGATCTAAAATGGGTCCATTGTAGACTGTGTGTGTGTGTGTGTGTGTATATATGTATGTATATATGTCTTGTACCCCATTTAGCCAGTCTGTGTCTTTTGGTTGGGGCATTTAATCCATTCACATTTAAGGTAATTATCAATATATATTTTTATTGCCATTTTGTTAATGGGTTTGAATTTGTTTTTGTAGGTCTTTTTTCTTTACTTCCTCTTTTGTTCTCTTGTGACTTGATGACTAAGTGTAGTGTTGTGTTTGGATTCCTCTTTCTTTTTTTGTGTATGTATCAATTGTAGACTTTCAGTTTGTCATTACCATGAGGTTTTGATACAGCAGTCTGTATATAAACAAGATTGTTTTAAGCTTCTGATCTCTTAATTTCAAATGCATTTCCAGTATTCTGCATTTATATTCTCCTCATGGTTGCTGGTTTTGAGGTCATATTTGTGTGTGGATGATATCCTACCTTTATATATGTTTGATTATACTGGTAAGCTTTTCCCTTCATGATTTTCTTGTTTCTAGTGTGGCCTTCTTTTTTCCACCTAGAGAAGTTCCTTTAGCATTTATCGTAGAGCTGCTTTAGTGATGATGAATTCTCTTAGCTTCTGCTTGTCTGTAAAGCTTTTGATTTCTCCATCAAATCTGAATGAGAGCCTTACTGGGTAGAGCATTCTTGGTTGTAGGGTCTTCCCACTCATCACCTTAAATATATCATTCCAATCCTTCTGGCCTGCAGAGATTCTGCTGAGAATCTCTGGGTGACTATTTCCTTCCCTGTATTAGGGAAATTTTCAGCTATTATCTCTTCAGATGTGTTCTCAGGTCCTTTCTCTGTCTCGCCTCCTTCTGGGACCCCCACAATGCAAATGTTGTTGCATTTTATGTTATCCCAGAGGTCTCTTGGACCATCCTCATTTCTTTTCATCCTTTTTTCTTTATTCTGTTCTGTGCCGGTCTTCATTTTGTCTAACTTTCTGTGACTGCAGTTTCTATTCCACAGGCTGCAGGGTTATAGTCCCTTTTGCTTCTGCTGTCTGCCCCCTCATGGATGAATCTGTCTGAGAGGCTTGTGCAGGCTTCCTGGAGGGTGAGACTAGTTCCCATCCACTGGTGGGTAGAGCTGGGTCTTGTCCCTGTGGTAGGCAGAGCTGTGTCAGTGGGTGTGTTTAGTGGGCAGCTGTATGGTCAGGAAGACTTTAGGCAGCCTTTCTGCTAAGGGTGGGGCTGTGTTCCCACCTTGTTGGTTGGTGGACCCAGAGTGACCCAGCACTAGAGCCTACAGGCTATCATGTGGGGCCAGATTTTGGTGAAAAAATGGAGGCCTCCAGGAAGGCTCATGCCAATGAGTACTCCCAAGAACTACCATCATCAGTGTCTTTGTCCCCACAGCAAGCCACAGCCACCCTGCCTTTGTAGGAGACTCTCTCCAATATGAGCAGGTAGGTCTGGCCTAGGCTCTTTCGAGGTCACTACTTTTCCCCTGGGTTGGTGCATGTGCCCTCCAAGAGTAGAGTTTGTTTCCCCCAGTTTTGTGGAATTCTTGTGATCCAACCCCACTGGCTTTCAAAGGCAGATTCTCTGGGACCTTCTCCTCCTGTTGCCAGACCCCTGGGCTGGGGAGCCTGATATGGGGCTCAGAACTTTCACTTTTGTGGGAGAACTTCTGTGATAAAAGTTTCCAGTTTGTGGGTCACTCACCTGGGAGGTGTGGAATTTGATTTTATCGTGAGAATGTCCTTCATCCTGCCTTGTTGGGGCCTCCTTGGATGTAGGATATCTTCTTTGGTAGGTTCCACCATCTTTTGCTGATAGCTGTTCAGCACTTAGTTGTGATTTTGGTGTTTTCGTAAGAAGAGGTGAGTTCACATCCTTCTAGTCCACCATCTTGTCTCTGCCTCCCCTCTCTGGAGCCTTTTTTAGTTCAATTTTTTTATTGAAAATACATGTAACATAAAACTTACCATCTTAACCATTTTAAGTGTACAGTTTGATACACTTAAAATTAAGTATATTCATATAGTCATGCAACCATCATCACCATCCATTTCCAGAACTCTCTTTATCTTGTAAAACAGAAACCCTATACCCATGAAACAGTAATTCCCCATTCTGCCCTCCCCTCAGCCCTTGGCAACCACCTTCCTACTGTCTGTCCCTGTGCATTCAGCTACTGTAGGTGGTCACGTAAGTGGAGTCATACAGTATTTGTCCTTTTGTGACTGGCTTCTTTTACTTAGCATTAGGTTCTCAAGGTTTATCCATGTTGTAGCATGTATCAGACTTTACTTCTTTTTTAAGGCTGTATAATACTCCATTCGATGCACATACCACATTTTGTTTATCCATTAATCTGTCAGTGGACACTTGGGTTATTTCTACCTTTTAGCTCTTTTGAATAATGCTGCTATTGCCATGGGTGTACGTATATCTCTTTGAAGCTCTGATTTCAGTTCTTCTGGGTATAAACTCAGAAGTGGAATTGCTAGACCACATGGCAATTCTGTCTTTACTTTCCTGAGGAACCACCATATTGCTTTCTACAGCACCTGTAGCATTTTGCATTCCTACTAACAGGGCATAAGGGTTCCAGTTTCTCCACATCCTCACCAACACTTGTTATTTCCTGGTGTTTTGATAGTAACCATTCATATGAGTGTGAGGTGATACCTCATTATGGTTTTGATTCAGGAGACTATTTAAAGCTTTTCATAGTTACAATTTTCCCCTGATTTTAAAAGAAACATAAATAGTTTTATTTGTAAAATATGGAAAATATTATATGGAAAATATGAAAAGTTTAATAGAGATCATCTTCTCAAAAATAATTATCAACCCTAGATGTCAGTTAAGCTTTCTTGATCTCTCTCTATATATATATATACTGTTTTAATATTGTAGATGTCAAACTATCCGTATAGAATTTTACTCATTCTTCACTCAATCTCATGTCATGAATAGTTTCCCACTTTATTAAAAGTTTGATCTTTTGCAGTTATATTCACACACTTTTTATGCAAAATGCTGAAAACTCTCATTCTGGGGTTTTACAAGCCATACTGCCAGAGACATCAGCAGGCCACTTGCCTGGAGAGAGCATGTGGCTGAGGCGGCTTTGGTTGTGTTGTGGTGGGCCCAGCAGACTTGCTTTCTGTAGAGAGTGACCCTCAGCCTTTTAGAAATCACTGACTCTTATAGGCTCAGCACTGTTCTGAGTGGCTTTGCATATATTAACTCACTTCATTCTCACAACTCTATGAGGAAATGCTCTTCTTATTCCTGCTTTCAGACGAGGAGACTAAGACCTAAGAGACTACACACCACCCAAGCACGCATAGGTGGTAGGGGGCAGGGCCAGGTTGGGAACCCAGTGTCTTACCATACAAACCCTTGATTTAGCCAGATCCTCTTAAGGTTTTCTGCTGTGGGGAAGGGAATACAGTTTGTCATTGCAACTCCCCACCCAAACTACAACAATCTGAACAGCATGGTTTGATCATGTCCTCTTTACATACCAGCAGAATTGCTGATTAAGTTTCTCCGTGTGTTTCTTGATATTTGCTTTATGCAAGACTGACTATGCTTTCAGGAACATGTGTCACCGCTGCTCAGGGTCAAATGGATATTGGGACCTGGCACCTCCCCAGGCCTTCCTTTCAAGCTCTTGTCAACCTGTATATCCTGTGACATTTCAGGGACGGGCATGAGCTTAGGCTCTGACTGACAGCTTTCCAAAACTCAGGGGTCAGAATTGGTTTCTAATTGTGTCTGACTTATGTTCACAAGGCTTCTACTGGTTTTGTTCCTCCAGAGCAGCTCACTAAGGGGCTGGTGGAGGGATTCATCTCCAGGCCACAGCTCCAGAGATGGAGCAGAGACATCTGCCTGTTGAGATTACACACCATCTCCTGTGGCCACAAGCAGAAAATAAGGGGATGAGCATGAGGTAACTTTTACTGTCTCGCCTCTGTCCTCAGGATGTGGGGCAATCAAATCGGTGATGAAGGAGCAAAGGCCTTCGCAGAGGCTCTGAGGAACCACCCCAGCTTGACCAACCTGAGGTAACTGCTGCTTTCTGAGACCCAGTGTCTTCAGGGCCAACCTGGGCACTGGGTGCACCTCTTGTTTTACCAGGGGAGGAACCAAGGGGAAGAGGGTGGCTGGCATTCCTAACAGGGAAGGTATTTGTGTGTGTGGTTTTACTTTTTCCAGAACATTTTTATTGACATAGAAGATAGGCATACAGTAAAGTACATCGTAGTTAAGTTTTCAGCTCCGTAATGTGACATGTGCACACACCCATCATATCAGACATGAGACACTGCCAGCCCCTTGGCAGTCTGCATGTGCCCCTTGGGGGTTGGGGAGGAATTCTTCAGTCAAAATAAAACTGAAAGGGATACTGGGCAGCTTATTTCTGCCCCTTCTTCATTCTCAGGATGGTGCTGGGACAAGAGGGGACCTTTCATCTCCGTAAACAGACTTGGTCCTTCCCGGCCCTCCTTTAAACCTCTGGCTGAATCCCTGAGACCTGGGTGTCTCTTGGTTGCCTGTGTTATTGCTGTCAGTTACAGAGAGTCTCCTATGGTAGGGGAAGTAGCAGAGTTCCTTCCTTATGAGAACAGAGATTTCTCTAGGCCTCACTGATGTGTGCCTGTAGGTGTCAGCATCCAAAGCAGAGCTGGCCAAGCCTCTTCAGCCCGCTGTGGGCATTGTGACCAGATCTGGCCCATGTTTCATTTCCCTTCTGGCCCATCCTCATGGTCTGAACCTGGGCTCTGAAGCAACAAACTCGAGCGGCTGCTGGCACAGCTGAGCACTTCTGCTTCTTGCTTTGAGTCAGCCCAGGCAGGGGCCACCTCCTGGCAAGTCTTTCCAGATGCTTTAGTTGCTGAGTGTGTTAGGCTCTCAGTTGCGTCTGACTCTTTGTGACCCCATGGACTATAGTCTGCCAGGCTCCTCTGTCCATGGAATTCTCCAGGCAAGAAAATTGGAGTGGGTTGCCATGCCTTCCTCCAGGGGATCTTCTCCACCCAGGTATCAAACCTGGTTCTCCCACATTTCAGGCAAGTTCTTTACCATCTGAGCTACCAGGCCAAAGGCAAATGTAGACATGTTTTTAATAACCTCCTCCAAATGTTTTTCCTTCCTAGTCTTGCATTCAACGGCATCTCTACAGAAGGAGGAAAGAGCCTCGCATGGGCCCTGCAGCAGAATGCATCTCTGAGAATATTCTGGTAATAACCAGAGTTATTTTGGAAGGTTGGGTCTTGGGGATTTTTCCAAAGACTGTGCACAGCCTAAAATCTTAACTGAAAGGCTGCTTCTGAATTGAGAAGGCTCTGTGCTGTGCTTAGTCGCTCAGTAATGTCCAACTCTTTGTGACCCCGTGGGCTGTAGTCCACCAGGCTCCTCTGACTATGGGATTTTCCAGGCAAGAATACTGGAGTGGGTTGCCATGCCTTCCCCCAGGACATCTTCCCAATCCAGGATCAAACCCACATCTCCCACATTGCAGGCAGATTTTTTACCATCTGAATCACCAGGGAAGCCTGAAAATTGAAAAGGCTCTAGGCCTTTCCTCAAAGGAAGATTTATAATTTAATTTCCTCCTGGAGAAGATGATAGTCATTCCCAGAAGCACAGATAAGTACAGAATGGGTGGAATGGGCCCTAGGAGCCTGAGTTTGAGACCTTAGCTTTCTTGGCCACGGCAGGCCTCAGGTAAATCAGAAGGCCAGCCATTCTAACTGTCAGGATATCTCTGGAACACCCCCAGATACGCCTTGAAGGGTCAAACTTTCGCATACTTGTTTCAGTGTTCTCCCTTCTTCCTCTTACATTGCGTTTCTCCCATGCAGCCTCCTCCTTCCCCAGCTAGTCACATCCGGAGTTGACCTTCATGCTCCTCCTCACCTGTCCTCACTCCTCTCTGCATTCCAGGGCCACTAATTCATTAATGTTACCTTCTGAAAGTGCTCCTTTTTTTTTTTTTGGTTCTTCTTTTTTTGGCCATTTACCATATTTTTATTTTATTGTATTTTATTTACTTGCCTGTATCATAAATTCAGGTGAGGAAGTTATATTACATGTCTCCATATCCTCCTCATGAGATATTGGCTAAATTAGTTAATGTAAATGTCATTGTGAGAATTCCGACACTAGACCTGCTGCCCAGTAAGCTCATTTCCCTTTTCTCTTCAAAAAATCTCTTAAAAGATTTTGAAAAGTAAAAAAATACTTTCTGAGAAAAAAAAATATGACACTGAAGTCTGGCAAGTAGGAAGTGAAAGTACCTCCCCTTTCATGTTTCCTAAATATAATCTTCTATTTCTAGCATTTGAATGTATATTCAAATAAATACCCCTTTTCTTACAAAATAGAATTTAGCAAGTGGCTTAAACATCTCAGCCATATATTGTACATATTTTATATGTCCTTTTATGTTGGGGTTTCTCAGTCTCAACACTGTTTTGACATTTTGGTCCAGATATTTCTTTTTTGTTGAGAGGCTGTCCTGTGCATTGTAAGATATTCAGCAGAATCCCTGGTCTTTGCCCATTAGATACTCTGTAGTGAACCCTAATTGTGACAATCAAAATTGTCTCCAGACATTGGCAAGTGTCTCTGGATGGAAACTCACCCCGGTTGAGACTCACAGCTCTAGGTGGATAATGTCAATCCCCAGAATCTCTTGAGTACTGACCATAAATACATCATGCATTGTTCTCAGTCTTTTTCGTACAGTAACTCATTCTCACAACCATGCAAGGAGGGTTGTACCGTTACTGTTAACATTTACTGATGGGAAAACTCAGGCCCAGAGAAGTTCAACCACCTGCTGTGGTCACCCTGCTAGTAAGTGATTCCCAGCTGGCTTATCTGACTCAGAGTGTCTTAAGTGCTATGCTCTTCAGCCTCTTTCTTCCTCCTACCTCAGTCTCTCTAAAGGCTGCACACTCACAACTTATTTTTCCTGTTGCCTCTATTGATACTGAAATTTGTTTACATCTTACATTATGACCAAAAAAGACTGCAATCAATACTGCATGTATAGAAACCTGTGTGTAATGTCTTTGCACACCATAAGGTCAGTTTCTAGAAGTCTAATTATTGGTCCAAAGTGAAACACATTTAAAATTTGGACCAGTTCAGTTCAGTCTCTCAGTCATGTCCAACTCTTTGCGACCCCATGAACTGCAGCACGCCAGGCCTCCCTGTCCATCACCAACTCCCAGAGTTCACCCAAACTCATGTCCATTGAGTCAGTGATGGACCACCCAGCCATCTCATCCTCTGTCGTCCCCTTCTCTTGCCCCCAATCCCTCTCAGCATTAGAGTCTTTTCCAATGAGTCAACTCTTCGCATGAGGTGGCCAAAGTACTGGAGTTTCAGCTTGAGCATCATTCCTTCCAAAGAACACCCAGGACTGATCTCCTTTAGGATGGACTGGTTGATTCTCCCTGCAGTCCAAGGGACTTTCAAGAGTCTTCTCCAACACCACAGTTCAAAAGCATCAATTCTTCGGCGCTCAGCTTTCTTCACAGTCCCAACTTTCACATCCATACATGACCATTGGAAAAACCATAGCCTTGACTAGATGGACCTTTGTTGGCAAAGTAATGTCTCTGCTTTTCAATATGCTATCTAGGTTGGTCATAACTTTCCTTCCAAGGAGTAAGCATCTTTTAATTTCATGGCTGCAATCACCATCTGCAGTGATTTTGGAGCCCAGAAAAATAAAGTCTGACACTGTTTCCACTGTTTTCCCATCTATTTCCCATGAAGTGATGGGACTAGATGCCATGATCTTCATTTTCTGAATATTGAGCTTTAAGCCAACTTTTTCACTCTCCTCTTTCACTTTCATCAAGAGGCTTTTTAGTTCCTCTTCACTTTCTGCCATAAGGGTGGTGTCATCTGCATATCTGAGGTTATTGATATTTCTCCTGGCAATCTTGATTCCAGCTTGTGCTTCTTCCAGCCCAGGGTTTCTTATGATGTACTCTGCATATAAGTTAAATAAGCAGGGTGACAATATACAGCCTTGATGTACTCCTTTTCCTATTTGGAACCAGTCTGTTGTTCCACATCCAGTTCTAACTGTTGCTTCCTGACCTGCACATAGGTTTCTCAAGAGGCAGGTCAGGTGGTCTGGTATTCCCATCTCTTTCAGAGTTTTCCACAGTTTATTGTGATCCACACAGTCAAAGGCTTTGGCATAGTCAATAAAGCAGAAATAGATGTTTTTCTGGAACTCTGTTTCTCGATGATCCAGTAGATGTTGGCAATTTGATCTCTGGTTCCTCTGCCTTTTCTAAAACCAGCTTGAACATCAGGAAGTTCATGGTTCACGTATTGCTGAAGCCTGGCTTGGAGAATTTTGAGCATTAGGCAATGGCACCCCACTCCAGTACTCTTGCCTGGAAAATCCCATGGGCGGAGGAGCTGGGGTCGCTAAGAGTCGGACACGACTGAACGACTTCACTTCACTTTCACTTTACTAGCGTGTGAGATGAGTGCAATTGTGTGGTCGTTTGAGCATTCTTTGGCATTGCTTTTCTTTGGGATTGGAATGAAAACTGACCTTTTCCAGTCCTGTGGCCACTGCTGAGTTTTCCAAATTTCCTTGCATACTGAGTGCAGCACTTTCACAGCATCAACTTCCAGGATTTGAAATAACTCAACTGGAATTCCATCACCTCCACTAGCTTTGTTCATAGTGATGCTTTCTAAGGCCCACTTAACTTCACATTCCAGGATGTCTGGCTCTAGGTCAGTGATCACACCATCGTGATTATCTGGGCCATGAAGATCTTTTTTATACAGTTCTTCTATGTATTCTTGCCACCTCTTCTCAATATCTTCTGCTTCTGTTAGGTCCATACCATTTCTGTCCTTTATCGAGCCCATCTTTGCATGAAATGTTCCCTTCGTATCTCTAATTTTCTTGAAGAGATCTCTAGTCTTTCCTTGGATGCAATCTCAAAAATGACAGAATGATCTCTGTTCATTTCCAAGGCAAACCATTCAATATCACAGTAATCCAAGTCTATGCCCCAACCAGTAACGCTGAAGAAGCTGAAGTTGAACTGTTCTATGAAGATCTCCAAGACCTTTTAGAACTAACACCCAAAAAAGATGTCCTTTTCATTATAGAGGACTGGAATGCAAAAAAATTGGATAGACACTACCAAATTGCCCTTCAAGGAATGATTTTTTAAATTTTTTTTCTATTTTCTTCTCCTTCCTTTCTTTATTCTTTCATCCATTGGGACAACAGGGTTTAATCCTCTTTACCACCAGGAGCGTCTTGCCCTCTGTGCTTTACCCAGGGCACTTTCTGCTTTTAAGAACAACTGAGAGACTACTGGAACTTTCAGTCACAGAACTTGGGTCCTCCATAACTGGCAAAGTGATGATCACATTTTCACATGCATTTGGCAGGCTTTTCTAGGTCTTCATCAGACTGAATTTAGTAGCAGACTGTCTGTGGTGTTCAAGGGATCTTAAAGGCTGCAGGAGACCAGAGCAGCAAGCATTGGTCCCTTGCTTTCTATGGCCCCTGTCTTCTGTGAAATCCAAGAGCTTAGCAAGGATGGAGGGGAGTACGGGCTCCCTGACAACAGCAGGGCCAAGAAGTAGGAGCTTGGGTGAAGAATTTGCACTAGAAATGAACCTCCATTTATTGTCTTTGGGGCTCAGAGGCTGGGTTTGGAGCCTGGCTGTTTGCTGAGTTCTCAGCAAGTGATTAGCAGCGTAAGCTGGAGACGCCTGGGCCAGGAACACAATGAAGGAAGGGTACCAGGTAGGACTGACTGCCCTGAGTCCACTCTTCCTTTTTCTTACAGGCTCACCAAAAATGAACTTGATGACGAAGTGGCAGAGAGCTTTGCAGAGATGTTGAAAGTCAACCAGACATTGAAACATTTATGGTAATTCAGATTTCAACACTGTGCTTTTTAAAAAAAAAACTTTGACATAAAATTAACATACCATAAAAGTCACTCTTTTGAAGTATACAATTCAGTGATTTTTAGCATATTTATAGGTTGTGCAGCCAACACTACTCTCTAACTCTAGAACATTTTATCTAACCACCTCTCCTATTCCCCCAAAACCTGTATGCATTAATCAACCACTCCCCTTCTTCTTCTCCCTTGGTTCCTGCATGCGTGCTAAGTCACCTCAGTCGTATCCGACTTTGTGACTCAATGGACCATCATAGCCCAACAGGTTCCTCTGTCTGTGGGATTTAGCATCTACTAATCTTATTTTCAGTCTCTGTGGATTTGCCTTTTCTGGGCATTTCATAGAGATGCAGTCGTATGATATTGGGGCCTTTTGTTTCTGTGTTATTTCAGTAGCGTAAGTTTTCAAGCTTCATCTATGCTGTGGCATGTATCGGCACTCCATTGCTTTTTATGGCTGAATATTCCATTGTATGGATAGTCCAAGTTTTGTTCATTCATCAGTTGGTGGACATTTGGATTGTTTCTACTTTATGACTTATGAATAATGCTACTGTGAACATTCGTGCATGTTTGTGTAACCGTATGTTTTCTTTTGGGTATATACTTAGGAATAGAATTTCACAGTTATATGGTTATTTTGTTAACTGATAAACTGTTTTCCAAAGTGATTATGCTATTTACATTCTCAGCAGTCATGTACGAGGGTCACCATTTCTTCACATCCTCACCAACACAGGTCTTCTGGGGTCATACTATCCTAGGGGATAATGAAGTGCTGTGTCTTCGTGGTTTTGATTTGCATTTCCCTGACACTAACAATGTTGGGTGTCTTTTCCTGTGCATATTGGCCATTTGTATATCTTCTTTGGAGAACTGGCTCCACATTCTTTGTTCATTTGTAAATTGGGTTGTGCTGTGGTAAATTGCTTCAGTCGTGTCCGACTCTTTGCTGTAGCCCACCAGGCTCCTCTGTTGATGGGGATTCTTCAGGCAAGAATACGGAATGGGTTGCTGAGCCCTCCTCCAGGGGATCTTCCCCACCCAGGGATCAAACTCTTGTCTCTTACGTCTCCTGCTTTGGCAGGTGGGTTCTTTACCACTAGTGCCTCCTGGGAAGCCTTAAGTTGGGTCATGTGCCTTTTAATTGCTGAGTTGTTGCTGCTGCTGCTGCTAAGTCGCTTCAGTCGTGTCCAACTCTGTGTGACCCCATAGACGGCAGCCCACTAGGCTCCTCTGTCCTTGGGATTCTCCAGGCAAGAATACTGGAGTGCGTTGCCATTTCCTTCTCCAATGTGTGAAAGTGAAATCGCTCAGTCGTGCCCGACTCTTAGCAACACCATGGACTGCAGCCTACCAGGCTTCTCCATCCATGGGATTTTCCAGGCAAGAGTACTGGAGTGGGTTGCCGCTGAGTTGTTAGGATTCTTTAAATATTCTAGGTACAAAACGTTTACTAGATAGATGATTTGCAAATATTTCCTCCCTCTCTGTAGAGTTTTTCAATTTTGCAAATATTTCTTTTCAGTTTCTTCACAGTGACCTTTGAAGCACCAAAGTGTTTAATTTTGATGAAGTCCAATTTATTTTTTCTTTAGTTGCTTGTGCTTTAGGTGTCTTACTAAGAAATCATTGCCTAATCCAAGGTCACAAAGATTTCCTTTAAGTGTTACAGTTTTGCTCTTACATTTAGGTCCTTGATCCATCTGGAGTTTGTTTCTGTGTATGGTATGAGATTTGGGGTCCAGCTTTATTTTATTGCATCTAGATAATCAGTTGTGCAAGTACCACATGTTGAAGACTCTTCCCTTTTGAATGGCCCTAACACTTTTGTCAAATCAGTTGACCATAAATGTGTGAGTTTATTTCTGGACTTTCTTTTCGGGTTGGGCCATATGTTTATCCTTATGCCAGGACCATACTGTCCTGCTTATTGTAACTTTGTAATAAGTTTTTGAAACCAGGAAGTGTGTGTTTCCAACTTTGTTCTTCTTAATATTGTTTTGACTATTCCGGGTCCCTTGCATTTCCACGTGAATTTTAGATCATCATGTCAGTTTCTCTCTCTCTCTCTCTCTCTCTATATATATGCCCAGTGTGTTACTTTTACATCTGTTTTTTTTTTTTTTTTTCTTTTCTTTCTGACCCATAGACTTTCTTTTACGCCCTTCCCTAGGTGTCAGGCCAGCCTCTCCAGGGAGAACACTGTTAGGAGAGGGCTAGAGAGTACGTCTTCACTCTATGCGAGCACAGACCACACTGGCCAGGGTGAAGGTAGCCAGTGGGCCTGAGCACTGCCAGGCTTTTTAACCTCTCCTCCCACCCAGCCTCTTGCCAGGTCTAGGCTGCAGGCAGCTCAGCCTACCTCCAGCAAGGCGTAGGTGGTGCCAGTGGTTGCAACCATGGAAGGGATCATTAGGAAATAGCGGAATTTAACTAAATGCAGAACTCTGTGCCCACTTCCAGGTTCTATTTTTGCTCCTTTTGCAAAAAGTCCAAGTCATACTGTGGTCATGCTTACCAGAAGGTTACCACCTCTGCATCAAGACCTGGGGCCCCAGTCTGTGGGAGATGTGGCAACAGTCACTGGGTCCTGGCTACAGCGTGGCTGCCTGTTCCTGTGTGCTTGGGCAGGAATAGTGACAAGAACTTGCACTGGGCACCGTGATAGAGACTGAGAACTACTTCATACCCATCCTCCTATTGAAACTCACACACTCAGGGTTGTGGGGTTCTCTTACAGTTATTCTCGTGTTATAGGTCAGGCAGCCGAAGAACAGAGAGCTTCTTTAAGGATCTATGGCTGGAAGGTGGGGGAGTAGGTGTAATTGTGTATGAGGAGAGCTTTTAACCATGCTATATTGCTTCCTTGGAAGGGATTGGCTTAATTTCTGAAATCTCATCAGTCATGGTAATACAGGCCTTCATCTTCCTCATGCAGCTGCCTTCTTGGATCAGTGCCCAAAATTTCTAAAGGTCAAGTGCATTTGCAGTCTATCTACAAAAAGCCAGAGGAGAGGAGTGAACCCCTGATGATTAAAAAAAAAAAAAAGTAGACATATCACTGACTTGTGCTGCATTTTTTTTCTGTGTGGGCTAGAAGCACAGCCTCCCAGGGGAGCAATTCAGGAATTGTTCAGGCTTCTCAGCTCTATCTGAAACCTTCGTTTCATTGAGTCACTGTTACCTACCATAACAGGGTATACTCCTAGAGGCCCCAGTATGGATGCTTTTCCACTGGGACTCATGAATAGTTTCCCCTCCCACCCTCCCTCTCAGATGTTGGATAGGACATGGCACCATTTTGGAAGCCTTCCCCCCCCCCAAAGAAGAGAATGCCTAGCTCTTTAAAAATACTTAACTTTAAAAGCTGCTTTGCCTTTCTCCAGCCACCTGGAAGGAGATATCAGACTGCCTGTTCCCAGATACGTTCCTTAGAATTTGTTGTTCAGACTGGTAGTCTCCAAATAATGAAAAGTGTCAAGCACACATGCATATATATGTTCATGTAGTAAAAGTACCTACATGTGAATATATAGATCTATTATGCTCATGCTAAAAATATACAGAAAAGTTAAACATTAAATTTATTGATGTATATATATTAATACAATGTTTAATTTCTGCTGTACAGCACAGTAACTCAGTTATATATTTAAAAAAAATAAGTCTTTACTGAATTTGTTATAATATTGCTTCTCTTGTTTATGTTCTGGGTTTTTGGCATTTGGATTTGTAGCTCCCCAACCAATAGTGGCTGCACAAATTTTCATTCCCACCAACAGTGTAGGAGGATCCCCTTTTCTTCAAATCTCCTCCAGTATTTATTGTTGTTAGACTTTTTAATGATGGCCATTCTGACTGGTATGAAGTGGGACCTCACTGTGGCTTTGATTTTCACCTCTCCAATAATTAGCGACTTTTCATGTGCCTGTTGGCCATATGTATGTCTTCTTTGGAGAAATGCCTCTTTAGGTCTTCTGCCCATCAGAAAAGTTAAACATTTTAAAACATGTCATTTATTCTCATGAGTCTGATCTAGACAATCTTTGCTAGACTGAAAGTTAAATGGATTCAGTTCTTCCTGACCCTGTCTCTCATTCCATCATACCCTTCCAACCCCCTAATGACGTGGACAGAGTTCATCCAGTATGACTTGATACAAAAGGTATGTTTTTCTTTCAGGCTTATCCAGAACCAGATCACGGCCAAGGGGATTGCCCAGCTGGCAGAGGCATTACAGAAGAACACTGGCATAATGGAGATTTGGTAAGACTGATCTACCACTTTTTGTACCACTGTTGTGGTAACAACAGTGATTATTTACTTAGCACCATTGACTGTGTGCTATGCACAATGTAAGGTAATGTGCATTTATTTCTCATCTTTACAGATTGTTGGAAAGTAGGTAGTACTGTTTACATTTCACAGATGTAGAAACTGAGGCCCAGACCCAGGTCACACCTAAGAGGAGAAGCTGAAGTTCAAGGCTGTGACTTCATAGTCAGGACTCTTCTGCAGTCCCCCTGTCCTAGATTGTACAGAGGCAGACAGACTGAGATGGCCTGGAGTCTGAAGCATCTTCTTTTCCTCTCTGGGCTTCCAGGCTGTATTTGAGCTGAATGTACTCTTTTCCAACTTCCTGTTTCTCTTCTGAGGACTTGCTTATGCCAGCAGAAGGAAAGCCCATGGCCTGCCTTACTGCACTGTTGTGCCCCATTGCATTTCTCGTGCCTCCCACGGGACACATGCAGCCCCCGCCCCTTCCCCCACAGGTAGGACTGGGCCTGGAGTACATTCAGGGGGGTGAGGGAATGTGTGTCCCACTAGTAACAGAAAGGGCCCTGACTGCCTCAGTACTGATGTAACCGAGTTGAGGACAGAGGGTCCCTGTGTCCTTGAACCCAGACCCCCCAAGAGCTCTGGAATTTGCTCTCTGCCCCAGGCCTGGCCTGAGACATCCCAGCAGAATGTGAGGCTCAGCCCAACATGGAAAGCCTGGCAGGGGCCAGAGCCAGGTTCCCCTGGAGGACAGAGACTTTGGTTTGGTAGGTTGTAACTAGCATTATTTAAAGAATGAAATGGAGTAGAACACCAGAATGCTGTGTGCACACTATGAGATATTTCATAATCTAATTTCAGATGTGGGTGTGTATGTATAGATGTGTACCAGCATAGATGCTGGTTCACAATGTAAAATGTTCTCATTTGGAGGCAAAGCCAAAGAAATATTTGAAAACATTATGCTTGAGAAGAGAGCCCAGACTCCAAACAGATTGATGGAGGGGCTGTAGCAAGTCACCTTCAAAGCCAAGCCTACTGCTCAGCCAGGAATCCTTTCCTAGAAGCACCGCATTTGCTGCTGACTCTGAAGACAGCAGATAGAGGTGGGAGAGGACAGGAGACCAGGCTGAAGGACAGTCTGGACCACAGCTGGCTTCCACTCTGCTCAGTGATGGTTAGGATGGTTTAAGGACATGCAGCTGCTTTAATTCTGACTAGCTTGAAATGGCCCACCAAAGACCATTGTTCCTACACAAAGAACTATTTATATAGGACTAAGTATCGGTCTTTAAGGCATGCTGTGTAGAACCTGAACGAGGCATTGGTGTCAGGAAGGATTAGAAAAGAGGACAAGGAGGAAGTCTCGGGCGCTGGCCCAGGAGTGTCTTCACTCCAGTCCCTGGCTCATCCCAGAAGTCTCACTTCATGGGCTGCCAGGGCTGGGGTCAGGCTCTGCCCAGGGTCACCAATGGCAGAGATTACCTTGGGCCATAATGACATTTATGTCTGCCTCATCTCTGTTCATAAAGAACTTGAGATATGAAGTCCCTCCGTGAGTTATGCCTTCAAAGACAGAAATTAGCAGTATTCAATGACCCAGTGTCATAAATTACAGCACTTAACCACACTCTGTTGTAAGAGCTTTCTGTGAGGCTGTCTCCTCCAGACTGTGAGCTCCTTGAGGGCAGGGCCTGTGTCATGGTCACTGCAGAGTCCCCAGGGAAAGCACGGCGTCTTAATTTGTTGAGTAACAAGTGAGTGCCAGGTGCTGTGACGATTCTGAGAATCCAGTGGTGAGCAAGAGGGACCTGCTGTCATGGGTTTACATCTAGTGAGGAAGACACAGTAAAGGAAAAAATTATTCAAGTAATTATTTAATGACAATCATGATGAGTGCTGGAGAGGGGAAAGCTGAGACAGGAACCTAATACAAAGAGTCCAAGGAAGGTCGCCTGAAGGAAGTGGCATTTAAACTAAGCCATGAAGGACAAATAGGAGATCATCAGCTGAGGTGGGAAGAAGTGTTCTAGGAAGGAGAACGTCATGTACAAAAGTTCTGAGGCACAAAGGAATGTGGTACCTTTGAAGAACAGTGTGGAAGAAGGGCCACAGGAGGTGGAGGTGATAGGGTGGAGACTAGACCCTGAAAGATCTATGGGTCCTGTTGCATATTTTTGGTGTTTATCCTAAAAGCAGTAGAAAGTCATTGAAAGGTTTCAAGCAAAGAGGGATGTGCTCAGAGCCACACTGTCTTAAAAAAAAAAAAAAAAACACCACCCTGGCTCCTGTAGGAAAGTGGACTGGTAAAGGCCAGAGGCCACATCAAGGGACAGTTAGCAGGACAGCACAGTGGGGCAGAGAAGAGGTGATAGGTACTCAGATCAGGAGGGGAACATGTGGAGAGGTTCCAGGGAGCCATGCTAGGGATATTTAGGAAACAAAACAGAACTTTGTGACAGAATATGAAGGTGGGGAAGGTGTGAAGTTAAGCCCCAGGTTACTAAGTTGCACAACGGGAGGAAGAGTGGTGCCATGCACGGAGCTGGGGACCCCTGGGGCGGGGTGCCCGCTGGGAGGCATCCCATGAAAATGTCAAGCAGGTAAGAGGCTCCGGAGTAGAGAGGTCTCGCCCAGGTCACTGACATATATGAGGCCAGGGATAGATGAGGTTCTTCTGGGGAAGAGGGCCAGGCCCCAAGCCTGGAGGAAATCCATTATTTAGAGGTTATGTGGAGGAGACTATAAAAAAGAAGATGGAGTGATCAGATGTAAATATCAAGCCAAGAAACGGATGGTAGTGTTTCAAGGAGGAGGAAGAAATGCCTGTGAAGATCAAGAAAGATAAGGCCTGAAAAATGTCATTTAAATTCAGTTTTATAGAGGCTGTTGGTGACCTCAGACCCATTCCATGGAGTGACGGGAGCTCCATGAAGGGGTTTTTTTAATTGGATTATAATTGCTTTACAAGGTTGTTAGTTTCCGCTGTACAACAGCATGAATCAGCTGTGTGTATACATATATCTCCTTCCTCTTGGGCACCCCTCTAGGTCGTCACACAGCGCTGAGGTGAGCAGCTCCCCAGAGCGGTCTGTTTTACATGGGCGTGCATATGTCAGTGCTATTCTGTTTGTCCCGCCCTCTCCTTCCCTCACTGTGTCCACAAGTCAGTTCTCTATGTCTGCGTCTCTATTCCTGCCCTGCAGATAGGTTCACCAGTACTGTTTTTCTCGATTCCATATATATACATTAATATATTTTTCTGACTTACTTTACTCTGTGTGACAGACTCTAGGTTCGTCCACATTGTTAAAAATGACCCAGTTTTGTTCCTTTTTGTGTTTGAGTAATATTTCATTATATACCACATCTTCTTTATCCATTTGTCTGTTCATGGACATTTAGGCTATTTTAAGTAGTGCTGCAGTGAATACTGGAGCACATGTACCTTTTTGAATTGTTGTTTTCTCAGAGTATATGCCTAGGTGTAGGATTACTGGGTCCTATGATAGTTTTTAGTTTTTTAAGGAACCTCCATACTGTTCTCCATAGTAGTTGTAGCAATTTACATTCCCACCAGCAATGCAAGAGGGTTCCCTTTTCTCCACATCCTCTCCAGCATTTATTATTTGTCGATTTCTTTTGATGATGGCCATTCTGACTTGTGTGAGGTAATACCTCATTGAAGTTTTGATTTGCATTTCTCTGAGTGATGTTGAGCATCTTTTCATGTGTGTGTTGGCCATCTGGAAAGGATTAATATCAAACAAGTCATCAAGATGGCCGAGTAAGAGGATGTGGAGCTCATCTCCCTCCACACATTGAAAATATATCTAAGTGTAGACCAAGTCTCATGGAAAACTGGAAACTGGCAGGAGAACTCCTATACAACCAAGGCTACAAGAAAGATTCCCATGTAATCAGGTAGGATGGGAGAAAAGAAGAATCAGGTGACGATGGGCACCCCAGGGAAGGGACTAAGAGGAAAAGGAAGCCTGGGAAGTGAGCGGGTTGAACCACAGACTGGGTGTCCCAGTCCTGGGCTCCTGAGCAGAGGAGACAAGCCCCCTTGGCTGCTTGGAGAGCCACTATGACAGAGAGAAAGGCTGGAGTGTCTAGACTCCACTTGGGAGGAGTGTGTGGGTGCTTGCTTGCCACCAGATAGGGCAGAAAGAGGTCTGCCCGAGTGGCTGCCACCTCACTGTGCTCCCAAAGCCGCGCTGAGCAAACACCCCAGGCCCACTCACTCCACACCACAGATTGGTACTAGATCTAGAGAAGCCAAGTCCTGGCAGAAAACCTGAGCTAGGGACACAGATGTGGCCCCCAGGCGCCTGCCGGGTGGTTGCTAAAATAGCACTAACAAAGCAGCCCCGATGTCTGATGGCAACACAGCCGCTTCGGCCATGATGCCATGACCCCCACTGCTAGCCAAGCAGATGCTCCAGCCTCTCCATGCCACAGCCCTGCTCTAGATCTGGCATGACCACAGTGGGAAGAAACATGACCTTGGGCTGCATGTGAGACACCTACACAGGTGGTGCATCAGACCTCTGTAAATTCACAAGCTCCAGTGCAGGGAGAAGGGAAAACATACACGTACAGAGAACAGAGCCAACTCTATAGCCCAAAGCTCAGGGCATTTGCTCCAGCAACTCCGGAGCAGCACCTGCCCTGTGTGATGGTCACTGAGCAGAGAGGAGGTCCCACATCACATCCTGTGTAGGTTCTAGCCACACTCCATCAAGGTGATGGTGGCCAGCACACTCTGAAGAAGACATGGCTGGCATCCACAGACACTGGGCACACACAGTCTACATAGGGACACTCACATAAAAACACTTCTCCATGACCACAATAGATTACTTTTTTCTTTTTCAGTGAATTTAGGTGAAATAGTTAAATAAAAGGAAAAAGCAGAGGAACTACTCCTAATTGAAAGAGCAAGAGAAACCCCCTGGAAAAAGTAATGAAATAGAGGTAATTGGTCTTTTTGGTAATTTTTATTACCAAAAAGCTGGTAATAAAAATGCTAACTGAATGAAGAAAGAAAACTGATCTAAGCACAGATCATTTTAACAAAAACTATAAAAGATCTAATCAAAAATTCAATTTCTGAGATAAAATTCACTGTAAAAGCAATAGCAGACTAAATGACACAAATCCAAATGATCTGAAAGATAAAATAATGGAAATCAATCAACATAGCAGACAGACAGAAAATGAAAAAAAATGAAAGCAACATAAAAGATCTATGGAATAATATAAAATGTGCCAATATCTGCTGTGTAAGGATTCCAGAAGGAGAAAAGAGAAGGGAATAAAACATGTATTTGAAGAAATTATGGCTGAAAACTTCCCAAACCTAAAGAAGGGAACAAATATCCAGGAACAGGAATAACAGAAGGTCCCATATAAGATGAACTCAAACAGAATCACACCAAGACATATCATAATTAAAATGGCAAAAGTTAAAGAATTCTAAAGGCAGCAAGAGAAAAACAGTCCTTTACAAGGAAATCCCCATCAGGCTATCAGCTGGTTTCTCTGCAGAAACCTTGCATGCCAGAAGAAGTGTTAATAGCATGATATATTCAAAGTCCTGAAAGGGAAAAATATCAACCTAGGATACTTAATCCCAGGAAGATTATCATTTAGAATATAAGAATTTCTCAGAGAAGCAGAAAGCAAAGAATTCACCATTACAAAACGTACCCTAAGAGAAACGTTGAAGAATCTTCTCTAAATGGAAAAGAATCTATAGCAAAGGGAAAATACCAATAGGAAAAGCAAATATATATTGAGGATTGAAGATCACTTAAACCAGTACATGGATTAAAGATGAAAAAATTACAAAAATGACTATAACTATACTAAACGATAAAGGGATAAGCAGGGAGATATAAAATATGACATTAGGAATTAAAAATGTAGCTCTAAGGTAAAATGGATAAAAGCAAAAATAAACAAATGGGACCTGATTAAACTTAAAAGCTTTTACATAGCAAAGGAAACCCCTGAAAAAATGAAAAGACAACCTGCAGAATGGGATAAAATATTGGCAAATGATGAAACTGGCATGGGATTAATGTCCAAAATATACATAACAGCTCATACATCAAAAGAACAGCCCAATTAAAAAATGGGTAGAAGACCTGAATAGACGTTTTTCCAAAGACAATTTACAGATTCCCAACAGGCACATGAAAAGGTGCTCAACATTACTAATTATTAGAAAATGCAAATCTAAACCCAATGAGGTATCACTTCATACCTGCCAGAATGGCCACCATCAAAGTCTACAGATACTAAATGCTGGAGAGGATATAGAGAAATGGGAACCCTTGTGCACTGTTGGTGGGAATGTAAATTGGTGCAGCCACTATGGAAAACAATATGGAGGATTCTTAAACAGTAGAACTACCATGCTGCTGCTGCTGCTAAGTTGCTTCAGTCGTGTCTGACTCTGTGCGACCTCATAGACGGCAGCCCACCAGGCCTCCCATCCCTGGGATTCTCCAGGCAAGAACACTGGAGTGGGCTGCCATTTCCTTCTCCAATGCATGAAAGTGAAAAGTGAAAGTGAAGTCGCTCAGTCGTGTCCGACTCTAGTGACCCCATGGACTGCAGCCTACCAGGCTCCTCCGTCCATGGGATTTTCTAGGCAAAAGTACTGGAGTGGGGTGCCATTGCCTTCTCTGAGAACTACCATATGATCCAGCAATTGCACTCCTGGGTGTATGTCCAGAAAAAGATAAAACACTAATTTGAAAAGATATATGTACCCCAGTGTTCACAGTAGCACTATTTACAATAGCCAGGACATGGAAGCAACCCAAGTGCTCATCAACAGATGACTGGGTTAATATGTGATAAACACACATGTATATGTACATATATATGTACACACACATGCACAATGGAATGTTACTCAGCCATAAAAAGAATGAAATACTGCTATTTACAAAGTGGATGGACCTAGAGAATATTATGCTAAAAGAAATAAGTCACAAAAAGACTATTATATCAGGTAGATGTGGAATCTAAAAAAATAATACACATGCTTGTATATATGCAAAACAGAAAGAGACTCACAGATATAGAAAATGAACTTATGGTTACCAAAAGGGTGAGGAACAAATCAGGGGGATGAGATTAACATATATACAAATTACTATATTATAAAATAATAAGAATATACTGTGTAGCACAGGAAAATTATACCCATTATCTTGTAATAACCTATATTGAAAAATAATGTACAGAAATACTGAATCACCATGCTCTACACCTAAAATTAACACAATACTGTAAATCAACTATACTTCAGTTTTAAAAAAGAAAAAAGTGTTTGAATTTCCGGGCTGTGTGAAGCATGAGAGTGTGTTAGGAACACATGTTGGGAAGGTGTATACAGTGGTCCCTCACTTACTTGTGTTCTTTTTCTCCAACAGCTTAAATGGAAACTTGATAAAGCCAGAGGAGGCCAAGGTCTTTGAAGATGAGAAGAGGATTGTCTGTTTCTGAGGGGATGTTTTCTCGTGGGGGGTCTTGGACGCCTGTCTTGGATGGCGGCATCCAGGGTCTGCTGAGGTGGGACTTCTAGGAATCCAGTCTTCCTGATGCAGATCAAGTGGGATCTGGCAGAGATCCCTCTGACTGGCAGAGGCCCTGAGTGGCTGTTACAATTCTGCAGGAAAAGCATGAGCCATTTTAGTGACTGTAAACATTCTATAAAGAGATGTTAATGCATAGCCATGACTATGTAAAATCTGCACCCAGAGGAATGAGACTCAGAGCTCACACAAATGCCTGCCCCAAGGCCAGGGGGAGCGCGTCAGTCACCACCGTGTTCACTGAAGAGATGACGACGTGGTGCACAGTTGGTACCATGTTTCCTGGGGGGCAGAGGTGCTCAACAAAGGAAAGTATTTTGCCTGAAATATTGTCTTCCTCCTCAGTGCCTCCCCAAGTGTTGATACTATTCCCACCTCACTGTAGACACTGCGGGGGTGCAGGGTGGGGTTTTGACTCCTCCAAGGCTCGCTCTGTAGGGAGCTGGTGCCAAAGGAAGGACCCACCATGGGCTTTTGTCTTGGTCCTGGAGTCTCTGCTGACAAAGATGGCAGGATGCCCTCTTCACCAGTCTGAGGGACAGGGTGATGTCTGCATAATACTAAGGCTCCACTCAGGGCTTTTGTGAGATGGGCTCTGCCCCAGGAAGAAGAATCAGTACCATCCTCCAAGAGGAATAAAGGCCTGGCGTGCCCTTGTGGCCATGGCATCCAAACTGGAGCTTCTCTCTCGCCCTGTGGAGAAAGGGAAGTCTCCTCCTGCCCCTGAGCAGTTGTGAGGCAAGGCTCAGAGTCACTGAGAACTCAGCTGGGAGAGCATGTTAGACCCCTGCCACCATGGTGGGCATGCGGTAGATGCTAAATGGGGGGAAGGAGGAGGTTTTACCAGATAACCTGTTCGTTTGCCAATTCATTTGTTAGTAAAATACTGAAACACTCATTATTTCTAATTGAGTTCAGTTCAGTTGCTCAGTCGTGTCCGACTCTTTGCAACCCCATGAACTGCAGCACGCCAGGCCTCCCTGTCCATCACCAACTCCTGGAGTTTACCCAAACTCATGTCCATTGAGTCAGTGATGCCATCCAACCATCTCATCCTCTGTCATCCCCTTCTCCTCCTGCCCTCAATCTTTCCCAGCATCAGGGTCTTTTCAAATGAGTCAGCTCTTTGCACCAGGTGGCCAAAGTATTGGAGTTTCAGCTTCAACATCAGTCCTTTCAATTGTCTGAGTCAGGGGTTTTAAAAAGGAAGTCAGCCAGGCAAGCACGCTGTGACCCCTTCAGAGGCATTTACTGCATTGGGTGGGGCCCCGGGGTGACATGCTGTGAGGAGAACCAGAGGCGGAACAGTCAGAAGCATCCTCAGTGTGATCCTTCACAAGTCCCTCCACCTACCAAGACAAGGAAGAAGGCAGAGAAAGCATCTGAGGCCTCTCCATCTGACCTCCCAGTTCACACAAGCAGCTTCTCGGAGGGAATAATTGAGTCCCTGGTGGCTGGGGCCAGCGTACGCTGGCATAGCCAGATTTCATGGCCCTCACCACTGTTTCCTGATGGGCTGTCCCCTACCCTTCTCGGCTGTTCACTGCCAAGTAGAGGGCCAGGGTGGGCTTGTACCCACTGTGGCAAGAGGCACTGAGCTGACAGGTAAGTGGGGGGCCATTCAACAGTACCTTGGAGTTGTCAGAAGTCCAGCCTGGCTTTATACAGCACCCCCAGTTAAGAAGGGTATAATTCAACAAGTTAGCCCTGAAAGTTAGGGGGAAAATCCTGTACAGTCACATGGGAGCTATTCCCCTAAGGTCCTGGCCACCCCAGATTTGGGTATCTGCCTAACAGTCACTACCGCCACCCCCACCCAAGGGAGGACCTCTCTTCCAGAATATCTGAGCAGCAGATATGCCCAGATCACATAAAGGAATGAGCGCTTGGTGAGCTGAAGGCCAAGGGTGCTTAGAACAGCCTTCAGACTCGCCAAGTCAGAGAACCACACTTCCCAGCTGACAGAATTATATTTTTTTATAAACTGCTAAACTAAACTTTCAAGATTCTAAAATGAACCCAGATACTACCAAATATTACTACTTTTAGAGACTATGAAAATTAAAACTGTTGCCTCTAAGGGAAACTGAATTTGTGTGGTATTGGGTTAAATTCTAACCTGGAAATACTTTGGTCTTCCAGATGGCAAATGATGGATTTTCTTACAAAAGTGAAATTAGACTCCTAATTTGTTGGAAAGGTTCTCCACTGTCCATAGGTGAACTTCTCTGCAGAAAAATGGAGAAATCAAGAAAAAGATAATAGGAAATTGGAGGTGGGGGAGGAATTCCACAAACTTAGGATACAACTGTTTCTACAGGACATGTTAGTTGATTTCAGGAAAGAAACCACAGCTTCCGTGTTTCAGACCTACATGTTGACTTGGAACTTATAAGCCATGTAAAATCACTGTGGGGCTTTGGGCCACATCTTAAGACTGTCAGAATTTCAATTTCTACCTTGAAAACGGAAATCCCAGAGTACTGACTTGCAAAGTTGTTATGAGGATTAAATGAGCTGCTGCATGGAGATCAGCACAACGCTGGTGCAGGATCTATGCTCAATGAAAGTGAAACTCGCTCAGTCATGTCTGACTCTTTGTGACCCAATTCTCCAGGCCAGAATACTGGAGTGGTTAGCCCTTCCCTTCTCCAGGGCATCTTCCCAACCCAGGGATCAAACCCAGGTCTCCCGCATTGCAGACGGATTCTTTACCAGCTGAGCCACAAGGGAAACCCAGAATATTGGAGTGGGTAGCCTATCCCTTCTCCAGTGGATCTTCCTGAGCCAGGAATCGAACCAGGGTCTCCTGCACTGCAGGTGGATTCTTTACCAACTGAGCTATCAGGGAAGCCCCCAGTGGTCAATACACAGTATGATAACTTGGATTTGATCCCTAGATCAGGAAGATCCCCTAGAGAAGAAATGGTAACCCACTCCAGTATTCTTGCCTGGGAAATCCCATGGACAGAGGGTCCTAGAGGGCTATAGTCCGTGGGGTCCCAAAGTGTCAGACATGACTTAGCGACTAAACAACAATTATAAAACCAGTGTTTCTCATTTCTGCTCACAGTGGCATCCCCCGGTATCCCCTTGACACTCTTAGGCTTAGGAAACGTCCCAACAAGGTCAAATATAGCACTAGAAGTTCTCAAATTCAAGTCTAGAAGCATTCAACATTGAGCTTCCTGCAGTATCCTGAATCCTTCAGTGAAAAGTCACAGCCATGAGTTGTCATCATTCTTACCATTTATGTGTCACTCACTGAACAGAGGGAGGCGCATCCACATCTTCACTGCACAGTAAGAACAGAGCGAAGTTGGCACCACCCCACAAAGCCAGGCCCGCCAGCCTTTGCCAGGTGTCCCTTTCAGCTCCCCAACTGGGAAGGCACATTTGGCTCGCTGGTGTTTTGGTCCACTTCCAGGGGTGACACATGTCTATTTCCAGTAACTAATTGCTCACTTACAGGAATAAAAATCCTTGCTCTGGACCTGAAAGGCAAAAGCATGACCATCATCTCACGTCCATAGAGAGGAATTTTAATGAAAAGCGGAATTAGCTGGTAAGGAGGCCAAAGCTCATGTTGTCGCACAAATGGGCTGGCAGCAGAGCTACAGGGCCCAGGGGCCGTCCCAGCAGGATTCTTACAGACTTCAAGCTGAATTAACTGCACCCAGACCAGCTTAAAACTCTTTCAGAAGCACTAAGCACTAAAAAGATTGTAGGCCCCCAGTGATTTGTAATGAAATGAATGAATGAGTAATAAAAAAAAGATTTTAAACCACAGTAAATTATAAAATAAGTTCAAGGATGCTAAACAAGTTTCTGATTTTCCCCACGCCTACTTAGGTGCTTTTTGGGGCAAATAACAAATATCAAAATAACTTGATTTTTTTTTTCCTTGACAGTTTCCTCTCTGTCACATTTGTATTACAAAAGCAGTATCACAATATTAAAATTTTTTAAACAATGCTTCAGTTCAGTCTCTCAGTCTTGTCCAACTCTTAGTGACCCCATGAATCGCAGCACGCCAGGCCTCCCTGTCCATCACCAACTCCCGGAGTTCGGCCAGACTCATGTGCATCGAGTCAGCGATGCCATCCAGCCATCTCATCCTCTGTCGTCCCCTTCTCCTCCTGCCCCCAATCCCTCCCAGCATCAGAGTCTTTTCCAATGAGCCAACTCTTCGCATGAGGTGGCCAAAGTACTGGAGTTTCAGCTTCAGTATCAGTCCTTCCACTGAACACGCCCTGGGATTTCTTTGGAAGGAATGATGCTAATGCTGAAACTCTAGTACGTTGGCCACCTCATGCGAAGAGTTGACTCATTGGAAAAGACCCTGATACTGGGACGGATTGCGGGCAGGAGGGAAAGGGGACAACAGAGGATGAGATGGCTGGATGGCATCACTGACTCGATGCAAATGAGTCTGGGTGAACTCCGGGAGTTGGTGATGGAAAGGGAGGCCTGGCGTGCTGCGATTCATGGGGTCACAAAGAGTTGGACAAGACTGAGAGACTGAACTGAACTGAATGAATACCCAGGACTGATCTCCTTTAGGATGGACTGGTTGGATCTCCTTGCAGTCCAAGGGACTCTCAAAAGGCTTCTCCAACACCACAGTTCAAAAGCATCAATTCTTCGGTGCTCAGCTTTCTTCACAGTCCAACTCTCACATCCATACATGACCACTGGAAAAACCATAGCCTTGACTAGACGGACCTTTGTTGGCAAAGTAGTATCTCTGATTTTTAATATGCTATCTAGGTTGGTCATAACTTTCCTTCCAAGGAGTAAGCGTCTTTTAATTTCATGGCTGCAGTCACCATTTGCAGTGATTTTGGAGCCCCCCAAAATAAAGTGACACTGTTTCCACTGTTTCCCCATCTATTTGCCATGAAGTGATGGGACCAGATGCCATAATCTTCGTTTTCTGAACGTTGAGCTTTAAGCCAACTTTTTCACTCTCCTCTTTCACTTTCATCAAGATCTTGGCTTTTTAGTTCCTCTTCACTTTCTGCCATAAGGGTGGTGTCATCTGCATATCTGAGGTTATTGATATTTCTCCTGGCAATCTTGATTCCAGCTTGTGTTTCTTCCAGCCCAGAGTTTCTCATGATGTACTCTGCATAGAAGTTAAATAAGCAGGGTGACAATATACAGCCTTGAGGTACTCCTTTTCCTATTTGGAACCAGTCTGTTGTTCCATGTCCAGTTCTAACTGTTGCTAACTGTTGCTTCCTGAGCCAAAGATGGAGAAGCTCTATACAGTCAGCAAAAACAAGACCGGAAGCAGACTGTGGCTCAGATCATGAACTCCTTATTGCCAAATTCAGACTTAAATTGAAGAAAGTAGGGTAAACCACTAGACCATTCAGGTATGACCTAAATCAAATCCCTTATGAATATACAGTGGAAGTGAGAAATAGATTTAAGGGACTAGATCTGATAGACAGAGTACCTGATGAACTATGGACAGAAGTTCATGACATTGTACAGGAGACAGGGATCAAGACCATCCCCATGGAAAAGAAATGCCAAAAAGCAAAATGGCTGTCTGAGGAGGCCTTACAGATAGCTGTGAAAAGAAGAGAAGTGAAAAGCAAAGGAGAAAAGTAAAGATATTCCCATTTGAATGCAGAGTTCCAAAGAATAGCAACAAGAGATAAGAAAGCCTTCCTCAGCGATCAATGCAAAGGAATAGAGGAAAACAACAGAATAGGAAAGACTAGAGATCTCTTCAAGAAAATTAGAGATACGAAGGGAACATTTCATGCAAAGATGGGCTCAATAAAGAAGAGAAATGGTAGGGACCTAACAGAAGCAGAAGATATTAAGAAGAGGTGACAAGAATACACAGAAGAACTGTACAAAAAACATCTTCATGGCCAAGATAATCACGATGGTGTGATCACTCACCTAGAGCCAGACATCCTGGAATGTGAAGTCAAGTGTGCCTTAGAAAGCATCACTACAAACAAAGCTAGTGGAGGTGATGGAATTCCAGTTGAGCTATTTCAAATCCTAAAAGATGATGCTGTTAAATTGCTGCACTCAGTATGCAAGGAAATTTGGAAAACTCAGCAGTGGCCACAGGACTGGAAAAGGTTAGTTTTCATTCCAATGCCAAGTAAGGCAATGCCAAAGAATGCTCAAACTACCACACAATTGCACTCATCTCACACGCTAGGAAAGTAATGCTCAAAATTCTCCAAGCCAGGCTTCAGCAATACATGAACCGTGAACTTCCAGATGTTCAAGCTGGTTTTAGAAAAGACAGAGGAACCAGAGATCAAATTGCCAACATCTGCTGGATCATCGAAAAACAGAGTTCCAGAAAAACATCTATTTCTGCTTTATTGAGTATGCCAAAGCCTTTGACTGTGTGGATCACAATAAACTGAAAAAAATGCTTATAATAATGCTAATAACAACTTAATTTTTGCATATCATTTTTCCATATTTTGCCTACATGGAGACTTTTATTATGGTAAAATACATGTAATGTACAATTTATCATCTTAATCATTTTTATACATTTCAGTGGTATAGACACATTCATATGTTGTGTAATCACCAATGCCCATCTCCAGAATTACTCTTGTAAAACTGAAACTCTATGCTCATTAAACAATAATTCCCCCTGCCTCCACTCCTGGCAACCACCTACTACTTTCTTTCTCTCTGATTTTGACTACTCTAGTTCCCTCACATAAGTGAAGCCATACAGTCTTTCTGTGACTCTTTATTTCACTTAGCATGATGTCCTCAAAGTTCATCCATGTCAGAATTTCCCTTTTTAGGGTTGACTATTTTGACATCTTTTTATATAGTTATAATCACAGTCAAGGCTGTTATATTGTCACCCTGCTTATTTAACTTATATGCAGAGTACATCGTGAGAAACGCTGGGCTGGAAGAAGCACAAGCTGGAATCAAGACTGCCAGGAGAAATATCAATAACCTCAGATATGCAGATGACACCACCCTTATGGCAGAAAGTGAAGAGGAACTAAAAAGCCAAGATCTTGATGAAAGAGGAGAGTGAAAAAGTTGGCTTAAAGCTCAACGTTCAGAAAACGAAGATTATGGCATCTGGTCCCATCACTTCATGGCAAATAGATGGGGAAACAGTGGAAACAGTGTCAGACTTTATTTTGGGGGGCTCCAAAATCACTGCAAATGGTAACTGCAGCCATGAAATTAAAAGACACTTACTCCTTGGAAGAAAAGTTATGACCAACCTAGAGAGCATATTAAAAATCAGAGATACTACTTTGCCAACAAAGGTCCGTCTAGTCAAGGCTATGGTTTTTCCTGTGGTCATGTATGGATGTGAGAGTTGGACTATGAAGAAAGCTGAGTGCCAAAGAATTGATGCTTTTGAACTGTGGTGTTGGAGAAGACTCTTGAGAGTCCCTTGGACTGCAAGGAGATCCAATCAGTCCATTCTAAAGGAGATCAGCCCTGGGATTTCTTTGGAAGGAATGATGCTAAAGCTGAAACTCCAGTACTTTGGCCACCTCATGCGAAGAGCTGACTCACTGGAAAAGACTCTGATGCTGGGAGGGATTGGGGGCAGGAGGAGAAGGGGACGACAGAGGATGAGATGGCTGGATGGCATCACCGACTCGATGGACGTGAGTTTGAGTGAACTCCGGGAGTTGGTGATGGACAGGGAGGCCTGGCATGCTGCGATTCATGGGGTCGCAAAGAGTCGGACACGACTGAGCGACTGAACTGAACTGAATCACAGTGAACATTTATAATTTATTTAATTTCCCAGTTATTAATCTTTATAATTATCATTTGTATTCTATTGGTATGTTAATTTGCTTAATTATGTCCCAAGTGTTAGACATTCAGGTGTCCAGACTGGCTGTAGGGATGATTATTATACACATTTCTATGGAAGTAAAAAAGTTTCTTTAGGATTATTTCTTTGGAGTGGGATTAGCAAGTCAAAGATTCTTGCTGTAAATTTTTATTATTTTTTTCAATCTACATGAATCCATCAGGTTTAGGAGTCTAATAAATGGTTTGGAAGGGGGTGGAAGTTAGAGAACAATGTGCTATCTCCTTTGAATAGGAATGGGACTCCCTGCCTTGGACCTGTGCCTTGGCACCCAGGCCCTGCCCACACACACAGGGATGTTACCACCACAGACAGGCCCTGGTAATACCTGCAGCTGCAGGGACTCACGAGTGGCCCTTACATTGGCATCTGTTCTCAAGTGGCACTAAGACAGTCACTTATAACTGAGTAAGTGTATCTTCAAAATCAGTTTTCCTTGATTTTAAACGTGTATGTGTGTATGTGTCTCTACTTTGTCTAAACAAACAGTCTGACTGATTCCATTAGCACTGGGTCAAGTGTAACTAATTCTTCCCAAGACCCCTATGAAGCGGGGATAACTTCCTGAGTGAAGAAAATGAGGACTAGTGAATTTGCATATGTATATCAAATTACTAATGAGAATGTGTATAAAAATGGGGGGCTGGGGGCGGATTTCCCTTCAGGAAAGGGATTTTCCTTTCCTGTAGAAGGTTGGACTTGGTAATAGCTAAGATTTTGAGCTCACTTAGTTCAGCCTTCTTACCATGCCAGTGAGGACACTGGCTCAGAGAGCAAAAGTGACTTGCTCAAGGTCACACACATTATCTGTAGAGCAAGCCTAGAACACAGGTCTTCTGGCTGGCTTTATTTTCCCTCTGTTTAGACAGTTTGTGACCTCCAGTTCATTCTCCAGTTGACTTTTTTTTTTTTTTTGTCAAGCCTATTAAACCTGATCCCAATTCACTAGGGCAAGTTAAACAAAATGAACTCTGCTCCCCAAGGACTTAGGTGGGGTGTCTTTAGTGTTGCTCTGGGAAGCCTGGTCTTATTTTCATATACCAATGATGCAAAAAGCTCCAAGACTCGGACTCCTGTTTTCAAGTCTCACTGACTGACAGTCTCAAGGCGAGGAACACCCTGGAGAATGTCGGGTGACCCACATCTGACTCTTCAAAGCCCACACATCCTCTGCCAGCCACAACCATGGGACTGGACCAAAGGAGGTAGGTGTATTCCAGAGAGCTGGAGAAGGTCGTACTGGGATGATCTCCATCACAAGAGGGCAGCATGTATCCAGTGATTAGTCCATTACGTAAGTGGCCTGAAGGATTCAACTGTGTAGGGGGTGCGGATACTGATCCCGTGTTCTACTTACATAAAAATCCAAAGTACATGGTGTTAACAGCAATTTCATTGTCAGTGCATTCATCCATGACTTCAAAGACACTGTTAAATTAGGGAGAGAAACAGCAGAGTTACAGCCAGTTCTGTGGGTACTGAGGGTCTGGGTTCAAATTCCAGGGCTACCAGGACTTGTGTGACCTTGGACAATGACTTAGCTTTTCTGTACTTGAGCTTTCCATCTGTAGTAGTACTGCTCCCTTTGCAGGGCTGTTTGGTTACGAGGAGTAAATTAATAAGTATTTTTATAAAGCACTTAAAACAGTGTCTGACATGTTGTAGGGCCCTAGAAGTAGCAACATTTGTTATCTAATCACACCTTTTCCCTCTGCTGCTGCTGCTGCTAAGTCACTTCAGTCGTGTCCAACTCTGCAACCCCATAGACGGCAGCCCACCAGGCTCCCCCGTCCCTGGGATTCTCCAGGCAAGAACAGTGGAGTGGGTTGCCATTTCCTTCTCCAATGCATGAAAGTGAAAAGTGAAGTCCCTCAGTCGTGTCCAATTCCTAGCTACCCTATGGACTGCAGCCCACCAGGCTCCTCCATCCATGGGATTTTCCAGACAAGAGTACTGGAGTGGGGTAGCATGACCTTATGATGCATGAGCATCAGAGATAGGGCAAAAGAGGGAGCAGTGCTAAGCCATCCTTCCCCACCTTGAGAGCCCTTTTAAACAACATTGCCATTTTCGAACTGACATCAGAGTCTAGACTTGTAAGCAGCTCAGAAACCAGAAGCCGGAGGCCGAATACCTATGGGATAAGAACTAAGCTTCCCAGGTGGCATGAGCGAGAAAGAACCCTCCTGACAATGCAGGCAGACCTAAGAGATGCCAGTTCGATCCCTGGGTTGGGAAGATCCCCTGGAGGAGGGCACAGCAACCCACTCTTCTTGTCTGGAGAACCCCACGGACAGAGGAGCCTGGTGGGCTCTGGTCCATAGGATCACAAAGAGCTGGACATGACTGAAGTGACTTAGCACGCACGTAAGAACGAAGCATCTTGACATACCTGACACTGTCTCCATTTTTATTTTGTTAAGGAGCTGCCTGTCCAGGTCCTATTCAGAAGCAGGGATTAAGAAAGCTAAAAGTCTATTTGCATTTTAATTTGATTTCACAGACATTAGAGTGAATTATCTGGCGTTCTACACTGAGTCCATATGGCTGAAGGTCATTTCTGTCTTTGATGTCAGCATGTGGTTCTGTGTTTCTACCATTTTTTTCACCCACTTGGTTGACATTGCTACTGATCCCCTGGCCTCCAGCAGAAATGAATAATGGCAGTCTTGAGAGTTAGCAGGAGAGAATAGTGATGGAGGGAGGTCAGAGCAGAAGGAGCGTGGAAGGTGGGTAGGTTAGCCACTGGAATCCTGACTCCCATCCTGATTCATACCCTCCTATTGCTGTGTCTTGTCCAGGAGCTGGCCATATGTGCCAGGACCCATCAGCCTGGCATCTTGGGCATTGCATTTGTACGGAGCCAGCAACTCATCACCTACTGAGCAGCTCCAGGGAATGGCCCAGCTGCCCACTGCTGCTTTTAGATCTCCCAGTGGGTACTCACCAGACAATGTGTGAGATCTTTTTCCTTCTGCTGAGTCAACACATATTCCCAAGAGGAGGGCCTATTGGTGGTCAACATTATACTTCCATCTGAATCATCTAGTCCAGTTTTCTCAACTTTTTTTCATTATCACCCCTGTAAAGAGAATTGTAAGACATTTTTACCTAATCCCCTCTTCCACCATAAAACTCTTAATACCACAAATATACTGTATTTCTGTTTAGGTACCCTGACCCTGCAGGCCATTGAATAGCTAAACTCTTTTTCCCCCCAAGAACCAACTTTTACCCCCTTAGGGGTGATATCCCTCCTGTTGATAGACAAACCCTAGATAATTCTTGTCACCTTTGTCTATTCCAAGAACCCCTCTGTCAACGTAAAGGCTGTTGGCCTTTCTACACATTATTCAGTGTCTAATTCAAGAAATCTTAAAAGGTATAAATTTAATTTTCTCATTCATTCTTTTCACTCTTTTATCTGTCCTGAAAATAATTTTATTCTATGTGCAAAAACTATGCTTGTTACTTTGTAAAAGGGGAACAATCCATCCCAACAGGGACAATTACAGTCTGAAGCATTCTGGCACCAGCAGCTTCAGAGATAAACTTCTATGGCATGTCCACAGTGACTGCTGGCAGGCTCTGGGTAGATCTTGAGGCCGACCAAATGTGCCTTTGCTGTTACCCACTTCTCATTCTCACTTCCTGGTTCCCCCACCGTCACATCCTCTCCAAGAAACCCAGGAATATCCAGAATTCCCCCTCTGAAACAGAGAACCCAGGCCTCTGCCCACCCCAGGCTGCAGACCTCCCACATCAACCCTCCCCACGCACTACTGCTAAACTCAGCTAAATATTAGAACATTACGTGGATTCAAGTAATTCAGAATAAAATGGAACTAATAGGATTACCTCTGTCAGATGGTTTACATTTCAGAAGAGAAGCTGGCAGTTCAAAATACTCTCCAATGAGACACATAAGCCCAGAGAAACTTCAGATCAAATTAACATTCATGTTCTCTCAGCTGTCTCCCTCCACGATCCCAGAATGAATCCAGCAACACGGTTGGCTCTTCAGGTCTGATCCCTGCAGTATCTTGGCAGAACTGAGAAAGTCCGTCTGTCTGTCCATCCATCCATCTCGCAAATATTGAACACTTACTTCATGCAAAGCACTATGGAACTGCTAGGATTACAATGGTCAGTGTCATGTCTGGGACTGGATTTTGGCCTACTCACAAGTTAGAAGTCAGACACTGTTTCATGGAAGCTAGCATGAGACCTGAGACTCCTGGGTCAAAGATAGAGTACTTTATTATTGACAGAACAACAGATAGCCAATGATGAATAAAGAGGTCTCAATAAGGAGATTACATTGCTGCTGAATGTTTTTGTAAGTCAAAGTAAATGCCCATGGATTTAGTGACACAGAGGTTATGGGTCACCTTAGTAACAGCCATTTTGTTAAACTGGCAACAGGGAAGCCACTGGAGTGGACTGAGAACTGGAAGAGGAAAATATCTTTCCAGAAATATGTGAAGCAGAAAGACAGGACGGTGGCTCAAAGGGGATATGGAGTCTAGGGAGGGTTCCCTCGTCTGACTTGAGATGAAAGTGTTAGTCACTCAGTCGTGTCTGACTCTTTGTGACCCCACAGACTGTAGCCTGCCAGGCTCCCCTGTCCATACAATTCTCCAGGCAAGAATACTGGAGTGTGTTGCTACTTCCTTCTCCAGGGGATCTTCCTTCTCCAGGATCAAACCCGTGTTTCCCATATTGCAGGCAGATTCTTTACCATCTGAGCCACCAGGGAAGCCTAACTTAAGATGAGAAGGAGCTAAATGTGCATGGAAAAGATGGAATGGGAGGGAAAGGTGAGTACTAGAGAAATAAGGAATAAGAGAGAATGCATGGCTCCTGAGAAGGCAAGGAGGCTGGGATCTCCAGCACAGGTGACAGACTGGCCTCACACGGGAAGAAGGGCTGTGCCATTTCAAGAGTAAGTTAAGAAGACAGTGCAGACAAGGTGGGCTCGTGAGGTTAGGGTGAGGTGTTGATGCCATGGTCGACATCCAGGGTTAATGCAAGATTTTACTGTTAAACAATCATCTCTTCAGAAGGTAACAGGAAAGCAAAAACAGAGTAGAATATATTTCTTCTAAATGTGGAAACCTTTTTCAGGAAGAGTTTTGCTCATTTCAATTCCTTTGTGTTGAAAAAAAAAAAAAGGTATTAAGTAAGAAGCATTTGCAATCTTCCCTCAAATACCTGTCCTCAGGAGGAAGGCTGCAGGGCCCCTCACTGCCGAACAGAAAAGAAGTGAAGGACACCAGGAGGATAGTACCATTATGGCAAATTCCTACAGAAAGCTCTCAAGATACTAGGCCCTCTTCTAATGATTTATAGATACTCATTGTTTCTTCACTCCTCACAACCATTTGGAGGAGCCACAGAGAGTTTAAGTCATTTGCCCAAGGTCACACAGTAAGAGAGACGGCAGATATTCCAACACAGGCAGTCTGGCTCCAGAGCTGTATGTTTAACCACTTACACTGGCAACGCTGCTGCTAGTCGTGAGGACGTAACAAGGGGAGACCTGTAGATGAGCAGAGACGAGAGGCCCTCATGGGAGAGACTGGGGAGAGAGTCTGGGGAAGATGAGAGAAAGCAAGGAGGAATGAAAAGAAAATGGGATGCTGAGAGAACTGGGGAGAGAATGTCCATCCTCCACATTTTACCAGGAAAGGTCTCAAACCTACAGAAAACCTGAAATAATAAATGAACACTCATATCCTACATATATTGACAAGTATTAACATTTTATCATATTTGTTTAACCTTATTATATTTTCAACATAATTTTTCCATTTGCTATAGCATTTGAAAGTAACTTATATACATCTTGAAACTTTTATGTCGAGGCTTCAGCTTGCATCTCCTAATAGGCAATCTCCTACAAACCTGAGTTTCTGATGTATTGGTAAATATTTCATTCTCATAGGTCTGAAGAGTAATTAAAAATATTAAATTGTCAATTATACCTCAAGAAACCTAAAATTAAAAAAAAAAATCATTATGACTTCTAACCGGCTAGGCACTGAACTAAGGGTTTTTTTTTTTTTATATATACTTTATCTCATTTAATCTCATAAAAATCCTATGAGTTACTTTGTGGTAATTATCCCCATTTTATAGATGCAAAAACTGAGGCACTGTGTAGTTAAATTGCCCAGGGTCACACAACCAGCTGAAATGATAGGATATGACCCTGGACATTCTGGCTCCAGAACTCAGGGCCTTAACCACTGTATTGATATCATCACAGAGGCAAAGCATGCAGAGTACTTTACCCTGAGCAGAGAGGAAAGCATTCTGCCCTCACAGGTGGCTCAGTGTGGCCTAATAAAGCAAAAGGTAAAAGAAAGTGAGGAAGTACTGAACTTCTAACTTTTTTATTTACAAGTGACCCTAAATAAGGGTGAATCTAAAGATTAAAGAGTTAAAAGATCTAAATTAAAAATCTAGCAATTAAAGATTGCTTCACAGTATGGTTACAAATCCATACTGTGAAGCAATCTTTAATTGCTAGATTTTGGTTACAAATTGCTAGATTTGGTTACAAATCCATAGGCTCTTGATAAACTGAATTCATAAAACATCAGGTAAATTTAGGCCATAAACTACAACATCATCGTTATAGTGCCAGTGCTACTAACCTGAACGTATCACGTATTGGCAAATATTTCATTTTTCATATAGACCCGAAATGTAATTTTAAAACAAAATCATTATAATTTTTATTAAAACCAACCCTGCTATTACAACTTGATTCAGAGGTTATGAATACAGCTTAAAGCTGGAATCTCTTATCAAATGTGTGGCTGAGCTGTTGTACACATGTACACGATTTGCCTACTTCGCACATGAGTACTATAGCATGTCTGGAGAGTGCTTGCACTGAGCACTCCCCAATAAATCACATTTCCCTCCACCTATGTGGCTTGCATTGGATACTGCTAAATTGGCAAACACATGCAAGTAGAAGCCTTAAAGGTACTTGCAGATTGGGGCTTGCCCCCTCTCGCTGCTGAGAATGCTTCCACCACCATGTGAATTACTCCAGGCAAATCTGCTGGAGACATGTGGTCCAGCCAGCAGCCAGCTCTAGCTCTTATCTCAGGACACATGAGTCAGGCCACGCTAGACCAGTCAGCCCCCAGCTGACCCACCTGCTGGCTGCGGCTGCGTGAACAAGTATAGGCAAGAGCCTAAGTTTCTAATTCACAGAATCATGAGTGAAGACTGTGGGTTTTAAGCCACTAAAACTTTGAGGTGGGTTGTTACCCACAAAAGCATAATTGAAACAGTCCATAAAAATTAAGGGAGGCTAACTACTGTAATAAATAGACCCCTAAATACATAATGGCTTAAATAAGCAGAAATTTATCTCCTCATATAAACAGTTTATAGAGGTTTGAGGTTGGTGGCAGGGACCTCTGTCAGGGACCCAGGCTGTCAGTTTTTGCCATCATCAATGTGTGGTTTCCAAGGTCATTTTAGGCACCATAAACTATTAATAGATGGCAGAAGCAGAGCACAAAGGACGGGAAACGGAACATTTTATTGGGCCTGGCCATGAAATAGGGTCTATCTCTTCTGTTCACATGCTGTAGGTAGAACCCAACCATGTGGCTAAGCCCAACTGCAATGAAGGAATCTAGTCATGTGCCTAGCAACAGGAGGAAGTGGTTTGATGGACAACTCACAGCTTGATGCTACAGAACTGTGTTTGCTTTTTAGGAGATAAAAATTACACCCGTCAGGTCCAGTATGGCAGACTGAAAACAGACTAAAAATTAGAAAGATCTGAGTAGGGTTTGGGTTCCATACTTATCAATTACATATAACCTGAGCAAATGACCTAATCCATGTAAATTTTCATTTCTTCCTCCAAAAAATAGGGAAATTACCATCTTCAGTGGGTTATTGTGAGGCTTAAATGCCAAGTACAGGGTACAGTGTCTGGTGTGTGATAGGCATTCAATAAATGGGAGCTGATAGCATTATTATTATACCTAAACTGAGTGGTGTAAGAAATCAAAGAGCATGGAGAGAAATCAAGAGTAACATCAAGTTATTCAGACAGCAGTAGGATTGTCAACAACAGTTTCAAGTGTAAGTCAAGAAAGTCTAATGAAGCAGTCTTATCACAAAAAGGGTTTATTTAAAAGGATAGAAAGACAAGTTGTAACTCTCAACATCAAAGACAGATCTGCTAAACTGAAACCTCTTCCAGGACTAGATTAACCAAGCTGCCACACTGTGAGGAGGCCGGGCAGCTACATGGACACGCTGTGTGTAGATGCTCTGGCACACAGCCCCAGCGGAGGCCCCAACCAACGGCCAACATCATCCACCAGAGGCCACAGAGCATTCAGTGGACTCCAGCCGCAGTCAGCGGAGAACCTGCCAGCACCAGCTAACAGTGCGTGGAGCACGGATGAGCTGTCTCTGCCAGTCCCAGGCCAACCGCAGACATGTGATTAAAATAAAATCATTATCGTAAGCCACTAAGGGGTGCTCCACTCGGCAAAAATAGCTGGAAGAATAAATACGACAAATTAGTAAGGCTTTTGACTTCTTGTACGTGGTGAAATGGTAAGTAAAATGTCAAATGAATATGAATAAAACATAATATTTTGAAGCAATCATGTAGCAGCATAAATGGATCTCAAAAATACAGTAAAAATTATCACAATGATACACAATGAACATTTACTTACACTTTATGAATGCACTCAAAGCAATCCTATGTATCTTTCAAAGATTCATATTAACTAATTAAACATATAGAAGGTACTTCAGAAGGACACATATTAAATACTACGTTGTATGTCTTATGGGAGTGCAAATGGGGATAAAGAGAAAACAACAACAATGAAAAGAGAGTGTCACATAATTACTAAACTTATTTCACATTTCCTTTGGGCACAGCTAAAACCTACTTCCCATCCTCTTAGCTGTAGCCACATGACTGTGTCCTAACCAATGGCATGTAGGCAGAAGTGATAAATGCGGTCTCCAGGCCGGACTCCTAGAAAAGGAAGAAGTCTTGGCAAGTAGTAGAAAGGCTGCAACAGCCCCACCTAAACATAAACAATGGTCATAATATATCAACAACAATATATCAATGATCAGACGAGGCAGCTCGGTGAAGACAGTGGACCCAGACAGGGCAGAACCACTCAGCGGGCACGTCTCAAACAAGAGATGAGACATTCTGCAACCTCATTCTGCATAAAGTAATTATGCACCTCCTGTTTCTGACATGACTTTTCTTTTTGTCAATAACTCTATCTCTGCTGTACATGTATCGCCTCCTAGATAAAATTACCAAGGTATTCAATTACTGAGCAGCCCCAAGCTCCTGACAGCACCCACATCACTTCCAGCCTCCATTTTGTTAACCCGTCTTTGAATCACCCAGCACCAGTCCAGACCTGTAAGTTTGTTCCAACTCTCTTACAAGGATGCCCCTCAGGTCCTCACCTAGCTAAAGAAACTTCACTTTGCTCTCAGTTGTGGTCACAGTGGTCTGTGATTGGTCAGTTATGACAAGAATGGAGCTTCCTGAATCTAGTTTAGACCCTTCTCTGTCACAAACCATGCTTGACTTGTAAATCAGGAACGAATCTGAAACTCCTTGAATCTCCATAGTCTCTAGGTTGTCCTTTACAAGAGGACTGCTGCTGAAATGTGAGCTCCAAATAATGTGTTGAGCCCTTCAACATTAGGTTTATACTCGGTCCCTAGGACTTCTGAATTCTGATCATCTTATACTGCTCTTTGGTAAAATTTGGCTGCTAAGCATTTAACTCAGCATTCCTATTTATCCGCCCAGTTGTCTACTTTCTTGACAATCACTCCTTTATAAAAGGAAAGACTACAGTGAGGGAGACAGACCAGACGGCTTGCGAGTGAGGCTGGTGCTGATAGCTTCTAAGTTCAGAAGTCTCATCTCATCAGCTCTGGATCCTTGGAATAAACTCTGCCTTGGGTCACTGTATTACTTGAGTCCTTTCTAGTTTCTGGTGGTTATTGCAATCTTTGGTTTTCCTTACCTTATAGTTCCAGCTCTCCAGTCTCTGCCGCTGTTATTACATGGCCTACTTCCCTCTTCGTGCATCTCCAGACCTCTCTCTCCATCGAACGACACGTCACTGGATTCAGGGCCCACCCTAATTCAGTATGACCTCATTTTAACTTCACCCTATTTCCAAATAAACTCACATTCACAGGTACCTGGAGTTTAGACTTCAACATGGCTTTCTGGTAGACAATTTAACCCACAACAGTCACCTTTCAAGGTATTTTAAGACTTACTTTTTATAGTTGTGTCTTCTTAGAGCTGTTTTTTTTTTTTTCAAATAGTCCTCACCTGCAATCTGGTCTTTGACAGAACTGGAGACATAGTTACAAAAGCACATTATCAATGCAATAATCCTCATGAGAATTTTTTAGTCTAAGTTTGCACTCCCTAATAAGGCCAAAAATTTTTTCTTCATGATACCTCTTATATTGCTAAATTATGCACACATCTCTTCAAGGTGCATAATTTTATCAAAGACAATTAGGATTGCAGCGGTCACTTTGGAGAAATCTGACACGAGCAATGTTGTTCATCTGACAGGCACTTTAGCACAAAAAGGGAACAAGATTCCAACTAACCAATGATCAGTTTCTACATTCCATTTGAAGTGACATAATGCTGATACTGGTAAACTGTTATATACATTATATATGCAAATGCAGGATAACCACTTAAAAATTGTACAAAGAGATGAACTTATCAACGCTGTAAATAAATTTAAATGGAATACTACAAAAATGTTCAAATAACTCACAAGATAGAAAAGATCAATTAAAAAAAAGGAGGAACAAAGAGAAAATAAAATAGCATACTTAAATCTTAACATAACTGTCAACATCTGCTGGATCATAGAAAAAGCAAGAGAGTTCCAGAAAAACATCTATTTCTGCTTTATTGACTATGCCAAACCCTTTGACTGTATAGCACAATAAACTGTGGAAAATTCTGAAAGAGATGGGAATACCAGACCACCTTACCTGCCTCCTGAGAAATCTGTATGCAGGTCAGGAAGCAACAGTTAGAACTGGACATGGAACAACAGACTGGTTGCAAATTGGGAAAGGAGTATGTCAAGGCTATATATTGTCACCCTGCTTATTTAACTTATGTACACAGTACATCATGAGAAACACTGGGCTGGAAGAAGCACAAGCTGGAATCAAGATTGCTGGGAGAAATATCAATAACCTCAGATATGCAGATGATACCACCCTTATGGCAGAAAGTGAAGGGGAACTAAAAAGCCTCTTGATGAAAGTGAAAGAGGAGAGTGCAAAGGTTGACTTAAAGCTCAACATTTAGAAAACTAAGATCATGGCATCCGGTCCCATCACTTCATGGCAAATAGATGGGGAAACAGCGAAAACAGTGGCTGACTTTATTTTGGGGGGCTTCAAAATCACTGCAGATGGTGACTGCAGCAATGAAATTAAAAGACGCTGACTCCTTAGAAGGAAAGTTAGGACCAACCTAAACAGTATATTCAAAAGCAGAAACATTACTTTGTCAACAAGGGTTCATCTAGTCAAGGCTGTGGTTTTTCCAGTAGTCATGTATGGATGTGAGAGTTGGACTGTGAAGAAAGCTGAGTGCCGAAGAATTGATGCTTTTGAAATGTGGTGTTGGAGAAAACTCTTGAGAGTCCCTTGGACTGCAAGGAGATCGAACCAGTCCATCCTAAAGGAGATCAGTCCTGGGTGTTCAGTGGAAGGACTGATGTTGAAGCTGAAACTCCAATACTTTGGCCACCTGATGTGAAGAGTTGACTCATTTGAAAAGACCCTGATGCTGGGAAAGATTGAGGGCAGGCAGAGAAGGGGACGACAGAGGATGAGATGGCTGGATGGCATCACCGACTCAATGGACATGGGTTTGGGTGAACTCCAGGAGTTGGTGATGGACAGGGAGGCCTGGCGTGCTGCGGATCATGGGGTCGCAAAGAGTCAGACACAACTGAGCAACTGAACTGACTGACTGACCAAAATTACATGTAAATAGTCTATACATGATTTTAAAAACTTTGACATAATAAAGATGCATTTTCCTGTCTTACAAGAAATGACCAACATCATGAATGAAAGAAGGAAAAGTACTACAGACTCAGGAAACATTAAAAAGATACTAAGGGAAAACAACTATATGTCCATAAATTTGACAACTTAGATAAAATCAACCAATTCCGCAAAAGTTTCAAACTGTCAAAATTTACCCAAATAAAATAGGTAACCTGAAGTTGTGTAAATACTAAAGAAATTGAATCCACAGTTTAAAACCTTTTGATAAAGAAACCTCTAGGCGAGATGGTTTCATTGCTTAATTGTATCAGTGAAAAAATAACAGCAATTTTATACCATTTCTTCCAGGAAACAGAACAGAGAGCACCACTTACAGTGAGTTTTGCAAGGCTGCAAGATACAAGATCCACACACAAAAATCAACTGGATGTCTATGTACTCACAATAAACATATAAAAAATGAAATTAAAAACACAAAACCATGGGACTTCCCTGGTAGCCCAGTGGTTAAGACTCTACCTTCCAATGCAGGGCGTGTGAGTTTGATGCCTGCTCGGAGAAGGCAATGGCACCCCACTCAAGTACTCTTGCCTGGAAAATCCCATGGACGGAGGAGCCTGGTAGGCTGCAGTCCATGGGGTCACTAAGAGTCGGACACGACTGAGCGACTTCCCTTTCACTTTTCACTTTCACGCATTGGAGAAGGAAATGGCAACCCACTCCAGTGTTCTTGCCTGGAGAATCCCAAGGACGGGGGAGCCTGGTGAGCTTCCGTCTATGGGGTCACACAGAGTCGGACACGACTGAAGTGACTTAGCAGCAGTAGCAGGGAACTAAGACTTCACATGTCTCGCTGTCAAAAATCAATAAAACAGAAACAATACTGCAACAAAGGCAATGAACACTTTAAAAAACGATCTACATAAAAAATACACATACACTTGTAATTGCTTCACACATACACACACACACACAAAGAGGGAAATGCTACAGTCTAAATTCAACAAAATATGTACAGGATTGGTATGAAGAAAATGACAAGACCCTGATGAAAATACTTTTAAAGACTTAAATAAGTAGAGAAACCTACTGTATTTATGGATTGAAAAGTGATTCAACATATTAAAGGTGTCAATTATCACCCAACTGATCTACAGGCTTAATGCAATTTTTTTTTTGAAATCTCAGAAGGCTTTTTTGTTGGTAGACATAGAGCAGCTTTCTAAATTTATATGGAAATAGAAAAACAAATATTTCAGGAAGAAAGAGAAGTTGGTAGAATCACACTACCCAATTTTCTAATAGTTACTACATAGATATGTAATTAAGACAACGTAGTATTGGTAGAGGGACAGGACAGAAGAAAACAGTGCCAGAAATAACACACCAAATACAGATTTTGACAAAAGGGCAAAACAAGTCAAAGGAGAAACAATGGCTTTTCAATAAATGGTATTATAATAACTGTACTTTTTTAGGCTTTTATAAAAATGAGCTTTAACATAAACATCATCACACCTGACACAAAATTAACTCAAGATGGATCGTAAATATCAATGTGAAAAGTGAAATCATGCATCTTTTACAAGACAACATAGGAGAGAATCTTATGGGCTGGGCACAGTTCTTAGTTATGACACCAAAATCATGATCATAAAAGAAAAATAATAACAAATTGAATTTTATCAATACTAAGTCTTTTTGCTATGAGAATGAGCCTGTTAAAAGGGTGAAAATATATGAACTAGGAGATACATTTGCAATCCACAATTCTCACGAGTCCTATTTTCAGAATGTATATTCTCTAAATGCAAGAGTGAGAAAGCAAAAAATTCAACTAGAAACCTTAAAGAATGGCATGAAAAAGTTCACAGTCCCAACTGCTGGTGAGGATATAGAGCAACTGGATCTCTCATACTTTGCTGGTGGGAATATGAAATGATACATCTAGTCTGGAAAAATGTTTGGCAGTTTAAGTAATACATAAATGTACCATAGGAATCAGCAATCATACTCCTGGGTATTTATCCTAGAGAAATGAAAACACATGCCCACACAAAAATCTGTACATGAATGTACATGAATGTTTACAGCAGATTTACTTGTAATAGCTGAAATCTGTAAACAATCAAAATGTCCTATAAAAAGTGACCGGATAAACTGTGGCACATCCATACAATGGAATCCTACTCATCAATAAAAAGGAACTACTGATACATGCAATAGGTAGAAAGGATCTCAAGGCTATTAACCTGAGTAAAAACAGCCGATTTCAAAAGGTTATATAATGTATGATCCCACTTATAGAAATTATATATACATTTCCATTTTGAAATGACAAAATTATGGTGATAGAGAAGAGATCAGTAGTGGCCAGTGGTTACAACTATGGAGAAGGTATGATTATAAAAAGGTTAGCATGGGAAAGTTTTGTATCCTGATTGTTGTGGTAGTTGTAGGAATTTATATATGTGATAAAATGTCATAGAACTACATATTTAAAAAATGAACACATGTAAAACTTGGTAAAATTTGAAAAAGATCTGTAGTTTAGTTAAAAGCATTGTACTACTGTCAAATTCTTATTTTTGATAGTGAACTGTGGTTATATAAGGTCTTATCACCAGGGCATGGGGAATTCTGGGTGAAGGTATTAGTTCTCAGTCCTATTCTTTTTCAATTCCTTGTGAGTGTTAAGTTATTTTAAAATACAGCTAAAAATTAGTAGGAGACACCTCTAAATACAGGCCAGACTCTAAAACTTCCCTAGTAGACTCCCTAGACCAAAAAATGTACAAAATTTAAAATCTGCCTCACTTGTATTTTCATCTTAACCCTGTTCCACACTTTCTTATTGTCTTTCCTTTCTCTCCTCTCCTTTTCTATCTTTGGAATGATCCATGATAACTCCAGGTAGTCCTGCAATCTCTATATGAAGAGGCCCCTAATATGTCAACTTCTAATCCTGGTTACATTCAGATCTTTGTGCCATTGTTAAGGACTTACCAATTCTGTCCTGGCTCAAACCTTCTTGACCTCATTCAAGCACTCAAGCAGTTCTTCTCTTAGATGGGTCCAGGAGTTGCAAAAACCTGACACTGTAAACTCAAAAGGTCACTGAATAATTTCTCATTCTAGCTGAAAACAGGAAGAACTTGAAGCCTCTAGACCATCATAAAGGAGATATAAAGGAAACTGTAGCAGCCAAACACCAATGATCTCCCTTAGCCCAAGATGATTATCTCTGATGGAAGGACAGAAACAAAACTTTCAAACTGATATGGGTCGTACTATAAATCCTACAACTCTCTCTATAAATATTAAATTATACTTTACAGAATTATACAATTACCAGATGGTAGATTAACTTTCCTGATCTCATCTGCCTAGACCTGGCTCCCTGCCCCCCATTCCCTTCCTCTTAAACTAGAAGTTAACTTTAAAAAGTAAAAATTAATCAAAAAGTTATCTGTTGTTATTCACATATCCTTCCAGTCCAGATAAAATGCAAGTAATTTTAAGTCTCAAGCTTTACACATTGCCTCTTCAAATTCTGCTTGCTAATACAGGTGAAAAAATTAATTGTCAGATTAAATACTGGCCTTGCATGTTAGCTTATCAAATTAAAAAAAAAAAAGCAGAAAAGTTAAAACTTTTGACATTGCATTTTTGGCTTATGGATGGAGATGAAACCAGCCTTCAATCTTCTCATGTATTTACTATCGCATAAAAATAATATTAGTCCAAATTACTAGCTTGTACAGGCTTGGATTTAATGTTTTTATGATTTGAACTTTTCTACATCTCTTGCATTTTAGTTGAGTTGATTTAGTCATGTGTAATACTTATTATGCTACGAACTATAGGGACTTCATGTGTAAACAAATTGCAGTTTCCCAATCCATTGTTAACTTTGTTAAGAACTTAATATTAAATTAAGTTAAACTATCTTTGGACACTTTGACAGAAAAGATACAAAATTCTGGTCACTTACCTAGTTTTAATTTATCCCTGTTTCCTATTTTTAAAATTACAGAATGACTAAAGAGTAAGGGTAAATGCCTTGGAAAATATTTATTTTTGTAATCTTTAGGTCTATAAAAGATACAAAATATACAGCCAACAATGGAGAAAAAAATTTAAAGTTTTTGGTTTCATGTATTCTAGTTCTCTGTTTGGAGGAAATAAAATGAGTTATCTTGGTTTAGGTAGTAACTAATAAAATGGTTGAAACTATAATATAGTTACAAAATAACATATCTCATATATATTAGATAATGAACAGGGTCCACCTGCAATGTGGGAGACCTAGGTTTGATCCCTGGGTTAGGAAGATCCTCTGGAGGAGGGCATGGCAACCCACTCCAGTATTCTTGAATTGCTTGGAGATTCTCTTGCTTGGAGAATCCCCATGGACAGAGGAGCCTGGCAGGCTACAGTCCATAGGGTTGCAAAGAGTCAGACATGACTAAGAGATTAAGCACAGACCACACACACTGAGGAACATTTATTTAATAAAGTGGTCCGAGTGCAAAGCAATGACCCTTGATGGACTGAGTGACTAAGCAAAGCATAAGGCTTAACTATTTATCAAGGAAATGATTTTACTAAGATGGGAAATTCAGTATAATAGGTAATCCTATTTTAAAGCAGGATTAAAACTTTTTTTTAGGATTAAAACTTAAAATTACATGTTTACATATGTCTTAACAAATATTTAGGAAGGCTTTAGAAAGTTGTGTTAATGAAAGGCAAACAGAGCCATCACTGTGAATCACCGTTTGGGTGATGTACGTGATGTACAATAAAGTCAAATTAAAATTAGGGTTTTCTTGCCATAAAATGACCCAATTTACTCTGTGCCCAGACAGTAGTTTCTTCCTAAAAATAGTGTGAAATCTGTATATCTTTGGCACACTCAAATTATTTTAACAAAGTTTCCTTTTTTTGAAAAAATTAAATTTCGTATAATTGTCACTTAGAGCCGACTCATTGGAAAAGATTGTGATGCTGGGAAAGATTGAAGGCAGGAGGAGAAGGGGATGACAGAGGACAAGATGGTTGGATGGCATCACCAACTCAATGGACATGAGTTTGAGCAAGCTCCCAGAGTTAGTGAAGGACAGGGAAGCCTGGCAAGCTGCAGTCTGTGGGGTCACAAAGAGTCGGACACAATCCAGTGACTTGAATAGCAACTGTTACTATTTTTACATGTCAACTTGTAAAAATGTTTTGCAGTTAGATACTTCTTACTATGTTTCTGTCTTGTCTCCTTGTCAAATCTTCATTTTTGCCTCTCCCAATCTAAGAATGCTAAAACTTCCAATGTGTCTTTTACAATGCAATGTTTTTTGGGTATTGTGCAAAGCCTACTAGGTCGGAGAAGGCAATGGCACCTCACTCCAGTACTCTTGCCTGGAAAATCCCATGGATGGAGGAGCCTGGTAGGCTGCAGTCCACGGGGTTGCGAAGAGTCAGACAAGACTAAGAGACTTCACTTTCACTTTTCACTTTCATACACTGGAGAAGGAAATGGCAACCCACTCCAGTGTTCTTGCCTGGAGAATACCAAGGATGACGGAGCCTGGTGGGCTGCCATCCATGGGGTTGCACAGAGTCGGACACGACTGACGTGACTTAGCAGCAGCAGCAGCTACTAGGTAATTTGTGATTTTTCTTCACCATATAAAGGGAAGAAAAACAAAAAAACTGAATTTGTCTAGTGATTTGCATTTTAACTAAAAACTATTTTGAGAGATTATTTTCATTTTCAAAACGGGCTAAGTGAACATAAACTGAGAAATCATAAGATAAATTTTTAAAAGTGTTTTAGTATCAGAGAAAAATTACCTTTGAGTCTGGATGAAACAGACCTTTCCAGGAGACCTACGCCCTGGAGTCTCGATGATCTTCTCAGAGCAGATGATCTTCAGATGAAGACTGAAGGCCCTCAGACAGAACAGATGATGACAAAGCAGACAGCTTCTACCCAGTACAGTGGAATGAGATGAATTTCCTGATGTCTCAGGGTTTCTTCTTTACTGCTAACCCTATTTGTTACCATACTTTGGTGCCCTCTAGCCATCACCTAATGGCTTAACAAAACACTTTCACAATTCTCACCTTTGTCTTGCATTCTCCCACCCTCTCTGTGATACAAGAAAAGGCGAAATCTCTTGTGTGTTCTTCTCAATCCAGTTACAGCTCTAAATCTAACTGACTGCTAGATTATTTTCATCCACAACCTGACCTCACCGACAAAAGTTTAAAGTGACAACTGTTATTTTATATACTTCAGACAATAGGTCTTTTATGATATTTGATTTCCCTCACATTTATTAACCCCAACCCTTCACTCTTATAAAAACTGGAACCTAACCTCAAGTCAACAGAATATTTCTGCTGAAATCATTATTGTACAAACATTACAAGCTCATTACGAGTGGAAACAAATACTGGCCCTATACTTGTGGCCACGGTCAGTGTGTTCTCTTCAGAGACTCTTCAGCCTGATTTGAAAGAATTCTTTGACTTAACTCAGGAAATCTGCCTGCCTCAAGGGACAAAAATTGACTCCAGTCTAATGTGAGTCAGCTCCCAGTATAGTCTACCACCCCCCATCCTTGTTTTCAACCAATATATCAGTTTCATGGGATACAGCTAAAGTAGAACAAAAAGGAAAATTTACAACGTTCTATACAAACTCAGGAAACAAGAGAGGAAGGAACATTTCCTACCTCTTTTAATGAGCCCTCCATTACCCTGATACCAAAACCAAAGACACTGTCAATATAAGAAAACTATATACCAACATCTCTCACAGACATAGGTGTAAAAAAAAATCTTAACTAATATTAGCGAATGGAATCCAGAAATATATAAAAGGTTGGCTCAACATTCAAAAATCAGTGAAACTCATCTTAGCAGATCAAAGAAGAAAAACCTTATAATCATCTCAAAAGAAAAGGAGAAAAAAGCATTTTACAAAATTCAATACCCATTCATGATAAACTGTCTCAGGACATAACAACAAAGGGAAATTTCCTCACTTTTATAAAGGTCATCTACTAAACACTGCAGCTGACATCAACTTAGTAGTGAGACTGAAGCTTTCCCTTTATGTTCAAGAACAAGCAAAGTTCTCAGTTTTTAGCCCTTCTATTCATATCACACTGGAGATCCGAGCCTGTGTAATAAGAGGCTAGGGAGGGAGGGAGGAAGAGGGGGAGAAAATATAAAACCTAAAATATTTGTGGGGAAAAAAAGAAGTTGGAGGACTCACACTACTTCATTTTAAGACTTACTACAAAGCACAAAGCTACAGCAATCAAGATAGTGTAGTACTGGGGAAGGGTAGAAATAAAGGCAGAATCCAGAAACAAACCCACACATTAACAGATAATTGATTTTTGACACAATATAAATCAAAGTAAGAGCAGTCTTTTCAACAAGTGGTGCTAGAATAACTGGATATTCATATGCAAAAAAAAAAAAAAACAAACCCAGCAGCCTCAATCCATACTTTGTACCATAGTAAAAAAAAAAACAAAAAAAAACTGGAAAAGGATCACATAATAAACATAACACCAAATCTTCTAGAACATGACTCAGCAACCTCAGGTTCATGGGCCAAGTTTGCCAAATATGTGATATAGAAGAACAGCAAGTTGGGGTAAGGAAAACAGATGTGAGGGTGAAGGGAGATTGTGGCTCATAAGGTACTCCCACTTTGTACTGCATGGTGAAGGAAGGTATCTCTGATAGGGAAGGCAACAGCTGAGCCAAAGCAACAAAAAAGTGAAAGAAGATACTTGAGACCTGAAAGGTCACAGGCAGAGGGAAGATCAGGTGCAAAGGCCCTGGTGCAGGGGCTTGCCTGCTGTATTTCAGGAACATCAAACGACCAGTGTGGCTACATGGGAACAGGAGGACAGGTGGGGGCACTGGAATGTACACACCTGTGTGTGCACGCACACAAAGCCCAGATGTTGTAGGGTCTCTGAGGTCATGGTAAAGACTCCAGCTGTGTCTGAGTAAGATGGATCCAGGGAGGATTTTAAGCAGAGGAATAATATGATCTGATATATTATGGCATCTTATGAATACACAGACATAGAATAAGAGTCTAGAATGACATATACCAACAAATTAAGGCGGTTAAAATCCATGGGGAAATGGGGAAAGGAAAAACATGGCGTTTTCTCCTTTGTGTTACACTTGGATTTCTGAAAACTTCTACAACAAATATCCTTATTTTCTTGAATTTTTTTATTTTAAAATATCTAAAGGAGGAATTATTAGAACCATCAACTAAAGTGACCTTTTCTTTGCTTTACATTAAGCTCAAAATAAACATACACAGCCCATTTCAACTATGATGATAAGCAAAAATGAATATTAACTAAGCAGCATGTATATGGCTAACAAATGTCAGCTGCATTCAGGAAGGGCTTAAAGAAAATACAGTTAACTGTCTTGAACAACTCTCTTAACTCAGACTACTTTCCTTCTTGCTTAAATTTAGTAGTGACTTCAATTTCGCTTGCCAATTTTTGGAAAGCTGTCTGTACATTTCTCATAACTGCAAGGATTTCCAAAGCATCGGGATGCTGAGACAAAGAAAAGCTTTGTTAAGCCCTGGTCAACAGAAGACTTACAGCAAACACATGCCCTGGCACTGCTTGAGAGAAGCAGCCATCCCATCTATTGGGATGGTCCTTGACTCTCTAGTTCCTAGGTTTCTGTTCTAGTTAGTGACTGCTGGGTAAAAAAACCACCCCAAATTTAGTGGCATAAAACAAAACTGTCATGTATTATCATCTCTCACAATTCTGAGGATTGAAAGAACTCAGCTAAGTTGTTCTCACCCAGGGTCTCTCCTATAGTTGTAGTCTGATGGTAGCTGGGGCTGGGGTCATCTCGAAGGCTTCCTCACATATCTGGCAACTGATGTGGCCTGGGCTTCCTCAGAGCATGGATACTTCCTGAGAGAGCCAGAGAGAAACAGTATTTCCTTTTCTAACCAAGACTTGGAGGGCATTCAACATCACTCCTGCTGTATTAGTTAGAATTAGTAGGGCCAGCTCATACTCAAGACAAATGAAGTTGATTTTTACCTCTTGATTGGGGAAACACCAAAAAATTTGTGGATATGCTTTAAAACTAAGTCCACCCTTTGGCCTAAAGTCTACTAGATGGAATCAGATAAGAAAATAAATAACCGATAAAAGGCATTAGGCTAAGTGTGATGAAGTATTTACAAATTACAGGATGTGGTTCGTAATAGGTTAGCACAATCAGAGGCAGTTTTCTCTAAGGGCGTTTTGAAAGGTCTTAAAAAATGGTAGAATATTTATAAGCAAGGATGTAAGGAAAAAGTAACCTAGACATCCATTCCTTTGGATTGCCACACAGGTCTACTGAAGATGCAACAAATGATTTTAACTGAGGCTTAAGGAATACGTGAACCGTGAACTTCCAGATGTTCAAGCTGGTTTTAGAAAAGGCAAAGGAACCAGAGATCAAATTGCCAACATCCGCTGGATCATGGAAAAAGCAAGAGAGTTCCAGAAAAACATCTATTTCTGCCTTATTGACTATGTCAAAGCCTTTGACTGTGTGGATCACAACAAACTGTGGAAAATTCTGAAAGAGATGGGAATACCAGACCACCTGACCTGCCTCTTGAGAAACCTATATGCAGGAAGCCACAGTTTGAATTGGACATGGAACAAGACTGGAGTACCTCCTTTTCCTAAAAGGCTGTATATGGTCACCCTGCTTATTTAACTTATATGCAGAGTACATCATGAGAAACACTGGGCTGGATGAAGCACAAGCTGGAATCAAGATTGCTGGGAGAAATATCAATAACCTCAGATATGCAGATGACACCACGCTTATGGCAGAAAGTGAAGAAGAACTAAAGAGCCTCTTGATGAAAGTGCAAGAGGAGAGTGAAAAATTTGGCTTAAAGCTGAACATTTAGAAAACTAAGATCATGCCATCTGGTACCATCACTTCATGGCAAATAGATGGGGAGACAGTGGAAACAGTGTCAGACTTCATTTTTGGGGGCTCCAAAATCACTGCAGATGGTGATTGCAGACATGAAATTAAGACGCTTACTCCTTGGAAGGTTAGGACCAGCCTAGACCAGCCTAGTATATTAAAAAGCACAGAAATTACTTTGTCAACAAAGGTCTGTCTAGTCAAGGCTATGGTTTTTCCAGTAGTCATGTATGGATATGAGAGTTGGACTATAAAGAAAGCTGAGTGCCAAAGAATTGATGCTTTTGAACTGTGGTGTTAGAGAAGACTTTTGAGTCTCTTGGACTGCAAGGAGATTCAACCAGTCCATCCTAAAGGAGATCAGTCCTGGGTGTTCATTGGAAGGACTGATGTTCATGCTGAAACTCCAATACGTTGGCCACCTGATGTGAAGAGCTGACTCATTTGAAAAGACCCTGATGCTGGGAAAGACTGAGGGCAGGAGGAGAAGGGGATGACAGAGGATGAGATGGTTGGATGGCATCACCGACTCAATGGTCATGAGTTTGGGTAGACTCCGGGAGTTGGTGATAGACAGGGAAGTCTGGCATGCTGCAGTCCATGGGGTCGCAAAGAGTTGGACACGACTGAGCTAATGAACTTAACTAAGGTACATGAAAAAAATCGTATATGTGGTTGAAAAGACAGAATTTGGTTACATAGTTAAAGCACTGTGTTTCAAATATGAGGTGTTAAAAGCTCCCAGGCACACTCAGGTGAGGTTTAAGAGGGGGACTTATGCTCAACTACAAATTAAGAGCCTAAATAAATGTGTCAACATTTAGCCCTACAACTTAAGTCCTACTCCGCCTTATCTGGACTTTGAGGTTTCCACTCTGCCTTTGGAGACAGAGGATCCCCAAAGTTTTTACATATCTGTCCTCTCTGTTTTAATCTCTACGGAGGCATTCCATGACTAACCAAGCAACCTACTTACCATAAGATAGCTTCAGTGATCAGCTGTGTTGCGACAAAAAGGGTTTGCTATTTCTGATACTAGGAAATCCTAGACTAACATCTTATCAAGCTCTGCTTTTACATCCTCTCTATAAACTTCTGGTGGTACACTATCAAATTTCTGGAGCCAAGAACCCTGATATTCATACTCACAATTTTCGTTCAGTCAACTACCAGTGGTTTTCCCTTGGTCAAATCACTAGCTTCTTCAAGTTTCCTGTCAGTGAAGATGAGGCTGAAAATTCCTTTCTGAAAGGCTGTTGTACAGATTAAATGAGATATCTGTACTTAGCATGGTGGGTGGCTGACAGCGAGTGCTACAAAATACGAGATATGGCTTTTATTAGCATAAGCTCATTACACAAACGGAGAAGGCAGTGGCACCCCACTCCAGCACTCTTGCCTGGAAAGTCCCATGGACAGAGGAGCCTGGTGGGCTGCAGTCCATGGGGTCACTAAGCGTCAGACACGACTGAGCAACTTCACTTTCACTTTCATGCATTGGAGAAGGAAATGGCAACCCACTCCAGTGTTCTTGCCTGGAGAATCCCAGGGACGGGGGAGCCTGGTGGGCTGCTGGCCGGATAAAACAACTATCAAAGGGCTGATGTCAATAGTTTAAATAATAGTCTTATTTTTACCATTATCATGTGTGGCTAACCTATGCCCAGGAATGAGATGACACCACAGTTTCACTATATACTAAATTATATTCTTCAGTTACCTTCTTTTCAATTTATAATCTCAAGAGATACTGGTGGGTAAGTCAACTGCTTTCACACAGCATCTTAACAAAGAAAATTAAACAGGGAAGAGGATACAGAACAACAGTGGACAGTAAGTGATGTATTCACCAGCTATTAACAGTGGTTTTACATATTACTTTGGCAATTGTCTCAAATTGCCAACATCCGCTGGATCATAGAAAAAGTAAGAGAGTTCCAGAAAAACATCTATTTCTGCTTTATTGACTATGCCAAAGTCTTTGACTGTGTGGATCACAATAAACTGTGGAAAATTCTGAAAGAGATGGGAATACCAGACCACCTGATCTGCTTCTTGAGAAATTTGTATGCAGGTCAGGAAGCAACAGTTAGAACTGGACATGGAACAACAGACTGGTTCCAAATAGGAAAAGGAGTTCATCAAGGCTGTATATTGTCACCCTGTTTATTTAACTTCTATGCAGAGTACATCATGAGAAACGCTGGACTGGAAGAAACACAAGCTGGAATCAAGATTGCTGGGAGAAATATCAATAACTTCAGATATGCAGATGACACCACCCTTATGGCAGAAAGTGAAGAGGAACTAAAAAGCCTCTTGATGAAAGTGAAAGTGGAGAGTGAAAAAGTTGGCTTGAAGCTCAACATTCAGAAAACAAAGATCATGGCATCTGGTCCCACCACTTCATGGGAAATAGATGGGGAAACAGTGGAAACAGTGTCAGACTTTATTTTTGGGGCTCCAAAATCACTGCAGATGGTGACTGCAGCCATGAAGTTAAAAGACGCTTACTCCTTGGAAGGAAAGTTATGACCAACCTAGATAGCATGTTCAAAAGCAGAGACATTACTTTGCCAACAAAGGTTCGTCTAGTCCAGGCTATGGTTTTTCCTGTGGTCATGTACCGATGTGAGAGTTGGACTGTGAAGAAAACTGAGCGCCGAAGAATTGATGCTTTTGAACTGTGGTGTTGGAGAAGACTCTTGAGAGTCCCTTGGACTGCAAGGAGATCCAACCAGTCCATTCTGAAGGAGACCAGCCCTGGGATTTCTTTGGAAGGAATGATGCTAAAGCTGAAACTCCAGTACTTTGGCCACCTCATGCGAAGAGTTGACTCATTGGAAACGACTCTGATGCTGGGAGGGATTGGAGGCAGGAGAAGGGGACGACAGAGGATGAGATGGCTGGATGGCATCACTGACTCGATGGATATCAGTCTCAGTGAACTCCGGGAGTTGGTGATGGACAGGGAGGCCTGGCGTGCTGCGATTCATGGGGTCGCAGAGTCGGACACGACTGAGCGACTGATCTGATCTGATCTGATAGGTTGTCTTTTCATTTTGTTTATTTCTTTTGCTGTGCAAAGGAAGACTGTAAGTTTGATTAGCCACCCCCCCCTTTTTTTTTTCTTTGCTTGCTTTTGTTTCTATTGTCTTGGGAGACTGATCTAAGAAAACATTGCTACTATTTATTCCAGAGAATGTTTTGCCTATGTTCTCTTCTAGGAGCTTTGTGAATTACATTTAAGTCTTTAAGCCATTTTAAGATTGTTTTTGAGGCTGTGAGTCTTCTAGCTTCATCGATTTACATGTGGCTCTCCAGCTTTCCCAGCACCACTTGCTGATGAGACTCTTTTCTCCATTGTATATTCTTGCCTTTGTCAAAAATTAATTGACCTTGGGTGTGTGGGTTTATTTCTGAGTTCTCTATTCTACTCTATTAATCCATTTGTCTGTTTTTATACCATGCTATTTTGATTACTGTAACTGTGTAGTATTTTCTTAAGTCTGAGGGATATGTCTTGAGCTTTGTTCTTTTTCCTCAGGATTTCTTTGGCAATTCTGGGTCTTTTATGGTTCCATATAAGGATTACTTGTCCTAGTTCTGTGAAAAATAACATGGGTGATTTGATAGGGATTACATATCTGAGATTGCTTTGGGCAGTATGACCATTTTAACAACATAACTTTTCCAATTATATCTTCAAAGTAAGTTTTTTTTAATATAAAAAATATGTATTTTTAAGAAAGTCAACCATCAATCACTCTGTGGATGTGCCTAGCATAAAGACACAGTTCAAAGAGCATTTTTCATACTCCATTAAAATGATGACAAGTAAATCATACAATAATGAATAAGCCAGTATCTTTCAAAAAAGGTGACAATATCACCACATATATGCACTATTTACAGACTTCAGAATCTGTGATTCCCAACAAATTACATTATAGAAATAATGTAAATATTTCAATGAAATTTTACATGCAGAATTAAGCATTCAAATTAACTTGGGAAGCTAAAAATATGAATCTGTATCAACTGATTTTGAGTGAGAATTACAAATAAAACAGGTGGATGTGTCACATAACACACCTACCTCATCACAAAGAAGCCACATATCCTAAGCATCATAGTAGCTAAAGGACCTTAAAATTCAGTAACGTACGAGGCTAGTTTCTTTCAACGTCGAACTACCAGCAATATTATTTTTGTCAACAGCAATAGACTTATACACTGATATTCACACAAATGTAGTTATGTCTTACTCCAAATTATACACTCAGTAAAACCATACATCCTGTATTATATACTTTTCCTTTAATTCTGGTCACTTCAAGAATGAGGGTACCCACAAAGCTTGAGTCCCAGCAACAGATCAGCTATAAATATTATTAAAATGCACACAAATAGTTGAAGGGACGAAGTTCACCCTTGGAATTCTCAAAGATATGAGAAAAATAAGGGATATTATAATCACTAACTTCAAAAATATGCATTGTTATTACACAGACAATAAGGTAGCTCAGTGGGTAAAGAATCTGCCTGCAATGCAAGAGACATGGGTTCAATTGCTGGGTTGGGAAGATCCTCTGGAGGAGGGCATGGCAACCCACTCTAGTATTCTTACCTGGAGAATTCCATGGACAGAGGAGTCTGGTGGGCTACAGTCCATATGATTGCAAAGAGCTGGACATGACTGAAGCTACTGAGCACACACACACAAGCTCTAACCAGCATAGGCTAGTCTAACAATAGTAGCATCACAGTGGGTTAAGCAATGTAACAAGTTCTCCTCTGTAAAGTATCAAAAAAATTGTTGACATCTGCTGGGTTGTCCTCTGAAAGGTAAGTGGATCTAAAACTGGCAAAACCAGTGAGAAGGACCCATCACGTTCTCCGTCCTGACGTCCCCATGACCGACTCCAGATTTGTGTGCTTCGTCCACAGCTGTGAGGATCCAGACTCCCTCTATGATCGTATCAGCACCCGCCTGTTCTCAATGTTATTTAAGAACAGACGAGTGTTGATGCGATCATAGAGGTCGTCTTGCACATACTGCTTGAAGAGCATGGCTGCCTTCTCAGATGCTTTTTCTGCTGCTTTCTAGAAAGACAGACAGTTCTGTGCAGAACGAAGCCAGATTTACAGTTCCTCAAGCTCTTGTTAGAGCTGCTTAGAGGCAACGTGGGATCCTGAACTGCAAAGACCTTCACAACCACCAGGCCTTCTTGGTATTTCACTCCAGCAACTTTAAAGAAGTGCCTACTCCCCAGACTTTTACAATGAAAGTTGTAGATGTCTGAGAAATACTCCTCCACACAAAGCATCTGGGAGGGAGCAATGTTGGCGAGCTGGTTTCCCAGAATGGTAGCAAGCACCTCTGGGTCAGTAAGTTAGGAGACAACACCCTGGGGACTCCGGGAAGTATCGCAAGCCAATGTTCCATGCTCCCTCATGTGGAGGTCATGTTGGGTTACTTTAGGGTCTGGGCGGGACAGGGAGCTGGGCAAGTCTTCTCTTCAAAGGTCCTCCAGCCCGGCCTCACCTTACTCTGGAGTGGTGAGGCCCTTTGACTCGGGCCTCTACGACCCACAAGAGATGGAACCCAGGAGAGAGGAAGGTGGCTACATTCAGGGAAACTCCACTTCTCCAGTGGCTACAGATTCTGCAAACGTGGAACTCTCAGGAAAGCTCCAAAGGAAGATTTTTTACAAGCTGTTCTGAATTAACTGTCAGCTAACAATTCAAACACTAGCAATTCTCAACACGGTTTGAGGTCTCACCTTGCTAGACAAGGTACAGGACAATATTTATGAAAATCCTATCAAGCAAAGATTCGTCAATTTCAATTGTGGAAGAATGCCCAATTAAGGATCTTCCTATCATTTGGATTACAGCATCATTTACTGTAAAACGTAAAGCTATGCCAATACTTACAAACTGGTATCACCTTATCTTTAGGTCAATTGCCAGGGAAAACTTCCAACATTTCTTAACCAAGAACAATACCCAATTTCAAAACATATTACAAACATAGTTATCAGGACTGTGTGATACTGGCACAAGGACAAACATAGATCAATGGAATAAAACAGAGAAATTACTCCATATATTGATAGTCACTTGATTTTCAAAAAAATTAAGATGGAGGAAAGCATAGTCTTTCAAATAAATAGTGCTGGAACAACTGGATACATACACACAAAAGAATGAACGTGGACCCTGGCACCTCCTGGTCTACATAAAAGTTAACTCCAAATGGATCAAAGACCTGAATGTAAGGGCTACAACTGTAAAATTCTTGGAAGAAAACAGAGGTGTAAATCTTTCTAACTTTAGATTAGGTAAGAGTTTCACAGATGACACCTACGCACAAGCCAAAGAAAAAGACAAAACTGAACTTCATCAAAATTAAAATTTTTTGTGCTACAAAAGTCACTATCAAAAAAAGTGAAAAGACAACTCACAACACAGGAGAAAACATTCAAAGCTTTACAAATCATATATCTGATAAGGGTCTAGGAATCCAGAACATATTAAAAAGAATTCTTGAAACTCAACAATAAAAAGACAAATAATTTAAAGATGGGGAAAGGATCTGAAGACATTTCTCCAAAGAAGATATATTAATACAAATGGCCAATAAGCACATGAAAAGATGATGAACACAGATATGGAAATGCAAATCAAAGCCACAGTGAATGGCTATATTAATAAAGATGAACAATAACAGGTGTTGGTGAGGACGTGAAGAAATTGGAAACTTTATACATTTTTGGTGGGAATGTAAAATGACACAGCCATTTTGGAAAAAGTTTGGTAGCTGACAGTGAGTTAATCACAGAGTTGCCATATGTTGACATGCAACCCAGCAATTCTACAAGGTACATACCAAAGATAATTAAAAACAGGCTTTTACAAAAAGACCTGTACATGAATGCTTGCAGTGACACTATTCAAAACAGTGAGAAACGCAAACAATCCAATGTCCACCTAAAAAACATGTGGTATATTCATAGAACAGAATAGCAAAGTGAAGTGAAGTCGCTCAGTCATGTCTGACTCTTTGTGACCCAGTGGACTGTAGCCCACCAGGCTCCTCCGTCCATGGGGTTCGCCAGGCAAGAATACTGGAGTGGGTTGCCACTTCCTTCTCCAGGGGATCTTCCCGACCCAGGGATCGAACCCAGGTCTCCCGCATTGCAGGCAGACGCTTTAACCTCTGAGCCACCAGGGAAGCCCAACAGAATAGTATTCAACCATAAAAAGAAAAGTACTGCCATATGTCACAGCAGAATGAACTTTGAGAACACCATACTAAGTGAAAGAACCAAAGAACACATATTCTATGACTCCATTTAATGAAATGTCCAGAACAGAGAGCAGGGGTAAGGGAACAATGAGGTATGACTACTAATGGGCATGGGGTTTCCTTTTGGAGTCATGCAAACGGTTCTGAAATTAGACAGTCGTGGTGGTCGCACAACCTTGTGAATATACCAAAAACATGTAATAGTATACTTCAAAATGGTGAATTTTATGGTATACAAATTATGGCTCAATTTAAAAAAATTTTTAAAAAGAATGATGCAAACTTCTTGCCTGAGCTATGTAAGACAGAAGGTAATGAAGCAGTATCTTTAAGTACTGAAGGAAAACAAAACCCAGGTCTCCCACGTTGTAGACACTTTACCATCTGAGCCACCAGGAAGTCCCAGAAAACAAAACAAAAAAGGACAATGTAGAATTCTATGACCAGCAAATTTTTTTCAAAGCTGAAGGCAGTGATATAAGACTTACATAAATCTGTAATAATCAAGACAGTATAATAATGGCGTAAGTAAAGACATATAGTTCAATGCAACAGAAGAGACTCCAGAAATAGATCCACACATACCATTTGATTTTCAACAAAATGGAAAGTTAATTCCACAGGGAAAGGAGAATCAACAAAAATAAGCTGGAGAGTCCTCTGGATAAATATAAACCTCAATACTTACTTTCACAACATATACAAAAATCATTTCAAACTGTATCATAGATCTAAATGGAAAACTTCTGTGGCTTTGTATTAAGCAAAGATTTCTTAGGACACAAAAAGCATGAACAGGAAAAAAATAAATTGAACTTCAATCAAAACTGAAAACTGTTGCTCTTTCAAAGATACTGTTAAGACAGTAAGACAAGCCACAGACTGAAAGTATTTGCAAATCATATATCTGATTAAAGTCTTGTATACAGAACATATAAAGAACTTTGACAACTCAATAAGAAGATTATGCATGACCCAATTTAAAAATAATCTCTTCGTGGCTCAGATGATAAAAGAATCTGCCTGCAATGCAGGAGACCCAGGTTCAATCCCTGGGTTGGGAAGATCTCCTAGAGAAGGGAATGGCAACCCACTACAGAATTCTTGCCTGGAAAATCCCATGGACAGAGGAGCCAGAGGGTTATCGTCCAGGGGATCGCAGAGTCAGACACGACAGAGCAACTTAACACTTTCACAATTTAAAATAAGCAGCCCTGTGAGACCTGAGGAATAAGTGTGCCACGAGTACAGCATACTTTGTCTCCACAAAATAATAAAACTTGACAAAACTATCAAGAGAGTCATTTCAAAATTGGAATCTGACCCAACGCATGCAACAAACAGCGACGTTTACTTAAGAAAACCTATTGTATCTTGGCAAAATCAGTGGGAGCCCAGCACTTCAGCCTGTGGGAGCTCCACCTGCCCCCAGAAATCTCCCAAGTTGCTGGCATTGTAGTGCTACCAGAGTGGAGCAGGCTGCATCTCCTGGAGGGCACTGATTTGGGGAAAAATCATGCTGAGAAAACTCCTGCTCAGGAGTGCTGCTGAAACAGTATCATCTTGGGGGCAACCAGAGAAGGCCAACATTCCAGCTAATCTGATGATGAGATACTGGCTGTGGCAAGCAACAGGTGAACAGAACAGCAGAAACTTCACATGGTGATATGGGGATGAGATAACAGTAAGCCTCCAACATATCTCAGGATGGATGGGATAGAAGGCCGTATGCATCTAATCCTGCAATTTTACTTCTAAGTACTTATCTAAGACAAACGAAAAATGTATGTTCACGCAAAGACCTGAAGGCGAATGTTTCTAACAGCATTATTCATAACAGCCAAAGGAGTGGGAGCAATCCAAATTTTATCAATTAGTAAATGAACAAATGCGGTATATACATACAGTAGAACACTATTCAGCAAAATTAGGCAGTTACTCACACCTACTAAACGTGCGTGAACTCCAGAACATGTTAGGTGAAAGAAGCTAGGTGCAAAAGACTGTATTTTGTATGATTCCCCTTTTATATGAAAAAGCTAGAAAGGGAAATGATGGAGACAGAATATATTAGTGGTTGCTTAACTGCTGGAGGAGGGAGAAACGAGGAGTGATTGCTCATCGGTATAAAGTTTTCTTTATGGTGATGAAAATATTACAGAATTAGGTATGATGAGGATTGTACAACTTTGTAGATATACTAAAAAGCCATGAACTCGTACACTTCAAAGGGTTAGATTTTTATGGTTCTGTAAATTATACTTCAACAAAACTATTGAAACAGGATAAATATTTGAGCAGACCTTTCACCAAAAAAATGTAAGAGGGGCAAATGAGCACATAAAAAGATGCTTAACATGATTAGTGGTTGGGTCAGTTCAAACTAAGCTACAAGATACCACAACATATCCACTAGAATGGTCTCAATTCAAAAGACTGACAAATACATGTGCTGACAACGACATGATAAACCCTCACGTTACTGGAGGAAATGTAAAATGGTACAGCCGACTCCAGAAATGGTTTGGTGGTATCTTATGAAGTTAAATATTTAGCATACAACTCAGTAAATCCACTCCTAGGTATTTATTAGAGAAACTAAATCACATGTCCACATAAAGATTTATATATAAATGTTCATAGCCACTTTATTCATAATAGCCCCAAACTAGAAATAGCTCTCACCGTTAGGAGAACGGATAACACACTACCAAGATAGTCATATTCATATAATAGAATACTCAGCAATAAGAAAGAACTGATTCAAGTAACAACACTGATGCCTCTCACGAACATGCTAAGCCAAGCAAGCCTGACACCAACTAAGCCCATGCTGGAGGTTTCTGTCTGATCTATAGCAGCACCAAGTAGATTAACGGCTGTGCAGGCCCGAGCGTGGATGGGGGAAACCTACTGTAAAGGGGCTCGAGGAGGGAGACTCTTGAGGGGGATGGAAATATACTCACGTTGGTTTAGTGATGGTTTCACAGGTGTGTGTGTGTGTCCAAATTCATCAGATTGTACAAAACATGTTACTATGTAACATTACATTAGCTGCTTTAATAAGGTGAGGAGAAAAAAATGGATTAGAACGTCCTCGTTTTGAGGAAACAGATCTCTAAAAATGGAAATGAGTTAACAAATCTATGTGGTTGTCTTTACTGCAAACAGAGTATAGCACTTTCATCTGTTTTCACTTTGTTTTAGCAGCACTGACACACACACGGGTCAGGCACGAGGTACAAAACTGCCAGCAGATGCAAAAGTGTTTTCTAATTACTTTAATAATCTCATGCTTTGAAAGATCTGACAAAAATGCTTATTCAAGAACCAAGTTAGAAACTTCCAGTCATAAGACTAATAGGTATTAGGGGTGTTATATACAACATGAAAAATATAATTAATATTGATGTATTAATAGGAAAGAGTAAATCCTAAGAGTTCTCATCACAATTCTTTTCCTTTTAATTTTGTATCTACATGAGTGATAAATACTTAATGAGCTTACTATGGTAGTCATTTTGTGATGCATATAAGTCAAATTATCATGCTGTACACTTTAAACTTACACGTGCTTCATAAAACTGCAAAGAAAAAGAACTAGGTTTTAAGCATCCATGTTATAGTCATATATCTGCTACACCAAAGCTGATTACCAACTTCTAACAGGAATACAGAACCATATAGCTGCCTAAGGGCAGGAAATATTTCAATACATGCATAGTATCTTGTATCTATCAAATTCACTAAATATGTGCTAAATGAATGAACCACTTCAACTTACCCTGCATTCAATTTACTCCCACACATTCTTCTTCATGGTGAAAAGACTGACGATTACCAACATTAAGAACGAAGGCTATACAAGACTATAGCTATTCATATGCCCACACAGTTACCACAGTGGCTTTCCAGTGATTGACGCGAGTGTAATAAAATGCTATTTTTGAATTATTAACTGCTACATTTTTCATTCCTTGCATTCCTGGTTGCTTATGGCAACTTAGTGACTCACTGGCAGCTGCTGCTTCAGTAGGGAGAGACAATAAGGATTAAAACAAAGACATTGTTGCTCAATTTCGAAAGTCAAAGTGGACTTCTTAAGAGCCAAAAGACAAGAGCTTGTTTTGATCTGTCACAGCCATGTCCTGGAGGCAGAAAGGGCTTTCAAGAATCCAGAAACTCTGCTGTCCAAATCAAGGATGTGAGCCTCGCTGAAAAAGGTAGCTTATTCTATGAACCACAGAGTTGGGAAGAATGCATGATAAAGGAGCAGCTTTCTAGTTTAAAGAGTCAAGAGTTCAGTCAAGCAGGAAAAAGAATTGGAGGGGATGAAGCTACAGCTTAGTTGCAGAGGTCTGCAATATGCTAGGCATTCTCCTCCTCAAGGGCTGACCCCTTATTTTTTGCGGGTGGGAGAAAATCCTAGATAAGGGGTGTACCCTGGCTATGCAACAGTATCACACCAGAACAATCAACTCAAGAATCTTTGCAGTGGGATCTTTGAAGAGCTGCCTCCGCCTTCCCTTCCTACCTTCTGAGTTAATCTCACGTTTAGTCAAGTATTGAGAATCACTGGCTTATGGGGATCTTGAAGCAGAAGAGTGTAATGTGTCTTCCCTGGAGGCGGTCCATCCTTGTAGACAAGCTCCCTCACAACCCCACCCTCTGACTCCTTTCAATAGCTCGCTATGCTGTGCTGTGTGTGCTAAGTCGCTTTGGTTGTGTCCGACTCTGTGCGACCCTATGGACTGTAGCCAGCCAGGCTCCTCTGTTCATGGGATTTTCCAGGCAAGAATACTGGAGTGGGTTGCCATGCCCTTCTCCAGGGGATCTTCCTGACCCATGGATTGAACCCGTGTCTCCTGTACTGCAGGCAGATTCTTTACTGCTGAGCCACCCGGGAAGCACAACAGCTCACTAAGAGCATAGAATCCCCACACCAACTGGAGAATATCTTATTGAAGAGAGCTTAGAATTAACTATTGGTGACTCTCAAGCTGGATTTTGAAGACTCAGTTTTGTGAATGAGAATCAGGTGAACAAGCTTAGAAGTTTAAGCATGGTTGTGGTAAAAAGTCAACCACTGGCTAAGAAGGCCAGAAACTCACAAAACTGTCCCCGCAGAGCTCGACACAGGGGACAACTCAGACAAGTGCTATTCATCAGCACTGCTCACAATTCCTATTGGTCATCTGGCTAAAACACTAGACACTCATTCCTATCTATCAATTGGACCAGTTATTCAGAGCCTGTGTGTGCATATACCCCAAGAAAACCAAAACTGAAAAAGACTCATGTACCCCAATATTCACTGCAGCACTATTTACAACAGCTAGAACATGGAAGTAACCTAGATGTCCATAGACAGATAAATGGATAAAGAAGCTGTAGTACATATATACAATGGAATACTACGCAAGCATAAAAAAGAATGCATTTGAGTCAGTTCTAATGAGGTGGATGGACCTAGATCCTATTATATGAAGTGAAGTAAGTCAGAGATATATAAATATCATATACTGATGCATATATATGGAATCTAGAAAGATGGGACTGGTGAACTTATTTTCAGGACAGCAATGGAGAAACAGACACAGAGAACAGACTTATGGACACGGGGTGAGAGTATGAAGAGAGTAACATGGAAACTTACAATACCATATGGAAAACAGATAGCCAATGGGAATTTGCTGTATGACTCAGGGAACTCAAATAGGGGCCCTGTGACAATCCAGAAGGTGGGATGGGGAGGGAGATGGGAGGGAGAGGACATGGGTGTACCTATGGCTGATTCTTGTTGATGATGATAGAAAACCACCACATTCTGTAAAGTCATTATTCTTCAATTAAAAAAATTGATTGGTAAAAAAAAAGTGACATTTATGAGAGCACACAAAGACGGCTCGTTAGGCCATCAACCTTTAAGACATTTCTAGCCTTTTTCACTAAAAAAAAAAAAAGAAAGAAAGAAAGCTGGATATTCTATTTCCATTTGGTAACAAAATAAGACCAGCTCTGCTCATGCATAGTAGCTAAATCAACTTTGAGAAACTCAGGTCTCTAAAGTCAGAATTATAAGGCTTTCAAAAATATTTTCACGTTAAGGACAGAGTAGAAAAACCACCTCCTAGTCATCTGGACCTGTGTGTCTAACACAGTAGCCAATGGTCACATGTTGCTCTTGAGCACTTAAAATAAGGCTAGTTCTGAATACAGATGTGCTATAAATATAAAAGATATACCCAATTTCAAAGACTGAAAAAGAATGCAAAATACTTCATTGGTAGTTTTTATACTGATTATATACTAAAGTGATAATAGTTTAGATACTCAAATACCCTAGCAAGGCCTTTAGCTTTTGCAGTGTTTGAATTCTAACAACGGTTGAACCATATACCGTTTAACTTCATTGATGGCTATCCTCTGAAAACTTGGACATGAATCCTTTTAACATTTACAGATTTAATAACATTTGAATTATTAATGATTAACTTTGAAAAGTTCATGACATACAATAACTTGATGATTTTCTGAAATACAAATTTACATTGCTAATGCTGTACAATTACAACTGCTTTCAGTTATCCAGCTACAAAATGATCAAGACACTCCAAAAGCATTTAAATCTCAAACTGACTTCATTGGGAAGATATTTTTTGTGTCAAGTACTTTTTAAAATCTCATAAAATAATGAACACTGAATTCGTAAGTTTATATGGAAAGAACCATAGAAATAAAGGACTGTGTGACAGACTTTAACAATTGCTAACAAAGATCAAAATGCAGCCAGGAGCAATCCAGTGTCTTCCAGGAACTGGTCCTCTTCTGGTCCTCTTGCACAGCCTAACCTACTCATCCCAACAGCAGCATCCATTAGGACGGCAGGATTCATCCTTCCTGTCTATTTCTAAAAATACTCTTCTTCCAAGGGTAGAATGGTACAGAGAGAGGGTACGGAACAAATGACTCAAAGAGAAAACTTCAAGAAGGCTTCAGTGTCCGTCTCAGCATTTCACTAAACACACCTAGGAAAGCATGGCCCTACTCCAAGAGGTATCTGAGGTTAAGGGGAAGATTAGTGGTGGAGGAGTCCAGGTCACCCAACCTAGATGTCAATAACCTAGTTCGGTGCAGCCCACTTACCATATACTTCTAATAGTGTTGACCACATTTTTTCTAGATGACCCCTAAACACTAAAAACAGACACACACACACACACCAGCTGTTCCTGTCTGGTTCTCTCAAGACTTTGCTTCGATTTAAGATCCTGCAGGTCAGAACTGGTGCTCTTTATCTCTGGTTCTCCAGCAGATCTTCAGCATAATTGCTTTCCCAAGGGAAAGATATTCTGTCCTCAAGATTCCACTCTTCAAGATGTGGGAAAAGTACTCGCTGGGAGCTGTCTTGGTCTTATCTGTCACCTCTCACATCTAAGTGACTACCAGGGCGAGTTAATTCTGCTCTTTACACCTTTTAAGCTCTTCCATTGTTTGCTCTGTTGTCATTGCTTTAGTTTTGCTCATCATCTTGTCTGAATTATTATAAATTTTCTAACATGTCTGCCACTAGTCTCCTCTCTAATCTGAAGGGTGAATCTGATTGTGTTTTTCCTGCTAAAAATCCTTCAGTCTTAGTTTGGTACATACATCCCTTCGATATTTGTTACCTGCTTACCTCTCTAGACACAGCAACTGTCCAAGAGGGTTATGATTCTATGTGCTATGTTCTCTGCCTGAGAATACTCTTCCCAACCTCCTGCTTCACATTTCCTTTTAATCCACATGCCCTAGAGCTACGATCTATTTCTTCTTAAAGACTTACGGTCATTCTCTTGCCTAGTCTGAGCTTAATGACCCTTCTCCCTACCTCCACAAGAGCCTTTACTCCTTATTATATGTTTACTTATTTGCATCACATACTAAAGATTAAATTCCTGGAGATCAGTTATTCTTGATTTCTATATTCTTAGTTCCCTAACAGTCCACAGAACCAAGTAGTGCTTAATATGTAACTGCTGAAATAATTTTCAGATTTCAGCAAGAGGGAAGATCAGAAACCACCCTGTCCTCTATTACACTTAGGTTTCTTAAATCAAGGTCTATGAATTACTCCTATACTTCATGAATGGAGATAATAACAAAATTTATTCACAGATGGGCAAAAATATTTTTATTTACAAAAACTACTAACATCATTAAGTGCTTACTCTGTCTGGTGCATACACGTACTTTCCATTTAATCCCCACAACAACCTTGAGGTAGGCAGTAGCATTACCTGTTTTTATAGGCAAAAGCGAGGCACAGAGAAGTGTATTGCCAACATTAAGAAGATGGCAAAACTAGGCACTGTGGCTCCAAAATCCATGTTGTTAACCACTATGCTAAAAAACTCAATACATCTTCCATCATGAAAACTACGCTTCAGAAGATTAATTACTCTCCTTTTAAAAACATAATGGAATGCCACTAAAATACAATCTAAATTTTAAGTTATGATTGTGCACTGGCAGATCATCATCCCTCCCTAAAATGTAATAGCTCTCCAATCACATTTCAATTACAAATTTACAAAATAGGTTTTACATTAGAAATTTCACAGTGCGTCTCTTTCCTCGTGGTTACAGTAGGGAGAGGCCTCCTTGTCCACTACCACTACAAGCAGCTGTTTCTTAAGCTACTGCAGTTTTAATATTTTTATTCAATTTTTGTGGCAATGAGTATACAAAAATAAAGAAAACTGTCACATAAGTTAATTCATCGTAACCTTTCAGAATTCAGATAATTGTTTTACTGTAATGTTCTGTCAACTTCTAGACATAAGGTGGATATGACAAGGTTCCCTGAAAGAATTCTTCTCTTATTTTCTACTTCTAAATAGTGGGATAATTTGGTGAGATCATTTGGAGGTCTTATTTATTAAAATATTAATAATGAATTGTTCTACTTTACAGCATACAAGTTGTTCCCAAAACATTTTCTCTATTTCTTGTGACTGATGCTTTTGATACCAGGAAAACCCTTTCTAATAGAGGAAATTAAAAAGTATTACAGAAGAGCTGAGGAAACCATGAACCTCTAGAGCAGTAGAGGTAAAAATTAATTATTATCATGATTTTCAATTAAGGAAACTCAGTCATTACAAAGCAATAAAATGTAATGGAGATCAATATCATCATCAAATCCCCAAATCTCTTGCATCTCTCTATAGGATCTGCTAACTGTATTAAATGCACACAGATGCTCAAAATGCTTTTGACTAACAACAAAACCTTTTCAAGATGCTGGCACCAGATTCACTGGTAACAGGTTGCCCAGAGAACTCTTTTAAGTTTATAAACAGAAATCACCAATATTTACCAATCTCAGCATTTTAAATGAAAAAGGAAGTCATGAGAATCTAGTAACAGAAGAAATTAGTCACTTCTGATTATAAGACTTACAATCCTGGAAGATGCCACACAGTCCAGAGCAGAGTTAAGAACCACAAAGTTGGTTAACAGATAATATAATATCACTTTTTAAAATTTCGTTTCTTTCTGGGATGTGAGTTTATGCCATGCAACCAACAAGCAACCAACAATTTATCTTATTAGCTATTGGTCTAAAATTAATGATGGCTTAAATATCTGAAAATATGCCAATTCCCCTAAGTATAGTAATGTTGCATTTTTGACTAAAACTAATTATCAAATCTGATTTTCTTTGATGTCTTTTACTTTCCATAGAGAATCAGACAACTTAAAAGACAAGGTATTTCTGATTCAATACAGGAATTCTGTGATTTGAAAAGAATATCCCTAGCTTAAGCACAGCATTCATAGAATATGGTTTATTTGTAGTATTGTTTACTGAAAGTTGCTCAGTTGTGTCTGACTCTTTGCAATCCCACGGACTATACAGTCCATGCAATTCTCCAGGTCAGAATACTGGAGTGGGTAGCCATTCCCTTCTCCAGGGGATCTTCCCAACCCAGGAATCGAACCCAGGTCTCCCACATTGCAGGCAGATTCTTTACCAGCTAAGCCACCAGGGAAGCCGAGTATTATCTATTATCACAAAAAATCTTTTTTACCAGCTGTTCCTGAATAAGGATCACTACTACACTAAGTAGCAATTTCATATATATATATATATTTCATATATATATATATATATTTCATATATATATATATATATCAAGTAACAATTGAGTTTCAGAATGAAAAAATCTGGGTAGAGAAGAAAAGGGGACAATAACACAGATGATATAACTACCATAATATTTCTCATAATATAGCAAAGAAAAAGATCAGAAGTTACGTACTTCAGAAATAAAGGGGAATGGGCCAAAGGCAAAATACTGGCATGCTAGATTATTTTTTTAAACTTAGAAAATATCTGTACATGAACAAGGGACACGTCACATTTAACCACCCATTGTCAATATGTTCTGAGTTAACCTCAAGATAAATCAGAATGCAAGAAAATAGCCCAAATGAACTAAAATGCTTCCTGCAACTAACAAGTTGTACTGTATTTAGAGCAATATGTATCTCTATGCAGTTTTATAAAATTCTTAATAATCTGACTTATCTGGAAACTTTCTCTGTGGAAATGTAAGATGACTATTAATATCAATGTATAATAACATGGATGTCAATCAAATGGTTAAGTCAATTTTTCTTGAATTTTAAAAAAGTTTCATGTTTTGTTCAAACATAATTTCCCTTCTTCAATTCTATGTTAGTAAATTAAATTAGGTAATATTTACATTAAATTATTATTATTAATATTTATATTAAATTCCTTTTTCAACTAAAGGAATATCCTTGTGTCTTGCTATAATGTTAAACAACTGCTTTTAAACTCCACTAAATCCAAATTTAGAAAGCAAACTTTGAAAAAAATCTGGTATTTTCATTAACTCAAGATACATACTGCAAATATGCTCCCTCAGGCATTTTGGGGCTACATTCCAGTACACGGTTTAGTAGGTGAAAACTGAAATTAATTGTATAATATCCAAAAGAAATAGAAAACTTGCACTAAGAAACAATCAAAACCTACATAGTATCCAACAGTTAACAACATGACTTTTTAGTTGTTTGGCTACTACAAAAAAATGAGTTAGAGAAACCATTATCTATATTTCTATCACAAACATTACTCTTAAAACACAATCTACATCTGATTTAGGACCAGATCTGAAATACAGATTAAAATTATTCTTAGTTTATTTCTCTGGGAAAGAGCCAAAAGAAGACAGAATAATTGTACTCATATACATCCTTACACTCTTTTATACATTCTGGGGGCAGAAAAATCAGATCAGCATGAGTCAAAATTGGCAATAAACCCATTATAAAGAAGAGAGTGGCACTAAAGTGAAATTTCAGAGTATACTGCTTTCTATATACCTAACTGTGATCTTACTTAAAAACAAGTATTTACAAAGTTTCTAGAAAACTAGAACCAACTTGATAACTAGGGTTTCAATCTTTATTTTGTCTCCATAATATTCAGCTGTCAGCAGTTTCAGCTACACATTTAAACATCTAATGTGATTTTATGTCCTACTTACACTACTCGGTATCTTTATATAAATTTATAAATATTATAAGTGACATTATGCACAATATTACTTATAATATTTTCCAGATTAACAATTTTGACTTTAAATAAAAACTGGAGCATTTGGGCTTTAAAATTTTTTCAATTTCTAAATTCTTTTTAAGAAGTCACTGATGGAGACTGAATTTAAAGTTAAAAAAAAATGCTACCTTTTGTAAATTTTAACAAAAAGGGATCATTATGAACAAATTTATTAATAAGTAAATACTGTTCTAAACAAATAATCAAGTAGCACTTGACACTGGCAAACAATGAACTTTCTTTCCAACCACAGGAGCTTCTATTGTAGGAGCTGCAGCATAGAACCTTATGACAAACAAAGGCTACATGAATAAGACTGTGAGAGTATGGTACTGGATAAAGAAGGACAAGGGAATTCAGGCCAATAAACTTTAAAAGTCAATGAGTAAATTATATCGGAAAATCAATTTCCAAGAAAATATTAATAGCTAACTACCACAGCTACAGTAAATCTTTTCCTTTAAGAATGGAATACAAAGTAATTCTTACCATAACAACATACATACCGGTAGAAAAAAAAATTATTCACATTCTAAGAGGTTTTTCTTGCTCTGTGTGTGTGTGTGTGTGTGTGTGTGCGTGCGTGCGTATGTGTGTCAGAGAAAGAGCACGCACGCGAGAGCAAGAGAGGGAGAGAGAGCTTACAAAACTGAAAATGTGAACTAAAATCCATTCATATTAAGATTTCATGACCACAAAAAATTTAAGAAGAGAATATTTTCCTTGAGGAAAGAATAATTTCCACAACTGGTTAAAAAAGCACCTATGAAACTGTGCTGTCAGCTTGTCACAATGGAGGTTTAGGATTCCTTAACTGCACCATAACAAAAGGCATTTCACAGCATAACTTTAGGGAAAATGTTATCTGCTCTAGAATCACAGAAATAACAATTAAAAACTCTTCCAAAAAATTGTTTATAATACACAAATTTTTCTGGGTAGCAGCAGTTGCTCCTGTACGTGTCCTTTAAAAAAAATATGAAACAGAAGCAACAGAACAAGGGAAGAAAATCGAGAAGGATAAGAGCAGCAGTAAAAAAGAAAAGTAAATACTTAAATACATTAAAGAAAGCTTAAAATAAGGAAACAGTACTGTGTAACTCTTAATTATTCCAAGTAAAGTGCACTGCTTAAATTGTCCTCTGATAACATTTTCCCTATGTTGAAAACATGAAATTTATGAATTGGTATTTTTGATACTAAAAAAAAGAAAAAGACATTCATTGTTGCAGCCCTGATAGCTTTCTTCCAGTACTTTTTAACCATTCAGATGTATTTTGTGGGAATATTTATTCACAGAATTTTGCTTAATACATTTCTTTCTATACAAGACTGAATTTAAAACTCTCTGTAACATTTTAATTATAGTAGTAACACATTAATAAATTATAAATTAACAAAATCTTCATGTCTGCTTTAAAAAATCATTATCAAATGCTAAACTCCAGATTATCTGGAAAATTAAAGATGCAAATTGCTATAAATCTGGCATCCCAATTAAATTCTGATTTTTAAAAGTATATAAAAATGTCCCTCAAATTATTCCAAGTTCCACTCAAGAAAATTTTATTTTACCCTTTTCATAAGTTATTAAAGTATTACAACCTGCTAAACATTTTACCTAAATGTAGGAAAACTGCCTGGAGATGCAAAGCACATTACATGAAAAGAACAAATAAAAATACCCGTTAAAACAAAGTTATTATAGCTGGCAGCACTTAAAATTGGTAATTATCTTTTTTAAGTTGCATAGCTGCAAGATGCTTCATTGCTGATTACCTGTTGAGCAGTTTTATTTAAAAAGGAAATAACATATTTAATAAATTGCAATTCAGTAGATAATCCTAGACTTAATTAATTAGAATATAATATGTAACTTGATTTTTTATTCTTTGGACTGCATTCTGATAATGTTAAACCTTTAATTTAAAATAGTAACATACTGTAGCTTTCCTATGTAGAAGCCTACTTCTATTCTTGGGGAGAAAAAAAAAAATCAAAGAACTTGAGATCATGGTCTACATTCAGAGAATGTTTTACTGCTTGATTACATTTCTTGGTTTCACATTTAAGACTTTAATTTTTAAGAAGTAAATTACGTGGTCTTCAATTTAAGAACTGATGAATGCAGGAACATCATGTTGGGAAAGTAAAGGTCCCCAAACTAAAAACCAAAACAAATCAAATACAAGTAGTTGTGCAGCCCTAGAGAACTTAATAAAAAGTAAATCAACTTTTAAATCAGTTAACTTTGGCGTCTGAATACAAAATGTTCATCAGTATTACCTATGTAGATGACTACTAAGGGATGTGCAGCATTTTCAAAATCCCTGTGTGTCCTTTATATGCATGTTTGGTACACTGAGTTCTGTGGCAATTGTCCTCTCTTCAGCAGGATTTTTTCCCTATATGATTGTCCATCTCTGCATTACTGAGTCTCACAGAACTCAGATATCTGGCTGAGTGTGTCTGCATTTTTGTTTTTGTTTTTCCAGAGATAGATCTTCGTATCCTCTTGGTTTTTCAAGCATCTTGAAGTCAAGGAAACCTGTGTAAAAGCAGATACATTAAGCTTAAGCAACGGTTCATGATAGTAACACAAATCAAAATTAAACACCTATCTCCCCATGAACATTGCTTTAGACTGTAAATTTTCATACACTTGGCATTTTAAAAAGCTGATAAAATCTGTGTTCTGCAAAAGAAAAAAAATCAAGGACACCAAAGCACAAATTAAAGCTTAAAATTGTTACCAAAAAAAAAAAAAAACCCAACAGTCCTTCCCCCTCCACAATAAAGACTACAATAGAGTACAGAAAGTACAAACACATACATGTATACACAATTCATTAATCCCTTTCCAAGTAGCCCAAAATCTCAAATTAAAAGTAGTAAATGATTTCCTAACTAATCAAGACCTTAGACATTCATGTATCTCTATTTTAGGCTGACTACTAAATTCATATGCTGAAGAGTATCGCTACATGTTGCCTTAAAAAAAAAAAAAGCTTTAACAACACCAAATCCTCTTCCAACCCATACACTTTTAATCTAGGACAGCTAAAGAGACAGGAGGATTCATCATTTGACAAAGGCAGTCAGAACAAAGACAAAATGTGAGTTGAGAAATTCCATGTCTATACATTCTTAGAAATGACTCATCATTTGAAAAGACCCATAGAGACAGATTCCATCGATTCACATCCAAACCCAGGTTCCACATTGGGAAAAAAAAAAAAACTAAAGAAGAAGATAGAAGATAACACTGATACACAGGGTAAGGAAACTGAAATGTTGTTTAAAACCAACATACGATGTTGCCCATAAGATGAGATGCCATGTTCCCACACATCCCATAAGCTGTGACCCTAAAATAAAGATTTAGCTGATGAGACCAGGTAATAACAGATTTTATATCATAAAACTCCACTTACACACAAAAAAGTTTATTGACTAAAAAGACAAATTTTACTTATGGGTGAAAGACTTAAGACATATTATTTTGGTCCATAAAATACTATACTTCCTTCTATTAGCATTGGTGTTAGCACTTCTCTTAAAAAGCTTCTATAAATTTTAGCCATAGCTTTACTTTAGTGACCCAGATGTAAGGTGACACTGAAGACATTCCAAAGCATCTTCCTCTTCAAAATCCCTTTAATAACGTGAGATAAAAGTATATATGCATGCATCCTCAAAATATCACTCCCATCACCTTCTCTCACACAGTAATCGAATTCCAATTCATACTTCAAATGTGTTCAGGTGTGATCTGAATCATCTCATGGTAAAAAGGTTCAAAAGCTGATAGTTCAGCCAGGACTTCATAGTTCACAAGTGTAACCCTACTGTTATTAATTAATACCGAGGTCTCAAAGTTGCAGCTCTTATTCCAGCTGCAATAGCTGTTATTAAGTCACCTCAAATCTTCTTTGTTAATATTCTAACCTGTTGCTCTTAAATGATCCTCATTAAGAACAACAGAATTCCTTGAATGTGTTTATTATCACAACACCTCATATTTAAGACCACGAGTTACTGAAATAAAAGGAAGTTGGGGGGACAGCACAGGACTAGAACTTAGGATACTATCTGCTCTAGTTTCCCGCCTGCAATCACAGACATTCAGAAAAGATTCTTCTGTGACTACGTTGAGTCTCTGAACACAGAGGCAGTACCTCCTTCCAAAACAATTTCAAGACTGGCTAAAATATTCTGCCTTCATGTAAAACACAATACTTTATACCATTCTGAAGTGATACAAATAAAAAGCTTTTCATACATATGAAGTTAGCAATTAACTAATTTCAAAGCTAAATGATGTCATTCAATTCACTTCATGGAACTCAAAAAAAAGCAATACACAAGTGAGGTTTTGAGGTTTTCATTCAATTTACTATACATTTTCAGAAAATGCAGAATCATGAATAAGCTATGTCAACAGAAAACAAATTCTGTATTTGGTTTAAAAATTCTTTTTTTCTGTCTACTGTGTAGATAGGATACACAAATGAAAGATAAAATTGAATGAATGACTATAAAAACACCTTTCTGTGGAAAATGTTGTCACTAATAACAGCAAAACAGCAAACAATACAATCTTTGGGTTCAATTCCCAGCTCTACTAAGGAACTAGCCATGTGACCTTGACAAGTCAAGTTTCTTACCCTCTCTAAAACTTAAGTTTCCTCATCTGCATTATGGGAGTAGTTAAAGAGTACTGAGCTCAAAGAATTGTTATAACAATTAGATGAGTTATTAATAGATGTAAAATTCTTAGACCAATGCCTGGTACATAATCAGTTCAGTTGCTCAGTCATGTCCAAGTCTTTGCGACCCCATGAACTGCAGCACGCCAGGCCTCCCTGTCCATCACCAATTCCCAGAGTCCACCCAAACCCATGTCCATTGTGTCGGTGATGCCATCCAACCATCTCATCCTCTGTCGTCCCCTTCTCCTCCTGCCCTCAATCTTTCCCAGCATGAGGGTTTTTTCTAATGAGTCAGCTCTCTGCATCAGGTGGCCAAAGTATTGGAGTTTCAGGCTCAACATCAGTCCCTCCAATGAACACCCAGGACTGATCTCCTTCAGAATGGACTGGCTGGATCTCCTTGCAGTCCAAGGGACTCTCAAGAGTCTTCTCCAACACCACAGTTCAAAAGCATCAATTCTTCGGTGCTCAGTTTTCTTTATGGTCCAACTCTCACATCCATACATGACTACCGGAAAAACCATAGCCTTGACTAGATGGACCTCTGTTGGCAAAGTAATGTTTCTGATTTTTAATATAATAATGCAATATAAATGTTAACTAATTATTACGACTGAAGAACTATAATATATTGCACTACCTAAAAAACATACCTGGGAAGTTAGGAGAGTGTGGAATTTGATTCTGTTGCTAACTACATAACCTTGGATTGTTGGGACAACATGCTTCTTAATGTCATGGAACTTAATGACTCTGACCCTCGGGTTTCTCATCGGTAAAATGGGGTCAGCATAGTAGTTCATGGTGTTTTTGAAAGCAATAAACTAAGTTAAAGTGCCTTAAAGTACGAAAATTTTAGAGTTTACTTAATACATGATTCTCTTCAGGAAATCAAGAAAATTGTTTCTTTGTAACTTTTCATGCGAGTTTTCTATACAGCAGCCTAATACGATGTCTGGAACACATACACACCTCAGTGACTAAATCAATGAATAAAAACGGTGGTTGAGAACGGATGACTCAGGTAACAGTTTAAAAAGCAATTTTTTTTAAAAAAGGGAAAATTACCTATAAGACAGGAAGCTGATGCTTAATCTGAAGGGTGCTCAGGGCAAGATCTATTTACTTCAAACCATTCATCTATGCAGCTAGAAAAGTAAAAAACAGAAAAATTGAAACACGTTTAATTATCTATATAATAGTTATAATAAAAATGCTTACTTCTTGACATTAATATCTCTACAGAAAAAGAATTTGATTTTTAACGATATTTGACATAAATAAAAGGATATTTTTATTACATTCTGATTATTCTAAGAAGGAAATACATCTTTGCAAAATTATGCTATAAAGTACTTTAAGGTTTAAACAGAACCACCATTCCCAAAAGAACCTGAAGAACTACCACTTGACCAACATTCAAAGTTAAAGGCCAAATCTGGACAGATATCTGTCTTCAAAACAGTTGTTCAAATTTATGCAAATGTCAACCACGGATCAAGCTTTTAAACTTTAATTCTTGACAATACTATATATCACATTTTAAAAGACTATATGGGAGTATTGAAAACTTAATTCTATCGCTTTCTTCCGACAATACATGTACAGATACAAATAAATATACCATCATCCATTTATAAACTATCTTACAAGTTTATAGGAAGTTAAATATCAGGGTGCATATATAACTATCATTATAGATCTGCTTTGTTCAATGCAGTAAGCCACGAGCCACATATGGCTATTTAAGCTCATTAAAATTAAAGAAAAATCCACTTGCTTAGTCACACTAGCCACATTTCAAGCGCTCAACAACCACATGGCTAGTGGCTACTCTACTAGATAAAACAGACACAGAACAGAAAGTTCTATGCAGAAAGTTCTAACGATAAACTCAACGCCTTAAGAAGGTTAAATAATTTGCCCAACAGCTAGGAAACTACCCAAGCAGATTTGCTTTTAAAGCGTCAAACATTCTCACAGTTAACAGTGCAAATTAATATATGCCACAAAGCCAGATGGCTTGACTAATACGCTGAAGGGCAAAATTAATAGTTATCCTCACAGGTTGTTTTCATAGGTAAAACCAATAGGTAAATTTAAAAGGAAAGAAGGTAAAAGATCCCATCCACATGATATTCTTACAAATATTTTAAAACAATTTCTGTTGCCATTAAAACTTTTGCTGTCTAAATAAACATGCCCAATTTGACTTACAACATTGTTTTCAACTTGCTGTTTGACTCACTTCTGGTCTACCAGAATGCCTCTTAACAACAAAATACTGAGAAGTGAACAAAATATGCCAGATGCGTTAACAATTCCCAGTACATCTGAATGTACAGTTCTGTGATCTAAAATGGGTACTTCCTATTTTATAACCATGTGATTTCAGTTCATCTCGACAAAGAAGGCCATTTAAAATCCCCCCTTCTTAGATTAACTGCTATGAACCCATGTTCTTTAAAATATTATATCCCCTCCCAAGATCCAGCAAACCATGTGTACGTATTCCACAATAACATACAGTGCTGCTTCCACGCTTTACATATCGAACCTTCGTTATATGTACTGAAAACACTCTGACATTTAGTTTTTTACTTTTTTATAGTATCATGATGCAAAAAACAGTTTTAAATTTTAATGTAGTCAAATTCTTCAACTTTTCTTTTAACTTTTTATGGAGAGGTTACCTTAGCCCCCAAAATAATTCCTTGCCATGAGGTTAAGAACATCTCTCTATATTCTTTCCAATATTTTAGACTTTAGTTTCCATAGGCAGTTAATCTAGAATTAATTCTTATTTCAAAAGTAAAATACAGATTCAATTATTTTTTCATGTCAGTAACTAATTGATTCCAGTGCCATTCAATGAATAGTTTATTCCTTACTATCTTTACTATACTGTAATACCATCTTTGGTAAACCAATTTTTCCATTTATTCATGTTAAACAAACACTTATATAGCATCTATTATTTGCCAGCACTTTCTAAAAATAACTCATTTAAAACCTCACAACTAACTCTACGAAGTTAATAATAGTGCTTCATTTTACAGATTAAGGCAGAGAAAGTAACTTGACCAAGATGATACAATGAATTAGCAGAGGGGCTGGGATTCAAATTTTAGGAATCTTGACTCTTAACAGTTCATGTTCTTTCAGTTCAGTTGCTCAGTCGTGTCTGACTCTTTGTGACCCCATGGACTGCAGCACGCCAGGATTCCCTATCCATCACCAACTCCTGAAGCTTGCTCAAATTCACATCCATCAAGTCGATGATGCCATCCAACCATCTCATCCTCTGTCGCCCCCTTCTCCTCCTACCTTCAATCTTCCCAGCATCAGGGTTTTTTCCAATGAGTCAGTTCTTCACATCAGGTGACCAAGTATTGGAGTATTGGCCATGTTCTTTACCTCCATGCAATGCTGAATCTCCATTTTATATGTATGAGTGTTTATGGACTCTATTCTTTTCCACTTACTTGTCTATATTCTTTCCACACCACCCTAATTAAGAGTCTTACAGTGAATCTGTATAGGCTAAGTACCCCATCACCACCACCCAGCATCACTTACTTCTTTAGATTGTCTTGACTATTCTTGACCCTTTGCTCTTTTGTCCATATATATGTAAGAAACAACTTGTCAAGTTATATGAAAAAACTAGTTGAGATTTGATTGAAATAGTATTAACTACATAGATTTGGGGTGCAGTGACATCTTTACAATATTGACTTTTCCCATCCACAAAATCATATGCCACGTATTTATTTTATTTTATTTATTTTTTCAAGTATTTATTTTAGACCTCCTATAATATCTTCCAGGAATGTTTTAAAATCTTGAATATCTTTTTGTAAGATTTATTCTTAATAAATCTTATTCCTGTTGCAGTTTCTGTTGCTATTAATGTTATTATCCTAAAAAAAGTTATATATTTTTTTACTGGGATATGAATGCAACTGATTTCATATGTTGAGCTCCTATCAGACAACCTAAATTCTTATTAATTTTAACATATTATCTAATACTTATTTTTTGCTTTTGCTTTTAAATTAATAATAAATAGTTTATTAAGTTAATACAGTCCTCTTCCTTTGCTAATGTGGTAAATTATATACATAAATTTTCTAATCATATAGTGTTTTCACATTACTATTAATAACATAAATCCAATTTGGTCAAGAGGCTTTATTTTACATATATACTGATGAACTTGGTTTGCTACTATGTTTTCAGATTTTGCATTTATGTTCATAAATGAGAGTGTCTTTTAGTTTTCTTTCTTATACTGTTCTTGTCTGATATGGGTATCAAGTATATACTATACTCATAAAATACGTGGGAGAACCCTCCATCATTATCTACTTTTTGGAAGAATTTATGATTATTAACACAATGTTTTGTTGTTGCTGTTTGGTTGCTAAGTCATGTTCGACTCTTTGTGACCCCATGGACTGTAGCTCACCAGACTCCTCTGTCCATGGGGTTTTCCAGGCAAGAAATACTAAAGTGGGTTGCCATTTCCTTCTGCAGGGGAACTTCCCAACCTAGGGATAGAATCTGCGTCTCCTGCATTATAGTCAGATTCTTTACCACTGAGCCATCACGGAAGCCCATATGATGTTTTGGCTATGTGGTAAACTTGTTGTCAAACTGTCATGGTAGGCCTGTCTTTAGTTTTTTGGTTTGGCTTTTTAAAAAATATTTGTTACTTTTTGGGGTTAGTCTTAACAACTACTTAGGATAGTTACTAGTTTATTTGGATTTCCTATTTCTTTTTGAGTCATTTTGGACAATATAATATTTCTAAGGAAATTACCTGTTTTGTTTAGAATTTTTAGGTGAAAATATAAAATTTTGCACAGAATTGTCCAACTATTTTAATTCCTGTTATATCTAAAGTTATGTTTTCCTTTTCATTCCAACACTGTTTATTTTTTCCTTCTAGACACAATCTTGCCAGTGGCTAACCTGTTTTATTATTCTTTTCAAAGAATCTACTTTTGACTTTGTTAGTCTCTATTCTAGTGTGTAATCTTTTCATTCAGTTTCTTCTTCTCTGATCTTTGTTTCCTTTGTGTTTATCCTGCTATCAATTTTCTAATTCAGGTAAAAACTTAGACTATTGATTTCCAGTCTTCCTTTCCACAGTAACACAAATCTTGCAAGGATCACTCTAGAAAAATGCTGGAAAGGTGTTCATTATTATTCAGAATATTTTCTACGTTCCATTATGATTTCTTCTTTGATCCATAAGTTACTTAAGAGTACTTGTGAAGATCATTTATCTTTTGTCGTTGACATCTAACTGTGCCCAGAGAACAGAACAGCTTTCTGTATGGTACCAGCTTTTTGTGGTTTACTAAGACCTACCTGCCTTGTGGCCTAGTACATGACCAATTTCTATAATGTTTTGTATGTCCCTGAAAAGAAAATGTATTCTCTCAATTGCTGAGTGTAGATACATCCATTCATACTCATGAGATCAAATCTGTTCACTGTACTGCTCAAGTTTTCTAGGTCTTAACTAGTTATGTGTATGCCTGTTTGACTCAATGAGAAGTATATCAAATTTTCAATTACCATGATGATTTCTCAATTTTTTCTGACCATTCTACAAATATTTTGAGACTGTGTTCTTTGGTACAGAAAGAATGGAGTTTTATATACTATTATCATCATACAATGATATGGAGGGATTGATAATGATAATGGAGGGATGCCCTGGTGGCTCAGACAGTAAAGCGTCTGCCCACAATGCGGGAGACCCGGGTTTGATCCCCAGGTCGGGAAGATCCCCTGGAGAAGGAAATGGCAACCCATTCCAGTATTCTTGCATAGAAAATTCCATGCATGGAGGAGCCTGGTGGGCTACAGTCCATGGCGTCGCAAAGAGTCGGACAGGACTGAGCAATTTCATTCATGGATCATCATACAATACCAGTAATACTTTTTTCAATAAAGTTAATTTTGTCCAATATTAATTTAGCTTTGTCAGTTTTATTTATTTAACATTTGCCTGGATATAGTCTTCTATCCCTTTATGTCCATATTGTTCTGTATCCCTTATGTTTAAGTGTGCTGCTCATCAACAGGATATTCCAACCTTTTGATTTGTTTTCACCTGGTTAGTTTGACCATTTGGATTTAGTATAATTACTGATATTATTATAATTACTGATGTAATTAATTTATTATAATTACTTATTTATTTTTGCCTCTTTGTTTTGGTATTATTTACTATTTTCTCCAACCTCCACATCCTGCTTTTAAATAAAATTCCAAGTTATTTCCACTATTGCTTTTAAAGTTATAGTTTTCTGTTCTTTTTGTAATTTACTTCAAATCATCTTAAATCAAATTTTCCTTGTTGCCCTAAAACCAACACTTTATCAGAAACCAGCTGGGCTTTGGAGTCAGACAGACATGGCTGGAATCTCAGTTCTTTCATTTATCACTAGCCATGTGACCATGCCCCCCAGCTTACTTCCTCAACGGTACAACGGGACTGTTATAAGGCTTACGTAAGATAACCTATTCAAGAAGCTATGGACAATACCTGGGTAATAGTAAATGCTTAACAAATGGTAGACTTTGAGATGCAAACAGATTTTTATTACCAAGGGAAAAAAAGGCCTTTTTTTTTTTTTTTTAAAGAAATGGGGGAAGGGAGTTTCAATGAAGTAGAAACCTTTCAGCCCTAATTACAAAATTTGAAACTTTGAGAAAGGTCTTTTAGTCTAATATCAATTTGGCTAACATAAAGATAAACTCACCCTTTATGATATATACATAGACAAGGCAGTCGTGCTATAGTATCTCCCTGCTGCAGTTCTTCAAGGCATATTGCACATTCCCCAGCATCTTTACTCAGTACGTCCTCTGAGAAAAAAGAAAATGCATTTAGGACAATAGAACTGAAAGAATTATGTGAATCCTAACTTCTACAGAGTCGTGTCTGGCATATTTTTGTCAGAAGCACATAAAATTCAGCACCTATATTTGAAATACTATTTGTAATTCACTAAACAACGTTTACCTTTACTTACAGTGTCTCTCAATTTCATTTAGATTTCACTGAGGCATTACAGTTAATACAAACACAGTATACAATCTTCCAACTCGCAAACAACTTTGCTATAAAATTTTATCAGTAAGTCCATTATTTGTAATTTAGAATTCATCCTACTAACCAATATTAATCTCGTGCCCAAAGATCCTTCCAGAGAAGGCAATGGCAACCTACTCCAGTACTACTGCCTGGCAAATCCCACGGATGGAGGAGCCTGGCAGGCTGCAGTCCATGGGGTCGCTGAGAGTCAGACACGACTGAGCGACTTCACTTTCACTTTTCACTTTCATGCATTGGAGAAGGAAATGGCAACCCACTCCAGTGTTCTTGCCTGGAGAATCCCAGGGACAGGGGAGCCTGGTGGGCTGCCGTCTATGGGGTTGCACAGAGTCGCACACGACTGAAGCAACTTAGCAGCAAAGGTCCTTCCCTGGTGGTTCAGTCAATAAGGAATCTGACTGCAATGCAGGAGACTGCCTGCAACACAGGAGATCTGGGTATGATCCCTGAGTCAGGAAGATCCCCTGGAGAAGGAAATGGCAACCCACTCCAGTATTCTTGCCTAGGAAATCCCATGGACAAAGGAGAGGAGCCTGACAGGCTACAGTCTATGGTGTCACAAAGAGTTGGACACAACCGAGAGACTAAACCACCACCAAGCTAGGTCAAAAAAGTATAGACAGTGTAACATGGCAGAAAAGACATTAAAATACTATTATAATTTTTAAAATTCTAAAGTAACAAAATTGCATAAGTTAAAGAAATCATCTCAAATACAGGACTTTAAAAAAATATGCTTAATTCAAGAACATACAAAACGAGGGAAATCCAAGCTTCTGTGTAGATTCTGAAAGGGACTTTTAGAAATGAGGATTTCAGACACTGGGCTCAACAATTCTTAATCCTTTTCTGCAACTATCCAAAGTTTATCCCAGACACCAATTAGACTCACTTGAAAAAGGCCCTGCAGGGTATTTTAAACACAAATATTACTGTAGTGAAACCCTTTATGAAGCAAAATTTCCCTCTGAAAAAAAGAAAAAGAAAAGCAAACAAAAAAACCCACCAAGGTTTTCTCAATTTATGTTTTATACTGAAAATTTAACTGATATTTTAACATTAAATTTTAATTTTTGAAAGGATCCTGCCTAAAAATATCTTAGTATATGCTTTGTGACTCTTTTTAAACAAGGAATAACTAAAACATGCCATTACTTTTAATATGGAGAAACTTAATAAGTTTAGAGAACACAAAGCAAAAGCAGGAACATGCAATATAAATTTGTATCACAAATAGATAAATTACTGCTTTGGAAATAAAACTCAAACAAGCTAAAAGGGAAAAGCTGCATTAATCTCTCCCTAATGCTTAAACATAGACCAAGGTAGGTAAGTTTCCTAATAGTTCCTTTTAGAAAAATCCATTCTGTAAATAGTTTCCCCTTCAGTGATTCATTTTGAGACAGCACATTAAGAGGAAATACCGCTCTATTTGGTCTGTAGAAAGGAAGGTATCAGTAGATTATTTACCCATTAGGCTACAGAGGGCAACAGGGCAACTTCCACAGCAAAAGGAAGGGCCTTGGTAAGAAGGTCTACGCTCTCAGAATTTAGGGAATACGACTGAGGCAATTTTAGCTAACTATTGGGTAGCTCACAAGCTAATACATCACATCAAAGATTTAACCAGAAAAAGTTTTCGGCAAGTGGAACTGGGTAAACTGGGGAAAATGCTGATTACCACCCACCTATAAAGACCCGCAACACCTTCTGGAACTAACACCAAAAAAAGGATGTCCTTTTCATCATCAGGGACTGGAACGCAAATATATGAAGTCAAGAGATATCCAGAACAACAGGCATGTTTTGCCTTGGAGGACAAAACGAAACAGGGCAAAGGCTAACAGTTTTGTCAAGAGAACACGCTGGTCACAACAAACACCCTTTTCCAACAACAGAAGAGATGATTCTACACCGAATCATTGACTGAATTGTCAATACCGAAATCAGACTATGTTCTTTGCAGTCAAAGACGGAAAAGCACTTTACAGTCAACTAAAACAAGATGGAGCTGACCGTGGCTCAGATCATGAGCTTCTTATTGCAAAATTCAGACTTAAACTGAAGAAAGTGGGAAAACCACTGTCATTCAAATATGACAAACATCAAATCCCTTATGATTATACAGTGGAAGTGACAAACAGATTCAAGGGATTAGATCCGGCAGACAGTGACTGAAGAACTATGGACAGACATTTTAACACTGTACAGAAGGGGGTGACCAAAACCATCCCAAAGAAAAAGAAATGCAAGAAGGCAAAATGGTTGTCTGAGGAGACTTTACAAACAGCTGAGGAAAGAAGAAAAGTGAAAAGTAAGGGAGAAAGGGAAAGACATACCCAACTGAATTCAGAGTTTCGGACAATAGCAAGGAGAGATAAGAAGGCCTTCTTACATGAACTATGCAAAGAAATAGAAGAAAATAATAGAATGGGAAAGACTAGAGACCTCTTCAAGAAAACTGGCGATAACAAGGGAACATTTCATGCAATGGACAGAAATGGCAAGGACCTAACAGATGCAGGGACCTAAGAGATTAAGAAGAGGTGGCAAGAATACAAAGAACTATACAAAAAAGGCCTTAATGACCTGAAAAACTACGATGGTGTGGTCACTCACGTAGAGCTGGACACACTGGAGTGTGACATCAAGTGAGCCTTTAGGAAGCACTACTACAAACAAATTTAGTGGAGGTGACAGAATTCCAGTTGAGCTATTTAAAATCCTAAAAGATGATGCTGTGAAAGTGCTGCATTCAATATGTCAGCAAATTTGGAAAACTCAGCAGTGGCTACAGGGCTGGAAAAGTGTCAGTTTACATTCAAGGCCGAAGAATGTTCAAACTACCATGCAATTTAGCTCATTTCATACGCAAGCAAGGTTATGCTCAAAATCCTTCAAGCTAGGCTTCAGCAGTATGTGAACCGGGAACTTCCAGATATTCAGCAGTTCCAGAAAAACATTTACTTCTGCTTCATTGACTACACTAAAGCTTTTGACTGTGTGGATCACAAAAACTGCACAAAATTCTTAAAGACGAGAATACCAGTCCACCTTACCTGTCTCCGGAGAAATCTGTGTAGGTCAAGAAGCAACAGTCAGAACCGTGATGGAACAACTCACTGGTTCAAAATTGGAAAAGGACTATGTCAAGGCTGTATCCTGTCACCCTGCCTATTTTAACATATGCAGAGTACATCATACAAGATGCCAGGCTGGATAAAGCACAAGCTGGGATCAAGACTGTGGGAGAAATATCAACAACCTCAGATATGCAGATGATATCACTCTAATGGCAGACAGTGAAAAGGAAATAAAGAGCCTCTTGAGGGTGAAAGAGAAGAGTGAAAAAGCGGACTTAAAACTCAACATTAAAAAAACTAAAACCATGGCATCTGTTCCCATCACTTCAAGGCAAATAAAAGGGGAAAAAGTAGAAGCAGTGACAGATTTTATTTTCTTGGGCTCTAAAATCACTGCGGATGGTGACTGCAGCCATGAAAATAAAAGACGTTTGCTCTTTGGAAGAAAAGTGAAAGTGTTAGTTGCTCAGTCTTGTCTGACTCTTTTGCAACCCCATGGACTGTAGCCCGCCAGGCTTCTCTGTCCATGGGATTCTCTAGGCAAGAATACTGGAGTGGGTTGCCATTTCCTTCTCCAGGAAATCGTCCCAACTCAGGGATCGAAGCCGGGCCTCCTGCATTGCAGGCAGATTCTTTACCATCTGAGCCATCAGGGAAGCCCAAAGGTATGACAAAACTAGACAGTGTATTAAAGAGTAGAGACATCACTTTGCTGACTAAGGTCCATATAATCAAAGCTATGGCTTTTCCAGTAGTCATGCACAGATGTGACAGTTGCACCATAAAGAAGGCTAAGCACTGAAGAATTGATGCTTCTGAACTGTGGTGCTGGAGAAGACTCTTGAGAGTCCCTTGGACTTCAAGGAGATCAAACCAGTCAATCCTAAAGGAAATCAGTCCTGAATATTCACTGGAAGGACTGACACTGAAGCTCCAATACTTCAGCCACGTGACATGAAGAGTTGACTCACTGGAAAAGACCCTGATGCTGGGAAAGACTGAAGGCAAAAGGAGAAAGGGGCAGCAGAGGATGAGATGGTTGGGTGGTATCATTGACTCAATGGACATGAATGTGAGCAAACTCTGGGAGATAGCAGAGGACAGAGAAGCCTGGTATGCTACAGTTCATGGGGTTTCTAAGAGTTGCCCATAACATGGCGACTGAACAAGAGTCTTCTCAAGTTTCCTTCTTGAGCCTGGAAGTCCTAACCACTACCCTGTCCTCAACTGCAACCCCAATTCTTTGCTCCTCCTCTTGATCTCTATTTTTCCTTTATTGTTCTGAATAGCTTCCCACAAACAGAGAACCAGTTTAATGGAAAGCACTCAGTTAATGTTAACTGCTATATCAAAACTCACAAAAGTCAGGCCAGTGGCTCAGACGACATCACAAACCTATACGTTAAGTCATCCTGCACCATAGAAATTACCTCACTCTCAAGAAACCCAACATCAACCACAATTGTCCAATTCAGCTTTAGCTACAGCCTACCTTGTCCTAGAAAACAGGACCTCCTAGTTTTAAAAGGAAACTCCCATCTTTCTAGCCAATCATGTCCTGTTTCTGCAGTGCCTCTTTTAAGACCCCATAAAAGTCACTCTTACCCTAAATTCCCTGAGGAGGTGCTTGCTAGGCATTGTAGATCCCAGTCTATGGACTGTTTTCCCTTGAGTAAAAGGACATCAAACTTGTTACTAAGTTTTTTAGTTTTGCCATTTGATATGAAGATGATAGCAATGAAAACAAAGAGAAAAAGATCTGAAGGAAATACTAGAAGATCACTGTACAATTGTATAATTCCAAATGAATGTATATTCTCACCACTTAATTTTTTTTTTTCCACCACAGGGATAACCATGTCATAAAATGAATCTACGTCTCACAACTAACTTCAAAAAATTAACCATTTATTTTTATTAAGCCTAAGACATTATATAAAATGCACCATGGGTTTTATATTTCACTGAGTAAAAAATGCTCCCACTAAACTGTGATATAAATCAGTTTTAAGATATACCTTTTTCAGAACTTTACAATTTATTTTTTAAAAGTATGTCTTAGATTTGATGGACTAGGGTGTAAAATTTTCTACCTTCTAGAATACATTAACCACACATCTAGATTTAAGTATAAATGAACCAAAAACTCAATTAACATAAATTAGACCAGCTTTTGAAAAATAAACTGTATTGCCACATTTTTTCCATCTAAATCTCTGTAACATATTCTCAGCACCAAATAAAAGTAAGTAGAAATCCACTAGCTGCAAGCTTCCAAATTCACTGTTCACACAAATATAAATGTCTTACAATACTTTTATGTGGACCTATGACTACCAACTCTCATTAATTGCAATAGGTATTAAAAATCTTTGAGTTGGGAAAAGTTTAGTATCTTGAAAGGCCTTGGCTATCCTGCTTACAAGAAAATTTATTTACAGTACAACAAAGACAAATCCAATATTCATATCATTAACAGAATAATATATATTTTAAGAATATGATGATATGCTTTGCAGTTACTAAGTTAAAAAAATCTTTTTACTTTAATCTAGAATGACATATTAACATCAGTCATTTTAATCACAAGGTCTCTAAGCCCAAGTATAAAAAATATGCAGAACTGTATTCTCTATGTTAAGAAAGGTACACCTGTACATACAAGAACATTCCAAACACATTAATTTCAATGCAGAAGCAGCCCAATATCCAATGTAAATGGCTTCTAATGAAATGATACCTGCTCAGAAAATTAAAAGCTGTTAACATATTACAGCCACTGGTCAACTGCATTTTGATAAGTCACTCTGAGTTCACTCTCACTGCAAAACCTCACAGTTACTGCCTCAAGTAACAAATACTTAATTTTCAAATTCGAAAGACTTATTTCCAATAGAATCTGTCTTTATATATTTGAAGGCATTTTTTATTTTTGAAAATTCACTATGCAACATCTAGAGGTTTTCCACAGTATTCCCTCTCCTACCCCATTATGACATTCTATTTTCATTAAAGGGCTTCCCTGGTGTCTCAGAGGTTAAAGCGTCTGCCTGCAATGAGGGAGACCTGGGTTCAATCCCTGGGTTGGGAAGATCCCCTGGAGAAGGATATGGCAACCCACTCCAGTATTCCTTGCCTGGAGAATCCCATGGACGGAGAAGCCTGGTGGGCTACAGTCCACAGGGTTGCAGAGAGTTGGACACGACCCAGTGACTTCACTTCATTGAAAGAGAATTTTCATTAAAAGAGAATTTTTCAGCTTAGCAATGAGACACATGCAGAGTTAACTAGAGCCTAGAAATACTACTAAATCCAGGAGACTGAAGTGCCTTTAAGAAAGCTGGGAAAAGATTATTAAAAGTCTTTAACCAGTCAACTGAAAACAGTCATGAAAAAACCATCTCAAAAAATAAGGAATCAATGTTTTAGGACTAGAATATCTTAAGGGCAGACGACTAACCAACCAAAATTAAAATGAGAAAAGCAGAGAAGGGAACACAGACTCAACTACCATGGTTTGCTTGTGTAATCCCCCTCTCCACAGCACTGATCAGGGGAGAGATACTCAAGATTGTGAACAAGAAACTAAATTTATGTTGCTTTTTCAAAAGTGTTGTCAATGTCCAACCTAACATCTAGAGTCAGTGTACTGCTTTTCAGTCAAATTCTTTGATTTATTCACATGGTCTGTGCATTAATTTAGAGATACTGATACAGAGATAGAGATACTGATACTGGAAAAGAAGAATTAAACTGGGAAGACAGCAATGATTTTTATCAAGAAGTGGGCACCAAAATTACTTGGGTTTGTATTCTGTCTCAACACAGAAAGAAAAAAAAAAGGATTATATATACCTGGGCCCCATCCCCAGAGTTCTGAAATGTACAACTGCTTCAGAAAAACAATTGCTATCAAGGAAACACCATGTTGAAGTAGAAAGAACATTGACTTAAAGTTGCAAATAATATGAATTTCCATTCTCACTATTAGGTACATAACCTCCAAAATGTTGGTCAACCTTGAGTTTCCTTTTGGGTATCCAAAGTATTATAGAGATGAATCTTTAAAGAATCTTACATAAAACTTTTAAGTTATAAAAACACTATATAAAATATTATCAGAAAAAACTTAATGGACTTCTCCAAAAACAAAGTTGGTCATTTTTCTTTTTCTCCCCATTCTGGTATCCTAGTTGTTTCAATTTTATAAAATGTCATAAATAATCCCATGGCCAACAGAAACTTCTAACAGATACTCTAGACCTAGTCATTTCTAGAGACCTTTTAAAACTCCATGCTGGGGACAACTCCATACAAACAATATTGCCTAATTAATTTTTAAATGTCTTGGTTTCATTCTATATTTGAAAGTACTATAAATGTCTACTTTATTACATGCTTTTAGACATATTTAAGTCTTTTATTAATCCTATTAGGTAATTAAAATTACCTCCATTTTACAGATGAGGCTCAAATAAATTAATTTACCAGAAGTTACTAAACTAGTAAGTCCTGGGGTCAGGATTCAAATTTAGGCTATTTGGCCTTTTTACAACTTCATCAATTTTGATACAAGAAACAATTTCACTTTAAGAGTATAAATACAGAAGCAAACTATGTTAGACAACTTTAGGTTAGAAGTACTATGGCTACCTATTTAGATTAGAGGAAGCATGCTCAAGACTGATCATATGCTTTATCTTCTGGAGTTAATAAACTGCCATAAAAACTGTTATCTGAAATGAGCTTACACTTTACTATTTTCTTTCTTTATAGAATAGAAAACCAGCTCTGTCCAATATAACTTTCTATGATGACAAAAACAGTCTTTTATCTATGTTGTCCAAAGCAGTAGCTGCTGGCCACATATGACCTGAAAATAGCACTTTAAATGTGGCCAGTGCAAAATATGAAACCTATGTATTTCAATATAGTAGACAAGGAACATACATTTATAAACTAAAATTTTCTGTAAATTGTTATTTTACTTATAGCCTCAAGCTCTTAATTTGCATTGCCCAAAGAAATTATTTAAAATTCAAGCAGCCAAATATGCAAAATTAAAATATGTAGCAAGTACAAGCACATATCCATATAGTTATTGCAGATCAAGACAACATGAAAAACAGCACACAGCCAAAATCCTTTGGGGGAGGGGGAAAAAAAACAACAAATAAGACCAAATTTGTTAGAGCCAGCCAACAAAACTCCATGCGAAAAAGTTATAATCATCACAACTTTATTTTCAGATCAAGCATCCAAAGGTATATGATCTTTTCAGCAAAATACAATGCCAAGCACTATTATGGATCAGGCATTTTACCTGAAGACTTATTTTTTGTTCTTGAACCCTCAATGATAGCAGTAGAAAACAAAAGCAGCTGAAATGTGAAATAATCCCTAGAAAAATCAAGAATTAAAAAAATTCACAACATTAGTAAGAAGCAATTACTCAAAGAATGAAAAACTGGGGCTCACAGGGTTTATTAATAAGTACTTTCAGATATAAAGTTATATCTAATGGATTTTGAAGATGTTAACATTAACATTCTAGATTATAGATCCATGAGCTATTACTGTACTCAAATACCATAAAGGGAATTAGAAATTATATTTAACAAAGGGAAACAGTCATTTTCAGTGTAAAATTAATATATCAATAAAAACATGGGAGTAACCTTCACTAAACTGTCTAAAACTCAAAATTTGTGGTCAGGGTCAACTTTTATCCTTTTTAGAAATTTATTTTTCTGGTTCAAGGAGCAATTGCTGGCTTCCTCTGCCTACATGCCATTGACATAAATGTCAATGCTTTCTTTAAATATAACTGAGAAATGACTGAACACCTAGTCGCTTTTCATTTGCATTGTTAGAAACTTACTTTAAAATCAAGACTATTCTTCGAGAGACAGAATATGCAACTCTTCTGATGACTTGGAAAAATGTATACTCTTGGGATTTTCTGGAAATTGACATTTGGATCCTTGTCCAAGCAAATATAAGCAAAATAAAACAGAACCCAAACTATATACTCTAAAAAGTGAAATAGACAAAAACAACAGTAACTAATTAAATACTTATAAATTCAGTTTTCTTGGGCATTTTTGTTTCTAACTTGCCTAGGAAAAAGCTCAGGATTAAGTATTCTATAAAACCACATACCTAATAAGCTATAAGAAGTTTTACAAGTCATCTAAGAAATTTCTAAATTACCAAATTACTTCCCAATTTTCATATCAAATTAAGATGACTTTCCTTTACTCTCTCCCTATCACAAATGGCTGATTTGCTAACTCCAAATAAATGTTTACTTAAATGAGTTGTCCACATTAATACCCTGGTTTCTCTTCAGATCACATAAATGAGTTGTCCACATTAAAAAAGGGGAAAAAAAAAAAACACAGAAAAGAAAAAAACTGCTAAATATATAAAAACAGAATAAAATACACTTTGAACTAAAGTTTCAAGTTCATTTTTGCTTTGCATCAATGCAAAGAAAAAACCATCAGTCCTAAAAAAAACAAAAAAGCTGATTTTCAGACTTAATTTATGATTGTATACTTTCAAATTATATTAATGTATTCAATTATAAAGTAGTCTTTAATGGCAATTTACACAGAAGTCAAACAATCTGAGTAATATAATGTAGCAAATTTTAAAAATGTTATAGACAGTTCTGAATTCAAATCCCAACTCTGCAATGGATCTAGGAATAATGGGGATAACAATACCTACTTCACAGGGCAGTGATAGGAATTAAATAAAATAAAATTCCAACACTGCAACAGATCTAGGTACATAATGGGGATAAAAGTACCTACTTCATAGGGCAATGGTAAGAATTTAAAAATACCTGTTAAATGTCTAGAATTGTACCTGGCAAGGAACAGGTATGTTCTGAATACTAGCTATAGGACTACTGAGGAGGGACTCTTCCTCTGAGCTTGTTATCTCCAACTGAAAGAAATGATGAAGGCTGCTAGACAGGTCTCTTAAGAGTATTATGGAGATCTAATGAGAACGCAAATGGAAGACCTGAACTTTGGACAACACACAAAATTCTTTGAGCTTCGTTTTCTTCAAATAAATTGAAAGTTTTAATAGTTATATCTCACACACTCTTTAATATTGATCATTAAAAATCGAAGAGCTAATGTAAAAATGCTTAACTCTAAATGTTGGCAATATTAAACAAAATTCCATTTACTATCATATTGAAACTGAAAAATGTCAACTCAAATGGCATATAACAAAACATATTATGTCAGAACTATTATCAGATTTATGAAGTAGGAATATATCTATCATTTTGTTAGAATGAATTTGAGAATGAGTGTTACAGTGTGTATGTGTATGTAGTGCTTTTATTAACTGAGGCTGGAGTGTGATGCTCCTTCCCTTCTGCTTCCTCCTGAGTCTATGAGGAGGAAGGAATTAGAAGGTAGAGTCTTAACCACTAGACTGCCAGGGAAGTTCCTTGGTTTGTTTGTTTTCATTTGTTTTATTTTTCATTGGCCCAACATTTTTGATACAAACAAACAAAAATAGAGTCTTTGAGCCAGAGGTGGCCAATACTTTGCAATCTCTGTATTCAAGAAACAATACATTCCATGAGGAAGGGAACCTTGTAGATTCTGCTTACTCCAGCAGGTAGCATGGTGTTTTGCAGTTACTGCTTGAAAAATATTTTCTGAACAGCTAAGAAAACAGAAGATCTCAGAAGACTAAAGAAAGCACCAAGCAACAAATGAACCAATGGAGAGAGAAAACACCGCAAAGTCAGAGGGCTGGAGTTTTGGTGACTCGGGCACTTAGTTTGCAGTCTGGTGACTCAGCTGAGCTCAGACTTTTTTTAAGTGTACTGACTTCTTTATTCAAGTGGTTCCTATCAGCCAATCAACCAGAGAGCACTAATATATGAAGAGTTTGCCAATAAATAATAATAAGTTGATTAAAATTATGGGTAAAGAGTTATAAGTACTATGTATACACAGGAGAGATATTTTAAATGTCCATTCCACCAGGATAATAAAGCAAAGTGTGAAACTCACATGTACCTGGAGGGAAAAGGAAAGTGAGAACCAGTATTTCTCACAACAACAGTCATGCAATACTAACAACTCAGAGTTCTTTCTTGATCCCCTTACACTCTGCTACTAAATGACTAAATATTGCGACTAAATTACTTAAGAAAAAAAAACACCCTGTGAGAAAAACCCTGGAGAAACTAAATCTAGATTCATCTGAAAATTCATGTAATGAAACCTCATGAAAATCAACAAAGGGCAAATGTAAAATGCTTTCTTCAAAAAATTGTTTTAAGGAGAGGGGAAACACACTGATTCTGAAAGAGGTTTATTTCTTTCTGCTCAAATTTTACCAATCCTTCAGCCGCCCAAGGCAACTTCAGTACCTGAGCGAAGCCCATTAGAACAAGGGGAGAAGGCTGCTCTGATGGTGAGAGTACTACTCACAGAAAGAAGCTACTGAGCTGGGCTGAGGCTAGAACTCTCTCTGCACCCAAGAACAAGGAAACAGTTCTAAACAAAACTCTACAGTTTTCACAGTTTTAAACAAAAAGGGCTAGTGTGCACCAAGCTTATGACCACAAGGTTCACAAGAGGAAAGTATCTTGCTTTCTATCCTCTTCTATTTGAGAAACAAGTAAGTGTGATCTGTATGTGTGCTAACATTACACAACAGAGAAAAGTCATAAACTAAGTACACACAACAATGTGAATGAAGGTGAACCAAGCTAAAAAACTGAAATAGACACTTACCATAAAGTCAGAACGAACGAATGAATGGAAGTAAGGGAGATGGTGACTCTAAAAGGAGAAGTTCCTAGAAGGATTAATACTTTAGAGGAAGGGAAAAGGAAGGTCAGTGCAGAAAACTAAGTCAGTAATCTAGAATAAATATCATGTAAATAAAAAACAAAAATCATTAACAAAGACATAAGAGAGGATAAATCCAGGAGCTCTTGTATTGAAATTATAGGAATCACAGGAAGAGAAAAAGGAACAGAGAAAGAAATAACAATCAAAGAAATACTAGAAGAAAATAATCCCCAAGCTGACTAAAGATCTGCATTTCTAGACTGAAAAGTCTTATAAAGTCTCAATTAGAGATGGGAGCACAGTGAAAAAACACTTAGATAGATGCATCCTGGGAACAAAAAGAGAAGTTTCAACCTTCAAAAAAAAAGAAATTAATCTGTAAGCTTCTAAATGGAAAGAACAGGCAAATTAAGATGAAAGAAAAATGAGACCCAGCAAGACCTCACATCTGTAATACTGGGAATAAAAGAATACTACAATTTTACAGACTTAAAGGGGAAAAAATTAAAATATCCTATATTTAGCTAAGATAGTAATCATATGTGAAACCAAACAAGAAACACCTGCAAACCCAACAGCTCATTAAGTATATCATCCACCAAAGACTAAGGAAATTACTGAAACTGCAACATAACAAAGGGTTTTTGAAACAGAAGCAAGATCCTGCCAGTGCAAACTTAATATGTAATATAGGATATAAAGTCAAAATTATTCCATAATACCCAAGAGTTGGAGATAGAGGGGAAGGTGAGTAGGAGACAGGAAAGTGAGCAAGAATAATGTATTAGGTAGATGAGCACAAAGAAAACTCCTAATTTTGATAGAATAAAACAGAAGTATATGTTTAACTATATATATATTAAAGTTAGGTAACCAACAAAGAATCAAAGATTTATAGTGAAAGTTCTGAATTAATTTGGAAGAAAGGGAAGGAACTCGACCAATCCAGAGAAGACAAGGAAGAACCACCAGCTATAATGTAAACGTATGTGTGCTGAACGGTACATCATATAATATTTATCTAGCTTCAAAAAAATCAACTTATTTACCATAAATTAAAAAAAAAAAAAAAAACAGGGAAAGATAGGGAAACAACTGTCCTAGAACACATGTCAAGATATAACAGTTGAGGAGTGAAGATGAAAAAGAGGGAAAAACCTACCACAAAATGAAGTTGAAACTAGAAAAAAATGGAGCACAAGAAAAAAACGACGTTCCTGATATCACAGGACCACAAGGGGACAAAAGTGAGAATAAACTGGAAATGAAAAGAGCTTTAATAATTACCTATGGGAGACAAAAAAAGGAGATCCCATCACATACCTATAGTAAAAAATAAAACTCAAGAAAACATCACAGAAACAAAACTAGATCTAGGTCTATATACTTAAGGGCATACTGAATCCTAGAAAGAACTAATCATGAAAAATCAGTGCTATTTAATATATACTCTACTGTATTTTTGTCATAAAAAGTGGAATTCTTTAGGCACCTTGGTAAAAAGAATGTCAACTCTAAAAAAGAGGTGAAATCGGGTTGGTCTTAGATTTCTCCAGAGTAGCACTTTACACTATAAGGCTGGAAGAATGTTTATAATATCCTCAAGTAAAGGAAGCATAACCCAAAGATTTTATATCTAGTTGAACTGTTACTTAAAAACAACACAGATAAGCAATGTTAAACAAGAAGTCTAGTGAACTGTTTCCCATGACTTCTCAAAGGATTTATATGAGGATAAACCTCAACTAATCAAGACATGTCTGGAAAAGCTTAAGCAAAAGGACTGGCACCGAGAAGTGAATCTACTTAACTACAAGATTAAAACAAATGTGGGAATTATGATATACAAATTATATACCTAAAAATTAAAAGTTAATTATTGTCTAATAATTGGGTACAAAAAAGTATCATTTGAAGTGGACAAGGCAAATAAGTATTTAATATATAATTAAATTAATACAGAAGTAATAAATATATAAATATATTTATTAGTTTAAAGATTAAGATAAAGAGATAATTAAAATTGGGATATGGAGGTAAGAAAGGAGAAAGGAAATATATTTAATTTCATCATTGCTCATAAAAAGAAATAAAGTGTCTAAAAGTATCTAAAAAATACTTATACAATTATATTTATGAAAGTACTCTCTAAAAAGAGAAAAATGGTTCTTCCTAAGTAAAAGAAGAAGCATATGAAACAAAGAAAAACTGGCCATTTGGTGAAACATTTTTAAAGAGCCAGAAAAACAAAGTATATAAAATTATAATGACAGAACTAAAACTAGCCTATTAATACATGTAAATGAAATAAACCAACACAATAAAAGGAAAGATTAGATCCTGACTGAAATTAACCCTGCACTGTATACATGAAGCATATTCAAAACAAAAAGATAAAAGTTGAAAGTAACAGGACAAGAAAACATTTACCAGGCAAATACAAACTAAAAGAAAAAAAGAATTACAATCTTAACATCAGACAAGGTTGGACATAATGAGAAAAGCGTGAAAAGAGACAAAGGACCATTATAGCAGTAAAAGGTGAAATGGCACAGAGTTATTCTAGTTAGGAATAACAGACATAGCACTAGCATTCATAAAGCATAAAAGCACAGACAAAACAGACAGAAATAGAAATACTAGCAGCAGAGGACTTTAACTCACTTCAGTCCATGACAAAGAGAGTAAGAAAAAGATGGATATAAAAGACCTTTCAAACTGAATACAAATACAAAACACTTCCCCCAAATGACTGCATATTAAACAACAAAAAGAAAATCTTAATAAACTAAAAGAAACAGTAAAGATAATATCCTCTGATCACAATATAGTAAAACTAGAAAACAAGTAACAAAACTACAGGGAAAAAGCCCTTACCATGGGAATTTTAAAATACTCAGTAACTTTTGATCCAAGAGGGTATTCACCCAAAACATAGAATATTTGAACAAATTTTTTAAAAGTAACAACTTCTTCAATATCTCATATACTAGCAAATATACTCCAGCATTAAAATAAAGTACTAGAAGTATTATCGGAAATATTAATGTATAAGAAATACTGATCTTTACAGCAGTGGACTTTACTTTCACCACCAGACACATCCACAACTGAGTATCACTTCCACTTTGGCCCAGGCTCTTTATTCTTTTCTGGAGGTGTTTCTCCACTTTTTCCCAATAACATATTGGACACCTACTGACCTGGGGGACTCATCTTCCAGTGTCAAATCTTTTTGCCTTTTCGTACTGTTTATGGGGTTCTTGAGGCAAGAATACTGAAGTGGTTTGCCATTCCCTACTCCAGGGGACCACATTTTGTCAGAACTCTCCATCATGACCCATCCATCCTGGGTGGCCCTGCATGGTATGGCTCATAGTTTTACTGAATTACACAAGACTGTGATCCATGCGATCATTTTGGCGAGCTTTCTGTGACTGTGCATAGGAACCTGGAATGTTAGGTCCATGAATTAAGGTAAATTGGATGTGGTCAAGCAGGGGATGTAAAGAGTTAACATCAACACTTCAGGAATCCGTGAACTAAAATGGACAGGAATGGGCAAATTTAATTCAGATGACCATTGTATCTACTATTGTGGGCAAAAATCGTATGGAAGAAATGGAGTAGCTCTGACAGTAAAAAAAAAAAAAAAAAAAAAACAAGTACAAAATACAGTACTTGAGTGAAATCTCAAAAACAACAGAATGATCTCAGCTCATTTCCAAAACAAACTTTTCAACATCACAGTAATCCAAATCTATGCCCCGACCACTAATGCCGAAAAAGGTGAAGGAGAACAGTTCTATGAAGACCTACAAGAACTTTTAGAACACCAAAAAAGAAGATGTCTTTTTCATCATAGTGATTGGAATCCAAAAGTAGGAAGTCAAAAGACACCTGGAGTTAACAGGCAAGTTTGGCCTTGAAGTACAAAATGAAGACAAGCAAAGTCTAACAGAGTTTTGCCAAGCAAATGCACTAGTCATAGCAAACACCCTCTTCTAACAACACAAGAGACAGCTCTAAACATGGACATCAGATGGTCAATATGGAAATTAGACTGATGGAGAAGCTCCACACAGTCAGCAAAAATAAAACCAGGAGCTGACTGTGGCTCAGATCATGAGCTCCTTATTGCCAAATTCAGACTCAAATTGAAGAAAGTAAGGAAAACCACTAGGCCATTCAGGTATGACCTAAACCTAATCCCTTATGATTATACAGTGAAGGTGAAAAGTAGATTCAAGGGATCAGGTCTGAGTGCCTGAAGAACTATGGATGAAAGTTCATAATACTGTACAGGAGGCAGTGACCAAAACTATCCTTAAGAAAAAGAAATACAGGAAGGCAAAGTGGTTGTCTGAGGAAGCTTTACAAATAGTTGAGAAAAGAATATGAGAGAAAGGGAATGGAGAAATGGGAAGATATACCAAACTGAATGCAGTTTCAGACAACAATAAAGAAGATAAGAAAGCCTTCTTAAGTGAACAATGCAAAGAAATAGAGGTATTAATAATAGAATTGGAAAGACTAAAGAAAACTGAGATGCCAAGGGAACATTTCATGCAAAGATAGGCACAATAAAGGACAGAAATGGCAAGGACCTAACAGAAGCAGAAGATATAAAGAGGTAGAAAGAATACACAGAAGAACTATACAAAAAAATTAAGATTTTTATAGTTTACCCACACCCAGATAATCACAATGGAGTGGTCCCTCACCTTGAGTCAGATATCCTGGAGTGTGAAGTCAAGTGGGCCTTAGGGAGCATTACTACAAACAAAGCTAGTAGAAGTGATGGAATTCCAGTTGAGCTAATTCAAATCCTAAAAGATTATGCTGTTAAAGTGCTGCATGCAATATGCCAGCAAATTTGGAAAACCCAACAGTGGCCACAGGACTGGAAAAGGTCAGTTCTCATTCCAATCCCAAAGAAAGGCAATGCCAAAGAATGCTCCAACTACCATACAATAAAGCTCATTTCACATACTAGCAAGGTTATGTCCAAAATCCTTCAAGCTAGGTTTCAGCATGAGAACCAAGAACTTCCTGATGAACAAGCTGGATTTACAAAAGGCAGAGGAACCAGAGATCAAATTGTCAACATCTGCTGTATCACAGAAAAAGCAAGGGAATGCCAAAAACACATCAATCTCTGCTTCACTATGTTAAAGCCCTTGACTGTGTGGATCACAACAAACTGTGGAAAATTCTTCAAGAGATGGGAATACTGGACCACATTTTTACCTGCCTCCTGAGAAACCTGTATGCAGGTCAAGAAGCATCAGTTACAATCAGACATGAACAACAGAATGGTTCAAAATTAGCAAAGGAGTACGTCAAGGCTGTATACTATCACCCTGCATATTTAACTTATATGCAGAGTACATCATGAGAAATCCTGGGCTGGATGAAGTACAAACTGGAATCAAAATTACCAGGAGAAATATCAATAATCTCAGATATACAGATGATACCATTCTAATGGCAGAAAGTGAGGAGGAACTAAAGAGCCTCTTGATGAAGGTGAAAGAGGAGAGGGGAAAAGCTAGCTTAAAATGCAACATTCAAAAAAAGAAGGTCATGGCATCCAGCCTCATCACTTCATGGCACATAGGTGGGGAAAAGTGGAAACAGTGACAGATTTTATTTTCTAGGGCTCCAAAATCATTGTTGAGGGTGTACTGCAGCCATGAAATTAAAAGAGGCCTACTCCTTGGAAAAAAAACTATGATAAACCTAGACAGCATATTACAAAGCAGAGACATTACTTTGCTGACAAAAGGTACATATAGTCAAAGCTATGGTTTTCCCAGTAGTCATGTACAGATGTGAGAGTTGGACCATAAGGAAGACTGAGCACCGAAGAATTGATGCTTTCAAACTGTGGTGTTGGAGAAGACTCTTGAGAGACCCTTGGACAGCAAGAAGTTCAAACCAGTCAATCCTAAAAGAAATCAACCCTGAATATTCACTGGAAGGACAGATATTGAACCTGTAATACTATGGCCACCTGATGCGAAGAGCCACCTCACTGGAAAAGACCCTGATTCTGAAAAGGTCCTGACTGAGGACAGGAGGAGAAGGGGGCTACAGAGGATGAGATGGTTGGATGGCATCACCGACTCAATGGACATGAATTTAAGCAAACTCCTGGAAACACTGAAGGACAGAGAAGCCTGGTGTGCTGTAGTTCATGAGTTCACAAAGAGCTGGACATGACTCTGACTGAACAATAAAAACAAGGTAAAAATCTAAGACTCTGCACAGTTTCTGGTAAGCCTAAGTCAAATAACATTAGAGAAAGCAGAATAGAGAGAAGTATGCTTTATAACGTAAAAAGATTCAACGGAAAAGGAAAATAAGCCATAATATTTGTGTAAACAACGTATTATGAAATACATAAAGCCAGAAAAAGATTGCTGCAGGCAACTATCACCAAAAGGAACTTATAACATTGTAAGAAAAAAATTAATGAAACTATGGCCACAGAGGGGACACTAATAAACTCTTTCCAAATTTGTCAGACTATGTAAACCAAACGTAGGCAAGAATACAGAGTATTTCAATAATACAACCAAACTCAGTTTACTGGAAGTATATGCATACATGTTTTAAAAAGAATAATATAAGTAAATTTTTTATTCTACAGAGAACATATATGCTTCTCTTATATTCATGATTTATAGAGATCAATGATGTATGTGGTCACATAGTTATTAAAAACATAGTTATTATGGGCAGCATTCTCTAATAACAAGATCAGAATGACTTCCTATCACACATACTCCTCCTGTCATAAAAAAAAATTTATCTTCAAACTAAAGAAGCATTTTGTTCTCAGATACATATTAAAACCTCAGATACAATTGAAGCCTCTTGTAAGAAAAATATTTCTATTTCTAAAATACTTTTATTAAAATTAAAAAACTGAAAAGAAAGTAGCTTTATCCAGTCCACAGTACTTATTATTAGCTTTATTTACAATTCTAAAGAAGCTTTTTTGAAAATACAAACTAAATATAAGCTCTTTCCAATAGCCTAAGGTTCAAAAGTACAAAAATATACAACATTAGAATGAAAAGTCCAATATAACAAAAAATAAAAATTATAATATTTGTAAGAAAATATTATATGCAATGCAATATTGTGGCAATTAATTAGGAAATTCATAAGAAAAATATTTTCTAACAAAATACAAATTTCCATAATTGACTAAGGACATTGAAGAACATGAATATACTAATAATTAGGGAAGTTATAAGGACTGTCAAAGATTTCAAAAGGTGGGGGGGCTAGATGGTTTTGCAGTCAAATTATATATGATATGAAAATAATAGTCCTTCCAGGGTTTTTCAAATTATTCCAGAGCAAAGATGGAAAGCTTTCCCACTCATTAGCATAATCTTTAGTTAGCACAAACTTGGTAACATTGCTTTATAAGAATTATCTATGATCAAACAGTTAAATCCAGTTAATATTAGAAATCAACACAATTCAATTGAAAGATTATAAAATCTACCAATGTAATTTATCAACAAATAAAGGAACAAAGCATTTAATAAAATTAGGCTGTTTTTTGCCTTAAGTAAAAGAGAATGAAATGAGAATGACATATATACAATGAAGATGATTAACCATAACTCTTAGCCAGCATCTATGAAACAATGAAACACTAAAGACACATAAGACAGGCATGTCCACTGGCACCATTATTATCAGCATCATTTTTAAGCTTCAAACTAATGCAGGAATACAAAGAAGCAACAAATGTGCATAAATGCTTGAAAATAGTATCTCCATTTGCAGATATGTCATAAATCTAGAAAACCCAAAGACTTCCCTAAAACCTAGCTTCTCTTATAACCAGCAAAAACAATTTGATATTCAAATAGTAAGCAAATCTCATCCACAACAGTAGCAAAACTATAAAATACTAGGCAAAAATTTAGCAAGTTTAACACTGAAGTATAGGTTCTCAGTGAATCAAATGTAAGAGACAAAGCATGTCCCTTAATAGGTAAACTGACCATCTTAAAAAAATATAGCACTGAGGAAGACCGTGAACTTTTCCTTAGTAAGATTTAATAAAGTATAAAACATGTCGAGTCCAGTTCAGTCTTATGTTAATGAATAATGAATAATAATAAGTAAGAGGCTGTCCTATAGTCACTCATCTGTATTCTGTATATAACTAACATAAAATGAAACTAGAAAGTAAGACTTCACAATAGGAGTCCTTCACTATGAAAATGTCACAATATGAAACCTAACAAAATTAACTCATGTTTTCCCTAAGGAAGAGAAAATTATAAAGTTTTTTGTTGCTGGGGCTTATAATAGTAGCTCTCATCCACCTAAAAACCCCTTTCATCCACTACTATAATGATAATAATAAACTAAGATTAGGTATTTCAAATTATATGTGTGCCATTATACATTTTAGTGTGTCCTGGGGATACTTAAAATCAGAGAGCACATATGGACCATTAAAAACTTTTGGAAAAATATTATTTTAAATAACCACAAATGAGAATGTTAAAAATCTTAAAAAAAATTTTTTTAAAGAAATATATGGTCTGTCTCTTAGAATTAATATCCAGGTTAAACTTCTACTTTTCTGTATTAATTTACTGATTGATTGGTGGAACCAGATATAATTACTCTTTACATTGAGTTATAATCCAATACCACGCTACAGGGCTTCCCTGGTGGATCAGTTGATGAAGAATCCACCCTGCAATGCAGAAAACCCAACTTCGATCCCTGGGTTGGGAAGATCCCCCGGAGAAGGAAATGGCAACCCACTCCAGGATTACTGCCTGGAAAAATCCATGGACACAGGAGCCTGAAGGGCTACAGTCCAAGCCGTCACAAGAGGCAGACACGACTTAATGACTAAACCACCATCTCCTTGCTGTAATAATTCTGTTGCTCAAATTGTTTACGGGGAGCTCATTCAGGTTTGCTCCTCCTGTGTCCTTCATCTTTCCTGATTTTGGAGCACTTCCTTGCATTCAAATAATACAGTATCTCCAGGTTTTTCTTTCGCTGCTCCAGCCCTGGAATCAGCCATTTCTCCAAGGAATCCTGTTTTCTTTTTACATGAGAATGGTATTTAGAAACCAAAATTTGGGTACTGGGTGTCAAAGATTTTTCAGCTGTAAAAAGATCTCTCACACCAAAAAGCATTACAAGGAAAGGTCTAAGAACTGAATAGCAAGAAGTACAGTTTAAAGGGATTAAGATAAAAAGAATCCTAAGTAACAATAACCTATGAGGTACTGAGAGGTCAAGAAGCCTGGAGATCCCAAAGTCTATCTAGCAAAAAATGGAAGAAATCAAGCAAATCACAAATATCATAAATATTTAGATACCAAAGGAGTGAGACTAGAATATTTTTATTGTTTTGTTACCTTAAAATATTCAATGACCTTAACCCCTTACTCATTTTGGAAAAATTCTAAAAAAAAAAAAAAATTCACAATTTTCACATTTTGCAAAGATCAACAATGTTGACAGCAGCTAGGTACTTTTACAGCCTTTTTACTCCAATTTGAGTCCTCCAGAGCCAATCCTCAAGTCGCCCGTGGCTCCTCCTTCCCCATTTCTAGCAATCACTGAACTCAATTCATTCTTTCTTCATCTCTTTCTCTACGTAACAATCATCTGACCATTTCCTACATGAAATACCATACCATTCTTCCAACTGGTCTTTAAAGAAATTATTTTCCTTACAAATATTTTTGCACATGAATACAAATAATTACACGTAATTTATTTAAAAACTTCATTATTCAGCCCTAATTTATCTTTTCACCTACAATTTTCTTGTCATTCTGTTGCCCCAAACTATACCTACCTAGTTGTTATTTACAAGTACATCCTCCATTTCTCTCCAAATCTTATTAATATCAGACCAATTTATACACATATAAAATAATTCTGAAATGGCAAAACTGTTGATAGACGTGAGCTGATTCGTATCTTTGCTCCAATATAGAAGAAACATAAAAATGAGACAAATTTAGAAATGCATTGTATAAATTTGCATTGAAATTTGTTTAAAATGAGTTTGCCAATACTACACTCTAACCAAAGAACTGTAACCAGAGGAAAAACCTTTCCCTCTGAGGACAGCTCTATAGGTTTACTCGGTTTTCTTGCACTCCAAGAAAAGTCTTTTCATTGTCTCTGTTTTGTTTCTTCAGATTTCTTATGATTCAGGAAGGCTTACCTTGAATGCTGGATTAATTTTTTAAAAATCAATGTTATAAAAGTGATATGATAAGAACACACAAAAAGGCAAGACAATGATTTATAAAATCATGAAACAAAATAAGATCTATAAGTAAAAACAAAATCTATAAATAAAAAAAAAGATGTAATTTTCCTTCTCAAATTTTACTGAAGAAATCAGAAACAGAAATCTGAAACCTACTTTATGCTTTAGAGATCTACAGAACTTCCTTCTCACTGAAATATGTATTTTAATTTCAACTTCTATTCTACATATCTTCTTTTATAATAGGCCCTAAGATAAAAAGGTAACAGAAACACACATCCATTTATAATTAGTTTTTTACAATATTTTATTTCTGTACTGAATATGAAAGGATTTCTGCTTCTTCAAAGAGTAAGCAAACTGCCTATCATCAGCTTTAGACCTCAGATTTCAGCTATGCAGGCCACCATATTCCTTATAGAAAGCAGAAAAAGTATTTCTTTCCTTGAATTGCAGTTGTAAATTTATCACATCAGGTGAGAACAGGTAGTACTCTAATTATCCCCTTGCTTCTCCATATATTATAGGAACTACTATTGCTATGCAAGACTTTTAGACATCTAATTTGGAATTAAGTTACTATGAGCTTTTAAAATATCAAAAGAAATTTAGACTTGTCAGCACATTAAATATGGTATCCACTATATCTTTACCTCTTAAAGTCAAAGGTAATAAAATAACAACAGTTCTTGTTTCCTTAACACTCACTACAAAACCTACAAAGAAGTATGTATGATTTTCGCAGTAACTCTGTGAAGACAGGCGCTACTTCCAGTCCTAAGTTTACAGGAGAGAAAATCAAAACCAAGATTTCACACTGGAATTAAGTAATAAAGCAGAGATCTGAACTCAGCAAGCTGAACGTAAAGATTACAGTTTGTACTAAGTATTGTTGTTCTTCATAACACTTTATTTTTTTTTTTTTTTTTAGGGGTCATAACACTTTAATTGCAAACTGGTACTGCTTTTGAGCAGCTATATGCTAAAAGAAGGGCAAGAAAACTGAATTTAGTGCCACATAAAATAGGTATACAATTTTGCTAACTAGATAAGACTGTTTCTTGTATGACCACTTCTGATCCATCATCTTATTTATAAAGTAAATACATGCTAAATTTTAAAATTACTACACAAAACAAGAAGCATTTTCAAATTCTTTTCCCATTTAGGCTGTTACATAAGATTGAGCAGAGGAACTCTTCATTTGCCAGGATATTTCCTCAGTTCCAGGAAAAGAAGGAGGGCTCTAAAGCACAAAAGCTTAAAACAAGAGAAGGAGATGGCACTAACTTATACCTGCATAACAAACCTCTTTATCGTGATTTTCCTGGTAATCCTCCACAACTGTCCTCCCCATCCTCACTTTCTTCTTTGTCTGTAGCTGAAGATGCTATTAAGCCCATATTATAAGCCACCCTGGAGATCTCATTCTCCCAGGAATACCTTCTATGAACCCAGGAGGTATACATGTTAATAAACTTTTGTTTTCCTCGTATTAATCCGTCTTTTATTACAGAGGTCTCAGCCAAGAACTCAAGGGTAAGGGGATCATTTTTTCCTTCCCCTACAGACCTTTGCCTTAGAAGTGCCACAGCGCGTGAGGGGAGAGCACATTACCAATCTGCTACCTTATCTAACCTAAACCAGTCAGTCACAGTTCTTCCTTCTCACTCATAGTTCACCACTGTCCACATTTTAAAAATTCAAGAATCACACATGTTTATAAAGAAGCTGTTTTTGTTTCCTGTTGTGAATGTCTATAGATACCCATATATAATTAACAATTTAAAAATTTTCAGGCCTACCTACCTTACAGTAGGTAGCTCTTCTTAAAAGTGGCTGAAACTTCACTTTTTCTATTAAGTTTACTAATGTCTAAACTGGAATACTGTCAAATATTTAAAACCTCTATTCTTGGATCAAGGTATCCCCAAACAGAAGGTTATATACTGCTCTTTAAGCCACCAAATAAGTGATCTATTAGAACACTTTAATGACCAGGCACAGCTCAACCAGGAAATTAAAAACTGCCAAATATCAACACGTAAGAAGATTAAATCCAGATATACTGCACATAAAATAAACAGAATACTAAGATTATGTGCAAATATATTATATGGTAAAAGGAAATACACTTGTCTTTTAAAATTCAAGGCGAGAGTCTTAACATTTAAGGATATTCATTTTAAAAACACTTATAATAAACATAATAATTATGGAGGAGAATAAGATAATAAAGTATGAGAAACAAGCCAAATCAATTTTATCTCAAATTTTGAACCTGTCTTTTGTTTCTTAAGTAACTAAATTTCAATTAGATTATGCAAAGTAGCCAACTCAATTTCCTAATGCAAAAAGATTTATATATAATCAACAGGTACATATACTATTCAAAGAAAATGCTAAAAGCTATTTTTATTTATTCACTGGAAAATGGGGGAAAGTGTTCAATTACTACTATAAGAGCGGGGCTGAAGCACTACCTTGTCAAGAGAGACATTCCTAAATCACTTTGCAAAAAAGCTACTCAAAATAACATGTTCATTTCAATATTAAATTGTACTCCTACAAGTTTCTATAATCTGAGGACAAATCTCAGATTACTGACAAAGTGTTACTACACTGATTAACCTTTGGTTGATCCTATGCTGTAGGATCCATCTGTTTTATTTACTGGTATATCCAAAGTTTCTAACACTATATGCCTTACAGGTGACAGGTACTCAAAAACCATTTGCTAATCAATGAGTCAGTCTTTCAACTGGCTTCACTGTTTACTGGTACTCTTCTTACTCATTCTATTTCAAACCAAATTTTACATTTGAAAAATCTAAAATTTCTCCACGGATTTTGCAGTCTCTCTTTTTTTCAATAAAATTTTGAAAAAAGCTCTCATTTTCCCTTTATTTCACTCTATTCATCTGAAGTCACAAATAAACTACTCTTTTTTTTCCCCAAGTCTACTTCAAAATGTACTAAGACTACACTGAAAATTTCTCCTATGGTTTTGAATATCTGGAGATTGTGGTCAGGTAAGAATGGCATGGCCCAAGTACCAGACCTAATCAGGGTATCAGTTAGCTCAGGGCTCAGAGCCAGTCCCTCCTGGCCTTTTAACTTCTACCTGAAACATGAAATTCATAATACATTTTATGAAATATAATTACCATGATAATTTAAAGTATCATTTTAAAGCACTGGACTTACCATTATAGGTTATTCTTGGCTTTGTTAAACACATCACAAGATGTAAATCCATTTCATCTGAGGGTACAAATTTTGAGCATACAGGGCACTTAAATCCTAAAAAATAAAAGAAATCCATGTAACTTAACAATTTTAAATATCCAGCCTTGCTCTTTAAAAAGGCAAGGAAGAAAAAGCATTTCAAACTTCAGTATTACATGTACATTGATACACTACCTATGCGCAACTTAAGTTGGGAAAAGAGTTTGTGACTATTAGTGTCTGACTTAAATCAGTTTATGAACACCATCCAATTTCAATGAAGAAAATCTGATTCACTACAAAACTCTCATATCCTCTTCTAATGTATGGGTCCAATCATTTTCATTTATTTTTTCATTAATCTGAACTTACCATTTTGTTATAATAGCTTTGTATTCTGACCCTCTTTCCTGACAGTACCTTTCCCAGCTTGGTACAGTACAATTTGAGTTGCAAGGTTTTATAGATAGATAGTACCTTACAAACTATTCTATTCCACTGACCTTTTAAAATTTTATCTGATGAAGAAAGTGAAGCCTTTTGTGGAACAGTAAAACCAGGTCTAGAATCTAAGACTCCTGACTCCTACTATATTGCACTTATTGCCATACCACAAGTCACAAGGCAAACAGAAAATAGCACCAAATGTCAGATTTCTTAGTCAATTTTGACACAAATATTAGTTTCCTACAATATTCAATTTGCACTAAGTACTTGCCAGCAGTACTCTATTAAAAATAAACTGGTAGACTGAAGGAGGGAATATGTTATGAATTCAGCTCTATCCTGCTCCCTCATTTACCAAGGGTAACTGTTCATTCATGGGTCCTTGCTGTTTCCCTGTAGACCTACTTACTGCTCTTTCCTCCAACATTTCCAACCTGCATAAGCAGTGAGCTGATAAAGTCCATTTATAGTCTGGTGAGGAACGACTAATCAGAAGTGGCACAAAAAGATGGCCTAAGCCAATTCGTTTTTCTTGAAAATATGACTAAGAAACAGCAAGAGGGTCATGGGTCAGCTGTAGACAGCTGAAGCAAAAAGGGTACATGAAGTTAAGAGACTGCGGTGGGGTATCTATTCTGGGTCATGTGTAGGCTGAACTTATAGGAGAAAAGCTATCAGCAAGCACAGGAAAACAGCTCACATGGAGATCTTAGAGCAGATGTGCAGAGAGGAGCAAAGTGCTGTGAGAAACAACAAGAGTGGTGGGAAAGAAAAAAAAGTCCCTAAAAGCTGACCCAGATTGTGGTAGCTTTCTACTTCTAGTATACGTGTGCTCTGATAGACACTCTTCTCCTTTCATCTTGACATGAAACCCACTGCAACTCAAGACAGAGTAGAGTCATACCTCATGCAGAGCTCTGTTGAATCGGAAAAGGTTTTGGCCTGCGTACTTAATCCACGTACTCAACTTCCTAAATGAAATACGTGTTTCTGAGCAGTTTTTCACATTGATTAAATACATTTCAAGAGAAAGGAACAAAGGTATATTTAGTTCCCACTTCTTAAAAACCACCAAAAAAAGCAAAAGAGGATCAATCTAAAATTAAACTACAAAAACAGCTACAACCCTCAAACAATTCTGACACAAATACTAGCTACTGCATCAACGTGGCAAAACATGCATCAAACAGGGAGAAGACAAAGAGACTATCAAGCAGCATTCCTATTTCCAGGACCATTAGTAATCTTTTTCTTAGAATTGCAAAAACATCCTTCTCTTGAAATTAAACAGGACATTAAAAAAAATTTTTTTAACTACTTAATTTTCTAACTACTGATCAAAATCATATGCATACTGACACATGAACTTTAAATTATCAAACAAAAGTGCACAACCATGAACCTCTGGGAGCCATCCAGCTGCCCACAAAGTAGAGCCTAAGGAAAAAAACTCTGTACAGAGGACTACCGTATTTCTAGTTAAATACAATAAACTATGTGTTTCTTTCTCCTTCGCCTAAAACCCACTAAATTGAAAATAAATATAACAAAATAAGGTAAGGAACTTGAAAGGAGACAGCAGATGAACAGATGGGTGGAATTGACAGGACTGAGAAAACAGACATACTAAGTGTCTGCAGAAGCCAATTCTCACTACATAATTCTCAAAAAACTCAAGAACCTATACCTCCAATAACTTTCCATGCCAGTGATGAGGTTAACCATGAGGTTAAAATAATGGACTAATTAACAGAATAAAAGAAATTCCCAAGTCTCCAACCCATGTCGTGTAGCCAAGCAAATACAGCTTCGCAATGAGAGTAGAAGAATAAGAGTTCACTACAGGAGAAAAAAAGACCCAAAACAGATTGGCTTGAGGACACCAGGTACAGCAAGGAGAAGGAAAGAAAACAAGGGAATAAATAAATAAATATCTATGTACAGAAAAGGGCCCTTCCTACAAATCTCCTTTTCTCTATCTCTACCAAAAAAATTGGTAGCTTCTTCTCTTAAATCAGAAATTCCACAGATGAAACATCAAGATCCTTGTCTGTTGATAAGGTTGCTGCTGCATGTGTTTTTTGGTGTTTTGGCTGGTATACCCTCAGGGAGAGATCCTAGAAATGGGATTGCAGGATTAGTAGATTACATGTGTCATGAGGAGATTACACATGTATCTACTTAGATATTCTGAAATTACCCTCTGTAGAGGTTGTACAGTTTAGTACTCCTACCAGCAATGTGTGAAAGTGCCTGTTTCTCCACAGCCTCTCCAAGAATGAGTGCCAGTCTTTTGTGTTCTTGCCTGTCTGGGATGAGTCATGATATCAGTGTAGAGATACAAAGCCCAAGGAGAGAAAACAGTATGTACAAAGAACCACCTGGATTTTTAATTAGAAAACAGTGAATTAAACACATATTTCTCTCCTCCCTCCCAAGTCCACTAAAATGAGAGTAAAGAAATAAACAGAACTTCTCGAGAGGAAAGCGCTTCTTACATTCTGACACTGTTCAGTTTTTCATTTGTTTAAGGGTTGGTTGCTAATCTTTCTTTCTGGTGAGATGTCGAACATTTTTGCCCATTTTTCTAACAGGTGTTTGGTTATCCTCATTTTTAAAGAGTTCTTTGTATATTAAGGATATTATCCTTTTGTGATAAGTTATATTTCATCAGCCTTTTGAAATTGTTTCTGCTGTGTTTTAACTGTGCATTTTTTTTTTTTGGTATTGTGTTAGGTATATGAGAAGAAAACCTGAAAAGCTGTTTGGAAGCTTTAAATGTAAGACTTGCAATGGCACCCCATTCCAGTACTCTTGCCTGGAAAACGCCATGGACGGAGGAGCCTGGTGGGCTGCAGTCCATGGGGTTGCGAAGAGTTGGACATGACTGAGTGACTTCACTTTCACTTTTCACTTTCAGGCATTGGAGAAGGAAATGGCAACCTACTCCAGTGTTCTTGCCTGGAGAATCCCAGGGATGGGGGAGCCTGGTGGGCTGCCGTCTATGGGGTCACAGAGAGTTGGACACGACTGCAGTGACTTAGCAGCAGCGAGTTTTTCATTTCAGTTATTATACTTTTCAGTCCTGGTGGCTTAGATGGTAAAGAATCTGCCCGCGATGCAGAAGAACTGAGTCGGGAAGGTCCGCTGGAGAAGGAAATGGCAACTCACTCCAGTATTCTTGCCTGGAGAATCCTATGGACAGAGGAACCTAGTGGGCTGCATACAGTCTGTGGGGTCTCAAAGAGTTGGACATGACTGAGCTGATAAGACAGACATACTTTTCAGCTCCAGAATTTTTTGTTGGTTTTTATTTGTTCTCTATTGATATTCTGCTCATTTGTCATTTTCTTAACTTTCTACACCTTTATTGAGCATCTCTAAGACAGGCATTTTAATTATTTAATTTAAAATTTATTTATTTTAATTGGAGGCTAATTACTTTACAATATTGTATTGGTTCTGCCGCACATCAACATGAATCCGCCACGGGCGTACACATGTTCACCATCCTGAACCCCCCTCATGTATAATAGCATATAAGACAGGCATTTTAAAGGTTTATTTCTTAGTATATCTGCCATCAGGTCTTTTTCAGGGACAGTTTCTGCTGATTTCCCCCCCCCCCCTTTGAATGGCCCTGTTCATTTGTATAACTTTTTTTTTTCCTTCCTGAAAACTGAACATTTAAATCTAATGTGGTAACTCTGAAAATCAGATTTTGCCAGGAACAAGTGCACCACTGCCTGCCCTCTGGCTGGGAATGGAGGGGAAGGGCAACTGCCTCTGTGCTAAGAGCTGAAATTAACCACAGTGTATTGTCCAAGCCTTCCTTCCCCTGGAAGTTGCAAGCCTTCAGTAGACTGCAGACTTCCAAAACAGTTCCTTCAAACAAATTCCACCCATTCAGTTTTTGCCTAGGTGGGGAGGTAGATTCCCTGAGTGCATTCTACTTTGCCATCTTCCCATGGTCTTTTGGTCAGTCGTGTCCGAGTCTGTGTGACCCCACAGACAGCAGCCCACCAGGCTCCTCCGCCCATGGGATTTTCCAGGCAAGAGTACTGGAGGGGGTTGCCATTGCCTTCTCCGGAAAAACTCGCTAGAGGGATTCAAAGGCAGATTTGAACAAGAAGATGAAAGAAAACAGTGAGTGTGAGGATAGGACAATGAAGTTATCATGTCTTAGGAGCAGAAAAGTAAAACAGACCGAAAAAAGTGAACAGGGTATGAGACCTGTGAGACATCAACAAGCAGACCAAAAGATACATTTGGGAGTTCCAGAAGGAGAGAGAAGGGAGTAGATAAAATATTTGAATAATGGCTGAAATCTTCCCAAATTTGATGAAAGACACGAATATAAACATGTGAGACACTCAACATTCTCCATGTAAGATGAGGCCAACTAGGTCATATTATAATCAAATTTTCAAAAGACAAAGAAAAATTATTGAAAACAGGGATCCTCAATATGATTATAAGCAGATTACTCATGATAAACTTGGATTCCAGAAAGCAGCTGGCAGGTGGAGAAAGGAAAAAACCATTAACTAAGAATCTTATATTCACAGACTTCTCAGGTGGTCCAGTGGCTAAGACTCCACACCCCCATGAGTGTTTGATCCGTAGTTAGGGAAGTGGATCCCACATGCCGCAACTGAGACCCACCTCAGCCAAAAAAAATCTTATATACAGCAAAACTTCTTCAAAAGTGAGGGAGAAATGAAATTCCCAAATAAACAAAAGCTGAAGGAGTTTGTTATCACTGGCATGCCCTACCGGATATGCTCAACCGAGTCCTACAAGCGGAAATGAGAAGATACTGGACAGTAACTCAAAGCCATATGGAGAAATAAAGATCTCAGAAAACGTCTTTAGATCAAGGGAAACTGTTATCAAGGTGCCATACTGGAGGAACTGCACCTGAAAAGCTTCAACTATAACTGGACCTGACTTAGATAACAAGACTGTTGTTGTTCAGTTGCTCAGTCGTGTCCAACTCTTTGGAACCCCATGGACTGCAGCACACCACGCTTCCCTGTCCACCACCAACTCCCAGAGCTTGCTCAAACTCATATCCACTGAGTCGATGATGCCATCCAACCATCTCATCCCCTGTTGTCCCCTTCTCCTCCTGCCTTCAATCTTTCCCAGCATCAGGGTCTTTTCTAATGAACTGGCTCTTCGCATCAGGTAACCAAAGTATTGGAGCTTCAGCTTCAACATCAGTCCTTCTAATGAATATTCAGGACTGATTTCCTTTAGGATGGACTGGCTTGATCTCCTTGCAGTCCAAGGGACTCTCAAGAGTCTTCTCCAACACCACAGTTCAAAAGCATCAATTCTTCAGTGCCCAGCTTTCTTTCTAGTCCAACTCGCACGTCTCTACATGACTACTGGAAAAACCATAGCTTTGACTAGAGGGACCTTTGTCAGCAAAGTAATGTCTCCGCTTTTTAATATGCTGTCTAGGTTTCTCATAGCTTTTCTTCTAAGGAGCAAGCGTCTTTTAATTTCACGGCTGCAGTCACCATCTGCAGTGATTTTAGAGCCCAAGAAAACAAAGTCTGTCACTGTTTCCATTGTTTCCCTATCTATCTGCTATGAAGTGATGGGACCGGATGCCATGATTTTAGTTTTCTGAATGCTGAGTTTTAAGTGGACTATGGTATATAATCTCCAAGAATAGCTGCTATCAATTTCATGCATCCTGTTCCTCACATTAAGGAGTCCAATTCTCCTCCCCGTGAGTATGAGTCAGCCTTAATAACTTGATCAATGGAATACATAACTGATGCTCTGGGATTTCTGAGATAAACCTTAAGAAGTCTAGCAGATTCCATTTGAGCCTTTTAGAATGTTCACTTTGGGGACATTTCTTTTCAGAACCCAGGTGACATGCTCTGGAAGTACCAGGCACACAGAGGAGTCATGGTAGGTACTTCAGCTGACAACCCAAGCTGGGCTCAGAATTAACAACCAATATCAATCGCCAGGCATACTAAGTGAGTTTCCTTAGATGTTGAGTCACTTGGACTTTCAGATGACTCCAATCTCAATTTCCAACTGCAACCGCTTGAGACTCCAAACAGGAAGCCCATCTACTGATCCTAGCTTACTCATCGTAGAACCTAAAGAGATAATATTTATCTTTTAATTAAAACACACACAGTAATTTACTGTGACACTCTGAAACAGCCTAATATTGGAAACACATAAAAGATTTGGTAAATAAACAATTACGCATTTACACATCTATGCAATGGAACAGCTATGCAAATATTTTTTAAAAATGAGAACCTCTATAAACTGATATCAAGAGATGTCCAAGCTAAATTAAATGGAAAAAACAATGTGGAAAAGCAGGCATATGTTATACTCATTACTGTGTAAGAAAGAGTAAATAAGAATACACATGTATGTGTGTATCTGCAAAAAGAAATACAAGGAAGGATAAATTTCAAATTAAAGTTTATACACGTTACCTACAGGTGGTAAATGAGAATGTAGTGAAAGAAAAACTCAAAGAAGGAGGTACTCCTGGGTCCACCTTTTAATAAAGTTTTAGACTTTTAAACAATGTTAATAACAAGTATTTAAAGATTAAAAACAAACAAGGATTAGGGAAAAGTCTCTAGTAAAAGTAAATGTGTGTATGTCTGTGTGTTAGTCACTCAGCTGCTTCCGAATTTTCGTGATCCCATGGGCTGTAACCTGCCAGATTCCACTGTCCATTGGATTTCCCAAGCAAGAATACTGAAGTGGTAGCCATTTCCTTCTCTAGGGGATTTTCCCAACCCAGGGATCAGGGTGTGTCTCCTGCACTGCAGGCAGATTCTTTACGTTCTGAGCCATCAGTTCAGTTCAGTCGCTCAGTCATATCCGACTCTTTGCGACCCCAGCAGCACGCCAGGCCTCCCTGTCCATCACCAACTCCCGGAGTTCACTCAGACTCATGTCCATCGAGTCTGTGATACCATCCAGCCATCTCATCCTCTTCCGTCCTCTTCCCCTCCTGCCCCCAAACCCTCCCAGCATCAGAGTCAACTCTTTGCATGAGGTGGCCAAAGTACTGGAGTTTCAGCTTTAGCATCAGTCCTTCTAATGAACACCCAGGACTGATCTCCTTTAGAAAGGACTGGTTGGATCTCCTTGCAGTCCAAGGGACTCTCAAGAGTCTTCTCCAACACCACAGTTCAAAAGCATCAATTTTTCGGCGCTCAGCTTTCTTCACAGTCCAACTCTCACATCCATACGTGACCACTGGAGAAACCACAGCCTTGACTAGACGGACCTTTGTTGGCAAAGTAATGTCTCTGCTTTTGAATATGCTATCTAGGTTGGTCATAACTTTCCTTCCAAGGAGTAAGCGTCTTTTAATTTCATGCAATCATGCAATCACCATGTGCAGTGATTTTGGAGCCCCAAAAATAAAGTCTGACACTGTTTCCACTGTTTCCCCATCTATTTCCCATGAAGTGATGGGACCAGATGCCATGATCTTCGTTTTCTGAATGTTGAGCTTTAAGCCAACCTTTTCACTCTCCTCTTTCACTTTCATCAAGAGGCTCTTTAGTTCCTCTTCACTTTCTGCCATAAGGGTGGTGTCATCTGCATATCTGTTATTGATATTTCTCCTGGCAATCTTGATTCCAGCTTGTGCTTCTTCCAGCCCAGCGTTTCTCATGATGTACTCTGCATATAAGTTAAATAAGCAGGCTGACAATATACTGCCTTGACATACTCCTTTTCCTATTTGGAACCAGAGTGTTGTTCCATGTCCAGTTCTAAGTGTTGCTTCCTGACCTGCATACCGGTTTCTCAAGAGGCCGGTCAGGTGGTCTGGTATTTCCATCTCTTTCAGAGTTTTCCACAGTTTATTGTGATCCACACAGTCAAAGGCTTTGGCATAGTCAATAAAGCAGAAATCAATGTTTTTCTGGAACTCTCTTGCTTTTTCCATGATCCAGCGGATGTTGGCAATTTGATATCTGGTTCCTCTGCCTTTTCTAAAACCAGCTTGAACATCTGGAAGTTCACGGTTCACGTATTGCTGAAGCCTGGCTTGGAGAATTTTGAGCACTACTTTACTAGCGTGTGAGATGAGTTCAATTGTGCGGTACTTTAAGCATTCTTTGGCATTGCCTTTCTTTAGGACTGGAATGAATACTGACCTTTTCCAGTCCTGTGGCCACTGCTGAGTTTTCCAAATTTGCTGGCATATTGAGTGCAGCACTTTCACAGCATCATCTTTCAGGATCTGAAATAGCTCAACTGGAATTCCATCACCTCCACTAGCTTTGTTTGTAGTGATGTTTTCTAAGGCCCACTTGACTTCACATTCCAAGATGTCTGAGCCATCAGGGAAGCTCAAAGGCAAATATAAATGAAAACAAATGAACTCAATGTATATAAACAGATACAAACAAAAATATACACACAAACTTATTTAGCTCAGTTCTCTAAAAGAGCCTAGAATCAATGACACTCAGTAGCAAAAAGGACCTACTCCCAGATCTTGGGTTTTTAAATATCTTCCCCCCTCCCCCTCCCAAAAAAGGAACCAGAGATCCTTGAAGAAATGGCTGGTTTTAAGTCTGGGGCACCAAGAAATAGTGAACCTCGAATATCTTGTTCCAGATTAAGGAAGAGTTCAGAAACAGACACAAAAAGGCACAGAAGCCACTTTGAAAGGGCTTCTCCTGGTCAAATCCAGACAAGCTAAACATCAAAATGCATGATATAATAAATTATAATATTTTAAATTTTAAAAAATTCAAAATTACAGATGGATAATTACACATTCTGAAATATCAACTGAAATCACTTACTTAACAAAGATTAAAAGGTATTTTTAAAATGGAGAAACTGGCTGACATTAGCTTAAAAGTCCAAACTTAGTATCACCAACACAAGGGCAAGCTGACATCTGTGCTCCCTGATATGACATACTGTGGGTGTCATGAGAGTTGGATACGACTTGGTGGCTGAACAACAACAAGGAAATTTAGGAAAAGCCTCTAACGAGATGTACACCAAAACTAATAGAAAGGGAACTCTGATAATACAATCAATGTAGAAAACAAACTTCGGCATTACTGATCCCCCCACCCAAACCTTATAATTAAAAGATTTCTATTTTTGCTTTATCTATTTAATTGTGTTTCTACATATTGTTTGGGTGTACATCTTACATACTGGAATTTTTTTCCAAATTTCCTCAATTGTCCCAGTAATTCAAGATGATACTGCATCCATGAAACAAGAACAGGAGGCTATATATAAACTAGGAACAGAGAAGCAAACAAAAGCTCTGGAAAATTGAAATTTCTGGCAGAAACTAAGAATTCAAATAGATGGTTAAAGTATTAACTTTGAGGTAATAATGATGCCAACTGTTAATAACAATAACATTTACTATATAACAAGAAATGATCTAAGCATCTCAGCAACTTATTTATCCTTACATCGTTGAGTTAGGCACTAGTATTAATCCTATTTTACAAATAAAAAAGACAAAAGGTAATTAACTTACATAAGATCAGTTAGAAATTGGCAATGAGTTCAAACAGGCCTTCTGGATCCAGAGCCTAATTCTTAACCATTACTTTACACATATTTTTTTAATCTCCCAGGAAGTAAAACCAAAAGTCAAACAGGAGAGTAAATAAAATCAAAAGATTGATCCAAGGTGGCCTAACATCTAATCAGCTAGAAATACAATTGAAAAAAGGGAAAGAAACTGTCAAAGACATAATTTCCCAAACTGAAGTTTGAGTATACCAGACCAAAAGAATGTACCCATACAACAAATGAAAAAAAAGAGCCATACCAAATTATATTACCACGAAATAACAGAGCACTAGGGAAAGAGAATAAATGCAAGTTTTTAAAATGAAAAACGATCAATATAAAATATCTGAAACAGCCTCCCAGACTTCTACACTCTGTCTTTCATGAAACTAGTATTTTTGGAGAGTCTAGTCCACTTTTCAGAATCAGAATGGCGCTAGTGTTCTCAACAGCAACACTTGAAAAAACACATGTGAAGCAATAACTTCAAATTCTAAAAGAAAATTATTTCACTTAGACTGTATACAAAAACTACACATACTCATACTAGATTGACAAAAACATATTTCCCTGATTTAAAAAAAACCATCAAAACCTTTCCTTCCTATGTGCATTGTTAAGAAACTTTTAGCACATATGCTCCACTAAAATAAGGGAATACACAGAAGAGGAAAATGAGAAAGACACCAAGATCAAGGCAACAAGCTCTCTCATAGGAGAAAGGTGAAGGGAACTCCTTGCATAGTTCTGTAGCTGGTCAAGAAGGGGGAGAAGGGGGGGGCGGGAGGCAGAGGACACGGAAGGGGAAGGAGGGGAGGGGAGGGACTGGAGAGAGGGAAATGTAGGGGAGGAGGGAGGGGCAGGGAGTGAACTGATGAGGCTCCTTGATGTGTTCAATCATGTGGAAACAGTACTGTACTTAGACAGTTCTATAATTCTTCGGGCAAGTTTGGGAAAAACTGATAGGACCTTAAAAAATGAAGTAAGCAAATAGATGAGGCAATTATTCATTATGAAACAAAATACATAAAAAGAAATTCAATCCACAGTCAGAAACAATGAGTATCAAGTCAAGCAAATTGTCATTTAAAAAGACATTCAAAAGGTGGAAGCATAAAAATAAAGACAGGTGATGTGAAAATCCTCACCTTCCGTGACAAGCGGTTGACAGCTAGCATTTAAAATAAATTAAAAACAGGAATACAGGTACATTTCTTACCAATAGTAATATTTACTACTTAGTAATATGTAGTAAGAAAAATAGTAGTCTTTATAACCAACCAAAGTAAATTTTACAAGCAACACCTACAGGTGTTGAAAACAGCCGTCCCCCAAAATATAAAAACTGGGAGTTGGGGGAGGCTGAGGCAAGAAACCAATTATTTTTATTGTAGGACTAGATGTATTCTGTATTTTCGAAATATACATATATCTTACATTAGTTTAATTTTTAAAACTATTTTAAAGGAAGAAGAGCATAGAACATATAAGCCAAGTGAAAAGGTTTCCACAGGAACTTAGCTGAAGCTATAGGCTGCCTCAGATCTCTTCCTCTGCCAGTCCCCCACTCTACCCTACCCCAATCCCCATACTGTCTTCACTTACAACAGGGACAACTAGAATTGGCCCCACTGTTTGATGAATAATAAAGAATTTATTACAGGACCTAACCACTGAAATCTATTTAAGGAAAACAAAAACAATAAAAAGGCCTATGAATTAGACAACTTAGAAAATTAACTCAAAAAACAGCTGTCATAGTTCATGAACTAAATAATAAACCTGTAACGATAACCACTATCAGAAGAATCAGAATGAGACAGAAATAGCTAGCAGTGACATCACTGACATGGAAAGCAGACGTATGAAAAACATAACAGATGACAGTAATTTGAAAAAAAGATGAAACATATGGAAAACAAGGGGCTAACCGGTTCTCTCAAAGAGACTTGATCAAAAGATCAGAACAAAATTACCAAGTATCCTAGTGAATATCTAGACAGAAAACATGTCTACAATTAAGGGGGGGGATGGCAGAAATAACACTGGTCTCAGAATTATCCACAGAATAATACACACATTTTACGTGTGGGGAAGGATGGGAAAGATGTCTTCAGAACTCTTAAAAAGGGGTGGGGGGGGGGGGGGAGTAGGACTCCAGAAATTCATATCCTCAAAAGTTCAAAGACTCAAGACTCAACCAAGAGATTAACCAAAAAAAGCTGTGGTGTTTTACACACACACAAGGTAGCACACTACACGTTATCATTTAACTGAATAGGTATAAAACAATCGTTGGAGAAGGCGATGGCACCCCACTCCAGTACTCTGGCCTGGAAAATCCCATGGACAGAGGAGCCCGGTGGGCTGCAGTCCATGGGGTTGCTAAGAGTCGGGCATGAGTGAGTGACTTCGCTTTCACTTTTCACTTTGATGCACTGGAGAAGGAAATGGCAGCCCACTCCAGGGTTCTTGCCTGGAGAATCCCAGGGACAGGGGAGCCTTGGTGGGCTGCCGTCTATGGGGTCGCACAGAGTCGGACACGACTCAAGGGACTTAGCAGCAGCAGCATCATAAAACAATTGTAGAAATTATTGCTACAGTATTAGAAATGTCAACAACGCAAAAACAACACAACTAGCAAAAACTGAGATGAGAATGGCATGATTCTGCTGTGTATAAAAGGGACAAAAAAGACTGGGATGCAAGAAGAAAATGAACAGCAGAAATGATCTAGATCACCCTGTTCTTTTAAAACTAAGTATAGAGGTACTGGGGCTTCCATGGTGACTCAGACAGTCAAGAATCTGCCTGCAATGCAAAAAACCCGGTTCTATCCCTGGATAGGGAAGACCCCCTGGAGGAGCAAATGGCAACCTATTCCAGTATTCTTGCCTGGAGAATTCCATGGACGAGCTACAGTCCACAGGGGTGCAAAGAGCTGGACACAACTGAGCAACTAACACTAAGCACAGAGGTACTGAAACATTAATGTTATTATTCTCTCTTCTGCCCTATAGAACTTTGAGGCTGTCGTCAAAGCCGCACTCAGGGATCATCCTTTTCCCAAGAGTCTTTCTCTAAAGGCTACAGAATGCTCCACCTCAGAGCTGACTTAATCATCCTCTCTGTTTTTGTTTCTTCTGTACTTTGATGATACTTCCAATCCTGCAATAGAGCACATGGAACTCTAGTCACTCACTTGTGTGTCCATCCTCCTTACTAGCTTTAATGGTCCAGTGAAAACAGTCTTTGGACCCCAAAGACACGGGTACAAACCTGGCTACGTGGCTTCTACTACAGACTATGTGTCCCAAGGGAAGGCATCTAATACTTAAGTTCTCCAGGTCTGATTTTTCCCCTATAAAATGTTAATATCACTTACATATTGGCAATTTGATTAAGGATTAAAGATTACAAAAATGTATGTAAAGTGCCAAAAAACATAGTAGCCATTCAATAAACAGTGGTTATTACTTATTGACATTCTTTTTCAACTTCAAGACAATTCACTTATTTTTCATGAAGTTCTTAAAACAGTACAGTTCTAAAATGGCATTCTTTAATGGTAAAATTCAGATCCTTCAGACTAAAGGAAAATGTCCTGCAACAGTTCAACGAGATGTACCTGCGACATCAAAGTTACTTTATATATTATACATGAACAGCACCAGTAAACTGTGAATACCTGTCCTTTTCCACGTTGATGACTAAGGCAAAAAGGTTCTTCTTTACAGTCTTCAGTATCCCCTCTGGCCCAACCCTACATTTACTTAGCATTTGTACATTGTTTCCTTCTATAAGCAAAAAGGATTGCTCCTGCACCCAAGTCTGCTAAACACAGTTGGCCCTCTGTATAAGCAAGCTCCACAGCCACAGATCCAACCACTGGGATCAAAATACCGAGAAGGAAAATATTCCAGAAAATAAAACCTGAATTTGCCATTCCCTGGTAACTATTTACACAGCATTTGTATTAGGTATTACAGGTAATCGAGAGATGATTTAAAGTGTGCATAGGTTATATACAAATATACATACGCCAATTTTTATACAAAAGACTTGAGCATAGGTGGATTTTGGTGCCCTTGGGAGTCCTAGAAACAATCTGCCTCAGACATGGGGAGACAGTGTACAGCAATCAGCAGAAAAAATCTGTTTCCACAATCAGAATTTGCTGGGCAAAACAGAAGATTATAAAGTATCAGGTCCTATTAAGAGATTTACATATCAAATTGTCAACTTTACAACAAACAAGTCATCTAACGCACTTGCTTATTAGTTGAGTCATAAACAAAATAAAGACATCAGAGAGGGTCACAGTGGAAAAGCTATCCTCTCAACCACTACCAGAATTCAGGGGAAAAAGAATAGGAAGATAAACTGTGCTGGCTGCTGTAAAGATATAATAGATGCCTGACTTTAGGACTCTTCTACTTCAGTCTTTATAAAAATCCAAATAGTCTGCCCCTCCCAAGGTGTGCTCACCCTTCTGTAATACCCCGTGGGTATAGATTTCTCTACCCAAAGATGGCACTCCCAAGTTACCCAAAGTCAAAACTATTTATCTACACACTGCCTTAAACAAAGCTCTATTCCTTCTAATCTCCATTAGGTAATTTAACTAACACAAATTTCCAGAAGGAAATTATCAATAGGTGTAAAACTCTCTAAGGTATATGTGCACTGAATGTGACAAACAATGAAATGAATCAATGACAAAGGAACGTATTCAAGAGATTTTTACAGCAGGTGACCTCAATTTGCCACATCAATCTCTTCAAGTACAATAACACAAAACAGTAGTTGCCATCTCCTATCTTCAATAACAGAAATGAAGAATATTAAGCTAAAAGAGTCTACAGACTGTCTTCCTTTAAAATGCTCATTTAAAAAGACTAGCCTAAGTGCAAAGAAATCAAGTAACAGAAATTAGCTCTTCCGATGCCTGAGCTATCAAGCTTTCTACCACAGCACTCTGACTTGGGATCATCTTTTACATGCCTTACTTTAGGACTCTTCATTTTCCCCTACACTAGATGTTTTACATAATCACTATTAACCTAATACTAACTTAGTGAAGGCAATTTAATCCTTTCTTCCAATAGAATACACCCAGTCATACCTCTATGCCTTTGCTCTTAAATCCAAATGCCTTTTCTCTTATTAAAGATCTACTCCCATCCCTTCAAGACTAGATGGGTTAAGTCTAGGTTAACCTTTTAAAAAAAAAACCTCTTAAAAAAGAAGACCTTTTAAAAGAATCTGAAACCATGTCCTCTGTCCTACTATATTCCATTTTTAACACACACACACACACACACACATATATATATATAAGCAGCTACTACATTTCTTCTATGTAGACTTAATCTCCCAAATTTGATAATACCTGTGGGGCAGAAGTTGTATATTCTTCTAAATATTCTATTCAATCACTCTGCCCCATCATCTAGATAGATCTAGAGTCAAGACTCAGTAAATACCTAAATGCATGTGTGAATTAATTGTATAGGTGACCTGAGTTCTAAAAGGCAAGACTGGCACAATTAAAGGCAGATAAGGAAAATTCTAATTACTGGTAATTGTAACTGCAATTTAATAGAGTCCTAAGCATTGTTTGCATGAATAAACTGCATTTTGTCTTCTTAGAAATTCAGTTTAAAGATAAAATTCTAAACATGCCAATAAAAAGAAAACATGCAATAAAAAGAAAGGTAAACAGAGCAACTTCCATAAGCAAGTGTCATAATATACATGACATTCAGGAAAAGGTATGGAGTGTATAAAGCAACATCTCATTTGCCAATAGGACTTGTTCAGAGCTTGGCAAATACAGGATTATCTGATTTGAAAAATTTCCTCAGAAAATGCAAGGCAATTCACCTCGAAAAAAAAAAAAAAACCAACAGACAAGATGAGCTGTAGACTGTCTTCTAACTATCATGGGTTTCTAACTGGCAAAACTTCTACTACACGAAAAAAGATGCTCAAAAAGCCAAAGGGAAACATTTAGGTAAAACCTGTATTGTTTAAAAATGACAGCTACTTAAAAGACAAAAATAGCTCTAACAAAATTTAAATGACAGCAAAGCAAATGTTTCCACAAGACAAGATAGTAGAACACCTTTTTTGCTCTGCTCAACAAGCGTTTCCACCAGAGTAAATGTTCAAATTTCGAATCCTAAAAATCATCAAAAACAATCCTTGAGAACCTACAAAATAACATCAGTGTGTATCAATTTGCATAATGAACATTACTGAAGAGCTCAGTTTATGTTAGGATTACATTTTAAGTCCATTATGAAAACTCATTATTTTCTACCATGTACCCACTTGTGACAAGTCTATTATTCTTTTTTCATATATTATCTTTTTAAAAAGATGATTTCCAATGAGAATGGAAAAAGGAAATGAAACAATTTTAAGTGAAATGGTCTATTTTTCTCATCACAGAGCCATTAGTATGCCTATTATGACACACTGTAGACATTCAAATAATGGAATAAATGAAAGCCTATCCAAAGAAGTTTTATTTTTTCAAGTTACATATGAGCACATTGAAATGATTCATAAAATGTTCTACAAGCACTTTAAATATGTCCTGAAAGTTTCTTTGTAGTTTAAAAAGTGGGGGAAGAGTATAATTTGTCTCTTCTGCCTCCTGGTTTTAGAAAAAACAAAAATACTTACAGTTTGAATATTTTTATATGCTTTATGCTAGGAGAAGGCAATGGCACCCCACTCCAGTGCTCTTGCCTGGAAAATCCCATGGACGGAGAAGCCTGGTGGGCTGCGGTCCATGGGGTCGCTAAGAGTCGGACATGACTGAGTGACTTCACTTTCACTTTTCACCTTCATGCATTGGAGAAGGAAATGGCAACCCACTCCAGTGTTCTTGCCTGGAGAATCCCAGGGACGGGGTAGCCTGGTGGGCTGCCGTCTATGGGGTCGCACAGAGTCGGACACGACTGAAGTGACTTAGCATAGCATTATGCTAGGTTTTCATGTCACACGCCAGGGAGATAATGCTCAACATCCTTCAAGCTAGGCTTCAACAGTAAGTGAACCAAGAAATTCTAGATGTACAAGCTGGATCTAAAAGGCAGAGGAACCAGAGATCAAACTGCCAACATCCGCTGGATCACAGAAAAAGCAAAAGAATTACAGAAAAACATCTACTTCTGCTTCATTGACACCACCCCAATGGCAGAAAGAGAAAGGGAACTAAAGAGCCTCTTGATGAAGGTGAAAGAGAGTGAAAAAGCTGACTTATAACTCAACATTAAAAAACCTTAAGATTATGGCATCCAGTCCCATCACTTCATGGCAAAGAGATGGGGGGGAAAAAATGGAAACCATCACAGATTTTATATTGCTGGGCTCCAAAATCACTGCAGATGGTGACAGCAGCCATGATATTAAAATATGCTTGCCCCTTGGAATAAAGCTATGACAAACCTAAACAGTGTATTAAAAAGCAGAGACATCACTTTGTCAACAAAGGGCCATATATAGTCAAAGCGATGGTTTTTCCAGTAGTCATGAATGGATGTGAGAGTTGGACCATAAACAAGGCTATGTATGTGCTAAGTCGCTACAGTTGTGTCTGACTCTTTGCTACCCTACGGACTATAGCCCACCAGGCTCCTCTGTCCACGGGATTTTCTAGGCAACAATACAGGAGGCAGTTGCCATTTCCTTCTCCAGGGGATCTTCCTGACCCAGGGTCAAACCCAACTCTCTTACACTTCCTGTACTGGCAGTCAGGTCCTTTACCACTAGTGCCATCTGGGAAGCCCTAAGCTTTCGAACTGTGGTGCTGCAGAAGTCTCCTGAGAGTCCCTTGGACAGCAATGATATCAAATCAGTCAGTCCTAAAGGAAATCAGTCCTGAATATTCATTGCAAGGACTGAAGCTGAAGCTCCAATTCTTTGGCCACCTGATGCAAAGAACTGACTCCCTGGAAAAGACCCTGATGCTGGTAAAGATAGAGGGCAGGAGGAGAAGAGGGTGACAGAGGATGAGATGGTTGAATGGCATCACTAACTCAATGGACTTAGACGAAGTCTGAGCAAACTCTGGGAGATAGTGAAAGACAGTAAGTTCAAGGGGTCTCAAAGAGTCAGACATGACTGAGCGACTAACAACAAACAAGGTTCAAACAATGCCCTCCAGTATTGTTTTTAAAAAAAAGCCACTTTCCTATGTTCACTATAATTATTCCCATGCCGTTTAGAAACAATTTTATAAGAATGTGAATGGGTCTGAATAGAGTATCTATTCTAATCTACATCAACAGATAAGAAAATTCAGAGAAGTAAAAAAATTTGCCAGAAGTTATAGAACAAGTCAGCAGTAGTGCCAGAACTGGAAAAGGTGTTTTCATTCCGATCCCAAAGAAAGGCAATGCCAAAGAATGCTCAAACTACCACACAATTGCACTCATCTCACATGCTAGGAAAGTAGTGCTCAAAATTCTCCAAGCCAGGCTTCAGCAATACGTGAACCGTGAACTTCCTGATGTTCAAGCTGGTTTTATAAAAAGCAGATGAACCACAGATCAAATTGCCAATATCCGCTGGATCATCGAAAATCAAGAGAGTTCCAGAAAAACATCTATTTCTGCTTTATTGACTATGCCAAAGCCTTTGACTGTGTGGATCACAATCAACTGTGGAAAATTCTGAAAGAGACGGGAATACCAGACCACCTGACCTGCCTCTTGAGAAACCTGTATGCACGTCAGGAAGCAACAGTTAGAATTGGACATGGAACAACAGACTGGTTCCAAATAGGAAAAGGAGTACCTCAAGGCTGTATATTATCAACCTGCTTATTTAACTTCTATACAGAGTACATCATGAGAAACGCTGGACTGGAAGAAACACAAGCTGGAATCAAGATTGCCGGGAGAAATATCAATAACCTCAGATATGCAGATGACACCACCCTTATGGCAGAAAGTGAAGAGGAACTAAAAAAGCCTCTTGATGAAAGTGAAAGTGGAGAGTGAAAAGGTTGGCTTAAAGCTCAACATTCAGAAAATGAAGATCATGGCATCTGGTCCCATCACTTCATGGCAAATAGATGGGGAAAGAGTGGAAACAGTGTCAGACTTTATTTTTTTGGGCTCCAAAATCACTGCAGATGGTGACTGCAGCCATGAAATTAAAAGATACTTACTCCTTGGAAGGAAAGTTATGACCAACCTAGATAGCATATTCAAAAGCAGAGACAGTACTTTGCCAACAAAGGTCCGTCTAGTCAAGGCTATGGTTTTTCCTGTGGTCATGTATGGATGTGAGAGTTGGACTGTGAAGAAGGCTGAGCACTGAAGAATTGATGCTTTTGAACTATGGTGTTGGAGAAGACTCTTGAGAGTCCCTTGGACTGCAAGGAGATCCAACCAGTCCATTCTGAAGGAGATCAGCCCTGGGATTTCTTTGGAAGGAATGATGCTAAAGCTGAAACTCCAGTACTTTGGCCACCTCATGTGAAGAGCTGACTCATTGGAAAAGACTCTGATGCTGGGCAGGATTGGGGGCAGGAGGAGAAGGGGACGACAGAGGATGAGATGGCTGGATGGCATCACTGACTCGATGGACATGAGTCTGAGTGAACTCCGGGAGTTGGTGATGGACAGAGAGGCCTGGCGTGCTGTGATTCATGGGGTCGCAAAGAGTCGGACACGACTGAGCGACTGAACTGAACTGAGGGCCAGAACTAGGGTTCTTCTCACTACATTCCCCAATTCATTCATCTACCATGAGATCTCTCTCATAAGCATTTGCAACCCATTAAACTAATAATTTATAATACAATATACATAAAAAAGCTAGTAGGTTGGTGCAAAAGTGAATGCGGTTTTGCATTACTGAACTTTGCATTTAATACTGGAATACATTCTTAAATGTGGTTAAGTTATACATCATTTTAATAAGCATTTCTTGCTCTTTGTTTTTTGCTAAATGAATTATTACTTATTATATATTTTATATGCAATTTAGACTATGGAAATGATGTTAGACAAAAAGTGATTTTCTTATTCATGTTGCAACTGGGTCATAAAGCAGAAGAGACAACTTGCAACATCAACAATGCATGTGGCCCAGGAATTACTAATGAACATACAGCACAGTGATGGTTCAAGACCTTGAAGATGAGGAGCGCAGTGGCCAGCCATCAGAAGTTGTCAATGATCAACTGAGAGGATCATCGAAGTTTACCCTCTTACAATTACGTAAGAAGTTGCCCAAGAGCTCAACCTCAACCATCCTACAGTCATCTGGCATTTGAAGCAAACTGGAAAGGGAAAAAGCTCGAAAAGTAGGTGCCACATGAGCTGGTTGCCAAAAAGAAAACTGTTGTTCTGATGTCATCACCTCCCAGTCTACGCAATAATGAGCCATTTGGAACAACAATGGAACGATAACGAACCATTTCTTGATCAGATTGTGATGTGTGTTGAAAAGCGGATTTTATACAATGACTAGCTCAGTGGTTGGACCAAGAAAAAGGTCCAAAGCACTTCCCAAAGCCATACTCACACCAAAAAGGGGTCATGGTCACTGCTTGGTGGTTTGGTGCTCCTCTGACCCACCACAGCTTTCTGAATCCCAGCAAAATCAGTACATCTGAGAAGTATGCTCAGCACACCGATGATATGCTCCGAAAACTGCACGCCTGCAGCCAGAACTTGTTAAGAGCCCAGTTCTTCCCCACAACAACATCCAACCAGACGTCACACAACCAACGCTTTAAAAGTTGAATGAATTGGGCTATAAAGTTTCGCCTCATCCACCATATTCACCTGATCTCTTGCCAACCAACTACCACTTCTTCAAGCATCTCAACAACTTTTTGCAGAGAAAATGCTTCCACAACCAGCAGGAGGCAGAAAATGTTTTCCAAGAGTTTGCTGAATCCTGAAGCATGGATTTTTAGGCTACAGGAATAACCAAACTTTATTTCTCATTGGCAAAACTGTGTTGACTGTAATGGTTCCTATTTTGATTAATAAGGATGTGTTTGAGCCTAGTTATAACGATTTAAAATTCAGGGGTCTGAAACCATAATTACTTTTGCACCAACCTAATGTAATAACCATACAACAATTATAGGAGATTTATTCTGAACTTGTTTGTTTTCAAGAAAAGGTGAGATTCCTTGTGTACAGTGGCAAAATTCTACAAAATCAATGGCCAGAATTAAGAACATACACCAGGAACCACAAGCAAATCAAAATCCATACTAGGACCCATTCCTGGACATCTTAACACATGTACTTCCCATGCTTGGGAAACCGTTCAGAAACCCAGAAAGATTAAGTACTGGAGATTCAATAATTTTCCTTCAATATTCAAAAAGCAATTGCAGTCATAAAATGCAAGAAAAACATGTAAAAATGTTTATGTCTTTGACATACTCACAATCTTAGAAAACAATACTGCAAAGATGCCCATCTTTTTACTTTTGTTTCCTTTTATTATTCTTTTTATTGTCTTCTAGTTTATCAATCAACTCTAAGTCAACTTTTTTCTCTCTCCTCCACCCAACTCTCTTAAATATCCCATTAGCTTTATCTCTCATCCTACATTTTGGCTTCTTTATTGTCTCGACTATTTTGAATATTACATATAACTGACAAATGTGATAAAGGAACGATCTTAACAGTGGGCCACAAGTGACAGAGAAGGCTTCTCTGGCACAGCAATTCGTATGAGCCCTATATTATATAAGAAAGGTAATTCTAACATGGAAAGTCACAGGTTCATTAAAAAATAAAGATCTTGGGGCTTTCCTGCTGGTTCAGTGGTAAAGAATCTGCCTGCCAATGCAGGAACGGGTTCAATCCCTGAACTGGGACGATCCTACACGCCATGTGCCATAACTATTGAGCCTGTGCTCTAGACCTGAGAGCCACAACTACTCAAAGCCCCACCCCCTAGGGCCCATGCTCTACAACGAAAAGCCACGATGAGAAGCCAATGCACCGTGACAAAGAGAAAGCCCTACTCGCCACAACTGGAGAAAGCCTGTGCACAGCAACAAAGACCCAGCACAGCCATAGCAACATGGATCTTTTCTCTGGAAGACAAATAAGATAAATCTTCCTTCTTAAACTTGTATGACTGAATTAAGAAATTAATCCATCTACATAAGAAAGTCAAATAGGATATGATAGATTGCTCTTATTAAACAGTTGGAAAAGGGGAACAGAAGAACCATAAGATACGACTGACTGCACTTATTAAACTACTGGAAAAGGGGAAGAGAAGAACCATAGGCTATGACTGATTGCTCTTATTAAACGGTTGGAAAAGGGGAACGGTTAGAAAAGTAAACAAACTACAGTAGTATGCAACAGGTCAGCTTTCATGGAAAATTAAATTTCATATGGTAATACAAACAAGATGTCCTTAATTCATAACGAGTAAGTATGCCAATAATAGTATAAGAACCTAGTGATCAGTAGTTTAACAAGTACAAATGAGTCCTGTTAAATGCAATATACTGAACATCTTCTTTCATCAGTGAACCTCAAAATGGCCACATATCCCCACACGGGGAGGAGGGCAGTGAGACAGGATACTGAATGACCAAAACACAGACAAAGGCCCAAGGGAAGGAATGAGTTTTTATCCTTCACTGATGGAAACAAGTTCACTATTAGAATAGGAGGAGAATGCCTCAGTGCCAAGAGTAAATCAGTCTCTGCATTTTGGGGACATGTTTAGTCCATTCAGGCTACTGGAACAAAATACCAGAGACAAGGCAGCTAATAACAAAAATTTTCTCTCTCGTAGTTTTGGAGGTCAGGGTGCCAGCACGGTCGCACAAGGGCCCTCCCTCCTGGCTGCAGACTTCTCACTGTATCCTCACATAGTGGATGGGGCTAGGGAGCTCTCTGGAGCCTCTTTCACAATGGCACTAATTTCTTCCATGAGGTCTCTAACTTCATGACCAAATCCCACCCCAAAGGTCCTATCTCCTAATACCATCATCACTTTGGCCATTAGGTTTTCAACATATTAATTTGGGGGCAGGGCACAAATATTCAAATCACAACAATATGCAAGGCATTTCTGAAATTGAACTTCAGCAACAGTCACAGTTAATTCATTTTTATATAAAGGACAGTAACCTCTGCTCTGGGATGTTCTCTCAGTTGAGGGAGGAGGAGAGGCAGAGGATAGCGTAATGGCATTTACTTTGGGAATTCACATACTAGATGGAGAAAAGTATCTTTGAGCCACAGTTTCTCATCCAAGACACACACGGTACAGCTATATAGTAATGCCCACTAGTCTACGGGTTCATATGTAATAACATATAATAAGCTAAGTGTTAGTTTTGTCATGGCTCTAGATTAACAAAGAAATCAAATCAAGGGGAAATTTTTAAACAATAGACTTCAGAATTATTACAATGAACTCTAACCACAACAGTTAACTTTTCACACTTGTTGGCTTAAAGCAAAATACTATGAAAAACTTACACAACTAAAATTCTCAATAAGCTCAATGTCCCGAAATATTTGTTTGTAAACAGACATGTTTTCAATTCCCTTGGAAGTGCAGAAATCATATGACCAAAGCTGTAGAAACAAACTATCAACCTGGATACAGCCCACAAGGCTTATACTTGTTTATCACCTGTTTCATTTCAGGTTCTGTAAGACACATATATTGTCCCTATCATATTTATATTTGCTGTCTTATTAGCTATTCCAAAAACAATTTGCTAAAGGTTCAGTTCAATTTTACTAAAGCTCAAGTCTTTTCAAAATGTAAATGAGAACAAAATTACTACTAGTATAGTAATCGGACTTAAAATTTTTTTCAGGAACTACAAGGAAGCTAATCATATTAGAGTCTTTAAGTCAAACGTCTTTAGAACTTTCAAGTACAAATATAAAATATACAAAATATTCAGCTGATTAAAATATATCTTCTTCGTGTTTCATATCAGGATATCTACTTTCCAGCACACCAAGGCAAAGTAAAGTAGACATTCAAATATTTATTGAATGAATGAACAGTGATGTATTCCCTCTAATATATCCCTCCTCATGCCCAAATGTGATGAAGTATGGAGTTTTTTTTCTCTCTCCACAATTCTCTCCTTAGCACTCAAGTTAACAATAGCAGCTCTGAAGAGCTAGCTAGATGACATTTTTAAAGCATGGCTCACTTATATTTCTCTTTCTCTCCCCTCCCCCCACCTCTGTCAGTCTGTTGGTCTCTCTCTCACACTACACACCATGGATGTTTTATCATGCTGTCAACTGTCAGAATTAAACCTAAATTAAAGACCACAAAATATGTGACACAATTTTCTAGAAAGTAGGAGAAGATGGAATGAACAATAGTTCACTGAATAACTATACAATAGTTATTTGGTGAACAATAGCTGGTGCCTGTCTGTTGTTGTTTCACATAAAAACACATTTAAATGGTTTACTGTTCCACTCAGCCACAGAAATATGAGGAGAAGCAGACAGAGTGAGGTACCTATTCTTCTGAAAATCATAGTATAAATTCTCCCTCATCGATCATAAAAAAATATGTTTTTCAAAAAAGATCAGGGAATGATATGCACATTACATTCTTAGAGAACTTACTTTTTAATAAAATCCTAAAATGTTTAGTGTGCACTTTATCTCTAAGGGGGATAATCTTTTATCAATCATTCTGATTAACTAAATTTTAAAATCTTTAATGATTCCATTCACTCTCATGGAATCAGAGACTTGAAGAAGCGAAAGAAGAAAAGTTAATATCCAACCAGAAGGCTGAAAGAGCAAGAGAAAGTACAAGTACCTGGTGCAATGGCTAAAGCAGAGCTGTTAGAACACAGCTAAGAAAACAGGAAGATACAGCCAAGAATAAAAGCATATCCTCTGTTCTATACTCATATTTCTCTTCTCACTATACCCTATACAAAATGAAAAAAGATTTTTTTAATTGGAAATTCAAAAAAATATACATTGAAAGAAAAAATACCAGGCCAAACATCATACAGGGACAAAGTATTCAAAACAGTCACATTTATTAAGCTCCTAGAATTAGACTTAAATTATATTTGTGCCATTCTAGTTATAGCTTACACTTGAATGAGTAAATTTACTATTTTCCATGTAGTACATTAGTACTAATGTACTAACATGAAATGTGAGATGAAAATAATTAAAACAAAAATTAAAAGTTAAATAGAAGCCTGATACTTTAAAATCTTAAATATTTTGTTTTCTGTAAAAAACAATATGGCTTTGATGTTTAGAGATTTCTTATAGACAATAAATAAAATAATTCAATTCATCAGTGTGTGAAAATTTAACATGTCTATCACAAACACTAAATTCTTTACCAAGTAACTGTTTTTAGATACACAATCAAATGTAGAATATACCTAACAAAATTTGATAGGATTTTAAAAAATGCTCTTTTGGCAACTGGAGTTTTAAAATCTTATATGTTTGACTAAAAGTATTTTCAGTTACTGTCAATTTTTTTAAGTCCACCACAACAAAGAGTTAATTATGAAAGCTAAACATACATTATACATTAACAGTTTAGTATCAGGAATTCTCCAGTGGCCTACTCGTTAGGATTCCAGGCTTTCACTGCCATGGCTTTGGTTCAATCCCTGGTTAGGGAACTATGAGATTCCACAAGCCACACAGACACATACACACACACACACACAAAACGAATTGGGTAAAACTCTGCCCACTATATTTGTACACAAATAATCTGACTCAATGTTGGCAGTATTTCCTAATATCATGTAGACATAATTTAATTCTCATGGTTTACCGTATCAAATTTGACTTAGAATTAAAAGGCTGGTTCTGTAAGAGTTTATATAAGCTTAGCAGGAGATGTTAAATCACTAGTATATGGTATTCCTAGTAGAGCTGGTAGACCTGGTTCCAAATTGGGAAATGAGTACACCAAGGCTGTATACTGTCACCCTGCTTATTTAACTTCTATGCAGAGATCATCATGAGAAACACTGGGCTGGATGAAGCATAAGCTGGAATCAAGATTGCCAGGAGAAATACCAATAACCTCAGATATGCAGATGACACCACCCTTATTGCAGAAAGCAAAGAAGAACTAAACAGCCTCTTGATGAAAGTGAAAGAGCAGAGTGAAAAAGTTGGCTTAAAACTCAACATTCAGAAAACGAAGATCATGGCATCTGGTTCCATCACTTCATGGCAAATAGATGGGGAAACAATGGAAACAGTGACAGGCTTTATTTTGGGGGGGCTCCAAAATCACTGCAGATGGTGACTGCAGCCATGAAATTAAAAGACGCTTGCTCCTTGGAGGAAAAGTTGTGACCGACCTAGACAGCTTATTAAAAAGCAGAGACGTTTTTGCCAACAAAGGTCCATCTAGTCAAAGCTATGGTTTTTCCAGTAGTCATGTATGGATGTGAGAGCTGGACTATAAAGAAAGCTGAGCACAAAAGAATTGATGCTTTTGAACCCAGGTGTTGGAGAAGACTCTTGAGAGTCCCTTGGACTGCAAGGAGATCCAACCAATCCATCCTAAAGGAAATCAGTCCTGAATATTCATTGGAAGGACTGATGCTGAAGCTAAAACTCCATTACTTTGGCCACCTGATGCCAAGAACTGACTCCTTGGAAAAGACCCTGATGCTGGGAAAGATTGAAGGTGGGAGGAAAAGGGGACTACAGAGGATGAGATGGTTGGATGGCATCACTGACTCAATGAATATGAGTGAGTAAACTCAGAGTCGGTGATGGACAAGGAGGTCTGGCGTGCTGCAGTCCATGAGGTCAAGAAGAGTCAGACACGACTGAGCAACTGAATTGAACTGAGTAGAGCAAGGCCTAAAAGAAATGCTAACTTCCACGTACAAATCAGATTCCTCACCACTAGAATATAACCCAACTCCACTTTGTTAACACATCTGCAATTAGTCAGTTACTGACTATCTTTCCCATAGGGGCTGACCTCTGGAAACTACGTTTCTTACCTCCTTAAAGATTCAGTTCTTCAGGGAATTCACTCTACATTAAGTATTTCCCCAGCTATACAGAGTTTGCTGGGAGTTCCTTGTTTCTGTGTATATTCCTGTCTCTTGGGGAATTCAACCTACAAATGGAGGGATCAAATAACAGCATTACATACTGAAAGATTTATAAATCCTTAGGACTGAAAGGAATTGACACCTTACAGCCTATTTACTGTTTATCTTAAAACTTTCTTGTGAAGAACCTGTATCTGGGGTAACTGGCAAACTGAATCTTTGAGCTAAATGCAGTGTGCCTTTGCACAGCCCTTAAATCAAAAATAGTTTTACATTTTTTAATGCCTGGGGAAAGAAACCAGAAGAATTTTTTGTGACACATGAAGTTATATGAAATTCAAAGTTCTTCCGTGTCCACTAATAGTTCTGTTGCAACACAGAGTCATGTACATGCACTTACATATTTTCTATGGCTGACTTCATACTACACAAGAAGGAACAGAGATCAATGGCCTGCAAAGCCTAAAATATTTACCATCTGGCCCTTTACTGAAAGTTTGCTGATCCCTGAAGTAAGTCATTAAGTAAGTCATTAGAGAAGTGATAAATTTCTAAGCACTCAAAAAAAAATTACACCCAAAAGTAATACCCAGTTAATCATTTTAAGAAGGTTAAATTTCTGACTCTATTGGTGAAAGAGACAATATTCAGTATAATTATCTAATTCAATATATTAGAAGAGTACAGAGAATGTTTGAATGTTCAATGTCAAAATCCCTCTCATAATGTCCCAAATGTTTAAAAACTGTGCTGTGTCATTACTTTAGAATTTGTAAATGCTTTTAATATGATGATGTCTAACTTTTTAAAATAAAAAAGTTTTTCTCATCATATAAAGAAATAGTATGTGTTTCAAATATGCACATTTGAGAATATGGGGTGAAATGACAAGAATATCTGGGATCTGGCTTAAAATATTTCAAAGAAAAGAGATAAAGCCAAATATGGGAAAAAAAATAACTAACTCGTAAATGGGGATGCAGTTTATTAGTTCACTGCACTATTTCTATTTCTGAGAATGTTTGAAAACTTCTCTAGTAATACTTTTAGAAAGTCTTCAGTAAATCTAAGAAGTCAATTTTTCCAACAGGTCTGAAAAGGCAAAATTCGACTGCAATTAAAAGTGAACTCAGAAAATACTGACATGTAAAAGAAAACAAAACCCTAAAACTCTTGACAACATTTTTACAGAGCAACAACAGAGTCTTGAAACACTGCCAGCCTAAGTATAAACTGATACAACTACACTAGAAAACTGAAATAAAGCTGAAGGTATGCACACCTATAATTTCTCAATCCACTCCAAGGTATAAATCTCAGAACAGTGATTCTTAAACTTTAATGTGCTTAAGATTCACCTGGAGATTTTGTTTCAGTCTGCTGGACACCAGAGTTTTTCATGCAGCTGGTGAGGGTGTGGTCCATCAATGTGCATTTGTGATAAGCTCACAGATGATATGGAGAAGGCAATGGCACCCTACTCCAGTACCCTTGCCTGGAAAATCCCATGGACGGAGGAGCCTGGTGGGCTGCAGTCCATGGGGTCGCTAAGAGTCGGACACGACTGAGCGACTTCACTTCCACTTTTCACTTTCATGCATTGGAAGAGGAAATGGCACCCCACTCCAGTGTTCTTGCTTGGAGAATCCCAGGGACGGGGAGCCTGGTGGGCTGCCGTCTATGGGGTCACACAGAGTCGGACACGACTGAAGCGACTTAGCAGCAGCAGCACAGATGATAACACCAATGCTGCCGGTCAAAGGACCACACTTTGAGTTAACACTGTCCTAAAGAAACTTGTGCACACGTGCACCAAAATGCACGTTAACAAAATATTCACAGCAGCAGTATTTCTAACACTGAAATGGAAACAAATATCTAGCAAAGGAATGGTAAAATAAATTGTGGTATATTCAGAGAAAGGAATGATGAGATCAACCAGCTACCGAAGGACAGAATACACCACCCTAAAACATGTCACTTTGGTATACAGATTATTTTGAGCTGTAGACACTTGAAAAGACAGCTAATCCACAGAGCAGCTCCCTCCAAACTCCTCTCATCTGCCCAAAGAGGTAAGCTCAAGAAAGAACTCAGCTGGGGAGTTCCTTCCTCCCTGCCCCAGGAATTTCATCAACCAGGGAAAACTGACTCTTATCACAGGAGAGGAGACTAGAAGTTGACACTACAGTCAGACAAACTTTGTCAAAAACTATCATACCTCCCTTCTGTTCTTATAAAAGTCCATTCAGTCTTCCTAAAAGTAATTTCTCTCCCCTGAGGGACCAATATCCCCTCTCCCCTTTCCCTGTTAAGATGATATTTAAGCCTGAATTCTAAGCCATCTTGGCATTTTTCTCTGGGTTTCTTCCATGTATACATAAATCACACATGTTAATAAGCTTGTTTTTCTCATGTTAATCTGTCTTTCATTACCAGTGGAAGTGGAAGTGGAGTCAACTCAGTTGTGTCCAATTCTTTGCGACCCCATGGACTGTAGCCCACCAGGTTCCTCTGTCCATGGGATTTTCCAGGCAAGGCTACTGGAGTGGGCTGCCATTTACCAGAGTTTCAGCCAAAATCTCAGAACTGTAGAGGGAAATTATTATTCCCTCTGTATACTACACACAAAATTAAATGAATCTTTTACCAAAAAACTGAGGAAAAGAAGAAAGATCCAAAAATAAAAATATGATTCTGCCTATATCAAGCCAGAAAAATTAAAGGCATTCTTTAGATTGCATATATAAATAATAAACAAAATCAAGGAAATGGTTATCTAAAAAATTATTATTCTAAGTGAAAGAAGAAGTTTCATAATCAGAAAGACAGGTTTCTGGAGTACTATTGCTACTGCTAAGTTGCTTCAGTCGTGTCCAACTCTGTGCGACCCCATAGACGGCAGCCCACCAGGCACCCCCGTCCCTGGGATTCTCCAGACAAGAACGCTGGAGTGGGGTGGAGTACTAGCGATGTTCCATTCTGCATATTGGTGATAGCTGCATTGGTATTCATTTTGTAAATATGAATTATTCTATCTTATGCATCTTTCTTACCTATAACAAATTTTTTAAGATTTTTCTTTGATGATAGGATTTTATGAAAGTGACTTCCCAAAGTTTGCTATTTGAATCTCAGTGTTCTAAATCTAGCCTCATCCTTTCAGTCAATTAAATTATACTTTATAATGTAAGTTCAAAGAAATAAATATTAGCCTTGGTGGTAAATGCAATGGTAATTTATCACTACAGTACAAAGCTTTGAGGGAACAGCATAACAGATATTGCTATGATAAATCCTAAAAAAAAAAAAAAAATTTATACATTTTAAAAATACTGAAACGGCTCAAATATCTTGAAATCTGAATTGAGAAATAACAGCAACACAAAACCTAATTGCAAATTTAACACTGAAGAGGCAATGGATGAAAGCAGTATCGCTTAATCAACTTCACTATCACTCAATCTGTAAGTCTGCCCAAAGATAAGAGTAATTATGCTTTTAATGTGTATAGAACAAACATCTTACAGGTATCTAACTGGCAAGATTTGGAAAGATTCCAAATATCATAGGAAAAATAAACTGCAGGTGTGAGAAAGATTTTTCTCCTTCCCACCCCAAAAGCTCCCTCTTCCACCACCACCCCCACCCCCCAACCCAAAAAAAAAAAAAAAAAAACCAGCAGAAAGAAGGGGAAAAGGAGAGTGCAAGCTCCGAGAGAAATACCACTATGAAACACACAAACGATGGATGCCATTTGACACAGCATGCAAGGACAGCGGTACCTCGAAATTGAGGTCCATCAGTCCACACACAAACAAGGCAACAATGAAACCTGGGAAACCACAGGGACCATCTGGAGTCTACAAAGTTTTCACCAGCATAGGTGAGGGGAAAAAATTCCTCACAAGGTCAAAAACTTTGTAAATCTTATTGAAATACTTACCATCAAACTACTGGTTCCAGAAGGAATAGAGGTAGCAGAGTAGAAAAAAGAGGGAAAACCCAATCAATACTAAGAATAAAAAGTGGCAACACAACATCAACTCTAGGCACCCGAATAAAATAACAAATGAATAGAAAGTACGAGGTCAAGCAGCCAACTGTCTACAAGTATTGAGAGGTGGGCTGTCGGTGCCCCTTCCGCTTCTTATCCCCATTTTGCTTATTATGTGGACAGAGTTCCTTAGCTATTCTAAAGAGCAGACCGGGGAGGGCAAAGGTTAAGTCTGTAATATTCATTAAGGTCAACGAATCAATATGCAGCTTAAATCACTAAGGGACTAAGAACCCTTACATTTTATTCTACAGCAACTGGACTACCTAGTATTTTAGGAAAATCATCTAAGTTCATCCAGAATGTATCTATACAACTAAAGCAGTGGTTTAACATTTAAGTGAATAAAATAGATGGTTTTTATATTTGCTGGTACGGTTCATATCGAACCATCACCCTGAACAAATGAAAGGTGACAATTACCTTACTTATATGTACCTAATGTGCCATAAAAGATGGAATTTTACTCACAACTTTGTTACATTAGCTTTTATTGTTTTATAAAGTATATCATACCATCTTTTACTTACTACTAGCTTCATACCCACCATTCAAAGCAATCTGTAGATAGGAGGATTTACTATTTTGGTAATAAGGATGTTAGCTCATACTTGCAGAGCACTTTACTATTAAGTCAAGTGATTTGCTGAATGCTACACTACCTCATCTAATTTTCAAAACCATCACATGAGGCAGATACTATTTATTATAACCACTTATTTGAGGAAATACAGGTTTGGTGTTTAAATGATTTGACCAAAGTCGCAAAGGCCCAACTATAAATCCAAAAATGTAAACCATTATACTGCAGAATAAGTAAGCAACTTAAAATAGTATTTTCACATTATTTCAATGTCATTTTCTTATTTCTATGAGTGCTGAAAATATGACAGACCAATGTAACATCAATCAAAAGTTTTATGAAGAACTTCCCAATTCATTGATTTTCTAAGTACCTGAATATAAAGATACCACATATATAAGTAGGAAATAATTAAAACACTACTTGAATCTTATTTTAAAACATCAAATTCTAGTCATAAATAAAAATACTAGACAATGTTTCTTAGTGTTAACTGGTCAACTTCATCGATAACACCGGTGCAAGATTCAAATCTCTCAATCTCTCTCTCACACACACTCATTTTAAAAATAACAAAAAAGCATATTCTTCTTGCTACAAGGAACTCAATAAATGAAACTAATGACTTACAAGAAAAACAAAAGTTTATCAAGATACCTTTAAATAACAATGTTTTAAAAGACGAGAACAAATTTGCAGATACAGTCTACACACGTTACAGCTAAGTAAAAGGCATATCTTCAAGATTCGTTTAAAATAACTGAGTATTTCCCTAAGAACAGTTAAAGCTTTACACATAATATTGGAAGGCCTAAAACTTCAGAAAGCTAAGTACATTTAAAGAGATGAAAGGTAATCGATATCTCAAACAGCAAAATGTTACATACCCAGTGGTGTTCTGGTGAATGCATAACAACTGCTCTTCAGAGCAAAAAAAAATCCTGAATTTCAGTATTTGCGAATTTCCATGATTTCTGTCTGATTTTAAGCCACCAAAGGATCATCACTGAACAGAATTGGGAAGAGATGAGCACTAGTACATCATTTTATAGTATTTCCACCATACAGATACAATCAAATAGATGTCAGTAACCTCAAGAACACATTAACAGTAGAATATAGTAAAGTAACTAGAAGTGGTGAGTTTTGAGTATTCATTGTTTTTGTTCAAAATGTAATTTATCTAACTGTATGTTTATGTAATGTAATGATAGCTGCCAAAATCCCGAATTTAATAATCAACTCCAAGAAGAGCCAGTTCTAGCACACCACTATTCCCTTTTTAATTCACCCCAGTCCTTCATTTATTTCCCTCACTTTGCTATTATACATTTTGGTAGATTAGTAAGGAAGTTTCAAGTTTAATCCATCAGTGCTTTCACTTATTTATTCCAAGCCTATGTAAATATCCCCTAAATCCACCTATTCTTTTTATTCAGTTAAGCAAAAGCCACTCCCCAGGGCTTAAACATAAAAAATGAGTAACAATCATTCATTCCCATTCCTCATCACAGAAAAATAAAAGCAATGGCCAGTTTCCTTTGCTGTAAACATACTTCCCCCAACCTATTCCTTTGACATGATGGTTTTTGCCTGACACAAGCTGATTTTTAAGTTGCCTACAAAACCAGAACAACTTACATTTACACCACTATCACTTACGCCCCTCTCACCCACAACGCTATGTTGCTACTACTTTACTTTCTGCCAACCTGACAGGAACAAAGTGCTGCATTACTACTTTAGCTTGTATTTCCCTAGAGAGCAGCCTGGCAAAATCTATTGAATTTAGTAATAGAGAAAGATGTCCCAGGAATACAGAAGAATAGGTACTTAGGTTAATCCTAACAGAAAAAATATAAATAAATAAAAATCTAGCATTAAAAAAATCTTAAAAACATTAACAAGCTAGCAAGGAAGATACAAATTCCCAGGCCAGAGAATGAAAAAAGACTGAAAATCCAAAACAGTACAAGAACAGCGACAAGCTTTTGTCTTGAGGTATACATACTAAGTCACTCCAGTCATGTCCAACTCTTTGCAACCCTAGGGACCATAACCCGCCAGTCTCCTCTGTCCATGGAATTCTCCAGGCAAGAATACTGGAATAGGATACCACGTTCTTCCGTAGGGGATCTGGGATCTTCCTGACCCAGGGATCAAACTCATGTCTCCTGCATTGGCAGAGGGGTCTTTACCAGTAGTGCCACCAGGGAAGCCCTTTGCCTTGAGGTAGGATACCCTCAAATGGCTGTATTACGGTAAGTTAGAAATAACTTTCCTCTCCTGACCACCATCTCCCAGGCAACTTCAAGGAAAATCCACTGAACCTGGACACTGAGTGGGGAGGAGATGAAAAAAATCACCACTGTGAATTTGGGACACAAATAGAACTCTTGCTGCATCTGCTGTCTGACTTTGTAATTCCTACATGGTCCAAAATCCCTATCCTGAAATTCTCACACTTTAACATGCATCAGAATCACCTACATGGCCTATTTAAACAGAATGCTGCTACCTCATAGATAAATGTGTGTGTGTGTGTAATTTGCATAATTTGAATGTTATTTTTGATCAATGAGAAACCGTGCAGCCAGGACCAAAGAGGTGTCTAAGACACACCGTCCATCTGGGAAAGGGCACTCGCCAAGTACCCAGCTGTCTGAGTGGCTTGGACCTGAGAAGGGCACAAAACACACAGCCCATCTGGGTCTGTGCCCTTGCGGAGCACCCGAGAACCTGAGCAGCTTAGACCGGGGAAGTGCCTGAAACAAAGGGCCCACAGGGGAAAGTGCACTTGCAGAGCACGCTGGAGCCAGAGCAGCGTGGACCTGGGGAGTGCATGCCGCCTCGGGCTGAGGGAACCCAGCGTGATCCGTCCGCTGCGAGCACTCCCCACACATGCTAGCGGCATTTGTTTGGGTGTCCCTCCCTCTCCACATTACAACAGAACAAGTGAGTCTAAATAAGGGGCCACCTTTGCCCCCTCGTGTCAGGGTAGAAATTAGACACTGAAGAGACTTGGAAACAGAGGAAGCCAAAATAAACAAAGAAGGGCGTACCGCTCTGGAAGTGACAGGTGCAACAGATTAAAACCCTGCAGTTAATGCTGAGACTGCATTGAGGGGCAACCATAGACCTTGAGAACAAATACAAGCTGGAATAAGGAACCATCTGACACTGAACTGACCCGACACTGCCCACAGCAGCTCCAGAGAAACTCCTAGATAAATATTATCACTTTTTAATTTATTAAAAATTTAGTTATTTATTACTCCTTTAACTTTCATTTTTATAGCCTACTATTACCACAATCACAGACAAATAACCAAACTAATCACACGGACCACCGCCTTGTGTAACTCGATGAAACTATGAGCCATGCTGTGTGGGGCCACCCCAGACGGAAGGGTCATGGTGGAGAGTTCTGACAGAATGTGGTCCACTGGAGAAGGGAATGGCAAACCACTTCAGTATTTTTGCCTTGAGAAGCCCATGACCAATATGAAAAGGCAAAAAGAATGATACTGAAAGATGAACTCCCCAGGTCGGTTGGTGACCAATATGCTACTGGAGTATAGAGTAGAGAAATAACTGCAGAAAGAATGAAGAGACAGAGCCAAAGTGAAAACAATGCCCAGTTGTGGATGTGACTGGTGATGGAACTAAAGTCCAATGCTGTAAAGAACAATATTGCATAGAAACCTGGAATGTTAGGGCCATGAATCAAGGTAAATTGGAAATGGTCAAATAGGAGATGGCAAGAGTGAACGTCGACATTTTATGAGTCAGTGAACTAAAATGGACTGGAATGGGCAAATTTAATTCAGATGACCATTGTATCTACTACTGTGCCCAAGAATACCTTAGAAGAAATGGATTAGCCATCATAGTTAACAAAAAGAGTCTGAAATGCAGTACTTGGGTGCAATCTCAAAAATGACAGAATGATCTCTAACCCTAACCCTAAACAATGACAGTTGTTTCCAAGGCAAATAATTCTGTCTCACAGTAACCCAAGTCTATGCCCCAACCACTAATGCTGAAGAAACTGAATGGTTCTATGAAGACCTACAAGACCTTCTAGAACTAACACCCCAAAACGATGTCCTTTTCATCATAGGGGATTGGGATGCAAAGGTAGAAAGTCAAGAGATACCTGGAGTAACAGGCAAGTTTGGCCTTGGAGTACAAATTAACAGGGCAAAGGCTCATAAATTTTGCCAAGAGAATGCACTGGTCATAGCAAACACCCTCTTCCAACAACCCAAGAGACGAATTACACATGGACATCACGAGATGGTCAACACCGAAATCAGACTGATTATATTTTTTGCAATTGAAGATGGAGAACCTCTATATAGTCAGCAAAAACAAGACCAGGAGCTGACTGTGGCTCAGATCATGAACTCCTTATTGCCAAATTCAGACTTAAATTGAAGAAAGTAGGGAAAACCACTAGACCATTCAGGTATGACCTCAATCAAATCCCTTATGATTATACAGTGGAAGTGACAAACAGATTCAAGGAATTAGATCTAATAGACAAGAGTGCTTGAAGAACTATGGATGGAGGTTTATGACACTGTACAGGAGGCAGTGATCAACACCATCCCCAAGAAAAAGAAATGCAAAAAAGGCAAAATGGCTGTTTGAGGAGGCCTTACACATAGCTGAGAAAAGAAGAGAAGCTAAAGGCAAAAGAAAAAAAGAAAGATACACCCATCTGAATGCAGAGTTCCAAAGATTAGTAAGGAAAGATAAAAAAGCCTTCTTCAGTGATCAATGCAAAGAAATAGAGGGAAACAACAGTATGGGAAAAAGCGATCTCTTCAAGAAAATTAGAGATACGAAGGGAACATTTCCTGCAAGGATGGGTACAATAAAGGACAGAAAGAGTATGGACCTAACGGAAGCACAAGATATTAAGAAGAAGTGGCAAGAATACACAGAAGATTTATACAAAAAAGATCTTAATGACCCAGATAACCACGATGGTGTGATCACTCACCTAGAGCCAGATATCCTGGACTGCAAGGTCAAGTGGGCCTTAGGAAGCATCATTACGAACAAAGCTAGTGGAGGTAATGGAATTCCAGCTAAGCTATCTCATATCCTAAAAGATGATGCTATGAAAGTGCTGCACTCAATATGCCAGCAAATTTGGGAAACTCAGCAGTGACCACAGGTCTGGAAAAGATCGGTTTTCATTCCATTCCCAAAGAAAGGCAATGCCAAAGAATGTTCAAACTACTGCACGATTACACACATCTCACACACTTGCAAAGTAATGCTCAAAATTCTCCAAACAAGACTTCAAGAGTACGTGAACCAAGAACACCCAAATGTTCAAGCTGGTTTTAGAAAAGGCAGAAGAACCAGAGATCAAATTGCCAACTTACATTGATCGGATCATCGAAAAAGCAAGAGAATTCCAGAAAAACATCTACTTCTGCTTTATTGACTACACCAAAGCCTTTGACTGTATGGATCACAACAAACTGTGGAGAATTCTTAAAGAGATGAGAATACCAGACCACCTAACCTGCCTCCTGAGAAATCTGCATACAGGTGAAGAAGCAACAGTAAGAACTAGACATGGAACAACAGACTGGTTCCAAATTTGGAAAGCAGTACGTCAAGGCTGTATATTATCACCCTGCTTATTTAACTTCTATGCAGAGTACATCATGTGAAATGCTGGGTTGGAGGAAGCACAAGCTGGAATCAAGATTGCCTGGAGAAATAAATAACCTCAGATATGCAGATGACACCACCCTTATGGCAGAAAGCAAAGAGAAACTAAAGAGCCTCTTGATGAAAGTGAAACAGGAGAGTGAAAAAGCTGCCTTAAAACTCAACATTCAAAAAACAAAGATCACGGCATCCGGTCCCATCACTTCATGGCAAATAGATGGGGAAACCATGAAGACTGTGAGAGACTTTATTTTTGGGGGCTCCAAAGTCACTGCAGATGGTGATTGCAGCTGTGAAATCAATAGATGCTTGCCCCTGGAAGAAAAGCTATGACAAACCTAGACAGCATATTAAAAAGCAGAGACACTGCCGACAAAAATCTGTCTAGTCAAAGCTATGTTTTTTCCAGTAGTCATGTCTGGATGTGAGAGTTGGACCATAAAGAAAGTTGAGTGCCGAAGAACTGATGCTTCTGAACTGTGGTGTTGGAGAAGACTTTTGAGAGTCCCTTGGACTGCAAGGAGATCCAACCAGTCCATCCTAAAGGAAATCAGTCCTGAAATTTCATTGGAAGGACTGATGCTGAAGCTGAAATTCCAATACTTTGGCCACCTGATGTGAAGAACTGACTCATCTGAAAAGACCTTGATGCTGGGAAAGGTTAAAGGCAGGAGGAGAAGGGGACAACAGAGAATGAATGATTGGATGGCACCACTGACACGAGTTTGAGCAAGCTCTGCGAGTTGGCGATGGACAAGGAGGCCTGGTGTGCTGCAATCCATGGTGTCGCAGAGAGTTGGACAGGACTGAGTGACTGAACTGAACTGATATTATCATCAGCTGCAATGTTTAATATCTAGAGTCTGATGGCAACAAAATGTTTAATGAAATTTAAATTATATTTAAAATATATTATGTACCAGTACTACATAATATGCACGTGTGTGTGTGTGTATATATATATATAAATACATGAAGAGGAGTATGATAAAGTGATCAGTGAACACTCAAACATAAAAGTATGGTTCTCTAGTGCAAAATTCTGTGGTGGAAATAAAATACAAATACTACTTCAAGGTAAAAAAGGAACAATGTAAAATTTCCAACAACTAAAGACTAGCCTCTTCATGAATGTTATAAAGGATGCAGGCAAATCTCAAGACACTAGGATATTATATTTATATTCCATTGGATATACTTAAAACAGTGACATTAGTATTTTAAAACATCAATATTTTTAATATTCTTGAAATTATATCCCTTACAACTATTTAAACATTATGATAAAAAAAGTTAGACGTCAACTTAAAAATGTAAAAAGAGGTAGATAGTTTAAAAAATTATTTGGGGTTCAAAAAGCAAGTAAAAGACCTAAATAGGAATTTCTCCAAAGAAGACATACAAACGGTCAATAGCACACAAAAAGATGCACACTGCTAATTATTAAAGAAATGTAAATCAAAACCATAATCAAGTATCACTGCACACCAATAAGATCAGCCCTCATTAAGAAGTCTACAAATAATAAATGCTAGAGAGAACGCAAAGAAACAGGAACTCTCCTGCACTGCTGGTAGGATTATAAACTGGTGAGGCACTATGGAAAACAGCATAGAGGTTTCTTAAAAAACTAAAAAGAAAGTAACCATATGACCCAACACTCCTACTCCTGGATACACGCCCAGAGAAAACTCTAACTGAAAAAGATACCTGCAGCACAATATTCACAGCAGCACCATTTACAAAAGCCAAGACGTGGAAGCAACGCAAATGTCCACCGACAGATGAATGGATAAGGATGATGTGGTATGTATATACACACATACTTGGCTATAAAAAAGGCATGACATATTTGCAGCAACAGGGATCTACAGATTATACTAAGTGCAATCAGACAAATATATCACTTACATGTGGAATCCAAAGTATGATATGAATGAACTTATTTACAAAACAGAAACAGGCTCACAGACATAGAAAACATATTTATGGTTATAAGGGGAAAGCAGGGAGGAGGGATAAATTAGGAGTTTGGGATCAGCATATACAAACTATATATATATATATTGAATAAAACAGATAAACAAGGTTCTATTGTATAGAGGGAACTATATCAAGTAATAAACTATGATGGAAAAGAATCTGAAAAAGTATATACAGGTGTGTGTGTGTGTGTGTGTGCGCGTGTGTATAACTAAATCACTTTGCTGTACATAAGAAGGTAACACAACACTGGAAATAAACTATACTTCAATTTTTTTAATTTAGGAGATAAAAAAGCAAAAAGGTTTAATGACCACTGTCTCAAAGGACTTGTGAACATGTGCAAAAGGAGTCATGAATAAAAACGTTCACAGCAGCATCTTTATAATAATGCACCACCAACTCCATCAACAATTAAAATGAATAAATTGTGGGATATTCATTCAATGGAATGTATCAATAAAGATGAATAAGCTACAGCTACAAACAATAACACGGATGAACTGTAAATAAAGTCATCTATTTAGAATGACTCCATTTACATGGTATTCATGACAAAGTCTATTATTTGAGGACGCTTATGTTTTAGAGATGCGTAACTTAGCGATGAAGCCATAAAGAAAGAAAAATATTTTTCTCAGAAGCAAGTATAATACAACAGAAGACCAAGAGGGAGATTCTAATAAACACTGAACCATTCATTTCTTGGCATGGGTGGCAGTACAAAAGGACTCACTTTATTAGTCTTGAAAGATGCATACAATTTTACATATTTTTCTGCATGTAAAATATATTACACAATAAAATGACTTCTAAAAATTACCCTTTGATCCAGCAATCTCCATCTGGTAATTCATCCTAAGGATAACATCAATATACAAAGAATATATGCACAATGATTTTCATTTGTTTGTAGTAGTTTAAAAAAAAAAGCTCAATAATTTATCCAACATGGCAACTGTGAAACATCTTGCAGTCACTAAAAAGAATCTTAAGTATATTACTTGAGGAATTTTCAAGGTGTTTTAAGTGAAAAAAACAAGATGCAGAAAAGTATTCATAATACAATCCACAAAATTCCTATATATGTGTATATGTTATATCCATGCCTAACACAAAGGTTCAGAAAATAAACATGAAATCATTTTATCTGGCAGGTATAGGTGTGGGGATAAAAAAGAAAAAGAAAGCAAAAAAAATTGGTGTGAACATACATACATGTATAAAGAGATGTACCAAAGTATCAGTGGTATTTATCTTAGCAGGTTTTCAAGCAACTTTTCAAGTAATTTATCTTACTGGATTTTCAGGTAATTTTTATTTTCTTATATTTTTATGTGCCATTTCAAGATTTTAACAATAGCACTCAAGATTTATAAATAGGACATATTATTTTATGGCCAGTAAACACTAAAGTAGACACTATCATTTTGGACAAAGTATCTCTAAGGTCTAGAATAAATAATAGCCCACCTGGTGACATCCATAGAGAAACAGCCCTGGATGGTCAGTTTATAAAGTGGAGAGTAAGTCACATGCTACATTAGAGAAGCTGTTTTCAAGGTGTATGCTACTAGCAGTGCTTGTGTGGTAATGTACATACCAATAACCTGGGCCTTTTTAAAATGCAGATTCTGTTTGAAGGGAATGGCTACCCACTCCAGTATTCTGGCCTGGAGAATTCCATGGACCGTATAGTCCTTGGGGTCGCAAAGAGTCTGACACGACTGAGTGACCTTCACTGTCACTTTCTTTTCTGTTTCAGTAAGCCTGGGATGGGGCCCAAGATTCTGCATTTCGAATAAGCTCACAAGTAAATGTAACGCAATTGGCCCACAGAATGTACTTTAACAAGGTGGCGACCATTTAGAATGTGAGCACTAAGTGGGGAGCACTGGGCATTTTTGCAAATATTACATCATTTAATCCTTATTAAAACTTTCTGAGGTAGGTTTAATCATTTCCATCTACAGATACCTAAACTCAGGCTCACAAGGTAACAGAGAAATACTGATGGTAGAAGGGAAATAATGCCCCCTGGTTAATTTAGTTAATGAAACCCCTTTGACGGCTCTTTCCATACCACAATTATTTCCCATTTTTAGATATCTTCTTTCAGCAGGAAAACACTAGCATCATAACCTAAGAGTTGTCAAGTTTACATCTCAATGCAAAAATGGGACTGCAAATCACCTAACAAAGAGAGTACTAGCTGTGATTCTCAAACCAGCAGCATCAGCAACCTGAAAACTTGTCAGAAATGCACATTCTCAGGCCCCATTCCAAACTCACTGAGTCAAACACTTTGGGAATGGGGGTGATGCCCACTAAAGTTCAAGAACCACAGAACATCAATAAAGGATTAATGAAACAGAAGTCAAATTACTGTGAAACTAATTTAGGAGATATCGAATTAAAAGGAGTTAACCAAATTTCTTTATAAAACTTCCTGGGCTGCAGAACTCTCTCTTCTAGGAGAAGCTTATGGGACCAGTGTTTTCATATGATTAAACTCTCAAGGATCCTGTCCCAAAGCAGATTTTGTTCCGTGGGGCCTGAGGGCTAAGGGCACACACCGGAAGTCAGATAAACTTAAGTGTGAACCTGAGCTCTCAAAGCATGAGTAATGGTAGTACAGGAGTAGTAACAGAACAGCAATGATAATGATCCTGCTGCCAGTTCTTTTCTGTTTATAAAAGGTATACACGTATTACCATAAGAAAATATATGACAAAACCAATTCCTACGAGCCAGATAACCAACTTTTAGTGTATGGGTATTACCTTCTGGTCTTTTTTCCTTATAGGCACATACATACACAAATTTGGTAACAAAATTACCAAAACAAAACCCGTACCACTGTATACTTAATTTTGTAGTTTCCAGTCTGTCCACTAGACAGACTTCCTGAGGACAAGAGTGGTTTTCACCTTTGCATTCCCAGTACCAGAAAGCCTACCTAGCTTACTGCAGCTGGCATTGAATATTTTTTGACTGAGTGAATAAGAAGAATCAGATACACAGACTGTGCATGATAATAAGAGATGAGTTTAGGTTTCTTCCATGCTCAGTTTTAAAGCCAGCTAAACACAAAAGATATCTCTAAGTCCTGTGCATTGGCCTATAAAAGTTCATTGTCACACTTTCATAATACAGGAAATACTTTTTCTAGTGCTTGCCACATTATAAAGCTACTTTCTTTAAAAAGCCTTAAGACATTAAGTATGCGGATACATAGCAAAAGCAAGAAAAATGTCAATAGAATGACAGACAATTTGGTCCCCAAAGGACCTCAATTTTCTGTGGCATAAGCTTGTCAGATTTCTCAAATTCCTCTAGAGCTCCTGACTCCGAAAGAGGAAGACTGCTTTCAGAACACCGAGGAATACTGCTGACAGAGCTAGTTTACCACCCCCTCTGAAAAAAGTGAAACCACCTCCTCTGAACAAGCAACAGCATGTGCCTTTCTACGAGTCTCATTATGACTCTCTTCAGCGCACTAACCTGCAAGAGGATAGGCCTCCAGGCTGCTGTCTTAATCATTTGTTCTTACACAGCAAATTTAATTACCCTTTTGGAATTTGTAAAAATGGGAATTGTCTGCATTAGTATATTCAATTCCAAGGCAAGGACAGAGTTGTTTTCTTAAGCTTCATTATTCTTTAGTCTATCCTGGAAACTGAAGCCCAAGAAAATGAAAGATGAAGGTCATAAAACAAGCTTTATTGACCTCAAGGTAGAATTTGTTCTCACCATAACCAATGACCCTTCCAAAAATATCTAATATATCAAAAGTGAATGCAGCTAACCGTGTCCCTGATTGCTTTTAAGAATTTTAGTTAGGCCCTTTATACTAGCTTTTTAAGAATACTCTTCTCCATAGATATTAAAGGAATCTCCAGGCTGAGGTTCTGTCTTCCTAGTCACCTTTCTCAGTCCATGTAGCTTGATACATGCATCATACAAAAAATGAGTAGATTCTTCTCCTGTTCTCATCCTTGGTGAATACAGAATCCATATTCAAGATTCAGTACAGTCTGTCTCACGGTCACAAATAGCCTAAGAACTCCTTTTTCTGGTTCTTCTTGCATAAGACTGGAATTTCTACTAACTAGCTTCCACTTTCCACTTTCATGCATTGGAGAAGGAAATGGCAACCCACTCCAGTGTTCTTGCCTGGAGAATCCCAGGGACGGGGGAGCCTGGTGGGCTGCCGTCTATAGGGTCGCAGAGTCGGACACGACTGAAGCGACTTAGCAGCAGCAGCAGCAGCTGTTACTGTGGATTACAGTTAGGTTGTACACAAAACTTAGGATCTTTGACTCATTTATACTTCCTGATTTATATACAAAAACAGAAAACATAAGAAGAAAGAAAATTAGATGGCTAGCTACTGTCTACTTAATTTTTAAAAGATTTAGACTAAACCAAAAACACAGGAAATAACCAACTTTTTCATCTTTGTTCAATCACTTCTCTACATTCCTTGGACAAGTTACATTTCTCCCATGTTTAGAAGCACTGATCCTAATAACAAAGCTTCCTGAATGCTGTCCTTTTCCTAAGAATTGACAATTTGAAGACACAATTAACCACTATATCCCACTTTGATAAAGTGAATAACATCTAAAACATTTAGTATCATTCAAAACCTTTTCCAATCAGATAATTTAAGATTAAAGAGTTGATAAAGTTTAAGGATAAATTTAAGCATTAATTTTAAAATTAAATTTCTCCTTTATTTGAAGTATTTACACACTCAAGTATCCTACTATAAATCTATCACTGATTAAACATTGTGGGTATTCTCAGGCTTAGTGTCCACACATTAGAGGACGGTGTTACTGCAGGGAGGGATTGGCAAGAAAAAATTTTATTAACCTTTCCAATGTCTCCTATTTTTAACTTTACAACTACCCCAAACCCTCAACATGAAGAGCTACCTGTTATTATGACTCCATTAAATTCAAGAAGAGACAAAACTAATATATGATAACGTTGTTGTTCAGCTGTGAGGTCATGTCTGACTCTTTGCAATCCCATGAACTGCAGCATGCCAGGCTTCCCTGTCCTTCATTATTTCCTGGAGTTTACTCAAATTCATGTCCATTGAGTGCTGATACCATCCAACTATTTCATCTACGATAATAGATGATATAATAGATGATACGATAATCTATGATAATATTTTATCATAGATAATAGATATAGGTAATAATAGAAATAGGTAATAGTAATCATCTCTAAGAAGTACCGTGAGAATGACTTGGAAGGAGTTTAAGAGAACTTTTGGGGATAAAGAGAGTGTTTCCTACTTTTGACAGTGTGTTGGTTACACAGTGTATTGTCAAATCTATTTGTCAAAACTCTTTAAATAAAATGTAAATTAGGATCTGTGCATTGCAACATATGAAATGCATGTCCAGTCACTTGTTGTATCTGACTCTTTGAAACCCCATGGACTGCAGCCCACCAGACTCTTCTGTCCAGGAGACTTTTTCAAGCATAAATTCTGGAGTGGGTTGCCATTTCCTACTCCAGGTGATCTTCCTGACCCAGGAATTGAATCCGTGTCTCTTGTGTCTCCTGCATTGGCAGGTGGATTTTTTAGCACTGCGCCACCTGGGAATAAGTAAAAATACAACAAATGCAGAATTGGAATTCATCTAACTTCTGATGTTCATCTCCAAATAACCAAAGAAATTACTCTATGTTTACGAAATGCAAATGAGTCAGTGCTTGTGAAGTCACTTTTCTAATCCACAAATTACCACATAAAACAGTATTAGTTCTATATTTACAGAGATACTAAAAGTGGTCTGTAATATTAAGTATTCCTCTTTTAAGTTTTCTCTTAGGAAACTAACGACACTTCTTTACATGGCAAGATGGTGGAAAGAGTGAAACATGTGAATTAACTGAGATTTAAACGTTACCAGAGGCACTGCTTTCGAAGATGCACTGCTTCTGAAGATGTGTTATAATAGACAGGAAATCTGAAAAATTCCCAATCAAGACCTTAGAGGTCTCAGACCAGAGCACGCCAAAACACCAGCACAGCAGCATGCTCCTTTACCAAATGCCATGTCATCCAGGTTGCCTGAGATGCAGTAAACCATACAGCATAAAACGCTAAGGTTTTCGGATACTTCCCTGGAGAAGTAGCATATATTTAAAAAAACTGACCTGCTTTAACTTCACACCATCTCCCACCACCCACAAAATATACTCAAACTGATCAACAATGTTTGCAGCATTTCAAATGCTTATGAAAAAACAACTATTAAGTACAGCATGATTTTATTTGTAAGACAATTTTATGATTGCCACATTTGCATAGTCCACATTATACCTACTTTCTTTGGCTCAACAGTTCAGTTTACATATATTTACTTTACACAAGTAAAAATATAACATCTCTGAAGCAGTAAGTTTTTATATACGATTTAAATATAGAATAATTTTAGTGATCATTAGCTGTGTATTCAAATACCAAATGTACTTGAAAACACTGAATTTACAAAATTTTACCTTCTGATTAACACAGTACAGGCACTGTAAAGCTTAATCCAGATATTCAAGGGAGATTCATGGGAACAGAAAACACATACATAAAAACTAAGACTTGGGTTTTTTTTTTGCAAAATCTGAGAAGTTGAGAAAAGTAAAGGACATGGTCTTCCTGAAGAGGGTGAGAATGAGAAGAGGGATATGAGTCTTAAATGTTTTAATTTTTGATAACAGTTCAAATGTTAAAAATAAAAAGATAAGATTAAACCTCACAATACCACAAAACAAGATTTATTTTCATCCTGATTTTAGAGGTGAAAAAACTAAGGTAAGGAGCGGTTAGATAATGAGGTCATACAGTGTGGATGGACTCAACCCAGGCAGCCTGACTCCGAAAACCCAAACTCCTCCCCATGATCACAGAAGACAGCCTTCTCATTCCGAGAGTGCATTCCATCTCCTTCGCTTCGGTGACTGATGTGTGGATAGGCACACAACTTACATCAGAGTCCTCTTGCTACAGCTGGAGGAAAACGTTCCCTTCAGGCCACTCAGATGACATGTAGATGGAAGTAACCATAAGCCAACAGGCCATCACCTTAAATAAAGCCTCTACACAATATAAGAGGATAAAACTAGGTAACAAGCAAAATGAAAACTAGGGTGTGGGGGTGTGCATGCAGAGTACATCATGAGAAACGCTGGGCTGGATGAAGCACAAGCTGGAATCACGACTGCCAGGAGAAATACCAATAACCTCAGATATCCAGATGACACCACCCTTATGGCAGAAAGCAAAGAAGAACTAAACAGCCTCTTGATGAAAGTGAGAGAGGAGACTGAAAAGGTTGGCTTAAAACTCAACATCCAGAAAATTAACATCATGGCATCTGGTCCCATCACTTCATGGCAAATAGATGGGGAAACAATGGAAACAGTGACAAACTATTTTGGGGTGCTCCAAAATCACTGCAAATGGTGACTGCAGCCATGAAATTAAAAGACGCTTGCTCCCTGGAGGAAAAGTTATGACCAACCTAGACAGCATATTAAACAGCAGAGACATTACTTTGCCAACAAAGGTCTGTCTAGTCAAAGCTATGGTTTTTCCAGTAGTCATGTATGGATGTGAGAGCTGAACTATAAAGACAGCTGGGCGCTGAAGAACTGATGCTTTTGAACTGTGGTGTTGGAGAAGATGACTCTTCCAAGGTGTTTTGAGAGTACCTTGGACTGCAAGGAGATCTAACCAGTCCATCCTAAAGGAAATCAGTCCTGAATATTCATTGGAAGGACTGATGCTGAAGCTGAAACTCCAATACTTTGGTCACCTGATGCGAAGAGCTGACTCATTTGAAAAGACTCTGATGCTGGGAAAGATTGAAGGCAGAAGGAGAAGGGGACAACAGAGGATGAGACGGTTGGATGGCATCACCAACTCAATGGACATGAGTTTGAGTAAACTCTGGGAGGTGGTGATGGACGGGGGGCCTGGCATGCTGCAGTCCATGGGGTCACAAGAGTCAGACACAACTGAAGTATGCATGCACATACAGAATTTCTCAATTTCAGCTCCACTGATGCTGGTTCCTGAACTTGGTCCTTTGAGTCTGTGAGCTATTGTAGGACTTTTCCTAATAATTTGAAAGAACCAAACTTCAGACAAACTACAGTTGACCCTTGAACAATACAAATTATAACTGTGAAGGTCAAATACATGGACTTTTTTCAATAGTAAATTCTCCAGTACACCATGAATTCTAGCAAACTCCCAAGAGTTAGAGAAGGACAAAGGAACCCTGCAAGTGCATTCTACTGGGTGGAAGAGTCGGACATGACTTAGCGACTGAACAATGACAACACACCATCTTCAGTTTGGTTGAGTCCTCCATTCCTAACCATGGATACAGAGGAATGGCTATTTCAGAGAAGGGCTACAAATTAAACTGGACTGCCCAGAGCATCTGCACCCCAAACCCCCATGACATTCAAGGGTTGGCTGAATATAAATCCTCTACATCTTATCTAGTTGACTCCACTTTCAAACAGCTAGATATCCAGAGTCTACCAACTCTTCACCAACTTCACCAACTTTAGTGCCACGACTCTGTCCAAGACATTTATCTCTTGCCAAGGGTTTTGCACCTTTGCTTGACTCTTGCTCTCTAGGGTCTACTCCTGCATGGTGCCCAGAGCAATCTTTTAAAAGCCTAAGTCGGGTTATGTCAATCTCCTCCTCAAAAAAACTCTGCAATGTCTCCCCATCTCTCTCTAAAACAAAACTCTAAAAACCACATCAATGGTTATAAGGCAGTTCATGCCCCATCCCAGTCCTTATCTACAACCCCTTGCACTCCAACTACACTGGTGTCGTAACTACTCCCAGAACACACCGGGTATGTTCATTACAATCACACCTAAGTACCTTTCTAGTTACTGTTCCTTCACCAGGGCTTCCCTGGTGGCTCAGATGGTAAAGAGTCTGCCTACAATGCAGGAGACCCGAGTTTGATCCCTGGGTCGGGAAGATCCTCTGGAGAAGGAAATGGCAACCCACTCCAGTACTCTTGCCTGGAAAATCCCATGGACGGAGGAGCCTGGTAGGCTAGTCTACGAGGTCGAAGAGTTGGACACGACTGAGCGACTTCACTTCACTTTTTCCCTGCATTTGCTACTCACCTAGAGATTCTTCATGGCTTGTTTCTTCAGTTTCTGCTTGAATGTCACCTTATCAGAGAAGTTATCCCTAAAATCCTATTTAAAATAAAAACAAGTCTATACCCCACGATCTCTACCTTTCCACTCCAGTTTTTCTGCATCACATTCAAAACCCTCTGAAACACTGTATACTGATATTTTACTTGTTTGTTTACTGTCTCCCCCAAGCATAATATAACGCCTATGACAGTGCGGACATTTCTCCACTTCTATATCCTTAGGACAGTGCAAGGCAAAGTAGGTCTTCATCAAATATTTATTGAATGAGCTCTGGAATACTGGGCAATCATTAAAAATAATGCTATAAAAAATTTTAACATGATAGAAGAAACTGATTAAGTAGAAAGAGCATTTTATCAAAGAATATGTAACCAATGCATCAAAAAGGAAATCACAAGGGAAATTAGATAATATTTTTAACTGAATGTTAACAAAACACTTCAAAAATTGTGGCATTCAGCTAAAGCAATTCTTGGGGGGAAATTTGTAGCCTTAAAATCTTCTATTAGAACATCCAAAAGATTTAAAAATCAAAAGAATATATAAGAATGACCTCCAAATTTTCCATCTAAAACATATATATGAGAAAAATAGCCATCAACATTTTATTCTGGTTATTTCCCATGGTGATATTACAAGTGATTTGCAATTTCTTATATGTGCCTTTCTGTATTTTCCACATTATAGCTTTCTCTAATGAACATATATTATTTTAATAATAAAAACATTTTAAACAACTTTTCTTTGTGCTTTAATTGTAATCACTGGCCTCCTGCACTGCCTGTCTCTTAAAATTCTTGCTCCCCAAAATCCTATGCTTGTGCCTCAATTTGTATCCATCCCTCAGTAATATTAACCACTGTTCAGCTTCATTTATAATATGCAAATTGACAATTTCTCAATTTTTTTTTGTAATGTCCTAAATTGGAGACATATTTCCAAATGCTTAAAAGATGCTTCTAGATAGAAATCCTCAAAATTTAACAAGCCTAAAAGGACTCATTATCATTTCCTATAACTTATTATTTTCTTCTTTATTTTTAATATTGGTTAATGACATCACCACACACCCCAGTTCCCAACTCTATCAGTTCTATCTTAGAGAACTCAAGTGTATAACCAGTTGTAACCCTGACAACTACAATGGCCAGCCCCTAGAAAGGGCTCAATTCACATTTATTAAAGCATACTTGGCATCTACACTATTGTAACTTCTTCAAAGTAAACAGTAAATTCAAAAATATGGTTAGAACAGTTGCATGTTTAGCTGGTTAACCTAAGTCTATCATCAGTGTGGGCACACATGATTCCTGCCTCCTGATACTTACACCTTTCTGTCATTCCCTCCCCCTTGAGTATAAGCAGGCCCTGTGACTTGTTTATAACCAATGGAACGCAGCAAGGACCATGGGCTGAGTGTCATTACGTGTACATATTTACATGAGAGTGTAGCACCGGCCCATCTTGCGAGTCTCTCCTTTGCTGGCTTTGAAGAAGCAAGCTGCCAACAGCTTAATAACCATGAAGAAATGAATTGTAGTATTTAATAAGCAGCATAGAAAACTACCTGCAACTGAATACAATCATAACCTAAGCTATTTCTGAACTCTGTTCATACAAAGGGCATGTTTGCTCCAATTTCTAAACACTTCAGTAAGTGGAGAACAATTTAATTCATTAGTAACAACAGTCAGTATATACATATAAGTAAAATTAATTAGGAAGTATTTTGCTACATATAGCAGTTCCTATACTTCTTTTTTAATCTATTTACTAATATACCCAATTGTGCAGATACCCAGAATACATAGTAAGTATAACCTTAACACAATTCTTATAAAAACCCACAACTAATTAGTGGTATTGGTAAAGAAAATAAATAAGTGGTTTCCAGGCAAAGTAATCCAATTGGAGAGGACTGGGGGACTTGCTGGAGACACTGCTGCTGCTGCTAAGTCGCTTCAGTCGTGTCCGACTCTGTGCGACCCCGTAGACGGCAGCCCAGCAGGCTCCCCCATCCCTGGGATTCTCCAGGCAAGAACACTGGAGTGGGTTGCCATTTCCCTCTCCAATGCATGAAAGTGAAGAGTGAGAGTGAAGTTGCTCAGTCATGTCCGACTCTTCGTGACCCCATGGACAGCAGCCTATCAGGCTCCTCCGCCCCTGGGATTTTCTAGGCAAGAGTACTGGAGTGGGGTGCCATTGCCTTCTCCGCTGGAGACACTACCTGTTAGTAAAACAACGGAGCATGTACTGGCTTTGCAGTCAGCAAAGCATCAAAAGTACTTAGGTCAGGCAGCTGCTCTCTTATCAGATGGTGCCCACTGCAACACAAACCACTCCCCGCTTCGGCACCTGCTCCATCCTGCAGGCAAGAAAACTTAAAATATTCCCAAAGCAGAAACTTTCATGAGGGAGCACATACTTTAGCATAACAAAGTATCGAGTGTTTAAGGATTATGTGAGATTACAAATGAGAAAAATTAACCACAAGAGTTCTTGATTTCTGGGGGGTGGATGCGGGAGGAGATGGGTGACAGGATGGTGGTTAATTAGTCATTTTTCTGAAGCAGACATTTCTCTTCTACCACCCTGTAAGTTTTCAACTGAATAAAAGAACAGTCAGGAATAGAAAGGAGATTAATCACAATATCCCCAACTCAAACATTCTGGTACTAAATACTGGTAAGTAATAGTGACTGAGCATAATTCAACAGTTAATTAATACAGATAATCTAACACCTTAAAACCCACATCCGTCCTGAAGATTGAGAAGTTGGCCTGCTGCTGCTAAGTCACTTCAGTCGTGTCCGACTCTGTGCGACCCCACAGACGGCAGCCCACCAGGCTCCCCCGTCCCTGAGATTCTCCAGGCAAGAACAGTGGAGTGGGTTGCCATTTCCTTCTCCAATGCAGGAACATGAAAAGTAAAAGTGAAGTCGCTCAGTCGTGTCTGACTCTTATCGACCCCACGGACTGCAGCCTACCAGGCTCCTCCTTCCATGGGATTTTCCAGGCAAGAGTACTGGAGTGGGGTGCCATTGCCTTCTCTGAGAAGTTGGCCTAGAACTACAAATTTTAACATATTCAGTTTTAAGCAATGACAAACTTCTTCAATAAAAGGAAGCAATTGTTCCTAAGTAACAGGAGGCACCTGAATTACAATCACAAACCCAAACTTAAACCAATCAATTAGGAGGTGACCAAAAGCAACCCAGTACCATCAATAAATAGTCTAGATTAATTCATCTGTCTCACTTCCAGACTCAGAGATACAAGAGGACCCCACATGATTTCTCTAGAAATGATCTCCACTGACTGGCATAATTTTATAGTCCAATTTACCTTCGATATCCTTGCTAGATCATTAAACACTATTTTACCATCCATCATAATTGATGTTACAAACATTAACAACTTGTAGTGAAAAAAATGCAGACATACACTAAAGCCAGGAAAATCCTAAGATACCATCAAGTCTTCAATATTAGACTATTCCCTTAAAGACCTGTTTTTAAACAAAGGTGATTAAACAAAAAAAGGCTTTTGTTCACTGTAAAACTTTTGTTAAACTCAGCACTCTGAAAATAATAAAAAAAGAAACCTACTTGATCTAAAAATTCCTGTATGTTTTATAATCATACTCTGATATACAACTCAGTTCTAAGAAATTCTAGGAAAATTCTGTAAACTGAAATATAAATTAAGTACCTCTCTTCTATTTCTCTAGAGAGAATAAGAGCGAATATAGCCAAAATACATGTCCCAAAGAGAGCAAAACATAAAACCAACACAGAAAACCTCATTTAATTTGGTAATTCATTACGATGGAACTAGTTAACAATTCACCTTACCAGACGTCTAAATTTTTTTTAAGTGATATTGTTTAGATTTTCCTTTTCCATAAGGGAAAGATAATTTTGTATCTGATTAGTACCGTATTTTCCTATTAGGAAACAGTAACAATACAAACATCGATTAAAGTTTTATAAAATTACAGAAATAACTTTCCACTAATTTAGAAATAATCCTTCTCTCAACTTTCAGATGGAGTTCCTTTTTATTTGCCCAAACATCTGCACAATTTCTAACTGAATAAACTACTAAAAAATTAAGTCAACATGGAGTAATAATGAAGTCCAGTTTTAGATTCACGGACTTCCCTGGCAATCCAGACATTATGACTTTGCCTTCCAATGTGGCGGGTGCAGGTTCGATTCCTGGTCAGGGAGTTAAGATCCCACATGCCTTGGGGCCAAAAATTTTAAATGTAAAATAGAAGCAATATGTAACAAACTCAATAAAGAGTTTAAAAATTTTTTTTTAAAAATAAGATTTATCATCTGGTTCTCTAAATCTCAGGATGATGACAAACAGGGTTCTATTAAGTTTCCCTGATGAGCCCAACTACTGAAATACAGGTAAAAAATCTCATTAAAGCAAACGCTGCTAGAAAGATGCTTTTCCATCAGTTAGAAAGAAGTGTATTCCATCTCCCAGTCTTAAGTAGGATTTACGGTACTGGCACTTTGATCTGTTCGTGTCATTTAGAAAGAACAGGTAATTTCTCTGATTCTCTTCCAAGTTTTCTCAACTAGAGTCCCTCATCTGAACTACCAAACACAAAATTATCCCAGTGACTGTTTTCTCAAATTTCCTAAGAATGATACATGGCTAGAAACATTCCAAATGCACAAGAGAATAGTTAACTAACTGCACACAACAGATACTTTTAAGCCATTGGGGCTCCATTCTCTACAGAGACTTGGTTAGGAAACACTGCCACAGTTCTCAGTGTCACTGTGCTTCCACTTAGGCCCCAATCATGCTAACCCCTAAAATACTAAAAACGGCTAACGTGTACAAATCTAAGAACTCAGAGAAGAAAAAAGATAAATGCTTTACTTAATCCAACTTTCAGCAACTAGATCTTCTCCACCTGCTATTTCACTAAGAATTAATAGCACAGGTGTCAAATATTTGCCCCCACCCCCAGATGAAACACTTTAAACCCATACAGATAAACTTTTTTAAAAGAAAAAAACAGTCCTTTAAAAAAAGTTAAGCCATCAGTATACCAAAGAAGTTACTAATCTGATAAGCCTTTCCCTATTCCCTTTCTTTAGCAAGCTGTTAGACATAACTACATGCAAATTTTAATCTTAAGATAAATACATTTTTTTAGGACCAGCTTAGCCTTTATTCTTGCCACTAATCTCCCGTTCTTAAGAAACTGTCTTTTGTTATTCTTCAGTGTGGTACTACAGGACCTTCAGCTGTGTTAGTTATGAATCACAAATCACAGTACAGTCAGCACTAGTTCTTTTTCTCAAAAAGAAATGTTTTAAGGGCCCCTTAAGAAAAATCAGTATTTTTAGTTACAAAGAAAAAATCATTTTATAACAAGTAATTAAAATAAAGGTGATTAAAGAGTTGTTTTATATTTTGAACATGCAAAGCGGTATTAAAAAGATGGGGGGAAAACTAAACACGTCCCCTCCATTTTTAATTTGTACGAATGTGAATATTGATAGTACAGAACATCAGAGCAATTACATTATTGAACATTTCACTTTACCAACTGCCTGCTCAAATTTCTCACATTTATAAACATGAGTAAAGGAAGCAGAGAAATAGAGAAAATGGTGTTTTCACTATTCACCTGTGCTCAACTGTAACTGTAGGTAATACCATGATGTATAAAGAAAGCAATGATATGGAAATGTTTATCTTCTATTGTCTGCATCTCTAACCAGATTTAACTGCTACTCTTCATGAACTGAGAAGGGAGTGTCTTAATTCATTTACCATTAACTGTTCTGAAGCAAAGTAGAAACCATAAAACACAACTGAAGAAGTCGAATTTGCTTTCCTCAGATCAGGGGTACCCCTCCCCCGTTTCTATCAATCCAAAAAGACATACCGTTTTGCTACTAAAATTTCCATTTTTCACAAGGTCTTTCTTGAACCCTAGAGAGCACTGCTTTTCAAAAACACCTGGGCTTTTACTGCATCTTGTAGGCAGAGTTGTAATGATTATTGGTTTCCTTCCTTAAGAAACAGTTCTCAATTTTTTAATGTTCTGTCCAAATTAAGCAGAACTCACATTAATCATTATCTAAAGCAGCAGTTTACTGAGGTTAAAAATATACTTTTTATTAACACATTCACTCAATTAAAGCATACACAGTAGGTGGGACTACTGACACAAGACATGAGAATTACAGCTCTACAGTAAGTTACTCCAAAAGCGATAACTCTCTCCTTTTTCAAACACTCATCTGTTCATTTGAGACTCTGACTTTTGGCCTTTAAAAACCGCTCACCACTCGAGTCACCAGATACAACTACATTTAGCAACGGGTCCCGACTTCCTGCTACTAAAAACCACAAACACCAGCTATTGCGTTTGTTTTTAAAACAATATTTGCTCCCTTCACCTCCGGGAGCAAACAAGGGCTTTCTGTACGAGAAAGCCACGAAGAGGTGAGGGTGCACGCGGTGTTCAAAAACCAAACACTGGGGTCCCGCGGTAGCGGCGCTGCAGGGGTTAAGAGGCGCTCTCTCCCTCTCTCTTTCCCTCCCACCCCAAAGAGGGTGACCCGGCCCGGCCGCACGGCGAACCCCCGGCGCTCGGGCTGAAGGAGAAAAGGAGAAGGGTAAAAATAAGCGCAGCCGCGGCCCACGTGCCGCCTGCGGGAGGCAGAGAGGGAAAGGGCCGTACCTCCAAACATGTGCGGCGAGAGGTGAGCTGGTAAGGAGCCGATCACCAGGCGCGGCCCTCCGGGACCCCCGCTCGCCGGCCGGTCCCTGCCGCCGCTGCTGCCGCCGTCCTCCGGGCTGCTGTGAACCGAGTCCTGCGAGCCGTACGGGCCGCTGCTGCTGTTGGGGATGCTGAAGGTTGACTGCGCCGCCCGGGCCCCCGACGCCACGGTCCCCACGGCCCCGCCGAGGGAGCGGCTGCGCGGGGCCGCCGAGGCCGCCGCGGCGCCGCCGGAGGCGCTGGGCTGGTGCGCGCTGGGCACCTGAGCCGGAAACCTCCCAGCGGCTGCGGCTCGCGCCCCGCCGCCCGCGGTCCCGTTGGCCCCTCCGCTGCTGCTGCTGCTGGAAGGTAAATCTGAGCCCGAGTACGCGCGGGTGCGGCCGTTAGCAGCGGCCGGCCCGCTCTGCTTGGCGCCCATGTCCGCCCTGCCCCGGGCCGGGCCCGCGCACAGTGCCCGGAGCGCCGGGAGGGCGGGAGCGAGCGCGGGAGCGAGAGGGCAGGGCCGAGGCGCGGAGGCCGGCGCAGAAAGAAGCCCGCACGTCCAGGGCCGCCGCCCGGCGCCCCAGGGGGCGGTCGGCGCCCGCCGCGCTCTTCTAAGGGGTGACGAGCGAGATCGACGGCCTGTCTGGGGACGCGGGAGACGAGGAGAGACGGAGAGGAAGGAGGTCCCGGCTCCCGCGGGCGCCGATCGCTGGCTCCGGCGGGAGGGGCGGCTCAGGTGGCTGCGCGGCTGCCGCTGCTTTCGGTTCTGGTGCGCCGCGACGGGCCGCTGCCGCTCTCTGCCGCCGCCGCTGCGCTCTGCGCCCGGGCCCTCGGCACCGCCTCCTCCCGGGCGGCCGCCGCTACCGCCGCCATCCTCCTGCTCCCACGGCGGCTCGCGGGTGAGTGGGAGGTGCCCGCCCAGACTCCGCTGGGGCCACCTTCCCTCCTCCCCCAGCCACCCAGCTGTTATTAACTGAGAAGGAGGAAAAACGGGTGGCGCCGGAGGAGAGGACGCAGGAGGAGAGGGAGGGGCAGCGCGCGCTTCCCGGCAACCGTCACCGCGCTCCCCCAGAGAAGGAGGGGCGGGGGGGTGGGTAGGGTCTGGACCACGAGGTGGGGGTGCTCAGAAGGGAAGGAGGTACTGCGGCCCTCGCACCGGAAGGCGGAGGAGCAGCGCGGCCCCAGGGTGCGCCCGAACCCGTGTGTTTGGGTCGCGCGCGTTGACCCCGCCCCCACCCCCTGGCGCCGCCCGGCGGATTGGCTCCCACCGGCCTGGCCCCGCCTCCCCCCTCGCTGCGGCCTTCCCGCTCCCGCCCTGTCTCGCCTAGGTGCCTTGGTGGGGTAGGTGCTGCCACCCGCGGATTCGGTGATGGACAGGTCTCTGGCCCCGCCCTCCCCTGCAGGGCGCGCCCCCTCTCCACCGCGGGGCCTGCGCTGATTGGAGGGACGGAGCTCCTCCGGACGCCAACCAGAAGGCGGCCCCTCCTCCTGCACGTGGCCCTCGGACGCTGGACCTGACGGTGGGTAGTCTTCACCTTTTTACAGCTGGGGCTGGGTGTGTTTCGGTCCTGTGTCCCTAGCCATTGCGTTTGAGTGGGTGTCGACCTTCCTCCTTGATGTTACTCCGAGTGCGTCTTTTAAATAAAGCAGAAGCTCACCAGTCTGATAATAAAAGACTGAAAACAAAAGAAAGAACCTAGGAGGCTGAAGGCAACTTGATCTGAATTAGATCTATCCCATTTAAACACTCCGACTGTGGAGAAAGCAGAGTTGATAGAACTAAAGATAATCCAACATGATCTTCAGCTGTAGAGCAAAAACTGCGGCACAGAGACAGCTGCAACCGATTTATAAGACCTGGGGTCTAGGTCTGGGACCAAAACTAAGTGATATAAGCAATCATTTTACCTTTGTGGACTTTAGTTTCCTTACCTGGGATGTTTGTATCAAATCTCCACAGCACCTGCTGCTTTAAAACCCTGTAATTTCGCTAAAATGTCAATTACTACTAGGTTGGTGCAAATGCAATTGCGGTTTTTGCGTTGTTTAAATTTTCCATTTGATATTGGAATACATTCTTAAGTATGATTGTGCTGTACATCATTTTAATGCACATTTCTTGCTTTATGTTTTTGGCTGACCTATTGTTTTTATTTATTTCAACTATGGAAATCATGTTAGAGAAAAAGCAAATTCAAGAGATTTTCCTACTCAAGTTTGCAGAGACAACTCACAACAACACATTTGGCCCAGGAGCTGCTTACAAATGTACAGTGCAGTGGTGGTTGAAGAAGTTTTGCAGACTAGATAAAAGCCTGAAGATAAACATAGTGGCTGCCCATGGAAAGTTGAGAATAACCAATTGAGAGGCTTACAACTACATGAGAAGTTGCCCAAGAACTGAACATCAGCCATTCTATAGTTGCTCAGCATTTGAAGCAAATTTGAAAGGTGAAATGCTCGAGAAGTGGGTGCATCATGAGCTGACCAATAATGAAAAAAAATCATCGTTTTGAAGGGTCATCTTCTCTTTTTCTACATTAGGTTCTTCTCTTATTCTCTATCAGATTGTGATATGTGACAAAAAGTGGATTTTATATGAGAACCAGTGATGACCAGTTCAGTGGCTGGACGGAGAAGAAGCTTCAAAGCACTTCCCAAAGCCAAACTTGCACCCAAAAAAGGTTACGGTCACTGATTGGTGGTCTGTTGTCCGTCTGATCCACTACAGCTTTGTGAATCCCAGCCAAACCAACACATCTGAGAAGTATGTTCATCAAATCAATGAGATGCACCAAAAGCTGCAACACTTGCAGCTGGCATTGATCAACAGAAAGGGCCCAGTTCTCCTTGACAACACCTGACTGCACATCACACAACCAACGCTTCAAAAGCTGAACAAATGGGCTATGAAGTTTTGCATCATCCACCATATTCACCTGACCTCTCATCAACCGACTACCACTTCTCAACCATCTCGACAACTTTTTGCAGGGAAAATGCTTCCAGAGCCAGCAGAAGGCAGGAAATGCTTTCCAAGAGTTCATCAAATCCCTAAGTATTGATTTCGATACTACAAGGATAAACAAACTTATTTCTTGTTGGCAAAAATGTGTTGATTATAATGGTTCCTATTTTAAATAATAAAGATGGGCTTGACCCCAGGTATGATGATTTAAAATTCATGGTGTGAAACTGCAATTATATTTGTATCAACCTTCCAGAAAAATATCTATTTCTGCTTTATTGACTATGCCAAAGCCTTTGACTGTGGATCACAATAAACTGTGGAAAATTCTGAAAGAGATGGGAATACCAGACCACCTGACATGCCTCTTGGGAAACCTATATGCAGGTCAGGAAGCAACACTTAGAAGTGGACATGGAACAACAGACTGGTTCCAAATAGGAAAAGGAGTACGTCAAGGCTGTATATTGTCACTGTGCTTATTTAACTTATACACAGAGTACATCATGAGAAACGCTGGGCTGGAAGAAGCACAAGCTGGAATCAAGATTGCTGGGAGAAATATCAATAACCTCAGATATGCAGATGACACCACCCTTATGGCAGAAAGTGAAGAGGAACTAAAAAGCCTCTTGATAAAAGTGAAAGAGGAGTGTGAAAAAGTTGGCTTAAAGCTCAACATCCAGAAAACAAAGATCATGGCATCTGGTCCCATCACCTCATGGGAAATAGATGGGGAAACAGTGGAAACAGTGTCAGACTTTATTTTTCTGGGCTCCAAAGTCACTGCAGATGGTGACTGCAGCCATGAAATTAAAAGACGCTTACTCTTTGGAAGGAAAGTTATGACCAACCTAGATAGCATATTAAAAAGCAGAGACATTACTTTGCCAACAAAGGTCCATCTAGTCAAGGCTATGGTTTGTCCAGTGGTCATGTATGGATGTGAGAGTTGGACTGTGAAGAAAGCTGAGCGCCGAAGAATTGATGCTTTTGAACTGCGGTATTGGAGAAGACTCTTGAGAGTCCCTTTGGACTGCAAGGAGATCCAACCAGTCCATTCTAAAGGAGATCAGTCCTGGGATTTCTTTGGAAGGACTAATGTTGAAGCTGAAACTCCAATACTTTGGCCACCTCGTGTGAAGAGTTGACTCATTGGAAAAGACTCTGATGCTGGGCGGGATTGGGGGCAGGAGGAGAAGGGGATGACAGAGGATGAGATGGCTGGATGGCATCACCAACTCGATGGACATGAGTTTGAGTGAACTCCAGGAGTTGGTGATGGACAGGGAGGCCTGGCATGCTGCAATTCATGGGGTCGCAAAGAGTCGGACATGACTGAGCGACTGAACTGAACTGAATAAAATTCTTCTCACTCCAGTCCAAACTGTAATGTGGTATTTTGGTGGCAAAGCATGGTCTAGATACCCAGTGGACACCCTGCTGTGACCCTTCGAACTTTAAAATGCCTAAAAGTGTTCTCTATGTGAAAATAATAGTAACTGGTATTTTTTTGTACAAACTGCAGAAATACTTTGTCTTTTTTCTCATACTTGTAATGAGTAATTTATGTAATGATTATCACTTTGAAGTATGAGAATCAAGTTTTTAAACAGAACAGAAGACTATATGTATAGATATTGATGTACTCTGTGTGTGTGTGTGTGTGTGTGTATATATATATGCTGCTAACTTACTTCAGTCGTGTCTGACTCTGTGCGACCCCATAGACGGCAGCCCACCAGGCTCCCCCGTCCCTGGGATTCTCCAGGCAAGAACACTGGAGTGGATTGCCATTTCCTTCTCCAGTGCATGAAAGTGAAAAGTGAGAGTGAAGTCGCTTAGTTGTGTCTGACCCTCAGCGACCCCGTGGACTGTAGCCTTCCAGGCTCCTCCATCCATGGGATTTTCCAGGCAAGAGTACTGGAGTGGAGTGCCATTGCCTTCTCCAATATGTATATATATATATATATATATATATATATATATATATATATATATATAAAACTCAGTTCAGTTCAATTCAGTCGCGTCCAACTCTTTGTGACCCCATGAATCGCAGCACACCAGGCCTCCTTGTCCATCACCAACTCCTGGAGTTCAATCTTGAGCTACTCAAAATTCTTTCATCTTGGGTATGAGCTTAATGAAACCAACGTTTACTTCAGTTCAGTCACTTAGTCGTGTCCGACTCTGCAACCCCATGGACTGCCACATGTCAGGCTTCCCTTTCCATCACCAACTCCCGGAGCTTGCTCAAACTCATGTCCATCGAGTCATTGATGCCATCCAACCATCTCATCCTCTGTCGTCCCTTTCTTCTTCTGCCTTCAATCCTTCTCAGCATCAGAGTCTTCCAATGAGTCAGTTCTTTGCATCAGGTAGCCAAAGGATTGGAGCTTCAGCTTCAGCATCAGTCCTTCCAATGAATATTCAGGACTGATTTTCTTTAGAATGGACTGGTTTGATCTCCTTGTAGTCCAAGAGTCTCAAGAGTCTTCTCCAATACCACAGTTCAAAAGCATCAATTCTTCAGCACTCAGCTTTCTTTACGGTCCAACTTTCACATGCATACATGACTACTGAAAAAATCATACCTTTGACTAGACCTTTGTCAGCAAAGTAATGTCTCTGCTGTCTAGGTTGGTCATAGCTTTTCTTCCAAGGAGCAAGTGTCTTTTAATTTCATGGCTTCAGTCACCATCTGCAGTGATTTGGGAGCCCAGAAAAATACAGTCAGCCACTGTTTCCACTGTTTCCCCATCTATTTGCCATGAAGTGATGGGACCAGATACCATGATCTTAGTTTTCTGAATGTTGAGCTTTAAGCCAACTTTTTCACTCTCCTTTTTCACTTTCATCAAGAGGCTCTTCAGTTCCTCTTTGCTTTCTGCCATAAAAGTGGTATCATCTGCATATCTGAGGTTATTAATATTTCTCCAGGCAATCTTGATTTCAGCTTCTGTTTCTTCAAGCCCAGCATTTCTCATGATGTACTCAGCATATAGGTTAAGCAGGGTGACAACATACAGCCTTGACGTACTCCTTTCCCAATTTGGAACCAGTCTGTTGTTCCATGTCTGTTTCTAACTGTTGCTTCTTGACCTGCATACAGATTTCTCAGGAGACAGGTAAGTTAGTCTGGTATTCCCATCTCTTTAAGAATTTAACATTTACTTGGTAAGCAAAAATAAAGTTTGAAAGGTCAAAGTCGTGACCAGAATGATAAGCTCTAATTTAAGCAAGCAATCTAGTTATTCAATCCAATTTAAGTTTTATTGAATGAGGCCTTTGGTGGGAAACTCTGGTTCAACAGGAATTTATACCAATATGGCAAGAACTTATTGTTAATAGAGAAAAATAACAAATTATGACTTTCAAAGGGAATAAAAGACTTTTACAGGTCTCTGAGGAACTAACAACTGATAAAGAGTTTCACACTCATCATTGTACATTTTATCATATATAAAATTTTATGTGTCATTATACATTATGCATTTTAAAAGTTTCGATAGCTATAATATGGAGCAAACCCCATTCATTAGTTAAAACTGTTAAATGAAAAGATTTAACCCTATGATTCTTGCTCATATCCAAATTTACATATATTTTGCTTCAACACAGCCAAACCTATACTTTTAAATCATTTTTACTCAGATGTTAATTACACCTAAAAAGTACTCAATATTTATTCATTTATTCCTACCTAGAAAAAACATCTCCTTATAGTGCCAGGTTTCCAGTGTTCATACCACTTACAACACCTGGAATTTTTTATTTGTTTGATTGTTTATGTCCATTCCTCACAAGATTGTAAATTCCATGAGGGCATGGAAAGTGTCATTTTCTGTCTCACCATTGCAATGCTTGGCACACAGTAACCTTCAGGTAGGTATTTGTTGAATAAATGAATAGTGAGAAGGCCGTTTACAAACTGAACATACAGGGTAAAAATTAGGGTTGTAATGATTATTCATTCTGCTTCATAAGTGTGTGTTTTGTGTTACTTAGTGCCAGGAAGAGCATCTTAATCAGGGCAGGCTAAGCCACAAAATGGAAACAAGCCCCTTGACCTCAGGTTCATGATGCAATGAAAGCACATTACAAGTTCACTTGGTAAACCCACTCAGCTCCCTCCAAATAGTTTCCCACGTAAGTGGCAATCCTGAGTGTCTCTTCTCCAAGTGGTGACTCAGGGACCCAGGTTCTTATCTTGTGGCTAAGCAGACCCCTGGTCCCCTCACTAGATCCTGTGCCACCCAAAGAAAAAGGACAGATATAGGAAGAAGTTTTGGCCAAGACTAGAAGATTTTACATCCCCCTTCCCACTCTCCATGTTGGCAGAAATCAGTCACATGGTCTAACCTACCTGCAAAGGGGTCAGAAAATGTGGATTTGTGTGTGTGCCCAGGAAGGGAAGGAAATAATTTTGGCAAGCACATAGCAAACATATTTTTGCCCCACAAGAACAACTGTCTGGCCATCAAACATCTAAGCTAAGTATGAAATCTTAGTAACACTTTAATCTTTACAATAAAAATTAAGTTACATGAAAAATTTCAAGTGGCAGCTATTGTTTTTAAGCCATCAAAATGTAAAGAAAAAAGTTTTGTGTCTGTATGGGTCAGCTAAATTCCTTCTGCTTTACATTGTGTGTCTAGAAATACCATCCAGCACAACTGTTCATTTAGTCATTTGGGTCAGTGATCCTCAAAGTATGGTGCCCAGATCAGTAGTATCTGCATCACCTGGAAGTTTGTCAGAAAGGCAATTTTCAGACCCCACCCTCCCCCCACACCCCAGAAGTACTAAATCAAAAAGTGTGTGAACAAGCTCTTGAAGGGATTCTGAGGCATGCTAATATTTAAGAACCACTTATCTCAATAACCATTAATTAACCAGAATAAACTATCATGTTGAAATGTGGTCATCATTTTGATTAAACACACTCTCCATATGGATGTCACTTGTCACTCTACTCTTAACCCCATCATCACAGGCTAACTTGAGTATTCTCACTCAACACAAGTTAATATTCCCTTCACATAACAGATCTTGTTAGAGTTATTACTCATCTTCTTGCTGTCATTAAACAGTACTGTCCAGCATCTAACACAGTACCTGGGACCTGTGATGGTACAATAAGTGATCTATGAATGAATAAATGAAGGAGTGAATGAATATTTCAGCTTAAATGATGGTTTCCTGAAGGTTACACATGACCTTATTTCATACTTATCCTCCTTGATGGGCTTCCCAGGCGGTGCTAGTGGTAAAGAACCTGCCTGCCAATGCAAGAGACAAAAGAGCCTTGCGTTCGATCCCTGAATCAGGAAGATCCCCTGGAGGAGGGTATGGCAACCCACTCCAGTATTCTTGCCTGGAGAATCCCATGGACAGAGGAGCCTGGAGGGCTGCAGTTCATATGGTCACAAAGAGTCAGACATGACTGAAGCAACTGAGCACACATGCACGAATCCCCCTTGATAGCTCCCTTGTGGTCGATTCCCCTTCTATTTTCTCTCTGGGTGGGACTTATTTCTTTCCCCTCAAGGATCCTGGAATTATGAAACTTTGGCCTGCTCTGTTTTTGTTTTTTTTTTTTCCCTTGGCCCTCTTCCCTCTCTCCTCTGTCTCTCTCCAAACAGGGATGCACATTAAGCTGTCAGTGTGTTTTATTGTCAACCAAACAGTTCTGACTTCGTTTAAAATTTGTAGCTTCTTTATTCTACCCTACCCTTTCTTCAACATTTAAAAGTGCTGCTTCATCCAAATCAGTACACTTGTACAGAACTGAACAAAGCCTTATGCAATCATACCCATGCTACATGGGATACACTCCAGTTTCTGGTCTGTTCCATTTCACTTTTGTAAAATGCTGGTTACTGCCTGATAAATTGATTTTATAGCCCACTCATGGGTTGTAATCTGTGGTTTGACAAATGATGGTCTAAAGCAGTGCTTAACAAACTTCAGTGCATGAGAGAATCAACTGGAGACCTCGCTAAAACAGACTGCTGGGCCCCACCTTCAATGATTCTCCTTTCTTAGATCAGGATCGGACATTGAGAATGTGCTTTCTCACAAGCAGCCCAGTGATGCTGATGCCATGGGACCTCAGAACATCCTTGGAGAAGCACTCGTCTCAAGGACACTCTCCTGTACTGAATCAGAGCTGTTGTTTTAATGTCTCAGTGACTCTTCAAGAGACCAAAGCCCCAGCTCTTTAAAATTGTGTGAAGCTTTCTCATGCTCTGTTTTTCTTTCTCCTGACAGGTTTAAATGATGATATTTGATCAAAGACTTTTGGGGTTCACAATTAGTTTGTACTGTTAAAGTACTTCCTGTTGACAAAACTGGTGACCAGAAACCCACACTGGAACAAATAAAGCAGCTGTGAACTTAGTAAAAATACCTGACCGAGCAGTTTGCTGTTATCTAGTTTGAATTCCAGTCAGAGCACGTCTCTTTCCTTTTGCACTTACTCTTTTTGTGTGTGCTTCTCTTTCCTCTCTTGCCCACTCTTTTAAAGTTATGACGGGTCAGACCTTTGACATACAGCAGATCTGTACCGGGCAGAAGACCTGTCACGCCCATTTATCTGCTCAGTCAGGCCACAGCCTCCCCACCAGGCTTTCCTACAGCCAGCACCAGCCCTACATCATTTGCTAAAGTCTCCGCCATCCCACTTTCCTCTTACTATAGTATTTAAAAGGGCATGATTTTGCCTTTTCTTTCTTTTTTTTTGGTATTATATACTATCTGGTCTCCTTACCAAACTATAGGACTATAGGTATAATTGTATGTGCGCACTCAGTCGTGTCTGACTCTTTGCAACCCTGTAGACTATAGCCCACCAGTCTCCTCTGTCCACGGGATTCTCCAGGCAAGAATACTGGAGTGGGTTGCCATTTCCTTCTCCAGGGGAGCTTTCCAATCCAGGGATCAAACCCGCATCTCTTGCATCTCCTGCATTGCATACGGATTCTTTACTCTAACCAGGGAAGCCATAGGTATAATTACCTATCTTTAAATAGGCCTTTTTCCTATTCTTATGTTTCATTTTTTACATAAATGAGGCATCTAAACATTAAAATTTATCCTAATCCATCCTACAAAAGACTTGAGTGGTAATTAGAAACTTATATCTTAATAAAACTGAAGTCAGTTGAGAGGAATATTTAGGACTCGTGTTGTTGGGTAATTTTTCATAGGACATCAATAATTTAGATAATGTCTTTAATACACTTTTTTGGGGGATCACAAGTAAGCCAAATTCTTCCATCCCTTTACTTTCATTGATTCTTTAATCAATCATGCCTGTCTTCCAAAAGATGGAGCCATCATGATAGGATCCTAAGCCACACCATGAAGTGGATAAGCTCAGGCCAGCATTAGGCACTGGCTTTGCCTAGCTTTGGCTATGGGATTTAGGACAAGCCACTTCACCTGGCTAAACCTGTTTCCTCTGTAAAATGCAAATGATCATAATACCCATCGCACAGAGCAGTTGTGAGTCTCAAAAGACTCAGTCTCTACTGGAAAACACTTTGAAATTTGTTAATAGATGCACACATTTTAATCTCAATGTGATTGTCCCTAGCAGGTTGTAATAATTTGCATTACTTCTAGCAAGTTATGATATTATTCAGTTTAATATATACTAGTACTGACTGGGATTGATTTTACCACTTTGTATAATTTGAATACATTATTGGCACAATTTATTGGTAGTAATTGTTTAGTAGTAATTTACTAATAAGTATGTCTATCACTACTCTAATTTTGATGACAATATGACATAATGGCAAATCTAATTGTCATAAGATGGATGAATATGTATGCATGTATATATATAAAATTTGAAAAGAAATTGTCATTAAGAGACCAGGGACTAGTTATTTGAAATATATCTAAAGCTTTAAAAACAAAAAATCTCTTGAGTCTACAAGATAATTAAATCACGCTTTCACTAAGGAGACTTCAGCATCCTAAACAGGACTAAACATGTTGTGACAGCATTTCATGTTAATCAGTGGCCAGATCCCTAAGCTATGTCAAACACAGATTCTGAAATCATTTTCCTTTCCCAAAACAGCTTGAGATACCATGTCAGCAACTACTAATAAAATAACTTAATTCTTGCTTATCAAAATGATATGGAATATCAATAAGTGTAAATGTTTATATTATGCTGTCTTCTCAATCCACCTTGGATTGCAAACAATATATTTTTTCCAATATTTAAAACCCATCATACAAAACAACCACAACACATGATGATTTTCCTCCCTTATGAAGAAATCCTCAGCTTCCCCACACTGTTTTAAATTTAAAAGGAATCCCCGCTCTGAGAGGCATACTGTTGAAAAAATTTAAGATTTAGTGGAAAGGTGTGTCATGAGGTTAGTACCAAGGGGTGTTTCCCTGCCTCCAGAAGTGAAGAATAGCTTGGCTTGGAGAAAAAATAGCTCTCTGCTACATAATGCATGTGGGCTCTTATCCAGTGCATATACACTCGCCCCCCTGCTTCCTGTCACTTGCTGAAATCGCTATGGTTATACATCAATGATTAAATAGTATTATAAGACATTTTCCCTAACCATCTCCTCCCCTAGACCGAAAAGTAGCCAAAAGCCCCAATGAAAGCAAGCCCCTTATTTTAAGCCTAGATTGCATAAGCCTCCCAAATACAGAACTCTGTTTCTGTTTTATTTTTAACTCCCTACAGTGCCTGCTTCTGAGACACTCTGCACACAAAAGACATTAGTATCCGCCATTAGGATCACGACAGGCAGCCGTGACAGTACCTGTCCTGAATCTGTCCTGATTTACCAGGCTGTCATCACCGCATTAAGTTTGCATGTGTCCCATTTACCATCTTCTATGCTTTTCAGCCAGGAAGTCCATATCTCGGGTGACCAGTTCCCTTTGGGTAGCTGTTGATTGATGTATGCCACCAGGTTAGGGCAGGTTGGAAGTAGTAAACTCATAATTGCTGGATGATCTATCCTTGGCAACCAGAGAGAAAACAGAGTAATAAGAGCTACTGTTCAACTTGCCCCACCCTCTGTTTCCCAGAAACTAGCTGGGCTCTGGCTGCACTCTCAGGATACAGGTCTAAACCAGGTAGGTTTTGGAACATAGCCCTGAACTAGGTTGTCCTTGATTCATGGAAACTGCAGAATACCTTGGGACCTGCGCTGGAGATGTCTTCATTCTTTAAGCAAAAGGTGACTGAGCATTTGTAATTGCCAGGCCCTGTGTTTACCAGTGGGGATGCAAAGTTAAAAGGGTCCCTGCCTTTGAAAAACTTAGAGCCTAGAGTCAGGGGACATAGATATAAATCATGAGATGATTAGAGTGCAGTGTGATAAATGCATGCTGGAGCCGAGTGCAGGGACAGGGGTTGGGTGAAGGACAGATGAATTCCCAGAAGTGATACTGAACTGAATCTTGAGAGTTGGCTTAAGCAGCCACAGGCATTCCAGGCTGAGGGAACATGAAGCAAGGGAGAGCTCTGAGCATCTGAAGAGCAGCAAGCAGTTCATTAGAGCTGAAACAAAGAGTGGGAGGCGATGAGGCAAGCGACTAGGCTGGAAAAGTAGGTTGAGGCAAAGTTTAACTGGCTTGGTGTGCTGGGCTAAGAGGTTGGAATCAATCCAGAAGACAAAAGACAACCACTTTCATAAACAGGGAAGTAGCATGATTGTATATACATTTTAGAAGGATAACTCAAGCAGTATTTTGGAGAGTTTCTTGATAGGAAAGCACAGTGGAAGAGGAAGACAAGTCAGGAGACTGATGTACAGTGGATTTAAAAGCTATGAAAAGAGTAGCCACCACAGGTCTTGGAGGCCCATCAGGTGTTGTACATTACTGAAAAAGGACAGTCAAGGATAACAGGTAAGCTTTTGGGTCCCTGGGAGCACTAGATAGGAAAGATCAATTTTGAGAAGTGGGGAAATACGTTCAGCTCTACAAGGCAGAACAAAACCAGCCTTTGGGTTGTAACAAGCCATGGAGTTAAGTTTTGTTGGCTTTAGGCATCCAATCCTATACTGAATTTGCACAGGGATATAAACAGCTTTCTCAAAGCCCTGGATTTCATTTAGTACAATGCTTCTCAGTGCAAGAACCACATCTCCCACTCTCCAGCTCAGTGCTATTCCTAGGATAGACATTCTGAATATGCAGAACCACAGGGCAAGGAGAGGTAGTGCTGTGTGCAGTCAGGTTGGAGGGCGACCAAATATTAATGCTGGGTGTGGCAAATTTATTTTTCCTCCTTGTTAACATTCCATGAATAAAGGAAATTTAGGCCTTGTTATTTTCCCACACAGTCCACTATGGACAGCAGTTTTCTATCACAGTGAATTAGGCTATTAAAAGGTTCATCACCTCAAAAATTGCATCCTTGCCACTGGGCCACCAGGAAAGTCTCAGTGACTAAGATGCAATTTTTGAGGTGATGAACTTTTTAACAGGCCAATTCAAGCCCTGGTCAAGGAACTAAATCCCACATGCCACAACTAAAGATCTCACAGGCTGCAACTGATAAAGATCCTGCATGCCACAACAAAGATCAAAGATCACTGTGCCTCAAGTAAGACCCGGCATAGACGAATACATCAGTAAATAAAAAATTAGTATCTAAAAATTGCATCTTATATTGTTGTACTTAAAATAATGACTGTGATAGGCAGGGAAATGCCCACCTAAAGATGTCTATGCCTTTATCTATGGTACTTGTGAATATATTACCTTACATGGCAAGAGGGACTTTGCAGGTATAAATAAATGAAGGGTCTTGAGATAGGGAGATTGTATGATCTGAATGGGCCCAATTTAATTTCAAGGTTCCCAGAATTGAAAGAGACACATGTACCCCAATGTTCATTGCAGCACTGTTTATAATAGCCAGGACATGAAAGCAATCTAGATGTCCATCAGCAGACAAATGGATAAAAAAGCTGTGGTACATATACACAATGGAGTATTACTCAGCCATTAAAAAGAATACATTTGAATCAGTTCTAATGAGGTGGATGAAACTGGAGCCTATTGTACAGAGTGGAGTAAGTCAGAAAGAAAAACATGAATACAGTATACTGACGCATATATATGGAATTTAGAAAGATCGTAACGATGACCCTATATGCGAGACAGCAAGAGAGACACAGATATAAAGAACAGACTTTTGGACTCTGTGGGAGAAGGCAAAGGTGGGATGATCTAAGAGAAGAGCACTGAAACATGTATATTACCATATGTGAAATAGATCGCCAGTCCAGGTTCAATGTATGAGACGGGGCTCAGGGCTGGTGCACTGGGATGACCCAGAGGGATGGGATGGGGAGGGAGATGGGAGGGGGTTTCAGGGTGGGGAACACATGGACACCCATGGCTGATTCATGTCAATGTATGGCAAAAAAACACTACAATATTGTAATTAGCCTTCAATGAAAATAAATAAATTTAAAAAAATAATAATTTCAAGGTTCCTTATAAATGAAACAGGGAGGAGGAGAGGAGAGGCACTAGATATCAGTGTGGATTTTCCCGACCGCCAGCCTCTCTGCTCTGCAGGAGATATACCAGACAGCACCCTGGGTCCTTCCCTAAGTCCTGGCAAACACAGGACTATTTTTAGAACTGTAATTTCACCAAATATATACTTACATATTTTGACTTTTCAAAATGATACATCAAGAAGAGTGATACAGTGCAAGAAGAACTCAGTGGGCCATTGCTAAAGACAGGGGGCTACAAGCCAAGGAAAGCTGGTAGCTTCTAGAAGCTGGAAAAAACAAGGAAATGGATTCTCTCGAGATCCTTCAAGAGGAACACAGTCCCACCAACATCTTGGTTTTAGTCAGTGTGACCCATTTTGGATTTCTGACCTCTGATACTGCAAGATAGTAAATGTGTATTGTTTTTAGGCAACTGTTTGTGGTAATCTGTTACAGCAGCCATGTGTGCTGGTCCTTTGTGTTGGACTTTTTGCCAGGCTCCTCTGTCCATGGAATTCTCTAGGCAAGAATACTGGAATGGGTTGCCATTTCCTTCTCCAACAGCAGCCATAGGAAACGAATATATTGATTGTTCTTTAAGACTTCAGAAGCTCCCTGATGACAAACTACATTTAAAGAAAATCTAATAACCGTGACCAATGAAATTCTTATGTAGCTAATCATACATATTTTTTTCTTGGCTTCCTGCCCTATTCGTGAGTCATGGTAGCATAAGATGCTTGATTTCCTGAAGCTAGGTATTACAAGTATCTGAGATAGCACGCTGCTTTTGAAAGACCCTAAGTGGAACACAGCTGGGACTTCCCATCACCTGCCTCAAAACAGCGTGGTGAGCTGTCTTCCAAATGCAAGCACTGAGATTAGGTCACAGCATTAAAAAGAACAGCCTTTGGTTCAGGGTTTCTGTGTTTTACAAGAGCTCTGAAAAGTCAAAATATGTAAGTATATAATATATTTGGTGAAATTACAGTTCTGAAAATAGCCCTGTGTTTGCCAGGACTTGGGGAAGGACCCAGGGTGCTGTCTGGAGCATCTCCTGCAGAGGCGGTCGGGAAAGCCCACACTGACATCTAGTGATGCAAAACTGCACTGCCAAAGGCTCCAAACCTGAAACAGTTTGCGTCAACCGGTTCCTGGTTTTCGTTTTCGAAGCGCTTACCCTCCTAGAGGGCTCAGGACTCGGCGTGGACCAGATTGACCAGGTGACGTCAGCGATCGTGGGCGGGGCCAAGGCGGGTCAGGCTCCTTTACGCTGTGTGTGTGTGTGTGTGTGTGTGTGTGCGCGCGCGCGCGTGTGTGTGTACAAAGTTCAGCCGTCTAAGAATTTTGCGTCTTTGTTTTTAGAAATAATCATTTCTGCGCTCTATTAAGCTACAAATTTTACTTCTAAAAGCCTTTTGGTACGTCTGGTGACCAGACCCTTTAGTGCCAAATCAGTTTAAGAGCATTTACGTTTTCAAGGTTCACAAAGCAATCGCGTCGGCTGTGATAATCCGGAGCAAGGAATAATCTGCGTCAGGCAAGCACAAGTGCAGCAGGTACATGCCTTTTTTTGCCGCTGGAACTTTATCTGCCTTTGATCTTCATCAGCTATGTAGACAAAAGCACAGAAGAAATGGCAAAGAATGCCCCTTACATTTCACTTTTTTTCTCCGGATGCACATGGTGAAAATAAGTCAACAGAGTTACGATTTCTGTTTCCTTACTGCGGGCAAAATTAGAAGCAAGACTGGGTTTTGAAGGCTGTTGCAGTAACCCAGGTACAAAATGATGAGGGCTGCACAATCATATGAATACACTTAACTGCCACTGAGCTGTGCACTTAAAGACGCTTTGAATAAACAAGGTCCTACTGTATCGCACAGAGAACTATAATCATTATCCATAAATAGTAATGAAAAAAGTATGAAAAAGAATATACGTTTGTGTAACTGAATCACTTTGCTGTTTGCTGTATAGCAGAAATTAACTCAACATTGTAAATCAATGATACTTCAGTAAAATAAAATTATTTTAATGATTAAAATTTTTGTTACATATATTTTACCACCAGAAAAAAAAAAAAGTAAGAGGCTGACCTGCATCAGAAACAGTGGGAAAGGAAGAAGAGTCTACAGGCCTAATGAAATGATTGGGTGGAGATTCGTTTTCATACCATGGGCAAATTGTGAACAAATAATAAACTCTAGAAGATTAATGCCAAAAAACACTCTTACAACTGTCTGAAACAAACATACTGAAACAGTGTGGAATAACTTAATCAGATTTTACAATGAAGTGTATTTTTTCCATACATTTAGAACATTTTCTTGTATGGCATAAAAGTACCAAGCTTCAAGCAAATCATACAGATGGGAAAATAAAATGTGCTACACTAAAAGCACACAGATTTAGCAGAGAAAGGGCAAAAAGAAAACACACACACACATACACACACAAACACTTCGTGAGGGATCTCTGATTCAGTTTTGTGTCAGAAGTAAGAAAGATAAAAAACATTTCCAGAATTGAGTTCTTTGTAAGGCAAGCAAAAACAAAAAAGGTATTTAAATAGGAGGAACTTCAGACATGACTTGTGCAAAGAGCAGATTCACAGGTTTGGAAATGACAATTTTTAGAATTTGTAACATATTGAAATTATGATTCATTGGCATTCCAGGGAGGAATTAGGAGAGATCTGGAATTTCTTCAGTAAAATGCAACATTTCAATTAACATTTAGATGTACATCTATGGAGTTTCTCTAGTATGTCTTTTAACACACATCATCAGTTCAGTTCAGTTCAGTCGCTCAGTCGTGACCGACTCATTGCAACCCCGTGAACAGTAGCAGGCCAGGCCTCCCTGTCCATCACCAACTCCCGGAGTTCACCCAAACCCATATCCATTGAGTTGGTGATGCCATCCAACCATCTCATCCTCTGTCGTCCCCTTCTCCTCCTGCCTTCAATCTTTCCCAGCATCAGGGTGTTTTCAAATGAGTTAGCTCTTCACATGAGGTGGCCAAAGGATTGGAGTTTCAGCTTCAACATCAGTCCTTCCAATGAACACCGAGAACTGATATCCTTTAGGATGGACTGGTTGGATCTCCTTGCAGTCCAAAGAGACTCTCAAGAGGCTTCTCCAACACCACAGTTCAAAAGCATCAATTCTTCGGCACTCAGCTTTCTTTATAGTCCAACTCTCACATCCATACATGACCACTGGAAAAACCATAGGCTTGACTAGACAGACCTTTGTTGACAAAGTAATGTCTCTGCTTTTCAATATGCTATCTAGGTTGGTCATAACTTTCCTTCCAAGGAGTAAGGTCTTTTAAGACACGTCATACTACTAATAAATTGTGCTCTGTTTCTTCATGCCTACCCCTCTCCAATGACTGGGTGATGTGAAAAATACTGTCAAGACCGTCAAGGCCAATATGGCAGCTACAATTAAGATTTCATTTTAATACAGCAGGATTTTCTTTTCTTTTATTAGGATTTTTTCCTACTGAATTAAAGTTATTTGATAATAACTAATGACTTTCAGTAGTAAAAGAGTTTCTTGTGGAGCTCACAAAGAACTGAAAAAGAACAACTTGAAAAAAAAATTTTTTTAAGCCCCATCATTCAGAAAGTTTGATACACATGAACTTTAGAGAAATGAGTTTTGGAAAGCAAGAGTATCTCCTCGAGGAGTTTTATAAACTCAGTCACTATGCAGGGAAGAGCAAATGTCTGCTGTCTTCAATGCTCAATATTAGAATGATAATGACCTACAGTCAAATTTAAAATAGTGATGGCTTGATAATGTGAATAACAGAAACTGTCTTGTTTTTCATAATTTAGTGCAATAAAGCTAATGGATTTTGTATACTTTTCTAAACTACTTAATGGACATTTTATGATGAAAAATAATTATCTTTCTTGTCAGCCAAGATATAAAGAACCCAGATTTCCTCATTTGAAGAGTGGACAGCATCAGAAATAAGTTTATATCTGTTGAAGCAGTAATTCTAGGCATCGATCTACAGACTGATGCAGGTATGTGAGGAAGCCTTCACAGTAAACTAAGAAAAATTAGTTCAATGCAGCAGTTGCTTTCTTATCTAGAAAACGCTAAATGTCTTCCAACAATATGATGGTACCTCCAAAAATTAAGCATTCAATTACCATATGATCCAGCAATCCCACCTCTGGGATTATACCCAAAAGAATTGAAAGCAGTGACTCAAACATATTTGTTCACCCTGTTCATTGCAGCATTACTAGAAATAGCCAAAAGGTGGGAGCAACCTGTGTTCCTCTGTGGATGAATGGATTAAAAGAATGTAGTATATACATATGATAAAATATTATTCAGATTTTTTTTACTCGAACAATAGACATTTATTTCTCACAGCTCTGGAGCTGGGAAGTCCAAAATCAAGGTGCCAGTAGATCTGGTGTCGGATGAGAGCCTCCAAGTTACTGTCTTCTCATTGTATTCTCACACAGGGGCGAGCAGAGGGAGAGAAGAAAGGAAGGAAACTGTGACACACGCTACAACAGGGATGAAACCTGAAGGCTTGAAAGGAGTCAGTCACAAAAACAAACAGACAAAAATACTGTGCGATTCCACTTACACGAGGTACCTAGAGCAGTCAAATTCATAGAGACCAAAATTAGAATGGTGGTTGTCAGGGGCTAGGGGGAGGGAGATATTATGAGTTGTTAAGAGGTACAGAATTTTAGTTTGGCAGGATGAAAAATTTTGGAGACTGGTTACACAATAATTGAACATAATTAACACTACCCAACCGTACACTTAAAAATGGTTAAGATGGGAAATTTTCTGCTACCATATTTAAAATTTCTTAAGGCTAAACATATTCATTTCACAAAACTTTCCTTTAAGATTATGTCCTTCCTAATCTTATGATAATTGTCAGATCAGTCGCTGAGTCGTGTCAGACTCTTTTCGACCCCATGAATCGCAGCACGCCAGGCCTCCCTGTCCATCACCAACTCCCGGAGTTCACTCAGACTCATGTCCATCGAGTTGGTGATGCCAGCCAGCCATCTCATCCTCTGTCGTCCCCTTCTCCTCCTGCCCCCAATCCCTCCCAGCATCAGAGTCTTTTCCAATGAGTCAACTCTTCGCATGAAGTGGCCAAAGTACTGGAGTTTCAGCTTTAGCATCAGTCCTTCCAAAGAACACCCAGGACTGATCTCCTTTAGAATGGACTGGTTGGATCTCCTTGCAGTCCAAGGGACTCTGAAGAGTCTTCTCCAACACCACAGTTCAAAAGCATCAATTCTTCAGCGCTCAGCCTTCTTCACAGTCCAACTCTCACATCCATACATGACCACAGGAAAAACCATAGCCTTGACTAGACGAACCTTTGTTGGCAAAGTAATGTCTCTGCTTTTGAATATGCTATCTAGGTTGGTCATAACTTTCCTTCAAGGAGTAAGCATCTTTTAATTTCATGGCTGCAGTCACCATCTGCAGTGATTTTGGACCCCAGAAAAATAAAGTCTGACACTATTTCCACTGTTTCCCCATCTACTTCCCATGAAGTGATGGGACCGGATGCCATGATCTTCGTTTTCTGAATGTTGAGCTTTAAGTCAACTTTTTCACTCTCCACTTTCACTTTCATCAAGAGGCTTTTTAGTTCCTCTTCACTTTCTGCCATAAGGGTGGTGTCATCTGCATATCTGAAGTTATTGATATTTCTCCCAGAAATCTTGATTCCAGTTTGTGTTTCTTCCAGTCCAGCATTTCTCATGATGTACTCTGTATGTAAGTTAAATAAGCAGGGTGACAATATACAGCTTTGACGTACTCCTTTTCCTATTTGGAACCAGTCTGTTGTTCCATGTCCACTTCTAAGTGTTGCTTCCTGACCTGCATACAAATTTCTCAAGAGGCAGAGCAGGTGGTCTGGTATTCCCATCTGTTTCAGAATTTTCCACAGTTTATTGTGATCCACACAGTCAAAGGCTTTGGCATAGTCAATAAAGCAGAAATCAATGTTTTTCTGGAACTCTCTTGCTTTTTCCATGATCCAGTGGATGTTGGCAATTTGATCTCTGGTTCCTCTGCCTTTTCTAAAACCAGCTTGAACATCAGGAAGTTCACGGTTTACATATTGCTGAAGCCTGGCTTGGAGAATTTTGAGCATTACTTTACTAGCGTGTGAGATAAGTGCAATTGTGCGGTAGTTTGAGCATTCTTTGGCATTGCCTTTCTTTGGGATTGGAATGAAAACTGACCTTTTCGAGTCCTGTGGCCACTGCTGAGTTTTCCAAATTTGCTGGCATATTGAGTGCAGCACTTTCACAGCATCATCTTTCAGGATTTGGAATAGCTCAACTGGAATTCCATCACCTCCACTAGCTTTGTTCGTACTGATGCTTTCTAAGGCCCACTTGACTTCACATTCCAGGATGTCTGGCTCTAGGTCAGTGATCACACCATCGTGATTATCTGGGTCGTGAAGATCTTTTGTGTACAGTTCTTCTGTGTATTCTTGCCATCTCTTCTTAATATCTTCTGCTTCTGTTAGGTCCATACCATTTCTGTCCTTTATTGAGCCCATCTTTGCATGAAATGTTCCTTTGGTATCTCTGATTTTCTTGAAGAGATCTCTAGTCTTTCCCATTCTGTTGTTTTCCTCTATTTCTTTACATTGATCGCTGAGGAAGGCTTTCTTATCTCTTCTTGCTATTCTTTGGAACTCTGTATTCAGATGTTTATATCTTTCCTTTTCTCCTTTGCTTTTCGCTTCTCTTCTTTTAACAGCTATTTGTAAGGCCTCCCCAGACAGCCATTTTGCTTTTTTTGCGTTTCTTTTCCATGGGGATCGTCTTGATCCCTGTCTCCTGTACAATGTCACGAACCTCATTCCATAGTTCATCAGGCACTCTATCTATCAGATCTAGGCCCTTAAATCTATTTCTCATTTCCACTGTGTAATCATAAGGGATTTGATTTAGGTCATACCTGAATGGTCTAGTGGTTTTCCCTACTTTCTTCAATTTAAGTCTGAATTTGGCAATAAGGAGTTCATGGTCTAAACCACAGTCAGCTCCTGGTCTTGTCTTTGCTGACTGTATAGAGCTTCTCCATCTTTGGCTGCAAAGAATGTAATCAATCTGATTTCAGTGTTGACCATCTGGTGATGTCCATGTATAAAGTCTTCTCTTGTGTTGTTGGAAGAGGGTGTTTGTTATGACCAGTGCATTTTCTTGGCAAAACTCTATTAGTCTTTGCCCTGCTTCATTCCGTATTCCAAGGCCAAATTTGCCTGTTACTCCAGGTGTTTCTTGACTTCCTACTTTTGCATTACAGTCCCCTATAATGAAAAGGACATCTTTTTTGGGTGTTAGTTCTAAAAGTTCTTGTAGGTCTTCATAGAACTGTTCAATTTCAGCTTCTTCAGCGTTACTGGTTGGGGCATAGACTTGGATTACCGTGATATTGAATGGTTTGCCTTGGAAACGAACAGAGATCATTCTGTTGTTTTTGAGATTGCATCCAAGTACTGCATTTCAGACTCTTTTGTTGACCATGATGGCTACTCCATTTCTTCTGAGGGATTCCTGCCCGCAGTAGTAGGTATAATGGTCATCTCAGTTAAATTCACCCATTCCAGTCCATTTCAGTTCGCTGATTGCTAGAATGTCAACATTCACTCTTGCCATCTCTTGTTTGACCACTTCCAATTTGCCTTGATTCATGGACCTGACATTCCAGGTTCCTATGCACTATTGCTCTTTACAGCATTGGACCTTACTTCTATCACCAGTCACATCCACAGCTGGGTATTCTTTTTGCTTTGGCTCCATCCCTTCATTCTTTTTGGAGTTATTTCTCCACTGATCTCCAGTAGCATATTGTAGAGAGCAGTAGTTTGGGGAATTTAGTTTTGTTTTTTTGTTTTGTTTTTTTTTTTTGCTTATTTGGGATTTTTTTTTTACTTCCTTATTTGACACAATGAAATATTGGCACCCTGATATTGATTCCCAAACTCATTTTGAATTTTTATTCACCTGTGAAACCTAAAAGGTGGGGAACCATTGCTGAAGAGATCAGTGGTTCTCACTTTTGCTTTTCCTACATTTCCCACAGCCTCAATAGGGCATACTGTCAGCTGGAGTTTGGGCCTTAAAAGGGCAGGGTGCATATCAAAAGAGCTGGGAGTCATGTACCTTAGATAAAGACTCTGGGTGATTCCAATAGGGCCTTCTCCCCACACCCAAATGGCAATGACCACTTCCCAAACCCAGCTAAACTGAGAATTCCTGCTCAGTAGTAATATATCCAGGATATTTGAGTGGGGTTAGAAAGGACCTTGAATATTCGTTGGAAGGAATGATGCTGAAGCTGGAGCTCCAATACTATGGCCACCAGATGTGAATTGGAAAAGACCCTGAAGCTGGGAAAGGTTGAAGGCAGAAGAGGGTGGCAGAGGATAAGATGGTTAGATAGCATCACCAACTCAATGGACATGAATCTGAGCAAACTCTGGGAGATACTGAAGGACAGGGAAGCCTGGTGTGCTTCGGTCCTTGGAGTCACAGAGTCAGACATGTCTTAGCGACTGAACAACGACGACAAGAAAGGGCCTGGATACCTCATTTATTAATCACCATCTGGCCTTCTGCACAGGTCTATGCCTTAGTCTGCCAGAAAATGGGTAGAACTTCTAGGGAAGCCAAGTCCTTCTGAAATATCCAACAACCAAAACCATACAGAAGGCTTTTTAAAAAAAGTTCTGATACAAATCCTTCACACTGGAATGTGAACACATTTTTCTTTACTCTTCCAGGCTGTTATTTCAATATTCTAGATTATTTTTTTCTACAAGGGAAGATGGAAGGATTTAAGTCTGGTCTTCCAAACTGCAGATGTGATCCATTAGTGATGCAGGAAGCCAGTTCAATTAGGCATGACCAGTATTTATTTTTTTAATGAAGGAAAAGAGTATTGAAATACTAGAAAACATCAAAGTGCATTACATGTAGTGAAGGTAAATATTACTTCATTGGATTCATCAAATGATCTTTATAATCTGTTATGGCTTCAAATTCTATGACTCTCACTTTCATAGTAAACACAGAACTCTCCCTTCACCCATAAGCAGCTTCCCATCCCCCTCAACAAATCCAGGGCTTCCCAGGTGGCTCAATGGCTCAATTTGCCTGGAAAACCCCATAGACAGAGGAGCCTGGCAGGCTCCATAAAGTGAAAAAGAGTCAAACACAACTGAGCAACTGAGCATAGGTGCAACAGATCCAAGAACTCCTATTTGCCTTTGAAACCCATGTGGTGTCCTGGCAACAATCCACCTTGATTCTTTCACGTGAACTTGGACATCAGGCTTTCCTCTGGATCTCCCTGCCCAATGGGGTAATGATTTTCATAGTGCTTATTCTACAATATTGTAATTGTTTGTTCATCTTCCCACAGAGCTGTGCCTATACTTCAGCAAGGTCAATTGCACATAAGAGAAATGAGTTAAGGAAGAAAGGAACCAAGCTATATTTGCTTAAAGGAGTGGTTCTCAGACTTCACCTCACATCAGAATTCCCCTGGGAAGCTTTTTATAAGTTCGATACTGAAACCATAACCAGACAAAGCAGAATCGCTGTCAGTGGAACCCAGGCATCAGGATTCTTTCAAGCTCCCTATGGAAGTCCAGTCTCTGTGGGGTCTCTGGGTCCTGGTGCACACAAGGTTTGTTTGAGCCCTCCAAGCATCTCTTGCAGCTATGGGGTTTGATTCTAAACAACGATTTCGCCCCTCCTACTGTCTTGTTGGGGCTTCTCCTTTGCCCTTGGATGTGGGGTATCTTTTTTGGTGGGATCCAACATTCTCCTGTTGATGATTGTTCACCAACGAGTTGTAATTTTGGAGTTCTCGCAGGAGAAGATGAGCACATGTCCTTCTACTCCACCATAATTGTAGAGTTTTTTGTTTTTTGTTCAAGCTGGATTTAGAAAAGGCAGAGGAACCAGACATCAATTTGCCAACATCAATTGGATCATCAAAAAAGCAAGAGAGCTCCATAAAAACATCTACTTCTCCTTTGTTGACTACACCAAAGCCTTTGACTGTGTGCATCACAACAAATTGTGGAAAATTCTTAAAGACATGGGAATATCAGACCACCTGACCTCCTGAGAAATCTGTATGCAGGTCAAGAAGCAACAGTTAGAACTGGACATGGAACAACAGACTGGTTCCAAATCGGGAAAGGAGTATGTCAAGGCTGTATATTGTCACCCTGCTTATTTAACTTATATGCAGAGTACATCATGAGAAGCCCTGGGCTGGATGAAACACAAGCTGGAATCAAGATTGCCGGGAGAAATATCAATAACCTCAGATATGCAGATGACACCACCCTTATGGCAGAAATTGAAGAAGAACTGAAGAGCCTCTAGATGAAAGTGAAAGAGGAGAGTGAAAAAGTTGGCTTGAAACTCAACATTCAGAAAACTAAGATCGTGGCATCCGGTCCCATTACTTCACGGCAAATAGATGGGGAAACAATGGAAACAATGAGAGACTTTATTTTGGGGTGCTCCAAAATCACTGCAGATGGTGACTGCAGCCATGAAATTAAAAGACCCTTGCTCCTTGGAAGAAAAGACAACCTAGACAGCATATTAAAAAGCAGAGACATTACTTTGCCAACAAATGTCCATCTACTCAAAAATATGGTTTTTCCAGTGGTCATGTATGGATGTGAGAGTTGGACTGTAAAGAAAGCTGAGTGCCAAAGAATTGATGCTTTTGAACTGTGGTGTTGGAGAAGACTCTTGAGAGTCCGTTGGACTGCAAGAAGATCCAACCAGTCCATCCTAAAGGAAATCAATCCTGAATATTCATTGGAAGGACTGATGCTGAAGCTGAAATGCCAATCCTTTGGCCACCTGATGTGAAGAGCTGACTCATTTGAAAAGACCCTGATGCTGGGAAAGATTGAAGGCAGAAGGAGAAGCGGACGACAGAGGATGAGGTGGTTGGATGGCATCATTGACTCAATGGACATGAATTTGAGTAAACTCCGGGAGTTGGTGATGGACAGGGAAGCCTGGCGTGCTGCAGTCCATGGGGTCACAAAAGTCAGACATGACTGAGCAACTGAACTGAACTGACGGAAGTCCAATGTGCAGACAAGGTTGATACCCACTGGTTTAGACAGGACCTGGGATCGTGTTACAGTGCCAATTCTGGTTTCCTAGGTCTGGACTAGGGTCCAGGAATTTTCAAGCATACTTCCAGGTGATATCAATGTTGCTGGTCTGCATATGTTTGAGGAGCTAGAGTATATTATGGATGCTGACGATATAGAATGAACCAAAATCGCAAAATCAAGCAGAGCTGGAGGACAGTGAAGTTACTGACCAGCTATGTGACTTCTGATGTAAACTTCCTGGTATAATTTCTTACTAGCTGTGTGACCCTGGGCTAGTTACTTAAAGGTTTTCCCATCTGATAATGGAAACATAACAGTATTAAACTCATATGTGGTAGTGAAGTGGTAGTGAAGAGCAAGCAGCAAACTTCATAAAGACCTTGGCACATACATGTGTTTATTAGTGTTATGATTATGCATTCCGACTCCACTTACAATCTTTATGCCCTTGGTAAGTTACTTAACCTCTCTGAGTTTCAGTTTCCTCAAATATAAAATGGGAACTCATAATATCTATCCTACAAGATTGGCCTTACATAAAAAATGGTATATAAACTTCTTAGCACAGTATCTGACCCATGGACATGGTCAATAAATGGTTATTTATTTATTTATTATAAATGAAACTAAGTTTCATTTGTATTGGAATAAATCATTCGGACCTCCCATAGGTACATTCTCTACTTAGCCATCTGCCAGAACTCAGAACCTCTTCCTGCCCACACCCTCCACAGGCCCTAGGCTGTGGGGACAGATGACAGAAGGTGGAAAGCTCATCTCTTTATTTCAACATGTTACAGTTCAACAGAAGGACTTGTTTTTACCATCCAATTGAGTTTACTTGGGTAGGTTTTGGCAGCAGCAATTATTCTCCTTATTTCTTTACAGATGAAGAAGAAATAGACTTGGCTCTGACATGTCAGATTTTCTCAAGCAAGTCCCACATGGAGGATAAAAGCTCTCAATTCTAAAAAGAGACAGAGAAAATACTCCTGGCTTCATGCTCCTTTAAAGCCTCTCTTTCAAAACACTTTGAAGGCCTACAATGTGCCAGGTGTTGTACTAGTTTCAAACAAACGTTTGAACAAATTGCTACAAGATCACAGGCAGGATTCTGGGGGACAGTGGGAAGCAATCTCTGATGGGTGGAGGTGGGGCCAGAGAGGACATAGTATTTACCAAAGAGGTGCTATTTTGGTTGGGCAGTGAAGGTCAAAGAGGAATCAGTAAGTGGGAAATAGGGGGAAAGTTGCTTAGGAAGAGGAAATGGCATAGACAGTAGCGAGGAGGTGGGCAACAGCTTGGTATGTTTGAGGAATAGCAGGTGTCCAGAATGGAAGAAGACAGAGCCAAAAAGTTAGCCTGGAGCCAGACTGTAAGTTAGATAAAAGAGTTTGAATTTTATCCTGTTAGCCATGGTAGAATGACCACATAATTCATCATCCAAATGGGTCACTTTTGAGAATAGAAGGGCATGCTAACCAGATGGGATAACACAACACCCAACATAAAACTGAAATTTTCCAAGCTAATGGGGCGATTCAGTCACCCTAGCATTGCCACACCTGTAAGGCCTGACACTGTTCAGATGTGTCTATATTATAGAGGGGAGTCTGATGGCAATGCACATAGGAAAGCAGAGGGGATAACTGGGAACCCAGTGGGGTTGGAGAGGAGAGGCATCTAAGAATGTTTTATTCAGAAATGGAGTGAATCGATTATATGGAGAAAGAATATGTAATGACTCAGTATTTCTAGGCTGGGTAACATGGAGACTAAGGAAGATAAGAAGAGAAGCAGGTTTGGGGAAACCAGTTTGTACAATCTGAGGCATGCTGAGCTGGAGATATTTGCTAAATATTGGTGTCGATGTCAGTGTCGGGCAGGCTGAGTGGAGACTTGGGGCTCCCAGGTGGAGATGGGAGGTATAGGGGGACGAAGGACCAAGTTATTCATGCAGCACTCACAGACAGGACAGACATCATCCTTGACAGCAGAGCATCCATCACAGCTGATCTTTTTAGAGCAGCGCAGGTGGAAGCCAGGCCACTGCTTGCTGAAGATCGCTTGGGAATGAGTACTAGAAGGCAACTAGAAACCACTATTTCCAGGAAGTCAACAACCAGCAGGAAAAGGAGTTACAGCCACTTGAAGGAGAGGCAATTTCCCTGCTTTATTTTCCTCATGCTGTTTCCTTCTAAGTCTGGTATAACGTGTGGTTAGAAAATTAGGGGAAAAGCAGTTGAATTCACCCCGTGTCCCTTGGGTCTAAAATTCAGTCAGGAGAGCTGAACTTGAAGTGATTTTCCTTGTCCAAAGTGATGGTAGCTTTAAACCACTATGTTAAAGAGTATATTTTCCAGTCCCAAATCTTGTTGTCTTGGCTTGTATTGGATATAACTTGGTAATGGCCCCATTAGGACATTTTAGTGTATAATGCTTTTGCACATGTGTTGTGAGCCACTATAGATTAGCTATTATAAATAGTGAAAATGTCAATGAAAAGAATTTTATGTAATGAATACTCATGATTCTGTGTGTAAAGACCAAAGATGGATGAATCAGTGCCCTCAGAGCCTGCAGAAAGCAATGACTTTCCAAAGACAAAGGCCTTGACTAACTTTGATCTGAAGATATTGCAGGTCACCAAACTTGTCCTTATAGTGGGTCATCTCCAGTGAGAGAGACTTATGGGCTTTTCTATAATATAAAGCTAGAAAGAAACCCAGGTAATAGAAAGCTCAGAGAAATAGACTGCCTTGAAAAATGATCAGAGTCTAACTATGAGAAGATGAAGCTATCAAGGGCTGCAATTCTTGCCTTTACATCCTGATGTATGAAGGGATGAGTAAAAATAGTTTGTTGGCATTAAGAAATGCTCCTACAGATAGACCATCCTTGGTATATTGATAACAGCTCTCCATTTTTTATCTTGGTATAATTTCCATATACTTAAAATTCTCATTAAAAAAATTTTTGGTCCTATTCCCCCTTGAGAATTTCTCTACCATTGCTACTGGCTATGCATATGATGATAACTTTTATTTCTCAAATTTCAAACATTGACACTACCATCCATCAGTCTCAGGTAACTTCTTAGTCATGGGAAACTTAGGTACCTGGTCAATATCCTTTTCCCTGAAGCAGTATCATCATTCAAGAAGATTTCAAAATCCATGTGGACACCCTCTGTCTTAGTCCATGTAAACTGCTAAAACACAATACCATAAACTGAGTGGCTTATAAACCACAGAAATTTGTTTCTCACAGTGCTGAACCTGAGAAGATCTTGAATCAAGGTGCCAGTAGATTTGTTGTTTGGTGAAGGCCTCCTTCCTGGATGGTCATCTTTTTCCTCACATGATGGAAGGGGCTGGGAAAGATTGAGGGCAGGAGGAGAAGGAGGGGTAACAGAGGATGAGATGGTTGGATGTCATCACCAATTCAGTGGACATGAGTTGAGCAAACTCTGGGAGATAGTGACAGACAGAGAAGCCTGGCATGCTGCAGTCCATGGGGTTGCAAAGATTCAGACACAGCTTAGCAACTGAACAGGGAGCTCTCTGAGGCCTCTTTTATAAGGGCACTAATCCCGTTCATAAGTGTACCACCTTCATGATCTAATTGCTTTTCAGAGGCCCCACCTCAGAATACCATCACCTTGAGGGTTATTATTTAAACACATGAATTTCGGGAGGATACAAACATAGGGACCATGGTATCCTCTCATCAGCCTGGCCTCAAAAATCCATTATCTGCCACCTTCCTCCACAGCAGTGGCATTTACCTACCTTCCACTCCAGCTCTCCAGTCCCATGATCCTACCCTGAATCTTGTCATTACTTGAAACAATTCCACTATTTCAAAACATGAACCCACCTGCAATGTAGGAGACCTGGGTTCAATCCCTGGGTTGGGAAGATCCCCTGGAGAAGGGCATGACAACCCGCTCCAGTATTCTTGCTTGGAGAATCCCCATGGACAGAGGAGCCTGGTGGGGTACAGTCCATGGGGTCGCAAAGAATCAGACATGACATGAGTGACTAAGCATACACACTGTACTCCACTATTTCAAAACACATACTTGTTTTCCCCATTAAGACTTCACTGGAGCAATGTCAGTGAAAATGGCAGAGTAAGGACCTCCAAAAATTCTTTCCTCCATAAAAACAAGGAGGAAACTGGCAAAAAGTTGTCAGAATCAGCTTTTTCAAAACTCTGAAAATTGATCAAAGATTACAGGAATTCAAGAAGTTTTTATTCAAGAAAAACAGTTGAATCTTACAAAGAAGAGTGGGTTTAATTTGCCCGGTTCCCATTACCCACATCCCCCAGCTCTGTAGCCTTGAAAACCAATAGGCAACAATCACAGTGAAAATTAGCATGCCGACAGCAATGGGACAGCGTAAAATGAAACTAGAGCACCTGCAAAGCCTCTTTCTCACAGAACAGTCATGATTTGACCTGTCTGCTGTTCCCCTGAAATATTCCAATTGCAAGGCAGTCTTTGACTTCTTTTGGAGCTCACCCAATGTGAAAAGCCTTTTCCCTGAGGACTTTTGTTGAAAATACTTAGAAGCAATTATTTAACCTCATGACTACTTCAAGGCAATGGATATATGTTGGCAAACAGTAGGCTAACCTAAAAGCTTAAAAGGAAAGGCTGGGGAATGCCCATAAGGACTTCTAAAAACTCTAACACATTCCTGGGAAACTAGAAAGCTGTGGTCATACATGGGACCGTTGCATATGCTCAGGAAAGACCTGAGAAGGCCCTAAGTTCTCGCTGCTATGCAACCTAACGTTGAAGCTGTGTGTAGGCAGGAAGTGTAAGCTAAGGCAGAGTTGTCAATTGCCTGACTGGATGTTGAAGGCATGCTTCAACATGTATGCAAGGGCCCTCTGCAAAGAAAGAAAGATCCATTGGTTCCCAACATTTAAGGAAATTTCTATCTAATAATTACCTAACCACTAAGCAAACAAACAAAATGATCAGACATGAAGGAATTAATAGGCAATTTAATAATAATATTTGGAAACTTCAATATGATTCAATAATGGATAGAGCAATTAGAGAGGAAACCAAGAACTGTTACAACTCAGTAATAATAAAACAAATAACCCAACTGAAAAATGAGCAAAGAATATTTACAAATATCCAATAAACACATGATGAGATGCTTAACATCATTAGTCATCATACAAATCAAAACCACAATGAAATATCACTTCATACCCACTAAGATAGCTATCATATAAAAGACAAAAATAAATTTAAAAGAAAACAGACTCATGAGAGGGTAGTGGGGAAGACAGACAATAATGTGTGTTGGCAGGATATAAAGAAACTGGAACCCCCTAGTGATTGCTTATGGAGTGTAAAATTGCACAGCCACTTTAAAAAACAGTTTAATAATTCCTCAAAAACACCCTAAACATAGAGTTGTCATAAGACCCAGAAATGCTACTTCTAGACATACCCCTAAGAGATTTGAAAATGTGTCACACGAAAGGGGGTAAACAACATTATTCATAATAGTCAAAAGGTGGAAACAATCCAACTGTCTGTCAATTGATTAACAAAATGTGATATATCATACAGAGGAATATTGTGCTGTGCTGTGCTTAGTCACACAGTCGTGTCCAACTCTTTGCCACCTGGTGGACTGCAGCACACCAGGCTTCCCTGTCCTTCACTATCTTTTGGAGTTTGCTCAAACTCATGTCTGTTGATGCCACCTGACCATCTCATCTTCTGTTGTCCCCTTCTTCTCCTGCCCTTGATCTTTCCCAGCATCAGGGTTGTTTTTTTTTTCGAATGAGTCAGCTCTTCGCACCAAGTGGCTAAAGTATTGGAGATTCAGAATCAGTCCTTTAAATGAATATTCAGCGTTGATTTCCTTTAGGATTGACTGGTTTGATCGCCTTGCTGTCCAATGTACCCTCAAGAGTCTTCAGAACCACAATTCAAAAGCATCAATTTTTCAGCATATTGCATTGGATAATAGTTTATTTTTTTGTTTTGTTGTTTTCAAAAAGCAAGGAAGAGACTGGTTCTGCATCAGAGATCTTTGGATTTATTAACACAAAACTATTGCAACTAATTTTCCCCAAAAATATTTCCAAAAGACTAAAATACCTCAACAGGGAATCTCAACATTCTCTGCGTACAAAACATTGTCTTACTAAGGGAATCTTCTTTCTGGCAGGGCTGTCTCTATGCTCTGCCAGGAGGCATAGACCTCACAAGTGAAGTGTCTTCAGTAAGTGCAGTAACTAAAGAAAAATTAACTGCTGTCTTCACAGTGCTCTTGTGTGATCTATCAGAAGGTATGGTCAGAAAAAAAACAAATACTAGACAACTCTGCAGAGATGACATCATTACTTCTGCTGTTGTTGAACTACCCTATGAGAAAACCATTTGAAGTGGATCCACACCAAGCCAGTTTGTATAGGTCAGAGCAAAGATTAATTATTATTGCCAAAATAAATGAATGAAGACTGCATGCTAACAGTGCTAAATCCAAGATGTAATCTTGCTTGTCTGAGAAGTCCTCATTGAGATGAAAATAGGGCAAACCTTAAAGCACTCTCTCACTGGTAAGTAGCAGGACCCCTGAGGTTGTACAGGTAAAGACAAATGTCACAGATCCCCTATGTCTGCCTGACCTGCACCATCTTCCCCCCAGCTATTTTGACCATAAAAGTACCTGGATTGCTTGGAACTTCCCACTAAACATAAAGCCTACAGAGGCTTTGAAACATAGCTAGAAGGTGGATGCTGAGGATAAAGGAAACAGGTTTAGTTTTGAATAGGGGACAACCACACTGTACCAAAGCACAACAGAGACTCTACGGAAAGTTGGTAAGAGAGTCTCTGATGAACAGATTTGTATGAGGTGGTAGTACAGGGTGTATGTGTGTGTGTTTATACATGTGCCTCAGGTAGAAGCGAGTGGGGGGGTTGTAAGGTGAGGTGAGTCAGATGAAGAAAAGGGAACTGGGGTGAAGGAGATGATAAAGAATACCCCTGCAATCTTAGGGAGCCAATCTGACTTCCCAGTGATTCAAGGGACCGTGTCCGTGGCTGACATTATGTCTTCTCTCTCCATGCATGACAACATGAAAGGGAAAGAGACAGTGGAGACAGCAGGAGGGAATCTCTAGAATGGGGACTGCTTGGCCTGAACTTGCTTCATCACTGCCTTTAAACCAGCTGGCAGTGGTGGAAATGAGAAATAACAAGATGAGTTAGCTTCAGTGGATTTAAATAGAAATGGAGCCCTCGGCCCATGAGGATTTATTGCAGTGGGATGTCATCACTCTCCGTGACCAGCAGCAGAACGCTGGGGCAACCTGGCAAGCCTGAGCAGCCAGCCTGATGCAGGGGTCCTCTGCAGAGCATCCTTAATCATCAGCCCTTACTGAGGGACTGCTTGTTTAAGGGTGGTGAAGAACAAGAGAGCCAGATCAGACAAGATGTCTCTTCCAATTTCCCTGAACATCTAATTTTAGGATTGTTATTAGACATGAATATGTCTAGAAAACGATCTCTTGCAAATAACTGGCACCAAGCTGGGATTATTAAAAAAGAGATTTAGGGGACTTGCCTGGTGGTCCAGTGGCTAAGACTCTGTGCTCCCAGTGTGGGAGGCCCAGGTTCACTCTTTGCTGGGAGAACTAGAGCCCACATGCTGCAACTAAGTCTCGGTGCAGACACATAAATAAGTAAATAAAAATAAATACTAAAAACATTTTTAATAAATAAAAATGAGATTGGGGAAAGAACTGGGTATAGCTAAGATCTTTATGAGAACCAGTTCTGGGCAACCAGACATAACTTGATAGAAGGCTCATTTATAATACAAATCTCCCTACCACGAATAATCTTATTTCTTTTTTAAATAAAGTTTTTTAGTGCCTTTTCACCTTAGTGTTTTTCAAATAATCTTAAAGGAATAAGTCAAATCACCTAAAAATCTACCACTCAGAGGCAACAATTGTTATCATTTCAACACATTTATGTCCAGTCTTCCTTCCATTAATTTTTCTTTATGTAGTTGCTATCTGGATGTCTAGATTAGTGGCGCTTCTTTTTCTTTTTTTGTTTGCAAGGATGGAAGATTTGCTAAAGTTACCTGAGGTATTAATAATTAAATAATGGAAGTTTATTATAAAAAATGGAGGTCTGCCATCATGAAATCCGAGAAAAAGAACGGACAGGTCCCATGGTGTCTAGAATGTAGTTTTGAAACTTCAGGTCATTCAGGGCCCAGCATAGCCTAATTAGCAACTAAGGTCCTTGGTCCCCTTTCATTTATTTAACGCTTTATGCTGGTGGCAGACCTGCAAAGGTGTCTCCTGTTCTATGCTCTCCTCTAGAACCTTGAAGTCAAAGTTGCTCAGTCGTGAACAACTCTTTGCGACCCCATGGACTGTAGCCTGCCACCAGGCTCCTCTCTCCTCTGTGGAATTCTCCAGGCCAGAATACTGGAGTGGGTAGCCATTCCCTTCCTCAGCTGATCTTCCCAACCCAGGGATTGAACCCAGGTTTCCCACATTGCAGGCAGATTCTTTACCATCTGAGCCACCAGGAAAGCCTAACCATTCCTCCAACAAGAAGTGAAGTCTATGATCATCCCTTTGAAAGTAAGATGACTTTTATGACTGCCTTTACCTTGAGCCTGGTAAAAGTGACACTCCTTGACTTCCAGGTCTAGGTCATAAAAATACCATGTGCATATAAAAAAGAAAACTATGTTCTTCAGGGGCTTCCCTGGTGGCTCAGATGGTAAAGAATTTGCCTGCAATGTGGGAGACCTGGGTTTGATCCCTGGGTTGGGAAAATCCCCTGGAAAAGGGAACACCTACCCACTCTAGTATTCTGGCCTGGAGAATTCGATGGACAGAGGAGCCTGTCAGACTACAGAACGTGGTATCACAAAGAGTCGGACATGACTGAGTGACTTTCACTTTCATGTTCTTCAACCCTGTCCCGATGAAACCCAGTCACCATGCTGTGTGTGAGGAAGTCCATGAAGAGGTTCATAGCTAGTGATGGGCCTGCACATGCCAGCCGTGTGAGTGAGCCATCTTGAAGAGGGATCCTCTATCCAATCCTCCACTAACTTCCCGAGCAGGCTCTTCTCATGGAACAGACACCAGTTGTCCCCACTAAGCTCTGCCTACCAATTATAGATTTGTGAGCAACGTTACTTTTTATTGCTGTTTTAAGGCACTACACAGAAGAACTATACAAAAAAGATCTTCACGACCAGATAACCACGATGGTGTGGTCACTCACATTCACCTAGAGCCAGACATCCTGGAATGTGAAGTCAGTGGGCCTTAAGAAGCATCACTATGAACAAAGCTAGTGGAGGTGATGGAATTCCAGTTGAGCTATTTCAAACCCTAAAAGATGATGCTGTGAAAGTGCTGCACTCAATATGCCAGCAAATTTGGAAAATTCAGCAGTGGCCACAGGACTGGAAAAGGTCAGTTTTCATTCCAATCTCAAAGAAAGGCAATGCCAAAGAATGCTCAAACTACCACACAATTGCATTCATCTCATACGCTAGTAAAGTAATGCTCAAAATTCTCCAAGCCAGGCTTCAGCAATACGTGAACCGAGAACTTCCTGATGTTCAAGATGGTTTTAGAAAAGGCAGAGGAACCAGAGATCATCAAATTGCCAACACCTTCTGGATCATTGAAAAAACAAGAGAGTTCCAGAAAACATCTATTTCTGCTTTATTGAGTATGCCAAAGCCTTTGACTGTGTGGATCACAATAAACTGTGGAAAATTCTGAAAGAGATGGAAATACCAGACCACCTGAAATCTGTTTCCAGGTCATGAAGCAACAGTTGGAACTGGACATGGAACAACAGACTGGTTCCAAATAGGAAAAGGGATACGTCAAGGCTGTATATTGTCACCCTGCTTATTTAACTTATATACAGAGTACATCATGAGAAATGCTGGGCTGGAAGAAGCACAAGCTGGAATCAAGATTGCCGGGAGAAATATCAATAACCTCAGATATGCAGATGGCACCACCCTTATGGCAGAAAGTGAAGAACTAAAGAGCCTGTTGATGAAAGTGAAAAAGGAGAGTGAAAAAGTTGGCTTAAAGCTCAACATTCAGAAAACTAAGATCATGGCATCTGGTCCCATAATTTCATGGCAAATAGATGGGGAAACAGTAGAAATGGTGGCTGGCTTTATTTTGGGAGGCTCCAAAATCACTGCAGATGGTGACTGCATCCATGAAATTAAAAAACGCTTACTCCTTGGAAGGAAAGTTATGACCAACCCAGACAGCATATTAAAAAGCAGAGACATTACTTTGCCAACAAAGGTCTATCTAGTCAAGGCTATGGTTTTTCCAGTAGTCATATATGGATGTGAGAGTTCAACTATAAAGAAAGCTGAGCACCAAAGAATTGATGCTTTTGAACTGTGGTGTTAAAGAAGACTATTGAGAGATCTTTAGACTGCAAGAAGATCCAACCAGTCCATCCTAAAGGAGATCAGTCCTGAGTGTTCATTGGAAAGACTGATGTTGAAGCTGAAACTCCAATACTTTGGTCACCTGATGCGAAGAGCTGACTCATTAGAAAAGGCCCTGATGCTGGGAAAGATTGAAGGCAGGAGGAGAAGGGGACGACAGAGGATGAGATGGTTGGATGGCATCACCAACTCAATGAACATACATTTGAGTAAACTCCGGGAGTTGGTGATGGACAGCCTGGCATGCTGCGGTCCATGGGGTCTCAAAGAGTTGGACAGGACTGAGTGACTGAACTGAACTGAACTGAACTGAAGGCACTACATTGGGGATGGCTTGTTAATACTGCAAGAGAAAACTGGTACACTGTTTCAGTCAGCATCATGATGGAGATCCTACTCATCTTCACCTCTCCTCTGCCTCCAAGTGCTTTTCTGTCCCCAAGCTTCAGGTTCAACCTGTGCCAAGGAAAGCTCTGCATGGTTTCAGTGAATCACTGTCTATCCTGCTGATCATCCTGTAAATAAACTGGCTTTCCTTGGTCAGGTTTCTGCCCCTGGGCCAGCTGGAAAGGTCACTGGCTAAAAGACCCTTAGAAGGGAACTGTAGGAATGCCTGGCATTTTAAGGCCTCTAATAGACAGTTTTGTTGTTGTTGTTTAGTCAATGAGTTGTGTCCAGTCTTTTGTGACCCCATAGATTCTAGCCTGCCAGGTTCCTCTGTCCATGGGATTCTCCAGGCAAGAATACTGGGATGGGTGGCCATTCTCTTCTCCAGGGGATCTTCCCAACCCAGGGATTGAACCCATGTCTCCTGTGTTGGCAGGCAGATTCTTTACTACCTCTTCACCTGGAAAGCCAGATCACTTCATAGATACATCATAATCTACTGAATCATTACTTCGTTGAACATTTAAGCTATTTGTAGAAACTTTCTTTTCTTCCTTTTTTCCTTCCTTATTTCTTTGCTTTTTTAAGTAATGATGTAACAAACGTCTTTTGTTATAAAGCTTTGTTTCTCTAAGAAAAATGTTTCCCTAAAAATGGAATTACATGGATGAAATGTTTCAAGTCTCTTGAAGTGTACTGCTAAAAGATGCCCAGGAAGTCCATGTCACTTATCTTCTTAATGATGGGATGCAATATAGTTTTTATATATATATATATATATATATATATATATATATCACATCCTAACTAGCAGTGAATTGTTAAATTGTTAAAAATCATTGTTATTTTGATGGTTTGAAAATGGTAAAGTCTTGCTTCAACCTGCATTTCTTTCATTTATGAAGTTGAATATTTCTTCTTTTTTCCCAACTATTTATTTATATTACTATGCTTAAGCTGGGCTTCCTTGGTGGCTCAGCTGGTAAAGAATCCGCCTGCAATGCAGGAGACCTGGGTTTGATCCCTGGACTGGGAAGATTCCCTAGGGATAAGAAAGGCTACCCATTCCAGTATTCTGGCCTGGAGAATTCCATGGACTACAGTCCATGGGGTCGAAAAGAGTCAGACTCGACTGAGAGACTTTCACTTTCACTTTCATGCTTAAGTTACACAGAAAAGACTAACACTGAACCTTCAGCACTGGTCACAAATTCAGATCTCTTCTTTGAACTTAGCAAATCAAGTGAAATAACTGGATTAAAAAAAAAAAAAAGTTTTAAAATGAAGCCCAGAAAAATTTAAAAACCATGCTCTTGACACATTTTCCTTTCAAAATGTGCATAAAACACTTTTTCACTCTAATAGCCCAGGTTTTTTTCCTCACATAGCCCACCATGTAGCTGCAGGTAGACTATTCTGCCTCAAGATATAAACATAGGGGGAAAAAATAACAGCAGCTGCATAATATTGTCTCTACACACTGCTGTTGGATGGAAAATAGAAAATTTTTAAAAAGAGAGAAAGGTTCCATCATAGATTCTCATAACCTCTCATTCCACAGTTCATGACTCTGACTCTGAGGCTAAGGTGACAATGTATGTAAGTTGAGTCTTGTTTCCAGTGAAAGAGACCTGGGAAAAGATGGATTTATCTCTTTTTCTTCAAGAGTTATCAGATGGTTCATGCTCCTCCTCAAAGCCCTCACTTTCTCGAACTAGAGCACTTTTCAGGGTCACATGGCCTTCCTTATAAAATTGGCTGTCTTCAGTGGCAAACTCATAGATCCATCCCAGTTTGCTATTGCAGTTTTTGCAGCTCACATTTTGAACCAAGTGATGACTAGAGAGCATGACCCAGTCTTGAAATTCACAGGTTGACTGCCTTGTTATAAAGAAATGCTCTGCATCACAATACTGTGAAGTAATTATCCTGCAAGTAAAATAAATAAAGAAATTTTTCTTTTGAAAAGAACTATTCTGCTAGTGGTGCCTGTGAATTGCATGGAGATGAATTCTGAGCAGTTGGTCAGGATCATATCAGTTTGCAAAGGAAAACAGACGGGTACCACTGATATCAAGGAAAATCCTGCCCATTTTTATAGTTGAAGCTCTAAATACCCCAAGTGGCTGTGAGATCATGACTGCCAATGACTCTTCGCTCCTCAACTGGGATAAAGCCTTGAACATTTTTTCAAATGTGTCTGTACCATTTCTATTTTCTTTTTCGTGATTTGTCAGTATATACATGGAAGTTCTTCATGGCTTAGAAATGTGAATATAAGAGGAAGTTTCACTGTAAAGAATCTGCCTGCAATATGGGAGACCTGGGTTTGATCCGTGGGTCAGGAAGATCCTCTAGATAAAGGGAATGGCTACCCACTCCAGTATTCTTGCCTGGAGAATCCCATGGACAGAGGAGCCTGGTGGGCTACAGTGCATAGAGTTGAAAAGTCTTCCCCACACCCTACTGCAGGTTCCTCTGTATTTCCCCAGAGGATTCTTCAAAGGCATTTTTCTATGATTAGCATTAACAACCAAATCACTCACTACTTCTTTTAACCCTGAAAAAATACCATTATTTCTCTAAATCTTAATGATTTTTTAAGGCTCTGTGCTCTCCACTCATGTGATGGTTAATTTTATGTGTCAACTTGACTGAACTAAGGAATGCCCAGATAGCTGGTAAAATATTATTTCTGGAAGAAATTAGCATTTGAATCAGGAGACTGTATAAAGAAGAGATTAGCATTTGAATCAGTAGACTGTGTAAAGAAGATTGCCCTCACCAAGGCAGGTGGGTGTCACCAAATCCGTTGAGGAACTGAATAAGACAAAAAGCTGGAGGAAGGGGGAAATCACTTTCTTGGGCTGGGACATCCATCTCTTCCCTCCCTTAGACATCCAGGGCTCCTGGCTCTGTAGCCTTTGGATTCAGACTAAATTACCCCACCAGCTTTCCTGGTTCTCAGTCTGTAGACAGCAGATCAGACTGTGAAATTTCTCAACCTCCTTATTTACACGAGCAAATTTCTATAATCCGTCTCCTCTTACATGTGCATATGTACATGCTAAGTCACTTCAGTTGTGTCTGACTCTTTGCGACCCCGTGGACTATAGCCCGCCAGGCTCCTCTGTCTATGGGATTCTCCAGGCAAGAATACTGGAGTGGGTTACCATTTCCTTCTCCAGGGGATCTTCCCGACCCAGGGATCGAACCCACATCTCCTGCATTGGCAGGCGGGTTCTTTGCCACTAGCACCAAAGAAGCCCCTCCTCTTATGTGTATCTCTATATATCCTACTGGTTTTGTTTCTCCATAGAACCCTGACTAGTACAACCCAGTACCACCAGGATATCAACTCCCTACAGGCCCCAAGCATTACACTGTCAGGTCAAACTGCAAAGCAAAATCTTGGTAGAAAATTTGGTTACATAGGTTATATCCCCTATGTTATTATCAAAGGCTGGTGTTTTCGAATGACAATACACCTTCTAGAAAAGAGAGTGTCCCTGAAGGCAAGATTATTTAATATTTAAGGAAACTGGATTTTTCATTTTAAAAAATGGCGAAAAGCCGGTCAGTGGAGCGATAAGGAAGCAGGGGAACACCCTCTGCACCATTGCCCATCCATCCAGCAGATCACAACCTGGAACATGAACACCATCAGGTGGGGCGGGTGTTTCCAGGGACCTCAGCCATGACTGACAGTACCCGCGACTTCACGGGCGTAATTCGTAGTAACCCACCATGTCTTCTGTGTGAAACCTAGTGACGGATGTAAATCCTACTGCAGTCACGACCCACTCCAGGGGATCTGAGGGTGACAGTTGGTTCTAGGGCCTGGGGGAACCTGACACATTGGACATCTGTTGCAAAGAGAATAAGTGACTACACAGGGAAAGCCAGCTTGAAGGGAGTCCCCTGTTCATAGTTTTCAGAGACATATGTTGACTGGCATTCACTGCTCATTAGCCCAGATATCTCTGAGAGATTCTGCCTAAACTACTATAAATCTCTTATTTGAGCAGCTTGGAGATGGCCATGTATATTCATGGGGAGAAAGAATAAGCTGGTGTGTTTTTCTGAAAGGAGAGATCAGCAAAAGTCAGCTCCATGTCCCCTAGAGCACAGCTAACGAGCATGCCTCACACACGTACCCCTTCTGAGCCCTTGGCAGACATCAGTAATCAATGATTGTAGATGATCACTGCCAAGACTGGTCTCTGAATCTATTTCAGGGCAGGGAGCCACTACCTGCCCTTCAGCTTTAATTCTCCTAAAGGAACTTTGCCATCTCTGGCCTAGTTTCCCCAATTCACTAGGGACAGCATACTAAGTATTTTTAGCTATATTTCCTGCTTTTCTGCCAGGAGCCTCAGATTCCAGCTCCCCTTTCTCAAGGCACCCTTTATGCCCTTCACTCTTTGTGACTCTCCACATCACAACTTACCCACAAGGCACTGGCAGAGTTAGGGAAGACTTTCAGTGTATTTAACAACTGGTTCAGCTCAGGTGCTCATCAACCAGAATGGCTCCCTGCCCATAAACAACCAGGAAGACAGCCCTACTGTGGTGCCAGTTACCTTGGAGAAGCATGGCAGGCAGCCAGAGCACTGGTGTTTTCAGGCAGCATTTAAAAGAGATGCTGACTTGTACATTCAATAAAAACAACTGTCTGGAAATTCCAAGCAACTTGAATTACTGTGACTGCCCAGTCCAGATTTATGGTCTTCATGCTGATGGCCCTAGTATATTCCTTGTCCTTCTGAAGGGTATGCGTAAAGTTGTCCTTTCTGGGATCTTTAGCATGACTGGGTTATCACCCCCCACCACACACACACACACACACACCCCAGTCCTCTGGAATTCTCCACAGCTAAGGGTTTTTTCTTTTTGGCCCATTTTTCATACTGAAACATACCCAGAAAATGAGCTGTTATTTGGAAGTTTATGCATTTCCCTCTCAGCTGCTGCTGCTAAGTCACTTCAGTCATATCCGACTCTGTGCGACCCCATAGACGGCAGCCCACCAGGCTCCCCCGCCCCTGGGATTCTCCAGGCAAGAACACTAGAGTGGGTTGCCATTTCCTTCTCCAATGCATGAAAGTGAAAAGTGAAAGGGAAGTCGCTCAGTTGTGTCTGACTCTTAGCAACCCATGGACCGCAGCCTACCAGACTCCTCCATCCATGGGATTTTCCAGGCAAGAGTACTGGAGTGGGGCGCCATTGCCTTCTCCTTCCCTCTCAGCACTAGGGTACAAAAACACTGTCCTTTATCGGTTGAAAAAAACAGCAATAAAAGAAGAAGCTCCACTGAGCAAGTGAATGATTATATCCTCTTTGAATGAAATGTGTCTTAGAACTGTTTCCCAAAGGATTCCTTGGATCCTTTGCTGCACTTAGTTCCCTGGTTTGTTTGTTAAAACACTGCTTACAGGCCACTACCCTAGACCCACTGAATGGGAACCTCCAGACAGGACGGCCTGCATGTTACCTATTTAAATAAACTTTGCAAACCTGGGGCTTAGAGACTTTTAATCATTCTGCCCAAAAACTTAGCCTTCTCTTGAACTGATTTCTTAACAATAAAGTCTTAAAAACTCAGAACATTAGCCTTTCTTTGTCACCATCACAGTAGAAGTTAATCACAGATAAAACAAGGTATCAGACATAGAAACAAACTCTAGCTTGTGTGTCACTGAACACAAGGCAATTGCAGGTTATGGCCTTGGAGGGCAAATTAACCATTTGTTTTTGTGTCATGAAATTTAGTCAATACGGATTATTCTTGTGGACAGAGGGAAAGGCAAGGATAGGTTATCCTACAGAAGAAGAGATCATCCAGAACATTTTACACCTAGCTCTGAAAGGTTCTCAGAAACTCAGTGTGTCTTAAGCAACTTTATCTCACTTGGTCCCTGGCCTTGGAACTTCTTCAGAGTCCTTTACACACTCCACAGACAAGAAGAGGCCCTGGTGTCATGGATTAACCAGTCCTGGTCAACTCTGGATTGTCTCTGTTAACAGTGAGTGTATGTGTCCCTATATCTATTAGAAGTAGAATGCTTTCTTTTTAGGTATCAGGATTAAAATGCCAGGGGCTCCTCTGGTGGCTCAGACAGTAAAGAATCTGCCTATAACTCAAGAGACCCAGATTTGATCGCTGGGTTGTGTAGATCCCCTGAAGGAGGGTATGGCAATCCACTCCAGTCTTCTTGCCTGGAGAATCCTTTGGACAGAGGAGCCTGGTGGGTTACAGACCAGGGGTCGCACAGAGTCTGACATGACTGAAGTGACTTAGCGCAACACAGAATTAAAATGCCAGTCCCTAGATGGTCTTCAATTGAGATCAAAAATATAACCCAGATTAAAATATGTGTCCTATCGTTTTATTTGGGGAAATAAGCTAGTAAGGTTAGAAGACCTTGGACTTTGGACTCAGAAAAACTGACTTCAAATTTAGACTTTGCTGGTTAACAACTCAGGACCTTGATCAAGTGACTTGTCTTCTGAGTTTCAGATTTTTCCCATTTTAAATTGGCACAATACTTCCAACTTCATAGAATTAATAAGGAGATTTAATGCAGTAATAGATATGAAAGCACCAAATGCAGTTCCTGGCACACCGTATACACTCAATAAATGTTAGTATCCTTCCACTTAAGAAGCTGGGTAAATTTCCAAAGCTTAGATTATCTCTGCTAGCCAAAGGAAGTTAATCATTGACTGACAAAACCAGGTCACAAAAGATCTAGGAAATAATAACAAGGTTGTCCTTCAGCTCAGTGTTTCTAAGCAGACTTTGGAATCTTATGGACAACTACATTTTTTGGATGTTAAAAACACCAGTTTAACTCCAAAGGATAGGAAGAATAGTATCTCAGAGGAAAGAACATTGGCAACAATACGCACATTCACACATTGATATCAAATGCGCACACACCACATTTATCTTTTTTTTCTCATTGATGGAAAGACCCAATTGGAATTGGTTCTTGGGGAACCCACTGTTCTAGAAGCAACACAAAATCTGTCTTCTCAGGCCACAGAACTCCATTAATCAGCATCTCACTCCAGAAACTGTCCTTGGGACCCAGCAACAGAGGTGCCACAAATCCCTGGCAAGCCTTTCCAGTGTATGACCCGCCCTGTGGTCAAGCCTCCCCATGGAACGGGCATGGCCACAGCCACTAATTCCAACAGCCTTTGCCAAATTCCTCGGGACATGAGTAGAAAAAGGTATTCTTTCCATTTCACATATGAAAAAAATCAAGCAAACACAAAACTATAAATAAAAGGTTAAATAATTTTTCTAATTCACATTGAATCAGTGGTGAAAACAGGATACAAAATCATATTTTAAAGCTGGAACTGATATACAAAGATTTGAGAGCAACCCAGCAGTTACCTCTCCTCTATTCTGCAGGCACACAAATAGAATAAGTAGGGCAACTGAACCTGCCAGCACCAGTCTGGACAGCAAAAATGATGCTAATGCTTTTTTCATTTCCAAGATTATGTGTACTCTATAAGCCAGTTATTTAAAGAAAAGTTTACATGTGTTTTTTTTAAGATATAAACATGAATATTTCTTTAGATAATATAGCAAATGTTTAAAATCTGATAAATCTCAAATATCACAAATCTAAAAAAATAAAATTTTGATTGTCAATTAAATGTTTGACATACTTCTATACTTTTTTAATTTAAGGGATTTGGGCATTATTGATGTCAGTAATGTTGCATTTAAATTAAGGAGTTTCAGGATCCACTGAGTATTGAAGTGGGGGGATGAGAGTAAATCATCTACAGAGGAAGAAAACAGGCCCAGAGAGGCAAAGTGACTTGACCTCCAGAAGTCGGATTCTGGTCCTCATTCTGCTAAAGGCTCTGGGAGACGGCAGCAAGTTTCTCAGCTTTTCTGTTTCAGTCTAATGCCTCTAACACTGTGCTTCATATTCTAAAGGCTGCGATCATCAACATGTTTGCCCAAATACAAAGTAAAATGCTTTGGATTTATATGGAGAAAGCTTTCATCATGAGTTAAAGCATTACTACTGACAAATAGCTATAGACCATTTGGGAGTAACAATGTTTTCTGCTGCTGGTGTCTGTCCTTCAAGAGCTAGGTGAGCACTGCAGATAGAGATGAAAGACAAGTATTTTTTTTTTTTTTCTTTTTTTGTGGAAAGAATTCACTGGTGTGTTTTTTCTATTTATTTTTAAAAAATTTTCTTACAATGTTGTGTTGGTTTCTGCCATACAACAACACAAAGAGAGACAAGTTTTATGGGTTAAAAGTATCTCTCCCACAGACTTGTGGTTACCAAGAGGTCGGGGGGCAGGGGAAGGGAGGGAAGGACTAGGAGTTTGGGATTAGCATATACAATTATTTACAGGATGGATAGACAACAAGGTCCAACTGCATAGCATAAGGAGCTATATTCAATATCCTATGATAAACCATAATGAAAAAGAATATATATGCATAACTGAATCATTTTGCTGTACAGTGTAAATTAACACAACATTGCAAATCAACCATACTTCAATAAATTTTTTTGAAAAGATGTCTCTCCGCACTCAGCACATGCCAGGGCCTGAAATTCCCACCACTTGTCTCTTCTTTGGGTTAGGATGGTGCTTTCATTCCTTTGCTCATCCACGCACTTACCTGACAGTTACTAACTGAACCCCTGGGTGGCCAGGTGCTGGGTGTCCAGTGGTGCAGTGCCCTCACAATATTTGTCATCTCCTGGAGCAGATAGACATTAGACGGTTATGAAATTGTTGTATCTGGTAGCAAGATGTAAGAAGGAAAGAGCAAAGCCAGGGCTCAGTTAGGGAGGCTGAGGTTGAAGGGTGGGAAGGAGTTAACAGCTGAGTGGAGAGGGACAACTCCTCTAGGCAGCACTGGCCACAGCTTCGGGCCACGGTCCAGGGTAATCAAGAGCTTGGTGAGCTTTAGGAATTGTCCTTGAGGCTGAAGCGAAGCATGTGAGAGGGATAGTTGTAGGAGCTAAACTGGAGACTTTACCAGGGTCTAATAGCTCCAAAAAATAACTTTACAACTAAAGAACATCGCCTTGAGTACAAAGACACTGGATAACTTGGTGAGAACAGGCGTAGCAGGTTGGCCAGCCTCAGTGGGGGCATGACAAAGGACAGTCAGAGTTGATGCAGGAGAAGGAAGAACGGTCTGAAGGGGACACTGGAGTAGGAGCTCTATCCCACCCCATGGGCAGACACATTGGGTAGCTGTGGGTACCACACAGGATGGGAAGACTGGCGGGTGTCAGACCTTATCCAATGTCATGACTGAGTCACCGCCTGGACTGAGGTCTAAGGCTGCTTCATCAACCATATGCATCCATTGGTCTGGCTTTGGAGCTGATTACAGTCATGGCATCGTGGGACTGGAGGGGCCAGGATGAGAGTCGAGTTCAAGTTGTTCATTTTACAGGTTATAATTATAGGACTCAATTCAGTTGAAGTGAAGCTCCCAACTGGTGGTGAAATCGAGGTCAGTTTCCGACTCTCATGCACCCTGCTGTACCCACTCTCCATGTGGTGGATCATGAGCTTCTCTATGTAATCAGAATTAGTTGTCACGGGAATTGAGTCAGATACAGTCAGACAGTGGGTGCTCAAGAAATACAGGTTGAAGTAAATTACTTCCCTGTATTAGATTTTCCTTTGATTTCTTTTCAAATTCATATAGATGAAACACTAAAAAAGATTAACTATAGTCCTATACTCACATGAACTTGTGATTCATCAATATCCTTCCAAAGAATCGCTGTTTTGCCAGCTAAAACTAGCATTTGGGACTTTCCTAGATATCCATTGTGGTTAAGAATCCCCCTTGCAATGCAGGGGATACTGGTTCAATCCCTGGTCCCAGAAGATCCCACATGCCACAGAGCAACTAAGCCCTGTGTACCAACTACTGAGCCAGTGCTCTAGAGCCCTCAAACCACAACTGCTGAACTCAATGTGGCAGCTACTGAAACCCATACAGCTAGAGTTGGCGTTCTGCAGCAAGAGAAGCCACCAGGGAAACTGATGGCAACGAAGAGTAGCTTTCACTCACCGCAACCAAGGAAAGCCCCGGCACAGCAGAGAAGACCCATCACAGCCCCAAAATAAAATAAGCAAATAAATATATTTTTTTAAAACTAATACTTGGAATAAAGAATATTTAGGGAAATGAAATACTTGAAATGCATCATTATACTCATCAAAGAAATTGAGTAGAATCTGAAATAGGCTTCTTTTTAGTTAAACTAAATGTATTGAAATCCATAGTCTGTTCGTAAACAGGGGGAGAGAAAAGTTAGAGGTAGGTGAAGGAGTGAATAATAGATTATTTCACTTCCAGGAGAGATTGTGTTGAAGAAAAACCTAAAATCAGAATTTTTAAACATCCAAATAAAGGACACGATAGTTAACAATTGGATGGTAGGAATTAGTAAAATTTTGGCTCTGAATGTGTTTTTTAAGAAGCATAAAGAACACCAGAAGGAGATCACATAAAAGGCATTTCCCCGGGAATATATTATTCTGCTGTGCGTGTATGTGTTGTGTGTATGTGAGCTTCTGACACATGAGCAAGTGCTGTTTCCATGGCAACTGGGGTCCGGGAGGAAGGATTCCTTGCCATGAAGCAATCTTTTTAAATACAGACACACTCATAAAGATCCATGATCTGAACACTATGAAGGAGAGATTTTGAAACCAAAAGAAAAAATTATTCTAATATTCTTAAAATGACCCCTAAGAGGTCCAACTATCATCCCTGCCTCCCTCAGTCTTTCTCACATGCTGGATTTATCTTCCAGCCCCAGTGTGAATTTGGGGTATATTTTTAAACACATGGCACTCTTGTTTCCCCAAATCCAGCCTAGCTCTCACCTTAGTCAGTGTTTCCATCTATTGAATCCCTAGGGGTTTCTCATGGAGAAGGCAGTGGCACCCCACTCCAGTACTCTTGCCTGGAAAATCCCATGGACGGAGGAGCCTGGTAGGCTGCAGTCCATGGGGTCGCTGAGAGTCGGACACGACTGAACGACTTCACTTTCACTTTTCACTTTCATGCATTGGAGAAGGAAATGGCAACCCACTCCAGTGTTCTTGCCTGGAGAATCCCAGGGACGGGGGAGCCTGGTGGGCTGTCATCTCTGGGGTCGCACAGAGTCAGACTTGACTGAAGCGACTTAGCAGCAGCAGCAGGGGTTTCTCAACATGGCTGTAGAAAAGGACAAAGATCTCATAATCATTGATCCTGAATACAAGCTGTTTTTTAAAAATGTGAGAAATTTGACTATATATCCAAAGTTCCTGCAGTGGTAGTCCTTGGTCTTGAATGTCTGACTTCTTTTTGAGATGGTTAAAAAATAAGGAAGCCTTAGTTTTTAGCCCCACATTTTTATTCTTGGACAGGGGATTTGCCAACTTTTCCCTTTATTCTTTAAAAAAAAATTTTTTTAAAGATTGATTCGTTTCTTTATTTGATTTATGCTGTACTGGGTCTTCATTGCTGCATGCGGGCCTTTTGCCAGTTGCAGTGAGCAGGAGCTACTCTCCAGTTGCGGTGCTTGGGCTTCTCGTTGCCGTGGTTTCTCTCGTTGCAGGGCACAGGCTCCAGGTGTGCTCAGGCTGCAGTAGTTGTAGCTCATGGGCTCAGTAGTTGTGGCACACAGGCAGGACATGGGATCCTCCTGGACCAGGGATCGAACCTGTGTCCCCTGCATTGGCAGGCAGATTCTTGACCACTGAGCCACCAGGGAAGCTATCCCTTTCTTCTTATCTCACCTTTGCATGTCAGCAAATTTCAATGCAAGAATAAATGACCCTTTTGCCTTAAGTGAGAAACTTGATGTTTGAGGCTCTGCTCAACCATGGGGGTGATCTTCTCTGAGCTTTTCCTCAAAGATGTATAAGATGATTTCTAACAGTGGCTCCTTATTGAAACTTTATTACTTCTAATTAATTCTCAGAAAAAAAGATGCTGTTGCTTCCTTGTTTCATTTTGTCTTTCAGGGCCTAGAAATTCCAGAAATAGTCATCTTGATTAAAAAGAATGTCTTGAGTTTTTTAAACATATTTGGAAGAGAATAAGCTTAGACACTTATCCATCGTTGTTTCCTTATGGGACGCTTGGACCATGCTTTCTTATCCATCATTGTTTCCTTATGGGACGCTTGGATCATGCTTTCTTAACCTGCAGTCCGATATTTGCCACTTGACAAGCAGGAGGGTATAGATCTTCCAGCCTAGTTTCTGATGCTCAGAATTGAATTCAGCATCAGAGTCCACATTTAAGAGTAAACTCCATTGAGATTAATGTCTCTAAGATGATATGGCGGATAATTAACATATACAATACTGCATGTAAAATAGAGAAATAAGAACCTACTGTTATAGCACGGGAAACTAAACTTTATAGGTTTGTAATAACCTATAAATGGGCTTCCCACTTGGGCTTTCCCAAGTGGTAAAGAATCCACTTGCCAGGCGGAGACATAGGTTTGATCCCTGGGTCAGGAAGATCCCCTGGAGAAGGAAATGGCAACCCACTTCAGTATTTTTGCCTGGGAAATCCCATGGACAAAGCAGCTTGGTAGGGGTACAATCAATGGGGTCTCAAAAGAATTGGATAAGACTTAGTGACTAACCAACAACAACAAAAACAGTAGACTATAAAGGAAAAGAATCTGAGAAAAATAGGTATATGTGAATGTATAACTAAATCACTTTGTACACCTAAAATGAACACATTGTCAATCAACTGCTCGGCAATAAAAATTTTTAATAAATAAATAACATAAAATGATTAAGCATATAACTGAGCAGAAAGCAAGCTCTTCATTCAACTATGAGCATTCAAGATGGTGTGTATCTCAATAATAAACCATAGCAGGCAGAATTCAGACTATAAGCTGTGTATACAAAGGTGACTATAAGATAGCATAGTGCCGGCACACAGAAGTCAATTGGTAAATATTGTTGATATTCATCTCCCGCCCACACTCTTCTGTGAAAAAAGATCAAGTGATGATCCAACCCATCTTAAAAGCAAAACACTTCTTTGCTATATTTAGAGAAGATAAATACACCAGCCCAGATGATGATTGCCTTCCTCACTGTGCACAACTTATTGTCCCCTCTTGAAACAGGATGTGAATCCGATCCATCTGGTCACCTCTGCTTTCTGAATCAGTACCTCGTATGGAAACTGTAGGAAAAGAAAAACCCAATCTCCTTTCAATTCTCATAATCACAAGATGTCCATAGTCATAGGGATCAGGAACAGTTAAATAATACATGCATTCTTTTGCTTCCTTTTTCTCCTTCTATTTGCATTTCCTGATGGATTAAAATAGTTAAGAGTTCAGCTTGGAAAACAAAGAAGCAATGGTTCCAACAATACTGTTTTTCTATGGACTGTGCTCACAGTGCAATCACGAGGATAAAGTTATAAATGATATGGCTTTGCTAGTAAGGCTCACTTATTTGCATGACTACACTGAATTCAATGATATAAAGAATAAAAACAAAGACTTTCTTATGTTTTCCAGTTGTGTGCTTTCTGTTGGGTCATTATATGTATAGTTTATTCCTAGCTGGCACTATTTCTCAGTTTTTGTAACCACTGTTCACAAGTTCCTATGTTCTGTTCTTTTATAAAGAAGTTTTCTTTTCACCAGATCTCAATCGGTCTAACGGTTGGGTAGGCCTGCAGTGTGGCTCTACGTTTAAAATTCATGCAGAATCCAATCTCTTCTCACCATCGAAGTTTGACTCAAAAAAATGAAACCCTCATCTCTTATCTGGATCACTGAAGTGGCCTGCTAACCGGCCTTTCTTCCTCTACCCTTGACCTCCTAGAGTTCATTCTCAAAACAGTAGCCAGGGAGGTTTTTTAAACACAGAAGTCGGAACAGACTGCTCCTCTGCTCAGAGCCTGGCAGGGCCCTCCATTTCACTCCGAATGAAAGACAAGTCTGTACAGTGGTCTACGAGGCCCACCATGACCAGGCTCCCTTTCACAGTGCGATACATCTGTCATGCCCTCACCTGCACTCACTGGTCTTTGACACACCACGTGTTGCCTATTCCCTCTGCCTGGAATGCTCTTCCCCATGTAAAGGCACGGTTACTTCCCTTGCTTCCTTCAATACATGTACATATTTGAATGTAACCTTCTCAACAAGACCTCCCCTGACTACCTGTGTACAAGTGGACACTGTCCCCTTATTCCCACTCCAACACTGCTGGTCCTCTTTACTGAGCCCTATGATCCCTTTTTTCCATTAAGCCTATCACTTTCTAGTATATTATTTCCTAAACATACGTTGTTGATTGTCTGGTCCACCCAGTAGAATCTACGCTACAGAGAGATTTGTTTGCTGATGTACTCCCTGCACAAAACAGAGCCTGGCCCATAATGAACACTCAGGAAATACTCGTTGAATGAAAGCATGCACCCGCGGTGTCTAGAGCTGCTCTTGACACACAGTGGGCTCTCAGTGCTTGTTGAATGTGTTTCCCCAGGGGAGGAACAAGACTAAGTATCAAAATAGAGGGGACCCAGGCAGTCTGGGGACTCAGAAGAGCCTGGGGACTCAGAAGCCGGTAGGTTCTTCCCGGCTAGCTTGGAGGCTCAGTTCTGACACATCCTAGTGGCATGATCTGGGCAATTCACTTCATCTCTCTGAGCCTCTGTTTTCTAAACTGCAAACTGGAGGTGATAATAGCACCTCCCTTATATGGGGCTTGTAAGAATTAAATATGACAATTCAGAAAATAAGTCTGGTAAATGCTCAATATGCTTAAGCTATCATTATTATGGCTGAAGCTTCAGTACTTTGGCCACCTGATGTGAACAACTGACTCATTGGAAAAGACCCTAGTGCTGGGAAAGACTGAAGGCAGAAGGAGAAGAAGGTGAGAGAGTTGGATGGACATGAATCAGTGGACATGAACTTGGGCAAACTCCGGGAGAGAGTGAGGGACAGGGAAGACTGGCATGCTGCAGTCCATGGGGTCACGAAGAGCTGGACATGACTTGGTGACTGAACAACAACAAAATTGTTATTATGAGGTCTTATTCTTTTACTCCTCTTCCAGAGAAATAAACTCCACTTCCTTTCTTACCCCTCATGATTATTAGCAAAAAAAAAAAAAATTCACTGTATGTTAAGTGAAAAACACTTTGGAAACCATACAACACTTTACAGATGCTAGGATTACAATAACGATTCTTCTGAGCCCCAGAAGACCTAGCATCACGTGGCCTGTACAGGAGGAGGCCAGGGAACACTATAGACTCTGAAGTCTATCAGCCATTGGGCAACTGTCTTAAATCTGCAAAAAAAAAAAAAAAGACACTGACTGTAGTTCATACTAGGATCCTCTCTGTAACAGAGTTCCTTCTCTGTGGTGCCCCAGAGGCAGGAGGAAGGCTATGGCTGTGTTTCAAAGCCCTCCTCCTTCTCTTCCCTCTTCCTCCCTAGGCTGCCAGAACCTTCATTTGCCGCAAAAGCAAACCATATCTCTGGGAGTGAAATTTGCCGTCTGCCCTCTCCAGAGGTTTCTACACGTGGGCTGTTACCATGTTCAAAGCATTAAACTGTCTGCAAGTAGATTATTTACAGAGCTTCTCTCTTCCCAGAGCCGCTGATACATGGATATACTGTGAACCTCTTTGCCCTAATGCACACTTTTTGTCTCACAAATCCCACCAAGATCTTTTGTTTGCAGCCAGCAGCTGGCTCTGCTGGGTACTTAGCTTGGCTGGCACAATTCTCTCCAGTCCCTAGAAGACACAGTACTCCCCCTACCCACCAGGGAGGGAGTAAGATTTCTGCTCAAAACTTGCAACCTTTCTCTGAGGTGGTGTCCTACTGAGACAGAAAAATTAATGTGCTGTTTCTGTAAATGGCATTGGATGAAAAGTCATTCTTTCAGACAGACTTTTGACACAAGGAGGATCAAAGTATGATTACCTTTGAGTATTCCTTGCAGAGAAAATAGCTTCTAATTGGACAAGAGAAAGAAAGGGGCCAGCTGCTGCTTTCATGATTATTTCAACACCTATCGACAGTCAAAAACCACCTCATTGTTTCATTACCATTGAAATTTGATTGCCATTACATTTTCTACAGGCCTCCCCTCTAAGCAAATTGGGCAGAAGAAAGAAATTCATAAAGCACTCATTCGGTTTCTGAATGTATTGCTTGCATATAGACACGGGCAGCCTGAAAATATCCTAGCAAGGAATGTCAAGCTGACAACACTGTTTTTCTACTGTTCTCTCTGAAAATACCATTTTTAACATATCCATAGAGGCAAGCCAGATTGTGTTTCTATCAGTATTTTAGTAAAAGCCAAGAGGCTTAGTGGTTCAACTGTGGGCATTGGACATTAATGAAAACCTTTTCTGGGAGAGTTAGGTTTATAAAAGATTAAAAAAATTCATCAACTTGAAAAAAAATCTTTTGATCTGACCGTTTCTGCTGACAGTTAATGTTTATGCTGGCCACTGAATATTATATAATGATGTGTACAACACTTTACAGTTTTCAAAACATTTCTGCCTCCAGTAAGTTCTATGACAGTCTGAAGGACCCCATGAGGGAGGCAAGGGCAGTTTTCTTATCCTCATTTAGATGAGAAAACTGGTTCTCAGAAAGATGGGGACATGAAACTTGTCACAAAACATGTCCCATCCCTCGCAGGCTTGAGTGCCTATTTCTACCTTGTTTTGTTGGCAGATTTCTTATCCTCTGAAGCTTGAATATAACATCTCCTTTTCTCTGAAGCTTTTCCTGTTTCCCTTTGCTCAGCCTCCTGAAACTGTTCATCGGTTTAACCAAAATTATTGAGCAACCATTATGCATATCCAGGCGGAGATGCAGCACTGTCAACATAATCATGGATCCACATCAGTGAGCTTGCTGCCCCTCTACTGACGTATAATGTCTAACTGGGGTCCCCCAGGGGGCAGGATATAGCACCCTCCATCTTAACCAAATTCCAAAGTTACTGAGCAATTAATCAGAGTATCAGCAAATGGTTCCCCATGTTTATCTGATAAAGACTAAGTCAGAGAATGGCTCAGTGGGAGGACCAAGAGCATCTGTGAACTAAAACCCAAATCAGACCAACCGCCACCCATTTGCTGGCAGAGGGCCCACTTCCCACCCACAAAGGCTCCCAAGAGGCAAGATGAGGGGGCAGCTAAAGCAGAGCACCCAACACCCAGTTGTTCTCCCAGATTTATCACTCAGATCACGCTGGGAGGGAGTAAAGAGCGTCTTTAGGTCAAAATGTCTCCTCGAGGGAGGCAAAGGAGGGGAAGTTTCTAACTCATGCTCACTCCATGTGCTCATGAGCATAGAGCGTAGAGAGGCTTCTGTCCTCCCAGAGTTCCAGCCTCTGTGACGGCACCTACTGTGTGTTGTCAGTGGTCCTGCCTACTGTATAACGTGAGAGAGTTCAAGGCAGACACCATTTCTCAATCAGCACTCAGCACAAGGCTGGGCCCGGGGAGGTGCTTGCTATGGCTTTCTGAACACCGGTGCAGCCAGGGGACTCATCCCTGGCACCAAAGAGCAGAGGCAGAGCACAACCCTGACCCCTGTCTCAGGGCTCTATGCCCTGTGCTGTCTCAGTGGTAACTACACCATGACCCATAACCCACATCCCCCCAACCTGAAAAGGAGGGAAGGGCTAATAATGCAAGCAGTTAAGTTAGGGGACCCTGGAAGAAAAAGAACCAGGAATGGATTTCTTGACATAAGAGAAGCCATTTTGGCCTAAGCCATTTTGTGATCTAAGCCTGGCCACCATGCTTGCCCTTGAACAGGTCTCAGTGATTAATGATCTTCAAAGAACAAAGAAATGTACCAAGAGAAAAAAGATAGTCAAACAATAGTGCAGTGATAAAGCAGAGTCCTAGTTCCTCCTCAAAGGATACACATAATAATACATCTTTGAGTGCTGCCAGAACTAAGGCCCCACCAGAAAGAGGATAGAGTGATGATATTGATCTGCCTATCTTCAATCAACTGAAGCCTCGACTCCGTTGACCTTTGCCCCACTTCTGTGCTGAATTCTCCTCTGCTCAAGTCCCTTCATGAACATGCATGTACCTTTAACTTAGGGCTTTCCCTGGTAACTCAGTGGTAGAGAATCCGCCTGCCAATGCAGGAGATGCACGTTCAACCCCTGGCACTGGAAGATCCCCTGGAGGAGGGCATGGCAATCCACTCTAGTATTCTTGCCTGGAAAATCCCATGGGCAGAAGAGCCTAGCAGGCTAGAGTCTACGGGGTCACAAAGAGTTGGACACAACTGAGCAACAGAACAACAGCCACTCTTAACATAAAACTTTCCCAGTTTTGCTGTTCTGGGAGACACTGCTTTGGGAAAGATCCCCAGTGTTCTTCTTACTTGCTGCACATAAATAATAACCCTTCCTTCTCCAAGTCTTTGGCTTGGCTATATCTATTGGCTATATCTATTCACATCCAAGAAGTGAATCCAGTTTTTAGGTAATAGTAACACTAATGATGGGCTTCCCTGGTGGCTCATAAAGAAATCTGCCTGAAATGTAGGAAACATGGGTTCGATCCCTGGATTGGGAAGATCCCCTGGAGAAGGGAATGGCTACTCACTCCAGCATTCTGGCCTGGAGAAACCCATGGACAGAGGAGCCTGGCGGGCTACAGTCCATGGAGTCCAAAGAGTCAGACACAACTGAACAACTAACACTTTCACTTAACAATACTAATAATAGTTCATGCTTATGTGAGCCTAGTGTGTGGCAGGTCCCCTGGTATTTACACATATACCTCTGATGACCCTTCTGAGTTGAGTACTAATGTTCCCTCGTTCTATGGATAGGAAAATCATGATTAGAGAGGCTTTGGCACTGGCCCAAGGCAACAGAGCTGGTGGTCACAGTGGCTCATGCCTGGACTCTTAACTCTCTTAGAATGTGTTCAGTAATTTAACAAAGACAAAGCTACCCAAAGGTTAAGTCTTTGCTTATAGAAATAACCAGGGATGTTTTCCCGATTACCCATCTCTTTATAGACTGATTGTGACATGCCATAGAGCTACTTAAAGTTGGTCCAATAACTCATTGGTTTAGAAACCGTTGTGGCAACTTAACACAACTGCTATAGTCAAGTGTTTGGCACTTGTCTTGCTGAGCAGGGGGAGGCCTTTTGGTTGACACAAACTCATACAATGAACAAGTGGCCTGAGCTGTGTATTAGCTGCTGCTGCTGCTAAGACGCTTCAGTCGTGTCCCACTCTGTGCGACCCTATAGACGGCAGCCCACCAGGCTCCCCCATCCCTGGGTGCAAATTGTGAAAAAAAAATTGGTTGTTTACCATAGTTTTTGAAGCACTAATACTGTAGTAACATTTTAGATAACTTGAGCATGGACAATGGAAAAAACAATGGAAAAACATTTAGCTCTCCTTGCCTGCTGTCTGTGTGACCTGGGATAACTTCCCTCAGGACAGTTGTAAAGCAAGGGCCTTGGGCTTGATTCTCTAAGGTCCCTTCTGTTCCTATACAGTGAGTGGCGGATCGAATGTATTTGCTTTGGAAAGGAAAAAAAGTGAAAGTGTTAGTTGCTCAGACTCTGGACCCCATGGGCTGTAGCGGTGCCACCAGGCTCTTCTGTCCATGAAATTCTCCAGGCAGGAATACTGGAGTGGGTGGCCATGCCCTTCTCCAGGTGATCTTCACAGCCTAGGGACTGAACCTTGGTCTCCCGCATTGCAGGCAGATTCTTTACCCTCTGAGCCACCAGGGAATCCTTTTCTGCTATGGAGATGTGGACAAAGAATGTTGCCTGCCATTTCAGTAAACACAGGATGGTGCCGCCCTGAGTCGCTGCAGCCACCCCTGCAGTGCACCCTGAGGGGGTTCAGGACACAGAAAACCAGGATACCCACCCTAGGTAGTTACAGTGCGTATCCAAGGAATAATCACAAGCCCAGACTCCTGCATCTTCCCATACATAGCAAAGTACTAAAATTAACTTGAGATGTCTGGTTATTTTTATGACTGGCAGTAATCTTTTGATGTTTGACTACCTGGTTTCGTTTTTGGTTGTTGTTTTTCCCTGCAACAAAAACCCCTATATACCCTGGCTTTTCCTTATCTCTTTGAAACAATTCCTCAGAGCTATCTGAGAGATGCTATGCTGAGCTATCGTCTTCATTAAGGCTAACTTTTAGGTTGTGCACTTTTTTACAGTCAACAGAACAAGTCTTTTTTTTTTATTGAAACATTTTCTGTTCATCAAAAGAGCATCTTTATACTTCAACGTTTATCTTCTATCACTCTTAGGCATTCATATTGAAAATAGTGAAATGAATTGGTTCAAGTATTTCTGAAATGTCCTAGTCACAGTTTGACTGTCTATGTCGCTCCTAATTTTCAGTATCCTTCTCTTCTGCCCTCCCCCCAGCAGTTTGCTCCCTCAGGGTTGTTCTCTTAGAGCATTTCTTTAAAAGTGCTCCATTACTGTCACCAGGATTTTCTTCCAAGCTGTTGCTAGGTTTGATGCACAGGCGTCAGTGCAACAATACATCATGACTACTACTCAACCAATGGTGATTGAGAGACCCATTCTGATTTCAGATAGGTTAAACCGTGAATAAAGACACATATTTTAGGATCAATGAACTATGGTAGTTCGCTCACTTTCCTTTGCCTTCTCCCATCTTTGCTAAGAGCAGCACCTGGACAGCATAACCTAATCTAACCAGAGAAAATCACTTTTAACATCCTCCTCTACATCACAAAATTATTTTCAGCATGAATTCTGGAGTAATCAGAAATTAGTACAATTCCCTGGATTTGTTCTTTAATTTTGAAAACAAATAATTTTAAAAGACTGATTTCACTTTTTCTTAAAAGAGTGATTTTGTTTTTAAAAGATCATCCATCTGTGTAAAATATATCACGTATGAACTAAAATTTGCCTCTGCCAAGCAAAAATATTACACCTCACAGTTCACCCTCTGTTAGCTGTTGTAACTAAGCTGAGAATACCAAGATGAATTCCCGGAAGTCGCACAGAATTGAAGTTTCATTTCATTGTCTTTACAAGCCCTGAGCTCTCCTCCATTCTGAGTCTATTGTTTTCACTCAGGAGGTGTGAAGAGCTGCAGGGGTTGGAGACAAACTGCAAGGATGAGAAACTCTTAGCACCTGAGTCTGAGTGTCAGAGGCTAATTGTCTAACTGGGGGTTCTCTAGGAGAATACAATGTTTATTAAAAGATAGCTAACAAGTGCTAACCTAAAATGAACTGCAGCCATCCTTTAGAACTTGGCAAATAAGACAGAAGGAGGAGGCTATTTTATCACTTATATTGTTTAGAAATGTTGGCACTTGGTAACAATTTTCAATTTTACTTGGGTTTTTAATAAATTATTTTAAAAATTCTCTACAGACGATGGACCCTCTTATTGCTTGAATCCAGGGCAGAACACCTTATATCAACAACTTACTCTTGATCTGCTTCCAGTTATAAGAGTGGGTGTATTTTAGGTCATTGGTTTTAAAGTTTCAACAGCAAGGCACTTGCTCTTTTGGTTCAATAAATTTTAGTTCTGGGCCAAGGGAAAAAAAAAAACCAAGCAATCAATATTAATAATAGGCAACACTTATCATGTGCACGCTTTGCGCCTGGCACTGTGCCCAGTATAGGTATACTCTCTTTTTTCTTCCAAATGCACCCCTAGGAGATATCTTCTATTATTTTGTTCTATATGTTCTGTCTGTCTTTAGTTTACAGATAGAGAAACTGAAGCTCAGAGAAGCCAAGGAAGTCCTCCACCGTTACAGTTAGTAAGAGGTGGAGGATGGGTCTGGTCCCAATAGCATGACTTCAGGGCCTCTGTCCTTGACCTTCAAGCTCTCTTCTCTTCTACTATGTGTCCACCTACCACGAGCTCATCAAACAGAAGACAGCATACCACAATAAAATAGTGACTATTTGGGGAAATCTCTTCAGGACTAGGAAATATCAAAACACTATCATATTTAATCCAAGCAACAGCTGGGCAAAGGAGGCATTTAGTACCCTCTTTTACCTGGCAAGAGAATGACATTCAGGACGGTTAATTATTTTTAGATTACAGAGTCAGTAGAAGATGGAACTGGTATTCAGACCTACACATTTTTCTGTGCTTTTTGTTTCACACTCCCTGCCTGAGGCACCTATGGGGCATTGAACTAATAAATAAATGCACACATAATATGAGAAAATCCCTATGTATAAGAAGCAAGAAGCCGTCAATCTATACAGAGAGCTAAGTATCTTATTTCTCAGCCCGACTTGCAGCTTGTGTGGATGGCACAGTCCAGACCAATAAGGTGTTAAGAGGAAGTTGGCTGGTGGAGGTGAGAGGATGTTTTGAAGACAAGTCATGAATAAACAGTTGCGATAAAGTAATATGAAGAGGGCACGGCAACCTACTCTAATATTCTTGTCTGGAGAATCCCATGGACAGAGGAGCCTGGTGGGCGATAGTCCATAGGGTTGCAAAGAGTCAGACATGACTGAAACATCTTAGCACCCATGAAGCAATATAAGTCAGGAAGAGGAAAACAAGAGGCAGAAAGAAGCTGAAGTGTTACACAGTAACAACAGAAGAATCCCTACTACAGATAGCCTGCAAGGCAGGAAGCCACTGAAAGTGTTAGTCGCTGAGTCGTGTCTGACTCTCTGCAATCCCACAGACTGTAGCCCACCAGGCGCCTCTGTCCATGGGATTCTCCAGGTAAGAATCCTGGAGGGGGTTGTCATTCCCTTCTCCAGGGGATCTTCCCGATACAGGGATTGAACTCAGGTCTCCTGCATTGCAGGCAGATTCTTTGCCATCTGAACCACCAGGGGAGTCCTAGCTGCTAATAAGGGACCAATAAGATGGACAGAGCCCTCCCTGGTTGAGCTTCTGGAGCTCTGTGTAGCCACAGGAGCTGTTATTGTTCCTGATTGATCACTGAGCAGGCTCTGTGGCTGGTGAAGCCATGTCAACCAGCTTACTTCTCCAGAGAGACTCCCAATAGCCCCACCAGATCACATTAGTCTTGGTAGCCTGAAAGAGCTTAACCAACATGTCAGCAATTCGAGGTCACCATTCCCATCATCGGTCTTCATGATGTGCTGCACACACACACCTGTGGAGCCAGAGACTACATGCAGGGTGCCTGTGGGCCATGTTCGTCCCAAGCACATGTCTTGTTTAGGCTATGTGGATCTTCAGATATGTACTTGAATGCCTTTGGATGAGGTGTGTGCCCTTCCATTTGTCGTGATCCCTACCCCTTTGCACATTCACATGACCTGCTTGGTCCGTGTAGGCACTTGGGTTGTAGCCTCTGGCAGATAATTGCAAAGGCAGTCAGGTCACATATGCTGCCCAGGTGCTCCACATGGCTCACTTCCCCTGGCAGCAGCAGTTTCATGCCCTCAGGGCAGAACAGGAAGCTGCTGCTTTCTCCAGAATCTTCCTTGTTTCCATGAGTTATTGCAGAATGAGAGAAAGAGAGAGAGCACTTGCAGACACCCCCACAGACCACAGATGCCTTCAGTCACCTCATCATCGACTTCTCCACTGCAGAACTTCTGCTGCTCATCACTCCGTCACCACTGCTAGTCACACCCAAGCACCACTTACCACCTCAGCTGTCTTCTCACCTGGTCTTCTGCTGCTTTTTTATCATATCTGTCTTACCAGGTGTTCTGTGGTCAATCTTTGTGGGCAGAACCAATTAGCTGGCTTTTCTCCTTCTACCCATCAAACCATGACTCTCAGCGCACTGTGGGCCTGGGACAGTGGCTCAGGATAGCAGTGTTGGTGAGCTGGGCCCTCAGGGCTGCACTTTACTCTCAATCAGTTCTGTTTTTGTTTTCTCCAAGATTTCAAGTCCGGAGGGATTCTAGAAGCGTGAGGGATCTGAAAAATGTGGCTAGTGCAGAGGTGTGGCTTGTTTCTGAAAATAACAGCTTGTGGAGATAAAGGAGAGATTACTGGGACTGGTATCTGAGGTGGTAAACAAGCTTTTTTTTTTAGAAAAAAAAAAAAACCCAGGATGAGTTAAACCAGAAAAGCAAAGATTACAAAGAGCATCTAAAACTATAGAGAAAGCAGTAAAAGGTGGGTGTACACACACACAGGAATGTGTATATGTGTCCACGTGTGTGCTCACACATTGTGCACACATGTGCATGTGTATACGTAGCAGAATTAGCACTGGAGAGCTTTGGAAAATAAAATTATGTCAGAACATATTTAGGCTTCCTTGGTGGCTCAGCTGGTAAAAAATCTGCCTGCAATGCAGGAGACCCTGGTTCAATTCCCAGGTCAGGAAGATCCCTTGGAGAAGGGATAGGCTACCCACTCCACTATTCTTGGGCTTTCCTGGTGGCTCAGCTGGTAAAGAATCTGCCTGCAATGCGGGAGACCTGGGTTCGGTCCCTGGGTTGAGAATATCCCCTGGAGAAGGGCATGGCAACCCATTCCAGTATTCTGGCCTGAAGAATTCCCATGGACAGAGGAGCCGGCAGGCTACAGTCCATGGGGTCGCAAAGAGTTGGATATAACTGAGCAAGTAAGCACAGCATAGCACACATTTATAGGATCTTGGAAAGTAAATGAACACCTTTCATGCAGAATTATTGTAGTAGGTGGTTTCAAGCTGTTAATGTGACAGACATTTGGACCAGGTCCCCATCTAGGTGATGATCCAAGGACAAGGCAGAAATGGGGACAAAATCATCCTAGGATATTTTGAAGGCATAATTGACAAACCTAGATGACTAGCTCAATTTGAAGGACTGAGAAGAGGAAGCAGTCAATGTAGAGGCCAAAATGTTCAGCTCAAGGGCCTATTGGCAGAGCCAGAGAATGGAAAGGCTGAGAGAACTAAAAGCAGATGATGAATTTTGTTTCAGAAGTGACATTTCGTTCTTCAGAAAGAGACCTTTCTTCTCTTCTTACTTGGCTGCCTGTGAGGTTGCTGGAACAGATCTGCATCTGCAGTGTCATGGACAAGCCTGGAGAACAAGCCTCTCTCTTACCTACATCCCCGGGTTTCTTAGTCAATAGGACAGCAGGCCCAGAAGCTTCCACTGGACCAGCCTCCCTCACATGGCTGCTGGTCTCTGGCCAGAAGGAGACAGATGTAAGCCAGTTAGTCCCAGATCAGAGCTCAGAAACTCATTCCTTGGTGTGACTTCAGAGGAATGCTCACATTCTTTGGCCGACAAGTAGGTACTTGTCAAATTTGGCCCTCTCAGCACACTGGCAGGCTGCCAGGTTGTTAAATGGAAACTGACCCAGCACAGGAGGAAAGTGAAAGGCAGATGATCATCCCACTCCACATGCCTTGCCCCAGACCACATCCCTGCTCTCTAAATTCAGTCATTATAAATATCAGCAACCCCCAAACTGCATCAGGTTGGAAGACTCCAGGGAGGGCAGTTGTTCTGAGGCTGTGCAAACTTCTTCTGGGAGTTTGGGAAACGTTGTGCATGTCAAGGGCACTCCTGGGAGTAAACTGACTGATTTTCACAGCACAACCACACACTGGAGTTTTAAATGGGCTGTGGATTTGGGGCATGGATCCATAGCTACCTGTTGGGCCTGAATAATCCTGAATGGAAGCAGGTACACTTCACTGTCACAAGACCACTCAGTTCATTTGGGGACATGTGGTTTTTCTTGACGTCCAAGTGTTCTGGAAGTCCTAGGTGGCTCCCAATGGCAGGCAGTATAGTAAGCAATTGTTCAGTGTGCTGGTTTCATGTATTGCATAGCTAGAGTCCCAGCTTTGCTTCTAACAGCTATTCTGATCCCAGGAAAACTAATTAATCTTTCTAAGCCTCAGTCTCCTTATCAGTAAAATGGGGATAACAATGCCTTCTGAGTGTCATTGTGATGAACAAATTATATATAAAGGCTCCGTTAGTTATCTATTGCTGTATAAGAAATGTTGGTTATCTATTGCTGCATAACAAACGTTGTGGCTTAAAGCACAAATAAACATCTGTTATCACATTGTTTCTGAGGATCAGGAATTTAGGAGGGGTTTAGCTGAGTGGTTCCGGCCTTGGATTTCTCATGCAGGCTTTCCTGATGGCTCAGCAAGTGAAGTGTCCACCTGCAATTCAGGCAATGCAAGAGATGCAGTTTCAATCCCTGGGTCGGTGAAATCCCCTGGAGGAGGGAATGGCATCCCACTCCAGTATTCTTGCCTGGAGAATCCCGTGGACAGAGAAGTCCACAGGGTGGCAAAGAGTAGGACATGACTGAGCACATGAGCATAGCTTGGTGGTTCTGGTTTGGGATTTCTCATACAGCTCAGTCAGATGTTTGGGGCTGCAGTCCTGGGAAGGCCAGCCTGGGACTGGCGCATCTACTTCCAAGGTTGCCCACTATGTAGCTAATTGATTAATTGACGCACGTCCTAGTTGCTCTCCACATCGGCCTGTTTATAGAATGGCTAGAGTGTCTCAGAATGGTGACTGGCTTCCCTCAGAGCAATCAATTCAAAGGCCAAGGCAGAAGCTGTAATGCCTATGATGACTCAGCCCCAGAGTTACACATCACCACTTCCACTGAAGGCTGCTGGTCACATAGGTCAGCTCTCATTCAGAGTGGGACAGGACTGGACAAAGGCATGAAGACCAGGAAGTAAGGATTATTGCAGGCTGTCTTGAAAGCTGGCAACCACAAGGACTTGTACAGTACCTAACTAAATGGTGGTTGCTAGCAAAATACTTATTGCTATCTGTTTCTTATCACTTCCACAAAAAAAGAACCATAATTTTTCCTTTGCTCTAATGCAGCCTGACATTGCTTTGCTATGCTCAGATCTAGTGACCTGCCAGCCCCCTAGTGATGTCACAAAGGGCAGCACCCCACAGTCTCCAGAGGGTGACTTAAATCCCTTGACAATGTTCTCTTAAACTTAGGCCTCTTCTATTTCTTTCCTCATGAATATAATTAGAATCCCTCATGGCTACTTCTTGGCTTCTCTGATGATTTGAATGCCGCAGTCAGCCAGGATCTGCAGGACAGGAGTAATCGCTGCAGCAGAAAAGATGCTGACTTGCAGTTTGTGGTCCAGCTCTGCTAGGCAGAGAGCAGTGACCCGGTCATGCCTGTGACCATAACAGAGACTTTGCTGCAAACGGATCTGTGCCATTGGGGGGCAACTCATGAAATGTATCATCGCTTGGCAGTGTTTATCAGCAGCAGCCCCAAACACCTGGTAAATTGTAACCCACCAACAGGGTGACTTCCCCTATATCATCACAGCAGATGCTACACATATGATGGGACTCAGTTTGGCTAGCAATGGGATGGCTGAGGACACCACAGTGGCAGAAGCTGCCAATTGTTTCCCAATATGAGTTCTTCCCTTCTTCCACAGGAAGAAAACCCCCAATCATTAGCTAGGAAGGAGGCATCCCAGAACAAAAACTACATTTATCAGGCCCCCTTGATGAAGTCTGGGCCAGTGGGATAAAGCAGAAGTCATGTGTGCAGCTGCTGGGAAGTGAGCATATATTTCTTCTTCTCTTACTCCTTCCTGTTTGCTGGAATGCTGATGAAACAACTGGAGCCCCGGGAGCCGTTTTGGACCACAAGGTGACCGTAGGAATGGGAGCCACTTGTGGTGGAGCAAAAAGAGAGAAGAAATGTGATAGCTCCTTTCCAACTCCAAGCTGTCTGCCTCTGGATTTCTTTCTTTTTATTTTATTTTTAAACTTTACAATATTGTATTAGTTTTGCCAAATATCGAAATGAATCCGCCACAGGTATACCTGTGTTCCCCATCCTGAACCCTCCTCCCTTCTCCCTCCCCATACCCTCCCTCTGGGTCGTCCCAGTGCACCAGCCCCAAGCATCCAGTATCGTGCATCGAACCTGGACTGGCGACTCGTTTCATACATGATATTATGCATGTTTCAATGCCATTCTCCCAAATCTCCCCACCCTCTCCCTCTCCCACAGAGTCCGTAAGACTGATCTATACATCAGTGTCTCTTTTGCTGTCTCATACACAGGGTTATTGTTACCATCTTTCTAAATGCCATATATATGCATTAGTAATTATTTTCAAGCCATTTTCACTTTGTTTCTGTTTGTTACTTTATGACAAACCTAACCCCAAGTAGTACAGCTTCCAACTCTAATGGCCGTTAGTAGTCTGTGAGCTTGATCTGTCCCGGGGGGATGCATTTACCTGCTGCAGAAAAGTCTCCAGGAGTGATCCCAGGAGGAGGAAGATGCAGTTATAGTTTCATGTATCATTTACTGAGCTCCCTCTACCATGAGCAAGGCACTGTGATGACCTCAAAGGTGCATGGGTCTCATCCTATGGAGCTCCACTACCAAGTTACATACAGGAGCTCAAGCGGTTGTGTACAATTTGCTGTGAGTTGCTCCCTCATCTTGGGTCCCCTGTTCCCACCGTCTTGTTTGCTCATACATTTGTCCTACCATTCTTTCATTCATTTGTTTAACATCCATCTAAGAAGAACTTCTTCCTGTCAGGCATTGTGCCAGGTGCTGAAGTCACAGTGATGCACTGAAATAGATGCAGTACATGTCCTTGTGAACTTAGCAGCATCATATGCTGCAGTGTAGTAGGGGTATACTTTGGGTTCCTATGCCTTAAAAATTGTGATAACATTACTTCTTATTTCAAAAGTGACATATATTCAATAAACAAAGAGAAGGAAATAATCACAGTTAAGGAATAAATATTAACATTTTCCAATTTTTCAAAAGTTTTAGTGTAGGTGTACTTTTCTTGTTTTACGTGGGAATATTTGGGGGTCTAGCTTTTTAAAATATCATATTAGGAACATTTCACCAGGACAATAAATGTACTCCCACAATAACATTTTTAGAAGGAATCATATAGTCCATTGACTGGAGCTGATATAATTTATACAATTCCTTGTTGTTGGGCTTCCCTGGGGGCTCAGATGTTAATGAATCTGCCTGCCATGCAGGAGACCCAGGTTCAGTCCCTGGGTCAGGAAGATTCTCCTGGAGAAGGGAATGGCAACCTACTCCAGTATTCTTGCCTGCAGAATTCCATAGACAGTGGCGCTTGACAGGCTACAGTCCACGGATTCGAAAAGATTTGGACATGACTGAGTGATCATACCTGTTCAACCCGTTGTTGAATATGTAGGCAGGTCTTAATTTTCACTATAATAAAGAGTTACTGTAGTGAATATTCATGTAGCCAAACATTTTGTGTATTTATGATTATTTCTTTGGAATGTGTTCTTTTTTTTTTAATTGAAGGATAGTTAATTTACAGTGTTGTGTTTCAGGTGTACAGAAAAGTGATTCAGGTATTTATATATTCCTTTACAGAGTCTTTTCCATTATAGATTATTACTGCAATACATTCTTAAAAGTACATTTGCTAGGTCAAAATGTATGTATAATTCCAAAAGTTTTGGTACAAATCAAAAACTAAATCTAACATGAAGCAGTCAGGCCAATTTAGTCTCCCTCCAATAGGCCAAGAGTTCCATTGAAAGTTTTATTTGTACTATAAAGACTTTGAGAGGGCTCCCAGAACATGATAAATCACTTCCATCTTTGTATGAATCATTTTTTTAGACTGCTTCCCTCCCCAGAGGAAAGAGCAGCACTCCAGGAGAAGGCAGGGCTCTGGCAAAGGGCACAGAAAGGTTGGCCAGGCCTGTTAAGAACAGCCTTAGCCAATGTCCTGCTCTCAGCGTAGACCTGCCTGCCTCCTGCAGAATGTTCCTCAAGCTCATGAAGGTGCACATTATGCTCACTTGAAAGGCAGGAGACACTGATTCTAGCTCCAGGTCCTGCCGGCAATTGTTCTCTCTGAAGGAGGTGATGGCTAATTCCCTTTCTGCAGCTTCATCTCCTCTTCCTTCTCCTTGTCCTCATTCTTTGTCACTGATTATCATTTCCAAATGAAATGATACTTCCAAATGAAATGATATTTCCCAATGAAATGATATTTCCAAATGAAATGATATCATTATCATTTTCAAAATGAAAAGAGCTTTACTGGATTTTCTTTTTATAAAAGGACACAAACCCTTCGAGATAATTTTAAAGAAATATAGAAAAGGAGAAAGAAAACATAAAATCCCCCCTCACATTTTGCTACCCAGTGATATGACCACTGTTCATGAATAGGTGAACATCCTTCCAGAGGTCTCTCTGTATATATGACAGTCCCCCATTTATTATCTAGCCTTACAACAAATTCATGAGATGGGAAATTCTCTCTCTCTTCTGTAATGATGGAACTGAAGTGCTAGAGATCAAGTCACTTGCCCAAGGTGATAGAACTCATCAGTGTGGTGCTGGGATTTGAACTTGATTCTCTTACTCCAAAGCCTGCAAATCTTAACCATTGCACTGTCAACTACGAATTGGCACTTGCCACGGGCACTTGCCATCTTCTATAAGGATTAAATCATGTGCTGCTAATTTTTAACAGGCCCTGAAAGGAGCTCAGGGTGGAGAGCTAAAATGAGGCACTCTGTCCTCAGGGAAAAACCGGTAGGACAGGTCTTCAGATAGTTGGATATTTTTGTTGCTCAGTCACTCAATTGTGTCTGACTCTTTGCAACCCCACAGACTGCAGCCCACCAGACTTCTGTGTCCTTCACTATCTCTCAGAATTTGCTCAAACTCAAGAGAATCGATGATGCCATTCAGCCATTTCATCCTCTGTTGCTCACTTCTCCTCCTGCCTTCAATCTTTCCCAGCATCAGGGTCATTTCCCATGAGTCGGCTCTTTGCATCAGGTGACCAAAGTATTGGAGCTTCAATTTCAGTCCTTTCAGTGAATATTCAGGGTTGATTTCCTTTAGGATTGACTGGTTTGATCTCCTTGCAGTCCAAGGGACTCTCAAGAATCTTCTCCAGCACCACAATTTGAAAGCATCAGTTCTTCAGTGCTCAGCTTTCTTTATGGTCTGACTCTCACATCTGTACATGACTGCTGGAAAAACCATAGCTTTGACTATACAGACCTTTGTCAGCAAAGTGATGACTCTGCTTTTTATTATGCTGTCTAGGTTGGTCATAGCTTTTCTTCCAAGGAGCAAGCGTCTTTGAATTTCATGGCTGCAGTCACCGTCCACAGTGATTTTGGAGCCCAAGAAAATAAAGTCTGTCACTATTTCCATTATTTCCCCATCTATTTGCCATGAAGAGATGGGATCCGATGCCATGATCTTAGTTTTTTAAATGTTGAGTTTTAAGCCAGCTTAGCAGCGGATTTTATGAGCCCAATTCTTGTATCTCCTTTTATCTGGAAAAACACTAAAATCCTTCATGGTGACAACTGCTCCTCACGACTAGCAGAAACCTTCTGGAAAAAGTGTGTGCATCATTGCATGTATTCTCCCTTCACCAAAATCACATATATAGAGATCATCCCCCCGGGTCTTCAGAGCAGTTTCTCAGAGCTATCTGAGGTCCTATCTGCTGGGCTGCAGTCCTCATTTTGCCCCCAAAGAAAACTTAATGCACAAGTCTTACATTGTGCTCTTTTCTTTTTAGTCGACAGTGCCACCTCTTCAACTCTCTTGCTTTCTCTGTTTATTTGCATAAATACATCCTTGTATTTCCTTTGTTTCTCTGTTGCATAAAAAAAAACTACTGGGGGCACCTTCACAAAGATGTTTAAATAGTGAGATCTAAAGTTTAAGTCTTAATGACTGTTATTAAGTCTGTGACACTGGGCCTCCTTACCCTCAGGCCATTTTCCTCATCCATCAGTTGAGTAAAATAATACCTAACTCAAGGAGTGGTTATGAGCATTGAATCAGACAGTATATGTAAAGTACCTGCCATGTGGTCAACCTTCATTAAAAATCAGCTCTCGTTATCTTTCCAGGCAGGAAATATGGATCATCGCTGTATGAACCGTAGCTTATTATTCTGAAATGGAGAGATCTTGTGATCTAGTTGACAGACATTAAATAATGTCTCGTCTTAGACATTTTACGGTTTCTAACTCTCCAGTTTCTCACTAATGTGTATTCCAATACTTCTATTTTGCACACCTGTCCAGTTGCTTCCTTGGGATAAATTCCTAGAAGAACTGTGTCAAGTGGATGCATATGAGAAGCATGCCTTGCGGAAGGGTTGTACCAACTTACTTCAAGAGGGAGCTTCTGACCAGCGCAGGAAATGGGAGCAGGAAATCCTCCCCTCCAGTTTCTATTTCTTCCCTCCCTGATAGCTGTGAGGCAAGTCGCTTTTAGAGACCCCTACTACCCAATTAACTCTGTCAAAACCCTTCCTTCCTTGGTACCTTTCTTCCTTCCTTCCTCAGATTGAAAAAGAGAGAGAGGGAACTATTCGATGTTATAGCCAGGAGCCCCACACCTTCTGTTACAGAAGTGAAATTAAAGGGGCCATAATTCGGTTGAAAGCAAAACAAAGCAAAAATTGCAGAAACTCAGTTCTGTTGAGCTCTCACGCTTTACAGCCTCTGTGTGTGTGTTTAATTTATATGGCATGTTCGCACATAGGCACACACAGAATTGATTATGTAAGGGGATGGGATTTACAGATATACACACACATTAATGTGTGTGTGTGTATGTATGTGCATATATGGGGCTTCCCAGGAGGCTCAGTGGTAAAGAATCCTCCTGCTAATGCAGGAGAACCAAGAGATACAGGCTCAATCCTTGGGTTGGGAAGATCCCCTGGAGGCTGCTGCTGCTGCTGCTAAGTTGCTTCAGTCATGTCCAACTCTGTGCGACCCCATAGACGGCAGCCCACCAGGCTCCCCCGTCCCTGGGATTCTCCAGGCAAGAACACTGGAGTGGGTTGCCATTTCTTCTTCCAATGCGTAAAAGTGAAGTCACCCCGTCGTGTCCGACTTTTAGCGACCCCATGGACTGCAGCCTACCAGGCTCCTCCGTCCATGGGATTTTCCAGGCAAGAGTACTGGAGTGGGTTGCCATTGCCTTCTCCGATCCCCTAGAGGAGGGCACAGCAACCCACTCCAGTATTCTTGCCTTGAGAATCCCATGGACAGAGGAACCTGGCAGGCTATAGTTTGTGGGGTTGCAAAGAGTCAGACACGACTTAGCAACTGAGCACACACATATGTGCATATATGGAATAGACCTGATATGTGACCAAAAATTTAAAGCAGAAAAATATAACCCCTACTTCTCAAATTCCAGACTGACATTTCCCACTGAAGTATTAAATATACTTTTGTTTTTCTTGTTTACAAATACTTTAAAGTACTCAGTAGTTATTTTCCTGATTTTCATAGACATTGCAGATCTATATCTGTCAATTTTGTAACAAGCCTGTACCTTAAAACAAGAATAGGTAAGGGCTGCAGTCAGGCATGGTAGGGACCCAGCAGGGCATTTTACAGTTAATTCCAAGATGAATACTTGCAGCTAATTTCCCTGTGAGGTCTACTCTCTACCCTCCACTCCCCAGAAAAGATGTTGTGAATGCAGAAACTTAGCTACACCCTTCTTAGACTTCATATGAAAGATATAAAAAGGTTTCAATTATTTTATAAAATTCAGTTTTACTCTAAATTCCTTAAGAAAAGGAGCCATGCAAGGCTCGAGTTGGCTGATGAAGCTGTAATCGGATCAGCTGGTTGATTTGTCTCCAGCGAGGCCAGGCACTTCCCAACAATATGTTCCCTGGAGTTTTCTGGTTTGGATTCAAGCCCCTGGGGCACAGCCTTGCAATTCAGTAGACCATGCAATTAGGCAGAGGAGAGCACACACCCTCTTTCTCTTCTCTATTTTTTTCAACGAATTTGCATCTTTGGTTTGTGTCAGTTCTAATAAGGATAGCTAGAAGTCAAGCTATCCTGCCCTCCAGCCAAAAGTTAACAAGGAGATAAGGTGGGAAGTCCTTATTACTTCCATTTGGAAACATAATGAAAATGTTCAGAAATTCAGTTTAAGCTATACTTCATCAGACTCAGAGTTTTCAAACAGCAGTGGGAAAGCACAGTATATGGGGAAACCAGTCCAGGTTCCAGCCCTGATGCTAACTGACTGTGAGTGCAGACTGCTCACTTGAGTCTGGTCCCCTGTTTCAATGATGATAACAATGTATGCGCTTCCCATTTAATCACTGTAATAACCAACTGAAGTAACATGAAAGTATTTTGGAAATAAACAATGCAAGGTATTCACTACTGGTGGCCTGGTGAATCTGAGCTGGTTGAGAAGACACAGAAAGGAAAGGAAAGACTGGTCTCATTCAGCTAGTCATTTTCTTTGTCCTCCTGAGCAGATGCCAGGCTAATTCTCCTCTCTCTCTGCAAGCCAATCAGCACATAAGCTCTCCTGCTTGCCTCTTGCTCCAGCTTTTAAATACCTCAAGGGAAGGAGACTCTATCCCACCCAGATAATTCATCCCCCAGTTCAGAAATCCTCATTAACTGGAAGTTCTTTCAATGTCTACCTACAGCCCCTTTGTGGAGCCAAGGAAATTAATTGCTTCTTACTTTGATCTCAGAGGAGAGAAAGATTATCTCCTCTCTGGTCTGACCTTGAAGGCTGTTTAGATTTTTTTTCTCTGTTGCCCTGTTTTGTCCTCTCTCTCTCTTTCTAGCAGAGGAAAGGCAAGAATTTGTTTTATGTGCAGTTAAGAGGAACGACAAGCATTTATCTTACATGCAATAAAGAGAATAATCCTGCAAGAACTGGAAAACTCAGAATGAAGCTGAGGACAGGCTTCCAGGTAAGGAAAATATTTAAATGTTGTGAACAAAGTAACATACCACAATTCTGCCTCCAGGAGTCCCACCTGAGGCCCAGGAAGGAACATGAGGGAGGGCAAATGGAAGAAAAACAGTGTTTCACAGTTATGGATATAGAGACCTAGCAATGGAGCCCTGAATGCTTTGCTCTTGTTACTGTCCCAGCAAGTCCTGCAATGCTGTTTTCCAGAATCTTCCTTTTTAAGACTTGAGAATGCACTGAAAGCCTCAGCAAACAAAACTTAAGTACGTGTATTAACTACATTTCACAGAGAAATTCAATAGACTCTTGTTCTTCCATTTTGCATTTTTTTGCTCCAATATAATGGACTCTTTTTCAAATCTCAGTTTTCCAAACAACCCAGTCAAAAAGTGGGAGGGAGACCTAAACAGACATTTCTCCAAAGAAGACATACAGATGGCCAACAAACATATGAAAAGATGCTCAACCCTGCTCATTATTAGAGAAATACAAATCAAAACTACAATGAAGTATCACCTCATACTGGTCAGAATGGTCATCACCAAAAAATCTGATAAAAAAAAAAATGCTGGTGAGGGTGTGAGAAAAGGGAACCCTCTTGTACTGTTGGTGGGAATGTAAATGTAAATTGATACAGACACTATGGAGAACAGTATGGAGATTCCTTAAAAAACTAGGAACAAAACTACCATATGACCCAACAATCCCCTACTGGGCATATACCCTGAAACAACCATAATTGAAAGACACATGTACCCCAGTGTTCATTGCAGCGCTATTTACAACAGCTAGAACATGGAAGTAACCTAGATGTCCATCAGCAGATGGTAAAGAAGTTGTGGTACATATATACAATGGAATATTACTCAGCCATAAAAAGGAATTCGTTTGAGTCAGTTCTAGTGAGGTGGGTGAACCGAGAGCCTGTTACAGAGAGTGAAGTAAGTCAGAAAAAGAAAAACAAACTTCATATTTTAATGCATATAAATGGAATCTATAAAAATGTACTGATGCATGTATTTGCAAGGCAGGAATAGAGATACAGACATAGAGAACAGACTTTGGACACAAAGAGGGAAGGAGAAGGTGGGATGAATTGAGAGAGTACCACTGACATATACACACCATGTGTAAACAGATAGCTAGTCGGAAAGCTGCTGTATGGCACAGGGCGCTCAATCTGGTGCTCTGTGACAGGTAGAGGGGTGGGATGAGGGAGAGGGGCAGGGGGGAGTTCAGGAGGAGGGGGTGTATGCGTACTTGTGGTTGATTCACACTATCGTATGGCAGAAGCCAACACAATATTGTAAAGCAATTATCTTCCAATTGAAAATAAATTTTAAAAAATGAAAAAAAAAACAAAAAACCCAGAAAGTGTGTACAATAATCATGCAAAAATTTTTTTCAGCTTTCCAGTAGCACTAAAATATTAAAAAAAGAGTTCCAATTCTGTGATTTCTATAGTGCAGCTTTCATTTTTTGCTTTCTAGGACAAAGAGGCCACTTTCCAAAAGTCAGACCATTTTGAATTTGAGTGAAAATCGGTCAGCTGGGAGGCAGGGGTGGGAAATTGCCACCTTCACAGTCTCAGCTGGCTCACACCAAGGCATGGAAAGGATTTCCAAAGATCTGACTCCCACTGGCCTTTTACCACTGCAGTAGCAACGAAGTGGTTGTGGTTGTCCCTTGTGGTTGTGTGTGAGGTGAGGTCTCCGAGCCCAGAGTGACCAGCAAAGTCTTGGAACACAGCCCAAGTTTAGCTGTGTCAGCCCTTCCATATGTGAGTCTGGGCATCAGGTCTGGGCTTTAGGTCTGCCCCTAACATTGGTGGGGTCTAGAGCCAGAGTATAGCTGAACGCCCCCATCATGTGGCCAGCCCCTCTCATCCCATTCTGCTTCCATCTTGCCTTGAGAGGAATTTTTGCAGACAAGCTCTATCCATGCCCCCCAAAGACTCCCCTTAGTCACAACTCAATCACAGAGCTCTCTAGGCATGTAACCCATCACTGGGAAGATGGACCTGTTGCTGCTGCTGCTGCTGCTGCTCAGTCACGTCAGTCATGTCCAACTCTGTGCGACCCCATAGACGGCAGTCCACCAGGCTCCCCTGTCCCTGGGATTCTCCAGGGAAGAGTACTGGAGTGGGTTGCCATTGCCTTCTCTGAGATGGACCTGAGGGAGGCACTATTCAAAAAGACCTGAAGCTGCTATTCAAAAAGAACAAAAATGTCAGCCCCTAGGCTGGGTACTCATACCTACTATCTTCTTTTTGCCTCCTAGTTCTCAATCCACTTAAAGAGTAACTGATATGCTCTGGTAAATAACTGTTGTCTTCTTTGCTCTCACCCTTGCCCTTGGAATTCACTGAACGTCTCTGCCCATGCTGGGTGATTTAAATGTGACTCTCATTATTGCTACTATGTGGAGAAGGCAATGGCAACCCAGTACTCTTGCCTGGAAAATCCCATGGACAGAGGAGCCTGGTAGGCCGCAGTCCATGGGGTCTCGAAGCATGGGACACGACTAAGCAACTTCACTTTCACTTTTCACTTTCACTCATTGGAGAAGGAAATGGCAACCCACTCCAGTGTTCTCACCTGGAGAATCCCAGGGATGGTGGAGCCTGGTAGGCTGCCGTCTATAGGGTTGCACAGAGTCGGACACAACTGAAGTGACTTAGCAGCAGCAGCAGCAGTAGCAATGCTACTATGAAGCCACTAATTGCCTTAGCTTTTCCATGCCTATTTCCCTTATCTACAAGATGGACAGACATTTCCCGAGTTTGCATTGTACACACCCTCACATCCTCCACTTTGTCAACAGAATCCTGGATTTGTTTACCCCAAGCTAAGTTCTTCATAGGCCAAAGGGAGGGAAGGTTTCCATTTTTCTGTACCTTCCTCTTCTCAGCCATACTGATTGAGGTTGTATTTTGCCTAGTGCTTTGTCATCTTCCATACTGTTACAAATCTGCAACCAAGAATTTTCAGTCCAAGAAGGAGACCTGGAACCAAGAGGTTCAGAACTTTCATTTTAGAAATAGAGAATATGCTGGCCTTGTACAACCAGATTCCTACCCTTGCTTGACCATTTGATTATAATAGTCTTTTACTGATCTTTAAAAGCAGAGACATGACTTTGACAACAAAGGTCCGTCTAGTCAAGGCTATGGTTTTTCCAGTAGTCATGTATGGATGTGAGAGTTGGAGTATAAAGAAAGCTGAGTGCTGAAGAATTGATGCTTTTGAATTGTGTTGGAGAAGACTCTTGAGAGTCCCTAGGACTGCAAGGAGATCCAACCAGTCCATCCTAAAGGAGATCAGTCCTGGGTGTTCATTGGAAGGACTGATGTTGAAGCTGAAACTCCAATACTTTGGCCACCTGATGCGAAAAACTGACTTCTTGGAAAAGACCCTGAGGCTGGGAAAGATTGAAGGTGGGAGGAGAAGGGGATGACAGATGATGAGATGGTTAGATGGCATCACTGACTCAACGGACATGAGTTTGGGTAAACTCCGGGAGTTGGTGATAGACAGGGAGGCCTGGCATGCTGCAGTCCATGGGGTTGCAAAGAGTCAGATATGACTGAGTGACTGAACTGAACTGAGCCCCACTTTTCCAGTCTAATTATCCATTTGTTTTCTCTAGGGCATCATGGGAAATGGTGATGCAGAGACTCCGGCCATTTCTCACAGCAGATCCTGCCAGAACTACAGTAGTCACCCTGAGTCCCCTTTAATGAGACAGGGTGAGAGTTCCATGACCCCAAATAGGTAGAGTCTGTGAGCCCTTGTCAGCCTGAAGAAATAATGAAAGACAAACCTTTGCCCTTCATCTTCCCAGTAAAGATTTTTTGGGGGGTTTACATCTCTCAGGGGGAATTTGAGGCAGGAGGTAGATGGGACCCTCATCCCCAGAGTAAAGCAATTGGAGATTCATTCCCTGTGGACTGAAACTCAGTCTGGGCCCTGCCCAGACCATGTATTTCTCATTCTCAAAGTTTGGGGACCTCCTTGACCACACATGCACAGAAAAGCTCCTTGGAGGTCAAAGGGGAGTTATGTCAAGAGATGTTCTACCCATACGCCTTTCTAGTAGAATCCATCTTAGCTAAAAGATGAGTGAATGCACAGGGAATATCCTGAGATTTACCAAATATGGACTGTGAACTAGGCAAATCAAAATGATTGGCCAAAGGAAAGCAAGAAGAAAGGCTCCATAAAGTAGTTCAAACTGCCATGAGCACGTGACTCAGCCACTCTCTCTCTCTGAGCCTGCCTCTGTATCTATTCACATGTATTGTACTCTTTTTTTCCTCTTAATAAATATTCTACTTGCTTCGCTACTTTCTATCTTTGTGGGAATTCTTTTCTGCATAGCGGAAGGGCCAAGACCCTTGTCACTGACCACCTGTGTAGTGGCTAGGATCTGGTGCTTTCACTGCTGTGACGCAGCCTCAATCTCTGGCTGGGAACCCAAGCCCCACTCCAGGCCATTGCAGGCCAAGGCTACCTGAGATCAGACCCAGGGAGGAGAGCCACATCAGCCTTTGGAAATGAGCTTCTGACTACATGGACGGAAATTCTGAGATTCTGGGTAAACAGAGCATGTGCTAGAATCTCACGCCCCAGCCAGGCCTACTGAATCAGTCTGCATTTCAGCAAGATGCTCAGGTGGTCTGTGAATGTGTTGAAGTTCGAGCAGCACTACTGGCAGGAAGCAATCTCAGAGCTTGCAGAATGCAGAGGGGAACTCTCTCCTCCCACCTTTCCTTCTCTGTGCCTCATTTTCCCCACAGCTTTCAAGAGGCTGCCAGCCTTGGCTCCACTGGAGACCTCTCTACAGAGCTTTAAAATGTGACATGTGGACCCCACTGCAGAGCTCTAGATTGAATTGGTCCAGGGAGGGACCCGGAAAACAGGTATTGCTAACAATGCTCCACGGGTGATGCTGACATGCACAACACCCAAACGTGGCCTCCTTCAGAGCTGCCCAGTGGCAGAGTAAACACACCCAAATTTACACCTTTGAGGGCTCTGGAGCAAGTCTGCTCATATAAGCAGTCACGTCTCTGTGTGTGCGTGCAGGCTGTCACTTCAGTTGTGTCTGACTCTTTGTGACTCTATGGATTATAGTCTGCCAGGCTCCTCTGCTCATGGGATTCTCCAGAATACTGGAGTGGATTGCCATGCCCTCCTCCAGGGGATCTTCCTGACCCCAGGGATATAACTTGCATCTCTTACATCTCCTGCAATTGGCAGGTGGATTCTTTACCACTAATGCCACCTGGGAAGCCCTCAAATCTCTGTAAAATTGTAGAGTCCTCTCTCACAAACTCCCAAAAATTGACACCATATGTGAAAACAGTAGCTCTTTGAAAAACTAAGGCTTTCTTAATTTGGTCTCTGCTACCTAGTCCTGCTGTGCTTGGCAGTTCGATAGCTCAGCTGATTCATCTGAGTAACTGAAATATGGAAGGAGTACATGGAGTGGGTTGCCAGTCCCACTTCCAGGGGATCTCCCCAACGCAGGGATCAAACCCTGGTCTCCCACATTGCAGATGGATTCTTTACCATCTGAGCCACCAGGGAAGCCCACTGAATTCATACATTTACTAAATCATTAATTGTTCTAATAAAAGTACCCATGTTGAACATATTGATAGAGTTGGTCCTCTCCAGTCATTTGTTAATAAATAGATATCTATTGAGTCCCTACTGTGTGCCAGATCTAATGGGGCTGCAAAGATGCTTTATCATGACAGACTCTATCTTCAGGATCCCATCACCCCGTAGGAACCAGCAAGGGCCTAGTATTCAGGGCAGCCGAGCCCTATCTGTCCTTCAGTTTCTGAATCTATAAAAAGTGAAATAAAATCTAAAATCTTTATGACACGTGCTTAAGGTGTCTGAAAGCACCATCACTTTTTTATATTATGGGTAGCATTTTCTTAACCTTAAAAAATAATCTTGATGTATAAATCTAGCTCCCTCAGGCCACCCAGCTGCTCGTGAAAAAGTTTTCTGGATGAGGCAAAATGTAACTGTGAATCATTGAGGGTCCAACCAGGAAAGCTTCTCCTCACTGTTTTTCACTGTGTATTTGCATAATTGGCTGTTTTATTATGCCAATCATGAATTCTACAAAGGAAGAATTTGGGTACTTAATTTTCTTCTAGAACATGTGTGTGGGGATGGGGCTGGCAAGTGGGTGTGCGCCTGTGCCCCTGTTGCATTCTCTTGCCTGTTAGGGACCAGGGAAAGGCAGGAGAGGAGAGGCGAGAGAAGGGGCAAAGGGTACCAGCTACAGCACAGTGCATCACCACGTGCTCTTGGACATCTCTCCTTCAGACTGTGTCCTGGTATTTGAATAATTAACTGGCAAGCGCAGCTGGCAAAATGTATTTCTGCAAAAAAGTTTAGTGCAAACTTACAGCAGAGAATCAAAAAGACAGTGAGAGAGATACAGGGAAATATAAGAGAAAAGATAACTTGGAAAGGCAGCTTGAGGGGAGAGCCCAAGGGCTGGTAAGACCAGGAAAGCAGATGTCAGAGGCCCGCCCACCCCACACACTGGAGAGAAGCTACATTTTCTCCAGGAGCGGCCTGGGTTGCCCTCGACAGAACAGACAGGCTTTCTGCAGAGAGAAAAACCAAGTCCCATTTCAAGAACAAATCAATCTGACAGCATCTGAGCCATTCTGTTTTATCAGGTTGAGTCTTGGAGTGGCTACCTTAGGAGCAGTTGAGCAGATAGATGTCAGGCTGCCTGTCACAGACAAAAAGGCCCCCAACAGAGCACAAGGCAGGAGCTGGGTGCAGGTGGGCACTCCTGCATAGCTGGCACAATGGCTCACCAACCCACCCTCTGTCACCAGGTGACAGGGGCTTGGCAGGCGACTTTCTGGCTCCAGTGTGCAATCCTTCATCACAAACCTGCTGCCCACACTTCATTCTGGGGATGTAGACAGCCGTTTGGCCCATGAGATGGTAAATTCCAGCCTGCCGTTGCCTGTCTTTCCATGCTCATCATGCTGAGAGGCAGAGCTGACCTTAAGCAGTCAGCACCATTATGGTGGGTGAAACGGGTCCTTGAAGCCAATGGGACGTGAGTAAAAGGCCCAGCTCCCTTCTCTTCCCATTTCTGGGCACTGGCTTGCTGGGCCCATCTCCCTGGAAAATTGCCTTTGTGACTGCATCACACCAAGGAAAGAATAATAGCATGTTTCCCCAAGTAACTCCTTTGTGAAAAGATAATATGTCAGGAAGGATGGAGAGAGATGGAAGGGCAGGAGGGAAGCTTTGCAGCTGACACCGACAGTAGCTGTTTTCCCATCTTTGGGGGCTTCAGAGGTAAATGAAGCCTTGTACGGTTCTGCTGAGTGCCGGGGGAGCAGCTGGGGCAGGCAGTCGGGGAGCTGGGAGCCTGGCGGTGATGCAGACTCACAGAGCTTGCTAAGCCATTGTGTTGCAGAAAAAGGTGACAGCAAAGGGAAGTGGGAAGTGAATGACTAACAGGGAAGGAATCATGAAATAGAACCTGTCAAGGTTTGGAAGCCAGTGTAACAGTTCCAGGTGGGAGAGGAAGCAAGCCTGTTATTAGGACTGACAGGCCCAGAAGCGTCTCATGCTTCTGAGGCAGCACTGCCCTGCCCCCACCTGAAGCTCAGAACAAGCGGCCCTTCGTCAGGAGTGACCCACACACAGGAACAAATTTTAGACAGAGATGCTGATGGATACTGCCAGGGCAGGAGCTGAAGAGGCCGAGATAATGGAATGCATACAAAACAAAAGGATCAGAAGATTCATTCCAAAGAAAACGCAACAACATCAGAGCAGAAAATTCAGCCTATTAGGAAAATCCAAGGTATTCTAAATCCATGGTATTCTCCCTCCCTAAAGCAGGTATTTTCATCTTGCGTGTGTTTTCTAGCTTGGCTCTCAGATTTTTACAAAATTTTCAATCCACCCAGAATTTCATATGACTTTTTAAATTTTTCTTCATGTTATAAACATTTTATTCATACACTTATCACAGATAATTGCTATAATAGATTCTACCTAAGGATATATTTGGAGAAGGCAATGGCACCGCAGTCCAGTACTCTTGTCTGGAAAATCCCATGGATGGAGGGGCCTGGTAGGCTGCAGTCCATGGGGTTGCAAAGAGTCGGACACAACTGAGCGACTTCACTTTCACTTTTCACTTTCATGCATTGGAGAGGGAAATGGCAACCCACTCCAGTGTTCTTGCCTGGAGAATCCCAGGGACGGGGGAGCCTGGTGGGCTGCCGTCTATGGGGTCGCACAGAGTTGGACATGACTGAAGCGACTTAGCAGCAGGAGTAAGGATATATTATCACTTAATGAAATATGTCTCTTTTCTGTAAGTAGATTGCTTTCTTTTTAAAAATAGCTTTATTGAGGGATTTCCCTGGTGGCACAGTAGATAAGAATCCACCTGCCAATGCAGGGGACAAGAGTTCGATCCCTGGTCTGGGAACATTCCACACGCCAAGGGGCAACTGAGCCCCTGCACCACAACCACTGAAGCCCTCATGCCCTGGAGCCTGCGCACTGCAGCTGCTGGGGCCTGTGCACCTAGAGCCTGTGCGCCACAAGAGAAGCCACCGCAATGAGGAGCCTGGGCACTGTAGTGAAGAGTAGCCCCCAGTAGCCACAACTGGAGAAAAGCCCATGCAAAGCAATGCAGACCCAGCGCAGCCAAAAATGAAGAAAAATTACATTTAAAAAAAGATAATGAAGAGGAACTTACTATAAAAAATAGCTTTATTGAGCTATGATTGGTATACAATAAATTGTAGATTTTAAGTGTACAATTTGGTAAGCTATATATATATATGTATATAATTCTTAGGAAAATACAGTAATATCATATATATACTATATATATATTAATAACTTACTGAATAGTATACTTTATATATACAGAAATAAAATTTATATTTTATTTAAGGTGGGACAAGATTATTTTTGCATATAACTCCCTCTCTGTGCTTGTCTGGACCTCCTCCGTCTCCCATCTTATGTGCACTGTGCATCTACATTATATTGTTTAACATCTGAGCCGCCAGGGAAGCCCACACATTGACCAGGGTTTCTCAGAGATGGGAGAGCCTGACTTATCATAAATACCTTTCAGCTCTGTAGGGAGTCATGGTAACTTGCTGCTTGCTTCTTTATGGGCTTAATTGGCAACTCACTCCAGTATTCTTACCTAGAGAATCCTGTGGACGGAGGAGCTTGGTGGGCTGCTGTCCATAGGGTCGCACAGAGTCGGACACAACTGAAGCGACTTAGCATGCGTGCATGCATTGGAGAAGGAAATGGCAACCCACTCCAGTGTTCTTGCCTGGAGAATCCCAGGGACGGGGGAGCCTGGTGGGCTGCTGTCCATAGGGTCGCACAGAGTCGGACACGACTGAAGCGAGTTAGCAGCAGCAGCAGCACTATGTATCCTTGCTGAACTTTATATAAAATATCAATATGACATTGTGACATACTGTCCTTTGTCTCAAAAATATATCTGACTGTGCCTTCGACTTCTAACAGGTGTAACAGCTCTCAAAGCTTTCTGAGAGTCTGTTTCCCCATTTTAAAATCCTCAGCTTGGCTAGAATAAAATCCATCCTCCTTTTCCTTCTTAGTTTGACTGTACCCTCTCTTCACTTCTTCCTTCTTATTTATTTTGTTGTGGTAAAACATACAAAAATTTATCAATTTAACTACTTTTGAAGGTACAGTTCAATGACATCAAGGGCGTTCACCAGCAGGTTAATTTTGTAAATATTGACTAACTGATTCTAAAGTTTGTATGAACAGATAAAAGACCAAGAATAGCCAACACTGTATTCAAGGAGAAGAGTAAAGTCAAGGACCAACACCACTTGACTTCGACTTACTATAAAACTATGGTAATTAAGACTGTGTTTTGGTGAAAGAAGAGACAAATAGATCAATGGAACAAAACAGAGAGCCCAGAGATAGACCCAAGTGTAGAAAAGATAGTCTTTTCAACAAATGGTGCTGGGATAACTGAATATCCACATGCAAAAAATGAAGCTAGATGGAGACCTTACACCTTTCACCAAAATTAACTCAAAATAGGTCAGAGACCTAAAAACAAAATGCAAACCTATGAAACTCTTAAAAGTAACTCAGGAGAAAACCTCAATGTCTTGGGGCATGGTGATGGCTTTTAAATACAATACCAAAAGTATAATCCATGAAAGAAATCATTGGTAAGCTGGACTCTTTAAAATTAAAAGCTTATGTTCTGCAAAAGACACTTTTAAGAGATTGAGAAGCAATATATATATCATGTCTGCCCCAAATATTCCTATTTAAAATATGGATAGTACTGTTCTTATGACTTGTTATGAAGATTACGTGAGAGAAAGAAAGTACTACGTAGTATATTAACCATTTTCAGGGAATTCAGACTTCGTATGGCTTTTCTCCAAGGAATCTTCTCATGCTTTCCTGCGTCTTTTAGAAAAATTGACCTGATAAAACAGGAAAAAATTTTTTTAAATATTAATCCTAAGTTTGGAAAACTCTTTCTAGCCTTTTCCCACGCATATATCTTATACCTATAGATGAGCTATGGTTAATATCAAAACAAATCTTTTTTTTTCTCCTAAGAAACAGTGGGTAAAGGAGAGGCAGATTCAAGATAGCCAGAGAAGGGTAAAACTGAGGACATCTTTTAGGCTGTTAAATATCAAGGAGTATATATGTCAAGTAAGAAAAGCAGAGGGTAGGAAAAGGCCAAGGGGTCTCAGAATGCAGATGTTCGGTTGCCCTAACACCATCTATTGAAAAGACTATTCTTTCACCAAAACACATTTTTTTTTCCCCACGCTGTCTTAATTATCATAGTTTTATAATAAGTCAAATAGTGTTCATCTTTGACTTTACTCTTCTCCTTGAATACAGCATTGGCTATTCTTAGTCTTTTATCTCTTCATACAAACTTTAGAATCAGTTTGTCAGTATTTTAAAAATTAACTTGCTGATAAATGCACTTGATATCACTGAACTGTACTTTCAAAAAATGGTTAAATTGGTAAATTATCTTATGTATGTTTTACCGCAACAAAATAAATAAGAAAAGAAGGAAGAAATCAAGAGAGGATACAGGGGAGGAGAAAGTTTTCCTGACCTTCTTAGGGTCTTTTGACTGCTTAGGGTCTGAAAATTAAACTGACAAAAACAGATTAACAGGGAAAAGCACACAGTTTATTTAATATCAGCTTTATGTGGCATGAGAGGCTTCATAAGGAAACGAAGACCTATTTCAAGGAAGAAAGTTTGTTGGGGGAGGTCAGAGTGACATTGTTGCTTTTGCCTTTTTTCTCAAAGTCTTTCAGATTAAAATATGTAATATGCCAAGGTGCCATATTTGGGGATAGCCTGTCCTGGTCTCCATCAAGGGCAAGTGAAAGAAAGAGGAAGGAAGAAAGGAAGAAAAAAAGAAAATACAGGAAGAAAGGAAGGGAAAAAGAAGGTAGGCAAACATCTGCTTTCCAATCCAGCACCAAAACTTGGTGTTGTAAAGATCTATTAAAAAATAAACAAGCCCATCTTCAGCCCCAGAACTGTGAATTCTCAACTGAATAAAGAAGTGTTTCACTTCATTTGCATATTAATATAATGCAAATACCAGAAGAGCAGAAAGGGAATGGCAGGGAAAAATGCCACCAGCAGTGAACACTTGGTTAAAAAGTTGAACACAGCATGTCAGTGTGAAGGGCATGCAGGATAACAGATGAGAAGACATAAGGTCTGATAAAATACAGCGTTAGTTTATTCCAAAGAGCTAAGGACAGACAGAAATGTTACAACAGACACCCGGCAGTGGCTAAGTGGGTGTGACGACAGACATGTCTTTGTTTAAAGTTCTGTTGAGTTGGTGTCGAGACCTTTGATGTGAAGGCAGGGAAAGCACAGATGCCATCGTGTCCAGGCTTCACAGAAAGGAGAGCTGGAGGAGATGCAACTTTTCACACCATGCCCTGGATGACCCGGCTGCAAAAGGAAACCGTCCTTACAAACCCACACCACACGAGTGGTTTGTGCAGACAGTTTTATTGAAGACTGGAGTGTTACTTAGATTTCATTTTTCCTTAAAAGGGAAAACAGTTTTGTTTGGAATGGCTGAGTAGGAACAAAGACTTCACTATTAGATACTCAGAGCGTTGTCTGTAGATGCTGTCTGCTGGGCTTACATTAATTAATATGAATTAATTAACATGTGAATGCATATGCTCTATGTTTCCCAGCCTCGCTGTTTCCCAGCAGCCACCTCCTGCTCATGAGCTGGACCTGTCTCTCATCCATCTCTCCCAGCCCTGCTCATAGTTCTCATGGTTCAATCTATTAGGTGCTCACTAAAAACTTAGAGAAAGAGTAGACTGTGGAGTAACAGGGCACAGGCCAGCTGAACATATCCTTTGAAGAAGAAGGGATCAGAACTGGGCAAGGGTCTCTGCTGTGAGCAGTAGCCTGGAGAGCTGGTGAAAAAGCACTCAGAGACCTTACCTGGCCCCATAGGAGGGGGTGCTTTGACCCATTAGCCATGTCCACCTGGGACAAGTGAAAGGGGCCTGGTGAAACTGGAACTGTGTATCTGCATTTTTGCACGTATTTGTATTTTGGAGCCAATTCCCTCTCTCTCTAGATTCTCACCTTTCAGGGCCAGTCCCACCCAGTTCATTCTCTTCTGGGGTCTGATTCTATGCCAAGCGGGTGTACTAGTTTCCCAAAGCTGTCCTCACAAATTACTGTGAACTGAGTGGCTTAAAACAACAGCAATTCATTCTGTCAGCATTCTGGAGGCTGGCAATCTGAAATCAAGGTGTTGACAGCATTGGTTTCTTTGGAGGCTTTGAGGAAAGAGTGGATTCCATGCCTGTCTCCTGGCTGCTGGCATTGCTGGCAATGGCTGGCATTCCTTGGCTTGTAGCTGTCTCTCTCCACTTTGGCCTTTGTCATCACACAGACTTCATCCCTTGTAACATCACAGCATCTTTTTATAAGGACACCAGTCATATTGGATTAAGGGCCCACCCTGCTCCAGTGTGACCTTAATGAATTACATCTGCAATGATTCTATCTTCAAATAAGGTCACATTCTGAAATATAATTCAATCCACAATAAAGACTAACATTGAAGTTTTACTGAAGCATTAAGCGACCACGGTGCTAAGGAATCCATCTCGTCTGTTTTTATTAAAAAAAAAAAAATACGAGGATAATAAGGAGGAGGGGAATACATGATTTTAATCTGAGGAACTATACCCTGGGTTTAAATATCTTATCTTTTTAAAGGACTTTTCATTCCATAAGTTCATTGTTTCTTACGACAACTTAGGGCAGAGTTTTCTCCAGACCCCTAGGCTCTGGAATTCAGCCGTGCATGGTGAGAAGGCATTCTGAAATTCCCTCTGCTTCCTTTGTCCATGGCTGCTGCCATGGCTGAAATCCCATAGAAAGTTCCAAATACTGTCCTCAGTATGTTAACATGGGAAAACATACATGAAACTAAATTTTTCTACGAATTCAAACAGACCTGGTGTAGAGTATAAATTCATGAGGAATGGGCCCAGAAGTTCCTTTAAGGCTCTAATAAATCTAAAACATTGCTTTTCTGAGCCTCAGTTTGAAAAAGTGAAGTGAAGTCGCTCAGTTGTGTCCAACTCTTTGTGACCCCATGGATTGTAGCCTACCAGGCTCCTCCATCCATGGAATTTTCCAGGCAAGAGTACTGGTGTGGGTTGCCATTTCCTTCTCCAGAGGATCTTCCCGAACCAGGGATCAAACCAGGTCTCATGCGTTGCAGGCAGACACTTTACCATCTGAACCACCTGGGAATCCCCTTTACCATCTTAGCCTCAGTTTATCCATCTGCAAAATGGAGAGTTTGACCTCTAAAGGAAATGTCAGGCTTCTTTCCCCTCTCCCCTCAAGTTAAAGCTGTCTGTGGTCAGGGTAAAGGCATTCTTTGGTCACTGCTTGTGGGTGAAGCTTTCACTAGGTCTAGTTAAGTGGACAAGGGTAGTAGGTAGTACCCAAAGGTAATAGGTAGTCTTCACTTCTATCTGTAAAGATGGTTTAACGTCAATCAAGCTACTGGGATGGCCTGGGTGGGTATATTTGTGACACTTCAGATGATAACACATTGACAGTCCTTGCTAGGGACTGAACTGTGTCCCCCCCCAAAATTCATAGATTGAATGCTTAAGCCCCACCATCATGGCTGTATTTGGAGATGGGCCTCTCAGGAAGTAATTAAGGTTAAATGGAGTCATAAGGTTGGAGCCCTGATCCAATTTTGTTGTTGTTGTTTAGTTGCTATGTTGAGTCTGACTCTCTGTGACTCCATGAACAGCAGCACATCAGGTTCCCCTGTCCTTAACTGTCTCCCGGAGTTTAGATTCATGTCCATCAGTGATGCCATCCAACTATCTCATCCTCTGCCACCACCTTCTCCCCTTTTCCTCAAACTTTCCCAGCATCAAGGTCTTTTCCAATAAATCGGCCCTTCCCATCAGGTGGCCAAAGTATCGGAGCTTCAGCATCAGTCCTTCCAATGAATATTTGGGATTGATTTTCTTTAGGATTGATTGGTTTGATCTCCTCACAGACTAAGGGACTCTCAAGAGTCTTCTCTAGCACCATAACTCAAAAGCATCAATTCTGTGGTGCTTAGTCTTCCTTATGATCCAACTCTCATACCTGCACATGACTGCCGAAGAAGCCACAGCTTTGACTACATGGACCTTTGTTGTATAACATTACTGTCCTTATAAGAGACACCAGAGAGTTCATCTACTCTTTGACACCAGGAACACAGCAAGAAGGCCGTCATCTGCTAACAAGGAAGAGAACCACTGAAGCTTCCGGTATCTTGATCTTGGACTTCCTAGCCTTCAGAACCGACAGAAATACATTAATGTTGTTTAAGTCACCCAGTCCAAAGTATTTTGTTATGTCAGCCTGAGAAGACCAAGACAGCCCCCTATTTGGTTCTAGGCAGGACTAGCTACTGGAGTGAAGACTCCTTCCCCAGCCTTTCATGTATCAAAAGTCATCATGACTGGTGGAACAGGACTCTTGTGGGGCATGACTGGTCATGATTATGGTCACAGAGGACTGTGCTGTTTTGATCCTGGGGAATTTACTCACTTCCATGAGTAAGTCAGGGGCTCAGTGTACCATCCTGCCCTTGAGCAGTCTTTGTCCACAGGCTTGGTAAGAAGGAGCTTGTTGCGAAGAAACATCCTCAGTGCATCTCTGCATTGCCCACAAACTATCAGAAAAGTGCTTTAAGACCTTTCATCGCTTCCCTGCACTAGTTCTCTCCAGGCCTCTGCCAGCAGCACGCTCGGGGCCCAGAGAATACTTTTCCTTGTTCCCCCATTAGTCTCCATTCTCATCACTGTGCATTCACAGTAAACTAACAAAGAGAATCTGAAGGGGTATACGCTCAGAAGTGGCTTACTGTTAATTAAGAGTCTCAAACAATAAAAAAAATTGGGTTATGTGTGCCATGGAAACTTAGCTTGATCCACAGAGGGAAAACAGATTTCCATGTCATATAGTTTGGGTTTGTTTTCATTTCCCTCTCAGCAGTGTCCAGGTAGTGGACTCGTCTTTTGGGGCTGATTGTTTGATCCTGTTTATTGGACAAACATGGATTTAAAAGTGTGTGTCCCTACCTTAGACGATTGTAGTGGCGCCTTCATTCGCATGTGTGACCTCCAGACCTGTGCTTTTTCCTCCTACTCCCTCTCATATTGCCGATTTCTCTAAGATCATTCAAATCAAAACAGCATCTCTCTTTACTTCCCATCTCCTTTTGTTAAGAACTGTGGAAAAAATCAACAACTGCCTTGTAATTGGTTTGGAGAAGCCTTTGATTTCGTTTTTGCGTAGGAATCTCTGCCTCTCATGAACATTGTGGATTATCAATCACCTGACACAGAAGATCCTAGAAGCTGAAAGTGTATGATTTGTTTTCAGAGGGAGAGGGGTGGAGTCACCTCTGTTACTATGATCCCTCTAAGGAGAGATCTTAGGGCCAGAGCTCTTGGAGTGGATGGACAATTCAGAAAGGATATCCCAAAGAAGGAGCTCTGTGAAGGATGGTGAATGACAAGTCATATGTCAATGAGCTTCCCACCCCACCCCTTTCCCCTCTTGGTGTCCATTGAGAGATACCATGTAGAAAATAGATAACCAATGAGAACCTACTGTATAGCTCAGGGAACTCTTCTCAGTGCTCTGTGGTAACCTAAATGGGAAAGAAGTCCAAAAAAAGAGGGGATATATGTATATGTATAGCTAGTTCACTTGGCTATACAGTAGAAACTAACACAACATTGTAAAGCAAATATACTCCCAAAAATTTTATTTAAGAAAATGTCAGTCAGCTTAACCTGTGACTCAAAGTCAAGCAGGCAAGCATTAGGAACCTTCAGGCCCTTACCCTTGCCCTTTTATTAGTCTTTGCTCTGTGCTAAGCATAGTTCTAAGTGCTTAATACCCTTATTTCAGTGGTTCTCAAACTGGGGTTTAAGGATCCCAGAAGAACTAGGAATATCCTGGGAGAATGTAAACATTTTATATTTTTACTTCAATTAGGTAGATATACCTTAGGCCTATACTTGGCCATCCGATGCAAAGAGCTAACCCATTGGAAAAAAACACTGATACTGGGAAAGATTGAAGGCAAAGGGAGAAGTGGGCAACAGAGGATGAGGTACTTTAGATAGCATCACCAACTCAATGGACATGAGTCTCAGCAAACTCTGGGAGAGAGTGGAGGACAGGGAAGCCTGGTGAGCTGCATTCCATGGGGTCACAAAGAGTCAGACATGACTTAACAACTGAACAACAATAATACCTTAGAGATACTGTGGGTTTGGTTCCAGACCACTGCAATAAGGTGGATATTGCAATAAAGCAAGTCACAAGGGTTTCTTGATTTCCCAGTGTTTCTAGAGGTTATGTTTCCACTATCCTGTAGTCTATTAAGGGTCCTATAGCATTATGTTTAGAAAACAAAGTACATACCTTAATTAAAAAATACCTTATTGCTAAAAAACGCTAATCACCATCTGAGTCCGGAGAAGGCAATGGCAACCCACTCCAGTACTCTTGCCTGGAAAATCCCATGGACGGAGGGGCCTGGTAGGCTGTAGTCCATGGGGTCGCTAGGAGTCGGACACAACTGAGCGACTTCACTTTCACTTTTCACTTTCATGCATTGGAGAAGGAAATGGCAACCCACTCCAGTGTTCTTGCCTGGAGAATCCCAGGGACGGGGAGCCTGGTGGGCTGCCGTCTATGGGGTTGCACAGAGTCGGATACGACTGAAGCGACTTAGCAGCAGCAGCAGCACCATCTGAGTCTTCGGTGAGTCATAATCTTCTTGCATCAAAGGTCACTGATCATAAATCATCATAACAAATGTAATAATGATGAACAAGTTTGAAATATTGTAAGAATGACCAAATGTGTGACACAGGGACATGAAGTGAGCAAACGCTGTTGGAAAAATGGTGCCAATTGACTTGCTCCAGGCAGGTTGCAACAGACGTTCAATTTATTAAAAAAAAAAAAAAAAAAAATGGAGCATCTGTGAAGCACAATAAAGTGAAGTGCAATAAAACAAAGCATGTCTATGATCTTCAAACATATTTATATAAACATATCTGGCTGAGTCATCTAGATGGACATCTTATAACTGAATACCCATAATTTCAGGCACTTTTTGCTCTTGGGTTCTCACATTTTGTGGGTGTCTTGAAACGCTCTTTAATTGTCAGTGGCTATTGAGGAAAGCGTGAGTCACATAGGAAGCGGTCACAAACCCTAAACAACAGGGCTGGCAGCTGATAAAAATGAGTACAGCTGGGGGAGTGGAGTTGCAGTCAAAGAGAAGCCTGGGCTTGGGTTAGAGGGGCCACTATCCAGCTACAGACTCTGTGGCCTTGCGGGAAGGTGAGCTGCATGGAGTTAGATCTTCTAGCTAAGCAAGGGAGGTTGGAAAGGCAGAATTTATGTGAAATGTCTTAATTCTTCTATTAACAGCAATTAATTGAAAAAATGAACACTGTGAGGGGCAAATGAAACATGTCAGCAGGCAACCGACAGCCTGCAGCCCTCCAGTGTACGACATCTAAGACTCAGGTTGTAGGTGAGCATATAGTAGGGCAGTGATGCCAAGCTCCAAAGAACTACATCCAGTTGCTAGAAGTGAATGCTTCAAGAAGCTGAATTAATTTCTGCCAAATAGCATCACTTATCACATTAATCAATTTTAATTTTGTTGGCTTGCTGTTTGTTCTTTTTATTTGTCAACTTTCCTTTGGTTTTATAGTTGTGTAAGAACGTGTTTGTCAATATTTAAGACATGTCTTAAAGAATTCAAATCAACAGTGGGGAATCTCTAAGATATAGTCATTTCTCAAGCCTGAGAAATGATGTCCTATCTCGTCTAACATTCACACAAATCCTTGGTGGTGGTTTAGTCGCTGAGTCGTGTCCAACTCTTGTGACCCCATAGACTGTAGCCCGCCAGGCTCCACTGCCCATAGGATTCTCCAGGCAAGAATACTGGAGTGGGTTGCCATCTCCTCCAGGGGATCTTCCTGACCCAGGAATCAAACCCAGGCCTCCTGCATTGCAGGCAGATTCTTTACCAACTTGAGCTATAAGGGAATACTAGCTGAGCCACCAGGGAAGCCCAAGAATATTGGAGTGGGTAGCCTATCCCTTCTTCAGCAGATCTTCCCAACCCAGGAATAGAACCAGGGTCTCCTGCCTTGCAGGCAGATTCTTTACCAGCTGGGCTATAAGGTAAATCATTCCTACTTTATAGATGAGAAAACTGAGACTCAAACTGGGAGAAAACTGGGACTCAAACTGGTTAAGTGATCTGCTCAAACACACAGCTAATGAATGGCAGAGCTGGGATTTGAATACAGCTCAGGACTGATGCCAAAGCCTGTGATTTCAATCCTGACTCCCAAATTAACAGCATTCGATCCTTGATTTGGGAAGATTCCCTGAAAAGGGCATGGCAACTCACTCCAGTATTCTTGCCTGGAAAACCCATGGACAGGGGAGCCTGGTGGGCTACAGTCCAGAGGGTTGCAAAGAGTTGGACACTACCGAAGCAACTTAGCAGCAGTGGCAGCAGCAGCACATGTGAATGATATCATACTCTTCCCAAGTCCTCTCTTCTTGCTTTTGATCTCCCACTAGCATCTGCCAAATCAAATCCATGCAACTTCATAATTTAAATAGCCAAGACATGGGGGAGGTGTTACGATTTGGACAGGTGGGATTCAGGTCTCAGAGAGACCGGGAATTCAGAAGGGCTCAGGAGAACTCTGACCAGAACTGTTATCCACATCTCTCAGTTATGTTGTCAGTCACTTCAGTTTTTGTGAACTGCCCTGGAAATCCAAACACCATTTACAAATTTGTTTTTATAGATAAATATCATGCAAGTTGCAATAAATGTTTGGAACCACTTCAGTGTCATATAAGATGCCTGCATCAGAATCAGGTGTGTGGTTGCTGAGGAATCTGCTGAGAAGGTGGCGGGTTTGCATCCCATATGGGCGGCTTAGTTTCCTCTCTGTTCTGTGTTATACATGGCACTTCTGGCTCCATCTGCAACGGTATGAACGAATGCCTGATGTGTGAGAGGTTTAACATAGATTCATCAGCACACCTGGGGCAGTGAGACCTGAAAGAGGTACCTGGCTAAAGACATTAAACAATGCACAGGAAAAACTGGGAAGGAGATGCAGTCAAATGTTAGCTGTGGTTGTCTCAGTGGCTATGGCATTATGGGAGACTTAAATTTTCTTCTTTATATTTTTCTACAAAATGAAGCCTGTATATCGTTTTTGATATAAAGCAAATTATTTTTGGATGAAAGGAAACAGAATACATGAAAAAAATCTCTCCTGACAGTGGGGAAGGAGTTCTCTTGCCACACAGGGCCATCTGTTACATTTTTCCTAAGTGGCCCACAGTGTAAGAAGACAATAGGAATCACAGATTGGATTCAGAGTAAATATGGACAATTGTGACAGCTGGAAGTGTGCCAAGGCATTTGTTAAAGGTGCAGGCAGCACATGCTTCTTTGTTTCTTCCCCCATCACCTCATATCCAGCTCTGAGCACGTTTTCCTCTCCTGTCCCTCCAGCCCAGGCTTTCCCCCGTCCCTCTAGTGACTGGCACAGGAACAGGAAGTTATGTGGCCCCAGAAGCTCCTTAATCCACTGTGGTTGTCCCTGAGACTTGCTCTTTCGTCACTTGCGTTGCTTCCAAGTCAGTGTCTGTTGCCGTATGTCCCCTCGGTGGGCACGTTCTCATATGACTGCCATGGTGTGGGCATATGGGCACCTGCCCTTGAGGCCTTTTGCTGCACCCAGTGGCTCCTTCTCCCAGGTGTTAATATAACTTTCCACTGGGGTCCCAGGCTCCCAAATCCACAATCTCCCAACCTCCTCCTGGCATTGGGACTGCAACCTCTCCCAGCCCTGCAACCTCTCCCAGCCCTGCAACCTCCATCTCAAATTCCTAGGCTCCACCTCCTGGCTCCAACACATGCCCATTTAGGGTAATTTCCAACCCTCCCCGGACAGGTCCAGAAAGACCAAATCAAGACCCAATGGGTGATGTCTTTTCAGCAGCCTTTAAAACACAGAAAAGCCCATCATTCTCAATGGGAGAAGGGGGCAGAATACTGAAGAACCTGAAAACCTGACTCTTCACTCTGAAGGAAGAGGAGGAGTTTGTTCTTGTGTTCTTATGCTCAGGAATGTAAAGCAGCAAAATAAATCACTGAGTGGGTGCTTATATGAAAACTAAATATGCAACTGAATTACTCCAAATGCCTAGTGTGTCTGGGGATGGGGGTGAGGAGGGGGCATTGCCTCTTCACAACATATTCTTCCAATGTTGTGTCTCTTCAAAAGTTTTAATTGTGGTAAAATACACATAACACCAAATTTGCATTTTAACCATGTTAAAATGTACAGGTTAGTGGTATTAAGTGCATGATATTTTGGGCAACCATCACCACTGTCTATCCACTTTTTCATCTTCTCAAACTGGGCAACTCTGTGTCCATTAAACACTAATTCCCCTTTCGTGCCTCCTTCCAGCCCCTGGCAACCACCCTTCTACCTTTCGTCTCTATGACTTCGATTACACTACCCCACATAAGTGGAATCATATAGCACCTGTCTTTCAGATGATGAACTTATTTCCCTTAGCATAATATTGTCAAGGTTCGTCCATCCTGCACACATGTCAGAATTTCTTTCCTTTTTAAGCCTGAATAATATTCCATCTCAATATTCCAATAATATTCCATAATGTATAGACCACATTTCGCTTACCCATTTATCCATCAGTGGACAAGGACTGCTTCCACTTTTTGGCTATTGTGAATAATGCTGCTATGTATATGGATGTATAAATATCTCCTTAAGTCCCTGCTTTCCATTCTTTTTGGCTTCAATAACTTTTTTAAAAATTCTATGTCAATATAATGGCCATTAAGTCTATGTTGAAATATCATAGGGTAAATGAAGAAGTGAAATGCAGAAAAGCTGGTCCAGGGGCGACTCTTTCCACCCTCATTCTTTGGCTGATGGTTCCGGCTCAGGAAGCTTATTCTGCCTCTGACAGTGAATTTCTCAGTGATTCACTAGACAGGTCAGTGAAGTTAGGCAAATAGGAACTGGGAAGAGCTCCTCCCTGATGGTCCAGTGGTAAAGATTCCGAGCTCCCAGTGCAAGGGGCCCAGGTTCTATCCCTCATCAATTCCGAGCTCCCAGTGCAAGGGGCCCAGGTTCTATCCCTCGTCAAGAAAATAGATCCTATGTGCTGCAACTAAGACCTGGTGTGGGAAAATTTAAAGAGAAAGGAAAGAACACTTAGAAGAGATAAAGAGAACTAGGGTTTTCAGGTTGTTCAGGAGCAGACTCAGGTGCCTTTTCCCTGATCTCAGATAATCTTGATGAATTCCTGCTTGAACATCAAGTGTCAGCCACGGGACTCTCCAGGGCCTAGGCTATGTATGATTCTGGCTTGCCATTTTCCAGATAGTATAACATCAACCAAAGCAGGAGGAAAACTCACCAAGGTATAAATATAAGGCAGAAAAAAATAGACACTCGCTATCTCCAAACCTAGGCTGCCCCACCCTAAAGAGGGACATGGCTTTAAGAAACATCTCTGGACCTTTTTTTTCAGTATACTCTTTTTTTTTTTTTTTGTCAAACCAAGTAATTGAAACATTTTTAATAGCTTCAGCATTAACAAAAATGGAACCAAGGTTGTTTTTATTTTTGTTTTTAGAGGAGTAAACCAGGCATCTGAAAATTAAAAAGTAACTCACTGAATTCCTGCATAGGTTTTCTTATGTAACTCTGCTTTTCCCCAAAAAACCAGGGCAAAGGGAGGGGGCAGGAATCTTTGGAGTCAAACTTTAACATGGCTGTTACTCAAGATGCCAGGTTAAAAAGTCAGCTCGACTTGACAGGTAAATCTTCATAAATATTATTTTTATTTGAAAGCAAACTGAATATATTAAAAAGACGAAGACAGATCTTCCATTCAGAAGATGAAGAGGAAATTGAAACTTAAAGCAAGCCGTGTGGGTCAGGAGCCCCAGTATGGAGGACCAAGGGGTTGATCTTACCAACATTCTCTGGGGAACAGCCGAGAAGGCAATGGCACCCCACTCCCGTACTCTTGCCTGGAAAATCCCATGGATGGAGGAGCCTGGTATGCTGCAATCCATGGGGTCGCTAAGAGTCAGACACGACTGAGCGACTTCACTTTCACTTTCCACTTTCATGCATTGGAGAAGGAAATGGCAACCCACTCCAATGTTCTTGCCTGGAGAATCCCAGGGACAGGAGCCTGGTGTGCTGCTGTCTATGGGGTCGAACAGAGTCGGACATGACTGAAGTGACTTAGCAGCAGCTAGGGAACAGCAGCCAGCCTGCTGATAGATGGAACGTGTCGGAGTCCTTGGCAAAGGAACTTCTATTGAATCTGAAGTTGTTTGGACTCCTTTGAAAATACTGGTATTAATCCAAGTCTATTATTACTACTGCATTTTCATTTCCTCTTCTCTTTTATGTTTATATTTCTTGTTGTCCACACTAGTCCTGAATGGTTTACCTGCCATTCTACATACAAGCAGAGCAAATATTTTTAACCACAGTGAGGTCACATCCTAATATTATTCACAGGCCTTTTGTTCATTCTGAGTCAGAGGAAAAATTCTCCTATTCTTCACGTAGATCTTAATTGGGCTTGAATAGAAAAATAATTTGAGTTTCTCCTTTAATATTTAGTAGGCACTGTACTGTGCTAACATTTACCTTGGAGTTCAAATGATTTTGCTAGAGTAGTGGATGGAGGGACATTTGCCCCCAATTACCCCTCTTTTTCTCTGCCCTTTATTGTTCTCTTTCCAGACCACTTTTCCCCAAAGAGAGTCATGGGTCAGTCAGATTCACAGTGGAACCTTTTCTGCAGTGCCTACGTGGAGTCTGTCCTTCTCTTGCTCCATGGCAAATCTGTCATCTAGTGGTTGGTCCTTTTTCCTCACCTACATAGTGAAGCTTATTATTTATTACAAACTTGGTCCAAGGCCTAATTTCTGCTCCTAATACCCTGTCATCTTTGGATGAACTGTGCTGTTTAAGGGCCAAGATTATAATGAAACACTGGCTTGACAGTTCATAACAGCGGGAATTAGGAAATACAGGAGATGCTGTCTTCAACTTCATTAAACAAAGATGTTTAACATACTTAGCACCACTGTTTCTGAGCTATGGGTGGAGGTTGCCTCCTTTAGTTCACTGTGTTAACTGGGATCCTCATTTTATTGAATATGGCTCATTTATCAGCCCAATGTCCTTATTTCAATTCTTTTAAAATACCACCTCTTCCAAGAAGTTCACTGACATTAAATAGAAGTGAAGCAACGATCCTTCTTCCTTATTCTGTTTTCTTGGAACAATTTCTCACTTCACAGCACCCAAACTGAAACCAGCTATTAACTTCATCTCAGATGGGTTCCTTTTGTCTATAAATACGTTCCTCTAGTGTTTCCTAGAACATAAATGGTTGAAGACATCAAGACTGAGCTGGCACAGAAGGTATTAAAGAAGAGGAACTTTGCCTCATTTGATTTTGTATGTTTCAAAGGGCCCAGTACATAGTCAATGCTAATCATGGGGTGGATGAATTAATTTGACAATAATTAGGCTACTGATTTATCACCTGAAAACACTCTGAGATACTTCATAAGACCCCTACCATTTTTTAGGGCTTTTGAAGACTGTGCCTGTGTTTCAAGAAAGAAAGTATAAAAATAACTTGGACCTTGGACAAATAGTAACAAAGCCAGACAAACCCAGCTCTGAAATGAGCAGTGGCAACAATCCAGCCATTGATTTCTTAGTATCTGGACATTTCCAGGAATGATGAGATGCTGCTTTGATAGTGATTCCAAATTGCTGCTTCTTAGTCACTTAGCTTCGACAAGATAATATTTTTTTCTAACCCCAAACCACAACAGTCAGAACCACAGAATCACGTACTGTAATAAGAGACACGTGCCACTGCCATGGCGTTTCTCAAAGTGTGTCCCACCCAGCGACAGTCCCAGGAGCTATCTGTGTCTGAAAGTGTTTGAGGGCCAACTGAATTGTCACATATTATACCCTCATCCAGAGAATTACAACATATAGTTCTATATCAAAGATATTTCGGGAGTTCGGGATGGGCATGTGCACACTGCTGTATTTAAAATTAATAACAACAAGGACCCACTGTACAACACATGGAACTCTGCTCAATGCTATGTGACAGCCCCGATGGGAGAGGGGTTCAGGGGAGAATGGATACATGTGTATGTATAGCTGAGTTCCTTTGCCGTTCACCTGAATCTATCACAACATTGTCAATCGGCTATACCTCAATACAACATAAAACATTAAAATAAATAACTGCAAATTTGACCTGCTAAATATGTTTGATCACAGAGACCTATTTTCATATAATATCTATCACTTTCACCCAGAGCCCACTCTAGGAAAAGCAGTTCAGCCTGAAGTTCACGGATAGTGTTTTCATGCGCGTGGAGCAGAGATCTGCACCTGTGAGAAGTCCATGCCAGGAGAGACACGCAGACTTGGCTACCAGTGCATTTTCCCTTCTTATCCTGGAAGGTGGCCTTGACCATCTGCCAGAGGAGTCACATTTAGCCACACAGCCTACAAGTGAGGCTTGGCAGGTAGACCAGAAAGACCAGAAAGTGGGCAGCTTGAGGCATAGTCTTGTAAGGGCTGGCAACCATGGGGTAGAACCGCCAAGCCCTAGCCTGGGTTGAGTGTGCCCTCATTCCTCGAGACACGGCACTATTCTGTTAGTCAGGGATAGAGTCTTGGCCTGTCACAGGGATGGGTGGCCGCCCTGGCAGCACAGCCAACACTTATGTCGAGCACCAGGTCAGAGGCTGGCACATATCCTGTGAATATTGGATTTGAGAGCCTAGTCACGGGATTTACTATTACTCTGAAATAGGTCTACAACCTAGCAAAGGAGACAGAAATGTGCACAGATTTCCTCTACAAAATTCAAATAGTCTCAGGGGTTGCCAAGGTTTCTAGGGCAAAGTATGTACCAGATGCTGGTGTGTGAAACAGGTTTTCCAGTCCTGACTGCAGACAGCTATGGTGTCCTGCACAGCTGTAGCCCTGTGGTCTTCCTGGTGTGGTCAGGTGCTAGACTGATGTGTTTTAAGCTGTGTCTCTTCACCCTTCTGCCTTCTTACCCTGTGTCCTTTCCCCATCAGTCAGCCCAACACTCAGTTTGTCTCACAGATGAAGAGACATTGCAGAAAGCTGAGCGATATGTTGACGAGCCGGTTCTTAGCTTTTCATTTTTAAAAGCCTAAGCCTCAGGAACAGCAAAAAAAAAAAAAAAACAACCCAGGGCGTGAAACACATATTTGGAAGAATACCCAATGAGGGGGCAGAGTTTATTCCTCTCCCTACTTCCTCACCCAAATGGGAACTCTCCCAGTTGGGGAAGGGAGAGGAAGGAGTGGGCAGACACTGATGTGTCCCGGAGGTGCACTCTGCTCTGCATGCAGGGAGGAGAAGGGTTGACAGAAAAATCCAGAAGGTGAGAGGAATTGAAGTGTGTAAATTTTCGAAAGGGGCAAGATGGCAGAGTAGATGTCTATAGACTCTCGAGTTCTCTGTGAGAACCACTGGGTTCTCAGGTGCCCAAGAATGGCACTAAACTCACAGAGAGAGAGCAGGGAGGGAATGGAACAAGGGCCACTCAGTGGTGAATCAACAACCCAAACAACAGGCAAACACATTCAACAATCTGAAGGGGTGGAGAAGTTCCCCCCGGGGTTGGGGTGGGCCCTAGAGAGGATTTAGGCAGATCTGTATGATACAGCATAGTCAGACCCCAACCTGCTTCCAGACCTCCAGTCCCAGAAATCAGTCCTGGCTTCCTTGCTCCCCACCAACCCCCAGCTCTGGTCCTGGTTAGTGCCAACACAAACAGATGCCCATGAAGACTAGATATGACTCATATATGGGTGTGACCCAACTCCTTGGGAACTTAGACAATCTCAAAGGAAGGGGCGGTGGAATAGGAGGAAAGTTGAATTATTGAAATTCAGTTTGTTTCCCCATGCCCCCAAAAAGAGGCTTTTGATAGAAATTAACTTCTGCCAAAGCAAAAGACAGCTTCATTTCATGCACACTTGTTTGTGGGCTAAGATTTGTGTTTAATATTCTAGAACAGACAGTGATCGAATCCTCAATAACATGATTACTTCTATTCTGACAAGTTATTGTTTATCATGGTGAATAGTGACAGAAAAAGGGTATAGCCTCATGGAACTCAGAGACAGACACACATATACACAACACACATGTAGACACAGGTATGCATATAACCACTACCTATAAACACAAATGCATACACTAGAGACACAAAGGCACATATGTAAGAACATCTTGTATCCACAGACACATCTACCAAAGAGAAGCCCCTCACACACACGCAGGCACACACAAACACATCCCCACTCCCCTGAATAAATGTGAAGAATGGGTAACACGGGCCTTTATACAAATGATCCAGGCATAACTACTACAGCAGAATGACCCGTGGCAACTGCTGTTAGACATCAAACACGTGTTTCCCGTTTTGTTCCCATTTAATCCATCTTCTCTGACCATGGACTCAATCCGTATTCCAGTGGGACTCCATCTGGAGTTCTTCATTAAAGTCTGAAAATGCACATTTCCAACTTTGGCTCAATTTCCAGTGAGAGCAAGAAGGAAGTACATGCCCTAAAGTAAATTTCAGGATCTGTTAAATCTGTAAAAATGGATCGGATCGGAGATTGAGAGCCTGTGCCAAAGTGCTGAACTATCCAGAATTAGACACATCTGTCAGTACTTTTGGTACCTACCACTCAGAATAAAAATACTTGAAATAACACACACATGTGTGCATACACAGACACTTCCTTCTTTATACCTATTTAGTTTGTACCACCCATTGCCTGTTGGTTTACTCATAATTAGAAGTGTCTTGGGCATTAATCAGCATATACCACAGCTGCTGAAGTAGGGTCACATGTCTTTGATTTTCTACATCAGATTTCATCTGTTCTGGGGCAGAGGGGGGTTGGCCTCCGCTACTATGGTAGACACTGATCTTGTTGTCACAACCCCTACATCCATCCATACTCTCCAACCCTCCCTAATTTTTAGCTTGACACATGGACATAAGCTTGGCTGAGACCCCTCTGGAGAATGTCAGCACCCTAGGAATAATGAGAAGACAATATGGAAGGCCCTTGAACTCCCAACAACATCACAGGGCCAGGCTGCCAGCCCAGCATGAACTGTAGCACTCTTTCATTTCGGGTATTGTTATTTAAGGAGTCTGTCAAAGCTGCTTATACCGCATCCCAACTAATACTAGATTCAAGGTCTTTGAGTTTGAATGTCCTTCAAGAACAGAAGAGAGAGCCTTGGGTCTCCAAGTTGGAGTTGGAGAGTTAGAACTGAAACCTCCTGCTGAAAGCAGAGCCCCTTCAGGGCTACACACTGAATGAGCCAGTTAGCCAGATAAAATCCATTCACAGCAAATGGAAACGACAGAGAAAGCTGCCTTTGACTTGGCTCTGCATGCAGAAAATGTACTTCATGATTGTCCTTAACTCCACTTGTACTGAGGCTTTAAATTTGCATTGCTTCATGTCTGGTGAAAGTAAAGAACATAAAACGTGGTCTGAGGCCTGTGATGCCCCTGAGACATCAGGCAGAATGACAGAACCTCCACCTCCCCGAGGTCCACGTCTTCAGCCCTGACTGAGCAGACAGAGGCCTGCTGGAGTGAGATCACAAAACGTGACGTGAGAACAGGATCCGCCATGGGCGAGAGGCAGCAGGCAAAGCAAAACAGTCTGGTCTTCATTCCTTACTCTTCTCCATTGTTACGTGCTTGGCCCGAGCCTGCAAAGGCTCCCGTGCCAGTCTGGGGTCCAGGGACATTTGTGACACTGGAACCCTGGAATCAGGACTCTAGCCTCTGGGTGCAGCAGGCACACAGCCCTCTGAGGTCCTGCTGTGAACCCAGGAACTCAAAGAGAGCGTGGTACGTCCCTCTTCAGACGACAGGCTTCAGGCTGCTTTCCTTTCTTGGGAGGACCTTTCACACACAGAGACAATCACACTTGGACAGTACATCTTTCCCAGGGCTCAAGGGCTTTATGCCATTCAGAGTGGGAATGTGGGGACCTCCCTGGTTGTCCAGTGGCTAAGACTCTGCGCTCCCGATGCAGGGGGCTCAGGTTCGATCCCTGGTCAGGGAACTGGAGTTTCAAATGCTGCAGTGAAGGTCAAATATTCCATGTGCCGCCACTAAGACCCAGCACGACAAAATCAAAATAGATAAATTTTTGAAAAGGAGGGGGAATGTGGAGCACTTATTCTTCTGCAGTGGATAACAAAACAAAAAGTGGTATCTGAACAGATGGTTTTGTGGTCCTCTCTTTCAGATCCTTTGGAAAGGATGTACTCCTCTATAGTTGTTAGTTTGGACAGAGACGTGGCTTCTGAAGTGGAGTCTCTGGTCCCCTCTGCTTGATGCACTTTTTTGTCTCCTCCCTCACTCTTGGTGGCTCTTTACTATTCAGTTCAAGTGCCACCTCTTCTCAGAAGACACCTCAGGCACTCTGGTGGTGCTTAGGTAACAGTCAGTAAAAATAATAGTATGTGTTTACTGAGCATTTGTTTTTCCCAAGCACTTTATACATAGTATCTCATTTCAACTTCCCAACATTTTTATGAGATTGGTGAAATTATTTTCTTTTTACAGATGGGGAAACTGAGGTACAAGATTAAATAAGTTGTTCAAAGACACACAGGAAGTGATAGAGTTGGGATTCAAACCTATAGGTCTGGTTTCAGAGCCCACCTGCCTAGGTTTGGATAAAGATTTGGTTGCAAATGGTCTATCTGGGAGGTGATTCCAGGAAGCCCAGGTGATGGGGTGGGAAAGTGAGAGAGAGAAGGAGGAAAGCCAGTACCTGAGGGGGTCACCACTGCAGACAACAGGGGGCTCAGGCCTGCCGCAGACCATCTGAAGGGCAGAGGAGACCATCCCTCAGGACTGCTCACCCAGGAGTGCGGGGGCTGGGGAGCTGATGCCATAAATGCAGTCCCTTGTCTGGTGAAGGTTGGTCCTCAGGGACCTAACCCCTCAGCCCTCTGGTCGGTCCTGTGCCTGGGCTGAGCACACTTCTCCAGGAAGAGGAGCATAGGCGCTTGAGCAGAAAGCTGGTGACACGTACGGAAATGGTTCCCAGAAGCTGTAGGAGACGTCCAGGGTGGGCCAAGCGGATATGGGCAGGGTACCAAGAGCATCTGCTGAACCAGCCGCTCACCCATCATGTTCTGCTGCCTCCCCATCTTCCTTCTATTATAATTTGTCACCTTCTTGTCAAGTGGATTTTCTGCCTCTTTCCTCAATCAGAATTCTTGATTTTAAGTGAAAAAAAAAAACAACACCCAACTTCAGTCAATTTTTAAAAGGGAGTTTGTTGGTTAATGTAACTACAAAATTGGATATCCATCCACCCATCTAGGAGGAGGTATGTGCTGCTGGGCCAGGGACTCTTGAGATGCAATCACACCCTTGCCCTGACTCTCTCTTACCCATTTTTTGGCGTTTCTCTCTTCTAGGTAGGCTCTAATTTCAGGCAAGATTTTTCCATGAGGTGGAAAAGGCAGCTCCTAGTATCTCCAGTCTAATTACCTTACTATCTCAGGTACAGAAAGAGTCTTTCCTTAGTTTCATTAAAAGTCCTAGGGAAGGACTTTGCTTGTGGTCCAGTGGCTGAGAGTCTGTGCTCCCAATGCAGGGGCCCTGGGTTCCATTCCTGGGCAGGGAACTAGATCCCACGTGCTGCAAAATAGACTGAAGATCCTGTGTGCAGCAAGAAAGACCCAGCCCAATCAAATAAATACATGTATGTTCTAGGGAAGGATTTAAATGGCTGACGTCAGGTCACATGTACATTTATGAACCAATCCCCGTGGCACTCTAATTAGCCAAACCCGGTCATATGCCCATTCCTGGAGCCAGGGGAGGTGAAGTTAGCACTCCCAGATCCACACTATGAATTGGACTCTGCACAGAGAGATGCTGGGCAGAAGAAAGGGTGCATCCTCTCCACTCATCTTCACGGTGAGATCTACAGCTTCTTCAGTGTAAGAACTCTGGTTTCACCTTGTATTGCCAGCTCCTCACCTAGCACATAGAAGGTGCTGACTATCATTTGCTGAACAAATGAATGAGGCTCAGCAGCATTCTGAACATCCACAGGGCATCCACGAGCTTTGTGAAGTTGTTCTAGGACATCCTGAGCTTAGGGTTCTCCCAGGGTTTATGTTACTGGCACAGGTGTGTTTCGAATTCAGATCTGCTCTAAATTCTCTGCCTGATCTCCTCCTATGTATCAAGGTCCTCACCTTGAAGGCCCCTTCCTCAGAGACCCCTTTCCACCTCCTCAATGAGGGTAATGAGCCTCAATGAGCCTTCCTGCTGTAGGCCTCCAGGACATCTCATCCATCCCCTTTGTCAGACTCATGACCTTATTGTAATTGCTTGCTTCACTGCAGACCTTCCCTGCTACCTTGGGAGCTCACGGGGGTGAGGGAACTGTGGGACGCTTTAATATTCTGTGGACATCGGCTGGGCACCCTACAATTCAGTTCAGTTCTGACAATAACTACCCAGAGTTAGCACAGACCCCACAGGTTAAGGACTCAGTCCCACAAAACTACCCCTGTTTTAGATGCCAGTTGCAAGTCCCAGGCCACCTGTACTTTTGACCAACCAGCTATAAATCAGGAGTTCCCACAATCCCCTCCTCAGGTTTGATAATTTACTAGAAAAACTCACAGAACTCAGAAAAACACTTTCCTTATATTACTGGTTTATTATCAAGGATACAAATGAATAGCCAGAGGAAGAGGTACATAGGGCAATGCCTGGAAGAGCCTTGAGCACAGCAACTTTTATCCTTATAGAGTTGGGGTGGGTCACCCTCCCAGCACGGGCATTGAATCTTCATATTCTAGAGCTTGACCTCTAGATACTCCTATCACCAAATTCCTAGGATTTTGGAAGTTCAATGCCAAAGACCAGAGACAAAGACCAAATATGTTTCAAATTGGTGTGGCCACTATGGAAAATAATATAGAGCTTCCTTTAAAAATTAAAAATAGAGTTACCATATGATCCAGCAATCTCACTCTTGGGCATATATCTGGGGAAAAACTCTAATTCAAAAGTATACATGCACCCCAATGTTCACAGTAGCAATATTTACAATAGCCAGGACATGGAAACAACTTAAATGTCCATATAATGGAAAATGTCCATATGAATGGACATCCATATGAATGGATAAAGAAGATGTGGTACATGTATACAGTGGAATATTACTCAATCATCAAAAAGAATGGAGAAAAAAAGAATGAAATAATGTCATTTATAGCAATATGGATGGGCCTAGAGATTATCATACTAAATGAAGTCAGACAAAGACAAATATCATATGATATCACTTACATGGGGAATCTAAAAGATGACCCAAATGAACTTATTTACAAACCAGAAACAGACTCACAGTCATAGAAAACAAATTTATGGCTACCAAACGGGAAAGGGGCAGTGGTAAAGATAAATTAGGAGTTAGGGATTTGCAGATACACACTCGATGCTGTTGTCGTCTAGTCGCTAAGTGCTGCCCGATTCTTTTGTGACCCGCATGGGCTGTAGCCTGCCAGGCCCCTCTGTCCATGGGATTTTCCAGGCAAAAATACTGAAGTGGGTTGCCATTTCCTTCTCCAGGGAAATTTCCCAACCCAAGGATCAAACTGGAGTCTCTTGCATTGGCAGGCAGATTCTTCACCACTGAGCCACCATGGATGCCCAATAGCTACACACTGTACAAAACAGATGAACTACGCGGTCTTACTGTAGCACAGAGAACTATATTCAATATCTTGTAATAACCTACAGTGTAAAAGAATACATACACATACACACACATATCTGAATCACTTCCCTCTATGCTTGAAACTAACACAACGTTTTTTTAGGTTATTTATAACACAACTTTGTAAATCAACTATGTGTGTGTGTATTAGTCACTCAGTCATGTCCAACTCTTTGCAGTTCCATGGACTGTAGCCAGTCAGGCTCCACTGTCCGTGGAATTCTCCAGGCAAGAGAATTCCCTTCTCCAGGGGATTTTCTCAACCCAGGAATCAAACCCCAGGTCTCCCACATTGCAGGCAGATTCTTTACCATCTGAGCCACCAGGAATGCCCATACATCAACTATACTTCAATACAAAGGGGAAAAAGCCCAAACACACTTCCTATTGCACCACAGGAAAAAGCTGAGCATGTTCACAGTTGTGCCATGCCTAGCACACAGTAGGCCTGCAGTCAGTATTTGTTCAATGAATGAATGAGCTCACAAATGAACACATTATTTCCTCTGACATATGGGAGAAGCTCCCCTAGGTGCTGGGGAGGCAGAACTGAGCCTTGGCCCCAGATTCCACTCGGGTAATTAAAAACCATCCATGCCAGCTTTCCAGGAGAACCCTGGGTGGATTCGGAAGTGTGTCTTTCTTCACTACAAGAGAAGCGGGGTTTGGGTTGGCTCCCTGAAGGGCTGGTCCTAATGGCACCCCAGGGGAAGCAGCTGTCTTTGGGATAAAAGCCACCTGGTTCCTAGTTTCCAGGAGAGTCCTAGAGTCCCCCACGTTCCCCTGGGAAAGACAGCCTCAGCTGGGGCTTCAAGGAGGCTCAGGAACCTCTGGCTAGCAGCCTCCTGGTAAATTAGTCTGGGGAAAAAGAGATTCAAACCCACTGGGAAAGCAGTTCAATAGGATTGTATAGTCACAAAACTGAAGAGAACTTTTTTTTCTGAGAAACACCTTCCCAGAGGTAGAATGAAATCAACAAAATTCCAAATAGAGAATGTCTATCAGGAAGTTGGGAGGACGGGGGACAAATAACCATATTAATGATTCTATTCAGTCACTTTCCCATCTGTTGTCTTAAAAACAGTAACAACAACAAAAATCAAAGACAGGCCTGTTATTTCTGCTCTTGCCAAAACCAAAAAGTGTGACTACAGTCACAAATGAGAAAGCGGGATCTTATTTCATTGACATTAATGCTCAAAGGGTTATAAAGACAAGATAGTATTCAAAGGATATAAAATTTGAAGATATTTTCATCAAATAATGTCAATGAAAATAAATGTAAAAACTTGAAAATTTAAAATGTTTTCAAATATATATTTGTCTTTTGAAACTTTAAGATTTATTTTTAAAATCCAAAGGCAAAATGCAAATTGCAATATAGAAATGCTAAAAGTTTGAGTCAAATTATTTAAATAAAATTATTTTTTAAAAAGTAAAACTATTCGTGATTCTCCAGTGTTCAAGGGCCATTGAGTCACCGCTTAAGAAATGTGTCACATTTCACTTACAATCTATCCAGACCTATATAACAATTGTCTTAAAGTAACGTAAGTTGTTTAATATCACAGAATGGTCTCCAGTTGCCACGTGCATCTGTTGTAAACACTGTGCCAAGCTGAGCACCCCAGAATAAGAACTAGGAATTGAAACTCAAAGAGGAGCCAGGATGCCTGGCTGAACCAGGAACTGATGCTTTGTTATGCAAGAGTCCATGACATCGATGCTCTCTGAGAGGAAGGCTTTGACCAATTGATTTGTCATTTTTGTTATTTAAATACTTAGGCAACTCAAATTGTAGCACTCCAAAGCGGTGCCCACCTGAGCTGGGAACAGCAGAAGCCCTAAGCCTTCCTTTGGTGGACACACAAGGCCGATGTGGAGGTCTGGGGCCTGAGGTGTGCTGGTCATGACAGGGGCTATCGAGGGGTATAGGTCACCTTCTGCCTGCACAGATCCTCGGATCCCCAGAGACAGGATGGCTGTGTGCTTTTTAATACCTTTTTTTTTTGGTGTGGTTTTTGCAATTCCCAGGTGGCGCTAGTGGTAAAGGACCTGCCTGGAAATGCAGAGTACATAAGAAACACAGGTTGAATCCCTGGGTCCAGAAGATCACCTGAAGGAGGGCATGCCAACCCACTCATTTCCTTGCCTGGAGACTCCCATGGACAGAGGAGTCTGGCAGGCTGTGGTCCATAGGGTCATGAACAGTCAGTCATGACTGAAGCAACTTGGCATACACGCATGTGCTATTGGGGTACTTGAAAGCAAGAGTGGGCAGATTTTTTTCTATAAAGGACCACACAGTATGTATTTTTGGCTTTGGTCTCTTTTGCAATTAGTGCTCAGTGCTCAGTTGTGTCCAGTTCTTTGTGACCCTTTGGACTGTCTCCTGCCAGACTCCACCATCCTTGGGATTCTCCAGGCAAGAACACTGGAGTGGGTTGTCATTTCCTCCTCCAGGGGACCTTCCCAACCCAGGGATCAAAAACAAGTCTCCTGCGTCTCCTGAATCAGCAGGTGGATTCTTTACCACTGAGACACCTATTGCAATTACTGTGCCCAATTCCACTCTTTAGTATGAAAGTGGCCACAGACAATTCCTTAGTGAAGAAGCATGGCTGTATTCTCATAGAGAGTTATTTGCCCAAACAGGCTGGATTTGGTCTAGTTTGCAGGTTACTAGTTAACTAACACACTAACTAACTAATACACCTGGTCCTGGACAAGGGCCTCTCTTCCCTGAATCTAAAGGCAGCCCAGACTGTTACAGTTCTACAATCTCTTGAATGTAAGCATTTCTAAAGCAATGGATTTAGAAGAAATGTGAAACCTTTGTGTTCATCTCCTGGATGAGACTGCTGGTGGTCATGGTTACACGACCTTGGGCAAATCCTTTAATCCCTCTCAGTCTTGGTTTCTTTATCTACAAAATGATTAACTTGCTCTATCTAGCTCTCCTAGAGGATTGTTGAGAAAGTCAAAGCAATGATGATGATAATGATGGTAACAATATTTTTCATTTGCAAAGTGCTGGATAGTTTTCCAAATTATTTTTCATGAAACGCTTGCAAGAATCTCATGAGGTAATTAGTCTCAACCCCACTTTTACATGTATTGAAATTTTGAGGCAGAATAAGTGCTTGTTGAAGGACTCCCAACTGGTAACCAATAGAAACAAAGTCTCAAAACCATATATCTTAATTCCTAGTATAGGGCCACTTTTCCTGCAGCTCTGAGGGACTTCCATGTAAATATTAAAGGCAATGTAAAACCAGTGATATTTGAAACTTCACATGTTTCATCTTGGATCATTGCACCTCCAGGTTATAATTAACCTAATACTTAAACTTATCATAGACACTAGACATTCTCCCAAAATGTCTGTGACACTTTTGAGTTATTAGTGAATAAACACCATTTAAACCTATACCAGAGATCAAATTGCCAACATCCGCTAGATCATCAAAAAAGCAAGAGAGTTCCAGAAAAACAAATTTCTGCTTTATTGACTATGCCAAAGCCTTTGACTGTGTGGATCACAAGAAACTGTGGAAAATTCTGAAAGAGATGGGAATACCAGACCACCTGACCTGCCTCTTGAGTAAACCTGTATGCAGGTCAGGAAGCAACACTTAGAACTGGACATAGAACAACAGACTGGTTCCAAATAGGAAAAGGAGTACGTCAAAGCTGTATATTGTCACCCTGCTTATTTAACTTATATGCAGAGTACATCATAAGAAATGCTGGGCTGGAAGAAGCACAAGCTGGAATCAAGATTGCTGGGAGAAATATCAATAACCTCAGATATGCAGATGACACCACCCTTACGGCAGAAAGTGAAGAGGAACTAAAAAGCCTCGTGATGAAAGTGAAAGAGGAGAGTGAAAAGGTTGGCTTAAAGCTCAACATTCAGAAAACGAAGATCATGGCATCTGGTCCCATCACTTCATGGGAAACAGATGGGGAAACAGTGGAAACAGTGTCAGACTTTATTTTTGGGGGCTCCAAAATCACTGCAGTTGGTGATTGCAGCCATGCAATTAAAAGACGCTTACTCCTTGGAAGGAAAGTTGTGACCAACCTAGATAGCATATTGAAAAGCAGAGACATTACTTTGCCAACAAAGGTCCATCTAGTCAAGGCTATGGTTTGTCCAGTGGTCATGTATGGATGTGAGAGTTGGACTGTGAAGAAGGCTGAGTGCCGAAGAATTGATGCTTTTGAACTGTGGTGTTGGAGAAGACTCTTGAGAGTCCCTTGGACTGCAAGGAGATCCAACCAGTCCATTCTAAAGGAGATCAGTCCTGGGTGTTCTTTGGAAGGACTGATGCTAAAGCTGAAACTCCAGTACTTTGGCCACCTCATGCGAAGAGTTGACTCATTGGAAAAGACTCTGATGCTGGGAGGGATTGGGGGCAGGAGGAGAAGGGGACGACAGAGGATGAGATGGCTGGCTGGCATCACCAACTCGATGGACATGAGTTTTGAGTGAACTCCGGGAGTTGGTGATAGACAGTGAGGCCTGGCGTGCTATAATTCATGGGGTCGCAAAGAGTTGGACACGACTGAGCAATTGAACTGAACTGAACTGATACCTATACCTATTGGCTGTGCCAATAGGAACAGACAACCTGCCAACTTTATTAATTTCTCCCCTTGTGGGCTCTTTCATTAGACTGCCAACAAGCGAATTCATTGCCAGCTCAGCAGTTGGTTACATAAGCATGGCTTCCTCTTTTTATCTTCCCTCCTAAAAATGACTCTGACCTACAGGATCAACATACACTTTGAGAATGACACTTAAGAAACTCTCCTCTACTTGTGTGGTTCGGTGATGAGATCTGGTGTTGCCTCATCTGTGCACTATGGTTGTCTGCCAAAGAACACAAATTTTGTGACTGTAAATTCCAAGTCAAAGTTCGATCTCTTTCATTCCAGTGGAATTAGAAATGGTTCAGATTTTGCTTGTTTTTACACTAGAAGGGTAGGATAAGAATTATGTTCATCAATTATTAAAAATTTGGTTCTCTCTGATGTCTTCAATCCTATAGACTCTATACGTCCTAATATTTAACTGCTCCCTGACAGTGTTTGTCCTTTCCCACAGAGATTTGGCAGTTTTAATCTTATAAAGCTCTGCTGTCTACTATGGTAGCCATAGATCACATATGATTACTTAAATTTAATACGTTTGAAAATTCACTTCCTCTAACCAAATTTCAAGTGCTCTCAGTAGCTTGTGTGGCAATGGCTGGACTGTACTGGGCAGCACGAAATAGGACTTTTCTATTTTTGCAGTATATGCTACTGGGCAGCAGGGCATGATGGATTTAGAAACTAACTTGACATAATCTGGTACTTCATAATCTGGTACTGATTCATCTCAGAATTGCTCTTGGCCCACACATACTTCCCTCTTTTAAATCATTAATACTAATATAAAAGTAAGACCAAGGTTGCCAGTGATTATAGGTACTATTTGCTGATTATATGTCTTGTGCCAGGCACTGACTGTGCCCTTAGTATATGCTACTATTTCATCAAATCTCTATAAACCATGTTATAAAAAAGATGTGGTTTATATATACAATAGAATATTACTCGGCCATTAAAAAGAATGAAATTTTGCCATTTGCAACAACATGGATGGACGTGAAGAGTATTATACTAAGTGAAATTAGTCAGATTGAGAAAGAAAAATACTTTATGATATCACTTATATGTGAAATCTAAACAATAGTACACATGAACTTAGTTACAAACTGGAAACAGACTCACAGACATATAAAACACAAACTTATAGTTGCCAAAGTAGGTGGGGGAGGTAAATCAAGAGTATGGGATTAACAGATGGACACTATCATATATAAAGTAGGTGAACAATAAGGATTTATTGTCTAGCACAGGGAACTATATTCAATATCTTATAATAAAATATAATGGAAAAGAATTTTAAAACACACATATATGTGTGTGTGAGTGTGTGTATGCTGCTAAGTCACTTCAGTCGTGTCTGACTCTGTGCGACCCCAGAGACGGCAGCCCATCAGGCTGCCCCGTCCCTGGGATTCTCCAGGCAAGAACACTGGAGTGGGTCACCATTTCCTTCTCCAATGCATGAAAGTGGAAAGTGAAAGTGAACTCGCTCAGTCGTGTCCGACTCTTAGCGACCCCATGGCCTGCAGCCTTCCAGGCTCCTCCTTCCATGGGGTTTTCCAGGCAAGAGTACTAGAGTGGGGTGCCATTGCCTTCTCCGGAGTGTGTGTATATATATACATATACATGTGTTTGTGCTTGTGCTCAGTCGCTCAGTTGTGTCCAGCTCTTTGTGACCCAATGGACTGTAGCCCACCATGGACTCTGTCCATGGGATTTTTCAGGCATCAGTACTGGAGTAGGTCACCATTTCTGCCGCCAAGGGATCTTCCCCACCCAGGGATAGAACCTGTGTCTCTTATGTCTCCTGCATTGCAGGCAGATTATTTACCAGCTGAGCCATCAGGGAAGCCCATATTTATACATATGTATATATAACCAAGTCATTTTTCTGTATTCCTGAAACTAACACAATCTTTTAAATCAATTATACTTCAGTTTTAAAAAGCAACTGAAAATAAGGGGGGAAAAAATAAGCCCAGGTTACTATCAAGACTGAATTGGAACCTGAGGCCCAGGGTCACCTGCTGCTGCTGCTGCTAAGTCACTTCAGTCGTGTCCGACTCTGTGTGACCCAATAGATGGCAGGCCACCAGGCTCCCTCATCCCTGGGATTCTCCAGGCAAGAACACTGGAGTGGGTTGCCATTTCCTTCTCCAATGCATGAAAGTGAAAAGTGAAAGTGAAGTTGCTCTGTCGTGTCCGACTCTTCACAACCCCACGGACCACCTAGCAGGTGGCAAACTTGAGATTTGAACCCAGTCTTTCTGTTTCCAGAGCCTTAGCTCTTAAACATTCAGCTCTACCATCTCCTCCCCCTCCTCACCCTCCTACCCTACAGCCCCATTCCAATGTGGGCCTGGCCAGTCAACCTGGGGACAGAAACTGACTGAAAGTCATGCCAGAGAGATATCCTGCCAAAAGCTAGGGCAGGGCTGGGCATGAGTAGGCTGCATGAATTATCCAGGTGGGGGTAACTCAGTCCAGGCTAATTTTGTGCCCAAATTAAAAGTAGCTTCATAACCCAGATACTGAGGCTTTGCACAGACTGGATCCTTTTCCACTGTAAATACCCAAATAAGAATAATCACTAGTGGGTCTATTAAGATTGATGAGTAAAATATGACATTAACCAAAAGAATTGAATGTGTGGATGGTAGCTCCTCCTCCCCCTCCCCTTCTTCCCTTCCTCCTCCCTTCTCTTTTTATTCTTCTTCTCCAACTCCTTCTCCTTTTTTCATTTTTCAAAAAAAATTATTTCATTCCACAGGTCCTATGCACCAGCTAGCATTACAGTCTGTGTTTCAGATTTTTTTCTCTGGGCCAACTCTAGCAGACTGCCTCCTGCCACTCCTTCAAAGCCAACAGTCCATCTGTCTGCCCTGAATGTCGAGTGTTTGCTTTGAAGCTTAAATTTAGTTTTGCTTTTAATGCAAAAAAATCTGTAGATTAGATAGCAGGAAATTGCATCTCTAGGAGGCGAACTAGAGGTTCCTTTAGCTTGTTATGAAAAACCCCACGTTTCCCATCAGTCATGGATTTCTTACTAGTTCTTCTTTTCAAGCATTCCTTTCTTTCTTTCTCTTCTTCTTTCTTTCTCATGATTCCTTGAAATTTGGCTTTTCCGTTGTCAGTACTTACTGTATCTATTATCACTTTTTTATAGGTCATATAACTGCCAAACTGAGCAAACTCAAGTTGAAACAAGTAAGACAGAGTTTTCCTCAGAATGAGTTTGCACAGAAAGTATGCTAAGCCCAGAATGGAGGGGAAATTTCCTCGGAATCAAGCAATGCTATATGTTCTTCAGGATCTAACCTGCCTTCCTCAAACCTGCTCTAAAAGGAAAGGTGTTGGATGGCAGAATGGAGAACTACATGAACCTTCCTCCCAGGATCGTGGTTCTCTTGAACTCGAATATGGAGTGTCAGATTTTGTCATTAGAAGACCATTCATTAAGCATACATCTGGCATATCAGACACATCGGGTAATTAGCAATAATGAGTAAGAACCTGAGAGCAGACCAATTAAATAAAATCTCTATCTATTAATCACATTTGCAAGTTACCAATTATCAAACACCAGCCAAATCCTGTCCATAATCAAGAATAATAAAAACATCTATTGAGAAGACCTTTGAAATCATGATGTCAGGAACAGATTGAACTGCATGAGTCAGAACAGAAATTCACTGGGTCAACAGGCAGAATGAAAGTATAAGATAATAAGTCTTGCAAAAGTCAGAACCAATGGACTCAGACATAAAATAATTATGTAGTCAAAGCTGAATTTCTAGATTTCAAGACTTAGCAGAATTGTTACAGACTTAATAATGTTAAGTAGTCTGTAGGCTCCAAAGGTCATGGACCATGTCTGTTTGTTCTTCCCACTGTATCTCTGGCACCAAAAAGCACTCGGCATAGAATAGGCATTCAGTAAGTATTTGGAAATTAATTAACAAATGACTAAAGTGAAATTTGTTCCCTACCCTTTGTCACAAGGCTACCTCCCTTGGTCAAATATGAAAAGTCCCATGGCTGCCCAGATGCCCTAGATGGCCAGACCATGGTGAGCAGTGCTCTGTTCTCCAGGAATCCTGTTCTAGCTTGTCTCTCTGCTCTCCATCAAACCTTAACCTATGCTGAATTCTTTCCCTCAGAGCCAGTTCATTCCATTAACTTGTTATGGGTCAATGAAGGCAAATAAATGTATGAGAATAAGTGTATTCATCCCTTATAATACATTTACATGTTAATTTTTTAAATTAAATTGGTGTAGATTTTAATGCTATGGTTAAGAATGAGGGCTTTGGAGTGAGACATGGATTGGAATCTGCCACTTAATACCTGTAAGACCTCGAGCAAGTCACTTAGATGCCCTAAGGCTTAGTTTCCTCATCTATAAATGAGAGATATAAATAGTACCTCATCAATCTCCAAGCATCGTTGTGAGCACTACATAAAACTGTCTTGGTAAATTATGTGCCTGGCATGGCACCTGTCATACAGAAAACACACAGTTAACCGGCCGTTCTCAAAGTGCGTTCCCAGACACCAGCATCAGCACCACCAGGAATCTGTTACAACTGCACAGTCTTGGTCCTGCCCCAAACCTACTGAGTCAGAAACTGGGTGTGGGGCCTGACAGTCTTTGTTTTAATATTTGTAGGTGACTTTGATGCATGCTAAGTTTGAGGATCAGTGCAGTGCCAGTAGTTAGTGTGTGTTTACTCGCTCAGTTTTCGAGCCCATGGACAGAAGCCCACCAAATGCCACTGTCCATGGGATTCTCCAGGCCAGAATACAGGAGTGAGAGCCATTCCCTTCTCCAGGGGTCTTCCCAACCCATGGATCAAACCTGGGTCTCCTGCATTGCAGGCAGATTCTTTACCATCTGAGCCACCAGGAAAGCCCATAGGCCAGTAGTTACATGAAAATAATATTCTTGTGTTGTGTGTACTCAGCTGCTTCAGTCGTGTCCAGCTCTTTGCGACCCTATGGGCTGTAGCCCTCCTGGCTCCTCTGTCCATGGGATTCTCCAGGTAAGAATACTGGAGTGGGTTGCCAGGCCCTCCTCCAGGGGATCCTCCCAACCCAGGGACTAAACCTGCATCTCTATGTCTGCTGCAGTGGCAATCGGATTCTTTAGCACTAGCGCCACCTAGGAAGCCCAATATTCTAGTACTTATATCACTGTATTGTATTGATACTATTATTGCTTTGTCAAGGACCATGCAGAATACATTAGTTCAGCTGTTTTCCAACCACGTTCTGAGAAGCTTTGGGGTTCACGGTGACCTCTGAAACCGTTGAGGAGCAGATCCCAGACAAGGATCTAGGTTGTCCCCCCAGCTCCACTCTGATGAATGAGCTCCACTTTGTCAGTTTCATGCTTTTCTGCTCCATTCTGTGTTCAGTTTGCTGGACACAAGAGTTCTGCTCTGAGATAAATCTTAAAAACCACTTCCTCATCCAAAATGCCGATAGGAATTTGGCCAGACTGTCCGGGAGAGATAGGCAGTAGGAAGGTTTTCCCCAGTCCTGCCCTGCTTTCCAGTGTAGACTGCAACCAGCATTCTTTGGGAAGCCTGCTAGGTACCTTTTGTCATATATCATGTCATTAAATCCTTACAAGGTGTTCTTTTCCCTCATTTCCAAGGGAGAAAATAAAAACGCAAAGAGGTTAAAGAAGCACAATCAAGGTCACACAGCAAGGGCAGCTTGGACTCAAGGCCAGGTCACTGGATACTGAGATTGGTTCTCATTCTCCAAGCCTGACTGCAGGTCACACCTGAACAGATAGCCTCGCCCTGCAGGAGAATCACCTATGGGGGCATTGCAGGGGTGTTCAGATGGTACTTTTAGACTCACACATAGAAGGCAGCTGGCTTCTGTGCCACCATTTGCTCACACCAAGGCCTGGGGCAACTGATTTGTTTCTTCCAAAGTGAGTCATAGTCACGGGAATTAGAAAGTTCTAATTCAGAGGGGCTTTTCCCTATTTGCTAGATCAGTCAAACTGGGAAGATGATCTCATCACACTGGTATGTAGGAACTGTGAGCTGAGAGTACAAGTAACTGAATCCCAACCCTATAACCATGTGAGCTCAACCGTACAGTCTTAGGCAAGTCTGCCCCTTCCGACCTTTGTCAAATGCCTAAATAAATGGCCGGACTCACTGCTTATCATCCAAGTTGGACTTGGAAACTGCATTAGGTGATATTGAGAAATCTTTGAGCATCTTAGAAAGATATACTCCATAAGTATTTCACCATTAATTGCAGCATTATTTATTCATTGACTAAACCATGCCACAAATGTTTTTGAAGACTCATTTTTGCCTGTAGTTGTACCAGATTTTACCAGGTACTAATAACACAACTGTGAGCAAGACTGATGTGGTCCCAGCCTTCAGGGAGCCTACAGAGGGGTCGGGGAACCTCTGCTAATGGTCTATCCTATGTTGATCATACAGAAGTATTGTTAAGTATTTATTATGTGCTGGGCACAATACTAAGTGCTGCACACAAATTATTTCACTTAATTCGAACTGTATAGTCCTACAAGGTAGGAATAATGATCTTCAATTTACAGAAGAGGAAACTAAGTTTCGGAAAGTTTAAGTAACTTGCCAAAGTAGAGTCTCCTGTTACTACATGACAGGATCTATCTGACTTCAAGGCTGTTAGCTTCTATCACATAGGTATCTACGTACATATATATCCACACACAAGGAATTTCTCTGTTACAGTGCCTGCAAGGATATCTGGCCTATAATGAATTAATAAAAAGTCATTAAATAAATATGCCCATGTGGATCAAGCTAGAGAGAGAGGTCCCAAGTGTTGAGATGAATGAGGGTGGTGGGAACTGTGTGAGCATTCTGAGGAGGTGGGGACAGTGTGGGCGCCACCCAACTGCGGCCTGAGATATACGTGTAGGCAGAGGAATGCCCCAGACTGACTGAGCTGCTCAGAAGCCACAGCGCTGGAAACTGTAGCGGTGGTTGTTCAGTTGCTAAGTTGTGTCCGACTCTTTGCAACCCACGGATTGCAGCACGTCAGGCTTCCCTGTCCTTCACGATCTCCCGGACTTTGCTCAGACTCATGTCCATTGAGTTGATGATGCCATCCAACCATCTCATCCTGTGTCACTGGCTTCTCCTGCCACCCTCAATCTTTCCCAGCATCAGGGTCTTTTCCAATGAGTCGGCTCTTCATATCAGGTAGCCAAAGTATTGGAGCTTCAGCTTCATCATCAGTCCTTCCAGTGAACATTCAGGGTTGATTTCCTTGCTGTCTGAGGGACTCTGAAGAGTCTTCTCCAGCACCATAGTTTGAAACCACCAATTCTTCAGTGCTCAGCCTTCTTTATGGTCCAACTCAAATTGTTGGTGTCGGAAGTTTTCAGGGTGTGATGGTGGTGACTGGGGGGAGATAGGAATGATGGACACTAACCATCTGTCCCAGCTGTCATCACAGAAGGACATTCCATCAGCCCATCCCCGCTCCATCGAACAGACTGGAAGCTCTGTCCACCCCAGTGGTGTGAAGAAGGTGGCTCCCTGAGAAGGCTGCTGTGACAGCATGCTGGCTGCATTTCTCCTGCTCCTTCATCACACCTGTTTCTCCAGAGAGGTAGCCAGTTTGCTGGGCCAGCCATACAGATATTATTTACCGATGGTCTCTGAGTGCAGGATGCGGTGAAAAGATGATGACAGTTGTTGGCTGCCTTTATCACAAGGCGTCATATTTGCTCCTCCCTTCGTCACTTCTATGCTTCATCACTTTAGCTGCTCAGCTTTAAATAACACTGCTTTAGAAAAGTATGTTAATTTAAAATTCCCATTTCTTGCTTGTTAAAATCAGGTTACTCAAGATCCCTGGCCAAGAGAGCTTTTAGTTGAGGCAGTCACACGACAAAGGTGATATCACTGTTACCTTCTTGCTCGGACAATAGCAAGGCGTTGCTGAGGATCCAGGCGTGCAGAGAAGAAAAACCCAGACCCTGGAGACTGACAGAGCTGAGTTAAACCCCAGGTGTTACTTCCTGTGGCAGACTCACTCAGATGGACCCCCTCATCCGCGCTCCTAGTATTCACACACTTGTGTAGTCTCCCCTTGAGTGTGGGCTGGCCTAGCAACTTCCTTCTGATCAATAAAATATAGCAAAAGTAATGAGATGTCACTTCTGAGATTAAGTGCTAAGAGATTGTAGGCTCTGTCTCATTCGCAGACTTTCAGTGGCCTTTTCAGCCCCACACACATTGATGATGTGAGCAGCCACATCACACAGGTCCCCAGGACAAGAAACTAAAGTGGCCTCCGGCCAAAAACTAGCAAGGAATTGAGGTTCAACAGCTCACAAGTAACAGAATTCTGTCCACAAGTGAGTACCTTGGAAGTGGATCCTCACCAACTGATCTTTCAGATGAAACCCCAGCCCTGCCTGACACTCTGATATCAGCTAAGATGTGCCCAGGGTCCTGAAGCATAGAAACTGTCAGATAACAGAGGTGAGTTGTTGTAAGCTTCTGTGTTTGTAGCAATCTGCCATACAGCAACAGGATACTAAGACACTTCCCTTCTGGGTGAATTTGGGCAGGTTAATTCCACTTCATAACCTCAGTTTTCTCACCTGTCAAAAAGGCACAGACAATAATAAAAATGATATGTCTGCCTTTGGGGAAGTGAATGAGGATCTGTGCCTCAAAGTGTGCACACGTTGAAATCTCCTGAATGAGCAAGGGATCTGGGCTCTGCCTGGGCTGGCGTTTGAGGAAAGGGGTGTGTGGGGTGGTTGGAGTTACTCAGGGGTGGGAAGGACTTCCCTTCAGCCCTGAGTATCTTAGAGCACACGGGTCTAAAGGCAGGATGTCCCCTTATATGTGAAATCTAAAAAGAAATGACACTAACTTATTCAGACTTGGAGAATGAATTTATGATTGCTGGTGAGGCAGGGGGAAGGGATAGTCAGGCTGTTTTGATCCCTAGGTCAGGAAGATCCCCTGGTGAAGGGAACAGCATCCCACTCCAGTATTCTTGCCTGGGAAATCCCACAGACAGAGGCGCCTGGTGGGCTATAGTCCGCGGGGTCACAGAAGAGTCGGATATGACTTAGCAACTAAACTACAGCAGCTAATGAATGAAATCCTGAATGTTGCCTAAGGAAACCTTGCTGCTTCCACCAGAAACATTCCAGTTGCATGCTGCAGCCCCCTCCAGGAGCTGGGCCTTCAGGAAGGTCTTGGGAAAACCATCAGGCTACCTGATAAACCACCGCAATTGTTGTCCTGCACTGGCCCTGGCCACCATGCTACAGCATTTAGCTGGAGGGCAATTACATTGCCCCTTAAGAATCAGGCACAGCCAGAACTCAGTAGCCACCTATGGTTTATGGCCATTTCCTTACTTAATTCAACTGGAGCTAGACAGTCCTTGGTTTTTGGTGCAGTTCATTCTCCTAAATCCAAACCCGACATAGTTCCCTGAATCTGGCAGAGCTCAGCTGTAAAGTCGGAGCAGGAACGTACAAGCTGCTGCTGCCAACTCGTCTGACATCACGCCAGGGCCACCCTACCATTGTCTGTGGCAGAACAAGGCCTTTCTTTGGCAGAGGTTTGCAGCCCCGCCCATCAGTGCCTGCTGGGAATCTGGCTACTTCTCAGCAGGCCCGAGAGCCTCTGAGTGCCCCAGGAATGCCCTGTCTATAAATAGAAGCCCTTTGCAGGGTTTCCATGCTTGGCAGCCTGAACAGCATCTGTACCATGTTATACATCCTGCACAGAACCAACTGCGGGCCTGGTGGGAAAGATAATCTTGGGAGAGGAGCCTGCGCTGTCAGTGGGCAGCTGTTCAAACTCCCTAGCCTGGGGCCATCACAGATAGCACTGGGGCCAGACCCTTGCTGCAGGCAGCTGTGCTGAGTTTCACAGCGAGGCCAGGCAGCATAGAAGTTGGACTGGCGAATACTGAACCTGATTCTTTTATCACTTCAGACTCACTGATCTCCGTGGACAGAGATTCCAGTTGGGTCTTTGTAAACAAGTTACCATGACTTGGGGGCTACCTGAGGTCAACACAGACCCTGCTGGAAGAAGATGCTATCTGTGGACCTGGTCATAATCAGAACCCAGTTCTGCCATCCAGTGGCCTGGCTTTGAGAAGATGTCAGAGCTCTAATACAGCTCTATCAAACCAAAATCCCTGTTCCGCATCTTTGAACATAGCAGGGAAATGCCAATTTTCTACAGGGTCTAAAGCAGAAGGGTCAAGTTTATGACTGGAGTGACCATTCCTGGGAACCAAAGCCTGATCCAATGGCCACAGGCAGAAGGGCAGGCCTGCAGTGGGAGAGCATGTCCGTGCAGCACTGAGAAGGGGGTGCAATCCTAGGAGCAGGAATCAAGAACCAATTGGAAAGGAAAATGGAACAAGGAACAAACAAGGTTCTGAGAACACTGAATCGCAAAGGCCAGTTGTGCTAAGAGCTTTCACAGACTCAGTCACCCAGCATTGGTGGACTGGCCATAATGAGGACTTCAGGAATGTGCCCTACCCGCTTAGTGATGACTAAGTTGTGGGGCTGGGGGTGGGGAATGGTGTGGATTCATGGAAGAGTCTTTTAAAGAGAGAGTGTTGGAAAAAGGGGCCTTCGAGTTCCAGGGTTCCTATGACTCTGAAATCAGGTGAAGGGGGCTGAATATATATAGTTCTAGATGCAGAAACCCGGGTGACTTTATGCTATAGATTGAATGTTTGTGTTCTTCCAAATTCACATGTGGATACCTAATCCCAATGTGATGGTATTGGGAGGTGTGGTTTCTGGAAGGTGATTAGATTGTGAGGGTAAAACCCGCACGTGTGGGATTAGTGCCATTAAAAGGAGACCCAAGATCTTCCTCACCCCTTTCACCACGTGAGGACACATGAACCAAGCAGATCCTCTTCAGACACTGAATCTGCTTGATCTTGGACTTCCAGTCTCCAGAACTGTAAAAAATAAATGTCTGTTGTTTATAAGCTACTCAGTCTATAGCCTCCTATTATAGCAGGTTGCACTGATTAAGAAACTTTAATAGAACAATGTCACATCAATCTCTCACCACTGGCTTGGAGGCACATGAGCCATTTTCCTACTCTCCAGCCTTCCTGCTCAAATGGGGCCATTTCTGAGTCTTCCCAGAGATGGTGTGTAGCCAGACAGCCTTGGAGAGCAGCACCAGCCACCAGAAAGTGAGTGTCTTGTGTTGGGGGGTAGCTTCTCTCCTGACTTGGATATTGTACAGAAAGTAGAAGGGGCCACAGCATATATCCTTGCCTTCCTACCAGGATGTGTCTGGGGCCAGGGCTGCTTCATGACTGTCTTACCTACTGATGACACTTCCTGGAGGATCATTCAGGGATCATGGGGTAGAAGCAACGAGACCTGTGCCATGCATCCACTCCTGGGAAGTGTGTCCGGCTCACAAACTGGGTTCCAGGATGACAGTAAGAAAGGCTGGATGAAAAGGTGATTCCTAATCTGTCATTCAAAGCAATGTCCAACTCTTTGGACTCATGCCCCTTCGGCAAATGGCTAGAACAAAAAATAAATTAAAACAGGGCTGTCACCTGGGTGGCACCCTCCCTGGGGTCAGCACCCTGGACCACACACCCAGGGTCTCACGACCTCACGCTGGCAGCCTCAGGCCAATACTGGCAGGTGGTGGCAGCTAAGTGGATGCCTTTGGTGGACAACTGGGCCTGTCTGTGGACACTGGCTCACCAGCTCCCACTTGGGAGTCTTGCAGGGATGGCTGTGAGTTCACCCAGCAAGGAGAACACCAGGTGTCACCAAAGATGAGCCTATCAAACACATGTAAGACACCCCAGAGGCCAACCTCAGAGTATTTGGGGGGAATCTGAGGAGGGCTGAGAACCGCTTAAGTGAGCATCAGAGCCAGAGAAATGAAAACTTGTGTCTGTAGCTGTGGCTGTCTCCTCACCCGCAGGCTGGCGGGGTTGGGGAAGATGAATGACATCAGTAAATGTCCAGAGGTTGGGAAACAGAATTAGTAACCCTGCCAAGAGGATCAATAGTTTCTGCCTCCCTGTGACATCACTGCTCCAAAGCATAGCACACTCTGGCACCAGATGAAAAGTTCTATTTCTAGAAAATCCACAAAAGTGCCATTGTCTTGATGATGAACTAACACACCAAGGTCATTGTATCTCCCAGCAGCTGCTCTGCCCAACTCCACATCTGTACAGCTCTCCCTGGGCAGCAGGCAGGACTGTCCCCGGGAGAGGAGGTCCAAGCAGCAAACAGCATTCCTAACTCAGTGTTTCTTGTCTTGTGTCAAAATTCTGTCTGGAATCGCCAACACTAGCTTTCAAATGGGACTTTCAAGAGCATGTGGCCAACTTTGTTTATGCTTTTCCAGAGCTAGAGAGTGTGGAGTCAGAGCAAGGTTTGAAATGCACCCCAGGGAGTCAGCTTTCGTGCATTAAGTAAAGGTTTGGCCAGAGTTCTGAAGGGACTGGACCGCGTGGCTGGGCTGGATGAGTTCATTAGCACTGAGCTGGATGATGGCTCTGGCTCACTGATGGATAACAGACCTTATTTCAAAATCCTGGGAGGTGGAGGTCTAGAAGATGCTTCTCACTCACCACAAGAAGGGTGCTGGTTTGTGTTTCCTTCACAACAAGAGCTTTACACCAAGCCACTCATATTCCCTCACTAAGCACTTCTTGTAACGAGTTACAGGAGTCATTTGGGAGCTGACCAGAGTCAGAAATAGTCTTTGAAGGAAGGAGGAAATCAAGAGAACTGGAGAGTTTAGCTCTATCACCAAGTTTTGCCAAATCACCAACTTTCTTTTTGCCTTTTTTTTTTTTTGGCTGCATGGCATGTGGGATCTTAGTTCCCTGATCGGGGATGGAACCTACGCCCGCTGCGGTGGAAGCATATAGTCTTAAGTCCTGAAACGCCAGAAGTCTCCCAAATCACCAGTTTTAACCATACTGTAAAGAAAGCTATGAAATGGCATGGGTTCAATATAAGTAACACTTTCCTACATGAATTTTCCTATGAGTTAAGACTACTTGCAAAGATGAACAACATATTTCTGAAGTAGTAATGTTGTCCATTAAAGGACTGCATTACATCTCCATGTTAAACTTAGATGAAATTTGAATGATAAAGGGCTTCCCTGGTGGCTCAGACAGTAAACAATCTGGCTTGCATTGAGGGATACCTGGGTTCAATCCCTGGGTCAGGAAGATCCTCTGGAGAAGGGAATGGCTACCCACTCCAGTGCATTTTGAGTGAGATGTGTAGATGCTTGGTCAGGATTGTTGTGGCTAGGCAGATAATCATGTCACTGGATGGACTGGGATGAGATGTTAGTTGTTAGGAAAGGGTTACTGTAGTGGCTATAGGCATATGTCGTGTGGGTTGATGGGAGCTGGGTAGGTGTGTAGATGCATAGGTACAAGCCGAGGTGGCTAGGCATGTTGCAGGGTGGGATTACGTGAGGCAAGTAGTGTGTGGCAGGGTGGGATGGAGCTAGGTAATTAGGCTGTGCTGTGGCAGATTGGGACATGTATTCTTGCCTGGGAAATCCCATGGACAGATGAGCCTAGTGGGCTATAGTTTATGGGGTGGCCAAGAATTGGATGCAACTGAGCGACTAACTTTCACTTGAATGATACAGGGCCCATTGGCAGGTGAGGTGGGAGAGGAGGGAGTGGAGGCCCGGTGGGTATGGTGGCAAAGCCAGGCCTGGGTGCGGTGAGGGTGGGGGTGGGGGGGAAGTCGTCAGTAGGGGGCCCCTGGTCAAGTGCAAGTCCAACCTGAAATCCCATTGCAGAGCAACATCGGGGGAGGCTGTGTAGTTTGTGTCCCTTCAGTTGTTAGATTTCCATTTCTGATAACAGGGCCTAGGGGAGTCAGAAACTGTTAAACTGGACATTTTCCAGACATGTTTTAAAGTTGATTCTCCTCAAGAGTTTGTCTTTTTATAGCCCCCTGCAGCCCAAGTGGCCTGTACCATTTCTCAGCAGAAGAAACTCAAGATTGAAAAGACCAAACCTATGTGGGAATCAAGACTCACATCCAAATCCCCTCTTTTCTTCATCACCATGTGACACTGTCCCCTTGTCTTTCTGATCCCGTGCAGTTTCATGCTCCCTGGAGAATTCCTACGCTCAAAGGTTTGGTTTTGACTCAGCTCCTTCATCTGATGCCAGCATCATTCGGAAAACAGAAAAGTACAGCTCCCGGGATCCAGCACCGATTCTCTGGAGCCCCTCAACAGTGAGAATGCTCACTGGGTCCCACAGGATCCCAGCCATGAGGGATTATGTAGGATACTGGGGACCTCAGAAGCAGGGAAAGCAGGTTTGGGGCACCAACATTTCTAGGGGATGTGATGTGACCGGCTTTATTCCCCCACATTAGTGGAGGAAACAATGGCAGAGATCATCCAAACTAGCAAGTGAGACTCAAGAGTCGATGGAATTTGCCTTTGAAGTGTTTTCCAATCCGCACACCTGAGAAGTACGAGTGGTGCTGGGGTTACGGAGGGCGTGTGGGAAAGGGAAGTATTGGGAATTTGGCATTAGCAGATGCAAACTAGTATATAATAGAGTGGATAAACAAGGTCCTACAGTACAGCACAGGGAACTATATTCACTATCCTGGGATAAACCATAATGGAGAAGAATATGAAAAAGAATTTATATGTGTATTGTTGTTGTTGTTATTTAGTTGCTAAGTTGGGTCTGACTCTTTGACCCCAAGGACTGCAGCACACCAGGCTTCCCTGTCCTTCAGTCTCCTGGAGTTTACTCAAACTCTTGTCCATTGAGTCATATATATGTGTGTGTATATAACTGAGTCATTTTGCTGTAAGCAGGAATTAAACACTATATTGTAAATCAACTATACTTCAATAAAATTTTTAAAAAGCAAACCTTGAGATACAGAAAGATTAAAAAAAGGAGGGATATCAATCATAACATCTACCTTTTGTTGGAAGGATTGTAGGAGTCTAAAGGAGCTTAGTACAGTGCCCAGTACTTAGAAAGGGCTTTATAAAATTTGTTAAAATATCACACATAACAGTGCACACGGCTGGGGTAATACTCATTTAGAACTATTTGCTTGATAGGAGAATGATCGAAACCTCCTCGGGCTATTCCATACTCACAAAGGATGCAGCAACACTGAGGAGCCAGGTAACTTCAAACCTTGTCCATACTCAACAGAATCAAAGAACACCATTCTGAGATCTAGTGGTAGCAGCGAGACTGCTGTTAAAAGTGAAGTGAAGTGGCTCAGTCGTGTCCGACTCTTTGCAACCCCATGGACTGTAGCCTACCACGCTTCTCCGTCCATGGGATTTTCCAGGCAAGAGTACTGGAGTGGGTTGCCATTTCCTTCTCTAAGGGATCTTCCTGACCCAGGGATTGAACCTGGGTCTCATCGCATTGTAGGCAGACGCTTTATCGTCTGAGCCACCAGTGGTAGTAGAGAGACTGCTGTTAAGCCACTGCTACAATGTTTCTCAGGGCAACAGGGGCTTCCACGATGCTTGTGACATGTTTTTTGTCCTTTCCACCAATCTTCCTCCTCAGGGAGGGGGTCCCAGCTCAGCCAAGTCACCCAGCCAAGGACAGCTGTCAATCCCACGACTGTGATGTGAGTTAGACCTAACGCAGTAGAAACAATAAAAAACCTGAACAGACGGGGAAATGGGGAGAGAGGGAAGGAAAGGACTTCCTATTCCTTCTTGGGCTAAAAGGAAACCCTGGGGCAACCCTGGGAGCCATTGGGAAGCCCCAAGGCTCCCTGGTTTTGGCTTTGTCCTCCGGTGGTCTGTGACATTCTATGCTGCTACTGCATCTTGTGTCCTGGGGCTTCCAGGAGCCTCGACCAGTTTTTAGGGGCTCCCAAGTACCTTCTGGCCAGATGTCCTACAGACGCGCAAATCCTTCCCCACCCACCCCTAGTCTGTGCAGGCCTCAGGGATCCTGACTTGAGACCTGCTGGGACCCGTCCTTGGCACCCAGAAGTTGGGTTGGAAGCAACAGGGCTTCACAAAGCCTGCCAGCTGATCACCAGAAAGGCCTGGGCTACCTGAGAACACAGAGCGGTCTTTCACCTGGCTCAGAACAAAATGAAATATGCCATCCATCTCCTCTCTGGCACTTCCCCAGCCCTTCTCAGAGGGAGCTAAATGCCACGCTTCATTGATCGGTCAATAAGTCGTGTTTATTGAGCTGACAGTGTGTACGTATGGGGGTGGGGGAGCTGCAGAGAAAGATGGATGAGAAAGGAAGAAAACCAACTGGGGTCAAATGCTAGGATTCATGTATAAAGAAGGGACTCTACACCTTTCCCTCCTATGCATAGCTGGGCTGCTCGCTCCTTTCGTGCTATGCTGGGGGTCTGCTTTCTTGCCTTTCCCAAAGGCTCCACAAGGAAATGGGGGAGAGCCTCGCCAGCACTAGGAAACCCTTTCTTTATGTGGTGCTGACCTCTAGAGGCTTCCAATTAAACAGCATCCCAAAGGACCAACTTTATTTTACGGCCTATTTTTTACATCCTGCATGGTTGCCATATTTTCCTGGAAAATAAGGAGAAAATTTCTCTGCTCCTTTAAATGCTGCCTAATAGGAAATGCCGACTTTATTCTTTGACTGCCTAATTACAGCCTGCTCAGATTTTTAAGAACACCATTGCTTTTTGCTCCAGAAAAGGGAAAAAGGTAGGTTAGAAATTGGCAAAGTATTTCAAAGTTAGTATCTGCCTACTATGAAACTAAAAGGAACAGCAGAGGGCCAGCTATTTGGGATGTATTTCTGGAGTTTCCAAAGTGATCAGGTGGCCAAACCCACTAAGGGAGACAGGAATGTTTGCTCCTTACCCATCACCCCAGTTCAGCAGGAAGGCACGGTGGTGGTGGGAGGGGGGCACGATCTGCCAGCCCCTCCTGCACACGTGTGCCAGCCCACTGGCTCTGGTGCAGGGTACAAACACTGGGTTTTGCTTATTTCATTTCAACCCATTGACATCCACAATGAAAACTAGGGACACTGGGAGGTCCCACTTGGCCTGACTTTATTAAGAAAACGAGATTCATTTCTAAAGGAAAGACTATTCTTTACATCCCTCAGCAAATCCCCCCACGTTTCCCCGTCTTGTTACAGGTTTTTACTCTGTTTTTAGTATTTATTTACTCGGCCGCACCAGGTCTTAGTTGTGGCTCAAAGCATCTTTGATCCTCGTTGCTGCATATTGGTTCCTTACTTGTGGCACATGGGGTTTTTTTTTTTTTTTTAGTTGTGGCAAGTGAATTCTTAGTTGTAGTAAGCGAATTCTTAGTTGTAGTGTGTGGGATTTAGTTCCTTGACCAGGTATTGAACCCAGGAGCCCTGCATTAGGAGCACAGAGCCTGAGTCACTGCACCACCAGGGAAGTCCCCTATCCTGTATTCTTGATCACAAAAAGAAGGGACATGTAGGAAGGCAGGAGAAAGTATCCAGGGATGTCAGCACTGGAGCTAATACACATCTACTATTTTGGCTGGGGTCTTTCTTTTTTTGTTGTTTTATTATTAGTGCTTACTTTTTATAGTAGCTTTAGAATCACAGCAAATATGAGCAGAAGACAGAGATTTCCCATTGATCCCCCGTCTACACACATGCGTCACTTCTCCCATTTCAACGTCCCCCACATAGTGATGCATTTGAAGCCTACACTGACACACCTTATCACCCAGAGTCCATCATTTACATCAGAGTTCACTTGGTGGTGTATATTCTATGGGTTTGGACAGGTTTATAATTATATGGATTCACCATTACAGTATCACAGAGTAGTTTCCCTACAAATCCCCTCTGCTCCAACTATTAATCCCTCTCTTTTGGACTCTTTATTTCTAAAAGGGACCTTAGAGAACACGGGTTCAAAATGGAGAAATAGTTTTGCCATCGTTGTTCGTCCAGCCCTGGTCTCCTGAGAAAGCACTTTCCTTATAAACTCTGTTTCCCTCCTGCCCTGATCTCAGTAGCCAAGACATGTCCCCACAGCACTAGTGCCCGGAGGGAACTTGCAAATGAATCCATACTCTTGTCTTTACAGATGAGGAAACAGAGATGGGGGGCGGGGAGGTGACAAGCCTATGATCACACAGCCGGTCAGGGAGGAGACTGGGCTAGAGCCTTGTCCTAGGACAACCGAGTAGAGAAAGAGTCTCTGCTAAGGGAGCACCAGGCCCAGCGCTCGGATAGAGCAGCAGGTTTGCATTTTTAGAAACCTATCTGTGAGGGACTTCCCTTGTGGTCCAGTGGCTAAAACTCCGCCAGGGAGTCCAGGTTCGATCTCTGGTCAGGGAACTAGATCCCACGTGCCACAACTAAGATCCGATGCAGCCAAATAAATAAATATTAAAAACCAAAAGGTCTATCTGTGAGAGTGCTCAACCAACAGTAACAAGGGAATTCTCTTGTAAGAAAGGCTTTGTCTGGGGAAGACCACATCGCTGCCACTAAGTGAGGTCTGCAAGCTTGCACACTGCCCACCACTCAGTACACTCTCTAACAGCCATGTTAAAATGAAGAAGCACAAATCAAGTTACCCGAAACACATACATGAGCTTCTGGGCTGTGTCTATTTCAGGCAATCGCAAATCTAATTTAACAATCTATAGAGACCTATTCATTTGGGGAAAGAAACTTGCTCTTAAATAATGGGACTTATTACCAACTTCCAGATTTATTCTTTAAATGCCACTGTTTCTGAAAAACAAGTGGGAGGAAAGTAGTGGGAAATAGTGTCCTGTCATCACAGAATGACCACAGGTTTCTAATTGGTGCCATAATGGATTCCTGATTAGGACAAGGGGAAAAAAAATCTAAGGTTTGAAGGAAGAGTGGAAAATTACTAAACACCAGCTGCAGCATCAGAATAGATTAATGTTTCCAAACACATCAATTATTAACATCTGAATCGTATCAGTGGTTGTTGCAATCACGTCCTCACTCGCCCACTCCCACCCCAGCCAGGCCCCAACAATAGCGACCACAGAGCTGGCTGATGATCCCCAGTTCCCGTCCCCCTTCAGATCAAGTAAGGTGTCCTTTAGGACCAAATGTGGTGGAGACGGTAAACAAGAAGCACATGTCACCAGAGATCGGAAGGCTCTTTAATAGCAAGCGTATGGTAATTACATCGTTGGATGAGATCCTCACCCACAGGGGAGTGAGGAAGGAGCAGGTGTAGACAGGGTTCAGTTTGGGGTTTACACTGCTGAAGCATCTAACGAAGGGCAACAGTTTTTGGCAACCCATTTCACAGTTCTGTAATTTACAAGAGATTTCTTCGAAAAGAAATATAAAGGCAAAGAAAGCATACACACCCTGCATGAAACATTTCTCACCTAAAAAACAAAAGCCCCAAACCGTTCCTTGCTTTTGCTTCTTATGCGGATAGCTCAGCGCTGCTCTCTTACACAAGTGAAGACTGGTTCACAGATGGATTCAGGTTTTCCCTAGAACTGACGGTTTACTCTCGCCTCTAAAACGCTGAGGAGATACAAAGCACTGCTCTGTATCTTATCTGCCTACCTATCAGAAGGTATTTAAAGTAAAAACTGAATCTGAAGAAACAAAAACAAAAGGAAAAAACAGGCAAAGGCAGTTTTTACAAAGAACAGACCGTCAGCTTTCTCCGTGGTACTGAACAACTTGAACGCACAGTTCTCAGCAAATTGTGTTCATTTGTGTGTGGCCTGGCGCCTGCTTTTAACTACTTGTGCCTATTCAACCATACCGTGCTTTAAATGGACTTTCTACAACATGAAATGCTCATGGGTCCTGTTTTTGTAATCCAAATGTGAGTGATATCCAAATGTGATATAAAAGACAACACCTTATTTAACAACCTGCCCAATGAACATGAGCTTTAGCAATATATTTTACCACAGACACCACGTTGCCACGGATACCAGTGGCTACTGGCATTCTGGCAAGTCTGAGAATTAGTCTGCATAAAATCCAGAAGACTTCAGCCTTTCACCTCATACCTGGTATCACCAAGATAACTGATTATGTCTTTATGGAAGAGGATTTGTTTTTAATGCAAAACATTTGAGGCTTGTCTGGTACTCTGGAGACTAACCAATCAGGCAACGGCATCTCTTTGGAGTTAACACTCACTAGAGGGAAGCGGGATCTGGGATCCACTTGCGTTTCAATTGTGCTCTTTCTACAATCCGGGAGCGTGGTGGAGGAGGTGGGCTCTGCCCTCTGGCCAGCGGGGACATTTCTGATACAGACCCTTCTCTGCAGCAGACAGAGAGGTCAATTTCGGTTCTCCTGCCTGCCAGGTGATCAGAGGCCCCTCTCAGATCTGACAGCACTTTGGAAACATAGGCTTCTCTGGCAGGTGGTTTAATGAGGAACAGAACTCCACCAATTTGCAGGCCATCCACTGTCTCCTTGGCTGGGGTGGGGGTGGATTTTTAAAGCCACAAAGCCACCCCCAACTCAGGACTCGCCTCTCAACAGGCAAGCAGTCCCTTATCAGGAAAGCAGGCCCCTGGTGAGATAGCCAGGAAAATAGTTCTCTTGTACTTTATAGAATAACTGCCTCTTGGCTTTATTTATTTAAAGAGTCAGACCCTAACTCTGTCATTCTATTGGACATTTCACTCCTCTCCTCCTACCCCAGGTTAAATCCTGCCTATTCTTACGTGTCTTCACTTAAACCATGGGAAATCAGGTCTGTTCCTACCACAGCTTCCCCACCTGTACATTTTAATATGCAAGATTTCTAAAATAGAAATTCTGACAATGCTCTAATATCGCAGCTCCCCTGGGTCCAAACACTTTGTGCTCTCATGAACCAGAAGCAGAATTTAGAGATGTACTTGTGCTGGGGAAAGGTTTCTGCTCCTATGTGGATACTGACTGAGAGGAGAGAGGTTTCACTGGCAGACACTGGAAACTTTGATTCTGGCACCAAGACACAAGGAGAATCCCTAAATAAGAGACTTTTCATGTTCTAGACATGGGGGGAAAAAGCACTATGTGCTGCTGGGAGCCTGGAAGACTTGGGTGGACACTGGGGTCTCCAGGGTGATCACAGGGATACTATGGGGTCTCACCTCCCTCCAGAATCTGTTCTTCGACTCCCCAAAGTCTCTTCAGTATGATTAGTAGGCAGGGAAAGTAACTATGTCACCATTAGCAAAATGTTTCTGTGATTCACTCAAACCTGGGATCCAGGTTTTGTAATGTTATCACAGGCATGACTTCACAGTTAGCCCACAGTGATTGATAAGCAACCAACCATCCCCCTATTCACACACCCACCCACACTCACACACATGCCTGCGCATATATACTCAGTCACTTCCTATTACTTCTCTCTCTCCCTGGATGACATGGCAACAAAGTACTCATCTTTCACTATCTCCCAGCTCTTCCTCATGTGAATTCCCCTTCTCAGTTAAGTTAAACTTGTTCTACTTCCAAAGTCCCAGTCTGTCAGGGCACCAGGAAAACCCTTGCCTTCCACAGCAAAGCACACCAACTGGAATCAGTATGTTTTCCATGATCCTGGGGGCCCTCCTTCACCTTCTCACCCAAGGAACAGAATCTCATCAGCCCCTTAGCATCGGGGCTAAGGGGCTGCGAACACTCACAGACCAACACAAACAAGATTCATAAGGTATTTCCTTTGCATTCTTGAAGAGTTTCCTTGACTGTAGCTCTTGATACACACACACAATAAGACAGTTAAGGAAGGGCAGTGGTTCAAGCAGGAAGGCAACCACCACCTGCTTTAGGTGAGTGAAGTCACTGGCCCAAGGTCACGGGCAGAGTCAGGGCTAAATCCAGGTCTCTCTCCTAACTCCTGGGTCTCCGCTCCTCCCATGGTGCCACAGAGCCTCTCCGCTCAGTGTGTTTATGTGTTTGTGAGAGTCTAGCCAGGGAACCGCTTCCATAATGAGAACCACAGGCTGCTGCGTCCCTGACCAGCCAGCTGAGGCTCCACAGTGAGCAGGCTCTAGTGCTACCCGGACAGAGAATCCACAGCGCTGGTGGGTGTGTGCACGTGTGTCAGCGTGCACTGGAGCGGATACGCACACTCAGAGAAAACGAAGCTTTAGAGGGAACAATCTGATTTGCAAAGTTCTTTGGGGTTTTGTCACAAAAATAAGAAACACACAGCGATGTTCCCCCCAACCCCTGGGGGCAGAACAAAGACCAGATTTCTCCCCGGCATGGAATGGCTGAGTTAATCTCAGCTCGATTTTTATAAACAGAGAACATTTGCATAATAATACCAAAATGCATCTGGTCAAAGCCTAAACACTTTTTTCATAAAATACATTTTATATTAATGTCCATTCCATTTTTGAACATATGTAAATTTAGATTTTTAAGCCTCGAACTACAAAATTTCCAATTTACCTCTGAATGGAGCAAGCTAGTCAAGCGTCTTCATTTTGGTGGCAGAAGTCATCCTTTCGGCCTACTGTGTGAAAATGGAGCTTATGGATCTGGGTGCTACCTATGGGGAGGTGCAATTTCAATCACCTGTGCTCAGGTCACAGCCAATCAGAACACGGGCATGAGAGCAAAGCATGGAGTCTGCTCACCCCACTGGATGAAACCTCAAGGTTTGTTTTGTTAACAGGCTACTCTGAAGGAAATTCATTTCACTTTAAGTTAACCTTTAATATGTCTTTCCAAGAAAAAAAAAATCAAGACAAAACGTGGGCACTGAAGCACGGATGGAAACCGCGAAATTATTTTACCCGCTGACTTAAAACTGCAGGACACCATTTTAACCACAAGCAGCTGTGCTCCTCACAGCACCAATCAATTAAACAGAAATTGTTAAGATAATCAAGTTTACACCGACATGCCTGGAAGATATACAAGACTCCCATGAGCTCTGTGGCCTCTACTGCTGCTTTCTTAATCTAAAACTTTGACAACCCAACAGGCACATGTGTGCATGTTAACAACAGTTCCACCCCAGATGTTATGACTTGTCAAGTGTTGTAAAAGAGGCAGTCCGCATCTTTTATTAAAACCAGAGATGCAGAAGGGTCTAAGAAAAATGAATGTTTTAAATAATTCCATGTTAGCATTGCAAAGAATTTCCCCACTCGGTGTTTGTGGTCAAAAGGTGACAGCAGTGTTTCCAGTTATTATCACAGTTGCTCCTGTGAGCTGTCTGACTATTTTGATCATTAAAACTTCCCCACTGAACCAAGCTAACCCATGATTTAAAAAGTCCCACCTTCATATCACTTTATGACTTCACTGCAATTGAATTCTTCAAAGCACTTGATTACAATTTTTAAATAACTTATAGAGTGGGATCTTTTTCTTGACTTTTTTTGAAAGAATAAGAGATGAATTAAGGAAGTAAAGAAGGATTCCATCATATTAAAAAAATTTTTTTTTATCCTGGTTTATTTTCCTTTTAAATTCATCTATGGCTTCAAAGTTTAAGTGGCACTTGGAGTCGGGATGTTTTCATAATTTAATAAGTTGCCATCTTGTTATAAAGAGAGAGGGTAAATGTTTCATATGGGGGTGGCTTATAAACATTTTCAAGAAATCAATAATTTATGTCATCCCATTTATATCCTCCACTTTAAAAGTAGCTTTGGAATCAGCATGTTTTAAAATAATTGAACATGCAGGTAATGTTTCTACCTAACCATGAACCAGTTGCTCTATACCCAGGTAACTCAGTAATGGCAGGACACTTCAACAAAGGCTTCTTTGCTTCTCTTACCCTCTTAATCCAAAATTAAGTCATTCTCCTTTTCTGCCTGTGTATTTGCACTTGGGCAGTTTTAATGACTAGATATTAAAACTCATGCTTTATAAGCAAAACCTTCCACTTACACACACTTAAAAGGTACATTAAAAGTGCAGACTGCATTTCTTCTCTGCCATGCTTTCCCTCAGTAATGTCACCTGTGATGACTCAACGCATATCCTTAATACATTCAGAGTTCTCGACATTCGAGTCAGCAAATGTTAGTTCTCCAACATAAACTCAAGAGAGAACAGTCAGCCACAGAATGGACTCTAAATTCAAACTGGCAAAGGCTACAGAGACAACTCCATAGAGACCCACTGAAACGGGAGTAAAATTCAGGTCACTTCTGAGCAAAGCTCATCCCAGATATTGTGTGGTCATTAAAAAGGTATTTCATATTAATTTGGATGCTGGGAGTCAGACGTCCTGTTTCGAAGTGCTAATGCAAAATGCTAACCCAGGAGCTCACGACCCCACCCTAGGTACACGGGGCTCACTCTCCTTCTCAGGCAGGAGCCCTTGGAAGTCTACTGCTGACTGACCCCCATCTGGGGGTGGTCCGCTTCTGGCTCCTCCTCTTCCACATCTGCACTGTACTCCTCAAAAGCGTCGTCATCTGCATCCGGAAGCCCCAGTAACTACAGGGGAGAGAAGAGAAGCAGCTGTGAGTGCCAAGTGGCCAAAAGGCAGGAAGACAACCAAAGGCAGCTAATACAAATTCAACAGCACTGACGACAAGGGAGGCAAGGATACACAATGGAGAAAAGACACTCTCTTCAATAAGTCGTGCTGAGAAAACTGGACAGCTCCATGTAGAAGAATGAAATTAGAACATTCTCTCACATCATATACAAAAATAAACTCAAAACGGAGTAAAGATCTAAATGTAAGACCAGAAACCATAAAACTCCTAGAAGGAAACATAAGCATAGCACTCTTTAACATAAATTGTAGCAATATAGTTTTGGATCTATCTCCTAAGGTAAAAGAAATAAAAGGAAAAACAAACAAATGGGACCTACTGGAACTTAAAAGCTTTTGCACAGCAAAGGAAACCACTGACAATACAAAAAGACAACCTACTGAATAGGAGAAATATTTGCAAATTATATGACTGATAAGGGGTTAATACTCAAAATACATAAACAGCTCATACAACTCAAAAAAAAAAAAAAAACCAATCAGAAAATGGGCAGAAGACCTGAGATACAGATGGCCAACAGGCACATGAAAAGATGCTCAACACTGCTAATTATTAGAGAAATGAAAATCAAAACCACAATAATATCACTTCAAACTTCAGAATGGCTGTTATCAAAAAGTCTATAAACAGCAAATATTGGAGAGGATGTGGAGAAAAAGGAACCGTACTACACTGTTGGTGGGAATGTAAATTGGTGCAGCCACCATGGAAAACAGGACGGAGGTTCCTCAAAAAGCTAAAAATAGAACTACCATACGACCCAGCAATTCCACTCCTGGGTATGTATCTGAAGAAAACAAAAATACTAACTCAAAAAGACATCTGTACCCCAATGTACACAGCAGCATTATTCACAATAGCCAAGACACGGAAGTAACCTAAATGTCTACCAACAGATGACTGGATAAAGAAGACGTCACACACACACACACACACACACACACACACACACACTGGAGTTATTACTCAGCCATGAAAAAGAATGAAATTCTGCCACTTGCAACAACATGGATAAACCTAGAGAGTATTATGCTTAGTGAAGTAAGTCAGATAGAAAAAGACAAATACTCTGTTATCACTTATATGTGGAATCTAAAAAATCATATGAATGCATACAACAAAACAGAAAAAGACACATAGAGAACAAACTTGTGGTGACCAGTAGGGACAGAGAAGGAGAAAGGGGCAAAACAGGAGTAGGGGGTTCAGAGATACAATTACGTGTAAAGTAAATAAGCAACAAGAATATATTGTATAGCATGGGGGATTATAGTTATTGTTATGTAATAACTTAAATGGATACCTGAAACTAACAAAATGTTGTAAATAAACTATATTTCAATTAAAAAAAATTCAACAGCACTTAACAGGACTCAGTACAGCAGCTATGGATATCTCATGGAAGTCAACTACCTTTGTAATTTTCATAAACTTATTTGATGGAAATGTCAATTGCTCAGTGGATTGGTGCTCACAGGGCTAGTAGGTTTTATCAGAGAGTCTAAAGAGTCTCTACTTTTAACTATCATCCACATATAATATTTATGCACACACAGATATCTGGGCTGTCAGCAGCAGTACAATGAACAGTGCTGACTATCCCATCAAGATGTTAATATCTATTCCCCTCTATATTTTCTCCTATAAAAATTCATGATGTATTATTCGTAACACACATGTAAAAACACAGAAACTACTAAAACATTCAATAAAATGGTTAAAATAAATTATGGTGCATCCATAAAATGGAATCTTATATATCCACTTAAAGTAATATTTTTGAATTATCTAATGATATAAGAAAATGTACTGGACTTCCCTGGTGGTCCAGTGATTAAGAATCCACCTGCCACGTGTACCCCAATGTTCATCGCAGCACTGTTTATAATAGCCAGGACATGGAAGCAATCTAGATGCCCATCAGCAGATGAATGGATAAGAAAGCTGTGGTACATATACACAATGGAGTATTACTCAGCCATTAAAAAGAATACATTTGAATCAGTTCTAATGAGGTGGATGAAACTGGAACCTATTATACAGAGTGAAGTAAGCCAGAAAGAAAAACACCAATACAGTATACTAACGCATATATATGGAATTTAGAAAGATGGTAACAATAACCCTGTGTACGAGACAGCAAAAGAGACACTGATGTATAGATCAGTCTTATGGACTCAGTGGGAGAGGGAGAGGGTGGGGAGATTTGGGAGAATGGCATTGAAACATGTATAATATCATGTATGAAACGAGTCGCCAGTCCAGGTTCGATGCATGATACTGGATGCTTGGGGCTGGTGCACAGGGACGACCCACAGGGAGGGTATGGGGAGGGAGGAGGGAGGAGGGTTCAGGATGGGGAGCATGGGTATACCTGTGGCGGATTCATTTTGATGTTTGGCAAAACTAATACAATATTGTAAAGTTTAAAAAATAAAATAAAAAAAAAAAAAAGAATCCACCTGCCAATGCAGGGGACACTGGTTCAATCCCTTGTCTGGGAAGATTCCACTTGCCTCAGGGCAACTAAGCCCACAGGTCACAACTGCTGAGCCTGTGCTCCAGAGCCCCGGTCCCACAGAAGAAGCCATCACAATGAGAAGCCCACATACTGCAACCAGAGAAAGCCCAGGCACAGCAATGAAGACCCAGCACGGCCAAAAATAAATAAAAATAATTTTTAAAAAATGTTCTCATGTGTATAAAAAAGATGATGAAAATTACATTTTCATTATGATACAATTTTTTTTAAGTATATACAAATGCAAAGAAAAAATGACTTCAATGAAATAAGCCCAAATTTTAAGAGCAGTCTTTTAGGCAATGTGACTATGGATAATTTTTTTTCCTTTTGATCTTTCTGTATTTTCCAAATGCTCTATAATTATCATCAGGGAAATTCACAATAAATACACAGTAAACATTTTCTTGAAGCACTGGCTGGTCCTGGTTAGAAACTGTGAGTGCCCCTTGCTGGGTCGGTTCAATAGGGATGAATGCTCTGGTGCGGGCAGGAAGCCATGGCTGTGGGCATCTTGGCCCTGTCTTGTGATCCAGGGCTGCCCTTTCTCACATGTGGCCCCTTGGTTGATCATTTTTAGGCCAGGATCAACCATTTTCAGGGCACTTCACTGAATGGCCCTATGATCCAAACACTAAATGCATTAGAACAAAGCAAGATGGACTGTTCCGTTGACTCTGCACTGCCTCCCAGCACCCTGCCATGTGCCCCCTTGCCATTCCCTCTCAAAGACTTCAAGGAGGAAAGGGTAAGCAGAGTCCTGACCAAAGTAACACCTTTACCCTGAAAGTTCTCAGACCACAACTCTTTACAGGTCTCAGAGAGCCCTCTGAACATACTTGGGACAAAAATCATCTGCCGGGCATCATGGATCATATGATGCACAGGGTCTGCCAAGGCACCACAGCCAACTGCAGACATGAGCTCAGAAGGCTGCAGCTGTCTCAGAGACACTGCTGACTGCGGAGAAGGGCAGGGAGGGCACATCTTGTCTCCACAGTGTGCATCTATCTTGTGTGTGCTGGGGAAAGGGAGAAGCCCCTTTCTCCTACCACTGTCTCCCTTCTGTATCTTAGTGGATGGAATAAAAGGTAAAGCTGCACTCCAAGGAGGGAAAAAAGATGGTTGGTTACCATGAACACAGTTGACTAATATTTCGGTGTTCAGTTTCAAGAGCTGCTGGATGACACAGCAAGGTGAGAGTATCGAATGAACGGTACCACTGAAGTAGCTGATAAAACATAAATATTGTCACTGTGACCAAGAACTTCAGAGTCACCAAAATGCTAAAAGAAGACTCATAAATTCAATAAGAAATGTAACTTCTCATTGTACTGAAGGGATGCTCCTTGAAAGAGGAATGATCACTGGATTCCTTTTCAGTTAACAAATCTGACTGGCTGCCTGGAGCCTTGGGTTCAGGACGATTCTGAGGCTCAGTGGGGAAGATCCTGTTCGGTCAGCAATGGCTGTCACAGGCACAGAAAGTGCAGCTGAGGCATGCATCTATATATTGGCCATCTTGTCCTAAAGTGACATGCCATTGATTAGCCTCTGTCATTATACTTTACATAATTCACATGGACCCCAACTGTAGGTATCCCTTAATACCCACCCTCTCCTCAGCTTAGGTTGGCTTGTAGAAGAGGTTCCAGCAAGCCAAGCATGAAACCCTACCCCTCTCCTCTGCCCAGCTTCCCACCTTATCTTGTGTGTGAATCCAAAGCACAAAGGTCTAGGTCCAGAGCATCAGCCACACTGGGAGGCCCTTCTCTTTGGCAGGAAACATTCAGATGCTAACTTGAGAGCTCTTGGGCTTCCAGGAGTGCTAGTGGTAAAGAACCCGACTGCCAATGCAGGAGACATAAGAGACACGGGGTCAATCCCTGGGTAGGGAAAATCCCTTGGAGGAAGGCATGGCAACCCACTCTGGTATTCTTGCCTGGAGAATCCCATGGATAGAGGAGCCTGGTGGGCTGCAGTCCATAGGGTTTGCAGTGTCAGACACGCCTGAACCAACTGAGCATGCATGCATGTACCCCCATCCTTACATATAGAGAGAAAAGAAGTAGCTCTCAATGGCTGTCAGGACATTTCAGGTACCTTAGTAAAGGGTCTGCAGATTCATTGAGAGGTTCTGTGGAAAAGGCACTGGACCTGGCAGCTGGAAGCCAGGGTTCTGGTTGGGGGACCCCACCTTTGCTGAGCCTCAGCATCCTTCTGTGTAAAGGACAGCTGCTCTACTCCAGAGAAACTATGGAGATTAAATGAGAAAGTGAATGTGGCCATGGTCTGCAAACCATAGAGCCTCATATGAATCATCTGGTTACAAAGACTGTCTGTTTCTCATTTTAAAGCACAGCCAGTTCAGTGATTCAAGGGGACTAATGATGCATGAGTAGCCTGTCTCCACCCCCTGCTTCTTCTTCTCTCTTCTACTGGGCTTGCTTCTAGACCCCCTCATGGCTAATCAGTCCTAGGAAGTAGGATGAGAACTAAGAAACTCAGTTCTATCAGCCTCTTCATTTGATTCCCAGGCTTCCATTCCAATGAACCAACCAATTCTGTCATACTTCAGATTCAATCTAAGAGTTAATATTGGTTAGGCTACTGTGATAGGTACAGTATAAGCAGCTTTCTGTACCTGAATTCCATACGTCTTCATAATAATCCTATGTGGTAGGTATTATCTCTCCTTTACAAAGAGATGTTGAGTAAATTTGCCCAATGTTACCCAGGAAGCGTCAGAGAAGGATTCAAAACCAGGCCACTGGGTTGTAGACTTCACATAGCTAACCACTAGGCTACCTGGGAGATTCCCTTCCAGCTGTCCATGCTATTTCTTTGGCTGGAGGCTTCAGTGTTTTCAACTGAGTAATAAACATTAAAAAATTCAATATGCAGTGTTAGCATCAACATTTATGAGTATGTACAATTTGGAAGCATGCAGAGGAGAACGAAAAAAGCATAAGAGCAAGAAAGGACACCATACAGAAATGTAATAATCTAGCATTGCCACCTCTGCCTCCACTCTCATCTATGGTAGATAAATCTAACTTCTGGGTTACCAGAGGTGGGGGTGGGGTGGGGAGGGAGAACTGGATGAAGACAATCAAAAAGTACAAACTTTCAGTTATAAGTTATTAATAAATACTAGGGATGTAATGTACATCATGGTAAATATAATTAAACATTGCTGCATGCTATATAAGAAAGTTGTTAAAACAGTAAATCCTAAGAGTTCTCATTACAAGAAAGAAAGGTTTTATTTTCTATTTCATTTTGTATCTATATAAGATGATGGATATTCATGAAACTTACTGTGATAACTATTTTTCATGATGTATGTAAGTCAAATCACTATGCTGTACACCATAAACTTATACAATGCTTTATGTCAATTACATCCCAATAAAACTGGGGGGAAAAAGAATAGATTGAAGAGCCAGACTGGAAAAAAAATAAATTTAATTACTGCATCCAAAATTTTAACAGTCAAGAAGACATATCAGAAACAGGAGTATAAACATACTGGGAAGAATCCTGAGTCCTTGCTTTAACTGCACCCACACATTCTTATAAGGAAAAAGACAGGCCAAGAAATCCTGTCAAGTATACTTAAATTACTCCTGATAGAATCATTCACTTTTATTTTAGTAAAATTTTTTCACTTTCCTGGAAAAAAATCTTTATGATTGCTCTGGACAACAATGATAACATTCCCAGGGTCTTGCTCCTTCGGAACTTTCTCTGAACACATAGGGACTACTGGAGTCCACCCATCCTAACAGGGTTGTACCTAACGGGCAGAGATGCCAATCCTTGAGAACTAAAGCTCTTTGGACCCATGAGAGTATTGGTTATCTGCAAAACTAACTCCAGGTCTTTTCAAAGGTGGTATAAAGGTTCGTCTAGTCAAGGCTATGGTTTTTCCTGTGGTCATGTATGGATGTGAGAGTTGGACCGTGAAGAAGGCTGAGCACCGAAGAATTGATGCTTTTGAACTGTGGTGTTGGAGAAGACTCTTGAGAGTCCCTTGGACTGCAAGGAGATCCAACCAGTCCATTCTGAAGGAGATCAGCCCTGGGATTTCTTTGGAAGGAATGATGCTAAAGCTGAAACTCCAGCACTTTGGCCACCTCATGCAAAGAGTTGACTCATTGGAAAAGACTCTGATGCTGGGAGGGATTGGGGGAAAGAGGAGAAGGGGACGACAGAGGATGAGATGGCTGGATGGCATCACTGACTCGATGGATGTGAGTCTGAGTGAACTCCAGGAGTTAGTGATGGACAGGGAGGCCTGGCGTGCTGCGATTCATGGGGTCGCAAAGAGTCGGACATGACTGAGCAACTGATCTGATCTGATCTGATAAACTAGCTGAGGCTGAAATCAGTTGGCATTTAGCATCTGCTATCTCTGAAGGTGGCACTCAAGCACGCAGACTATACTGTCTTTATAAAAGGAGACAGTATCTAGGCCTTGGAGTGCATGGTCAACCAGCTAGTCATCTGGGGCTTCCAGGAAGAGCCCTGTGGCTTCTGAGGTCCCTGTAAGCTCCTTACAGAGGACTTTTTGAAGCAGCATTTCTCATACTTTGCTGTGTACATGACTCACCTTGGGATCTACCTAAAAGGGAGACTATGATTCAGTGGGTCTCAGGTGGGACCCAAGATTCTGCTTTGCTAACAAGCTCCCAGGTGATGGGGATACTGCTGATCCAGAAACCACAGTCTGAGTACTGAGACTCTAAAGCATTTGGGAAATTTGTCACTGTTTATCTTAAGCCCGGAGAAGAGAGTGGCAGAGGATGAAACGGTTGGATGGCATCACTGATTCAATGGACATGAACTTGGGCAAACTCCAGGAGATAGTGAAGTAAAGGACAGGGAGCCAGGCGTGCTGCAGTCCGTGGGGTCAAAAAGACACTACTTAGCCACTGAACAAAAACAACGATCTTAAGCCATGAGGCTAGTGCTACCAATAAACCTCTGATGGGATCCTGGTCAGTCTGTCTTCTCCATAATAGGAAAAGTAAATAGAGGTTAAGCGGCAAGAGTGATGTAAGACCCAAATGGGCAAGAGCAATAGGTACTCTCTTACTTTAGGGGCATCATACCCTAAATGACAAGGGTTTGAATGTTCAAAACATGAGCAAACAACAAATGCCATGATAAACTTAAATTGTCAGTGTTCAATGTGGTTTTCTTCTGGATGTGGTTGGCTGTTTTGTGTTTGTTTTTCTTATCAATATTTTTTGAAGTATAGTTGATTTATAATGTTGTTAATTCAATGTGTCTTTATTAAAACCCACATTTGTGCATAATCTTCCCTATCAGACTTTATGACCCACTGGGGTAGCTTCCCACAGGTGGATTCTTTCTCTTCTTCCAGACGCTTGAGCAGACTAGAAGAGTAGAAGCAAGAAATGAACTTTTTCTGGGTCACAAAGGGTTTTCCTGTGGGGTTTAATCCCTAGCTCTCCAGCCACTAGTGGCAAAAAAAATTAACAATCTTGCTCATGTCAGTAAGACATAATTAAGGAAATTTTTCTTGTGGAAATGTCTCTGCTTCTCAAAAGAGAAAAAAACGTGGAGTCACATAGCAACCCCAGGGAGAGGACGAAGGTTAATCTGAGTGAGAAAACCTGGAAAAGCGTGGGCTCTCACTCAATGAAGGGCCATGAAAGCAACATCAACCAAAACAGCACAGAGAATTGTCATAGCAACAGGTGCTTCATGACCTAACGTCCACAGTGCTGGGAAGAGGAGGAAGAATAACACTCCAGGAGAATAGAGTAAGGCTTTGAGAGAGCTGAAAGGGCAAAGATGAGGTTTGGTTTTACAGCTAACTTGGAAATGGTAAGCTCTCCCTTCTCTTGTGAACTGTTCTCTAACCAGGGGGGAAACTGTCAATCACTACTAAATAAAAGATACAAAAACATGGAGGGGATAAAAAGGAACAGTATGATCAATATTACTTAGACCCATAACCACTCTTTCATTGACTAGCTCACTCATGTGATAACCAGCAACCATCAATTCAGGACCATTTAAACAAGAAAAATGCAGGACTCCAACAATTTTCCAACTCACATTTATCGAGGCTGGTGACAGGTGTCTCTGAAGCCATTACTGGTCTCAGGACACAGAGAAACCCATCTGCTCACAAACCGCAGTGACAGCCTGCGTGGTGTTGTCACTGCACACATGTAGCATTTGAATATGACAATCCGGCAGGAAGGGGGAAAACTAGGTAGAAGCTAGGATGCCCCTGGAGTGTAGCAGAGGATGGGTAAGTCCAGGAGGAGGCTGCCCTGCTCCATCCATGGAGCATATCCACTTAATATGCATTTCCTAACAGCAGTTATGAGCTGGAAATGGAGCTGTAGTTATTGTTTAGTCACTAACTCATGTCCTGTTCTTTGCAACCCCATAGACTGTAAGCTGCCAGGCTCCTCTGTCCACGTGATTTCCCAGGCAAGAATACTGGAGTGGGTTGCCATTTCCTTCTTCAGGGGATCTTCCTGACCCAGAGACTGAACCCGTGTCTCTTGCATTGGCAGGCGGATTCTGTACTGCTGAGCCACCAGGGAAGCCCCTGGAAATGGAGACTAACCTTGACAGGGCGGCTGGGCTTTGACAGCCCTGTGTGTGTTCTGATTCTGAAGCTCTCCATGCATCCATAAGACAGTGAAACATGTATGACCCCCATTTTAAAGATGGGAACACTAAGGCTGAACAACCTGCTAGAGGCCACACAGGCTAGGAGCTGGCCAGGCCGGGGCTGAGCACCATGCCCCACGTAGGGACATCTCTAAGGTTCTCTCAGTAAAGGAGCCAAAGCAGGCCTTTCTGGTCTTTATTCTTGGCCAGCCCTCCTCCCCTGCTGACCCAATCCGGATCTTGCCCTTTCTTCAAGTCTCACCTCCCCAGGAAGCCCCTGCCCATACATTATTCCTCGATGAGCCCACTCACATCTGAGATTCCCAGTCCTCTGGACACATTGTGGACAAAACAACATTTAAAAAAAAAATCACAACATAGTTCCTGATCATAAATGGTTTCTGTAACATCATGGAAAATTTAGAAAATCCAGAAAACAAAATAAGTATCATTCATAGCCTTGTCACCAGAGGCTCTTTGGTCCTGTGTCCCTCTGCAGGAGAGGAGCATCTGGTCGTCCCTCTTGTAGCACGAGCCTCCACCCCAGTGAGCTGCATGGATGAAGTACTGAATGGATGATTATTATTTTGCCAAAATCAATGTTGATAAACTTTTGGCTATAATACCTCAACACTACCCCTTGAAAATCCTTTACCTAAGCCAGAAGATTCTGTTAAGTGTGTGCCGAAATGACTTAGCAAATGGTTTTCTCTCTCCACAAAAAACCTAAGAGTCCCAAGAAAGTTTTCACTACTGAGCTCAATTCTCAACAGTATTTTGCCAAGTGTCCCCATCCCATCCATGTCAATGTCAGCCTTTAATCAGTGCTGCTCATGTGTGCTGCACTGCACTAAGTCCCCAACAAAACTCGTGTCGTTTAATCCTCACAGCAACCCTAGGGTAACTATTGTCATTTGTTTCCTAATTTTAACAAATGAGGAAACTGAGAAACAGCAAGGTCAAGTAATTTAGCTGAGGTCACACAGCCAGCAAGTGGCAGACCTGGGATTTGAATCCAGGCAGCCTGCCCCCCAGAGCATGGGTTCTTCATCACTGTAGTAACCTGATTCTGCATAACTAGGTCAAGGGACCACAACCATCATGCTGCGGTCGGTGCCTGTTCACTGACATCCTCTCGGAAAACACTTCCCCAAAGAACCAGCAGAGTGGAGCAAGGAGACAGGGAATGGAACTCCCTCCCTCCATCTGCACAGTGTCAGGCAGTGTCTGGACCGAAATCAGTGCTTAGTCATGTAACCTGGGCCTTCTTTGTACTTTTCTGGGCTGCCTCTCCTCCCAGAAAGCCAGCCCCTAGAGCACAGGACTAGGCACTGTGCCCTGTCTCCTACAGGAGCTTCCCAGGTGGCACGGTGGTAAAGAAACCACCTGCCAACACAGGAGACACAAGAGACAAAGAGATGCGAGTTCTACCCCTGGGTCAGGAAGATACTCTGGAGAAGGAAATGGCAACCCGCTGCAGTATTCTTGCCTAGAAAATCCCATGGACAGAGGCGCCTGGTGGGCTACAGCCCATGGAGTCGAAAAGAGTCAGACACGACTGAGCGCACGCGCCTGTCTCTTACTCACCAATAGCAGATGATCCTGCATTTTGTTAATTATGTTATGAAGAGACAGAGGAAAAAGAGGAAGGTAAGATGGTGAATAAGAAAAAGAATAATTATTTTTTCTTGTCAAATCCAACAACAGATTTCTCTGGTAGGGCACGGACTCTGTGAGATTGGTTGTTTGGCAAGGGAGGGGCGGGGAGGCAAACAGAAAGCAGGGAGAAGCACAGCGTCTAGGAAACGGGAAGGTCTAAAGGTAAAGCGCGCTGCGTAGCACGCGGAGCCTCTCGGGCAGGTGCTGCTCGGGAGGGCCGGGAGATGATTCCATCCAGGCAGGCAGGCATGTGTGGGCTTCAGCAAAGTGAACTGACTCTGCTTGACTGCTGCCCCCAAAGGCAGCAGAAAGCTGTCAATAGAAAGGTCCACAAGATAGGGGCTGGCAATGGGCCTGCCAAGGGAAAACAAGGATTCAAAGCCATGAGTGAGGCTGTTCTAAGATGAAGGTGAAAATATTCCTCCTGTGGTTTCCCCAACTATTAAAAAAAAAAAAAAGCAGCTGCACAATTGGATCAGATTATCAAAAATTTTCAGGCAAATGACATACTCAAGTTCACCGGCTTGATAACCTTGCAGCATTTGGGTACATGTTACTTCAACAAATACTACGAGCTACGACAGCAACAAGACCCTTTCCTGAGTCATAACCTAAGCCTCCTTTACATAAAACAGATAAACAGCAGTGGGGAGAAAGGCACTCTTCTGTGGAGAGGGAGAGGGTGAAGCTTCCCCCTGATTTCCAGAAGTCCTTCACCCGGGTCTGTAACACTCCCCTCTCATCCGATCTAGGGCACATCCTAACTGAGAGAAACCCAAGCCTGTGTGTATTTCACCCTCAGCAGCCCTGAGAAGGCACTTCCCTGAAGACAAAAAACTCAGCTGGAGCGCCCAGCACACAAAAGCTTCCCTAGCAAAGGGGGCCTCGTACCAGGCAAAGGCCCCACCTTGGGAGAACCATCCTGCCCGCTTTGGCAGAAGGCTCCACTTGAGAAAAGAACTCAGGAAGCCCAACAGCATTAATAAAATCTGTGTGTCTCTGTTACACAAAGCAGCTTGATCCGAAAGAAAGTACTCAACCAAGTCAATCGCTTTTAGCTAAATATCTGGATTTTTTGGACTGCATTTTTTCCCCTTTACATACGGCTGCCTGGTTGCTTAAGCACAGCCATAGGCTTGATAAAGCAAGATGGCAAAAGGGGCTCTGGTGGGAGTTTACCTTCCCCAGTGAAGCACATTCTGCCGGTAACCTGTTGCTAGCCACCACAGATGAGAATCAGGTGGCCAGCTCATGAGTGGACCCTCTGTGGAAACCAGCTGCAAAGTGAGTATCATGTGCTAATCAGATATTTGGGGGGGGGGTCGGAGGGGAAGGTAAGATTTACGGGAATCCATTTTTTTTTCTTTAACTTTTGCCTGCTTTGATGTCTCTACTCGGATGTCTAAAAGGCATTTCAAACACTGACAAGTCCACATCTGAAGTCTTGGTGGTCTCACTCCCTAAGTTTCTTCCTGCAACTGTCCCATTTCAGTAAACGAACGCCATTCCCTTCAGTGAGTAGATGAGGAACTCTGGAGTCATCCTCATCTTCCTTTTGGATGACAGTGACACCTCCTTACGGGGCTCCTGTACCCCCTCTCCCCCTCACAGCCTGCTCTCTGCTAGGTGAATCTCTCTGGTGCTCAAGCCCTTCAGAGGCTCCCCAGGTCAAGTCCTTCTGTGACCCGCAAGCCCTGGAAATTCCTCAGATTCATCTCTCACTCTTCCTGCCATCCCCCTTCACTCGGGCCACACCAGCCTCCCCTTGTTCCCTGAGCCCTGGCTTTCTCTCCCCCTGTGGTTGTATCTGCTGTTCTCCCTACCTGGAAAGCTCTTCCTGCGGATCCCCTCACGGCCCACATCTCACTTCAGTTTCACTTAAGTAGCCTTCTCAGGGAAGCATTGCCTGCTCCCCTAATCAAAACTGTCAGGGCCTCAGACACTCCTCACCCCCTTTCCCTGACTCATGTTGTTTTCTCCTTGGCACTTGTCACTAACACGTTATGTGTTGTCCTCAATTATCTTGTCTCCTTGACACTAGAATACAAGCCCCGTGAGATCTAAGATTTTCATCTGTCTGGTTCAAGTGCTAGGGACAGAGCAGTAAAGAGTGTCAAGTGCTTACTGGGTGCTCAGTAAATACAAATTGAATGGATCAAAGTGGGATAGACCAGTATCTGTAAGTCAAAAATCTATTTTGGATGAGTCAAACAGTCTTAGAAAATGAATAAACAACAAAAAGAATTGGTTGGACAAATGATACTAATCAGACAGAGTGACGAAGGCCATTTAAAATTCCTCTTCTTATAATGGTGGATTAAGTGATACTGGTCAGGACCAACTCTTCCATAGAGAACTATAAATGCTGGATTCAATATGAAAAATGCCTTCTTAATTATATTGAGAATTAGTACCCATAGAGGTAAGCCTATCATAAAAAGTTGCTTTTGTCCTGAGGACAGCTCATCTACTATTCTCAAAGAAACTATGGCCTGCTTGGCCTACTCTAAGAGCTAGGGAGACCAAAGTCAACAAAGGAGCTTCTGTGACAAACCAACCTCACTTTAGGCTAGGACCCCAAAGTCTATGCTAGAGTCTGAATATTTATGTTCTCCCCTCCAAAGTCATATGCTGAAATCCTAACCCTCCAGGTGATGATATTAGAAGGTGGACCCTTAAGGAGGTGATCAGATCATGTAGGTGGAGCCCTCATAAATGACCAAGTGCCCTTATAAAAGAAGCTCTTGGCTTCTCTCTCTCTCCTTCCACCATATGGGGTTCAATGAAAAGATGGCTACCTGTCTAGGAAGTGAGCCCTCACGAGATACCAACTCTGCTGGCACACTGGTCTTGGACTTCTAGCCTCTAGAACAATGAAAAATAAATTCTTGTTTATAAGCCACCTAGTATTTTGTTATAAAAGCCTGAACAGACTGAGTCTGCTCTCAGAACAAGAAGAAACCAGGCCTGCAAACCTGGCTTTGTGTCACCTGGAGAGTTCTAAGAACTACAAGTCTTAAATTGTTTGAAGGTGGTCTCCGACTGAATCCTCTCTGGAGGAAAGTACCATTATCTTAGGCCTCAATTTATCCTGAAATATAAATTTTCAAATACAAATATACAAATTTTCAAACACACAGAGATAATCCAACACACACACACAAACAAGATACCAGGAGGGGGACCCAGTGAAAACAAAAGATGACAAAACAGACTTCAAAATTTTGAAACACTGGAATATCCCAAAGTCTCTTATGCAGCTTAAGCCTACCATGTTCAGAGAAACAAAAAACAAGTTTGAAGATTCCAAGAAAGAAATAGATATTAGGGGTTTCCCTAGTGGGTCATGTGTCAGTGGTAAAGAATCCCCCTGCCAATGCAGGAGACACGGATTCAATACCTCATCAGGGAAGATCCCACAGGCCTCAGAGCAACTAAGCCCGTGTGGGATTGAGCCTGTGCTCTAGAGCTCAGGAACCACAACTACTGAACCCATGTGCTGCAAATACTAAAGCCCGTACACACTAGAGTTTGTGCTCCACAACAAGAGAGACCACCACAATGGGAAGCCCAAGCTAGACTAGTTCCTCCCACAACTAGAGGAATAGCCCCTGCTTACTGAAACTAGAGAAAAGCCAGAGCAGCAACAAGGACCCATCGCAGCCAAAAATAAAATTATAAAAAAGTAGATACTCTATTAAAAGATTTGAAAAAAAAAAAAAAAGGAAATTCTAGAGCAAATAACATTGAAACTGTAGAGTGCTTACAGTGGGCAGGGAACTGAACTTGGGGGAAATGTCACACAATCTGACTTTGTCTTCCAATAAAGAGAGAGAAGTAGTTTATAAAATAGGGGTGAGTATTCATTTCACATGCTTTTCAGCTAGAATGAAACAAACCATCAGCTAACCACAAACATCCAGATTCCTAAATCCTAAGGAGGCTGGGGGGCAGGGGGTGAGGTGGGGGAAGCAAGCTCTCTACAAGAGACTTTATCAAAAGAGAAAAGAACAACTATCCAATTTCTTCGCCTCCATATCCATCCACATGAGGGTACATCCTTTATACCGCCTTCTGGCAATTTTATATTACAAGAGAACCTCCATAGCACTTGCAAGCATTTTGGTGTTAAGTCTACTGGATGAGAACCGGAATACTCAGTTGTCTCATAAAAGACTGTGTGCTTCCCACCCAATCAGAGATTCTTAACTCAAGGGATGCTAGAAATAACCATCATCCCCGCAACAAACAGCTGTGTCACATCCCGTTTCCCCCTCCCTCTCCGCCTTCAGCCTCCCTCCACGAACTGCTATCTTTAAGCCACAGGGCAGACAAGAGAAAAACAATTAGTCATTCCAGGTTTTGCCCACTTTCCCCACAATCCGTGTTATTCAGAGCACAGTCACTGGAGACAATAAGACGGCTTTGGAAGCCAAGCAGGCACCTACAGGTCTGAAAGACTTGAAGACTTTTTCCAAGACTTCATGGAGCGTCTTCTTGCCGCAGGAGGAGATGTAATCCTGTGCTAGCTGCAAGAAAGGCAGGCAGTCTTCACTCTCACTCCACACGTGCTGCGTGCCCACCGGTAAGGGAAAGGAGAAAACAAAGACACACAGTTATATTCAGTCTGAAATACACAAAAACCAAGATTTTTTTTTCAATTATGTGAATTTGAAGAAGGCCTCCATTCCAGAGTAAAAATCCATATAGTTATTCTTGATGTAATCGAAGGCAGAAAATGAATACCCTGCAGAAACCCCCCATGCTCCTGGTCCATAATCTTACCTGCTCAATTTTCCATCAGATCTGCCCATACATAGTAAAAGGGCAAGGGGATCAATATTCCCCTACCCGTGATTTCCAATGTCCCTCTCCTGATGCTGGCAAAGTGAAAGTGAAGTTGCTCAGTCGTGCCCGACTCTTTGCAACCCCGTGAATAGTAGCCTGCACCAAGCTCCTCCATCCATGGGATTTTCAAGGCAAGAGTACTGGAGTGGGTTGCCATTTAGGGTGGCTTTAAAATGGGAGGGAGGAGAAACCAAGAGCTTGCATAATCTTTACCACTGCCTTCAGCAATGGCTGAAGGATTAAGTAGGCAGAGTTTGTAACTGCTTACTTGGAAACATCCTTTACCCAGATGAGTCTGAGAGTGGGGACGATGGTCAGTTTACTTCAAAATGAAATTAATTTAGGAGGACACATGGAAAAGTCATCCCTACTCACCAGGAAACAAAGGCTCTCTGAAATCTCACCTTCCCTTAAAATGCTTTACGAGGACATCGTAGGGCTTCCCTGGAGGCACAATGGTAAAGAATCTACCTGTCAATGCAGGAGATGTGGGTTCAATTCCTGTGTCAGGAAGATTCCACATGCTGTGGAGCAGTGCCACAACTAATAAGCCTATCTTCCAGAGCCCAGGAGCTGCAACTCTTGACCCCATGTGCAGCAACTACCAAAGCCCCTGCACCTAGAGCCTGTGCTCTGTAACAAGAGAAGCCTGTGCAACCAGAAGCAGCCCCCACTTGCCTCAACTAGAGAAAAGCCCATGTAGCAATGAAGACCCAGCAAAGCCAAAAAAAAAAGAAAAATAAATAAAGTAAAAATTATTTTATACATATATGCTGCTACTGCTGCTGCTGCTAAGTCGCTTCAGTCGTGTCCGATTCTGTGTGACCCCATAGACAGCAGCCCATCAGGCTCCACCGTCCCTGGGATTCTCCAGGCAAGAACACTGGAGTGGGTTGCCATTTCCTTCTCCAGTGCGTGAAAGTGAAAAGTGAAAATGAAGTTGCTCAGTCGTGTCCGACTCTTAGCGACCTCATGGACTGCAGCCTACGAGGCTCCTCCATCCATGGGATTTTCCAGGCAAGAGTACTGGAGTGGGGTGCCATCGCCTTCTCCGATATATATATATAAATAAATAAATAAAAGAGGGCAACGTACCCAAGCAACACTTTATGATGTTAACATGCACCAGGAGGAAACTGATTTTGGCTTTATTTTTTCTTAGACTAGACAAGTTTTTTTTTTTTTTTTTCTTTCCCACATGAGGATATCCATTTTAGCACATCTTTAAGACTTGGCTAGTTTCTCCCATAAATGTTCAAGGATCTGGAATAAGCCCAAGAAACTGGTTTGAGAGATGAAGATGCAGAAGCCCCCTGTTCTGCATATCTGCGCAACAGGATGGGGGTAGGGGTTATTGAAGACCAGGATAATATCAGGGTGTCAGTCAGGTACCAAACATTGCTGTTTACAGGAGCCGGATCAATGACAGCTCAACACTGGTGAAAAAAGTGTAGAGGACAGGAAGATGTTTGGCAGCTGAGAGCAAGGAACAGGTACTGGGCAGCAAGGGACAGATCAATTTGGAGAAATGGTCCATGTCAAGCACATACTTACTCCTGCTATTAATACAAATGATTAGAGCATCACCCCCAGAAAGTCATATGCCCAACATGCAATAAACAGATTTCCCCTTCTTCCTTTTCACTGCAGGATCCTCAGGAACTGGAAAGAACTGAAAAGGCTGCTCAGATTCAAGAGAGAATAACGTGCTAATATGCCATCTTTACAGCCCAATTATCTGTGTTTCACAGACGTGAAAGTCCAATTCTGATGCATGCTGCTCTATTTCCAGCAGACTTCTAGAGTAGCTTCCTCCTTGACCTAATAAAGATACCTTCTAGATTCTCTAACTTTAGAGAACAGCTCAAACATGATTCCCTATTAAGTGGACGTCTTTAAAGTTGTCGAGTCACTGAAATGCCAGTCATGTAATAGTCTTTTGCATTGTACAAAAAGCGTAATAGTACAAAGTGCCTTTAAATCCATTATTGCACTTGATTCTTCATGGGGATTCAGCAAGAACAATAAAGTTCACTTTAATACAAGTTTGGCTCAACACCTATTTTAAAACTCAAATTTTAAAAAGTTCTGGCATATTTCAAATTCTTATCCAAGTCAGAGATGGGATTAACACCTAGCACCACACAATGGAAAATCTTAAGCCTGCCTTCTTCCCTAGACTTGTTATGGAGATTACAGAGAAAGTAAAAAGTTGATTAAGTACCTAGTACAGTGCCTGGCTGGCAGATAGTACATAGCTTTTCAATAAATGGTGGCTATAAGTCCCCTATTTCCCCTTTTGCATTTGCAGGAGGATGGTGTGGGGGATTTCCACCTGCAGTAACGCTAAATCAGACAGCCTATGTGACTTCACTGAGAACACTATCCAAGGCAACTTGGGTTAGAATTAATTCAGAAGCAGGTGTATCTATGAAAACCTTGTAGTTTTTACAAATATAGCCTATTTTTTAACTATCTTTTTTTTTAAGTATTTTAAGTTATAAATTAAGGAAATAAATTAAGAAAAGTATATCACTCAAAGCGTTAGTCGCTCAGTCATGTCCAACTCTTTGCAATTCCATCGACTGTAACCCATCAGGCACCTCTGTCCACGGGATTCTTCAGCCAAGAATAGTGGAGTGGGTTGCCATTTCCTTCTCCAATATCACTCAAACTGTAACAGAATCACAGTGTATCCGCCACCGCCTGGCAATCAGTTTCTTCAGTTTAAGTGTTTCTAGGGCATCTACAGCCTCACGAAGAGGAGGTTCATGCCACCATTTTCATTACTCTGCTTTTGGAGTTGTTGATTTATGAATACACTGGAGAAGAAAGACTTGCATACATGTCTGCTAAGTCACTTCAGTCATGTCTGACTCTTATGTGACACCATGGACTGTAGCCCACCAGGCTCCTCTGTCCATGGGATTCTTTGGGCAGGAATACTGGAGTGGGCTGCCATGCCCTCCTCCAGGGGACCTTCCTGACCCGGGGGTGGAACCTGCGTCTCCTGCAGCTCCTGCATTGCAGGTGGATTCTTCACCGCTGAGCCACCAGGGAAGCCCTAGAAAAGACAGACTTAACAGCTGTGAAAGGACTTTCTGTCCATTCTCCCTAAATTTCCTTGACGTGGCTTTCTAACTTATCCCGAATTGCCAGCAGTGCTGGTTTTCTTGTTTTACAAGAGTTTTAACTGAATCCCTGCCCATATGATAACCTGACGGAGCAGGGGGTTTGGAATGAGACAAACCCAGATGTACACAGCCGCTTATAAGAAATCACCTGCCAAATGCCAATTATTTCATATCCATTGTATCGCATAACAAAAGGAATTCAGTTTTATGGACTGAAACTGCCCCTTTCTAAGACTAATCATGGCAGTCAGCGAAAATTCACTGGTGAGATGAACCAAAAAGTAAGTCTGTAGTTGGGGAAAAAAAGACAAAGGGAAAACAACAGAAGAATCATATAAAAACCAGTCAGTGAATACAAGGTGAGATGAACCAAAAAATAAGTCTGTAGTTGGGGAAAAAAAGACAAAGGGAAAACAACAGAAGAATCATATAAAAACCAGTGAGATCAGGACAGCAGTGCCAGGGAAACAGGCCTGGCACATGCCATGGATGGAACACAGATTGGCTTTCACTGCTTTGCAGAGGCCTATGCAAAGAAAGATAAGCAACCAGTGACCTGAGGCAGTGCCCCCATATAAAACAGACCAACTCTTCAGAACTAACAGGAATGGGACTAGGGGCAGGAGCGCTGTAGTTGTTCAGGCACTAAGTCGTGTCCGACTCTTTGCGACCTCATGGACTACGGCCCACCAGGCTCCTCTGTCCCTGGAATTCCCTAGGCAAGAATACCTGAGTGGGTTGCCATTTCCTTCTCCAGGGGCAGGAGGGTTACTCTTAGAAAATTAGAGAGGCCTATTCCAAAACCAGGGGAGGGCAGAGAGAGTATCTGGTGTCTGGGCTAAAGCACCTGAAAGCAAGATCTGGGGTCTAGCCTTGACAAGGACAAACGGGAACTTGACTCAGAGTCCGGCACCACAGGGCATGGCCACAAGGCCTTTCACTTGGAAAATATCTTAAGCATGAGAAACCAAACACCCACTCTGGCCATAAAAAAACTATAGCAAGGGGTCAGAGAACCTGTGGCTCTGAACAATGTTAACTCCTTGGCAAATATACATCTGGGAACAGAATGTACTGAACTTCCAATCTGGTAGTTAGAGCCAAGGCAGATCACAGACATGGACTGTTACAATATTAGAAATGCCAAGAAAAGGCTTCACAAAGGAGGGGAAAGAGGTGGTTCTTATGCGTTAGAGTGCATCTCAGTCACCTGTGCTGTGCTGTGCTTAGTCACTTCTGACTTTTTACGGCCCCATGGACTGTAGCCCACCAAGTTCCTCTATCCATAGGATTCTTCAGGCAACAATACGGGAGTGGGTTGTCATGCCCTTCTCCAGAGGATCTTCCCGACCCAGGGATAGAACCCAGGTCTCCCCCTTTGCAGGCAGATTCTTTACCATCTGAGCCACCAGGGAAGCCCTCTCAGTCACCTGAAGTGAAGTGAAGTCACTCAGTCGTGTCCGACTCTTTGCGACCCCATGGACTGTAGTCTACTATGCTCCTCTGTCCGTGGGATTTTCCAGGCAAGAGTACTGGAGTGGGTTGCCATTTCCTTCTCCATCAGTCACCTGGAGGCTTATCAAAATGCCATCGCTGGATCCCACACAGGAGTTTCTGACACTGCATTTCCAACAAGTTCCAGGTGATGCTTATGTTGCTGGTTCTGGGACCACCATTTGAGGACAGAATAGAACTGTGACTAACCACATATTTGAGGATGGGCATTACATTACATTACTTTGCTGACAAAGGTCCATCTAGTCAAAGCTATGGTTTTTCCAGTAGTCATGAATGGATGTGCGACCTGGAACATAAATAGGGCTGAACACTGAAGAACTGATGATTTTGAACTGTGGTGTTGGAAAAGATGCTTGAGAGTGCCTTGGACGGTAAGGAGATCCAACCAGTCCATCCTAAGGGAAATCAGTCTTGAACATTCTTTGGAAGGACTGATGCTGAGGCTGAAACTCCAATACTTTGGCCACCTGATGCAAAGAACCGACTCATTAAAAAAGACCCTGATGCTGGGTAAGGCAGGAGAAGGGGAAGACAGAGGCTGAGATGGTTGGTTGGCCTCACTGACTCGATAGACGTGAGTCTAAGAAAGCTCTGGGAGATGGTGAGGGACAGGGAAGCCTAGCGTGCTGCAGTCCATGGGGTCGCGAAGAGTCAAACATGACTGAGCAACTGAACAACATTACATTAAAAGGGCTTCCCGGGTGGCTCAGCAGTAAAGAATCCACCTGCAATGGAGGAGACACAAGAGATGCAGGTTCAATCCCTGGGTCGGGAAGGTCCTCTGGAGGAAGGTATGGCAAGCCACCCCAGTATTGTTGTCTGAAAAATCTCATGGACAGAGAAGCCTGGAGGGTTACAGTCCATGGGATCACAAAGAACTGGATACACTGAAGCAACATAACATGCACTCAATTACATTAAAAAAAAATCTAAATGTCATGATCAACTAAAACTACTTCCATTTCTCAGGACAGCATGGGTTGCAGCGAAGCAGCCCCAACTTGCACCTGCCCTGAGCAGCCTACTCTTTCCTATAGATTCCTGCCCCTTTGGAGCTGAAAATCCCCAGTGAGAACTCTGATTTCAGCACATGTCATCTGTGGCCCTTCTTTCTGTCATTAAGTTGGGTTGGAGTTTCTTATCAAAGCTCATCTGGTTTGAGACAATAAAACAATGTCTTCTGCAAACAGAAAAATGAGCACCTTTCTGTTTTCTGTAGTAGAGATAAGAATATGTAGCTTATCTAAGAATGGAATTAGATTATTAAAGTAATTCAAATGACAAATACCTTTTTGATCACAGTCTGTATGCTCCTACTGTTCTAACACTTGTGGGGATGGCGCTCGACTTCCTGGTGCTTAGGCAGAGTTGGGGATGGCAGGGAGCTAAGAACACACCCGCTGTCCTCCCAGGACTCAGTTATCTGTGTCAAAGGGCCATTGTGAAGCGCCTCAGTCTCACCACGTGGGTTTTCTGCTGCCAGCAGTTCTGGGGAGTCCATTTTAAGTTGGTACGGCTTAACCCAAAACTGACTGCTACCCACACAGTAAGAGGTGAGGTAAGAGTGACGAGCCATCTCAGGACAGCCAGCATTATTTCTGAACATGTCTGACCATACCTCCAATCTGCTCTAGGTGTCAAACACTGATCTGGTTTATCAAGGAGGAAACTGAGACTCAGAAAGTTTAAGCAACTTGTCTGTGGTCACACAGGAAGTAATGGGCAAAGCCAGGATATCAAGAGGGATGTCATGCTTTCAACCTGAGCCTCAGCTCCTTCCTTTGTAAGTCAAACAAAATAATAATACCCCCAGGGTGGACATGGGCTTCCCAGGTGGCGCAGTGGTAAAGAATCCACCTGCTAAAACAGGAGCTGCAGGAGATGCAGGTTCCATCCCTGGGTTGGGAAGATCCCCTGGAAGAGGGCATGAGAACCCATTCCAGTATTCTTGCCTGGAGAATTCCATGGACAGAGGAGCCTGGTGGGCTACAGTCCACAGGGTTGCAAAGAGTTAGACACGACTGAGCTACTAAGCACAACAGGGTGGATATAAAGATTTCAGATTTCAAGAGAGGGACTTCCCTGGCAGTCCTGTGATTAAGACTTTGCCTTCCAATGCAGGGACATGTGGGTCTGATCCCCTGTAGGGGAAGTAAGATCCTAAGATTCCACATGCCACATGGCCCAAACACCAAAACATAAAACAGAAGCAATATTGTAACAGATTCAATAAAGACTTTAAAAATGGTCCACATAAAAAAAAAATCTTTAAAAAAAGGTTCCAAGAGATAAACTGCCTCTCATTTAGCAGAGGCCTATGAGTGCTTATGTCTTCTCCCCCTTACTTGAGTTTATATTAGCAGGAATTTACTCTCCTTGGGATAACCACTCCGTGAATGATAAAGGACATATCTTTTTCCCTGATGCAATCTCTCTAGATGAATAATACATGGCCACCATAGGAAACTTTACAGTCTACCACTACTGCTCATTTAACCTGCAAATAATGTGATATAGGCATGATTATCCCCATTAGACAGAAGAGGAAACTGAGGATAGGGTTTAAATTGAACAAGACAGGGCCTTCTCTCCACTATACCACCATGGAAACATGATGATGCAACCTCATTCAAACAAATTGTATCTTCTTTCTCCAAAATAAAAAGGTTGTTATTTAGTCACACAGTTAATAATAGAGACATGCCTAGAATGAAAATGGGGATTATATCTATATATATAGATATAAAGTCACAGTCATAGGGATACATACAAAATTAAATCACATAGTTCTTCTATAAATAAAACATTTTTCTTTAATACTATGACAACGGCTATCTTTGTTTTTGTATTGAGGAGGGATTAAACTATACATGTCGAACCAAACATGTTGTGAATGGTTGGCAGGACAATAAGGGAGCGCCCCCCCCACCCCCCCACCTCCCCCCCCCCCCCCCCGCCCCGCAGCAGCAGCAGGGAGAGGCTGGGCAGTGGGCTTTGTTTCCAGAGAGCTCTTTTCTCCAGGATGAGGCGAGGAGGGAAAGCAGCTGGTGCTGCCATGCCCAGGAGCACATGCCCCTCTGTCCGTCTGGCATGTTAGTGGCTGCCAACGCCCAATTCCTCAAGCCTGACCGAACCCTGGGGACCTTTTGAGCTGGCAGAGGATGGGCGTGCCGCCTGTATAAGCTCTCGGCACCGTCCCTGTGACACCTGAAGAGCCAGGCAGGGTAGCCGTGTCCCTGAACCCCCAGCACACACAGGGCACTGGCAGCATTTTATCCCAGGACCTGAACTCCTCAGCCATCCGTAGAGAGAGGCTTGAATCAGCAGCAGTTTGCAAAGGGACCACATGGCCTGTAAAGCAAGCAGGGGAAGGAGTTCACAAGGGGCCCAGGAGCTGCCAAAGAGAGGACAGACAAAAAGAAGTCCTTGTTCCTAAGCCCCAGCCTGATCCTGTCCAGGAGACCTTCTGCATGGTGGAAGGGACAGCTCTCTGGGCTTTGGCTCAAGTCCTGACTCTGTCACTTCTTACTGGCATAGTCCTGGCTGAGTCCTTAAAGTTACTAGCCTCGGTTTCCTCGCCTATAAAATAGGGGTATATTAATACCCACCTTACAGAATTTTTGTGAAGCTCAATAAGAAGTAGCCATTGAACCCAAGTCTGAATTGGGTCCCCTGTTGTCACCCCTGAGGTGCCAGGTATTCAGTACAGGGCTACCATCTATTAGCCGTAGGGAAGTTAGTAAACCTCGCTTGGCTTCAGTTTTCTCATCTGTAAAGTGGAGATAATTATAGAGAGTGGCTTCTGAGATTACTAAGATTAAATGGGTTCATACATACAAAGTCTGATACATGGTAATTCACACTTAAGTGGTAACTGTCTTTGAAGCTGTCACTCTTGAAATTTAACATGTCTTCTCTACTAGGCTATTATTCATTCATTCATTCTTACAAACATGGATTGAATATCTATCACATGTCTGGCATGTTCTGAGCACTGCCATACAGGGATGAATAAGACAAACTCTCATGAAGCTTATAGGCTAGTGGGCGAGGCAAAAAATAAGCAATGGACTATCAAGTATTAGTGAGTGCTATGGTAAGGGTAACAGAGGGTGAAATAAGGGAGTATGTGGTCAGGAAGGTTTCTCCCAGGCTGCAATGGTATAAAGAAAGGAGCTATGTAAGGATGTGGGGGAAGAGTGTTTTAGGCAGAGGGAACAGCAGACGAAAAGGCCCTAAGGCAAGAATGAGCTTGGCTTCTCTAAAGACCAGAAAGGCCAGTGTGGCAGGAACACTCTAAGCAAGGGCCAGGATGAGGTCAGAGAGGCGGCGGGAGACAGATCACGTGGGGGCTTGAAGCCAGGAAAGCTTAGGTTTTATTGCAAAAGTGATGGGAAGTCAGTTTAGGAGAGGGAGGGAGTGGTAAGAACACAACCTGCCGTTTTATCAACATTTTAAATAGATCCAGAGGGACTGCTATGTGGAAACTCTGCCTGAGATTGTTAATATCATCCCCACTTTAGGCACTGTTCTCAAACAAATCTGCTAGGGAGGTACTAATACTATCTCTATTTTACAGATGTGGAAGTCATGACAGAGAGGGGTTAAATAACTTCCTCCCAGGCACAAAGTTAGATGTGGGGAGCTGGGGTGAAAGCTCGAGTAGCCTGCCCCAGAGCCTGTGCCCCTAGGCATTATACCACACTGTTTCTCAGATGAAAAGAATGGCCCCATTCTAAGTAGCCCTGGCCAGGTACAGAGTGAGCCCTCAATAAATGTTTGTTAAATGAATGAATGATATAAAAACACTTTGTAAACTGAAATGCTATGTAAATATTCTTATTGTTAACAAGTCCTTCAGATTACAAGGATTCCATTCATCTCAAATTTCTTCTAATACTTAGCAGATTTTCCTGGGAAAAAGAAATGAACAGAGATAGCACATTTTCTTCAGGTCTGAGTTTCGTTAACTAGAGGCAAACAGCATCTTGACAAACCTGGCCTGCAAATCTGAGGCAAGGTTTCGGCTAAGAAAACTCCAGTGTTTGGCATCTTATTTATTATGGCCTCTAGTAACTGAAAAGGTCCAGTCTGCCCAATGAATTACTCCCCACACCCACCACCACCACTTTCTTTCTTTCCTATTTATGTCATTTAATTGTCAGTGAACGAATACTTTCAAAAGAAATACTTCCAAGTATTTCACTCATACAGGTGGAGATTTAAAATGTAATATGAGTGGCCTTGAAAAAGGCCTGATAGACTTCATGTTTCTATATGGTTTGCTAAACATATTCAAATCAAGAGAATAGCCTTGCTTTTCTTCACCCACCTATTCGCTTTGGATATGTCTCATGCAGTGACAGCAGGATGGCTGTGTGGAACCATGAGTTCCAGAACCATGCGTGATTCCTGCCCCATTTCACACAGTAAGGAGGGGAAAGGCCACTGGCAGACCAAGGAAGCCCAGGGGTCGAAGGGACTCCTAGTCAAATCCTAACACTGCAATTAGTTGGACCCTGGTGCCCTTTCCACTACATCCCTGGCGCTTATTCATACTTTTACTATGAATAAATCCCTTTTTAATGATCTTTCACATTGACAAACAACACTTACTTATTTTAACTACAGTTAACAGTGTTCTTACATACATTTATACCTCACTTGCGCTTCACGAATACCTACGATGGAGGCATTCTGATTAACCTCATTTTACAGGTGAGAAATTGAGGCTCTTAAAGAGACAAGTTCTAAACTCTGGGGAACCCCAGATCTCTGACCCAAATTTGTGTGGCCCTTGCTGTGCAGTGGAGACTGTCAGGTGCATTATCTATTTGATCACCTGAGGGTTGGTATTATACCCATTTTTCAGATGTGTACACTGAACATTTTAAAACACTGAAATGAGTTTGACCAGAGTCACGCTGCTACAAGTCAAATCTGACTGTCACTCTAGGCTATCCCTCTTCTAGAGGGTCAGGAGGCTGGGGCCTGGTGAGTCTCTCACCTTTGTGGAGTGGAATGGAGGTCGTGGGAGGGGCATGCTTCATCTTGTCACATAGAGGACTTCATCTCTCTGGGACCAAGAAAGACAATCACGCTAACTCCTTGTCGAACTTTCTGTGGTAGTTGGGGTGCACGACAGCCTGGGCTTTGAACCAGCTTTGTCTCACCCCACCTGAAGAGCCAGCGCCAGGCCGCGCCTCTGCACTGCCTCACCTCCGTCCCCAGGGGCGGCAGCAGCGCCAGCTCCAGGCTCAGGCCGGCAACTCAGGCCGGTAACCTGAGCCCATAGCCGCCTCCATCTTACATGTAGGGACCATTATTTTTACCCCGTTCTTACAAATACTTTACGGAACGCCATCCTCGCCCAGTCTCCACACCTCCCACCCCAACTCCCCGGCCCTCTACCTCCCCTTCCTTAACTGCCAGCGCCAAGATCCCAAGTGAGGGCAGGATACAAAGTCGAGAATTTGGACACCGCAGTTTCAGGTCCAAGTCCCTCCGAGCCCGGGGCGGGGCGGGAGGTGGGGTGGGGAGGGGGAATTTCATCCCCATCTGGAAAAACCGAAAGGCCTTGGCAGGGCCAAGGCCGCCGCCTCAGCTGGACAGAACCTTCCGGGCTCCACACATCTCGTTGGAAGCTCATAGAGGAGCAATGGAAGCACCAGAGGAAAGGGGGCTAGGCGTGCCTCTGTGTGTGAGTGTGTGTGTGTTTGTGTGCGCAAGCGCGTGTGCGTTTTTAAGATCCGGGGTGTAATTCCGCAAAGATGGTCCAGGAGATGGGGCATCGCTAGTGTGGACAGAGGCTTTGTGTCTTAATACCACTGAGAATAACATGGGGAGAGGGGTCGGGATGAGGGTTCTCTCGGGCGAGGAAAACTGGAGGAGTTGTGTCTGCGCATTGAGAGGGTAACGGGATTCCTCACCCGGACGGGACGCCTGGGTGGAGGAAGCTCCGGACTCCCGATCCTGCGGGAGTGAAGGGTCCGTGCGCCCCGGCCCGGACTGGCGCTAGGCGGAGACATCCTCGGAGATGCTCTAGCCGAGCACTGCGCTCGAGCCGTGGGGTCGCGTCCCGGAAACTGCCCTCCCTAGCCCAGCTTCCCGGATTCTAAGGATGCCCCTGCCTGCCTCCTACTGGCCTCAACCGGAGTGCTGACCCCAACGCGCCAAGCTCAGGGGCTCGCCCGGCGGAGCGCGGAGCATTGGGGTGCCTGCGGGCAGTTACGCCCCCCGCCCCCGCCCCACCTCACGCCCCACCGCCTCCCCGGCGAGCGGGAGCTGGGGCGCAGGGTAGCGGCCGCGCGTCCACACTCCCGCGCGCTGCGGCGGTCCCTCCCCCGAGCACTCACAAAATTGTCCCCGCAGCCGTTGTCCGGACACAACACGTAGAAGGAGACGCCGGGATCGGCGTAGAAATCCATCCTGCGCTCGGTCTCCTCGGTGGCGATGAGCTCGAAGGGCGTGTTGGAGCACCATTTCTCCGCAACGTCAGCCAGCTGCTGGAAATCCATCCTGGCCCGCCGCGCCCGCCGCTCCCTCAGCCTCCTCGCGCGCCGCCCGCCTCCAGCTCCCTCCGCCGCCCGCCCTCCTCTCCTCCGGCGCCCTCCTCCCGGACGGGCAGCACGCGGCTCTGTGGCTCTCGGGCAGGCGGCGGGGCCGGGCGGCTCGGGCTCCCTCCGGTCCCGGGGCTCCTCCCGGCGGGGACTGTTTACATGCTGTGTGTAACCGGGTGGGCGGTGGCCAGGGACTGCGCGGCGCCGCGCCCGGCTCCTCCCAGCTCCGCCTCTCCGCCCGCCCCTTTTCGGGCAGTCCCGGAGGCTGGCGCGGCCCGGCCGAGCGAAGTTGACAGTGGGCGTGGCGGGGCGGGACGAAGCACGGCTGGAGGCACAGTGTGCTCCGCGGACTTTCCTGTCTCCACCTGCCCCCTTTTTAAAAAACGAACCCGAAGCATCCCGGGGCCCTCAGGAACCTAGGGCCGCCCCGGCCCGTGACGTCATGGGATCCAGCCAATCACCGGAGTCTGAGACCAACGCCGAGATCTGTGAGCCGGGTGACGTCACAGCGCGGGCCCGAAAACGGCAGCTCGCAGGTTACAGTGAAGCGGAGTTATCTGGGTCGCGTTTATCTGGAGTTTGAAGGCCGGGAAAGCATTTTTCCCAATGAGACTGAAGTGCAGAGAAATTCACAGAACTGCAGATAACGTGTACCTTGTCTGAGGCTAGGAATGGAGGAGCTGAGAAAACCAAAGGGAAACAGAGCTTATCTTTTTCAGAAATCACAGCTCTGTCATCTGAATGATGTAAAGAAATGTTTTCCATAAATACATTTACTAGACACTGAAATGAATGTCCGTTTGGAAAGGAGGATAAAAGTTTATGGATTTGGGGGGTTTTGTTTGTTTTTTGGCTTTAACATAAAGCTGAGTATTTCTAAAAATAAGCCTCATAAGTCTAGACTGAAGGCATGAGGAGAAGGGGACAACAGAGGACGAGATGGTTGGATGGGATCCCCGATTCAATGGACATGAGTTTGAGCAAGCTCCGGGAGATGGTAAAAGACAGGGAAGCCTGGTGTGCTGCAATGGGGTCGCAATGAGTCGGACACGACTGAGCGACTGAACAACAACAAATCTAGATTGAATAGTAATCACCTTAAATTCATACTGTAAAACCGAAAATGACCAACTGCCAATTTAGGAGAGGAGAAAGTACATTTTAAAACAAGGTCCAACCATTGCACCTGTTGAATGTTCAGTGGCTGCCGGGACCAGACAGACTGCTGGATTGCAGAAAATGCTTTGGATAGAGCCCTGGCCCACAGGAAGTGACTAACTACTAGCAGAGACAGGCCAAATAGCATTCATTCCATAATACAAACATTCAGTCAGCTTTTATCTTTAAAGTTGGTCTTCTGAAGCAAGCACCATGCTAGTTCTAGGGATATAAATGTGTTGTTCAGTCGCTAGTATCTGACTCTTTGTGACCCCATGGACTGCAGCATGTCAGGCTTCCCTGGCCTGCACTATCTCTGGGAGTTTGCTGAAACTCATGTCCATTGATTCTGTGATGCCATCCAACCGTCTCATCCTCTATCGCCCTCTTCTCCTCCTGCCCTCAATCTTTCTCAGCATTAGGGTCTTTTCTAATGAGTCAGCTCTTCACATCAGGTGGCCAAAGTATATAGTTTCAGCATCAGTCCTTCCAATGAATATTCAGGATTGAGTTTCTTTAGGATCAACTGGTTTGATCTCCAAGGGACTCTCAAGAGCCTTCCCCAGCACCACAGTTTGAAAGCATCAATTCTTTCACACTCAGCTTTCTTTTTGGTCCAACTATCAAATCCATACATGACTACTGGAAAAACCATAGCTTTAACTATACAGACCTTTGTTGGGAAAGTGATGTCTCTGCTTTTTAATATGCTGTCTAGGTTTGTCATAGCTTATTTTCCAAGGAACAAGCATCTTTGAATTTCATGACTGCAGTCACCATCTGCAGTGATTTTGGAACACAAGAAAATAAAATCTGCCACTGTTTCCATTGTTTCCCCATCTATCTGCCATGAAGTGATGGGACCAGATGCCACGTTCTTAGTTTTTTTTTAATATAAATAGGTAATTCCACTCTCAAAGAGCTAGCAGACTAGGCAAGGGAAGCTCATGACACCTTGAAACCACTGAAAACACCCTTTGCTCAACAGAATTGATCCGATTCTGGAAAGTTGTTTCTCTTGCCATTTCTGGGATAGGAATTCTTTTCCCCTTGACTTCCCTTAATGAAATCAAAGCTGCATTCCCATAGTGAAAGTAGAAAGTCCACTTAATCTTTTGATGGAGGAAGAGGTCATGATAGAGATCACCCTAAAGGCTACCTGGGTATTGCATCTTATTTGATCTTTTTCCTGATGGGAGTTGTCCTTACCTGAAAATTAATGCTTATATGTAACAATTTCATGACTTCCATAATTTCTCAATCCCTTTAAAACAATTAAGTTCAGTGAACACTCATGGAGCATCTCTTGAGTACCAGACAGATGCACAAGACCCAGATTTTGCCATCAAGGAGTTTACAGACTGTGAACTAGGAAGGGTTCTAAGATGACCTTCAAGATTCCTTGTAAACCAAGATTCCTGCTATAGATAGATGTTCTCCCAGTTATTCAAACAAACATGAATCTAGGTACTGCTGTGAGAGATTCTGCTCATGTAACTAAGGAGTCAAATCAATAGACCTCAAGATGGGGAGATTGTCCTTGGTGGGCCTCATGTAATCACATGGGCCCTTACAGGGGACTGGGCTTTTCTTGGAGATTCAAACCATGAAGCAGATTCATCATCAAGTGATATTCGTTCCTAACAGCTTTGATGATGGAGGGAGCTGCTTCATTGGACAGGAGTGTAGATGGTCAATCCCTGACCATCAGCCAGAAAGTGAGACTTCAGTCTTACAACTGCAGTGACCTTAGTGAGCTTGAAAGTAAATTTTCTGCAGAGCCTCCAGAGGAGAGTTTAGCCTGACTTGATTCCATGATTTCAGCCTCGGGAGAGCCTGAGCAGAGAAGTCAGTTATGCCTCGGCTCTGCATAACTGATTTCGGACTTACAGAACTTCTGACTTACAGAACTGTGAGATAATTAATAGGTATTGTCTTAAGTTGCTAAGTTTGTTTTAATTTGTTCTGCAGCAGTAGAAAAGGAATACACAGGACAGAGAAGGAGACAGGCACATAAGAAAATTCAACCTGCTATTGTGAATATTACAAAATGTTGCTTTTTTCTTTTAAATACAGACACCCCAAAATAGAGATTCTTTAAATTTGAGACTAAAATATATAAAAGACATAGGTTTTCTTCTTTGGGGAAAGGAGGGAGTTTTACAAATACGTTTGTTTCAAAATCCATCTATTAAGTTTGCTCCAAGTGATGGATGGCCATAAGTACAGAGTTTTATGTATTTAACAAATACTTTTTGTCAGAAGATGGAAAATTCTTATGATGAAAAATAGAATTCTGAGTATAAAGGAATTGTTCAATAAATTGAATGCACACTGTTGTTTTTCATAGAAAGGCATTGAGTTAAAGATCAGAAACTTGAGCTCTGCATTGATTCCCACCTCAGTGAATTTAAGCTTCGTGTACATCTACAACTTAATTGCCCTGAACCTCAGTTTTCTCTTCTGAAAAATGGTGACAAAAAAGAGATAAAGTATATAAAGTCCTTTTCCCAGAACCTGGCACATAGTATGAACTCAGTAAATGCCATGATTACTCTTAATCTACTTCTTGGGGATGATTTGTAGGAAGATCAGCTGATGAATTTTAAAAGTAAAATTCAGGAGTGACATGAGAACGGGTAGCATGATGAGTTCTGGTCACAGATAACGTGAAATCTCATTTTTTTTCTAAGCATTTGGAGCAGATAGCAGCACTACTGGTATTTGGAGCTGGATATTTCTTTCTTGTAGGGAGTTATCTTTTGCACTGTAGGATGTTTAGTGGCATCCCTGGCATCTACGCACTAGATGCCAGCAGCATTTCCCCCACTCCTCTCTGACGTTGTGACAACCAAAAATGTCTTAATTGCTCAGTTGTGTCTGACTCTTTGTGACACTTCGGACTGTAGGCTGCCGGGCTCCTCTGTCCATGGGATTCTCCAGGCAAGAATAACTGGAATGGGCTGCCATTTCTTCCTTCAGGGAATCTTCCCGACCCAGGAATCGAACCTGCACTTCCTGCATTGTAGGCGGATTCTTTACCCGCTGAGCCATCAGGGAAGCCCCCAAAATGTCTCCAGACATTGTTAAATGTTCCCTGGAAGCCAGAATCACCCCTATTTGAGAACCATAGATTTAGAGAGAGAAGTCTTGCACCTTTAAGGGAAAGGGTTATCACATAAAAGCGGTGGAAATTGGTCCTGCAAAGTGAATCTTCAGAAGTTGCTTGGACCTTGATTTCCTTAAGGCAACTAAGTCAGTTTCTTATATAGGAAGACAAGTCACTCTGCTTCCCTCCTGCTTGGAGAGTCCTATGAGGCATCCCATGTAGAGATGTATATGGGCTCCAAGTACAGGGCAATGGTCATTCCAGAACTTCAGCCAGGTCTTTTGTGTAGCCCAGGAGTGAAGGAACATCAGGGACTGCTGAGTCCCCTTTCCTGTTTTGCCTTTGGTCATTATTCAGAAGTAGAAGGAAAATTAAACATAGCTCCAGTAGTGGGCAGAGAGTTGTGCAGGCTTCACTGCATTTAGAGAAATCTTTCTCTTCTTATATATGAATCTAGACTTTTCTCCTGTTGAAGCACTGTCTTTTGGAGATGTTGTTAAGGAGAGAAGGCATCTTCAAACTCCACGTTGGCTGGGAGTTCTCAGGAACCCGATTCAGAACTGCAAAACCCACCCTAGATTCTCCTACTCAAGCCAACTCTTCCACCCACCCCTGTTCCCAGGTCCTCTGTGGCTTTTATTCTAGTGTGAGCAATGCTGACTTGAATATATAATTGTACCTTTTATTTACTCCCACATTGTAAGTCCATTTAACTAACCCTACCATCTGGTAAATCTGCTTCATCCACACAGCCTCGTGGTTATGCAGTATGAGGAATAAGGCAGAACGGGAAGTGTGGCTGGTTCCGCATTCACCCTGTGAACTCAAGGGAGTTGCATTTTATCAAGAGGCCCAGCAGATGTCAAGCTCCAGGAGGTGACGGTCAGTAGAGGGGTATGTGATTTGTCACAGCAGTGATGGGAGAGGCAAGAGGACCCCAGGATCTGGAGACAAAACTCCCAAGACGTCAACATAAGAGGGATGAGAGGGAAGGAGGCTTAGGAGGGAGGAGATATGTGTATACTTACGGCTGATTCACATTGTTGTGAGGCAGAAACCAACAAAACAATTGTAAAACAATTAAAAATAAAAGAGGGATGAGAGCCATCTGTGTGCCTTCCCAATACACTCAAGAGAGGTGACACCTGGACAGTGGGATGGGGAAGATAAACAGAGGGTAGTCTCTTGAGTTCAGCCCATGTCAAAGTTCACGTTTCATTGTAACTGGAGTTTGGAAAAAAATTACATTGAAAAATCAGCAAAAATTAAAAATCTACATAAATGGGTCATTGTGACCCAAATACTCCATAAACCTGAGGAGGATTTTCTTCTGCATTCTTGCCCTCTGGCCAGAAAAATTCATTCCAAATTGTGTTTCTGAATCTGCCGATCTGAATTTCTACAAAATCTTTTCTTTTTTGTTATTCCTCTAAAAGCTTTGCACCTAGAACTTGAGGAAGCTCTGGGTTACATAATTTGGCTACATTTGTCTTCAAAGCATGTCTGTCTGATCAGATTCATCTGATAAGCATTTTCCCTCTACATATGTCAAAGGAAAAGAAATTATTTCTATTTTTTTAAATTCATTTAAGACACCTCAATATTCTGTTTTGTTCAGCCACTCCCCGTCCTTGCCCTTACTCTCAACTAAAATAGTTTCTCAAGTTCCTTGCTTCTAAACGTTTTCATTGCCTTCTTTCCTTACAGCACACAAAACGTCCTTTTCAGTGATATCTTTTTGGTGGCTCTGAAAGAGAAACACAGATTTTATGGTGGCAAAATGGTTGTCTTAATATTATTTTCTTTTCCCTTTCTGATCATGATTATAGTCCTGCCTTTATTTTGTTTGTCTGCTGAGGCTTATTAGGACCTAGTTGTATTAGCTCATTCTCTAGCAAGGTGTCCCAAGAGCATTACTGGAGAACTCCTACAAGGCTGTAGATTTCCCTCTGGGAAAAGTCCTGTATCCTGGAAATTGGCTAAACCAGAAGCTGCTGTCCTTAAATTAGCAGACTGATCTCTTATATATGGCCATTTAGTAAGATATGATGATCTGGGTAATAGCATAGCTTGCTTTACTCCAGCCTTCCCCCAGTCAGAGGGTGTGCTTGTCCTCAGCTACGATGCCAGCAAAGTAGTTAATGAAAGAATACAGCTAAGATTTGTGACTTCCCTGAAGGCTCAGATGGCAAATAATTTGCCTGCAATGCAGGAGACCCAGGTTTGATCCCTGGGTTGGGAAGATACCCTGGAGAAGGGAATGGCTACCCACTCCAGGGTTCTTGCCTGGAGAATCCCATGGACAGAGGAGCCTCACAGGCTACAGTGTGTGGGATCACAAAGTCGGACACAACTGAGCTACTAACACTTTTACTTTTCAAGATTTCTGACACAATCGAAAAGTTTGGGTGCTAGAAAGACTTTGCCACTTTTTAATTATGTGACCTTGAAAAGGTTACGTAATGCCTGTGAACCGCAATTTCTTCTTCTGTGAAAATGGGGTAAGGGTACATACCTTGTTGAACTTGTAAGAATCAGAAAATAAATATGTGAGTGTGTGTGTGGTAGGGGAAGATGCTGCAAAGATCAGCAAGAAGCTTTCTAAAAAGTGAGAAATGACAACATATCCAAAGTTCTGATAGTAGTGGTCCTTGGTCTATAATGTATATAGAGGTACTGACTAAGTTTAGATCTTGTTACATTAAGTATACATGTTTAAAAATTTCAGGTGAATCAGTTAGAAATTGCATTCAGCTAATAATAAAAATCTTGACTAAAGTGACTAGAATAAGATCAGAATTGGTCTTTATTTCATATGAATAAAACCTGGAGGTGGGCAGGTAAGGGCAGATTTGGCCACTCCTTGTCACTGGGGCTCAGGCTCTTTCTGCCCTACTCTCCTGGGGGTGTAGCTTCCATCCTTAAAGTTGCCTCAGGTTGCATGATGGTTTCTGGAGTTCCAGTTGTCATACCCACATTCCAAGCAGGATAAAGGAAGAAAGAATAAAGGGACATAGGCCAACTGTCACTCCTCTTTTCCTTTTTAAATTTGTTAGTTAGTTCACGTTCGGCTGTGCTGGGTCTTCATTGCTGTTCTGGCTTTCTCTAGTTGTGCTGTGTGGGCTTCTCGTTGCAGAGACTTCTCCTGTTGCAGAACGTGGGCTCTACGGCATGGGGACTTCAGTAGTTGTGGTGCATGGGCTCAGTTGCCCTGTGGCATGTGGGATCTTCCCGGACCAGGGATCAAACCCATGTCTGCTGCATTGGCAGGCAGATTCCCAACCAGTGGACCACCAGGGAAGCCCCTGTCATTAGCCTTTCAATGAGCCTTCCCAGATGTTCCAAGCAACCAACTTCTCACATACTGTGTCCCTTCTATCTATGAGAGAAACTCAGAAATGCAGTTTCTCAGCAAGGTTTATTTCCCAGTTTTATTGCTAAGGAAAAAAGGGAAAATGGCTATGGCAGAGACATCTAGCAGGTTCTGCCATAAAGAGAAACTTCCAAACAGATAGACTGGAAAATGGGGACCAAAGAAAGCCCGCCAATTCAACAGACAGCAGGAATGGAAAAAACAGAAGCCAAGAAAAATCATTCTAAAGAATGATATACATAAAATCAGGTGGAGTAAATGATTCCAGAGTATGTGTAATCATAATTGAGGTAAATGAACAACCAAATTTCCTTGTGGGTTGTATTAGTAGTAGGCACCCCTTCCTCAGAACTTTAGCATTTGAAGATTACTAGCTATAAATTCAGAGAAGGCAATGGCACCCCACTCCAGTACCTTTGCCTGGAAAATCCCATGGACGGAGGAGCCTGGTGGGCTGCAGTCCGTGGGGTTGTGAAGAGTCAGACACGACTGAGCAACTTCACTTTCACTTTTCACTTTCATGCATTGGAGAAGGAAATGGTAACCCACTCCAGTGTTCTTGCCTGGAGAATCCCAGGGACGGGGGAGCCTGGTGGGCTGCCGTCTATGGGGTCACACAGAGTTGGACACGACTGAAGCTACTTAGCAGCAGCAGCTATAAATTAAACATAACTATTTAAAGTCTCTGCCATCTACAGGTAATATTTTTGGGAAAGTGAAAATAAAAAAAACTTTTCAGAAGATATTTGGATACTTAAGATGGGATCATGGATGCCTAGGAAACAATAATTGATTACCTATTTAATTAGAGTCAAGATAAAGCACTGAAAAATAAACATAGATGGTAACAGGATTTTTAAAAAAGTCTATGCTCTTTCACAAGTGAAGAACCTTGATTCTTTTTCTTCCTTAAATAATCAAGGATATAGAAAAGTCAACATAAAGCACAGGAAATTATTCTAGTAAAACCCAGAATCTTTGCTACCCAGGTAGGTTACATAGCAGATAATGATAACCTTTTAGGCTGTAGGCTGAGGCAGTACTCAGTAAATCAAGGCAACAAGCTTACCAAAATTGGGGAAACTTTGCTAAGATTTTAACACATTACAGAGCTACTTTTCAGACTCAAGTATTATAAACTAAGGCGAATAAAATGTACTTGCCAAGTTTTGTCCTTCACTATCCTTTTTCCTATTCTGAAACAATCTAACATTTTACTTTAGAATACATCTTCAAGGGTTGCAGGGTCAAAACTAATTTTATTATAACACTAAGATGTTATCTATATTAACGTACAATGCACTAATCATGGCTATTGGCAAATGAATCAGTATATATTTTTGAAAGTTCTCAGTTTCCACTTTTAATTAAAAAAAAAACAAACTTCTTAGTTTCCACTTTTAATGGGTTTCCCCGGGAGCTCAGACAGTAAAGAATCTGCCTGCAATGCAGGAGACCCAGGTTTAATCCCTGGGTCTGGAAGGTCCCCTGGAGAAGGAAATGGAAATCCACTCCAGTATTCTTGCTTGAATAAAACCATGGACAGAGGAGCCTCGTGGGCTACAGTCCATGGGGTCATAAAGAGTTGGACATGACTGGGTGATTTTCACTTCCACTTTTAATACAGTAAATGTTGATAATTATACCCCACATAAACAGAATGTCTTTGGAGTCCTCAATAAATTGTGAGTGTAAAGGGGTCCAGAACCTAACAAAAAAACTCCAAGAAGTAGTACCTTCAGTTCAGTTCAGTTCAGTTCAGTCACTCAGTCATGTCCGACTCTTTGCGACCCCATGAATCGCAGCACGCCAGGCCTCCCTGTCCATCACCAACTCCCAGAGTTCACTCAAACTCACGTCCATCAAGTCAGTGATACCATCAGCCATCTCATCCTCTGTCGTCCCCTCTTCCTCCTGCCCCCAATCCCTCCCAGCATCATAGTCTTTTCCAATGAGTCAACTCTTTGCATGAGGTGGCCAAAGTACTGGAGTTTCAGCTTTAGCATTATTCCTTCCAAAGAACACCCAGGGCTGATCTCCTTTAGAATGGACTGGTTGGATCTCCTTGCAGTCCAAGGGATTCTCAAGAGTCTTCTCCAACACCACAGTTCAAAAGCATCAATTCTTCGGTGCTCAGCTTTCTTCACAGTCCAACTCTCACATCTATACCTGACCACTGGAGTACTACCTTAGGATAAATTTAAATTTATTCATTTTCCTTGGAAAACAAAAGCACACTTATATTGTACAGGAGGAGAAGGGGACAACAGAGGATGAGATGGTTGGACAGCATCACCGACTCAATGGACATGGGTTTGGGTGGACTCCAGGAGTTGGTGATGGACAGGTAGGCCTGGTGTGCTACAGTTCATGGGGTCGCAAAGAGCCGGACAACACTGAGCGACTGAACTGAACTGATAGTTGTACATCAATTTATGATAGAAACTCTCTAGAAAGTGGGCATAGAGGGAAAATCATTGTTGTTTTAGTCACTAAGTCATGTCTGACTCTTTTGCAACCTCATGGACTGTAGCCCTCCAGGCTTCTCTGTCCACGGGATTTCCCAGGCAAGAATACTGGAGTAGGTTGCCATTTCCTTCTCCAGGGGATCTTCCTGACCCAGCGACTGAACCCACGTCTCCTGCACTGGCAGGCGTGTTCTTTACTACTGAGCCACTTGGGAGCCCCAGAGGGAACATACCTCAACACAATAAAGGTCATGTATGCCAAGCCCACAGCTAACATCATACTCAATGGTGAAAAGCTGAAAGCATTTCTTCTAAGATCAGGAACAAGACAAGGATATCCACCCCTACCATTTTTATTTAACGTAGTATTAGAAGTCCTAGTTACAGTAATGATACAAGAAAGAAATAAAAGGAATACAAATTGCAAAAAGCAGATGACATGATACTATACATGGAAAATCCTAAATACTCCACCAAAAGAACTACTAGAGCTCACCAACGAATTGAGTAGAGTTTTAGGATACAAAATCAATATACAGAAATCTTTTGCATTTTTATACACTAACAGAGAACTATCAAAAAGAGAAGTTAGGGAAACAATCTCATTTACAACTGCATCAAAAAGAATAAAATATCTAAGAATAAACCTGCCTAAGGAGGTAAAAGATCTGTACTTGGAAAACTGTAAGACACTAATGAAAGAAATTGAAGATGACACAAGCGGATGGAAAGATATACTGTGTTCAACCCACATACTTTTGGTCAATTAAGTTATAAGAAAGGAGGCAAGAACATACAATGGAGAAAAGACAGTCTCTTCAATAAGTGGTACTGGAAAAACTGGACTTGTACACATAAAAGAACAAAGTTAGAATAGTTTCTAACAACATATACAAAAATAAACTAAAAATGGGTTACAGATCTAAATGTGAGATCAGAAACCATGAAATGCCTAGAAGGAAACATAGGTATAACACTCTTTGACATAATTTGTAGCAGTGTTTTTCAACTTGTCACGTAAGGCAAAGGAAATAAAATCAAAATTTAAAAAATGGGACCTAATTAAACATAAAACCACTTGCACAGCAAAGGAATCCATTGACAAAATGAAAAGACAATCTACTGAGTAGGAGATTGTATTTGCAAATGATATGACCAATACATATAACCCAAATATATAAACAACTCATACAACCTAACATTGAAAAACAACGTGATCTAAAAATGGACAGAAGACCTGAATAGATATTTTTGCAAATAAGACATACAGATAGGGACTTCCCTGGTGGTCCAGTGGTTAAGAATCCACCTCGCAGTGCAAGGGGGAAGGGTTTGATCTCTGGTCAGGGAAATAAGGGTTTCCCTGGTGGCTCAGCAGTAAAGAATCCACTTGTAATGCAGGAGACATAGGAGATTCAGATTCAGTCCCTGGGTCAGGAAGATCCCCTGGAGGAGGAAATGGTAACCCATTCTCCAGTATTCTTGCCTGGAGAATCCCCATAGACAGAGGAGCCTGGTGGGCTACAGTCCTTGGAGTGCAGAGTCAGATATGGTTGAGCATGCACATGCCTGCAGGGAACTAAGATCCCACATGCCATGGGGCAACTGAGCCCATGTGCTGCAACAACGAGCCCGTGTACCACAAGACTCAACACAGCTGGATAAATAAAATTTTAAAAAAGACATACAGATGGCCAACAGGCACATGAAAAACTGCTCAATATCATATATCATCAGAGGAATGCCAATCAAAACCACAATGAGATATCACCTCACATCCATCAGAATGGTTACCATTAAAAAGTCTACAAATAACAAATGTTGGTGAGGATGTGGAGAAAAGGGAACCCTAGAATACTGCTGGCAGGAAAGTAAATTGGTGCAGTCACCGACATTATGGAAGTTCTTCAAAAACACTAAAACCAGAACTACCATATGACCTAGCACTCCACGCCTGCATATATATCTGAAGGAAACAAAAACACTAATTCAAGAAAAAACCACAAGCACCCCAATGTTCATAGCAGCATTATTTACAATTGCCAAGATACGAAAGCAACCTAAGTGTCCCTCAACACATGAATGGATAAAGATGATGGACTACTACTCAACCAGAAAAAAGAATGAAATTTTGCCATTTGTAGCAACACGGATGGGCCTCGTGGGTATTATTCTTAGTGAGATAAGTCAGACAAAGACAAATACTGTAATGATATTATTTATATGTGGAAGCTAAAAAATAAACAAGCTAGTCAACATAACACAAAAGAAACAGACTCACAGATAAGAGAACAAATTAGTGGCTACCATCAGTGGGCAGAGGAAAGAGTGGAGGGGCAAGATAGAGATAGGGGGCTAAGAGGTACAGCTTACCATGTATAAAATAAGTAAGCTATAAGTATGCATTGTACAGCACAGGGAATATAGTCAACATTGTATAAGAACTCTAAATGGAGTATAACCTTTAAAAATGGTGAATCACTATGTTATGCATCTGTGACGTGTACTATTAAAAAGCAACGATACCTCAATTTTTAAAACGCACATATACAGTTGTGTTCACTTGTCACTCTTGTTCTTAGTGTAGCCTCAATAACTCATTTGTTGATTGATTTTGGCATGTTGTGTGGCATGCAGGCTCTTAGTTCCCTGACTAGGGAGCACTGGACTACCAGGGATGTCTCAATAACTCATATGAATTAAATTTTAAATCACAAAGGTTAACTTCCCTTCATAATGACCCGAAGATGTATCCTCTCTGTAGTATGTGACAATAAGAAGCAAAGTATATAAAATTAAACTGTGGTTAGCAGTCAACAGTTTGGTATTCTAACTTACTTGGCTGTAGGCACCAGCAAAGCCAAACCAGCTTAAGCAGAGAGGAAACACACTGGGTAAGGTAACTGAGAATTTAGGAGTTGAAAACTTTGGCAGGGTTGACTCTAGCTACTCAAATAAAGTCATTGGGCAGCTGTCTCTTTTCATCTCTTGGTTCTGTTTTCCTCTGAGCTGGCTTTGTTTTTCAGAGCTGTATGTCTTCTCGTGCTAAAAAGAAAATCCCTAGAAGCACTAAGCTCACATGATCCCTAGTGTATTGGAGCTCAGAAAATGGAGATTCAGATCATCCCTTTTTATCTAAGTATCTGATTATTCTCCCTGAAAAGTCCCTAGGTATCTCTCCTTCAGGCAGGGGCTCATCTCTGCGCCAGTAGCTGGAGCTCATAGCTCACTCCAGAGGTCTGGGATACTTCAAATGTTCAGCCTGGACCAACTGACTACGCCAGTGATCATTCAGAATAGGGAGCAGGCGTTCTTTGCCCCAAGCATGGTGCTAAATGTTTTCATGAAAAGGTAGCCTTGTTTAGCAGAAAGAACACTAGGCTGATATTCAAAGACCTTAGTTTTGTTTCTGGCTCTGCCATCTCCTAACTGTGAGACCTTGAGCAGGGGATTTCACTTCCTTGGACACCAATGTTTTGTTGTATAAAATGAATGGTTTGGATTAGATGATTACAGATATAAATGCCTTTAAATGTGTTTAATTCAGAAAGAGTCAAAGTTTATTTGTTTGTTCAGGGGCTCAAAACAAGATGGAGAAGTAGTTCTAGTAGTCTTAGTCAATACACTCATTCAAGCTATCTTAGGCAAAAAAGAAAAAAAAAATCAGGAGAACTTTATACAAAAAGTCAGGGTGTCTCACAGAACCCAAGGACAGGAATGGACATCATGCAAAAATTCAGGGTGTCTCACAGAACCCAAGGACAGGAATGGACATCATGAAAACCAAGAACAAGGAACTAGAATACTAACAAGAACTATCATTTTTTCTCTCTGTGTGTCTTTCACATTCCCTGCCTAGAAAGGGAGCTCTTTCTCTCTCTAGCCAGACTGTTTTCCCCCCTTTTTCCTTAGTTATTCACATCAATTCAAAAATCAGTTCTTCTCTATAAATATCTACTTTCTTTGTTTTTCCTGGTATGTGGATGAGAATGGTTTTCCATTATAGCAGTTTCTGCTCTTCATTTTCCATAACCCTCTTTCCAGCTAAAAGGCATAGTCAGTCATCCCCAAGCCCCACTCTGGTCTGATTGCCTCACCTCAGGTTAGGTATCTATTCATGGCACCAGCAAAGCAGGGTCATCAATCCTGAACATGGCTGTCTCATGGAGATAGAGATGCTCTCAATGAAATGGGAGTATTAAACTGGGAAGACACCCCAAAATGTACCTATTTCAACATTTAGAGTCACTGAGTCATGTCCGACTCTTTGGGACCCCATGGACTGTAGCCCACAGGCTCCTTTGTCCATGGGTATTCTCCAGGCAAGAATACTGGAGTGGGTGGCTTATCCCTTCTCCAGGGGATCTTAACAACCCAGGAATTGAACCAGGGTCTCCTGCACTGCAGGTGGATTCTTTATCAGCTGAGCTACCACAGAAGCCCATTAAACTGGGAAGACACCCCAAAATGTACATATTTCAACATTTAGGGTAATTTTTAAATACAGATCAGTGCAAGGTACTATTGTTAAGAAAAAGAAGAAAAAGCAAATGTTGGAGAAGATGTGGAGAAAAAGGAACTTTTGTGCTGTGTGGGTGGAAATGTAAAATGGTGCAGCCACTGAGGAAAACAGCATGCAAGTTCCTTTAAAAATTAAAAATAGAACTATCATATGGCCCTGCAACTCCATTTGGGGCTATTTATGTGAAGGAAATAAAAACACTAATGTGAAAAGATATATGAACCCTCATGTTCATTGTAACATTATTTGTAGTAGATAAGACGTGGAGGCAATCGAGGTATTCACCAAGAGATGAATGGGAAAAGAAAATGCCATACACATATACACACAATGGAATATTATTCAACCATGAAAAGGGAAACTTTGCCATCTGTGACAACATGGATAGACCCCGAGGGCATTATGCTACTCGAAATAAGTCAGATAGAGAAAGACAAATTTCATAGTTTCTCACTATGGAGCCACTGGTGGTGGTGATTTGGTCACTAAGTCGTGTCCAACTCTTGCGACCCCATGGACTGTAGCCTGCCATGCTCCTCTATCCATGGGATTCTCCAGGCAAGTATACTAGAGTGGGTTGCCATTTCTTTTTCCAGGGGATCTTCCCAACCCAGGAATTGAACTCAAGTCTCCTGCACTGTGGGCAGATTATTTACCAACTGAGCTATAAGGAAAGCCCATGGAGCCACTGCTGCTACTGCTGCTAAGTTGCATCAGTCGTGTCTGACTCTGTGCGACCCCATAGACAGCAGCCTACAAGGCTCCGCCGTCCCTGGGATTCTCCAGGCAAGAAAGTTGGAGTGGGTTGCCATTTCCTTCTCCAATGCATGAAAGTGAAAAGTGAAAGTGAAGTCACTGTCATGTCTGACTCAGCGACCCCATAGACTGCAGCCTACCAGGCTCCTCCATCCATGGGATTTTCCAGGCAAGAGTACTGGAGTGGGGTGCCATTGCCTTCTCCACATGGAGCCACTGGGGATGCCCAAATAATTAAGTTGTACACTGAACACTAATATAATGTTACGTCAATTATATTTCAATAATTTTTAAAGGGGTAAAAAGAACTTCACTAATATGAAGAATAAAATAAATAAATAAATAAAATGGCTCATAGATACTGAGAGCAGATTGGTGGTTGCCAGAGGTGGATGGGGGGCAGGGAGTGAGTGTGATGGGTAAAAGTGGTCAAAAGTACAAACTTCCGGTTATAAAATAAGTCCTGGGGATGTACAGCACAGGGGCTACAGTTAACAATACTGTATATTTAAAAGTTGTCAAGAGAGAAGATCTTAAAAGTACTTGTTACACACAAAAAAATTGTAGCTATGTGTGGTGAAGGATATTAACTAGACTTACTGAGGTGATCATTTCCTAATACTTACATATATAGAAATCAAATAATTATGTGCTGTGCCATTATGCTCAGTTGCTTCAGTCGTGTCTGACTCTTTGCAACCCTATGGACTGTAGCCCGCCAGGCTCCTCTGTCTATGGGATTCTCCAGGCAAGAATACTGGAGAAGGGTTGCCATGCCTTCCTCCAGGGGATCTTTTGACCCAGGGATCGAACCCATGTCTCCTGCATTGCAGACAGATTCTTTACTGCTGAGCCACTGGGGAAGCCCAAATAATCATGTTGTACCCTGAAAACTAATACAATGTTACAAGTCAACTCTATCTCAATAATTTTTAAACAGGTAAAAAGAACTTTACAACTGTACAACTTTTAGATAGATGAACATGATTTTACAAAACTTCTTGGAAGGGGATGGATTCAGAGTATAATACCCTGAACATGAGCCACAGTAACACCAATTAAAAAACACAATAGGGGGGAAAAACAGTGGGAAGTGTAACCAAAAGTTTAATACATAAATATATAGTTTTAGGGTCTTATATGATTTATATATACTCAGCAATGAGGATACTGATAGATCAGTATATGAATCCGGTGGTATTTGCTTTCTGAACTCAGTTAGGAAACCAGATGGGCCAATTTCCAATAGCTGCTCCCAGGCTAGTACGTTTTCACTCCACCTCTTAGAAGAAAGGCCATCTGACAGAATGCCAGTTGGAATCACAAGGCATTTCATATTGATATGCTCATCTCTGGTCATAGCTCTTACAGTTATTTATATGTAAATATATATTACATATTAGATAAGGAAATGGCAATCAACTCCAGTATTCTTGCCTGGAAAATCCCATGGACAGAGAAGCCTGGAGGGCTACAGTCCATAGGATTGCAAAGAGCTGGACATGACTGAAGTGACTTAGCATGCACGCATATATTACATACATAGAGAAACCTAGACTTTTCATAAATATGGGATCATATGATATGTGTGGTCTTTCAGGTCTGGCTTCTTCCATTTAGTATTGATCCAATGTTTCATCAGCACTTAATCACTTATTACTAAATAGTATTCCATTGTACAGATATGCTAGGCTCCCCAGGTGGTGCAGTGGAAAAGAATCTGCCTGCCAGTGTAGGAGACTCAAGAGACACGGGTTCTGTCCTTTATTTGGGAAGATTCCCTGGAGGAGGAAATGGCAACCCACTCCAGTATTCTTGTGTGAAAAATTCCATAGACAGAGAAGCCTGGCGGGCTACAGTCCATGGGGTCACAAAGAGTTGGACAAGACTGAACACACACACACACATACAGATATACCCCATTTTGTTCATCCACTCATCAGCTGATGGACATTTGGGTTGTCTCTACATTTTGGCTATTGTGAATAGCGCTGCAGTGAATACTTGCGTATGAGCTCTTGTTTGAACACCTGTTTTCAATTCTTTTGGGTATACACCCAGGAATGGAATTGCTGGGTCATATGATAATTCTATGTTTAACTTATTAAAAGACTGCCACACTGTTTCCATAGCGGCTGCACCATTTCACGTTCCCCCCAGCAGTGTGCGAGGATTATGATTTCTCCACATCTTGCCCCTCTGTCTTTTGACTATAGCTAACCTGGTGAGTATGAAGACAGATCTCAAGGTGGTTTAGAGTTGCATTTCCCTAATTACTAAGCTCTTGGGTTTTTGACTGCACAGAAAAAATTGTGCCTCTCAGAGGCATAGATTGTGTCTTAGAGATTTAATATTCTCAGGGCTGAGAATACAGTAGGTGATTAATCATTACCTGTTGACAAATATTTCATTTGGCAAACATTTACAGTCTGGACTTTGTGTGAGCTCAGCACCAATCATAAAGAGTTATATTTAGCTTTGGGAGGTCAGAAGATCAGAGCACATGGAAGATTCTAAAGACACTATGACAACAGGCCCCTAAGCTGACAAATTCACACCTCAACATGAAGCAGCACAGGACGCTTTAAAAGCTCTCTGATCCATCGCACCAAACGGTGGCTGAAGGTCAATCACAGTTAAAATTGGTATAGGCAGCTGTTTTAATCTCCTTTTTCATTTTTCATATAACGTGTCTTGGCAGAAACCCCTTAAAGCAGATGGGTGCCCACTTCGTAGAGGTGTTTGGTGGATTAATGTGAGCCAAACACTTTATGATGGTAAGACTGCCACTGTAATTGAAGAGTCAGGTGCTCTTATTAATGAGACTTTTAATTCTGAGCATTTGCTCTATGCAAGATCCTGTCCCAGGCAATTTACTCATGGCTGAGAATGTAGTGTGCTGCTTTCAGACATTATCTCAATCTTAATAGCTCTCTCCTCTGCTGCAGAGCTGCTTCTGTCTGGATTCCGATCTGAGCTCTGCCCCTTACAAGCGCTGAGATTTAACCTCTGTAAACACCAATCTCCTTATTTGTAAAGACGGAAATTAAAATGCCCATATCTTAGGTTGTTTATAGGACGAGTCAGGATAACCTGGTTAACTTTACTACAGTGTCTAGTATCTGGGACAGAAGTTTAATAATGCTAGTTCTCTTTGTCTTCATTTAGAAGTAGAGATTTATAGATATTATTCCTCCTAAATTTTAAATGGCAGAAGCAAGGCATAAGCCTCACAGTAAATGAATCATCATCTTGTCTTCCCAGCTCATGGCCATTTCCAACTCCCTGAGGACCATGCCCTGGAACAGGATGAGGACCACAGCAGTCATGTGCCGTAGGCCATGGCTTTTCAGGTCACTGCCAATTCAACTGAGGGAGACAGACATGGGATTAAAGTGGGCCAATCAGATTCTTGTGTAAGAATTTGGAATTGAGACTAAGAGACAAAGTTAGAATCTGTATGTGGCTAGAACTGTGTCACATAATTTAGGATCTCGACGCCACTATATTCTGGCATATGGATGGGGGAGTACAGACAGTTGATCCTCAGAGAAGACAGAAACGGGTGTGCATAAAGAAGCAGCAATGAGAGCCGAGAAGAGAGTTTCCAATACTTGGTTATAGTCTTTTATGAACCTAGCTCACACGTTTTTCTCTTGGATTCCATGAGACACTTACCTATAGACTTATAACAAATTTTCTCATGTTGCTTCTCAGAGTTTGGTGGGCAAGATTTTCATAGGCCACAAAACTCTTAACACGTAAATGACTGAACCTTATTTTTCTGTGATAAAATTACATTTCAGTTTTCAATTCCACCCAACAGCAGAAAAGCAATCAAGTTCAGCTCCAGGTAAACTCAGTCATTTCAGCGTGTTTTTTTTTTTTGGCAGGGGGGCAGTTCCTCTCACCATCATGTCATCTCCAGACTTCTTCAGCATCCTTCTTGCCCTCAGAGGAGGCATTTAGCCCATGCTGACACCCCTGGAGAGAGGCATTCCATCTGCTCCAGGGTCATCATGTCCTTGCAACCACTCTCCAACTACCTGATTTTGCACGAAAGCCCTCTGACAGCTCTTTGCTCACTACCAGAGATTTTTGTGCGCCTTTTAAGAACTCACTAGCATCTAAATCTTTTTATATCTTTTTTTAAATAAAAAAAGATATATTTGACAAAATCCCAGCAATCTTTAATCTGCAGGAAGTAGAGCTTTTTTGTTACTCTTCTCATTTCTTTCTAATACCTTGTTTAAAACATAAACTTTGTGCATTGATCTTTTGAGGGGAAAGAGTCTTTTGAAACTTCAAATTCCTTTTCCTCTAAAAAATTCTGGCTGCTCTAAATCAAAAGTGCTGGATTTTAAGACCATTGTTTCTATTATAAATGAGCGGCACTGGAGTGGTGAGCAGCTGAGAGGAGATACCCCATGTACAAGGTCAGAGAAACCCCAGTAAGATGGTAGGCACTGAGAGAGGGCAGACAGATTGAAACCACAATCACAGAAAACTAACCAATCTAATCACACGGACCACAGCCTTGTCTAACTCAATGAAACTAAGCCACACCGTGTAGGACCACCCAATATGGACAAGTCATGGTGGAGAGTTCTAACAAAATGTGGTCCACTGGAGAAGGGAATGGCAAACCTCTTCAGTATTCTTACCCTGAGAACCCCATGAACAGTATGAAAAGGCAAAAAGATAGTACACTGAAAGATGAACTTCCCGGGTCAGTAGGTGCCCAATATGCTACTGGAGATCAGTGGAGAAATAACTCCAGAAAGAATGAAGAGACGGAGCCAAAGCAAAAACAACACCAGTCGTGGACGTGACTGGTGATGGAAGCAAGGTCCGTCATGAATACTGTAAAGAGCAATATCGCATAGGAACCTGGAATGTTAGGTCCATGAATCAAGGCTAATTGGAAGTGGTCAAACGAGATGGCAAGAGTGCATGTCAACATTTTAGGAATCAGCGAATTAAAATGAACCAGAATGGGTGAATTTAACTCAGATGGCCATTATATCTACTACTGTGAGCAAGAATCCCTTAGAAGAAATGGAGTAACCATCATGGTCAACAAAAGAGTCTGAAATGTAGTACTTGGATGCAATCTCAAAAACAACAGAATGATCTCTGTTTATTTCCAAGGCAAACCATTCAATATCACGGTAATCCAAGTCTATGCCCCAACCAGTAACGCTGAAGAAACTGAAGTTGAATGGTTCTATGAAGACTTAGAAGATCTTTTAGAACTAACACCCAGAAAAGATGTCCTTTTCATTACAGGGGACTAGAATGCAAAAGTAGGAACTCAAGAAACACCAGGATTAACAGGCAAATCTGGCCTTGGAATACAGAATGAAGTGGGCCAAGGCTAACATAGTTTTGCCAAGAGAACGCAGTGGTCATAGCAAACACCATCTTCCAACAACACAAGAGAAGACTCTACACATGGACACCACCAGATGGTCAACACTGAAATCAAACTGATTATATTCTTTGCAGCCAAAAATGGAGAAGCTCTATACAGTCAGCAAAAACAAGACCAGGAGCTGACTGTGGCTCAGATCATGAGCTCCTTATTGCCAAATTCAGGCTTAAATTGAAGAAAGTAGGAAAACCACTAAACCATTCAGGTATGACCTAAATCAAATCCCTTACAATTATATAGTGGAAGTGAGAAATAGATTTAAGGGACTATATCTGTTAGACAGAGTGCCTGATGAACTATGGATGGAGGTTCATGACATTTGTACAGGAGACAGGGATCAACACCATCCCCAAGAAAAAGAAACACAAAAAAGCAAAATGGCTGTCTGAGGAGGCCTTACAAATAGCTGTGAAAAGAAGAGAAGCGAAAAGCGAAGGAGAAAAGGAAAGATATATCCATTTGAATGCAGAGTTCCAGAGAATAGCAAGGAGAGATAAGAAAGCCTTCCTCATTGATCAATGCAAAGAAATAGAGGAAAACAATAGAATGGGAAAGACTAGAGATCTCTTCAAGAAAATTAGAGATACCAAGGGAACAATTCATGCAAAGATGGGCTCAATAAAGGACAGAAATGGTATGGACCTAACAGAAGCAGAAGATATTAAGAAGAGGTGGCAAGAATATACAGAAGAACTGTACAAAAAAGATCTTCAAAACCCAGATAATCACGATGGTGTGATCATTCACCTAGAGCCAGACATTCTGGAATGTGAAGTCAAGCAGGCCTTAGGAAGCATCACTATGAACAAAGCTAGTGGAGGTGATGGAATTCCAGTTGAGCTATTTCAAATCCTAAAAGATGATGCTGTTAAAGTGCTGCACTCAATATGCCAGCAAATTTGGAAAACTCAGCAGTGGCCACAGGACTGGAAAAAGTCAGTTTTCATTCCAATCCCAAAGAAAACCAATGCCAAGGAATGGTCAAACTACCACACAATTGCACTCATCTCACACGCTAGTAAAGTAATGCTCAAAATTCTTCAAGCCAGGCTTCAGCAATACGTGAACTGTGAACTTCCAGATATTCAATCTGGTTTTAGAAAAGGGAGAGGAACCAGAGATCAAATTGCCAACATCCGCCGGATCATTGAAAAAGCAAGAGAGTTCCAGAAAAACATCTGTTTCTGCTTTATTGACTATGCCAATGCCTTTGACTGTGTGGATTACAATAAACTGTGGACAATTCTGAAAGAGATGGGAATACCAGACCATGTGACCTGCCTCTTGAGAAATCTGTATGCAGGTCAGGAAGCAACAGTTAGAACTGGACATGGAACAACAGACTGGTTCCAAATAGGAAAAGGAGTAGGTCAAGGCTGTATATTGTCACCCTGCTTATTTAACTTATATGCAGAGTACATCATGAGAAACGCTGGGCTTGATGAAGCACAAGCTGGAATCAACATTACCAGGAGAAATATCAATACCCTCAGATATGCAGATGACATCACCCTTATGGCAGAAAGTAAAGCAGAACTAAAGAGCCTCTTGATGAGAGTGAAAGAGGAGAGTGAAAAATTTGGCTTAAAGCTCCACATTCAGAAAACAAAGATCATGGCATCTGGTCCCATCACTTCATGGCAAATAGATGGGGAAACAGTGGAAACAGTGGCTGACTTTATGGTTTTGGGCTCCAAAATCACTGCAGATGGTGACTGCAGCCATGAAATTAAGAGACGCTTTCTTCTTGGAAGCAAAGTTATGACCAATCCAGACGGCATATTAAAAAGCAGAGACGTTACTTTGCCAACAAAGGTCCGTCTAGTCAAGGCTATAGTTTTTCCAGTAGTCATGTATGGATGTGAGAGTTGGACCATAAAGAAAGCTGAGCGCAGAAGAATTGATGCTTTTGAACTGTGGTGTTGGAGGAGACTCTTGAGAGTCCCTTGGACTGCAAGGAGATCCAACCAGTCCATCCTAAAGGAGATCAGTCCTGAGGGTTCATTGGAAGGACTAATGTTGAAGCTGAAACTCCAATACTTTGGCCACCTGATGTGAAGAGCTGATTCATTGGAAAATACCCTGATGCTGGAAAAGATTGAAGGCAGGAGGAGAAGGGGATTACAGAGGATGAGATGGTTAGATGGCATCATCGACTCAATGGGTATGAGTTTGGGTAAACTCTGGGAGTTGGTGATGGACAGGGAGGCCTGGCATGTTGCAGTCCATGAAGTCGCAAAGAGTCAAACACGACTGAGCGACTGAACTGAACTTGGAACTAATCTGAGTTTCAAGAACATAATTTGGAACTCAAATCCATTTGTCTGAGACAGTATATATATATATATAGTGGTGACTTAACTGGGGAGGGCCAAGGAGTAACTTACAGGAAATGCACATTTTGTCAGCCTTCAAGGGTTTGTCAGGCTTCAAGGGTTTGAGTTGATTTCTTGATTACTGTGAGCTGGAAATGCTGGCCTCCCAAGAATGCTTTCCATTCTTTGACCCTGTCTGCCTGTTTGAATTTCCAGGATTATCTCCTTTGCAATGTTCCATCTGCTTTCCACAACCCTTGTGTCAACTGGGGCATGGATACTGGTGGGCAGATGGAAAGGCTGTGCCAAAGTTAGACCTGCATTTGCAAGACTACTGGAAACACAACGCCCATTCTCCTGAAGCCAGACTGCTTTTAGAAAGAGAGAAGAGGAATGCCATTCCACCACGCATGCTTGTGATTCCCCAACCTTGGTTTCTAACCATCTTTATACCCTGGCCTCTGGAGAAACCTGCAGTTAAATTCTGTTCTCTCCTAGCCCTTAGATAGCAACTGTGTTGGGGGACCACTTCAGAATTCCAAGCTTCACTAAGAGAGCAATTTTCTAACAAGAAAACTACAATGGAGGGAGGGGGCATCTAAGATTTAGGTGCAGCAAATTGGAGACCAGACAATATAATCAGCTTATTTAGAATAGTCAGTGAAAATCAGCTCTACGGGAGAGACACAACTCTGTCTTGCTTTAAATGTAAGGCATCTATCAGTTAGGATTGTAGGGCTCTTAGAGTAAGTACTCCCTTTGTTATTTCTAGGTCATGGGGTACAGAAAAGTAAATTTAATGAATTTTATTTTTATTTTTTTTTAATTTAATGAATTTTAATGATACAATAAAAATATAATACAGGTGGAAAAAGTAGTAAACAGACGAACATACATGAACAGATGTAAACATACATATAACTACATGCATCTGGACACATATAAGAATAAAAAATGGAAGCAATAAACAGTGATCACTTCCAGGTAGTGGTATCATGAGTAGTTTACATTTTCCTCCTAACTCTTTAACATGTCTCAAATTTTTCATTATTCTTCATCAAGAGAAAATAATTAATATCATATTTTTAAAAAGGTGAAATGGGACTTCCAATTCTCATGAGAGGAAAAGATAATCTGAAAGTTCTCCTGCCACATAGAAATGCTTGATGAAATACAGCAAAAATTATTTTAAATATGTGAGTGAACTGGTAAGAAAGAAGGGAAGGGCCAAGCATGTCAGTAAGAAATAGGATAGTGTGGCAAGGATGTGAGAGGCTGCTGCAAACTGGGATTAGGTCCCAGAATCTGAGTAAAGCAGTTTTTAAAGGGTTGTACTCTCACTGTAAGAGCATTTAGGAAAAATATCAGTCCACTGGCACAGACATAAAAACTTATTTGTATGTCTCTGCCTGGGTGGGAAAAATGTCCATTTGAGAAACAAAATCTCCAGGTTTGTTTTTACCTCAAATTCAGAGGTGTAAATTTGCAGAGGGGCTTCCCCGGTGACTTAGTAAAGAATCCGCTTGCAATTCAGGAAACGCGGGTTCGATCCTTGGATTGGGAAGGTCCCCTGGACAAGGAAATGGCAACCTACTCCAATATTCTTGCCCGGGAAATGCCATGGACACAGGAACTTGGTGGGCTACAGTTCATGGGTTGCAAAGAATCGGACATGTATTGACTAAACCACCACCACCACCACCACCACCAAAATTTGCAGACAATCCAGGAACTGTGATGGTAAATGACCTCCAAAGTGATTAAATGACTGAAAAGTTGGTCCAGGTATGGTGATGTCTCCGGTGTAGCAAAAGCAAAATAGCTTTTGAAGGATACACCCTATACCCAGGGGATTCTCACAGAAAAACTGGTATCTCTAAAGATGAGCTGGGGAACAAAAATGATGAAATGCAGAAGGGCAAAGTCCTCCAAGAGAGTTAACAGACTGAAGAGTCAACAGCACCAAGAGGTTCCCTGAAACTGTACATAGAAGAGGCAATTTGAAAGAGAATGTAACGTGATCACTCTGGGAAGTCTTAAAGGCTTAAACATAACCAAAAGGAAAAAAAGAAAAGAAAACTAGGTCCTATGAAAGGCACTTTGCATGATAGCTATGAGCACAGACTCTGGAGCTAAATTGCTGGTTGAAATCTCAGCTCTATCTTTCATCAGCTGGATGGTACCACCTATTCACTTGATTTCTTGATTACTAGGAGCTAAAAACCCTGGTCTCACAAGAATGCTTTCCATCTTTTGACCCTGCCTGCCTCTTAGAATTTCCAGGATTATCTCCTCTGTAATGTTCAATTTGCTTTCCACAATCCTTATGTCAACTGGGGTAAGTCACAATATTTCTGTGCCTCAGTTCCCTCATTTGTAAAGTGGGAATATTAATGGTACTTATATCAATGGGGTATTGTGAGGATTAAATGTGTTAATATATGTAAACTGCTTAAAAGACTGCCTATCAAACTATATCACTATCTACATATATAATAGAGATGAAAGTAGATATACAGTCATATATGGCATCAGTATATATAATATATATTCTAAATGCATATATACTAAATCCATGAATTTAAAAATAGACTCATATATCAGTCAGAAAAGCTCAGCCATATACTGTTCATAACAGGCATACTTAAAATCTAATAATTCTGAAAGACTAAAAATAATGAAATAGCCAAAAAAAAAAAAAACCCAGGCAAATATACATTAAAAAAATTGATAGCACATTACTCAGTAGCAACAACAGAGGCCAGAAGAAAGTAATAATGTTAATATTAGACACAAAAGACTTTGAAATTAAAAAAAAATTTTTTTGAGATGAACAGGTCACTGCAAAATGGAAACATGAACCATTCACCAGGAATATTCAACAGCTCTGATGTTCTATGCACCAAATAATGTAGTGTAATTAACAGAATGACAGGGTAAAAAGGTAAAAATCACATGCAGACTGTGGCAGACAAAAATAGAATATGGAAGATTTGCATAATACAATTTACATGGCTCAGTATACACCAGAAAAAATCAAGTTTTTCTTACTACAATGTACTACAATTTGAAATTAGTTATTAATAACAAGATAGTCCCTCAGAAAACATTTAAAAAAAAGAAACTTTAAGGGAAATAAGTATATATTTATCACTAAAAAACAATGACAACAACACATAATAAAAATGTGGGATGCAGCCAAAGAACAACTTGAGTCACTTATGTCTTAACTATATAAATTAGAAAGAAAGAAAGCCCAAAAAGGAATAAGACAAATGTCCATTTTCCAGTTATAAAATATGACAAACTCCCAAAAGTAAAAGCTGGGAAGTAGTAAAAGTCAAAACAGAACTGAATGAAATAGAAAACTAAGAAACAATAGGAAAAATCACAAAACCAAAAGTTGTTTTAAAAAAGTTAAAGTAAGATGACACTGAATAACCAAAGCAATCTTGAAAAATAGTGAAGGTGGAGGACTTACTCTTTCCAGTTTCAAAATTTACTACAAAGCTATGCAAATCAAGATAGTGTGGCATTAATAAACTGTTATATTAATGGTTAATGAACCTTTAACAAACATGCCGAGAAAATCAATGGGTATAGTTTTTTCCACAAATAGTGCTGGGGCAACTAGAAATCCACATGAAAAATGATGAAAGTGGACCCCTGTCTTACATTATATATAAAGAATAACTCAAAATGGATCAGAGATCTGAAAATATAAAGTTTTTAGAAGAAGGCATAAGAGTAAATCTTCACAATCTTACACTATGACTTAGATACAATACAAAAGCACAAGTAATAAAATAAAAATTTCGATAAGTTGGACTTCATCAAAATCAAATAATTTTGTTTTAAATGATAAAACCAAAAAAGTGAAAAGACAATCCACAGACTATAAGAAAACACTTGAAAATCATGTCTGAAAAAAAAAAAGACATACTCAGAATATATAAATAATTCTTACAACTCAGTAATATGAAAATAAATAATTCAGTTAAAACTGGGCAAAGGATTTGAATAGATATTTCTCTAGTGAAGATATACAAATAGCCAGTAAGTACATGAAAAGATGCTCAACATCATTAGCCATTGCTGCTGCTGCTAAGTTGCTTCAGTCGTGTCTGACTCTGCGCGACCCCATAGACGGCAGCCCACCAGGCTCCCCCGTCCCTGGGATTCTCCAGGCAAGAACACTAGAGTGGGTTGTCATTTCTTTCTCCAATGCATGCAAGTGAAAAGTGAAAGTGAAGTCACTCAGTCGTGTCTGACTCCTAGCGACCCCATGGACTGCAGCCTACCAGGCTCCTCCATCCATGGGATTTTCCAGGCAAGAGTACTGGAGTGGGGTGCCATTGCCTTCTCCGCCTTAGCCATTAGGGAAATGCAAATCAAAATGGTGAAATACCACTTCACACCCACTAAGATGGTTATAGTAATAAAAAAAAAAAAATGTTGGTGAAGATGCGGAGAAACTGGAAACTTTGTTCATGGCTGGTAGATTATAAAATGATGCAACCACTTTCAGAAACAGTTTGACAGCTCTTCCAAAGGTTAAATTTAGAGTTACCAGTTATATGACTTCCCTGGTGGCTCAGATGGTAAAGTGTCTGCCTACAATGTGGGAGACCCAGGTTCAATCCCTGGGTTGGGAACATCTTCTCTGGAGAAGGAAATTGGCAACCCACTCCAGTACTCTTACCTGGAAAATCCCATGGATGGAGGAGCGTCGTAGGCTACAGTCCACGGGGTCACAAAGAATCAGACACGACTGAGTGACTTCACTTTAGTTACCTCACAAAGCAATTCTGCTCCTAGATATATATCCAAGAGAAATGAAAACATATAGGCACACAAATACTGGCATACAAATATTCATAACAGCCCTCAAATGGAAACAATCCAAATGCCCATCAACTGGTGAATGGATAAACAAAATGTGGCATATCCATATAATACTTTTCAGCAATAAAGCAAAATGAAGTACTGATATGTACTATAATGTAGATGAATCTCAAAAACATGGCTAAGTGAAAGAAGCTAGTCTTACGACCACATATTGTATAATTCTGTTTATATGAAAGATTCAGAATGGGAAAATCCATGGAGACAAAAAGATTACTTGCTGCCTAGCGCTGTAGGAGGGAGGAATGGGGAATGATTGCTTAATGAGCACAGGGTTACTTTTCAGGGTTATGAAAATATTTTAAAGTTAGATTAAGGTGAGAACTGTGTAACTCTGTAAACGTGATCAAAACCATTTAATTGTGCACCTTTTTTTTTTTTTGCCATACCACACAGCATGTAGGATCTTAGTTCCCCAACCAGGGATCAAACCTGAGCCCCCTGCATTGGAAGAACAGAGTCTTAACCACTGGTCTGCCAGGGAAGTCCCAGTTGTGCACTTCATGGCAAATAGATGGGGAAACAATGGAAACAGTGGCTGACTTTATTTTCTGGGGCTCCAAAATCACTGCAGATGGTGACTGCAGCCATGAAATTAAAAGACGCTCACTCCTTGGAAGGAAAGTTATGACCAACCTAGACAGCATATTAAAAAGCAGAGGCATCTAGATGTCTAGTCAAGGCAATAGTTTTTCCTGTGGTCATGTATGAATGAGAGAGCTGGACTATAAAGAAAGCTTAGCATTGAAGAATTGATGCTTTTGAACTGTGGTGTTGGAGAAGGCTCTTGAGAGTCCCTTGGACTGCAAGGAGATCCAACCAGTCCATCCTAAAGGAAATCAGTCTTGAACATTCTTTGGAAGGACTGATGCTGAGGCTGAAACTCCAATCCTTTGGCCAGCTGATGCAAAGAGCTGACTCCTTGGAAAAGACCCTGATGCTGGGAAAGATTGAAGGCAGGAAGAGAAGGGGACAACAGAGGATGAGATGGTCGGATGGCATTACCGACTTAATGGACGTGAGTTTGAGCAACCTCCGGGAGTTGGTGATGGACAGGGAAGCCTGGTGTGCTGCAGTCCATGGGGTTGCAACGAGATGGACACAACTGAGCAACTGAACTGAACTGATGTAAATTTTACTCAGTTAGATTACATTTTGAAAAGTTAAGTAAGATGAGATTAAGATCCTGTATTGGATCCTGGAACAGAAAAGAAACATTTTGGGAAAAAATGGTAAAATCTAAATAATCTTTGTACTAACATTAGGGATGATGGGTGATTGTAATACAGGAATTCTGTATTATCTTTGCAACTTTCCTATAAATCCGAAATTATTCCAAAACAAAAGTAAAGCAGATCCTTTAGTGCACTTGATTTAGAGATATGGAGGGGCGTGTAGAGGAGGCATAAATAAACAATGAGGAGTGACACTCGGCATATAAACAGTGGAGATGTAATCCTAAGAAAAATTGTGTACCGGTGCTATGCAAGGTAGGTTCCTTCACTGTCACCACTTGTCAGGTCTCTGGGCCCAGGATGAATTCCGTAATGTGACACATTTTGAGATGAGGAACAAGCCTACTCGGGGGAACCTACAACACAAGGGTCAGCAAGAAGGGATGAGAAACGTGCTTCACTATCTGTCCATCACCGCATGGACAGTCATGTTAGGACCTGAGTGATGTGCTTGTCAGTGGGAGGCAAACAGACTCTTGGCAGAGTGATCTGAGTTCAAGTGCTTGATGATTGTGGCAGCTGCTGAGAAAGCCAGTTGCCCACCACCTGGAGACCTGGGGGTGAAGGTGGAGGCCGTGGGCAGTTGCAGCTGCTCCTGCCAAAGGAAGCAAGCTACTGATCCTCTGGGAAGCTGATTTTGGGTGTGACTCCCTCCCTCTAAGAGAAGGTGGGAACAGTCCTGGCTTCTTGTCCAGTCTGCCCAGAGTAAGCTCTCAGGGTTCCTTTTGCACAGCTGTACTTGACATTCACAGTCAATTGAAAATATACACAAAATGCACAGTTTCTTAGAAAAATACAACTTAATAAAACCACTCAGGGGGACATATAATTTAGGGTTAGATTTATAACTTGAACCAGAAATTTTAAAATCCACCTTCCTCTCTTAAAACAAAGAAAGGAAGGAAGAAAGAAAAAAATAAAACAGCCCATTAAGCCCAGAAGATTTTACCATTCAGACCCAAACTTCAAAGAACAGATCATTGTTTTCTTAAACAAATTGTTCCAGTGAATATAAAATGAAGAAACACTGCCCATCTCATTGTATGAAATAAAATAATTCTGATGGTAAAATCAGATAAGGACAGTATGAGAATCCAATCTAATCTCACTTTTAAAGATAGATGCAAAAATCCTGAATAAAATGTTAGTCATATGAATCCAAAAAGCTTATTAAATATATATCATTACCAAATATGATTCATCTTAGGGATGCAAAATGGTTAAAATTAGAAAGTCTATTAAGAGGATTTATCATATTAACTGGTTAAAGGAGAAAACCATATGATCGTCTCAATAAATGCAGAAAATTTTTGACAATATTTAACCTTGTTTCACAATTAATAGAAAACTAGAGTAGAAAGCAAATTTCTTAGCCTGGTAAATAGTAGCTACAAAAATTATGGCAATTTTCAAAATTACACAGCCTAAATTATAAATAATTGTGAGATGCTGAAAGCATTCCCTTTCAGATCAGGAACACAATGAAGTTTTGTTCTATCACCACCTCTACTCAACATTGTACTGGGGTTTTTCACTAGTGTGAAATTCTTTTTTCTTGCGATAACAGAAGAAAAAGAAATAAAAATTATGATGATTGAAAAGGAGAAACTAAGAAATACAAAAGAATCTACAAACTACTAGAAATAGGGTTTATCAAGGTTGTTGAAGATAAAACAAATATGTAAAATCAGTAACACTGATGTTCACCAGTAACAAAAATGAAAAAAATGTAATTAAAAAATATATTTTTTTCAATGGAAACTCTAAAATATAAAGCAGTAGGAATAAATATAACAAATGATGGGCAAGATTTTTATCAATAAAATTATAAAACTTCATTGAAGAACATAGTAGAATACCTAAATAGATAGAAATAGAAACATATTTATTGATGAGAAAATGCAACTTTGTAGTAACACCAATTTTCCCCCCAGATCAGTCTAATCAATTCAGTATGATCACAATAAAAACTCTAACAAGATATTTTTCAGAACTTGAGAAGATGATCCTTAAATTCATACAAAAGATTAAAAGATGAAGAATAGCCAAAACTCTTCTTAAGAGGAAACATAAGATGTGTGTGTGTGTGTGTGTGTGTCTAGTGGAGGGAACTGATTCCAATAGACATCATCTCAGTTCTAATGAGGTGGATGAAACTGGAGCCTATTATACAGAGTGAAGTAAGCCAGAAAGAAAAACACCAATACAGTATACTAACGCATATATATGGAATTTAGAAAGATGGTAACAATAACCCTGTGTACGAGACAGCAAAAGAGACACTGATGTATAGAACAGTCTTATGGACTCTGTTGGAGAGGGAGGGGGTGGGAAGATTTGGGAGAATGGCATTGAAACATGTATAATATCATGTATGAAACGAGTTGCCAGTCCAGGTTCGATGCACGATACTGGATGCTTGGGGCTGGTGCACTGGGACGACCCAGAGGGATGGTATGGGGAGGGAGGAGGGAGGAGGGTTCAGGATGGGGAATACATATGTACCTGTGGCGGATTCATTTCGATATTTGGCAAAACTAATACAATTTTGTAAAGTTTAAAAATAAAATTAAAAAAACAAAACAAAACCAAATAGACATCATCACTTTCTTTAGAGAACAGTGTGGTATTGGTCCAGAGACAGACAATTAAGCACATGGACTAGAACAGAGTCTAGTATTAAACTCATTTGTATATGACAGTGGTGGCATTTAAATTATAGGAAAAGGATAACCCCAATGACACTGAGACAAGTGGCTATCCACAAGGAAAAGATAACATTATCCAAACCATAAGAAGCTCCAATATTTTGGCCACCTGATGTGAAGAGCCAACTCACTGGAAAAGACCTTGATGCTAAAAGATTGAGGACAGGAAGAGAAGGGGGTGACAAAAGATAAGATGGTTACATAGCATCACTGGCTCAATGGTCATAAATTTGAGCAAACTCTGGGAGATAGTGGAGTACAGGGAAGCCCAGAGTGCTGCAGTCCACGGGGTTGCAAAGAGTCAGACACACCTTAGCAACTGAATAACAACAACATTCACTCCATACACAATTTCCAGATGGTTTTAAAGGCTTAAAGGTGAAAAACTATCAATGATGTTCTGTTGTTATCTGTATGCAGAATTATTTTCTAAACCAAATACAACAAACACTAATCAGAGAGGAAGATGGTATATTTGATTATGTTAAAATTAAAAACTTATTTTATAACAAAAGGCATGAGATACAACATGAAAAGACAAGCTACTAACCAAGAGAAAATATTTGCTACTCAAATGACCAATATAGTAAGCATTAAAAATAGCAGATAACAACCTAAGAGAAAAATGGTTAGTATGAATAAGCAATATCCAGAGAAGAACCCTGAATGTCCAGCAAGCCTATGAATGCATGCCCACCAACCCTCATTTTTTTTTAGACATTTGTATTTCTTTATTTGTTTTCAAATTTTTTTCAAAAAAATTTGATGTTTTCTCTAGGTAGACAGGATCATAACTGAAATGAATTGAGTTGAATTTCAGGAACCCCGGCTGATGTCAAAGAAGTGCTTTCTGCTGTGAAACACACATACACACTTGTTGGAAGCATCGTCTTCAGCCCATAAACATGGTATAACCTTTAAAATTTAAGTCTTCTGTATCTTGTCTCAGTCTTTTTTATAGTTGTCAATGTAGAGGTTTTAGACATTTTATTAAATTTCTTCTTGATTATTTTATGATATTTTAAATGGTATGTGGCTCATGCGCTCAGTCGTGTTCGACTCTTTGTGGCCCCACGGACTGTAGCCCGCCAGGCTCCTCTGTCCACAAAATTCTCCAGGCAAGAATACTGGAGTGGGTAGCCATTTACTTCTCCAGGGGATCTTCCTAACCCAGGAACTGAACCCGCATCTCTTGCATCTCCTGCATTGGAGATGGATTTTTTACCACTGAGTCATCTGATTTTAAATGGCACTGTTTCTTAAATTTAATTTTCCAATTGTTTTTTGCTAGTATATAGAAATACAGCTTATTTTCCTACATTGATCTTGTATCCTACAAACATCATATATTCAGCTATTAGATCTAGTTGTCTGTGTAGAGTCCTTAGGGTTTTCTATATAAATTATTTGCAAATAAAAGGTTTTACTTCTCTTTTCAATCTGTATACCTTTTATTACTTTTGTTGCCTTACTGCACTGGCTAGAACCTCGACTTCAATAATGAAGCAATAATGACAGCAAATATCCTTACCTTCTTCCTGATCTTTGGGGGGTGGAGGGTACTCACTCTTCATACTGTTGAATGCCACCTAGTGTTATAGGTTGAATTATGTCCCTCCAAAAGTGAAAAAGTGAAAGTCGCTCAGTTGTGTCCGACTCTTTGCTATTCCATGGACTGTAGCCTGTCAGGCTCCCCTGTCCATGGAATTCTCCTGGCCAGAATAATGGCCTTCTCCAGGGGAATCTTCCCAACCCAGGGATCAAACCCAGGTCTCCTGCATTGCTGAGCCACCAGGGAAGCCCATGTCCCTCCAAATCATAGGTTTAAATCTTAATTCTGGGCAGCTGTTAATTTGACCTTATCTGAAAATAGGGCCTTTGTCGATATAATCAAGACAAGGTTATACAAAGTTAGGATGGGCCCTAAATCCAATGACTGGTATTATTATCAGGAGAGAGAGAGATTTGGAGATCCAAGAAGAAGACAGTCATGTAAAGATAAAGGCAAATATTGGCGTTACGCTGCGACAAACCAAGAAACACCAAGACTGCTGACAACCACAAGAAGAAAGCAAAGAGGAATGGCAGAAAGTGGAGAGGAACAGAAGAGCCTCTTGAAGAGGGTGCAAGAGGAAAGTGAAAAACCTGGCTTAAAACTCAACATTCAAAAAACTAAGATTACGGCATCCTGTTCCAGCACTTCATGGCAAATAGATGGGGAAAAGTGGAAACAGTGACAGATTTCATTTTCTTGGGCTCCAAAATCACTGCAGACGGTGACTACAGCCATGAAATTAAAAGACCCTTGCTCCTTGGAAGAAAAGCTATGACAACCAGATAGCATATTAACAAGCAGAGACATCACTTTGTCAACAAAGTTCTGTCTAGTCATATATGGATGTGAGAGTTGCACCATAGAGAAGGCTGAACACTGAAGAACTGATGCTTTGGAACTGCGGTTTTAGAGAAGATTCTTGAGAATCCCTTGGACTGCAAGGAGTTCAAACCAGTCAATCCTAAAGAAAATCAACCCTGAAATTCATAGGAAGGACTGATGCTGAAGCTGAAGCTCCAATACTTTGGCCACCTGATGTGAAGAACTGATTCATTGCAAGAGACCCTGATTCTGGGAAAGACTGCAGGCAGGAGGAGCAGGGGGTAACAGAGGATGAGGTGGTTGGATGGCATCACCAACTCAATGGACTCAATGTTCAAATGAGTTTGAACAAGCTCCGGGAGATGGTAAAGAGGAGAGCCTGGCATGCTATAGTCCATGGGGCTGCAAAGAGTCGGACATGATTTAGTGACTGAACAACAACAACCAGAAACTCAGGTAAAGAAAGATTCTTCCCTAGAGCCTTCAGAGGGAGCATGACCGTGCTGACATCTCCATTTTGGACTCCTAGCCTCCAGAACTGAGAGGATACATTTCTGTTGTTTGAAACTAACGAGTAATTTGCTCTTGTTCCAGGGAACTATTATACCTAGTTTTGTAGTAAAAGACGTTCATGAAATTTTGAATTTGGTCTCTTGCTCTTCTGTTTTTATGTGGAAATACAGAGACTGAAAACTTACACTGTTGTCATTCCCGTTTTCGCAGAATCTTTAAGTCAATGACTTTAAACTTGTTTTATGGTTAGTCCATGGTTTAGCTTGGTGAATGTTCCATGTGTACTTGAACTTTTATTTTGTAAATGGATATAGTTTTCTACAAGTGTCAACGAAGTTGAGTTGATTGACAGTGTTTCTTAGGTCTTCGGTCACTTGCAACCAAGAGTGCTAACTGGCGCAACATTCCTTATGCTCCCACTTCATTTCCATATTCTCTAGGAAATTCTCTAGGAATTCATATTTAGTGAAGTGCCCTCAACTAAAAGGACACACTCTCCCCTCTGGGATCATAAAGCATTTTGTTTATACTTTTTGTAGAGCTTGTATTACACTCTGATTTGTAACATAGTAATTCAAGAACATGTCTTATCTCCATTCCTCAATTGAAAATTCCTGGGGAGCAGGGTGTGGATCTGATTCATCTGTGTGTCTGCAAGGCACCTGTCACAGTGTCCTGCACACCACAGGCTCGCATTTGTTTGCATGCTTCTTGCCTGGCTGTGGAGACACTTCTGCCAAAAGAAGTCAGTTTTACAATGCAGGGACCAGCAAGAGGCTCTGTTAGACAGATCTTAGTTTTGGTGTGTGACTAAACATCTTATTTTCTAAAACATAAGATATTTTAAATGTTTCTTTTAAAAGAAATTTCCTCTCCTCGCAGTCCTGAATATTTAGCAGATCAAAACAAATAACTAAAAGGAACTTAAAAGAAAAAGCCTTAAGTGAAGACATTTATGGACAGTCAAAAGATGTCCTTCGTGAAAATTTTATTTCCTTTGTGTCCACGGGCAGCTGGAGTGAGCTGAGAAGGAAGTAAGTAACTGTTAGAAACAGGTACCTCTCTAACCACTCTACCACCACCACTTAACTAGTCTTGCCATGTGCTGGGCACAGTGTTATAAATATGCTCATCATACATACTCCTCATAACAACACCATATCAGTCTCAAAGATGAGGAAACAAAAGATTCAAAAGGTTAAATGACCCAGAGAATAAATTACAAGAGCAGAACGAGAATCCAGATCTGTCCATTCCAGTCCCATGTGGTCTCATCTTCATGCTCAGGAAGGTAAGGGTACAGAAGGATGTGCCTAAAACGTGAGTTCCCACCACATGTTCAGGAGATTCAAACGTGGGCCACAGTGAAAACACCTACAAGCTTGTACCTGTCCAGGTGAGTAAGGCAACATACCAGGGGATTGTCATATGCTGCCTCACTGAATCCCTCCAAGGAGCTCAAAAGCAGGGAGTGTCCCCTCATTCTCTTGGTTTACAGAGGAGAAAGTGAAACTCAGAGAAGGTAACTTGTGCAGAGCCTCACAGGCAGGGTGCGGCAGAGCTGGGATCCAACTTCAGGTGTCTTCTGTAAAAGACATCAGTCACTGAGCACCCAGGATGTGGGCTCTAGAGTCCGCCTGTCTGGGCTTCACAGCTCAGTTCCACCTCTCACACACATGCTCCCTGGACAGATGGAGCTGCATTTCTAAGCCTGTTTCCTCATATATAAACGGTGTTAAAAATAATAGCATGTACTTCCTAGTTAGAGCTTCACAGGTGGCACTAGTGGTAAAGAACTAGCCTGCCTGCAATGCAAGGAGACTTAAGAAAGCGGATTCGATCCCTGGATTAGGAAGATCCCATGAAGAAGGAAATGGCAACCCACTCCAGTATTCTTGCCTGGAGAATCCCAAGGACAGAGGAGCCTGGCGGGCTACAGTGCATGGTGTCGCAAAGAGTCAGACACGACTAAAGCGACTGGGCACATTCAGTTCAGTTCAGTCACTCGGTCATGTCTGACTGTTTGTGACCCCATGGACTGCAGCACACCAGGCTTCCCTGTCCATTACCAACTCCTGGAGCTTGCTCAAATTGGTGTCTATTGAGTCAGTGATGCCATCCAACCATCTCATCCTTTATTGTCCCCATCTCCTCCTGCCTTCAGTCTTTCCCAGCATCAGGGTCTTTACCACTGAGTCAGTTCTTTGCATCAGGTGGCAAAAGATCTAGCACATACCTCCCAGTTATTCTGAGGGTTAAATGAGATACTATGTATGAAATTCTTGGCACAGTTCTGAAAGTGAAAGTGAAGTCGCTCAGTCGTGTCCAACCCTTAGCGACCCCATGGACTGCAGCCTACCAGGCTCCTCTGTCCATGGGATTTTCCAGGCAAGAGTACTGGAGTGGGGTGCCATTGCCTTCTCTGAGTGGTACACAAAAATTCATTGCTTGTAATTGAGGAAGGAAGTAAAGGCTAACAGAAAGCAAAAACTCAGCCCAGCATGCTGGTGCTGCTGCAGAACGAAATAGTTATGACTTAATCGAACCTCCGACTGGCCCTCATTTTAAGCACATTGCTCATTTTCCTTCTATTAACCACAAAAGATAACATCCATGTATTATGTGGAGGCTAAAAGCACTGAGAGAGAATATGGTCATCTAGCCAAAGTCTTGGACTCATTTGAAAATTTCTTAGGCCTCCCACAGTTACAAGTGACAGAAACCCAACTCCAGTTAGCTCTAAATGAAGGGGGAAGTGATGATTTGTATGTTGATTTGTAGGGCTGGCAGAGATGGCCCCAGACCTCGTCTGACCCAGCACTCAGCAGCGTCTGTCTGCATCTTCTCGCTGTCTACCCTCTGTGTGGCCATCCTCAGCTCTCTGCTGCCCCCATCCCCTCCTGTCACAGGCCTCCACACAGCCAAAGGAGGCAGGCTGCCAATAAGTGTCTTCTGCCACCCCAGGCTGGTAACCCTAGAAAAAAACGATGTCTTAGTCAGCTGGGACTGCTATTCCAAAATGCCATATTCTGGCTTAAACAACAGACGCTTATTTTTCCCAGTTCTGGAGGCTGTTAGTCAGAGATCGGGGGGGCAGCCTGGTTGATTCTTGGTGGGGGTCCCCTTCCTCCATGGGCTTTCTTGGTCATGGCAGAGACTCCTTGTCTTCCTTTCATAAGAGCACCCATCCTATCATGAGGGCCCCATCCTCATGATGTAATCTAACCTTAATTATCTCCAAAACACCCCACCTCCTAATATCATCCCACTGGGGGTTAGGGGTTTCAATATATAAACTTGGGGGGACACAAACATGCAGTCCATAACAGGGATACTCTCTCCAAGTGTCCAAATACATTGTCCTGGAGAAGTCCCACGATGAGCCCGTTCTGGACCACATGCACTCTGCTGTGGCCAGAGGGCTGGGTACTGTGATTGTGGGCCCAAGCAGAACTCACAGTAGTGAAGGAGCTGTCACTCAAAGAAATAAGTGTTCCAGAGCAAGGGGAGAGGAGATTAGGGCAGAAAAATATATTAGATGTCCTCTGGAGGGAGGGGGAATATCCTATACAAAGTGTCAGGTCCACCCTAATGCCCTGTGAGTTCTTCCAGAATCCTCCAACCGGGATATAGCTATGAAGCCTCACAGCTGGCTCTAGAGCTCAGGCTAGGGAGGATATGCCACGGTCTCCATGGAAACGGAAATAGGTGAAGGTCTCCTTTTTGAAAGTGGCGAGACAGTCACTGCAGGGAGGGGACCTGCCCTAGAGGCAGCATTGGATCCTCTGTGACAGCAGGGACAAGTGGCCCAAGGAAGAAAAGGTGTATTTGGCCAGGAAAACTCCAGGCATGATGACCTTTTTTTTTCTTTTTAATATTTATTTGGCTGTACCAGATCTTAGTTGCAGCATGCAGGATCTAGTTCCCTGACCACAGATTGAACGTGGGTGCCTGAAGCATTGGGAGCATAGAGTCTTAGCCACAGGGCCACCAGGGAAGTTCCATGATGGCCTTTAAAGTTCTACCTCCTGTTGAAACAGGAATAATAACAACTATTACTATCACCACCATCATTTTTGGAGCTCTTACCTTCACCTAGACACTGTGCGACCTGACATGATGCACAATTCCTGATTTGATCCTGATAACAACCTTTTGGGATAGTGATTATGACCACTACAGATGAAGGAGTCTTCCAGTTCTATAATCTAGTGATTATCTTTCTATTCTAATCAAGTCAAGGATTTGGGGTTTTATAAAACGGTCCTGCTCTCACACAAGCCATAGTAGAATATCAGGCTCTCGTGAATTTCCACTAACATAATGTTGAATGGTTCTGAAAACAAATGCTTACTGAAGACAGGTGACTGCTGCATTCTCCCATCTGCCATCCCTGGCAGCTGAATTTGATCAGCACAAGCTAGTACTGAACTATAGCTCTACTGCCCAGCAATTTCACTCGGGCAGTGAAAGGGTTGACATTTTATTTCCAAGCTCAGAAGCACAAAGAAAGAAATCTTTCAGCATCTCCAATGGACTGCAGCCAATTCATGTGCAAAATTCCCAAGTTGCTGAGTCTTTCTGGCTTTCTCCTGTAAGATGACTGTCAGCTACTCCAAATGGCTTCTTTTTTCTATTTTTTCATGTTTCAGATGCACCGGGCAAGTCAGTAGGTACCATCCTGCTATTCCATTTTTTCCCCCCTTAGCCCCAAAGAATATAACACTCAGGAGTTGTATAAGACGGGATATTTAGATGAATAATATGTGAGTAAAGAAACAGCAGCTTATGCATGAAAAATAACCAGTGGGAAAAAAGGAAGTGCGGTGATTAAGTGAAAAATTTAAAGTTCCTCACTTGGAGTTACAAAGCAAATGATGTATAAGGAGCAGCATATACCAGGGGTCCACCCACATTATACAATGCTTTAGATTGTATAAGTCTTATTTTAGAATAGGCCTCCTGCCCCCTATTTTTAAAATAAAAGGATAGCACAGTTATCAAACAAAAGCAATATAATAAACTATAAAGAAAAAAATAAAACTAAATCAGTACCTATGTAAAACTAACCATCATTAACTTTAGTTAAATATCATTCCTGACTTATTTTTTTAACACAGACACAGATTTTACAGAAAATAGAGGACATGTTTATAAACATAGATATATACCCCATAAAAAGGGCTCATGGGTATTGCATTAAGTTCCTGCATGCTTAAGAGTACTTGATTTGACAACTTGGTTGGCAATAATACACTTAATCCTCAGAAAACTAAAAATAGAACTATCATATGATCCAACAATCCCACTCCTGGGCATAAATCTAGATAAAACTGTAATTCAAAAAGATACATGGAGAAGGAAATGGCAACCCACTCCAGGATTCTTGCCTAGAGAATTCTGTGGACAGAGGAGCCTAGTGGGCTGCTGTCCATGGGGTCTCACAGAGTTGGATGAGACTGAAGCGACTTAGCACGCATGCATGCATTGGAGAAGGACCTGGCAACCCACTCCAGTATTCCTGCCTGGAGAATCCCAGGGGCAGAGGAGCTTGGTGGGCTGCCGTCTATGGAGTTGCACAGAGTCAGACACGACTGAAGCAACTTAGCCACCCTGGAGAATCCCAGGGGCAGAGGAGCTTGGTGGGCTGCCGTCTACGGGGTTGCACAGAGTCAGACATGACTGAAGCGACTTAGCCACAGCAGCAGCAAAAAGATACTTGCGCCCCTGTGTTCATAGCAGCACTATTCACAATAGCTAAGACATGGAAACAACCTAAATGTCCATAGACGGATGAAAGGATAAAGATGTGGTACACAGATATAATGGAATATTACTCAGCTATAAAAAAAACAATAAAATAATGCCACTTACAGCAACATGGATACAACTAGAGTTTATCAGAGTAAGTGAAGCTAATCAGAAAGAGAAAGACAAATACCACATGACATCACTTACAGGTGGGATCTAAACTATGACACAAGTGAACCTATCTGGGAAACAGAAACAGACCCAGAGTCATCAGAGGACAGACCTGTGGTTGCTAAGCGGGAAGGGGTGTGGGGGAAAGACTAGCAGATGCGAGCCATTACATACTGGATACATAAACAAGGTCCTACTGCGTAGCAGAGGGAACTATATTCAATACCCTGGGATAAGCCATATGGAAAATAATACAAAAAAGAATGTATACAAGTATAAGTGAGCCACTGTGCTATGTAGCAGAAATGAACACAACACTGTAAATACTTCACTTAAAAAAATAAATTAAAAATTATACCAAGTCACTCCTTTTTCTCCACTCAGAACTTTGGAAACATTTCTCCACGGCTTCCAGCCACTAAATCTGGCGGTAAAGAAGTTTGAGACCCTTTGGATTTCCTTCCTAATCAGCAAAGAATTCTTTCTTCATTCTTGATGTTCATTAATTTCATCGAGCTATGTTTTAGGGGTCAAGTGCTTTCTGTAAGATTCTCTAGAACATATGTAGTTTTTCGATCTGAAGATTCATTCCTTCATTTCAGGGAAAAATTTCTGTCTTATTTATCTTTCAGTGAATTTTTCAGTTTCTTTTTTGGGGCGTTAATGTTCAAATATCTTTGTCTTTCTATAATTGTCCCCTCAGGAATTAATCTTTATTTTTTAAATTCTTCATTCACGTGAAATCATCTCAAGCCTTTTCTTGCACGCTACCAATTCCATTTTCAACCATGTTTTTTGCTATTTCTAATTTATTTATATGTTCTATAATAATGCTATTTTGGCCAAGTTGTTTCCTTAGCTCTGTAATCTGACTTTTTATCTCATTCTTGAGAAATCTGTATGCAGGTCAAGAAGCAACAGTTAGAACCAGACATGAACAATGGACTGGTGCCAAGTTGGGAAAGAAGTAGTACATCAAGGCCATATATTGTCACCCTGCTTATTTAACTTATATGCAGAGTTCATCACGCAAAATGCCAGGCTGGATGAAGCATAAGCTGGAATCAAGATTGCCAGGAGAAATAGCAATAACCTCAGATATGCAGATAACACCACCCTTATGGCAGAAAGCAAAGAGGAACTAAAGAGCCTCTTGATGAAGGTGAAAGAGGAGAGTGGAAAAGCTGGCTTAAACTCAACATTCCAGTCCCATCACATCATGGCAAATAGATGGGGAACCAATGGAAACAGTGGCAGACTTTATTTTCTTGGGCTCCAAAATCACTGCAGATGGTGACTGCAGCCATGAAATTAAAAGACACTTGCTCCTTGGCAGCAAAGCTATAACCAACCTAGACAGCATATTGAAAAGCAGAGACATTACTTTGCCAACAAAGGTCCATCTAGTCAAAGCTATGCTGCAGTCCATGGAGTTGCAAAGAGTCAGACACAACTGAGCGACTGAACCATTTTACTGAATTCATGTTCTTTGAGAATACAATACACCTGTAGGAACTTGTGTCTCTTAGGTAAATTCTTATTAGTTTCCTCTGCTCCCCACTCTGTTGCCTTTGCTGCCTGTAGCATATTTATGTGGTTACCAGGTCATTTTATTTACATATGCTCATGCTTAAGGTAGGTAGGTCTGTTCAGACCATTTATTTGCTCTGACACAGTGTTGGTGTATTCTACTTGGCGTATTTCCATCTCATCTGACAACTCTTTCTCTTCCCCTGTGTGCTTGTGTGCTATATACTTTTCTTCATGGATGATATTAAAAGTATTTCATAACTAGCATGACACAGACATTGAATAAGCAGGAAAGAGGTTGACCACAGTTCTGCAGCAGGGGCCTTGTTAGACCACGTTGCCCCTTTAGATAGTAGACTGTGGGGTGGTCTGGAGTTGGATCGTTCTCATGAGAGGAGCTGGAGTCAAAGTGGAGACACTTCAGATAGTGGTTATTTACTTCCTGGTTGGAGAAGGCAATGGCACCCTACTCCAGTACCCTTGCCTGGAAAATCCCATGGACGGAGGAGCCTGGTAGACTGTAGTCCATGGGGTCGCTAAGAGTCGGACACGACTGAGCGACTTCACTTCCACTTTTCACTTTCATGCATTGGAAGAGGAAATGGCACCCTACTCCAGTGTTCTTGCCTGGAGAATCCCAGGGACAGGGAAGCCTGGTGGGCTTCCGTCTATGGGGTCGCGCAGAGTCGGACACGACTGAAGTAACTTAGCAGCAGCAGCAGCAGCAGCATAGAAGCATTTCGATATTATAACAGTCAGCACAGTCACACGAGTGTGTACCAGCCAAACCCGAGCCCTGCCTGTCCGTGTGCATCTGTATGGGGGAGGGAGGAAGAGCTGTGTATACAGGCTTTTGTTGGAGGAGCTGGGCTCTGCTCTGCCCTCTGCTGGTTACAGTAAGTCCTGCAGCACCATGAACTCCAAATGGAGGAGAGATAACTACTCTTGTCACGGAAGACAAAAGACCCTTGGGATGTGGGTTTTTCCTTAAATTAGGAATGGGCTGCTTGCTCCTGTCTCTTGTTCACCCATCTTTCCTCAGCAAAACCCCCTCTCCCTAAACACACACACACACACACACACACACACACACACACACACACACAGACTAGCCCCACTCAGAGAAAGTGCCCAACTCTCCAATCTTCTTTCCAAAATCTGAGATTTTAAGGAAAATTCTGGATTTTGCAAATTTCCCCAATAGGGGCAGCATCAGGAACCCTTCTCATTCTTGCCAGAAAACGTGGTCTTTTTCTTTGGCAATTATATTTCTAAGTTTAGGGCATAGTGACAAGATTGGGCTCCTTTCGTTTCATCGCTGGTGAAATTTTGTACTGGTTAAATTTTTATTTTGGTAGTTCATTTTGTTAGGCTTTAGGGGATGGAGGTTCTGTGATCCGGCCTTATTTATCCTAAAAGACCCCAAAGCACAATTTTAAAGGCCTAAACCAGCAGTTCTGGAGTTCTCAATTTGGCTGCCTATTAGAATCATTGGGGAGGTTTTAGCAACACAAGTGAAAGGCTGCATTCTACAGATTGATTTAAGTGGTCTGGGAGGGGCCTATATATCAGTGTTTTTAGTCATTTGTTTTTAAATTCTTTTTAATGACTCAGATGGAAGGACTGAACAGGGTTGAGAACTATGAGCCAGATTTTGCCTTCTGATTGTTCATAATTTGATACACATAAGTACCAGTTACAAAACATTTTATACCTGTATTAACAAAGGCAAAATATTTTTAAAAAACATAAATTATTTATACTCTGAGTGGTCAGAATATTACGTGAGCAGCCAAGGAAGCAGAAGGAATTGAAGATATGTGTATGACTTTGGTTCAAAATATTTTTATCTAACTGGATAACAGAACTAACACACCTGGAGAAAACAGGGAGCACCACTGCAGGTGAGGCCCGACTGCTAAGACAGTTCTGGGGTCCCCCATGGACAGGAAGGCACAGTTGGGCGCTGGGCACACTATTGTGAAGAAGGTGAAGGTCGATTCGGTGAGGGAGGCGGCTACAGTAGTAACTAGTCAAGTTCCCATGTAGTCACACTTCCCATCCTTTTAAAGTTCTAATTTATGCAGTATTATCTAGAAGTGCAGGATGTGTTTAGAGGTGAAATTGATGGTTGGGATTTATTGTGTCTGGATAGTTTCTGAAGAGACTCAATCTGGGTTTTCAGGAAGGGGAAAGGGCATTTCAAATCTGTAAAGGAACCTGAACCATGGCATGGAGTCATCAAGGATCAGGTTTGGAAGACAGTAACAGGTTGAAAGAGCTCAGAATTCAGAGATCAAGGCTGTAGCCACTGGGAGTGTAACAAATTGAGTCAAGAAGTGAGGGAGTTGTTTAGGGTGTTTGAATTTCTTGCCTCAGAGGCTAGAATAATGGTGGTGTCACTGACTTAAATGACAAAGCTTAAGGAGCAACCACATCTGGAACTGAGGTTTCAGATGAAGGTAGGGTATCTAAGGGTTGATGATCAGGAGGTAGGTGGGTCTGGATAGGAGCTCCAAGGCCACAATCCATGTGAGCACCCTGCACCTGAAGTGTAATTTCAGGGCTGTCTGCATGGAGGCTGCTCTCTGAAGCCTGGAGATGAGTTAATTTAGCAAGGGAAATGAACTAGGTCTAAATTAGGAAGAACTAGGCAGAGAATCCGGAGAAGGCAATGGCACCCCACTCCAGGAATCTTGCCTGGAAAATCCCATGGATGGAGGAGCCTGGTAGGCTCCAGTCCATGGGGTCGCTAAGAGTCCAACATGACTGACTGACTTCACTTTCACTTTTCACTTCCCACTTCCATGCACTGGAGAAGGAAATGGCAACCCACTCCAGTGTTCTTGCCTGGAGAATCCCAGGGATGGGGGAGCCTGGTGGGCTGCCATCTATGGGATCGCACAGAGTTGGACACGACTGAAGCGACTTAGCAGCAGCAGCAGCAGGCAGAGAATCATCCATCTCCCCCAGTGACTCACAAAAGCCAGGGGAAGAGATTTGGTCAATGAAGCACAAAGGTCAGGGGAATGTCTAAGGTGATCTCATGAAGGCCTCTGAGCCAGGGTCTGACCCTTAAAACATCCAAAAACTTTTCAACAACAACTTGGACTGTCAAGTCAAAGCAAAAAGCCCTCACATTGGTCACACTCAGTGTTTGCATAGAAGTGACAGCCCTGTTCTCTGAGGAAGGAAATGTGTTTACAGAGTAAACCAGTCACTGTGATCTCAATGCTGATGTCAGACCATCAACACTCATCAATTCTTATCAAAGCAAGCCATCCCTGCTCCAAACGCACCTCTCCACTGTGTGCTTCTGGAACGATGGTGATGACAATGGTCAAGATGTGTCTGTGTGAATGGATACAGACACATGTATATGTATGCTCATAAAAAGGGTCTTGGACATCTCTAAGCTACCCATGAGAATGTGAGAATAAAAATATTAACTGTAGGATGGTTCTCTTCCTTGTTGCTCTTTGAGTTTCCTCCACTGCAGCCACTAAGCATAGATCTTGCAAGTGTATTCATGTTCTTGCAGAAGGTAATAAAACAGGTAGAAAACGTACCCATATTCGCAGGTTCTGGAAGAATAGGAAGCAGCAGTTGTTGCTTTTCCTCAGCTGGTTCCTAAAATTAGCACAAAGCAGCTTTACTCCCCTGTCTGCTAGAAATCAGGACAGATGTCCAAACATGGTCTCTTGAACCCACCTTGGTTCATCCTCCAGGAAGCTTGTATTGTCATGGTTTCCAGGTACCCCAGCGTGGAGCAGTTGATTCTTCACACTCTCTGAGCATTCTACTCCCAGCAGGTATGGGAGAAGGCAGGAGGTGGTCACCTGGTTATACCACCATCTTTGGCAGAACTGATGCTTATGATAAGAACAAAGCTATTACAAAAAGGCTCCTGGAGTTTTGTAGGGGAATTGCACATAACTTGGAATAAGCAGAACCCACATAAACTGACTTCAGGTCTGGATGGGCATTTCCACTTTACACTGTGAAAATAATGATAGTGGTGGTGGTTCTTCAGTGTATGTTACTTGGGTTTTTGTGGATTTGCCCATATTCGGTGTGGAACAAAGACACACACGTGCTTTTAGATACACCTGCTGAAAGCACTGTAAGCAAAAGGGCTGGGGTCTTATTGTAAAGCCACACAGTTCTCAAGGGGAGGACTTCTGGGGCAGGAGCTAGAAGTGGGAAAGGGAAAGTTGGCCTTCAACAGAGTTTTGCTGGTGCCTGGCGACTATCTAATTCCTCGTCCCTGCTTCTAGTGCGCCTGCATCATCCTTTCCTTCCCCATTGGCCTTCTCTTCTCCCTTCTCTTCCACGTGACCCAACATGGCTACCCCAGCTCAGACTCCACAGGACCCTTTTGCTCCAACACTACCACACTTCGCTGGTTTCTCTCTCTCTGCCTTCAAACCTCCCTGTCCCAATTCTAAACAGCCCAGCTCATGTAAAGAGGTGGCTGGAGAGGAGGCCTCAAGTGGGCACAGGCGGGAAGCTTCCCTGAGGAGGTGGTGTGGACAGGGTTGCACTCCAGTGCCAGCCACATGCACCTATCTATCTGCAGGCATCCTAACATCCACCAGCAAGTATATGAGAGTGAACACCTGACAAGTGCAACCTTACCTTAGCACCACTGATTTAGACAAAAAGAAGTATCTGCTTTGCATGTAAACTAATTAACCAAACAGCAACTCAAACATTTTGCACAGCAAATTCATCTCTTTGGTCTGCATTTGTGGTTTCTCTGAAAACAGAATTAAACCAGGCTGAAGAACACAGCCACCTGTGACAGCAGCTGGTCTTTCTAGCCTGCTTAGAATACCCTGGGCAATGCCATTGTAGTGGCCATTTGATGCTTCAAAATTATTTTTTGTTTAGGTCTAAGTGGTTTGTTATAAAGATTTTGGAGCTAGGCTGCTTGAGTGTGTAGCCTGGCTCTACTCATCAGCTGTGGGATCTAAGACCAGGGGATTCCCCAACTGTGCCTCAGTTTTCCCATCTGTAACTTCAGGTTAATAACAGTACTGGCCCTAAAAGCTGATTAGGAGGATTAAGTGAATTAATATCTGTAAAGAGCTTGGGATGATGCCTGGCAAGTAGTATGTGTTCCAGTAAATGATACTTATTACTGGTATATTCACTAAACAAAACCCCACACAAAAATCTTCCAGAGAAGCACTTGATAAAATACTTGAAAAATAAGTTTATTATAACTAATGAATATAAAATCTGACAAATGTTTTCAAATACTTTTGCAAAAAAAGTAAATCCCTCCCTTGTTCCCCCTTCCCACAAAATACAGAGTATGAACTTGGACAGAGTTTTACATGAAACCTAAACATGAAATTCTCATTTATCCAGTTGATCCTTAAAGGCTCCAACACATTATATTCTAAGTAAATGTCCATTAAAATTAAGGAATCAACAAACCACCAGTCACTTTCTTTCTACTGTCATTATGATGCTCACTCAAAATGTTGAAGGACAAGAACAAGTAACATAGGACTGCATGTGACAGATATTCAAAGTGCATGGATCCATGAAATCACAACCAACTGAGATGAGAATACTGGGGGCAGAATTAAACACTGACTTTAAAAAGCAATCCAAGGAAATCTATGTACATAGTAGCCTTTGGCATCTGGTCTAATGTGTTTCTTCTTTACAGAGACATTATGTTGTCCATTCTATTAACCAGATTAAATCAACCTTAACACATGTCTCATCTGACACAGATTGTCCACAGCCAATTTCACATGAGGTAGTTGGGCTGCTTACTGACATTCTAGTGAAATTGTCATGACACCGGGGACTCACGCATCAAACATGCCACGAGACTGGCTCATTAGCCTTCTGGGAAGCAACAGAATTACTTCCAGATCACCCTTCTTGTCACAACTGACTCCATAATACACCTATAAATAGACACAGATATGTGGGAATCTGTGGATGAGATCAGCTTTGCTAGGGGTACCAACCATCCCAGAGTGGTTTCTGTTTACAAAGTCTGGGAGGAAATACGATCGGACTTTAAAATACATAAAATAGAAAGTCTAGTGCTTAGAACAAGCAAGGTCTCTTTCTTGTGTTCTCACATAGTGTAGCTGAGAACATGTGTTCACTCTGAAAGAGAACTGATTAAAAAGGGTAACCAAAGAATTTGGAAAACTTCTGCTCCGCAGAGTAGTGCTATGTTTCTTCCTTTTGAAATGAAAGGTTATACAGAAACAGTGCAGAAGAAGGATCAATGCTTGTGTCAACTGTACTGCTGAGGGTCACTTCCAAGTGCCCTGAGGCAGCAGTGCGATGAGAAATCGTGCAGATGGCCTCTGTACGCAGGCTACTGCCTGTGCCAGGACAGGTCTGGGGGCATTTCCAGAGGAGGTCCAGTGAACAGTATGCTCATGGAATTGCTGAAAGGACCCTTACACCCTATTAATAGATAAGCAGTCTTAAAATACTATTAGACAGCTAGTGGGGATTTTTATGTCATTATTATGAACCCCTGAGTAAGCAACTGCAGACAATGAAGGGCTGCCCGGAAGCAGAGCGTGTTTCCAGGTAAAGCACTCTACATGCATGTCATAGGGACATGGGTTGCTGTTGACACTGAAGCTCATGTACAGACTCCACCAGATCACAAAGAGCATGGAAGTCAGGCATTCCAAGACAAAACACGTGAGCTCAGCTAACAGAACAATGGCTTAGAATGTACTGTACCCATGAATTCTAAATCTAAAAAAAATTTTAAAGGTTCACTTAAAAAAAAAAAAGAAATCAAACATGAAGACAGGAAAGCTGAATAATTATTAAAAAAAAAAAAAAAAAACAACTAAAATCAGAAGCAAGGGATTCAGAAATGTACCATCATGGAACTAACTTCTACAGTACACGGTCATTTAGTAGGAAAAAAACCTAAGAACAGTTTTCTTCCAGAAAGCTCCCCAAATCACATCTTGTATTGCTCATAACCCTCTGACTTTCTTTACTGACTTAAATGATATTTCTTCTGATTTTTCACCATCAGATTTGGTTTCTTTAATAAGATACCTCTTGCTTCAGCTCTTTTAGTTTACTTCAAATTTAATAAAGAAAAGCGTAATTTATTTATTGGTCCCTACCACAAGCTTTTCCTACTTAAAAACACTTTTCCGAAAATAGAAAACTAAAAGCATTAACTTTAGGGATGGATATGTGTGTGTGTGTGTGTGTAATTAATAATCAAAAAGAGAAGACTGCAAATCTTTCCAGCAGCATTTATCTAATAACATATCACTTTTCCTAGATGGTACACACCATATGGTCACCTGCTTCACAGCTATACATTGGGACAGAGGTTCTTTAAGAAGCTCTTGCAGACTAAGAGAGAATGCTTATAGGCTGGGCACCTGACCCTGGCTAGGCCTGTGCCAGATGCTCCACATATGTGCTAGAAAGCTGCTGCTGAAGAATGGAGCAAAACAGTTTAAAAAGGGATGGATTTGGTACTCTGATGAGGGCACTATTCACAACAATTAGAAAAGGAGATCCCTCATCATGGAATATGATATTTGGGGAGGATTTATATTCAGAATGACACACAAATAATGATGACAAGGCCCCTGAAGTCACTACTTATTCATCCTAACAAATGCTGCCTTTCAAAGTCAATTTCCTGGGCATAGATGTGCTCAACATTCCAAGAGCCCCACTTCTAAACTTCCTGTAGAGCTGGATCAAGAGGTGATGAGAAAATCATCTGCACTTCATAGACACAAGGTGGTTTCTTCCCCAAAAGGTACCCCCTCTAACTTAGCATTTTTGCCAAGATTAGATATAATGAATCAAATTTGCTTTCAAAGGAGAAAAAATTGCCATCATTGAAAGGATTTTGTTTTGTTCAGTTAGACAAACACACGTTAATCCCTCCTAAGTGTAAGGCCTGGCTTCTGCCGTGGGAAGAAGTATAGACATGAATGAAATTATATGTATCAAAGTACCTTGTGAGAGATTGTTCAAATGCTACTTATTAGCTTCTAATGATACCTAGAAGACACATTACCTTTTATTTTCCTTCAAGATCTCTCTAAAGGTTAATCTAGAAAGGGAATCCTAAAAATGTTTGAGCAAGGTGATTACTCCACCAACAAACATAATACCATTTTCCCATCTCCTCTGTCAGAATGAAAGAAAGCTTGGAAGCCCCAGGAATCCTGGGAGGATTCTGAAGAGAAAGCCTTAACTCTCTTTTCTCTTTGTCCTCTTCTTAGATAGTAAATGCAAATTAGCACAAATTGTGATTTTAAGTAAAATGGAGAAGCAAATAGTATAGTTCCAGGATAAAGCTCTGACTGTGCCAAGCTTCAGGTCAAACTGAATTTATCATCTAGTATGATGATAGTTCAATTTTCAGAGCTTTATGCATCTCAGGTAAACTTAACATGCTGCAGTAAGGAAAATATCTATTGAAAAACATTACTCCCTTTCTGCAGGGCTGGAAAAGTGTTGAGTAGATAATGTGACTTATTCAAGTTACTCAAGCTTCTCTGATCAAAGATCCCAGATAATATGAAATCTTCTCCAGAAAACTGGATCATATATACCAAGGCAGTACCTATATAAATGTGAAATGGTTATGTTGAGCAGCTTTCTTTTTGTGTGTATTCAGAGCCTTGGTGGAAAATCTGAGGTATATTCCATGAGCCCACCTCTGCCAGGGACCATAGCAGTTCACCTGAGGTGACAGGAAGCACCAGCATTTGCTCAAAATGGTCATGCTTCACAACACTTACAGTCTCCAGGTAGCCTCCCCACCTGATGGCACAATAGCTGATGTGCATTCACTCAACGTAAAGCAAAGGCAGGTGGCTTTTTCCTTGCCTTTAGGAGGCTCTGTGAAGGGCAGGAAGTCTAAATTATCCCCGAGTCCTGCTATCATGCCCACACTAGCCAGAGAAGGAGATGCACGCTAATTACTTGTGGGAGTGGAGGAGACAACACACATGCCTTGGCAGCTGCCAACAGCAAGTGCTAAAATATGAAAGAATCAATGTCACTTCAGCACTGTTTCTCTCTCCAGCCTTAAAATATCCGATGCTGTTTTTCTAAAGTTTAAGCATTTTCCACAAGTCCTTATTGTGCAGAGTACCCAATTCAATAATTTGAGCTACGTTAACTGCCCACTCGTTTGTTTAAAGACAGACAAAAAGACCAAATCAGTACCCTTCCCCACAGCAACCTCTCACCCAAGGAGAGGGTTCTCTTTGCCCTCGGAGCAGCATCCCCTGGGCCCCTCAAAGGAACACCACTTACAGCCGGGGAGCTAGCTCATGTTGGACCTTTCCTTCCAGCGACTTTAAGCTAGTAGCCTCTGGCACAGAAGGCACCCGTGGCCTCTCTCCCACGCCCACTCCTGGCAGGCTGACTTACTGAGGGACTGAGGCCACAGTCCTGGCATCACATCACACTCTTCGGGTTGTTTCATGAAAGACTTAAAAATCCCACTTTTAAACTGTGACATGGTCCCAAAACTCTTGAGACAGATAAGCAGCTGCATTTAGCTTGCTCTGCACCATTGGTGATTAAGCCAAGACTGGTCAGAGAGCACATTCGGAACTGCGGCCCCCGGGGACAACACCAAGGTCTGCATGTTCGGTTAAGAAAGCTGCTGAGTAAACTCGCTCCACGTCTCACTCTCCTTTTAACTACTTCACTTCAATGATAGCCTTCTCCTCTTTCCAAGAAAGGATACAAACATTTAGTTCATGCAGAAGACTGGGAATTCCATAAACTAGAATTTAATCTCATAGTTCTTCAACCCTGTTGCACAAGAATACCTTGTAAAATTTATTCAAACTCAAGGTTTATTATCCTGAATCCTACTCCCACAATTCTGGTTCTTCAGGTCAAGGTAAGGCCTGGGAATTTAATTTTCAAACAAGCTTTCCATGTAATTTTGATGTGGTCCAGGTCACACATGGAAATCACGTGGTTCCTCCATTTAGCAGCTGTGTGACTGAGCCTATCCCTTGACCTCTAAACCTTACTTATGAAGTTTAATAATAATCCCTGAATACCATGGTTTTGCTGTGATGTCCAACTGAGATGATGCAGGGGAAAGTAGGCGGTGAAGGGTGTGTACTGCACAGGGGTCACCTCAGATGACCCACCCACCTCTCCCATACTATCCTCCGGCTCGGGGCAAGGCCATACCACTCATCTCTTCAGAGATGGCACTGCTTGGTCACCAGTGTACCGGATGTGTTGAATACACAGGTTCTTCTGGCCCATGGAGCCACAGAGAAGAGAATTCTCTGCAGAACACCTAGGAATAGCAAACTCTACATTTTCAATAGCTTCAACAGAGGGGCTTAACTCCTTGAAAATTTTAGACTAATTCTAAGTTGACTGAAATAATGGCTATGAGTTATAGTCCTTGATACAGAAAATTGCTCATTTTCAGCTTGGGTTTGGGTGGCCCATTAAAACTAAAAGCTAAAAACAAAACCTAATACTAACAAATTCATTGTCAAATCTGCTCTTATAACTTGCTGTTCACATCTATATAACAGCTACAATTTGTTTTTCCATGAGGCCTTTTGAACTAAATATATAGCACCTTGATTTTTAAACACACAAAACATACAGCATTGAAAAAATTATATATAAAAGCACTAGGCTTTTCCTTCCCCTCTCCTTTCCCCAAGTAAGAGATTGGAGAGGGCTAGAGCTGCTGCTGGAAATTTAAGTCGGGCAACAAAACACTTTAGCAAACTTTATTCCCTGAAGTGAGGAGGCAGCGCTACCCTGCAGATGTCATACCACCTCGTCAGACTCCAGTCCGTGGACCTCGTATAAAGTGTCCAGTATCGCCAGCTGCTTCTCCATGGCGGGGAGGTAAAGGCTGAGGTCCCTCTGCATCCCAACACTGAAAGCTGCCTTCTGGTGGTCGCCTTCCTTAATGGTTAATGCAGCCACAAAATCTTCATAGGATGGAGCTGCCCTCAGAGCTAACTGCAAAAGAATTGCTCGTGAAAAGCTGCACCATGACATGCTCTCTTGCACATTATACTCATGCACAAACACATGCGTGCACACAGTCACACACATACACAGAGCTGAGGCGAGCGAGTGAAAAAACAGGCACGCATTCTTTCAGTTCATGGACTCTTCAATTATGTTTCAAGAACCAAATCACTTTAATGCTTGAAGAAGCACATATCTTCTTGGGCTATCTTGAGGATGAATAATCCCATCAAGTCAGGGAATGGTGAGAGGAGAACAGTTTGAGAAAAGCTCAAACTTTCTCATTCACAGTGATCCAGTCTCTTCCCGTGGAGTGCTAAGAATGACTTGCACGCATGCTGCTTGCACAGTCTTTGTTGGCACATGGCCAGCCTGGTGGAGCAGCTCATCATCCTGTTTATATCTCATCTCCACACACTTTCTTTACCTATGTCCCATTCACCTTTATGTAGAGATTTCCTTTGTATTTGTGAACATTTTCTAAAAATGAAGGGGGTTAACATTTATGGTTTGCTTGCATGCTGATGCTTTAACGTATTTTATCCCAGCTAATCTTTGTAAGAACCCAGTACAATCTATATCCTTTATTTTACATATGGAAATCACACAGCTAATGAGTGCCAGGGCCAGGATCTGAACTTAGGATCATCTCTCTGCTTTTTCAACCACACCACCAACCACACTGCTTCCCTGAAGAAAGATTTCCTAAGCTCCTTACAGCTCCCCTCTCTCTGCAGGCCAACTGTTCCCTAAGCGTCCTGAAATCTGTTCTCTGGCATCTACTAGTTTTGGCTCCCCTGAGCTCTCTGGAGGCTTTTAAAATCTTCAATAGATTGTAAAAAAAATCTTGCAATTGCTTTCTTGAGCTTCCTTATATTGAAAGTCTTTGAGAATCAACCCTCTCCCTTTCTGCAACTGGAGAGTGACTGGCATTATGCAGTGGTTAAAGCACAGCCTCTAGGTGAGGAGACCTGGACTTGAATCCCAACTCTTTTACAGGTTAGCTTGAGGAATTTAAGCAAGGGGACTAAATTAGAACCTCAGTCTCCTTGTCCGCAGAAGATGACTGGTAGCACTTTCCTTGTTTGAGGGATTAATGGGAATGCAGGATGCGTTTACTCCACTACCTGGCACATCATAAACACTCAAATAATGGTAGGGGTATAAGGGAGAGCAAAGGACGGAGGAAAAGCAACTGCCCAAAAATATCATGAGAGAAAATCTCCCAGAACAGAAGGATATGAGTCTCCAGATTTAAAGACCCAGTCAAATGCTTAGCAAAATGAATGATAAAGACCCAAAGGCAAACATGGTGAAATTTTAGAAGGTGGGGATAAGGAATAGATCCTAAAAGCATCTAGGAGGAGGTGAGGAGCGGTTTACACACATTAGATTTTACAGGTTTTATAGTAGTAACACTGGAAGCTGGAGGACATCAGAGGACTGCCTTCAATGTTCTGAGAGAAAATTACTATTAACCTTGAATTCTGGTGGTTCACGGTAAAGAATCTGCCTGCAATGCAGGAGACCCGGGTTCAACCCCTGGGTTGGGAAGACCTCCTGGAGGAGGGAATGGCTACCCACTCCACTATTCCTGCCTGGAGAATCCCATGGACAGAGGAGCCTGGTGGGCTACAGTCCACGGGGTCACAAAGAGTTGGACACGACTGAGCAACTTTCACTTTAGAATTCTACACCAGCCAAAGCAACACTCTAGGAAAAAGGGGGAAGAATAAAGACAATTTCAGGCATGCAAGAACTCAAAAATTTACTTCCCTTGCACTCCTTTTTTTTAGGAAGCTACTAGAGTTTGGATATCATCAAAAAAAAGGGATTAGATCAAGAAATAGGAAGTCACAGGACTTGGGAAATAAAATTAAGGTGAGGTGGGGACTCAGTATAGGGAAATTTATGAACAAAAGTTCTAGGACAACAGCAGTACAACAAATCAGACTGGAATAAGAGTTTAGAAAGTTCTAAAAAAAATACAGATAGTCCAATACATTTGTAAGTTCAAAATGATGATGATGTGAAAGAATTCATGGTACAGAGAAAAATATAAAACTCATATAAGAAAGAACAAAAAAAGTCATAGAATTTTGGCTCATCATGATCATGTTGACTTGTGATATAATTATACAGGGGAAGTAGAGGCAGAGGAGGGGAAGTAGTGGCAGTAAGGTCTGAGGTGGCAAACTCTAATCTATAACAGAAATCAACATTAATTAAAATGGATAGGGCCACAGAGAAGAGTAAATAGTTTTAGAATTACAGAAGTATTGGAAGAAATAGCCAAAGCATTTGAAAGCTGCAGCCTCTTTTAGAGAGTCTGGGAAGTATGGAACAAACTGCCATTTTTTGTTATATAACCTTTTTGGACTCTGTGATAAAAAGCAAAATAAAACTACGTACGTATATTTACATAAAATAAAAAATGTTTAAAGTTTCTCCAGAGTGGAGCCCACAACAATGCATTTCTCAAAGGTTCCTAGGGAACAATGATGCAGCTGAGTCTATTTGGGAAACAATGACAGAACTCAACTGAAGCGGAAGCCAAAACAGAGAGCCACAGAAAGAGACAGAGCCTAGACTAGACATCAGCTCCACAGACCATAACTGTTTGAAGATAAAAGTCCAATATTTGGCTGTTAAGTCAGTCAGATTCGGTGAGTGTAAAAGATATTTCCCTGAGCAACCAAGATTAGTTAGATCTGCCCCTGATGATTTTAATCAGGACATTAGAAAACTCAATAAACTTCCCAAAGTAGGGATGACTTGGAGAATAACAGGAGAGAGACTGAAAGGAAGCTCCTCTATTAATAATGCTGTTACCAAATGCTCAACAGAATCTATTTTCTTAAAAATCAGCAAATTAAAAAACTCTTGGCAGTAACATCAAGAGTCTTCCAAATGCTCTTTTCCTGTAACTTTGGGTGTTAATACCTCACACCCATGTGTTTCAGGTTTCGTTTATAAGCAGGGAAAATAGGAGAAGCCACTTCAGAGCTATGAGATTAATAACTTTATGTAAGTAAAGCGCCTAAAACAACATCCAGTGCACGGCAAGTGCTCTAAGTTGGGGTTTCAGTTCTTTGCATTAGACATAGCTATTCTACTTCCAGGAATCTATTTTGAGGAAATAACTGTTTTAGTCAAAAATGCATAAAAACAGATGCTGTTTCATCTGTAAAAACAAACTTGGAAGCAACTGAAATTTCCAACACAAAGGTTTGGAACAAATAAATTATGGTACCTCTATACTGGGGGAAATATTAGGCAATCCCTAAAAATAAGTGGGGACAACTACAGCTAATACTGCTGCTGGATATAGAGCAAACGTGTGAAAAGAGTAAATTCTAAGAATTGACATCACAAGGAGAAAAATTTTTCCTTCTTCCTTTCTTTTCTTTTGTATTTATATAAGATGGATTTAGCTGAACCTATTGTGGTAATCATTTTACAATACATTTAAATCAAACCACCATGCTGTGTGCCTTAAACATACAGTAACATATGTCAGTTATTCCTCAATACAACTAGGAAGTATAAAAACTAAAAAAGTGGAGAAAAACAATACAAAACTATACAACCAGTTAAGTGTCAAAAAAACTTACATGCATATACAGAGTAAGTATACAAAATAATAATTATACACATAAAATAAAAATATAAATATCTATTAGTAGATATTTATATAAATATACACAATGAAATAGAACAACATTGAAAAGAATATGTTAAATAAATGAAAATAAGAGCAAAGAAGGCAAAACACAAAAATGTTGAAGATGGTTATTATAAAGCAGTGAGACTGTGGACAATTTTAAGTTTTACCCTATTTTTCTATACATTTTATTTTTACAATGAATCTAAATTACTAAATTAGATTAATTACTAAATTACTACATAATCTAAATTATTTAGAAAAATGCTGTAAGTTAAAATGTCCTTTCAAAGACTTATGCTCATGATACATTTTCTGCTATAGCTTCATGCTTGTTGGCAATGTCTCTTGGATCATCAATATTTCAGGATTAAACTCTGCCCTCTCTACTGGAATAACAAATAAAACAAAACTACATTTATTTTTCTTACAAATGAGGCAACTCAATGTTTCCCGGCTTTTCATCTCACCAAGGGAACTTGGACGTCAGACACCTGCAGGCAATCACAGTATTTACTCAGGGAGATTGACGAATGGAGCAGCATCTTTTGCCTAATTTCTCACTAGCAGTTTCTCAATCATTCTGTCTTCACTGTGGAGAGCTGTGATGTGTGGGATGAGCACCAGCCTTGGAGACAGATTTGGGTTTAGACCTGGGCTCTGCCACTGCCTCACTTTGGGACTGAAATGAACAGTTCTGAACTTGTACAACAGTGGGAGCTAATCCTAAGGATTCCCAAAGATAATGAACACAGAAGTACCTGGCACAGTGTCTGATACATGGTTAAGTGTCCAATAGCCACACGGAAGCTATTATTACGTTATTAAACATCCACTGAAGGTAAATGTGAGCAGTTTGTGGCTGCAACTGGTCTGGCTCCTAGTCCAGTGAACAGTAAAATGTTTCATTTTCACTAAAATTTGCTTTCTTCCATAAATTCTTCCCACTTTCTTTACCAGTCTCCTAAGAAATCATGACCTGAACAGTTCTTACTTAGGCAAATTAGTAACAGACTTCATCTGCAAGCTATTTTCAATCCTCTGACATTTCCTATTGTACCACGACATGAGATTCAGCCTTTTCATGGCTGCACATGACTATGGCTGACCTCTCGCCCAACAGAAGAATTACAGAATATTACTGCTGACAGAAAGGGGCCATCTGCTCCAGCTATTTTACAAAGCAGGTAAATTGATCTGTCCACCTGAGAAATATGATTCTCAGGTGTGTGTTCTTCCCAGGTCATGCAAGGAAGGAAGGAATAATAGGTAACAGGAGCCAACACACACAAATACAAACACTTCCACAAGGGAAATAACTGGGGAAGAAGAGGCTTCCAGTTCTAGCCACTGGCAACCCAGGTCAGTTAATATTCAAAGATACAATTCAGTTGAGGAAAAAAGACTAACTAAAATCTGAGAATTAACAGGCCTGACCCTGACAGGCAGCAGAGGGAGCTATGGGCTTGAAACCACCCCTGGTTTCCCCTCAGAGCGTGATCTCTAGTCTACACTGACAGTCTTTACTACCTCATCCGAAAGGCAGCCACTTCTGAGACAAATCTCAGGGTCCCTGGAACTAGATAAGGTGAAGCACATTCTAAGTCTTTTCTTACTGTTTATTGCCAACATTTCCACACAACAGACTTACAGATTTCAATGAAATAAGCAACATTTTGTTCTTATTCTCAAAAACAAAGCAAACAGAACCACCACACACACAAAGCGAAACAAAACACCTTGCTGTGACCATCAGAACATCAGGAGGCAGAAGGCTTGCTTACCGCAAAAACTCCTCGAACGACCCAGCCATGGTGCTGCCGCAATGTTTTACCATATGCGTTATCTTGGAAAGAAGAAATACTCCGTGAGGAACAATTTCATCAGGATTTGATGTGTTATTTGCATCATGTCCTTTCTAATGTACATAGCAGCATATTCCTATAGGCATTAAAAACTGAGGGAAAAAACTTAATTACAAGATTATATACTCCAAAAGTCCTGAGTAGGAAAAACAAGCCTCCAGAGATTTTTTTTTAAAGAAAAATTGAAAAAAAATTTTGATACTTCCACTCTTACCCTGTGTCAATACAGCTGAACGGTGGCTTATTATTATGGTTGGAAAATTCAATACATATAAGGAAGTAAAAAGGGAGGAAAGGATATTGTCATGTGGAGAATATAATTTAAAATACACTATAAAAATAGAAAAATGCAGTTCTTTGAAATGTTGTGTGACCCTGAGCCAGTCCCTTAGCCAACCTCTCTAACCATCTCTTTTCCTCTTTGTAAAATTTTCTCTAAGGTTCTCTTCAATTCTAACATTCTATTCTGGGATGTCATATGTTAGTCCTAGATGTTCCATAACCCTGGATATACAGTGTTAAAGCTAGAACTTTGAAAACTATTATGGAACAGCTTGAAATTATTAAGCTAGATATAAAGTAACCGGTGAGGCTTATTAATAAAAGTCAATTCATATTCTAGACTTTAAAGATAAAAACCTATTTTTTTTTCCCCTAATGAGTTTTAGGAGATTAAAAAACTTCTATATAGTAATTTTAATTACAAAAAATAATCTCAAGAACAAGATGACTGCATTTTATGCAAGGGATATGTTCCTGAAGGATTTGAATAATTCAATATATTCCAAACTGAAAACTGATTTTTCTACAGGAATAAACATTCTCTCAGGAGGCACAGCTCTATATCACCACAGTGCATTTTTATTTCAATGCTCCATTTTATTTTTTCAGAATCATCTTTAGTGGTCTACAGAGTCCTCACATTCCTAAATTATAGCGCAGAATATCATGGGGGTTGTTTGACCTTCTTTATCATGTTCTACCACATCTACATTTTATTCCAAACTTGTTTGTTTTCATGGGCTAGTTTCAGCACTACTACAAGCACCATCGCCATTTAATCAATGCTTGGGTGACACTATAATAGGATACAAAGACATTTTAAATTGTAACAAGAGCAGAGGTTAAAATAATGACAACAACAACAAAAAAGACCTAGACACCAAAACCACAACAAGTTCCTATGCAGCAAAACACAGTGTGGCTCACAGAACTGCCAAATGACATCAGGTATCTGCATTTTACTGAGCAACACAGCCAGGCCGCATAGCTGCAAGCTTAAACACAGTTTACAATTAATTTGAGCCCTCTAGCTTTGAAATGATGTAATTCTTATCAATGTTTATTGTTAAAATTTGGGTGAGGCTTCATTAATACTTTCAGGATCAGTTCAGTTCAATCTCTCATTCATGTCCAACTCTTTGCAATCCCATGGACTGCAGCATGCCAGGCTTCCCTGTCCATCACCAACTCCTGGAGCTTGCTCAAGCTCACATCCATCAAGTCGGTGATGCCATCCAACCATCTGATTCACTGTCGTCCCCTTCTCCTCCTGCCTTCAATCTTTCCCAGCATCAGGGTCTTTTCCAGTAAGTCAGTTCTCCACATCAGGTGGCTAAAGTATTGGAGTTTCAGCTTCAGGATCAGTCCTTCCAATGAATATTCAGGACTGATTTCCTTTAGGATGGACTGGTTGGATCTCCATGCAGTCCAAGGGACTCTCAAGAGTCTCCTCCAACACCACAGTTCAAATGCATCAATTCTTCAGTGCTTAGCTTTCTTTATAGTCTAACTCTCATATCCATACATGACTACTGGAAAACTCATAGCTTTGACCAGATGAAACTTTGTCAGCAAAGTAATGTCTCTGCTTTTCAATACACTGTCTAGGTTGGTCACAGCTTTTATTTCAAGGAGCAAGGGTCTTTTAATTTCATGGCTATAGTCACCATCTGCAGTGATTTTGGACCCCAAGAAAATAAAGTCTACCACTATTTCCATCTATTTCTGCTTTATTGACTATGCCAAAGCCTTTGACTGTGTAGATCACAATAAACTGTGGAAAATTCTGAAAGAGATGGGCATATCACATCACCTGACTTGCCTCTTGAGAAACCTATATGCAGGTCAAGAAGCAACAGTTAGAACTGGACATGGAACAAAGAGTATGTCAAGGCTGTATATTGCCACCCTGCTTATTTACCTTATATGCAGAGTAAGTACATCATGAGAAATGCTGGGCTGGATGAAGCACAAGCTGGAATCAAGATCACCAGGAGAAGTATCAATAACCTCAGATATGCACATGACACCACCCTTATGGCAGAAAGCGAAGGAGCCTCTTGAGAGTGAAAGAGGAAAGTGAAAAAGTTGGCTTAAAGCTCAACATACAGAAAACTAAGATCATGGCATCCAGTCCCATCACTTCATGGCAAATAGATGGGGAAACAGTGGAAACAGTGGCTGACTTTATTTTGGGGGGCTCCAAAATCACTGCAGATGGTGACCGCAGCCATAAAATTAAAAGACACTTAACTCCTTGGAAGCAAAGTTATGACCAATCCAGACAGCATATTAAAAAGCAGAGACATTACTTTGCCAACAAAGGTCTGTCTAGTCAAGGCTATGGTTTTTCCAGTAGTCATGTATGGATGTGAGAGTTGGACTGTAAAGAAAGCTGAGCACCGAAGAATTGATGCTTTTGAACTGTGGTGTTGGAGAAGACTCTTGAGAGTCCCTTGGACTGCAAGGAGATCCAACCAATCCATCCTAAAGGAGATCAGTCCTGGGTGTTCATTGGAAGGACTCATGTTGAAGCTGAAACTCCAATACTTTGGCTACCTGATGTGAAGAGCTGACTCATTGGAAAAGACCCCAATGCTGGGAAAGATTGAGGGCAGGAGGTGAAGGGGATGAAAGAGGATGAGATGGCTGGATGGCATCACCGACTCAATGGACATGAGTTTGGGTAAACTCCAGGAGTTGGTGATGGACAGGGAGGCCTGGCATGCTGCAGTCCATGGGGTTGCAAAGAGTTGGACACGACTGAGCCACTGAACTAAACTGAACTATTTCCACTGGTTACCCATCTATTTGCTATGAAGTGATGGGACCCGATGCCACGATCTTTGTTTTTGAATGTTGAGCTTTAAGCCAATTTTTTCACTCTCCTCTTTCACTTTCATCAAGAGGTTCTTCAGTCCCTCTTTGCTTTCTGCCATAAGGGTGGTGTCATCTGCATATTTGAGGTTATTGATATTTCTCCTGGTAATCTTGATTCCAGCTTGTGCTTCATCCAACCTAGCATTTCACATGATGTACTCTGCATATACGTTAAATAAGCAGGGTGACAGCCTTGACGTACTCCTTTCTCAATTTGGAACCAGTCTGTTATTCTATGTCTGGATCTAACTGTTGCTTCTTGACCTGCATGCAGATTTCTCAGGAGACAGGTCAGATGGTCTGGTATTCCCATCTCTTGAATTTTCCACAGTTTGTTGTGATCCACACAGTCAAAAGCTTTAGCGTAGTCAATAAAGTAGAAGCATATGTATTCCTGGAACTCTCTTGCTTTTTCAATGATACTACAGATGTTGGCAATTTGATCTCTGGTTGCTCTGCCTTTTCTAAATCCAGCTTGAACATCAGGAAGTTCTCGGTTCACATACTGTTGAAGTCTGGCTTGGAGAATTTTCAGCATCACTTTACTGGTGTGTGAGATGAGTGCAATTGTGAGTAGTTTGAGCATTGTTTGGCATTGCCTTTCTTTGGGATTGGAATGAAAACTGACCTTTTCCAGTCCTGTGGCCACTGCTGAGGTTTCCAAATTTGCTGTCATACTGAGTGCAGCACTTTCACAGCATCATCTTTCAGGACTTGGAATAGCTCAACTGGAATTCCATCACCTCCACTAGCTTTGTTCATAGTGATGCTTCCTAAGGCGCACTTGATTTTGGACTCCAGGTTGTCTGGCTCTAGGTGAGTGACCACACCATTGTGGTTATCTGGGTCATTAAGATCTTTTTTGTACAGTTCTTCTGTGTATTCTTGCCACCTTTTCATAATATCTTCTGCTTCTGTTACGTCCATACCATTTCTGTCCTTTACTGTGCCCATCTTTATGTTCCCTTTTCATTCATTCAAAAGGGAACTTTTGGCATACCTTACTACAATTTTACACAATTCAAGATTGCATAAAATACATTATATTTTCTATGAAATAAGACTGTACATTTGAATTCTAACAGCAGATTTCCCTGGCTATCTAAAGTTTTAGGAATGGGTTGAAATGCCAGCATCCAGTATTGCAAAGCTAAAGAAGAAATGATAAAAAAAATCAGTAAATTCAAGTGTAGAACAGCTCTTAGAGAGAGCCTAAAGGAGAAATCAAGAGTAAATTCCATTTTTTTCTTAGGAGAAGAGTCTGAGTAGGCTAGGGCATTGTCAAAGATACAAGTCTTCAATGTAAGTCACACTTCAATGTAAGTCACCTATCTGATTCTCTAAGGGGACAGACGTTATCAGAGACATTTTAGATAGTACATAAGACCTTAGTGAAGAAAGGGCTGTTAGCGGACAAAGTGTACACGTGCAGATGGGCAGGAAATACTAGGCATAGCCTCGGGTAAATCAGCAAGAAAATCAACTTTCCAACCATCTACGGAGCCATCTGAGCTGGTAAGATAGTGTACAGGTCCATGGAAAACATCCAGAGGTGAGTCACAGAGGTATAGTGGGAAAACTGTATTTCTTGTGATCCTCATCCATGTAAGCTATTAAATACCATTAGAAATTAGCAGATGAAATTCAGTGCCATTACAATCTGCTCATGGACAGTCACAATGGAACAGCTGCTCCATCAATAAGAACTTAGTGTGCGCCTATCGCACGCCCTTTACTGTCCAAGGCAGCATGGATCTCCGGGTGATTTAAACTAAGTCCCCTATCCTCAGGAAGTTCATGGGCTTTTAAGAGAACCAGCGTTTAACAAATCATTATTATGTAAATTGCCAACTGCTGTAACAGACATCTGTATCTAGTACTACAGGAAAGGAGAGAGGTGAATCCAGCCTGGGAGAATATGGACAGAGAGAATTCTCCAGAGGACTCTCAAAGGCTGGCTAGGGCAGAGAGGAGGGTGGTGGCTGGAGTTGCAGATGGAGGAAGCTACATGGAGATGGTGGCAGGAAGGGAGAACCATTCACTAGGGCTGCAGATACTGGGGATGGGACCAAACTGGGAGGAACTTTTAATGCCATGTCAAGGGTTCTGAACTTCCCATCTGAGGCGCAGTAGTAGTTTAAAAAGGTATAAAACTTACTACCTTTTTTTTTTTTTCTGATTTCAAAAATAATGTGTTCATTGTTAAAAATATGGAAAATGTAAAAAGGGAAGAACTAAAGAGATATTTAATCATGCCTCCCAGAGATAACCACATAGGGCATTCTAGAGGTATATTCTTTTAAGTCTTCTTTCCTATACAGATAGTATTACTTTCTTCTACTAATAGCCATGATCATTCTAATTTGGAATTGTGGTGGGGAAGTAAAGAGAAACTCACTTTTCTTTACAGTATGTAGCAAACACAGGTGCCTCCTGGCCTGGCCTTTGAGCCTCCAGCTCGAGCTCACCTGGCAGCCAAACTGCCTGTTTACAAGGGCTCTGGATCCAGTACTTCTCCAACCCAGGGGCTTTATACCTTTCCCACCCTTCGCCAGTGAAGGCAACTGCTCAAAAAGGCCCAGAAACCTTTCTCCACGCCCCCTTCTATGGGAAAGCAAGAAAACAAGGATGTGGTGAGTCCAAGTAAGAGGGGCAGCCTGGTCTAAGGAAGAGAGAGCTTCTCCAGCAGCACTCTCTCTGTATCCCACCTGGTCCTTCTAGAGGAGGCAGCTGTTCTTTGCTGTGCCTGCATCTTGCCAAGAGAAGAGTTCCACTGGGCAAAACACCAGCCAGGCAGTCTAACAGGAGAAGAGGGAAGCAGAGAATTTCGGCTGGGTCCTGAAAACAGGCCTAGGAAGACCACTTCTGCAATTGAAAACCAACAAATAAAACTCACAAAAGAAAAAGACTTGACCAAAGTCCTTAGGTGACTTCTAGGGCTGCACATATCCCTGCCACGTGAGGATGCATTAAATTAGGATCAAGTCTATAAGCCTGACCTATTTTGGTTACCTAGAGAAGATTAGAAAATGAAATATATTAATCTTCACTGAACTACCCATTCATTATCATAATGCATGTTCTATAATCTTGAAGTATTTTTGGCCTCTGAAAGACATAAATGATTCCCTTCTTCCAGTTCTTTTAAATGTGTCAGTTCCTTAGAAACCGAATCAAAATTTCTGAGTAGGAAGCACTGACAATCACCTTGCCCAATTCTTTTTTTTTTATGGATGAAAAAAACAGAAGACCCAGAGAGATAGTTACCTGCCCAAGGTCACAAAACTAAAAGCAATGAGAACTTAGGGCATTCCTGTCACATTAAAGCATTCTGACAAAACTGATGTTTATTTTTTGTGATAAAACAAAATAATGAAAATGAAAAATGTGCCTTTTCCCAGCCATATCTTGCAAAAAATCGGAACCTTATTCTATTTATGCAAACAACACTGATCTGATTTTTTTTAATGGTTAGTCAAAACCTTTCTACGAAGTATTTAGAAATGATGCCTCAACCTATTACAGCATCTGAGTACCAACAACCTTTCCATTACTGCTGATGGACAGCTATTCTGTCCAGAAGCAGAATGCATGAGAGTGTTTATCTATAACTAGTAAGGACTTACAAAGTTACTTTGGGTTGTACAGAGGACAAAGGAGAAATACAAATCCAAGTTTTAAGATAGAGCTTGAGAAGCAGACAAGTAAAGGCAGGAAGCATGAAAGCAATCATTCACTGAGCTCAGGAAACATGAATTATCTCAGTTCTGCAAATGAGCTAAATCAGGAAGTCCTCAGATAAGAATCATGAACGAAGAAAGGTTTGAAAGTGAATAAGCAGTAAATAAATCTGAATATACCGAGTGAAAAAGGAATAGTGTGTATAATGTAACACCATGTTTGTGAGTTTAAAACATGCAATATATTATAGATACTGTTTATGGATACATAAATATATAGTAAATCTATAAAAACATTTATAATAATAAACTACAAATTCTGGATGAAGATCTTCTCTGGAAGTAATGGGGTCATGAGGTAGTAGGTGGAATTGTGTTTATATATTTGGCCAAATGATAAATATTCGATATAATTTAAATGGGCTTTCCAGGTGGCACAGCGGTAAAGAATCCGCTTGCCAAGCAGAAGACACAGGAGTCATGGTTCGATCCCTGGGTTGGAAAGACATCCTGGAGTAGGAAATGGCAACCTGCTCCAGTATTCTCACCTGGAAAATTCCAGGGACAGAGGAGCCTGGCTGGCTACAGGCCATGGGGTCACAAAGAGTTGAACGCAATTGAGCACACACACCAAAAGACCTACTACTAGGAAAACCCCCAAATTCTTTACAGTGACTAAGTTTCAGGCAAAATGAATAGTGTGGAGAAAAGCTAACTCAATAACCAGTTGACAGAGATGAAACAAGTACCCAAAGATTTCCTTTGTTACCTTCAGGCACCATGGAGATGAAAACTTGTACTGTAAGCCAGTTCTGCCATTAGAGCACATGCTGTGAATAGTTCTGAAGATGGCATGACTTCATTCACATGTCCCATACTTTCAGAACAGTTAGATCAAGTTACGATTTGATGTCAAATATCTAATTACAAGTTCTGATTTTCTCTCTCTTGTATAGCTCTCCTTATTTGTGAAAGCCTTTTATATTAACTATATAACTGAGTATCCTTTAATTTTTTTTTTCCTATTCTGTGCTAGAGATCTTGGTTAGGTTAATGTTTATCTGACATTTATGAAATCATTCGGAGGTGAGGGATGTGGCAATATGCTATCCTGCTGAGGGAGTAGTGCAGAGCATGTAACATTTAGTACAATGGTGCATGAAATGGCAGAGCAACTTTTCTTCCTTTCACTTACAAGGATGCTTTCTGAAGCCTCTTTTTGATGTGGCATCTGTGAATGGAGGGGCTCAGCTACAAGGTGTATTGTTAAACACATTTGCTTTGTGTACCCAACTCTTTCCTTAGAATGATCTCTAGAAAATATCAGAGGACACTGGAGTTCAGAACAGTTCTTGGCATGAGACCACCCAAAACATTCCACTCTGATCATCATTATGGGGGATCCAAGAGATGGCTCAAATGCAAAAGGAGGCAGTGTAAAACTGACGGCCTCCTTCCAGATGCTGAAAACTCATTCTAGGTCATACAACTGCAGCAATACAATGACTATACATGCATTTTCCAGAAACTTAATAGATGTCACTACTTTCATTTTGTCATTTCCAACTTTTACATATCATAAGCCATTAAGACTATGCAAGTTTTATGAGCATTTACCTCAAAACCTGTCTCAAGCAATGGATTTCAAATTTGGGAGTATCATCAAGGTTTATCCTTAATTTATCCCCACTAATTGTCCTGCTGTTCCTAGGTAAGGAAAAATGTTCAGGCATTGGATAACCAGTCCATTATCATGAAAAGGAGGCAAAATTAACTGATACTATGGGTAACTAATTTCAGTACTTTTACTCCTGCTTATTTAATAATCATTTAGAGGCAGTCAAAATTCCCAAATAACCAAATGTAGCCTAGCAACAAGTAAGCGTCAACATTCCAGCTCTGGATGAATGGGTTTCAAATTCTAGCATGGATTAGAATCACTTAAATGACTTGGGATCACACGCACTGTTGGGTCCCATCTCAGGAGTTTCTGAGTCAGCAGGTGTCAGGTGGGACCCAGTAGTCTGCAATTCTAATAAGTTTTCAGATGCTGCTGTCCTTGGACCACTCTGAGATCCACTGATCTGGATCTGAGACCCTAGGGAAAGTACTTATCTTCTCTAAAGTTTAGTTTATCACTGTAAAAGGGGAGTACTTAGATTAAATAAGATGTTTATAGAGAACCTTGTGTCATGCCAACACTGAGTGCTCTATAAATGGTACCTGTTATTAAAATAACTCAAATTCAATTTTAGAAAGAAAAAATGTATGCTAATGTGCTTATATATGTCATATAAATTACACATACCCACTCTTTAACCTATATACCCAAACCACCTCATTTTAGACAAAGGTTCTACTTATAAGGGCTATTATTTCAAAAAGAAGAAAATGCATCAAGGAGCCTATTGGTTCTGAGTAGTTAATGTGTAACATTTCTTATAAAGCTCTATTTGTTTGTACAAAGCTTGTTGTGTCTGTGTTCAGAAGGGAGGGGGCAGTTAGGGGAGCTTTCTCCCTCCATGTTGAACAGCAGCAGGAAACTAGGAATCCCTGTAAGCAAAGATGATTTAAATCATGAAAACCTCTGAAATAATCCTAAGCATCAGGATGAAAATCTCCAAGTTTACAGTCCCCCTTTCCTTTGCACTAAAAGTAGTCCAACAGGGAAGAGAAAAAAGGAAAAGTTGAGACTGGCTGTGATTATTTCGGCTTTGAAGCAGCATTTACCCTTCAAGTCTCCTCTCTCTTCACAAAGTCAACATCTCTGGGCTCAGTCTCCAAATAAAGTAAAAGGTAGGGGAAAAACAGGGATGGGGCAAGGCAGAAATGGTGTTATCTTCAACTTCCTCTCGACCTCCAAGGTAAGCAGCTGGGTTCTCCTCTGTCCTAGCTCCAACAGAGGGGTAATGAGATGAGCATCCCGCACTGCCCCTCACACAGCCAGCAATCACAAAGCAGTAGCATTCTGTGACAAGCAGAGTGCACCCCCAGGCACCCAGTGCTGAACCCCATATCGTCTGCATTTTCTTGCAGGTGGAAGTGGTGGCATCTTCCTTCCAGTGTGAAATTTCCATACTAAGAAGTCAGTCTGGAGGGAAATTTAGGGCTTAGCAACTGAGCTTTGTAAACTTTCCATTTCTGATTTGGGACAAATAAGCCCCATTTTCTGGTAGGTTAATTAACTGTGCATATGTCATGATGATGAGAATATAAACAGCAATAGAGTTAACCTCTGTAAGTACTTACTGGGCTTCCCTGGTGGCTCAGATGGTAAAGCACCTGTCTGCAATGCTGGACACCCAGGTTCGATCCCTGGGTTGGGAAGATCCTCTGAAGAAAAAAATGGCAGCCCACTCCAGTACTCTTGCCTAGAAAATCCCATGGACGGAGGAGCCTGGTAGGCTACAGTCCACGGGGTCGCAGAGAGTCGGACAGGACTGAGAGACTTCACTTTCACTTTCAAATTCTTACTATATGCCAAATTTCTAATCTTTTCACATGCATAAACCTACTTAATCTTTACAATAATCTTATTAGGGAAATCAAATCATCATTCTCATTTTACAGATGAGGAAGCTGAGGCACAGAAAAGTAAATTGCCTAAGGGCACAACACTACCAGAAAGTCCATGATTTTAATCACTCCACAAAGTCATAAAATTTGATAGATACTGGTTAGGGGGTCCTAATTGTCATGGTGAATATACTTTTAGTACTGAAATCAGGACACACAGTGGACAATATAATTGGTACTGTCTTCGAAATTCAAGGATGAATGAGAAGCCCCAAAATGCAGGTAGCTCAGGGATGGTGGAGAAGACCTTTTGTGGGAAAACTTGAAGACCCTGGAGACAGCAACCTCAAATTGACCCTGCTCCAGATCCCTTGTGGTCTTAGCAAGTCTTTTAATCTTTCAGAATTTCTATAACCTGACCTGTAAAAACAGACTGGTATTAGGATTAAGTTACCTAAATTTTTTATACAATGTTACAGAAATATCAGCTTTATATTGTTTCATGGCACATTAGCAAGTTTCCAGGCAGGAAAGCCTGGGAAAATTATGTAAGGCTCATGACACATAAGGATTTATTTAAGAACTAACTTCTTTAAAATATTAGGTTTTCCTATTAAAAGATGGCTCTCTATTAATTTAGCTCTTCTTTAAGATAAACTGATTTTTAATAAATTAGATGTAAATTAGCAGGTCACTATCTCATGGGTTCTTTTTTAACAAAGCACATAAGAAACAATAATAATGAAATAGAAAAGAAACAAAATCAAATCTTGAAAAGCACACCCTGTCTCCTCCTCCAGGGGTCTCCATTCCACATCCGGGTCAATTAATCAATCAAAATGTAAAGAACACTTACTCAGGGCTGTCTGGATGTCCTTTTCTCCATTTTTCACTTCAGTCAAAAATCCTTTCAAAAATTTGAGACCTCTAAAACAAAAAAGAGGAGGAAACATTATTTCCAAAGTTCACTTATATTGAATGGGTATGAAAAAATGGCAGACATAAGCTTCTTTTTCAACAGTATCTTGGGCACAGCAATAAACAGATCAAGTCACATGGCTGTCCTTTCTGTTTCTTCCCTGTGATTTCCCTTTAGCTTGCTCTAGATCATTCTTATCTGAAATACCTAAACAGTGGTTTTCAAAATGTGGTCCCAAGACCAGCAACTTCAGCATCATCTGGAAACTAGTCAGTAATGCAAATTTCAGGGCCCCACTCCAGACTTGCTGAATCAGAAACTGTGGGTTTTGGGTGGGGCAATCTCTGTTTTTTTCAATAAGCTCTCCAGGTGATTCTGATGCTGCTACAGTTTGTGATCCACTGACTTAAAGACAAATGAATCAGCTTTACTGTCCTTTATGATTCCTATCTTATATATTCTATTAATATAAACAATGTTTTATCACTATCAAGACAGAGGCAAAAAAAAAAGTTGGCGTTCTATTCATCAGGCCTTCTGTACAATTGCGTTACAGCCTCCACTTAGAAGTAGCCTCCTTCACCTAACAATTTTATTGCAGGTAACATTTCAACTTGACTAGATTTCACCGGCTGCCCCACCCTGGCCACCTCACCTCTTCAGCCACAGGAGGGCTTCCGTAGCTGAGTTCCTAACCTGGGCTACATCGGCCTCCACTTCGTGTAGCACAATCTTCTGGAGTGTGGTAAACTCTTCTTTGTTAGTGATATACTTCTGGTTTACTTTCTGCAGGAAAAGCAGAGAAATAAGTTAAAAGTGCTAAAGCTATCAAGCAAGTCTGTTTACTTAAGTTTGTTAAGCAGGCCTCTAAGAAATTAAAATAAATTAAGCCTCTATTACCTTCTTCTTTATGTTTTCCAAGTAATCTGTTTTATTTGTTTGAGAATTCTTATTGGGTTTAACCCAGATTTAAATAGTTAGTTTGAGGGTTTTAAGGCACTGTTTTTAAAGAACTTTTTTTTCCTGTGAGAAGCTCTTACAGCTGGCCTATGCTTTTCAACCTGAGTATAAGCTCAACAACCATTTGTTTTTGAATACAATTTCATGCAACTACTCCCTCCAAATAAAGTCTTCAGAGACAAGCTAGTATACTCACTTTAATATTTCCAACTAGATCCATCTTAACAGGAGCAAACACCGTAGGGCCAAGTTTGTCTAGAAGAAAAAATTGAGAACATCATTGAAAAAGGTATTTTTTCAAGTGGAAAATAAATTTAATGGATAACACCCCAACTTTCATTTTTTGCTTTTAAATCATTTTCTAAACATAAGCTTCAAAGATTTTTGGGACACTGTCATTACTTTTTTCTACTATACTGCTCTTTAATGAGTAAACACAATGAGGCCTTACGGGCCCATGAGGATAATCTTGTAAGCTGAGAATGTATATTGTAATCCTTAGGGCTGCACTGTCCAATATGGTAGCCAGTACATATGTGGCTATTGAGCACCTGGCAATCAGTGTATCTATTCCAAACTGAAATGTGCAGTAATTATAAATGTACCAGACTTCAAAGACTTAGTACCAAAATTAAAAAAAAAAGGGGCTCATTAATGATTTTTTTATACTGAGTCCAAGTTCAGATGACACATTGTATATATCAAGTTAGATAAAATAATTATTAAAATTAGCTTTATCTGTTTTGCTTTACAAATTTAATATGCCTGCTAGAAAATTTTAAATTATATATAGTAACTTAAATATTTTTGTTGGAAGAGCAAATTAAAAGAAAAAAAAATAACACAAAGAGTATAGCTAAAAAGACAAAATGTAATAAAATTCTAAAATACATGACTCATCCAAAAGAAAGGCAAGAACAAAGGTAGCTAAAAAGCTAAAAGAGGAAGTAAAACAGAATATGAAAAAACAACTAATTGGCTAGAAATCAAGAAAGGAGTACACAAGGAAAAATATATGAGACAAATACAAAATAAGTAGCCAAGATGGTAGAAACAGCAAGATAGCAAGCTTAAATTCATCCAAACAATGTAATTTATTACATTAACTACAGGAAAAAATGATAATTTCAAAAAATACAGAAAATACATTTTATAAAACTAACTCATTCATGATTATAAAAAAACTACTCAATATACAACTCAACTGTATCTGTATGCTATTAATGAACAATTAGAAAATGATATACTTCTCCTGATAGCATAAAGAAACATAAAATTTTAAAATCTATTCATAACAAAAGATGTGTAAGAGTCTCATGCCCTACTGACTTAGCTAGCTGGGTGGCTTCAAAAGACGTTGTAAGACCTTTACACTATACAAAACATTGCTGTGAAAAATAAAAACTTAAGTAAATAGATATGGCACATTCATAGAAGACACGTTCATAGAACACTCAATGTTGTTTGAGGTATCAATTTCCTAGTAACTGGTTACAGATTCAACTGAATCCCAACAGACTTTTTAATAGAAATTGAAAAGCTAAAATTCACATGGACATTCAAAGGACCTAGAATTGCCAAACATCTTGAAGAAGATGATTTACATTATCTGATTTCAAGCCTTACAACTGAAGCACAGTAATTAAGATACTGTAATTCTAGGGTAACGAAAAACAGATTGTTGAAACAGAAGAGAGTCCAGAAACAGATCCACACTTATGGGGTCAACTGATTTTCAAAAAACTGCCAAGTAACATAAACGGAAAAGATGCTTTTACAACAACAACAACAAAATGGTTCTTGAACAACAAGGTAAAGGAAAAGAAAAAAAGGAATCTCAACCCTTACCTCACACCACATAGAAAACTGATTTCAAGATGGATCACAGATGTAAACACAAAAAATAAAGAGTGTAGAAGACAACACCAAAGAGTATTTTCCTGACTCTGGGGATAAGCAAAGATTTCTTAGGATACTGCAAGTACTAACTATAAAAGAAATAAAATAAATCGATTTAATGAAAATTAAAAACTCCACTCTTCAAAAGAAATCATTAAAAAAAGAAGCAAGCAAGTCACAGTCTGGGGGGAAATATTCATAATGAGAATGCCTACAATGAAACATTATTCAGAACACACAAATAACTCTTTCAACTCAATAATAAAAAGAAAACTAACCAACTTTTAAAAATAAATTAAAGATATGAACAGACTTCACGAAGGAAGAGACAGTAATGGTTGATATATGAAAAAGTGCTCAACATCATTAGTCATTGGGGAAATAAAAATTAAAGGCACAACAAGATACCACTGAACACTCACAGGAATGGCGAAAACCAAACATACTGACACCATCAAGTGCTAGTGAGGATGTGAAGCAACCAGAATACTCATACACTACTGTTAGAAGTGTACAAGGGTACAACCTCTCTACGAAATTAGAGGTATAAACCCTATGAATCAGCAATTCACTCTAAGTTATTAAGAAAAATGAAAACATGTGCCCACAGACACAAAAATATTAAGAGCAATTTCACTTATAACAGCCCCAAACAGGGGCTTCTCTGGTGGCTCAGTGGTTAAGAATCCACCTGTCAGTGCAGAAAACATGGGTTTGATCCCTGGATCAGAAAGATCCCCTGGAGAAGGAAATGGCAACCCACTCCAGTTTTACTGCTTGGGAAATTCCATGGCCAGAGGAGCCTGGCAGGCCACAGTCCCTGGGGTCATAAAAGAGTCGGATATGACTTAAGAGACTAAACAACAGCAACAAAGCCCCAAATAAGAAATTACCCAAATGTCTATCAGTAGAAGACTGAATAAACAAACTGGGGTATACTCCCTTAATGGAACACTATTCAGCAATAAAAAGGAATGAGTTACTAATAAACGTAACAACAAAGATGAAAACTTTACATCGAGAGTGTCCTGTAAGAGTACATAACACGAGTCCACTTATTTGCAATCTTAAAACACACAAAACTAATCCACAGTGACAGAAAGCAGTACGGTTGCCTTGGGCTCACTGACAGTTTGGGGACTGACTGGAATAGGGGACATTCTGGGATAATGAAAGCATATTCTATCTTGATAGAGGAGTGGATTACACCAGTAGATGCGTTTGTCAAAACTCATTAAATCATAACAGTTAAGTTCTATGCAAAATAAACCTTGACTTAAAAAAGAGATACATAGTTAAATGGATTCTATAGCAAACTTTAACACAGTAGCAATTCCTGGTATTACTGGCTTTATAAAAAGTCAATGGAATTTAAACTTAAAGTTATATATGTAATGTTTTTAATCTGAAAAAATTTTAGGTGGTAAAATGCTTTTTCATAGAGTTGCTGTTATTGTTCACTTGCTAAGCTGTGTCTGACTCTTTGGGACCCCATGGACTGCAGCACGCTAGGCTCCTCTGTCCTCCACTATCTCCCAGAGTTTGTTCAAATTCGTGTCCATTTTCATACTACTAATGGATTTGAAGATCTGTTCTTCAACTACTAATACTTTCACTTTTGCTCTTAAATATGATTTCTAGAAAACAGAATTCCCTTTTTTCATTACACACCTCTGGGATCACTATTAATCATAATTAGAAATGAAATGGAAATATGTGATAATGCTTAAGGTCACACAGTTTTAACTGTATGTGGCTGGTGATATGAAGAGGTAGATAAGAAGGGTCATCTAACTGTACACATAGTTCCGTGTATTTTTACTACAAAATAACTTTATTGAAACAGATTCCAGAGACTAATGAATTTAAGGCAAATCTAGCAATCTTACCTAATACTGGAACCACAGCATAACATGATGCTAAGAATGCTTCTGTGGGAATGCCACTGTCTTCCAGAAGTTCAATGTCACTAAAGCTAAACAATTTAGTGATACAAAGGAGGAAAGATTAAAAATACACCATTAGCATGCTCTGCAGTTCAGAGGTAGTCATGAAAACAGCTGCCCCTCTGAGAATAAATCATTTAGCCTTATTCACAAATATGACCCAGTGATTGTTTTCCTATTATAACACAGTCTAATAAAATCACTTTCCAAAGATAATGCAAGCTAAATCTTATTGACAGCATATATTCTTGCAATCCAATTCCTTCTTATCCACTGCTTCACACAAGCTGAACAATAAAGCAGACACGTGGTATACCACAATCTCTATTCTGGAGGAAGACTGGTATCCAAGTGTCAGTGATTTGAAAGAGTAGAGAATACCTGGTGTTCATGGTACTAAAGAAAGTTGGGATGACTTCTTGGTCTTCTTCCCAATGGGATTCTGGAGAGCTGCTTGTGGAGTGCAATTCAGGCTGTGCCAAGTCGCTGTCATGATTTCCCAGGCTTTCCTCTCCATCTTCCTTCATCATTTCACCCTGGACTATATAGTAGAAGATACCTATTAGTAACCTTTATTTATTACAAAGTTTAATATATATACATATTCATTGTTAAACATTTCTAACACAGAAAAGTGTAAAGAAAGAAAAATCAGTGAGTGAAATATTACACATCACACACAAAACTGGGTTTAAATATATGTAAATTTTCATCCAGCTGCTTTTCACTGATATCATAAATATTTTCATTATCACTCAATACATTTCAAAACATGATTTTAACGATCATATAATACTGCATCATGCTTATGTGAAGGGCATTTAGGTGGTTTCTAAAATTTTAGTATTGTAAATAGAGTTGAGCCTCATTATTAGTGTATTCTATCTTTGCAGATTTGCTTGCCTGTTGAAGTTTATTTGTAATACTAAAATCAATGCTTATGGCATTCTTGCAGTCATTCTAGATATGTGCAGAGTGGTAAAAAAAAAAAACTGAGTTACCTCACACACATGTTCCCAGCTGAGGCTAAACCAGGTGCTGCTGCCTTCTTGTTTAACCTTTCACACTGTACACAAATGTGTTTATGTAGTGCCATGGTTTTTGCATTTGTGTGCATTTCATTGTTGATTTTGCTGTTTAAAAGGCCCTCCATGGAGAAGGAAATGGCAACCCACTCTAGTGTTCTTGCCTGGAGAATCCCAGGGATGGGGGAGCCTGGTGGGCTGCCATCTCTGGGATCGCACAGAGTCGGACACAACTGAAGTGACTTAGCAGCAGCAGCAGCAGCAGGCATAACAAGCCCTCAATCAAAGTTAGGTATTTCTCTCCATAGCTTTTTCATGGGATAAGGAAAGCTTTCCTAGGAGCATTCTGAACAGACTTGCCCACATTCCTCATTGGCCAGACCTGGGTGTGCCTTCTCCTGACCAATCACCAGCAAAGGAAATGCAGTTATGTTAATTATCATGTCAATTCTCCAGCAGTTTCCCTGAGGCTCATGCTACATATAGGGAGTTGGGATGGTGGGGGAAAGATACCTGCACAAAATCAAATTCTGAGAGGGAGGAGTAGTGGGAAAAAGTGCAGAGGAAGAGAACTGCGGAAGCTCCCTCAATAGCTTGCAAACTGCAGACAGGTGAGGGTGGCTATCCTAGATTGCCCAGCCATCAGTTGATCCTCCAGCTGACTGAAAATGCAGAGTTCAGTTAGGTTGACCCAGACCAGAAAATTTCCCCAACTGACCCACAGGATCAGGGGCTAAATAAAAGGATGATTGTTTTAAAAAAATAAATAAATAAAAAAGGCCCTCCAAGGGTAGTGCTTTCTAGTGTTCTAAGCATAAGAAGGCTGTGATGTGCCTTATGGAAAAACACATGTTATTTAATACATAAGCTTATATAAAATAAGCTTTGTTCAGGCATGAGTTATAGCGCTATGCTATGGGTTCAATGTTTAATGTGTCAACAATATAAACACAGTGTCTTTTTTTTCCCTTTGGGAGAAGAGATATTTTTTCTTTTCTTTCTTTTTAAAATTTTTATTGGAGTATAGTTGATTTACAATGTTGTGTTAGTTTCAGGCATACAAGCAAAGTGAATCAGGTATATATACATATATCCACTCTTTTTTAGATTCTTTTCCCATATAGGCCATTACAGAGTACTGAGTAGATTCCTTGTGCTATACAGTAGGGCTTTCTCAGTTATCTATTTTATACATGTGCGTGTGTGCTGAGTCATTTCAGTCATGTCTGACTCTTTGCGATGCTATAGACTGTAGCCCCCCAGGCTCCTCTGTCCATGGGATTCTCCAGGCAAGAATACTGGAGAGGGTTGCCATGTCCTCCTGCAGGGGATCTTCCTGACCCAGGGATCAAGCCCGTGCCTCTTACGTCTCCTGCACTGGCAGATGGGTTCTTTCCCACTAGTGTCACGTGGGAAGCTTTCAAGAACCTAACCATGTGTCTCCCCCAGGAGCAACGGTTCAATATTTGCTAGTTCAGGGTCTGCAGTAACGGTATAGAACACAACTTCCACAAATGAGGAGAAGTGACCATAACATCATAGAGGTCATCCCTGTCCACAGATCCCTGTCCTTAGATCGACTATTCCCTGAGGACAGATTCCTAGAAGAAAGTTACTGAGTCAGATAAACCAGAGTACTGTCTTAACTGAAATTCTCCTTTATTATTTACTCAAGGGATAAGACTTCGGTGATGTATGGACTGCTAGGTGCAGATTAACAGCTATAAAGATGCATCTTTTCTTCCCCCTACTCACCAGAGGAGATGAGGAGAAAACTTTCTAAAAAATTTTATTTTCAAACTATTTAATACTTACTTATAACACAATTAAAAGCTCTAAGACGGTTGTCATGGACTGATCTGAAGTTGGTTTTAGTGATTAGAGACAATGAAATTAGTAAATCCAAAAGGGCAGCATTTTCAACTACAGGTTATTACTTAAATTTGAAATTTGGTTTGATGAACACAGTAAAGGCCAGGTGAAAATCTGATGGTGGCTGGTGAATTCTGTCATCCTCAGGCCTCATCAGGAATCAGGAGCATGGAAAACTGAATTTCCATAATGCTGCAGACCCTTGAGTTTCACATCATAGTCTATGTTCAAAGGACTGAAATTCTGAGAAGGCTCTAACACTCATACTCTCTAAAAAGTCAGCACAGACAGCTACAGCTCACTGAAGCCCAGGAACATCACAGCTAAGAACAGTGAGGGGGAAAATCCCTCTTCACTCTGCTTTCTCAACATGGGGGTCAGATGGGATGGCAGAATGTGTCATGTGACCTGTGTCATCTAACCGACATCTGCCTCAGGAGCTGCCTGGCACACTGTCTTGAAGTCAATCCCTAACAAGGATCACATCACGGATAATGAATCAAACCCCCACGATTCTTTTAGTCAATAGTTTGGTTCACATCTTTTTTGTTTTTACCTGTTATATTATCATCTGTATTTTCTTCACTTGATATGCTGCAATCTGTCTCTGCAGGTTTCAAACATAAGGAGCTCTTGTTTCTCACTAGGATTTCTTCATCATCATTTATTTCCATATTTAAAGATCCATTTTCACAACTGTTTAACTCCATTTGCCTAAAATTTTTTAAAAGGAAAAAAGTCCAATTACTTCGTTATAAATACACTGCACAGATGATCTAATTCTGAGGGTTGGAAGAAAGGGTTGACAATTACCAATTTCTTTTAACACTGATTAAAAAACAGAATTGTGAAATCAAGCCAAATCTCTCACCCCACCCTCCTGCTTCCAAGATGGGTACTGGAGCAGGCCTGACTCCAGGCTGAATGGCTCTTTATGTACCCTAAGCTTACTCAAACTTCCTGCTCCCCACCAGCAACAGGAAATATTCACTGACAGCTCTTTGGTTTCCAAACAACTTTTTTACAGGTACCACATTTAACACTTTCCTCACTTTCCTCAGCTTCTCCCTGGGAGGTTTTTTCTATTCTCAGGTCTCAAATCACTGACTACTTCCATTTGTTTGCCTAGCAATTAACTGACTAGAAGCAACAAGCTGTAGTCCAGGAAGACAGAAAAAACTTGGGAAGACACAATACATCCTGAGACTCTGTTGCTCTTCAGGGTAACAGAAAAGGCTATTCAACATACAAGTGAAATAGCTGATTCTGTTTAAGGGACAATCATAACACCTTATAAATAACTAAACTCAGCCAAATTAGAACAAAGACACTTTCTTCTAGGGGGCTTCCCTGGTGGCTCAGATGGTAAAGAATTCCTCAGATGCAGGAAACCGGGGTTTGACTCCTGGGTTAGGAAGATGCCCTGGAGAAGGGAATGGCTATCCACTCCAGTATTCTTGCCAGTATTATGCTAATAAAATTAAAGAGGGAAAAAAAGAATAAAGGGAAAAGGTCCAAGCTATGTGGTGATTCCAGAAAAACCATTTGTTTTGTAAAAAATACACTATATTTCAACTCAGTAATTAAAAATATGAGTATATATTGATGAAATACTTCAAAAGAAAAAACATCTACAAAATGTTCCTTGTAGAAATATTTAGATCAAGAGAAAATTGTTAACCAAACCAAGGAACAATCTTTGTACTAAAGAAGCAAACAGTATATAAAGAGATGAAATACTAAATTATAACTTGAAAAGACAGATACACAGACTATGTCAAAATATGGAAATGCTTATATGAAATAATAACCAAGTAAAGACCTTATTTAATAACTGGAAGACAACTGTGTAAATATGTACTTTTTTCCAATAATTCAGATTTTGATATTACATCCTTTTTCCAACCTGTAAAGCTATCTTTTTATTTTTAAACAAAATGCCACTGTCTTTTCTGATAAGTGAAGTGAAGTCGCGCAGTCGTGTCCAACTCTTTGTGACCCCATGAACTGTAGCCCACCAGGCTCCTCAGTCCATGGGATTTTCCAGGCGTGAATACTGGAGTGGGTTGCCATTTCCTTCTCCAGGGGATCTTCCCAACCCAGGGATCAAACCTGGGTCTCCCGCATTGTAAGCAGATGCTTTACGGTCTGAGCTACCAGGGAAGCACATTTAAATCAATGCTCAGTTCCTCCACAAGAGAGGAGGTTCCAACACTCTGGCACCAGAGAAATGAAAAGTTACTAAACAAAACGCATGAGATGCATATCCTGGGGAAATGCAAACCTCTTCACTAGTAGTCAGTGTTGAATTAAAGTTTGCATTGCTTCAGGCTCACCCAAAAGAGGAAAATCAGAGACACTGTTTCCCTTGGTATCATCTCAACCCATGAGAAAAACCACCACATGATAAAAATATTAAAAAAAAAAACAAGGAATATTGATATCCTTATTTTTATATTTTTAGAAAGAATAAAAAACAAAAACTGTTACTGTACCTTTCCAATGAATTATGAATCGGTACAATAGGATGTTTCATCTTTAAAAGAAGCAAAGAAAAGAAAGTTCACATGTTAAAACTCCCAATAGAATATATTTAGAGTTTTATCCCATTTGAGAGTGGTAAATATGATCATAACACACACTACCCTACTCAAGAGGAATCATTTTAGGTCCTGCCAAAAGAAAGGAGTCACTGAACGCAACCAGTCTTTCATAGTTATTCAAATAAGGGTACTCAGATTTCTAAGAAAAAGAAAAATGGTCTTTTGAAGGACCTAAATATGATATTCAAATGCTTGGCTTTCTTGTAATTACAATCACACTCATTACAATATTATTAAATGCCAAACTATGATACAGCATTTTACCAAACACTGGAAGTATGAAAAGTCACAGTACAGAGTTCTTGCCCTCAAGGTAATTTCAATACAGACTGAGGCTAAAACAGGGGTATGTGTAGAGGAAGAACTCTTCGCCCAACTAAGGGATTCAGGGAAAGAGATTAAATTTTGAAGGATGAGTAAAAGCTAACCAGGGAAAGACAAGTGAGAAGGGCATTCTTGGTACTGAGAAATGGCCCAAAGAAGTGCGGGAGCTATAAGCAGTTAACAGGTTTAAACCTGGTTATGACAAAAAAAAAAAAGGTTGGTGATGTGGGAAGCAGCTAAGATATTTTGACTTTAACCTGTAGGTAACAAGGGAATCACCAAGTTTTAGGTGGTCCAATTTATACTGCATGAATAGAAATACTGTAGACTGCCTGGAAGAGTAGGCAGAAGGCAGTTAGTTACAAGGTTGCCACCAATCTCAACAAGACTCACTGGACAAGGAGGCTGGAGAAAAGAGGGCAGCTACATCAGAGAGAGAGAGAGAGACATGTCTAGGTGGTAAAACTGCCAACAGTACCTGAGGGGATATGAGAGACTGAGGGCAGATATAAAAGTGCACATAAAGCAAAGTCCACTACAGTTGCCAAAGGGATCTCATCAGTTGCCTTCCTTACATAGCAGCTCAGTCTATCAATTTCTTAACTTTCCATTAGGCCCTGCTGCGGCCAAGTTGAGCTGGTCTGTTACCTTGTTGGACTTGAGCATGGCCAGCTGAGGTGACCCTGGAGGCGTGCGGTAGAGCAGCTCAGAAGTGAAGGCTGCGTTTGCAATCTGCATGCATTCTTCCAAAGTCTTGAGAAAAGTGTTACAGGTTGATTTCAGCAGAGTTCCCACATCAATTCCCTCCTATGAAACAACCAGAGTGGAAGATGCCTTTACTTTGCTAAAAAGGAAAGAGCTCAATTGTGGAATAGTCTTAGAGGTTTTATCCACCACAAAACAACAATAATAATAATCCCATCTATTTTGCTGGACAAATATGTGTACCAGTTATAAAAGAAAAAGACTAAACAAGTCTAATTTATCTATTATCCATACGCAAGCCTTACTCTCAGCCTGCCCTTCATGCTCACCCACCACTCCAGCTGAAGGCAACAACTTCTATATGACAGCAATATGTCAGGCACTAAGCTGGCATGGAGTTTCTTGTCTATAAGAGGTGGCAGACACCAGAGTCACATGGATTGACGACAAGTGAGATCAATGGAGAAACGTTTTCTGAGTAAAAAACGAGCTTCCAGAAGAGAAGCATTAGAAACCAAATATCACATTGTTTGCTTTCAGAATGGGCTTTTTGGCTTTCAGTACAGATGAGTCTAATAGGTTTTTACAACTGGAATTCTTTTGAGCATCAAATCATTTTTTTCTCCAAGTCATTTTACTTTCTCAGGGTGATATTGGATATTGATACTAATAAGCTGTTCAGAAAATAGGCCACCCCCAGATTAGAGAGTATGGTAACCACATCTTAGTGGTGTTAAAGCTATCAGATTTGGCCCAAGATGGAGTCACTCATGCTAAGCCTCACATCAGTAAACCAGAAATGTAGCCACATTTCTATGCTGGGCCTCCCAGAAAAGGCAGGCCTAGGTCAACCAGTCAGTGCTTGCCTGCTCAGTGCAAGTTACTGACCTGGCTCCAAGACTTCCCTTTGCTCCATATAAGAAAAGTAACCTTGCTTTAACCATTATAGGAAATATCCACTATGACTTCCTTGTTCCTGCTCACTTTGGTCCACAGAAATCTCTAGCCTGGTATGGCTCTTCACCGCTCCTTTCTATCTGCTGGATGGACTGGATGCTGCTCAATTCATGAACTGCTGAATAAAGCCAGTAAGATCTTTAAATTTTACTCAGTTGAATTTTGTTCTTTAACCATGACCCCTATATTTTCTTTATTATTTCTAACAAGTGAGATGTTAATGGTTATGAACCACTATGATTCAGATACCATTACAATGTGTGATTTTTTTTTCATACCACCAAGAAATTCTTGGACACCAGCCAGGTGTCCTATAGTTCCACACAATTTACCTGGAAGTAGTGTCAGGTCTCCCAGATTACATGCTCAGTCCTACAAGACTGCTTCCTACCCCCACTTCAGACACCAATGGCAAGTTCAGGGTGTCACTTGTGCTACTGACTGACCTACCATAGACTGAAGATTCCAACAACCCCCTCCTTGTGTTTGACTACTTTACCAGAGCAGCTCACAGAACTAAGAAACACATTTTACTTACTAGATCACTGGTTTATTATACAAGGGTATAACTCAGGAACAGCAAGATGGAAGAGATGCACAAGACAAGGCATGTGGGAACAGGCTTGGAGCTTCCATGCTCCCTTGACTGTGCCACTCTCCCCAGTCAACACTATTTACCAACTCAAGAGCTTTCTAAACCCCATGCTTTGAAGTTTCATTAAATGGGCACGATTGATTAAATCATTGGCCAAGGGTGACTGAGGTCAACCTGCAGTCCCTCTCTCCTCCCAGGAGGTGAGGGGGTAGGAAAAAAAGTTCCAACCCTACTTGGTAGGGTCTACTGTCAACCAGAACCTCCACCTTTAGGCACTTTTCAATAGTTGCCTTATTAACGTAACAAAAGACATCTTGATCACTTGCAGCGCAGGAAATTCCAATGGTTACTTTAGGAACTCTGTGCCAAAAACCAAAGATTCTTATTATAAACCACAGTAGGGTTTCCCTGTTGACTCAGTGGCAAAGAATCCACCTGCCAATGCAGGAGACCCAGGAAAGACAAATATGTCTTCAAGAAAATGGGAGATATCAAGGGAACATTTCATGCAAGGATGGACACAATAAAGGACAGAAATAGTAAGGACCTAACAGAAGCAGAAGAGATTAAGAAGAGGTGGCAAGAATACACAGATGAACTGTACAAAAAAGATCTTAATAACTTGGATAACCACGAAGGTGCGGTCACTCACCTAGAGCCAGACATCCTAAAGTGTGGGGTCAAGTGGGCCTTGAGAAGCATTACTATGAACAAAGCTAGTGGAGGTGATGGAATTCCAGCTGAGCTATTTCAAATCCTAAAAGATGATGCTGTGAAAGTGCTGCACTGAATATGTCAGCAAATTTGGAAGACTCAGCAGGGGCTATGTGCTGTGCTGTGCTTAGTTGCTCAGTTGTGCCTAACTCTTTGCAACCCCATGGACTGTAGCTCAGTAGGCTCTGCTGTTCATGGGGATTCTTCAGGCAAGAAAACTGGAGTGGATTGCCATGCCCTCCTCCAGGGGATCTTCCCAACCCAGGGACCAAACCCAGGTCTCCTGCATTGCAGGTGGATTCATCAACTGAGCCACAAGTCAGTTTTCATTCCAATCCCAAAGAAAAGCAATGCCAAAGAATCTTCAAACTACCATACAGTTGTGCCCATTTCACATGCTGCTGCTGCTGCTGCTGCTAAGTCACTTCAGTCGTGTCTGACTCTGTGCAACCCCACAGAAGGCAGCCCATCAGGCTCCCCGTCCCCGGGATTCTCCAGACAAGAACACTGGAATGGGTTGCCATTTCCTTCTCCAATGCATAAAAGTGAAAAGTGAAAGTGAAGTCGCTCAGTCATGTCCGACCCTCAGCGACCCCATGGACTGCAGCCTTCCAGGCTCCTCCGTCCATAGGATTTTCCAGGAAAGAGTACTGGAGTGGGCTGCTTTCCTTCTCCGTTTCACATGCTAGTAAGGTTATATTCAAAATCCTTCAAGCTAGGCTTCAGCAGTATAAGAAACGAGCACTTCCAGATGTACAAGCTGGGTTCAGAAAAGGCAGAGGAACCAGAGATCAAATTGCTAACATTCAATGGAGCATAGAGAAAAGCAAGGGAATTCCAGAAAAACATCACTTTTGCGTCACTATACTAAAGCCTTTAACTGTGTACAACAAACTGGAAAAATTTTAGAGATGGGAATACCAAACCACCTTACCTGTCCTGAGAAACCTCTATGCAGGTCAAGAAGCAACAGTCAGAACTGGTTCCAAATTGGGAAAGGATTAAGACAAGACTGTATATTGTCATCCTGCTTATTTAACTTCTACACAGAGTACATCATGTGAAATGCCAAGCTGGATGTATCCACGCTGGAATCAAGACTGCCAGGACAAACATCAACAACCTCAGATATGCAGATGATACCACTCTAACAGCAGAAAGTGAACAGAAACTAAAGAGCCTCTTGATGAGGGTGAAAGAGAAGCTGGGCTTAAAACTCAACATTCATAAATGAACATCGTGGCACCCAGTCCTATCACCTTATGACAAATAGAAGTGGGAAAGTGGAAGTAGTGACAAATTGTCTTTTTTGGGCTCCAAAATCACTGTGGATGGTGACTGCAGCCATGAAATTCAAAGACACTTGCTCTTTGGAAGGAAAGCTATGACAAACCTAGACAGTGTATTATAAAGCAGAGACATCACTTGGCCAAAAAAGGTCCATATAGTCAAAGCTATGGTTTTTTTAGTAGTCATGTACAGATGTGAAAGCTGGACGATAAAGAAAGCTGAAGGCATCAGAATTAATGCCTTCAAATTGTGGTGCTGGAGAAGACTCTTGAGAGCCCCTTGGACTGCAAGGAGGATATCAAACCAGTTAATCTCAAAGGAAATGAATTCTAAATATTCATTGGAAGGGCTGATGCTGAAGCTCCAATACTTTGGCCACCTGATGTAAAAGAGCTGACTCACCGGAAAAGACCCTGATGATGGGAAAGATTAAAGGTAAAAGGAGAACAAAGTGGCAGAGGATGCGATGGTGAGATAGTGTCACCAACTCAATGGACATGAATTTGAGCAAATTCCAAGAGATACCAAAGGACTGAGGAGCTTGGCCGGCTGCAGTCCGTGGGATCGCAACTGAACAACAACAATGAATCACAATACCATAGCCACAGTTTCATCAGCAAGTTTCCGATGCACTTACTATAAACACTTACTACTAATACAAACACTTACTATAAACACTTCTGAATTAAAAGTTGCTGCATTCACTTTCTCCTTTTCCTCTAGACCAGGGCTTCTCTTCCTTGGCTCCACTGGCATTTGGGGCTGGTTAATTATTGGAGGAGGAGATGGAGGGGGAGTGGCTCTCCTGTCCCTTCCAGATATCAAGCAGCATCTGGCCATCTGACCTCTCTCCCTCAGATGCCAACAGCACTCCCTCAGTAGTGACAACCAAAACTGTCTCAGACATGGCCTGATGTCTCCCGAGGGGCAAACTGCTCTGGCTGGAGAATCACTGCTCTAGGTTCTAACATCCCAGAAGCAGAACTGAAGTGTTTTGGTGGCCCTCCTGTTGCCCTCCCTCAGCATAGTGTCTTGTACACAACATGCTGAATTAGTAAGAGAGCTCCCCTCACCCCAAAGAGTGAAGGAAAGTGAGCTAAAACACTTTTATTAGAAAAACTTAGAGCACATATACTATTAGTAGTATAGTGCTATATTACCTAAGTAATTTAAAACTATTAATTATAATCTGCAGATTCTTCATTTTTGTAGGCACCGTTTCTCAGATAGCTTCTTTGAGAGCAGAGCAGAGACCTCTCTCTGGTTAATGTGAACCATTCAATACATAGATTAACACCGGATACATCTTTTAATATATGTTTTAGAATGAGAAAATAATAATTTCATTAATAAGTGATAAAGATTTTAATCCTTGCTGATGATGGAGAGAAATAAAGCTGTGTCTCTATTTTTGAAAGCGCTAGTCTATACTAAAGCAGAACGTCTACCCTGGTGAAATAAACCGTTACAGTCCCAACAGAGGTGACAGATATGCATAACAGACACACAAGATGCTGTCATCTTAGGGGCCACATCAGTAGCACAGAAACGGCGCTGTCAGATAGGTAAGGCTGTATTTTTAAAAGTTATGCCAACTCAGAAGACATGTATTCTAGTACATTAGTACTAAAGTTAAAAGTTCCAAATGTTATCAATTAATCCTGAATTCTTCCCAGGAAGGAAAACTATATGCTTCCATATGCTGAAATGCATACATTTCTTCTCTGTTTAAGTCTATCACTTTTTTCCTGTGAAAAACAGTACATTCCAAGGTATGGATTATGTAAGAACGTGCATCACTGGTAAGCAACATCTGGTGCTACTTTTCAAAGATGAACAGTGTTTTACCTCAGAACTGGACACACCAGTTGTGGTCACTTCTTTCGTTTTATCTACTTGCTGAACAAGAAGATCACAGTAGAGTCTTAGTTCTGACATTTTGGTTTTCAAGTTTTCAGTGTTTTCAGCAAACTCTAAATAACAAAATGATGAAAATGTAATTATCAGAATAAATAACTGATATACTAGTTAGTATACTATACAGATAAAATATAACCTATGTTTAAAGTCAGATGTTTATATTATGGGCTACAGATATTATATGACTGAAGTTATGGGAGCAAGAAAAACAGAAAAAGGAGATTCCTAGCCTTCTGAAGTAATCTACATTATTTCTTGACCCAACATATTTAATAATCACCAGTACAGGAAGAAGGAGACATATACCTCTGATTCAATTGTGTCAGAACTGGGAACAGAGTCAAAGGTTCAGAGTTTTGATCTCAGTTCTGCCACAGATTTTCTACCTGTAAACTGGGGTCACAGCTATCTGCCTGCTAACATGGTGCTCAAAACTGGAAGTAGTGGTCTGTAACATGCAATTACCACTAAGAAGGTAGCTCATGAATCAGAGGACTGGGCCAGCATGCTGCCTGGAAAGGCAAATGGTGCCCTCTGCACACCTGCTGCTTCTTCACTAGTTCGGCACTCCACCCACCCTGGCACTGAGGGCTCGGCTACAGTCATTACTGCCTCCGTTTTCTTGTCTGTGAAAAAGCCGGCACATTCTACCTGCTATGAGTCAGAGCTCACAAAGTCAAGAATTTGCTTTTGACTTAGCATTAAAAGGGCTTCCCTTGTAGCTCAGCTGGTAAAGAATCGGCCTGCAATGCAGGAGACTCCAGTTCGATTCCTGGGTCTGGAAGATCTGCTAGAGAAGGGATAGGCTACCCACTCCAGTATTTCAGCATTAAAACCAACCAAGAGGCCATCTTACTGTGTCTACCTGAAAAGTGAAGCACATCTGCCATTATGTGTCATGAGAAAGGTCCCTGAAACACTTTTCCCAGAGGCCCCTCTCTCTCCTACCAATCTTTCCAGGTGTACACTCGGGGATACAGGGTCGGAAGGCAGAGCTCAGGCAGTAAGCTCTGGCACTCGTGACCCAGGACATATAGAAAGTTATGCCATGGTTCTCAGGAGACCTGATGATGTTGAGTTAATGAGCATTAAGCAGCAGGAACCTGACAATTAAGCAGCCATCCACCCCAGGAAAAAGGAGGGGTAAGTGGGGTGTTACTGCAACAAATACTCAGATCCAAGGCTTCTCTGGCTCAGCTACCCTTTACTTGACTTTTGGTCAACTTTGTGCCAGACAAGGTACTAGGCAGTTTTATATCATCACTGATCCTTATGGTAATTCTTGTAAGGTAGGTAATTACCTTTTTCTAAAACATAAGGAAACTGAAGATGAGAGGTCCTATGCCAAGGTCACAAAGCCAGTACCCTACAAAGCCATGATTTGAACCCAGTTGTGTCTGGCTCCAAAACCTGCCCTCTTTCTACTACGACATGCTAAGAGAGAAGGGTCAGGTACAGATTGTTTAAGTTCCACTGAAATGTAGAGCACTTGCATGACATAAAAAGCTGGCTGTGGCTAGGTGCTCAGAAGCAAGCTAACAAATATGGGAACCCAGAGATGCCACCAGGTGATTCCCAGTGTTCCCAAGCCAGAGGACAATCAATACTTGCCTTTTTCCTTCTGGGTCCTACTGTCTGTCAGGCAAGCCTTGGCTGACCCCAAGGCTACCAGCCACCGCTGTCTCTCAGCCACACTTCTGGCCTTCAGGTAGAAATATTGTTCCCCAGGGATGATCAGGTCCATGCGTGTATTATCTACAGAATGAACTGGGAGCAAGGCAGAGGGAGGTCAGAAACCCAGAAGAGCCCTGTCTGGGTAGCCTCCACTCTACCCAAACTCCTGAGCTTTACTGGGGCCAGTCACTGAGGACTTCTTTCAAAAGAGGATGCCAGCCCTCCCAACTTCTCCTGGTTTATTTATCTCTTCCTAGAGATCTCTGCTGATGAAGAAGGAAAACTCTGCAATTGGCTCCAAGGTCTCACCCAAGACTATGGACTAAAAAAGAAGCACTTATATTTCCTCAGGATCTTTTAGAAGCGGAGAGAGGAAAAATCTCTCTTTTGGCCTGTGTGTGTGTAAAGCATGCTGCTCTGCAGCCAAAAAGGCTTGATGCAAACAAGTAAGGATGTGCTCTTTATCTCCTTGGGTTACTGGAAAGCAAATGAACAGAGTATTTTTACTCTTCTACCTTCCTTTACGTGTCATATTAAAAACGTTAACAACTGGAAAGCAATCAAGAACAGAGTACTTTTCCTTTTCTACCTTCCTTCACTCATTATGTAAAAAATGTGACAATTCCCTTAGAGCCTTTAGGAGAAGAAACAAGCAAGCCACACTCTCCTTCACCCTCCAAGTCCTGTGCCCCTAATTCCGTTCTAATCGGTTTCTGAGCCACACCCTCCCAGCACATCCTAAGATTCCTAAAACCAAGAAGTAAAGGCTGCTTGTAGGTCTGTTAGGTGTTTGCTTGTTTAGAGTATGGTCGTGGTAGTGAGAAGGTAGATATGTGTCCTGATTTAAACACAGAAGTGTTTGATGTTACAATAAAAACACAAGGTTAGAAAATTGCCTCAAGTGCCAGGTGAGCAGGAGACTGTGAAATGGTACTAGATGTGTGATTAACAAACACACTGCTCTCACTTATTTTCACTACCTCTTAACCAATCTTCTTGTAAAAACTGCCTGCAGTTTTAGGTCTTACTTGGAGGGTTTTTTTTGAGGGGGGAAACATAACGTATCTTTGTCTATACTTTGGAAGCAGCACAGAAAGACCTAAGAAACCAATGCTTTTTTTTTTTAATCTTGGGGGAGAAACAGAAAATTAAACCCTGCAAATCTCTTGGCTTCTCACCTTGAATTTCACAGACTGCCATCTGGATGCTCCCTTTGCAACCTTTCCAGGCATCTTCAGGAGAATCATAGTAAGATAATATCCCTCCACAGAGAAGGAACCACCGAGGCTGCCAACCTGCAAACAGAAGCAAGAGCACGGTCTCAATTACTGCTTCCCAGGACACAGACTAGGACCTAACAAAGGATGCTGGGTTCCAGCTCCAAGGAGCTTACCTTCTGGGGGAAAATTCTAAGGGAAAAAAGAAGCTAGAAGAGATCTGTATATCCGATCTCATTTTTGCATAGAAGTCTGAAGGAGCAGCAATAAATATAGTGATGATTCTCTAAGTAATGGGATTACTGATGATTTTTATTCCTTTTTCCCCCTAATACAGTACTAGTAATCTTTGGTTTTTAATTTTTCTAAGATTAAAGATTATTGCTTTCCAAACATTATTGTTAACACACTTGCTCTCTCCCCTTCTGGTTAAGAAAAATTATTATGAACCTAAAAATAAGACAAAAGATTGTACTGACCTTTCAACATTACACAAAGTGCTGTCTAACAGGCCTGCCTAAGGTCATATGATTTCTAGGAAAAGATAACTTTAATTTACTATTTGGTTTTGATCCACTGAAATGGAATAATCTTAAAGCATTCACGAGCTTAACTATTTTTACTTCAGAGAATTTCAGAGGACAAATTGTATTCAGTGGAAACTCACGTCTTATCTAGTCCTCTTACACAACCTATACTCGAGTCACACCAAACTCACTTGTTGTATTCCTGCTTCAGAGCATTCGCTCAAATTGGACTTCTTCCTAAAATGTCATCCCTGACTATCTCTTGCATAATAAGCCTTGTCAGTCTCCTCTATCAAGATTTTTTTTTTCCTCTCTCTCTGAAATGCCACAGCCCTTTAAGGATACATTTCTCTCACTGGACTCTTCTATGGCTGAGACAGTCAGAGAGAAGGTTGGTAGGGACTTTGGGCAGGGCCCCAAGGGCGGCTCAGGTACACACCTGATGGGCCATTGGGAACAGGTTCACACCAAGTACATACATAAGTCATCTACTGATGTCAAAATAGTAATGTCAGGGAACCGCTGACAGGGAAGGACTAGACCCTTTACTGGATGTCAGGAGTCCCAAGGCCTTAACTCAACACCCATACAAGTCAATTATTGGATGGAAAACCTCTTGGGATGAACTTGTAAATTTTGTTCCAGAAAGTGATGCTTCCTGGCCCTGGTTTCAAATTCTATGCAAACAAACCTGAAAGCTACTGTTCTTGACACAAACATTACAATTCAAGAAATCAAACTGATCAATCAGCACTCCAGGAGTTGGATATTACTGGTGATACTGTAGCCCTCTGCAAGTCATTATTTACATCTTATGCATCTCCCCTCACTAAAACAGAAGAATCAACTGCTAAGACTGAGAAATGAAAAAGGATTTTGAAATCACCTAGTCCAACCAGCTCTTTGACAGAAAAGGAAACCAATCCCAGACAGATTAAGTGACCTACCTAAAGTCACAAAGGAAGTATACAACAGAGCTGGGAAGAAAACTGTCTTTCTGACACTGTCCCTCCTGGCCTAACAACTCCCAAACCCTGACTCTCCATTGCCAGAAAGCTATCCTGGTATAGAACAGCAGCATCTTTGCACTTAAACTCAATTTCCATGATTATGTTTGGTGTGAAACATTCTCCAAACCTACCATGACTCTCAAGTAGAGGGAATTCAACATACCCTCAATTATATTTTATCAAATTTCGGACCTCACCTACATCAGTCTTCATTCTCCAGAGAAAGAGAACCAAAAATATGTAGTCATATCTACACATAATTTATTATAAGGAATTTGCTCATGCATTACAGAGCCTGAGAAATTCCAACACCTGCAGTCAGCAAGCTAGAGAATCAGGAGAGCCAATTTGTAATTCCAGTCCAAAGTCAGGAGGCTTGAGACCCAGGAAGAGTCAATGTTTCAGCGAGAGTGAAAAAACAGGAAAAGACCAAAGTTCCAGCTCAACAGTCAAGCAGGAAGAGTTATTACCCCTTGCTCCTTTTTGTTCTATTTAGGTCTTTGGATGGGACCCATTCACGTTAGGAAAAACAATCTACTTTACTATGTTTACCAATTCAAATGTTAATCCCATCCAGAAACACCCTCAGACACAACTAATCAGAATGATGATTAGTCAAATGTCTGGGCACTCCATGGCCCAGGTGAGTTGACACAAAAAATTAACCATCAGATACCATCAATTTTAAGATAAACTGAAGTATTTGCATATGATATGATTGACAAGGCTTAATTTCCAAAATATACAAATAGCTCATACAACTCAACAACAAAAACCAAACAACCCAATCAAAAAATGGGCAGAAGACCTAAATAGGCATTTCTGCAAAGAAGACATATAGATGGCCAAAAGGCACATGAAAAAATGCTCAACATCGCTAATTATCAGAGAAATGCAAATCAAAACAGTAATGAGGCACCACCTCACACTGGTCGGAATCAGTTCAGTCGCTCAGTCATGTCCGACTCTCTGCAACCCTATGGACTGCAGCACACCAGGCTTCCCTGTCCATCACCAACTCCCAGAGCTTGCTCAAATTCATGTCTATCGAGTCAGTAATGCCATCCAACCATCTCATCCTCTGTTGTCCCCTTCTCCTCCTGCCCTCAATCTTTCCCAGAGTCAGGGTCTTTTTCAGTGAGTCAGTTCTTTGCATCAGGTGGCCAAAGTACTGGAGTTTCAGCTTCAGGATCAGTCCTTCCAATGAATATTCAGGACTGATTTCCTTTAGGATGGACTGGTTGGATCTCCTTGCAGTCCAGGGGACTCTCAAGAGTCTTCTCCAACACCACAGTTCAAAAGCATCAATTCTTCGGCACTCAGCTTTCTTTATAGTCCAACTTTCACACTCATACATGACTACTGGAAAAACCATAGCTTTGACTACACAGACCTTTGTCGGCAAAGTAATGTCTGCTTTTTAATATGCTATCTAGGTTGGTCACAGCTTTTCTTCCAAGGAGCAAGAGTCTTTTAATTTCATGGCTGCAGTCACCATCTGCGATAATTTTGGAGCCCAAGAAAATAAGGTCTGTCAGTGTTTCCATTGTTTCCCCATCTACTTGACAGGAAGTGATGGGACCGGATGCCATGATCTTAGTTTTCTGAATGTTGAGTTTTAAGCCAGATTTTTCACTCTCCTCTTTAATGGCCATCATTACAAAGTCTACAAATAATAAACTGTAGACTGGAGAGGGTGTGGAGAAAAGGAACTCTTGTTACACTGGGTTGGTGGGCATGTAAATTGGAACAGTCACTATGGAAAACAGTATGGAGGTTCCTTAAAAAATTAAAAATAAGAGTTACCATATGATCCAGTAAAACCACTCCTGGGCATATATCTGGAAGAAACTCTAATTCAAAACAATACATGCACCCGTATGTTCACAGCAGCACTACTTACAACAGCCAAGACGTGGAAGCAACCTAAACGTCCATCAACTGATGGACGGATAAAGATGTGGTACGTGTACACAGTGTCATACTACTCAGGCATAAAAAAGGATGAAATAATGCCATTTGCAGCTACATGGTTGGACCTAGAGATTATCATTCCAAGTGAAGTAAATCAGAGAAAGACAAATGCCATATGATATCACTTACATGTGAAATCTAAAATATGAAATGAATGAACTTACTTACAAAACAGAAACAGACTCACAGACATAGAAAACAAACTTTTGGTACCAAAGGGGAAAGGGGTCGGGGAAGGGATAAATTAGGAGTTTGGGATTAGCCGATACAAATTACTATATAGAAAACAGATAGACGGCAAGGTCCTACTGTGTCATATAGAGAACTGTTTGCAATGTCTTCTAACAACCTATAATGGAAAATAATGTGAAAAACTATATATATATATTATATATATATATATAACTGAATCATTTTGCTATATACTAGAAACTGCTGCTGCTGCTGCTAAGTCACTTCAGTCGTGTCCGACTCTGTGCAACCCCATAGACGGCAGCCCACCAGGCTCCCCTGTCCCCGGGATTCTCCCAGCAAGAACACTGGAGTGGGTTGCCATTTCCTTCTCCAATGCATGAAACTGAAAAGTGAAAGTGAAGTCACTCAGTCGTATCCAACCCTCAGCGACCCCATGGACTGCAGCCTACCAGGCTCCTCCGTCCATGGGATTCTCCAGGCAAGAGTACTGGAGTGGGATGCCATTGCCTTCTCCATACTAGAAACTAACACCTTATAAATCACCTATACTTCAATTAAAAAAAAAAAAAAACAAAACTTAGGGAGAACAAGATGGCAGAAGAGTAGGTGGACAAAGAGTGCATCTCTCTCCACAGATACATCAGAAATACACCTTCAGACACAGACGTGCATGCAGAACACCAGCTGAGAGCAGACAGGAGTACCTGACCAGTGGGAAAGAATATATAGACCCACACAAAACTCGGTAGGATGAAGGAACTAGGGAAAAACAGGAGTGTTAGTAGGACTGGACCTGCCCTCGACAGGTGGGGGAACTGAAGCAGGGGGCAACTGTCTGAGTCAGAGGAGAAACATTAACGCTGAGAGTGAAACAGTTGATCCGCGGTGGCCTAAATGGAATGAGAATCAGACAGTCTTGCCGCAGCCATACATACCGCAGACAGGGAGGAGGGCCTTCTGGAAGGCACAGCGGCTGGGAGCTGGGTCTTGGGGACTGTGGAGCGATCCCAGGGTGGGGCTGATGTTGACTGCGGAGAGACGGATCGAGGGGATATGAAGGAGGAGATTGTGGTGGGAAATGCCGGTGGAGGAAAGCCTGGCAGCCATAGAAGCAAGGCGATATTGCTGAGTCGCGCATAGCGGGTGGAGGCATCACCACAGCCTCTCTCTCCCCACAGGCCAACATCCGCAGCTGAACAACAGAGAGGCTGGCCTATCAAATGCCTGATGCACTGAACTACAGAGCAGAGCGCCACCCAGTGTGCTCCTTTAAGTGCCTGACTCGCCAATCTACATTTACTCCTTTGTTTGCCTTTCCTATTGTTATTTTCCTCTTGCAGTTAATCTTTAATGTATATAAATCCTCTTCGTCTACCTCTATTTAACGTCGCATATCTATTCTTTCTTTCTTTCCTTTCCTCTCAACATATTTGTTAGTTTTATTTTCATTGCTTTATTACCAACTTGGCACCTTGCTTTAGTTTTGTTTTCCAGTCTGTGCTTTAGTTAGTTTTGTTCTTAAATAGTAAATATAATTTTTTATTTACTTTGTTCGCTGGGTCAATCTACTATACTTTTTTTAACTGTTTTCACTTTGCTCATGGGTGTATATGTATATGTGTACATTCCATTATTTTAATTATTATTTGCCTGATTTTCTAACTGCTATTTGTCTGGGGTTCATCTTTGGTTTTTTGTTTTTGGTATTTGTTTTACTCTCCCTTAGTGCCATAACAAACCACTTATGGAATCTTTCTTCCTGACCAGAGATCAAACCCTGAGCCTTTGGAGTAGGAACGCTGACTCCAAGACCAAGACTACCAGAGAACTAACCCTAGGGAGAATCAAATAGTGAGAACTTAACACAAAGGAAACCACTTGAATACAGTACCCTGCATCACCCAACCACCAGCAGCATCCTGTGCAGAACGCCTCATCCATACAATAAACAAAACCAAAATACAAACCCAATCATCAGCAGACAGGATTACCACCTCATTCAGCCTTGCACATCACAGGAAAAACGAACAAAAACTCAGCAGAAATCTCACCCTATAAGAAGCTCACACAAACCACTGACCAACCTTAGGAGGGCAGAAACCAAAAGGAAGAAAGAATTCAACCTTGAAGCCTGGGAAAAGGAAACCTCAAACACAATTAATTAAAAAAATAATAATGAAAAGGCAGAGAAATGCTACACAAATAAAGGAACAAACTAGAAACACAGAAGTCCAAATAAATGAAGAGGAAATAGGCAAACTACCTGAAAAAGAATTCAGAATAATGATAGTAAAGATGATCAAAAACCTTGAAAACAAAATGGAGAAAATCCAAGAATCAATTAACAAAAACCTAGAAGACTTAAAGAATAAACATACAGAGACAAACAACACAATTACTGAAATTAAAAATATTCTAGAAGGAATCAATAGCAGAATATCTGAAGCAGAAGAACAAATCAGTGAGCTGGAAGATAAAATGGTGGAAATAACTTCTGAAGAGCAGAATAAAGTAAAAAGAATAAAAAGAACTGAGGATAGTCTCAGAGACATCTGGGACAAAATCAAACACACCAACATTAGAATTATAGGGGTCCCAGAAGAAGGAGAGAAAAAGAAAGGGTATGAGAAAATTTTTGAAGAAATAATCATTGAAAATTTCCCCAACATGGAAAAGGAAATAGTCAATCAAGTCCAAGAGGCACAGAGAGTCCCATACAGGGTAAACCCAAGGAGAAACACACCAAGACACATATTAATCAAACTAACAAAGACTAAACACAAAGAAAGAATATTAAAAGCAGCAAGGAGAAGCAACAAATAACATACAAGGGAAAACCCATATGCTTAACAGCTGATCTTTCAGGAGAAACTCTGCAGGCCAGAAGGGAATGGCAGGATATAAAGTATCAAAAAGGAAAAATCTACAACCAAGATTAGGGTACCCAGTGAGGATCTCATTCAAAATTGATGGAGAAATAAAGTTTTTTAGACAAGCAAAAGTTAACAGCATCATGTACCACTAAATCAGTTTTACAACAAATGTTAAAGGGACTTATATAGCCAAGAAATACAAGAGAAAAAAAAAGATCTACAAAATCAACCCCAAACAATTAAGAAAATGGCAATAGAAACATATATATCAATAATTACTTTAAATATAAATGGATTAAATCTTCCAACCAAAAGATACAGACTGGCTGAATGGATACAAAAACAAGACCCATATACATGCTGTCTACAAGAAACCCACTTCAGACCTCAAGACACATATAGACTGAAAGTGAGAGGATGGAAAAGTATATTCCATGCAAATGGGAGGCACAAGAAAGCTGGAATAGCAATCCTCATATCAGACAAAATAGACCTTAAAATAAAGAAGATTACAAGAGATAAGGAAGGACACTACATAATGATCAAGGGATCAACCAAGAGAAGACATAACAATTGTAAATATCTATGCACTCAATATAGGAGCACCTCAATACATAAGACAAACACTAACAGACATAAAAGGAGAAATTGACAGTAACACAATAATAGTAGGAGACTTTAACACCCCACTCACACCAATGGACAGATCATCAAAACAGAAAATTAATCAGGAAACACAAGTCTTAAATGATACATTAGATGAGATGGATCTCATTGATATCTTCAGGACATTCCATCCAAGTGCAAAAGAATACACCTTCTTCTCAAGTGCACATGAAACATTCTCCAGGATAGACCACATTTTGGGTCATAAATCAAACCTCAGTAAATTTAGGAAAATTGAAATTGTATCAAGCATCTTCTCTGACCACAATGCTATGAGACTAGATATCAATTACAAGAAAAAAAACTGTAAGAAACACAAACACATGGAGATTTAACAACACGTTTCTAAATAGCCAACAGGATACTGAAGAAATCAAAAGGGAAATCAAAAAATTTCTAGAAACAAATGACAATGAAAACACAACAACTCAAAACCTATGATGCAGCAAAAGCAGTTCTAAGAGGGAAGTTTATAACAATACAATCCTACCTCAAGAAACAAGAAAAACATTGAATAGACAACCTAACTTTACACCTAAAACAACTGGAAAAAGAAGAACAAAAAACCTCCAAAATTAGTAGAAGGAAATAAGTCACAAAGATCTGAGCAGAAATAAATGAAAAAGAAATGAAAGAAACAATAGTAAAGATTAAAAAAACTAAAAGCTGGTTCTTTGAGAAGATAAAACTGACAAGCCTTTAGCCAGACTCATCAAGATAAAAAGAGAGAAGACTCAAATCAACAAAATTAGAAATAAAAAAGGAGAGGTTACAACAGACAATGCAGAAATTCAAATAATTAGACTATTAAGAACAACTATATGGCAATAAAAATGGATAACCTGGAAGAAATGGACAGATTCTTAGAAAGTTCAATCTTCCAAAACTGAACCAGGAAGAAATAAAAATCATGAACAACTCAATTACAAGCACTGAAATTGAAGCTATGATCAAACATCTCCTCAAAAACAAAAGCTCAGGACCAGATGGCTTCACAGAATTCTATCACACATTCAGAGAAGAGCTAATGCCTATCCTTCTAAAACTCTTTCAAAAAATTGCAGAGTAAGGAACATTTCCAAACTCATTCTATGAGACCACCATCACCCTGATATAAAAACCAGACAAAGACAACACAAAAAATGAAAACTACAGGCCAATATCACTGATGAATATAGACGCAAAAATCCTCAACAAAATTTTAGCAATAGAATTCAGCAACACATAAAAAACTCATATATCATGATCAAGATGGGTGTATTCCAGGAATGCAAGGATTCTTCAATATATGCAAAATCAATGTAATATACCATATTAACAAATTGAAAGATAAAAACCATATGATAATCTCAATAGATGCAGAAAAAGCCTTTTACAAAATTCAGCACCCATTTATGATTAAAAGTCTTTAAAAAATGGGCATAGAAGGAACCTACCTTCACATAGTAAAGGCCATATATGATAAGGCTACAGCAAACATTATTCTCAATGGTGAAAAACTGAAAGCATTCCCCCAGGAACAAAAGATCAGGACCAAAACAAGGGTGCCCACTTTCACCACTGTTATTCAACATAGTTCTGAAGTCCTAGCTACAGCAATCAGAGAAGAAAAATAAATAAAGGAATCCAAATTGGAAAAGAAGAAGTAAAGCTTTCACTGTTTGCAGATGACATGATACTGTACATAGAAAACTCTTAAGATAGTATCGGAAAATTACTAGAGCTAATCAGTGAATTTAGCAAAGTTGCAGGATACAAAATCAGTACACAGAAATCACTTCTATTCCAATATACCAACAATGAAAAATCATAAACAGAAATTAAGGAATCAATCCCATTCACCACTGCAACAAAAAGAATTAAATAGGAATAAACTTACTTAAGGAGACCAAAGAACTGTACACAGAAAATTATAAGACACTAATGAAAGAAATCAAAGATGACATAAACAGATGGAGAGATATCCCATGTTCCTGGGTAGGAAGAATCAATATTGTGAAAATAACTATACAACCAAATGCAATCTACAGATTCAATGCAATCCCTATCAAATTACCAATGATATTTTTCACAGAACTAGAACAAAAAATTTCACAATTCATATGGAAACACAAAAGACCCCGAATAGCCAAAGCAGTCCTGAGAAAGAAGAATGGAGCTGGAGGAATCAACCTTCCTGACTTCAGATTATACTACAAAGCTACAGTCATCAAGACAGTATGGTACTGGCACAAAAACAGAAATATAGACCAATGGAACAAGAGAGAAAGCCCAAAAATAAACCCATGCACCTGTGGGTGCCTTATCTTTGACAAAGGAGGCAAGAATATACAATGGGGCAAAGACAGCCTCTTCAATAAATCATGCTGGGAAAACTGGACAGCTACATGTAAAAGAATGAAATTAGAACACTTCCTAACACCACACACAAAGATAAACTCAAAAGGGATTAAAGACCTAAATGTAAGACCAGAAACTATAAACTCTTAGAGGAAAACATAGGCAGAACACTCACTGACATAAATCAAAATGATATCCTCTATGACCCACCTCCTAGAGTAACAGAAACAAAAACAAAAGTATACAAGTGGGACCTGATTAAACTTAAAAAGCTTTTTCACAGAAAAGGAAACTATAGGTAAGGTGAAAAGACAACCCTCAGAATGGGAGAAAACAATAGCAAATGAAACAACTGACAAAGGATTAATTTCCAAAATACAGAAGCAGCTCACACAACTACTGACAGAAAAACAAACAACCCAATCAAAAAGTGGGAAAAAGACTTAAACAGACATTTCTCCAGAGAAGACACACAGATGGCTAACACACACATGAAAAGATGCTCAACACCGCTCATTATTAGAGAAATGCAAATCTAAACTACAATGAGATATCACCTCACACCGGTCAGAATGGCCATAATCAAAAAGTCTACAAACAATAAATGCTGGCGAGGGTGTGGAGAAAAGGGAATGCTCTTGCACTGTTGGTGGGAATGTAAATTGATACAGCCACTATGGAAGGTGGTATGGAGATTCATTAAAAACCAGGAATAAAACCACCATATGACCCAGCAATCCCACTCCTAAGCATATACCCTGAGGAAACCAAAATTGAAAGACACATGTATCCTATTGTTCACTGCAGGACTATTTACAATTGCTAGAACATGGAAGCAACCTAGATGTCCATCGACAGATGAATGGATAAAGAAGTTGTGTTACATATACACAATGGAATATTACTCAGCCATAAAAAGGAATGCATTTGGGTCAATTCTGATGAGGTGGATGAACCTAGAACCTACTGTATAGAGTGAAGTGAGTCGAAAAGAGAAAGCTAAATATCGTATTCTAATTCATATATACAGAATCTAGAAAAATGGTACTGAAGAATTTATTTACAGGGCAGCAATGGAGAAACAGACATAGAGAACAGGCTTACGGACCTGGGGAGAGGGAGGGAGAGGGTGAGATGTACAGAAATAGTAACACAAAACTTACATTACCATGTGTAAAATAGATAGCCAGTGGGAATTTGCTATATGGCTCAGGAAACTCAAACAGGGGTTCTGTATCAATTTAGAGGGGTGGGTTGGGGTGGGAGATGGGAGGGAGGTTCAAAAGAGAGGGGATATATGTATACCTATGGCTGATTCATGTTGAGGTTTGACAGAAAACAACAAAATTCTGTAAAGCAATTATCCTTCAATAAAAAAAAAAACTTAAAAAATTACCTGCCCATTAAGCAATGACATGATCTCATTCCCAGATGCTTCCTGGCTTCAGAGCTGTTGGAATGTGAAAAATGTCTAAAAATTGAAAAAATGTGGTATAGACTAGGTTTATCTTACAGGAATTTGAAAACTGTTAAATAGCCCAAATACACACACACACACACACACACACACACAGCACAGCTACAGTATATTTTAAAAGTAGCTTGTAAATGATAACAGTAACTGTAACAATACCTTCTCTGTAACAGGTTCCCTATTTATCTAGGAAAAGTTATAACAACAATTGAAGGGATTCAATTATTTTATTCTGTAGTTTGTAACTAGAAAAACTATGACCAAGAAAAACTTTTCTTTAAAGCATAAAGTTTCTAGAATTTCAGAAGGCATGTTAGGAGACCACAGAAGTCTCATTCCCATTATCTAAGACTTAATGGCAGAGCAATGAAGAAACCGTGCTTCCCTGGGTGGCTCAGTAGTAAAGAATCTGCCTGCCAATGCACAGACTTGGGTTCAATCCCTGGGTCAGGAAGATCCGCTGGAGAAGGAAATGGCAATCCACTCTAGTATTCTTGCCTGGGAAATTCTACGGACAGAGAAGCCTGGAAGGTGACAGTCCATGGGGGCTGCAAGAGTCAGATATGACTCTGGAACTAAATAACAAATAGAGAGCCCAGAGTAGTGTAGAGAACACACTCTTTCAAGATGTCCTGTCTTGGGAAGCCCGTATATACCTTAGGAATGATGGATGAACTGCATGAGAAAAGAGGCATGGATGATGAAGAGGCCATTAATCCACTTCCTGCTTTAAATTAATCTGCTGTTACCTTGGTTTACAGTGATAATTAATTTTATATATCAGCTTGACTGGCCTACCGATGTCCAGATTGCTGGTAAAACGTTATTTGTGGTTGTGTCTGTGAAGAGGTCTCTGGGAGATAGTAGCATTTGGATCAGTAGACTGAAGCGACTTAGCAGCAGCAGCAGCAGCAGGAGACTGAGTAAAGAGTGCCCTCACCAGTGCAGGTGGACAGCATCCAATCTAATGAGGGCTTGAACAGTACCGAAAGGCAAGGGAAGGGTGAACCTTCTCTCTACCTGAGATGTGGCCACCACCCTCGATTCTCAGGCCTGTGAACTCTGACTGAATTGAGTTACCAGCCTTCCTAGTTCTCCAGCTTGCAGAGAGCAGACTTAGAACTTTACAGTCGCCATAACTGCATGAGCCAATTTCTATCATAAAACTCCTCATATGGAAATACATGGTTCTGTTTCTCTGGAAAACCCTGATTAATATACTTGAAAATAGTAAAATATTCAAGGTAACAAAAGAATGCTTAAAAACTATGGGTCTGGACCAGCCCCTGATTCATTCAATTACCATTAGACTATCTTCCTGTGGAACCGCACTCCCTTTTTTTGCCATCCCCTACTGGAGATGGAATGCTGTGTCAGCCAAACTCCCTGCTAGGAAGATTAGCTGAGAAACTTCAATGAGTAGGAAAAGTTTCAGAACCTACAAGCTACTGCTGCCAGGGATGGGGTATTTAAATGCCAATTTCACACATTTTGTATTATCTTAGATTATTTCACTGTAGAAGGTAAAGTGGACATTTATTTTTGGCAACCAGGCATCCGCCTCCTACATTTCTGTTACTGAAAACCCCCTTCTCCACACTCTATCCATGTAGTTTTGATGGGGCTGACAAGCCCCAAGGTGGGCTTAACTAGAGCTTCACATCCTCTTTCTTCAGAGCTATGTTCCAAGACAGGCAAGTGGCCCAACCAGAAATAATTCTGGGGCTTTTGCTGGGACTGGGGAAAGGAGGAAAGAAATGGAGACTATCTCTCTTTTCTCTTTGGTCTCTAAGGTGTTTGCCTGGGGCCACCACTGGCAGGCACTGTGCCATCACATGGACCTAAACACGGTTTACAGGTTACAAGGAAAGGGGGTGAAGGGACAGGAGGGAGTCAGGAAAAGGAAGCAAATCTAGATGACAGTTTTTGAACACCTCAGTCAGACTGTGTCATACCTACAGACAAGATACCTTCTGAACTTTCCAGTTACATGGAATTATAGCAGTCTACTTCTTACTTCAAACTTGAGCTGGATTTTTTGGTAAGTAAAATATTTCTAAAAAGGTATCACATGATTATCTCACTAAATGTAGGAAACATACTTGATAGAATTAAACATTCTTTCATAAAAGTTCTTTTAAAAAAACTAGGTATAATGGGAACTTCTTCAACCTGATAAAGACATCTACAAAGACCCAAGGCTAACATTATGTTAGTTTCTCAATCTTGTCCGACTCTGTGATCACATGGACTGTAGCCCACCAGGCTCCTCTGTTCATGGGATTCTTCAGGCAAGAATACTGGAGTAGGTTGCCATTCCCTACTCCAGGGGATCTTCCCGACCAAGGGATTGAACCCAGTCTTCCACATTGCAGGCAGATTCTTTACCATCTGAGCCACCAAAGACCAGATGCTTTTCCCATGAAATCAGGAATAAGACAAAGATACTCGCCACTTCTAAGCAACACTGTATTGGAGGTTCTAGCCAGGGCAATTAGAGTACAGAATTACATAAAAAGCATTCAGACTGGAAAGGAAAAAATAAATCTACCTCTGTTCTCAGACCTGCTAATGTGTATATATATATTTTTTTTTTTGGAAAAGGAATCACTTTAAAAACTATTACAATGAGTTTGGCAAAGTTGCAAGATTTAAGACCAATATACATATATCAAGTGTATTTCTATACAATTACAATGAACAATCTGAAAATAAAATTAGGAAAATAATTTCATTTACAATAGTATCAAAAAGAACAAAACAAGAATAAACTTGACAAAAGAAGTGTAAAACTAATACTCTGAAAACTACAAACATTATTCAAAGAAACTAAAAATTTGAAGATCATTATTGCAAAACTGTTATCAGCTTGGTTTTTTTCTCACAGAGTGCCAATGTCTTTTTATGTTTAATCGACAGTAATTATTTGCACAATTCATTTTTCAGTTCAAATAACAATGAATGGTATATATATTTTTTCAATGAGAACAATTTTTCTTTAAAAACATGCACTTATATTTGGATATAAAAGGGCATAGCTCAAGTTAAATCTGTACTATAACTATTTCATAACAGCCATCATTTTTAAATCAAAATTTTTAGAAATCTCCTTATTTCTTTAAAATCCAAATCAAACAAATGATTACTTGTGAGTCAAACATACATCTGACTAAAACACACTGTAGTTTCCCTTACTTTTTACTCAGCAGTCTTGTGATGAATAGTTCATCCAAACATATCACTCAAAAAAAATTAAAAAAATTAAAAAACTGCACTCCATTAAAGACTTAAATTTTTTAATATTTTAAAATTTATGCATAGTGAAATTTCTTCTTTGGTTAACAGTTCTGTGTTTCGATAAACACATAGTCCTCTAACAACTCAAGATACAGAAAAATTCCATTATCCTCCTCTTAAAATTCTTTTGTGCTACTCATTTTTAGCCAAGCCTTTCCCCCAATCCTTTACCCCTGGCCAACCAGTGTTATGTTTTCAATTTAAATTGAAAATATCCTCTAATTTTCTTGGAGACTTCTTTGACCCATAGGTTACTTTGATGTATTACTGTTTAATTTCCTAATGTTTGGGGAGTTCCTACATCTTTCTGTTATTAATTTCTTGTTTACTTTCAGTAAAGACACATAATGTTATTTTAAATTGGCAAGGTTTCTACTATACCCTAGAGACCCCCTACAACACCAATTTGAAACTCTCAGGCTTGGTTTGGTTTAATAATCTAATCTAATACTAATAACACCCCAGTATATCCTCCTGCTCCCAGAAAAGAACCCTCCTTTTTAGTCCTGCTGGTTTCTTCACTGAGGATCTCTTCTGTTCTCTCACAAGTCCTCCTGTCTAAGCCGATCCCACCAACCCTTTGGTCCCTCTTTTTCTGTGAAGCTCTCCCTGAGGGTGATTGGTAGCATCCAACTACACCAAGGGACCAGTTATATGCAATGTGGTCCCTCTAAGCCTTGTTAAGCCACAGACTCAGAATAACCACAGGTCAAAATCACAAAACCACAAAACCACAGGTCAAAATCACAAATTTAGCTGGAAGGGCATTTTCACCACCCTTCGGTCCCTTCTCTTCTGTGAAATTTTCCCTGAAAGTGATCAGTAACATATAACTATTCCAAGGGACCCACTACATGCATTGTGGTCCCTCCCTCTAAGGCCTGTCAAGCCATAGCCTCAGAATAACCATATAAAAGCTTAAAGGGCAAAATCACAAATTTAGCTGGAAGGGCACTTTCACAGTTGAGAAAGATTTCCACTAGACCATGATCTTCTTGGGGCTGCCCTGGTGGTTCAGATGGTAAAGAATCCACCTACAATGTGTAATGCCTGGGTTCGATTTCTGGGTTGGGAAGATCCCCTGGAGGAGGCAAAACATATATGAACAAGTGTCACTGTTTACCTGGGGGGATAAGCAAAATTGAGCTTTTTTTACTCAATTCTAAATAAGACGAAAGGGTAACAGGAAGTGGTAAGGATTAAACACTGAGAGTACAGTCTGAGAACAATGACCCCCAGGCTTCTTCCATCTATAAACCACTTCAATCACATAATACTCCATGGGTCACTCTTAGTATATCCAATCACATCACACATCCAAATCAAGGGGAAGACAGATATTGCTTCTGGTAGAGTGCTAATGAGGCAACAGTTTCACATCTCTTATGTTCCTTAACAAATTATTGATTAATTTTTGCTGGGAGCTAAAGTACAGAGACAAGTGGTACACAGAATTGCATGATCTGCAATCATCATTCATCCGCAAGGATGACTGTCATAGGACTGCAGAGTCAATTCCAAAATTCCGACGGTTTATTTGAATCTTTTCCTTTATAATTTATACCCCTCCAACTTCCAAAAGAACAATTTAAGGAATTCAGGATACAAATGGCAACCCACTCCAGTACTCTTGCCTGGAAAATCCCATGGATGGAGGAACCTGGTAGGCTGCAGTTCATGGGGTCTCTATGAGTCAGACACGACTTCACTTTCACTTTCACTTTTCACTTGCATGCATTGGAGAAGGAAATGGCAACCCACTCCAGTGTTCTTGCCTGGAGAATCCCAGGGACGGGGGAGCCTGGTGGGCTGCCGTCTATGGGGTTGCACAGAGTCGGACACGACTGAAGCGACTTAGCAGCAGCAGCATACTCTCAGAAACCATGAGAAACCACAATTTTCACACAGGCAATACAAACTGATTTTTTTCCTGGCATCATTAATCGAAACTACTATCCAATTAACCTATCCTTAAGTGAACTATGTACCAGGCGGGTTCGTATATGCTATCCATTTCATCCTTATAACAGACCAAGTATGGCTATTATTCTTGCTGTCACGAAGCTGAAGCTCATGGAGATTAAGAAGAGCTAAAACTATTAAAAAAAAAAAAAAACTTCTAGAAAAAAAATAGGACCTAGGGTTAGGCAAAGTGTTAAGATTTGACACTAAAAGCACAGGCAATAAACAAAAAATTTGATAAATACCAAAATTTAAAAATGTGCTGCAAATGATACCATAAGGAAGTGAAAGACAATCTACAGAACAGGAAAATATATTTGCAAATAATATATGTGATAAGGAAATTGTATCTAGAATAAAGAACCCTAACAATTCCATAATGAAAAAATAAATAATCCAATTAAGAAATGGGCAAAGGATATGAATAGACATTTCTCCAAAGAAGATATACACAAATGGCTAAATAAGCACATGAAATGATGAGTAACATCATTAGTCACTGGGGAAATATAAATCAAACCACACTGATTTATCACTTCACACTCACTAGGATGGATATAATGAGACAGACAATAACAAGTATTGGTGAGGATGTGAAGAAATAAGAACCTTCTTTCATTACTAACAAGAGTATAAAATAGAGAAGCCACTTTGGAAAAGTTCAGCAGTTCCCCAAACCGTTAAAGTGTTACCACATGATCCAACAATTCTACTTCTCTGATTAATGTTCAAGAGAAATGAAAACACATCCACACAAAAATCTGACACAAATGTTCACAGCACCATTACTCATATTAACCAAAAAAAATGAGCAATCCAAATGTTCATCAATGGATGAGTAGATAATCAAAATGACATTTCCATATAGTAGAATATTATTTCTTAACAAAAGGGAATAAAGTACTGACGCATGCCACAACAATGATGAACCTAGCAAAAAAACATTATGCGAGGTAAAGAAAGACCATATCATGTATGATTCCATTTATTGCATTTATATAAAATGTCTGGAATTGACAAAAATTTATATAGACAGGCAAATGTATATAACCTTGGTGGTTGCCAAGGGCAAGAGGGGGTGGGGTGGGAACGATCGCTAGTGGGTATTTCTCTTCAGGATAAGGCAAATGTTTTAAAATTGATTGTGGTGATGGTTGTACTCTGTGAATATAGTAAAAAACACTGATGAGTATACTTTAAATGGGTGAAATTCACGATAGATTAATTAATTACTATCTTGGTAAAGATATTTAAAAATAATTACAACAAAAAAGGTTGACTAGTGGTTGTGAGCCCATGCTCTGGATCACTCACACTCCAGATGACTCCTTAGTACTGTCTACCCAGCACAAACATACGTGGACAAGCATCACCTCCTACCTGGGGGGATAAGCAAGACTATAGCACCTTCGCAGACCATCATCTGGCGAGTGTGATGCAAACTTCTGTTATTTTTGGAATGCAGGACTGCAATGTGCTTGTGCCCTAACGCACTGGAGGGGCCCAAGAAGCCTGCAGCTGGCTAGATCTCATGACGGCAGCCCTCCTGTGTGCTGAGTGGGCAGGAAAGCGAACTAAAACTGAAAGCAGAAAGCTCAGAGCAGTTCTGAAAATTTCTGAGTGACAAAACACATGCACAACACTGGGCACAGTCCTCCTTGCTCCCAGACTCCTCCCCACCTCCCATTCCCAAATAGAGTCTGCTATTCCAGGCCAACATACTTTAAATATAGGTACATTATGAATCAGCTAGAATTATATAATGACCAAGCAGGAAGGACCTTTGCAAGTATTATGTAATGAATGGAGCACTGATGCTGGAGGCACTTACTAACTCTGTAACCTTGGGCCAGTCCCTTCCCCCATCTTTCTGTGCCTCAATGTCTTCATCTGGAAATAATAAAGTCAACTGCTTCCTACAATTGCTGCAAAGATTAAGTAACTTAATCTGTGCAAAATGTTTAGAATAGTGTCTGGAACATCAGAAGTGTTTAAGTCTTTTTACTCTTGTTACAATTATTAATGGGTAAATCTCATCACTCTTATGGAGGAAGATATTAAAGCTCAGAGTGATAAAGTGACTTTGCCCCTGGCAGTGACAGAGCTGGCACCAGACCTCAGGTTTCTCTGACTCCTCAACTAGCGTTCTACTATGGAGCATTAACGAATAACCAAGCAGGTATAATGCCCCTCGACTAACGTTTAGGGCTTGAAAGATACAAATAACAAACTCACAGTGGCCTAGCATTATGTCTCATACAACAGAGATGTTTGTGAAATGTTTAATCTATTCCCTTTCCATTTCTGGTTTAATCCTCCAATATGTGAAGATAGGGCTGGACACTAAATACCCAATGTTCTGCTGCTTAAAACTGGGTAGCTCAAGAATGTTAGAGAAAATACACAGACACTCTTTTCTTTTCCTTTTCTCCTTTTCTCTGATGGAGCACAGGGTACTTGAGTGTGCCTACTATATTAGGTAAAAGAGACTTTTCTTTTCTCTTTCTGTATTTTAGCAGTACATTCATGCAAGCAATTAAGATACAGCTATTCTCAGGTCTTGATGGATGTTTACAACTTTCAGTAATTGAAACCTAAACAGTTTCAAGAGGCAAGAGAAGCTCACAAAATAACTATAGTATTTGGCAAAATACAACAAATGTAGCCAAAGTAAGCTTTTAAACAATTTCATCATTTCTTTCTTACTTACACACTCGCACATGTGCGTGAGCACACACACACACACACATGTGCATGAATAATCACTCTGCAGTGCTTAAACCAGCCTATGAGGCTGTGCAATTTCAGGCCTGCCCCCCATCTCTGCAGTCTTGTTGGAGCCTCTTCTCAACTCTCCAGACTTTTGGGTCTTCTTTCCTTTAACTCACCAGTCTTTATCCAGCTTTACGGCCTTCACGCTGATATTCCCCGTGCCTAAAAAGTTTCTCCTTACAGCCTCCAACTGCACCTCTGCCTTGGCCTCACCACCTACCCAGCTTTTATTTAACCTTTAGGCTCTGCTTAGATAGTTTCCTAAAAGAAGCCTTCCCCAATGACCCAGACTTGCCTCTCCCTTCCTCCCCTCTCAAATCACACACACTTGAGCACCTGCTTCTAACCACTTATCCAATGAATGCCTGTCTCCCCCACCAGACTGTAAGTTTAAGAAAGGCAGGAACAGTGTCTGTCTTAACACTGCTTGCCCCTTGCCCAGAACAGGGCCCAGCACACAGCAGCTGGTGAATGAAATTAACAACATCCTCCAAGGATAGGCTGATAAACTGATTTTGCTAATTCTCCACTCAGATTTGGACATAATGTATCCCGTATCAAGCTGTGGACATGACAGAAATACACAAATGGGTTAAGTAATCTCTTTGGAGAAAAACTCAAAATGAACAAAAACTTAGACAAATATTACATGTATTTTTAAATTACTATGTGCAAAACCATAAGAAAAAAAATGTTACTTTAAAAAAAAAGCTTCAGGAGAAGAAAATGGTGTCTTCATTAGCGCTTGTCATTAACACTCACAGGATGCTCTTTTGGGGAGACTAACTTGCACAGGCGAGGAAAAGAAACTAGGATGCATTTGCTTCGCCTAGGTTGTTACCATTCCTTTCCAGAGTAAATGTATCTCCTAAGGAAACAGAATGCACTGGACGGTAATTTTAAATATACCTAGGGAAAGCTTCCCAGGTAGTACAGTGGTAAAGAATTCACCTGTTAATTCAGAGGACGTGAGTGAGATATGCGGTTTTGATCCTGGGACCAGGAAGATCCTCTGGAATAGGAAATGGCAACCCACTCCAGTATTCTTCCCTGAAAAATTCCATGGAGAGAGGAGCCTGGGAGGCTACAGTCTATGGGTTTGCAAAGACACAACTGAGCGCGCACGCACGCACATACGCATCCAGGAAAAGTCCCCCGTGGTGTGATGGGCTTTTATGCACAGTGTGTCCACAATGAGGTGGCTTGAGGGACAGGGGAACAAGCAGCAAAATGTAAAGCCAGCCACTGGCAATGGCTCCAGTTTCTTTTCCTTAGGGCTTTCACCATGATGGTATCACTCACAAAATTAACTTCTCTCACTTAGGGCAGAAAAAAGTAGACTTTTTCCAAGAGAACAGATGGTACGGGCACCACATGATAAAGATTCCAAAGATCCTTCCAGAGAAATTTAGCTTTTTTGAAGGATACATAAAGACAGTCAGGGGGAAAAGGCCATTTCATGAGCAAGAAGTAGGTATAGTAACAACAGACTTAACTTGGTAAAAGAGGTAAACTTGGAGGAGAAGAGCAAGAAAGGAGAGGGGAAAAAAAGAGGGCAAAGGGAGATGGAAAAAAAAGAGCACTGAGGATCAAAGAAATAAGTTAAAAGGCACGTGTGATGGAAAGGGGTGAAAGAACCAAGACCAGTGACTAAATTTCACTCAGGGGCATAAGATCCTACATCTCAGAGCTGAGAGATACCTCTGAGGCAAATCACTTGATCAAACATCCTCCCTAACATTCAGCCAAACCCAGTCATGAGGTATCTACATCTAATACATCAAATGAAGGTCCCTGAAGCAAACAGCAGGTCTTCTAAAACACTTCTCCTCACTCAGTTTCTACTAATGATCACAAGAAAAATAAACAGAATTCACTTGTAATCACACTATGCATAGGGAAGAGATTCTGGGTGCCATCAACAGGCGCACTTTCAGCTGTGCTTTATAACCTCATCAAAGTCACTACTGCCAACTGATCCTCCCAGACACAAACGTCCTTAAAACACCCCTGAGGATCATACTACAACCCTAAAAAAAAAAAAATCCTAGGCTCCACAGGATGGGAAAATACACCTCCACCACTTAAGAATCACTGAGAATATTTCTCATTTCAAATTGCTGTTAAAACTGTAAGAGCCTGCCTAGCTCATTTTCCATAATAAAAAGTTTAATTTCAAAAAAGGGCCTAGCACAGTTTCCAGCGCACAGAAGGCTTTTATTTATATACTCATTTATGAAAATTCTCCTTCTGAATCATATTCACAGCTGAAAAATAGTTATGACCTTCTCAAGATATGAAGTACTTCCACAAATTGGAAAAAGGGGGTGGGGTACTATTTTTAAGCCGTTCTGTTCAGCAGGGCAAGAAAAGAGTTGCTAATATTTGCATCCTATTTTACGGTCATTTCCGAGTAAAACAAAAAGAAATGTTCGGTGAGAAAACCAAAAACGTGCATACTTTGGGGCTGAGACTCAGATACCCTGGTCTGCACTCAGGTAACTCTGCAAGTGACAAAAGGAAAGTGCTTGTAATGGGGACTTTGAAAAAGAACCTTTGACCTCTGCTCGCATTCACGCGAAACCTTCCCGAGACCAGCTCCTTCGCCAGAATTCGAGGCTCCCAGAGGACCCCACAGTCGGAATTAGCATTTCCCTCCCGCTGACACCGAGGGCATCGTGCCTTTCAAGTCACCCCAAATCTCAGGATTCGGAAGTGAGGAGAGCTGCCGCTCCCACCCAGCCCCCACAGGGGGCTGTGTCTGTACCGCACGGAGCCAGAGAACTGCTGTGGGAAAACATTCCCAGTCCACGCAGGCCTCTCAGATCTCAGAAGAGACAGTGACCCCGACGCCCAAGAGGCGAGTCCCGACGCCGCCCTCCCTCGGCTCAGACAAAGGACTGGAACCCTGGCACGCCCCCTACTCACCGCTCAGATAGTTGGTCCACTTATACAGCACCCCCTCCATGGCGCCCGCGGCCACCTCGCCCTCGCCCGCCGGCCCCGTCACTGCTCCAGGCTCCAGGAGGCGAGGAGCACCGGCAGCAGGGCCATCGCCCGGCGCTGCCGAGCCGGTGACTCCCGGCGCCCGGGCCCAGTGCGGGGACGCCCCGCCGGCCTCACATCCTGGGCCCGGGGGCGGGGTCACTGCGGCGGCCTCCGCACGTGAGAGCGCGGCCGGCCGGTGGTCCCAGGCGCCGCAGGCGGCGCGCTGTCCTTAAGGAGGCCAAGGTACCAGATGGGTTCGAGGGGCGACTGAAGTCACCAAAGTGTCGCGAGTGAAGTAGCCGGTCGCTGGCCGCGCCACGGCGCACTACCTGAGTGCTCGACCCACCGGGCTCAGGGCCCGCTCGCGCATGCCCAGTGCACCGCCTGCGCGCCGGTTCCCAAAATCCACCCCGGAGTTTAGCTGAGATGCCGGCGTGGCTGACCTAGTGAAAAGAGGCCCGCAGGGAAAATGAGTCCCGGCGGGCAGGCTTGCGACTAGAGGGAGGGTGAGAAGGGAGTAGAGAGGCCTCTGGGACAAAGGGGAACACAGACTTGACTCTATGGTACCATAGATGGGTTCCACCTCCCGATGTTTGGGAGCCACCGTGGCCCCTTAGGGTGCCCGCTGAATTCTAGTCTTCAGAGTCTGTCATTTCAAGGCTAACTGATCCTACACACTTCAAGGATATTGAGGGGGTACCCAACCATAGGGCATAAGGAGATGATGGGAATTTCACTATAGAATACTGTGAGTGACCAGGGAGCAAAAACATATCTTTAAACTCTAAAACCTCCGCTGCACGAAGTGTGGTCCGTGTACAGCCGCACTGAAGGCACCTGGGAGCTTGTCTGAATTGTAGGATCTTGATGCAAGGCCCCAAACTCCTGAAGGAGATCTCCAGGGGGGATTCCCATGCATATTAAAGTGTGAGAAAGTTCTGTGCTAAGGATATTTGACTAGGGAAAATGTTAACTATAGATTCTGTGGTAAAAGCAGGTTACAAAACAGTGTACAGTAGGATCCTAATTATTTTAGGCGTATGTCACAAAACTATGTGCCAAAATGTTGATGACTATTTCTGCATGGTGGCGTTACAGATTTTTTTCTTTTTCTTTAGTGTAATCTAAAGAAGTAAATAAAATCTCATTTGCAAAATCTGTTGCCATAGTTCACAAATAAAAACAGAAAAAATTGCTATTTATCTGAAATTCAAATTTAATTAGGCTCCTGTATTTTTTTAATTATTTATTTTTAATGGGAGGATAATTGCTTTATAATGCTGTTTTGGTTTCTGCCATACAGCAACATGAATAAGCCATAGGTATACACATATCCTGGAGAAAGCAATGGCACCCCACTCCAGTACTCTTGCCTGGAAAATCCCATGGACGGAGGAGCCTGGTGGGCTGCCGTCTATGGGGTCACACAGAGTCGGACATGACTGAAGCGACTTAGCAGCAGCGGCAGCAGCAGCAGCATACACATATCTCCTCCTTCTTGAACCTCTCTCCCACCTCCCACCCCATCCCACAGATGGGTTGTCAGAAAGCCCTATGCTGTGACTCCTGTATTTTAACTGGAAACGAGTATTTTCCAGTTTCTTCCAAGTCAGCTTTAATGAACAAGTATTGCTTTTGAAATTATGCAAAAAATGTAAAACAAAATCTTTAAACTTAGCCTGTATAATTCATAACTGTGATTACTATTTCTGCTTTAAAACAGAGGTCTGTATATCCTTATCCTTGATAGAGGCCATTATTGACCATCTATACTTTTGTTGTTCAGTGGCCAAGTTGTGTCCGACTCTTTGGGATTCCGTGGACTGTAGCACCCCAGACTTCCCTGTCCCTCACCATTTCCCAGAGTTTGCCCAAATTCATGTCCATTGAATCAATGATGCCATCCAACCATCTCATCCTTTGTCACCCTCTTCTGCCTTCAGTCTTTCCCAGCAGCAGGGTCTTTTCTCATTATTGACCCTCTACACTAAGGTCATCTAAAATTATTAGTGACCATAATATTGTATGGTGTTGTAGAATGAATCAGATGTTGGGATGATGGAGCTCAACTGCTTTTGGGGCTGAATAAACTTAAGCAGGACACTTAACCTCTCCTAGCCAAAATATTAACTTATCTTTTAGAGGGATAAAAGAACTTGCCTTACCCACAGAGTAGTGAGGTTCACGAAGAACCAGAAAGCACTTTGAAACCTAAACCACTGTTACATGCCTGCGTGCTCAGTCGCCTGCGTCTCTATGATTCCATGAACTGTAGCCCACCAGGCTCCTCTGTTCATGGAATTTTCCAGGCAAGAATACTGGAGTGGGTTGCCATTTCCTACTCCAGGGGATCTTTCCCAACCAGGAATTGGGAACCAACTAGGAACCCGAGTCTCCAGCGTCTCCACCACTGGCAGGCAGATTCTTTACCACTGCTCCACCTGGGAAGCCCCCTTACCATACTTTTTGGTGTGCGGGGTGTTGGGGGTAAGGGAGCGGGCTCTCTCACCAACCGTGAGACGAAAGGAGTCTTTCCTGAGACCTCTGCCATTTCCCCTGGACCCAGGACTTCACAACCCTGCGGATTCTTTACATCTCGGAATCTGTCTGAGGTTTCCGGTTAGCTGTGCTCCCCACCCCTCTCTCCAATTCCTAAATTGTGGAATTCTGTAATCCCCGGGCCTTCAGGACCACTCCGGGTGGTTTGCTTCTGCGCTACCTCCCCTCAGCGGAACTGCAAATTGCAATATTGTGACACCATTGGCTTGAGAGACTCCTGAGGGACAGAATCACAAGCCAATGGGAGGCCGTCTTTCCAGGAGCCAGCGTTGTAAGAGCCAGTCAGGGCAGGGGTTGGGCTTAACTCTTTAGAGGAGAGTTCGCAAAGCGTGGGAAAGTTGTCGGTGGTGAATGTGCCACGTCTGCTAGGAAGGGAGGGAGTCATGACTTGCCAGAGGCTGTTGTCTTTAAGTCTTCAACTACTTTCTTAACTCTATGAGGTCGGGGGCCCTTTCTGTGTTTTTGTAGCAACTTCTTTCCTGCCCTGGCAACATGAGGCTTTTCTTGTGGAATGCAGTCCTGACACTGTTAGTAACTTGTTTGAGTGGGGCTCTCATCCCAGAACCAGAAGTGAAGATTGAAGTTCTCCAGAAGCCGTTCATCTGCCATCGCAAGACCAAAGGAGGGGATTTGATGTTGGTCCATTATGAAGGCTACTTAGAAAAGGACGGCTCCTTATTTCACTCCACGTAAGTAATTATACCCTTCGGGTAAAATAATAAAAGAACTCAACCCACATATGCCAGCTCTTGGGCAGGGATAGTGGCGCGTACCAACTTTATCTCTTTAAAAAAACTGAAATATCTAATTTCTTTCTATGGGGAAAGGAAGTTGTTGAAAGCCAATCTTATATAACAAGGCCCTTGAAGATCTTATTGGAAACATGTGCTCAGGATAAAGCAGTAATTTTTTTAATTATAAAAATTAGAACTAGAATTTCTGAAATACTGTAGAAATATCTAGGTGTATAATTAGGCAATAAGTAGAAAAGACTTAAAGGAATTCTCATTTCTCAAACTTTGATCCTGAGGGAAAATAACTTTGGTGTAGGTGAAATTTACTTTAGCTTTTCAGAGCAACTTCATGAGCAGAATATACAATCATTTATTTGCTTGTCATAGGATATTTTAACGTTAGTTCATTGACTTACTTAAATTCTGTTCTGATAGATGACACTTTGGTCAAGGCACAGGACCATGATTCATTTCATTATTTCTTTCTAGAAATCAAAGACTTCATTGACGGGTGTGGGTGTGGTTATGGAAGATTAATCCAATACCTACAGTGAAGGATTTTCAGGTGGTTACACTATCATTATTTCTGCTTCATAAAGAAAGAAATTGCAAAATGGAAATCTTTTAAAAGTATAGTGATTTCCAATTAGGCATTGAATCTCTGATTCCATTCCAAACGTATTTACTGAACATTTCTTTATGTTAGCCCTTTTGTTTGATACTAGAGAAAATTTAAATATCTGACTTCTTTCCAGCCTCATCCATTCATTCATCTATCCATCAATCAAATCCTTACTGAGCGACCACAAGTCAGGCCCTAGGGATACAAAGATGACTAAGAGTGGCTTCTTCTCCAGCAGGACACTGTCTACAGGGGGGAAGGAAGACAAATAACTCATGATGTAAAGGACAGAATGTTCGAAGTGCTCACAAAGCATAATGGACTCTAGAATTAATCGTGCTCTAAAGGTGGGGAAAGAGAGCGACTTCCCAGAGATCATAACTGAGATGGGTCTTGAAAGATGGATGGAGGTTTTTTGGTGGAGAATGAGGAAGGGGGGACATCCCAGGTAAAGAGAATGACGTGAACTAAAGCAGCAAAGTTTCATGGCCCTTCCTAGACCTTGTTTTCTGATAAACTGCCTCTACCGGGCATTCAGATCTGGTCTGTCATGACGTTCTGAAGTCAGTGGCACTCTTCCCTGAACTCTGTTAGTCCTTGAAAAAAGTTCCAAGATGGTAGCTTGCCACTGAATTCTCAATAGCCCTATCTTTTTTTTTCAATGAGAACAGTGCCACATTGGACATTAAACAATATTATGATTTGCGTTTGAAACTTTCAATTACATTTTTATTTTAGTCTGATCTATTTTAGGTCCAGCCTTTCAAGTCTCAGAACCAAAAGCCTGTGTGGACTTCAGTGCAAACCACTTGACGTTATTTAACACTTTGCTACTGAAGTTCTAGTTCCTGATCAGGGGAATATTGTCATGCAGCCTCCATGTAAATGGTCAAAACCTGCTAACTCTGAGTATTATAATGAAAGTACCACCAAATGATCGGTTTGTAAAGTACGTTCATCATTTCAAGAACCATAACTTACGTGGTAAATGGCCTAAATCCTTTAGCATGACAGTAAATGTCCCAAAACTGTAACAGCACTGGGTACTGGATTCTTTCTTCTTTCTTTATTCTGTTCTAGCTTTCCTCTATGTTCTACAGTTGCCATTTTGCTACTTTGATCATGGGCCAAATTCAAGAAAAGAAGTGAGGACCTTTACCTACATTTAGTAACCATGGTACTTGGGAAGCTTAGTAGAACGACTTCCAGTTCTCACCTACAAGAGAATAGGCCAGTTCCCTTATTGCACTGAAGTGATGTTAGTCTCAGTCATGTCCAACTCTTTGGGGTCCCATGGATTGTAGCCTGCCAGGCTTCTCTGTCCATCGAATTCTCTAGGCAAGAATACTGGAATGGGTTGCCTTTCCCTTCTACAGGGGATCTTCCTGACCCAGGGATCGAGCCTGGGTCTCCCACATTGCAGGCAGATTCTTTACCATCTGAGCCACCGGAGAAGCCCCTTTATTGCACTGAATGAGTTAATTGGGTTAGATACTACTCAGCCCACAAGCCCCTCCAATAGCCCATCAGGTTGGCCTTCTTAGGCTGGCCTCTCATGAGCCAGGATATCTTGACCATTCACTTCTTCTCTAGTCTTTGAGGGGCCACTCTTCCAGACTGCCTTGCATAGCCCCACAATAAACACCTAGGGAGAGAATTAGACCAGGGTCTGAATGGGGATTCAGGGCTGAAGAGCAGCCTCTTGCACCTGTCAGAACCATCAGCAGGCTGTACATCAGGAAAGGTTGTAGAGAGGATATAAGATGCTGTGCTCTCGACTCTCCATTGTCCATGTGAGTATTCTTAGCCTCTCATCCTCCTTCCCAAACTCATCCATATTCCATTATTTTATCCCTCTCTGCACCCTAGTGGTCTCCCAGGGAAAGCATCACTGTGCGATTAAGACTTTGAACTTTGGAATTCAAAGTTTGAACTTTGAACTTTGGAGTTAGGTCAGATACTGGCACACTTAACCTCAGTTTCCTCCACTGTACAATGGTGTAATAATGGTACTTATCTCATATGATCACTATTAGACTTAAAAGAAGCAAAGCATTTAGATAATACTTGGTATACAACAAGGCTTCCCAGGTGGTGCAGTGGTAAAAGAATTTGCCTGCCAGTGCAGGAGACACAGGAGACACGGGTTCCATCCCTGGATTGGAAAGATCCCCTGGAGAAGGAAGTGGCAACCCACTCCAGTATTCTTGCCTGGAGAGTCCTGTGGACAGAGGAGCCTGGTAGGCTATAGTCCATGAGATCGCAAAAAGTCAGACACAACTTAGCGACTGAGCATGAGCAGGAGCAATGATAAAGTTACTAAAGAGTCCAAATGTGTTTTCTTTCTGTTGTAGTCACAAACATAACAATGGTCAGCCTATTTGGTTCACCCTGGGCATCCTGGAGGCTCTCAAAGGTTGGGACCAGGGCTTGAAGGGAATGTGTGTAGGAGAGAAGAGAAAGCTCACCATTCCTCCTGCCTTGGGCTATGGAAAAGAAGGAAAAGGTAATAACGATTCTACATTTGTACTACAGCATTATAATTCTTCTCTGGATTAGGCATAGAAGGTAGTAACTACTGTGTATTTTTTTTTCAAGAAGTAAATACAGGACTTGTATATCTTAGGAAAATATAATTTTGTCTTGATTACCATTTGAAGTGGCCAATTAATCATAATATATAAATGGTCAACTGAACTATCAATGAAAAAATGTTCTATAATCTCAACTTTGTTTACTATTGCTCACCAATATGGTGGGGTTTTTTAATGGTAGTATTATATATATAACATAATGTTTACCATTTTGAAGTATATAGTTTAGTGGAATTCAGTGCATTCACATTGTGCCAGTGTCTCCATTGTCTCCCGGACTTTTTTGTCCTCCCCAGTTGAAACTTACTGATTTGTTTTAATAATGCAAAAAGAAAGACTACTCAGTATAGCTGTTTTGATGAGTTGAACATTTGAAATACAGATTATTAAGGAATTAAATGCAGTTTTAGATGTGAGCTCTGTATGAGTCACAACTGACACTCCCACGACAGAGCTTTTATTGGAGGTTCTTTTCATGTTTAAAATTGTTTTATAATTTATTTAAATAAATAATGGAATGTCATGAAATGAGTTTAATAAAGCAGAAGCAACTGGGCTAGTTGGTCCAGGGAGCCTTTGTGCTAGTATTCTAGGGCAGCCAATAAAACCTGTTGTTCAGGTGGGAGACCATGCAGTTTTCCACAGGGCTACTTATAAGAAGCCTAAAGATGTTTATATGCATGCATCCTGTAATTCCTTCATTAGAATCTAACCTACGGTAATAATCTGGTATTGGGGAAGATTTATAAACAGAATGTCCATCACTATGTTGTTTTTAATAGCTAAAAGACTGAAATCAACTTAAGTGTATAATAACAGAGGTGTAGCTACATAAAATATGACCCAGTTATTTAAAAATGGCATTTCGGGGCTTCCCTAGTAGTCCAATGGCTAAGACTCCAACACTCTCAATGTATCGGCCCAGGTTTGATCCCTGGGCAGGGAACTACATCCCACACACTGCAACTAAAAATCCTGTATGCCTCAAAAAAGATCAAACATCCTGTGTGCTGCAACTAAGACCTGGCACAGCCAAATAAAACTAAATAAATATTTAAAATAAAAGAGTATTTTAAACATTAAAAAAAATTATATCTAAAATATGTATGCTATAATGTTATATATAAAATAAGAAAACAAAGATATATATAGTATGATAGTATTAGGAAAAAATATATATACATACAAAGTGAATCACAAGGAAATAGAATGTTGATAATGGACAGTGGTTCTGGGAGTTATTTTTATTTTTTGGTTCTATCTCTTCCACATTCTGTACGTAATGAAGAAAAAAAGTTTAAGAAGTCATTAGAACTAGACATAAAACCACTCTGATGTAGTAAAAATATAGACTTCATAGCCTCCAAGCTTAACCATTTATAAGGCGGGGACTATGGTTTCCTACCCCAGTTTCCTAAGAAGAACATAGGTGCCATATATGAAGTATTATATATTCTAAAATGGACCTTGCTATTCAAATCTTCTGCATTAAGCAGGATTTATTACAAAATTCAATTCTTGTTTTAATAGTCATCCTTTTGGAGAATAAAATCAAGAATCTTGAAAATGTTTCTCTGATGTTCAACATAGTCTTTCACTTTCCTGTATCTTTAACGTTTCTCCTTTTAATATTTATGTAAATCTTCTGCAAAGAACAGGATTTACTAACAAAATTCAACTCTGATTTTAATAATGATCCTTTTAGAGGATAAAATCAAGTATCTGATGTTTAACATATTCTTTCACTTTTCTGTATCTTTATTGTTTCACCTTTAATATTTATATAAATATTAAATGGTATTTATAATTTCTGTCTATATAAATGATATTAGTATATTAATATAAATACTAAGTGGTATTAGTCCATGTCTCTTTCTCCATACTCCATTTAACTTGATTTTACTTTGTAACAAGTTAGAGATCTGAATTTGAGTCATTTCCTTCAAACAGAGTCCCATGAAACTAATCCTGCTAACATGTACTTAAACACAAATTTTGTAGTTTTTTAGTACCATGTTTGCATGCCTCCTTTTGGAAAGATTCCAGTTTTCTTCATGACCTCTAGTGCATGCCCTCTGCCTAGATCTGGAATGGTAAGCTTCAGCACACAGTGTAAGTTTTGTTCTTTGGATGCTTACAAATGCTCTTTCATGGGAATATGTGGGATGAGGGAGTGGGGCACTAAGAAATATTTGTAATCTTTACCCAGACCTGCATGTTAATTATACTTATAAGAAAACAAATTGGAAAAAAATAATGTCAGTTTCCCAGAAGTTTTTGGTTTTGTTTAGTTTTTTTTTTTTTTTTTAAGGTCCCTGGGACTCTAACAAAGCTCTTTTCACTTTAAAAGATTTTTATCTCCCTTCTCAGCAATTTATTTTTATGTCTCCCCCTCCCATGGAATTTCCTCAACATGTGTTGAATTTGCTTCCAGATGAGAAAACTGAGACTTAGAGAAAGGCAGATGTGTTTTGTCCCAGGGTGAGCTCACCTTGTTACATACTGCCTCCCAGTGGTGGAAATGGCCATGCTGGATGTGTCTCTAGGCCAGGAGTTTCTGACCCAAAAGTTAGTAAATCACTTCTACTATGATTAACTCTGAATGAAAGCCCATTAAGTCATTCTTGACATATAATATGTAATCTATTAATTATATTTGAAATTTAATGCTCAGACCATGAGGCATCTGTGTGTGTGTGTGTATGTGTGTGTACAAAACAATCTTTAATTGCAAGGTCAAAACACTCTCTTTTGGATCTAATAATTTGGATTGTTCTATCTTTATTCTATTTGCTTGAATAAACTATAAATAATTTCTCTATATGTGATAGTCTGAGAAATGTTCTTCATTTAATTCAGTTAAAATAGTATTTTGTTAATTACTGCAAGTTTTCTACCATCTAAACTTTGTGGTCTTTTAAATAAAACTTAACCCCCACCCTCTCTACGTGTCAGGTAAAATTCCCCCAGAAAGTACACTGATATTCAACATTGATCTCCTGGAGATTCGAAATGGACCAAGATCCCATGAGTCATTCCAAGAAATGGATCTTAATGATGACTGGAAACTCTCTAAAAATGAGGTGACCTTCCCTTTCTCTCTCTCTCTCTTCCCTTTTTCCTCCCTTCTTCCCTTCCTTTTTCCTTCCTTCCTTTTAACTCACTTTTTAAGAAATATATTTTTAAATAAAATTTATTTTATTGTGTAAAATGTTATTTATAAGTTTTCTTAAACACTGATGCTTTGAAAATTGCCTTTTTTTTTTTTCCATAGGAAATCACTGTATTGGAGAAAAGTATATTGAGACTTCCCATTCTTTTGCTTTTTTTCTCCTTAATGCAATAGGATTCACTGTATCTTGCTCTTGCCCTTTTTTTTTTAAACTTTTTTTTTTTTTTGTATTGTGGTGTAGCCGATTAACAATTAGGTAAATAGCAAAGGGACTCAGCCATACATATACAAATATCCATACTCCCCCAAACTCCCCTCCCATCCAGGCTGCCACATAACATTGAGCAGAGTTTTATGTGCTATATAGGAGGTCCTTGTTGGTTATCCATTGTAAATATAGCAGTTTGTAGCATATCCTCCCAAACTCCCTAAGTATCCCTTCCCTTCTTCCTTCCTTCCCCCTTGCCCAGAGTTTTTGAAGATCTGTTTTACCAAGACAAATTCCTGTTTTGGAGTTACTGTGTAAGAAACAAAGATGTCCTGCATAATATCACTGGTTGTTAAATGGAGTTGTATAGTGATTATCTAGCAGTTAGCAGCAGCAAGCAGATCACATGCTCAGTTTTGCTCAGAATAGGAGATCCCAGTCTTGATTTTTCATAGAAGCAGACAGACCTTTCCCAGCTCCCTCAAGGTCCTGGTGTTGAGAAAGAGGAAAGGAAGAGGACTTCTCTATATAATTTATTTAGGCTTTTGCAGCCATTGCTACACATACATGTCTTAGTCTGGCTTCTGTGGGGAAAGAAATGGAGAAAGATCTGTATCCTTATATTTTTTGTCTACTCATATTCTCAATTATGGGCTTCCCTGACAGCTCGTTGGTAAAGAATCCACCTGCAATGCAGGAGACCCTCGTTCAATTCCTGGGTTGGGAAGATCCGCTGGAGAAGGGATAGGCTACCCACTCCAGTATTCTTGGGCTTCCCTTGTGGCTCATCTGGTAGAGAATCCACCTTCAATGTGGGAGACCTGGATTCGATCCTTGTGTTGGGAATATCCCCTGGGGAAGGGAAAGACTACCCCACTCCAGTATTCTGGCCTGGAGAATTCCATGGACTGTATGTATAGTGTAGTCCATGGGGTCTCAAAGGATTGGACACGACTTAGTCATTCCCCCCATTCTCCATTATGGCTTGGCTAGTCAGAAATCAAGTCCCTTTTTATGCTTTCATCCATTTCATTCCAATGACCAGAAAATGATTGAGTCTTGAATAAGATATGTTGTTATAAACCACAGGGTCATGATCCACAGCTACTAAATTTATAACACCTCAGAGTGTTTATCAGTCATAAACTTTTTTCTATCCCAGATAAATTTGAATTCCCTTTCCTTTAAAAAATCCTGAATAAACAACACATTCACATGGTTCAAAGAAATCAATTCAATATAAAAGGATTTATTAAGAAGTCATTCTCCCACCTATATCCTCTTCTACCATGTGACCTTCTCCTTCCTATCCAGTTTTATTAGTTTCTAATGTATTCTTCTAGGTATTTCTTTATCCAAATACTAGCAAACATGAATATACAGTTTTCTTTCCCCCTTGCTTACACAAAAAGCAGCATACTACGCATACTGTTTGGGATCTCACTTTATTCACACAGTATACCCTGGAGACGTGTTCTACCTTAGCGCATCTATTATCACTGCCTCTCCCGCTTTTTTCAACTGCATTACATCCCCTTAATCTTAAAAATAAATGTGCACATTATGTTTGCATATTGGTGGTAGAGGGAGGAGAGAAGGTTTGAAATTGCTCCTCTAACAGAGGAATATGATTAAAAATGAAAATACAGTTGAACTGCATTATGGTGAATCTAGTAGGTAATTGCGGAGAAGGCAATGGCACCCCACTCCAGTACTCTTGCTTGGAAAATCCCATGGATGGAGGAGCCTGGTAGGCTGCAGTCCATGGGGTCGCAAAGAGTTGTACACGACTGTGCGACTTCACTTCCACTTTTCACTTTCATGCATTGGAGAAGGAAATGGCAACCCACTCCAGTGTTCTTGCCTGGAGAATCCCAGGGACTGGAGAGCCTGGTGGGCTGCCGTCTGTGGGGTTGCACAGAGTCGGACACGACTGAAGCGACTTAGCAGCAGCAGCAGCAGTAGGTAATTGGGGGCAATATTTTGTTTATATATTCAAATATCTGTGTAAAAATGGAAATTTTTAGTCTAAATACTCATCAGTCTGGATTTTGCTTTAATCTCTGAGATGGAAAGGTCAAGTGGCATGATCACACCGAGTTCCAGAGCAGCTACTGTTTCTAGTCACCTACTTAAATTGTAAAAAGGCCATCACCTAGTCTGATTTTAAGAGAAATATCTGGAGTTCTGATCCTTGTTAGAAAACAAGATCTGGGTAATTCAGTGGATTGAAAGGTAGCGGTCTTTCAAATCCCTGACTCTGTGGTGGACTGGGATTAACACGCTTCACTGTGTGTTTTTCTCGTGCTGTAATCCTTACGTTTGCCTCCGGGCAGTGTTCAGTGTCTCTGCCATAGCACTATTTGTTGTGGTTTACTTGCATCCAAATCTTTTGTGATCCCATGGACTGTAGTCCACCAGCCTCCTTGTCCATGGGATTTCCCAGACAAGAATACTGGAGTGGGTTGCCCTTTCCTTCTCCAGGGGATCTTCCCGACCCAGGGATAGAACATCAGTCTCCTGCCTTGCAGGCGGATTCTTTACCACTGAGCTGCCTGGGAAGCCCACAGCACTAAAGAAACAGCTTTTCAGGGGAAAAGTTCTTTATAACTCTTTTACTATCATATGTAGCTGTTTAGTAGTTGTTATATATAACTAAATGCACTACCCATCTAGTCTATAATATTGATTGGCTCAATGTGGGTGTCTTATGAATCTGAATTATTAATGTGACCCATTATTTTGTAGGTTAAAGTGTATTTAAAGAAGGAGTTTGAAAAGCATGGTGCAGTGGTGAATGAAAGTCATCATGATGTTTTGGTAGAGGATATTTTTGATAAAGAAGATGAAGATAAAGATGGATTTATATCTGCCAGAGAATTTACATATAAACATGATGAATTATAGACACACGTCTCCCATTTTACATGGCATCCATCCTTAAAAGCAAGGGTAATTATCCCGAAAGAAAGTCTTATTTGTTAACTATGTTCTGTTCATGCTTTGTTTTTTTTATTTTTATATATTTTTCTGAATATTATTTGAAGAACCCCTTAGGGCTTCTAAGTACATTGATTTCTGGTAAGTTATTGGGAAGAAAAAGGTGATCTGTTTTTGAAGAGAAGACTTCTGGACCATTTTTCACTTTCACATGTGAAGCCGTATGTTTTACTTACATACATGTAATTTTAAAATATTGCAACCAGGAGCGTGCCCCACATAAGAACAGGTTACAGCACAGATCAGCACCCTCTATTTCTTTTTCCCTCATCTCCAAGTTAGATGCTGATATTTGAAAAGCCTTTAGCAATAACCCAAGGCTTATTATTTTCATGTTGTAATGAAACAGTGTGCCTGTTACTGCTTTTGAGTCTCTGCTTGAGGAAAACAGGAAAATGGTTGTTGAGCTCTACTTTTAAGTAACTGCTTTACTGAGGAGATGTGCAATGCTGAAGTGAGTAACAAAATTCATAATTTATAAATGTTTACATTGAAATATTCTGCCTGGGATTTAAGCTACATAACTAGCAATGAATGACCTACCATGATTAACAGAACAAATTATTTATGTGTTTATTTCTTCATAATAAAATGTGTCAAAATATTGCAAAGGAGGTGAAGAGTTGGAATGAGTCACTGTTTACTTTTTAAGGCTAGCAGATCGCCCTTCCTCATTCTTTAATTGATAAATGTCTATAACTAATGTGTTATACTACAGTAACATTGTCTTATAAGAGAAATTAGTGATACAATAAAAAATTTCCCATTTCTGCCTCATCAAAAAAAAAAAAATGAGGCAGACCCACAGCAGCTACTATTTTTTTTTAAATTTTTATTGAAGTATAGTTGCTTTACAATGTTGTTAGTTCACAGCGGCTGCCTTTGAATAGGGGTCTATCACAAGTCAAAAGTTGATGATTTTATAATTTTATCTTAAATTGGAATTCTTCCCCAATACTTTTTAAAAATACCCAAACCTCATTTGCTAAGAAGAGTAAGTTTACAAAGTGATCTCAAGTGCATCATTGTCCGATTCTCACTAAGCCTATGAAAAAAAGAGATCTTATTGTACCTATTTTATAAATGAGAAAGTTGTCATTCAGAGAGATTGATTTTTGTGCCCAAGGTCAATCAGTAACTAACTTGTAGACCCAGATTTCAATCCCCAAGTTAAGTATCTTTGTACTGCCCTCTGGTATTGAAAAGGATTCTCTCTTCAGTTTGCTCTCCTAGTAGTCAACTCTGTTTTTTGTCCTTGGATCCTTATCCTTTGAAGATAGTTAACTGGCTGTATGTGGTGCTTTTGAAATCCCATGATCCAGAAATGTCTCTGGTTTAATTGAATAATCTTAGGGTGAGCACTGAATTGCCTCAAAAACCCTAGGGGCGAGAGGGTCCAGGCATGTGTCTTAGTTGTTTACCTCTGGTACTTATGAACAATTACTACATCATGTATGGACGACTTTCACTGATTATATGTGGACATTTTCATCACTAAAACAGGAAGTTCTTGGGAAGAACATAAATAACACCTTTCTCTGATGAAATCACCTATATTTAGAAAACTCTTAAGTTGTCACTGCTGTTTTCCTCAACTTGAAGGACTTACAAACCACAATACAGAAAGCTTTGTACTGTATTATTGAGGGAAAGAAAGTAGCTTGTCATCCCGTGCTATATTGTATAAACATTACTGATGATGCTATCTATGGTGGAAGAGGAAAGGAAAAAGAATTTTGGTTATTCAGGGAGCATATTATTTATCTTGTATGAATTTGGATCAATTCCCACCTAAATATTTAGATACAAGTATGAAATGACAGCATATAAATAGGTTATGGTTGTTTTTACATTATCTGCCTGTTTAGTGTAGCAGCATCTTTGCACTACTTTTCATTCGTAAGAATAATCAGACATGAACTGTGACTCCACTTGTATATAATTTGCCTCAGTAATACTGCTAAGATATGTTATATTTAAATTTCAACAACTCTGTTGTGGTATTCTTTTCAAAATAAAGTTTATTTGGGAAATAATTGGTTTTGTGAAAAATTCTTCAAGCCCCAGGTGACTCAGCAGCTTTATTGATTTTCTAACTGTTATTCTCGGTCTTACATTGAAACTAAGTGAGGAAAATGAACAGGTAAAGTGAGGAGAGGGGTGTGATGACATTTTGAATGTGTCTTTGGTTATCCACTCTGTTTAGATATATTTGTAAAGAAAGCTGTGGTGTGGTTTCAATTGTTTTGAAATTAGCATCAAACTATTAAGGGCAAGAAAATTAGAGATACCAAGGGAACATTTCATGCAAAGATGGGCTCAATAAAGGACAGAAATGGATGGACTTAACAGAAGCAGAAGATATTAAAAAGAGATGGCAAGAATACACAGAAGAACTATACAAAAAAGATCTTTATGACCCAGGTAATCACGATGGTGTGATCACTGACCTAGAGCCAGACATCATGGAATGTGAAGTCAAGTGGGCCTTACTTGACTTCACATTAAAGTGAAGCATCATACAAAGCATCACTATGAACAAAGCTAGTGGAGGTGATGAATTCCAGTTGAGCTATTTCAAATCCTGAAAGATGATGCTGTGAAAGTGCTGCACTCAATATGCCAGCAAATTTGGAAAACTCAGCAGTGGCCACAGAACTGGAAAAGGTCAGTTTTCATTCCAATCCCAAAGAAAGGCAATGCCAAAGAATGCTCAAACTACCACACAATTGCACTCATCTCACCGCTAGGAAAGTAATGCTCAAAATTCTCCAAGCCAGGCTTCAGCAATACATGAACCATGAACTCCCTGATGTTCAAACTGGTTTTAGAAAAGGCAGAGGAACCAGAGATCAAATTGCCAACATCCGCTGGATCATCGAAAAAGCAAGAGAGTTCCAGAAAAACATCTATTTCTGCTTTATTGACTATGCCAAAGCCTTTGACTGTGTGGATCACAATAAACTGGAAAATTCTGAAAGAGATGGGAATACCAGACCACCTTACCTGCATCTTGAGAAACCTATATGCAGGTCAGGAAGCAACAGTTAGAACTGGACATAGAACAACAGACTGGTTCCAAATAGGAAAAGGAGTACGCCAAGGCTGTATATTGTCACCCTGCTTTTTTAACTTATATGCAGAATACATCATGAGAAACGCTGGGCTGGAAGAAGCACAGCTGGAATCAAGATTGCCAGGAGAAATATCAATATCCTCAGATATGCAGATGACACTACCCTTATGGCAGAAAGTGAATTGGAACTAAAAAGCCTCTTGATGAAAGTGAAAGAGAAGAGTAAAAAAGTTGGCTTAAAGCTCAACATTCAGAAAACTAAGATCATGGCATCCAGCCCCATCACTTCATGGGAAATAGATGGGGAAACAGTGGAAACAGTGTCAGACTTTATGTTTTTGGGGTCCAAAATCACTGCAGATGGTGATTGCAGCCAAGAAATTAAAAGACGCTTACTCCTTGGAAGGAAAGTTATGACTAACCTAGATAGCGTATTCAAAAGCAGAGATATTACTTTGCCAACAAAGGTCCATCTAGTCAAGGCTGTGGTTTTTCCAGTGGTCATGTATGGATGTGAGAGTTGGACTGTGAAGAAAGCTGAGCACCGAAGAATTGATGCTTTTGAACTGTGGTGTTGGAGAAGACTCTTGAGAATCCCTTGGATTGCAAGGAGATCCAACCAGTCCATTCTGAAGGAGATCAGCCCTGGGATTTCTTTGGAAGGACTGATGCTAAAGCTGAAACTCCAGTACTTTGGCCACCTCATGCGAAGAGTTGACTCATTGGAAAAGACTCTGATGCTGGGAGGGACTGGGGGCAGGAGGAGAAGGGGATGACAGAGGATGAGATGGCTGGATGGCATCACTGACTCAATGGACATGAGTCTGAGTGAACTCCGGGAGTGGTAATGGACAGGGAGGCCTGGCGTGCTGCGATTCATGGGGTCGCAAAGAGGTGGACACGACTGAGCGACTGGACTGAACTGATTTGAGGGCAATAGTTAATGGTGAACTTTTGGGCAGTGCTATGTGGTGTTTAGTTTTGGTTGTAGTTGTCATTAATGTTTTGGTTTAGAAGTTTATTTTATGTCACGGGTAGGCATTATGATGATTAATGCTTTCTAAGGGACTTGCCTGGAGGTCCTGAAGCTAAGACTCCGAGCTCCCAATGCAGAGGGCCTGGGTTTGATCCCTGGACAAGAAACTAGATCCCACATACTGCAACTCTAAGAGTTCACATGCTGCAGCTGAAAGATCCCACGTGCTGCAGCTAGGACCTGGCACAGCCAAATCAATCAGTAAAACAATAATGCCTAGTGAGGAAATTAGTGCTATAAAATTTCTTATGTAATTAAATGAAATTCTGAGTTGCTATAAAAACAAGAAAAGATGATTCTGATTCAGATGGGTCATTAGCCATTTGAATCTTTCCTTGTAGAAATGAATTTGTACTTTTCCTCTTATTTGTGATACAAGATATTGCTTACATCTATAATGCTATTTATATATCAGCATGCTATCCGTCCACTGAATTGAGGACATGGGTGACTTCTCAGTGTTGTTTGGAAACTACAAGAGGAGAAAAAGAAACTTGGTGAAATGTTATGGGAAAAAATAATACCTTTCACCTCTCATAAAAAAGCAAGTTGTCTGGATAGACCTAGAAATTATCATCCTGAGTGAAATAAGCCAGACAGAGAAAGACAAATAGTATGTGATATTGTTTATATGTGGAATCTCAAAAATAATAAAAATGAATCTGGATACAAAACAGAAACAGGCTCACAGACATAGAAAACAAACTTGTAGTTACCAAAGGGGAAATGTAGGGAGGGATAAATTAAGACCAAGGGATTAACAGATACACACCACTGTATATAAAATAGATAAAGATTTACTGTATAGCAGAGGGAATTATATTCATTATATTGTAATAACCTATAATGAAGAATAAAAAAATATATGTATAACTAACTCATTTTGCTGTACACCTGAAACTAACACAATATTATAAATTACATTTCAATTAAAAAAAAGCAAATTGTCATTACAATAATAACTATGGGAAAAAAAAAACAAAGGACTTATTTTCCAGAGATGCAGAGCACCCAGACATAAGAGTTTTGTTTTAATTTTTTTCTTACCCGCTTTAGTTTGAATTAAAATCTGAAATGTCAAACATGAATATAAATTAATATGCCCATTTGAAAACATTATAATTATAGTACTTCTATCTCTTAATATCTGTAGCATTCTAATTAGAAGGATTTGCATATTCCCTTTTAGTACAAAGAAATCCATACATTGTTACATATGGGTTTGGAGCCTTTGTAAAAGTTGCTCAGTTGTGTCTAACCCTTTGTGACCCCATGGACTATACAGCCCGTGGAATTCTCCAGGCCAGAATACTGGAGTAGGTAGCCTTTCCCTTCAGGGGATCTTCCCAACCCAGGGATCAAACCCAGGTCTCCCACATTGCAGGAGGATTCTTTACCAGCTGAGCCACGAGGGAAACCCAAGAATACTGGGGGCTCTTTACCAGCTGACCTATGAGGGAAACCCAAGAATACTGGAGTGCATAGCCTATCCCTTCTCCAGTGGATCTTCCCAACCCAGGAATCAAACCAGGGTCTCCTGCATTATAGGCAGATTCTTTACCAACTGAACTACCAGGGATTTGAAGGTAAATTCTTTTCTCTCTTTAAAACACTATTTTGCCTCTGCTTTTAGCTTTAACTATGCAACTTCCTGCTCCTTGCTCCAGATTAGTAACAGAAAGAGACCTTGGCAAACACTGGTTTCATAGCTCAGTCTTCAAACGTAATGAGAGGCATGCTTCGGTTTCTAAAAGCTGTAGAAATGTAGCAATGATTCAAATTTCATGTACACTACAATCATGTGGGATTTGTGTTTAGAGTGCAGATTCCTAACTCTTTCCCTAGAGATTCTGATTAATGCCACGAATCTGCATTTTAGCCCACTTGCTAGATGGTACTGATGCAGGTGGTGTAAGAACCTTAATTTGAAAGACAGTTAATTTCACTCATTCTCTGCCCTTGAATATGCAGTCTCCTATATTTTTTTCTTCTATAAATACTGGTTTTTTTTTTTGCATTTTGGAAAACATTAGGCACTGGGGCAACTAATTGTGCCTAAAAAGGAATATACTGTTAAAGGATAAGTTGTGTAGAGATACCATTTTTCCTAGGGTTAGAAATTTTTTATGACTAAATTCTTACAGCAGAATGTTAGATAGTAAAGCTATTTTGTGTACATTTTTTCTAATAAAAGGAGAAAAGAGCTCAGACTTTCCCCAAATTTATTCTTCTATATATAATTTTTTTTCGGAATTATCTACAACCCCACTCCTTTAGAAGAACATACAGTTGAGATTTAGGAAAAAAAGAAAACGATTCTCTTAAACATATATAGATGTATATATGTGCATATATATATTTATATAGTGCAAACTATGTACTGTGTATAAACTATAAACTGGATGTATATATAATATGTGTTTGTATATAGTGTGTCTGTGTGTGTATGTGTGTATATGTGTGTATGTGGCTATAGTTTTGTATCAGTTATTGAAATGCTCTGTCCAGTGCATGACTTCCTCTCTCTGGAAACTTCTTTACCGTGCAGTCAGACTTCATTTTTGTCATTTTGGAGTTTGTCATTCTCTACTTAGCTCACTTTTCTGTGTTTCACTTTTAATTTAGGTAAAATTTCCCAGTAGTCCTCTATGTACTGCTAAGTCACTTCAGTCATGTCCGACTCTGTGCGACCCCATAGACGGCAGCCCACCAGGCTCCCCCGTCCCTGGGATTCTCCAGGCAAGAACACTGGAGTGGGTTGCCATTTCCTTCTCCAATGCATGAAAGTGAAAAGTGAAAGTGAAGTTGCTCAGGACTGCAGCCCACCATGCTCCTCTGCCCATGGGATTTTCCAGGCAAGAATACTGGAGTGGGGTGCCATTGCCTTCTCCTAGTCCTCTATGTAAAACCAACAATAACCTTTCTTTACCCCTTTTGCCTGAGGGTTGCCAAAGGACTAAGTGGCTCCTTTTGATATGCATAGATTATTTTTAGGGGAAGGATAAAAACGGTAGGAAGGCTTCAGGAGGTCTGCAACACCTAGCAGCCTCTGTGGACTCCTCTGTTTATCTGCTCTTTGTGTTCCTGTACTGCTAATAAAGCCTCTGGCATAAAATGGATGCCTTTAGTGAGTATGAGTCAGCCAATAATTTACAAAACCAATCTAAGTGCCTGTGAGCTAGACTACCATCAATTTTATTTTGTGATCTAAAAGCAAATGACATGAGATGTTTGCTGAGGTCTTATTCTAAAAACCCAGAGTAAAGTTGAATGCTGTCTCCTTGGTCTCTAGTACCAGGTAAATTATATCCCACTTGGGGATTTCAGGGAATTTACAAGTCATTTCATTAATTTAAAATTCCACAATAAGTAGGATAAAGATAATTTCTTTAGTAAATGGTTACAGTAAAAACAATTCCATACACAATGTAAATTGTGGTATTGAGGGATAGTTTTCATTATGGTAAAGAATGAAGGGCAGGGAGATCCTTTGGGGCTTAGTTCCAATTTCCTATAACATTTTCTTATTCATTTGTTGGATTTACTTTGCTAGAGTGCATTTTGTGTTAATATAACTCTGAATTTAATTTTTACCTCTGGATACGAGAGAGTAGGGGGTTCCCTGGTTGGCTCAGTGGTAAAGAATTTGCCTGCCAATGCAGGAGACACAGGTTCAATCCCTGGTTAGGGAAGATCCCCTGGAGAAGGAAATGGTAACCCACTCCAGTATTCTTGCCTGGGAAATCCCTTGGACAGAGGAGCCTGGCAGGCTATAGTCATGGGGTCGCAAAGAGTGGGACATGACTTAGTGAATGAACAATAATAAGAAGAGTAGGACATTATGACATTTAATTACATATTGCTGGTTCTTTATGCTTATGATCCCATTTACTGGGACTGCTGGGCAGCTTTTCTGTGTGGTATACATTCTCTTTCAGATATCCTGCTGCTGCTGCTGCTGCTGCTGCTGCTAAGTCGCGTCAGTAGTGTCCGACACTGTGCAACCTCATAGACGGCAGCCCACCAGGCTCCCCCATCCCTGGGATTCTCCAGGCAAGAACACTGGAGTGGGGTGCCATTTCCTTCTCCATTGCATGAAAGTGAAAAGTGAAAGTGAAGTCGCTCAGTCGTGTCCGACTCGTAGCGACCCCATGGACTGCAGCCTACCAGGCTCCTCCATCCATGGGATTTTCCAGGCAAGAGTACTGGAGTGGCTTGCCATTGCCTTCTCCATCAGATATCCTAGGTTTTAAAAAGTTGGTTCTTAAGTTAATAGCTAAATTTAATTAAATGGGTAATTATACTTTTGGGGAATAACCAGGAGAAGAAGTTGTACAAGTACAGATTTGCCCTAAAATGAGAAACAGCATTTTACTTGTGGGAAAATAGGGAAGAACTTAAAAAGGATTTTTCAGTGAAATCCTCATTTGAATGGCCAGATTTCCTCCCAGCATAATTGTTCTTTCCTGTTACCTCTATACCAGTGGTTCCTGGAGACTAATCACAAGTTTTGTCTTGTACTATTTTGGCTACATTTTATAATATAAGATCTTTTTACAAAATGTCATACCACATCCAGTAGTAATTCAAGTTTTTGTTTTAAATCACAGGCTTTAAAGAAAATTAAACAGCCTACTAAAGTTAATTGATTCTTTCTCACATTAAGACTGAACAGTAAATCAATTCTATTCCTAGGACTTTTTTTTCTCAACATTTTACTACTATGGCAATAATTCCTTAAAATTATTAACTCTTTATTGTTCACCTATTTCCCTCAAACTGGGCAATGATCTTTGGTTTTCTAATATTCATTTTTTTTTGGTGAGGTATATTATTTCATTTTTTATAAAAATTAATTTGTAGTACACTGATTTTTTTTTTTTTTACATTTCAAGAAATCCTAGTACATTTGCAGAATTATATTCATTACAATTTTAGGACATTTTCATTACTCCAAAAAGAAATCCTATACCCACTGGTAGTACTTTCCCCCCAGCCCCTAAGCTAACAGTGTACTTCCTCTATGTGTTTGGCTATTCTTGAAATTTTCTAATAATTTTTAAAGCTCAATACTTTCTTTGTATTCATGGTAAAGAAAAATCAGTAAGCTTAGAAATTCATATGATGGCAAAATAATCTCTGCTTTTAATTTTTGTTTCAAAAAATATGAGCAGTGCTTTTTGAAATTCAAATAGAACCAAACCCAGCTTCCAGTTCTCAGGAATAAATCACTCTACATATGCAAAAGGTCAAATCCTTTGCACATGTAAGAGCTAGAGCCAATGGTATAAGAGATAGAATAAGAACAGAATAATGGTATAAGGGATATATAAGAATAGTAAAAACATAGAACTTGGTTTATGATTAAGGTAGAAAGTCAATGGAAAAGAAAGAATAATCATAGATTTAAGAACTAAAGTATCTCTATATATCTAGATTGTCAGTTCTCTGAAATTAAACTGACAAAAAATGAAATAATATGAATTTTTTGGTCTTTCATAGAACACAAAAGAGTACCCCAAACAAAATACTCTCACTAGAATCAGAAATTTCATAAATTCTCTCAATAGGTGAAATCATTGTTTAATCACTAAGAGCATGAAGGAAATCTTTTAATTGAAACCCAAATTTCTACAGCAATTTAGACAGACTTTTTTTTTCTGAAGAACTGGAAAATAACTAATAGTAACTTCTGATAGAGTCATATTATCTCAAGTGAGCAGTGATGTTAAAATTGTCAACATAAAAGGCTCAACATTTACAATTCAAAATGAGCTTTCATCTATTAAAAGGTGGCTACAGGTGTCACTAGAGTATTCAAAGCAAACCCTGTTTTAAAACCATACATAGCACGAGGTCAACCTTTTCTACACATTGTAAACTAGGAAAACATATCAGCAAGAAAGGATTAGGTTGAAACTCCTAAGTCTGATTATAGAATCTTCTAGTCTGCTCTTTGATGATCATAAGATGAAGTTTCAGCAACTGTCCTTTAAATGATATGCTCAGTTGGCTAAACCCATGAATGAGTCCTAAAGTTGCAGCAATGAATGTCAAGCATATATAATTTGTTTCTAAAACCAGGTCCTGAACATTCATGAACTGCTATCTTATTCAAAATTAAAGAGGAGCCACTCATTGAGATGATACATTTGAATAATTAAACTTACAAGCCCATCATCTAATTATATGAGTAGGATTTTATACCTTTCGGCTAAAATACAATTTATGGTTGTCTAAACTGCATATTTAAAAGGTCAGATTGATCATTTAAATTCTAAAAATAATTTTAAAATAGATATGCATACTTATATTCTCTCAGTGTTGCCTATACTCAATATGGGCAGTCATTCTGTAAATTGTTTCAAGGGCATTCTAAAGGTTTGTTACCATGGTAACCAAATTCAGAAAACTAACCTCCTAAACACGGTTGTCATAGGATTAACGCAGGTGGCTGACTAATCTTAACTAGTGCTTTTCATTCTCTTTTTCCCATGGCATCCTGTCATCTCCTTTCCTTGGTTCTCATAAGATTACATACAAAGCAGTTACGCAGGCTTTCTTACCCATACATAAGTGTCTCACTCACATAATATCGTCTGTCATTCATCCTCATGAGAGTTACCCAATGATAGATCTTTTTCCTCCTCCTGTAATTACACTAAAAGAAGTACTAAGTGGAAAATACCTCTACATGCAATGTGTTAAATGCATTTCTCAATTACACATGCACTTCAGCTCCTCAAAATCATTGCATAGGGGTCTTTAGACAACCAGTAACACTGGTTGAAGAAAAGGCAAAATCATCATCAATTTTTTTAAAAAATAGTCTTATATTTATTTATTCAGCTGTGCTGGGTTTTAGTTGTGGCATGTAGGTTCCTGACCAGGGATCGAACCTGAGCCCCCTGCATTTGGAGCTCAGAGTCTTAGCCACTGGACCACCAGGCAAGTCCTAGCATCAGTGTATTTTTTTAGGTGGTCTGGGTTTGGTTAATCCTCATTTATGATTATCTTTTAAATTTGTTTATATTTCTCAACATGCTAAATTAATGTATTTATCTATGCATAACTCTTATATTACCCTGACAGCAACATACAATATATACATATATGACCTCTATACTTAATTATTATTTCCCTGCTTGCCTCTAATTTCTTGAAAGGTGGGAATGATATACCTTTTTCATCTTTGCAGCAATAGTGCATTCCTGGTACAAGTGTCCAATAAATGTTCCTTGTGATATCAGTATGTTGAAGAAGTTCTGTAAGTATAAACTATGCATTTACAGTTCTTAGGGCTTCCCTGGTGGCTCAGCTGGTGAAGAATCTTCCTGCAGTGTAGGTGAGTCTAGTTGTATCTGGATATTTGGTTCCTTAGGGGCATTAAGACTAGTGTTCCTTGCCTTCCACATCTGTCAACAAAGGAAGAATTGCTATGGGACTTGCTATCCTATTGTGAACAACTAGAAAACTGGACAAAATATATAAAACAAATTTTGTCAGACATTGGACAACCCATGAGCAACTAGAAGAACAGGACTGGGATTCTCAAGAGAAAGGAAACAAATAAGATAAAACCTGCAGTTACCCCAATTTTCTTCTGTTTGGAGGCAATTCATGAACCATACATGATAAAAAAGAAGGAAAACAAAACAGAGCCCACTTGTCTTGTAGGATTGAAGAAACAGAGATCAGAGTTGAAGGAGGTCAAAGCATCTAGAATTTGTCGGCAGAGCTCTGGAGAAGAGAAAACTAAACAGAATAAAGCCCAGAAATTTGCATAAAATTTTTCTTGAGTCACTGAGAGAAGACCAATCTGTGCATGCATATGGTAAGTCACCACAAGGGAGGGCAAAGAATAACTCCTGAGGAAAGAACAACTGTTGCATAGCTATGCAACAAAAAATTCCCAAAGCTCGCACAAAACTGAGAATTGTCCAAATTCCTACCAGCCAGAATCACCTGACTGATCACATGGAACATTCATCAGAGCCAATAGGTGAATCATACCTTCGTAAAAACCAAAGGAGTCAGAGTTAAAGCTACCTTGTGCGCATGCTCAGTTGTGTTTGACTCTTTGTAACCCCATGGACTGCAGCCCACCAGGCTCTTCTCTCCATGGAATTTTCCAGGCAAGAATACTGGAGTGGATTGCCACTGGCAAGTGGATTCTTTACCACTGAGCCACCCAGGAAGCCCAAAGCCACCCTAGGAAGGTTCTAAACAGTTTATAAACATGTCTCGTGTGAAAATGATTCTTAAGAACTAAGTCCAACAACCTTTAAAGAAATATAAGAAAAAATCCATCACTCGATGACCTAAAATTCACAAAGACTGACATCCAATGAAAAATTACAAAAGAGACAAAGAATCAGGAGATAAAACAACCAATAAAAGACTAAAAATAGAAATGATGGAATTAGCATATGAGGACTTTAAAACAGCTATTACAATATATATGATCTGATATTTAAAGGAAAATGTGTATGAGAAATGGATAGTCTAAAAAGAAGAGTAGAATTTAAGAGAGATAAAGAATAAAGTATCTTACATAAAACTTCAATTGACAGGTGGCATTTAATTCCTTTTACTGTGCGACTTTGCTTCACTCTGCCTGGTTGCTGAAGCTGTGAGAGATGGTCAGGTCCAGATCTCAACCAGGCCAAGTGAAGTCTGTAGACCTGAGATGTGTACTGTGGGGATGAAGAGGGATTAAGGGATTCCTCAGACCAGGAGAAGTATAAAAGCCCCTTTGAAAAAATAAAAACAAAGAGAAAAATAAACTTTCATGACAGTATTAACCATTAGTAGATTAGAGACTACAGAAGAAAAGATAAGAAAACTTGAAGAAGTATCAACAGAAATTATTCAAAATGAAGAGAGTATAAAGAGTAGTAGGGAGAGGGAAAGAACAGATTCTCAGTGATCTGTGGGACAATATCAAGGGGTCTAATAAATTATAATTGGGGTCTCTGAATTTGGGAAGGACAGGGTACAATGGGTAAAATATTTAAAGATATAACAGCCAAAATGTTTCCTAATTGATGAAAACTATAAATGTATAGATCCAAGAAGCTCAGTAAGCCCCAATGGGATAAACATAGGAAAAACAAACAAACAAAAAAACAGACCAAGGTACATTATAACCATATTGCTCAAAACCTGTGTCAAAGAAAAAACTCTTAAAATCCACCATAGGAGAAAAAAAGGACATATTATGTACAGAGGGAGAAATACAATCAAACAGACTTTCCTTCAGAAACTTTGCAAGTCTTGTTTGACAATAGACTATTTATGACAATAGAATGGTACCTTTAAAGTGCTGAAAAACACGAAGCTCTCAACCAAAAATTATGTTTCCCAAAAAAAGTTTCAAAAATGAAAGTGAAGTGATGACATTTTCAGACAAAACTTGAAAGAGCTCATTATCATATAAACTGCATTTAAACAAATGACAGCGGTAGCAGGAAAAATGGGGTGGATGATGGGTATACGGTTGAAAGTGTTCTGCATTATGTCTGAAATTGTACTAGAAGGTAGACAGTGATAAGTTTAAGATGCATATTGTAAATTCTAGGAAAATAAAAAAAAAATAACCAGTATGGCTAATAATTTTTTTTTTCAACCCCATGGACTTCAGCACACCAGGCTCCCCTGTCAGTCCATGGGATCACAAAGAATCAGACATGACTGAGCAACTGAACTGAACTTTGTTTTTCTCATTATTTACAATAATGGTTGTAAAATGGAATATGAAAACAATTCTTCAAAGGAAAGAGCAAAAAGCAAACAAAAAAGAACAGAATAAATAGAAGTAGCAAGATGTTCAGAGAAGGCAATGGCACCCTACTCCAGTACTCTTTTGCCTGGAAAATTCCGTGGACGGAGGAGCCTGGCAGGCTTCAGTCCACAGAATCGTTAAGAGTCTGACATGACTGAGTGACTTCACTTTCACTTTTCACTTTCATGCATTGGAGAAGGAAATGGCAACCCACTCCAGTGTTCTTGCCTGGAGAATCCCAGTGATGGGGGAACCTGATGGGCTGCCGTCTATGGGGTTGCACAGAATCGGACACGACTGAAGCGACGCAGCAGCAGCAGCAGCAAGATGTTGCATTGAAAACCTATCATATTGATAATTACATTAAATAGAAATGGTCAATGGCAACCCACTCCAGTGTTCTTGCCTGGAGAATTCCAGGGACGGGGAAGCCTGGTATGCTGCAGTCTATGGGGTAGCCAGAGTCGGACACGACTGAAGCCACTTAGCAGTAGCAGCAGCAGCACACCTGAGTTTCTCAACCCTGATGCTACCAACATTTAGGGCTGGAAAATTCTTAGCTGGGGCTTCCCAGGTGGTGCTAGTGGTGAAGAACCCACCTGCCAAAGCAGGAGACATAAGAGATTCAAGTTTGATCCCTGGGTGGGGAAGATCCCCTGGAGGAGGAAATGGCAACCCACTCCAGTATTCTTGCCAAGAGAATCCCACGGAGAGGGGAGCCTGGCAGGCTACAGTCCATGGGGTCCCAAAGAGTCCAACATGACTGAAAAGACTTAGCACAGCACAACACAGTTCTTAGTTGTGGAGACCTGTATTTTGTATTTTGGGATATTTAATAGCATCCTTGGCCTCTATGTGCTAGGTGCCAGTAGAGACCTCCTTCACTTCTGCCATCCTGACAACAAAAATGTCTCCAGACATTGCCAAATGTTCCCAGGTTTAAGAGCCTCTGATCTAAGAGCTCCAATTAAAAGGCAAAGAGTGTCTGATTGAAAGTGAAAGTGAAGTCCCTCAGTCGTGTCCGACTCTTTTCGACCTGATGGACACCAGTCCATGGGATTTTCTAGGCAAGAGTACTGGAGTGGTTGCCATTTCTTTCTCCAGGGAATTTCCTGACCCAGGGATGGAACATGGATGCTTTACCATCTGAGCCACCAGGGAAGTCATCTGACTGAATGAAGATCCAATTATACTCTATCTAAACAAAAACAAAATCTACTATATTATAAAGATAAAAGTTAAAAAGACAGTTTCCATGGTTGGATTAAATGCATAATCAGGTCCCTTTGTGCTCCAGGATTCTATGACCACTGCTCTATTCTGCAGTATCTGCCTTGATTACCCCAGCCCTCTCCCACTATTCTTTCACTCCTGGCAAACCACAACCACAGGCTTAACATTCAAAGATGTTAAAAAAAAAAAAAAAAAAGTCTTCTTCCCTCTCCTGCATTCAGTAACCCAGTTCTCCCCGGTAACATCTACTATTACAGTTTCTTAGGTATCCTTCCAAAGATAGTCTGTGTGTTTTCAAATGAGTACAGGCATATTTCCCCCCACAACTGGTAACACATTTACACAGTGTTCTTCACATGGCTACCCCACCCTTACTATAGATTGGAAATCTTTCATATCAGTACATAGATCAGTATTCATTTTTTAAATAGCTGGATAGCATTCCATTGTGCATATGCAGTTATATATTTGAAGAGTTCTCTATTGATGGGCATAGTCTTGGCAGTCTTTGCTAGCATAAAGGATGTAGCAATGGATAATCTTGTACTCGTATTATTTCACACTTGTGTTGGTACACCTGTAGGATAAATTTAGGAAATGGAATCTTTAGGTCAAAGACTATGTACATATTTGTAATTTGGGGAGGCGTTGCCAAGTTATCCTCTATGGAAGTTATAAAACTTTGATTTTTGCTGCTCTGACACGTGGAAAACGCTACTTTATATCTGTATTTGCTTTACAGTTAAGGGAGCTTGAATATTTTTTTCATGTGCCTGAGGGGTATTGCGGTTTGTTTTTCTGTGAACCATCTCTTCATATCTTTTGAGATGATCTTTTCTTTCAATGAATTTTTAAAAATTTATTTATTTTTAATTGAAGGATAATTGCTTTACAATATTGTGTTGGTTTCTGCCATACATCAACATGAATCAGCCATAACATAGTCTTTTCTTATTAGTTTATAAAAGGTAGAGTCTGTTCTAGTAACAGATGGATGGATCGTCATGTCCTGACCAATGACCTTGACGCCAGCATCAACACACTCGGTACCTGTCTATAGATTTATTAACCTAGGTTTGGGATCTTGGCTTCGCTACCTGCTACGTGACCTTGGACGAGTTGCTTAACCTCTTTGGGCTTCACTGTCTTTAAGTATGGGACACGGTCTGGCTTATCAACATGGCGCAGAACCGTACCTTTAAACCCAGGGAGGGAGTCGGCTTGGACATATGAGTCGACAAAGTATTGGACACGTTTCTCCGCGGAGAAATCTCGCTTCGGCACAGAGGCCCGCACGTAGCAACCGAAACGGAGGAATCCCGGAGAGGCGCCAGAGAAAGTGGGGTCTGACTCCTTAAAGCCCGAGGTCTCGCTTGAGAGGGAGAGAGACGCAAGCCCGGCTGTGATCAAGAAATAAAGATCGAGCAAAGGGAAAGCCACTTTCCTCGGTGAGACTCGCCCTCTGAGCCGTCCCTTCTGCTCCCAGGCGCTCTCCGGAATCAGGCCTAGCGTGGGTGCGGCGCGGCCCGGCCGGGGGCCAGGGTGTGAGGAAGAAGGCGGCGGCGGCGGCGGCGGCGGCGGCAGGGAGGGTGGGCCCCGCGGTCACGTGAGCCCGGCCAGCTGTTAGCTGGGGGCGGTGGCCCGGAGCTTTGGGAGTCTGGGGAGGGGGAAGCGCCCGACGGCCGCCTGCGACGCTGCAGCTGCAGCCCCCGACGTCGCCACTGTAATCGCCGCAGCCGCAGCACGCGCACGCTCGCCGGCCGCGCATCGGCACCGCAGAGCAGAGCCCAGAGCCCGGAGCCCGCCGCCCCCCAGGTGAGCCGTGCAGGGCACCCCCGGGAGCGCAGGGCGTCTGCAGCCGCTTCCCCCGGCGGGTTTCACCCTGATCCGCCATCCCTGTCCCCCCTGTGCCTCTGGTCGCCTCCGGCTGCCTCTCCAGACCCGCGGGTGGCGCTACCTGGGGCAGAATCCCGCGGATGCTGGCTGGGGGTCTCTAGGGGATCACTAGACAGGGGGGCCTCAGTCCGGGGTTGGGGGTGGGGGAAGGTGATTTGGGCTGCAGATTGCGAGGGCGCAGGAGAGGGATGCCCCACCCCAGGGCGCGAGCACTGCAGCCTGGTTGGAACCTGCCCCTGCCCTCCACACCCCAACCTCATCCTCCCCCCCATCCTCCTCCACCGCCCCTCACCCCCGCCCCCACAACTTCTTTTTAACTCTTCTCGCTCGCCCAGGCCGCTTTTCCTGTGTTTCCGTTGCCTGCTATCCCAGTTGCTGGCCCGCTGGGGTGTGTACCCCGTGCCACCCCCGCCCTCGCCACCCTCTCGCTCCGGGGGATTCCGGCTCGCACTGGCGCATCACTAGTGGCCGAGCGAGCCTGGCACCTCGGTAGGTAACGCACCTGCCGTACCGGCGGGTTCGCGCGAACATGGCTGCCCGGCCGGCCCGCTGCCCTGGGCCCGGCTCTGCCCCGCTTACACCGGTCTGTGGTCGCCGAATCGTGACCAGAGGACTACCATCCCGCTAAGGGCAAACGTGTCAGCTATTGCTGGAGTCTATCCGGGCCGAAGGACTTGTCACAACACCCCACCCCATCCTCAAGCCACACCCAGCGAGGTTCTTGGGGACGGGGGATGTGTGGGCAAGTTAACGCGGTGGCTCTGGGGCACTTAGTGATCAAAGGCACTCGTATTTCTGAGATGCTTATCCACTTCAGCTTGCCTTTGCGCCCTCCGTTCGCTGGTCTGTCGGATCGCGGATTATTGGGCGACATTTCTCCTGAGGTCTGAAACGAGTGGGAGGGACGCAAAGCGGGGGGGGACGCTTGAACTTTAGAGAAATTGATGAGAACTAAGATTTAGGGGTTAAATTTGCCCATTAAACTCAGACGCATGTAAGGAAACAGTCATTTGCTGTGGCTCCACACTGTCTTGGTAGGGCTCTGTTAACTAATACTGTCTTTCCGGATTTGCTGTTTAATTCTCGCTTGCAAGTGTCTTGAATTATGCTTATGTCTAGCTCCCCGGTGGTGTATGTGTGTGAGTGTGTGTCCGGGTGCCTACTGTGTTCCAGGCCTGATTAGAAGATGCATCCGTTGCAGAGGAAACCTCTATTAATTCAAAATGGCAGCATGAAAAATCAGGCCTGGCGGAATCAGCACAGACCACAGTTAACATCAGCTGCCCCCTGACTTAAGCTTTGGTGGGGGTGGGGAGAGGGTCTACCGGAACGAGAGCTCTCCTGGGTATGGCTACAGCCAGCCCTAAAGGGTAGGACGTGATTCTTGGAGCAGGCTAGATTTTACAGTGCTGCAAGGTTTTGGGGAGGTTATGTGGGAAATGTGGGAAGCTGTAATTTTCCTTATTTATCAAAAGCTGGTGCAAAGACCTGATTAAAACTGTGATTTTTATCTGGCTGCTGATAGCTGTTTGATAACTTCTGTGTTGTTTTGTACCTACAAGTGGCTCTTAAAAGAGATGAATGTCTAGTGTAAACATCATCTAAGAACAGTACATGGAACAAATACCAGGTTCTTAGAGCAAGTTTTATTGGAAGTGATGATTTGACATCATGACCAAGCACTCAGGCACCAGAGAATGATACATTCTTGAAAAGTGACTCATTTGAGATTTTAAATAAAACAGCCTTTCTTTCCCATTTCACTCCTGTGCTGCCAGCCATCTTCTTTTGCAAGCAGGAGATGCATGAGAAGGCAAGTGTTTCTGGGATAATGGGATAGAGAGAGATTAGTGCAAAGGTCAGGAATGGCAAGCTGGAAGCAGCCTGAGAAAGGGCTGTGCTGTCAACCTTCTCTTCATAGCCGGTGAGGCTGAACCCAGCAGGGTGAATGGACTGCTCCCAAGGTCATATAGCTGGTTGGCAGCTGGCAGTGAGAACTGAAATCCAGGTGTCAGAACTCCCCATTTTAGGATTCCACATGCCACCTTCCAAAGCCTAGGAGAAAAGGGCAAACGTATCATTGTTAGAATGGCAAACACTTCATGAAACCAAACATAAATTTAAAAATCTATAGGTATTTAAAGTAACTGCTCACACCTTAGTGTCCTAACTTAAGTCCATTTAACTTCTTAAGTTGTGTCCACCTCATGTTCCCATTTTCCAAGGACTAGACTGTTTCTGTATTTAAACACCAAAACCATAATTTTATGGTTTTTATATTTATGTCAAAATCTTTGAGGTGAGAAGTGCATTCTTTGATTAAAAAATCAATTGTTTATGTTGCTTCTTTTTTTTTGTTAAGAAGCCAAAGTGGGGCATATAATAGCTTCTGAATATATCCAACTTTAAATAATTAGTAAATAACAAACCTATTTTAAAATAAGTTTGAAGCAGCACTGAAGACAGCAGCTTTTTCTCTAATTTGAATTTGAGTTCTCAGAGTCATATACCAGTGACCCTAGTTCTACTAAAGCAGAACTAGAAATTGTGCATGGTATTTTTGCAGAGGTGTTGAGAGTATGGGAAATATTTCTTCTGGGCATACTGTAACTTCAACCCAGTGCTCTGCAGAAGGAGAAGGTGGGTGGGCTGCAAGCAACTGGGAGAATAATTTATAGTGGTGAAACATAGGAACTAAGTATGAATTGAGACAAGTGCTAACGCCACATGTGTGTGCCTGCTCAGCCACTCAGTCGTGTCTCTTTGTGAGTTCATGGATAGTTGCCCACCAGGCTCATCTGTCCATGGGGTTTCCCAAGCAAGAATACTGGAGCGGGTTGCCATTTCCTTCTCCAGGGGATCTTCCTGACCCCTAGGGATCAAACCCCACTCTCCTGTGTTGGCAGGCAAATTGTTGACCACTGCACCACCTGAGAAGCCCGAGGCCACACGTGCCATTAAAACAATAACTTGCGTTAGAGCATGAATGTGAAGATTCATTCATTGAAATTCTCCTTATATGTTAAAGATACTTACAGTCACAAGTTTTAAAAATACATAAACACATGCAATCTGTGTTTGTTGGAGGACAATAAAAGATACAGGTAAGCCAAAGTTATTTTTAAAACACCACCCATGATCCCTTTATCCAGCAATAATCATCATTATAAAGGTTGGGGACGATTTTCATTGGCGTGAGAGTCTAGGTTTGTGCTGTTCAATAGCCACTAGCCACAGGCCACATGTGGCTACTGATTGCTTGAATTGTGATATATTACAATTGTGTGTTAGTCTGAATTGTGATGTATTGTAAATGTAAAATTTACACCAGATTTAAAACATTTATAGGAAAAGAAGATTTTAAAATAGTCTATTAGTTATTTTTGTTAAAGTATTGTTGATTTATAGTATTATATTAGTTTTAGGTATACAACATAGTGATTCAATATTTTTGTAGATTAGACTCCATTTTAAGTTATTATGAAATATTGGTTATGTTCCTTGTGTTATACAATATATCCTTGTAATTTATTTTTAATACATAGTAGTTTGTGCCTCTTGACCCCCATATCCCTATCTGGTCCCTCCTTCCTTCCCTCTCCCCACTGATAACCGTTAGCTTGTTCTCTGTATCTGTGAGTCTCTTTCTGTTTTGTTATACTGATTTGTTTTATTTTTAAAATTCTCATGTAAGTGTAAACATACAATATCTGCCTTTCTCTAACTTATTTCACAAAGCAGATTACTGTCTAGGCTCATCCATGTTGCTGCACATGACAAGGACAAATACAGCTTATTAATGATTTTATGTTGATTATGCAGGCATACCTTGGTGATTGTGCGAGTTGGGTTCCAAACCACTGCAATAAAGCAAGTATCAAAACAAGTCACATGAATTTTTTGGTTTCCCAGGGCCTATAAAACTTAGGTTTATCATGTAGTCTAATAAGTGTACAATAGCATTATGTCTAAAAAATGTATATGCCTTAATTTAAAAATACTTGATTGCTAAAAAATGCTGACATCATCTGAGCCTTCTGTGAGTTATCTTTATATTAAATCAAAGAGCGCTGGTCACAGATAACCATAACAAATATAACAATAATGAAAAATCTTGAAATATTGTGAGAATTACCAAAATGTGACACAGAAAGTGAGCAGATGCTGTTGGGAAAACAGTATCTATAGTCTTGGTGCACTCAGGATTGCCACAAATCTACAGTTTGTAAAAAACACAATTGTCTGTGAAGTGCAGTAAAAGTACAATTAAATGAGGTATGTCTGTATTTTGAATTAATATTTTGGATATATTTGATTTAAACAAAATACATTGTTAAAAGTAATTTCATCAATTTCTCTTTACTTTTTTAAATGCAGCTCTTGGAAAACATAAAATTACGTATGTGGTTCACCTGTCTTGCACTGTATTTCTTTTGGGCTGTGTTGGTCTAGGTCATTACCAGAAAGTGAAGGTTGGTTGAAGTGTATGGTACTGTTCAGAGTTGGATGTGGATAGTGAGAGCAGTTTGAACAGACACTGGAGGGGAGGAGATGGGATGAGTGGGAAGGACTCACGTGATGTACGTGTCAATCACACCCACCTGTCCTATTCCCTCCAGAAACTTCCAGCATCCTTAGGGCCTCCACCAGTGTGGAATGGTGATGAACTGAAACAGGTGGGTGACTAGAATGGGAGGAAGTTGGAGGTCTCCCAGCTTGAGCCTTTTCGGTAACAGAAAGAGCTTGAGATGGTTAACGTTCCCTTCTCCTTCTGTTTTTAATGGTTATGTGTTTAACCTGAATCTCCCAGTGCTTAATCTCCTCCCTAAAGTGAGCTAGGTGTTCGTGAAGGGTTCCATGAGCATTGCTGATCATTGTCTTAAGTTGTGCTACTGCCCTTCTCCTCTTGGTGGTTTACATGAGCGCCTCTTCTAGATGATATAGACCTTGAGGAAATGATTTTAGCTCCATTTTCCTCTTAGGTTGCACACAGTGCTTGTACATGCTTAGGGGGTCAAAGTACATGTTAGTAATTCATATCACTTCTTAAAAGTCCTAGTTAAAGTCATACAGCGATCACTGCTATATTTAAAATGGATAACCAACAAGGACCTATTGTATAGCACATGGAACTCTACTCCATGTTATGTGTCAGCCTGGATGGGAGGAGGTTTGGGGGGAGAATGAATACATGTATATGTATGACTGAGTCCCTTTGCCATTTATCTGAAACTATCACAGTTTGTTAATTGGCTATACCCTAATATAAAATTAAAATCATACAGTGATCAAAGGCTCATATGAATATCTTTTTCTCCTCTCAAAGTAAAACCTTAGTGTATTTTAAAATTGCACTTAGCAGTGCTTAGTGACCTAAAATAATTAAATGAGATGTCTTAAAATGTCCTTTCTTGAGCCCTGAAGTAATCAGATTTTTAAAAATAATTAAAAACCCAATAAAGCAATGCATGCATGCATGCCTAGTCACTTCAGTCGTGTCCGACTCTTTGCAATTCAGTGGACTGTAGCCTGCCAGGCTCCTCTGTCCATTGGATTCTCCAGGCAAAAATTCTGGAGTGGGTTGCCATGTCCTACTCCAGGGGATCTTCCTGACCCAGGCCCAGGGATCAAATCTGAGTCTCTTATGTCTCCTGCATTGGTAGGCAGGTTCTTTATCACTAGCACTGCCTGGGAAGACCAATAAAGCAATGTGAGCTTGCTATAAAGATATTTAAAATGACATAAGTGGATAAAATGGGAAGTTTCTATCTCTATAGCCCATGCTTAGTCCCACTTGCAACGCTAAGGATTAATATTAATCCTTCTAGGTCCTTCTTTTTTCTTCCTACTTTCCTCCTTTCCTCTCTCCCTTCCTTCTATCTATAGTATATATTTATTTTTGCATAAATGGGTATTTACATTCACATGTATATGTATTTACACACACACACTAATATTTTCATATATATGCATGTAGGTTCCTTTTTGGTAATAAAATGGGATAAATTCCCTGATGGTTTTTAACACAGCAAGTGGCTCTAGCATTAATGGGCACTTACAAAGTGGTTTGTTTTTTTTGGGCCCTGCCAAGTGGCATGAGGAATCTTAGTTGGATCTTAGTTCCCAGACCAGGATCAAACCCATAGCCTCTGCATTGGGAGCTTGGAATCTTAACCACTGGATTGACAGAGAAGTTGCTACAAAGTAGTTTTCAAATCCATTTTGCTAGACATAAAGTAACCCTGTGGTTTCATACTAGCAAGATTTAAATTTCTTCTGTAGGAAATGAATGTATACCTGATATGTTTTATAGGGACAGAGTGTATACCACTGTTTTAAGAGTGAATGGGAAGTTTATTTAAATCCCAGTTTACAGCATTAACATATCATACATAACAAATCATACTAATGGGAAAAGATCAGAATAGACAATAGACTATTTATTTGGGTGAGGAAAACAGATGGTGGGAATAGGAAGGTCATCATTTGTAGCAACCTTGCCAAATTAGTGATCACAATGGCAGCAATGTCAGAAATGAGAACAGAAGGAAATACAAGAAACTTAGATGTGACTTGTTCAATAGCCCCCAGTTTTTCCCATAGGGAATGCTTTTGGAAGCTAAACATATACCTGTATATTTAAAAAACAGTCTTTTTCATGTATCTCCATAATCATTACATTCCCAGAACCCTGATCTTTAAGACCAAACCTTCCCTGAATGTTCTTCTATTCCAGATACTCTGCGTTTAACATCTCATTTAATCCCCATAACAGTATGTGGTAGACATCATGGCCATGTTTTATAGATGAAGAACTTAGTGGTTGGATGAGCTGCACTTGGAATCTGAGTCTATCTGATTCTTTTTTATTAATAAAAAACCATAATGCATTCTCTTATTCTGACTATATAGGTCTAATGTATACTATTCACATGATACAAGTCATTTATTTTCTTTGTATCATTATAAAAAATAGAAAACTGCCTTTCAACCTGCCATATATTGGAAAATATCTTCCTTATCAAGGCTGAACTTGATCAGACTGTATTTTTCTAACTTGAATGAAAAACAAATACTGCTTATGCTGCTTATATACTTTTTTCCCCATTAAAAAACAATCAATTGTTTTATCTATGAGAAATGGATGCCATTCAACTAATTCTTTCTCTTCCCCTCACTCTAAAGTTCCTAAGAGCTCTTTCAAAAGTGATACTCATGCAGCCTGAATTTTCTATAAAGTGGTTCCATATTTTAAATACACCTGAGTGATGAACAGATCACTGTGTATGGTAGAGTTTTTGAAGGTAGGCCTTGAATTCAAGTGTGTCCCAACATTGAATGGACACAGAATAAGTCATAAGTCATATATATTGTATCTTTAGCATTATTTTTAGATTGTTTTAGATGATCAGGATTTTATTACCAGTGAGTACATACAGGTGGTTTAGTCCTAAGTTGTGTCTGACTCTTGGATCCCATGGACTGTAGCCAGCTAGGCTCCTCTGTCCATGGGATTTTCCAGGCAGCAATATTGGAGTGGTTTGACATTTCCCTCCCCAGGGGATCTTCCCAGCCCAGGGCTTGAACCCCTGTCTCTTGCACTGCAGGCCAATTCTTTACCGACTGTGCTACCCGAGAAGTCATACAGATGCATTTAAAATGTTATTAAATTCATAGCATATATTTCCCAACCAACTACAATCACTGTTACGTGGGGTGTCTGAAATTTTTTTGATGTTTAAAAGTTGGGAAACCTATTAGAATATTTTGCATTATAGAGAAATTCTGGAGTGATTTGAAGAATAGTGATTTGACTATAGGAAACTCTGTTTCCTTAGTGGCTGTCACCTGAATCATTCATTAAGTCGAAGATTTTGCTTTATTCATATTTCTCATTGTCAGCATATCTTGAAAATGAGGCAAAATCAGATGTGGCCAGAAGATAAAATGAATTCATTTGCCATAACTGAGCTGTGGTGTTTGTCCTTAATCCCTGGGTCTCTGCCTTATTGAAAGGCCATATTTATTAACTGCCGTATATTGGGAAAATAAGTTATTTCTACTTCAGCTGTTCCTTTTCTTTTTTTAAAGTATTTTCATTACAATTCAGATTTTCATGTGGGAAATTTGAAAGTGCCTGAATATAGGTTAAGAAATTGTGATTTTACAGCCCAGGAATATTATTACACTTTTTGTTGCGTTTCATTACAGTCTTTTTGCATCAACTACCTATATAATATACATAATTTGAATGATACTGCTTGTTCTTGTGTATTTATATATTTGCCAGTCTTTTATGATATGTCAAGATAGTAAGTTATTTATCGTGTTTGTTTTGCTTTTTTATTCTTGTGATCATCTAAGTGGCTGTATTTGGGAGGTGATGCACCAGCAGTAGTCCATTAAATTATCAGGGGTTATGGTGAAGTTGAGTCATTGTTAATTACCTGGAATTTTGATTTCACAAATTCGAAATAGACACTCTTCATTTCCTCTTGCTAATCACCTAAATTGAAGTAATTTTGAAATGCAATAGCAAATCATCATTTCACTCATGAAAGAAAAAGCATCCAAAGGATATTTCTTAGCAGGTCCTACTGATTTAGAAATATTCAGCTACCTGAAATAATATCTAGGTTTTTTTTTTCTGGCTTAAATTCTTTCTATCCAGTGCAGAGAAGTCATGATCCTTACTAAAGGATTTACTTTGCATCTATGTTAAAATGAAGAATGCATTTTTTTAAAAGACATTTGTAAAGATTTGAGTTATTTTATTTCTTTAAAGTAGTGCAGAATCCCAAACATTTAAATAACAACTAACAAATCTTCCTGATTATCATGTAGAGTGATTAGTCTGATTTCCCAGTTTTTAAGTCAAAGACTGAGAAAACACAACCTCCTACATCTTTGTCATACTTCTCTCAAGTTAACCAGGGATGTGTTTCACCCACCTTGGTCTTTAAGGCAAAGAGTATTGCTGCTGATGCTGTTGCTGATTTCAGTAATATTCAATTAAAATTAAATGGTTTCCTTAAAAATAAAACTGAGAAGCAAAGTGGCAGACAGTTGTTGGCCCTTGAAGCTGGTTAACACCTTAAAGGGGTTTATTGTATTCTTTTCTTGTTTGTATATATTGAAAGTTTCTACACTCAAAAAAAAAAAAAAAAAACCACCAAGAAAATAAAGCCAGACAGAAAAAATGAATCATACTTTTGAGAAGCAAAGAAGTTTAATAACCTATAAGAATAGATATTCCACACCAGTCTGAGCTGATGCATCAGAATCATCTGGGCATTTGTTAAAAATATACTCTCTGAATTCAACTCAGACCCACTGAATCAGAATCTCCAAGGAGAGGGTGTTCAGGAATCTGCTCCTCAGACCATTTCCATGTGTGGTCCAGTGTGAATCCCGTTGATTGAACCACAGCTTGGGAGCACCATGTCAGAATCAGATTTTCCTGTTCTTTCTCTCATTGAAGATGAAATATAGATAGATACCCTTTCCCCTTCATTTGCTCAACAAACATTTGTCCAGGTCTTATCATGTGCCAGCCTGTGTACTAGGTTCCTGGGGAAATAAGGAATTATGTAAGTGTCCTTGCCCTCATAGGGCTCATAGTCCAAAGAGATATAGCAAGATAGAGGGAAACAGGGGCTCTCCTCTTCTCCCAGTGCACTAATATACCGAGGCAAACTGAAATCCCTCTCCATCCTCCCTACCTCCAGTTATCCTTACTCAAAGAGATATCTGAGTCCCTGAAAAACTTACAAGTTGATTAGTCCAGCACATGGACAGAGGAGCCTGGCAGGCTATAGTCCATGGGGTTGCAAAGAATTGGACACAACTGAGCACACACATACAGAGCTATTTCTAACCTTAAAAGACTTTTAAACATCATGTGCATTACTTTTTAAGTAAAGAGAATAGGTGTTTGTTTGTTTTTTTTTTCTGCCTTGCTGCACCTAGTTCCCTGACTGGCATTTGAACCCAGGGCCCTTGGCATTAAAATCACAGTCCTAACCACTGGAACACTGGGGAATGTCCCCTAACTGTCATAAAATTTTTGTACAGATTGTTTAAGTCAGGGTCTAAATAAGTCCCACTCATTGCAATCGGCTGGTACATCTCTTAAGTAACTTTGTCTCTTCATCTTTTTTTTCTTGCAGTTTTTGTTGAAGAAATCAGATTTGTCCTATAGAGTTTCTCATAGCCTGGATTTTGCTGATTTCATCCCCATAGTTGTCCTTTGTATTCTCTATAAACTGATGCTTCAATCTAGAGGCTCCATCACTCCAGTCTGATCCTCTAAGCACATTTTAGTTACACATTGGAATATGAGTGTGTCTGATGAGCCAGGTGCAAACCTTCAGTGAGAGGATGAAGGAACATAGTAGGGATTGTTGGAAAAGTGGTAAACTCCTGACCAGTGACTAGTAGGAGGGAGGAAAAGGAACATTTATTGAGCATCCACTGTATACAACCACAGGACGGTGTACTTTCCATTTGATCTCAGGTATATATGAGTGCCCAACCTAGATAGCATATTCAAAAGCAGAGACATTACTTTGCCAACAAAGGTTCGTCTAGTCAAGGCTATGGTTTTCCCTGTGGTCATGTATGGATGTGAGAGTTGGACTGTGAAGAAGGCTGAGTGCCGAAGAATTGATGCTTTTGAACTGTGGTGTTGGAGAAGACTCTTGAGAATCCCTTGGACTGCAAGGAGATCCAACCAGTCCATTCTGAAGGAGATCAGCCCTGGGATTTCTTTGGAAGGAATGATGCTAAAGCTGAAACTCCAGTACTTTGGCCACCTCATGCGAAGAGTTGACTCATTGGAAAAGACTCTGATGCTGGGGGGGATTGGGGGCAAGAGGAGAAGGGGACAACAGAGGATGAGATGGCTGGATGGCATCACTGACTCGATGGACGTGAGTCTGAGTGAACTCTGGGAGTTGGTGGTGGACAGGGAGGCCTGGCGTGCTGCGATTCATGGGGTCGCAAAGAGTCAGACACGACTGAGCGACTGATCTGGTCTGATCTGATCTGATCTATGAGTGCTATGTTGTATATGACATATGTGAAAATATGTCTTATTTTCACATGGGGCAACTCTGGCTCAGAGAGAGTTCATTAACCTGCCTATTTCCCATGGTTTGAAGGTGGAGTCAGGACACGAACAAGGGTCTCTGTCTGTAAAGTGTGTCCTTCTCTTGCCACTGTGCATATGGGACTACAAGGCTAAGTAAGTAGTGTAAATGAGCACAGTTGACCTGACAATGAGAAAAGAAAGAACCAAAAAGAGCAGTAGCGCAAGGCGGGGACCATGGGTGACACTTCCATTGGCCTCAGTATCGGGGTGGAGGGGACTGTGGCAGGAACCCTTCCCAGCTCCAATCTTGCTGACATGCAAGAGTGTGGACCCAGTGTTGCCAGATCTTTTGAGTTTTCAGGAGATGCTAAATATCTGAATTTCTATGGAAAATCTCTAGATTTGCCAATGTTAGCTGCCAATTCAGGTTAAAGGCATACAAACTCACCGTATAGGCCAATGCTCTGAAAGAAGTGCAAGTGAAAGTTTTAGTCGCTCAGTCGTGTCCAACTCTTTGTGACCCCATGGACTGTAACCCACCAGGCTCCTCTGTCCATGGAATTCTCCAGGAAAGAATATTGGAGTGCGTTGCCATTTCCTTCTCCAGGGGATCTTCTCAACCCAGGGATCAAACCTGGGTCTCCTGCATTGCAAGCAGATTCTTTACTGTCTGAGCCACCAAGGAAGCCACCAGTTTAGGCCAGTGCTGTGGACCAAACCAAATAAATGCACAGCCTGCCATCCTTAAACCAGCCCATGCTGCTCAGAAATGTGACAGTGAATGAGTGGCATTGAACTCTATAGGAATCAGCTGTCAGAGGTAGGTGTTGACCTTGGACTTAGGGAAAGGGAATAGTGACCAGCTCTTAAAAGACATTAAGTGACAATGGAGCACATCTTCAAAAGGTAAAAGAGTACTAGATACCGTAAGGAAAAAGCCAAGTTTCTAAAGTCTGGTTTGTTCAGATCAGATCTTGACAAAGGAATGACCTTCATCACGTACCTTTTCTCACCCTCACGGTGATGTGTCCTTACTGTGTCCCAGATGGCATTCTGAGCGCTTTTTGTTTGAGCTCATTTGAACCTCACCATAACCCTGTTGTTATCCCTGTTACAGAACGGTGACACGGGGTTGAGATTTGAACTCAGATTGCTTCCAAAACCTGCCTACTCACTCAATACCCTATGTGGTCTTCCATTAGATAATTCCTCCTTAAAGACACTGAATATTAGAAGCTGGAAATCACTGGCTCTCTAGTCCTAAAGCTTTGTGCTCTGCTGTCTTGAGCTTTCAATAAGACACTTAATAGCATCTTTTTTATTTATCAGGCAGAAATTGATGAGTCTGATGTATGTACCTTCCATCAACTGGTGTTTTCATCTCAATTCAGTTGGATAATTCCTTTTCCAAACACCGTATTTATTCCTTACTATCTCAATAGCAGATAAAAGATAGGAAAGGAAATTTATGAGTGAGTATCATTTGTCCTGTTTTCAATTCAGCAGGAATGTCAATGATTTAAAAAATGAATTTATCAATAAATAATAGAATACATTCTTCTTTGCTTTTCTGAAAGAAGGTAATTAATGTACATGAACTTTAAACTTACCCAATCTGCTCAGTAAAGCTGGGAGCTTGGAAAGTAAGGACATTCGGCTTTCATTTCTTTGTGCAAGTAAAGATCCTTTGTCACAGTTATTTGCAAGACAGCTAATAAACCTATAGCTTATACAGACAGTCATTTTCTTCCTCTCAGGCAATTCAAGGCTTTCTTATTACTGGGTACGGTGACCGATGAGGGCCACTGTAGCTTTTTTGAGATAAAAGGGGCAGGGTAGTTTGGCATTCAGACGAAGAAAACCCCTCCTTGGCTTGGAACATTCATGCCCTTCAATAACTACTCACTGAACTTGAGGACAAAGACCTTCTTTCCCATGCAGCTACCTCCTTCCTTGTCTAGACATTCTGTAAGCGGTCTCCTAGTTACAGAGGTGCAGCACTCCAGCCCCCTAAGCCTGTACCCAGCCTCCATCACCAGTCAGAGGGGGGATGTTGGGCGACGCAGCTCTGATGCTGTGAGCTCAGGGACTCTGCAGTTGTAATTCCCAAGAGGAAGTCGTGAATCCTGTAAAGATTTTGATGGTTAGAAACTGATCTTAGAAATACTTTCCCACAACTGATGGCACCATATCTAAAGCTGCCCAGGCCACTACTGTAGCCTTGAGCCACCTGTGGATATTTGATTTTTAAAAAATGTTTAATATGGTAAAAAGTACACATAAGATTTACTATCTTAACCATTTTAAGTGTACAGTTTAATTGTGCTAAGAATATTTGTATTATTGTGCAACCAATCCCCATAAGTTTTTCACCCTGCATAACTGACTCCGTGTATCCATTAAACAACTGTCCATCCTTCTCCCTATCCTGACGCTCCCTGGTCCAGCCCCTGGTAACCACCATTCTAATTCTGCCTCTATGAATTTCACTACTCTAGCTAACTCATATAAGTGAAATACAGCATTTGCATTTTTATGACTGGCTTATTCTATTTGGAATAAAGTACAGATAAACGCACTTTGAAATATTCTTAACAAATACTTCTAGGAAATGCCTGTCAGTTTAATTGTCTACAAGGGTTAAATTAGAGTGTTTCATTAATTGGAGCCGTTAGTTTTCCTGGCAAGAATCCCAATTGGTATTTACCACAAAGAAGCCTATTCAGTAGACCTGCCCTCTAAGCCTGTTGCTTTTAAAGATTTTTGCTTGAAACCCGTAGTAAAGAAATGTTGTATTGTAGCCCAGTGCCTACACTTCTGTGTGTATGTTTGAATGTAAAGTTTCTTGCGCCAACGCTTAGCCTTCCTATGTGAGATGCACATGTTCTTTTCTAAAAAATGTTGATCTTGTCCACTAGGTTGATTCCATAACCCACAAAATGACCACAACATGCTGTTCAGGAAACACTGCTTCAGACATTCCTGGGTTCAGTTTTAGGTGTGTAGTATAATCCTGTATCCCCATCCCCACTTCTGGATCCTCATGACTCAGAGATTGCTTCAGAATTGTGCCTCAAAGCGAGCAAGTTAAGAAAAAAAGCCATCAGTCATCTCTTTATTTCTTGAGTAAGCTTTGTTCATTGATTCTGATGCTGGTTTAAGTAGAGTGTAGTTATAGAAAACCCATTATTGAATAATTATTCTGTTTTCTAAAGCTGATTATAAATGATAAAAAAAAAACTACGCAATAGATTTCTGTATTAGCATGTATGATTGGGAGTTAATTAAATTTTATTTTATTTTTCTTCAGAGAGGAGATTATGATTTCTCATAATGCTAGATAAGATAGAGGGAAAGGAGAGAAATTGTAAAGTCAGTCTTTTGTTTCATACATGAATGATTTAACAGTTTATAAAAATACTGTAAACAGAGACTTCAAAATACATATTTTATACAGTATATAGAAGAGTTAACATCTCAGATTTTTTTTAGTGGAATATCTGGTATGTTAGCCAAGATTATGACAGATAATGGGAACAAAATTGAGATCCCTTGAATCAGTTTCAAAAGAATTTCATCTCAGGGTCAGCAGAAAATTGACTTTCTGATTGGCTAGTTTTTCTTTTCCTGTTTAAGGAGGCGACTGTAGGAGGCCTGCCCGCTATTTGTATAAAAAATAGTAATGCAAATTTGTGTACTCTTTGAGTAATTCTGAATTGGGCAGACTGTAAAGGAAAAAAAAAAAAAAGAAAACAAAATACCAGAGAATAACTATAATACTGAATAAATAATTTGTCCTAACTATAACTCAAATAAGAATTTGCCAGTTTTGAAATTTCTTGTTTTTGGCCTTGCTACCCAGCTTGAGAGATCTTAGTTCCCTTACCAGGGTTGGTAACCAGGCCCCTTGCTTGGAAGCACAGTGTCTTAACCACTAGACTGCTGGGGATGTCCCCAGTTTTAAAATTGTGGATGTTGGGACACAGAAATAGAGCCAAATTTTTAATTTGAAATTAAATTCCTAAATTGGCAATACTCCCAGGTTTAATTTTTTTTAATCTTTTTTGTGTAATTAAATAAATATAAGTACTTGTAGGAAAATCAAAACAAAAGAAAATATAGAAAAACAAAGCATTTAGTGGTCAGGCTACTACTTCTGGTTTTTTTTTATGCATATTTTCACATAGTTAAGATAATTTACTTTGGATCCCACCTCCACTTCCCCACACCATTTCTCCATTCAATTAAAAACGGTTCACAAACATTTTAACGGTTTTATGGTGTTCCACCATATAGACGTAGCATAAAATTTTAGCCACTTCTCTGATGCTGGACAGTTAAGTTTGGGCCAGTTTTTCACCTGTATAAATACTGCTGTAATGCACTCTTTTGTGCATAAATCTTACCCATATTCCTGATCATTTCCTTGGAGTGTGTATATGTGTATTAGTTGCTCAATCATGCCCAACTCTTTGTGACCCCATGGATTGTAGCCCTCCAGGCTCCTCTATCCATGGAATTCTCCAAGCAAGGGTATTGGAGTGGGTTGCCAGTTCCTTCTCCAGGGGATTTTCCCAATCCAGGGACAGAACCTGGTTCTCCCACACTGCAGGCAGATCCTTTACAGTCTGAGCCACCTGGGAAGCCCTTCCTTAGAGTAGACACTTAGGAAAGGAATTACCTTCCATCTGCTGCACTGTCTCCTCCCTAATGTAGCAACCTCTTTGAAAAGTTGTCTGTGCACCGGTTCCATTTCCTTCCTAAAATCTGGCTTAGAACCCGTCAGTGGCTTTAGTGTTTATTGTGGGATAGACCCTAAAATCCCTACCACCTCCTATAAGACCCAACAGGAACCAGCCTGTCTACCTGCCTCTCAGCCTTTTTCCCATTCTCTCTGGCCTCAGCCACACTGGCTTTTCGATATATTGACTCCTTCCCCTTCTCCAGCTTCAGGGCCTTGAAACCTGCATATCCTCCTTCTGGAACAGTCTCCCCCCACACCCCCCGCCTCCCGCCAGCCATCTGTCTTTTGAGGACTAGGAAGTGAAATATCTGTTTAGAGGAAGTAGTTGGAAGTTTGAAGAGAAGTGAAAGTATCAACAGTTCATTTAGGAAGTGAAGAGAGGAGCTGACCAGCCAAGTACACAAAGGGTTTTCCAGGTAGCAATGAGGGCCACTTTCCTGGTATATTCAGAGTTAGGAATGTGAGATTCACATCAAGGAAAATGGAATTATCCTCCAGGGCTGTGATCACCTTTAGCCTCTGGAAGAAGGAGCTTGCTTATAAACTCAGTTCAGGTCCTGAGTTCAGTAGCCTCTTCCTAATGTTTATTTTCCTCCCTCTTTTAAAAGTATCATGCCTCGTTTTTGCTAATTCAGTATAAGTGGGTGATAGCCTGTTTTGTCATTAAAATAAGTATCATTTTGCTAAGTCGATTCAGTTGTGTCCCCCCAGGCTCCTCTGTCCATGGAATTCTCCAGGCAAGAATACTGGAGTGGGTAGCCATTTCCTCCTCCAGGGTATCTTCCCACAAAGATAATTGAATCTACATTTCTTCTGCCCCTCTTTGTTAACAAGAAGTTTCTTTACCACTAGGACTACCTGGGAAGCCCTAGAACAAATGAACGATTTCACAAAGAAGTACTTCTGGAAACCTCAATGTGAAAATCTTCATTTCTGGGTTTATTGGAAAGTCGTAATGCTGCTCTGTCCAATAGAATTTCTACCTCCCATGTATGGCTATTTAAATTTAACTAAAGTTTGTAATAAAATTTTAAATTTAACTCCTTAATTATAGTAACTACATACCAATAGCCATTTGAGGCTGGTGGCCGCCATATTAGACAGTAGAGATAAAACATTTTTGTCATTGCAGAAAATTCTTTTGGACAGCACTAATCTAGAGAATAGACAAGGATCTACTAGGTTATCTCTGAGGCTAGTTGTTGTGTAGAATGGTGATCTAGGAAAAGCAAATGGACAATTTGCCTTGGCTAGTTTGCTGTAGGCTGTAATACATAGTTTGTTGATTGATTTAGCATTAAAAAAAAATAGACATAAAAATTCTGCTCCCTTCTGGCATTCCCAATCATTCCCAAAATTAAGCGGAAAAGCCAACTTCCCTGCGCTTCTGTTGCCTGTATAATGGTCGTGGTCAGGTGATTCAGATGACTTGTTGACCAAGCAGATGTCCAGGCTGAAGAATAAGTGCTCGTCAGAAAAGCCATCTGTGTTGCTTGTTTTCTGCAGATACATCTGTAAACTCAAGACCAGTGGATTTTTACTTTTTTTTTTTTTTACCATTTTTAAGGATCGAGTAAAATAAGGTTCTGTTCATAGTTTTGATTGATGCCAGTACTTTTGACATGGCCCAACAGTTGGGAAGGAGGGGAATTCCCATTGCCTATGTGAACCATACAAAGACAAGGAAATGTGTCCTTTCTGCATGTTTTCTTCTGTGTCTGTTTCACTTTATTTGGCTTAGCCTGCAGTTCCTCTCACCTCCTAATTTTAGGAGCCCTCTATACAGGCATCTTATTACAATTATTGTAGGTCTTTCTTACATACATGGAGTCTTGGTTTGTCTGTCTCTCCCCTTCAAATTTGAAGATAATGTGGTTTTGTGAAAATGGAAAAGATTAAGAGGAGAAAGAACTGGAGACTCTTTATCTTCTCACCTTTTCTTTCCCTTTAAAGGACTGGAGGATATTTTCCTGAGCTAGAAGGAATGTCGGGGCTTCCCTGGTGGCGCTGTGGTAGAGAATCTGCCTGCCAAAGAAGGAGATGCAGGAGACATTGGTTTGGTCACTGGGTCAGGAAGATCCCCTGTAGTAGGAAATGGTAGCCCACTCCTGTATCTTGCCTGGAAAATTCTATGGACAGAGGAGCTGGGCAGGCTACAGTTCGGGTGGTTGCAAAGAGTTGGACACAACTGAGCATGTATGCAGCAGGAAATGATTTTCAGACTTAGGGACTCCCCTACTTCTCTGTGCCCTGGAGAGGGACCTGCCAGAAACACCGCTGGGAAGAGCTCTGACAGTCTGAGTGTGCATGTGCAGACTAACCTGAAGTAAGTTTGGGTACACATGTAGCAACATTGTCTCTCACAAAGATGTTTCTAAACACAGAAGTTTCCTGACTGTGACTTGATAGCTGCTCTAGTTGTGAGTGAGGAGAGTTGATTTTCATTGACGTGTTCAATGGAAATTTTTGAAACGCTGCCGTATTTGAACAGTCAGAACCCAGGTAGCCTCCATAGTTTTCTTTTTTTTTTTTTATTTACTCATAGTTTTCAAAATATTTTCTCAAACATCATTTCATTTGATATTCATGATAAATCTGTGGGCTGGAGCAAAACATTTGTGGAAAGAAAACTTAGGCTCAGAAAGGTAAAGTAACTTGCTCAAGGTCACACAGCTAGTAGGTGGCATTGGCAGGGCTGAGGTTTGAATCCTGGTTGCTTTTCTGGGAATATTGCTTTACTTCACATTTTATCTTAGGTTCATAAAATAAAACATTTAATTTGTAATTCATGGCACAAATATGATAGTTGGCTCAATAATAATGTTTGTTGAGTGTCTATAATTCAGAGAGTTGGAGAATGAGCTACTGTAATTGGGTGGCATAGGTTCTGCCCTCAGGGAGCTTTATTTGAAACATCTGAAGCAGTACATTTATAAATAACAGAGGCATGTTATCCTCAGACAGACTAGATGCATCCGTGTTTATGGATGCTGAGAAAATGACAGAGTTCTTCATAGAAGGCTTTTTGAAAGAGAGGGAGTTTTTGAATCAGATCCTGAAGGACATGTGTAGAGGCTAAGGGAGGGGGACTGCAGTGGGTGCAGAAGCGTGGTGCTGAGAAAGAGCTGTAGAGAGTCAACCGCAGTTTGGTGGAGCATTAAGGAAGGACTGAACACTTGTTCATTATTTATTGAGCATCTACCCTGCAGAAGGGGGGGGCTTCCCTGGTGACTCAGTGGTAAAGAATCCACCTGCCAATGCAGGAAATGAAGATTCAGTCCTTGGGTCTGGAAGATCCCCTGGAAAAGGGAATGACTACCCATTCTGGTATTCTTGCCTGGGAAATCCCATGGACAGAGGAACCTGGCGGGCTACAGTCCCTGGGGTCACAAAAGTATCATACAGGACTTAGCAATTAAACAACAACAGTAACCCTGCAGAAGACACTGTGTAGTACTGGGTTTACAGAGATGGGCAAAAGAGACATGGCCCCTGCCTTCATATTGATAAACTTTGGTGCGGGGAAGAAAGACTGATTACTGATTGTTGGTAATAAAATAATTACAGGGCTGTTTTAGATTGTGATCCTATAGTACAATTGACTGATGGTAGGGATCAGGGAAAGGAGTGCTGAGGAAAGAGGGTACAGCTTGTGCAAAGGCTGTGGAGTATTGAGAAATTAGAAAAGGGCCTCTCTCCTGGAGTTGAGAGGCTGGAGGGGTGAATATGTGAGATGAGGCTGGGAGACAACATGGGCTTGATCAGCTTTTGGTCTTTATTCTGAGAACCATGCGAACAATATGAAGGATTTTAAGCAGGAATGACATGATCAAACCTTCCTTTTATTTTATTAAAAAAAAATTTTTTTTGGACACGTGACGTGTGGTATCTTAGTTCCCAGATCAAGAACTGAACCTGTGCCCCCTGTGTGATGGCAGTGTGGAGTCCCAACCGCTGGACCACGAGGGGAGTCCTCAAGTCTTTCTTTTAAAAAGGTCACTTTGGGTGCAATGTGAGGAATGTTTTGGAGAGAGACTAATAGCTGATATAGCGTCACCCCTTAGGAGCAGTTACAATGATCCAGGCTTAGAGATGATGGTGGTTTGGTGCAGGGTAGGAGTAGTACAAGTGGGAAGAAGTGGATAGTTTCCGTAGAGATTTCAGTTCAGTTCAGTCGCTCAGTTGTGTCTGGCTCTTTGCGACCCCATGAATCACAGAACGCCAGGCTTCCCTGTCCATCACCAACTCCCGGAGTTCACTCAAACTCTCGTCCATCGAGTGAGTGATGCCATCCAGCCATCTCATCCTCTGTCGTCCCCTTCTCCTCCTGCCCCCAATCCCTCCCAGCATCAGAGTCTTTTCCAATGAGTCAATGCTTCGCATGAGGTGGCTAAAGTACTGGAGTTTCAGCTTTAGCGTCAGTCCTTCCAATCAACACCCAGGGCTGATCTCCTTCAGAATGGACTGGTTGGATCTCCTTGCAGTCCAAGGGACTCTCAAGAGTCTTCTCCAACACCACAGTTCAAAAGCATCAATTCTTCGGTGCTCAGCTTTCTTCACAGTCCAACTCACATCCATACATGACCACTGGAAAAACCATAGCCTTGACTAGACGGACCTTTGTTGGCAAAGTAATGTCTTTGCTTTTGAATATGCTATCTAGGTTGGTCATAACTTTCCTTCCAAGAAGTAAGCATCTTTTAATTTCACAGCTGCAACGTAGAGATTTAGGAGATTGAATTTACAGAACTTGGTGATATGTTAGGCAATGGAGAAGCACATGGTAAGGATAGATTCTGATGCTGCAATGAGATGGATGATGGAGCTGGCCACTGAGACAGGGAACCTTAGGAAGGGACCCAGTTTTGGGAAGATGATGAAATCAGCTTTGGATATCAGTTAGGCTGGGTGTGTGGGTCAAGAACTCAAGGAGAGAACTGAGCTGGAATTATATGTGTAGGTCATTGGCTTGTAAATGACATGGGAAGCTCTGGGCATGGATGAGTTTTCCCAGAAAGAGCATTAAATGAGGAAGGAAGGACCAAGCTGTGAAGATATTTAGTGGCCAGGTGGAAGGGAACTAGCCAGCCCAGGAGCAGCTTGAGAGGTGAGAAGAAAGCCTAGAGATGATTGTGTGTGATGTCACTGAGGTAGAGTAAAGATAGATAAAAAGAGAGAGGTATCTTTCAGTTTATTTCCAGACCCATTTCCCCATCAGCACTCCAAAATCTATCACAGGGTAGCCATGGCCCTCTAGATCAAGAGGCACTTCTGTAGTGCACTGTTTTAAGGCGCAGTTATTTATTTTTCTATTGCTGTGACAGATTGCAGTGGGTATGTGTTTTCTGCCTGGAACAATAACCTCCTTTCCTTTCTCCTACGTCATTGCGCTTTTGGCTGTCACTGTGTTCTGTTGCAAATCTGAGCTCATTTAATCCCACAGAGTACTAAGAGTATCTGGTCTCAGTGGCTGTGTAATTCTACTCCAGACACCCCAGCTTCATTTGCCAGCTGGGATCTCCAAAGGAGCTCGCTGCACACAGTTCAACAGTAAAACTTAGTTAGCTGGTGAAATATGTCTGAAGAGCTCACTGGTGGAATATTCCATGTTAGGCCCGCTTCCATTCTCTCTCTGGCATCTCTCTCTTTTCAGGATGGCTGTAGCTCCTCCAAGTTACTGCTTTGTGGCCTTCCCGCCACGTGCAAAGGATGGTCTGGTGGTATTTGGGAAAAATTCAGCTCGGCCCAGGGATGAAGTACAAGAGGTTGTGTATTTCTCAGCTGCTGATCATGAACCTGAGAGCAAGGTTGAGGTAAGTCACGTGTTACTGTCTCTCCGTTAACACGTATTCTCTTTCTCTGGCTTTGCCCAGCACCTTGACTTGTTAATGTGGAAACCCATTTACCCACAGAACTCTCTTGTGGGTTCTGTTGATAACTCTTTCCATTCTCGTTTGTTTGTAGCCTTAAAAACCCGGGTCCAAAGAGAATTCATTGCTATGGCACATGTTTTATAATTAAGTAAACTATTTACCCACTCCAAAGTCAAATCTATGAAATAAAATATATTCAGAGAAGTCTAGCTTCTACCTTTGTATCATTTCTCTATTTCCCTTTTCTTCTATAGGTAATAATGTTTTGGAAGTTTGGGGTTTATCCTTCCACTTAAAAATTTGCATGTATGTGTAGCAAACACACTCACATGTGTATATGCATATTTGTCACAGTTCCTTTCTTCCTTCATTAGATGAATGGTAGCATGCTATATTGGAAAAGGCAATGGCAACCCACTCCAGTGTTCTTGCCTGGAGAATCCCAGGGACGGGGGAGCCTGGTGGGCTGCCGTCTATGGGGTCGCACAGAGTCGGACACGACTGAAGCGACTTAGCAGCAGCAACAGCAGCAGCATGCTATATATACTTTTTTCCACTTTGAATTTTTCAACTGAAACTGTTCTGCAAGTCATTCCATCTGGAGTAACCATCTTCATTCCTCATTTAGAGCTGTATAGTGTCTCATTCTATGAATGTAATCATAGTTTAATCAGTCTCATACTGATAGACACTTGGATTGTTTTCCAGTCTTTTGCTATTACAAATAGTGCTGGTGTGCATAATAGCCTTGTACACCTGTCACAGTGTCTGGTCTTGGTTTATATGGTTTTATCATGTTAAAAATTTATCCATCAATTCTTATTTTTAGTGCTTAAAAACCTGTTCATATTTTGGGGGATATCCCCAAAATATTTTGAGAGATAGGTGTCTAGAAATTTCTGAGTCACAGGGTATATAAGTATGTGGTTTTCTTATGCCTGCTTGCTCAGTAGCTCAGTCATGTCCAGCACTTTGTGACCCCATGGTCTGTAGCCCTTGAGGCTTCTCTGTCCATGGGATTATCCAAGCAAGAATGCTGGAGTGGGTTGCCATTTCCTCCTCCAGAGGATCTTTCCGACCCAGGGGTTGAACTCACGTCTGCTGAGTCTCCTGCATTGGCAGGAGGATTCTTTACCACTGAGTCACCTAGGAAGCCCATGTGGTTTTGTTATGTATTGTCAAATTTCTTTCTATAGGTGCTGTGCCATTTTACATTCCCACCAACAATGTGAGACAATGCCAATTTGTCCATATTCCCAGAGTGTGCTTCATCATGGCTATTTTTTTAATTAATTATTTTAATCAGAGGCTAATTACGATATTGTGGTGGCTTTTGCCCTACATTGACCTGAATCAGCCACGGGTGTACATGTGTCCCCCATTCTGAACCCCGCTCCCACCTCCCTCCCCATCTCATCCCTCTGGGTTGTCCCAGTGCACCAGCTTTGAGTGCCCTGTTTCATGCATTGAACTTGGACTGGTGATCTGTTTCACATATGGTAATATACATGTTTCAATGCTATTCTCTCAAATCATCATGAAGGCTATTTTATGTTAATTTTACATTCTACTTTTTAAACTAAATTCTTTTATTTATTGTGTCAGCTTTTATTACTGATTCTTTTTGATTTTCCAGCTATGTTATTATAAAACCTGAAAATATGGATAATTTAATTGTTCTTACATCTCTTCTTTTCTCATCTGTTTGGCTTATGGCTTGGATTCAGTATTAATAACGATGGAGAAAGTGGGTATCTTTGCCGTGTTCCTCACCTAAGTGGGGCAGACTCTAGTGCTTCCATATTAAGTAAGATGCTGGCTTTGTAATGGAGATTCATATCATTTTGTCATGTTAAAAAGTGTACATCAGTTCATGCTTTGAATGCTTTTTAAAAACCCTGAGAAACAGGTGTTACATTTTGTTAAAGATCAGGAGATAATCAGGAGCTAATCCCTTGTTTTGTTTTATTTACTTTCTATTTAATGATAAATTGAATCATCTTTGCATTCATGGAATAAACTTCTTGGTTATGGTATAGTTAGTTGTATGTGTTTAAATAGTAATTGTTAAAGGATGAAGAATTTAGAGGAAAAAAATTGGGGGCTGGTAAATTAACAAGGTCTTGCCACTGACATAATCTCTATCCTTTGGTGTTTTATATTGTATAAAATAAACCAATTTTTCTGTGTGATTGTGCATTTTAAATGGGTATTCATCCATGTGTATTTCATTTTCTTATCTGAATCTCTGTTTCAGCCTTTTAAAAGCATTAAGCATCACCAGAGAGCAATAGCACTCTACAAGGAGCTGGTTATGCTGGGTGAATTCAGCAGGAGCACTGAGATGAATGGGCAGAGTTGAGCAGGTCATGGCTCTAGTCTGTGGTTGGGGCAGTGGCAGACTGTCGCCCATAGGACTTTCACCAGAACCACTTGCCTCTGATGTTGCACCACTAACTTGGTTCAGGCTCCTAAACTTCAGTGGGACTACTGGGGTCCAGCCCCAGTGGATCCAGCGAATTTGAAGGGAAGATGGCTTCGGCAATCAGGATACGATAGAATTAAAGATATAAAGAGTGATTAAATAGGGATAGCTCAGCGAAGAAATTCAGTGAAGAAAAGAGGCTGAATAACTGGGTTTACGTGGAAAACCAATAAAATTCCAAGACAAGGAATTTGCGCCACCTACGTAGGCCGCAGGCATCCTCCCGTTCTCCTGAAGGACAGGAGACACTAAGGCCTCCCCGGTCAGATCTTGGAAGCCCAGGCAAAATTAGTAGGCTTGACGAGCCTCCACGCTCCAGATGGGAATTCAGCCAGAAGGTGAGAGAAAGAACGACATGGGGAGACCAAGCTTCGGTAAACAAGGCCTGCACTTTATTTTCCAAAGTAGTTTTTATACTTTAAGCTGTGCATAGAGGATAATGGGTGAAGGGGTAGAGTCATGCAAGGACAGCAGTCCTTGATCCCTATCGAAGCCATGCCTTCTTCCTGCAATCATATGCAAAAGTTTAGGTGATTTACATCATCTTCTGGCCAGGAGGCCTATTAACATTTTAAGACCCTTTCTTCAGAAAACTTATTTTTCTCTAAAGGTGATTATTCTAAAGTCAGGTGCCACCCTCTGAAAGCATTAGATAAAGTTGCATTCCTGTAGGGCAAAAGTGTGGTGGGCTATAACAAGAAAAGAATTAACTCAAGGGTCCAAGGTTACAAACATTAAAGCTATTACTTATATTCCTATACACCAATTATATTATTAATCAATACACTCCCAGGGACACAGTAGGTAAGGGATATGGAAACTTAGCAGCAAACATTGGCCCAACAAGTGAAAAACCCTTCATCAATACTAATCAATCTTTTAACTGCTCAAAGGAATCTGTATTTAGACAGTTTAGAACATCTCATGCCTCTCACGGTTGGGAGGCTCTGAACAATCACATGTGGCCGGAAGAACCTGTTCAGGCAGGCTAGAGGACTTCCAAAGGAATTTGTGAACTAAAACACTCTTGTCACGCCCAGGAACTTTATTAACAGGAGCTGTAAGTTAACTCTTTTTCAAAGAGAGAGATGGTGGTAGGGGACAGCCCCCCGTAAAGTCAGAGGTGTAGGTGAGAGCACAAAGCAGTAAAGTAGGCAGACTCTGGTTTTGGGGGTAGATGCTCGAGAATTTCCAGGGGGACTCCTGAGGCTCGATCCTGCCTTTGTGTATGCTGAGCCTCCTTCCTCATGACCTTTGCCACGGGCGGAGTTCCTCACGCTGGCTCCCTGCAGGGACTTTCCTTTCATATGGGCAGAGAAGAGTGCTAGGTTCTCTGATGCTCATGGTAGGTTTTCAATGGGTCTTCATTAATGTTTGAATGTCCATGTTGTTTAGATCTGAATGTTTCTGTTTCTGGGACAGAGGGGACTGGATATGGATAAAGTTGGCTTGGTTTGAGTTGTTACTGACCTTCCCTGGCTGCCTTCCCTACATGTTTCTTTTTCCCAGAGTCATGCACACTGAAACACTTTGATTTTCATGTGGGCAGATTTCCTGAAGATGGCTCTAACAAATCCCATTCCACATGTCCTTCTCACAGTGTGCTGGACACACCTCCATGGAGTGGGGGGATTATGCCCCCCACCCCTGCCGTGAATCTTCATGAGGGCTTCTGGTGGCATCAGGCAGTGAAACCTTGTGGAGGTGATGCTGTGTGACCTCCAGGGCTGGATAATAAAAGGATCTGACTTCTGCTTGTCTCCCTCCTTTGGGACTCTAGCCCTAAGTTCCCAGGCACCGTGCTGGGAGGAACCCAGCAGATACCATGCGGTGGGGCCCCCATGGAGAGCCTGCAAACAGTGCCAACTGCCAGATGTGTGAGTGAATGCCCTTTCAGTGATTCCAGACCTCAGACTCCATGGAATAGACTCGCACCATCCCTTCTGTGCCCTGTCCAAATTCCTTGATGCATCAAATTCATGAACATAATAAATGGTTGTTTTATATCAGTAAATTTGGGGGTCATTTTTTAGTAGCCATAGTAAGTACAGTATTGTGCAAAACCTTTTATAAGTATAACTGAAATAAATATTTTAGAAAAATTTCTTTTTTGCGGCATAGATTAAATGACTTTATATGTTTTGTTTTCATGGTTACAATCATTTTAGGAAATAGACTAGATTCCTTTCACTAGTTATGATACATTAATGCTCAAATACACCATGTATTTATGGTGTACACCTCAAACACACCATAAATTATGTCCCTTGCCTAATAACTAAGCGCAGTGTGATACATACCAGAGGTAATTGCTAGGCAGTCTTGACCTTTTTTCTGAGTTGCATATCTGGGTTCTGAGTTGCCTTGGCATGTTTTCACATCCATATGCTGCAAGTAAAATAACTTCACAGGTCAAAAACCAAATTCACTGTTCCCATTTCATTTGCTTTTCTTCCTCTGACAGCTCTGTTGTCTGCCACAGAGTTTACTCTAGAAGCCAGAAGCAAGCGTTGACCCATGTTTTCCGACTCATCTGTGGACGCACAGGGACAGTGGTCACTGAGTCTTGCTGCTTCCTCGCCTGTGTCCCCGTCCCCTCACCACTCCCAATTCACTCACACCCTCCCCGAGCTCCTTTCTGCTTTCATCTGCTTAGTCGTGCCCAGGTCTCTTTCCCCTGAATTCTGTTCCCTGCAGGGTCACTGGACTTTTCTTTCCAGATCACAGCTTTGCCACTGCCTTGTTTAAAAATGTTGGGTTGTTGTTTATAAGATGAGAATCCAGGCTGATTTGTATGCCATTCAGAACTCTTCCTGCCTGGCATCCTGTTCACTTTTCTTTCTTTTCTTTTAAATTAATAGACATTTTTAAAGCAGATTTAGGTTTGTGGAAAAATGAGCATAAGTACAGAGTGTTCTCATATAATCCCTCACCACCCCTGCTGCCTGCCTCCCAGTTTCCCCTGTTATTAACATTTTGCCTTAATATCTTTTACAGTGGATGAGCCTGTATTGATACATTATTATTAACCCACTCAATAGTTTATTAAAGTTCACTCTTTGTGTTGTGTATTCTCTGGGGTTTGACAATGTCTAATACCATGTATCCATCTATCATATAGGGTATTTTCAGTGCCCTAAAAATCTTCTATGTTCTAGCTAGTCATCTCTCCCTTCCCCTAACCCCTGGAAACCCCTTATCTTTTCACTGTCTTCATAGTTTTCCCTTTTCTAGAAGGTTATATAGTTTGAATCATATAGTATGTAGCCTTTTCGGATTGGCTTCTTTCACTTAGTGATAGACATTTAAGATTCACTGATGTCTCTTCCAAGCTTGATAGAATATTTCTTTTTTGCTCTGAATAATAATCCATTGCCTGGATATACCACAATTTATTTTTGCATTCACCTATTGAGGACATCTTGGTTGAATCCAAGTTTGGGCAATTTTGAATAAAGTTGCTGTAAAATTTGTGTGCAGGTTTTTTGTGCACATAAATTTTTAAACCAATTTGGTTAAAGGTACTTTTTAATGTAATTTTATATTTTGAATAAGTGATAAAATGATGTGGTTCAAAGATTTAATAATATTTAAAAGGTTTACAGTAAACAGTCTTAATCTCCCCTTCCTCCTATTAAAATATCGATCTTATGTAATCCTTTATTTTTCTTGCCCATCTTGTCATCTTTTATGCAAATGCAAATAAATATGTATATGCAGCGTTTTCTTTTTTCATGAATATAGCACATTATATATACTTTTCTGACCCTTGATATTTTTTTAACATACAATTTCTAGCTTACAATTGGCTTTCTTTTGTTTAGTAACATTTTCTAAAGAGTTTTCTATAGCTAAAAGCTTTCTAAAGAGTTTTCTATAGCTGAACATAGAAATAGAGATTATTATTATTCTTTTACAGCTGACAGTAGTCTATTGTGGAGATATTCCATAATTTAGTCAGTTCTCTATTGGTGAATGCTTGGACTTTGGGCTCGTCTGGAAAGTACAGCCACGAAGAACATTGTACACAGGCTTTCTGTACATGGGCATGTATAGTCATTGAACACACTTCCACATGCAGGGTCACTAGGTCATAGGATACATTTTTTTTGGTAATAACTGACCTCTGTTAGGGTTGTACAGTTTCCTGCTTACTTTTTTAATCTTCGTTCTTAGTTTCCCTTTCCTAGCTTACACAGTAGGCGTCAGCTGCACTGAGCTGCTTCTTGAATGAACAGCACACTTCCGTTGCTGTGTTCTTTTGCTCTGTCCTTTGCCGAGTCTCTCCTTCCTCTCCCGTCTCGTCATCCACTTGGTAGACTCCTCTGCATTCTTCACGGTGCGGACACCAGTATCCCCCTCCTCCCTTTAGCCTGCCACCCTTCTGTGAATGTGTAGCATGTTAAGGGTCTTTTTCTTTTATAAATTAATTGAAATTCATGGTGACCTGAAACTAGGGGATGAGTTCTGGCTCAGGAGGCAGGGGCCTGTTGTTCTAGTCCTGCCTTCTGCATTTACTGCGTCTTAGACCTTTGAGCCTCTGGGACTCAGTTTCCTCATTTTCCAGACAGAGATCACAGCACCCCCACCCGGCCTTCTTGTAAAGCACGTGTGAGCTAACATGTGAAAGCTCTTTGTAAACTCCAAGCAGAACACTGCAGGGAGAGATTTTTCTTTTTTTTTTTTTTTCAGGTTTTTTTGTTGTTGGTTTTAAAAAAATTAATTTATTTTTACTTGAAGGATAATTGCTTTACAGAATTGTGTTGGTTTCTGCCAAACATCAACTCTGATGTGAGTCAGCTCTGTCCCCTGCATCTTGAGGCTCCCTCCCATCTCTCCCCCTCCCACCCCTCTAGGTTGTTGCAGAGTCCCTGTTTGAGTTCCCCGAGTCATACATCAGATTCCCATTTGTTGTTGTTTAGTTGCTTCCTGCATGACCAACTCTTTTGTGACCCCACACACTGTAGCCCACCAGGCTTCTCTGTCCATGGGTGGGATTCTCCAGATAAGAATACTGGCGTGGGTTGCCATTTCCTCCTCCAAAATTTCCACTGACAATCTGCTTTACATATGGTAATGTAAGCTCCCATATTACTCTTTTCATACATCTCACCCTCTCCTTCCTGCCCCCCATGTCCATAAGTCTGTTCTCTATGTCTCTGTCTCCATTGCTGTCCTGCAAATAATTTTGTCAGTACTATCTTTCTAGATTCCATATATATTACAATATTTATCTTTCTCTTTCTGACTTATTTCACTCTATATAATAGGCTCTAGGTTTATCCACCTCATTAGAACTAACTCAAATGCATTCCTTTTTATGGCTGAGTAATATTCCATTGCATATATGTACCACAGCTTCTTTATCTATCTTTTGATGGACATCTAGGTTGCTTCCATGTTCTAGCTATTGTAAATAGTGCTGCAGTGAACATTGGGGTACATATGTCTTTTTCAATTTTGGTTTCCTCAGGGTATATGCCTAGTAGTGGGATTGCTGGGTCATATGATGGTATGGTTCTTGTAAAGCACGTGTGAGGTAACATGAGAAAGCGCTTTGTAAACTCCAAGGAGAATACTGTGCAGAGAGAGATTTTTCTTTTTCTTTTTTTTAAAAAAGAATCAGGTAGTGTTGAGAGATTCTGTGACTCCAGGTCTCAGTTCCCAACTCCTAACTTGTAGCATATGCTAAATCTGCTTTTCAAACTTACTCTGTGTCTTTAATTCCCATACAGTTACACCTGTCTCCATCCCCTGTTCTTGTCCCAAGTACAGAATGATGGGTTCTTTTCTACCGGGCTTTTGAGCTACAAAAACTATAATGTAACTTTCATAATTGTCTTCATCAGCATACAGAAAATTTTAATTATGAAGACTGAGAACTTCTCATAAAAACTCTTCTATTACTCAGTCTTTTTATGACATTTTAAACATTGTCTGCAGTTTCCCTAGAAATCTCTTGTGAGTGTTGTAGTCCATGAAGTCCGTTTCTGAGAATAATCCTGTGCAGAAAGTCACTCTGATTACTCATTGCCACCCACCCACCCACTCTTCCAGCTGGGCCATGCTCCCAGGTGGGCTTGCCTTTAGTTCATGCCCTTACCCACCCTTCACTTCATCTTGCCCTCAGTCTGTTCCTCTGTCCGCCTATCCATCTCTCATCTACTCTTTGTCCAGTTCCCTCTACTTGAGATAAAGGAATAAAAAAATGGGGTCCTCCAGCACTGAGTTCCTCAGTTTCAAATATTACACTGGGCATTTTGTTCAGCTGCACAGTTGGCAGATCAGAGCATTTTATTTTGTGCTCTTTAGTCTTTCTTCTGCAGATGCTGGGTTTTAAACAACTCCCATTTTGGTTGCAGAGTAGGATGGGTAAGTTCAGTTCAGCCGCTCAGTCGTGTCCGACTCTTTGCGACCCCACGGACTGCAGCACGCCAGGCCTCCCTGTCCATCACCAACTCCCAAAGTTTACCCAAACTCATGTCCGTTGAGTCAGTGATGCCATCCAACCATCTCATCCTCTGTCGTCCCCTGCTCCTGCCCTCAATCTTTCCCAGCATCAGGGTCTTTTCAATTGAGTTAGCTCTTTGCATCAGGTGGCCAAAGTACTGGAGTTTCAGCTTCAACATTAGTTCTTCCAATGTACTCCCAGGACTGATCTCCTTTAGGATGGACTGGTTGGATCTCCTTACAGTCCAAGGAACTCTCAAGAGTCTTCTCCAACACCATAGTTCACAAGCATCAATTCTTTGGCGCTCAGCTTTCTTTATAGTCCAACTCTCACATCCATACATGACCACTGGAAAAACCATAGCCTTGACTAGACAGACCTTTGTTGACAAAGTAATGTCTCTGCTTTTTAATATGCTGTCTGGATTGGTCATGACTTTCCTTCTAATGAGTGAGCATCTTTTAATTTCATGGCTGCAGTCACGATCTGCAGTGATTTTGGAGCCCAAGAAAATAAGGTTTGTCACTGTTTCCACCGTTTCCCCATCTATTTGCCATGAAGTGATGGGACCAGATGCCATGATCTTAGTTTTCTGATATTGAGCTTTAAGCGAACTTTTTCACTCTCCTCTTTCACTTTTATTAAGAGCCTCTTTAGTTCTTCTTCGCTTTCTGCCATAAGGGTGGTGTCATCTGCATATCTAAGGATATTGATATTTCTCCTGGCAATCTTGATTCCAGCTTGTGCTTCTTCCAGCCCAGAGTTTCTCATGATGTACTCTGCATAGAAGTTAAATAAGCAGGGTGACAATATACAGCCTTGACGTATCCCTTTTCCTATTTGGAACCAGTCTGTCATTCCATGTCCAGTTCTAACTGTTGCTTCCTGACCTGCATACAGGTTTCTCAAGAGGCAGGTCAGGTGGTCTGATATTCCCATTTCTTTTAGAATTTTCCACAGTTTATTGTGATCCACACAGTCAAAGGCTTTGGCATAGTCAATACAGCAGAAATAGATGTTTTTCTGGAACTCTCTTGGTTTTTCGATGATCCAGCTGATGTTGACAGTTTGATCTCTGGTTCCTCTGCCTTTTCTAAAACCAGCTTGAACATCTGGAAGTTCATGGTTCACGTATTGCTGAAGCCTGGCTTGGAGAAGTTTGAGCATTACTTTACTAGTGTGTGAAATGAGTGCAATTGTGCGGTAGTTTGAGCATTCTTCGGCATTGCCTTTCTTTGGGATTGGGATGAAAACTGACCTTTTCCAGTCCTGTGGGCACTGCTGAGTTTTGCTGGCATATTGAGTGCAGCACAGCATCATCTTTCAGGATTTGAAATAGCTCAACTGGAATTCCATCACCTCTACTAGCTTTGTTCGTAGTGATGCTTCCTCAGGCCCACTTGACTTCACATTCCAGGATGTCTGGCTCTAGGTCAGTGATCACACCATCGTGATTATCTTGGTTGTGAAGATCTTTTTTGTACACTTCTTCTGTGTATTTTTGCCACCTCTTCTTAATATCTTCTGCTTCTGTTAGGTCTCTCCCATTTCTGTCCTTTATTGAGCCCATCTTTGCATGAATTGTTCCCTTGGTATCTCTAATTTTCTTGAAGAGATCTCTAGTCTTTCCCATTCTACTGTTTTCCTGTATTTCTTTACATTGATCGCTGAGGAAGGCTTTCTTATCTCTCCTTGCTATTCTTTGGAACTCTGCATTCAAATGGATATATCTTTCCTTTTCTCCTTTGCTTTTCGCTTCTCTTCTTTTCACAGCTATTTGTAAGGCCTCCCCAGACAGCCATTTTGCTTTTTTGCATTTCTTTTCCATGGGGATGGTCTTGATCCTTGTCTCCTGTGTAATGTCATGAACCTCCATCCATAGTTCATTAGGCACTCTGTCTATCAAATCTAGTCCCTTAAATGTATTTCTCACTTCCACTGTATAATCATAAGGGATTTGATTTAGGTCATACCTGAATGGTCTAGTGGTTTTCCCCACTTTCTTCAATTTAAGTCTGAATTTGGCAATAAGGAGTTCATGATCTGAGCTACAGTCAGCTCCTAGTCTTGTTTTTTGCTGACTGTATAGAGCTTCTCCATCTTTGGCTGCAAAGAATATAATCAATCTGATTTTGGTGTTGACCATCTGATGATGTCCATGTGTAGAGTCTTCTCTTGAGTTGTTGGAAGAGGGTGTTTGCTATGACCAGTGCATTCTCTTGGCAAAACTCTGTTAACCTTTGCCCTGCTTCATTCCGTATTCCAAGGCCAAATTTGCCTGTTACTCCAGGTGTTTCTTGACTTCCTACTTCTGCATTGCAGTTCCCTATAATGAAAAGGACATTTTTTGGGGGTGTTAGTTCTAAAAGGTCTTGTAGGTCTTCATTGAACTGTTCAACTTTAGCTTTTTCAGCATTACTGGTCGAGGCAATGACTTGGATTACCATGGTATTGAATGGTTTGCCTTGGAAATGAACAGAGGTCATTGTGTTGTTTTTGAGATTGCATCCAGGTACTGCATTTCAGATTTTTTTGTTGACTATGAAGCCTAGTCCATTTCTTCTAAGAGATTCTTGCTCACAGTAGTAGATATGATGGTCATCTGAGTTAAATTCACCCATTCCAGTCCATCTTAGTTCACTGATTCCTAGAATGTTGATGTTCCCTCTTGCCATCTCCTGTTTGATCACTTCCAATTTGCCTTGATTCATGGACCTAACATTCCAGGTTACTATGCAGTATTGCTCTTCATAGCATGGGACCTGGTGGGTAAGTATGTATCTATTTGTGAAGGCCTCTGAGTCCTGAAGATGCTATGTACTGTGCATTGCAGAACTCATCTCCCTGTACCTTGGGCCCTGTGGGTAGGGGTGTTGAGGAAGCAGATGAATGATTTCCTGGATTATGATGTTCTGTTTGTGCAAGGGTGCATTTGTGTGTGGATGTGGAATGGGTTTAGGTCTATTTGTAAATGGTTAAGCCTTCTATTTAAGAAAGAGAGGATATAACATTACAATATTTTCCTGGAGAAAACAGTGGATTTCAACTAAAGTTTCCATTACCTATACTTGGTGCCCAAGAGAGCCATTATACTATAATTTATGGAGACAGAATTCTTGATAGCCAAGTCAGGTTTGATACATAATTGCTTTTTGAAAGATTCTCTTATTATTATATAATAAACCTCTCCTCCATTTTTGCCTCCTTTAGACTTCTTTGTTTCCTTTTTTAGAAAGTTAATATTTTTTTTCCACTACATGAAATTCTGTATGGGATTAGTATCCTCAATCAGGTTATACAGCTTTCACAATTTGGGGTAGATTTTTGGTAGATACTTTTCCTCCTTTCTTCCCAAAGAAAATATTTGCAAGAAGAACAGAAAATTACCAATTAATGGTAGCTGGTGGCGTTATTAGTAACATTGTCCTTGTCCATGTCCATAGTGGGGCAGGGAGTGGGTTCTGAATGTTAATTCTGAAGATTATCCCTTACCACAGGGGAGTACAAGTCATTCTGGAATCAGAAATCGGAGCAGAGCACCATGGTCACTAAGTAGATTGTATGCTTTTCTTCCTGTCTGTTTTCCTGTTTTCATCTCTTCAGCTCCAGAGGCAGGGGTTCCCAGCCTCCTATGGAGTCAGAGCATCTCCTTTGCCCCGTGGGAGAGTGGCTTGGCCTGGGGACTTCCTTCCATTGCATCCCTTTTCCCAAGCCTGATTCTGAACCCCTTGCATTGTCCATCCTTAAAGATCTTGCAGCTTCAGGGAGATAAAAACAGCTCTTCTAAAGTATAGGCAGCATCTTCTCTTGTCTTTGTTTAGACTCATATAAGCCTTAATGGCACATTTCCCAGAACCAGTCTAGTTGCAGGCAAGAAGACACTGGGATAAAAACATTAAAAAACAACCTCAGTGATAATCTCAATACTGCTTTAGAGTCACAGGTTTTCTAAAACTAAACCTATTTTCCTAAAGCATCTCGTTTTTCCCTACCTTTCTTTCTCCTCCTAAGAAGTCTGGCTGACTCATCAACTCATTTCTCAGTGGTTTTCGCTGGCGGTGCCAGGGTTGTGTTCACCATCTGAGTACAGTAGGAAAGGCACAATGGTTGCATTGCACTAAGTGAAACGTCTATTGTGTGAGTGTCTCTATTCCCCTTTCATTGGGTGATATCCAGAAATAGTGTGTGCAGGAATGTGCAAGGGTTAGGCGACAGCACGACGCTGATTTTGCTTTTTCATTTTGGACACCGTCACACAAGATAATAAAGGGCTTACCCTGCAGAAGAATTGTCTTTTGTCTTTGTCTCCGGGGCCTTGTCAAGGTTGATCTTTCCATCCTCCAACCTGGTATGTGTCCCCAGGAGCCACCTGAGAGCGACAAGCTCAGTACAGGTAATGTCTTTCAAACCTCAGAGATTAGCATTAGGCAGTGCTGACAGTTCTTTCTTAAGTTTGCATTTAATTTTTGTGGCCGTGCCTTGCGGCCTGTGGGAACTTAGTTCCCTGACCGTGGATTGAACCTGTGCCCCCTGCATTGAAATTGCTGAGTCATAACCACTGGACTGCCAGGGAAGTCTCAGAGCTGACATTTAGGAGTATGCCTCACCCCTCACCCTCCACCGTTCCTTGGGCTTGTTGTGTGGTCTTGGCACCCGGAAGTCACACTAGTTGACAGGTTTGTTTTACTAAAGACTCAGTGGGCCTGGCCATGGGGCAGCAAGACAAATTGCTCCTTTTTTTGTGCAAGCCCCTTGAACAGCTTGATTACCAGAGCTGAGGCCAGAACTATCCCCCTAAAGACTGATCTTCTGAGTGGTGAACATTTTCTTTTCCCTTTTTTCCTAACAGAAATCTGGCTGGAAATTTTCTTTCTTTTTTTTTTTTTTGGAAATTTTCACTTTAGAACTAACTGTTTTTGTTTTTTGTGTTTTTTTTTTTTTTCCATGAGGAAAGATTTCAGGTGCTTTTGGATTTTTCCCCTCAGAGAAACCTTCTCTGCTACTTCAAATCCCACTTCTTCTCTACCTCGTTAATAACATGGCAGTTGTGTTGGTGAATCCATTTAAGAAAATGACTGCCTGCCGAGTTCAGGTTCTAGATGGCTGACTGAAGTTTAACTCATTACATTGTGTGTAAATGTTCCTTATTTGTGAGATTTGCTCCCAAACTGGGACTTTTAAGTAACTAATCTCTGTGAAACAAATGTTTCTGCCTCCCAGACCTGGGTGTGATTAGTCAGGTTTCAAACCCAGTGGACTGTGTGAATTGCAGCCACAGAGGGGCCCTTGTTAAGCCAGACTTCAGTGGTCCATGACAAAGATGCCCTGAGGGTGTGTGTTACAGGCTCGCTTGGGCTTCCCTGGTGGCACAGGGTTCCATCCCTGAGTCGGAAAAATCCCCTGGAGAAGGAAATGGCAACCCACTCCAGTATTCTTGCCTGGAGAATCCCATGGACAGAGGAGCCTGGCAGGCTACAGTCTATGGGGTCACAAAGAGTTGGACGTGACTGAGCAACTGAGCGCACACACGTAAGACTGGGGTGCTCACACACCAGCTCCCCCTCACCGGCTGCCCTGTGTCCTGTGCAGGGATCTGGGGATCAGCGTTCAGCCTGGTGCTTGAAAGGGGCTGATTTAGCTTATATGTCTAGTTGGGGATCTCCTTGCTTCCTCACGATTCCAATTTTGGTGTGAAAAGTGTCAAGTTGGCTGCATGTATTTTGAACTCCCACGAAGACCATATGGTCTTTTGGATTCAGCGTTCAGCACTTTTATCAGTCAGTACTTACTATGCTTTCGCAGTCCTGTGACTCGGTGCCATCACAGCTTCCCTAAGTGGCAGAGTGGAGGACCTCCCTGAACCGGAAACACATTTTTGACATCCCCACCTTTTTCTTCTCATTCTCTTTCCTCTGTCTGGAATACCTCGATGTCTGGTGCGGTTTGCAAGGTCAACTCAAATGTCACCCACTTGATAAAACCTCCGCCCTCTTGGATGTGTTTCCTTGCCTTTGAACCTCAATTATGCTCCCTCTGACCTTTGTTACTGATTCATTCATTCATTTATTGATGCCTGCTATGTACTAGATTTGGGATCGAGCCCTCTCTCATTTCTGTATCTCTCATGGAGCTTACATTCTAGCCTGGGAAAATATCATACATAAACTGCACATGCAGTACATAAGTCAATTATATAGTATTTTGGAAGGGTTACAATGGAGTGGAATGGGAAAAGGAAAAAGAACAGCAGGATTGGGTTGATCAGAAGTGCAAAGGCTTCCCTCATAGCTCAGTTGGTCAAGAATCCGCCTGCAATGCAGGAGACCCCAGTTCGATTTCTGGATCAGGAAGATCCCCTGGAGAAGGTATAGGCTTCCCACTTCAGTATTCTTGGGCTTCCCTTGTGGCTCAGCTGGTAAAGAATCTACCTGCAATGTGGGAGACCTGGGATCAATCCCTGGGTTAGCAATATCCCCTGGAGAAGGGAAAGGCTACCCACTCTGGTATTCTAGCCTGGAGAATTCCATGGACAGTATAGTCCAAGAGGTCACAAAGAATTGGGCACTACTGGGGACTTTCACTTTTCATAAGGTGGGAGGAGGGGGAGATGCAGTGCCTGTTAAGCAGACACGCCTTAAGTTGGCCGGTGGTCATGGTCATTTGTGTGTGTGCCTTCTCCTTTGCCAACTGAAGGGACAGAGACTGGGCCCCTCACTGACTTATCTGCCAGCAGCACTTTGCACAAGATGCCTTGTGTGTGGTTGCTGCTCTTGTGTGTGGTGTAGATAATTGATGAAATGGGAATGAAGGTGTAGACATGAATTTGAGGACAAATAAATAAGCTCATTTCCTATTTTTGCTTTTTTCCTGTCCTTAAAAAAATTATGATAAATCTGTGCTTAGGAAGTTGAGATTCCTTCCCTATTTACTCAGTCTTTTCAAGACAGAATTTGTCACTCGACCTCAGTGGGTACAGGGGTTTTGGAAAGTGTTGATCAATGTCTGGACTGCTTTTTGCATGAAATAATGCAATCCTAACACATATCCCGCAATTCCATGTAGAAGAGCGCAGAGGACCATAGTTTGTTTAGTGCTTTGGCCAGTTTTTTGTTGTCAAAGGATCATTTTTTTTAAAAAATAAATAACCATAGGGAACTGAATAGGGGAAAACATTTCAAGAGTATATTTTATTATCAGTTTGCCATGAAAAACTCAAGGGTCTCTTGACAACCTCTGAGTTTAATCAGCTTTCAGTTTACAAATAGTTACCAAGTGAAATAACATTATCCCAGGGCAGAGCAATACCTAATGTGGATTGTGAAGATACAGATGTCACATGACCAGTGAGTGTTCATTTCAACCCTTACCTGGGGTTTAGAGATTATGGAAAATCAATGCAGAATAGCTTTCTGGGCTGCATTCAGAAATATAACTGGGTGTTGAATCAAAAAAAGAGATCTAAGGCTGCAGTTGATCCAGTGCTTTCAGATGCCCAAATTAAAGTGTAAATGGATGCTGCGGCTGATAGAGTTCTCCCCTGACAGCTAAAAAGCCCTGTATAATTTAAAGCCCTGAGTTACGCAGCCTTCTTGGGAAGAGGGTGTCATAAATACTAGAATATCAGTGTCAGGAGGCCCCGAGGCCAGCCTAGTTTAGTGCTTTTCCTGATGCTCCAGTGGAGTCTCCTAGGGGCCCAGTGTGGGAAGGGGAAGGCTCTGAGTGCTTTCCAGGCTGCTGTCTTTACTTGGAAAGGAATGAGCTAATCTAGACCAAGCTATTTCTTTCCAAGTATTTTTAGCCTCAGAATCCTTCCTCCATGCAAACTTTTACCCCAAAGCATAAAGACAATAGAACTGGTCAAAGTGTATTGAGGTGAATGGAAGAACAGGCATGGGACCGGAGGAGGTAAGACACAGCTCTAAGTGGCTTGTACCACAGTTGTAAAAGGAGTTCAAAAAACGCCTTTCTCGGACTGTTTCCTCATGGGCTTAGTGTGGGGATCAAATGGGGCAGACTGGGAAGCATAGTGGATAAGAGAGTGTACGCTTAATGCATTAGTGATATGTAAAGTATCACCATGTTTTTCTCTTTTGTACCACCAGAGCAATCATGTAGGTTGTCAAACTATGTTCTAAGGAGATGGGGATCATTGCAGGAAGCTTAAGGGACCTCTGTTCTGCAGACAAAGCATCTTCCTTTTTATCTGCTTTCTATGTTAGGCATCTAAGTACAATTTCCTTTACAGATAGAGCTCTATAACTTTTACAGAGTTTGAAAACCACTAATCTAGAAGGAGTTTTGCAAATAAATAGGTATGCTTGTTTGAAATGCTGGTGGCCATCCATGCCTTTTGAAATGACCAGATACAGAATATTCAGGGCAGAGACCAGCTCAATATCTGGTACATGAAAATAGACCTCCACTTCATGGGAAATAGATGGGGAAACGGTGGAAACAGTGTCAGACTTTATTTTTCTGGGCTCCAAAATTACTACAGATGGTGACTGCAGCCATGAAATTAAAAGATGCTTACTCCTTGGAAGGAAAGTTATGACCAACCTAGATAGCATATTCAAAAACAGAAACATTACTTTGCCAACAAAGGATCGTCTAGTCAAGGCTATGGTTTTTCCTGTGGTCATGTATGGATGTGAGAGTTGGACTGTGAAGAAGGCTGAGAGCCGAAGAATTGATGCTTTTGAACTGTGGTGTTGGAGAAGACTCTTGAGAGTCCCTTGGACTGCAAGGAGATCCAACCAGTCCATTCTGAAGGACATCAGCCCTGGGATTTCTTTGGAAGGACTGATGCTAAAGCTGAAACTCCGGTACTTTGGCCACCTCATGCAAAGAGTTGACTCATTGGAAAAGACTCTGATGCTGGGAGGGATTGGGGGCAGGAGGAGAAGGGGACGACAGAGGATGAGATGGCTGGATGGCATCACTGACTCGATGGACGTGAGTCTGAGTGAACTCCAGGAGTTGGTGATGGACAGGGAGGCCTGGCGTGCTGCCATTCATGGGGTCGCAAAGAGTCGGACACGACTGAGTGACTGATCTGATCTGATCTGATAGGTATCTTCATTATGCACAGATTGGCTTAAACTAAAGAGACTGGAAACTGAGTGAGTGGCAAGATTGAAACTCACTGTGGAAACCTTTGAGCTGCTTTGAGATGTGCGGTGTCTTTTGAGTCTAGATGTTCCCAAGGCCTTTTATTTCTCGGCTCTGTTTGTAATGGATGTGGTGGTTTAATGTAAATACCAAGGTGAAAACTAAGTAGTACCTGACAGATAATGGCCCTTTCTTTCTTCTGTCTTCATTTTTTAGTGCACTTACATTTCAATCAACCAAGTTCCCAGGACCCATGCCATTGTGATAAGCAGACCTGCATGGCTTTGGGGGGCAGAAATGGGAGCCAATGAACATGGAGTGTGCATAGCCAACGAAGCCATCAATGCCAGAGAACCAGCTGCTGAGACGGAAGCCTTACTGGGGATGGATCTGGTCAGGTACTGCATGGTGGCTCTTAAAGACAACTGCTCAAAACAGGTTGGGGTGGGGATGGGCTTTATCTCTCTCAAACCTCATACTTTGTTATGCAGTCCTTCCAAAGGTGACTTATGCCTTTTGATGTAAATTTGGAGGTGGTGGAAAAAAGAGTAGATTACAATGGAATATTATTCAGAAAAAAAAAAAAAATCAAGTGCTGATACCTGCTATGCTTGAAAACATTATATTAAGTGAAAGAAGCCAGACCCAAAAGGTCACATATTACATGATTCTAGTTACATGAAATACCCAGAATAGGCAAATTCATAGAAGCAGAAAGTGGTCTCCTGGGGTTGGAGTGGGGCATAGAGAGGGATTCCTGATGGGTACGGGGCTTCTTTTTGGGGTGTTTGAAATGTTTTAAACTTAGATTATGGTGATAGTTGCACAGCTTTATGAAGATACTAAAGATCATTCAATGACACTTTTAAATGGGTCAATTTTATGGTCTTTGAAATATATCTAATAATATATAAAAGTAAATAGAAAAAATACATATATACCACATAAAATAAAAAAGAAGAAAGAACAGAAACTGCTTCCCTCCTTTCCCCTCTATGTCTCTGTCCTCTTTTCTTTCTCTCCCCTCTCAGCCACAGGGTAATGCATTCACGTTTAACACGTTAGTGAAGCGCAGAGGCGGACATGTAAGCTTGGCAAGATGGAGGTCTCCGTTGGCTTGTTCACTAATGTGTCACAAGGGCTAGGGCTGTGTCCCTGGTGTGCAGCGGCTGATCAGTGGCCAAGTTTGGAAAGAATGACTACAGTAGAAAGTGGCAGGAATGAAACGACATTCTGAAGTAGTTTCTTTTTTTCCTGAAATAGTGAAATGCAGTGGACTTACGGCATGGTTGAAGGGGGACTGGGCTAGGAGCTGGAGGTCTTGGTTCTCAGTGTGGAAACACCATGAGTGTCCGTTCCCGTCATTTGTTCAGTGTGAGTCCTGAATTGGATGACCTCCAGAGCTTCCCAAAGGGGACATGCTACACCAAGGAATGGAGGTTTTTACATTTTATAGGTTTTGCAGGGAGAAATTGCACATGTTCGCAAAGACGTCTGTGGCCCATAGCTTCTTTCACCTGGTCGACAGGTCAGTTTGTGACACTTTTTTGATGCCACATTGCCTTTATGCCTTCCCCACCCTTCCCTACTATTCCAGGTTATTATAAACTCAGAAGGAGCAGGTCCCCTGAGCTGGAGAAAAGGAAGAAAAAGCCTCATATTTATAATGAGTTCTCTCTTGATCAACAGAGTGAAATGGAGAGAATAACAAATTTTCAGCTTATGTTTTGACAGCTGTCCCAGTAGTTTTACCTCCCTGTTTAAGAGAAATACTGAAAATGAAGAGTTAACAATGGAAAATAATGCCCCTTTTATGCCTCATTTACACCCTTGCATTTTGAGTTATCATTGTCTTCATGGAGGGGATTAATAGAACTGGCAAATATCACCATTTAAACAGTTGATTTCTAAGGGATGACAGAAGAGAGTGGTTTTTTCCTTTCTTCAGTGCTTCTGACGTATCTTTTCAAGTTCATCAACCTATAAGACAACCAGAGTTATTGAATGTGTGCTTTGTGTTAGACTCTGTAGGCGCATAAAGAAGCTCAGACACTTCAAAGAGATCTTAGTCTGTTTGCAGGGAGAGGACAGAAGATTGAGCAATGCAAGATTTTAGACCAATTTAAGATGACAGGAGGAGAAATGTGTCTTAAGGCAATTGGAGATTTTTAGCCACATAAACGGCACAGAATCCCAGGTTCTCAGCAAACACTGCTGGATGTTCAGAGATGATAATGGGCTGCATCCGTTTAGGAGTGCTTCAAGGAGATGCATTTCACCTGGGTCTACAAGGCCCAGGGATGTAGACAGAGAAGATATATTTAGCACGTAATTGAGGTTGTGATAGTTACCAAGGTCTGGGACAGTAACATATGTTGGGAGTAGATGACAGGGTAAGTTTAATTATAGTCATTTAGCTTCAACTCCTTTCCTGGCCACCCATGACCAGCTATTACAATGCAAAGACAGGTGTGTGGAGAGGACCCTGCTGTGGTATCTGCACCTTGAGTGGCTCTTTGTGAGTTCAGGGTCTCAGCTTTACACCAGCTATGATCAGTTCAGTCACACACAGTCAGATACTGAGGAGCCATTCCATACCGACTGAATCCTAAAAATGACCCCTGAGCCAGAATTCCTCCTAGATCAACGTCTAAGCGCCTCCCAGCTGATGGGTGCTGTAGCTCCACATGTTTTCAGAGGGACTTAGGGGCGGGAGCACGTGCATGCTCAGTCATGTCCAACTCTTTATGACCCCATGGACCCCACCAGGCTCCTCTGCCCAGATTTTCCAGACAAGAATAATGGAGCAGGTTGCCATTTCCAAAACAGGTACAAAGTTTATTATTAGAGACACAGCACAGGTATGGGAGAGCACACAAAGAAACAGCTTATTTAAGTCAGAAGCAGGGTGGAAATAGACACCAGAGAGCAGTGCGGTAAAAAGGTGATTTGAATCTCTTACATAAGACAATTCTTCCTGGTGTTTTTGGTGAGTGTGAGGGCTCACTGGTGATTTGAAAGGGGGTTCAGCCAGTGTTGGTTTTGCTCTTTTTGGGTGGCGCAGTGTAAAGAATCTGCCTGCCAATGCAGGAGACACAGGTTCGATTTCTGGGTCAGGAGGATCCTCTGGAGTAGGAGATGACAACCCACCCCATTATTGCCTGGGGAATACCCTGGATAGAGGAGACTGGCGGGCTATAGTCCTAGGGGTTGCAAAGAGTTGGATGTGACTGAGCAACACAATAACCAGTGTCTATAGGAGGAAAGAACCTGTGGAAATAAGAGTTACTATTTCCAAAACACTATTGTGTAGTGTGTTTTGCAGAGAATATTTCATTTAACTCTCACCACAATCTGGTGAAGCAGTGCGGCTACTTCTGTTTGGTAGACAGGAAACCGAGGCTTAGGGAGATTAAGGGACTTGCCTGTGGCTTCCACAGAGCCTGGTGTAGGGTGCCTGCCCCCTCAGGGAAGTTGCTTCTGTACTAGAGTGCAGGTTACTTCTCTCCAGGAGCCAGGAAGCTCTGGATACCAGGAGACTGAGGCTAGTCCAAAGGTTTCACACACCTTTCTTCTAAATCAGTGCAGCCATTAACATCCACTTTTCCCCCTCCTGCTTTCATCCCTCTGGCTAGAAGCTGGGAACCTTTTGATAACCAAAAAACAGTGAACCAAGAGAGGCCTTGCAGACCCCTTGATTTGTGGGGAATAAGAAAGGTTATTTGCATCTGCATCTGTATAGGCTCATTCCTAAAAGGGGAGGGGGATTGACTTATTTTTATGACTTTCTCTAGGGCGGTGACTGAGTGACTTCACTTTTACTTTTCACTTTCACGCACTGGAGAAGGAAATGGCAACCCACTCCAGTGTTCTTGCCTGGAGAATCCCAGGGACGGGGGAGCCTGATGGGCTGCCGTCTATGGGGTCGCACAGAGTCGGACACGACTGAAGCGACTTAGCAGCAGCAGCAGCAGGAGAGTGACTATGTGTTTTCAGGAAATCTAATTATAACTTGCATGTGTGTGCTCAGTCGTGTCCGACTCTTTGCAACCCCATGGACTGTCGCCCGCCAGGCTCCTCTGTACATGGAATTTCCCAGGTAAGGATACTGAATCGGGTTGCCATTTCCTACTCCAGGGGATCTTCCCGACCCAGGGATGGAACCCTCATCTCTTGAGTCTCCTGCGTTGCTAGGTGGCTTCTTCACCACTGTGCCACCTGGGAAGCCCCATGTTTCACCTTAATTGGGATACAGTGGCACAGTGGTTTTCCTAATAAGTGGAAGCATAGGGATCAAGAAGACAAACGAGCAGTGTTCCTAAACATGGGAGCTTGCAGCCTGGGAGTGCGGAGGGTGCTCATCTTCCTTGGTAAGCTGTGTTCACCTTTCCAGAACGGACACAGTGAGTTCGACATACCGGTGAGAAAGCCATTGGCTCCAAATAGGCATTTCCTCCAGAATTTTCCATAAAAAATAAGGATCTGAATTTGGGAGCATCTAACTCCAAGACCCAGAATAACCTGACCAGGCGCACATTTCTGAAGGATTTGAGTTATGCTGAAGGTAAATGTCAGAGCGAGACTCTTAACAGTTGATTGATAGTTAACTGTTGGCGTAGTTAATTTCAATCCTTTTCCTGCTCCAGTCAAGCCCATGATGGAGGTATAGCAGCCAGAGTGAAAGTAGGCGTGGAGACCAGAAAGTCCCTGTTCTCATTTGGCATCACATGGATGCGCCTCATCTAGGAGGGGAAATGTTGGGAAAGGCTTTAAAATAGGCCTCTTGATGGTGGGTGACTTGTGGGCCTGGATCCAGAGGTACAGATGCACCTCTGGATCTCAGGTGGAAAGGACGTGACCCTCTGTCGTCCACAGCTTTGTTAGCAGTCCTATTCTCGGCCCATGGCAGGGAGACCACCTGGGAATGGTCAGGTGGGACAGATGGGGATCTTTTCCCCATGGTCCTGGCATGAGGGGTTTAATCAGAATCATGTCTGTGGAGGAGTGCAGAGGCCCTCCTGCGCACACTGCAGAAGGCACCAAAGTCAGTGTGGGGTGCAAACGAGCAGAACAGTAGGGGAGTAAGTTAGAAACTGCAAGAGAGGGACTTCCTGGCAGTCCAGTGGTTAGGACTTTGCCTTCCAGTGCAGAGGCCACGGTTCCATCCCTGGTTAGGGAGCTACGATCCCACATGCCTTGGGGCCGAAAAAACAAAAAGCAAAAGCAATGCTGTAACAAATTCAACAAAGACTTTAAAAATAGTCCACTTCAAAATAAAAAAAATTTTTTTAATAAATCTTTGAAAGAAAAACTGAAAGAGAAGTCACAGCTGCCAAAGGTGACCTTGCTGTCCCTGGCTGGGTATTCACAGGCTCCTCCCAGTGCTTGTTTGCACTGGAAAGCGGGGCCCTGCAGAGGCCCTGGGTGCATTCTGCCTAGAATGACCAGGAGCCACCAGGGACCTGTGGAAAGCAGGAAGGGGCCCTCCTGTGAGGCCAGCTCTTGGCTGTGAGAGGCACTTGCAGCACACTTGTTCGCTCTGGACCTTCGAGATGAGGTGAGTGCTTATCTCCTCTGCTCCTTTTTGGAGAAGATGACAGGGACCAACAGAGAGTCCACTACTTCCATCTTCTAATGAATTTTTTCTTATATGACTCCCCTAAGGCTTCAGCTTCTCAAAGCATTGCCTTGTCATCAAGGCTTCCTAAATAAGCTTAAATTGAGAAATGCCAAATGAATTGGTATATAATTAATCTCTGAAAATAAGCCTGTTGCAAAGATAAATCCGGATCATGGAGTCCCATTATCTCTTCGTCTCCCTGGCAGCACAGTGCAACGTCCTTTCAGGAAGAATCAAACTGGGTGAATTTTAATAGTAATTGCATCTCAAGTTGAAAACTCACCCAGAACTGGTCTCTGCTGCCATCTTAGTAGGGTTCCATTGCCTCTGTTCTGAGACTCCACGCTTCTGTGACCAACATTACAATTTGAATGAAGAAACGAATAAATAGAAATTTACTGAGCACCCATTACGTGCCATTCTCTTTCAAATCAGCCTGAGAGGGAAACAGTACTGTTTTTCACTTTACAGACAAGACAATGAAAGTTCAAAAAGGTTACCCCTGGTGGATAACAGAAGCAGAATTAGAAATGAGGTCCCTTTATCTCTGAGTCATTTGTTTTTCTGCCACGGTCTGCTGTGTCTGAAAACTTACTGATCACCTACTTGGTCCCGGGGTGCCGGTGCCATGTATTTTCATGTTCATCATCTCATAAAACCCATCTTCCTAGTACTCAGTGACGTAGGTGCTTATTTTACTGGTGACATAAAACTGAAGTTCAACTGTATGATATAACTTGCTCAAGTTACACGGCTTCTCAGGTGGCGCCAGTGGTAAAGAACCCACCTGCCAATGCAGGAGACATAAGAGATGTGGGTTCCATCCCTGTATCGGGAGGATCCTCTGGAGGAGGGCATGGCACCCCACTCCAGTATTTTTGCCTGGAGAATCCCATGGACAGAGGAGCCTAGGGGGCTACAGTCCATAGGGTCGCACAGAGTCAGACACGACTGAAGTGACTTAGCATGCAAGCACGCAGGCTCAAGTCATGTAGAGGGCGGTCTCTGTGGCCTCTTTAAGGAGTCTCTTCATTGGAAAGGCTGGGAGGAGATGGCTGTTTCACTTTGGAAGAAGTTGGTCCTTTTGAATGACTGAAGCTGTAAGTCACACCAGTGGAGGTGGGCTGTTAGGTAGAAGAAGTATGTAGAAAAAGGACTGGTCTTGTCCTAACCAGCCGCCCATTCCTAAGGAGATGGTGGGTGAATTACATTCACAGAGGACAGTGGCTGGCTATAGAGCACTGCTATTACTAACCCGAATACCTGGTGTAGAATCATAGAGGTCAGGGCTGGACTGGGCAGAGGTTTCCTTTTGCCCAGAGGCAGGAGGGAGAACAAGCCACAGGGAGATTGTCTTGTTAAGGTCTTTTATGAAGCTGGCCAGCTTCAGGGGAGTCAGAGTTAGAAAACAGAAAAAGAGAAATGGCCAAGCTTCCTTTCAAGAGAGAGAAGCCACTGGGCTCCTGACTGTGTGGAAAGGGCATGACCAAAGACAGAAAACGCCCCCATGATTTTGAATGGAATGTGTGCTATGTATTGTGAGTTCAAATGCTGTTTATCTGTTTGCGTATCAGCCTGAGTGTTTAACATAGTTATGCACGTCGGCATTCTTCATAACTCAGCTTGGTCCCAACCTTTGATGCCTGTGCTAATAATGAGGTGGTGTGAAATGACAGGTGTGCTTCTGGTCTTCTTACTTCAGGCTTGGTTTAGAGAGAGGGGCAACAGCTAAAGAAGCCTTAGACGTCATCGTCGCCTTGTTGGAAGAACATGGACAGGGTGGGAATTATTATGAAGATGCTAACTCCTGCCACAGCTTCCAAAGTGCATTTCTGATTGTGGACCGTGAGGAGGCGTGGGTGCTGGAGACTGTAGGGAAGTACTGGGCTGCAGAGAAGATCACAGGTGAGTGGGGGTGGCTGGTGGGGAGTTTCAAGGACAGGAAGAGCTAAGGCCATGGTGCCCAGACTTACAGACCCTCTCAGTGCTACATCTGCAGGCTCTAATGTGCTCCTCATTTCTGGGCACCCAAATACACACATATTTGCACATACATTCCATTATTTTAAAACAATTCATTATTGGGGATTCCCTGGTGGTCCGTCCAGTGGTTAGGACTACGTTCTGTCATTGCCAGGTACCTGGGTTCAATCCCTGGTTAGGTTACTAAGATCCTACAAGCTGCACAGTGTGGCCTAAATAAATAAATACATAATTCATTATCAGGGTCACTGTGTTTTTCTAAATGTTTGGGCCTGAAAAAAGATCTGAATGAAGAAGTCCCATAATTTAAAAATTAAAAAAACAAAAAACGTATATATTGATTTGAGCAGAGGGCGATAGTTAAGCGAGACTAAGTGACTTAGCAGCAGCAGCAGCAGCAACCTGGTGAGGAGAAATGTCTGGAGCTGCGACATTCATGAGTCTTGTTAGCAATACAGAGCCTCTTTCAAGGAACCTTTCACTTTTCTCATGGGTAGTAAACGAGAATAATAATAAAATATTAATATTAAAATAAAATAAAATAAAAATAAAAACCTTTCACTTTTCTCTTGGGGTTTAGTTTGTCAGGTCAAGTGACTCACTCATTGAAAACGTGATCAAATGTGTTAGGGCTGCTCAAACCTTCTAGGAGATCTTAAAAGAAGACCAAGGACCTTATGTTTCTCTCTTCAGAAATGAAATTGATTCCTCTATATAGTTAGAGTCAAGTTGCAGGGGAGAGCTGCCCTGTAACATCCATTTCTTGATAAAGTCTTTATAAGTCTATGTCTAAATAGTTGGACTTTGTATTCTTTACAGAGGGAGTCAAGTGCATTTGCAATCAGCTTTCGCTCACGACTAAAATCGACGCAGAGCATCCGGAACTCAGGAGTTATGCTCAGAGTCAAGGTTGGTGGACGGGAGAGGATGAGTTTAATTTCTCTGAAGTTTTTTCTCCAGCTGATGACCATCTAACCTGCTGTTCAGGCAGAGACACCTTAGAAAAGCAAGAAGGTGAGTTGGGGTGTTCCTTACAGTTCTCTCTCTCATACCATTTGTCTTGCAGCTATTTCAGAGACCTTGTTTGAACTTGGAAGAATAAGCAAAGAGGAGAAGTGGAGAACAGACCTTGTCCTGTGTACGGAAACTGACTTGTGCTAAAGTCCTTGCTGTGCAGTCTATGACCACAACTTGCATTTATTTTTACATGATGCTTTTTATCCATGGACGTTTCTGCTCCCATTTCTCCTTTAAGTGCTGATGTCACTATGCTTGTCTTTGAAACACTTAGTGCAGTCTTGCTTATACCTCAGCATTTGTACATTTGACGTATCTTCTCTGTATATTTCCCTGTTTCATTAGCCTGCTGAGTCTTGACATCAGGGGTGCTATCTTTTATTCACCTTAGGATCCCCTTGTGATGCCTGTTATGGCCCTTTGTTCCGTGAACACTTGTTGAGTCAAATTGTTGAATTCCTTTCATGAGCCCTCTATTTCCCACCCGATATTGACTTAGCCAGCATCCATTTTTAAGTAAATGTGGTGACTGGTAGCTTGTTACTTTTGTGCCTGAGTGGAAAACCCTTCCCCATAAACCACAATGGCCACATTTTATATTTGCTGGTGAGACATGTGTTTTGTGAGTCAAGCCTTTGGTGATTTAGAATAGGAGTTGACCTGTTGGTAGATGCCTGTTTTGTAAATAAAATTTCACTGGAACACAGCCACACCTGTTTATTTTCCTCTTGTTTATGACTGCTTCCGTGCTGTGTGGCAGAGTTGAGCAGTTGCAGCAAGTCCAGCAGAGATTATAGGGCCCGTGTCTTTGTGTGTATGTGTGTGTGCGCTCAGTCATGTCCAACTCTTTGCGACCCCACGGACTGTAGCCTGGCAGGCTCCTCTGTCCATGGGATTCTCCAGGCAAGAACACTGGAGTGGGTTACCGTTTCATCTTCTAGGGGATCCTCCTGACCAAGGGATTGAACACACGTCTCATGAGTCTCCTGCATTGGCAGGCAGATTCTTTACCACTGAGCCATCTGGGAAGGCCTACAGGGCCCATAAGGCTAAACTGTTCCCTGGCTGGTTCTTAAAGAAAAAATTGGCTGACTCTTAATCTAGAAGAACACTTTAGGACTTTTGCTATAAACTTTATTAATATATTCTGGGTAGAAAGGTAAGAAAGTATCTATTTAAAAATGAGAATCTTATAAAAAACTACAGTTTTTATTTGAAAAAATCTGACTTGGTGAAAGTATAATATATAATACCAGTTGTAAAGTAGTCCTGCCAAAAATATCAAACATTGACCTGATGCAGCTTCTGGATCTAGCTACTAGTTTGCCAGAAATTCAGAGGATGGAGGAGAATATTAATAACACCATCTGCAAAGTGCAACTTAAAAAGTCCAGAGTATGGGAGATTCAGGAGAAATGGCCAAGCAAATAAAATGCAAGGGGGGAAATGAGAGGCAGTGATTCAAAGAGTTTTAAGAGACATTATCAACCTGTCAGATCCTGGTTTAAATCAGTAGATTCATTTATGAGACAGGGAGGAAGTTTGAACCTGGATAGTTGAAGAACTTGGGGACTTGTCGTGAATATTTTTAGGTGCAATGTGTTATCCATGGAGATATTTACAAAAAGGATATGAGTTGTGGTAGCAAAGTTTAAGATACCTTTTCCCATGTGTTGCTTTGATTTGATCTTTGTGAATACAGATTGAAAAAATACTGTTTTAATGAATTACCAACAGAGGGAGAAAATGAAGAACCAGAATCCTATGTAGTGGAAGATTTGTTAGTCTTTTTATCTGAACTCAGAGCCAATAGTCCTTATGGTTCTCGATATTTGAAAGACTTCTCTGTGTATATTTACCACTGTAGAGAGGTCATTCCCTAGATATAATATTAACTCTAACCAGCAGGATTATACCAGAGAGCTTGCTTGGTGCTCTGCATAGATTGTATACTTTCTTATGAATATCATTCTGTTGCATATTGTACTAGTTGAGGAATTGCTAAGTGCTGTAACAAAAAGACCCCAAAATAATGTGGTTTTAAAAAATGCACCTTTATTTCTCTCTCCTAGTCCAAATGTATATAGACAGTCCAGGGTGGGTGGGTTACTTTACCTCAACATGTGACTTTGTTTTGTGGTCCACTCACTGGCATCTCCCAGCCAGCAGGAAAGGAGGGAAAAGAATGAAGGGCAAGCATTCCTCTTTATGGATGTGACGGGCAAGTTGCACACGTCATTTCTGCTTACCTGTCATTGGTCAAGATCTGTCCTGTGACCACACCTAAAGTAGGGCTGTTCTGTTCCCAGCTGTAATTTCAGGGGTTCTGTTACTCAAAAGGGAAATAACTAATGGATTTTGGTTAGCAGCTTGCCTCCTCCCTCTCTTTTTTCTTTACAGAAAGCATCACTGTGCAGACTATGATTGATGTCCTACGGGACAAAGCCAGTGGAGTCTGCGTAGATTCTGAGTCTTTCCTCACCACAGCCAGTGTCGTGTCTGTCCTGCCTCAGAACGGAAGCTCGCCATGCATCCACTACTTCACTGGGACCCCAGATCCTTCCAGGTTTGTCTGAGACAGTCACACAGCTGCCAAGTCTGTGCTTCCCCTGAGAGCTCACCCAGTAATCACACCCTGAGTTCCTGCCCTTCCCTGTACATATAGTCAGATTTTTCAATATCACCATAGCCAGTGCAGTACAAGAGAGGTGAAAAAGGGAAGTTCTTGGCTTTTATCATGTAGTGTTCATCACAGTCATGGAATCAAATTGTTTTAAATTCAACAAACATTTATTAATATGTATTATGGGCCAGGCATTGTGCTGTATATGAGGGATGCAAAGATAAATAAAACTCAGTGAGACAGAAGAGATAACAGGAAAGCTCAAGATTGATCAGAAGCACCAGTGGCTGTGAGTTAGAGGACAAAATGGCACAGAGACAAGGCACATTGCAGCCACTTCAAGGGCACTGGCCTCTTCTCTAAGACATTGTGTTTTAGGGCGTTGCTTCCTGCCCACACACCTCAGCAAAGGGCTTGTGGCCTCTAGAATAAACCACCTGAAGTTGAATTCCACCTCTGTCACTTAGTATTAATGGCCAGTAAGTCCCTTAACCTCTCTAAGCTTGTGTCTGTCCTATACAATGGGCACAATCCCAGACCGTACTTTTTTATGCTTGTTGGGAGGATTAAATGAGATAATCCAAGTAAATGCATAACAGGTCTAGCTATTATTTTAGACTATCTCTGGTCTACCTGGCAGACAGCAGCCCTTCTCAGTAACTTTCAGTCCTGCACACCAAGATCATGCCATTGGTAACTTAGACACAACCATCGTGACTTCTAAATGATCAGAATCACTTGAGGGGAGTTTTTGATAAATACAGATGTCTTGACCCAAACCTTTTGTGTCAGGAATTTTAAGGTGGGCTTAGGAATCTGTCCAGTAAGTCTGATTCCTCAGCCTGGAGGGCTCTAGAAGACTGCCCATTCCAGTAGGATCTCTGGTATTTTTCACGTGTTCCATTGGCTGATCATCATTTGAGTATCGGGTGTCAAACTTTTGACTCTGCTGCCACGGAATCTGTAGCTGTTTGATTTCATTCCCTTTCCAGCTGAAAATACTTAACTCTCCTCTTGTTGTTTCAGGAATACAGGCAATGGCAGTGCCCAGCTAGGGACTGTGTCTTAGGTGACTCAGGGGATAAGCCAAGTACCTTCCCTGACTCTTTGGCCTCCCTGTCCCAATATAAGTAGATCTTTCTAGCAGGACCTATTAAGTCCCGTATAAACTATCCTTGGTCTTTCATTCACTCATTTATTCATTCAATAAGCACTTGTTAGGCACCTGCTGTGTACCAACTATTATGCTTATTGTGTGCTAGAGACTAACTGTTTACAAGATAAGAGGGGCACAAAGGAGGCAGTGAAGGCGAAACTTCACAGAGGAAGAACTCTTGAGCACTGGTGTCATGAGAGGAGGGGTTTGTTAGGTGCTGAAAGTGGGAATGACATTCTGGGTGGGAGGGAACAGCATGTGCAGAGGCACAGAGGCATGAGCCAGCATGGCACCGCTTGCAGCTGTGCATCCTTCTATAGTTTGAGTTTCCATCCGTCTCCCCACTCCCCCAGTACCTCCCAAGCCCAGCGTGGGCCCTCTGCTGGCCTCTAACCAGGAGCCTCACCCACTCACCAGTATTCCAGGCAGCCTCTCAGGACACGCCTCTTGTTTGACTCTGGCTTCTTTCTCTTGACTTGATCTCCCCATTAGGAATGCCTGGTTCTGTGACCCCACTCCTACCCCGCTTTTTGGTCGATCAGATCTGGGGCTTGTCCTTCCTCTCCCTTGTGGATGCTGACCTTGCTTGCTGATGGCTTTTGTGAGCACTCTGTGCTGGCCCACAGGGATATGTGTAGGCTTTCAGAATCTGTCTGGAACATCCTGTCAAGGTCTTTAGACATTGTTTTTCCGGGAAAGGAGCTTTTGAAGGAGCGGGTTGAACTGAAGAGTGACCACAACAGCCCCCTTGGTTCCTGACTTCTCAGACACCTGCTCCAGCTGTGCTTAGAAGAGAGCTTTGTGGTGCCAGGACGTGAAGATAAAGTCATTCTGTTTCCTAGGCTATAGGACACAGCCCAGTGCAATTCTAAAAATGCGCTGAAAAATAGCTTTCTAATATCTAAAAGTGAAAATTTCAAGTAATTTTAAAAGAAAATTATTCATGGTTAAATTAATTGAGAAGACCTTAAAGGCTATTAAGGGCTTCCTGGAAGACATTCATTTTTATCATCTATGGTTAAATGAACTACATTGCCTACTGTGACTATAGAACTGTCATAGATTTTTTTTTCTCCTATTCAACATTTCAATGTTTCTTTGTAATTAGGCATCCTTACCATTTTGTATTTTGTCAGCAGGAAGCATAATTACCTACTCTTGGGTTTTAGGTAATAAAATTAGGGAAATTTTAGCCGGCTTCTGCTAATGCTACAAACGTTAGAGAGATGTTTGCAGGAAATAGTTTCGGAGCAGTGGCCTTGCAGAAGATTATGATCAAAGAAGACTGTTATTTATCCTCCCAATTAATGTTAGAAACTGAAGGACATGATCGTACTATTGTTCTATCTGCTTCAGCACTTCTCGGCTCTTTGCTTACTGTATTAATTATAGATCCTTCTCTCAAAATAGCTTGTTCTCATAGTCCCCTTTTTTCTTCCTCCTTCCCTCTTTTCTCTTCCTCCTGATTTGTACCAGGTATTATATAAGTTTGAGAATTGGAGGCAGATACAAAAGCCAGAGTTTGAGAGATAGAGGGAGATGCAGAAGAACTTTAATTTTATTGAGTGGGCAAATTCCATCATGTAATATATTCTGATGAGTCAGCTGGTGCCTCGATCATCCATACAGTGACACTGATCGGCGTTAGTGCACCAGTTCTAACCGTTTGCTTCGTGGAAGCCAGTATCTGTTAAAGCTTCATCTGTATGAAGGATTGGGAAGGGAAAGAGCAGAGAGGTAGCTTCGCATTTTGAGACAGTGTAATTTCCAGGTTCCATTGCTGTGCTGGAGTTTGTGAGAGCTGATGATGTCATGTCTGCCCAACCCTGTGTTCAGTAATGTCACACGGGTGGCTTGAGAAGGGCCCCAGTGAGTGTGTTCACACTGTGGAGATCAGCGGACACTATGAATTAGGGCTGATTGCTTCCACTACTTAGAAGCTATCACATCTGAGAAAACACAAATATTCAAGATACAGGAGGATAAACCAAGTGGAGGAAAGAATTAAAAGTGTTTCCATTTTAAATATTAGTAGGCTATTTCCCAACCCATTTCTTTAATTGCATTAGGCCATGTAATTCAGCCTGGAAAACAAAATAGGGAGGAAGTTCTAGGAAAAGAGGGTCTTTGACCCACTTTATGGCAGGGAACTGGAGAGATGCAAGGGATACAGGGTGTGTGTGTGTGTGTGTGTGTGTGTGTGTGTGTGTATGTGTGCGAGTGTGTGGTGTTTGCTTCCTCTTCTCGTAGGTACTAGGCTTGAGAGTCTACGTTGCATCAATTGAGACTGTCTCATCTGGTTAGTTCAAATGTCAGTGACAAGTGAACCTTTTCATTATTGGAGATAATGTTATAGACACTGTGGTTTATGTAAATACAGGGCCGCAGCCTGCATGGACGATACCCAGCTGAGGACCTTGTGTAAAATAGCCCTGCCTTTGATTTCATTCCTAACTCTCCCAGCAGTATCTTTTTCCTCTCTCCCACCCCACGGTTTTGACTTTTTAAAACCTCCCAGGGTATCTGGATCCAGTCCAAAGGGTGTCCCAGGCTCCAGAGGTACTAGTTTTCTTTCCCTCTAAATGGAAACGCCCTTCACAAATAGGTTCTGCTCTCAGCCAGATGTGGCGTTAGCTATGTATGTGATTTAAGTGATTCACAGCCCAGCTGGAATGACCCATGGATGAACCATTCAGAGGGACACATGCAGTTGAGGGAAACTGGTTCTTCCAGGCCCATATCAGATTGGTTTAAAGTTTAGCAGATGCATCCAAGCAGGGCCCTTTGTGCTGCTGTTTTTGTGCGAGCAGATCCACCAGGGACTCTGGGGCAGAAGTTAAGCCCATCACTCTGGGAGTTTCTGCATCATTGGTAAGAACACAGCCCTGTTTGAAGTAAGAAATGTGAGCTGGCCAGTCATACTAGAGTTCTGTGTCAGAATCAGCCATGAACTGCTCTTGGGGTCCTCAGTATGAGTGATGAACTGGGCCCCACCGTGGCTGGGTGTGCTGGGAGGGGTGGTCATGACCCACATGGCAGTTCAGCTTTGCTGCTGGCTGGATATATGGCCTTGATCAAGTCATTTCATCTCTCTGAACATACATTCATTCAAGTGTCATTTAAGAAGCTACCATCTGAGGTTCACTTTTGGGAAAATGTCAGAGCATCTTCTCACCTACTTGTATTTTTAATGTGATTTTCTGTAATGTTTGGTAAGAAATCAAAACATTTGGAAACCACTGAGTTTTCCACATTGCCCTTTTCTGGATCTATAGATGTAAGTGATCAGGATGGAATTATAGATAATTCCCACATTCTGGTATATTATTGTGGTTTATTATGGCAATAATTTTATTTATTCAGTCTCAAAAAAGAATCTCCCTTTAACCATTTGATGGTAAAATAATCCGGCTGCCAATGCAGGAGACACAGGTTCAGTCTTTGGGTCAGAAAGATCCCCTGGAGGAGGAAATGACACCCCACTCCAGTATTCTTACCTGGAAAATCCCATGGACAGAGGAGCCAGGCAGGCTACAGCCCATGGGGTCATAAAGAGTTAACACGACCAGGTGAGCACAACTACCTGATGAACATATACTTCATGTTTTTAGCAGCTGAGGATGCTGGGTTCCTTATAGACTTTGGAAAAAAAATTCTTGAAGGACTTTGGCTGCTTTAGAATATTCTAGAAACCTCATATTATTAACTTACTTATTTTTAAAGTTAAAATGGATGGATAGAAGGGATAAACATATAGTCCCTCTGTCTTACAGATGCCACCAGACACTTTCTCAGTGATGTTAAACTAACCTCCACATGCCAGTGAGTGTGGACCGGCTTGAGGTTCCATCAGGCAGGGGGTTTTGACTTTTTTTTTTTTTTAACTCTGCTGTTATCTTGTGTCTTGGGTGCAGAAGACCACAACTGTGCTTACCGTGAACTTCTTGAAAGCACAGGTTCATAAGCCTCATGACGTAGAAAGAGAAGTAGCACAATAGCTTTAGCAGCTGAAAGGGAGAGATCATTTCAGCCCATTGAGAGACAGAGAGGAAAATGATGGACCCCACAGCTGGTCAGAGGTCAAGAGGGGACACAGACCTGCATTTGGAGTCCAGCCTAATTCCCGGCCCTGCTGTGGTGAGGCAGGCAGACCTGGACAGTTGCTCAGGAGGATCCGGTACCATGGTTCTCCCCATGGGGCCAGTTTCAGGATGGTCCTGAGCCGCATAGTAAGTAAAGCACCGAGTTCCAGAAATTAAATGACAGGCTTGCCTATGAAACATTACTCTCACTGGGACTTTGGAGAGGTGGAGAAGAGAGGTTCCTTTCAGGGGATTGTATGGGATACAGAAGTGAGCATCGTCTGTGTGGCCTGGGGCCAGTGTGAAGTGGGAGAACCCTTGTCCCAAGGGGTCTCGTTGGCAGCCCAGGCTCAGCAGCTCTGCTGGACGTTGCCAATCCTCTGACTCTCCATGGTTGAGCCTGCTCCAGCCTTACCGCCAAGTTCAAGCTCAAGCCCATGGGAGCCCTGGCTCTCACCCTCTCTGTGCGACGCCAGGCCTAGGGAGGAGGTGTGAACTATGCAGGCTCTGGGCTGCAGAGTCTCTCAGGAGATCTCAGTGCATGCCAAGGAGGCTGCAGGAGGCTTCCAGTCTGCTAGAAGATGGTGTGTGCGCACTGACTTTTCAGGAAACCCCGAGTGCTGTCAGGCCCGAAAGGGTAGGGTGCTTGCCTGCTGTGAGGCTGCTGTGTTAGACAACAGAGACCAGAGGGGCCCGGAAGCAGTTAGTTCTAGATGTCTAGATGTCTCTCTGCTGGACTCTCCCTTACCACTGCCTTTTCTGTCCCTCTCCATCCATTATCCTCTTCCAGTAAACCCTCAGAATGCCCTCAACCAAATGACCAGTTGGAGAGCTCAACTCCATGGGATCAAAATTCTATAGACATTTAAAATTTTTGCATTATTTTCTTACACTTTCAGCAGTCACCCACTTGACATTCAGGAGGAGGGAAGAGAAGCGCTGCATTTTCAGGAGGCAGTAGCAAGTAGTAGTGAGTGTTCCCTCTGTACAAGGTAGCTCCTGGTATCTCAGGGAGGGAAGGAATTTGGGAGGACTTAGCCTTGTGGAATTAGGTCCAGCCCACGTGCCTATGCTTCGTACTTCTTGGTGGACAGAGCCAGTTTCCTGTATGTCTGCATCACCTGCAGAGAACAGCACTTAACCAGCCCCACCCCTTTCCCTGGTGGCTCAGACAGTGAAGAATCTGCCTGCAATGCAGGAGACTCAGGTTTGATCCCTGGGTCAGGAAGATTCCCTGGAGAAGGGCATGGCAACCCTCTCCAGTATTCTTGTGTGCAGAATCCCATGGACAGAGAAGCCTGGCAGGATACAGTCCATGGGGTCGCAAAGAGTCGGACACGACTGAGCAACTAAACTCATTTTCACCCACTTCACAAGCTTAGGGTGCAGCTGCTTTCAGTAGTCAAATGAAATTAACATGAGCCGGATCTTTCATGCTGTGATCACGGTCTTTCTCTCACCTGAGTCCTTTTCCCTTGATTACCTCAGGGAACTAATCTGAGGGTTCGCTACTGGTTACTGTTGTCTCTGGTCATGCTCCTTAGACCTGGATGTCATCAGTCTCCTGGGGACATTAACAAGCAGGTTCTAGTCAGCAGGATGGGGGTGGGGCCTGAGAGTGATACTGATGCTCAAGTCCAAGGACACAGTTTGGGTGCAAGGGTCATGCGTTCCCAGTGCTTTGCAGATGGTGATGTATGTGAAAATGAGTGGCACACTGGATATAGCCCAGGGACCTTGGGGCTCAGGAATTCAACTTCCCAGCTCACTTCTCACCCATTGGAGGCACAGAGTGGGTCAAGGTGCACCAAGTTAAGAGGATGGAGAATATCCCCAATCGAAGCCATACACTTGCGTGTGGGTGTGTCTCATTATCTCTGATTGCTTTTGCAGGTGCCCCTGTGGTGTGATTGAACACAGGCCACCCTTGGGGCCCAGAGGTGCCTGTGCTCCCCCAGAACACTGCTTTGATCAAGCTGTGTTCTTTCTGGGTGCAGAGCTGGGACAGTAAAGCTCTCTCCCTGCTGTTTTAGGCAGCTGTGGTTGCCACAGACCCCCACCCAGCTGTTTCGGGGTGTGTGCACATCTGGAGGGGTGTGTTGCTTGTGCCTAGGTATGCACAGGTATACACACGCATACATGTGCACACACACATGGGCACTCGCATACAGAGTCATGTCCCCAAAGTTATACCCCTTGTGCCAAAAGAGCCGAATCAAAGAGCTCTTGCTTCAGCTGCCTACTATGCCCTCGGCTGCCCTCTCATACAACCAGACTTCTGTTTTCTATGGCGTGCCCTCTCTGGGGCCCCTGGGGTTCTGTTTTGGTCATCTGTCTTCATCTGTGCGCTCCTTGAGTCTGTCAGAGATATTCCAAACATTTTCAAATAAGGTAGAACCTAAAAAAAAAAAAGATGAGGTCTCAGACCCTGCCTTTCCAGGGGGCCTCGTTCCGTGGACCATGGTGGCGAAAGACTAACTCACATCGGTGGCCCATTGCACCCTTCCTCAAAGCACCGTGTGTGTTCATGGAACTGAAAGCAGCTCTCAAATGGCCTTCCCAGAACAAAGCCAGTCTGTGTCGATGTCTCCTCGCTGTAAATAGAACACTTTGCAACTTATAATCGGCAGCTAGTTTTATTAAAATAGTCACTAAAATATGCAGTTGGTGCTCTCTCTCGGGAGGTGCCTGCCTGCCACCCGCTGTGAGCTGAACCAGGAGTGTCTGCCCTCCTCAGGCCCTGAACCTGGTTTGGCTGAAGCTCTCTCCTTTCTCTCCAGGTCCATATTCAAGCCTTTCATCTTTGTCGATGATGTAAAACTGGTCCCCAAAGCACAGTCTCCCTGTTTTGGGGACGACGACCCTGCCAAAAAGGAGCCTCGGTTCCAGGAGAAGCCAGACCGCCGGCACGAGCTGTACAAGGCACACGAATGGGCCCGTGCTGTCCTGGAGAGTGACGAGGTGAGCCTGAGTGGGGGCTTGGGCGAGGGTGAGGTCACCAGGAAGGAGACCGGAAAGCGGATAACAAGCTCATCATTTTCCTCCTCTCCAGCTAGTCTGCTTCCAGAAACCCAGGCTCCCGAGGCCCTCGCTAGAATGCTGGTGGTAATTGTTCCAGCCAGCCTCTTGAAACCCAGAGAAAGCAAGCCTCCACTTTTGATGTTGTTCAAAATGCAGTGGCCTAAGAATATCCCTCTTTTACTTACTGTCCACCTGGGAATAACAGAAATGTGCAGTACTAGTTGGGAGAACTGGTTTTCTGTGGTCAGAAATTCTTTGTATACTTTTGGAGGTAAAAAGTTGTATTATGGCAGCACTTTAAAGACAGAATCATAGTTTTTTTTTTTTTTTAAGTGATTCTTCAAAAAAATCCCTGGAGATGGTTGGTGGTGATGGTTGCATAACTGTGAATGTATTTATGCCACTGAACTGTATGCTTAAAAATGGTTAAAATGGTAAATTTTAAGTTTTGTATATTTTTTTCATATAAAAAGTTTTTACATTGTCAGTTGTAAAATAGTTCTTCTTCAAAGTGCAACCCTCCCTCCTCCACCCAAAACTTTGGTTTATAAAGTTACATCGGTTCAAACAAGAGAAATATTCAACATATGCCCATAGCAGCCGTTAGTGAAAGGCTTTCAAGTAAAATCCAAGCCTATATGTTTTTAAGCAATTTTGGCTGGTCTTCACTGCACAGTTCTCTCTAGTTGTGGAATGTGGGCTCTGGAGTGCAGGCTCAGTAGTTGTGGCACATGGGCTTAGTTGCCCCGTGACATGTGGGATCTTAGTTCCCTGACGAGGGATTGAACCTGCGTCCCCTGCACTGGGAGGGGGATTCTCAACCACTGGACCACCAGGGAAGTCCCCCCAGGCTTCTATTTTGCTGACACAGAAGGAAGGAACATAATTGTTAGATGCTCATCTACTTCCCAGGCATTTATTAACAACTTGTAAAGTTCCATTTTGTCTTGAAAAGAGGGATCTCTTATAGGGAATTGGTGCACACATTTTGCATGGACTGGGTAAGCTTATTCTCTTACATCTGGTACCGTGGGCTTTCTAAGAAGGATATAAAGAAGGACAACATCAACAGTAAATCCAAGGGAGTTCAGAAAGCATCTCTGAGAAGGGTAGTCTCACTGTTTCTCGACCTTGCTCTTCTGTGCCCCAGAAATGACCATCCTGACATGTAGAAGTCGCACAGTTATTTGATATTTGTGCTACCTGCCAGATGTGTCCCTGGAACCGGAATGCTGCCACTACACTGCACTAGTTCTGCCAGGGCTGCCTGCCCTGATTGCTGATGGTGCATGTTTTAGGTGGATGACAGTAAACCCGAATAGGGGGAAAATGTCACTCCCTGATGCACAGTTTTCTGGTTATTTGGCAAATGAAGGCAGGGGTAGGAAGGCCCGTGTGTTCTGAGGCATCCTACACAAAATTTCCAAGAGATGAGATAGATGAGGCTGGGTGGACTTTGAAATTTGGAAATGACCATTGGTTTGAGTTAAGGCAGCACTGGGAGATGGTGGATGAATGGTGACATCCGTTTCTCTGTTCTGGGAGTAACTGGACAAACGAAAACTTCTCACTGTCATCCACTGTGAATGAGTGACTCTCACTTGGAAGAAGAGATGTCACCCCTTCAGAAGAAATAGTAAATTGGGGATAGACATGCCACTCACGGATCCATTTATTCATTCAAAAGGCATTGTTGAGAGTGCCTCCTCTGTCCCACGGAGGAACATAGAGATCAACCTAGTTCTTACTCCCTGGGTGATTGTGGTCTAACAGGAGACACAGGCAAGTAGACAGACCATCACGAGACAGGAAGAGAACAGCCATGGCAGAAGGAAAGGCATTGGATGGGGGAGCCCAGAGGAAGGGCATTCTGAAGGTGGGCACGAGCCGACCAAGTGTTGGTAGGGAGCAGGGTGGCCTGTGCAGTGGCAAGAAGGAGTATCATGGGTTGGAGGAAGGCAGCTAATTCAGTCTGGCTGCCCAGAAAGGAGATGCAGGAGGCAAGGCAGGACGTGAGACAAGCAGGAGCCTTGTGGGCTGTAGAGGGCCTTTCCCACTGTCACTCGGGAGTCTGGATTGCATCCTGAGTGCAGCGGGAACTCTTTGTAAGTATTCCGGGCGGAGCAGTGACATCACCACATTGTGACTTTAGAAGCACCCCATGGCAGTCCCGCAGGAAGCCCACTGAATGGAGTGGGGGAGGGCCCTCAGGCGGCTTTCAGCATCCACTCCAGTGGCCTCGACTCTTTTTGTCCTTCTCAGGAGCAAGGTCAGAAGCTGAGGAAGACGATGCTGGAACTAGAGAAGCAAGGCCTGGAAGCCATGGAGGAAATCCTGACCAGCAGTGACCCCCTGGACCCCACCGAAGTGGGGGATCTCTTCTATGACTGTGTGGACACGGAGATTAAGTTCTTTAAGTGAAGTAAACGTTCCCTTTCCCCTTCTTATTTAAAATTTCCCACCTTACTAAATTACCAGCAAAACAAACCACTCTCCTGTCCGAGTAAAATGAGAAAGTTCAGATGCGTCAAAGTCACAGTCCCCTTGTGTTCTGCCTTGAACCTCACAACGCCGCCCCCTTCTTCTGCAGCGTAGATCCCCTCCTTCTGCAGTGTAATGTGTATCCCCTTGCCTGTTGTCTGATCGTATGACTGATTGTGGAGTTTAAGCTGCCATTATTGTATTTCAGTGACAATGGACACATTAGCCTTTTCTTGGGAGGACTAGAGTCCATCAAAGCCGTGAAGGACAGGCTCCATGGCGCCGAGTTAGCGGGAAAGGCAAAATCTCTTGAAGTCTTACTCTTTCAGTAGCGGTTTCTTTCAGGTTGACAAAAGGCGTTTGTCTGGCCCTGAGCTCTTGTGTGTGTGTGCCCGAGGGAGGCTTCCACTGAGACACTGAGCGCTGGCCAGTAACGCAGAATGCCCCCAGCTGTGTCTTCTGAGATGCAAAACAAGTGGGAAGGAATGAAGGGGGCTCTGCTGGCTCCATGCACAGCTCCACCTAGATTCTCTTGATCCGAAAGAACCTGTGCACTGCGCTTGTGTGTGGTGGATCCACACAGATGGCTTCCACCTTCTGTGTGAGCTGGAACCTTCCCACCCCGCCCCCCCATCCCCCTAGGGATTCAGGGGTGGCTGCACAGGTAACACTCGTGATCAGGGAGTGGATCTCCTACAAGGCAAGGGGCTGTCCCTGCCACTCACCTGCCGCGTAGATGCGCTTGTGTCTTGAAATGATTCTGGGCCTAGTTACTGCCATCTAGCTTAGAATTAATTAGATGGCCCTGTGGCAGAGTTCCACCCCACAAAGCTGCAAATTTCTCAGCTAATGAAGGAAGGAAAAGGAGAAACTTTTGGCTGTTTAGATTCCAGTTAAAGTAGCTGGAATAGGAGCAGCCACCCCATTATCTCAGCAGAGACTTTAATTAAACTGATTTGTTTCCCGTGTTGTGGGCGCATGAAGGATCTAACTTACCAGCAGAGCTCAGGAGAGCGTGTGAAGAAGACCAGATGGGCTCAGCACAGGGAAGACGGAGGGCAGGAAGGCGACAGATGGATGGAGAAGCATTTCGCTCCAGGGGACAGTCCCACCCCCGCCCTTCCTGTCCAACCCTGTTACAGCCCACAAAGCTGTGGAGAAAGCACCTGCTTGCCCTGATCTTTCCCTTTATTCTTCACGCCCCACATGGCCCAGTAGCCACTTTCAGGCTAGTAGCTGAAGTGGGCAGGTGGTGGTGGTGGCAGGGGTCTTACCTCCAGCTATTGAAACTCTCAACCACTGTTGACATGGACAGAGGCAGAGATGAGGAGGAGAGGTGTACATGTTAATATAGTGATGGATGGGAGGGCTGCGGCTTCATTTCTCCAGCCTGACCTGTACCATCTGGGCCTAATCACCTTCACTGGTGATAGGTATTTGCAAATGGAAATACTATGAGTATCAGGAGTCTTGGAAGTGACTTCCAGTTAGGCTCATTTTCCAGCTGCAATGTATCATATGCCACGAGAGCTGTAGAGGAATTGGGCCCCAGACACAGATGTAGACACTGAGGGTCACAGGTGTTACTGGAACAAACCTTTTTTTCTACTAGCTCCCCTCTAAGGGTGTAGGCATAAGAGCACTGTGAGTTTTTTGCCCAGAAGTTTTAAAAATTCTGTATGTAAAATCACTGTGAGTGATGAGACATGGGAGCAATATTTGAGCTGAAAAAACTAACAGCGATCGTTCACAGCAGCTTGTGGTTGCTGAATTTTGTCTGGGTTTGGCCTGGGCTTTCAGTGAGAGCTTAGGGTCTCCTCTTAGGTGGCATGTCCATTCTGAGAGCGTCTGTCTACAGCTGTTGAGTGGAGAAGGGCAAGGCTTGAGGATGACACAGGCACCTCATCCCCTCCCAAGCCCACCTGCGGAGTGGTTATTTAAAACAAGATGATGCAAAAAGCCACTATAAAATTCTACCACGTGGTCTCTCCTTCCCCTGTCATAGAAACATTTCATCAGACCTGGCATGTCTGAGGTACCCAAGGTGATTAGGGGTTTGAGCAAAAGAAGTCTAGTGAGAATAAATTACCCAGAGGCCCAGCTTTCATTATTATGGGCCAAGCAAAGGTCACGGATAACCCAGCCAACCTTCTGCCACTACCCAGCCATTGTGCAGTGGGAAACAATGACCACTTCTGTTAAGGACATTGACCTTAGTCCAGTAACCCAGAAAAAGGCCAACTATAACGAAGAGTTGTGTGGGTTAATGCTATTATCACAATTGTGATGCCAATGTCTTACCACTAGAGGGCGGGTCAGCCCTTTCCTGGCGGAAGTTAGAGGCTGGGATGTTGTACATCCAGACTTGTACAGAGGTGTACAGTTAAAGCTTGAATAGCAGTAGACAGATTCTTTGTGCGTTGGGATGCGTGGGGAAAGACAAGAAGAGAGCAAAGAATCTGCTGATGTGGATGTTCACTTCTAGTGACAGTAACAGTTTGAAATATGCAGTTGGATTTTGAGGACACTTGCTGAGGGAGATGTTTGTTTTTAAATGCTCCTAACAGACTCTGTTTTTGAAAAATGCTTATCATTACGTGGATAATTTCTTGACCAGGGATTGATTTTCTAAAGGGAAAACGAATATATGCAAGGTGAACTATGAAAATTAATGTTTAAAGGTCAGTGTGTAAATAGCTTCCTAAAATACCATTTGTGTATCCATTACACACCTTGTGCAGAAAGAAGACGTGGCCTTGAAGGACAGACTCTCTCCCCTGTTCTCACACCCCATAACCAAACATAAGCTAGTTAGTCTTGGCTAGTAGATGGGATTTACCACTCTAACTAAGGAGGAGCAGAAGCTCCAGTAAAAGTAAATTAGCAAAGCAGAAGTACTACTCCTTCATCCTTGGAGATGGTCTGGAATTTTAAGTAGAATAAGGGCATATTTGAAATTACGTTGATTCTTTAGTGCCCAGTAACATAAGACAGCGTTATTTTTAGAAAGAGTCATTCTTATAAGCTAACAGAGCAAGTGTGTGCCTATTAGATATTAGCAGTGAAGTTCCTTCACTTTGGGATGGATTATTAGGTGTAAAAAATAATTATCAATGAGGCAAACTCCTTTGCGCCCTGCTATTATCCCAAGCGGGTACAGTTGTTACACAGTTCTGCCCAGCCCAGAGTATCTGTTAAAAAACCGCCGACTGCATTCTTCACTGAGGAGAAGTCCAGTCATCTCTGGGGAAGGTCTTCAGCTGAGCTTTCCCGAGGCGGGGCGGGGCCGAGGCGGATGGGGGCGGGGCGGCAGGTCGCCCCGCCCAGCACTGCCTGTGCTTCCCTGTGGTTGTGGCCTTTCATTCCACGTGGTCTTAAGTCCCAGCTCGTCTCCTGTGGTTTGTGTCAAACGTGCTTTATCTGATCGAATCCGAACGTCCCAAGATGTCCCGTGCGGATTTCTGGTGGGAATGAATACGTATATGTTTGCAGTCATGTCGTGAGGAGTTGAATGTGCGAGCTGGAAAATTGTAGGGGCAGGGAATAATAAAAAAGAAGAACCTTGCTGTTTCCTGCAGTGGGAACTGACTGTGTCGTCTTAATAGCCTTTTGTACAAATATCTACAAACCAGATAACTTTCCCATCCAGTGCTTGCCCTTGGAATTGTCTCTAAATACATCAAACATACAATAAAAAAGTACTGAAATTAATGTCCCAGGGCCTCTTCTATCTTGTGTTTCATTAATAAATGCGAGCATTGGCCACAACATAGAAAATGTATGAAAGGGGAAATATTTTATGCCTGGAATCTTTGGCAAACCCAATCAGTTAAGCGTTTTCTTCATTTATCCATTTCGTGGATAAACTCACTCTTTAAAATAAACACAAAACCGTGACATACCACCTCACACCCATCAGGATGGTTATCAAGAAAACAGAAAATTAGTGTCGGTAAGGATGTGGAGAAATTGTAACCCTCTGCACTGTCGATGGGGATATAAAATGGTACAGCTGATATGGAAAACAATATGGAGGTTTCTCAAAAAATTAAAAAGAATTAAGCCATATAAGCCAACAATTTTATTTTTGAGTATATACTCAAAAGAGTTGAAGGTGGAATATCTCAAAGAGATTTTTTTTACACCTGTATTCATACTAGCATTAGTCATAATAACCAGAAAGTGGAAGCAAGCCAAGTATCCATCAATGAATGAATCAATGATACATATAGCCAAGCAATGGGATATTCAGCCTTATAAAGGAAGGAAACTCTTGACACATGCTACAACATAGATGAGCCTTGAGGACATTATGTTAAATGAAATAAGTCACTCTCAAAAAAAGTCAAATATTATCTGATTCCACTTTTATGAATTACCAAGAGTAGTCAATCTCATAGAGCCTGAAAGTAGAATGGTGGTTGCCAGGTGCTGGAGGGCTGGGAAGGGAAATGGGGAGTCTTTGTTTAAGGGGTACTGAGTTTAAGGTTTGCAAGATGATAAAAGAGTTCTGGAGACTGGTCACACAACATACTGAATTTGCTTAACACGACTGAACTGTACACTTAAAAATTACTAAAATGGTAAATTTTATGTTAATAGGTATTTTACCAAATTAAAAAAAATCATCAGAATGGCTGGTGCCATCTATGCCAAGTGTCTTTATTTTAAAGCCATAGAAGCTCCGTTAGAGGAAAGGATGCCACTTAAGAAAGAAACCAGCTCTTCCCACCCTTGTGACCTGGAAATGCCAGGTTCCTTCAATAATTCTGTCTCCATGTGACAGGGAAATGCAGCTGAATGTCTTGTTCTTGAAAACAGGACTTAGTCAGTGGCAACAAATGACCTATGTCAAGGTCAGAGTAAATGACGACCCCATTTATATGACAAGGAACTGTTGACTCTATTTTTATTCTCAGCTCTTTTTCCATCAACATAAACTCCTGCAAAGTTCCAGGGTAACAGAGTGTGTATTAGTTTGCTAGGGCTGCCATAATAAAGGACCACCAACTGGGTGGCTGTTTATTATCTCACAGTCTGGAGGCTAGAAGTCCAAGATCAAGGTGTTGGCAGAGTTGGTTCCTTCTGAGGGTTGTGAGGGAGAACCTGTCCACACCTCTCCCCTACCTTCTGGTGGTTTGCTGGCAATCTTCAGCATTTCTTGACTTGTAGAAGCATCACCCTAATCTGACTTCATACAGCATCCTCACTGTGTATATGTCTGTGTCCAAATTTCTCCTTTTTATAAGGATACTAGTCACATTGGATTAAAGGTCCACCATACTTCAGTAGGACCTCATCTGAACTTATATCTGCAACAACTCTATTCGTAAGTAAGGTTGCTTTCTGAGGTATGGAGTTAGGAGTTGAGCATGGGAAGTTTTGGAGGATGCAGTTCAGTTTGTAACAGGTTCGTGAAGGATGCCAGGCCTCCGGGGGCATGGTCTGAGAACCTGGAACTTGCTTCTGGAGTCCACAGCCCTTCCCATTAAGTTGCTCCCCTTCTCCTTCTAGGCACCACCTCTTCTACCCAGAACTTCCAGTTGCCTGGAACTATGGCCACTTCCCCTTCCTCCACAGTCAATGGCTTTAAAGTTCATCATCCATTTGGTCAGTTATCTTGGGCCATTGCTTTTCTTCTGCACTCAGATGGGCCCTTTTGGTTATGTGAGAGCTTATCTGTGCCTCTGCTAATAAAGACAGCAGATAAAACAAGTCAGGTCCTTAACTAATTCAGATGCAAAGTGTGTAGCAGTTAACTTTGAAATTAGTTTCTAGATGAGATTTATTTCAGGAGCATCTATGAATTGTAATTACTGCTGTCTCCTTGTTATCCAACAGCAGAGCTAGGAATCTGAGCAGCTCAGTGAACATCTGATTGGAATGCCTGGGACACAGCCAGTGAAAGCTGAGTGTGAGACTGAATGTGTAATAAGCAAACTGCTCGTACCCTGCAGTGTGTATGTTTGTGTGTATGTGTGGCTGTGTGCACTGATACCTGGGTCTGTTGTGACCTGAGGGTTAAAGGCTTGCCCAGGTGTTATGTTAGTCCATCTTCACCACTATACACTTAAGGACATATTTATGCCCCTATATTACAGATGAGGAAACTGAGGCATAGACTGGTTAAACTTGTTACTTCCTAAACTTGTAAGATGCAGAATCAAGATTCAGGTCCATGTTTCCCTGAAGCCAACATACCTATCAGGCAAACCTTATGTCCCCCTGTACCAGGTTCCAAAGAGGGCACCGGGAGACACTATAATGGAGATGGCGATGAGACTGCTCCACACAGATTTTTTAAGGCATTTGCTAAGCTGAGGGGGTGGTGCTAAGTGCACTTCAAGTTAAAAGCTGCTCCATTTCAACACAATTTAGCAGAATTTGTAAGCATGTTTGATATTAATAAAAGTGAATAAGTGTAGTGTTATCTACTTGTTACAAAATACATTTGAATTTTTCCCTTGCTTGGTTTTCTCAAACACCTATTCGTTTAATTAGCTACAAAAATCAGGAAAACATTCTGTAGTTTAGTTTAGGTATAGTTTACCTCCAAAAAGAAAGGCTCCATTTCTAACCCAGAATGTTACAGCAAGTGCTGGGTCCTGTGTCAGTATCCTGTCTGAGCCCTTCTAATCCTTAAAGATGGTTGGCTTAGATTGGTGCCGGCGACCGTCAGTCAGCTTTAACAAGTAAACAACTGGAAGCATTCCCACTTATTAAAGTTTATTAATACAAAGAAATGAATCTGCAGAGGGAAGATCAATAAATATAAAATACACGGGAAACACTGGGAGAGTCACAGACCACAGCGCTGGGGAGATTCCTCGAGGATGGGAGGGGCACTCTGTTTGAGTTTGTGGTCCAGAGGTGAAGTATTTGTCCTGCCGCAAGAGTTCAAAGGGCAGGAATTCAGTGCTGGGTCTGGAGGAGAGATGTGATGCTAGATTCCTGAGATTTTTCCCTAATTGCAATTTTTGGTTTCTGCACATTTCTTCCCTCTGACCTTGAATAGTTTTATTTTGAATTTCTATCCCAGTGGTGCAGAACATCAGGATGTAAACACCTCATCGGAGCAGGCAGTCTACTCCGAAGGTGGAACGGCTTTGGTCTAGCGCCTTCTTAATCATGATTGTTAAAAAACCCTTGTAATTATTTTGTACAACTGGGAGAGAGGTGGAGTGGATAGTGTTATATAAAAAAAGTTCTGACCTTTTGGAAAGCTTGCAGAACCAATAAGACAGATCAGCTATACACACAGCTGATGACCTGCAAAAGCTTCTTTGTCACTGATTTAGCTGTTATAGTTTGGCGTGATTTATTCCCCAGGGGAGGGAACTTGACATTGCTCAGTGGCTTCTGTTTGGAATGAGAGAGTACATAATGATGGTGGACACCATCTCAGGGTCAGTCTCCATTCCAGACAGGAGGTGGTGGATGCGGTCACATGTTTGCCAAAACCCCACTAACAGTCTGCCTTCTGCGCATGGCGTATTCTGGGCATTACATCCTCAAGATGTGAGGGTATGAGTGGGCTGTTTCAGAGGAAACATTTTTCACTGTTTTCTTTCCACCTCTCCCGGATTTCCTTTAATCTGCAGCTATTTTGAGCACAGATGAGGGGTCAGTCTGCTTTTTTCTATTTTTCTCTCCTTCCTCAGTCACAGCTTTTCCTCCAAGGATGAGGTCAGGCAGCAAGCAAAAACACACTTTCATTCCCTTGCCAGCCCCAGAAAAAGGGCATGAGAGGAGCAGCCACAGGTCACAGCCAGTCCTGACCCATCCATATTCAGGGCTAGCTGAACTCATATACTTTTCCTCTCTAGAGGGGTGCTACCACAGGGACTGGGGGACTCTCAGACCAGCTCAGAAAGGTGCTAAGGTTTACCTGATGGGTGGATCCAGGTTCCCTAAGGGTGGGCGGGGGACATATTTGAGGCAGGTATTTCAGAATATGTTTTAGTCTATACTTTTTCATGTCATGCTTTCCATGATAAACCCTGCACCCAGGGGAGGAAAAAGAAAACATTTCTGAGACAGAATTAATGATGACTTATGTAGGTTTCTAATTTGCAGGGAACATACTGAAATCTCCTTCAGCTCACCTCACCCTGGCTGCCAGGATGGGGGCTCAGCGGGACAGGAAGGACCATTGCAGAAACGTGGGCACGAGGGGCAGTGTAAACAGTAAGAGCGTTGGCTACCTGCAGGACTGTTCAGTTACACAAGGGGCCCTGTGGTCAGCCTTGGAGGGACTGAGGCCACTCTTGCCTTTGATCTGCGTTATATTTACATGAGGCAGCAAAAGAATCCTTGTACTGCAGGATGGGAGCAGGAGGGGCCATGTGGCAGCATCTGGGTGAGGGACACGCTACTCTCGGGGAGCTGCGTCATTCATAAGGCATTACCTGGTTTGATTTTGCAGTTCGTGTGATGAGACTAGAAAAATCATGCCAATAAGAAGCTGTTGTGGATACTATGACTTTGGGAAACTAAGGGATCGTCTAAAAACAGTTCCGAGTCTAGGGAGGGCCAGCCTGCAGACGTATTTACAGTCATGGAATGGACACTGTGCGGTGGGACAAGGCTGTCACCTGTGCCAAGGTGCACTTTAAAAAATGGAGAAATAATGTGTGTGTGTTTTAAATTATTCAAATAATAGTTGACTATAATACTGATTTAAAGCCTGTGCAAAACACGTATTTACAATAAATAAACGCTCCATTAAGAGCCTGTGTGTCAGCTGAATTACGACTTGAGAATAGTGAGGTCTGACGTTCTCCTGGGGACGCCCACCCTGCCATATGGACCTCCAGGTGGCTCACAGGACGTTGGCTTCATCCGTCTTCTCACCGGAGCGTCTTAAGCGCTAACTGTGGAAACACAACAGTGTTACCAGGTGAGGTCAGAGGTAGATGAACCATCCCCAGGACTGGCTTTCCCTCATGCCTGCAAGGCTGCCAGGGTCTGATGGTTCCATCATATGCAAGGTGCTGGTCTTCAGCCAGCGGGTTGTGGTGTGGAAAAGGAAAGTGTGGCTTGTTTCAGGTGGGGACCGAATGTCATAAAAAACATTTTAGGGACCAAGTACCAGCAGACCGCTTGATGGGAAGCTCAAGAAAAGTGAAGACCTTGGTGGCGATCTCAAGACAAGGCAATGAAAAAGAGAGAAAGGGCCCCAGGCTTTCAGATTTCCTGTTTAGGGCTCCCAGCCTTGCATGGATCACGTGGGCTCTGGCCCATAAAAGAAGAGCACCCCTGGGGCTCTGTTCACCATGTCTGAAACCCCGTGATTTCTCTGGGCAATTGCTTTTTGCCTCACTGAAGTGAAAAATGAATTAACATGGTTCCACCTAGACATAAAGACCTTCTTGACTATGGGATGCCCAAGACAGACTACAGTCCATCCTTGACTAGACTTTGTGGGCTCAGGGGATTCAGATGTGTGCCTGCCATGAGGTTAGGGACTGGACAGTATGGAATGTTCCATCATGCTTATAACGTCTGAAGGTGAGTGTGACTCCTGTCCTGGCAATTCTGACCTGCCAGGGAAAGAAGCAGTGAGGCGCAGTGGAAGGAGCACTGGACAAGGAGTCAGAGGTCTGTATGTGTGACCTCAGGTGAGTTCCTTAACCCCTCGGAGCTTGGTTTTCTCATATGAAAAAAAGGCATTAAAGATAAATCTCTCCAGCTTATATCACAGAGTTGCTAAAAAGGATCCAATGAAATAGCATATGTAACTTCTCTAAACTATAAAAAGTTGTGTAATGTAGGGACTATTATTTTGATTATTACCATATTTTTCTGATCACGGGAGTAATGCATTTATTGCAGAAAATTCAGAAATTGCATAAATGCACTAATAAGTCAAATTCAGTCATAAGCTGGCAGAGTGAATGCCTGTTAACAACTTTGTGTATATCCTTCCATCTTTTTTTTCTCTGTATATATCCTTCTCTGAACTACAATCATACACCCACCCAGTTTTAAACCTACAATCATCTGAGAATGTTTACTGCAGTTCTCAAAATTGGATCAGCTGTGGTGAGAAGGGGAGGAGGGTGCTTGTCCTCCTTCAAGGAACCTTCACCTCCCCCAGCTTCCAGGAACCTAGTTCATTCCTTCTCACATCCCTTTCCTTCAGGTTCCAACCTAAACTGTGGGTCCTGCCCTTTTGCCACATAGCTGTGAAACTGGAGGCCAGGAGGGGACGAGAATCCCTGTTTTCAAAGAAACAAAGGGCCTTTAAAGATGAGACCCTGTCCTGTGCCGTGAGAAGCGTCATCTCCGCCCAGGTTAGAAAACACACACGCTGTGTTCAGGTTGCCTTGTGCGAGCATGAGGGTGTTTCTTCAAAGACTGTCTTACACGGGCAGCTCTCTGCTTCCCCCTCCCCCCAGCTTTCCCCTAGCCACCAGCACTTGAATTTTGAGGCTAAATTGGTCAAGTTAAATGACAATGTTGATGGTGGAAACCCGGCCCCACCCCGGGGGGGGGTGGTGGTGGTAAGAAACCAGGTACTCTATAGATGACAGAGAATATTGAGTTATGTTTTATGCATGTTACAGAGTTTTTCTCTTCATGCTTCTCAGACCCGGGTAACGAGGGAAGGATGATGGCAGTGAACAGGGTGATGGTTGCAGAGGGATTCCCAGGGGTCCCACGTGCCAAAGTAGCTTCTAATGATTCCAGAGAAGCCCTCTTTCACTCTTCAGGTTTTGAAATTATGAGTGGTTCACCACTGGGTCCACCCCAGCTGGAAACACAGGTGCCCATGTGGCTTCGTCCCCCAGGTAAAACATGAAGCTATTAACATGAAGGGGAAAGCAAACCTCCACAACTGTGTGCTTCTTGAGGAGGTTTCCCGGTTTTACACTCAGGGACCAGAGAGCTCTGTTACCTGAGCGTTTCTGCCTTTGATGTCGTCAGAGCTCTGCCCGCCTGCCTCGGCGTGGAGCCAGGGACCAGGTGTGCGGCCTGAAAGACACAGGAGCCATCTCACCATCTGTTGGCCGCGGGCCAGCTGTGCGCTTCACAAAGTCTGGCTCCGCCAGCACTCAGGGCAAAGGCGCAGGAACCAAGGGTAACTTGAGCCCGTCAACCCGAACCCCTCGGGCTCCTGGCCCTAGACCGTGTGTCTCCACCCACTGCTTCTCTGTCACAGACCGTGGCTACAGAGTCATCATGTCCACTGTGCTGGAAGGAGAAGAAGTTATGAAGGGCTCTCATCTAAATGCAGGTGAGCCTCTCAGCTCTGAACACCCCACCTGCTACAGACTCACTCGTGCGTCCTGATCCCAAATGAGCTGGCGCTGTGCTGCTGCTGCTGCTGCTAAGTCGCTTCAGTGGTGTCCGACTCTGCGTGACCCCATAGATGGCAGCCCACCAGGCTCCCCCGTCCCTGGGATTCTCCAGGCAAGAACACTGGAGTGGGTTGCCATTTCCTTCTCCAATGCATGAAAGTGAAAAGTGAAAGTGAAGTCGCTCAGTCGTGTCCGACTCTTCGCGACCCCATGGACTGCAGCCTACCAGGCTCCTCCGTCCATGGGATGTTCCAGGCAAGCATACTGGAGTGGGGTGCCATCGCCTTCTCTAGGCGGCGTGCTAGCGTTGTTTAAAAAAAGGAGTAAAAAGTATGTGCTGACACAGCTCAGCCCCTGCCTATGAGGATCCAACTCATTCTCTAAAACATGCTAGGTTTAAATATTACACAAGTTATATGTATATGAACATATATTCTCATAATTAAGAATTTGAAGAATATAGAAAAGGTAATAGGGGAAAAACCCTAAAATGCTTCCTCTCTGCCTGCCCTTTTCTCTAATCCCAATTATTTATCCCAGAGTCACCTCTGCTAAAAGTTTGGTGTTTATCCCTCCAGCTTGGTTTTACTTTTTGGCATTTATACACAGATGTGTATGTATATAGGCAGATACGTGGTTTGGTTGATCTAGCCAAGTTTTAAAATCCACATTCCCAGGAATTCCAGAACTTTTTCTGTGAGCCAGGTAATCCAAATGGTGTCCCTGTCTCTTTCTAAAGTCTCCCTGTGTCCCTGCGTCCCAAATGTCGGCTGCATTTGGTACAAGACTTTTCTGTCTGCTTCCATCACCGTCTAGGAATTAAATATCTATGTCCCAAAGCCCTTAAAACAACTCATGTTGCTGTGCAACTGACTAACATGAAAAGCAGAAATATCCATCACAGATTATTTATGATAGTTAAAAAAAACTGATAATCTGCATTCAAAAGCAGTGTTCAGGAAATCTAGGGTTTGTTATCATATGATGGAGCACCAAGCAGCCATCTGAGTGTCTACAAAGACTCAAATAATTTGGGTTGATGTTTGAAATGTAGGAGAAAAAAGCAGGCTAGAAATTGTATAAATAGCAACACACCTCAACTATTTAAAGGGCTTCCCTGAGAGCTCGGTTGGTAAAGAATCCGCCTGCAATTCAGGAGACCCTGGTTTGATTCCTAGGTCGGGAAGATCCCCTGGAGAAGGGACAGGCTACCCACTCCAGTATTCTCAGGCTTCCTTTGTGGCTCAGCTGGTGAAGAATCTGCCTGCAATGTGGGAAGCCTGGGTTCAATCCCTGGGTTGGGAAGATCTCCTGGAGAAGGGAAATGCTACCCACTCCAGAATTCTGACCTGGAGAATTCCATGGACTGTACAGTCCATGGGGTTGCAAAGAGTCAGACACAGCTGAGTGACTTTCACTTTCTTTCAACTATTTAAAAATCCATTAAAAAATGTAAATAATATACTGAATTGCTTCCTTTTGTATTTATTGCTCTTTAAAACCTCTTAAAAACACTTTTCATGTTTTCTACAAAATGAACATATAAGTCATCTAAGGGAGAGGGTGGGAAGATTTGGGAGAATGGCATTGAAACATGTATAATATCATGTATGAAACAAGTTGCCAGTCCAGGTTCAATGCACAATACTGGATGCTTGAGGCTAGTGCACTGGGACGACCCAGAGGGATGGTATGGGGAGGGATGAGGGAGGAGGGTTCAGGATGGGGAACACATGTATACCTGTGGCGGATTCATTTTGATATTTGGCAAAACTAATACAATTTGTAAGTTTAAAAATAAAATAAAATTAAAAAAAAAAGTCATCTTAAGAATCTGTTACTGTATGATATAGTTGAACTACCACATAGAAGCATCTCTACAACTTACAAAACACTAATCCAATGGGTCCTGTAATTTTCATTACAATGCTTTAAAAATTAATGAATGCATCTGTTCTAGGATACAGATTTCTGGGGGCAAATGGCACAGGAAGTACTAGATTTTTAGCCAAATTTGCATGGTCAGCTGCTGCAGTTTTGTCCACTCTTTGGGAACCCATGGACCATAGCCCACCAGGCTCTTCTGTCCATGGGAATTTTCCTAGTGAGAATACTGGAGTGGGTTGTCATGCTGGCCTCCAGGGGATCTTCTCAACCCAGGGATTGAACATGTGTCTCCATTGTCTCCTGCATTGCAGGCAGATTCTTTACCGCTGAGCCACCAGGGAAGCCCCTGTGAAAAGTAGAGACACTGATATACTTAATTCCATGCAGCAGTATGGCCCTGAAACTACTGTTCTTAGACTTACTCCAGTCTGCTACAGAAGAGCCTTCCTTTAGACCAAGATTTCTTAACTTGGCTCTATTGACATTTGGAGCTGGATAATTCTTTGTTTGGGGGGTGTGTTGGCTCTGTTGACATTTGGAGCTGGATAATTCTTTGTTTGGGGAGGGGGGCTGCCTGTAGGGTGTAGGTGATCTCACAGCCTTCTTAGTCTCTACCCACTAGATGCCAACAGCAATTCTCCACACCCCAGAGACCATTTGTGTCAAGAAAAAAAATGTCTCCAGACTGTGCCAAATGTCCTCTGGGAGGCAAAATACCCTCCGCGAGAACAACTGGGCAACGAAACAAGCTTTTCCATAGGTTAACAGTGCCCACTGGTTTTTATAAATATGATGGGAAACAATAGCAGAGCTAAAGGATAACCAATTTCTTCATAAAACAGAAAAGAAAACTCTACATGTTGTAAAAGAAATTTCACTGTTGCTCGAAAAGGGTGGCTGAGAGTTGCCAGGGTTACCTAAGATTCTTTTAATTCAGCTATCCCCTTGGGGGGTGGCGTCTCAAATATTTCCTTTTGCGATGCCACTAGGATCTCTTAGAATTCAACAAACAGAGCCCGTCTGCTGGAAATAGTCCTTCACATGGGCTGTTTTCCTATAGGAGAGTATTTCAGATTCACTAAAATACTGGTTTTCAAACTTTTGGTACCACAATGTGCAGTAAGAAAGACTTTTTCCATTTCTACCCAACCACATGTATCTATTGCACACAGAACAGCCTGAGTGACCATTGTTGCAGCCTCCTGGGAACCAGATGGGCTCTCTTTCTCTGGTTATTAACACGGCTGTGTGTCCGGAGCTGGATGCTACAGAGCAGCCGACTATGAAAGACTTCTCTGAACAGTGGGGCTTAAACAAGCAAGTCTACTCCTGGGTGGAAGGAGCAGCAGCCTGAGGGCCACGCTGGCTTCCAACTTTACTTTTTGTCATTTGTAAATCAGGCCAGCCTTATACCTTGCCCCAGACACAGAGATATTTTCATGTGTTAAAAAAATTTTGTTCTGTAGCCAACCAACAAGAGGCTAAATACTGCAGGGCTTGGAAAGTATCCAGAAAGGATTTACAAACTTGGCTGGCCATCAAAGCTGGGTCTCTTGGAGGGTCTCCCAGAACGTCTCCCAGTCTTGGAGTGCAATTCCAGGGGCTGGGGGAGGAGAAAACAGACTCCTTGGAGAGGCAGATCTAACTGTCAGCTCTGGGCAACTCGATCTCTCTGAGGTAGGGTCCAAATGGCATCAGGTGGAAAGTAGCAGTTATGGCGCAGAGAATCACATTGTGTATTTGAAACAAATGGGATGCTGCATGTTCTGGCCTCACATGCAGAGAAGGAATACTGATTGGACCATGACACGAGAGGCAGATGGCATGCAATCAAGAGCACAACTCTTTGTGACTGGAAACGTTTCACTGGCAACGCTAACCAACTCTTTGCAACTCCATGGACTGTAGCCCGCCAGGCTCCTCTGTCCATGGGATTCTCCGGGCAATAATACTACAGTGGGATCTCCAGGGGATCTTCCTGACTGAATGTGGGTCTCCTGTACTGCAGGCAGATTTTTTACTGGCTGAGCTGCTGGGGAAGCCTATCTGTATGACACAGATGTTAAATGGAATGGTAGTTTCTGTTTCCCTTCCTATCCCAAAGCAGCTCAACAAATATGAAGCGAGATGCAAACCAGAAGAGGATGCTCTTACTAGATGATTCCAGTGCAGCCTGTGGTGATGATACATGGGCTGGGCCAGAGTTAGGGTGCCCTCAGCTGTGTTCCCCAGGGGCCTGTATGTTCTGTGACCTGTATGTTGTATGATTACTTGCAGGAGGGTTAGCCAAAATAATTGGGCTTCCCTGGGAGTAGTTGTTTTTCTATCTTTTATAAACAAGAAAAAGATGCTGTTAAAAATATATTTATCCAGAAAGATGTTGATTTGAACTCTAAAAAGCAACCTGGAGTCATCATTTTCCCTTTTGAATACAGAGCCACTGAGTCTGTAGCTTCCTTTCTAACGGCAGGTGCAGCCTTTCCTCTCAAGTGAGCTGAGGGCACATGGTCGGGGGGTCTCCCTAGGCCTCTGCATGGAGACCCCTCACCTGAGAAGGCATCTAACCCACCCTTGGTTTGGTTCTAAGCTGTTCCGGTCTGTCAGGCAGCCGGCCCACGTCAAGAAGAAGCCTCAGGCTCTCCTGGCTGATGTGGAACAAAGAGCCCCGCCTCAAGCCCTGGTTCTGCCACCAGCTGTGGCCATGAGCAGGCCACCCTACTTCCGCATGGCTCCTTCTCCCCGCCTGGAAGGAACTGGGCTGGGAAACCTCACAAGGCTTCCCTTGCTCTGATGCTGGAAGCCTCTCACAGCCTCTAACTAAAGGACATGACGCGTTTCACTGGACATGATAATTCTCATATCTGCCAGAGCTAAGCCTTAGAAACTGCATATCTAGCCTCTCCTCTCCTCGCTGGCTGTCATTGCCACAGTTGATGTTGGTCTGAGGGACCCACCACCCCAACTGGGGAACTTACAGAGTCACCCTATACACTATAGGGCCTCACTTCCCTCCTTGGGCACTCAGACCAGGGGTGGGCTTAATCATCGACCCTCACCCCATAATTTGGGATTTTAAAATTAGTTTAAATGATTTTTAAAAGTAATGTATATTTATTTTAGAATACTTGGACAAAATAGTGAGCCATGAGGAAAATAAAAATCACCCAACATTCCGTGACTAAGGGATAACCAGTCCTAACACTGTAGTGGATGTATTTCTAGCTTCTTCTCTCTTTTCTTTCTTTGTTCCACTTCTCTCTCTCCACATAAATTCATGAAACAATTTCTTTTTAAAATTAATTTAAGTTTTCTTAAAAGTTTTTTTTTTTTTTGATGTGGACCATTGTTTAAAGCCTTCATTGAATTTGTGACAGTACTGCTTCTGTTGTTTACATTCTTTTTTTTTTGGTGTGAGGCCTGTGGGATCTCAGCTCACTGACCAGGGATCAAACCTGCACTCCCTGCATTGGAAGGCGAATTCTGAACCACTGAACCACCAGGGAAGCCCCTAGGTTTTACTTAATGTAATTTTAGTATACTGGGTTGTTTTGTTTCTCTTCTCAAGGTTGCATTGACATTTTCCCATGTCACTAAATATGCAACAGCACTACTATAATAGATGCAGAACATCCCACCCAGTGGCTCTGCCCTATTTTACCTCATTGCTGGAAATTCGTGTTTTTTTCAAATTTCTTCTGTAAATGGTTTAGCAATATATTAAAATATATGTATGTTTTAAAATACATGTATGTATGTTTTAAAATATATGTATGTTTTAAAATATATGTATGTTTTAAAATATATGTATGTATGTTGAATTATTGATTAATTCAACAATTATTTCTTGAGTGTGAGTGCCTGTCCCTAATGGCTCAGTGGTAAAGAACTCCCCTGCCAATGCAAGAGATGTGGGTTCGATCCCTGGGTCAGGAAGATCCCCTGGAGAAGGAAATGGCAACCCACTCCAGTATTATTGCCTAGAAAATCCCATGGACAAAGAAGCCTGGTGGGCTCAGACAAGACTTAGTGACTAAACAAAAACAAGTGCCTGGCCCCATGCTGGGAGCTGACAATAGAGCAGTGAATAAAAATTGATATTATCCTAGCCCTCCAGAGCCTTACACTGTACTTGGGAGATAGACAGGAGACAGGTAAATATATAACATGTCAGGAGGTGATGTATGCTTTAAAGAAATGATAAGGCAGCATAAAGAGAATGACAGGAAGGGCTGCTATTTTATCTGGAGTGATCATCAGGGAAGACCACACGAAGGGATGTGGTCACCAGTAATAGTCAGGCGTGGCTAAGATAAGCACACTAGGCCAGAGGTCCTTACTACCTAACTGCCCTCTGTAAAAGCTGAAATACTTTGGCACAGGCATTGTCTTCTGATTCTCTTAGTATTGGGACATCTAATTCTTTGATGTTATGGTGGGAACCACATCGAGCTGTTACTTACTTCAGTGTCTGGTGGAGAAGTTTCTCAGCTAATGGATATAATGGTAGCCAATTTTGCTATAAGTATAAAGTAAATGTATTTTAGAAAATGAGTTGGGCCACAATGAGATACAGCTTCATACCCATAAAGATGGCTACAAACAAAACAAAATACCCAGACCAGAAAATAACAAGTGTGGGTGCTGATGTGGAGAAACTGGAAACTTTGTGTACGCTAATAGGAATGTAAAAGGGAACACAGTATGATAGTTCCTCAAAAAATTAAAAATAGAATCACTACGTCATCCAATTCCACTTCTGAGTATAAACACCAAAGAACTGAAAGCAAGGTTTCAAAGAATTATTGGTACATTTGTGTACACAGCAGCATTGTTCACAACAGCCAAAAGATGAAAGTAACCCAAGTGTCTATTGATGGACAAACAGATAAACAAAATGTGATAAATACATACAATGCAATATTATTCAGTCTGAAAAAGGAAGGAAATTGTGACATGTTACAGCATGGATGAACCTTGAGGACATTATGCTAAATGAAATAAGCTACTCTCAAAAAGTCAAATATAGCATGATTCTACTTATATGAGGCACCAAAAGTAGTCAGACTCAGAACCAGAGAACCAGAAAGTACAATGGTTGCCAAGGGCCTAGGGGAGGGGAGAATGGGGAATTGTTTAATGGGTATAGAGTTTCAGTTTTGCAAGATGAAAAGAGCTCTGGAATCTGGTTGTACAACAGTGTAAATGCATTTCACACTACTGGACTGTATACACAAAAATGGTTAGGATGGTAGATTTCATGTTATCTATTTTTTAAACCACAATTAAATATAAAGAAAAAAGGAGTTGGGATGAAAACAATCAATCAGCCATTTTCCCAGTGAACTGACCATGATGAGGACAGTCTGGCTGGGAACACCAGAGTGAAATTTTATATTTCAGTGTCTGTCTGTCCTCTCTTCCTTCACCAGCACGTGACTCTCTCAAGGACAGATCAAGGGGATCGTTTATCTAAATCTCTCCAGTGCTAAGGGACTTAATAAGTATCTGTCCATATGATCATGACTTCACCCTTACTATCGCCATTAAAGTTAATGAATATTTGTGAGCTATGCATTTTCCCAAAGATTCCTAGTGATAGGGTTTTGCACTTTCTTTTTATTGTGGTAAATACATATAAAATTTCCCATTAACAACATTTAATACATTCCCATGGTTGTGTAGTCATCACCTCTACCTTGTTGCAGAACATTTTCATCAGCCCCAAAGGAAACCCATACCCATTAGCGGTCGCTCCCCATTCTCCATACCCTCCTGCCCTTGGCAACTGCTAAATCCACTTTCTGTGTCTTTGGATTTGTCTATTTTAGGTATTTCGTATCAGTGGAATCCCACAATACGCGGCCTTTATGTCTGCTTCTTTCACTTAGCATAATGTTATCAGGGTCCATGCATGTTGTAGCATGTATCCCTGCTTCATTCCTTACTGTCCAATAATATTTCCCTGCATGGCTCCACCACATTTGGTTTATCTATTTACCATTTGATGGGCATTCGGGTACTTTTCACCTTTTGGCTATTGTGAATAGTTATGAATACCTGTCAGATATCTTGTTTGAACACCTGCTTTCAATTCATTGGAGTAGAATTGCTAGGTCATATGGTAATTCTGTTTAGTGAATTGAGGAACCTAATGCATTTAAAAAAACTGGACAAAGTCATCTACTAAAGAAAGGAACAGCTCATACTTGCAGAGTGGAGCAGGGAAGACAGCACTGAAAGCACGAAGCCTTAGGGGTTTGTGTGCTGTGCGTCAGAAGGACAGAGAGAAAGCACGCAAGCAGGCAGAGACAGCTCCAGAAATGTCACAAAAGAGCATGGAATTAGCCTCATCTGATGGAACCAAAGTCATCTCCCAGACCATGAAGACCTCTAATCTTGGGTTACAGGTCAATGGCAGAAATACAAGAGGAAAACTGTAAGAAGAAATGTAATCAGATAAGCATGAACTGTACCAGGCTCACACTCACATAATCAACAAGGTTCTCTCTGCAGCGCCCAGGAATGGCAGGGACAGGCTCATTTAATTGTGCTAGGAGGCTCCTGCAGTATCTCATGCCCACCAATGCCATTTCAATCCCAAAGCACATCTTCTTTTTGAAATGGCAAATGCCCTTTCTGGTCTGTAAGATGTCCATTCGTGAGTAGGTTGAATTATTACTAATTATTACTTCTTGATCACCAGGAGATTGTTCTGGTGTGGGCACTCGTTTGAACATTTCTCTGAAAGGAGAGGATCACAGCACAGACTGCCACCTGTGTACCCTGGTGAGCTGTGTCAGGGTAAAGCTTTTCTTCTATTCTCAGGGATAAGACTAGTTACCATGGGCTCCAAATGTAGCCAACTTAGTTACTAGAGTCTGAAGGTTGAAGAACTACACAGCACTTACTAAAACTCTTCTTTTGTAGTGATTTAGGGCAGAGATTAGCAAAATACAGCTAGCAGACCAAATGCAGCCAGTGCCTGCCTTCCCAAATAAAGTTTTACTGGCAGACAGCAATGCCCATTTCTTTATGTGTTTTCTATGGCTGCTTTCATGTCAAAACAGCAGAGCTGAATTGTTGTGATAGAGACCAGATGGCCAGCAGAACCTCAGACATGTCCTCTCTGGCCCTTTAAAGAAAATATTTGCTAATCCCTGGCTTAGGATAAGGCTCTGATGACCTGCAAAGCTAGTTGCCACTCTTGACCTTACCCCTCAGCCTCAGACCTGAGTACTCCCTGCTCAACCTGGTCCAGGTCACCTCTACCTTGCAGCCCCACAGGCACGTCCACTTGCCCTGACTGATAACCAACCAGCTCCTTTCCTCCTCCTTCTTCTTGGTGCCACATCATCCACCCAGGCCCAGGTAAATACTCAGAGTTCCTTTGTATAGCCTGTGGCCCGTCAGTGCACCCAAGCACCTAATTCTGGAGGGTCAGGGAAAACCAGGAGTCTTAGCGAGGTGGTACTTACTTCTGGGGATCTTGCTGGGGTAAATCTTCTGGCATGGTTTATACTCATCCGGAGGAGGAAAATCTTCCATGGAATGGAACGTGAATTTAGATTCAAAGTCATCTGCACACAAGGGAAATCGCAAAATCACTCTCATTACTATGATGATCTGAGTTTTAATAATTTTCAGAAGCAAACAGTTTTGCCTGCTCAGTGCAAGGTTTTAATGGCAGGGCTATTCCCTTCTAAGACATCCATTCACCTCTTAACTTTTACTATTAATACTTATCTGGGACAAGGGGGAATCAGGACAAGTGAAGTCACAGACTCTTCCCATCATCCACCCAACTTCCTTCAACCAATGTCTTAAGGAAGCTTCCATAGGGAGCAGAAGTGCCACAGGCCTATCCAGGGCCCACGTGGGAAATCTGGCAGCAACAAAGGCCCTTCCAAGTTCCTGTGGCCTGCCGTCCTTCCTGTGCTCCTGAGGAGAACTCTAGGTGGGGTGGAGATGGGTGGAAAGAACAGGAGTCCTCAGCCTGGCTGGTGGGAAGGAGCCCAGCCTGTGTCCAGTTGGGGATCAGGGCTTCCCAAAGGAAACGAGTTCTGCCATGAGCCCCTGATGGCAAGAGGAGAAGGGTCTTGTGGCTCTTTTATGAGTTGAGTCCCTGCTTTGTGATCTAGGTTTTGGGTATGACAGTGGTTCAGCCCACCAAGGGGTCCAAAGATTTTTGGTCACACCTGACCAAAGATGACTTTCCTTCCTAGTTCCACAGATTTGCCTTAATTGATCCTGTGCTGGTGGGCCTTCCATCCATGTCTGATTTCATGTCTTATGTCTGATTTCTCCATGGAGACAGGTGTGCGTGTGTGCATGTGCATGCGTGCGCGCGCGCGCACACACACACACACACACACAGAACTTAAACATTGGTTTTCTTCTCTCTCTGTAGTCTCAATCAGAAGGTTAGGGAGTAGATTCTGGAACCCCTCCCCAAGAAAGCCTCAAAAGAAACCCTATTTAACACAACCTGTAGGTTGTTCTTCACCCCACTCACCAATGATGTTCAGGCTTCCATTCCGCAGCTGACCTCCGGGCTGCTGGGTTGGGGTCCAGGCTAGGGCCTGCTGGCTCCTGCTGGAAAGCTCAGTGGTGGGTGACCTCGCAGGGGGTGCTGGGGGTGGGTTGAGTTTTCCCCCACCGGTCCCTGGCAGAGAAGATGACGGTGTATTCAGATACAGGACTTTCAGATGGAAGATGCTAGGATGGTAGATGCTATAATCTTCTGGGAGAGGTGAGGTATTGAGATCTTTGGGTGTAAGATGATATAATGATGAAAAGGCAGCCTCTCGAGCCAACCTTCTTGGGATTGTGTCCCAGTCCTCCTGCTAGAGTAATAACACCACCTCTCTGTGCCTCAGTTTCCTTATCCATAAAATGGGAATAATAATATATATATACACATTCTTGGGCTTTCCTGGTGGCTCAGATGGTAAAGAATCCAACTGCAATGCAGGAGACCCAGGTTCGATTCCTGAGTTGGGAAGATCTGCTGGAGAAAGGATAGGCTACCCACTTCAGTATTCTTGGGCTTCCTTGGTGGCTCAGCTGATAAAGAATCCACCTGCAACGCGGGAGACCTGGTTCGATTCCCGGGTTGGGAAGATCCCCTGGAGAAGGGAAAGGCTACCCACTCCAGTATTCTGGCCTGGAGAATTCCATGGACTGTATTAAGTGAGTTGATTTAATTAAAGTGGCATGTAGTTGGGGCTCAATGAATATTAGCTGCAATTATAGTATCAACCCTTGTCATCAGATGGTATAGCCCAAAGAAGTAAAGATACTGCACAATCCTATGCAAGGGAAGGACTCTCTACAGGTGAGACTTGGGGTGGGGCTGGATGAGCAGGCTGTCAGGGGCTTGCTCCTGCCCCTGTGTTTCTGCTCACACTCATTCTCCTGCACCTTAGTTCCTGGTTTCTCCTTCCAGTAACTTTAAAACCTACCTGGCCCCCAGGGCCCAACTCAAATCCCACCTACTTCATGAATTCTTCCCTGATGATCTCCTTTGCCAAGACTTCTTTGCATGACTCATTTGGCAGTTAATAACCTGCTGCCTTGGCACATCAACTCGGGTACTCGACTCTTCACTTTGTTATTGAAGTGATGACAACTGCACCGTTAGTATCTGTGCCAAGATGTTCACAAGTACAATCTCCTGCTCCTCCCTGTGGTTGGTCTGAGCAGAAATTACCCTCATGTTGTCCGTGGAAAGCCAAGTTTCATGTCCAAGGACACAGTGGAAGAGGCCAGACAAGCACCCATCCCGGCATCCGGTTTGCAGCGCTGAAGCTGGCCTCCCCAGGGTCCTCAGTGCTCCTCACTCCTCAGCTCCTCCCTCTGCCTTTCCCTTTCTCAGTTTCCCTCTTCTCCCTTGCTGGTCTTCCCTTCCTCTGTACCAGGATCCACTAGGATTTACTTGTTCCCACAAAGGGGCTAAAGAGGATAAGGGGCTGTGGACCCCTCTTCTGGGTGAGAAGCTGCCTCTCCACTTGGTCAGAGAGAAGGAAGTGAGGCTGCTGAGCCCCTAGCTACCCCTCTCCCCAGGCAAAGCACCCCAGGCATACTTCCTCACTTGGTATGTATAACAATCCTTTGTAAAAGGTGTTATTGTTACTATTTCCATTTGTCAAATTAAAAAACGCAAGGTTTAAGGACATTAAAAACAGAAGAGGATGGGAAGGCAGGATTTGAACTCAGATCTCTCTGAATCTAAAGCACTGATTTTTTTCACCCTATCTTAAACATTTAGGAATCATGAGCCTCAGAAGGGGCTCACTAGTACTAATGCTGGACATTATAATTAGTCAGTTGAGAAGAGAATGATTAAAATCTTATATCTTGTGATCAAAAGCCTTAAAAATATCCTTGCTTTTTGTACCAGGAACTCCCTTTCAGAAACTTATCCTTTAAAATAAAAATCTAAAATGTAGACTACAATTGTTATAAATGTATTTCCTGCAATATTATTTGTAATAACAAAAAATGGAATCAACTTAAATATCTTAACACTAGAAATATGGTACATATCAATTATCATATTAATATGCTTATAGATACATTTTAACAATTTCATAAATATCAAATTACATCAAAATTGCTTTTAATATTATATTAAATAAAAACAGAATAGAAAATAGTGTATACAAAATCATATTAACCATGTAAATATGTAGGTATGTTAAGAAAAAAAAGAAACACATCCAAATATGATAGTTTTTACTTCTGGGTGATGTTATTATGGGTGATTTCATTTTTTTCTATTTGCTCTACAATGAGCTTGTATTATTTTTAATTCAAGGATATATATTTAAGAAACTTTCTGCTTCAAAAGATTTTCTGCAGATTCAAAGATACAGAGAATTATCTTTGTAAATAAAAGATAAAAATTATCTTTGTAGTAAACTGGTGATTACTAGCAGGGAGGGGTCGGGGCAGGGCAAGATAGGGGAAGGGGATTAAGAGGTACCCACTACAAGGTATAAAATAAATAAGACACAAGGATGTAATGTACAGCTCAGGGCACAAAGCCAAAATCTTATAGTAACTTTAAATGAAGTATCCTCTATAAAAATATAGACTCACTATGTTGTATACCTGAAACTAATATAACATTGTAAATCAATTATACTTCAATTAATAAAAAAAAAGTCTCAAAAAATTTTTTTTCTGAAAAATCAAGGAATATGAGCCTGTGTGTGTAATTGTGGATATATGTTGGGCTATGTGTGTGGATGTGGGTTTTGATGAGTGTGTGCATATATTTATTAGTGTATGTGTGTGTCTGTGTGTGTATGTGTGTGGGGTGCTTCCCCTATGGCTCAGTGGTAAAGAATCTGTCTGCAACGCAGGAACTGCAAGAGATGTGAGTTCAATCCCTGGGGCAGGAAGATCCTCTGGAGGAGGGCATGGCAACCCACTTCAGTATTCATGCCTGGAGAATCCCCATGGACAGAGGAGCCTGGCGGGCTATAGGGTCACAAAGACTCAGCATGCATGTGTGTATGTGTGTGTGTACATGGGTGTGTGTATACATGGGTATGTGCGTACATGGGTGTGTGTGAATGTGTAGTGTGCTTTCCATTTAGAAGGACACCAAAGGTGACTGAAGCCTCATCACTTCATGGAAATCATAGTCATGAAGCATGTATATTCAATCCAGATCATCTATGCTGGAAACATGAAGGGATTATTTTTAAAGTTTGGCTGAAAATATGGACCCTCAGTTTTCCTGAGTCAGTTGGAGAACCTGCCAAAAATATGGCAGAATGCTAAACTAATCTACTCAGGATCGATGAAAATCCTGGCTGGAAGCCAGACTATAATAACTCAGACAAAAATTACACAGGAGAGCTGGTTCTGGAAACAATTGCGCTTATAGCTGTCTCAACCTGGGGAATGGTGATAGTAAAAACAAATAGACTTTTCTAGATCTCACTGTTCTGACAACTGCATGAGGGGAGAATTATTGCTATGCCCATTTCACAGATGAAAAGAAAGCACGAAGAGGCTGAGGAATCGCCCTGGGTCACACAGCTAGTCATGGCATGGTGATTAAGGCCAGAATCCCTAGCTTGTGGTCTGCACCATCTTGGACAAGTCTTCCAGCCTGCCTTACCCTGGTTTCCTGTCTCTAACCTGAATACCTCAGCATAAAGTCATATAAAACAAGTTTTTCCTGTGCTCCATAGGGCACTGAACCGGTCTGATCTAAAACAAAATTCAGAGTTAAGATGTCCTGAGGTTTTCCCAAGTGGGCCACAGGTGCAGGCCTCTGGGGGTGTCCATATCACCTCCAGAGCTGCTGCCAACGGTCAGAAAAATGATCCTCTGACACGACCACCCTGGACCAGAACAGCAGTGCTTACCGGGGCCTCGGCCCGGCCTCTTCTTCTGCAGGAATGGCTGAGATCCCGGAGGGGCGGGCGGCGCCGGCAAGGCCTGCCCGCCGGGCTTGGGTGGCTGGGCCTGGAAGCTGGGGGACTTGGGGGGCAGCGGGGGTGGGACTTCACTGCTGCTGTTAGCACTTGGCAAAGGGGGCGCAGGCAAAGAGGATCTGGGGGTGCAGGAGGCGTAAAGGGGGAGTGGAGGTGGCGGGGGCGGCGGGGCGGGAGGTTCCCGCACGTCTTGGGCCGGGCTGGCAGCCTCCGCATTGAGCCCCGGGTGCCCACAGGGAGGGAGCAGAGGGAGCGGGGGCGGGACGGGCGGTAGGTGCAAGGGGGCCAGCTGAGGCTTCGCTGCCTTGTCACTGGGACCCAAGGCCGGGGGCGGCGGGAGTGGCGGGGGTGGCGGGGGAGGAGGAGGCGGTGGGCAGAGCAGAGGCGGTGGAACCACCGGGGGGCTCCCTTTAGACGGTGGGCCAGGTGGGGACACCAGCGGAGCTTTGACGGGGTAAGACAGGGGCAGGGGTGGCGGTAGGGGCGGGGGCGGTGGGGGCGGGGTTGGAGGCGGTGGGGCGGGCACGCTGGGGCGAGGGGGTACCGCCCTGGCCGCGCCATGCCCCTCAGAGGCGTTGCCTAGCCTGGGAGACGCAGGGGGATTGAATGGGCCGCTGATAGTCTTGGTGGGAAGCCGTGGAGAAGGCGCCCGGGAGCCAGGGCCCTGGCTGGTCTTGCCACCTGAAAGTGAGAGAATTCTGGGTTAGCTCAGCGTGGGGTGTGCGCCCTAGCGAGGGGCTCTGTCCAGCACGACCTCAGTGAACCTCATGGTGGTCATTCTCTTCCCGCGCGGCCACTGGAGGCTGCAGGTGGAGCAGCTGGCAAGCAAGGGGGCCAGCCCAAGGCCCTTGCCTGAAGAAACACACTGGCCGCTGGTGAGACAAGCCCAGCTGGAGCTGCCAGATGTGGCTGTGGCACCAGCTTCCTGTTGTACCCCACCTCCACCCTCTGACCAGGATTAGGTCTGCCCTGACCTCCTTCACCCTTCCTCCTCTCAAGGCCACCCTCACCCTACCCTGTTATTCTCCAGGCCAGTCAGCCGCATCTGTGGGTGTACCAACCAGAAGCTCCTGATGAGGGAGGTTTTCCTCACTCCAGCATTTTGTCAACATGGACTTTGTTTCTGATTTGAAAGGAGATTCAAGATTCCCTGAATATACTAGGTGATTGGAAAGTCAGTGGGAATACTCCCTGCCTTGGGGATCCAGGTCCAATGACCTTGAACCTCCCAGTTCCATACCCTCTGGAAACTCAAAGATCCCTTTCCCAGGGGCTTTTGCCCATTTCTAAGCAGCTTGCTGTCTCCTGATCTCCTGGCTTTCTTACCCTGTAGATCCTTCACCACATCAACCCCAACTTGAAATCCAATGCCTCTTTAAATCCAATGCCAACAGCAACAGCTTGCTCATAGTAGGCATTTGTATTCGGTGGATGTCCTGGAAGACTCGGGTGGAGGGTGCTCCCTGGTTGGGGCCTCCTCACTCTTTGCACACCCTTTCACCCTACTTGCCACCTTACCCTTTTTTCCCTCTGTCACTTCAAAGAGAAAAAAGTCCCTCTCCTTGTTTACTGCACAAAAGTTCTGCAGTCACTTAAATATGTCCTTGGAGTATCACTCTCCACTCAGGAGGCATATTAAGACATTTCTTCCAAATAAATGCACTTTCCCTAAAAGGAATTTTTGGGAATACATTTTTCCTATTCCAGCACCTGTATATTCTATAATCTCTATGAAAATATTTGGAAACCACTAGAAAACGTTTGCTTCTCACACCTTCAGCTTCCTCGTGCTGCAGAATAGGAAACACAGGTTTCATATCAAATTATAATGCCAGCAGCTGTTGGTGGTTCTGAGCTTTTCAGTCCCTGAGTCTCCAGTGTGTTTACCGAACCGGGTGCTAAAAGTATTTGGTGCCAAAAGTCAGGCCGATCACGGAAGGGCATGGAAGAGGTGACTCTGGGGCTGAAACTAAGTGAGCAGGACCACAGTAACTCTGGCTTTCCAAACGGATGACCCTACTCTGGCTATGATGCGACAGCCACATGGACACATGACTCATGACATGAGTCTCAACTGCGGAACGCTCTTCTGGAGGCAGGGTGGAGCTGTCATTATTCCTCTGTTGAAATTTTCTTTTAGATGGCTGTGGAGGAGATAATATCTTTGCACATATGCATCCACCCTGACGGACTTGGTTCCACCAGGGTGCTAAGGCAAGCATTGCCAGAATGGCTCACTGTCCATGAGCAGCAGCAGGAGGTCCCCACCTGGCCTTTTCAGGGTCAGGATCTACCACCTGCTATTCCAGCATGAGACATTTTCTATGAGGTCTAGGGTAGGCGTCACCTTCAGAGATTGCTGCCTCCAAGTGCTCCAGCCTGTTTTCAGTAGTCTACAGGGATGAAGATGGAGGACCCAGGCAGCTCTCCAGACAAGGCAAGGCCTCCCTCTCTACCCACCAGCCAGATGACTTTAAAGAGGTAACAAGTTTGAGTAGCAGAATCAATCCCTGAATAACTAATCTTTAAGTTTTTAAGTGTCTGAGAGCACCGTGTATCTGAGATTCCAAAACCCTTAAAGTGGGTCAGTTAAAGTACAGGAGCCTCTACTTACTAAATGGCCAACCTAATGAGAGATGGGCAAACCCGTTTGTATCACCATGTGAGCAGCAGAAGCAAGGACAGCACAAATCCTTGCCCAGCTTATGTGCATGCCCATTCTGGGATGAAGCAGAGAGCTGAGCAGTGTGAGTTCAAGGGGAGACCCACAGGAGTCAGAATCAGCTCTGGCAAGGAAACCAGGCAGCAGACAGGGCTCCGAGAATAAGCACCAAGCAAAGGGTTTCCTTCATCACATGAACGCAAGCCCTAGAAATCCAACTAGAAACACAGGAGCAGACCATGAAGTGGTAGGGAACGGCCAGTTCGAGAGCATCAAGGGGGCTTTGTTGACATGAAAGGAATCAGCTTTTGAGCCCGGGTGTTTATCAAAAGATGAAATATGTCTTCCTCCTTCCATTTGTGTATGTTTCCAGGAGACCTCATATTGCATGGAAGTCTCATTACACATTCTATACAAGCCAGTGATGTTTAGGGTTTGTTACATAGCAACACCTAACAGACATGATGCTAGAGACCCATCACAACTCACCACTGCCAGTGAGTCCACAGTGACGTCACGAAGACCTTCTATTGTGATTTACATCCGTACTTCGCAGTGTGGGCCACGATCACACCATTGCTAAACACTCCACACTATGGCACCTCCTTCTTCAGTGATTACAATGGGATGATTTAAACAGGATGAGGATTTAAAAGTCCCTTAGAAACAATTCTGTGTTTCGAAAACTTCTAGTACTTACGCTTCCAAAGAGGTGATCTCCTACCATGTGACTATTCACTCTAAACATGTCACTTATGGGCAGATGAGGACTGCCCTGTTGGTTCCGCAAGGCAAGGAGATAAGAGTCAAAGATAGCCAATTTGAACTCTTCCTTACCTGCTGCATCCCTCTGGCCTGCCGGTCGTAAAACTGGAAAACCACCAGCAAACAGATCTCCCAGGGCTGGAGGTGTGCTCCCCCCTCGAGAATTTGCAGGACCTCCTCCTTCTTTGTTGGTTCCTTTAGAACCTGTAGAGAGAAGAGGCAAGTAGTTGTGGACCTGTGAGCAGAGCTGAGCGGCCAGCTCTCACCCTGGCCATGGTCTAACACTGCCCGTGGCAGCCTTCCCTTCTCCACCCACCAGTGTTACCCTTTTCCTACTCAACATCTTTCTCAAGAACCCCTGCCTTGTGCCCCGGCCTGTCTGCCACCCTCTCCAGGCTACCAAAGACCCTTCAGTAGTAACCATTCTGAAAAAGGATCAAAACAAAGGCATCTCTATACTGCCATTTAGTAGATGTGTGTTTGCGCGCACTCAGTCTGTGGACTCTTTGTAATCCCATGAACTGTAGCCCGCCAGGCTCCTCTGCCACAGGATTTTTTCAGGCAAGAATATTGGAGTGGGTTGCCATTTGCTCTTCCAGGGGATCTTCCCAAGCCAGGGACTGAACCTGCGTCTCCTGCATCGGCAGGCAGATTCTTTACCACTGAGCCACCTGGGAAAACCATTTAGTAGATGTCACCTTTTAAATTAGAAAACCCAAACACTGTAGGTAAAGAGCTGACCCCAATTTCATTTGACTGTTGTAGGAGGACTAGACGAAGAAAACCCACAGATTTAATTTAGGCAATAATTTTAACTTCTGGTCCACAGAGCCTGGTCCAGGATTTGCAAGCAGGAAGTAAAGGTCTGCAGTGATTTCTTCTTTGGCATTTTCATTCTCTGTCTCCCCACTTCCCACTCCCTGGGCCTAGTGCTCTTCCCTGCACTTTTTTTTTTTTCCCCTATGGGAAAGAAAGCTCATGAGCTCCTGAGAGATGTCACTAATTCCAGACTTCCAGATGTGTGTGAGAAGACATTGAGCTTACAAGAATTTCTGGCAAACAATGTCCACAGCCTGAAGCTAATATGCACAGAGAAATCAGGGCACAGTGCCTACTGGTGGAGGAATGTGGCCAGATTACTCCTAGTATTAACATTAAACATTATCTCTTCACTAGAATGATAAAGAAATGAGTGTCCCAATAAAATGAATTGATCTGTTAACTTGTTTGTTGTTGTTCAGTCACTAAGTCATGTCTAATTCTTTGTGATCCCATGGACTGCAGCATGCCAGGTTCCTCTGTCCTCCACTGGCTCCCAGAGTTTGCTCAAATTCATGTCCACTGAGTTAGTCTTAACTAATTAGATGGTGGGTCTAGCCAGAACTAATTTTTATTGTAATCAATCCTGAAAATGTTTCTTAAAATAATTTGCCTATTCATGTACATTAACATATATAATTACAGATATTAGATACAATTATATTTTAGGACTATCTTTGAGAATTACCATCATGTATCATTGCAAAATATATGGAACCATAATAATACCTTATATTTAAATATATTTCTTTTTTTTTTACTTTTGTTTTCTTTTTTTAAAATTTATTTATTTTAATTGGAGGCTAATTACTTTACAATATTGTACTGGTTTGTGCCATACTTTGTATATATTGGGCTTCCCTTGTGGCTCAGTTGGTAAAGAATCCGTCTGCAATGTGGGAGACCTGGGTTTGATCCCTGGGTTGGGAAGACCCCCTTCAGAAGGGAAAGGCTACCCACTCTAGTATTCAGACCTAGAGAATTCCATGGACTATATAGTCACAAAGAGTTGGACATAACTGAGCGACTTTCATGTTCACTTTCTTCCACTGTATTTATTATTTCAGCCTTCAACAATCTTGACCAAAAAAGAGAGCAGGTATTATTATCTCCCCCCATTTTGCAGATGAGCAAACTGAGTCTCAGAGAGGTTCCCTGATGTACATAGTGGCAGCATCAGAACTCAACATGGGTCATCTGATGGCAGGAACAAGGCTCCTTTTACTCCATCATAATCTAGAAGACATAGAAACTTATAGTCATATGATCCTGTGAGAGAATTCGGCAGAAATATTTTTCCTTATGGAAAATAAAATCTTTGCATTTGTTAGGGTTGAGACTTGACTTTTTTGCTCATTCAATTTGAGGATTATGTTGACACAGCATAAGTGATCTTTAAATGTTACTTCATAATGGATAAATACATTGTGTAACATCCATACAATCAAATCTTCAGTTCAGTTGCTCAGTCATGTCCGACTCTTTGCGACCCCATGGACTGCAGCATGCCAGGCTTTCCTGTCCATCACCAACTCCTGGAGCTTGCTCAAATTCATGTCCATTGAATCGGTGATGCCATCCAACCATCTCATCCTCTGTCAATCCCTTCTCCTCCTGCCTTAATCTTCCCCAGCATCAGGGTCTTTTCCAGTGAGTCAGTTCTTCTCATCAGGTGACCAAAGTATTGGAGTTTGAGCTTCAGCATCAGTTCTTCCAATGAATATTCATTGTTGATTTCCTTTAGGATTGACTGGTTCGATCTCCTTGCAGTCCAAGGGACTCTCAAGAGTCTTCTCCATTACCACAGTTCAAAAGCGTCAGTTCTTCAGTGCTCAACCTTCTTTATGGTCCAACTCTCACATGCATACATGGCTACTGGAGAAACCATAGCTTTGACTATATTGACCTTTGCTGGCAAAGTAATGTCTCTGCTTTTTAATATGCTGTCTAGGATGGTCATAGTGTTTCTTCCAAGGAGTAAGCGTCTTTTAATTTCATAGCTGCAGTCACCATCTGCAGTGATTTTGGAGCCCAAGAAAATAGTCTCTCACTGTTTCCATTGTTTCCCCATCTATTTGCCATGAAGTGATGGGAACAGGTGCCATGATCTTCATTTTTTTGAATGTTGGGTTTTAAACCAGTTTTTTCACTCTCCTCTTTGATTTTCATCAAGAGGCTCTTTAGTTCCTCTTCACTTTGTGCCATAAGGGTGGTGTCATCTGCATATCTGAGGTTATTGATATCTCTCCCAGCAATCTTGATTCTAGTTTATGCTTCATCCAGCCCAGCATTTCACATGATACACTCTGCATAGAAGTTAAATAAGCAGGGTGACAATATATAGCCTTGTATATTGTAAATTGGGAAAGTACTCCTTTCCCAATTTGGAACCAGTCCATTGTCCCATGTCTGGTTCTAGGTGTTGTTTCTTAACCTGCATACAGGTTTCTCAGGAGGCCAGTAAGGTGGTCTGGAATTCCCATTTTTGTAAGAATTTTACAGTTTGTTGTGATCCACACAGTTAAAGGCTTTAGCATAGTCAATAAAGCAGAAGTAGATGGAATTTTTTTTTTTTTTCTGGAATTCTCTTGCGTTTTCTATGATCCAACAGATGTAGGCAATTTGATCTCTGGTTCCTCTGCCTTTTCTAAATCCAGCTTGAACACCTGGAAGCTCTTGGTTCACCTACTGTTAAAGCCTCACTTGGAGAATTTTCAGCATTACTTTGCTAGCATGTCAGAGTGCAATTGTGCAGCAGTTTGAACATTCTTTTGCATTGCCTTTCTTTGGGATTGGAATGAAAACTGACCTTTTCCATTTCTGTGGCCACTGCTGAGTTTTCCAAATTTGCTGGCCTATTGAGTGCAGCACTTTAACAGCATCATCTTTTAGGATTTGAAATAACTCAGCTGGAATTCCATCACCTCCACTAGCTAATGGGTATAGGTTTCCTACTGGTGTGATGGAAATGGTCTCGAACTAGACAGGGGTGATGGTTGCAACAACACTGAATATATAAATGCCACTGAATTGGACACTTTAAAATGGTCAAAATGATGAGTTTTATATTGTGTGTATTTTAAAACAATTAAAATAATTATTTTACCATGAAGTTTTTTTTTAAAAGCATTTGAAAGTTGATGGTAGATATGCTAAACATCATCAGCAGATCGGGAAAGATAGCTCTGATTCTCTCACCCATGTAGACTGTACACTGAGCAGCTCTGAGATGGCCAGATGTGTGTCCTGATGAGCACTTGTGGCCCTGTCCTGAGCAAGTCAGGAGTGTCTGGCTGAGCCTCACATGGCCTGCCCTTGGCTCTTAGCAGGCTGGATGCTCACTTACCCTCAATCTGCGGGGCACTGCGGTCATTGATCTGCGTGACTTTTCGGAGGCGAGTCCCTTGCTGGATATCAGCCAACAGTGCACTCCGACCTTTGGGATCTGCCTTTCTCAAGCTGGAAGCATCTGCACTTACCTGTAAGGGAGTAAGAGGGATTTGATTATAATTACATATAACATTTGCAGGTAAGCCGTATGTCCTGTCTGAGGTAAGTTTCCCCTCCCACACTTTTCTGCCTTCCCTGTTTGCTCTCCCCTGCATCACTCTCACCAGTGCAGATTATCTAGGGGTCTTAGGTCTTGCCGCTTACCTCCTGCCCTGCTCACATCCTTATCCCTGGGGACCCAGAACAGATTCTTTCTTGTGCTGAAACTCCCTTAATCTTAAAGAGCCCTAATTCATGGCCCCCTTTCCTCCTCATAGGTGAGCCCCATCCACTTATCTGGGCTTCTGGCTGTGTGTTCCTGACTCTGGCTCTCAAGTTCTGAATAATTACCCTGCCTGGTGTCCCCAGGTCCCCTCATGGACCAAATTCAGAAAGAAAGAAGTGCAGGAGATGGCAATGAAAGTTTAGTGACTGCTTTCTTCTCTGTGTCTGAGTGTGTTACTTTAATTCTCACAAAATCTTGTGAGTTTCAAGTGAGTTTACCCTCATCTTACAGGTGAGAAAGGACTATGAAATCTCTTCCTAGTCACAGGGCTAGGTCCTAACCCAGATCTGCTGAATTCCAAAGGCCACGTGCTTTTTATATTGAAGCACTACAGATCAAGGTCATGGTGCCGTAGTTAGGGCAAGTATTCTCTGGACTACGAAAATGCTTTGTAAACATGTTCACGAGAATAACCTCTCCAAGTAACACTGAGGTCCGACTGTTTCACTTCCACTATAGCTTGTGCTGATACATCGGGGTCTCCATGGGCTATCAGAACCAGGGAGCAGCAGAAAGAACATACACAGGTTGGTGGCAAATAAGGGAGGGGGGTCACACTAGAAGACATAGCCAGGAGGACCCTCCACAATTAGAAGGTTTATATTACATGACCTAAGATCTGGTTAAACATTTCTCAAGGTGAGAAATACTTTCTAGCACCTGCTGTATGGGGAATACCATGCCTTTGGTTTTCAGCTTTAACATCACTTTGGAGGTCTTTTCTGGCCCCTAACCTAAATAAGGCTACCCAGGGTTCTCTCTTAGGGCACCTTATTCCTTTTATCCCCTGTAAGTTTGTCACAGTGTATATATTTATACTTACCATTCCTTGTGGAAAATTTCCAATTGTGGTTATGAGTTGCAGATTCACCGCCCCCACAAGACTCTCTTAGGAAAGAGATCTTGTTCATTTTGTTCACTAATACCTCCCCAGCGAGTAAAACTAGGCCCTGCTGCTTCTGCTGCTGCTAAGTCGCTTCAGTCATTTCCAACTCTGTGCGACCCCATAGATGGCAGTCCACCAGGCTTTGCCGTCCCTGGGATTCTCCAGGCAAGAGTACTGGAGTGGGGTGCCATTGCCATTTCAGAAAACTTGGTCCTAGATAGGCTCAAAAACTGTTTACTGGATGAATGAATGAATGAGTGTGAATGAACTAAACCCAGGATACGTAACACACTGGTCTTGCTCTCAAGGGCATAAGCAGGTACCAGGGAGACGGTACACTCACGCACAGCATATGACTGTGTGTCCACGTGAGTCGCACAGAGAGGAAGACTCCAAGAGTTCAGAAAGGGTATATTTATCAGGCTCAGCAGGCTTTGAGGAAGACAGGAGACCTTAGATGGTCCTTGAAGGACAGACAGAACTTATACAAGCTCTTGCAATAGCCATTTCCTCCACATGGCCATTTGCCAAAAAGAACAACCAGAGACTCTCCAGTGTCACAGACTGGAAATGAAGGCAATTGCGGTTTTAGTTAAAAGGTGCTGAGTCTGCATTTTCACCAGCTGACTCCATGGCCCAGGTGATGCATCTTACACAGGCTTTGAAGGGCACAAGCTTCAGAGTCAGTTTCTTGTTGCCTGGAAACATGCTTCTGACCTCTTGAGAAGAGCTCACTGATGATGGTCAACAACTGAGCTATGAGCCAGAGGTCCCAATCCTAACGATACACATTTTTTATGAATATAGGTACAAATGCACACGTACAGCAGGATATTTCCCACACAAGATGATCTTTAAACTCTTTCTCTATAAACCATTAGCCCATAAGTCATTTTAAACTTCAAAATTTTAAGATTTATAAAGTTTACTCTTGTATTTAGAAACAATTAGTAACAGGAACAAAAGGCAAACAGAAATATCATGACCCTAGCCAAGAGAAGTATGAACATTTTTGTAAAAATCTAGCATTACAGTTGCAGGATTGGGGCTGAAAGTGTTTTGTAATTTTCTTCCTAGTTACAAGATAAACAATACAATGAATTGCATTCTTCTGTTAAAAGAAGCAACTGGAACCATACTCTAACAATCCCTGAGTGGGGGTGGGGGTGTTCACCTTACCATCTTTGAACTCCATTTTTAAACTGATTACCCAAATGCACCCCCCATTCCTTGACCTTGCCCATCCCAAGCTTTAAAGGTGAGTGCCATGAAGAACATAGTACATCCCTGGAATATGATTTTTGGGGGTTGTACTAGGTCCTCATTGCTTCTCAGGCTTTTCTCTGGTTGCAGAGAGTGGGGGCTACTCTCTGGTTGTGGTGTGCAGGCTTCTCACGGCAGTGGCTTCTCCTGTTAAACAGCAGGGGCTCTAGGGCTTGTGGGCTTCAGTAGTTGCAGCACATGAGCTCAGTAGTTGCGGCTCCTGGGCTCTAGGGCACAAGCTCAATAGTTGTGGCACAGTTGATCTACGGCATGCGGGGTCTTCCTGGATCAGGGACTGAACCTGTGTCTCCTGCACTGGCCGGTGGATTCCCCACCACTGAGCCGGCCATCAGGGAAGCCCTGGAATAATGATGTGAATTTGCGTTTCTACTGAGCACAAGCCTCAGTACATTCTTGTCAATTCCACATGACAGACTTGTTGATAAACATCTTCCAAATCACCTGGAGGGTATGGCAGGTCCCATCACGTTTCAACATCCTTCTCTGTGTGTGTATGTGTGTGTGTGTGGGCTCAGTCGTGTCTGACTCTGTGACCCCATGGACTGCAGCCCACAGGCTCCTCTGTCCATGGGACTCTCCAGGCAAGAATACTGGAGTGGGTTGCCATTTCCTCCTCCAGGGGATCTTCCTGACCCAGGGATCCAACTCACATCTCCTAGGCCTCCTGCATTGGCAGGTGGATTCTTTACCACTAGCGCTACCTGCGAAGCCCCACGTTCTTCTTTGCTGCCTTTTTCCCTGTGCCACTGTCTGCCAACAAAGATCCATCTAGTCGAAGCTATGGTTTTTCCAGTAGTCACATATGGATGTGAGAGTTGGACTATAAAAAAGTTGAGCACCTAAGAATTAATGCTTCTGAACTGTGGTGTTGGAGAAGACTCTTGAGAGTCCCTTGGACTGCAAGGAGATCCAACCAGTCCATCCTAAAGGAAATCAGTCCTGAATATTCATTGGAAGGACCGATGCTGAAGCTGAAACTCCAATACTTTGGTCACCTGATGAGAAGAACTGACTCAGTGGAAAAAACCCTGATGCTGGGAAAGATTGAAGGCAGGAGGAGAAGGGGACGACAGAGAATGAGATGGTTGGATGGCATCATCGGCTCGATGGACATGAGTCTGAGTAAACTCTGGGAGTTGGTGATGGATAGGGAGGCCTGGTGTGCTGCAGTCCATGGGGTTGCAAAGACATGATGAGCGACTGAAAGGAACGGAACTGACTGTCTGCCCTGATGGTCTTCCACTAGAGGGCGCTCCTTTACCTGGTATTAGTAAAGTTATCCTCAGTCTTGTGAAGTAGGAAAGAGCGAATAACTTCATAGCTAGAGGGGACCACAGCTCAACTGGTTTTGTACAAAAGGACATCTAAGGACATATTCAACTGCACATTGAAGACCATATTTTGCTGTGGTGGGTGTTTCTACTCCACCTGCAATATTCGTAATTTGCTTTCTTAAAAATCAAGCCCAAGAGGTCTGGTTACTGTGGTTACTGGATACAGAAACAGGAAAGAGAAGATTTTCATATATTCACTGGGTCTTTTACTCTATGTAAATCTTGCTTATTGGCAACTTCACTAAAAAAATTGAGTGAGAGTCACTCCTGAACACTTTTTCTATGGCAAACATACCCAACAGGCTTGCCTGCCCCCGCTACGTACAAAACAAGGAACTGAGCTATCATTTGAACGTTTGCTCCTGTTCTTTCTTAACATTGTTATTGAGTGTGACAATTTGTGAGTTCCACACAAAGCTTTTGTTGACTCAGTTTTTCTAAAGCAAGCTTCCCATGGAATACCCTGGATCCTAAAAAGATGCAAAGTGGTAGAAGAGTAATGCAAATTAGACCATGGCCCTTCCAAATACAGGCTGAAAACCTGAAGAAACCAGGAAGATTAGAACAGTACTAAGTGGGCCAAGGACAACCAGGTGTCTGTCCTCCTGTCTTGATAAATTATAAGAGCTTCTGCATATCCATTTGTTGTTCCAGCAAATGAGTTGATCAGGGTTCAGTATAGTTTGAGAGAGGAGGATGGCGGTCCAGCCCAAACGGAGTGAAATGCACGTTGACCTGCTACTTGTGACCCTGCTGCCCTGTGTCATTACTACATCTGCTTGATTGATATTGGTTTCTGTGAGAACCACTAACCAAAATCTAGCAGGTTGTTTTTCTCAGAGATGATCTTAACCCAATCCGTGCAGTACGATTCCAGCCTTGCAGTCTCCTAAAGGTGACTTCTCCAATGGGGCTGTTAAATTAGCACTCAGGCTTCCAGGTACACAGCTTGTTTCTTAGCCCTGCTCTCAGCTGCCCCTTCCTTCTCTATACTTGGGGGCAGACAGGGATCCGTAGCCTGCGTTCTTGTATTTCTTTACTAAATCTGAATTCCAGGAACAGCCAGAACTGGCATTCGTTTCCTCCTGCTGCTACCGTCTTTATGTAGAAAAGAGAGCCTGACATCCAACAGAGACACAGGAAATATTTTCAGAGAACGTGAACTCTCCCCTGTCAGGCCTGACACAATGTTCCCTGTACCCCGAATGGGCACAAGCCAGGCTGTTACATAATGAGGCATTTTGAGATCTAACAGTTTTATTTCTCATTTTCAGAAGTTCAAATACTGTATACAATTAAAAATGGACTTTCTATCCTCCTTTTCTGGTTTCTTAAACAACTGTCTACAGACCCAGGACTGTTACCTTGAATACAGAGCTGCTTCCCACAGCATCATATCCTTATCAGGAGGTGAAGCAGAGTTTGGACCCATTCATTATGGCTATAGGTGATAGGGGAGTCTGGGCCTATTCTCTACGTCCGCAAGGAACTCCATCTGTCAAAGTCATCTCATTCAGGGGCATCAATTTGGTCACCATATGCTGGCAGCTATCTCCATGCCCAAGGACCTGGAGGCCATCTCAGACCCTTCTCTCTTCCTCATTCTCAATAGCCACTGTATCAAAAACTCCTGGTGACTTCTCCTTGGTGATGACTCTAGAATCTGGCTCCTTTTCTCCATCAATGCTGACTTAATGCAGGCCACCAGTATTAATGCAAGCACTTCCAGATTCCCTCAGCTGGTCTTCCTGCCTCCTGTCTTGCCCTCCTCTGCACAGCCACCCGAGTGGTCTGTATAAGGGACATGTCACTTACCATGTCCATAAAAACCTTTGCTGGCTCCCCACTGCCCTCAGGATCAAGTTCAAATCCCTTCACATTGTACAAGGCCCAACCAAGTGACCAGCCCTAATCTTTCCTTCCATGCTGGAGCTCACCTCTGGACCTTAGCTTGAGCTAATCTCTCTGCTCTTTTCACACTTGTCTCTTGGCTATTTTCCAGGAAGCCTCCTGATCCTGGAAGGCCAGATAAAGAGCTCTGTTTTGTTCCTAGAACAACATGCTTACCCTTAGCAGTGCTCCTGCCAGATCAGGTGACTCTGCTCAAAACCTGCAAGGGTTTTCCATTTCCCTTGGAGTAAAAAAAGTCAAAGTCCTCATTAATATCATCCACTGGGCTTGACTGCTGAGTTTACCTGCAAATGCCAACATTTTCCTACCCACTGCTGCTGCTGCTAAGTCGCTTCAGTCGTGTCCGACTCTGTGCGACCCCATAGACGGCAGCCCACCAGGCTCCCCCGTCCCTGGGATTCTCCAGGCAAGAACACTGGAGTGGGTTGCCATTTCCTTCTCCAATGCATGAAAGTGAAAAGTGAAAGTGAAGTCGCTCAGTTGTGTCTGACTATTAGCGACCCCATGGACTGCAGCCTACCAGGCTCCTCCGTCCATGGGATTTTCCAGGCAAGAGTACTGGAGTGGGGTGCCATTGCCTTCTCCACACTGATGTAATAAAGCAGTTCCGCTGTATGGCAATCCTCCCTATCTTTGAACTATACTTTCAAGCCTGTGTTCAAGCTTCTGCCTCTTATGGGAATGCTCCCATTGTCCTAGCACTCTATGCTTGCCCCAACTTTTACTTCTCCCTTAAGTGAAAAATGAAAGTGTTAGTTACTGAGTCATGTCTGACTCATTGTGACCCCATGAACTGTAGTCCACCATGCTCCTCTGTCCATAGGATTCTCCAGGCAGGACTATTGGAGTCCTAGCCATGCCCTTCTCCGGGGGATCTTCTTGACCCAGGGATGGAACCCTGGTCTCCTGCACTGCAGGCAGATTCTTTACTGTCTGAGCCACCAGGGAAGCCCAATTAGCTCTACATCAAAAACTGTTTCCTTTACAAGATCTTTCATTTAAAACTTCTTCAGCTAGTCTTTTCCTTATATGATCCACACCCCCTCCAAAGCATATCATTTGTAATTCTTGCCAAATACTATAGCTTTTATATTATGCATTGTTTTTCCTCTTATTTTTGAGTGGAAACTTTTAGCATGCAAAAAATAAGTGTTCCTCTTTTAGTACCAGCATATCCAACTTAAAAAAACAACAGAGCAAATTATCAGTATTTTGTTGAAATGAACTCTGTATAAACTTCAAGCCCCTGGGTTTTTGACATTTGTCTGCTCCAACAAAACATGCAGGTATGGTAAGAGAAGTCACTGCCTTTGAGGTTATGTCATAGTCCTGGTGTTTCAAACCATTTTCATACCTTTATCCTTTGGTCACTTTGGCCCAAGAAATGGGGATTCATTCAGCACTATTCTCTCTTATTTGATGATGCTGAGATTCCCTGGCTTTTAAGACTAAAATTTAAATTATGAGAAAGCCTGACTTTAAAACCTAAGTTGGAAGAACAACCTTGTAAACTCAAAAAAGAGCCCAGCATTGGTTGTCTAGGGCCTGACACTAAGGAATTGCTAAGAAATACATAATACATAGTTGGAACAATGTCTCAAAAACTGGTTGAGGTTTCATATCTTCTATTTATTTTAGTCAAAAATTATTACCAAAAAAAAAAAAACATGTTCCCATCCCAGCAGATTAATTTGCAAGCTAGTGAGATAATATGTTGTTGTTCAGTCACCCAGTTGTGCTGCAAACCCATGGACTGCGGCACGCCAGGCTTTCCTGTCATTCACTGTCTCCTGGAATTTGCTCCAACTCATGTCCACTGGGTCAGTGATGCCATCCAACCATCTCATCCTGTGTCATCCCCTTCTCCTGCCTTCAGTCTTTCCCAGCATCAGGGTCTTTTCCAATGAGTCGGCTCTTCATATCAGGTAGCCAAAGAAATAACACTATTGTGGGCAATTCCAGCTCATCCCTCCCAGCATTTCTGTCTCGGTTAAAGGTTTTCTCCCATTCATCAAAGCTTTGAACCTGTGACTCCTTCCTCTCTTTCATCTGAAATAATCAGCTTCCACTGAGATCCAGTTCCTACCCTTTACTATGCACACACAGGTGACTTTGGAGTCTGGATAAGGAAACTGCAACATGCAAAGGTTGACAGAAACAGCAGTAACTCAAAGAAAATGGAAAGGTATGTGTGTGTGCTGGGCACGGTTTCAAGTGCTGTGCTGTGCTTAGGCACTCAGTCGTGTCTGACTCTTTGAGACCCCACGGACTGTAGCCCGCCAGGCTCCTCTGTCCATGGGATACTCCAGGCAAGAGTACTGGAGTAGGTTGCCATGCCCTCCGCCAGGGGATTTTTCCCAACCCAAGGATCAAACCCAGGTCTCCCACATTGCAGGCAGATTCTTTACTGTCTGAGCCACCAGGGAAACCCAGGAATACTGGAGTGGGTAGCTTATCTCTTCTCCAGGGGATCTTCCCAATCCAGGAATTGAACCCGGGTCTCTCCTGCATTGCATGTGGATTCTTTACCAGCTGAGCTACCAAGGAAGTCCTCCAAGTACTGTATGTATATTAATTCATTTACAGGGCATTTGGACAATCCCATGACGGAGGTACTAGTTATGAATATTATGTCCAGTTTACAGATGAGGCCCAGAGAGGAAGCAGGCTATCTGCCACCAGTAAGAGGAGAGCTGAGAGGTGAGCCCAGGCAAGTCAGGGTCTCTCATCCACCATGCTGCATCTTAGTAATGACATCACTCAGGAAAATTGTGAAGGGTGAACACCCAGGAGACACATGGAAAGCCTGCAGCTGGGTGGGGGCAGTGGGCCCCCTGCTTTCTGGCTGGGGACCACAACAGATGTTGCGTCAAACGGAGTGTGACAGCCAGAGTAGAAAGCAAGGGGCAGGGAAGGGCATCAGAAGGAAGAGGAAGGGAGGAGGGAGAGAAAATGAGAGGGGCTGGGGCCCAAGGAGCTTAGTGCTAGGCCTTTGCCAGGGCCAGAAAGGACAGCCAAGGCTGAATGATGGAGCCTGAGAACAGTCTGATTACTGCATTAAACGTGATCCAGGAGCCGTCTTGGCAGGGGGCGGGCGGAGAGCACTTAAAATGGAAACTGCTTAGGGTAACTCTACGCTGTGAGGCTGATACCCTCCACTGCAAAGAGCCTGTACCTGAAACTCCCTCTTCAGGTAACACAGAAGCCTGTGTGGGCCAACCCTGCTGGTCCACCTCTTTCTTTCCTAGCCTAGGCCCCCTACTCTCCTTTCATACCTCCCTGCTGGCTGCAGGGGAAAATGCAGGGTTTTCAGCACACGGCCTCCCTTGTTGACTCCGAAATAAAGATTATGAGCACTGACTACAGTCCATGCTTCAACCTTCTACCCCACACATTTTACATCCCAGCCACCTGGCCCAGTTCTCCAGCCCCTGTATTGGTCACGTACTTTCTATCTCAAGTTCAAGACTCATGCACTCCGTCTGGATGATATGCCTGTTTCTTCCAACTCTGTCAGTCAAAATCACATTCATCTTGGGACTTTCCTGGTAGTGCAGTGGATAAGAATCCGCCTGTCAATGCAGGGGATGGTTTGATCCGTGGTCCAGGAAGATTCCACATGCCACGGAGCAGCTAAGCCCATGCATCACAACTACTGAAGCCCAGGTGCCTAGAGCCTGTGCTCTGTAACAAGAGAAGCCACTGCAATCAGAGGGCTGATCACCGCAACGAAGAGTAACCCCCACTAGTCGCAACTAGAGAAAGCCCATGCAAAGCAACAAAGACCCAGCACAGCCAAAAAAATAGAAAATTAATAAATTAATTAAAAAAGGAGCCTTTCTTTAAAAAAAAAAAATCACTTTCATCTGTCTTTCAAGGTGTAGCTATAAAGCCTCTTCCAGAGATGCCTAGATTAAACCAAGTCAGAATTAATTCCTTGCATTTACCTACTGTATAATAGCCATACATTTTAGAAGTTTAACCCAGATATGCAGATATTGGCTGAGGTTTCCTGAGCCCTGGAGATCTGGAGGAGACTGGCTGAGAGCCATTCTTGAAGCCCTTGGGACTCTCAAAGCCTCCCAAAGAGTTCTACAGTTTCAAGGCCGTGTATGCCTCATGGGCATGCTCGCTTCCAGATTCCAGGCAGCAATTCCGCATTGAGCACTGGATACCCCTGGGCCTCATATGGTCGCTCATCATTCCAATACAGGAGGATTCACTGGCTCAGAGTCAAATCAGTGTTCTGGTTCCTCTCTCTCACTGTCTTCTTAACTGTATCTTCCCTCTGCTCAGCCTCTTAGGAACAAAGCAAATTCTTCCCCTTGCTTCGTGTGGTGTGGTTTAGTCACTCTGCTGCTGCTGCTGCTAAGTCGCTTCAGTCGTGTCCGACTCTGTGTGACCTCATAGACGGCAGCCCACCAGGCTCCCCCGTCCCTGGGATTCTCCAGGCAAGAACACTGCAGTGGGTTGCCATTTCCTTCTCCAATGCAGGAAAGTGAAAAGTGAAAGTGAAGTCGCTCAGTCGTGTCCGACTCCTAGCGACCCCATGGACTGCAGCCCACCAGGCCCCTCCATCCATGGGATTTTCCAGGCAAGAGTACTGGAGTGGGGTGCCATCGCCTTCTCTGTTAGTCACTCTAGTCATTCTTATTCTGCTTCATTCCTGCCCTTAAGTTCCACACCCGATCCCATCTCCTTATAGACTGTATGTCCCCAAAGACAGGTCTCTTCTTAAGAAAAATTCTGATGCCAGTTGCTGAGATCATATGTTTCATATCATTTAAAAAAATATTTACTTATTCATTTGGCTGTGCTGGGTCTTAGTTGCAGCATATGAACTCTTAGTTGTGGCATGTGGGATCTAGTTCCCTGGCCAAGGATTGAACCCAGGCCCCCTGCATCAGGAGCTCCAAGTCTTAGCCACTGGACCATCAGGGAAGTCCCATGTTTCACATTTTGATGTGCATCTGTCCTACCCATGTAAGTCCCTTTAGGCAGAAATTACATCTTAATCAACCCTGCCAGGGTTCAGCATAATGCCTTGTATAATAAACACTCCCCAAAATTCACTAAAATAAAATTTGTTGTTTAATCTGAAAATGCAGTGTGAATTTAAAATAAAACAACTATTTTTGTCATGAGAATCACAAAGGGGCCTGCCAGGGCACCGAAGTGTGACTCATACAATATACTCATTAATGACACTCCTTGTATATTTTTAATAAAATGGGGCCACCTCAAACCCTCCCTTAAAAATACTGTAGCACCTGTTTCACTGAATGCCAGAAATTCTAGAGGAGAGCGGAAATAGAAGGTCATGACAGCTGCAATGAATCAAGAGGAAATGTAGACGTTCATTGTTCTTAATTATCATCAAAACATCTTTATGACAATTATGACAGGGAAAGAATTCTGCTTAAATGGACCAGGCCCATCATCTGAGGAAGTGAATTATAACAGAATAAAGCAGGGGACTATTTTTAGTTCACTTTGCTCAACTGCATTTTGGTTTTACATCTCCTAAAAGTAGGCCTGTGGATTGAGGTTCCATGTAATCAGAGTAGTGCAACCATTTCTTTTGCAAACTGAGATATCTCCCTGTCTCCTGTCCTTCCTTTGCACTGATGGATTGCTGCCTGCTTGGCATCCCAGTGAAGTCAACCCCTCGCCCTAAGGAAGGGGCTCCAGTCCTGCTTAGGGAAAGGCCATTTAAAGACCCCCCAGGCTACTGGTACCAGTGACAGCAGCTGTTCTTCCAGGCTGAAGTCTGTTCAGATGACGGAGCATCTGGAAGTCACAGACTCTTTCAGGCATAGAGTATCAATAGGATCAACAAACAGGAACTGCCTTCAGATGCACTTAGTAGATGTGCCAGCTACTTCTCTGATCTCTGATGCTACAGCATTTTAAGGGAGGGTTTGAGGTGGCCCCATTTTATTAAAAATATACAAGGAGTGTCATTAATGAGTATATTGTATGAGTCACACTTGGGTGCCCTGGCAGGCCCCTTTTGTGATTCTCACGACAAAAATAGTTGTTTTATTTTAAATTCACACTGCATTTTCAGATTAAACAACAAATTTTATTTTAGTGAATTTGGGGGCGTGTTTATTATACAAGGCATTGTGCTGAACCCTGGTAGGGTTGATTAAGATGTAATTTCTGCCTAAAGGGACTTACATGGGTAGGACAGATGCACATCAAAATGTGAAACATGGAACTTCCCTGATGGTCCATTTATTCCATTTTAAGAACCAATACTACTTGTACTGGCAGAATATATGACTATATTATATGAATGTAAGATAGTAAATAATTAGTCCATAAATTATTTTTAATTTGGAGTAGGAAATGGCAACCCACTCCAGTATCCTTGCTTGGAGAACTCCATGGACAGGCAATATAGTCCATGGAGTTGCAAAGAGTCAGTCATGACTGAGCGACTAACACACATTTTTAATTACAGTTTTAAATTCCACTAATCTGAGTAACAACATTATCAAAGGGATGGTTTTAAAGATAAGGAAACTTTAACAAAACACAGAGTTTAAATCTTGATGAAAAATCTTATGTTGAAAGAGGAGGAGGCCACATGCTGGGAAGCAACACAGAGCCTGTGTCCCACAACTACTGAGCCTGTGCTCTAGAGCATGGGAGCTGCACTACAGAAGCCAGCAAGACCTAGAGTCAACAAGAGAAGCTATAGCAATGAGAAGCCTGCACGCCGCAGCCAGAGAGGAGCCCCCTCTCAGTGCAGCTAGAGAGGAGCCCCCTCTCACTGCAGCTAGAGAGAAGACCTTCTCACTGCAGCTAGAGAGGAGCCCCCTCTCACCGCAACTGGAGAGGAGCCCCTCCCACCGCAGCTAGCGAGGAGCCCCCTCCCACCGCAGCGAGAGAGGAGCCCCCTCCCACCGCACTAGAGAGAAGACCCCTCTCACCGCAGCTAGAGAGGAGCCCCTCCCACCGCAGCCAGAGAGGAGCCCCCTCTCAGTGCAGCCAGAGAGGAGCCCCCTCTCAGTGCAGCCAGAGAGGAGCCCCCTCTCACCGCAGCTAGAGAGGAGCCCCCTCCCACCGCAGCTAGAGAGAAGACCCCTTTCACCGCAGCTGGAGAGGAGCCCCCTGTCACTGCAGCTGGAGAGGAGCCCCCTCTCTCCGTGGCTAGAGAATAGCACACGCAACAGTGAACACACAGCACAGTAAAAAGTAAAAGACCCGCACACAAAAAGAAAAAACCAAGTCACATGACTATACACACAGATACACTCTGGTACTTATATAGAAATATTTTAAAGAAAATCACCATAATAAAGCATTCTAGTCATCTAAGTCATAGGCTGCAGGGGTTCAGGGAATAGTGGATGCTCCAGATGACACCAATGATCAATAGGAGTGGGAGACCTGAACGGTGTGTTTTATAATTGAATTGGTGGACACCTGTACAGAACTTTTTGATTTGTTTAACAAATGAATTAGATACCTCATAAACCAGAAAAAAAAAAATCTTAGAAGCCAAGTACTGTGGGAAGGGTTTAAAAAACGTTTGCGAAAGCAGAATTTTGAACAATGGCTGTGCCAACTTTTTGTGGAATGAGGTAGAACATGATGAAATAAAAATCAAGGAGAAGAATTTCATTTTTGTGTTTTTCTCAAATAATGGGGGAGAATGGTGTCATGATTCTTTTAAAAACAGAAGCAACTTGATTTAGCTTCTGAAATGCTGGGTTATGAGGAAGTGAAGTTTAATTGCACTATGTCACGGAGCGAGGACAAGGGTGAAGCGAGGGAGGCTCCCGGGATGCCAAACTGAGGGGCGTGGAAGCACCTGGAGTGAGTGCCTGGGCTTCGCCCGCGCCGTTTTCCACTCTGATGAGAAAGGCAGCTATTTTAATCCAATCCCTCAATGATTATGGTCTGTTATAACTCAGTTCTGGTTAACCTGCACTCTTTCGTCCTTGCTGCAATGAAACATATTACTTTGTGTTCTTATCTTTTCATGTGTTTTATCTGAAGGTAGAGACCAAAGAACTCTACTGATTTGGGGGATCTCGCAGCCTAGCACAATCATTTGCAAAAAACAAAAACACACCTCAGACATGAGAGTAATTTATGCCTACTGACCGGTAGATTTTAAGATTTACTGATGAAATGTTAACTAAAGTTAAAAAAAAAAAAAATAAAGCATTTCTCAAACCTCTAACACTGACTATGAGGTTCTTACATGGTATGAATCCCACCTCATCTATATTCTGTCCAAGGGGACAAACCTATTTTCTATGAAGAGCTGGTGGGACTTACCCTGGGTCTACCCATCCACTCCAGCTATAACTGAGCCCTGTTATTCCAGCAAGAATCAGTAACAACAAGGTCCCAAGAAGGGAGTCAACAGCTGCTGTGTGGCCTTCGAGCAGAGCAATTTGCTTTGTGATGGTTGAAACACAGTCCTATAATTGATTGCCAAAACAATCTAAGGGGGTAAGGACTAGATACCACTCTCCATATAAGCTTCTAGAAATAGAAGTTATTGCTCATTGATTCTGAAATGCATTACTCCTGCAGTCCACTCAGAAGTTTAATGTCATTAGACACAAAGGTCTTTAAACAAGGTCTTAGAAGCAGAAGGCCTCTGCTAATCAGAAATTCTGCATTTTCTAAATAGTAGACAAAATAAGACAAAACAGAAAAAGTTAGAACAAAATAGACCAAAAAAAAAAAGTACAAAACCTTGGGGGAAAGGATGTGTCTATACAGCAGGGAGTGACAATGCAAGATGCAGCCCTCTGTCTGGGGAGGGCTGACTCTGGAACTAAGATTTGCCCTAAATGACCTTTCCTCCTAGCGTGGTGGAGGAGTGGAGAGGATAGAGGATGGGTGTCCCTGAGCTGAGGGAGCCAGTGAGCAGTTTCTGTCCCTTCCTATTAACACAGACTGTGTGCTTGTTTCCTGGGGCTGCCATAACAATGCCATAACAAAGAACCACAGCCCAGGTGACTTAACAATAGAAATTTACTTTCTCACAGTCCTGGAGGCCAGAACTTCAAGGTCAAGGTGTGGGCAGGCTTGATTTCTTCTGCTTGCAAATGAGCATGTCCTCCTGTATCTTCACGTGTTAACCTTGCGTGCATGCATGCCAAGTTGCTTCAGTCATGTCCGACTCTTTGTGAATGTATGGACTGTAGCCCTCCAGGCTCCCCTGTCCACGGGAGTCTCCAGGCAAGAATACTGGAAGAATCCCTCCTCCAGGAGATCTTCCCAGGGATCCAACTCGAGTCTCCTGCATTGGTAGGCGGGTTCTTTACCACTAGCGCCACCTGGGAAGCCCACCCTATCAGTCACACGTGAGTTTGGAGGGGGACACAATTCAGCCCATAACATGTTGGGTATGACTTAATGTCGAGGCTATTTAACCATCAACCACTTCCCGCTACTGAGTGTCTCTGACACTTACCAAAAAGAACTTTGTTAAGTGTGAACAAGCAATACAGTTTAGTTGCTTCATCTGCTTTGAGGTCTTCTGCACGTCTTAGAGGGCCTGAGCTTGTTTGTAAAACAGGACACCAGATTTGACCTTGACTCATGATAACAGTGTGTCAAGGTCAAACAGGTATTAAAATTAGCCCACTTGTTGTCACATAGTATTATCCATAATGAAACATTAATACTGATAATTACTGGTAAATGTTAATACTGCACATGGGAATGCCGCGCTGCATATTTTAGCTTCCAATTTCATCTCACTGAGGACCAAAGAACTGAGCCACAGCTGAGAATTCTTTTGAGGGCCTCAGAATAGTGTTCTATAAATACAGAGAAATTTCTGGGAAAAGCACATCGCTGGTGCAACCTTTAAAATTCTCATGGTGATGTCACCATCAGCAGGTGGCCTGGCTGTTTAATATGAGCTTTGATGTCACCAGCAAGCACCAGAGAGGGTGCACTCTCATTCACTGAATGTGAATTTCTGAAGCAGTGCCCAAGCCCAGGCACCACACAGGCACTGCTTATTCCACGAGGGAATAAGCAGGGCAAGGCTGGCATGTTTTCTTGCCAGGAGGCAGCCTGATTTCCCACACACTCTCCACAGCTTTCTTTCTTCCACTATCTCACTTCCTAACTCCCTTACCAGAGTTTCCAGGAATCACCTTCTAAATAAACTACTTGAGAACCAAACCTTTGTCTCCGAGTCTGCTTTTAGGGAAACCTCAAATTAGACCATGATCTTCTCTTTCTCACAGTGTGTGGAAAGAGTGACTCTATAGGAATGTCTTCATTCAACTGTCAACCTGTTTGCAGCAGTATGTTAGAAGATCACTGTTTTGAATGATAATACACAAGCACTATTTTAATTCCCTTGTGGCTCAGCTGGTAAAGAATCTGCCTGCAATTTGGGAGACCTGGGTTCGATCTCTGGGATGGGAAGATCCCCTGGAGAAGGGAAAGGCTACCCACTCCAGTGTTCTGGCCTAGAGAACTCCATGGGGCCTCAAAGAGTCAGACAGGACTGAGCAACTTTGACTTTCACTATTTTAAGTGGGCTTCTCTAGTGGCTCAGCGGTAAAGAATTCGAGTGCAGTGGCAGGAGATGCAGATGTGGGTTCGATCCTTGAGTTGGGAAGATCCCCTAAGGGCACACTCCAGTATTCTTGCCTGAAGAATCCCAGGGACAGAGGAGTCTGGTAGGCTATAGTCAATAGGGTCGCAAAGAGTCATGACTGAAGCGACTGAGCACACATGCACGATTTTAATTGCTACTGGGAAATCGTCCATGCCAAAAAGTGACTTTCAATGCATTCTGTCTTTTTTCCAGGCTTGTCCTCCCAACCTTAAGGCAGAAACCACAACTACATTTGGCAGGAAAGAGAACCAGAGGTTTGGTGAAATGCACTGATTCCCGAAATCAAGAAGGTACGGTACCCGTCACCTAGAAGGTGACGACAACACCCAAAAAGTTACAGCAGGTGGGGGTGGGTCGAGGGTTAGTACTCTGGACATCAAAGCAGAGGGTTAGGGAACTGGGTGCTTGGGTGATCCTTGCTGGTCTTGGTTCTCCTGGCCTTAAAGTGACATGTTCTAGAACAGTGTATCCAAATACAGCTGCCATATGTCCATTCATTCCACCTAAGAGCTAAAGGAAGGATGCGTGTGCTGTTGTGTGTTTCGAGTTTTCATATGGGATCTCAGTGGTTCCTGGTATTCTCCCTAGAGCCTGTGTTCTAACCCCCACCTGGGATCATCACTATTATTGCTGGTGACTTTCCACTTTTCCCCAACTCCACCCTAGCTGTCTGCAGTGATTCTCCAGGTGGGGAAGGAGGGTGCTCTGCTCCCAGGGGTGGGTCCAGATCTCCATGATGGCCTTTGAAGAAGTGAGCAAAGACAGAGCACATTTCCAGTGAGTCTTTCTCCCTTAACAAATGGCTTCTTTTTTTTTTTTTTTTAATCCTTACTATTGGATACAACAATGTACTTTTGCTGAGCATTTTTAGTGATAGTTATGAATTAGTGGTCAAAAAGCACAACTCATTTACCAGCCCTCAGTCGTGTTCGCAGGAGGGGCCCCTGAGCTACAGGAGTGGGCTGTGCCCTGTGTGCTGAGCCTTCCTCTCTGTTTTAGATCTGCTGCTAAGTCACTTCAGTTGTGTCCGACTCTGTGTGACCCCATAGACGGCAGCCCACCAGGCTCCCCCGTCCCTGGGATTCTCCAGGCAAGAACACTGGAGTGGGTTGCCATTTCCTTCTCCAATGCATGAAAGTGAAAAGTGAAAGTGAAGTCGCTCAGTTGTGTCCAAACCTCAGTGATCCCATGGACTGCAGCCCACCAGGCTCCTCAGTCCATGGGGTTTTCCAGGCAAGAGTATTGGAGTGGGGTGCCATTGCCTTCTTTTTTAGATCTGAGTCCCAGTATTATTGTACTTTTCCCCCCTTCCAGTCAAACCAATAATATCTGCCAGAAAATCTTACAGTCTGCAATGCCAAAAGGGTTAAAAAGAGAATCTGTATTTCACAGTCGTGAGATTTAAAATAGTCCCTAAGTGCCTAGGATCTGACCTCTTGAGAATAGCTGGTCACCTACTCAGGAACCCACAAGGGCTTTTTTTTTTTTTTTTTTAAAGCCATAACACACTTTCCAAGCTGTCTCCAAGGCCAAAGGTTTTGCCTCAGAGTGGGTTTTAAAGGTCTTTTTCCCTCACCATCCTCTGCAATCCTTGCTCAGACAACCACTGCGTTAGAGAGGAGAGAATGCTGAAGGTGAACATTTTTCCATATCTGGGTGACCTCGGTGTTGGGAAGAGTTGCCACCTGGAAAAGTTTTGCTTCAGTAATTCCCACCACGTCCTCTGTGCTTTGTCTGAGGAGAAAACAGCAGCTGAGTACTGGGTGTCCTTGCACCTGGGCAGGGGACACTACACGCAATCGTTTCACAAACCATCGTGAGTTATCTGGTGTTTGAGTTAGATCTCAAGGCTTACTTCAATATAAAGTAGCAAGGGAGGTGGTAGCTGCCAGCCTCACAGCTTCCCTGACGCTCAAAGTTACGTGTTGGGGTAAGATGCAGGAGGGAGGTTCAGGAGGGAGGGGGCATATGTATAGCTATGGCTGATTCATGATGATGTGTGGCAGAAACCAAACAATATTGTAATTACCCTCCAATTAAAAATAAATACAAAAATATAAGTAAAAAAATTTTTTCTTTAAGTCACCTGTTGCAATTCTAGATCTCAGAAGGAAAAAAATCCCATAAATCAACTCAATGATTAGAGGTGACACCTCTGCTGGTAGTGCTGCTAAAAGCCTTAACAGGAATCTCTAGAAAACCAGGAACCAGATTATATGGCGGAAGGAGGCAACATAGGTAATTTTAAGCAGATTCTATGCCTCCATAAATCTTACTTTTTAAAAATTAAGCAGCTGGGACTTGCCAGTGGTAGGGAATCTGCCTTGCAATGCAAGGGATGCAGGTTCGATCACTGGTTAGGGAACCAGGATCCCACACACCCTGGAGCAGCAGGGTGCCACAACTAGAGTTCACGTGCCCCAGTGAAAGATGCCACACGATGCAACAAAGACCCGATGCAGCCAAATAAATAAGCGAATAAATATTTGTTAAAAACCATGTACTATTTGGTCTCAAGCATCCATTGGAATTAGTGAAAGCATGCTACATAATTCCCTCCTTGGTTCTGTTAAATCATCTCTACTTTGCATATTTTGAGGTTCCTGATGTTCATTAAAAAATTTTTTTTGATTATCGAACATTAGCATATAGAAAATCTGAGTCATAGACTGAGTCCCCATGTATCATCATCCAGCTTCAAAAGTTATCAACTCAGAGCCAGTCTTGTTCTATCTTTATCCTAACCTGCTTTTCCCCTCCAAATCCCTGCTTGTTAAAAAAACATACATTCTAAATAAATTTAAAAAACATATATCCAACATTGTATGATATCAAAGAAAAATGCTCTTTAAAATGCAACAATATTATTAAATAAAATTAACTATAATTTCTTCATGTCAACCAATATTCTACCAGTGTTCAAATTCTCCTGGTCTAACAGTAGAGTTTCATAAAGGTGAAAGATTTATATGATTTGAAGATAAACCAGAACAGAGTTGTTTTTTTAAATTCACTTATTTTTAAAAAGTGAAACAAAGATGAATATTTTTAATGATAAATGGCTCAATTCACAAAGAAGATGGACATTGTAAACCATTAGACACCTTAACAATAAAAAAACAAAGATACATAAAGCAAAAATCAGAAGATATAAAAGGGAAAATAAAAAATATATAATCATAGTGAGACATATTAATATTTCAGTAGAGTTTTAAATGAAAGTTTGGGCCATGAAGAGAGAGGCCAAGCCATAGCATTTGAATCTCAGCATCCCTGAGGTGCCCCAAAGCCCAAAGAACATCTTTGTTTGCTTTAGATAGATGCTCAGAGCCAGGGCATCTAGAATTCCTGCACAAACATCACCATTAAACCTTCCAGGGAAAGGTGTGCCCTACCCTTAGGCAGCCTCTTGGCCTGCTACTACGAAAGCTGCTAATAAAATGACAAACCAAACAGCAGCTGAGAAAACAGAGCCTCCTCTAAATGTTTAAAATATTTGAATCAGGCTGCCATCTATTTCACTGGAGTGGCTCCTATAGGACACACCCTCCACCGCTCGGGTCTCCACACACACCTGATCACCACGAATGCCGTGATCAGAACTGTGAACCCATAGCCGAGGGCTCACTGCTCTAATCTGTGGGTAAGTCCAGGTGCCTCACACTGGTACCCTATGGACTCAGGCCACTCAATGCAGTGTGAGCCCATGAGAGGAGAGAAGGCAGACCACTCAGCTAGCTCTTCAGATCATGCTATAAGGGTAGGTACCAGGCACCGTGGACTTGGAACCCCTGAAACCTAGAAGCGGTAACCTTGGCCTTCCAATTTGGGGACTTTTTTCAGACTGCTGGCATGACTCCTTACTTTGAAAAGCTCAGGCTTCCAGCCTTGATCTTGACCGCTGGTCTCTGACCTCCGGTAGCACTAACCACAGGAGCCTCTGCCCTCAACTTTGTCCCAGATTTGATCACTTGCCCAGCTGTTTCCTGGTCCCTGAGATAAGAGTAGCTGTCGTTTACTAAGCAGGCACTGGGTAAACAACAGCTTCTCTTGTTATCTCATTAGAACCTCACAACAACTCCAGATTTGTACATTCAACACGTACATGATGACTGCCTACTACATGCAGGCATTGCTCAGGGGTTGATGATACACTGAGCAAAACAGACAAAAATCCCTCCCTTTCTGGAGCTTCCACTCTAGGGGCTGATGCCTAGGAAGTAGCAGTTATTATCCCATTTGCAGATGAGGAAACTGAGGTTCTGAGTTGCTTGATAATTTGCTAGACACCACAGAGCTAATAAATGACGAAGCACAGATTCCGTTTCCAAGCTGTAGGACTCTACAGCCCACATGCCTTTGTTTTTGTGCTCTAAGGAACACACCACGCTGCATTATCGAGTGATCCCTATTGAAACTGACAGTCTGGCACACTGAAAGCTGAACGGATGATGACACAGGAACTGACATGCTTTTCACCTTTGTGTTTCACATGCTGTCTGTGGTACAGGTGGAGTCCTGCTTTCACTAGCTTGAAAACACATTCACACTCCTGCACTGGGAAAAGACCTTATTCAAACAGGAATCTATTATTACCATGTCCAAGATTGGGTACACTGTGTTGCTTTCCCTGGGTTTTTTAAAAAGTCTTTATGTAAAGCCAAGGTCCAAAGTCTATTCTTTTAGAAACAATAACAAATTAGAATGGGGCGGATTGTGCCAAAGGACATTTTATGACTTTAGAAATAAAGCCCAGGTGTTAACTTGTGCTAGCCCTGAATGTGTTGCTGCTGCTGCTGCTGCTAAGTCGCTTCAGTCATGTCCGCCTCTGTGCAACCCCATAGACGGCAGCCCACCAGGCTCCCCCGTCCCTGGGATTCTCCAGGCAAGAACACTGGAGTGGGTTGCCATTTCCTTCTCCAACGCATGAAAGTGAAAAGTGGAAGTGAAATCGCTCAGTTGTATCCGACTCTTAGTGACCCCATGGACTGCAGCCTACCAGGCTCCTCCGTCCGTGGGATTTTCCAGGCAAGAGTACTGGAGTGGGCTGCCATTGCCTTCTCTGCCTGAATGTGTTACTTCTGATCTAACTGAGTTTGCTTTACAAAATATCCTTGGTAACATGTGAATGTGTTGATGGTGTTCTGACAGGACACAGCATAGAATGCGTCCGGCTTTGAAGGCTTACACAGGTGGAAGGTGTCAAGTATTGGTCGGTTAGTTCACAGTGAGTTTGCTTTGTGAATTACAACATCTTCACGCAACTCACTAGTTCAGGAAGTTATGCTAGATATTGAGTGCCTACTATGTGCCTTGAACTGACCTTGGCACAGACTCCCTGTCTCAGAGTCACTCACTGGCTCCTTTTATCCCTTGATTCTTCTATTCAGGAGAGAACCCAAAGCATTAGCAAGACCCATCCAGTGCCCGATGCTCAGAGAAGTAAGCTTAGGAAAATGGTGACTGATGCAGAGGGCACAAGGGCTCTTTAAAGATGAGATGTTAAGGACCTCATATGCGGGAAATACACAGTGAAGAAGCAAGGCAAGGGACAAAGTTTTGGTCTGGGAATAATCCACTGTACTTTCAGTACTTCTCTGACATGTTATTGTTGTTTAGTTGCTAAGTCAAGTCCAACTCTTTGAGACACCTTAGACTGTAGCCCACCAGGTTCCTCTCTCCATGGGATTTCCCAGGCAAGAATACTGGAGTGGGTAGCCGTTCCCGTCTCCAGGGGATCTTCCCTACCCAGGGATCGAACCCATGTCTCCTGCACTGCAGGCAGATTCTTTACCACTGAGTCACCAAGGAAGCCCTAAAAGCCTAGTCATCTCCGGATTCAGACTTTAAACTCTTTAGAAGCAGACACTGAGTAATTCTGTGCAGCAAAAGCTCAGTAAATTTGCATGACAGCTTGGTCAAGGTTAAGGACAGTCTTGGGTCACTGAACTCAGTATGTCCACCGTGTGCCTAGCAGCATTCCCAGAGACCCCAGTTTCCTGAGCCCATAAAGAGCCTAGCTGTAAACTAATGACAAGACCAAACTGAGTTCCCTTGCATTACACCTGCCTCTTTAAAGTTGATTCTCTGCTTTTAAACCATGGGTTTTACTCAGAAGGTACCTTGCAACATGCTTTTTCTATTTAAAAGGAGAAAAAACCAATAAGCAAGTGAGGGGAAATGATGGAACCATAAAGAAAACAAAAGGCAAGAAAAAAAATAAAAGCAATCTTAGGGAGAAGGCTTGAGCATACAGGGAGAAACGCGAGAGCTCTGTCTTAGGTGTGAGAATGGGAGACCATGGACTTCCTGGCTCTTAGATTCAAGAGGTGGTGGCACCCCTGAGAAGGTCTACATCACAGGCAGCTGGCTTCATGGCTCAGAGCAGGGATTCTGGCACCATTTTGCTGGTGTGCAAACCACGGCTCTGCCAGTGACTGGCTGTGTGATCCAGGCTAAGTCACTTCCCCTCCATGCCTTAGTTAACTCTGAGAATAACAACAGTACCTGCCTCAAAGTGTTACTGTGAGGATTAACTCAATTCTGTGCTAAGCACCTTAGAACAACACAAAGCATACAGTAAACACCACATAAGTGTTGGATGCTATAGTCATCAGTGCTGCTTATTCCACCTGTACACACATTTGGAAGCAGCAGAGCACAGAGCAGCAAGGCATTCAGAGACCTGGGGAAGAATCCAGCCTCTGCCCCTTACTGGCTATATGACACTGGGCACCTTGCAGGTCTCTCGGTGCCTCAGTTTTCCCATCTGTAAAAGGGTGCTATCATCCCATCTCACTGGATTGCTCTAAACATGTGTGCACGTGTGTGCTCAGTCGTGTCAAACACTTTGCAACCCCATGGACTGTAGCCCACCAGGCTCCTCTGTCCATGGAATTCTCCAGGTGAGAACATTGGAGTGGGTTGCCAATTGCTTGTCCAAGGGATCCCCCACCCAGGGATCGAACCTGCATCTCTTGCATCTCCAGCATTGGCAGGCAGATTCTTTACCACTGCGCCACCTAGGAAGCCCCCCAACTTAGATAATCCACGTTAAGTGAGTGCTTGGCCATTTGCTGGGAGAGTCCCAACACCCCTTGCAACTGGCTTACAGCTTTCTCAACCAGGTCAGGGCTGGATATCCGATTGCCAGCAACAACTTGGAATTGGTCGTTTTTTCCCTTTTATGGCAAGAAAGGAAAGAGCAGTTTGGGGAAAGGGGTACATGGCCCCCAAGAGCTCAGGTACACCAAACCATGGTGGCTCTCCTCCATTCAACAATGCATATATGAAAAGACACCCCTGGGTAGGGGGAGTGAGTCACCAGCAGTTTTTCTAGGAATAGTTACACTGCAATTGTAAAAGATTTCAAAGGCAAAGAGCCAGCAGATTCTGGTGTGAAATGAAGCTCCGATTTGTAGGCTAGTGATTGCTGCTACTGAGATGGCAGAGGGTTTCGAGGGCTGCCCTCTGACCTAACAGCGCATGTCTGCTTCTTGCCGTATATCCTGGCTCAGATGCTGTGTGAGAGTGGCTGAGGCTCCTGGGTACCTGTGAAATTTAATAAAGGCCTTTAAAGAGCCCTCGCAGGCTTTTCTCGCCAAGGCGTTCTGCATGGACAATCACTGCCTCTAGAACCCCACTGCAGGCTTCTCCTTTTTTTTCTTGCCACCCCTCCCACCTGACAGTTGTGAAAAAGAAACATATTTAAATACTGTCCTGAATGGCCCTTTGGAAGTATGAGTGACGGGTCCTGCCACACCTCTCTCGCCGACCAAGTAAATCTGCTGCAGACTGCCTCCGTTTTTCACTGAAGCTGTGTTACTGCTTAAGGGTGCAAACAGACAGAGGAGAAACAGAGAATCATGTCCTTAAAATAACTTGAAGACAAACGTGCACTTTTGCAAACTGTTAAGCAGGGACTGAATATTAACTGAATACCATCCTAATAGTTTGGCCTCATGCACAAGCCTTTTCCTAGTCCCAGTGGCGACTGTCCACCCTGGGTAAACCAACATCCTCAATCCCTCATTAGTGACACTAATCAAAGTGCCAGAGTGTCAGGAGAATCTGAATGACAGTATTTAAGATTTTTAAGCCTCTCATTATTCTAAATGTACCAGTCAACATGCAAATTACCTTTTCCAGAATACAGGGTATACAATTCTATTGAGCCTGTTTCCACCTAGGGCCCCCGACCTCTGCCTTTTTCTTAAACCACAGCAAGCAAAACTCCAAAAGAGCCTCCCTTGAGGCTTCAGATACCACTCCATTTTCCACGTTTCCTTTCACAGATTGACATGTTTTTTATACTACATGAGCTCCTGCATCCTAGGGATGGTAGGAAAACCTCCCAATGTTAGCCTCAGCTGGTATTTTCTGACACTGGGAAGTCTACTGCACCCATGAATCATGCAATCCTTGCACTACACAGAGGAAAATTATCTCACTGAATCTCCTGAATGCAAATATAGACTCTGGTACAGAGTAACGAGGGGATAAACAGTGAGGGGCCACAATATGCTTCTCATTGTATAAAATTTCCCTCCAGCAGTGTATTAAATGTTACCCATGGAAGGCAAGGAGAAGGCAATGGCACTCCACTCCAGTACTCTTGCCTGGAAAATCCCATGGACAGAGGAGCCTGGTAGGCTGCAGTCCATGGGGTCGAGAAGAGTTGGACACTACTGAGCGACTTCACTTTCACTTTTCACTTTCCTGCATTGGAGAAGGAAATGGCAACCCACTCCAGTGTTCTTGCCTGGAGAATCCCAGGGACGGGGGAGCCTGGTGGGCTGCCATCTATGGGGTCGCACAGAGTCGGACACGACCGAAGCGACTTAGCAGCAGTAGCAGTAGCAGCATGGAAGGCAGGCAGAGGAGTACCTGGCACCATGGTATCTTTCTAGAATTTTAGTTTTCATAGAAAATAAATGATTATCAAGCTAGTTTCCCTTTTGATTTTAAATAAGAAGACACAGATCTCCCCTAGGATTACTGTTTCTTCCTTGGACTGTTTAAGTTGGAACAGCAACATTGAAAATAATGCTACAAAAATGTGCAGAGTTTCTTTTAAAATAAACACACCTGCTGTGGCCATGACCCCACTGCAGGCTTTGCCTGGGCAACCCCATGCCAAAGAATTTATCAGCTGGTCAGAGACAGGTATAGTCCCTTTCTCTCTTGTAGACAATGTTATACGACTGTGACAAAAAAAAAAGAGAGAAATCACAGGCCCCTCAAGGAGTTCATTCTTACCTCTTGGACACTACCAAAGGAACAGAGTAGATTTGAATACAAAACTCACTAAAAACCCTGCTGCATTTCAAAAATCAAATCCATTGTATTTTCTTTAGATCTTTTAAAAAGTAACATCCCGTAACCAATACAATAATAATTCCATTGTAAGTAGACCAAGGTACCAAGTGGGCAATTTTGATATTGTTACTGGATTAGCATCTGGTCCCATCACTTCATGGCAAATAGATGGGGAAAAAGTGGAAACAGTGACAAACTTATTTTCGTGGGCTTCAGAATCACTGCGGACAGTGACTGCAGCCATGAAATTAAAAGATGCTTGCTCCTTGGAAGAAAAGCTATGATAAACCTAGACAGCATGTTAAAAAGCAGAGATATCACTTTGCCAACAAAGGTCCGTCTACTCAAAGCTATGGTTTTTCCAGTTGTCATGTATGGATGTGCGAAGTGAAGTAAAGTGAAGTGAAAGTCGCTTAGTTCTGTCCAACTCTTTGCGACTCCATGGACTATACAGTCCATGGAATTCTCCAGGCCAGAATACTGGAGTGGGTAGCCTTTCCCTTCTCCAGGGGATCTTCCCAACCCAGGGATCAAACCCAGATCTCCCACATTGCAGGCGGATTCTTTACCAGCTGAGCCACAAGGGAAGCCCACAGATGTGAGAACTGGACCATAAAGAAGGCTGAGCACCGAAGAATGGATGCTTTCGAATTGTGGCGTTGGAGAAAACTCCTGAGAGTCCTTTGAACAGCAAGGAGATCAAACCAGTCAATTGTAAAGGAAATCAATCCTGAATATTCACTGGAAGGACTGATGCTGAAGCTGAAGCTTCAATACTTGGGCCACCTGATGCAAAGAGTCGACTCATTGGAAAAGGTTCTGATGCTGGGAAAGAATGAGGGCAGGAGGAGAAGGGGACAACAGAGGATGAGATGGTTGGATGGCATCACGACTCAATGCACATGAGTTTAAGCAAACTCCAGAAGATAGTGAAGGACAAGGAAGCCTGGCATGCTGCAGTCCGTGGGTTTGCAAAGAGTCGGACATGATTTAGCAACTAAACAACAACAACTGGATTTCAATGGGATGAGACAAAGGAATGGAGCTCGAAAGATAGGGAAGTAAGGGCAAGAAAAGATGGGAAAACAGATGATGAAGGCTAGTTTTTAGTTAGAGCCTGCTCCAGAACTTCAGAAAGCCCCATCGGCCCTTTTCTCATTTCCAATAGATGCACATCCAGGGGAAGAGGTGAAGGGGAAAGACGAGGGGTTGGGAGAGAAAAAATTAAATGTTTAGCCTTGGTCTAATCCTTGGATCTTCCAGAGCTAAGGTGAAGCCTGATCATACATATCACACAAAATGCCTCCTCCTTGCAAAGATGACATATAATACAATCTGCCATGCTGGTCCATGAGCATAGATGTTTCAAAGTCCTGAACACTGCCTACAAAGAGTTTAACTCCATTTCCTAACCCTGCTTAGTCGCTAACTTGTATCTGACTCTGCAGCCCCATTGACTGTAGCCTCCCAGGCTTATCGGTCCAGGGAATTCTCCAGGCAAGAATACTGGAGTGGGTTGCCATTCCCTTCTCTAGGGGATCTTCCCAACCCAGGGATTGAACCTGTGTCTCCTGCATCTCCTGCTTGGCAGGCAGATTCTTTACCACTGTGCCGCCTGGGAAGCCTATTCTGTAAGTATTAAAACAAAAAACTCCACTCATTTCCACAAAATTTTTATTGATGGAATTCAAAATATAATAATAATAACTGAATATAATTTTAAAAACACAGGTCAACTAGGGAAAAGGGAAATCTTTTTAAGGGGAATAACAAATTGTTTAATTGGTACTCCATCACTGTAGCATAGAAACAGCCAGAGACAATGTGTAACTGAATAAGCATGCCTGTGGTCCAATAAAATTTTATTGACTGAAATTTGAATTTCATCTATTTTTCATGTGTCACAAAACATTATTTTTCTTTTGATTTTTTTCCAACCACTTGAAAATGCAAACACCATTCTTAGCTCGAGGGCTGTACTAAAACTTGACCGTGGGCTCTGCTCTAGGTGGCAGCCTCTATTGTAGAAGGTCCCACATTCTGGACATGTCTAGATGCCTGCTCAAAGAACACTCGTTTTTGGCAGGTTACTGCAGGGTGATGCTATGAATTTCTTTATGCATCACAGCAAAAGGCTTGTAATAATGACAGGTGATACTAAGTTTGATCCATATCAAAGGTACATTTTCCTCTTTGTAATTAGAAGTAATCAGTGAGTTATACTTGGAATCCTCCATTTATTCCATTTCCCCAAACCTGCCACTATGTGGTTTTTGGTTTTATGCATGATCATTGCCTGAGTCAATCATTATATTGGAAGTCACAAAATAAATTTGATGATTTTCAATGGCTACCTAGAATACTGTTTTGTGGATTACATAATCATTTTTTTTATTGAACCTTCTGGTTTTAAATATTTAGATTGTTTCTTCTTTTTTTGGCTGCTATCATAAGTAATGCTTTCATTAATATGCTATAGATAAATACTTCTGTATACTATGATAAGTTACTTAAAGGAAATTAGTTGAAGTGAAAACTAGGTCATCGAGTCCAACCACTTTTTAAAGGGATTTGATCCATATTAACAAATTGTGTTTTAGGGAATTATACCAATTTTTGCTCCTATTAAGAGTAATAAGCACCTGATATATAAGTGCCTTTGTGTCTTACCTGGAAAACAAGCATTAGAACCAAAAGAACCTAAAGTCCATCCATCATGTCACAGGCTTCTTAAATCAAATCTTCCAGCCTGTGTGTGATGGGGGTGAATAAGTGGGAAGGGAGGCAGTAAATAAATAAACCACTAAAAAAAAGTAAGAAGTGCCTGATTCCTAACACTCAGGCAACATTTAAAAAGTGCCATCACCAAACTGATACATGAAATGGTTTCTTATTATTTTGACTTGTGTCTATTCAATTGTAGTGAGGTTGAAACATTTGTATTTATCCTACCCGGTCATATCCTGGGCTCATTTTTCTACTCATCTTTCCATATTGATCCATAAGAGCTCTTTATATGCTAACACTGTTAATTCTTTGCCTAATATTTTTCCCATGGTAAATATTTTTCCCAGATTGTAAAAAGATGTGTTTTAAAAATATTTAAGTTTACTTGGCTACTTTCCTCCTAAATTGATTAGTTCCTTCATAAGAGGCATAATAAAAACAATTTAGAAATGAGAGCTGCTAAGTCGCTTCAGTAAGTGTCCAACTCTGTGCGACCCCATAGACGGCAGCCCACCAGGCTTCCCCGTCCCTGGGGTTCTCCAGGCAAGAACACTGGAGTGGGTTGCCATTTCCTTCTCCAATGCATGAAAGTGAAAAGTGAAAGTGAAGTCGCTCAGTCGTGTCCGACTCTTCTCGACCCCATGGACTGCAGCTTACCAGGCTCCTCTGTCCATGGGATTTTCCAGGCAAGAGTACTGGAGTGGGGTGCCATTGCCTTCTCCGAGAAATGAGAGAGGGAGTGCAAAAAATTATCCAAATGTAGAATTATTTTGTTTATGACAATTTAAGCATCTTAAAAGAAAAAGAATTCCCTAATGAAATTAAAAATTTTACTATCAGCATTCAAAATTCTCTTCTGATCTTTTCTCTTTACTACATATATAGCTGATTTCATGGTGCACAACATATGCATTGTTTTTAATTCATCATTCCATATCTACTTTCTATAATCAGCAGTTACAAATGTAATTTTTAATTAACAATATGGCATAATGTAATTTTTAATTAACAGCTTGACAATGTAGTTCATTTAGTTCTCACAAACCATTTATGATTTAATTTTTCACTAGAATAAATCTCTTTGCTGTGCACATCCTCTGTATAAATTCTTTTTTGGTTCCTTTAGGTAAATTCTGAGTCAGTCTCAAAAATAAAACTACTTGATTGCCAGGGGAAAAAGGGGCACATTCAGGTTTGTTGTTTTTTTGTCAGAACACTCCAGAAAGACTCACTTAACATCTGAGTCCCAAGTGTTTGTATGTCACTAGCACAGAATCTGCCCACAGTGCAGAAGACACAGGAGACATGGGTTCGATCCCTGAGTCGGGAAGATCCCCTGGAGAAGGAAATGGCAACTCAGTCCAGTATTCTTGCCTGGGAAATCCCACAGACAGTGAAGCCTGGAGGGCTACAGTCCATAGGGCTGCAAAGAGTCGGAGGCAACTGAGCGACTAACACTTTCACTTTGCAGCCCTGTTTAAAGGGGCTTGTTTTCCCAAATCCCCAACAATATAGGTTTCGGTAAGTTTATTTACTCTAGCTAAGTCTATGGGTATATTGTGGTATTTGAAGTTACTTTAAATTGTGCTTCTTCAGGTCTAGCAGGTCTGTGTAAGACCCATATTATAGTTTTATGTATGTTTCTTTCACTTATAAACTGTCCATTCCATGCTTTCCTTGTGTCAAATTCAGCAGGGGGACTTCAGTACTCATTCTTACTCTTTCTATATATTGGTCAGAGAGCTTTCAGATACAACTCACAGTATGTATGTGCTTTCTTTCCGCTGTCTTCAGGGGCAAGGGCCAAGTTTCAGGCAGGTCTATGCCCCTGCGCTTCAGATATGGTCAGTGTGCCATGCCAACAGCATGGGGCGACCTGTGACCTCAGGCACACCCTTGTTCTCACCATGGCCAGTATCTGTGCAGCAGGGACTCAGGCCTTCCCTTCATAACCTATACTCCCATGGCCACGTCATCTGTGGATCTGAGGGGAGGAGTGCACTCTGGGTTGGGGGAAGAGAATGGCAGGCGAGGCTCTATTCCTGGCTTTTGCTGACTTGGCTCACATCACCCCTGGGCAGCCCTGCCTCTGCACACCTTATCGCCATGGCATCCATATCTTTCATCTTCCACTGAAAACAGGAGCGGCGGTTCTTGTACCAGACCTGGCTCTGAGTTGGAGGATGAAGGCATGAGAAGTGCCCTGCGGTTTCTTCTGAGGAAGGGCTTGCTATGAGCATTAAGCACAAACATTCTGCTAAAATCAAGGAAAGCGAGAAGATTTTGCCCTCAAGGGAACATTTGGCAACGTTTAGGGACATTTTCGATGGTCATAACTGGGGGTGCGACTAGTAGGTAGAGGCCAGGGATTCTGCTAAACAGCCTGCAGCGCACAGGACAGCCCCCCGCAAAATGGCCTGGCCCCAGCGTCCATGGTGCCAAGGGCGAGACAGCCTGTTCTAAAGCAAAATAACCACTTTCTGTGCTGCTCCTCGGAGAAGCCAACGGCAACCCAGTCCAGTACCCTTGCCTGGAAAATCCCATGGATGGAGGAGCCTGGTAGGCTGCAGTCCATGGGGTTGCGAAGAGTCGGACACGACTGAGCGACTGCACTTTCACTTTTCACTTTCCTGCATTGGAGAAGGAAATGGCAACTCACTCCAGTGTTCTTGCCTGGAGAATCCCAGGGATGGCAGAGCTTGGTGGGCTGCCGTCTATGGGGTCGCACAGAGTCAGACACGACTGAAGCGACTTAGCAGCAGCAGCAGCAGCAGTGCCTCTCCTTCTAAACTCAAAGCAAACTATTAAACCAAGAGAGTATCAGCAACACACACTGAAACAGACTAATTCAGTCTTGTGCAGTTGGTGAGATTTCATTTAGACATGTTGGTGGCACTAGTGGTAAAGAACCTGCCTACCTATGCAGGAGACATAAGAGACAAGGGTTCGATTCCTGGTTCAGGAAGATCCTCTGGAGAAGGGCATGGCAACCCACTCCAGTATCCTTGCCTGGAGAATCCCATGGACAGAGGAGCCTGGTGGGCAAAGTCCATGGGGTTGCAAAGAGTTAGACACAACTGAAATGACTTAGCACGTTTTGCTGTGGCATTACATATGCCACTCCTCTTACTTGGTCCCAGAACCGGGCGGCTGAAGCCCAAGCTACTGTTATCAACATCCAGATAACATCAACCTGGAACTTGATGTGAGCATGCCTCCTTGACTCATTGCAGCCTCCCAACTGAGGTTTCCCGTGAGATGGAAGAGTTGATTAGGGAGACTTGGGAAGCCTATATTGAGCAGCATGAATTAAAAATCATGTAGACATCTGTAGAGGACGCTAGGGTAGAGGGTGGGGGCTGCCAAAGAACTGGGAGGGAAATACGTGGCCAGACTGGTTTGGAGTTAGACCCTGGCACCATAGAGCTAGCTCCCTAAGATGCTACCTGCCCTAGAGGAGCCAGGTGATGGCTGATTTTGAATATTTAAAACCTGTTCCAGCATATTCCAGTAAAACAGACAGAAAAAAACCCAAACAGGTCTTACCGGCGGTGCAGACGGTGGCGGTGGGGGAGGAGCCCCCAGTGGTGGGGGAGGTGGAGGCAGAGGAGGAGGAGGCGGAGGTGGTGGCACTGGCATATGTCACGGCGTGGGTGTCTCTTGCTTATGAATGGTCCCAAGAGAATGGTCTCTGCTCTGGAAAGGAGAAAAGGGAGAGTTTTAAACTTGGATGCCTTTATTTATGCACACGTCATACAGACATATGGATTTTATGGGTAGTTTGATTCACTTGCTATTCATTCATTCTTCTTTCAATAAATACAGAATACCCACTGTGAGGCAGGCATTGTGTCTACTGCTGGAGACTGAAAGAAATAGCCAGATTTTAGAGAGAATTAGGTAACAAAACTGATAAAAATTTAGCTATTTATGTCTCAATATAATAGAACATGTTAATACATAAATAGCAACACTTCATTCCATAACAACAATGTCAAGTAACAGATTCTACCTCTTTAAGCATTAAACATCTATCATTTTGCATGCAATTTAAAAATATTCTGCACATACTCCCATTTTCCTAAGCAGAGTAAATGGAATGAAATTCAACCTTTTCTGAATGTTGCAGGCTCAATGGTTACTCAGGGTGCCAGCCTCCAGCCAGGCTTACATGGGCATTAGCTATTTTCCTGCTTCCTTCTCTGTTGTCATTCTTACTTTTCTTGCTGTTCTTCTGTTTTTGGTTCTATACAATCATCTGGGTGGGAGCCTGACACTTCTCCCCAAAGGCTTTATATCTGGTATTTGCTGCATGGAGGGCTTTGGGGGTATGATTCTGCAAATATGGTTATGTTTCAAAGAGTTAATATTGTAGGATGTCTGATCTCCAGATAAATATGGCATTGCTCTGTAGAATGTGTTTGCATGCACATGTATGTGAATGTTTTAAAATCTAGAAACAGAAATAAACCTCAGACGTAAGCAAGGGTAATTTTGTTTTTCTGTCCTAGTGACTGGAAGACTAGAACAAGGCCTGTGCCTCTGTTTCTTCAATGTAAAATCCCAATTCATTTATAGTATTCTAGCTTTTATTTTTGATTTACCAACAGCCTTTACTGTTTGCAACATGATCCTTATCAGTTATCTATTTTATATATATTAATAGTAGTGTGTATACATCAATCCCAACCTTCCTATTTACCCCTCCTCCCTTACCCCCCTCCCATAACCATAAGTTTAGAGCTGATTTTCATTATTCATGGTATAGTTGCCATGAAGACTGAGTTAGCAAATACCTGAACCACCACTCCTAGAAAAGATACAGGATTAGGCTTATGAGAGCCTCTGGTCACAAGACTTTTGTCAGCTTATCAGCTGACAACATATAACTTAGTTTTATATATTTGTGTTTCTCACTAAAGATACCTTATTTCATACAGACTGTTTTGTAACTCCTGCCTGTGTGTGTGTGTGCGTGTGTGTGTGTGTGTGTGTGTGTGTGTTTGTGTGTGTTCAGTTGCTCAGTCATGTCTGACTCTTTGCAGCCATGGACTGTAGCCTGTCAGCCTCCTCTGCCCATGGAATTTCCCAGGCAAAAATACTGGAGTGGGTTGCCATTTCCTCCTCCAGGGGATCTTCCCAACCCAGGGATCAAACTCATGCCCATGTGTGTCCTGTACTGGCAGGCAGATTATTTTTCACTACCACCACCTGGAACGCTCTTGGTGTTTTTCTCCATAAGGCCCGTCATAGCCTTCCTGCATTCAGGGGCACTAAGCATCATTTCACTACACTTGGCGGGGGGCGGCCACTGAAACGAAATCACCAACAGTAAGCACAACATTTTGAAAAACATGGTGATAAGTAGAATGTGAACAGGACACTTGTTTACAGGGTGAAAGTTGTAACCAGAAGGCAGAGTGCTGCCTTGTTCAACTTCAGCTGGGAACCTGGGTATGATGAAGCAGGAAGGACAAGCTTACCGAACTGTGGAATCCATGAATAATGAGGACTGACCCTTTTTTGGTGTAACTTTTTGAATCCCCTATATGTACTCAGGACTGTGTTAGGTACTTAGGTATGCTGTTTTATTTAATCCTTTCAACGATTCTGTGGTAGACATTGACATTTCCATAAAGAACCAAATTTTGTCTCAGAGAGGTAATGTAGTTTCTACTAAGTTTCAGAAAGAGTATCAGAGCTTCATAAAAGCCCTGTCCTTTCTGATTCAAAACTGCATTTATTAACTTCGTATATTTCAGATCATATTACTTCTCTGCTTCCATCTTGCAAAGATCTTGAAGTATTTCCGAGACCCTCGGGTGAAAAGGACCTTCTACAGGAAAGTATAACTCTTCCAAGTGTTCCCCCCCTAAACTTAGCATTCTTTACTTTCCATCTAGGTTTATCCTTACAAATCTGAGAGTGACCAGGTGTCCCTGGGCTTCTGTCCCGCTGAAATCAAAGGAATGATTTTTCAAGCTCTAACATGAAAGCATATTTTTACATTTAGCACTTGATGGTGCTGAAGGCTTTTTCTTGACAGATATAATCATTAAGCAATTACCTAGAGAATAATTTGTTAAAATCTGACAGTTAAGAATGCAGAGCTCCAGGAAGTCACAGGCTGTACCCATGAGCTCTTTGATGCTTTGTGCTCTCCCAATACATTAAAAAATGTCATTCTGCTCTGTAGTGTATTAAAAGTGATTAGGATAAAAAAAGCCAGATTCTCGAAGGCTTTCATATTTTCTCCCAACTCATGAAATAATCCTGAAAAACAGCATCAAGATGTAGGTAAGATAGTCAAACACCATTAGAGGAGAGGGTGGCAAATGAATAGCACTGTTAATACATGAGACTCTAGCTGTGCGGGACAGTGCTGGTCTGACAATCAGGCCTGGGTTCTGCTTCTGCCACTGCTTTTTCCAGTCGTGTGGCTTCAGTCAAGTTACTGACTTGGCCAAAATGTTCATTTGGTTTTTCCCATAGGATGTTATGAAAAACCCAAATGGACTTTTTGGCCAACCCCATAGTTCACCTGTCTCACTTTATTTGTAAAATAGTTACCATGCTTAATTCTTAGTTTGTTATCACAATTAACACAGAAAAACATAATACAGGTCCTGACAGAAAGCAGACACTTAACTGAAGCTGCCTTTATCTTATCACACCCCCTCCTTCACTGCCACAAATAGCTATAATAAAAGGTGGAGGAGAATAAATGCCCCAAGAGAGGTGTGGAGTGCTAAGGAATGTCATCATCAATTCAAACCCAAAGGAAGGGGGACAATTAATAAACACTTAGTAGAAACTATTGCATTTTTCAACAAGTAGAAAGATGGTGTAAGAATCGGTTCCTGTTGAAGAAGTAGCACATCAGCAGAGATAACAGAAGTAGAAGAATGCAAGCAGCTGGGAGACTTTACATGTTTGGAAGAGAATAAGAAAAGGCTGGAACCACAGAGGGGCTTCAAGACACTATTCTGCAAGTGTCTCCTTCCTTGGGTCGAGGTGGGACATCTGGCGTGTGGCCGTCCACCATCTTTTGAACACTCTTCCTAAGCCTGAGGAATTTCTTCTATTGTGAGTCCTGCCTCCCTCAGCCAGAAGCCACGAATTCCTGTTCCTAGCACCGCTTGCAGGCAGAGAACCGACCACTGTGACCATGGACTCAGAGGTGAGGAAACAGTGGAAGGTAAGGTGTGGAGAAGCCAGGCCAACAGGAGAGAAGACCTGGGCCTGAAGCAGGAGCGCTCCCTCAACTCTGCCTGATTGATATGCAGTGGTTATGCAAGTCCAGTATTGACCAGATCTTCCCATTTTCCCCCCCAAAGTCCCCATATCCAGATTTTCATGTGAATCCCAATTTTGAAGTAAAACCAAATGAAAGCATTTTTGAAAACCAGTGGGTCAACAGAACATGTCTGCAGGTCATCCAAGGACCCATAAGATGCCAGAAGCCAACTGCTTTACAGGGAGCCGGTGAGGGGTGGGGCTGGGGCAGAAGAATTGATGCTTACTTAGTACAGGTGATGAACTTTCTCGTCTTCCCTTCCTCCCCTCTCCCCTTCATTCCCTACTTGATCAATCTGTCTGTTCTCATTCAGAGAGAGAGATGGACTGAGCTTGCCTATGTTTTTATATTAAAAAGTTAACTATGTATGTTATTACATATAAATAAATATTATTATATTATACTTATAAATATATTTTATATATTTAAATATATTTATTTATAATATATATGTATATTATATATAATATATTTAAATATATTATATTATATAAATTTATATATATAATTATATTATAAATATTATTTCAGAGAGAAATAACTCATGGTTGACAATTTTACACACCAGTTGCTCTTGTCATAATCACATTTCTCTCCAAGAATAGTTTGTCAGAACACAGCTGTTCATAAATAGAAAATGTGCCTATTTTTTAACATATAAGCAAGGATTACTGCTACTATTTGACAAAAGTGTCTTTTGCTGGTTCTAAAAATATATTTGAATAGGAATCTGAAAATAAAGTTCTCTGGCCACTCATAACTTTTTATGTTTTGACACTGTCCAACTGAATCCCTTGTTTCTTTAGTTATGAAGTCGGGAAAAGAGAAGAGAGATTTCTCACCTCTGAACTAATGCAGGTGGGAGAACCCTGTGAGGCCATTCATTTCTCACATCAAGGTTTCAGCAGGGTCCTGACACTCTATCAATCAGTCATTTATTTATCAAAGGTGCTTTGTGGCCAGGAAATCACAACCCTAGAGTACATGAGCATATAAGGCACACACAAAGAGGTTCTCTAAAAATATGTGGTAAAACTGCCAAAGCTATAAGTAAAATAATAAAGAACTTAAAAAAAATCTCTCCAGGTAATGGTGAAAATGATTTACAAGTGGTCACTTTCTGTTGTCACTTCCTCATTGTTTCAGAGCGAATTCTCTGGGCAGAGTCCTCCTCTCCTGGGCCTTCCCACCTGTAAGCTCTCATGCCCCACCCTCCACCTTGCTCAGTGAAGACTGCCCCCCTATTGGGCAAGCGGAAGTTGGTGCTCTCACCCTCAATAGTACAAAATTCCTAGAATATTTAGCCTTTTGGGGATAGTGGGGCATGTTGATCTGAGTAGGAAAGGAAGCAGGGGATAGGGCAGGGGGAAATAAAAAGTGTAGGATAAAATAAATTCTTGAACATTGCTGTTCTAGATTATAGTAAGATAAGTTAGTCCTGACACAGCCCTTGCTATGTGCCAGGCCCTATCCTTAGCACTTTTCATATATAAACCCATTTAAGCCCCACAGTATCCTAATCAGATCGATACTACTATTACTGCTATCTTTCAGATGAGGAAACAGGCCCAGAGAGGTTAAGAAACCTGCTTAAAGTAACAGAGTGAATTACTGGAAGAGCTGCCTTCAAATCTGAGGTGTCAGGCTCCAGAGTCCATGCTCTTAAGCATCATGTTAACTTACATCACTTGTAAACCTATGACTTTCATAGTTTTTAACCACATCCACACACCACCTGAACTAACTTTCAGTTAAATTATTACCATAAATGGAAGTCAATATCACTTGCCATCAATGGATGGTGATAATAAAAATCAACTTAATGATTATTAAAATAAAATGTTCACCTTTGTACCATCTAAACTCATTTCAGGCTTCCTTAGTGATACCTAACCTTGGTCCTTTGGGGAACAGTGGTCTGGAGCAGTGTTTTCCCAACTGTAATGGAGGATAAATTGCCTAAGGAGTCCTGTTAAAATGTAGATTCTGATTCAGTAGGTCTAGGGTGGGGCCTGAAATTCTGCATTTCTAGCAAATTCCCAGGTGGGGCCTAAACTGCTGGACTGGGAACCACACCTTGGGTAGCTCTAGAATGTTGTAAGAATGCATGGTCTCCACCTCAGACCTACTGAATTGGAATTTTCGAGTCTCTTGCCAACAAGAGATTTTGTGCTCACTGACGTCTGAATAGCCCTGTTCTTTAACAACCAGGATGTTGAAACGCCCTGCCCCACATAGATGGAAGTTGTGTCCTCTACTGAGAAGGCTCTTTCTTCTGTAGACCCAGTTCATTTCAGTAGGCTGGATCCATGAAAATGGCACTGTACTTAGGACTGGAATTGACACACAAAGGAAAGAGAAACGGAGCTGAGCGCCATTCACCTTTCACTCAGGTGATATGAAGAGCTTCCCACACCTGAGATCCACACGGGCCAACAACAGCTCCTGAAGCTGAACTGTTCAGGTCTGACTGGATATGACAGCTAATTATCTGCTGAAATGCTTCCCAGGCGGCACTAGTGGTAGAAGAACCTGCCTGCCAACGCAGGAGACGTAAGAGACTCTGGTTTGATCCCTGGGTTGGGAAGATCCCCTGGAGGAGGGCATGACAACCCATTCCAGTATTGCCTGGAGAATCCCATGGACAGAGGAGCCTGGTGGGCTACAGACCATAGGGTCACAAAGAGTCAGACATGACTGAAGTGACTTAGCAGGCACACACATGCAGTGCTTAAAGGGTGAATGCATATTGTCTATGAGTGTTGTAAAACCAAGATAAACTTTAACCACAACCTAATATGAAAGCTACTAAGTCATACTTACAACGAGCTCAGAAATTGGTTTCCTTTTAAAAGACTCTTACTGAATCACAAATTTGTTCCCAAATAACTGAATTCATTATAATAACTGAACAGTATCAGGGTAAAGGATATAAATAAAAATATTGGTAATATTTATCATTGACTCAGGCATTTAAATTATCACTAAATGCCGCAAAAATCATTGTCTGTGTGGTTCCCAACAGTGAAAGGAGAAAATATTGATTTCATGTTTTCTTTTTTTTTGCTGCCTTGAATTAGCTAAAAGAAGAATGAGGCTAATTAAAAATACATGATATTAATCACACATTTATAAGCAAGCCTCATTTTATGTAACAGCTATGCTTCTGAAAAATGGCATCTCTAATTTTGGAAAAATCGAGCTATGCTTTAAGGATACAAAAGGACTTTATTATTTAGTGGAAATCCATAATCAATGTTATAAAATAACAAGTCATTTTATAAAATAAATTACCACCTCTCTAATTTATTATATCATCACTGGAAAAGACCTTGATGCTGGGAAAGACTGAAGGCAAAAGGAGAAGGGGGCGGCAGAGGATGAGATGTCTAGATAGCATCACCAACTCAACGGACGAGAATTTGAGCAAATTCCAAGATAGTGAAGGACGGAAGAACCCAGCTTGCTGCAGTCCACCGGGTGGCAAAAAGTCAGACATGACTTAGCGACGGAACAACAACAACCAACAAGAGATTCCATAAGGAGGATGTTTTTTACTTTCTAAGGCTGAGGTGGTCACTTTTCCCCTGGGACTGTGAATACTCTTAAAATGCTGTTCTGAGAATCACTGAGGAAAGAATGTACTGACTAGAGGGGCCACAGGGAACAAGTCTACAAGACACATTCTTTCTGATCCAGTTTTACTTCTGAGACTTCAGATGAGTTAAAGTATTTTCACAGTAGGAATAACTGCTTCAGCTTGGGCCAGATCAGGATGCCTGGTTCAAGTTCTGGTGCCTCTAGTTCCCTGTCCAGCTTGAAGTTCTGCTAGAACCTCAAACAACCTGCAGCCAGGAGGCATCATCAGCTCTGTCACCAGCCACATTCTATCCCACGGCAGTGAGCACACTTTACTGACAGCCAAGCCTGATACACTGACTGGAAGTCTCACCTCTCAGACTACACGGCATCATTCCCTTATTCACATAGATGCCTCTCCTAAAGAAAGGCTCTTGGCTATGGAGTCAAGTTCTCCATCTCATCCTCCAATCAATTCTACAAATCCTACCCTTTACCCCGGCTACATTTGTGACACTTTGTTACATATCTTTTCTTTATATCTCTGTGTGTTTGTCCATGCTATGCAGGCTGGATGTGATGGCCTTCACCACCTGGAAAATTCCCACCAATCCTCTAAAACACACTCAGGTGCTAACTTCTCTGCACAGATTTTCTTCTCCCTTTGCCAGAGCTAACTGCCCCAATAGTACTTTGTTTGCAATTTTATCATGGCACTAGAGACGCTGGCAATTTCCTTTCACATGTCAATGTGTCTCCCTTCACTGGGCCATGGGCTCCTTGAAGGTTCAAAGATAGGAACTGTGTCTTAGGTATCTTGGTATTGCCAAGGCCAAAGGTAATGCTGAATACCATTGCTTTGGTGTTGCTATGGGAAGGAAATAGAAAACATACATATCCAGGGTCATGCCAACTACTCAAGCAAAAGATGGAGACATGGCTTGGCAGCAGTACATTTATTGTGTCTACAGACGAAATAATTATCTTGACACTTTAAGAAAAATATTTCCAACTAAAATAGGAAGGGAAGAAAAGGGCAGGAGAAATTTCTGTCCAACTGTTACTGGAGTGGGTAGCCTTTCCCTTCTCCAGGGGATCTTCCCAACCCTGTAGGAATCGAACCCAGGTCTCCTGCATTGTGGGTGGATTCTTTACCAGCTGAGTCGCAAGGGAAGCTCAGGCCTTATTATGGTACGGGAATAAAATATCTTCTGGATGTGAGATGCTCAAAGCTTACAGTGCTCACTGGAAAAGCTTCACCTGGCATGTTAGAAATGCTGTCATCAGAGAAGAATAGTAGGGAGAACAGGTCTCTAGTTCTGGTTTTAATGGTTATCTATTTCTCCATCTATAAAAATGTAAAGCATGTTCCTTCTTCTCTGATTTGCATAAGTGTAAGGACCAAATAAGTACTTTGAGATAAGCATTAAACAAATAAAAAATAGGCTATAGTCCTCTCTAAAAAGCAACATTCTTTCAAATGTAATTTTTAAATTAATGATATGGTGGCTTCTTGGCAAAGGAGACACTTGGCCTACAGGGCAGCATAGATGAGACTTTAGTCTTTTAAATTAGCAAACACTTTTCAAAACAACACTTTTCAAAACAACACTGAGTTTAAGGAGGTCTTCTGGTTTTCAGATGGCAGAATGAAAATATCTCTGTTCCTGCCTTTTCTGGGAAACTGTTTCAAAATAGGAAGGAAGGGGGAATCTCAGAAATATAATCTTGATTTTGAGGGGGAAAAACTAGATTTCTGTCACCTTGAATTTCAGTAAATGAGACAGAGCTGCCTGATGCCCAGGACAACCAAATGCAGGGTACAGGTAAGGTGGTGTAGCCTACAATGTAGAGGGCGGGCCTGTGGCTTCGGGCCTCACAGTGTCATTCTCCAAAATAAGAAGCACTGGCTCCTATGAGCAAGTTGGTGAGGAAGTCCCACCGACACTTGTTTAGAACAATGGAAAAGTGTGTGTAGGACAGCACAGGGGTGACCTTGGACCCTAGATACACCGGGAACATGGAAGGAGGCAAAGGCAAGCCATTCCAGCAGGTGCACCACTAGAAATGGGCGAGGGAGAGGGAGAGAGGAAATCATGAGCAGTCTAAAGCCTCTCTCTCTCCTTCTCCTCTCTCCCTGCCCTCACTCTCTGTCATAAGGAGCGCTTCTCTGACTCTCCCTGGTCTAGAACCTGCCCTGGTCTTCTCCTCGCATAATTATCTTGCAAATAGTTGGTCTAGACTTCCCTGGTGACTCAGATGGTAAAGAATCTGCCGCAATACAGGAGACCCGGGTTCAGTCCCTGGGCTGGGAAGATCCCCTGGCGAAGGGAATAGCAACCCACTCTAGTATTCTTGCCTGGAGAGTTCCACGGACAGAGGGGTCTGGCAGGTTATAGTCCACAGGGTCTTAAAGAGTTGGACATGACTGAGTGACTAACACAAACACAAAAAGCATACAATTTATTCTAAGATGAATACTAAAACAAGGAACCAATAAAGAGAACCAGCACAAGATCTACACAAAAAAACTAGAAAGAAAAAGTGGGAAAGGAACAGGACAAAGGATAGATGATAGATGAAAAGCATAAGAAAATACACTGCTGTGAACAGATAAAAACAGTGACAAGGCATAAAACAATTAACTGAACGAATTTTATGAGACTAGCTGTGAGAAAGACTCAATTTATACTGTATATTGTTTTTACATTTTTATACTTTTTGAAGTATGTATCTTGGGCATTGCTTCCCAGGTGGCGCAATGGTAAAGAATCCACCTGCCAATGCAAGAGACATAGGAGACACAGGCTTGATTCCTGGGTCAGAAAGATCCCCTGGAGGAGGGCATGGCAACTCACACCGGTATTCCTGTCTGGAAAATTCCATGGACATCAGGTTGCAAAAGACTCAGACATGACTGAGCACATATATGCACACATTTTGGGCATTACTACCCACTGCAAAAACTAATTTAAAAAAGAAAGTTTTGGATTGCTTTATTTATTGGGACAATTGTGGAGAAGTATTTTTTTTAATGTTTTGCATTATCTTAGGAGACCCCTCTACATCTAAAAGGTAAATACAAATGAATAAACAAATAAAGAAAAACATAAATGTGTCTTGACCATTTGGTGTAAGTAAGCTGGGTCCACAAAGAGTAGTATTGCGAGCCGTGGGCTTTGCTGGCCAGGTCCTGCATGCAGACCTCCAGGAAAGCTGCACCCACTCCTACAGCCAGTCACTAACGTCAAAGTCACTGACCAGGTGGGCTCAGAAGACAATCAAGAATACAGTAAAATAATTCTCCTCAATCTAATCCATAAACCCTAAGGTTTAATTCTTCTGTTAATACGTGGTTATTATACAATGAGGAACAGTTCTGAAACATGATTGCCCATTAGGCACGAATCATTTGCGAGTTGGTTCCATTTGTAACTAGTCATTCATTAAATGGGAATAAACAAGACAGCACCATAACTAGGAGGGGGCACAGGTCTGAAAAGACAGGAGGTGGCTTTCTTTCTCCTTTCCCCAAATAATGCACTCCTAGATCTTACAGACAGGTATCTGGACCCATTGTTCTTCAGCATTCATTATTTACAAAGACAACATCAAAATGACTACAGGTCAACCACCAATACTTAAAACTCACTGACCATCCATGACCACCAGGAACGCACAACATCAGGCATAAACCCAGATTTGATTTAGCCTTCTTCCTTCTACGAGTCTGCAGGTGAATTTCTAAAACCTTAGGACATACAAATTTGGGTGAAAACCAGAAAAAAAGTCACGCACAATCTGTTAAAATGTAGGAAAAAATGTTCACTTGCTCGTCTGGTTTTAGGCAGTTATCTCACCTGTTTGTGAAGCTTCTTTATTCTTCCTCTGAAATACTGGGGAGCAACATGATGAACAAAAATGTTTCATGTAAAAGTTTAGAAGAATATTAGAACAAAAAACAGCTCTCTTAAAATCTATTTCTGCATCATTAAAAGGAAATACAACTACATCTCTGGTCCGTTTCCTCGGTTCTACCATGAGAAGAAAAATGTCTCCTCTTCTACTAGGGTCATAATTATTTATGTCAGACACATAGCAAAGGGGCCAGAGTTTTGTTTTGTTTTGTTTTGTTTTTACTATGTTTATTCACTGGGCAGATATGGCTGATGATTTCACACTGATGTACTTGGCTGGGAGAGCTCTTTGTTAAGCAATCATTAAAAAAACAATAGCTCACATGTACAAAGCAGATTTCCTGTGTTAACAATTCTGATTGTTGTTTACATAATTATCTTACATCCCCCCAAGTAACTCTGTATGACAGATACTAATCCCCATTTCACAGATAAGGAAACAAAGGCTCAAAGATGTAAAGTCATAGCCCAAGATCAAATAGTTGGAACTTGACATAGCCACATTCAACCCAAGTGAACTGCCCCTAAGCGTGTGCACTCTCCACTACTTCACCCAGCTTCTGACAAGCATCTCGCCCTTTGCACAGTCAATGCAGAAAGTATTTACTGAGCTTCTTCCATATGTTAGGCACTATGATAGCCACTGAGTGAAACTATAAACATGAATATCAGGCAATTAACGAATACTTGATGAAAAAATAAATCTATAGATACCTGGCTCCTATCCAGGAATGATAGCTCATAATACTTGCAGCTGCTGTTTAGTTGCTAAGTCAGGTGCAACTCTTTTATGACCCCGTGGACTGTAGCCCACCAGGCTTCTCTGTCCATGGGATTTCCCAGGCAAGAATACTGGAGTGAGTTGCCATTTCCTTCTCCAGGGGATCTTCCCAACCCAGGGATCAAATCAGGTCTCCTGCATTGGCAGGCAGATTCTTTACCACTGAGCCACCTGGGAAGCCCTATAATACGTATTGAAAGCTACTATGTGCCAGGCACTTCGCTAGAAAGGCAGGAAAAAAGGGGAAAAAAGAGGTAACAATAAAGCATATGGTATATCAGATCAGATCAGATCAGTTGCTCAGTCGTGTCCAACTCTTTGCCACCCCATGAATTGCAGCACGCCAGGCCTCCCTCTCCATCACCAACTCCCAGAGTTCACTCAAACTCACGTCCATCAAGTCGGTGATACCATCTAGCCATCTCATCCTCTGTCGTCCCCTTCTCCTCCTGCCCCCAATCCATCCCAGCATCAGAGTCTTTTCCAATGAGTCAACTCTTCGCATGAGGTGGCCAAAGTACTGGAGTTTCAGCTTTAGCATCATTCCTTCCAAAGAACACCCAGGACTGATCTCCTTTAGAATGGACTGGTTGGATCTTCTTGCAGTCCAAGGGTATATAAAAGGCACAAAATAAATTCCAATATATCAGTAATCATAATAACTATAAACAGATTATTAGCTTCTCCTACTAAAGGACAAAGATATTCAAATTGATTTAAAAATTAACTGTATCTCCTTTATAAGGAACACAGCTAAAACAACGTGATGTTTAAAACTTTGAAAATAAAACAATGGAAACAATACTCAAGTAGACACTAAAAATTGGTACAGAACCCTCATACTTTGCTGCTGAAAATGTAAAATGGAGCAGCCACTTTGGAAGTGTTTGTAAGTTCCCCACAACATTAAACAGAATTATCATAAGATCGGCAACTGCACTCCAACGTATCTCCAAGAGAAATGAAAACATTTGCCTACACAAAAACTTATACATGAAAGTTTATAATAGCATTGCTTAATATAGTCAAAGTGTAGAAACAGCCCAACCATCAATCAACTTATGAGTGGATAAACAAATGTAGTATGGCTGTGCTATTATTTAGCAATAAAAAGGAATGAAGTACTGATACATGCTATAGCACGGATAAACGCAAAAGACATTATGCGAAGAAGTCAATCATACACTGTATGATTCCATTCATATGAAATTTCAGAATGGGTAAATCCAAAAAAAATAAAAAATAGATTAGTAGTTGTCAGGGCTGAGGAGAAGGGTATGGGAAGGGGCGTCTAATGGGTTTCTTTTGGGGATGATAAAAATGTTCTGGAATTAAGATGATGGTGTTAGTTGTGTGACTGTGTGAATATTCTAACAACCACTGAATTGAATACTTTAGAAGACTGAATTTTATGGTATATGAATTATATTGTAATAAGGCTGCTTTTTTTTTTTTAAGTCATGCAGCATGATTAATATCAGGCAAAACAGAATCCAGGGCAAAAACATATTAATAGAAATATAAAGTGTTCTGGAAATATAAATGAAAAGATAATTAATTGCTTCCATGGCTTATGGACCATGAAAAGCATAAGAAACTTCTGAGACAGGTCTTTGGTGACTGAAGGGAGTGGGGAGGGGATGAGCAAAGCTTTGCCACGTAGGCATGTACAGGGTGAGTAGCAAACAGTCCCAGCGAGCACAGTGCTCACAGAGCTAGGTTGTTCAGGAGTCTGAGGTTTATTTTCTTTTAACTTTTTAAAAAAGGAGACATGTTAGATGCAGCATGTTTTACACACAGCACCCTAGGGGGCATTGTGGAAAATGAATCATAGGGAGAAGAAGTAGCAAGTAGGTAGATCAATCTGGGGATTCACACAAGGCAAGGATGGATATTTATTTGAATTAGAGTAACTGCAGTGGGATAGAGCCAAGGAGGATAAAAATTTGGATGTCTGGGATGGGTGGGGGGAGAAGGAAGAGCCTAGGATAACCCCACAGCTCCTTGCCAAGACAATCCAGTATTAATTAAAGAAGGCAGGAACAAATGTGTGGGTGTTGGGGGTGGTGCATAGGTGGGGAGAACTGAGTTTAATTTGAAGCATATGAGGTCCTTTTGGCAAATGGAAATTTGGATCTGCAATTTAGAAAAGAAGCAAGGCTGGTAACAGAGATTTAGGAAGCTACATAAGGCAGCTGGGTATGTTTCATCCTCTAATGTTAATTGCATGAAAAACTAAAAAAGTGTAACATTTTAAATTACTGAGTCACCTTTTGTAGTTTCTAATTAAGTCAAGAACATAATTAGACAGGCTAATAATGGAAGTTATGTCAAATGGTTGATAATTTTAGTTGCCTACTCAATAACCATTTCCTCTTCTTCTTTAGAGCAACTCCTCCCTAGCTGGAGGAGGGTGGGGGGTAGCAGTTGCAGTTTACCTAGCTGAAACTATTTGATTCCAGATTTTACATTTTAGAGCAGCACTGTGACACCATTCTGCCCAATGAGATGTAGCCAGAAGTAGCTGGGGAGGCCATCACTTTCTATATAAAAAGGCAGTTCAGTTCAGTTCAGTCGCTCAGTCGTGTCCAACTCTTTGTGACTCCATGAATCGCAGCACGCCAGGCCTCCCTGTCCATCACCAACTCCCGGAGTTCACTCACACACACGTCCATCAAGTCAGTGATGCCATCCAGCCATCTCATCCTCTGTCGTCCCCTTCTCCTCCTGCCCTCAATCCCTCCCAGCATCAGAGTTTTTTCCAATGAGTCAACTCTTTGCATGAGGTGGCCAAAGTACTGGAGTTTCAGCTTTAGCATCATTCCTTCCAAAGAAATCCCAGGGCTGATGTCCTTCAGAATGGACTGGTTGGATCTCCTTGCAGTCCAAGGGACTCTCAAGTGTCTTCTCCAACATCACAGTTCAAAAGCATCAATTCTTTGGCGCTCAGCTTTCTTCACAGTCCAACTCTCACATCCATACATGACCACTGGAAAAATCATAGCCTTGACTAGATGGACCTTTGTTGGCAAAGTAATGTCTCTGCTTTTCAATATGCTATCTAGGTTGGTCATAACTTTTCTCCCAAGGAGTAAGCGTCTTTTAATTTCATGGCTGCAATTACCATCTGCAGTGATTTTGGAGCCCCACAAAATCCACTGTTTCCAGTGTTTCCCCATCTATTTCCCATGAAGTGATGGGACCAGATGCCATGATCTTTGATTTCTGAATGTTGAGTTTTAAGCCAACTTTTTCACTCTCCTCTTTCACCTTCATCGAGAGGCTTTTTAGTTCCTCTTCACTTTCTGCCATAAGGGTGGTGTCATCTGCATATCTGAGGTTATTGATATTTCTCCCAGCAATCTTGATTCCAGCTTGTGCTTCTTCCAGCCCAGTGTTTCTCATGATGTACTCTGCATATAAGTTAAATAAGCAGGGTGACAATATACAGCCTTGACGTACTCCTTTTCCTATTTGGAACCAGTCTGTTGTTCCATGTCCAGTTCTAACTGTTGCTTCCTGACCTGCATACAAATTTCTCAAGAGGCAGGTCAGGTGGTCTGGTATTCCCATCTCTTGCAGAATTTTTCACAGTTTATTGTGATCCACACAGGTAAAGGCTCTGGCATAGTCAATAAAGCAGAAATAGATGTTTTTCTGGAACTCTCTTGCTTTTTTGATGATCCAGCGGATGTTGGCAATTTGGTCTCTGGTTCCTCTGCCTTTTCTAAAACCAGCTTGAACAACTGGTTCAAGCTTGAAGTTCACGGTTCATGTATTGCTGAAGCCTGGCTTGGAGAATTTTGAGCATTACTTTACTAGCGTGTGAGATGAGTGCAACTGTGCGGTAGTTTGAGCATTCTTTGGCATTGCCTTTCTTTGGGATTGGAATGAAAACTGACCTTTTCCAGTCCTGTGGCCACTGCTGAGTTTTCCAAATTTGCTGGCATATTGAGTGCAGCACTTTCACAGCATCATCTTTTAGGATTTGAAAGAGCTCAACTGGAATTCCATCACCTCCACTAGCTTTGTTCGTAGTGATGCTTTCTAAGGCCCACTTGACTTCACATTCCAGGATGTCTGGCTCTAGGTCAGTGATCACACCATCGTGATTATTTGGGTCATGAAGATCTGTTTTGTACAGTTCTTCTGTGTATTCTTGCCACCTCTTCTTAATATCTTCTGCTACTGCTAGGTCAATACCATTTCTGTCCTTTATCGAGCCCATCTTTGCATGACATGTTCCCTTGGTATCTCTGATTTTCTTGAAGAGATCTCTAGTCTTTCCCATTCTGTTGTTTTCCTCTAGTTCTTTGCATTGATCGCTGAGGAAGGCTTTCTTATCTCTTCTTGCTATTCTTTGGAACTCTGCATTCAGATGCTTATATCTTTCCTTTTCTCCTTTGCTTTTCGCTTCTCTTCTTTTCATAGCTATTTGTAAGGCCTCCCCATACAGCCATTTTGCTTTTTTGCATTTCTTTTCCACGGGGATGGTCTTGATCCCTGTCTCCTGTACAATGTCACGAACCTCCATCCATAGTTCATCAGGTACTCTATCTATCAGATCTAGTCCCTTAAATCTATTTCTCACTTCCACTGTATAATCATAAGGGATTTGCTTTAGGTCATACCTGAATGGTCTAGTGGTTTTCCCTACTTTCTTCAATTTCAGTCTGAATCTGGCAATAAGGAGTTCATGATCTGGGCCACAGTCAGCTCCTGGTCTTGTTTTTGTTGACCGTATAGAGCTTCTCCATCTTTGGCTGCAAAGAATATAATCAATCTGATTTTGGTGTTGACCATCTGGTGATGTCCATGTGTAGAGTCTTCTCAAGCGTCCCTAATAGAAGGGCCCTCACTCTTTAGGTATTTATACCTTTCCTTTCTTCTTGCCTGGGGCTTCCCTGGTGGCTCAGACGGCCGAGAATCTGCCTGTAATACAGGAGACCCAGGTTCAATACCTGGGTGGGGAAGTTCCCCTGGAGAAGGAAATGGCCACCCACTAACTACAGTATTCATGACTGGAGAGTTCCACGGACAGAGAAATCTGGCAGGCTAGAGTCCATGGGCTGCAAAGAGTTGGACGCAACTGAGCAACCAACACACACTTTCTTCTTGCCTAAAGATGTAAGCCTAGAGATATGGCAGCCATATTGTGACCATGAAGCAACTAGATTTCAGATGAGGTCTTACATGGTGAGGACAGTGAAGCAGGAAGATGGATAGAGGCTGCTTCTCTGATAGCACAGCTTGAGCTCCATCTTCAGCCAAGACTGCAGCCATGAAATTAAAAGATGCTTGCTCCTTTGAAGAAAAGGTATGACCAACCTAGACAGCATATTAAAAAGCAGAGACATTATTTTGCCAACAAAGGTCCATCTTGTCAAAGCTATGGTTTTCCCAGTAGTCATGTATGGATGTGAGAGTTGGACTATAAAGAAAGCTGAGCACCAAAGAACTGATGCTTTTGAACTGTGGTGTTGGAGAAGACTCTTGAGAGTCCCTTGGACTGCAAGGAGATCCAACCAGTCCATCCTAAAGAAAATCAGTCCTGAATATTCATTGGAAGGACTGATGCAGAAGCTGAAATTCCAACACTTTGATCACCTGATGCGAAGAACTGACTCACTGGTAAAGACCCTGATGCTGGGAAAGATTGAAAGTGGGAGGAGAATGGGATGACAGAGGATGAGATGGTTGGATGGCATCACTGGCTCGATGGACATGAGTTTGAGTAAACTCTGGGAGTTGGTGATGGACACGGAGGCCTGGCGTGCTGCAGTCCATGGGGTGGCAAAGAGTCAGATACGACTGAGCAACTAACTGAACTGAACTGATCAGCCCTGGACTGCATTTCTTGGGAGTCTATTTCTACAGGACACACTTGTATCTGTTTAAGCCAGATTCTCATGTGTGCATTGTTTTTTGTTATGTTCATCTTGGCAGCTGAATGTAATCCTAATAAAATCATATTTGGGTTAATATATACATTAATATATACATTACATATATATAAAACATGAGACTAAAAAGACATGTCCATTATTTCAAGTACTAATAAAAAAGTTTAAAAATCAAATATCACTTATTCTTACTACCAAGAGGTACTAAGTGTCTTATGGGGCCTAAAAGATAGTACAGAGTACTGGATATTTATTTTTCTAACAGTAGCTAAAGGGAGATTATGGGATTACTAGTATTAAGAAAATTCATGAACACATCTATTAATGAGTATACATGTATGATGACACCTTTGGACTGTTTTCTGGATAAAGTAAACTGATCTGGCTCATTTATATAGCTTCTATCAGAACCAATGGTCTTAAAGATAGGACTGTTCACCTGATTCTCACAAGAACTATAATGTTTGGAAGAAAGAATCTTTCTACTCTCCCAGGAACTCAGTAAGCACAGCTAAGGAAACAGTATATCCCCCAACCACTGTACTCTGGCCCTTCACAGAAGAGCTTCTATAGGGTTGTGCTCTGGGAGTATGTCTCCAGAACTGCAGTCAGTAGCATTCTAGGAAACACTTATTATTACCTTCCACCACAAAATTTCCATTGTCTTCATGGTCGGAACCATGTTGAAGACTTAGGTCTCTATGGCAACAGAGACTGCTTTGAGGACTCGCCAGGAGAAAGCCATCCCAAGTTCCAGGACCAGGAAAAGCTGTGTAACTGATCTCTTTTTATCTCATGGTCACTGTGGATCAGCTAACTATTTGTGTTTCCCTCTTTGTTTTGGCTACTGGGAAGCTCTGACAAATTTTTAATTCCATCTCCAGAAACTACACCAAACCTTAAACTCATCTCTAGAAATTACCTGCACTTTATAACATAATCTTGTTCACTAAACTACCTCTAATTTTATCTTTTTCAAAATAATTTTATTTATTTAGTTTTGGCTGTGCTGGGTCTTCCTTGTTGTGTGGGCTTTTTTCTAGTGGCAGTGCAGGGACTTCTCATTGCAGTGGCTTCTCCATGAGCCCTAGGGCCCGTGGGCTCAGTAGTTGTGGCTTCTGGGCTCCAGAGCACAGGCTCAGTAGTTGTAGCACATGGAATTAGTTGCTCTATGGCATGTGGAATCTTCCCGGATCAGGGATCGAACCCATATCTCCTGCATTCTCGGGTGGATTCTTTACCACTGAGCCACCAGGGAAGCCCCCTTCTAATTTTATGTTGCTTTTTAATCTGTGTGTTCTCTTTACCGCTGTTTCATTATCTACTAATCTTTTGTTGTTAACTCCTCTAATGCTTTATGGAACGAAGAGCATTTCAGGCAAAAATTTTTTAAAACATCAGATGATAATGATAATAATAATAATAGCTAATTTATTGACCGTTGCTATGAACCAAGCACTGTCTTAGGCTTAACTTAGGTTATTTACCCTAAATAGGAGATAAGTAGTATTATTACTAGGTCCACTTTACAGATGAAAAAACTGAGACACAGACAGGTGAAGTAATGTCATATAACTAAGTGATGAATGCAAGATTCAAACCCAGATATTTTGAATTACAAGCATTTTACAAAAGAAGAAATAATAATATTTAATTTCTAAAAGAAGCAGAGGCATTCTGATCTTACAGGCTGAGCTTAACATCCTTCAGCTTTAGGGAGATGTCAATTGTACACTCATGCCTGATGATCCATATTTACAGAGAGAAATGAGACATTAAAAGTCAAAAGGACAGCTAATCAAAATTGGCTTTTGGTCTTTAAATATGAATATACCCATTCATTCACTCACTCATTCATCACCTGCCACCAATGATGCAGGTGCTGAGAAGAGATGAAGCAGACATAGTTCCTGCCCTCCAGGAGTGCAGGTGCAATAAAGGAGAGTCAGACAGGTAAAGGGCATCTTGGACTTATGAGTTGGCTGATAGAACCAGAGCAGGGCGTGGCATGATCATTCCCAGAGTGGTTTAGCTCTTGGCCCCTGTGTCCATCTGATAATGGGAGTGCATGAGAGCTCAGTTGCTCAGTTGTGTCCAACTCTTTGTGACCCCATAGATTGTAGCTCACCAGGCTTCTCTGTCCACAGGATTTTCCAGGCAAGAATACTGGAGTGGGTTTCCATTTCCTCCTTCAGGGGATCGTCCTGACTGAGGGATTGAACTGGTGTCTCCTACGTTTCCTTAATTTCCTGCATTGGCAGGTGGAGTCTTTACCCCTGGGAAGCCTGATAATGGGACTAGAAAGAATCAGCTCCCTTACAGGGCCATTGGATTGATTTCATATGTAGAAAGCTCTTAGCCTAGCCAGGCACAAAAGCCTCCAGTACAAGGCAGCCTTTGGCTCTTAAGGCATAGTGGATGGCAGCCTGGGTATCTTGCCCTGACACACACCTGCACTCATTTGGACACAAGTTCTCACAAGCTCTCTACTGCCCCCTCCTAGCTACTCCCCAGCACCGAAAGGCTTACAGTCCATAGACAGGCCTGGCACTTCCTTTCTGCATGCTGCCATCTCACATTCAGTGTCTTGCTGAAGTACATCGCCCACACAGGATGAATATTCCTTCAAGATGCACTTGAAAATCTTGCACGGTGTCTGGCCCACATAATGCTCCCCTAGCATTTTTGCCATATTTGCTCTGCATCACTTATCTCTTTGGCACTTCAGCAAGGCAGTTCACCACACGATTCTCCTGCTGCAAAATGGATCGGGTTCCTGCTTGGGCAGGTCTAAGGAAAGACCCAACTAGAATTGCAAAGGGGAAGTTTCAAGTGCACTCTTGGCTGAAGTCAGTGAGAAAACATATGTGTTGCACCTGCTCGGCATCAGCTGAGAATCGTCTGTCTCTTCGGTTTTGTGCTATGGCTAAATAAGAAGCAATTAATCACTTTCTCACCAACCCTAACTCATATTTAATAGTTCCCTCTCAAAGTCTGTTTTGCCATGCTCTCAGCAGAGTCAGTCAAACAACTACGATTCCCTTCTAAATATTCCCGCAGCCAGATGGCAGGAACACTAACTGTGACATGGCAAAACTCGCCTAAAGATAACTTCGTGATGCATAATCACGCTGGATGGCACTCGGCAAAGCAGATTCATCCAGATACCTCTTTAGCTGCCCGACTTAATCCAGCTTCTCCAAACCAAAACTTTCCAGTTCCAAAAGCAAGACACATTCAACACTGCAATGTGGTATTAGCTGGTAAGACGAACACGATTCTACTCCTCTGGGTTCTGCATTTTAGGCAGAAGTAAAATCACTAGAAGAACACATCTGAGGACACGTTTCTCAAGATCATTCTCTAGATAAAATGTTCCTGTACCCTCAAGTTTCAAATATTTCCGCACTAAGTGTAAGTATGTTTATAACATGTTTGCTGGAAGACAAATTTCCGTCCTTCTGCTGAGTTATTTTTGTGGGTTTTTTTTAAAAAAAAACTTTAGCATTAATAAACATATATTTATAAATTCTAGACTGTAAGGAAGTTGACTGTTCTTCTCTAGTGAAAATCCTACATGTTTTTTTCTAGAGCGAATTATGTTTTGGTTTTCAGATCTTTTCTAGGTTGTATTGTTTATTCTTTGTGTGTATTTAACTGACTTTCAAAATCACAACCTGTACTTTATGATTTTTGAACAATAAATCCTGAAAACAGTGTTGCCAGGCTAGCCCAGCTGGCTTTCTCCTGTTCCTAAAACTGTATGTTCTTAGATACACACACACTTCCTCCATCCCGTCTGCTGCTGGCTAGCTTCAGTTGGTGACATGATCTCACACTCACAATTATATGAAACAACAGCAACTCCTGGAAAGGAACCAAAAGGGGGCCCGGCGGGAAGCCAGCCTTCAAGTCTCTGTCACCCTGATAGCTCTGCCCTGATTCAAGTGCCTGAAAATTGCCTATCTGTGGTTGCATGTATAGAATTCGAGACCTGTGTACCCAGGTTCTCGACCCTCCACTCCCCTGAGTAAGGTATTTAACCTCTGTGACCTTTTATTTTCTCCTCTATAAAAAAGGCACAATAACAATATTGCCCTTAAAGAACTGTGAGTCATATGAGGTCTTTCATGTAAAGGCATTTGGTGAGGCACTCTGCAGTCTGTATTTCATTTCCCATTATGGCTAAACTTTCTTTGCTCCCTGTCCCTTTTATTATTATTATTATTCATTAATTTTTCTGATTTAGTTTTTGTGGTTTTTAAATGTATCTCTAAAATGCAGTAGGTGGAAAACTACCCCAGTCTGTGTGCTACCACAGTGAGTGGATTTTTAGCATTAAATTCTTATTTATTTTTTATTGAGGTAAAACATAAATCAAGTGTGTAAGTCAAGAGCTTCCCTGGTGGCTCAGACGGTAAAGAATCTGCTTGCAATGTAGGAGACCCAGGTTCAATCCCTGGCTTGGGAAGATCCCCTGAAGAAGGGCATGGCAGCCCACTCCAGTATTCTTGCCTGGAGAATTCCACGGACAGAGGAGCCTGGCGGGCTGCAGTCCATGGGGTCTCAGAGTCCAACACGACTGTGTGACTTTCACTTTTCATAAGTCAAGTGCATAAATCTCACAGAAATAATTTTACAAATATCTAAATGTGTGCCCCTGTGTTATCACTACTTAGGTCAAGGTGGGGAGCATTTCCAGCACCTCTGAACCCTCCATCCCTTTCTGTCTAGGCCATTATCAGGCCCAAAGGCTGCCCCTCATTTATGCTTTATCCCCATGGATAGCTTTGCTAAAGTTAAAAAAAAAAAAAAAAAGGTTTTTTCCAGGGAAGGCTGGAGTCCCTGCGATAATGACTATTGCTGACCACAACAAATGCACGACCAATCTTCCCTCTAAAGAGATAAAAGATTATGGAAAGGAGGAGAGAGGCACAAACTTTCTAAATCACACAGATCATGCAAAACAAAGCCCTCATTTTGCAGCCAGTGACCCCCAAGCTCAGAGAGGCGAAGTGACAGCCCATCTTCCCGCTACAGAGTAACTTTCTTTCCAAGTAGAGCCCATTACAAAGCACTCCAAGCTTCGGGGATGGGGATGCTATCCGCGCATCCCAAAGCATCAGGACGGCTCCCCCAGCCTCTCCCTACAGAACTTCTTTCCAGGGAGCAGAGCGCACTGGGGCCCCACGCGGCCCCCGCTCCCGTCGCAGGCACACCCCCGCGGCTGGCAAGCCATGCTCAGAAGGCTCTGTTCCTGAGAGCCTGTGCCCGCTGCTCACGGGGACAGGGCTGGGCTCCCCGTGCGCCAGCCCCCACCCGGAGACCCGGAGTGGCCTCTTCTCCAGCCCTGCTCCCCCATCCCCGCTCCTTCTAGCCTCCGGTGTGTATTGAGGGAGGGTGCAATAGACTCTGCCACCTTCTGCCTGGTTCCTCCAAAGGAGATTTTAAAACCCATGTGTGGACAAACCTAAATCGCTGAGCACACACTACTGACTTGGCTTGGAGATGAGCACTGGGAAGGGAGTCCAGAGACTAAAGGAGTCACCACAAGCTGAGTGACCTTGCGCGAGTCACTTCCCATCTCCGAGATTGATTTCCTCATCCGGGGCTTCTATCAATATATCCCCCAAGCTACCTTCAGTTCGGCAATTTCCTAGTTGTTCTTTACTCATCCCGGCTCATCCCGCGAAAGCCCCTTCCCCAGCGAGACCCCAGCCTTTTGTTCCGGGGGTGAAGCGGGGAAGGGAGAGCTTGGCGAAAAGGCCGGGGCGGCCTTGGCGCCTGGGGCCGCTCCCTGGAGAGTCGGGTCGGGGGAAGACAACCAGACAACCCCGGGGTGACCTCCTTCCCTCCGCGGTCCCGTTACAGCCCGGCCCGGGAGTCACCGCGCGGCGGGCAGCGAGCAAGGGGCTCCAGGGCAGCGCCGCGCCGCGGGCGGGGAGCCCCGGACACGAGCATGCGCGCAGCACCCCTGGCCCCGCCGGGGATTCACTCCGCCCCGGGACGGGCCCGAGCGCCCGCCGCTACAGCTTATCCCCTTTCCCTCCGGCGCCGACCCCGGCACGCGCGCGGAAGCCGCTACCTGCCGCCAGCCGTGCGGAGGACAGGACAGGACTCGTCTCTGGCCGTCTTCCCCGCCGCCGCCGCCTCTAGGCTCCGGGCTCCGTCCCGCAGCACCCGTGCTTCAGGCGGCGCCGCTGCGGCCGTGCTGCACCGGGTGCTGAGCTCGGTGAGCGTCGCTCCCTCCCGGCCGCCAGCTCTGGGGCTGCCGGGACGCGGAGGCGGGGCCGCCGCCCCCACCTGCTCCGCCGGCTCCTGCCCTGAAGTCGCCGCCGCCCAGCGCGCAGGGACGCGGCCCGGGCAGGCGGGGTCGCTCTGGAACCCGGGAGGCGGGTCCCAGCCACCCGGCGCGCCTCTCCCTGAAGGAGTTCCAAGTCTAAGCTGGGAAGAGAGTGGGCCCCAAGGCTGGAGTTCTCAGATACGAGCGACACCCGGCCCAGTACCGCCAGACTGCGGACATTCCACTTCTTTATCAGTTTATTCCAAAATATTTTGAACCTCTCCTGTGGTCCAGGTGGCGTCATAAGCAGTGGGGACAAAAGAGAGAACAAGATCATCTTGTTCCCGGAGTTCACGGTCTAGAAAGGGAAACAACTAATGGACAAATTTACTGCAGAACCTAGAGGGAGTGGTCTCAGAGGGGTCCCTGATCCAGACCTGGGGGGTCAGGGGAAGTCTCCTCGAGATGCCGATGGCTAAGAGAATTGAAGGATGCGCATGAAGTGGCCGGTTGGAGTGACCTGGGGAGGTAGATTGACCCAAGTGGAGCCGACTATGTTTGCAAACTGAAGTGTTTGAGGAGCCGAAAGAACTTGGGATGACAAGTAAAACCCTTGTAACACTTGACTTCAGGCCCCTGGGAAGACACAGAAAGTTTGTGTCTGAGGCGGGATGCTTGATTGGTTGGTGAGCACTTAAAGTCTCGCACATCCTGCGCTTTTCTGCTAGTGGAGGAACTGAGAGACTCATGGACCATTCACTGCGCTGCCTCTAAACATCTATGAACCAGGCACTCTGCCGGTTCCTTGGATGTGCTGCTGAAGGAGGCAGAAAGGAGCTGCTAGTCTGGAGTGGAGGAGAGACCTGTACTCAGCGCTGTGTCAACACTTGGGTCAGGTGCATGGGAACACAGGTGAGACAGCAGTTAGTGCTGGGAGGGAGGAGGATGTCACACAGGGATGGCAGCTTGTCTACAGGTTCAGATTCTGTAGCAGCTGCTGTCAAAGTATGTTCCCCAAGCAGTCCCTAACTGGTTTCTTAATTACTAGTGTTTACAGGCTGACAATGTGTTGCTTATGTTTAGAGCAAGGATAAATAATTCACTTCTCATGCCTTCCCTGTGTTGTCAAGAACAACTTTCCTGTGTTGATTTAGGTGAAGAAGATGTAGTGAGTGGAAGCCAATAGGTACTTGCTTCCCACCTGTTTGTCTTGTGTGACTCCTATCTTTCCTGCTTTAGAACCATAATAAATAGGCAAGAAGACATTTCCATGAGCCCAGAGTTCCTATGAGGTCTTCTGCTGAGTGGTCCAGGTAGTAGCTAGTCAAATGTAAAGGCTGTTATCTTAAAGGATAGGTATGGCTTGGATCAAATAATTATTGGAAAAGTATTGGAAAGGGTGGGGAAATTGTGAGTGAGGAAAATATTTGGAAAGTGGGGACATTTGGGCTGAAAGCTTCAGGTACCCACTGTTTCCCATCCATGTAAAGTGACTGTGCCATTGGTGTCTTGTTTTAATGGACATTAGAGAAAGATCCATTTCCCCCTGTTCCACCATAAGTACAGTCATAACTACAGTACATAACTACAGGACAGCACTAGCTATGCCAGGTGGATGAAGCAGGCATACCTCAGAGATGTTGCAAGTTCAGTTCACGACCACTGCAGTAAAGCCAGTATTGCAATAAAATGAATCACGTGAACGTTTGGTTTCCAACATATAAAAATTATATTTACACTGTACTGTACTTTATTAAGTATGCAATAGCATTATATCTAAACAAGCACACAGCTTACTTTAAAAAAACGTTATTGCAAAAGAATTGCTAAGCATCATCTGATAATGCAAGGTTGCCAAACCATAAATCTGTAAAAAATGCAATATCTTTGAAGTGAGTCACCTGCCCAGTAGCCAAACCACTCTTCCTTTCCAGAAATTAACATTACTGAGGATTATGATTGTGGTTCAAGACTACTGGGGCAGTCCCATTCCTGATTTTGCAGTCTTTCTTGCAGCTAAGGAAGTCATTGACCAAGTTCTGGCAAATGAGTTGAAAGAGGGTGTTGATTGGGGGTCGTTGAGAAATCTTTTGCTGACTCTGACCTTCTGTCGCCCATGTTCCCAAAGCCTTGAATGCAAATGAGATGGCTAGTGATGCTGCAACTAGAATACAACATGGGCATGTTGTAATCAAGAGAATGAAGATGAGACCAAAAAAGCCAATAGAATCAGGATGTCACAGGATGACAGAGTGGAAAATAGGGTCAGTGTGTATGGTACTGCTGGGCATTCAAATGAAATCCAGCAACAGCCCATCTCTGAGTATTTTATTATGTGAGAAAAACAGTCCCTGGGACTAAGTTTTCTATTCCTTGTGGCCAAATGTATTTCTAACTGATACTGCTGCTGCTGCTAAGTCGCTTCAGTCGTGTCCGGCTCTGTGTGACCCCATAGACAGCAGCCCACCAGGCTCCCTCGTCCCTGGGATTCTCCAGGCAAGAACACTGGAGTGGGTTGCCATTTCCTTCTCCAATGCATGAAAGTGAAAAGTGAAAGTGAAGTCGCTCAGTCATGTCCGACTCTTAACAACCTCATGGACTGCAGCCTACCAGGCTCCTCCGTCCATGGGATTTTCCAGGCAAGAGTACTGGAGTGGGGTGCCATTGCCTTCTCCGCTAACTGATACTATGGCCTGGTAAAGGACAGACATCTCTTTTCCTGCTCACCAAATGCCTGCAATAACTCACCTTTCACACCTTCTACTTGTAAACTTGTATTTATGTCTGCCATGACTTACTGAGCTCTTTAGGAGAACAGCATTATATAAATTGTAAATGTTTTGTACCTATATCCACATCATTTCGTCAAGTATTTATACAGCAGCTATTAGATGGTGATAATGTACTGTTTCTGGGGGTGCTAAAATGGATTCACAGCTCTTCCTCCAGGGAGCTAACAGCTTAGTAGAGGATATAAGCTCGTAAATTGACTTTTATAGTTCCCTGGATAGAGGTAATACAGAAGAAATGATGAATACTGCCTGATGGGAGGGAAAGGGAGATAGTAATACCTGAGCTGGGCTTCCATGAATGAACTGGAGTGTCCCATCAGAAACCAGGGAAAGGAAACCATTTCAGAAAAGAGAAAGTCTGAAAGAGCTTGGTGGACCAGGAGCCTCAAATTCCACGTCTGAAATTGAATGCATGGTTTTCCTACTAAACCTGACCCATTCTTGGTTTTGCCCATCTCCCCATCCATCCAGCCCAGCCACCTGGCAACTCATTAATTCACTTTCCCTTGTAGTACATCCCCTTGCTGAATCTCAGCTCTTGGCCCCATCTGGTTCTACCCTTCTGCACCAATTCCACCTGATATCAGAGCCTACTGCCTCTCTCCAGGACTTCCACAGTAGCCTCTTAGCTGGTTGTTCTTCAACATCCTGCTTCTCCCTGCCAAACCAGTCTTCATAGTGGCCGGAGATGGTCTTGAAACTCGAAGCTGATCTTCCTGCTATCTATAATTTAGTGATTTTGCTTTGCTCTGATGATAACGGAGCACCTAAGCACAGCACTGATGATAACAGAGATCCTGAGCTTTATCTGAAGGCACTCACACTCTCCAACACAATTTGCTCAGCCCTCTGCCTCCATCTCTTTACTCCAGTCATGTTAGCCTGCTTTCAGATCCTTGAACCAGTAATGTTCTTTATTGTCACAAGCCCTTTGCACATGCTTTTCCATCTTTGAAGAAAACATTCCCCAAATGAACTTCTCATTTTTCAGATCTCATCTAAACTCAGCCATTACCTATCTGGAACTTGACAAGGTCAACTTCCACGGTAAGAACTCATAATCCCATGTAACTTTCTATTGCATCATTTATGCAGATATAATGATGCCATTATTGATTCAATGATTTGATTAACATCTGTCTCCCAGACCAGACCATGGTATCTGTGACCTCAGGAACTATCTCATTTCCCACTGTATCCTTAGTTCACAGCACCGAGAGTAGAACATAGTAGGCATGTATTTGTTCAGTTATGAAAGAAATGAACCAATGAGGGTTGGAGTCTTGAACTGTTTATTTGGGAGTCTATATATTTTAAAACGTTTAATATCAACTTTACTGAGAAGTAATTTATATATGCTAAAATATACTCATTGTAAAAGCCAACAAATATGTACCCTGATGTAACCACTACACTTATCAACATATGCTAATGCTAAGTCACTTCAGTCGTGTCCAACTCTGTGCAACCCCATAGACGGCAGCCCACCAGGCTCCCTAGTCCCTGGGATTCTCCAGGCAAGAACACTGGAGTGGGTTGCCATTTCCTTCTCCAATGCATGAAAGTGAAAAGTGAAAGTGAAGTCGCTCAGTCGTGTCCGACTCTTAGCAACCCCATGGATTGCAGCCTAACAGGCTCCTCCATCCCTGGGATTTTCCAGGCAAGAGTACTGGAGTGGAGAGCCATTGCCTATAGACTATTTCAAATACCTGAAAAAGTTCCCTTAGGCCCCCTTTGCAGCCAGTCCCTATCCCCAGTCCCAGGAAACCACAGAACTATTAATATTGATTAGTTTGGTCTTTCTTTTCTAGAGCTTTGTATATTGAACATACATGATGTATTCTTTTGTGTCTGACTTTTTTCTTTGCTCAGCATAATGTATTTGACCTTCATCTGTGTGTAATTTGTTCCTATTTATCACTGGTTAGTATTTCACTGTACTATGGATATGCCAGTATTTGTTTATCCATTCACCTGTTGGTGGACATTTGGGTCAATTCCAGTTTTAGAATGTTACAAATAAGTTGGCTTTGAATGTTTATAAGTCTTTTGTAGATAAATGTTTTTATTTCCTTTGGGTAAATAATTAAAAGTATAGTTTTAAGAATCATAAATGTTTAAAGATAAAACCTTTGGAGCACAATGAAAAACTACTTCACACCCGATACCATAATTTGTAAAAAAGTAAAATAGCAAGATGTGGAGAAGTTGGAACCCTCATACATTGGTGGTAGGAATGTAAAATGGTGCAGGTGTTGTGGAAAACAGTTTGATGTTTCCTCAAAAAGTTAAACATGGAATTACCATATGATCAAGAAATTCCAGTTCTAGGCATATACTGAAAAGAGTGGAACACAGGAGTTCAAATAAAACTTGGACCTGAATGTTCATAGCAGCACGATCCACAATAGCCACAGACTGTAAACAACCCAAATGTCCATCAACAGATGAACAGTTAACAAAATGCCATATATCCATATAATGGAATATTATTTGACAGTGAAAAGAAATGAAATACTGATAGATACTACAATATAAATGAGCCTTGAAAATATTAGGCTAAGGGAAAAAAGCAGATACAAAATGTCAGGAAGCATTTAACAGGAGGCTTCCTGTGTGCTGTTTTGGTTCTGTCAGGAATTCTCTGCTGCTTATTAATTCCTGAATATTCAGGCAAGCCTCTCCCCGGGACTGAGGAATCCAGGCATTTCCTTCATTAGCATTTCTATATGGTGATAAGTACCCTCTTCCTTCTTGTGAACCATACGGTAAAAGTGATTGTTTAAAAATCTCTCTCTTTAATATGGATTGCCTATGTTTTGTAAGTCTGGAATTTTAATCTTTATCTTTGCTGAGAATAACTACTTTGTAAGACAGTATATATGCCCACACCATGTTGATTAAAACACCTTTGCTCCATCAGAGGTCTGGTTCCCGTGTCTCTGTCTCTCTTTCTCAGGCTGATCCCCTGGAGTGCAGAGGCTCTCTGAGTTCACTTTCCTGCCCGGGCTTCTAAGACCCTCTCGAGAAGGTGCTCTGTGCCTTCACCCCATTGAGAGGGCGCCTGAGGCCTCCGTGAACAGAGCAAGCCCTGTGCAGGGGCTTTATTGGCTTTCTGTGTAAACCAAGGAATATCAGCTTCTTTCTCTCCTTTACTTTCTTATCGTCGACTCTGGACCACCAAGTTCTGGTCCATTAAAGGACCTCAACAACAAAAGACCACATACTGTTTAATTCCATTTATGTGAAATATCCAGAATAGGCAAATCCATGGAGACAGAAAGAAGTGATTTCCAGGGTTTGATGAGAGGGGTGAACAGGAAATAACTGCTTATGTGACCAGGGTTTCCATCTAGGGGATAAAACTGTTCTGGAACCAAATAGTTGTAATGATTGTACAATTATGAATGTACTTAATGCCACTGAATGTTATACTTTAACATGGTTAAAAGAGTAAATTTTATGCTATGTATATTTTACCACAATAATAATGATGATGATGATAAGATACAACTTTAGAGTGTGTGAAAGTCTTGGGCAGTGGTTCCCATCTCTGTAAAACCTGCTTCACCACCCCATGCATCACAAGCCCTGTTTGGCTGAGAGAGGGGCTACCTGTCAGGTAGAATTCAGCCAAGGGTCTTCTTTGCAAGTTTCTGCACAGGGAGGAGGCTCCACCTTGGTGAGAGTAAGAGTTGAAAGGCATCACATTCCATTGCTTAACATCAGGCTGGGGCTGACTCCGGCAGGTGCCTAGATGGCTGAGAAAGGACTTCATGCGCACAGCGCATGAAAGAGAGCAGGCAGTTCTATTTAAACAGCAGCACTGTTCCGAAGAGTGACTAAGGGAAAATAGTTCACTATCTGTAGCTGCAGTTTAATCCCTTCACGCTGCCTCCCCAAATTCCACTGTTCTTCCAGAATGTGCTGTGAACACCAAAAGGTTGAAGTCTACCTTCTTTGCTTCTGGAGTAAGAAGAGAGGAAGGTAGAGTCCCATGGTGAACACAGGGTTTTACTAAACAGGCAGAGAAAGAGGAGCCAACCTATGAAGGTGGAGGGAGAGAGGGAAAGAGAGAGGAAACAGCCTGGAGAGAAGGGTGTGCCGAAATCAAGCAAAGCCAAGACATGGCTGAGAGTGTTGTGCTGCACAGAGGTCCTGCACAAGGGCCAAGAAGTGTGACAATGGGAGATCCTCAGTTACCCCAGCAATTGCAATTTCAGTGCAGCAGGACAAACAGAGCCTGAGTTAGTGGGTGGAAGGATAAGAAGTGGCTGAGGGAGTGTGGACCATACACTCCCTTGAGTGTACACTGTTTTTTCAAAAACTTTGACCAAGAAGAGGAGAGAGAGAAATAATTAAATATTGAAGAGAAGAAACAATTCAGGGAGAGTAGAGACTCTACCATACTGTAGGTTAAGAAAAAAGACCCAACAGAGAAAAGGGTTTCAAGAGTTAGGAAAGCGTGGGAATTGAAAATGGAAGACGGATTTTTCTGAAATACCTTTGTATTTAATATAAATACCTTTGTATTAAAGAATGAAATACCATTCTTTAAGAAACTGAGAAAGGATTTGCTGTACAATAATTTTTACAAAGTTTACAAAACCTTTCATTCTTCTAAGTAAATAATATAAAGCAGTATTAAAAAACTTTGATCTCGGAGACAAAAGATGTGGATTCAAGCTATTATCAACTAGCTGTGTGGTGTTCACTAGTTCAATAGCTTGTTAGATCTTCAAAATCTTAATTCTTTCATCTACGAAAGGGGGCAGTAGTTTCTGCCATGTCTCAGAGCTGTTATCTAATACCAAGTGGTGAATTCCATGAAATTCATAAAAGCATTTTGTTGTACTACTAGGGCCACAGAAAGGTGAAGACTTTACCTGTTTTACTGTACTATATTTCAAATTAATCTGCAGTCACTGGAAATACCAACTAAAAGATAATTATTTAAAATGAGAAATGTTACTGATAGCCCTTCTCATCTTTACAAACTTCCTTATGCTACTTCAAATTATTTCCCTTTATCCGCAAAAAAGTTACCTTCGTTTACACTTTGGGTAAAAAGGACAGACAGTGTGGTAAAGGAAGAAAGGGGTAAAGACCTTGTGGATCCGCTCCTCACTTCTGTCCACGTCTGTCACACTTCTGTGAAGATTAGTTTTCTTCATCTGGCTTTTCTTCGCTCTTTTGTAGCCAATATGGTCCCTTACCCTAAAGGAAAACTCTGTTTTCAACTTCTTTGTTGAAATTAGCACCTGGGTTATAGGAATTACAATTTCTCAAGGGCTTTGCTCAGTATTATTATAATGATCAGCCTACCAAGCTGAGAGTTTGGTCACCATATTTTAGATGATAAATGGAAGCCTAGAAGTTAATGGGCTTATGAAAGTCTCAGGGCTGGTAAGGAGTACGATTGTGAATGGAAACCAATCCTAGGCCACAGGATTCTCAGGTCACTTCCCACACAGTGCCTGGTGTAGAACACATTCCCCGAATGCATGGCTAGGTGAATGGCTCATTCCTTTTCCAGTTTAGTTGTGCCTTATGCAACTACCCAATTCATGGTAAAAGCCATCATGCCATACTGGAAGCCCTGTAAAACAGATTTTATCCTCTTCTGGAATTACTTCTTCTTCTTTTGGCTGCATTGGGCAGCATGCAGAACTTCCCTGACCAGGGACTGAACTCATGTCCCCTGCAGTGGAAGCAGAGTCTTAACCACTAGACCACCAGGGAGGTCCATGGGATTACTTACTTCTGTTAATGGCACTAACACTCACCAATTCTTTGAGGCCAGAAACCTGGGTCATTCTTCCTTTCTCCCTAACCACCACCACCACCACCACCTGATCCATCACAAAACCATGCCCATTCTGCTTTCCCGACACCTTCTTTACCTGGTCATTCCCTTCTATCGCTGCTCGAGTTCAGAGCTGGCCCACTGCCATCATCTCCAAACCAGTGTCTCTGGCTCCAGTGTTCTCCCAGTTCCTCCCAACTGTTTCTCCTCTGTATCCACAGCAATCTTCAGAAAGTTAAAATTTAAATATCTAATTTGCCTGCTTAAAATCCTTCAATTGTTCTTGTTTGCTTTGGAGGTAAAGCCTAAATAAGTTAGTATCACATACGAAGTGCTGCAAAATTTACCCCTCCCACATCATCTCCCATTTCTCACCTCCCCTCTCCATATTACACACTGTACCAGCTGTCCCAAAGGACTTGGAACCCCTCAGATTCACCCTATGCTTTCCTGACTCTGCCCCACCCCAAGCCATTTTCTTGTCTTGCAATACGTTTTTCCTCCTTGTTACCTGGAGAACTCGTCCTTATCCTTCATGTCAATGCTCCCTTACTCTAGGGAAGCTTTCTGAATCCTCTGGGTAGACTAGGGACCCCTCTTCTGAATATTTAACGCTCTGTTCCTCTACTTGAACAGTAGCACTTAGAGAATGTTGTCATAGCTATTGATTTATTTGCCAATACCCTTAAGGGCAGAAGTGGTGTCATTGTCCCAAGACCACCAACCCCTAGCACATTCGGTGTCATATAACAAGTCAGTACTCAGCAAATGTTTAATTGAGTAACTAATTAACAAAAAAATCTAGCCCCCTTTTTTCATCTGTCCAGGAAAAATTCTGTAACCAAAGGACAACAACTTAGAAGTGACAAGTCTGCTAAAGTAGATGTTTTCTTTCTTTTTTTGGTGATAAAGAACTCTGGCTAAACCTGCCATAGTGTGAAACTATGAGGCAGTTTGGAACAAAATGATAGAATAAGAAAGACAGTTCTGAACAATTCTTGGGACAGACCTCAACTTTATGGCTTTGTTATTCTGTTTCAAACAAGAGCCACATACATTTCAAGTGTTAAAAAAGGTAGCCCAAGGTTAAATAAATGCACTTTAACAATTTCTGCCCTTTTGGGTAGGCTGTGTTTGTACTGCCAAAACAGACAAAGGTGAGCAAGAGTTGTTTGTTCCTCAAAGCCCTGGGGTTCTGCGTGCTAAGATGATAGCGAGGGCTGGTATGTGACATGGTGTTAAATTGCTACTTAATGGCAACAAAGGAGAGTGACAGCTTCTCTGTCTGAAAGGTCAGTCAAGCAGGTGACACAACCCAGCCTTCCTTAATTAATTCTTAGAAAGAGAAACCTTAGTCTTCCTCTTTTCACATCTTAGGATAACAAGCTCAAATATAAGATTAGCTCTGTTTCCCTGTCATCAAAAAGACTGGTATTTCTTTTTTTCCCCCCAATGCTGGTATTTCTTAATCAGAGACAACATAAGGTTGAAGGAAGATACTGACTCGTGTAGAAAAAAATAATAGCATACTTGTCTAATAGCATTGCCTACCAAGTTGCCATAGCTTAATAAGAATAAAAAGACTGAGTCCTGAAATCACTTGGAAAGAGGTGATCATGAATCAAAGTACATCTTAATCAGCTGAAAGGGTTTATCCTTCTTGGCTATTCAAGCGAATAATAAGAAAGCACTTAGTGAAGATGGGGGAGGAATGATGCTGGAAAAGTCTGCTGAGGAATAAAACCCCAACAGGGAAGCCCAATTATGATACCAAAGCCATGTGATACAGCTCAGGAAAAAAATGCATAGGAATAGGAGTTTCAGGGTGTAACTCCATGTACCCAAAATTCACATTATAATACAGAAGATGTGAACAGATGGAAGATAGGCTGGAAATTCCTTCAGGGTAATAAATAATTGTTCATTTTCTTGAGAAGAGGAACTGGAGAGGTGATGGAGAAGACAAATTATCTGAGGGAAGAAAACCAGCTAACATTGGTTAAACAAGCACCATTTGAGGTGCTTTACTGTTTCTGTCAGTTCACTCATCCTCACAAGAAAGATGGGCTCCACCCTGTGACTCTGCTCTAGCCACCGCCCTACATAGGCTCTGAGATCAGAGCTCACTGGGATGTCACACATGTGGGCAAAGACCATTGTTCTCCTCCCCTTCCTCCCTCTCTCCCAGGCAGGCAGGAGATATACTTCTTTTTCTTTAACCGGGGGGGGGGGGGGGGAGTTCTATTTGAATTTTTTTATTTTGCTTTTAATGATAAAATAATATATTTTCTTGGTTCCCTGGAGAGAGAATTCAGAAAACACAGAAAATTACAAAGAAGAAAATTTGCAAATAACCTATAATTATTCTACAACACAAATAAGCACAAATAATGTTTTAATGCACTTTCCTGAAACACACACACACCCATCCATATACATAACATATGTATACACACACGTTCTGCTTTTTTCACTTAACACTACATTATGAGCAAATTTCCTTGTCATTACATGCTCCAGTAGTAAAATGGAGGGACCCAGGCAACTGAAACTTGGCTGTGATTCACTCCTTATTTTAAAAGTCAACCTGTGAAGGACATTACTCTTAAGGGCAACTGAGTCTCAAAGTCTAGCTTTTGTTTGGAAGAAGACTGAGGACTAGTAGCCACTCGTGTGTGCTAAGTATGTACCTATACAATGAAGATTCATTTCACTAGGTGTCAAATCACAGCTGAGCAAAGAGAAGAGAAGGATGGAGCTCAGGTCCGGCAGAATGTAAGCCCACTTATTCTTTCTGCTTCTTGGGAGCCATCACAGAACTCTGGCTTAGCCAGTGAAATGAAGGAGAAAGACTTGATGTGGCTCTTATTTTGCTCACCTCTGTCACACACGTGGGGCTTCCCAGGTGGTGCTAGTGGTAAAGAGCCTTCCTGCCAATGCAGGAGACATAAAAATTGCAGGTTCGATCCCTGGGTCGGGACGATACCCCAGAGAAGGAAATGGGAACCCACTCCAGTATTCTTGCCTGGAGAATCCATGGACAGAGGAGGCTGGCGGGCTACCGTCCATGGGATCGCAAAGAGTCAGACGTGACTGAAGCGACTAAGCAAGCACACATGTCACACACATACTTGAAACACCCTTTAACTGTTGTCCAGTTGCTATCCACAAAGAGAGAAAAAACTTCCTGGGGTTCCTCAGTCAACTCTTTCAGAGAGAAAGAACATAAAGGGACGTCTGGGTACTTTGGCACATGTAAAATAGCACAGTACATATACATTCCACTCTCTTTATCAGCCCAGGAAAATGCATCAGTAGCTGGATTTCTTAGTGAAAAACTTGCACAGTGAGTTTTCAAATACTACGTATCTTTGGAGAGATGTTCTGTTAATTGTCTCCTTCTCTGATTCAGTTTGACAGATTCTTTCCCTTCATAATTTATCTCATTAATGGCTTTTGGCTGCTTTTTTTTCATGAACAGTTAAGCTGCGTTTCTAAGGACCCAGGAATTTAATAGTTCAGTACTTAATAAACCATTCCAGTGAAACTTTTGTTCTAAAGCCTTCAAACTGAATCAGTGAAACAGGGACAGCAATGTCCTCTGTGTGTGTGTGTGTGTGTGTGTGTCTTCTCTCTGGTGTCCACCTTCCTGAGTTAAAATGACATTTCTTGTTGGTGCTGAGATTAAGATAGTCTTTGAAAATAGAAATTTTGATTTCTGGAAGCCACAGATAGCAGTATTGAATTCCTAATAAGGATAAAATTAATCCAGATTAATCTGTTAGTTTATTTCATTTATTAATTTATCTCTCAATAATTTCAATGTGGGACATGACTAAAGTAGTTTGGATTATTCAGTGAAAGGACAACAACATGTTATTTGTTTTCGTATTTTAAAAATCAGTTTTTTAAATCAAAGTGATAATGTGGATAAGTTTAGAAATAGTGCTAAAAAGCTTATATGAAAAAATGGAATTTCCTTACTCCAACTGCCACTTTCCTCTTCTGCAGAAGCAACCACTCTCAAATATTTTAGCTTTTTCTTTTACTATCTACTTCCACATTTTAAATAATATACATAAAATACTATTGCTTGATTTATTTAGACATTTTCTTCTAACTTCTGTCAAGGTAGATGAGGATGTAGCTTTTGCATTGCTTATATTTTAATTCATTTATTTGTATTTATTGTTAATCATATTCCCTTCTCTAGTTTCTCAGTACAAATTTCAGACAATCTATGCATTCCATCCTCCTACTGCAAACTGGGCTGATTGCTTCCTGGGCCTGCTAAGCAACTGGCATCTTGGGAAATCCCTCACCCTTCCTCCCATACTGGATCTCCTGTTTCCTGGGATCCACATTTTCTTCCTTCTTTCTTCCTAGCGCATTCTTCAGTAGTTGAGACTTTACATACTTAGTTGTTAGTTTTCCCAGGTATGAATCTCTAGGATGTGTTCTTAAATGTTGATGGTACTGAGTCACTGTCTTCCAGCTAACAATGGTGCCATAGGCGAATTCATTGCTGTTCGTAGCCCTTGTTCTTTTTTGGGAACTTGCCTCAATTTTCTTCTATTTTTTTGGCCATGCTGCCCTTTGGGGATCTTAGTTCGCTGACCAGCGATCAAACCTGGGGTCCCTGCAGTAGAAGCCCAGAGTCCTAGCAACTGGACAGCTAGGGAATTCCTTCAGATCTTCTCTTTATTGGGTAATCTGAAATCTTTTAAGGTGGGCTTTGGAGGGAATCCTTTCTCAATCATTATGATTGATAATTGACAGTTCATCAGTGGATAGATATGATTTCTTTGTACCGATTGTATAACTTCTTCCTATCCTTTTTCTTGATTCATCCTTCATTTGTTGTTGTTCAGTTACTGAGTCATTGTCTGACTCTTTGCAGCACTGAGGACTGGACTGCAGCACACCAGGCTTCCCTGTCCTCCACTCTCTCCCAGAGTTTGTTCAAATTCTGTCCGTTGTGTCAGTAATGCCATCCAACCATCACATCCTCTGTGGTCCCTTCTCCTTTTGCCTTCAATGTTTCCCAGCATCAGGGTCTTTTCCAAAGCATCAGTTGTCATGATTAATAATTGACAGCTCATCAGTGGATAGATACGATTCGTGCCGATTCGGTAATTTCTTCCTATCTTTTTTCTCTGTTCAACCTTCATAGACTTCCTATTAGTCAGAAGTAACAGATGGTGACTGCAGCCATGAAATTAAAAGACGCTTACTCCTTGGAAGGAAAGTTATGACCAACCTAGATAGCATATTCAAAAGCAGAGACATTACTTTGCCAACAAAGGTCCGTCTAGTCAAGGCTGTGGTTTTTCCTGTGGTCATGTATGGATGTGAGAGTTGGACTGTGAAGAAGGCTGAGCGCCGAAGAATTGATGCTTTTGAACTGTGGTGTTGGAGAAGACTCTTGAGAGTCCCTTGGACTGCAAGGAGATCCAACCAGTCCATGCTAAAGGAGATCAGTCCTGGTTGTTCTTTGGAAGGAATGATGCTAAAGCTGAAACTCCAATACTTTGGCCACCTTATGCGAAGAGTTGATTCATTGGAAAAGACTCTGATGCTGGGAGGGATTGGGGGCAGGAAGAGAAGGGGACGACAGAGGATGAGATGGCTGGATGGCATCACTGACTCAATGGACGTGAGTCTGAGTGAACTCCGGGAGTTGGTGATGGACAGGGAGGCCTGGCGTGCTGCGATTCATGGGGTCGCAAAGAGTCAGACACAACTGAGTGACTGAACTGAACTGAGGACCCTGCAATAAAGACTTCTAGTTTGTACCTAAATATTTACATCCTCCCCTTTTTCCTTAGTAGGAAAATGCTTATTTGTTGCTTGTGATAAATTTCCTAAAGGAAAGAACATATTTTCCAAACTCATTTGTAGCTAGATGGTACCACATTACTAAGTTCTAGCCAATGAGATATAAGTGGAAATTGGTATAGGATTTCTTGGGAAATGGCTCTTGGAGCTGACTTAGCTGGAAAAAGTGTTCTCTGTCCTTCCTGGATTCCTCTTTCCTGTTACTGGAATGCAGACATGATGGCCAGAGCTTTAGCAGTTAGCTTGGACCATGATATGAATTTGAGGATAAGAAGCCACATGATCTAAAAGACAGAGTTAAAAGACAGGTGTCTCTCTGGAGCTGCCGTACCAACCTCACCAAGCCGACATCCACTTGAAAGTGAAAGTGAAAGTCGCTCAGTCCTGTCCAACTCTTTAGGACTCCATGGACTACACAGTCCATGGAATTCTCCAGGCCAGAATACTGGAGTGGGTAGTCTTTCCCTTCTCGGGGATCTTCCCAACCCAGGGATCAAACCCAGGTTTCCTGCATTGTGGGTGGATTCTTTACCAACTGAGCTATCAGGGAATAAACCCTTGCATATTTAAGCCACTGTTATTTTAGATTTTCTGTTATATGGAGTCAAACCTAATCTGATATAGACCTTCAAAACTGATACTTTAATTTACATATTTTTTTCTCTTATTAGTTTTAGTTAAAATTTCTTAGAGTCTTTCTTGAAATTTTAGTTTTGACATTCATTTTTATAATTTCCAAGAGTTCTTTCTTATTCTGTGGTTATTCTTATTTCATGGATATTATATCATCTCTTTACCTTTTAGGGGGAAGTTTTCTTCTGTGTCTGATGCTGTTTCTCTTGTCTTCAACTTCCTAGGCAATATATAAATTATATATATACATATACACACATTGTCTGATTTAATCATTACAGCAATACAATGAAGTGCACATATTATTAATCCCATTTGTCAAATGAGAAAAAGAAGATACAGTGGGGTTAAGCAACCTGCTCAAAATCCTACCATGGACAGTGAAGGGTCTGGAGTTTATAAATAGGTCTGTTTGATTCCACTATTAAGTGTAGCACAAGTATGCTGCTGCTGCTAAGTCACTTTAGTCGTGTCCGACTCTGTGCGACCCCATAGACGGCAGCCCACCAGGCTCCCTCGTCCCTGGGATTCTCCAGGCAAGAACACTGGAGTGGGTTGCCATTTCCTTCTCCAATGCATGAAAGTGAAAAAAGTGAAGTCGCTCAGTTGTGTCCGACTCTTATCGACCCTATGGACTACAGCCTACCAGGCTCCTCTGTTCACAGGATTCTCCAGGCAAGAGTACTGGAGTGGGGTGCCATTGCCTTCTCCAGCACAAGTATGCTATGTATATATAATTTTTCATTAATTTTCTTTTTAAGTCATGTTGTGTCAGACATTAAACATTTGGTATATGTTTTTTCTGGATTATTTTCCTTATGCATATGCTAATATTGACATTTTTGAAATTGATATATAATTTTATCCCAACTATGTTTTAAAATAAATTAACTGTATTCTGTAGTAACTCTCCAGAAATTCATGCATTGAATAATTCTTGATAGATTACCTACTCTCTGCAGGAAACTGTTCTGTCTCTGGGTAAGACAGACTCCACAGGACTTCCTCTCTTAGTCTTTAAGTATTTAATGCAATCCTCTGATATGCAATCAGAGGATTCTATCTATTAAAGGATAAAACTTACCATCATGCTATTTAAAAACACCTGTCATTAAGGAATTCTAAGACAACTTTAAGACCATATCTGGCTGATCTCATGTAATGAATAAGCACATGGGGAATTTAATACCAAAGCCAAATATCTGGTCTGTGTCTTAATTTGCAGTACCTCCTTGAGCCCTGTCTTCTCCATCTAGAAAAGAAGGGTAATCATACAGCTAGCTCGCATACAATTATGATAAAGAAATGAGAGAATATATGTGAAAATTAAATCCAGTGTTTGTGTTGATGAGGTAATTGAATTAGTGGAATGAGAGAATTCTAAGCAGGTTAGCAAGCAACAGCTAATTAACTGGTCAAACCAACGATCCCGCTTTCCCTTTCTGAAGCACAAGTGCTCATTTAGGATTGACACTGCTAGGCTTCGATCTTAATTATGCATTATGATTAGTTTTTTTTGGGGGGGTAGATTTGCAAATAATAGTTCAAACCCCATATATGCTTAGCTGCTTTAGAAAGTTAAAATCAACTAGTCCTGAAATCTATTCTCACTCACTCTCCCTCCAGTAGAAAGTTTTATGTGGTTGAGTGGCAAGTGAATATTTGTAAATCTGCTTGACTTCCTGGATTTTGAATTTGCTGGGGGTGAAATATAGCATGCAACCCAGTGAATAGTCAGGATACGCTTTATCTCTTTTCTTAAGTAAATAGGGCGGAGAAGGGAAAAGATTGCCAGAGCAATGTCTTCAGGGTTGTCCAGTGGGCCAGATTTTGATGACTCCAGCACAAATGAATTAGACACATTATTGAAATTGTCCACAAATTGCACCAAGTTTAAAACTCAGTCAATGCAAAAGCTCTTGGATAATGTCAGGTTTAATATAACTCAAAACACAAGATAGAGGAGGGATAAAAAAGCAAAACAAGCATTATTCAAGCTCAGAACATCCACTCATTGCATTCTGTTGGAGGAGCCAGATTTTTCTCTCTCAAATTATCTGGGAGAAAAATGGAGAAAGAAGATGAAAATCTGTTTTGTTTTTGTTTTTGTTTTTTTTTTAATTGAAGTATAATTGATTTACAATGCTGTGTTAATTACTGCTATAAAGCAAAGTGATTCAGTTTTATATATATATAGCTTCCCTGGTGGCTCAAGGGGTAAAGCGTCTGCCTGCAATGTGGGAGACCTTGGTTTGATTCCTGGGTCGGGAAGATCCCCTGGAGAAGGAAATGGCAACCCACTCCAGTACCCTTGCCTAGAAAATCCCATGGATGGAGAAGCCTGGTAGGCTATAGTCTGTGGGGTCACAAAGAGTCGGACATGACTGAGTGACTTCACTTTCACATATATATATATGTTTTAATTTATATAAATACACACAAGTATGTACTTTTTTCCATTCTGTTCTATCACGCGTGTGTGCATGCTTGCTCACTTGTGTCCAGCTCTTTGCAATCCCATGGACTACAGACTGCCAGACTCCTCTGTCCATGGGATTTTCCTGGCAAGAATACTGGAGCAGATTGCCACTTTCTCCTCCAGGGGATCTTCCTGACCCAGGGATTGAATCTGCATGTCCTGGGTCTCCTCCATTCGCAGGTGAATTCTTTTCCACTGAGCACCTGGGAAGCCCCATGCTTTATCATAGGTATTGCATATAGTTGAACAAGGTCCTAGACAGTAGGACCTTGTTGTTTATTCATTCTATTTATAAAAGCTTACATCTGCTAACCCCAACTTCCCACTCCATCCTTCTCCCAACTCCCTCTTTCTTGGCAACCACCAATCTGTTCTCTATATCTATGGTTCTGTTTCTGTTTCATGAATAGGTTCATCTGTGTCATAGTTTAGATCCCACATATAAGTGGGATCATATGGTATTTGTCTTTCTCTTTCTGACTTATTTCATTTAATCCAGTAATCTCTGGTTGCATTCATGTTGCTGCAAATGACATCATTTCATTCTTTTTTATGGCTGAGAAGTATTCCATTGTATGTATTTACCACATCTTCTTTATCCATTCCTTTGTCAGTGAACATGTAGGCTGCTTCCATGTTTTGGCTATTGTACATAGTGATGGGCAGTGATCACTGGGGTGCATGTATCTTTTCAAATTATGGTTTTCTCCGTATATATGCCCAGGAGTGGGATTGCTGGATCGATCATATAGTAATTATATTTTTAGCTTTCTGAGGTATCTCTGTACCGTTTTTCACAGTGGCTGCATCAACTTACATTCCCACCAACAGGGTAGGAGTATTCCCTTTTCTCCACACCAAGAGGATGAAAATCACAACTGTGTCCCTGAATGGATTTGGAAAAGAAAATGTCCCTTAGGGTCGAGCTTCAAGTGTTACCAATTTGGTGCCTGCCATCCTTCATATTGGAATATCCACTGGATACTATAAAGTGTGTCCTGGTGTCCTTTTGTGGACCTGCAAGATCACGTGGACTCACTCACACCATCTTGTGTGAGGAAACAAGACAGTCTGTCCTTCCTCTTTCTTCTTGGGTATCATCTTATTTCTCCCTCTGAGGACCTTGGCAGAGGCTCCCTGCTCTGACATCCATCTTTATTTTGCTGATATTATTGTTTGGCTTCCCCCAGAAGATGGAATCATGGTTGATTTTCAGTTCGAGTAATAACAGGATTTGCCATTTTCAACCACACAGGTTTCCAGGAGCTTTTAAAGAAATCGTTAAGGTTAAGTAACCAGAGACAGGGACTTTAATGCACGCTCATCGACAGCTGCTCTTTCTCCAGCCCAGAAATTGAACAGTTCTCTCTCCCCTTCTCAACAAGTGCATCTGAGAATATTTTGTATGTGGTCAAGTAATGTCAAATTTTTTAAAAGCCCTGAGAGGGGTGATGGGAAGGCATCAATCTTTTGACTAAAACTGAGAGCTTTTTAGATTTAATAAACCTAGACAGAAGGTGGAAAATCTCATTGGTCCATGAAAAATCTCTTCCCTGTCTCCTTAAGAGGGGGGGGTTGAGGTTGCCCAGGTAAAGAGCCCTAAAGAGGCTTAGTAGCCCAGCCTGAGGAAGCCCCACAACTTCCCTGGGGCAAAGCAGGTCCTACTTCCCAGGATGTACACAGTAGCTTCAGAAAGGTTTTCAAAAGCCTCCTCAGGGATCTTCTCACTGAGTGGGCTCAGGGGACAGAAACTGGGCTTTGGACTCACAAGCCCCGAGTTTATGCTTTGGCTGCCATATTCTCTTGTGGAATTTTGGGCAAGTTCCCTGACCTTTAGGAGAGTCTCTTTTTCCCTATCTGAATTTCTAGGGTTAATGGCTGTTTCACAAGACTGGGTGTGAAGTGTGCTGACATTTATGGAGATTCTTGTGGATAGCAGATACCTAATAAATGGCCATAGTTATTATTATAATTGTTACTGTATTATTTACCTGCCTACTCAGCAATTTGATTTGTGTGTTTGATAAGCATTTCAAATGTAACATGTCAAAAATGAAACTCTTGGGTCCCTCTACTAGCCCCTTCCCATTTTGGGAGTGTCCGCCCCAAAATGACCCACCATAGCCTTCTCTATCTCAGCAAAAGGTGCCACCATCCCATAAGAGGCTTAGAAATTATCTTTGATGCCTCTTTCTTTTAATTCCCACAACAAACTCAAATCAAGCCTTGTTCTGCCTTTAAAATGTACCCCAAATCTCACTGCTTTTTCTACCTCCACGACTACCATCCCAATCTGACCCACCATTGTCTCTCAGCTGTGTTACTGCAGCAACCTTCCAACTGGTCTCCCTGCCTCCACTGTTGGCCCCCCTAAAGTCCATTCTTCACAGAGCTGCAAAGTGGCCTTTTTAAAAGGTAAACCAGATCAGTTCACTCTCCTATGTAAAACTTTCCCATGGCCCACAGAACCCTACACAACCCGGCCTCTTTGTCTCTCCAACTTCCTCTCCTACCTCCTGGCTCATTATGCCCAGTCATCATCCCACATCAGGTTTATTTGCATCTCAGGGCCTTTGCACATGCTGTTTGCACATGCTCTTTGGAACATTGTCATCCACTTCCTATCTTTGCATGGAGGACTCATTTTTATTATTGAGGATTCTGCTCAAATATTACCCCCTCAAAGAAGCCTTTATGAGTCCCCCATCTGAAGTCACTAGAGTCATTCTCCAGTTACTGTGCTGCTACTGCTGCTGCTGCTAAGTTGCTTCAGTCGTGTCCGACTCTGTGCGACCCCATAGACGGCAGCCCACCAGGCTCCCCCGTCCCTGGGATTCTCCAGGCAAGAACACTGGAGTGGGTTGCCATTTCCTTCTCCAATGCATGCAAGTGAAAAGTGAAAGTGAAGTTGCTCAGTCATGTCCGACTCCTAGCGACCCCATGGACTGAAGCCTACCAGGCTCCTCCATCCTGGCAATTTTCCAGGCAAGAGTACTGGAGTGGGGTGCCATTGCCTTCTCTGTCTCCAGTTACTCTCTGTCTGTAAACCTTGAATATTTTTCAGTGTTTATTAACTCTCTGAGATAATAAAAACCATATAGATAAAGTAAATTATCTATGTTTTCTTCATGTTTCTCTCTGTTCTAGCAGCAAGCTGTGAGAGGACTTAGATCCTCTCTTCATAGTCTATACTCAGCACTTAGAATAGTGCCTGAGAATATTTGTTGAATGAATGAATGGAAGCATTATAATGGTGCCATGTTTTAATTTCATTTATCTTTCTTCCACAGCTCTGGGTATATGTGCCTTGGCTCACTGTGACACATTCTTATTCCCTACCCACTCTCTTGTTCGTTTAGGGCTCCTGACTACGAACTGAATAATTATTGGCAAAGGGTTAAGGTAGTGGGGGAATTCCTATGATAATATATACTTCTTCTAGTTGGAGGTTTTGTTGTCTCGATAGTTTTTAGCTTTAATGGTGAACCTTTGAGACTATGTCAGGCTTTAGGGAAGGTCTCTGGGCTATGCCTTCCTAAATCCCACCTTCTACCACATGGAGTGGGTTAGAAAGGAGGGCTATCTCTAATCCGTTTAATAAACTGGACTCTTCCTTTCTTCAATCAGAATTCTTTGAGATAATTGAAAGTGACACTAAGTTGTGTTATTTTTCTTTAGTGGAAAGTCTATGGCTTTGCCTATTTTTATAGCATACATTCCTTTATTTGACTTTTGAACATAAAACCAAGAGAGAGTCAGGATAGCAAAAACCCTTTTAGACTAGAACTTAGGTTGTTGATTACTGTCATAAGAGTATTAACTAAAAAGATATAAACAAACAGTTGCCCCTACTTCAAACTACCAAAAGGCACATATTTTAGCTAAAACAGGCAGGCTTCCATCTGCTCTTTCCAACAGTTGGCAGTGTTGGGATGACAAGTGCTTGGACACTGGAGTTAGGCCTGGGTTTCGTCTTAGATTTGCCTTTTCCTCAATCTCTTTGAACTCAGTGTCCTGTTCTGTAGACAGAGATGCTAAGAGCTACTTCATGAGGTTATAACCAGGGGCTAATGAGCTAGCACATTTAAAACAACCCAACTCCTGGTGTGTAGAAACTACTCAATACATATTACTTCTGCTTGACCTCACTAAGATAAAAAAAAGTGTGTCTGGGCTAGGAGTGCCTTTGGCTGTAGGTAACAGAAACAAACTAGAGAGGCTTAAACTGTTAGAGGTTTATTTTTCTCAGATAAAAAGAAGCTGGAGGTGGGCTGTTGCCTGACGCTGATTCAACAGTTCAACAATATTAAGGCCGATGCCTGCATTTCTCTTGGCCATTTTCTTTTGACCACAGGTGGCTACTGCCATTCTACTGACATTTTGTGTTATAGGCAGGAGAAAGGAGGGATGAAGACAGTAAAAACAAAGGGGCAGAGAGCTAGGAGAAACAAGCCTATAACCGTTTTATCAGGAAGGCAGCCACTTCTCTAGAAGCTCCACCTACCAGGTGTTTCCTTACATCTCATTGGCAGAATTGGGTCACACGGCCATCTCCAGACCAATCATAGGCCGGGGCTGAGGGGATGCGGTTGCCCTCCCTGGAATAGACCCACTGCTCGGTATTTCCTGGAGCAAAATCAGGGTTCTGCATTCAGGAAAGGAGTGGGGAGTGGAAGAGGGAAAGGAATATTGAGTAGAGAGTAAGTTGTGTCTGCCACAGAGGGAAAGCCCACTCATGTAATTCTATGTAGAGACAAAACAAAAGAAACTTCCATTTTGTTCTGCAAGCTCCAACTGTTGGAGATCAGCAGGGTTTATGACACTGAAAAAAATTAGTGAGTGCCTCAGGCATAAATTTCCTAGAAATGATCTTGCATGCAAATCTGTCCTCCCTTTGGCCACTTGGATTAAACACGTGGAAGCACTTAGTGGCCCAAATATCAGGTTCCACCCAGGAAAATAACTCACATGAACTTTAGTGCACTATGCAGTATGTCTAAGGAAAACTGAGATTAGGCTGGAGTTAAACATTCACTTTATAAAACTATATCTCTAACTTCAAGCATAGAAATGTGCACAGACTGTGAAAGGAGGCTGTGTTCCAATATTCCCAAATTGTTCTTGGCAAATGATAGCACTGGCTGGATGAGAAATTCACAGAACTGTGAGCATTGTTCAATTGTAAAGGCCACAGCAGGAGGGCTGGGTGTCAGGAGGGGTGGGAGGAATCAGGCACCAGAAGCACACGGAATAACCAAGAAGTGGGTGTGAAGAAATATCAAGGATAATTTACTAAATAAGATGATAATCACATACATTCATGCTCGGTAAAGAATAATTGCAGTGAAGGATGGTATTTCAATCTATATTAATACTAAGCCTGAGAATCTTATGACAAATAAAACTGTTAGCAGCATGAGAAAGGGCTGCTTAGGCATGCATTTTGCAGTGATAGGGAGTAAATCTATTAGCTTGCTATTTCTTCATTTATCCCCTGAAAGTAATAATAAAAAGAAAATTGTTGGAACTGGGTGTGGTGGTGGTGGTGATGGTGGAATGAGACAAACGGTCCCAGACCTAGAGATCTAAACCCCAAAGAAGGAAAGAAATGTGAACAAGGAGAGAACTGTTTAAAGGCCAACTGGATTCCAGCAGGGCACCAACCAGTAGCAAAAGGCTTCCTCATGTGGATCAAGTGTAAGAAAGACTCAGTACCTCCCCAGTTGGGAGTTCACTTTATTTTTACTTCTACCACTAGGTGTCTCCTTCTGTCTCAGGACTCAGCATCTTCATAAGGGTCACCCATGAAGATGTTTGAACCAATGTACATTCCCACCAGGAGGATATAGGGGTTCAGATGTTCCATATCCTCTCCCACCCTTGGCACAGTCTTTTATTTTAATTGTTCTGATGGAAGAGTAGGTGTCTGGCACTGTGTTTTTTTAAAAAAGATATTTATTTGTTTATTGGCTGTGCTAGGTCTTGCTGGGTGTGGTTTTCCCTGTAGCTGCAAGGAGCAGGGCTACTCTTTCTTGTGGTGTGCGGGCTTCTCTCTGTGGTGGCTTCTCTTGTGGGGGAGCACAGGCCATAGAGCAAGTGGTCTCCAGTACTTGTGGCGTTTGAGCTTAGTTGCCCCTCGGCATGTGGGATCTTCTTGGACTCAGGGATGGAACCCTCGTCCCCTGCATTGGCATTTAGATTCTTCACCACTGAGTCACCAAGGCAGTCCCTGCCACTGTGATTTTTAACTTTTGTTTGTGTGATGACTGCTACTGCTGCTGCTAAGTCGCTTCAGTCGTGTCCAACTGTGTATGACCCCATAGACAGCAGCCTACCAGGCTCCGCCGTCCCAAGGATTCTGCAGGCAAGAACACTGGAGTGGGTTGCCATTTCCTTCTCCAATGCATGAAAGTGAAAAGTGAAAGTGAAGTCGCTCAGTCGTGTCCGACTCTCAGCAACCCCATGGACTGCAGCCTACCAGGCTCCTCCGTCCATGGGATTTTCCAGGCAAGAGTACTGGGGTGGGTTGTCATTGCCTTCTCTGGTGTGATGACTAAGGAAGTCCAATACCTGTTATGCACATGTGGGCCATTTGGGTTTCTTTCTCTGTGAAGTGCCTGCTCAAGTCTTTTGATCACTTAAAATTTTGGTTTTGTCTTTTAAAACTTGATCTGTAAAAGTCTTTTATCACCATGGGATCCTTAGATATATGATATATGTATTGCAAATATCTTGTCTCACTTCATAGGTTGTCTTGTAACTCTCTTCATGGTGTCTTTTGATAGACAGAAATGTTGTAATATCAAAGAGAAATGTTTCTTTCTTTTGTGAGTAGTCCTCTTTGTGTTCTGCTTAAGAAATCTTTGCTTATCCCAAGGTCATGAAGAGTTTCTTCTAGAAGCTTGATTTTGCTTTCATATTTTAAGCTATGATGTGCCTAAATAAACTTTTCTCATTTAGTTGTCACAACCTCTTTTTCTAGTAATACCTGTCAAATGATTTAAAACATCCTGAAATTTTTAAATTAAAAATTGACAGTGTCATTTTCAAGTTGAGATGTGAAAGGAGGCTATGTGCTATTTATTTCATCTTGGCAAAGTTTCAGAAGCACTCTGGGCAAAATTCAAGGCTCACACTCATGCACAGACAGCATCCTTCCTGCATTCCCACCCACAGTTTGAGGTCAGAACTTGTTCACAAAAGTACCAGAAGCAGAGGGGAATGGAGGTAAACAAGCAATCACTGTGCTCTTTTAAGCCCTGACCTTCAAATTTAATCCCTTAATGTAGAAATACAATTGCGCTTAGATTGCAGTTTTACCAAGGACTTTCAAATAGTGCTTATAAGCAAACCACTCTGGTTGCTTGGTTTTCTTCAGCTTCTTGATGCTCCAGAGGACATCAATACACTTATGACAAGTGTATTTTTCTGGGGTGTTGTGGAATACCCAAGTCCCTGTTCAGTAAGGCAGACAGCACTTCTCATCAACTGGCCAGAGGCCATAGGAGCAAGCAAGAGCAAGGACTCTCTTAATGGGACCCAGACACATAAATCTCTCTTGTTCTGAGAAATAATCATTCCTTCTAGAAACCCTTGCTGTATTCCAAGGCAGAGTGATACATCTTTCAGAGAGGTTAAGTAAGGTGCCCAAATTTACAGTCCTCGTGATGGCAAAGGTGGCATGTGAATCCATAGCTAACTCTGTATTAAATGTCCCTTGCACTAAACAAGTCTCTCATTTCTATATAATTTCATGATCCCTAATCTTTTTTAACATCCTGCTTTTAGATGGTGTCTTAGTCATCTCACACTGCTATCACACAATACCATCGAATGAGTAAAGAACAATTTACTTCCCCCAGTCTGGAGGCTGAAATCCCATGATCAGGGTGCTGGTATGGTTGGGTTCTGTTGCTGCAGACAGCTGACTGCCTGTTGTATCCTTACATGGGGGGCCGGGAGGGAGCTCTGGTCTCTTTATCCCCTTATAAGGGCACCAGTCCCATCATGGGGGCTCCACCCCCATGACCTCATCTGAACCTAAGTACACAAAGGCCCCACTTCCAAATACCATTGCAATGGGGGTTAAGGCCTCAGCATATGAATTGAGGGGTGACCCCAGCGCGTAGTCGATAACAGATGGGTAAATTTTAATTTAGTGTCCCCTTCTCATGTCTATGGGAACACTGTGAACGCCTGAAATTTTAAGAAGATGGTATTTGCTTGTGTGATTACGCACACAGAGGCCTCCCACTCATCAGATTCCATCTATCAAAAGGTTCCATGGCATAAAAAAAAACATAAAGAGGAGTCACAGTGCTGGATGGTGATGAAGGAAGCACTCCTGAGGTGGCTTATTGTCTGTTGGGCACCGGCAGTCCCCTTGGAGGCTGTGGCAGCATTTGGTGCAATTCTAAACTCCTGGTTGTCCTGTTTGCGCTATTTGAGAACCCCTGGAAGCCTCCCAGCATTCTCTTAATATCCCTCAACTTCAGCAATATGCTTTCTTTTCTCTTGTGATTACAGGAAGAATAATAATGCTCATTATAAATAATCAAGCCCCCTTGTAAATAAAATATAGAGTACAGAATGTCCTTCCAAGCCTTTTCCCTAATTCTCTTCCCACGTTTTTCCTCTTTTGTGTTGTACACACATCCCACAGTAGTGAGCAGCCTTCAGACTGGTTCAGAATTGTGTGTGGACTTTATTATTATAATTACAGAACCTCTGGGTAGCAAGAAACAGAAGCTTCATTTCTTTCGTGAAAAGACCAATAACAAAAATGGTAGTGAAGGTTATTCAACAAAGCTGTTAAAAGCCAGCGAAAAGAGACACAGAAAGGAGAAGGGAGAGAGGTTGGGGCGAGGCAGAGAAACGGGGAATAAGCAGTGGAAGAAGGCGGCATGGGACAGCAACTGAGATTGTGGGGTTTTTGCAAATGAGAACATTTCCATAGGCATGTTGGGGAGATCCAGGAGGGATCCTGTCTTGGAGGCAGTCCTGCAGTGTTCACCACTGTCAGAGGGAGAAACAGAGCTGGTATCTGTTATACAGAATCAGGTGTTACCTTGAGTTTGCACATCAAAACTTGGCCCATGGACTGACAGCATTGGTATCACCCAGAAGCTTGTTAGAAAGGCAGGATCGTAGACCCCTGATTTACTGACTCAGAATCTTTGTGTCAACAAGATCCCCCAGTGATCCATATCCATATTTAATGTTGAGAAACCCTGACCAAGGGAACCCTCAGGCAGGTGGCAGAGGGGCTGGTAATGTGGGCCACAGTGAGACAGCAAGAACCATTCCTGGAAGAAGCCAGAAACCTAAATGACTGGGGAGATTATTCTGACAGACGAAGCAGTACAGCAGAATGGTTAGGGATGGTTCAGATCCCATCCTGCCACTCACCAGAAGGGAACTTTGGTCAATGACAAACTTTTCGAGCTTTAAGATCGCCATCTGTAAAACAGTGCCAACCACAGTACCTCCATCAGAGAGGGCTTGTAAGGAAAACTGAGTTTACATATGTAAAGTCTGAGAACTGTTTCTGAAAAGTTGGTGACGATAGTTATTTTGTTTTTTAAGAATTTGTTACAAAAGTGCTTCTGGTTTTTTGTGTTTTGGTTTTTTGGCCCTGGGGCATGTGGGATCATAGCTCCCTGATCAGGGATTAAACTTGCACCTCCTGCATTGGAAGGCAAAAGCTCAACCCCTGGACAGCTAGGGAAGTCCCATTTGTTGTTATTGTTATGATGATGTACCTGGCTTCAGCAAGTTCACTGAGGGCACAGAAACGAGAAGCAGGGGAAGCAGGGGACATGGTTTCCCAGTTTCAGAGAGTCAGATCAGGTTGGGAAGAGAGCAGAGGTGTCTTTGTAACTTGCCCCAGTACAGAAGCAGCTGATTTCATCCCTGTGTAAGCCGCTCTCCCGTTTACCATGGGCACTAATAATAACCAGCCCTTGCATCTGTTCTACACATCACCCCACCCTCTCCAGCTCACTGTCCCAGGCACAGTTTCCCTTCTTCCTCCTCCTTCCTGGCCGTGGGCACGGGCTCGGGTGGGATGTACCCTGAACAGGTGGCCTGCAGGATAAACAGGAAAGTCCATGACCCAACTCCATGGCTCAAAGCAAGTCCTGGCTCTGGATGAAGATGAGGACTCTGCCAATGTCAAGATGACCTTATCTTTACTCCTTTGACATAGGGGTACCTAAAAGTTATGGGCTTCCGTGGTGGCTCAGATGGTAAATAATCTGCCTGCCATGCAGAAGACCCAGGTTCGATCCCTGGGTTTGGAAGATCCCTTGGAGAAGGGAATGGCTACCCACTCCAGTATTCTTGCCTGGAGAATCCCATGGACAGAGGAGCCTGGCGGGCTACAGTCCATTGGGGTTGCAAAGAGTCAGACACGACTGACACTAACACTTTCAACAAAGGTTACAGCAATATTTTTCAGAAATGTATGTCCCATTTTAAAATGGAATATAGAAATAAGAGGCCTCAAAAGGCAGAGGTATTATTATTTTTTTTTTACACTATGACAGTGAATACAGAGACAGAGATACTCTGCTTCTGCCTTCTGAGGTTGAGTTCAAGCTTGAGGGAGTCCCTGTATACAGATTTAGTCCTGTTCAGACTGAAGGAAGAATAGGTCTAAACCCCATCTCTCAATAGCTTTAGAAAGATCTCAAGGTTTAAGTCATGGTAAATGAACCCCTCTGTCAGGATTCGGGGCAAATATGACTTTTAGTTGAATACCCTACATCACCATTTATGTGTGTGTGACCTATTGGATCTGACTATACTTGAGATTTCTTTGTCAAACTCCTTAATTGGAATGTACATTCTTAAATAACAGCCCCACGAAGGGGCACTGACTCTAGATGAGCATCCACATTTTAAGCTTTGCTGGAACCCCTGCAATTCTTTTTATTTCTGGGAGCTCCCTGCACTTCCTGAATGGTGCTATTGAAGTAGAATTAATTACCAGGAAGGTATAAAGGAATCCTTCTCTTCATCTAAGTGCAAACGCAGACAAAGATTAAATGTCCACAACCTACCAGTTTAATAGTCCAGTCTGGATGGTCAAAAAGTCTGGGGTGGTGGTGGTGGGATTGGATTTGATTCTTGACAGTGGGTCACAAAGACTAAATAAAGATATGGTCACAACAGTTGTGGAACTGATGGGAGCTGCTGTCTTCTCCTGGTGTGTGGCTCTAGAAAACGCCATTACCTCTTCAAGTTTCTCTAGGAAGCAGACCAAGCACAGTTTCTTTTGCTGAACAGGGCACATAGTATATCTTTATCACTCTGTTGTAAGGCTATCTGGGCTCCCTAGAAATAGGATCTATATTCTTAGCATGATATGAATAGCTCACTGGGATTCAAGTGGTCTGTTAAATTTATATCATGGTCATAGTTCCACCAAGAAAGTTGCTTTCACTGTGCTGCATGCTGACCAGACAAAGGCGCCCACAGACTGCTGGGCTCTGAATCGGAAGAGAATCCAAGACTCCCCCTCCTGGGTGTCTCTCTTGAGGCATACTTGGGCAGCAGCTGGAAGAGAGATTCCACAACTGTCAGGGATGCATTGCTAACCTCACAGCTGTAAGATGCAAAAATAGAGACTTAACACCTGGCTTGCCTTTTTGTACACAGCACATCACACACAGACAGGGAGGCAGATAGAAGTGTGCTCTCTGCCTCATGAAGCCCTGGAAGCTATATAGGTGGCAGTGAAACAGTCTCTGCACTTAAGCCCTTTATCCCCTTCAGACCCAAGAAGTTCATGTGTCTGTGACAGATCTCACAGATAATAGGAATGTTTGGCAATAAGATTCTGGGAGCATTTTTTGGTCTTTAAACACTTGCACATTGAGCCTTCCCACTGCTGAAAGCTTCACCCCTGTTTCTGAGCTTTGGTAGGGACAGAAGGTCTCACTAAAGGAAAAAAAATACAATTTCCTGACCTGACATCCCACCTCATTCTCTCCAAGCCAAACACCCATGAGGCGGTAAAATGCCAAGGAAATTTTATTATGATATAGATAGTGAGAGCGTTAGCCACTCAGTTGTATCCAACTCTTTGTGACCCCATGGACTGTAGCCTGCCAGACTCTTTTGTCCACAGAATTCTCCAGTGAGAATACTGGAGTGGGTAGCCACTTCCTTCTCTACTGAATCTTCCCGACCCAGGAATCAAACTCAGGTCTCCTATGTTGCAGGCAGATTCTTTAGCATCTGAGCTACAGGGAAGCCCCTATGATATAGATATCATCTATCCAGTTGAAGGTCAAATCTGGTTCTCAAGTTCTCGTCCAAATTTATGAGCAAGTGGTTTTTCATCCAATAGGTATTTTGAAAGTCCCACCTGTGGCTTGACTTCCTGGTTTAGTAAGTCTCAAATGCAAGATTCATCTCCTGACAAGAAAGTCTTTTTCACCAATAGTATAACTTGCCTCCAAGGTGGACAAATTCCATGGAGTACGTTATGCAGTCACGTTGTTAGTCACTCAGTCGTGTCTGACTCTTTGTGACCCCATGGACTGTAGCCCGCCAGGCTCCTCTGTCTATGGAATTCTCCAGGCAAGAATACTGGAGTGGGTTGCCATTCCCTTCTCCAGAGGATCTTCCCAACCCAGGGATTGAACCCAGGTCTCATGCATTGCATTGGAGTAGTGCATTGGCTAATTTAGAAAACGGGTAGAATTCCCAGTGGTGCCCCTAACCATAGAATTCTCTGTCTTGAGATTGACTGAAATCAACTTCCACATGGGCTCATGAATTTTTCTTAGATGACTTGCTATATAATCAACCCGTTAGGTCATTCAGGACTGAAGTATTAAGGGGTCCAAACATAAGGGATGTCTCTGATAACAATTTCAACAACTCAGCTCTGAGCTTCATCTGTGTACATGTCCTAAAGAAGAGACCACATCCTAAATAAAATACTTGGATAAAAAATTTACCAAACCCAAGTGCTTCTCATATACATGGTGGCCTGTTAAATCCATGCTCAAACCCTAAATGTCACAAAACTACTGTGAAGAATGGTATTAGTATTAATGAAAGTCACTCAGTCATGTCTGACTCTTTGCGACGCCATGGACTGTAGCCTGCCAGGCTCTTCTGTCCATGGAATTCTCCAGACAAGAATACTGGAGTGGGTTGCCATTCTCTTCTCCAGGGGATCTTTCTGACCCAGGGATCAAAGCCAGGTCTCCTGCATTGCAGGGCAATACTTTACCATCTGAGCTTGGTATACGCTGAAAAATTTACTTGACACATGGAAAAACCATGATGTTCCCAGGGCCTCAAATCCAGCTATATGAGTGACATTTTCTAGTATGTGACACAGGTAGTGGTTAAGGCCTTAATGGACAATATGCTTTTAACCTGGGAGAGGAGACCAGGAAGCTCCTATTAGGAGAATATGTCCCTGGTGGTCAGGATCCAATATAAACTGCAACATAGGAGATTGAGATGAATGTGGCATAATAGATTGCCCATCTGGATCAGCCCACAAGTGGTGGATAAACTTCATAGGACCTGGGTATAGGGAGCCATGCAGGGGTGAAGAAGCTACTGGACATGTTTGAACCCTGGAGTCTCTATGGACTGTAGCCCACCAGGCTCCTCTGTCCATGGAGTTCTCCAGGCAGGAATACTGGAGTGGGTAGCCATTCCCTTCTCCAAGGGATATTCCCAACCCAGAGATTGAACCCAGGTCTCCTGCATTTCAGGCAGATTCTTTACTGTCTGAGCCACCAGCGAAGCCCAGAATCTCTATACCTAATCACTTTCCTCCCTCTTCATGCCTGCCTGGACCCCTGTAGGGGACTGGGCAGGTGGGGTTATATAGTTTGGAAAGTGCTTCATGGATGTAAATTTTACGCTCCTGTGAGATCATCTCCGTACTATTGCCACAGGGCAGGCCAGTCTCACGCTTTTTTTGTTGCTGAGTTTGTTGTGCTTCTATCACTTTCTTCCTCTGGGATGTGGACGTACCTCTGACGTAAAGCCTGAGTAGCAAGTGCCCTCTTCTCTGTGGTGACCCTCCCTGATCCAAGAAGGTAGCCTGGTTGCAGAATGACCTTTCCGTGCAATTCTTATTGGGGGGAAGGTTTAGATGGTCTGGATCAACCCAGAATAGGGTTACAAATGAACATGTCTGAGCAGGAAGATGGTGGAACCAGAGGTGTGAATTGTTTTACTCCCGTCCCATAGGTAAAGAATGGAGAGAAGCCTTCTGTGGGCGTCACGGACAATGGCCTTTGTGTATGCCATCCTTGGCTTGAACTGGACACGAGAGATTTTATCAATATTCTACTGTCTCAAATGTTGGCATAGGAGCAGATTCCATGTAGCAGTAATACAGCTGCTTATCTGGGCCCTACGCAGCTGTGCTCTTGCCCCCTGGGCAGATGATGTCAGTGCTAAACTGATCAAGAGGGTCACCTGAACCAGACTCAGGTTAGCACTGCGTGACCCCAAGACTGGTTTCACTTTCTCTCTGAGGTGGGCAGGCCCTTGGGAGTTACATATGACCCTTCACAATGACCCAAGCCTTGATGGCAGCAGCCACATCCTCAGCCTCTGGTTCCAATGTCAAGAATTCCCTGGGAAGAACATGGACAAAGTGTTAACCATTTTACCCAGATTTTCTTCCCAAGTGCATGAGGAAGCATCTTATAGTAACCATAGGGAGATACTGCCAATAAGACAGCCATTCTTTGTTCTGGATTATCTGTTTTAGAAGCCTGTCAGGTAAATATATAGTCCTAAATTCAGGGAAGAAAATTTATAGCAAATCTTAGAGCTAGAAGAGATTCAATTCTTTACCCCAGTCTTCTGATAAATTTTTACTATAACCAGCCAAACAATAAAAACATTCCCTAGATTATACACACTACTATATGTAAGACAGATAATGAACAAGAACCTACTGAATATCACAGGGTCCTATATTCAATATTCTGTGAAAACCTATATGAGAAAAGAATTTGAGAAAGAATGAATGTATGTATATGTATGACTGAATCATTCATTGTACACCTGAAACTAACACAACGTTGTAAATAAACTTTCACATCAGATCAGATCAGTCGCTCAGTCGTGTCCGACTCTTTTCGACCCCGTGAATCGCAGCACGCCAGGCCTCCCTGTCCAACACCAACTCCCAGAGTTCACTCAGACTCACGTCATCGAGTCAGTGATGCCATCCAGCCATCTCATCCTCTGTCGTCCACTTCTCCTCTTGCCCCCAATCCCTCCCAGCATCAGAGTCTTTCCCAATGAGTCAACTCTTCGCATGAGGTAGCCAAAGTACTGGAGTTTCAGCTTTAGCATCATTCCTTCCAAAGAAATCCCAGGGCTGATCTCCTTCAGAATGGACTGGTTGGATCTCCTTGCAGTCCAAGGGACTCTCAAGAGTCTTCTCCAACATCACAGTTCAAAAGCATCAATTCTTCAGCACTCAGTCTTCTTCACAGTCCAACTCTCACATCCATACATGACCACAGGAAAAACCATAGCCTTGACTAGATGGACCTTTGTTGGCAAAGTAATGTCTCTGCTTTTGAATATGCTATCTAGATTGGTCATAAATTTCCTTCCAAGGAGTAAGCATCTTTTAATTTCATGGCTGCAATCACCATCTGCAGTGATTTTGGAGCCCCCCAAAATAAAGTCTGCCACTGTTTCCACTGTTTCCCCATCTATTTCCCATGAAATGATGGGACCAGATGCCATGATCTTCGTTTTCTGAATGTTGAGCTTTAAGCCAACTTTTCCCACTCTCCACTTTCACTTTCATCAAGAGGCTTTTGAGTTCCTCTTCACTTTCTGCTATAAGGGTGGTGTCATCTGCATATCTGAGGTTATTGATATTTCTCCCAGCAATCTTGATTCCAGCTTGTGTTTCTTCCAGTCCAGCATTTCTCATGATGTACTCTGCATATAAGTTAAATAAACAGGGTGACAATATACAGCCTTGACGTACTCCTTTTCCTATTTGGAAGCAGTCTGTTGTCCCATGTCCAGTTCTAACTGTTGCTTCCTGACCTGCATACAAATTTCTCAAGAGGCAAATCAGGTGGTCTGGTATCCCCATCTCTTTCAGAATTTTTCACAGTTGATTGTGATCTACACAATCAAAGGCTTTGGCATAGTCAATAAAGCAGAAATAGATGTTTTTCTGGAACTCTCTTGCTTTTTCAATGATACTACAGATGTTGGCAATTCGATCTCTGGTTCCTCTGCCTTTTCTAAAACCAGCTTGAACATCAGGAAGTTCACGGTTCACATATTGCTGAAGCCTGGCTTGGAGAATTTTGAGCACTACTTTACTAGCATGTGAGATGAGTGCAACTGTGCGGTAGTTTGAGCATTCTTTGGCATTGCTTTTCTTTGGGATTGGAATGAAAACTGACCTTTTCCAGTCCTGTGGCCACTGCTGAGTTTTCCAAATTTGCTGGCATATTGAGTGCAGCACTTTCACAGCATCATCTTTTAGGATTTGAAAGAGCTCAACTGGAATTCCATCACCTCCACTAGCTTTGTTCGTAGTGATGCTTTCTAAGGCCCACTTGACTTCACATTCCAGGATGTCTGGCTCTAGGTCAGTGATCACAACATTGTGATTATCTGGGTTGTGAAGATCTTTTCTGTACAGTTCTTCTGTGTATTCTTGCCACCTCTTCTTAATATCTTCTGCTTCTGTTAGGTCCATACCATTTCTGTCCTTTATCGAGCCCATCTTTGCATGAAATGTTCCTTTGGTATCTCTGATTTTCTTGAAGAGATCTCTAGTCTTTTCCATTCTGTTGTTTTCCTCTATTTCTTTGCGTTGATCGCTGAAGAAGGCTTTCTTATTGCTTCTTGCTATTCTTTGGAACTCTGCATTCAGATGCTTATATCTTTCCTTTTCTCCTTTGCTTTTCACTTCTCTTCTTTTCACAGCTATTTGTAAGGCCTCCCCAGACAGCCATTTTGCTTTTTTGCATTTCTTTTCCATGAGGATGGTCTTGATCCCTGTCTCCTGTACAATGTCACGAACCTCCATCCATAGTTCATCAGGCGCTCTATCTATCAGATCTAGTCCCTTAAATCTATTTCTCACTTCCACTGTATAATCATAAGGGATTTGCTTTAGGTCATACCTGAATGGTCTAGTGGTTTTCCCTACTTTCTTCAGTTTCAGTCTGAATTTGGCAATAAGGAGTTCATGATCTGAGCCACAGTCACTCCTGGTCTTGTTTTTGCTGACTGTATAGAGCTTCTCCATCTTTGGCTGCAAAGAATATAATCAATCTGATTTCGGTGTTGACCATCTGGTGATGTCCATGTGTAGAGTCTTCTCTTGTGTTGTTGGAAGAGCGTGTTTGTTATGACCAGTGCATTTTCTTGGCAAAACTCTATTAGTCTTTGCCCCGCTTCATTCCGTATTCCAAGGCCAAATTTGCCTGTTACTCCAAGTGTTTCTTGACTTCCTACTTTTGCATTCCAGTCCCCTATAATGAAAAGGACATCTTTTTTGGGTGTTAGTTCTAAAAGGTCTTGTAGGTCTTTATAGAACCATTCACTTTCAGCTTCTTCAGCGTTACTGGTTGGGGCATAGACTTGGATTACTGTGATATTGAATGGTTTGCCTTGGAAACGAACAGAGATCATTCTGTCATTTTTGAGATTGCATCCAAGTACTGCATTTCGGACTCTTTTGTTGACCATGATGGCTACTCCATTTCTTCTGAGGGATTCTTGCCTGCAGTAGTAGATATAATGGTCATCTGAGTTAAATTCACCCATCCAGTCCATTTTAGTCCGCTGATTCCTAGAATGTCGATGTTCACTCTTGCCATCTCCTGTTTGACCACTTCCAATTTGCCTTGATTCATGGACCTAACATTCCAGGTTCCTATGCAATATTGCTCTTTACAGCATCGGACCTTGCTTCTATCACCAGTCACATCCACAACTGGGTATTGTTTTTGCTTTGGCTCCATCCCTTCATTCTTTCTGGAGTTATTTCTCTACTCATCTCCAGTAGCATATTGGGCACCTACTGACCTGGGGAGTTTCTCTTTCAGTATCCTATCATTTTGCCTTTTCGTACTGTTCATGGGGTTCTCAAGGCAAGAATACTGAAGTGGTTTGCCATTCCCTTCTCCAGTGGACCACATTCTGTCAGATCTCTGTGACCCGTGCGCTAAGCACAGGCAGCTGCAACCTGTGCGCTAAGCGAGTCTGAGAGGAGCTACCCCACATCCGAGGTCAGGGGCAGAAGCCGGGAGGACCCCATGCCCGAAGGGCAGCGGCCAAGAGGAGTTACCCCACGTCCGAGGTCAGGGGCAGCGGCGGAGAGTGCCCGACTGCGACGGCGCAGGAACCTCCGAGAGAAGCTACCCTGCATCCGAGGTCATGCGGGGCAGCCGAGAGGAGATACCCAGCGTCTGAGGTCAGGGGCAGCGAGGAGAGGAGTTACCCCGTGTCCGAGGTCAGGGGCAGTGGCAGGAGGAGATACCCCATGCCCCTAAGCCCGAGGCCAGGGGCGGCGGGTGGGAGAAGCTACCCAATGCCCAAGGCCAGGGGCGGTGGCAGGGAGGACCAACCCCACGTCCAAGGAACCGTGGCTGCACGGGTGCAGGAGGGCCTAGAGGAGCTATCCCACATTGAAGGTCCGGAAGGGCAGTGGTGAGGAGATACCCCTCATCCAAGGTAAGGAGCAATGGCTTCGCTTTGCTGGAGCAGCTGTGAAGAGATACCCCACGCCCAAGGTAAGAGAAACCCAAGTAAGATGGTAGGTGTTGCAAGAGGGCATCAGAGGGCAGACACACAGAAACCATACTTACAGAAAATTAGTCAATCTAATCACACTAGGACCACAGCCTTGTCTAACTCAATGAAACTAAGCCATGCCCGTGGGGCAACCCAAGATAGGTGGGTCATGGTGGAGAAATAACTCTGGTAAAATTTTTTAAACTGATACATTTCTTACAAAACCCCTAGAGGAATCTGATTTTTTCCCTAGTTTTTCTATATAAATTTTAATTTTAACATTGCATTATTATAATTTGCATAACTATGTCCTGCTCCCCAAGACCCTGAAAATATTCACATCATTGATTTCCCTAACTATGCAACTCCACAATTTGAAAGATTCTTGTTCTAAAAACTTCCATGGACCAACTATTCCAGGGTGAAAGAATTTTATGACAGGCCCATTTAGTTCACTGTGATTCAATTGAACATCATGTAGGATTATGTTCTGTTTTTTTATACTTTTTTGAGAACTAGCTTAACTTCTGTCCCTTAATCAGGAGTAGCTCTATATGAAGCTCTTTTCAATGTTGGTTGTTCTTGAGCTGTCAGAAAAATAGACATTTTGTGGTCTAAAAATAAATATAATAAGTTCCCTTATTTTAAAATGGCAGAACAGATTTTATACAACTGTTCCACCAAATTTACTGCATGACACTGGGTTTGGAAAGTTTCAATACCCAGAATAATACCATGGAAACTTTTGGGCTTGAAAACAAGAGCTGGAATGGAAAGTACTTTTTCCTTCCCTGTGTGAAGAGAGATAACATTAGCTCTGTGTGTTGGCAAAAAGGCATGCAAACGTACAGTTTCTGGATTCCATAGAGGACCCCAAACAAACAAACAAGCAAACAAAATTCCTTAAGAACACAAAAACAATTAGTTTACCAAGTTTTTCTGGCCATTCTCTAAGTGTATTAAGAAGGGTTCTGTCTACTAAGCAGGCAGACTCTCTCAATTACCATCACTATTCAAATCATTAGACCACTCTTTCTTTTTTACAATATTTATTTATTATTTTTATTTTTGGCTGTGCTGAGTCACTGTTGCTGTTTATAGACTTTCTGTTGTTGCGAGAGCAGGGACTACTCTCTGGTTGCAGCGCTTCTCACTGTGGTGGCTTCTCTTGTGGAACACAGGCTCTCGGGCACTTGGGCTTCAGCAGTTGTGGTGCATGGGCTTAGTTGCATCATGACATGTGGGATCTTCCCAGACCAGGGACTGAACCTGTGTCCCCTGCATTGGCAGGTGGACTCAACCACTGGACCGCCAGAGAAGTCCTAGACCACTTTTTCTTGAAGAGTGCCCCAGGACTTACTAGTTGTAAAGGGCAAGTATTATTATTATTATTTAACATTTACTTACTTATTTATTTGGCTGCTCTGGGTCTTAGTGGAGGCATGTGGGCTCTTCGATCTTTGTTGCGGCATGTGAGATCATTAGCTGTGGCATGCAAGATCGAGCTCCCTCATCAGGGATCGAACCCCAGCTCCCTGCACTGGGAGCTCAAAGTGTTAATCATTGGACCACCAGAGAAGTCCCAGATAGGTATTATTTGAAATAGGGGTTTCATCATCAAGAAACACTGATTCAAACACTGATTCTTCATGGGTATATTTATTTCATGAGCTCAGAATGTGCTGATTGATACGCGGTGTGGATTGAGAGTGAATAGAGAATGAAGTTTGGGAATGCATTTTTCCAGTAACATGGTGAGCCAGACACCCTAAAGAATCTTTTCTTCATAAAACACATGGAAGTTCTAGATAAAATGTGTAATTTAAAATGCACAGCTAGGCATTATTAGGGAAATCCCTATGGGCAAAAAGAAAAAGGAGGAAACCAGACCACTAAGCAAGTGCTGAAGCCACATCTGAACTGGGAACATTTTCCAAAACCAGAACCCAACAATGGGAGGCTTAAAAGTTGCACGAGTTGGGACGGAGACACCTGCAGCGAGCTTGGATTCGCAAATGTCTACACTTCTAGATAAGAGGGGAAACTAGAAAAAACCCATTAAAGAAAAGGGAGATGACAGGAGTATTTCTGTCTTGAGTCATGTTCTTTATGTGAAGAGCCACATTTTATTTCATACTAGCCTGCTACCTTCATCATCTGAGAAACCACCAAGTAAGAAGCGAACTTCCTGTGGTCTCAGACTATGATGCTCTAATGTGCCTGGAACCAGAAATCAAAATCCTTTCTGCAGGAACTCATTTTCCACTCAAGCCTTTGAACACAAGTTTAAAATTTTAAATTCAAAACAACTGCCATTGCTGAGTGACGTTGTATAATGTTGTGCCTCAGTTTCTTCAGTAAAAGCAAAATGGGTATTAATAGCACTTCTTTCAGGTTGATGTGAAGATTCAGTGAGGTCATATATGCAAATATCCTAGAACAATGATTAGCTTGCAATTAGCATTCAGTAGTTATTTTTTTTTCATTCAGTAGTTTTTTAAGCTATGTTCATACCATGTTTTTGGCCCTAAGGCTACAATGATGAAGAACACAGTGCCTGAAACTACCAGAAGTTCATAGTCTAGTATGGAGATGGACAAATTAATCATTAATTAACTGGACATGGAACAACAGACTGGTTCCAAATAGGACAAGGAGTATGTTAAGGCTGTATATTGTCACCCTGCTGATTTAACTTCTATGCAGAGTACATCATGAGAAACGCTGGGCTGGAGGAAGCACAAGCTGGAATCAAGATTGCTGGGAGAAATATCAATAACCTCAGATATGCAGAGGACACCACCCTTATGGCAGAAAGTGAAGAGGAACTAAAGAGCCTCTTGATGAAAGTGAAAGAAGAGAGTGAAAAAGTTGGCTTAAAGCTCAACATTCAGAAAACGAAGATCATGGCATCCGGTCCCATCATTTCATGGGAAATAGATGGGGAAACAGTGTCAGACTTTATTTTTCTGGGCTCCAAAATCACTGCAGATGGTGACTGCAGCCATGAAATTAAAAGACGCTTACTCCTTGGAAGGAAAGTTGTGTCCAACCTAGACAGCATATTAAAAAGCAGAGATATTACTTTGCCAACAAAGGTCTGTCTAGTAAAGGCTATGGTTTTTCCAGTGGTCATGTATGGATGTGAGAGTTGGACTATAAAGAAAGCTGAGCGCCAAAGAATTGATGCTTGTGAACTATGGTGTTGGAGAAGACTCTTGAGAGTGCCTTGGACTGCAAGGAGATCCAACCAGTCCATCCTAAAGGAGATCAGTCCTGGGTGTTCATTGGAGGGACTGATGTTGAAGCTGAAACTCCAATACTTTGGCCACCTCATGCAGAGAGCTGACTCATTTGAAAAACCCTGATGCTGGGAAAGATTGAGGGCAGGAGGACAAGGGGACGACAGAAGATGAGATGGCTGGATGGCATCACCGACACAATGGACATGGGTTTTGGTGGACTCTGGGAGTTGTTGATGGACAGGGAGGCCTGGCGTGCTGCAGTTCATGGAGTCGCAGAGAGTTGGACACGACTGAGCGATTGAACTGAACTAATGTGCATAGTGGGCAAGAGTGTGACAGGGTGGAATGGGAGCCTGCAGCAGATGCATCTAACCCATCCTAGGTGTGCGTGTGGTGGCCTCAATCAACAGAGGTTTCCTAGAGACGTTTCTGTCTGGGCTAAGTCTTTGTTGTTCAATCACTCAGTCATTTCTGACTCTTTGCGACCCCATGGACTAAAGCATGCCAGGCCTCCCTGTCCTTCACTATCTCCTGGAGTTTGCTCATACTCATGTCCATTGAGTTGATGATTCCATCCTCTATTGCCCTCTTCTCCTCCTGCCCTCAATCTTTCCCAGAATCAGGATTCTTTTCCAGTGAGTCAGCTCTTTGCATCAGGTAGCCAAAATATTGGAGCTTCAGCTTCAGCATCCATCCTGCCAATGAATATTCAGTGTTGATTTCTTTTAAGGTTGACTGGTTTGATCTCCTTCATGTTCAAGGGACTCTCAAGAGTCTTCTCCAACACCACAATTTGAAAACATCAGTTCTTAGGTGCTCAGCCTTTCTTTATGGTCCAACTCTCACATGACTACTGGAAAAACTATAGCTTTGGCTATGTGAACCGTTGTTGGCCAAGTGATGTCTCTGCTTTTTAAATATGTTGTCTAGGTTTGTCATAACTTTTATTCCAAGGAGCAAATGTCTTGATTTCATGGCTGCAGTCACTGTCGCAGTGATTTTGGAGCCCATGAAAATAAAGTCTGTCACTGTTTCCATCGTTTCCCCATCTATATACCATGAAGTGATGGGACTGAATGCCATAATCTTAGTTTCTTGAATGTTGAGTTTTAAAGCAGTTTTTTCACTTTCCTTTTTCACCTTCATCAAGAAGTTCTTTAGTTCCTCTTCACTTTCTGCTATTAGGGTGGTGTCAGCTAAGTCTTGGCACCCCACTCTAGTACTCTTGCCTGGAGAATCCCATGGACGGAGAGCCTTGTGGGCTGCAGTCCATGGGGTCGCTGGGAGTCGGACACGACTGAGCAACTTTCACTTTTCACTTTCACTTTTCACTTTCATGCATTGGAGAAGGCAATGGCAACCCACTCCAGTGTTCTTGCCTGGAGAATCCCAGGGACGGAGAGCCTGGTGGGCTGCCGTCTACGGGGTCGCACAGAGTTGGACACGACTGAAGCAACTTGGCAGCAGCTAAGTCTTACAGAAGAGTAAGTCAGCAAGGGAATATACAGTGATCCAGGCAGGAAGGGGCTAGGAACAGGAACTGAGAGAGGTCATTTCACATCTGTAGAGTTGACAGATTCAGCAACCAAGAATACAGAATGCCCCATTTAATTTGAATTTCAGATAAACAAAAAAGAACTTTTTGGAATAGATATATACCATGTAGTATTTTTAGTATCAGTAGGTCCCAAATATTGTGCAACAGTAACAATCATTCATTGTTTATATAAATTTCATATTTAACTGGGCATTGCATATTTTTTCTGTCAATTTTATCTATCCACATTTAGGGAAATAAAAGGTTTTTCAGTGTCACTGGAGATATGGGGAAGGAAAGAGGATGAGCTGAGTGAAGCCAGGAGGCATGCAGAAGCCAGATCATGAAAGACCTCCTGCCAGGTCACGGCATCTGATTATATCCTGAAATTAATGTTGAGCCATTGGAGAACTTTAACCACAAGGATATGGAACCACACACAGCCTGGTTAAATATGTCATCAGGCATAGTTTCTGCATAAAAAATTACCCCAAACCTCATGTCTTAAAACAATAAACTGTAGTATCTCACAGTTCCTGTGGTTCAGGAATTCAGAAGTGACTTAGTTGGGTGGTTCTGGCTCAGGGTTTCTTTTGAGGCTGTAGTCAAGAGGATCACCAGGGTTGCAGTCATCTACACTTGATCTTAGCCAAAAGGCTGAGAAGGGATAAGGTCGCAGTCATCTGAAGGCTGTATTGGAGCTGGAGGACTTGCTTCCCAAGTGGCTCCCTCTCATGGTTGAAAAGGCACTGCTGGCTGTTGGCAGGCCAGCTCTGTTCTTTGAAACATGGACCCTCCCTAGGACTGCTTGAGCCTTGTCACAACGTGGCAGCTGGCTCAGTGATCCAAGACAGATCATGGTTAGAAGCCATGTGTCTTTTATGACCTTAACTTTGCAAGTCACAAGATGCCATTCCCACAGTATTCTAACTGTTACACAGACCAGCCCTGCCTGATGCAAGGGTATATATACAAGTAGGCAGGGATCACTGCTGGGAAGCTTAGTTAGTGATGACTTTGGGAGGGGGAGGAGAATGACAGAAAGGCGTGGAGAAGTAAAGACACCGGAGAGGAGGAGAGACAGAGAAAAGAGAAGGGGAAGGAGTGTTGGAGGAGTCTGCAGCCTGACCACAGCAAAGAGTGTGACCAAAGCCTGTACAAGAGGAGGTAAATCTTCTACCTCCTCTTCTGGACATACTCCAAAAATGACTTGGGGGCCTGTCTGGAGGACAGGAGAAAACACATAAACTGGAGAATAGAAGGCAATACCCAGAGCCTTCTTTGAGCTTTTTGAGCTCAAGACTGAAAGTTTCTGTGACGACACAGGAAGTTGACATGCTTAAGGAGAAAAAAGTGTGATTATTCACAGGAACGTGATCACATGAGGTTTCAGGTTTCAGTGTTAATGGATAGGAGAGAAACCATAAAAGTAATAAATGTATATATATTTGTGTATATTTACAAGTTTATGTAAGTATATATAATTTGAACATATAAATTGATATATGTACATATATATTTATATGAATTAAATATATAACATGGCTGTATATAAATTTAAATATATAAAATATATTTATACATACTATTTATATTTATTTATACACACTGCTGCTGCTGCTGCTAAGTCATGTCAGTCGTGTCCGACTCTGTGCGACCCCATAGACGGCAGCCCACGAGGCTCCTCGGTCCCTGGGATTCTCCAGGCAAGAACACTGGAGTGGGTTGCCATTTCCTTCTCCAATGCACGAAAGTGAAAAGTGAAAGTCGTGTCCGACTCTTAGCGACCCCATGGCCTGCAGCCTAGCAGGCTCCTCCGTCCATGGGATTCTCCAGGCATAAGTACTGGAGTGGGTTGCCATTGCCTTCTCCGTTATGCACACTAGTATAAATAAATATATAAAATAGATGTATATATTTAGGAGAAGTCATAAGCTTGTTAACATACCCAAAAGTATTTTAACAACTGTTTTCCTTTGAGAAGTTCTGGTAGAAACGAATCTGTGAGAAGAGCGCCCTCTGCTGTCACTTTCGCAAAATACATTTTCTGTTTATTAATAGCCTTGTGGCTGAGCTGGTAAGAATCCGCCTGCAATGTGTAAGACCTGGGTTCGACCCCTGGGTTGGGAAGATCCTCTGGAGAAGAGAAAGACTACCCACTCCAGTATTCTGGCCTGGAGAATTCCATGGACTATCAGTCCATGGGGTCGAAAAGAGTCAAACATGACTGAGTGACTTTCACTTTCTTTCATGGGAAAACACTTTCTTTCACGGAAAAAAAAAAAAAACACCATGTTAAAAGGCTCTTAGGCTTATCTGGCTGCCATCTATAACAAAAAATAAAATTATATTAAAAATAGCTTTACGTTTAAATAAGTGACGCCTCTGCCTCTTCAAATATGCTGAAGGTTTTTTTCTGTAGAAAGCCATGTTGGTACATCTTTCAATCTGATTTTATTCTTTCAGCGGTAACTGTGATGCAGATGAAACTGAGGAAACAGGAACATTGTATAACCGCACGGTATATAATTAGGAGCATTTCTTCCAAACTCTTAACGAAATAAAGTAAATCCTTCTCCTGGTGCACAAATCCATAGGGAAGAGGTCACAGTTTCCCCATCAGGAATAGCTCATCGTGTGGGCAGGAGGAGATGGCTGCATTCATTCCCCAGCTCGTGGGAAAGGTAAAGGCTCTGACTTTTACCCCCAGCTCTGTTTATTCCTAGAGATGGTAGTAAGGGGTGGGGGAGGGCAGACCAATGAACGCTCTTTAACAGTTCCACTGTAGCAATGACCCAAGGAAATACAGAGTGCGTTTGTTTGGCATTCTGTACTAAACCATGTACTGAAATGGACTGGTCTCAGATCCTGACTGCCCAACCAAACTTGCCCCATCTGGGCAAACTAAATAAAGACGTGGGTGGTACCACTGTCCCAGATGTTAGCCTAGAAACGTCCATCTTTTCCATGAATTCATTTTTGCTTTCATTTCCATAGCCTGCAGGTTCTCTGGCTCTTTGTTATGGCTTCTGGACTTACCTTTGGGTTCTCACGATTCTCTGTCACTGTTGGCTCACTGTACAACTCAGGACTTTGTAGGTTTGTGGCCCTTTGTTACAGCAGCCCTGAGAAAGGAGTACACCTTGGTTCAGACATTCCCAGCTTTGGAAGTACTCCCTTTCTGGGGCATGCGATGTGTTTGCTCTCCTGAGCTGCCTGCTCCAACTGAGGTTCTCAGCAGTCCAACTAACATAGACTCCTGCAACTGGGACCCTCACCCCATATGTGGACAGGACTCAAAGAGTCTCTTTCCTACATGGCTGTCCTGGCACCAAGATGCCCTCATCCATCCTTTACTCCCTCCTGTTGACAGAGGGGGGTTTCTCAAGGCCTTAGCACTCTTCAGCTCCCACAGAGCACTTAATCAGCCATAGTCCACCCATTAGATCGTCTTAGTGAAACTCAAACCCCACCCATTCAGTCCCCCATCCTCAACATTAGAAACCACGCACTAGGCTTTCCACTGGAACCCCTTTCCTTGGCCCTGAGTAGAAAGTAACAAGGATTCTCCCCTCCCATGGAAATCTCACCCAAAAAAATCTTATGAATTATCTTCTCATCACTCTGACCTCTTTTTATATCCTTCACCTGCCTGAGGGGATCAAAAGCCTAGGAATTGGTGCTGACCATTTCCTTTGTACATTTCCATATGAGGTTTCTTCACAATCACTCTAGTTGCTGAATTATCTACCCACACAATTTTGTTAATTGTTTTATGGTTGCTCTCCTTTCTGTCTGCAAATAGCATCATACCACATACACAAAAACTAATAATTTTTTTTTTAACCCTACAGTGTGTCCTGGAGATCCTTAAACAACAGGGCATACCAGTTTATCTTGTACTTCTGTAACTGCCATTGAATTGGTGATGCTATCTAATCATCTCATCCTCTGCCTCCCCCTTGTCCTTTTGCCTTTAATCTGTCCCAGCATCTGTCTTTTCCAGTGAGTCAGCTCTTCACATCAGGTGGCCAAAGTCCTGGAGCTTCAACTTCAGCATCAGTCCTTCCAGTGAATATTCAGGGTTGATTTCCTTTAGGTTTGATCTCCTTGCTGTCCAAGGGACTCTCAAGAGTCTTCTCCAATTCCACATTTAAAGAGCATCAATTCTTTGACATTCAGCCTTCTTTATGGTCCAACTGCCATATCCGTACATGACACTGACTGCTTCAAAATTGGGAAAGTAGAACGACAAAGCTATATCTGCTTATTTAACTTATATGCAGAGCACAGGCATGCTCAGTCACTCAGTCCTGTGCGACTCTTTGTGATCCCATGGATTGTAGCCCACCATGCTCCTCTGTCCATGAGACTCTCCAGGCAAGACTACTGGAGCTGGTTGACATTTCCTCCTTGCTTTGATTATACGGACCTTTGTGGGCAAAGTGATGTCTCTGCTTTTTAATATACTGTCTAGGTTTGTCATAGCTTTCCTTCCAAGGAGCAAGTGTCTTTTAAGTTTATGGCTGCAGTCACTGTCCACAGTGATTTTGGAGCCCAAGAAAATAAAATCTGTTACTGCTTCCACTTTTTCCTCATTTATTTGCCATGAAGTGATGGGACTGGATGCCCTGATCTTAGTTTTTTGAATGTTGAGTTTTAAGCCAGTTTTTTCACTCTCCTCTTTCACCCTCATCAAGAGGCTCTTTAGTTCCTCTTCACTTTTCTTTCATTAGAGTGGTATCATCTGCATATTTGAGGTTATTGATATTTCTCCTGGCAATCTTGATTCCAGCTTGTGATTCATCCAGCTCAGCCTTTCACATGATGTACTCTGCCTACAGGGCTTCCCAGATGGCTCAGTGGGAAAGAATCAGGATGACAATGCAGGAGACATAGGAGACTTTGGTTCGATCCCTGGGTCAGGAGTGTTCCCTGGAGGAGGAAATGTCAACCAGCTCCAGTAGTCTTGCCTGGAGGGTCTCATGGACGGAGGAGCATGGTGGGCTACAACCCATGGGATCACAAAGAGTCGCACAGGACTGAGCGACTGAGCATGCCTGCGCTCTGCATGTAAGTTAAATAAGCAGATGTAGCTTTGTCGTTCTACTTTCCCAATTTTGAAGCAGTCAGTGCTCCATGTTCTATCCTATAATTTTCACACAAGATGAGTAGGAATCATAACACAAAGTAATCACATCATAACAGAAACAGAAATATATGGTGAGTAAAAAGAGCCCCCATGCTTCAAATCTAACCTGCACCCTGGTCTTGGCTCTGCACCTTATCAGCTCAGTGACTTTAATTAAATCCCTTACCTTTTCTGGAATCAAGTTTCTTAGACTTTAAAATAAAAGGTGCCAGATGGCTTTCAAGGCCATTTTAACTCAAAGAGTTTTTAGTCCTGTGAAATCATTACCTGAAGCTAAGCATGAAATGGTTAACTGTTAAACATCATAGCTCACTAAGCATTAAAAACCTTGCAAATGACATGTTTACTTCCCCTCCTCCTTGTTCTGCTTGTCAGTCTTGTGTGTTAAGGTTTCTCTGTTCTGTCTGGTTTCTTTTGCTTTGTCTTCCATTAATAGTAAATTGACATAAAATTGCAGTTCCAGAGAATTAGAGGTGTTGCTATGGAAACAGCCTTGATTCATTGATGTAAACATTAAGCTGTTGATGCTATTCTTTGAGGTGCAAGGAGAAAGGAAAACACAAAATAAATGTTAAAGTAAGAATGACATTTTGTGCTCAGGGAAAATGGCCCACACTCTCAAGGCTGGATCTGAAGATACACACAACATATTATTGCAGAGATTTGACCCTAGGTCTAGTGATGCTTCTGACTCAGCAGCTGACATGATACAAAGTGACCGAAAGGTGAGTATTAGTCCTGTCTGCCTGCCCCGGTAACAGAGGACTCTCAGAACTCACTGAGATTAACATAAAATAAGAAACACTCCGCGTTAGGCTTATTAGTTATAGCCCAAAGTGTTCCCCTCTTGGGATCCAGTGAAATCCTTCTTCCCTTTTAAACCACTACAATACAGTTCACTCACTTTAAGTGTGTATTTGATGACCCTGTATGACTGTTTATAGTCATGTAATTTCCACTGAAATCAGATAGAACAATTCCATCATTCCAAAGTGTTCCCTCTTGTCTATTTTCAGTAGACTCCCTTCACTCTGATCCCCAGACAACCATGAATCTGCTTTCCGTCTGTATAGGTTTACCTTTAGTACAACTTCACATAAATGGAATCATAAAGTATGTGTCCTTTTGTGTCTGACTTCTTTCATCTAAAATAATGTTTTTGAAACTCATCCATGTGGTTGTGTATCTTACTTCATTCCTTTTTTCTTGCTGTATAATAGTCTGTAGTATGAATATATCACAATTTGTTTATTCACTTACTGGCTGAAATTTGGGTTGTCTCCAATTTCTGGCTGTTGTAAACAATGCTGCTATATACTAGTCTTTGTGTGGACATAGTTGGTATTTCTCTTTAGCAACTACCTCAGAGTAGGACTGCTGGGGTTATGGTAAGGGTACAAAGTGTCTCAACTTTATAAGAAAACGTTGAACTGTATCTAATGTGTCCAGACCATTTTGCACTCTGAGCAGCAGCGTCTGAGAGTCTCAGATGTCCTTGCCAGCAGTGGACATCGCCCACAATTTCTGAACATGTCTTGTCATGGAGAAGCCTCAATTTGTGGACCATCCTTTGAGCAGGACTGCTCCAAGCCTTTCATAGGAAAATGTCCATGATTTAAAATAGAATCTGAAAAATTGTCACTAACCAGAACAACAGGATTTAATTCAAAACTTCCCTTGGATCAAAAAAATGAAAACTATGCAAGTCTACTTCTACAGCATTTTGTGGATTTTACTTTTAACGCCAACATTGGAGTCTGCTTTATGTTTCAGAAGCACTTTGAATTTCCTTTCTTTCCTAAATAATGGAAAATAAACATAGTATCTACTTTTAAAAGAGAACTCCTAATTGGGCTCCAATGTGCCCAATGGTCTCGAAATCACATGTCTGTTAGCTTCATCTCTGGCCTCTCAAGCAGTGCTTGGATTGACCTTGGTTGAACTAAGCAATAATGTGTGGATGAATAACCAGACTCAGAAATAGAAGTGATACTTATGCAGGTGGGGTGATTGGAGCCACAGCGATGCACTTCAAGCCAAAGTAGGAAAAAAAATCAATTGAACCCTAATTAGGAGCCATGGAGGATAGAACATACTGCCAGAGGGAGCAGTGGAAGTGGTTTTCCTGACTTAGCTAAGTTTCTTAACATTTGGTGGAAGGAAGAAGGAAATATAGCATTGATCTGAGATGTCAGGACAGCCTGTTAGCTATTTTCTTTTCTTCCCCTTGCTAAGGCAGATTTGAGTCATAGCACAGTCAGGTACAGACTTCCCTGGTGGCTCAGACAGTAAAGAATCCACCTGCAATGTGGGAGACCTGGGTTCGACCTCTGGGTCAGGAAGATCCCTTATTCTTGCCTGGAGAATCCTATGGACAGAGGAACCTGGCAGGCTACAATCCATGGGGTCGCAAAGAGTCAGACATGACTGAGCGACTAATACTTTCACAGTCAGGTAAATTGAGGCTCCACTATTACGCGTGCAAACCCAGACTCAGCAGTGCAAAGGGCATGCCGCTTCAGAGGCTTGTTTGTGGCTAAAGAGCATACTAGAGTAGACTTCCCAGAAATGCCTTAAAACATGTTTTTCTCTATTTATAGAGGGTGGGGTAGAGCTTAGTGGGACTAGTTTGCTAAGTCGTGCAGAAGAAATTCCGTTAAGAGATTAATTCACTAAGGAATCCAAATGGCCACAATTTACAGGAGATCCTGGGGAGAGGATGCTAAAGCCTGCTGCCAATGGGTTATTTTTCGCTACATATTCTAGAATGTACAGTTATTAAAGACATACAACAAATTAGATCTGCATTAAAACAGAGCTCGCATTTTTTTCCACAGAAAGTAAAGTGTTAGGAAAGTTTATGGTGAAGAGTTTTGGGGGGATGATAAGAGAGGGCCATGAGAAATAAAGCATATTATTTTGATTTGAAAACATTCTCTTTTTTCCCCTTTGCTATAATTAGCCTTAAGTTACCATGGTTGGAAGAATTAAAATGTACTTATCTTTTCAGCAAAAATACCAGGGTTAAAAAAAAAAAAAAAAAAGCAAACCCAAGCTTATGAATTGTGAAGCAAAACACTGTAAGATGCTTTATATATATTACATACATTACAAATTCTTTAGCGTAATCAATGTGTCAGCAAGTATGAAGTCCCTCTCTAAAGGGTTGATTCAAATGAGATAAATGATAAGTATGAAAATAAGTACTGAGTTTTGAGTTAAGAAGGCTGCTGGGCAGCAAGATACCCCTGTCTTCAACATAGTAATACTTAAAAAAAAATTATTTATTTATTCCTTTGCTGCGTGTTGGCTACTCTCTAGCTGTGGTGTGTGGGCTTTTCGTTGCAGCGGCTTCCCTTACTGTGGAGCACAGACTCTAGGTATGTGGGCTCAGTAGTTGTGGCACAGGGGCTGAGTTGCCCCTCGGCATGTGGGACCTTCCCAGACCAGGGATTCAATCCGTGTCCCTTGCACTGCAAGAAAGATTCTTAACCAGCGGACCACCAGAGAAATCCCCCAAGATATCAAAACTTTTATTGTATCATGTTTACTTGACAGGTCTCCTTAGTTCCCGTCAATCTGTGAAAATCTCTGTCTTTGTTTTCCAGGATCTTCACACTGTTCAGGTATTTGGTACAACGTCTCGCTGGTTGTCTGATGTTTTCTCATGATTGAACTGGTGTTATGGGTTTTCCCGGGGCGGGGAGGCGGCGGGTAGAAAACCATGGAGGCTGAGTGCCCTTCTGTTGCTTTATATCTAGGGACATGTGGTAACGACAGGACTTATTTCCGGTGATGTTAACCTTGATCTGTTGGTCAGGGGGTGTCTGCTAGGTTTCTCTACTGGAAAGCTACTGTTTATCTTGATTCACAGTGTTGAACTGAAACAGCCTGCCAGATATTTGTCCAGCAAACATGGGATTATTCAGAATCAGCTGAGCATCACAATTTTGGGTCTGCACCATATGAAAGTTCGTGCCTGGCAAAGGAAGAAGAATGCTTTTATAGGGAGCAAGAGGAAATTGGGACAGTAAAACAGAGTCTGTGGCTTTTCACTGGCCCAGGCCTTGCCAGGAAAGAGTGTTTTTTCTTCCTGTTGGGCTCTGCAATCCTTGCAGGGTGTGAGAGCTCCCCCTACTGGTCTCCCTGCTCTATTTGACTGAGTTTCTGCTCTTTTTCTTTTACAGTTCAGTTCAGTTCAGTTCAGTCGCTCAGTCGTGTCCAACTTTTTGCGATCCCATGAATCGCAGCACGCCAGGCCTCCCTGTCCATCACCAACTCCCGGAGTTTACCCAAACTCATGTCCATCGAGTCGGTGACGCCATCCAGCCATCTCATCCTCTGTCATCCCCTTTTCCTCCTGCCCCCAATCCCTCCCAGCATCAGGGTCTTTTCCAATGAGTCAACTCTTCACATGAGGTGGCCTAAGTACTGGAGTTTCAGCTTCAGCATCAGTCCTTCCAATGAACACCCAGGACTGATCTCCTTTAGGATGGACTGGTTGGATCTCCTTGCAGTCCAAGGCATTAGTAAGTCACTAAGTTCAGTCCACACTCAAAAGGAAGAGCATTAACTTCACCTTTTAGAGGGAGAAGCATGTTTTTAAAAAATGTGGACATAGATGAAATAAATATTTTGAAGGATATACTTCGGAGTTATGCAAGTATCTTATTTTTCCTTAAATTTTTGCCTGCTGATTTTGACATTTATCTGTGGATGTTGCTTACAGCAATTATTACTGGTGGTGTTCTACAGGTGCTTTTCTATTTCTTGTATTTCTTCTACATCTTTTTTTTGGAAAAATTTTTGTAAGGAAGATTCTAGCCCGCCCCTCATTTATTTATTTAGTTGTTTAATTGTTATTTATCAGTGTGAACTCATGGATAATTATGTTACGCTTTGCTTTATAGTCCAGTAACTACTCTTGTTTATTTTGTTGCTCAAATTTTTCCAATTTTGGCCCTGGTAGTTGTTTCAGGCTAGCCCCTATGTCCTTGTGACGAGCTCCCCTAAGCCCCACACCCATCTTTCTTTTAAACAACTCTTCCTTATTTTCTGACAGTACAAAGATGTTCCAAGGTCGTCTTATATTTTCCCTGCTTCAGGCCTGAGAAAATGTCCTTTCAGCAGGGAGCCCTGTTTCCTTTTATTGGAGACTGGCGTCTAGAAACTAAGACCCGGAGTTAAGTGTGTTCATTATTACGAGGGTATCTTTGTCTCTAAGCCCTCTCAGTGGACAGAACTAGGAAATATTTTCGTACCAACCGAAGAATACATACATATTTATATTCAATTATTTGTTTATCTGTATATATACTAAAGTAAACATAAATTCATACTAATATCTTCAGCACTAATCCAGCACCACATTTTAACCTTTCCTGGGGAACATTTTTTAAATGTCCTTGTCTGGAACTCAATTCAGGCCAATTAAATCAGAAACTTGGGACATCTAGCTTCTATTGTTTTGTTTTGTTTTTCCCCCAAACTCCCCAGAAGGTTTTAATGGTTTAACTAGGATCGAGAACTACAGTCTGGGGTGACTTTTTCCATTTATCATTTTGAATGAGGGCCATTCAATGACCTGACCACCCTAGTCAGTCTTCCAGAGGCCCCCAGACCATTATCTCCTTCTCCCTTAAACTCCCATCATTGCTTTGTTCCAGATGTGGTATAGCCCTTAGCACATGGACTGCACTTATCTCTTTAGATGTTAGTCTCAGTCAACAATAAGCCTTCTGAGGACAGCTGATTGTACCATTATCTGCTCCCCTTTATAGTTATCAGAACAGAACACATATGGGTGCCACCAGCCCTAGAAAGGAAATCTTCACTAGTGAGACACCCGTGGACAGGGTGACCTCCCCCTGGACCCTTCTCAGAGAAAAGATGGATTTACGGAGAAGAGCTGGAGTACTAGTGATTCTGCTGGGGACAGGGAGGAGAGAATCTCCAATCAGAGATATGGTTGCTGCTATTGTAAGAGTAGGTCACACCCTCTCAATTGTCCACCTGGACCTGTGCGCCCTGGGACACTCAGGTTACAGAAGTAAAATCTAGTACAAAACTCAGGATCAGAAAGACCATAGAGAAGCATGGGGTTGTTATACAAAGGAGAAAGCCAGATATTTTTTCAACTCTTATAGTTGTTGAGGTTATAGAACTCTTTTGATGAGAAATATTCTTTTTCTATTTGTTGGTAAAAGTTTCGACCTCTCCTCCCAAGGTGATGAATATGTCATAAAACCTCCAGAAGTGGGATCAACACATTTTATTTCACCTCCAGGAGTCCAAGAAAGAGAAAAAAGACTAATTTTTAACTGAGTGGTTGATATATTAAAGTTACTACCGCAAAAGGGATCACACTGGAGGACTGCAACCCAGAGAGGTTAACTGGCTTGTTTGAAACTTGTTGGAAAATCAGTGCTAGCACTAGGAGCTGGGTGCATACTTTCCTACTCCTAGTTGTTCACTTAGGAAATGATTAGCCTGATTTGCCTTTCTGGCAGGCTCGGGTCATGTCCATGAATGACTTTTCCATTAGTCATAGTACCTAGGTGTTGTGACACTTAAAGCCCCACAAGAAACTTTTTAAAAAGTTATGTCAACACAGTCATAAAATATCATCTTCAAGATTGTTTTTAAATGGAGAAAGGGGCTCACAAAATCTTAATGTTGCCATGAGCACAGCTACCTCCTGTGCTGTATGCTAAGTCACTTCAGTTGTGTCCAACTCTGGGCAACCCTATGGACTGTAGCCCGCCAGGCTCCTCTGTCCATGAGATTCTCCAGACAAGAATACTAGAGTGGGTTGCCATTTCCTTCTCCAGGGTATCTTCCTGACCCAGGGATGGAACCAGCATCTCTTATTATCTACCTGCATTGGCAGACGGGTTCTTTACCACTAACGCCACCTGGGAAGCCCTCCTATATCTACTTCCTACCACATAAGTAAGGAAACAGACTGGTGTATCCCTCTCCAGGGCAACTGACACCACCATCAGTGTTAGACAGGAGCCAGTTTTTAAAAATAACTCCTTTCAACCATAGTTTCTCCCCTCCCTCAAGTGCCCCCTTTTAAAAATCTTTTTCTTTCTTTTTCTTTTCCTAAGCAGCTTGGGGGATTTTTAGTTCCCCAACTAGGAATTGAACCTGGGCTCTCTGCAGAGAAAGTGCAGAGACCAAACTGCTAGACCACCAGGGAATTCTCCCAAATGCCTCATTTTTAAATTCAAGCTTATTGAGATCTACTTTACATACAGTAAAACTCACTCTTTTTATTCTTCAGCTTTATGAGTTTTGACAAATAAATTGTTGATGTAAAACAGATAGACTGCCAGTTATTTCTGCGGCAAAAATGGGTTTATTTGGAATTCACAAAGAATTGCAATTTGGGGTCTGCCACCCTGACTAGCCATGAGCAAGTTCACGGCAAAAAATAGGAGACCTCTATTAAAGAGGGGGAAAGGAGGTTGGGAGAGAGTAGAGTAATCAAAGCCCATGCCTTTTCTTTGACTGAGCTATGCAGTCCCTCATTGGTTGAGTTCTTTCCAGGCAAGAAGAGGGAAGTCTTTCTCTTTCCCCTTGGTTCGGCTTTCTTTGTAGGGCATGAGAACTCCCCCTTCTGGTCTCTTGATTCTACTTAATTTAGATTTCTGTTCATGAATTTTTTTTTTTGAACCACATATACTTGTAACAGAATACTAGTTACATTCAAATTCACTAAAAGCAAACAATCGCATGCAATTTGTAATGAATTGGTTTATTAATTCTTAGGAGTTCTCTGGTGATCCAGTGGTTAAGACTGTGCTTCTAGTGTATGGAGTGCAGGTTCGATCCCTGGTCAGGAAGTGCCAAAAAAAAAAAAAAAGAAGAAGAATTCATTCTTTCATTCAACAAGCCTATATTGATCACAGAAATTACAAACAGGCATTACAACACTGATAAAAGTGATGACATCAAGAGAAAATGTTTAGTACTTATGTAACAAATATAATGCCCTGTCCTGGATACATGTCAATTTAAAGAAGTAATGCCCAAGTAGGAATTCCAATGGCCTCATTTTACAGATAAGGAAACTGAGGCCAGAAATGTTGGCAGCTTCCCCAAGGTCAGATGATGGAGAAAGTGGTGCTAGTCTCTTCTCTTCCACAGAGGAGTCTACAAACCCCAGGATGCTGCCTCTTTCCTTTTTGTGCCTCTGTTGGCACTGGATACAGTGCTGTGTAAAATAATACGCTTCTATTACAAAAGTGCAGGCAGATTCCCATGATGTTCTGCTATTCAGTAAAAGAGCTGGTGTTGAAAGGCCCATCCCCTCCCTTCTTCCCTTTGCCTGTATCAAAATGCAGAAAGTGGTCTCTTTAGGAGTTCAAGCCCATTGTCACTGCCACACTGAACCTTTCAGCTGTGGATTGGTGCAACTCAAGGAGTGTCCCATTGAACTGTGGGCATGATGGAAAAGCTGCCCAGCCTGGGACAAGGGATTCAATTCACTGGCTTCATTCTCTTTTATATCCTGAAACTGAAAGATTCAAAGAGATGATCTCTGAGATCTCTTCTAGTTTAGAAATATTAAGATTCTGATGTAAGAGCTGCTTGGGATTTAGTGCACAAAGGAGACACAGGTGGAATAAAATGTGCCCCCTTATTCTTGTTTTATTTTCTATGTGGCTAAAGCCAGTACTGAAATGTAAATAGTAAATAATCCATGTCTTCTGACCCTTGGAGAAAACTCTCTCTCTCTATTTAACTTCTTCTCTTGTCTTTTGTTTTCTCTGACTCACAGTCAACTTTGGGTTTCTATGACCCTTTACAAAGCTTGAAGCCACCCTTTCTTGTCAATTGTTGGGGGCGTGGGAAGAAAAGAAGAGAAAAGAAAAGTTCTCATTTCCAGGTGCACCACTTCGGGGCAGCATCTGTCCTCGATTTGGACAAAGCGAATGAAAGGGGAAAGGAATTCTTATTGATGGGAAGAAAACAGATGGCAAAGCACAGAAGCTTCTCTTCGGCCAGCTTCAGGATTGTGTTCTCCCCTCTTCGCTGTCCTTCAAGGGCTATACTCCACACTCCCACCAAGGTTCTCAGGGCATTGACAGTTTAGCTGGAAACCCAAGTCCTACTCCTGGGAGAATTTCTCGTGGCCTTGCCATGGGCCATCCATCCCGCAGCCTGGGAGGAGTGTCAGCACACAGAGAGAACAAAGCAAGGCCAGGACAGCAGGCGCCAGATTACATGCCTGCCCCCCATGGTCCCCAGAGGCCAGGCTTGGCCAGTCAGCCTGTAAAACCAGAGACAGCCTAGTCCCCATTGAGACTCTTGGCCAGCCCGACTCTTTACTGTGTAACTAGGGTGCTGGGGCCCTTCTGGGGGCTGCTGCAAACATGCTTGGTCATGGGAACTGTCTTCCTCAAGTGGCTCTGGAAAGATGCATGCTGTGGGCTTTTGTTCTCCTCTTGCTTCTCCTTTTCCTCTCTTTCTGCCTTTTCTGAATGTGGAGGGTTTACCCAGAGTGGTGCAAGGGCTCTTCTCCAACTGCTGCTGCACCAGGTATCCAGGTAGACACACCTGTCTCAATGATGCCTCAAGACAAACACTCAGCGCACATTGCCTAGGCGATTGGAGGAGGTGTGAGACATTTTCTTTATTCTCATTCCCGCAAAGACTTCCGTGTGGACTTCATGAGTCAGTTGCATTATTGTGTTTGCTTTCTCTCTCTTGCTTTCTGTCTGATACCCTACTGCGGTATTGCAGGGCTTTGTTTCAAATCTCATACTTAGTCTGAAGTGAGGCATTGTGGGATTATTACTAAATCAGGACTAAATTTCACACAGATTTAGGGAAAAAAAAAGAACAACACTAAACTACTCAATAACCTCCATTGAATGACATGCCAAAGTTCTCTCCAAGACCCTTCTCCTCACTCAGGTAGAGAGTCCCAAAAAACTTAGAGCTCCAAAGAAGTTCATCTACAAGGATTTTTTCACATAAAAAACAGAAAATCTGTCTTCTAAGTGAAGCAGTGAGCTCTAATGCTGCACTCTCTGGATGCAAGGACAATGAGGAAGACTCCTCTTCCCTCTCAGTGGGAGAAGGTATAGTGGTGAATATGTCTTGGGGCCCAGCAGGGCTTGCCTCAGTGTCGGGGGAAGAAACAACAACTTCTGCTGTCTCCCCAGGGCCAGGCCTGTAAGCAGCACTCTTTTGGGCAGCTGCACAGAACTCAGCTTCTCCAGGCAGCTATGGAGAGACAGACCCTGGGAGGCAAAGGCCATGGAGAGACCACGACAGCAACTAGAAAGTGTCTTATGGTCAGACTGGTCCCCAGGAGCAGTGTATCTCGGTTCAGATTAGTGACCGCTGTGATCCTGGACTCCATTGGCTCATGGGGTGAGTGGTCTTCTGAGGTGGCCTCTAGTTTTGTTTGTGTGGATTTACATGAGAGAGACTTTTTGCTGTTTCAATATGATAAGCTTAATGAGATTTCTTCAAAAACCTCCAATCTTTTTTTCTGTAGCAGAGAAAATTGGTTATTTTGTGGTAAAAGTTGGCATTTAATTGAACATGATGGTGGAGATAGTACATTCTTTCACCGTTGATGAAAAAAAAAAAAAGAACACAATTCTGAGAACAGAAATGTAAACACTCCTCTGTCTTGAAAACTAAAGAATTAGGTGATGTATGCCTTTATTATTGGAGAAGGCAATGGCACCCCACTCCAGTACTCTTGCCTGGAAAATCCCATGGACAGAGGAGCTGGTAGGCTGTAGTCCATGGGGTCGCTAGGAGTCAGACACGGCTGAGCGACTTCACTTTCACTTTTCCCTTTCATGCATTGGAAAAGGAAATGGCAACCCACTCCAGTGTTCTTGCCTGGAGAATCCCAGGGACGGGGGAGCCTGGTGGGCTGCCGCCTCTGGGGTCGCACAGAGTCGGACACGACTGAAGTGACTTAGCAGCAGCAGCAGCAGCGTGCCTTTATTATAAACAGAAATGGATCTTATAAACTCTACAAGTTCTATGGAAATGGAAAGCCACATATCTAAAATGTGCCTACTGTTCATCCTTAAATTTATGAAATCTTCCTCTTCCAAATTAAAAATCTACTAAATCTGAAAATCTAAATGGAAAAAAATCTTTAAGCTAAAAAGTCTACTTAAAATCATGGAACAGCCATATTGCCCCTACTAAATTCTGGTGTGTAAATCTTATAATTGCCTTGGTGTGTTACAGAAAAGGCGTTGGCTTTGGTGTCTGGGTCCCAGCCCCATGTGGTACTTGACTGCTTGGTGCCTCACTCAGAGAGATTGTAACACCTACGGCACAAGGTGGTTGTGAGGATTAAACAAGAGAATGACAAATAGCATCTTGCTTGGCAGAGTACCTGCGGCATAGTGAGTGAAGACGACTTTGACTTTCCCTTCCAGGGCTGGCGTTTGACACAGGCAAGACCTCTGGGTTGCAGATCTTACTCCAACCGACCACTAGATGGCACTATTTGGAGACGTCTTCATCCACCACCTAGTAATAAAAGCATCAGAACTGACCACCACCCCATCTCCTCTCCTGGGCTTCCTTCTGCAGTGCAGGAGACACGGGTTCAGTTCCTGGGTCGGGAAGATCCTCTGGAGAAGGAACTGGTTACCCACTCCAGTTTTGGGCTTCCCCAGTGGCTCAGATGGTAAAGAATCGGCCTGCAGTGCAGGAGACTTGGGTTCAGTCCTTGGATTGGGAATATCCCCTGGAGAAGGGAAAGGCAACCCACTCCAGTATTCTTGCCTGGAGAATTCCATGGACAGAGGAGCCTGGTGAGCTACAGTCCGGGGTGGGGGTCGCAAAGAGTCAGACACGACTGAGCAACTAACACTTCTTTACATTTCCCCAATGTTTACTTAATTGTTGGTGATCCTGTCACCAGGTTCTGCTCTTCCTGATCTAAACCCAGTCATTGAAGGATTAAATTATTGGGACTGATATTACTCTATTAACCAGGCACAAACTAAACCTAGACCTGTAGTATGGAATCTAGTCCATATAAAGAGAGAGGTAGAAAGAAGAGGAAAGAGAGACAAGGAGAGTGAAAGAAAAGCATAAAAGGAAAGGTTGAGAGAGATGGAGAGAGAGAGGCAAAGGACAGAACAAGAGCCTGGGAGAAGGAAAGAGGAAGTGAATTCACATTTGACTAAAAAAGGGAGGGCTTATTTTAATTTCTCATGCTGTGAAGCCAAAAGAGATGCCTCCTTTCCTTTGAAAACCAAGAGGCTTTGAAGGCTGTGTCCAGGGAGCAGGCTAAGGTACTTGTTCAGCTCTGAACACTGAACTGTACACTCCTGGCTCAAGACTGACTCCACGCCCAGTTACTTTTCAACTCAGAGATATCTTCTCCTCCCTGAGTTGCAGAGGTGGGATAAGTGAGAACACAGATTTAGGGTTACTAGGAGGTTTGGAGTGTGAGGGCAGATACCCAACCATTGTTGTTTTTACTCTGCTAATTCTGAAGGAGAAGCTGTTCATAGGGCAAGAGATGTTTTGGGCTTAAGGTTAATTCTTCAAGACAATGAACTGTCACTGGGAGGAGGTAGGCTGGGGTTAAATGATCCCTTATAGGATGCTGGGGGTGGTGGAATCGTGCCCTGAGCAAGAGGGCCTCTCAGATGACTCTTAGAGTCCTGTTTCTCAAAAACATGACAAACAGGACTACAGTGGTGGGACACCGCCTGGTCTTTGCCCATATCCCATCCTTCGGGTCTCAATCGGGGGCTGCAGCTGGGTATGGAAGAAAGAGACAGCAACCATTCAAGCCAAGATAAAGATATAAGCCACCGAGACCACTTTTGCCCATTTCACCTCCTCTGTGCTGGAGGAGGGAGTATGGGGAGGAGGGGTTGAGCGTGTGCTGTGTGGTCCCCTAGATGGGAAAAACAAAAAAGGAGCCAAGCTGTGAACTTGCCACTTTGAGAGTGTGATGCCATAGCAGCCATCTCATTAATATAACTGACCTGTCTAAGAGCATGAAGCACGTATTCTCCTGAGACTGGGGGGGAACATGCCCCCCTGTGCCAGTGATTAATCAACGTGCTTTGTTCCTTCTCCTTTATCCTCCCTTCAATGCTGTGGTTTTAGTGCATGTTTATTGTTGCTAAAACCTGCTTAGTTGTCAATAAAGCATTTTCTAAAATGTTTGTTAAGGAACTGGAAGGCAGTTTGGGTTGAATTTGGTCCAGTGGCCTTGGATAATTGACTTGATCTCTACAGACGTCAATTTCTTCATCTAAGTGTAGCCAAGTTATCTTCATGCCTCATAAAGCAGGTGTAGAGGAGATGAGATAATGTAAAAGACAGCCACTCCAGTGCCTGACACAGACCTATGACTGTTACAATAATTATAACATAAGACAACTACTTTGCATTTCTGCAATATTACAAAAGGAACCTTGATGAATATACCAGCCCATGAACATGTGAATTCATTTGCATGCTTTCTTGTAGAGTTCAGTTTACCATTGATTTTGAAAGGCAATTTGCAAGGCAGACACAAGAAATTATACACTGTGATAAAAACTGACTCAAGAACTACAAAAACACTGAGTTAGTGGAAGCTGGCACACACACCAGAAGAGCAGGAAGAACTGCTGCCTCGTGGCAAGAGTACCGAGCGAAGCCCCAGACAGAAGCAGATTTGCTTCTCAACCGCTGCGTGCTAAGTAGCCGTGCTTCCCATGAAAAATACACGTTTAGCTGGCACGTGGATACCACAATGCCTGAGTCAGTTGGAGCCATCTCTTTCCCGTTTAAGTGAAATAGTAACTTTCCACGTATGAATCCAGCTTGAGTTCGAGTTTCTCTCACTTGCCACCAAGAAATCAATGCTTATCACACAGGATGGTTGTGTAGATTAATGAGATAATCCAGGAGGAAGCACTCAGCACAGTGCCTGGCATAGGGGAGCTCAATGCAAATCATCCATCTTCACCAGCCACTGCAGCCCCAGGAGTCACTAACTAGGATGTACTAGGATGCTCAAGGAAAGCCCCTCCTCATAAAGATTTAGGAAGGGCAGGGAAACCAGGAGGGGAAGAGATGAGAATTTTATGCAAAGGGAGTGAAAGTAGGAATGGATAATGCACACATGGGGGCCCACTGAGATAGCCGACCAATCGAATGAGAATTCCTGGAGAGGAAAACAGATCAGCCAGCCAGGCTGAGGTCTGGAAGACTGCAGGGCTTAGGTGCTGGCTAAAGAGCTTGGACTTTGCCCTGTAAGACATAGGGAGATACTGACCACCGACAAATTCCTGCCTGCAGTTGATAAAGTGGTGAGGTAGCCATTTCTGAGGCTGCTGCAGTGATGAAGTGGAGGAAGGGTAGCCGTTCTCCGCACTGGGCTCTGAGCCCTTCTGTTCCTGACCTCTTCCTTACATAGGATGAAATACCAGCCTCCAAGCACCAGATGCCTATTAGCCTTTGTCCCTGAGCAAGAAGAATGGAGATTGTATGGCGTTCATTTTGGCTGGCTGGCTGGCTGATTATCAGTTTTCTGTTTCTGCTTTCTCGCCGCGCCCTCTGACTCACTCTGAGTGCTGCTCTAGGCCCGCGTTCCTTTTCAGAGCTTTGTACCAAATTTCTTTTTCTTCTACCCATATCTCACTTTAAATAGTTCATGCAATTTATATTGCTTTCCACAGACTTTTCCTGAGGTTGGAAGACAGTCCTAGTAGAATCTGTCTCACTAAAGCAAAGAGGAAGTAAGTTATTAGTTGTTAGTTTGACACAAAGATTTTATGAAAATGTCAAAGGTAGAACAAAGCAAAAGTTTCCTTTTTATAACCGTGAACGTGGTGCTGTGGGATAAGCCCTGATGAGGGTCAGGAGGCCTGACTTCTTGTCTTAGCTCTTTGGCTAACCGTCTTGTGGCCTTGAACAAGCTCCCTAGTGTTTCTGTCCCTGAGTATTCTCATCTATAAAAAGAAATGGCTCTGAGACACTGTGAATTTGCTCCCAGTTCCGTAATTCTAAACATCTGTCTTGTGAGTCAGCGGTTGGATGCAGTTCCGTGAAGGCCGTTGCTCTGTGTCTGTCTGAGCCCCTCAGGTGTGGTCTTCACTGGGAGTTAGCCTTTTCAGTTCTGTCAGTCCAGTGAAAAATAGTCTGAGAGGGACCAGCTTTACTGTTCGGAAGCACTACATTTTTATTCAACTGTTACTGGGCCGAGATGTAAAATGGAGTCCCCATTACAGATTTTTTCCCCCATAATTAAGTAGGATATGCTCAGTCGCTCAGCCGTTTCTGACTCTTTGTGACCCTATGGTTTAACAACATAGGGCTGTCTGTCCCTGTGGCAGACAACAAAGCCCCAGGGGAATGTGACTTGTAGACAAAGATGCTTATGCAGGTACCTTTTTTTCTCTTCCCCCGGTTCATCATGTTTCCTTTACATATTATCTTAGCATACTTCATATCATTGGCTATTTCAACTATTGTGAAAATTTTCTTTCTTACTTAATAAGTTTTTTCCTCCCCACAAAGAAATACAGTTTTAAAAACTCATTTCAGCAGTGCTGCCACATATACATTAGCAAGTAGCAGACAACAAAGCCCCAGGCGGATGTGAGTGCTGGGGAGTGACCCAGTTGTTCAGTAGCTGTGTTCCTTACTCCCCCACACCAGGCTGGCAGCCAGCAATTCAAATCTGTGCCCCGGGTAAATGACACATTTCTGTGTGTCAGGTAGTATTGAGATAATTGAAGAAAAGCTGAAGAAAACTAAGATTTAATCTATGACTGTCAACTCCATGGATGGCAAGGCATTCTTAAAGTGCTGGAAGGGTCCAGGACAGATATAATAAAATCAGATAACAGTCCTGTCTCAAAACAAAGGAAAAGAGATATTGATTTAAAAATGCCTGAAAGTTTATGATGCACTCTGGCTCCACTACCCATTAAAACCTAGGAAACAACTCAAAGTAAGCCTCCTAATCTCAGCATTGCCAGAATGGCTAAAATATGGACTAACTACAAGGCTTTGGAGCTGTGTTATCTGAGGCGGCAAACCAGCTGTGAAAAATGAAGCAGGAAAGCACTTCAAGTCAGATCCCTACTCTTTGCCCTTCAACTCAGAAAACCACTCTTTACCAGGGGGGAGACTCAGGCAGCCATCTCTCAGTCATACAGGTTTTAATTACCTTGTAAGATGAACGATAAGAGTCAGGACAATGCGAGGTAGCCAGAGATCCTGAAGTGTTATGCAAGATAAATATATATAATACAGAGTGTGAGAAACTGGGCAGGAGCTGTGGCTGTCATCCTGTATCCCCAGTGACACAGAGCAAGGCCATTGTTAATCTCCACACTGACCACTGGTAAAGAATAGACTTGAATAGATCTCTTATGGCTCAAAGATAAACGAGTGTGAAAAACGGGGCCTATGGAAACACGTTGCAGCAAAAAGAAAGGGGGCAAGTTTTTGGTGAATCTTTGAATCAGACTTGCTTTGAAAATAATAAACAAGAAACAGGAGAAAATTCCAGAAAACGACTTGACAGGGTCCCTGTGAAAGAGATGTGGGAAGGCATGGAACAAGATAAAAGGACAGTGAGGCATGGAAGAAATAAAGGCTCAATTGGTTAGGATTAAAAAAAGATTATGTTTAAACAAAAATTTTTTTAAAAAATTAAAAATCTCTTTAAGGCAGCAAAGAGCAGAATTCAAAGTAGAAAATCAAACCAGTAACTGAAAGAGAAAGCTTTAAACAGTAAGAATGAAGAGAAAAAGTAAAGTTGATATGAAAGCTTTGAGGTGAGAATGATAAATACAAAGGTTAGTGTGAAGAGATCTAATTAAGGAGTTATGGGTGTTTCTAAGTGAGAAAGAAAGATCAGTGAGAATGAAAGCAATAACTCATAAGTGGGAAAACAGTCTTCTGATGTGAAAAATTTTCCATATATGCAGAGAAGAAGGGCTTATTTTTGAAAAGAAGTCCAAATCCACAATGGCAGTGTTTTGAATTATAGAGACTTTGATGGTTAGTTTTATGTGTCAATTTAGCTAGGCCATGACATCTATATATTGGTTAAATTTCATAGATATTTCTGTGGATGGGTTTTTTGGGGATGGAATTATCATTTAAATCCATACACTTTGAGTAAAGCAGATTGCGCTTCATAATATAAATGGGCCTCATCCAATCAGCTGAAGGCCTACAGATAAAGACTCCCTCTCCCCATTTCTGGTGCTAATAGTAAAGAACCCACCTGCCAATGAAGGAGACCTAAGAGACGTGGGTTTGATCCCTGGGTCACGAAGATCCCCTGGAGGAGGGCATGGCAACCCACTTCAGTATTTCTGTCTGGAGAACCCCACGGACAGAGGAGCCTGGTGGGCTATAGTCCATAGGGTTGAAAAGAGCCAGACACAACTGAAGTGGCTTAGCTTGCACACCCAATCTCTTTCACCAGTGAGCTCTCACAACACCCTTACTTTCCTTCAAACCTTTATCACAGCTTATAGATCCATTTGATTAACACCTTTTGATACTGTGATTTATAATAAGAAATATCTATCTATAGTCTTCATTGTGATTCCTGGCACAGAGTTTCTAAAGCCCCCAACATTTCCAAAGTGAGGAGAGTGAGCAAGATGTCTTGGTTATGTTAAGGAGGCCACTTTTGGAAAGCCCTTAGGTGGCTTAAGCACTAAGGCTGGTTATCAAAGGGATCAGTCACGGGATTAGAGTGTTGGAGCTTTCAGCCCCTGTCCCCCACCCCCTACCTCCAACCTCCAGAAAAGGGAAAGGGACTGGAGAGTGAACCCACTAACTAATGGCCAATGATTTCAACAATCACGCCTATGTAGTGAAGCTTCCATAAGAACCCAAAAGGACAGATTTGGAGAGCTTCTGGGTTGGTGGACGGGGGAAGATCTGGAGAGAGTAGCACTCCTGGAGCAAGCATGTTCTCCAGGCCCTGTCCCCATACCTTGCCCTGTTTATCTCTTCCATCTGGTTGTTCCTGAGTTCCTTTTATAGTAAACCAGTAATCTAGTAAGTAAAATGCTTCTCTGAGTTCTGTAAGCCACTCTAACTAATTAATCAAACCCAAAGATGGGGCCTTGGAACCTCTGATATTGCCGGTTGGTCAGAAGCAGATAAACTGGACCTGTAATTGGCATCTGAAGAGGGGAGGGGCCGTCTTGTAGGACTGAACCTTTCACCTGTGGGATCTGATGCTGCCTCCAGGAAGGGAGTATTGAATGGTAGGACACTCAGCTGGTGTGAGAAAATTGCTTGGTGGTATGGAAAATTCCCACATTTTAAATACCTATCTACCTGTGTGGAAACCAAACCTGGATTTTAATTGTGATACCCTTTTGCTGCAGGGAGAATAGAATGCACAGTGTTGTTGTTTAGCTGCTAAGTTGTGTCCAATTCTTTTGCTACCCCATGGACTATAGCCCTCCAGGCTCTTCTGTCCATGGGATTTCACAGGCGAGAATACTGGAGTGGGTTGCCATTTCTTTCTCCAGGGGATCTTCCCCACCCAGAGATCGAACCCAAGTTTCTTGCATTGCAGGCAGATTCTTCACCACTGAGCCACCTGGGGAGCCCAAAACCTCAAGATACTTTCATGAGAACAGTCAAGGAAACAGGGGATAAAGATTAACGGGCAATTCGTGATTGTAGGAACTTTTGACATGAAGATAGATCATCATAAACAACTTAGACTGGAAGAATGGACCTATGATTATATTCACTGTACCTGGAATCATTTCAAGGTATGTGAGGAGCAGGAAAAGCAGTTGCCAGGGTAGAACATAAGAGTCGGAGCTCCATTAAAGGCAGGGCTGTAAGGACATGCATAACCAGCTGAACTCAGCTACTTCTCAGAAACTGATTAGTCTCCTACACTAAATAGAGTCTATATAGAGAGTACAAAGTATTTTACATTATCCTTTTAATTTTTAACTTTATAATATATCAATATATTCTGGATATCTCTCTGTGTCACCATGTATATAATCTATCTCATTTTTTTCTAAATACTGCATAGATTTTTTTTATTGCTGCACTATAATTTTCCTAATTCAGTTCAGTTCAGTCACTCAGTCGTGTCCGACTCTTTGCGACCCCATGAATTGCAGCACGCCGGGCCTCCCTGTCTATCACCACCTCTTGGAGTCTACTCAAAACTCACGTCCATCGAGTTGGTGATGCCATCCAGCCATCTCATCCTCTGTCGTCCCCTTATCCTTCTGCCCCCACTCCCTCCCAGCATCAGGGTCTTTTCCAATGAGTCAGCCCTTTGCATGAGGTGGCCAAAGTATTGGAGTTTCAGCTTCAGCATCAGTCCTTCCAATGAACACCCAGGACTGATTTCCTTTAGTACTCTATTAATGGACATCTGGGTTGTTTTAAATTTTCTATATTATAAACCATACTGCAGTTGCCATAATGCCCTTAGAAGATACTACACTAATTTACACTTCTATCTTGTTTTTGAGAATGTTTCTTTCTCTATGACCTCACTAACATGAGGAATTATCAAGTGTTTTAAATGTTTTACAATTTATAGGTGAAAATAATATCTTATTATTGTTTAATTTGCAAAGTCTTTATCAAGTTTGCAAAACAGTAATATGGAATGTTAAAACTACTTAACAATTGGTGACTCTAGCTGTTAGAGTGGAGACAAATCCTAGAGTCCCCTTCCTGGGGCAGATATTAACTCTTTTTTTTTAAATATAACTTTATTTATTTTAATTGGAGGCGAATTACTTTACAATATTGTATTGGTTTTGCCATACACTGACATGAATCTGCCACGGGTGTACATGTGCTCCCCATAGATGTTAACTCTTTAGTGCTGGATCCTGAAGAGATTCAGGGCTCCTGGGGGAAGGTAGCATGTGGTAAGGTGCACGTTGGCTGTTTATCAACAAGTATGGAAATATTTCAATATTTTTAATAGCAAATAGGGTCTTATTAGCTTACTAGGTGGGATGCAGTGAGCTACAGGTGCTGCTGGAGCTTGGCAGGCTAGTCTATGGGGTCGCAAAGAGTTAGACACAACTGAGCAACTCAGCACTCACACACCTGCTAAGTGTCAGTACTGAAAGTAAAGATACAGAATTATAGAAACTGGCAGTCCCTAATGAAATCCCTAATTCTAATCCTGTCATCTAAGTGATGCCTCCAGACAATGAGTTCCTCAAAAGCAAAGACCGCATGCTTCCCACAGTGACTGCCACACCACAGATACTGCATGATGATGACAGAGTCAATGAGACAGGGAGCCAACACTCACCGCCAGGCACTTGACAAGTCGGCCCTGGTCTTTTCTGATTATCTCAAGTGATAGGAAACTCATCACTGTGCAAGGCTGCTGGAACCTTTGTGGAAAACCCCCATGCTTTTTGCATAGGAAAATATTTATTTCAAATAATTTTACCCTTCTTTTGTTTTCTGATAACTGTTTAGAGCAAATGTTTGGATTTCTCTTTGTCTTTTATGCATATATTAAATATGAAATATCTATTAACATATGTCTAGTATATAGATTTCTCTTCTGATTTTTTCCTCTTCTCAGGCAGCCTTCTTTTCCTATCATACTCCTTAGTCTCAAAATTCTCTGTTCTTTATGCTTTAGTAATAGCAGATGGAGTAGCTGAGAGGGGAGGTTAGGGTGCAGGTAGTACAGCAAAACCAAAAGAGTGAAGGACAGACAGAAGGGCAGAGAAGAAGTTCACCAGCACTAAACGTCCCTTTCCTTGGCCTTAAGCTCAGATCAGCTGTCTTTGGTGGAATCATTTACATGGACCTTGACCACTAGAGCTCTTCAGAGGGTGGTGTGACAATTAATGCTCTTGAAAGACCTCATGGCTTTGATAGCCCAGAATGATTGGCACACAAGTGTGTTGGAGAGAGTAGTCCTGCCATAGGCTCAAGCTTATCATAACAAGGTTTATAGGGACATACAATAACCATACAGTGACTGAGGGAGATGTTTATTTTGTTAAATTGCCTTTGAATCCCGTTTGCGATGTTCTCCATGTTTAGTATGGGTATGATTTTTATTGCTCTTGTTAGTGATAATGAGAACAAAATGCAAAGTACTAAACATACATCATGTCTATTTTTTACAACACCAGCAGGACGTGAGCATTATTATTCTCATTTCACAGATGAATACCACACAGGAAATAAACAGAGCCAGGAAATAAACAGATCTAGCCTGTAGACCCTTCCCTCTTTACATGGATTTATGCCAAGTAAAATAAAAGGCCCTGGTAACTCTTGACCAGGGAAAAGCTGTAGGCTTCTACTCTTCCCAACTCCAGAAGATAGAGCAGATTTTAAGTTTCAGATTTCTTTCTACTTTCAAGGAATAAGAACTCTGGTATTATCTTCTTTCAAGCTTAGCAAAGAGAAAAAGGTTCAAGTAAAGATCACTACGAACAAAGCTAGTGGAGGTGATAGAATTCCAGTTGAGCTATTTCACATCCTGAAAGATGATGCTGTGAAAGTGCTGCACTCGATAAGCCAGCAGATTTGGAAAACTCAGCAGTGGCCACAGGAGTGTAAAAGGTCAGTTTTCATTCCAATCCCAAAGAAAGGAAATGCGAAAGAATGCTCAAACTACCGCACAATTGCACTCATCTCACACGCTAGTAAAGTAATGCTGAAAATTCTCCAAGCCAGGCTTTAGCAATATGAGAACCGTGAACTTCCTGACGTTCAAGCTGGTTTTAGAAAAGGCAGAGGAACCAGAGATCAAATTGCCAACATCCGCTGGATCATTGAAAAAGCAAGAGAATTCCAGAAAAAAACATCTATTTCTGCTTTATTAAAAAGCAAGAGAATTCCAGAAAAACATCTATTTCTACTTTATTGACTATGCCAAAGCCTTTGACTGTGTGGATCATAATAAACTGTGGAAAATTCTGAAAGAGATGGGAATACCAGACCACCTGACCTGCCTCTTGAGAAACCTATATGCAGGTCAGGAAGCAACAATTAGAACTGGACATGGAACAACAGACTGGTTCCAAATAGGAAAAGGAGTACGTCAAGGCTGTATATTGTCACCCTGCTTATTTAACTTATATGCAGAGTACATCATGAGAAACACTGGGCTGGAAGAAGCAAGAGCTGGAATCAAAATTGCTGGGAGAAATATCAATAACCTCAGATATGCAGATGACACCACCCTTACGGCAGAAAGTTAAGAGGAACTAAAAAGCCTTTTGATGAAAGTGAAAGAAGAGAGTGAAAAAATTGGCTTAAAGCTCAACATTCAGAAAACGAAGATTGTGGCATCCAGTCCCATCATTTCATGGGAAATAGATGGGGAAACAGTCAATACAGTGGCAGACTTTATTTTTGGGGGCTCCAAAATCACTGCAGATGGTGTCTGCAGCCATGAAATTAAAAGACGCTTACTCCTTGGAAGGAAAGTTATGACCAACCTAGATAGCATATTAAAAAGCAGAGACATTACTTTGCCAACAAAGGTCCATCTAGTCAAGGCTATGGTTTTTCCAGTGGTCATGTATGGATGTGACAGTTGGACTGTGAAGAAAGCTGAGTGCCGAAGAATTGATGCTTTTGAACTGTGGTGTTGGAGAAGACTCTTGAGAGTCCCTTGGACTGCAAGGAGATCCAACCAGTCCATCCTAAAGGAGATCACTCCAGGGTGTTCATTGGAAGAACTGATACTGAAGCTGAAACTCCAATACTTTGGCCTCCTCATGCAAAGAGTTGACTCATTGGAAAAGACTCTGATGCTGGGAGGGATTGGGGGCAGGAGGAAAAGGGGACGACAGAGGATGAGATGGCTGGATGGTGTCACCGACTCGATGGACATGAATTTGAGTGAACTCCAGGAGTTGGTGATGGACAGGGAGGCCTGGCATCCTGCGATTCGTGGGGTCGCAAAGAGTCGGACACGACTGAGAGACTGAACTGAACTGAACTGAAAGGTACAGTTCTAAGGAGTAAGAGGCGCAGGAGTAAGAGTGGAAACATTGTCACTATCTAAACACCCCCAAAACACAGGGGGACCTACACAGTCAACCTGCTGTGAAGGAATCACATGCTCATGTTACATTTTAGAAATGACACTGTGACTGCAAATAGTCACAGTTGCCAACAACACTGGCCCAGACTTATCTGGTCACCAGAGAAACGCCCATGTGAACACACAGACACAGGCATGTACGCACACAGGATATGTACTTAGTCAGTCCTCATTACTCACAGAATCCATACTTGTGAATTTTCCCACTTGATAAAGTTTATTTGTAACCCTCCAAATTTATACTCAGGGCACCTTGGTGTCACTTGCAGATAGGCACGGAGCGGTGGAAAACTTGAGTTGCCTGATGTGCTCTTTCTCAGCTGAGGTCAAAGTAACTCTTTACCTTCCTGTTTCAGCTCTCATACTACAAGCAAATGTCCTTTACATAGTCTATATCATGTTATTCAAATACGTGTGCTGTTTATTGGTGATTTCGCTGGTTCAAACGGCCTCCAAATGTATTCTTAAGCATAGAAGGCTATGATGTGCGTTTTGGAGAAAATACTTGTTAGATGTGTATTAAGTCATTCAGGCATGACGTATACTGTTGTTGGCCATGAGTTCATCTATACTGAATTATATATACTGAAAAATAAAATTTACCAAAACAACTGTATATATTAAATAAGGGGTCTTTAAGCACAAACACATAGAATAAGATTATGTATTAATCAGTTGACTTAAGCATTGTAACAAGAGACTCACAGGATCTAACTCTATAGTTCCCTTAGAATCAGTGGTTCAATATTTGCCAGTTCAGTGTTTGTGGCAACTTTATAGGGCATAAGCACCATGACTAACTCTACCAATCAACTGTATGTTTATAGATACGGTGTGTACTGGCATATGTATGTGTGTATTTGTGTAGCATCCTAATTCACTGAGGCCCTGCAATTATAATTGTTACTCAGTGATAAATGATACTTAGAAAAAACTATTACCATTCAAACAGTATGTTTTTAAGGAGCTTCCCTGGTGGCTCAGAAGTAAAGAATCTGCCTGCCAGTGCAGGAGACATGGGTTCAATCCCTAGTCTGGGAAGATCCCACATGCCTCGGAGCAACAAGCCTGTGATCCACAAGAGACACCACCGCAATGAGAAGCCCCAGCAATGAGAAGCCCAGGCACCACAACAAGGGAGCAGGCCCCACTCGCCACGACTAGAGAAAGCCCATGCAGCCACAAAGACCAGTGCAGTCAAAGACAGACAAATGAAATCTTTAAAAAGTACGTTTTTAAAATTAGGGCTTAAAGATCCTGCAATTCATCTTTTGTTTAGCAATATTTTTGACCAGCGATCATTTAATTGCACCAGTGTAATAATGTTGCTTAACTACTGCTTGGAAGAGTGGGTGTATGTGGGTGCCATAATAGTTTGTGAATGTTATTGCAGAAACACTTACTTGGAATATGACTGCATTCCAAGCAACATTTTCACTCCAGAAATCTATCCAAGAGTTTGTTATCAAGTTGATAAATGAACTTTTGGACATAATATTCTGTTCCGGTCTCTTTGGCCATGTCAACATAGCCAATAACGTCAAACAACCACTCAAACTGAGTCAGATCCTGCTAGAGCTGGGTGCTACCCTTTTGCGAAAGTCAGACCTGAATCCTCCTGAGTCCACTCCTTTCCCAGCTACCACAGAGAGTGGAGCAAGACAGTTCTGGTACATTTACCTCTCTGCACCACTGCCTTCCAGGGACTTCCCAGCATCTTCCTGCTCTCCATGTTTGACTAGGTCGTTTCAACATATCTTGATTTGGGAAGGAAATCAACTAAAAAAAAAATGGTTAAAAACCTAAGGCAAAAATTTTGTTCCTTATTTGATCATTTCCATAATTGATTTAGAAAAAGCAACCTGGGCTTCCCTGGTGGTTCAGTGGTAAAGAATCTGCCTGCCAGTGCAGGAGACACAGATTTGACTTCCAGTCCAGGAAGATCCCACATGATGCAGAGTAACTGAGTCAGCGTGCCACAACTACCCAGCTTGGGCTCTGGAGCCTAGGAGCTTCTACCGCTGAGCCCACATGCTGCAACTTCGGAAGCCTATGCACCGTAGAGCCGGTGCTTGTCAAGAGAAGCCACCGCAGTGAGAAACCTGCACGCCACAACTAGAGAATAGCCCCTGGCTCACCACCACTAGAAAAAAGCCTGCGCGCAACAGAGATCCAGGACAGCCAAAAATAAATAGAGAAAAATTATTATTTTTTTTTAAAAAGAGAAGCAACCTGTATAGTGGAAAGAGTCTTAGACTGGGAATCAGGGTATTATTTTCATCCATAATGTTAATTACCTATGTCATCTAGGCAAGTGACTCAACTAGGCCTGAATTTCCTTATCTGAAAAGGTTGAAGTTGAACAAAATAGCCTTTGGAGTCTCTTGTAGGTGAAAAGTTCCTGGACCCTATGCTTCTACCTGGACTATTCAAGATAGTCTTGAGGTTTTCCAGATCACATTGTCATTAGAATGACTTTTATTGTGCTTTAGAGCCTGAAAATGGAAATTAATGAGTATAACACATCATATTAAATCTGACAATAGTCCCATCCAGTCCTAATTGGCTGAAGAATGTGTTAGTTTTTTTCCACATCATTCTCAGAGATAGAAAGTACTATTAAGTTGTTAATTTACACATTCAATACATATTATTGGGCTCCTATTATCTTGTAGTAGCATGTTGAAAGCAAGATATGGTCCCCATCCTTAAGCCAAACCAAGATGTGTACAAGCCCAGAGTTTGATAAAAATTTGGTGCTCAGAGTAGGTAAATAATTTGATATCTTATTCTTTTAAAATATGCTTAACATTTTAAGTAATGAGAAAAGGAAATGCCAGCACCAAAGGGAAGTGGTTTTCTATTTAACTCAAAGGTATAAATCTAATTTATATTTTGCCACTCTAATGTCAGAAAGTGGAGAGGAATTAAAGAGTCTCTTGATGAGGGTGAAAGACAAGAGTGAAAAAATCTAGCTTAAAACTCAACGTTCAGAAAACTAAGATCATGGCATTCAGCCCCATCATTTCATGGCATATAGATGGGGAAAAAGTGGAAATAATGATTTTATTTTCTCGGGCTCCCAAATCACTGCAGATGGTGACTACAGCCATGAAATTAGAAGATGCTTGATCCTTGGAAGGAAAACTATGACAAACCTAGAAAGCATATTAAAAAGCAGAGATATCACTTTGCCAACAAAGGTCCATATAGTCAAAGCTGTGGTTTTTCTAGTAGTCATGTATGAATTGGAGAAGGAAAGGGCCACCCACTCCAGTATTCTTGTCTGGAGAATTCCATGGACAGAGGAACCTGGCAGGCTATAGTCCACAGTGTCTCAAAGAGTCAGACATGACTGAATGACTATCACTCACTCGCTCACTCATGATGACTGAGTGACTATCACTCACTCACTCACTCATGTACAGATGTGAGAGTTGGTCCATAAGGAAGGCTAACCCCCAGAGATTTGATGTTTTCAAACTGTGGTGCTAGAGAAGACTCTTGAGAGTCCCTCGGACTGCAAGGAGATCAAACTAGTCAATCATAAAGGAAATCAACCCTGAATATTCATTGAAAGAACTGATGCTGAAGCTGAAGCTTCAATACTTTGGCCACCTGATGCGAAGAGCCTGGTCTTTTCATTGGAAAAGACCCTAATGCTGGGAAAGGTTGAAGGCAAAAGGAGAAGAGGGCAGTAGAGGATGAGATGGTTAGCATTACTGACTCAATAGACATGAGTTTAAGCAAACTCCGGGAGATAGTGAAGAATAGGGAAGCCTGGATACAGCAGTCCATGGGGTCGCAAAGAGTGGTACGGGACTTAGCGACTGAAAAATAACAGGTTCTATTTTACCATAAGAAAATTGTGTGTGGCAAGCTGAGTTCCAGAGATATTTTAGGAACCAGACTGGACTTCCCTCATGGTCCATTTGTTAAGACTTCATGTTCCTAATGCAGGGGTTGTGGGTTCAATCCCTGGTCGGGAAACTAAGATCAGGCCTCCTCCATGGTGCAGCCAAAAAAAAAAAACCTGCTACCTCTCATTCAAAGCAGCTACCCCATGACCCACTGGCCACTCTTGCATCTCTCCCACTGAAGATTACAGATTGCAACCTTTTTTTTTTTTTTATAATTATCAAATAAAATCAGAAAATGTTTATTAAGTAATTACTATAAGACTATGATTTCTTTTGCTCTGGGTGTCTAGATATTTTATTGTTTGTGTTATTTTTATAAGCTATTCAACACTCTGTAAAACAAGATAAGGTAGAAATAAACTATTAGCTTAATCAACTTCGTGACATTTCTATGTATCAGTTTAGCTAGCATTTAGTATCTGTTTATATTTAAAAAGCCTCTTGATGAAAGTGAAAGAGGAAAGTGAAAAAGTTGGCTTAAAGCTCAACATTCAGAAACGAAGATCATGGCATCTGGTCCCATCACTTCATGGGAAATAGATGGGGAAACAGTGGGAACAGTGTCAGACTTTATTTTTTTGGGCTCCAGAATCACTGCAGATGGTGACTGCAGCCATGAAATTGGAAGACGCTTACTCCTTGGAAGGAAAGTTATGACCAACCTAGATAGCATATTGAAAAACAGAGACATTACATTGCCTACAAAGATCCGTCTAGTCAGGGCTATGGTTTTTCCAGTGGTCATGTATGGATGTGAGAGTTGGACTGTGAAGAAAGCTGAGCACCAAAGAATTGATGCTTTTGAACTGTGGTGTTGGAGAAGACTCTTGAGAGTCCCTTGGACTGCAAGGAGATCCAACTAGTCCATTCTGAAGGAGATCAGTCCTGGGTGTTTTTTGGAAGGAATGATGCTAAAGCTGAAACTCCAGTACTTTGGCCACCTCATGCGAAGAGTTGACTCATTGGAAAAGACTCTGATGCTGGGAGGGATTGGAGGCAGGAGGAAAAGGGGACAACAGAGGATGAGATGGCTGGATGGCATCACCAACTCGATGGACATGAGTTTGTGTGAACTCGGGAGTTGGTGATGGACATGGAGGCCTGGTGTGCTGCAGTTCATGGGGTCGCAAAGAGTCGGACACGACTGAGCAACTGAACTGAACTGATATTTAACCATGACTAAATGTTTTTTTGTTTGTTTATTTTTAAGGTGCAAAATCTTCTAAATAAACAATCTTCTATGTAAAGCACTGAGTTTCCTTTTATTAGATTTTATACTATCTCCTATACAAATCAAAAATTGAAAAAGCAAATCAGATTATCCTATTAGCATACATTATAAAGTCAAGTTATTTTTGTTTGTTTGTAAATTAATCTTCAATTTGGAGCTTCATTATTGCCATTTTGGGAACTCCTCCCTTTCATCTTCTCTACATCTATAAACACCATGGTAGTTCTGAATTCAATAATATTTTTGGCAAATCTTTTAGTAGAGAATTTTGGTAATAAAAAATAACTTCTGTCCCTAAGTCATCTGTTCTGTTCTTTTCAAACTTTTCTTAACTTACAGTTTATATTATAAATCCCAATATTTATATTGGAATATACCTAGAAATATGTTTTTGATAAATAATGTTTTCCTGTAAATCTTGAAATACAGAGGTTGAGATTTCACTGTAGAAATATTTTAATTACTTAGAATGCCAGGTATGGAAGATCAAGACCACATGCCATGTAACTTTACTTCATGGAATTGAACTAATAAAAAACAAAATTTTTGTTAATATTCAATGTGCAATGTTTGTTGTGAAATAAACTAAGTTTTATATAGAAGTAGAGTTTTATGACTTTTTTTTTTTTTTTAGTTGCACTGTACGGCTTGTGGGTTTTATTTCTCAGTCTACAGATCAAAACCAGGCCCTTGACAGTGAGAGCACAGTGCTCTAACCACTGGACTACCAGGGAATTCCCTTATCTTTTAATTTTGCTAATTAGGAAAAAAAAAAACCCCAAACTGTGGCACTCACTGTGAATCTAAAATCTACAATTCCTCCCAGAATCTACCCAGAGGGAAAATTAATATTTCTTTCATGTTTTAATTCCCACTGAAAGAAAATTATTTGTCTTAAGTATATTTCTAGAATTAGTCCAAAGAAAATGAAATTTTGCTAAATGATTAAGCTAATCTTTTTCTGCTTCAGCTAGTCAGTATTTTAAGTTGAGTCCCTTAGTGATCTTGTATAATCTTAAAACTTAATCATAATTAACTTGCCTCTCCCAACTTTATAGAAGAGGGAACAATTCTTATTATAAGACCTTTGCCATTCAATACTGTGTTCAAAGTTAGAGAATTAGGAAAGATAAGAATGCCTATTACAAGCTGTTTATCAACTAAGAATGTTTTTCTTCTTGGTATCATCAAGGAGTAGTTAAAGTTTAAATGATTTGTTTACAGTAAGAATTTTTTAAATGCATAGAGTAATATTTGACCTTTATTATATGAATCAAAAGAGTGCGAGAACTTCCAGTCGTGTTTTTGCTCATCCTCAAGAACATCACTGAATTTGATGGGAAATCCATGTATACATGTACATCCATGTATACATGTATACTTAGTATTTATATTTTTATTACATGTTATCTTACAATAAAATGCCAAAGAGATGGAATTGTGTTTTGCTTTGAGTTTTATTATATGTGCTCAGAAATATTAAATTTTGGTGAAGAAAATAAGAATATTAAATAATTAGAATTACTATGTGTTGCTATCAAGCAGACATTATACTTAGCATTTTATGTAAATCACAACTTTATTTAGTCATGATGATGATGATGATGATGATAATGACAAAGATATCATTTGCTAAGTAGCCCTTATGTGCCACTACCTGTGAGGCACCTAAGATATAATAGTGTACATGGGAGACACAATCCCTGACCTTCAGAGTTTAAGATTAGTGACGAGGTGTAAACAGATCAACAGTTATGATAATGTGGTGAGGGCTGTGTGGGAGAAGTATGTGTGTATAGAAGCACACTGGAGGGATGTCTAACCCAGATTTTATTGAGGCATAAAGAGAAGGTATGTGTCACACAAGACTCTCTGAATGAATTGACATCAAAACAGATATAAAGAGATGAACTGACCACACACATACACACACGAAAAATTCAACAGTATTCCCAGAAGGAAAATGAGCTGAAGAAATATCCAGAGGGTGGAATATGCATGGTGTTTTCCAAAAGGACTGAAAAATTTTCAGTACTGCAGGAGCAGAGAGTACGAACATGGACAAAATAAAGCACAAGCTTGGGAGGAAAGTTTGAGCTGCCATGAAAGCCACACTGAGGAACTGAAATATGTAGATGAATGACGGGAGCAGGCAAGATCATTGGCAATAAAATGAGTTAGAAAGCTTGCAGTCATTTGGCAAAAACAAAAGAAACCAAAAAATGATTAACACTAGCAGAGAGATAATGTGAATGAATAAAATGTGATTTGAATTGGGAAACATTTAGGATGTAGATTTGATAGGTCTCAAAGGAGGGAGATTAAGGAGGAAGATTTTGGGGAAATGCAGTCGACATTTAATGAAATTAGGAACAAAGCAGTGGGAGCAGGTTTTGGAGTAGGGGAAAAGAGAGTACTTACTTTTGATGGGCTGAGTTTTAGGTGGCTATTGAATATTCAAGTAAATCCAGAAATTACAAATGAGGAAGTGAAACGGAATGAAGTTAATAACTTGTTCAAGATCACACAGCAGAATTTGAGCCCATGACAGTGTAAGCTCCAAATTCTGTTAAGCATGCCTTTGTACTACACTCTTCAAATCTTTGTGCAAAACTCTTCTCTAGAGATATGGATTTTGACAGTTTGGACTTAGTGCTTCTTATTTAAACCTATATGACAGTGTCAGGATACTGGTTTCTAATTCAGCTGTTCCACTCACTTCTTGACTCTGGGAAAATTATTAATCTTCCAGAGTTACTGTCTTTAAAAGGAAGGAGGTGGACCAGATTGGTATTTTTCAAAGAGGCTTTGGAAGTAGGAGTGGAAGGAGCTTAGAAAAGGAGAGAATGAACAAACATGTATCCTGAGAAAAGCTATCACCTGGAAGGGTTCCTCAAACCACAGACTCTACATAGGTCCTTCTCCTCCCTCTTATTATGACATTCCTGCCAGCAAAGGCATCCCTTCCAGTTGAGATCTATAACTTTGGCTTTTTCCATCTCCTTCAGATATACTCAGAGAAAAAAAAGATTGATAACCCCCAGATTAGATGATCTCAAAATCCTTTATGTACTCTTGGATATTTCAAAAGTCTATTATTGCAAATTAACTTCTTTAAAATATACAAGAGAATGTTTTTTTTGCTACATCTTTCATCCGCCATCTATTTACCGCATACTTACTATGAGTCAGATCAGGCACGAAGACACTCAGGATAAAAAGCCTGTTGATGAAAGTCAAAGAGCAGAGTGAAAAAGTTGGCTTAAAGCTCAACATTCAGAAAACTAAGATCATGGCATCTGGTCCCGTCACTTCATGGGAAATAGATGGGGAAACAGGGGAAACAGTGTCAGACTTTATTTTTTTGGGCTCCAAAATCACTGCAGATGGTGATTGCAGCCATGAAATTAAAAGACACTTACTCCTTGGAAGGAAAGTTATGACCAACCTAGATAGTACATTCAAAAGCAGAGACATTACTTTGCCAACAAAGGTCCATCTAGTTAAGGCTATGGTTTTTCCAGTGGTCATGTATGGATGTGAGAGTTGGATTGTGAAGAAAGCTGAGTGCCGAAAAATTGATGCTTTTGAACTGTGGTGTTGGAGAAGACTCTTGAGAGTCCCTTGGACTGCAAGGAGGTCCAACCAGTCCATCCTAAAGGAGATCAGTCCTGGGATTTCTTTGGAAGGGCTGATGCTAAAGCTGAAACTCCAGTTGAAACTCCAGTACTTTGGCCACCTCATGCGAAGAGTTGACTCATTGGAAAAGACCCTGATGCTGGGAGGGATTGCGGGCAGGAGGAGAAGGGGATGACAGAGGATAAGATGGCTGGATGGCATTACCAACTCGATGGACATGAGTTTGTGTGAACTCGGGAGTTGGTGATGGACAGGGAGGCCTGGTGTGCTGCGATTCATGGGGTCGCAAAGAGTTGGACACGACTGAGTGACTGAACTGAACTGAACTGAAGACAAAGTCCTGTACTTAGGACACTTGCATCCTGGTAGGGAGGGACAGATAATGAACTTTGAACAACACAGGTTTGAACTGTGTTGGTATCACCAACTCAATGGACATGAGTTTGGGGAAGCTAAAATACAGTACCTGTATTTTCATTTTAAAGATCTTTAAATTAACTAAGTGTGGGGGAAAGTTTGAATTCAGTAAGAGATCACAATATGTGGAATCAAAAAAACTAGGGTTTGAGTCCTGATTCTGTCTGAACTGTTTGGGCTTCCTGCCATTGGGTGAGTCATTTATCAATTCTTTTGTTTTTTGAGGCAGAGATAGCAGTACTCAGATTTTTACTCAGTGGGGTGTCAGTGACTCTAACCCCCATGTTGTTCAAGAGTAACTATACACAGAAAAATCATAAAAATGATAGAAGTCATAAATAACACTCTCAAACAACTTGATTGAACTGAAATATTTTCATTTTCAGACTCTACCTTTCTACCTAACAACAGGAGAACACACATTCTTTTTAAGTGTACACAGAACATTTGCCAAAAAGAGACAATACGCTGCGCCATAAAGCAAACCTTTATTATTATTTAGTAGCTAAGTCATGTCCGACTATTTTGTGACCCATGGACTAACCTGCCAGGCTCCCCCGTCCCTGGGATTCTCCAGGCAAGAACACTGGAGTGGGTTGCCATTTCCTTCTCCAATGCATGAAAGTGAAAAGTGAAAGTGAAGTCGCTCAGTCATGTCTGACCCTCAGCAACCCCATGGACTGCAGCCTTCCAGGCTCCTCCACCCATGGGATTTTCCAGGCGAGAGGGTAAGGAGTTTACAAACCATGAGATCCTTTAGAGGAACACAACTGCTGGTGACCACTAGAGGCAGTACAGAGATGTCCATAAAGTACTGTGTGTGCATTCTCAGTCTTGTCCAACTCTTTGCAACCCCATGGACTGTAGCCCACAAGGCTCCTCTGTCTATGGGGTTTCCTAGGCAAGAATACTGGAGTGGGTTGTCATTTCCTCCTCTAGGGGATCTTCCCAACCCAGGGATTGAACCCACATCTCCTGTGTCTCCTGCATTAGCAGGAGGATTCTTTACCATTAAGCCACCAGGGAAGCCCAAAGCACTATAGTTAAACCCAGAAGATAAATGGCATGTTAATCACAACCTTCTTCCCGCCTTTGGAATTTTTCAGAGGGCCCACTTGGCCATTCTGGGTTACTTCCTTTGTTTCCCTCACTTGTGTTGTGGGCGACAGAAAGAGTGGGCTGCTGTGACCTCAGAAGCATTCCAAGTGGGTGCTTGTAGATTTGGAATGTCGTGCCTGGAGACCCGGGATGCCCCAGACCCCAGATGCTGGAATGGCTAAGGGCGACTGATGGGATGGATGGTGGAGGGGAGCTTTCTGGGTGAACATGTCTCTGCTCAGGCTTCTAGCCTGCCCACTGGTGCCTGCAGATTGAAAACCAGAAACATGGGACGGGACAAAAAATGTAAAGAGTATAAAAAGGAACTTGCTCAGTGAGGCCGAATGCCTGAGGGGCTGGGAGAGGCTGAGGGAGAGTAGAAGGGACACGCGGTGGAGAAAGATGAGGACCCAGAAAAAAGTCAAATGTATGAGCAGATGCCAACCCACGCTTACCTCTTTTTCTTCTTCTTTTTTTTCTTGTTTCATTTTTTTCTTTCTCTTTTCCTCCTTTTCCTCTCTCTTCTCTTTTCATCCTCCACCCTGACACCCAACCCCGTATATTCATTCCCTCCTCTCTTGTGCTTCTGTATCTCCTTCATTACTCCCTTTCTTCTCACAGTCAGTCAGCTGAATAGCATGTATTTAGGGAACTTGGCAGAGACAAGACAAAAGGTGTGAAGGGCTGTTAGTTTCTGGTGGCTGCCATAACAAACTACCATCTACTTGGTGGCTTAAAACAACACAGACTTATTCCGGAGGCTGAAAGTCTGAAATCAAGGTGTTGGCAGGGCTTCAACCCTCTAACGGCTGTAGGGTAGGGTAACTACATTCAGTAAGCCAAGTAGTTACTGATGATGAATTATTACTTGGACTCATACTGGAATAGAACAAGTAAGAAGTAAATGCAATTCATGAGTCCTGTACTTAGAGAATCAACAGTGTGGTAGGAAATGTACAATGTCTCCCCTCCCTAAACCCTACATATAAAATATAACACAAGAAAGTCAAAGAACACAATAGTTCAATAATGTCATGTAAAATGTAATTGAGAACAATCTGGTTAGTCAAGACTAGCATATATCTCATGATTAAAGAACAAACTAATAACATAATAGAAAAGTGGATAAAGGATGTGAACAGAGAGTTCATATAAAAGACATAGAAATTAAATGTTCCAAAAGATGCTTAAGCTTATTTATAAGAAAAGAAATGCAAACTAAAACTACTTTCAATATATACTTTTTCTTATCTATTTTATAGTTAAAATCCAAAAGTTTGGTAATATTCTCTTGGTGAAACTATGGAGAGAGTCATTCTTACGCATTGCTGAGTTAGTGAAGTTGCTCAGTCATGTCTGACTCTTTGTGACCACATGGACTGTAGCCTAACCAGATTCCTCCATCCATGGGATTTTCCAGGTAAGAATACTGGAGTGGGTTGCCATTTCCTTCTCCCGGAGATCTTCCCAACCCAGGGATTGAACCCAGGTCTCCCGTATTGTAGGTAGACGCTTTACTGTCTGACCCAGCAGGGAAGACACATTGCTGGTGAAATATAAATTGACACAACCCTGACAGTGGCAATTTGACAATATCTCTAAAATTTACCTGTAAGAATGTGAAGGATATATTGTTTGATCCAGAATGCCTACTTCAAAGATTTGACTTTACAAAAAAATTTACTCAGGTGCAAAATGGTCTATATACAAAATATCTATATAGCATTATCTTAAAGAGCAAAATACTGGAAATAAGCCTGAGATTTTGCAATAGCAGACTGAGAGATATGACTGTTAAAACAGGTACCTGGGAAATCCTTATGAGGGGGGTGGGTGGTGTCTCATGACTCAAGTCTCTCTTTTTGGCCCTTTCTTTCATTCTTCTCAAATAGCAATCATCTTCCATTTCAGTGAGGGTTTCTCTGCAGCTTTGCTTTATTTCTGACCTCTATTCAGCATTTTAAGAAAGGGTTTCAGAAATATTCTCTTTGAGGTCCACAGCAGGAGCATATTGAAACTCATTCTCATTTTTACCCAGAGGTTAGTCCAGTCACGCTGACATAAGTACGTAGGGCCTGGATCCATCACAGCCAGTGAAACTATTCATTTGGAATAAAATACCTGATAAATCCTGGGTCTGTACCCTTCAGAGGAAATGCAGGTACATGTACACACAGGCACACATACTCATACACACTCATCCACTCTAAAGTCCAGCCAGGAAAAGGATCATAAATTGGCCTACATCAATGTGTTTATATCTATGGACTCCAAGTCCATCTTTTCTGGTGTAAAATCATAGGACAATGGAGAAAGCTAAGATTTGAATTCAGAAGATGCAGTGTTTTAGTACTCACTAACCATAGATAGCATATTGAAAAGCAGAGACATTACTTTGCCAACAAAGGTCCATCTAGTCAAGGCTATGGTTTTTCCTGTGGTCATGTATGGATGTGAGAGTTGAACTGTGAAGAAAGCTGAGTGCTGAAGAATTGATGCTTTTGAACTATGGTGTTGGAGAAGACTCTTGAGAGTCCCTTGGACTGCAAGGAGATCCAACCAGTCCATTCTGAAGGAGATCAGCCCTGGGATTTCTTTGGAAGGAATAATGCTAAAGATGAAATTCCAGTACTTTGGCCACCTCATGCGAAGAGTTGACTCATTGGAAAAGACTCTGATGCTGGGAGGGGTTGGGGGCAGGAGGAGAAGGGGATGACAGAGGATGAGATGGCTGGATGGCATCACTGACTCGATGGCATCACTGACTCGATGGCATCACTGACTCGATGGACGTGAGTCTGAGTGAATTCCGAGAGTTGGTGATGGACAGGGAGGCCTGGCGTGCTGCGATTCATGGGGTCGCAAAGAGTCGGACATGACTGAGCGACTGAACTGAACTGAACTGAACCATAGAACCTTGAGCGATCACTTGATTTGAGATTCCATTTCTCATCAACAAAATGGGAATCAGAGTAATATCTGTGACATTACTTAGCTTTTGCTGCCCAACACACCATCCAAAATGTAGTGGCTTAAAGCAATTAATTTTGCCCACAGTTCTGCAGGTCACCATTTGATCTGGCTTAGCTAGGTGGTTCTGTCTCATGTAGGCCATCTCCTGCTTCTGCAGTTGGTCTCTGGTAGTCTCAGAGAGACAGCTTATCCCTGCTCCTTGAAGTCTCTTCTCTCCAGTTGACTAGCCTGGGCTTGTCTTAAGTTGTAGACAATTTCTGAGAGACAATCAAAGCTTACAAGGCCCCCTGGGACCTAGTCTTGGAGCTGTGGATTGTGTACCCCCTCAAATTCATATTTTGAAGCCCCAGTTACCAATGTGACTATATTTGGGGATAGGGCCTATAAGGAAGTAATAAAGAATAAAGTCATAAAGTCTTAAGGATAGAGCCTTAATCTACTAGGACTAGTGTCCTTGTAAGATATCAGAGATCTCTCTCTCTATTCACAAGCACAGAGGAAAGGCTGTGTGAGGATAAGATGAGAAGGTCTGCAAGCCAGGAAGAGAGGTCTCACCACACACCAAACTGGACAGCACCTTGATCTTGAACTTCTAGCCTCCAGAACTGTGAGCAAATAAATTCCTGTTGCTGAAGCCACCCAGTGTGTGGTGCTTTGTTATGACAGCCTGAGTGGACTAATATGCTTGGAGTTGGCATAATACCACCTCTTACGTGTGCTCTATTGCTAAGTCAAGATTGGGGTGACCCCATGGCTGGAGCCCACCAGGATCCTCTCTGTCCATGGGATTCTTCAGGCAAGAACACTGGAGTGGGTTGCCATTTCCTCTTCCAGGGGAGCTTCTTGACCCTAGGGATCAAACCTGCATCTCCTGAGTCTCCTGAATTGGCAGGTGGGTTCTTTACCCCTGAGCCTCCTGGGAAGCCCAATATCACTTCTATCACATTCTGTTGGCCAAAGCAAGACACTAGAAATGAGCCCAAAGACAAAGGGTTAGGAAATAGATTTAACATTAAAAAATATATATTTATTTGGCTGCACCGGGTCTTAGTTTCGGCATGTGAGATCCAGCTTCATGACCAGGGATTGAACCTTGGCTTCTTGCATTGGGAGCATGGAGTCTTAGCCACTGGATCACCAGGGAAGTGCCTAGACTCCACATCTTGATGGGAGGAGCTGCAAAGTCCCCTACTGAAGGAGCATGGCCATAGAAATAATAATCTAAAGCATCTGCTACACACAGTTTTTGTATGGATCACATGAAATTATGGATATGACAGTACTTCCTCAGTTATAAAGCCCTATAATGCTACAGTCCATGGTGTTGCAGAGTCAAACACAACTTAGCGGCTAAACAACAATTGCAACAACAAAGCAGTGTTAACTGTGATATACCGCCTGCTGCATTTTGTAGTGGTTGTGGGTATTTCTTAAGTACCAGGTGATATGGTTGTACAGATGTGTCCGGATCATACATTGTTCTCAGGGAGTCAGTAAAATTTGTTGAGTAATGAATGAAATTCTATACCCATTTCTTAGAAAATTTATTTTTGTCCTTTTTGAAGTCCTATAATTCTTGTAATTAACCAGAGAGGATGGTTTAGGAAAGCAAAACTGCATTCTCATAGCTAGAAAAGTCTGAAAATAAATATTTGAATGAGTATCCCACTCAAAATGTTCAGGACCAGGAAGTTTGAGGTTAGATGAATAGTAGAAAAGAAGGATGCAAATCAGGTTGGATTTAGTGAATGTAGTCACCCATGCTCACCTTTTCCCTGAGAGACTGAGGGAAAGACAAGGAGGGTCTTGCTGAGTCAAGGAGGCAGCCCCCCAGGAAGGAACATGTGTGGCTATTGCACTGGACTCTTTTCTCATTGAAAAACCTGTCCATGAGTCCTAAAGACTGTGTGCAGGTTCACAAACCTTTCTCCACATAAGTATCTGTAGGTCTGTTTCTGTTTTGTATGCTCATTTGTATATATTATTACATCAGATTCCATGTATGAAAAAATAAATAAAAGTGCTTTAATCACCCTGCTGGTGGTGCTCCACCGTCTGCCCACTTCTCCAGCCTCTCTCTCTCCCTGCTGTCCCTTCAAACACTCTCCATTCCAAAAAAGCAGGCTCATTTCAATGCATTGACCACCATCCTCTCTTCTCCCTCCTGGTCTTACCATACGTTCTCCCCTCTGCCTTGGAGATCAGGTTTTCCAAGGTCTCAAGAGCTTGATGAGCCTCTTTAGATGGACACTTTCTTTGCAGATCATCTCCTGTCCTCGCGCAGAACTACAAGCAGAAATCCTACAGACAGTTGTGATAAAGAGAGGCGATTCTGTCGAAATGAAGTCCGGCCAGTTGGTGATTTTGCTCCAGCTGTGAACAGGTTAAATTATGCAGCATAGCACATTTCATCCATCTTTCATCAGAAAGAACAGACTTGGTGCTCTGATGCTGTGATGGAGGCATAGTGCTTCTGGGGAAGTGGATCTATGTACTTGAAAAGTCAAAGGGTTGAGAGGATAAAGGAACGGTTTTTCTCTTGCTGAAGAGAAGTGAGTTTGGCATGACTCTTGGACCTCCAGGGGTATCCCTGCTCCTAGCAAAGGCAGCTTCAGGCTCTGGTAGTCTGCGAACACGAGGAATTTAGAGGCAGAACCTCATACTCTGCTGGTGGTTTCTCCTGTCTTCACTCGAGTAGGCAGGTATGCCGCTCCAGAAACAAAGGGCGTGATTTGTCGGGTTGGGAGCATGTTTAACACCTTCGGGTTACTCACAATGTAATTAATTCATCAAAACGTCTTGAATGGTTCCTGAATGATCCAATATTAGTCTCTAAACTGTCATTGTTGTGTTACACCATATTGCAGTAAGATTATAAGTAGGTATAGGTTAAGATCGTACTTTCTCCTACATCTGCAGTTCAGTTCATTGCCTGGTACCTAATTGGCACACTGAATAAATAAAAGAATGGATGAACTCAACAAAACTTGGTTCAATAAATTGATAAATCAATAAAAAAATGAAGGATACAGTCAAGGTTTAAATTTATGAAATATGTGAAGAACTAAAATATCTATATCTACTTTATTTTTTGCCCCAAAGCCTTTGCACTATGTACTCAATAAGTGTTGATTTGTGCTGAAGTTATCTAGCCCCCAAATTAAATATTACATTACAGATATAAGACAGCTAAGTGCCCCCACAATTAAAAATTGCAATGGGAAAAATTCTACCTTTCATTCCTCAAAACCATAGCTCTATGCCCCTGTAGACTGGAAAGAGTGATCTTCTTCACTCCAAAAAATTCCTAGTGCCTGTAGCCTTGGCTATGTCAGAGTCAGGGGCATCTACAAGTCCCCACATACTCATTACAATCAACAGGGGGCTGACAGGGAGCTTTCTTTTAAAACTCAAGTCTATTGGAACCCTCACTAGGTTACATTTCCAACTCCTGCGAATTGGCTTCAGTATAAAAGAACCTTAGAATATGTCCAAGGATGAAGACGTGAATAACCACCTTCAATCAAAACACGTGCTTCAGCAAACTCAGACTGAGAGATTTCTTTCTAAAAGTAGTTTGTCAAGGCTCATAGGTGTTGACATATTCCATGGAACTGACAATGAGTTACCTAAGGTTGCCTTGATTTTCTACCATCATCACCTCTGCAAAAGTTTTCTCATGTAAAGTCCCCATGTGCAATAATACAGCAGTGGACAAGTTGAGGAAAGCATGTGAATCATCAGGATGAAGCTGCTTCCTAGTCTTCCACCATATCTAGGATCAGAAATGCAGGGAGGATGGTCCCTCCCAGGGCTTTAGAGGTTTTATTGTTGACAGTGTGGTATCTCCATAAATACCCTAAGCCATTCCGTAGGCATTCCTGAAACTTCCCATTGCATTTCCCCACTAAGCTAACTGCCCTCTTCACTTCCTGATTTTATCTTCCTTTTGGGGGATCTGGCAACACTTTAAATGCATGCATTATCTAACCCCAGGTCCAAGGTATGTTCTTAAACATATAGATGACAACACAGAATCCAATTATTTTTATTTGTCATCCCTGGACCTGTGGTTCTCTCCTTTTCTCCATCTCCAAGATGTCTCCTATCATTGAATTTTTGAAATAGGAACATAATCCTAGTTTTCCAAAATGCACACCTCTTGACTTTCTCCTAGAAAATGGAGCCTCCACATTCCAGAGTGTTTAAAGGAAACTGCTGAAATATTTCCTTCAGGCCAGTCTCAACCCATCACTCAGGAGTATGAATAAAGACAGCTGATATTACCTAAGGCTTCCCTGGGCTATTCAGTTTATCTCTAAGAGATATGCTTTTATATGTGGTTCAGTTCAGTTCAGTTCAGTTGCTCAGTCATGTCCGACTCTTTGCGACCCCATAAACCGCAGCATGCCAGGCCTCCCTGTCCATCACCAACTCCCGGTTAGTTCAAGCAAAACACCATGACATGATATTCGCCACCTGCATTTATTCACAAGGAAATCTGAGGTAGAGAAGGTAGTCTTCCACTCCAGTTCCATTCCATGTGGCTGTTCAAGCAGCAGAAATATCCTCAAAAGCACCAAAAGTCTGCCAAGAAAGAGTCTAACTAAAGAGGCTCATCAAGCTCTTGAGACCTTGGAAAACCTGATCTCCAAGGCAGAGGGGAGACCATATGGTAAGACCTGGAGGAAGAAGAGAGGATGGTGGTCAATGCATTGAAATGAGCCTGCTTTCTTGGAATGGAGAGTGTTTGAAGGGATGGCAGGGAGAGAGAGAGCTGGGGAAGTGGGCAGAGGATGGACCAAGCAAGGTGATTTTGCTGTCTAGTTGCTCAGTCATGTCTGACTCTTTGCAACACCATGGACTGCAACACACCAGGCTTCCCTGTCCTTCACAATCTCTTGCAGTTTGCTCAGACTCATGTCCATTGAGTGGGTGATGCCATCCAAGCATCTCATCCTGTGTCATTCCCTTCTCCTGTCTTCAATCTTTGCCAGCATCTGGGTCTTTTCCAATGAGGCAGTTCTTCACTTCAGGTGGCCAAAGTATCGGAGTTTCAGCTTCAACATCAGTCCTTCCAATGAATATTCAGGGTTTATTTCCTTTATGATTGACTGGTTTAATCTCCTTGCTGTTCAAGGGATTCTGTAGAGTCTTCTCCAGCACCACATTTCGAAGGTATTGATTCTTGGACACTCAGCCTTTTTTATTGTCTAGCTCTCACATCCATAATGATTACTGGAAAAGCCATAGCTTTGACTATACAGATCTTTCTTGGCAAAGTAATGTCTCTGCTTTTTAATCCGCTGTCTAGGTTTGTCATAGCTTTTCTTCCAAGGAGCAAGCATCTTTTCATTTCAGGGCTGCAGTCATGGTCAACAGTGATTTTGGAGCCCAAGAAAATAAAATCTGTTTCTGTTGCTATTGTTTCCTCATCTGTTTACCATGAAGTGATGGGACTGGATGCCATGATTTTAGTTTTTTGAATGTTGAGTTTTAAGCCAGCTTTTTCCACTCTCCTCTTTCACCTTCATCAAGAGGCTCTTTAGTTCCTCTTCACTTTCTGCCATTAGGGTGGTGTCATCTGCATATCTGAGGTTGTTGATATTTCTCCTGGCAATCTTGATTCCAGCTTGTGCTTTATCCAGCCTGCCATTTTGCTTGATGTACTCTGCATATAAGTTAAATAAGCAGGGTGACAATATACAGCCTTCACGAACTCCCTTCCCACTTTGGAACCAGTCTGTTGTTTCCTGTCCCGTTCTAACTGTTGCTTCTTGACCCACATACAGGTTTCTCAGGAGACAGGTAAGGTGGTCTGGTATTCCCATCTCTTTAAGAATATTCCACTGTTTGTTGTGATCCACACAGTCAAAAGCTTTAGCATTGTTGATGAAGTAGAAGTAGATGTTTTTCTGGAATTCTCTCGCTTTTTCTATGATCCAGCTGATGTTGACAATTTGATCTCTGGTTCATCTGCCTTTTCTAAATCCAGCTTGTACATCTGAAAGTTCTTGGTTCACATCCTATTGAAGCCTAGCTTGAAGGATTTTAAGCATTACCTTGCTAGCATGTGAAATGAGTGCAATTATGAGGTAGTTTGAGCATTCTTTGGCATTGCCTTTCTTTGGGATTGGAATGATAACTGACCTTTTCCAGTCCTGTGGCCACTGCTGAGTTTTTCAAATTTGCTGGCATATTGAGTGCAGCACTTTAATAGCATCATCTTTTAGGATTTGAAATAGCTCAGTGGAATTCCATCACCTCCACTAGCTTTGTTCGTAGTGAGGCCCACTTGACTTTGCCCTCAAGGATGTCTAGCTCTAGGTGAGTGATCACACCATCGTGGTTATCTGAGTCATTAATACTTTTTAAATATAGTTCTTCTGTGTATTCTTGCCACCTCTTAATATCTTTTGCTTCTGTTAGGTCCATAAATGTCTGTCCTTTATTGTGCCCATCTTTGCTTGAAATGTTCCCTTGGTATCTCTGATATTCTTAAAGAGATCTCTAGTCGTTCCCATTTTATTGTTTCCCTCTATTTCTTTGCATTGATTACTTAGAAAGTCTTTCTTATCTTTCCTTGCTATTCTTTGGAACTTTGCATTCAGATGGGCACATCTTTCCTTTTCTCCTTTGCTTTTTGCTTCTCTTCTTTTCTCAGCTATTTGTAAGGCCTCCTTAGACAACCATTATACCTTTTTGCATTTCTTTTTCTTGGGGAAAAAGGCTTTGGTCTTCCCTGGTGGCTCAAATGGTAAAGAATCCACCTGCAATGTGGGAGACCTGGGTTCAATCCCTGGGTTGGAAAGATTTCCTGGAGAAAGGAATGGCTATGTACTCCAGTATTTTGGCCTGGAGAATTCCATGGAGTGTGTAGTCCATGGGGTCACAAAGAGTTGGACATGACTGAGAGACTTTCACTTCACTTTCTGTACAATGTTATGAACCTCCATCCATAGTTCCCCAGGCACTCTATCAAATCTAATCCCTTGAATCTATTTGTCACTTCCACTGTATAATAGTAAGGAATTTGATTTAGGTCATACCTGAATGGCCTACTGGCTTTCACTTTTCCCTACTTTCTTCAATTTAAGTCTGCATTTTGAAATAAGATGTTCATGATCTGAACCACAGTCAGCTCCCAGTCTTGTTTTTGCTGACTGTAAAGAGCTTCTTTATCTTTGGCTGAAAAGAATATAATCAATCTGGATTCAGTATTGACCATATGGTGATTTACGTGCTGAGTCATCTCTTGTGTTGTTGGAAGAGAACGTTTGCTATGACCAGTGCATTCTTTTGACAAAACTCTATTAGCCTTTGCCCTGGTTCATATTGTACTCCAAGGCCAAACTTGCCTGTTAACCCAGGTTATCCCGACTTCTTACTTTTGCATTCCAGTTGCCTATGATGAAAAGGACATCTTTTTTTTGGTGTTAGTTCTAGAAGGCTTTGTATGTATTTGTAAAACCATTCAACTTCAACTTCTTCAGCATTAGTGGTTGGGGCACAGACTGGGATTACTGTGCTATTGAATGGTTTGCCTTGGAAACAAACCAAGACCATTGTGTCATTTTTGAGATTGCACCCCAGTACTGCATTTTGGACTGTTTTGTTGGCTATAAGGGCTACTACATTTCTTCTAAGGGATTCTTGCCCACCAGTAGTAGGTATAATGGTCATCTGAATTAAATTCGCCCATACCGGTCCATTTTAATTTACTGATTCCTAAAATATCAATGTTCAGTCTTGCCATCTCCTGTTTGACTACTTCCAATTTACCTTGATTCATAGTTCCTATGCAATATTGTTCTTTACAGCATCAGACTTTACTTTAACCACAAGACACATCCAGAACTGGGTGTCGTTTCTACTTTGGCTCATCCTCTTCATTTCTGGAGCAGGATGATTAAAACACTTTTATTTATTTATTTTTTCATATGTGGAATCTACTTTAACAACAGATATAAATGAACTTATTTACAAAACAGAAACAGACTTATAGATACTGGAAATAAATTTATGGATACCAAGGGAGAAATGTGGGGGAGGGATAAATCAGGAGCTTTGGATTAACATACACACACTATTAGATTTAAGATAGATTGCCAGCAAGGCCCTTGTATATAGCATAGGGAACTCTCTTCAATATTCTGTGATAACGTATATAAGAAAAGAATCTGAAAAAAAATGAGTATTTATATATGTATTACTGAATCACTTTGCTATACACTGGAAACTAACACAACATTTTAAATCAACTATAATCCAAAAAACAAAAATAAAAAAATAAAGCCATGTACCTATGGTCAATAAATCTATGATAAAGGAGGGAAGAATATCAATAGAGAAAAGACAGTTTTTTCATTAAATGGTGCTGGGAAAACTACATGTAAAAGAATGAAAATAGAATACACCCTGCCTGCCGCTGCTGCCAAGTCACTTCAGTCGTGTCTGACTCTGTGTGACCCCACAGATGGCAGCCCACCAGGCTCCCCCGTCCCTGGGATTCTCCAGGCAAGAACACTGGAGTGGGTTGCCATTTCCTTCTCCAATTCATGAAAGTGAAAAGTGAAAGTGAAGTCGCTCAGTCATGTCTGACCCTCAGCGACCCCATGGACTGCAGCCTACCAGGCTCCTCCGTCCATGGGATTTTCCAGGCAAGAGTACTGGAGTGGAGTGCCATTGCCCTGTCCGAGAATACACCCTAATACCATACATAAAAAATAAACTCAAAATGGATCAAAGACCTAAATGTAAGGCCAGATACTATAAAACTCTTAGAGAAAAACAGAACAGTTTTTGATGTACATTGCAGTGGTATTTTTTTTTGATCCACTTCCTAGAGTGAGAAAGATAAAAACAAATAGGACCTAATAAACTTAAAATCTTAAAGCACTTTTAATGGTTTAGGATTCTATCTGGAAAGTATTGCTTCATCATACATCAGAGAAAGTTAACCAGGGGAAGGAGATACTGGATTAGCTTTCTAGCTTAAAAAGTTTTGAAATCTTACTTTTTAGAGTTCAGTTCAGTAGTGGGTTGGGGAACAAATTACAGTAGGGAGCAGGAGAGGATACAGAGAGATGACAAGAGAGCAGGCTGCTGGGCTGGGCCAGGGGAGAAAAATTGGTGCCTTAGATTCTGTTTGTGGTGGGGGAAATGGAGAGAGGTGGACAGATTTGAAAGAGTTTACTAAAAATACAGAACAGACCGATCGGTTCGATGAAGAAAGCCAGTGAGTTAGGAAGAAAGAAGAACCAAGGATGAGTTCTAGTTTTCTGGCCTGAGTGATTTAAGAATACTGAAGGAAGAACAGCAAGGGCGTGAGAAGAAATTCAGGAGCAGGTTGAGTCATAGCCACTGATAGAAACATTGCAGGTAGGACGTTGGTCAACGGGGTTGAGCAACGCAGAGAGGCTTCTTAGGGGCTGATCTCAAAAGGAACATAACTCTTATGACAAAATCATTTTAGATCAGTGGTAACCCCTGGTTCTCCACCATTCTTCACCTATTCTGTACTATTCAGACTTATTAATATGGGTCAGTGATAGTAAGTGGCTGTAAATGGGGAAAAATTTAAAATAAAACTTTGTCTCAGGATTTTTAAACACACACACAAACTCACAACTATAAGACATGCACTAAAACTTATTGGAAGAAAATACACCCAGAAATGCTTACTCTGGGTGTATAAGCACTTCTTAGAAGAAGTGCTTATTAAAAAGTTTTATTAAGTATTTTCTAAAGGATTTATGATCAACCTCTATTAACAACATGAAAAGGAAAATATCAGCAAAAATAAAATCATAACTTGAAAGAGTATACAATGACAGTAGTTGAAGAGTGGGAACAACTGTCCTTTCCAGACAAGGAAGGGACCTTACATCTGTGAGTCTTCTGTGTAAATCATTCTAAAACTGACTGCTATTTCAGATTATGATCAGCTGACAGAGTGAGTTGGTATGAGCACTTTTGGATTTATAAAATTATAGGAAAGGCTTTGAACTTTTAAACTTCTCAAGTTGTCTTCTTTAAAGTTATGAAGAACCTGGGACAAGACGCATTTTACCTTCCAACTTCCCTCCATAAATGTTACATAAGTCGAATTGAATACCGGTGATAATAATTAGTAGGCTAATGTTTATTAAGAGTTTCCCATATAAGGAGGTCAGTTCTGTATACTTCCCATGCAACTTTCAAAACGAATCAATGAATTGGGTTCAATCATTCTTGAAGGTAAAGAATGTAAACTAAAATAAATCACACAGAAAGGCAAATACTATAATCTCACTTATCATTGTTGTCGTTTAGTCACTAAGTCATGTCTGACTCACAAACCCATGGACTGTAGCCTGACAGGCTCCTCTGTCCATGGGAGTTATCAGGCAAAAATACTGGAGTGGGTTGTCATTCTCTTCTCTAGAAGAAATCTAAAACAAACTGAATAGATTGGTAGAATAGATAGATAGAATAGATTGGTAGTTGCTGCAGAGGAGGAAAATGGATGAAGGTAGTCAAAAAGATAAGATGAGTAAGTCCTGGGGCTGAATGTACAGAATGGTGACTGTAGGTAACAACACCACACTGTATATTTAGAAATTACTAAGAGAGCAGATCTTAAAAGTTCTCATCACAGGAAAATATTGTAACTATATGAGATGGTAAATGTTAACTAAAGTTATTGTGGTGACCATTTAACAATATATAAATCTATTGAATCATTGTATTGTCCACTTTAAACTAATACAATGTTATATACAAATTATAACTCAATATTGGGATTAAAAAGCACAGAACAAAACAAATAACAACAGCAAAAATTAAAGCATGGCAGGTTGTATAACTCACATAGGTGCACGAACAGTAAATAGAAAAGCTAGAATTTAAATTTAACTCATCTGACTTCAGAATCCACTGTCTTAACTACTATATTATTTCACTTGTCCGGCAAGAAGCTTGATTTAAGTCCTCATTGGCTTAACAAATATTTAATAAGTACTATGTGCTAAGCACTGTGCTGGCCGCAGCAGAGCCAGCATAAATTAGAGTCCCTCCCTTTTAAGAGTTTCCCATCTGGTGGTGGAGATGGTGAACATACTGTCCTTGGGATGGGACTGTGGCCAGAGACTGTGTGTCCTCAGCAGGGACACAGATGAGAGGATCTAACTCTATCTTTGGGGCTCTTATTGAAGCAACCAATGTCACTGTTAAAACTTGAAGGAACAGTAGGAATTATATGTCTGTTTATAACATATATGCAGAGGAGGCGGGCTTCCCAAGTGGCATTAGTGGTAAAGAACCCACCTGACAATTCAGGAGACACAGGTGTCTCGGGTTTGACCCCTAGGTAGGGAAGATCCCCTGGAGGAGGCCATGGAAACCCACTCTAGTATTCTTGCCTAGAGAATCCCCATGGACAGAGGAGCCTGGTAGGCTATAGTCCGTGGGGTTGCAAAGAGTGGGACACAACTGAAGCGACTGAGCAGGCATGCACACATGCAAAGGAGGAATTTCAGTTAGCTGGAAGATCTGGTATTGATAGATCTGATCACAGGCCAGAAAAACATCATGTCAATGGTAAGGGACACAATGTTGATTGCAATCCTACTTTAAAATTTGTTGCATGTAATCGGAGATCTGGTCTGTTTTGAATATAAAAGTAAACACTACTTCTCTTACACAGACACTATAAGAACAGAAGTTTTGAACTTGAAGTATCTGAACTTCTTATTTTACAGGTAAGAAAATTACAGCCCGGAGCAATTAAGTGATTTGCCTGAGACCACACAGTTACTGGTTTGAAAAGTGGGTCTAGAACCCGGGTTTGCCTTCAGTCAGGCAGGCCTGTCCTTTACCCAAGCCCATCACCTTCAGAGCATAGTTCCATCTGTTCATGGATTCACAGCTGCTGTATAAGCCTGTGTAGGTTGTTTACTGGACCAGGGTAGCTGCCACGGAGTGTGATTGGGCCAAAGTCCACCCAGAGGAAGTAGCAATTTTTTCTCACTCTCACAGGCACTTTGCCTGCATGTGTGTGTGCTAAGTCACTTCAGTTGTGTCCGACTCTTTGCGACCCTGTGAACTGGTAGCCCTCTAGGGTCTTCTATCTATGGGGATTCTCCAGGCAAAAATACTGGAGTGTGTTGCCATGCCTTCCTCCAGGGGATCTTCCCGACCCAGGGATCAAACCTGAGTCTCTTCTTTCTCCTGCATTGGCAGGCGGGTTCTTTACTACTAGGGCCACCTGGGAAGCCTTTCATGGGCACTTTATAGGCAAGGAATTGCCCTCTTGAAATAAATGTAGCCCAGCCTACAGAAACACCAATTTTGTCATATTCTGTGTTAACACAGTGATATCATTTATATTTTTACCCATGCTATTCAAAGAATTTAGTGATTACTGCTTTAGTGCCAGTTGGCTCATAGAAACCAGTTCTAGTAGGTGGATTTCCAGCAAGTTTCATTGGTGTGACTTCTCTGCCTACTAGTGGGTCCCAGCCATGTCCCTTCCAACAAGGTATAGGGGTTTGGAGGGAAGAGGGGTTCATCCTTGAGCACTTCATCTCAGCTCTGGAGTAGTGGCTTTCCACTTAGAGTATTCCAGTGTTCTTTTGAGTTCCTGTTACTTCTTTCTTTTTGTGGGGGGAGTGGGTGAAGGGGAAGCTGTGCCACACAGTATGTGGGATCTTCCATGACCAGAGATTGAACCCAGGCCCAGTGCACTGGGAGCATGGAATCTTAACCGCTGGACCACCAGGGAAGTCTAGGTCCCTGTTACTTCTTACCAGTCAGTCCCTTCTTATGCTAGTCCCTATCACGGATAATAGTTCTTATAGTAAACACTCCCTGTTCACATACACTGTGTAATTTCTCTCTCCTGAGAAGACTCTTACTGATTCATAACCCCCCAAATTTCACCAGCAGCCAAACACAGCCTGCTTTCCTAGAGGGAAAAAGATTATGGCACTACCAAGAACTACATGCTAGCTGCACGTGCTACCTGGAGGGCCCGGGTCCTTGTAGATTAGCTGGGAGTTAATGAAAGGACGTAAAGAATGGACATTGCCCTTTAATTTCCCTGAGTTCCTTGACTTGAAGGGCAATGAGACACATGTATATAATATGGTCAGTGGGGGTGGGAACACAGACTTAAATGTACTACTCATAGGTGTTTTCCAACAGAGTGAAGGAGAAGCATAACAGTTACATGGGAAGGAACTCTTGGATCTTAAAGGTTGACTGAGGCTTTGCCAGGCAGGTAGTGGGAAAAGAATATGCCATGCAGAAACAACAGGACAGACAGAAGCCTGGTATGACAAGGAATAGCCACTCTCAGAAACTGTCAATAACACAGAATGGCTGGGTAGGGGTGACAGCTCTAGTGAAGGAGTTTGACCTTATCCAATGCAAATGGAAAAAGATGAGTTTAAACAAGAGTACAGAATCAGGTAGATGGGCAGGATTGGGGGACACTGAGGGCTAGTTATGAGGAACAGATGAGATAGTAGCTGTGAAAACACCCATTTTGGATAATATCTATAACGAGATAGCCTTGCTGCAATTTGGTTCTAAGCATGAAGGATGATTAGAGGCTTCGCTGATGGCTCAGATGGTAAAGAATCTGCCTGCAATGCAGGAGACCCGGGTTCAATATCTGGGTTGGGAAGATTCCCTAGAGAAGGGAATGGCTACCCACTCCAGTATTCTTGTCTAGAGAATTCCACGAACAGAGAAGCCTGGTGGGTTATAGTTCATGGGGTCACAAAGAGTCAGACACGACTGAAGGACTTTCACTTTCAGCTGTTTGTTTCTTTTCCCAATGAATGATGAGGCTTCATGCTCCTATACAGTAGAATTATTCTGATCGTTGGGCCAGATGACAGTGTGGTGACAGCATCATATGATAATGTGGTAGCTTTATTGCAATTTATACTTCTCTACCTCCCTCCCAGCTCCCCACCTGACCATTAGTGCCAGAAAGCTGGTGCCTTTGTGTTTTATAGTAAACAAAGACCACTGTATAAGTTTGCTTTTACAGCCTGTTGCTCAAAATAGCAGGCTCCTAAAAGAGAGTTTGGAGAAGGCAATGGCACCACACTCCAGTACTCTTGCCTGGAAAATCCCATGGATGGAGGAGCCTAGTAGGCTGCAGTCCATAGGGTTGCTAAGAGTCGGACACGACTGACCGACTTCACTTTCACTTTTCACTTTCTTGCATTGGAGAAGGAAATGGCAACCCACTCCAGTGTTCTTGCCTGGAGAATCCCAGGGACGGGGGAGCCTGGTGGGCTGCCGTCTGCGGGGTCGCACAGAGTCGGACACGACTGACGTGACTCAGCACCAGCAAAAGAGAGTTTTAAAGTGAGAATATATACTCCATCTCATCATTTTACAGAAGAGCAAACTGACACCAGCTCATCAAAGACTCGTCTAAGAGCAAGTGAGAGAGGGAATTACAATCAGGTGTTTGGAAGATTTTGCAGGCGCTCTTTGCTGCCGACTTTGTGCACTGTGTTTAGTCACTCAGTCATGTCCGACTCTTTTCAACCCCATGGACTGTAGCCCTCCAGGCTCCTCTGCCCATGGGGATTCTCCAGGCAAGAATACTGGAGTGGGTTGTCATGCCCTCCTCCAGGGGATCTTCCCAACCTGGGGATCAAACCCAGGTCTCCCGCACTGCAGGTGGATTCTTTACCATCTGAGCCACATGCTTGTTGACTGCCACTAGAAAAACAAAAGAATAATCTAGGGTACTTGTAACTCAAGGGATATCCTTTCAAAAACCACAAGGAGGTCCCAGATGGGCCCATATTCCTTACTCAACCAGCAGGTCAATCAGCAGTTCCTTTCAGGGATAGGTAAGAATCTTCATCTTCTTCAACATGAATCTTTCTAGTTTAAGGGCCAGAAACTTTTGTCTTGTGGGTAAGTAGTCTTATTACACATGTCAGCAATAAAGACACTCCATTTTTTTTTTTTTTAATTGCATGAGGTTATGTCAGCAATCACTTTGTCATCTGCAGCACAATTTGGTTTGGAAGAATGGCTGAATTCCTTGTTTTGAATACCTGGAAGTATCACTGATATCCTTTGTCTTTGTTATTTATCATGGTTTATAGCTACTACTGGGCTTCCTGGATGGCTCTAGTGGTAAAGAACTTGCCTGCAAATGCAGGAGACATAAGAGACATGGGTTCCATCCCTGGGTCTGGAAGATCCCCTGGAGGATGGCATGGCAACCCACTCCAGTATTCTTGTCTAGGGAATCCATGGACAGATGAGCCTGGCTGGCTATAGTCCATAGGGTCACAGAGAGTCAGACATGACTGAAGCGATTTAGCATGCACACATGTTACTACCACATCTGTACAGTGGTCATCTGTCCTCTGCTAGGGCAAGACCTGTGAAGTTTTCTTAGAACCTTGTCACCTAAATGATAATCTTCTCTCACCATAAATGCTTTTCATCCCATGTGTAGGGCCATCCTTCAACAAACTGGTTGTTGACATGCCATGCCTGCAGGAGGCTGGGGGAGGGCCCTGCGCCTCCCAGCAATCCATCTTCCACATCTCTGAGCCTGATAGGAATGTACTTGCCGTGGCTCCGAGGCAAGGTGAATGGGGCTAGAGAAATAGAAAACAAGTGAGAAGAACAAAGCTGTGATGGGACAGCCAGCTTATCGATGACAAAGTTTGCTCTGGGCTGCACACTTATTTCTACTCTAAGACATTTATTACACTGATACCCAAGGGTGTAAAATATCTCTAGTCTCATTCTCCACTTACCGTGGAGATAATAACTCATGCTTATCTCAAGAATCTCTTCCATTTCTGTGTAATTATCATAAAATGCTCCACAGATAAAATAGAGTTTTTAAAGATTACTTGCCCTTACATTATTAAGCCAGCTTTTTGTGTTTGTTTCTGGTCTGGTGACTCTGCTCAGCTAAGGAAAAGTAATATTCTCTATCTCTTTTCCTCATAAAAGGTGCCTTGTGATCACTGGATATTAACTGCCCCACTTTCCCCTCTTATTCCTTTCTGGGTGCTGGGTCTTAGTTGTGGCATGTGGAATCTTTTAGTCGTGGCATTCGAACTCTTAGCTGTGGCCTGTGGGATCTTATTCCCTGACCCAGGATCGAACCTAGGCATTGGGAGGAGGGAGTCTTAGCCACTGGACCACCAAAAAGTCCCTCCAGTTAGCCTTTTATTTGAAATTATTTCTGCCCATTTTTATTATTTATTTATTTTAAACCACCCAAATTTTCTTTGGTGTATCTCAGGAGAATTATTTCTGACAAAGCTTCAGCCTTCAAACTTACTGTTCATTAAGTTTTTAGTTCCCTTCTAAGGACTCAGCAATATCAGCATTCTGGGTTTGCATTACATTTCAAAGCAGAAAAAATTATTTCTAAGTGTTAGATAAACCAGAATGTCCTAAGTTTATACAAAACAGAGTCTCTGCTTTTGAAATGCAAGTCACAATGGGATGAACAACAGAAGCACGGACATAAAAGGACATTCAGTGACCTGTAATATGAGTTACAGCTTGGCCACTGACTGCAAGGGCAGTCAGTGGGGCCAAAAGTACCTTGTGTATATGTTAATAATTATTGTGGTTATGAAAATATTTAGCAAACACACTGCTAGAGTATTGTCCCTTTTTTCCACATAATTTGAAAGCATGGCATGAGAATTTCTTTTTTTCCAAATTTGTGAAATTTCATTTGTAAAGGGCTTTAAGAGAACAAAAGTCTGTAACCTAATTAACTCCAAACTTAACATTTTCCCTTTATTTAATATAAAATATCTTGAAGTTTATACATTTTCAAAATCTGTATATATGTTATGGGAATGTAATTAATCATCTGCAGAGCACATGAATTCTAGCAAAGACACTTTGTCAAATTATCTCATCTTACTCATGATCTTTGTATCTCACCAATTTTGCTTGGTTTCTGATTTCTCTGAGTTGGGATTAAATCAGTGAATTCCTTCCACTGCATAATTAGGACTGCTTTAAAACTATGTAATTACAAACCTCAACTGCCGATTGTACATTGCACTCATTGTCATAACTGCCATTAGCATGGTTTTAAATTCTTTCAGATCTGTGGGGAAAGATGTTCTGTTAATAAGTTCCACTGCTATGTCTGATATTGATTATCTGTGGCAATTATAGACTTGAGTGGGATCCAAAACTAGACACAGAACCTGGGAAAATGCCAATGTTTTGTGAATTAAAGGAATTTTTAAGAAAAAAAAGTTCTTTAAAACATTAAAACTGTGGATGAAAGAGTTAGTATAAGATTTTAAAAGTATACAATGGCCAGCTTAATTTTATAAATGGGTACAGATCTAACCTATTGGTCTTCTTAGGAGGGGAAAAGCATTTTGGGTAGTTATCTGCTCTAATTTTGATTACTTACAGAAATTAAAATATTTTATGAAGGTGTTTTGAAGCCTGATTTGACAGCTTCTGCTCTGTGCACTCCCAATGCTGGTCAGCCCCCAATCTCCTGCCTTACAATGAACTTCTATGAGTCCAAGATCCTGACTCCCTCATATTCATTAAAGTCTAGAGGCTGTAGATGTGTGTACGTGTGTGTTAGTTGCTCAGTTGTGTCCGACTCTTTGCAATGCCATGGGGTATAGCCCGCCAGGCTCGTCCATCCATAGGATTTTCCAGGCAAGAATACTGGAGTGTGTAGCCATTTTTTTCCCCCAGGGGACTCTTCCTGACCGAGGGATCGAACCCAGGTCTCCTGCATTGTGGGCACTTTTTACCATCTGAGCCACTAGGTAAGCCCACTTAAAATTGTTGTAACATCCTCCTCATTCAGAAAGCTCACCCTGATGAGACTTTGGTCACGTACCAAATATAAAACCAAAAACACTTCATGATTAAAAAAAAAAGAAAACCACCTCACAAACTCTCTTTTAAGAAGGTAAGGCGTTCATAATCCCCATGAAAACAGTTTCTTTTGGAGTAAGTTTTCTAGTTATGTGCTCATGTATCAAATGGTACACTCTTTGACTTTACTGATATCCAAGCTTGATTCACTAATTTAAATCCATTTAAGCCATTTTCATCAAGTTTCTTTGTTAAATCTCTTTAGACAATCAACATGCTTTGTTATTTTATAAGTTACGAATTTGAGAGAACAAAAAACTATATATAGTAAATTCAGAAGATCCAATCAAGCTCTTGTCTCTCATTATCCACATTATGTATATAGTTATATATACACTTTGATCATTATAATTTCCCTGCTATGCATTTCTCGGGGGTGTGTGCTTGCTCAGTTGTGTCCGACTCTTTACAACCCCATGGACTACAGCCCCCCACGCTTCTATGTCCATGGGATTTTCCAGCAAGAAAACTGGAGTGGGTTGCCATTCTCTCCTTCAGGAGATCTTCCCAACCCAGGGATCAAATCCTGTCTCCAGTGCCTCGTGCACTGGTAGGCAGATTCTTTACCACTGAGTCACCTGGGAAGCCCCCATGCATTTCTAGATGATATAAATGAGCTGAATTGTGGTGGGAAAATGTCCCAGGGGATCTTAACTACAATAAGGCTCTTATAATTTGCTGGAAGCAAGTGGTATTCATTTACTCTTTTACTTAAAGTTTGTAACAAAAGCAAACAGGTAGATTTTTGTTAAAAATCTTCAAGTTGGTAGATCTTTAAGGCTTTGCAACTAGATAAATGCATACTTTAGAATGAAGAAATTAGCTTTTAAAGCAAAGTGAGTGGGGGAAAAAGCTGGTTCTGCAAAAACTTAGAGTTCAGTCCACCTGTTTGAATAAGTATTTTTAGATAATTGTGAGTCAGGTTAGTAACATACTTAAAAGAGCTGTTATTAGCATGGTGACTTATTCTACCTTATGAAGATACACTGAAGTAAAAAAGAAAATTTAGGAATAATGAGTTGACACCTCTCCCTCTTTTCCTCCAATCTGGTTGATAAATAGGAATCTTCAGCTAACTGATTCCAAGTTGGGTGTTGGTAGTTTCTAGACATGTTCTCTTCTCTTTAGTTTTTTGAGAGGAGCTGTCAGGTTATGTGGCAAATGATTAACTCTGTCACTTTGGGCTTTGCACGCCTGCTTTTAAGTATGATGGGTTTCAGTCTTGCAATGGAAAAAAATACAAAAGTCACCTTAAGTCTTACAGTGCAACAGTTTTAATAGTCCTCGCTAAAATAGGCAGTACAGTTTAGCAAGTCAACATTAAAAGCAATCTTGCCTTATTTAAAACGCTTCTACTTAAGAATGATTCCTGCTCTCTGCCATCCCTTCACTTAAGGTATAAGCCTGAAGAAATACTCCCAAAGTGCATTTCTTTTATTTCTCATTAAAGATAGCACTGGGATTTGCTTCCCAATAGCAAGTCCAGAATTAGAGCATGCCAACCTTGTTGGAAGGCTGCACAGTTTCAGTTGAGTTAAGGTCTCTTAGAGAAGTACCCTTCTCATTTCCATGGGGGATGCAAAAGCCACGGAAGTTTTTCGGAAAAAAAAAAAAAATTATACCAGGTTCCTCTGTGGTATCTTCTCTTACCACGAATAAATATTTAAAGCATCCTTGAGTCGTGAACTACCGGAACACTCAATTGTCACTTCAGTTTCCAGAACAATAAAATCTGGAGGCCTGGTGCGAATATTCTGAATTTGGTGGGATGAGACTCCACGTACAGGGAGGGTCAGAATTCTCGGGGTTAGAACTGGGGGCTGAGGAGGTGTAATGGGAAGAGAGTCCTGGAGCTCTCGGGCTATTGCTTGTCGTCGTGGGGGTCACCAGGGAAGATCGCTTCCTCCGAGGACCTGACTCCCTCGGGGAGCAGAGTGGCGCGCACTTTTCTCTTCTCCTTAAAACGGCCTGAGCGCGAGATCTTCAAATTTCGGCGGCTGTTGCCCGATTTTTCCCCGCCCAACTTGTCTAGCTTGTGGGGCTCGCCGGCGCCCCCGAGGAGACTGGGGTGCTGATTCTCCCGGGAACTGCTCGTCCAGTCCTGGACGGGCGGCGCGGGTTCCCCGGGGGCAGGCTGGGCTGGCGGCTGCGCACCCCCGGCGGCCTCCTTGTTTTTCTTCCTGCTGTTCGTTAGCGAATTCCACCAGGAGCCCGAGCTGCCGGTGCCGCTGCCGTCGGCCATGGCAGGCCGGCCGAGGGGCGCTGGGCGCGGGGCGCGGGGAAGGGCCTCGGCGGCAGCAGCTGCTCTCGGGTCCACCCGACCCTGCCCCGGCCTCTCGCGAGCGGGCTGCGGGCTGGGGGCAGAGGCCAGCGGCTTGTGCTGGGGAAGAAAAAAAAACTTGGTTACTGAGTTTGTCGAAGTCACGTGTGCCCCAATCCCACTTCCTCTCCAGTGCTCCAGCAGGCACAGGATCGGCTGGGGTCCGATGGTCCTCAGCCACCGGCTTTCAGAGCGCCTCGCCGCGCCCCCCAGAGCGCAGGCGGACGAACCGCCTCCCGGGCGCCGCCTTCTGGTCTGGAGACAGTCTTGGCGCTCCCCGGCTTCCAGGATAGGGCAGTGGTCCGCGCTCGAGGGCCACCCAGGGGTGGGTGCCAGGGCTTCTGGATTAACAAGGCCGCAGAGGGAAAAGGGCCCGTCCTGTCAGTCTGCCCCATTGTAAACGACGCCCAAAGTTGACCCACCCGGTCCAAAACGACACGTGGGAGGAGGGCGCCCGGACGCAAGCGCGTCCCCGCTGTACGTGGGCACGAACAGTAGACCGCAGACAGTTCCGAAATTTCCCTCAAAGGTTTTTGCTCCCTAGACTTTCGTCCCGGGATCCTTTTTCGATGTCATTTTTCGGGGGCGGGGGCTGGGGATTTACAGACCAGCAAGAGTGAGAGACAAGCTTGTGGTGTTTTGTTTCTTTTAAATTCTGCTTTTGACAAAACGTCTGCCTTGTGACTTTCAGAGAAGCACGTCTAGACTTCCCTTGAAAACCGCCGCCCTACTCTTCCTTTTATTCTCCAAAGACCAATCTTGCGTCTCTTTGAAGCCACCCCCGGTCGGCAGTTGAGATGAGCCCAAGTACCTCTTTCCTTAGTTCTGTATTAAAATATGCACCGAGTCTGTGTGTACTAGGCAACTCAACTCGGGATTTTTAGTTCAAATTAAAGGCTTCTGTTCTTTTCCTTGCGCAATTCCCTCCTCCAAAGGAGAGGGCGCACAACGGAACTCCAATCTGCCCTCCTCCCAGCTTTTACAACAGCACTCAGCGAAACGAAAAGGCAAAAAGTGTTACTAGCACTTAAGGTGCGAATATCAGAAGAGAGACTTCTCTGACCACTTTCTGTGTTGGGTCTACACCGAACTAACTCCACGAATGAGTAGGATTCGCTGGCGCCGCGGCTCATTTCCAGGTTTCCACTGGGCTCCTTCCCATCCCACGCGCGCGACGCTCCTGGGATTCGCCGGCGCTGGAGAGCGAAACTTCGGCGGTGTTTGTGGTTAGAAACTCTCCTCCCCAAACCGCTGGGAGAGAGAGAACCCGAACGCCTACGCCAGAGGCCGCCGAGGCCTCGGCTGAGCGGGGAGACCTTGGCACCGGCTCCTCCCCAAGACTCCCCGAGGGCACACTCGGGCAGCGACTTGAAAACAATAGAAGAAAAAAATAGCCAAAAGTTCTTTCCCTGCTGAAGGCACCCACACCCTCTGGCACAGTTTGCAATGGGTTTGCAAACATCCATTCTCCCTCCACTTTATAGATCGGAAAAGCACCCCCAAGTTGTTCACTGATGGTGGTGATGGTGATAGTAGTGGCTGTTCTGATGCTGCTTTCTGTCTTCTATCCTACGCTGTCTTCTCCACAATCAACTTTGTATGCACAGAAAGGCTATGTGTATTGCTCAAGGAAGAGATTGCAAATTACGCAGAGCGCCTGCTTCTAACAACTTCTCCTCGGGAGCTGGGGGAGCTCCCCAGGGTGACACCCCGTAATAAGCTCTGTCTTGGAGGACGGAGAATCACCCTATCGCTCACCTGCTCACCTGGACCCCGTGGCTCCGCACCTCTCTTTCCGGGCAAAGTCGGGAGCGCGTGCGCTTGGGTTAATCTGGAAGTCGGGGCGCGGCTTTCCTCTGTGCGGTCTTGGAGAGGTCGGGCTTCTTTCTGAAAGGTGTGCCAGCCAAAATCGCTGCAGTTCAGCTAAGCCGATTGCTGCGGCTGGTCTCCCCTGGCGCCTCCGACTTCCTGGCGCAGCGGCGACAGTAGCCCGGAGCTCCAAGTGTGGTTGGATCCGGCTGGAGGGCCCCGCGGTGAGTGGGTGCCAGGCTCACTGCCCCAGGTGAATGGTCAGGCAAGCTCTCCCGCCTAGTAGTCTTTCATTCTCGGACGCGTCCCTTTTCCCTGGTAGCACCGCCCGGGAGCAGCCGGAAGATGGAACCTTAACTGCTCACTATGATGCACTGAACCGACCTACCGCGTCGGTCCAGCGGGGGAGAAGACATCTGCCCACCTGCTGGTTATTCGCCAAGTGATTCTGGAAACCAGAACTCCGGGGCAGCGGGAAGGAAAAAAAAAAAAAAAAAAAGAACTCAGGAGGCGGCCACTGCAGCCACAGGTGCAGGTAGAAAGTTCGCGTTCCCGCCCTCCAGGGACGAGATTGGACCAGGTCGCATACGTGGCGCCAGCCTTGGGATGTCTGATTGGAGAAAGGCTCCGTGTGCGCCGCTCCGGAGCCGGACTCCTGGAAGAAGAAACGGAGGCCGGCCGATCAAGGCTGCAGGTGGGCGCCTGTGGACAAAAGTCGTCGCAGTTCTCCCTCTGCCCCTTCCCCAATTTCTTTTTTCCTTTACTCTCCGGTTCCCCGGCTGTGGCCACTCAGCTCCTGGAATCTCAAGTTCTGTAATTCTCAGGAGCCGTTCCATAACCAAGCAAAATATTGCAGAGCTGCAGGCGCCCTGGGTTGAAAGGCTGTAACATTAACAAGTTCGTTATGTGCTAGCCAGGCGCTGTTCCAAGCTCTTTCTGTGGATTAACTCATTTACTCCTCCTCCCAGCAACCCTAGGAGGTAAGAACTATGATTATACTCAGTTGACAGGAGAGGAGAACTTAGCTGTGAAAGGTAAACGGTTGCCCAAGGTTACAAGGCTGGTACCAGGTAGAGCTGTATTTGTACCCCGGAGATCTGACTCCGGCTCCCGGGGGTTTTATCGGCACCTTATACCAGAGCTTGGCCCTCAGTGTCGGGCTCTTAGCACGACTTAGTGAGCATGGGAATTACCTTTTCTCGGGTCTGGAAGTCCGTGGACCGCCACTGCACTCGGGGAGTCAAAATCCAGCCCAGAGCTGGAATTGAAGTAAGTGAACCTGCCCGTTGCCGGTCAAGTTTCAGGAGGCTTTTGTTCCTAGGAACAAATGGGTGGTTTTTGTTACCTGGACAGAAAGGCTTTGACATAGGGAATTTTCACTAATAAAGGCAGAGGTGCAACCGGCTTCATCTTCCAGGATGCATTTCTTTTTCAAAGAACTGTTTTGCTGCTCCCTAAGCTCAGGGTGTAACTTCTCTGAAGGACTGGAGCAACCGACATCCCAGCATGTTGGTTCTGAGGACTTGCCGAAGGGGTGAAAGTAGTGGAAGACACGATACCTAGGTATTCCAGAACTTAAAATTTGGAATTAATAGAAATTCTTATAGATGGTTTCAATTTATGAAATATGGTAAAAATACAAATACTTTATATTTTTAACTTCTTAGTTTAGCGTTCTTGGATTTTTAAAATGATAACCACAGCAGCATGTATTTGAAAGTGATGCATTTTCATATATTTATTGGAATTAATTTTAGAGAGAAAACTTACAATCACATCACCAGAATGGAACAAAGATAAGCCACCAACTGTGAGAGGAGGACAGGACAAGTTGTCATAGTCCCATTCTGTTACAGAGAAGACACTGCACCAAGGAGGAAGGCCCAGTCTGAGGAACACTAGCTGCTGGAAAGTGGTAGAGCTGGGTTGCTACGTTGTTTGTTGATCAAATGGGTGAAGGGGAAAAAAAACCAAAACAAAACATTTAGGAAAAGAAAATGAGTCCTGCCAAATGGCTCCTCATCTAGCACGACTGAACAGAGGGCCAGCATTTTCTTAATAGATCAACATCCAGCTGCTGAAATTTAAAAATTTCAGTCTCTTCTCACATCACTCCCATTTGTGTTTAACAAGTTTTGGAATATTTCTATGTTTCATTGGTGTGATAACACCTTGCACATAACCCTTGAGTGCAGTAAAAACATTAAAATGGAGACCTGAGAACTAAGAAGAAATGAGGTAGAAGGGACTAGGGAGATGGAGAATGGGTGATCACTCCAGGCAGAGGGAAGAGCACACACAAAAACCGTGAGCTGTGAAGGAGCTTAGGATTTTTAAGGAGTGAAGAGGCCAGTGTGACCTGAGTGCAAAGTGAGCGAAACACTGCAAGAGACAAAGCTAGAAAGGTGGGTGTGAGCAGACCATTCAGGACCTTGTCACTTGTAGGATTTTTGAACGTAATTCATCAAAGGGAAAGTAACATGGTAAGATCTGCATTTAAAATATCACTGAAGCTGTACAGAGTAGATGGAAGAGGGGACAAGATGGGGCTATGGGAAAACCAGGTAGGAACTGTTGGAGTACTTCAGGTGGGATATTTTGATGGCTGGTGGGAGAGTGCTGGAAGTGTGGATAGTGAGGAGACTGTGTGCATGCTCAATCACTCTATTTAGTCATGTCCCACTCTTTACAACCCCATGGACTGTAGCCCACCAGGCTCCTCTGTCCATTGAATTCTCCAGGTAAGAATACTGGAGTGGGTTGCCATTTCCTCCTCCAGGGTATCATCCCAACCCAGGGAACGAACTCCTATCTCCTGTGTCTCCTGCACTGGCAGGCAGATTCTTTTACCACTGAGGAAAATGAAATTTATGCCAAAGAGATTTAGGAGGTAAAATCAACAGGACATTCTTTCATTCAGTTCATACAAAAAAGGAGCCTGAGTTTAATTAGAGGCTTAAAGAAGAGATACTTTTACAGACTTCCTTGTAACTAGGAGCACACACATGATCCAGTCTGACTTCAGGGGCTATAAGGAAGACTTCTGGAAATGCTCCTTCCTGAATAGAGGACAGAGCCTTCTGACAGAAAAACATCTTTTGGAGTATCCTTGATTCTTATGTTGCAGCACAGTGTGAGAGAGTGCAGCTGCCGTCATGCAACAGTGAGGCAACAGACATGGGAATAAAGCCCAGCACACTAAGGGATTACATGGGAGTGGGACAAATAGAACAGGTATTTTCTGTGATACGGGTGAGCCCCTGACGAGCGCTGGAATGATCCATCTCCTGACTACTAATTCAGTGCGATAATATGGATTCCTATGATTTAACCACAGCTTTACAACCACAGTTTTCTGTTACTTGCAGCCCAAAACATTCCTCCTTGATATAATCTAGTAGATTATAGAAAAAAAAGATATTTTTCAAAAGGCAAACAGGTAGTGTTGTCACATTTTTTCCCGATCAATCTGAACAGTTCTTCCTGGAAGAATGATTTAGTGAAATGTTTAAGTAATGGGGAGGTTTTTAGAGGCGGGGGATGCATCTGCAAAAGAAGGCACTTTCATTGAAAAGGCTTGGACTTAAGGAAATGAGAAGATAAAGGTATGTGTACAAATCTGGGTAAATCCAAAAGATGAGGTGAATCAGACTATCTGAGATATCATGGTAGTTTGACTTTAAAGACAGAGTTTTAAATCAAAACCATTAAAACTTATTTCCCTCCATTTTTGAATCTAGAATTGTTTAAATTTATAAAAATTTTCGTAATCAAAATCCCATGCAAAAAAAAAAAAAAGAAAAGAGTTAATTTAAACAAATATGGTTTTATTATGTAAGTATTGATCTAGGAATCCTGCTGTTTGTTTCGATAAGAAGAACATGGGTGGCGGGTCCTAAACCTCTACATTGGTAAGTCATGAATACAGTGTAGATACATTTAAAAGTTGATTTATCTACCCAGTGAGTAGTCGTGACTTTCAATTGAAATATGCTTAGATTGGGCAGTACTTATATTTCTTTATAATATTTTTTTCTTGTCATTTTTAATTTTTCAGAAATATGTTGATGGTTTGAGAAAAGACAGTTTCTTTTTTTAAAAAAAATTATATTGTTTATTTCTCAGGTGACCTTTAAGTGCAATAAATGATTACACTAAAAGACAACAGAAAATGAATTTCTAGAGAGCAAGGTTTGCTTACTAGAAATTAAAAGAGAAACTTTAGAATTTAAACCTGGCATTTGCAATTTTAGTAAATCTGGCATTGCATCAGAGGCTGAGAAATTGCTCTCTTTAAAGCATTTATGGTGGCAACTAGGGCAAGGAAAACATGCGATGAGAAAATATAAGACACACAGCTAATCAAACTGAAGAAAATACAGATCATTTATATTCTCTTCACCCAGGAATGACCATGGTTGATGTTTGGGTGTTAGTCCTTTTACTCTTTTTGCCCCCTGTTTTCACGTTTTCTCCGTTCACCTTCTCCCTTCCCCTCCCCTCCTTACCCTGCCTTCCCTCTTCCATCATCCCTTTCTTTTATGGACTCTTCCATTCTTGGAAAATTGGATTCGCTGCTCCCATGGCCTTTTCCTTTATAGTTATCCATGTACTGGTAATTTAATATTTCTTTTCTTGTTTCTGTGTATTCACATCAGTCTTGTTGGATTTAGTGTGTAAACTTTTAAAGAGAGGACATTGCACCCATGCCTGATGGTGGAATCCACTGTTCATAGCATCTCATCCTGTGCCGTCAGGTTAACATGAATGCATATCTAGAAGCATAAAAATTATAGTCCCCAAATATTACTAATCATGTCAGTTTCACACTTGACCTAAGTAAGGCTAGTTTGTACAATTCACCCTCTCTCTGAAATGCAGCCATCACCAGCTGACTCTTCCCAACTCTCCAAGCCTCCTCTTTTCTGAATCTGGTCCCTTAGTATTCTTGGATATTATTGTATGCTCCTCATTTTCCTTAAAAAATTATTTGTAGGAAAATTTAAGACCTAATCAAAAGTCACTTTTTCTAGAAATTCTTTTCAAGATCTTAGGGGCCACTGTATACTAAAGTTCATGGCTTAGTATAAGTCATGTTTTGGGATAACCAGAAAAAGAGACTGTTAGCCTATAGTCACATCTGGGACAAGCCTCCCTACCCTCCCCAGATCTTTTCTGCTCCAATAGCTTAACTTTCCATAAAGATCTGTTGGTGGGGGGATGAGCATTGTTTACTTCTGGATTGCCCAAACCCTTTGCGGGCCAATGCTTATCAAGGGAAGGATGTTCTATTAATTGCTCTTTTTTGGATGAGCCCTACACTCACTTAAAATTCTGTCCCTTTTCCTTCAGGAGGAAACCAAAACCATTGGTTTGGTGCCCAATTGTTTCCAACAGGAGAATTAAGCCAAATAACCTGGGATGCCACTCACAGGACTGGGTGTGTTTTCATTTTATCGTAAATTGTTTGCTTGGTGTTTGTCCCCATGACTCGACTGTAATTTTCATATTTATTTATTGTCTGACTCCCTCACTAGAAAATGAGTTCCAGTGTATTTAGTGATCATTTACAGAACACTTTCTAGGTGCTAGGTATAGTTCTAATTGCTTTATAAATACTAAGTTATTTAATCTTCCTAAAAGCCCTTATGAAACAGGCACTATTATTATTATAGATGAGGTAACTGAGAGACTAAGAACTTAAGTTACTTGCCCAAGGTCATGCAGCCAGTAAGTACTAGAGTCAGCATCTGACCCCAGGAAAACTGGCTTCAGTGTCCAGAGACTGACTTAGCACTGTGCTATGCCTCTCCATGAGCACTTGGCATGCGTGTGTGCTAAGTTGCTTCATTTGTGTCCTTGTGACCCCATGGACTGTAGCCCATTGGGCTCCCTTGTCCAAGGGATTCTCCAGGCAAGGATTACTGGAGTGGATTGCTGTGTCCTCCTCCAGGGGATCTTTCCAACCCAAGGATCGGACTCATGTCTCTTACATCTCCCATATTAGCAGGTGGGTTCTTTGCTACTAGCGCCACCTGGGGAGTACTAGAACAGGTTACTATGAGTCTTTAGGACTTGGCATCTGCCTGACAATAATAACTTTTAATATTGTTAAATGTGTGACCATCCAATAAATAAATAAGAATGCTTTCTTGGTTATAATATGACTGACTTGTAAAAAGAAGTGTTTTAAAAGTGGCAGTGAAATAAAGTTTTAATTGGTTATTATTAAGAATAGCCTGATTTGAGGACTTCCCTGGTGGTCCAGTAGTGAAGAATCCATCTTGCAATGCAGGGACATGGGTTCTCTCCCTGGTTAGGGAACTAAGATCCTAAGCAAGTGAGCCAGTATGCCACAGCTAGAGTCTGTGCTGCAGTGAAATGTCCTGCCTGATGCACCAAAGCCTGTGTCTGCCGCCACTAAGACCCGATGAAACCAAATTAATTAATTTTAAAAAGTTATATAAAAAAGGGAAAAGCCTGATTTTCTTTAATTCTGAGGAGTGAAAACAGTAGGTATGCCAAATTACCTGATACATTTTTGTGTTTCCCGTAAAATTGGAAGAGTACTATCATGTTGCAGTACACATTGAAGGAGATGAGGTTAGGGGGTGAGGTGAGGATTGGGCAGAACAGTGTAATACTGGAGGATGGCAGCTGATATTTTATTAAATATTGTACTTGGGGAATAAATGAATGATTTAGAGGACATGACATTTCAGAACACGGTTCCACAGCACATCCTGACTCTCTCAGGAAACAAAGATAATGCCACTTTAGTGTTTATCAGAAAATCACAGATGTAAATAAAAGTCGTGTGAATGTTCTCTGGCTGGTCACCTGGATCCAGGTCAGGGCCAGGGTAAACTAGATCCTGTAAAATGTGATTTGCTAACTCCGGTTGTTCGTTTACCTTTTCAAAGACTCGATTTGGTTATGCTACATTTTATTTTATTTAGATTTTATTTTCTCTTTTGTGCTTTGTTGAGGTGTCAGCTCATTAGGTCACACGTGTACAGGCATGAGGTGGATATCTGATGGGAGGGTAACGTGATGCAGGGAGGGAATCTTTTGGTTTCCTCACCTGCTTCAAAGCCAGTGTCAAACTTGAAAGTGAAAGTAGTAGTTGCTCAGTCGTGTCTGATTCTTTGTGATCCCCTAGACTGCAGCCCACCAGGTTCTTCTGTCCATAGGATTCTCCAGGCAAGAATACTGGAGTCGGTAGCCATTCCTGTCTCCAGGGGAGCTTCCTGACCCAGGGATCAAACCCAGGTCTCCTACACTGTAAGCAAATTCTTTACTGTCTGAGTCAGAAGTCCATAAGAAATCGCTGCTTTTCTATCACAGGCTATTAGAAAAGGTGCATCAAAGTTTTGGGACTCAGCTTTCTGCTCAGTGCCAACACAGCTAAATCTCACACTGTTCGCTCTTCAGAACATTCAGGTTCACCTATTTGATGTAATTTAAGTTACATAGTGGGGGAAACTGCTTCAGATTTTAAATGCTTACTCTGGGCTTTCACTTTGCTATGTGTTTATCCAAAAGTGGTTACTGTTCTTCCCACTTTTTTTTTTTTTTAATGGCAGAGCAACCCTGAGAGAGAGATTATAAGTTCTACAGTTTTATCTTAGAAAGTTGAAGCAGTTTGCTCAAGGTCACAAGAGCATAAGAGGTACAATTATTTTGACTCAGTTTCAATTACTCTTTCCTTAATACAGTGTTCTTCTTATATTTCTATTTGAATCTCATATTGCCATTTAGTTAATCATTCCATCAATAAGTGTTTGTTGGTATCAAGGCTATTATATCAAAAGAGGTAGTCATACTGAAAACATTCGAATTAGGTCATCATCTTCTAAGTTTCCCACTTAGAACAATGCTAAATCATATGTGGTTGCTTGCATATTAAAGCCCTATGGAGTCACAGAGCACTCAAAGCTCAAACTAACACTGGGAATTGTAATTATATACATTTCTTGTGTAAAGACTTGATGGTTGGTTTGAATTACGAGCTGTGTGGCTTCGGGGGGATTACTTAATATCTTTAGGCTCTGGTTTCCTTAAATGTAAAGTGGGAATAATAGTACCTACTTCTCTGGATGGTTGCCAAGATTGAAGAAGACAATGTATTAAAAATTTTTTTAAATTGATTCTTAATTGGAGGATGATTGCTTTACAAAGTTGTGTTGGTTTCTGCCGTACAGCAACACGAGTCAGCCATAAGCATGTACATATCTCTTCCCTCGTGAGCTTCCCTGCCCCATCCCACTGCTCTAGGTCGTCACAGAATGTCACAGGGCTCCCTGGGTTGTATTGCAGCTTCCCACTAGTGATCTTTTTTACACATGGTAGTTATATATGTCAATGGTACTCTCTCAATTCATCCCATCTTCTCCTTTGCCTGAGACAATACATTTATTAAGTCCCCAGCACATGTAATAGGCACTCAGGAAATGTTAGTTTCTCCTTGACTAACTTCTTTCATTGGCTGTGTAGGAAAGCACTGTGAACAGACTCTAGAAGTCAATCACTTCCAAGTGCTTTTGGAAAATAATGAGTAGAGAGTCTTAAAATTCACTGTCATTATTGTTGGTTGGGGCCCGTTGTTTCCACCCCACTCCCCCGAAGAATATCATGTTAAAACTTCCTGGAGAGTATTTAATAGGCAACAATTTGCTCTGAAACTTTTTTTTCAGAAAGATACCTAATGATTAAATCAAACCAAGCAGAAGTTTTCTGTATGTGATTCAAGAATGCTGTTCATCCTTTCAGCACTGCAAGTGCGTTACCTGTTGTGAAAGGAGGAAGTGTGCTCCGTTAAGCTTGAAAGCAATGTTACCAGAAAAGGATTAGCAAATCACAAGGCAGAATCCTTAGCAGTAAGGCCCCTACTGAACTGTGACTGAGGCACAAGCCAAGGAATATGTTTAATGTGTGCTGCCCCATTAGCTCCTGGAATCTTAGTATACAACCCACACCACTGAATCAGACCCAGAGGAGGGAAACAACAGGAGCATCATGGCTCTGCTATGCAGACATAGCACTATCGTTTCCAGAAATTAGTTTTTATTTTATTAAAGTAATATTGGAGAAGACTCTTGAGAGTCCCTTGGACTGCAAGGAAATCCAACCAGTCCATCCTAAAGAAGATCAGTCCTGGGTGTTCTTTGGAAGGACTGATGTTGAAGCTGAAACTCCAATACTTTGGCCACCTGATGTGAAGAGCTGACTCATTGGAAAAGACCCTGGTGCTGGGAAAGATTGAGGGCAGGAGGAGAAGGGGACGACGGAGGATGAGATGGTTGGATGGCATCACTGACTCGATGGACATGGGTTTGGGTGGACTCCGGGAGTTGGTCATGGACAGGGAGGCCTGGTGTGCTGTGGTACATGGGGTCGCAAAGAGTCAGACACGACTGAGTGACTGAACTGAACTGAACTGAATATATTGCACACCAAGTTCAAAAGTCTAATGTTATTAAAGTGATTATAGTAACTAACAGGGGTTTCTTTTTCTTTTCTTTTTGATGTGGACCATTTTTCAAAGTCTTTATTGAATTCGTTACAATATTGCTTCTGTTTTATGTTTTTTTTTGGCTGTGAGGCATGTGGGATCTTAGTTCCTTGACCAGGGATCAGACCTGCACCCCATGCCTTAGAAAACAAAGTCTTAACAACTGGACCACTGGGGAAGTCCCCACATGGACTTCTTACCTTATTTCTTCTCTTAGTTCTCTTCCCCAACCACTTTCAACAATTTTGGCTTTTTATTCGTGGCACATGCACATCTCTGTATTTCCAAATAATATGTGTATTATTCTCTTTTGCTTAATCCATATTTGACCTCTATTAATTTCCTATTATGATATTTGAGGATTTTGTTCTCTTAGAGCATCATGCCTTCTGCTTCTCTTCTCACAGATCCCAGTAGGGTCATATTACAGCTTTTGTTTAATTGACTATTCCATTTTGATATTATTGTGCCTTTGTAGATATTGTTCAGGCTAAGCATTATAATACACAGATCATTACATTTGCTTTCCAACTTTTTGTCTTTTTCTAAAGTTAATAATGACCTCTCCTTGTCCACTCTCCCTCCACCTCAGTCCTTTCAATCTGCTTGTTTTGGGTCCTATTTTTAATATTTTCTGCACCTTCCAATGGTTTCTTGGTATACTTTTCTACAAGTGCTGTCATATCAATACATATATATGTTCCATTTTGTTTTTCCTAAAAACATCCCTCCTGGACACCTCCTCCTGCTTCTGTAGGGACTGACCTGTCTCTGGGCTGTTGGGGGTGAGGTGGTGTCACAGCAGCCCAGAGAGAGGGGGTTTGAGAAGAAGGGAGTGGTCAACTGTGCCTGCAAATGAGAAACCAAGCAAGCAGAGACCCGAAGTCTCAGTGCGGCTGGTGGGGCTCCAGGGAGAGCACCTGTGGGGAGCACAAGCGCTGAGGCTGGGCCTCTAGGCGTGACGCTGTGTCAGAGCACCTCCACACCTGTTCCCATGCCATCTGGCCTCAGGGATAACCCATGAGGTTGCTGGGTCAGAGAGACAAACAGACACTAATTTTTAAGTTTCAAAGGGGAGAAAACTGAGGCTCAGAAATGTTGGAAGCCTTGATCTGCGACTGAGCCGGGTCTTGTGGCTCTAAATCCAGTGGTCCATGAAAAGATGCTCAACATCACTCATTATCAGAGAAATGCAAATCAAAACCACAATGAGGTACCATCTCACGCCAGTCAGAATGGCTGCGATCCAAAAGTCTACAAACAATAAATGCTGGAGAGGGTGTGGACAAAAGGGAACCCTCTTACACTGTTGGTGGGAATGCAAACTAGTACAGCCACTATGGGGAACAGTGTGGAGATTCCTTAAAAAACTGGAAATAGAACTGCCATATGACCCAGCAATCTCACTGCTGGGCATACATACCAAGGAAACCAGAATTGAAAGAGACACGTGTACCCCAATGTTCATCACAGCACGGTTTACAATAGCCAGGACGTGGAAGAAACCTAGATGTCCATCGGCAGACGAATGGATAAGAAAGCTGTGGTACATATACACAATGGAATGTTACTCAGCCATTAAAAAGAATGCATTTGAATCAGTTCTAATGAGGTGGATGAAACTGGAGCCTATTATACAGAGTGAAGTAAGTCAGAAAGAAAAACACCAATACAGTATATTAACGCGTATATATGGAATTTAGAAAGATGGTAATGATGACCCTATTTGTGAGACAGCAAAAGAGAAATAGATGTAAAGAACAGACTTTTGGACTCTGTGGGAGAAGGCAAAGGTGGGATGATTTGAGAGAATAGCATTGAAACATGTATATTATCATATGTGAAATAGATCGCCAGTCCAGGTTTGATGCATGAGACAGGGTGCTCAGGGCTGGTGCACTGGGATGACCCTGAGGGATGGGATGGGGCGGGAGGTGAGAGGGGGGTTCAGAATGGGGAACACATGTACACCCATGGCTGATTCATGCCAATGTATGGCAAAAACCACTACAAAACTGTAAAGTAACTAGCCTCCAATTAAAATAAATTAATGAAAAAAAAAATAAATGCAGTGCTATTGTAGGGCTCCCATGAAACCTTTCCACCATATCACAGCACAGGCAGGTGTGGCTTGGTTTTAAAAACTCATTGGGCAGTAAATTGCTAAAATTTCTGTAACTCTCTAATTTTCTAGGCAACAGTGAGTGATGATGTCTCACAGCTGTGAAGGATACTAATGGTGTAAGCCTTCTCATAAAAGTCTCCTCCAGCTGTTGAGTTTTTAGACAAACATTTGTCCTACTCTGTGCCCCCAATACTATACTGAGGGCTGTATGCAGATTATCTTAAGCCTCACAGTTACTCCATGGAATCAGTAACAATACAAGTTCATGATAATGACAAGGAAACTGAGGTTTAAGAAGTAGAGTAACTTCCCCTCAATTACACTATCAGAAAGTGTTAAGGGCTAGGATTGAAACAAGGGGGTTGTAACCTGTAATTGACTTGTGTAACAGGCAACTGGGGGCTTCCCAGGTGGCTCAGTGGTAAAGAATTCACCTGCCAATTCAGGAGGTGTGAAAGACACAGGTTCGATCCCTGGGTTGGGGAGGTCCCCTCGAGGAGGGCATGGCAATCTACTCCAGTATTCTTGCCTGGAGAATCTTCATGGATAGAGGAGCCTGGCAGGCTATAGTCTACGGGGTCACAAAGGGTTGGAGAGGACTGAGGATTGAACACACAAAAATACAAAAGGCAATTGAACTAGAGACTTAGATCTTCAGACTCTCCAAACTGAATTATTTTGAGACTTAATCATTCCTTCTGGATAGAAGGAGAAAGAATACAGTGAAGATTAGCTGAGAAATGGATAACTAGTTCCCAGAAAGCTTCAATAACTTAAGGGTTCAGACATTGGATAGAACTCTAAATGGTGGACAAGAGTTAGTGTGCATTTTCAGATTCTTCTGCTCCTGCAATCATCCCCTCCTCCACGAAACTGAAATATTACTGGGCATTTGAGTATTTGTAGAAGGATTATGGTATTAATTTAGAAAATGTTCGAGTGCCTACTGTATGCTCGGCCTAGACCAGATTCCTGCTTTCATGGAGCTTACAGGCCAGACAGTGTCATTTTAGGGATTAAGTTGGTTCTGTGGTTATGGAGGAGAGAAGCCTAAGGGGACCTTACACTATGGCTGTGCAGGGTCTTATTCAGCCTCTGAAAGTCTGAACAACCTTCCCAATGCGACAAAGCTATTTTCCCTTCTTTGTTACTAATTCCCAAGTTTCTTCAGGTATCCAAACACCTTGGAGAGAATGGACTGATTCTCAGTTCAGGTGAAACCCTGATTGCGCTAAACCAGTTCTGCTCTAATGCAGACACTAGAATCACCTGGAGGGCTTGTTGAACACGTAGTGAGGCGTCCTCACATGAGCGACCGTGGTCATGAGAGCACGGTGGCTTCCTCCCGGAGTTGCAGGTCACTTGTACATCTCCCACCAACCTAGGGAGCAGGAGGAAGAGGAGGAAATGAGGGCGCCACTGCCAGGCGGCCCCACTACCCCTGCTCGCCCCCGGGTGCTGCCGGCCCTCGGCGTCCCCATTGGCCTGGCGCCCTGGCTCTCGGTGCTGTTTCTGATGCATGTTTTCAGCAGCATTTTTGGCTGTGATGATCCTGCTGCCCTTCAGACTCAGGTTAAATGGAATATGCGGGTGAGCACCACAAAGTTCATGCTACTGTATGCCTGGTATTACTGACCCAACGTAGCTTTGTGTTTCTTTCGTGACTTTTTGATCCACTGAGTATTTGGAATATGATAGGGAGCCATTATTTTTAGTCGCTTTATTTGCATTGAGCAGGTTATTTTGCTCTGGGCGGACTATTTAATGCTTTTTGGCTGATGGAGTTTGGAAAGTTTGCGTTTGGGACTGGTGAGGAGTCCTTAGCACTTGCTCAGAATACATATGCTGTGAATTGGTTTAAAGGCAGAGAATTAAACTCAGTGTTTGGGCTCCAACTTAGCATGGCTAGAAATGGAAGTACAGTAACCATAAGCCTCATGGCATGGCCGTATTCTAAGGTTGAAGCTTTGTTGGGTTCTGTTGGTCACACAACACTTGAAGTCACACTTATGACTGGGGGTATAACATGTATTTTTTCATTAGTTTGTGCCTTGGACTTTGCTTACCTGTATCAGAGAGCAGAAAGAATTCTTCATGAAGAACAAGGGAAAACAGGTGAGGTTATTCAGTGGCCTGATTTTCCTCACCTCTGTGGTGATGCATGTTTATCCACTATGTTTGCTACTGTGTTGCCGTGTTCCCTTTCGTTGAACTTGAGAAAGTTTTTTTTTTACAGAGAAATTTGAATTTTTCTCCCCAAGTAGTGAGGGCTATTAATAATATTGTATATGTATTAGTAATATCAGCTCCCACGTCACCAGTATTTAAGCTCCTGGTGGGTAAAAAAGGCGAAAAAAATCCTGGGTTCTGTGTGCAATGGTGGCCACTCTTTTCTTTTCCATTCTTGTTTTTTTAACTGAAATATAGTTGATTTGTAATGTGTTAATGTCTGCTGCACAGCAAAGCAATTCAGTTACATACACATATATGTATATACATGTATATACTTGTGTGTACATATGTATTCTTTTTTAATGTTCTTTTCATTATGGTTTATCATGGGATAGTGAAGATAGTTCTCTGTGTTATATAGGACCTTGTTGTTTATTGATTTGATATATAGAAGTTTACATCCGTTATACCCAGCCTCCCGGTCCATTGCTCTCCCAACCCCCTCCACCTTGGCAACGGCCAGCCTGTTCTCTATGTCTGTGCTTCGGTTTTGGTTTCATAGATAGGTTCATTTAGGTCATATTTTCGATTCCACATACAAGTGATATCACATATGGTTTTTGTCTTTCTCTTTCTAACTTCATGTAGTATGATAACTCTAGGTTCATTCATGTTGCTACAAATGGTGCTATTTCCTTCTTTTTATGGCTGAGTAGTATTCCATTGTGTACATGTAGCACATCTTCTTTATCCCCTTCTCTGTCAATGGACATTTAAGCTGCTTCCATGTTTTGGCTGTTGCGAACAGTGCTGCAGTGAACACTGGGATGCTTATATCTTCTTGAATTATGGTTTTCTCTCAGTACATGCCCAGAAGTGGGATTACTGGATCATATGGTAGTTCTATATTTAGTTTTTTAAGGAACCTCCATATTGTTTTCCATAATGCTTGTACAAATTTACATTGCTACCAACAATGTAGGAGGGTTCCTTTTTCTCCATACCCTCTCCAGCATTTGTTATTTGTAGACTTTGGATGTCCATTCTGACTGGCGAGAAGGTACCTTATTATAATTTTGATTTGCATTTTTCTAATAATTAGCGATGTTGACCATCATTACATGTGTCTATTGCCCACCTATATTTCTTTTTTGGGGAAATGTCTTATTTAGGGCTTCTGCCCTTTTGATTGGGTTGTTTTTGTTGTTGTTGTTGAGTTGTTTGAGCTGTTTGTATATTTTGGAAATTAAGCCCTTGCTGGTTGCATCATTTGCAAATATTTTCCCCCATTCTGTAGGTTGTGTTTTCATTTTGTTTATGGTTTCCTGTGCTGTGTAGAAGCTTGTAAGTTTGATTAGGTTCCATTTGTTTCTGTTTTTATTTCTATTGCCTTAGGAGACTGACCTAGCCTTCCTAAGGTCAGTCAGTTTATATCATTGGTACAATTTATGTCAGAGAATGTTTTTATGTTCTCTTCTAGGAATTTTATGGTGTCATGTTTTATGTTTAAGTCTTTAAGCTATTTTGAGTTTATTTTTGTATATGATGAGAGGATGTGTTCTAACTTAATTGGTTTACATGTGACTGTCCAACTTTCCCAACACCACTTGCTGAAGAGATTTTTTTTTCCCATTGTGTCTTCTTGCCCTCTCTGTTGAAGAATAATTGACTGTAGGTGTGTGGGTTTGTTTTTGGTCTCTCTGTTCTGTTCCATTGATCCATATGTCTGTTTTTAATGCCAATACCACACTGTTTTGATTACAGTAGCTTTGTACTATTGTTGGAAGTCTGGGAGGTTATGCCTTCTGCTTTGTTCTTTTCCTTAAGGATTGCTTTGGCAATCCTGGGTCTTTTATGGTTCCATATGAATGTTCTAGTTATGTGAAAAATGTCATGGGTAATTTGATAGGGATCACATTGCCTGTAGATTGCTTTGGTTAATATGGCCATTTTAACAGTATTAATTCTTGCAATCCCAAAGCATGGGATAGCTTTCCATTTCTTTGAATCATCTTCAGTTTCCTTTGTTAATGTTTTATAGTTCTCAATCTATAAGTCTTTCACCTCCTTGGTCAGGTTTATTTCCTAAATGTTTTATTTGGGGAGTGCAATTTTAAAAGGTATTTTCTTTATACTCCCTAATAGTTCATTGTTGGTGTAAGAAATACAATTGTTTTCTGTATGTTAATCTTGTGAATATGCCTATTTTAAAGTATAATTCTGAGGACTGTTTTAGCCTGTGTCTTTTGTATTGCTGAATTCTGCTTTGGAATAGGCTCATCAGTGGTGAGGTTTGGAAAATTATACCTGGTACATGCAGGTAATTGTGAGTAAGGACAGTTATGGATGTCTTTGGATTTTGTACTGAGATAATTTTCACAAAGTGTCATATCCTAGGGATATGTCCTTTTCTCTATCTTAAAGCAAAAATCTTTTGAGGGGGTAGAAGGGATGTTTTATGTAGAATAAACAATGGCATTTTAACAGGCATTCTCTTTTGCAATAGTGAACATTTGAAAGATATTTTTATTAAGTCTCATTTTCACAAATAGCAGATTATGCTCTGCTGTTTTTAGTTATAAGAGGTTCCTGAACATGAACCCTTTTGAGCTTCCTTATCTCTCTGTTACTGAGGACCCTAATTCCTTAGGGACAGAATTTTATGGTATAAACTGCATAGTTTTTCTTATAGTCCAATTAATTACAAAAAGTCCTGTAAATTATGATAATTGCATATCTCCAAGGATAAATAAAAACACTGCAAAAGGAATACTTGATGTCTTTAACTTCTGAGTTTTCAAAAATATTAAAACACTGACTTTAACTCTTATTTATGTGGGAAATTATCTCTGTAAGAAAATCTAAGCTGGAATAAAGAAAATTTGCTTAATCAGTTATTGAAAGATTATGGGGGTAGTTTTTTCTCCAGAGTAGGACCTTAAATAACATTTATGTTTTTTGCATTTAAGAAGATGTGGATATGAAATTTCTCTGACAAACTTAAACACTTTTTTAGTCGTACCACCTTTTTACCCTGCACCACCACCATCCTCACTGAAAAGCTCCCATTAAGTTATGGGATCCTTAGTTGCCATATCCAAAGGGGATTCATCACCTTATCATCTTGTAGCAGCATCTGACCCCCATGGCCTCTCCAAACCTGACGTTCTTTCTTTCTCTGCTTTCTTCTTACATTCCTGACTGCCTTTTCTTCTGCCCATGCCTGGCCTTCCTTGCAAAGGTGTCTAACTTTGCCTGCTCCTTAGATTTCATTCTTATCCAAGGACGTATTATATGTGCTATGTCACTTCAATTGTGTCCAACTCTTATGACCCCATGGAATGTAGCCTGCCCGGCTCCTCTGTCCTTGGGATTCTCCAGGCAAGAATACTGGTGTGGTTTTGTTGCCATTTCCTCCTTCAGAGGATCTTCCCAACCCAGGGATCACACTCATATCTCTTATGTCTCCTGCATTGGCAATGGGTTCTTTACTGCTAGTGCCACCTGGGGACCTATTACTGGTCTTTTTTAATTTCAGCTGGTGATACAGTCTGATCAGGTCTTAATCTACCAGCTCATCCCTCTCTCTTGAGCTCCAAAACCATAGGTTCAACCATTTTCTAGACATTTTTACATGGGTGAACCATTGGTACTACAAAGCATTCTGCAAACTGAACCCATGATTTCCCCCTGCTAATAATCCTGCTTTCCTTCCCATATTCTCTTTTCTTCCTAAATATTAACTTAATTATAAAGACCAGAAACAGGGGTGGCACTTGTGACTATTTCCTTTTTAATCCTGGCATCAAATCAGTAAGTCCTGACCTCATCCTAAATCTCTTTCTTATCCTGACTCTTCTCCACATCCCTTCCGCTGGGAGCCAAGTTTGGTTTGTCATTGCCTATAACATCTTCCTGATGTTACAGCTTCTGAGTCTCTAATCTTACATCCTCTGTACTGTCCTCGACATGTCACTGGACTGTACTTGACTCACAAGGTTCCTTATTCCCTGGCACAGACCTGCTTGTTTCATCTCATTCCCCCTCCTCTCCCCTCACATTTCATGTTCTGGTTAAACCCAGTTCTAAGTTCTCTAAACTTTCTGTGCTCTCATGTATTACTGTTTATGGATGGCACCCATGTACTCTGCCTGGGGAAGCCAGGGAAAATCTCAGCAGAGAGTAAACATTGAGTTGAGACTTGCAGGATGGCCAGGAGTGTGCCCGACCAGCATGTAGTTGGTATTCACCATTCTTGATCCCACAGAGTTTGTACTTTGGTGGGGGACAGATGGATACACAACTGAAGTACTTTGTGATAACCGCTGGTTTAGAAGTGTGTACAAACAGCAGTAAAAGGCAGGGAAGGAGGTCCTAGAGTATGATAATATCATTTCAACTCAGGAAAAAAATGACCCCAGCTTATCTGCATTTATGAAGCATCTATTGAAGTAAGGGCTTCCCAGGTGGCACTAGTGGTAAAGAATCCATCTGCCAGTGCAGGGGATGTGGGTTTCATCCCTAGGTCAGGAAGATCCCCTGGAGGAGGGCACAGCAACCCACTCCAGTGTTCTTGCCTGCAGAATCCCATGGATAGAGGAGCCTGGCGGGTTACAGTCTATAGGGTCGAAAAGAATCAGGCATAACTGAAGCGACTTAGCACACACATACATAATGAGGTAAACCCCTCCAAGCACGAGGTCTAACATGGTGCTTGTGGAGGCAAAATACATCGAAGTGGAACAACAAAATGCACTAGGACCTTGCGAAATGAACCTGAAGACAAAGCGTCTTTCTGAACCATACTCGTGAAACCTTCTTATTTTATTACATCAAAATGAACTTCATTTGCACTCTCCTCCTCCTCATCCCCTCGGGTGAATGCTGGCACTCTAGAGCAGGGATCCCCAACCTCTGAGATCTAATACTTGATGTTCTGAGATGGAGCTGATATAAAAACAGAAACAGAGTACACAATAAATGTAATCTGCTTGACTCATTCTGAAACCATCCCACCCTCCCCCACCCATGTTGGTGGAAAAATTGTCTCCCACGAAACCAGTACCTGGTGCCAAAAAGGTTGGGGACTGCTGCTCTAGAGAACTTTGACTCGGGCCTCTCCTGCATTTCTCTGTTCTGTGTCCCTGGGCACTCTTATTGAATCCCACAGTTCCAATTATTATCTCTGGTGTCTCGCCCAAGTCCCCATCTCCAGCTTGGGTCTGTGCACGCAATTGCTCATGAAATATCTGCCTGGAAATTTCATAGGTATCTCTCTGGAGCTCACCATCTTCCTTACTTTTTGCACCCCTCCTCAAGAAACCCCCGGCTCTCCTTGTGTTCATTTCAAGAAATATTATCCAGTTGTCAAATTAAGCAATGCGGGAGTCGTCCTTGATCCTTTCATTTTTTATGTATATAATTTTTATTTATTTCTGGGTGGGCGAGGTCGTCGTTGCTCTGCGGGCTTTTCTGTGGTAGGACAGGGGCCCCTCTCTAGTTGTGGTGGGTGGGCTTCTCACTGCCCGGCTCCTCGTGTTGCAGAGCACAGGCTCTAGGGCACGTGGGCTCAGTAGCTGCGCTCCTGGGCTCTAGAGCACAGGCTTAGTTGCTGTGCAGCACGTGGGATCTTCCCAGATCAGGGATCAAACCCGTCTCCTGCACTGGCAGACTGATTCTTTACCTCTGAGCCACCAAGGGAGCCCCATTCTTGGTTCTTTAATCCAATCTATAACCAAACTTTTACAACTCTGACTCCTAAATTAACTCAGTTCTATTTATCTCTGCTTTGCTACCACTTCATCCAGGCTATATCACCTTAGTCCTCTAAATGACAACATCTGAGTGACTCCCTGTGTCTAGCCTCTCTACATTCATCTGCCCACATATTCTCTGATGGATCCAAAGTCAAGTAAGTGATCTTTTAAAAATGTAAGCCCAATTGTGTCATTTGTTTCTTAAAACCCATTAACACTAAATGCAATGTGGTGACCTAGATTACATCCTGGAACAGAAAAAGGACATTAGTGGAAAACTCATAAAACCTGAATAAAGCCTGGAGTTCAGTTAATAGTAATGTACTAATGTTGGTTTCTTAGTTTACTGTGGTTATGTAAGATGTTAACATTAGAGGAGTGGGTGAAGAGGGCACAGGGACCCTCTGCAGTAGCCTTGCAACTCTTCTGTAAATATAAGACTACTCCAAAACTAAAAAAACAAAAACAAAACCAAAAAACAGTAGCACCAGACTTGTTTATGTTAGAGTCTAAAATCCTTTACATGACCAGTTTTCTCTGCCCAGCCAAACTAAACCTATTATTTAATTCTTCCAAGTGACATAAAGGCTTCCTGGGTAGTTCAGCTGGTAAAGAATCCGCTTGCAACGCAAGAGACCCTGGTTTGATTCCTGGGTCGGAAGTTCCCCTGGAAAGGGATAGGCTACCCACTCCAGTGTTCTTGGGCTTCCCAGGTGGCTCAGTGGTAAAGAATCTGCCTGTAATGCGGGAGACCTACGTTCGATGCCCGGGGAGGGGAAATCCCCTGGAGGAGAGCATAGCAACGTACTCCAGTATTCTTGCCTGGAGAATCCTCATGGACAGAGGAGCCTGGTGGGCTACAGTTCACGTGGTCACAAAGAGTCAGACACGACAGCGACTAAGCACAGCAAGTGACGTAAACATTTTCATTGCCAGTATTCAGTGTCTGGCCTGTTAATAAGTGCTTGATAAGTATTTGTTGAAAATTAATGAATATCAAATCAAAAGATTGACTATGGATTTGGGGATTGGTAGATCTTGGGAACTTGTAAGCTACCTGAATTGGGTTTTCAGTTGCAGGCAGGATGGCCCAGGTAGCACTCCTGTGTACAATGTTACTTTCCTCAACTCCTCAAATCTCTTTTCTCTTGTTCCTTCCAGGCTGCTGTTCTCGAAATCCTGCACCAGTTCCCTTCCAAGCTTGGAGACCAGGTGCCCATTTTTGTTAATGGGAGAAAGGAAAAGGTCTTCCTCTACCCACCCTGTCCCTGCCCCACCTCTTATAACCCACCTGTGGACAGTTTAACAGTGGGTTCTGGAAACAACACTGCCTCCTTTCAGGTCTAAGTACTAGAGTTATTCCAAGGGCAGGAATTTCAAGCCAGGTAAGAGGAGCCACGTCAGGCTGCCAGATGGTGGGGAAGATAGGCATGAGTGAGCAGGCTTCAGACTAAAGCAAGGTAGAGGGGATCAAGTGTTGTAATCACATTCGAGCAAAGGAGTCAAGTGACCCTCTTTACACATTAGAGCCCTGTTATAATAATACCCCTTATGATTACTTGGACTTGGATTTAACCTGGGACAAATCCTTTTCTCTCATGTGTCTTCTTTTCCACCTCATGTTATATCCTTTCCTCGCCTAAGTCATCATTCTTAAAACCCAATCAGAATATTTTTCCCAGTTTTTTAGAGGAGCAAACTCATTCCCAAGGTCATATGCAGCCAATAACAGACAGGTCCTTGGCGGCTCAGATGGTAAAGAACCTGCCTGCAATGTGGAAGACCCAGGTTTGATCCCTGGGTCGGGAAGATCCCCTGGAGAAGGGAATGGCAACCCACTCGTTTTCTTGCCTGGAGAATCCCATGGACAGAGGAGCCTGGTGGACTACAGTCCATGGGGTTGCAAAGAGTTGAACACAACTGAGCAACTAATACTTTACTTTCTGCTACTCAAACATGAGTCTTTCTGACTCCATTTGTTCTGCCCTCCTGCAGGCAGCATAGGGTGATCTGCTCTAAAGACCACGTAACTCAACGAAGGACATAAACACAGTGGGTCTTACAGAAAGGGAAGCTAGAGTATTGGAACCCTAATCGCAGGCAGGCTCCCCAGGAGGAAACTGGAGGGGGAGGTGGGACCAGAGGTGGAGACTCCGTGGGATCTTTCTTTTCTTATTGTGCTTTGGCGATGATAGAAACTTTATTGCCTAAAACCCATGTGGGAGCAGTGTTGTGAATATTCTTTCCCTCTAGCCCTCAACACCAATTTCTTTCATATCTTCCCAAATGATAGACAGAGATTTAATACATTTAATGCTTTTCTTTCCATTTACACTATCATAAATTACAAAGTATTGTTCACTTCACAAAATAAAACCATTTCCAGATAATTTTTTGACAGTATCAAGAAGTACATAAGCTACAACAAACAAACCTGTACAGCTGGGAGGAACGATGCTAACAGGGACCAAGCAGAACCATCCTGACCCCCAAGTGCCATAACTGCACTGATCTCTCCCCTTCAGCTCACTTAACACACAGTAATTCTCTTCTGGTCACTCCAAAACAAGACTGGTGAGTAACAACATGAATCGTCTCAGATAATCAGAGGGAAAGACATTGTAGTTAGGTTTAAGAAAAACAAATTTAGGTTTACAGTTTTTTGACATTTTAAATATTTTACCTATGTTACAAAATATAGAAATCTTGGTGTTGAAAGCTCATGATAAGATAAATAGAACCAATAAGATAGAACTATAGTCATCAAATCATATTAAATTATCCATTAGAGCTACTTTGATCAAGGAGGTACACATATTCATAAAAACCAAACTTATTCATTCTTTAAAAAATAGGCTTGTTTATAAAACAAAAATGAAAAAAATCAACAATGACTCTGCAGGTTTCACTTTTCAGAAATACAGACATATGGTGAAAATGTGACTTGCCATTAACAGATGGATTCAGAGTGCTTGCCTGAAATGAAGAGGAAAAGTGCTTTTTACGTGGCCTAGATATAACCAGTGTTTCCAGATCATTTTATGTAAAATGACCATGTTCTGTGTGTTCTGTGATGTATACACATGATATGGAAGAACTATGACCAATTCTGAAACATACTTTGGGATTTCACAAAATTTCTATGGAAAGAAAATTGTAGATGTGACAGACCATCCTACAATTGCAATAAACATATACTGCACGATAGCAAAATGCCAGTGCTTAACAGCAAAAACTATTAAAAGCAGGGACAGAGGTGGGAGGTGACATTTCACTGCAAAGCACTGATAAGGACAGAGGTATGTCAAGATAATACTGCATTCATGGGAAACTTTTTCAGGGATCACAGCGAGAAGGCAGGACAAGGTATACAGGGTAATAATCAATGCACTGCATTGAGTTCTATTTGCTAAAATAAAGTAACATTCTTGCAGCTAAAATAAAAATACATCTTACAATATAAGTTTCATTTAACATTTAACATATAGAATTGTCTTCTTTTTGTAAGTGGAAAATGTATAACTGTATCAAGTACCTCTATGAATTAAGTTCCCTTTTATTACTGATAAGACAGAAGTTTAAAGGTCTACACTGTTTTTTTTAATAAGTTAAAGAAAGATTTATTAATCACTCTTCCAACAAAACAGACAGACATACGAGGCACGGCAAAGACCCGAGGTGAGGACTTTTTCTCGCCCTCATCCTTGCTGTTCTCCCGTGGAGGGGCCAGTGTCTATGAGACACAGTAGCCAACCTGGCAATCCACTGTGGTCCAGGAAATTCCATCACTTGTTTGGAAAACAAATCAAGTGCAAGAGATGTTTTTATTTCTTTAGCCTTATCAACTTAGATGGGGCTGGGGCCACTCAACTCATTTTCCAGGTGAATTAAAACAAAACATCTTCATTTTCTATTAAGATCTGCACAATCAGCTTTTGGTACCGCATGTCATGGAGGGTGGTGAGGGTGCTGTCCTCAGGAGGTCTCATCAGGGTGGGCCCAAACACGATCCCCAGATTTTCAGCATTCATGAAATTGTCCTTTTCATTCATAGTCACCCTGCAAGACAAACATACACAGAGAGACGTTATACAGAGTCAAGGGTGGATTTGTGTACTGATTATGAACATAGGCCCCTGAGAGCTTCTCTGGTTTCGGAATTTGCAAAAGAAAATTGAGGACGAATTATAGAGAAGTATTTTTTAAAAGGTAATTTTTGGATTTTCTTGAAGAGATCTCTAGTCTTTCCCATTCTATTGTTTCCCTCTATTTCTTTGCATTGATCACTGAGGAAGGCTTTCTTATCTCTCCTTAGCTATTCTTTGGAACTCTGCATTCAGATTCTTATATCTTTCCTTTTCTCCTTTGCCTTTAGCTTCTCGTCTTTTCTAAGCTATTTGTAAGGCCTCCTCATACAACCATTTTGCCTTTTTGCATTTCTTTTTCTTGGGGATGGTCTTGATCACTGCCTCCTGTACAATATCACGAACCTCCATCCATGGTTCTTCAGATACTCTATCATATCTAATCCCTTGAATCTAACAGAAGCAGAAAATATTAAGAAGAGGTGGCAAGCATACACAGAAGAACATACAAAAAAGATCTTCATGACCCAGATAACCACAATGGTGTGATCATTGGACTAGACCCAGACATCCTGGAATGTGAAGTCAAGTGGGCCTTAGGAAGCATCAATATGAACAAAGCTAGTGGAGGTAATGGAATTCCAGTTGAGCTATTTCAAATCCTAAAAGATGATGCTGTGAAAGTGCTGCACTCAATATGCCAGCAAATTTGGAAAACTCAGCAGTGGCCACAGGAATGGAAAAGGTCAGTTTTCATTCCAATTCCAAAGAAAGGCAATGCTGAAGAATGCTCAAACTACCACACAACTGCACTCATCTTACACGCTAGTAAAGTAATGCTCAAAATTCTCCAAGCCAGGCTTCAACAGTATGTGAACCATGAATTTTCAGATGTTCAAGCTGGATTTAGAAAAGGCAGAGGAACCAGAGATCAAATTGCCTACATCTGTTGAATCATAGAAAAAGCAAGAGAATTCCAGAAAAACATCTACTTCTGCTTTATCAACTATGCCAAAGCCTTTGACTGTGACTGGATCACAACAAACTGTGGAAAATTCTGAAAGAGATGGGAATGCCAGACCACCTTACCTGCCTCCTGAGAAATCTGTATCCAGTTCAAGAAGCAACAGTTAGAACTGGACATGGAACAATAGACTTGTTCCAAATCGGGAAAGGAGTATGTCAAGGCTATATATTGTCACCCTGTTTATTTAACTTATATGCAGAGTACATCATGTGAAATGCCAGGCTGGATGAAGCACAAGCTGGAATCAAGATTGCCAGGAGAAATACCAATAACCTCAGATATACAGGTGACACCACCGTTATGGCAGAAACTGAAGAAGAACTAAAAAGCCTCTTGATGAAAGTGAGAGAGGAGAGTGAAAAAGCTGGCTTAAAACTCAACATTCAGAAAATGAAGATCATGGCATCTGGTCCCATCACTTCAGGGCAGATAGATGGCCAAACAATGGAAACAGTGACAGACTTTATTTTTGGGGGCTCCAAAATCACTGCAGATGGTGACTGCAGTCATGAAATTAAAAGATGCTTACTCCTTGGAAGAAAAGCTATGACAAGCATAGTCAGCATATTAAAAAGCAGAGACATTACTTTGCCAACAAAGGTCTGTCTAGTCAAAGCTATGGTTTTTCCAGTAGTTGGGTATGGATATGAGAGTTGGACTATAAAGAAAGCTGAGCACTGAAGAACTGATGCTTTTGAACTGTGGTGTTGACTTTTGAGAGTCCTTTGGACTGCAAGGAGATTGAACCAGTCAATCCTAAAGGCAATCAGTCCTGAACAGTCATTGGAAGGACTGATGCTGAAGCTGAAACTTTCAATACTTTGGTCACCTGATGCTAGGAACTGACTCATTAGAAAAGACCCTGATGCTGGGCACGATTGAAGGTAGGAGGAGAAGGGGACAACAGAGGATGAGATGATTGGATGGCATCACCGATTCAATGGATATGAATTTGAGCAAGCTCTGGGAGTTGGTGATGGACAGGGAAGCCTGGCATGCTGCAGTCCATGGGGTCACAAAGAATCAGACACGACTGAGCGACTGAACTGAACTAAATTTTCAGATTAATTTTTTAGATTATTGACATTGTCTTCAGCCCACAGAAGTGAACTACTAAGTGAATCTGGTATAGACACACTTTTGAACACTATAAAATCAGTCCTCTTTCTAAATAAACATGGAACTCTCATTGAAGGAATATTGACTTGAAGGGGCAGTAAAGATTATTAGGTGGCCCATGATGCATACAGATTTAGTCTAGACTTGTATGACTGTCTTCATTTCCCTCTTCTTGCTGTCCACTGGTCTACATGCTGGAGGCTTGTATAACTATCTTTATCTCCCTCTTCTTGCTGTCCACTGTCTGTATGCTTGTATGACTCTCTCTATCTCCTCCTCCTCGCTTTCTACTGGTCTATATGCTGGAGGCTTGTATGCTTGTCTTCATTTCCCTCATCTTGCTGTCCCCACAGCTCTGTATGCTGGAGGCTTGTATGATTGTCTTCATTTCCCTCTTCTTGCTGTCCACTGGTCTGTATGCTGGCAAACCAGGAAGCTGAGGGCAGATTCCCTGACTGCTGGCAGGGCTACTGCCCAAGGAGAAAGGTCAAGGCATTGTCACGGGACAAGAGAATGGCTGGAATGTGGCCAAGTGGGAACACAGTTAGACATTATTTTTAGTTCCCACAGGATGAGGTCTGGAGCAGTAATTGTTATTAGAATTGAAAATACTCATCACTAATCATTAGAGAAATGCAAATCAAAAGTATAGTGAGGTATCATCTCACACCAGTCAGATGGCTATGATCAAAAAATCTAGAAACAAAAAGTGCTGGAGAGGGTGTGGAGAAAAGGGAATCCTCCTACACTATTGATGGAATTGTAAATTGGTACAACCATTGTGGAGAACAGTATGGAGGTTCCTTAAAAAACAAATATAGAACTACCATATGACCTAGGAGTCCCACTCTTGGGCATATAGCTGAAGAAAACTCTAATTTGAAAAGATAAATGCATGCCAGTGTTCACTGTAGCACTATTTACAACCGCCAAGACATGGAAGCAACCTAAATACCCATCAACAGAGGATAAAGGAGATGTGGTACATATACACAATGGAATATGTGTATATGTTGCCATTCCCTTCTCCAGGGCATCTTCCCAACCCAGGGACTGAACCTGGGTCTTCAGCATTGCAGGCAGATTCTTTACTGTCTGAGCCACCAGGGATCCTAATGGAATATTATTCATCTGTAAAAGGGAATGAAATAATGCCGCTTGCAGAAGCAAGGATGGACCTAGAGACTGTCATACTGAGTCAGTCAGAGAAAGACAAATACCATATGATATCACTTATGTATGGAATCTTAAAAAAGCACAAATGAACTTATTTACAAAACAGGGTCCCAGATGTAGAAAACAAAATTTACAGTTACCTGGGGGAAATGGGGGTAGGGAGGGATAAACTGGGAGATTGGGCTTGACATACACATAGGACTATATATAAAATAGACAAATAATAAGGATCTACTGTATAGCAGAGGGAAATCTATTCAGCACTCTGTAATGGCCTATATGGGAAAACAATCTATGGAAGAGTGGGTATCAGCTTATGTATAACTGATTCACTTTGCCGTACAGCAGCAAGTAACAAAACAGAAATCAACTATACTCCAATCAAATTATTTTAAAAACACCCAGGTAAGAACTGCAAAGCCTTTAAACATGAAGTTCAAATTCCAAAGTTGGCTTAACACCTTTCTAAGTAGAATAAAATTATGATCTCTCAGATTCTTGCTTGAAGGAATTAAGGTTTTAGTATGTTCATAATAGATCTAAAAGGGAGTACATTCTTCAAGAAGAGCAAAATAGGATTGACATATGTTTAAGTTTTTTACAGAGAGCTATCTCTTTGTGTTTATTCTCTTAAAGCTAATTAAGCCTAGCTGTGCGTGTGTGCATGCCAAGTTGCTTCAGTCGTGTCCCACTCTTTGCAACCCCATGGACTATAGCTGTCCAGGCTCCTCTGTCCATGAGATTCTCCAGGCAAGAATACTGGAGTAGGTTGCCATCTTAACTTTGCACTGTGAAGGTAATGAAGCTGAATTGACCTTCCTAAGACTAGCCATCTAGTATTGTTTTAGAAAGGTCAACTCAGCTTGCGTTACCTTCACATTGCAAAGTTAAGAGGGAGGTAAGAAAGAGGATTTTCTTCATTTTCAAACTACTCATAGTTGTCCATCAAGTCAGTCACCACACCTGACCAGACAAGATAGATAGCAACCCCTCCATAGTAAAAATACTAAATAATTGGCATTTAAGACTCAACTGGGATGTGTCAGCATTTTTTTACTTTGCCTTTCAAAGTATCATAATTGGACACTAAAAGAAATAACTTAGAGCTAATTAAAAGGAAGACTGACATTCAAGCCTATTTTTTATCCAAAATTTACTTGTACTCTTCAATAAATTAATCAAAATGAGACTATAAGATAACTGTTACATTTTTGATCACCTTGAATATGAGCAAGAGTATTTATATGTTTTAAAGGTAGAAAAATTAAAACCTCAATGCATTAAGCGTTTCTATAGTTTTATCAACTTGTTTCCTTTCATTTACTGAACCGATCTGTAAATTGGTCAGTATAGATATTTTTTGGTTTATTTTATCTAAAAATGGGCTGCTACCATATATCCCCCCAAAACACAGAGGAAGGCACACAGAAGTACCCTGATCCTGTCAACATCTCAAAGACCAATATATTGACCTCACAAGTACAGTGAAGGAAAGAGATCTGTGGTTTAGGTAAAAGAGTCTAGAACCAGAGACTCCAGTGTACTGTAAACAGCCATCTCTGTCTGTCTCACATGCCCTCACACAAATAACCCAGTGTGTAGCCCCTGTGGCAGGCAGCCTCTGAGAAGGCCCCCAGTGAGCTCTGTCTTCTGGAATCCATACCCTTCTGTAACTCCTTCCCCTAGAGCAGGGGTCCCTGACCTCCAGGATCTAATAATGCTTGATGATCTGAGGTGGAGCTGATGTAATAATAATAGAAATAAGTGAAAGTTGCCCAGTCGTGTCCAACTTTTTGCGACCCCATGGACTATACAGTCCCTGGAATTCTCCAGGCCAGAATACTGAAGTGGGTAGCCTTTCCCTTCTCCAGGGGATCTTCCCAACCCAGGGATTGAACCCAAGTCTCCAGCATTGTAGGTGGATTTTTTACCAGCTGAGCCACAAGGGAAGTCCAAGAATACTGGAGTGGGTGGCCTATATCCCTTCTCCAGTGGATCTTCCTGACCCAGGAATCAAACCGGGCTCTCCTGCATTGCAGGCAGATTCTTTAACAATTGAGCTATCAGAGAAGACCAATAGAAATGAAGTACACAATAAATGTAATCTGCTTGACCCATCCCCAAACCATCCCCCAAACCCTGGTCCATGGAAATACTGTCTTCAGCGAAACTGGTCCCTGGTGCTAAACAGGCTGGTGACTGTTGCCCTAAAGCATAGGCTAGACCTAGTGACTTGCTTCCAACACATAGAGTAATAGCAAGAGCAGTGGGGTATGGCTTCTGAGATTAGGTTACAGAAAGGCTGTCTTCCGTCGTGGGTGTCTTGCTTGCTTGCTGTAAGAGAAGCCAGCTGCCATGTGGGGAGCTGCCTATGGGAAGATCCATATGACAGGAAACAGGGCTACTGTTCTGAGAACAGTCGGCAAGTGACACCTGCAGGCTAATCGCCTCTGAGGAACTGAATCCTGCCAAAGACCATGTGAGTGAGCTTGGAAGTGGACACTTCCCTACTCGAGCCTTGCAGCCTGGCTGTCAGTTTGACTGCAGCCTCATTATTAACCTTGAACCAAAGGCACCCAGCAAAAGCCACCTGGATTCCTGTCCACAGAGACTATGCAATAATAAACACTTACAGTTTCAAGCAATCTGTCAGTCAGTGGGAGGAAATGACAACCCATTCCAGTATTCTTGCCTGGAGAATCCTATGGACAGAGGAGCCTGGTGGGCTGTCCATGGGGTTGCAGAGATTTGGACATGACTGAGCACACACACACGACAGATAATTAATACATCAGATGAAACAAGAAGTCAGGGTGGAAATCTGCTTGCCCAGAAAGAAGGCAGCTCAGGAGTTTGGGTTTAGGGTGAGCAAAAGGAGGGGCAGAACACAGAGTTCAAGGCTTTGTGGGAGGAGGGTGCAGACTCAGGGGCAGCCTAGACACATGGTTAAAACAGATTAGGGGCTATGGGTCAAACTGGGTTTCCATCCTGGCTTTACCTCGTCTCTCTGCAGTTGTGTAATGTCCCTAAGCTTCAGAAGTATTACCTGTAACGTGAGGCTCCTAACAGTACCAGCCTCAGAGACAGGACACATCTAAAGTGCGGGAAGCAGCTTCTGCTATCTCCTAGACACAGAGTAAGCGTCTAGGGTTATCAATGGGCTGACCTGGAGAAGGTAACCTAATTCACTTAAAAGGAGGATCTGTTCACTCAGTGGGTTGGGGAGGTTGTGCACTTTTCCTAACGCATCAACTGTGCAGGGCAGATAGAGTATGCAGAGGCGGCGCCAAGGAGGTGTCAGCTTACTTCTTGAGGTGGATCATCAGGTATCGGAGGGTCTCATAGTGGGCAGGAGGAAGCAGCATCAGCACTTCATGGACCGCTTCCAGCCTCTCATCCGCGTTGGAGATTTCTGTGAAGATCACACATAATGAATATCAGTGCAGTGCTGAAACATTAAAGTTTTCAGAGAAACTACAAGAAGTTTGGTTTGTTCAGGCTACAGGTGAAGGGGATGTCTAATAATATTTCACTTAAAGTGATCCATTTGTTCATGTCTTGTCTTATTCCAGAAAGGGTTTGAGGCTGGGAGCCACATGCGTATTGAATGTCCACTGGCTGCATGGCAGGAGGCTGCCCTCCAGGAATCTGCAGCCTTGTAGATACTTACTGGTGGCACATGCACAGACTGTGCTTTGCCCATCTTCTGAACACTGGATTTGCTAGAAACTATGACCAGCTTTAATTTAAACTGGACCACACTTGGGAGCTTTCTCTTGAAATTGTCTACCAAATCTTTTCTTGGCAGGCATAACTGAATCCACTTTATAATGCAAGGGCACTGGCAGGTGAGCCAGCCAATTCAGGGTGCACTGTTGGCACTTTTTGTCAAAATGTTGGCATGGTGAACCGCAGGGTGCTGTCCAGGTTAGGAAGTAGATAGTAGGCACGTTAACAATGGGAGGAAGCATGCATGCTTCTGTTTTCAGGACTCTGATGGGTATTGGCAGCCATTCAAAGAAAGCTCTCCTGGTCATTCCTCCTGGGGCAGAGGGTACCTGCTGTCAGAACCTTCCCCACAAGACCACTGGGATCCAGGAAAGAATGCTCTGACCAGGGATTATAGCCACAGCTCATCTGGAAAGTACACCCTGAGCGATTGCAGTCTGCCCATGTTTCTCCCCATCAGGTATCTTGTTACTACATTTAGCAACATATATCTTTAAAGATTATAGTTTTTAATAAAAACTTCCTCAAAGTGTGCTTGACTTCTGTGTCATGCATTCTAGCACCTGAATCTCCCCTTCCTCACTACAGTCCTGGACAAAGTGTAATGCAACTCCCCCCGCCCCCAACACACACACACAGACACACACAGGTCCTCTCACCTGACAGCACTGACCCAAGTGCCACACCCTGAAGGAGCAGCTCTAGGCTGACAGAAGACTAGTGCTAATGTTCCATTTCTGGACCCGTGAGCTCAGCTCTCTAAGCTTAGTTTACCTCCTCTGTAAAATGGGATTACAATATGTGCCTCATCAGCTAGATGAAAAGGTTAAAAAAGGAGATATTGGTGAGAGTTCCTAGGATAGTATTTGATACAGTATCTTCTCGGCCTGTTACTAATTTTGAACAGCATCAAGGTGCCCTAACTTGGGGTATGACTTTAATCAATTAGCAAGGGGATTCTGCTTAATAGATGAAAGTAGTTAATCTATACAGCCCTCACTGAAGAATATCTGATTGCTTACTAGAAAAGCATTTCACTTTCAACATATAACAGAGTAAGTCTGTGTTGGTTTTCAGCATAGAAGAAACAGTGGGGAGAGACAGAACTGCCTGGTCCCCAGCATCAGTCGAGTAGAACTGGCTTAGCACTGGTTCCACTCAGCTAGTGTACTATGTCTGGGTTTCTACTAACTATACTGTTGTGCCCTCACTTGGCAAAGCAAGTCCTCATGCCATAATTTAATCAGGTTCTGAGTTTTCATTTTCTTGAAGTCAAAAGCATCACACTTAAAAATTTGGTGCCATTAAACAATTAGTACTCAATACTTACTCGCTGCTTCTATAAATTTGGAATAGGTATCATAGGTGATGACAGGAATGGGTAAGTCTCTGAAATACAGTTTAAGGGCTCCAGTGATGATGTTTATGTCTGGATAGATGTTGGCAGATATATCTGCCTTTTCACCATCTGAAAAACAATCAGTGATCCAGTTCCTAATTAGGATCTTATTTCACCAAGTTAAACCGTGCCCAGAAAGAAAAAAAAGACGCGACAATGAATGCTCCCTTACAAGTCTCAGCTGACTCTCTTGGCATCTAATAACATGGAGATGGAGGAAGTAACAAAGAGAAGTTTGGTAAGAGGGATTTTGGGTCTGAGGGTAAGTAGAGCCAAAAATGTAGTGAAATAGACTTAAAATAGTTCTTTGGGTGCCAGCCCCTGGTAATTTGCTAAATAGAAGTCTAGCTCAGTAATTTATATTCTAGACACAAAGCTTATAATAGGATAACAATCTAATTTGAAATTATAAAATCAAGAATCTCATATAGTATTCTTTGGATTTGGATTTGAAGATCACATACATAAAATAAGTTGAATATATTCAGATTTTAGTGTTTCTTTCAGGCTTACCAAAGTTTCTTTTCACTTGATTATTCCTTCCTTAATCCCTAAGACTTTAATCTGGGAAACTTAAACTTTCCCTCATGGGTAGGTAATGTTATATTTCTTACTATTTTTTGCAATCTTTCTGAAGACATATTTTGACTTTTTGTTTTTACCATTAGTAGATATCAGTCCAATTTAACTGTCACAATCTATAAAATTTTTTCAATCATATAGGGACTATTAGCATTATCTTTTTTATAGAGAATTGAAAGAAAGAACAAATGTCTCAGCGAATTTGGTTCTGAGGATTAAAAAGCTCTTAATGTACAGAAAACAGTAAGAGTGTAGCAGATAGGCCATCTGATCGCATTATTTATGTATTTAACAAACAATTACTGAGAACCTACCATGGGCCAGGCACTGTTAAGCCCTAGGGAATTAAAGAAGAAAAGACATAAATTTGTCCCTCAGTATCCATGGGAGATTGGTTCTAGGACTCCCCACTGCATGAGTACCAAAATCCGTGGATGCTCAAGTTCCTTATATAAAATGGCTTACTATGTGCATATAACCTATGTATATTCTCCTGTATACTTTAAATCATCTCTGCTGCTGCTGCTGCTTAGTCACTTCAGTCGTGTCCGACTCTGTGCAACCCCATAGACGGCAGCCCACCAGGCTCCCCCGTTCCTGGGACTCTCCAGGCAAGAACACTGGAGTGGGTTGCCATTTCCTTCTCCAATACAGGAAAGTGAAAAGTGAAAGTGAAGACGCTCAGTCGTATCCGACTCTTAGCGACCCCATGGACTGCAGCCCACCAGGCTCCTTCATCCATGGGATTTTCCAGGCAAGAGTACTGGAGTGGGGTGCCATTGCCTTCTCCAATTATGTATAATACCTAATACAATGTAAATGCTATGTAAATAATATTAATACAATGTTAATGCTACATAAATAGTTGCCAGCTTGTGGCAAATTCAAGTGTTGCTTTTTGGAACTTTCTGGAATTAAAAAACATATTTTTGATCCACAATTGTTTGAGTCTACCAACATGGAACCTGCAGATACAGAAGGCCAATGGTACTTTTGCTCAAATAACTCTGGTTAGATTGGAAGTCGGGCATGACGCTCAACAACTGCAAGGAAATGGGAAGACAGCTCTGCTGGAGAAATGTGGAAATGTGGAGGGGGACAGAGGAAAAGGAAATGGAATTCTTAGGTCAGTGTGGAGTGGTCAGGGAACAGTCATGAAAAGGGAAGACTTAAGCTGACATTGATAAAACAATTAGGTGTTTGCCAGGCAGAATTGTGAACACATTCTAGATGGAGAGAGCAAGGTGACCCCAGATGCTTGTTCATGAAGAGAGGTGGGGAATACTTCAGTATTGCTAGGGTACAAAGTCTATAGAGAGGAGGTTGTGGCTATGAGCATGCAGATAGATCATCAAAGACCTCATCTACTATTCTACAGAGCAGAGGACCTATCTAGTGGGCCAGAGGTTCCATCTCTGATTGGCTGTATCAGAATTATTTGGATCATTCAAAGGAAATACAGATTCTTAGGCTCAGCTTCCTGAATGAGTTCCCAGGGTGGCCCCTGCTGATCTGTATTTTTAATGAGTTCCCTAGTTAGCTCATGATATCTGGCCTAAGCGAGAATATGGCCTGGAGGACAGTATGGCACAGTCATCAAGAAGAAAAGGAGTCACCTCCTAAACTTCCCCTAGTTTAGTGCCAGGGGTACCCCCATCACTATGCTCTCCTCTTTGGATCTCTGGGAGAAGGAGAAGAATAAATGGGATCTGAGGTAGAGGATGCAGAAGGTACCATGTGCCATGGTGCCATGTGACAGATCTTAAATGTTGGGCAACAAAGTCAAGAAGCTTAATGGGACCAAAGGCTGTCTGATTATTCAAGTAGTATTTTAAACTCACTTCTCCATGTGGTGAACTGTCCATGACTTTTTAAAAAACACTTCCCCCAGGGAATCAGAGAACTATGAGAAAACTATGGATTACAAAACATTACTTCCTTGCTTCCTAAAGAACAGCTCTTAGTAGCTCTAAAACCCCATTTCCATTATGAATAAAACTGGTTCCAAAAGAGAAGATGCTAAGGATAAGTCATTTAGCACTCAATAACGTGCAAGTCTGGGGCTTCCTTGGTGGCTCAGATGGTAAAGAATCTGCCTGCAATGCAGGAGACCCAGGTTAGGTGCCTGGGTTGGGAAGATCTCCTGGAGAAGGGAACGGCTACCCATTCCAGTATTCTTGCCTAGGAAATCCCATGGACAGAGGAGCCTGGTGGGCTACAGTCCATGGGGTCTGTCCATGAACAGTCAGACACAGTTGAGCAACTAACACACATACATGCAAAGGGCAAGCCTACCTCTGTCAAATGCCATTTTGACATCTTCGATGTGTTCTGTGAACCCGGAGACTCTATAAAGGCCTTCTGACTTTAATCCTGTAAAAAAAAGGAGATAGATTTTAACTGTAGCTTCCTAAAGCACCTAAAAATGAATATAATTTCCTATCTACACTGCATGCTATCAGGAAATGAGCAAATGTAGTCAGTGCTCTTATTAGGGGCTTCCCTGGTGACTCAGTGGTAAAGAATCTGCCTGCCAATGCAGGAGACACAGGTTTGATCCCTGGGTCAGGAAGATCCCATGAAGAGGGAAATGGCAACCTACTCCAGTGTTCTTGCCTGGGAAATTCCATGGACAGAGGAGCCTGGCAGGCAATCGTCCATGGGGTTACAAAGAGTCGGATACAACTGAGTGACTGAGAAACAAATGCACACAAGCATGCTCTTATATATTACACATTATCACATCAGAACTTGAAATGTCCATCTCAGTTTCTGTGCATCTGTCTTCACTGCTTGTGTGGCAGTGGAGACCTCGGGGTCTGGTCTTCCTCCTGCCTGGCTTTGCAGAGTGAACCCAAGGTTAAGATTCTCATCAGTCATGATGTCCTGCTTCCTTTGTTCATCTGACAGTGGATGAGACTTCACTTCAGCAAACTATTTTCTCCCCAGCATCATCTCAATCCATATGCCATACTGTATGTAGCACGGTGCTCGGTACACAAGTGTGCATATGTGTGGTACATCTTATCCTGATTTTACGAGAACTATCCAAATTTTATAGCCTATGTGTTTATCATAATAATGACAGTATGTTAAATGTTTAACTACATATGATTGATTTAAATGGTATACCTTCAAATAAATGATTATACAAATAGATGCAGGAAAGTAAAATTCTAATGAATGAGTATGGAAACTTGATCACTGTATATTTAGGGTAAGAAAAAGATGTGGGTGCAATTCCTAGACCTTATTGATTTGTTAGGATATTTCAAAGTATCAGAAAGGATAGAGGATAAGATTTCAGACCTTGTATATCAAAAACCAGCTGTTATCAAACTATAGCTACAGTCATAATAAGCAAATAAAAAGTTTCTACTGCTGCTGCAGTACAGTCTGTCAAGCAATGTAACTAAAGTACATTTCTGTTTATCATGTATACTATCCGCCATATATAAAAGTTGGACTGGATCTGCTAAAGCTCCAATACTTTGGCCACCTGATGCAAAGAGCTGACTCTTTGGAAAAAGACCCCAATGCTGGGAAAGATTGAATGCAAAAGCAGAAGAGGGTGGCAGAGGATGAAATGTTTAGATAGCATCACTGACTCAAAGGACACGAATTTGAGCAAACTCTGGGAGATAGTGAGGACAGAGGAGCCTGGCCTGTTGAAGTCCATGGGATCCTAGGAACTGAACAAAAGCAACATTAGGTCTGCATCAGAGACAGCAAATGCATGACACAGATACTGCCCCTCCTTTCTCCTCTGGCCATCAGAGATACTCTTCACTGACCTCAGCTCTCTCTCCTACTGAGCCCCACTCAGATTCAGAATTTGTCTCAGGACAGTTGTCTGGGGTGCCACTAGTGATCAACTGAACTGGCCCATAGATGAGACTTGGTTCTACTTGGTGGTGCATTAAGCATGCCTTGGTCCAGTTGTAACCCACCCTACAACAGAGGTGAGTACACAGTGGCACTTGGGAGCACAGTGCAGTGGGCAGTAACCCTGCCTTCTGACAGAAGAAGCTACAGGGAAGGTCTTACTGAGGAACTGCCTTTAAGGAAGTCATGGGACTTCCCTGGCGGTCCAGGGGTTAAGACTCTGCCTTTCAATGCAGGGGGTGTGGGTTCCATCTCTGGTCAGGGAGCTGAGATCCCACATGTCTCGTGGCCAAAAAACCAGAACATAAAACAGAAGCAATATTGTAACAAAGTCAATAAAGATGATAGAAATGGTCCACAGTAACAATAAATAAATAAATAAATGGAGGAAGTCACGAGGGATGGGCTGGACTTTGCCAGAGTTAGCAGAGGCTGCCGCCTCCCTTCCAATATTAATTCTCCCTTCCTCTAATGTGAAGAAACCTTTGGATTTTTAGAACAACACTCATTGAAGAGGCCCTTAAATCCTGGCCAATGTGAAGAGAGCAGAAGTGATGTGTACAGTGCTGCCTGTGGACTTGAAGGGCATGCCCTTTTGCTCTTGGCCGGAGTGCAGATGAGATGGTGATAACCATCTGGGACCATAGAGAGGAGGGCAGCACTCAGAGATGATGGGGTAATGAGCTGGGGGCCTGAATTCCTGCCTCTGGGCAGCTGCCCCACCATCCCTGGACTGCTGCTGGAGAGAGAGAGGTTTCCATGTTGATGTCACTATTAGTTGGGGTCTCTGTGATAGCATGAAAGCATCTGGGTTAAGAACATTGGTCAGACACACAGATTTGGAGGTGGAGTTAAAGGATTGGGTCATACCAGGTAAAAAAGAAATAACACTTGAGTCTTATATGTTGGGCTCTGTACTGGGCTGGTTATCTGGATCAACACCTTATGAGGCACAAGTGATTCTGTTCACTTTGAAGATGAAAGAAAAGAAAGTGAAAGTGTTAGTCACTCAGTTGTGTCTGATTCCTTGAAACATCATGGACAGTAAGTAGTCGGCCAGGCTCCTCTGTCTGTGGAATTCTCCAGGCAAGAATACAGGAGTGAGTTGCCATTCCCTTCTCCAAGGAAGCTTCCCAACCCAGGGATCAAACCTAGGTCTCCCACATTGCAGGCAGACTCTTTACCATCTGAGCCATCATGGAAGCATGAATCAATCACCTTATGAGCTACAACTGATTCTGTTCACTTTGAAGATGAGGAGACAGATATTCAAATGGAGTAAGTAACTTGCCCAAGGTCATACTGTAGCTGATATGAGAAATGGTTGGGAATCTAACTTCAAGTTCATGATCTTTTCACTCTGCCACATTATGCAGAAACAAATGGCCATAAAGGCATCTGGAGAACAATAAGAAATTGACTATGGATTGAAGATGGGATAAGATGTTCCAGTGGTGAAACTGGAAATGGAAGCGTCACCTGAATTTCTTCCAGCCCATTCTCTGGTTTCTGCTCACATGCATGGGACCCTAATGCCTGTAGCTCCAGTCCTTTTGCTGTGACTCCTAGCACAGATTCCTAACTTGTGCTATTCTAGCTCTTATACTAGACATGCTTAGTGCTGTGCTTTCTGTGGACACATTAGCCATCAGATGTGGTAGTCACTTGCCTCCAGCTGTTGGCAGTCTCTGATGAGGATCACCATGGGATGATCCCAGCTTCTTCAGAGAAGTGCAGGTCCTGGTGGTAAGCTCTGGAGAGGCTGATTATCTGACCCTCTGGGGTAGCAGAACCCTCAAAACAGCAGTACCCAGGGCTGCTCTTCCAAGCCACTCATCCAGAGTCAGGGCATCTCCTCAACTTGTACCCACCTCAGCCCTGCATCAAGAACTCACCAGATCCCAAAGCCCCTACTCAACTCTAACAGACCCAGCAGGCAAAAGGCAGGAGGCATTTCTTACAATCTGAGATCAAATGAGCGAGTCTTAAGGGAACAGATTAGCTATAGTTTTCATCCTGCATGGAAGAGGGAATCATTTCCTATCCCTAAAAGGTTTGGGAAAACAAGTTATAATATCATCTTTTGTTTTGGAAAGAATGGGATAGTTGGCAAATGCATAAATACCTGTAGCAGATAGTAAGCCAATTTGGATACAACAAGGGTACCAGCTATAGTAGGGTACATCCATGGCAACACTTGTAAAAGCCTCTCCAATTACCCAAATTACATCCAACAATCCAAATTCTCTCCAGCTACACTATAACCACCATATCACTGAACATTTTGATACTGAAAAATGGCCAAACAAAGCTCAAATAAAGGAAAGATGACTCAGGCATAATATAAAGAATCTTTTCTTTGAAATGTTCCCATCTTCCTTGTATTGTCAGTTTTTGGTGGACAAATCTTTCAATCTTTAGCTTTCCTCTTTGAAATAAACAGAATCAATACTAGGAATAAATTTCTATGTGGTAGAAAATACATGTGTTGACCAATAACTTTTTAACTTTTTTTAAAAGAAGCATTTTAAAAGACTTGATTTTAAAAGACCTCACCTCTGCCATAAACCCTTTCTGAACTCTCCTCAGATAAGATTAAAATGTCCTTCTTTGTGACTCCATGGTATTTTGAATACACGTACTCACAGCATTTACTTAGCACACATGCATGTATGCACTTATAGATTTATGTATTTGCACCCCTGATTCTGTATACTATCCTATGAATTTCTTAAAGGCATGAACTATAACTTTTATGTCCCCAGTGTGTAGTACATAATGAATGCTTGGCAAGCATGTATTAAATGCATGCCTGCATGGTTTTTATATGAAACAGAAATTGATGTCATTGGTTGGATTTAGTTTGTGTGTGTGTGTATGTGTGTGTGTGTGTGTGTGCATACAAACCATTTCCCTGAGATCAATAGTGGAGAGTCAATTTAACAATTATAAGAATAAAGTCTCCTTGACAACACTAAAAAGAAAGTCACTATAATAAGGAGTTTTTTTCCAAACCTCTTGCTTCAATTTCCCGAATGCAGATGTCTACCACCATGGGTCTCTGTGTGTTGTGAGCCTTCACAAGTGTCGTGAGGTCACAGCAGTACACCTTCTTGATCCTCTTGAGATCAGGCTGGCAGTCATTGGGAACGTGCTTGGAACACTGCTTGTGTACGTTCAATCCACAGTCTGTAAAAAGAGAAGCCACATTAGTCTTGCCTGGCTGTTTTGTAAAAGTTCAACACAAATTATATGTTACCAAAAATAAAAAAAGGAAAACACCCGCAGGGCTTGTTGTATCTCTCTGGAACATCCATGCCACTTAGAGGTGGTGCTGTCCACAGATGAGTATGAAATCTATCTGTACTCATGAAACTTAAATAATTCCATTTTTCTCAATAAGCCTCTCTTATTGAGAAGAAAAGAGACATCTCACAGAGACAGTTTTGGTAATTAGGTTGTTTGCATGTTTTTTTCCCTTCTGGGACTGGAAACTTTGGGTCTGTTTGAGGGCTTTTGGGTTTAGATTCCTAGAGCAAATCCTCTCCCACAAAGGGCACCGAGGGCTTCTGCTAGGGTGTTTCCCTTGACTTTGTGACACTCCTTTTGCGGAAGACATGATTACACTGACTGTAGGAATCTGTCGTCTTTGGTCTGAGACCCCCATGACCATTGGCATACTCTTCTGCCTTCTTGGAGAATGGCCCATACTTTCCACTCCTGTCTTCTTTGCTGGGCAGTTTGAGTAGGCCATTGTCCTTTCTACTTGCCTTATTTTGACACCTGTGAGTGGAAATACTGTCTAACTGGACACTGGTGGGAGGACTCAAGAGTTTGCAATTTAGAACAATGCCACGTAATGTGATGATGAGAGCAATTATTTATAAAGCTCATATCAAGATCCAAAGCGGAAAAGGTGCTTTTAAGTTCAATGCACATATTAAAAGCCTTATTAGCAGTTGGTATCCACTGATGGAATTTCTCTAACAATAACAAGGCACAGTCTACATTCTGGAAAATAAAAATTTAATGCTGAAGATGTTCAAAGTTGACTTGGTGTCTATTCAAAATACCTTCTAATGTTGTTTTCATAGGTGTAAAGCATAATAATAAAATCATTTTTATATTTTATAGACATATTATAAACACATGATAATATTATAATGTCGCTGTTTTTAAAAAAGCACTTAACCACACCAAGGATTCGAGCGGATATAAACTTTTGCGAAATCATCAATAAACGATTTTTGTCATTATATGCTTTTCATGTCATGTTTTAGTGGGTGAGTTCTCTCTGTCTATCCCTTTCTAAAAACAAAACCACTTCTAATTACCTTAGCTTTATCAACATGAGAAGTTTAACAAAGCTCAAGTAAATGTCAACAACATTTGATCTACTGAATATAAATATTAGTGAACTGAACTAAATAGGATTGGCTGGTTTTCTTGTTTGCATAATGATAGCATCTACTCCTAGGGTTATCATGAGGATCAAATAAGTTAATATATGTAAAGTCTGAAGTGTGGGGAGTGCTACGTGAGAGTCAAATAGAAGAAACAGCAAATATGGTGATAGAAAATACAAGGACGCCCACCTAGCCACTTTTAAGTGATTTCATTAGTCGTTTTTACTAACTGTGAATTCTTACAAATTTCATTTAAAACATTTTTTAAAAATTACGGTAAAATATACATAAAGGTCACCATTTTAACCATTTAAGTATACAGTTCAGTGGCATTAAGTACCTTCACCCTATGTACAAACATCACTATCTCCAAACCTTTTTTATCTTTCAAAACAGAAACTCTGTACCCACGAAACAATAACTCCTGGGGCCTTCTTCCTCGTGATTCTGTCAACCATATTCTTCCTTCTGCATCCATCAGTCTGACTCCTTTAGATACCTCATATAAGTGGAGTCATACAGCATTTGTCCTTTTGTGACTGCTTCATTTCACTTAGTACAATGTCCTGAAGGTTCATTCATATCGTAGTTCATGACACAATTTCCTAAAGAACACTGCATTTAAGGCTGAATACTATTCCACTGTACATATGTACCACATTGTGTCTATCTGCTCATCCAGTGATGGGTGCTTGGGTTGTTTCAACCTTTTGGCTATCATAAACAATGTTGTTATCAATATGGGTGTACAAATATTTGTTCAATCCTTTCAGTTCTTTTGGGTATATACCCAGCAGTGGAACTGCTGGATTATATGATAATTCTAGTTTTAATTTCTTTACAAACTTCATTTTAAGGTCTGAAATGACAGTGTTTTTATGTAGAGTTAAATACTTATATTTTATTAAAATAAAGATGTTTTATAACAAATGTAGAAATACTCAATTTTTGCAAATGAATACAATTTTATATGCTATAAAGTCTAGTTAATTTTTAAAAAATTTGAAATATGTAAAATATTGAGAGGCAATGATGGATCTACCAAACATTTAATGGTCAGTTTTCAGTTTTCCTGCTGCTCAGAGGAAGTATGAGGTTAAGCCGTGGTCATTGGAGAATAGTAACATAGCCTTAGAATATGTTTTATTAAAAAAAATAATCCAAACCCTCTTATCCCAGAGAAAGTTGCTGTTCACAGCTAATCTGAATTCCAGAGTTTTGTTCTCATAATATTGACTTTGGACCAATTTCCTGCTGAAATTTGATAATACAAGCAATTAGGGATATTTTTGGTGGGTATAATCTAAAAAGGTTGAATTAATGAACACTGAGTAAAGCAGATAATTTGAACACTTTGCTCAGTGGTTGAGCTGTAGGATACTCTGTAACTCTTGATGACTAAGCTTTTCATGGTAATCCGGGTCTCTGGAACACTTCTGGAGAGTCTGTCTCCAAACTTGTGTTTCCTGCTTGCCTCGTAGACCTGGGGTGGGGGTGGGTAGAGTAGCCGACCTATATGAGTGTTCCTGGACCCATCCAGGTACCACCACCAGTGACTGCTGCATCTCTATAGAAGCCGAAATAGCCCTTTTCAGGCAGAGGAAGGATTTAAAGTCCCATGATCTTGTGAACCAAAATGGGCAGCATGGGGAAATACATCATCTTTTTTAATTTTAATTTTTAAAATTTTTATTGAAGTATAGCTGATTTATAATGTGTTAGTTTCAGGTATATAGCAAAGTGATCCAGATATTTTTTCCAGAATATATATATATATATATATATATATCTTTTCCAGATTCTTTTCTCATAGAGGTTATTACAGAATACTGAGTGGAGTTCCCTGTGCTATACAGTAGGTCCTTGTTGTTTATTTTATATATAGAAATGTGTAATGTTACTCCCAAATTCCTACTTTATCCCTCTGCTCCCGCCTCTCCCCTCTGGTAACCATAAGTTTGTTTTCTATGTCTGTGAGTCTGTTTCTGTTTTGTAAGTAAGTTCAAGTGTGGGAAATAGATCATATTAATGTAATGTCATTCAGTTCAGTTCAGTCGCTCAGTCGCATCTGACTCTTTGCGACCCCATGAATCGCAGCACGTCAGGCCTCCCTGTCCATTACCAACTCCCAGAGTTCACCCAAACTCATGTCCATCGAGTTGGTGATGCCATCCAGGCATTTCATCCTCTGTCGTCCCCTTCTCCTCCTGCCCCCAATCCCTCCCAGCATCAGAGTCTTTTCTAATAAGTCAACTCTTCGCATGAGGTGGCCAAAGTATTGGAGTTTCAGCTTTAGCATCATCCCTTCCAAAGAAATCCCAGGGCTGATCTCCTTTAGAATGGACTGGTTGGATCTCCTTACAGTCCAAGAGACTCTCAAGAGTCTTCTCCAACACCACAGTTCAAAAGCATCAATTCTTCGGCGCTCAGCTTTCTTCACAGTTCAACTCTCATAGCCTTGACTAGATGGACCTTTGTTGGCAAAGTAATGTCTCTGCTTTTGAATATGCTATCTAGGTTGGTCATAACTTACCTTCCAAGGAGTGTCTTTTAATTTCATGGCTGCAATCACCATCTGCAGTGATTTTGGAGCCCACTTATTTTATTTTAAATGCTTCACACAAATTGTTTCTTTAAAATCATACTCTAGCAAGAAACAAATCAGTTAAGCTATCAGTGGAAACCCAATCAATATATCACAGGAGGCTGTTCTTGCTCCTAGCCAGAAGTGTTTGCCAGAAAAAGCCTGGCATGATGAATTAGGAAGCCCAGTTAAACATTAATTTGGCAATTCTTTTCTGTGTTGTTAGGTATATCTTAACAAGATGTGTTGTGCACGCTTAGCAATGGGTGTATGCGTCCAGTTCTAAGTGGAAAAACACCTAGGGTTTCAAAGTACTTTGAAAATATGTGACATGCAATCAACGTGTGTATTTTCACTGCTAATTTGATGGCAGAAAAATACTGGACCTGGGCTCTGGAGTCAAATCAAAGTTCTACCACTTACTGTGTGGCCAAGGGCAATGAACAGTTATCAATAAAGCTCAGTTTCTTCATCTATTTAATGGGGAGAATAATTGCATCTCCCCCAAAGTTTGGGGCTGAAGTCCATGGGGTTTGTTGCAAAGAGCTGGACACGACTGAACGACTGATCACACAAGGTTTGTTGGTAAGGCTAAATGATATGATGAATAGAAAGTGTTAGCTCAGTGCTTGGTATGGAGTAATTGTTCACTTATTATTTTTATGCCCCGCTTTTTGTAGTAAAGCAGGGATGGGAAAGGACTGTGACTTTTCTACCTATGCAACTCCACTGGAATCAAGTTTCTTTTTCTTTTAAGGACAACTACCTATTTTGGGTGGCAGGTAGATGCCTAAGAAAATAGACTCGCTTGGATTTTTTTTTTCTTTTCTTGCATAAATGTGAGATATTCCTTCTCATTCTAGCAAACAACCTAGAACAGTTTCTCCATTAAGCACAGAGATGACTTGAGTCTTCCAGAAAGCTAGACTTTTGAGCTAATCTGAGCCTATTTCCAAGCTCTGAAAAGAAGACCCCCATGAAACCATGATGACACTTTCTGTAAATGGAAAAGGAGAAAGGAAGTTCCATGCCTACCTGAGCACCGGACCCCTTGGGCAATGAGCCCCCACATGAAGTTGGCACAGTACTCACACCAGTGCGGGCCTCGGAACGTGTGGACCTGTAAGCCAAAATGAAGAAGTGTCAGAAAATGCAGTCACTTGGAGGCAGGTGGCCTTGGACATGAATGACACCAAGAAACAAATGCCTGTGTGGGAGTAAGCATCCCTCGCTGGGCTTTTTCTTTCCAGTGATGTTGAGTTGCCACAGAGCTGGAGAAAACAGATGCACTTTGATTTCTGAAAATTCTCCACTGAGCCTCATGCCCCAAGCTAGAGCCAAAAAGGAATGTGGAGAAATGGTAAAATTACAGGGCCATGCCATCAGCAAAGGAACGAGACACTCACTACCCCTAAAAAAGAACTACATGGATAAACGGAAGATAGCCTGAGCCAGTCGCTATAACCTGCATTTAGTTCAGCAAATTCTGGAAGGCAGGACTCAGTTACTGTGGCCTTTTGACCAAAGTTGTCCTATCCAGTAAAGTAGGAAATGGCAACCTACTCCAGTATTCTTGCCTGGAAAATTCCACGGACAGAGGAGCCTGGCAGGCTACAGTCCAGTCCAGAGGGTTGCAAAGAGTCAGAAGCGATTTAGCACGCATGCATGCATAGGATAATTACAAGCTTCAAAGGCTTTAATTCACTTCCAGAAGATGGTTGGATGGCATCACTGACTCAATGGACATGAGTTTGAGCAAACTCCAGGAGTTAGTGAAGGACAGGGAAGCCTAGTGTGCTGCAGTTCATGAGGTCACAGAGTCAGACACCACATAGCAATTGAACAACAACAACAAGAAAAGTCTTTAAAAAAAAAAGGTAGAGGAGACTTCCCTGGTGGTTCAGTGGTTATGACTCTGTGTTTGCAATGCAAGGGGCATAGGTTCGATCCCTGGTCAGGGAACTAAGATCTCGCATGCCACATGGCGTGGTTAGAGCAAAACAAAACAAAGGAGGGAGTTGACTCTGAAAATGAAGGCCACCCCGTGTAGCTTCTGAGTGTGTAAGTTGAAAGTTCCTTCTGATTGGCCAGAGTGCCAGTCTCACTGGTTGATGCCCAACTCAGTTGTTAAATATTTTGAAAAAATCATGATGTAAAGATGGTCTTATTTCTAATTATTTATGTACAACCTCCTGTGACAGGACTATATATTAGGTCATGATTTAAAACAAAAACAGAACAAAACAAAAATATATGTTCTCTGGCACAAGCAAGCATCAAGAAACAGAGTCAGGGGATGCCTTGAAAGCAAATGCAGCTGTGGTTGAGCCAGAAACCATCACAGGCAGTCTATCTGGGGGCACATATATCAATGTGAAGAGGTTTGGAATTTTTTACAAAATTAAAATATCATGAGACTGTATGGTTTCTATAAGGATTTTCAAAGTTTTAAACCTCTATTAACAAATAAAAGACATGCAGACAATATTATTATTTTTTTTTTTTTAGAGACTGGGAGGCCTGAACGGGCTTATATAGTCAAGACGACCACTACAGTCACAATTTGCAAAGATGCTCATCAGAGCTCTACTTCAGAAAAAAATAGCATCACTTGGAGATCTTCATTTATTTACATATGCTAGTAATTGGTTGTATATATAGTGACAAAACAGACTTGGTTCCCTCCTAATGGCACTTACAGATTTGTCAGGGCAGAGAAAGTGATCAATTAGCCAATCAAAAAGAGAAACTTCTGACCATGGTTTTATGCAATAAAACTATGTTATAATAGTTTTTTGGTATTGCAGTTTATCACATGCAAACTCTCCCCATTATACTATTTCTGCTTTGAAACATGATAGGGGAAAAGAAAAACCTCTCAGGATTGTTTTGACTAAAATGGAGGATAGTGCTGCAAGGAAATGACACCAGGATATGACAAAGCACCCCTTGTTGGAATGCAGAGACTCTATCTGAGGGAGCGCTTGCATTCTCTCGGAGCCAAAACACACGATTCATCGAGAGGCCCACTCACATGAAACGTGGTTCTAAAAGAATTCCTCAGGAAAGTGTCCTACTGAAAGCAGAACAGTTTACAAATTAAGCAATCAAAGGCTTCTTAATATTTTAGTAGAGATGCTCTAAAGCACCAGTCCTTTTTGGCCCAGGACCAGTTTCATGGAAGACAATGTTTCCACAGACTCACAGGGGATGGTTCCAGGATGATTTAAGTGTGTAACACTTATTGTGCACTTTATTTCTATTATTATTATGTCAGCTTCACCTCAGATCATCAGGCATTAGATCCTGGAGGTGAGGGACTCCTGCTGGTTAATTAAGGCAACAAAGTTGATTGCTCATATACTGTTGAAATTGCAAGGTTGATAAAATAATATGTAAAATAATATATCTCAAAAAGAAAGAAAAGAAAAAAAAGGTGTGGAAAAGATTATACAAGAAAAAATGAGGCTGCTACTAGAGAGATTTAGGAAAGGCCTCTGTGTTATCCAAGACAGTCAGGAAGTCCTCTTTTGAAAGGGTGACCTCAAATTGCTTGAAGGAAGAGAAGCCAGTCTGCTGGGGGCTTTGAAGGGAGCATTTCTGGCAGAAGGAATCTATGGAGGCCCTACAGGAGCAAAAAAGCTTGGTGTTACTGAAGAGTTAGAAGGTAAGGGTGGCCAGAACACCAGAGTGCAGGGGACAGGGCCTGGGATGAGGCTGTGAGTAGGAACCTTGAAGGCTTGATTAATGAGTGTGGGTTTGGTTGTGATCAAATACAACAGCAAGTTCCTGGAGGACTTCAAGTAGGACGATGACTTTTTTAAAAAAGATGTTCTGACCACTGTGTTGAAAATGGAAGGGAGAGTATTAATAGTAGAAACGATTCAGCAACTAGATGGTAGTGTTCAGATGAGAAACGATAGAGGCTGTGACCAGGATGTTGGAGGTAGAGATGGGAAGTGAATGGATTTGAGATCTGTTTTGAAGTTAGAATTTAAAGGACTTGATTGTAGAATAGATGTGGGTCTTTGAAGGAGAGGGTAATCAAGAGTGACTCCTAGATTCTCATTTTAGAAAGCAGGCAGATAGTGATGCCACTTGCTGAGATATGGAAGACATTCTTTTGGGAGAAATTAAAAACTTCAGTTTTGACCAGTGAAAGGTTAAATGCTGCTGAGATTCCAAATGATAGAATTAAGCAGGAATTTACACCGAATGCAATAGCTCACACGAGGAGGAACTGGAGGTCTACATTTGGCCATCCTTGACAAATATATGGTATGTAGAATTGTGTGAATGGGGAAAATAAAACCTCTTAGAGATAGTAGAAAATGAAGAAAATAGAGCCCAATCCCAAGCCCTTGGTGCATCAGCATTTGGAGAGAACCAAGAGAGTAAAGTGGTTTAGAAGTCAAGAGGTGAACCGTGTTTTAGGGAAGGAGTGGCCAATTCCAGGCTGAATGCAGGAAAGAGGTCCAGTAATTGGGGGTTCAACTGTGACTCAGACACATGGAAGTCACTGGCAACCTTGACAAAAGAAGTCTCTGGATCACTGAGGGCAGAAGTCATTCTTGAGGGAACTGGGAGGATAACTGGGAAGCATGGGAGGATAACTGGAAGGCATGGAAGGAGAGAAGTGTAGAGGCAAATTCATCAAGAAGTTTGGCTGTGATGTCCAGCAGAGCAGCAAGAGAGCTCCAGGGAGGTAAGGAATGGGCCCTGGGAGGACTTTTTAAAAATAAAAGACTGGAGACATTCAGTTCAGTTCAGTTCAGTCACTCAGTCATGTCCAACTCTTTGCAATCCCATGGACTGCAGCACAACAGGCTTCCCTGTCCATCACCAATTCCCTGAGCTTACTCAAACTCATGTCCATTCAGTCACTGATGCCATCCAACCATCTCATCCTTTGTTGTCTCTTTCACCTTCTGCCTTCAATCTTTCCCAGCATCAGGGTCTTTTCAAAAGAGTCAGTTCTTCACCTCAGGTCGCCAAAGTATTTGAGTTTCAGCTTCAGCATCAGTTGTTCCAATGAATATTCAGGACTGATTTTCTTTAGGATATACTGGTTAGATCTCCTTGCTGTCCAAGGGACTCTCAAGAGTCTTCTCCAACACCACAATTCAAAAGCATCTGTTCTTTGGTGCTCAGCTTTCTTTATAGTCCAACTCTCACATCCATACATGACTACAGGAAAAACCATAGCTTTGACTACAGAGACCTTTGTTGGCAAAGTAATGTCTCTGCTTTTTAATATGCTGTCTAGGTTGGTCATAACTTTTCTTCCAAGGAGCAAGTGTCTTTTAATTTAATGGCTGCAGTCACCATCTGCAGTGATTTTGGAGCACCCCAAAATAAAGCTTCTCACTGTTTCCATTGTTCCCCATCTATTTGCCATGAAGTGATGGGACCAGATGCCATGATCTTAGTTTTCTGACTGTTGAGTTTTAAGCCAACATTTTCACTCTCCTCTTTCACTTTCATCAAGAGGCTGTTTAGTTCTTCTTCACTTTCTGCCATAAGTGTGGTGTCATCTGCATATCTGAGGTTATTGATATTTTCCCCAGCAATCTTGATTCCAGCTTGTGCTTCATCCAGTCCAGCATTTCTCATGATGTACTCTGCATATAAGTTAAATAAGCAGGGTAACAAATATACAGCCATGACATACTCCTTTCCCAATTTGGAACCAGTCTGTTGTTCCATGTCCAGTTCTAACTGTTGCTTCTTGACTTGCATACAGATTTCTCAGGAGGCAGGTGAGGTGGTCTGGTATTCCCAACTCTTTAAGAATTTGCCACAGTTTATTGTGATCCACACAGTCAAAGGCTTTGGCATAGTCAATAAAGCAGAAGTAAATGTTTTTCTGGAACTCTCTTGCTTTTTCTATGATCCAACAGATGTAGGCAATTTGATTTCTGGTTCCTCTGCCTTTTCTAAATCCAGCTTGAACATCTGGAAGTTCACAGTTCATGTACTGTTGAAGCCTGGCTTGGAGAATTTTGAGCATTACTTCACTAGTGTGTGAGATGCGTGCAATCGTGTGGTAGTTTGAGCATTCTTTGGCATTGCCTTTGTTTGGGATTGGAATGAAAACTGACCTTTTCCAGTCCTGTTGGCCACTGCTGAGTTTTCCAAATTTGCTAACATATTGAGTGCAGCACTTTCACAGCATCATCTTTTAGGATTTGAAATAGCTCAACTGGTATCCCATCATCTCCATTAGCTTTGTTCATAGTGATGCTTCCTAAGGCCCACTTGACTTTGGGAGACATTTGGATATATTAATTTGTCAGTGAGATTGATATGATAGGTAGAAGAGATTGGAGATGCAGAAAGGAAAGAAGCAAAAGAGTGATGATCCTGAAAAGCTGAGAGATGATGGAATTAAGGGCATTTATATAAGCAACATTCAAAAAGAGAAACAGTTGAGATCATTCCAGAATTCCTAAGAGACACAGAATCTTCGGGTTAAAAAACCTGAGTCTCAAAGCTGATGAATAAAAAATAATTTAGACCTATACAGATGAGAGTGGAAGTGCAGAACACTAAACAGATAAGCAAAATCCTCAAAAACAGGTTACCTGTGAAAGGACAGTAATTGGGATGAAAACAGAATTCTCCTCAGTAAAAAGAGAAAAGTAAATTACAGAGTCATTTCATCAAAGTCCTCAGAGAAAAGTATTGTCAACCTAACTTCTATACACAGCCAATTACCATTCAAAAGCAAGGGTGAAATAAAGATATTTTCAGACAAATGCCAAGAGTTTTCACTCACAGATCCTCACTCAAAGATATACCCAGGGATTATATTATTCTGTAAGAAGCACATTGAACCTAGTGGGAAAGGACAGGATTCAAGAAGCCACAGTAAGCAAGAAAACTGGGAAACATGGGCCAATATAATCAAGCCTCTCCATAAAAACAATAACAAGATGACTAATTTCAGAGGACTTAAAAGCAGGTTGAAAAAAATGGCATGGAAGATTCAAACAGTAAAACAAAGAAACAAAACAGGTTACAGTAGAATATAATGAAATAGAACGAAAAATTTTCAAAAGGATTAAAAAAACTAAAAGGCGATTTTTTAAAAGTTTTACAAAATAGCCAAACCTTAGGGAGTTGATCAAGATAAAAGGCACAAACAATAAAGGGGAGGACATAATTGCCGATGCTGTAATGATGTAAAACAAAACCTTGAGAACTTTCTACCCACAAAATTAAAAGTTATGTGAAGTGGATAATTTATTAGAGAATATAAATTATCAAAAATGACTCAAAATAATATAAAAAACCTAAATTCACTTATACCTATTAAATAATTAAATCTAAGCCATTGATTCCAAATAATCTTGTTAGATTTAACCAACTTTTAAAAAAACAATTTCTAGCCAATATAGACTATTACAGAAGAAAAGAAAAAAAGTTCCACAGTTCACTTAATGAAGCTAATCTTGATTCAAAAACCATACAAGAATGACACATAAAAGTAAAATTATACAGCTATTCAATTATGAACATAAATGTAAAAATCCTTTAAAAATCCTACTGAATGTAGCATTATGTTTAAATGTCATGACCAAGGGAAGGCTTATTTCAGAGATTTAAGGTAGTTGACGTATTATTAGAATTCAGAAGAATAACAAGAGAGAGAAAACAAAAAATCATTTTAAAAATTAGAATATCAACAGTTAACAAAATTCAATACCTGTTCATAGTAATAGCACTTGGCATACTAGGAAAAGAGGGAACTTCTAAAAATGGTTGATTTAAGATGTCTATGATATGCACATGACAAACATCATATTGAAAGATAAAACATCAGAATAATTTCCTTAACAGTCAGCAGAAAGATAAGGCTGTATGCTGTAAAAGCTTCTCTTGGGCATTATCCTGCTGAATTTTAGCCAGCGTACTAAAACAAGACAAAGAAATACACCATATGTAATTGGAAGAAAGAACAAAGCTATCAAGTTTACTTAATATAAGAGCAATAACAAGAAATCAGTACATATCAGCAGTTACTCATTTTGTTAAATCATAAAAATTAAAGGACTCCATTCACAGCATCAGGAATAATCTAAAATAATTATAATTAATAACATAAGTAAGGAGATATTCTATATTCATGTATGACAATGCTCAATACTATAAATATATCAATTATTTTCCAAATGAAGCTTTAAATCCAATTAAGTTTCAACAAAGTCTTCATAATGCTTTCCCCCAAATTGACAAGATGACCCTACAACCCACATGGAAGAATAGAACAGAGAGAAATAGCCATCATAATTTTGTATAAGTAAAAGAATGTAAGAAAATATATTCAACTATATTTTGAGACGTCTATAGTTAAAAAAAGTAAAGGACCATGCAGCATCATGCAGTATAAACAAACCAGTGGAACAGAGAGGAAATGACAGAAACCAAATTACACATATATGGAGACTTGGTATTTCTCAGAAATGGCATTATACATTAGTAGGGGAAGGATGTCAGAGAGAGGAACTATTTCCTAGTTCATCCACCTATTCACCCACTCATTATTCACTCATTTATTTGATACTTAACTGCTGATTGCCTACTTTGAACCTGGTACTGTACTAGTTCTCAGAAATACAAAGTAAAAATAGATCAGAGGAACAGAGACCTTCCTGCACCCAAGGATTTCACCTACAAGAATAATCAGGCAACATAAATAAGTATCTTGTGGTAGTACACTGTGCGAGAGTAATAAATTCTTCCTGAAAAGGCTGGGGAAAATGATATTTGAATTGGATTTTGGAGAATGGAATGGATTCATGAGACTGGGCTGATGGGACACTGATGATGTTGACTGGGGAGGCAGATGTTCTTCTTGGGGAGAACATTCCAAGAAGAGGGAACAGCACAACTAAAGGCCGATGAAGGTGAGTTTGACTTTTTAAAGGCATTCTTTTCTTGTAGGTCATGCAAGAAAAAAAAAGGGAGTGAAAAATTCCTATCTGGAACACCTCCCGCAGTTGAAGGAATCACATAGGAAATAACTACACACCTTAGGGTAAAAATAAAAATGCAATATTTAGGAATTGGGAGAGTAGCTATTATATAGTGTTTACAGTCCATTGACAAGATGGAAACTAGTTGACTGAATGCTTCAGGAAGTCCAGGACACGCTAATCATAGATTTTCTAAAATTTTTGCCATGTTTAAAAAATAATTATTCAACAACATCCTTTCCCATCAATGATGTATCCCCACTGCCTTCTGTCCCATTTCTTCAGCCAAACAAATGCAGGCAGGCACTTCTGAATGGCAAATAGCTCTATTTATTGTCCCCACAAATACACATTCCCCAGAAATCGGCAAAATGGCGACAGAAGGGAATGTAAAGTTAGTTAAACATTATTTTAGGCCCACTGCCTAATTTCCTCTTTGTGATGGGCTGTTTATTTTCATGGCAGATAGATTGTTCAGTTTTCTTTTGGGTTCACAAGAACAATCTCTAGACAGTAGGCTATACGTAAATGCTGAGAGTACGCGCTCTGGACTCCTCTAATTTGGGATTGAACTATGATTTTTATTCTCCCATTGAAACGTCCCATATCTTGAAAAGTCAGTGATCAGCTTTTTCCATTCTCTGAATGATATTGATTTTCAAGAATATCTTTTCAGAAAAAAAAAGAATATTTTGCAAACTTTAGGGCAGTAACTAAAATACCCTAGACAGGAAGAAAATACCCCAGACAGGAAGAATGTCTGTCCAAGACTATTATACTAGGCCTGGTCTGCCTGGAATTCAAAAACCACACCAAACAGAAAAAGATGATATTATAGGAGATAAGGTCTGTTTGACAAATAGCCCAGGAATAACCACCCAGTAAAAACAAGAGCAAGGAGAGTCGTCAAGAAAAATCTCAGGCGTTTAGTGAGTATCCCCCAACTTGGCTCTTTCTCAATGAGCAGGATGTTATTTGCCTCATATCTGCTGAATCTGGAAAACAGGATTCCCTGGTGATTTTATAACAAGTCTGTTTTGATGGGTCAGTGTAGACACCGCCCAAGTGTATAACCAGCTCAGCCCAGATCTAGACCGTAAGAAACAGAAAGGGCTATGCATGATGTGCTACGGTTGAGAAATTTTGCTTTTCCTTATCAGTATACATCAGGGTCTCTCAACCTTGGCTCTACTGACATTTGGGGCTGGTAAGTCTTCATGTACTGTCAGGTGGTCAACAGCATCCCTGGCCTTTACCTAACAGATGCCAGTAGCAACCCCTCAGTGGGACCAACCACAGATGTCTCCAGATAGTGCCACATATGCTCTTGGGGACAAAAGAACCCTAATAGAGAGTTGTGGGTACAGACTAAAACCATGTCACCTCAGTTTGTCATTTTTCTTACTTATAACTTTATTCTTACACTTTTATTTGAAAAGGACTCATGGATCAAAGGCAGTTTTTTCTTAACTGCATTATATGCACAGAAGAGGGGGCTGGGAGACTAAAGTCACTTCCGGCTACAAGTCTGTGGACCTGGGGCTCTTCTAGTTGAGCTTTTGCCCCAGAGTCCCTGGGGCTGGAGGACAGGCAGCTTGTCCATGGTCACCCAGATGGTCAGCAGTACTTGCCTCCCACTCTCAGCCGAGGGTTTTTCCTATAATTGACTGCATTTCCCATCATCATGTGACACTGAACTTGTATGAAAAATTAGGTGAAACTTTGGACTTTTCCCTCTTGCACTATCAGATGAAATACTGGCCTTGAAGTGAACCTTTTCAGATGCAGGAAAATAGCCAAGGGGAATCACTGGGGCTGTGACCGAAGACTCTGGGTTTTCCTGCAAGGCTAGCTGAGCAGAGGCAGGGCGACAGCTGGGTTTCTCCACCACTGAGCCCCCAGATGCACCCATTCAGCAGCTGTTCTAATACATTCAAAACAGGATTTTCAATTCTAAAACATTGATTGTTGCCACAAAGCTTTTGGGGAGTCTCCCCATTGATATGGTGAGATATCCTTGTGCCTGCTGACTTCCTCTCGGGTTGATGAAGACATCTGCACCCACATCCTTTGACACTTTTCTGCTCAAAGCCTACCAGGTCCCCCATTGTCGATTGCAAGTTTTTTTCAGTCTTGGCACTGCTGACATTGGGGCCAATAACCCTTTGTGGTGGGGACTGTCCTGGCCCTTGTAGGATGTTTAGCAGCATCTCTGGCTTCTGCTAGACTCCAGTCATAAGAATGAGAAATGTCTCCAGACACTGCCAGATGTCCCCTGGGAGCACCACTGCCTTGTTTGAGAACCACCTAGCAAAGAAAGAGCTCACATTCTTACATCACCACCATCTTTCTGATACCTGGCAGTGCCTGGCACATACTTGGCCTTCAGTCTGTATTTGCTGAATTAAAAAAAAAGTGTCTAAATAGTCACCTCTTCTTAGAACATTTAGTCATTTAGAATAGTCTCTTTGAATGATACATTCTTGCCATAAAACAAACTCAATGTAAAATTAATAACAACCAAGCATTTTATATGGGCCAGACTTGTTAATAAATAATTTAAAATAGTAGAACATCTTGGCCAAGCCGCTTCCCTGGTGTGGGGCCTAAGCAAGGAGTCTCTGTTGGGTTTGCTGTCAAAGACTATTTTCTTTGCAGCAGGCTCTGCTGGTTTATAAAGGATTTACAATGATAGTATCCCAATATTTACATAAAATCATGTCAAGGAGGTATAAGATAAGGTTTAAGTGAGACTCTGCCAGTCAGAGAGAGCACTCACCTATGTGAGAACCTTGTCCAAAAACTTTTTCCTCAACTTGGTCAAAATCCCATGAATGAAATTCCACTGGGAAAAGGCATTATGCTGCTGGTCTCAACAGGACTATTTATAACATGACTACTGGCGCTTTCCTGGTGGTCCAGCGGTTAAGACTTCACCTTCCAATGCAAGGGGTGCAGGTTCAATACCACATGCCTCATAGCCAAAAATCAAAAACATAAATCAGAAGTAATATTGTAACAAAAATTCAATAAAGACTTCAAAATAAAATATATACTTAAAAAATAAAAAAAAATAAAAACAGATTACTAGATTAAATAAGCTGTCATTTTCAAGAACAAGCCCTTTTAAAACCAAGCATCTACTACCTGTAAGTAACAGTAAATCTTGGTGACTCACAGAAGAAACGGTTTCCATGCAACCTACCAGGTTGGTTTGACAGGTGCTATTGCAAATGAATCATAATGTGTAGCCTATTTGTAGAATGCAAAGCCTGGCGATGAACTGGGGAAGCAGAAGCTAAGATCTAGAAACTAAGGCTGGTAGGTCTTAACAGGGTGGTTCCATGAAGTGACTCGGCAGACAGGAACAACAGGAGGCAGGCAAGAACTCATCCAGGGGTAAAGGGTGGAGAGTTTGCCAGACACAAACCTCATTTACTTTGCAGGTTCGCTGAAGGCTAGTCCTATTATTAGCTCCAAAATGGCACAACAGCAATGGGTATACTTCACAAAAGATGGAACCAAAAGTATAGGTGACAAGGCTAACGTGCTGCAGAGCACCTAGGCTGTCAGATAATAATATTAAATAATAACATCGAGGCTCAGGACAGCTTCATGACTTCCTTCAAGCAGAACCCAATGGAAAGAGTTGGACTTTGTTATGAAACTTGAAGTGGAATTCTTCAAAACAAGGAGGAAAGGATTACGGCTGACGTCTCCAGGCCTCTACCTGGAAGGATTCCTTTCTTTCACATATAACCTGGATACCACCCATCCTCCAGACATCCTATAGCCCCATTCATGTATTTACATGGGGGTGGGGGGTTTGACCTCCATGGCCAAAGTTACCTGAGCAAAGCAGACACTTGGTCCAAGTCAGGCGAGTCTGATTCTTTCTCTATGGAAATTTAGAATTGGGATTTTGTGGTTGGTCTTTGTAATACATAAACCAGAGAGTTATCATCAGCCATACTGTGCAGACCATATAGACTAAGATGTTTTTGTGCAGGGAGAAAATAATGAAGCTGATATCCAGAGTAGAAAGCAATGAAGGGATGGGAAGGGAGAAGGAGAGAAAGGAAGGAAGAGAGGGAAGGAGGGGGCAGAGACACTGAGCCCAGGTATACCCCTAGTTCCTCCTTCCTCCTTGCCTAGTTCTAAACAGTCCCTGGGGGCTCTGTGAGACTTGCCTATTTCACTTAAGATGGTATCCAGGGGTTCGAAAAATTATAACGGCCAGACAATTGTAGGAAATATATTGAAAGTAAAAGTTGCTCAGTCATGTCGACTCTTTGTGACCCCATGGACTACACAGTCCATGGAATTCTCCAGGCCAGAATACTGGAGCAGGTAGCCTTTCCCTTCTCCAGGGGATCTTCCCAACCCAGGAATTGAACCAGGGTCTCCTACATTGCAGGCGAATTCTTTACCAACTGAGCTATCAGGGAAGCCCTAGGAAGTAGGTTAAAATGATGTAGCTTCATAGCTCTCTTGGAGAAGCCATATTTTCTTCATAAAGTCTAGTATTTCCAAGCCTATTTATTAAGTCTCATGTTGAGTTCCTTGTTTTACATTCAAGGTGATGAAGCTTGCCTTCCCTTTGAATTGTTCCTTCCAGACTTGTTTCTGCCAAAACAGCCTTTTCTGATTATAAAACAAAAGAAACAAAACTCACAACTGTTTCTGAAGCCACTGTCTACTTGTGACAAAGTGCAGGTGCAAAATCCAACAGAAGCGGGACCAGGACGGTCGATGGGCCGCCGCACACCCAAGAGAACACAGTGCAGGCAAAATACTGGGGCGAGAGGGCTGGCACATTTTATGGAGTCAGCAAGGATGAGGAAAAGTGGGGCTTGCATACGGAAAGCAAAAGTGACTAGTTCCAAAGCAAATGATCACTCCACTGATGAAAATGTGGAAACTGAGGACAGAGAGAGAAACCATCAAGGAGCCACAAAACCCAAACAGGGAGGCGGTGATGCTGCCACATACTAGACGGGTGTCCCAGCCGTGGCACCAGGACACACTCTCAGCCTCCTGACCTCGTCCTGGCGCCCAGGGTCTTAGGAGTGGGAGGTGTGTTTAGAAAGTGTGTGCTGCTTGAGCACGCATATACGCACAGTGTACCATGGGCATAGGATGCTGCTGGTGCAGCCTGCAGCCTCGTCTGTGGGGACAGAAAAGGGTAAGGCGGGCAACTGTTTAACTTAAATCCAGACAAGGCCACTTTTGAGAGGCACCACACAGGAAGCTGGGACAGCAAGAATAAACCTGGGCACGTGTGCAAGATCCTGGGTAGGTGGCACGGCCAGGTCCTCTGACCACATGAGGAGCTGGCCTGATATGCCTGGATCCGGCCTCTGGCTCCCCGGCACAGGTGGTGACCCTGGCATCGACTGCTGCCCACCACCTGAAAGGACTGGAACACAACTAACATGAGCCCTAAGTGAAAGCAAACTCTGGGGCAGGAAGTGAGGAAGGAAAGTGCACGCTTAAGCGAACAGGGTGGGGAGATGCCTGCTACACGTGCTCTCCACATATTCACTGACAGCCCACTCTGGGCCAGGCCCTGATCAAGACACTGGGGTTTCTACAGAAAGTAAAACAGACAAAATCTGTCTCCACCCCTTTGCCCCCACCCAGGAAGGGGTTTCTCTCTGATAAGGGGAAAACACATCAATACGTGTGTACTATGTCAGCTAGTGTTCAGTGATAGGGATGAAAGTAAAGTTGGCAGAGGGCTAGGAAAGGGATGGACAGGGGACAGAAGGGAATGAAGGGCAGATGGACGGGCAGGACTGGGGGAGGGGTGGGCAACCAGGTGAGGTTGGGGTGGGGTGGTCTGCTCTCCAATGTTTAGAACTTTTTGGACTTCTGCTCTCCCTCCATATTCCATATAGGGAGAAAACATGTCCCTCAAGTGGCCTAGGTAGAGAGAGCTTTCAGAAGGAGTGAGTGATGTGCACACACATGCAGCCTTGGGAGGCTGAGAGCACGAGCCAGCTGAGTGGAAAAAGGGACCATGGATTGGCAGTCTGTGATCATCCAACCCACCCCAGCTGACTCTCCAGATGTACAGCAAGCACTTCTGTCTCCTGAATCCTCTCTTTCCTGCACCCTGTTCACCCCTGGCTCATTTCTGACTCCGAAGTTCTGATTCATGTCTTTGCACTGCTCTTTCAGTTTTTAATTATATCTTGTTGACCAGGGAAGAAGAAAGAGATGGTAAAAAAAAAAAAAGTAAGAGGGACAAGAAGAAGTGAAAGTAGAAAATAAGAAATACAGAGCTAACTACACACCAAAATGCAAGGAAGATGAGAGACACAAAAAGATGAACAATAAAATAATAATAGAAGGCAAGCTTACTGGGTACCAATGACCTTCAGTGATTTACAAGTATTCTTTTTTATTTATTTATTTATTTTAATTGGAGGCTAATTACTTTACAATATTGTGATGCTTTTTGCCATACATTGACATGAATCAGCCATGGGTGTACACGTGTCCCCATCCTGAATACCCTTCCCAGTTCCCTTCCCATCCCATCCCTCAGGGTTGTCCCAGGGCACCAGCTTTGAGTGCCCTGTTTCAGGCATCTTATACCTTACGGCACTCCCATTTTACAGATGAGGAAACTGAAGCTCAGAGAATTAAGCTACTTGCCAAAAAGCATATTGTGACCAGTGGCACCAAGCTGACCACAGCTACCTCATCATTGCATTAGGTGGGGAAGGAAAGACAGTTATCCAGACTGATGGAGTTGAGGGGTTCTTGAAGGTTTCAGAGCTCAGCCACAAGGTGTTCTTAGGCCAGACCCTCTAAAACAGAGCTATTCTACCTACTAGAGAGTGCCTCTTTCAGTCCAGTAGATAAACAGGGATGCAGACATAAAACATGTTAAATAACAGAATGCTTTCTCTGTTTATCAGACAGCTTTCATTGTAGAGAGAAGCCTATTAATTTCATCATTCCTCCAACAAATACTCTTAGTTTCTAATATGTATAAGTAATCCCGAGAATTTGACATTTAAACCAGCAACAAGCATATTTATATACATGTTGTAAAGTATGTAATTATTGCATGAAATGAGGAGCAACTTAATTAGCTTCCAAAAGCTTTTGTTTCCAGAGCAGATTTTCAGTTTTTCCCAGACACGCTTTGTTTGGAAAACAAGGGCAGTAGATATGACCTCAGGAGCACTGATGGGAGCCTTCTCAAAGAAGGGAGTGGGAGGGGTTCCGACCTCAACCAAGTCAGGAGTTTCTAGCCATTGCTGTTTTTAAAAATTGTTATTATTGAGACTTCCCTGGTGGTACAGTGGTGAAGACTCCATGCTGCCAATGCAGGGGGGATGGGTTCAATCCCTGATGGGGGAACTAAGATGCTACATAGCAAGGCCAAAATACAAAAAAATTGCAATTATGGCATTGTTTTTTAAAATTTGAAGTACAGTTGATTTACAAAGATGTCTTAGTTTCAGGTGTATGGCAAAGTGATTTTTTTCATTATAGGTTATCTATTCATTGCTTGTGATGAAGCTCCTGGGGAGAGTGAGGAAAGGGCTTTTCATTCAGGGAATAGTCCTGATGGGGGCAAAAAAAATCTTGCTCTGAAGTGAGGCATCAAGATCTGCTGGCAGATTCAAGTCTTTGGTAGGAGGCCTCTCGATGAGAGTGCAGACAGGGCCTAGCAAAGCTTATTTGTTGATAAGGATGAGAATGTGATTACTTGTTCTTTTTAAACATTTACTTTATGCCAGACACATAATATCCTCAAATAATAACCCAACTTACAAATCAAGACAGTTTCAGAACAAAGCCTACTAGAAATCAATATAAATAAAAACTCACTGCAAAATTAAGATATAAAACAGATTCCAGGCAGATGTCAGGGGCCTTTGATAAGACTTTCTTTCTTTGGTTAGGTCATGTTACTAAAACCTTACTGCTCTATTTATAGCAGGGACCTGCTTTTAGAATGTTCTTCTAAAGACCATGCAGAGTTCCCACTTAAAGTTGGTTGTGGGTAGGGGTGGGGGGTGAGGAGAGGGCTGAATGAGGATAAAAGGGGCCAGGAGTGACAGAGGGAGCCACCCCCTCCTGCCCCAGCCTCTCACTCTTAAGGACAGTGGCACGAGCAGTACCATTGAAAGCCACAATCAACTGACACAGCACTCAAGGGTCTGCTATGTCTCAAAGATGTCTATTTAAAACACGGAAGAGAAACGGTCCTGTCTGGCTTGCATTCCCCTCTGACAACTCATCTGTTCTCTGCTTTCTTTTCTCTCAATAGCAGTAAGTTAGAAAAGATATCGTCAATAGATACAGACTTTTTAAACAAACATTTAAAAAGCTGTTAGTGTTTTTCAGTAATAATTAACATAGATCATGTTAGCAACAGAAATACTTGAGAAGATAAGGTTCAACTATCCTTTTGGTTTAAATGTTTTTATGTCCCATGCAGAGATCTAAGATGAAAAAAAGACTGAAATTAATTATGAAGTACCAATCAACTAAATACACTTGTGTGTTCTTCACACAAACTCAGACACAGTATCTATAGAGGAAAGCTATTCCACGCAAACATACATTGCAATAGGGCAAAAGTCCAGCTGGATCTTAGAGCCAAAAGAATCAGAATTTTCAAGAGGGAGGAAAAAAAAAAGGCAAGTCCAAGATCCATCCTCCCATTCATGGTAGTACAAATACAGGAGGCAAAGGATCAGGAATTTCTGCCAGAAGTCAGAAAAATACTTTCTTAAAATTAAAAAAAAATTAATTAGGGTAAAGATAGGAAAGCAGAAAAAGAAAAAAACATAAATTAGACCTGTCACTATTCAGTGATGCCCCAAATTATAATTGTCACTACTCAATGGTGGGAGAAATAACAAGAGTCTTGGCATGGATAAGGACCTATCTAACGCAATTCTTCACTCTTATGCTAAATACGGAGGGCTGGATAACTCCATGCCTCAGTTCAATTATAGCATGCAAATGTCTGAGCTCCTTGCTTTCTAAAAACAGAAGCAGGGCAAACAGACCAAACGAACACAAATGTATATTTAATAGACACACATCTGTCTGTATGAAGGATAGAAAAGCAACAGAATGAACTAGGTTTTCCTGGTCACTTCTGACAAATGGTTCCCCAGTTCCAAAAGTTTCTTGGGCTACTGACCCTAAAGGAAAAAGAATTTTAAATAAAGAATACAATTTACATTTAGCTGCTCCTGTGTCTTCTTCCTAGATCCTTCATCTCCATTCTCTCCAACTTCCACACAGTCAGCCCCTGTGCTGGTGTAAAACCTCTAACTCTGTCCTGTCTCTCCTGCACTCAGGGGCATCTCAAACCAGGCAATTTGGCATCAGAACCTCCTCCCAGCCCTTCTTGGAAAACACATCAGGGCAAAGGAAACAGGCCATAATTTTCTGACGGCAGGCCGTTTCTCCAAGTGCTAGTCTGAAATGAAGATAGTGGTATTTCCAGTTTATAAATACACATGGGAAAATCCACTTAACCCCCCGCCAGCTCTTCCTATCTTTTTGTTTGGTCTGGTGAGCAAGACCAAGGCTGGGACCAGAAGGAGCTTGGCAAGGCTGCCAGGGCGCCCCCTGCACCTCGAGCACAAACAAAAGCTACTGGATGGTATCTCCCGTCATCATTTGCTTTCACAGCTGTCTACACATAAACCCAAAGAGTTAGCATCCCTGAAAACAAAAGACTAAACACAAAATGTGAAACGGGCAACTGTTTCCACTTGCTCACAGATAACAATATTCTTTACTGCTACTCCGAGTGGAAAAGTACCGCTTGATATTCACCAGATGACCTCTAAATGCCAAAGATTGGGCATGCTCTGTTTTTCTTTCACTGGACATGGGAATGTGGAGAGGAAATGGGCCGAATTCATTAGAACTCAGTTAACATACATAGAGGTGCTTCTGAGCATTAGCATCAAGCAAACTGCTTTCTGAAACCTCCCGTTTGATTTGATTCAGAGCAAGTAACTCAATGTGGAAAGCAGAAAATCTGCCGTCTCGTGACTTTACCAAAGCCCAGACAGAAACCATGGCCTGGAGCTCTCCACCTGCCCTTTTATAACAGAAGAAAGGATGCAGAGGTTCGCTTACCTTAAAGTTGTGTGTCTTCTCATAGTTGAAGTGGTTGTCGTTGTGTGTGAGGGCGGCCCTTCGGACCAGGGAGGAGATCTGTGGACAGGCAAAGAGTTTGAGAGGGGGCCAGAGAAAGGCGCCTTTGATTCCCACCTTCACCCCCAAGGCCACGGCCAGCAGCTCCTGGCGTTTTCTGCCTGGCTTAGGCTTCCGAACCACAGCACACTTCTTCTCATTCTCCAGCCACAGTTCCTCGGAGAACATAGTGACCGGACCCCAGATCTTTCTGGTTTCCTCTGCGGAGCCTGGGCAGTGCAGCGCCATCAGATTTTTTGAACTGCGGCTAATGTTAGGCAGCAGATTCGAGGCAGCTGCGTTCTGTCTGCAGAGGCCTGGGGCATGTGACCTGGAAGGGCCTGTTTGAGTGATGGAGAGGGCTCTGCATCTGAATAAGGACAGGCCTGTTTTGTTCTGCGTTATTTCTTAAGGCCAACGTGTGCCTGGAACAATAGCACACATTCATGAGCGCAGCACCCCCCAGAAGCTGTATCCAGTCAGCCCCTGAGGAATCAATGGAGGAGGCAGGGGCTGGCAGCTTTATTCCTCCTGCCACAGCGCATTGCAAAGGAGAGACCTCAAATACTTGCTAGCATATTTCACACACACACACACACACACACCCAACCAACCAACTCTGATCTTCAAAGCCTGAGGCTGTATCCAATTATTCTGGGGCTCTGAACCCCATTCTGGGCTGAATTCCAGCAGATTAAACCTTTAAACCCTAATGACTGTTTAATCATATAGGGGATAAAGCCTGCGTCTCTTAAAAAAAAAAAAAAAAATCTGTCCCAGCACTTGAAAGCTTTATTTTTATTCTTATGCTTACATTAAATTAGAACAGTCTGACCACTGAATGGGGCATACAAGAACTGTATATAGCGTTTCAGCTCTGGGATCTACAGTTACAAGTTTAAAATAAGAGAGAGGATGTCTTGCCTCAGAATACCCCCATGGACTCCCCCACCCACCACAAACAACCCCTCCCATACAAAGAAGGCAGTATTCCTTAACTAAAACATCATACTTTTTTTTCTTTTAAATAAAACATTTTCAATGTTAATTCTTTTAGTATCCAAGCTAATGCCCTCCTGGCTCGTAAAAGCATCATCTGTTTGATGGTCTCTCTCGGGACCCTGGTTTTCTAGTTCCAGGTCTCTGCATTAATAGAAGTGAGGAAATCATTATCTCTTAATGAGTACTCCTAATCTGTTGGCAAAGTTTAATGCAGCTAATGCCAGACAATAAAATCAATGCTTTTGGAACTGGAAAGCAAGAACGTGGATGGCTGGACCATGATGCAGATGGGACTGTCCGTGAATTTCATCCCATCCTCTACGTGGCCCCACATTCCAGCCCTTCCAAGGAGCCGCGGGGAGAGTAACAAAACACCAATCTTTTCCTTGTGTAATTCTTTATTCCTGGCAATTAAATTCCAACTTGGTTCAGATGTCCTGCCTCTCATTTCACCTCCTTTTAACTTCTGATAATAATAACAATCAATTTTTATATTGGGCTTTTGGACACATTAACTTGTTAAGCCAGACAAGATTCACAATGTGTTAAGTGCACTGACTCAGTTAATCTGCAGCTCATGTATATGCAAAATATACATTTTGTGGATGAGGAGATTAAGAGATATTTCAAGGACATGTAACTAGTTTAGGCAGCAGAGCCAGGACTAGAACCCAAAACATCTGCACCCAGCACCTGTTCTGGGTGTTCTGTGTTCTGCAGCCCATACCCTAGCACCTAAGTAGGCAGTGCAGTGCTGCGTCATCCACTGAGTCTTGCCAAATGCTTTACCTGAAATATTGGTCAAGTCTGCGCCCTCCTTACCATTCTTGTCCCACAATAACTCAGAGCCTAGATCTCTCTCCAGTCTACCTTACACACAGCTACCCAACAGTCTTCTTAGTCCACTCCACCTTTGCTCAGAAATGTCAGTGATTCCCCCTGGCTTGACTGAATCCTTATATTGTGGGTTTTACATGAGCTCATCTCAACCTATCCATCTTATCTATTTTCCTATACTCACCACCACAAATCCTACAAAATTTCTTCTCTGACATACTCAACTTGCCACCTTGGTAGCTTGCTCTGTCTTTTAGCATTTTCTAGCACCATTTCCATGTCTACGTATCCACCAACCTTCACATTCTACCTCAAATACCTCCCTCTCCAAAAAGACTTCTCCAAACTCCCCATTGGAGGCAAACACTGCTTTAGAATCCATAGTATTTTTCTCACATTTTTCTTATTGCACTTAATCACTTTCTCTCTTAGAGTGACTTATAACAGGTCTTATAGTCTTCCATATTGAGAATCCACTGTGATACATTTTATGTCTGGTTCACTTTTTTTCCTCCTACAAGAGTGTCTAATAAGATTCCTTTCAGTTCAGTTTGGTTGAGTCACTCAGTCGTGTCCGACTCTTTGCGACCCCATGAATCACAGCACACCAGGCCTCCCTGTCCATCACCAACTCCCGGAGTTCACTCAGACTCACGTCCATTGAGTCGGTGATGCCATCCAGCCATCTCATCCTCTGTCATCCCCTTTTCCTCCTGCCCCCAATCCCTCCCAGCATCAGAGTCTTTTCCAATGAGTCAACTCTTCGCATGAAGTGGCCAAAGTATAGGAGTTTCAGCTTTAGCATCATTCCTTCCAAAGAAATCCCAGAGCTGATCTCCTTCAGAATGGACTGGTTGGATCTCCTTGCAGTCCAAGGGACTCTCAAGAGACTCTTTTAGCAGGCATTAAATAAGTTGTCAGAAAGCACCTATACATGTAGGAAACCAGAATAATGGAGGAAGGTGTGCAAAAGTGGCTGCATGGAGTGGGTCTCTTGCCCCATCCATCACCATGCTTTAGCTTCCAAGGGTGTAAACCCACAGGGGTCTGCCCTCCTGATGGTCTCCACCAGATTCCTTAGCCCTCCTTCCTGTTGCCCAATCCTAGAGGACATCTGGCACACACAGAGATTGAGTGAAGGTCTGGCATGCCTTTAACAGTCTTCTAGTCCTTAGCCTAAAGGCAAAAAGCCAGAGAGGAAGAATAAGGGTCCCTTCTCTAAACTTCCCAGCTAGCAAATCAAGACAGAGCTTTTGACAGCAAGTCATTCTGTGTGAGCACATATTCTGTGATCCGAATTAGATTAATCATATGGCGACATGGCTTTAGAATCTGAATAAAATAACTCTTTAAATGGAAAGTGGGCAAAAGGGGTCTCCTTTACCCTTTGGTGTGTGAATGGTTGAATACAAGCTTTAACATTTTTCTCATGTCTGTGCTTTTACTCTTAACAAGTACTTTTTATTTCTATTTGTGACCGGGATTTCTTTTTCAGATATTTGTTCAATAGAATTTACCCAAACACAAGATACCTTCAGGCATGTAAACAGACACTGTCCACTTAAGATGCATCTTTATAGGGAACCGTTAAGGTTGGCATTTGAGCAAACATTATTCTGAGAAGTGTGGATGACCCCAGGTCACCCTCATATTAAAGGAAAATGCTTACAAAAGTCACTTGGTAAAAACTTGCCTCTTAAACAGCCCCGCTGCACAGAGTTCTTATCCAAGCTCCTCCAGGACCATGGCTGGGTCTCTTCTATATCCCTACAAAGTCTAACACATGTTCTCTAATACACAGAGACAGGCTGGCCGTCTTTTTCTGACAGAAATTTCTATCTGACCTATTTTCATTTATATATACATAAGAGAAAGTGCATGTGCCTACAATCTCTGTTTAAATCAGGGATTGTCCGGCTTCCCTGGTGGTCAAGATGCTGCACTTCCAATGCAGGGGACGGGGGTTCAGTCCCTATTGTCAACCTGGGAATCACTGAAATTTGGGGTTGGATAATTCTTTGTTGTCGGGGCTGTCCTGTGCATTGTACAATGCTTAGCAGCATCCCTGGCGCTACCCACTAGATGCCAGTCGCACCCCACAACTGTGATATCACAAATCTCTCCAGACTGCCACATTCCTCCTCTGAGAAAAAACTGCCCCCAGTTGAGAATACAGGGGTTAGATTAATAACAAACATTTACAGCATACTTTCTCTGTGTCAGGTATTTAATATGCTAAGCACTTTGCATGCGTGCATGCTCAGTTGCTCAGTCATGTCCGACTCTTCGTAATCCCATGGACTGTAGCCTTCCAGGCTTCTCTGTCCATGGGATTCTCCAGAAAAGAAAGGATTGCATTTTGTTTCTCCAGGGGATCTTCCCGACCCAGGGGTTGAAGCCACATCTCCTGCATTGGCAGGCAGATTCTTTACCACTGAGCCCCCTGAGCCCTTCTAAGCACTTTGTATAAATTGGCTTAAGCTTTATAACCCTCTGAGGTAGGTACTGTTATAATTACCTCCACTTTACAGATGAGAAAATGGGAACTGAGCATTTAAGTGATTTGCTCAAGGTCACACAGTTGATAAGTGGTAAAGCTGAGATTAGAACCCAGGCACAATGCCTAGGTCTATTTTTTGGTTGTTTTTTGTTCCCCAAAATCAGTTTATTTTTTATTGAGATAAAATCAGCATAACAGCAAATCTATCATTTTAACAATTTAAAAGTATAGTTCAGCAATCCAGTGGCATTACATACATTCACAATGTCCTGCAAGCATTACCGCTCTCTAGTTCCAGAACATTTCCATCATTCAAAATGAAACCTTTTACCCAATTAAGCAGTCACTCACCATTCCCTTCTCCCTCCAGCCTCTGGCAACCACTAATCTGCTTTCTCTATGGATCTGCCTATTCTGAATACTTTATATAAATGAAATATGCAATCTCTGGCCTTTTGTGTCTGACTTCTTACTTTTTATTGCTCAATAGTAATCCATTGTATGGATTACTATGGATGGTCCACATATTATTTGTCCATTCTCCAGGGGATGTGCATGTGGGCTGTTTTCACCTTTTGGCTACTGTGACTACTGCTGCTAAGAATATTCTTGAACAGGTTTTTTGTTTGAATACCTGTGCCAGTTCTTCTGGGTGTAACACTAAATCTATGCTTTTAACCACCCTCTAAAACTGCCTCTCATCCAAATATTGTTCACATTTTGAAATATTCAGAGGCTAAAATGCAAGAATTACTCTTCCCCATAGTTAACTTGTTAACAACTCCCAGGACTGGTGTGGCCTGGTTTGGTTTCACTGCGGAGACTTTTGTTCTCACTGGGGCCTCTGCCGAAGCAGACACGACTTAAGATACTTCTGTTAGTAGGTGGGGCTATAAATAAACGGTGAAATAAGCTCACCACTTCCCTTTTCCTTTTTTATAAATAAGGGCTGGGATTCTATTTTCTGTGTATGGCCTCTCACTGCTCTTTGTCTCCGCGATGAGGATCTTGCACCCAAGGAGGCGTCAGGTAGCCAGAAGGCAGTGGAAGTCTGTCAGATGAAGACAAGGAAGAAGAACGGGGCACTGGGCAGGAAGACAAGGGGAACGAGGCGCACTGGGGTGCATGTGCATGGAACACGCTCAGGGACGGTGGGAGAAACAGGAAGCCTTTCCCTCTGCTCGGGCTTTAGTAATCGAGCATCTTAAAAACGTGGGGATCCCAGAAGCTCATGTAATCAAAGGTCCCTTCTCCACCTGGCTTCAGGCAGACCTGCATCTTGGCCTCTGGGGACCACAACATTCTGCCTTTTTAGTACCAATTTCTAGAAAAGTTGATTTACGTCAATCTGTAGTTCTTCCATAGGCACTGAGTAAATTTCTATGGTACATTTTAAGGAGGGCTTTTTGAAAATGTGATCATCAGTCCCAAGACAGTCTCTCCCCACCTATTCCAATCCCAGTCCTACTCCTCCTGGGGCCCCACTCACTTCCATCTCGGGTCTGAGTCCCCCGAAGGGGCTGAAAGCCTGAGCTATACCCCTGTTACAGACACTACCCTGTAGATGCGGGCATCTGCTGCCTCATGGCAATATATGAAATGAAGATCAGTATTACTGATGCTGGCGAGGATATCATGGGGACAGCTCACTAACAGAATGCTTCTGTTTGTAATAAGTGGCCCATTGCTGGGGAAAACACTGTCAGTGTATCAAATGCCTCATGTACATTGATCCAATGATTCTATTTCTAGGATTCTCTTAAGGAGGTCTTCAAACAAAGAATTAATAGATAGACACGTATTATAATAACAACAAGAAATGAGAGAAGGCTTAAACATTGAAGATGGGGTAAGGTTAAATACATTACGGTATAAACATGCAATAGAATATTAGGTAGATATTAACAAAGATGATTAAAATAACTTTCAGTGAAGAAGGGATATTCTCACCTAATATAATGTTAGATGAGAAGTAGGCTCATAACCTAATGTAGTATGACTTCAATCATGCAGAAAATACCAAAAAACACACCAAAATATCTTCAATATACCAACTATTGGTGATAAGGCAACAGTTCTCTCTAAGTAGAGAAATTTTAATTGACATTTATTTTCATCTTTATTCTTTCCTGTATATTTTGAGCTTCCCACAGTGATTGTGTTCTGGTTCCATTATATAAAAATACAAATTTTAAAAAGTACATTATAAAGACCTCAAATTTATTAGCTTTAGTGTGCACAAAAGATACATTCTTAACATCACAAGTAACCTTTGAGCTCATCTAATCCCACCTGCTCTTTTTGCAGCTGGAGAGACTGAGGGTCAGGGAAGCTTAATGATTTGTGCCCCCTCCCCAATAAGAGAGCTATTCCACAACTAGATCTAGAACCAGATCCAAACTCCAGTTTCTCTTGCCTGGAACCTTTGACAATGAGCACTTCTTACACTTCTGGGATCTCAGGACCCACGGAGGTCTGGTTCAAATACAGACTGCTGGGCCCCAGGCTTTCTGGCTCAGTCAATGTGAGATCAGGCCGAAGAATCTGCATCCCTGACAGGCTCCCAGGTGACGCTGATATTGCTGGTCCAGGGACCACACTTTGAGGATCCCTGTTTCATGCTTTTCTCTGTACCTGTGGGTCTCAACCTTACCTGATCGTTAGAATCACCTGGGGAACACAAATGAACAAACAAGCCATGTTCAAGCTTCACTCAGACCAATGATATCCAAATTTCTGGGGATGGGCCTGGACCTTTAAAAACTACCCCCTGGGAATTCTAATGTACTCCTACCATTGGAAACCACTGCACTAATCTGAAGCACTTCACTTCAGAGGGATTATTAGAGAAGATGGAAGTATGAATGGATTACGTGCTATTGAAAACCACCCCTGCCATAGGAATCAATATCTTTTCAAACACAGAATGTGAAAATGTTTCTATTCATGCCCACCCCACCCCAACCTCCTATCATGCCACTTAGAACTCCAGACTCTCAAAGGCAAAAATCCATACCATGGCCTTTATGAGCCTGTGTGGTGCCACCCTTCCAGCCTCTCCTCCCACCCTTTCTTCTGGCCACCTTAAGAATATATAACCATGAATGAGCAGTATGATTTTTAAATTATTACCTATGACCATTCCCACCCCCCGCCCCCACCAAGACTTCTAGCTTTATGAGATCAGATACTGTGTGTGCTTGGGTCACAAGCAGTGACCCCAGTGTCATACCTCAAACCTGGCACAAAGTAGGTGCTTGATAAATTTTGCTAAATGAATGTTCACAACTATAAAATGTCTTGAAGTCAAAGTACCACTGTAGAGGTTTATCATCATCAAAACCCAGTCGTCCAGTCAATTCACTCTTGTGAGTCTCTAACATAACACCCAGGGGCCATGCCCTTTGGGGTTTCCTTCTGACCAAGCTATCAGATTTCTGGTATCACAAGAAGGGGTACTAGAAACAGGGGACTCTGCCCCAGGGCCAGGTCCTAAGGGTCACAACCAAATTCAGGACCAGAATATTAAAAGTAACATTGTATATTTGTGGTCTACATTATATTATATGGTATCTCTGTAATCAAGCAGACCCCTAGGGGCCTGAGACAGACACCCTGCCATCCATGTCCTCTGCCTGCCTCTTGGTTGTAGAAAAACTCTAGTCTTCAAGGTGTCCCCTGAGCCACAAAACCCTGGCTGAGGAATTAATGATGTGAACATGTAAAAACAAAAATAGCAGTTGGGCCAGGAGCACTAGTAACAATTTAAACGATAAATCAGCCATATGGCAGTCATAGAATCTTCAGTTCCTCCTACAAGTACATCAGTAGTAGTATCTAACACACATTCCTGAGTCATTTTGCAGATACTGAAGCCCCCGAATGAAAGCGGTTCACTACATGATGCCATAAGCATGTAGTCCCCACACTGGCTAGAGGGTAAGGACTGATCTTACTAACCCATATGACACTGCCCTGTTACCTCACCGTCAACAAATCAGAGGACTGTGCATAAGCTGATCACATACCCTGTGACTCCCCTCCCTCCCCTTGCCTTTAAAAATGCCTCCCTGGAACCCTTTCGAGAATTAGCTGCACTGGAATCTGTCTGGTGCCTTACAACACATGCTGCACTTTCCTTCATCACAACCTGGGGTCAGTAGATGGGCTTTACTGCTTGAGGGTGAATGGAAGTTTGGTTCAGTAACGTCTCTATTACATGAGGAAGGCAGAGCAGGCATTATTATTCTCATTTTACAGATGCAAAAACCAAGATCCTAATGGAAGTGGGGAATACGATCAGGTCTCCTGACTTTCTTCCCGTGGAAATCCCTGACCATTGCAGCCCATCAGTAATGGAAACTGCTCACGACTGACTTGGGGCTCCTTTCCTCCTCTCTGTTCCTAGAGGATTTATTACCAGCTTTTAAAATGGGGCCCTCCCCTGAGTTGTGCCACCCAGTATACCTCCAGTGACTAGCATGAGGCCAACACTAGTTCTCATGAAAGTTTCGTTTCACAAAATAAACCCATTTTTTTTTGCAGTCTTTCTATTTTTCTTGCCTTCCATCCAAATGACTTCTAATTTTAAAAAGTTGCTCTTATTTTTTTGCTTTGGCCATCAGTGTACTTCCCACGCATATGTCTGAGGTTCCGGGGTTGAGTAACGAGTCTGGACTGCACGTTATTTCCCTAAAGTTACAAAATATTAAAGTCAGCCTAGATACAAAGACACCCAGCAAAATGCTGCAGTCATTCATTCAGCCCCGAAGGTTGGTAAGAAATCTGTTTTTTCCTTTGTTTTCACTCTCTCTGGGTCACATACATATTTTTAATGGCTGGATACTGGTTTCAATGTATGCTTACTACTTATTATTTCAGTATTTAAAATACACACCCGTGTGTGTGTGTGTGTGTGTGTGTGTGTGAGAGAGAGAGAGAGAGAGAATGCTTAAGAGAGGACAGATGATCAAGGGGCTAAGAACTTCTCAGTGTGGTCTTTCTCTGGCGTCCTACATCTGGTTCGCATTTCTGATTGCAAGTGAAAACACTACAAATACTGAGTTAAAAAGCCCAAATTGCTGAATGATAAAACCAGATCAAACCAGTCAATCCTAAAGGAACTCAACCCTAAATATTCACTGAACGGACTGACACTGAAGCTGAAGCTTCAGTTCTTTGGCCACCTGACACGAAGAGTTGACTCACTGGAAAAGACCTGATGCTGGGAGAGATAGAGGGCAAGAGAAAGGGACAACAGAGGATGAGATGGTTGGGTGGCATCACTGACTCAACAGGCATGAGTTTGAGCAAACTCTGGGAGGTAGTGAAGGACAGGGAAGCCTGGCGTGCTACGGTTTGTAGGGTCCCAAAGAATCAGACATGACTTAGCAACTCAGCAACCACAACCCAAGGGGTAGCTTGTTTTATCAACACTCCTAAGCCCAGCCTGCTAGATCCTATGAACTCTGAACATATCCCCACACAGCCCAATCTCTGTTGCTTTACCTAAGAACTGCCTGTCAGTGTTTGTTATATTCTTTGCTTGTTTTCAGTCCTGAAAGAGGAGAAAGACAACAAAAAGATATGACTAAACTGCAAACTCATTCCCATGACAGCAAAAGAAATGAGAGAGACCAGGGTGGGACCCTGCCATCTTTCCAGCCGACATGCTCATTTTAAAGTGGAATAATCCTGGCTTTATTGAAATCTATCAAAGCATCAGGTATCAAGGGCTGACCTGGCTGACTCCTAAAACTCCTGGTGACCTCCAAACCTGCTGTGTCCTGGGCCTTTGATGGCACAACATGCCCAGCTGCTGCTCCAATTGTTCTCCAGGAACAGATGGCCACTCAATTCAAGAGACCCAAAAAGGCCAGAGGACTGCTGCCTGTCCTACAATTCATCTCCTTCATCCACAACAGTGTTCATCCCAAACTGAAGGACTGTGGGGTCTCCAAAATGGACCAAAACCACCTTGTTTGGAAGCACATAAATAATCTGATGCTCCTGGGGGTTCACTGATTGTGCAACATTAACACCGCTGTCCTTCCCACTTTGTTTCCCCACCTGTTTTATTGAGGTTGATGTCAGCAATCTTGGCTCACCAATGCTGTTTGCTTAGATGTAGATGCAAAAGACACTCCCTGTTACAAAGACCTTCCAGTTTGTGTTGAGCATTTCCCACATTTCCACACGTAGCTGTTGGTGTTTTGTTTTTGTGCACAGTTTTTGAAAGAGGAAAAAACAAAGAGGTTTATGTCAGAGAGTAGTAACCCATTTTCTTATGCTAGAACTTTAAAACTGGGAGTCACAGTTCTCAAACGCTGAGTTTCAGAGAAGACAGCAGGGTTATTTTTGAGAGACCAGAGCATTTGTGGGATCACATTGCTAAAATTGCCTTGCAACACTTTAGGTGACCTTTTATAAAACTCAGACCCAAAACAGGGCATGAAAGTTTTAAGGGAGAGGCGACTATTACATCTCCAGCTATTTCCCTTTTGGCCCTATGTGACCCTTTTCTCTTATACAGTATTTAATGCCCTTTTCTGTGTTGTTTCCTTCCTTTGCACCCTCCCACCTCCCGCCAAGGAGGTAGGTATCCGAAATGACTGACTTAGGGATTTTATTACACAAGTCAGAGATGTTCAGTTTCTGGCTATGGCACTCAACAGTAGAGTAGAACCCAAATGTATTTCTGTCTTTCCCCCTCCCTGGCACTGTTGCTCACTCAGTTGAGCCTGAGAAATCTCAGCCAGAGGCTGGCTGTTTGCAGAATTGCACTTTCTTGCCATACTGCTGTCTATAGGGTCGCACAGTGTCGGACATGACTGAAGCAACTTAACAAGGCTCATGGCCCTACTGCAGGATGGCAGTTTGCAGGGCAGAATGGGCCAGACAGAGCCTCAGGCTGCTTTTCTACCAGGTCCTCTGATCAGCATTTGGATGAGGGTGCATCTTTACCGAAAGGGAAAAACCAAATTAACCAGCTGTTTTCTGCATGCAAACTGTCCCATATTATAAATGACAGAGACGCCTATTAAACATTTTTTCAAAATTTCACACACACACAAAATCTCACATCCCCTACTGTGCTTTTCACGGTGAGCAATCACCCACACACAAGAGTCCCCAGGGCCATTCCAGCTGTGCAGTGGATCCTGCGCAATACAGTTCCTGGGGATATTTACCAACTCAGAAGTTCTGAAATACGGATGCTTGCACATTCCAGATGTGAATCTAAACTGAGTTCTGGCCTCCTGTGCGAGATGTGAGTGGGGTTTCGAATTCTGCAGCTGAACCTCCTATCTGTGTGTTGGGAAGACCAGCCTTATGCCAAGAATATAGCCCTGGAGCCCCTTCCCGGGTGGAATGTCAGGGTATGTGTGATGGTGCAGACACTTCTCCCAGCCACTGGCCAGCTCTGAAAGAGACTGTGTCATCCTAATGTGTACATGTGCATATTGTAGAGGGGTAGTTCAGTGTGAAATGACCACATCCAGTTTGATCTTATCTGTGTTTTAAACAATAAATGTATTCTATCATGTGTTTCAAATATAGTTTTTTCCTTCTTTTCTCCCCCGCTCCCTTCATTCCCTCCTTTTCTCCCTCATTCTTTCTTCCTCCCTCCTTTTCTTCCTTCAGCAAATATTTACGAAGTATCAATCATATATCAGGCACTGTTTTAGGTCAGTGGAAAACAGCAGTGAACAATTGACAAAAATCCCTGCACTTAGAGACCAGACAATAAACAAAACTCACAAATATATTAAATATTATTCAAGAAAGTGATAAGTGTCACAAAGAAACAAGGATACAGGATAGAGAGTGAGGATGCCATTTAAAACAGGATGGCCAGGGGAGGCTTTGCTGAGAAGGTGGCACTTGGGCAAAGCCCAAAAGATGACTGGAGGAGCACTGCAGGCGGAGAGGACAGCAAACGTAAAGGCCCCGAGACAGGAGCAAGGGTGGGTTTAGGAAACAGCAAACATCAAGAGTGGCTAGAGCAGCATGCATGAGAAGTGAAGGCCTGGCGGGAGAGAGGAAAGACTTCTGCTTTGACTCTGAGTGGCGTGAGCAGTCACTGCAGGGCTCTGAACAGATGTGTGGTATGACCTGAATTACTTTTAAAAAGCATCGCTCTGACTGTTGTGTGGAGGACTTAGGAGGGCAAGGGTGGCAGGAAGGCCGGTTTGAGGCTATTATGGAAATCCAGGTAAAGAGAAGACAGTGGTTCGGCCCAGGCTGGGAGCAGGGGTGGTGGTGGGGTGGGGGCAGGTTTCTGGATATGGTTTCAAGGTGGAGCCCTCAGGACCAGCTGACAGATTGGATGCGAGGTGAGAGAGAAGAAAGAGGAAGTGAGACAGTGGGACCCTCGGCTGCAGTGCTTGCACCTGGACAAATGTCTCCTTGAGCAAGAAAATACAGAGAAACTGTAAGGGGCTAAAATAACTGCATGCGTGTGCACCGGGGGCAAATTATGGACAACGAGATACAACAAAGGCCAAAAGCCCAACTGCCACTTCTGAAGAGCCAGGAGCAAAAGCAGGGCACTGTGCATGCCGCCCACACACGGCGCCACCAAAGGCATGGGCAAGCCACCTAAGCCACCCCTCTGGACACACTCCTACCCTCACCCCATACAAGGGACCAGCTTGCTCTCTTACCCCAGGGAGCAACCCAGCAAGGCAACCTGCTAAAGCTTCTCACTCCCCTCTGCCACAGCAGGGCCCCCAATAAACCCTTGCCTGAATTTCCTGTCTGCCCTCTGATCAGTTTCTGTTGATGAAGGAGGCCAAGAACCCTGGTCAGTAACAGAAGGGCTCCAGGACAATGGCACAGTTGAGGCCCTGAACAACTAGAGATGAAGCTTTCATTACGAGAGACGAAGACTATGAAAGAGGTAGGGTGCAGGGGAAGGACATAACTCGGTGTGGGGTGTAGGAACTCTGAGTAGGCGGCTGGACGTATAGACCTGGGTTCCAGGGAGAGGTGGGTGCTGGAGACACCCTGAGAGTTATTGTAATCAGATGGATTTACACTGAGAGTTATTGTAATCAGATGGATTTGCAGCAAGAGTGCAAGTGGAGACAGAGGACAGCAGAGGCCCCAGGACTGAGCCCTGGGCTACCTGAATAATTATGAGGTCAGGAAATTGAGACAGAACTAGGCAAAGAGAAAGAGGAGGCAAATTTGATATTCTGAAAGCCCAGGAAAAGATGACCAGCTGGGGCCAGTGCCCCTGACAGGTCAGTTGTGATGGGGACCGAGAAAGGACCAAGGATTCAGTAGCTTTTAGGCAGCAAGTGATCCCCTTGACAACAGCTGTCTCTGGGGAGTGGTGGGGGAGACCTGACTGCAGATACTTTAGACAGAAAAGGAAGAGGAGAGTATTGGGACCAGAGATTGTTGTTGAGCCAGGACTGGAGAACTGGGGAGCAAGGGGGAGCTGACCAAAGGGGCCAGGAGAGGCGGGGTCCAGAGGGAATGCTTTTTCTTTTAAGAAGGGAAGAAAGCCACTGAGATTCCCTTTTCCATCATAAAACCACAGCCTGTGCAATGAAGATTCTGACTCCAGTTTGGGGATTTGACTGTCAGTCAGAAGGCCTCGAGCCACCTCCCTTGGTGCCAGTGGGGATTCAAAACCACAGGAGCCTCCGTGGGTGGGGCTACCTCCTCCAGCCCCACCCCAAGCACCATAAACCCCTAAGCCTCCCAGCTCTCTCAGGCCATTTTCAGACTTGCTCTCCCCGGAAAGCCTTACTTTGAGTAAAAAACTTCATATCCTCTTGGATGGACATGTGGTACCATTGGTCTCTGCTACTACTGCTGCTGCTGCTAAGTCGCTTCAGTCGTGTCTGACTCTGCGCGACCCCATAGACAGCAGCCCACAGGCTCCTCTGTCCCTCAGATTCTCCAGGCAAGAATACTGGAGTGGGTTGCCATTTCCTTCTCCAACCATCGGTCTCTACATCAAGCCAAATTTTGGGTGGGGAAGGGTCGTCCACCTCTGTGTAGTGAATGTAACAGCTGTTGAGAAATGAAAAGCACCTTTGATGTGACCCATGACCCTGACCTTCCACCTGCCACTTCCCACTCTTCCATATCTGTTCAGGGCCCAGAACCCAGGACCATTCTTTGAACTCATAATGTTCTTTTGTGAAGCCATGCTTCTGTGCACATGCTCACTGCTGCTTAAAACTTAACAGATATATTCACATCAGCAACTAAATAGGAAAATATAGCCCCAACAATTATTGGACACACATTGCACCAGGCACATTAACTCGTTTAATCTGCATGACAGCTGTGTGACACACACTATTACCCGCATTTTATAGATGAGGAAACTGAACCTAAGAGGGCTTTCACTGATCAGGTTTGCAGAACTAACATGTGGGATTTAAACACAGGATCAGTTCCTTCTATCGGTCATATTGTTGTTATTTTTCAGTTGCTAACTTGTGTACAGCTCTTCGTGACCCCACAGACTGCAGCACGCCAGGCTTCCCTGTCCCTCACTATCTCCCTGAATTTGCTCAGACTCATGTCCATCGAGTCAGTGATGCCGTCCAACCATCTCATCCTCTCCTCCTGCCTTCAATTTTCCCCACCATCAGGGTCTTTTCCAATGAGTCGGCTCTTCGCATCAGGTGGCCAAAGTATTGGAGCTTCAGCTTCAGCATCAATCCTTCCAATGAATATTCAAGAATGATTTCATTGACTGGATTTATCTTCCTGCAGTCCAAGTGACTCTCAAGAGTCTTCTCTTTAATATGTTTTACAATTCTGCAATTCAATTTCTAAGAATCTATCTTAAGAAAATGATCCTGAATACAAAAGACATTCATGAAAGCATTATTTCTCATATTAAATTGGAATGTATTGTGTATGTCCTAACCTTAGGAAATAACTAAATATGAGGCTCATGCAACAATCAGAAATGATGTTTGTAAGGAGTGCACAGCAACATGATTGTAAGATACTACATGAATAAAGCAGCACACAAAATTACAAATGTACTATGCTTACAAATATATTTTAAAATTCCAATGCATAGGAAATCACTGTAAGCAAACAGCCCCATGACTATATTTTCTGTATCTTTCAGAATTTCTTGAATTAATTACCTTTATAATTGGAATAAATTAAAAGAAAAAAAAGAGGAAATGCTTTCCACAGAGAAACAAAAACCTTTTCTTCCCTCAGTCTGCATCAGTTTTGTTTTGTACTAGGAGGCCTTTACCTTAAAGGGAAAATTAGGTAAGTTTTAAACATAACTAGAAATCAAATCTAAAATATTAGAGTTTTCTGTGGTCTGGACCTCACAACTATAATATATTTAAAGAAACTCAGATGTGCAAAACAAGTGGTTAAGTAACGTTATTAGAAAAGAAAACTCTTATTCTAGCAGGCATTAAGAAAGGATGTGCCTTCTGTGGGGCTTAATACCTTCCATTTTATGGCATGGAAATTTTCCTTTGGAAAATTTATTATTTTTAATTGGAGGATAACTGCTTTACAATATTGCATTGGTTTCTGCCATATATCAACATGAATCAGCTGTAGGAATACACGTTTCCCCTCCCTCTTGACCCTCCCTCCCACCTCCCACCCCATCCCACCCCTCTAGGTTATCACAGAACCCCAGGTTTGAGCTCCCTGTGTCATACAGCAGGCATCTCTTGATATAAATTAAAATCTTTACAAGATGCAAGACAGAATACTATTTCTGTAAAAACATGATTTAGGTTAAACCTCTGAAGAGCCAAGAGAAATCTCTCTTGAGCCAAAAGAAATAAATTTTTCAAATAAAAATAGTTTATATCATAAATATTATTGTTGTAAAAGTCAGGAGTTAAAAGAAGGAATAGATGTCAAGCTTGTATGACACAGATTTTTCTCTAAATAAACTTACTCAAACCCAGAAAGTTACATCCTAACATGTATAATATACCTATGAGACTTTAGTTTTTATAATATTTCAGTAACGATTTGGGAACAAGGAGATTCTATTTTAAATAATTAAAATGTTTTCTAGTTTAATTTTTTTCACTTCAGTCTTCTAATTACAAAAATGAAACATGGTACTGTCTTTGATTTCTATCAACAACAACGGTTTCTAGTCATCTCCTAAAACGTTGTGTAAGAAACTAACACAGTAACTGGCCTTGTGCTATTTCAGTTGAAAATGCTTTGTGCTTACAAACCCCTTGGTCATAGAAATGGCAATCAAACTCTAGAAATGGAGAAGGTTTTTTGTCTGCCAAGAATTCCTTATTCAGAATAAGTCTCTGGAGCTAAGTTGTTTGTGTTCAAATTCTGCTTCAACACCTCCCAGCTGGGCAACCTCATGCCAAGTTACTTAACCACTGCGCCTCTTTCCGTCAAATGTGAAGTGTGGATATAATAACAGTAGCTCTTTGCAGATGATTATATGTACAATTTAAGTTGTGAGTTGTAAATTGCTCAGATCCATGCCTGCCGTCATTTTATATGCATGTATGCATACATAATTTAATGACAAAATTAACTTTAACGGTTATGCAGGTGATGCTTTCAAAGTAAGGCCTAATCTTAGGAAGGTGTTGACAGTTGAGTTTAACTAAGACTGCCTTTACTTGACGTGATATGGAGAAGAAAAATCTTTTCTGACCTGCCACAATTAGAAACCACATGGTCATTTAAATTCAAGCAGATTCAATAGAGAGCTAAGCAAAAAGTTTAAGTATATTGGCCACAGATGGTAGTTGAGGCATATGGTGGAACACACAGGGGGTTTATATTTACACACTGAGTGAGTGGGTGAAAGTCACTCAGTTGTGTCTGACTCTGTGACCCCATGGACTATACAATCCATAAAATTCTCCAGGCCAGACCAGAGTGAGTAGCCTTCCCCTTCTCCAGGGGATCTTCCCAACCCAGAGATCAAACCCAAGTCTCCCACATTGCAGGTGGATCAGCTGAGCCACAAGGGAAGCCCACATTTACACACTGAAGATGTGTAAATGCTGCAAAAGTAGGTTTGCCTCCTGAAATATCTTGATGATATCAGGAGGAACAAAGGTAAGAGGGGTGTGTTTTAGGATATGAATTTATAAAGAAACAAACAGAATGAAGGAAGAAATTGGAGCTTCTATTGACCTTGGCAAAGGAGAAGCCCCAGCAAGATGGTAGGAGGGGCAAAATAGCATTTAGAATCAAACCCCATACCCACCACAGAAACTTTGTGTGCACCAGGACCCAGAGACCCCACAAAGCCTGAGACAGAACTGTGTTTGGATATCTCCTGAGGAGGTATGGCTCAGCAGTGGACTGCCACAGGAACAGGGGCTCTGGGTGCAGTAGACCTGGGTATGGCATCAGCCCTCTTGGAGGAGATCACCACTAACCCACCATAGAGCCACCAGAACTTATACAGGACTGGAGAAACAGACTCTTGGAGGGCACAAACAGAACCTTGTGTGCACCAGGACCCGGGAGAAAGGAGCAGTGACCCCACACGAGACTGACCCAGACTTGCCCGTGAGTGTCCAGGAGTCTCTGGCAGAGGCGTGGGTTGGCGGTGGCCCGCTGCAGGGTTGGAGGCACTGAGTGTAGCAGTGCTTGCATGGGACCTTTTAAAGGAGGTCTCAATTATCTTCACTACTTCCACTAGTTTGGCCTCAGGTCAAATAACAGGGAGGGAACAGCCCCACCCTTCAACAGAAAATTGGATTAAAGATTTACTGACCATGGCCCTGCCATCTGACCAGTTTCCCGCTCAGTCAGTCTCTTCCATCAGGAAGCTTCCATAAGCCTCTTATCTTCTCTATCAAAGGGCAGACAGACTGAAAACCACAATCACAGAAAACTAACCAATCTGATCACATAGACCACAGCCTTGTCTAACTCAATGAAACTAAGAGCCATGCCATGTAGAGCCATTATATTTACTACTGTGGGCAAGAATCCCTTAGAAGAAATGGAATAGCCATCATAGTCAACAAAAGAGTCTGAAATACAGTACTTGGATGCAATCTAAAAAATGAAAGAATGATCTCTGTTCATTTCCAAGGCAAACCATTCAATATCACAGTAATCCAAGTCTATGCCCCAACCAATAATGCTGAAGAAGCTGAAGTTGATTGGTTCTATGAAGATCTACAAGACCTCCTAGAACTAACACCCAAAATAAATGTCCTTTTCATTATAGGGGACTGGAATGTAAAAGTAGGTAGTGAAGAAATATCTGGAGTAACAGGCAAATCTGGCCTTGAAGTACAGAATGAAGCAGGGCAAAGACTAATAGAGTTTTGCCAAGAGAATGCACTGGTCATAGGACCCTCTTCCAATGACACAAGAGAAGACTCTACACATGGACATCACCAGATGGTCAACACCAAAATCAGATTGATTATATTCTTTGCAGCCAAAGATGGAGAAGCTCTATACAGTCAGCAAAAATAAGACCAGGAGCTGACTGTGGCTCAGATCATGAACTCCTTATTGCCAAATTCAGACTTAAATTGAAGAAGGTAGGGAAAACCACTACACCATTCAGGTATGACCTAAATCAAATCCCTTATGATTATACAGTGGAAATGAGAAATAGAAACAAGGGATTAGATCTGATAGAGTGCCTGATGAACTATGGACAGACGTTTGTGACATTGTACAGGAGACAGGGATCAAGACTATCTCCCAAAAAAAGAAATACAAAAAGGCAAAATGGTTGCTTGAGGAGGCCTTACAAACAGCTATGAAAAGAAGAGAAGTGAAAGGCAAAGGAGAAAAGGAAAGATATACCCATTTGAATGCAGAGTTCCAAAGAATAGCAAGGAGAGATAAGAAAGCCTTCCCCAGTGATCAGTGCAAAGAAATAGAGGAAAACAATAGAATGGGAAAGACTAGCGATCTCTTCAAGAAAATTAGAGATACCAAGGGAACTTTTCATGCAAAGATGGGCACAATAAAGGACAGATATGTTATGGACCTAACAGAAGCAGTAGATATTAAGAAGAGGTGGCAAGAATACACAGAAGAGCTATACAAAAAAAAAATCTTCACGACCCAGATAATCATGATGGTTTGATCACTCACCTAGAGCCAGACATCCTGGAATGCAAAGTCAAGTGGGCCTTAAGAGCAACACTATGAATAAAGCTAGTGGAGATGATAGAATTCCAGGTGAGCTATTTCAAATTCTAAAACATGATGCTGTGAAAGTGCTGCACTCAATATGCCAGCAAATTTGGAAAACAGCAGTGGCCACAGGAATGGAAAAGGTCAGTTTTCATTCCAATCCCAAAGAAAGGCAATGCCAAAGAATGCTCAAACTACCACACAATTGCACTCATCTTTCATGCTAGTAAAGTAATACTCAAAATTCCCCAAGCCAGGCTTCAACAGTATGTGAACTGTGAACTTCCAGATGTTCAAGCTCGATTAAGAAAAGGTAGGGGAACCAGAGATCAAATTGCCAACGTCCGTTGGATCATCAAAAAAGCAAGAGAGTTCCCGAAAAACATCTACTTCTGCTTTATTGACTATGCCAAAGCCTTTGACTGTGTGGATCACAGAAGACTGTGGAGAATTCATCAAGAGATGGGAATACCAGACCACCTCACCTGCCTCCTGAGAAATCTGTATGCAGGTCAAGAAGCAACAGTTAGAACTAGACATGGAACAACAGACGGATTCCAAATCGGGAAAGGAGTACGTCAAGGCTGTATATTGTTACCCTGCTTATTTAACTTATATGCAGAGTACATCATAAGAAATGCCAGGCTGGATGAAGCACAAGCTAGAATCAAGATTGCTGGGAGAAATATCAATAACCTCAGATATGCAGATGATACCACACTTATGGGAGAAAGCAAAGAACTAAAGAGCCTCTTGAAAGTGAAAGAGGAAAGTGAATACTCAACATTCAGAAAACTAAGATCATGGCATCTGGTTCCATCACTTCATGGCAAATAGATGGGGAAACAATGGAAACAGTGAGAGACTTTAGAGTTTTGGGCTCCAAAATCAGTGCAGATGATGGCTGCAGCTATGAAATTAAAAGACGCTTACTCCTTGGAAGAAAAGCTATGAGCAACCTAGACAGCATATTAAAAAGCAGAGACATTACTTTGCCAACAAAGGTCCATCTAGTTAAAGCTATGGTTTTTCCAATAGTCATGTGGATATGAGAGTTGGACTATAAAGAAAGCTGAGCACCAAAGAATTGATGCTTTTAACCTGTGGTGATGGAGAAGACTCTTGAGAGTCCCTTGGACAGCAAGGATATCCAACCAGTTCATCCTAATGGAAATCAGTCCTGGATACTCATTGAAAGAACTGATGCTGAAGCTCCAAATCTTTGGTCACCTGATGCGAAGAACTGACTCATTTGAAAAGATCCTAATGTTGGGAAAGATTGAAGGTGGGAGGAGAAGGGGACAACAGAGAATGAGATGGTTGGATGGCATCACCGACTCAATGGACACGAGTTTGAGTATGCTCTTGGAGTTGGTGATGGACGGGGAGGCCTGGCGTGCTGCAGTCCATTGGGTTGCAAAAAGTCGGACATGACTGAGCAACTGAACTGAACTGAACTGAACTTATTGACCTTCGGGATTAAAATATGGCTGGTCACTTTGGTCCTGGGCGCTCAGAAAGAGCCTTTCAGGCTCTTGGGGAATGAGGTGAGCGCTGCAGGGAGTGGAGGTGGTTATTTCCCTTCCAAGTGGAGAGTCATTCAGTGCAATATGAGGCAAAGCAAGCCCAGGATGACTGGCCATAGCTGATGGCTTAAAGTGTACTGCAGGGTGTCGGTTCCTGGTGGGTAGGGCAGGAAGCACCACTTCTAGGGGCTCACTCCAAGGTCTGTACACCAGCAAAAATGGGACACAATGTCACTATGGGTTCCTATGGGTCCCTTAAAGCTGCCATGATGACCTACTGGACAGAGCTCAGGGTGTCATCTGAACCCCAGCATTCCACATCTTGACCTCTCAGCTCACTGGTGCCAGTTAGTCTGAAGTCCCAGGATCTCTGGGCTCTGACGCAAGGTCTGGGCATCCACTGACCTTATTTTCAGCGCTCCTTGATGGATAAGAAACAGCATCTTAGCCCCAGACAACGTGTCCTAAATGATCTGAATCCACAGGAATCTGCCCACTTATCTGCTGCCCTGAATTCTTCCAGAAAATCATGGTACTTTGGAAAAACAAAATAACTGGCTGGCAAGGTCAGAAGGAGAAGGAGTGCATGTGCAGAGAAGGCTGAAGCTTGGGGGCTGTCACTGTGCTGGGCACCCTTGCTGGGTTACCAACCAGCACTCTGGGCTCAACTGCTTGGCTTTGGCATTTTAACGCGGGTTCTGCTGCTGAAATATGAAGGTCTCCTGCCGTTGGTCCAACAGAAAGCTGGTGCCAAGGGTTCTTCTCTCAAAATTGACATCATCCAAGGTGAGCACTGAATTTAGGAAAGGAGGGAGGGTTTTTTTGTCACCATGTTGCCAGCACATTCCAGGTAGGAAGGGAGGTTAGAGATCTAATTCTTCCTTCACAAAAAAACAAATAATACATGTCAATAAAAATGAGGCACAAAGGGTGATGAAATGGGTTGGTAAGATTTCCTTCTGTTGGGTTCTACCTAGGGTTCAGTTCCTAAGAATTGGGGGTGTAGTATTTTAACAATGGCTGTAAAACTCCTAGGAAAAACAAAACATTCTTCCTATCGAGATATGGGCTGGATGTCCCCTTCCAGCAAAGCTGGATGGACTTGTGTCTACTTCAACTGGTAGAATATATGATGGTAACACGGTATGATTCCCGAAGCTGGGTCATAAAAGGCCATGTGGCTTCTGCCTTGTCCATTGAAACCCATACACTGGAGCTGTGAGCAGTCTTAGAAGAAGTTCAGCTACACTGAGGCTGCCAAGTTTGAGGGAAACATATTTTGTGGAGAGGACTCATGGAGACACTGATTTACAGTCCTGCTAAGTCCAGTGTTCAAGTCATTTCAACCCAGGGGCCACACATGTGAAGAGAGGAGTTTCCTGACAATTCCAGTCCCTAGTTATCACACTTTCCCTGGTCTTTGACTCTTCCCCAACGTGAAGCCAGATGGCATGGAGTACAGGACCCCCCTATACCCTGTTCTAGTCCTGATCCACTGAACCTGTAAATATAACACAACAGATAATTTACACAATTAAGTTTTAAAATGGTTTGTTTCCCAGCAATAGTATCCAAAACAAGGTTTTGGTAACATGGCCTGTGAAAGTCCCTTCCACTCCCAAAGTGAATAAGCCAATGTCCCAGGGGGCCAAGCACATCTGTTTATTCATGTTTATGCCCAATCAGCAAGTCTTCTTTAAAGGATTAATGCTCAGCAGTATTACAAATGGTGGTAGCTTTTATTCAGAATGCATTTGTATTTTAGTTTCTCTGCACAAAAAAATCATAAAAACACTATTCCAAGGACAGGTATCAAAACAGGTTAAATGAGTAGGAATTTATAGACACAACTGTTTTAGTGTTTATGTGACAGGACAATATAAATATATAATTAAAATTTATTATGTCAGACACTGCTCTAGACACGTTATATCCCCTCTCTCCTATCCACCCCAGAGAAAGCAGTGGCAACCCACTCCAGTACTCTTGCCTGGGAAATCCCATGGATGGAGGAGCCTGGTAGGCTACAGTCCATGGGGTCGTGAAGAGTTGGACACAACTGAGTGACTTCACTTTAACTTTTCACTTTCAAGCAGTGGAGAAGGAAATGGCAACCCATTCCAGTATTCTTTCCTGGAGAATCCCAGAGGTGGGAGCCTGGTGGGCTGCCATCTATGGGGTCGCACGGGGTCAGACACGACTGATGTGACTTAGCAGCAGCAGCCTATCCACCCATCCACCCATCCATACATTCATCCATCTATCCGTCCAACCAACCAACCAATGAACCAACAAACCAAACAACTAACATCATCAAGCTGGGTTGTTAGATAATACATATGAAGGCACAAGTGCAAGGCATGGCATATAATGGGTACACAATAAATATTGGCTGGATCTGAATTTGCCCTCAAATTTCTATTGTTACAAAGGGGTGAAGTGTAGCTTGGAGGAAGTAGAGCCTATCACCAAGATCTATTCTGAGGATGTGTGGGGCATGGGCTCCAGGAACTGTCTGGCTAATAATGCAGTGGTTCCTAAACTTTGTTACACATTACAATTGCCTGGGGAACTTCAAAAATCCAGACGTCTATTTGCCACCCCAGATCAATTAAATCAGAATGGAGGCAGAAGCCAGGTATCAATATTTTTTTCAAGATACCCAGGTGATTCCAATATGCATGCGCTAGAGACATTTTGCTTCAAAAGAACACTAAGGATGGTGGTGAGGTTGTGGCTGCTGGTTTAGAAGAAGGACATCCATGCTTTGCCTTAGTGACACAGAGGAGGAGGTAGAGGACAGATGGTGATGCTTGGATGCAGATGGATTGGTTGATTGTATTTCATGTGTTGATGGCCCCTCTCCCTCCTCCTCTATGTTCCTCTTCTCTTGGCCTCTTCTTCTTGCTGCTGCCTGGTTTCTACTGATAGCAGTAAAATCTAAGGACTTTCGAATGCATGGTGCACACAAGCTTCTAGAGGCTTCTCCTACACCACTTGTGAGTTTGCTGGCGGTTTGTTCTTGCTTTTCTTGATACCTGGGAGTCTGGCAGGCAGGCAGGGGAGGAGGGAGGGATGGAGCCCTCCTAGGCTGCAGGCTGATGTCACACCTGGCCAGTGAGTGTGCACAGCTATCCTAGCAGAGGTTCCCACCTGCTGCTGTGGGCTGCTCTGTGAGGCTGGGTCAGCTCCTGCAATTGGCTGCCTGACCTCAGAAAGGAATTCTTTGTTTCTTTTCCCACTGCATACTTAGATTTTTTTTTCTGTCCCAAGGCAACTAGGGCCTCTCTGGCCAGTCCATGGAGATCTCACCTGATGAACAACTCGGAAGAGAGATGAGCTGGACAAGTTTGATCTGTGTGGGGAGGAGGATTAGTCAGGATGACCTCACCCTGACTTCTCTAGGGCTACCTTCCTCTTTCAGTGGAAAAAGAAAAATTCCAGATTACATGGGAAACCAGATAAGGTGAAGTAGAGTGAGAGAGAGAGAATTTGTGCCACATGAAAAAGAAGTGAGGATTAAAAACACAGGAGGAAAGCAATATGACAATTCTTCCCCTAACCCTGCAAGTATTTGAAAACATAGCTGAGAATAAATTTTTTAAAATAATCAAAATGTGTGAATGTGAGCCCGTCACAGCCTTCAGGAGGGGAGATTTGTAACTCCCGATCTTCCATGTTCCTGGCAAGGAGCACAGCTACAGGAGAGACGGAGGATTTCTGAGAAAACTTGAGACTACATGAAAGAGAACAAGACACTGGTCTCTCCTAGTATTAGTGTAACTTAATTCAAAACGAGGGGAGACTGTTTGTGAAAGAATCACTGTCAAATTCAAGGCAACAGAGTTCTTAACCGGTTGAATTTCACCAATGTGTCTTCCGGGCATTACATCTGTCGGTTCCTGAATGCTGATACTTCATCACACCCTTGGATCATTCCACAAAGAACTCTGCTACTGAGATAGGCAAACGGCAAGGCCAAAGCAAATGTCTTATCTTCTTGGGTGTTTTTGCCACACTGAAAGCACATCCTTTCTAATATCCAACTGATTGAGGGAAACTAAGAATTTTGATCAGAGACATATGATAAATATTTTGGTTTGATTAAAAATTCTCCTGCTCATTACACATGCACTTGTATTTTGCATGTTTCATTTTTTTTGTTGCAATTGCTGTCATCTTGGCTAAATCATTGGATGTAGTTGGGCCTTGGTTTTCTCTCTGCCTAAGCGAGGTCTCAGTCAGGACCACTTTCCACCTTCACATGTTCAATAAACCTTAACTCCTGGCCGTAGGTATACAGATGCTCTTGTGAAGTTAGAAGCTGGGGATGGTGGTCAGCCAACTAACCAGGGTAATTATATAATATTGGAGTCACGGGAAAACAGAGATGGGACAGCTAACAGAATTCTAGGTCTATTTGTAATAAGTGTGTGTGTGTGTGTGTGTGTGTGTGTGTGTATTACACAGCTCCTGTGGCATTCTTTTAGTAAACCAATTATTTGTGTAACTTGGCTCACAGTTTAGAAACTCAAATAAAACTAATACATCCCACTACTTCTCAAATTTTCACCATCTGAAAATAAAGGGAGATTTAGGCTTCAATTATGGGCTTCCCTGGTGGCTCAGATAGTAAAGAATCTGTCTGCAATGCAGGAGACACGGATTCGATCTCTGGGTTGGGAAGATCCCCTGGAGAAGGCAAGGGCTATGCACTCCAGTATTCTTGCCTGGAGAAGCTCATGGACAGATGAGCCTGGCAGGCTACAGTCCATGGGGTCACAAAGGGTCAGACATGACTGAGCAACTAACACTTTCTTTCACATTTATGCTTCAATTATATAACAAATACCCCTGAATCACAAATTACTGTATCTGCATTCCATTAGAAAAGTCTGAAATTAAGCACTACTGCTTTTGTGACATGTAATAATGGGCACCTGGTCTCTGAAAGATTAACAAGGAATCTATGAATATAAGACACTCAAATTGTTACAAAAAAGAGTAGGCAATTGAAATTGTGGCACTACTACTATTTGTAAACTTTAGGTAGAGCAATGTGTAAGATTTTTTTAAAATACATGCTAATTCGTAAACAGAGGCTATGAGTCATAGACAAGCAGTGCATGAGAATGACGCCGGCACTGAGGGAAAGGCTGGGTCCCAGCACAGTTGCACAATTCATCAACGTCAGGGTGTCATGCTCCCCGGGCCACCCAGGGCCACCCAGCTGACTTCCCAGCACCAAACTGGAACCATGTACCCGTGTGTCAGGATGTCAAAGTACTTCAAAAGCTGGCCCTTTCCACACTTGGTTTCTCCTTATAATTACTTCTTACGTGTCCCTCTGGATACTCATTTAAATGCTAAATAAAGGGAGAGAGTTCTCCAAGGCGAGAGACTTTCCTTGTAACCTGATGCTACCTCAGAGTGAAAATTAAAATCAATTACACCCCAAGTAAGTATAATTATAGTCACTTAATGAGAGGGAATATGAAATGATCGTCTTCTGGGAAACAACTGTACCCTGTGAGGTGAATGAGTGTGACATGCAGCACTTGGCAGCTGCCAGATTAGCTCTAGGGCTCAGTTCTGAGGTGGGCTAGGGTGGGGTCTGGAGGGGTGCAAGATGCCTGGAGAAGGGCTCAGAGGCTGAGGATGCCAGGAACTGGCCCTTTCCCAGGAGGTGACAGCCCTGTTGCAGCTCAGCCTCAAAGACAGAGGCTGTTGTTGGCATGGTGTGCATGGCAACTCCGGGTGTGTGTGTGTGTGTGTGTGTGTGTATGTGTGTGTGTGTATGTGTGTGTGTGTGTGTGTGTGTGTGTGGTGTGTGCGCACATGCACAGGACCTGACTAGAGGACACTGCTTGGACTGAGACTGGGGCAGGACAACCTGAAGGAGGCCCAAGCCAGCCTGGGAAGTGCTCTGACAGTGACACCGGCTGCAGCTGTAGCTTTGCTGGAGGTCCTGGAGCCCAGGGTCACAACTCATGTTCTTGAGTCAGACCATGGCTAGTACCAGGATCCTATGTGGCTATTCCACAGCCCAGGATAATCAAATAACGGACTAGAATTGGAAACATTCAGATGTGTCCATAATATGCCAAAACTCTGCTGCATATTCTGGAACAAGAGGCACAAGAGATCTACCAGTGTCTCTCTGTGTGACCGTGGCCTCAGCCCGTCAGGAAGGGTTCTGGGTGGACTCCCCTAGAACCTTCCAGTTCCCTGAGATTCTGGAGAATCGGTGCAGGTGATGGAGTGCCCTCTATAGCCTGCTGGATGCACTGGACTTGAGTCTGCACTCCCCCACTGGCTCTTGTCTGCATTCCTGAAACAGTCTGACCAATGCTTCTCAGAAGTGTCCTGCAGACTGCTTGAGTAGTGTGTTTCCAGGAATGCTTGTAAATACATAGATCTCTTCCCTGCTGCCCTTAAAAATGGGAATAAGAGTATAGGCAGGGAGGCAGGAATCTCCCTTTTAAACAAGTATGCCTTGGTGACTCTCCTGAGCAGTATGGCAGAGACCTGTTGCCCTGAGGCATACACAGTTATCTGGTAACTCAGGGCATTAAAAGATTTCATTTTTCTCTGAGCTTGCTTTCAGTCCAGAATGGTCCAGAATGCTCCTCCCTCTTTCCCTTTATTCCTCTTGCCTCAGTCTTTCTCTTTGGTATCAAACATGGGTTAGGCCAGGCACTATAGTGGGTTCAGAAAACTAAAAGTAAGACATGGTTCTTGACTTCAAGGGGCAAATATTCAGTCTGGCTGAGGAGACAAGACAGCTGAACAAATAATCACAAAACACTGTGATATGAGCCATAGTAAAGTAGACACAAAATGTTCCAGGAACAGAGTAGAAGAAGCAATATAAATCTATTGCTAGGCAGGTTGGGGAAGTATTCAAGGTCAGATTAAGGTCAGAAAAGTCTTTAAACAAGAAACAACATTGAAATGGGCCCTGAAGGAAAAGCAATAATTTGTTAGATTGAGAAAGAAGAAAAAGACATTCGAAGTATATGACCCAAGAGAATCACACAAGCTTGAGATATGTTTGGGAACAAGTCTGGCCTGGTCCCCAATCAGTCACGATTATGCAGAGTTATTATTATGATCGGTTTTGACTCTACCTTGAGACTTGTAGAATGGACTCATTCTCCCCAAAGACTCTTCTCAGCTACCTCAAAGTTTGGTTGAGATGGGAAAATGCTTGGTGGTCTGGTTCTAAATATATAGCTGCCATTGATGTCTTTAAGGTGGGGTGAGCTGGGAAGTGGGCAGCACAAGGATAGGGAGCCCATGCAGACTGGTTCCAGCTGGGACTGGGGATGAACCACAGCCTTCAGATAAGGTGCTAGGTTATTCTCTGCTCTCCCAGGGTAAAATGCATTGTTTGGATCAAATAGCTATCAAGTAACACCTGACACCTCTCCCCACCCCCTGGTTCCTGCCACTTGTTCACCACAGGCATGGTTGAACTGAAAGCCTCAACCTTTTAAGAACAATACTTGTAAGATGGATGTGGACTAGGAACAATGGTACACATTCAAAAACTGGAATCCCACGGTTCCTGCACTGGTGGGGAAAACCACACATAGACATTAAATAGGAAGTCAGGAAAGCTGGGCTTTGGTTCCGGTTCTGCCACCAGTTGGCTGGGTGACTTCGGGCACAGCTTTTACATTTCTGAGCGTCTTCAACTGTCAAGTGACTAGATAATCTCTAAGACGCCATCTAGCTTTACATGTATGATACTGCCATATTATTTTTTCATAACTGCAGTATCTGGTTGGCATTATTATTACTATTACTAATTTTCCATTACTAGCAAATTGGGAATTCGTACAAGACAATCCTGGGACATTAGGAAGACAGTCATTATCTTGCTGCTTATTGTACTGTGAAATTATAGCATATTTTAATATTTTTAGTGGTATGCTGGGATTGGCTTAACATGTGTGTGTCTCTTCCTAGCTCAATTCAGTGATGTCATATTGGTAGCTTGAAATCAGCCATTGTAGGGATATTTATACCATGGAAATAGGCAAATACCAGGATTCCCTCCCTCTCCCAGAGAGAAAACATTTCTGGTTGCTAGACATTTATCAGCATACCACAAGTTATGATTTTTAAAAAGGATCCATAAAATTACTCTTTAGGGATCAAATAATATTTTAAGTGGCTGTCTGAATCATGATTTCCATAGCTTTTAACAGCTGGCTGTTTAAAAAAATGCACTGAAGTGTTTTTTTAAATCAGAATTGTTGGGATATAATTTACATATGGTAAAATCCCCTCCTTTTAAGCATAGAGTTCTATGAGTATTAATAAATATACATAGTTAGGTATCCATCACCATGTGGTAGGACTGTATTGCCCTGGTCCCTCTGAAGTTAGGCATGGCCTTGTGGCTGCTTTGGCCAATGAAATGGAAATAGTGATAGGTATCACTTTTGGGCAGAAGCTTGAAGCAGCAGGTCAGAGAAAAGCACAGCACTGGGCAAATACTGTGATGGGCATGTAATGTGGGTAAGAAATAAATGTTTGATGCCTTAAGTCACTGACATTTGGGGGTTGTTTGTTAATACAACCAGTTCATGGGGTTGTGAAGAGTCGGATACAACTGGGAGACTGAACAATAATAACCCAGACCGTCCCCATTGACACACCTAAAATTATCAATGAATGACAAAGCAAATAGATTAGTTTGCTAAAATGTGCTACAAATAAAAATATCTCCCTTTGCATACTGTTCAAGGAGCTACACAAAAAAAGATTTCAAATTACCTCTCCAGTTTCATTTCCAAAACTTTCCTTTCTGTACTTGAGCCACACTGGGTATCTGAATTCTATTGAACATGTAACTGCAACTGCTAGTCCTGTTACTATTTAATGAGTACCTTCACGACCCAGATAATCACGATGGTGTGATCACTGACCTAGAGCCAGACATCCTGGAATGTGAAGTCAAGTGGGCCTTAGAAAGCATCATTACGAACAAAGCTAGTGGAGGTGATGGAATTCCAGTTGAGCTATTCCAAATCCTGAAAGATGATGCTGTGAAAGTGCTGCACTCAATATGCCAGCAAATTTGGAAAACTCAGCAGTGGCCACAGGACTGGAAAAGGTCAGTTTTCATTCCAATCCCAAAGAAAGGCAATGCCAAAGAATGCTCAAACTACCGCACAATTGCACTCATCTCATACGCTAGTAAAGTAATGCTCAAAATTCTCCAAGCCAGGCTTCAGCAATATGTGAACCATGAACTTCCTGATGTGCAAGCTGGTTTTAGAAAAGGCAGAGGAACCAGAGATCAAATTGCCAACATCCGCTGGATCATAGAAAAAGCAAGAGAGTTCCAGAAAAACATCTATTTCTGCTTTATTGACTATGCCAAAGCCTTTGACTGTGTGGATCACAATAAACTGTGGGAAATTCTGAAAGAGATGGGAATACCAGACCACTTGATCTGCCTCTTGAGAAATTTGTATGCAGGTCAGGAAACAACAGTTAGAACTGGACATGGAACAGCAGACTGGTTCCAAATAGGAAAAGGAGTACGTCAAGGCTGTATATTGTCACCCTGTTTATTTAACTTATATGCAGAGTACATCATGAGAAACGCTGGACTGGAAGAAACACAAACTGGAATCAAGATTGCTGGGAGAAATATCAATAACCTCAGATATGCAGATGACACCACCCTTATGGCAGAAAGTGAAGAGGAACTCAAAAGCCTCTTGATGAAAGTGAAAGTGGAGAGTGAAAAAGTTGGCTTAAAGCTCAACATTCAGAAAACGAAGATCATGGCATCCGGTCCCACCACTTCATGGGAAATAGATGGGGAATCAGTGGAAACAGTGTCAGACTTTATTTTTTGGGCTCCAAAATCACTACAGATGGTGACAGCAGCCATGAAATTAAAAGACGCCTACTCCTTGGAAGGAAAGTTATGATCAACCTAGATAGCATATTCAAAAGCAGAGACATTACTTTGCCAACAAAGGTCCATCTAGTTAAGGCTATGGTTTTTCCTTTGGTCATGTATGGATGTGAGAGTTGGACTGTAAAGAAGGCTGAGCGCCGAAGAATTGATGCTTTTGAACTGTGGTGTTGGAGAAGACTCTTGAGAGTCCCTTGGACTGCAAGGAGATCCAACCAGTCCATTCTGAAGGAGATTAGCCCCAGGATTTCTTTGGAAGGAATGATGCTAAAGCTGAAACTCCAGTACTCTGGCCAGCTCATGCGAAGAGTTGACTCATTGGAAAAGACCCTGATGCTGGGAGGGATTGGGGGCAGGAGGAGAAGGGGACGACAGAGGATGAGATGGCTGGATGGCATCACTGTCTCGATGGACGTGAGTCTCAGTGAACTCCGGGAGTTGGTGATGGACAGGGAGGCCTGGCGTGCTGCGATTCATGGGGTCGCAAAGAGTCGGACACGACTGAGCGACTGATCTGATCTGATCCTATGGGTTTCCCTGGAGGCTCAGAGGGTAAAGAATCTGCCTGCAATGCGGGAGACCTGGCTTGGGAAGACCCCCTGGAGGAGGGCATGGCAACCCACTCCAGTATTCTTGCCTGGAGAATCCCCATGGAGAGAGGAGCCTGGTGGGTTACAGTCCATGGGGTTGCAAAGAGTCGGACACAACTGAGCGACTAAGCACAAATACTATGTACCACATACTGTTCTAAACACTTCACAGTTGTCAGGTCATCTGAAGTACAACACCTTTTCTCTCTGTTTTCTCTACTGTCCATTCCTTTCTCTTCTTTCTTTGTTGTACAATATCCTTTGCGAACCTATGGACTGTAGCCAACCAGGCTGTTCTGTCCCTGGAATTCTCCAGACAAGAATCCTGGAGCAGGTTGCCATGCCGTCTTCCAGGGGATCTTCCTGACCCACAGACTGAAACTGTGTCTCTAACTTCTCCTGCACTGGCAGGTGGGTTGTTTACCACTAGCACCACCTAGAAAGCCCACTTAGCCTTTATGATGCAGTTCAAATATTATCTCTTTTTTGAAGTGTCCATGACACTCTAAGCTTTCCTGAGCATGTGGTGCAAAACTGATACTGTGTTTTGATTATTTGTCTACTGCGGTTCCCCCCACACTGTCCCCATTACTGGGTTCTGTACTTGCTGTGGTATTTATAGAAGGGGGAATTTCAGGCTGGGGAGGAAAGGATGAGCCAGGGGAGCATTTGGGTGGGTAAGCTCTCAACATCAATCACACAGAAGCAAGAACAAGGCTGGTTAAAGGAATCAACTATAACTGCATTTTAGACTTATAAAGTCCAAGTGAATCTTTTAAAATTGTAAAGAATCTTCAGTAACGGATGCATCTGGAGTTAGGACGGGTGAACCTCAATCTATCAATTCTTAAGCAACCACCAAAACACACTGATGTGACCTAGTTTAACACTGGGGTTTTATCATGATGTCCTTGATGTCCTTGCTCCTGAGACGGACAGAGCAGGGATGTCTGGAAATGCTGGGAGGTGCTCAACCTAGGTGATCTGATTAAGGAGCCATGGGGGTGGGATCCTAACTTCCCCTCTCAGCTGCAGAGGCTGTGCCCAAGCTTCCTTTCTCCTAGGACAAGCCGTGTCCTCCCTCCAGGGTAATGTTACTTGGGTTCCAAGGTCCCCAGTGCTGAGAGCTTGATAATTCCTGCAAATAGCTGACACCCAAATCCAGACTGTCTGGTGCCAGAGTAGCTTCATTATCTCCCCACCAACAAAACTGCTTTCACACTTGCCCCATGAAAAGGGAGATAAATGGGGGTGGGGGGGCTTCTTCCTTGGAACATAAATTCACGTAGAAGAGCGTATAGCCCCAGCAGGACTTTTCCGTCTTATCTGGCTGACTCTGGCTTTGGAAGTTTCTTTTTTCCTTCAAGAAAGCAACTCCAAGGACTAGCTCATACTGTTTGATGTTGTGAAATTCACCCTTAACTTTGGGGGGTGGCAGATGGCAACTCAGAATGGACCCATCCTGTAAAACCACTGCCCTCCAAAAGCTGAGTAATAGTGTCAACAACCAGCTAGCGTTTTCTAATCTGCAAGGCATGTTCAGACGTATCAATTTATCATCCCATCATAATAATCATGGGATTATTTATTATCCCTATTTTATAGGTGAGAAAACAGAGGCTAAGAGGGCACAAAGCCTTGCCCCGGGTCATGTGGCAAGGAAGTAAGGGTCTCAGGACGGACGAAAACCAAGGTTATCTGTCTTCCCATCATGCCTCTCTCACTCTCCGGTGATACAGGAACGTGACCACTAGTGCCACTGACTCTTTCACCCTTCCTATAAAATGTTTCATGGTATTGACAACTCAGCTTTATATCAAATTACATTTACACAATGGAGCATTCACCTGCCAGCATGGCCAGTCTTGCAGAGAAAGAGGAAATATATTTCTCCCTCAACAAACGCTGAAGAAATAAAGAAGATTTTCAGAAAAAAAAAATCTAAGAAAAAGTCCATAGTGTAGGTTTCTGCATGCCACCTGATCTGGCTGATGAAACTTCAGTGACTGTAGAGGCACTCACTCTACAGATAAAGGAAGCAGGAGGGTCCAGTGTATGGTAGATGTGGGGCAGTGTACAGGTATGCTGCAGGCGTGGTGCAGAGTGGGGCTTGGGTGAGCCGAGTGAGGTGCAAGGTATAAGGGGCACTCACTCGCAGGTGCTGACCCTGTGTCTGCACAACCCTAAGAGCAAGCGCTTCCTCACATTCTGTGCCCACATCTCTAACTTGGTATACCAAGTCTCCTCATCCCAGATCGAATGGTCTGCCAAATCCTGAGGCACAGTAATGAACGCTGTATCCCCAGAAGGCAATTAGAAACAAGCCAGGAATAAAATACAGTTAGATCCAAGTTGTCCTGCCTGGACAGGACTGGCCACATCATTCGCAGGGCCCAGCGCAAAATGAAAATGTGTGCTTCTTTTTCGAAAATTATTAAGAATCTCAAATGAAGGAAGAATGTTAGATCAAGCAAGGGCTTTCTAAGCACCAGGCTCTGTGAGGCTTCATGCCCATGAAGCTGCTTGCACCCAGGTGTGTCCTAATGGTCCTGTGTCCTCCGTCAGAGATGTGGCCCTCATGGCCTCTTCCTTTAGCCAGGTTTATAAGCACTTTGTCACCCTGTTTATTTAACTTATATGCAGAGTACATCATGAGAAACGCTGGACTGGAAGAAACACAAACTGGAATCAAGATTGCTGGGAGAAATATCAATAACCTCAGATATGCAGATGACACCACCCTTATGGCAGAAAGTGAAGAGGAACTCAAAAGCCTCTTGATGAAAGTGAAAGTGGAGAGTGAAAAAGTTGGCTTAAAGCTCAACATTCAGAAAACGAAGATCATGGCATGCAGTCCCACCACTTCATGGGAAATAGGTGGAGAAACAGTGGAAACAGTGTCAGACTTTATTTTTCTGGGCTCCAAAATCACTGCAGATGGTGACTATAGCCATGAAATTAAAAGACGCTTACTCCTTGGAAGGAAAGTTATGACCAACCTAGATAGCATATTCAAAAACAGAGACATTACTTTGCCAACAAAGGTTCGTCTAGTCAAGGCTATGGTTTTTCCTGTGGTCATGTATGAATGTGAGAGTTGGACTGTGAAGAAGGCTGAGTGCCGAAGAATTGATGCTTTTGAACTGTGGTGTTGGAGAAGACCCTTGAGAGTCCCTTGGACTGCAAGGAGATCCAACCAGTCCATTCTGAAGGAGATCAGCCCTGGGATTTCTTTGGAAGGAATGATGCTAAAGCTGAAACTCCAGTACTTTGGCCACCTCATGCGAAGAGTTGACTCATTGGAAAAGACTCTGATGCTGGGAGGGATTGGGCGCAGGAGGAGAAGGGGACGACAGAAGATGAGATGGCTGGATGGCATCATTGACTCGATGGACGTGAGTCTCAGTGAATTCCGGGAGTTGGTGATGGACAGGGAGGCCTGGCGTGCTGCGATTCATGGAGTCGCAAAGAGTCAGACACGACTGAGCGACTGATCTGATCTGAGAGGTTACCTAGGAGAGAACCTTTAGGAAGTGCATGGAGATGTCTCATCAGCGGCCACTGAAATAGCACTGGGATGGGATTCAGAAGTCAGAATCCTGGATTTGGGTCTGATTAGGTCATTACCACAGAATGGCTTCACACTCTGGTTTCCTTATTTGGGTTGGTTTGTAACTTTGAAACTTTAGGCTATGGAGTCCTACTGGTTCATGTTTACTCTATGTGGTTGGAGAATTATCCTAATTTGGAAAAAAAATAGCAATCCCTCCCCCCAACCCAGTTATCTGTCTCTTATATCTATGACCATATTAAAATGAGGGAAATGTTGGTGCAGTCAGTATGGTAAACAGTATGGAGTTTCTTTAAAAAAACATAAACAGAGTTACCATATGATCCAGCAATTCCACTCTTGGACCTATATCCAGAAAACATGAAAGCTCTAATTCAAAAAGATACATGAACCTCAATGTTCATAGTAGCACTATTTACAACAGACAGGACATGGAAGCAACCTAAGTGCCCATCCACAGATGAATGGATAAAGCAGTTGTGTTATATATATACAATGGAATATGATGAACCATGAAAAAGAATGAAATAATGCCATTTGCATCAACATGGATGGAACTACAGATTATCAAACTAAGTGAAGTAAGTCAGAGAAGGATAAATATCATATGATATCACTTATATGTGGAATCTTAAAAAATAGTACAAAGGAACTTATTTACAATATAGAAACAGACTCATAGACATAGTAAATTCAAACTTATAGTTACCAAAGGGGAAGGAGGGAAGGATCAATTGGGAGTATGGAATTAACAGATGTATACTACCATATATAAAATAGATAAATGACAAGGATTTATCTATTTTAAATCCTGGCCTCCCTGGTGACTCAGTGGTAAAGAATCTGCCTGTCAAGCAGGAAACTCAGGTTTGATCCCTGGTTCTGGAAGATCCCCTGGAGAAGAAAATGGCAATCCTCTTCAGTATTCTTGCTTGGGAAATCCCATGGACAGAGGAGTCTAGAGGGCTACAGCTCATGGGGTTACAAAGAGTCGGACACAATTTAGTGACTAAACAACAACAACAACAAAAATAACAGGGAACTATATTCAATATCTTGTATAATAATAAACTATAATGAAGAATTAAAAAATATATTTCTGAAACTAACACAATAATGTAAATCAACTATGCTTAGAAAAATAAAAGTAAGTAAATATGTTGTGATTAATAAAAATACAAATTCATTGAAAAACATCATATTTACAGAAGTTTTTTATCGTCTATATTATTTTCTCCATCAGTGATATTTTTATTTATTTTTTAATTTAAATTTATTTATTTTAATTGGGGGCTAATTACTTTACAATATTGTATTGGTTTTGCCATACACGAACATGAATCCGCCACGGGTATACACGTGTTCCCCATCCTGAACCATCAGTGATATTTTTAAAAATCACTAAGAAGTACTTCTGGAGCCTTCTGTATTACTGTACTTATCTCACCTTGGACTGATAGCAAATGATCCTCAAAAAGACATCTGTCTACATATCACACTTTAATCGGGGCATTAATTTGGGTCCCAGTACAATTTCGAGCTTCCAGTTAATCCTGAATCTTACCTGCCTTGATTTCATTCATGTGTTGAGTAACTGTTTACCGAGGATCTATTTTGTTCCAGTTTCTGCTCTCAGCACCGGAGACACAGGGAACATAATATATAACGGTCTCTGACTTTATGTCAGAAATGATGTCCTCATGTAAGGAGAGATTGACATGAAACAAATAAGCAAATATATTTAATAGATGGTATGTGCTATGGAGAAAAATAAAGCAGACCGAGGATATGGATGAGCTGTGTATCTTTTCCCAGTTATCTAAAGCTTCAGTGAGTTTTCCTTTCCAAGTCTCCTAACTCTCCTTTCAACCTCCATGGTCCCCAGTTCAGTAATGGGTACTATATAATATCTGTCCCTACTTGTAAGGATAGAGAAAAAGTGGGGGGGCCTTTTGCTTCTCTGTCTCTTTCTAGTTTATCATTGTACACAAAGTAATAAAGCAATGCACACAGTATTCATCAAATCAGTTTTCTATGGCTCTGTAACAAATGACTGCAAACTTGGTGGCTTAAAACAATGCACATTTATTCTCTCACAGTTCTGGAGGCCAGAAGTCAGGAATCAGTTTCTCTGGGCCAAAATCAAGGGCTATGCTCCTTCTGGAGGCTCCAGGAGAGAATCTCTTCCTTGCCTTTCCCAGTTTCTGGTGTCTGCTGATGTTCTGTGGCTTCTGGCTACATCACTTCATCATCTTCAAATCTCTTGGTGCTCCATCTTGACACTGAGTTTTGCTCTGTGCCTGTCTGTGAAATCTCCTTCTGCCTCTTTCTTATAAAGACATTTGTGGCTTTATAAGAAGACTCATTTGAATAATCCAGGATAAGATCTTCATTGAAAGCCTTAATTTAGGCACACCTTCAAAGATCCCTTTTGAAATAAAGTTTGCAGTCTCCAGGGATCAACCTGCTATCTTTGGTGTCATTACCCACCTACCACAACATTCTAAGGACCCACTCACTCCTCGCCTCCTGCAGCACTCTCTCTTGGGTTACTTGGAGCTTCTTGAGGAGAATGATGATGTGTGTGCCCTGCAAATAGATGAAACGAACCTGCCTATTTGCCTTAAAGATATCCATCCGGTGAAAGTAAAATACACACCCTGGACTTGTGAAACCTCTACCACGTCCATTGGGGAAGATCCGAGAAGCCACTTCATGAAACTCGGAATGAAATACTGACTAACCACAGACTGAGTTTGGCCTTCCATCCTTTTTTTTCTGGAGGTAGAGAAAAGGAAGTGATACAAATATTCCCCAAGAGTGGTTTTCTTTAGAGCAGCGTAAACACCGGGTTACCACCCACCTGCAGTCTTCTTTTTTTCTTTGTTTGCTGTTGCCCAAGCTGTCCCACAGGCCATGAGCATCTGTGCTCCCGCCTGGTGCAGAGGGGCCGCAGCCTTGTCTGTAGCCCAGGGTTTGTTCCTCAGTGCCCAGCCACCACACTCCCAATCACAGTCAACATGTATTTGCGTTAACTATGTGCCAGGCATGCACTCAATGCAAAAGCAGAGCTCCATCGATGACTTGGAATGACTGTAAGCAGCATCACTCATTCCCAGGCAGAGGGCCAGCCACTGCTAGGTGTCAAGAGTAAATATTTTAGGATTTGCAAGCCAAATGTCTCTGTCCTGTTGGGACTACTCAACTCTGCCACTGGAGGACAATAGCTTTAGTCAACACTGGAATAAAAGTCTATTCCTCAACAAATGGGAATGGCTGTGTTCCTATAAAGCTTTATTTACAAAATAAAGTTTATTTATTCCTGTTCCAGGGACAAAGGACAGATTCTAAGTTATTCCCCACCATAGGAAGTTTAACTATTTCTGATGATTTAAGCACAACTTCAAATTTGCTTTCTGTTATCTCCTCTCCAGATTGAGCTTCCTGACACATAGACTATTTTTCTGACACTCATTGGGTTTATATAATCCTAATAAAACTTAATTTTTTTAGAGACTTCCATTTTTCCTATGATTCTCTAGTTGTCTGCTTCTCTCTGTGTGTGAAAAAATGGGAAATCATTTCATTTATCCCCTCTGGGTTTATTCTGCTCAGCTTGAGTGGACAGAAAAACTTAACTTTGCAAAGTTATCAAGTCTCTCTTATAGTAGGAAGCTCCTATGGGAGTTTCAGTGGTAACTGAGTTTCAGTGGTAACTTCCTAGACCTAAACTGGTGATTCGCAAATCACAAATGAACTGTAAGTAAATGGTGCCACCCTGCCCTTTATCAATCCTCACATTTCTAATTTACAGCTCACCAGTCTAGGCCCTGTGATGGAAGCTAGGACTGGCTCCTGTCCTCAAGGCATTTACAGTCAAGTTAGTGATAATACAAGTTAACAAGCAATTTTAATATAATTATGTATATAATTATATATTCACATAATATATTTATATGCTATACTATATAAATATATTATAAATTATATATTAATTATATAATAAAATATAACTGTATGCTGCATGGTTATACTTAATATGTATTATATATAATTTTATAATTAATTGCTAAGATAGGGAGGTAATGTGCTCTAGGAGCACAGAGCCTTCTCTGAAGGCTGAGAAGATAGCCACGTAGTAGAATGAGTCCAGGAGAGTATTACAGGCAAAGGGAATGGAATTTTCAAGGAGTTGAAAGTGAGTTAGAGGGTGATTCATCAGAGAAGTGTGGCTCGAAATAAGAAGGTAAGGAAGTGAGGCAGGCAGGCTTAGCTCATGTAGAATTTCACAGCATACATTAGGGAGACTGGACTATATCTAAAAGCCTGGGGTAGACTGTCTGGGAAGTGACATGCTGCTGCTAAGTCGCTTCAGTCGTGTCCGACTCTGTGCGACCCCATAGACGGCAGCCCACCAGGCTCCCCCATCCCTGGGATTCTCCAGACAAGAACACTGGAGTGGGTTGCCATTTCCTTCTCCAATGCAGGAAAGTGAAAAGTGAAAGTGAAGTCACTCAGTCATGTCCAACTCTTAGCGACCCCACGGACTGCAGCCTACCAGGCTTCTCCATCCATGGGATTTTCCAGGCAAGAGTACTGGAGTGGGGTGCCATTGCCTTCTCCAGGGAAGTGACATAGTAGGACACATAAATGCTAAGGGAGAAACTAATAAAAGAATGAGGGTAAAGCTGCCATGCGCCTCTTCAGGGAGAGTTTAGAAGTTCTCTAAACTCTAAACCATCTCTGAACTGCAACACCAACAATGTACTTCTAAGAAGTCACTTCTTGGAGCTAAAAACCAAAGGACCCAATTTGAGCATGATTATCACAAAGTCCTGGGAATATCAGAAGCTGTGAATGTTCTAAGAGGGGGAAAAAAATCTAGAAAGTTTAAAAAATAAGGAAAAAGGTATCAAAAATCCATCCTTTTATAAAAGTTTTCCTTATTGTATGCCTATAAGGAAAAAGAGCAGACACAGGAAACCCAGAACTCAGATGTTAACATTGTATGTCAAGTGGCCACATCCCTGAAATATAAAGCTACTTATTCAGAATAAAGGTCATTAGCCTCTAGATCAGGTTAATGGGGGAAGTTTCTGAAATTTCCTGCTGGCAATGATTCTCAAAAAAGCTTGCCAATAAGAACTGTCTGCCAGATTTTAAAAAATATGGATCTTGGGTCCCATCCCAGGCTAAGTGAACCAGAACCTCTAAGGACACTGCTTTGTATTTTTACAAAGTTCCCCATCATTCTCATTTGAAGCCATAGTTGAATTATTATTTGTTTGCTTTTTAAAACTGACCAGCTTTTTTTTGTAATATAACTGACATATAACAGATCGCACAAATTCAAAGCATACAACTTGAAATATTTTCACTTATCACTGACATCACATATCAAACATAATTGCACAGCCGGAGAACTACCACCACATTTAAGAAAATGAATGTATTTGTATCCATCACCCCAGAAAGTTTATTCATGTTGCTTGACAGACCCTCCCTCTTGTCACTGATTTTGATCCATTCGATTATGCTATATCTTGGCGTAGATTTTGGTGCTTGCTTGGCGTTTGTTGAGATTCTTGGATCCCTGAGTTTACAGTTTTCATCAAATTTGGAAAACTTCTGGCCATTATTTCTTCAAAGATTTTTTTCTGTTCCTTCTTTCTTTTTAGCTCTTTGGGAACTACAACTATATCATACCAGCTGAAATTGTCCCATAGCTCACTGAAACTTTTTTCATTAAAAAAATTCTTCTTTGGATAGCTTGTATTTCTGTCTTCAATTTCTGTTTTTCCTTCTGTCATTTCTGGTCTGCTGATAATCCCATTATATATAGTGTATTTTTCATTTCAAGCATGGTAGTATTCATGTCTAAAAGTTTGATTTGGATCTTTTATATACATATCATGAACTCTTTGAATATATGGAATACAGTCTGAATACAGTTATAGTGCCCATTTCAATGACACTGTCTGCTCATTTAACATCTCTGTTAGTTCTGAATTGATATGTCTCCTCATTATAGGTTGTACTTGTCTGTCTCCCCATATCTGTGATTTTTCACTGGATGAAAGATATTCTGATTTTTCCCTTGTTGGGTGCTGGGTCTTTTAGTATTCCTATAAATGTTCTTCAGCTTTGTTCTTGCACACTGTTAAGTTGCCTGAAACCAGCTTAATCCTCTTATGCCTTGCTTTTAGGATTTGCTAGACAGATCTGGCATGGGACTCAGTCTAGAGCTAATTTTGCCCCACTCCTGAGGCAGCAATGCTCTGAGGACTCAACTCAATGCCTCATGACTTATGAGATTTTCAAGCCTGGCTGGTGGAAAGAGCCACTGTTCTTGGCCCAGGATGGGCATCTGCAATGTTTCCTTTAACCCTTTGCCTGGCTCCTCCCTGGCTTTGGCTAGTTTCCTCACACCCAGGCCCTGCCACTGCTGACTGCTGCACTGAGATCTGCTGACGATGTCAGGAGACCCACATCAGGAACCCAGATCTCCGGTGCCTTTTTTTGTGCAGTTCTCCCACCTCCTCACTCGGTCCTGTGAACTCCAGCTGCTTTGGTCCCCCGGACTCTCAGCTCCATCGCTTCACCTCACAGTCCTCTGGGTTCTGCCTGGACTTCTCTCCTGACACAGTGCCTGGGCACTTGCTAAGGTGGCAAGCTGGGGCAGTCACACTGCTGCCCTCATTTGTTTCCAGACACTGTCCTTTGTTGTCTGATGTCCAGTGTGCTACTCCAATGGCCATTACATATGTGTAGATATTCATGGAATTCCCTGGTGCTCAGACAGGAAAGAATCTGCCTGCAACGAAGGGTTTGATACCAAGGGATCAAATACCTTGGTATTCATGGTGACAATCTCACTATACAACACTTCCTTGTTATTCAGTTTCTGCACAACCAAGAAAGTCTCTTTCTTCATACACTGAAATCCAATACAGGCAAACCCCCAGATATGCTTAGTAACACGTTCTTCAGAAATATTAGTTCTTTTCATGCCCAATAATAGATGAATGAGGCAAATGCCACATTCATTAGTTCTCTGCTTTCAGGAAAATAGGTGTCTCTGGTAACAAGGCCAGTCAGGGGATTAACAGAACTGCAATTATAGTAAAACTCTATCCAGTAAAACTCTATCTGTTCCTTTCCAAGAGGTGAGGGCAACAAATCAATAGATTTTTCTTTTTTGGCCATGCCATGTGGCATGTGGGGTCTTAGTTCCTCAACCAGGGACAGAACCCACACCCCATGCGTTAGATTCAGGGAGTCTTAACCATTGGACTGTAAGTCCCTCAATAGACTTTTTGAATAGTTGTGAACAATTTCTACAATGCCAGTTTCTATTATTACTCCCCATAAAGGTTGTTCAATTAACCAGTAACGGTCATCTAAAACAGAAAGTTTTAGATGCAAAACTTAGATCCCAAAGCAAGATGCAAAGTGTAAAGATATTTCCTCAAAGCAAAACAAAACAAAAACATGATCTTGATGGGATAATAATTGAGGAAAGAGGTTTACAAAACACTGTTCAGGGGCTTTCCTGGTGGCTCAGTGGTAAAGAATCTGCCTGCCAATGCAGGAGACATGGGTTCAATCTCTGATCAGGGAGGATTCCCACACACTGCAGAGCACTGGGGCCCAGACACTACAACTACTGAGCCTGTGCTCTGGAGCCTGGGAGCCGCAGCTGCTGAGTCCGCGTGCCGCAACTACTGAAGACCAAGCCCTCTGAAGCCCGTGCTTGGCAACAAGAGAAGCCACCACAGTGAGAAGCCCATGCACTGCTGCTGGAGAGGAGCGCCCGCTTTCTGCAACTGGAGGAAAGCTCAGGCAGCAATGAAGACCCAGCACAGTCAAAAATAAATGTCATTAAAAACAAAAACAAAGTGCAAAGAAAGTAAACTTATATAGGCCATACATTTTTATCTGTGTGCAAAAATGTAAAGTAGGTACCTGAAATTTAACTTCAAGAAATAGTTAAACCCATTTGCACAGATTTAGCTACAAGAATTTTCATTGCAGAGTTGTTTCTAAAATGGAAGAAAAAAAGAACTGAAACATCTAACCAGAGTGGGTGGTTAAATTAATCACAGTGCATCCATTCAATGGATTGCTATGCAGTTGTTAGAAATGATTTTATTAAGGATTACTTGGTAATCTAGAAAAATGTTCATAATAAATAGTTATGAGAGAAAAAGCAGACTTGAGTTCTCAGGTAATGATTGTTAGGGTTACTTGACTGTTAGCATTGAAGTAAAGCGGAGTGAATCTCTTGAATCTGAATGGTATTTATTGCAACCGGCAGGAGATTCAGTGGCCCTTCGAATATTTCTGGGCAGCAGGGAAGAGGGGGTGTTGTGGGGTGTGTCTCTCTATCACTCAGGATCTGAGTCTCTGTTTTTGCTAAAATTACAGTTTGTTTTATATCTGCACTGATTATCCCTTTTCTGCCCACTGTTGTCCTATATTATCCATCACCACATTTCCTTTATTCCCCCATGTTCCACTCTGAAACTATGTGTGTAGCAGATTTTATTAAAGATCCAGGGTAAGGGATGGGGAAGAACAGTGTTTTTAAAGGAACACCTAGCAAACCACTCAAAATTGTTTATCAAAAGTCTGTGTTCTTTGAAGTTCCAGAACCATTCTCATTGGCCTCACAAAGCTCTAGCTTCTTGCTCTGACCTCACCTCCTCAACAATCCAGGAGCTTGTGCTCTCTCGCGCGCGCACGCGCACGCTCTCTCTCTCTCTCTCTCTCTATATATATATAAAATGATCCAAAACAATTTTATGTATACTATTACTATAAATTTTATATACATATAAATCTGAAACTTTTAAAGAAAAAGGTAGCTTTCCATTTTTCCTTTTTCTTTTCCAACCCCTTCCTGAGAGCTTTCCATTTCATAAATGACCTGTCAAGATATTTTCCTAAACAAAGGTTTATCTACCCAGAGAGATTATGCTAAACTCCTTAGCAGGAAGAAGCCATTGGGGTCTATTATGGTTTTAAATGGCTTAAGTGTTGGGTAGATAAAAACAATACATGTCTCTGCAAGGCTAGGTTAAGGATATACAACAAATGATTTTTAAATGTATGTTTTCTAATTTTATACAATGAAAATGTAATATTTAAATTATATGGTAAGAAAATAAAAAACAAAAATTATTTTAAAATTTAAATTAATTAAAAAAAATAGGACAAGTATATATTTCTTTATATGCAAATGTTAGGAAGAAATAGGGCAGGGGACAGGAGTTCAGTTGGTAGAGCATCAGACTTTTAATCTGAAGGTCTAGGGTTCAAGTCCCTGTTCAGGCATGCTATCTCTTTTTCATCTTTAGGGTTTCCCTTGTGGCTCAGACGGTAAAGAACTCTCTACTTTAAAAAGTTGCAATTGGGATATAAAAATCTGAAACCCTACAACATGGGGAATATAGCCAATATTTTATGATAACTATAAATGGAGTATAACCTTTAAAGATTGTGAATCACTATGTTGTATGCCTGTAACTATAATATTATATAGCAACTATACTTTAAAAAGTGTTTGAAACCCTGGGAATTCACTTTAAACGTATTGGGAGCCCCATACATAGGGACTTCCCTGTACCTCAGATGGTAAAGAATCTGCCTGCAATGCAGTAGACCCGGGTTCAATCCCTGGGCCAGGAAGATCCCCTGGAGAAGAAATGGCAATCCACTCCAGTATTCTTGCTGGAGAATCCCACGGACAGAGGAGCCTGGTGGGCTACAGTCCATGGGGTCACAAAGAGTTGGACACGACTAAGTGACTAACACACATACATGGGAACCGATTTCACTGCATATCCACTTGAAATAAAGTTGTTTACTCAAATACTCTCCCCCTGTGCATTAAAGAAAGAATCAGAAGTCTTAGGAACTTGGGTTGTACAGATACAGTTGACTACACAACTCTGGGGACAAATGTTGTTCCTCATAATTTATGGAGAATTTGGATACTTCCTCCTGTTGTTTCACATGGTGAGTCAGCAGGCACAACACTTCTGCGTGCATGAGACCAAATACCACTAAATGTCAGAAGGTAAGGCTGCCTTAATTCACCCCAGCATCAGGCTGCTCTTCAGAGAGCCAAGTAGGGGACACTGGGGCCTCTCTCATTTGGCATATAGCTACAGTGGAACTCTGGGGTAAAACTCTACCTTCACAAATGCTCATGGATGGTTTAAAAAATGATAGCTTTTTTTCATCAATGTTTAAACGTGTTCAATGTTAAACATAATGTCCAAATATTTAGTTTTCAAACAGAGTTTTCAAATATAAGTATAGTGGTATAAAAGCTAATTAACCCATTTTAAAAGTGTGGATAAATAGTGAGGTCCTTAACATGCTGTCTAGCCATACTGTTTAAAGACAGAGTCAGGGAAGGGGCATCCCGGGACCCAGCAGTTTTAGCATCTCTGCTTGCTGGTTAGAGATGTAGAATCTTCCACTGAATCCAAATCTTTCCCTTCGGGAAATTCCCAGAACTGGTGGGAATATGAAGGCTAGAGGGTCACGGCTCCAGTATTCAGCGTTCTCCAGCCCAAGGCTTGGCACGCACACTGCCTTTGACCTCGCAGTACAGATGTCACAACTTTAGGGCGAGCAGAACCTAGTGAGAGGACCATTTCATCCTGCACCTTAGTGAATAGGCTGGGCTGATTAACTCTATTCTAGAACTAACCAATCCAGTTTTCACCCCTCACTATGATGCAAAGCATGAAAAAAAAAAGTGTGGCAGGCTCTTCCAGTAGGTTAGGATATGGAGAAATGTGCACGTGTTTTGTCTCAGCTTAATGATTTCCTTCAGTTCAGTTCAGTTGCTCAGTTGTGTCTGACTCTTTGCGACCCCATGAACTGTAGCATGCCAGGCCTCCCTGTCCATCATCAACTCCCAGAGTTTACCCAAACTCATGTTCATTGAGTCGGTGATGCCATCCAACCATCTCATCCTCTGTCATCCCCTTCTCCTCCTGCCCTCAATCTTTCTCAGCATCAGGGTCTTTTCAAATGAGTCAGCTCTTCGCATCAGGTGGCCAAAGTATTAGAGTTTCAGCATCAGCATCAGTCCTTCCAATGAACACCCAGGACTGATTGATCTCCTTTAGGATGGGATGGTTGGATCTGCTTTCAGTCCAAGGGACTCTCAAGAGTCTTCTCCAACACCACAGTTCAAAAGCATCAATTCTTTGGTGCTCAGCTTTCTTTATAGTCCAACTCTCACATCCTTACATGATCACTGGAAAAACCATAGCCTTGAGATGCTGCACAAAGTCTGATCCGTTCCAGCTTTGAGGAAGGTGACATTTCTGAGTTTCTGGATGAGTGGTTCTTATCCTCTGCCTGCAGGACAGTCTCCTGGCTTCAGATACTGACTGCTAGGCCTAACCCAGAGTAACTAATTCCATCGGTCTGGGCTGGGACCAGACCATCTGCATTTCTAACCTGTTTCCACGCAATGAGGATGCTGTTGGTCCCTGGACCACACACTGGATGTCACTCTCTTTCCCTCGAGCTCTGATTTTTGCTTTCCCTCATTTGGCCCTTTAAAAAAACTGACTGGATAGGATATACTGACCAATTACTCTTGTTTTTCTCTCATGGATGGTCTGTTTGTATCTTTTCTGAATATCGTAAATGGCAAGTTTCCCGAGGGCAAGTATTGTGTCTTTAGGTCTGTTGTGGATTAAACTGTGTCCCCCACCAAAAAAAGATACGTTCACCCCTTTAACCTGTGTTAGTGACCTTTTTTGGAAATAGGATCTTTGCAAATGTAATCAAGTTAAGAGAAGGTCACACTGGATTAGGGTGGGCCCTTAACCCAATGACTGGTGTCCTTAGCAGCAGAAGAGGGAAATTTGAACAAAGAGATACACTGGGAGAGAGCTGTGTGTGAAGATGGTGGCACAGATTGGAGTGATGTGTCTTATAAGCCTTAACGTTCCACTAAGAGTTGCTGGCAACCAGCGGAAGCTAGGAAGAAGCAAGGAAAGAACCTTCCCTATAGCTAGCCTTCAGAGAGAGCACAGCCTCACACATACTTTGACTTTGGACTTCTAGCCTCCAGAACTGAGAAAATAAATTTCTATTTTTGAAACCACCAAAGTGTTTTGTTATGGTCGTCCTGGGAAACCAATATAGGCTTTGCATTTCCCAGGGCAGAAAATGTGGGTTACAGTCAGTAACCCACTGGGATGTAGAGAAGTCACCAAGATGACCAGAAACACATGAGTAACACACAGCTGGCTGGTGTGATGATGCAGGACAAAGAATGAAGATGTTTAAAAAGGAAGGTGAAACTGCATAGACTTTTCTGGTCAGGTATAGCATTCTTAACCACTTAATTTATCTTAATACACTTTTCATTTTATCAAGAAAACCAATACCAGATTTGAAAAAAGAACAAAAGCAGAGATGAAGGAAGATTCTCAGTGATAAATCAATGCTCATTGCACAGGAGGACATGGTACCCAGTTTATCTTTTTGTTGTTGAGATTAGAAGAGAACTGTAAGGCTCCTTCTTTATCAGGTGACCCTAATGCTGGGTTTATGGCACCCAACTCCAGTACTCTCGCCTGGAAAATCTCATGGACAGAGGAGCCTGGTAGGCTGCAGTCCATGCAGTTGCTAGGAGTCGGACGCGATTGAGCAACGTCACTTTCACTTTTCACTTTTATGCACTGGAGAAGGAAATGGCAACCGACTCCAGTATTCTTGCCTGGAGAATCCCAGGGACGGGGGAGCTTGGTGGGCTGCTGTCTCTGGGGTTGCACAGAGTCGGACACAACTGAAGCGACTTAGCAGCAGCAGCAAAGCTGGGTTTACTCAGTATGTCTCATTTAACTTTAAAAAGTCTAGGTGCACATCTAATATTCCCCTTAGTACAGATGGTCATTTATATAGTCAACCGAGGAAAATAACCTCGAACTTCCTACCTCCATGACTTTGATTCCTGCCAATTCCCTTCAGTCTCATTATCCCAGTTCCAAGTATCTTTCAATCCCATTCCCCCCTGCAGGTCTTCCCTTGCTACCCCAAAGGTTCCTCTTAGGCTTCTAAACATGATAATCACATAGAGCATAAGTCAACCATACCCTGAATTTTACTTATTTGTGTGTGCATTACTTTTTGCCACTCAAAGTGTACCTGAAATCTATGCCCACAGTGTTATAGCGCGTGCATTCAGCACTCAAGGTGCAGAACAAATATTTTCTGGCATAAAACCCTTAATAGAAGAAATAGCACTAAAAAAAGCCACTTCTGCCAGTAAGAGCTGGTTCCTTTGATGGAAAAGTTTTGTGCAAGAACTGCACTTCTCTTTGGTCACCGTGTTCTGGAATGACTTTTTCTGCACCAGGAGTCACAGAGCTGTGAGTCATGACATGCGAGGCACGTCAGAGCTGCAGACTCCCCATTGTCAGCTCTGATTCCACACAAACCTTTTTTCCTTCTGGTTGAAGCGGCCAAATTATAGCTCAAGATAAAAACATAATTACATTCCAAAAGACCAGGGATAGCTGTTGAAAATACTCCATGAACAAAACAATAACAGGAAATAAATGAGGATTACCCATGATGCATGTAGGCTTTCCGTATGGCTCAGTGGTAAAGAATCTGCCTGCCAATGCAGGAGATGTGGGTTTGATCCCTGGGTCAGGAAGATCCCCTGGAGAAGGGAAGGACAACTGACTCCAGTATCCTTGTCTGGGAAATCCCATGGACAAAGGAGCCTGGCAGACAATAGCTCATGGGGTTGCAAAAGAGCCGGATATAACTTAGTAACTAAACAATAACAACAACAACCCATGATGCATAGCTAATCCAGAATATTCCAGGGACTATTATAAAATGATTTTACATTTTTTGGTCTTCTGATCTTCACTTTAAAAATGTTAGTTAAATGTCAGGCTGTTTAATTGACAGGTACAGTTCAATCTATTCTATTTCCATATGTATTTACTAATAGTGTTGGTTCCTTCCAGTACAGACACATACCCACACTCCCACACCCACAGTCACACAGATAGCCTTCTCTCTTCCTCTGGTTGGCTCCCCAATACAAGAGCAGAATGAATTCATCAATGCATGTGTGTATACACAGGGACTTCAGGGAAATTCTTGCTGTCCCAGTTGCACTTTGGGTGAGGCCTCAAGTTGTACCTATGCCTCAATTCACTGGTGGCTAGAGTTCCAAGAGTTTCATGTGCCCAGAGCACAAAGGAAAAACAAGAGGTGGCAGTTCTGAGCAGTGAGATCACCTATACCTCTGGTGTAGTGGGTGAGTAACATGTAGATTTCTGAGTTGGGATCTTTCAATTGGCTAACCTTGAAAAGCTTCATTTCTTTCTGGTTTTCTTTGGCCAGCAAACTAGAGACAATGGATTTACAGGGAGAGAGATGTGGTGGTTAGAGTTCACAGCTGACACGGGGAAGAGAAGCAAGCAGAAGTTGACTAGAATACCAGTTAGCCTGGGGCCATTCGCTGAGGGAGTCTGCAGTGCTACAGAACTCCAGTGGCCTTTAGGAACATCGCACGTTACAGAAAAACACATCATTCATGCTTCTGGGTCAAGAGGTTATTGCTGAATGTTTGTCCTTAGCAGTAAATACAGAATTAAGACAGAGAGTCAAAGGAACCAGTGAAAACCAGTTCTCAACTCTAAGACGCCCTTCCTTCCCAACACAGAGCAGGATAAGAAAATGGGAGGTTCTTCAACACTGGGAAAGGATTCAAGAGGAGACTGTTTGGGCTGACTCAGCTATAAGTCCCAAACCCCTGACTCTTGCAGCAATGGAGGTATATCTGACTGATGCTGAGGCAACCAGAACAATCTCAAGATGGATCCTAGGGGCTGTGGGCCTGCAGGGTGAGACTGATGGGCTGCATCTTGGAAGAAATAGCATTTCTATCCAACTCCGGGCAACTGTAAGTAAATGCTACCTGAGGACCAGAAATGGGTCACAGAGCGGAGAGGGAATCTTTCCAATTCAGGCCATTAGGATAATCTGGAATGTTAAAGGAACTTGAAAGGAGAGTTCTTGGTGAAACGGGAAGCTGGGAAAGCAGGGGCTGTGGGGCAGGAGGCCACTGCAGGCACAAGTGCGTTGCCAAGGTGGACCTTTGGCTACTCTCCCTGATGGCTCCAGACAGTCGATGGTTCCAGTTCATGACAATTGGTCTGGTTAAATGAATACTCCTCCATCCTCACCCCCTACACTCTCACTTTTACTGTCTAGTTTGGAGGATCAGTTATACGGTCACCTATGTAATACCCACCTCATAAGAACTGCATTCAGAAGGGTCTAGTGGGGCAACTTCCATAACCCACAAATGTGCTTACCAGGCCCATTGATTGTGAAGCTTTCCTATGATAATACCAGTCAAGTAAGAGCTCTCCCCCATCTCTGCATCCTACGCTATGGGCAGTGAGCTGGGGAACAAGTGTGGGGGAAGAAACAAGCTGATCACAGTCCTTCCAACGCAGCAGGCATCCTCTCTGTCAGCTAGGGCTGGGGGAGAGACACTTGGACTTTTTAGTATGCTTCAAGACTAGGAATTCTAATTATTAAAACCAGATTGTAAACTTAAACAAATGGATTAGAAAAGGTCTTGAAATAAATTGATTGGGATATTTCAAAATAGAAACTTGATTAACTAACACACAAATTCAAGTAAATGCTTCCAATCAATAAACAAAAATACATAAGTATGATTAAAAAAAAAAAAAGAAAGAAAACCAGATTGTCAGGACTTCCCTGGAGGTCCAGTGGCTAAGACTGCAAGGTCCCAATGCAGGGGGCCTGAGTTGGATCCCTGGTCAGAGAACTAGATCCCACAGGCCGCTGCAAGTGAAAATTAAAGAATCTGCACGCTGCAACTGAGATCTGGTGCAGCCAAGTAAATAAACGTGTGCATGCTTAGTTGCTTAATCGTGTCTGACTTGTTGCAACCTGATGGACTGGAGCCCACCAGGCTCTTCTGTCCATAGGATTTCCCAGGCAAGAATACTGGAGTGGGTAGGCATTTCCTCCTCCAGGGGATCTTCCTGACCCAGCGAATGAACTCGTGTCTCCAGTGTCTCCTGAATTGGCAGGCGGATTCTTTACCACTGAGCCATGAGGGAAGCCCAAATAAATAAACAAACATTAAAAAAAATAAAAGACAAACAAAAAACCAGATTGTGCTTTGAGATTGAAAGTGATGGTAGAATTTTCTACTAGCTGCAAGTGACTAGACGGGTCAGGGGCATGACAGAATTTTTATTCCAGTAGCAGGAGAAAACTTCCCCAACTGCAGGCATTTTATTTATTTATTTATTTAGGTCATGCAGCATGGCATACGGGATCTTAGCCTGACCAGGGACTGAACCCATGCCCCCTACATTGGGAGCTCAGAGTCTTAACCACTGGACCACCAGGAAGTCGCCCTGTAGGCATTTTAACTGGGCGGCTGTACTCTGCTCATCCTCTCTGAGTTGTGTTTGTTCCACACACAAGGAGCACTTATACTGGTTATCCTCTGGGGCAAATCGTCTTGATTCTTTGCTCATAGCTACTCTTCCTTTATTTTCATTTGCCAACCCGACCCTGATTTGGTTTGGGCAACAGTATACCCAGATCCAGAGAGAACTGGTCAAGGCTGGTCCAAGCCAGTTACAGCTCCCTATTCCCTTTGGTCATTGACCAGCCTAGGAAAAGGCCTGGGTCCCGTGCTGGTCAGTGTGAGATGATGAAAAGTCTGCTGGGGAGAATTTTCTCCTGTGAAGGGAGGAATGGAGCAGTCCTGGTGTTCTACCACCTCCCTTGCTGCCTTGTGTCATGTGATACCTGTGATGGAACAATGATCTTGCTGTGTCCTGGCTGACCAAACTGAGAGGGAAGGCCATACGTGGGGTGGTGGGGTGGGGGTTGGCAGAGGGGGAATAAAAGAGCCTGGGTACATGATGAAACCACCTGCCCTAAACTGTCCTCAAACCACCTACATTGGCCTCTGTTAAGGAAACAAAAAAATGCCCTGAAGATTAAAATCTGTTAGCCAGACTGTTATTTACAAAGAATTGTGACCTTTAAACACTAAGAAAATACTAAACTTTATATCCTCGGCAAAGCTTGCTTCTCTTTTAAACACAATAGAAGTGATTTCACAAAGGGAAGACTCATAAGTAGATTGACTTTTTCCTAGGAACGGTGTGCTGATGTTCCTTAGCAAGGTCTTATACCTCCAATAAGCTAGAGCATAAAGAACATATGAAAGCAAAGATACAGCTACGAATTATTATACAACTTGCAAGTTGTACAAGAGTCTCTACCATATGATAAAATCCACATATAGCACAAAAGCATACTGTTACATACAAATTTTCACACAAATAGATAATATGAACACCTAAATTTACTCTAGTCACAGCAAATTTAAAAATCAAATTTCCACCTTACAGTTTTGTGTAAGCCTATACTAGCACCCGGGGCTTCCCAGGTGGCTCAGGGGTAAACAATCCACCTGCCAAGCAGGAGAGGCAGGTTCCATCCCTGGGTCAGGAAGATCCCTTGGAGAAGGAAATGGCAACCCACTCCAGTATTTTTGCCTGGGAAATCCCATGGACAGAGGAGCCTGGTGGGCTACAGTCCATGGGGTCACAAAGAGTTGGACACAACTTAGTAACTAAACAACAATAAATACTTGTACCCACTCAACTATTGCTCTCAAAGTTTTAGTGCTCTAGAACTTAATCACAAACTCCAGGCAACTGAACCCTGAGCTAGGGGTCTCCCTCTCTCTCTCTGTAACTCAGGCTTTGTTCCCCAAAGTGTCAGAAGTCTAACTCATGTTGTAGGTAGCCAGAGGTTATCAATTTCTCAATTTACAAAGCAGATTTTGTGAGTGGTATAAGATATCAAAGCAAAAACCAAATCAAACCCACAACAAAACAAAGAACCTCTCAGTCTAGCTCCAGTTATCCCTCACTGTTGGTTTTAAAAGGGATCAGAAATGTTTATAGAACATTTCACTGTTACCATTTAATCACCTGGTTGGGTTTGGTTCTAAAAAAGACTGGTATCTTTTCTTTTACTTCTTTGGCTAAATGCTTTGCTATTTCAGATAAGTCTTTGCCAACTTCTAAACTACTAGGGCAAAAAGTAGGCTCATGTTACAATCCTAAAATCTTTTTGAAGTTGTCTGAGTATGTTTAGCCAAATATTATTGCCCTTGGAAAATACTAAACAAGATATGTGTGATACATATGTAGGGTAAAACAAACAAACAAACAAACCAAAAACCAAACCAAACCAAACCAAACAACCCTTGACAATGGTCAAATACAGTATAGACTGTGATGGTGACTAAACCCTTTTCTACAGTCTCTTGAACAAAAGCTTGCAACGTTCTCTAGGCTCCCTCTGGTTTGGTGCAGCCATGTGCCTGAGTTTCAGCTAGCAAAGTGAAACAGAGGTCATGTGCCGCTTCCAGGACCATAAAAACCTCCTGACACCATCCTCTGGGTTTGCTCAGCCAGAGGATTGGATGAGTCTCCCAGCATCTGTATCACTGGATCCTCAACTTTTGGTTTTCAGAACCCCTTGACGCTCCTAACATTTTTTCGGACCCCAAAATGTTTTTGTTTCTATGGGTTACATCTATTAGGAGTTATCAAGAATATTTTAGAATCCTATTTGTTAAAAAAAATAAAAATATAAATATTATAAACACCATAATCCCTAATTATGAATAAAACAATGTTTTTATAAAAATCAACCCTATTGGCCCAAACAAAAAATATCTAGTGGCAAAAGTGGCATTACTTCACATTTTTTGAAACTCTAATGTTTAACTTAGAAGACAGTTGGATTCTTACATGTGCTGATTATTATTATTTTTTGGCTATGGTGGGCTTCTGTTGCTTCACATGGGCTTTCTCCAATTGTGGTGAGTGGGCTACTCTCTAGTTGCAGTCTCCGGGCGTCTCATTTGTGGTGGCTCTTCTTGTTGCAGAGCACAGGCTCCAGGTGTGTGGGCTTCAGTATTTGTAATACACAGGTTCAGTCGTTGTGGCTCATGGGCTCTAGAGCTCAGGCTCAATAGTTGTGGAACATGGGTTTAGTTGCTCCAAGGCATGTGGGATCTTCTCAAACCAGTGTCCCTTGCATTGCAAGGCATATTATTAACCACTGGACCACCAGGGAAGCCTTCACATATGCTTTTTTATTCTACCTGTTAAGTTGTGTTGGTTGAAGAATATGAAAAAAAAAATCCAAACCTTTCCAGATGAAAAGCCAGAAAAGGGGGCCTTGTGGAATTAGCCTAAAAGGGTCTCAGGAACTTTAGGGTCCTTGGATTATACTCTGAGATCCAGTGATTTAGAGGAAGATGGAACAACAGGATATAGGGAGTCTTGGTTCCTGAACGACCTCATGGAAGGCTATCCACCAAAAACACCCCCATTAAACTGATGCAAATGAGAAATGACCTTCGATTGCATTAAGCCACTAAGATTTGGGGATTTCTGTGTTTTAGCGGCTGCCATTATTCTAATTAAAACATTAACTTATGTAGTGGCAACTCTATACCAGGCACTGTTTAAGTACTTTATACATACTAACTCATTCAATCTTTTCAACAATCCTATGAAGTAGTTGCTTTTATAGTCTCCATTTTAGAGATGAAGAAACTGAGGCACACAGAGGTGAAATGAAATAGTCAAAGTTGTGCAGGAATAAACAAGTCTAGTTCTGGAGTTCTTGTTCCCAGTCACTTCATCGTACTGCCTACTCACCTTTCCTACATATTATCCATATTATCCAGCACCACCTTATACCTTATGCTCCAGACAAGCAAAGCAGACATAAATAAGAAATATGTACTTGCACTAATGACTTGCTTGCTTGAAACAGATATATGGGTAACAACTAGCTTTGGATTCTCCAGAAAAGATGAGGGTTGGTGGAAATAAATAGGTGGAAAGGAGTTCCTGAGGGTTCTGGGAGATTAGTGGTACAATGTTGGGGTTTGGGGGGCTGGTAGGCAGAATTCTAGGTGGCCCCATGACCTTACCACTTGGTGTTACTTACCTGATTCTTTACATGGCAGCGAGTCGCAAAATTATGTTATGTGGTAAAGGGGATTTTGCAGCTGTAATTATGGCTACTAATCAATTGATCTTAAGATGGGAAAATTATCTGGGTGGATGATCCTGAGCCTTTTAAAAGTAGAAATTTTCTTTGGCTTGCAGCAGAAGGAGAAGTCTGGAAGATCTGAAGTATGAGAAGGACTGGGTGTTGAACTGCTGGATGTGAAGATGAAGGGACCATGTGAGAAGTAATGATAGCCTTGAGGAGCCAAGACCAGAGTACCTGACAGCCAGCAAGGAAATGAGAATCTCAGACCTACAGGCTCAGAGATCTGAATCCAGCCAACGACTTGAATGCTTAGAAGTGAATTTCTCCCCAGGGCCTTGACCTGTCCACACTGTTTTGGGCCTTGCAACACTCTGAGAAGGGACTTGACTGAATCCACCTGGATGTCTGATTTACGGGATTGTAAGTTGATGAGTGTTCTTTTAAGCTGCTAAATGTATGGCAATTTGTTACATAGCAGTACAAAACTAACAGAGAGGGTAACTCAAGAGACACTGTGTCTGTCCCAGGGTACTTGCCTAAGCAAGACCGTTTCTGCTAAGGATCAGTAAGTTTTGCTATACACTAAACAAAAATAAATAAAAGAAACCCAAACCACATATTTCCTCATAAATATTTTCAATCTACTACTGGGAACTTTAAAACTAGTAACTCATAATCGTTTGCTATTATAAGTTACAGAAACACTAAGAAATTTTTTAAGGTGACATGTTTCATGTACTCTACTAACCTCTCTCACAATCTACTTTTATATCTTAGAAAGTCCTGGAATTAAACACCACACTCACCACAGAACCTGTAAAATGTGTGTAGCAAATTCTCAGGTTTTATATTTTTTAAGGGATTAAAATTTTTTTTTTCCCAACAGACACATACATATATTTGAAAGTAACCTCAGCAACCCACTCCAGTACTCTTGCCTGGAAAATCCCATGGACAGAGGATCCTGGTAGGCTACCGTCCATGGGGTCGCAAAGAGTCGGACACAACTGAGCGACTTCATTTTTCTTTCTTTCACTTTCTTTCTTTTCTGTGGATATAATTATTTGTTTATTTTTATATCTTGCTCTTTCTTTTTAAAAAAGCCTCTTTAAAATAAGATATTTAAAAAATATTGAGTTAGGGGAAAATTTAGAATATCCACCAAATATCACAAGGTCCTATACTTCAGTAAGAGATGATTTTGAGACTCCTAGATGCTAAAGAAGATTCTTACAGTCCTTAAGATAAGGGAAACTAGTTTCTGAGAAGAAGATTATTTCTAGTTCTCTAAGAGAAATCTCTTTTATAAGCTAGGGTCTGTTGCAGTAATTAAAAAAAATTCCTCAAATCTCAGTTACTTGGGTGAACAAAGATCTATTTCTCACTCATGCTACGCAGTCTCTGTTGTTTGGCTGGGGACTCTGCTCCATGCCTCCTCTTTCTGGGACACAGGCTGACAGCAGATATCATCTTGGGTGCATCCTGGTTGTCACGGCTGGAGGAAAATGTCTGGAGGATCTTGCACTGGCAGATCATGCCAGGGCCTGGAAATAATGTATTTGCATCACAGATTAAATCCTATGCATTATTTCCTATCCACCCAACCACATGGGGACCAAGTTGTGCATTCTAGTATTGCCCAGAAAAGACATGAACAACCAGTATCTCACGAAGAGAACCAATGACTGCCATAGATGTTGTTATAAAGTATGATGTGGTGTACCACATCACAAGTAATACTGAGTGTCCTATGACTGTTTTTTATACAATTGCTTAATAAAGGTGAAAAAAGTGAATGTGATAGTTGCTCAGTTGACTATTTGAGACCCCATGGACTATATATAGCCCACCTGGTTCCACTGTCCATGGAATCCTCTAGGCAAGAATACTGGAGTGGGTTGCCATTCCCTTCTCCAGGGGATATTCCCAACCCAGAGATTGAACCAGGGTCTCCTACACTGCAGGCAGATTCTTTACCATCTGAGTCACCATGGGGTAGAAAACATTATGCCAAAGCACAGTCAGGTAAATACTATACTATGTGGGGACAATACAATAAGGCCCAGGAAACAGCTTTGTTAGTCTTGGTTAATGTAAAGATAAAATCCTGCAGGGATAGGCCTCCAGAGGCCAGGGAGGGAAAGTAGAAGAGAGAAGTTGGCTGGATGACCTAACTGTAATAAACGGCAAAGCATCTGCCCCATGAGAGTGGGGGTGGCTTCTAACTTTCTAGGTTTATTGCTACATGAGGGGTTTCCCAGGTGGCTCAAGTAGTAAAGAATTCACCTGCTAATGCAGGAGATGCAGGTTTGATCCCTGGGTAGGAAGGATCCTTTGGAAGAGGAAACGGCAACCTATTCAAGTATTCTTGCCTGGAGAATCCCATGGACAGAGAAGCCTGGTGAGGCTGTAAATCTCAAACTACTAGATATTCTGAATTTTTTAAAAAGAAAACAGAAATGTGAGTTTGTTTATAAAATCTCCAGAGTTAGAACTTTTTAAAAACAATGTGGAAACCAGTCAAAACACGTCTGTCAGCCAGATGTGGCCTGTGTACTGCTAGTTCATGGAGATATTCTGTGTAAGCCGCTGACTCCTTACAGAGACATCAGTTGTGACAATCAAGTGAGCAGAGGGAGCATTGATGTCCCCTTGGGAGGGGGCCATGGAGTGTGAGATCCCACAAAACCATGACACGGGAAACAGGGACAAACGCCATCTCACTGGTCACCCTCAATGTTGAAATCACTTCTGAAGAAGTCTTGGCTTAGTGGGGACCAAATGCCTGCCAAGAAAGCCCAGGGAGGCAGATTCTAAACCCTCTGAAACCATAGGCCTTTCCTGTGTTTGTTTACTACTGTGTCCTCAGAGTCTCAAAGAACATCCAGCAAACGGAAGATGCTCAATAGATATATGTTAACAGAACATGGGCGACTGCATGGAGCTAATTTAAAATCTATTCCTGCAGAAGGAGAACATATGTGATGGCCTTTTTACAGCCAAGGACACCAAAAAATAATTGCTTCTTCAGGACATTCTGCACAACTCTAAATGGTTTACTTTGAACAGAACCTTTAGTGCTAAGCAATGGAACGTTAACCACATGGCACTTTTTCTTTTTGAAGTAAGGAAATTATGTCTGTAACAGAAGATTCAGCAGTTTCATGGTATCTCAAAGTAGCTGAGCATGGGTAAGAGGTGAGAGAACGGCCTCTCCCATGCAGCAGACACAAGGACCTGCACTGAGAAGGGGCCAGAGGGAGAGACTTGGGGGTTGAGCTAAGAAGCAGGTAGCTGCAAATGGGGTATGGACCAGAAACCAGGGAGCGGATAGAACACAGTGTCTCATGGATGCTGGCACAGAGAGGTGGTAACTCCTGAAGTCCCATGGGAAGGGTGTAACTCAGAAGAAGAGGGAAGGGGAATCCCTGAACTGACAAAGACTAAGATACCACTATTAGGCAGCATGGAAGCTTGAGACAGAAGTTAAAAAGAAGATAGAGTGGTTACTATCCACCTCTAGTCTGTAGCCGGAGATTTCATACTCCCTGTGAGATTATCATGGGTCAAGTTCCCTGAGAAGCAGACTCCAAGGTGAGCACAAGGTGCAGGAAGTTTATTAGGGGGCACTTTCAGAATCAATGCCTACGGAGAAGGAAAGGAAGCAGGACTGGGCAGGGGAGATGTTGCTGCTATGATGCAATCTTGACAAAGGCCTCAGCCAACCCAGGGAGTTCTGAAGCACGGCTGGTCCTGACAGTTGTCCTGAACTGGGGCAATGAGCTGAGATTTTATGCCTCTGTGTTACCTGGTCATTGGATGTGGACTGCTTCTAATAAGGAAGATGTGGCTTTGGGCAAAAGCCCCTTTCTTCAGCAGAAGGCTTCTGCCAGTAGCCCACTCAGGGCTGGGGAAGTGGGCGGTACATTATAAGCTAAGCTAAGTAACATGGTCAGTCATGTCTGACTCTTTGCAACCCTTTGGACTGTAGCCCACCAGGCTCCTCTGTCCATCGGATTCTCCAGACAAGAATACTGGAGAGAGTTGTCATGCCCTCCTCCAGGGGATCTTCTCAACCCAAGGACTGAACCCACATCTCCTGTATCTCCTGCACTGCAGGCAGAATCTTTACCCACTGAGCCATCAAGCACCAATCAATTATCAAGTGAGATAACTCTTACAGTGGGGCCATCCCTGAAGTGATATCTAATAAGCATGAAATCAATGCCAGTGTCACTGCCCTCTTCTCTCCACTGTGAGTCCTGTGAAGTCCTGTAATTCAGAGAACATAGGCGTTCCCTTGGAGCTCTTAGTTCAGTCCCAAGGTCTTTTCCATTATGTTTATGCTAGGGCCTCATATGGACAGGCACAGTCAAGAACATGGCCTGGAGCGGACTGAAGGAGGAAGTGGAATTAACAAGGCAAATATATAAAATATATAAAAATCATATAAATATAAAAATATATAAAAAGAACCACAACAGTGCAAGTTACAAAGCAGATCCTTGAACGAGGAGACCTTCCCTCTATTTTCCATTTCCTTTGGTCCCACTTTTTCCACGTGTGTTCTCAGAACATCAATCTGAAGGGATGCTCAGCACTGAAAGGGTTCGATGGACAAATACAGTGGGAACCACTCATCCCTAATTCCTCATGGAGATTCTTATATGACCCCACTGAGAAGTACAGCGCAAAAGAAACCTGTTTATCTTTGTAAAATACAAACATGACTTGACCACAGGTAATGATAGCCTTAACATCTCATAGAAACATATATGATTCCCAGGGGTTTATGTTTATAAAGCAAGCAATTTGCTATGTGTTTGGTTTTTCTAAATAAATATTCCTTTTTGAAAACATCAGAGGTCTTCTCTAGTAGTCCAGTGGCTAAGACACTATGCTCTCAATGCAGGGGGCCCGGGTTTGATTCCTGATCAGGGAACTAGATCCCACATGCTGCAACTAGAGATTCCCCATGCCACAACGAAGACTGAAGGTTCCTCAAGCTTTAACTAAGAACTGGCACAGCCAAATAAATAAATACATATAATAAAGAAAGAAAACATCAGTAACTTTATGTCCCTGTTGGTATATATATATTTTTTAATTATTGGAGGAAAATCAGCTGAGGCTATTCCTCTAGAAATGAAGAGACAGTCATATTATAGCAACAGCCAGAGAGATGGGCTATGAGACATGGAAATGACTTTAAAATTTGATCTGAACCACATAGGAAATATCACTCACTAAAGGACTCCAGTTCGATCCCTGGGTTGGGAAGATCCCCTGGAGAAGGGAAAGGCTACCCACTCCAGTATTCTGGCCTGGAGAATTCCATGGACTGTATAGTCCATGGGGTCACAAAGAGACATGACTGAGCAACTTCTACTTCAAGTAAAACTCCATATTTTACTAAGGTTCTGGAACTGCTTTCTAAACCAGCTGTATACCAGTGGCTGGAATTCATAGCTCACCTGGCAGGTGGCAGCTGCTGTCCCACAATATACTTTACTGACACTGGGTTACTTAAGACCCTCAGGCTGAAAGATGATAAATGATGTGCCCCAGGCCACAGAGCTGACCAGAGGGCAGTGTGGTCCCCAGCCCCTGCTCTCAACTGCACCTCCATCATTCTTTTAAAAATGGATCAATAACAGCAAGGGTTAAAATCATGCTTAAAATAAAACTAACAAAACATATCCCTCTAAGAGAAAAGCACTTAAAAATCCCTCACTTGGGAAACTACTACAGATAGTATATGAACTTTGATCTTTAATACTTGCTGACTTAAAATTTAACTGCTGCTGCTGCTGCTAAGTTGCTTCAGTCGTATCCGACTCTGTGCGACCCCATAGATGGCAGCCCACCAGGCTCCCCCATCCCTGGGATTCTCCAGGCAAGAACACCGGAGTGGGTTGCCATTGCCTTCTCCAATACATGAAAGTGAAAAGTAAAAGTGAAGTCGCTCAGTCGTGTCCAACCCTCAGCGACCCCATGGACTGCAGCCTTTCAGGCTCCTCCCTCCATGGGATTTTCCAGGCAAGAGTACTGGAGTGGGGTGCCATTGCCTTGTGTAAAAGAGATAGCTAGTGGGAAGCTGCTAAATAACACAGAGCCCAGCCTGGAGCTCTGTGATGACCTAGAGGCCTGGGATGGGGGTGCAGTGGAGATGGAGGCTCAAGAGGGAGGGTATATATATATATGTGTGTGTGTGTGTGTGTGTGTTTATTTATTTAGATTCTTTACCATCTGAGATTCTTTACTGGCTGATTCATGTTATTGTATGTTAGAAACCAATACAACATTGTAAAGCAATTATCCTCCAATTAAAATTTTTTAAAATTGAGTATAGATATTTCAAAGGAGAACTCTACACATTTTTCTGTCACAGTGAGGAATTTTATGTCCACATGTGGAGTAAATATTCATCTCTGTTCAGTAGTCACCATGTTAACAGTCACCGAACATTTGACTGCAAGTTCTGTGTTCTGCCTCTCTGACAGCATTTTAATTGTAAAAGCTGTTGACTTTCCCAAAGTCCTTTAGGTCATCCCCCCGAAAGAAAAGATCAGAATGCTGGCTGATTTTCAAGGATCTGTGTTCTTTTTAACGCAGCCATGGTAAGGACCAGGACTGCTCTCATACAAACCAGGGGCCGGGAATCAGACCCCCTCGGTGACCTTCTCCAGCACCTTCCAAGTGCTTCACTTGCACAGGCAAGTACCTGCCTTTGTAGGTGCTTGCATACATGCTAACCATGTATGCTAACCATACACCTCTCTGAGCTTTTTCCACAGTTATTTCTGATTTTTCGGTTCATCTTCTGAGCGAAAATGTCTCTGCCAAAGTAAGTCACTGGACCACCCTCCACTTTGGAGGAAATAAAGCTGCAGAAGGCATGGTCATTAGGAGCTTCTGGTGTCCCCAAAGTCACTGCTCTTCTGTGTGGTTAGGGTGACAGGAGCATGACGACATGAAGCTCAGTTATTTGAAACCGACAGCTTCAACTTCCTCTGTGCACAAAACCTATTACCAGCTCTACTTTGATTTTCACGTCCTTCCAGAGCCTTCTTCTCTCTGGTGACCTGTCTCAGAGGCAGTAAAATAGCCTCAAAGCAGGAAGGCAAGGGGTCTGCCCTTGAACGGACAGAGGATCTCCTGAACAGCCCAGCAGTACAGACTTGGCTGTGGCAGAATGATTCCTGTGCAAGAGACAGGAACCCAGCTGACCTTTGCTGAAAGTACAAGAAAGATACAGGATCCATCTGCTCTCCTATATTGAGTGTTAATCTGGTGGTAGGTTCAGAACACGGGGCTGGCTAGAGAACAGGGGTGCTTATTTCAAACTAGCTAGCTAACAAGTAACCAGCAAACCCTCAAAGTGTCTGCCCCTGAATATCGTTTTTACATTCACAAACACACACATACACACACACACACAAGTGGAGTAATAGTTATCACTTAGAAAATTTAAAAAACCTGCCACCTAGTGCCAAACCTGTATTATTACTCCGATATTATCCTGTGCGGCTCTTCAGAATTCAGGTCTTCAGTCCACCAGCATCTTACTGTCTTATATTTACCATGGTTCAAAAGCACTCTTATTAAATAGATATTAGTTTGAGCCACATGAAACTGCCCTTCTTGTGGCTAAAACTCAAAAATCAACAGTTTCATATGGTTTAACCTAAACAATTCCTAGGTTTTCTACCTAGTGGATCTTCCCTAGTTTTGAAAGTTACAGTAAGGATGTTTCACAGGCAAATGGTCAACTTGGAAAATTCCTTCCTTCTATCCTTCCTTGCTTGCTTCCTTTCACCTCTCAGCAAACATTGATCATCTTTTAAGAACAAGTCCCTTGGCTGTCAGTCCTGTGAGAGCACAAAATGGAGTAAGACATTGACCTGGACCATGAGTGGCTCCTAACTAGCAGGGGAGACCAGCCTGAAACAAGGCGCAGCAGCACACAGCCGGGCTCTAAAAAGGTGCAGGTGAGACATACGGGGTGGGGACAAGGCAGGAAAGGAGGGCTCGGGAGAGCCCCGAGGAGAGTTTGACAGTCCTTGCCTCTGTTGAGAATCAGCTTTGTGGGAAATAAGGCACTGACTATTCAGAGAACACCTGAGATGCAGTTTGATTATATTCTAGGAAAGTAGGTATAAAAATGCTGGGAATTTTATACACACACACACACACACACACACACAATTATACACGTGTGTGTTCAGCTGCTCAGCTGTGTCCAATCTTTTGGACCCCATGGACTGTAACATGCCAAGCTCCTTTGTCCGTGGAATGTTCCAGGCAAGAATACTGGGGTGGGTTGCCATTTCCTCCTCCAGGGGATCTTCCTGACCCAGGGATCCAACCTGCACCTCCTGCATCTCCTGCATTGGCAGGCAGACTCTTTACCACTGCGCCACCTGGGAAGCCCAGTTATACTCACAGTACATATTATAATATGCAATAATTACATTATATCTACTATATAAAGATATTAACACATAACACACAATTTATATTATACATAATATATATTGTATATACTAGCATTTATAACAGAATAATGTAATATACATGATAGTTATATAAGGCAACTCTGGAACTAGGGGAAAATATTAATAGTTTATTAATAATAGATATAATTATATGTGTGTAATATATAATACATAAATATATATGTGATACATAATATAGAAATGTACTCTTCATATATTGTAGTCTATATTGTTAATATATTCTTCATATAATATTTGTGTATTATATATAAATAACAATATATACACTGATGTATAGAACAGTCTTTGGGACTCTGTGGGAGAGGGAGAGGGTGGGATGATTTGGGAGAATGGCATTGAAATATATATAATATCATATATGAAATGAGTCGCCAGTCCAGGTTCGATGCACGATACTGGATGCTTGGGGCTGGTGCACTGGGAGGACCCAGAGGGAGGGTATGGGGAGGGAGGAGGGAGGAGGGTTCAGGATGGGGAACACATGTATACCTGGGGCAGATTCATTTTGATATATGGAAAAACCAATGCAATATTGTAAAGTTAAATAAAATAAAATAAAAATTAAAATTAAAAAAAAGAAAAAAAAACAATATATAATAATATATTGTTATATATTAATATATTATTAATTATATTATATTAATGTACTATATATAGCAACATATAATACTTGTATATATTATTAATTCTGAAACTATGGAAAATAATAGTTGATAAATAATAGATACAATCAAGAATATCTGTTCTATATGTAATATATAATGATTATATATATTACTTACCAAACTGAAGCGACTTAGCAGCAGCAGCAGCAGAGTAAGCTTATACAATTAATAACAGTCCTACTCCACTGCCTGGGCTTCCCAGGTGGTGCTAGTGGTGAAGAACCCACCTGCCAATGCAGGAGATGAAAGAGACATGGTTCAATCCCTAGGTCGGGAAGATCCCCTGGAGGAGGGCATGACAACCCTTTCCAGTATTCTTGCCTGGAGAATCCCATGGACAGAGGAGCCTGGTGGGCTACAGTCCATAGGGTTGCAGAGTCAGACACGACTGAAACCATTTAGCACTCACACACACACTCTACTGACTAGATCTGTGGTTCCAAAGTGTGGTCCCTGGATCAGCAGTTTCTGCATTTTCTGGGAAGCCAGACCTCAGCCCATACCTACCGCATCATCAGTGATGGAGGGGGTCTTAAAATCTGTGTAAACAAACATTCCAGACTATTCTCATGTATGCTAAAATTTGAGAAACACTGGACTAGAGAAAATGTGATTAGCAGCCAAAACATTGCTGACCTCTTACTATCCCATTCTGAGCTGTTACACACTCATCAAATTGGAAGAAAACCTTTGCTCTCTTAAATAATAAGCATTTACATTTTAATATCCTCTAAACTATTTAATTAGTAGGTAAATTTTTTTGTAGATGTTAGAGGTTAGGATTTGTGAAGTCCAAGTTAATAAGTATTTTATTTTCTCACCAAATTCAACATTGATTATTTTTCAAGGCCACAGCTTTTTTAAGAAAGGCAGGCATTTGATTGCTTTCTTTATTGGTGTGGGAGGGGATGAGGGAAGAATACAAACACATTAATTTAACAGGCACTTATTCTGAGTGTCTCTTTAAAGGACCTTGAGAGAGGGCTTTGGGGAAGAGAAGGTCATGTCCTGGACAGATTAGCCCTCTGGGCTGATGCAGCTCAGTCGGATCCAGTTCCTGCACAGAAGGGCAGCACTGGGCTTCTAGTCTCCCCCTTGCATCCCAACATTGAAAACCTTGTGAAAAATCACTCACCAAACTTGCACTTTCTGTAACTGGGAAGAGTAGGATGATAACTAGCTTTAGTAATAGCGTCATCACTTAAAAAATGGAAAAGGTGAACTTTAAAAAGTTTGCCAACAGCTATTGGCTTCTGGGAGGGCTTTCCCGGTGGCTCAGCCATAAAGGATCCAATGGCAATGCAGGAGATGCAGGAGATGCGGGTTCGATCCGTGGATCAGGAAGATCCCCTGGAGATGGAAATGGCAACCCGCTCCAGTATTCTTACCTGGGAAATCCCATGGACAGAGGAGCCTGGCGGGCTACAGTTGAGTGAGGTTGCAAACATGGACATGACATAGCGACTAAACAAAAACATGGCTTCTGAAACTGAAAACGTAGACGCAAATGTTACCGCGTCTGCCTCCTACACTGCCCTCGTCTCCCTCCATCCAGTCCACCTTCTGTGCTGGCATCAACTCACCTTTCTAAAGCTTGTATCTCTGGAAGCCCCATGGCCCTTCTCCAGCTCAGCCGTCTCAGCAGCCTCCCCTCCCCTCCCTGACCCTCTTGTCTCCTGGGAGCCTGCTGTTTGCAACCCTGTTACCAGGTTCTGCCCACACATCTCCCTTTTCTGGAAGATCCTTTTCTACCAGGCATGGGCCTCTTGCCTTGTGATTCCATTAAAACTCTTTGACTGTATAAAACAGAAATTCTACCCAAACCAGCACTAGAACAAAAAGAAAGGGAAGTGTATCAGCTCATAAACCAAGGCTGGAGCTGCTCAAGAGATCCACTTAAGAGAGTAAGAGTCTTGGGATTTCTCTGATGGTCCAGTAGTTAAGACTCCATGCTTCCAATGCAGGGAGAGCAAGGGTTTGAGCTCTGGTTGAGGAACTAAGATCCCATATGCTGCACAGCATGCCCTTGCACCCACCCCCCCAGGTCAGTTCAGTCATTCAGTAATGTCCGACTCTTTGCGACTCCAAGGACTGCAGCACACCAGGCCTCCCTGTCCATCACCCCGTGATCACTCAAACTCACGTCCATTCAGTCGGTGATGCCATCCAGCCATCTCATCCTCTGTCATCCCCTTCTCTTCCCACCTTCAATCTTTCCCAGCATCAGGGTTTTTTCAAATGAGTCAGCTCTTTGCATCAGCTGGCCAAAGTACTGGAGTTTCAGCTTCAACTACAGTCCTTCCAATGAATATTCAGGACTGATTTCCTTTAGGATGGACTGGTTGGATCTCCTTGCAGTCCAAGGGGACTCTCAAGAGTCTTCTCCAACATCACAGTTCAAAAGCATCAATTCTTTGGCACTCAGCTTTCTTTATAGTCCAGCTCTCACATCCATACATGACTACTGGAAAAACCATAGCTTTGACTAGATGGACCTTTGTTGGCAAAGTAATGTCTCTGCATTTAATATGCTGTCTAGGTTGTTCATAACTTTTCTTCCAAGGAGTAAGCGTCTTTTAATTTCATGGCTGCAGTCACCATCTGCAGTGATTTTGGAGCCCAAAAAAATAGTCTGACACTGTTCCCACTGTTTCCCCATCTATTTGCCATGAAGTGATGGGACCAAATGCCATGATCTTCGTTTTCTGAATATTTCACTTTTTCACTCTCCTCTTTCACTTTCATCAAGAGGCTCTTTAGTTCTTTGCTTTCTCCCATAAGTGTGGTGTCATCTGCATATCTGAGGTTATTGATATTTCTCCCAGAAATCTCAATTTCAGCTTGTGCTTCATCCAGTCCAGCGTTTCTCATGATGTACTCTGCATATAAGTTAAATAAGCAGGGTGACAATATACAGCCTTGACATACTCCTTTCCCAATTTGGAACCAATCTGTTGTTTCAAGTCCGGTTCTAACTGTTGCTTCCTGATCTGCATACAAATTTCTTAAGAGGCAGGTCAGGTGGTATGGTATTCGCATCTCTTTAAGAATTTCCACAGTCTGCTGTGATCCACACAGTCAAAGGCTTTGGCATAGTTGATAAAACAGAAGTAGACGTTTTTCTGGAACTCTCTTGCTTTTTTGATAATCCAACAGATGTTGGCAATTTGATCTCTGGTTCGTCTGCCTTTTATAAAACCAGCTTGAACATCTGGAAGTTCACGGTTCACGTACTGTTGAAGCCTGGCTTGGAGAATTTTGAGCATTACTTTACTAGTATGAAAGATGAGTCCAGTTGTGTGGTAGTTTGAGCATTCTTTGGCAATGCCTTTTTTGGGGATTGGAATGAAAACTGACCTTTTCCAGTCCTGTGGCCACTGCTGAGTTTTCCAAATCTGCTGGCATATTGAGTGCAACACTTTCACAGCATCATCTTTCAGAATTTGAAATAGCTCAACTGGAATTCCATCACCTCCACTAGCTTTGTTCATAGTGATGCTTTCTAAGGTCCACTTGACTTTACATTCCAGGATCTCTGGCTCTGGGTGAGTGATTACACCATCATGATTATCTGGGTCGTGAAGATCTTTTTTGTACAGTTCTTCTGTGTATTCTTGCCACCTCTTCTTAACATCTTCTGCTTCTGTTAGATCCATACCATTTCTGTCCTTTATTGTGCCCATCTTTGCATGAAATGTTCCCTTGGTATCTCTAATTTTCTTGAAGAGATCTCTAGTCTTTCCCATTCTGTTTTTTTCCTCTATTTCTTTGCACTGATCACTGGGGAAGGCTTTCTTATCTCTCCTTGCTATTCTTTGGAACTCTGCATTCAAATGGGTGTATCTTTCCTTTTCTCCTTTGCCTTTCACTCCTCTTCTTTTCAGAGCTATTTGTAAGGCTTCCGCAGACAGCCATTTTGCTTTTTTGCATTTCTTTTTCTGGGGATGGTCTTGATCCCTGTCACCTGTACAATGTCATGAACCTCCATCCATAGTTCATCAGGCACTCTATCAGATCTAATCCCTTAAATCTATTTGTCACTTCCACTGTATAATCATAAGGGATTTGAGTTAGGTCATACCTGAATGATCTAGTGGTTTTCCCTACATTCTTCAATTTAAGTCTGAATTTGGCAATAAGGAGTTCATGATCTGAACAACAGTCAGCTCCTGGTCTTATTTTTGCTGACTGTATAGAACTTCTCCATATTTGGCTGCAAAGAATATAATCAATCTGATTTCAGTATTGACCATCTGGTGATGTCCATGTGTACAGTCTTCTCTTGTGTTGTTGGAAGAGGGTGTTTGCTATGACCAGTGCATTCTCTTGGCAAAACTCTATTAGTCCTTGCCTTGCTTCATTCTGTACTCCAAGGTCAGATTTGCCTGTTACTCCAGGTGTTTCTTGACTTCCTACTTTTACATTCCAGACCCCTATAATGAAAAGGACATTTTCTTTGGGTGATAGTTCTAGAAGGTCTTGTAGGTCTTCATAGAACTGTTCAACTTCAGCTTCTTCAGAATTACTGGTCAGAGCATAGACTTGGATTACCATGATATTGAATGGTTTTCCTTGGAAACAAACAGAGATCATTCTGTCGTTTTTGAGATTGCATCCAAGTACTGCATTTCAGACTCTTTTGTTGACTATGATTGCTACTCCATTTCTTCTAAGGGATTCTTGCCCACAGTAGTAGATATAATGGTCATCTGAGTTAAATTCACCCATTCCAGTCCATTTTAGTTCACTGATTCCTAAAATGTCGATGTTCACTCTTGCCATCTCCTGTTTGACCACTTCCAATTTGCCTTGATTCATGGACCTAACATTCCAGGTTCCAATGCAATATTGCTCTTCACAGCATCGGACCTTCCTTCTATCACCAGTCACATCCAAAACTGGGTGTTGTTTTTGCTTTGGCTCCATCTTTTCATTCTTTCTGGAGTTATTTCTCCACTAATCTCCGTAGCATATTGGGCACCTACTGACCTGGGGAGTTCATCTTTCAGTGTCCTATGTTTTTGCCTTTTCATACTGTTCATGGGGTTCTCAAGGCAAGAATACTGGAGTGGTTTGCCATTCGCCTCTCCAGTGGACCACATTCTGTCAGAACTCTCCACCATGACCCGTCCGTCTTGACCCACCCCGCCCCCACCACACACACACAAAACAACTCCAGAGAAGCAAGAGCCACTCCCTTAGTTTTTTTTTTTTTTTTAAGCAAAGACCCAGGGGCTCACTTACTGTGCTCATGTCATTTGTGATCCTGAGCTAGGCATTGTAATTGTGATTTGTCAGCCTTGAGAAGAACAGTGTTTGACAGATTAGGTGGTCAGTGAATATTTATTTGTTATTGATTATAGATAATTAAGGATGAATAAACAAGCAAACTCTTCAGTGCAGCACACTAAGTGCATTCAGAGTCATATCTAAGTGATAGTGAGGTGGCCAAAGGAAAGCATGTCCTAGAAGGCTTGGGTGAGGTATGGGAAGAGACTTTGTAAGTAGGAAAATGCCTGAGCTTGATCCACAAAGATAGGTGGAGTTCCCTGGGTCAGGGTCGGGGGCTGGCTGAGTAAGGTGGCACTGTAGAAAGTTGGAGGAAACTCAGTAAAGGCTGAGGGGCATGACGTCAGCTGGTATGCTCAGGACATGTTAATGGTTCACATGTGCTCACCTCATGGACCAGGCTGGGAAGACGAAGTAGATGAGGGCAAAGACATGTGTGCAGGCTGACTGGCTAAGGGGACAAAGTCATCACAGGCGCTGTGTACCACCCCTGAGTTCACTTTCAGGTAGCAGGGAGCTCTTGAAGGGGCTTCCACATCAAGAGAGCCAAGGGTTGGGTTCTGGCTCACACACCAGCTGAGTAGTCATGAATACATGCGTGCGTGCATGTCAAGTCACTTCAGCTGTGACTGACTCTTTGTGACCCTATGGACTGTAGCCCACCAGGCCCCTCTGTCCATGGGATTCTCCAGGCAGAAGTACTGGAGTGGGCTGCCATGCCCTCCTCCAGGAGATCTTCTCAACCCAGAGATCGAACCAGGGTCTCTTACATCTCCTGCATTGGCAGGTGGGTTTTTTACCACTAGCGCCACCTAGGAAGCCTGTGGTCATGAATAAGTTACTTTAATCGCCCCAGTTCTTCCTGCCCGGAGCCATTATGAGGGCAGAAACCCAAAACACCCTCTCCAGCACCTTGTACATGATAGAAGCTCAATAAATGCTAGTGTTTCTTCCTTTTCTTGTTACCTGGTTGATTTTTACACTTTATTTACTGGAGGAAGAAAGAATCCAGTAAATTAAAAACTCTATGTATCTCATTTTACAACCCCACAGTTCAGGCAGTGCTTCAAAGCTGGGGGGACGGGGTCAGGCAGTACTTCCTCACATCCATGAGGGTAACTCTGCCTTCAGTTCCTCTCATTCCAATTTATTCCATCACAGCTGGAAGGTGTGAGATGCTGGCTTGCTACTGAAGCATGCATTTCATACTTGTCACTATGGGATTTAGGGGAGGTCCACATATTGAGCTTGACAACATTGCCGAATCATTTTAAAATTTATAGAGCTTCAGGCTAAAGAGACACAGAGGTATTTTCATTCAGAAATCACAGAGGTAGGCATATTTGTCTGTAATGAACACTTGTCTTCTTAAGGAACTCTCTTAGCCAGACATATTTCTTCCTAAGAACAAATTAGTCCAGAGCAGCTGATGATTAGAATCACACCACAGAGAGACAGGAGGACTGGCATCTAAAGAGGGAAACAATTCCCAATATAGTGCTTTGTTTAGCAGTTTTCAAATTAGACACAAAGCAAGATAATTTACCTTGTCAGTGTGTAGACTAGACAGGACAGCAGCCTTGAAGTCAGCCAACCCAGGTTCTAATTAATAGTTACTAGTGCTATGACCTAGAGGCTATCCCTGGGCCTCCCCAACTAGGGGTTTATATATATATATATATTTTTTTTTTTTTTTTTTCTTTTTTATTGATAAAGCATAGGAACTCAAAACTTAAAGACTGTTATGAAGCTGAATGAAATCATATAGCTCTATAATGGATTAAAATTTATGCTATGCTTGATAAATTCAAAGTTCTTTTCTGGTAAGTATAAATTTCCTACAATCATTCAAGATTACAAGTATTAGAATTATTTTATATCATGAATTGTTTTACATGGGATTTATATAAACTGTGATAAATTATAACTAGCCCTATTCTGTTAAAGGATGTTGGGGATCTTTCTGTATCTTATTTCTGACTTTCAATTTGAGTATTAAGGAAGAATCCGTTACATAAGACAGCCATTTGACTCCTTAATAATTGTTTTAAGTCACTGAATCACATGAGAGCCATAAAAGCTGTATTTGTAAACTTCATTCTTCTGATGGTTAGACACCATTAGCTTCATAAATGGGGACTAGGTACAAAGTGAATTATTAACTTTGTGGAAACTTCAAAGTGATTATGTGTAAAGAGAGACAAAACCAATGAGGGCATTTATAAACTGTTGTCATAAAACCCAGCCAGACATTTCATTGTTGAGGAATGAGGAATGCCAGTTCTGCAGCCTGTTTCAGAGGTAACAGACACAAATCACCTAAGAGGTAGCTCTGACAATCTCACTTCCATTAATGTCAGTAGAAATTATCCAGGAAAAAATCCTTCTTTTTCTCCATGGTTGGTCTAGAAATAATCCTATGCATTCTTGTACGCTAAGCTTTTAATTCATAAAGACTCCAGGCTGGAATTTCAACCTTTCTTTCTTCAGGGTCTGCAGGTTTCCAATTCATATCTTCTGTATTACTGATAACCTGGGAGGTCTCCTATTCAATACAGGCTCCCTTTGGCCAGATCCTATGCTACAGATGGGGCCACATTTCTTCCCATTCTGTTAAAAAAAGGTTTCTTGGTAAAGCCATGAGCAGATAACAATTTGGTTCATCAGAGTTCACTAGGACTCTTTAACAGATTGCCATAATCTTATTTAAGTGCATGTCTTTATTAAGAAATCTACAGATCCACTTCTTCAGAGCCAGGGGCCAAGAGAAGGAGAGGTGAACCCCAGAGGTGGTTTGGGGGTTATTTCTCATGTCCACCTGGTAATCCAGGTGCTACATTCCTACCCATTTCAGTAAACACAAGATGCCCCTTTTTCTGATTTAATGTCATCGTGGGAAAGAATGGTGAGTATGATTGTATTAAAGTGGACCCTGAGTTTAACTGTCTGAGCTTTCTCAATAACACTAACAAGCAGCGAGTGCAGAATGAGCGTGTGGAAGGAGGGGGTGGGGGCAGTGTGAGTTAGAGTGCTTCTGGTTACAAATACAGTAGACACCTAAACTCCGCGGAAACATTCCCTTGGTTGGGACTCAGTTTCTTTCGCCTCACTTCCCGGCTCCACTTTCTCTGGCTCTAAGTGATGGTTAGAAGGCTTCAGCCACCCAGACTCTACTTCCTGTTGACTCCAGCTCAGAAGAAAGAAGGTAGAAGGGCCTTCTTCAGGAACTCACAGTGCAAGTTTATTGGTTTTATGGGATATGAGTTGTTGCATGCCCACTCTTGACCCAACCACAGAAGCCATGGAAATGTGACCCCTTGGATCAGCCTTAAACCACCCACCTAAACTGAGACTTGCAGGCGTGGGCGGAGTTGGCTTGGGGCACGGTTTTCCAAAAGACAGTGCACAGTGCTAGGTGGCAAAAATGACGGCTCCTCACTATGGAGAACATAGTGGAGATTCCTTAAAAAACTGGAAATAGAACTGCCTTATGATCCAGCAATCCCACTGCTGGGCATACACACTGAGGAAACCAGAAGGGAAAGAGACACGTGTACCCCAATGCTCATCGCAGCACTGTTTATAATAGCCAGGACATGGAAGCAACCTAGATGTCCATCAGCAGATGAATGGATAAGAAAGCTGTGGTGCATATACACAATGGAGTATTACTCAGCCATTAAAAAGAATACATTTGAATCAGTTCTAATGAGGTGGATGAACCTGGAGCCTATTATACAGAGTGAAGTAAGCCAGAAAGAAAAACACCAATACAGTATACTAACGCATATATATGGAATTTAGAAAGATGGTAACAATAACCCTGTATACGAGACAGCAAAAGAGACACTGATGTACAGAACAGTCTTTTGGACTCTGTGGGAGAGGGAGAGGGTGGGATTATTTGGGAGAATGGCATTGAAATATGTATAATATCATATATGAAATGAGTTGCCAGTCCAGGTTCGATGCACGATACTGGATGCTTGGGGCTGGTGCACTGGGACGACCCAGAGGGATGGTATGGGGAAGGAGGAGGGAGGAGGGTTCAGGATGGGGAACACATGTACACCTGTGGCAGACTCATTTTGATATATGGCAAAACCAATACAATATTGTAAAGTTAAATAAAATTAAAAAAAAAATGACGGTTCCTCACTGTGGGAGTAGAGGTGGGGAGACCGGTAAGTCCTGACCAGATGGATGCACAGCTGGTGGAAGGAGAGGGGCCAGAGGAGTAAGAAAGAGGGTGACACCCCGCACCAGGCCAAGGAAGGAGAATAATGGGATTCCCCAAGGTGGCGTCTGGTCCCACCAGTGCTCAAAGTCACCATGTAACCTTGAGACGTGGGCCTCAGTTTCTCATCTGTACAGAGAAAGGAGTAAGAGCAGGTGGCTGGTTCTTTGTTGGAATATGCATCAGAATTACCTGGAAAGCTGTTTCCAAGTGACAGAGGCCCCCGCATCAGTTCTGTTGCCCACCCCCAGGGAAGGCCCCTAGGACGAACTCAGAGGTTGTAAACAGGGCAAACTCAGCAGTCTCCCTGCCAGGGTGGACAACAGTCCCGGGTGACAGAAGCTTTCACCCCCATAGTCAAAGGGGATACAAGTGGAACAATCATTCCTCCCAAATACCTCTCTGGAGATGTACAAATAGAAACTTCTTTAAAAGGTGTGTTTTTGTCCATCCAGTGGTTACCCAGAGCAGCAGTTCTCCAAGTGTGGTCCACTGATGTTTGGGTGATCCTCTCACAGTGCCCAAAACTATTTTTATTAATTGCCTGTTCCAACTGACTGACATTGCAAGTAACCTTTGAGAAACTACACTTGTTTTGTTCTATTGTAAAAAAAAAAAAAAGAGGTAAAAAAACCCAAATGTACACACTGCTATATTTAAAATGGATAACCAACAAGGACCTATTGTATAGCACATGGAACTCTTGCTCAATGTTATGTGGCAGCCTGGACAGGAGGGGAATTTGGGGGAGAATGCATACATGTATATGACAACATTGTTAATTGGCTATATGCCAATACAAAATAAAAAGTTAAAAAAATCCTTCCTTTTGCCAATGACATATATGTCTGAGGCCAGAGCTTCTTCCTATAGTTCAGACAAAGCAATATAAATCACAAGTTGAACACAGAAGCAGATGTGAGAATCAAGATGTTGTCTGTTAGGCCAGACATTTAAGAGATTTACAAATTGTGAAACGAGGACAATATTCTCATTTCCTCTTTTTGGGAATGGGCTTATTCGTCACAAAAATATATTATTTATGCAAACACAGAATGACTTTACTATCGTGATGTTGAAAAGAGTTAAATTTTTTTCTTGGTTTTACTTTTGAAAGCAGGAAGTACCAGCAGATATAACTCACATAAACAAAAACTCTTTGGGGTCCCCGGTAATTTAAAAAGTACAAAAGGACCCTGAGGTCAAAAAGTTTGAGCATCTTAGACTTCCCTGGTGGCACAATGGATAGGAATCTGCTTGCCAATGCAGGGGACACAGGGTTGATCCTTGGTCCATGCTGTGGAGCAACTAAGCCCATGGACCACAGCTACTGAGCCCACGCCCTAGGGCCCCGGAGCTGCAACTACGGAAGCCTGTGCACCTCGAACCCGTGCTCCGCAGCAAGAGAAGTCACTGCAATGAGAAGCCGGCACACTGCAACTAGAGAGCAGCTCCTAACGGCCGCAACTAGAGAAAGTCTGCACAAAGCAATGAACACCCACTGCAGCCAAAAATAAACAAATTAAAATTTTTTTTCTAGCATCTCTAGACCAGAATCTCAGTGAATAAGATCACTGGGGCTTTTTGTACATCTAAGTGTCCCAGGCTGGCAGAACTGTCTATCTGCTTACACAAAGAATGAGCATGAACCACAAAACAGATACCCGCTAGCCATTGCATAGCCCGATTTATACCACAAAACCTGAGGAAATGGGGTCAATTCAGTGGATTCACTGCGAAAAATTTGTTCTTGCTCATCACTCCCACATCTGTTTAAGTGTGGTCTTTTGAGATGGCAGCCAGCATGTTACTCTTTTCTGAGCCACTAGATGGCACTATTTGCATAGACAATATTCCAACAAGGATTGCATTGAGCTCTTTTCTAGAGAGATTTTGGATGGGGATGAATGAGGAGGGTTGGAACCATCTTCTTCTAACACACACTGAATGTATTAGGATAACTTTTCTTTTTGTTACTGTAAAGCTCTTATCTTGAGACCACTGATAGCGAGGGGATGGTAAAAAGAAAAAAAAAAAAAAAAGAGTAACTCTCTCATAAAAGATAGTGAACCAAACAACGTAACTCAATTTTAGTTATTCCTCTACAGCAGAGATTCTCAGCTTTAGCTGTGTATCAGAATCGCCCAGAGAATCTAAACTCCAGATGCTCAGCTCTTATCCTAAGTAGTTAAATCTGTTTTCTGGGGGTGTGTCCCAGGCATTGGTATCTTTGAAAACTCCCCAGTGGGCAGAAAAGAATCCTTGTCCTATAAACTTTGTCTTAAGAAAACCACCTCCTAGCCCCAGAGAGGACTTCCCCGATGGCTCAGTGGGTAAAGAATCTGTCTGCAATGCAGAAGACACAGGAGACTTGGGTTCAATCCCTGGGTTGGTAAGATCCCCTGAAGGGAGAAATGGCAACCCATTCCAGTATTCTCATCTGAAAAATTCAATGGACAGAGGAGCCTGGTGGGCTACAGTCCACGGGGTCACAAAGAGTCAGACGCAACCAAGTACACAGACAAAGCACCTAAAGAAGAGACACTGGCTTTTCCTTGTTTCTTCATTAAATTCTCTTAATCATTCTACATTTAATTTTCCCCATCATTCAAATTTTAGCCAATAACCCAGGGAAAGGACTCAGGGAAAAAGGAACAATGCACAAACCTTTGAACCAAACTGAGTAATCAGAACCGCAAGAGTCTACTCTTAAGAATTTTTACACGGAGGACTTTTTATGCAGAGGTAGAGGTGAGAAAGAATGCCAGTGCCTAAATTAGAACAAAAAAGAGTCTCAGAAAAAGAAGAGGCATTAAAGAGAGTGGGACAGGTGTCCTTAAAAGAAAATGCTTCCCCAAGTATCTGATAACCTTTACTTCCCCATCTGACCTTTCATCTAACCAGGGGTTGAGAACTGTAGAATCATCTGGAGAACCTTAAAAATAGGCTTGAGCTTCACCAGTAGAGGCTTTAATTCAGTTAAGTCAGGAGGGGTTAACATGGGTCTTTTCTAAAAAAGCTCCCAGGGTGATTCTAATTTGAAGCTGGTTTGAGAACCACTGACCTAGCCAAATCAGCTCTTTTTCAGACTGCACGATAAGTTTCACACTGTCAGGAGATTCTGATTTAAAATAACACTCTGGTAAAACCTGGTTTCATGAACAAATGTAATCCAAGTTCAAATCCATTCATCCTTACAGCATTATATTGCATTCCATTTTATGATGCCGTGTGTGCGAGGAGGAAGATGGATGATCAGAGTCATTACTGCACCTGTCGCTTTTACTAGCTAAGTTATGCTCATCTTCATTTATCCTTTCTCCCGAAAAAAGACTGGTTATGCCACTTACATATTTCCAAGGGACCACCTGCAGAGCAGTTCTACAGGTTTTCCAGAGCCTGTCATATGAACGTCTTTTCCAGCCCCAGGATGCCTTATACGTGAACAATGCAGGCTCTTTCTTTGGCATATGGATGCAGCATCTCAGCTTGGGGAGGGCAATGGGTGACACCATGCTTGAATCAACTGTCCTTGATAAAGTCACAAAGCCTCTCCACCCTCCAGGACCAAGACCTCTCCCATAAGGTCGCAGTGGTGGAGCCCATCCACATAAAGGGATACCTCACAAACTTGCGGTAATGTCAGTCATGGTTTCTGAACCTGGTGAACCAACATTCTAATAGAATTCGAACAAGGTTAACACACTGCTTGCACAGATTTTATTCTATTCATCACTTGCAGTTGTATTGGTTACTCTCTGCCACATCCCTTGCGTCAAATTCAATCCTATCCTGCTTTTGCCTGTGGTGGGGAAACTGATTAACTGTATCCCTGGCTCCTTTGTCCTCTAGCTTCCAGTGGGGCTTGTCCAGTGAGAGATACAGGCAGGATATCGCAGGGCGGGAGGAGAGAGAAGATGAGGTATTTCTTCCACTGCCCCCTACCTCTTGAGTGGCGCAGCACCCAAGGCTCACACCCTGGCTTGATTGTAGGGGTCTCTCTCTATCGCCCTCCTGTGGGAGCTCTGTTTTTATAGGATCGCCCGCTACAGGAGCCCCTCTCACACCCCACCTTGGTGGGAGTCTCCTCTCCAGCTCTCATCAGGCTCCAGGAACCCCAGTGCCTTCCTCCAGTCCCTTCAGCAGCTCCCGCCATTGCCAGTCCTTGAGAAAGATCTCTTGTTAATCAGCTTCTCTTCAAAACCCCAGTGAATCTGTCTTCTATTTCCTGCTGGGCCCTGACACGTTTAAGACTGCCTTATGAATTCACTTTTCACTTTTCATTCATTCACTTGGGAGTCCTGTACATATGACTTGTGCTCCTCAAAGATCTTAACTTTAAGAGAACATCTAAGGGGCAGGTTATTTTAAAGCATTCTTTTTTCTCTATCCAAGCCTCTGTGACCTCTAGATGTCTCTGAAATACACCAGACCAAGGAGCTGGGTGCCTCAGTGTCCTCTTGTATAAAACAAAGGGGATGCACGAGGCGGTCTCCAGTACCCTCCTCCTCCAGGCTCTAGTTTCTCACAATGCCCCAGCGGGTCAGGGCGCAGCTCAGGGGCGGCAGAGCCTCGCAGAGAGAACACGGAGGGAGATACACCATCTTGGTGGCCTGAGATGTGCCACTCCTCACGGTGAGGGCTCAGAGTCCTTCACTCCAGACAAGGCCACTCTCCTAGTTTCACAGCAAGACAAGCAGAAACCAGAGAGCCTTCCTTGCTGCCTAGGAAAGTGGGAGGAATCTGGGAGCTGGCCTGGGGCAGCTTGAGAAAGGAGGGTGGGGTGGGGTGAAAAGGCATGTAAAATGGGGGGTGCTGGGAAGAGCCCCAGGGGAGCACCGCTGAGGGTTCTGTAGTGGGCAGGGGGACAAGGGCGGGAGGAAGCAATAGTCAGCCCATTTCCAGGCATAGTCACGCCACACTCTGTTTCGTGATTTAGGTCCTACGCTATAATTACCATCTTCAGCCTTCAGTGAAAGGCTGCTAACTACAGCCTCTTTACTAACAATCCAAAAGAGAAATGAAAGAAAAAAAAAGAAACAGCTAACAGGATGGGGAAGGGGACCGGTAAGAAGGGATGGGAAAACAGTCTGGGTCCAGGGGCAGGGGGTGGGGGTGGGGTAACACGATGAGTATGGAGGATGTTTTACTCAGGCTTTGCTTTAATGTATGTGAATTTAGGACATAATGCATTATTTTCTTAATTAATTTTCTGAATAGGATTTATCATGGTTCAAAATTCAAAGAGTACAAAATAGTAGCAGGAGTCTCCTTCCCACCCTTATATCTTAGACGCCCCCTTCCCACTCCCCACTGGCAGTCCTCATACTAGCTCATCATCCTTCGGGGGGTATTTTATAATTTTCCTAGAAAAAAAATATGTAAAATCTTTTTTCCTGGTTTACGTAAATAAAACCATACTATGCATACTATATCTGTTTTTGCATTTGATAACCCTGAGTAAATAACTTTCATATTAATCCATATGAGAACATCCTCTTTCTTTTCTGTGGTTGCATGATATTCCTGTATATGCTGCTGCTGCTGCTAAGTCATTTCAGTCGTGTCCGACTCTTTGCGACCCCGTGGACTGCAGCCTACCAGGCTCCTCCATCCATGGGATTTTCCAGACAAGAGTACTGGAGTGGGGTGCCATTGCCCTCTCCGTCCTGTATATGGGTGTACCATAATTCATTCTAAGTAATCCCCAACTGATGAGCATTTAGATCATTTTCTGACATTTGCTATTATAAAAATTAGGGAAATGATTAACTGGTAAACTATATTCTATAGTGTGCTTGTATTACCCCAAGAGTACAAATGATTTTTCTCCAGTAAAGCATAAATACAATTTAACTCAGCAAGTAACTTTACTTAATAAACATGTGTTACTGAAAATATTGGGGTTTCCCTGGTGGCTCAGATGGTAAAGAATCTGCCTGTAATGAGGGAGACTCGGGTTCGATCCCTGGGTCAGGAAGATGCCCTGGAGAAGGGAATGGCTACCTATTCCAGTATTCTTGCCTAGAGAATTACATGGACAGTGGAGCCTGGTGGGTTACAGTCCATGGGGTCAGACATGACTGAGTGACTAACAATTTTACTCTCACTTTTCATTGAAAATATGGTTGTCACATATATTTGATTCAGTCAGGTATCCTTTACAAGGCTTCCCTTGTAGCTCAGCTGGTAAAGAATCTGCCTGCAATGTGGGAGACCTGGATTGGGAAGATCCCTTGGAGAAGGGAAAGGCTACCCACTCCAGAATTCTGGCCTGGAGAATTCCATGGACTATATAGTCCATGGGGTTGCAAAGAGTCAGACATGACTGAGCAACTTTCACTAATAATAAAATTCTTTACAAGACAATTTACTTATTAGAGCTAGTAATAGCAGTGTATTTTCAAAAACACATGTAAATATTAAGAGATTCTTACCATCAATTGACTCAGGATGGTCAAAAGCAAAGGTCTTTGCTTAAGGCAATAAGAACAGAATGAGGTCCAGCTGCTCCATAGATTTAAGAAGCTTTGAACTTGGAGTTAGGAAGTCTGGGTTTGATTCCTTGTCCTGCCATTGTGGCTTTTTCAATAAAATGGGGATAATCATTCCTGCCCTATGTACCTGGCAAAGCTGCTCTGAAAATAAAGTGGAAAATTATTTCACATGCGTGAAATCTGTTTACCAACTGCAAAAGTCTAAACTGATGTTGAATCCTGTTGCTACTCTTATATTGTTTACAGCACAGGTTCCAGAGATCAGTAAACAAGCAATCTATGGAATAATTTCTGAAATTAATTTCATAAAAGAAATGATGCCGGGCATGACCGTTTTAATTAAATGCACCAAATGGTGGCACTTACATATAGTAATGTTTTAAAAATCAATTAAAGAATCAGAAGGGAAACAGATCCCTGTCGGCTAACCACCACAGTGTTTTTTTGTTTTTTCACTTGCACCCTCTCCTCTCCCTGCCTCGTCTCCAGTTATTAAAATCAAGTTCACTGCTAACCACCTTGACAGGAGGTAAATCTGGAAACCACTCAAATCTGATAGGGTAGGTAATATCTTTTTGCCAATTAACATTGTTAATATTCTAGGATTTACACGTATCTCTGGATTCATTAGGAAATGATCAATAAAATATGTGGGCAGATGAAGTTTAAGTACTCTGGAAAATGAAATGCTGGGCTGTCTGAATTTAAGAAATATTAGGAAGCCTACTCATTTCACTCATCAAAACCCTCAAGACATGCCATTACTGAAGCAGACAGGTGCCCCGGGCATTTCTCAGTCAATCCATTCAAGTTTCTGCCACCTCTTTTTGAGTCACTGCCGCCATGGCAACAGTCCACTGACCTGCCCTTAAGGGAAATAGGATTTCTGGCAAGACTGAGACTTTTAATAATTCCACTTGTCAATAAGGTCAGAAAGAAACAGATGGAGTCGTACGAAGTTACTTCACAATCCACTAACAAAATGAGTGACCCCCAGCAAATGACCAGACCCAGTGCTGGGAGCGTCCTCCAGGAAAGTCAACCAATGCACCATTAACGTCCAAGAAATCGGCGCCACCGTTGCCCATCCATCAAACCTTTCACTTGAGTCTGGACTTCCTCCTTCAATGCTTTCTTTATCTACCTTTTCCTGAAAAAGGTAAAAGTGTACTGGGCGGCTCACTCAAAGTAATTGTTAATCTGATGATTTTCTCTAAAATTTAATTTTAATAAATAAATACAAAATGCCCTACAAGAAAGGATATATTTTTTCATGTAAGCTTCCTTATGGGACTACCATCTAGAAATATCAGTTCCTAGTGACCCAACTTTCCTCTTGGGGGACGACAAAAATCTACGAATATCAATTCCAATACCCATGATCTAAACTCTCATCCCAAATACACCAGAGTCACTTCCTATTCACTTCTTCTCCTGGAAATGTTCTAATGTGTTGTCTGCAGTTGTAACAGATTGCCTTTTGGGTGGCATTTCTCTCCAATTCAGAAATATAAACACCACTTCAGAGATTTATTTTACAATTCATCTTCTGATTTGTCATGGCCGGGAAAGTCGGCTTCTGGATTTTCTATTCTAAATTACTTTCTGAACAGATTTTTGCAAACAGACTAAGGAACGGCTTTTGCTTAGGAACAAACTCCCAGAAAGCTGGGACACAAGTCCTCTCTCTTTTGTTGAAAGGTAAACAATCAGGAACCCTATCATTTCCCAAATCAATTATTCGCCAAAAAATAAACAGGTGCTTTGGAGACTCTGGAGTTATAAAATGAAAATGGCAAATGATTTTTTCATGGGCCAGCTGCTCAACTGACGTGATTCTGAGGCAGGTTCTCCTAGGCTCTAAAGCTCAATTAGCAAATCAATTAGGATCACGCCCTGTCTGCCAGCAGGCCCGCCTGCCATCCTCTGCTCTCCTCCTGCCCTGGGTGCTTTCTGTGCATCCCCGTCGCCAAAGCTGAAGCCCGGTCAGTCAACCTGAGGTTCCTCTGCTTTTTGCTCACACTGGACAACAAGGGGAGGAGGGGGGCTGTTCCGGTTTAATTAACGATTAGCAAACACCAGAAGGAGTCGTGCTCAACTCTGCTCATTTCTATCTGCCCCAGTCCAGGCTCGCCTGAGAAGCTAGGCACAGGCTCAGGGGGGCTGACTGGCATGGCTGGCTGTCACTTTGTTTCAGTGGAAAACAGATAGGACCAGTCAAAGCAGATGGTTCCTGAAGGGACACATCCAAAAAATCTGCTAGCAAACTGCGGCGGCGTCTTTCACATAAACAGCAACTTACTGGAGAGGAAAATCAGACCCTCCTCGCCACATCCTGCCACGGTGCCACCAGCTTGAGCATCACCCATTTGGGAGGGTCTCATCCTCGACGAGGCCCAACAACTCCTCCTCTGGGGCAATGGACAAGCCTCCCAGAGACAGAGCCAGAGACGGGGGCATCAGCCGTGATGATGACTGTATCTTTCCAAGTCTCCTAGAGATATAGCCATCATCACGGCTAATGCTCCCATATTTGTCAATAAAATCTGTTATCTAGGTAAGACCACCTTCAAGAGGGATCACTGACCTGTGCATCACACATGGGCATCAAGTCCTAAGAGAAGCAAATACAAATACTATGTATTTGGCCCGCTGGGTAGAACTGGAGATGGAGCCAGTGACACTGCAAATGGCAATTAAAAATACAAGTGACCATTTTCATCATAAAACACTAATTTTTTTTAAAGGATTTCTTTTTCTTTCAAACTTCAAATAAACTCACAATTATTAGTGGAAGTCCTGGCTCTGACTTAGGAGTTCTGGCAAATCATCGGACATTTTTGACCTCACTGTCCTCATCTGGAAAATGAGGGAGTTGAACTGAAATCAGATTTCCAAGGTCTCTTTTAGCACAAAATTTCTAAGGTTTTTTGGATGGGAGTGTGTTGGTCTCCTGCAACAGTCTGGCAAATCACGTATTGAATTAAGCATCTGGGTTTTCAGCATAGATTAGAAACAGAGAGACTGTTTTCGTCCCACACGTGGCTTACCTTTTCGACGGGTGTGTGCTCTTCATTTGTGACGCTGGCTTTTCTTGATTCGTTTTTAGACCTGCTTAGCCTTCTGGATACTTTTTCTCTGAGTAGAGTGGCATATCCAATGTGTTCATAGATGGGGTTTGTTGTCATTTTGGAAATGTATTCTGAAGCTTTTGTTTCTATGTACAGTGTTATCAAGCCATCTGTGACCAAATCATGAATTGATTCAAACCTCTTCTCGCCCACAAAGTGTTTTCCATCATAGAAGAGCCTGTAGTTTAAGGTCTGATTTCCAAACCTGCCCATAAGGAAGGAGAGATCACAAGAGTTTTAGAAACCAGGTCAGTGGGTGACAGTGTCAGCTAACACTTCTGGGATCTGTACTGAATGCCAGACACTGGGCTAAGGGCCTGACCTGATTTCCCCCCATTAGGTTATCATGGAGACCCTTCAAGACACGTGCAATTATTATTCTTGTTTGACAGCTGAGGGAATTGAGACTTGAAGACATGGGGTACTGCCTGATTCACAAATATGTTAAAAATTTCTTAATGGAAGCCAGCCATGCCCCTCCACTCCCTCCCCTCTACCAGGCAATTATCTCTGCAGGGGAAGTTATAAGCACTGGCCTTGGGTCCTTTTATTATTATATCTTTGACCATCATCAGTAGGGCACCCATGCCTTCCACCCCGGTTGGTCCAGCGGAAGGGGAGCAGGGGAGCTGTGCAGCACAACTTGCTTGAGGATCAGTGACAGCATCACAGAGACTTGATCATTAGGGTTCTCTCCCTTTAGTGCTGATTGTCCCCTCTTGGTCTTGGTCCTACAGCTCACAGCCCCTTCCGGGTTCCCCACTGGGACTGTCAGCTTCTGCTGCAGGGGATGCTGGTAAGCTGAGAAAAAACTTTGCATCCCTAGAGCACTTGCTATTCTTGAAGTGCTTCCTCATGATGACATCACTGAAGATATGACATCTCCAAGTGCAGCTGGGAAAGCATCGTTCTACAATCACAACACCGAGATGGTGGGTTGAACACATCTTTGTGGGTTGACCTGGGAAGTGTTTCATTGACACCATTTTTTCCCACAGAGACAGTGCTTCCTAATTCCAAAGAGTTCACAGATGAACTTTTGGAAGATTATCCGATTTTGAAATTGAAAACTTTCCTCAAACCTTGCAGGATTTGTCATGAGGATCGAAGGATATAAAATATTTGATGCAGGTTAGGAAAGTGCAGTAAAGGCAATGCCTTTGGGGTGCTATGATTTTTAATACTGTGATTTCATGGTAAAGTGCTTATGAGAGCTCTGTTCTGATGGCGTGCTAGCATGAAGTGTCATGATCGCTAGTGGGAGGTCTATGGGTCAATATAATTCCAGAGAGAACCCAATGGACCAAATTCATGTTTGTTCAGGCACACACCCACAATGTGAGGTGAAGACTTTTGATAAGGGCTGCACAAGCTGGAATCAAGATTGCTGGGAGAAATATCAATAACCTCAGATATGCAGATGGCACCACCCTTATGGCAGAAAGTGAAGAGGAACTAAAAAGCCTCTTGATGAAAGTGGAGAGTGAAAAAGTTGGCTTAAAGCTCAACATTCAGAAAATGAAGATCATGGCATCTGGTCCCATCACTTCATGGGAAATAGATGGGGAAACAGTGTCAGACTTTTTTTGGGGGGCTCCAAAATCACTGCAGATGGTGACTGCAGCCATGAAATTAAAAGACGCTTACTCCTTAGAAGAAAAGTTATGACCAACCTAGATAGCATATTGAAAAGCAGGGACATTACTTTGCCAACAAAGGTCCATCTAGTCAAGGTTATGGTTTTTCCTGTGGTCATGTATGGATGTGAGACTTGGACTGTGAAGAAAGCTAAGTGCCGAAGAATTAATGCTTTTGAACTGTGGTGTTGGAGGAGACTCTTGAGAGTCCTTGGACTGCAAGGAGGTCCAACCAGTCCATCCTAAAGGAAATCAGTCCTGAATATTCACTGGAAGGACTGATGCTAAAGCTGAAACTCCAATACTTTGGCCACCTCATGCGAAGAGTTGACTCATTGAAAAAGACCCTGATGCTGGGAGGAATTGGGGGCAAGAGGAGAAGGGGATGACAGAGGATGAGATGGCTGGATGGCATCACCGACTCGATGGACGTGAGTTTGAGTGAACTCCGGGAGTTGGTGATGGACAGGGAGGCCTGGCGTGCTGTGATTCATGGGGTCGCAGAGTCAGACATGACTGAGTGACTGAACTGAACTGAATCACTTCATGGGAAATAGATGGGGAAACAGTGGAAACAGTGTTAGACTTTATTTTTTGGGGCTCCAAAATCACTGCAGATGGTGATTGCAGCCATGAAATTAAAAGACGCTTACTCCTTGGAAGGAAAGTTATGACCAACCTAGATAGCATATTGAAAAGCAGGGACATTACTTTGCCAACAAAGGTCCGTCTAGTCAAGGCTATGGTTTTTCCAGTGGTCATGTATGGATGTGAGACTTGGACTGTGAAGAAAGCTAAGTGCCGAAGAATTGATGCTTTTGAACTGTGGTGTTGGAGAAGACTCTTGAGAGTCCCTTGGACTGCAAGGAGATCCAACCAGTCCATCCTAAAGGAAATCCATCCTGGGTGTTCATTGGAAGGACTGATGCTAAAGCTGAAACTCCAATTATTTAGCCACCTCATGCGAAGAGCTGACTCATTGGAAAAGACCCTGATGCTGGGAGGAACTGGGGGCGGGAGGAAAAGGGGATGACAGAGGATGAGATGGCTGGATGGCATCACCGACTTGATGGACGTGAGTTTGAGTGAACTCTGGGAGTTGGTGTTGGACAGGGAGGCCTGGCGTGCTGCGATTCATGGGGTCGCAAAGAGTTAGACACGACTGAGCAACTGAACTGAATTGAATTGAAGGGAGGCAAGCTTTCTAGACGGCTCAGTGGGTAAAGAAGCCTGCTAATGCAGAAAGACGCAGGTTTGATCCCTGAGTCAGGAAGATATCCCCTGGAGGAGGAGATAACAACCCTTTCCAGTATTCTTGTTTGGAAAATCCCATGGACAGAGGAGCCTGGCGGGCTACAGTCCATGGGGTTGCAAAGAATCAGACACAACTGAGCACAGAATTTGTGCAGAAAAAGGAGGCAGAGGTATGTCTTAATTCACTGGCTTGATGTTTCAGGCAGAAGCAGCTCTAGAAGCACTAAATTTGCAGATAATTCTCCCAAGAATATTGTGCATACATAAACAGAGCCTTGGAGTCCATCAATCGATAACATCTGTGACCCAGGACACATGTAAGCCTGTAATATGCTGCTGGGCACTTTGTAAATGACATGAAAATAAAAAAAAAATAATTAGGGGGAAATGGGGAACGACTGATTAATGGAGTTTTTATTTGGGATGAAGAAAAAGTTCTGGGAGATGATAGTGGAGATGGCTGTACAACATTGAGAATATACTTAATGTCACGAATTGCACACTTATAGATAATTAAAATGATACATTGCATGTTATGTATGTGCTTGTGCTTAGTCATTCAGTCATGTCCAATTCTTTGCAACTCCATGGACCGTACCCTGCCAGGCTCCTCTGGTCCACTGGGATTCTCCAGGCAAGAATACTGGAGAGGGTTGTCATGTCCTCCTCCTGGGGATCTTCCCAACTCAGGGATGGAACCCAGGTCTCCCGCATTGTGGGTGGATTCTTTACCATCTGAGCCACCAGGGAAGTCCAAGAATACTGGAGTGGGTAGCCTATCCCTTTTCCAGGGGATCTTCCCGACACAGGAATCGAACCAGGGTCTCCTGTATTGCAGGAGGATTCTTTATCAGCTGAGCCACCATGAAAGCCCTGGATGTTATGTATATTTTACCACAATAAAAAAAAAGGGAAAAATAAGTAAATCCTTGCAAAGCAGTTGCAACTGGATAATTGCGTTTACCTTAGTGCTAATGTGTAGCATCCTGGTTGGCGCTGGCTTTCTCGAAGAATGTAGGCACCCTCTACGCCTCCAAGAAGCTCATCTGCCTTCTCTCGGGATATGATACCGTGGAATCTGAGAAGAGACAAGAGCATCTTTGTTCTGAACAGACCATACACCAAGTACGGACCACAAAGAGCTGGTTAAAAAACATGGTGGGACCACCTGGAATTTACGGCTCCTCACCTTAATGAAGAAGGAACTATACTAATGTATAGTTCCAGATGGGCTTGGACCCACCTCCCAGCATGCACCCAAACAGATAACATGCAAAACAAAAGGAAAAAGGCCAAGTCCACCTGGCTTTCTGCTATTGTCTTCGCTCACAAGCTGAAAATTAAAGTCAGAACCAAAAGCCAGGTTACAACTCCTCTTTTAACCGCGGGGAATAACAAAAGAGCATTTACCAATTCAGCTCCCCGCTCACTATGTATTATCCTGATTGCAGATGAACACATACTGATTATCACCCTGCTTACTTCAGGTGTGGGGTGCTGTTCATTTAAGAGGCTCATTCGCTGGAAAGGATAGCCAGCAGTCATGGACAGTCTTCCACTTCCTTAAATTTTGAGAGCAATCGCTTAGGGATGTGTGTGGAGAATGTACCTATTTTTCTGTTTTAAAAGATAATGTTTATTTTTTCCCTTGCTATTTCCCTTGCTATTCTACACATGCATGTAGAAAATGCAGTAGGATTTCAGGCTTAGCCAGAGACTGCCTCGCTCTGGAAGGGATGTCTGAGCCCTAGAGAGCGTATGGTGATGCCAGGGGAGAAGAGAACAGGACAGCAGTTAGGGACAGTCAACCAGCCGGCTCTCTGTCACCCTCAAACAATAACAGCTGCTCAATGCTGTTTTCAGAGATTTGATCATTCTGTGTTACAGAGGAAGGTGGGAGCTGGGTTGCAGGGTTAGGTCGGTACCAAGGGGCCCTGGGCTCTTGGGAAAGGGAACAACACTCTCTTTCTAGGATTCCCCAATCTGAGAGAATTTGGAAGAATAAATTAGAGAAAAAAATTTCTGGACAAATAATCCTCTTTTACCTTCCTGGAAGGGAGAGGGAAGGGAGGGAAATGGCTACACAAGTTTTTCCCCAGGAATGCAAAGATTATTTACAGGACACATGTACCAGGATAATTTTTTGGAAAAAAAATATACCTATCACAATGGGTGCATGCTAAGTTGCTTCAGTCGTGTCCAACTCTTTGTGACCCTATGGATTATAGCCTGCCAGGCTCCTCTGTCCATGGGATTCTCCAGGCAAGAATACTGGAATGGGTTGCCATGCCCTCTTCCAGGAGATCTTCCCAACTCAGGGATCAAACCCGAGTCTCCTGTGCTTCCTGCATTGCAGGCAGATTCTTTACCACTGAGCCACCAGGGAAGTTCATGTATCACAATTTTTATGTCCTAATTCCCTTCTATTCTGTACAGCTAGATCTTACAAGCTGAAGCTTTAGTCTTAGGGGAGCGAGGTCCCAATGTTCTGGCTTTGAGTTCTCAAATCAACTCTCAAAAGTCTAGGGCAGTGATAGCTTGGGAAAAAGAGGGGCTGTGGCTTCTCAAATTTTGGTTTTAAATCTTGAAAGCCCACACATGGAGGTCTTGGAGCAGTGCATTTCTGGGGTGAGGATAAACGTACTGTGTGACATAAGAGTAATCCTCCTGCCCAAAACTGCCCAAAAGGAGACCAGTGTCCCCAGTTATTTGGGAGGGAAATTGGGAGAAATCTGGCCAGAGCCCAGGCTCAGTGGGTCTGATTTGGGAGGTGGAGAAGCCTCCTTTGACGACGAGCTTGGGCGCGTTTAGGGTGGTATGCCCATAGACTGGAGACCTAGTTTGTAGCAAGAGCTGGGGCTGGAGAAGACTGGACAGATGGTCTGAGCAGGGACCTGAGGGCAGCCTGCAGTTACCAGGCCAGTGAGAGAGAGACAGAGAGACAGAGAGAGAGACAGACAGACAGACTTGGGGAGGGTAGAAGAGTAGAGGGCACTGGAAAGTTTCCCACATCAGAGTCAGAAAGGGCAGAAGCTGGTGCAGAAGACGTTTAGGCTGGGATGTCTAGGATACAACCGGACGGGCAGGGGGGTTGTGGGGATGACCATGGCAGGAAGAGACACACACAGAGGAGGGCAGAGAAACTGGACACCCCAGGCCCAGACCACTCTCTGGGTGGAGAAGGGCGAAAACCATGAGAGGAGGAGCATCCTCAACAGGCGGCTAACCGGGAAGCAGCTTTGTTTAAACTCTCTTTGTTTAAACTTTCAGGGATGGCCAGCAGCAGACGCCAAGTGTCAAAAACTAAGATAAATTCAATTGTTTGAAAGAAGTAACAATTTTGTGCACCTGAAGACTCAGCGTGCAGCTCAGCATCCCCTTTAGGGATAGATTTAAAAGTGTCCTATATATATATAGGACATTATATATATATATATATATATATGATCCCAACTTTTCAAAAAGAAAGCCTGCACAAAGACTGGAAAGAAAGAGGTGAAGGGAAAAAAGTTAACAATACTTCTCTCTAATGGCAGGTTATGGTATTTTCCACATTGTCAATTCCTATACGGGCTTCCCTGATAGTGCAGTTGGTAAAGAGTCCGCCTGCTATGCAGGAGATCCTAGGTCAATTCCTGGGTCAGGAAGAGCCACTGAAGAAGGGATAGGCTACTCACTCCAGTATTCTTGGGCTTCCCTTGTAGCTCAGCTGGTAAAGAATCTGCCTGCAATGTGGGAGACTTGGGTTCGATCCCTGTGCTTTAATTTTCCCCAGTTAATTAGGTATCGTTTAACTTTTTAAAAACAGAAGTAATACCTATCCACAGTGGGAAAATTAAAAGGCACAAAAGAAATAAAAATATAAACAGTAGAAAAATACAAATTCCCTTTTCACTAATGACACCCATTGTCCACACTTTATTGTGATTCTAAGAAAAAAATATGTATAAATGTTTCCTGAAGAGAGCATATCTTATATTTTGAATGGAATTTAAAAAACCTTTTATTTTTTAAAAAGAAAGGGAAACACAGAATCTGAAGTTTTTAAGCTAACTTCCCTCTAATAGCAAACATTCCTTTTTTGTGGTTTCTTTGGTCTCCTCTCACTACACAGTTTATGTGGATGGGGGTTTGAGGATGAGAACTAGGAGGTTATTCAATAAAAGTTTTATGCGAAAAAGGAAAAGACAATGAATAGAGTTCCTTTTGGAATTCATGTACAAAAGTGTTCTATTTTAGAAGTATATATTAGATTTTCATTTTCTTTTTTAATTCTTTATTTTTGGTGTTGTTCTGGAGTAAAATCCAAAACAGTATACTGAAGAAAAAAATGTCATCTTATATCGAGGTTGACTGTTAGGGATGTGGGGTGGAAGAGAGGAGGCCAACGGTCCAGGCAGGTACTCCAGAACCCCTAGCTGCATTTTCAAGGCCCAGTAGGAAGGTTCAGAAATGCAGCCATGGCAATTAGGAAGTAGCTGCTGAACTGGGACAAATAATAGCATCATTAATCACAAGAGTGAAGCTCTGATGGGTAAGGGAATAGAGGAAGGAGGTTTGAGTTTGGTCGGTGGACTTGAAAGAGATTTTGCCTCTGAATGCCTCCAGGTTGGACGTGGGAAGAAGAGTGAACTATGTATCTACCCTGACTCTGTGCTGGGCAGTTCTGTCTGCTGTGAGCTGTGCACCAGGCCACAGCCCCAGCCTGCTGGTTGTTTTTATGGTAATGCATATTTGCTTTGCAGTAGGTTTCTCAGAAAGTAAAACAAGAGATGAAATTAAGAGGAAAATGGGGGAAATCATAATTATGGTATTAAGGTAATTTGGCTAATAGATCCACATCAAGAGAAATCATCATTTCGGTTTTATGAGACTGCAAGGAAATGGGATGACTTTCCTGAGTGTTGCACTTACTGAGGTGCGTGAAAGCCAGGAATTCGGCCTGAGTTTACAGTCTTTGACTCGAGCTGTTTATATGGTATTGAGGTAGAAAGTGAGACGAAAGACTAAGAGAGCCACAACTATGGAAAATGCTGCCTTATGTTTCAAATACTTCCAGGCACTCAGTGGCTGCTTTTGTGAAAAGAACTGAATGTAGCAGGAGATAGTGATCCTCCCACATTTGTGAAAGCCAAACACCTGAATATTATAAGAAAAATTCAATACAAAAGGATCTGATTGCATTTATCCTTATTATTAAACTCTTGCACAATGGATATTTGATGAAGACTATATTGGAAATTTTTTAATATTTAATATTTAAATGACATATGAAAATTACTACTTATTATGTTATTAAAACAATGAATAGCAGAATACATACTCTCTTCCATAATATTTTGGTCTGTTTTCCACCTATATTAAAAAAGAAGAAAAGTATTAATAATGCATTTGAATTCAAATCAGATAGATAAAACTACTATTCAAATAAACAGAGCTAGAGTCCTGGAAATAATTTTATTACAGTTTTTATTCCCCAAATCAGAGACCTAAGACATTCTGGAGTTAACCAACACACTCAACTTTCTTGAGTAAAAATGATCTAGAATTGCCATATTTCTCTAATCATTAGGCTCATTCCCACCCAAACTCAAACATCCAATAAAAAAATTTTCAAAGGAAATAAAATGAGGCTTATTTTAATATTAAGGAATTGATAACAGTATTACAAGGCTTCATCCTGAAGGAGAGAATAAGTACTTCTAGCATGAATAAAACATAAATATTTATTTCAATCTTCCTCTAATTGTTTCAATATTTGGTTGTAATAAAAATGGGGTGTACACCAGGATTAAAAAAATAAGCTTAATTTGGTCTCTTTACAGATAAAACCTACATCCTAACATTTTTTCAACAAATGGCTAATGGGCTAAAATTCATTTGACATCAGAGGTATAAACTTTGGAGGATAAGATTTATGAGTTGACTGAAAAGCATAAAATTCCAGAAAAGATTTTTCAATGATATCTTGAGCCTTGGGGTAATCACACTGGATTTCTACCACATATATGTGATAATCTACTTTTGTATGAACTTTGTTTTCTTAGGTTAAAGGTGTTGGAGTTGGTGAGAAATTAACATGAATTCCCATGTTCCGCTTTTATTCTTCCTAGTCTGATTCCAGGGACACTGAGGATATGTAGAGCTACAAGAAGTTATAGATTTTCATTGATGCTTATAAACAGCAAGTTCATGTTTATTTGCTAAAGTAGAATATGAGCTGGGCGGCTATTTCATTTACAGTCATTTCTGTATATAGTCAAATGGGCAGTTTTCTCAGCAGGACAGAGTGGTGGTATCTGAAGGCAGTTTCCTAGCTTACCTCTACCCTTCAAATGATGCAGGGGACCTGATGCGAAGAGCTGGCTCATTTGAAAAGACCTTGATGCTGGGAAAGATTGAAGGTGGGAGGAGAAGGGAACAACAGAGGATGAGATGATTGGATGGCATCACCGACTCAATGGACATGAGTTTGGGTAAACTCTGGGAGTTGGTGATGGACAGGGGGGCCTGGCATGCTGCAGTCCACGAGGTCACAAAGAGTCGGAAATGACTGAGTGACTGAACTAAACTGAAATGGGCAGTAGGGAGCTATGCACTAGAGGAAGTTTCAAAAGGGGGAGCCAAGGGGACCATCTTGACAGGCCTGCCTTGGGCAAGCCTAGCTGGCATAAAACTAATCATCTAGACATGTCTAAATATGTGTTCACTCTTCTGTGCATTTTACACTTGAAACGCACTGAACCAAGAGAGGGCATTCATCACTCTTAATCTTTAAGGCTTGAAGCCTGCTAGGTGTCACTTACAAAGGATGATCTAAATAATAGCATTAATCGAAGCACAAAGTATGTAAAAAGGCACCTTGTTATCTGATGTGTACCATGACTCTACATACTAGGAAGCTTTTGAATGTGAGTTGCACATTTTGTCATTTACATCATTCTATTAGCTTTCTCTGGAGAAGGCAATGGCACCCCACTCCAGTATTCTTGCCTGGAAAATCCCATGGACAGAGGAGCCTGGTGGGCTGCAGTCCACGGGGTCGCTAAGAGTCAGGCATGACTGAGCGACTTCCATTTCACTTTTCACTTTCATGCATTGGAGAAGGAAATGGCAACCCACTCCAGTGTTCTTGCCTGGAGAATCCCAGGGACGGTGGAGCCTGGTGGGCTGCGGTCTATGGGGTCGCACTGAAGCGACTTAGCAACAACATTAGCTTTCTCAGTTCTTTCCTACTCTTAGGACATACGTTTACAAAACTAGGTATAGCTCCCAACCTCATTCCCTTCCTCCATCCTCTTATCTTTCCAAAAGGGAAGAGTAATTAACCTAACTTCCCAGATGGATAGCATGGCAGATAGAGCTTACTACTAACTCCTGTCATGCAGGTAAGTTAATTTAATTGCCTCTTCAGACAACAAATAGCTTTCAGTTCATCTATCACTCATAAAAATACACAGCACACTTATGCTCAGAGCTCTGTGCTCAGCCTGGTCATTGTTCATGAAGTGATGACCTCAGAGATATGAGAGGAAATATATAAAGAGCTCTGGGGTGTTCTGTACTTGCAGTAGAAGGTAACTTTTGAAAAATCTAACATAGTCCCCCAAATAGGGAAGTCAATATCTAGGGTGCCTTCAGAAACACCAGATAAGATCCTGCCTGAAGGACCCTTTGACCCAATTGAAGAACAAATCTGCACATGAAAACTGCAAGAAAATAAAACAAGAGCACTGAATCGTGTGGGAGAGACTCCACGTGGAATACCGTCATGGAATAGGCACCCAATATCACACAAAATGTGTACTAAAATACTATTCTTCATTTGTCTGAAATTCAAATTTATCTAGACATCCTGTTTTCATTTCTTTTTTTTTTTTTTTTTTCCTTCTAAATCTGGCAAAGCCACACATGGGGGACAGGAAAGGTGGAAGTAAGAGAGAGTGAAGACAGAGGATGTGGACAGACATCCAATCACGGCTCCCACTGTCCTAGCTGTTTTGATAGTGATCTGATTCAATCTCTCTTCCTGGTGTTGTCTCTGTAGCTCGTAAAGAAAATATAGCTGTCCTTGTTAGTGTTAAAGAGAGAAATAATGACTGGGATAAAAAGCTATAACAATCACCTCTTCCTTTTCCTAAACTTTTTCTCACAGGAATCTAAACATTCTGTCTCTCCACCTCTCACTGAGCTTTTGAGCTGTCAAGAGCTAAATTTAAGTTACATGATGCCAGAAAAATCATAGAATATCCACATTTTTTTAAGATGGATCATTTTGGATACTCAGACCCTGACAAAGCACAGTCAGCTGACAACAGGGCTCTGAGGGACAAGGGATCTGACTACAGTAACGTCCTCCTTGTGACCGAGTACTGCCTTAAAGGAGCCTTACTCTGCCCCAGGCACTGCTTCATATTAAATATTGATGGGATCATTAGGTACCTGTGAAACACAGATTTGTTTTATTAAAGAATTTCAATTTCCAGGTGTATGAGATTCTCTTCAGTGAATGAGACAAAGGACAATTGATAAATAATAAGTAAAACAGCTCTGAAATTCCTCCGTTTTCATTGAGAATTACGTCGTTAAAATTAGGCAACTTGAGAAAAATGGAGGGCTAATTTAAGTAGTCACATGGACTCAGGAAGGGACAAAAACACAACATATCCCAACATGAAGGGAAGTCGCCCGCCAGGACAATGGCTAAAGCTGGACAGCCCATCACACTGGTGAAGCTGGTCACTGTGAGCGTGACTGGCTCTTGGGGTTTAGTGATCCAGTTTCAGAAGTGAAAGAAGTCCAACCTTTTTAGGAAAAAAGTAATAATTTGTGGGTATTTTGCTCCATCTTCCAATGCTGGATCCTTTCATGATCCACCTGGTTCTGAAAGGAGCACCACTCTTTGCAAAAGGAGGATACTAAGCCAACCATTGAGCAAACACACACCCGAAATGGGTACTCCCCAAGACACAAGTGACTTCGGTTATGTGGGGTGACTGTGCAAAATGGTGGCTGATTTTTTTTAAATAAGTATAACTGAACATCATTCTCTAAATAAGAACCATCTACAGGAGACTCCCCTTCATGGATCACAGCCTTATCCTGGCGAAAGTGCTTGTGTAACTCAAGAAACTATGAGCTATGCTGTACAGGGCCACACAAGACAGACAGGTCATGATGAAGAGTTCTGACAAAACATGGTCCACTGGAGGAAGAAATGGCAAAACCCTCCAGTATTCTTTCCAGGAGAACCCCATGAATAGTATGAAAGCAAAAAGATATGACACTGGAAGATGAGCCCCCCAGGTTGGAAGGTGTCCAATATGCTACTGGGGAATAGCAGAGGATAATTACAAATAGCTCCAGAAAGAATGAAGAGGCTGGACCAATGCAGAAAGTTGTGAATATGTCTGGTGGTGAAAGTAAAGTCTGATGCTGTAAAGAACAATATTGCATAGGAACCTGGCATGTTAGGTCCATGGATTAAGGTAAATTGGACATAGACAAGCAGGAGACGGCAAAATTGAATATCGACACCTTAGGAATCAGTGAACTAAGATCAATGTGAAGTGAAAGTCGCTCAGTTGTGTCCGACTCTTTGCAACCCCATGGACTATACCATCAGTGGAATTCTCCAGGCCAGAATACTGGAGTGGGTAGCCTTTCCCTTTTCCAGGGGATCTTCCCAACACAGGGATCAAACCCAGGTCTCCTACATTGCAGGTGGATTCTTTACCAACTGAGCTATTAGGGAAGCCCAAAATCCATGTGAATGAGCAAATTTAATTCAGATGACCATTATATCTACTACTGTGGGCAAGAATCCCTTAGAAGAAATGGAGTAGCCATCATAGTCAACAAAAGAGTCTGAAATGCAGTACTTGAGTGCAATCTGTAAAATGACAGAATGATCTCGGTTCATTTCCAAGGTAAATCATTCAACATCACAATAATCCAAGTCTATGCCCCAACCACTGATGCTGAAGAAGCTGAAGTTGACTGGTTCTATGAAGACCTACATCCTCTTCTAGAACTCACACCAAAAAAGATATCATTTTTATCATAGGGGACTGGAACGCAAAAGTAGGCAGTTAAGAGATACTTGGAGTAATAGGCAAGTTCGGCCTTGGAGTACAAAATGAAGCAAGGCAAAGGCTAACAGAGTTTTGTCAAGAGAATGCACTGGTCATAGCAAATACCCTGTTCCAACAACACAAGAGATGACTCTACACATGGACATCACCAGATAGTCAATACTGAAATCAGATTGATTATGTTTTTTGTAGCCAAAGATGGAGAAGCTCTATACAATCAGTAAAAAAAAGACCTGGAGCTGACTATGGCTCAGATCATAAGCTCCTTATTGCAAAATTCAGACTTAAATTAAAGAAAGTATGGAGAACCACTAGATCATTCAGGTATGGCCTAAATCAAATCCCTTCTGATTATACAGTGGAAATGACAAACAGATTTGAGGGATTATATCTGGTAGACAGAGTTCCTGAAGAACTGTGGATGGAGTCTGTAACACTGTGCAGGAAGCAGTGACCAAAACCATCCCGAAGGAAAAAATAATGCAAGAAGTCAAAGTGGTTATCTGAGGAGGCTTTACAAATACCTGTGAAAGAAGAGAAGCAAAAGGCAAGGGAGAAAGGAAATGATATACCCAACTGAAGGCAGCATTTCAGAGAGATGAGTTTCAGAGAGATAAGAAGGCCTTCTTTTTTAAAATTTATTTATTTTAATTGGGAGATAATTATTTTACAATATTGTGATGGTTTTGCCATACATCAACATGAATTGGCCATAGGCATACATTTGTCCCCTCCATCCTGTACCCCGCTTCCACCTCCCTCCCTTTCTTAAATGAACAATGAAAGACATAGAGGAAAACAACAGAATGGGAAAGACCAGATATCTCTTCAAGAAAACTGGAGATATCAAGGGAACATTTCTGGCAAGGATGAGTGAGAAAAAGGACAGAATGGCAAGGACCTAACAGAAGCAGAAGATATTAAGATGAGGTGGCAAGAATGCACAGAAGAACTATACAAAAAAGGTCTTAATGACCTGGATAACCATGATGGTGTGGTCACTCACCTAGAGCCAGATATCCTGGAGTGTGAAGTCAACTGGGGCTTAGGAAGCATTACTATGAACAAAGCTAATGGAGGTTACAGAATTCCAGCTGAGCTTTTTCAATCCTAAATTATTTCATAATTTCATGATGCTGTTAAAGTGCTGCGCTCAATATGTTGGCAAATTTGGAAAACTTAGCATGGTTACAAGACTGGAAAAGGTCAGTTTTTATTCCAGTCTCAGAGGGAAATGCCAAAGAATGTTCAAACTACTGTACAATTGTGTTCAGTTCACATGCTAGCAAGGTTATGCTCAAAATCCTTCAAGCTAACCTTCAGTAGCATATGAACTGAGAAATTCCAGATGTACAAGCTGGGTTCAGAAAAGGCAGAGCAACCTGAAATCAAATTGCCAACATTTGTTAGATCATGGAGAAAGTAAAGGAGTTCCAAAAAAACGTATACTTTTACTTAATTGCCTAGATTAAAGCCTTTGACTCTGTCAGTTCAGTTTAGTTCAGTCGCTCAGTCGTGTCCGACTCTTTGCGACCCCACGAATCGCAGCACGCCAGGCCTCCCTGTCCATCACCAACTCCCGGAGTTCACTGAGACTCATGTCCATTGAGTCAGTGATGCCATCCAGCCATCTCATCCTCTGTCGTCCCCTCCTCCTCCTGCCCCCAAACCCTCCCAGCATCAGAGTCTTTTCCAATGAGTCAACTCTTCGCATGAGCTGGCCAGAGTACTGGAGTTTCAGCTTTAGCATCATTCCTTCCAAAGAAATCCCAGGGCTGATCTCCTTCAGAATGGACTGGTTGGATCTCCTTGCAGTCCAAGGGGACTCTTAGAGTCTTCTCCAACACCACAGTTCAAAAGCATCAGTTCTTCAGCACTCAGCTTTCTTCACAGTCCAACTCTCACATCCATACATGACCACTGGAAAAACCATAGCCTTGACTAGATGGACCTTTGTTGGCAAAGTAATGTCTCTGCTTTTGAATATGCTATCTAGGTTGGTCATAACTTTTCTTCCAAGGAGTAAGCGTCTTTTAATTTCATGGCTGCAGTCACCATCTGCAGTGATTTTGGAGCCCCAAAAAATAAAGTCTGACACTATTTCCACTGTTTTCCCATCTATTTCCCATGAAGTGATGGGACCAGATGCCATGATCTTCGTTTTCTGAATGTTGTGTTTTAAGCCAACTTTTTCTCTCTGTGAAAAAGTCAACTTTTTTGACTCTGTGGATCACAGCAAACTTAAAAATTCTTAAAGAGATGGGAGAACCAGACCACCTTCCCTGTCTCTTGAGAAACCTGTATAATGCAGATCAAGAAGCAACAGTTAGAACTGGGCATGGACCAATGGACTGGTTCACAGCTGGAAAAGGACTATGACAAGGCTATATATTGTCACCCTGCTTATTTAACTTCTATGCAGAGTACATTATGTGAAATACCACTCTGGGTGAATCATAAGCTGGAATCAAGATTGCTGGGAGAAATATCAACAACTTCAGATATGTATGATACCACTTTAATGGCAGAAAGTGAAGAGGAGCTAAAGAGCGTCTTGATGAGGGTGAAAGAGGAGATGTAAAAGCTAGCTTAAAACTCAACATTCAAAAAACTAAGATCATGGCATCTGGTCCCATCTTCACGGCAAATAGAAGGGGGAAAAGTAGAAGAAGTGACAGATTTCATTTTCTTGGGCTCCAAAGTCACTGCAGATGGTGACTGCAGCCATGAAATTAAAAGACACTTGCTCCTTGGAAGGAAAGCTATGACAAACCTAGACAGTGTATTAAAAAGCAGAGACATCTCCTTGCTGACAAAAATCTGTTTAGTCAAAGCTATGGTTTTTCCAGTAGTCATCTACGGATGTGAGAGTAGGACCATAACGATGGCTGAATGCCAAAGAATTGATGCTGGAGAAGACTCTTGAGAGTCCCTTGGACAGCAAGAAGATTAAACCAGTCAATTCTAAAGGAAATAAACCCTGAATATTCATTGGAAGGACTGATGCTGAAGCTGAAGCTCCAATACTTTGGCCACCTGATGTAAAGAGCCAACTCATTGGAAAAGATCTGATGCTGGGAAGATTGAGGGCAGAAGGAGAAGGGGATTCAGAAGATGAATGGTTGCATAGCATCACCCACTCAATGGACATGAATTTGAGCAAATTCCAGGGGACAGTGGAGGAGAGAGGAGTCTTGTGTGCTGAAGTCCACGGTTGTAAAGAGCTGGACGTGACTTACCAACTAAACAACAACAGCTGGGTAATAGTCCCCCTAGGAGGGCAGTATTTGCCACTGACATCACTGTTGATCAGAACACATTTGGAATTCCTTTTCTGGAACTGGCCTTAATAATTGTTACCCTTTCTCTTGAATATCCTAACAGCTTCATCTTTTCAAGTGTGGTCTGGTCATTCAAAACAGAAATTTTAGGATGCATGTTAAAGGTTGCAGATTCCCGATCCCTTTTTAAGAAGAACTGATTCAGAAATACTGAAGGTGGGGCTTTGATGTGCTATTTAATGAAGTCCCCCTCGATGATATTTAAGCATATACTGAAGTTTCAGAATCACTGGTAAATAGAAACATACATTTGTTTTTTGAGAATGGATTTGAGAGTAGATGTTATTATAACAAACAGGCAAAAGTTATTCAGAGCTAAATTTAGTAAATAGGGTGAGTGACCCAATGAGGAAATCCATTTGAGACAAAAATGAAGCATGGTTTTCTAGTAATAAGATGTGCCCTATGACTTGTTCTAAAGGTACTTTAGAAAAGCATTCCCAGGACACTATGAGCAATGTGAAGCTGGGGGAATAAAAGCACAGCTTCCCAAGATGACTGATTGGAAAGCGACAACACTCATGTAATATATGGTAAACTATTTCATAACTGTGTATCATAGCTCATACATAATTAGTGCCAGCACCGTGACTATTGAAGACGGTTTTAGTCCTGTCCAGCCCGGTCCACAGGATCCATGCATATGCTCCTCTACGTGTGAAGCCGGCGCAACTGTCATAGCTTCCCACCTCATGGCCTCATCAGCCCATGACCATCACAGGCTCCAATCAAAGCAAATCATTTACAGTTCTATAAATGCACCCCTAACACATCCGTCATTTTTTGGTATGTTCTTCCTTTAAGATCCTGAACTTCATTTTAATAAAATAAAGGTGGATCACAAGATGCTTGGAGGGGCAGGCTCTAGACTCAGACTGCCTGACTTTAAGGCCATATCAGTGTGTCCATAAGCAGGTTACTAACTTCTCTGTACCTCAGTTTCCTCATCTTTAAAATGGAGATGGTAACAAAAGTATCTGCTTCATTAAGTTGTTTTAATACTTAAATGAGTAAATACATGCATCATGCTTGCAACAGTGCCTGGAGTACCTAGATATACAATGGGTATTAGCTATCATTGGTATCCAGAAAGAGCCTCCTGTGTACCAAAGAAAGAGGCAGGCCCGTTATTTTCCATGCTCTTAAAGCTCCTTCTACCTATCTCTGCTGAAAAACTTGACATCCTACCATATTTTAAATCTTAACTTGCTTGTTTCTTCTCTAACTATTCTGTGAGTTTTTTTAAGCAGCTATTTTTGTCTTCGTCACCATTGTATTCCTAGAATTTCACCCAATGTCTGGCACAGAGTGAATGCAGGCACTTCTTGTTATCTGAACCTAATCCATTTCTAAAAATGTGTTGGTCACTAGAGTTTCAAATAACAAAAGTCTATATCCTACTGTTTTAAATGGAAAAAATAATAATTCATTTGTAAAACATCCAAAAATATCCATGTCCCAGACATTACTAAAATGCTTTAAATATATAACAATTTAAGAATTTCTGCATAATATGAAATATCTAAACACTAACTATAAAATTGTTTAACACTTCATAAAATAATGACTAGGTATGTTTGTGTGCAGTCCATGGTCGAATGGAACAGGAATTTTACTATCCTTCTACACTGAACATGTTCTATCGTAAACAGTGAGATACTACTGCAGATTTGAAAGATACTATCTAAATTAGACCTGAGTTGGTAGTGCCCCAAGGTACCTGGCCTAAACAAGTACTGAGGAACTAAACCTTCAGGGGAGAAGTGGGGAGAGTTATGAATATAATGTTCAGTATGTTTAAACAAGGGGGCTTCCCCTGTGGCTCAGCGGTAAAGAATCTGCCTACAGATGCTGCAGGAGACATGGGTTCAGTCCTTGGGTAGGGAAGATTCCCTGGAGGAACACATGGCAACCAACTCCAGGATTCTTATCTGGAGAACCCCCATGGACAGAGAAGCCTGGCAGGCTACAGTCCATAGGGTTGCCAGGGGTTGGACACGACTGAAGCGACTTAGTATGCATGTTTAAACAGAAGGCCAGTCAGGAGGGCTCTGAGGTCTGAAGGAGCCCCTCTTCCATCATCTAGCTTCCCTGCTGCTCAAAGTATGACCTGCGGAGCAGCAGCATTGGCATCGCCTTGGAGCCCGTGAGAAATGCAGAATGTGCATTTTGAAGGGGAGTCATGTACATGTGGAAGTTTAAGAAGCTGTCCCACATAGGAGAACTTGTGATAGCAGCTTTTTAACTGGGAGACTGATTTTGGCCAAAAGCTTTTGTGAGTCATTATAGCAAATATGCAGAGAGTGATTGTTCTGAGAGCAAAGGGTGCCTGTACTCATTAAATGTTTGCAGAATGAGACAGAGATTATGAACACAGAGCCCTGCTGTCAATTCAATTGCTGTGTGACCCTGAGTGGGTTATTAAACTTCTTTGCATCTCATTTCTCTCGATTTTCAATAAAACTAGAGTTATAAAAATATACTATTTTAATAAGGCTGTTCCAAAGATTAGATGAAATAATACATATGAAAAACAATGGGACTTGGAACATTGTGGTAACAGGCTAACCCTCATTGAACGGCTACTCTTTGCCAGGATTGTTTGGAGTTCAGACACGACTGAATGAATGAACAACAACTCTTTGCCAGGAGCTGTCCTTAGGGTTTCATGTATTTTCTCATTTAAGCCTCCAAACAACCCTGTGAGGGAAGTGAGCACACTTATTTTTCAGAGAGTCCCTAAACAACTAGCTTGAGGTCACAGATCTAGTAAGTGGCTTAGGACTCAGCACACACACCTTTAATCACTGTACTTCCCATCTTCTCCAGAGCAGATGACAATCAATGTGGACGCCTTCATTGACTAGCAAAGTTCTACAGTCTAGCTTCAGACTAAATTACCTGAGTTGTCCTTGATTTTTCTTTTGCCAGAACTGAGCACCTAAATTCCTTTGGAATGAACTGAATTCTGTCAATGAGTTAACAAATGAGAACTTGGAATGAATTTGTCCAGATATAGTGACATTTTGGGTCTCTCAAAGATTTCCGTGGGATTTAGAATTAGATGTATTCCAAACTACTTGTTTTGTTTTCCAATTCATTCTTCTAATTTTAAGCAAGAATCTTCAGCATTTTGCAAAGCTTGAAAGAACAGTAGGGTGACAGCTGCATAGTGAGAGACAGGAAGCATAATCCTTAAATGAGTTGGCTTTATAGTCAGATTATCATTGCCTAGATAAACACAAGTTCTTTTATATTTAACACAAAGGCATTTAAAGAATACTGTGAGCCCTCTGTAAACAAGGTTTCCAATTATTGAAAAAAAAAAAAAAACCACAGCTTTTATAATCCGCCAGCAGCTGGTATGTGTTAAGTTTTTGCTTAATAGAAATAATTTAAAAACCCAATTTAGCAACCTCCTACACAGGGCCGCTAGACTGCTAGATTCTCTGAGGTACAGATCAAGTGTGGGAGAAAGGTTTTTGATGGGGGGATTTGTACTGGTGATACTTGGGCAACTTCATTCAGGAAAAAATAGATTTGGGTAATTTCCTTCTAATTAGAAATCAAAGATCTCCATGAAAGGGAGAGAAATAAAATGCAGGTACTGAAATTTTATATTCTTTGTGAGAAGATGCTCAACATCATTAATTATTAGAGAAATGCAAATCAAAACTGCAATGAGGTATCACCTCATACCAGTCAGAATGGCTGTCATCAAAAAAATCTACAAACAATAAATGCTGGAGAGGGTGTGGAGGAAAGGGAACTCCTTTACAAAGGTGGTAGGAATGTTAACTTATACAGGCACTATGGAAAACAGTATGGAGGTTCCTTAAAAAAGTAAAAACAGAACTACCATATGACCCAGCAATCCTACTCCCAGGCATATACCCACAGAAAACCATAATTACAAAAGATACTTGTACTCCAGTGTTCACTGCAGCACTATTTACAATAGCCAGGACATGGAAACAACCTAAACGTCCATCAACAGATGAATGGATAAAGAAGATGTGGTACATATACACAATGGAACATTATTCAGCCATAAAAAGGAATAAAACTGTGCCATTTGCAGAGACGTGGATGGACCTAGAGACTGTCATACAAAGTGAAGTAAGTCAGAAAGAGAAAAATAAATATCGCACATTAACGCATGTATGTAGAAGCTAGAAAAATGGTACAAATGAACGTGTTTGCAAAGCAGAAATAGAGACACAGATGGAGAGAACAAATGTATGGACACCAAAGGGGAAAAGAGGGAATGCAATGAATTGGGAGATTGGGACTGACATATATAAATATATATATATATTTATGACTATGTATAAAATAATAACTAATGAGAACCTACTGTATAACACAGGGAACTCAATGCTCTGTGGGGACAAAGAGGGAATATAGTTTCTTGCTATACAGCAGAAACTAACACATTGTAAAGCAACTAAACTTCAATAACAACTAATTAAAAAAAGAAATTTACATTCTGTGGTCAGATCACATAGTATAGAATAAGACTGAGTAAACTTGAAATCTCCCTTTCTTTTCTTTAGTTATCCTAATGGAATTACTTTAAACTCTCCAGGATTTTTATGGGGCACTAATGAGGTGCTTTACTTCCTGTCTTGACTAGAGTGTATTATTAAAAAATCTACCAGCCAGTCTTTCTGTAATAAACCTCCTTAAAAGGTTACCAATAGTTTTGCTAAGTTATGTAAGTAACCACAAGTCAGGCTCCTTAGAAACTTGCTATAAACCTTCTGCTAACTTGTAGATGCACACAATACCAGGTTGGATGCTCAGGATCAAAGAAGTTCCCATTCATTTGGCTTGTTTTCTGTCTTCTTTCCTTTTTACCCTATGTTTTCCCAGGGATTATGATTTTAAAATATGTGTGCGTGTGTTCAGTTGCTCAATTGTGTTCGACTCTTTGAGACTCCATGGACTGTAGCCTGCCAGGCTCCTCTGTCCATGGGATTTCCCAGGTAAGAATACTGGAGTGAATTGCCATTCCCTTATCCAGGGGATCTTCCTGACTCAGGGATTGAACCCACGTCTCCTGCATTGATAGATTCTCTACCACTGAGCTACCTTTTAAAATAAGTGGTAATATTAGAATAAATAAAAAGTAAAAGATTTTTCTTAGACCAGTGGTTCTCAACTTGCGGGGGCAGGGAGGGTAGGTGTTTTTATGCCCCGAGGGATATTTGGCCATATCTAGAGACAATTTTGATTGTCAGGACTAGCAGGAGGATGTTACTGGCGTCCAGTGGGTGGAGAGCCCAGGCATCGTGGGAAGCATCCTACAAGACACAGGCACACCCAACATGTCTATAATGCTACCTTAAACTAAAGGAACTCTGGACTCGAGTATTCCCAAGGAAGTTATTAAAACAGTTTTTTAAACTAAAATGCAAATAAGCAACAAATACTTGAAAGACACAAAATGGAGTAAAACGAAGGTAAGAGGGAATACTTGTTTTTGATAATACTGATAAAAGTAGCTTTTAAGAAAAGACAGAAATACCTCTAGCTACTCAGGGAAATAGCTCAGATAAATGCAAAACTAAACAGACTAACAACTCAATAAGATTAATAAGGGAACCCACCTCCCTCCACCCTTGGAAAAGTTATAAAAAATATGAAAAACACTAAAGAAAAAAATTTCAGACATACTTAAGAATATCCTGCCTCCTGAGAAACCTGTATGCAGGTCATGAAGCAACAGTTAGAACCAGACACAGAACAATGAACTGATTCAAAATTGGGAAAGGAGTATGTCAAGGCTGTATATTGTCACCCTGATTATTTAACTTACGTGAAGACTACATCATGTGATGAAGCACAGGCTGGAATCAAGATTGCCAGAAGAAATATCAGTAAACTCAGATATGCAGATGACACCACCCTAATGGCAAAAAGTGAAGAAGACCAAAGAGTCTCTTGATGAAGGTGAAAGTACAAAGTGAAAAGGCTGGCTTAAAACTCAACATTCAGAAAATGAAGATCATGGCATCCGGTCCTATCACTTCACAGCAAATAGATGGGGAAAAAATGGAAACAGTGGCAGACTTTATTTTCTTGGGCTCCAAAATCACTGTGGATGGTGACTGTAGCCATAAAATTAAAAGACACTTGCTCCTTGGAAGAAAAATTGTGACAAACCTAGACAGTGTATTAAAAAGCAGAGACATCACTTGGCCGACAAAGGTCCATCCAGTCAAAGCTATGGTTTTTCCAGTAGTCACATACGGATGTTAAGAGTTGGACCATACAGAAGGCTGAGTGGTGAAGAATTGATGCTTTTGAACTGTGGCGCTGGAGAAGATTCTTGAGAGTCCCTTGGACTGCAAGGAAATCAAACCAGGCAATCCTAAAGGAAATCAACCCTGAATATTCATTGGAAGGACTGATGCTGAAGCTGAAACTCCAATACTTTGGCCACCTGATGAGAAGAGTCAACTTACTGGAAAAGACCCTGATGCTGGGAAAGATTAAGGACAAGAGGAGAAGGGGATGACAGAGGATGAGATGGTTGGATGGCATCATGACTCAATGGACACAAGTTTGAGCAAGCTCCAGGAGATTGTGAAGAACAGGAAGCCTGGCAGGCTGCTGTTCATGTGGTCACAAAGAGTCAGGCACAACAGAACAACAACAACAAGAATATCCATCATGATATACATAAATGTGAACTAATATTTAAATCCTTTACTCTGTGGGTCTCCACCCCTCACAGCATGTTGCTCTGAAACTTTGCCCTGACTCCTAGGTTGGAAACAAAACTTCCCCTCCTTCCTCCTTCCCAACCCCAAAGTCATTAAGTCCTGTTCATTGGATGTGGTTCTTTAACTGCTCTCGAAATGCTCCTGCTTTCTCCCCATGTTTGCTGTACTATCTATCCACCTGAACTGCTGAAATTTTTACATGTCTTCTTGCCCATACTTTAATCATCCTCCAATTTATCTTTCATAGTGAGGAAGAAGATGTAAATCTCATCATGTTACTGCAAAGCCTTCACTGGCTCTCCACTGCCATGTGGTCAAAACAACTTAGTTGGGTTTCCCAGACTATTCTACTTAAAAGTGGAAACTCCTCTCCTTGGCATAACCCATATCTCTGCTCTGGTTCATTTTTTTCCACTACATTTATCATCACCCGAGATACTATATATTTTACTTGTGTGCTTTTTGCCAATCTCTTCCATTCAAATAGAAACTATACAAGGGCAGAGATTTTTGTGCTTCGCTAGTTACTGCTGTTCTAGAGTCTATAAAAGAGCTGGTATACAGTAGTTGCTCAATAAATATTTATTGAATGATTAAATGAATAGTATGCAGAATCTTCGTAACATGGTCTTGCTTGTGTATCTAGAATATGTCCCTGTGAACAAAGAATGTCACCTGCCACATCAGTAAACAAAGGATGTTACTCTGAGCTGGAGGAAGCACAAGCTGGAATCAAGATTGCCGGGAGAAATATCAATTATCTCAGATATGCAGATGACACCACCCTTATGGCAGAAAGTGAAGAGGAACTGAAGAGCCTCTTGATGAAAGTAAAAGAAGAGAGTGAAAAAGTTGGCTTAAAGCTCAACAGTCAGAAAATTAAGATCATGGCATCTGGTCCCATCACTTCATGGCAAATAGATGGGGAAACAGTGGAAACAGTGGCTGATTTTATTTTTCTGGGCTCCAAAATCACTGCAGATGGTGATTGCAGCCATGAAATTAAAAGACGCTTACTCCTTGGAAGAAAAGTTATGACCAACCTAGACAGCATATTAAAAAGCAGAGACATTACTTTGTCAACAAAGGTCCATCTAGTCAAGGTTATGATTTTTCCAGTGGTCATATATGGATGTGAGAGTTGGACTGTGAAGAAAGCTGAGTGCCAAAGAATTGATGCTTTTGAACTGTGGTGTTGGAGAAGACTCTTGAGAGCCCCTTGGACTGAAAGGAGATCCAACCAGTCCATCCTAAAGGAGATCAGTCCTGGGTGTTCATTGGAAGGACTGATGCTAAAGCTGAAACTCCAGTACTTTGGCCACCTCATGCGAAGAGTTGACTCATTGGAAAGGACTCTGATGCTGGGAGGGATTGGGGGCAGGAGGAGAAGGGGATGACAGAGGATGAGATGGCTGGATGGCATCACTGACTCAATGGACATGGGTGTTGGTGATGGGCAGGGAGGCCTGGTGTGCTGCAGTTTATGGGATCACAAAGAGTCGGACACGACTGAGCTACTGAACTGAACTGATGGCCATCAACCACTGTAGCCACCCCCACTGTGGTAAAATCTGAAGAGATTCAGGATGGAAAAAACAGGATACTGGCCCTAGGTAGTTCAGGTGCGTCTCTAAGGAAATACTGCATTGAGCCCAGACTCTTGCATCTTCCCATACATAGAAAAGTGCTAGCTTCATTAACTTGAGATGTCTAATTTTTCTTTAACCTTTTGATGTTCCAACTCTCGGCATTTTTTCCCCCCAAACTCCTATATATCTTATATATCCTGGCTCCTCCCTTACTTCTTTACAACAGTCCCTAGAGCTATCTGAGAGGCTGTCTCCTGGACTTAAGTCCTCAGTGTGTCTGCTGAGTAAAACATAATTCTCAACTTTTAGGTTGTGGATTTTTTTTTCACTCAACAGTTCTTTGCACACACACTCTTGCTCCACCACATCCTCATCCCCCAATTCTTTAAGTTCCTAATATAGAATGCCTTGTAGTTTCACACCTTGGTTGTTCATAGACTTTGGCCTTTTTGGTTGGGTTGTTTCCTCTGCCTGGAATTCTGATACTTGTTTGTTAACCTGTCTATGCCTTAACCTGGCACTGATCTTAATAATAAGAGGTAAGATGCTGCCATCTTGGGAAAATCTTTCCTGGCTAACTCACACCAGTTTAGGTATGGTTTCCTAGCCTCTCTATAAACTTTATAAAGGCCTGAGTTAGGGCCATGATCTTGTTAGGACTGATATTGTTGGTTGGCCTTTGCAATCTCTAGATGTGAGCTCCTTGGGGAAAGAGCTCCTGTCTTCTTACCTCTGTTATCCTAGCAACAAACAGCCTATCTTATATACAGCTCAGCTTCCATTGAAGTAATACAGTTTTTGAAAGACAGCTCTGCTAATGGCCTACATTCCCTTTCTGGACTCACTGAAATTTCAAAAGGGGGTCTTCATGGCAACATAGGCAGTGTTGATGGCTCACACCTTGGTCCTTTATGCTTCAACACCATGGGACAAAACATGCTCTCCTTCCAGTTTTCTGAATCTCCAAAGAGTAAAGAATGAAACCCAAGGAACAACCATGACTTGTTGTCAGTGATTCTGCTAATCAAGTTCCTGTACATTCTCAGGCCAAGGGGTGAATGTGTGAACCAACATAAGCTACTCAGATGCTCTGAGCCTGGACCTTGCAAGCTGAGGAGAAAACTGTTAAGAGAAATGGTTAGAGTTGATTCACATGAATGGCAGAGCCTAACAGCTACAACAAAAATATTTGCTAATAGGCATTAAGAACTCACTATGTGCCAAGAATTGTTCTAAGCACTTTCTTCATGTATATTAACCCATTCAATGCTCATGACTACCCCATAGGTAAAATCCATCACACCCATTTCCAAAAGGCAAACTGAAATACAGAGAAGCAGGATATAAAAGCAGGCTATCATATCCTGGAGCTTGGACCCCAACTACACACTTCACTGCTCAGAGGTGCATTCGTCCTATTTCCTGGGTCCCTGAAGATGTCCTGATTCACAGATCCTTCCCAAAGCCCCTTGTTTAGCTCTTTTTTTTCCATTCAGGGAATTTCTCCATATCTTTCCAATCATTTCCATCACCACCCCTCCTACTTTTTCCCTCTAAATTTAGCCAGTTTTGATTCTGTTGCTCACAACAGAATCCTAAGTGATATTTCCATCAAATCCCAGTCTCAAGGGCTGGAGCCAAGGTGGCTGTGAGGTTAACAAAGCTCCACAGGAAATTCTGATACACACCTAAGATGGGAAACAATGACTTTCCCAACGATGTTCCCAAACATGGAAGGGATTAACACCTTCCTAGGACTTCTACATGGATTTTGATCCACTCTGACAGTAGCCTTTGAAGAGCCCCCAAAGCCTAGCCATGGCCATTTCTCTCCTCTAACTAGCCCAGATCACCCTCCCAGCAGCTCACTTTGACCCACTCTTCCTTGCTGCTTCTTCCCTGACACTGATTCCCTGGCTCTACGTGTGGGCTCCCAACACCCACTTTCAGCCCTGCTTGTATGGACAAAGCAATTGGGTGTATTGCTCTAAGTCTGCTATCTTACCTGGGGCTTGGTACTCATACTCTGCCATCCTGAAGCCACAGCTCCAGGAATAATAACTTTCCTCCCATCAAGCCGAATGCCACGGAGACCACACAGGCCAGGTTGGCTGGCCAGCCTCTGACCAGGGCAAGAAAATAAAACGTAAAGGGCTTACTTGTTTCTTCTCCTGATAACTTCCTACAGACAGGCACTTTATTTTTAAAAATACCATCAAGGTTTGTCAGAGTCTAGGATTCCATCATGGACAGATATTTTATCTTGATATCTAATCTCATGCCCCTCTTGCTTCAAATACACTCTTCCCCTTCCTTTGGTCTTCAGGGCAGATAAGAACCTGAGAATATTCTCCCAAGGAGCAGGTTTCCACTATTAGAAGCCACCTGATTGCCTGTTCTTCCTCACACTAAATAATCCTTGTTCTTTGAATCTTTCCCAACAGATCCTATTTTCCGATCCTTAATTCATCTTCATTACTCTCCTTGGAACTCTCTTTAAATTCTCCACATACCTCTTAGGCTCAAAGAGCTTGAAGTATGCAATTGAACTGAATTAAATCAAGGGAAAACTAACGCTGCTGATAAATTTCTAGGAGGCAAAAAAGATTGGGTGAGTACGCTCATTTAATTCCTCATTCCTGTTAGCAAATTCCTTCCTTCAAAGCCTAATGGTATTTGGGTTAAGTGGTACTATATGTACTTTGGAAAAGGCAAAGAATGTCCATCAGTTTTATTCTTCTTCCCAGAAGTATTTTTTTTAACTCTCTCCTAGAAAGAAAAAATTCAAATGTAAGTATTCAATCCAAGTATTCAATTGAATGTGCTCAAACTGATGGATAAAATTAACCTACCTGCAGAAAAAGGGAACATAATTTAGGAGATGGTAGAAATTAAAGATTATTTGGCAAAACATTCTCAATATTGTTTGTATTACAACCTTCCTTTGAAGCCTTTTTACACATATTTTTCTTTCCTAATCATTCCTTCCCAGCAAAATTTCAGTACTACAAATAGACTGTATATCTGCTTCTATTTTATATGTTTATCTGTGCTTCATAGATTGAAATAGTAAAGATTTTTATGTGCTCCCTCAAGAACCACCCCCCACCTTGGGCCTGATACTGGCTCCATTGAGAACTCATTGTCTGGTGACATCCTCATGGCTTTCAGAATGCTTCTACATTTATTCTTCTACCAGGAAGGTGGACTATGTATTAATATCTTTGCTCCTTTTTATGGATGAGAAAGCTGTGGTTTGGAGTGATAAGTTAATCTGCTCCCAGGGCTACCCAGGGCTAGCAGCAGATTCGAGGTTGAAACCCAGCTGCTGCTTTCAGGTCCAGTATTCATTTTGCTCTATGGTGATGATGCCATAAAATCTAAAAGCCTTTTCTCAATTATTTAAAAAAATTATTTAATTCAGCACTTCTAAAAAACAGCACTTCTGAAATTTCCCCCAAACAATTCCCAATATGGTAATAAATAAGAGTGAAAGTGCCTTATTCATGTTTGTCCTTGCTTTCAAATTCTTTTTCTGACAAATTATTCCATGTTAAAAATCCTTGAGCTTACAGTGCTTCCAGCAGCTCTGACATTGAGCCACACTCCTGCCTTTCAGGACTGCGTACCCCAGAGATTGTTTTTGTTCCCTGGGTCAGAGCTTGGCCAGACATTGCTCTTCTTGCACAAATAAACTTAGTCTTTATTTCTGACATTTAATTATGAAATTTTTCATATAGACAGAAATGCTGAAAAAAGTTAACAGCCAACACCCATATATGCACTATTTAAATTCTATAATATGTGCTATATATATGTGCTTTATGATATATCTGTTTATTCATCCCTATATCCATCCACTAATCCAAATTTGGTGGGGGGGTGTATTTCATAGTAAGTTGCAGACACAGCACTCTTTCCCCCAAATGGTTTGGGCCTGAAATTAAAGAAGGTGAGCTTAGTTTACATGTTCAGATGGTGTTCCCAAATAAAGAGATTGTACACACCTTTTAAATTTCCTGCTTATGGAGTGCTGGGCCACCTTTTTAAACAGGCTACCATTTCTTAACAGGGAAGAAGTGGCCATGAGGAAGCAGGTGAAAGAACAACTTCTTATTGGAAATGCCTGGGCTTCTTTCACCAATAGACAAGTGTTAAACATGAAGGTCAAAATGTTTCTCAAAATCACTTGGGGTCAAATCCATCCTAAACTACAGAACTAAAGTTCTTCTTCTGGCTAACATTTATACAAGTGCTTGGGAAATGGTAGAAATTAAAGACCAATACTTCCCACAGATAAATGTCACTGTTCTGAGTGCTTTGCCTGTATTAACTCTTCAAAGTTATTTCTAATACAAGACTAGGGGTCACGAAACTTTTTCTGGCAAGAATAAGATAGTAACTATGTTAGGCTTTGAGGACCATACAATCTGTCTCCAGGACTCAACATGAAGCATAAAAGCAGTCACAGATAATACATAAAGGAATGAGCATTGCTGTGTTCTAATAAAACTTTATTTACAAAAATAGCTGGTAGACAATTGTTTGCCAATGGCTATTCTAGACTAACACACATTGGAGTCCATTCTCAAAAATCATTTTCAGGACATCTTATAGTTAGCTCAAAACTCAGGGCATTTGCCAATGCCTCAAACGGCCTTTTTATTTAATGGTGGTCAAATCATCTATTTGTGTTCACGTCCTGCTGTCTCTTACTGCACAGGGAGGAAAGAATCATTAAGTTTTAATCTATGGTCTACTGATGCCAACTTGAAAAATCAAAGTGAAGGAAGACAGCAAACGGTTGAATTATACTGTTAAACAATCAAAGAATACTGAAACCCTAAGGGACCTGATCTGCATCCTTGAATTGAAAGGTGCTGCTGCACCATCATTAAACATGGTCTTTGAGAGTCATGGAACTTGGAGGATCACAGCAGAGCAGAGGGACAACCAGAAAAGTGTAATTATAGACGCAGTAGAAATACTCAGGGAGATACAAGAACAATTCGTCAAACAACTGATGTGTAATTACCTAGGAGGACACAAGGTCTGGATGGTAACCAGCATGCCTTTGTGGGGCTGTGCCAAGGATATTTAATTTCCTCCCACAGTAGATGGGGAGATGACACTGGCCCTGTAAACAGGAATAAGAAAGAGATACTATCACGAAAGCAAAGCTGGCTATTCTTGCCAACCAGACAGGGAGATATGGCATACTGAGAGCTAATTCCAAGACTGTGGCTTGTCAGAGGACACAGCCAAAGATGATTGATTATCAGTGGTGCCAATCAAGCTGGGAACAACAAAAGGAGTGGTAGACTGAGGCAAAGAGGCACGGCCCAGACAGCATCAGCACTGGACTGGCTTTCACTGGTAAATGAGTTGCCTACAATTCTGAATTGAGAGCTACTCAATGAGCACACAGATGATTCACTGAGTGAAGTGACTAGCACTTGGAAAACAGAAATATATTTCAAAGTACTCCTGACATAATGATAATGGATTTATTACTTTTATTAATTCAAAGGTTCATTGAAAGGAAGAGTAAATTTAGCTGGGATTTGTACACATCTACTAGGTAAGCCTTTGACTATGTGGATCACAACAAACTGTGGAAAATTCTTAAAGAGATGGGAATATCAGACCACCTGACCTCCCTCCTGAGAAATCTGTATGAAGGTCAAGAAACAACAGTTAGAACTGGACATGGAACAACAGACTGGTTCCAAATAGGGAAAGGAGTACATCAAGGTTGTATATTGTCACCCTGCTTATTTAACTTATATGCAGAGTACATCATGAGAAACGTTGGGCTGGATGAAACACAGCTGGAATCAAGATTGCTGGGAGAAATATCAATAACCTCAGATATGCAGATGACACCACCCTTATGGCAGAAAGTGAAGAGGAACTCAAAAGCCTCTTGATGAAGGTGAAAGTGGAGAGTGAAAAAGTTGGCTTAAAGCTTAACATTCAGAAAACGAAGATCATGGCATCTGGTCCCATCACTTCATGGCAAATAGATGGGGAAACAATGGAAACAGTGAGAGACTTTATTTTTTTGGGCTCCAAAATCACTGCAGATGGTGATTGCAGCCATGCAATTAAAGACGCTTGCTCCTTGGAAGGAAAGCTATGACAGCCTATTAAAAAGCAGAGACATTACTTTGTCAACAAAGGTTCGTCTAGTCAAAGCTATGGTTCTTCCAGTGGTCGTGGAGTTGCAAGGAGTCAGACACAACTGAGCGACTGAACTGAGCTGAGCAAGGTAAGGAAAACATCAAAGAAGAACTGGAGTTCATAAGAATGTATATTGAATATGGATGAACATAAGTACAAATCACCTGACTAGAACTGAATTTGAACATTTTTGTTAATTAGTCATACAAACATAAGACTGAGGAGAATAGCTTTTTGGGAAAGGAGCGGTGGATGTAGAAAACCAGGTTAAATTAAGCACTGACCATTCCCCTAACAAAGATTCATACTTGGCCCCTGCAACAGATGAGGGCATGGGAAAGCTAGACATAGCAAAGAAGAGAGGCAAAGGCAAAATATTTTTAACGAATGGAAAATAACATCAAGGAGGAAGTACATCTAGAAAAGAAAAGGCATCCAGGGGATGACTTGGCACTGACTTTGAAGTTCATGAAAAGTCTAGTCCAGTGCTGGGCAAACAGTAAACGTCACCAGGAGAGAAAGCATCTTGATTCTTCTATCTGCTCCAGGGTACAGGGAAAGCAGCTTGAAACAGAAAGTAGAGAGAGTGACTCACTTGAAAAATTGCACACACCCCAATACTTCTGGCAGCACTATTTACAGTAGCCAACCCATGGGAACGACCTAAATGTCTATTGACAGATGAACGGATAAAGAAGATCTGGTACATACATAAATGGAAGGTACTTAGCCATAAAAAGAATGAAATGATGCCATTGCAGCAACATGGAGGGATCTAGAGATGATCATATTAAATACTAAGTGAAGTAAGTCAAAAAGATAAAGACAAATACCGTATATTACTTATATATGGAATCTAAAATAATGATAAAAATGAACTTATTTACAAAACAGAAACTGACTCACAGATATAGAAATAAAACTATGGTTACCTAAGGGGAAAGCAAGGGAGGAATAAATTAGAAGCTTGGGACTAACAGAGGCACACTACTATATATAAAACAGATAAACAACAAGGATTTACTGTATAGCACAAGAACTATATTCAATATCTTTTAATGACCTGTAATGGAAAAGACTCTGAAAAAGAATATATATATTACATATTTGTAAAATGGAATAACTTTGCTATACTCCAGAAACTAGCACAACATTATAAATCAACTATGCTTCAATTAAAAACAAAAAAGAAAGTAGAGGAAGTGAGAACAATGGCTCCAGCAGCGGTCCTCACACTTGAGCAAACATCAGGATGACCAGCAGGGTTTGTTAAGACCCAGACCGTTGGTCTGGGGTGGGCCAGAAGAATCCGCATTTCTGACAGGTTCCCTGGTGATGCTGCTGCTGCTGCTGCTGGTCTTGGGACCACACTTTCAAAATCACTGGGTTAGAAGCCAAGTCCTGGATTTGGACCATCTGAGACTGACTGGCTCTGCCCTTCCTGTGCTCTTTGTCTCATTTCCTCTTGTAAAATGAGACAGATAACAATCGCATGGCACTGTTATGAGAAATTACGTATGTGAAACTTTTCAACCCAGCGCTCGGTGTGCAGTAAGTCACTCATATGTGTTAGCACTCATTACTATGGAAAGATGGACAGCAGTAAATAATTAGGCAATATCCCGTATAGTCGCCACAGTCAAATCTGCACAGTCTGAGACGGTGCCATCCGTGCGTTTTTCTTTTTTTTTCCAAACATCTCACTGCTTGGTTAGCCAGACCACACTACTCTAGGAAACATGGCTTGCTCGGGGCAAAGTGTAACTGCCTTTATGAGCATTATTTCTCAGTTAATGTTTAACCAGATGAGTCAAATGTGAAGCATGTCTTTAAAATCTCACTTGTGCATCCAGCGCTATGTACCTATCCCAGACGGTCCTGGCCACACCTGAAATTTTGATGGGCCTGACCTCTGAGTCACACAGCAGACATGCCATCTAGACAGCTATTGGTATGGGGGCATTACCTCATAACCACCATGCCCTCAGTCAGGACCACCCCTCTCCTGCCCCCATCTGTGAGTGATGGTATCTTGGGTTATAGCTATCACAGACTAAGTGAAGATGACAGAATCCATGATGCTGTCAGTTATTCCTTTCTAAAAAACAAAACAAAGCACTAACTACACAATGTGGGCTTCCTAGGTGGTGCTGGTGGTAAAAGAATCTGCCTGCCAATGAAGGAGATATAAGAAATGTGCATTTAATCCCTGGGTTGGGAAAATTTCCTGGAGGAGGACATGGCAACCCACTCCAGAATCCTTGCCTGGAGAATCCTATGGGCAGAGGAGCCTGGTGAGCTACAGTTCATGGGGTCGTAGAGTCAGATACAAATGAAGTGACTTAGCATGCATGCACACAATGTAGTAACTCATCTCTACTAGTAGCTTCTCAGGCTCAGCAGTGAAGAATCTGCCTGCAATGCAGATGCAGGTTTGATCCCTCGGTTGGGAAGATCCCCTGGAGAAAGAAACAGCAATCCACTCTGGTATTCTGGCCTGGGAAATCCCATGGACAGAGAAGCCTGGCCAACACAGTCCACGGGTTTGCAAAAGAGCTGGACATGACTCAAGGACTAAAACAAGTAACTCCTTAAGAAATGTTACAAATTATCAATCACTGTTAACTCTCCTTCATTTTCCTTATTCTGTTTTAAGGGAAAAAACCTTCCACTTTTGCCTCAGTTCATACCCACCTTACATGGATGTTCCTTGGCAGCCCTCTCGAAGTTTAGTCATCTGTCCCCTCGACTCAGAGCTCCTGAGCCTCTAAATTCTATAGCAGCTTGTCCTCAAGAGCCCTTATCCTCTGCTCACGCCATCACCTTGGAAATGAATAAATATTTTCTAGGTGCAAATGTGCAAAGTCTATGCCCTATTAGAAGAAATTCAAAATATTCCAAAGAGTAAATTTGGAAGGAAGGTCATGTATTTTGGTAGACAGCATCACTTGCTAATAAAAAAGAAGCTTTTTATTTAAAGAAGTGCAAAACTCTTAGTTCTAACTTTAGAAAACAATAAAACTCATATGTCTAAAAAATTTTTAAACATTAGTTTTATGAGAAGGTTTTCCCCCTTTACAACAGTGGGTCTACAAGCCAAGCAGGATAAAATCACATCAAGCAAAAAGCTTTACTGTGTTAGGGAGTGAGATGAAAGTCTGAAAGGAATAATGATGGCAAGCGCCCTTTATTCTAGGTTGTGTCAATATTAAGGAGGGAAAAAGAGACTGGTGGAGAAAGTCTAGGATGAAAAAAAGAGAAATATTTCTGATCAGGGAAGGAATAGCCTTCTGATTACTACACATAAAGCCAATTAAAAGGTAATGGGATTGGTTTTTGTTTGTGGCTTATAGAATCAATCTCATTACATTAAAGACATAGCTTATCTTGATGTCTTGAAGCAGTAGACTTTTCTTGTTTGCTCTGATGTACATTTGCTCAAAAACACTTATTTTCAATGAATAGAAGAAGAAAGTGGGGAGGATGGTAGAATATTAGAAAACCTCTCTGAGTTTATTTTAAACCTGTGATTTGAAATGTACTGAGTTAGTTGAGTGGAGCAGGCAATGGCACCCCACTCCAGTACTCTTGCCTGGAAAAATCCCATGGACGGAGGAGCCTGGTGGGCTGCAGTCCATGGGGTCGCTGAGGGTCGGACACGACTGAGCGACTTCACTTTCACTTTTCACTTGCATGCATTGGAGAAGGAAATGGCAACCCACTCCAGTGTTCTTGCCTGGAGAATCCCAGGGACGGGGGAGCCTGTGGGCTGCTGGCTATGGGGTCGCACAGAGTTAGACACGACTGCAGTGATGCAGCAGCAGCAGCAGAGTTAGCTGAGAATGATACAGCCAATCAACATGGCTGGTTAAGATCTTCCAGACATGCCCAGGACAAGACAAATACCTAAAGCGACAAGATTGTGAGACTGTGAAATCTAGGCATGGTGAACCAAATTTTAAAAAGTTTAATGATGAAATGCTTTTGCAGGCTTAAAACAACAGTTTTCACAAATAAAGTAGAAGAGATTAAATGGGTAGCTATTTACAAACACCAAAAACTAGAGAAAATGCACAGAAAAGGAGAAGGGGCACAAAAGGTAATATTTAAAAAGTGAGTACTAATCACTAGGAGGTAAAATAAGGGATTACTGCTAAAAATTTAAAGTAGATCACTATCCTCCGTATTTGGCTTAACTTCTGATAATCAAGAAAAAAAAAAAAAAAACTGGTTCTGATCATAAATGCTAGAAACCTCAGTTCTAGAATTCACTGTTGCATTAAAATATTTTTTCCAAAATAAATTATTCTATGGTAAGGGAGAGGGGGAGTAAAGCTGCATAAAATGGAGAACAACTTAAAATGATAGTATGTAATTTATTTCCCTTTTTTGAAATTGCCTTTTAGAATCCCATATTCACTACAGCAATTTCAAAAAAGAATGACATAAGACACCAAATCATTTACAGTCACAAAAGAATTTCTGCATATTTTGTATTCTTTATTTAATTCTGAGGAACTTGACTTTAGTCATACAAGTAAATCTTAACATTTTGGCCTTTTGGAAAAGTCAAAAAGAAATTTAGAATGTTGCAGGAAAAAATATTAGTCTGTGCTTATGTAAGAACGTTAACAACAGCCAAAAGTCCAACTGACTCCCCTAATAACAGCATGGAGTAAATCTGATATGCTATTAGTAACAGTCTGAGAGTTCAAAATTCCTTAAGACAAAAGTCTCTTTTTTTCATCATTTTACCATATATTTACTGACTGCCCACTGCTGCTTGGCTCTGGGCTCAATACTAGGCAAGTACCCATGATTAAGACTAGTGATGTCTCTGGTTTTTGTATTCTTCTGAGAAAGATGTACAGACAACAAGGAAACAATTAAATATGATCAAAAGTGTATTAGAGATTGTATTAACTATATAAACAAAACAAACAGGGTGATATGAAAGAGATCTGTAGGTACTAATTTTTAGGGGGCTCAAGAAGGGCTTCAGTTATTAGATAAAGTTTGATCTGAAATCTGGACATGTAGAAAACTCAAGGACAAGAATTTCAGGCAAAGGGCAAATGCAAAGGCCCTGTGGCAGGGGCACTGTGGTCTGTTTGATGGATGGGAGCAAGAACTAATGGGGCTGCAAGGCAGTGTGCCCAGAGAATCGTGGTACAGACAGGACTGTGAGGAAGGCAGCAGCCACACCAGGGCGCATAGGCAGGGTGAGGTCTTCCTTTTAAGAGTGAAGGGAAGCTATTGGATTTATACCTAACAGTGATGGTTTGGGCTCCTGTTTGAAGAATGGTGTGTGTGTGTGTGTGTGTGTGTGTGTGTGTATCAGGAAGAGTGCCAACAGTGGAAGCAGGGATATGAAACTGGAGGCTGCTGAGTGGCAATAATCCAGGTAAGAGGGATTTCTCTGGTGGTCCAGTGGCTTAGACCCTGTGCTCCCAATGCAGTGGGCTGGGGTTTGACCCCTGTTCACTTTCTCTTTTCACTTTCATGCACTGGAGAAGGAAATGGCAACCCACTCCAGTGTTCTTGCCTGGAGAATCCCAGGGACGGGGGAGCCTGGTGGGCTGCCGTCTATAGGGTCGCACAGAGTCAGACACGACTGAAGCGACTTAGCAGCAGCAGCAGCAGGGAACTAGATCCCACATGCCACAACTAAGAGTCTGCATACTGCAGCCTAGACCCAGTGCAGCCAAATGAATAGATTTAAAAAATAATCCAGGTAAGAAACGACGATGAGCCAAACCACAGGGTAGTCCTGGCGACAGAGAACAGTGACAAATGCCAAATATATTTGGAGGCAAAATCGAAACTTGCTATGAGAAAAGGGTGAATGTGGGAAAAATAGGCATTCAGGTCTCTGAAGTTAGGTGTCGTTTAATGGAGTGGGGTCCAAGGACAAAGTTGTTCTTGTTCAAAGTTATTCTTTGTCCTTGTTCAAAGTTCTCCTTTGAACACTAGACTAGAGATGACCTGTAGGACATTTACTTGAAAAGATCATGTAGGCAGATGGAGCGAGGTGTTTGGAGCCCACAGGAGAGGTCTCAGCTAGAGACACACATTTGAGAGTCAATATTCTGCACAATTTCTGGCAGACCACCCAGGTACCCGTTTGGTAATTAAAAAATGCTTAGGAGATGACTGGTTGACAATTGACAGAAAGGGGAAGTGAAATTTTGCATCCTGGAAGATGTTTTGCATCTCTTGGCATGGAACACTCAGAAAATGCTGGTAGAGAAGGCCAGGTGCTGGGCTGCTCAATAAATATTAATTTACTGCAATAAATCTCAAGAAAGCAATGGACTGTTATTTCAGTAACTAACCTTACCCGACTCAATCAGTGCCACAGCTGTCGTTCAGCTTGTACTCTGTCCCTCATCCTCAGTATCTTTTTACCTTGAGGCTCAATCCCTGACCCAGGCACCTTGCTTTGTTCTTGAGCACTGCCTTTCTTGCTTTCACATCCAGCAAATACTGTCCTTGCTCTGACTATGTCCCTAATGACTCTCTCAGAACTTGCTCTTCACAGATTTCTGAATCTGTCATGAGTCAACACTGAGTATCCACAGTGTGCAGGCACCATTCTAGATGCTTGACGCATAGATCCCACTTATAACACCCTGCAAAGTAGCTGTTTGCCCTGGGGGTAGACCTGATCCCTTGGAGAAGAGTAGGTGCTTGGCTCTAACTCAAGTAGCTAGAAAGTGGTAGAACAAGGATTGCAGACAAGTTCAAGTGACTGTGCAGCCAGGCTCCCCTTCCTGGGTTTGCAAAGCTTACTGGATTTCACCTGTTCAATCAGTCTGTACCCTTGATCTGCAACTTCTCCAACAAAGTCCACTAGGTGGTCAGTATTCATCGAGAGCCACCAAGCATGCAAGTCAGGTTGGCCTGTGTCTGTAACCCTTGAACAACAGTGTTCCATGACTTGGTAACTGCAGACTCGCTTGGTGCTCTAATGTGGAATTTATCACATTCAGTGGGAGGACCCAGACCTGAGAGAGGCCCACAGCCTGGGAGGTTATTAGTCATCAGAGAAACAAAATAGATGGAGTGTGTTGGAGCAACATGGCCGGTGTGGCATGCCAGGGACAAGGTGGCTGACAGGAGAAGGGTTTTCAAAGGAAACAGCTTTTACGGCTTCATGTAAATATGTTAATAAAGCTTCAGTCTCTCTGGCCACACACTCAAGCTGAAAGGCTTTCTGTCTTCATTAGGCACGCCCCTTGAGCACACAGGTGTACAACAAGGCACAGAGCTGTCTGCTCAAACATCCTCTGCAGCAGAAGCAATGGCTTCCCCAGCATCCAAGAGGGGCCTTCACTAGGAGGAGGCCAAGTCCTGGGAGACTGAGCAATGTGTGCAGGAATTATTTGCACGGAAGGACAAAGGGCCCTGAAGCTACACTGGCGCTCATTTCAGCAGCACCTGTCGCTCCAGCACTTTCGGCCCTTTATTGCCCGACACTTGCCTGACTGGATGGGCCCTGCGCCACCTGCTGAGGAAATAGAGCCCATGAACGTCCATTTCATGTTAGGTTTCTTGGCAGAAATGAGATACGGAATTCCTAGGGGCAAAGTTACCTAGGAATCCAGCATCCACCAGACATAACTTATTAATGAATCAGATTGATAAATGTCAAAAGGTGAAAAGCTTGGTTTAGAAGACAAGAGAGAAGGAAGAAAACGGCTGCATGTGAGCCATATCCTTCAGTCATAGCAGATGGTGGTGGCTCGTGGCACACAGTTCTGCTCTGCTAAGGCCTCTGGGGCACTCCCTTCTGATGCAAGTGTGACATTAAAGAAACAGGCAGTGGCCCCTCGGCCCACTGGATATCTGAAGAGTTTAAGCAGAACTCTGTGAAGAGCCTTCATGAAGCTAATCTGAATCCACTCATCTCCACTGCTAACCTTCTACCTGGCTTATAGGATGATGGACATGATTCCAAGATTTTGAGAAACAAAGAAGTGCTTGGACTCTTTCTTTCTTTCTATTCTCTCTCTCTTTCTCTCTTTTATACCCCAAAACACAGATAATATCTTAAATAAACCTTTAACTACATGCAATTAATAAAATCTCAAGATACCAATAGCCAAGTTCTTTGCTGTATTCCCAACACTTAGATGAAAGTCAGAACAGAGTAGGCTCCCTCTATATTATATATAATACACACATATAAAATAAATGAACAAATGAACATTTACTATCTCCTTGGGTTACGAGTTCTGGTGCCAGACTTTGCAAGTAGACTTTTTATTAATAACTCTAGGAAGAGACTGTGCGCTTCCCCAATGGCTCAGTGGGTAAAGAATCTGCCTACAATGCAGGAGACACAGAAGACTAGCGTTCAATCCCTGGGTCAGGAAGATCTCCTGGAGGAGGGCATAGCAACCAATTCCAGTATTCTTGCCTGGAGAATTCCATGGACAGAGAAACCTGGTGGGCTACAGTCCTGAAGGTCACAAAGAGCCGGTGCAACTGAGAGAGTGAGGAAGAGACTTCCGTTGAATTCTAATTTCACAAACATTCTTTTCATAGAGACATTGAAAGTTCTCTAACTCCCTATACATGGTTATATTTTTTTCTGATGGCAAAATACTAAGTATAAAGTATAAACTTTATATGAAGTATAAAGTATACTATAAAGTAGTAGTATAAAGTATAAGGTAGGACTGAAGGAATTTTTAATAACTTGTTTCTTAATGCCCACCCAAAATACCCTAATTAAAACTTCTCATTAAAAATTTTGTTATTTATCGCAATCTTCTCTTATTTGGATATTATTGAAAAACCAAGGGACATCAGTCAGCAGGGTAAGTGACAGACAAGACCATACCACCAAATAAAGATCTGACCTCATTCTGAATTTTTCCTTTCAGATCAAATATTTTCTCCTCCCAAGTGATACTCCTGGGATGAGAATATTCACTCTATTAAAATTCAGACTACTCGATGAACTTCAGTGCCTTTCCACAGAAGTAAGACTTCCCGTAGAAGCATTTATGAAACAGTAGTAAGTTGGCTCTGGTTGTGGGTACATATGTACCTAAGTCTTTGAGACAGATTAAAAAAACAGATCTAGTCAGTCTGCCAGAAAGTCCTGATGTCAAGGATGACTCTCAAGGTTATTGGAATTAAGAGTCTTCCCCCCTGATCAGGCAGATGTGAAGCTTTAAAAGAAATTTGCTACTCTGTATTTAAGCAAAATCATACTAAGAAAACCAAGCAAGGACCCATAGACCTTTGTTTGAAGGATTTTAGTCTGGCTATTAAAGCAACTGGTCAGCATAAAACCAGAAAACAGAGCCTTCATCTTGCCTTTCCAATCTTGCTGGCATCAGATGATAAGAGAACTGACAAGTAAAAGCGGGCCAGGGAAAGTTCTATGGCTAGGAAGCATTTTTATGAGTCAATATATTTTTAAGCTTATCTCCAAGAATAAAAACCCAGTCACTCTTCTCATAGGGATTTTTTTTTAATATGACAAAGCATAGGGGTTTGCTAAATATGGGTGTTGAGAGTGTCCAGATATTTATCATTCTCTGCATTTTCTCTGCTGGAAGCATTTCATAATAAAAAAGGCAATAAAAGTATCAAATTGCATGAGCAAAGAAAAAACAGAATACACATTTTGGGGAGTTTACAAAAAGATGCTTAATTTACCTCTGCAGTGGTGAAAAATGTAAGACTTCTTATTATAAGTTAGTATTTTTCAAATAACACGATTTCAAAATATAGATTATTTAGATGTTAAATCTGATGACATTTAAACATTAATAGAAATCAACTCTCAGTAACTCTGAAGGCTCTCCAATATGAACACAGTGCTGACCATTCATCATATTTAATGAGGTGTATTGGAAATAGCTGAGTACTGACCTCCCCAGGACAAATGATCCTCTTGGGACGAGGGGCCTCTTGCTGTAACTGATACACTGCCAAACAGAAAAAGAGAGAATTATAATTAAAAAAAAAAAAAAACCAGCACATACCAACATGGCTTCAAATAGCTCAACCTAACTACCTTTCAAGAACTGCAAATTTCTCAACCAAAAAACAAATTATTTTTAGACAGAATAAAGTCAGATCATTTATATGGAAATGAGTCACAATGAATATAAACTGGCAAAATTGATTTTTTAAAATTCTCATAAGGACAATTTAGTTGCATAATTGTTACTGGCATTGTTCATGTTATAGCTTTCTTGGAAGACTAGATAAGACTAAAATTCTTTTGACAATTTTAAAGATGAAATTCTACTTGTGAGTACCTAAGTAGTAAGATCACATAATGGGATCCCTCCGTCTCAATGCTGATGAGAATACCAGGGAAAGAATGGCCTTAGAAGACAAGTGGCATTCTCTGAAATGTTAGTTATAGACAAAGATACAACTGATTCTGTGAGTGAATGAGGCCCCAAGTCATTTCTTTTTTCATGAGTTCCACTTTTGCCCTGCCCATCACCATGGATTCTTAGCTCCTTGACTATTTTCCAACCATTGTCATTCCTTTTTCTTGGGCCCTTCAGTATCTTAAATATAACAACTCTCTTATATCCTGTATAAAAGACAGACTTTCAGGCTGAGGCATGGAGGAAAGCAGGTAATTGTATACAGAAATATAATTTATCAGACTATTATTTGTGATTTATTAAACTATGATGAGTGGCTTTCTGCCGCTTAGCTAGTTTGGTTACTTTTCTTAAGAGGAAAAGCTGTGCATGTACCTTAAAGTTTTACTTTCACGGAAATGGGAGCTGAAAATAAACCTACTTGATGTTATCTTCAGAGTCGTGAAGAGGGAATAATTAATGTTGAGTATATCTATGAATCATATCATAAATACACCTACAAAAGGTTAAAAATTCAATTGTATAAAGTCTTTCTAGAAAATGTAATAAGAGAAGTGAAAATTTCTGGCTTACTCTTAGGTCTAAAAATAAAAAAAGAAATTTTAATTGAAAGACAGATAGTCATGTGGAAACAGAGGTAGAAATGATGGAACTTATTTTGTATCGATGGCTCCCCAAAGCATTCAGCTCAAAATGGTTATTTTCTTACCTAATTAAGGGTAGACCACTCAGCTTCCTCACAAAGAAAAAATCATCTAACTCTCATAAAGATGGTTTTAATTCATCCCATTTCTAAGCTTAGGTTGCCCATACTAATGATGGTGCCTGTGACACTTAATAGTAACTATAGCCATGTGTAAGGGACAGGGCAGAGAAGGCTTCTCGTACAGGAGGAAACATGAGGAAGAATTGGCTGAAGATAGAGAAACAGTTTTGGACACTCTATTGACAATCCCAGTAAAGTCCACACTCTCCTTAAATCATGAGAGAGCCTTCATGGAATCCTTTATTCCTCTCAGATCAACCCCAACACCAACTAGCTGGTTTTCAGCAGGGTTTTGCTGTTAATGAGTGTAAAGGGAACCAAACGGGGCATCTCTTAGAATCACAGAGCTCATGAGCAATTATAGAACCCATGTCCAGAGAATCCTATCTCCTCTTATCTGCCTATCACCAGCGCCCTTTGAAGCCAGCAGTTATATGTGGGGGGCATGGCTGGGACGGTTTTGTGAACACCATTTTTAATGCCTCCCTTGAAGGTAGAAAAGGAAGTACAGCTGTTATAAGAGAGAAGCATTTTTAGCTATGTGTACCTTTGTAATTCATATCAGCAAACATTTGAACACCGGCTATAAAACAGATACCACAGTCAGCATTACCTGGAGGCTTTAGCGATGAATGGAGGGGAAGGGAGAAGAGAAGGGAACCAGCATATCAAGTGCCTGTTACATGCCAGGAACAATGTTTTATTGAATCCTCTCAAGAGCTCAGAAGAAAGAACATATCATTATCATTCTCAATTTTATATGAAGAAATAAGTGCCTAGAAGGGAAATATCTGCCCCAGGGCATCAAGCTAAAATGGATCCTTTTGACTCCAAAGCCCTGGTTTGTTTTTCTGTGCCTCAGGGCCTTTGCACTTGCTACTCCATCCACCTGGACTGCCTTTTCCCAAGATGTTTAGATGGCTCCCTCCCCACTCCTTCATTCAGGTCTTCCCTGACATGCTCAGCTTGGATAAAATTCCACATCATCATCCCACTCTGCTCCCTTTTACACCATTTCATGTTTCTTCACGGTACTCATCACCATCAACACAGTGTATTTGTCTACTTTGAGTGCTGTCTCCCTTAACTAAAGTATAAGCTCTTTGGGGGCAGGGACTGTCCACAGTGGGATTCTCAGTGCTTTGAACCGGGTTTGGCACATGTAAAGTGAAAGTGAGAGTGTTAGTTGCTCAGTCATGTCTGACTCTTTGTGACCCCATGGACTGTAGCCCACCAGGCTCTCCAGGCTAGGATAATGGAGTGGGTTGCCATTTCCTACTCCAGGGGATCTTCCCGACCCAGTGATCAAACCCACGTCTCTTGCATCTCTTGCAATGGCAGGTGGATGCTTTACCCCAATGCCATGTGGGAAGCCCAGGGAAACAAAAGAGTATTTTCATTGTATGTAAAGGAGATCTTGAAAGTGTAAGTCAGGACAACACTGGTGGAAATGCAGATGAGAAGGGAGTTGATTGCCGAGGAGGATTGGCAGGGTTTGATTGCAAATGGAATGGAGGAAAGGGCCTGGAAAGATGGAAAGATTGAGATGCTATTAACAGTTATAGAGGTTACAGGAGAGGAAATGTAAGGGACAGTTCCTCTCCTGTGTCAACAAACTACAGCCTATAGCTGTATACTCTAGGGATTCTCTGAGTAAAGAGAAGTGTGGTTGTTCACCAGTCTTACAAATGGAAACAGCCGTTTGTCCTACTCCAGCCAGGAGTAACTTTGAGGGGGGTCCCTGAAAACTCCTCAAGCCAGAGATGCCACCTCTCCTTGCTGGTCCCTGGGCTGCACACATCAGAAATCAATCACCATTTCTCAGTGAGCTACAAGATCTACTTGGTGCTGTTCTAAGCAACAGAAACTGACAAAGCCTGTTAGCCATCTGGATTCTATGTCTCTATAAAGATAATTAGATGACAACCAATTGCAATGGCAGCCATAGGAAAAAAAAAATAGGGCCTTAGACTCTATCTTAGCTTCAGTCCCTGTCCCTTCTTCTCAAGACTGGCTGTAACAAAACAAATATCCGTGAGGCCCATTTAATGTAACTGAAACATGTCACGTAATCTTGAAAATGTAGTTTCTTGAATTTTTTGTTGTTGTTGAACAAACACACGTCACAAGCAGAATGCAGTAATAAATGTCACTTCTTGGGTGATTTTGTGTACTAAGGGGCAAGAAGATGGAATCTGCTTCTACAGCAATGTTTCAGATCAGTCCCAGGCTCTTCCCCGCCATGGGCCCTTACACACAGAAGAGAACCCTGAGCACTGGAATAGGCTATTTGACTGGGGTGAGGGGATGGTCACTAGGAAACTTGGGGATAGAGAAGAGGAATCCCTGCTCCCCAAGAAATCTGAAGCAGTTTGAGAAATCAAGAGTTCACTGAGAGAACCTTTTTTCTTCAGTAAGAAAACTGAAGAAAAAAGGACTCCCTTGGTAGTCCTGTGGTTAAGAATCTGCCTGGCCAATGCAAGGGACACAGGTTTGATCCTCAGTCCAGGAAAATTCCAGATGCCGTGGGGCAACTAAGCCCATGTGCCACAACTCTAGAGGTTGTGATCTGTAGCAAGAGAAGCCACCTCCATGACAAGCCCACACACTGCAGCTAGAGAGTAGCCCCCACTTGCCACAACTAGAGAAAACTGCGTGAAGCAATGAAGACCCAGTGCAGCCAAAAATTAATAATTAAAAAAAAAAAAACTTGGCTCATCCTCTGGTAACACAATCTTCCCATGGATGCCAAGTGAAAACCATGGCCTGGGTGATGTGAAGCCCAGTCCAGACCCATCAGCTCTTAACAGACCCTGCAGCAATGTCCTCTAACAGCCTCAAGTCCTTTAAGAAGGCATGTGGACCCAGGAGCCAAACCTGGACACTTGGCTGTGACACTGAGCCAGTGCCACCCTGTTCGCCGATGACTTCCCAGTATTCGTAGGAAAGAACTCATGGATATGAGTAACCAATGGTGGGGGCTTCGATGGCCTCTTGGTTCAACCCCACCTCCAGACTGCTGTGTGCAGGCTTTGTCTTGCTAACGAATGTCCAGTCTTGCTTGGGATGAAGTTTTCTCCTCTTGTCCATGGCACACTGAAAAATCTGAGGATGAAGCTGTGGAGACTTGAATCAGGGGGTCTCAGGCCTAAGTGCATGAGAAGCACCTGTGGAGTGTGATAAATTGCAGATTCTCCACTCTTCTGATTCAGAAATCTGGGGTCAGGCTGAGGAATAGTTATTATAACTACTTTCCTCAGGTAATTCTCATGCAGGGGGTCTGTGGACCAGAATTTGGAGGTTCTACACTTCTCTTTAGAAAAACAGGCACAAGCTGTGACTGCCTTACTTGCTGCCCAGGGGAGTCTCTGGGGAGAGCTGCTGGCCATGGCATCTGCTGCCTAATTGGCACTTGGCCTCTTAAACAATAAAATCTTTCAGAATATACCCATAGTGGTGGGCTTTTAAACTCGTCTGCTTAGGGCATGCACTTCATACAGTTCTGGCTGAAAATTTAGAATGTGGCTTTATTTTATTTTTAAATTAAACTTGAAAATAGTCTTTTTTTTTTTTTTAATTGAAACCAAATATTTCTCAGTAACTTCGCCAATGTTTTGGGGTATGGTATTGAGTATGAAGGACTACATGTAGATAGACGATACTTTGAGGCAAGATTATTCTTATGGAAGTAAGAGCATTAGCTTCTAAGAAAAATGGGGGAGCAGAAAAGGCAAGAACTTAAGCATGTAGCATCATTGTTCTTTGAGTCAAGATGGAGTTTTCATCCTTGTGGCCCCATAGATCAAAGCACACAGTCTTGTCTAAGGCAAAGACTTAATATGCATTTGTTGAACGAATGAGCAATCTACTTTATATAAAATATCGAGAGAGCTGATTTTAAATCAGACATGCATTGGTTGCCTTCTAGGCATCCATTTCCATCTTTCCCACTCCAACCATATTCCAAAGTTTCCAGTCATGGAGATTACATAGGAGTGAACCCTCTTGAGTTCCAGCCATGTGCCCTGATTGGTTTAGGGCAGTTAGTGTACCCCAACTCTCTGACCATAGTCATGTAGCCAGGGTTGGGGACTCACATCAAATAGGGCTGAGACACAATTTTTTTTGTAATATTTGTTACTGTATGATTTATAGAAAGCACTGCTCTCCTGGGCACATTGACAATGGTGAGTGAGTCAATGAGTGAAGTCGCTCAGTTGTGTCCGACTCTTTGTGACCCCATGGACTGTAGCCTACCAGGCTTCTCCATCCATGGGATTTTCCAGGCAAGAATACTGGAGTGGGTTGCTATTTCCTTCTCCAGGGGATCTTCCCAACCCAGGAATCGAACCTGGGTTTCCTGCATTGCAGGCAGATGCTTTACCCTCTGAGCCACCAGGGAAGCTCCAAATACCCAGGAAAGCAATTACCAAACAAAATTTAATTGCCTCTAACACCAAAGCTGAATTTGGGTGTCAATAGTGTCTCTTTTTTAAAAAACTGAATTTTGTATTGGATTACAGATGATTAACAATGTTGTGATAGTTTCAGGTGGAAAGCAAAGGGACTCAGACTGAAACAAATTCTAATACTTTTGTTTGAAGTAGACTATCTCTTTGCTAGTTGCTTTTGGATGAGAATGTGGTAGCTCTCTGGGGGTTAAAAGAGAAAAGCCTACAAAGCGTGGAGCTAAACCTAGGAAAGCAGAACCAAGAAAGGAAGATATATGCACTGGGCTCCAATAATGTCTTTGAGTTGCTGGAGCAAGTCGCGCCTAAAGCCAGTGCCTCTCAACTTTTTGCTTATGTCAATCAATGTGTTTAAGTGGAATATTCTGTTATTTGTATGAAAGAGCATTGCAATTAGCATTAAAACTTAAAAACAGCTTCTTAATGTGGATCATTATGAAGTAGATTCATTTTCCTTTAGGAATAATGTTATAATTGGGACAAAAGCTTCATAATAAGAATCTAGTATCAAATAAGTCAATATTAAAACCAACAATAGGTGATGAATGAAAGAAAAGACACACCTATATACTTCTATAATCACTGTAAACAACCAATTTTTAAATCAAGTCCTATAATGAGGCAAAAATGAACAGCATCCAGCAAATGTATGAGAAATTTCAAAGTACCAAATAATCGCTGGAGTTGAAAAATTAATTGTGTGATGGAAAATTATAGACTCCATAAATGATACGTTAATGAGTTTGAATCAACACCTAAAATTAATCTCTCAAAGGATGGTTTGTGAGTATTCCAAAGAGAAACACTTGGTGTTTACCAATAAGTTATTTAAAACCAAACAAATTTCATATTCTGATAGGTTAATTGGATTTTCAGATATGGAAAATGCTATTGTTTTAGCATATTTGTATATTAACATGGACCTCATGAAGTTTTGAAGGCCCTCAATTTCTTCTTATTTATCTTTTAAGACCTTACATGCAGATTTATCCTCTTCTAGAAAGTCTTCTGTAATCCCAGGAGGGAGAGGAGTAGTATATTGTTGCTTCAGTCCATTTGCATATTAATTGGTTTACATCTGTCTTTCTTTCTAGGCTGTAAATTTGAGGAAAGCATGGACCACATTTTTAGCTACTGTTGATTCCTAGTGCTTCTCCTAATGCTTATAATGTACGTTTGCTGAAAGACCAAATGAGTAGATGATAAACTTGACAATAAGAAGGAGTAGCATGAGTTGGCAATGAGTATTAGATGAGCTTATAAGTAGTCCAACATCGAAACTCAAAGAATTACTGGATTCAGGACAACCAAAGAGAATTCTCAGTAGTACCTGTGTTTTTGATGTTGTGGATGGCCCTGCTGATGGCATCCTCCCCTCAGAACTGCAGGGTGCAGTTCTGAATCACTGCTGCTGCTGCTGCTGCTGCTGCTGCTAAGTCACTTCAGTCGTGTCCGACTCTGTGCGACCCCATAGATGGCAGCCCACCAGGCTCCCCCGTCCCTGGGATTCTCCAGGCAAGAACACTGGAGTGGGTTGCCATTGCCTTCTCCAATGCATGAAAGTGAAAAGTGAAAGTGAAGTTGCTCAGTCGTGTCTGACTCCTAGTGACACCATGGACTGCAGCCTACCAGGCTCCTCCGTCCATGGGATTTTCCAGGCAAGAGTACTGGAGTGGGTTGCCATTGCCTTCTCCTCTGAATCACTGGAGACTCTCAAATAGAGCCTGGATGACTATTAGCTGAGTATAATAAAGAGGAAATTCATATATGTCATTAGGTTTGTATTAAATGGCCTCAACTGTCCCTTCTGTGTATCTAAATTTTTATGATTCTAGTGCAAAGTATACACACACACACACACACACAACTTGGTTAGATCCAAAAAATCAAAACCAATACACTCTGGTAAATTTAATAGTATGAACACGTAATAAATAGCACCTTTTCTGGGCTTCCTTAAAACATAAAAGTGCTTTTAAGAGGTGCACTGGGTGTCCCAAGGTCTCTTGGAAAAGCGAAATGACTCTGAGCCAGTGCTATCTTCTCGCTTCAGTAAAGCTCTCTGTGGTGGCATTCACTCAACAAATATTTATTGGGTAGTTAACGTATGCAAGGCTGTGTGCAAGAAGGTGAGCAAGGAACAGTAAGTCATGCGACCCTCCCAATGCCTCTCACTACAGATATTTGGTTGATTTACTGTCAGAGCACTTTACACTCCATTAGGAAACAAACAAACAAAAACATCCAATTACTTAGTCATTAGCACTGCCTTTTAAAATAGAAGATGAGAATGCAGAACATTAGATTGGAAGGGCCCTTAGAGACCCAGCACAACCCCTTTATTTCACAGATGGAAGAACAGACTCGTGTAATAAAGAACGAGGAGCCTCTCTATATGCTGACGTGGGAAGATCGAATTGTGAAGTGAAACAAGCAAGTTGAAGGACACCGGGTACAGCATAAACCCATTTTTCACAGAAGGGACCAACCACAAAAATGCCTTAATATCAGGCACGTGTATTTTAAACACTTGGAAGGATATGCTTTCCAAAATGGACAGTGGTCAGTGATTGGAAGGGAGGAGTGGAATATGGGGTGGGGATGGTATGCGGTTTATGGGAGATTTTTACTCTCAGCTTTATGTATTTCTCTAATGTTTGTCTTTTATGTAGCTTTGTTTTGCTTTTGTTACAGATACATACACACACGGGTATATGCTGTGTGCATCTGTGTGTATGTATATACTTTATGTCCTTATGTATCAATTTTAAATAGAAAGAAAAAAATCCTGAAAACTTGCAGGCTGTGAGTCAGGTTTGTTTCTGGGTTCCACTCTGAATGCCCCAGTAATGCTTCCTGTAAAACCTTTGCCAAATTACTGAACCTCCTTGATCTGTGGTTCCTTTGTGTGTGAAATGGGGATAAGAATGGTACCCATTGCTGAGGGCTAAGATGGGATTTGGGAATTCAGGCACAGAGCTAGCATGGTAGCTGGTACATGGCAGGTCTCAACAGACAGAAGACACAAGGGCAACATCAATAATGACAGAAATAATTCTCCTTATCACTATTGTCTAGAAGCAAAGCTTGAACAAGAGCCTATTCTCCTGGGGTCTCTCCACACCATACCCCTCCCCTTTCTCACTGGAGAATTACTTAGGCGGGTGATACTAAGGAAAGAGAAAATGAGCTTGAGGTGATGACAAGTGCCTGCCTTCATGAGGGGAGTCAGATTGATGACTGATGATCAGATAATGAACCCTGTTTCTAAGGAGTCACCGTTAGTGACCAAACATTATTCTTCCCCATCTGTTAATTTTTTGTGGTAAATGTCATATGATATTAATATAGGATAAACAGTCAAGAGCATAATTCATGGAAGTCAACATACTTACCCTTGATGACCAGCTGTGGAAAAAAAGGAAGAAAGGAAAGAAGGATGGAAGGAAAGAGGAAAGGAAGGGAGACAAGGAGTGCCCTGAAGAAAGTCAGAGTCAGAATAGCCATCTTTTTTTTTTTTCCCTAAGCATTCCTAAGTGAGTCATGGCAGCTGGCTCTCATAGGTCCTCTCCAGGGGAGAGGGCTCTTTCTATTTTCTCTGACCAATATATCTCCTTAGTAGAAAAAGAAATTTGGATTTGCAGGGCTGTGATGAGGGAGTCTGTGTGTGCACTAAATCAACAGCAAAAATTGTTCAAAAGGCAGGCCTGCTAAAGACTTCTGAGGAGATTTTCATTTTAGATACTCACAGTATGATTTCCATATTGGAGGCTGGTATTCTTCAGCATCTAAAACAAAAAGCAAGAAATCAATCCGTCAGCTTGAATGTCAAACTGCCAACATGTGTCTTCTCTGGGGGAACAATACTGTCAGCAGTCCTCGCCTTCCAGTCCCAAGGGTCCTCTCAGCTCATTTACGGGACAGTTCCAGGCAAGAGGGAGGAATTGGGAAAGGCGACCCTTGTGGACCCAACACCACTTTGTCCAGGTCACTTACCATGACCGAATCAACTGCTTAACCATTTTCATAGAGCTCAGTAAATCAAAAAAGATTTTTAAAGCAATTAACTTGATTGTACCCTCCAGTAATCCTTTCAAACAGTATTTACTTAACTTGGCATAATAAACATATAGTTTATCTCACAGATTCCAATCAGACCTTTAGCCCATTTATTTAGACTTGAGGGCAAGATGCACAGTGGCAAGTATGTAATATTAAATCTGGGAAGTTGTACCACTCAGCCAACTGAACTCCTAAAACACTAGGTCTGACAGCAGAGACACTGATGATTCAATTGGAATCTCATCATGTCCTTGAATTTACTCCAGTGTGTGACTTAGGAAATTTCCAGAAAACCTTTCAGCAATCAGAAGTGTCAGAGGAAAAGAGTTGCAACAAAATGGAGAGGACGACACTGTTATTCATCAAACTAGAAGGCAGACAATGGGAGAAAATCTGCTTGTTCAGTCAGCTCAACAATCCCAAGGCTGACAGCTGATTTTATAATTCTGATGGAGTTATTAGAGTCCTCCTGAGCTCATAGCTAAGGTCTTGGTAAAACATACTCCAGCTTAAACAGCCAGAGGGAAAAATCCATTCCCCGACTCACAGAATATTGAGCTGGGGAACTTTGAAGAGTTCTTTTAGTTTAGCACTTTTCAATGAGGGAACAGTTTTTGTCACCTTGCACGTGTACGGCATCACTCACCCAGCCTAATGTGCCCTTGTCCTTCTGTTGCTGTCACATACTAAAATTTTATGAAAAGGAATAGAAACTTTCTAATCTCATGCAATAAGACAGTTTGAGAAATTTTCCCCTCCTAAAAAACAAATATGCTTGCTGCTGCTGCTGCTGCTGCTGCTAAGTCGCTTCAGTTGTGTGCGACTCTGTGCGACCCCATAGACGGCAGCCCACCAGGCTCCCCCGTCCCTGGGATTCTCCAGGCAAGAACACTGGAGTGGGTTGCCATTGCCTTCTCCAATGCATGAAAGTGAAAAGTGAAAGTGAAGTCGCTCAGTCGTGTCCGACTCTTAACAACCCCATGGACTGCAGCCTACCAGGCTCCTCCATCCATGGGAGTTTCCAGGCAAGAGTACTGGAATGGGTTGCCATTGCCTTCTCCAATATGCTTACTATACATAAAAAGAAACTGGAGTGGTGAAATTCCCCCAAATCTTACTCAATCACAGTTGTGTAGCTTAAATGAAATTCTTTCACAATTACTTACTCTCTGGAGCCCATCCTATCACAGAGGCAACTAAACACCTCCTAAGACAGTTTCATACAAAAACATCTGGATAGTTAGGCTTACCTAGTCAGGAACCTCTCTATGGATAATCAGCCACATAGACACACACACAAAACAACGTATTAATAATGGTTTATGTTGTTATGCAAACTTTGTTTGCTAAAAAAAGTGAAACTCCTAATACTTTAGTCAAAGTGGACAATGTAATAGTGAGCTTTTAACCTAAACAAGCAATTAATTTCATCCTATATGTTGTTGTTGCTTAGTCGCTAAGTCGTATCTGACTCTTTCAAGACCCATGGACTGTAGCCCTCCTGGCTCCTCTGTTCATGGGATTTTTCAGGCAAGAACACTGGAGTGGGTTGTCATTTTCTTCTCCAGGGAATCTTGTAGACCCAGGGATTGAATCCGTGTCTTCTGCATTGCAGGAGGATTCTTTACCATTGAGCCACCTGGGAAGCCCATCCTATATGTAACACAGACCAAGTTTAATGGATTAATATGGTGTTTGTTTATAAAGAACTCTCAAATAAAATAAATCATATTGCTGAGTTTACAACAAAATTCTAGAACCATCCATACAATACTACCTCACCAGAAAAGCCAGGTCCTATATGTTAAAACACTGATGACACCTTCAAAAGTCTTTTTCAAAGATATAGAGCCAATACACACATACACATACACCAGACTGCATAGTAGCAGGAATTCCTGAGATGTCGTCTACCCAAAGACGTCTTTATTATTTTAGATGAGATTTACTCTATAAGCTAAGTAGAACCCCCAGACCAAGAAGTGGTCAAGAATATTCAGAACTGAAAAGTGTATCTTTCTACATGCTGAGGGAAGTTCTCCTCTAAATAAGTAGTCTCCTTAATTCAGGTTTCAGATACTCAACTTGGATCTCCTAAAGGGCTTCTTATCTGAAGTTAGAAATCTGGATTAAATGGCCTCTCACTGCTCATTTCAGTCTTGCTCTGTGAAAAACCTAGAATTTTCACCTGAAATATCAGCTCCTATCCTTTAATTGCCAAATTCAGACTTAAATTGAAGAAAGTAGGGAAAACCAGTAGACCATTCAGGTATGACCTAAATCAAATCCCTTATGATTATACAGTGGAAGTGAGAAATAGATTTAAGGGACTAGATCTGATAGATAGAGTGCCTGATGAACTATGGACGGAGGTTCGTAACATTGTACAGGAAACAGGGATCAAGACCACCCCCATGGAAAATGCAAAAAAGCAAAATGGCTGTCTGGGGAGGCCTTACCAATAGCTGTGAAAAGCAGAGAAGTGAAAAGCAAAGGAGAAAAGGAAAGATATAAGAGTTCCAAAGAATAGCAAAAAGAGATAAGAAAGCCTTCCTCAGTGATCAATGCAAAGAAATAGAAGAAAACAACAGAATGGGAAAGACTAGAGATCACTTCAAGAAAATTAGAGATACCAAGGGAATATTTCATGCAAAGATGGGCTCGATAAAGGACAGAAATGGTATGGACCCAACAGAAGCAGAAGATACTAAGAAGAGGTGGCGAGAATACACAGAAGAACTCTACAAAAAAGATCTTCATGACCCAGATAATCACGATGGTGTGATCACTCACCTAGAGCCAGACATCCTGGATTGTGAAGTCAAGTGGGCCTTAGAAAGCATCACTATGAACAAAGCTAGTGGAGGTGATGGAATTCCAGTTGAGCTATTTCAAATCCTGAAAGATGATGCTGTGAAAATGCTGCACTCAATATGCCAGCAAATTTGGAAAACTCAGCAGTGGCCACAGGACTGGAAAAGGTCAGTTTTCATTCCAATCCCAAAGAAAGGCAATGTCAAAGAATGCTCAAACTACCACACAATTGCACTCATCTCACACGCTAGTAAAGTAATGCTCAAAATTCTCCAAGCCAGGCTTCAGCAATACATGAACTGTGGACTTCCAGATGTTCAACCTGGTTTTAGAAAAGGCAGAGGAACCAGAGATTAAATTGCCAACATCCGCTGGATCATGGAAAAAGCAAGAGAGTTCCAGAAAAACATCTATTTCTGCTTTATTGACTATGCCAAAGCCTTTGACTGTGTGGATCACAATAAACTGTGGAAAATTCTGAAAGAGATGGGAATACCAGACCACCTGACCTGCCTCTTGAGAAACCTATACGCAGGTCAGGAAGCACCAGTTAGAACTGGACATAGAACAACAGACTGGTTCCAAATAGGAAAAGGAGTACGTCAAGGCTGTATATTGTCACCCTGCTCATTTAACTTATATGCAGAATACATCATGAGAAACGCTGGGCTGGAAGAAGCACAAGCTGGAATCAAGATTGTCGGGAGAAATATCAATAACCTCAGATATGCAGATGACACCACCCTTATGGCAGTAAGTGAAGAGGAACTCAAAAGCCTCTTGATGAAAGTGAAAGTGGAGAGTGAAAAAGTTGGCTTAAAGCTCAACATTCAGAAAACGAAGATCATGGCATCTGGTTCCATCACTTCATGGCAAATAGATGGGGAAACAGTGGAAACACTGTCAGACTTTATTTTTCTGGGCTCCAAGATCACTTTAGATGGTGACTGCAGCCATGAAATTAAAAGACGTTTACTCCTTGGAAGGAAAGTTATGACCAACCTAGATAGCATATTCAAAAGCAGAGACATTACTTTGCCTAAAAAGGTGCGTCTAGTCAAGGCTATGGTTTTTCCAGTAGTCATGTATGGATGTGAAAGTTGGACTGTGAAGAAAGCTGAGTGCCAAAGAATTGATGCTTTTAAACTGTGATGTTGGAGAAGACTCTTGAGAGTCCCTTTTACTGCAAAGAGATCCAACCAGTCCATTCTAAAGGAGATCAGTCCTGGGTGTTCTTTGGAAGGAATGATGCTAAAGCTGAAACTCCAGTACTTTGGCCACTTCAAGTGAAGAGTTGACTCACTGGAAGAGACTCTGATTATGGGAGGAATTGGGGGCAGGAGGAAAAGGGGACGACAGAGGATGAGATGGCTGGATGGCATCACTGACTTGATGGACATGAGTTTGAGTGAACTCCGGGAGTTGGGGATGGACAGGGAGGCCTGGTGTGCTGCAATTCATGGGGTGGCAAAGAGTCGGACACGACTGAGTTGTACTGATCCTTTAAACTTGCATTTAGCCTTCCCTACACATAAACACTTACTCCCTTTTGGATTGCTCCTTGCTGGCAATGTCACATAGAGGTGAAGAAAGCTGTCCATAGAGACTGGATATCATAATGCTGCCTTGTTTAAAAATCCTCCATTGTCTCTCATCTACATTTGGAATAAAATACAAACATTATGGGTTTCCGTGATGGCTCAGCTGTTGAGAATCCGCATGCAATGCAAGAGATACAGGAGATGTGGGTTCGATCCCTGGGTCAGGAAAATCCCCTGGAGGAGGGCATGGCAACCTACTCCAGTATTCTTGCCTGGAGAATTCCACAAAGGAGCCTGGCATGCTATACAGTCCATAGACTCTCAAAGAGTCTGTCATGACTGAGTGACTGAGCACATATACATACAAACATTATACTGTGGGCTCCAGTCCTGCCCTCCTCTTCACTCCACCGCAGGCATTTCCCTGCTTTTCACGTATTATCCAACCATACTGGTCTTTTCTCTTTTCCCAGAACAAGCCAGGCCAAGGCAAGGCCCCTGGCCTTTGCTCCCGTGGGCCCTCCAAGTAAAAATTCTCCTCTAACAGACTTTTGCATGGCTGACTTGCTCTATCTTGTGGGGTTCAACTGAAATTTCACCTCCCAGGGGTCATCTTTGCCAATCTTACATAAAACAGCCTTCTCCCACCTCCCACTCTCCTGCATAGCACTTATTACCATCAGAAATTATTTATTGATCTGTTGGCTTGTGATTACTGGCCTCATCCCAGTATTAGCTAAACTCTACACAAGCAGGAATTTTGCCTCATTCACTTAGGCCTGACCCTTAAGAAGGTTGCATGGCATATAATGGACATTCAAAAAGCATGTGCTAAATAAATGAAGGAATTCTCGGGGCTCAGACTGTACCTCTGACAACTACTGGCTGAATGACATGAAGCAGGTTACTCGACTTCTTTTCAGTTCAGTCTGTCGCTCAGTTGTTTCCAACTCTTTGTGACCCATGGACTGCAGCATGCCAGGCCTTCCTGTCCACAACTAACTCCCAGAGTTTACTCAAAGTCATGTCCATTGAGTCAGTGATGCCATCCAACCATCTCATCCTCTGTCATCCCCTTCTCCTCCTGCCTTCAATCTTTCCCAGCATCAGGGTCTTTTCAAATGAGTCAGTTCTTTGCATTAGGTGGCCAAAGTATTTGAGTTTCAGCATCAGTCCTTCCAATGAATGTTCAGGACTGATTTCCTTTAGGATGGACTGGTTAGATCTCCTTGCAGTCCAAGTGACTCTCAAGAGTCTTCTCCAACACCACAATTCAAAAGCATCAATTCTTTGGCGCTCAGCTTTCTCTATACTCCAACTCTCACATCCATACATGACTACTGGAAAAATCATAGCTTGGACTAGATGGGCCTTTGTTGGTCTCTGCTTTTGAATATGCTATCTAGGTTGGTCATAACTTTTCTTCCAAGGAGCAAGCATCTTTTAATTTCATGGCTGCAGTCACCATCTGCAGTGATTTTGGAGCCCAAAACAATAAAGTCTGTCACTGTTTCTACTGTTTCCCCATCTACTTTCCATGAAGTGATGGGACCAGATGCCATGATCTTAGTTTGCTGAATGTTGAGTTTTAAGCCAACTTCTTTTAAGAGCCTCCAATACTCATCTTTATTAAACCAAAAAATAAATATACCTACCGTAAAACTGATTGCTTATGTTTATTGTGACAATTAAATGATTTAATATATATAAAGTTCTTGGGACAGAGCCTGGTAAATAGCAAGTTCTCCATGAAGCCCCACTAATGCTGTTGTGTTGTTATGGTTACATCACCCTGTCCTGATTCTTCCCAGGTAAACTCAGGCTCATGTCTCCTCTCCCTTGGCTACAGTCAGTAACTATCTGTATTCTTGCCCCCAGATCTGGAGGCTGTAATTAAGCTCCAGTGCTGTTGTCATGGAAGGTTTTTCTTTCTCATAAAAGAATCCAAAGTGAGAGGCCATTTGTCATGCTTCAGTGGAGCAACTATAATTACCTTGGTCTTAGAGATTCATTTCACAAGCCACTAAAGTGCAGTTAGGAGGTTTTTGTCAAGCAACAAGGCACAAAATATTTTTAATTTGTTGAAACAAATCTTTAGCTGCCTTCAACACTGTCCCACCAACATCACATTTGCCCCAATTTCACACAGTATTTTTTAAAAATCTGCCATATTCTTAAATAGCCTGATACCATATATTTTTAAAAAACTGGAATAGGTTTTCTAGGTCATTGAGTTCACCTTCCTCATTTGGCAAATGAGGAAAACGAAATGAGAATGATGAAGTGGCTTTCTCAAGGTCATAAAATAAGTCAGAGGAAGAGGTGGGATTAGAGCAGGGAGCTCTGCCCTCCAGCCTCTGACACATTGTCATCCTTGCCAGGAAATCCACCCTAATTTACATAAACTGACAGCAAGAAAAAAAAAAATTATATAACAGGCTTGATCCTGCAATTCTTGTGAATCTCAGAAGAAAAAATAAAATAGAAAGAAAAGCAGTCATATGAGTCAGACAGAAAAAGACAAATATCATATGATATCACTTACATGTGGAATCTATTAAAATGATACAAATGCACTTATTTACAAAACAGAAACAGACTCACAGACTTACTTAGAAAACAAACTTACGGTTACAGAGGGGAAAGGTGAGGGAGGAGGGATAAATTTTAGGATACTGGAATTAACATACATAGTATGAATTAATATACATACTACTGTACATAAAATAGATAACTGGCAAGAACCGACAGTATAGGACAGAGAACTCTACCCAGTACTCTGTAGTAACCAATTGGGAAAAGAACCTGGAAAAGAATGGATATAAGTATATTATATTACAGATTTGATCCTATAATTCTTGTGAAGCTTATATATATGTATCTGTATAACTAAATCACTTTGCTGTACATGTGAAACTAACACAACATTGTAAGTCAACTACATGCCAATATAAAATAAAACTAAAAAACAATAAAAAGAAAATTGATATCAAGTCAACTGTGGACATTATTCCATCAATACACATACCCCATCTAATAGGGCTTCCCTTGTGGCTCAGTCAGTAAGAAATCCACCTGCAATGCTGGAGACCCAGGTTCGATCCCTGGCTTGGGAAGATCCCCTGGAGATGGAAATGGATGGCAACCCACTCCAGTATTCTTGCCTGGAGAATCCCACGGACAGAGGAGCCTGGAAGGCTACAGTCCATTGAGTTGCAAAGAGTCAGACATCACTGAAGCAACTGAGCACACAGCTAATAGTTAAATCCAGGAGATACAAGATACAGGAAGTACTGAAAACAAAAGCCATCATGTTTTGAGTAAGGGTATCATTTTATTGAACATTTTAGAGAAATAGATATAATGCAGAAGGGAGGAAGTAGAACCAAAAATATTCCTTGTTCTAAGAAAAAAAACTCTCATTGAACCCAGATGGACAGTTAAATTTTTCAAAAGGTCAGAGAGGCTTAAAAAACAAATTGCTTACAAACTCTGACAAATAGGTATCCAACTTTAAAAACTGTATAGCCTTTTGTACTCAGCAATTCTATTCATGTGAATTAGCCTAAGGTAGAAACTGAACATGTGTACAAACAAGAATACATGAACAAAGTGTTCCCAGCTGCTCTGGGTACAGCAGTGAATCTAATAACCCAGAAAGGAGTAGTAAAATAAATTACCACATGCCACAGTGATGAAATGATGGTGCTGGTCAGAGGTCTGTGGTCCACAGCATGGTCTCTAGAGCTAGTCAAGGTTCAAAACCCTAACTCTGTTACTTACTAGCTGTGTGACCTTAAACAAGTTATCTCATCTCTCTGTCCTTTAGTTTTTCAGACTATAGAATGACAGTAATAATACTATCCAACATACAGCATGTTGTAAAGATAGGATGGTTTGTCTGGAATGAGTAAACTCTATCTTTGCTCACATTATTATCCTTCCTTAATGACACAGAAAAATATTCATGCTATGTTATGTACTAAACAAATGAGGTCACAGAATAATAAATATCCCACTTTAAGAAAAATATAAGTAATTATAGACATCAGTTCAGTTCAGTCACTCAGTCATGTCCGACTCTTTGCGACCCCATGGACTGTAGCATGCCAGGCTTCCCTGTCCGTCACCAACTCCTGGAGCTTACTCAAACTCATGTCCATTGCGTTGGTGATGCCGTCCAACCATCTCATCTTCTGTTGTTCCCTTCTCCTCCCACCTTCAATCTTTCCCAGCATCAGGGTCTTTTCCAATGAGTTGGTTCTTTGTATCAGGTGGCCAAATCAATTATATACATAGAAATGTTTTATTTATAAGACTATAAACCTAACTGTTAACAGTTGCTACACCTGGTAGTGAAAACACAGGGGATTTCTAATTTTCTCTTCTTTTGTCCACCTGTATTTCCTAATTTTATGTTCATATTGCTTGTACAAAAATTAACACATATGAGAAATAATTGCTAGGTGGTTTTTCTTTTTGAACATGCTCTCTAAATAAATTAAGCACAAGTGAAAAGGCCTAACAAAAAATAATTCCTATAATAACACATGCAGCATGAACAGTATTTGTCCAGGAGGAGCTAAGGATGAAGACAAAAGAAAAGAGATCAGGGCTTCTCAAAGGCTAAGCCCCATTCCCTTGGCTCTCTTAAAAATTCTGTGAAATAAATGTTAAGGAGGAATTCTAAGCAAGTCGACAATATGCTCATTAAAGAGGGATGGGAAAGAGAGAAAAGATATAGATGCTTAGAAAACTATCAAAACCTTACAAAAATAGGTAAGACCACTACACAAATGAAATAATCTATAAAGACTAGAACATATGAAACAAAAAGGAAGGAAAAGTTGGTTTAAAGGGCCTGGAGATACAGGTTAATAGAAACAGTCTTAAGAAAACCTTATGTGCCGAAGTAACTAAACCCTGAAAAGACAGAACTGCCATTGTGAACTGTGGGGCAAGATGGGGAATTCTGGAACCAACACATGCCAGGGGCAATAAAGAGTGCCTTTAAAAAGTCATCTTTCTAGATCAAGAGCATGACAAAAAATAATTTCGTATGTCTCTTGAAATACACAGCATGTTGAAAAGCAGAAAAACTCCAACAATTTTTAAAAATGTTTTAGAAAGTTCCTAACCTCCGAAAAAAAGCACCATAAATAGACTTCTGTGAATCCTTCCAGATTTTGTCCTGTAAATGGCTAGAATAGAGTTTATAGAAATGGTCTCATATCATATATGGGCTTACCAGGTAGCTCAGAGGGTAAAGAATCCACCTGCAATGCAGGAGACATAGAGACACGAGTTTGATCCCTGGGTTGGGACGATCTCCTCGAGGAGAGCAGAGCAAGCCACTCCAGTATTCTTGCCTGGGGAATCCCATGGACAGAGGAGCCCGGTGGGCTACAGTCCATAGGGTCACAAAGAGCCGGACATGTCTGAAGCAGCTGGCATGCAGCGTATCATATATAGTATTCTGCAATCAGTTTTTGCATTTACTGATCTTTCTTAAGCATTTTTTTTTTCCGTGTCAGTATATATAGATTGTGGTTTCCTTTTTAAAAGCTGTAGCTTGGTCTTCCACTATATCTGTGTACCAGAATACCAAAATGCATTTAATTCACTTCTGTAAACATTTCCAACTGATGGATATTTGAATTATTTTCAATGTTTTGAAACAATGCTACAATGATAGGTTATAGGGATAGTTTAGATTCTGGAAAGTTGAATTTCTGGCTGGAGGGTGTATTTTTGATTTTCAAAGATATTGTGAAAATGGCTTTCAAAAAGGTGTGTCAATCAGAATTCTCGGTCATGTGTGACAAAATGCCTACTGCTCCACACCCTCACCAAACACTGGTGTTATCAATATATAATTTAATTTTTGATGCCTTTAGACTCAACTGGGGGGACTTCCCTGGGGGTTCAGTGGTTAAGACTTCATCTTCCAATACTGGGGTGCCAGTTTGCTCCCTGGTTGGGGAGCTAAGATCCCATATGTGTCGAGGCCAGAAAACCAAAACCTAACACAGAAGTAATGGTGTAACAAATTCAATAAAAACCAAATATGATCCACATAAAAACCATATATCCATATATCTCATATTGAGATATCTCATTTTGAGATCCATATATCTCAAAAAAAGAGACTCAATTAGAAAAATATACAAATGAAATTAACTGTGTTTGCGGAGAAGCAAACACCTGCACAGAATGCTCCTGGGAATGAGCCTGTGAAAACATATGGCCGAGGAGTAAGACAAAAACACGCTAATCCCCATGTTTTTGCTACCCCCCCACCACACACACATTTTGGTGACTGCAGCTGGAAGGTTATATTCTTCTAAGCATTTTCAGCTCCAGAAATACGTTGGTTTGAGGAGCAAGTGTAAAGGAATTTGGGGACTGATTAATGAAGAAAAATTAGAGAATGCCATGTGCTACACTTGGGTAAGTGACAACTAAAGAGGAAATACCTGTAAACATCCAGGAGAGCCAGATTCTTTTGCTTGGCTCAGTGGAGGATGACTAGACTCAGAAACACACAAGCAGGGGCTTTGGAAAACAAGAGGAGTGAAAGGTTCACCGACTTCAAGAATGATCTACCAAGGAGGTTGGAGATGACCCACCCTTCAGAATATGTCAGACAAAGCTGCCTATATTGCATCAGGGGAATCATTTGGGAAGTAGAGGGTGGAAGAACTGGGTCCCTCCCTCTGCCATCCCCTTGCCCAGAAGAGCCAGGTCTCTGCTGTCACTTTTGATTTATGGATGCACACATTTGCAAACGGGCTGCAGTTCATGGGCTTTTTCCAAGGGAGTTGGGTGGGAACAGGTTTTTCAATCAGCCATGGGATAGCTACACACTGAGATGACAGTTCAGAATTTGTGGGGTGATTAGTTTAATGGGCCCAGAATGGGTTGGGATCCAAATGAAAGCAAACAAGCACAGCCCGAGGAGTATGCTATATTTCTGCACACGTTGCAACATGTCCTTCACACACAGACACACACAGTGCCCAAGCTTGGGTCTTGGGAAGTGTGTGAAGGGCCAAAGCATGCAGCCTGCATGGTCTTGTCAAGCCATTCCAGCCAACGGTGTCACGGCTGAGCGGTGGGATGACCTGAAGAGCATCCTAACTGCCACGAAACATTGAGATGTCAAGGCTGCTACGGAGCTTCCTTGCTGTCACACTGGCTGAGGAATATACAGAAATGTGTTCTAACACTTGTCACCTGCACAGGCCCCTTGCATTCCCCAGAGAAATCAGACATCCATGTATTTGCTTTGAAAAATGCTGCCTGTGGTAAGGAATGAGGGCCTGGTGTGCATGTGTTCCTCTCGTTTCAGGGATTTTTGTAACTGATTTAGCCCTACTTGCAGAGAATGGTTAATAAGATATATCCTGGAAATTATTGATGGGCCCACAGGCTGGGCCCCAAGGCCAAGGCTAAGCTGAGATTTTCTGAAGATGATGAAGCCATCCACTGAGGGCCCTGGGCTGGAGTTTGTGGTCACTAGAGGGCACCGGGGCCACACGGAGCTTCAGGGCCCCTTCGTATGCAGAGGCAGGAGGAGATGCTCCTTTTCAACAGGTATTTATTGAATATACACAGTGAGACAAGCCCTGGGCATGCCTCTGTGAACAAGGCAGGTAGGGCTTCATGCTCTGCATGATCTGGACCCTGGCCCTTGCCCTGGTCATCTCATCTGTCTCCTCTCTTGCCCACTACTCCAGCCTTTCTTTTGTTTTTCATTTCTATCAAAGTATAGTTGATTTACCGTGCTGTGTTAGTTACTGCTGCACAGCAAAGTGATTTAGTTATACATAGGCTTCCCTGGTGCCTCAGATGGTAAAGAATCTGCCTACAATGCAGGAGACCCAGGTTTGATCTCTGGGACCAGAAGACTCCCTGGAGAAGAGAATGGCTACCCACTCCAGTATTCGTGCCTGCAGAATTCCATGGACAAAGAAACCTGGTGGGCTACAGTTCATAGGGTTCCAAAGAGTCAGACACAGTTGTGACTAATGCTTTCATATATATATACTTTTTAAAAGTATACTTTTCATATATATATATATATATACTTTTTAAAAAAATATTCATTTTCAATAAGGTTTACCATAGGATATTGAAAACAGTTCCCTGTACTATACAGAAGGACCTTATTGTTTCAGCCTCTCTTTTGATCCTTGAATATCCATCCAGATCGTTCCAGTCTTAGCGATGTTATACATTCTCTTTCCTCTGATTTTCACATGGCCGGCTTCATTATTATTTGGATCTCAGTTTAGATGTTCTGGCTCCTCAGGGACATCTTCTATACCATTCAACCCAAAGTTGTCTCTTGGATGCCTTTTTTTAACTCTTGGCAGAGCCTCTTTATTATCAGATTTTTAAAAATTACGTGCTTATGTATTTCTTTGTTTGTATTTGGAGACAAAAGTATAGGCCAGGCTAGACAGACCTACTTATGAGAGCAAGAACCTCATGTATCTTGTTCTCTGATGCCTGGGTTACCCTCACCTTTGATGAATTTTTAAAAGGCACCCATTTCAGGCAGGCGCATGACTTGGCCACTGGACAACATCTGTATGTGAAGAAAAGGCTTCCTCCAGGAGACAGAACCCTGAGTCAGAGCACAGGCCTGGCAAGGGAAGTCCAGGTTGCATTCTGCCTTCACTCATCCCTTTGACTGGGCACCAACAGCATGACTGGAATGGCCTGACCAGAATGGCCCTGACTGTGGTATCTCAGGATATAGCAGGTGCTCAATAAAGCACTGGTTAAGTGAAAGGCAGATTTGTTTCATGACTCACAACAGGAATACAAAGAAATAAGGAGGCAACCCAACAGCAAGAGAGTATATAAGAGGAGTATCTAGCAGAACTTCCAAAACTTCGGAAGCCTGAATGGGGCCTGGGACAGTTACATCTGGCTTTGAGCAGCTCTGTCCAGGACTCCTAGAGAAGTGGAGTCAAACAGCAAGACCTAGCAAGACTGAGAGAATCATAAGTAACTTCTAGTACATTAAGCCTAGTCAAAGAGGTATGCGATCACCTAGATATCTACCAACAGCACCCATGGCAAGCAGTGCCTTGTGAACAAATGGGCTCATAGATCACGACTGTTAGCCAAGGTGTGGCCTGTCAAGACCAGAAGCAAGACAGAACATGGCCCTGAGAGCTAGAAGTGGTTCAGACTCCTGGCTGAAACAGAGAGAATATGTGCGTGCGTGCGTGCGTGCATGCGTGTGTGTGTGTGTGTTTCAGAGAGGCTAGGGATAAAATTAAAGAGGCAAGCAGGGACCAGATAATTAAGGGCTTTTAAAATCATGCTAAGGGCTTGCCCTTGTTCTAGAAGGAAGGGGAAATATAAGAAAGCAGGAGGCAGCTACCAGTTTGTATTTTAGAAAGATCACTCCAACTGCAGTGTGAAGTCAAATTGGAGGAAGAGAAGATGAGAGGGAGAGAGGTAAGCCGGGTGGAGACCAATCAGGGAGCTGGGTCACAACCTAAGCAGGCTGGACACTAATGGTTGGAATTCTAATGATGGCAGTGGAGATGGAGAAAATGGAATGGGTTTGGAAGATGCTGAGGAGACAGAATCTACAGGACTTGGTGATAAAGTGGATGTAAACAGAGAAGGAGAGGAGGAAAAGTGACTTCTGATGGAAGAAGATGAATGGTTTTTGGCACAGGGAGCTGGATGGATAGTGATGCCATTCGCAGAAATAGGGCAGACCAGAGGAGAAGCAGGTTTGGCAGATGGCGATGCACACGGCTTTTCCCTGTTGGAAAGAGACATGTATGGGACAGCCAAGTGAGCCTATCTAAGGGGCCTGGAGTTCAGAAGAGAGATCTGGCCAAGAGATCTGGAAACAGAAGCCCCAACATACAGATGGCGACTGCAGTCACCAAAGTAGTTGACACAACAAGGCCTTTGACAGAAATCTCCAGGAACATCAACATTTAAGGGTTGAGAAGAAAAAGAGAGTAAGTAGAGACCCAAGAGATAAGAGAGAAAGCATGAGATGAGGTAACAAAAAAGATTTTAAAAAGGAGAAGTGGTCGAATGTACCAGAAGCTGTTCACATGAGATAAGCCTGAGGAGGACTCACTGCTTCAGCAGCAAGTAGTTTATATGACCTTGCAGAGGACTGTGGGCAGAAGCCACAGTTAAGTAAGATGAGGGGTGAATGCAAGTTGAGAAAACTGAACTTGTGAGTATGAACAACTCTTTTTGAGAGGTGTGGCAGTGACATGAGGGCGAAAATATTTTTCCAATAAAGGGGGACCGTGATCAGGAGAGATAAAGAAACGTTCACCATCTCTCCTGAGACCTGACATATGTTGAACTTATGTTGGGATTTGGCACACAGCATGTTCAATGATGGTTACTCACCTCACACAAGACCGGGAGAAGAAACCTTTGGACACAGAGCAGATGACACCTCTTTGTTTTGTAGTGTGTCCTGGTGTTACTTTCTGTGTATGTGGTCAGACAGAATTGTTTATGTTGACTTTATTGGGCGTGTCTCTTTTGGTGAAGTAGGAGAGAGGGACTTAAAGCCATAAGAAGAAAAATGTGATGTATGTGTCTAGTATGTTCAGTTCAGTTCAGTTCAGTTGCTCAGTCGTGTCCGACTCTTTGTGACCCCACGGACTGCAGCACACCAGGCTTCCCTGCCTATCACCAGCTCCTGGAGCTACTCAAACTCACGTCCATTGATGCCATGTGATGACATCGATGCCAGTGATGCCAACCAACCGTCTCATCCTCATCTCCTCTCCTCCTGCCTTCAATCTTTCCCAATGAGTTGGTTCTTCACATCAGGTGGCCAAAGTACTGGAGTTTCAGCTTCAGCATCAGTCCTTCCGATGAATATTCAGGACTGATTTCCTTTAAGATTGACTGGTCAAATCTCCTTGCATTCCAGGGACTCTCAAAAATCTTCTCCAACACCACAGTTCAAAAGCATCAATTCTCAGTGCTCAGCTTTCTTTATAGTATGTACTATTTTGTTTTCGTTTTGCAAGAAGAGTTGAACTATTTTTTATAACAGGAGTACATGGTGGAACATTTAAAAAAGAAGAAATGAGAGATACAAGACAAAGAAGCTGTAATTTGGATGTCACTGTCATTACCGCTTGTCCATGTCCCTGGTCTCTCTTTCCTCCAGGGCCTTCTCCCTACTTCCTGAGTTTCTACAACATTTAAGTTCCTCCCAGCATGATGGAGCTGCTTTCCTGGTGGACTATTTCCTCCTTTAACATTCACACGTTTCCCCCTCTGCTATTTCTTCAGAGACAACTCCACACCCACAACTTCCATTCAGCCTGGAAGCCTCTCTTCTCTCCCCACCCACCATCCTCACCCCCCACATCCTCCCTTCCAGCATTCTCCTGCCTCCCTACAAATTTTTTTCATCAGAGGAATGTCTTCCTGGCTTTCCTCCAGAAGCCCTTTTGGGCATTCATTTACTCATCCAACAAATATTTACCTAAAGCTTACAGACTACTTGGCACAAAATATTGCACTAGGCACTGATAGAGCTATAAAGGCAGGATACAGAATCTAATCACAAGAAATCAATTAGGAGATGAAATAAAGACATCAGCTCATTCACTCATTCAACAAGCACTGCCTGCTGGGCTTCTGACTCCTGGTCACATATGCATGCAACCAAAGCATAAGGTAGAAACTGGTATGTTATACAGAAAGGTTAGACTGAAAAGTGCTGTTAAAATGGAGAGGAAAGAGAGGCTATTTTATTTAATTACTTCTCTTTTTTTAGTAGAAAATGGCTTTTAAAAATCTTTTCTTGGGATTCCCTGGTAGTCCTGTGGTTAGGACTTAGCATTTTCACTATGATATAATTGATGTACAATATTATATAAGTTACAGGTATACAACATAAAATTGTACATTTTTAAAGATTATAATGCATCTATAGTTCTTATAGCTATAGCTATATACTGGCTATATTCCCTGTGTTGTACAACCTATCCTTATAGCTTATTTTTATACATAATAGTTTGCACCTCTTAATCCCCTACCCCTATCTTGACCTTCCCCCATTCCCTCTCCACTACTCAGTTACTTCTTGACCTGAAGGAGATGTCTTCTCCTTAGAGAAGACAACTTAGGGATACCTTCAGCCAGCTCTCTACTCTTGCCATTCAGAAAAGCCATTTTCTTCTCCTATTATAATAATATCTTCCTTGTATGTCTTGGGGCTTCCCTAATAGCTCAGTTTGTAAAGAATCTGCCTGCAATGCAAGAGGCCCCAGTTCAAATCCTGGGTCGGGAAGATCCCCTGGAGAAGGGATCGGCTACCCACTCCAGTATTCTTGGGCTTCACTTGTGGCTCAGCTGGTAAAGAGTCTGCCTGCAATGCGGGAGACCTGGGTTTGATCCTGGGGTTTGGAAGATCCCTGGAGATGGGAAAGGCTGCCCACTCCAGTATTCTGGCCTGGAGAATTCCATGGACTGTAAAGTCCAAGGGGTCGCAAAGAGTTGGACAAGACTGAGCGACTTTCACTTTTCCCTTTGTGTGCCTTGAGCGCACTGTGGGTATTTGTGTCTCTTCAGATACCAGTGGTAGCGGCAGTGACAGACTAAATCCTCCTGAGAACAGCTCATAAATCTGGAGATGTTGCTACTGGCAAGGAAAGGAAGACTTTTGCCCAGATTATATTCAGAGTCAAAAAGAGGAACTTTAGAGGAAGTGGGGTCTTCTACCGAGAGTGGGAAGGAATTTTAAGTACCTGTAGATTCTAGATTTGGGAGTAGGTAGCTCAAATACATCAAATCTAATGTTCACGATTTTCTTGAGTCATCTGTCCACATTCAACCATCTATCCACTCATCCCCTCTATCCACTTATCCATCTGTCAATTAACCCATCCTTCCAGCAAATACTTATGTGCCAGGCACTGCACTGCTTGATAAAGATACCCATGAGCAAGGGAAACTCAGTGCCTGATTCCAAAGTGCCTTCAGTCCAGCAATGAAAGCAAACAAACATTTTGTAAAAAATAATTTCAATAAACTAGGAAAAGTGTTGTGATAGACAAAGTGCAGGGTGCTAATTAAGGAAGCATATAGAGGGGTCTTGCAAGGTAAGTATTTTTATCTCCTAGTGATGAGGAAACTGAGACTCAAAAAATTAAGTAATTTTCCCCAAAGTCACTCAGTTCGTGGAAAAGAATTCAAATCCTGGTCTGTTTTGCTTCAGAGCCAATTGACTTTTCTCCCCATCACCCTAGTCCCATAGAGGAATCAGCAGTGCAGAAGCTAAAGTGAAAATTTCAGTTCTTTCTTATTTCTCTTCTGCTTCAGTGATGTAACATGGTTTGAACATTGTAGAAAGCAGCATTAGAGAAGTAAGAATACTTAGGACATTATTCCATTTTCTGCCATTTTAAAAAGACCTAAAAGAGTGAAATCTCACTAACTGGAATCTCTTCTCTTTCTCCTTTCTCCTCTCGTCCCCTCCCTTCCTCTCTCCCTTCTTCCTGTCTATTCCTCCCACCATCCACCCCTGCTCTTCTACCTCAAGAGTGCTGTATGGATCAGGTTCTACGGGTGATTCTTCCTCAGTTTCACTATCAATGGAAATATTAAGCCCATGCCTAGACCCAGCTTATTAGTCTGGCAACAAATGGGCCCTCTGGTTTAACACCGCCACTCTTCACAACTGGTTCAGTTCACACCAATTGGCACGGTTAATATAATTGTAGTAAGTGATGTCAGGAATGGATATGTCAGCAGCCGCCAGCTCTGGCCATGTCTGCCAGGTCATTGTTGGTTTTACAAGCTGAAACAGAATTGACTGCAGTGAAACCTGGCTTTCAGAGGCCCAGTGGCTAGGCAGTCACCTGTGAAGGAGAGAACCAGTCTGGAACATGGAGAATTTAGAGATTTCTCATGATGGGCATCTCAAGGAAGGGCAGAAAACTGTGCTCTTATTAATGATGGGAGCTTCTCACCCCAGCTCCGCTCTCAGCTCACTGGGTGATTTTCCCCTGCTTGTCCAACCCAACCCAGATGGACAGGGAATGAATGGGCTGGATGCCCAATCTCCTGGTGGGAGGCTCCAGAATTCCTGAAATTATCCGAGTCCTGGAGCAGCTGCAGTCTCCCCACTGCTGAGTATTCTCTGCACAGAGCTGGTCCACGGTGGCCTGGAGGTGAAAAGGCAGCATGCTGACGCCAGTAGCCCTGGTGCAGCCATCCTTCACCCCATGATGGAACAAGTGAACCCTTCACCCATAATGGAATAACTGAATAGCCTCACATGTGTGGGGAGAATTAGAGTGAGTGTATGCTGTATGCCCAAATACACAGTTTTAGTGGGGAAGGCTTCCCTACTCCTGTACTATGAAACGCGCTCAGTAAGCGAACTCCTCCTGGGCTCTGTCAGGGCCTGTGTTGTGTCCTGGGGGAGATGGATGCCATTTGTCTCTGGGATTTGTGCCAGCTCCTGGGAGCACTTCACCTGGAGGTGAAGGGCTGCCTTCTACAGTTCCTGGGGGACAGGTAAGCCTACGTAATTCTAGGGTTCAATGATGTGCAAGTCCACCTAGCCAGCCACCCTCCAGCCTACCCTTGGTAATATAGCTGACACTTCAGCCTCTGCCTGCGTTACTTTGCTTGGCTTCAGTTTGTTTAGAACTGCTAAATATTGGGGGTTCCCCTAGCAGAAGGCAGCCTCCATTTTCTTAATGAGCAGATCCTCTACAAAAAGTTTTTGAATATATAAACTTTTAGACATATCAATGAATTTATCAGATATCTACTGTGTGCTGTGCTTAGTCACTCAGTCGTGTCCAACTCTTTCCGACTCCATGGACTTATTCTTTACTAACTGAGCTATGAGGGAAGCCCTCATGGACTTATTAGCCCACCAGATTCCTCTGTCTATGGGGATTCTACTGCTGCTGCTGCTGCTATGGAGAAGGCAATGGCACCCCACTCCAATACTCTTGCATGGAAAATCCCATGGACGGGGGAGCCTGGTGGGCTGCAGTCCATGGGGTTGCGAAGAGTCGGGCACGGCTGAGCGACTTCACTTTCACTTTTCACTTTCAAGCATTGGAGAAGGAAATGGAGATTCTACTACTACTATTTAATTCATTAATTCAGTTATACATATGTACTTAAAACCAAGTATAAAGTAATACACAGATTAAGAGATAGTGCTTTCATCTACTCATATTTCATTGGATAACTTTATTTAATCTCTCTATGCATTACTTTGTCACTCAGTCATGTCCAACTCTTTGTGACCCCATGGACTATACAGTCTATGGAATTCTCCAGGCCAGAATACTGGAGAGAGTAGTCTTTCACTTCTCTAGGGGATCTTCCTAAAACAGGGATTGAACCCAGGTCTCCTGCATTGTAAGCAGATTCTTTACCAGCTGAGCCACAAGGGAAGCCCAACAATATTCGAGTGGGTAACCTATCCCTTCTCCAGCAGATCTTCCTGACCCAGGAATAGAACTGGGGTCTCCTGCACTGCAGGTGGATTCTTTACCAATTGAGTTATCAGGGAAGCCCACTCTTTATGTATAGCTTTGGCACTTTTGATTCATCTAAGACATTTTTTTCCTAAAGTGCATCATATTCACTTCTTCCTTACTCTTTGAGGAGAAAAAAAAGCAAAGATCCATGTAATACAATGTGGCCACTGGATATCTTCTCCAGCCCCCACCACAAAATCACAACACATGAGAGCAGCTGGCTGCTCATTCATCCTGTAAGTGGTCTCTACAACATAATGACTGGCTATATTATTTTTTCAAGCGATTTTAAGAAAGCCTGTTTATGAAAACTATGAAGGTGCTAAAAGAATAAGGTGGTTGATGTGAAAGGCTCTCTAAGATGTTAAGTTTTAAAAGGGAGGCACAGCCATCCCAGTGTTTGCAGAGCACAGAATAGCTCTGAAAGATTCTGCCAGGGTTAAAATTGTGTCTGAGGAGGAGGAGAGCTGGGGACTGCAGGTCAGAAGACATGGGAGACTTGGCCATTAAGTAACCTCTATAAGAAGGCAAAACTATCATCAATTAAGGTAATTTCAGGTTGACTGTGTCTCTTCTGTTGCTTTGTGGTGTGGTGGGTGCAAAAAAAGAAAAGAAAGTAGTTGAGGGTGCAAAATTAAGCAACTGAGAGAAGACCAACTACATGAGAGATTTTGTATAAATAAAAATTAAAGCAACACTCCCTTTCTGAAAGATCATTCGGGGCATATATCATAATATAGACACTAATACTTTGACCTTTTTGGAGAGGCTTTCATTACATGATGTTGTTAGGTGTTTCAGGTGCAGTCTTATTTAATACTCGTAACAAGCTTATAAAATAGGAATTATCAGTCCCATTGTACAGGTGAGTAAACTGAGGAATAGTGAGGTTGCCCAGAGTCACAGAGTTAATAGGTAACAGGACTAAATATTCAAATTGAGGTCTGTCCAACTCTGAAAATCTGCCTCTCCCATTGAGCCCTGGTACATCATGGGACGTCAAATATATATAATCACACAGGATCTTCAAACAGTGCTGTGAGGTGGGTCGTACTATCCCATTTTACAGATAATGGAAGCTGAGGATCCAAGGGGATCACACTCTACCCAAAGTTGGCCATCTTCTTTGTACCCCATAAAAACTATACTCTGTACACCCAGTGGTCATCTTGGGAGGACTAACCTATTATTTTATCACAAGCATTAAACACATTTGCTTCACAAGGTTAAATCTGTTTATTCCGAACTAAGGTTGCATTAATCATGTCTTCATCTACAATCAACCTAAACTTCACCTATTACTGTAAACAATAAAGACAGATGAGGCCCAGCCCGGCTGTCTGGTGGGGCTACCGTTGGCTCAGATCCTTGCAGCCTCCTGAAAACCAGAGCCTCCAGTGCTGCTCTCCTCCTGGGTTTCAGTGCTCTGCGGTTTCTTATCACTTGCTTTAAAAATAACTTCTTAACAGAAGCATTTTCTAAAGATCACAAGCATGCACAGCAGCAACACTTCAGACATCTCATCCACCACACCACAAAGCAACAGAAACAGCACAGGAAGCACCACCGAGGGTACAGGAAGGAGAAACAAGAGTCGGAGCAGCCCTTCACAGTCTGCAAGATGCTCATTTAAAGCCCAGGGTTCAACTCAGCATTAGCATGTCTTTATCACTTGGATGCTGCACACTCGAACAAATGTACGCAGGAAGGAAAGCCTTCCTGTTACCGTGGCAGGGTGGATGACAGCATTGGCAGGTCTATAATTAAAGGGTTAAGAATAAGACAAACAACAGGCGGGCCCAATGATTGCTGGAAGAGAAAGTATTTACATTACATAACGGAGCAAGAAGAATAGACACCTCCCCCCACGCGCCCCCAGCCCCCGCCGTTATTTAGTGCCGCCTGTTCACCACACTTGGGACAGCTGTCCGCGTGCCGGCAGCACAGTCATATCCTCTTGCTGTTTGCACAGTGGCACATTTGTCTTCCTAATCGCAGTATGTGAAAGTTCCTGCCTCCATGACCAGAATCAGAAACCAAATGTTAAAACAAATCTTTCCTTAACATTATCCTGTCTGAAGATGTTTGTACTTGTGACTTCTGTTTATCTATGTTTAATGGCACTGGCATAAGGAGAAATAGTGTATTTACACACCTGTGCTGTTATAAAAGATCATTTGTCCAGATAAATATTTACCCGTCATTCTGTTCTTGAGCTTATGTTGGTGCTGCGCACACAGAGGAAGAACATTCTTTCCTTCAGGCAGTTCCCACTTCCAGAAGGAATATATTTGAATGGTGTCTGTGGCGGGTGTGTGTGTGCAAGTGTCACGCCCCTGGCAGGGGTGAGTGGGAAAGAAGAGGAAACCAACACAGAGGACACTGCTTTGGAGCTGGGCACTAAAGGATAAGTAGGAGTTCGCAGGGCTCTACATTATACAGAAGAGAAGGAAGCTGGGGGTGAAAGGGAGGATGGGGACACTGGTTTCCCTTGCAGAGTTCTGAGAAGGAAGGAGACTTCCTGTTCATTCGTTGAGTGTTTCTGATAAAGGAGTGTTTTCTCACAAAAGGTGGCTCATCATTTCCACGGAGTCTGTGCCCTAACAAAGCCATCTTTCCCTGCCTATAATGAAGGCATAGGCAGATACAAGACGGACCAGCAGACTATGAATGGAAGGACTGCTTGCATCCTGTCAAGGGGTAAGGAGAGGGTCACAGGGAAATTCCTTCAGGGAGACCTGCTGTCTCACCTTCTCTTCTAAGCATGTGGCCTATTAACCCTTGCTGCTCAGGGCAGAGCTCCCTCTATGATTACTCCCAGCGGGTGCCCTGTGGCTTCTGGTGAAATGCAAGTGCAGTGTGAATCCAGTGGAAAGCCACCCTAGTGCCCCCCAGACCCCAGTGCTCCCCTGCAGCTTTATTCTCTTCAGCACCTCCCAAAGAAGAGCTCTGTTATACACCAGGTGCTCAATAAATGCTTGTTTGTGTAGTTGGTCAACTGAATGACCACTATCAAAGGAGAGGAAGAAAAACCCAGATCCTTCTTTACAATGTCTAATGCAGCCATTAGTACTGCCTTTTCAGGACCAGGTTCAAGTGAGACAAGTCCTCTTCACTGCCTATAGTGTCCACATGGCCAGTCACAAGCTGGCTGATGGGATTAAAAAGAAGAGTGGAGCATACAGGAAGTATCCTTAAGCTAGGATGTACAGTGTGCCCTACCTGACATGCAAACTCTGATACATACCAATCAATAACTAGTGTGGCCAGGATCTGACTGTCAGAACTCAAAAATGAGAAAAGGAAAAAGCAAAGAAAGCAGCCAGAAATGATTAGATCTGGAGCGTCTAAATAAGATTGAAAGGTCCTTGGTCTCAATGTCGGAGTCCAAGCACTGGGTGGGAGCTTCCCTTGTTTAGGGTTTCCTACCCTCTGGTAGGAAGTGGGTGTTCCTCTGGGCGCTAAGAGAACACATACCAAACCAGTAACAATTTGCTGGATCGAGAGGCTGAGCCTTCAGCAGCAGCTGTTTGTAGGTTTTTCATATGCAACCTTTAGCTGCTTAGGGCTTGGTTCTGTTTTCCGAGTTCATTTGTTACACTGTAAAAGGCTTTCCTCGAGTCCCTCTCTGAGTGACAGAGGATGCCGGAAGGACTCCACTGTTTCACTTCCATGAGCACTGATGCACTAGATAGAAGGTTCTGGAAAGAAGGCGTACTTGATCTTGACCACCACTGAGATTGTCTGTGGAATTCTAGATGGCTTTCTAAATGCATTTTATATCACCAGTATTTTCCAAGCTATTACACTAAAAATATTCTAAATGTATCCACTGATTTGATAAATTATCTCTTACACATAGTCAATGACTCAAGGTATCAATAATAAGGGTTCACAGTTGTCTTCCCCAAGACATGAGCTTCCTGTATACACCCAGAGGGGGTTTTTCCACATTTGACGTTTTTCCCCCAGTCTAGTCCTTTGACCCTAATTCTTACAGCTAAGGTACACAGACATGACAAGCATGGAATCTGAAGGTCATTTTCTAAACAGAATTTCTTTTAAAATAGAATTATAGGAAGAATGTTTCTAGTCCCTCACCATTATAGCTTTGTGATGTAAAATTGCCACAATTCTATCAGCTGAATTTTTCTACACTCATCTTGTGTGGTGAATTAGTAATTACGAGATTGAATTTATTTATCATCTGACTTTTTAAATATATTTTAGTCTTTTTCGATGGCAGGATGGTCAGATCTATGGGTTGTCAAAGGCCAGGTAATCTTCAAAATGTCAAGGGCTGCCGACCTCATAACACAGTGTATTTTTTATTATCTGGTCTTTTCTCACCAGCTCACACACTCATCTCATCCCTGACTCTTATCCATTCCTGCTGAAAATCCAGAGATTACTGGTACAAAAGATGCTGCCTCTGTAACCACGGGCTTATTCACAGGCTGGGAGACTGGGGTGGAGGGTGTGGGATGAGGTGCATAAATTGGAAAACCAGAAAGAAGTCCAGGGGTGAAGAAAGCAGCCAGAAAAATACTAGTGGAAGAAACAGCCGGGTCGAATATGAAACCATGCCGTAATTTCTTAGAGCAGAATTTTGCCCCGAATTCCCAAGGCTGCCGGAATTTTCATGTTCATCCAACTTGCTTCCAGTTTTTATTTTTAAAACTACACAAATGTAAGGGAAAGCCAGCTAGCTTAAAGGGCCAACTACATCTTTAGATTCTTTTGGGGATCCTCTTTTCCTCAAGAGACCCCAGTGTCTTCTTGATATGCTATTCTCTGTGTGTATGTCTCTCACTCACTCTGTCATCTCTTCTCCCAAGAGTGGTCATTTTCTCTGAGCAGGGACTGTGAATGCTTTTAACAGAAACTCCAACATGAAGTGACGGAGGCTGTGGGCTCAGAAGAGAGTGGGCCAGCACCCAAGGTGTGGGAGGCTGGTGAAGAATGTGTTTATGCAGCTCAGGTGGGCCTCCCCCGTTTTGCTGTTGCTTTACATACCCCACCCAGCCCTGATCTGGTGGGAACCTAACACCCATCCTTTCGTCATTTACTCTGAATCCTACTTCTAAGTCCCATAGACTACCAACATCTGAGAGATAAACAAAGCTTTCAACTCAGTGCTGAAGAGGGAGGAAAGAGTGGGTGTTTCTCAGCCAACTGCCGCTCACACTCCCCTCTTAATAAACATAAAGACCTCATGCCTCATCCTTACCCACATCTGATTCCTGCTGTAGAAGGAAGGACATCTTCTGGGACAGGACCACTGCCAAGACTGAGCCTTCCTCTCTGTGATTCAGGTTAGCAGCTAGCAGTTGTATTTCCTGCTGACTATGTCCCGAGCCAAGAATTTTATAATTATCTTTTCACTTCAGCCTACCCATGGATAGGCATGATCATTATTCTTACTTTTAAAATGGGCAAAAAAAAAAAAAAAAGACTTCCCTGGTGGTCCAGTAGTTAAGAATCCACCTTCCAACACAGGAGATACGGATTTGATCCCCGGTCAGGGAACTAAGATTCCACATGCCAGGGGGTCAACAAAGCCCACATACCACAACTCGAGAGCCTGCACAATGCAACTAGAGAAGCTCATACACTACAACGAAGACCCAGAGCTGCCAAAGATTTAAAAAAATAAATAAATAAAAATAAAAGGTACAAAAAGAGCCTCAGAGAGAAACTAGCCCTAGACAGCCCAACGGGTAAGAGGCCAAGCTGGGGTCACATGTGAACAGTTTCACTCCAGGGCAGGTGCTCAGAACCACCTCTCCATGGGGCTGTTTATTTTCTTCTTTTTATGGATATATGTCATATTGTACTATTAATGTTTTTTTTTTTTTTTCCAGATCATAGAAGCCAGGTCTCCACCTGAATTCTGATTTCATCCATCCTTTGCATCTCCATCCCACAGCCAATCCAGTGAAAAATGACTGTGTTGGTAATCCTGAGTGTGAAGGGAACAACTGACTCTCTGACAGGAGTAGTCTCTGCTTCTCCCAGGGGTCTCCTCAGTGACTGTGTGGGTCTGTGTGTGTATGTGTGTCTATGTGTGGTACGGAGATTAATATTGCAGAACTATAGTCCTAAGGCTCCCTTGCCTCAGGCTTCCAATCAGGTCCAGCCAATGGGAGCCTTGGGCAGGAAAGGGAAGGAGGGAGCAGAGAGTTGCTGGGGTATTTCTTTCTGTTCTCTCTTTGTTCTGGTGTTTCAGTGGATGACCCTCATGACCACCACAGTCCAGGCTCCTCTCCTGTGGCTCTAGCCCTCCCTAGGCTCCAGTAGTAACACAGTTTCTTCCTGTTTCCCTTTCAGACCTGGGAGTGTTCATGGCTACCCACCACTGGCAAGCCCTGGGTACTTCAGAATCTCTGGTTCCCTTTGCCCACTGATGCTTCTGTAAAAAAAAAAGTAGCAAAAAGAGATAAGAAAGCCTTCTTCAGCAATCAATGCAAAGAAATAGAGGAAAACAACAGAATGGGAAAGATTAGAGATCTCTTCAAGAAAATCAGAGATACCAAAGGAAAATTTCATGCAAAGATGGGCTCGATAAAGGACAGAAATGGTATGGACCCAACAGAAGCAGAAGATATTAAGAAGATACGACAAGAATACACAGAAGAACTGTACAAAAAAGATCTTCATGACCCAGATAATCACGATGGTGTGATCACTGACCTAGAGACAGACATCCTGGAATGTGAAGTCAAGTGGGCCTTAGAAAGCATCACTATGAACAAAGCTAGTGGAGGTGATGGAATTCCAGTTGAGCTATTCCAAATCCTGAAAGATGATGCTGTGAAAGTGCTGCACTCAATATGCCAGCAAATTTGGAAAACTCAGCAGTGGCCACAGGACTGGAAAAGGTCAGTTTTCATTCCAATCCCAAAGAAAGGCAATGCCAAAGAATGCTCAAACTACCACACAACTGCACTCATCTCACATGCTAGTAAAGTAATGCTCAAAATTCTCCAAGCCAGGCTTCAGCAATATGTGAACCATGAACTTCCTGATGTTCAAGCTGGTTTTAGAAAAGGCAGAGGAACCAGAGATCAAATTGCCAACATCCACTGGATCATGGAAAAAGCAAGAAAGTTCCAGAAAAACATCTATTTCTGCTTTATTGACCACGCCAAAGCCTTTGACTGTGTGGATCACAATAAACTGTGGAAAATTCTTCAAGAGATGGGAAGATCAGACCACCTGATCTGCCTCTTGAGAAATGTGTATGCAGGTCAAGAAGCAAGTTAGAACTGGACATGGAACAACAGACTGGTTCCAAATAGGAAAAGGAGTATGTCAAGGCTGTATATTGTCACCCTGCTTATTTAACTTATATGCAGAGTACATCATGAGAAACGCTGGACTGGAAGAAACACAAGCTGGAATCAAGATTGCCGGGAGAAATATCAATAACCTCAGATATGCAGATGACACCACCCTTATGGCAGAAAGTGAAGAGGAACTCAAAAGCCTCTTGATGAAAGTGAAAGTGGAGAGTGAAAAAGTTGGCTTAAAGCTCAACATTCAGAAAATGAAGATCATGGCATCCGGTCCCATCACTTCGTGGGAAATAGATGGGGAAACAGTGGAAACAGTGTCAGACTTTATTTTCCTGGGCTCCAAAATCACTGCAGATGGTGATTGCAGCCATGAAATTAAAAGACGCTTACTCCTTGGAAGGAAAGTTATGACCAACCTAGATAGCATATTCAAAAGCAGAGACATTACTTTGCCAACAAAGGTCCGTCTAGTCAAGGCTATGGTTTTTCCTGTGGTCATGTATGGATGTGAGAGTTGGACTGTGAAGAAGGCTGAGTGCCGAAGAATTGATGCTTTTGAACTGTGGTGTTGGAGAAGACTCTTGAGAGTCCCTTGGACTGCAAGGAGATCCAACCAGTCCATTCTGAAGGAGATTAGCCCTGGGATTTCTTTGGAATGAATGATGCTAAAGCTGAAACTCCAGTGTTTTGGCCACCTCATGCGAAGAGTTGACTCATTGGAAAAGACTCTGATGCTGGGAGGGATTGGGGGCAGGAGAAGAAGGGGACGACAGAGGATGAGATGGCTGGATGGCAGCACTGACTCGATGGACGTGAGTCTCAGTGAACTCTGGGAGCTGGTGTTGGACAGAGAGGCCTGGCATGCTGCGATTCATGGGGTCGCAAAGAGTCGGACACGACTGAGTGACTGATCTTATCTGATCATTAACTTCTGTTCAACACCCAACTGAGGGTGCCTTCTTCCCCTGCCAGGACCCAACAGAGACCCTTTAACACCCCCCAGACCAAAGGAAATGCAAAAAGAGCCCTAAACAAGACCTGACGAGGAAGAAGGTCATTTAATTTTATAGGGAATTTGGACTCACTTTTTATAAACTGGAATCAAATACATTGTCCAAAGGTGAGAAGGGGGCCTGGATATACTTCGAGTTTCCCCAGCTGTGCCTTTGTTACAATCTAGGGAGACTTTCAATCCCATAAGCTGAAACAGGAAACCTCACTGCAGCATTTAAATGTTGGTGGGTTAAATTTGGAATATGAATAAACATTTACCCTTGCTACGTACTGCATAATTTCACATCTGTAATGAACTTCCTATGCTATACTACATACCACTTCTAAACTCACTCCTTGCAAAGAAGCTCTCATCTGCCCTCTGGGCTTTTCTAAAAATAAAAATGATAACAACATTACCCACATGTCCCTATTTACTCTTGGTGATGTAGTCTGAGCCTAAGCAAGGCCTCCAAGTTTAGTGGGCTATTTTTCTTGTCTTCATATGATACGCGTGCCACAAAACCTGCAATTATGGGGTTTCTAAGAATTTAAATGATATGTTCTAGATACTAACTCAATTCCTTTGTTTTTCATACACACAGAAATGCACACACACATAAACAACATCCAAGAACATGAATTTGTCTCCTGAATGTCAATCAGTGACCAAAATCAAATTTTGTAAACAGGTTTCAGAAAAGCCAACTTCATTAACCCTTTATGAATTACGATAAATAAATGAATATCCATCTAAGAAAGGCATTCTCTCTGACATTCTCCAGTCATGGAAGATTCTTAGAGTCAGTACAATTCTCAATTACACCCACACAGAAATTAATCAGTCTGACTCTATGCACTGTGATTAAGTTCATTCAATGGAGTGACACTGTTCCAAATCACACTTACTAGGTGTGACACCCAAACAATCTTATACCTCCAGAGCTCAGGATTGCAGACCACTGTGCTGAGGAAGGCCAGGGTCATTTTAGAAGACAGACTGTCAAACACACTACATTTCAAGATGACCTTGTGATATTAAAACAGAATAAGGTACACTTCACTAATTTAAAAAATGGGTCAGATCATAAAATGCGATATGTCAGGGGAGTCTGTAATTTCCTCGGTTCTGTCTCGCTGCAACAAAAATTTGAAGTGACAGACACACCAGTGTTACAGCTCCGTGTTACAGCTCAGTTTTATTTGGCAAGTAAAGGAAAATACATCCTCAAGGCATGAGGGTGGGCCGGCCCAAAGACATGGTGAGAAGAGAAGCACCCCCTAACCCAGCTCAATTTTGGCTCCTTATTTTTAAAAAATTAATTTATTTATTTTATTTGGAGGCTAATTACTTTACAGTTTTGTAGTGGTTTTTGCCATACATTGACATGAATCAGCCATGGATGTACATGTGTCCCCCATCCTGAAACCCCCTCTCACTTCCCTCCCCATCCCACCCCTCAGGGTCATCCAGTGCACCAGCCCTGAGCACCCTGTCTCATGCATCGAACCTGGACTGGCGATCTATTTCACATATGGTAATATACATGTTTCAATGCTATTCTCTCAAATCATCCCACCTTCACCTTCTCCCACAGAGTCCAAAAGTCTGTTCTTTATCTCTGTGTCTCTTTTGCTATCTCGCATATAGGGTCATCCTTACCATCTTTCTAAATTCCATATATATGCGTTAATATACTGTATTGGTGTTTTTCTTTCTGACCTCTTCACTCTGTATAATAGGCTCCAGTTTCATCCACCTCATTAGAACTGATTCAAATGTATTCTTTTTAATGGCTGAGTAATATTCCATTGTGTATATGTACCACAGCTTTCTTATCCATTCATCTGCTGATGGACATCTAGGTTGCTTCCACGTCCTGGCTATTATAAACAGTGCTGCGATGAACATTGGGGTACACGTGTCTCTTTCAATTCTGGTTTCCTCAGTGTGTATGCCCAGCAGTGGGATTGCTGGGTCATATGGCAGTTCTATTTCCAGTTTTTTAAGGAATCTCCACACCGTTCCCCATAGTAGCTGTACTAGTTTGCATTCCCATCAACAGTGTAAGAGGGTTCCCTTTTCTCTGCATCCTCTCCAGTATTTATTGTTTGTAGACCTTTTGATAGCAGCCATTCTGACCAGTGTGAGACAGAGCAACCTGGAGCCTGAGCAGTGGCTCCTCACTGTATATGTTTTTTCTCCTTCCCCTGGGCCTGCCCTATGTAAATTGAGCTAGCGAGGAGGGCTGTTTATTTTACCTGAGGGCCTCACTTCCATCCTCTGACCTTCCTTTGATCTATTTTCGCGGGCTTTTCCCTTCTTTGTCTTTTAGCCACCACCACTCTGGACTACTTTTTCCTATTCTGCTGCTGCTAAGTCGCTTCAGTCGTGTCTGACTCTGTGCGACCCCAAAGACGGCAGCCCACCAGTCTCCCCCATTCCTGGGATTCTCCAGGCAAGAATACTGGAGTGAGTTGCCATTTTCTTCTCCAATGCATGAAAATGAAAAGTGAAAGTGAAGTCGCTCAGTCATGCCTGACTCTTAGTGACTCCATGGATTGTAGCCTACCAGGCTTCTCCATCCATGGGATTTTCCAGGCAAGAGTACTGGAGTGGGTTGCCATTGCCTTCTCCTTTCCTATTCTAACTACCTAACATTCCCCCTTCAAGAGATGGGAGGCCCAATTCTTTGGGAATAGGGGCTTCGAGGTCTCTCTGGCTACTTCCTGCTGAACTGGGATGGTGAGGGGCATTGGGCCTCCCCCTCTTGCTAGTCTCAAGCCTGAACCTTATAGTGGTGTCCATCTAAGGGTGAGTGATATTTTCCATGGTTGGCTGTAGTTTTACATATCCTTGTTGAACTGGCACAGCATGTTGTAGCTTGTTGACCTGGGCAGAGACAAAATGGGTTAGACAATGGGAAGTCAAGTAGGTCTTAGGAAGCATCACTATGAACAAAGCTAGTGGAGGTGATGGAATTCCAGTTGAGCTATTTCAAATCCTAAAAGATGATGCTGTGAAAGTGCTGCATTCAATATGCCAGCAAATTTGGAAAACTCAGCAGTGGCCACAGGACTAGAAAAGGTCAGTTTTCATTCCAATCCCAAAGAAAGGTAAAGCCAAAGAATGCTCAAATTGCTGCACAATGCACTCATCCCACATGCTGGCAAAGTAATGCGCAAAATTCTCCGCCAGGCTTCAACAGTATGTGAACTTCCATGAACTTCCATGAACTTCCGGATGTTCAAGCTGGATTTAGAAAAGGCAGAGGAAACAGAGATCAAATTGCCAACATCAGTTGGATCATCAAAAAAGCAAGAGAGTTCCAGAAAAACATCTACTTCTGCTTTATTGACTAAGCCAAAGCCTTTGACTGTGTGGAACACAACAAACTATGGAAAATTCTTACAGAGATGGGAATACCAGACCATCTGACCTGCCTCCTGAGAAATGTGTATGCAGGTCAAGAAGCAACAGTTAGAACTAGACATGGAACAACAGACTGGTTGCAAATCGGGAAAAGAGTACATTAAGGCTGTATATTGTCAACCTGCTTATTTAACTTATATGCAGAGTACATCATGAGAAATGCTGGGCTGGATAAAGCACAAGCTGGAATCAAGATTGCCGGGAGAAATATCAATAACCTCAGATATGCAGATGACACCACCCTTATGGCAGAAAGCGGAGAAGAACTAAAGAGCCTCTTGATGCAAGTGAGAGAGGAGAGTGAAAAATTGGCTTCAAACTCAACATTCAGAAAACTAAGATCATGGCATCTTGTCCCATCACTTCATGGCAAATAGATGGGGAAACGATGTAAACAGTGAAAGACTTTTATTTTTTGGGGCTCCAAAATCACTGCAGATGGTGACTGTAGCCATGAAATTAAAAGACACTTGCTCCTTGGAAGAAAAGCTATGACAGCATATTTAAAAGCAGAGATATTATGTTGCCAACAAAAGTCCGTCTAGTCAGAGCTATGGTTTTTCCAGTGGTCATGTATGGATGTGAGAGTTGGACTGTGAAGAAAGCTGAGCACCGAAGAATTGATGCTTTTGAACTGTGGTGTTGGAGAAGACTCTTGAGAGTCCCTTGGACTGCAAGGAGATCCAACCAGTCAATCCTAAAGGAAATCAGTCCTGAATATTCATTGGAAGGACTGATGGTGAAACTGAAACTCCAATACTGTGGCCACCTGATGCGAAGAACTAACTCATTGAAAAAGACACTGATGCTGGGGAAGACTGAAGGCAGGAGGAGAAGGGGACAACAGAGGATGAGATGGTTGGATGGCATCACCAACTCGATGGACATGAGTTTGAGTAAGCTGTGGGAGTTGGTGATGGACAGGGAGGCCTGGCGTGCTACAGTCTACAGGGTCACAAAGAGTTGGACATGACTGAGCGACTGAACTGAACTGAAATACAGAAAATCTTGTTACAGCTGCCTGACAACCTAGTGATTTAGGCACTTTCAGAAATAAAGAAAGATAAAAGATAATCCTTGCCTTCAAGGAGTTTATAATCTGGCTGGGTTAGGACATAAAAAGAGAATTAACAGTACATGAAAGTAGACACTGAAAGATGAGAAAGGAGTAGTTTAGATACTGAAAGTTCTGAGAGGCCAGAAAAGAGAGGAATCAATTTAGATTCCTCAAGAAAAACATTCTTTTTTTCTCACAAAAGAATCAGTTTTCATTTTAAAAATCATAAGAGGAAGCTTTACATTACCTAATTCAATCAAACAACATGTTTTGTTTATGACAGAGGTTTGCCGACTAAACACTGTAATATTAAAATGCTTTGAGATCATCCAAACGATTATTACAAGCACTTATTTCTTGATAAGTTTCTGCAGATTAAACACACACACTTTACATTAATTATTACCGAGCTGGGCAGGAAGTACACACACTGCAAGAACCCCCGGCTTTCAGAGAAGTGAAGGCAGTGAAATTATATTCTCTTTCCTCACCACATTTCTATTGATCTTCTTAGAGCAATCTCAGAAATGTTGCAAACAAATAATTTACACCCGATAAGAAAAGACAGGCCCTGAGAAGATAGGTGATCAGAAAAATGAGAAAATATCTCTGGCCGGGCCATTTTCTATTATGAGGGGCAGGCAGTCCCAACAGTGAACCATTTTTCTTGCCTTATCTGAAGGCTTAATGCCAGCGTTGGAAGATGAGGAGGAGTTAAACTCTTCCTTTCTGCTTGCTGTCAAGCCTCATCATTTGCCAGACATGCTACTATTTCATTTCACTGAAGAGCTCAGCAGAGAGTTCTGAAGCGCGTGGGAAGCAGGAGCCACTCCTGGGTTCAGCTAGTGCTTTTCAAGGAAAGGGAGGGCACCGTCTCTCTCCCTCCCTGTTTTCCCTTACAGGGAATCCGCTGTCCAATTTACTTGGACTTATTTGGACTTGAAAGGAAACACTCTAGTCTGCAATGAATAACCCCAGACAGTTGTAAAGTTAGACCAACTTCTAAAAGGATTCCACTCGGCTTTTCTAAGTGCAAACACGATTTCCCAGGTAATTCATAATTAGTTAATGGTGCCCCAAATGATTTTTAGCTGTCATAAGCACCATTACTGTCTTCTGAAAAATTTAGAGATGTTTCTTCAGAAATGACAGCAGCTGTTAGCTTTATTGCAAAACTTTTCTTTCCATTAGCAGATGGCTGAATTTCTTTCTTATTTCCAATTATGAAAACATGTCTCAACTTGTTATTTTAGGCTATTGTGAGCATTTGACCTCCAGCATAAGGCATGAGGAGACACAAGCCTGTTTACTTGAGACTTGTTTTATAAAATAGTGAGTTGATTTAGGGTCCTGGTGATCCCTATTCTGATGTTCTTTTTTTAAAAATTTAGGAATAGCAAGTATATAATTTAAAATGTCAGGATACGATAATAAAAGGGTGAAGGTATTTTCTCTGCCCAGTAATTATGCTCAAATATTAAAGTTATAACATCCAAAATAAAAACTACAGTTATCTGGCAGTTAAAAACATTTTCTCCATACCACACTGTTGGTATAAAAGCCTCTTTTATATGCGTTATCTTTGCTTATCTATTCACATTTGTATCCTCCATGTAAATTCTGCCCTGGTCAACCTCTCAAAAGAAATGATTTTGTTGCGTCTCCATCTGAGTCTTTTTTTGGTTATTCATTTGCTTAAGATGAAGGCAAGGGGAAAAAATCTTTATTCTAGAGTAAAACAAACTAGGCTGTACCCTTATAAATCTAATCTAAAATGAGTGTATACATAAGACAAGCAGACTTGCCTAAAAAAGGAAGGGTTTGCCTCAGTTGAATGAAGAATGACCATGTAGAAAATATTATTCAGACTTTTGGGATTCTGAATAGGAAAAGGAGGGTTACTGTTAGAAAGAGGAGCAGACATGACAAGGTTCATAAAAATCAAAAGATAAACTGTTATTAAATAATCACAGCTTGGAATCTCAAAGAACCAGCATTCCCCCAGCACCAACTATTAGTATCTCTGCCCCTGCAGTTTCTCACCTTTCTGCCCAAATCATCGAAGAATCTGTTTGCCAATCAATCCAGCATCATGTTTTGAGAGGTTATTTTTCAGAAGGTCCTGATTTTTTAAATGTTTTCTTTTTTATGCATTTTCTCTGGAAGCACACACACACACACATACACACATGATTTGGGGCTAAAGAATGAATAAAAAAATAAGTGCAGATACTAAACTATTAAATTAATTTTCAGCTTTACAATTCAGAGAAGAAATGTTAAATGCATCAAGTTGCAGGCAGCATTTAAGGCCATAAACTGGTTATTATCTGACAGTATTTATAGGTGCCTCTAGGCTCCAGGTGCCTCGCAACTGCTAATTACACATTTCTCTGGCTACCCCAATAGGGAATAGGCTTCATTAACCACATTTTACAGGCAAAGAATCGAGAGCTAAGTAATGGGCCTCAGGTTACAGACCAGACAGAAGGTAGGGAAGGAACACGATACTTAGTCTCTCAGTCCAAGCAGACATCTTGTGGAGCGTCATCTTAAAAAAACACAAAGAGATAAGTACTGGTGTTGATTTACAACTTTTATTCCAACAGTGAGAAAACCAGAAGCTTCACCACCTTCAGAAGTTGGTCCACAACAGTGATTCTCAGCATGCATCAGAAACTTCTGGAGGGCTTATTAGCAAGCAGATTTTGAGCCCCATCTCCAGCTTTTTGGATTTAGAAGGTCTGGGATGGGCCCGAGAATCTGTATTTCTGTGAAGTTCTTGGGTGATGCTGACACTGGTGGTCTAGGAACTCACTTCTGTGGAAATGATATTCCACCTCATACCTCAGTCCTTTCTCATACACCTTGAACCATTCCACCCTCACCCTCTCTGCAGCTCTTCTTTGCAGATGAAGTGAAGTGAAGTCGCTCAGTCGTGTCCGACTCCTTGCGACCCCATGCACTGTAGCCTATCAGGCTTCTCAGTCCATGGGATTTTCCAGGCAAGAGTACTGGAGTGGGTTGCCATTTCCTTCTCCAGGGGATCTTCCCGACCTAGGGATCGAACCCAGGTCTCCTGCATTGCAGGCAGACACTTTACCCTCTGAGCCACCAGGGACACTCCCAATTCCCACTCAGTTAAGTCGCTCAGTCATGTCCGACTGTTTGCGACAGCGTGGACTGCAGCATGCCAGGCTTCCCTGTCCACCACCAATTCCCAGAGCTTGCTCAAACTCATGTCCATTGAGTCAGTGATGTCATCTAACCACCTCATCCTCTGTCATCCCCTTCTCCTCCTGCCCTCAATCTTTCCCAGCATCAGGGTCTTTTCCAATGAGTCAGTTCTTCGCATCAGGTGGCCAAAATATTGGGGTTTCAGCTTCATCATCAGTCCTTCCAATGAACACCCAGGACTGATCTCCTTTAGGATTGACTGGTTGGATCTCCTTGCAGTCCAAGGGACTCTCAAGAGTCTTCTCCAGCACCACAGTTCAAAAGCATCAATTCTTCGGTGCTCTGCTTTCCCCATCCCACTGGCCTTGCGCTTCAGCTTCCTCATCCATCTTACTCAGTAGATCCCATAGACAGAAACGAGGCTATGTAACAAGGTGATTAAGAGTCTTGGTTCTGATATATACATATCAAATTGTCTTACTCCACTCAAGTCTTAATGCCTCCATTGCTACATTTATAAAATGGGGGAAATAACAACTACCTGTTAAGTTTATTTTAAGGGTTCATTGAGGTAACCCACTGAAAAGGATGTAATCCACTGAAGCACTGAATGCTTGACGTGGAATTAGCGTTCATTTAATGATGATGATTATTATCATTGCATATTATCCAACAGTACAGAAATGGAGCAGCTCTCCCAAAATGAACCAGGCTTGGGATGTTTTCCATTCAGTGGCACTAGGTAAAGTGACTGAGGAAGGTCTGATGTTTTAGCCCAGCCATAAGTGAGGAGTTAAGGATGCCTTCCTTTAAAACCCACCCTTAACCCGCCCCTGAAACTGCACAGGATGTTAACTTTATAACCCTTCAAAGAGACATTCTAAGAGATACTTGCATCTTAATAAGAGTCACTTAAAGACTAAAAGTAGCATTTTAAAGAATTTGGTGAGGCTCAGAACCAAGGAGATCAAAGAAGGCCTGAGGCAACTGCCTGGCATCCAAGGTGTGATGCTGATGCATATCAAAAAGAGGCACAATCCCTCTCCCAGTTGCCACTGGCTTCCTTGCCAGGGAGACCTTGGACTGCAAATGCTATGGAAGCCCTGATAACAGAGACCTTGGAAGAAGACCTATGAGAATGGGACCAGAGCAAAGAATTAGGCAAATGCCTTGATTATTTTAAAGAGAGAGAAGGAAAATTCTCTAAGATATAGGTGGTGGAGCTGGAAATGGATCCCAGAAATTAAAAATGGGATGGATTGGAAAAGAAGTTGGTAACAGTGGTGCCATAAAAGCCAATCCAGTCTCACTAAGAACAAGTCAAGTCACAGTGATGCCAATCATTTCTTTTCAGAAAGATTGGCATATCAGAGCAAATGAAGCAGACAAGAAGGTTGTTTGCAAAGCGTTTTGGACAAGGTTACAAAACACAGGACAGGGACCAGTACAACTAGGCAGATTAATAATTTGATGATTGAAATGTAGAAAGGGAACAAATTAGTTGATATAAGAATATTTCTTGGCCTTACCCTAGGCAATATTTTCATGAATATTTTAACCAAAAATGAGAGCAGTTTTAATCAAAATTATCCATGTAGGAGATCTAATTAAAGGTCGCTATATTTGAAAAAAGCATAAAGTATGTTCTCTACCCTTTCTGGAATAAAGACTCAGAAGCTTGGATTGCTACCTGTAAGGGATAGATAACATGTCATATGGTAAAATGGGGATTTTTAAAAAATCTGAATAGGCTGACACCAGATTCACTAAAATTTCATTTAAGAGGGATAAATGTAACTTTTGGCCAAGAATTTTAAAAAATCATTGCTAATATTGGGGAGACACAACCCAGCAGGGGTATGTACAATGTATAGATGTAAAGATTGTAATTGGTGTAACATCAGTAGCTATTGTAGAGTAACTAAGCAAACTCTGATCTCAGACTGTGCTAAACACGATGACAAAGTAGCCGTCTGCTTCGGTCAGACTCTCTGGAGTGTCACATGGTTCTGGGGGCCACACTATGTTAGGGACGGACTAAAACATATCTGAAAGAGAAAGAGCAAAATGAGATGATTCAAAACTTCATCAGGCAAAACGTGGCTGAAGGAGGCTGGGCTAGCAGTGTCTCTGGGTGAGCCTGATGTATGTGTTCAAACAGCTAAAGGGCCAGACGTGGACGTGTTCTGCATAGTCCAGGAATGCAGAGAAACAGAATAAACACCAATCCAAGGAAGTGCTTTCTAATGGTCTCCAGTGGTGACTTCAGGAGATAGGGAGTTCCCCATTGCAGGAAACAGTCAAGCTGTTTGGCCAAATGGCCAAAGAGCTTCCCAAATAGAAGTCTCTCCATTCTCTAACTCTAGGCTGTCTGTAACCTGGATAATGCTAACCTGACCGTATTTGCCATAAACACTCTCTTTCTGGAATAAAGCCTTGGGGACTCCCTACTACTGGCTGAAAGACTGACTTCTATGAGCCAAAGAACTGTATCCAAATCCCAATAAAGCCAGTCTAATAATATACTGGGATTATATAGAGCTTTTCATCTATGGAGCTCAGGGCATTTTCATACCAATTACTGCCTTTTATCTTCACAATACTCCCACCAGGTAAGGACCAAGAGGAAGCAAGTTTGATTTTGCCCATTTTGTAGCCAGAAAAGTGTGAGGAGACTTGAGGAAGGTTATTCTGTCTTGATGGGAACCTGGTATTTGGGATCTTGTTTTTTAGCAATATCTTTTTAAAGGCAGAGCTGCATTCTATTTTTCTGAAGGACACTGTCTCTGTTACAATGCATTTAGAAGCAACAGTAATCAGGGAACAACGTTTGGTTGCAGGAAAAGCAGGAACCCACTGGGGGAGAGAGGCAGCGCTGTTAGGAATCAGTGTGAGAAAAGCCATTTGACCCTAATTAGTGGTGAATGACAAGGAAAAATGGCTTGGATAGGACCCTTCTTCTCATTTTACTTCATTTTCCTCAATTATCTGAGAGGCTGACAATTCTCTGGGATGGAAGGCAGTTCCCAAAATAGCTTTTTACACCACATGAAAATATCTAGGACTTAAGAGCACCCTAGTCTGTGTTTCTGTGCGGTATTTAACACAGTATGTCTTAAATTAGATTGGCAAATGTTTCCAATGAATCCATAAGATCTGTAAAGGGAATGTTAGGAGAAGAGGGCAGCAGAGGATGAGACGGTTGGATGGCATCACTGACTCGACAGACATGAATATGAGCAAACTCCAGGAGAAAATGAAGGAAAGCCTGGCATGCTGTAGTCCATGGGGTTGCAGAGTCTGACGCAACTTAGCAACTGAACAACGACAAAGTCTTCCTTCTCCCTGTGTCAAGAAGTATAGAAGAGAGGATATGAGCACAGTTTCTGAAACCAGACTGCCTAGGTTCAAACCCCATCTCTACCATTCAAGAGAGGTGTGACTTTGGGCAAATCAGTTCACTGCTCTGTACTCCGCCTCCGTATCCATAAAACTGGGACTTTTTAGCATACCTCCTCCCTCACAGGAGGTCTATGAGGAATAGATCAGTGAATCCATGAGTGTCAGGCCCCTGGCATGTGCTTCCCAGGTCAACCTTCATTAGCCCTGCACTGTTTGCACCATAGAGCACAGCAAATCTTCACCTCGGTGATCAGAACCACTCTATTCTCTCATCACCTGCCTTAAAATCTCAGGCTGTCAACATCAGAGGGCAATATTAGAAAAGCAGGCATAAGGAAAAGGCACAGATAATCCAGAAATCTCCTCTCTCTAAAAAACGTCCATTATTTTCACCAAGGAAGCTTTGTACCAGAATTGCTGAAGATCTGTGAAGAAGAGATCAGTTCAGTTCAATTGTTCAGTCATGTCCAACTCTTTGTGACTCCCATGGACTGCAGAATACCAGGCCTCCCTGTCCATCACCAACTCCTGGAGTTTATTCAAACTCATGAACATTGAGTTGGTGATGCCATCCAACCATCCCATCCTCTGTCATCCCCTTCTCCTCCCACCTTCAATCTTTCCCAGCATCAGTCTTTTCAAACGAGTCAGTTCTTCACATCAGGTGGCCAAAGTATTGGAGTTCAAGCTTTCGCATCAGTCCTTCCAATGAATATTCAGGACTGATTTCCCTTAGGATTGACTAGTTGGATCTCCTTGCAGTCCAAGCGACTCTCAAGAGTCTTCTCCAACATCACAGTTTAAAAACATCAATTCTTTGGTGCTCAGCTTTCTATATAGGCCAACTCTTACATCCATACATGACTACTGGAAAAACCATAGTTCTGACTAGATGGACCTTTGTTGGCAAAGTAATGTCTCTGCTTTTTAATAAGCTATCTAGGTTGGTCACAACTTTTCTTCCAAGGAGCAAGCATCTTTTAATTTCATGGCTGCAATCACCATCTGCAGTGATTTTGGAGCCCAAAAAATAAAGTCAGCCACTTTTTCCACTGTTTCCCCATCTATTTGCCATGAAGTGATGGGACCGGATGCCATGATCTTAGTTTTCTGAATGTTGAGCTTTAAGCAAACTTTTTCACTCTCCTCTTTCACCTTCATCAAGAGGCTCTTTGGTTCTTCTTCACTTTCTGCCATAAATGTGGCAACATCTGCATATCTGAGCTTATTGATATTTCTCCCAGCAATCTTGATTCCAGCTTGTGCTTCATCCAGCCCAGTGTTTCTCATGATGTACTCTGCATATAAGTTAAATAAGCAGGGTGACAATATACAGCCTTGATGTACTCCTTTCCTGATTTGTAACCAGTCTGTTGTTCCATGTCTAGTTCTAACTATTGTTTCTTGACCTGCATACAGATTTCTCAGGAGGCAGGTCAGGTAGTCTGTTATTCCCGTCTCTTTCAGAATTTTCCACAATTTGTTGTGTTCCACACAGTCAAAGGCTTTGGCATAGTCAATAAAGCTAAAGAAGATGTTTTTCTGGAACTCTCTTGTTTTTTTGATGATCCAATGGATGTTGGCAATTTGATCTCTGGTTCCTCTGCCTTTTCTAAATCCAGCTTGAACATCTGAAAGTTCACGGTTCACATACTGTTGAAGCCTGGCTTGGTGAATTTTGTGCATTACTTTGCAAGCGAGTGAGATGAGTACAGTTGTGCGGTAGTTTGAGCATTCTTTGGCAGGCATTGCCTTTCTTCATACTTTCTTTCACCATTATCTCTTCATACTGTTGAGAACCCCATGAATGTTATGAAGAAGAGATAATGGTGTTATAAAGAAACATCATTTTAAAATAAGTTTTAAAAGCAGTCACTTTCTCCCATGAGGGAGAAATTTACCTAACTGCTCCCAGCATTGGGTCTAATTTTAAGTAATTTACATTCTGGTGTTGGAGAACAAGTAAAGATGGGACCAGTGTGGTCTCTCTGGTTGCAGCAGACACGCCCCTGCAAACAGGGTGTGAAGCAAAAGAAAAGAGGGACACATAGGAGGCTGGAGGGAGAGGGCCAGATGCTGACTGTGGGACAGAACAAGCTCTTCCAAGGCCCAGAAGGAACTCTGAGAGACTAGAGGAAAGAGAAAGAGACCCTTCAGGAAGGAAAGACCCCCAAGGAAATGCATATCTAGGTGTGGCAGGACAGTCTGTGTGACAGGTTTACACCTGGGAACCATCATGACCATTGCTGTCCCAAGTGGAGTCTGGAGTCCCGCTGGTTGTTAGATGGTAGCGAGGAAAGTTGCCACATCCTAGAAATTGTTCTGTTGGTTTTGATGTTTCTTTAATATTTATTTGACTTTACTTCTTTCAATAAAGAGAATTTTTTATAATAAAGTTGTAGAAAGGGTACAGTCACAGATCTATGGGTTGCCAGCCCAAAGCCTCACTGGCAAGCCTTTGGGAGGATGCCCTTGCTATGCACAATGGCAGGGTTCTGTCACCCTGATTAGCAGTGTATCTAGACCACAGGGAAGGGGAATGACAAATAACTATCTTTCCAGAGGCAAAAAGTACAAAATTCAGAAGCCGCAGTTTGGTGGCTCTGGGACTCCAGTCTCTAGTGTATAAGGTTTGGTGATGGGTGTGGTGGTGAAGAGCCCACTGACACAGGAGGTGTGGTTCTTATGCAGTTCTAGCACTTTCTGGCTGTAACTTTAGGGAAATGACTTAATGTCTCTAAATCTCCATTACTTCCTCTTTAATAGGACCTACCCCCGGGGGCCAGGGAGGGTTCATGAGCCCAGGTCCTCACTAAATACCGATGCCTGTCATTCCACTCATCAATCCTCGACTTTATCCTCTAGTGGAGAGTCACAAAAATACAGAAATAACTGAAAGACTGGGGTTGGGGGAGGGCCAAGGAGGGGCAGCAGAGGGAGGAGAGGCTGCACAAAGGAACTGGACATTTCAACACTGGCTCATTCACCCTGAGAAAGCGAGATGTGATGAAGAGTTTGGTACCACTCGGTTCCAGAGTAAACAAATGCCCAGACAAACTGTGGCCTTGTAAGAAACCCCCAACACTCAATATTGTGAACAGACAGCTTTGGGCCCTCATAAGGACTGGAGAGAAAGGCTGGAAATAAAGTCGTTCTGTGGAAATGGAGATGGAATCAGTACCTCTAATGGAGAACTGCAATCTGCAACTGTAGATTTATCCAAAGACTGCTGGGGCTTCTCAGAAGTGAGCACCTTACACCTCAAAGCGAAATCAACAATTTTGGCAGCTTCATTACACCTGAATTGTGTTCACGGGGATGTTAAACTAGAGGCTGCCTGTGAAGGCACTATACACCACGTCTGGCACTGGGGAGTACAAGGACTACCTTCGTTCTGGCGTGAAAAAAAGGTAATCAGAGGATTTCTGCACCGATGCAAGGATACTAGGCTAACTGCCACCTGTGCCCTTTCTCTCCTCCTCGCCTCAACTCAGCCTCTGCTCGGGGTCCAGGATTTACCAATCTGTGTTGTTTATCTAATAAAGGTGGGCTAAGAACTGAGGCCTGAGTCCTTGACTGTTTGTGGTGATTCCATGGAAAATGTTTCATGCACAGCTCCTGAGCAGTACAAAAGAGTTCATGGCATTGAATGGCTTTTATATTGGCAGACTTCACACACACGGTTCCCTTTTTATGCCCTGAACTACTTCCTGGCTCCAGCAGCATCCTGCTTGCCCTCATAGCTCCCCTCTGATACACTTCTGTGTATCCGGTGGGGAATAATAGCCTGGTGAAGCTCAGACAACATGGCAGCTTGTGGCCACGTGGTTTGGGGACCAGATTAAGAGAACAGGGGCCTTGCAGGAGCTGTGAGCACCTCTGCACAGCCCTGCCAACCACAGGAGTCAGGCAAGACAGAGTTTTAAGGAAACGAAAATTTTCCTTTCTATTTCATGAGATGATGAGATTCTTCTCTGTTATTAGGCCCAAACTATTATGTTCCTTACAGCTTTCATAGCTTCTCTGGTGGCTCAGACGGTAAAGCATCTGCCTGCAATGTGGGAGACCTGGGTTCAATCCCTGGGTCGGGAAGATCCCCTGGAGAAGGAAATGGCAACCCACTCCAGTATTCTTGCCTGGAAAATTCCATGGATGGATGAGCCTTGTAGGCTACAGTCCTTGAGATCACAAAGAGTCGGGCACAACTGAGCACTTCACTGGTTCACAGCTTTCATAGAAAGGTAAGCATTATTTGTTGCCTTATAGAATCTGCTGAATTATTAGGGTCATAAATTACCTACAGGACAGGTCACTGAACTAATGCAAGTTACTTTGCTTAATACATTTGCAAGTGCCGAGGCACCCACCACACACACACATATACATACTCACACAAATAAAACTGCTAAAAAAAAAGTTATCAAAAAAGAGAAAAAATTTGAAAGGCAGGGGAGCTACCCTGAGTACAAAAAGCACCCGAAGCAGTGTCTGTCTCAGAGCTCTGATCCTGCCCCCTTTTTTCTCACTGACAACTCCTAGGGTGCTCTTCATCTATGCTCTTGGCTGCTGTGAACTCCACATAGCTGTCTCTAATGCAGACCTCTCCACTGTGCTCCAGAACAGGACTCAGCAAACTTTTACTGTAAAAGGCTTGAGACCAAATATTTTAGACTTTGGTGCCACTTGGCGTCTGCTCTCTGAGGCACCTACTCAACTCTGCCCTCATAGGGTGGTGAAAGCAGCCATAAACAATGTTTAAACCAATGTGCCTGGCTGTAGGTCAATGAAACTTTATTTGCAAAAACAAAGAGGAGGCAGGGTTTGGTCTATGCAGTTACAGTTTGCTGACCCCTGCTCTCAACTCCAACTGCCAGTTAATTAGACATTTCCACCTGCAGATTCCACAGGTGCCTCAAAACTCAATGTTTCAAGGCTAGACACATTCTCTTTTACCTTCTGGTGCTGCTAAGTCACTTCAGTCGTGTCCGACTCTGTTGCGACCCCATAGACGGCAGCCCACCAGACTCCCCTGTTCCTGGGATTCTCCAGGCAAGAACACCGGAGTGGGTTGCCATTTCCTTCTGCAATGCATGAAAGTGAAAAGTGAAAGTAAAGTCACTCAGTCGTGTCCAACTCTCAGCGACCCCATGGACTGCAGCCCACCAGGCTCCTCCGTCCATGGGACTCTCCAGGCAAGAGTACTGGAGTGGAGTGCCATTGCCTTCTCCAGGGGATCTTCCTGACCCAGGGGTCAAACCCAGGTCTCCAGCATTGTAGGTAGATGCTTTACCCTCCGAGCCACCAGGGAAGCCCTGTCAAGCCCAGAGCCAAGTACAAAGCCTAAGTTTTAATTTAATTTATCTCATTTGTCTCACTCCAATTATGTGTTCCTTGAGTGCAGGGACCATGCATTCCTATTGTCTACTCTGGTTTCTAGCACATGGAAGGGGCTCCCCCAAAATGTTTACTGAATGAATGAACTGTTAAAACAACTCTAGGGCAGTGCTTCTTAAACTTCAGTGTGCATATATATCACCTGGAACTTTATTCTGCAGATTCTGATTCCGTAGGTCTAGAATTCTCAGTCTAGAATTGGCCTGAGGTTCTGCATTTCTGTCACTCTCCCAGGATGCAAAATACTGCTGGTCCACGGATCACACTTTGAATAGCAAGAATCTGGGAAATATCCCTTGGTCCCATTGTGGTATATGCTAAGAGAGTTCTTCCCCATATTAGTGCATGTGTTGATTTCTTTCCATGGTCATTTCATTAACTCATTAGCTGCACCTATTCAAAACTCCAGAGGAATTAATAACATAGCTTATGGCACCCAAATGACTTTATTTTTTTTTAATTTTATTTTTAAACTTTACAATATTGTATTAGTTTTGCCAAATATCGAAATGAATCCGCCACAGGTATACCCGCGTTCCCCATCCTGAACCCTCCTCCCTCCCAAATGACTTTAAAATTTGCAGAGTTTACACACATTTCCATGTCTATGCCTCAGACTATTTGCTGTTTCAATTACTTCCTCCTTCCCTGTTTATTCCTATCCCTTGGTGCCCACTTAATTTAATTTAAACATAACTATTCTCATTATCTGTGTTGTGATTTTTCTACAGATGCTCTGCCAATGCAAGGCTTTCTTATCAAGTTGTCCTACTTATCATGAACAGTGCAAGAACAGTGCAAATGTCTGAAACAAATTATTATTGTTTAGAAATTCAAAAGAACACTCTCTTTTCCCAGAACTCCAGTACAATGACCAAATCAAAACCTATTTTGGGGCTACCTACACCCCTTTTTATAGCAACAAAACACTTTTTATCAACAGGGGAAATAATTGCTTACAGAGTTCCAGGGACCATGTGATTCTCCACTTTTCCTAACTTTCCCTAACCCATCAAACTCCTACACACACCAAAAAAAAAAAGAGAGAGAGAGAGAGACAGAAGAAGAATATACCAAGTTTATCTAGAGGAATATTATACTCCATGAAAGCTGAGCTCTTTGTTTTGGCAAGTTAAAAGTGTAATCTTAACATTGTGGCAAAAATCACATTTCTTCGTATGAGTTTGGTAAAGTTAGATACCACACTGAGGGCAGCAGCTCTAGTCATGCAGCTTTGACTAGAAACCAGCTTTTAGCATAAAGATGCCACAGACCTGTAACAAGTAGGCTGTAGGCTAGTTTATACCAGGTAATCTCAGCATTTCGGATAACTCCATCGCCTCTGACAATTTCTAAGGATATTGAATTGTGTCATAAAATTGGTGTCATAGTGAATATGTGATTGTAACTGGGTCTTTTCACTACTAAATTGTAGTAAAATGCACTATAATCACCTCATTCTACATAAATGGCTTCCTCTCTATATTTATTTCAATGGAAGGAGTCAAATCGCCTTACCTGAAATTATAGGGAAAAAAAGATTACAAAAATATGACAGTTTTATAACTGGTGGACATCTTATAATACCTGTGTCTTAGGCTATTCTGGCAGCTATAACAAAATACCCATGGGATAGCTTATAAAGAACAGAAATTTGTTTCTCACCATTCTGGAGGCTGGAAGTCCCAGATCAGGGTGCCAGCCTGGCTGGGTGAGGGCTGTAGACATTTCATTACATCCTCACATGGCAGAAAGGGCTAGGGACCTCTGAGGGCATTAGGCCCATTCAGAAGGGCTCTACCCTCATACCTTAATTACTTTCCAAAGACCCCGCCTTCTAATGCCATCACACTGGTGTGAGGATTCCAATATGTGAATTTGGGCAGAACATAAACATTCAGACCACAGCAACCTGACTTCATTATGAAAAATCCTTGATGCTGGGAAAGATTGAGGGCAGAAGGAGAAGAGGGCATCAGAGGATGAGATGACTGGATGGGAGATGGTGAGGGGCAGAGAGGCCTGGCATGCTGCAGTCCATGGGGTTGCAAAGAGTCGGACACAACTGGGCAACTGAACAACCACAACTATATATGGCAAGTATTCCTATTTATCCAAAGTCCAAATGACCAGAAAGCACCAATAAAACGTGTTTGATAGTAATTGATTTTCATATTGACAATTCCAGGGAACTGAAAGATCCTGAAGGGTCTTCTACATTATTAAAGAAACATTAATACTTACAGAATTTTAGAGCTGAAAGAGATTTGGAGTGAAAATGTCCAAAATGTACATCTGACAGCTGTGTACTGAGTCCAGAGGAGTGAATAACTTACTCATGAATGAAAGCAAGGCCTGGAGCCCAGTTTCCTCCTATCCCCACACATGGTCTTTACACTATACTGATTCAGTTTAGTTCAGTTCAGTTGCTCAGTCGTGTCCGACTCTTCGCGACCCCATGAATCGCAACACACCAGGCCTCCCTGTCCATCACCAACTCCTGGAGTTCACTCAGACTCAACGTCCATCGAGTCAGTGATGACATACTGATTAAATGGTGTTAAATATAGTAATCTTTTATGTGTTCAAATTTTTAGAAATTTCGTAATTCATGTATGGTCCACCCTATCTAATATTTTAACACCCACCACTATGTTTCAGAAATCCCTGCCTGCTTTATCTCTTTTCTTTGACATTCTCATAATTAAAATTAAAAAAAAATCATCTGTCTCCTCAATTTGAAGGTAAGACTCTTAAGGACAAAGATCTTTTATCTTTTCTTCACAGCTATACCACCTAGAATAGTGTCCAGCACAAAGTAAGAAGTAAGTAAATTGGTTAAATTAAGAAAAATGAATCATATATGATAACCCTCAAAAATATTACTGCGCTATCAAAATACTGCCTTTTCATGTCATCTATTTGACATTTTTTTCCAGAACCTCTGATGTGCCAGGCATTTTACAAGGCTGAGGTGAAGTTCAGAGTAATAGGTTTATTTTATTCATTCAGGGAGCTTAATTTAAGGTGATCCTATTATTGTAACCTCCTAATGCAATGTCATCCCTTATCAGCTTAATTCTGCAGACTGGACCTAGACATTACTCCCTGAAGGAATTACTTTCACCTTCAGCCTGAAGTTAGGACTCCTAGGATTCAGCAATCGGCTTCCTAGGATTATACGGGAAGGAAACTGCCATCTTTATGTTGGCCTGCCAGTGCTGAGAAAGATAGATCAGATCAAAATCAGCATGCCTGGCCAGCAGTTTTGACATATTCCCTCTTTCAGGTTTCCCATCACAAAGGAAAGCACTTTGTCCATGGGAAGATCCTTAAATTAGAAGCATGCATAGTTTTTGAGGTAGTCAAAAAAGGCGAAATAAATCTATGGCTTTGTTCTCTAAGAATAGGATAAAAATAATTTCATAAGAATTGAGGAAATCATACAATATTTTCACAATTGAGTGCTAAATTACAGGAAGGTTGGCTCTTTTACTTCGAGAAGGCTGGTGTTTAAAACCTCTGAGGGGTTTGATACTTAGAGCTGTCTTGTCCATATAACACACAATGTCGGTTTAATCAAGTGACAATTTACAGAGGGGAGGCCTGTAATTATTCCATCTCAGAACACTTTATAAGAACTCAGAAAAATAAAGAGCCATAGAGACTTAATAATTCATTCTTTAATACAAGTGCAGGTAATTTTTTAAAAAACTGTTTCTATTTGGCTTTAGACTCCCACCTCTTCTTTCAGTTCACCTTTGGTGACAACCTCAAATGTTCTATGCTATGCTATGCTATGCTCTGCTAAGTCACTTCAGTCGTGTCCGACTCTGTGTGACCCCATAGACGGCAGCCTACCCTGCACCTAATGTAAACTTGAATCTTGGAACATTCATTCAGTTAATATTCTGGGGGCTTCCCTCGTGGTCCAGTAGCTAAGACTCCAAGCCCCCAATGTAGGGGGCCTGGATTCAATCCCTGGTCAGGAAACTAGGTCCCATGTGCCTCAGTGAAGACCGAAGATACAGCGTGTCACAAAACCTGGTGTAGCCAAATTAAAAAACTACTCTGTGCATGTCTCATCTCCTGGACCATACCAGCATCTCCTTGGGGTTAAGAACCATGCTGTATTCATGTTAATATCCTTCTTGGCTCTCAGCTCAGAGTAACTACTAAGAAATATCAGTTGACAGTGAATTGTATGAATTTTTGTTATTATCGTCAGTGGTGGTGGTGTAACTTTCCAATTCATCTTCCTAGGTTTGATGCTGTTTAGTCACTAAGATGCATCTGATTCTCTGAAATGAATGTGTCTGATTCTTTGAAATGAGCTCAACCAGCAAATCATCTGCTCCACTTGCTTTGTGAACATTTTCTCACTAGTCCACAGGCCCTCTATTTCCTGGGGATTCTTCCAGTTTGGGTTCACATTCTCAAATAAGAGGCTAGGGTCTTGGGTATTTCTCCTATAGCCTGCCAGGCTCCTCTGTCCATGGGATTTCGCAGGCAAGAATACTGGAGTGGGTTGTCATTTTCTTCTCCAGGGGATCTTCCCAACCCAGGGACTGAACTCATGTTTCCTCCATCTCAGGCAGATTCTTTGCTGCTGAGCCACTGGACTTTTAAAATTGTATTTTATTTTTAATTGTGTCAAAATACCATAAAATTTGCCATCTCAACCACTCATAAGCATACATTTCAATAATATTAAGTGCATGCACTGTTGTGTAACCCATCTCCAAAATTCTTTTTATCTTTCAAAACTAAAACTCTATACCCATTAAACAACAATTCCTCCTTTCCCTCTTTCCCCAGCCTCCAGCAATCTCCATTCTATTTTGTGTATTTGAGAATTAGACTATTTAGGCATCTCATATAAGTGGAGTCATACAATATTTTTGTTTTGGTGACTGGCTTATTTCACTTAGCATAATATCCTCAAGGTTTATCCATGTTGTAGCATGTGTCAGAAGTTCATTCATTTTTGAGTCTCAATAACATTCCATTGTATGTATATACCACATTTTGTTTATCCATTGATGCATTGATGGGCACTTGGGCTGTCTTCTCTTTTTGGCTATTGTGAATAATGCTTCTCTGAACATGGGTATACAGATAACTCTTTGAGATCCTCCTTTTAATTCTTTTGGATATATGACCAGAAGTGGAATTGTCCCAGGCTAATGTTAACATTAGTTTATACACTGGCAAGTTCAAGTTTATATATTGAACAAGAGACAAAAAAGAAGGATTCCAAGAAGACACTGGGCAGAAAGACTCTATAATCAAATAGGGAGTGGCACCTCCTCAGACAGAATGTTGAGATTCTGTGATCTTGAGGACCTCTTACATTGAATACAATTTCTAAAAATGATAAACATCCACAGTGAGTTATGTTCCATGGACTACCTTAAGACCCCCTCTGCCCTAGAAGAACTAAGAGTATGGTCATGAAGAGCCAGAAGGGAGAGATGAAAAATCAAGGTACCAATAAGAGTTCCCGGGAGAAATTTTCCTAAGTGGAGCACTGTGGGAATCAATGAGTGTTTAGGAAGCTTAATCTTTGCTTTTTGACTTGGCCAAGTATCATGGTCCTCAGGACAGCACTTCTCTAAATCCACTGCTTTCCCAGAGTGTGTTGGTCACTTAAATGAGGTGCTGTCCCACGTTAGCAGTCAGTAGGGTGCTACAGGAGCCTCCGGTGGGGGCCAGGGGTGCAATGGCATTACCCTGAGACTGAGCTGACATCTCCGGGAGCTCCAGCAAATCATCCACCCCCCGCCCCCCGATTTGTGAACATTTTCTCATTAGTCCATAGGCCCTCTGTTTCCTGGGGATCCTTCCAGTTTGGGTTCACATCCACAAATAAGAGGCTAGGGTCTTGGGTATTTCTCCTCCAATCCTTCCTAAACTGTAAAGATTTGTTCCTGGGAGAAGAGAGGAACCTGAAAGCAAGCATTAACCCAACAACTGTGTATATCTCGGGAAGGCTGAAAAGCACTAGGATTGAGCAAAACGCTGACCTTGGTGGTGAGCAGGTCTTTGGTGACCTGTGAGCCGATGGCGTGGGTGCTCAAGTTCAACTGCAAGTGGACTAACAGAGATACAGGAATACTGACCATATTTTTAGAACAGAGCTTGACAAAGGATTTGTGAAAGATAAAGATATCTGTGAAAGATAAAGATAACTTTCTGGAAATCTGGGCTGTGTGATTGCTCAAGATACAGGGAAAACCATTGATAAGTGCAGAGGCTTTTCTATGGTCACGCTATGAACATCTGAATTTAATGTATACTCTAAAGAATGAGTAATTTCCAATCCTGGAGGCTGGAGTATAGAGAGGGAAATGAAGAAACAGTATATTCTGGTGGTACATTTTTAACTTAGTGCTTTGCAAGTATAATAGGTTATTTCTATTCCTGTAAAGCTCCATTTGTTTTAAAATAATGCCATTATTTGGGAATAGTCTGAGTTTCTTAATATCTCAATTTCATTTTTAATACATGAGACCCCAGAAAAATACATCCCCTAGGCAGCAAAAACACATTTTTTATCAGAACTCCCCTCTGTATAAGGTGGTAAACAACACAGTATAGCAGAACTTACCATGATCTTTGTTACTTGGTGACTTTAGACAAGAATCCGCCTGCCAATTCAGGGGATGCAGGAGATGTGGGTTTGATCCTTGAATTGGGAAGATCCCCCTGGAGTAGGAAATGGCAACCCACTCTAGTATTCTTGCCTGGAAAATTCCATGGACAGAGGAGCCAGGTGGGCTATAGTCCATGGGGTCGCAAAGAGTCAGACACTAGTGGGCAACTGAGCCTATGAACACATGACTTTAGACAATCCTTTTGAATCTCTGCTTTTTTATTTTAATTTTTTGGCTGCACCACTCGGCATTCAAGATCTTAGTTCCCTGACCAGGGATGGATCCCATGCCTCCTGCATTGGATGGATCCCATGACTCCTGCTGAGTCTTAACCACTTTAACCACTGGACAGTCAGGGAAGTCCCTCTGCTTTGTTATTAATAAAACAGAAATAAAGTCTACCTCATGAGATTATTCTGACCTCTAGAGCTAGCCTTTCTTCTTTCTTCTGCACCCAAATGAATCTATAGTTGCTGATGACACAAATTTTGATCAGATCAATGCCTTGCCATTTTTGCCTAACCTCTTGAAAGAGAAAATCATATTTTCTTCATAATTTTTGATCAACTGTTCAAAGATGCACATTTGGGAAGTTAGAAGGAGAAGTAAAGTAAGAAGGGGCTGGAAGAGGGTGCAGGGGGAAGCAACAAGAGGCTGTGAGATGGTTTTGAGGGGAGAAAAACAGAAAAAGGTAAAAAATGTGAGCAGGAAAGAAGAACATAAAGAAATGAGAAAAAGATGAGATTTTCAGATATGTACTGAACTTTCAAAAAAAAAAAAGTTTCAAAGCAGCAAGATGTACCAGGCAGACACCATGTGACCATCGATAGATCTCTATCACTTGATCAGTTACAGAGCTCTCATGTGACAAAGGAAGGATTTATATTGATTTCCAGCACTGTCATTGCCTCAAATTATACCCTCAATTTAAAAAGTAATGTAGTGAAGCATGGATACAGAAGAAGTAAAAATGTCATGTAAATAACACCTGAATCATTCACCCAACTTGCCCTTGACATTTTTACTAGAATCTAAGTCAGTGCTCTGCTTCCCACTGAGGGCAGAAATCTTGATGTGCTTTGTTATTTATGTATTTCAGGTGTTTAAAACAATGCCTGGCATATGGCAAAGGCTCAATAAACACGTTGTATAAAGAGTCAATATTTACGATGAGATTGCTTTATACCATCCCAGGCTTGGCATCAAACAAAATAAAGATGCATTTAAAACATGATTCCTCCCCTACAATACGGTGGAAGAAGACAGACATGTGAAAGGTCTCATAAATATGAGAAACAGTAGGACATAAATCTGTTGAGTGTAGAGATGCTGGAGCTGTACTACCTCAGGATGACTCCAGGCTTGTCCGTTTCTACTGTGGTGCCTTGGACAAGTTACTTAACCTCTCTATGCCTCTGTTTTCTCATTTGTAAAGTGGGGCTATAACCCTCCTGTACTTGTTGCAAGGATCACACAAATTACCATAGGGGAAGTGTAAAATACCTGATCCAAAGTGTCAAGAAGGGCAATAGAAAGTAATAATGATGATAAGGTGATGGGCGGAGACTTTGGGGGGATGATGGATATGACACTGGCCTTGGTGATAATGGTTTCAGGGATTGTATGCTGCTGCTGCTGCTAAGTCGCTTCAGTCGTGTCCGACTCTGTGCGACCCCAGAGACTGCAGCCCACCAGGCTCCACCATCCATGGGATTCTCCAGGCAAGAACACTGGAGTGGGTTGCCATTTCCTTCTCCAATGCATGAAAGTGGAAAGTGAAAGTGAAGTCGCTCAGTTGTGTCTGACTCCTAGCGACCCCATGGTCTGCAGCCTACCAGGCTCCTCCATCCATGGGATTTTCCAGGCAAGAGTACTGGAGTGGGGTGCCATTACCTTATCCCCAAACTCATAAAACTGTATACATCCAACATGCACAGTTTTTCCATGTTAATCATGCCTCAATAAAGTGTTCATTTTTTTTTTTTTTTTTAAGAAAGAAATGCAGCAGAGATTGAAAGCTTCCATAAGAGAGTTCAGAACAAAGAGCGAGGCATAAAGGAGGGTTAAGTCTGGGAACAGAAGTGGAGATGGTCAGGAAGCGTCAGAGAATGTGTGGCCTTTGAGTCTCCTAAGATGGGTCCGCCTTGGCCAGGCTGTCAGGATAGGGTGGCATTACATATAACAGTGTGAACCAAGGCCTGGAGGCAAGTCCCATCAGAAGATGACAAAGGGCTACACTAAGGCCACAGTGCTGGGAATGGGATGGAGGGCGTGGTGATCAGAGATGGAGCCGCTCCAGATGCCAAGCAGGCCTCAGCATTTAGTGTGCATGGGTGGGCGGGAAAGTGAGAGGCAGGGGCCAGGATGAGGCTGGGGAACAGCAGGAAAGCAGGGTTACTGGGCTTTTTCATTGCACTTCAATGACTTGTTCTTTAAGTCTTCTGTCAATAGCCATTTTTTAGAAACAAGTGTTCATTTGGGAACTTAGCCATCTAATTTGTAAAATCACATTTTAGATGTTTATGTCCCTTTACAAAAGAAATGTGTATTTATTATAGAAAATTTTAAAAATACCATTCGGTACTAAGATAAAAGAAAATTTTACCTATCATCACATTTACACAATAGCCACTCCATTTCAATCTTCCTTCTTTTTGTTATTTATATATTAAACAATAAAAAAAATTTAACTGGAAAAAATGGGATCACATGGTGGCCCTTATTTTATAGCCTGATTTTTAAAAATTAAATGTGAACATGACTGCATGGCATTTAATACTCTTCTAAAGGATCAATTTTAATGACTTTCTAGTATCTCATTATATGGATATACCATAATTCTTTTTTATCTACTCCCTTATGTGAACATTTAAGTTGTTTTCCATTTTTTTCCTTTTCCTGATCATCTCTGTTGCTACATCTTTGGACACATCCTTGACTTTTGTGTTTATTTTAATGTACTTCATTCGTACAAAAACTTCAAAGTGAGGGGAGGAAAGTGAAGTAAATACACATTGTACTCTTCACAGGAATGACTCCAACCACAAGTCCCTGGTCCTCCACCCTGGAAATGCCGTACACCTGCCCCATGGACGGGAGGAGATGAAAGGAGAGATGGGAGAAACCCATCCACGGTAGGGAGCATCCTGCCTAGCCAGTGATTTCAGGAATCAGCACTCTGGCCCCATCACTCTGCTACCTTCCATAAAGCCTGGGCAATCAGGAGCCATGTCAGAGCCAGAGCAGCACAAATGCGTAAGGTAGGGTGGACTTCCTGTGTCCCCATCCAAGAGACAGGCAACAGCTCAGGCTTCCTAGCAAAGCAGCCAACACACCATAGCATCCTTCCTTAGAGCCTATAGCATCACACTGGAAGAGGGAAGCCCTAGGTTGGGCATTCTGTCTCTTGGACTGTCATATTCTCCTGGTACATGCTAAGTCAGGAAAAGACAATAGGAAGGAAAAGAGAAGAAAGATTTTAAAAAGGAAAACCTCAGTCATCTGAAATGGCATGCTTCCATCCCCTAGGCCACTATGAGGATACTGGCAGAGGAGAGGAGGGGAGGAGTAAGTGATTTGGCTTCTGCAACTAGAGATGGGTGGGGATGGAGTGAATTAGGAGGGTGTCTGAAGGGTCTGAAGCTCACTCAGAAATATAGCGATAGTATTAACCAAAATAAAGACAGAGCACTTGTCTGCTCCTCTGCAGAACTGAACTTCACCAAAAGAGCAGTGTCATTCCGAACACTTTTCTGAACTGTAGTACAAGGTCTGTGCTGTGCTGTGCTTAGTCACTCAGTCATGTCCAACTCTTCACAATCCCATGGACTGAAGCCCACCAAGCTCCTCTTATCATGGGGATTCTCCAGGCAAGAATACTGCAGTGGGTTGCCATGTCCTCCTCAATACAAGGTCTACTATTTTTAATTCAAATATTTTGGTGGCTTCTTAAAATTGATTATTATAAAAGAACATAAATTATTCTGTCTTTGCTGCAATAGTGGATATCTTCTAGATAAAGGCTCTGTTTTTTCTTCATCCATTCATTGGGTCATTGGCTCATCCATTCATCACACATTGATTAACCATTATTGATTGGTAAGCTATTCTGCAAGATACAGTGTTGCCAAGTGCTGTGCATATGGTCGTGACAAAACAAACGATCTCTATCTTCACACACCTCTGGGCTTGTGGAAAGAACACAATTAACAAAGAGGCAAATGAATTATTAAGGATAAAGTATGGTGGAGAAAATAAGGAATCATCACGAGACTAACAAGGCAGACCTGCTTAGGCTGTTATAGGAAGCATCTCTGAGAAGGGGCAGAGCCAGGCAATTAGTCACTCAGGCGGTGAATTTTCCATCTGGGCACATAGGAAGACTGCCCACTCCCTTTGCATCTAGGTTGGGTCAAGTGACACTTCTCACTTCCAGGCCTGGCCTGAATAATCCTCCACAGGTCTTTGATTTCTCACCATGTGAAAGTGGTGAAAGGTGATCCTGCAGAGGATTCCAAGGATACCTCTCCAAGGTGTCAGAGAGGCATGCGTGATAGGCTCAGTGGCCATGTGGAACTCAAAGGAGTCCCTGTTCTTTTTTTTTTTTTTTTTTTTCTGGCTGCCCGTGTGGCATGCAGGATCCTAGTTCCCCAACCAGGGATCAAATCTGTGCCTCCTACAATGGAAGTGCAGAGTCTTAACCACTGGACTGCCAGGGAGTCCCATGGGAGTTCCCATTCTTATCACTGATTCCCACACACATCAACTACCCTTGGCTGTGACTCCAGGAACAAATAAATGTTATTGTCTTAAGCCACTGAGATCTGGAGTTGTACAAGATAGAGTGTTCTGATAACACAGGAAAGGTTACACTAAGGCCTGAAGGATGAAAAGAAACCAGCTGTAGAGGGATTTGGAAAAAGGCATTCAAGGCAGAGGAAGCAACAAGAACCAAGAACCAAGCACCAGGGCAGGAAGTCTAATGAGCTGACCAAAAGCTGGAGGTGCTGGAGTCAGAACTGCAGAGAAGGAACAGAAGGTAAGGCTGGAGTGCAGGAGGGGCAGATGATGCAGACGCTGAGACAACGGTAAGGAGTCTGGATTTATCCTACTTCCTCTATATTTGTACAACTTCCCTGCACAGTTATCTGTATGCCATGGTATTCAGAAGATACTGTTAACTGGTTTATTTAAATGATCAAAATAGCACTGAAACATATACATAATCACAGGTGAAATAGATAGCTTGCGGAAACAAGCTATATAACACCAGGAGCTCAACCCGGTACTTTGTGATGACCTAGAGAGATGGGACAGAGAAGGCGATGGCACCCTAATCCAGTACTCTTGCCTGGAAAATCCCATGGATGGAGGAGCCTGGTGGGCTGCAGTCCATGGGGTCGCACAGAGTCGGACACGACTGAAGTGACTTAGCAGCAGCAGCAGCAGAGAGATGGGATGGGGTAGGAGGTGGGAGGGAAGTTCAAGAGAGAGGGGACATAAGTATTCTTATGGCTGATTCAGTGAAGCTTGCTGTGCTGTGGTTCATGGGGTTGGAAAGAGTTGGACACAACTTAGCAACTGAACAACAAATGACTGATCCACGTTATTATACGGCAAAAACCAACACAACATTGTAAAGCAATTATCCTCTATTAAAAATAAATTTTAAAAAGTACATGAACAAAATCCAGAAAAATACTACACCAAACGCATTAGTTTCTCATTGCTTCTATAACAAATTGCCACAAACTTGATGGCTTAAAACAACACAAATTTATTACCTTACAGTTCTGGAGGCCAGAAATTCAAAATATAGGTCTCGCTGGGCCAAGATAAAGGTTTTAGCTGGGCTTGGCCTCTTCTGGAGGCTCTAGAGAAGAATCCTTTTCTTTCCTTTTCCAGCTTCAAGAAACTGTCTGCGTTCTTTGGCTCTGGCCCCTTCCTCTATCTTCATAACAGCATAGCATCCTCAAATCTCTCTCTGACTCCACCCTCCAACTTCTTGCTTTCACTTAAAAGGACTCCTGTGATTATATTGGGCCACCCTGATAATTCAGGATAATCTTCCTTCTCAAGGTCAGTTGGTCAGCAGCCCTAATTCCATCTTCAATCTTACTTCCCCCTTGCCATGAAACAACACAGTCAGAGGTTCTAGGGGTTAGAATAAAGACATTTTGGGGAGGGCTGTTATTCTATCCACCACATTAGCAACAACACTAGTTGTAAACCGAGGCTGACTAAACCATAGTTACCAACCTTGTAAATCAAAGGTTGGCATTATTTCATTATTGTTTTTCAGTCTGAATGTTTCAAAAGATTTTATTTCCAAAGCAAATCACATTTATTATGTAATTATGTACAGATAACAATTTCCATTTAGATTTTTAAATTAGACTTTTCAAAATGTATATAGCAGGTTGTAGAACTCTAAAAAATATTAAAAATGATTCTGAGTGGGGGGCCATTAGAATGATAGAAAACTAGGCTTTTAAAATATCAACTTCCTAGGTCTGTTCAAAGGATTCAGGTGAAGGGGAAACAGTGAACATTGATAGGATGGATCTGTTTACATCCCTCTCCTATCGTTGGCCAAATGGAGACTTGGGGCAGCTCCCTTGAAAATGGCATCGTAATAAATTATATTCTTAACACTAAAATGGCTTGGACATAACAAATCACATCTAAAATGAAGAGGCATAATTATTACACACACTTCATACCTCTGGAGGATATGCTTGTTATTGTGCTAGAGGACAGAAAGTTCTGGGAAGTCTGCAGAATGCAAATCACCCAAAACAATGCCCCTTGAGCTCACCTGATTATATTCTCATGTCATCCCTCAAAGATGCTAACAAAGCTACTGAGATAGGAGGGAGTCTGCAGCAATTCTAACCCGTTGGTTATCCTGAATTAAGTGGTCTGCTCAACATTTAAATAATAAACAAAGCGTTTGAAAAATCACCTTGGACACTAGATGTTATGGACCTCTGTTTGCTTTCGAAGGGTGAATTTGTCATTGGTCAAAGATCCAGCAGTTCGTGAAACATCTGCTGGACCATTTTGTCCTTTCTTGTAGCTCTCTGTATCTCCTTTTCCTGCTATGTGCCTGCACTGATGCAAACCTCCTTGGCAATCAGCACTCTCATTAGTGATACGTCATAGAGGGACTTTGTCTTCCCATCACTATTCCTCCTTCTACACTTTTTGCTTTGTGGATCCACCTCCTTGTTTATTAAACAAGCTACTTAATCTGAACATTCTCCTTTCTTTTACATGATGCCAGTCCTTCTATTTTCAGGAGATGCTAATAATTAACTTCTCAGGAAATGTTTACATTGACTACAACTTTTAAGCTTGAAACACCCTCCCAGGAAACTGACAGAGCAATACGATGCTTTCAGATCTGCTTAATATGCTGCTAGTTTAGGGACTAAAGATTTCTTGGCTCACACTGTGTGCTACTTAATCAATGAACATATCAGCTTCCAGACAAAAATCCTACCTCACAAGGGGATTAAAAGCAAATCACAATACTGGGAACATTCTGAGATATTTGCTTGACAGTCATTCTGCATTTCCTCCTCCAGATGTGAGCATTCTAGACATGAAACACAGAAATCTAACACGTAGATAAGATTCAAATAAGTATGTGACTAATAAGCTGTGGCGAGGGTGGAAGGGAGGGGGTTCAAAGAAAAGGGAAAAAAGAGAAAGGGAGACAGAGAGAGAGATTGAGAGGGAGAGTGAGAAAGAGAGGGAGAGGGGAAGAAGAAGGGGGAGAGTGAGGGAGGGAGAGAGAGAGGGAGAGGGAGAGAGGGAGGGATCAAGAGAGAGAGGGAAAGGGAATTAGAAGAGGAGGAGGAGTGGGAGGAAGAAGAAGAGGGAGAGAAGGCAAAGAGATCCACACCACGTGGGTGTGCTTTTGTATTCAGAAGAATAAAACGTGGGTGTGCAGTTACTTTCTGGGCAGCCCATGTGGTTTTTTTCTACACAAGTAAACTTTATCAGACTTTGCATTCTGTGCAATGAAAACCAAATAGCTAAGTCTACAATTGCTTTGAGTACTTCATCTCTAAAAATTATCCTGCTATTGACTCAATTTTTCATTTTATCATGTCTCTAAGCTTTAACAGATGCAAATTTTTCTTACAAATCACAAGCTTCGTAATAAATCAGAGTAAGTGTCAAAACTAAAAAAAAAGTTATGTCTGTTAGGGAAGAAACTAACCCCATAGAAATGCTGGGTGCTGAATAATTATTTTATGATTTTTAGCATGTAGAACATGAACAGCAGATAAAGGAATGGGAATGTGCTTTCTATGTAATTTCTAGCCCAGCATCTAACAGGGGTGCCTGACACACTAAGAACTTAAAGATATTTGTTGGCTATGGACATTGTATACCTCTTTGAAACCTTAATATATGTAAGTACTATTTTGAACACGCAAAATTCATGGGCTATAACAACATTATTTTTGTCTCCCATGGTCCAAACTTTAAATTTATCCTGGTAAAGTTAACTCTTCCCTGTCCTGAAAGATATTTAGGGAAAATCCCATGTCTTTCAGATGCCTTTTGGATAATTCAGAATGGGAGAAAATAATAGCAAATGAAGCAACTGACAAACAACTAATCTCAAAAATATACAAGCAACTCCTACAGCTCAACTCCAGAAAAATAAATGACCCAATCAAAAAATGGGCCAAAGAACTAAATAGACATTTCTCCAAAGAAGACATACAGATGGCTAACAAACACATGAAAAGATGCTCAATATCACTCATTATCAGAGAAATGCAAATCAAAACCACTATGAGGTACCATTTCACGCCAGTCAGAATGGCTGCGATCCAAAAGTCTACAAATAATAAATGCTGGAGAGGGTGTGGAGAAAAGGGAACCCTCTTACACTGCTGTTGGGAATGCAAACTAGTACAGCCACTATGGAGAACAGTGTGGAGATTCCTTAAAAAACTGGAAATAGAACTGCCTTATGATCCAGCAATCCCACTGCTGGGCATACACACTGAGGAAACCAGAAGGGAAAGAGACACGTGTACCCCAGTGTTCATCGCAGCACTGTTTATAATAGCCAGGACATGGAAGCAACCTAGATGTCCATCAGCAGATGAATGGATAAGAAAGCTGTGGTACATATACACAATGGAGTATTCCTCAGCCATTAAAAAGAATACATTTGAATCAGTTCTAATGAGGTGGATGAAACTGGAGCCTATTATACAGAGTGAAGTAAGCCAGAAAGAAAAACACCAATACAGTATACTAACGCATATATATGGAATTTAGAAAGATGGTAACAATAACCCTGTGGACCAGACAGCAAAAGAGACACTGATGTATAGAACAGTCTTATGGACTCTGTGGGAGAGGGAGAGGGTGGGAAGATTTGGGAGAATGGCATTGAAGCATGTATAGTATCATGTATGAAACGAGTCGCCAGTCCAGGTTCGATGCACGATACTGGATGCTTGGGGCTGGTGAACTGGGATGACCCAGAGGGATGGTATGGGGAGGGAGGAGGGAGGAGGGTTTAGGATGGGGAACACATGTATACCTGTGGTGGATTCATTTCTATATTTGGCAAAACTAACACAATATTGTAAAGTTTAAAAATAAAATTAAATTAAAAAAAAATAAAATGAAAAAAAAAAAAAAAAGTTTGTCAGCAACTCAACTTTCACAACACAAAGTGGAATTATTAATGTGTTTAGTCCAGTGTCGAAGAAGAAAATAGCAACTCACTCCAGGATTCCTGCCCAAAGAATTTCATGGACAGAGGAGTCTGGTGGGCTACAGTCCTTGAGACTGCAAAAAGTCAGACATGACTGAACGACTAACACTTACTTTCTTACTTACTCAGTCCAGTGTAATAAAATAAAACAAAATTAAGAATATTCTTCTTCTGGAATGACTTCATGGGTTCCCCCGCCATCAAGGAGGATTTCACACCTGAGGTATCCTGCAGGCAGACAAGTGCCTCTGGGCTCCTTCCTCAGCTGCCGAAATCCATCCAGAGGCTCCCCTCCCTTGGGTGTGGATCAGGCCTCTTGTTCACTGTGTCCCCCCACATGTAGAGGGCACTTATTAAACCCTGCAAGAGGTCCAGTGGAAGCTGCTGTTTCTGTGCCTGAAGAAAGAGGCAAGCACACTTCATGCCTTTTTTGGAGGTGGTGATATTTGGAGCATTGCACATGGTTTGCTCCGAAATGCTAACTCTCCATCTTGTGACACTGTCAGTGGAGAAGGGGTCAGGATCACAAAACCAGAGTGTGTGCGTCCTTCCCAAATTTTGAAATGGCACATTTATTCTATTGGGTACCCAGCCAACACTGAAATCAAAATAGTTCCATTTTCACATAACACTATATAAGAATATTCCATTTTATCCTAAAATATGAACATCTAGATTTCCAAAGCAGCTTAAGCAAGACAGTTATTGTTCACTTGATCACAGTTTACAATTTTTAATGCAGTTTGGTTATGAGGTATCATCTCTCTCTACAATTACAGCTTGGCTAAGACTCTCTGAATGTGTTTATTCATTTGCTCCCTCAGTCACTTTTGGTTTCTTAACTCTCAGCTACACTTCACATCCTATAAATCTCTTGGGGATACCAAAGGATCAGGTTTAGTCATCTGCAAATTTGGTTTGGTTCACTAATTTATGTCCTCTGCTCTCCCTGAACTTCTATGAAACCGTAGAGTTGAAACATTAGAGTCAGGAGAATATTTTGAAGCGTGCACCCAGTGGCTCTCTGTGTGTCTGTTTTGTGTTCTGCCTTGGTACTCAGTGACCCTTGTCCATTCAATCAGCTACAACCACTGCTTTCATTACTTTAGAGAGAAGGGATGACATGGCACATGGCAGAAGACAAAGCAATCGATAACCTTTTCTGTTTCTAAACCCTGGGTCCCGGCATGGGCTAAAGATTTGGAAAGATGGTGTCAAGTAAGCAAAGGCTCTGATAAAGTCTCCTAGACTCAGGAAGCTAGCAGACTAGTAGAGGTTGGTAGAAAGGTATTAGAGGCTGGGGTCGGGGGGTGCCCTGAGAAGCAACCCTAATCCCCAAACACCTTCAGGCAAAGCCCTGAGAGGAGTGACTAAAAGAACCCTCAAGTAGGGTTGGGGAATATGAGGGCAGGGAGCACTACCCCACCTGTCCCGGTAGATTGAAGGAGGTGAAGGAGGAGGGAGAAGAGCCACATGGAGATGTCTGCATGGTGGGCCTGGGCAAATGACTGAGGCAGCCCCAGATCGGTCCTGAAGTCCCTACACATCACGGGTGAATGATTCCTTGGGGCCCCAGAGGGATAATGTACATGGAGGCAAGCCTGGCACAGACTCCCAAGAATGAGAAAAATGAAAAGAATGATCTCTATGAATGAAGTGTGTCATGAAAGTAACTGACAGAGAGGCAGACCTGAAGCCACCTTGTTGTGGAGAATACAGGTGCACACATCAATAGCTCTAAGGAAAGGTTGCCTGGAAACAGAGGTCAATGTCAACCAGGAAACAGAGGTCGACATCAACATATGATGGCAAGGAGATGCACTTCCTCTTGGGGAGCAGGGGCAAAGCCAGAGGACCCCCGAGGAAGGGCCAACCATCAAGGCTGGAAGACCACAGCCCTAAGGACACCCAGCTGGTTCCAGATTGGCCACTGCTGCTGTCCATCCCAGGGACGGGGGAACCTGGTGGGCTGCCGTCTATGGGGTCGCACAGAGTCGGACACAACTGAAGCGACTTAGCAGCAGCAGCAGCAGCTGTCCATTTCTAAGACAGTTTCTATAGAACTACAGTTTAGCAGAGAGTTCTTGTGGATTTTTAGGGGGATTAAATATACATAACAAATTAACCATCTTTACCAAAAAAGTGAAAAAGTGTATGGTTCAGTGATAACAAGTAAATTCATATTGCCATGCAAGCATCCATCTCCAGAACTTTTTCATCTTCCCAAACTAAAACTCTGCCCATTAAACACTAACTCCCCTTTTCCACTTCCTCTGGCCACTGGCAATCATCTTTCTACTTTCCGTCTCTATGAATCTGACTGCTCTAGGTACTTATATGAGTGGAATCATGCAGTATTTGTCTTTTTTGTGTCTGGGTTATTTCACTTAGCATAACGTCTTCAAGATTCATCCCTGTTGTAGTAGGTGTCGGAATTCCACCCTTTGTAAAGGTGCATAATGTTCCATTTTGTTTATTCATTCACTCACTGATACTGGGCTGCTTCTGCCTTTTGGATATTGTGAATGATGCTGCTATAAACACTGGCGTACAAATGACTTTTCAAATCCTTCCTTTCAAGTCTTTCGGATAACAGAGAGTAATTTTAAAAAATATTCTTTAGAAGAAAACTAGGAACTTCTAGAAAAGCCTAAAACAGTTAAATTTATTAAGGATTTAAAAGGAAGCTATTGTTAGGGTTTTACAGAGCTGGCATTATAAAAGCTTTTCTTATTATAAGCCTTTTAAGAAAAAAAAATCACAGATAACTTTAGACTCTATTTATTAGGAGACTACAAATGATAGTAATCAAAATAATTAGCAAATTTTACTCTCACTATTTATATGTTTAATAAAAAATTACAGCTTTAATTTTCCAAAGCTAACAGAAAACGAAAATATACTCATTAAGTTTCTTAGAGTATTTATGTGATGGCTACTTCATACATATATAAATAAGCATTTTTTAAAATATTGCACAGGCTAAAATGTAGCTCTAGGGGATATCATGCTTTATGTGATAAGCTTGTTCCTGTGTTTTATCAAATACCTACAAATAAATGACATTTTAAATGAGTGAAGACAAGGTCCTAGTATACTATTTAAAGAATCCTTGAAGGAAAGCTTTTGGAAAAGATTCCTTTTGTTATTCAAATAATCACCTGCTCATTTATCTGCTTGAGAGTTTCTTGTTTTGGTGTTTTTGAGAAGAAGAAATTCTTCAAGCCTGAAAAATGAATCACTGCTTTCTTATTAACTCTACCAGTTTGACTCATCGTATTATTTTGTTGGCTCAAAGTACAATGCTGTATCTTTGGCTATTTTTAAGCATACTTAAAAGTAGAAAATAGCATCACACAGAATTGAGAAAGAATGTAAAAGGGCAATATTTTCTCAAGGTTGTCTACTCAGAAACCAGCGCCTAAGGACCAGGAAGACACCACATGTTCCAATGGACCTCCTGACCCCTCCTCCCACCTCCTCTCACCAGATCACCTTTGTTTCTCATATTTCGTTCATGGTCCATTCCTGTCTCTTCTCCACGCAGGGTACTTCTTGCCTCACCCTCCTCTCTATTCTCTCTGAAATGTCCTCCTTCGACACATCATCAAGTTTCGTTTGATGTATTTCTTCTAGTCTCTCTCATCACTGCTCACCACTGCCTCTATCCTGAAGTCCATACTCCTCCGTCTAACATGTAAGACCTTCTGTAATCTGAGCCCTATCCTTTTTCCTAATCTAACTTGTGCTCTTGTCCCTCTGGTGCCCAGAGTTCTAATGAGATCTCCCACTGGGTCCCTCTGTATTCTTGCCTCCGAGTTGTCAATTTATGCTATTTTTTTCTCTTTCCTGTTTCTCCTTCTTAGACACTGATGCTCTCATGAAGAGTTATTAATTTGTCTCTTAAAATGCTTGTCACTTTCTGTCCCAGGTATCAGTTATTTGTGTTTATAGCTCAGTCCTCTCTGCCTCTTACCTAAAAAGACCAATGAAAACACAGGAATTATCATGGGATACAAGGCAGTATCAATAACCCTGCTTCATAACTGCATTACTCTTATAAAAAGTTAGCGTTTTGAGTTATACACAATATAATAAAATTGTACACGAAATATATTTTGTGGTTTCCAGGTCCATTATCTTTTATTTCAAGACTTCTGGAAGAGGTAACGTCTCCATCTTTATCTGACATACGAGCAAAATGAAGCAAAGGGCCAGCAAGAGGAAAAACCTGTATTGGGTGGACAGGAATTTGTGCTTTAAGAAAAACATAAAGCACTTGGAAAAATGAAGTTCAACCTGTGGACGGTGGGCCCTTTGATATGGTCTCCAGATAGCACTACCTATGAGCTCAGGAATGTCCTGACTTACGTGGATCAACACAAACACACATGATCTACAAGATGACAGATGAAATGAAGAGATCTACAAGATGACAGATGAAATGTCACACTCTCTCATGACAACAGAAATCACCACGGATCACTAGAGTAAGCAATGTTCTTTAGGACACACTCCCCTTCTTAATCCAGAGGGGTCAGTAATTGGCCATTTCCAGGATTTACCTTGCTCCCAAGCACAAATTTTTGCCTCCAGCCAGGATCCTGTTACCATTAGGTAACTTGGGGCACAAAATCAGGCTGGTGGCAAAGTGTTGCCAGGAGTGTTTACCTGTTACAAGTTACTCTGCACCCCTACAAGGAAATTCATAAAACATTCATTACATATCTGATTTCCACTATGCCTCTTGGATTGCTAAACTGATTTGGACCACTTCATCTCTTTTGTCCCTCACTTTTTTAATGGAGTGTATGTAAGTCATTAGATAAGTACTACTTTTAAATAAGTATACAATGGAGAGGGACCCAGCCCTGTAGCATGCAAATACTGGCAGGCCAGAGCTAGCAGAGTCTGTTAGGCAAATGCTCTCTTGGAAGTACCTTTCATCCCAGCTGGAGTGCCCAGCAGCTGGCTGTCGATTTCTTTACTCCACAGCACTCGGCAAAATTCAAGTTATTTACTCAGCAGCACTGGACTCCTTACAAATAGAGCATTTTAGCTTATGCTTAATAAAATACACTTGATATAACTAGATTTGTTTAAGGTGATGAAATAGGAATACTCTTTCCTTTTTTTTGGAGTGATCCTAGTTGTGGGTTTCTCAGTGCTGGCATATGTTTTTTCAACATGGATGATTTCCAGCACATGGTGCCCACGGACAGCCCAGCCAAGATTAAGCTGATCTTCCCTCCTCTGGGACCCAATGCCCAATGTCTCAGACATCAGTGAGGCTCCCACAGGACCCTGCTGGCTTGCAGCCCTTGTCTAATTTGCCTAATTCTTTCTGCTGGCACAGGCAGTAGTGCCACGGAGGAGGCCAGGTCTGCATGACTCAATGATCTGCTTTTCGGGTGCTCCCTTCTTCCAGGTTTACTCACAAAATATCAGGAAAGGAGGTGGGAAAGTAGGCTCAATGACCTTGGAATTCACTTGTGTCACCAGGTGAAGGTATTGCTAGAAAAGGTGTCGTGTGTGTTAGTTGCTTAGTCATGTCCAACTCTTTGCAACCCCATGACTGTAGCCTACAGGTTCCTCTGTCCACGGAATTCTTCGGGCAAGAAAACTGGAATGGGTTGCCATTCCCTCCTCCAGGGGATCTTCCCAACTCAGGGATCAAATCCGAGTCTCCTGCATTATAGGCAGATTCCTTACCATCTGAGCCACCAGGGAAGCCCAAGAAAAGCCTCAATAACCCTTAATAACCATGACTGGTTTTACCTTCCCTGAATTCTGAGATTGGCACTTGTATCGATTCTGATTGAAGAACTGGCCTGGTGTCCGTGTAGTATCATGCTTAGACCACCAGACTAGCATTTCTGAGAAGCAGTGAGGTGGAAATTTAGCTCTGCCTTGCAGGACATTCTTCTGTAAGTTGTTTAACCTGTTTCCTCCTTTGCCAACAGAACAGCCTCTATCTGTGGATACATTCAAGGGCCCGGGGTCACGCCCATGGTGCTGGGCGAGGCGCACAGTTAAGCCCTGGCCTAAGCAGGAGGCCTTCATGGGGTGAAAGGGGCTTTTCTTTAGAATGTCTAAATAGACACAAAACAAGAGGGAAAGGAAAATAACCAGTAAGGGGGATTTTATAAGAATGACCTTTCATCTATTGAAAAAGGATTTGTGTCCATTTTATCACATTTCTGATTATATTGAATATTTTCATTGTCCAGGGCATTTTGTGTGTGTTGGAAACTCCAGAAAAGTAAAATATAATCCCTGCCCTCAGTGTGCTTATATTTGGTGTGTATTTCTGTGTGTGTGCTATACCTATGTACGTGCATGTATATCTATGCCTGAGGGTGTGTGTGTCTGTGTGTCTGTCTGTGTGTGTCTGTGTATCTGTTCAGAGCATAACTGAAGCACACTGTGGCTTGCTGCTCTAAGGAACACAGTCCACAGGGGGAGTCTGTGCTAACAGGAAAGGATCTGGAAAAGCTACACAGACAAGCCTGCGTTTGTTCTGGGCCTTGACAGGAAAGGAGCTTCAGTAAGCAGAAATAGAGAAGGGATTTTTGAAGAAAGAAAGAAATACTTGAGAAAAGGCAGAGGGAGGGGATTGTTCAAGGCATGTGCCATGTGCTCATGTGAGTGGGAAAGAGGAACTAAATGGGAAGGCCTGACCTAGGTAGGAGACATCAAAGACAGGCAGGCAGCTGTATTTTCGGCAGTCTCTTAACCTGCACTTAGACCATGCTTCTGAAGCAAAACGAGGCTCATTAAGGCCAGTTCTCAGCCGCTTCTCTCTGATCCTGCCCCTGTCATTCCGTTTGGCTTCCAAATGGCACCTTCTTGTGTTTACAAGACAGACTTTAAAAATATACTTGGAATGTAACATTCTGAGGAAGTGTTTCTATGTATACAGAAAGGTTGGCAAAATAAGAAAGGCATTCCATCTCCCAAAACACCCTTGTTTTTCCCAAGCCATATAACTCAAAGAAAACTAGGAATCTGAAACTCCTATTAATGTAAGCTATGAGATCCAAGTGGTTCTACTGAAGTATTTCTCCAAGTACATTACTAACTTACCAAGAACAGTTTTTATCATTCATTCGACAAACATTTCTCAGGCACCTATCAGGCAGGTGACTTCCCAGGCATTGGGAATGTGGTGGAGAACACAACAGACAGCCAGTCCTCCACAGAGCTTACAGTCCAGTGGGTGGAGACAGACAATCAACGAAGCAAGTACATAAAATAGTGCACTAGATGATACGGGCTGCGGAGCAGGCGGGCAAAGGACCCGGGGACACTGGGGACATTCGAGCCAATGCCCGAAGGAGGAGAAAAGTGGAGACTCACGCAGGTATGGCAGAGCACCTGTGGCAGAAGGGATAGCAAGTGCAAAGGCCCTGAAACACACCTGACGTGGCTGAGGGATCATAAACAGGCCAGTGCGCCTGGAGCTGAGTGACAGTAGAAACGTGAGCACCGAGAAGTAAGAGCCGTCAGTAGTCCAGGGCAGGGAGGTGATTAGTAGAGTGAGGACTGCGGGAGCCAGGAGAAGAAACGTGTTTCACGGGAGAGGAAGTGAGCGATCAATATTAACAAGTGTGGCTGAGCAGTTGGGTCAAGTGAGGACAGAGAGTGGACTCTTGAAGTTAATGCTGTGGAGGCTGTTGGTGACCCCAACTAGAAGGTAATAGGTGGAGGGATGGGGGCAAAAGCCTGACTTCAGGGAATTCAAGGGTGAGTGGGAGGAAAAGACTGGACAACAGAGCAGTTACTGAGAAGGGAGTACAGAAATGGAGTGATCATTGGAGGAGGAAAGGAAAGAAAGGTTGTCTTTTATTTAAATAAGGAACGCATGCAGCACAATAGCAAAAAGGCAAATAATTTGATTTAAATATGGGAGCAAAGAACCTGAGAAGACGTTTTTCCAAACAAGAGATGCAAATGGCTAGCAGGTAAATGAAACAGTCCTCCAGATCACTGATCACCAGGGAAACACAAGTCAGAGCCACAGTGAAATATCACCTCACACCTGTCAGAGTGGCTATTATCAAAAAGACAAAAGAACAGGTGTTGGGGAGGATGTGGATAAAAAGGACTCATTGTGCACTGTCGGTGGGAATGTGAACTGGTATAGCCGTGATGGAAAACAGGATGGATGTTCCTCAAAAAGTTAAAAATTAAATCACCAGAGGATTCAGCAATCCTACTTCTGGGTATATATCTGAAGGATATGAAATCAGTATCTTGAGATATCTGCACTCCCGTGTTCACTGCATTATTCAAAACAAAGTCATGAGAGAGAAACAATGGAAGAGTCCCTCAGGGATGAACGAATAAAGAAGATGAGAGAGAGAGAGAGAGATATATATATATATGATACAATATTGTTCAGTCACATAAAAGGAAATCCTGCCACTCTTGACAATGTGAATGAAACATTAAAGAGATATGTTAAGTGAAATAAGTCAGACAGAGAAATAAAAATACTACATGATGCTATTTCTATGTGGAATCCAAAAGAGCCAAATTCCATGTACAGCATGGTGACTACAGTTATAACACTGTATTGCATACCTGAAATTTGCTAAGGGAGTAGATCTTAAATGTTCTCACCACACACCAAAAAAGGTAACTATTTGAGGGTGAGAGATGCGTCAGCTAGCATTTTTGTGGTCATCATTTCATGATATATATGCATATCTAACCATCACATGGTATGCCGAAAAGTTACACAATATTCTTTGTCAATTATGGCTAAATAAAGTTGGTGGGGAAGGGCAGAAAGAAAAGAAAGAGAGAGGGATGGAGGGAGAGAGAAAGAAAAGAGAAAGGTTGTTTTTGTTTGATTGATCATTGTTTTGGTCCTATTTTTTAAACGAGAGCAATAACAGGCTGTTAACAGGCTGTTAGGAATGAACCCATAAAGAGAAACACAGGTGATGCTGAAGAGAGAAGGGAGACTTGTCAGAAGGAGCAGGGGGAATGGGTGGGAGAGGACAGGGCCTAGTGAATAAGAGCATGACAGCCAGCAACAGGCACAACCTCTGGTCTGGAAAAGAAGAGAATGCAGAGGACCCGGCACCAAGGTTTGGGTGCAGATGAGCACCGGGGGCTTATGCAGATCCTCTCCAGCCAGCTGCGTCATTTTCTCAGTGGAATAGCTGAGGGGCAGATGGGGGCTATGGTCAGAGAGGAAGACTAGGGAGAGCCATGCAGGGGCTGAGGTGCTGACTCAGAGAGAGGAGCTGCAATATGATCTGCCTCACATTTTAGGAGCTCCTCTGCTTCTGGGAGCAGAACAAAGGGAGGCAGAGGTGGCAGTGGAGTAGGCAGTTGGCTGATTATGAAAATAATTCAGGATAGAGATGAGATATTTATGGGTGTTTTAAAAGTAGACCAGGGACTCCCCCCAGCAGTCCAGTGGTTAACACTGCCTTCCAAAGCAGAAGGTGCCGGTTCAACCCCTGGTCCTGAGTCAGAGAACTAAGATCCCACACACCTTGGGGTGAGGCCTAAACTTAAAAATAGAACAGAGTTGTACAACGGAAACAGTGTCAGACTTTATTTTTGGGGGCTCCAAAATCACTGCAGAGGGTGACTGCAGCCATGAAATTAAAAGATGCTTACTCCTTGGAAGAAAAGTTATGACCAACCTAGATAGCATATTCAAAAGCAGAGACATTACTTTGCCAACAAAGGTCTGTCTAGTCAAGGCTATGGTTTTTCCTGTGGTCATGTATGGATGCGAGAGTTGGACTGTGAAGAAAGCTGAGCACTGAAGAATTGATGCTTTTGAACTGTGGTGTTGGAGAAGACTCTGAGAGTCCCTTGGACTGCAAGGAGATCCAACCAGTCCATTCTGAAGGAGATCAGCCCTGGGTGTTCTTTGGAAGGAATGATGCTAAAGCTGAAACTCCAATACTTTGGCCACCTCATGAGAAGAGTTGACTCATTGGAAAAGACTCTGATGCTGGGAGGGATTGGGGGCAGGAGGGGAGAGGACTACAGAGGATGAGATGGCTGGATGGCATCACTGATTCGATGGACGTGAGTCTGAGTGAACTCCGGGAGATGGTGATGGACAGGGAGGCCTGGCGTGCTGCGATTCATGGGGTTACAAAGAGTCGGACATGACTGAGTGACTGAACTGAACTGAACTGAACTGTACAATTGAAGTGAGAACATGATAAGATTCTGAATGTATTTGAATTTAGGTAGATATGGATGAGTTAATGAACTCCAGGGTGTTTTCCTCTTTTCCTCCCAAACCTCGTAGCTCAGATGATGAAGAATCTGCCTGCAGTGCAGGAGATCCAAGTTCTATCCCTGGGTCAGGAAGATCCCCTGGAGAAAGAAATGGCAACCCACTCCAGGGTCCTTGCCTGGAAAATCCCATGGACAGAAGAGCCTGGTGGGCTGCAGTCCATGGGGTTGCAAAGAGTTGGGCACAACTGCGCAACTAACACTAATTAACTCCCAAACCAATACAACAAAACCAAGAGAAGTTATTACAGCATTTAAACCAAAAATCAGTAACATGTCAGCTGCAGTATTACTGACAACAATCCAGTTTTTAACTCACAAAGACTATTCCAGAACATTATCAATAAGTGACTCCAGTAAATACATAAAAATCCATTGGCATTGTAAAGCATTATAGAAATTGAAGCTGTAGTTAAAAGCAAGGCATCTGTGTCTGTTCCAATAAGCCAATTGTCAAGAGTGAATCAATAAATCACAGAATTAGTGTGGAAAAATATTTCAGGCTTTTCAAGATGAAAGAATGGATAGTAAAATATTAACTTGATGTTCTTTTAACTTTCTTTTCTCAATATTTATTAGTGTTTGACCTCCCTTGAAACGAGAGTTCCATTATAAGCTCTTTTGATAAATGGATTGTGAAGTTACTCAAAGCTCTCCATTCTCACTAAGTATTTTCTATTCTCCACTGAAACACTATTAGTCTGCATTTTACAGTAATTCTCCACAACTACCCTTTCTTTTCTTCTTCTGCCACTTCTAGCTACAGATAATCTCACAGATAAAGTTGGAATGTACAAATGTGCATTGCAAGGTGAAAGTGTCATTATAAAAACATCCACTCCTGGTCATTCAAGAGGCCTATTTTAAATATATTTCCTCTAATATAGGGCTTGGAACAATGAAAATATATGAGGAACCCAGTCCCCTTTCCTTCAAATTTGTAACAGGAAATAATACACATAAAACTTTCCAGAGAGTAAAGAGCAGAAAACCCTTTTCACTTCTTTCCTTGACTCAGCTTTTGTTTGAGAAATATTAACTGCTAACTTTTGTTGTCACTCAGATGTTCTGTGCTATCCTAACGTTACTGATTCAATGGACATGAGTTTGAGCAAACTCCAGGAGATAGTGAAGGACAGGGAAGCCTGGCATGCTGCAGTCCACGGGGTTGCAAAGAATCAGACAAGATTTAGTGACTGAGCAACATCAACAAAGGGCATATAAGACAGATTCCTGTAAGACTCACAGTGGTTTCTGAAACAAAATCACAGGTGTAGAAAACAAATTTATGGTTATCAGGGGGGAAATGGGGGGGTGGATAATAAATTGGGAGATTGGGATTGACATATACATACTCCTATATTTAAAACAGATAATAATAAGGACCTACTCTGTAACACAGGGAACTGTTCTCAGTACTCTAATGACCTATATGGGGAAAGAATCTAAAAACCAGTGAATACATGTATATGTGTAACTGATTCACTTTGTTGTACAGCAGAAACTAACACATTATAAATCAACTATACTGCAATAAAAATTTTAAAAAAAGAATTGCGGTGGGTTTTTACCACTAACCTTCTAGAATTTAATACTAAATAAACAATTAAAGATGCAATAACATTTAGCTGCAAGGATGTTCATCAGGGCATGATTTATTAGAAAGAAAAACTGTTACTAAATGTGTAACAATAGGTGACTGATTAAAAAACAAAAAGTCCCATCCATGCAACTGAACTCTTAGAGTCACTAAAAATGATTTCAAGTACTTAAAGATGTGGAAATATGTTCATGGTGGATTTTGAAATAAAATTAATATGGATGGTCTGATCATATTTTTGTTAAAAGAAAATACATTTTTACATGTATATATGCATATGGAAGAAGATTAGAAGCATAAACATCAGAAGAGTTATGTGATTATTTCTAAATGAAGGATTTTCAGGGAGATTTTTTTTTTTTGCTCATCTGTGCTTTGTTCTAATTTTCCCGTAAGTATCCTTCTGTTACTTGTGTAATTGGAAACCTGTCAGTAGAAGTGACTAAACATTATCCATGGTGGCACTCCAGACTTACAAGAAGGCTGCCTGGCCAAAGGCCCCCCTGTGGCTCCTGACCTCACTTGGTTTCTAGACATGTGGTTGAGGCAGTGCTTAAGCCCTAATGTGGCCTGGTAATGGCCTTCTTCCATGGATCTGTGACAATCTGCTCAGCAATCAAGCCGACTGGATTCTTTAGGCACCAACTGCCAGAAAATGAGGAGTGTAGCAGAGATGCAAAGACCCACAGAACCACAGAGAAGGAGGCTTTAACCATAAGCTTCAAGTGGGATGCGTCATAGTGTCCGTCGCCTTTGCAACAAAGCAACAAAATACAGCCAGAGCATGGGGGAGGGAGGGTAGGAGGCAAGCAAAGCCCCAGGAAGAAAATAAGAATCCAGCATACATTTGGTCAAACAGACCTCATGCTGTAAAATAGCACAAGCACAGTTAGGGAAATTCTGGCTAATTTCAGGAACAAGATTCAGTACACGGCCCAAGCAGTTTCCAAAGATTCCTTTAAATTAAGAATGAAGTCTCCAAAGACCTAAATCCTGATATCTTGAACTTCAAACAAACTGCTATAAAAGCAACACTAAAAACATCAAACAGAAAGTGGATTAAGTGCATGCTCCATCTGTAAGAGCTTGCTTAAGACAAACTCAATTACTTGTTCCAAAATGAGATACAGGTTTGTTTGGATTTACTGATAGGCTTGTCCTGATAAATGAGAATGACAGATCTAAGGGGAGAAAGCTTCAGTTCTCTTTCTCAGTCACACTCCAAACCAAACCTCCAGGTAAATGTACCAAGCAGTAGCTATGCTTTGCAAAGCAAAATAGGACCACATCTAAAGAAAGCCAAGCCCAGGAGTGACTTTTATCTTCTGTGCCGTCTATTTGAACATAGAAAGCGTGGGGGCATACCTGCCTCCGGAAATAGTGAGCTTTTCCCCTCGGGATACTGTTTATTCCAAATAAGCATCTTCTTTCTGCCATCCGCCCCCACTGCTCAGTTCTAGAATTTGCTCTTATGTGAGTTTGGCCTGTTTTTTGGTTCTGAGCAGAGGGCACAGGCATGTGTGCCTTGTTCTACTGTTAGTGCGCTCATGCCTACCCTCAGTCATGCTGGCCTTTGTGAGGTTGCCAGCATCCCCCTCTCGGAGACATCTGTTGCCGTGCTGAAACCAAGAAGCCTCAGAAGCACGTGATGGGGCCGCGTGGCATCAGAGAGTGCCACCTCCAACAAGAGGCGTCTGTCCACCTCGCCTCTCCCCTGCCACTTCCTCCTCTAGCCCGGGCCTCAACAAGTGGTCGAGCCTCACACAAGCTGTCAGGGACAGATGCTATGTGAAAAGAGGAAATTGGACTCAAAGATGCTACAGCTTTTTTAATTAAGTCCAACCTAAAAGCCAAATAGTGAGGCATGAAATGAATACTTGCAAATAAGCGCCACATTTCAAGAACAAACGCATTGGTGTGAGCTAGTTTGCAACTTAGGGGCTTGCTCAAATGTCTCATTGTTTCTCATTCAACGCCTCTTATGGTATTTTCCCTTCTGCGGTGGAAAACGCATTTTGCATTGGTACGTCGGTATCCTGAGCCTTCTTTTGTTGTTTCCTTCCTCTGCTGTCCCTGGGCTAGCTGAGTTGGCAGGAGCCAGTGTGTCCACATGCAGCCAAATGCTTGCATCTATTCATCACTCGCCTCCCCACTCCACAAACATCCACTGAGTGCCCGTGACACGTCAGGCCTGGCTTTACAGTCTAAGAAAAAGGAAGGCTAACACAGTTCTGGCTTCCCTCTTCCCAGCTCCCTCCACTAATTCTCCTCATCTGCTTTGTCTGCATGTCTTGGTCTCCATTTTCTCTAGTTTACTATTTGTTTGCTATTCCGGGCACCTTATTGTTCCTCTCTGTGTGCCGCCTGCTCATTAAAGCGGACCAGAGGCCCAGGGCCTCAGCTCCAATTCTCAGCCTAAATGGCCAAGATCCTGCTTGATTACCACGGATGCGCCGGGCTCAGGGAAATGACCACATGGATTTTTAGACAGAAGAAATTAGGGAAAAAAACAAGACAAGACGAAACAAAACCCCTCAGATCCAGATAAATAAACCTTAAACTACATACTACCAATTCTAAGGTAGCCATCACAAAATAGAGTGGGTCTCATTAAGGTTTACTATTTTTCTCATTTCCTTTTCATCATTTCAATGACAATTAAATATATTATTTAAGATGCTTAAGAAAGTTTTCATACATTTCAAAATCAATAAGGAAGGAATCTCAGGCATTGCCTTGCCTATTTTACAGGCCAGGAAGCTGAGGAGAATAATGTGTCCAAGACCACGGAGCCAGGTAGGTGCTGAAAACAAGGTAAATCCCCAGGTTTTCTGATTTGCTCTCCATTCCTTCCCACCCATGGCCCCAGCCAACCACCTTCTTACACATTCAGAGTGTTCTTTTATATCAACATTTAAAAATATTTCATGAATTGGGGATAAAGAAGGTAGAGCATACTCTTGCTGTGAAAAATCTGATGACAATATTTTGAGTTTTCTTAGATAACCATGACACACAGTATTTTTTAAAGGAAATTCTGAAAAGTGAATTTCAAACAAATGCAATTGAGCACATGGGAAGGTGAAGGAATTAGGCTCTTCTGAGGTCCAGGGAGGCCTGGCATGCTGCGATTCATGGGGTCGCAAAGAGTCGGACATGACTGAGCGACTGAACTGAACTGAGGTCATACTCACCACTGGGTAACAATCTGGAAAGGAATATCTGACTTTGCTTTATTTTTATCTTAGTCCCATCAAGGAGGACAAAACTTGAATAAAAATTTGATTTCATTGAATCTACTAGTTATGGGTTAAGGACCAAAACCAAAATCCAAATGGGTAGTTATAAAAAGTGACTATATTGTTCTTAGAGCTGAAAAATCGAGAGGAGGGTCTGATTTCAGGTGGCTGAACACAGAGCTCAAATAGTGACAAATACAGAGCTCAAATAGTGACAAACACCTGTATGGTCCATACCAAATGCAGGGTACTTTCTCAGTATCTCACTTGACTCACCCAATTTTCACAACAACTCTGTAAGTGTTCCCATTTTACAGATAAGGAAAATAGGCACTGAGTCATGAGGGACCCAGCTAGTAAATGGAGTGCCTGCTAAGTCACTTCAGTCCTGCCCAACTCTTTGCCACTCTATGGACTATTGCCCACCAGGTTCCTCTGTCCATGGGATTCTCCAGGCAAGAACACTGGAGTGGGTTGCCATGCCCTCCTTCAGGGGATCTTCCCAACCCAGGGATCGATCCTGCAATCCTGCATCTCCTGCAGCTTCTGCATTGCAGGAGGATTCTTTACTGCTGAGCCACCAGGGAATTCAAATGTAAACATTTTGACTTCAGGGTCTAGATTTTAATCAGTGTCTCCTCACATAATGAGCACTTCCTCACATCACCATAGTCTCTATCTTTCAACTCAACCTCCTCTGTGGTTCCATTCTCTTGGAGATTCTCTGTTCCTAGAAGCAGACTGCCAAAATAGCTTGAGTCTCAAAACCTGACAATTCCAAGTCCAGCAAAAAAGTCTCTTTGGAAACTTTTCCTGGGACTTCTTTTCCAAAAGTCCCAGGTAAAGTCTCCCTGCATCTCACTGACTTGAGCCAAACATCAGTTCAATTCAATTCAGTCACTCAGTCATGTCCAACTCTTTGAGACTCCATGGACTTCAGCACGCCAGGCCTCGCTGTCCATCACCAACTCACAGAGTTTACTCTAACTCAGGTCCATTGAGTTGGTGATGCCATCCAACCATCTCATCCTCTGCCATCCCCTTCTCCTCCTGCCTTCAATCTTTCCCAGCATCAGTGTCTTTTAAAATGAGTTGGTTCTTTGCATCAGGTGGCCAAAGTATTGGAGTTTCAGTTTCAACATCAGTACTTCCAATGAATATTCAGGACTGGTTGGATCTCCTTGCAGTCCAAGGGACTCTCAAGAATCTTCTCCAAAACCACAGTTCAAAAGCATCAACTCTTCGGCACTCAGCTTTCTTTATAGTCCAACATCCGTACACGACTACTGGAAAAACCATAGCTTTGACTAGATGGACCTTTGTTGGCAAAGTAACGTCTCTGCTTTTTAATATGCTATCTAGATTGGTCATAACTTTTCTCCCAAGGAGCAAGGATCTTTTAATTTCATGTTGCAGTCACCACCTGCAGAAGAATGCTGTTTTGATTGGCCAGACGAACCCAGTCACACAGCCCCATGGAGCAGAATGTGGAGTCCACCCCAGCAGAAACATCTAGACAGAAGGTAGAGGATGGGAGTAGATCTCCTCCCCAGAGACACTGCAACAATTGTCAGAGATGGTGACTGAAATACTGGGTAGTAAAAACAACAGTGAACGTTACATGGTAAAATTTCACCACAATAATTAAAATACTTCTTTTACAATGATCTCTTGGTCTTTGGGTATCACAGTTGTCCTATGAGAAATGTGGCAACTTTCATTTTTATAAAGGAGAGAGGTATATGGACAAAATGAACCAAGACAGGACAGTAATAGTTAATTTTATAATCATGGACTACCTCCACCAAGCCCATCCGTATCAGTTTTATGATTCCTCAATGAATTTTAAAATCAGTGAATCTTCACTTTAAGGTGGAGATCAGCACTCATCATTCTCTCTAAGATCCTACATGGATCAGAGGCTGTGCCCAGTGGTTCCAAGGCCCATGTCCTCCCCTAAATTTAACAGGCTGGTCTGCTTCTCACCTTGCCCTGTGATCGTGTACAGTATGGTTGATAGACAAAGGGCAAAAGGACAGGCCAAAAAAAAAAGAAAAAGGTTGATGCTGCAGACGCTTGCAGTTCTGCTCTGTGGAAACCGCAGCACCACACTCATCTTACCCACCGCCGCATCTCTCTCATCACCCTATCCCCACATGCAGACCTTGCCTCTAACTGCACACATCTCGGCTTGCCCTGATCTTCCTACCAAAGCTACTACCCTACTTATGGAAACTTAGGATCAGCTCCTACTCTGAAATAAAGATGAACCTTGTCTCAATTTTTAGGCATCTCAAGATCCACTGTTATCTTTTTGAGTCCATATCTTTCCTCATGCAAGTCTGAGTGGAAACAAATAAGATGGGAGAGAACAGAGTTGTGGGACGAAACGTTGTTTATCTCAGAAGGACCAAACTACAGATGGAAGTTTGGTGGTCAGGCACACCACCTGGAAAAGATGCTATACGGGGCTTGTGAGTGCTCACTAGAAGCTCTTGTGACCTCCTGGTTTGGGAGGTCAGAGAACTAGACTCAATACCCTGTACCTGCACTTCAAGAAATGTTTCATTACATTTCTGAGGGTACCTTTATGAGCTGGAGGACTGCCAGTAGGTGATACAATGAGTTGTATTGGTAACTGTTGAAAATTCCCAAACACTGGGAGCAGGCCATCAGTATGATGCTGTAGGACTATGACCTCAGCTCTGTTCAGTTCCAAAATTCTGTCAATAACCCCAATGAGGATATTTATGGCATACTGATCAAATTGAGAGTTGAGGTGATGCTGGGAAGAAGAGTAATATTGTTGGATGACCTAATGAGGATCAAGCAAGATATATTCCAGATCCCTGATGAAACAGAAGAGCGATGCGCATTAAGCCTGTGTTTGGTTTAAAACATACACACACAAGTCAATTATTACACCTTAGCAGCCACATGTGTGAAAAAGGAGCTTTTGTGAAAAAGGTTGACAGTACACATGGTATGAGTCAACTCTGCACTGTGGTTGCCAAGAAGCTACTGTGTGGTCTGATGCTTCATTGACAAAAATAGAACATTTTACTGTGACTGGTGTGAGGTGAGCTGTAGCTCATGTGAAGCAGACCACACCAAGAATTCGGTGCTTGGTTCCTGACCTTACTCTAAGAGAGACATAAGCACACTGAAGTTCAGGAGAGAAGCGACCATTATGATGAAGGAACTGGAAGTGCCTAGGAGGACACGGAGATGTTTTGCCTGGAAAACAGGAGGCTTATGTGAAACAGCAGGGCTGTCTTTAATGATATGATCATCCGTCTTGAGAAAGAAGGGGTCCATTTGTCCCATGCATCACCTGTGGCTGCACCTAAATTAATGATGGGAATTTTAGAAGAACAAGTTTTAATGCAACAGAAAGACAGCTTTCCAAAGGAATGGTCCCCAGATGGAAAGAAAATTTTAGGGAGGCATTCAAACAGAAAGAAGTCAGCAGATGACAAGGGTGAGGATGTGGTCGAGGGAAGTATAAAGACCAGATGTACTGTTGGTTCAGACCAGTGGTTCTTAAACTGTGTTCCTCAGAATTGCCTCAAGAGCAGGCAGAAGCAGTTGAGGTAGTGGGGCTCCACTGTGGTACAAGTTTCCTGCCCCTGTACCCCATTATAGGCACAGAAGTTCACCTGACCTGTGTGACCTGTGACACAGGCTTCTGCTGTGAAGGAAAGGCTGCTTTAAGCCACAGGACTGGATGATGTCAAATGTCCCTGTTTAACTTGGAAGTTTGAGCAATCAGTGATTTCTGAGATATGACTTTTCCTAAGAGGCAGACCGAGAAGTCAGGAAACAGGTGAGCCTGCAGCTAGAATCACAGGGTTCAAATTCCAGTGCATTCATTCTCCACTGCTGTTTAACAAATGAATACAAACTTGGTGCTTCAAACAACATGCCCTTACCAGCTCACCCTCTCTGCAGAACAGGAGTGTAAGCAGGGCTTAACTGGGTCCTCTGACCAGGGTCTCACAAGACTGAGACTGAGGTATCAGCTGGACTGTGCTCCTTTGTGAGCTCAGGGTCTTCTTCCAAACTGGTGGAACTCATGTCCCTGAAGCTGATGGCTGAGCTCCTCACTTCATGGCTAGTTGCTGGCCAGGGACCACTCTTGGCTTCTAAGGCCACTCACTGGTTCTTGCCACGGATTCCCACCACAGGCTTTCACAACCTGGTTGTGTGCTTCTTTGAGATCATCAGAAGATGCTTTTGCTTTACTTCTCTCTCTCTCTAGGAAAAGGTTGGACCCTCTTACAAAGGCTTTGCCTGATTAGGTCAGGCCCATCCAGCAAAATCTTCCACTTGATTAATTCAAAATCTATTCAGGAGAAACCTTACTTTTATCTTCAAAAATCCCTTCTGTCCTGCTATTCAATGGAACTCATTCGAGAGAGTGAAATCCCATCATGTTTACAAATCCTGTCTACACTGAAGGAGAGAGGACTCCCAAGGACTATGCACTAACAGAAGGGAATCTTGGGGGCCATCACAGAATTCTACCAATCACACGTAGCTTTTCCACTCATGGCTTGTGATCTTGGGAAAGCTGCTCAACCTCTCTCTGCGACCCAGTTACTTCATCTATAAAGTAGGGATAATGATTCCCTATGGGGTTGCTAGGAAGGTTAAATGAGTTCATATATAAAGCACTTAGAATAGCAACCTGGCATCAGGTTCACCCAAGGAAACTTATAAGGTATTGTTGTGCGGAATACTCAGTATCCTTAGGAAGGACTGGACCCAATGGCAGTCAGATAGCCTATGGCCAATGTGCTCTCAGGCAGGAGCTGCTAAAGTGGGTCAGACCTGCAGCTTCATGGAGAGGTGGCTTCTGTCTCCTCTCCAACGGGCCAGCTCTCCTCTTTTGCTGTCACTCTGACTATTTGGGTTTAATTTCCTCTGCCCTTTTGGGTGTCTACCACCTGCTATTCTTCTTCCTCTTCTCCCTGTGTGAGGGTTTTTTTTCTTCAAACTTTTTCTTCTTTCTCTGTTGCTTCTCTCCATATTCTCATTTTTTTTTTACACCAACAAGATCTGCTATTATTAGCCCAGCAAATAAGACTATGTCTTTGCTTCAGATCAGCTAGCATTCTGTCTTGCGATCCTTTTTGTTATTATTCACTACTCATCAGATCTTCAAAATATTTTTTTGTGTTTGCTATTGTTTTAGATTCCTGAAGTTATTAAATTTTGACTTATTTCCCCTTTAGGTTAAATTTTCTCCTTTACCAAACAGATAAATCAGAAAATGTTTCACCTTTCAAAATCATTCAGCATCAGAATTTAGAATTTCCTTTTTTTAATAGAAAACCCCCCAGTACAGTTAAAACATTATTCACTTTATAACAATTCATTTTCAAAAATAAGTTTCAGGAACTCTCCTAATTACACTAAGGGAATCAGCTCTGGTTTACAACCAGTTTGCCAATGAAAATTATAATGAGAGGCTAGCAAAGGGAAAAGGCAAAGCAATTTCAGTCTGCCAAAGTCAACGCAAATAGCCAACACAACCGGAGCTGTCAGCAGTATTTAAAAATACAATACATTGCATCTCTGTGCTTTGCACATAGTAGGTACTCAGTAGACATTTTCTGAGTTGAACTGACGAGCTGCCTGGTGTCTCAGATGGTAAAGAGTCTGCCCACAATGTGGGAGATCCGGGTTCACCCCTGGGTCAGGAAGATCCTCTGAAGAAGCAAATGGCTACCCACTCCAGTATTCTTGCCTTGAGAATTCCATGGACAGAGAAGCCTAGCAGGCTACAGTCCATGGATTTGCAAAGAGTTGGACATGACTGAGTGATTAATACCAACAGTCAGTAAGAGACTACCATGGATTCACTTAATTAGTGTCCTTTCTTTTTCCTGATACCTAACTCCAACATGAAATAGAGTTTTCAAAACAAACAGAAGAACCAGTAGTAATGAACACAGTTCCACACAGACGGCTTGTATGGACAAATGAGCTGACATGCATTATCAGTTACATCTTCAGCGCTAACCGAAACCGGCTGAGGTCATCACTCCCATTCTGACCTGTTCTATCATGCCGCTGGGAGTCAACACGCTGTCTCTGGGCTGCTTATGTAGGAAGGCAGGAGTGAGTCTGGAGCATCCCTAACAACCCAGCGACCCCAGGCCAGCCACAGAAGCTGTCAGTTGGTGTCCTGATATTCACACACTCGCCCAGAGCATGGGATGTGTCCCAGGAGCTTATACCCAGGGAGCAGGATTGGCCCCAAGATCATCTGCACTTCAAGGATGATTCGGACGCAGGGATTATCTCCCACATCAAGACACCCCACTGATAAATATCTCCTAGAGGCCACCAATGGACAGAACTGTAAGGAATTGCCCCCTTATGTATAACTGTCACTTTTCACAATGTTGATAGAAGGCCAAAGAGCTACTGTGTAGGGAAGGAGGGGGATGAGAACCCTGTAAAAATACAGACCCCCTCCTCAGCTCACAAAGGTGTTTAAATATATTATTTTATAATCCTCATAACCAAGGGAGAGCTTGCTGATAAGAGCATAACTTGGTAGAACCGTGATGGAAAGAAATTTGTTCTTCATCTTCAAAATTATAAATATGCATTCTCTTTGACGTAGCAATCCTGTTCCTAGGGATTTATGCTATAGATATACTTGCACATGTGGAACTGAGGTAGCACTGTCTATAATAGCAGAGTATTGGAAACGACCTAGATGTCCAAAACTAGGGGGTTACTTAAGTAACGATTTTGCTGTAGAATGGATATACTTTGTTATGTGAAAAAAGCAAGAGAGAGAATAGTGAATAGCATGCTACCAGTTTTGAAAGAAAAAAAAAAAGGAAAGAAGATAACTGCATGCATACAGACAGATAGACAGACAGACAGACAGACAGACACACACACACACACACACACAATGATAAGTTGCGCATGCAGAGGACACTCCTGTAAGGGCACACAAGGAAACACTTAACACCAGTGTCCTCTGAGAAGAGAAATTGAAAACTGGGGACAGGATGAAAGGGAGACTCACTATTTACCCTTTCATGAATTTTGTACCATCTGAATACATAGCTTATTCAACATATATAATTTTTTAAAGCATCAAGGTTTTCAGTTTATTAGACAAAATGTGTAAGGGTGCTATAAACATAAGCCCTATATATGCCTTAGGTATTGTTCTAGTTCTTAACACCCACTTTTTAAAAAAAATTGTAAATTAAAGTTAATTTACAATGTTGTGTTAGTTTTAGGTGTACAGCAAAGTGATTCAATTTTACATATACATATATATATATTTATTCCTTTTCATATTTTTTCCATTATAGGTTATTACAAGATATTGAGTACAGTTCTTTTTATGGCTAAGTAATATTCCACTGTGTATATGTATGTACCCCATCTTTATCTATTAATATTTAGGTTGCTTCCATGTCTTGGCTATTCTAAATAGTGCTGTTACGAACACTGGAGTAGTGTACTTTTTGAATTAGTTTTCTGTGGGTATACACCCAGGAGTGGGACTGCTGGATTATATGGTAACTCTGAAAAAAAGGCAAAAGTGAGAGTGTTAGTCGCTCAGTCGTGTCCAACTCTTTGTGACCCCACAGACTGTAGCCCGCCAGGCTCCTCTGTCCATGGAATTCTCCAGGCAAGAATATTGGAGTGGTAACTCTAGTTTTAGTTTTTTAAGGAACTTCCATACTGTCCTCCATAGTGGCTGTACCAATTTTCATTCCCACCAACAGTGTAGGAGCGTTCCTTTTTCTACACATCCTCATCCACTTTTTCTGAATGAAGACCTTGAGACTGAGGAAGGTAAGTGACTTGCTCACAATCACACAACTAAAAATGACAGGTCGTTTTCATGAAAACGTCTGTTTCCAAGTTTATTCTGAACGTCTGTCTTCTCTGCTAAGCTATAAGCAACAGATCATAGGAACCACATCTATAGCCAGTGCCCAGTACTATACCCTGTATCTATACCCTATACCCAGTGTCGTGTACCCAACAGACTATTTGTTCAATTAGTAAATGAAGGAGCAGGTGAATGGAGTTTTACATCCTTAATGGTAGGAGTAATGGCAAATTCCAAGGTATTTAAGACATCCTGAAGCTCATCCAGTGGTCCCTGCTAGTTCAGTCTCAGGTGTCAATAGGCCCCCCTGCTCAATTCAGCACTGCCAAATTCATAACTGGTCCAGAAAGCAGGTCTGCTTTGCTGGCATATCCTTCACTCAGTTCCTTACATACTGGCGTTCCCTGAGATTCTGCTGCAGACCTGTCCTATTCTCTTCCCATCCCTTCTCTTCCCTTTCCTTCTCTTCTCTCTCACACACTCTGTTTAATTCATTCACTGCCACGGATTTAATTACAGCCATGCATTATTTTTGCCTCCAATCTTCCTCCCTGAGTTTCAGCCCACATGACCTACAGACTAATGGAAACTCAACAAGTCTCAAACTCAACTCCTTAATCTCCCCACCCCTCTGAAGCACCACTCTTTCTTCTATATTTTTAACCATAAAGAACTTCTCACTCATCTTAATTATCCAATCACATCTCTTGAGCACAATCATACCTTCTCCTGCTCCTTCCTATCCCAGCTCCACGTTCTTAGTCGAGAATCTCTTCATTTCTATACCAGCTCTTAATAGGAAACCCCTCCTTCATTCCTTTCCCCTCATCCCAATTCAGGATCCCCACTGCTTACCAGAAGCTCTTCCTAAAACAGAAACTGGCCAGCATTATCTATTTAAAAGTACTGTATTGGCCCATATTGCCCATTAAAGTTGGAACTGCCAAAAATGGTTTATACATCCCCTGTCCCTTTCCAGTCTCAGCTCCCACCATTCCCCCAGGAACCACACTACAGGCACATAACCGCATCCCACTCCTGCCTTGACACACTGGGGCCTCTCCCAGGAATGCCTTTCCTCCTGTTCCTGGTGGGGAACTTTATTTAAACAATTGCCTCTCACCCTCTGGGAGAAGCTTTCCCTGTAACCTCAGGCACTGAGTCCAGCCTTTCCTCTCTCAGAGCTGTGTACACATCTCCCTTATGGCACATCTGATATGGTTATAGAGTTATTTATGTGATGGGCTCTCTCGTGGGGGCAGGAGCCTTATCCTGTACCACCCTGACACATGGAACAAATTAGGGTCTCCATAAATGTTTGCGGAACAAATGCATTTCGATGTCTAAACAACTAACTTACAAAGAGACTTTGTGTATATGAACTGTTACTATCTTAGGTGTCACCTATATTAAGAGTTTCCATTCAGTCTGGCATTTTTGTGGTGTCTCTACACCCCATTACCAAGGACAAGCTGACATATGAGGGAAGATAAGGAAAGCAGGCTATTTTTAGGGGGTTGGGGCATAACTCCAATTGCCACAAGCGACTCAGCAGCTTCATTTTCCAGTTGCCCTTTTGACTTTGTAAATAATCACAACTCACAATTTCAGGAATACTCTATTAATATTCCATGAAAGAAAATTAATTGATAGACTGAATTCCTCAGGCGAAAATGATGCTATTACTCAAACTACAAGCACAGGGCAGACGTGGAAGGTCGATTGGAAAGGGAAGGAAGCAGGGGTCTGAGTGAGGAGGGGTTGGAGAGCCAGACCTCCCTAGGAGATGGCTCTGTAACGGGAAATGGGTTGGGGGCACAGAGTGTTGGGGCAGAAAGCAAAACATGCTCACAGGGGCAGTCCTCCTGTCAGACAGGTGGCAGCTCTGCAGAACCAGCGAATCCTAATTACAGCAGACCTGGCTGCCAGCCAAGACAAAGGGGGACAATTTTAACTCCTCATGGGGAAGGGCTAGCAAGACAGAAAGGAGCCCCACCAAATGGGGATGGTTCCTGTCAGGATTTCAGACCTGGAGGGAAGTCGGGTCCTTGACAAAAAGAGACAAATCATAGAAACGGGGCCGATACCACCAACCCCACAAGGAAGCAGTGGATTGAAGGGTACGGGCGTGCCTGGGGTGGGGAGGGGGAAGACACCACACCACAGATAGATACCTGACCCACAGAAGAAAAATAAATTCTAGTCTCACTGGTGATGGGTAGAATCTACTAAGGAACTGCCTGACTTGATTAAGCCCTGGCAAGCTGTGGTGCATGGGCCAATTCCGGCCAGCCACCTGTTTTTGTAAATAAAGTTTTACTGGAACACAGCCATGTTCATTTGCTCATGTATTGTCCATGGCTGTTCTTGCTCTATGAAGGCAGAATTGAGTAGTTGTGACATGGACCATATGGCCCTGCCAGGCCTAAAATATGTGCAAGCTGGTTCTCTGAAGAAAAAGTTTGCCAACTTTTGGTCCAGAAAATGCCCAGGATATCCCTCAGACCAACCGAAATCAGAATCTCTGGTGGCAAGAGCCAGGCATCAGTACTTTTTAAAGCTTCCCAGGTGACTTCAGTGTGCAACCAAGGTTGCAAATCACTGGTCCCGCCTAATGAAGCAACTCTGAGAAGAAGCTGAACACAGGCTAGGATTCCACCTCAGTTGGATAAGTCACAGGGAAGGATGGTTCAGAGCTTGAGCTTTAGGGAAGAGAGGACTAATCTGCATCCTCACTCTGCCACTTATCAGCTATCTAACCTAGACAGCTCAACCAACCCTTCAACGTGTCAGTTTCTCCATCTGTAAAATGGGCATAATAACAATACCTGCCTCACAGAGTGACTGAGATTAAAGGGGAGAATACCTATAGAGCTTTCAGCATTGAGCCTGGCAGATGACGTGATAAAAGGAAGCTAAAATGGGAACGGGCGAGAGCTGGGCTGAGAGACTGATTCCAACTGGAGTCAGTCTGGAGAAATTCTCAAGGCTGTCACACGTGGTGGCACAAGAGAGAGGTTCATGTTGGAAGCTGAGCAACATCTTGAAGATGCTACTGGGAAAGCCATGGGCATGTGTGATGACCCGGCCTGCACCGAGGGGCCTGGTCCAGGAGAGCCTGAGAGACACCATGGCTAAATTCTGCCCATTTTGGGTCCTGGCTCACATTTTGGATGCTAGCAGACTCTCCTGCAAGACTGGTAGCTGCTGGTGACAGCTTTTTTAGAGACCTCAAATACCAAAACCTGAAACCTGCTGCTGGGACCACACATTGGGCTGTGGTGGGCACCTGACACTTGCCGTGCCAACTCCTGCTTCCTGCCCACCTTTGCCCTGCCTCCATGCCAGTCTGGTTTGAAAACAGTCTGCCGCAGTCTGCCAAACTCATACACAGGGAACACGAGGAGGACTCAGGCCTGCTATGCACAGAGGCTTCTCCTTTGGGCAGACTATCTGGTTCCTAAAGATATTCCAACAATATGTGTCCTTGACCATTAAATTCATAAGGGAAAGGTATGCACGCTGCGAAATTCCTGGGGCTGCTTGCTCAGCTAATGACCTACGATGAGCAGGGAGAATGGTCCCTACATTTCACAGACAGGTCTGGGTCTTGTTCAGAGTTAGTAACTCTGGTAGAGAACACAGAGAGACAAGACCCATGAGCCTCTGCTATAGTGACACTAGCAACTCCACATTTCTCATCTGCAACCCATGAGTAATAACAGTACCTCTTTCAAGGGGCCATGGTGAGAAGTGAGACAATATATTATATGCACTCAGCTCAATGCTGGCACAAGATAAATACAACTGTTATTACCAGTTGTGATTATATTGCTGTTTCTCTTCTGGTTGTTACTATATATTCACTTCATCAAAATTAACTGCCCTACTCTTTCAAAACAGTGCTGAAAACCACATGTCACTCCTCCAGGACTGGAGTCTTACTCATGGAAAAACACCCAGGTTCAATAATTGTTCTATTAACTTGGCCCCCAAGTAGAGTGCATTACTTTTAATGGCACTTGACAGCTTTGCCAAGACTTGATCATATATTCTGTAAGCTAATCCCCACACCAATCCAATTTTGCAGATGAGAAAACTGAGTTTCAGAGATCTCAAATAATAATAATAGTAATAAGATGATGATGCCCCAATGGCTCAGTGGTAAAGGATACACCTGCAATGCAGGAGACTCAGTAGACTTGGGTTTGATCCCTGGGTTGGGAAGATCCCCTGGAGGAGGAAATGGCAACCCACTCCAGTATTCTTGCCTGGAGAATCCCATAGGCAGAGGAGCCTGGGGGGGCTACGGTTTATAGGGTCGCAAACAGTCAGAGATGACTGAACAACTGAACACACACACACAGTGATGACGACTAACATTTATTCTGTGCTTCCTATGTATTATACACTGTTTTAAGAAGCATCTAGGTATGCAATCTTTCCATTTTCAAAATCACATTATGAAATAGATGTATTGCTATACTCATTTTACAGATGGGGAAACTGAGACACCGAGATTAAGTAATCCCCTAATGTGACAAAGATCTCAGAGATCATGGGAACTGAGTAAGTTCAATTCCCTAGTGGTGCCTGAGTTCACAGCAAGGTTTGGTAGAGAACACAGAGAGACAAGACCCATGAGCCTCTGCTACAGTGACACTGTCCCTACCCTGCACCTCCCTCCCTTGCGTACACACTGCACACACTCATACACACACACACACGCTTCTGCCCTTCCCACTGCATGATCTCTAACTCTCCTTCTTACTACACAATTCTGTGATTGCAACCAAGTCTACAGAGACCATCCTGCTGCCAGTTTCGGAGAGGCCAGAGCACTGATGCATGTAGTTTTCCCAAAGGAGAGAGAATGAAGCTGAATATTTTCCTAGCCACATTAGAAATGATGTTCCTGCTTTAGAAGAACATAAAACCGTGTCTTGTTTTGTCTTTTAACAGCCTTTCTTTGATCTGCAGGTTAGTTGCAGACTGGCTGGGTCCACTGCCCTTCCATGGTGGGCCACGTCTGGGTCTGAGCAAAGCAAGATCAGAGTCCTTATAAATCATCACTTTCCATCCATGCTCATGTTGCTGGTGTCACAGCTCTGTCACTGTCTTGATTAGTGCAGGAAAAAGGGAGTCACAATTAAGTGAGATAAATCTGTGCTGCCCAGGAAACACCAGATGAGTCGGTAAACTGCCCGGTTATTGGTCACTTGGAAAGCAGATTTCAGTTGCCCCAGGGCCCTGAAACACAAAGCTCAGAGAGGCTGTGGAGCAGCTGCTTCTCTTATAAAGCTTGCAGTAACTGTAAAGAGGAAAAATGTGTGTTTCCCAGACTAAGGGGGCTCATGCATTTGAGGTTCTCATTTTGAAAAGTGTGGAAGAGAGACTGTCTCATACTCTGGATTATCTTTTTTGCCAGTCAATGAGCAACTGAGCCAGACTGCCCAGTGGGACATTCACCGTCAATCTTATCCTAGCTTGTCTCTGGGATGCTTTGTGGAATGTTCACAGACACTCTTCAAATGACAAAAGCTTGAAAGCGAATTTCCGCTTGGCTCACCATTACCCACTTTCTGCTAATGCAGAAATGTCATCATGCAAGATGGCCACATGCTAAACAGAGGGAGGTGTGTTTCTGGGAGCTGGTGCCTAGGGAAGTGGTTCTCAAGGGATGGGCTGGGGAACCCCTGGATATCCTTAAGACCTGGGATCTGAGAGGTCAAAACTACTTTCATAAAAGCACTAAGACATTATTTGCCTTGTTCACTCTCATGCTTTCTCAAGTGTACAGTGGGTTTTCCAGAAGATACTTGACATGGAGTATGGCATTGGATTGGATGTATGAGCAGATAAGAGAATCCAACAATATCCCACTAGGCCAGACACTACAGAGATTCGCAGCAAAGTAAAACAGTGATATCATTCTCATTAATTATTTTCAGAAAAGATGTATATTTAAGGATAAAAAATAATTTATGTTAACATACATCTGGCACATTGTTTGAAATAAATTGACAAATTATTTTGTACATTTCTTAGTTTTCATTTTGAGTATGGTGAATATTGATTGCTATAGTCCACAGAAAAGTGTTTGGGCCCCTCAGTTTTTGAAAGAATGACAAGATTCTGAGCCCCAAAAGCTGGAGAACCACTGCTTAGGATTACTGATCTGATAACTTTTATCCCCTTGGGGGAAGCAGTCTTTCCCTCTCTGCTCAGCAGTCAAGCATCTGCCTCTGGCTCAGACTCCCCACTTTCTGGGGTCTTGGGTGCAGGTTGTCTCCCTCATAGCCTCATTACCTGCCTTGCCCCCAAATCCTTACCATTGACTTGTCTTTCTTCTGTCTATGACACGGGTCTGGGGAGGTTCCAGTTGTTCATCCTCCCTGGCAAGCCTCTGAGCTCTCAATCAGGTGGTGTCCACAAGCATATGAGGACTGTCACTTCTGCCTGGGCTGTCAACCCACAAAAGCCAGAAGGCGGCAGGGGAGACAGATGCACCTCTGTGGTTGACAGTGGGAGGGAGCTGCATCAAGACCGGGGGGTCGGGGTTTGAGCCCAGACTGCAGTGACTGGGAGGGAGCCCCAGGCCTGTGGTGAGGGGCAGGCAGCACCGTACAGATCAAGGGCCCCCTCTATATGTGAAGAACCATATGACTGATGCTAAAGCCACAGGCAGGGCCATGTTCTCTGCAGGTTCCAGGGACGTCAAAAGCCCTATCTCTCTCTCTCTCTCCTGCAAATCACAGTAAAATACTCACTTCAGTCATATCCACCTAAAAACAATCCCTGACATGGTATAAAGTACTGGCGGGAGAAGTGCAAAGATTCTTAAGAAATGCTCCATCCCTGCCCTACAGGAGCAGGACAAACCTGTGGTGGAGATTCAGATCAGCAGCAAAAGGATCAGACTTGAGTTTTTAACTCATGTCTCATATCTTGCCTGTTTACTAGACACTGCACATGGAGAAAAAGCAAAGCCACTAGAGAAAACGGAGCAATAGAAGCCCTAAATAATTCACAAGACTGGATAATCAACATCTGAAATACAAGAATTGATTCTGCAGAAGAAACCACTCTCTCTTTCCTTTTTCTACATGTTATTTCCTAACTTTAAATTCAATTGTTGGCCTGGACAGAAAGACACTGACTTCTGACCAAACCGAAAAGTCTCCTGTCTGACCTGGTTATCCTTAGGTCCCCAGGCAGGATTCACCCATGAAGCTCTTCGGAGGCATGCAGCTAGAGAGCCTCCCAGCCAGGTGGGCATCTTAGAAATGGAAGGGGACTTGGAACATTCTAAAATTGCAAAATGCTTCATCTTTAAAGCAGGCTCTAGAATCACGAAGTTCTGTGTTACAGTGGGCAACCTAATCATTACCTGCTTACTTAACATGGCCAGAAGCAAACAGCCAGAGGGCTTTCACTAATGCAGACAATAGCCAGCTCCTCAAACTTGTCTGCCTGCCGTCAGCATCAGGCAGTGACCTGCCACAGCCAAAGGTAAAATGCACTGGATTCCCGAAGAACAAGATGATGGAAAGGAGTGTTGTTCGCAAAAGGATTTTATCAAGCCATTTTTCATCATAATTGCCCTTTTTATTCCACCTCCTCTTGTCTCTTCCTCCTCCCTCCCCACAACTGTAATCATTTCTCATTCACCAAAGTTTTGAAATCCTGGGTACTGTCTTACTTTAAGCATCTTCTAATCTTTTGTGAAGATTATCAAGATCTTATACTTTCAAATCTCCTGCTCTATGAACATCAAAAGCCCATTAACTAATTAATTATATGCTTTCACAGATTATCTGCATGTAAACTATTAGAAAATCACTATTCCTATTACACACACAAAATTACATCTTTTTGTCTCCATCATACATTCTCTCTCTCCCTCCCTCCTCTACTTCTACTCTCTGCTTTCTTCTCTCTCTGTCACTGTCTCTTTCTTCTTCTCCCTCCCTCTTCCTCTCTCCCTCTCTCTCTGCTTAGTAACCACAGTTATACACCATGCTTTCTGTCCTTATCATGCATTCAAACATTCAAAAAGTGATTCAACTATTGATAAAAGTTTTTAATCATCTTAAAAATGTCAAGATTGAAAACAAAGAACGTAACTTCTTCACTTATTAAACAGATTAACAGGAAGTCCATGGGCTTGTATAGAGGAGGAGGATGGATCCAGAACCCAGTCTTATGTGAACTGAAGGAATGAGTACTAATTGGCAAGGTTATCATGAGGATTAAATAAAACAAGGCCTGTAAAGCACCTAGCTCAATGCCTGGCATGAAAAATTGCTTAGCAAATGATAGCTGGTATTATTATTATCAGGAAGCCTTTAAAATGGAGGCCGTCATTCAGAAGAGGAAGAAAATTAGAAAGACAGAGATCACGCCTATCAGATTCTGCTTCTTGATCCATCTGTGCATTCTATTTCACTTGGTCTGACAGGGGACAGAGCATTGACATTAACTCCTATGATCCCCAGAATGAGCCTGTGAAGCTAATGTAGGCCAGGTGGGATTATCCTGTTTGGTAAGCCAGGACCTGATGGCCACCCACTCCAGGATTCTTGCCTGGGAATCCCATGGACAGAGGAGCCTGGCGGGCTACAGTCCACGGGGTCGCAGAAGAGTCAGACACAACTGAGTGGCTAAACAGCAACAACTCATCTTAAGAACTGGTCTCTGAATAATTTAAAACGCTGAAGTCAATGCAATAACAAGCTAACCCCAGCCGAGTGAATCGACATGTTTTCTCCTATCTACCAGGCAAAAGTTACAGGCTGTCTTCCCTTCCAGGAGCACTGCATCCTGCTTTGGGGGGTGGGGTCCCTGCAGATGGCTGGGAGTGGGGAAGGGGGAGCCACGCCACGTGCAGGGACTTGAATCCCAGAAGCTCAGCTGCTGTGTTGCCTTCTGTGGCCCCACTGCCAATTTAGCACAAAAGATTACAGGCTGGCAGCTGTCAATTATCCAAGCCAGATCAACTCCCCATTGGCATTCCACATCTGGAAAAGCCTTCCTTGGGATTGGTACAGAAGCATCCATGCATTCTCATGTCTATTATTAGCTTCAAAGCTACCTAGAGAGTAGGTAGCATTTTCTAAATGCAAAGATTGAGAAGTAGAAAATGCATGGCATTGTTAGTAATTTTTATTTGGAAAAACATACCCTGTAGCTAACGTTGGTACACAGGGAAAAACTATTTTTTAAATGGTATGAAATACAAACGACATGAAAAATAGCACCAAAAATGGTTAACACACTATGAAATAATATTTCCTATGTTATCTAAGATAGGTGACACTTTTGAGCTGATTGCACACACTAAATATGGTAATTGGTTTTCCAAACCTTAATTCCAGAGTTTTAATGAACTAAATAAAATAAAGAAGATGCTCAAAAGGATTTCTGTCTCATAAAATGCATAGGAGAAAAATGCTGGGTATACAGAAAACAAAGGTTTCTGTACACAATATTCAGCCTTCAATGGAAAAGAACCTTTCAGGGCACAAATCAATGACTTGGGCTGCTTTTCTATTTGCCCTACCTACCTGGGGTCCTTGCTATAAAATCTGATTACTATTATCAGCAGGAAGCTGATTTGACTGTCCTGCTTCAAAGAGAGTCATCCAAATTACAGATAAGCCAAAATACAAGCAGGGTGATCCTGGCACACATCGATAGAATGCTCTGAAGCTCCTTCCTGCCCTGTGGTATGGCGAGGATTCTGTGATCTGACTCAGCTTAAACTGCTTTGGGCTTCCCAGGTGGCGCTAGTGGTAAGAACTCACCTGCCAATGCAGAAGACGTAAGAGACATGGGTTTGATCCCTGGGTCGGGAAGATCCCCAGGAGGAGGGCATGGCCATCCACTGCAGTATTCTTGTCTGGAGAATCCCATGGACAGAGGAGCCTGACGGACTATGGTCCATAGAGTAGCAAAGAGTTTGACACGGCTGAAGTGACTTAGCACGTGCACAGATTGCTTATGTAGGTGATGAATACCAGGTTCCCAGAACAGGGACACACTGACATCCCCAAGTCATGGAGAACTAGAGGAAATTCAAAGGGGAACCGGGGTTTTTTTCTGGGTGTTAGAATCCACATCTCTGGGGAAAGGTTGTTTGCTTTTCGTATCCTTTTATAAACCATTGAGAGACACGCATTTACTGCCGAATATACCAAAGATTTTGGGATACAGGGAAGTGTATCCTGATGACAGCCCTGGAGAACTGCAAGTGAGGGCAGAAGGCACTTGGTGAGAAATGCTAAGTAAGCACAAAAGTTTCAGGCTCCCCTGGAGCTGAGGGGTGAGTGGGGCGCGAGACAAACAGGCAAGCATCAAAGGGAAAGGAAGGACTTGACCCATATTGAGTCCTTCCATTAAGAGATGGGCAGGACTTAAAACAGAAAATGACTTTAGCTTCTCATTTTAGAAAGACAGAAGGTACAGTCAGCTTGCTGTTTTTCCAACTCTGATCATTGAGGTCTAGGCTGGATTTGAAGAATGTCACGGTTGGAAGAAATGGGGGCTTATGGAAGGGGATCTGGTTATTGGTGGTGGTGTGGTCAGCAGTTTGGATAGGAAGGGATGAGAGGAAGAGGAAGGAAGCACAGTGCTCAAAACCGACTTGTCAGAAGATGTGCCCAAATGGAAAGAATTGGGCTTAAAATCCTGCTCCACTCTTCCTGACTTGGTAACTCTGGGTAAGTTACAGTCCTCCCCAAACCTTACTTCTCTCAACTGTGAAATGGGGTAAATGCCTGCCATGAAGGCGCTCGTTAGCACTAAAGAATGCCTTTAAAGCCTGGAGCACAATTATCTTGTACACAAATAGGCAATAAATACTAGATCCCACCTGACTCAACTCATATCGTCTTGCCCCACAATGGAATAACAGATGACTGGGATCACTGGTCATGGATTTTTCCAGAAAATGCATAGTTTCAGAACTCTTGCCTCGTTGGTCCCTCTGATAGACAATAAGGTCAATTTGTGATTTAGCAAATATATTCTTTCATTGTGAAAGTTAATAATATTGCCTGTTTAGTATCTTATTGGATCACCTATTCTTTAGATATTTTTAATGTGGGGGAGGGCTTAAAGGATAGAGAGGAGAGGAGAGAGAAGTTAGGGAAAAGGGAAATATTTAATGAGTCCCCCTTCTAGTGAGTGCTCAGTGAGTGCCTATCAGTGGCCCAGTTTCCTAGGAAACTCTGCTTGGAGATCTCAGGCTGTAAGTGTATCAGCAGTTTACTTTGTAGAAGACAAACACATATCCACTGTCTTTTGGGCAATATGTCACACAGCCAGTGGTATGTGTAACATCTAAATCAGGCCTTTTTGAGATGATACTTCATTCATGTGGCAGTCACAGTTTTACTATTTGAAACAGACTTCATGAGTTGAGTCAAAACTTAAGCCTTTTTGAACCCTCCTACACTGTTGGTGGGAATGTAAATTGGTTCCGCCACCACGGAAAACAGGTCTGGAGGTTCCTTAAAAAGCTAAAAATAAAGTTACCATATGATCCAGTAATCCCTCTCCTAGGAATTTATCTAGAAAAGACAAAAAAAATCTAATTCAAAAAGATACATGTACCCCAATGTTCACAGCACTACTACTTAACAATAGCCAAGACAGGGAAGCAACCTCAATGTCCATCAACAGATGAATGGATAAAGAAGATGAAGTGCATGTATGCAATGAAATGTGACTTAGCCAAAAAAATGAAATATTACTATTTGCAGCAACATGGATGGACCTAGAGATTATCATACTAAGTGAAATCAGTCAGACCCAGAAAGACAACTATATGATGTCACTTTTATGTGGCATCTACAAAAAAAATACATATTAACTTCTTTGCAAAACAGAAACAACATAGAAAATGAATTATGATTACCAAAGGGGAAAGAGGAGGAGGAGGGACAAATTTCAAGTATGGAATTAATACATATACAACTACTCTATAGAAATAGATGGGCAACAAGATTTACTATATAGCACATATTTGTTGTTGTTTTTGTGTTGTGTTTAGTCAAATTCAACCCTTTGTGACCCCATGGACTGCAGCCCACCAGGCTCCTCTGTCCATTGGATTTCCCAGGGAAGAATACTGGAGTGGGCTGTCATTTCTTTCTCCAGGGGATCTTCCCAACCCAAGGATTGAGCTCTCCCACGTGGGAGAATAAGAGTGCCCAGATAAGCAGGGAGACTCCACGGTCGGAGCCCTCAAGAAACCTGAAGCTCAGTAAATACATGAATGTTCTGTAGAGTTAGGAGAAGTTGAAGACATAGGGGCTGCATCATGGACTACGCAGGTAAAATATATAGTTGCGACACCTATTAGGAGAAGGGTCGGGGTACAAAGAGCTGGGATTAGGGGAGGGTCTTTGAGGTTCTTAAAGGAAAGTCTGTTTCAAGGTATTTTTTGTGACTCTCTCCAGTGATGTATAGTCAATACACAGGAAATGTTTGCTGAATGGGAAACACCTAAAACTCAATGTGACGAAAGTGAAAGTAAAAGTGAAGTCGCTCAGTCGTGTCTGACTCTTTGCTGCCCCGTGGACTGTAGCCCACCAGGCTCCTCCATCCATGGGATTCTCCAGGCAAGAGTACTGGAGTGCGTTGCCATTTTCCTTCTCCAGGGGTCTTCCCGACCCAGGGATCGAACCCAGGTCTCCGGCATTGCAGGCAGATTCTTTACTATCTGAGCCGCCAGGGAAGCCCTAAAATATTGGAGTGGGTAGCCTAACCCTTCTCCAGTGGATCTTTCCATCCCAGGAGCTGAAATTCTATGAGGTTGGGGCAAATATGACAGGTGAAGAAACGGGCATAATCAGTTAAATTAACTTCACACTCATAACTGATAGTGGGGTTTGGATTAAGACTTCCTGGTGGTCCAGTGGTTAAGAATCCACTGGATGATGCACGGGATATGGTTTGGTCCCTGGACTAGGAAGATTCCATATGTCTCGGTGCAACTCAACCTGCATGCCACAGCTGCTGAGCCTGTGCTCTAGAGCCCAGGAATCACAGCTCGCGAAGCTCAAGTGTCCCTAGAGCCCATACTCCACAATAAGAGAAGCCACTGTGATGAGACGCCCTTGCAGCAATGAAGACCCAGTACAGCCAAAAATAAATACATATTTTTTAAGTTACTTTTAAGAAAACCCAGATATTCTGGCTCCAGATTCTGTGAATTCAACTACTACACCACACAAAGCATAGGGAGTAAAGTCCCTCTAGGTAATTTCTTGATCATTTCTTAATAATATATCAACCTCAGCTGAAAGTATATCTTCAGGAATCATGCTGGTCCTTACATTATAAGTGTTGTTTATCAAATATGTAATTTTAACTTTGTGTCTAGGTGATAAACACTGAAGGAGGAAAAACAAAGTCATGGTCTGTGCTGTGCTTAGTCACTGAGTCAGGTCCAACTCTTTGTGACCCCATGGACTGTCTCCTGCCAGGCTCCTCTGTCCATGGGGATTCTCCAGGCAAGAATAATGGAGTGGGTTGCCATGCTCTCCTCCAGGGGATCTTCCCAACCCAGGGATCGAACCCAGGTCTCCTGCATTGCAGGCAGATTCTTTACCATCTGAGCCACCAGGGAAGCCCAAAAGTTATGGTCTAATTACCATTAACTGAATCAGACAAAAACAGGCATTTTTCTGACTTTTACCTCTGTGGAATTCTCCATAATAGCTACTTTCTACTCTCATGATTTCACTGTGATTTGAGAGAAATAATTTTGACATCATCTCTCAAGTATAAATACAATCATTTCTCAATGGACTGAATTTATATTAAGAAACAACAAATCTCTTTTTAAAAGGCCAATGATTCTATTTCACCCAAATCTAGTTGCACTTTTTTGGTTAACACTCTTTTTAAAATCTTTTATTATTTTAAAAAATTGTGGTAAAATACATATACCATAAGGTGTACCATTTTAACCATTTTAAATGTATAAAAATGGAGTTTAGCATACTTGTTTTTATGTAACCATCCTCACCATCCATCACAAAACTCTTCATTTTGCAAAACTGAAAACTGCATCCATTAAAATCTACTTAGCCTAGTAAAGAGAAAATAGTTTTAAGTATTAACCATGGGGGTTATTTTCATGACTGGCACAAAGCAGGGTTAACACTTTATTTTAAATGTATTAAACTTTGGACCCTAGTCTCAGGATTCAACTGGTCTGAGGTTGAGCCCTGATCATGAGTATTTTTTAAACTTCCTCAAAGAGACTCACTAGATAGCATATTCAAAAGCAGAGACATTACTTTGCCAACAAAGGTCCATCTAGTCAAGGCTATGGTTTTTCCAGTGGTCATGTATGGATGTGAGAGTTGGATTGTGAAGAAAGCTGACTGCCGAAGAATTGATGCTTTTGAACTGTGGTATTGCAGAAGACTCTTGAGAGTCCTTTGGACTGCAAAGAGATCCAACCAGTCCATCCTAAAGGAGATCAGTCCTGGGTGTTCTTTGGAAGGACTGATGCTAAAGTTGAAACTCCAATACTTTGGCCACCTCATAGGAAGAGTTGACTCATTGGAAAAGACTCTGATGCTGGGAGGGATTGGGGGCAGGAGGAGAAGGGGACGACAGAGGATGAGATGGCTGGATGGCATCACTGACTCGATGGACATGAGTTTGAGTGAACTCCAGGAGTTGGTGATGGAAAGGGAGGCCTGGTGTGCTGCGATTCATGGGGTCGCAAAGAGTCGGACACAACTGAGCGACTGAACTAACTGACTGAAAGAGACTCACACATAGACTCACAATAGACTCACACAAGGGATCCTAGAGTTAAGGAAGATAAAGCCATGGACCATATATGCAGAAAGAAGTGGATCTCAGCCTTTTGGTTTTCCTTATATCAGAGACAACTTTGAGAATTTGATGTATATATGGATCACCTCCTAGAAATATGTGTGCTTACTCACACATGCTCACAAAATTTACAACCCAACTTAGGGGTTCATGATCCACTAGAAACTCACTTTGCAATCTTGAGTGCGGAACAATAGACAAGGAGGAAACTCGGGAACAACAACAAATAATGAGCTGCCTGAGATAAAGGAGCTAGACCAGGGGGCTGAGATGGTACAGCCAGAGAGGTGGGAGGAGAACCAACTAAAGCCAAGAAATTGGAGAGTTTCAAGAGAAGACAGTGGTGCAGAGTCAAAGGCTGTGAATGGGTCAAATGATGGAGCGGTAGATGGTTTAAGAGTAGAGCAGCATGCTCTGCTAGAAGACAAGCCTGGGGGGAGATGGCACAGGAGGGCAGAAAGCCCAATGGAAGCAGCAATTAGAATTAACCACAAAGAGGTATCTATGTTGGAGTATCAAGGCAGTGTTGATTCAGAAGCCAGAATGCAGGGTAGGGAGGGTGGACTGAGGTTACAAGAGTTCAGGCCCTGTAAGTGCTACTGAGAAGCTGCTGGACCTTCTTCCCACATATACTTATCTGTCTCTGTTTCCTTTTTTTTTCACTGAGGCACACCCTTCTCCTGACATCCAGACTCCAAAGCATCCGGTCAACTCTCTCCCTAACTCTGTGGCTTCATTCAGTTGCCTAGAAAGTAGAAAGTATTAGTCACTCAGTCATGCCCGACTCTGCAATCCCATGCACTGTAGCCCGCCAGGCTCCTCTGTCCATGGAATTCTCCAGGCAAGAATACTGGAGTGGGTTGCCATGCCCTTCTCCAGGGGATCTTCCCAACCCAGAATTGAACCCAGGTCTACTGCATTGCAGGCAGATTCTTTACCATCTGAGCTACCAGGGAAGAATTCAGTTGCCTAGTTCTTATTAATTCCATATCTGGTTTCCATAACTACTTTTTCATATGTTCAGATTCTACCCTTTCTCTCTTGCCCAAGCCTCATCATCCATAAATAACCTTTCTTTAACGTCATAGAACTTACACTATGTTTTTTGTCTCCATTTACTGTTATATATAGGCCTGGCCAAGTTCTTTAGGTCAAGTTGTGCTTTGTCAAAAGTTGGCACAACAACACTTCCCATCCTACACAATCTCCTACAGTGTGATATTGACACTCATCCCACAAGAGGTGGGGTCTAGAGTCTGTCCCCTGAATTCAGTCAGAATTCTGACTTGCTTATAACCAAGACTGTGGCTGGATTAACAAATGGGCAGTCATCATCAGAAAAGACCAGATCAGAAAAAGGCAATGCATGTTCTACTTTGTCCAGTGCAGTTTTTGTCCTTGGAGCTCCGAGCTGTCATGTAAGAAATCTGACTAATATAAGGCCACCATCCTGTGAGGAAGCCCAGTGCCAGTGAGTAAAGACAGCCCAAATGATTCCAGATGAGCCTTCAAGTCTTCCCTGCTAAGACCCCAAACATCACGGAACAGAACAAAGTTTTCCCCTCTGTGCTTTTCTGGAATTTCTAATCCACAGATTCTGTGAACCTAATAAAATGGCTGCTGTTTCATTCCACTAAATTTGAGAGGTTCTGTGTCAGTAGCTATTATTACACTTCTCTTCTCTTCTGGGTTATAGGTGTCCTGAGGGCAGGGTCTATATCTGATTTTCTATGAGAAGTACAGTACTGAGACATGACCATTAGGAGACCCTGGAAATGAAGCAACTGTTTTTACAATGAGAAAATATGGGGGAAAGGGTTTTGGTTAGTTTAAATATGTAACCTTTCAAGGCTAAAGATGAACTAGAAAGTGAAGTCACTCAGTCGTGCCCGACTCTTTGCGACCTCGTGGACTGTAGCCTACCAGGCTCTTCTGTCCATGGGATTCTCCAGGCAAGAATACTGGAGTGGGTTGCCATTTCCTTCTCCAGGGGATATTCCTGACCCAGGGATCGAACCCAGATCTCCCACATTGCAGGCAGATGCTTTGACCTCTGAGTACTTATTTATTTACATTTACATATTCACAGTCACAGATAGCATAAGATGCTATATTTAGAAATGTTGCTTTTTCATTCCCATATTTTTGAAACAATTTTAATACCTCTTGACACACATCTTTGTCAGCAGCACCTTAATTATCATTAGAGTCACTTTTTGCATTGTCTAACATATTTCTGGAGTGCACTATCTTCACATCCATTTACACAGTTTGAGACAAAGCACTTCGGAATCTGTGTACGATGTTGTCACTGGAAATTTTATCCCAGCCACAAAGCCACATTTATGTAACACAAGACTGGTTTTTATTTGATTGTCTGTGGATGTGAATTCATGAGCACCACAAAATTAGTGAAAATCACTTTACTGCTTTTTAAAGCAACCTGAAAAGGCCTGTGTACAATGACATCTATGTGCACTTATGTGAGGGCAGAGCCTACAAAAAATCACTGAAGCCGTATAAATCTGCTTCCTTTTAAAAGTCATTCCATTAGCTGACCGCTATGAGCACCCAGTACTGGTATTCATTTTAGGTAATTTCAAGCTCATGTGTCTGCTCCAACAATGTTTATATTTCCAAGTAAATAATTGAATTTTCATTTTAGTGAAAATGGAAGACTTTTAAGGACTCAAATTAAAAACAAAATCATAGGTTTTGAGGAATGATATTTTGAAGAAAAAAAAAATCACCATATATTTGGGGAGGTGTACTGAGTGGAGGAAGGATACTCGTGGCCCTTCAGGGAGACAGAGCTCCAGACGGTAAGTAGGATCTCCAGGTTATAAGAGAAAAAGCCTGGAGACTGAGCCCTGTGGGAGGAAGCCACAGTACTCCAGGTGAGAGGTAATGAGGGTGATCATAACTGCTCTCAGTGGGTTTGGAAATGATGTGAAAGACACCAGCAAAGGCACACGTGACAGGGCTTGGCCAAGTTAGGGAGGCAGTAAACACAGAGCAAACACCAGCTTCACAGCCTGAGGATCTGAGTTCAACCTCAGGCCTGTCGTTACATGGGCTGTGTGACCTTGAGCAAACTATTAAACCTCTCTGAGCCTCAGTTTCCTTCCCCATAAGAAAATAATATGAGATGACACATAGAACAGAAGAAAAGTTAAAACCCAACTGTATAGAGCGTTCCTGAAGACATTTCATCAAGAACATCTATTATTATGATTGATAACTGCTTGGATATGGGGGTTGGGAGAGAGGAATCATTATTGCCTACAGAGTTTCTATTAGAATGGGTCATTTCAGATGTCTGCGTTAAAAAGTCATATTCTAACTTCCCCCCGCCCATAAGATTCAAAGTGTGTTAGAAAGAAAAGAAAATATCATTGCAAAGTGGTTTATTAATTGGGTGTTATTTCTAAATGACATTCTTAAAGAGCTGTAAATTACACTGTCAGAATGAAACGTGATGAGTGGAACAAAGGATCTGTTTCCTCCCTCCCTCTGCTATTGAGAGAAACCACCACATACATCAGCAAATAAAACAAGTCTGGTGCTCAAAATTACCAGGCTGCAAACTCATGCTTCTGAATAAATGTTCACCTGAAAAAAACCCTCAAAACTCTTTAATTAAGGCCAAGGGCAATAAGATTGAAATGCTGAGCTTCCCAGGTGGCTCAATGGTTGCCTGCCAATGCAGGAAAGGCAAAGGTTGCAGGTTTGATACCTGGGGCAGGAAGATCCCCTGGAGGAGGGCACAGGAACCCGCTCCAGTATTCTTGCCTGGAGAATCCCATGGACAGAGGAGCCTGGCGGGCTACAGTCCAGGGGTTCGCAAAGAGTTGGGCATGACTTAGCAACTAAGCATGCACGCACGCTGAGATAAAGAGCCAGCAAATGGCTGAGCTTCTTATAAAGAAACCCAGCTGACAGAGCAACATTCAAGGCTGGAGGTTGGGAGTTCTGGGCACCACGATCACACCTGGAGGTCACCCTTTTTCCAGGTTTCCCCTCTTGTACCAATGTGTCTTAACTTGTGGCAGAAAGAGCTTTCTAAAGCATAACTCTGATGTCCCTCCCTGGACAGTTAGAATTCCACAAATCCAAACATGAAAAATACTACCAATGAGGGAAAGCAAAATTAATCACACTGAACACTATTTTATAAAAGAATTTCATGTAATAAATTACTTATATGTTAAAAGTATTTAAGGCACTTAAAGGGTAATATAATAATACATAATATAATATAATAGCACATAATATTCACTCTTCTGTACCTTATACTTTCTGTGTCCTAGGCATCTTTCCATATTCATGCACAGACATCTTCCATCTTTTTTCCCCACAGCTCTTCTACTGCATGCTATTGCTATATCATAGTCTGTTCAGCTAGTTCCCTACTGCTGGGTATTGAGTTGCTTCCAACCTTTTGGGATTACAGTAGTGCCCCAAGCAATAACCTTATGCATATGTTATTCTACACTTGTGCAGGAAGAAGTGGGAGTGTATTTAAACTTTGGTTACATAAGGCCACATTCTCCATCGTAGAGGTTGTACAGTTTTCCATATTCATCAATAAAGTTCTTACATCCATTTTGAAACTTCTGTCCACTTTTGTTATTTTTTTGGGTCTCTTTTAAGGCAGACACATTTATACTGAGGCTGATCAGAGACTACATCCTCACTACAGTGGAAAAAGTCAAAACACCTCATTTCATCACTTGCAAGTGTTAGATTAGAAGTACAGACAGTAAGTGTATGATTTAAGAGGAGCTAGACATCCTCAGGAGATGTAACTAACTTAGAAGAGTTTATGGAAGAAAAGGGACCCAACTAGGCCCTTAAAGAACACAAAGAAGCTTAGTAAGCAGAGAAAAGTGTTATGGTTCCAAAGCAGAAATATACATGAAGTATGCCAATAGGATGAGCACACTGGTTGGGGCAAAGTGCTGCGAGAGTTATTAAGGACAAAGCATAAAAATATAACTGGGGGGACTTCCCTGGCAGTTCATTGGTTAAGACTCTGAGCTTCCAATGCAGGGGGCTCAGGTTCAATCCCTGGTCTGGAAACTAAGGTCCCACATGCCATGTGGTCAAATAAATAAATAATTTTTTTCTTTAAGAAATGCAGTGGGGACCTGAATATGGAAAACCCTAAGTTCCAGAGGGAAAATTCTGATCTTCATGATTTACGCTACATGAAATATGACCATATGTCCTGGTTTATGTTTGTCTTAGCATTTCTTTCACTCTCAAGTGTCCCAGTTTGAATGATAATTTTTATAGTCCTAGCAACAGGGACCACCAGAATTTTGTGGACGAGAGAGAGAGATGATGAAAGAAATATTTCAGGAAAATAAATGTGAATGCTGAGTGCACAGAATGGATGCAGGGAAAGAGGCTGGTGGTAGGGGGACTGGGACATCAGCAGGCGGGGTAGCAAGAATAGGGGCCAGGAGGAAGGATGCTAGGCTTGACTCTCCTAGTTTGAAACAAAGTAACGTGTGTAACCTCTCTGGACCTGCCATTTCTTCATTTGTGAACTGAAGATATTGGTTTAGTTGCAAAAGTGCCCTTTCAGATCTAATACTTTTGGGTCTAGGAGATTTTTGCTACAATTTAGCAATTGTAGCATGGATATATGGAAGACTGGAAAGGAAAAAAAAAAAGATGAAGCAATGGTGAAGCACAGGGAACAGTCGAAATAATGGAGCAGAGGTGACAAGGACAGCAGAGTTGTTGCCACTGACATATAGAAGGTCTGTGGACCACTGAGCTGAATTGTGAGACAGCACATGAGGTTAGCTTCATGCATACTCTATTTGAAATGATAGGAGGCCACTGAAGTGGTATTTAAAGATACATATAAAAGAGGGCACAGTGATGTAACCAAGCCAAATGGAAACCAGGGCTAGACTGGACCACACTTAAGAGACTTCTAGCAAATGGGCTCAGGGCAGGTTGTTGGTCATCACTCATGATACTCAGGTATGGTCAAAGACGATGAGGTCAAAGACAAGTGAGTAGACAAAGGTTGAGAGTCTAAGTTTCAGGTTAGACTGTCTGGGAAAGCAAGTAGGTTTTAGGCAAGGTGAGTTGACAGTTGCAGTCTTTACTTTCAAAGGGTCTGAAGGAAATCTATTGCTTTTACTCAAGATGCATTTAAGGAAAACCCACACCTATAACTGGATGGCTCTGACTCCAAGAAAGTACCACAACTAACTTCTTTGAATTTCCCCAGTGAAAAAAGGGATTCGCAGCCAGAACTCCTTATTATTAGAGTATCTTTGGTTAATGGAAGGTCTTACAGGTAGATTTGGCTCAAGGGGATGTCAACTCCTCCTCAATGTTACAGGATTGGCTCCAGGACTATCCAAGTCCCTAACCCAGAGCTCACGTGTCCAGGTCTCACAAGATCATCGAAGAGCAGCAAGCAGCCTTGCCAGACCAGTCTGATGCAGCTTTAACTTATGTGAAATAGAAAATGAGTTTTAAAATAATTTCTTGAATAAATGATCCATGAGCACCAGCTTTCTAGCAGAAGATATTAGGGAATGAAAAGTTCCCCACCCCCAAGGCTTCCACCACTTCTCTGTGATGAGATCAGAAGCAGATAATTAAATCACCTCAAGGCATACATTCAAAACTGCAAAGTGAGAGTTAAAATATTGCAATTGTGTTCAAGTTGAGAGAATAGGAAATGGCTTTTTCCCTCCTCTTGAATGTTCATGTGCAAACTTTTTCTTCTTCAAAAAGAATATCCTCAATTGAAAAAGAAACACTAAAATCACATGGGAAAGAGTCATTAAACTCCAGGTTTATTAGAGATAAAGTGTTCTCACGCAATCACATGACTGTGATTCTAAAATAGAGTGAGAAGTTGCCTGGGGCATGATAACAGGGCTATGTCTCATTCATGTACCCACAAATATCTGACACACCCGGGACACTGAAATCAAGGGATCATATAGGATACGGCAGCATCTTTGTGTCTAGAATCGACCATAATCCAGTGGCGAATGCTCACTCTAACATCATACCAAGATGCTATCAGGAAACAAATGAAGAAGAAGCAAGCAAGAAAAGGCACCTATTTACAAGCCAAACTGCTGTGTCTGAGAAATATCCACACTGGCTGTCAGGAACTTAAATACCAAAGGAAAGGTAAATTGGATTAGGTTACATTTGGAAGTGAGTTCCAGTAAGATGCTTGGTAACTTCTGATTGCATTTAATGGCATTAAACTGAATCAGTTTCTAGAAACTGGTTTTTACATACTGCAAGTTGCATAGATAGATTGCATCCTTACAGAATGTATACCTGAGTGGAGGACTGATGTGGATGTGGCCTGCAAAGGAAGAAAAGATGTCAGTAAATCAGCCAAACCCTTCACAAGGCCTACAAAAATAAATAAAGGGAGAGAGGATAAATCATGGCTGTTTTGGGGGGTTTTTCTCTGTGAAAGATTCTTTCTGAACTTGAATTATCAGATTGCCACATTGATTCTCTACAAGATCAATTCCAGCTAATTACTCAGCGGTCCCACCATCTCTGTTACACAGTCTATAAAACACGACACAAACTGAAAAGACAAAAGGAAAGAAGACAGAAGAGAAAGGCTGGAAAAATCACATCTTCAATCAGTTTTTTGGTTTTTTTAAGAGATCACTCTGCTCCCTCCTTCCAATCTCATGCCTGAAAAGTCCTAATAAAATGTTCTTCAGTGTGGAGGGTGCTCCTGCTCCTTCTTGCCTTCTGATCTATTCCTTTCCACTGTCTGTGTCTTAGGACTGGCTAGAGGGTCATAAAGTTTGGGTCAGGGAACCACATTACACAGCTACCCTTCCTTTGTCATCCCTGCTTGGGGATGAATGGGGTGGCTGGGCAGTGAGGTGAGCTTGCCAGCATGAGCCTACAGGCACAGGTCTCCCTCTGCATACGTTCCACCCACAGATTCCCAGGGACAACTGCTCCCACTGTTCCTTCTCTCCTGATTCTCTGTGTACCCCCTATCAGCATCCTATCGTGCATTCTTAGCTGACTTTTGCAGGCTTCTGGGCTACGTGGGCCTGAGCTCTTCAATAAGTTCCTCTGGTCTCCCAAAGCCTCCTCCAATGGCCATACCCTCCCGTGACCTGTAGGCAGTCTTAGTGGGACAACTGCATGCAGCTGCACAGAGAGACTTTGGTGCTAGACACTGAGCATTGGCTAGCTAAGCACCCTTTACAATCCCCTTTTAGAAACCCTGTTCGGACTACAGAAGTGACAGCTAAAAACTACAATTCTAGTCTCCTTTGCAGTTACAGGTCTGCCTGTGACCTAGACTCTAACCAGCAGACAGATTCACAAGAGATTTGGAAGGAGTAGATATAGAGCAGCAGCTGTACTGGGAGATCAGCCCTTCTTACAAGTCTGATGTGTGTGATCTGTCTGGGGCAGCTTTGGCAGAGATTCTCAATTCACTACCTGACAACACCAAAGTTGAGTATGAGCAGTGATGGCAAGGGAGTTATTGCTAGAACAGTTCTGGTTCTTTAAGGTTCTTAATATCCTAGGATAAGTCATTATCTGCTTTAATTTGTTAGAGTGGCTTCTATTGTCTGCAACTAACAATACTCATCAAAACAACTTCTTATGCTTAAACTTTCATTTTTTTCCCTTAATGTAGAGCGTTACTACCTTACACCAAATGTAGAGTGTTCTATATACACCAAAACCTCACTTGAGAAAGGACAAATCTCAGTTATTTTGAGTAGTCTTTACACAGCTGACCCTTGACTGACACAGAGGTTAGGGGATGTTGACCTTCTGCAAGGTAAAACATCCAAGCATAACTTACAGTCTGCCCTCTGTGTAAACGGTTCTATTAAATACATCAGTGGATTCAACCAACCACAGGTTATACAGTACTGTAGTATTTACTACTGAAAAACATCCACATATAAATGGACTAGCACAATTCAAAATCATGTTGTTCAAGGGTCAGCTGTATTGGTGGCTCAGTGGCAAAGAATCCGCCTGCAATGCAGGAGACACAGGTTTGATCCTTGGGTAGGGAAGAACCCCTAAAGAAAGAAATGGCAACCCACTCCAGTATTCTTGCCTGAGTCATCCCATAGACAGGGAGCTGGTTGGGCTACATTCCATGGGGTCACAAAGAGTCAGATACAACTGAAGCAACTTAGCACATATTAGCATTAGGACTGGTGCTCTCATCCATTCATTCACTTAACAAAGATCTGTTAAAGAGTGACTACATTCTAGGTACTGAGTTACCAGGTGATTATGTCAGATATCATTCCTGTCTTCAGGGAGCTCATTCTCTAGTGGAAAAATAAAAGCTACATTTATTTAGCAAATTAACACTAAATATTTAATTCATATTATCCTCAAAATAACAGTATAAAGTAGATATTATCATTCCCATTTTACAGATGAAGGAATTAAGGCTTAGGGATGATAAATAACTTTCCCACATTCAGGATCATTATATCTAGTCAGGGCTAGAACTCCACATAGCTGACTCCAGAATCTGCCTCCAGTATAAACTGCAAATGCCTTGAGGGTAGGAAATGATCGCTTAACTGCATCTTTGAAATTCATACTTGGAAGAATCATCTAGTCTAACCTCTTACCTCTTCCAGAATCACTTTTATGGCTGACTCTGCTAATTAGCTATCCCCAATCCATGTGTGCATGCTCAGTCACATCAGTCGTGTCCAACTCTTTGCAACCCTATGGACTGTTGCCCACCAGGCTCCTCTGTCTGTGGGATTTTCTAGGCAAGAATACTGGAGTGGGTTGCCATGCCCTCCTCCAGGGGATCTTCCCAACCTAGGGATCAAACGTGTGTCTCCTGCACCGTTGGTGGATTCTTTACTGCTGAGCCACCAGGGAAGACCCCCATGATCCCATGCCTCCTTACAAATAGAATGTTTATTTTGTTCAAAGCAGCACTAAGCCCAGCTAAATGCTAAATTTTCCATACACCCTCACATTTAGGGGAGTTCATGAGACCCAGTTCTAGCCAATGAGAATTAAAGTGTATTGAGAATTTCTGGAAGTTCTGCTTTCTTAACATGGGCTGTCCTTTCCTTCTTGACACAGTCTTCTTCCTGTTGGAATGACTGTGTGAGCTGGAAGCAGGGCAATCGACTTCAGGTAGCAAGGATGAAGAACATGTAAGGAAGGATGGCAGAGCAGAAAAAGAGAAGGATCTTGGGTCCTTGATGGCACCCTGGAGCTTCTGTCCTAATCCAGAGGCATAATCTTGGACATCATATTATATGAGAGCCTTGTTGGCTAATCCCTATTTGATTGGGTTTCTGTTACTTGAACTGAAGTGCAGTTTATAACTTATATACTATACTCCACACTCTGGATCTTAAATCTTTCCCTTAAAGGGAAATTGACTGCCCAGAAGATGTCACTTACATTTTTGTGTGATCCTATAGAAAATAGTTCTCCCTCTCCCTAAACTGTAATCTCACCCTCTACAAGGGGTAGCTGTTTGCTGCATAAGAACCGAATTTAAGACAAAAAGCATGTGTCAAATACTTGTACATACACTATCATGTGTAATCTTCATGTGGTCTTGTGTGGTGGGTTTTACTAGGCCCACCTTAAGGACAGAAAATAGTACTTCAGGGCACTTAGCTGCACCTCTGTTTTTTCCTTGGCCTGCCGTAACAGCACCACAAACTGGCTGGCTTAGAGCAGGAGAACTTTTTCTTTCACAGTTCTGAAAGACAGAAGTTTGAAATTAAGGTGTCAACAGGTCTATGCTCCCTCTGAGAGCTCTAGGTTAAAATCTTTCTTTGCTTCTTCCAGCTCCTGGAGGTTGAGGGCAATCCCTGGCGTAACCTGGCTGTGGCAGCATCACTCCTGTGTCTGTCTCCATCATCACAAGGCTTTCTTTCTGTTGGCTGTCTGCATCTTCCACTCTTCTTATAAGAATATGAGTCACTTTGGACTTAAGAACCATGCTCATCCAGCATGACCTCATCTTACTACTACTTACATCTGCAAAGAACATATTTCCAAATAAGTTCACATTCTGAGGTTCCAGTTGGACATGAATTGGGGCAGGGTGCAACCATTTGACCTACAACAGTGGCAGGGCCTTGATTCAGGACTTTTCTGAGGCTCTTTAGAGGTTAAAGATAATGCATTTATGTCTAAACCCATAAGTACAGTACATAAGATTCTTGCTGCGGCTGCTGCTAAGTCACTTCAGTCATGTCTGACTCTGTGCAACCCCATAGATGGCAGCCCACCAGGTTCCCCCATCCCTGGGATTCTCCAGGCAAGAACATTGGAGTGGGTTGCTATTTCCTTCTGCAATGCATGAAAGTGAAAAGTGAAAGTGAAGTCACTCAGTCGTGTCTGACTCTTCGCGACCCCATGGACTGCAGCCTACCAGGCTCCTCCGTCTATGGGATTTTCCAGGCAAGAGTACTGGAGTGGGTTACCATTGCCTTCTTTGTAAGATTCTTGAGAGAGTTGTAAAATTTAAAGCACCTTCAAAAAGCTAATCAAACAAACCACTGTCACCTGATTTTAATTGCTTGAATTTTTAAGTGTCACGCACCAAATCTTATATTGTCTTGAATTGTACATAATTAGCTCTGTTTCTATGATGAAAATCTTCCTAATTCCAAGTTTGGCTTCATGTTCATAGCCGAAAACAAACATTCATAGTTGACACATACTGGCACATTTCTCCCCATATGAAGCTTAAAACACTGTGTAGAGAAAGAGTGAAATCTCTGTTTATTCAAACATTACTAATGTGTCTGGACGGCTTTAACTCTTTCTCTCTGAAGTTCCGCACACGTTACACAGCTTTCTAAAAAACACTACCTGGCACTTATTCAGCACTCACCATGCCAGGTGCTTTACTACTTCTCAGCTCTACAACAGCCCTAAAAAGTGGTCTTATCAGTGGCAAGTACTTTAAGTCCCAGTCCTTTACAAGGTATCCTGCAGAGTAAATACATAACAACGTTGGTTTGTTAATTTTAGTATTTTCTTTCAATCTTGCCCTCTTTGCCTATAATTAACATGCATTAGAAATATTACTAAATTGTAAATAAATTCCAGCCATGCAAAAAAAGGGAAGAATCTTTATAGCAGGAAGCATCTTAAGATTTAACAGGAAATCAGAGTCCCTAGCCTAAAATATTTAATTACTTGCAAAGTACTTTTATATCCTTTAATGAGCCGTGCTATAATTCATGCAAGTCTCATATCTTTCGTACATTTCTGAATCAGAAATCTCTGTTGGTATTGCCTGGTTTCTTGGGACATGCACTCCTTATACAAGCGAAGCATAACTAGGTTAATCTCCTATCTGTAACATTCGAAAATAAAAAAAGGAAATTTAACTCTTATAGAATTATCAAAGAAGAGCCTCTTGGTCTTTTAAGGATTAGGAAGAAAGCATTTCTAATCCAATATATCTCCCATCTAATTTTGGTAATGGATATATAATTTCATTTTTGCAATGCAGATAAAAGGATATGAAAAATATGCACACATATCAATAAAGGTGTTGCTGTAACAGCTATAAACAACTGACTCCTGATGTACTCTTTTCATCTCAGAGAATTCCATAAAACTATGCCTGTTAACAGAACTAATTGGTGTTTGTGCTGGTGAACAAAAGCAAATGTAACAGGGAAAATGGTTGCAGACAAACCAGCAAATCATATACATTATGTTATATGTCAGCAAAGTCTTGGCAATACAGATAGTCTCAGAAGCTTTACCCTCTCTTACTAGGCAAGACAGTGAAGAAAACAATTCTTATACAAAGCTTAACAACTAAAAATGCTACTTGCTTAAATTCACATTTCCAAAAGTTTTTTTAAAAGGAGTCAATTACAGGTATTCATGCCAGTATCATTCTCTTTTGGTAGGTGTAGAAGAGCAGGTAAGTAAATGTAATAACCTTACATTTTTACATGGTTATTCAATTGCATACTATCTTTCACATCTGAGCAGCTATTAAATTTAAGTTAGTTTCCTGGAAGCTGGATACACATGGATGAATAAAATGCCCTTCCCATACCCAAGGAACTTATAATCAAGTAGGTGAAAGACAAACAGCTTAGAATACAAAGGCTACAGGCCCAGCCCACAGGGTAGAAGATGAAATCATTTTTGACTGCTGGTCTCAGAGAGTGCTTCAAGGAGGAAGTAACGTCTGATCTGGACACTGAAAAACAGACAAAATTCTGGTGATGGGAGAGAACACACCAGCACACAGGAATGGTGTGGCCAAGGAGCTGGCTGTCCAAGCTGGCCCATCCACAGAGCCACAGAGCCAGAGCTCTAAACATGAAGCATTGATTCCAGCCCCCAATTTACTGCTGTGTGTCCCTCAAGGTGGGGCCTACAAAAACTATATGTTTAACCGTTAATAAAGTCTCCCGTTAATTCCCTGGGCAAAGTGATGAGAGTGAGGAGCTACAGGAAATGTTCAGGGTATGAGCAGTGGTCATATTCCCTACAGAGAATGAGACAGGAAGTAGCAGGAGGGGCAAGGCTGACTGAGGCCTCGAAACAGCAGCTTTACTCGATGGGAACCCCCTGAAGATCTGCAGGGAGGGGAGTAACATGACCAGAGCCATGTTTCAGGTAAAGACAACTGGTGGTGGTCCAAAAGGCAGACCTGATGGGGAGAGACTCCAGGCTGGGAATGAATTCATCACTGGGTCAATAATGGTAACCTAGAGGAGATACAAGGCCTATATGAAAGTCATGGCCACAAAAGCAGAAAGGAAGAAATGGATGCTAGAGACAATTGGAGAAGCTTTGGCTAATGACCTGGAGGCAGAATAGACCTAAAAACTGGCAGGTGAGTAGTCTGAAGGCAGGTTTGACGGTGAGGCCCAGCGTCCTAGGTGGTCAATTCAGAGCTCAGGTCTGGGGTCAGATATCAGGTGTTACCTCTTCCTGATATCACTATTGCCTGCTCTGGCATTGCCTCTCCAGACCCTCCAGACCTCACCTCACCTCCAGACCTCTCCTCCAGCCAGACGTCCTGCCATCACCTGTAATAAAGTCAGTCCCAACGGCTGTGCTTGGCTGCAATAGACAGGGTCTGTGTTCCAAGCCCCAGGCACCCAGGTACCCTTCAGCCCCAAGTCAAACAGCCCCACTAGCTGCCTGGTCTCAGCTCTGCTCTCCCAGGCTGGTGCATCAATTCCTCAGGCACAGAACTTGAACAAGGCAGAACAAACCCAAGGCTCCCCATGCAGTAAGGCTTTTTCTATAAAAAAACAATGCCTCCACTAAAAAAAAAAAAAAAAGCAAAACACCGAGAACAAAACCAAAATTCAAAACAGCGTAAAGCTGACCACCTGAGGATTAGGAGTTGGGAAGGATTGGGGGCTTGCTAGAGTTTCATTTTGCTTTGTTTTGTTTTTCATTGAAGAGCAAAGCCCTGAAAAGGGAAGGCTGGCCAAGGAAACAATAGAAATCTGTCAGCGCTCCTGTCTCAGTGGATCAGCCTGTGATATGATGAAGGTTAAGGCTGGCTGATAAAAGGTCAGGACTTGTGATGCACGGTCAGGGGCAGTACAGCTTTTGTTTGTTTTGTTTTGTTTTCTGTAACCCAGGGGCTGGCAATCTCTGTAAGGGGGCGGGACCACCAAGTTCTGGCCCCTTCTAGGCCACTGTACAATGCTGAGCCACCAGGGTGGTCTCTGCACGGCACCCCCCACAGTGGCACAGCGGAGCAGCCTGCGTCCTTCTGGCAAGCTGAGCTCAGGAAGTGAGGCAGGCTGGTCGTGGGTTGAAGGCCGGGGAAGCATGTGGTCACAGGACAAATGGGCACTTGTTCTCTGGAGGGTGTTGGGCAGCCACTTTCATAAATGATGAAGGGGGGAGGAGGCACCGACAGCAGGCCTAGGTGCTCGATGCAGCAGGGAGAACAGGCATCTTTGGGTGGCTGTGCTATTTGCATAAATATCAGCTATATCTGATGGGCTTCCCAGGTGGCACTAATGGTAAAGAACCTGCCTGCCAGTGCAGGAGACAAAAGAGACATGGGTTAGACCCCTGGGTTGGGAAGATCCCCTGGAGGAGGGCACGGCCATCCACTCCAGTATTCTTGCCTGGAGAATCCCATGGACAGAGAAGCCTGGTGGGCTACCGTACACTGGGTCGCAAAGAGGCGGGCACAACTGAAGCAACTTAGCATGTACACATGCAGCAATATCTGATACAAAAGATCCAGAATTTGTGGCTCTCGTTGGACCTCAGTCCTGCACTCCCCACACTCCAGCTATGCCAACCTGCTCTCTTCACACTTGCTGGTCCCCCTTCCTGAAGTGTCCCTCCCTTACCTTTTGTGAGACTGGTTAAATCCCATCCATCTTTCAAGTTCTGGCAAAGGTATCACCACTTTCATGGACTCTTCTCTTACACTCTCTAGGCATGACAGATCGCTCCTTCCTCCGGTCTCTAAAGGTATTAGGGGCACACCCATCATGACCCACACATGATGCGTGAGACTGAAGTTATGTGAGCTGCTTCCCAGCTGCAGTTATGCCTTATTAACCTTTGAATCCATAGCACTGTGAGCAGTGGCTCAAAAAACTGAGCCTCTGTGGAAGACAGAGAGACTAACCTTACCACTTACTCGCAGGAAGATCAATGAATACAAACTTTGCCAATAGCAGCCTTACATTGACCCTTCACTCCTGGATGGAGGGAAGAAGCTCTGACATGCTTCCAGAAACCTATTCTGTTGTGCAACTCTCAGCAAATCAGTTCCTTCTGAGACTGTCCACTCCAACCCAATGCCCATCTCCCTCCCCATCCCCAGCCCTCTGGGCTGTGTGGATCAGGACCAGAAAGAGGACAAGAGAAGTCTGGGAACCTCTTTGCTTCTGCCCGAGGCAAGAAGTAATTCTCTCCATGCAACATAAATCCCAGACGATGATCTCATCATGGGTGTCACCCTAACCTCTTCTCCTGTAAAGCAGAGAACAGTTGTTTTAATGCTGGAGTCTTCCTCTGTATGTTATCAAAGTCCTGCCAAGTGCTCAGTAGATGTTTGTTGAAGGGAAAAGAATTCTCTCCTCACTTTGCATGAGATGTTCTTAGAAACTTAATAATGAAAAACGAGATGAAGTTGGCATGAATGCATTCATTCATTTTACATGTTTACAGATTTACACGTTACCAGGGCCCCAGCTGGAAAAGGGAAGCAGGCAACACTTTAAGAGGGAGATATCTGAGACACATTTGAAGCATGGAAAACCTTTCCACAAGCTGAGAGTTATGGAAAAGGAGGGTGTTCCAAGTGGCCTGATGACTGTGAGCAAAGGCCTGAAGATGAGAAAGCAGAGTATTCCCAGGGACTGCCCCTCCTTATCATACGCTCCCCACTAGAGAGGATATATTATAATGAGCAGACGTGCTGAAGCCAGTCATACCCTTACCAACTATGTGGCCTTGGGCAAGTCCCTTAAACTCTCTGGGTCTTGGCTTCCTCATCAGTAAACTAGAGATAATAACACCTTGCAAGTTTGTTTTAAGAATTTAGGATAAAGGTAAAGGATGTGGTAAAGTATATGCATTAAATAAATAGAAGCTATGGTGGTGATGGTGATGATAATTGATTCACAAGTTCCTTGAAAATAGACTATTTCTTACCCTCTCTTGTCCCCACTGAAGTACCTGCCATCCTGTTTTGCTCAAATTCAACAAGTACTAACTTAAATGAATCTGCTTGCCACATTATCTCTATCCTTGTTCCTTAGTTTTTGTTTCCCTCTCTAAAAAAATGTTTACTACAATTTGTTAGCCTGATTTGGCAGTAAAGTGAATGAATGAAACACAAATCCTGCCCTCTGTGAATTTCAGGCAGGATATGTAGGCAAGCCAGTTGGAATAAGTTGTTGAATATTAAAGGTCCCATGAGAAAAAAATGTTCTATGAGGCTCGGGGTCTTAGAAAATGAGCAGGGTTTTGATAATCAAAGAAGAGGGGGAAGGCAGAGGCATGACATTTAGCAACATTACTGAAGCAAAGAGATCAAAACAGTAAAGTATGGAGCATGTTGAAGAAAACGTGGATAACTGGCCTGGAACATAAGTGTAGAAAACTGAAGACACCGCCTGAAAAGTAGTACAAGGTCAGACTGGAAAAGAACAATGGACAGCACACGTGACCTGGCCTGGGTTCACAGACTCTAAGACCTGGAAGGTTCGTATAGTCTACTCCCCTCAGAAAGGCCTGGAAAGCAAGTCCAAGGGAAGTTAACTTGCCCAAAGTTACACTGCTCATTAGAGACAGAATTGGGATGAACATGCTGTTTTCCTAATTATTAATCAGAGCTAGAACACCCACTGCAGGGAGATGACAACATATGTCATATGCAAGACACCTCCTTATCCCTCACCCAAAGCAGACATTTCTAATCGACCAGGGCACTTTTTCCTACTGAGTCTAGACCCAGCCTCACCACTTTCAACACAGCCTTCCAGTCTGCCAGGAGGCTGCTCTGCTCCTGGACACAAAACCCAGGGGCTCAACCCTGCTGCCTTAATACTATCATGCCTGCTTTGAAATCTTTACAGGGAATAATGGAAATGACTGGGGAGGATTCATTCACTTTACAGGAGTCCCTTGGTTGGGGCACCCCTTCATTTGGGAGGTTAGCTGTGTCCTTCATAACTTCAGACGTTTTGCCCCCAGCCAATGAGGATGGTTAACCACGGCTACCCCTGCTCTCTTTGCCACCTTCTCTCCCCAGCAGTTTCTCTTCTACATTAAAATCACAACCAAGAAGGAGAAGGGGAAATCCCAGCCTCGGAATTTAGAGCACCAGAGCATAAACAAGTAAACACACCACTTACGAAATGGCAGGGAAAGGGGAAAGTGGGTGTGGGAGAAGCAAATAATATATAACCCATAGACTTGAAATTAAGCACCATTCAATATTTCCTTTTTAGTTTAGAAACCACTAAATAAAAATGCGAAAAAATCAGGAAGTTCCCTCCTTAGCATTAACAATAGAACAATCCAGTGTGCTGTTACTCAGGGCAACTTCTTTCTAAAAAAGAGGCACTGAATGTTCAGATCCTGCTGAGACTCGGCCTGGTAGTCCAGTCCAACGTGGGTGCACTTTTGGTGTCTAAAAATAGATGTGAGATAACAGTGGACTGCAATTAACTTCAGACTTATTTAAATTATGTAATTTTAGATGGAAAAGATATAATGGCAGGCACACTGACAACAAACGTGGGAACTAGGATTTTCTTCCCTCGACAGTCTTGAGACTTGGCAAAATTTTTCTTGGCTCCCTGTTGTCATTTGTTCCAACCCAACAAGTGGTAACACCTATCTGCCCAAATTTCACAAGCCACTTTCTGGAGTATTTTAAGATCCACAAATTCAGAATCTGTATAACATCCACAAAGTAAAACAATGTCACTTATATATACAAGCATGCCTGCTTTATGGTAAACTGGTATATTGAAATCTGAATTTTAAAAATGGGGATATTGAGATACTTTCATCTGAAGTGTTTTATTCATTTCCCAAAAGGACTCCCTATAGAACCCCTTTCAAGTGAGGAGCTCTTTCTAGCTGAGTGTGTACTGAATGGTTCAACTTAGGAAACTCTGATCTGTATATAATTCAGGATTATGCCTGTGACCCAAAGTGAAATGCACCTACATTAGGTGAACTACAATGATCTCAAATTGGTGGAAAATGCAAGAAATGGGATTTTTTTTCTATGAAAAATGAGACATAAGAACAGAAGTAGCAATTTTTTAAAAGGCTGCTTTTTTGGTTGCTTTTTGTGTGTTTCTTCATGGCACTGAAAAAAAGGTATGCTTTCTGAAAGGTAATTTCCTACCATTGCCATATTTTTAAAATGTGGTTGTTAACTGACTAGATTACAATGGAATTCTAAGAAAATGAAGCCATCTCAAAGAAGACACAAAATATGTCTGTTTTTACAAATCTCTCTCAGTGATATTAATTTCCATGCTTGTTTTTTTGATTATGTAAATAATGAAGGCATTCATGAAATAGATTCGTTTCCCTCCACCTGGGAATACTTTTAACATGTATAGAAGGTTTGAAATTTATTTCCAAAAAAAGTTGAAATGCTATAAAAAGAATAGCATTCACCCTGAGAACCACAATTACTGCTTTCCTCATAGAAATATACCATCTGATTCTTTGCCCTTTTTTTTTTTTTAAGAAGGAAAGTCACTGCAACAGATTTCTCCAAACAACTATCAAAGACTCTCATTTCAGGATTTCAGCACTTAAACTTCTACCTTTCTTTATCCAAGACAGCTCTTAACTAACACACAACATGCATCAAAGAGAAACTGCAGTTCTTTCTGAACATAATGGGTACTTACTCTATTTAAAGAGTCTACCCACCTGAATTCAGCCCTCCAGAGGTCTTGCCTGGAGAAGGGAATGGCAACCCACTCCAGTATTCTTGCCTGGAGAAGTCCACGGACAGAGAAGCCTGGTGGGCTGCAGTCCATGGGGTCACAAAGAATCAGACATGACTGAGTGACTAACACTTTCACTTTCAGAGTTCTTGCAGAAAATTATCTAAAATACTGAGAAACCTGTTCTGTTTCCAACAGATTGCTGACTGCCTTAGAAGATGCTGCCATGGGCTGCTCAATTTCTTATAAACATGATGACATCCAAGTCCACAGTTTGCAGCAGGCAGCCACAAGTAAATGTGCAGCTCCCACTGCCTTTGAATGAAGGCAGGGTCTCTGACCTTTCACATTTATAATTGGTATTTCCAACAATGCCAAAGAGATGGTTTTATACGGCTATGGTTTTTCTTGTGGTCATGTATGGATGTGAGAGTTGGACTGTGAAGAAGGCTGAGTGCCGAAGAATTGATGCTTTTGAACTGTTGTGATGGAGAAGACTCTTGAGAGTCCCTTGGACTGCAAGGACATCCAACCAGTCCATTCTGAAGGAGATCAGCCCTGGGATTTCTTTGGAAGGAATGATGCTAAAGCTGAAACTCCAGTACTTTGGCCACCTCATGCGAAGAGTTGACTCATTGGAAAAGACTCTGATGCTGGGAGGGACTGGGGGCAGGAGAAGAAGGGGACGACAGAGGATGAGATGGCTGGATGGCATCACTGACTCGATGGACGTGAGTCTGAGTGAACTCCGGGAGTTGGTGATGGACAGGGAGGCCTGGCGTGCTGTGATTCATGGAGTCGAAAAGAGTAGGACACAACTGAGCGACTGATCTGATCTGATCTAAACAGCCCCATTTCTGGTTGCTGGACATTTGCCACCTGCCTTCCAAAGCCTCTGATGAAAAAGACCACGAGGTTACAGACAGAAACATTATAAAAGAACAGTCAAGAGCAAGGTCTGCAGAGGTAGCCTGCCTGGGTTCCACTCCTGCTTTGTCACTTACAGGCCATAGGACCTTGGACAAGTCACTTAACTACACAGGGACCTACTACATCATAGGGTGGTTTTGAGAATTCAGTGAGTTACAGGAATGCATTACACATAAAGCCCTTGAGACAATGTCTTACAGAGTAAACACCATGTGAGTGTTTGATATTATTATGTTCTATGTCTTATATGAATGGCAGTTCTCGAGGGAATTAATGAAGGTTACATCAAACTTTCTAAGTGGCTTCAGATTGGTTGTGGCGCTCCTCTTGGCATACATTTTGGAGGAAGAAAGGGGATTTTCATTTGCTTGCCTCTCAACCAAGACTATGCTTGCCACAGCAGCCCTCTAGAGAAGATGGGAACACACTGAAATCCTCTTTCTTCCTCTTTTTAAAATAATTTTAATTAATTTATTTTTGGCTGCACTGAGTCTTCTTTGCTACTTGAGAGCTTTCTCGTTTTGGGGAACAAGGACTATGCTTCTCATTGCAATTGCTTCTCTGGTTGTGAAGCACGGACTCATGTGGGCTCGGGCTCAGTAGTTGTGGCTCCTGGGCTTAGCTGCCCCGTGGCATGTGGAATCCTCCCTGACCAGGGGTCAAACCCTCATCTCCTGCATCGGCAGGTGAATTCTTAACTACAGGACCACCAGGGAAGTCTTCCTTCTTCCTCTTTGACAAAGCCTTTCAGGTCTTGGTCTCCAGCACTCTCGCCCACCCTGCTGTTTCATGCTGGGCTTTGCCCTTTCCTTCACACTTTAAGCTGTTGCAAAGACTACAGTTCTTTAACTTCATGTTATACCATACCTCTGAAACCTTGTACGTGCTAGTCATTTTTCTAGAATGCCTTTCCCCAGTAGTCTACCTGGTAGACTTCTCATTTTTCAAAATTTGACCCAGCCCTCACTACCTCCAAAAAGCCTTTTTGACCCTCCCTCTATCCTTGGTCTTTGCTCTGTGGCATTCCTGCCCTGCTACTCTCCTCACTCTGCTACAGTTTTTTTTTTTCCTTTCATATTTATCTCCTCTACTAGGCTGTGACTTTCTTAGGAGCAGACTGCATTTTATTTTTTTGGTACACACAGCACATAGTGAAAAAAAAAAAAAAAAAAAAACCTGGCACCTAGCAAGTATTCAATATATAATTGTTGAAAAAATATATAGTTTTCTCTACCTGCCCTCAGACTAACTTTCTCTCTCAGATTGTCATTCAGCTACTATTTGGCAATCTTTTTTTTTTTTACCATCAAGTATTTCAGACAGAGGAACTGATTCAATACTCTCTACCTGTCTCACCTATGAGATCGGATCAATACTCATTCTGGTTTTGAAATGAGCTACAACATCAGGAGGGACAGGATGAAGGGAAACCAGACCATAAAATGTTCTCCAGAGACGTGCTGGGGAAAGTATCTTGTCCTTTCCAGAAAAGCAGGCCCTTAAGGAGCCAGGCCCAGGGAACAGCGTTCCTTGGGAACCTCCCAAGGGTGCATAGTTCATGCCCTCTGCCTGCACTGCGGGAAACCAAGCTGGACAATCCAAGTGGTTTTGTCCAGGAGCCAAACCCAACCAGGCAGCCTGTCCAACAGGCTCCTCACTGATGGGCAGGTGGCCTGTAGACTAGATTTGGTCCCCAGATATATTCTGCTTGGCCCACAGAGTCTTGAACAAAATGTGTAAGTTAGCTGCCAATGTTTAAAAACATTTTTAAAATCACAGATTTCTGTCTTGATTTTTAGAGCTGGCTACAATGGGTTCCCCTCCCTGGTAGAAGTGCCTTGTGGGAGCTGAATCGTGCTGCTGTCCATAGTTAGGTGTATCACACTCCCCGCCTCACTCAGTTGTGTTAACCTCCTGGGCACTGAGTTTGGAGTGTATGTCTCTGGAGTGTAACTAAGCTTGCAACCTCAGGGGCTAGGCTCAGCAAGAGAATACAAGCTCTGATGGAAGGAGATGGGAACTGGAAGAATCAGATCAGAATGTGGGAAGAAGTCCAGAACCGAGGCCAAGAGCTTTCTATAACATTTTCATTACTTAGGCAAAGGTACTGTAGTGAAGAGCAGTGACAAGTGTAGGCTAGAATGAATGGTTTTTAGGAAGTGTGATGGTGGGGACTGAGTTGATGGCTTTATGGTATATGTGTATATATAAATATAAATTCATATCTCCAGCTAGAATCTCTTTTCTGAGTTCCAGACCCATAAATCCAACTGCCTATTTGACATGCCTAATGAGTATATCAAATTGAATATCCAAATTGAACCAGTGATGGTCTCCCCCAAGCCTCTTCTTCCTGCCATCTTTTCCATTCATTCTTCCAGTTGTTCAGGGCAAAAACTTTGCTGTCCCCCCTGACTCCACATTCTTTCATTTCCATGTCTAGTCCATCAGCAAATTCTGTCTAGCTCTATCTTCAAAACATCCCAGGAATTCAACCCTGTGTCACCAGCCCCACTGCCATCAGTCTAGTCCAAGCCATTGTCTCTCTCCTAGATTACTGAAATAGCCCCATTAATGTTACCGTTAATTCCGCCCATGCACCCTGCCATTCGTTCTCAACACAGAGGTCAGAACAATCTTGTGAAAATAAAAGTCAAGTTGCATGATTGATCTGCCCAGCACCTGCCAATGAGATGAACAGAGCTCCTACTAGGAGCTTCAAGATCTGTGAACCACCCTCTACTCAGACAGACCGCCTTCATCTCTTACAACCCTCCTTGCCTTGCTCACTCTATTCCAGCCACAATGGCCATTCTGCTATTCTTTGAAGCTCCAGGCATATGCCCACCTCAGAGTCTTTGTACTCACTGTTTCCCTGTCTGGTTCGTTCTTTTCCTCTGATATCTACTGGCCACCACCCTCAATTCCTTCTGACTTTACAGAAATGCCTCCATCTCAGGAAAGCCCTCTCTGATCACCTGATCTCAGATTCAACTCTCTTCAATACTTTACATCCCTATCCACGTCTATTTCTCCTTCACTAACTTGAACCTATTTTTGTTTGTAGTCTGTCACTCCCAGGTAGAACATAAGCATCTCAAAGACAGGATTTTGATGTGGTTTGTTAAATACTGTATCATCCGTGCCTAGAAGAACCCTTGGCACATAATTCAACCAAGATTGGATGATCAATAAATAACTGTTAAATAAAATGTGTGTGTGTGTATATATATATTCTATATTCTTAAGATCATACTTACATATGATCATTCCCAGTGGAAAAAGCTATTTACTAGTTTGCCTGACAATATTACATTTGAGGATAATACACATATTAGGACTTTAATATTAGCTTTAGTTTTAAAAAGGGGAGATGTCAAAGTGCAAGTGACAAAGATTCAAATGATGGAGTAACAGCAACTTAAAACACCATATAAACAGAGACACTGATGTATAGAACAATCTTTGGACTCTGTGGGAGAGGGAGAGGGTGGGAAGATTTGGGAGAATGGCACTGAAACATGTATAATATCATATATGAAACGAGTCGCCAGTCCAGGTTCGATGCACGATACTGGATGCTTGGGGCTGGTGCACTGGGACGACCCAGAGGGATGGTACAGGGAGGGAGGAGGGTTCAGGATGGGGAACAGGTGTATACCTGTGGCAGATTCATGTTGATATATGGCAAAACCAATACAATATTGTAAAGTTAAAAAAAAAAAAAAATGCTGTGCAATACAAAGCCCAGGCCTGCTCCTTTTAGATCTTGCTCTGGCCCCTTGGAATCATATAGAAAAGATACCATAGAGAGAATGTTTCCTGCACAAGACTGTCCACTCTGCACCACCCTTTACTCAGCCTCTCCTTTGTCCTCCTCTTTGCAGCTTTTGCTTGTCTAGCTTTGGGGCCTCTGTCAGGTCCTGAGGCTGCTGGTCCATTACCTAATCTCCTGGCTCTAAGCTGATCTCTGGCCTCTAGGCCTGGCCTTGAGACCTGCTTTTCTCACTGCTTTAGCCTGGAGGGTAGATGTTAGACAGAAAGGAACCCAGGGAGGTTTTGGGCAATGGCCTTTATTCTAGTCAAATGCTCATTCCCCGCCTCCCACCCTTCTCTTTTCTACCAGACTTTTGGAGTTATCCGGGGGAAAAAAAGCAAAGCTCCGTGATGACACCTAACTATGAGAACAGAGAGTTGAAATCTTCATAACAGCTTTAGAAAAACATGTGCTGAAAAGGCCTGTCATGTCTGTCCAAAAAAACAGTGTGAAGTTCACTCTAAAAGGCAACGGGATGAGGACTTACTGAAACAGTCTGGAATCTGATGAGGAATTTACAGACCTGCAAAGGCAAGGCAAATAGCCTGGAAATCTGCCGTTTTCCATCAACTTTCCCCACTGAGCCAAACGTGAGATAAGACATTGCTAATTCTATTCACATTAAAACATTTCATATCACGTTCATTATAATGGGAAATGGAAAATGGGGTTATAAAGGCTTGTCTGGCTCCAAAATTGGATGGGGCTGAGGTTTTGGTTTCAAGGCCTTAAGCAAAACATTTTGGCTGTTGGGTGCCAACATCCTCAACACTGTGTGGTAGGCAGAATAATGCCCCAAGATGCCCACCTTCTAATCCCTGGAACCTGTGAAAATGTTACCTTCCACGCCCAAAGGGACTTTGCAGAGGTGATTAAGTTAAGGATTCTGAGATGAGACGATTATCCTAGATTATCAGGGTAGGTTCAACATAATCACAGGAGTCCTTGTAAGAAGGGGTCAGGAGGGTGACAGAGAGAAAGAGACATGAGAACTGGAGCAGATACCACAGCGATGTGGAACCAGGAATCAAGGAGTAGGGGAAACCTCTAGAGACTGAAAAAGGCAAGAAAATAGATTTCCCTCTGGAACCTTCAAAATGCACCTCTGCTAACCCATGTGAGAATGATAACCCTCGAGAACTAACTATAAGAAACCAAATGTGTGTTGTTTTAAGCCACTGGATTTGTGGTAATTTGTTACAGCAGCAACAGGAAATGAATACATGTCTCTTCTCTCACTCCCTCATCCAGTCCTTCAGGAAATCATGGTTGAGAATGTTCTACATGCTCTGGTTCTAGCAACCAAGCTAAAGCAGAGAGAGTGAAGTTGTTCATGAAATCACAGCTCCTTTTGTGGTAGCTCTCAATCATCTTAAAGGCTCAATCTTACAAGCAGCCATGACAAGGTCCAGGAGAGCCTGTGGGAAATGCCAGACTTGCTAATGCAACCTGTGTCTTCAATGAGTCACAAAGATGGGCTTCCAGCCAGGTCTGAGTGGGTCACATCAGCTACCTGTGTCCATTCCACACCCTCTCTGTCACTTACACAGTCTTTACCAGAACGTTTAAAGAACAGTTTGGATCCACTGGAAGAGAAATCCAATATTAGTGAAAGAATTGATGCTTTCAAACTGTGGTGTTGGAGAAGACTCTTGAGAGTTTCTTGGACAGGAAGATCAAACCAGTCAATTCTAAAGAAAATCAACTCTGAATACTCACTGGAAGGACTGATGGTGAAAATGAAACTCCAATAATTTTGGCCACCTGATGTGAAGAGCTGACTCACTGGAAAAACCCCTGATGCTGGGAAAGACTGAAGGCAGAAGGAGAAGAGGGTGGCAGAGGATGAAATGTTTGGATGACATCACCAATTCAATGGACATGAGTTTGAGCAAACTCTGGGAGATGGTGAAGGACAGGGAGGCCTGGCATGCTGCAGTCCATGGGGTTACAAAGAGTTGGACACAACTTGGTGACTGAACAACAACAACAATGATTATTCACTGACTCCATGACACTCTTGTCATTCTTTCTTATCTCCTTACAGAAATCTTACTTTTCCCCCTTGACTCTTATTGCACTTCTAACCTCTTCTCCTCCTCCAGTGAAAACTTATTTTTTAGACAAGATCTGGTAAACTCAACTCACTATAAAGTGCACAATGGCTGTGACATTTAAACCATACCTCCAAGGAGCATTTTACTTTTTAATGAAGCTCACAAGAAGACTGTAAACTCAAGAACAGAGTCTATGTAGTTTCTTTATCATTGGCATCCCTCATTCCCAGTACCATGCCTGGAATTTAGTTGGTCTTGAATCAAAACTTCTTGAATGAATGAATGAAACCATACCAGCACACAGAACACCTATACAATCTCCTATAAATTCCAGCGCTTCCTATAATACAAAGACAAAATATGTTTTCATGACTGCTCCAAAACAAACAAAACCTTGGAATAAGGGATACTAAAGGTATGCTTTATTTTCACCTCCTCCTCACTGAGGAGGGCTTGGCAACCCACTCCAGTATTCTTGTCTGGAGAATCCCCATGGACAGAGGAGCCTGGTGGGCTACAGTCCGTGGAGTTGCAGAGTCAGACATGACTGAGTGACTAAGCACAAGCACAGCCAAAGGTAACCACCACACAAATGTTACTGTAGCATCCAAATCACCTTTTAAAACAGCAGTTTAATTACTTAAGCTATGATGAATCTTTTCTATAAATGGAGAATATGAGTACAGAAGGATCATGTGACTTGGGGATAACATTACTACAGTAAACTGAGAAACAGAGAATAAGGTTCTAAACTTTCAACTTTACCGAAAAGATGGTCCAAACGTCTAAATTACCTTGTAGCTTTAATTAGCATTATAGAGTCTTCAGCGACTCAGAAGAACCGCAAAGTACCAGGCAACTCTGACAGTCCAATAGCAAATGCTCCTAAGTCATCATTAAAAACTTGTCACTGGCTGAGTCTTACCAAATTCTGAACAAATCTAGGATTATAACCTGGGGTCAATGGAGGGTTTGCATGTGGTCTGTGGGCCTTACTACATTTTATGCAAAACTTTATGTTTACCTGCATGTGAGCTGTTTTTTAAAGGAATGATTCTGACCAAGGAATGTGTAAAATCCACTGCTTTAAAAAATGTTTCTAGCCATTATGTCTTCTTACAGGACAAATTCTTACATTGGTATCTTTTTTTGGTATCATTGTCTCAAAAAATTCATCTTTTTATTCAGTCAGTGGTCAGTGTATTAATTTTCTATTAGTTCTTTAAAAAACTACCACGTACTTGATTGTTTAACATAAATGTATTATACATTTATATTATATATTTATTATATGACTGTTCTCAGGCCTAAAATGGGTCTTGGTGGTGTAAAATCAAGGCATTGTCCGAGATGTGTTCCTCCTGGAGGCTCAAGGGAAAAGAGAATCCACTGTCTTGCCCTTTCCAGCTTCTGGAGGTTGCCCAGCAGTCCCTCGCTGGTGGTCCCTTCCATCTTCAAGGCTAGCGCTAGCTCACTGAGTTTTTCTTACTTCAAATTCCTCTGCCACTGACTCCTTTGTCTACCTCTTCCATATTTAAAGGATCCTTGTGATACACTGGGCCCAGTGGGAAGATCCAGGTAATCTCCCCATCCCAGTCAGCTGACAGCAACCTGAATTCCATCTTCAAAACCTCAAGTTTCCTTGTCATGTAATGTAAACACATTCACAGGTTACAAAGAGTAGGATGTAGACATTTTGAGGGACCCTTATTCTGCCTGCCACAGTTACTTAACACGGTCCTTGAGTATCCATTTTTATTATGAGATTTTGCAAGGGATTTTGAAGAAAAACAATGTTTCAAATAGTTCTTACTCTTTGGGAGAGAACAATGAATATGATAATAGCTGCCAGTGTTGAGCATTTACCGTATATCAGGCTTCTTTTGAAACACGTAATATGACTTAACTCATTTAATCTCTCAACCACCCCAGGAGTTAGGTAGTATTATTAACACCATTTTAGAGAAAGTGAAATTAAGGCACAAAGAGACAATATATCTTGCCCAGGTCACACAACTACTTTGATGGCAGGATGAGTTTTAAAAACAGGCACACAGACTCTGGAACCCAAGCTCTGAACCTCTGTGACCAGTTTGTTCTTTAATATAACATTGAGAAAAATTAAAGAAAAGGACACTAGTTGGGCAAATAAAAACAATATAAATTGTAGAAATAACATAAACCTCCCAGCAAAAAAAACACAGGACAATGGAAATGAAGTCCTATAAGAAATGTTATAAAGACTGCTACATGTTATAGATGTGTGAGGACCACTGAATGAAAATCATCAATGAATAGCCACTGTCACCATTGTCCCTCTAAAATAATGCTTGTCATAAAAATAACTGAAGTTTTCACGGGGAGTATAAATAACAGTTAGAAGCCTGCAAAATTTAATGGCATCTTGCATTCAACAGACATTCGATAACTCTAAAATATGTGAGTGCACACAAAAGGACACATGGTCAGCTCAGATGGAAAGTGATGGCCTCAGCCAAACCCCAGCACTACAAAAAAAATAATAATGCACCTCTGTTCTTGAATGGAAATATGTATCAGGTCACTCGTTTTGTTTGCAGGTTTGAAGCTACCAGAATGAAATTAAGTCTGCAGAATTCAAGGGTGACTGCTTCTTAGACATGGAAATTGTATCTGTTGAATGTAACTCTACAGGGGAAAAAAAAGAAGAGCTAGAGTATATTGTTTCTCAAAGGGAGAAAGCAGCTGTGATGCTAAAGAGAGTGATTTAGGAAGGCTTCCTGGCTGTGCACATAAAAGGATGAGAAGAAATTCTGGTGAGATGAGAATAAGAGCTGGCCACTAAACCAGAGAGAAGGTTAGGAAAATACAAAGGAAATTTTTTTTTTAAGTAGCTTTTAAAGGAAGACTGGAAGAAAGGGTAAGAAAAGAGAAATTCCTATTTTAGTCCCATCTCACTCTAATTCTGACTATAAAGATAACAGCAAGTCCTGAATCTATTTTCTCCCCAAAATGTCCTCATAAAATGCCCTAGTTTTACAAATCTGTTTACAAATCCGAGGATGAATGTCCTCACTGGCATCTCTCAGTTCCAGCCTGGGGTCTCATAATCCAAGTGGGCCCTTTCTGCTCCTAACACAATCACCAGGAACTGTATGATTCAGAAACAAATACACTGAAGGGAAAAGTTGCTACTGTTTGTGTACAGAAAAGTGGTTTAGCCTTCAAATGATTGACTAATATTATTGGTAATAAAAATAACTACTTAAACTGCAATAACCTGAAGCCACACAATGAGAAACTTAATTAGTAAGATGATCTGTGTGTATAGGAATCATGATCGTTTGCCAGGATAAAAGGTGAACAACAGGCAACATACAACCAAAATAGGAAACACTGTTAAATTTAACTACAAATGCAGAATGCTCAAGAAGCAGCCTACATGTCTCCCTGATACGCTGCAACCGATCATCTAAAGTGCTGATGATAGAACCAGAGCTACAATTTGGTCCCCAAAGAAACATCTAAAAGGCTAAAGTAAATAAGCTAGAAAATAACCACGCCAAAAGTACAGTAACGATTGTTTTTTCATATTTCCACAGCAGTGCCCCTACACGATCTTTGCGCTTGGTTGAGAACGATATGTAACTATTAAGGAGATACCACTTTGTTTCTGTTGCTTAATATTTTCATTAATGACTCAAAGAAGAGTTTCATGTTAACATCAAATGATGAGAAAAGAGGACAGCAGAGAATATCTTCAAAGATAGACTCCAAAATCAAAGTAATTTGGGCAAACTGGACTACTAAATTTAGCACATCAGAACAAACAGTACAGACAAAACAGGGAAGGAGATGGGCTGGCTCTAGTAATACAGAAAAGATAAGTAGATAATATTCCCCTTTGGACAGAAAGATGACACCATTGAACATCTTCCTCCCTGAGAAACACACACATTTTCTCCTGCCGGTGATGGATTTTTGCTAATTTAACCACATTCTCCTCTACTGCTTGCTGTGGCCACATAACACAGTGACAATATTTAAATAGTGGACTGTCCCTTACCTGAAAAATGGGCATAGTAAAAACCCTAGCTGACCTCCCAAGATATTTTGAGATGCAAATTGATTATGAACCTGAATTCACTTTGTAACAGGTAAATATTATCAAAATAAAATGTCCAATTCTCAGTATAATAAAGAAAAGTCATCAAGGAGAATGGAAAAGGTTTTGTAAACAAACCACAAAAAAAAAATTCTTTTGAAACGTTAAAAGCGATAGATTTTATCCTGTGGGTTTTGGGAGGAGAGGGGGAGACAAAAATTAGGCAGTTTCTTTTAATATATGAACAGTTTTCATTGAGCAGCTAAAAGAAAAACAAACAGACAAAAGAAGAGGAATTGGGTCTACCTTGTGTCATGAAGGTTTTAGTTAAGCTATCTTTGCAAAGAATTTTTGGTTAGGAAGAGTTGGTATAGCAATGAGACAACACAATCTTCATCCCTAGGAATCATTACTAACTGGGCAAACACTTTTCTAACATAACAAAAACACAATCAGAAAGTAGGCTAATGAATTTAAATTACCTTCTAAAGCAAAGTCAGCAAATTTTCTCTGTAAAACACCAGAAAGCAAATACGTTAGGCTTTATCAACCTTATAGTCACTGCCCCAGGCACTCACCTCTGCCAGGGTATGCAAAAGAGCCACAGACAACACTTAAGTGGATGGGCATGGGTGGGTTCCAATAAAACTCAACAACAGGGGAGCTGGATTTGGTCAGGGGGCTAGTTTTCCAATCCCTCATCTAAGGGTTCCTTCCAGTCCTAGGATTCTATCCCAGAAAACACAGCTGTGGCAAACAGTGACCATCAAACCAATGAGGAACACCATCATCACTACTGCCGCTGTGTCCTATGTCACTGAGGTGGGTGACATTCTCTCTATTTGCTGCTGTTCAGTTGCTAAGGCGTGTCCACTCTTTGGGCCAGGCTTCCCTGTCCTTCACTACATCCCGGAGCTTGCTCAAACTCATGTCCTTTGAACAGGTGATGCCATCCAATCACCTCATCCTCTGTCATTCCCTTCTCCTGCCCTCAACCTTTCCCAGCATCAGGGTATTTTCCAATGAGTCGGCTCTTTGCATCAAGTTGCCAAAGTATTAGAGCTTCAGCATCAGTCCTTCCAATGAATGAATATTCAGGGCTGATTTCCTTTAGGACTGACTGGTTTGATCTCCTTGCTATCCAAGGGATTCTCTGCCTAGAACCTGGAAATATCGTTAATTGATTTTGTTAATCCACTCATTAGGATAAATATATCATTGGTGATTTTTTTCCTTTTAAGCAAAACATAAAAATGTTTATATATGTTTATGGCTGTAATATCCAGACTTTGTAATCCAAGTGCATAATATTACAAGCTGGTGCACTAAGAAGCATGTGCCATATGTTCAGCTTCATCTTTTCTGCCAGCGGGGAGTATTTTTAGACAAGATAAAGACATATATGGGAATATACTACCTTTGCCCTTTTTCTTTCTGCTACTCTTTCATCTCAACTTTCTTCCTCTCCCCATCTTCCTCTTGCTAAGAAGGCTGAAACAGCACCCCCAGCCCAGGGAGGAGGTCAAGAGTTCCAGGAGCTGGTCAGACCAAGCGAGTAGGGTTAAGGGTTAAAGAGAGCTTTAAGGGTTAAAGTTGGATAGTGACTCCATCCTTGAGTCCATGGGCCAGAAAGGAAAGCATGTCCCTAGGCCTGGAAACCAGGCCAAACTGGAACAGAGTGGGAGCGAAAGGAAGAGTAGGCGTGAACCGAGAGTTCAGGAAGGAGAACGGGGCTCCAGTGCCAGAGGCTCATTTATCTGGCACCCTGCCCTGAGCTATGTGGGTGGATTGGCCTCCTTGAAACCTGGGGTCATGAGGGACAAACAACCCCCCTTTGCTACTGTGCCTGCAGCCAAACCATCTTGGACTTTGATCACAACAAATTCTCTACCTTGGTGTATTTATTTCCTGATATTGCCCAATGGGGAGCTTATTTTTTTCTTTAACAAGTTCAATTAAATAGTTGACCTGGACATTATGAAGGTGTAACACACATATCTATACTTGTGTTTGTGTATGTGTAAATATACACATATATACATTTTTGAAGTCAGCTTCTCTGAGAATTAGAAGCAATGACTTATAAGTTTTCTGTATATAAATGGAATTTGGAAAGATGGTAACAATAACCCTGTGTACGAGACAGCAAAAGAGACACTGATGTATAGATCAGTCTTATGGACTCTTTGGGAGAGGGAGAGGGTGGGATTATTTGGGATTGAAACCTGTATCATATCATGTATGAAACGAGTTGCCAGTCCAGGTTCAATGCACGATACTGGATGCTTGGGGCTGGTGCACTGGGACGACCCAGAGGGAGGGTATGGAGAGGGAGGAGGGAGGAGGGTTCAGGATGGGGAACACAGGTATACCTGTGGCGGATTCATTTCGATATTTGGCAAAACTAATACAATATTGTAAAGTTTAAAAATAAAATAAAATTTTAAAAAACCCTCAAAAACAAAAAAAAATAAATAAAGTACCCTTTTATCCTGGGATAAAACAAAAGGGTAAAATTCTCTTGAACTTGGACCACGGGTATCAGGTTTGGATTACTCAAGGCTATTTCTGTTGAGAGTGGCAGATGATAGAAGCCCCAGTTCCAACTGGTTTGAGATAAAGAAAAAAAAGCTGTGGGAACCAGGCCAACCTGGACTCAGGTTCAGACACTAATGCCGGGCCCACCTCTCCATCTCTCAGCTCTGCCCCAAGGTGGCTGCTGTCTCTCAGGTCCCTTGTGGATGATCGCAAGGTGACTACAGTTTAAATCTGACAAGCAAAAGCCAGAGCAAATGGTGGATGGCTCTTGGGTCCTTTCCTACCCAATCCTTGATGCTCTTTTCTGTGAAGCTGGGTTTAAAAGCCACCCTCAGACACTCTGAACTTTTATGGAAGGAGAGAGTTAGGAAAAACGGGTCACCCATAAGGAAATTGGGAGCTTTGCTTCAAGAAGGGAGAGTAATGCTGGACGGTGGACAGCCCTTATTGAAGAACTTAACACTTCTGTCTCTAGGGAACAGATAACTTAATGGCGTGCAGGTGGCTAATGGCAGAAAGGAGATCACTGAGTTAGGAAAATCATTCCAAGTCAGAAAAGTATGAAAACAGAAAAGCTGATGGCCTGGTGTGGGCTATGGTACCCAGCAAGGCATGAAGACATCGCCTTCAAGAAGCTCCCTGCTGCCAGTGGAATGCTGTTATAGTGGGAGCCAGGGGGAAACAAGTCTGATTAACTCTGCCAAAGCAGTTGTGGCCCGTTGTAATGCTAAACCAAACAGTGAAGTAGTATAGCCCTAAAATATTCTAACAAATGGTAACACCACATTACGTCTCCCCACAGATCTAATGACTTGAGATCAGGGAACTGCTATTACTCCTTTTGTAAGCACAGAATGCCAGGAACTGTGTATAATTATACATTCCAACTTGCTTCCGAAAACATGATGCCCTTACATATATCACAGCTTCAGGAAACCTTTTATATTCTCCACTTTGTAGATGGGAAAAGTAAAGACAAGCTTAAGAAATTCATTTTAGGAGGAACAAAGAAAAAACCGGGTCATCAAAATCTATTTTCTGTGCTTATGATAAAAGTTTATTCTATGTGTTAATTATTTGGGGGTATACATTAAGAAAGTTATAAGCCAATTTATGATTCCCAGGATAATTTAAGTGAAAACTTGAAAATTCATATCAGAGATAAACAGTATGGTTGATTTTTTTTACCTTAATAGTAGAGATTGCTCAACTCTCTACTTTGGTTTGCTTAAGAACATATGACATTTTAGCCAAGATCTCAAAATACAGACCCATGCTGATACACATGGTCACTGCTGCATTGTAAATAAACAGGATAAAGTTCTTTGAAGTTTCCAAGGAGAAACAAATATAGTAGTTGTCTTCACATCAGGAAATATTGTCTATTTTTCTTTTTTAAAAAATCACACCAAATGTGCTGCTTTTCTAGCTGACTATAAAAATCAGTGACTCATGTTTGCATTTTATGCCACCATGCTTTGTGGGCTGAACTATTTCAGATTTACCTAAGCTTACATCATGGAAATTTCCCAAAAGTCTAAACACTTTAGGACTTTAGTTCATTTTTCCCCACTCATAATAATAGTAGATTTCTGAAAGATCATTTTAAGATGTTAAATTACCCTTCGTTTTTCAAAGCATTTGGAACACTAGGCAATCAATTGAGAAAAGACAGCTCATTGTTCTATGTTTTTTCCCCACAGAGAATTTATGTCTCAAAAGATATTTTTTAAAAAAGGAAAGTTATTTAATATGTCTCCCTGGTCAACCCAGGATCTGCTATAAATTCAAAATTCATTCTTGTACAATGTTCTTAATTATAAGATAAGTAATCTTTCTGTTAGTTTAATTCTGTCCTATTTATCTTCTCAAGTGGAATGACACATTGCAAATACCATTTGGGGAGTTTTATTAATAAAGGCCTAATCCCATGGCTTGTAGGACATGTCTCAGAATAATGTTTTAACTACACGAAAGCTCAATGACTGTAACACCCACTCAGTAATTATAACTGTTCCCCATGTTAGGTAAGTCGCCTTTCCCAGTGTGATTAATGGTGATTTCTCAAAACGGGTCTCAAAGAGCTCACAGCAAGTGATCAGTTTCAGTCTCCTGTCTTATTAGGTAGTAAGGATTACCATCTTTGCTGGACTCCTTGACTAGATTTTCCATGATATGGATAGGATACCAAGAGAGATGCTACACTATAGCACTAATGTCCTCTAGAATTTAACTCAGTATCACAAAGAGATTCAATGGAGATTTTGTTCTAAACAGATATGTCCATATCTCCATACAGATAAACAGTCAGAAGTCATGTGCGCGCATGCGCGCCCCCCCCCCCGCCCCCCTCCACACACACACAGGTTTGGATCAATTGATATAGGAATTTAACTGACCTTAACTAACCACTGTCTGTAATATTGTCTTTCTTAGGTCTCATATATATATAAAAGCACAACAAATACTTTACATTAAGTTTGCCTAATTTGAGAGCTACCATATCTTTCTGGGTTAAATTTGCCATGCCCAGATATAACAAATCAATGTTATAATTGGGTCCTATTTCTCTCTCTTAATTTAGATAATTTGTAGATTAATTTAAATAATTTGTGAAGTATGTGATGACAATCATGAAAGAAGATCCTATTTTTATTCCAATGTGCTTTAAATCTATAAGGAATTTGAAAAGGGCTCAGATTCAGGGTTTCGGAGCTCTGGCTTTAGCAATTCCCTGCAACTAAAAGCAATCTGGCTGTGACTGAAAACAGAGGTGTCAACTCAAGCAGGCTACAAATTGCCAACAGAGGGAATAGCCATTTTAAATTACTGCCAAAGCCCAAATAAATTCTCCTGAATGGAAATCTGCCTTTATCCTTATTTTCTATCTCCAGGAGATGATCTGTGTTTTACTCATTATGAATCATCTTCTCCATTCCTTTCTTTCTACGAAGGCAAAGGAGAATGAACAAATGCACTGCTAGACTACTCTGTACTGGGCTCTGCTTACAACCTAAGATGTACAACAAATAACATTTTCATAGGAAATAGTGTGATTTATCGTATGAAAAAACCATACCTTTCATTGGAATAGCATTTTACCCACCATAAGATTATTTTAAATATAGAAATGAGAATATGTGGAAAATGCTTTGTTGACTTTAAATCCTCATATGGATTAGCTGTTATAGGCATTTCAATTGCTTCTCACAATAATCCTTTGGTAAATAGAGAAGGTATAATGTTCCATAGTTTTTGCAGACACTTGAAACTGAGACAAAAGATATTAAGTGACTAGGATCACCAAGTTAGGAACAGCAGAAATGGCTTCTGATTTTCTCTCCTGTGATTTCTCCTTAAGAAAAGCAGGGTTTTAGAAAATACACCCAGCTTGTGCCTTCAACAAACAGGAAAAAAAATGTTTGTACTGTGAGATTTCTTCTCATCATTAACTTAGTAACATTACTTACTTACACATGTAACTTAATTAAAACTGTGGCATCTGACTAAGCCTAAAACTATCTTTTTCAGCACTATTTACTGTTTTCACAGGAGGGTCACTTAATCAAGAATCATAACTTTTCATCATTGGGACATTTCTGGGGGATAATAAGAATTAAGTTAATGATTAAGTGGTAGTGGCTTCTGAAATGGTACAGCAATTTCACCTAATGGTTTCTCTTTCAGTAAGTGGGCTTTAGGATGATCTGACTTGGGAATATCAGTTAGTACTGTCTCTTCCATCACGTTTGTTTGCTGCTTCCGCTACTGCACTGGTTTTAACAGTCTAGTCAAATTGATTATCTCCAAAAGAAATTTAAGTCAAGAAGCAATGGGATATGAAAGTGGACTAGACACGGAATTTTCACACACTGCTGGATGGAAATAGAAACTAGTAAAACCATTTTAGAAAATTATTTTGCAGTGTCTTGTAAAAATACATACATACATACCTCACAGCCTAATAATTCTACATGTAGGTATATACATAATAGATAACATACATAGGTGCACATACAATAATATTCATAGCAGCGTTTTTTGATAGTAATCTCAAATTAGAAAAAACCAAAGAATTCATCAATAGCAGAATACATAAGTACATAGAGATAAACATATAGGAATTGGAATATTCTACAAAAGTGAAAAAGAATGTACCATGGGTAGGCATAATATATGGATGAATCTCAAGATGTAATGTTGAGAATAAAATAGTATATAAGTACATATTGTATGATTTTATACAAATAAATTTAAAAAACAAACAAAATTAATCTATGGTAAGAAATCAGAATAGTGGTTAACTTGGGGAATGGCAATAATAACAAATCAGTGTTTCATTGGAAGGCCTGAGTAGATTGACTATATCTACCTTGGTGATATGAGAAGGCTCTAAGCAAAAGGCAAGACTAAACTGATGGAAAATATTTGCAAACAAAGAAACCAACAAGGGACTAATCTCCAAAATATACAAAAAGCTCACGTAGCTCTATGTCAAAAAATAGACAACCCAATCAAAAAATGGGCAGAAAATCTAAATAGAAATTTTTTCAAAGTCTGGCAGATGGCCAAAAAGCATATGAAAAGATGCTAAACATTGCTACTTATTCAGTTCAATTCAGTGACTCAGTCGTGTCTGACCCTTTTCAACCCCATAGACTGTAGCACACCAGGCCTCGCTGTCCATTACCAACTCCCATCCATTGAGTCGGTGATGCCATCCAACCATCTCATCCTCTGTCATCCCCTTCTGCCTCCTGCCTTCAATCTTTCCCAGCATCAGGGTCTTTTCAAATGAGTCAGTTCTTCACATCGGGTGGCCAAAGTATTGGAGTTTCAGCTCCAACTTGAGTCCTTCCAATGAATATTCAGGATTGATCTCCTTTAGGATGAACTGGTTGGATCTCCTTGCTGTCCAAGGACTCTCAAGAGTCTTCTCCAACACCACAGTTCAAAAGCATCAATTCTTCGGTACTCAGCTTTCTTTATAGTCCAACTCTCACATCCATACATGACTACTGGAAAAACCATAGCTTTGACTAGATGAACCTTTGTTGGCAAAGTAATGTCTCTGCTTTTTAATATGCTATCTAGGTTGGTCATAACTTTTCTTCCAAGGAGCAAGCGTCTATTAATTGCATGGCTGCAGTCACCATCTGCAGTGATTTTGGAGCCCCCAAAAATAAAGTCTGCTGCTGTTTCCATTGTTTCCCCATCTATTTGCCATGAAGTGATGGGACCAGATGCCATGATCTTAGTTTTCTGAATGTTGAGTTTTAAGCCAACCTTTTTACTTTCCTCTTTGATGTTCATCAAGAGGCTCTTTAGTTCTTCTTCACTTTATGCCATAAGTGTGGCAACATCTGCATATCTGAGGTTATTGATATTTCTCCCGGCAATCTTGATTCCAGCTTGTGCTTCATCCAGCCCAGAGTCTCTCATGATGTACTCTACATAGAAGTTGAATAAGCAGGGTGACAAAATATAACCTTGACATACTCCTTTTCCTATTTGGAACCAGTCTGTTGTTCCATGTCCAGTTCTAACTGTTGCTTCTTTACCTGCATACAGATTTCTCAGGAGGCATGTCAGGTGGTCTGGTATTTCCATCTTTTTCAGAATTTTCCACAGTTTGTTGTGCTCCACACAGTCAAAGGCTTTGGCATAGTCAATAAAGCAGAAAGTAGACATTTTTTTGGAACTCTCTTGCTTTTTCAATGATTCAATGGATGTTGGCAATTTGATCTCTGGTTCCTCTGCCTTTTCTAAATCCAGCTTGAACATTTGGAAGTTCACGGTTCACACACTGTTGAAGGCTGGCTTGGAGAATTTTGAGCATTACTTTGCTAGCATGTGAGATGAATGTAATTGTGCGGTAGTTTGATCATTCTTTGGCATCGCCTTTCCTAGGGATTGGAATGAAAACTGACCTTTTCCAGTCCTGTGGCCACTTCTGAGTTTTCCAAATTTGCTGGCATATAAGAGAAATGCAAATCAAAACTACAATAAGGTGTCACCTCACACCAGTCAGAATGGCCATCATCAAAGAAAATCTATAAACAATAAATGCTGGGGAGGGTATGGAGAAAAGAAAACCTTCCTACTGTTGGTGGAAATGTAAATTGGTACAATAACTATGAAGAACAGTGTGGAGGTTCCTTAAAAAACTAAAAATAGAACTACCATACGATCCAGCAATCCCACTACTGGGCATATATCTGGAGAAAATTCTAATTCAAAAAGATAAATGCACCCCCAGTGTTTAATGCAGCACTGTTCACTACAACCAAGACATGGAAGCAACCTAAACGGCCATCAGCAGAAGGGTGAATAAAGAAGATGTGATAAACATATACAATGCAATATTACTCAGCCATAAAAAGAACAAATAAGGCCATTTGCAGCAATATAGATGGACCTAGAGATTATCAGTCGGACACGACTGAGCGACTTCACTTTCACTTTTCACTTGCATGCATTGGAGAAGGAAATGGCAACCCACTCCAGTGTTCTTGCCTGGAGAATCCCAGGGACAGGGGAGCCTGGTGGGCTGCCGTCTATGGGGTCACACAGAGTTGGACACGACTGAAGCGACTTAGCAGCAGTAGCAGCAGCAGAGATTATCAGACTAGGTGAAGTCAAAGACAAATATCATATCACTAACATGAAGAACCTAAAAAAATAATACAAATGAACTTATTTACAAACCAGAAACAGACTCACAGACTTAGAAAACAAATTTACGGTTATCAAAGGGGAAAGGGGGCAGACGACAGGGATAAATGAAGAAACTGGAATTAATATATATGCAGTAGTATATAAAAAATAATCAGCAAGAACCTACTATAAAGCACAGACACTAGAGGGTTAAAACTAGAGGCTAAGCCTAGTTTTATTAAAAGCTGAACTCTACCAGTCACTTTCATGTTTTAAATGAAAGTTCAACATCTCCTAATTGCAACTCTAGCTAATCAAGATGATAACCCATTCAAGGTACCCTGATAAACTGCTTTAATGCCAATTCCTTCAAATCCAGGAAGAGACACACACCGTCTTGTGTTCATTCACATTCAGGTTAAGTTATTGCATTCCAGCCTGCTGCCCAAGAGATAAAGCTGAGATGGCAAATTATCAGAAATGTATCTTTTATTCAGATATCCTTAGAAGCATGTATACAATCTAAAGGAAATCATTTTTCTGTGCTCCAAGCAACTAAAGGAAGAACCAGAATTAAAAACAGTAAACCCAAAGGACCTTAGGGCCTTAAAGACATCCTGTAACCTATATCCCAACTAAATATTTATATTCAAACGAAAGGCATTGTTAGGACCCTTTGATCTTAAAGATTAATTTTCTATTTTAATTAAAAATAGCTAAGACATCACAACTTTCTAGGCGTTTTAACTAATAAAAGTGCCAAATGCTTTTATTTTCCTAATGGCCATCCGAGTCTATAAAAGTTACCGCGGATCCCAATTTAAGGTATCTTTTTCATTCAAACTGAGAGATTACAGAGCACTTAAGCCGCCTTGGGATAGAGAGGGCTGCTGAAGTTGAGGAATGTCCCTCATGCATATAGTTAGTGAAAAACCCGCTGAGTCTTACATAATTACTGTGTTGAAAAAAAGACAAGGTTAGAGCAATAGGTCAGATAACTACTATGGTCTGTTCTTTGCAAGACACAGCCCGAGATAATATAAAAATAATTATACATACAAACCAGAGTTTCCAAACTGCTTATTTAGTTTTCTAGGTCAGTATAGTTGGTCAAATCCCTCTGAAAGTTACGTTTTTCAGCTGACCACAAACGGTTACTTCAAGTAACATTATTTCTGTGAAGTGCTGCATGTACTTAAAAGTTTAAGGGACTCTGATGTTTATTCCTCATTCTCTAGAGAGTTTTTCCTTTTAATAAGAACTGTTAGTAGACTGAAAAAAAGGAACAGATCAAAAGCTATGCTACCATGAAAATATAACACCATATTCATTACCACGTAATTAAAATTTTAGGTATTAATACATACAAATAAATTCCAAACAACTTAAAACTGAATCCACTTGAACGTAGCAGTTGTATGCTAAAGTAAGATAAGTATAGCTAGCTCTATGAGAAAACGCTCATTTTCTCTTTGTTCCAATTTATCATGTCCTCAATAATGTGCGCCCCAAAATTGCAATGGTGTTATTTTACCTTTTAGAGGAAAAAGTTGGCGCATCAGTTGGTTTTGTGATTTCCAGGCCACAGCAGTGGTCTCAGACATGTAAAACATCTACTATCTTAAACCAACACAGATTTGAAGTAACTCACTGAGATGCTGATTGTTAGGGAGAGGGGAGCCCCAAGAATACAGTGAACACAACGAAGGGCAGGGGACCAACATTTCAGCCAAATGATGGACTAGCTAAAAGGTGACATAGAAAGCACTCTAATTTGATAACAGATTTTATTTGAAGTTTTCCCTAAAGAGACAGTAGACTGTTTTAGAAAACATGGTTTGTGGGATTCCAAATGGGCACATTTGTCCCATTAAGAAGAGTCAATGCTACATAGTTTTTGGCAGGCATCCAACCTTGTCAATTATCTCAGTCCTAGCGCAATCTTCAATCCTGGTGGGATTTCCACCTACCCAAGTGTCCTCTACCAATTTCCCCAATCCTAATTGTCTTTTCCTTTCTCTCGGATATACTGCAGCGTCTCCATGTCTCTGGAAATTAATCACTATTTGAGGGATTAATTGGAATTTTAAGACTGTTAATTGTAATTTCCTCTTCCTCTTGCTTTTTTAATTTTGAGGGGAATCTACAAGGACTCTCTCAGCAACTAAAATATCTATTTTTTTAAAAAAAGGATCCAGTCCCCCAAAATAGCGGCTTCTCTGACATTTGCCTCTATGTCTTGTCATTCATTATACCTGGAGAATTATTTAGGCTGAGTTACAAGCTCCACCTGGGGATTAAAAATAATTGGTTTGCACAATAAGATTAATTATATATAACCATGAAAATGTTAAATGATATCTTTTTTTCCATTCTCTAAAATAAGTTTTTCATATTCTGAATCAGTCACTTCAAGAGGAGGAACAAATAATTTAAAACCACAAAAAAAGACAATAGCTGAAAACTTATCCCATGGGTTGTGGTCCTCTGAAAGTTTTCTTTCCCCTGGGTGCTGATTCTGCCTTATGATGCAAAGACATACATGTACACCCCACATCCCACAAAGACATACACTGACATACAAATATAAACCCAGACAGACAAAGACACACACACGTGCACACGTACAGCAACTCACAGACACACCCTGGTACACTCATAAATGCAGACATTTTCTCTCTCTCTCTCACACACACACACACACACACACACACACACACACACACACACGACATTACTTTCCACTGGAGTAAATCCTTGCCCTGGAAAAACAGCAACAAGTATTTTTAATTCCTCTTTAACCAGTAGTAAATGTCTCCTGGCAGAGCATAAACATAAAATTGTAACTCAGAAGAAAAAAACAGATTTGTGTGCTAGTTTTAAAAAATGCTTTCCTTGTGGTAAGGAGTTATAACTACCAGCCTGCCTTCAGGCTAAACGAGACCCATAATCAGGACATCCGGGAAGCCTCCCAAGACTATGAGATTTGCAGACCCAGGGAAGAAAAGTCTCATCCAGCTAGAACTTCCTAGAACTACATGGGCAGCAGAGGCAGACAGTGGAAAAAGTGGGGCCCTCCCCCTGTTTTTTCTTGCTTGTCGTTCCAGAGGCCACACCCATGCCACCACGTGTAAGAATCACCATGTCAAACTTCTGGCATCTTTAAGAGGGTACTAACAACTCAGAAAACTGTGGCCAGGAGGGGTAGCAATTTAAGGGAAGAGTTTCACTGCAACTGCAAATATAACTGATCATGGCCTTGTAAGTTCTACCAAGATGCACCAAGTTCACATTCCTGACCAAATCTTGGGCTGTAAACTCCTCTGTGATGAGGTGCATATTTCCAGTCATTCAGCCATTCATACAAAACTGTTCTTAAGAAGCCACTAGAGGATGGCCCCCTGCTAGTAGCTGGTGACCTGAGGGCCGCTGCCTTTATGGAGTGACAATCCACTGGGGACACACTCTGAACAAGATGTTACGAAGAGGCTGCTTTCCATCTCTTCGTGTTGCCAAAGCCACACACGGGGCTTGGCACAAGTATGCACTCAGTTTTTATGGAAAAGAAAAGCAGAAAAGTTGGAGAAAGCAAGGATGAAAAGAGTAAGGCTTGGAGGACGGCCACTTCCCTTGCCAATTTTATAGATATAAAATTTGGGTAATTAATTAGGTAAATAAGGGATACTCAGCACTGGATTAGTACACACCATATACTCAAACATACAAATATTTACTTACCCGTCTCTGAAATTACTATTATATACATTCAGAAATGACCAAGTTTCCAGTAATGTAACCCATATCAAATTAATCAACGAATTAGTGGAGATTAGGGGAGCTACCAGAGGAAAATAAACATCACACCCTACTGAGGATAAGGAGATCAAGGAACAGAAGGGACAAAAAGGGCTCTGTAAGAATAGAGATCAACTTGAAGGCTCCTGTCAGGGTCAATACTGATAGAGAAAGCTTCCCATCCTGGTAGAAGTGAGGCTTCTTAGACAAGTCAGATTTTTTTTTAATTTATTTGTAATAGGAGGATAATTGCTTTACAGTATTTTGGTGGTCTCTGTCATACATCAACATGAGTCAGCCATAGGTGAACACATGTTTCCCTCCCCTTTCTTGAGCCTCCGTCCCACCTCCCACCCTGTCCCACCCATCTAGGATGTCACAGAGCACGGGTTTGAGCTCCCTTCATCATACAGCGAATCTCCCACTGGCTGTCTAGTTTACATATGGTAATGTACATGTTTCCAGGCCACTCTCTCGACTCTTCCCACCCTCTCCTCCCCCCACCGCGTCCACAAGTCTGTTCTCTATGTCTGCATCTCCACTGCTGCCCCATAAAGAGGTTCATCAGTGCCATCGCATTAATATACAACATTTTCTCTTTCTGACTTATTTCACTCTCTATCACAGGCTCCAGGTTCATCCACTGCATCAGGACTGATTCAAATGTGTTCTTTATATGGCTTTAGTTCAGTTCAGTTCGGTCACTCTGAACTGAATATTATATGGCTTAGTAATATTCCATTGTTTACATATATTAATAGCCAACTTCTTTATCCATTCCTTTGTTGATGGACATCTATCTAGGTATGCTGCTTCCATGTCCTAGCTTTTGTAAATAGTGTGCAACGAACACTGGGGTACATGTGTCTCTTTCAATTATGGTTTTCTCAGGGTATATGCCCTGTATTGAGATTACTGCTGCTACCCATATGATTGGGTCATGTGGCAGTTTTATTCCTAGTTTTTTAAGGAATCTCCATACTGCTCTCCATAGTGGCTGTATCAATTTACATTTCCACCAGCAGTGCAAGAGGGTTCCCTTTTCTCCATATCCTCTCCAGCATTTATTATTTGTAAATTTTTTTTGGATGATGGTCATGCTGACTGGTATGAGGTGATACCTGACTCTAGTTTTGGTTTGTATTTCTCTAATAATGAGTGATGTTGAGCATCTTTCCATGTGTTTATTAGCCATCTGCATAGACAAGTCAGATTTTTATGATGTTGAAACATTTGGCCAACAGGGTCAAAGGGCCAAGAGAGGCTTCCCCCAATTCTGAATTTAGAACAGGAAGTAAAAACATTAACAGAAGTGTGACGGCTGCTATGTGTGGGAAACCATGTCAAGTCACTGTGTGGTACGAGGGTCATAAGACCCAGGATCGCCTCTCTAGGCTCTTACCATTGATTAGTCAAAAGTCACAGAAAAGGAGGCCCCACTCAAGAAGAAATGAAAGTATAAAAGGGGAACAGGATTGAAGTGATTCATTTTTGACAGTAAGGATTTCTTCAACAGGGGCTTGGCAGTGTCCAGAAACACCACCTTCAGTGTCAAGAAAGTATGACTACAGCTTCATTTCGTGAAAGTTACTTGCATTTCCCTCCTGAGATGGATGAAGAGACACTGCTGATCAGACTACACAGGGCGAATTATTGCTGGTGTGTGTGTGCACACGCATACACTTGCATGTGAATACTAATGCAGCATAGTTTTGCAATGAGTTTTTATCTTTTAAGATAACGACTAAAATATTTACAGATGAAATAATACCAGGCCTGAGACTTGCTTCAAAGTAATTCAAACTATGGAAGTTGAGTTTAGATGACACTGGCCATGAGTTTATAATTATTGAAGTTGATTCACTATACCTTCTCTTTAAGTATATTTAAAATAATCTATAGAAAAAGTCATTTTCAAAGGACAGAGGGAGTGGGGGAGGGACAAATTAGGAGCATGAGATTAACAGATACATACCACTATACAAAAAATAGATAAGCAACAAGGATTTACCATATAGCACAGGAAACTATATTCGATAGCTTGTAATGATCTGTAATAGAATATAATCAGAAAAAAACTGAATCACTATGCTGTACATCTGAAACTAACACAATATCGTAAATCAACTATACTTCAACAACAAAAATGTTATTTAAAATCTAAATTGGTAATAAAAGCCTGCTAAATATGTAGGAAAAATCAAACTCTTAAATCAGCATTTAATAAAACAGTGTTATTCAGTTCAGATTCCCAGGTGGTGCCAGTGGTAAAGAACCCGCCTGCCAATGCAGGAGATGTAAGAGACGCTGGTTCAATCCTTGGATAGGGAAGATCCTCAGAGGAAGGCATGGCAACCCACTCCAGGATTCTTAACTGAAGAATCCCATGGGCAGAGGGGCCTGGAGGGCTATAATCCATATGGTCACAAAGAACTGATCAAGCAACTTAGCATGCATAAATTCGATGTAAGTTAAAAAATGAACAAAAGTTCCTTGAAAGCTATTATTGAGTGTGAATACAAGATTCCATAGGGTGCCATGTATAGCACAACCATGCCTTGAGCAAGGAAGCTCAGTTCTTTGGGGTTTTAACCCAATTTGCAATCTGTTTTTCGAACTACCCATTGACACCTTATAGTAAAATCAATTTCTGGGCACTGATCAGTTTTTAGACGAATTAAAATGCAACAGAAAAGAAAATAGAGCATGTCACACATGAAGGGGTAAGCACAGCTTACACCTACACGAAGACTTCATGTTTAGTCTACTCTCAATATAACGCCAGGATGGTTCCTGGTTAAAACCCAAGTCAGATCATGTCACTCTTGTGTGGGTGTGTGTTCAGTTGTATCCAACTCTTTGCAATCCCATGGACTGACTGTAGCCCGCCAGGGTCCTCTGTTACTCTTCTGGAACCCTATAGATTATCAAGGGATGATTAATCTCAGTGTAAAAGCCAAAAGTCCCTACAATGGTCTACACAGCCCACCATGATCTTCCCACCCCCACCCCTTCTGCTCAGTCCTATTTACCCCTTATTACCCCAGATCCATGACATTACTCCTGTTCCTGGAACATACCAGGCACATGCTCACAGGTGGGTGTCTGTAACTCTGGTCCCTCTGTCTGGAATGCTCTTCCTCCAGATATCTACATGCTGGCTTCCTCACCATCAATGTCATCTTCTCAGTAAGGCCTTCCTTGACCATACAATTTAATAATCAGAACCCCCCTCAACTCCCAATATTTCCTGTCTCCCTTTCTGCTTTATTTTTCTGCATAGAACTTATCACCTTCTAATATATTATGTAAATTATAAATTATATGTAATAATGATGCATATATTTTTTTTAAATTTTATTTTATTTTTAAACTTTACATAATTGTATTAGTTTTGCCAGATGGATTCATTTTGATATTTGGCAAAACTAATACAATGATGCATATATTTTGTAAATATACAGAGTACATATAATTTCTTTGGTTTACTATTTCTCTATATTCAGAAACTACATAAGCACCAGAATTTTTGTCCCTTTTGTTCACTACTGTAATATTTCTAACACCAAGAACATAGTAAATGCTTGATAAGGATACACTGAATTATGTATACTTAGCATGGTGTCTGTATGTGCTGAGTTATGATGCAAAGTGTATTTCTAGATGTAAGAAATTCCCAAAGGTTTGTATAGTACTTCCCTATAGCACATTTGCGATGTCTCTGGGCTTACTTGGAGTGAGGACTGAAAACTGAGTGCAGGACAGGCACCCAGTAGTTCTTCATATCTTACAGACTGGGTGCCAGGAGCAAATGAGGCCAATGATAACTGCTATGTGAAGTATGTGTGGGAGGAAGGAGGGCTGTTTGGGCATACCACCAAAGTACTGAAAATTGGCAAGAGGAAATCAGCAGAGTCACAAAATCATAAAATTTTCAAGACCTTCAGAGATGATCTGGTCTGACCTAATAATTCAACAGATGAGCATCAAAAAGTTACAAAATGATAATGTAATTGTCCCCAGGCCATATGCAAAGTAAAAGCCAAGGCAGAACTAGCATAGAAGGGAGTCACATGACTCCTTGTCCAATAATTTTTGCATACTCTGGCCTGACATAAAAATGAAATATAAGAATCTGCTCTCCAAAAGCCCCTGCCTGTTTTTCATTTCTTTGGAAATAACCTGAGATTCTTTCTCCAATTAGGCGCCAGTCATTTATTCCACTCAAGCCTTTACCATTTGCAGGGCTCTCTGTTTTAAAGACAAAGAGCTACTAATGATCACTATTTCTCACAAATCAAAGCTTTAAAAATTCCTCACCATAGCAACCAGGAGTGGTTGAATCATCTACTATTATTCCCTGAATTTCCAATATGACAATTCCAACTTACACCAGACTCAGGTGTTAAAGTCGGTCGAGATTCAAAACCTTCCACCCTCACTGTCCTACTTTTCATTAGAGCTGAAGAATCTATACATTTTTGAATGAATGGCTCAGAACCATAAAGTAAGATGTTTCAAATCAGAAAACACTAACAAGTGAAACAATGCATCCGTACAAGCTGTCAGCCACCTTAACTTGGAAGGGAAGCAGATATGTGTTTTTTCAGGGGAGAAATATTATTACAAAATGGATAGATTCACTAATGGATTCTCAACTAGATTATAATTAAGTCCTTTGCCTGGGAAAGGCCAGGTTTCTTAGGACTCTCAGTATTTCTGGGTGGCTTTGGAGATTTCAAGGGCTGAGGACATTCATGACATACCTATGGCAGATACCCTGGGTTCCTCCAGCCTCCTTCACAAAAACCTGTTCCATCCAGCTGTCCTCACTTTTCCAGGAGAGGCTGTTCCAGGAAGTGGGGGTCATGACTGGACTGAGTGCACCATGAAATCCTATTCTTGCAAGTGATTGGCTCATATGAGAGCATATGACACAACAATGACCAATGAGACACGGGAAAGTCTGCTGTTGGGAGGGATGCTTCTGAGACAGGTGTTTTTACTTTCCATCAAACCAGTAGGAAGATGTTACCCTTTTTCTCTTTCTAAATGTGAAGCCAGGGACTGCTGCTGTCATCCTGACACGGAAAGGAGAGTGAGGCTGAGGACAAAGCCCATCCACCAAGAGGGAGAGCCCACAGAACTGCAGAGAAGCAGACTCAGTCAGATGTTACAGTGTATACCATGCTGACCTCCCACTTCTTTGGGGATTTTCTGCTGAAGCATCCTACTGCTGCTGCTGCTGCTAAGTCGCTTCAGTTGTGTCCGACTCTGTGCGACCCCAGAGACGGAAGCCCACCAAGCTCCCTGGTCCTTGGGATTCTCCAGGCAAGAACATTGGAGTGGGTTGCCATCTCCTTCTCCAATGCATGAAAGTGAAAAGTAAAAGGCAAGTCGCTCAGTCATGTCTGACTCTTAGCGACCCCATGGACTGCAGCCTACCAGGCTCCTCCATCCATGGGATTTTCCAGGCAAGAGTGCTGGAGTGGGGTGCCATTGCCTTCTTCGGCAGAAGCATCCTAGTCCATGCAATACTCGTACCCTGGAATGGTCTAGTCAGGAAGTGAGGAGGTGTGAACGCATTAGGCATGTTGGTGTCAGCATGAGAAGAGTCACATGCATGGCATGTCCCAGGGACAGTGTGTCTTTTGTTAGAGAAAGCTTGGCCGGTGATATTAGCAAGCTGGAGGACCAAGGTATAAATGCACACCTGGGGTGAGACATGAGGGCAGCTGCAGAGGCCAGCACAAGGCACATACGTTGCCCACGTTGTTGCAGGGTACCCAGGGCAGCCAAATTTCCCTGAGGGGAGGACACAGAATAACAAATCCACTATAGCCCACACCCACTTCCTCCTCTGGGTGCCAAGAAAATACTGCAGATCGGACCTTAAAAGAAAGAACTAGGGAAGACTTAGTTTCAGGATTTGCTTTGCCTCTGTACTCTCATGAATGGCTATTTATTTGAATTTTGTGTGGGGACCCATCTGAGCTGTCCCTTGGGGAGAAGAAAGAGGACAGGCCACAAAGGAGAACCGGTTGTCCTATACACTCATACATGCCTTGGGAGAGCAAAGCCTGCCCATGAAAGTGGCCACCCAGGGACTCCGCTCCCCAAAGACACCATCTAGCCCCACAAGCTCCCCACCAGATCTTCCTCTAACTGACAGGAAGTCTATCTTGCTCTGGGAGTCTCTAAACTTGGGTGAAAAGGAGGATTTCTACAACAACCTGGCACTTAAACCCAGCAGGACTTTTTAAAATGCTCACTGATTGGATTCGCTGTATTGAACTATATGTGGTTCTAGAAAACTTCGTATTTGTAATATTAATATTTTAGAGTGAATCGGATCAAACGCATTTTTTCCTTTACTTGCTCAGTGTGAAAGTAAGCACGGTGAGATGATCTGAGACAGCTGTACCTGTGTAATATTTTAGTCTTCCTAACAGTATTTACAGTACAATACTGTGATCTGACATGATCAAAGGGTGTCAGCTCTTTGATTAGAAACAACAAAAGAGCCAACAGACGATACCCCTGGAAACACTGGCACAGGCATCCATCTAATAGGGCATGGGAGAGAGGAACAGCAGCGTCACTGCGCTGGTAACACTCAGCAGCACCACGTACACAGAGGCAATGTGGGAAACTTGGTTCCCCAATGACCCGCGTTTCAATTGGAGGGCATAAGAGTTGTGCCCTGGGCTTGAAAAGCTGCATAAAAATCCAATTAACTAGTCATGAGAAATGCATTAATTGCTTTGTCCAGCATCAGCAGAGACCTGCTGCTGTTCCTCATTTTTCAGCCAGAGGAGAAAGGACACCATGGTCTCCAGGGGGCACAGAGGAAGAAGGCGTCTGCTGGAGCAGGCAGAGCTGACCCTGTGAACCAGCCACAGAGAACACAATTTTGTGGAACTTTTTCAGATCGAAGACTGGAAGCAGAAAAAGATGAGTGTGTAAATGAAAACGGGAAGAGGGCTATCTCCGTGTGTTGTTGAAGATACCAGTAAATAGAGAGTGAACGTTTCCTATCCGATTACAAGCATCCTATCTGGGAATGACTCGATATTTGTTTTTTTTATGGTCTTTTCACCCTATCTTGCCTATTCTATTCATTTTCTGGCCTTTTCAAAATGATGGGTTTATTGAGATATAATTCATTTACCCTACAATCCACCTCTTTAAAAGTGTACAATTCAGTGACTTTTCATGTAATCACACACAGGTGCAACCATTATCACAATCAATTTTAGAACAACTTCATCACCCTGCAAAGAAACCCATACCCATTAGCAGTCGCTCTGGTTCTTCTCCAATCCCCATGCCCAGCCAAAGGAAATAACGAATCGACTTTCCGTCTCTATGATTTGCCTATTCTGGAGATTTCATATAAGTGGAATCATACAATACATACGATTAAAACAAGTTTTCATTTACTTAATTTTGGCTGTGCTGGGTCTTCATTGCTGGTGCTGGCTTTTCTCTAGTTGCAGCAAGCGGGGGCTACTCTCTAGGTGCAGTGTGCCAGCTTCTCATTGTGTGTTGGTGTTATGGAGCACAGACTCTCGCGTGCAGGCTTCAGTAGTTACGGCATGTGGGCTCAGTAATTTGCAGCTCCCAGGCTCTGGAGCACAGACTCAATAGTTGTGGCACAGGGGCTTAGCTTAGCTGCTCCTCAGCATGTGGGATCTTCCCAGATCAGGGATCTAACCTATGTCTCCTATATTGGCAGGCAGATTCTTTACTGCTGAACTGCCAGGCAAGCCAATATGTGGTCTTTTGTAGCTCAATTCTTTCACTTCATATAATCTTATCAAGGTTCATTTTTGTGGTAGCATGTATATTTTATTCTTTAAAAAAATTTCTTTGTAGGTCTCCCTGCTGAACTCAAGCTTCACTACTTATGTTTCTTGAGTGCTCACTATTCAGCCCTGAAAAGTGCTTGTGAAATACAAATCAAGTTTAAAAAGAAGTCCTGGCTCATAAAAGTCCATGTAATTTTGCTGGGCATCTCCTATTGCAACTAAATGCAAATAATCTATATGAACACTTTAAAAAATACTAATTTTCTAAAAATCATTAAAGGCATGCAGCTAATATGAAACTATGATGAAATTTACATCACTTACAGAGCTGATTTACATACAAGAGATAAAGGAGGGACTATAGCAGCATCCCTTTGATAGACTTGGGACACTGACATATTCATTTACTCAATAACTACTTATGGAGTGCCTAAGTATGTGCACGTGTACTCAGTCACTCAGCCTACTGCATGCCAGACACTGTTCTAGACACTGGGGACAGATTGAACAGAACAGACAAAAAATATCTGCCATCACGGAGCATGTATTTTAGTGATATGGAGTAAGATAATTTAAAGGAAGAAAACCAAGGGAATAAAAAGCAGGAAATTCAAAGTAGTGGTTAGTTTGGAGGGAGGGAATGAAAGAAGACAGAGGAGGGAAGGGACAAGAGCACCAGGAGGATGCAAGGGAATAAAATGTTCCTAGAGTCAAGTAGTAGTTTTTTGTTTTTTAATGAGAGTTACCGTTGTTGCGCTTTGTAACTTGCATGTCTGTTACAGATATTCATTTGCATATACTGATCATTACATCAAATTTGATCTGAGCCACTCCTCTGGACTGGAAAGTATAAACAGTGGCATGCCTTTGGATAAGGGATTTGTCCGGGCTAATTCACAATGTCTATGGGTATATGGGAGGCGCAGTGGAGTCTGACACTGAGTGGAGAAATTCTAAACTTGTGGGATTACGCTGCAAGGTTTTGAAAGGCTTTTGAAGAGAGCACGATAATATATTTAGAAGAGGTTTTTCCAGTTATATTAGATGATCGTGAATTTTGGGTGATCACTTAGCACACAGGAAAGCAATCAACGGAGCATCTATTAGAATGGAAACTTCAAGAGACCAGAGATTTTTCTGTTTTGTTCACAAATTTTTAGTTTTCAAGTTTCTTTCACAGGTATGTTCCCATTTGATTCTACAAGTAATATTAGCCCATTTTTTGGATGAGAAAATGGAAATTCAAGTTAGCACTAATTGGTGCTATTGTTTGGCCATTGGTGCTAGTGTTTGGGCTGAATCTTCAACTTCACGGCACATGATACAAGACACAGCACCCCTGAAGTTCAGGATTTACGTGAACCCACATTTATTCACGAAGTCAAGAACAGACATTAGAAATAAGCCTCAGAGAGTTACATTTAAAGCAACAGAAAGAAATACAAGTCCACTCTGGGAACAGAAAATGGATGGAACTCATTACTAGAAGAAAAGGCACAAGCTAAAACTACATATGCTCTCAGGAACATGTTTACATGAATTCCTAAATGACAGATTTACACTCAGCTATTTATGAAAAATAAGATATCTGCAGGGCATCTCTTCCCTGAAAGACTGCTGTGCATTTTTACAAAATACCCCTTACTGTTATTCCTGGGGTTAGAATATAGAACCAAATAAGTACTATGGCAATTATCATGTTCTTATGACAAATTACATTGTCTAGTTCCAAATCATGTCTTCCGCTCATAATTCCCAAGGATTTGTTGTGGTTATGCTCCTAATCTGAATCTGATATTATTTCAAAAGAGTTGACAAAGCCCCTGTCAAATGTTTTTCCCCCCAAAGAAGAACTCACACTTGATCTTTTTTAAAAAAAAAAAAAAAGCATGTGGGTTAGTTTGCTTAAAACAAACATAGGGCTCTCGCATGGACAAAGTTCAACCCTCAGGCATATGAACATCACATGTAAACAAAACCCTCTGTGCCCAGGTCACTGACAGTACCTTCAACCCTAGGTATTGATCATGAGGGAGATAAGCAGAGGACACTTGGCTTGAATTAACCAGGCCCCCAACCAGAAACTTACGAGCTCACGGACCTTTCTGAAGGAGTCATCATAAGGTTCTCTGCATCAGAAAGTCAGCAAAAGAGTATTATTTACCCAATAAACATGGTTTTACGATCTCACTCTCTGCAGGGACAAACACTGTAAAACAAAATGGCTCACTTTTCTGTAATAAAATGAATTTGAACGAACAACTTAAATCAATATTAGGCAGCCAAATTATATGTATTAATATTTGCACATCATTAGCCAAATCCCAAGTGAATTATTTCATTACTAAAGGTAATGCTAGGTTTGACTTTTCATTTCCATGGGTATTAACTTACATATTTGGTTGAAAATAACTTTTGTTTGAAACCCAATCTACTTCTGCTTCTGTGTGTACACACACACACACACACACAGACATATATCATTATGTATGTGTGTGTATATATACACACATGCATACTCATGGCAAGAAGCTTCAGGTCAAGACAAAATGTGTTCCTTGTTCTCTCAGTTTCTCTTTTCAACTTCACAGCTTTATCACACTGATGGCTTTCTTTGGAAAGAGGGGTATACATAAAACTCACAAATAAATATGTAAAGTCTAGAATCATAGTGAAGCAAAAACCAAAAATAAAAAATAAAGCACAAAACCTATATAAACAAGAAGTGGATGAAAATCTCAACCTGTCCCTCTCAATAGCATTTCATTTCAAAATCACTGTACAGACCCAGCAAAATGATGGACACCTTTCAATGTCTGAGACTAAACCAAAATAGGACATTGAGAATCAGGGTTGAACTAGACGTCAGGGGAGGCAGGGTATGTTTCTGGCCTGGAAAGTGGACCGGATGGCAACTGTGAGAGCCTCTGATCAGTCAATCAGCAGGTTTTGTATGGTAGATTCTGTGACAAAGGCTAGAACATTCCCACTGAAGTTGTCCAGACCAGTAGTACTATCTGGCTCAAATATAATATTAGCCACATATGTAGTTTTAAATATCCTGGCAGCTACATTAAACATTTTCAATAAACAGGTAGAATTAATTTTTTAAAATAAATTTTCTTTAACCTAATATCCAAAAATGTTATCATTTCAACATATAATCAATATAACAAAGTTATTCATAAGACATTTTACCTTCTCTTTGTTTTGTAAACTGTTCAATTCTTATGTGTACTTTACTTTGCAGAGCATCTCAGACTAGCCACATTTCAAGGGCTAAATAGCCCAGGAGGCTGCCATATTGGGTCCTGCAGGTCTAGGTGGAGAATCAGTCCCTTAGAGGTAGCGTTGCAGCCCTCACCCTCTAGTAGATGCCTCAGATTTACCCTCAAAACCATGATCCCTGCTTCCTGCTTATTTGCTGTCCCTTAATTGATCTCACTCAGGTTTATTCTTGAGAAGCAAAATTATTTAAGAAAAAGCACTTTACATCATTAGAGTGGCATTATGTGAAATAACTAGAAAGGGCTAGGTTTGCTTTTCTTGAAGAAGACCGTGCTCAGCCAGGACTGAGGGTAGAGAGGGCAGTGATGGGACATGATGAAGTCTAGGTACTGGGCTTCTGATGAGAAAAGAACTACATAAGGTTATTACCCAAGTGATTCTGTGATTCATACCACCCAAAATTTGTGATCTGAGTTATATCATTAAAGAATAAGCCATGCATGCCACCTGCCTCTGGCTAGTATGGTTTCTGAATCTAGTGGCCGAATCTCAATATCCACCTCTTTCTTGACAGTTGTTTGACATTTTAAAGGTAACCCTCCACCTTTCCATTTTTTGGTTGAACTTGAAGATGGTAACAGAAGTTCAAGAAGGGGAGCCAGTTTCCTTTCCGTAGGAGCTGTCATGTTCCTGAATCTTATTTGCATACATTTCCCCCCAGTTAAAATAAATTCCAAAAGCTAACTTTATTTTCTAAAAATCAGTCTGTTTTCTTTGCCCTGTATGGGCCTTTTGCAGAAGCAAAATACTTCTAGGCAAATGGTTTACTGTGGGTCAGGTTGGTAGAAAATCTCCTTTAAATAGCATATCTTAAATATGCCACTTAGCAACCTCAGTCCACACATTCACAGTTTTCCCATTTTCTTTATGATTTGGGGGAAGAAACACAGTTATAAGATCCAAACTTCTTCTGGATAAAGGCATTTTTCCCTCTTTGAGGATGAAATTACAACTCACTGTGGGTTTATTTCAAAAAGGAGTTGCCATTAAGGAAACAACAGACAATTTTTTAAAAAAGCTTAACTCAAACTTCAGGACTAGTGAGGTTTACAAACATTTTAATTACTTTCCCCAGCATCATATTCCATCTGTCATTCCACAGCTTGCCTCAAAGTTATGAAAAAATTACTTTAAAAAATTTGCAAAATTAGTAAAATACAACCAAAGCAGCACAAGAAGCAAACACAAGAATGCGAGAACACTTTATCAAATTTTATATCCCTAGGTAACTAATTTTACATTAGTAAGGTCCCTATCTTAGACCTACTGACACTGCTGCCCAACAGAATCGTCTATATAACAGTGAAAATGTTCCATTTCTGCACGGTCTAATATGGTAGCCACTAGCCATATGTACTACTGAGCACTTGAAATGTCCCTAGGACAACTGAGGAACTGAATTTTTAAAAAAATTTAAACAGTTATATGTGGTTAGTGGTTACCATATTGGACAGCATAACTATACATATTTAAAGCAGACAAAAGACCACTTAAGTCTCTGCCTCTATGGGCACAAGAGCCTTGAGTTCTAAGGCCCATCAAGAGACTCTGATGTATAGATCAGTCTTATGGACTCTGTGGGAGAGGGAGAGGGTGGGGAGATTTGGGAGAATGGCATTGAAACATGTATAATATCATGTATGAAATGAGTCGCCAGTCCAGGTTCGATGCACGATACTGGATGCTTGGGGCTGGTGCACTGGGATGACCCAGAGGGAGGGTATGGGGAGGGAGGAGGGTTCAGGATGGGGAGCACGGGTATACCTGTGGCAGATTCATTTTAATGTTGGGCAAAACTAATACAATATTGTAAAGTTTAAAAATAAAATTAAAAAAAAATAAAACACAAATCACTTGATGATTTCCTTTTTGGAAAAAATAATTACATAGAATGGCCTTACAAAGTCAGATAAAAAAATATCTGCGAGAAATTCTCTAAGGCTGATACTACTCTTTAGGATGAGCTAGTAAGAAGGATGGAGAATGAATGTTCTGGAAATATGGGTCCATACTACAGTTCAGCTCTACCACCAACTAGCCAAGTGGCACTGGGCAGCCAGTTCCTGGAGTTACTTCGACCCTGATTCTTCCTTATACAAATGCCAGAATCTTCTAAACAACCAAGGTCTGTCTTTGGTCCAAACCTACAATGAAATGTTAAGTCAATCCAGTTCAGGGGGTTAAAAAAAAAAAAAAACAATTCTCAGGCAGAAATTGTGTGTGGTCTATCTGAGCACCTTCTGTAATTTCAGCTCCTTTATATGTTCACTTAAGATATAAACTAAGGAATAGATATTCTGCTGCCTGACGATTCAGAATCTGGGATGATAACAGAACCTGTTATCATCATGAGATAACAGGACTTATATCCTCACACAAAAACAATGCTTCTGTAATGCCCGTGAAGAAAACCAACTGAATGCTAAGTAGCACTTTTCCTTTATTTGCCCCCTTTTTTTTTTACTGAGAAAATTTTCAAACCTTTAGAAAAGTTATAAAAATAGTACAATGAACACCTAATATACCCTTCACCTTGCAAGACTATTCTCAAGTACAGATAAAAGCTCAGTTTCCTAGGTGTTCACTCTACAGAGTACTAACTTGGTAACATCTCCCAGTTCATATTACTCATGAGAATGAGCTTTGGTCAAACTGAGGTGACGGTCTGGATAAGTACTGAGGGCAAGTAAATAAAGCATAAGAATATAACTGTATTTGCTCTGTCAACCATGACATTAAACTCTAATGTCAGCAACTTTTGTGAACAGAGACAGAAACAAACCAGTTCCTCATGTTTCAAAAGGGAAGAGCACACTCTTTAGATCAAGACTTTGCTTCAATCCCATTACCTCAAATCCAATCCCTGTGCCCTCGCAGAACCTATTTCTCTGTTTACAAAATGGGATATAACGTCTACCTCAGAGAAATATGTGAGATGATGTACACAGAACGACGCACAGCAGCCACTCAGTCATGTCAGTTGCTTTTACAGTTTACTAAGCGTTTTCCCAAACAGTATCAGCAAAGACAACCCTGTGGGATATATTTGTCAGATATCGCTATTTCTGATTTACAGCCAAGAGAACTGGGGCTCAGAGATGTTAAGGGAAGGAGAGAGGAAAGAGAGATACTTGGCCTCAAATAAGCAGGCGTGCCGACCAGGTCTGCGGAGGGGATCCTCTATCACCTCTGGGGATGCTCACCTCAACTCCAGGCAACAGGCTGTCACAACTGCAGCTTGCAGCGAGACATGTAAGGCTCAGAGGAGCTAACTTTACCAAAGACCACATAGCTAGCTGGTTGGTTTGGTTAAATATCTGGTCAAAGTGCCTATGTAAAGGGTTTAGGAGCTTTGTAAAGGGTTCAAGGGCCTTGATTAATGGTTTAAGAGTCCTGGTAAAGGGCTTAACAGTTCTGACAGGATTTAAAAGCCTTGGTTAAGAGGATAGGTGCCCCAGCTAAAGGCTTAAATGTCCAGAATCTTCTGATTCCACGTTTAGGGCTCTTCCTACAACATCTAATGAAGGCACATTTCAGAAGGTGGCATCTCTCTCCAGCTCAAGGGAGCAGATTGTTTCTCCAGACCTAGCAGTTCTGCCAGCCCAGTGGCATCCAGCCTCTTTCCTCAACAAAGCATTCTCCTCCACAGGCCACCAGGGCAAGGGGTGACTGGTGGCCTGCACAGTATGTGAGTAATACATATCTCAATTCCAGGAATATAACAATGTCCCCTCTGATCTGGGGTGATGATGACATTTTAAACAAGGTTAGTAATTGAGCACCTTTCTAGAGAATGTCTGTTGGAACTCAGACATTGGGTGATTGAAGATAACACTTTAAACTGCTAAGGTGATTCTGTGAATGGGCTGAAGCTGGGTGACGTGGGTCACTGTTGAAGCAAGGCCATGCTGTCCAGGCCACACTGTCAAGGCCACACTGTAAAGACTATATATGAAGACCGGTCCCCACAAAGGTGTTCAACTTCTAGTAACTGAAGGAAGAGGCAGGTTATTTGCACAATCATCTGGTGAATGGCTCTTCCCTGGTACACACATTCCATCTTCAGACTCAGATGCCAAGTGCCCTGGCAGAGCAGATTGTGTGTGGGTCCAGCATATTCCTACCTGGGTTTCCTCCAACCATGGAGACTTTCAACAAACCTCTGCTTTTCTTAGTAACTTTGAGACACATGAGGAGTGAGCTCTGTCACAGCCCTGAAGCTGCACCACAGATGGACACGTCCATCTTGACCCTGTGACCAGAGTCCATGTGCAAAACAGCACAGCAGCTCCTTTCCCCACTGAGCAAGTGGGAAGAGAGGCAGCAAGGTGCCCCGAGGATTCGGGAACCATTAACAGGAAAGTAGACCAAAGGCAGGGTTTCTGAAACATCTCTAAACAGCAATCTGACCAACATAAAAACACAAGAGAAAAGAAACAGGGAGAAAGAGAGAACAAAGAAGGGAGGAAGGGAGGGAAGGAGCCATTCATTTTGAAAATTCAATGACATATTTCAGGAGCCATGAAATGTGAATACATTCATAAAAGATAAATCATGGATGAGTGACAGCTGCATGCCATTAATCTTAGGTCTATCACTAGGTTCCTTTTGCCTTCTCTATATCTAACTATCTTGGCAGGAATCTTGATCTTCTGGCCAAAAACTCTTCCCCAAACCATACCAAGATGACACTGCTCATGTACAGGTTTTCCAACCCCAAAGTCCGGTTATCTTCACCACTGTGTGAATGCAGGCACCCTGCAGGGGCAGCAGACGGCCCTCGGCAGGACAGACACTTGGCCAAGCCCCAGGTGGCAGTGCAAAGGACACTGCCCAGTGAAGCCCTGCATAGACTGGCCTGGAAAACACTGGGGGTTTGCATCCCCCCAAAGCTGACCCCCAAAGAGAAGGTCATTCAGAACTCTTCATGGGATTAGTGGGAGCAGGGGAGGCATCTGGCATTTTAGCAAAAGTACACAGATCAGTGGGCCCTTGTCAAACACTGCAAAAAAAGCTGTTATGCCTAGGAAGAGCTGCCTTTCCTCTCAGATTCTATATCACTGGGTTCATCTCAGGTTGATTTCCCTGGTGGCTCAGATGGTAAAGTGTCTGCCTACAATGTGGTAGACCCAGGTTCGATCCCTGGGTTGGGAAGATCCTCTAGGGAAGGAAATGGCAACCCACCCCAGTACTCTTGCCTGGAAAATCCCACGGTCAGAGAAGTGTGGTAGGCTACAGTCCACGGGGTCACAAAGAGTCGGACACAACTGAGCGGCTTCACTTTCACTTTCATCTCAGGTACCACAGAGGACAGTGAGAATCTAGTAAGTTAAAATGAGGTGTGGAAAGGTCACCAGAAAAACAGCAGAAAAACAATAGCTTTCATCAGTAAATGATTTCTCTCAGGGGATTAATTCTCAGCTTTGCAATTTGTCAAATTTGCAATGTTTTTGAAATTGCAACTTTTTGTGCACAATTTAAAATAAAAGTGACCAAATCCTCCTGCCATTCTAGGTAATTGAGATTAAATTACCAGCAATTAACATTAAAACAAAGGTAAAGATATTTGGCTTACACATAATTGAATATTTCTGAAGTTTAAAGGTGTAGAAGACTTCTCAATGTGAACTTCTCTGTTTCAACAAAGATATCCTGTTTTGCAGTATCAGATCCATGGAGTTTCTAATTACACGTATATAAGTCCTGGCAGCATGATTACAGTTCAGTTTTGCCTTCTGAATCTAGGAATGTGAAAGATTTGTATATGCTACTGGTTGTGAGTCGTCAATAACAAGTAATGAAAATTCCTATTTATCATTTCTAGGATCAACACCAGTTTGACAGGAGAAAATGGCATTAGTCCCTTGGCCTGAATTACTGTTGTAAAGAATCTGGAAAAACAAATCCCTCAGTCCATTCAGGAATGTTCTTTTCCCAATTAAAGTTTCAAAGACTGCACATAACACTGAGTTTTACTTTTTTCTATTAATATTTGCATTTTAATTTCAAAAGTCCATGTCAATTTCATTTCTATAATCCAGTCCATTTATATTCTCAAAATCTTAACTTCTTATCCCAAGAATCCTTTTGATATTTAATTTTTTACCTTGTTCAGTTACTGAAAAACATCTAAAAGTTTCTTTATCTTTTTTTTTTTTCAAAGTTTCTTTATCTAATACTTTACTTGAGTTGATTTTTCTTCTTCTTTTTTTAAATTTATTTTTTAGTTAAAGGATAATTACTTTATAGAATTTTGTTGGTTCCTTCTAAACATCACCATGAATCAGCCATAGGTATACATACAGGGTCTCTGTAACAACCTAGAGGGGTTGGGTGGGGATGCAGATGAGAGGGAGGTTCAAGAGGGAGGGGACATATGTATACCTATGGTTGATTTTTTTTTTCTTCTGTCTGTGAAATTATCCATTTGGTGATCATATAAGTAATACGCAAAAAGTTCTTATTTCAATTATAAAAGCAAATCTGACTCAAGATCATTAAGAAAAGTATTTTTCAAATCAACAATTGTTTATTTCAGAATATAATCAAGTACCACAGGCTAGATTAAAAGCTTAAGGATAGGGATTCCGCCCCCCTCCCCACCCCCAATTTAAAATAATAAAGGTTATCAACCCCTCCTGCCAATCTAGGTGATTGAGAAATTTAATTACCAGCAGTTATCATTAAAACAAAGTCAAAGCAATTTCTTTTATACATAACTGAATATTCCAGAAGCAAATTTCTAAAGAGTTCTCAGAAAATGTATTTAAAAATTAATTTTAACCTGATTATTTCATCTGTTGTGTCCCAGCTGGTAATGTAGAATAAATGAGATGCGTAGGCGATGTGGTCCACCAATAGCAAGTAAGAACACATTTACAGGAAAATCAGATAATGTTAGGCTTAATAATGAATAAACTGTTACATTTTTACTCTTCACACAAACCCATCCAAACGTAAACCTCCCACAGCTATTCCTCTAAGAGAAGTTTACCCATGGTATTCTATTCGAGTTTACCTCTCCATGTGCTGGAGACTACAAAATCAACTGTTCCCTTCTTAGTGCTCAACTGCTCAAATATATCCTGAGGTGTGGAGAGCTGTACCATCAAACCCACTGCTACCTGAACAGAAAGAAATCCTCCCACAGCAGCAGCCTTGAGTGCTCTGGCAGCTCCATGATTGAGGCTGTTGATGGGCCTATAAGCATAACTGTCCAGAGAAGAGGAACCACCAAAAAAAACAGATGAATAGCCCTAAGAAGGGAGCTGAAAATTAGGCTATGAACTTCCCTATCTCCAGGCCTTTGCCTAAGATTGTCCCGCTCCCTAAAATGCCTTTCCTGCTCTCTGTTTTCTGAAAACATCCCACTCATCCTTCAAGGCCCAAGTCATAAGTCACCCCTACTGACCCCTCACAACTGAGGTCATCCGTCTCCTCCCTGTACTCTCCTCCCCATAACTCATTTTCTCAAAATAGAATACAGATGGTCGTTTGTCCATCTCTGCTGCTGGATGGGGAGGGAAAGGGTCTTGATTCATCTTTCTATTCCAAACACTTGTGATTATGCCTGAAGCCTAAAGAAACTTAATAAATGCTTGTTTAATGGAGCTCAAACCTCAAGACCAAATCTAACATGCAGTGCAAGAGGCAGATTTGATATGTGTTGGACTCACTTCTGTACCTAAAGTCTGAGCCAGAGAAAGCTTTTATTTTTTCCTTCCTCCAAGGAACAAACTTTATTCCCACTGAGCAAACATTAAATGCCACACCCTATGCTAAATGTTCTATACACATTACCTCATTTAATCTCCGTGACATTCTTATGAAATAGTTCCTATTATTAGCATTAGATGAGGAAACTGAGGCTTGGAAAAGTTAAATAACACACCCCAACTTATCCACTGGCGGAGCCAAACTCAAGGACAATATCACAAAACTTCAGAGCTAGAGGGGTATGTGTGTTCGTCATTTAGTAGGGTCCGAATCTTTGCAACTCCATGCACCATAATCTGCCTGGCTCCTCTGTCCATGGAATTCTCCAGGCAAGGATACTGGAGTGGGTTTCCATTTCCTTCTCCAGGAGATCTTCCTGACTAAGGACTGAACCTGGGTCTCCTCCATGGCAGGCAGATTCTCTACCATCTGAGCCACCAGGGAAGCTCTAAAGAATCCTTAAATTATTTTCCTCACTTAACCTCCTTGAAGCGGAGACTGAGGCCAACCTGAGGCCTGGCACATAGTAGGTCCACCTACTATGGAAAAAACGGTGATTAATAGACTGATGAAGTGCCCTCTTTCTCAGACTCTGACCTTTGCCTGAGAACCCAGCTGCCATCACAAACAAGCTCTAATCTTTCCTGCCCAACACTTCTCACAGGTGTGAATTGCTTGTGTTTTCTGAATTATTCATGATCCACATGATGGTAAGTGTGCTTAAAAAGAGAATTCTGGTTCTCATATTTTTCAAGACAAAGTGCCTGATTAAGTGGTGAATTAGCCAATATAACCTCATGGGCTAGGTTGATTCATATTAAATGACATATCCCTGCCCACTTTTTGAATCTCAGCTTTCCTGTTATCTCTCTGTTTTCATTAGGATTTAAAACAGTGGTAAATAAAGCAAAAAATAGAATAGAACCTTCACATGCATCTCTATCCTATCTACAAAGCAATCAACGTCATCTAAAGCTTATACAGTGCTGCTTCAAACCCATGTATTCTTCCTAAGGCTGAGTTAGGTTTTTCAATAAGGGTCCTTAAGCTTACGGAGATTTTTCATCAAGATCTGAAAATTCGGACGCCACAGCACCTGTAATTTATACACCAGTAAATCATATGATAATACTGCCTTATTGTCCTTTCTCTTGTCTTCTTTCCCTTCATTACCACTCTCCCACCAGTTCATCTTGTGGGCCATTTTCAAAGAGGGGTAACCATATGCTAACCATAAGCCAACATCACTGTATTTTAAATTCAATGTTAGTCAACCAAAATGAATTGAAAAGCAGCATCAGTGGTTTGAGGATACTAAAAATAAGCTGTAGCATTTGCTGAGTTCTCAGAATTAAAACCACAGGCGGTCAACTTGTTGCTGCTCTTAATAAGATATGACTGTTCTGCCCCATTGGCTGCTACTACCAGAAACTTCGACTACCTCATACACATAACAACACTGTGCTTTGCATCAGTTGGTAATGATCAAGAAAGGAAGTGCTATTTCACTGGAACTAAAACCTGCCAAAAAAGATAATAGATGACTTTCAAGTAATCACCTTGTTCCATGTCGCAACTGCACCTTAGTCAAATCACCTTGCATTTATGATTTAATTAGTCACACATCTAGAGATAGGGTTCCTTAATGCCTGGCTTGCTGTCCAATGCCTCCAATAGAACGTTTCTTTCTCTGAGTTTAATTTTTGGAGTAATAATTTAAAGCGGACACACAATAGAAATTAATACAATATTGATATATTGAGCATTTCCATTAGGACTTCAAGACCTTCTTGACCCCTGAATACTGTAAACTACAGTAAATGTCTTGTCAGCTATCCCTTTAGGGTTTGTCATTAAAGTTTTCAATGACCAGAGCGGTAGAAGCATTCTACCTAATGCATCATCCTGATTAGAAACCTGTCATACTCAGAATCCAGAGGGTCTGCTTCTATTGATTCCTACTCCTTCAGATTCATTAGCGACTTCTTCTCTTCAATTAGACCCGCTGATCAGCCATAGAAAAGCTGAAAGAAGCCCTTCCTTCGCTCAGCCACACTTGAAAGAAAAAAAAAAAAAATGTATGCCTGGAAAGTAAAATTACCAAACGTATTCTAAGAGGCCACAGAGGACAATCACACACACACACACACACACACACACCCCTGAAACTGGGCAAATGGTCAAAGGCTGGGCTTGACCGCCGGTCCCTGACTTCAATCAGAACCAGAATGACAGAATCCCTGTATTATCCCTATCTCAAGTCCATACACCAAGCGTGCGTCTCCACGGAGCTAATTTCTGAAACAAACAAAGAAAATGAAGTATGCGAAGAGCGAGGGTTTGCTCCCCCTTGCCTTGAATCTGGGCATCCAGTGGAATGGGCACCGCACACAGCCAGAGGGTCGGGGCGCCCAGCGGCACCCTCACCTTCCCCGACCCGCCAGCCCTGGTTCAGCGGCGCTAGAAAGTGCGAGCCCGCCCTGCTCGCCTCGCTTCTTGCCTACTGCTCCACAAATCCCCAAACACCCCACTTCTGCACACCAAGGGCGCCCCCGCTCTCCCACCTCTGTGCTGTCAGACTCCAGGCGCGAAGGTGCTGTGGGCGCCCAAGGGTGCCGGCCAGCCAAACAAGTGTCACAGCGGCCGCCTGCCCTCACTCCGGGAGAGCGAGCAGAACGGCCACAGGTAGGCTCTCTCCATCCCAGAGTGCGGGGCGCGGGCAGGGGGCGAGAGACCCAGCGGGGCAGCCGCTCCCGATGGGCTGAAACTCACCAGAGGACACCGAGGAGCCGGACAGGCTGGAGTTGCTAGACGCTGCCATCTCCGTGCGCCCCACGCGACGCTTCTCGCTCAGCCCCGGAGCGGACGCCGCCGCCGCTGCCCTGGCCCGGACGCTCGCAGCCTCCGCGGCCCCCAGCCCATGGCAAAGTCCGGGGGACGCTCAGAAAGCACCAGCCTCCGGACTCTGCCTGCACTTCCTGCTCCGCCAGATGACGCGCTGCTGCCGCCGCTATTTATTTGTGGTTTCCGTCCCTCTCGGCGCCTTCGCACGCTGTTCTCCGGGTGCCGGGGGTAGGTGGGAGCGGAGGGAGGCCGAGGGGCGGCCGGAGCGGACGAATCGTGCCTCCAGCCCAGCCTCAGCTGCGGTCCGCGCTCCACAGCGCGCGGCTGGGGCCCGGGCTCCCGGGCGGCCCAGAGTCCCTCCACCAGCTCCCCGCACCCTCCCCGTGGGCTCCCGCCTCTCCGGCGGCACTTCAAGCTGCCCGGGCAAAGGCAGAGGGAGACGGACAGACAGAGCGACCTCCCCCTTCTCCCTCCGCCCCAACTCCTCTCGCGCGCACACAAAGGAAGGAGAAGGAGACGCGGGAGCTCCGGGGCTGGCTCAGCAGCTACGAGCTTGACAGCTCCTGCGACGGGGGCTGGAGGAGGCGGCTATGGACTGCTGGGCGGGGGGAACACTGGCCCGGGGAGCCGGACCCAGAGGTGCCAGAGAGGCCGCGGGCGGGGCGCGGGGCGAGCGTGGAGGCGGTGCGCAGGGCTGCTCCAAGGGTTTGAGGGCGCCCCGAGTGAGGCGTGGGGGCAAGGTGGTGGGTCGCGGCGCCCCCGGCCAGACTAAGGAGCAGCGAGACAGCCCGGGTGGGATGCAGAGCATGAAGGCGGGGTCACTAAGGACAGGATGCTAGGCAGAAGGGGGCCTGGGATGCCAGAGAGGCTGTGGAGCGCTCCTTCCACTCCCCTCCAAATTGTCCTTTGTTGCTCTGGAGCCGAGGATCCCTGCCCTGCAAGAGGGTGCGTTTCCTAAAAGACCCTCAAAACACTCCGCAAGCCAGTCGGGCTGCACTTAAGTATCCCAGCCACCGGACTGCTCGACGGGACCACTGGGCTTTTGAGATGGGCCTTCAAAGAAAGAGACGTTCCAGGTATGTCATCAGGCCCACACAAAGCCAGCAGTCAAACAGAAAGGTTCTCAGCCTGTGTCTTGCAAAGGATCCTCACAAAAGACCTAAGACTTGGCAGCAGGTCCAACTGTGCGCTAAGCAACTGCTTAGGTGTGTGAGAGAAAGAGACTCCAGCACAGGGTGTGTGCCTTACCCCTATATTTAAACCTAAATTAATTTCACTGGGAGGAAATATCATGCCGATTTTTTAAAGTCTATTTCACGCTCCCAGCAGGGTAATCAGTTCTTTCATTCCTGAAGCCACAGAAAACTGTGAAATTTGAACAGAAATTGTTAGATCAAAGGAAAAAGCAAACATTAAAGGAATGAAAGTACTCTCATTATGTAGCAAAGTGGAAAGTGTTCATATTGGAGTAGTTCAATTTTTAAAAACACGGTTAAAAGGACATAGTCAATTTAAAAATTATCAGGAGTGACACAGGAACAGCAGCCAATCCTAGGGGGTCCACCTCAACCAAGCACCTAACACACGGTGAATAAATGTTGAATAATCACAATATGCACCCATGTAACATTTTCAAGTTGATTTAAACTATTTTTTTTAATGCCCTCCAGGATACCATCCCAGTGTATGTTCCCAATAGGGCTCAATTTTTTTTCTTATGGACTTCCCTCATGGCTCAGACAGTAAAGAATCTGCCCACAATGTGGGAGACCCAGGTTCAATCCCTGGGTAGGGAAGATACCCTGGAGAAGGAAATGACAACCCACTCCAGTATTCTTGCCTGGAGAATCCCATGGACAAAGGATCCTAGTAGGTTACAGTCCATGGGGTCGCAAAGAGTCGGACACGACTGAGCAACTAACACTAACAGAATACCATCCCAGTGACATTCCCATTAAGGCAGCTTGCTGAATAGTTGACAGCTCTTGAGCACTCTCTAGTCACACAGGACTAAGTCTTCCTGACCTCATCTATATGGTACTTGAAACATCCCTCTCTGGTATAAGGAGACCCAAGCACCCTGTCTCCCTCCCCTCTTCCATTTTTCTTCTTTTTTGTGTGATTCAACCTTGATGCAGTTTACTGTGGAGCCTTTAAAGGACATATGGTCCATCAAAACCTTGACCACTCTATCAGAATATAACTTCCAGTTATTTTTTCCAGAGTTCTTCTGATCAAAGGCGTCATCTTCCTCTCTGACTAGTGATCTGTGTATCCCTCCAGATCTTTAGCTGGTGGACTGTCTAACTTGGCTATGTCACCTAAGTAGGGTTGTCTCTCTCTGGGCGTGGAAGGAGACAACACCTGGACTCAAACTCTGGTTCTGCCACTTATTAGCTCTGTGACCTCAAGCGAATGACTCACATTCACTGAGCTTCAGTTTCTCCACCTGCAACCATACTCCTGATAATGTAGGGTGTTGTCAAGATTAAATGAGATATGTAAAGCCACAGTACCTGGCCAACAGTCTGTGCTCCGTAAGTGATAGTAAATTGTTTACTTGAAAGATGGAATGTATGATTTGAACAACTTGCGCTTTCTCCATTGCATCTGGAGATAACTGAGGGAACTCATCAGTAGTGGCTTATTCTCCCAGGGGAAATGCTCATCTTTGGCCCAAGGTTTGCATCTTTCTTGTCCCACACTGAGCAACATGCAACAGGTTTCGTGACTCAGAAGTCTCACAAAGGGATGTCAGATTCTATTTCTGCAGTTTGGAGGACAGTATTTACACTCAAAGAGCTTTACGATCCTTAGTTAGAGAAAGTCAACCATGATTCTGTGAAGTAGGTCGTTTTTATTACTCCCAGTTGACGGGAGAAGGGAGAGCAGGACACCCGTTGTGAAGGCATCACCCCAGGGCTCCACCCTGTGCTGCACAAACGTAGTCTAAGATGGAGAAGAGCTTTGTCCACTGGGTCCAGGGGTCAGACGAATACAAAACCAACACACATGCTTGCTGGGTAGAAACGGGGTGACTGGGGAGGCTTAGCTTGATGGTAGGAGATGGATGGAAATTCTGAAGTATGCTATTTTGAAGAATAAAAGGAAAGCTCTAAATATAGAACTAAAATCTGGAAGATGATCAATAACTTGGATTGTTAAAGTCAGAGCCAACGGAGAAAACTCGGCAGGCATGATTACTATTGTTTTTCTTAGATTCAGAGGCTAATGGCTGGCTGCTACTTGTAAAAATATTTAATATCAATAAATTAGCAGCAGGTTGCTGAAACAACTTGCCAACCCCCTCCTCAATAGGCCCAGGAACCTGTTTGTGAACCTTCCAAAGCATTTCTCTAAGTGAAACAATAATTCGTCTGTGTATTTTATTCAGTCATATATGGCATTATTTCTAGGTAATGCCTGTTTGCTGGTAAAGGGGGGATATTGGTGCTGCAAAGATCTTAAGTCTGTTTGACAAGCAGGAGTTTTTCAAGACATGTCTACCTTCTTCAAATTGTAAAATACGTATGGGGTGAACGGAGTCTTGTCGATAACGTGGTCTATTAACATTTTGTTTTAACTTCGCTTACGTGCTTAGTTTAGCATGTAAAGCCTTCCCACTTTCCCTTTCCAAACACATTTCCTGTTGCCCCCTTCACAAACGTAACCCCACCACATCACACCCTGTACCACTTGGGGCTGCCAGCACTGGCCTTTTCCCATCCCTCCCTGCTGGACGTCCTACATACCCTGAAGGTTCAAGAAGAATGTTTCTTCTTGGGGAATCATCCCTGATTCTCATGCCAGAAACCAGCTCTCCTTCTGTTGAATTCCTATAAGTCTTTTCTCTCTACCTCTCAAATGGCAGATGCTCTGTCTTGCCTTGGTCACAATTGTGTAATATATTTGATCTCCCTACTTTATTAAAAGGCTTCCTAGGGGGTAGGTTTCTTTTCTGGCCGGCCTTTGCATTCTTTACCATATTTTACACACAATAGGTGTTCAGTGGGTATTTGTTGAATATGGGAGTAAAAGGAACAAGTGGTTCTCCTGGACACCAATTAATTTTCACATCAGCAGCTGTGACCACTGAGTAACAAGGTGATGAGTGATGCATCTGGAGCACACACACATACACACACACACACACACACACACACAAACCTGATGAACGTGTAAGGACACACTTTTGCTATGAACAAGAGAAACTAAAATGGTGAAAACAAGAACAAATTTTGATGGATCAAATGTTTGCCATCCCAACCCCCACTCCCATCACAGCTGTTACAACTCATGTAATTTATTGTTTACAGAGTAGCTCTTATGTTACTGTAATTTGTTTATTTTTGCTTTACTGTTCGTTCCTTTGAAGTTGAAAAGCAGACATGAAAACACCACAGGGTGAATGTGGCTGCCTTGGCTGGGGCTGGGCTCCCATATTTCAGGCACTCAGGGGTGTTTGTGAAGGTCATTCCTTTTCTCTGTGATAAGCCCAGAATGAAATATTCCTGACTTTCAAGATTAATCCAGTGGCCAGCATTCACTGGAGAACAGTGGAGCTATTTGTCAACTAGCTTTAAATATTTTATGGCAAATACTCTACATGGGAAATGGGTCCTTTTGCCATCAATTTCTCAACATAGAGATACTCTTTGTTGTAGTGAGAAATATTTTCCTTTGTAGTTTAAACTGTATTTCTAATACAAAGATGAGAGCGTAGTCCTGTTAAAGAGAAAACATTGGCTCCTCGGGGGTAATGTCAAGTGTAACTAGAGACAGACGCTGAGAAATAGTGCATTTCTTCCAAAGAAGTGCGCCGGCAGCCCAAGGTGGGGTGACAGAGCAGCCAGCTCAGACGCCGCAGGTAGCAGCCCAGCCTCTGAACAAAAGGAGTCCACACCTGGGGTGCAGACAAAGGAGGCCGCCTCGGCTACCCAATTCCCAGTTCACACTGCCTGCTGCGGGAGACCCCTAGTGGCCACACGCCGCAAGCACAGGTGTCCCTGAATCTGAAATGCGGGGGCAAGCACAGGTAGGTGTTCCTGAATCTCCTCAGAGATGCGGAGGGACTCAGGGGCATCACTCTAAGCTTCCCTGTTGGCTGCATAATTTGGGAGTACCAAGCACACTTATGACACGGCTGTCAGCTACAACCTCTTTGACTTGAGAGAGAGACAAAGGGAGGAAAAAAGAAAGAGAGAGAGAGAGGTACTGAGAGAGAAATGACTTTTCTTACTATCTAAAGAAAAAAAAAATCAAGAGTTCAGAAACTCAGTGATAGAGTTCCAAAATTTGTTGAATATGCTTTCCTCTGCAGATCACCTCTCTGGTTTTGTTCCCTGACGTTTAAGATAACAAATTCTTTTCTACCCTCAATGTCCGAAGAGAAATCTGCTGCTGCTACTGCTAAGTCACTTCAGTCGTGTCCGACTCTGTGCGACCCCATAGACGGAAGCCCACCAGGCTCCCCCGTCCCTGGGATTCTCCAGGCAAAAACACTGGAGTAGGTTGCCATTTCCTTCTCCAATGCATGAAAGTGAAAAGTGAAAAGGAAGTTGCTCAGTCGTGTCCGACTCTTAGCGACCCCATGGACTACAGCCTATCAGGCTCCCCCATCCATGGGATTTTCCAGGCAAGAGTACTGGAGTGGGGTGCCATTGCCTTCTCCGGAAGAGAACTAAACTGGAAAGAATTGTAAGCCTGCTCTGGGTAAACGTGTGTAGGGAGTTTGTTGTTCTTCTGGGGAAAGTTTGGCTTGATGCTCTTTCACTGTCAAAATTTGCTTTCACGAAAGTATCCTATGGATTTGTTCTCTGCTAACTGTTCATTCATTTGTGCATTATTTTACTCAATGATGTTTACTAAGCACTCACTATGTGTCTGGGAGTATGTTAGGCCCTGGGAAGAAAGATAAGAGGAAAACTACATTCTTGCCCTGGGGTGTGCTACAGTATGATGCCTCCACTCCTCCCTGGAGCATTAACATTTTAGTGGGGGCAAGGTTTTTTTTGTTGTGGTTTGTTTTTAAATACTGTACTCTAAATGTTCTGTGCCCTCACCTTCCAGAAAAGTTCTGAATCAATATTTTCATTTCATTCCCTGTGGCAGCTACAGATGGAACAATCTTTTTTTTTTTCAAAGGAGGGAGGGTAAGTCAGCATTGGAAGAAAGCTAGTAGATACAATATCTGGCAATTTTCTGATATTAAAAAAAACATATTTAGCCTTTTGCAAATATTCCAGGTTTTTTGTAAAATGAGGTACTCAGTGATTCTGGAAAAGTTTAATGTGTATCTGTGGAGTCAGACTAACCTGAATTTCAGTCCTAATTGTCATTTATTAACTGTGAGACCTTCAGCAAGTTACTTCTTAATCTCCTAATTTTTAAAAATGGGGTGAACAATTTTGTAAAGCCCAAACAAAACAACAGAAATAACGCAGCGTCTACCACACAGAAGTCCAATTAGGAGTTCTGGGTGTCTGCTCCTTAGAGCAAAATACAGTGTACTGACTCTCCAGAGCAGTCTGGAAGAATAGTGTCTGAGGCAAAAGTCATTTTCAGCTCTGCCTATGTTCAGTCACCTGTGTGAGATTATAGTAAGACAGGTGAAAGAGGCCTGGACTTTGGAGATTAATCCAGGTTCAAATCCTGGTTCTGCTGTGTATCATGTGGTAGCGCTGGACAAGGGGCTTAATTCTTCTTATTCTCATTTTTATGTAAAAGGCACTGATGTTAGTGTATGCAGCATTATTTTAGTGCTCAATAACATTAATGTCCAGAAGGGTTTTACCTGTAGTCGTTTCTGGAGACAGAGTGATTTTGCTGGAAGGAGAGTGTTTCAGAATCTTCAGAGAGTGGCATGTGTAATATTAAACTGTTTACTCAAGTTTTTTTTTTTTTTTTCTGTCTCTCTCTCTCATGTACACACACACACACACACACACACACACACACATACACACACATACCCTATACAAGATAGCAATGCCTCACATTGAGAAATTTTCCCACAGCCTCTCTGGATAAGAATCCTGGTAGAATTTGAAAGTAGGGTTCAGTGTAAGAATGTAGGCAGATTACTTAACTTTCCTAACAAAACCTGGCCCCTATAAGAAAAAGGAGAGAAAACTAACATTGCTACTGCTCGTCCTGCTCCTTTTATTACCACTCAGAGCATTCCCTGCCACTGGTGATGCAGAAAATCACCTTCCACTGAATAATCCTTTATGCACGCCAAGACCGTGCTGTACACTTTGTTCTATATTCACAACAATCCTGAAGCGAAAATCCCGAGCTCCCTTTCCCATCTGGGGAAACTGAGGCCAAAAAGCAATCACATCTTAATCAAGACGAATGGTGACCCTAGTAGTAGGTAGTATCATCTCCTCTTTATCTGGTTAAGAAAACCTAAAGTTAGAGAGGGTACATCATTTATCATACATATAGGCATCAATTTGAACCCAGCTTTGGCTGATTCTTTTTTTTTTTTTTTAATTTTATTTTATTTTTAAACTTTACATAATTGTATTAGTTTTGCCAAATATCAAAATGAATCCGCCACAGGTATACATGTGTTCCCCATCCTGAACCCTCCTCCCTCCTCCCTCCCCATACCATTTTCACAATACATGAAAATTCTTTTCAAACACATAGTTTTTGTTTGAAGAGTCTTTCTGCCTTTTTTTTTTTTGGTAAACATTTTCCAGTTCAAGCCTTTGCGTAGGTAAGAAAGGAAGTCTTTAAAATACATTGTCTTTGCTTTACGCACTCGTGTATCCCTATTTGAACCTTGATAGTCCCATTGTCCTGGCCTTTGCAAAGGCCAGGATCTGGACAGCTCACAGGGTGACCTTGTGACCTGACTCCAAGGGCCTGGGCAGGGACAGGCATAGTGGCAGGGATACGAAAGCATTCACCCACGTAGGGGGATTTCAGGGGACTGTAAGTGCTCCTGATCAGAAACTCCATCGCATCCCAGCTTTCAGATGCTGCAAGTCTCATGATTACAAGTTTTACTAATTTTTTTTTCAATAAGAAAATGTTAACTCAAATATAGTTAATCTACAATTGTGTGTTAGCTTCAGGTAAGGACTTTCACAATCTGACTTAATCAAACAGTGCTGTGAATACCTATTAAAATTCAATCACCTTTGGGGGACCTAAGACATTAAAGCAGAACCGTTTTCACTTGAGTGAGTTTCCTCTACCCACCCACCCCCCGCCACCGCCGCCCAAGCTGATTTTAATACCCAGGGATTTTATACCAATTTTAATTGATTTTAATACCAATACATAGGATGGGGCTGTGCAACACTGAAGATGTCTACAGCTTACCTGGGAGTTTTATTAAAATGCAGATTCAGATTCAGCAGGTATGGGGTGGGCTCTGATTCTGTATGTCTAACAAGCTCCCAGGTGATGCAGTTGGTAGATCAGCACACCTTGAGTAACAGGACCCTAAGGTGATGGCTTGCAACTCCAGCTGAGTGTCAGAGTCACCTAGAAGGCTTTCAGAAATCCCCAACTTGCACCCCAGGACAATCAAATCGTAAATCTCTGTGGGTGGGAACCAAACATCAGTACTCTTTTTTATAACTCTTTAGTGATTCCAATGTACTACTAAGCCAGTCATGGGAAAGATGAGATTTTTAGAAATCATAAATATCATATTGTCAAAGGAGTCAGCTGGGAGTGGCAAGGGCAAATATTGCTTTAATGATTCTTTGAGGACTGTCTCTGGTCCCAAAGGAAGAAGAGAGAATCAAGTTTTTGTCAAGACCTTTTATAAGACAACGTGACCCCAGAAATTGTGATAAAAGAAAACAGAATATGATCTAACATTAGGATAAAATTTCCTCAATCAACATGGGGGCAATTCTTCAAATTTTAGTTCATGTTGTGATTTTTAAAATATACTTCTCAATGAATAAACATCAACAATATGCTCTTACCTTAGAGCCACTCCCACAAGGGCCACCAGCTGTCAGGGAGGCAGATGTTTGCCAGCAAATCCACTCTATCATTTCTCAATCAGAAAGAAGATTAGAGATGGGATTTTCAGCTCAGATGGGGTTGAAGGGTGATGTTTATGCCAGAGAAATACTTCACGCCACAGCTAGAAAAATTGCTTTGGGTAAAAATATAACCCCTCAATTTCTTATGTGCTATGAATATATGAAAACAAAATCCTCCACTTGGACAGAAAGAGGTAGTATCATAGGTGAATGAACCTGACTTCTACTTCTTATGTGGCAACAGCAGAGAGGCAGAAAGTATTTTAGCTAACTCTTACACCCAAAGAATTTATCCTCACTGAGGTACACTCCCATTTCTCAGGGTTGAAACTGAAAAGGTGACAAAGTAAACCAAAATGTTTACAACAGTTAATTGAGGTATGATGGTTAATTTCATATGTCAACTTGACTCATGCAATGCCCAGACATTTGGTCAAAAATTATTCTGGGTGTTTCTGTGAGGCTGTTTTTAGATGAAATTAACATTCAAAACAGTAGACTGAGTAAAGCAGATTGTCCTCCCTAGTGTGGATGGGCCTCATCTAATCAGTTGAAGGCCTGAATAGAACAAAAGGTTGATTCTTCTCTAAGTAACAGAGAATTTGTCCCCAGAGCCTCAGCTCTTTCTGGGTCTTAAGCCTGACAGTCTTTGGACTAGAAATAAACCATCAGCTCTCCTGGGTCTCCAGTGTGCTCACTGAAAATCTGGCACTACCAAGCTCCATATATAAAGGAATTGGCTTGGCATAAATATATATTTATATTTACATATGTTTTCTATGAATTCTGTTTATCTGGAGAACTTTGACTAATAATTCACAAGGGCAATTTTTCCACTTTTTGTATTTCTCCAGATTTTCAAATGTTTCTATAATGAGATTGTATAATCATTGATTTTTAAATTGTGGGCTATTAAATGGACAACTGGAAGGATTATAGCCTCTTACATCACAAGGGTCTATGCTGCTGCTACTGCTGCTAAGTCACTTCAGTCGTGTCCGACTCTGTGCGACCCCATAGATGGCAGACCACCAGGCTCCCCTGTCCCTGGGATTCTCCAGGCAAGAACACTGGAGTGGGTTGCCATTTCCTTCTCCAGTGCATAAAAGTGAAAAGTGAAATTGAAGTCCATCAGTTGTATCTGACTCTGAGTGACCTCATGGACTGCAGCCTACCAGGCTCCTCCGTCCATGGGATTTTCCAAGCAAGAGTACTGGAGTGGGGTGCCATTGCCTTCTCCAACAAGGGTCTATACTTCAGAGCAATGCTGCCTCTCAGACTTTAGAGTCTACGAACATTACCTGCAGAGCTGTTAAAACTGGGTCCCACCTCAGAAATTCTGATTCAGGAGGTCTGGGCAGGGACGAGGGGCTGAGTGTCTGCATCTCTCACAAGCTCCTGGGAGATGCTATTCTATGGAGCCTGGTCTGAGTGACAAGGACTACGATCAGTGTAATAATGATAACATCGCGTTTCCGGAAAACTGTCCTTTAATCTCCACTTCCTGTGTTTATAACACTGTTTCAGCCCTTAAAAAAATTCCACCATGATTTTCAGTTTTCTTTCTACCTGGCATGCTCATGTGATGGGAAGATTCTGGAGGGCAGCAATGATGTTTTGCCATTTTTCATCTCTCTTCCCCAATCCAAGAACCTTTCATATAACAGAATTTGAAAAATGTTTGTAAAATCCAACTGACTTTGGAAATTTGAAAAATGTTTGTCAAATCCAACTGACTTGATTTGAAAATCTTTGTTCTGGTTTCCCAAGCCATTTAAAGGAGGCAGGCTGTTCTGATGTTCCACACAAAAGGGCAGGAGCAAAACGAACATTATTGGATGCTGTCTGATATTCTCTTCTGCTCTGTCCAAAGAACTTAATCTTCTATAAGCCTAGCTCTAATTCTTTTGGGGACATTTATACCAAGAACCTTAATGTTTCATAACCTCTTTTGGCATTAAAGGCTTTTCTATTGAATGCTAATGATGTTGGGGGATACAGAATTTACTCAGTCTGTATTTCTAGACATGTGAGTGTATGGAGTTGTATAAACAAAATGAGTAAAGGTTGTACTGACTTTTTCAATTTTGATCCAAACGTGTAATACTGAGTAAAAATATCCTAGGATTATACATGAGTAGATATGCAGATGACACCACCCTTATGGTGGAAAGCGAGGAAGAAATAAAGAGCCTCTTGATGGAAGTGAAAGAGGAGAGTGAAAAAGTTGGCTTAAAATTCAACATTTAGAAAAATAAGATCATGGCATCCGGTCCCATCACTTCATGACAAATAGATGGGGAAACAATAGAAACAGTGACAGACTTTTATTTTGTGGGGCTCCAACATGACTGCAGATGGTGACTGCAGCCATGAAATTAAAAGACGCTTACTCCTTGGAAGGAAAGTTATGACCAACCTAGATAGCATATTCAAAAGCAGAGACATTACTTTGCCAACAAAGGTCCGTCTAGTCAAGGCTATGGTTTTTCCTGTGGTCATGTATGGATGTGAGAGTTGGACTGTGAAGAAAGCTGAGCGCCGAAGAACTGATGCTTTTGAACTGTGGTGTTGGAGAAGACTCTTGAGAGTCCCTTGGACTGCAAGGAGATCCAACCAGTCAATCTAAAGGAAATCAGTCCTACATATTCATTGGAAGGACTGATGCTAAAGCTGAAACTCCAATATTTTGGCCTCCTGATGCGAAGAACTGACTCCTTGGAAAAGACCTTGATGCTAGAAAAGATTGAAGGAAGGAGGAAGGGGGACAACAGAGGATGAGATGGTTGGATGGCATCATGACTAGATGAACATGAATTTGAGCAAGCTCCAGGAGTTGGCGATGGACAGGGAAGCCTTGGTGAGCTGCAGTCCATGGGTTCATAAAAAGTCGGACATGACTGAATGACTAAACTGACTGATACATGAGTAATATTGACTGAACTTGTCAAGTAGCTGAATATGATGATCTGGCAAGACTCAGGGAGAAATCTGAAAAAAACTGCAACTTTATACATCTTCATTTTGATCTGAGTCTTCATTTCCCCATTTGGTTATACTCTGTGTGTCATACCACAATGACTAGCTTTTGTTTCTTAATGCAGTTTATGATCTCGTTTTATTATTGCTAGACAGAATACTATAGGCTCATACAATTCTTTTAAGGCATTCAGAATAGAAATCTTCCACCACCTCTAACCTTCCTCTGCCCTCCTATTTTTCAAGCTCTATCATTACCTTCTCTTCTGCAGAGCATCCTGTCATAGCCCCATAATAGAAGTTCAGCTTGTTTGCATATGCATTTGCATGTCTTCATTAAGAGGAAGACGGCAAAGTGATTAATGAGTGTTATTTCTCATTTTGTAAAAGAAGTATGTCTATGTTTTTTACATTCTGCATTCAAAGCACCAAAAGAAATAGTTATGTTAGCTAAACATCAAGTCATTTACAGCATTTTTTATTTAAAATGTTTTTCTTATAAAGCAATCATGCTAACTGTAGATGTGTTAGAAGTAAAAAAAAGAGATCAAAGAAAAGACAAATTGTCCATATTCCCAACAGCATGAATAAGTATGTTAATACTTTTGTTGTATTTTTCTTCCTGTGGGGATTAGCAGTTTAGCAGTCTGCTCTCTGCAGTTTATGTAGGAATATGAATATACATGTATAAAATGCTTTTTAGGACATTTATCAAAAATGGCTATCTCTTTGTATGTTGAAATTATTATGACTATTTTAATTTTCTATATCGTGTCATTCAAAATGATTGTATTTTACTTTGATATCAGAAACAATAAGAAAGCTCCTTTTGTTTTGGAATAAAGGTGTACGAATATTCTTCATGTCATTACATAGTCAATGTGATTTTTTAATGGCTATCTAAAATTCCATTGAATGAGTCTATTATAACCTAATTCATCATTCCTCTATTGATTAAAATTTAGATTATTTCTCAAGTTTTGCTTTTTGTGAATTATAGTAGCATAAAAATCCTTGCACATAAATCTGTTGGTAAATTTCTTGTTTATTTTCTTAAGTCTGGTTGCTGTAAGTTGAGCATGTTAATGGTGGGGCGCCAGAGGCATGACTCTAGAGGGCACCAGACACAGTGTGTTCTATATAAATAGTGCAAATTTAGACCACAATGTGAGATGAGTCTGTTGGAATAGAGCAATGGCTGAGCATCATCGAAGGTGATAGGAATGTTTAAAGATATTAATAAAAACTGCCAAATTTCCTTCTGGAAAGATTGTCTCAATTTATATTCATTCCAGGACTCATCACATACATATCAAAACTAAAAATGAGAACATGTTTTACCATTTCAAACTTGCTAGGAAAAAAATGATGTATCATTGCTGTTTAAATTTTTATCTCTTGATTACTAGTGAGATTAAAATTTTTGCTTGTCTACTAGTCACTTGTATTTCTTCTTTTGCAAGTTGCTTATTCATGCCAGTATCACAATAACTACTGAGTTCCAGTAATCACACTAAGAGTTGAGCATGTATGATCTTGCATGAGTACTACATTCATCCAGGGATGTCCCACTCTTTGCGACCCTATGGCCTGTAGCCCACCAGACTTCTCTGTCTGTGGGATTCTCCAGGCAAAAATATTGGAGTGGGTTGTTATGCCCCACTCCAGGGGATCTTCCCGACTCAGGGATTGAATCTGGGTCTCTTACATCTCCTGCATTGGCTGAAGGCTTTACCACCATCACCACCTGGCAAGCCCCATTTACTCTTCTCAATTACATTGAAGCAATCACTTTTAGTAATTCTGTATCCCACATTAGAATGGTAAGAGGTGCATGAAAGTTAAGGATCTTGCCCAGGGTTCCTCAGCAAGTGATAGGACTTGAATTTGAACCTAGTTCTAACTCCAGAGTCTGGACTCTAACATTGGATTATATGGGAAATAGATGGGGAAACAGTGGAAACAGTGTCAAACTTTATTTTGGGGGGCTCCAAAATCACTGCAGATGGTGATTGCAGCCATGAAATTAAAAGACACTTACTCCTTAGAAGGAAGGTTATGACCAACCTAGATAGCATATTCAAAAGCAGAGACATTACTTTGCCAACAAAGATCCGTCTAGTCAAGGCTATGGTTTTTCCAGTAGTCATGTATGGATGTGAGAGTTGGACTGTGAAGAAAGCTGAGTGCCAAAGAATTGATGCTTTTCAACTGTGGTGTTGGAGAAGATTCTTGAGAGTCCCTTGGACTGCAAGGACATCCAACTAGTCCATCCTAGAGGAGATTAGTCCTGGGTGTTCTTTGGAAGGACTGATGCTAAAGCTAAAGCTCCAATACTTTGGCCACCTCATGCAAAGAGTTGACTCATTGGAAAAGACTCTGATGCTGGGAGGGATTAGGGGCAGGAGGAGAAGGGGACGGTAGAGGATGAGATGGCTGGATGGCATCACTGACTCGATGGACGTGAGTCTGAGTGAACTCCGGGAGTTGGTGATGGACAGGGAGGCCTGGCGTGCTGTGATTCATGGGGTCACAAAGAGTCGGACACGACTGAGCAACTGAACTGATAGTGCTCCTTTGTTGCTATGTCAGTGTTCTTATTAGTTTGTAACAACTCTTTATATAGAAATTGTAATAAAATTTGGTCACATTTGTGCAAATACACTTCTCTTGGCTCACTATTTGCCTTAACTTGATATACTATAGATTTCAGTCTTTCTTCATGTTAACCTACCGGACTTCTTTCTATAACAATGGTAATAGCCCTCTGTCACATGTTTTAAATACTTAAAATTTGTTTCAGGTACTAAAATGCTTGGTGGAAAATGATATTTTTCTTTCTAAGTAAAAAAGAAGCTACTGCAGGAAGAACCAATTTTCGAATACTAAGAATGTAACACGTCACCACAATATGTGAATATTTGCAAATCAAATAATATACATCATTGGTGAAGGGTCATCTTAATTCTCAGTGGTGTTTCTACCATCTCCAGGGGGAAATAATAAATCCAAAGTATAAGACAAATAACAGATCAATCAAATGCTTAACAATGTAAATTATTCAAATATTTTAAAAATAAGATGGTGATTAGATTAGGTTTGTAATACCTAAGCTAATTTGCTGGAAATAATAAATATATCCTCATGTGCACTAGGCCCTTAAATCTATTTCTCACTTCCACTGTATGTGCACTAATTCACTGAAGGTCTAGTATAAGAAAAAAATAAAAATAGTTAACACTGCTGCTGCTACTGCTAAGTCACTTCAGTCGTGTCCGACTCTGTGCGGCAGACAGAGCTGCCCACCAGGCTCCCCCGTCCCTGGGATTCTCCAGGCAAGAACACTGGAGTGGCTTGCCATTTCCTTCTCCAGTTGCATAAAAGTGAAAAGTGAAAGTGAAGTCGTTCAGTTGTGTCCGACTCTTCGTGACCCCATGGACTGCAGCCTACCAGGCTCCTCCGTCCATGGGATTTTCCAGGCAAGAGTACTGGAGTGGGGTGCCATTGCCTTCTCTGATAAATAGTCCCAATAAATGTCCTGTTCTCAACTGTACTTTGCATTCTTAGGATACAGAACAGACAATAAATATTTTGTATTTTGTCATTTGAGAAGTGAATACATAGTAATTATTTCTGGTCCCTCTACTTAGAAGAGGAGAATTTTTATTGACATATATCATAATAATTTTATTTGACAAAAAACACATATAAAGTACTGACATATTAATGTCTGCCTTATTCTTGTTGCTGAAGGAAATGGGACCAGGGTGAGAATTCTCCCTTCCCACTACAGGAAGCCTTTGTGTTGAGCCTGGGTTCCTGGGTCCCCCAGTGTCCAAAGGTGGTCATATAACTCTTAGATGGTATTAATAAAATTTAAGCCTGAGATTTCTGAGCAGAACCTTCAGGAATCCTTTCTCCAGTCAGGCTGATTGAGAAGCTGGAGCTGGGGGTGGGAGAGAGGGGAAGGCACAGATGGGATCTTTCTAGGGAGTGAAGAGAGCAAACTTCCTCATGACCTGGAGTGGGGCTGGTGATTCTCAAGGATGGCAGCCCACATCCCCGTCACACAATGTTCTGTGAGGGGACAGAGCCAGCATGACCTAACACAAAGAAGCCTCATGCCCAGACTCGGCAAAAAGAAAATGAAAGCACTGCTTTCAAAGGGACCACGAGGGCTGGAAGTGCATCGGCACAGATTAGAGAATGGTCTCAACTTTTTGATACCCCTGGGGCCTCTGTAACCCTAAGGAGTCAAAAGACCACTTAACAATGACCAAGAGGGTAGAAGTTCTTGTTAGCTCTGGCAGATGGGGGTCCCGACCAGATTATCTGATTCTTAAACATGAAATGAGGTAACCATTTTTTGCCTCAAGTTGTAGAACTGATTAATGTCAAAGAGTCATTCAACAAATAATAACTGAGCTCCTGCTATCTGCCAAGGCATAGTTATTGACCATGAGAGGGGCATCAGTGCATGGCTACGGCAACCTCCTACCCAAAAACTTTCTCAAAAGCACCCAGCGGAGACCATGGAGAGAAGCTTGGGAGTAGGTACAAATCCCCACATGTCTGGGATCCCCATTTATTTTAAACTGATATAGTAGTGCCTACCCTGCCTTTAGGAATTTTTTTTCAATGTTTAAATTTCTTCCCCACGCTATGGCAGGCACCTCTTCCTCCCACGCACTGTCAGAGGTAAAAAAAAAAAAAAAAAAAAAAAGATCCGAGTGTCCTGCCTCTCCTTACTTAGTTAGTTAGTTCAGTTGCTCAGTCGTGTCGGACTCTTTGCGACCCCATGAATTCCAGCACACCAGGCCTCCCTGTCCATCACCAACTCCTGGAGTTCACCCAGACTCACGTCCATTGAGTCAGTGATGCCATCCAGACATCTCATCCTCTGTCGTTCCCTTCTCCTCCTGCCCCCAATCCCTCCCAGCATCAGAGTCTTTTCCAATGAGTCAACACTTCGCGTGAGGTAGCCAAAGTACTGGAGTTTCAGCTTTAGCATCATTCCTTCCAAAGAAATCCCAGGGCTGATCTCCTTCAGAATGGACTGGTTGGATGTCCTTGCAGTCCAAGGGACTCTCAAGAGTCTTCTCCAACACCACAGTTCAAAAGCATCAATTCTTCGGTGCTCAGCTTTCTTCACAGTCCAACTCTCACATTCATACATGACCACTGGAAAAACCATAGCCTTGACTAGATGGACCTTTGTTGGCAAACTAATGTCTCTGCTTTTCAATATGCTATCCAGGTTGGTCATAACTTTCCTTCCAAGGAGTAAGCGTCTTTTAATTTCATGGCTGCAGTCACCATCTACAGTGATTTTGGAGCCCCAAAAAATAAAGTCTGACACTGTTTCCCCATCTATTTCCTATGAAGTGATGGGACCAGATGCCATGATCTTCGTTTTCTGAATGTTGAGCTTTAAAAGCCAACTTTGAGTTCCTCTTCACTTTCTGCCATAAGGGTGGTGTCATCTGCATATCTGAGGTTATTGATATTTCTCCCGGCAATCTTGATTCCAGCTTGTGCTTCTTCCAGCCCAGCGTTTCTCATGATGTACTCTAAATAGAAGTTAAATAAGCAGGGTGACAATATACAGCCTTGACGTACTCCTTTTTGTATTTGGAACCAGTCTGTTGTTCTATGTCCAGTTCTAACTGTTGCCTCCTGACCTGCATACAGATTTCTCAAGAGGCAGATCAGGTGGTCTGGTATTCCCATCTCTTTCAGAATTTTCCACAGTTTGTTGTGATCCACACAAAGGCTTTGACATAGTCAATAAAGCAGAAATAGATGTTTTTCTGGAATTCTCTTGCTTTTTTGATGATCCAGTGGATGCTGGCAATTTGATCTCTGGTTCCTTTTCCTTTTCTAAAACCAGCTTGAATATCTGGAAGTTCATGGTTTACGTATTGCTGAAGCCTGGCTTGGAGAAGCCTAGCATGTGAGATGAGTGCAATTGTGCAGTAGTTTGAGCATTCTTTCGCATTGCCTTTCTTTGGGATTGGAATGAAAACTGACCTTTTCCAGTCCTGTGGCCACTGCTGAGTTTTCCAAATTTGCTGGCATATTGAGTGCAGCACTTTCACAGCATCATCTTTTAGGATTTGAAATAGCTCAACTGGAATTCCATCACCTCCACTAGCTTTGTTCGTAGTGATGCTTTCTAAGGCCCATTTGACTTCACATTCCAGGATGTCTGGCTCTAGGTGAGTGATCACACCATCGTGATTATCTGGGTCGTGAAGATCTTTTTTGTACAGTTCTTCTGTGTATTCTTGCCACCTCTTCTTAATATCTTCTGCTTCTGTTAGGTCCATACCACTTCTGTCCTTTATCGAGCCCATCTTTGCATGAAATGTTCCCTTCGTATCTCTAATTTTCTTGAAGAGTCTCTAGTCTTTCCCATTCTGTTGTTTTCCTCTATTTCTTTGCATTGCCTCTCCTAGAGGGGGACTTTTCATTCTTTGAGATTCAGTTTCCTGATTGCTGGTGACCTCAGCCCTCTGATGGGTTCAGGAAAGCTAAGATGGATTTTGTATGCCGTTCAGCATTTTCTTGTTGTTACTCTCACAGCTTTCCAGACCCCCAACAGAAGCAGAATTCCCATTCTACCCCTAACAGCACTACCTTTCACTTCCCAAGTACTCTGCTTTGGAGGATGAATCACTACATGGCCGCTGACGGTCAGGACAAGCTCAAAGCCAGGAGCACCCGGCAGAGGCCTTCATGGCAATGTCAGTTGCAGGGCTCACTGCCTCTCTGGGTTCCTGCTGTCTTATTTTGCAGGCCTGAGAGGATTTCCCTTATTTTCCTATAAGCTCAGACATGCATTTAAAAAGATGTCTTTTAAAAAAATTACCTTATCCAGCATTTTTAGTGACACATAACATAATCTCCTCCAGACAATAAGTCCTATAGATAGAAACAGAAGTTGGAAAAAAGTGTTTCATAACGTTAAAATGTTAATAATTCATTTTTTTCCTTATTAAGATGAATGGTTCTCCAAATTGTTGATTAGAAGGCTGCACAAGTCAAAAAGCAATGGTTGAATGTGCAATTAATATTTTAAAAATGGAATCCATTACTGTAAAAGATTGACTTTACTAAGCTTTTCTTACATACTCTAAAAATTCAATTTATCTAGAAGATGTTAACATGAATAATTTAAAATTCATTTTCCAACTACAGGAGAAAGAAAATTGATTTTGAGGATTTTCCTGAATCCAAAAGTTTATTTATATATATATTTTAAATTTGACAAATGATGAATGGATAGTTACATGAAGTCAGAGGATTCTTGGGTCAGAAAGTTGATCAACTAGATACAACAAATAAGATAACAGAAATCAGCTTAGATGCCTACAGCACCTATGCTAACAAGAGGGTTGTAGGACTGGATCCTGAGAGAAGATAAAGCTGAGTTTTGATGACCTACTACAGTAAGACATTTTATTCAGGGACTGAATCACTGCATGATTCCCCAAATAGGAAAGCTAGATGCTTTTTCTTCGGAGAAGGCAATGACACCCCACTCCAGTACTCTTGTCTGGAAAATCCCACGGATGGAGGAGACTGGTAGGCTGCAGGCCATGGGGTCGCTAAGAGTCGGACACAACTGAGCAACTTCACTTTCACTCTCATGCATTGGAGAAGGAGGTGGCAACCCACTCCAGTGTTCTTGCCTGGAGAATCCCAGGGACGGGGGAGCCTGGTGGGCTTCCGTCTATGGGGTCGAACAGAGTCGGACACAACTGAAGGGACTTAGCAGCAGCAGCAGATGCTTCCTGGGTTCCATTCAGGAGGTAATGGTATCCCAGTATGTTAACATGATCCATCAGACCCTACAATCTGATTTGGCTGATCTGGCTGGCTGGATGGTTGTCTTCTTCCTCCTTGGTTATTCAATGAGTTTTCCCCTGTGCACACTGAGTGCTAAATTGAGGAGGACAACCTCTTCAGATAGAACTGATTGCTCTATACTGTCAAGAATATAGAAGTTGAGGGCTTCCCTCTAAACAAGCTCTTAAGTTTCATTTGTAGGAACTATATGTGAGAGCGACTTCCCTGGTGGCTCAGACCGTAAAGCGTCTGCCTACAATGCCGGAGACCTGGGTTCGAACCCTGGATCAGGAAGATCTCCTGGAGAAGGAAATGGCAACCCACTCCAGTATTCTTGCCTGCAGAATCCCATGGACAGAGGAGCCTGCTGGGCTACAGTCCATGGGGTTGCAAAGAGTCGGACACGACTGAGCGACTTCACTATCTATTTATATGTGAGGGCGTACTTGAAAGCTTCATTACCATACTTCATTTCTTTAAAATGGTGGGTTTGATAGTTTTCATCATTTCCCTACCCCTTTTGGGCAGGCCAAATGATGGCCCCACAAAGATGTCTTCACTCTAATCCCTAGAACATATGAATAAGTTACTTTACATGGCCAAAGGAACTTTGTGGATGTGAGATAATATTAAAATTAACCTAGATTTTGTATGTGCATGCTCAGTCATTTCAGTTGTGTCCAACTCTTGCAACCCTATGGACTGTAGCCTTCCAGGCTCCTCTGTCCGAGGGATTCTCCAGGCAAGAATACTGGAGTGGGTTTCCACGCCCTCCTCCAGGGGATCTTCCTGACCTAGGGATCGAACCTGCGTCTCTGTGTCTCCTGCATTGGCAGGCAGGTTCTTTACCACTAGTGTCACCTGGAAAGCTCAACCTAGATTCCAAGTGGGTCCAGTTTAATCAGATTGGACAGTAGTTCCTCCCTGCTCCACAGGGATACATTCTAAGACTCCTCAGTGGATGCCTGAAACTGGAGATAGCACTGAACCTTATACATACATGTTTTGTCCTATACATGCATACTTATGATAACATTTAATTTATACAATAGGCACAGCAAGAGATTAACAACAATAACCAATAATAAAATAAACCAATTATGACTGTGGCCATAACTTTGCAGTTTGAGGTTCAACAGCAAAATTAGCAGAAATTTCTTTTTTCTTCTTTATAATTTCATGGATGAAGATTCGTTCTTACCACAGATCTCAGCAACCTCAGCATACAATTTTTCCTTTCCTTATTAATTTGAGAGATTTTACCTTTTCACTTAAAGGAAGCACTGTATAGCTTCTCCTTGGCACATGTGAATTACCAGCATCACTACTCTTGCACTTTGGGGCAATTACTAAGTAAAATAAAAGTGACTTGAACACAAGCTCTGAGATACCGTGACAGTCAATCTGATAACTGCAACAGTAGATCTGATAACTGAGGCAGTTACTAAGTGACTTTCAGGATACACAGACAAAGGGATGATTCAGATCCTGGGAAGGACAGAGCTGAACAACTCAAGATTGTATCATGCTACTCAGAATGGTGTGCAACTTAAAACTTATGAATTGTTTATTTCTGGAATTCTCCATTTAATATTTTTCACTGTTATTTGATCTTGGGTAACAACCATGGTAAGTGGAACTGCAAATAAAGGGAGGACTATTGTACTGGCTCAGATGGTAGAGTCCATGCTGGAGACCCAGGTTAGGTGGGGAAGACCCCCTGGAGAAGGGAATGGCTACCCACTCCAGTATTTTTGCCTAGAGAATTCCATGGACAGGGGAGCCTGGCAGGCTACAACCCATGGGGTTGTATAGGGTCGGACATGACTGAGTGACTAACACACTGTACTTAAAGACTGTTTGCCAGCCATGGTCAGAGAAATCCAAGGGAAGAAGAGCAAGGAGAAACTGAAAGCAAGACAGGGACTTGATCCACTGTTGCTGACTCTGAAGATGAGAAAGAGGCCATGAGACAGCAAACCCAGGCAGCCTCTAGACACTCAGAATGAACAGGACCAAGAGCCAGCAAGGCAATGAGGACCTCAGGCCTATGAATACAACTTGTGAATCCTGCCAACGTCTGTATGAACAAGGAAACAGACTCTTCCCAGAAGCCTTGAGAAAGAATGCATCCCTATAGAAATCTTGATTTTAGCCTGGTGAGACTTAGGATCCACAGAATTATGAAATAATATACTTGTGTTCCTTAACGCCACTAGATTTATGGTAATTTGTTACAGCAGCACTAGGAAAATAACACAGCCTCCTGTTTTCATGTCTCTCATCACCCACTGTATCCTTTACTCTGTTCTGACTCTACTCATGTATTCCAGAGCCTTCATGGCTGTTTTAATGGTCCAGGGAGCCCCACTGCAGAGGTGAACACAGGGCTAAGCACAGCCAATCAAGTCTCTTCTAAGTCCCATTTGAGATTGATAGGGTTGCTGGGAGAGGTAGTATGCTTCTCCTCTTGAGATGACAAACCAAATAGAGGCCATGTAAACATGGAGATCTCACAAGGATAACTCAAAGAAAACACAGCTACGAGATTCTGAAAGCATAGCTCAAGCACCCAGATCTATTTATACCTGAAAGAAAATAACCTCTAGAATTATAAGTTCAGTTCAGTTCAGTCATTCAGTCATGTCCAACTGTTTGCAATCCCACAGACTGCTGCATACCAGGCTTCCCTGTCTTTCACCATCTCCCAGAGCTTGTTCAAACTCTTGTCCATTGAGCTGGTAATGCCATCCAACTGTCTCATCTTCTGTCATCCCCTTTTCCTCCTGCTTTCAATCTTTCCCAGCATCAGGGTCTTTTCCAATGAGCTGGCCTTCTCATCAAGTGGCCAAATGAGCTTGGTATTAGTCCTTGGACTAATTGGAGCTTTGGTATTAGTCCTTCCAATGAATATTCAGGGTTGATATCCTTTAGGATTGACTGGTTTGATCTCCTTGCTGTCCAAGGGACTCTCAACAGCCTTCTCTAACACCACAGTTCGAAAGCATGAATTCTTTGGAGCTCATCCTTCTTTATGGTCCAACTCTCACATCCATACATGACTACAGGAAAAACCATAGCTTTTACTAGATGGACCTTTGTCAGCAAAGTGTCTCTGCTTTTTAATATGCTGTCTAGGTTTGTCATAGCTTTTCTTCCAAGGTGCAAGCATCTTTTAATCTCATGACTGCAGCCACCATCCATAGAGATTTTGGAGCCCAAGAAAATAAAGTCTGTCACTGTTTCCATTGCTTCCCCATCTATTTGCCATGAAGTGATGGGAACAATGCCATTATCTTAGATTTTGAATGTTGAGTTTTAAGCCAGCTTTTTCACTGTCCTCTTTCACCTTCATCAAGAAGCTCTATAGTTCCTCTTTGCTTTCTGTCACAAGGGTGGTGTCATTTGTATATCTGAGGTTATTGATATTTCTCCTGACAGTTTTGATTCCAACTTGTGTTTCATACAGCCCAGCATTTCCCTCCATCTCCATAGTTCTTCAGGTACTCTTTCTATCAGACAAAATCTCTTGAATCTATTCACCACCTCTACTGTATATTCATAAGGTATTTGATTTAGGTTATATCTGAATGATCTAGTGGTTTTCCCTACTTTTTTCAATTTAAGTCTGAATCTTGCGGTAAGGAGTTCATGATCTGAGCCACAGTCAGCTCCCAGTCTTATTTTTGCTGACTGTATAGAGCTTCTCCATCTTCAGGTGCAAAGAATATAATCAGTCTGATTTCAGTGTTGACCATCTCGTGATGTCTATGTGTAGAGTGGTCTCTTGTGTTGTTGGAAGAGGGTGTTTGCTATGACCAGTGTGTTCTCTTGGCAAAAATCTGTTAACTTTTGCCCTGCCTCATTTTGTACCGCAAGGCCAAACTTGCTTGTTACTCCAGGTATCTCTTGACTTCCTTCTTTTGCATTCTAGTCCCCAGTGATGAAAAAGATGTCTCTCTTTTTTTTTTTTTTTTTTTTGGTGTTAGTTCTAGAAGTCTTGTAGGTCTTCATTTCAGTTATCTAACTTTAAAAAAAAAAAAAAAAAGAGCCCTTTAAGTTTGAGCGTGTTCCCCTTCCATCACAAGAGGCTTGGCAAATGAAAGTACAAAAGTCTGGGTGTGCCTGTATTGCTGGGTGTACTCAATCATGTTGGCCTCAAGCACAATTCCTGGAACACAGTAGGCCTCAAAACATTAGTTTTCTTTATTTTTCAGTCCTTCCCAAGGAAAACCTCATGTTTCAGATGTGTCCTCCCCGTTTCCATCTCCAATCTCAAACTCTTAGGACACTGAAAGAAGACATGGAAATCATGGAAAATCTTACACACGATAATAATGTTGATGACTCTTGTCATGAATTAACCTTTCTCACTGAAACTGAAACTGAAGCCTGTGGGGCTCCTGGATGCAGAAGCCTTTCCATGTCCCCCATTTTTTGTTTGTAGGGAATAGACTCCAGTCTCCATGACCTTCCTTGAGTTTCAAAGGGCAGACTGCAACAGCTGCTAGTCAGGGAAGAAGGGAAAAGCAGTCAAGAAACAAAAGTGAAGCCTTGGTGCACAGCCCTGGTTCCGCCTCAAGATAAACACAGAACACTATCTTTGAGCCCTTCTATCACTGCAGATGGTAATTGCAGCCATGAAATTAAAAGACACTTGCTCCTTGGAAGAAAAGCTATGACAAACATAGACAGCATATCAAAAAGCAGAGACATTACTTTGCCTACAAAGGTCCATCTAGTCAAAGCTATAGTTTCTCCAGTAGTTATGTATGGATGTGAGAACTGGACTATAAAGAAAGCTGAGAGCCAAAGAATTAATATGTTTGAACTGTGGCCAAATCAGTCCTGAATATTCACTGGAAGGACTGATATGAAGCTCAGGCTCCAATACTTTGGCCAACTGATGCAAAAAACTGACTCACTGGAAGAGATCCTGATGCTGAAAAGATTGAAGGCAGGAGGAGACCGGGATGACAGAGGATGAGATGGTTGGATGGCATCACGACTCGATGGACATGAGTTTAAGGAAGCTCCAGGAGTTGGTGATAGACAGGGAAGCCTGGCATGCTGCAGTCCATGGGGTCAGAATCGGACTGGACTGAGTGACTGAACTGAACTGATAGAAATAAAATCCCCAAGGAATTGAAGAAAAACTACCTGATGAAGGATTCCTCATTCCAGAGAGAAGGTTATGGTTTGATACCCTTAAGAACTAGATAAACTCATTAGGAGACCACCTGAAGCCAGATTAAAGGACTATAGGCCCTGAACACACCCTGATCCTTATTTGCAACCCCTCCCTTGAACCATTGTTAGAAAACTCTTCACTAAATCCTCCTGGGTTGGGACACAGAATTTTGAGGGACAGGACTCCACTGTGTTCTCCTTTGCTTGGAAAAGCAATAAAACTATCCTTTACTACTTCATGGAAAACTCTTGTCTCTCAGATTTGGTTTGGTACCAGTGCACAGAGGCTGAGTTTTCAGCATCAAAACCATTAGAGACTACAATTTGGGAGGTACTCTAGCTCCCAAGAGTGCATAGTATATTTCAGGCACTGTGATACAGATATGGAGAAAGCATTTTGGACTGGCCCTCCTTTCATTGGCACTCCTTAAATTATACGTGAAAAGATTATCACTCCATTATGTCTGTATCTGAAAAACTAAAATTTAAAAAAACCCTTAACTAACACTGGAAACGATTCTAGCTAGGTTTTTTACTCTGCACTGTTTGTAGAACCTCCTTGTTTTCCTATTTGTCACACTACATACCCTAGAGACAAAGGCGATGTAAGAGAAGGAACCATGTTTATATTTTCCAAATCAAGGAATGAAGTAAAGTGAAGTGAAGTGAAGTCACTCAGTCGTGTCCGACTCTTTACGACCCCATGAACTGTAGCCTACCAGGCTTCTCCATCCATGGGATTTTCCAGGCAGCGGTACTGGAGTGGGTTGCCATTTCTGTCTCCAGGGGATCTTCCTAACCCAGGAATCAAACCCTGGTCTCCTGCATTGCAGGCAGACGCTTTACCCTCTGAGCCACCAGGAATGGCTACTTTTAAACACCAACATTAGCATTTTAAGTTGGTAACGGCTTGAGATTAGGCCCATTCCTTTTTGGCATATGCTTATATGGAAAAACAAATCTGCATTGTTTGGAGACACACTGGTAGTTTTCTTAATTATGTCACATGCCTGGATTTGGCTGCATCAAGTTCTATGTTCTGAATTGTTTGTCTCTTGGCAGATACTTAGTTTGTGGAATCTGATTAAATAGATTTTAGAGCTTATCTTCCCTGCTCACAGATAAAAGAAATATTAAAAGTCTCTGACCTTATACTCTGTATACAGAAGACTTCTGATAAAAAACTCAGGATCGAATTGAAGAGAATTCTGGGTAAATTCATTTCAGGGTGTGGTGCTCTTTCTGGCAAGCTCAGCCTGAGGACTCTGAACTGGCTAATGCTGTAAGTTATTCCATTACCTACATATTATGTTGGATGATATTCCCACAGAATAACCAAGCCCAATTAACAGGTTGTTTTTCTTACAGTGAATCCCCTGGGTGCTCCTAAGGGCTTTTTCATTTCTGGGAGTGTGGCAGAGAGAATGTGATGGGAAGCTTATGAGGTGCTGTCAGTGCCCGTTATTTCCTGTTAAAGAGCAGTGGATACGTAAGTAGCATCAGGGCTTTGCAATCAAGTCAGAACTGGGAACCGAACTGGCAGTTCATTAGGTTCAGCACCTTTCATCTTAATTGACACACCTGCTAAACAGTCACTTTTAATAAGAGAAATGTGAGTTTGTATCCATCAGAGAAATGGATCTGCTGAGTTACAGAGCACTGTAAGTTGTTTTTGCCTGAGGTTAGGTTAGAAAGTCAGAAGGATTCCATGGAGCTTGGGAACAAAGATACTAGAAGACATTCATTTGTCATGTAATGATCAGTCATTCTTAAAAATATTCACTAAAGGGGGCAGTCCTAAGATGGCAGAGGAATAAGACGGGGAGACCACTTTCTCCCCCACAAGTTCATCAAAAGAACATATAAATGCTGAGTAAATTCCACAAAACCACTTCTGAATGCCAGCAAGGACATCAGGCACCCAGAAAAGCAGCCCATTGTCTTCGAAAGGAAGTAGGAAAAAATATAAAAGACAAAAAAAGAGACAAAAGAGGTAGGGACAGAGCTCCGTCCTGAGAAGGGAGTCTTAAAAAGAGAGAAGTTTCCAAACACCAGGAAACACTCTCAGTGCCGAGTCTGTGGTGAGCCTTGGAACCACAGAGGGCAACATAACTGGGAGGAAAAATAAATAAATAATTAAAACCCACAGATTAGGTGCCCAACGGTAACTCGCCCAGCGGAGAAGCAGCGCAGACACCTGCACCCACCACTAGCAAGCGGGGGCTGGGCAGGGAGGCGCGGGCTGCATTGCTTAGAGTAAGGACCAGGCCTGAATGACCTGAGGGAAATCTGAGGGAACTAACTTGGGCTAGCAAACCAGACTGTGGGATAGCTACCACGTGAAAAGTCCTAACCTAAGACACCACCTGGCCCGCTCACAGAACAAAGGACTGTACAGAGCTAGTCGGCTGCAGACCATCCCCCCCTCCAGTGACAGGCAGCCAGAGCTGGAAGGGGGCAATAGCAGCCCCAGAGAGACATTATCTACCAAACTTCAAGCAGGCTTCTTTGCTAACTAAGACTTCTTGGGGTTCTGGACAGTCAACATCCGCCTGAGAAGGTGCGCTGGTTGTACACCCAGAAAACCGAGCAGCAGGAACGGGGAAGGTGATAAGTCACAGTGACTGCACTTGCCAAACACCTCATCACCTGAGCTGCTCGGATCTGGGAAGGGTGCAAAACGCAGGCCCAACTGAGTCTGCGCCTTTGAGGACTTCCTGAGTGCCTGAACCTGAGCGGCTTAGAACTGGGAGGTGCATGCAGCCCAGGGCCAGCCTCGGACAGTTCCCGGCGGAGCAACATAGATCCTGAGCAGTGTGGGCAGGGAGGGCACAAGTGCCGTGAGTGGGGGCAGGCCCAGTGTGGCTGAGACACTGCGAGCACATGCCAGTGTTATTTGTTTGCAGGGTCCCTCCCTCCCCACAGCGTGACTGAACAAGTGAGCCTAAAAAAGTATCCACCACTGCCCCGCTTGTGTCAGGGCGGAAATCAGACACTGAAGAGACCAGCAAACAGTAGAAGCTAAAACAGAGGGAACTGCCTTGGAAGTGACAGGTGCAATAGATTAAAACCCTGTAGTTAGTACTGACTACATAGGAAAGGGCCTATAAATCTTGAGAAATATAAGCCGGACCAAAAAACTATCTGAAAATGAACTGACCCCACACTGCCCACAACACTACCAGAGAAAGTCCTAGATATATTTTTTCTATTTTTATGATCATTCTTTTTTTTTAATTTTTAAAATTTTTAAGTCCTCTATTACTCCTTTAATTTTCATTTTTATAACCTACTATTACTTTGCAAAAAAAAAAGACCCTATTTTTTAAAGCAAACTTCATATATATATATTTTAATAATTTTTTGTGACTTTTTTTTGTTTAATATTGTATTTTTGAAAATCCAGCCTCTACTCTAGATTTTTAATCTTTGCTTTTTGGTATTTTTTTTATCAATTTTGTACCTTTAAGAACCCAATCTTCAGTACCCATTTTTACTTGGGAGTGAGATTACTGGCTTGACTGTTCTCTCCCCCTTTGGACTCTCCTTTTTCTCCACCAGGTTGCCTCTATCTCCTCCCTCCCCCTTCTCTTCTCTACCCAACTCTGTGAATCTCTTTGTGTGTTCCAGACAGTGGAGAACACTTAGGGAACTGATTACTGGCTGGATCTGTCTCGCTCCTTTTGATTCCCCCCTTTATCCTCCTGTCCACCTCTGTCTCCTTCCTCCCTCTTCTCTTCTCTGTATAACTCCATGAACATCTCTTAGCAGTCCAGACTGTGAAGCGCACATAAGGAAGTGATTGCTGGCTAGCTTGCTCTCTCCTCTTTTGATTCCACCTCATCTCATTCAGGTCACCTCTAACTCCCTCCTCCCTCTTCTCTTCTCCATGTAACTCTGAGAACCTCTCTGGGTGTCCCTCACAGTGGAGAAACTTTACATCTTTAACCTAGATGTTTTATCAACAGTGCTGTATAGATGGAGAAGTCTTGAGACTACTGTAAAAATAAGACTGAAAACCAGAAGCAGGAGGCTTAAGTCCAAATCCTGAGAATACCAGAGAACTTCTGACTCCAGGGAACATTAATCTACAGGAGCTCATCAAACGCCTCCATACCTACACTGAAACCAAGCACCACACAAGGGCCAACAAGTTCCAGAGCAAGACATACCACACAAATTCTCCAGCAACACAGGAACACAGCTCTGAGCTTCAATATACAGGCTGCCCAAAATTACTCCAAACCCATTGACATCTCATTACTGGACACTTCATTGCACTCCAGAGAGAAGAAATCCAGCTCCACCCACCAGAACACCGACACAAGCTTCCCTAACCAGGAAACCTTGACAAGCCACCTGTACAACCCCACCCACAGTGAGGAAACTCCACAATAAAGAGAACTCCACAAACTGCCAGAATACAGAAAAGCCACCCCAAACTCAGCAATATAAACAAGATGAAGAGACAGAGGAATACCCAGCAGGTAAAGGAACAGGATAAACGCCCACCAAACCAAACAAAAGAGGAAGAGATAGGGAATCTACCTGATAAAGAATTCCGAATAATGATAGTGAAAATGATCCAACATCTTGAAATCAAAATGGAATCACAGATAAATAGCCTGGAGACAAGGATTGAGAAGATGCAAGAAAGGTTTAACAAGGACCTAAAAGAAATAAAAAAGAGTCAATATATAATGAATAATGCAATAAATGGGATCAAAAATACTCTGGAGGGAATATATAGTAGAATAATGGAGGCAGAAGATAGGATTAGTGAAGTAGAAGATAGAATGGTAGAAATAAATGAATCAGAGAGGAAAAAAGAAAAATTAATTAAAAGAAATGAGGACAACCTCAGAGACCTCCAGGACAATATTAAGTGCCCCAACATTCGAATCATAGGAGTCCCAGAAGAAGAAGACAAAAAGAAAGACCACGAGACAATACTTGAGGAGATAATAGTTGAAAACGTCCCTAAAATGGAGAAGGAAATAATCACCCACATCCAAGAAACCCAGAGAGTCCCAAACAGGATAAACCCACGGTGAAACACCCCAAGACACATATTAATCAAATTAACAAAGATCAAACACAAAGAACAAATATTAAAAGCAGCAAGGGAAAAACAACAAATAACACACAAGGGGATTCCCATAAGGGTAACAGCTGATCTTTCAATAGAAACTCTTCAGGCCAGGAGGGAATGGCAAGACATACTTAAAGTGATGAAAGAAAATAACCTACAGCCCAGATTGCTCTACCCAGCAAGGATCTCATTCAAATATGAAGGAGAAATCAAAAGCTTTACAGACAAGCAAAAGCTGAGATAATTCAGCACCACCAAATCAGCTCTCCAACAAATGCTAAAGGATATTCTCTAGACAGGAAACACAAAAAAGGTGTATGAACTCGAACCCAAAACAATAAAGTAAATGGCAATGGGATCATACTTATCAATAATTACCTTAAATGTAAATGGGTTGAATGCCCCAACCAAAAGACAAAGACTGGCTGAATGGATACAAAAACAAGACCCCTATATATGTTGTCTACAAGAGACCCACCTCAAAACAGGGGACACATACAGACTGAAAGTGAAGGGCTGGAAAAAGATATTTCACACAAATAGAGACCAAAAGAAAGCAGGAGTAGCAATACTCATATTAGATAAAATAGACTTTAAAACATAGGCTGTAAAAAAATAAATTAAAAAATAAAACAAAGGCTGTGTAAAAAGACCAACAAATCACAGAAGAAATCATAAAAGAAATCAAAATATGCATAGAAACCAACGAAAATGAAAACACAACAACCCAAAACCTGTGGGACACTGTAAAAGCAGTCCTAAGGGGAAAGTTCATAGCAATACAGGAATACCTCAAGAAACAAGAAAAAAGTCAAATAAATAACCTAACTCTACACCTAAAGCAACTAAAAAAGGAAGAAATGAAGAACCCCAGGGTTAGTAGAAGGAAAGAAATCTTAAAAATTGGGCCGAAATAAATGCAAAAGAAACAAAAGAGACCATAGCAAAAATCAACAAAGCCAAAAGCTGGTTCTTTGAAAGGATAAATAAAATTGACAAATCATTAGCCAGACTCATCAAGAATCAAAAGGAGAAAAATCAAATCAATAAAATTAGAAATGAAAACGGAGAGATCACAACAGACAACACAGAAATACAAAGGATCATAAGAGACTACTATCAGCAATTATATGCCAATAAAATGGGCAACTTAGAAGAAATGGACAAATTCTTAGAAAAGTACAACTTTCCAAAACTGAACCAGGAAGAAATAGAAAATCTTAACAGACCCATCACAAGCACGGAAATTGAAACTGTAATCAGAAATCTTCCAGCAAACAAAAGCCCAGGTCCAGACGGCTTCACAGCTGAATTCTACCAAAAATTTAGAAAAGAGTTAACACCTATCCTACTCAAACTCTTCCAGAAAATTTCAGAGGAAGGTAAACTTCCAAACTCATTCTATGAGGCCACCATCACCCTAATACCAAAACCTGACAAAGATGCCACAAAAAAGGAAAATTACAGGTCAATATCACTGATGAACATAGATGGGAAAATCCTTAACAAAATTCTAGCAATCAGAATCCAACAACACATTAAAAAGATCATACACCATGACCAAGTGGGCTTTATCCCAGGGATGTAAGGATTCTTCGATATCTGCAAATTAATCAATGCAATACACCACATTAACAAATTGAAAAATAAAAGCCATATGATTATCTCAATAAATGCAGAGAAAGCCTTTGACAAAATTCAACATCCATTTATGATAAAAACTCTCCAGAAAGCAGGAATAGAAGGAACATACCTCAACATAATAAAAGCTATATATGACAAACCCACAGCAAACATTATCCTCAGTGGTGAAAAACTGAAAGCATTTCCCCTAAAGTCAGGAACAAGACAAGGGTGCCCACTTTCACTACTACTATTCAACATAGTTTGGGAAGTTTTGGCCACAGCAATCAGAGCAGAAAAAGAAATAAAAGGAATCCAAATTGGAAAAAGAAAAAAAAAAAAAAAAAACAACTCTCACTGTTTGCAGATGACATGATCCTCTACATAGAAAACCCTAAAGACTCCACCAGAAAATTACTAGAGCTAATCAATGAATATAGTAAAGTTGCAGGATATAAAATCAACACACAGAAATCCCTTGCATTCCTGTACACTAATAATGAGAAAATAGAGAGAGAAATTAAGAAAACAATTCCATTCACCATTGCAACGAAATGAATAAAATACCTAGGAATATATCTACCTAAAGATCTATATATAGAAAACTATAAAACACTGGTGAAAGAAATCAAAGAGGACACTAATAGATGGAGAAATATACCATGTTCATGGATCAGAAGAATCAATATAGTGAAAATGAGTATTCTACCCAAAGCAATCTATAGATTCAATGCAATCCCTATCAAGCTACCAACAGTATTTTTCACAGAGCTAGAACAAATAATTTCACAATTTGTATGGAAATACAAAAAACCTCGAATAGCCAAAGCAATCTTGAGAAAGAAGAATGGAACTGGAGGAATCAACCTGCCTGACTTCAGGCTCTACTACAAAGCCACAGTCATCAAGACAGTATGGTACTGGCACAAAGACAGAAATATAGATCAATGGAACAAAATAGAAAGCCCAGAGATAAATCCACGCACCTATGGACACCTTATCTTTGACAAAGGAGGCAAGAATATACAATGGAGAAAAGACTATCTCTTTAACAAGTGGTGCTGGGAAAACTGGTCAACCACTTGTAAAAGAATGAAACTAGAACACTTTCTAACACCATACACAAAAATAAACTCAAAATGGATTAAAGATCTAAACATAAGACCAGAAACTATAAAACTCCTAGAGGAGAACATAGGCAAAACACTCTCCAACATAAATCACAGCAGGATACTCTATGACCCACCTCCCAGAATATTGGAAATAAAAGCAAAAATAAACAAATGGGACCTAATTAAACTTAAAAGCTTCTGCACAACAAAGGAAACTATAAGCAAGGTGAAAAGACAGCCTTCAGAATGGGAGAAAATAGTAGCAAATGAAGCAACTAACAACTAATCTCAAAAATATACAAGCAACTCCTGCAGCTCAATTCCAGAAAAATAAACAACCCAATCAAAAAATGGGCCAAAGAACTAGACATTTCTCCAAAGAAGACATACAGATGGCTAACAAACACATGAAAAGATGCTCAACATCACTCATTATCAGAGAAATGCAAATCAAAACCACAGTGAGGTACCATTTCATGCCAGTGAGAATGGCTACTATCCAAAAGTCTACAAGCAATAAATGCTGGAGAGGGTGTGGAGAAAAAGGAACCCTCTTACACTGTTGGTGGGAATGCAAACTAGTACAGCCACTATGGAGAACAGTGTGGAGATTCCTTAAAAAACTGGAAATAGAACTGCCTTATGACCCAGCAGTCCCACTGCTGGGCATACACACCAAGGAAACCGGAATTGAAAGAGACACGTGTACCCCAATGTTCATCGCAGCAGTGTTTATAATAGCCAGGACATGGAAGCAACCTAGATGTCCATCAGCAGATGAATGGATAAGAAAGCTGTGGTACATATACACAATGGAGTATTCCTCAGCCATTAAAAAGAATACATTTGAATCAGTTCTAATGAGATGGATGAAACTGGAGCCTATTATACAGAGTAAAGTAAGCCAGAAAGAAAAACACCAATACAGTATACTAATGCATATATATGGAATTTAGAAAGATGGTAATGATAACCCTGTATGCGAGACAGCAAAAGAGACATAAATGTATAGAACAGTCATTTGGACTCTGTGGGAAAGGGAGAGGGTGGGATGATTTGGGAGAATGGCGTTGAAATATGTATAATATCGTATAAGAAATGAGTCGCCAGTCCAGGTTTGATGCAGGATACAGGATGCTTGGGGCTGGTGCATGGGGATGACCTAGAGCGATGGTACGGGGAGGGAGGTGGGAGGGGGTTCAGGATGGGGAACATGTGTACACCTGTGGTGGATTCATGTTGATGTATGGCAAAACCAACACAATATTGTAAAGTAATTAGCCTCCAATTAAAATAAATAAATTTAAATTAAAAAAAGAAAAAAATGATATCTAAAACTTTTTCATCTTAAATAGTTACAAAGGATGTGATTTCTGACATATTGTATGTTGACATTTTAAAATAAAACTTACATTGCTCTAATAAAAAAATAAAATAAAAATATTCACTAAATATGCAAAAGCCTTTATAAAGTAGGGACAGGTACAAGTTACTTAAATGAGCCATCAGATGAACCACTGGAGAAAATATGAACAATGTGGGGGATGGGGGGACTAACACAGGATCCAAGTTAATTTAAAGGAAGGGCAAACCTCTGGGATCAAACAGAACAAATGTTTTGTTTTTTTTTTTAGAACAAATGTTTTATTAGGGATGCAGATAAAAGAAACATTGGCATGAAGCAAGGTGTGATGATTAATTTTATGCATCAATTTGAGTGGGCCATTGGATGCCTAGATTACACATTGTTTCTGGTCTGTCTGTGAGGTGTTTCCAAATGAGATTAGCATTTGAATTGGTGAACTCAGGAAAGTAGCTTGCCCTACCCAATGTAATTAGGCATCATTCAATGGGTTGAGGGTCTGAATAGAACAAAAGGTGGAGGAAGAAGGAATTTGCCCCTTTTTTTCCTGCCTCACTGTTTGATCACGAGCACCTCATCTCACCTCCTGCCTTTGGATTGGGATTTACAGTTGGCTTCACTGGTTCCCAGGCCTTTGGACTTGACTTAAATTACACCACCAGCTTTCTGGGATCTCCAACTTGCTGAGGGCAGCCTGTGGGGCTTCTCAGCCTGCATAATAGTATGATCCAATTCTCATAATAAATCTCTCTCCTCCCTGTGTGTCTGTATTTTTCTGGGCTCCAAAATCACTACAGATGGTGACTGCAGCCGTGAAATTAAAAGACGCTTACTCCTTGTAAGGAAAGTTATGACCAATCTAGATAGCATATTCAAAAGCAGAGACATTACTTTGCCAACAAAGATCCATCTAGTTAAGGCTATGGTTTTTCCTGTGGTCATATATGGATGTGAGAGTTGGACTATAAAGAAAGCTGAGCGCCGAAGAATTGATGCTTTTGAACTGTGGTGTTGGAGAAGACTCTTGAGAGTCCCTTGGACTGAAAGGAGATCCAACCAGTCCATTCTGAAGGAGATCAGCCCTGGGATTTCTTTGGAAGGAATGATGCTAAAGCTGAAACTCCAGTGTTTTGGCCACCTCATGCGAAGAGTTGACTCATTGGAAAAGACTCTGATGCTGGGAGGGATTGGGGGCAGGAGGAGAAGGGGATGACAGAGGATGAGATGGCTGGATGGCATCACTGACTCGATGGACGTGAGTCTGGGTGAACTCCGGGAGTTGGTGATGGACAGGGAGGCCTGGTGTGCTGCGATTCATGGGGTCTCAAAGAGTTGGACACGACTGAGCGACTGATCTGATCTGATCTGATATATATATATATATATATAGAGAGAGAGAGAGAGAGAGAGAGATGTTTCTCAGTCACTCAGTCTTATCCTACTCTGTGAGACCCCATGGACTACAGCATACCAGCCTTCCCTGACCTTCACCATCTCTTAGAGTTTGATCAAACTCATATTCATTGAGTCGGTTTGCCATCCAAGCCTCTCATTCTCTGTCATCCTCTTCTCCTGCTTTCAGGGTCGATTTCCTTTAGGATTGACTAGTTTGATCTCCTTGCAGTCCAAGGGACTCTCAAGAATCTTCTCTAGCACCACAGTTCAAAAGTATCAATTCTTCGGCGCTCAGCCTTCTTTATGGTCCAACTCTCACATCCATAAATGGCTACTGGAAAAATCATAGCTCTGACTATAGGGACCTTTGTCAGCAAGGTGATGTCTCTGCTTTTTAATACGCTGTCTAGGTATGTCATAGCTTTTCTCCCAAAGAACAACACACGTGCACACACACACACACATATACACACACATACACACACACACATCCTATTGGTTCTGTTTCTTGGGATAACTGACTATACAGAAGGCACATTAAAATCTTGCATTTAAAGATTTGTTGTTTCCTAGATTTGCTCTAATAATGAAGATTGGAAAGAAATTTGTCAGATATTAAAACAAAGGACAAGTTTCATTAGTATCATTAGCCATCAATTGCTAAACATAAAATGGCCAGGAAAGCACATCAGAACCCGAAGCTCAAGGAAGTCCCTCTTCTCTGTGAGACTCCTTAGAGCACAATTCCAGACCATGGGCTTCAGCTGGAAGTCTGGGAGCACTAGGTTAATCAAGAAGGTCAAATACAAGGATCAAAGGGATGCACAATTCTTAACCCTGTCAGATGACCATGGAATAAAGGCAAGGAGAGCCATAGGCATGCCAACTGTACAAGCAGCAGTCAGAGGGAAAGGAGGGGCATTTTTGCATCAAAGGTATCAAGCAAGCCCCGAGGAAAAGAGACAGCATTGCACTGATGGCCCTACAAAGGACACGAATTGGCAGAAACCAAAGGAGAAAAAGCAGGAAAAGTCAGTGATCCTGTGCTGGTCTTTTCAGTTACTCTTTGATATACTGTTAGCTACTTAATCTGCTCTTCCTCCTTTTTACGCTGAAAGATAATATAACAGCAATAAAACAGTTGTATTTATTTTTTCATTAACAGAAAATCATTGTATTTGGACATTTATTAAAAAATATAGACAGAAATCACTAATGAAGTGATTTATAAAATAACTATTAAATCATTATTTTTGAGAGGTATGCAAATGGAATTGTTAAACTCTGGAGACAAAGTACACTGTGTATGAATAACTGAGAAGAAACAACTTGATTAGACGATATATTGGAAGAGTTCGAATGATAGAATGCTCTCTCTAGATTCTTATTGAATGGTAATATCAGTATAGTGCCTTTATCCATAGTAGGACCACATATTTTCAGTTAAGTACAGCGGGTTAAGAATCTGCCTGCAAGGCAGGAGCCACAGGAAGATCCCCTGGAGGAGTTAGTGGGGGAAATCCCATGGACAGAGGAGCTTGGCAGGCTACAGTCCTGGTCGCAAAGAGTCGGACACTATTGAGTATGCAAACACACACACACACACACCTCTTTAAAAAAGCAACAGTGCTGAAGATACAATGCATAGACTACCTAGAATAGGTGTGGAAAAAAGAAAACTGAAATGAGTAGAATGGAAAAATCCCACATTTTGTTCCATGTGAAATAAATTTCTTCTTATACCTATTAGAATAATCAATGAAAATGAAGCTATTACTTGAGTTCATTTTCCTCATGATATCCTAACAATTACTAGGATATCTACTTTTGCCAAATATAATTTATTCTGTATTTAATTCTGAATCACATTGGACTGGGCATTATTTTAAACAAGGCAAATAGGAACAGTTCAGGCATTCTAGAAGCTGATAGGTTAAACCAGTGGTAAACACATACATATGTGAAAAACATACAAGCATAAAACACACCTACTAGTAAATATTCAAGCAACATGCTGCTGCTGCTGCTGCTAAGTCGCTTCAGTTGTGTCCAACTCTGTGTGACTCAATGGACTGCAGCCTACCAGGCTCCCCTGTCCATGGGATTTTCCAGGCAAGAGTACTGGAGTGGGGTGCCATTGCCTTCTCCGCAAGCAACATGAGTATATACTAAACTAAATTAGTTCTAATGCCTTTAGCACAATATAATGGAAAGGATGATGAAAGCCACCTGGTTGGCTGAAACACAAATGCTCCTCAGAAGCCCACCACTTCGGTCTGAGGGGAAGGAGGAAATGCCTTAAGCCTCTGCAGGTTGGGAGATGGGAACAGTGTTCACACAAAGCTGAGTCTACAAATAGAAAAGAGATCTTTCTCCTCAGAGATACACAGATGAAATTATATGATGTCTGGAATTTTCTTCAGAATAATCCACCAGTAAAGGGAATGAGTAGCAATTACTGATGAAGCAAGATTGGCCTTGAGTCAATAACAAACCTGAATTATGGCTTCATGGGGGTTTATTACACTAATTTCTCCACTTTTGTATATGTTGGAAATTTTCTAACATAAAATACTCTTTTTTTTTTTTTTTTTAAAGAACCATAGGATTAAAAGAAAACCCATAAATTGTGGTAATAAATTTGAACGAAAACCAACAAAAAGACGAGAATCCAAAATGTTTTAAGAACTCCTATCAATAAAAGAAAGACAAAGAAATCAATTGAAAAATAGAAAAGCCATTAATAGGCATTTATGAGGCCAAAAAATGGCCAACAAAATACCAGAAGATGTTTAGCCTCATCATGTAAGCAGGACAATGCAAATTAAAACTACAATGATATATTTGCTACATCACGATAGGCTGGGTTAGATTGTTACTGCCAACACTCAAGAATCTTATACTAACAAAATTTTATATCTCACACACACTAGCTATCCATTGTAGGTCAACTGGGAGACATATCCATCATAGTCGCTCATGTTCCCAAGGTCACACAGCAGTCACTTCCTGAATGCTGCAGGTCTCTTTTCCAGAAGGAGAATCAGGGAGGTATCTGCATTAGCAATTAATTGCTCCAGCCTGGAAGAGGCACACATCTTTTCACTATTCATTGCTCAGTAAAAGTTACTGAACTCACCCAACCACGAGGGGTCAGGAAGCATAATTCTTCCTTCTACGTGCTTAGAAAGGGAGATATCAAAACGTGGTTACAGCAGCATTGCTGATAAACAAACAAATAAAAATCCAACTGGAACTAGCTCTCACATCCACAAACTGTAAAACAGATCATTTGGGGAATATTTTTTTATGAGATACCATTTAGTATAGAAAATGAATGAACAAAAAAAAAAAAAAGAAAATGAATGAACAAAGGATACACATTTTTATTTGGTTGAATCGCAAAAACATCCTAGGGAGTGAAAAATAAAGGTCAAGAATTGTGGTGTTTTGGGAAAGGCTTAAAATAATCAAACATAATACACTGTTTTAGGAATATAAATAAGGATATATCAATCAATAAATAAATACACCTTAAGGACTGATATTGAAGCTGAAACTCCAATACTTTGGCCACCTGATGCGAAGGGCTGACTCATTTGAAAAGACCCTGATGCTGGGAAAGATTGAGGGCAGGAGGAGAAGGGGACAACAGAGGATGAGATGGTAGGATGGCATCACTAACTCAATGGACATGGGTTTGGGTGGACTCCGGGAGTTGGTGATGGACAGGGAGGACTGGCGTGCTGCGGTTCATGGGGTTGCAAAGAGTTGGACACGACTGAGCGACTGAACTGAACTGAACTGAATGTAACACAAAATCAAGATAGATATAACCTCCGAGTGGATTAAGGAAGGGGTGTGATCAGGGAGGGACTGATCAGGTGTTGGTAACATTTGTTTTAGAATAATGAGCTTATTATTATTTTAATAATGGAACTTTAAACATTTACTAACCAGGATTGGGTTGGATGGCCACTTATAGAACAGTTACTGGCAAAGAGGATATGTATTGCCATGACTCAGTAAGGTCAAACATGACTCAAGTCCTAACACATTGTGGCCCTGCCCTAACTAAATTGAGACAGCAAACAGGAAGGAGAATGAACGATGGATAAGCAAGTAACCTCGTCTGCCCCAGAAAAATGCAAAAGAATTGACCAGAGGAATATCAGGGAATTCAGTTCAGTTCAGTTTAGTTGCTCAGTTGTGTCTAGTCGTGTTCAGTTCAGTTCTCAGTCTTTGCAGACTGAAGCACACCAGGCCTCCCTGTCCATCACCAACTCCCAGAGTTCACTCAAACTCATGTCCATTGAGTCGGTGATGCCATCCAGCCATCTCATCCTCTGTCGTCCCCTTCTCCTCTCGCCTTCGATCCTTCCTAGCATCAGGGTCTTTTCAAATGAGTCAGTTCTTTGCATCAGGTAGCCAACGTAGAGAAGCTTTAAGGGAGTCTAATAAATTCCAGAATGTACTACTCATGTCTGCTCTCAGCATTGAAAGTCTGGCACCAAGTGCACACATCATGGGTGCTCAGGACATTTTAGGTTAACTGAATCTAGAAGGTGGCAAATTGAGTAGAATTTAAACATGTAGAAATATTTATGAGGGCTGAAAAATCACACTGATATTAAAAAAGTGAGCTATCATTATCAGAAAGCCAAAAAAGCCACAATGTTTATCTTTCATGAGGGCAAGATAATAATGAAGCCTGGCTCTTCACCATGACTGGCTGCTGATGGACAGGGCATATCCAGGGAGAAGACTGTGACTGCCAATGAGAAGAAGAAAAAGGTGGGCACTGGAATTCCCTGGTGGTCCAGTGGTTAAGAATCCATCTGTTGATGCAGGAGACACGGGTTTGATCCCTGGTCTGGGAAGATTCCACATGCTGTGGGGCAATTTATGCCATGCACTACAACTACGGAGCCTGTGCTCTAGAGCCTGAAAGTCACGACTACTGAAGGCTGTGTGCCTAGAGCCCAAGCTCTGAAACAAGAAAACCCACAAGAACAAGAAGCCCACATACTGCAGCAAAGAGTAGCTCCAGCCCTCGCCACAACTAGAGAAAGCCCACGCACAGCAACAAAGACCCAGCACAGCCAAAAATAAATAAATAGATAAAATTTTTAAAAGGTGGGAACCTTTCAAAGAATGCCATTCTAGGACAGCACATTAATTCCTTCCAGAATATTTACTGAGACTATATTATACATCAGGTGCTGTTCTGGGTACTTGCAATACATTATTGAACAAAAACAACAAAACATGTCCTACTCCCTTGAACTTATATTCTAGCATAATAAAGTGTGAATTACAGTTAGCAAAGGGAATTAAGATAGCAGGAGATAAGTGCTATGGAAAATAAACAGAACAGGGTCAAAGGGGTCAGTAATCCTGGGGTGGGCACTATGAGAAGGGTTCAACAGGGTGGTCAAGGACATCTCACTGAGAAGGTGAGAACTGAGCAAATTCTCCAAGGAGGTGAAAGAGGGCCGAGAGAACTTGTGGGAAGACTGTGTTTAATGGACTTCCCTGGTGGCTCAGATGGTAAAGCGTCTGTCTACGATGTGAGAGACCTGGGTTCAACCCCAGGGTTGGGAAGATTCCCTGGAGAAGGAAATGGCAACCCACTCCAGTACTCTTGCCTTGAAAATCCCATGGACAGAGGAGCTTGGTGCAGGCTACTATCCATGGGGTTGCAAAGAGTCGGGCACAACTGACCGAATTCACTTTCACTTTTCACTTTCACTCCATTTCTCCACTCTGCTGAGAGACTTTGTTATTGGCACCTTCCCTGCCTCCAGCCTTCTAGAACTACGGGGTTCCCAAACCTTCCCTGAGAGATCTCAACTTGCCAGGGAAGTGAGCCACTGCTTCTCCTTGAAACAAAGTTGAGAAACTGTGTGTGTCCATCTCAATTTTGTGCACTGATGTGGATTTCATATCTTTTGCCATTTCACATTTAACACCAAAATACAGTGCTTGTGTTTAAGTAAAGATGAATTGCATTAATTTTATTGTTGCTTGTTATTATCACATTAATATGTCATTTCCAGTTAATGCTTGCTTGTAAGAACTGTAATCTGGACAACATCATGGGAGTGATTAGTCCTTGAAAAGCAAGCTGAATCAAATGTACTGTATTTAAGATTTGGATAAATTATAAATTCTACCAAAATTTAGAAAACATTTGTGAAGCTATCATGATTCTACCCTGATATTCTCTAAGTGAGATTTTCCAGTTAAGTAGGAAAAAAGAACAGTCTTGTTTTGGAGTGAGTCTTACACTTTCCAGTTGTGTCACTATTTTTTAGGTAAACTCAATGGGCCTCAGGGTCCTTTTCTGTAAAACAAAGAGCTGGATTGGTTGATCTGTGTGATCCCTTCCAGCTCCCAAATCCTTTGACTCTAAATAATCGTTTCATCAAGCTATGCACAGATTCCACCTTCAGCTTCTTTTAAGGGGCTTCCCTGGTGGCTCAATGGTAAAGAATCCATATGCAATGCAGGAGACACAGAAGATGTGGGTTCCATACCTGGATCAGGAAAATCCCCTGACAAAGGAAATGACAACCCCCTCCAGTATTCTTGCCTAGAAAATTCCATGGACAGAGGAGCCTAGTGGGCCAGTCCATACAGTCTCAAAGAATAGGACTTGACTGAGCCTATATGCTTGCTTCTTTGAAGGAGACATTTATTTTGGTCAAAACTGCATTTTCAAAAGATTTGAATTTATAATTTCCAATTATCTTGCTTGCTTTCCAGACTGTTAGTCTTAAGGTAGCGCTCATTAGCAGTTTGTTTATACATAATACAGATTAATTGCATATCACAACACCATGGGATTCAGGAGCAATTCAATGATAGTACATGATATGTTACAAAATAAAACCCATTTTAAATGCTCTACTTTTACGGTAAAGCATCTGTCTACAATGTGGGAGACCCGGGTTCGACCCCTGGGTCGGGAAGATCCCCTGGAGAAGGAAATGGCAATCCACTCCAGAATTATTGCCTGGAAAATCCCATGGACAGAGGAGCCTGGTAGGCTACAGTCCATGGAGTCGCCAAGAGTCGGACACGACTGAGCGATTAGGACTTAGGACTAGGATCTTTTAAAAAGAATAGGTTTTTTTTTTTTTTAAATTCCTTCTGATGCAGCCATCAACTCAGAGAGTCTTCAAACTCCACCATCCAAAGTGCATGCATCTAGAGAAATTCCCCCTACATTCAGGACTAGTGGGCTCTGTGATTTCAGGGTGCTATAGAGATTTGGGAGCCAAATCCCAGTCTTACTCAAAGAGCTGTGGATCCTGGAAAAATCATTTAACCTCTTCTGTGTTCGGTTTCCTCTTCCACAAGTTGAGGGAGCTGAAGGGGATAATACTTAAATCCGTCTCAGGTCTAAATTCTGTGATTGCTGAATAAATCACACTCCTGCTTACAGGAATCTGCAGCAGGTTCTTCTCACCTGCTCTGGAAGATGTCCTTACTCTCTGCAGCTCGGAAGAACAACACTCACAAATACTAAAGAGCCATCTAATGACTGTGTGTCTGTGTGTGTGTGTGCATGCGTGTTCAGTCGTGCCTGACTCTTTGAGACACCATGGACTATATATAGCCTATCAGGCTTCTCTGTCTAAGGAATTTTCCAGGCAAGAATACTGGAGTGGGTTGCCATTTCCTTCACTAGGGGATCTTCCCTATCCAGGGATCAAACCCATGTCTCCTGCATTGGAAGGCAGATTCTTTCACTACTGCACCACCAGAGAAGCCCACTTAATTTCGGCAGCAAGATTTTGATTTCCTTTTATAGAACATTCCCTGGGGTAAAGTGTACTATCCTGTGGAGTAACAGCATAGGATATTTTGACTGCTGGAGGATATTTCATCTGGAAATCAGGCTTCAGTTACCTTCCTTTGATAGTTTTCACTTTCAGAACAAAGTGAAAACCCCCAAAGGGATGTTTATACTTAGAGTTTAAATCTATTGGAATACGAAAAGTATCTAAGAGTTAAGCATCTGTAAACATTTAAAACAAGGTGAAATCACAAACATTACTTCTAATAATCTCTTTTAAGTTTGAGTAGAAGCCAAAAGGAATGAACAAAACCCTGGGGAACACTTTGATGTTAAACTGTTAACTCAAATCATTTCTAATAACTCAAATTGTAACAGAGAGTTGGAGGAAATGCATAAATTGTCCGTACAAATACACAATTAACACTACATATAAGAAAGTGGATCATGTAGAAAAATCAGACTTTCTGCCTGAATTTTCATGATTTAGCTATCCCACCAGGCCTCTCTGATGGTTGAAACAGTAAAGAAACTGCCTGCAATGCAGGAGGCCCAGGTTTGATCCCTGGGTCAAGAAGATCCCCCAGAGAAGGGAATGGCTAAGCACTCCAGTATTCTTGCCTGGAGAATTCCACAAACAGAGGAGCCTGACAGGCTATAGTCATATCATAGTGTATATTTAATCTTCTCAATAGCCCATAAAAGTAATAATTGTTTGCCCTATTACAAGATGGTGGAAACTAAGGTTCCCAACAGGTTATATGTATGCTGTAAACTGCTTTTCCTTCAAATTCCAAAGAACATTAAGATAGTCCTTGATCATAGTCATTCATTCATTCATTCAAATAGAAACTCCTATTTCTAACATATCCTGCTCTAAGGTAAGCATCCTCTAAACCCGCCCACTTCCCTTTTCTTACTCAGTTTTCACTGAATATGGGAACTCAGAGAAATGATTAGCTCTGTTGTGTATTTGCCTCCATTATCTGATTACCCCTCTATCTTGCCTTTTCCCAGGATAAATTATAAAATTTCCTTTCTGCTTCTCTTTGGAACCATTTTCCAAAAGACATCTTCTCTTTCAGAAGCAGAATTGCAAACGAGAAAGAGTAGTTTAGGAGGGAAACGTAAAACAAAAAGATTACCACAGCGTTTTTCCATTAGCACCATGACATTTCTAATAATCTACACAGAAGGATTTTTTTTTTCAGCATCCTCCTAAGTGCCTCTTGAAAACCTCTGTGACATACACGATAGCTACTGACTAATTTGTTCTGGCAGAAAAATGAGTTCAGTATTCCTGAAAATATGTTTCCTATCACTAGATCTTATTCAGGTCATTGAGTGGCTTTTCACTGGTAGAAGGGAGGAGAATTTACCTTTAATGAAATATTATTGAGAAGAGAAGGAAAAATAACATTTTGACCTACTCCAACATTAGCAAAATGCAAATCATAGGCAATTTTCTGGGAGGTGGTATTTCAATAGTTTACATTTATGTGGTTCTGCATCACAGAACCACAAAATCTGAGTATTTTTTTTAAAGCAAGGTGAATGAAGGGTGGAAACAGACTGTGAATAAACAACTGTGAAAAACTAACTTTAAGCAGCTTTCAGCTTAGTGACTGAGATAATGCCATTTCTCTAGAGAAGTTCTAAATATAGACAAATAATGGAGAGCAGTTTACCACAAGCTGTGTAGCTCCCTAAACCAGCAGGGGCTGTGCATTGACTAGGGGAGGATTGTATAGTCCCCACAGCAATTTCAGATTGATTAAGGATGTACTAGAGACAGGTTTCAATGGGTGTGGTGGGGTGGGGGGAGGGGTGTCACGTCTCATTATTCCATTTTTTTTTTCTCTTCCTGTGCAGAGGTGTGGGTAGCCGCCATGTAAATTGTAGGTGTGGGTGATTAGGATGTTAAGTGGAAGAAAAGAGAGCTCTTCATTATTCTTCTTTTGGAAATAAAAAGGGATACAATTCAGCAATTATTTGCTTACAATTTGTCAGCACGGCTAGGATAGGCTAGGATACCGGCTTTCTTTCTGTAGGTGAGATTACTTCCTGCTGACACCAAGAGGGAGCAGGATGGACAAATGCGTGAAAAAGAAAATTAACCTCAAAGGGTAGCTTTTTTTTTGATGGTGGCGAGACGTTTTTTCTTGCGTTAAAATTAGATGTATTGGTGACTGGCAGCGACAGGATTTTAACACTGAGAATTCAGGGTACACAGATCCTCAGGTGCACAAAACAAGCGTTAGTTTTGAGAGATAGCTCAAACTACTTGGATATTGTCTTTAGCTATGCAGAACCGAAAAATCTGAACATTTAGCAGAATGCCTTGGGTAAAGTATGCCACGAAGTAATAGTCACTTCTATACTAATAAAAAGCTCCATGGTCAAAATCATATCAATAAATGCATGTTTAAGTAGAGTTTATAGACAGAGAAAAAATTCAAAGATTCTTTCCTAGATGACATTTTTAAGAAATGTCTTATTCTAAATGCCTCAGGGCAAAATTTCAACCCAAATGAAATAAAATGAGAAGTGGCCAGTTATTTAGCAAGATCATTGTCATTACACAGAATTGAACTTTTTTTTCAGTTAGAGCTTTATACATATTTTGGAGGTGGCTGATACACCTCCACTGATACTGATATACTACACTGCACTGATACTGATACAGTGGCTTACATTTATAATTTTCTAATTAAAATATATCCTTCATATCAATTTTAGAGAAGTAACAAGCTTAATCCATGGCATTTAATCATTTGGGTTTGTTTTGACATTTTTAGAACATGAAACCTAATACAGAGATGTGATTACTTTGCAAAAGATTTGCGAGGAAGGTGACATGCCACATGAGATTTTACAGAGGGAAATGGACTAGTGTGGTAGGGTAAGGGAAAGAAAAGATCTTGATGTCAATTCTAAGCACATGCATGATTTTCAAAGCGCCTCTCTCTGAAGTCTAGGAATAACCTTTTATGTAAACTTTCCTCCATTTTATCACACTTCACTGTTCTACCCTGTCCCTTCTTAGATTTAAGAGGAAAAAACAAGGTTAAGTGTACAAGTAACTTTGCTAACCAACAGCCAAAGGCTGAATGCTTGATACACTCAGTAGGAGCGCGTGTGGGCTCCTCTGGACCCATCACCTCATGGCTTCTTGCCTGACGCTCAGACCCTGACAGGATGCTCTAATGCTGTCTCAACACAAACAGAGGGTATTTAAGAAGTGTCCTCTCCAGCCGCTCTGTACCTTATAAGAAATTTACCACAAAGAAGAGACTAATACATCTAATTTTAACACAAGAAAAAAACATTACACAAATATCAAGAAAAAAAAGAAGTCAACTGGTCCCCTCCAGCCAGACTAACTTTCTGGTCCCAGATAAGGGACGGCTGTGCGCTGGTGACTTTGCCAAAGGGACAGGATTTAGAAGTAGGGAAGTAGAGCAAGTGAAGTAAATAATCCAATTATTTATTTAAGCTTCAGAATGGAGGCTACTAGACATAGATGTGAAAAGACAGTATCAGATAGGCCTCAATTTGAATCTTGATTCTGACACTTGACCTTGGAAGAATTATTGAATATCTCTATTCTGCAGTTAATTCTGTTATAGAATCAAGAATATGATACCTAACTTTTAAGGTTAGTGTGAGGTCTAAATGAGATAATGTGGGTGATATATTAAGCATGGTTTTTGACTGATAGTAAGGGCTCAATATCATTTGGGTTTTTTTTAGGGTTCAACACCTTTTTTTGTTTTTGTTTTTGCTTTTAGAGCTCAATACCTTTTAATATTCAAGGACCAGAGGGTCTTTGTCTTCCCTTCTAGCTTTGAAAAGAGATTTTTTTTTTTTTTGATAATTGCTTTTTTTATTTAGGCTGTTAAAATGTTTTCTCCGAAATGGTATAAACCAAGTTTAAATGATAATAATAGTGCTTTATATGTTGGTCAGATATGCACTGATTGGTCACACCTGAAGTATAAGAAATGCCCTATGTCTTTATATTGTTGGAAAAGAAGCCAGTTTGAGCTCACCCTTGCTGAATTTGAAGAGATGTCCAAAAATGACTGGTTTATAGGGACGGGGAAAAGGGATGGGGAATCTCTCTTTACCCTCCTCCCACTTAGATCCTAGAACATGCTAGCGGCTATTCCTTGTATATAGAAGGGAAAGGATTAGAATATATAGAATATAGAATCCGCCGGATTCAGTCTCTCTGGCCCTTGTTCTGTCGGTTACTCGGTAAAGCTGACTGGTGCCCCTTCTTCATGTGTCAACATCCTGCCTCAGACAGATTACAGAGATGCCCCAGGGCAGCCCTCACCACGGAACACAGTCACATTCTCAGAGGCTCCCAGCACTCCTTGTTGGGTTTAGCCTGCACTGGCATCCATGCTGCCATTCTTTCACCTGATCAGTTACACCTACAGAGGTTCTGCAACTGAGAAACCCACTACGCTGATGTAATAGCCAGATAAACCAGGCTATGATGGCCCCAAATATTAGTAACTTGAGTCAACAAAGGTTTCTTTCTTTCTAAGCCCAAAGTACGGATGGAGGTCCAAGTATCGTATGTCTAAGTATTTAAAACTTGTCAACCAAAGTAACAAATGAAATACGTTCTATCCTCTGGTATGGCTGTTAGCATAACCAACACCATCTTGGGCTTTTTCAGTTCCTCCTGTCCTTCTACTAACCATACCTAGGCCTATACTGCAGAGAAGGCAATGGCACCCGACTCCAGTACTCTTGCCTAGAGAATCCCATGGATGGAGGAGCCTGGTAGGCTGCAGTCCATGGGGTCACGAAGAGTTGGCACGACTGAAGCGACTTAGCAGCAGCAGGCCTATACTGTGTAGTAAATCTCTTCTCTATTGTCAAGGGTTTTGCCCTTAAAAGATAGTTTTTAGTGTTAATTAGTTGTAGGTGGCCTCTATGCTCTGTTAGTCCCCAAACAATGATACTGACACATTTCTGGCACCCACAAAACTAGTCACCCGTCATAGGTCAGATACAGTTGTGACACAGGAATACACTCCTTGTCTCTGAGCACGTACCCTCATATCCTAGTTTCAGTTCAGTTCAGTCGCTCAGTCATGTCTGATTCTTTGCGACTCCATGGACTGCAGCACGCCAGGCCTCCCTGTCCATCACCAACTCCTGGAGTCTACTCAAACTCATATCCATTGAGTTGGTGGTACCATCCAACTCATCCTCTGTCGTCCCCTTCTCCTCCTGCCCTCAATCTTTCCCAGCATCAGGGTCTTTTCAAATGCGTCAGCTCTTGGCATCAGGTGGCCAAAGTATTGGAGTTTCAGCTTCAACATCAGTCCTTTCAATGAACACTCAGGACTGATCTCCTTTAGGATGGACTGGTTGGATCTCCTTGCAGTCCAAGTGACTCTCAAGAGTCTTCTCCAACACCACAGTTTAAACGCATTAATTCTTCAGCACTCAGCTTTCTTTATAGTTCAACTCTCACATCCATACATGACTACTGGAAAGACCATAGCCTTGACTAGATGGACCTTTGTTGGCAAAGTAATGTCTCTGCTTTTTAATATGCTGTCTAAGTTGGTCATAACTTTTCTTCCAAGGAGTAAGCATCTTTTTATTTCATGGCTGCAGTCACCATCTGCAGTGATTTTGGAGCCTCCAAAATAGTCTGCCACTGTTACCACTGTTTTTCCATCTATTTGCCATGAAGTGATGGGACCAGATGCCATGGTCTTTGTTTTCTGAATGTTGAGCTTTAAGCCAACTTTTTCACTCTCCTCTTTCACTTTCATCAACAGGCTCTTCAGTTTTTCACTTTCTGCCATAAGGGTGGTGTCATCTGCATATCTGAGGTTATTGATGTTTCTCCCAGCAATCTTGATTCCGGCTTGTGCTTCTTCCAGCCCAGGGTTTCTCATGATGTACTCTGCATATAAGTTAAATAAGCAGGATGACAATATATGGCCTTGACATTCTCCTTTTCCTACTTGGAACCAGTCTGTTGTCCCACGTCCAGTTCTAACTGTTGTGTCCTGACCTACATACAGGTTTCTCAAGAGGCAGGTCAGGTGGTCTGGTATTCCTATTTCTTTCAGAATTTTCCACAGTTTATTGTTATCCACACAGTCAGAGGCTTTGGCATAGTCAATAAAGCAGAAATAGATGTTTTTCTGGAACTCTTTTGCTTTTTCCATGATCCAGCAGATGTTGGCAACTTGACTGCTCATTCCTCTTCCTTTTCTAAAACCAGCTTGAACATCTGGAAGTTCACAGTTCACGTATTGCTGAAGCCTGGCTTGGAGAATTTTGAGCATTACTTTACTAGCATGTGAGATGAGTGAAATTGTGTGGTAGTTTGAGCATTCATTGGTATTGCCTTTCTTTAGGATTGGAATGAAAACTGACCTTTTCCAATCCTGTGGCCACTGCTGAGTTTTCCAAATTTGCTGGCATATTGAGTGCAGCACTTTAACAGCATCGTCTTTTAGGATTTGAAATATCTCAACTGGAATTCCATCACCTCCACTAGCTTTGTTCATAGTGACGCTTCCTAAGGCCCACTTGACTTCACATTCCAGGATGTCTGACTCTAGGTGAGTGATCACACCACCTTGATTATCTGGGTTGCGAAAATCTTTTTTGTATAGTTCTTCTGTGTATTTTTGCCACCTCTTCTTAATATCTACTGCTTCTGTTAGGTCCATACCATTTCTGTCCTTTATCGAGCCCAACTTTGCATAAAATGTTCCTTTGGTATCTCTAACTTTCTTGAAGAGATCTCTAGTCTTTCCTGTTCTATTGTTTTCCTCTATTTCTTTGCATTGATCGCTGAGGAAGGCTTTCTTATCTCTCCTTGCTATTCTTTGGAACTCTGCATTCAGATGTTTATATCTTTCCTTTTCTCCTTTGCTTTGCACTTCTCTTCTTTTCACAGCTATTTGTAAGGCCTCCTCAGACAACCATTTGGCTTTTTTGCATTTCTTTTTCTTGGGGATGGTCTTGCTCCCTGTCTCCTATACAGTGTTACAAACCTCCCACCATAGTTCATCAGGCACTCTGACTATCAGATCTAATCCCTCGAATATATTTGTCACTTCCACTGTATAATCGTAAGGGATTTGAGTTAGGTTATACCTGAATGGTCTAGTGGTTTTCCCTACTTTCTTCAAGTCTGAATTTGGCAATAAAAAGTTCATGATCTGAGCCACAGTCAGCTCCCGGTCTTGTTTTTGCTGACTGTATAGAGCTTCTTCAGCTTTGGCTGCAAAGAATATAATCAATCTGTTTTCGGTGTTGACCATCTGGTGATGTCCATGTGTAGAGTCTTCTCTTGTGTTGTTGGAAGAGGGTGTTTGCTATGACCAGTGCGTTCTCTTGGCACAACTCTATTAACCTTTGTCCTGCTTCATTCTGTACTCCAAGGCCAAATATCCTAGTTTAAGTATAGAAATGTCCCAAAGGCCCCTTAGCTGCACGGAGAATTACAGTACAATCCGGGATACTGCTGTCTGTCTAGTTCCACTCTGTATGTAATTCATGCTATAATAAATTGATCCATTGACTATGTGCAACTGCCTACCTTGTTTTTCCGTCTCAAGATACTTTCTTAGTTCAGTGATGGGTACTTTTTGTTCCCTCTGATTTCAGATATTTTTTATCTTGAGAAATATAACTTTACCTGTAAAACGAGACTTTAATTTAGAGTTCTGAGATGCCTTTCTTACAGTTCTGTGTTAGAACTTGGTAGTAAACAGCATGATAGCCTTTTAGCCTGTCCAGCTCCTTGACACCTTATCTTATACTTGTAAGATCTGTAAGTGCTCTTTGACACTTCCCAAAGGGAGCATAAAACCAGAAAAGATTAGCATGCAGACTTTGGAATCAGACTTGTAGACTTTGGGCAAGGAATTCTGAGAGCCCTGTTCTCTAAACCACGGAGGTGAATTTGCAAACATGGAATCCATAAAGAATGAAGAGTGACTATATTTTGATGTGTTTATTTGTGTCCAGAATTTCCTGAGAGAAATGAACAACTGGGTACACAGAAAGAGGCAAGGTGGGGTATTAACTCTTCTGACCATTCTGGTGCAGAGAAGCCCAGATTTTAATAATATAGTGTTGAGTTCTTTCGAGAAGGAGAAGGAATCAGTTTTTTTCATTTTTGCTGACAGATCTCTCTGTGGGTGGAGGATGACCAGTTAAGCTCAGGCAGTTTACATCACACGGATGATCACTGTGCCATCCGTGACATGCACTGCACAGTTAATTAGCCCAGTGCATTCTTACTCCTTAGTTCACCCAGTCATCCATTACCCCCCTCTGGGGTAAGCACAGTAGTGAGGGCAGAAGGTGTCCATGAGCTGTTACAACAGCCGCTTTCAGACGAGGAAACCAGGGTTGAGAGAAAGGCTATAATATCACTTAATTCCTGAAATTCCTGGAAGTCTTCAAGAGGTTATAGAACCAGAAAGGTAGAGAGTCACTTTCCTAGGTCATCTCTGCATTGAATCATGCAATTAATCATAGGCACAATCTTTTGTTAGTAAGGAGAGGCTGAACAAATCACTATTGATAATAAAGGAAAATAAAAGAAAACCTGAATAAAAGAAAAAGAGGCGACACCACATGCCATTTCACTGACTTGACTTCTTTGATCTCTGATTATCATTTGTAAAATTTGCCTTCAGCAATGAATGACTTGCTTGCTATGGGTCAGGCATTGCACATACTAGCTCTATGTGCAAGTTAGTAAATCCTCAAATCAGCCCTGTAGGGCTCTCCTCTTTCCATATATGAGAAAGTGAGGGCTTAGGGAGGTTAATTAACACAGCAAAGGTCACACTGCTAATAAGCAGCTGAGCTGGGATTCAAATCCCCATCCATCTTCTCTATAAGCCAGGCTGTGCCCTTAATCAGATATTTTAGTGATCATACTGGCAGGTTCATCATAATATCAATATATACCTTGCAGGGCTGGCGTGCAAATTAAAGAGATGATATATATGAAAAGTGTTCAGCAAACCATGAGTCCTTGCAAAGCTTCGCTGTGATTATTTCTCAAGTTTTACACAGAGCCAGCTCTGCTGTCCTTAGTGGCCAAATCTATATTAATCCCATAATTCATCCTTAATCCACCAAAGTCTTGTTTGGCTGGCTTTCTCTATAACCGAAGGGATGTTGAAAATATGCCTTTTGTAAGGAAGATTTAACACCTGCTGCCAAAAGGAGCTGGATCATCAGAGGAGAATAGGTTCACTTACAAAAGATATAGATTAATTTGGATATTATTTCCCCACATAACCCAGGCACAAGGAGGCAGGCAATCCAGGGAGGGATAATTGTGCTGAGAGTGGAAGTGCTTATTATAAATAATTACCATGTAATTATCCTCAGGTTCCCTGAGTCTGTAGTATGTTGCTGTTTTTAGGAGGTGGCCCTTCCTTACTAACTGTAAGGAGACTGTTTCCATCAATTTATCAGGGCATGCATTTGTGCCTTACAGCTGGGTCATCACCACTTGGGCCTACTTCTCAAAGCTGATGGCAGAACAGGTACTGGATCCATTCTGCTCTCCTCTCCTCATAGCACAATGACTTTTTTTTTTTTGCAAGTGTGTGAATGTGACACATCTGACTTCTTTTCTGAAGCAACATGTTTATAGAGCAAGTTAATATCAAACCAGTCAATCCTAAAGGAAATCAACCCTGAATATTCATTGGAAGGGCGGATGTTGAAGCTGAAGCTCCAATACTTTGGCCACCTGATGCAAAGAGCCAACTCACTGACGTTGGGAAAGATTCAGGGCAAGAGGACAAGAGGGCAACAGAGGATGAAATGGTTGGATGGCATCATCGACTCAAAGCACATGAGTTTGAGCAAACTCTGGGAGATAGTGAAGGACAGGGAAGCCTGATGTGCTGCAGTTCATGGGGTCGCAAAGAGTTGGACACAACTGAGCAACTGAACAACAACAGCAATACAATGGGTAGACTGTGACGTTCCTGTTTCTGATGCTGCCTCTGAGCTGTGTTCTCAAGCCATGAGGCTCCATAGAAGATACATAACAATACTTAAAAGGAGCAATGGCAGAAGTCATGACAAGTGAAGGGAAAGACACAGCCACTTCCAACAGGGACATGGCTCTGTACAAGGCTAATTCCTCTGATTTTCCTTCTAGGTCTGCATTATCTTGGTAGCAGCAGCTACAAATGTGAAAGCCAAGATGACTGGAATTGTATTTATCTGCTTCAGTTGAGGAAATGAACTATTCTGTGTCTTCTTAGTTGGAAAGTAAGACTGCAAAGCTCTGGTCACAGATCAGTGAGGGACATGCTTTTCTATGTGTCCAGATACAGTGGGAGACACTGGGCGAGAAGACACAACTCAGTGTCTAGGGTGAGTCAAAGCATGACAGTCACAGGCCTGGAATCTCACAGACTGAATCTCACAGAGTGTCATCATCACTACTGCTATAGCTACGGTTTCTTGGGCCCATTCTATATGACAAGTACCTTATGGACACTCTCTCATTTCACCCTCTTAACAACACTGTGAGATAGCTAATATTATTTACCATGAAGGAAAGAAAAAGCTGAGATTAAATAACTTGGTTGAGGTCACCAGATGGCAGGTTCTAGATTTGAACCAGGGTCCAACTCATGCTCTCAACCACCAGGGTTAACAAACCAGAACCTCCCCTAGGATGTGCAGGTACAGAGAACACAGGGCTCAGGGGAACCCTGAAGTCATCTGGACCGATCAACTGGCCAATTTAAAGCTGCTCTCAGAAAAGCCAATCAGAGAGACTTCCCTCTGGATTGTGCTAAAAGGTACTGAATTGTGTCTTCTCCCCCAGTGTCTTCCACTGAATCTGGATGCATAGAAAAGCATTTCCCTCATGGTGGTACAGTAGCTAAAACTCCATGCTCCCAATGCACGGGGTCCAGGTTCAATCCCTGATCAGGGAACTATATCTCACATGCTGAAACTAAGAGTTTGCATGCTGCAGCTAAGACTAAACATCCCAAGTGCTGCAACCAAGACCTGGCAGAGCCAAATAAATATATATTACAAAAAAAAAGAAAAGAAAAGTAAATCAGAGAAGAAGCCTTAACCAATCTTTCTACAAAGCCACTCTTTTGCCCATCTTTGAGAACTCTTGATACAAGGAATGGGTTAAAAATATTATTTCTAGCAGTTTGATCCTCCTCTGCATGTCATATATTTTGATTTTTTCAGCTGTTAAGTTGATTACATGAATGGTCATTTGGAAAGAAATGTAAAGAAATACTTTTTAAAATACTAGAAATATTTAACCAGCTATGCCAAAATAAGCCAGTCAGTGAATAGTATAGAAAAGGAATACATTTGTCCTTAAAGAAAGAAATGCACCAATTCTCTCCCATTTAATTGCTGATTTTGCCCGTGCAGTATGGATGCAAGCACAGCCTAAAGACGATCTTCTCCATTGAAATGTGGTTTCCAAACAGAATTTGCTCATGGGTTCACTAAATGGGTCATTTCAGAAGCCACAGATCACTGGAGAATTATTATTTCATGAAAATGTATAGATTCATCCTTTTTGCCCATCCCATGGTGAGCCATCCCCAAATCCTCTCAATGTACCCAAGTATCTTTCCAAGTTGTATCCTCCTTTCCACAGGGACTGTAGTGGGTTGACTAATGCCCCCCACCTTAAAATTCATATCCACCCAGAATCTCAGAATGTGACCTTATTTGGAAATAGGGTCTCTGTAGATGGAACGGGCTTCCCTCGTGGCTGAGTAAAGAATTCACCTGCCAATGCAGGAGACTCAGGTTCAATCCCTGGGCTGGGAAAATCCCCTGGAGGAGGAAATGGCAACCCACTGCAGTATTCTTGCCCGGAAAATCCCATGGGCAGAGGAGCCTGGTGGGCTACAGTCCATGGGGTCACAAAAGAGTTGGACACGCCTTAGCAATTAAGTAGACGGAACAAGTTAAGACGATGTCATATTGGATTACAATGGGTCCTAAATCCCATGACTTGTATCTGCATAGAAAGAAGAGAAGATATGAGACACACAGAGAAAAAACCACACAAACGTGGAACAGAGATTGGAGTGATGCAGTTACAGGGAAGAAATTCGAGGGACTTCTGGGAGCCGGAGAAGGAAAGGAAGGATCCTCCCCCAGAGTTTCAGGAGAAAGCTGACCTCCCAACATCTTGATTTTAGACCTCTCCAGAAATGTGAAAGAATAAATTTCTGTTGTTTTAAAGCACCCAGTTTGTGGTCATTTATTACAGAAGTTCCCCTCATCTTTTGCAGGGGATTATTTTTAGTGAATTAATAGCAAGGAAGAATTGGAAGCAACCCAAATGACCAAATGTTGGAAAATGGTTGATTAAATCATAGTATACTCATATAATTGAACATTATGTAGCCATTAATATATTTTTGAATTAATAGTGTGTGAAAATAATTGGGATATAATATGCTAACTGCTACAGAAGAACACGTATCTCCGTATGATTCCAATTTTGTTTTAAACATGTTTGTACAGATAAAAATTAGACAAAAATATATCATTTGGTTATCTCTAGGGAGTCACAATGGGATTTTTATCTGATCTTTTAATACAGCCTCATAGTTGTATAAGGATCATGTATTACACTTATGATAAAAAAAAATAAGCAATACAGCTTACTTGAAAAATTCAGAAGACTTCCAATTCAGTGGCTTTCAATCTATTTTGACCACATCTTCTAGTAAAAAATATAATTTGCATTATGACTACAATAGGCTGAATAATGCCACTCCTTCCAAAGACGTTTGAATCCTAACTTCCAGAACCTGTGAATGTCACTGTTGGAAAAAGAAAAAAAAAATATTCATTCTAGGTTCTTCTGATTGGTAAGAATTAACCTGACATAAGACAGATTAATAGGATAAAGTCAAATTTAATTATGTACAGACAGAGGTCCCATAAGAAAAATGAGGTGAACAGACGAGTTAGGTAATTTAAGAGTTACATGCCATCAGAGAGAAGGAGAAGGGAGTAGGAATTTGGGATCTCAAAACAAGGAAAGGAAATTCACAAGGAGATGAAAACAAATGTTTGGTAAACAAATGTTTGCTATGCAAATGTTTGGTCTTAAGGCCCTACTCAGTTTCCATACCACCCCTAACCTGTATTCTTTGTAGATATTTCTGGCGATGGTGCTCTTCCTGGATCAGGTCCCTGATCTAAATTCTTTTAAGCAGGTTAAGGAAGAGTTTTTTTTTTTTAAAAGACCTCCTGAGTCTTCTGCTTCTTAAAGACAATCAACCTAAAATAATCCTCATGCCAAAGAAACACAATTTAGGGTGGCAAATCTGGCTTCCTTACAGTTTTGCCTTTGAAACTTCCTCAAGAAGTTTCACAGTCCAAAAGTTCAGTTTGTAGACTGTTCTATCTCGCTGAACCAGTTTCTTAGTCCTGACAATAGGTCACTTCAGTTAAACCCACTTCAGGAGATGCTGATTTAGGTGGGCTCCCCAGACTTACAGTGCAAGCAATCAGGTATTTAAAAAGAGGCACCTCTATGTAAACAGCTCTCCCCGAGTCACCAGATGGAGGTGCAGATCATCAAGGAGTTTGAATCTGGTCTTTCAGGTCACGACAAAGTCATATTTGTCAAGGTAGGAAGGTTGAATCTATTTTATTTAATAGTTTGTTAAGGGTGGTCTGATCTTGGTCTTAAACAAAGAATTTTTTTCCCACCAATGAAATTTTTCTCCAGAAAAAGATAAGTGTGTAGAATTAGTTCCTTACATAGTGTCAGTTCAATTCAGTCATTCAGTTGTGTCTGACTCTTTGAGACCCAATGGACTGCAGCATGCCAGGCCTCCCTGTCCATCACCAACTCCCGGAATTTACATAAACTCATGTCCATTGAGTCAGTGATGCCATCCAACCATCTCATCCTCTGTAATCCCCTTCTCTTCCCACCCTCAATCTTTCCCAGCATCAGGGTCTTTTCCAATGAGTCAGCTGTTCGCATCAGGTGGCCAAAGTACTAGAGTTTCAGCTTCAACATCAGTCCTTTCAATGAACACCCAGGACTGATCTCCTTTAGGATGGACTGGTTGGATTTCCTTGCAGTCCAAGGGACTCTCAAGAGTCTTCTCCAACACCACAGTTCGAAAGCATAAGATGGCAGACAGTGATGGCCTCAGTACATACTCTGGTACATTACATTTAGTGCCCACCACAACCCAATAAAATAAGTACTTATGAGAAAACCGAGACTCAGTGACATTAAGAAATTTGTTCCAGATCTGAAAGTTAATGTTACAGTTACCCTTAGTTGCATAACAAACTCCCCCAAACTGAAGTGACTTAAAATAACAGTGAATTTTTTCCCGATTGGTGGGCTGGCTGGGCTGTTTCACTGCTGACGCATGCAGCTGCATTCTTGCTGAGGGTGGGCTGAGCTGGAAGGTCCCAGTGGCTTCTCTCACCAAGCTCCCAGTTGGTGCTTTTGTCCCTGAAATGGCTCGGTTCTCCTGCACCTGACCTCTCACTCTATAGGAGCCATACCAGCTTCTGGTCATGGTGGTCCCAAGGAGGCTGTCTAAGAGTAGAAACTGCAAGGCCTTTTGATCCGAGGAAGGAACCAGCACTTGCCCACATTCTAATGGTCAAAACAGGTGCCAAAGCCAGTTCTGATTCAAGGGGAGGGAAGAGATATTTCACCTCTTGATGGGAGGAATGGCTAATTCACCTTGCAAAGGAGCATGGTGACCTTGTTTTGGCCATCTTTAAAAACAATGGATCAGAGTTCGTAGCTCTAGAGCAGAGCGAGAATTCAAAGTCAGGTGGCTTGGCTAAGATGCTTTCATAATTGCCATTTCTGAACCATGGGACATGTGGGGGACATGGGAATGATGACACTCCTGTATTTTTTCTTATCTCTGTGCTTCTACAATCTCCTTATCTTTTTCAGATCTTTTTAGTCTTAAGAAAACAAAATTCAACTGAGTAGATTTAAAGATCTAATTGGCTTTATTAAAGGATTCATGAACTGGGCAGCATCCCATCTAACAAAAAGAAAGGAGTCTCAAAAAGCTGCAGAAAAGCAAAGGTTCTTAAAAGCACAGGAAGGGAGGAACAGGAAGTCATAAATGAAAAAAATGAATTATTTCAGGCAAGGTCACCTACTTTGGGGGGACAAAAGAGTCTACCAGGCCAATTATCTCACTGGCACTGACCAGGGAATTCCAGACTGATTGGTTGAGATTATGTTAAAAGGGAGGGAAGGTTGGACTTGCAACTAGGTTAGGTATTAAGTCTTGGTTTGGTGACATGAGCTTAGCACAAGTGACACCATGGTGGGTCTGTTGTTTCTTTTTCTTAAACAAGCCTCTGTCTTTCCCCCAGTGTCCGGCTCAGTGGCCTGAACCTAATGGTTGTTAAAACTACCTACTCAGTTAGGCCCCTTAAAAGAGATGGCCCTGAATGGGCTACTTAACCTCTCCAAGTCTGTTTCTTGAGTGCAAAGTGGGGACAGTTATAACACAGGGTACATCCAGTTGCTCTAATACTCCGATGCAGTATGCAGTACTGCAGAGAATGCACTTGACACAGTGCTGGTTCTCAGTGGGCCCCCAACATTAGTGCTACTACCATGTGGAATAACTATCTAGGAATGTATATTGGGCATTTAAACAGGGGGAGTAAAATACCACTCTGCTTCCAGATGCAAACAACAGATTTGCAAGCACCAGCTTGGGGAAATTTTTTCAAAATACTGTGGAAATTCTAAGATAGCAGCTTCAAAAAGGTGGGAGAGAAAATAAAAACCCACAAACAAAGGAACGAACAAATCAAATGGAGCTGCACAAGACGGTCAGTCTTCCTCGGTTCATTGTTAATATCTCAGGCTGAGATTGTTGGCTTCTTTCAGGATGGAAAAACTCTGATGGGGCGCGGGCAAGTCGTGGGCAGAAATGGGTGGGGACGTACCTCTGGCCACTTAGGTCTGGGTCACGTGGGTCTCCTCCTCCTGAGAGGGGTACTCAAAATCTCGCGGTCTGCAGGACACTCGGGACTGCGAGGGGCGAGGGAGAAGGCCGCCTTACTTCTTCCGGACTCGGGAACCCTGAGAGAGGGTTCTGCGTGCACTCCGAAGCCGGGAGGAGCGCGGTCTGCCCTGCGTAAGTGCGCGGCTCCGCGGGGATCGCTAGTCCCGGGACTCACAGGCTCCGGGAGGGCGGTCTCATCAGCCTTTGGCATCGAAAAGGAAGGAATCTCAATGTGGTAAGATGGGGTCGGGAGATCTTGGCTGGCTCGTAGTTTCCAAGTTGGATAATTCTGCTTTGAGTGCGCTCAGCGGGGAACACGCTCCCCGAAGGCTCCTGATATTAATGCAATTTGAAGACACCGCCCCTGGGCTTCTTCCAAGCCATGGGCGCTTCAGGGAAGCTCAAAGCTGTGGGGTCCTCAGTCATTCTCAGTAAGAGGGGTGGGAGGGACACCCTTCAACAAGTCTCTTTGGGATGTTTTGATTTCATGGATCTTATGGAAGAAAGTGGAAAATGCCTTAGATTAGTGCGGGTCCCACCTAAGGAGACTTGGCTTGAGCGAAGGAAGGAAGGCACACGAAAAGGCTATTTTTCCTGGAATATAGACCTAGGAGGAAACCAAGGACATGGGGCAGGTGGAAAGAGCTCCCTGCCAAGTGGATATGGTCCTTGCAGGGGAATTCATAGGAGCCAGGGGAACATGTAAGATGTGTGTGAAATGGAAGCATCCAGTGCCTTTTAGATCCCCTTGATGTCCTGGGAAAAAAAGTACTTTGGCACATGTATGGATTTGAATCCTAGCATTGCCTTGGGCTAAGTGGTGACCTTGAGCAAATTATTTACGCTTACTGAGCTTCTGTCTCTCCATTTGAAAGATACTTGTCCTTTCCACATCCCCTTAAATGTGCAATGAAAACTTTTTACTTTTTGTTGTTGTTGTTGTTGTTGTGGTGGGATGAGTAAGAACAGAGATTTAAGGAGAAAAAAAAATCCAGTGGGACTTTGATTAACTTGAAAAAATACTTTTAAGAAAGTTGTTCAAAATAGGGATTGGAACACTTTTGGGAAAGTAACTGCACTTGCTTTGTTAGCATATGAGTAAGTCTGAAAAGTTGCCAAAACCCTTTAGCTGATTAGGCTTTCTATATTTGTACTCCAGGCTAATCTAAGTCCAGTGGAAACCCTTTATACTGTAATGCAAGTGTTCTTAGTAAGAAGCAGTCTTGTTCTTCTTTTACAGGAGTTGGTTCTTTGGGATGGGCATAAGTGGCTCCACAATATATGTGAATCCCATTTATAAACTAATTTACAGTGGAGTTCTACTAGGCTTAATTTATAGCCTGAGAAATAAGTGAGCTTTGACTGACAGGCAGTTCAAATGACTTAGAAGAGTGTTAAGGGAAGTCCCCTGGATTTATCAGTTCACTCCCCTTGAGGGGGTTGGGGAACAAGATGCAAACACCATGACAGTATTTGGTTAATGACTTTTTGTTTTGGAAAATGTTTGATTTGTTGGAGGGGATAATTGTGTTGAATATTACCCTGTTGTGTGTGGAATTAAGACAGCAAGAGAGGAAGAACTTAGTTACTGCCCCAGATAACATCAGACACCCCTGTATCTTTCTCCTAATATCCAAGTTTAATAGGTACTGACCCATTCTTAATAGGAAGTATAGTTCATTTTAAAGAGCAAACATGTTTATTTAACATTCCCAGGGGTTTAATGATGTGGGATTTTCAGGGACTGAACTAAGAACATTTTAAAAGAACTGAAGTAGGGAAGTGTGTGAAAGTGTTGCGTCTGACTCTTTGCGACCCTATGGACTGTGGTCCCCCAGGCTCCTCTGTCCATAGAATTCTCCAAGCAAGAATACAGTTATGCATAATTAGAAAGATGCCTCTAGAAGAACACATCGTTAATATCTATATTGATTTGGGAGAGGGGTAAGCTGTAAGAGGGCTAAGAACTATACTTTATTGGTCAAAATCAGTAATAAGGTTTGAATTTTCATGCTATGCAGTTGCAAGTTCAAAGATATAAGCAATAGACTGAGTTCACAGGAGAGTGATCAGGTGCTTTCTTCATAAAACCTATGCTGCTGGGTATAACTGAACCAAAACCAGAGTATTGAGATTCCTCTCTCTTGGAAATATTGCAGGTACTGCCTTGAATGAAACCACATGCTCTACTTTTACTGCTTTAACCTAGAATCTGAGAGCAAGATGGGGGTGGGAGGAATAACTCACTATGTCCTTAGATGCATTAACCTGAAAAAGCAAATTCTTAGCATCACATCTTGCCGGTATCCTTAGGTCTTATCTTCTAACTTTTTCTCTGTGTTCTGATTCTAGTTAGTAGCAGTCTTTAAATTGCTAGTCTTGTTTACTGGCCAAAATAATTATTTAGGCATCCCAGGGCTAGCTTTTCCTCCTTTCCCTCTTGGAACTCCATATTTTGTTACTCATCTGTCAGAAAGACCCTTTGGCATATCTTCTTGTACCTGTATGGTTATCTGGAGAGGAGAACCCAGCTCCCAAGAGATTCATTCCTTCATCTTACATGGACTAGTATTTTTCCCAACATCTGATTATGAAAGTTTTCAAACATTCAGAAAGGTTGAGAGAATTTTACAGTGTATTGTATACTCCCACCTAGATTCTGTTGTCTTTCAACTGATATTGATTTAATGTCTCCTATTTGCCTAGAGCTATGCTTACCTGTAAAGACGTAGAAGGCAAAGTAAAGCTGGGAACAAAAAAGGGCTTGATTTGGCAGGAACATACAGTTTATGAAGGGGTCATATCACTTTGGCCTGCAAAGTTATGCCAGAATCACATTGTGGGAGACATTGAATTTCATGGCAGGAAGTTTATACTTTATTCTGGTTGCATTTAGGGACCAGTGAAGGCATTTGAAGAGAGAAATGTCTTGCACTTTAGAAAGCTCCCTTAAGCATCAATATTAGGCTGAATTGGTGTGGAGAGGACCTGAAGTCTTACAGACAAGTTAGGAGGCTTGACATAAGTCCTCAGGGCAAGTGAAAGTTGACTTGTACACCAAATGTGAAAAAGAGGAAGAAGGATGGGACTTTGCCTGTGACTTGACATTTGGACATGGTTTTAGAGCCTTGGATGTCATTGCTGCTGCTGCTAAGTCACTTCAGTCGTGTCCGACTCTGTACGACCCCATAGACGGCAGCCCACCAGGCTCCACAGTCCCTGGGATTCTCCAGGCAAGAACACTGGAGTGGGTTGCCATTTCCTTCTCCAATGCATAAAAGTAAAAAGTGAAAGTGAAGTCACTCAGTCGTGTCCGACCTTCAGCGACCCCACGGACTGCAGCCTTCCAGGCTCCTCCGTCCATGGGATTTTCTAGGCAAGAGTACTGGAGTGGGGGGTGTCATTAAGAATCGGGAAGTCAGAGGAGGGGGGAGTTCAAGAGCGATGTTAATGTTTTATCATAAGACTCCATGGGTTTGAGGGACCAATTGAGTACCCATGTGGAGGATCCCCTGCTGAGAGTGGGGAGCCCAGTAGCAAGGTTAGGACGAAACAAAATTCTGGACTAGCAGTTAGTGATCCAGGGGGTGATTGAATGAGAGTGTACAGATGGAGGAAAAAAGGACAAGACCTTGAAGAAAATCTGACTATATATGAATTCTTAGAACAGAAAAACATATAGATGTTCAATGATCAGTTTGTATTCAATATTTTAATGATGATTTTATCTACAGTGTTGTTGTAGCCGCTGTTCTTGACAGCTTACAACAGTCAATCTAAAGAACATACCTATATAAGTAGAGTGATGTCTTTCCTATTCCCATTGCAGGAGGCACGATGTGGAGAAAGGCTGTGAAAAGAGGGTGGAGGATGAAGTGACAGAAGATAGGGAAGAGAGAAAGTGAAATACTTTTTTATCTAAGACTTTTAGAGTATACAGTGCTTTATCCATGTAACCCATTTCTGAATACCAGGCATCTAGGTAACCTAATGAATTTGTCTATCTTTTCCCAAAGCAGCTCCTACTTAATCTGAGAACCATATCAGCCTGTCATGATGGTGGTCATACTTTCCAGATGAAACCTCAGGTGGGACACATATTCTGAATGCCTGGTCACCAAGCCTTTATCCAAATGTTTAGCAACCAAAACTTCCCTCTCCCTTTTTATATTAGTACTTTTGTATGTGCTCTATGTGATGAATAAATAAATGCTCAGCTCTGTAAATCCATCTTATTATGATTTACCACTGACTAAGCAAGGGAATGAGAAGGCAATGGCACCCCACTCCAGTACTCTTGCCTGGAAAATCCCATGGATGGAGGAGCCTGGTAGGCTGCAGTCCATGGGGTCGCTAAGAGTCGGATACGACTGAGCGACTTCACTTTCACTTTTCACTTTCATGCATTGGAGAAGGAAATGGCAACCTACTCCAGTGTTCTTGCCTGGAGAATCCCAGGGACGGCAGAGCCTGGTGGGTTGCTGTCTATGGGGTCGCACAGAATCGGACAGGACTGAAGCGACTTAGCAGCAGCAAGCAAGGGAAATTAGACTTAATTAGCATCTATTCCGTGGTTAGGGACTGTTTTTCAGTCTCAATTAGAAAGCCAGGGCAGGGACTGTCTTTTGTCTGTCTGCAGTATTGCGTATGAATTTATATATGTACATGTATCATTGTCATAACAATGAGTGGTAGGGCAGGTCCACTCAGTACGCCGGTATTTTGTCTAATGGTACAGAGTTTTGCAGAGCCACATTTGAAGTTGTGTCTAAATTCTTTGTGTTCCACCCATTGAACTGTATCACCTTCCCAAATGCTGACTGACTGTGTGCCAGGCATTGTATCACATGTTTGAACATGTGAGTTCCTTCCTATCACCCCTCTGGTTTAGTAGATAATTCAGAGGAAAGTTCAAATCAAAATTGGTTATTTTTAGTGGGGTATCTGCCCTCTGGCACTGTCTTATTTTCACTTCTTTTTTTTTAATGTATTTCATTGAAATATAGATGATTTACATTGTTGTGCAGATTTCTGCTGTACAGCAGAGTGATCCAGTTATATATATACACATGCATTTTTTCACACTTTCTTCCATTATGGTTTATCTTAGGATACTGAACATAGTTCCCTGTGCTATACAGTAGGACCTTGTTTATCCATCCTGTATGTAATAGTTTGCATCCCACGCTCTGGATCCATCCCAGCCCCACCCCACTTCTCTATTGGCGACTACCAGTCTGTTCTCGCTGTCTGCGTCACCCAACTTCTTTAACTCTGCAGGAAGAGTCAAACCTTCTCAGAAATCACACCTGCTAAGATTGAGTTTAACAACCACTTTACTAATTCTTCTGAAGATCACACCTTCAGTCCTTTATGCTATGCTAAGTTGCTTTGGTCCTGTCTGGCTTTTTGCAACCCTGTGGACTGTAGGCTCCCAGGCTCCTCTGCCCATGGGATTCTCCAGGCAAGAATACTGGAGTGGTTTGCCGTACCCTACTCCAGATTATCTTCCCAACCCCGGGCTCAAACCCATGTCTCGTATGTCTCCTGCAGTGGCAGGCAGGTTCTTTACTACTAGCACCACCTGGGAAGTGCTAAGAGAGAAAAACTCTTTTTTATTTGTTTACCTGCTTGTTTCACTCCATCAGTGTTCTGCTTTCCCCATTGTCCCACTTGCTTACATACCTAAAGTCATGTTCCCCTTTTTCCTTACTTTCCTTCCATCCCTAGGCTTTGGAGAGAGAGTGGGATAGGATACGGGGCTTACAGCAGAATTTATATTGACTCTGCAATTTATTGTAATTGACTCTGATGTGTCTATCTGTTTTCTTTATCCTTTGTTCTTGAAACTGGAAGTAGCCAGTGGCATGGTGAGCAATAGGATTGGCATTGGGAGTGAGGTAATCAGCCAGTGAGGACTTGAGTAAGCCTTATGTTTATTAGTAGTGGCATGCTGCTGCTGCTGCTAAGTCTCGTCAGTCGTGTCCGACTCTGTGCGACCCCATAGACGGCAGCCCACCAGGCTTCCCAATCCCTGGGATTCTCCAGGCAAGAACACTGGAGTGGGTTGCCATTTCCTTCTCCAGTGCATGAAAGTGAAAAGTGAAAGTGAAGTCGCTCAGTCATGTCCGACTCTAGCGACCCCATGGACTACAGCCCACCAGGCTCCTCAGTCCATGGGATTTTCCAGGCAAAAGTACTAGAATGGGGTGCCATTGCCTTCTCCGAGTAGTGGCGCAGAGGATGATGTTTCTTGGCCTTATTGCAGAACTCAACCAGTCTGCCTGCAGATACTGGGTTTTGTGCATGCCTGCCTTCGTTTGCTGAAGGTAAGTTCTATGCCTTTTTAATCTTTGACACCCCCACAAGTTTTAGCAAAGTATTTTGTGCTTTAGTTTATGCCCAGAAAAATCCCTAATGCATTGAGTTCTGTTAAAGAAGAGAAAACTGTATGGAGAAAGAATATGGAGAGGCCTCCCCGTTTGCAGGATCCAGGAATGTGATTGTTGCAGGGAAAGCCCTAACTGGGATAAAGTGGGTAAGCTCCCAAGGTGGGCCACAAAAAATGTAGAGTTAACCTTTGTATAATGAGATGTAAAATTAGAGATGAAGAGTCTGCGTAAATTGATTATTCGCCTTTACTGTTCTAATGATGGTCAACACTATATCTAAAGTGTCTGTGGTTTGTGTGTATGATGTTTAACTTTCACTTTAAACTACACAGAATAAATTAAAATGAAAGAAAAAAAAAGATGAACCCATCTGGAGCCTTGTAGAGTTTATATTTGACACATGGGGAAGGCAGTAATAGCTAGTTCAGAAAACGAAATATTTTCTGCCTAAGTTTCTTGATGAAGAATGTTATTGTTGTTTAGTCCCAAATCGTGTCCTATTCTTTTGCGACCCCGTGCGCTGTAGCCCTCCAGGCTCCTCTGTCCTTGGGATTTCCCAGGCAAGAATACTGGAGTAGGTTGCCATTTCCTTCAAAGAATGTTATTAGCAATCAAGAAATCAACTGGAAATTATTATTTTTTTCTCCTCCTCTGAGTACTGGAATGTTTGTAGAATTAACTTGGCTTGGAGGAGAGTGAACCCCTTGTACTATTGCACAGGCACTTTCAGAACTTCGAGACTATAGCACTTGCTATGAAACCAAGATTCTTTCTGCAGTTCACTGTAACCCAACACCTAAATGTTAGTATCTAGAAAGTCTGAGACTTCTGTTTCTAAATTTACTGGAAGCCACTGATTTGGAATTTGGTGATATGTTTTTTTAAAAAAATTCTATGCTCAGTAAACGTAAACATCTTGTAGCACAGACCAAAAAATAGCCTTTCACCGATTTCCAGCCTTGCAGACAGTCAAATGTTAAGTTCACCCAACACAGACATGAAAGTTCTTCCATTGAGGTAGCCTGCAGGAATCATCACTGTGACTCAGAACCTGCAGCAGTTTTATCCCTATCCTTGGCTACTTTTTAGAATCCTAGAAATTCCAAGACAGGAGGGCATGTTGGGAATTATATAGTACTAATTTAATATATATTTATTAATATTTATTAATATATTAATATATATTATTAATATATATATAGTACTAATTTATATAGTACTAATCTAATCCCCATAATTTGCAAATGAAGGAAGTGAAGTCTAGAGAGAGAAGTGAATTGATTTGCCCAAGGATGTACCTGTTGACAGAATGGTTTTGGTATCAGGTTAATGCTAGCCTCATAGAATGAGTTTGGAAATATTCTGTCCTCTTCACCTGATGCCAAGAGCTGACTCATTTGAAAAGACCCTGATGCTGGGAAAGAATGAGGGCAGGGGGAGAAGGGGACAAGAGAGGATGAGATGGTTGGATGGCATCACTGACTCAATGGACATGGGTTTGGGTGGACTCCGGGAATTGGTGATGGACAGGGAGGCCTGGCATGCTGTGGTTCATGGGGTCGCCAAGAGTCGGACACGACTAAGCGACTGAACTGAACTGAACTTCAACTTTTTGGAATAGTTTGAGAAGGATAGGTATAAAGTCTTCTATAAATGTTTGTTAGAATTCTCCTGTGAAGTCATCTGTCCTGGACCTTTGTTTATGGGGAGGCTTTTGATTACTGGTCAATGTCATCACTAGTAATTGATCTGTCCAGATTTTCTCTTTCTTCTTGACTCAGTCTTGGAAGATTGTATGTTTCTAGGGATCAATCCATTTCTTCTAGATTGACCAATATGTTGGTATAAAATTATCTAGAGTGTTCTCTTATGATTATTTGTATTTCTGTGATATTGACAGTAATGTCTTCCTCTCTCATTTTAAATGTTATTTATTTGGACACCCTCCCCCCACCACCTCTCTCCTTTTTTTTGATGAGTCAGGCTAAAAGTGTCAATTTTGTTTATCTTTTCAAAAATCCAGCTCCTAGTTTCACTGATCTTTTCTAAGTCTCTATTTCATTTATTTCTGTCCTAATATCCGTTCTTCCTTTTTCTGATTCTGATGTTTGTCAGCATAATTCCCCTACACAAGTTAAAAATCCAAGTCTTATTAAAATTTTCATAACAAAAAATTTTAGTCCTCTGTCTGACCACTCCCCACCCTTCCCTTATCTCTGAGGTCTCCTTCCATACTCTTTTACCTGTTTCCTCTAGTCTTTAACTTCACATTTCTAAGTAATGTGCTTAGTCTGTTTCTTCATGTATTGGTTTTAGAGTTACACTTTTATCAGCCTGAGGTATTTTCTATTAACTCCTACTAAGCAAAGTCAGAATTTAGCATTCTAACATACCTTATACCCCACCTTTCCTACCCTCTGCCCTGTTCAAAGCGTTACAGAATTTTTTGTTGTTGCTATAATCCATATCTTCTGTTTATTATACTGATTGTATAAGTATTGCTCACTACTGAGCTAAGTAGTGTACACTGGTTGCAATGGCTTTCTTGTATGATCTGATATTCTTCATTGAGTTAATAATTGCCTCTTTTCAGATTGTTTAGTTTTCTATGCCACTATCAGAACTTCTGTTCGCTGAGAGAACTCTAGTATCCTTAGATTTTTCACAAAACTCATGAAGTAATCAGTCATATATATGCATTTATATACGTGTGTGTGTGTGTGAGAAAGTGTTCGTCGTTCAGTCCTGTCCAACTCTTTGTGACTCCATGGTCTGGAGCCCACCAGCTTCTCTCTCCATGGGATTCTCCAGGCAAGAATACTAGAGTGGGTTGCCACTTCCTTCTCCAGGGGATCTTCCCGACCCAGGGATGGAACCATATCAATATCTATTGATTTTTATTTTTTTCTGAAGGATCTTCCCTGGATTCTTCTGTGTCACTGCTTCAGTGCATTGGTTTTCTTCAGGCATAGCTGTCTTCTTGGGACCTCTCCTTTGTTAGTTCCCCTGTTGGTGGGATCCCATGTTTTCCCTCTTTGGGTTTCACTTTCTTGTGTTGGTAGAACACATATGTTGGTAGCTTTCTGAGAAGTGATACATGAGTCAATTTTTTGAGGCTTTATGTGTACTTGAATATTTCTTTAATTTATAATCATTTTTGTTTGATAGCTTGGCTGAGTATACAATTCTAGTTTGAAAATAATTTTCCTCTAAGCATTTTAAAGACATTTTTCTGCAGTGTCTTTTAGCTGCCATTGCTGCCATTTAGTCCAGTGCCATTTTTGTTCTTGATTCTTTTTATACACTATCTCTGTTTTTTCCTCTGTCTCTCTTTTTTCTCTCAAGTTTTCTGTAGTCTCTTTATTTTTGGAATTTGTTCTATGTCTTTTTGTTCCTTGATCCAAGAACCTGATGATTCCTTTAAATCTGGAAATCATGTCTGTACCTCTGCTAAATGTTTTTGTATTATTTCTTTAGTAATTTCATACCCTGAATTTTATCTGCCTTCTTTTTCTAGAGCTTCCGTTAGTCAGAGATTGGTCTTCCAGAACCAATTTCTTAATTTTCTTTTTGTTTTTTCCTCCTGTTTTTTAAAGTCCTGTTTTCTCTTTTAGATGTATTTTCTGCAAGATTTCTTTGACTTTACTGTTCCACTCTTTTATCAAAATTTTAAAATTACTATGGCCTAGTTTTAATTTTCAGGAGCACATTCTTGCTGTTTGTTCCTTTTTCATATAACATTCTATTGTTTAATGAATGCAATGTCTTTCTTATCTCCTGAAAGATATTTTTTGTTTTTGAAGAGCTATTCAGTTCTATGCATTACAGTTTTTTCTCGACTTTTTTTCCTTCAGTTAGTTTCTTTCTTTCTTTCTTTTTCTAATTAGAGGCTTTCTTCCAATGTCCAGTGGCTCTTTGCAGTCTGGTTTATATTAAGTATGAGAAATTGAGTTCATGGTTGGAAGCTCCATTGTGTTGAAGGGATTTTTCAGAAATTCCCTGAAATTGATTGGTGGGTCCAAGAATTTTCACTGGAGGACCTCACATGTCCATATGTATAGGTCCTTTTTCTAAGATGCTTCACTTATTCCAGAGAAGAATCCGTCAGTCTCCTGCACAGGGTGAGAGATGGAGACATGGAGAGCTTCAGAGACAGTTTTCTCAAAGCTGAGTGTTAAGGGACATGTTTGGGGTATGTCAGTAGGTAGACTTTCTCTTAGTTTTCAATTGAGTGCCTCATTCCCAATTTTTTCTGTTTCATATTCCCAATACAAGAATTTCTCTAGTTTAATTTCCTAAAGAATAATTTTTCTATAGACTAAGTCTCTTCTTTCCCCTGATGGAGTGGGGAAGGGCATCTGAAGCTCTACCTGCTGTTATAGAGTTTCATCAATTCCTCTGTTTTCAGCCCCATGCCTCACTTTTACCCTCTTTGTATCTAGTACGATTTTTGAACCTTTCTGTGTTTGTAATGTGAATTAATTAGCTTGTTTCTCATTTGTATTCTGGTTTCATTATCTGTAAATTATTTGTTCACTTTAAAAAATTTTTATTTTATATTGGAGCATAGTTGATTAACAATATTGAATCAGTTTCAGGTGTACACCAGAGTGATTCAGTTATACGTAAACGTGTCTATTCTCTTTCGAATTCTTTTCCCATTTAGGATATTACAGGGAGCAGAGTTCCCTGTGCTATACAGTAGGTTCTTGTTGTTTATCTGTTTTAAATTAGGCAATGTGTATGTGTGAGGGCTTCCCCAGTGGGTCAGTAGTAAAGAATCTGTGTGCATTGGAGGAGATACAGGAGACATGGGTTTGATCCCTGGGTCGGGAAGATCCCTTGGAGGAGGAAATGGCAACCCACTCCAGTATTCATGCCTGGAAAATGCCCTGGACAGAGGAGCCTGGTGGGCTACAGTCCATGGGGTCACAAAGAGTTGGCCATACTAAGCACACATGCACGCACACACACGTACATGTGAGTCCCACACTCCATCTAACAACAACAAAATTTGATGTGCTGTATTTGCTTTTGTTTTTTCTATTTGGGCGGGCATGGGATTTATACCTTTAAAAGTAGGATTTCATAAAGGAGCAGAAACAAATGTGTTCAGTTCACTGTTTTAGCAGACAAATTAGGCTCCATTTTGACAAGCTGAGTTTAATATGCCCATGGGACATCAGGTGAAAATGTTCAGCAGGCAGTTGAATAGATGAGCCCACAGCTTTTAAGAGGAACTATTATTTTGAGTGGTGTCAATAGAAAGTGCTACTCAAAGTAATGAGACCACCGTGGAGAGAGTGTGTGGAGTGAGATAAGCTGTGGACCAAGAATAGATTCCTGACAAACCCAGTATTTAAAGGAAGACAGAAGAAGAGGGAACCATGAAGGAGAACATTTTAGAATTTACCAAAGGGGTAATGTCAATGTGTCAAAGAAGTCAATTGAGATAATGGCCAAAACGTTTTTTCTTTTGCGAAGTGGGAAACATGGACATCATTAATGACTTTGGCAAGATGGTGTGGACAAGTCTGAATGCAGCAAATAAGAGAATGAAAATAGTTTTGTTTTGTTTTGCTTTCAGTAATTGCTAAAGAAGCAGTAATAGGGGGTGTTTCCATGGCTCAAGAACCAGATAAACAAGTCTGTGGGCTTTTTCTGTTGTCTCCACTTGGGATGCTATCACACTTGATTTTAGGATATTTAATGAGATGATTCAGAACTGCATCCTTTTGTTATTGCTGAATAGTCTGGTTGTGACTTTGTTGCCCTTTTATTGTCTATGTGTAGATATTTCAGATGGTTTGATTTTAGAAATAATTTTTCACCATCCATTTTCACAACTTTCCAAGGCTGGTGTGGGCAAGCCAAACTGTAGGGTACTTCAAATTCTGGATATGTGAGTGAAGCTGATACTAGTAACCACTTCTTTTTTCAATCACATATATGATGAAATGTTTGCAGAATAATAGAGACGGGGGTGTAGTGGGAAAAAATTCCAGCCCATTACCCTTAGCATAAAGCCCTAATTCCATTCTGTTGGAGTTTCCCCAAATAGCAAATGTTTTGCTGTTGCCTGAGGTCTGGGGTCAGAGAAGGCAATGGCACCCCTCTCTAGTACTTTTGCCTGGAAAATCCCATGGACAGAGGAGCCTGGTAGGCTGCAGTCCATGGGGTCGCTAGAGTCAGACAGGACTGAGCAACTTCACTTTCACTTTTCACTTTCATGCATTGGAGAAGGAAATGGCAACCCACTCCAGTGTTCTTGCCTGGAGAATCCCAGGGACGGGGAAGTCTGGTGGGCTGCTGTCTATGGGGTCGCACAGAGTCGGACACGACTGAAGCAACTTAGCAGCAGCAGCAGAGGTCTGGGGTAATTGAGAAGACAAAAGAACAAGGCAGGTGAGAGTAAAATATTACCTTTCTTACTAAAAGTGACTGGGTTGGGTTAGTACTCTTACTTCTAGGCAAGTGGACTAAAGCCCAGACTAGAGAAGACTTGCACAGACATGCACAGCCCACGTGCGGAGACAGAAAGCACTATCTCCTGGTGAAACACTGGGAGAGCTGAGCCCTACATGCCTGATTTATCCACATTTATCTATCTGATAAATCTTTCTACCTCTCATCCTACCCTCAGAATGAACAAGAGGGTGGCAGAGGCCAGCCTTACCAATGATGGAAACATCAGAGCTGGGAAGAAGTGAGCCCCCCAAATACATGTTGACCTTCAACACCCTGCATGATCTGATACCTGATCCCATTTGTACCACCCTCCCCATCACTCTCACACTGCTGCCATCCTGGCTTCCATCCTGATTTCTCTAGTTAAGGGGTCTTTGCAATCACTGTTCTCCAGCCTTGGATAAGGAAATGGCAACCCACTTCAGTATTCTTGACTAGAGAATCCTGTGGACAGAGGATCCTGGTGGGCTTCTGTCCATAGGGTCGCACAGAGTCAGACATGACTGAAGTGACTTAGCATGAGTGAATGCATTGTAGAAGGAAATGGCAACCCACTCCAGTACTCTTGCCTGGAGAATCCCAGGGATGGAGGAGCCTGGTGGGCTGCTGTCTATGGGGTTGCACAGAGTTGGACACGACTGAAGCAACTTAGCAACAGCAGCATTCTCCAGCCTGAAACTCTCTTCTCTCTAGATAGTCACTTCAGATCTCTCATATGTCACCTCCTCAGAGGGACCTCCCCAATCACCCAACCTAAAAATACCACTCCCCCACCATCCCTCTCTAACCCTTTACCCTGCTTTGATATTCTTAATAGCTTTCCTCTTTCTTGTCTCCTTTATGTGGGAAGCTTCATGAAGGCAGACACTTTGTCTCTTTTGTTTTCTGTGCCTGCATTGGAGTCTTGCATATAGTAGAGCTAAACTCCATAGGAGCTAACATATATTTGTTTATCAAATGAATGACCAGTCCAGTGAACTTGGGGGTCTGTCCCAGCTCTGCTACTGACTAGAGTGTCACTCCTTGGGAATTTGCTCCATCCACCTGAGTCTCTGTTAAAGAGCTGCATTAACTCCTTTCAAGAGTTATGGTGAGGATCCAATGAGATAAAGTGTGCAGAAGAGATGAGGGAAGCACTGAAATGATCTAAGTGCTTGCATGGGGATTGCTCCCAATGACAACATTGTCTCTTTTGGAATGAAGGAGGAGTTAGTTTCTTGTCACCTTAGTGACAACTGATGGCTTAAGGTGATGACATTGAAAGATTTCCCAGGGCCATCCTCACACAAAATACTCTTATCCATTATACCTAGTTTTATCCTTGTATTTGCCACATGGTGTATCCTGATTTTTTAATGAAAAATTTAGTCATAATAGATAGCAAAAAGGAGGTTCATTCTAAAAAAATAGGAATACATTTACTTCAGCAAAAAGAATTTCTAAGCGGAAAACATTTATTTTGCCATGAGTCTTAAAGGATTAAGGGCTTCAGCCATCCCCCTAAAATTATTTTCCAAGTGGGAGGAAGTTAGAAATTAATTTTGAAGCAATTTCTGAGCATGAGTTTCATGTTTTTGCAAATAAACTTGCCCTTAAGTCACTCACAATTTCAGCACCTATGAATCTTGCCAATGGCATGCCAAGATAATCCAGTTAACCCAGAGTTCTTCTTTTTTGTCAAAAGTTGCATGGAGGCAGATTTTGTTGTATTATGTCATTTACATAATTATATATATGAAATCAACCCTGAATATTCATTGGAAGGAGTGATGCTGAAGCTGAAGCTCCAATACTTTGGCCATCTGATGTGAAGAGATGACTCATTGGAAAAGATCCTGATGCTGGGAAAGATTGAGGGCAGGAGGAGAAGGGAGTGATAGAGGATGAGATGGTTGAATGGCATCACCAAATCAATGGACATGAATTTCAGCAAACTTTGGGAGATAGTGAAGGACAGGGAAGCCTGGCATGCTGCAGTCCATGGGATTGCAAAGAGTTGGACATGACATAGCAACTGAACAACAACAATATGAAAAGTATATGGACTTTGGACTCATCTAGATCTGGCTTCAAATTTGAGCTTTTACTGTTTAATGGTTGAGTTGAGGGCTTGAAAAAATTAACCTTGTGCTTGAGAAACTAGTCAACCTAAGATTAAGTTTCCTCATCTGAGTATGTCTTATATAAACCTTGAGACCTAAGGCCTTTCTAAGAAGAGTGACACAGATATAAATGAAGTGAATAAAACACATGCTGTCCATGAGCAAGTGAGAGGCCCTGAAACGTTCATTATATAACCAGGAAACCCATTTTAATTTGTTTGGCCCAGATTGTCCTAAAGTTTTATCCTTGTAAAACCCAATAATATCTTGCTGAATCAGTATTCTATAGAGGATTCTGTAGGAAATCCTGGCTTGCCAGAATGCCAGACATATCTTAAATGTAAAATCCATTTATCTGCCCTTTCCCATTTTATTGTTGACCTCTCAGAATTTTCACCCAGATGCTTAATACTAACTTAAAGTAGAACTGTTCAAGTTCTACTGTTTGTTCCTTCATCCCACCTTGGCTTCTTCCACAGTCGTCCCAACTATCCATGTATTAGTTTTATAGCAGTGCTATAGCAAAGTACCACAAATTGGGTGGTTTAACTCATCACAGATTTGTTTTAGACTTCTGCAGCCTAGAAGTCCAAAATCATTGTGTTGGTGGGGCCTGTTCCCTCTGAAACCTTTGGGAAGAATGTTCCCTCGTCCTCATTTACCTTCTGGCAAAAATTTTATTTTCTTACATTTATTTTCTTACGTTATTTCCAAACTCACCTGAATAGGGAGATAAGATCCTGGTGCACATCGCTCATTTTGGAGATGCTGTTAATAGTATTATGGGCTTCCCTTGTGGCTCAGACAGTAAAGAATCTGCCTGCAATGCAGGAGACCCAGGTTTGATCCCTGGGTCAGGAAGATCCTCTGGAGGAGGCAATGGCAACCCACTCCAGTATTCTTGCCTGGAGATTCCATGGACAGAGGAGTCTGACGGGCTATAGTCCATGGGGTCACAGAGTCAGACACAACTAAGAAATTAACACAACTTTAGTAATATTGGAATTATTGAATGGTCTTTGAAAAGTGATCGGTACTGGCCTCAATTCTTTGCTGTACTACTTGCTACCTGTGTGAATCTGGGCAAGTAACTTAAGTTCTCTGAGGATCAATTTCTCATCTGTAAAATGGGATAATAGTACTTATCTGATAAAGATTAGAAATAAAAATATAAAGTAGTTATCACAGTTCTGATACATGGAGTGCATTTAATGACTGGGGACTTTTACTGATATCATTATCATGAAGATGCCTTGGATCATGGCGGGGCCTTCCTGTTTCCAAACTATTATTAACCTTTTGGGACACTGGCTACTTTCACTGCCTACCTCCATTCAAATTTTCCTTCTGGTTAGCATGAGATTTCAAAGTAAAGCTCCCTACTACAGTGTCAGATAGTTTTATTTCCTCCTCTTCCTAATTCTTTTCGTTCACTACCTGCCACATAACTTGAGTTTGTCTCCCTTTCCTGTGAGCCCAAGGATATGGTGGCAGAGAGAGGGATGACTAATTCAACTAGCAAGATTAGACACCACTGTCTGATGCCAGACGGGGAGCCTGTGGAAAGGAGATAGGCACGTAAGTCTCAGGGCCCCTTCAGCAAAAGCTTGCCCGTCACCCTGTATGTCAGGTACTATGTCCTGTCTGGGGAAACAGTGCTTCAAATATCAATTTTAGAAATTGAAATGATGCTTCAAGGAAAACGAATACTGTATCCTTTGAAATAAAGGTTTTCTTTTACCATTTGTTTTCATGGAAATCCTTAGCAAAAAATAGCTAGATTTGGGATTTGGGTTGGTATTTAATTCAGGGTTACATAATAGCCCTTCAAGATTCAAATGCTTTGGATATGCCTGAATAATCTTGAGAGGTGACTGAATCCTTTTTAATAGGGGGACCATTTTTATGTACCTTTCTTTAATTGCACATTTCCTGGAAACGTCTGTTACTAGTTGTCCTGTTTTTTGTTTGTTTGTCTGGGGTAATGTTTTTCTTGTTTGGGGGGTACTCAAGGCAGTTAAATATGTGCTGCTGCTGCTAAGTCGCTTTAGTCGTGTCCAACTCTGTGCGACCCCATAGATGGAAGCCCACCAGGCTCCCCCGTCCCTGGGGTTGTCCAGGCAAGAACACTGGAGTGGGTTGCCATTTCTTTCTCCAATGCATGAAAGTGAAGAGTGAGAGTGAAGTTGCTCAGTCGTATCTGACTCTTAGCGACCCCATGGACTGCAGCCCACCAGGCTCCTCCATCCATGGGATTTTCCAGGCAAGAATACTGAAGTGGGGTGCCATTGCCTTCTCCAATTAAATATGTGAGAGGACTCCAAATAAATATTTTAATTGCAGCTATGACATTTATTACATGAACGAATTTTATCCTTTGGAATAACCTATAATGTAAAATGCAGAAATGGGAAGGAGAGAAGAAGACATAGGGCTACTTAACATGTTTGCTCTTTGTCCTCATTCTGGAGTTTTTGTTTCTAATTCTTCTTTTCACTGGTAGAACACACACTTTCCGGTGGCTTTCTCGGATTTCTTTTCTCAAAGCCTTGCCTATCTGAGCGTATTAACTGGTTGCTTCTAAACACAGATGACAGCTTGGCAGGATTTTCCCTTTTTGTCTCTTCTGATCATTTCCATTGGAACTGGGATGTGAGTTGATAGAAAGTAGTTTCCAGCTCAGTTTTCAAGTAAGAAACATGAGACTCACATGAGCAGGTAATAAATGTTGAATATCAGAGTTCTCTGGGATAGGGTGGCCAGGGAAGCCTTGATTTGTGCTGTTTACTGGTTTCTATAGTATAAATACTCCCTTCATGGCTGATTTCAAGCTACGAGGTGTTACTCAACACCAAGGTGGAAAGAAATGCACAGTAGCAAACCATTATATAATCTTTCAACTAGATAAATATGAAAAATATAGCTCCAGAGCATAGATGATAGAAAACATAGTAAACGTGGTAAAATAGTTAAGTAGTGATGAGTTTTGAGTATTTATCACTTATGTTTTAATATAACATATTTAATGGTAAAGCTTTTATACTTTAATTTTGAACAATAGCTGCATTGAACAGCTGACTCTCACAGTTCCTGGAGATCTAACCATTGGTTTTAACATTGACTGGGACCCAGAAAAATCATTGTCCTACCCAAGGTTCAGTGAATGAGTCATGTTAGAACCTGGATTTGTACAAGTCGTTTCTAAAACCCAAATTTCTCTGGAAAGACTTACTTGTTCATGTATCTGTTTATTCATTTGTTTATTTGTACTACATGCTTTAAAGATTTAATGAAAGGAATTTAGACTGTAGCAGACCATTACTATCTATTGAGACAATAAGAGTCAAAATATTTGAATATATATAATTACAAACACAGATGGGCGAGTGGAAAGCTGGTTAGATTTAGGGCCATAAATGAATCCTGGCTTTGAGTCTTGGTTTTGCTGCTCAACAGCTTATAACATATTTTATTCTCTAGTTCCAGTTGTCTAGACTGTGAGATGAAGGGATTGGACCTATGAACATATACTACTCCTGTATGTCTAACATATTATGATTCATTATTTAGACCCATCAGTTCAACAGCTATTTGCTTAGAACCAATTATATTCACATTTGTTGTGGACTCTACTCCAGGCAGAACTGGATATAAGTGCAATCAGAGTAATTATTATTAGAACAGCATCTCATGTTAATGCAGAGCCTTTTAATTCAACAAAGAGAAACTTTGAGTCTCTGAGGTTCTATGACAGTATGAGATCAGGACACATCTTCACAGAATGTTAGCAAGAGCAGAACCTATTCTAAAAGGACAAACAGAACTCTTACTCCTAGGAAACGCAAGAGGTCATAACCAGGTAGTAATAAGGAATAAGGAACAAGCCATGCCTACCAGTTGCTTCACTGATAAAAGAGCAAAATCAAAAATGACTTTCTTCTAATTATAAGATTAATTATTATAGAAAATTTAGAAATTATTGATGAGTATTAAATAAGGACAATAGACTATACACCCAATTTAATATCTTGCTTTTTTTTACCTAATATTTTAGTATATTTTATAAAACATTCTCAGTAGAGTCATTTTAATTGCTCTATATGATTCCATTTTTTGATGTACAGTAACTTATCTTAAATTGTTTACATTATTGACAGTTTATTATTCTAAATAATACTGTGATAAATACCTTTGTTGATATAAAAAAATTGTATCTTATACACATGATTTCCAGTTGTAATATTTAAGGTTTTTAGTAAGAAGGTTTTGGGCTTCACAGGTGGCGCTAGTGGTAAAGAACTTGCCTGCCAGTGCAGGAAACATAAGAGATGTGGGTTCAATCCCTGGGTCGAAAAGATCCTCTGGAGGAGGGCATGGCAACCCATGTCAGTATTCTTGCCTAGAGAATCCCCGTGGACAGAGGAGCCTGGCAGGCTATAGTTCATAGGGTCACATAGAGTCGAACACGACTGAAGTGACTTAGCACATACACGCAATTAGACCGTTATAGTGAATCACAGATTTTGACCTTTAGCATATTTGATTCTGCCAATATTGTTTTGTACTTGCATATATTTTATTCTGTTTCTGAACATTTATTAAGAGGAGCGGTTTGCCTGTATCCTTCAGTAAGATGTATTTGAACTGGAAATAGCACCAATGTTTTCATATCACTTCAAGTAGATACATAATAGAGTGTAGGGTTAATAATTTTTTCACTCTCTGCAGGCAATAACTTCCAATACAGAGTTTATTAGTTTAGAAAGGACTCAATACATGTTCAATAAATGAAAAGATTTTGGCTAATTTAGGATAGGCAAAATACATTAGTGAAAGATGTGAAGAAAAAAAATACTCCATTCATGATATGGCTTTCATTTTCATCAGGAGAGATGACAGCTAAGCACAGTCCAGGAACTCTGACCATTAAATGAAACAGTGAAATGAAGTATGTTGTTTTTTTAATTCACCTACATGGGAAACCATGACTCTAATAGTTGTTTGATTAAATGTTAATGAGGGCTCCTAAGTTGACCCAACTCTTTCTTTTGTGTGTTAGATTTTTGTCAGTTAAAACAAGACCAATTTCACCTTTCTTTCTTTAACATCTTTGAGTCAACATTTGCTGACAAAAGAAGTTGTAACTACCCTGGTTATTTAAATATTAATGATTTCCATTAAAGGGAGCTGGATGTTTACAGCAGAATGATTGAGAAATTAGATGGTATGATTAGTTCCTTGTTTCTGCCTGCAGGAAAAAGCCTCTTAATGGAAGAGCTCCTTCCAATATGTTTTTAATACCACAGATTTATTTTTTCCCCATGAACCAGTTAGAGAGTAAGATTGTTGACTTCAAGCATTCCTTGAAAGTAGCTTTTATTAAAACATTAGCATAACAAGTTCTTATAATTCAAAAAAAATCTTTTATCAGTGCCATAGTGGTCATAATACTTGGGCTTCTTGGGAACCTAATTTCAGTTTCTAAAGTCATTTTGTTCTTTATTATAGTAAATAGACAAAACCACTCTTAAGTACATGGTCTATTTGGTTGGGCTTGTTTACATTAAGTCTGGGGAATTCTATTAAGTTAACCATGAAAGACTTGACAAAGGTTATGTATTCAATCAAATTATAATTATAAACTTTTATCTTATTGGAGAAATGTGGCTGAAAACCTTTCTAAACCTGCTAAAACCAATATTTTCCTATTATGCTAAATTGGATTGTGATTAGCATGTGGTTAATAGATTACAACACCTTGTATGTTTTTAAGGTATATCAATGACTTGGTATATTAAGGCACTGAACAATCAGGGCAAGCATTGTATTTGCCTATATTGTATATTTCTCTTGCATCCAGAATTTGAGGGAGCAGAGTATTTGACTAGCAGTAGTACAGAGTCATTTAATAGCACTGGTGCAAGAATCATATTACTTAATAGAGTCAGGATTAACAGAAGCAATTGAGGCACCTGCCTTGGATGTAAAATCTAAGACTGCCAAAAGACTCAGTAATCAAGATAAATAATATTTAATGCAATACTTGAAAAAATCAAAATTAACAAAGAAATTCTTGATGGACAAAATTTCAAAATTAAAAAACAATATAAGGTCCCACTTTACATCTACATCAGACTCACCTTATCCTCAGCCCAGCCCTGACTGCATACTAGTTCTGATTTCTCTGCTTTGATGTCTGTAGATAAGGTACTCCTTTGAGTCAAATTTTCCGTGTCTAAGATTAATGATGATAACCCTTCTTTTCCTGGTTGAGTTATCAGGAAGTTCAGATCAGCTAAAAATACATTGGAAATACCCATTGTAAAAACAATTTACATGTTTTCAAGTTTATGGAATTCACCACACATTTTTATGTTATTATTATCAAGCAAACATCAGGTTAGAAGATCCTTGAAAAGCTTTGTATTAATAAAGTGTGAGGTCTAACTTTTGAGTTCACTGGTCATCTTGCTATAGGGGTAAGGGCCTGTAAATGGTTGTAGGATCTTCTGTCTCTTCTTTCTTTCTTTTTTGTTTTTGAATGCAAAGTTTAGTGATTTGTAAGAGATAAAAAGGTGGCCAGAAATCTATTCTAATTATTTTAAATTTCCCTGCAAAACACCCATGGACAAGTCAGGTCTCACCTTTTCTCAAGCTTTGCACTTCCACCCCATTTCTCCTGCCTAACTGAGTTCCACCCACCTTTTACTCACCTTCTACCTTGGTAAGGCCTTCCTTCCTAGGTTCTCCTGTCCTGAAATATGTTCTGAGTCCTCTGCCTGGAGTGGATGACTGTCCCTCCCACTCACTTTGTGATTTGTTTGAAGTCCCTTTTGTTTTCATGCTTCCTGTAATCCTTCATAGAATTTATTTTCCATACCACAGTTTTAGAAATAGAAGTTGTTGCTCTAGTTATATTGCCAATCACTTAAATAGCATTCCATTAGACTGTTAATTTCAGGATGAGCAAGGACTGGGTTGACCTGATTTAGGCTTTATCTAAGGTACTAGCCAGAGAAGGCAATGGCACCCCACTCCAGTACTCTTGCCTGGGAAATCCCATAGACAGAGGAGCCTGGTAGGCTTCAGTCCATGGGGTTGCTAAGAGTTGGACACAACTGAGCAACTTCACTTTCACTTTTCGCTTTCATGCATTGGAGAAGGAAATGACAACCCACTCCAGTGTTCTTGCCTGGAGAATCCCAGGGACAGGGGAGCGTGGTGGGCTGCCGTCTATGGGGTCGCACAGAGTCGGACACGACTGAATCAACTTAGCAGCAGCAGCAGCAAGGTACTTAGCAAAGAGCTTTATATGTATTTTTTGAGTGACTAAATGAGTGTTTTGCATATAAAGGGGTTTGGTAAATATTTACTCTTTGGATTCATTTGTGGAAAGTTATTGTTTTCATTCTAGGCCCAGAGGGAACGGTTGGTGCCATGTGGAAGGCACTTTTTTTGCTGGTCTTGTTGGTGCTCAGCCCTGGTGCTGATGGGCTGTTTCGCTCCTTGTACAGAAAAGGCCATGTTTCCAGTCCACGTAAAGGAGACCCAGGACAGCGGTTATTTCTGACTCCTTATATTGAAACTGGGAAACTTGAAGAAGGTAAGCTTAAATCTGAAACCACTGAAACTGTATACTTTCAACAGTTGTTGCTTTAGCAGATGTCTCACAGGATCCAAAAGACAATATTATATTTTACTCAATTGTTTTATTTCATATATTAACAATTTGATATCATATAGTATCAGAGTTTTGAGCTAAAAAGAAAGTTCATCAGGGTCAGATTAACTAGTAGTTGAGTCTCCACATATCTATTTATAAAACTAGTATAGTGCCTGTCTACAACTGGTCATTTAATGAAAGTGAAAGTGAAGTCGCTCAGTCATGTCCGACTCTTTGCGACCCGGTGGACTGTAGCCTACCGGGCTCCTCCGTTCATGGGATTCTCCAGGCAAGAATACTGGAATGGGTTGCCATTTCCTTCTCCAGGGGATCTTCCCAACCCAGGGATCAAACCCAGGTCTCCCGCATTGCGGGCAGATGCTTTAACCTCTGAGCCACCAGGGAAGCCTGGTCATTTAATAGGGCTAATAATAACCTTAGAACTTACTCTGTGTCAGTTATTGCTTCCAAGCATTGGATATAAAAGCATTTAAGCATCTCAACAACCTATTTAAGCCTCTTTACACAGAAGATAACTAAAGCAGAAAGAAATAAAGTTACTTGCCAGTCATGCAGACACCAGCTGGTAGATGCAAGGGTTACATCCAGACAGCTTCATTCCAGAGTCTAAGCTCACAGCCATTGTGCTTGGCCCCTTTGCCTGAGAAGTTATCTGAGTCTTAGGACTCATTTTCCTCATTGATTAGATGGAGATAAAACAATTCACCCAAGTCACAGAGATGTTAAAAATATCAGATCAAAAAATGTACATGAAAACTCTTTGTAACCTGTAAGTTGCTCTCTAAATACCTGTATTCCCTGGTGGCTTTTATTTAGAGATTGTCCTAATACTAGTACAAAAAGGTGTCATTTGGTGTCATCAGAGTCTAAAATTTATGACCTGCCTGTACTCTTAATGCTTCTTCATGCTTAGGGAAATCACTGTATAAGATAAATGATATAATCTTTCTGGACCTCACGATGCTCTTAAACTATAAAATAGTATATAGACAGCTATCCTGAAGAGCTGTGTGTGAAAGGAAGCAGAGAAATGGGGTGGTGGCTGAGGAGAGTTACGGAGTCAGGCGGGGTCATTAAGAAGGTAGGAGATAATGACAAAAGTGATCCAGTAGAGAGGGGAAAGGTGATGGGATGGGACATCTCTTGGTGGAGCGTATCTTGGAGATGAGCATCCATAGATGGAGGTCTTAGTGTTTGCTTTGGATTTTATCCCTAGTCACAGGTAGGAAGGCAGACTTAATGCTTATGAAGCTGATATGCTGGTAGATTTCGTGGACATGTGGAACTGAAACTAGAAATTTTAGGGAAATGATCATTTTAAAGATAAAAAATAAATGCATATACTATGTATGGAAGTTTAAAATAAAGCAACTTTTCTTCATTTGAAGAGATCTCATAGTCAATAGACTGTCATTTTTTTTTTTTAATTTAAAGCCAAAACATTTTCCCTTCTTATGGGTGCATTTGAGTTCTGTTCATATATCTTTGCCTGAAATATGCATTGATTCTGTGTTTCATCATATTTTTTTGTAAGAAAAAATGAAAAACTTTGATAATATAGTCAATGATAATATAATGAGGCAATGCAGTCTTTTTTCAAAAGACTCAATTTTGCTTGATGTAGAAAAGTCATGAAAATATGGCAGCCCAGTGGTATAGGCTGATGTCACTTGACGTAAATGAAGAGGCAAATTATCATTACTCTAAATCCACCCAATTGAGTCATATGCATTGCTTTTAGCTTCTTTAATAAGTGCGTACTGATGACTGAGATGTTCATTCACATAGCAGAGTTAAATACTCATCACCAAACCCTAGAATCTGTAGATGAGGAGCTTGAGACTCAAATATTTTACATGACTTGCCCAAGAGGACACAGGTAATAGTAGCAGAGATGGGATCAAGATCCAAATTTTCTGCCTTCTGCTCTGTAATTTGCCTACTATAATTCATTTTCCTTTGTTTAAAAAACTTGTCCTCTTCTGGAGTAACCAGATGCACACACATGAAAGAAGGAATCAGGCAATGTACTCTAAAGTGCTAAAGGATTACATTTGAGGTAGATATGCTGTAAATTTTTAGAAGGAAGCTATCCCTGTTGGCTGGCATAATCCAGGTATAAAATAGTAGTAGTAGTAACAGTGGTAGTAAGAAATAAATAGCTAACATTTAGTAGTAATTATATCCCCTGTTCCTATCACAGTGCCTGTATGTAATAGGCACTCAATAAATATTTGTAGAATTTGGATTTGAGACCTAACTATGTTCCAGAAATTATGCTTTACACACATTATCTCTTTTAATCCTTAGAGCAACCCTAATGAAGAATGAATAGTTATTGTTCCCATTTTATAGATGAGAAAACTGAGGCCTAGAGAAATTAAGTATCTTGCCCAGGGCTATGTAAAGCTAGTAAGTGGCAGATCTGACGTTAAAACCTATCTCTGCTGACTCATGATTCCTGGGTCAGGAAGATTCCCTGGAATAGGAAATGGCAATCTACTTCAGTATTCTTGCCTGGAAAATTCTGTGGGCAGAGGAGCCTGGCAGGCTATAGCCCATGGAGTCGCAAAAAGTCAGACACAACTGAGCACGTGCACACGTGTGCACGCACACCTGCGCGTACACACACACACACACACACACACACACTGCTGACCCACAACACAAGGTAGGAACCACTGTGCTATGTGGCCAGACTTGAAAATATAGGGTAAGATTTGGACAAGTAAGAAAGAGCCTGCACATCCTGAGAGAGGGAGACAGCTTAAACAGCATTAAGGGAAAGTGTCTTTGAATTGTACATCAGGTAGAACCAAGTACAGAGAATGTAGAGAAATCTGCCCGAGATCCACATCCCACCCATTCCTGGATTTCTTGCCTATGAGCATTTCCCTCTTATGGACGTTAACGGTACTAAAGAAAGATTTCAAGGGAAATAGTTTTATCTTCTATCCTTTTGTGTCAATCCTGTTAGATCACCATCTGATAAGTGACAACATTTAAAATATTAAATCCGGTGTAATATCACTTTCTAAAGTTCTGTTACACAGTCAAAAATCTTTGAATGGAATTTTAAATGGCTGATCCAAAATCTGGTACATCTGGGTATTCAGATGTAGCCCTGACAGCATAATTAAATATAATTTTATTCATTTGCTTTACTGAAAGTTCAGGAAGCTCTGGACAGATGGTCAGCTCACTCCCCTGAATCCCTTTTGTGCATCAAGTCTGTTGAAATCTTAGGGATGTGAATCTTAGTATCGCAACAAAACATTTCTGAGATAAACACTAGTTCACAAAAAGACACAGAAATTTTTAATTTCTTTTAAATTCCAAGTTAACTAGCTTAGTTTTATGTAGTTAGTTGTAACTGTGTGTTTGCTTTCTCTGCAGCTAGAATAAACTGTCACTCTCTGAAACAAAATGAATAAAATTAATATGGGGGGCAGTTTTAGTGTATTTCCAAACACTGCCTTTTCATAAACTTTAAAGAATATTTTGCTATTGGGTCTTAATTTATTAAAAATTATGGCCTGGTAGTATCCTGTCCACCCAGATGATGTTGCAAGTCTTTGCAAATATGGAGTGCCTGATTAGCTGGTTCAAGCCCTTCTTTGGTCGTGGTCCAATCTTTTTGGATTGCAAGTGTTACTATCACAAGCACCAGTCACCGCAGTAAGATGTAGGAAGTGAAGCTGCTTCAAAGAAAACCTTTTTCCTTTTTTCAACTGTTTCAAACATTTGTATTATGAGTCATGGTTCCAGGAAGAAAGAAACTCCTACATCTTGGGAGTTTATTTTCCACATTCTATTAACAGATTCTGAAAGGATGAATGGGACATTTGAAAATGCCCCCCCAAAAAAAAAATCAATTTATTTGAAAGAACTTTTAATCATTTTACTGTGGCAGTGTTCTTGCCTGGAGAATCCCAGGGATGGGGGAGCCTGGTGGGCTGCCGTCTATGAGGTCGCACAGAGTCGAACACGACTGAAGCAACTTAGCAGCAGCAGTGGTATAGTTAGAGGAAATTTAAAATTAAAAACAAGGCGAAGCACTTCTTTGTGGGCCCGAGAAAAGTTTTTCTGAATTTCCTAAGATCTTAATAAGGCCCGCCTGCCTTTGGAGGTTTTTGTAGAAATGAGCGAGTCCGAGTGCATTGCCAGTGTGTCATGTTTTAGTTCGTTAATTCACATTTATTCATTAACAAGTATGTATTGGATGTCTTAAGTGTTTCAATCAGCATGCTGTGTCCCTGGGGGTACAAAGGTAAGCAACACAAATTCCCTGCTTTCCAATAGCCTCTGATCTAGAAAGGAAGGTATAAAATATACCCCCGTCAGTTCAAGGCAACAGAGATAGAACTTTGAGATGCTCAGAAAGGGTCAGAAAGAGAGGACTGAGTAAGCATGTGAGTCATCTTCAGAGCAGGCCAGTGGACCTCGTGTTGTGCTGGTCTCAAGAGAGATAAATTGATTCAGTCACCCATCTCCCGAAGTCCATTCCCTCCTGCTCCTTTCTATTATGTTTTCTCTTCTTCTCATTCTACTCTGACCTTTCTCATTTTTCTCTGTCTTTCTTGAATGCCCATTTACTCCTCTGGGATTCACTTCTCACTCATTCCCAACCCCTCAGTCTTCAGTTCTCTACTCTCTTTTTTTTGGAAGGGTCTCTGTTGGATTTTGAGAAGGTTAATAGTTTTGTGAAAAATATTTCAAAAGTGTTTTAGGTACAAACTTCCAACTTCAAAAGATAGGATGTGGGCTGTGGATGTACGTCATAGTAAGAAGAGTTAATAAACTGTCTTGCATATTTGAAAGTTGCTAAGAGAGTAAATCTTAAAAGTCCTCATCACAAGAATAAAAATTGTAACTGTAGGGGGTGATGGATGTTAACTAGACTTACTGTGGTGATCTTTACAGAACATATAGTGTATGAATATTCAATCATGTTGTACATCTGAAACCAGTATCATGTTGTATGTCAATTATATCTCCAAAAAAATGGCCAAAAGAATTGTTTTAAAGACTGCCCAGCCCTGGAGTTGATTTTGCTTTGGGCTAAATGAGAGTGGAAGCAAAGACGGGAAGAGGGAATGGTGGGGGAATGGGAATGGGCAGGTACACATTATTTTCCCCTAACATCTCCCTTTTCTGTAATATCTTTCTTTTGTCTTTGCCTTTTTTTTTTTTTTGATTGGGAGGGATGTATCTCATGGGGAAGAAAATGGGGAAGAGGTAGAGAAAGTGAAAGTGAAGTCGCTCAGTCATGTCCGACTTTGTCCGACTCTGTGCGACTCCATAAACAGCAGCCCACCAGGCTTCTCTGTCCATGGAATTTTCCCGGCAAGAGTACTAGAGTGGGGTGCCATTGCCTTCTCCGCCTATAATCACTACCTAACGCTAAACTCAGTGGCAACTAAGCATATGCCCCACGCCCAACATGTCTGCAAACTTGTATGAATCGAGAGGTTGAATTAATCTTTCCTGGGGGAACTGCACTGAGTCCAGAAAAGGCAAAGTCTTCTAGACTGTTCTTGGGGTGGCCCACGGGCTTATGAGAATCACCCCTTTCTTTGCCCGAGCCCTTATTTTATGTGCATCTTTGTGCTCAGGGGTCACATGCATGCTTTCATTTGATCCTCACATGAAGTCCAGGGTGGACAGATCAATATCCACATTTACACCATGGCTTACCACACGCTATCAGTGATGTCACTGAATACCAAGTTGGGAAGAGACGCTGTCAATCGGCATTCCAGGGCCCATGGGCTCCGGCAACCCACTGGAGGCATCTCTAGTTGGTAGCACATGATTGGATGGAGCTTCCTTATCTACTCTCTACTAACCAGTCTCCAACTTAGTAAGTCCCAGACTTAAGTAGCTATTCTTGAATGATCCATTTTTAGCAGGGACACTTCCTTTGTTCCCCCTAAAGGTCTCCTCTTCACCCAGACTTCACCACCACCCCCTGCTTCCTACCTGTTTACTGTCCCTTCTCCACTCCTTTCTTACTCACTGCTTCCCCCTCCACTCCCTGCTGCCTACACCTTCTGACTGACTCTCTAGCTGAGATGCCTTGTAGCAGGGTAGGGGCAGGAGCTATCTCTGCAGCCTGAGTGCTGGGTTTAGCCCTCTTTTACTAGCCGTGTGACCTTGGGCAAGTTACTTAACCCCTCCATGCTTTTAGCTTTCTCATCTGTAAAGTGGAGGTAATAATTATACCACATAATATAAAACCCTTGCTATATCGGCCTTGGAAATATTAGTTCTATTGGTTTTGTTTACTCTTGGGCGGCCTCAGCTATCTGAGTGTTACCTCTTTCTCCCTCCCTGTCCTTTTGCTGCCATAAGAAAACCGGGACCTGTGCCTTTCACATCTCTCCCCTGCCCTGTTTGGCTCCCTCTGGGTAGCCTCACGATCACCCGCAGTCCCACTGCCTGCCTCTCCCCACCCTCCCTGGCTGTCCCTAGTTATCCCCACTCCCCACACGCCTCACTTCATTTCCCTTAGTGGAAGTGTCAGGCCCTTTGCTCTCACCATCAGAAGAGTATGGAGAACTCAGGCCTGCCCCAGGCTGAGAGATCATTCACTGTGTTATTTCCCTTGCACCCCTCACCCCCACCGTTTGGAATTAGGCGACTTTATCCTGCCCTGGCTTCCAGGTGGCCCAATGTGACACCTTGATTTAACTTTAGAGTGGAGTTGAGGATAGCTGACTTTCTTCTTGGCTAAAAGGTGAATGTTGAATATGTGGACCTGGCCAGGGCAGTAAACACCTTTATGGCAATCCCTGTAGCCTTTCTGATCACTGATTCCAGACCTGGCCCCTGGGAGAAGTCTGGCCAAGATGGAGATGGCCAGTGCTGCATTTATTTTTTGTCTAATCCTTATACATTTTTTCCCCCACTAGGGAGACAGTTGAGTTTGGTACCTCCTTTCCCAGGATGGAATTTGACGAGCTATTCTGGCTACATCACCGTGAATAAGACTTACAACAGCAACATTTTCTTCTGGTTCTTTCCGGCAAAGGTAGGCCCATAGCAGTGCCCGCACAGGACCCTGGTGCTCAAGAGCTGACTGTTTGCTCCGGGTGGAAACGTCGGTCTACAGTCAACCCAAGGGTGTTTTTGTGTTTTTTAATCTTTAAGATTTTTTTTTTTCCCTAAAAATAAGTGCCAGTGATTCCATGTAGTCTTCCTGTTTATGTGCAGGAAACAAATGTTACTGGGGGAGGTCCAACTTTTAAATTCCTTGCAACATTATTCACAGTATCAGTGCTGCTATCCTCTTCCTGCCACGATCTTCTTCCTATCTTTTTGTTGCTTTATTCTAAAAATATTTGGGGGCAGGGATGGGTGGTGGGGAACAAGGAAGGACAAGGAGTGGGGAGATTCCTGAAGTTCACAGGTAATGCATGTCTAAGCCTGTCTACATTTAGTCAGGTATTGACTGCTCTGTCTGTGGATTTTACTGTACTGATTATTGTTCTTAGACTCCTTTGTGCATCCAGTACCCACTTACTGTGTAGAACTTTGTGGGGACACAAAGGAGAGAGAACTGAACTCACTCTGTGGGCCATTAGGGGAGGGCTGGGAAGGACTGGTGACCCAGGATGGCTTCCAAGGAGGGGTCTTTTCACCTCACATTCATACAGACATATATCCTTGTACTTTACCAGCTGCATTTAGCTCAACTCAGGGTCACACTGCGCTTTTAGGTCACACCCTAAAGGGACAAATCCCTTTAGGCTTATGGATACTATTGGGGGTTATTGTAAGAGGTACTGAGATGAATACATAAATCTTATCCCACCACAGGGTAATTTTCTATTTTTATTTTCCAAATTGAGTTTGCTTCAGAAGCCAGAGAAAACAAAGAAAAAGTTATCCCTGTGGAGGGTAGTGTTTATTTTTGCATAAAATTTGCAAATTGTATGCATATAACAGCACTGTATATGTAATGACTGCGTAAATTGCTTAAACATAGTTTCTTCTCTTGGTACTGTGGGGTTGTGTTTTCTTGACTTTTCATTTCTGCTTTCTCAGCCATGGCCTCTGATTGTTCATCAGGTGGGTGTGTGGTGGGTGTGGAGAAGGCATGTAAGAAATGGTGAGGAATTCCAGGTTCTTCGTGGCTGGGGCTCATAGTAGTTTTCAGGCTGTCACCACTCTGGGAGGCCTCTCCTGGACCCCTTATTTCTTCCTCATTGTACTCTTGGGTGAGGCAAGTAAGGTTCCTAAAGCACAAAATTTAAGGGCTCACTTTCATGGGTGAGCCCCTAAGAATTGATGCTTTTGAACTGTGGTGTTGGAAAAGACTCTTAAGAGTCCCTTGGACTGCAAGGAGATCAAATCAGTCAATCGTAAAGGAAATCAGTCCTGAATATTCACTGAAAGGACTGATGCTGAAGCTGAAGCTCAAATACTTTGGCCACCTGATGTGAAGAACTGACTCACTGGAAAAGACCCTGATGCTGGGAAAGACTGAAGGCAGGAGGAGAAGGGGATGGCAGAGGATGAGATGGTTGGATGGCATCACTGACTTGATGGACATGAGTTTGAGCAAGTTCCAGGAGCTGGTGATGGAAAGGGAAGCCTGGCGTGCTGCAGTCCATGGGGTCACAAAGACTTGGACATGACTGAGAGACTGAATTAAACTGAACTCATGGGTGTACACGTGCAAGGCTGGCACTTGACTGTCCTCTAGACTCCTGCTGGAACCCCTCTTGGGGGAACCCAACTGAAAACCAGAGGGCAAGGGAGTCTGGCCCATTGAGGTCTGCCTACCATGTCATGGAGCCAAGTGGAGCCTGGATTTTCAGAAGTGGTCAAGAAAATATCCAAATATCCAGCACAATGATATTGAGGAGTTGGTATAAATTAAGCTTAGAAAGATGACCTATTTTTGACAGGTGGGAAATTTCCTTGTGTTCTTAGAAGTCTCTTAAACTTTATGCCTTTCAGAAACCATACTGTATGGTTTGTGATATCATATCTATCTATATAATATGCAAATGCAGGCATTTATCATGAATAGCAGTTGTATGAGTTTTCAATTGCCATTGTACAAATTTAGTCACTAAAACAACACAGATTTATTATTTCACAGTTCTAGAGATCAGAAGTCCAATACAGGTCTCACTGGCCTAAAGTCAAGTTGTTGGCAGGGCTGCGGTCCTTCTGGAGGCTACAGGGGAGAATCGGTTTCCTTGTCTTTTGCAGTTTCTAGAGCTGCTGGCATTCTTTGAATCGATGGCTCCTTTTCCTGTCTTTACAGCCCGTATCAGTGAGCTGAATACTTTGAACATTGCATCACTTTGGCCAACTCCTTATTCATCACCTTCCCTACTCTTGTATTTTGCCTCTCTCTTCATATAAGGACCCTGGGATAACTTTGGACCCACCTGGATAATCCAGGATATATCTCCCTATTTTAATGTCAGTTGAATAGCAACCTTAGTTCCATCTACAACCTTATTCTTCTTAAGAATTAACATATTCACATGTTCTAGGGATTTGGATGTGTACATCTCTGAAGGCCATTATTCTGTGCAAAATGGATACTTGAAAAATTTACCTGGATTAGTGATTCACAATATGTTCTTTTATTTTATTGTACTTAAGAATGATCTTCAAATTCCCCAGAGATTCTGACTCATAAACTAGGAGAGGCTAGCAAGTTGTAGGATTAGCAGGTGGACCATGCTTCAGAAATCATTGTTTCAGCCTACAGGCTACTATCCTGGATTCAGTGTTCCTGACCCCAAAGTGACTCACACTTCTTTTGCCAGAAAGAAACAGCCAGAGCAGGCAAACCCCGATGGAGGTGGTTCTGTTATCCCATGCACTTACCTAGGATGAAGGCTAGAATGGGGGACTGAGGAGGTGAGTGCAGCTTTTGGGGTCAGCTCTCCTAATCCTGCCACTGCCGGGTCTCCAAATCCAATGCCCTCTGTCTCTCCACCCTCACCCTAGTCCTGCCAAACCCGATTCCTTACTCTCTCTTCCGCTTTGGTGGCTGGTTATGATGCCAGTGAACTCCTCATTGATTTCTGCATGATGTCTTTTTTTTTTTTGGTAATGATCCAGATTTGTGAAAACAGGGACATGATCAAACAAAAACAAAACGAAGACTCAGTCTTTTCCTCTTTAGGTTGCCTCTAAGCAGGTGGACAGCTTTATCAAGGAGGCCAGTGATGCTCTGGGACTGTAAAGCTGGTCAGGGAAAAGGGCTTAGGGTTTATACTCACTCCTAGTTGCCGGACTGAAACCCCTTGCAGTAAAATAACTGGACTCTTGGGGCCCCCCTTTAGTTAAAGAAGACCTGCCTATGCACCCCCAGATTATGTTCTCTGGGGGCCCAGAATTGTAGCCCTAAACAGATTCTAAGATGATCCCAGAAGACTTGAAACTGAGGCCACTGCAGCATGAAAGATGCTTAAGAACATGGTGTTCTATTGGAAGTGATAGACTGAGAGACAGAGGCACAGAGATGAAAAGACGGTTCTGTTGACAGGTTATCACCACATGGCAGCTGGGATAGATAGTTCCAAGACCTCCTCCAGGGGAGCCCACACACACAGCCAGGTCTCCAAGGCCCCAAAGCAACCTTTCCTGCCGAGGCAGTCAGGCTATAAATTATGGACCAGGCCATTTTGGATGAAGGAGATAAAGCATGCGACAAGGAGAAGCAGTGGTCACTGAGATGGGAGAGAGTTCCTTTCATTTGGCAGAAATAATAGTTTGTTGCCTGTCACAGGGGAACAGCTGATGTGATCATCAGGAGAGAAATGACCCCTTACGAAAATTGAAGGTAGAGAAAATAAGAGACCCAGGAAGGATGGCACACTTGTAATAGCCCCTGGGTAATTTTTTGGACTGCTGTTTCTCAAATTAATTGTGTTTCCTGTTATTTCTGTGAGTCTCCCCTCTTATTATATACAAATCAATGAATAATGGGTTCCAGAACTTGAAATTGGTGTGCAGTGGGGGGACACGATAAAAATGAGAAATGAACAGTCATTTTTCATAGAATAAAAAGTACAATGAAACCAATAAAGATGTAACAATTATAATAGCTGCTCTTAATTGAACGTTGACTATGTGCTAATAAATACTGTGCATTTTTCTTTAATCCTTACGAAAACCATATGAGGAAGGAATTACTATCTTCATTTTACAGTTGGAAGAGAATTGCAGAGATTAGATAATTAGCTCCAAGTTTCCCAACTAGAATTGGGCAGAATTAGATTTTAAAAGAAAATCTCTGTTGGAGAAATATTTGCTATTGATCATTCCAGGTTGATTGTGAGAAAACAAATCATGGAGGGCAATAAATTACAATTGTTAAAAGTATGGCTCTTGAGTCAGGTTTGGATAAAACCTTGGCTCCACTCCTTATGCCAAATGTGACCTTAGGCACGTTCTTAACTTCTCTGAGCATTGGTTTCCTTATTTTAAAATGAGGCTCAAAACACCTGCTGAACAATTGTTTTGAGAAAATGAGATAATATGATAAAGTCTCAGAATGGTGTTTGATATCTAATAAGTAGAGTTGCTATTATTATTTCATTATCAGTATCATCACTGTCATTACTAGTTTTTCCTAGTATTAACACAAATACTCTACAGAACAAAACCAGACATAATTTGGGAGGTTAAAGAAGGCGGGAGATAAGGAGCAATTCCAAATTGGAAGGAGCCGGATGCCAGCCAAGAATGTGGATTAATTGTTACTGGGAAAGGAAATTGCAAAGTGAAATTGGGATTTTTCATGTTTAAGAAGGTAAAAAATCATATATTATTTTTTGAAATTAGCATCCTTTTCATTAGAAAAAGTATTCAGCATTTAAGTTTTTCTTATAGATATAGGAGTAATTTGTGGGATGCATTTATCTAAAACCTGTAGATTATTTAACTGCCATAGAGTCAACATCTGAGATGTTTAGAGTTGGGTCTAAGCCCCTGTGGACTGCCCCAGTGGCTCAGCAATGAAGACTCCACCTGCACTGTAGGAAAGGCAGGACACATGGGTTCAATCCCTGGGTTGGGAAGGTCCCCTGGAGTAGGAAATGGAAATCCACTCCAGTATTTTTGTCTGGAGAATCCCATGGACAGAGGCCTATAGTCCATGGGATTGCAAAGAGTCAGACATGAATTAGTGGCTGAACGCACATACACGCTAAGCACCCTTTACTCAGGTCCCTACCTCGTTCCTCAGGCCAAGGAGAATAACTGGGGTTCCTGGAATCTGACTGTCTGGTGATGGAGAAAGGTCAGTATCATATTGAGGAGTCAGCAAGGCTGGGATAGGGTGAGGCATGGGAGGTGCCTGCAGGCAACATTTGAGATGCTCCCTCCCTCTCAGGGTCCTGCAGGTGCTGACCCTGCTTACCCAGACGCCAGGAAAAGCACAAGTGTGGGGGATTAGGTGAACACGGTCCACGCATCCACATTGCAGTGCAGAGGCAATGAGCCACTCTGATGCTTGTGGCCAAAGCAAAAGGCATTCTCTCTGGGAGCAGGAGAGCAGGTCCCCAAGGGTCCCTGGAAGCCAGCAGACAGCCGACCCTGGGAGTGCAGAGACAGGGCCTTCGCACACACTCAGTTCACTTCCTCCTCTGGATGTTTAGACTGCTTCAGTAACAGAGTGGCACAGAGCAGTAGCTGCCAAATGCAACTGCGCGTCAGACATAACTTGGGAGCTTTACAAATATGACAGATCCTCCAGCTCAGAATGTGACGCCTCCCAGCAGAGATCTGATTTGTTTGGTCTGGAGAGGGCCCAGGGTCAGTGTTTCTAACAAGTTCCACAGTGATTCCAGTGCAGCTAGTCAGTTCACTTGAATTTGGAAAGAGAGAACTAAAGGTCAGGGTACTTTCTCTAGTGTAATCTCCAGACATATTTTCTCATACTCCCTGTGCTCAAATGATATCTTACCAACTTAACAAGTATTGAATTTTCAGGGAACACAATATTTAGCTTTGTCAGTAGAGGGTGCTGCAGGGACATTGCAGGAGGAAGTTGACTTCTCTTCTTGGTCCCTTGTTCTGCGTTTTGCTTTCTCTTGGCCCTGCTGCCCAGTCCGTCAGCAGTGTATGTGGAGGGACATTCAGTGGTGCTCTGCCTTAGCTGGGCACCCAGACCACGAAGACCCTCAGCAAGTTTATAGACTGGACTCCATCCCAGTGACCACCTGTCTGTGGCCCTCACAGACAGGTCTCACCAGTGAGCGGGCTTCCTACAGCCTAGGCTTTCTACCTTCTCTGGCACCCTCCCATCAGCCTGGACCACCTGCCTCCCAGAAGGTCACTTCCGGCAGCCTTCCTGGCAGGACACCATGCACTTCTGGTTGTCCGTGCCCTTCAAGCAAGCAGCCTCCCAGCATCCTGAGTTCCTCTGCATTCCTGGCCCCTGCCAGCCACAGCCTGCTGTCGTGCAGGCCTTTCCGACTTGTCCAGGGGTTGTTGGGCTCCTTTGCCTGGGCACCTCAGTGAATTTCTCAGCCCCTCGATGGGCTGGAACCATAGCTTCTCCAACAAGATCTGGACCGTGGCCTTGGGAAGGGCCACACCCCACCTTATGAGATGGTCCCTCAGCCCAGATACCCTTTAGAGTTCTCTTTACATATTTATGGTTCTCTTTACATATTTATCCTTCCATTATAATGAATATCCATTTACATTAAAATATGGACACAGGAAGCCTACCCAACACGCTGGCATTTGGCCAACACAAAGGAAGTGGCTCAGTGGGGAAGAAGACCCTCTGGTATTATATCCCCACACTTGTCCTGGGCTGGATGAACATGGCTAATGGAGGCGGGAGCAAACACTAGGACTTGTAACGGTATTGAAGGTCAGTGTTTTCAAGTTAAAAAAAAATATTTGAAAAACAGAAAAATTTAAGAGTTAAAATTTACTATGTGGTTACGGAGAAGTTGTCAGGATCCACAGCAGCTGGTCTTTCTGTCTCAATCTTATTCTGCTAAGACCAGTGAATTACTCATTTATGCTTCATTGCAGATCAGCTTGCTTTGCTTCTACAGGCATTTAATAGAAGATGGCTACCCTACAGTTTCCTAGTTTATCTGTCCTTGGACCATGCAGTAAACAGAGATTAACTAGCACTTCTCCTGGGGGCAGAGTGTGATTGGCCCAGTTTGGGTCAGGTTTTCTTTCTTGGTCCTATGAGCTAAGACTGAAGGTGCTGGGTCATGTGGTAATTAACATGGCTGATGGGCTGCTTCCATTGGTGAATGGACTTAGAGAAGGGGATGTGATTTGGACAAATCTCTTAAAATATGTCTACCACTGATGGCTACAAATACACCGATAATACAGTAAAGATGTGGAGGTCACAGACATTTGTCTTCTTTAAACATTCACTGTTTATCTTCTCTTGGCTATGTACTGGTAGCATCAGGGATCTGGGAAAATAGAAGGTAGGTGAGTGAGACAAATCAAAAAGAAAGTAGCTAAAAATGATAAATTATGGATCATCCCATCCATAGGTATGCTCAGGCTCTGCAGAAACCTTGATATGCCTCATTGCCTTTGAGAAATGAAATTTTAATTGGAAAAACAAGTAAACTTTTTCAGCTGTTTTTTTCTGTGCATCAAGAAAGGAAAGTCTGTCCTTTTCTCCAACACCCTTCCCCCATTCTTCTAACATCCAGCGTTTTGGAAGAAGGCATGAACAGAGAAGCCAGAACTTTCTCATGAAGAAATAACAGCCAGGTAGAAAGGTTAGGAAGGAGAAAGGTAAAGAAGTTTCTAGTGGGGTGTGAGTTGGCTTAAATGAATGAGACAATTCAAAGCTTGATGAGAGTCAGTGGGAACTTGGAAGTGATATGAGGAGGCTTCAGAACGGAAAAAAAGTTTTAAAAAGTTAATTGTCCATATGATGGTACAGTGACAACTATCATAGTATAGGAAGTTTTTAGAGAGTGTTCAGAATGAACCACTGTGAGTAAAATTCCCCTGAAAAGCACTGAATGTCTTAAGTAAGTTGTTTTACGTGTTGGGAATATGTGTGTATAATTAAAATGTTATTAAGTATCTAGTTAACAGTTCTAGTCACAAAACCAATTGCTTTAAATAAAAAACCTCTGCCTTCATTACTATCATTAGTGTTGCAGCTGAAATATCAGCTGAACTGGGACCTGTGTGGCAAAATGGGAGTCCATTCAAACATACTTGGGGGAATTTTGAAGACAGTTACATGGGGTACTAATGATTTCAATTACAACAGAACACATTACTTAAACCAAGCAAATGATCAGCCTCTGCATATAGAAGTGTGAAGGGAGCCTTAATTAATTTACTAATCGCACTTCCTATTTTAAGCGGTACCATTGGTTTGGGTCTATAGTGGTTAGGTTGCTGTTTTCTCTTACAGAATGTGGTGTTCCTTTGTGGGGCTGGAGAAAGGGAGTGCCTAGAGTATGTCCCCAGGCCTTGGCATTGGCAGATTGCTCCAATACTTATTGGGTACCTAAGATTCCCTAGGGTTACTCCAATAAGTCCTCTGTCTACAATATAGTACTGAAATCTGCAAGTGTTTACTGCATCCCCAGCCCCAATGTATGAATGTACTGCTTCACTAATTTGTAAGGTTTAGAAGGTTATCTACCACGTGATGTAGAGGAGGGCCCGGGAGGATGGAGTGAAAGATGGGTATGGTTTGATGGGGAACAGGAGGAAAAGGAAGACTCGAAGTATAAGAGGATGCTACTCATGTGGGAAGCAGTAGGGCAGGAGGGTTTCATTTCATTAGTGTTTCCATATAGAGTCCTCTATGCTCACTTTGAGAGTTGGACTGTGAAGAAAGCTGAGTGCCGAAGAATTGAGGCTTTTGAACTGTGGTGTTGGAGAAGACTCTTGAGAGTCCCTTGGACTGCAAGGAGATCCAGTCAGTCCATCCTAAAGGAGATCAGTCCTGGGTGTTCATTGGAAGGACTGATGTTGAAGCTGAAACTCCAATACTTTGGCCACCTGATGTGAAGACCTGACTCACTTGAAAAGACCCTGATGCTGGGAAAGACTGAGGGCAGGAGGAGAAGGGGACGACAGAGGATGAGATGGTTAGATGGCATCACCGACTCGATGAACATGGGTTTGGGTGGACTCCGGGAGTTGGTGATGGACAGAGGGGCCTGGCGTGCTGCGATTCATGGGGTTGCAAAGAGTCGGACACAACTGAGCGACTGAACTGAACTGAACTGAACTGATGCTCACTTAGAAGCAAGGAGGAAGAAGCTGGGTGTTTTTGAAGAATCTCTTTATGTACAGAATGTTAAATAAATGAGTTTTAATACTTCAAATGACAATCTGTTAAGACCTAGGGTATTTTTTTCACCATCATAGTGAATGAATAATGGAATGCGCTAATGTGAGAGATTGTGAAATTTTCTTCAGTAGAGATCTAAAAATTAATTGCTAAACTACCTCCTGGGCTCTTCCTTAAAGAGTGTCCAAGTTCATGAATTGGCCACCAGGGGTCACCAGAAGAATTGAAAGGGCTTCTGAGGCAAAGCCATAATTTCCTGCTCACGAAGAAGAGGGCAATTTGTAATTCTATTGTTAAAGAGACTTCTCACTTAAATATTTAGGATTCTTTTGTCCCTTCTTTTATATTTAAAATTTCCTTGTCCCTTATTTTTGATCGTCAGTTCTTGCTGCACTACTCTGACCTATATGTCATTGGTAGATATTTTTCTTTTTAATTAAATATATAAATGCTTTTTTGTAAGGTATTATTCACATTTCAAATATTAGCCCATCACCAAAGGCTGCCTTTAAGTATTCAGTCTAACATCTTCCTGTTGTTCTTTTATATTACCCATTTCTTTAATTACTTATTTATTACCTGTCTTCCCACTTTACCAGAAAAGTAGCCAGAGCTAACACTTAAGTAGATACTCTAGGCACTGTTCAAGTGCTGGGCATATATTAACTCTGAATCTGCACAACAGTCCTGTACAATAGACATTATTATTATGTTCAAGCTTATTATTATGTTCAAGCTTATTATTATGTTCAAGCTTATGTTATTATTATGTTCTGCTTATGTTCAAGCAGAAGACAATGAGACACAGAGAAGTTAAGTAACTTGCCCAAGGTCACACAGCTATATAATAGCATAATTAGAACTCAGACCCTGGCAGTCTAGTGCCACAGTCCATGTTCTTCAGTAACTATCCTTCCTGTCCATGAGTGGGAGCTGGCCTGCATCCCCAGCCCTAGAATAATGCCTGTTGATGTTCTATGTTAAATGAATTAATACTTCATGGCAAATTCAGGGTGTCAGACTATTCAGCCAGATGATGATACATACTGATATATGAAGAGATTTCCACAGCATGCTGTTAAGTGAATGCAGCAAATATAGAATATTATATATTACTGTTTTTGTTCAGTTGCTAAGTCATGTAAGACTAGTTTGGGGGGGGGAAAGGTACTTATGTACATAACATAAGTAACATCTATGAGATATGTGCATATGTACATGTGAGGAGGTGGGGAAGGGTATAGAGAAAAATCTGAAAGACTAAATACTCCAGTGATCATCTGTAGGGAATAGGATTGGTGGGGCAAGAGGGATTTTTTATACCCTCTTTGAAAAAAAAGTAAGAATAAGTATTTTTTTTATGATATGAAAAACTTTAAGTAAAATTTTTTAAATTTTTGACAAAAATAAACACACTCTCTAGTTTCATACATTCTTTATAGTTTCAGAATAATAAGTACTTTAAAAGTCCTTCATTTCCTAAATCTATAAATGAAGTAAAACAGTTGCTTCTTTCTTCATTCGAGTCTGAGTTTTGCAATTTTATTCAGGGTGTCTTCATTTACTTTTCAGTTCAGTTCAGTTCAGTCACTCAATCGTGTCCGACTCTGCGACCCCATGAACTGCAGCACGCCAGGCCTCCCTGTCCATCACCAACTCCTGGAGTTCACTCAAGAGGAGAGTGAAAAAGTTGGCTTAAAGCTCAACATTCAGAAAACTAAGATCACTTACTTTTATTCTTTCCTAAATGGGGGTAGGGGGTGGGAGAAGGGCTTCATTCCCACAATTGAGAGCTAAATATATCACCTAAGGAGTTAGACTGCCAGGATCTGAATTCTAATTATGCTATTTTATAGCTGTGTGACCTTGGGCAAGTTACTTCTCTGTGTCTCAGTGTCTTCTTGAACATAATAATAATAATAATGTCTATGGCATACCTTTATGCCATTATTACTGACATAATTACTGTGTATGTCATGATGTGATGTCATGCATGTGTGTGTGCGTGTTCAGTCACTTCAGTCGTGTCTGACTGTTTGCAACCTCATGGACTGTAGCCCACCAGGCTCCTCTGTCCATAGGATTCTCCAGGCAAGAATACTGGAGTGGGTTGCCATGCCCTCCTGCAAGGGATCTTCCTGACCCAGGGATTGAACCCACTTCTCTGACATCTCCTGCACTGCAGGTGGATTTTTTACCACTGAGCCGCCTGGGAAGCCTTGTGATGTCATATCATAGTAAAAAAGTCTGAAAGCTGTGGGGTACCTGACTCTTGGACTTTTTGCATTGAACACATGAACCTTTCTTCTCTAGCATCTGATTTTTGCCTTTCATTCCAGATAAGGGCAATATTTACTTCACAGTTTGGTTGGCACATCAGAGTAAGACGATGTTTGTGTGGAATTTTCTTTTTTAAAAAAATGAGCTTCTTCAAAGATTGTTGAGCTCATTCACCTCCTTCAGGAAAGTAAATTTGAGGAGCAGGGTCAGCTGAGGTTGGAGGTGTGTATGCAGATCTCTTATTATTTAAGCATTCCAAGAATGCAGTGTCCTGTGCTTCAAAGTTGCATAATAAAGATGTTTGGCACCGAGGTACCAGACTTGACTTTGTAGTGTGGCCTCTCAGGATCAGACTATTTTTCTGAGAGCCTGGAGCTCCCATCACTGTGCCAGGTCACAGGAAGAGACATGAAAAGCAGGGAAGGGTGGAGTGGAGAGCAGAGGGCCCAGGGCATCCGAGAGGGCAAAACTCTCCATCCCCCTCACAGCTTCTCAGTCCTGCCTGCACGTTTAACCACCTGGGAGCTTTTAAAACAAATAGATGCCTGTCTCACTCCAGACCAGTTGAATTGGAATCTTTGGGATTTGAGCCTAAGCAGTAGTTTTTTTTAAAAAAAAAACAGCTTTCCATGCTTTTTTTTTTTTTAATGAGTAGTCAAGATTGAGAACCACTGGCTCGCGTGTAGCTCTTCAGGGCTTCTAGAAACGCATGCATATTAGGAAGGAAGTGGGGGACTGGAGGCCCACAGGAATGGGTGGACTCATAGTATTTTACACACTGGAGGCTGGAACCACTTCCATGTAGATTCCATCCTCTCTGCACTCCTTGTACTCTCCTGCTGCTGAGTGAATACAAGCTGAAGGTGGTCCTGGGGAGTGGTATTAAGTAGCAAATTAGAGGATCAGAAGTCGTGTTTTGTGACCCCCATGGACTGTAGCCCACCAGGCTCCTCTGTCCATGGTATTCTCCAGGTAAGAATACTGGAGTGGGTTGCCATTCTCTTCTCCAGAGGATCTTCCTGACCCAGGGATGGAGCCAGGGCCTCCTGCACTGCAGGCAGATTCTTTACCATCTGAGCTACTAGCTAATCCCATAGAGGACTGGAGGGGAAATTAAAAAAAAAAAAATCGCTTATTCAAACAAAACACATGGATGGGGCCAGGCAGGCTAGGGCAGAGCTAGTTACATTTATTCAGCACAGCAGAGTGGACAATATCATTTCGTGATACATCTTCTCATCAGGGTCCTCAGGCAAGCCTGTGAGGTGGGCATTATCGCCTTCTGATGGATGAGGAAGCAGAGGGCTGGAAGAATCTGAGGGCAAGATCACACAGCTATTACGTGGCCAAGTAGAACCAGCACTTGTCTGGCTACCTGTTCCTGGGCCACACTGCTCTCCCACAGTGGTTTTACAAGGCTGGCTTTGATTTTAATTTGTTTTTGCTTCAGCTTATAAGTTTCTGCTTCTCTTGAATTCTCTATGGACATTTTCAACACTTTAGTCAAGAGAACTAACTAGTGAAAAAATGACCAGGTAAGATGGCCAAAGGAGCAAAGAATAGCAAACAATCCACTTTTCTTATTCTCCCATTAATAAATGGTTTACATGAAAACTGTCTTATAAATTCCTGGTATTTCTTTCTTACAGCAATAGCTAACATTTAAGAACATGTACTATATGCCACTTACTAGGTGTTATGAAAATTAATGTATTTAGTCCTCCCAGCCACCACGTGGCATACGTACCATGATTGATCCCCATTTCGTAGGTGGGGAAACTGAGGTCCAAGGAGCTTAGCCAACGTACCTAAAGTCACCCAGCTGCTGCTGCTGCTGCTGCTGCTAAGTCACTTCAGTCGTGTCCGACTCTGTGAGACCCCATAGACAGCAGCCCACCAGGCTCTGCCGTCCCTGGGATTCTCCAGGCAAGAACACTGGAGTGGGTTGCCATTGCCTTCTCCATTGTGTGAAAGTGAAAAGTGAAAGTGAAGTCACTCAGTCGCGTCCGACTTGTAGCGACCCCATGGACTGCAGCCTTCCAGGCTCCTCCATCCATGGGATTTTCTAGGCAAGAGTACTGGAGTGGCTTGCCATTGCCTTCTCCGAGAAGTCACCCAGCTAGTGGATAGTAAAGCCCAGATGGGAATCCAGTTTGAGACAAGAGCTCACAGACTTTATATGTTACACTCTGCTGACTCTTAGAACTACAGCCCTGCTGACCCGAGTTCCCAGTTTGCCTCTGGGCTCCTACCTTTTCTACCTGTTTCCTTACTAATCATTTGTGCTTAATGTCCTTTTATCATGCGTTAGGTTTTGCTGCAAGGGCTTGGTAAATGTTATCTCATTTAATGCCTTAACACTGGAGACTGGGTCCCAGGTGGCCCCTCCGAGGGAGGCTCCTCTCCAGCCCATGACTGTTCTGACCATCCCTGCTCCCTTGGCCTCTTCCCAAAGCTCCCAAAGACTCTGTAGATTTTGAAATTTCTCTGTCCCCGCTCTCCTCATGGTTAGAACCCTGCAAGCTCAGCTCTTCTTCCAGGTTGTTGGCTGCGGGTCACAGGTCCCCCTCTCCTTGAGTTTCTCTTGCCTTCTGCCTACCGCCTTCTCACATCATCCAGGTAGATGCGCCACTCCACTCCAACTTTCTCATGCAAAAGTGACGTGTCTCTGTGTGACTGGGCTAAGGAAGGAGTTGCAGGATTTCATTCTGGGCCAAAGCAGTAGGATCCTTTCTGGCCAAACATGACGGATCACATATCAAATGAGCCATGACATCACATGAGGGCTCACAGTCACATCATGCCTTGGCCTTGTGGAGACCAAGTGAGCCTTCTTTCAGACTGCTCCCGAGGATTCATGTAGGGCCAGGCCATCTATACTCACTGCTCTCCCACTCGGTTCTTCTTTGGCTTGAAGACTTCTCTATCATTTTCTTCCATCTACAGCATCATTTCCTGGCTCTCCTTGTGGCTGAATCCTTCTTGGCTCCCAAGTCTCAGCTGTGCTCTCAGGATCTCATTGAGAACTTCCCTGATTGTGTGTCCAAAGGAAGTACCTCTTTGTCAGCCCTCACTCACTGTCTTGATATCACCCTTATTTCCTCTTCTTGATGGCTTAGATAGTAAAGAATCTGCCTGCAATGCAGGAGAACTGGGTTCGATCTGTGGGTCAGGAAGATCCCCTGGCAAAGGGAATGGCAGCCTGCTCCAGTATTCTCGTTTGGAGAATTCCATGGACAGAGGAGCCTGGGAGGCTATAATCCATGCAGTCACAAAGAGTGAAACACAACTGAGTGACTAATACTAACACTATTTCATCTCCACACTCTTAATCATTATGTTTATTCACTTACTTACTGTCTGTATTTTTCATGAAATGTAAGCTTCAGGAGGGCAAGGAGTTGTCTTTTTCACTCACTGCTCTGCCAGGATCTTCTCTTAGCATAGTGCCAACCCCTACAAGGTGCTGAGTGAAAGAAGTAAAGACACCTCTGTCACTGAGGGTGGTGGTGGTGACCACTGCCAGTAACTCATTTCCAGCATTCCACCCTGCCAGTGGCCTTTCCTTATTTACATTGGCCATATCTCTTAAATAAATCTGTGCCTTCTCTGGGGTTTTGTTGCTATCATTTGCATGGACTATATGACTCAGGTCCTGCCTGCTGCTTCTCAGTTCATTGAGTTGAATGAAGTTAGTGAACACCTTCTCTGTAAATAAAATTAGAAAGTCAGTTTGGACTCTCAGTGAAGGGAGCTGATTGTCACTGAGGAGGGTGGATTCTTTGTTATGACTCTTTGGGAATATTTGGTCAAATGGAAGAGTCCCCAGAAGGCTTAAAGAGCTTAAATGTATGTATACTGTGCTGTGCTAAGTCGGCTCTTTGCAACCCCATAAACTGTAGCTTGTCAGGCTATATCCATGGGGATTCCTTAGACAAGAATACTGGAGTGGGTTGCCATTTCCTTTTCCAGGGGATCTTCCCAACCCACGGATTGAACCCAGGTCTCCCACATTGCAGGCGGATTCTTTACTGCTTGAGACACCAGGGAAGCCCTAAATATATATATATAAAACTATGCCCTAGGCCATACGGCCTAGGGCTTCCCGGGTGGCTCAGTGGTAAAGAATCTGCCTGCCAAGCCAGGAAATACAAGAGATGAAGACTTGATGCCTGGGTCAGGAAGATTCCCTGGAGAAGAAAATGGCAACCCACTCCATTATTCTTGCCTGGAGAATCCCCATCGACAGAAGAACCTGGCAGCCTACAGTCCATAGGGTCGGAAAGAGTTAGACACGACTTAGTGACTAAACCACCACCACCACCACTAGGCAGGATGCTGGGTATCAGTTCAGTTCAATTCAGTCGCTCAGTTGTGTCTGACTCTGTGCGACCCAGTGAACCACAGCACACCAGGCCTCCGTGTCCATCACCAACTCCCGGAGTTTACCCAAAGTCATGTCCATTGAGGCGGTGATGCCATCCAACCATCTCATCCTCTGTCGTCCCCTTCTCCTCCTGCCCTCAGTCTTTCCCAGCATCAGGGTCTTTTCAAGTGAGTCAGGTCTTCACATCAGGTGGCCAAAGTATTGGCGTTTCAGCTTTAATATCAGTTCTTCCAATGAACACCCAGGACTGATCTCCTTTAGGATGGACTGGTTGGATCTCCTTGCAGTCCAAGGGACTCTCAAGAGTGCTCTCCAACACCACAGTTAAAAAGCATGAATTCTTCAGCACTCAGCTTTCTTTATAATTCAACTCTAACATCCATACATGACTACTGGAAAAACCATAGCCTTGACTAGACGGACCTTTGTTGACAAAGTAATGTCTCTGTTTTTTCATATGCTGTCTAGGTTGGTCATAACTTTCCTTCCAAGGAGTAAGCGTCTTTTAATTTCATGGCTGCAGTCACCATCTGCAGTGATTTTGGAGCCCCAAAAAATAAAGTCACTGTTTCCCCATGTAATTGCCATGAATTGATGGGGCGGGATGCCATAATCTTAGTTTTCTGAATGTTGAGCTTTAAGCCAACCTTTTCACTCTCCTCTTTCACTTTCATCAAGAGGCCCTTTAGTTCTTTTTCACTTTCTGCCATAAGGGTGGTGTCATCTGCATATCTGAGGTTATTGATATTTCTCCCGGCAATCTTGATTCCAGCTTGTGCTTCTTCCAGCCCAACGTTTCTCATGATGTACTCTGCATTAAGTTAAATAAGCAGGGTGACAGTATACAGCCTTGCTGTATTCCTTTTCTATTTGGAACCAGTCTGTTTTCCATGTCCAGTTCTAACTGTTGCTTCCTGACCTGCATACAGGTTTCTCAAGAGGCAGGTCAGGTGCTCTGGTATTCCCATCTCTTTCAGAATTTTCCATAGTTTGTTGTGATCCACACAGTCAAAGGCTTTGGCATACTCAATAAAGCAGAAATAGGTGTTTTTCTGGAACTCTCTTCCTTTTTTGGTGATCTAGCGGATGTTGGCAATTTGATCGCTGGTTCCTCTGCCTTTTCTAAAACTAGCTTGTACATCTGAAAGTTCACAGTTCATGTATTGTTGAAGCCTGGCTTGGAAAATTTTGAGCATTACTTTACTAGCATGTGAGATGAGTGCAATTGTGTGGTAGTTTGAGCATTCTTTCGCATTGCCTTTCTTTGGGATTGGAATGAAAACTGACCTTTTCCAGTCCTGTGGGCACTATCGAGTTTTCCAAATTTGCTGACATATTGAGTGCAGAACATTCACAGCATCATCTTTCAGAATTTGAAATAGCTCAACTGGAATTCCATCACCTCCACTAGCTTTGTTCGTAGTGATGTTTCCTAAGGGGCACTTGACTTCACATTCCAGGATGTCTGGCTCTAGGTGAGTGATCACACCATCGTGATTATCTTGGTCATGAAGATCTTTTTTGTACAGTTCTTCTGGGTATTCTTGCCACCTCTTCTTAATATCTTTTGCTCTGTTAGGTCCATACCATTTATATTCTTTATTGAGCCCATTTTTGCATGAAATGTTCCCTTGGTATCTCTAATTTTCTTGAAGAGATCTCTAGTCGTTCCCATTCTATTGTTTCTCTCAGTTTCTTTGCATTGATTGCCTAAGAATGCCTTCTTATCTCTCCTTGCTATTCTTTGGAATTCTGCATTCAAATGGGTATATCTTTCCTTCTCTCCTTTGCTTTTCACTTCTCTTCTTTTCACAGCTATTTGTAAGGCCTCCTCAGACAGCCATTTTGCTTTTTTGCATTTCTTTTTCTTGGGGATGGTCTTAATCCCTGTCTCCTGTACAATGTCACGAACCTCTGTCCATAGTTCATCAGGCACTCTATCAGATCTAGTCCCTTAAATCTATTTCTCACTTCCACTGTATAATCATAAGGGATTTGATTTAGGTCATACCTGAATGGTCTAGTGGTTTTCCCTACTTTCTTCAATTTCAGTCTGAATTTGGCAATAAGGAGTTCATGGTCTGAGCCACAGTCAGCTCCTGGTCTTGTTTTTGCTGACTGTATAGAACTTCTCCATTTTGGCTGCAAAGAATATAATCAATTTGATTTCGGTGTTGACCATCTGGTGATGTCCATGTGTGGAGTCTTCTCTTGTGTTGTTGGAAGAGAGTGTTTGCTATGACCAGTGCGTTCTCTTGGCAAAACTCTATTAACCTTTGCCCTGCTTCATTCTGTACTCCAAGGCCAGATTTGCCTGTTATTCCAGGTGTTTCTTGACTTCCTACTTTTGCATTCCAGTCCCCTATAATGAAAAGGACATCTTTTTTGGGTGTTAGTTCTAAAAGGTCTTGTAGGTCTTCACAGAACCATTTAGTTTCAGCTTCTTCAGTGTTACTGGTCGGGGCATAGACTTGGATTACTGTGATATTGAATGGTTTGCCTTGGAAATGAACAGAGATCATTCTGTCGTTTTTGAGATTGCATCCAAGTACTGCATTTCTGACTCTTTTGTTGACTATGATGACTACTCCATTTCTTTTAAGGGATTCTTGCCCACAGTAGTAGATATAATGGTCATATGAGTTAAATTCACCCATTCCAGTTCATTTTAGTTCTCTGATTCCTAAAAGAGTAACAGTCGATGTTCACTCTTGCCATCTCCTGTTTGACCACTTCCAATTTGCCTTGATTCATGGACCTGACATTCCAGGTTCCTATGCAATATTGCTCTTTACAGCATTGGACCTTGCTTCTATCACGAGTCACATCCACAACTGGGTGTTGTTTTTGCTTTGGCTCCATCCCTTCATTCTTTCTGGAGTTATTTCTCCACTGATCTCCAGTAGCATATTGGGCACCTATTGACCCGAGGAGTTCCCCTTTCAGTATCCTATCATTTTGCCTCTTCATACTGTTCATGGGGTTCTCAAAGCAAGAATACTGAAGTGGTTTGCCATTCCCTTCTCCAGTGGACCACATTCTGTCAGACCTCTCCACCATGACCCGCCCATCTTGGGTGGCCCCACACGGCATGGCTTAGTTTCATTGAGTTAGACAAGGCTGTGGTCCATGTGATCAGATTGGCTAGTTGTCTGTGATTGTGGTTTCAGTCTGTCTGCCCTCTGATACCCTCTCTCAGCGCCTACCATCTTACTTGGTTTTCTCTTATCTTGGACGTGGGGTATCTCTTCACGGCTGCTCCAGCAAAGCGCAGCTGCTGCTCCTGACCTTGGACATGGGGTAGCTCTTCATGGCTGCCACTCCTGAGGATATACAAAGGCAAATCTTTGATCATTCCTGGGTATTCTGGCTATTGGCGAGAAAAGACTTAACTGCATAAGATAGATACCAGCATATGAAATAAATATTAATTCTAAACAAGAAATGCCAGTGCTTTACTTCTGTAGAGCATGGTCATGGGGAAGGTTTGATGAGACTTAGTCAAGGCTGTGAAAGACAGAGGATTTAGGTGAGTTTGCTTGGGTATTTTCTGAAGCCTTAGCACTCTGTGTATTCACTGGGTTCTTTGTCCTTTCTAGATAGAGCCACAGAATGCGCCAGTCGTCCTTTGGCTGCAAGGTGGGCCAGGAGGCTCATCCATGTTTGGTCTCTTTGTGGAACATGGACCTTACATTGTCAGCAAAAACATGACTTGTAAGTATTGCTTGGACTCTGGTTTCCCATGGAGAGTTCTTCATTTGAACCTTATATCTGCTTTAGAAATAACTTAGTGTGAACAGTGAACCTCTAGAAATAGCTTTATAGTTTCAGATTATGAAAACGTAATTTTCTGGCAGTGTCTGTCCAGGAAGGAGGAGCCAACAGGGTGAGTGTCCTGACTGGGCTGCTTTCTGCCTTGAAGTTTGGGTGAAATGTTCCACACTTTGTTCTGCTAGTCTACTGCTGACTCAAGCAATCCAGACTTATGAAAACAGTTGGCATTTATTACTGTCTGGGCAAGACCTTTTGTGTGGGACCAGTGGGTGGAATTATATCCCTAATTATTCATACAAACTGAATGGCGTACAGTTCAGCCACACAAATGATCAGATATCTTAGAAGCAAGGTGCTGAGGGCTGAGGGCCATAGGAAGGAATGGAGAAGGAGCTACATCCAGCTCTAACCCAGGTTTATCTCCACCTCAGTTTTAGCGGAGGGGAGATTGTTTACTTTCCCCAGGTCAGAATTTGGAGTGTGAACCAGTTTGTGACTTGGTATACTTCTGTACACAATTCTGTCGAAGTTGTGGATCTCTTCAGTGTTGGATGGGAGGGAAGATTCTGGAGAATCAGAGGTTAAAGAGAATTTACTCAATTGGACAGATAGGTTTATTGCATCTGTGGGTGATGGGTGTTTCTGCATGAGGCAGTTGCATCGGGTTTTGTTTCCAACATTCATCTTAGGTGTAGAAACTCTCTGGTTCTGGGAAAAGTAAAGGAGAGGAGGGGAGGAGGAAAAACAGCTGGTGTCTGTACCTGCTGCAGGACAGTGACGCAGGGTCAGAGGGACGCAGGGTCAGAGGGACACCAAGAGTTCCCCAAACTGGAGGGGACAGGTGGGAGTGTTGGGCTCCAAACCAGAGCTAGATGTTAGGTGGAATGTTTTATTAAGGGCTCAGTCTCAAGCCTCTTCTCTGCTTTACTAGTGTTTGCCAGAGACTTCCCTTGGACCATTACGTTTTCCATGCTCTACGTTGATAATCCTGTGAGTACCTGGGGTCTTGTGAAATGGCAGTGTTGGCCTCTCTAGTCTTTTTTTCTTTCATTAAGTACATTTGTTAAATAGAAAAACACCAGATTTTTTTCTTTTTAAAATAAAATTGTTTATTTTCTTTTTAAAATAATTTTTAAAAATTTTATTGGGCTGCTCCAGGTCTTAGTTATTGCCTAAATGAGATCTTAGTTGCCACGTGTGGTATCTAGTTCCCTGACCAGGGTTCCCACCTGGTTTCCCTGCATTGGGACCACTAAGTCTTAACCCTTGGAGCACCAAGGAAGCCCCTATAATTGTCTATTTAAAAAACACATTTGATTCAATTTGTCCCGTTCTCTCCTTCAGCATTGAAACACATACATTGCCATATATAAAATAGATAGCTAACTAATGGAAGTTGCTGCATAACACAAGGAGCTCAGCCTGGTGCTCTGTGACCACCTAGAGGGGTGAGACAGGATACAGGATGAGGGGGAGGTCCGGGGGGCGACATATGTATACCTATGGCTGATTCATAGTGTTGTATGGCAGAAGCCAACACAATAAAGCAATTATCCTCCAATTAAACATTTTTTTAAATTGAGATTTAATTTTTCTAATATGTACCATTATATCCAAGTTTGGGAATTTTCCTTGCTGCTTTCTCTCCTTCCCTCATTTCTGGTCTTATGAAATGTTCTCTTCACTGAGTTATACCATCCAGGAAGGGATGACTTTCTCTCTACTGATAATATGGGTTTCTCTATAACTTGGGTTTTTTTGTAGCGGGGGAACACCTAATCTTTCAAATACAGCTCTGATATAAAAAGTCAAAACTAGCCCCTTTCACTTATCACAGTGAGCTGAATGCCTCATCTCAGGGAGAGCAAAAGGTAGAATTCTCCTTGGGACATTTTTATGAAATCAAATCAAATAAACTACAATATAGGAGAGTAACTTTAGGGTCAACTCCTGCAGATTGGGAGTATCTGTCCTCTAATCTAACTTCTTTCACTTCCCAGACGGTTCAAAGAGAAAACAGAAAAATAGGAAGGAAAAAATCCAACATTCTTGCTCCCCCCTCACCTCCGTCATGTTTTGTCAGCCATCTTCTTTCCTAGTCTAGAATTCCATGTTTACATTAAAGTCTAATTAAATGTTCTGTTCCCTTGGCTGTTTGGAAAAAAACAAAAAATCAAAAATATTTACAACTGATGTATATGGTGGGGGTGCATTCCTTGTACATATTGTTGACCCAAAATAAGTAGTAGCTTTTTCTATCGATTTACTCAGTTGTCTATGAACTTCCAGGAATAAGGAACTATTAGTTTAAAGTTAAACTTTATTTTAAAACCCCTTATCTGCTGAAGGTGAAAGGGTTTAGTGGCCATATTTATCACAAGTAAAGAAATGGGGAAAAAAACTGCACACACACACACAGCTAGCTTTTATCTTCAGCCAATAGAGTTCCTTCTTAGCAGGACAGAGCAGTGCACCTTCCAGGTTTCAGAGAGGAGGCAACTTTGACTCTTTTGCTACTGTAGCAGAGGCCAGGAAAGGTGAGTTTCTCATCCTTAAATAATCATCTGGCAGGGTCCCCACTGCAGGATCAAAGAAGAGCTTTGCACTGCCAGTTTATTTGGGCTCAGCAGAGGGAAGGGGGACATGGTGACATGCAGCATCCTTCTGTGAGCATGGATGAGTGCGCATGGGTGATGTCAAAAAGCTGAGGCCAAAGGCATGACCTTGGGAATAATGTTGATTTCCTTCCCATGTGGTGTCTCTCAGCAAGATGTGCATTTCTCTCTGTTTATACCTGCTTATTTATTTTACCTTCAGGTGGGCACAGGTTTCAGTTTTACTGACCACGTCCACGGATATGCAATAGATGAGGATGACGTGGCTCGAAACTTATACAGGTAAAAGGCCCTGGCTTTCTTTTGGCCATCTTCAAACCAAATGATTTTCTATTTCAATATGAAAATTCCTCCAGTAGTAGAAGTATTATTGATTGGTCATCATAGTCTAGTTCCTGAAGATCTTTTAAGAATACTTCTACATGAGGAGTGTGCACACACACGCACACACATGGCCTGTTTTCCATTTTGTTATGTTATAATTGATAACTGTGAAGTGGCCAGCAGAGAAAGTAGCAGACATCTTAAGGTGTAATTTTGTAAAAATATCCTTTGAAAAACAATAGAAACAGCAGAATTATTCAACCAAATATACTTTCCCAACCTTTCAACTAGCTGCCTGAGAGGTTTCTGCTTGCTTCCAACATTATTTGTATATTGAACTTTGGATTTGCCAAGAAACAACATCTCAGATGTTTGTTTTTTTCTTTCCCAGGAGTCCTCCTTTTGTGGCCATCACAAAATGCAGTTTTTCATTCCTGTGTTTCTCCTTCATGCCTTTTCCAAGCGGAAAGCTCAGCTTGCTAGCTAGTCTCTTACTTTTCCTTTCATATTACAAAGTTATTCTTTTGCACAAAAAATTAAGGAAAACGTGAAGTTGTAAACCTGATCAAACAGTATACATATAATATCTTCCTTTCTCTTTTCTTACATTCATTATAGCTATTTTTAGTACATTTTCTTAAAGTGACCTTTCTTATTTGGTCATTTTTTTCCCCCCCAGTCTGTAAATTATTACTAGAGCCCAGGTCCTGGATTCTTTCCAATCACTAGGGTCCCCCCACCCCCTGCCCTACACATTGTAATAATTTGCTGAAAGAATCCTAGTGGCCAAAAAGAGTTAACCAGCTCCTCTATGCTGCCCCCCTACTTTCACCAAACACCCCGCCTGCTAATTGGTGAGCAAACCCAACCAATCCCCAAAGTGAAAGTGAATCTAATAGGAGTCAGTGTTTTTTTTGATCTCTGACAAAAGCTTTCCCTTTTATTCTTCTTTCTTCCCTAGGCGATGGCTGGCGGGAGGGGGGGTGGTGGGGGTAGGGGAGAGGAAAGAACTTTCGGCCTCTCTCCCAGAGATGTTTCTTCTCTGCTGCTCCAGAAAATGACATGGCTGGTGTCTGTCTTGCACACTTTTGTTCGCCACATGTCCCGTTATTTTAACACGGTCATTCAGTCTCCAGGTGAGCTGACTAGGATCCACACTTCTGCTTCCAGATCCTGTGGGTCCTTAGCCAGATCTTGGCAGGGGTCCCTCCGCTGCCACCAGCTCAAACACCTCCTTTTCCCCGCCACAAACATAATCCTGATGGCAGTCCTAACAAGTTAACTCAAGGGCCATGTCTTCCTCATTTAGTACTGAACTGTGAGCTCTCATTTTTCAGGTCGGAAACATACATCCCCCATACCCTCCTCCTCTAACCCTCTTTTGGCTTAACTCCAAACAACCTCAGTTGTTTAATTAGCAAACACCCTGAGGGCGGAGGGTCTGTATGAAAGAAATACATCAGACCCTCTTAAGCCAGAGCCTTGCACCCCTGCCCTTCCTCTTCTGGCTCTCCAGCCCCTCCCCCAAAGATGGTCACAGCTTCCAGTTGACCCTCCTAGTGGATATTTACTGCTGACATGTGGTTCGTCTCCTCTTGCAAGACATGTAAAGAGAACCTATTTCAAAGCATCCATTGTTTATAGCTGTTTTAGTTCTTTTTGCTTCAGGCTCTTAGAACTGGAAAATAGCTAATCAAGGGTAGCGCAGAAAACTGATTTCAGCTGTTTCCTTTATGGTTTATACTATTTGTTTCCCTTTGTGACTGCACTCTTCTCCCCAGCTGTCCAGATGGGTGTTTGGAATAAGAAGGTCGCTTTGAAACCTATCAACAGGCTACTACAGGTTTAAAGGGTAGAACTTTCTTTTTCTTCCTTTGAAAACCATCTTTCTTTTTTTCTGAAAATCCCACTCCATTTCACTATTAATAGTGCACAGCTGAGAGTAGATTCCTAAAAAGACATTTGACATTTACATTTAGGCTGCTTTTCTTTGTTGGAAATGAAACTTTTTCCGCAAACAAGATGTTTAGACTTTTTTTTTTTTTTTTTGTGGTAGTCTCTCAGTCCTGTCTGACTCTGCGACCCAATGGACTGTAGCCACCAGGCTCCTCTGTCCATGGAATTCTCCATACAAGAATACTGGAGTGAGTAGCCATTCCCTTCTCCAGGGGAATCTTACCAACCCAGGGAGTGAACTCGTGTCTCCTGCATTGCAAGAAGATTCTTTACCATCCGAGCCACCAGGGAAGCCCATTGCTAAACAAAACTTCATAACAATGTGACTATGAAACAGTTTTATATATTAAATTGAGAACAGTATTGAATGAAGGGTGCAGGTGAGATCATGGCCCAGCCACACTAGATGTGGAATGAATGAATGCTGAGGATAGCTCCCATCTGATGCAAGAGAACAAAACCACTGGGATCCTTGTCGCTATGCTTCTTTCAGCCAGACTATCAGTGACTAAAGGTATACCTTGTCTGGCTTTTGTTGGTATGGAGCTTTTGCTGAGATTATTTTCACCTCAGTTCTCCTGAATGTCTTGTATTTCTATGACCCTGACTCCACTAGAGCAGACCAGAGTCTAGAGCTGTCCTTGGATCTGTAATGTGTTATCATTTACATCCACCTCCTCTGCCCTGAGCCCATCTTCTCTTTAAAAAAACTATCTGAGGGGTGGTTTCTCCTGATCATTCACCCTTGCCTTCTGTGTTTCATCCCGTTGTCTCTTAATGTACCTTTCTGCCACTGAGTAGCCTTTGACTAAAATTCTATTTATTTGACAAGGCCTTGACACGATGCCAGCAAGGTTCCAAGTGGAAAGACATGGAAGAGACATATGCTTTGTGAGTCATATAGCTCTTGTGCCTGAATAAATGCATGGAGTACACACGCGTGCACACACTCGTATGCTGTGTATTGGGATGATCAAAAATTCGTTCGGGTTTTTCCATAACATCTTACAGACAAACCCAAATGAACTTTTTGGCTAACCTGATATTATATGCTTTAGCAGTTGTACTTATAAAGTTTGCAGTTTAATGTGAGGATAATTCTAGATTTTATTTTTGAACAACCCTTTACCATGTAATGGTCTAATCCTTGATGAAAACTCAGTTCAGTGAACAAATGGCATATGTACCTCCAACTTACCAAATTTACCTTTTTCATTTTTCATTCCCATTTAAGAAATACCTACTAAGGCATTGCTATGATTAGCCAAGTTTTTATTCAGATCCTACTGTGAAATTAAAATTCCGTGATAACTTCCTCAATTGGGACCTTGCCTTGGAAACTTCAACTAGAGAATCCTGTTTTTGCCAGCTAGAAGTAACCTGGGAGATTATCTCCTTCAACTAAGATTACCGGATAAAATACAGAATGCCAGTTAAATTTGAATTTCAGGTAAACAGTGAATAATTTTTTAATCTAAGTATGTCCTATGCAATATTTGAGACAGACTTAGACTAAAATATTATTTGTTGTTTATCTGAAATTCAAATTTAGTTAGACATCTGGTGTTTTATTTGCTAAATCTGGCAACCTCAACAACTCTCCAACAAATTCTTTAAGGAAATAAGTTTTAAGCTAAAGCACAAGGCTTAATTGAGATTTACTATATTAAATTGTCTATTGCCATTCCAACTAGCAGGAAGAGAGAAAGAGAAGTAATTTTTAGCCTGAAGGTTAAAGAGGCAAGCGTGGAGAATAAACTCCTATTTTTATCTCAGCTCTAAAGGCAGCGTATTGCCAGCACAAACATGGAGGCTATGTAATGCGCTTTCCAGATTTAGTTGCTACAAAGATTTCAGTTACTATAAATAATAAGTAAATACACTGAAACTCTACAGTAGAGTTTAATGTTGGCTTGTTTTTTTTTAAGATTATTTTTATGTGGACCATTTTTAAAGTCTTTATGAATTCGTAACAATATTGCTTCTGTTTTATGTTTTGGTTTTTTGGCTGTAAGGCATGTGGGATCGTAGGTCCCTGACCAGGGATCGAACCCTCACCCCTTGCATTGGAAAGCGAAGTCCTAACCTCTGGACAACTAGAGAGGTTCCAATGCTGGGTTCTTAATGGAGCCTTTGAAAATTAAGTTATTGCTGGGATTGTGGTGATTGTAATGACCCAATTTTGCCTCTGTGTAACCCTTGAACTTTCTGCTCCCGGTTTTGCAGGGCCTTCTTGTCTTTTATCTTCACTGGCTAGTTCACAGCTTTTAGTCTCTCAGCAGGAAACGAACAAAAACCCTGCCCAGCTTCTCAGGCATTGCAATCTAGGTCAAGACATTCATAAGGCTTCGGAGTTTCACAAGTTTTTGTCTCCTTTATGAAAGATTCTGTTCAAGTAGAGAATCGTTCAATAACCCACCCTTTTCTTGCTTGTTATGAAATAATTTCTTGAGTCTGTTTAAATCTATTTCAGCATACCAAAGTGGCTGTTGGCAATCTTTAGTAAATGTGGATATTTTGAGCCCAGAGGCCACTTTGCGTTTACTTCCATATCTGTGGGCATTTGGTGATTTTCCTTTAGGCTATAGTCATTTTAGGGGGCTTCCCAGGTGGCTTAGCAGTAAAGAATCCACCTGCGATTGTAGGAGACACAAGAGACATGGGTTCAATCCCTGGGTCAGGAAGATCCCCTGGAGTAGGAAATGGAAACCAACTCCAGTATTCTTGCCTGGAAAACTTCATGGACAGAGGAGGCTGACAGGCTACAGTCCATAGGGCTTCAAAGAGTCAAACACACTTGAGTGACTGAACAGATACACACCTAGTCAGTTTACAGTTTTTCTGTTCTTTGGTTATTTAAACACTGAAATTCTAGGGGCCACATTAGAATATAGAAATGTTCAGTGTTCCCCACCGAGAGAGGCTGGTAAGCAACTGAGGTTCCCATTACCTCACCACAAACTGAGGTTAGTGGGACTATAATGTTTGTAGAACTGACTCCACAAATTGCTAAATGATAGGTGAAAGCCTGTGGCACTTTGCTCAAGGGTCCCCTCAACAGGCAAGTGATTCAAGTTGGTAACCCAGGGATTTAGAAACCTTTCCAGAGTATTGATGTTCACTTGTATGAACTTCTGAGTATCACAGAGCAAGCCTACAAGTGTTTTTCTAACCATCCACAGAGTATGGAGTGTCATACAGTCATGAGACTTTGAAAACAATACCTCCAGAAGCTTATAGCATAATGGTATCTTAATTCAATGCGAAACCTCTTGTCTAAGGGTGAAACTGGGTAGTATAGTATGATTCCATGTAATTTTTATTGTTGCTTTTCTTTTTGCAGTGCATTAATTCAGTTTTTCGAGTTGTTCTCTGACTATAGAGACAATGACTTTTATGTCACTGGGGAGGTAAGTTGAAATCATATTTTCTTGTGTACTTCCAACATCATCAGGACTGGAATATACTATGACACCTGTGGTTTATCCATTCAGTGTGTACATACACATTAGTTCAATCCATATAAAAAAATTCTCAAATCATTCCCTACTATGTCTGAGGCTTTGAACAAGTATTAAAAATTCAGTGATGAATAAGATATTAATGCTGCCATAAATCTGAGAGTATAATAATAAATACAACACAGAATGAAAAGTACAATTAGAAAAGTAGCTGCAAAGACAAGTAGCTTAAGGTGAGCAAATAGCTACCTCTCAAGATGTGATCCACAGGAAAAGTCAGACAGAGGAGGCAAGAATTAAACTGGACTTTGAAGGATGAATACGGGTGTATTAGTCAAGGCTTTTCTGCTTACAAGTGACAAAAACTCTATTCAAAGTGGCTTATGTAAAACAGGGGATTGACTTGTTCGCATCAGGCATGGCTGGATCTGGGTGCTCAAACTTTATCATCAGGATTTTGTATCACATTCTCCTGATCTAGTTGTTTGGCTTTGCACGTGACTGGTTTCATTCTCAGGTAAGTTTTTTTCACCTGTGCCCTCACCTCTCCAATCCACTCCAGAGCTCTAGAGATAGCCTAAAGGCTAAACTTATCCCTCATCAGAATTCCATCACATTTCTAAATCCCATTGTCCGTTTGGAGCCCATGCCCATTCTAGAGATCGGGGGATGGAGTATACAGATTGGCCAGAATGGTGCCTAAGGCCCACTGCAATGCTCTAGGAAGCAGCAAATGATCTTGAAGCCTTTACACCTGAGCCACAAGCTTGAGAATGGGGGATGAGTGGTCTCCAGAGGAAGATCTGAGTGATGATACCAGAAGGAGGGCTGGAAGGATGCAAGCACAGACCACAGGTGTCCATTGTAAGGGTGTCAAAGTGGAAAAGGGTCTCAGCTTTTCCAAGGAAATGGCAAGTTAATGGAACTAGTATCTTCCCTCTCTTCACCTTCTTTCTCCTTTTTCTAAACTGTCTAGAAAGGATATCCTGGCTATTTAACTTCTTACACTTAAGTCTTTTTAAAAGACCGTTACCTAGTTAGGATTTTTTAGGACCTCTACCAGTAATTCCCTGCTGTTCCTTCCCTTTTAACCCATTTCAGAGGCAGCATGGGGAAGGGGGAAGGAAGCAACACCCCTGTCATTTTGGTAGCAACCTTGGAAAACACCCAGTCAGCAGAATGATCTGCTTAGAGTGTAATTCCTTGTCTTGTGAATAATGTGACAATGTTGTTAACCGTGATGTTGAACTTTTCAGCAAAGCTGCCAAATTTTCAATGAAAAACTTGACTTGTCTACTTCATGTCAGTCTGGTGATTTCATGCATGTAATTTCTGAATGTGTGCAGGAAAGGACAGTTTTTTTTTTACATTCTCTGCTGCCAGGATGAATACTTTTAAAGAAACTTGTGCCTTCAAAGTGATGAAGGAAGATGGGAATGAGGGGGCAGGGGCTAGGGTGGAGATGCCCTTGCCAGGCAGCAGCATCTCTGTAAGAACCATGCAGGAGATGTTAAATCAGGGGGCACACCTTTTTCTAGAATGAAGAGCACTCAGTAGTGCCTGATGGTTTATTATTTGCAGAATGTGGTGTTCCTCTTTAGTTTGTTCCATCTGGTCTTCTGTTAAGGCTAGGAGGAAGAATGGAGAAGTGGAAGGAATTCTGCATTAATCATTAGGAGACCTGAGGTTCATTGCTGGCTTTGTCTCTCTCTATGATTCCAGACAATTTCTTTAACTTCTCTGGGCCTCTGCATTTCATCTTACAATCAGAAGGGTTGGTTTTTAAATTAGATCGCTTCCAGGGATATTTTGCTGGGGATGTTCAACCGTAGTTACCTAGACATACCCTTAAGGAATCTGTATATAAATGCAGTTTTAACATAATACCAACCCCACCCTCCCTGTGTCCACCGCCAAAAAAATGTTGTAATAGATTCTCAAGAAAGGGAAATCTTTTCTCTTGTGAACTCTTAATTTCTTCATACTTTTGGGAGGGGTTGAAAATAATGCTGCTAGATTTGTAGAACTATTCTTGGGAAAAAATGCATAAACTCAGAAATGGTTTTCTGCTTCTCATTGCAAATGTGAAAGTGTTAGTTGCTCAGACATGTCTGACTCTTTGCGATTCTTTGGACTGTAGTCCACCAGGCTCCTCTGTCCATGAAATTCTCCAGGCAAGAATACTGGAGTAGATATCCATTCCCTTCTCCAGGGGATCTTCCCAACCCAGGGATCAAACCTGGGTCTCCCACAGGCAGATTCTTTACCATCTGAGCCACCAGGGAAGCCTATTGCAAATGTACTGGACCTAAATATCTTCCACTTTAGTGTGCTGTGAATGAGAGTAGCCTGTTGCTCTAAGCGACTTGAGCAGCTGTTCAGCACCCTGAATTTGTTGTAAAGGAGTCTGGAAGTAATAACAGTACCTTCTGTATAGGCTTGTTTTGAGCATTTAATTAGATAATCCTCCTCAAATATTTAACAGAGTGACTGGCTGTAGAGAGTACCCAACACATGATGACTATTACTACCATTCATGTTGAAAAGTTGGATTAATATATTATTGCTCCAAAGCATATGCCCTAATGCATGTAAGCAGGGGCTGAGATGTATAAAGAGCTCTGCTCACTTGCTTTTGGGGTGTGGCGTTGTCTCCCCTCTTATTTTGAAATCATCTGTAAAAGAAGTTGTTCACTTCATCAGAAGATGATGGTGGAGCTTAGCAACTTTGGTTTGTAGCAAAACGGGTATGGACCAACCGAGGGCCCTCGCCTCTGCCATGTGGACCATGGAGAGGCCACAACAAAGCGTGGTGTGGACCCACATTTGAAGCAGTGGAGAAGGAAGAATTGCTTTGTCTCCTTCCCTTCTCTCCGCTTCTGCCTGGAACACCAACTGGAATTAATTTTCTCTAAAGAGAGACAAATGTGTCTGTAAATCACTCTCCTCGAGGCATGAAAAAAATGTACTTCAAAAAGAGAAACAAGCTGCATTTAATTCACATAATTAACTTTCTTCATAAGTGTTATCCTTTCTGAGCCAGTAACTATTAGTGAGATTGCTCTTTTTCATGAGGTTCAGACACTCTTTAGAATCCACTCAAATGTATGTGGGCCCAGCTAGAAATTAAAGCAAAACAGCCCTGGTGCATGAAGGCAGGGAGGTGGCAGGAGGGAGGGGTCCATCCACTGTCCTCTTCGCCTGTAATTTTCAGTCCAGTCATGGAGAAGATCCAGTGCTTAGGGGCGGTTGTGCCAATGGATGGGATTGCTTGTGAATGGCATCTGAAAAACCTGAGCATCTCTTTTTGATCAGCAGGAGGGGGGCTGCTTTCCTTAGAAGCAGTTTGCAACCAGGGTTTATTTGAGGCAAAACTTTGAAGCTATTTAAAAATTAGCAAACTTAATAGGATACTTTATCTTCATCCACATGAGCAAAATCCTGCCGGGTTCACAGAGTCTGATTTCTTCATTGAAATCATCATGGTCCAGTGGGTTCAGAGGGCAGGATCCCAGGAGTCAAGAGCCAGGTTTGCTTAATTTGTTTCATACAGTACTAGGCACAGTGTTTAATGGATGTTATAGAGTGGCTTCGAGCAAGGCATTTGCCAGATAAAATAAAAATATCGATGAGACTTCTTGCTGGCTTTTTTTGGTCTCCCTTTCATGGTTCTTCTCTCCCTCTACAGTGCCCTAACTCCCCCTCTCAGCCTTCCTTTCCTTGGCTGTATGGTGTTTGGTCCTAGTTCTCCCATGCTTCCTCCATCCCCATCATGATTATTCTGTTTCTCTCCCCAATTCTGACCTGTTACCAGCTCACTGTCCATTAGAGAAAATTAGATTAAGCGTACTCCCAGCATGCTGCTGCTGATTAGTCGCTTCAGTTGTGTCTGACTCTGTGTGATACTATTGACTGCAATTCACCAGGCGCCTCTGTCCATGGGATTCTCTAGGCAAGTGTACTGAAGGGGATTGCCATGCCCTTCTCCAGGGGATCTTCCTGACCCAGGGATCGAACTCGCGTCTCCTGCATTGTTGGCAGATTCTTTATCACAGAGCCACCAGGGAAGCCTCTTCCCAATATACTTGTCTTTGAATAGAGGACAGAGCCTAAGCCATAGAAGGATACTTGTAATAGGGGAATTTCAAGCACTGACACAGTTGTAAAGGGGTAGGCTGGGAGAACTATCCAAGTGATAGGTTTATACTTGTTTATGAAAGCCACACCTTTGTCTTAGCCCAGGCTTGTGATCCTTGAATTTGGTAGTTAGAAGGGGACCTTCTGGAGAAGGAAATTGCAACCCACTCCAGTATTCTTGTGGGGAATTCCAAGAACAGAGGAGCCTGCCAGGCACACTGGTTGGACACAACTGAGCGACTAAACTACAACAAAGGGGACCTTCTGGAGTATTTAGTCCCTTTGTTTTATTTGTAGATCTTACTTGAGAATATTTATTGAGAGTGGATCATATGACAGGCATGATGCTGAGCACAGTTTCATGCATTTCCTTATTTAATCCTCACAACTGCCTTATGAAGCTAGCGCTGTTATCATCATACCCATTTTACAGCTGAGATAAATGAGACTTGGAGAGGTTACAAGCTCATCCAGCCCAGAATTAGAACCTAAGCAGCCAGACTCCAGAACCCAAGGACTGTGGTCAAGGGACAAGTTAAGGATTGTAACCCCCTTCATGGAGATGCTTTCTGGAGCCTGGCTGCACATTCCTCACAAACTGCACTGTCTCCGGAACCCACCTATTCCCACAGAATAGATCTGTCTGTACAAGGGAGTCAAACATCCTTTCCATATTTTGTGCAGTCTCTAAGGGTTACTGCTGCTGCTGCTGCTAAGTTGCTTCAGTTGTGTCTGACTCTGTGCGACCCCATAGATAGCAGCCCACCAGGCTCCTCTGTCCCTGGGATTTTCCAGGCAAGAGCACTGGAATGGGTTGCCATTGCCTTCTCCACTAAGGGTTACTAACCTAACCTTATACAAACAGTAAAGAAGTTCCCAGCTTCTTGGATATTTCTGTCTTTCTGGCCAAGACTTCATTTTAATCATAAAGGCTTGGCTTTGATCATAAAGTTTTATGGGGTAAATGGAGGTTTCAAATGATCTAAAGGCTTGAAGTCCTTGGAATGTAATTATTTCTCAAAGCGTGGAACTTGCTGAATTTTATTAGATAACATTTGAGCTGCTTTAACTCTTGAGCTCATGACAGATGTCTATTTTCAGTTATGTTCTTCTGACTTGCCAATATTTTCTTTTAGAATTGAAAACGGATTTTGACTATTCAATGTGTTTAATATTAGAAAAGTCAAGATTTAAGCTGCAACCTGAAGAACTGAATGGGGGCATATGGAAATGTTTGCAAATTGGGCCTCAGGCTTTTGGATAGCATATCTAAGTCAAATCAGCACATATTTACTGATTCTTTAGTTACATGGAAAAGAATACGAGTAAATCAGAAGTAATTATAAACTGTCTGAAGTGAGCTACCGTGCTGGACCAAGCAGCATGGCGACACAAATAATACCTGATTAGAGGAGATGTGTAGGCTGGGGACCGGAAATACTAAATTAAATCTGTTATGCACAGCTTCAGCCTACTGAGTTCTATCGACAGTGAGCAAATGAAGGATTCAGTTTGTTGACGGTGGTCCAGTATGTTCATGCTCTTTATTTAAAAGTTGAATTAAAAAAAAATAAAAGTTGAATTAACTACAGTCTCTAAACAAAAGTGTTTACTCCTCTGATCGAATCACCTGGCTTCAAGCTGGGTATGAATTTCTCTAAAATCGGCACCGAGGCCAGAGTTAGGGGGAGGTAAGGTGCATCTTTTTCACTTATTGTAGTCACTAATGGAATTATTTTTTAAAGCAGCATCATCTCAAAACAAAATAGAAATATATCATTTGGAAGGCATTAGATACTTTTTCATAAATTTATGTGACTAAAAGTTGGATACAGATCAAAATGTTTTTCTTATATGTCTATTCCTGTAGATTCTGCATTTCTTTTTAAGCCCATAGTCAAGAGAAATAGCTATTTAGGTAAAATCATATTAGAAGCCGCCCCCTTTTTTTAATCACAGCAGTGTGGTCTTGAAATTAGATGATGCATGGTCTAGCAATGTCTAGGAAGTTGTAGAGATTACCACAATCTGTTGTGTGGAAACCGAAGTTCTAGTTTTCCCCATTCATTAATTTTCTGAACTAGGTGTGTTAAGGCTACCCCTCTTCTCTCTTCAGTAGAAATAATGGTGCTGAGTGAAGTAAGATTCTATCGCAAGGCTAGATGAAGTCAAGGTTGTCCTAGCATAATCCCGTCCTCTTGACTGCTGTGTCCTGTGTGACTCCATGCAGCTTAGGCTTTTCACCAGTTTTTGTGGTAAAATTCTCTTCAAGGCACATCCCCCTCTTAAAGGCATGTTCACTTTGATCACCCTCATACATGGGAGTAGCTCCACCACAATCTGTGCTTGGGGACAGCTAGACGACATGAAACTGGTGTGACTCTGTCCACAAGGAGAGCTCACCTGTTTTTTCTCCTGAGCATGGAAGGGTTCTCACCAGCCCTGAAGTGAATTCTTGAGGTACGTTCATCCCACCTGGAGTGGCTGGGGACTTGGTGACAAAGCAGGGAAAAGGGCATTGATGACCTGACGTTCCTCATTGTGTCATTGCTGAAGCTGACAACGGCCTTTTTCCACTTCCAAGCAGAGGTAAGGGGCTAGGGCCAGTAAATAGTGACACTTGGCAACCAGATTTAAAAGCCATTGCTCATTATCACGGATAAAGTTTCTGTAAGTTTTACCATAAAAGGTATACTTAGAAGCAAGTCACAGAATGAATATAACGGCGTCTACTTTAGTAAGAAATGTAGACGACGGAGAGTAGCTTACACAATGGTAACTGCTAACATATGTGGAGTTTCTGTCAGAGGACATTGTTTCCATTAAAGTATTATTCTCTGACATGGTGTTTTTTTTTTTTTTTTTTTCTTCTGGAGGAGCTGATTGAAACTTGATTTTTAGATATAATTTTTTTTCCTTCCTTAAAAGTAACCGGGTGGCAGGCCTGCAGTAAGTCTGCTGTGAATGTTGTTGAAACATGTAAGAAGGGAGAGATTCCGACGGAATACACAATCACAAGTTTCTTTAAGTCCAATTGCATTGTGCTTTTACACATCTGGACAATTAACCAAGCATTACATTCTCTCTAGACTATTTTTACGAGTACAGTATGCTCCTAACATGATTTCCATTAGGCTGTTCCAAACATCATTTAAGAACTCAGAAAGATTGCAGACCAAGATTCAAAACCACTGTTCAACTGTAATGTTGAGACCTTTTTCTCTCGTGGAGAAATAAAAGATTGAGAGCTGAATTCTGAGATCCTTCTGATGTCAGAGGAAAAGTCTAGGTTTGTTGCTCCTTTAAGCTCCAACAAATACAAGCACAAACAAACATACACTAATTATCTCTGGCCCTTCTTGCCAGGGGTGAGCTCAAAATATGGTCACTGTGGAGCAAAGGAACCATATCAGGATAGTGCTGGAAATCGCAACTTCTTTAAATATTGGAAAGGAGTAATTACTAGGGGCAGACTAAAATCCTGACATGTTGATTGCTAATCGAGTTTGAATTATTATGATGGTTAAATATGTTTATCTGAGTTCCTCATTTGAAGGTCACTGCTGAATTCTAAAATAGTATGTGTTCAGATAGTTTCTGGCCACACTTTTCCTCTTTCCTTTTATAATTGCTTTGATGCTGTTCCGAGCTTTTATGAGGCCAGGGTCTGATCCGAAAGTAGAAGGTTAGTGTTAACTCATAGACTTCAGGAACTTCCTTGGCCAGCTGCTGCCCACATTGGTGAACCCCAGCCAGAGATCAGAGAAACCACAGGGCTGATAATTGTGGTTGTCGTTGCTTTATTTGTTGTTATGGGTAGAACTCAGAACAAAAGAGGCAAGAGTTCATAAAATTACAGGATCATAACTATAAGTCCTAAGGGGCCAAATAGTCCATTTCTCATCTATAAGACAACCACACCTAATTTCTCCCCGCAGAGTCTGGGCTTCTATTCTATTTAAAATCATATCTGGAAAAGGGAAAACTGGGTAAAATCAAATCGGTTCAGTTCAGTTGCCTCAGTTGTATCCGATTCTTTGCGGCCCCATGAACTGCAGCATGGCAGGCCTCCCTGTCCATCACCAACTCCCGGAGTCCACCCAAACACATGTCCATTGAGTCGGTGATGCCATCCAACCATCGGATGCTCTGTCGTCCCCTTCTCCTCCTGACCTCAATCTTTCCCAGCGTCAGGGTCTTTTCACTTGATTTATTGTCTGGTTATCTTTTAAAGTGTTCTCAGTGGTCAGAGAATTGTTAAATCGAGAAATAAATGGTTCAGAAAGAATAAACAAATCTAATCTTGAAAAATAAAGAAAGAAATGTGTCTCAGCAAGGAGAATGAAAATAATTGAGATTTCATTATAATGTTTCGCTGTCCATTTTCCATAAAATAATCCTATAATTGTCTACTGTTTTGACAGTCTGAGTCACTCAACCAGTGGAATGATTAATGAAAACAACAGGGAAGGATTTGTCACCCTGACACAGGGCAAGGAAGTGTGTGAGTCATTAAAAAGCAAAAACCGAGGCAAACATCATAACTGCCAGGTTAGCAGATATGGACTGAACATTGAGGAATCTGTTTTGGACGTGGTTATATTACTACCCATGCCTGCCTGCTAAGTTGCTTCAGTCGTGTCCAACTCTGCAACCCTATGGACTGTAGCCAGCTAGGCTCCTCGCTCCATGGGATTCTCCAGGCAAGAGTACTGGAGTGGGTTGCCATGCCCTTCTCCAGGCAATCCTCCCAACCCAGAGATGGAAACCGCATCTCTTTTGTCTCCTGCATTGGCAGGTGGGTTCTTTACTACTAGCACCACCTGGGAAGCCCCTTATATGAACTACCTATATACATATAGACATATATATATGTACACACACACACACACACACGTATAGTGACTGCAGAATGCACGTGTGCTCAGTCGTGTCTGATTCTTTTTTTTTTAATTTTAATTGGAGGCTAATTACTTTACAATGTTGTGGTGGTTTTTGCCACACATCAACGTGAATCATCCACGGGGGCACATGTGTCCCTCCATCCTGAAGCCCCCTCCCACCTCCCTCCCCACCCCATCCCTCTGGGTTGTCCCAGAGCACTGGCTTTGAGCGCCCTGCTTCATGCATCAAACTTGCACTGGTCATCTATTTTACATATGGTAATATACATGTTTCTATGTTATTCTCTCAAATCATCCCACCTCCGCCTTCTCCCACATAGTCCAAAAGTCTGTTCTTTATGTCTGTGTCTCTTTTGCTGTCTTGCATATAGGGTTGTTGTTACTATCTTTCTAAATTCCATATATACATGCGTTAATATACTATATTGGTGTTTCTCTTTCTGACATACTTCACTCTGTATACTAGACTCCAGTTCCATCCACTTCATTAGAACTGACTCAAATGCATTTGTTTTTATAGCTGAGTAATATTCCACTGTGTATATGTACCACAACTTCCTTATCCGTTTTGTCTGCTGATGGACATCTAGGTTGCTTCCATGTCCTAGCTATTGTAAACCGTGCTACGATGAACACTGGGGTACATGTGTCTCTTTCAGTCCTGGTTTCCTCGGTGTGTATGCCCAGCAGTGGGATTGCTGGGTCATATGGCAGTTCTAGATCCAGTTTTTTAAGGAATCACCACACTCTTCTCCAGAGTGGCTGTACTAGTTTGCATTCCCACCAACAGTGTAAGAGGGTTCCCTTTTCTCCACACCCTCTCCAGCATTTATTGTTTGTAGACTTTTTGATGACAGTCATTCTGACCAGTGTGAGATGGCACCTCATTGTGGTTTTGATTTGCATTTCTCTGATAATGAATGAGTTTGAGCATCTTTTCGTGTGTTTATTAGCCATCTGTATGTCTTCTTCGGAGAAACGTCTGTTTAATTCTTTGGCCCACTTTTTGATTGGGTCATTCATTTTTCTGGTTTTGAGCTCCATGGGCTGCTTGTATATTTTGGAGATTAATTCCTTGTCAGTTTCATTTGCTATTATTTTCTACCATTCTGAAGGCTGCCTTTTCACCTTGCTTATAGTTTCCTTCCTTGTGAAAAAGCTTTTAAGTTTAATTAGGCCCCATTTGTTTATTTTTGTTTTTATTTCCATTACTCTGGGAGGGGGTCATAGAGGATCTTGCTGTGATTTATGTCAGTGTGTTCTTCCTTTGTTTTCCTCTAAGAGTTTTATAGTTTCTGGTCTTACATTTACATCTTTAATCCATTTTGATTTTCTTTTTGTGTATGGTGTTAGAAAGTATTCTAGTTTCATTCTTTTACAGGTGGTTGACCAGTTTTCCAAGCACCACTTGTTAAAGGGATTGTCTTTTCTCCATTGTATATTTTTGCCTCCTTTGTCAAAGATAAGGTGTCCATAGGTGTGTGGATTTATCTCTGGGCTTTCTATTTTGTTCCATTGGTCTATATTTCTGTCTTTGTGCCAGGACCATACTGTCTTGATGACTATAGATATATGTTTGATTCTTTGCAACCCCTTGGACTATAGCCTGCCAGGCATCTCTGTCCATGGAATTTTCCAGGCAAGAATACTGGAGCAGTTGCCATTTCCTACTCCAGGGGATCTTTTTGACCCAGGAATTGAACCTGCATCTCTTGAGTCTCCTGCATTGGCAGACGGATATATATATATATTACCACTGAGCCACCCAGGAAGCCCAATAAAACAAAATATATTTTTTTTAAAACATTTCACTTTCTTATTTTCTGTAAGTGATCCACTTGGCAAGTGTGCAATGGCTAAATCCAAGAGTGGGTCCCAGTTTTGGGGACCAGAGACTCGCAATCATTTCAGGACTGTTGATTGAAATGTGATTTGATGAGAGAAATGGGAAGAGTGGAGGCAGCGAAGCCTGGATAGAATTCCAAGTGGGCACATGACTGAAATGCACAGACCTTTGTTTTCATGATTTTAAAATATAGGAAGATAATGTTAACTTTACATTGGCTCAAATTAGAGTAAGGGAAATAACATGTTCATAGTAGATGCTCGGAAACTGAGAGGGTGTTCCTTCTTAATCTCCTGCCTGAATATATCTCAGAGATACATGATGATCACAAAGGGGAAGGTGCCATAAAAATGTGACTGTTTTAGTCTAGATTTGTCATCACTACCGATAAAATACACACTCTTCTATCTCTGAAAAAGGCAAATGAGGGGTTTTATTGCCAGGTCTTATAACAAGACAACTTGAGTGATAACATCACTGGAAGGTATACTTTTTTAGCATTTGTACTAATTTCCAATAGAGAAAAAAAATGTTTAGAAATGTCAGACGAGTCATTCATTTATCAGATGTCTTTTTATGTACCTAGTATGTGCTGGGCAATGTACACATGGTAGAAATAATAAGCCATGAAAATGGTAAACTTAGCCTTAATCACATTTGAGTCAAGTTTTCCATAATGTATTTTATAAAGAAATTGTGTTTTGTGATTTATTTATTTTTGTGTCTACTCAAGTATCTATCATGATACCTTTGACAGAAAAGTTGTCAGATAAATCACCACTGAATGAAGAGTACATAATAGATCTTTACCAGTGAAATGATTATTCGAAAATATTTGCTTTTTGGGGTCAATTGTAGAACTATTACTTGATAGACTTACTGTCCCTAAAAAGAGAATATAGCAAAATTATACAAGCCAAATTTCAGACATGTAAGCACATCTTGATAACACCACATAGGGATGTTAAAGTGTACTTGTGAGTACGTGCTGTGCAAGTCACTTTAGTCATGTCCAACACTGAGACTCTTTGGACTGTAACCCCCCAGGCTCTTCTGTCCTTGGGATTCTTCAGGCAAGAATATTGGAATGGGTTGCCGTGTCCTCCTCCAGGGGATCTTCCTATCCCAGGAATTGAACCCGAATCTCTTACATCTCCTGCATTGGCAGGTGGGTTCTTTACCACTAATGCTACCTGGGAAGCCCACTCATGAGTACACTTTGATTCAACACTTTGCCTAAATAATTATTATTACAAGAGGAGTTCATTAGTGAGGTGATTTTATATAAACTATGGAAATTACGTTCTTCTTTCATAATTTGGAGGTGGTTTAGGATTCAGAATAGGTCAGACCACATTTGGGGCTTCCCTGATAGACCAGTGGTACAGAATCTTCCTGCAATACGGGAGACCTGGGTTCGATCCTTGGGTTGGGAAGATCCCCTGGAGAAGGGAAAGGCTACCCACTCCAGTACTCTCACCTAGAGAATTTCATGGACTGTATAGTTCATGGAATCTCAAAGAGTCAGACAGGACTGAGCGACTTTCACTTTCACTTTTAAAATTGGGCTTCCCTGGTGGCTCAGCGGTAAAGAATTTGTATGCAATGGCAGGAGAAACAGGAGACGTGGGTTCGATCCAGGGGACGGGAGGATCCACTGGAGAAGGGATAGGCTACCTACTCCAGTATTCTTGGGCTTTCCTTGTGGCTCAGCTGGTAAAGAATCGCCTGCAATGCGGGAGACCTGGGATCGATCCTGGGTTGGGAAGATCCCCTGGAGAAGGGAAAAGCTACCCACTCCAGTATTCTGGCCTGGAGAATTCCATGGACTACAGGGTCGCAAAGAGTCAGACATGACTGAGCGACTTTCACTCACTCCTACACTCAGACAAGGTTTAATTCTGGCTCTACCACTTAACTTCTTTGAGCCCCAATGTCCTTACGTCGACATGGGAATAACAACTCCAGCATATGATTGTGGCATGGAATAAAAATGAAAACTTTCCAGAATTCTCAGACTGTGAACTTTGGAGCCCTGGAAAGCCTTGGAAATACTGTGAAAGTTCTACAGGTCCATATGTACCCACCTAATGCCTCTAGTCTATCTAAAACATATGTGCACTGCTGATTCTCAAAGGCATGTAAGTTAACTCAGAATTCATTCATTCAGCAGCTGTTTATTGAGCACACCCAAAAACACAGCACCAGGCACAGGGAAAACATTCATAAACAAAATAGACATCTCTCTGTGTTCATGGGTCTTCTGTTCTAGAGTGGGTAGAGGATAACGATGCACAAGATAATAAAAGTCTGTTGGAGAATGATAAAGATTAAGATGAAAAAGGAGAGAAAGGGAGTATAAAATATCAAAAAGTAGTGTTAGGGAGGGCAACTCTGAGAAAGCCTCACTTAAGGAAGTGAGGGGGTTAACCAGATGGATATCCCGGAAAGAGCATTCCAGGGACAGGAACAGCTAATGCAAGGGAAGGAATAGTGCAGATCACAGTTAAGATTTGGTCTGAGAGGGGCTGGAGATGATGAGCAAGAGGACAGTAGAGGATAATGTGAGGGAAGTGACCAAATCATGTCAGCCCTTATGCCTCAGAAAAAGGACTTGGCTTTTGCTTTGAGGGAGATGGGAAGTCATTAGCGGGTTTGAGCAGAGGAGTTGCTTGATCTTATTTGACAGACCACTGTCTTGAAATTAAACTGGAAGAGCAAAAACAGAGGCCCATTGAGGAGGCTACTGCAAGAATCTAGGCGAGAGATGATGGTGACCTGGGGCAAGGTAGTAAAGTACGGATGTGGAAAGACACTGGATTCTGCATTTGTCTTGATAGAATAGATAGAGTTGATGAGATTCACTGATGGACTTTTGTGAGGTTTGCGTGAAAGAGGACAAGACCAAGTGTGTTGGCCTGAGCAGTTAGAAGAACAAAGTTAACATTAATGGAAAGAGAGGCTGCAGGGAGGATTGGAGGGTTGCAGCTTCATTTTGAACATAGGAAGTTTAATACTAGACACACAAGTGGAGATGTCAGGAAGGCAGCTTTTTCATGGAAGGAATACAGAACTATTTTTAAATATCACAACCAATAATAGCTCTTTTCAGCATAATCTAAAAGAATTATTATCATGTTTATGTCCACAAAATATTTCAAAATTTAAAAAGAGCCTTTTACTGTAAAAGGCTGAAAACAGAGGTAAGTTCAAGTGACTATTTTAGTGGCCAATAAATATAATTTTTCCTTTTCCTCTTCCTTTAATACATGTTGATTTCAAATTTTGGCATCATTATACAGATTTTGAAATCTTAACTTTGGCTTTTAGATTTTTTTTTTTTTAAATAAAGCTTGCAATGGAACTTTCTGGTAAGAGAAACCCTAAGGATGGCAGAATTGTGTTCACTGGTGTCCATGTTATTTTCTTTTGGAAAGAAATTAGAACGTTCACTTAGTACTTTGGACTTCTGACCTGTAGCTTGCATGTCACTTGGTACTGTTGGGGATGACAAAAGAAGGAAGGGACTGAGCTCTGCGCTGTTGTGAAATTTGCAGTGTGAGGTTAAGAATAAAATGCATCGTGCAAGTCTTGTGGAAATCCTGCTTGTTTGATTGTGATTTTAATTCACCTAAATGTGCCATTTTAGTAGCACCGATATGTGATGGTTTGTTCTAATGTCTGCCCTTCTCAGTCTTACGCTGGGAAGTACGTGCCAGCCATCGCCCACTACATCCACATACTCAACCCTGTGACGACCATGAAGATCAACCTGAAGGGAGTTGCTCTCGGAGACGCGTATTTTGATCCCAAGTCGGTAGGTGGCTCTTCTTTCCTTTCCATTTTGTTCCTTAAGGAGATGCAATCCCCTTTAATCAGACAGAGGCTCCTCTTAACCCTAGAGACCTAACTTCATAAAGGGAAATACTGTTCCTCGAATGACTTTCTAATGATTTCAATCTTCTAATTTTTACCAAATGTTCTATGGTGTCAACTTACTGTGTCAGCGTAGGTTGGCTGAGTGCAAGTGTCAGTGTGTGTGTGCCTGTGCTTGGTGTGTTTGTGTGTATTTTGTGTATGTATGTGATATATGGGGGTGTGTGTGTTGTGTGGTTATGTGGTATATGTGTGTATGTGTGTTTGTGTGGTGTATTTGCATATGTTGTGTGGTAGGTGATGCCTGTGACGTATGTTTGTGTGTTTGTAAGTTTTATGTCTGTGTGGGTGTGGTGTATTGTGTATGCATTGTGTGTGTTGTGTGTGTGTGTTGTCCCGCTCCACTAATTAACAAGTTACAGAGGGTTATTTCTCAAGCAGACGGGCTCCCCTCACATCCCTTTCTCTCCCTGTCGTGTCTGTGTTTGCCTCTTTTCTCCTCAGATCATAGAGGGCTACCCATCATTCCTGTTCCAAATTGGCTTGTTGGATGAGCAGGAGAAAAAGTACTTCCAGAAGCAGTGCAATGACTGCGTGAAATTCATCCGCCAGGAGAAGTGGCTTCAAGCCTTTGAAGTGAGTTCTAGGTCCCGCGCTGCCCTGGAGCAATAAGCACCATCTGAGAAGGTCCTGGAAGCACTGGGGTGCCTGGCCTGGTGTTTTATTGTTAGAGAAGCTGTATCCGGGGTGCTGTCACAGTCAGGAGGCGAGATGAGTGGGCTCATAAGGAAGAAAAGGGCCATCTGGGTTTCTTTGAATTTACTTTGGCAATATTTTAAACCTGAGATCACCTCGGGGTGTTTATATAACTGTGTCTTTCATTAACTGTTTTGATTTCTGTACATGCTGTGTCGCCCTCGAGGCATCCCTGCTATAGGGAAATCAGAAGAAAGGCAACCTGGAAAGTGGATGCATATGCATCCACATGTGCTCTAAGCCCTTCAGAGGGGAATATCCGCACACGGGGCTCCAGCTGGGGAAGTGGCCGCAGTTTAACAAATGTCACATGTGCCTGTGTGTCTGGAACAAAGAGTATAAACGGTGGTGTGGTCGTTTGCAACTTTTGCAAAGAGCTGTTGGCTTTTGTGAATATCATCACATCACTCTCCTAAAATTGAATTTGAGGATCCAATAATATGATTATGTTCTTGAACCATTTTTTTTTGGTTGTTTAAAACCTAAGACTCTACTAAATATTAGGATACGTGGGGGACTTTGTTTGTTTGCTGGCCTGTGCGAACAAAGATCATGTGTAAGCAGTCTTCCTTGGGGGTTATGCCACCTTTGCCATAAAGCCATGATGTTTGACCCAGTAAATGTGGTGTGACTGAATTTTGAGGCCTTTAATCTTGTTATTGAAAGCACAGCCTGTCACCGTTAACCTAACAGCATTGTTATTATTAAAGCTGAGGCCTGATATTAATAGACTTGAGGCGCTGCAGATCAGCTGGTTCAGATCAAAACAGGAGACATACAAATTTATGGAGAAGAGTGGGGTAACAAAATGATGCTCCATTTTACAAATAGGGTGCCAGGGCACTACCTGAAAATCCCCAGGGAGTGATGCTGTGAATTCTGACAGCAGCAAGCTGCGTGAGTGCCGGAGCTCAGGAAGTCCTGGGTCACTCTGCAGGACGCTGGTGGGCTCCCCTTTCTGCTCCAGGACCCTTGATATGGCTGCAGTGTGCATACAGGATTTCTTATGCAATTGTGAATGTGACGAAGAAGGATCTTATTGGAGACATGCTGGGTCATTCTTCAACTCACAATCACAGTATTTTCAAGACTGGTTTTAGGCTATTTACTGTGGTAGGCAGGAAGGGTAAAAAGGACTAAACTTTCAGAATTTAGAATTAATATGAAATATAACATTGGATGAGGCCCATCTGCACATGAGACAGGCAATGTGTTTTTGAAGAAGCATACAGGGATTAAGCAATATCAAGAACAAGAACATTTGATAGCTTCAAAGGAATAAAGAGGGACTTCTCTGGTAGTGCTGGGGCTTCCCTGAGAGCTCAGTTGGTGAAGAATCTGCCTGTAATGCAGGAGACCCTGGTTGGATTCCTGGGTCAGGAAGATCCACTGAAGAAGGGATAGGCTACCCACTCCAGTATTCCTGGGCTTCCCTTGTGGCTCAGCTGGTAAAGAATCTGCCTGAAATGGGGGGACCTGGGTTTGATCCCTGGGTTGGGAAGATTCCCTGGAGAAGGGAAAGGCTACCCACTCCAGTATTCTGGCCTGGAGATTTCCATGGATTGTATGGTCCATAGGGTTGCAAAGAGTTGGACATGACTGAGTGACTTTCACTTTCCCTGGCAGCCCAGTGGTTAAGACTTTGCTTTCCAATGCAGGGGGTGGGTGTGAGATCCATGGTAGGGGAGCTAAGATCCCACATGCCTCATGGCCAAAATACCAAAACATGAAACAGAAGCAATATTGTAACAGATTCAATAAAGACTTGAAAAATGGTCCACATTTTTAGGCTGCTCCAGCAGCCTAAGCACCCACGGAATTAGTGAAAGTGTTGAGAAGTTCAGGTGTTTTGTATATTCCGAGACAATGAGAAAATGGCATATGAGGTCTCTCCCAAACCAGATTCACCAGAAAAAAGAGAACCACACCCCCACCCCAAAATCCTGAAGGTATGCAATGTCTCTGTGGATCACTGGTCCAAAATCTTGAGTGATAAATGAAAACACTTTTGCTTTTTCAAGGGAAATAAAATGATAGGTAAGTCAGCAGGTAGTGGGAAAATGTGTTTCAACTTATGCAATCAGTTCAGTTCAGTTCAGTCACTCAGTCGTGTCAGACTCTTTGCAAGCCTGTGGACTGCAGCATGCCAGGCTTCCGTGTTGATCATCAACTCCCAGAGCTTACTCAAACTCATGTCCATCGAGTCAGTAATGCCATCTAACCATCTCATCCTCTGTCATCCCCTTCTCCTCCCGCCTTCAATCTTTCCCAGCATCAGGGTCTTTTCCAATGAGTCAACTCTTCTCATGAGGTGACCAAAGTATTGGAATTTCAGCTTCAGCATCAGTCCTTCCAATGAATATTCAGGACTGATTTCCTTTAGGATTGACTGCTTTGATCTCTCTGCAGTCCAAGGGACTCTCAAGAGTCTTCTCCAACACCACAGTTCAAAAGCATCAATTCTTCAGTGCTCAGCTTTCTTTATAGTCCAACTCTCACATCCATACATGACTACTGAAAAAACCATAGCTTTGACTAGACAAACCTTTGTTGGCAAAGTAACGTCTCTGCTTTTTAATATGCTGTCTAGGTTGGTCATGACTTTTCTTCTAAGGAGCAAGCGTCTTTTAATTTCATGGCTGCATTCACCATCTGCAGTGATTTTGGAGCCCCCCCAAATAAAGTCTCTCACTGTTTCCACTGTTTCCTCATCTATTTGCCATGAAGTGATGGGACTGGATGCCATAATCTTAGTTTTTTGAATGTTGAGTTTTAAGCCAACTTTTTCACTCTCCTCTTTCATCTAAACGCTCTTTAGTTCTTCTTTGCTTTCTGCCATAAGTGTGGTGTCATCTGCATATCTGAGGGTATTGATATTTCTCCCAGCGATCTTGATTCCAGCTTGTGCTTTTTCCAGCCCAGCATTTCTCATGATGTACTCTGCATATAAGTTAAATAAGCAGGGTGACAATATACAGACTTGATGTACTCCTTTCCCTATTTGGATCCAGTCTGTTGTTCCATGTCCAATTCTAACTGTTGCTTCTTGACCTGCATACAGATTTCTCAGGAGACAGGTCAGGTGGTCTGGTATTTCCATTTCTTGAAAAATTTTCCACAGTTTCTTGTGATCCACACAGTCAAAGGCTTTGGCATAGTCAATAAAGCAGTAGTAGATGTTTTTCTGGAACTCTCTTGCTTTTGCAGTGATACAACAGATGTTGGCAATTTGATCTCTGGTTCTTCTGCCTTTTCTAAATCCAGCTTGAACATCTGGAAGTTCATGGTTCATGTACTGTTGAAGCCTGGCTTGAAAAATTTTGAGCATTACTTTGCTAGTGTGTGAGATGAGTACAATTCTGTGGTAGTTTGAGCATTCTTTGCATTGCCTTTCTTTGGGATTGGAATGAAAACTGACCTTTTCCAGTCCTGTGGCCACTGCTGAGTTTTCCAAATTTGCTGGCATATTGAGTGCAGCACTTTCACAGCATCATATTTTAGAATTTGAAATAGCTCAACTGGAATTCCATCACCTCCACTAGCTTTGTTTGTAGTGATGCTTCCTAAGGCCCCCTTGACTTTGGACTCCAGGATGTCTGGCTCTAGGTGAGTGTTCACCCCATCATGATTATGTGGGTCATTGAGATCTTTTTTGTATAGTTCTTCTGTGTATTCTTGGCACCTCTTCTTAATATCTTTTGCTCTGTTAGGTCCATACCATTTCTGTCCTTTATTGACCCCATCTTTGCATGAAATGTTCCCTTGGTATCTCTAATTTTCTTGAAGAAATCTCTAGTCTTTCCCATTCTATTGTTTTCCTCTATTTCTTTGCATTGATCACTGAGGAAGGCTTTCTTATCTTTCCTTGCTATTCTTTGGAACTCTGCTTTCAAATGGATATATCTTTCCTTTTCTCCTTGGCCTTTTGCTTCTCTTCTTTTCACAGCTATTTGTAAGGCCTCCTCAGACAACCATTTTGTCTTTTTTCATTTCTTTTTCTTGGGGATGGTCTTGATCCCTGTCTCCTGTACAATGTCACGAACCTCCATCCATAGTTCTTCAGGTACTCTGTCTATCAGATCTAATCCCTTGAATCTATTTCTCACTTCCACTGTATAGTCATAAGGGATTTGATTTAGGTCATACCTGAATGGTCTAGTGGTTTTCCCTACTTTCAATTTAAGTCTGAATTTGGCAATAAGGAGTTCATGATCTGAGCCACAGTCAGCTCCTGGTCTTGTTTTTGCTGATTGTATAGAGCTTCTCCATCATTACTTTGCCAACAAAGGTCTGTTTAGTCAAAGCTATGGTTTTTCCAGAAGTCATGTATGGATGTGAGAGTTGGACTGTAAACAAAGCTGAGCACCGAAGAATTGATACTTTTGAACTGTGGTGTTGGAGAAGACTCTTGAGAGTCCCTCGGACTGCAAGGAGATCCAACCAGTCCATTCTAAAGGAGATCAGTCCTGAATATTTGTTGGAAGGACTGATGCTGAAGCTGAAACTCCAATACTTTGGCCACCTGATACGAAGAACTGACTCGTTGGAAAAGACCCTGATGCTGGGAAAGATTGAAGGTGGGAGGCGAAGCAGACGACAGATGATGGATGGCATCAATGGATGTGAGTAGGGAGGCCTGGCATGCTGCAGTCCATGGGGTCATAAAGAGTCAGACTGAGCGACTGAGCTACTGAACTCACTCACTCCCTCCCTCAGTCTTAGTCTCCTCTGAATAGTTATCTTGTTCTCTTTACCTTAGCTGCTTATTCCCTTTTCCACTTGCAAAAAAAATGCCGGCAATCACTTCATAATCTCAGATGCAACAGATTCAAACTCTTCCGCCACTTGCAACCTCTGGTCCTCCCAGCTCACTTCTCCAAACATACCACTGTGAACTGTCGCCCTACAACTGCATTGTTTTTTGATCCACGGATCCTACTGCTCCTTCACGGCCCCCCACTCCTGCAGGTCTTAACCCAATGTAAACCCAAGCTCAGTCCCACATATTTTCAACCTGTGCCCCCTTTGCATGTCCTCCAATTCCTTTGGCCAAACCGCAGTCCTGGCTAAATGCCCCTCTCCACCACTTCATGCCTGCCATTGTGCAGCTCCACATGACCTGAGAAAAACACACCATGTGCCAATTGCTCTCACTCCCGGTTGATGACTGGGTTTTCAATGCCAGCAGTCCAAAGCTTACTTCCACCAGTTTCAAGCACCTGGAGGTATGTCTTCTGCCCCCTCGTACCTGGCTGAGTGGTCAGTGATCATATTATGATAACCCTTCCCCACAAGTCTTACTCTTGCAGTTGGGGCCTTTGGGCCTGCTGCTTTCTCTCCTTGGAGTGTTCTTTTCCTAGATATCACCACTTTTGAACTGTGGTGTTGGAGAAGACTCTTGAGAGTCCCTTGGACTGCCTTGCTTCTTCCCTCCAACAGGTCTTTACTTCAATGCCATCTCTTCAGTGAGACCTGTTCCTCCTCTCTGCAGTGTCCCCTCCACCCAGCACCAGGCACACACACATGCCCTCACACACCCATGACACTTCCTCTTCCCCGTCTCCTTGTTAGTTTTCTCCTTTGCCCTCACTACTCTCTAGTACGCTGCATGTTTTACCTATTAATGCTTGTTTAATGTTCTTTCTGGAATATAAGCATTTTTTATCTGTCTTGTTTGCCACTGTTTCCCCAGTGCCTTGGACAGTGTCTATAGCACAGAGAACATGTGCGGTGAATGACTGTTGAATGAAGCAATGTGAGAATGACACAGTTACTGAATAAATGAAAAACAAATGCTTGTACTTATTTACCTACCCTGATGTTTTCCTCAATCTCCTCTCTCCCAACCTAGTTACTGGACCGACTACTAGACGGCGGCTTAATAAGCGAACCTTCTTACTTCCAGAATGTTACAGGATGTTCTAATTACTACAACCTTTTACTGTGCACGGTAATGACAACATTTAAAAAACCATAATAGTGTTTGCTTAAAACTTTTGGCAAAACCAAACTTCCTCAGAATTGGGAAATATTATAGCTGACTTTACACTAGAAAAACATGTCCAAACTATATTGCATTATTTGGTCTACTAATCTATAGGATCTTTTACCTTGCCAATGTTGTATACTGTATAATCTGACCATTGAGAATGTGTGATATTCCGGATAACTCAAAAAGAAAAATCTCTGATTAACACAATCCACCCCGCCACCCCCCCCCCCGCCCAGTAGAGCTTGTTATACAGAAGTTCTTTTGTGAAGGAGAAGGGCCAGGATTGCAACTCTGGGTATCAGGCCCCAGAGCTCCAGGCTTGTAGTGAGTTTCTTGAAAATGCCCACATTATTTGTTCTGTACTTAAGACAGCTTGGATAACCCAAACTGCCAAAGCCTTTATGAAAATATTTGCTTTGTCTTACTTTTAACTTAAGATTTTTAATGCATTTAGTATGGCCCTCACTTTAAGCCCTTTGGAATATTCTCAAAGTATTCAAGTAGTTTCTTTCATAGAAGTATGCCAAAGTTGATGTCTATTGCAGAGCTTTAATCGAATAAGACAAAGGGAGCCAGAGTGGAGATTTGAAATTGTATAATCCAAGTCTAGGGTATATGACTATGCATTCTGTTTTTAAAATTGCCTTATTTATGAACTATTTCGTATATAATATATAAAGCTAATTTCAATGGAATTTGCCAATGCTGGGGTTTTGGACTTAGATTTGACCAAGAGAAAAACATTTGCTAGGCAAGAAAGAAGCAAAATTTGTAACTCTATTTTTTTCTTCAAAAGTAATGTATTCACAGTTAGCAAAAAATATTGATGATTCACAAAATTGTTGATTCCAAACTTTAACAGTTTTTTGATTATTTCATAACTTTTTGAAAAAAAAACAGCATTTAGTCCTTTTTTTCCTTTTAGCTTAATGAATCTTACAGAGACTTCTATGCAATGGTTTTAAAAAATAAGGCTCTTGGACAAGTTTTCTTTTGATTTATGTCCTTCATAAAGTATCATCTATTTTTACACTTGATATGTTTTTCCTCTTAAATTATGGAATCCCAGGGACAAAGGAGCCTGATGGGCTGCCGTCTATGGGGTCGCACAGAGTTGGACACGACTAACGTGACTTAGCAGCAGCAGCAGAGTATTTATTTTGTGTGTGTGTTTTTAATAAACAGCAGAACACAAAAAAGAAATCCTCATCTTTTAATCTACCACATCACCTCCCTGGCTCCTTGTGGTCCATTTCACCTTCTTTCCCAAGAGCCTCCAACAAGGAGCAAATTGTCTTTGATAATCTCACCTCTTCATCTTCCCTATCTATCTTTGTCATGAAGGGGGTTTTTAATTGGAGTCACAGATGGCCAAATATTAGTTACAAAAAGGAAAATCCAGCATTTGCAAATTGGATATTGGCTCTGAGTGTATCAGATCATCCAGACTTTTTGGATAAAATTTGAAATGAAGTGAAGTCACTCAGTCATGTCCAACTCTTTGTGACCCCCTGGACTGTAGCCCACCAGGCTCCTCTGTCCATGGGATTCTCCAGGCAATAATACTGGAGAGGGTTGCCATTTCCTTCTCCAGGGGATTTTCCCAACCCAGGGATCGAACCCAGGTCTCCTGCATTGCAGGCAGATGCTTTAACCTCTGAGCTAAATCTCCTCAAAACCCCCAAGTCAAAATGTTTGGGATGAAGACCAGTTAATAGTCATGTCACATCTTGTTCATTGTGGTATGGAAAAGAAAATGTTAGTCACTCAGTTGCTCCATTGTGTTTGACTTTTTGTGACCCCGTAGATTATAGCCCATCAAGTTCCTCTTTCCATGGAATTCTCCAGGCAAGAATACTGGAGTATGTAGCCATTCCCTTCTCCAGGGGATCTTCCTGACCCAGTGATCAAACCCGGGTCTCCTGCATTACAGGTGGATTCTCTACCACCCGAGCCACCAGGGAACCTTCATTGTGATATATGTTAGGAAAAATCTGAAGTGTTCCCCAGCATGGTGTTCCCACCCAGTTGTATTTCCTAATGTCTTTTTGATGCCCCTTCTGCCAGGAGCCTGAGGATCAAGGTTACTACGGGAAATTTTTGTCCCTCCCCCATGTGAGACAAGCCATCCACGTGGGAAACCAGACTTTTAGTGATGGAGCCAAAGTTGAAAAGTACTTGCGAGAAGATACAGTCAAGTCAGTGAAACCATGGTTAACTGAAATCATGAATAATTACAAGGTAAGAGGGCTACTTTAGTTGCTATCTATTTTAGGAACTTTTCAGATTACCCAGAGTAGAAGTGATCTTCTTTTACTCGTAATTCAACTCCTACCATTTTTTACTCTTCTGATATCTTACAAATGTAAATAACAACCACTGCATTGTTTGATTTCTTTGAAGTAAAAGTTCTTTTTTTTTCCTTTTAATTAAATCACTTTCCCTTACTAGTTCCTAAAAATGAAATTCTCTTTGGCACATGCCACCTCTCATCATTTCTTGAGAAAAGAGGGATAACAGAGCCAGGAAGATGACTCACCTAGTGTAAGCCAATTTTCCCCTATTATTGGCTTTATATTATTAATGCCAATGAAGTCAGGGCTAAATGAAATCAACTGGTTATTCCAAAAATGCTTTTTGCTTGATAATTGCATTCATTCAGATCACTCAGCCACAGTTTCTTCAGTGTCTACTTCAAGCCAAATGTTGTACTAGGCTGTCAGGTTCAAGTGATGAATGAGACAGTTCAGTTCAGTTCAGTCCTCAGTCGTGTCCAACTCTTTGTGACCCCATGAATCGCAGCACGCCAGGCCTCCCTGTCCATCACCAACTCCCGGAGTTCACTCAGACTCACGTTCAGACAAGGTCCCTGTTTTGAGGCATGTAGAGTCAAGCACTGTAGTATCTGACTGAGATGTTCTGCCTGACTCGATGCTGAAGGTACCAGAGGTTCAAGCAAAGGAGCTATGACCCCTAGAACTCTCACCGTGAGGGAAGGTCTCCACGAGCAGGTGACAGAGAGAAAGTTACCTTGTGCATTTCTTTGCCCTTTCCTTCTCTTCTCACCTCCTCCTCTGATCTTCTAGGACTGTTAGCATTGGTCCTAGGCATGGTTTGGGAACAGCCCGGCAGGGTAAGTATGCTAATGACATAATGACAGAGAAGATCACCACCAGAGGTGATCTACTTTTTCTCTGTTTCCTGGCAGTGGCAAGAGTAAGGATTGGGATGAAAAAAAAAAAACAAAAAAAAACCATGGCAGCCAGTATACCAACACGTGAATTAGACAAATGGTAATCTGTACTCAAGTACTTTATTTCTATCTATCTAAAAAATTGTCCTGATACACTGCTTTTATTTGAACCAGACTCCTGCCATTTTATGACATAAGGAATACGCATATCAGCAGTGTCTATGTTGGGACTGTTCAGTGTACAACACTTAGTACTGTCCAGGGAGTCCTTGGCCTAATGCAACCTTACTAGATTGTAATTCAGAATATGTCCAACCTAAAAGACCTATTTTCTGGTCCTGCCTGTAGTACAAAAAGTTTCAGTCCAGTCCCTGGACATACAACTTTTATTCCTAATAATCTAAGGTCAATGGTATGCAGACTCTACAAACCCATTATAAATCTGGAGAACTTGACAAAATACTTTCTAGGCAAGAAAGAGTCTAACTAGATGAGACAGAGAGAAAGTTACCTTGTGCATTTCTTTGCCTTTTCCTTCTCTTTCAACCACTCTTATCTTTGATTCTGTTGGGGAAATGTAGTGAGTGGTCCTTAGTGCTTGCCTGCTTGGAGCCTTCTCTGAGCAACTTCCCAGTGCTCTGCTGGTTGTCCTCTTCTCTGAACTCTCTGACCATGTGGCCTCTACCGTTGGGAGCATGCTTAGCACACATACTACCACTATGGGCTGTCAGTTGTAGCACCAGCCTCAAGCAGACATCAATAATGTATAAATGAATAAATGGATGATTGAAAAATCAGTTCTTTAAACTAGTGCTATGTCAAAAATATATCTATTAAACTTGTTCATAATTCAGCATATATTTATTACCCACAAATTTATTAAACCAAAAAGAAACCCACATCAGTTTCTGTATAGATTACTTAGCATTTATGTCTTCAAGATGAAAACAGTTGGCTATAACATTAAGGAATGCACAATGATTTTCTTGAGTAGAGAGTGGAAAAAGAAGTTCCCATGTATATTTTTTGTGCCCTTGGAAGACAGATTTTCTCACTCTGTAAATTTAACTAGGTATGATTGCTTTCTCAACCAAGTGAGGATAGCATGGGGCATATAGTTCACTTGATGATGTAAAACTCTTTTGATACTGGCTTATCACCATATAGTGTCCACTTGATTGATGAAGAAGAATATGCTGATTAAAGTTGAGCCTGCGTTTTGATATTTAAACATATCTGTCTCTGTTTCCTATGGATCCTAAGCCTGCCAATATGAATCCCAATGAAATCAGAATATTTTCTAAACTTTCAAACTCTCAGTTGCAGAAAAAGAGAATAGATTTGTGATGCAGATAAATCATATGTCCAGAAAGAAAGAGAACAAAGTATGCAGTCAGTCTGAGTGCAGACCAGAAAGCGGCTGCTGCTGGAACAGACTGCATATTCATGGCTAGAGCTGGCATAGGCCACAGGGTAGTGATTATCTTTGGCTTGTCTGTTCATGGTGGTGAACCTCAGTGTGTATGCAGTGGAGTCAGAACAACCTAGGCTGGCTTAAAACATTAGTACCCTCGAGGATATATTTATGTAAGACTCAGTACTAATTTGTCATAGAAAATAGTGCACATGTTTCTATTCATAAGAACATGGAAGTCTTTTTCTAGTACTTGATTCATTTTAGCCAATGTGGAGTATTCTCTGATGGGCTGAGGAAGACCTTCATTGGTTTATGGAAACTTATAGAACTCTTTGTAGCACATCAGTTTCTGTGTAGACTGTGTGAAGACATAACCCTTTTCTTGTGATGACCTACTTGGGATGTGTACTTAAAGTCATTCTCTTTTCAGTAATTTTAGATATTTGTATGGTAAATTTGAAATATCATATTAGCAGTTCCTAAGACAACTAAAAGGAGAAATAATCTGTTGGACTATTGGAGTTACTGATGATTAAATCAGATCATGGTTAAATATAAATCTTACTAGGAGTAACACAATGTAATCCACCAGTGAATAACAAATATCAGGTTGAGCTGATCTCATAAATGCAAGAACATTTTTGCATTAGAAGTTCCATCATGTAATATATCACCTAAAACATTGAAAAAATAAAAAACATTCATCTTAATAGATGCAAAAACTGAATTTGACAAAATCAAAACCCATTTAGGATAAAAGTTAAAAATTTTTTTAATTTATTCATTTATTTATTTGGATGTACCTTGTCTTAGTTGCTGCATGTGGGATCTTAGTTCCCTAACCAGGAACTGATGCTGTAGCTGAAACTCCAATACTTTGGCCACCTGATGCGAAGAACTGACTCATCTGAAAAGACCCTGATGCTGGGAAAGATTGTAGGCGGGAGGAGAAGAGGATGACAGAGGATGAGATGGTTGGATGGCATCACTCATCAATAGACATGAGTTTGAGTAAACTCTGCGAGTTGGCGATGGATGAGGAAGCCTGGTGTGCTGCAGCCCATGGGATCGCAAAGACTTGGGCGCGAGTGAGCAACCAAACTGAACTGAACTGAACTGAACTGAACCAGGAATCGAACTCTGGACCCCTACGTTGGGAGCATGAAGTCTTAGCCACTGGCCATTAGGAAAGTCCCAGGATGAAAGTTTTTAGCAAACTAGGAATGGTGATATCTATATTAGAATCCTACGCTTGCTGTAATGAATTACCACAATCTTGATGGTGTAAACTACAGAAATTTATTTTCTCACAATCTAGAGGTTAGAAATACGAAGCTACTCTCACTGGGCTGAAAGCAAGGTGTCAGTAGGATGACTCTAATGGGACAATCCATTCTGGCTTCTGGTGGCTGTTGGCGTTCCTTGGCTTGTGGGCATATGATTCTAACATCTCCCTCTGTGCTCACATCGCCTTCTCTTCTGTGATCAAACATCCTATTGCCTTCCTCCTAGAAATATTCATGAGGCTGCATTTAGCGACCTCCTGGATAATCTCCCTATCTTAAGATGCTTAAGTTAATCAAATCTGCAAAATATTTATTTTTTAATTAATTAACACTGTATAAGGTGACATTCACTGGTTCCAACGATTAGGACTAGATATGTTTTAGCAGAGCAGTATTTAGCCTCCCATACTATGAGACTTTCTTGACCTAATAAAAACCTACATGTGTAAAATAGATAGCTAGTGATAAGTTGCTGTATAACACAGGGAGCTCAGCCTGGTGCTGTGTGACGACTAGAGTGGTGGGATGGAGGACTGGAAGGGAGGCCCAAGAGGGAGGGAATACAGGTAAACTTATGGCTGATTCACTTGTTGTACAGCAGAAACCAATACAACATTCCTCCAATTTAAAGAAAAAACCTACTAATAAGCATTATTCTGGTCTATAAACCTTAATATGCATTCTCTTTAAAATCAGGGTTATAGTGATGCAAACAAATAAAAAATGAAAAGGAGGAAAATCCAATTAATAAAAGTATAAGAAATAATGGAATAAAAAATTATTATTTGACGAATAGTATAGTAATAATTGTTTCAGGAAAAAATCAACAGTGGATACTAACATCAGTTAGTGAAAGTATGATGAGAATCAGAATATTTACCTGATCTCAAAGTATCCCCTTTCAAAATGTTTATGATGAAAGGGAAAATAGTAACTTTATTATTTTTTTTTAATTTTTATTTTATTTTTTAACTTTACAGTATTGTACTGGTTTTGCCATATATCGAAATGAATCCGCCACAGGTATACATGTGTTCCCCATCCTGAACCCTCCTCCCTCCTCCCTCCCCATACCATACCTCTGGGTCTTCCCAGTCACCAGCCCCAAGCATCCAGTATCGTGCATCGAACCTGGACTGGCGACTCGTTTCATATATGATATTATACATGTTTCAATGCCATTCTCCCAAATCATCCCACCCTCTCCCTCTCCCACAGAGTCCAAAAGACTGTTCTATACATCAGTGTCTCTTTTGCTGTCTCGTATACAGGGTTATTGTTACCATCTTTCTAAATTCCATATATGTGCGTTAGTACACTGTATTGGTGTTTTTCTTTCTGGCTTACTTCATTCTGTATAATAGGCTCCAGTTTCATCCGCCTCATTAGAACTGATTCAAATGTATTCTTTTTAATGGCTGAGGAATACTCCATTGTGTATATGTACCACAGCTTTGTTATCCATTCATCTGCTGATGGACATCTAGGTTGCTTCCATGTCCTGGCTATTATAAACACTGCTGCGATGAACATTGGGGTACACGTGTCTCTTTCAACACTTTCTAACACCATACACAAAAATAAACTCAAAATGGATTAAAGATCTAAACGTAAGACCAGAAACTATAAAACTCCTAGAGGAGAACATAGGCAAAACACTCTCCGACATACATCACAGCAGGATCCTCTATGATCCACCTCTCAGAATATTGGAAATAAAAGAAAAAATAAACAAATGGGACCTAATTAAACTTAAAAGCTTCTGCACAACAAAGGAAATTATAAGCAAGGTGAAAAGACAGCCTTCAGAATGGGAGAAAATAATAGCAAATGAAGCAACTGACAAACAACTAATCTCAAAAATATACAAGCAACTCCTACAGCTCAATTCCAGAAAAATAAATGACCCAATCAAAAAATGGGCCAAAGAACTAAATAGACATTTCTCCAAAGAAGACATACAGATGGCTAACAAACACATGAAAAGATGCTCAACATCACTCATTATCAGAGAAATGCAAATCAAAACCACTATGAGGAAAATAGTCACTTTATAGTGGAGAAACCTGGCACATGAATGTATATGTGCTGTTGCTCAGTTGTGTCCAGCTCTTTGCAACCCCATGGACTGTAGCCCACCAGACTTCTCTGCCCATGGGATTTTTCAGGCAAGAATATTGGAGTGGGTTGCCATTTCATGCTCCAGGGTATCTTCTTGACCTAGGGATCGAACTCAAGTCTTCCACATTGGCAGGCAGATTCTTTACTACTGAGCCACCTGGGAATTCCTGGTGATGGGACAAATCTACATTATGTGTCTCCTGATGTATTATACTGAGGACACAACAATGCTAATGTGTGTTGCCAAAAGTGTATAGCAGGGGACTTCCCTGGTGGTCCAGTGGTTAAGAATCCACCTGTCAATGCAGGAGACATGGGTTCGATTCCAGGTCAGGGAAGATTCCACATGCCCTGCAGAAAGCAAGCCTGTGTACCACAACTACTGAGGCTGCATGATAAACCCTGGTGGCTACAACTACTAAGCTCCCCTGCTACAACCACTGAAGCCCTTGTGCCTAAAGCATATGCTCCACAAGAGAAGCCACCCGGATGAGAAGCCCGAGCACCGCGATTAGAGAGTAGCCTCCTCTCACCGCAACTAGAGAAAAACTGCTCACAGCAACAAAGACCCACCACAACCATAAATAGATAAATAAAAATTTTAAAAAAGAATGCACAGCATGAATTTGATCATGAGACAACAGCAGACAAACTCAAATCAGGGGACAAATTTAGCCACAAAGTAACTGGCTAATGCTTGTCAAAAGGTTATGAAAGAAACACACACACACATACACACATGAAGACTGAGGGATTAAGGAGACTTTACAACTATATATATATAACATGTGCTTTTTATTGCATCCAGGACCAGAAAAAGTATATTAAGGAACAACTGAAAATTTTTAAAATAAAATTTGTAGCAAGAAAATAGTATTATGTCAATGTTAATTTTCTAGTTTTGATGATTATATGATGGTTATTTAAAATGTTAATATTTTGAAGGCTACATAAAGAATCTGCAGGACTTCTTTACTATTTCTTTAACAACTTTATTGAAAATATATTTCACATACTACAGAATTCAAATTTATGGTTTTTTAAATATTCACAAATTTTTGCAGCCATCATCACTATTTAATCTTAGAACATTTTTGTCACATTCCCCCCAAATTCCTTATGCTTTAGGAGTAATTCTCATTTATACACTGATTGTAAGTAAGTTGTATCCTGATTTTCAAGTAATAAAATGCAATGGGGAAATGAATAACTAGGTGGATAGATAGATAGATTGCTGCTGCTGCTAAGTCACTTCAGTCATGTCTGACTCTGTGTGACCCCATAGACGGCAGCCCACCAGGCTCCCCCATCCCTGGGATTCTCCAGGCAAGAACACTGGAGTGGGTTGCCATTTCCTTCTCCAATGCATGAAAGTGAAAAGTGAAAGTGAAGTTGCTCAGTCGTGTCTGACTCTGTGCGACCCCATGGACTGCCACCTACAAGGCTCCTCCGTCCATGGGATTTTCCAGGCAAGAGTACTGGAGTCGGGTGAGATAGATAGATTAGGGCATCTCCAAAGTCTAGGAAATATAGCCCATATCCTGTAAAAGCTATTGGCTTTAACTCCCTTGCTCTTTGTAGAAGTCCCCTGGTCCTCCTTAGTACTTTCTGATAAAGAGGTTACACATTTTTCTTATGAAGATTCTTGCTAAAGATTCTGAATATGTTTTCAACCTCCTTTTTCTGTTTGGCTACAGTTCTTGCCTGTGTAAAAATATACTCTTTTCAAAGACTAAAGAGTACATGAGAGAGAGAGGGAGAATGTGATTGTGTATGAGTGTGTGTGGTATATTTCCTGTATGAAACTATTATTTCAAAAAAACTGGAGCTACAGCTATATACATAGAGGCCATTTGTATCCACAGCAAAACATTGCCCTTGGATTGAGGTTGCCGTTGTTGCTGAATTGTCTGCAAGGTCACTGCAGTTTTAAGAAGGACCATCTCCAAAGGCCAATACCTCCATATGCTTTTGCTTTTAAAGGTTAAATTGCCCTTGGGTAGGGCTTAGTTTGCTGTGTTTAAAAGTTCATCTAGTCAGGAAATTGTAAATATAAAGTTACATTTCCCTGTCACTTATCATTCTGCAGCTCATTAAGTTTCAACTAATTGCATCTTCAGAATTCAGAATCTTAGAGTTTCTCAGCTTTACCACCAGACTGAAATCTTAACACCCAGGTCGTTAGAGTTTTATTTACTTATCCTAGGCTATCAAAAGATCTTCGTTTAGAAATGGGCAATTCCTGGCTAATGGATGTGACTCAGGACTTTGAAAGGTAAATATTTCTAGTAATCTAACTCGTTTTAGCAGTCATTCTAATTGCTTGTGGCATTTTCCTTAATAACATTGTCTGATGGCAAAATGTCTATGGTAATATTGCCAGGAAACTAGATTTGATAAATGTCTAGCATACCAATAAAATTTTAACACTTAAACTGGCCTGATTCTTCAGCAGCTAAATTGGATTCTGAGCTTTTGTTACACTATGATGACATCTCATGTGATCACTTTTCTTCCAAACCCTTTGAAAACCTTAAGGAGAATGCCAGTACCATTCTGTGAAAGACTTCTGTGAGGAGGGAATAATTCTTAGAGAAGCATAGCAGAGGAGAGGGAAGCTAATCCTGAGACACTTGCCTTATGTAATCGTACTATTGATAAGGAATGATCACTTGGCAGGCAAATAAAAAGTGTGCATTTGAAAATCAGTTTTACTGCAGAGTTCCTCACAAATTACTTTCACCTATTTTAGTTATAATTCAAGTCAAGAGTAGCATTAACTTTTTTTATTTAATGAGGCATGCTTTTTCTAGGCCTCTTTGATTTTTAAGCATTTCAGTGAATAAAGGGGAAAAGAATACCCATACATCATTTTTTCTTTATTACCCATAAATTATTAAACAGACTTTGATTTCATCCCAAATTGCCATGCTAGTGCCAAACACCTTTAATTGTTTGTCCTTTAAATTAATGTTGGGATGAAATATGCAAATAACAACCAGCATATATTTTTATTTACTCTTACTTATTTTTTTAAGACATTTGATAATTCTACTGTGTGAATTGGCATATTTTAAGTTGATTTGCTTGGTGAGCATGTCATCATTTTGTTGTTGTTCATTCACTCAGTCGGGTCTGACTCTTTGCAACCCCATGGACTGTAGCATGCCAAGTTTCCCTGTCCTTCACCATCTCCCAGAGTTTGCTCACACTCATGTCCATTGAGTCAGTGATGCCATCCAACCACCTCATCCTCTGTCACCCCCTTCTCCTCCTGCCCTCAATCTTTCCCAGCATCAGGGTATTTTCCAACGAATCAGCTCTTTGCATCAGGTGGCCAGAATATTGGAGCTTTAGCATCAGTCCCTCCAATGAATATTCCTGGATGATTTCTTTTAGGATTGACTGGTTTGATCTCTCTGCAGTCCAAGGGAATCTCAAGAGTCTTCTCCAGCACCATAATTCAGAGGCATCAGTTCTTCAGTGCTCAGCCTTCTTTATGGTCCAGCTTCTTTATGGTCATATCTGTACTTGACTACTGGAAAACCCATCGCTTTGACTATATGGATCTTTGTCGGCAAAGTGATGTCTCTGCTTTTTAATACACTCATAATTTTGCCAAGGTTTTATTTTGTTGCATTCAAAGGTACCTCATGCTGAAAACATTAGAAGGTACATTTGTGATTTATGGCAACATTAAAGTGGAATTTAATCTTGAGCCATCTAAATATAGCAGAGTGAGGGTGGTAAGAGAAGAAAGATATTAAATGCTGATACCATTGGTTATGTAGATTCCAAGGACCTAAAAATCAGCAAGCTTAGAAATGCACATTTGAATCCAGATGCTGTGAAATTCAGTTGTTATGAAACACAAGCAATTACATCAGTTGACTTTACTTTGAAAAGATGAATATGGAAAGAGTGAGAGGAGTATTGCTTTCTGGATACAGTGAGGACTCCTTCTTGTGCAGTAGAAGTCACCGTGCTGCAGTAGCTTCTCAGTCTTTACTCCTTGTGTCTTGGTAAAACAGAAGATGCTTAGTGATGGTAACACATTCCAACCGATTGGACCACTGGACACCAGTTGTCTTCAAAGCAGTGTGTGCCCACCACCATTCCCTGGGTCATGGGAGGGAAAAGTGTACATTAATATTTTTTAAAGGAAATTTAAAACTAAGCATTATTTATGTTTAGTAGATGGATTGGCACTAGGGCACTTATTTATCTCTGTGATAGTCACATTAGATGTGATAGAGCCAGAGTGCAAAGCCAGGATTTGGATTTGGGTTTTGGTTTTTCTAATCATAGTCATCATCATTTAAGTCCATTTGCCACAAAATCTGACTCCAGGTGCAGTATTCTGACTGCTGCTTCCTCTCCTTCCCTGTAAATGTGAGTAACTTAATCCAGTGGCTGTTGGCCTTGGCCTTTTGGTCCAGTAGGGAAAGCAGCATTTGCATACTTCCCACCACCTGAGGAAGCTGCAATCGCAACCTCTAGGGCTTTTCCCACAGGCTTTTCACCACTGAATTTGCCTGCCCTGCATTGTAGAAGTGATCTAACCATGCCCTTGTCATGGGGCAGCTTATGCCATCTCCTTGCTTATTATGAGTGTGAGCAGCTTCTAATGTTGTCAGGTAAACAGTGCTTCAGCACAGCATTCCTGTGCGGAACGACATGACTGAATGAAAGCCAGAAGGACCTTCAACCAAGCTTTCAAAAAATCGCTCTGAGCAGGAGCCCTTGACTGCCTTTGTCTTGATTTTCCTCACCTTGTGCTCTGTTCACTTTGCATATTCACATCTGTTTCTTCAGCATCTCAGCAGTCCACATTGAGTGATAATGATAACGTCAGGGAACAGGGAGCTGGCACGGGGACTGATGGCAAGAGGTTTTCCTGCAGCTCCTGTCTATTTCTGCTGGAACTAAAAGTGCTTCCGCCTGCCAATGCCGGAGACACAGATTCAATCCCTGGGTCAGGAAGATCTCCTGGAAGAGGAAATGGCAACTCACTCCAGTGTTCTTGCCTGGAAAATTCCATGGACAGAGGAGCCTGGTGGGCTACAGTCCAAGGGGTCACGCGGAATCGGACATGACTGAGCATAACACAACCAGTAACAATAGGTGAGAGGTGATGTCAGAGGTGGGGGGATCAGAAAGGGGTATGAGAACAGACCCTGAAACAAGCTGAGCAAAAGGCTCCCTGGAGTGGGCCCCCAGGACTCTTCAAATGAGACAAAAATATTCTGGACATTATTAAAGGTCATTGTAAGTGTGATGTTCTGGGTAGTTAAACATTTTTCTCAGATCCCTGGATTGGAGTAATGGCTTAGTGGATTATTTTCAAGTTGGCTTTACTTATTGTTCCATTCTAAAAGCAACTAAAGTATTTAGAGTGAAGTTGCAAGTTAATTTCATTTCAAGTTAAGTTACATGAAATTAAAAGATACTTGCTCCTTGGAAGGCAAGCTGTGACAACCTAGAAAGCATGTTAAAAAGCAGAGACGTCACTTTGCCAACAAAAGTCCATATAGTCAAAACTACTGGTTTTTCCAGTAGTCATCTACGGATGTGAGAATTGGACCATAAAGAAGGCTGAGCGCCAGAGAAATGATGCTTTTGAATTGTGGTGCTGGAGAAGACTGCTGAGAATCCCCTGGACTGCAAGGAGATCAAACCTGTCAATCCTAAAGGAAATCAACCCTGAATATTCATCTAAGGAACTGATGCTGAAGCTGAAACTCCAATACTTTGGCCACCTAATGCAAAGAGCCAACTCACTAGAAAAGACCCTGATGCTGGGCAAGATTGAGGGCAGGAGGAGAAGGGGGTGACAGAGGATGAGATTGTTGGATGGCATCACTGACTCAATGAACATGAGTTTGAGCAAACTTCGGGAGATAGTGAAGGACTGAGAAGCCTGATGGGCTGCAGTCCATGGGGTCACAAAGTCTGACACAACTTAGCAACTAAACAACATCAAAAGTTGCAAGAAAGCAGAAATAACTTTCTTTGACAGAAAGACATTTTATTTGTGTTATTGCGGGACACTCACTCAAGCTCCCTGCCCCACTTTCATTCTTCACTCATCTTGGCAGAACCAACTGGTAGGAGAACTGCAGGAACACTCTAAGAGTGTTTTTTCCAAACTCGTTTTTTCTCTCTCTTTCTTTCTTTGTCTTCCTTAAACCTGGAAGCCAAATTTGTCTCATTTGAAGAACGACTTGGTTGCATAAATGACTGCTGTTTCATTCAATGGTTGCATTATTTTTCTGTCAAGTCTCCTCCAGGTGGGCTCTGGGGACTCTGGCTTCCAGAGTATTGCAGCACTATATCTCCGCGAAGTCACCAGGACCTCAGAGGCCCCAGAGTGAAAACAATGGGCGACTGGGGCCCAGGCGTTGTCCCTGGAAGGATGACAAGTCGGCCTCCAGTGGCGAACATTGCTAAATATTATACTCCATAGCTGAGATTGTTTTTCTTTTGCAGCTGAGCTTTTGAGAAACCCTTGGGAATTGCCCTGGGTTGAGTTGGATATTAGTGAAATTAATTCTCAGCTATTCAGGAGAAAGTTACTGTAGGTGGGTCATGCTAATTGCTCCAGGCAGAAAGAACTCCCCGGTATGTTGGGGTTTGTAATAGAAGAATGATAAGTAAAGCAGCCAGAAGAGGAAGTGTGGAGGGCTGCTTTGTAGGAGTTTCATTGATTTAGCATCTGTAAGGAAAGTTTATTTTTTAAAAAAATCTTTTTTTTTTATTAGTGAACAGGAGAACATTCAAAACTAAGACAGATAGCAGCCAACTGGGAATGCTGTGCAGTTTGGAATAGCTTAGGCTGCTGTTCAATCATTTCCCCAAACAGGAAACCACAAAATGTTAGAGATTAAGGTCACTGGATCATTGGGAAAAGAGCATAACTTTGTCTGCAAAGTATTATGGTGGATTGTAAATGGGCCAAAATATAAGCATAAATCTTTCGTCTAAAAATGTAACAACAAAAATCCAGCCTTCTCGCAAAAGCTCGGTTTGCTTTCCTGTTGTACCAAGAGACTGAAGCCTCCTCCTGTGGCATTTCTGTAATTTTCCTAATAAGTAGAGGAGTAATTGGGGAAATAAAGAGAAATGCTTTGTATGGTTTGTCATCAATACATGTGTTTCGGTTTGGATTTTTAAAAACGGTTAAAGTTTAGATCAGAAAGTGGCCCTTGTGTGATTTATTTTCAATCTGAAGCTTTAATATGGGTGACAGTGAAAATATAACAAAATGCACATTTATATACATTTCTGCCCCAAACCCCTTCTTTCAAGTGTTCGGTTATACGCATGCTAAGTTGCTTTAGTCATGTCCGACTCTGTGCAACCCCATGGACTGTAGCCCTCCAGGCTCCTCTGTCCAAGGGATTCTCCAGGCAAGAGTCCTGGAGTGGGTTGCCATTGCCTCCTCCAAGTTTGGTTGCATAGGAACCATTAAAAGCACAGGTATCTTTTTTCTCCTTTGAGTGTCATGTGCTCCTCCCACCAACTTAAATTAAAGTCAAAATCTGAGTTTAGAGGCTGTGAGTTCTTCTTAGATGAGTCAGCAAGTAAACCGGTCTGTAGATATCTATAGTTGACACAGTTGGTTGTTTTATGTCTGCCTGGAAAATATTTATCCTTCAGAAGCATTTACTAAGTAAAATAAGGATTAATCATCATTGATTGTGTTCACTGGATTTTTCCTAGAGGGAGGTTTTCTTGCTGAGAGAAGTTAAATTACGAAGAAACTAATGACTTATGTACGTGCAGAACCTGAAAAGTTTATGCTTTGGAATATTAAAATGAGTAGATTTGAGAAAGATTAAAGTGAAACTGACTTTTTTAACTCCTCTTTTTAAGGAAAACTTAGAGAATGAAAGAGTAACCTGCTTTTCTTCCTCTGATTATTCACTCTTTTGAAAAGTTTTTTAAAATCTAGGGTTATTAGGAGGACAGGAGGCACATCTTTTCATGTCTATTCTCTTGGTGCCCAATCCTTTGGCTCTCCGTGAAAGTCAAAGTCAAGCGCTCAGTCGTGTCTGATTCTTTGCGATCCTTTGGACTACACAGTCCATGGAATTCCAGGCGAGAATACTGGAGTGGGTAGCCGTTCCCTTCTCCAGGGGATCTTCTCAACCCAGGGATCGAAACCAGGTCTCTCACACTGCAGGCAGATTCTTTCCCAGTTGAGCCACCAGACTAAATAGAAATTTCATGGGAGCAGATTAAGCAAATACTTGCCATGTATAAATGAGCACACACTCCTTTCTCTAACTCAGACCAAAGCCCACTTCCCTTCCATTTCAGATGGAAGTGAAACTTAGCTGCCTATGGATCCAGGAAGGAAATAAAATAAATGAGTAGTGTTGGACTGTGACATACTGATCTTTCTTTTCTATCTATGACAGAGACATGGATACAGAGGAATATTTTTTTCTCTTCTAAGAACAACAGTAGCATAAGCATTGAATAAATGACAGCTGCTCTTGCACCTCTGTTGGGGGTGGAGGGAGACACTCAGGAAGGGGGAGGACTGTGTCTTAGGGGGACAACTACTGCCCAACCTTTGCCCCTAGTAGCCAGGTGGAAATATGGGCCAGTGTGGTCCGGTCTCCCAGTATTTAAATGCCAGCATCTAATTACAAAAACAACAACAACACCCTGTGGACTGGATGGATATGTCTGCAAGCTAAATACAGGCCCCTGGCAGCCAATTTAAAACTTTTGCACTCCACTATGGAAGTTTATTTTTCAGAGTATTCTTGATATAAATTAACAAAAACATGAATGAAACCTTGCTTTTCAGGTTACAGGATATTTTTACATCTTGTATCCCATTTGGTCCTCCCAAGAACTAGGATATTCCATTTCACAGAATACAAAAACTAAGGCTCAGAATGGATAGATGACATCTCCAGGGTCACTCAGTAGCCCAGGCTTTGGGAAGCTGAGCCAGGTCTGGAGCTCAAGGCTCCTTTCTGCAGGTGTCATAATAACTTTTATAAGCCCCTAATGTTTGTTTCATCAAATTGATGATTTCGTGCAGTTATGTTAGAACTCCCACATCCTAGGAGTTATTCTAACTCTTACTTACATCCTAAATCACAATTTTAATTCACAGGCAACATCTCACTTGGAAATAATGAAGTTATTTGAATAGCTATGTTGAATTATTCTAATGTGATGATGATAATAATAGCCAGTATTAACTGAACACTTACTATCTGCCTAGGATATGGACAGCTTTACATGCATTGTGTTATGTAATTCTCCCAATGACCTTCCCTCATAGATGTTTCTCTTCTATCCATTTTACAAATGAGGAAACTGAGCTCTAGACAGGCTAAGTAACTTAATATCAAGATAATCTTGCAAGTAAGTGACAGAGTTCAGTTCATACCCAGCCACAGGGCCTGTGCTCTTATTCTAAACATGTATCCTTCATTCCAAAGAGTCACGCTTACATGTAAATGTGCTCCTTGCATGTGTAATTACAAATAAAGAACAGACTACGTGTTCTGTGTCCTCTGAGCAGGGGTGGTGGTAGTGACTAAGGCAGGGTGGAAGAGGGCTTAGGAGCACACAGTTTGCATTCAGGCAGATCTGAACTTGATCCATGTCACCAGTTGGCTCACTTCCCTACACCTCTGTCCCTTTGTTCCTAAAATGGATAAATAAGACCTGCCTTTGAGGGATATTGTGAAATCACGGATGTAAAATGCTTAACACAGTTCCTGCGACATGGTAAGAAGAATGAGAGCATTCTATTAATATTATTCCAAAATGTCCCATTAAAAGCTATAATCTTAACCATACTTTTCTAGCTTTTCAAGTATGGGGAAATTCCTTGGGATCTTGAATCCCATGCTATAAAATTAAAGATTCCTTTCAAAGGGTAATTTATAGACTTATGGCTCTGACTATCAAGAAAAGACTGCTGAGACACCATGCCCAATGTGTGTAAAATTAGTCTTGAAAGGCATGTTATTTCATGCATTTGAGTTCGTAGAGTTCAGATTTACCCTGCCTGGGTTCCCTCCTACTGTCGGCCTTTGTCAGAAAGAGTGAAATTGGCAACCAAGTATTAGACACAGAAAGACCATCTGAATAATCTGAAGGTTTGTTTTAGAAGAAATGTTTTTTTGAGTCAGTCTTCCCAGTCATCATCACATTATCAACCTAGTTGGAAAGGAGGAGGACTCTATTTACCTAACTCCCCCAATTTGTGTCCTGTGCTGTGCTTAGAACCCTGTTCACATTTTCTCATTAATTCTCACTGCAGTAAGATGTAGGTCTGACATCTGTATGTCCAGAAAAGGGAACCACAACTCATGGAGGGTGAGCCATGTGCCCAGGGACCCCCCAGTCACTTCATGGTGTGGCATGTGAGGCACAGGTCCAATGATATGTGAGTTTGGATTTCATGCTTTTAGCAACAGCAGCAGCTCTGGTTACTTGAAGCACGAAAGGAACTGATCAGTAGACAGGATATGTTACAGAATTCATGGACAAACCGAAGAACTGGCATGAGAAAAGATAGGGGCCGGGAAAAATTCTGGGACTCAAGGTAGCAAAATTAATGGACAGACTCATCAGGGACCCTTGTGTCACTACTCACAATCCAAAGTCTAGGGAAAGAGCATTTGAGGGTCCTGGCTTAGGTCACATGCTCATCCCTTGCGTGGAGGAGGGAGGACACTGATGGACAGCCTTCACGAGCCTCCCTTGAGGGAATGGCAGTACAGTTACCAGGAGACAGGCGAGTGGACCTAAGCAAGCCAAGATGGCCGACAGTCACTATACAGCACTGCAGAATCCGTTAAAGAGTGCAGTCAACTACACCCTGGAAGTGTTGATACGTCTTACGGGGTATGGGCACTATGCAAGAGCTGTGGGTGCACCAGCGGCTAGGAGGGCTCCATTCTCCACAAGCTGAGGCTCTTCCATAGCTGCTTAATCAACGGCCACTCCCTGCAACAGAAGTAAAGGGTCAGTCGGCAGCTGAGTAATGTCCTTGCACACATCCTGGTTCATAGAGCCAAAGTTAGAGAGAGATGTTGGACAAACAGACTTGAGATTGTTTCTAAACTGGACTCGTGAACTGTGTCTCCTTCCCCAGTGACTGTTTCCTACAGCTTGAGTAGCACTAGACACGGAGCTATGGGGAGTCAGTAGATGCTTGTCGGTTTGTGGGAATTTAGTTCCTGTCTTACAGTGTTCTAGAAAGAAATTTGGAAGACTGGGATCTAGGATGCTTTCTGGCACCTCACTGTGTCCCAGTAAAGTGGGACCTCCAATTTATGGTAAAGTGGAGGTGGGCCTTATAATACTTCTCATCCCCACCCTGTGAAGCTAGATGAAAATAAAGCCATTATACACGTGAAAACACTTTGAAAAGTAAAGAACATAATGAAAATGATTGTATCACCTATTCCTAGTAAAAAACAGAGATGGTTGTAATCCAAATCATCTAGTGCCATCTCTTGTACATGCTTGAATTCTGGAATGAGTTTTTAAGATCATCTCTTGATTGGTGGCTCAGATGATAAAGAATCTGCCTGCAATGCAGGAGACCCAGGTTCAATCCCTGGGGTGGGAAGATCCCCTGGAGAAGGGAATGGCAAGCCACTCGAGTATTCTAGCCTGGAGAATCCCATGGACAGTGGAGCCTGGTGGGCTACAATCCGTGCGGTCACAAAGAGTCGGACACGACTGAGCAAAGAACACTTTCACTTTCACTTTATGATTGAACTAAAGTTATGCTGTTTACCTAGTTGTCATGAAAAAAAATAAACTGATATCTGGTAACACTTGAGTCAGCAGAAGTTACTCCTCAATAAAACATATCTTTTGCCAAACGAGGTTCCCAAACTCTTAGTGTTATTGTTTTTTGTTTTTTAATTTTTTCATTATGGAAGCATCCTAACCACATATACCCTCCAAACCTAGAAAAGAGTCAAGTTAAATCACTCATACTTTGATTACCTTAACTGCTGTTTTGTTTTCTTTTGTATTCTTTTCCCAAGTTCGAAGCATCTTTTTAAAATGTAGTAATTATAGAGCTTCTGTATAGAGTAATTATGGGCTTCCCTGGTGGCTCAGATAGTAAAGAATCTGCCTGCAATGTGGGAGACCTCGGTTCGATCCCTGGGTTGGAAAGAGCCCCTGGAGGAGGGCATGACAACCTACTATAGTATTCTTGCCTGGAGAATCCCATGGACAAAGGAGCCTGGTGGGCTACAGTCCATGGGGTTGCAAAGAGTCGGACATGACTGAGCGACTAAGAACACACACACAATTATAGAGCAGCAACAGTGTTCTTGCCTGGAGAATCCCAGGGACGGCGGAGCCTGGTGGGCTGCTGTCTATGGGGTCGCATAGAGTCGGACACGACTGAAGCGACCTAGCAGCAGCAGCAGCAGCAACAGTGGTATCATAGATTTTCATTGGTTTTTTAATAAGAAGTATTTTTTCATGTCTTTGCATCACCATCAATTTCAACAAACTAACCAGTAAGACATGTAGTAAAAGATAAGAAAATTCTCTAAAAGGAATGGTTCTGCTCCTTCACTGGGGCCTCACAGCTGACCAGAAAGGAAAGTAAGGACACTGGCTATTCAGGGGTGCTGCCTGCTGTGTCCCTGGAAACCTACTCCACCAGCGCTTTCCCTGCCCCCTGTTTTGTTAAGAGTCACTCCTGACAAGGGAAGTGTAGCGAAAAGCTGCATTCATTTCTGTCTCCTCCTCTCAATCTTTAGACCTTGTTGCTTAAAATACCAGCAAGCCTCAGGGGAAGGTTTGCCCCAGACTGTCCCAGTTTTAGCCTGCAAACCCTGCATCCTGGGAAACTCCTCCATCCTGGGCAAACTAGGACAGCACATCACCCACCAGGAAGAAGTGGGCGTGTGTGCACATCCTTCATCAGTGGCCAGCCCGCTGGGGCTTAAGCTTTGTCCTAGCACTTCTCTGACTCAGGATGTGGGTGGCCAACACGTGCCCTCTGACTTCAGGACCACCCACCCCTGTGCTATACCCACCTGGCTTCTCAGCTCACTGTCACCGGATCTGGGGATATCTCACCCACTCACCCAGCCCTGGAGGCACCCAATTGGGATATTCCTGTGGGGGCTGAAGAGAGTAAATATGACATTTAGATTAAAATGGCAGCTCTGAAATTCTTATATTTAAGGCAGCCTTAAATGTCAGCTCTGAAATCACTTCGCTTGATCGTTACTCGTCTGATTTCTTTTTGTTGTTGTTGTTATATTTGGCTTATGCGCCCTGTAGAAGTTAAAAATGTTTTCCTTGCTTTTTTGCAAAGGAAGAATTTCCATTTGCCCCGAAAAGTAGGCTTCTGCACATCACATGCACAAAATTATGCAGTCCGGCCCTTTACTGCCTTACTCTGGAGAGTTTGTACTCTTGTTTAAGATGAGTCTGGAGAAACAAGAGAAATGGCTCAGGGATGGGCTTTATTTCCATTCAGTTCAACAAATGTATACGTATCACTCTGTTTTTACTGTAGCCTGTGGATTTTGCTATCATCCCTCAAAACTGAAGATTCAAATCTATTTCAGTAAATACCCTGATAAAGTAAGGTTGCAAGTGACACTCAGAAAGGTGCAGGCTTCACAGAGTGGTGACAAAGAGGAAAAATGGCTAGGTACATTTGTATGTGTGCCAATCAGCATCTTTTCATTGATTTCTAGCAGAAGAATTACTTTATAAAGATTGTATTCATTAATCAGCTATAATCAGCCCTTCCTAGAATGGTGAAGTATTTAAGCTTTGTTTGCTGGTACAGATCATGTGTAATTGTTTCCATATTGTTGGTAAGACAGCTGTAGGAGTTTTGCATGGGCCATAAGTACTCAAGGTCTTTGAGGCAATTTCTTTGTATAAACAATGCAAATTTTTATTGCTACAGTTGAATTTTTTAAAGAGGCTTTAAATCCATGAGGATTTTTTTTGAGGGGAGGGGTTCTTCATAGGAGAGTGGAGGTGGTGATGGTGACTGAGTAACATGAAAGCCCTGTGTTCTTATAGGGGAGGCCCAGGGCCCTTTCATCTCAGGCTGAATCCTGGCCCACTGCTGCTTGAGGATTTGGAGTGTGTAAAAGTCCTGGGCTTTCTAATTATGTGTAAGCCTTTTAAGACGCCTGTACCAGGAGAGCACAGATGGAAACATATGCAGTGTAACATTTTATATCCAATTTGAGGATTCGACCAGAGGTCTTCACTTGAGTTAAACCAGAGCTTGCACATAGATGAAAGGTGGCATGGAGTTGAAGACAATCTCTTTGTTGGTGGTGGAGTGACAATACCTCATGAGAATCAATGATTGCAAAAAAATAGCCTAAAAGGAATAGAAAACAAAAGGGGAAATTATTCACATCTCCACTGGTGAAATTAATCAACTCAGTTCCTTTTTTAAAAGTTTCATTCCATATTTGTATATAAATATATCAATCATATACATATATAATAATTGTGATATATGTTTGGCATTCAGCTTTCTTTTTTCATTTAACTTTTAAAATTATTTATGTATTTATTTTAGTATTTATTTTGCTGTGCTGGGTCTTTATTGCTGCTTGGGCTTTTCTCTAGTTGTAGAAAGTAGGGGCTATTTCTAGTTGCAGCGCTCAGATTTCTCTCTCTGATGGCTTCTCTTGTTTCGGAACAAGGGCTCTGGGGCCTGATAGCTTCAGTAGCTGTGGCGCATGGGCTCAGTAGTTGTGGCTCCTGGGCTCTAGAGCACAGGCTCAGTAGTTGTAGCCGATGGGCTCAGTTGCTCCACAGCATGCTGGATCTTCCTGGGTCAGGGATTGAACCCCTGTCTCCTGCACTGGCAGGTGGATTCTTTACCACTGAGCCACCAGGGAAGCCCAGCATTCAGATTTCATACTTAATATTATAAGTATTTTCCACACTGCTTCATGGTTTAGTCAGACAGTTGAAGTGGCTTTGCAATATCCCGTAGAACATCTGTACCATGGTTATTTAACTACTCACTAATATGGAACTTTTAGACTGTGTTCAAATTTTTCTTTAAAAATTCAATGAATATAGTTAATTTTTTTTATTTCTTTGGGTTTAGTTTCATAGAACTTATTCCACAAACCGGGATTAACTGGGACAAAGAGTCTCAACATTTTAAAGTCTTTGCATTAAATAGTGACCATTGCTTTGCTGAAGAGTAGTAGCTTCACAGCTTCAGCAGCACTGGGTATTATCTGAATTCTTGTTCAAGCAACTAAAACGTTGTTTGGGAAGAAAAGAGTTGCCTCAGAGTTTCTCCTACAGTACCCATCAACTTGGCTTAAAAATGTATTCTAGGCATTTTGAAGGACATTCCTCATTGTTGACAAATGGCTATCATGTTTAAGAATGGAGGCCTTTGGAAGGACATGGCAGACATTGCTGCCTCCAACAAATAAGAAACTTGAGGCACCTGTGTCTATCTGTCTGCCTCAGAAAATTATAGTTGCCACTGAAATGTAGGAGGGGAAAGTAATATGGATTAGCATCAGCTGATGGAATTCCCAGCTTGCCAGCTGCTGCAGGGCCTGAAAGTGAAGATAATGAAATGCAGGCTTCATGAAAGTCCTAGAAAATATGGTATTCCTTAGTTCCACTGGAATGTAACCACAGTCTTCTTCCTTCACATAGCCATAAGTAAAACCTATAGCGCCGGGTAATACAGCACAAATGCTTTTGTGTTTGTAGAGATATACATAGAGGTGTACATGAAGATTCCTATGAAGAATCAAACTTTTGGAAGAATGCAATGGTTGAGACAAGGTTGAGTTTATTTCAGGTTGTTGGTATTTGTAACCAACTGGAAAAAAATGATCCTACTGAGTTCCTGGGCTGGCCTCTCTGAGCTGACATCTCTGGCCTCTCTAACATCAGAGAAGCTTACATCCCCTTTGTGTCTCATCCCCTCTCTCAGTACCTAGACACACAACTGGCTTCCCCTGCTGAATCCTACATTTGCCCATGGCTCAATTTTGTTTCAGGTTCTAATCTACAATGGCCAGCTGGACGTCATTGTGGCAGCTTCCCTAACAGAGCGCTCCTTGATGGCCATGGACTGGAAAGGATCCCAGAAATACAAGAAGGCAGGAAAAAAAGTTTGGAAGATTCTTAAATCTGATCCTGAAGTGGCTGGTTATGTACGGCAAGTGGGTAATTTCTGTCAGGTATGAAAATGCTTCTGGGCATGCAGACTGTGGAAATGGGATGGTGGGATTGAAACTGAAGCCCGAGAGACTTCCCTGCTGATCCAGTGGTTAAGTACTCTATGCTTCCACTACAGGGGGCACAGGTTTGATCCTTGTTTGAGGAACTAAGGTCCTACACACAGCTTGGCATGGCCAAAAAAATCAAGCAATAAAACAGAGGGTATATACGAGAGGAATTAGACTTACAGGAAAAAAATAAAAGAAGAAGCTAAAGCCCGAAAACCCATTAAGGCATGGTCAACCTTAAGCAAAGACATACAACAGCCAAAATACATGTCCCTCCTTTCCACAGAGAAGGATGATCTCAGTTCATATTAACATACAAATATTCCACGTTAAGACAAAAGTTGACAGACACAAGTGTAGGTATTGTTTAAGAGATAAGGTGACAATGAAAAATATAAAATCTGTGTGCTTAGCCGCTCAGTCATGTCTGACTCTTTGCGACCCCATGGACTGTAGCCCCCCAGTCTCCTTTATCATGGGGATTCTCCAGGCAAGAATACTGGAGTAGGTTGTCATGCCCTCCTCCAGGGGATCTTCCCAACCCAGGGATCGAACCCAGGTCTCCCACATTGCAAGAGGATTCTGGTGGGCTACAGTCCACTGGGTCACAAAGAGTTGGGTGCAACTGAGTAACTAACACACATACTTTCATAACTAGTTAACTCTAAAGTCAGATTCCAAAATATTGGACAAGTGGATGCTCTTCGGTTGCAGAAAATAATCTGGACTTAATTTTTCTTGTCTGTTTGTCTCTAAAAATTTTTCAGTTTTTTGAATTGAATTCAAAAACTTTTTAAAAAGAAAAAAGTAACAATTTCAACACCTGAAATTGCATTTTAACTGATGCCTTTGTACACAGGTAAAATTTTGTACATAATTTTATCAGTGAAATGTGAAATTGATTCTACTTTGGTACTTTAAAAAATCTTATTGAGTTTTAATATAGAAAAGTTAACAAGTCACAAAACAGGTAAATGAAATTTCACAGAGTGAACATATCCATGTGACAGTCAACTAGATAAAGAAATAAGATAGAACCAATGCCTGTTGCCCCACCGTCACTACCCCCTCCTCTCCAAGGTAACCACTGTCCTGACTTCTTATGGCCTAGATTTTTTCTGCAAGTTTTTGAATTTTTATAAATGGACACATTCAGTTTGTACTCTTTCCTTTGTGGTATTTTTGCTCAGCTTTATGTTCATGCGATTTATTTATACTCTTTTTTATGGCAATTTGATCCTTTTTCCTGATATGCCTACAAGTTTGAATGTCAGACATTAAACGGGTCAAGTTATGGAGAGAGTTTGAGTTTTTGGCTGATAATATTTACCTCCAAAGAGATTTTGCTTTGCTTCTGTCGGGCAATTAGAATACAGGCAAGGACCTTTATTAAGTCTGGAATTGAGTGTATTTTTGGAGATGGCAATGGCACCCCACTCCAGTACTCTTGCCTGGAAAATCCCATAGATAGAGGAGCCTGGTAGGCTGCAGTCCATGGGGTCACTGGGAGTCAGACACGACGGAACGACTTCACTTTCACTTTTCACTTTCAGTGAGAAGGAGAGGGCAACCCACTCCAGTGTTCTTGGAGAAGGAGGTGGCAACCCACTCCAGTGTTCTTGCCTGAAGAATCCCAGGGAAGGGGGAGCCTGTTGGGCTGCCGTCTTTGCGTTCGCACAGAGCCGGACATGACTGAAGCAACTTAGCAGCAGCAAAACTGTATTTTAGCTGGCCTATTTCCATGGCCCTAAATTGACATTTGTGGTATTAACCGGGGGCTCTACCCTTTGGCAGAGCACGAACACCAGTATTTGCTTCCCAAAGCTCCTTTCAAGTTTCCAGTCTCTTAACTACCACGTTATGCTTGGTCTTGTCACCTCTGGGCCCCTGAATCGACCATTGCTTTGATGCAGACAGGGTCAGAGAATGTCACACTCAGCTTGTTGCACACACACGCACAAAGAAACCTTTCCCTTAATCTCTGGAACCTGTCAGTGTGTTGTATCATATGGAAAGAAGGAATTAGGGCTACATATGGAAATAAGGTTGCTAATCATCTGACATAGAGATGGGGAGATCAGCCCAATGTAATCACAGAGATCCAGATAAGTGAATGAGGGAAGAGGTGAGTCACAGTTTTGAAGGTGCTGCACTGCTGTATTTGAAAGAAGGACCATGAACTAAGGAATGCAGGCAGCCTCTGGAAAACTAGAAAACACAAAGAAACAGATTCTCCCCTAGAGTCTCCAGAAGCAAGGGAACCCTGGCAGCATCTTAGTTAGCTTGCAGCTATCTGCAAGCAGGGAAGAGAACCCTTACCAGAAACCCAATCAACTAGCACCTTAATCTTGGACTTCCCAGACACCAAAACTGTGAGAAATTTCTGTGGTTTAAGCAACTCTGTCTACAGTATTCTCATAGGATTATTGAGGGGACTTAATAAGCTAAGCAACTTAAAGCAGCCCCTGACTCAGGAAATTTTGCTAGTATTATTATTACTGTGTATCACTTATAAGGATGTATATAACAAAAGGGAAATCATAAATAGTAAAAATCAAGATCAGAGAAAATGTTTGATTTTTCCCTTAGAGGAAATCAACCCTTAGAGGAAAGTTGGGATATTACTATTCAGATTATTAAAGGCAAACACGCATGCCGAGTGGCCAGGGCACAATGCTGGGCATGTCTTTGCCCCCATCTGCTGCACTGCTTTATGATGAGAATCCCACCAGGCACACCCAGCATGTCCTCCACATCTTCTGATGGCTGCCTCAGCCACCTGTTATCTTATGTCCCCCAGACCAGTATTATGAATGCCTCCGGTGCCTGGCATCACACATGTGTCCTGCTCAGCACCGTGCATGGAATGCCCAGCTTGGGGGGTGAGACTGGAGCTGCAGGGCGGCGTGAGCCACAGAGGTGGGACGAGGGATGTCGACCTTCACTCAGAAACTTGTGGCAAATATCACACTGAGCCCGCTGACTCTGCTGGTGAATGCAAAACACATTGAGAGATGAAATGGCACTCCTCTGACTGCCGAAAACTGGGTAACAAAAGAAGCGAGGCCCACATATGTTTGTGATAGAAGTGTTTTGCCGCACGGCGAGGGAGCTGCATTTTATGTGGGTGATTTTACAACGTTGGCTGCGCTCCTCTCCCCTAATGCCTCCACGTAGGATTGGGGGTGGCTTGTGGAGATGGGCGGGGAAGAAGGGTGGAAAAGAGCTCCGATGTTCACAAAGGCACTCTGTGGATTAGGGATTCCGTTCAAATGTCAGGCGTCTGATAATGAAAAAAACGGCCGTCAGCCGTGGACTCGGCTTTTTAGCATTTGACACACAAAACAGAAGCATGTGTCTGTGTCTGCCAAGAGAGAAACCTCGCTCTCTGCCAAACTCCACAGCTCTTAATTTAAAAATTGAAACCAAAGTAGACTTGTCTCTGAATGGTTCCTTAAAATGTCCATTTAGAGGAACGACGGTTCTCCCAGGGGAGCAGCAAGGTGCTGAGATGAGGGAGCATTTCTCCATCAAGGGATGCCCAGGGACACCAGCCAGCTCCATCCACCCCTCAGAGATCAGATGAAGAATGAGTCTGCTGGTTGCCCTTTGCTGCTCTGGCTGCTTCTATCTGTACGTTCTAAGAATCAGACTCTCCCTTCTTATATCATCTGCGAAGTAACGGGCTTTTCTCAACCTGTTTGTTCATCTGTAAATTACAAGGTTTGAACCAAGTTATTTCTAAAGTGAAAGTTAGTCATTCAGTCGTGTGCAACTCTTTGCAACCCCATGGGCTGTAGCCCGCCAGGCTCCTCTGTCCAGGGGATTCTCCAGGCAAGAATACTGGAGCGGGTTTGCCATTTCCTTCTCCAGAGGATCTTGCCTCCCCAGGGATCAAACTTGGGTCTCTTGCATTACAGGCAGATTCTTCACCATCTGAGCCATAGGGAAGATATCTTTAAAGAAAGATCTGAAACAGATTTTTCTTTAATGTCCAGAGAGGCTCAGTTTGCAAGCATTATAGAATAGATAGTGGCCTTCGGTGAGAGAGAGAGAGAGAGAGAGAGAGAGAGAGAGAGAGAGAGAATGTGTGTGTGTGTGTGTGTGTGTGTGTGTGTGTGTGTGTGTGTGTGTGTGTGACTCAATAACATTACAGCGTAGATCAAAGGTGTAATCCTGTCTCTGCTTGGCTGGTGACAATCCATGTCCATCGCTGTCAAGACCACCCTGCTGCACCTTTTGGGGTCTTTCTCTGCCTTTCTCCAGATATCACAGCTGCTGTTCATGATCTGTTTTGATGTCATCACTGCTTTTGAAATGCAGGATGTTTTTGTTCTTACATCATTGAATCAGCAACTCCATACATGCCAAGATGCCACATTTATAAAATTTTCATCAGAATAATAACACTGATGAATTCTTTAAAAACAGCTTTCTAGAAAAAACCTCATGAAGCTACATTTTCTGGGGAAGAAAAGCATTTTTTATATCTTTATTTCACTGAAAATATTTTTATGGAGAATAATTATTTTTCATGTAGAGATTAAAAGGAAGACATGAGTCACCAGTCAGTTTTCATTCTTGTGCAATCATAGTAAGCGTAGTTTCTTCTACCATGAATTTTGCATTATTTCCAACAAGTCTCTTTTTCCTGATTGCAACTTGAGATATCATAATTTTTGTTTTCATTATCAGTATCAGCTTAGGTTATTCAATAAATAATTTTCTCTATCCTGTAGGTAAAATTTTCCAGCTGGAGCAAATTTTAGATCTCATTTTCCAGGTGGAGAAACTAAAGCCTGGAGGTTAAATGACTGTCCCAAAGTCCCATACCCATTTCATGTCTGAAATTAGATTCGATTTCAGGTCCCCTGGCTTCCAGCTCAGTAGTTTTCTACTTCACAAGGGCACCCACCTCTGGAATGATGGATTGGCAGCAGTAAGCTAGTACACTTGAAACTGGAGTCTGCATACACATGTGCCATGATTAAAGCAGGCCTGAGAAAGAGTGTATTTTACTTCTAGTGTTAGTTCTTGAGTTACATACATGTGCCTTTCTATAGACAGAGTATCAGGGGTTTTTTAAAAAGGTAGGTGGTGCTTAGTAGGTGATGAGGCAAGGCTCATCCAGTGTTAGGAAGGGTTATAGATTTACCTGGGGAGTTCTCATGTTAGTAAAAGAATCGACGCTGAAATTGACTAAAATGAGCAGAGAATAAGCATGGTGGGCAGAGACTCCGAATGGGAGCGTACAGAGCAGGACACAGGCAGAGCACACAGTCTGGTTTCTGTTTTGGTGCCCAGAGGGTGCAAGCTGGGAGAGAAACTGGAAAGGGACCATGGAGCCTCGATAGTGGGAAAAGGGGTGAGTGTTCCATTGTTTAGGCAGTAGGAGGGGTGGGAATTGAAGAATTTTTTTTCCAATTTTTTTTTTATTGGGATAAAATATACATTGAAAACTTGCCATTTTAACCATTTTTAAGTATACAGTTGAGTGGTATCAAGTGCATACATACGATTATGTACCATCTATCTCTACAGCTCTTTTCATCTTGTAAAGCTGAAACTCTGTAATTATCAACGCCAGCTCCCCATTCCCCCTTCCCCAACCCTTGGCAACCACCATTCTACCCCATCTCTATGAATTTGAGTGCTCGAAGTATCTCATATAAGCATATGTGTTTGTTGCCATGGAAGATAATTAAGCACATTTTCAAAGCTTTGGAAAGTTTAAATTGGCAGCAGTAGGATGAATTCAGGGCGGAAATAGGTCAGAGAAGAAGGAAAGTGAAGTGAAAGTGAAAGTCCATGGAATTCTCCAGGCCAGAATACTGCAGTGGGTAGCCTTTCCCTTCTCCAGGGGATCTTTCCAACCCAGGGATCGAACCCAGGTCTTCTGCATTTCGGGCAGTTTCTTTACCAGCTGAGCCACCAGGGAAGCCCCGGAAAATAGGAGTACCCCCAGGAAATAGAGAGTCATGTTAGTACCGGAAGAAGGTTCTTCATCTACTTCCTGGGATCACCTTCTTGGTGCTTGATCCTGAGGTCCCAAAATAGAGGAGATAAACTTTATAATGTCCAAGCTGTGAGGACCAATTCCTGTTTGAAAATTAGTGTTTACTGTGCAGTTAAATGAACTTGAAAGCTGAATACCCACAAGGACTGCCTGGCATGCTGGTGTCATCCTGGTGCCCTCCTCAGGCTCACAGCAAGCCCCCCAGTCTCCAAAAGCACAAGCCCTGAGCCACGACTTATATTTTGACCTTGACTCATGTTTGGCCTTATGAAGTTCTTAGGCCTATGGTCTGCCACACTCTTCTCAGGGGTTTCTCCCTGAGTTTCCCAAAGGAGTAAGACTTTCCGCTAGGGGACAGGTACAGAGAAGCCAAAGGGGAGGAGCCCACCACCCTTGAATGGAGAAAAGAATAACCATAGTCCTTTGAGTGGAAGGGAAGCTCAGGCTAGGATTTCAACATGTCCACGGATAATCCGCAGAGGGAATGATAGAGATTCCCTCTCTAGAGGGACTCTCTCAAGAGTGCCTCTCTTGACCTTCCTGCTAACAATTCATTTTTTCTTTAATTTAGAATTGTAAACAGCTTAGGGAGGATTAGAAACTATTTCTGAAGGAACCAACAGTTTCCAGAAAGGTCTTCAGCAAGTCCTTGGTTGCACTGACAACAATCAGAGTAAGCAAACAGCAATAAATGTCACTTTTGCATTCAACTAGTTGATAGGGGATGAGAAGTTAAAACAATATTTAATGGAGGAAAGTAACTGTTAAACAGATTTGAGACAATGATTACCAAATGCAGCTAATTCCAGGGAAAATGTTTTGGCTATGTTACAGAAATTGTTAAACAGAATCTTCATCTCTATCCCAGCTGTGTTGATTTCTACAAAAAGGGATGGCCTTATCCATGGGTTCTTTGTCTCCATCTTCCAGACCTGGGGAAGGCTCTTCTGTCCATTTATGGGAATCAGACTGTGGGCAGACAATCAGAATATAGCAATCAAACCATCCCCTGCCCTCACTAATAAGACTTGCCATTATTAGAGAGTTTCATGGCAATTACAAGTTAGATTCTCCAGAAGCAGGTATTGGGGCAGACTTTAGGGTACGAGATGTTCATTAGGGATTAACACCTGAGAAAGGAAGGAGTAGGAAGCAGCATTGGCAGAGGAGGAAATCAAACTACGACGCGGGCCTGACAAACCTTGGCCAACCTGGGAGGGAGGTCCAAAGAGAGTAGTTTCCATCACAGTATCTTACATCAGACAAAAATGATCGGCCTTTATATGCCCCCCACCTCACTTAGTCACTAGATGTGGGATGCCCCAGGAAGGGCATCATTTTGGGAGAGGTTGTGCTGTGCAGCTGAGGCAGACCCTGAAGGAGCTGACAGCTGGAGGCTGTCTGCTGACTGGATTTCCCACAGCTGGACCACAAGTCTATCCTTGAAGGAGGATTTGATGATACATCTCTCTGTCGGCCACAAAGACCACCCAAATGGTGCAGTTGCAAGCTCTCAGGATTTGCGGGGGGGCCTAGGTGAGGGTGGTAGACAGCAGTAGGAGCTGGTGGTTTGCCTGAGACCACATGGGGTATTAGTCTTCCTTTGTTTGCATAATATACACTTTCACTTAAGCTGTCATGTCATTATGTCTTCTCTCTTCATTAGAAAGATGAATCCAGTCTTGTTTTTCAATTTATATCAAGATTCCAAGATAGGAATAACAAATCTTTCAGGGGAAAAGAATTAAGAGTTGTTAGTAAATATTTCCCTCTTACAGTTATTTGATACAGAATAAGGAATCACTCCAAAACTTACTGGCTTAACCCAACAACAATGTATTATTTCTCACAATTATGTGGTGGAATGGGCTCAGCAAGGAGGTTTTTCTGATTGGGGTAGTTCACACCTGCAGCTGCACTCAGCTGACAGTTTGGCTAAAGCTGGAACATCCACGTGAGTCTCTTCTCCTGTAGTGCTCTCTCCATATGAGAGAGCACTACATCTCCATCTCTCTAACCATACGGTATCCTGGCCTAGACTTCACAGCATGGCGGCAGGTCTCCCAAATTGAGAAGCAAAAGATGCCCATCCTTTTAAGGCCAGGGCTCAAAAGTCTCAGACTGTTACTTCCAGTGCATCATCTTGGTCAAAGTAAATCACAGAGCAAGGCAAGATTCCTCTTGCTAACAAGAGTGGCAAAGAACTTGGGATCATCCCTTTCCATTACATTTTCCTAATCCAATGTGTCTCAACCCTTGCAAATACAGACTCCCAAGACCTGTTTCCAGATATTCTGACTTTATTGGTCTAGGGTTAAGACCTGAGCATCAATATTTAAGCTTCTTAGGGAATTTAATATGCATCTGGCTTGGGGACATAAACTGTATGTCTTTTGTTCCTTTATTGATACTGAAATGGCTTCCATCTATCTCACAGGAATCCTGTGTGGCTTATGTTTGGGTAAACTTCTGTTCTGATACCTAGAGGGTGCTCTAAATCCTGAGCTATTTTACTTACTGACCAGCCAACCAGAAACCTGAGAACATAGTTTTACTCTTAACAAACCAGCCATTGATCTGAAGCATCACATTTAGAAAAGTGTCCTCTAGTCAATGGTATTTACTGATGTGGCTCTGATTCTCTGAAATCCTCAGCCCAAACCTTAAACTAAATTGTAAACCTCAGTTCCTTGCCATGTATTGTAGGTTGACAAGTGGTCTTTGTTCTCTTAAAACACTGATAGACCATTGGTAATTTAGACTCATAGAAAAACTCTTTTATTTACTCAAACATTAGCTTCCTTTTCCCAGCAGCATTCTGTCCTATACCGAATGCAGTCCTCACGTGCGGTGTCTTCAGACAGTAGTGCGTTCTTATTACTTTCCAACAAGGATACAACTAGGTCTGGATGATGTTAAACATCATCCAGAGAGTTCTCAGCAAGGATGCACACCAGTCCCAGTTTGTTTCTGGATATTAATTATTGATCCAATAATATATTAGATAGATATGATTAGTTCTGTGCCAAAGCAAAAATAAAATTGCAGTGATTTAGACTGAAGCCTTATCAGGAGTAAACTTAATGCTTCCTAGTTAGGTTATTTAATAGATTGCCAACTTGGGGTGAGGCTTTTTGGTTAGGATTTAAGAGGTCAGTGAACTTATAAGGGGGAAAAATTGCATCTTTATTTTCACTAACCTCTAACTGGAACATCATTTCCTCCTATTATGAATTATGAAATTTAGCATTTCCTTCCATTATGAATGTAGGCAACAAACCACAGCAGTATTAGCAGTGCCTTTGACTTTGTCACCATAGAATGCAGAGATAGTTTCATATCAAATACAGATGCTGTTGCAAATAGCTAGAAACAATGCTTATGCCTAAAGTTATAGAAGATAGCTTCTATAAAAGTTATAGAAGTTATCAGACCCACAAGTTGCTCTTTTGTTATGTTTTCATATAGAAGGACATATGTTGATGTGTCACAAATTCATGTTTAACAGTTATTTTGTTTTTTAATATTTATTTGTATTCATTTTATTTATTTGGCTGCACCGGGTCTTAGCTGTGGCATGTGGGATCTAGTTCCCTGACCAGGGATCGAACCCAGAACTCCTGCACTGGGAGGGAGCACAGAGTTTTAACCACTGGAGCACCAGTGAAGTCCCATGTTTAACTGTTTTGATAATGTCAATCTATAATTTTAATTTGTAATCTATAATATGTATGTATCATAATATATATGTGAGTGAATCATGTATTTAAAACCATTGTTCTGAGAGGTATTTATAGATGACACTAAACAGCCTCAGGGGTCCATGGCACAAAAAAGACAAAGCACCTGTGCGTTAGACTATTTGATTGTTGGAAGTAATTCATAGACCCTTCCATGTACCCAAACATGGGCCATCTTCTCAAGCTGAGAAGTTATGAACTTGAATTTTATTTATTACCTTGATGATTCTCACTACTTCTACTATCACCATACTCAAGTGACCCTGAAGTATAGGGATTAAGAGAGTGGATACTGTGTTCAACCTGGATTAGCCCCTAGCTCCACCACTTACTAACTGTGTGACCTTGGGCAAATTTCTTAACCTCTCTAAGAAGTTCCTCATCATAATATTAATACCTAATTCTCTTGCAGAAGGATTCATTATTAGGATTAATTAATATAATGCTTATGTATTCCTTGATACTCTGGCACCTAGTAAGCATGCAATAAATATAATTTTATTGTCTTTATTGACCTCTCCTAACATGAATCTATTTTCACAGGACAAGAAGCTCCCCCAGCCCCATCTAATATAGTCCTTATGAGATACTATGTCTTAAAGGCTCAGATGATGAAATGGGGTATTATTCATCAGATAGACCTAGAAATATTTCCACTGTATCTAGTGTTTACTTTACTGTAACATGGAAACAGTCTTGGTGAGAGATGGAAGAAGTGGAGGGGCCTGCACATTTGTTCATGGCAGTCTAACAACAGTATATGGAAGTTGCTAAATTGAGTGATGAGATGTTTCTAAAGCATTTGAGTCCCTTCTAGTTTAAAAGTGATCTGAAACATCCCTGTTGACAATAAATGAAGCATTCAGCCTATATTTTATTCTGTCCCCCCCCCCCCACTTATACTGAGCTTCTAACATACAGAAACAGGGAAGAAGGGGAATATAGGAGCTTAGATTTAGAGAATTAAAAATAATCTAGCAAAACAAAAAAAAAATGTTTGGCAACTTCTTGCTCTTCTGCTCTCCAGCATGGAGATGTGGCTGTTTATTTTTTTCCTCTATTTATTATTTTTATTATTATTATTTATGCAGCAACTGGAGTCCAAAGGTTCCATTCTGGTACCAGTTTTGTCTTCTTGGAGCCACTTGCCAGCCGCTTCCCCACTTTTGCATTTGTTTCGTTCAATTGCTTCTCCATATTCTCCCCATTTACCGTGTTTAGACATATGGTCCATTTCGTTATCTCTGTGTTGGGCGGAAGGGAAAAGCACAACAGAGAACATGTTAAATTTCTTATAGATTCATTTTTTATGAGTTTGGCAGTATCAATAGGTGGGTTTTTTCTTCTCTTTTTTAATTAAAAGTTGAAGAATCACCAAAAATATATTATACTTGTATAAGATCAAACAAACAATGATAAATGACTACCCCTGTGCTTACAATCGTTTAGGAAATGTAGCATTACCAGCAGCCCACGCTCCCAATCCCATTTTCTTCCCTCACTGGCCCCGGAGGTAAACTACTGCCCTGGGTTTTGTTTCTACATCCTTTTTTAAAAATTTATAGTTTTACTACAGATAAACATCTCCATAAATAATATTTTACCTTTCATGTTTCAGTTCAGTTCAGTCGCTCAGTCTTGTCCAACCCTTTGCAACCCCATGAATCGCAGCACACCAGGCCTAACTGTCCATCACCAACTCCTGGAGTTTACCCAAACTCATGTGCATTGAGTCGGTGATGTCATCCAGCCATCTCATCCTCTGTCGTCCCCTTCTCCTCCTGCCCCCAATTCCTCCCAGTATCAGGGTCTTTTCCAATGAGGCAGCACTTCACATGAGGTGGCCAAAGTATTGGAGTTTCTGCTTTAGCATCAGTCCTTCCAAAGAACACCCAGGACTGATCTCCTTTAGGATGGGCTGGTTGGATCTCCTTACAGTCCATGAGTCTTCTCCAGCACCACAGTTCAAAAGCATCAATTCTTCAGCACTCAGCTTTCTTCAGAGTCCAACTTTCACATCCATACATGACCACTGGAAAAACCATAGCCTTGACTAGACGGACCTTTGTTGGCAAAGTAATGTCCCTGCTTTTGAATATGCTGTCTAGGTTGGTCATAACTTTCCTTCCAAGGAGTAAGTATCTTTTAATTTCATGGCTGCAATCACCATCTGCAGTGATTTTGGAGCCCAAGAAATAAAGTCTGACACTGTTTCCACTGTTTCCCCATCTATTTCCCATGAAGTGGTGGGACCAAATGCCATGATCTTCATTTTCTGAATGTTGAGCTTTAAGCCAACTTTTTCACTCTCCTCTTTCACTTTCATCAGGAGGCTTTTTAGTTCCTCTTCACTTTCTGCCATAAAGGTGGTGTCATCTGCATATCTGAGGTTATTGATATTTCTCCCGGCAATCTTGTGCTTCCAGCTTGTGCTTCCTCCAGCCCAGCATTTCTCATGATGTACTCTGCATAGAAGTTAAATAAGTAGGGTAACAATATACAGCCTTGACGTACTCCTTTTCCTATTTGGAACCAGTCTGTTGTTCCATGTCCAGTTGTAACTGTTGCTTCCTGAGCTGCATACAGGTTTCTCAAGAGGCAGGTCAGGTGGTCTGGTATTCCCATCTCTTTCAGAATTTTCCACAGTTTATTGTGATCCACACAGTCAAAGGCTTTGCCATAGTCAATAAAGCAGAAATAGATGTTTTTCTGGAACTCACTTGTTTTTTCGATGATCCAGTTTTACATAAAAAGAATTCTTCTGTGTATATTTTGCAACACTGTACTTTTGCTCTTCAATATTTTGAGATTCACCCATGTTGATATGTTCAGGATTGTGCTTTGTTCCTTTTCACTGCTGAATAGCATTCTATCATATAATTACATCATTCATCCATTCCACTGTTGATGGGCATTTGGGTTGTTTCCAGCTTTATGTTACTATAAATATTGCTGCTATGAACAATATTGCTGCACATATCTCCTTGGGCCTGCATGCTAGAGTTTCTCTTAAGAATAATGCGTAGAGGTGGAACAGATGATTTAATAGTATTTGAACCTCTTTAGCTTCCTTAGATAACGCCAAACTGTTTTCCCAGTTGATTGTATTCTTGCCAGTAGTATACAAGAGTTCTGATTATTCCACTGTGTCACCAACTCCTGGACTTGTTTCTGGGCATCTTTCACCTGAGCTTGTGAACTGGAAAGGGGTCTTAATGTCCTTTTTCATGTCTAACATTCACAGTCTAGCTTCCTTTTCTCTCGCTCTTATTTCCATATTCTTCTCTGGCTGTCATCAATTAAAAGACTGTAGCATCCACACCCAGTAAAAGGATGGAATGGACGTGTCATGTCTAAGTCTTAATGCTCCTCCAGTTGGGAGATGCAATTTTCTTTTTGGATGACATGGGTTAATGTTGGCTATCAAAATACCTAGCTTACAACAATTAGAAATTTAGTCCTTCAGCACCTTTTCGCCTCAGCTTACCAACAGTGGCTTAGTATAAGAAGCAACTAGTAAAAGAGGCATTTCAACGTATGTCTGGATTTGCAGGCAAGCGCTGGACTACAGGTAGAAAAATCTAAATCTTTTTCTAACACTTCCATCACTTTTCCACTGAAAGAACAAGGAAATGGTTTAGCCAGTTGCTTTGCTGTGAGTCTTACCAGAAAATTAAGAATAGTGATTGGCAAATACGACTCACCCTGTTCTTTAGCTAGCCTTTCTTGCATTTGATTTATAGTACCCTTCTCGCTGACTTGATTTTACTCACTTCCTAGTGCTTGACACAGAAACCACAGAGAACTACTTGAAAAACACTGATTTTATACAAAACCAATTAGAAAACATACAGCATTTTGGAGGACATAAAATGGCTACACTACGTTATGATTTCTTAAGTGAAACAGTTTTTGCTTTGTAGTGTTTTAAGAAAAGGCACAATTTTGAAAGATGCTATTCAGGAACACTCTGAATATGTGTTTTAACTTGTTGTTTAAACTTTTTCCTTTTAAAATAGCCTCCTTAGCTGGTCTCAACTAGTCATCTTCCTCTCCAACCTACCCTTCTCTTTGTGCTTTTTCCAAAATGCAAGTCCGATCCAGTTTTATCCTTGTCTAAAAATCTCTCACTAACTCCCTGATGAATGAAGTCCAAACCCCACACACACAAAAGTAAAGCTACCCGATCTGGCCTCTGCTTCCTTCCCCAACCTGGACTTTGTCTCCTTCTTTCTTAATTAGAATCCTGAAAAACAAAGCAAAACACCTTATAGTTCCCCAAACACACCTTACTATTTTGTCAGCCAATAATTCCCATGGGATTCCCTCTGCTTTTCATATCAGGCCCTTCTTCCTCCTCCAAAGGCCTGGAAAATCCCCATTTGCCTTTCAGAGCTAAACACCAGTATCACCTCTAGGAAGCCCTTCTCCCAGAATTCCTCTTTTGCATCTCTATGTACAGCTCCCATTGCAGGCACCCCACTGGGGTTTCATTTGCCTTTCTCCCCTATTGACATGGAGCTCCTTGAGAACAGGAATGATATCTGATTTATGTTTGTAGCAAGCCCCTTAGCACAGTTCCTAGCACCCAGTAAATTTCAGTGAATTAGAATTAAAATCAAGTTGGCCCCTACGTTACGCCCACACCCCTCTCACTACTGTGTGTATTCAAAGACTACAGTTCTCAAGGAATGTAGTAGTGGCTCACCACTTGTACACACGAGAATTTCTTCTAGTAAATAGACTAGACATGCTGAGATAATGAATAGTTCAAAACAATTCCCATCAAGCGAAAGGATGCATTGTTTATGTCCCCTGAAGACTGTTTCCTTTCTGTGTTACATAAAAGAAAAAGGGAGAAATATTCTAGGAAACAAAAATTTATGGAAGGAATTGTAGAAGTTTCATTATCTCAGTAGCTGACTAGTGAGTGTGTCCTCTCCAAAATAAATTGAACTCTCGGTATTTGATGATATTTTTTCCCTTTTCTTAAAACACACACACATACACACACACACACACACACACAGCTTGCTTCCTAAAAACAAAGGAAATAATAAACAATAGCAACTCCCAATTTTACTCTGATTATTTGCCAAGAGTCAGTTTAGTTCATGTGATTCTATTTCATCAGAGAGGACTGATTAGCATAAAAAGAATGCTTCTAAATTAAGCTACCCAAATATGCACTTAGTTAATACTCAGGGAGCTAATTTATTGTATTATTTAAAATATAAATTGGATAGCAGATCTATTTGCTGAGGTACAACAGCTAAGCAATGATGCATAATTTTCTCTTAGCTGCTGAGTTGTTTTTTTTTAATAACCTATTGAAATTTAACAGAGAACCATTTCATTATGGAAAGTGAATAAATACTAAGAAGGCTAACATTTAAACTATTATCCACACATGGAGAATGGGTTTTAAAAATTAATGATATTTGAGGAACAAAGACGGAATTTGGGTTTGCTTTTCAAACAGTAACTTTTTGTTGTTTTAATTTGAAGTGTAACCAGATTTACTTATCTGGTTGCTTATCAAAATCAAGTTGCTTATGGGAATATTAAATGGAGCCAACATGGTACAGTGTGGAGTGGGTAGAGAAATGAAGGAACAAAGTAAGGTTGTGTTGTGAAATTGCTGCATTGTCAGCTGGACTAAGAGCACTATTTTTGCCTGCACTCTTTGGTTTATCAGTAAAGACAGTGTAGATTGGAAGCAGACAAATATTAATATTCTTCTTCTTGTTCAGTTGCTAAGTCATGTCCAACTCTTTTTGCAACCTCATAGACTGTGGCCCACCAGGTTCCTCTGTCCATGGGATTCCCCAGGTAGGAATACTGGAGTGGGTTGCCATTTCCTTTTCCAAAGGATCTTCCCAACCCAGGGATCGAACCCACATCTCCTGTATTAGCAGACAGATTCTTTACCACTGGGCTACCAGGGAAGTCCATTAATATTCCTACCTTCTTGCAAATATTTGAAACCCAGCCCATCTGATATCCTGAGCCAAGGTTTCAGAGATTTGGGCCTTATAATTTACCCATTTGAATGAATATTTCTTCTGTTTTGGGAAAGAGGAAGAATGGCCTAACATTTCATGTTTCCCCAGGAGAGTCAAAGTGTCAGAGAACCAGTGGTCTGAGGTAAACTAGCTTGGAAAGGAAGGGAGTCTCGGATCTCTAGTGCTTGCTGATTTCCATGGTGTAAGTTGTCCCACCATGGCTGATTTCAGGGTACCAACATGATGTCACCGAATGTGGAGTAGATCAGCAATGTGCTTATTAATCCAGTCTCCTGAACCAGTGGAAAAGAACTTCAGCGCACTACTGCTGGAGCCAACCTGCACTGCTGTTTGCAGGAAGCCAAATTTTGGCAAGTTGGCTGGCCCTTGTTTCCATGTTACCCAGCAGACAGTGAGTCAGGATCTAAGTCTTCACACCACTCCTGGCAGAGAGCATTTGCTGCTCTAACCTCTGCCCTCTCCTCCACTCTCAGTCTCTCCTCCAAAAGAAAACTACAAACTGTAGCTTATAAAGTTAGATATTGAGTAAGGTAATTAATGAACTGGATTGTGCTTTTTATTCCCTTACGGATATCAAGTATAAAAATTGGACATGAAGGAAGTAAAATTTTGGTTACTTTTTAACTGCATTAAATCCTGTGTTATAAAGTGTGTTCTTAAAAGGCAAAAAAGACAGTGGCTTTTTGCCATTCTGCTAAGACAAGTAAGGTCTTGCTTGCTTGACGTTTCTGTGTGGAGAGAAAAGGGTGTTTGGCATTGCATGTGGTGAAAGCGGGTGCAGGGAAAGAATGGGATGGATCCTGGTGTTGGCAGGCTTAAGGGACACAGTTTGCTCTAGACAGGTAAGCATATTGACAAAGGTTTGATTTCTTATTTAAGTTGCTTTCTTACTTTAATTGGGACCTTCTTTCCCATGGAAGGAAGGATTTATAGCATGGAAATAAAAGAAGCCTGGAAGAGAAACATATCCCTTCCTAAAGAAAATATTGTGATCTATCTTTCTGAAAAAGTATAGTAATGAAGTTTACAGTTCTTAGTAACTTCTAATCTTTCTCTGCTCTTAAAAGGAAAACATACTCCTTTGACTATAAAAATTCAGATAATGATAGTATGATGACCTTTGGTTGAGTGCTTATTATTTGCCTATATGCTACGTGGTACGCGCTTAATATGCATCTGTGAACTGAGTGCCATGGGATATTTTATATGCATTGTTTCTCTGAATTTTCACAGAAAGTTTACTTTTGTTAGGGTGACTAACCAACCATTCAGTCATTTCACTAAATGACTAAATTCAGTCATTTCACTAGTCATTTCACTGGATTTCAGCATTAGCACTAAAGGTTCTATGCTCCTAATAACTTCTCAGTCCTAGGTAAACTGAGACAACTGGTCACCTTAATTCCTATCTCCATTTTACAGATGGGAAAATAAGAATAGTTAAGTCATTGTGCCCAAGTCACAGAGCTAGGCTCAAACCTAGATCTGCTGACTCATGATTCTATGACATTAAGTTTTTATTGTTGTTCTTAATGGTGGCTTTGGTTTGGCACATGCTATTAATGTGTCATAATGAAAAGTGGAAATCCTAAATTATGATTTTGTTTCAAGTGATTAAGTTAGATGGTGAACCTGGAGAGCACCTTGGAACTGTAAGGTAGCACCAGTTATGTATTGACTACTCTAGAAATGATGCTGCTGCTGTGGCTACATTTAGGTCAGCTAAAGCACCTTTTTGGGAGAAGGCAATGGCACCCCACTCCAGTACTCTTGCCTGGAAAATCCCATGGACGGAGGAGCCTGGTAGGCTGCAGTCCATGGGGTCGCTAAGAGTCTGATACGACTGTGCGCCTTCACTTTCACTTTTCACTTTCATGCATTGGGGGAGGAACTGGCAACCCACTCCAGTGTTCTTGCCTGGAGAATCCCAGGGACGGCGGGGCCTGGTGGGCTGCCGTCTATGGGGTCGCACAGAGTCGGACACGACTGAAGCGACTTAGCAGCAGCAGCAAAGCACCTTTTTGCCCCAATAATCATTTGCTATGGTAGAAGTTACAGTGGTGAATGTGAAGGAGTCTTCCCAGAGTGTTGTGGAAGCAACACTGAGCCTTGATCTTCGCTTTTTTTCTTTTATTGAAAGTGATTTGCCTCACTCTTTTGTTATGAGGTGGCTGCTAACAAGCTTTGGCTTATTTTTTATTCTTATTCCCAAGTATCTTTTCTTTTTAGTATACATTTTATTTGAATGCCTATTTATTTAATTTATACTCAGGGTTCATGTTTGAAAGTGAAAAGGTAAGCATTTGTAACGGTGGAATGGAATAAAAATAATAAAAGAACTTTAATGTAAGTCAAAAACAAACAAGATGATCTTGAGTGTCTCTATCAATCTGTAGTAGAAAACAAGAACTAGAAATCTGTCTCTTTAAAATAAATAAATAAATAAATAAATTTAAAAAAATAATAATTCTCTGTATAACTTGAGCTTACTGAATCCTTAATTTTAAGGTATTTATTAGAATAAATTCCTTTAAAATGAAAAAAAATGATGAAGTGCTGATGAGAAATGGCAGAAGGACTTTGTGGCTGTGGATGAAATCTTAAATTTTGATTTTTGGAACCGATTGGGAGAAGGTAGGTAAGACTTAAATCAAGACACCCAAGCTCCAGCCTGACACTGTCACTCACAAGCTGTATGGCCTGAAGTCAGGCACCAGAACCTCCTCTGTGAATTGGAGGAGGAGAAGGAAACTAATCTGGATGAACTCTCAGATTCTCACGCTCTACTGCATGAAGTGGTGAGGGTGATGTTAGCCACTTGCCTCATGGTGATGTCAGGAAGATGTGTTCTAAAGCCAGGGTTGGCCAGCTTTGCCTCTCTGCCTGTTTTTCTATGGCACACAAGCCAAATTTGGTTTTTATATCTTTTAATGTTTGAAAAAAAAAGAATATGGTTTTTGTTTCACATAACAGTTGTATGAAGTTCTAATTTCAGTGTCCGTAAATAAAGTTTTATTGGCACACAGCCACAGTCATCCAAAAAAAAAAAAAAAAAAGAAATCTGTCCTTTTTCACCTGCCTCCTGACCTGCTTTGGCCGTGTGCCTCTTGGTTAATAACATCACTTCTTGCAAAGCTGCATGTTTCAGAAGCCTGGAATGGGAAGGATGTTCATATGTTGGGGAGCAGGGGGAGGGTTTTTCACTTAACTTTATACCTGATTAATCACTAACTTTTCAGGTTCAACCCCAACATCCCTCTTCTCTTGCCTTCTTAGCATCTCTCCTTTACATCATTTCTCACCTGAACAGCTAGTCTCCTAACTTGCCTCCTTGCCCCAGTATCATTTCCTTCAAACCAGCCCCCTCAGTGGCTATGAAGTCATCTTCCTTTAATGCAGATCTGAGCATATCACTATTCTGCTTAAAACTCTCAAAGATATCCCCAGAATAGGCAACAAAACCATAGAAACAAAAAGTAGGTTAGTGATTGTCAGAGACTGGCAGGGAGACAGGAATGGAAACTGATTGCTAATGGGTACAGGTTTCCTTTGCAGTGATGAAAATATCTGCAACTGGATAGTGGCGATGGTTGCTTAACACTGTGAATATATTAAACGCTACTGAATTGTCCACAGTAAAATGGTTAGAATGATAGTTTTATGTTATGTGTATTTTAACACACACACACAAATCCTGTATGAAAAGGTCGGTGGATCCCAGCAGCATGTCATATAGGGTTTACCTGTTCAACTGTTCCTTCTGCTTTCCTTCTAATTCTTCATAACTGGAACTCCTTTCAGATTATTGCATGTGCAATGCAGTTTCATGCCCCACTGTTTCTGAACTCAGTTTCCTGTCTTTACTGCATCTCTTTCCCACTTCCCACTCACCATTGTCTGTCCAGTGATCTGCTCCTCCTTGACCCCCCTTGAAGTCTCCCATGACATCTGTGTCAACACACCCATTGTGAATTTCCCCTTATATTTCATCTCAAAAGGCACAACTGAGAAATCTTTATTGCCAGGTCCATGTTTCTAGTTCCATGGAGAATCATATTCTTTTCTAAAACATAAAGTGGAATGAAGCTTTAAAGTGTTTGTATAACCCTTTTAAAATTCATGACATCTGGAACACATGAGTTTAGCAGTTTCAGTTCTAATGTGAAAGCACCCAAAATATCCAGTTTCTGGTGATGAGACCATTTCTATCCAGGGAGCCTCAAGATTAGTCTGGTCACATTTAAATATATAATCATGGCCCTGTCACATTTTTTTACACACCTCTAAAAACTCTGGAGTGGTTTGTGTCCTTGATTTGTGAGTGGTGAGTGGCTTGGCTATTACAACAGAGTGGTTTATTTTTTCAGTACTCATAAATTCATTTTTGAGGTTAACTTCAGGAAAATGCTATAGGGAATCTGCTAGAGAACATACTTTGAGAATTTTGTGGCATGTGAAAAAGACTTTGTTCTTAAATGAGCTTTTCTTTCCAATCTTAATGACACCATTTATGATGTCATTTGGTCATTACGAATGGCAGCTCAGAATTGGATCAAGGATCAGGCAAGTCATTGAGAATAAGAATTGTAACACCTAACCCCTGTCATCTCTTCTTCACCACTTGATTATCATGGATGTAGAAGGGTGTGTGTGTGTGTGTGTGTGTGTGTGTGTTTGTGTGTGTATAAACACCAGGAGAGCAGATGATTAGAAAAAAATACACTAAGGTGAGGTCATTAGTAGATGTTACATAAATTTTTCTTTGTGTTTTCCCTTGATGTAAAAACAGAACAACCTGTCACAAAATAGGAAGTTCTTTAAATAGAGGTCCTCAAAGAGTAGTCTTTGGACCAACAGCACCAGAATTACTTTGCAATTGTTAGAAGTGCAAATTCTTAGACCCTGGCTGGGACCTTCAGAACTGGGAGGTCTAGGGGTGAGAACCTAGCAATTTACTTTAACAAGCTCGGGTATTTTTATTCCCCTTTAGGTTTGAGAACGACTGTTTTAAACAACTCCCTTAAACCAAGATTTTTATGCTAATGTAGGAACACGATGTTCTAGGTTAGTTATGTTGGTTACATGAATTTTGATCTTACATTTTGAATAGAGATAATTACTCAAAGAATAATTACAACAGCTAATATTTCTCAAGAACCATCCCCGGCCAGGTACTGTGCTGTGTTCCATGGATATCATTCCTTTAATTCCTTATACAACTATCCCAGGACATAATATTTCATTCCCCGTTGTACCGCTAAGAAAACTGAAACACAGAGATGTTAAGTTGCTTACCCAAGGTCATATAGTTTGCTGCGCCTCTGGTCACGCTCCTGTGCTCCGACTCCCAAGCCCAGGCCGTGAAGCACTGTGCTAGCCCTCCATTAGCAGTAGCCCTGGTCGGGGAGGGAGGCAGGATGACCTTTAGCTCTTGAGTATTCAGTTTCTTACTGTTCTGGACGATTGCTGCCAAACTCATTTCCAGCTGAAGCAGCTGGGTTTTGTCATAAACACGACTTCATTAAGTGTCCTCAGCTGAGCTGAAGTTGCATGAAAATCGCTCATCTGATTCCTGCCAAGGCTGGAGGACTGGATGGGAAGCCACAGGAGGAGAATTCTAGCCTGGGGTCGTGGAGGGCAGCAGAAGTCTTCCTCCAGGGTCACGTGCATGGGCTCCTGTCACAGATGTGTTCACTTTTGATCTGTGACAAAGACGGGGACATGCTGGGTTTCCAAATGCAAGCTGAAACACAAATGTAGATGGGTGTTGCTGTCATAGCAGCAAGGTACAGCTGACCGCTGGTGGAGGGTAGCATGAAGCAGTTGTCTCCAAAGGCCAATGAAGGGTAAGTCCGATCTCATAGTCCTTGCTGCTGCTGCTGCTAAGTCGCTTCAGTCGTGTCCGACTCTGTGTGACCCCATAGACAGCAGACCACTAGGCTCCTCCATCCCTGGGATTCTCCAGACAAGAACACTGGAGTGGGTTGCCATTTCTTTCTCCCTCATAGTCCTTAAATATCTCAAAAGTATGTGGAGAGGTGGGTGAAACGTTCTGTGACCAAGCCGTAAAGTTCCCTTCACAGTAAGAAATTATTGTGAAAGTACTGGAATTTGATTTAAAATACTAGTGTTTACGCCAGAAGCCAGGGTTCTAGCTACTTCCCCCGCTTAACAATTGTATGACCTGGTTGTTGTTGTTGAGTCACTCGCTAAGTCATGTCTGACTCTGTGACTCCATTGTAGCCTGCCAGGCTCCTCTGTCCATGGGATTCTCCAGGCAAGAATACTGGAGTGGGTTGCCATTTCCTTCTCCAGGGGATCTTCCCGACCCAGGGATCAACCCGGCATCTCCTGCATTGCAGGCAGATTCTTTACTGTCTGAGCCACTAGGGAAGCCACCAGAGAATCCCATTGTATGTCAATTTTACACAAAATTTGGGGAGTATACTGACATCCCCATCTTACTTTGAAATGTGTCAAAAAGATAAGATGGATTAATAGATGGGCAGTGAGATGCAGCTGTAAGAAAATGAGTAAAGTGTTAATGAGAGTATCTAAATGGTGTGTATATGAAATTCTTTCAAATCTGCTATATGTTTGAAAATGTTTCATAATAAAATCTTGGAAAAAATAGAATGTTCTAATTTTTTGCTGCTCAAAAAAATTTTAGGCCTTTTAAAATTTCAGATGTCAAGGAGTTCTCTTTTGTTGTTTTAATTTTTTTGAGACTCAAAATATCTCCTTTATTACTGGTAAAGACTAAGGTAGAAGGTGTAGTTAAGGTAAAAGGTGTAGCTTAGTGTGAAGGCCAATGGACGAGCTTACTGAACGGTAGAATTAGGTACATTTCTCTACCTGGTTGCAACCAGAGCTGGTCTGGGGTAGGTCTCCCAATCTCAGGGCCCTAACAAGGTAAGAGTTACAGCACAGCATGGAGAAGCAGACAGCTCCCTCCTAAGAAGAGACAAGGAAGGATTTTCCAGTTTCATACACATGAAAGATGGATACAATTTGGTGTAAAATCAAATAACTACACAATTTTAAAACTTTCTTACCTTAAGGTACCTATTTATTAATGCTGTCAAAAGCAGACAATCAGCATATCCAAAAGCATGAACTGATTCACTATGTTCTTTATTTCATGTAAGCTTTAAGAACATTTTAATCCAAATTAAAAGTTTCCATGTATTTAGAATATCCAGTTTTCTAAATTTCAGTTTTTCTTCTTTAAGGTAATTGTTCGAGGTGGAGGCCACATTTTGCCCTATGACCAGCCTCTGCGATCTTTTGACATGATTAATCGATTCATTTTTGGAAGAGGATGGGATCCTTATTGATGGATAAGCTGCTTTCCTAAAGGAGACCATCATGGCTTTTAATCTTTGAAAAGAAAATTTTCAAGATAGAAAATGTTACATAAATAAGAAAATTATCTTTTTAAAACTGCAAAATGTTCCTCATCAATAAAAATTATCCTTAAAACAAATGAGGCTCTGTTTCGGGGGAGAGATGGTTCATTACAAAATTAACTGTAAGAAAATGTTGTGCATGAGTGAGAATTACATCATTTATCTTAACGGGTACAAAGAATGGATTCTGAGACACCAATTCAGATAGAAATGGATAAATAAATGGGATGTTGGGGCCTTGAATAAGAATTTTAAATTCCTTCTCTAATGATGTGAAAAGTGCAATAAATGAATACAGTTGTAACCATCTTGTTCTGTAAATAACAGAAAAGTTTATCATACCATGTATCTGAAGGTGTTGCATAAATATTAGATAAGGACATCTGAATTATCATTCCAAATGAATAGATGAACTTATAATAGTGGTGAGGAAGAGACTTCAGAATGTAGAAAGTCTTAGCAAGAAAGGTGGCTTGCAATTCTTTGAACTAAAAATCTTATATGTAAAAGAAATAATGTATCTGTATCTACTTATTGATGATAAGCAGAGAATCTTATTCAGAGAACATACTAAATCTTTGCCTATTCTTTCTTTGTTCTCTTTCTTTTTTTTTTTTAGTTCATAGGTTTAAGTATGCACATTTATCAAACAGCCTGCAGGCCATATTAGTTATGAGCTGTTTTTACTTTGAGTTTTAAATTCTGTGCTTCTTTAGCCAAATAAAGAATAACATAATTTTGTATAATTGTTGGAATATAAAAAAAATGAGATCCTCTTGCATCAAAATACATTTATAAATATGCATACGTTAGTAACTTTCCAACTAAAATACCACATCTCGGCACATCTTTCCTATTTATGCATTTATACATCACATGCTCACATCTCTAATTCCACAGCACATTTGCCTTTTTCCACATCATTTCCCCCTCTATTACCCATCTATGAATTGGCTCACTAGGGAACTTAAATTTTAAAAAGTCAAAGCCTGTTCTCGCTGCAAATATTTTATTGAGTTCTTTTAATATCTCATTTCATTCAGGATTGAGATTTTCCTTTTTTAAATATACATGTTGTTCATTGTGCCCAAATACAATAAGACCTCAAATGGAACATTCTCATCAAAAGCAAATTTTTATTATTGCAGAGAATAATCTGGAGGAAGTGTGCACAAAGTTTTGCATATAGCGCCACCAGCAAGTTAAAGTCGTTGCATTTGGTCCCAATAACATGTGATGGAAAGGGCAACAACTGGGTATGAGAGACCTAGAATCTCGTTCCAGGTGTATTACACGTGCAATGGATGTTTTGGATAAGTTACCTCACTATACTAGCCTCCCAAAGTCTCAAAGAAAGTAGCCAGAAGAGATTTCTGAGGTTCCTCCCAGCTCAGGTATCATTGTCAAAGTGACTATTTCACCAAGGAAGCCTCATTATTAGTGGGTTCCATATTTGCATCACCTACTAATTAAAATGGATCTGAATCCTCAAATCAATACTTGCTCACTTTGTGGTCATGCATGAGTATGTGCAGAGTGATGAAAAATTTGAGTTACCCAATCTGCACATTCTCAGCGGAGGGCAAATGAGGCGACACAGCCTTCTTGTTTCAGCTCTCCTGATGTAAACACATGTTCTTTTGGCAGTCTATCCAGTGCCACATTTTCTGCATCTTTGTGCTTTTTTTGTTGGTGATTTTGCTATTTAAAAGGGCTCCCATGCATAGTGCTGAAGTGCCGTCTAGTGTTCTTGAGCACAAAGAAGGCTATGATGTGCCTTATGGAGAAAAGTGTGAGTTAGATTTTGTTTAGGCATGTGTTGTATGCTGTTGGCCATGAATTTAATATTATTTCAGCAACAATATATGTTAATAAGGCTTCTTTAACACACATAAAACAAGGTTACCTAATGTTTGGTTGACCCAAATGTTGTGATCAGAATCTAGTAAGAAACAAATCCTGCATTTCCTTGGAAGAGGTGTTTCAGAACTAATTCAGTGTTTAGGGAGACGTTCTAGAAAATACCTACAGTGAACAGAGAGAATGGACTGTTTTTATGGAACACTTAAGAGTAGGGATCAACACAAAATCATTGCTTAATAAATGGAAGTGGCCAGACATTGTCATTTTGACCATCTACCTGCCCCAGGCACTGGGACTGGGCCAGTGGGGACTGCTGAGAACAACTTGCCAGACCTTCCCAGAACAACCCTAGTGAAGTCCCTTGAGGATGCAGTGCTGTGGAGACTGAGTCTGGGAGGTATTTTCATTAAAAGAAGGAAGGGAGGACTTCCCTGGTGGTCCAGTGGTTAGGAATCCATGCTTCTATTGCAGCAGGTACAAGTTCCATCTTTAGGTCAGGAACTAAGATCCCACATGCCATGTGGTGTGGCAAAAAAGAAAGAAGGAAGAGAGGGAGAGTTCACAGACTAAAGAGCAAAATAAAGCTTTTTTGAATTTAATAGGAGAGAGTCCTTTGTGGAGAGAATCTCCAAGTGGGGTACACATCCTCCATGGGATACATCAATTCATTAAGGTGCCCTCCCTTAGTCCAGAAAGAGGCAGGCAGAGGGTCTCACATGACTGCGGTTACTGCAAGCAGACGACTCACAGAAAGAGAAGGAGTTGCGGTCAGGACAGGTGAGGCGTCTTCTCACGCTTCTGGGTCCAGCGCACTGCCAGTGATTGCCTGCAGGATGTTTACATGCCAAAGTTCACATGCCTGTGGGTGTTATCAATGTGGTTCACTTCATAAAAACAAAGTCTTCAAGCAGGAGGATCTTTATAACTCTTCACCATGCGATGGGGAGTGGCCACATTCTCACAAGCTGTCTCAGGGCAGTGTATTTAAAGAAACTGTAGAACTAACCTGAGAGTGGGTCCAGCATTCTTTCTTTCTTTCACAAAAAGACCACAGAGTTGCAGATGATCAAGTGGCTATTGTTAACATGTCATCTAAGTGAAAGTCGCTCAGTTGTGTCCGACTCTTCACGACCCCATGGACTACACAGTCCATGAAATTCTCCAGGCCAGAATACTGGAGTGGGTAGCCTTTCCCTTCTCCGAGGGATCTTCTCAACCCAGGAATCGAACCCAGGTCTCCTGCATTGCAGGCAGATTCTTTACCAGCTGAGCCACAAAGGAAGCCCAAGAATACTGGAGTGGGTAGCTTTTCCCTTCTCTAGGGGATCTTCCAGACTGAGGAATCGAACACAGGTCTCCTGCATTGCAGGCAGATTCTTTACCAACTGACCTATCAAGGAAGCCCCAATATCTCATTTAGCAGATTTTTTTTTTAAGTAAAGTATTAATAGTATGCCCTAAGTAGAAGTGATACCTTAACACTTAGTTAGAAAGTAATTTCTTTCCAAAAGAAATTTAATCTATTGCAAGAGCATTTTGAAAACAGATGTTTGGAAATATTCCCATTTACTCTGTGTATTACCAAAAAAAAAAAAAAGCCCTTAACTCAGGAAAAATTTCAACAAATGTCTTTACATAAAAGATGGTATTGAAAAATGCATGTTGGGAGTTAATAAAGCTTATCTAATGAGGTATTATTTCCATTTGGATCTACATCTCTGTAATGTGTCCTTTTTAGCTCCGATGGACTTGGAAACCAAGTATCAAAATATACCGCACATATAACCAGACAGTTGAATGTTATCTTACAAAAGGATCACCCAAGATTTTCAGACATGACAAAGCATATTCAACACATTGATCCTATTAAAAATACTACTAGTAATTTTTAGAAAGCACAAATATTTTGTACTAATCAAATACAATTTATAAAAATTAAGTATTTAAATTTTCATCCTTTATCATTTTATTTTCTATTTTAATTAATATTTCATAATATAAATGTTACTAGTAATTAGTAAATTAATATTTCATAATATAAATGTTACTAGTGACATGGTTATACTTTATAAATGAGTGAATAATTACATATTTTTTGTGTGCCTTAGGAAATTTTTTAATGATAGGGGTGACAAAGCATAAAGGTTTGGAGAACACTGAGAGGACAGAAAAAGTCTAAATTTAACAGTGGCATTAAACTATGCACTGACTTTGTTAAATAAAAAAAAAAGTAGTAATATAGTATGTTTCATTTACAAGAAAGGGAGAAAGAAGGGAGAAAGGAAGAAAGGGAAATAAAATCAAACAAATAAATATGGGAGGGAGGGAGAGAGATACACACACACAGATTTTTAAAGGAATCGAGAGCACCTTCGGCTTCCCTGGTGACAAGAAGTGACTGTCTTGGCTCAGAGTCGTCAAGAACCCACCTGCCAATGCAGGAGATGTGGGTTCGATCCCTGGGTCATGAAGATCCCCTGGAGAAGAAATGGCTACCCACTTCAGTATTCTTGCCTGGGAAATCCTATGGACAGAGGAGCCTGGCGGGCTAGAGTCCATGCGGTCACAGAGTCAGACATGACTTCGGGACTAAACAACGACAAGGGAAAGATAAATAAGAAACAAGGAAGGACTATGTGTTGCTGGGCATGGGTGGGAGGGAGACAATTTTTTAAGTATATTTTTATTTTTATACCATTTTGTGCTTATGTTACTTATGTAAATATTAAGAAGCTGGCCCCAGCAATCTCAGAGAAATAACTTCTTTCTTTGTTAGCAGAACCCAGAGGATAGCCCCTGTGGACTAAACCTGCTCAGCAGAAAGCCAGAGGGAGTGTTGGGGTTCCCTGGGCAGCCTGATGGTAGAGAGGAAATGGTGCCAAAAATTCAAGAAAAGGAGGGGGGCTCAAGGCTGGCCACATGTTGGCTGAGATCAGAGAAATTTAGAAGTCTGCAGAATCTTTAACTAGAAGCAATGTTAGCCCTGCCCTCCCCACTCCCACTACACAGAAAGTATGGGAGGTTTGCTTAGTGCTATAGTTGCATTGTGCTGGTGGGTTGGGGTGGGGAGTGAGTTGAGTTGATCTTTGAGTTGCAAACATAAACAGGCAGAAAAGCACTTCTGTTGAAAAGGAGTCTATTGGGAGGCCCCTAAGTAGATCTGGAAGGCCTAGCCTCAACCTCTGACATTGTTACCACATGGTGAAATAAGCCTGCCCTGGAGGTTCACTTCAGCTGTAGATACCCAGTTCTGCGAAATCAGAAGTAACAATAACAGCTACCCTTTTTAAGCCTCTAACATGTACTGGATGTTCACCAAGACATCATCAGGTAGATGGTTTTCCCATTTCACAGAGGAGGTCACGGAACTTCATTATTACAAAGAGACCTGCCTGAGTTCCTACAGCCAATGGCAGAGCCAGTCCAGATTCAAACTCAGATGTCTTTCCTTAAACTCCATCCTCTCTCCATGAAGAAGGCACCCTGCCTCCTGATCCTGAAGTTCTTTCTCATCTGATGACATTGATGGGTAAGTATCAGTGAGTGACCCCACTGGGGGCTAGGGTGTATAACCAGCATTAAAAATGTGCTTCATGTTAAACATTACATACACCAGTTATTGGAAACTAGATGCTGTATCTGCTCCACCCAAGAGGAACTAGTTTAAATTTGAATCCTGCTTCTCTGGAAAGCATTAAGAGCTTTCATATAATTACTTATTTGTGTGAAAGTCTTCAGCCATCTTTTCTCATGCTGCAGAAAACATGGCAGATAGGCCAGAAACCAAAGAGAGACCCAGAGACAGACTGCTTGACTTGAGCCTTGATTTGTTTGGGAAAATTTCTGGCATTCCCTTTCTTTCTTCTTGTGAACTTGGACAAGACCTCTTCTCTTACTGCTGATGATATATGGGCCACGGCTGTGTCGATCTTTATGCCATGTAAACTGCCGGTTCTAAGCTCAGAAACCATTTTATCCCTCATGCTGAACCCTTTCAGGGTCACGCTCGTCCATGGGGCTAGCTGCAAAGATGAGTGATAGGGGCCCATTCAGCTCCATCATCACACAGGAAGTTTGTATCTGGGATGAAATACAGCTACCAGTACAGATGTGTTTACTTTTCTTGCATATGGTAATGGTTATTGCTATTATAATTCAGGAGATTTAAAAAACATCCAGAAAACAAACTTGAGAGTGATTGATTCCGCTGCCCCTCAGACACGGAGTCAGGAATTGAGAGCAGTCTGCTGTGATTTATATCCTCTCAACCCCAAGGAAAGACATCTGTTCAATCATTTTAAAGGGGTTTTTGGCAACTTCAGGAGTGTGACATGGGCTCTCTGCATTCCCCTGGGACTCTGCAGTTGAGTAGAAGAGGCCAGGCCTCTGGTTGCTGTTCAAACTGATTTAACAGGAAAATTCATTGCATCCAGCCAGATCTTCTGGGTCAATGTTACTCTTTTTCTTAAATCTTTAATTTGAAAACTGTTCATTGTAAAAGTAAAAAACATCCCTTCACCAACCCTACACTGTACCAGTAGTGACCACTGATAATGCATCCCAGGCTAAGGGAGGGTGGCTATCTTGAACTCAGTATCACCAAGACTGCACCCAATGCAGGAAGACAACTACCTCCCCACTTCAAGAAAAACAAAACAAGATGCTGTTCTTAGAAGAAAGGAAGCTTGAACGCCAGGCAGTCAAGAGCCAAAAAATGTCTGCCATATATAGAAGTCAAAGCTCAACAGAAAGAGTAAAGTCAGCCTCAACATTTTGGCATGCAGTAGGAATGTGTGCCAGAGAAGGCAATGGCACCCCACTCCAGTATTCTTGCCTGGCAAATCCCATGGATGGAGGAGCCTGGTAGGCTGCAGTCCATAAGGTCGCTAAGAGTCAGACACGACTGAGCAACTTCACTTTCACTTTTCACTTCCATGCATTGGAGAGGGAGATGACAACCCACTCTAGTGTTTTTGCCTGGAGAATCCCAGGGACGGAGGAGCTTGGTAGGCTGCCATCTATGGGGTCGCACAGAGTCGGACACGACTGAAGTGACTTAGCTTAGCTTAGGAATGTGTGCATGCTAAGTTGCTTCAGTCATGTCTGATTCTTTGCGACTCTATGGACCACAGCCTGTCAGGCTCCTCTGTCCATGGGATTCTTCAGGCAAGTGCAGTAGGAATACACATTGGTAGTTTTCCTAGTTTCCCAATGAATATTTATAATCAAAATTCACATGTATCTTGTAATTTTTGCTGACACTTAAATTTTTTCTTACATGAATCCAAGGGGAGAAAAGAAGTAAGTGGCCGACAGAATTGAGGAGGGGGAGAGGGAAGCATTGTGTGAAAAGTGAAAGTTGCTCAGCCGTGTCTGACTCTTTGCGACCCCGTGGACTATACAGTGCATGGAATTCTCCAGGTCAGAATACTGGAGTGGGTAGCCTTTCCCTTCTCCAGGGAATCTTCCCAACCCAGGGATCAAATCCAGGTTAGAACCCAGGTTTCCCATGTTGCAGGTGGATTCTTTACCAGCTGAGCCACAGGGGGAAGCTGAAGAATACTGGAGTGGGTAGCCTATCCCTTCTCCAGCAGATCTTCCTGACTCAGTGTGAAGAGCAGAGGAAAATCCAGATACTCATCTCCACATTATGAACAGAACTTCGCCAGGATCCCTGACCCCATTACAGCTGCCATCGTGGCTGCGCTAGGATGTGTCCTACCACACCTCTGGTGACAGGACCTCTTCTGGATGACAAAGATAGAGAGACAATTTTGGCCCACTCCCCTGCCCCTGTAAATGGGGGAGAGCATGGGAAAGGTGGGTGACCACTGCACAATTAAGCACAGCCCCAGATTGCTAAGTACTTTGGTAGAGGAAGGTACAAAGCACTCTGAGAGCAGAGAACAGGAAGTGATGAACATGGAGTGAAGAATTATTCCTGGGGAAGAGGATTTTTCCAAACTGAGGGACAGGAGGAAGGCTGGAGGTCCAAAAGTCAAGAATAGCACTGACCTGGCTTAAAGCATGAGTGTAAGTGTGCTGGGGAAACGTGGGACTCTGAGCACTCCTGCCTTCTTTCCTCTTGTTTTTATTCTCCCACCTCTGTTAGCTCAATTATTTTGTTGCAAAATCTGAATTCTCAAAGGATTGTTCTAATCTTCTGTAATGGAAATAGTAGAAGGGCTGATTCCTGTATTCAACTGATTTGAGTAAACCCCTAACAGCCTGGTTTTCGTTTTTCCACCTTGTCTAGAGTGAGGAAAATATCTAGAAGGCTGTCTCCCTGTAAGTCCATCCATCAAGGGCTTTGGTGACAGATGAAATAACATTTCTTTATGAGAATCCCCATGTGCTATTCAGTAACACATTGGGACAGGCTGTCTTATACCAATTTCCCATCTGCTCTGGGAAGAGAAACATCCTGTAAGGAGGTCATCTTGAGATGGTCCCACGGTGTGACTCACTGGAGGGAAATGCCAAAAGCTTTGGGGCAAAAATAAACAAAAGTGAAAAAATATGTCCATTCTATCAAAAACAAACAAACAAACAAACAAAAAAACCCCCCAAAAAACAGCCGCGAGTGGTGCTGCACTGGCAAATTGAAGCTAATTTTGGGCAGGATGGAGAGTATAGTGGAGAGGGATTTTGTTTAGTAAATTAGATACTGGGTAGTTTGTTGAGGGTTCAATTTCACCAGCATATACTTTTCTGGGTAGGGCTGTGAAGGACAGAGGGAAAGGAATCTCTAATAAGACATGGCTCCCTCAAATGAGCTCCTTCTGCCCCTGAAAAATCTTAACGTCCATTAGCCTAGAGCCTAAGTTCTAAGAGTCTTTAAGAGTTCTAGTTCTAAGGTCTTCAAGAGTTGCAGTTTCTTATGCATTGAGAAATGTAATTCTCTTTTGGCCTCTTAAGTAAATAAATCAAACTCTATGTAGCTTTGCCTCTACATCATATTTTTCCCTTGTTGGGTGGTCAGAGAGTTAAAAAGATGTGCCAGCCCGGGGAGCATGTGATTTTCAAATCCAATTCCAAATTTTCTGGGATTTTCAACTCTTTAGGGAAATTTTTTTTGGTCCCTGGGCTTGAATAGAGTCGATAGTCACATATTTGAGTTGACAGTCACATATTTAATTTAATAATACAAGGACAAGAAAAAATTTCAATAAGCTGGAGATACTATAAACTGGAATTGGGTGGTTTAAAAACACTAGGGCAAATAATTCCCATGGACTTTGTCTTTTGGTGAACACAATACTGATAAGATTAAGAATGCAGACAGATTCCTATTATTATTTCTTACTTCTTCAGTTCAGTTCAGTTGTTCAGTCGTGTCCAACTCTTTGTGACCCCATGAACCGCAGCACACCAGGCCTCCCTGTCCATCACCAACTCTTGGAGTCCACCCAAACCCATGTCCATCGAGTCGATGATGCCATCCAACCATCTCATCCTCTGTCACCCCCTTCTCCTCCTGCCTTCAATCTTTCCCAGCATCAAGGTCTTTTCAAATGAGTCAGCTCTTCGCATCAGGTGGCCAAAGTATTGGAGTTTCAGCTTCAACATCAGTCCTTCCAATGAACACCCAGGACTGATCTCCTTTAGGAAGGACTGGTTGGATCTCCTTGCAGTCCAAGGGACTCTCAAGAGTCTTCTCCAACACCACAAGTCAAAAGCATCAATTCTTTGGCGCTCAGTTTTCTTTATAGTCCAACTCTCACATCCATACACGACCACTGGAAAAACAATAGCCTAGACTAGATGGACCTTTGTTGGCAAAATAATGTCTCTGCTTTTTAATATGCTGTCTAGGTTGGTCATAACTTTCCTTCCAAGGAGTAAGCGTCTTTTAATTTCATGGCTGCAATCACCATTTACAGTGATTTTGGAGCCCAGAAAAATAAAGTCAGCCACTGTTACCCCACCTATTTCCCATGAAGTGATGGGACTGGGTGCCATGATCTTCATTTTCTGAATGTTGAGCTTTAAGCCAACTTTTTAAGTCTGCTCTTTCACTTTCGTCAAGAGGCTCTTTAGTTCTTTTTCACTTTCTGCCATAAGAGTGGTGTCCTCTGCATATCTGAGTTTATTGATATTTCTCCTGGCAATCTTGATTCCAGCTTGTGCTTCCTCCAGCCCAGCATTTCTCATGATGTACTCTGCATATAAGTTAAATAAGCAGGGTGACAATATACAGACTTGATGTACACCTTTCCTGATTTGGAACCAGTCTGTTGTTCCATGTCCAGTTCTAACTGTTGCTTCCTGACCTGCATACAGATTTCTCAAGACGCAGGTCAGGTGGTCTGGTATTCCCATTTCTTTCAGAATTTTCCCCAGTTTATTGTGATCCACACAGTCAAAGGCTTTGCATAGTCAATAGCAGAAATGGATGTCTTTTCTGGAACTTTGATCTCTGTTTCTCTGCCTTTTCTAAAACCAGCTTGAACATCAGGAAGTTCACAGTTCACGTATTGCTGAAGCCTGGCTTGTAGAATTTTGAGCATTACTTTACTAGCGTGTGAGATGAGTGCAATTGTGCGGTAGTTTGAGCATTCTTTGGCATTTTCTTTCTTTGGGATTGGAATGAAAACTGACCTTTTCCAGTCCTGTGGCCACTGCTGAGTTTTCCAAATTTGCTGGCATATTGAGTGCAACACTTTCACAGCATCATCTTTCAGGTTTTGAAATAGCTCAACTGGAATTCCATCACCTCCACTAGCTTTGTTCGTAGTGATGCTTTCTAAGGCCCACTTGACTTCACATTCCAGGATGTCTGGCTGTAGGTGAGTGATCACACCATCATGATTATCTGGGTCGTGAAGATCTTTTTTGTACAGTTCTTCTGGGTATTCTTGCCACCTCTTCTTAATATCTTCTGCTTCTGTTAGGTCCATACCATTTCTGTCCTTTATTGAGCCCATCTTTGCATGAAATGTTCCCTTGGTATCTCTAGTTTTCTTGAAGAGATCTCTAGTCTTTCCCATTCTGTTGTTTTCCTCTATTTCTTTGCATTGATCACTGAGGAAGGCTTTCTTATCTCTCCTTGCTATTCTTTGGAATTATGCATTGAAATGGGTATATCTTTCCTTTTCTCCTTTGCTTTTTGCTTCCCTTCTTTTCACAGCCATTTGTAAGGCCTCCTCAGACAGCCATTTTGCTTTTTTGAATTTCTTTTTCTTGGGGATGGTCTTGATTCCTGTCTCCTTACTTCTTACTCCACACAAATCCCTAAATTCCCAACAGAGGTACAATCAAAAAAAAAAAAAAAGACCAGATTTAGAGACATAGAGGTAGCATGCTTGGAAAAGATCACGAAAGGAGGTCAATAGAGATGGGTCCTGAACCACCAGAGGGCAGCATGTGGTGGCCGTCCCAGGGAATGAAATGTATTTTAGGGTCCCCCATTTTCCCCAACAGCTGCCTGGAAACCACAAGTACGGCTGGTCTTCATGATGAGATCTTTATCCCCTTCTGCCGCACACCATCAGTACAGAAAACAACTTGGCCTTAGGACTGGAGGGCAGGTGATGATGGGCTACCCTGAGGACAGGCGTACAGCACGGGGAAAGCAGCACAGAGCTGGGAATGTGGGCAATGAATAGTCGCTACTTGTCCATGTTTACGATGTTGAGGGATTCTGGCATCTTATGAAGTCCCCCAAAAAACAAATTTCCAATGAATGGCATAACAATAGTCTAGCAGAGAGAGTAACTCATTAGAAAAGACCCTGATGCTGGGAAAGATTGAGGGCAGGAGGAGAAGGGGACAACAGAGGATGAGATGGTTGGATGGCATCACTGACTCAGTGGACATGAGTTTGAGCAAGCTCCAGGAGATGGTGAAGGACAGGGAAGCCTGGCATGCTGCAGTCCATGGGGTCATAAAGAATCGGGACACAACTTAGCGAATGAACAACAACAACAACAACAAGGTCTTAAACAAGATATACAATGTGAAAGCTATTTCTCCTCACATCTGCCTGGATAGATTTCATAAAACTACCATAAAAGTATTTTGTATTTACTGGAGAGAAAACTTGACGCTGAATGGATCTGCCCTACTGTTCTTCAGGAATTGACTGTATATTCACCAGAGCATCTGTTACAAATGGTTCCCATGATCAAACTCCAAATGACACACTGAGTGTTTCCCTTATTCTCAGCAAGTGGCCTTGCCTCCTACTCTACTGAGATGATCAAAAGAATCCGACACTGGATCCCTTAATTTTGCTCCTTCACCCCAAAACACTGCTGCAGCATTATTACACATATTCTCTTTCTACCTTGGGAAAGTCATGACCTCTCTTCTGAGCCCCTCATCCACAGCTCCAACTGCCCTGATGGAAGCTCAGACTTAATATGACTATTCTGGTCCTCTTTTCCCCCAAATTAGAAGCTCCTCTTGGTTTTCTTGCCTACTGAGAACACCCCCATTCTTGTAATCACCATCCTTCTCTTGCCTTTCTCTTCTCTTCAGCTGTTGCTGCTGCTGCTTATTCGCTTCAGTTGTGTCTGACTCTGTGCAGCCCTATGGCCTACAGCCTGCCAGGCTCCTCTGTCCATGGGATTCTCTAGGCAAGGGTACTGGAGTGGGCTGCCATGCCCTCCTCCAAGGGATAATCCCGACCCAGGGATGGAAACCAGATCTCCTGCATTGCAGGCAGATTCTTTACCACTGAGCCACCAGGGAAGCCCCTCTCCTATTCAACCAGTGGTCAAATCCTGTTTATTCTACTTCAGCAATATATTTTGCATCTCCATCCCCTTTTTCCTTTCTATTTCTAAACTACTTCTCAGCCTGCTAAGGGTTCTTTCTGCTTCTAGCCTTCCCATTGCCAGTTTCAACTATTAATCCATCCTAGACGGTGTTGCTATTTCATTTCCTAATGCACAACTCTAATCTATCTACTGACCCCAATGGCTGCCAAATACTGTCAAGTTAATATCAAAACACCCTGACTTTCAAGCCTTGTCACAAGCTGATTCTACCTATTTTTGGGAGGGAGATCTTTTCCCACTGCTCAAATACAGCACTCATATCAGGCTATTTGCCCTCACATATATACCGTCTCCATTTTATCTTTGCTCATGCCTCTCTTTTCTATCCATCACGCTCTGTGAAATGAAATACTCCAAGCCTTCAAGGCTCATTCCAAAGTACAAGATGCCTTAAGCCTTCCTCCTGGCTTGGTTTCTCTCTTCCCAATCCTGCCTGAAAAGAACCACATTCTTCCCTGCAATGGCTGCTTCACTCCTTTAACATACATTTCTGTCTTGTGTCAGAGTTGTCCAAAGTTGTTCTTGTTCGTTCCCCATTTGAGCAGGTAGCAGACTCCATATCTCTTGCTTCAGGGAGGTCAGGGGCAGAATAAGAAACAGAATAATTTCTGGCTCTTTCTTTTTAAAAGCCAGGGGCCCATGGGGAGGATAGAGTTTTAAAGAAGGTTAGTGGCTTGGAAAAACAGGGAGAAAAACATCAGACTAAAAGGAAATTCTTCCAATTAGGGATGGAAGCAACTTCTGCAGATTCTGCTACCCAGCAGGGGCCATGGTGGGGAAAGACCCTGAGAGGAAGAGCTTTTGGATGAAGCATCTGGGGAGCTGGGGCCATGGGCAGTAACATTTTCAGTCTTGCCCAGAAGCAGCAGATAGCCAACAGGTATGAAGGCACCATGGTGAGGGACACAATGGGATGGGCTGCTCAGCAGAGGACCTTTCTCAAAGCCCTTATTACTGCGTAAGATTCTTGAAAACTTACAACAACTCCCCCACACTACTCCCATCCCTGGTGATAGGGGGAATGGAGCAGAGCAACAAATGAGATGAAATTTCCCACAAACCCAGCAGGGTAGAGGTGCAGAGTTTTTAAATTATTGTAAAAAATAGAGATACCACCTCTTTATCACCTGAATGTATGGACTGATATTCCTTCTTGATTTATTTAAATACACATATCACAACTTCTCCCTTGAGGAAAATTCAATTCAACAGTATTTACTGAGTGCCCACTATGTGACAGGCACCCTTCTAGATGGACAGAGATATAGCAATGAACAAGTCTGAAGACCCCTCCTCCAAGGCATTACATTTTGGTGGGAGGTCGGTGTTCCAGTACACACATGCCTAGAGGGATACCTATCGACATGAGCCACCAAAAAAAATCAAAGCACTACAGGGAATCCAGCATGGTGGGAAGTGAGGGCAGGATTACACAGGTGGTGGGAAAAGCCCTCCTGACATGCTGCCATTCGAGCTGGGTCTGAAGGAAGGGCAGGAGGGAGCCCACCCGTATCTGAGCAAGTACACTGCCAACACTGCAGGACCAGCCAGGACGCCCGGCCCACGGAAAGCTCAGGCTCTGAACCAAGAGGAGGGCCACTGCTGTCAGAGACATGAGAGGCAGTGGAGCAAGGTGAAGACCTGGAATTCTCTCAGCTTTGCTCCCTCCGCAGGGTGCCACACTCAGAATGTGTGCTCAGGAAGTATTTAACTGAGTGAAGGGGGAGCCGAGCATCAAGCATCACTGTTTATACCACAGTGAGAAGTTATAGCTAATGCATAAAAATATGCATATATATATGACACAAAAATGATCCATAAGCTCACAGCCAGATATAACCAATTTTAAAATTTAAATAGTAGTCCTGCTACTGCTGCTAAGTCGCGTCAGTCATGTCCAACTCTGTGCGACCCCATAGACGGCAGCCCACCAGGCTCCCCCGTCCCTGGGATTCTCCAGGCAAGAACACTGGAGTGGGTTGCCATTTCCTTCTCCAATGCATGAAAGTGAAAAGTGAAAGTGAAGTCACTCAGTCGTGTCCAACTCTTAGCGACCCCATGGACTGCAGCCTACCAGGGTCCTCCGTTCATGGGATTTTCCAGGCAAGAGTACTGGAGTGGGGTGCCATTGCCTTCTCCGAATACTAGTCCTACTAGTCTTTTATTATTTGTAGATTCTGATTTTTTCACATTTGAGACAACATATGTCTTTTTTTTTACTTAATCCTATTGCGATTTGTAATATCATCCATTAACTCACTGAAGTGACACTGACGTGCATCTCTAGCTGGTTTCAGTACCTTGGACAAAGTGGTAACAAGGTGACTGACTTTTTATTAAGGGCCACAAGGGGTGCTCAGAAGCCACTGAATTTTATGAGGAGGGGGCTCCACGGGCCACCAAACTGGTAGACAGAGAAAGCATAACAGCATGGATATCCTGGCTCCAGGATGCCCACTGCTAACAGAGGGAATGCCCCGGCTTCCCTATGCACAGGACATGGTCACCATTAGCAAGATTGTGCTTGTGAATTTTCCCGTCCCTCTGGGTTTGAGGCATTGGAACAGTTCCTAAAAGAGTCATTTTGTTCCTCTCGGGTCTCTGTTTTACTCTAGTAACTGCCCCCACCTGTTCCTAATGTTCTCTCTGGAGGGAAAATTCAGCTTGATTCAGCATCTATAACCTGTGGCATTCTAAAAGAGCCAGACCATGTTGTAATACAAGGGAAACATAGCTCAAACTCCAAAGATAATAACCATACCTTAGAAAATATAAAATGTATGTATTTTCAGTGTCCAGGATTATAAACTCTTCAACCAATAAAGTAAAACATGTGCCTAGGTTTAAAAAAAAAATCAGAAAGGACTTAATAGAAATCAAGCCTAAGCTCTTCTCTGATGCAGCTTCCTTTCCTTCCGTCTGCTTTGGGAATGGCTCTTTCTGGAAAAACTGTAATGCCTGTGCTAGGGTATCCTCTTAGCCCCCAGAGGAATATAATGGACATGTTCATGGCCAAAAAGGAAGACCCTATTACGTGTTTTTGGAGTAAATGCAGATTTTTACAAATGAATCAACATTGCTACAGCTTGAGGATGATTTAGGCTGGTTGCTGCAGCTACTTTTTTGCCCATGAGCAACAAATTAATTTATTCAAGACCTGCATTACTGAAAGGAAAACAAAACGGAGGCAGGACAAAATTAATGGGAAACTTAAGAAAATCACAACCACCAACAAACAACCCTCAGTTTGGCTGAGATAATTAGAGCCAGATGGAGGAGGGAGCCCAGGTAACCAGATGGTTAGGATGAATCTAAGGACAGAAATGGCTGTGCTCAGCCAGCACAGTCCCAAACCTTCAAATCACTTGGAGTAGCAGAGAATATTTCCTTTTTTCCTCTTTGTCTTCCTTCCACTTTTCTTCCTCTTTCCCCTTTCCCTCTAGCAATGGGGATGTTCCATGTTGGAGCTCTTCTAAACAAGAAGGCACAGTGAGATGGAGCTGGGCACCAAAACCAAGGTGCAGGGGTGGGTGGAACAGAGCAAAGCGTCCAGGACTTCAGTCACGATCATTCTCCTAAACTCTGGGTTTCCAAAGGACTCCCATCCGAGGGATAATAAAAGGCACATTCAGCTGTTCTAAGCCTGTCCTACAATTTCTGGTGGGCTGTTAGACGCTTTGAGCTTAACCAGACCTGTGCATATCCTCTGTCTAATTCTATCATGTGGCTTCTAATGCCTTCATATGTAGCCTCTGGCAACAAAGCCATTTTCCAATTGCTAATATCCTCTCCCTTCAGCACTCATCCTGCCAGAATCATTTACAGCTCTGTGTCTGAATCTCCCCAGAAAACAGATACTTTTTTTTTTGGCGAGATGGTTTCCGGAAAACAACTCTTTCCACAGGACAAATGAATATAGAAGTTCTGTTCATGACAATCAGCACAATAGTGAAGAAATTCAGGGATCTTGATGCCTCATTAAGGACAAGAAAGTTGCAGAAGTTCTTTATGTAGTATTTTAAAATTTATGGCTCTTATCACATTTGTGAATTCACCCATTTAGTGAAGAACACTAGTTTGTTCATCTTATCAACACTTGTTAATGTTTCAATTCACTCCAGAAACCCTTACGAGAAACTGCACGAGCTCTACAAAGATAAGGACTTTGGTCTATTGTGTTCAACTCCATACTCACAGTTTCTAATATAGTAGCTGGCACTTCAAAAGTAGTCATTAATATTTAATGTTTAATGAACCAAGGTATTTTCCATTGGGAAACCAAAAGTCTGGCCATCTTTTGATTTGTGGTGTTCTGTGTGAAACAGAACTGTTTATCTATCTTGGGGTTAAGAAGGAAAATTCTGACCTAGTTTCACTTTTAGGAAGCAACAAGACTCTTAAAATAGATTTCTATCTAGTTTCTTTTAAATGTGCAAACTACCACTAGGTATTTAGAAAGTTGATCCTTTCTTCCGTTACAAATAAAAATTCCATCTTGTGTCAGAGCAGGACTCCATTATCAGTATAATTATCCACTACACGCTAAGCCCTGCCTGCAGTAACAACAGATTGCCCACCTTATGCTATGCCTAACAAGAAGATTCTGGACTCCAAAAGAAGGGAGGACTTCAAGATACATATGCTAAGATGACATTTTCTCAATTCTCTCCATCTTTGGGTAAACAAAACAAAAATAGAATTTGTACATTCCAAAAATACTCCATATTGTTTTATTTTTAATCATTCTTAGCTATTTGATCTAGTAGCTGAGGATCTGAGAAAACATAAAATTTCCACCTCTGCTTTTCACTGTTAGAAAAAAACCTGATTTCATAGAACTCTAACAACTGTTGGCCAAATTCCAGATGAGGCTGTGCAGTGATTAGGAACTGACTTTTTAAAATTCTCTTTTATAATGAAATGATAAACTAAAATCCAGGCTGCTGTAGAATCTTTTCCAGAGAACAACAGTCTGTTCCAAATGTGCTGTCAGCTAGAGAGAAAACCAGTGGTGCTCCCAACAGGAAAAGTGGGCTGGGATGAAAGAGGCAGAACTGAATCCTATGAAACTCAGATGGAGATCTAAGAGTTTTCTGGGTTTTCTTTGAAGCTGAGCATAGGGAATATGTACCAGCAAGAGGTAAAACCAATTCATGATGATGTCAGACCTGGTGCTTCTGAGAGTGCCTCACAGATTGCATGTGGAATTCCCAAGAAAAGGAAAGCACATGCATTAAGAAATCTCCAATGTGCCATTGAGGATTTGGGAATGGTATTTCCATGACCTCCTATTTTGATAGTTTTAAACCAATTACCATGAAATGTGGATATGATCCAGTTGTGGACTTAGCCTGTCGGTGTGGTTATCAAGCAAATGAGGAAATCAATGGACCATTTATCTTAGATAACTGCTGTCTCATCTATTAAATGTTCAGTAGAAACTATTTTGTTAACTGTAGTAGGAGTGATCATAAATCATTGTTATTTGTGACTATTACTGAAATGTAAAACATTAAAATTTTTCCTTTTCATGCCTTCTCACTTTGGGGTACTGTTTGGAAATATACTTCATGCATATCTTCCCAGATTCAGCCCCATAAACAGGAAATGTGATTTACAGCATTTAAGCTTGCTTCCTGGTGGCCCTAGTGGTAAAGGACCTGCCAATGCAGGAGACGTAAGAGACGTGGGTTTGATTTCTGGGTTGGGAAGATTCCCTGGAGGTGAGCATGGCAACCCACTCCTGTATTCTTGCCTGTAGAGTTCTATGGACAGAGAAGCCTGGTGGGCTATAGTCTATAGGGTTGCAAAGAGTCAGACAGAATTGAACAAATTAGCAGGCACACACACAAGCTTTTGAGAGCTAAATGGGCTTGGCTATTGATTTCTTACCGCATTACAAAATGTATTTGTTAATTTGACTGACAATGAAGTTGACAGTATAACAGTATTACCACCAAAAGCAGCTTTGATTTTTGCCTTTAATTAGAATTTTCATACCATAGCAGCTTGGATTTGTCAGGGATTCATGATTTAAAGGGATTATGTTGAAGATTATAAAAGTAGAACCCTTGTGAAAAGAGCCTGGATATCCATGTTAGGAACTGCAGTCCTATACCCTATTGGCCAAGTTGCTTATGAATGTTTGAGGATTCCTGTCACACTTTAAGTTGCTGTGAAAGTGTAGAGCAACTAGAAAAATTCTCCCAAGGAAAAGGCTGATTGGGAGTTGGCATGGCAACTGTAAACAAGACCCAACCTTCCCATTTTAGAGAACTCAAACAAACCTTAAGAGCTGGAAGGAGAATGCCAGAATGATCAGAATACCTAAAAGATGAGAAGATAACAAAAGTGCTGTTTAATTAAAGAAGATACAATCAGAAAACAGTAGAAGGATGGTGTCAGCAAAGAGCTAAAGAGGCTTTCATTCTTTAGTCTAGCGGAAGCAGAATATCAGATGGCTGAGATGGGAGTGAGCAGCCCTGTGGAGATGAGGGCATTGTGCTGAGCTGGGCAGCCTTCCAGCCCCGAGGTGGACCAAGCAGACAGGGTGCACAGGCTGAATTAGAGCACTGCCACAAATCAATTAAAATATTTAATAATTGAGGGGAAATGGTTTCTAAGGAGCATTGCCTCCATGAAAGGGATCTGGAATGAGACCAATAATAAAAATAACCGGACCTCAATGTGAGCCACTGCACCATGCGGCAGTGTTGGCGGTGTCATCTGCTTCAACCTCAAGAGAAAACCTGAACCCTATGTTTAGATTAAGGAATACAGGGCTTTTCCCAGACTGCCAATCAGATGACACATTTGGATGACATTAATCATAAGGGAAGAGACACTACTAAAGTCTCTCCCATCCCACCCCCACATCACATTTACATATTCAAAAGGTGATATAAGATTTACATATTCAAAAGGTGATATAAGATCAAGCCTCATGGTGATTGAAATTCATTTGGAAGGGATAAGGCTAGAATATACATGGACAATACTTTAGATCACTTATTAAGCTTATATAACTAGCTGCATGTGGACACTCTCTAGATTCCAGAGTCTAGTTTAATCCCATTTCAGCTATTTAGATCCCTGCATAAGAACTTTAGCAGGCATCATTCCAGACTGAGGAAGAGACGACTATTGCCAAATACATGCCTTGATAATGCTTTCCTAAAATGGAAATGTCTCTACTACCCTTACAGATCAAAAAACAAAATTGAGAGCAACTTAAATATCCATTACCTGGGTCTTCTTATATAAATATGATGCATTCCTCTTTATTTTTCTAAATTAGAGAATGAGGAAGTTCACTTTGTTCTGATACAGAAAAATTTGTAGCATTTGGCATCCAAACAAGAGAGTAGAAAACACCATATACATTTCAAGTAGAGAAGGATGCAATGTAGGGAACTGGTTAAAAATGGCTGGTAGGGCTGAGGAGCAAAGAAAGAAGGCAGCTGTAACTTAAAGACTGGAAGCTGCCACTGTCCCTTGGCTGGATCCTGTGAGTGGATACTCGCTGCCAATGTTGCTGAAACCACCCCCAGGCTGGTGGAGCTTGTACCACAAGCAGTCAAGCCTAGGTGCATGTCCCTGCTGCTGCCAGTAGCATGAAAGAAAGTGAAAGTCACTCAGTCATGTCTGACTCTTTGCGACCCCATGGATTGTACAGTCCATGGAATTCTCCAGGCCAGAATACTGGAGCGGGTAGCCTTTCCCTTTTCCAGGGCATCTTTCCAACCCAGGGATGGAACCCAGGTTTCCCACACTGCAGACAGATTCTTTACCAGCTGAGCCACCAGGGAAGCCCAAGAATACTGGAGTGGGTAGCCTATCTCTTTTCAGCAGATCTTCCCGACCCAGGAATTGAACCGGGGTCTCCTGCATTACATGGGAAATTACTAATCTTTTTCCCCTACACCGAAACCTACCATCTATGCCTTCCGTTGAAAGAAGCTAACATGAAATCGGTTAAATGAGTCTGGAAAAGGGGCTGGAGATTATCTAGAAGGATGAATTTGGACCTAACAGGCAAGAGACACAATTTGTTACATCGACTCTTTTGCTGCTCATGTTCCATTGTATCCATTCAACATCATACTTCTACCTAACAGAAAGCAACGATATTGACCATATAAATGAATTCAGGCTTACTCTTTCTCCAAAAGGGGGGAACACAAAGTGAGACCACTATAAGGCGGCAGCATCAGTCACTGTATTCACCTCTGGGTGATGTCATTTCCTCTTCTATTTTAATCACCATAGCACCCTGGATTTGAGAAGGAAATGGCAACCCACTCCAGTATTCTTGCCTGGAGAATCCCATAAACAGAGGAGTCTGGTGGGCTGGTGTCCATGGGATTGCAGAGTCAGACACAACTGAAACGACTTCACATGCAAGCATGCATTGGAGAAGGAAATGGCAACCCACTCTGGTGTTCTTGCCTGAAGGATCCCAGGGACAGAGGAGCCTGGTGGGCTGCCGTCTATGGGGTCGCACAGAGTCGGACACGACTAAAGCAACTTAGCAGCAGCAGCACCTTGGATATTCTGTAACCTAAAGACTAAACTGTAAACTTAACCACCAGTGACACTCAGTGTTACACTGAACAAAGCAAAAAGTACACAGAGCTGCTATAGTTCTTGTTTTAGTAACTGGTTACAAAAATAATTGAATGATAATGGTAAGAGTTGAATAATACCTGTTACTGAGCTTCTTCCATTGTCTAGCCCATGTTCCATCTGCCTTAAACTGACACCTCAGTTGTGTGGGGTTCGTTCCTGGCAAGATAATTTAAACCTCCTTTCTAAAGGGTCTGAGTTTTTAGTAGTCTTGCAGGTTGCAATACTATTCCAAAAATTGTTTTTCCGTAAAGGAAAGAGTTCAGTGTAGTAACTGACTGGTGGCTGACTGGTCCCTGGGGAATGATGCCACTTCAAGTCTCTGCTGTCCAGCAGGTCAGGTACCCAGCAGTGACAGTAGGCACTGTCACTGGAGTGACACTGTCATATGGAGGGGAAGTCCATGTTGTTGAGCCCGTGCACAACTTCCATTCCTGCCACAATGGCCACATTTTACACGGGCCTACTGAGCACACCGCAGGGTGGCTGGGAAAGGGGCTGACTGGTCCACAGAATGGGCATCCTGTCCAGCTGGTTACTGAGAGCCTCATGCCTGGTGCCCTATGGTGAGCTTTCACATATGGAGTCGCCCATATGGAGAGACTCATCTGCAAACCTCTTCCTCAGACTCCTATGCCACCAATATACCAACCAAACCACTAGTCACCCATGAATTGATGTACATTCATGGCCATCTCTCCATCCAAAGTAGACAACTGCTTTACCCCACTCCTGCTCTAGACTTTTAATGTCTCTGTAGTACACATCCTTCTGGGGCCTTCAAATTGTAAGGGGCCATCCATGAACCTGATTCAAACATTTTCTTCCTCAGTCATCTGTCAACCCCAAAAGGACAAGACGGGGGTGCTCCAGGAATAGGAACTCACTTGTACATTCAGGACCTCCTTGGCTCCAGTCTGGCATATGCTATTTACACTGGATGAGGATTGCTGCTGTGCACGCCAATCGTATGGCTGGTGGATCAGTGTATTGCTACAAGACAAATTATCCCGAAACTGAGCAACGAGCATTTATCATCTGTCATGGTTTCTGGGTTTCAGGAATCCAGGTTAATTAAAAAGATCTGGCTCAGGGTCTCTTCATAAGATTGCAGTCAAGTGCCAGCCAGTCCTTTCCTCGAGGTTCGCCTAGACATGCTATCAGCCAGTGGTTCTCAAATGGGGGAGCAATTTGGGAGTAGAAATGGGGGAAGAGCTGTGCTGGAATCTAATGGGTAGAGGCCAAGGATGCTGCTAGACATCCTACAATTCTCAGATAACCTCCCACATCAAAGAACTTTGTCCCCAGATGTCCACACTGTTGAGGTTGAGACACTCTGCTAGGGAGCCTTGTTTTGCTCTGCTCCCTGCATGAAACTTGGCAGCTTTATGCATTACTCAGATTTGGCTTTGATCAATACACTCAAAAAGACTGTACGTTATCTCAAAAATCAAGAGGTAGAGAACACTGTTGCTCTTTCTCAGTGATAGGTGGGTACAGAGTGTAAAATCTGCCTTTCAGTTTGGAGAGGAAATGCCACCATTTCCCAGACCACTGGACCCCTAGAAACTTCACTGAGGTAGCAGGCCTTTCACTATTCTTGGAGTCTCTCTCCCACCCTCTGGCATACATGTGTCTCATCAAGGCATCGAGGGCAAGCGCTACTTCCTGCTCATCATGTCAATAATGTAATATATCAGCATTGTGTTCTGGGAAATATCAAGATGATCAAGGTCCCTGCAGACTAGATCTTGTCAGACAGCAGAAGAGTCACATGGGCCAAAGAGAAGCCAGGGAGTGTGTTTTGCTGATCCTGCTAATTGAGAACAAACTCCATCTGGTGCTCTTTGTTAGTTTGGTATCAAGAAAAAAAAACACAAGCATCTGTCAGATCAATAGTTGCCTTCAAAGTGCCAGAAGCTCTGCTCTGTTATCCAGCAAAGAGACTACATCTGGTCCAGTACCTGAATAATTCTTCAACAATCCACAGTCATTCTCCAATAACCACCACAGTCATTCGCTAATAACCACCTTCCTTCTGCCATGCCAAACAGGTAAGTTAAATGAAGATGTGGCAGGACAACCCCCGCATTGTCCAAGTATTAGATGGAAATAATAATCTCTGCAACCCCCCAAGGATGTGGTATTGCTTTCAGTTTACTCTTACTCTTATGTAAGAAGAGGAAATTCCAGGAAGTTTCTGCAAGGTCCTGCCTACCATAATAAAGCTCACCACACAGGTCAGGGAATCAATACAGGGGAATCAATCTTTTCGTTATTGAGGACACCTATCACAACTCTATTCAGGGACGGGAAAATAATCATAGTGGAGTAAGTGGACACACTGAGAGGCAGCCACAGGCCAGAGTTTCATTTATCACTTGATAAAGTGACCTCTACACCCTTCATGCCCCAGAAGTGTATTGGGGCTTTGACTCAGAACTCATGTCCAGAAAATCCCCAAGGCCTGGATAGTCCCCCTTCCTCAGTGCACTTTGGGGGAGACTTAAAGGAAGATTTACGGTAGATACTTGGGCTTCCATGGAGGTGCAGAGGTAAAAGAATCCATCTGCAAGGCAGAAGCTGCAGGAGATGTGGGTTTGATCCCTGGGTCAGGAAGATATCCTGGAGGAGGATATGGCAACCCACTCCAGTATTCTTGCCTGGAGAATCCTTTGAACAGAGGAGCCTGGCAGGCTATAGTCCACAGGGTCACAAGCAGTCAGACACGACTGAAGTGACTTAGCACACAGGCATGCTAGATACTTACAGCAATGTTATAGGGTCCCTTCTCAAGGCTTCCCAGCCTCTTCCTCACTTAATATCAGAGCTCTCAAACTTTAGCATGCATAGGAATCAGCTGGAGTGCCAGCCAAAACAAAGACTGCTGGACCCCCACCCCCAGAGTGTTGGTGTCCCTTGGGCTAGCGGAGGGTCTGAAAATTTGCATTTCTAACAAATTCTCAGGTGCTGTTGCTGCTGTTACTCTTTGGACACAGCTGCAAAATCAATCATCCAGGGATTTCTATGTCTTTGAACTGATTCAGATCTGAGACTTGGGTAACGAGCTATTACTCTACATTGAACAACTAAGGTTTCTATTCACTGGACCTAGAGATTTCCCAGTTACATAAGTCAAATAATTCTTAGTAGACCTCCTATCTGCTTTGGTCCTCAAGCTACCATGAAACATAAACAAACATCAAAGATTCTTATGTTCTGAAATACTCTGATTACTGCCCCAGACATTCTGCCCATGACAGTAACTGCATCCACCTTGTTGCCAGCTATTAAGAGCTTCCACTTGGCTCTGCCCTTCCAGAAGCCTGTCACTGATGGATATCAAGAAGTCTATTTTAATGAAAGTGTCTTCTTTCATTGGTGAGATTCTTAAGAACCCCCAAACAAGAGACCTTAAAACATCTGCTGAGTCTAGAGAAAACTGACCACAATAATATCAATCAGGAAAGACATTTTCCATTCTTCTCAATAAGCTGTCTCCCCAAATCTCTATCTTGGAGAAGCTAGAAACTGTGGTTAGCATGATAGGGTGATAAGAGTAGACACCTTGCTTGGGCAAAAGGAGAAAAAGCTGATCACAACTTCACCACTACTACATACTTAGAAGATGAGAAGATTAAGCAGGGTTGTGGTTACTACCTGGAATTAAGGTGGTTCTGGAATTTAAGGTGGCTCAGAGAGTAAAGAATCTGCCTGCAATGCCAGGAGACCTGGGTGTGATCCCTGGGTCAGGAAGATCCTCTGGAGGAGGGAATGGCTACACACTCCAGTATTCTTGCCTGGAGAATGGACAGAGGAGCCTGGCAGGCTACAGTCCATGGGGTTGCAAAAAGTCAGACATAATTGAGCAACTAACATTTTCACACTTTTTAACTTAATTACTAAAATGAGTGGGTTTTTGTGATTTAAAGTGACTAACTGGAGGCCCATTTGTATTATTTAAGAGTTACCAGAGAACTCAGAGTTCTGCCTGAAATTCTATCCAGGTGATGGTAAAGAAAATCTCATGGAGTAGATTATAGAAGATACTGAGAAATACAAATAATGTTGCTCAGCAATTGAAGCTTCTAAGATCTGCTTGTTAAATGTACCAGTTATAATGGCAAATGACGTGGAAACACATGGAGATGATTATATCTCTATGGAGAAGGCAGAAGATAAGCCATCATGCTACCAGACATAGTCACAGCTTACCAGATCCCCAAAAGAGACAGGCAGCTGTGGATGGTACTATCTGAAGCATTAAGGATTCCATTGTAGCCTAGAATCACGCTCTTGGACTTTTATACCCTCCTGGCCCTCCATCACACCCTTTTGTTCCAGAGACTTTGCTTATGTGCCTACACACTCATGGGGTGCAAAACACCCCCATGTGGTTGAATGTTAACTAGGAGACTGGATGAAATGAAACACAATATCATAGAATATTATCCAGGAGGCTTAGACTTTAGATCTGTCTGTGTTTCATTTGTGAATGTCCCAAAACCATTTCTTGGAAAATACATCATTTTCCCTCTCTTTATTAAACACTAAAACAAGCATTTTGAATAAAGCATTTAAATATATAGATAAGTCCATTTCTGGATCCTGTTCTTTGTCTCCCTTAGATCCCTTAGCTTTATGCCTGCACTGGCACAAGAAGAATAGCAAAAAGGCTAATGGGACTAGAACAGAGAGAGAGGAGCAGAGTAACAGGAGATGAGATCAGAGAGGAATCTTCTCAGAGGGTAAGGGGGAGAGTTACATTCTGCCTTTAAACTTTGTGAGCCATGGAAGGGTTTTGAGCAGCGGGTGATGTGATTTGACAGGTAATAACAAGATCACTCCAACTGCTGTGTTGTTCTATGGAGAACAGATGGCAGGGAGCAAGAATGGAAGTGGGAAGTTATTGAAATAATTCAGGTGAGAGATGACAGCTGCCTGGACTGGGGTCTTGGAGGTGGAAGTGCTGAGACGTGGTTAGAATCTGAATCTGTTCTGAAGGTAGAGCCAATAAGATGTCCTAGTGGGCTGGATATGAAGTGGGAACAAAAGCATGAGGTCAATAATAATTCTGAGGTTTTTTGGTCTGAGTAACCAGAAGGATGGAATGACTATAACCTGAAATGTAATACAGGGTAGAAGGAAGAAGTTTCAGGGGAACAACACTATTTTAGACATGTCTAATTTGAGATCTCCCAGATACGAAAGTAGAGATATCAAGTAGGTAGTTCAACACACAAGTTAGTGTTTAAGAGAGAGATCCAGGTCAGGGATCAACCAGACAATTTGCAGTCTTTGGGACAGACACAGTATTCAGTGACACGTGATTATATTGGATTGCCACAGGAGAGGCGCACACAGGGTGGGGATCCAAAGACTGGGACGTGGGGCACTCCAACACCAACATGTCATGGAGGTGGGAGGACACCAACGTAGGAAACCGAGAAGGAGAAGCTTATATGACCGGAGGAGAGTGTGGCAACACTGAAGCCGAGAGAAGACAGTGGTCCAGGAAAAACGGACGCATCAATTCTATCAAAGGCTGCCGACAAGCAGAGCAAGATGAAGACTAAGAATTCACCACTATAGCAGTGGGCATTGGTTACTTGCTGGAAGCAGTTTTGGTAAAGTGGCTGAGAGTTCTAACTGGAGAAGATTCAGGAAGACAGGAAAAAGACTTCCCCTGGTGGTCCAATGGTTAGGACTCCACACTTCCAATGCAAGGGGCATAGATTCGATCCCTGGTCAGGAAACTAAGAACCCACAGAAAAGAGACAGACAGAAAAGAGAAGGAGTAGATACAGTAACTGTAGACATCTTTTTCTAGTAATTTTGCCACAAAGGGGAAGCAGCCAAGTGGGGCAGTAATGGATGGGGAAAGTGGGGTCAATAAATAGGCTTTTTTTTTTCTTTAAAGATGCAAGAAATGACAGCATATTCATACTTCAGCTGAATGGTCCAGTAGTGCAGGAGACACTGATGATGTAAGAGAGTGAGGAATGAACTGCTAACAGGATGAATGGGTACCCATTCAGGCAAACAGGCACCCTCAAACCCTTCTGGGGATACTGCATACTGGTTCAAGCAAAGGGAAATATGGCATTAAGTATCAAAATTATATATGCACATATTCTTGGACACAGCAGTTTTATTTCCAAGATCCTATTCTATAGACATACTAGCATCTAGATGCAAAGACACAATTTCATGTTATTTATTAGAACACTGTATATAATATCAACAGCCTTCCCTGGTGGCTCAGTTGGTAAAGAATCTGCCTGCAATACAGGGGACTCAGGTCGATCCCTGGGTCAGGAAGATCTCCTGGAGAAGAAAATGGCTACCCACTCCAGTATTCTTGCCTGGAGAAGCCCATGGACAGAGGAGCCAGGCAGGCTACAGTCCATGGGGTCTCAAGAGTCAGATGTGACTTAGCAACCAAACCACCACTATATAATATCAAAAGCCCAGAAAAAACTTAAATGTGGATAGATGGTGGATGATTAAATTCATACCTGGAATACCATGAAGCATAGAAAAATGAGGTTGATCTACATGTACTGTTCTGGAAGAAACCTCCAAAATTACTTAAGTGAAAAATATCAAGGTAAAGAAGAGTACAAGATACCTGTGGGGAAAAAAAGCAGAGTATCATTTTATGATACAAAGATTTGAGTTATATACAAAATACATATTTATATGTGCATGAAATATTTCTGAGAGATGTGGACCTACTTCCCATTGGATATTCTTTTCTAATGTTTTCCATTGTTTATGGCTCAGATGGTAAAGATTCTGCCTATAATGCAGGAGACTTGGGTTCAATCCCTGGATCAGGAAGATCCCTTGGAGAAGGAAATGGCAATCCACTCCCGTATTCTTGCCTGGAGAATTCTATGGCAGAGGAGCCTGGCAGGATATAGCCCATGGGGTCGCAAAGAGTTGGACATGACTGAGTGACTTTCACTTTAAGGTATATTTATTATTTTTCATTAAAATTTAGTAAAAAGAGAAAAAACTTTACTAAAAGGATAAAAGTAAATTTACCAATTCTGTCTGTGCATTACTTTACTAATGTAAGGAAATTTTTCTTGTATAATGTTTATGGAGAAATGGTATTATCTTCTAGGTTGTTTTGGAAAGTAATGGAAAAAAAATCCTTTTAAATTGATTTTTACTGAACGAGCAAGGTCTTTATTCAATAATTTGAAATACTGGGATATAAATTCTCATGGGCTTCCATGGTGGCTCAGATGGTAAAGAATCTACCTATAATGCAGGAGACCCTGGTTTCATCCCTGGGTTGGGAAGATACCCTGGAGAAGGGAATGGTAACCCATTTTAGCTTTCTTGCCTGGAGAATTCCATGGACAGAGGAGCCTGTTGGGGCTACAGTCCATGGGGTTGCAAAGAGCCAGACACAACTGCAACTAACACACATACCCACTATAAAATATTTTTACTTTCAAACATAGCATTTTAAGACAACTAAATTCAATTACGACAAAAGATTGTTAGTTTCAAAGTGTATTTCTGTTGGGCAATAATGCTGCTGCTGCTGCTAAATCACTTCAGTCGTGTCCGACTCTGTGCGACCCCATAGACGGCAGCCCACCAGGATCCCCCGTCCCTGGGATTCTCCAGGCAAGAACACTGGAGTGGGTTGCCATTTCCTTCTCCAATGCATCAAAGTGAAAAGTGAAAATGAAGTCGCTCAGTCGTGTCCAACTCTTAGCGACCCCATGGACTGCAGCCTACCAGGCTCCTCCGTCCATGGGATTCTCCAGGCAAGAGTACTGGAGTGGGGTGCCATTGCCTTCTCCATGGGCAACAATAGGCATCCTATAAAAACATTTTAGGTTGAATTGGATCACTAATTAGATGAATGTCAACCCTATGCACTGGGAAATGGGATTTAAACACAAAACATTATTGAGGCTCCGTTCTTTCAAAGGTGAGTTTGTAGGTGCGTATATATGTATATGTATTTAATATAGATTAGCATCTTTTCTTTTTAGTTTTTGGAAAGAACATAAGGGTGCTATGAACTCAAGCAGGAAGTCATTTTGATACAGTTTAGCAAGTGATTTAATCATATCATTAGCAATGAGTAAGTTATCACTTACTTCACTCATGTCCGACTCTGTGCGACCCCAGAGACAGCAGCCCACCAGGCTCCCCAATCCCTGGGATTCTCCAGGTAAGAACACTGGAGTGGGTTAACAAATTCTTACCTATCATTAACAGCTTGTTGAAAAATGAGGACCACACTTCTGTTAGGAAAACCAAAGTGGTTTCCTTTTCTGCTCCACAAAATGATCCTCTAAGTCAGATGAGTCTTCCCGAGCCAGACTCCTGTCTTCTTATCCTGATATTCTCTCAATGCCTAATATGAGGACTTGCCCTCCAGTGTATGTTCAGAAAAAAAGATGGTTGGATACACAGAAAATTTGCGTAGAGTGAAATACCTTCAATGTTGAGCTGTTTGGATTGGAACAATCAAAAGTTAACTACTGGCCCCTAGATACTTGCAACAACTCTAAAAATATATATCCTAAGCTAACCCTCCCTGGAAGGAAAGTTATGACCAACCTAGATAGCATATTGAAAAGCAGAGACATTACTTTGCCAACAAAGGTCTGTCTAGTCAAGGCTATGGTTTTTCCAGTAGTCATGTGTGGATGTGAGAGTTGGACTGTGAAGAAAGCTGAGCACCGAAGAATTGATGCTTTTGAACTGTGGTATTGGAGAAGACTCTTGAGAGTCCCTTGGACTGCAAGGAGATACAACCAGTCCATTCTAAAGGAGATCAGCCCTGGGTGTTCCTTGGAAGGAATGATGCTAAAGCTGAAACTCCAATACTTTGGCCACCTCATGCAAAGAGTTGACTCATTGGAAAAGACTCTGATGCAGGGAGGGATTGGGGGCAGGAGGAGAAAGGGATGACAGAGGATGAGATGGCTGGATGGCATCACCGACTCGATGGACGTGAGTTTGAGTGAACTCCAGGAGTTGTTGATGGACAGAGAGGCCTGGCGTGCTGCAGTTCATGGGGTTGCAAAGAATCGGACACGACTGAGCGACTGAACTGAACTGAACTGAAGTTACCACTAGGAACAGAAAGGAAAATAAGGAGAATAATCTCCAGTAGTAGAAATTCTCCTTGAGGCTGGAGTTTAAAAACATACCTATACTGAATCCCGAGGGTATTTTAAACATAAAAGTTCTTATATTAATAGTTCTTAAAAATAAAGAACTATATCCATTAGGTACTTTCTGAAAAGGGAAAGTGGAAATTCATCAATTTTAGTGTGTCAGTCTGGAATCTCTTATTTAGTACTTTCATGAGCCGCATTTATATTGAAGACCACACTGACAAGACCTTGAACTGCCTTCTGAAATATCAGGTAAGACTGCATTCCTTTCTATATTTTTAGTATTAAGCATACTTATAGTAATAAAATATTTTGAAACCTACCACTCTATGCCATACATATCATAATCTTCTCATTTCCCAACCTTAAGGGTATTCTAAGCATTAGGAATTCTCTGCTGTTTGTTTAAACTTGCATGTTATTGCTTTCCCCAGTTTACTGATTTATTAGTCACACAGTATTCATGCTCTGTGATAAGTGCCACTTCTCCTTTGCAGTTGGAGGACAACTATCTTATTCTGTTTCATCATCAATTTTAAAGCTCATCTGAAGCTAAGAAGCAATCATTCACTGTGATGGAATTTCTGGGATGGTAGTATATTTTCAAAAACACTGGGATTTTGTTTTTAACATTGGGTCTATTTGCTGCTTTTTTGTTCATTAATAGACAACGATATATAGGCAATATATAAAATCTTTACACTAAGGTGCAATTATTTGTAGGCAAGACCTGCACCTTGTCAGGCTTCCAAGATGAAAACAAAAAAGCTGAAATTTGATTTGCTGACAAAATGTTCAACTATTTGAATTTAAACAGGAATTGATTGATGGAACATTTTAATACTTAAATGCGAGTCCATGCAAGATGCTGCAGACCAGCATTTTTCAAACTTTATGGTGTGAAGGAATCAGCTGGCGATTTTGTTAATGTGCAAATCTGGATTCATCAATCTAGGATGGGACCAGAGACTGCATTTCTAACAAGCTGATGCTGTTGGTCCACAGACCTCACCTCGAACAGGAAGGTACACAGTAGAGGTCCTCAACCCTGGCTGCATGCTATGGGAGAACCTAGAAGTAGAGTCCAGGTTCCACTTCAGACCAAGAGAATCTGGATATCTGGGCATGAGATTCAAGTAATGCTAATTTATTTTAACGTTCTCAAGTGCTATGCACTGAATACAGGCCGCTGAAATGCACATGTTGAAGCTATAACCCCCAATTTGATAGTATTTGGAGATGTGGCCTTTGGGAGGTAACCAGGTTTGGATGAAGTGATGAGGTGAGGACTTCGTAATGGCATTTGTGTCCTTATAAGATACCAGACGCTTGCTCTTCTTCTCAGCCATGTGAGAAACAGTGGGAAGACAGTCATCTGAAAGCCAGAAGAGGCCTCACCGGAATCTGACTATGCTGGTATTCTGATCCTGGACTTTCAGCTTCCAGAACTGTGAGAAAATAAGTCTCTCTTGTTTAAGCCACACATGTGTGCTTGCTTAGCCGCTTCAGTCATGTCCAACCCTTTGAGACCCTTTGGACCGTAGTCCGCCAGGTTCCTCTGTCCAAAGGATTTTTCAGGCAAGAATACTGGAGTGGGTTGCCATTTCCTCCTCCAGGGGATCTTCCCCACCCAGGGATTGAACCCGAGTCTCCTGTGTCTCCAGCATTGCATGCAGATTCTTTACCCGCTGAGCCATGGGGGAAGTTCCTGCACATCTGTATGGTATTAAAGTACATCCATGCAGAATACTTTCTGGTTACAGAGGAATAACCTCCCTCTATAGCAGTAAGCTCAGGCTGCCATCCCATAACCAGAAGAAAGTCTGAATTTCAGTATCTAGTGGTAGAAGCCAGATGGTGTGCACCTCCTGATGGACTGCCACAGGAAACACACAACAGCATCCACAATGAATGCTAGACAAAATTTATTCATGTGAATTGACCAAGCTCTTTGATGTAACTTCTGACTTACAGGAAATACAGGGAATAGAGGAGAAAGCTAGGTGACCACATGAGGAAGCAATCAGAAAAACACTGAGAAGGAAAATTAGTAGTTGAAAAAAAGGACTATTTTAGATTTAAAATACCTAAGGGACATACAAACCATTAAAAATGCATGGCCCAGAACTAAATCCTGAGTTGGACAAACCAGCTTTGAGGAAATAGGTGGGGAACAATTAGGGTAATTTCAATATGACTGCAGTATTATCTGATATGAAAATTTATTGATAGAGAAAGAGATTATTAAAGGAAAACAAGCTGTTTATAACATCATGATACTATTTTAGGTAACAAAAAAACTTATGTGTGTATAAAAAGATCTAAAATGTATATATAATAAAAGATTAACATGTAACAGTTTCTGGTTAGTGGTATATTAGTTTTATATTGTTGCCACAGAAATAACCAAAATTTGGTGGATTAAAACAATAAAAGTTTACTAGCTCACAGTTCTGTAAGTCAGAAGTCCACATGGTCTCATCTCACTGGACTAAAACCAAGGTGTTGGTAAGGCTGCATGCTTTCTGGAGACTCTAAGGGTAATCCATTTCCCTGCTGTTTCCAGTTCTAGAAGCTGCCCACATCCCCTGGCTCATGGTCCTTTCTTCATCTTCAGAGCCAGCTGCAGCAGCCTGAGTCTTTCTCACACTACACCACCCTCAACTTCTCTTCTGCATTCCTCTTCCACTTCTTAGGACCTCTGTGGTAATCAGGTCCATCAATATAACCCTGGATACCCACCCATCTCAATGTCAGCTGATTAGCAACCTTAATTTCATCTGCAACCATATTTCCCCTTTGCCACGTAATCTAACACGTGCACAAGTTCTGGGGATCAGACATAGATGTCTTTGAAGGACCATTACCAGCCTACCACAGTGAGAACATGGGGTTTATTTTCTTATTGTTGCTTATCTGTATTTCTGGCTTTCCACAATGCATACATATTTCTGTAATGACAGAAGTCTGTTCCTCATTGAAAAATAAGTACAGTGATGGGAGGAAATAATACCATAAGCAGTAATATCATGAAGATCATGGCTGTACACCTATAGTAGGAATTTTTAAAAATGTGACTTACTTATATGTGAATAAGTATTCGTGACTTGGAAATTTTCCACTGATGGAATCATATTAAAAAATGCTACAGCTTAAACAATGTATATGAAATGGCAGATGACATATTCTGGAAAACGCTGTGTATCTGAAAAATAACTCTAGTGATGACAAAGATTCATGTGAGAAGCATGAATGACAATTCTCATAAAGCATGAGTTCAAGTCCCAGCTCTGTCACTCACCAGCTGTGTGGCCTTGTGCCAGTTATTTAACCTCTTATTGCTTCCACTTCATTACCTATAAAATGAAGCTAATAACTGTACTTTCCTCACAAGATTATTGAAGGATTAAATAATTTAAAACCTGTACGGATCTTAGAACTATGTCTGGCACATAACAAACACTGTGTAAATGCTAGTCATTTTTGCTTATTATTCTGGCAGGTGTTTGTAGCCACCTGCCTCGAATGGAAAATCACTCTGGAACTTTAGTTATGCTGGTACTTATAGTCTATCACCTCTGAAAATCATGAGAGCCATGCACTGATTATCAATGTGGTTCTTACACCCCAGGATACTAGAGTAATTACTCTGAGGGTTTCACTACTGGAGTTTTTCCCAAATGGCTGAGTTCCCAGGAAACACCCCATCAGTGCTACTACAGTGGCTAAATAATAATTGTGAAGCATCAACAGTTACTTAGCCCAGAATTATCAGTATGACAAATGACATTTACAACTATGGGATTCTAACACCTGCATCTTGTTAGATAGAAAAGTCTAATAATTTGCTAGTTTTGACAATTTGAGGGGAAAGACAACCAGTTTTCCAGGAGGATGAGAGACTGGAGACAACTTCAGGATATATCATTCTGCTTACTGTGAATTAGTATTAAACCAATAGGGTACTGTGAGTTGTTGAGATCAGTTCAGTTCAGTTCAGTTGCTCAGTCGTGTCTGACTGTGACCCCATGAATTGCAGCACGCCAGGCCTCCCTGTCCATCACCAACTCCTGGAGTTTACCCAAACTCATGCCCATCAAGTGATGCCATCCAGCCATCTCATCCTCTGTCGTCCCCTTCTCCTCCTGATCCCAATCCCTCCCAGCATCAGGGTCTTTTCCAATCAAGCACAAATAAAACACCACATTTGAAGAACTTTATCATTAACAAATCCTAGAGATATTGAATAATGTTCCATGAAAGAAATGCAACAGATTCCTTAAAGTCAAAAGCTGGAACGGATCTTAATGATCATTTTAATCCAGTGTGTCTCAGGCTAGATTCATGTTCCTCTTTGCTACCTCTCATTTCTCTTGTGTTCTGCAGGATTTTTTCCCAAGCCTTTAACATGTTTTTGTACGCTTTGACTCTTGAAGACCAAGGCCTGGTATACGACCCATCTCGGCCACAGAACCTCCCTTTAGCCCTTATAATTTTTTAACTTCACAAGGGCCACTACTGATGATAAAAAACCCTCTGGGTAAACACGGATGTATTATGACCACACTTCATCAAGCTTGACACTCAGAGCAGCCAAATGATTCATGGGTGAACTAAATGATCACAGAGCTAGGTCAGAATCCAGGCCTGTTTGTAGAGCTGTCTGGAGAGAACCTGTGGCCTGCAGACCTTGGGCCCTGGGCCTGGGCAGCCTGGAACAGAGCAAGGGAACAATGAAAAGATGGAAACAAGCCACAAGGAAAGGGGGAAGAGACCATCACCTGAAAGCGTGCCTTCCTCCTCTTCACCTTTCTGCTCAGCCGAACACTATCACAGGTCTACATCAAGAAAGATGCTGCTGCGTGTTACAGAGGATGCCAAAAAGCTGCACATAACACTTGGTCTTGCCCTGGAAGACCTTAGATTCTCACTGAAAAGGCACACACGAAGTTGAAATGCTAACAACAAGCGTATTTTTTCTAATTTTTCTAATACTTAAGAGTCTGTAAGCATTTTCAGATCTGTTTCCCAAAATGCGTACTTTGGGCAAGTATGATTTGTCCCTTTTTATACATGAGAAAATGAACTGCTGATCAGACAGACTATGACATGGTTCAAGGTCAGAGTCTTAGCAAGTGGACTCCATCTTCTGATCACCCCATACTGATCATATGGGTGTTTCAGGACAAATCTTTGGATTTTGATGAAACCCGCAGATGTTTTGGGTGTCGTTTTTTTCACACTGCATAGAGTAAATTGTTTGACTATACCCAAGATTTTTTACATCATTAAGACTGATTTTTTAAAGGCTTGTAAGAAAAACCATTTGATGGTTACAAGAGAATGAAGACAGGGCAGGGCAATGGACAAAGCAAGCGTGAATGTGGTATCATGTACTTTTTTACCAAAGATTTTTAAATGCAAAAACACATGCTTATCATAGAAAATTTTGATTGCAGAGAAAAGTAGAATGAAAAAAAAAAATCTGTTCTCTCATCAACTAAAGCAAAGCAGTGTTCAGCCATCCCTAACTCCCCTAATTTTTAAAGTTATACACACAATAAAATTGACAATTCACATAAAGATTTTGAAAAATTTTAGTTCTAAATATCTTTAAGTGGTAACAACCACTTTTTTGTGTTTTTTTTACAATCTACAATGTTATCATAGCAGACCATGAAAAAAGCATTCAAGTTTGAGGTATATCAATTATATTTTGGAAATTAAATAGGGATGCATAGAAGCTGGAGGAGTGTCCTTACAGATCCATTAGCATTCTACCAACAGAAATGTTTGATCCTACTTACAATGCTGGGGCTGAAACCTTTGATCTTGAGCCCCACTTCAGCATATGGTGCTACTAAGCATAATCAAAGTGCAAATCTTTATAGAAATTACAGAGACTAAAAAGAGGATGGAGGCTTCCTTCCTCTAATTTCCTTTCCTGCCATGTCTCTGGTCTTCAATAAAAAACATTTGGTCTTTTGATGAAATCTGTAAATAGTTTGAGGGTATTTTACACTGTATATAGTCAATTACTTGACTGTACAAGATGATTTCCATTACTGAGATTGACAATGTTTCTTGCCAGGATAATCGAGTCCCAGTTTTCGAAACTGCTTCCCTTATTTTGGCTCCATATAATGACATGAAAATAAGGAGATATCTATAGTTCTGGAGGACTTATTTTTGGAAGAGGTACTTGATACGTGTACATCCAGATTTTGCTGAGAAGTCTCTGAACATTTACAGGATGAGTTGCTAACTCTTGAAGACAATACTCTTCTAAAGAGCTATCCCCCTGCAAATATTTTTAAGCCATTACTGGCAACAATTCAGATGAAATTGTGAAAAAATAGTATTTTTTATGAAATCCCCTTCAGCTATATCTCTCAGCCCACTAAAGAGAGTGGGAGGCAATTTCTGAATTAAAATTTGTAAACAAAACTCGTGTTCTGTCAAGGTGAATTGTCTTTGCCCTCTTACCAACATCACGTTGTTCAGTCTGAGTGACTGTGATGCACCTGGATTCAGACAGGCCTCAGGCAAGTCTGCAGTTTGGAAGAACGTGGACCCGGGATGACTCCGTGTGTTGTTTCTCACGGTGACTGATTATTGTGCCCAAGCCTTACTCAAATTGTTTTTAATAACGTAGTTATTAAGGAAAAAAGACTAAAGCACCACTGGAAAAGTTTAGTAGTCAAGTGCAGGCAAGTCCACTCTCAGCTAGTGGGCACTGGCTTGGCCTCTGTCTGCCCTGACTGGGCAGTGCCAAACCTGGCTGGTTGATGCTCTTATTGGACCAGTTGCTAAGTATTTTGACTATCACTTTGAACTGGCCTCATTAGCTGTACATATAGGCATGTATCAACATGGCACCCAGCAAGGTCCAACTATAAAGTCCTGGGGTCAGAAGTCAAAGGTTTAGATTGTGATCTGAACTCTGTCATTACAGTGGTAGATCACCCCAGAAGTTAGCCAACTCCTTTAATTCTTAGCATCCTTGGCTCCAAAATAGGGATATGAACGCTGCTGGGTGCTTGCTTGCTCAGTCATGTCCAACTCTTTGCAATCCCATGGACTGTAGCCTGCCAGGCTCCTCTCTCCATGGGATTCTCCAGGCAAAGAATACTGGAATGGGTTGCAGTTTTCTTCTCCAGGAAATCTTTCTGACCCAGGGATTGAACCCATGTCTCCTGCATCTCCTGCACTGGCAGGCAGATTCTTTACCACTGAGCACACTGGGGCTTCCTGGGGATATGACTAATCCTTAGTTGCCTTATGAGACTTAGGTTGAGGTTGAACCCAGATATTAGATACAAAAGCATTCATTTTTAAAATTTTTTATTAATTCAAAGAAATCTGTAGTAATTGTACATCATTTGGAAAATGCCAAAGCATAGGATGTGAACAATTATTCATTTTCTCATCGTGTAAAGAACACCTGTGAACATTTCAAAAAGCTTTTTCTAGCTTTTTATAAAAACCATTTGACAATTCAACAATAGTTGCTGGTACCACAAAAATGAAATAAAACAAGGCTGATGTCTTCCAGCTGGGTGGGGATATCAAATGGTTCACTTCAGTTTAGTTCAGTCACTCAGTCGTGTCTGACTCTTTGCGACCCCATGAACTGCAGCACGCCAGGCCTCCCTGTCCATCACCAACTCCTGGAGTTCACTCAGACTCATGTCCATCGAGTCAGTGATGTCATCCAGCCATCTCATCCTCTGTTGTCCCCTTCTCCTCCTGCCCCCAATCCCTCCCAGCATCAGGGTCTTTTCCAATGATTCAGCTCTTAGCATGAGGTGGCCAAAGTACTGGAGTTTCAGCTTTAGTATCAGTCCTTCCAGTGAACACCCAGGACTGATCTCCTTTAGGATGGACTGGTTGGACCTCCTTGCAGTCCAAGGGACTCTCAGGAGTCTTTTACAACACCGTACTTCAAAAGCATCAATTCTTCGGTGCTTAGCTTTCTTCACAGTCCAACTCTCACATCCACACATGACCACTGGAAAAACCATAGCCTTGACTAGACGGACCTTTGTTGGCAAAGTAATGTCTCTGCTTTTTAATATGCTGCCTAGGTTGGTCATAACTTTCCTTCCAAGGAGTAAGCGTCTTTTAATTTTATGGCTGTAATCACCATCTGTAGTGATTTTGGAGCCCCCCAAAATAAAGTCTGACACTGTTTCCACTGTTTCCCCATCTATTTCCCATGAAGTGATGGGACCGGATGCCATGATCTTAGTTTTCTGAATGTTGAGCTTTAAGCCAACTTTTTCACTCTCCTCTTTCACCTTCATCGAGAGGCTTTTTAGTTCCTCTTCACTTTCTGCCATAAGGGTGGTGTCATCTGCATATCTGAGGTTATTGATATTTCTCCCAGCAATCTTGATTCCAGCTTGTGCTTCTTCCAGCCCAGTGCTTATCATGATGTATTCTGCGTCTATGTTAAATAAGCAGGGTGACAATATACAGCCTTGATGTACTCCTTTTCCTATTTGGAACCAGTGTGTTGTTCCATGTCCAGTTCTAACTGTTGCTTCCTGACCTGCATACAGATTTCTCAAGAGGCAGGTCAGGGGGTCTGGTATTCCCATCTCTTTCAGAATTTTCCAGTTTATTGTGATCCACACAGTCAAAGGCTTTGGCATAGTCAATAAAACAGAAATAGATGTTTTTCTGGAACTCTCTTGCTTTTTCAATGATCCAGCAGATGTTGGCAATTTGATCTCTGGTTCCTCTGCCTTTTCTAAAACCAGCTTGAACATCTGGAAGTTCACGGTTCATGTATTGCTGAAGCCTGGCTTGGAGAATTTTGAGCATTACTTTAATGGTTAAATAAATGTTATTAATGTAGTATTCAGTTCAGTTCAGTCACACAGTCGTGTCTCTTTGGGACCCCATGGACTGTAGCACACCAGGCTTCCCTGTCCATCACCAACTCCCCGAGTTCACTCAAACTTTTGTCCATTGAGTCAGTGATGCCATCCAGCCATCTCATGCTCTGTCGTCCCCTTCTCCTCCTGCCCCCAATCCCTCCCAGCATCAGAGTCTTTTCCAATGAATCAGCTCTTCGCATGAGGTGGCCAAAGTATTGGAGTTTCAGCTTTAGCAACAGTCCTTCCAATGTACACCCAGGACTGGTCTCCCTCAGGATGGACTGGTTGGACCTCCTTGCAGTCCAAGGGACTCTCAAGAGTCTTCTCCAACACCACACTTCAAAAGCATCAATTCTTCGCTGCTCAGCTTTCTTTATAGTCCAAGAAATCCAGATGAAAGAACAGTGAAACACTGTCCCATATCATGCAACTACAGGTCTGATTCCTGGAGATGACAAATATTTCAGTATTTAGGAATTTGTTGTTGTTGTTCAGTCGCTCAGTCATGTCTGACTCTTTGCGTCCCCATGCACCGCAGCACACCGGGCTTCCCTCTTCTTCACCATCTCCCGGAGCTTGCTCAAACCCATGTCCATTGAGTTGGTGATGCCATCCAACCATCTCATCCTCTGTCATCCCCTTCTCCTCTTGCCTTAGGAAAAAGGAACAGTTTTATACCTAAATCATTTCCTTATGCTACTGACTTGATTGTATTTTAGGGAGAACATCATTAAATTACTGCTATAAAATTTCAGGTACACAAAAGTACTCTATGCTGTAACCATAAACTATATGTGTGTGTGTGTTCAGTCACTCAGTTGTGTCCAACTCTTAGTATCCTACTAGGCTCCTCTGTCCATGCGCTTTCCCAGGCAAGAATACTGGAATGGGTTGCCGTTTTCCCCTCCAGGAGATTTTCCCAACCCAGGGATCGAACCTGCATTGACAGGCAGATTCTTTACCACTGAGCCACGTGCGAAGTCCCAAAATTATATGAATTTGACTTATTTCCTAAGTTATTATGCTCAGCTAATAACCATCTCTCCCTTTTTAGCTTGCCAGAGGGTCCATATTTCACTGTAGTTTTATAGATACGCAATCTGTTTGTACATGTTGGTTTCAAATAATCAGGCATTTCTGAACTGATGGATAAGGACATTCCTTGGACATAAAATCCTTGGACTTTTTCCGAAGACATAATTTTCTTGAACTGTTAGAAACACCTTGTAAATGGCCTTAGACACAGACAGTATTATGTGGATTGATACTTTCTACAAAGATTTTACTTTATTACTTTCTTTTCAGAAAATAATTGCTATGAACATAGCATATGGCACTCATGTGTTTATGACACCATCCTCCTAAATTATCATCTTATATACATTTAACTCCCCAAACATCCTGAGCTCCCAGAAGGCATGGGCTTTGTCTACTCTGTCCATCCCCAGGCTCCTAGCAAAGAAGACACTGAAATGTTTGAATAAGCCCATAAGAATTCTTGTTCAGTCACAATAACTAAGATGATATCTGGGAATGTGCTAAGTAAAGATCCCTAGGCCCTATTCTGGAGGTTCTGAATCAGATTGTCTGATGGTGGGCCTAGGGTACTGTATTTTTAATAAGCTCCTTGATTTCCTCCTTGTAAAATGGGGATAAAAGTAGCCCCTACCTCACAAGGTAATTGTGGAAATGAATGAGTTATTTCATGCAGTGTTCAGACCACTGCCTGGCCTTCAGCACTAGACCAGTGCCCGTGTTACTACTGTTGTTATTAGGATATGATCAGTCCATCATGAACAGGTGCTCAGGAAATAGTGTCTATTAATTTTCTCCAACTTAAGTGTGCATAAACATCAGCCGGTGGCTTATCACTGCAGGTGCTGGGGCCTTGCCCCCTGAGATTCTGATATAATAAGGCTAATATCTAGCCAGGAATTTGCATTCCTATACTCCCTATATAAGGGAAAATAGAGAAACCAGTAGTTCTCTTACTCACATTTCTAACCCTCAAGGCAAAGAAACTTGCCTCTCCGACTGGGGCTGAGGGGGCTCAATTCAGATAGAGAGATTTTTTTGGGGGTGGGGTTCATCTGATAGCATGCCAAGGGACCACTGCCACACTGCCTGTCTGGCATTGGCTCATAAGGGGTGAGGGGACAGCTGCCTTCCCTGAGTACACTGGGGATGCTGCTCCAGCAGGGCTTGGAAAATCCACCTCTCCCTGCAGTGGGGAGCAAGGCCTGAGCTCTCCTCCCCCTAAATTGTCCTGCCCCAGAGCAGCCTGCGCCAACTCACACCAGCTCCAGGGGCTGCTGAAGACAGGGCCTGGAATCCTTCCCACCTCTAGAGCTGACGTTCAAGGGAACCATAGTTGCTTGAGAAGAAAGTGTGTACATCCCTGGCAAGCGCAAGATTCCAAGTCTGAGCAAGAAGAGCCGAAACCCCTCATGCCACATATATGTGTCATGGAACCAGCCCAGACTTGCTTTTGCTTCTGACCTCTGCAAATTCCCCACAGTGTGCCTGAGATTTAAAGGGCAAATTTTCCAAAAGTGAAACGACAGTGCTCGTTTCTCTTACAAATAGCTTTCCTTCCTGGATTTCTCTTCTTGTGATTATGCAAATTATACACTTAAGCATAATCAATACTTGACTCTCCTGGAACCTGATCAAGCTGGGATCCATCCATAAACAGAGACATTACATACTTAAGAGATAGGCATTTAAATGGAGACAACTCTGTCCTTGCTCTGGCTAAAAATTATTGCTTTTTATAGAAAATTAGGTATAGGCTATGTTATAATAAAGTAGAATTTACTTTTTAAAAAATGCTTTCAACTTCTGTAATTTTTCTCCTTGTTCTTTAATCCAAGTACATGTACTTTCTTCTCCTAAAATGCTACAGAGGAACAGACCTGTCTCCAATGTTTGAAAAGCTTGAGGTTAGAGCACTGGTCCATGGTTTATCCTCTTAGCTCTGGCTCCTGGAGTATCACCAGAAGTTTCCTGGAGGCCTTCCGGGCATTAGAGTGGAAATCCTAGACTACACCTCCATATTCTTTTGACAGCTGCCCTTTAGCCTCCTCTTGGCCCTAGGGATATATTCACTTGTGGCATGACTGGTCTCCAGGAGGACAGAAAGGCCTGCAGAGACATAGGCAATTAAGTAAGGAATTCCAGGGTCTCAGGAACCCTGAACAGGAGTGGGGATGTAGACAGTGGGTGGGTACATATCTCTGGAAGCCTGAAATTGACATCCTGCTCTTATGGGGAGGGATACAACCAGAGAAGGATTGGACACAGCCCTCTAAAGTCCAGGGTCAAGTGCAGGTCCAGGAGTGGTACCATATATATGGTTATCTATACAATGCTTGCCTAGTGTGTTATATAAATGAATACCTTAGTCTAGATGTTCCATCAACACATGCCCCAGAGAAACCTCTGCCAGAGATTCCAAGGTTTGAGATGTCAAGAACTAGATAGATAACATTTTCTTTGTGGAGCACTGGGAGAGGTATCTCTTGATGCTGCCGTGCAAATGTGATTATGTCAACTCCCAGCTGAAAACCTTAAAGGGGAATAAGGCTCTATTTATTTGGAAGTCATTGTATGAGATAGGTTTCTTGTTACTATTTTAAAAACACAGATGTTGGGGGCTTCTCTGGTTGTCCAGTGGTTGAGATATTGCTTTCCAATGCAGGGGGTACAAGTTCAATCCCTGGGCAGGGAGCTAGGATTCCACATGCCTCTCAGCCAAAAAACCAAAACATAAAACAGAAGCAATACTGCAACAAATTCAGTAAAGACTTTAAAAATGGTCCACATCAAAAACATATTTAAAAAATAAAAATAAATAAAAGGTTTAAAAAACAAACAGCAGCAACAACAACAAAAAAAAACCCACACAGATGTCAAAAGAATTTCACCAACAAAGATTTAGACAGAAGATTTGGAGATTTCTAAGTCACTCTCTGGCACCAGTCCCCAGGTTTCACCTCCTCCTTCCCCGCTAGCCATCACGCAGGTAGTACTCAGCACTTACCTCCTCTGAAAGGCTTCCTCAAGCCCTCAGTCCAGCCAGGTGCTCCTCCTCAGGGCTCCCACAGCTCTTAGCACCTGGCACTGCAATTGCTCCCCGCCCAGCAGCCTCTCCACCCTCCTAAATTGCTGCACCCTGAGGTCTGGCCCCGTGTCTTATCAGCACTGCATTCCCACGGCTCATCCTGGGATTTGACACATGCTAAATTCTCACTAAATACTTCTTGCCTGATCACCAACAGCAATATGGAGTTGCTTTTATAGCTCTTCACTACCAGAGGCTCTAAGTACTAAAGAATTCAAGTAAAATTTTAACTCCTGGTAGAGACAGATGGTCTGAAAATAAATCAAACACTTGAACACGTAGCATCGCAGACATGGAGACCACTGGGGGCACGTACAGATATCACATTTGTGTGCTTTGCAGTTTTTAATCTTATTCATTTGTTAAGCTGACCTCAGGTTACATGCCTTAAAAAAGGAAGCATTTCTTAAAAAGTTGGCAATCATGCTTCTTCATAAAGAACGTTTATGTACCCATACACACACACACACACACACACACACACATACTCACTCATTCACACACACACTTCATCTGCAGATTTCAAAATTTTACCCTTACTGAAATTAGATTGACGGTACTAGGGACACCTATCAGAAACTTTCTAGTCACTTGAAATTTGGCACATGGTATCTATTTTAAACAATATTAACTACAAGGGGCAGATGGGTTACTTCAAGAAAACAGAATGCTATGGAAAACCAGTTGTCCTTTGACATGAAACCACAGATGATATTATTTCTATCTGTAATCCAGGACTACTGGTAGAAATATTAAGCACTGGGCAATAAAAAATACTGAACATATGCAGGGGTCTGACAGCAACCCACTCCAGTACTCTTGCCTGGAGAATCCCATGGACAGAAAGGCCTGGTGGGCTACAGTCCACAGGGTTGCAAAGAGTCAGACATGACTGAAGTGACAACTCGGCACCTCACAGCAAGACTCTGATAACTTTGTACAACTCACTTACGTGTTAGTCACTCAGTCGTGTTCGACTCTTTGTGACCCCATGGACTATAGCCCACCACGCTCCTCTGTCCACGGAATTCTCCAGGCAAGAATACTGGAGTGGGTTGCTATTTCCTTCTCCAGGACAACTCACTTAGAGGCATCTAAATGTAAAGGAAAGCCATTCTCTGTTGAGTGAGTGATTAGTCCAAACTGCAGCGGCCTCTGGGGGATGACCCTGCTGTCCTCCGCTGTGCTGTGCTGTGCTGTGCTTAGTTGCTCAGTCATGTCCAACTCTTTGAGACCACATGAACTATAGCCTGCCAGGCTCCTCTGTCTATGGGATTCTCCAGGCAAGAATACTGGAGTGGGTTGCTATGCCTTCCTCCAAGGGATCTTCCCAACCCAGGCTCGAACCCAGGTGCCCTGTATTGCAGGAGGACTCTTTATCATCCACCAGGGAAGCCCAACAATACTGGAATGAGTAGCCTTCACTCTGGATATTTTTCTGGAAGAGTCAGGAGAAGAAAAGAAGGGTCTGATTTCTGCTGCTGCTTCTTCCACATCACACCTCTCAGTCTCTGACCTCTTTCCTGCTCCGAAGGCTGTTATCCCCAGGCTGGGGACTCAAAAGTAGACGCTGCTACAGCTCCATCCCAGGTAGTGGCTCAACTGGAAAGCTAGCAGCTTCTTAGTTTTTTTCCCTCTGAAAAGTCGAGTGACCTCTCTTGCCAGCAAGGATTGAGGCCCTCCTAGAAGCTTCTGGGGCCCAGATTAGGAGAACTTGTTCTACATGGTGCAAGCTTGGGCCTTACCCTCTAGGGCACCAGACCTTCATAAGGAGGACTGGAGTCAAGAACTAAAAGATTTCAGAGGATTCTCATGAGAACTAAAACCCCAAATACCAAACCACCTGGCCAACTTCATCTTTCATCTTGTTCAGAAAGACACTTTTTACTTCCTCAAGTTCATCTTTTACTAGAAATCTCACAACAAATACAAGCAAACTTTCCCTGCTCACTGTGCCCTGAATGGACATTTTGCTACCTACCTACCTTCCGTTTTCCAATGCCATCTCTCTGGTCCCTGCTCATCCATAACTGCTCATTGACTACGCTGCCAATGGTCTCATCTTTCTATAAATTCACTTGCCTGCATGAGTTGCTAAATGAGGCAATTAATCACCATCAACACTGGAATTATTCAAAATCACCTGTATCTCAGTGGCTTTCTCATTCTACAGCCTTAGTTTCTTATTTAATCTTTCCTGTCTTGTCCCCTCTACTAGATTGTCAGCCTCTTTAGGTGAAGATATGTCTGCTTTAATTTTCCATACAGTAGGTCTTAAAATCGTTTTTTCTGAACACCCTGGGATGAAGGTAAGGGATAGCTTTCAGGAACAAACAGTAATTAACAGCTCTTCCTTGCCCTTCTCATTCTCAGTGGGGGCTGCCCTGAATGGAGCCATTAATAAATACTCCACTCCCCATGGATAATAAATGTTCAGACTTCCCAAACCAAATCAGGTCTGAAAAACCGGGGGCCAAAAACTTTGAAGATTGCTGCAAGCCCAGGCATAAAGGGGGAGGGCCCAGCTGTAGGAGTAACCAGAGGGTCTGTGAAGGTTAGTATACACACACACACACACACACACACACACACACGTGCAGGGCTTGCCCCAAGGGCTCTAAGACTACAGGAGAATTAATGGGACTAAATCACCAAAATGTGACAAGACACTTTCACGGTGGTAGAACCAGTTCTGAGGTTTCTTCACCTTCTTGCCTACAGCAAGGCAAAGCAGCTACTCTGTTCAGATCCCTAAAAGGTGGGCGGTGCCTCTCCTGGACTGTCGGCCACCAGTACAAGGATGTCAAAAACCCAAACGAGCAACCTAGCCACTTCCGACAGTGGCCCACCGGCGGCTCTTGGTAGACGGCCTTGTGCTCCCCAAACTTCCCGGAGATCGCTGGCGGATTCCGTGCTGCCTGAACTTCTTGCAAGGGGCCACCTGGAAGAGCAAGTGTCTTAAAAATGAATAAGACGAGCTGCGCTCCCACTGCTTCGAAGCGACTGGTGTGCTAGTCTAAAATAAAAAGGTTTCTGTCTGCAAATCCCGTTTGCTCCCCCGGTAATCCATCCCCGCCCCCAGTCCGGCGTGTTCGACCCGTACAGCTGTTTTTAATCCCTACTTTTCTCACTTGGCGTCCCCGGCTAGCGTTGACCAGACGTGGAGCCACTTAGCGTTTCCTCCTCCCCCTGCCCGGGTCTGTCCTCCCTCCGCCGTCTCCTTTTTCTCCGCCTGCATCCCCGGGGGCAGAGTGTGGGAAGAACGAATTTCCGCCCGGTTTGCTCTCCACTCGCCGACTTGGGTCCCTTCCGGACGCAGCCTGCACACTCCCGGCTCCTCCCGGGGCTGTTCCACCGAGGTTGCGCTACCGCTCCCGCACCCGGAGCGAGGAGGCGCGGGCTGCTGGGGCTAAGCCGCCGGGGCGCAGCAGCCAAGCCGCGCCCGGAGGAGCTCTTGGAAGGGCTCCCGCCTGCAGCTGGGGAATCCGCTCGGCAGGGAGAATCCGTGCCAGGGAATCCAGCTCTCCGGACTCAAGCTGCAAACAAAAAGCTCAGGTCTTGCTCCCTCCCTCCGTCCCCCCACCCCCAACCCCGACGCGCACCCGGAGAAACAGTTTTCGGCAGAAATGCAACAAGTAGCACCCGGAGCTCGCAGAGCGCCCTGCGCCGCCTGACTTGGCCCGGCAAAGCCCGCCTGCAGAGACCCGGGCCAGCCACCGGACAAAGGGCGGAGGAGGGGCTGGACAGCACTGCGAAGTCCGAAAGAGGCCATTTAGCGACTCTGGCCAGGCCAAGGGGAATGCAGAGGAGACACAGAGCCGGCGGGCCAAGAGGACGATCCGGCCGCAGCACGCAGGGCGGGCGGCGATGGAGGCTGCCCGCGCCGTGCGCTTCCTGCTCGTGGTGTGCGGCTGCCTTGCGCTCCCGCCGTGGGCCCAGCCGGTGTGTCCGGAGCGCTGCGACTGCCAGCACCCCCAGCACCTCCTGTGCACCAACAGAGGGCTCCGAGCCGTGCCCAAGACCAGCTCGCTACCGAGCCCACAGGACGTGCTCACCTACAGCCTCGGAGGCAACTTCATAAGCAACATCACGGCCTTCGACTTCCACCGCCTGGGGCAGCTCAGACGGCTGGACCTGCAGTACAACCAGATTCGCTCGCTGCACCCCAAGACCTTCGAGAAGCTCTCGCGGCTGGAGGAGCTCTACCTGGGCAACAATCTCTTGCAGGCGCTCGCCCCGGGCACCCTGGCCCCGCTGCGCAAGCTGCGCATCCTCTACGCCAACGGAAACGAGATCGGTCGCCTCAGCCGCGGTTCCTTCGAGGGCCTGGAGAGCCTGGTCAAGCTGCGACTGGATGGGAATGCCCTGGGGGCGCTGCCGGATGCCGTATTTGCCCCCTTGGGCAACTTGCTCTACCTACATCTGGAGTCCAACCGGATCCGCTTTCTGGGCAAGAACGCCTTCGCCCAACTGGGGAAGCTGCGCTTTCTCAACCTCTCTGCCAATGAGCTGCAGCCCTCCCTACGCCATGCGGCCACCTTCGCACCGCTGCGCTCCCTCTCCACCCTCATCCTCTCGGCCAACAGCCTGCAGCACCTCGGGCCGCGCGTCTTCCAGCACCTGTCGCGCCTCGGCCTACTCTCACTCAGGGGCAACCAGCTCACGCACCTCGCGCCCGAGGCATTTTGGGGGTTAGAGGCCTTACGCGAGCTGCGCCTGGAGGGCAATCGGCTGAGCCAGCTGCCTGTGGCACTGCTGGAACCTCTGCATAGCCTGGAGGCGCTGGACCTGAGCGGCAATGAGTTGTCCACTCTGCACCCCACTGTGTTTGGCCGCCTGGGCCGGCTGCGCGAGCTCAGTTTGCGCGACAACGCGCTCAGCGCCCTCTCCGGGGACATCTTCGCGGCCAGCCCGGCCCTCTACCGGCTGGATCTAGACGGCAATGGCTGGACCTGTGACTGCCGGCTGCGGGGTCTGAAGCGCTGGATGGGCGACTGGCACTCACAGGGCCGGCTCCTCACCGTTTTCGTGCAGTGTCGCCACCCCCCGGCCCTGCGGGGCAAGTACCTGGATTACCTGGATGACCAGCAACTGCAGAACGGGTCTTGCACAGATCCCACATCCTCGGTTCCCCCGATTGCCGACAACAAGCGGCGGCCTCTACCCACAGCTCCAGGGGAGGAGGTGGCGCCCCCTGCAGGTGCCCTCGCGGAGGAGCTGCTACCGCAGCCACAGCCACAGCAGCGGAGTCGAGTTCTGCCAGGGATGGCCTGGGATGGAGCAGCCAGGGAGCTTTTGGGTAACCGCAGCGCCCTAAGGCTGAGTCGGCGGGGCCCGGGCTTCCAGCAGCCGGGTTCCAATGCCGCTGCTGCCGCGGGCACGGCGCCACACCCGCTGGACCTCCTCGAGAAGCCTGAGCGGGCACGTCCGACTCCGTCGGATCCTGACCCAGCGGAACCCACCCAGACGGCCACGGTCTCCTATGCGCCAGCCGGCGACCCCTGGCAGCACGCGGCGAAACAGCGCCTAGCGGCGCAGCAGCAGGAGAGCGCCGCCCAGTCCGACGGCGGGGTCGGCCTGCCGCCGCTGGTATCCGACCCATGTGACTTCAACAAGTTTATCCTGTGCAACCTGACGGTGGAGGCAGTGGGCGCCGACAGCGCCTCGGTACGCTGGGCTGTGCGCAAGCACCGCAGCCCAAGGCCGCTGGGCGGCGCGCGCTTCCGCCTGCTCTTCGACCGCTTTGGCCAGCAGCCTAAATTCCACCGCTTCGTCTACCTGCCCGAGCGCAGCGACTCGGCCACGCTGCGCGAGCTGCGCGGAGACACCCCCTATCTGGTGTGTGTGGAGGGCGTGCTCGGTGGTCGGGTCTGCCCGGTGGCTCCCCGCGACCACTGCGCGGGGCTGGTCACCCTGCCAGAGCCTGGGAGCCAGGGCGGTGTTGACTACCAACTGCTGACCTTGGCCCTGCTGGCCGCCAACGCACTGCTGGTGCTCCTGGCCTTGGCGGCCTGGGCGTCGCGCTGGCTGCGGAGGAAGCTGCGGGCCAGGCGAAAGGGCGGGGCTCCCGTCCACGTTCGCCACATGTACTCTACCCGACGACCTCTGCGCTCCATGGGCACTGGCGTGTCCGCCGACTTCTCTGGCTTCCAGTCGCACCGGCCGCGCACCACCGTGTGCGCGCTCAGCGAAGCGGACCTCATCGAGTTCCCGTGCGGCCGCTTCATGGACAGTGGGGGCGGCGGCGCAGGCGGCAGCCTCCGGCGGGAGGACCATCTCCTGCAGCGATTTGCCGACTAGGTAGATCCAGGGCCTCCAGGGGGTGTGGAGACTATCTCCTTGGCCTGGGGAGCCGCCTATCCGCGGGCCCCAGCAACCCACCTCAGGGGAAGATCTCTTCTTATCAGACCTTCTCTTTTCTCCCTTTTGTACATTTGCCAGAAGGGCCAAAGAAGACAGATAGCAGCTAAATCCGCACCACCCCCCAACTCCCGAGGCTTGCTCATGAAGTAAATGGTTGGTGTTGGTGGTCAAGACCAAGAATAAGGGACAAATGGATGGTGGGGTCAAGAGACTGGAAGCCTTCTTTTCTACGCTGGTGCAGCTGTGAGAATGGACTTTTTTAATGCAGTAGTCTGGCCTCTGGGGTAGAAAAGGGTGCTCGTTGCCCCCTACGTGGCCATGAAAGAATTGGATGCTTGTGTTTTTGTTTATTGGAGTTTCTATTTAAGGGAAAAAAGAACGTATTACCATTACAAAGGTAGCTTGGCAACTGACTCCACTGGTCTGGTGGTCTCTGCCAAGAAGGGTGACGTTGTAAACTGGTGGTGAAGTTTAACACACTCTTGGAGGAACTCTTGTTGACTGATAGAACGTTCAGGATAACTTAATGTTTAAATAATTAGAGATGCTACTTTTTTTTTTTTCAAAAAATGTGAAGATTTCTGAAATTTAACAAACTGACCAGTAAACTCAAGGACCGTTTTAGTTGAGCAGGGCAGTTCAACTATTTTCCTTTTAACATTAACACCAGGAAAACATGTGCTGACCTTCGGGTTAACTAAGATTACAGAGTTTCTCAGGAGGAGGCTGCATGCAAGACTTCTCTGTCGGGGTTGCTCCTGTGGCTTTTTTAATTTTATTTTTTAAACTTACATGTGGAAAAGGAAATTTCAATGCCAGACTCCATAAAAGAATGTAAGGTGTGCATAACTGATGACCCCATAGAGAATGCCATCGTTGTAGTTCACTTTACCACATCTCTGATGACCTGTCCAGGTTGGAAAAAATGTGATGTGGTACTTCTCATGTTTTTATCAGTAACATGCAGTTGACTGTGCCATACTTCTCTTGAACTGCACAGTTAAGTGATCAAGGTAATTTCCTGATAGGAGGTGAGCAAAAGGTGACTTGCAATTGATAGTGTAATGTTTGATCACGTTATTGTCTTATATGAAAGAATGGGGGGGGTGAAAAAAATGTACATCAGTGGTTGTATGTTTCTACTAAAACCAGAAGATTGTTAGGAATACTTAAACCTCACTGTGAAATAATTATATATTTTGCAAATTAATCCCTCCACTACCCAGTGGTTTTTTTCCCCCCATGTTACTAAAACTTACCTTTTAGTTGATAATTGCAGTATTTTTAAAAAATGTTTTTGTTTTAAGCTTAGGGTTAGTCTTTATTTGTTCAGTTGTTTTCAACTCTTTGGGATACTTTCATTCCTTGATATTTATGAAGTAGATGTTTATCACTAGATGTAGTGCTTTGGTTTACATGAATAATTTTGTGTGTGGTCTAAACACAGTCACTTAGAAGATGTACAAGATGGTTATATTCATCGTGGTTACAGATTCATTGGCGGCAGGGTGCTGGGCAAGCCACTGCAAAGGTGCTAAGGCTAACAGTGAATTTTCTGTTTAGGGCCTTAAGCCCCCGAGGGTCCTGAAGACTCAGGGAATCTGTCATATTCCAGAGGTCCTTCAACCCCGCTTCACCCCTTTTCCGTTTCGTCTCCACTGAACCAGGCCTGCCTTGTCCCAACAGCTGAGTAGGAACACAGGGATTTAAATGAACTGATCTTTGTTTATGTTCAGATGAGTAAATGTCCAGACCACTTAAAGTACAGCTGCTTTTCTGGCAGTCTTATCTGTGGGGCCCAAACTTAATAAACCACAGGAAATAGACTGTCATTCTTAGTTTGTGGCTGGGGCTTGCTTCAGATTCTGAGCCTTGGGAGAAGTGGAATTTGCTCTTATTTGCAACCTTGTGGTTACCTTGCACCTTTTGTGCTCCTAGCTTTTTCACTCAGAGAGCAATTGCATTTCTTAGCTCTTGCTTTTCTTACCCAGCGATGTAATAAAGTGAGTCCCTTTGAAAGTCTGAAACAGACCTCTGGTTCTTCCCACCACCTACCCTTTCAACTGCAAAAATCACTGAAAATGGTTAATGCCTGAATCCATGTAAAAACACTTTCACTGGAAAGTCTTTCAGTGGGAAATGAATAAATGTTATACATTGTTATGTTCAGTTATGTCAATAAACCCACTTACTAATGGAGATGTTTTCTTGGAGTTTCCAAATATTTTACAGCCTTTCATAATGGTACACTGAATTTTTATACAGCAGTTTTCATCAATGAAGATGAAACAAACTGGAAGTCTTTCTGTCCTCTTTCACTGTCTTTTAGTTTCCATTTCCAAGTAGAGTGTGGACTTTCTTTTTAAGAAATGCTTGTGACTTTCTTCCCAAAGAAACAATGAGATGGCTTTAGAAGCAGGTGGTCCACCATGATGTGAAAATGCTGTCAGAACACCAGTGACAGTAAAATAATGGGTCTCAGCAGGTTCCAGTTGTTTAAAAAACACTGAATTAAAAGTCAAGCTCTTAGACTCTCAAGGTCAAAAATAAGAAATTTTCTTGACCTAGAGGCCATCTTTGCCATTAAAAAGTACATGAAAAATAAAATTCCTAAAGAAAAAAAAAAACTTTGTGAAAGTTAGGAGTGTTCAGTTAAAGAGCCATTGATGCAGGCTGGAATGTGTTGGGGTCCTCAGCTCAGCCAGTAAGATTATTGCTTTCATAAAGCAGATCATTTTATGATGCTGCCAGGTAGTAATTAGCATGTGTTCAGAACACCTTCACTAATTTGCCAAACACCTGGTTTTTCCCAGAAGTACAGTAACATGGGGAGCTACTGCATATTAAGAAACTATTACAGTAGACACTGGGTTACCTGGTATTTGTATTTAACCACTCCCTCCTCTGCTTCTGAGACTTGGAGATAAGTGACCATGAAGCATTCTAGTACCACAAATGCATTCAAAATTCCAGGCCATGACCCAGGATCAAAACATTCTTATAGGCCTCCTATCTTCACCATCTCAGAGAATTATAGCATCACTAAAATTCAGAATGATTTTAAGGAAGTGATGAAAGAATTTTAAGTCATCTGAGATTACTTTCTTTCTGTTTACTTAATCACTTATCCTGGGTCTTGACTGCATAGCGCTATTTTAAGGAATAAATAAGTAAAAAGCATTAGACAGCACCAGTTATAAGGCAGAACTTCAATAAGCAGTTCTTCAATGTACCAATAATACATAACATGTATTATTGGTATTGTTGGTAGCAGTATGACCCTATTGGCAGGGTATGACACATTTAGAAGTTATATGATACATTTTAGAAGTTTCATGGGTAGGTGATATGCTTAAGCCCTTAACCAATCAAAATTCAGATAATACTACCAGTGACTCTTCCCTCTCCTTGTTTTGGTTAATTGAAGCTCTTCTATGATTTGGTGTGGAAGGATAGCTCTTGAAATATTTTCTCACTATTTAAAAAAGAATATACTAGTATTTGAGCAACATGTCCTATGTTTATTAAACTCTTGACATAAATTAATTCATCTTTTAGATCAGAACTAAGACTGTGTAAATGGTCTTGCCGTTTACAGCGCCCCACTACTTCCCATTAATTTAGTGATAGCATCTCCAAGTGTCCTTTACACTTAGTTTACTTAAAAGGATACTTTGCATTCACAAGTGCTTTTTCTTAGGGATTTAAGGTCACTTTATCCTTCCCAATCATCTGGCAAATAGTATTCATTTTGCATGGGAAACAGAGGTATTTAGAGGTTATACTTACATTGACTACTGAAATAATTAGGGGAAAAAGTAGCTTCCTGATACCTGGTTGCTTTATCTTGGGGCAGAATACCAAAATATCCCACTGCATCTATTTGAGAGATTTTAAGCTACAGGCATTGTGATTCCTTATGGCACAGAAACCGGGCTTTGTAATTTGGCTGTGAACTAGCATCAGACAGACAAATTGTCATGTACTAACACTGTAAGCAACAGCATCTCCTGAATCTGTAACTTCATAAAAATTTGTTTCAAATTCACCAGATTTTCATAAATGCTAGTCCTGTGCCATAGTTAATGCTGAGATAGCCGCATTGTTTTAGGTTAAGACCAGCTATAGCCAAGTAGCAATTATTCACTTTTCCAAGTTAAAGGTTTTGATGAACTGATGCTTACCCTGCAACTAACTGTATACTTAACTCTTAGTATATATGCACACTTTTAATGGTGATCACGCTTTTATTCCTTTTTTTCTCAGTTGTGGTGTCCTTCTAAGGATTTTTACTTTAGGAAATGAAAATGAGTGCAAATAATAACAAATACCCATACTGGTTCAGTTCAGTTCCTCAGTCATGTCCAACTCTTTGGGGCCTAATGGACTGCAGCACGCCAGGCTTCCTTGTTCATCACCGACTCCCAGAGCTTGCTCAAACTCATGTCCATCAAGTCAGTGATGTCATCCAACCAGCTCATCCTGTCATCCCCTTCTCCTTCTGCCTTCAGTCTTGCCCAGCATCAGGGTCTTTTCCAATGAGTCAGATCTTCGCATCAGGTGGCCAAAGTATTGAAGCTTCAGCTTCAGCATCAGTCCTTCCAATGAATATAGACGGACTTTGTTGGCAAAGTAATGTTCCTGTTTTTTAATATGCTGTCTAGGTTGGTCATAGCTTTTCTTCCAAGGAGCAAGCGTCTTTTAATTTCATGGCTGCAGTCACCATCTGCAGTGATTTTTGGAGCCCCAAAAAATAAAGTCTCTCACTGTTTGCATTGTTTCCCCATCTATTTACCATGAAGTACACGACTGAGCGACTGAACTGAACTGAAATGAATGGAACCGGGTGCCACGATCTTAGTTTTTTGAATGTTGAATATTAAGCTAGCTCTTTCACTCTCCTTTTTCACTTTCATCAAGAGGCTCTTCAGTTCCTCTTCACTTTCTGCCATAAGGGTGGTGTCATCTGCATATCTGAGGTTATTGATATTTCTCCTGGCAATCTTAATTCCAGCTTGTGCTTCATCCAGCCTGGCATTTCACATGATGTACTCTGCATATAAGTTAAATAAGCAGGGTGACAATATACAGCCTTGACGTACTCCTTTTCCTGTTTGGAACCAGTCTGTTGTTCCCTGTCCATTTCTAACTGTTGCTTCTTGACCTGCATACAGATTCCTCAGGAGGCAGGTAAGGTGGTCTGGTATTCCCATCTCTTTAAGAATTTTCCACAGTTTGTTGGGAAACTATACCAAAAAAGATCTTAAAGACCCAGATAACCATGATGGTGTGATCACTCACCTAGAGCCAGACATCCTGGAGTCCAAAGTCAAGGGGGCCTTAGGAAGCATCACTACGAAAAAAGCTAGTGGAGGTGATGGAATTCCAACTGCTGCTGCTGCTAAGTCGCTTCAGTCGTGTCCAACTCTGTGCGACCCCATAGACGGCAGCCCACCAGGCTCCCCCGTCCCTGGGATTCTCCAGGCAAGAACACTGGAGTGGGTTGCCATTTCCTTCTCCAAAGCATGAAAGTGAAAAGTGAAAGTGAAGTCGCTTAGTCGTATGCGACTCTTAGAGACCCCATGAACTGCAGCCCACCAGGCTCCTCCATCCATGGGATTTTCCAGGCAAGAGTCCTGGAGTGGGGTGCCATTGCCTTCTCCAGGAATTCCAACTGGGCTATTTCAAATCCTAAAAGATAATGCTGTGAAAGTGCTGTACTCAATATGCCAGCAAATTTGGAAAACTCAGCAATGGCCACAGGACTGGAAAAGGGCAGTTTCCATTCCAATCCCAAAGAAAGGCAATGCCAAAGAATGTTCAATCTACTGCACAATTGCACTCATCTCACACGCTAGCAAAGCAATGCTCAAAATTCTCCAAGCCAAGCTTCAACAATATGTGAACCAAGAACTTCCAGATGTTCAAGCTGGATTTAGAAAAAGAGGAACCAGAGATCAAACTGCCAACATCCATTGGATCATCAAAAAAGCAAGAGAGTTCCAGAAAAACATCTATTTCTGCTTTATTGACTATGCTAAAGCCTTTGACTGTGTGGATCACAACACCCATATATCACCACTCAACAACAGTTCACATTTTGCAGTGTTTGTTTTCAGCCTTAATAAGTGTATTTATTGACAAAGCCCCTGACTGTCTTTCCCAGCTACCATTGTGAGATTGATGTGTGTCCTGACAGTCAGCTCTCCTTTTTCACAGAAGTTATGTTGTGTAAGGTCACAGCAAACATTAAATTATAGTTCAGACACTGAACTATTGCTCCCAGGGGAAATTCAGGGTTAGGTTCCTGTGTGTCTCTGGTCACAACATTTTCATCAGCTCATCAACATATAACCATATTTTATGTGTGCTTCCCGGTGGCTCAGAGGGTAAAGCGCCTGCCTGCAATGCAGGAGACCTGGGTTTGATCCCTGGGTCAGGAAGATCCCCTGGAGAAGGAAATGGCAACCCACTCCAGTACTCTTGCCTGGAAAATCCCATGGACAGAGAAGCCTGGTAGACTACAATCCATGGGATTGCAAAGAGTCGGACATGACTGAGCGACTTCACTTTCACTTTCTGTTTAAAGATACCATATTTAGTACATATCATTGACTCATTAACCTTGAACTCATGGCTCACCACACTATAACCTATGCCTGAAGAAAGTGTATCTAACACATATATTTTCTCCCCAAGACTCATCACAGCCTTTCAGGCCTTCCTTAGGGGCACTAGCCAGCACTTCTGCACTATGCTTGGGAGCCCTTTCAAACCACAAAATCACCAACAAAAAGCACAAAAATTAAAAAAAAAAAAAGTAGCACTAAATAGGGAGAAGGCAATGGCACCCCACTCCAGTACCCTTGCCTGGAAAATCCATGGACAGAGGAGCCTAGTAAGCTGCAGTCCATGGGGTCGCTAAGAATCGGGCACGACTGAACGACTTCACTTTCACTTTTCACTTTCATGCATTGGAGAAGGAAATGGCAACCCATGCCAGGGTTCTTGCCTGGAGAATCCCAGGGGCGGGGAAGTCTGGTGGGCTACCGTCTCTGGGATCGCACAGAGTCAGACACAACTGAAGCGACTTAGCAGCAGCAGCAGCAGCACTAAATAGACTGTGAAAAGGACACTTGTTTAGAGTATGAGATACGAAACAAGAAGGCAAAATGGTGTTTTGTTCAGCACCAGCTCGGAACACACAGGGCCACTCAGATTTCCCACTACTCTGTGCGTGTTGCCCAGCGGCTGTGAAAGTACCGCAGAGCAGTGATTCTGGGGTTACAGATAAATTCAGGTGAGTAGGTGATCTTACAAACAAATAACCTGTGAATAATGAAGATTAACCATACGTTTCATCTCCCCAATCCTTCTCCTGTACCCACTACCCCTTTTGTCAACGCCATAAATTAACTTTTCTATCCTTTGAGCAATCTTTTTTTAAAGTAAAATTGGTACATAAAATTAGCTTCAAATGTACAACATAATCCTTGGATCTTTGTATACAAGGTACACTACAGAGTAGTCACCACAAGAAGTCTAGTTACATCTGTCCTCTGGATCTCAGAGTTCTGTCTGATCTATTTCACTTAGCATGATATCCTCAAACTCCATCCATGTTGTAAAAAATGGCAAGATTCCTTTCTTTTTATGGCCGAGTAATACTCCACAGTATATGTATATCACATCTTCTCTGTCCATTCATCTGTTGATGGTCACTTAGGTGGTTTCCATATTTTGGCTGTTGTAAATAATGCTGCAATGAACATAGGGGTGCACTTTTCTTTTTAAGTTAGTGTTTTTTGTGTTCGTTGAATAAATAAATACCCAGAAGTGGGTAGCTGGATAATATAGTAGTTTTATTTTTAGCATTTTCTCTTTTGCATGGCAACCACATAGGTGTGGTTGTATTGTAGATGATGGTGGCTCTGGGGGTGTGTGCTGAGGATGGAAGTGGAAGGGTTGCTTTCTTTTTTTTTTTTAGACAATTTTAGTTTGGTATTTTCTAGCGATTGTCTCTGAAGTGTTTGCTCTTTTGCTACATGTGCACAGTCTCTGTGTCTTCTTTGGTGCTGTTTATCATACATTAAAAATGTACCTACTTATGTATCTTTTCTTACTTTTGCACATTTACTACTTCCCCAATTTTCAGGCAGTGTGCCACAAAAAGAGGAAAAGCCTAAGTGCATCCCAGGCCTAAGTACATGCGGGGGTTAAGTGCATCCCTGATCCCATCTGCTGTATCCCCTTTTCCAGTTCATTCAATTTTATTAATTTATGTTCTTATCTTCATCATCATTCTCAATGTTCTCCTTGCTTTTGATCTCTTCTTTTTCTAGTTTCTGAATGTAAAATCTTTAGTAAAATTACTGTGACCTTTTTTTTCTACTAATATAGTCATTTGATACTATAAAGGTCATCAAGTTCCCTACAGATTTTGTTATGTTGCATTTCAATTTTTACTCAACTGAAAGTATTTTCTGATTTCCAGATGGTCTCCTGTGACCCTTGAATTATTTAGAAGTTCAGTTCAGTTGCTCAGTCGTGTCCGACTCTTTGTGACCCCATGAACCACAGCACGCCAGGCCTCCCTGTCCATCACCAACTCCCGGAGTCCACCCAAATCTATGTCCATTGAGTCGGTGATGCCATCCAACCATCTCATCCTGTGTCATCCCCTTCTCCTCCTGCCCTCAATCTTTTCAGCATCAGGGTCTTTTCAAATGAGTCAGCTCTTCGCATCATGGGGAAGTGTGTTGTTTAATTTCCAAATATTTGGAGATTTTCCAGACATCATTCTGTTGTTGATTTCTAGCTTGATTCCTTTGTGGTCAGAGATTTCAATTCTTTAAAACTTGTTAAATTTTGTTTTATGACCCAGAATACTTTCTGTATTGATAAATGTTCCATGTGCACATGAAAAGAATTTATATATTCTGCTATTTTCATGTAAAGTATCTTGTAAATGTTAAGTAAACATAGCTGGTTGATAGTATTGTTCAACTCTACTGTTTTGTTACCGATTCTTTTGTCTACCTACTCAATTAAGATAATGAGAAAGAAATATGGATTTGTCTATATCTCTTTTCAGTTATCTCATTTTTTGTGTGTATATTTTGAAGTTTCCTGTTTTGGATTGTCGTATCTTGTTATATAATAGTCCCTTTGTATTATATAATGTCTCCATCCCTGCTAAAAATATAACCAGTTCAGTTTTTTTTTGAGGGAAATTTTATATATATATATATATATACATACACATATATGTATGTATATATACACACATATATAGATGTAAAATAATATATACACTTACATATATAACATATTGTGATACATATATGTTCTCTTTAAAAAAATAATTTCTGGTGCCCTGTAATTTGGGTGGTAAGTCCCAGTTTCTGTATGATACTGTACTCCTGCCTGAAGAACTTCCTTTAACGTTTCTTGTAGTGAAGTTCTGTTTTTTTCAGGAAATGTTTTTATTTTACAAGAATTTCTTTTGTGGGGGTTAGAGATTTCTTCATTGACTTTTGCTTTTCTTTCAGTACGTTAGAAATGTTTCCCCACTGTTATCTAGCTTGCTTAGCTTTTGGCAAGGGGTCTGCTCTAATTACACTGGATTCTCTATATAATGCCTCTCTTTGTTCTGGCTACATTCAAGATTTTCTCTTTAAGTTGTCTTTCAGCAGTTTGCTTGTGATATGTCCATGTGTTTAAAACATTGTTCTAACTACTTACTTCTCTCTGAGCTTCTTGCATCTGTGGTTGTCTTTCAGTAGTTTTAGGAAATTGAGTCATTTGAAATAGTTCTTTAAATATTTCTTCTGTCCTGCTTTTTTTTCTCTCTTTTTTATCTGGAAATTTAATTACACGTATGTTAGACTGCTTGATTTTGTCCTCTTGGATATTGTGTACTTTTTTTTCTTTTACACATTTAAAATCTTTGTAATTCTACTTAAACCATCTTTATTGGCCTATCTTTAAGTTTACTAATCGTTTTCCAACTGGTTGCAGTCTGCTAATTAGCCCTTTAAGGAATTATTCATCTCTGATACCTTTTTTTCCTAGCTGGGTTTTTTGTTTTTTTGTTTGTTTCTATTTGTTGAAATTCCATATCTGTTCATGCGTGTTGTATAATTTTCCAGTAGATCTTTTAATATATTGATTCTTAGTTATAGTAAAGTTTCTGTCTAATAGTTTCAGCATCTAGACATCTCTGAATCTAGTTTTATTGATTGGTTTTTATTTAGCAATAGGCTATTTTTCATGCTTTTTTATTCTAAGCATTGTAAGTCTTGTAAGTTTTATTTGAATGCTAGATTTTATGTCAGAAGAATACTCAAGACCGAGACAAATATTCCTTATGCCCAGAGGAAGAGAAAACTCTTCTGTCAGGCTACACCAAAACAGTACTTTAAAAATCATCTCTAAGTAATTTGGCCTTTATGTGTTGCCTGTTTCTCTTATTATGTGTCATACATCAAGGGCAATGCCCAGAGTTACATTATTCTTCTGTAAATATTTGATGATTGACATGCAGTCCATCTCACAGCCACAATTGCTTCCCTCTGTATTGACATGGATGGGTCACTATCTTGCGCTATGAGGTTAGTTCTTACCACTACTGTGTAAGCTCCCTTAGGACAAAAATCCCATTTTGCATTTCTCTGTTTCTCCATAGAGCCTGACTAGCTTCGAGTTCCTGGCTACCTGCTTATTGATGAGTTTACAAGGCAGTTGTTCAACCTTTCCCTCTAAGACACGCATGCCAGACTGTTCACCTAAGTCATATGCACTCCTGTGCTGAGGCAAGTCATTAAATAGCTGTAATCCCACCAAATGTACATTTATATAAGAACAGTTGAAAACTGATTTGGGTGCTGGAAGATGGTATGTAAGATAGTACAATATGATCCTACTTTTTCTACCTTTAATATAGGAACATAGTTCTCAAAAAATGAACACCTGGGAAACTTAACATATGTTTCTTCCCTCAGTGTGTTATGTAGAGATTTCATGTTGCTGAGAATAAATCTGGAATTGTGTCCTATTTATGTTGGTATTCCCATCATAGCATATTCCTGCATAGTGCGTTTCACATAGTAGGTTCTCATATATGCCAGTGAATTTTTTTTTTTTAATTTTAAGCATTAGTCCTATTAGGGAGGGAATATGATAGGAGGAATTCGAAGCCTGAGTTTGGGCTTTCTAGGATGTGGAATAGGATATTTTGTCAACACACTGATGTTATTTTCCACCTGGTCCCTGTTTTTTAGTAACTTCTTCCCCCACAAAATTATGACTGAGACTTTAAAAAGTCCAAGGCAAAACAATCATGTTTGAATTTCTTTGTGTACCAGAAAGGCGCAATAAGACAAGTGTTTTTGTGAGATAAGGAATGTTTCAGTGACATGGTGAAGCATGAATTGAAGTGTAGGCCACCAGTCCCACCAGGTAAATGATTATCTGCAGTTGCCAGAGTGAGTAGCTTCCATGGCTGATGAAGCTGCTGACCTTGGCATATTTATCATCATTACCCCAGGGGACAGAAACCAATATCTCTATTCTCATTAATATATATCCATAAAAGGAGACACAGCTAGTTGAAAAGAATTTGTGTGTATAGGTGTTGTGTGTGTGTGTGTGTGTGTTGATAAAAGCGTGGTGGGGTGGGAAGTGAGAAATGGTTGCTTACATTTTCTTTCCTCTTTTAACTTTTTCCTGTTTTTACTGAAAAGAGAAGATGACATCAGTCTCTCATCTGCAAGCTAGAATTTATAATAGATACTCCAGTCTGCAAGACTTCTAGGGGCATAGTTTTTCCTTATAAGGGAGCTGAATAAGGCTGCAAAACATGGATAATCTGTGTTATCATCTCTCAGGCTATGATTGCCATCCGATTAGGGAGGCCAGGGGTGAGGGATGTGACCTTGAATGACGCCGAGGTTGTCTCCCCCAACCCCCTACCCCAGCACGGTACTAACTGCTTCCTGGCCTGGAGTTTGGAGGCAGGCTTCAGGACATGAGTCCACAGACAGCACTGAGCCTGCCAGGAAGCTGTTTGGGAGAAGCGGGTGCAGGTGGCGGGGCTCTAGGTGCTCAGGCCACACCAACCCTGGAACAAGGTGAAGGACATAAAAGAGGTTTTATTTCCTGAACAAAGTGATCGCTCTATGTTTTAGTTTGCTAGGGCTGCTGTAACAAAGTGCCGTGGACTGGCTGGCTTAAACAACAGAGGTGTATTGCTACACAGTTCTGGAGGCCGGAAGTCCAAGTTCAAGGTATCAGCCGGGCTGCTTCCTTCTCAAGGCCATGGGAAAGAACAAGCTCCACATCCCTCTCCCAGCTGCTGGTGGTTTTCTGACAATCTTGGGCTTTCCTTGGCTTGTAAATGCATCAACTCAATCTCTGCCTTCATCTTCATGTGATGCTCTCCCTGTGTGTGTCTAAATTTCCTCCTTTTATAAGGACACCAGTCATTCTGAAGTAAAAGCCCACCCTACTTGGATATGACCTCATCTTAATTGCAGTTACAACTGCAATGACCCAATTCCCAAGTAATGTCACATTGTGAGGTACTGGGGATTAGGACCTCAACATCTGAATTTTGGAGTTAGTGGGGGTACACATCCCCACCCCTAACAAAATTCATCCTGTTGATGGTTGATTCAGTTGGGAGTATTTTCTTGATTATTAAAGGCAATAGGGAAGGGACATGGGAACAGGGGAGGAAATGGTGGAGCAGTTGATTTTTTTTTTTTTCTGACAAAGAATCAGTACCTGGGAGATTGAAGCCTGCAAGGAGAAGTGATAGGATTCCTTCACTGTGCCTCAGGATAGTCATATTTTTGAAGACACAGACAGTATCTGAGTTACAGTATGATCCGTGAGTCAGAGCACCTAAGTCCCCGTAACTTTTCCAAACTCACCAGTGTTATGTGAGTTTCAGCCACCCAGGCAAAAGTACCCAGAGTTCCTGTGTGATGCCTTCAGAAGTTTTGGGGTGCTTTCCTGAAGAGCCTTTCTCCTTTCCTGGGCTCTGGAATATGGTGGGAACCATCTGAGGAGCAGGTCCATTGGAAAAGTCCTGACCTTTCAACCACTTGTTTTCCTAGTAGTATAGTGTTTATGGCATCACTGACTCGATGGACATGAGTTTGAGCAAGCTCTGGGAGTTGATGGTAGACAGGGAAGCCTGGCGTGCTGCAGTCCATGGGGTCACAAAGAGTCGGACATGACTGAGTGACTGAACTGAACTGAACTGATAAGTGTTTTCAAAATAAATGATCTATTTTCTTAACAAATGCCAAGGCGGGATGTGTGTAGCTAAGACCAGGCACTGGATACTTTGTGAGATATTTTGTATGCATTATGTTAGTCATTGCTAACTGCTAAGTCACTTCAGTCGTGTCCGACTCTGTGCGACCCCATAGACGGAAGCCCACCAGGCCCCGCTGACCCTCGGATTCTCCAGGCAAGAACACTGGAGTAGGTTGCCATTTCCTTCTCCAACGCATTAAAGTGAAAAGTGAAAGTGAAGTCGCTCAGTTGTGTCAGACCCTCAGCGACCCCATGGACTACAGCCTTCCAGGCTCCTCCGTCCATGGGATTTTCCAGGCCAGAGTACTGGAGTGGGGTGCCATTGCCTTCTCCGATGTTAGTCGTTAGAGAAATCCATAATAGTATTACTCCCATTTTCCAGATGAAGCAATCAAGGCTTGTCCAGGAGCTCAAAGGCATCAAGTGGCAATCAATTTCTATCTGTATTCTTTTCATTCTTCCTCTGTGCTGTCCTAAGTTTTTGAAGGTAAATCTCCGAAAGATGTGGATTTTTTAAAAAACAAATCTTAAATACCACACTGAGATTAAGACTTCACTTTTTTTTTTCCTTTGAGCCTCCACTATAAAATGAGTAGACTGGATTTATTCAGATGATCACAATGCGTACACATAGCCCTAAACTGCATCTAATATTATGATTTAGTTTTCCTATTTGGATATAAAAAGGAGAGGATGTAGGCTGTTGATCTGCTTTTTTTTTTTTTAAGATGGAATTTCAGCATCTCCTTGTGGAATTTCCTGGTTCTCAACCAAATATGTTGATCCCGCCTCTCAGAAGCTCATCTATTTTGGACAGCAGCAGGATAATAATCTGGTTATTTAGGGGGTCTGGTCTTTGAAGCCTTATAGTGTTATTTTCTTCTCTTCTTCCTCTGTGCTCCTACTGCTCCCGCAGATGTTCAGAGCTGACCACATTCAGCCTCCCTGGCACCACAGTAGCCGGTCTCCCTAGCCAGGGAAGCATGCTCGCCCTTCTGTACTGAGATCAGCTCCCACTATGGGCACATCTCCTGTGAACCAACCAACAGGCTTTGACTGATTGAGTTCAGGAAGACTTGCTTGTTTGTGGATATGGTAATGATGCCAGTAAAATTCAATTACTGGATCCCAGAGGACTGTAGCGAGCGATAATAAATTAGGAAACATGAGCTTTGTGGAGTATCTGAGCTGAAATTATAATGGGGCTATTGAAAAACAAACAAACAAAAATCCTAAGCATTCATTTAATAATAGACGCTGCTGCTCTCCCCACCAAAAATTAGTTCATCAACTAACCCTTTGTTCTTGTCATAGAAGAATATGCCTGAGACACAGCCAAGGACATTTTGTCTTAATTACTTGGTATTGTTGTCACCCCCAGAGCCCACCTGGCTTCAGGGTAACTGGTGCACAGGGAGGAAGCAGCCACCTGGAGGGGCCTCCCAAGGCCACGGCACTAATCCATGCTGGGCTCACAGATGCTTGCCGCCCATGGCCTTGGGTTTCAGGTTGCCATCCTAGGATGAGGTTTGAATGGAGGTTGTAACCTCAGAAGGTCCGGCTAGCACTTAACCACTGACATCCATCAAGAATGTCAAGGCTCTCATTGTCTCATTAATTTGAACCAGTTTTCCTGCCATCAGATCCTTTTTCATTCCTAACCTTTCCACTCTTTCTTCCTTTGTGAGAAGTTTATGGCCTCTCTTGTTTATGCCCTTTGCCTGTGAGTTGTGCCCTGGAAGGCCAATCTTAGGGAAAAGGCACGTTTTCCCTCCTCCATGCCGTAAGTGAAAGTTGCGGAATTGATTGACGTTTCTTCCCCAGTATGAGTTTCAAGTGTGTGAAAGAACATTTAAGGCAATCTGGATGTCTCTGCAGATTCTGTTTTGCAGATAATCTTAAAACTTAAAAAAAATTGGCTCCATTGGGTTTTCGTTGCTACGTGTGGGCTTTTCTCTAGTTATGGTGAGCAAGGGCTGCTCTCTAGTTGCAGAGTATGGGCTTCTTGTTGCGGTAGCGTCTCCTCTTGCAGAGCACAGGCTCCAGGCACACAGGCTTAGTAGTTGTGGCTCGCAAGCTCTAGAGTGCAGGCTTATTACTTGTGGTGCACAGGCTTAGTTGCTCCACAGCATGTGGGATCTTACCGGACCAGGGATCAAACTAGTGAACCTGCGTTGCAAGATAGACTCTTAACCACTGAACCACCAGGGAAGCCTCAGTCTTAAAGTTAAAACGGTTTGTCATTGCTGTCTTCCTTCACCTTATTTCCTTTTTCAGCCAGATCCCAACACCTAAGTGTAGACCACAGAACTGATGAACAGGAGGTATGGAAAGATGGCAGAGGTGCCAAAAAAAATTCTGACCTAGCAGCACAGTATTTTCACTTGCAGTAAATATCTTTTTGAGGTAGCTATTGAGACCAAGCCCCTTTCTTGCAGAATTGGTCCTGATCCCTCACACCACTGAAGGACTGTAAGTGTAGACCATGCTTACTTTATGAGACCCCACAAGGCTGATGAACTCACGACCCAAGCTGGGCACAGTAGACTCTTGCTCTAAGAGCTGGAAAGTGAGCTGATTTTTAGGTTGGGATGGAGCTTGGAGAAGGCAGAAGTCTGGACTTTGGGCCTCCATTTTCAGCCATATGTCCAGAGAGGTGGAAAGTTAGAGGGTGGGGGAGATTTGCCATGACTCAGAGAAGTTGAGGGAAGAAGATACCAGAGACTGTCCATCCCTGGAGAGACAGGAAAGTCACTTCCTTGGTTCAGAATAACTGTCCATTTTCTACTTTCAGACCCTGTGAAGCCTGACTGCATTTCACTGGGGACCCTAAGGGTCTCCCAATAAAGTCTCCTTCTTTCTTTGATTGATCTCCATATATTGGGGGGGGGGTGTGTGCTTACATGGATGTTTAAACTACAACATTACCATCTAACATGTCCTTGGGCTTGGATGACATTTGAGGACAGTGTCATGAATGGCTGTCCAGCACGAGATGTGGAATATAACAGGTTGTCCACATGACATATATTGAAAGGATGTAAAATAGCCCTGGCAGCAAGGCGGTCTCACTGTAGAAGTGGAAACCTTCTGTAAAGGGTGACCCTTCATTTTCTTTTGGTCTTCCCCCCACATCTTGCATATGTCCTCTCTGTAAGACCCTGTGGGCTGGGTGCTGCCTCTTTAGCCTTCTATCTTCATCACTTCTTCATCTCATTTGCCTTTTGGCAATTCTTGCGACATGTCCCTCTTCTCAGCACGTTGATAATTTTTTTTTCTAAGATGCTTAGAGACCATAAAAATGTAAATGTATGATTTCATCAGGGGTGAGGGAACCGGCAGTTTGTGGCACACTGTCTTAGGACTTGTCTAAATTAGGGGTGATTCTAAGACAGAAGTTTCAGACATCCAGAGGCGAAAAGCAGACAAAGGATTTTACTGTCTTTTTATTTCCCATGAAATAAAATGCTTAGCAGTGTTCAGATCTTACCCACACTGCTTCCTGGCCTCTGCTGAAGAGGGATTTGCACCGACGCCCCAGGGTTTTTTGGCCTGTGCTGGAGTGGCTGCCAGGGAAGGGGGACATCCAGAAGGGTTTTACTCTGACCACAACTGTGCTTGGGGCCTCTGTGCAGACAATCAAGTAATCTTCCCTCAGGGAAAAAGCCTGTGGAAGCGTCCAGTCTATCTAGACTTTTGGCACAGTAAGGAGCAATTATCTCCGTTTGTCTATCAGAACACGAACCATCAAGCACAATCTCTAACTAAAGGGACACTAAAGAGATGATTTTTTTGTTGTTGTTTTTTTGGTGTTAGTTATCTTCTGGGAAAAAAGGCGTGGGTCGTGGTGTGTGTGTGTGTGCTCAGTCGCATCCTATTCTTTGCGACCCCATGGATTGTAGCCCGCCAGGCTCCTCTGTCCACAGGATTGTCCAGGCAAGAATACTGGAGTGGACTGTCATTTCCTCCTCTAAGAAATCTTGCTGACTTGGAGATGGAACCCGAATCTCCTGCATTGGCAGGTGGATTCTTTACCCCTGAACCACCTGGAAAACCCAGCCTCAGGTTTATCTGCTTCTTTATACTAGTTTCACTCACTCTAATACATTATTTACCAAATTTGCCTGATAAGACTTCTCAGGGTGAGTGCTTATTCAAAATCCCATCCTGGGACCCACTACAGATTGAATAAATCAGAAACTTCTAGAAATGGGTAGAGGAGTTCATCCCAGGTGAAGGTTTTCAGGCAAGTTAGATTAATGCTGCTGTCATGCCTTAAAGGCTTTATTTCCCCCTTAATAACTCAGTGATTCTTGGCAAGGGGGGAATTAAGAAAGGCTTTCTCTTTTTAAATAGGCTTTTTATTTTGTAATAATTTTAGATTTACATGTAATTTGCAAAGGCAATACAGAGAGGTCCCATATACCTTTTCTAAACTATTTTCCTCAGATGTTAAGATCTTACACAACAACATTACATCTGTCAAAACAAAGAAACTAACACTAATCAGTTAGTAAGAACTGTATGAGGTCACCAGTTATCCTGGAAACAAGGACAGAGAAGAAAAGGGAAAGGCAGGACAGCCCATAGCTCCTCTTTCTTTCCTTATTCCTCTGCAAGCCAAAGGTAGAGAGTTGATAGAAGGCCTCTGATTAAGAAGCAATTTGAGTTCATGGTGAAGTTTTTCCACCATTCTGGTGAGGATGAAATACAAATGCGTGTATGAACTACCAAATGAAAACTGTTAATTTTGGTGGTCTCATGTATATAAGTTAAATGTTCACATTGTCGTTGTTCAGAGGTTATGTCCAACTCTTTGTGACCCCATGGACTGCTGCACGCCAGGCTCCTCTGTCCTCCACTATCTCCCTGAGTTTGCTCAAATTCATGTCCATTGAGTCAGTGATGCTATGTAACCATCTCATCCTGTGTCGCCCCCTTCTCCTGTTGCCTTCAATCTTTCCCAACATCAGGGTCTATTCACCTTTAAAACTAGCCTTGTGTAAAGATAAACAGTGAAATTCAAACTAACAGTTAAATTTTTTAAGTTTTATTTACTTACCGTAACATTAAATAGCGCATTAAAAACACTGTAGCAAGTTGAAATAGAGACTGGAGAAGAAGGAAAAAATTTGTATTTTAGTTTGACTGCCCATTTTTCCTACTCTTTGGACAAAGGGCCCCACATTTTCACTTTGTACTCACTGGGTGGGACAAAACAGCCAGTCCTGTTGAGCCCTAGTCAAGAATCCCTGTCTTAACCTAATGAAGCCATGGATGGTGGCATCCAGGCAGATGCGTGGAGAGATGTCAGGGGCAGAGAACTTTCTGCCATTCTAGGCGATAATAGCCCTGGAGGGGGCTTATTCTCCTCTGTTAACCAGCCCTGCCTGCGCAGATGGCTACGGCCTCTTCAAGATGATTCCTGATATTTGAGCACTTCTACCTTTGGCCCAAGGGCAGGAGGATTCCTGTTGCATCTTCTAAGTGGCCAAACACTTCCTGATGCAGAAAGTGTAACAGCAGATGCCACATCAGGAAGCAGTTACACCCTCGACCTGCCCCAGGCATGTAGCTTTTGCAGGACCACTCTCTATTGTAATTCATGATTTCTGTATTCCAGTGGGCAGTTTTTCTTGTTTTGCTTCAATATTAAATCAAAGAAATACCTTCTACACCTACACAGCTTGCTAACTCATTCACCAAGGATCAGGGAGTTTGTGTGAAGGGGCAGCTCAGTGGGCTCAGAATAGCAGCTTTAATTTATATCTGAAAACAAATTAGCCCAATGGAGCAGAATGGGTACAAATGGCTGTACAGCAGCTTGCCCCATCAAACACACAACGCGGCTCTGGTAATTAACAGACACAGTGGCATTCTCCTCTGCTCGGAAATGTTCATTGCAATGTGCCTTTTTGGATAGGGTGTTCCTTTTAAAATAAGCACGGTTTCCAGCTGGTGGTGTAGATGCATCCTTCTGAGAGTGAGGCCATGATATGTAACGTGTGGAGAGACGCTGAGCAGTAGGAGGAACCTTCCCTGTGCTAAGCTGACCGCTGGCAGCCCTGGGTGTGGACTGGCCCTTCTTTCCTGGTGAGAGAGTTGTGTCCCCAGAGGTAAGATATGTGACCAAGGATCAGACAAGGTTAGTACGTGGCCAACTCAAACATGCCCTATAACCTTCCCTTCTGTGGGAATCAGCATAGGAGAGCCATCAGAGGAAAATGGTCCTTTACAAACCTGTGGTTTGATGGTTTGGATCCTCGGATTAAAATCCATTGTTTTCATAGTTGTGAGAACAAAGGTTTTCCTCTCGGTATGCAAGGGCCTAAAAGCTCTTTCCAGAATATTCTTCCTCAAACTACCAGCAAAGCTCATTCCTTTCTTCCTCCAGAATATGTTTCAAACATTCAAACTGAAAGTGAATGCCCTTGACACTCCTTATTCCGCCCCCCCACCCAGTCGCTATACCCCTCCCCACTGGTGTGTTTTGCTACTGTACTCGTCAGCTCGTTGGCTGATAGACTCAATCTTCATCTGTCTTCTTTACGGTCTTTTTCTTTACCTGCGCCAATGTAATTTCTGCCAAGTCGGATATTTTTCTCTATTGTGTTTGCTGCTGTATCCCGTCTGTGGCACATCGCCTGCTACATAGTAGCACACCTGCTTCTCCAGCTGTGTTCCCTGCCACATCCCTAACCCTCCCCCCCCCACCCCCTCACTCTAGTCACAAGTTAGATCCCTGAAACTCTATATCACGCTTCTGTAAATTTGTTCATGCAGTTTCTTCCCCTTGCAATACTTATCTACCTTTTGTACAAATGCTACTCTCTTCTTCATCCTTCTGCATTCCCCTGGAGCCTCAGCAGCCCCATCATGCCTTCCATCGTGCCGTGCTGGACCACGCTAAGTGAGGCTTGGTTAGTCAGCATCTTCTCCCAGAGATGCTCAGCAACCCCAGGGCCAGATGGTGCCATTGGGATCTCTCTCCCCACCCTGGTGCTTCAGTCGTTTGATGAATAAACACACAAATGAGATGTTCAAAGACAGACAACAACTTAGTGGCAAGGACCAGAGTGCACGCATGCATGCTAAGTCACTTCAGTTGTGTCCAACTCTTTGCAACCCTATGGACCCTAGCCCGCCAGGCTTCCCTGCCCCTAAGATTATCCAGGGAAGAATACCGGAGTGGGTTGCCATGCCCTTCTCCAGGGACTCTTCCCTACCCAGGGATCAAATCTGTATCTCTTATATCTCTTTCATTGACAGGCAAGTTCTTTACCACTAGTGCCACCTGGGGAGCCCCAAGGGCCAGAGTACTGCCCAGATATTCTGGTCTCCCCACCACGGTACTTTATTTCCATCAAAGAACTCCTTTGAGAAGACATTCTGCCAACTTCCTGAAAGACACAAGACAGCTTCTGCACTTTACATCCTCCAGCTTCCTGGTACTCAGCCTCCAATTTTTTTTTTTCCAGAAACAAATTTTTCTTAATTTGTCATTCTCCTAGTTCCCCACATTAATAATGATGTCATCTGATTAATTTTCACAAAGTGGCTGTTAAGGAGAGAGAGACTTTAGGCATGAAGATTTTGTTGAGATTTGCAGATATTTTGAAGTTACTCAAGTCAAAGGACTGGATGCATTTGCATGCTTTTGTTTTCTGTTCATTTGTTTATTTTTGGTGTCTGTTCTAGGAATACATTTTATTTTTCATGAAAAATTTCAAACACACATAAAAGCAGTAGGAATAGTACAAGCCTCAAAGATTCATAACTCAGATAAACAGTTATCAATGGACTTCCAAGGCAGTCCAATGATAAAGACTTCACCTTCCAATGCAGGGGGTTCAGGTTTCAATTCTTAGGGAGATAAGATCTCACATGCCTCGAGGCCAAAAAGCCAAACCGTAAAGCAGAAGAAATATTTTAACAAATTCGAGAAAGGTTTACAAACTTTAAAAAGTTATCAATGATTTGAAACATTTTCCTTTTTCTTTTTTATCGAATTATTTTAAAGCTTATTCCAGACACCACATCATCTTATCCCACTTCAAAATACCTCTTTAAAAAAAAAGAAAAGATAAACACAGTACTTTTATCACCCTCAACAAAATTAAAAATAATTCTTTGGAAATATAATTTTCATGGACTTATTTGAGGTGCAGCTTCCCTGTTGCTCTCTAATTGTGTAGCAGAACAGAAATAACCCACTCTAAGGAAGGACAGGAGTATCCATTTTACCCCCTCGTACTTTTTAGATGCACGTTTGAAATGGCCCATCCTTTCTCATCTGGATGAGTGGGGCTTCTTTGGGTCTTTATTGTTGTTCAGTCGCTAAGTTGTCTCTGACTCTTTGCGACCCCATGGGCTGCAGCACGCCAGGTTCCTCTGTCCTTCACCATCTCCCAGAGTTGGCTCAAGTTCACATCCATTGAATCGGTGACACTATCTAACCATCTCATCCTCTGCCGCCCCCTTCTCCCGTTGCCTTCAATCTTTCCCAGCATCAGGGTCTTTTCCAATGAGTCAGGTTTTCGCATCAGGTGGCCAAAGTATTGGGGCTTTCTTATTAATCTGGAATTTTCTCCTCTCAAGTGTCTTAGTAGACCTTGGTTTTGGGGAGTCTTGTTGTCCCTCCAGCCCATCCTCGGGCTGTGCTTCCACAATCTAGTCCCTTTGAGGGTTGGCACTTCTGCTTACCATCTGCAGGCCGCCTATATGCCAAGCTTATGTTGGATTCAGATGACCAGGGATTTCCATTTTCTGTTTTCTTTGTGGGCTCTGGCACATCATAATCACAGTGACCAGTTGGCTCTGTGGTAAGGAATCCGTCTGCAGTGAAGGAGAAAGTGAAAGGAAAGTGAAAGTGAAGTCGCTCAGTCGTGTCAGACTCTTTGCGACCCCATGGACTGTAGCCTAGGAGGCTCCTCCCTCCATGGGATTCTCCAGGCAAGAGTACTGGAGTGGGGTGCCATTGCCTTCTCCAGGGGATCTTCCCGACCCAGGGATCGAATCCCTGTCTCCCTCATTCCAGGCAGATGCTTTAACCTCTGAGCCAGCAGTGAAGGAGACCTGGGTTCAATCCCTGGGTCGGGAAGATCTCCTGGAGAAGGAAACAGCCACCCACTCCAGTATTCTTTCCTGGAGAATCCCATGGACAGAGGAGCCTGGAAGACTACAGTCCATATGATCACAAAGAATAGGACATGACTGAACAACTAACACTACTATTATTAGATTAGTTAAGTGAATAGCATTCAAGTTTAAACTTTCAAAATCCCAACATCACCTACACCATCCGCATGGGGCCAGGGAGAGAGCACCAAAGAAACACAGAATCTGGATGTCAAAACATCCTGTAGTCTTTCTTGCTTTACAAGAAAGCACTTAGTGGTGGGCGTGTCCTCCCCACAAGATCCTCTCCAAATGCGTGCCTGCAGGGGTCAAAGCCCACATTGCCCACCCTGCTCACACACTCCCAGATCTGCCAGGACCCAACCCCTCCCTTGCCTGCCCTCCTTCCTCCACCCACCCTGAGGCTCATTTCCCTTCCTTCTGGAGAGCCACTTGTTTCCCCTGTTGCTAAGCAGCCTTGTGCACTCAGGCAGTGCTGGCTGTCGCCTGCCCGTCCACCCCTGCCTGATTCAGATTAACCCTGTGAAGCCGGACATAGCTTTAAAACCTGGGGCTATGTGACAATCCAAAGAACTACATGGAGGAGTCAATAGCAACCCACACTTCACTTTCCCTAGCAGCCTGTCCTTTCTGGGAGGCAAGGGAACATGCTGGCTGCAGTCTCTGTGGCCACACGCACTTGACTTTGAGCTCTGGCCCCACCACTTAGTAATCAATTGACTTACCAACTTCTAGGAAGTTACTCACTCTTTCCATCTGAGTCTTGGTTTTCTCATCAGTGTAAGGGGATAATAACATCATGGTTACTGCATTTGTCTGCTCTGAGGATTAAGTGACTTCACATGCACAGACCGTGTAGGAGCGTATCTGCTATGTAGGAAGAACTCAAGATACGTTAGCCAGTAGTTATACAATTTGTACTTCCATACCTATCAGCTGCTTCCACAACAGTCTTAGTTACCTGGTTGGAGTAACAGTTAGTCCTTCCATTTTGGGGGATGGAAAACACAGGCACAGAGAGGTAAAATAACTTGTCCAAAGACAAACAGCTACACTCACATTGGAATCAGACTTGTTTTGTGTTTTTCCTACTTTGTCACGGGGCCCCAAAGATATCTAAGTCTGAAGATCAATCTTTCCAGCCCTTCTTTAGAGAAGAGAGCTTATGTAGAAGCAGCTGACTCCTTGGGCCTTGTTTCCTACCTTGAAACAATATAAGTTTTGATTAATATTAAATCATCCCCAAGATGAAACTATATGTGTCTATTCCCATGTCTTTTGTACTGAGAGTAAACAAATAGTTTGGACTTCAATCCAAATCAGAACATGAAGACAAAAAATGAAAAATTAGCCTTGAAGTTGTGGTATTGAGGCATATATGCAGTCCATAGACATGACAAGGCTGTAAGAAAGCTGAGTTTTATGAAAGAAAGAGAAGTAAGAGTGTATCATGCTGCCCAAGGAAAAGTAGATAATTTTTACTCTTCTTCCAGCCTCCTAATGATTCTAATTATACTGCTTCTAATGTTTACAGTTGTTAATTCAGCTGGTTTCCAAGGAGGCAGAGGTTCAGATTTAGTGCCCCAAATGCCTATCTCCTTCTATTCTGTTTTGTAGCCCCAGGCTGCATGTGACCCCAGCCTGGTCCTGGTCATTCAGGGGAGATCCAGTGAGGGCAGGTGGGTCCTGCTCTCAACTATCTTGGAGGTTCACTTCTAAGACTCTGCCACACTAAGTGGCATTTGAGTACCACTTTCAAAATCTTTGTCAGGTATTGACATTTAGTTAATATTGTCTTTAAATTTATGCATTTATACTTAAATTCTTTTTAAATTTATTGGATTAGTCAGTATACGAAGGGCTTTGTTGCAGCAATAAATAAACCCTGGTATCTTAATGGCTTAACACAGCAAAGGGTTATTTTTTCACTTATATAAAATCCAGTATAAGTCCCATGATTTTCTAGGGCAGCTATTTTGAAAACGACTCAGACAGTGATTCTTACTTCTAGGCTCCCTGTATCTGTAATGCTACCTTCTTATGGACATGCTGCCCCCAAATGTGCCACTTTGATGTACTGAGTATTTTGAACTGAAAGCACTTAAAAAACAGCAAATGCAGGATTTTCCTGGTCGTCCAGTGATTAAGAATCCACCTTCAAATGCAGGGGACGCAGGTTCCATCCCTGGTCAGAGAACTGTGATCCCACATGCCTTGGGGTAGCTAAGCCCTTATACAGCAACTACTGAGCCCGAGCACTCTAGATCCTGCCACAACTGAGACCTGATGCAGCCAGATAAATAAATATATATTAGAAAACAAAGCAGAAAATGCAGGGAGAGACTTTCTCTGAACTTCCCTTATCTGCCTAAAGACAGATCCTCAGAAAGGAACTCTATTGTGAATCTCCTCCCCCAGAATTTTCGTCAACTGGGGAAGATTGAGGAGGAGAGGAGGGGAGACAAGAGGTGAACGCCACATCCAGACACAGTGTCACAAATGATCATGCCACCCATCCATCCTTCTAAGGGCTCATTCATCTTTCCCAAAACTCGTTTATTCTCCTCTGAGTCGACATGCCCCTTCCCCTATCAAGATGGTATGTGTGTGTGTTAGTCGCTCAGTTATGTCCCACTCTTTGTAACCCCACAGACAGACTGTAGCCCACCGGGCTCTTCTGTCCAGGGAATTCTCCAGGAAAGAATACTGGAGTGGGTTGCCATTTCCTACTCCAGGGGATCATTCTGACCCAGAGATGGAACCCAGATCTCCTTCATTGCTGGCAGATTCCTTACCATCTGAGCCACCAGGGAAGCCGCATTATATAATCCACTGTTGTTCAATATCTTGTCCATGTTCTATCTAAAATCATCTCTGTTTCTACTTAAAATCTAAAGGGACAGCAGTGGTGCACATGTTACATTCTGGGAAACATTGTCCTCGTGGGCCTGGGTCCACATCACCATCCAGGGCAGCAGCCAATATTTGTAAGATTTGCCATGTGCCTGGCACTGTGCTCTGGCTGCTGTGTGCACTGAGTTCATAGTGACCACCCCTGCCTTAGATTCCATAGAATGGACAGACAGAGAAATAAACCAGCAGTGTAGGAAATGCATTTGGGAAGTACAAGTTGGGATTAGAGGGACCTTTGAAGGACAGCAGATTTTTAAACAATTCCAAAATGCCCTTCTTGTGTTGTATTTACTGTTTGATTTTGTTTCCTTTTAATTTTTCTTTTGGGGGTATTTATGGTATTCTAAAAGAGCCTCTTGATGAAGGCGAAAGAGGAAAGTGAAAAAACTGACTTGAAACTCAACATAAAAAAAACTAAGATCATGACATCTGGTCCCATTAATTTATGGCAATCGATGGGGAAAAAGTGGAAACAGTGTCAGGTTTCATCTTCTTGGGCTTCAGAATCATCACAGACAGTGACTGCAGTCATGAAATTAAAAGACGCTTGCTCTTTGGAAGAAAAGCTATGACAAACCTAGACAGTGTATTAAAAAGCAGAGACATCACTTAGCTGACAAAGGTCCATGTAGTCAAAGCTATGCCTTTTCCCAGTAGTCACATATGGATGTGAGAGTTGGAACATAAAGAAGGCTGAGCGCCGAAGAATTGATGCTTTTGAACTGTGGTGTTGGAGAAGACTCTTGAGAGTCTGTTGGACTGCAAGGAGATCCAACCAGTCCATCCTAAAGGAAATCAGTCCTGAATATTCATTGGAAGGACTGATGCTGAAGCTGAAACTCCAATACTTTGGCCACCTGATGTGAAGAACTGACTCATTTGAAAAGACCCTGATGCTGGGAAAGACTGAAGGCAAAAGAAGAAGTAGACAGCAGAAGATGAGATGGTTAAATAGCATCACCAACTCAATGGACATGAATTTGAGCAAACTTTGGGAGATAGTGGAGGACAGAGGAGCCTGGGGTGCTACAGTCCAGGGGTTTGCAGAGAGTCTTACCACGACTTACCAAATGAACAACAACAACAGCAAATTCAAGGCAAAACCTGTGGTCAGAAGAAAACATTTCTGCTAATATTTTCTTGATACTTTGAATTTTGTGTCCCTTGAGACATCACACATCCTCAGAGGGCCTCTTGATTATAAATGTGATGCTGCTTCAGGATGTAGAAAAATGGGTTGCAGGTCGTGGAGAAGGCTAAGAACAATGTCAGATCAAAGCGCAGTTATTGAATTCACTAAATGGAGGAAGAAGGACTGCCAGCTGTGGGTCCAGTCCAGGTCCTGCTCCGCCCGCCTCTGAACAGGGCAACCCTGACTCCGCTGTGCTCAAGTTGTCTTCTTGGTAAAATTAGTGGATTGGACCAAACATGCATGTCCTGCACAGGAATGTTCATGGTTGTAAGGGAAGCTTTCCCCTCCATGGAGAAGGGATGGCCTTGGAGTTCTTGCCCTCTAAGTGTAGCCTCAGCCATTCCATCACCCTGGCACATTTGGCTTCTGGTTTGATATTGGGGAAATAGATTAACCACATCACTGTTGTTTTCATTTATGTGTATCTTACTTAGTACTTGCTATGTGCCAGGCACTGCCCCGTGTAATTTAACAAAATTAACTTAATCTTATAACAATGGGTTATCATAGCCATTTTAGAGGGGGGAAAACTGGGGCCCAGGGAGGTTAAGTAACTTGTTCAAGAGCAAAAATCTAGAGAGGGGCAGAGAAATATTCGGTCTTGGGCAGTCAGTCTTGGGCTAGAGTTTGCAATCACTGCTCTGTACTGTCTGTGGGCAAAATACTTGAAAGTGCTAATTATAAGGCAAAACATACAGTAATGACATACAAAATAAGTATGTTTTAAAACAATTAATGTTGAGGCAATGACAGAGGTTGCACACGCACTTGGGTGAAATCCTGTGAGAGAGGAAACCAAGAGTGGATCCTGGGAGACAGAAGGGGAAATGCTTTGCGTGGTTGCAGACCTACTGGGATTGACGTATAGGAGCTCATCGGCTCCTCACAACACCCTTACAGGGCTGGGGCAGTTATCATCCCCATTTTACAGATGAGGCTAAGTGACTTGTTTAAGGTCACACAGCTGGCAAGTGGGGGAAGCCAGGTGCCTTGGGGCAGAGTTGGTCTCTGGCCCACCACCTGGCTACCTGGGGGGCAGGGCCAGGGGATCCACTGCTGTCAGTCCAGGACTCAGGAGTCCAGGTGTGGTGAGGGGGCAGCTGGTGACAGCTCTTGTGGGGACGTGGAGGCTGCCCCCAGCGCTTCACCACTCCTGCAATGAAGGAGTGAAAGAGTGAAGTGCAGCAGACAGGTCTCGTGGGGCTGGCAGGAATCTGAAAAACCAGCTTCTCTGAGCAATGCATTTCAGTCAGACTGACAGGTCTGCTTAGGGAAAAGATGTGCAGTGCATAGGAGATGCATGTAGACAACAAGGAGAGTGTGCCTGGTTTAAAATGCCGCAGCACTGGATTATATCCCTGTTGGGAAGAAATGCATTTAAAGGCAAGCCGTGCTGTCACCTGGGACCACGATTCCTCAGCCTCAGCGCTGTCGGCGTTTAAGGAGAAAAACCCTATTGGTTGAGCTCCACTTCTTTGATTGTGTAATTTGGACTTAAGAGCAGAGAATGCTTCCAGAAATTAGACTGTTTTGAGTTTGAGGAGTGGAGATTTTCTCTAAAATTCCTTCTAATTCTCAGAACCTAAGAAAGAGAGGGAGGAAAAAAAAAAAAAGAGAGAGAGATGGATTAGCATCTACAGTACCTTATCACTCAGGTGGTTTTTGATATTTTGGTGAATGTATAGAGAAGAAGGATTGGAAAGCATAGGCAGCACACTTCTTTATGATAACTTATTTTATTTATCTCTGTGGCTATTACTTCACCTCATTGTGAGATCAAGCTCTTGGCTTGCACCATACTGCCCTCTAGCGGCCACCACGTTTTGTAGCGGACAGAAGAGAGGCGCTCAAGAAAATGCTTTTAAGAATGAAGCCAAGAAGGGGAAGTGGGCCGGTGCAAAGAGCACCGAACAGCTTCTGGCTCAGCCTCCTTGTGATCCGCGGAAGTCTCCTTCCAGCCGCTTCCTTTCCTCCTGGAGCCCCACTAGGTCTTCCTGCGATCCCACTCCTACGCGTCCCAGCACCCCGTGACCTCTTGCTCTTTCCCGCCGGTGTTCTGGGTATATTCCCTGCGCGGAGAATTCAAAACTGCTTCCATTTTAAATAAAAAGAACATCCTGTGGCTAGAAATATCCGACAAGAAGCGTTTTATGAATGCCCCGAAGAGAGTGGCTACGTGAAAAATACTAATGATTCAGCTGGGAAAATATAGATAATTTGTTGTTCGTTGTTTCTAACCTGGACCTCAGGAACCAGGATGTCTTCCCTCCCCAGTGGAGAGCGCTGCTTTGCAAGGACCCCTGTACCCTCCTCACCCTCCTCCAGACCATTTAGCTAACCCCCTGGGACAGGAACAGCTCTACAAATGCGTGTATTTGTCATCTTAAGAGCTTGGCAAGCCAACTTGAATTTCAGATAACTAGAGACCATACTAATGGCTTTCTTCTGTCAATGGTGACATTGGGTAATTAGTAATCCTATAAAGCTTTTGAGGGTAGCTTTATAAAAAACAAAACAAAACAATGAAAATCAAGAGAATGGAGACAAAGCTACTCTGCAGAGTTAAACCTCATCTTCAGGGAGGCTATTTTTTAAAGTAATTGTACATCTACATGTGGGCTTCAATTATATATTTATGTATGTCAAAGTATAATGCTCAGACATCAACTTACCCAAGCTTGGATGATGAATTCATGATAGATATTTACTTCTTCTTTTTATTTTTTTTTTTTGGCAAAGGGTGGTTTCCATTTCCATAAAATAAAATTTTATATAAGACTATGGGAGCTAAAATTTATCTTAACAATTAGGTAAAACAGATGACCAAAGAATTTAATTGTACACTGGGACTCCTACTGCTTGTCTGAGTTTAGGCCATACTAACAAAGAACAATAGGAAACAAAGCGCTTGGAAGATCAGATATAATGGACACGGAATCTGCAGAAGCCTTGGGAATGGGCAGCAGCTGGGTTTCCTTAAGATTTGCAGGCTTAATAGAATAAGCTTGTGTTTGTTTCTACTTTATATGAACATACACCAGATGAAGACACTCTACTACTTCCTTTAAATGCCCCACATTTGGAAAACATCTCTCCTTGTTTTTTCTTATCTCTTAATATGAATGACTTAATTAAGCAGCAGGTTGTGTTTTAAGGCTGTAAAACATACATAGATGTTTTACTTGAAAAGTGGGACTAATAGGCATTTTTATATGTATGTTTATATATCTGAAGCTTATTTAAGCTTTTTTGCTTTCATGTGTGACATCTCAAGTTGACATAAGCCTGAGCCTCAGTACTCTGGTGATCAATACTACTTAAAAGAAAAAATGACATCTGTGGAGATGTAAAAGAAGGATTATCATCAGTGAACTTGTCAATGTGATCAACAGAGATGGTGAACCCAGGTAGATTGGGCCAATGAAGTATGTACAGCAACTGAATTACTCATCCTTAGATCCAAGGAACTAAATGACACTTACAGCTTTGTAAACACAGCACCCAAGCTGACTAGGGGCAGCTACTATGTGACAAAGGAGTCAGGGGTCTGCTGCAAACTTCCAGAGCAAGTGGCTGAATTGCTTAAGAAATTTCAAGACCCTTCAGCTGGATGAGGGCAAAATAATGCATGACTAAAAATCAAACAAAATAATTCAGTTAATATAATCGGGTGATTCTTGTTAACAAAATGTCCAACAAATCACAAGAAAAAAGTCTAAACTTGTCTCTAGCTATACAGAGAGCCTGATAAAGTGAGCCTTTTGGCTTATTGTTGTGTCTGTCTAGTCAAGGCTATGGTTTTTCCAGTGGTCATGTATGGATGTGAGAGTTGGACTATAAAGAAGACTGAAGGCTGAAGAACTGATGCTTTGAACTGAAGTGTGGAGAAGACTCTGGAGAATCCCTTGGACAGCAAGAAGATCCAACCAGTCCATCCTAAAGGAGATCAGTCTGGGTGTTCATTGGAAGGACTGATGTTGAAGCTGAAACTCCAATACTTTGGCCACCTGATGTGAAGAGCTGATTCATTGGAAAAGACCCTGATGCTGGGAAAGATGGAGGAGAAGGGGACGACAGAGGATAAGATGGTTGGATGGCATCACTGACTCAATGGACATGGATTTGGGTGGACTCCGGGAGTTGATGATGGACAGACAGGGAGGCCTGGTTTGCTGAAGTTCATGGGGTCGCAAAGAGTCAGACACGACTGAGCGACTGAACTGAACTGAACTGACTGGATGTCTGTTGAGATTGTTGGAAGTATGTTAGAAGTATCAGAAGAACAGAGATCCAGTTTACTTAGAAGGTAGCTTAAAAAAAAAAAAAGACGCTCTTAGTACTGATGCTCCCTCCATGGAGCAAACCGAGCCTGTCCATTTCCTTCTTCTCTCTATTCCTTTCTTCTTTCCTTCTATTTTTCTAGGACAGCTGTGTTTTGAGCACTCAGCCGAGCCATGACAACCTGAAGATTTGTGAGAAATTGGTTCAGCCTTTTAGGAGATGAGAAGCAAAATATTTAACATCAAAAGCACAAGCAGGGGCAGATCCTGACTCTGTGGAGCTTGAAGCTTATACAATTTGGGGAAATCTCTTTTTTAAAAAAAGCTATACAAAGATAAATACAAAATTAGACACAATAGAGAATATTTACTGAGAATGCAAAAATAAATAACAACAAATTATTAAAAATTTAGAGGCTTTGGTCCTTCCTCTTGAAGATCTATTTAGTCAGTACACCAAAGATGCTTAACTAGAATTGCTTTCTGATGGCAACCTGGCTTCCTCGGCTGCTGTGCAGCCTCCAGTGACTCCTAGAACTCACAGTGGCCTGAGCTAAAGAGGGCCGGAGGCTTCAGCCTCATTTACTTCTTTGAATTCCACATCTTGTCTCAGGAGCCATCACTCAGAGTAGTCGGCAGCTGAAAGCGGCCTCTTACCAGGGACAAAGATCCTGAACAGCATCAGAGTGTCTGTCCCAGAAGCACACTGGGAGGGAGTGTAGTTCATGGTCAAGAACAGCGGTCTGAGTGTGCTTGGCAAGATGGGTTCCAAGTCCTGTTTGTCTGAACTTCACTTCTCGGAACCTCTTTTTTTAATGTCTGTAAAACTAGGGTGATTAAAAGAGGTGAAGTATATAAAGCATGCAGCCAAGTGCCTGGCATAGAGCAAATAGCCTTTGCCTGATGGAAAGATTTATTTGAAAGTTTGATACAGAAAGTTATTTGTGTGTCTCTTCGCATTTGTCTCACCCCCACCTCCCTTCACTGTTGACTACAGGAGACGTTGAATATCAGTGAAAAATCCATTCCCTAGTTAATGTTCTCCAGCTTTCCTTTTATACTGTCTGTCGGATTCAATCCATCATGTATGTAATCATATTATACGTTGCCTTCTCTATGAATAAGAAATGAGGGGATGGTATTTTGATTTCTCCAGTCCCCTATCATGAGACTAGATGCAGGATGCAGATTTCAGCTCCATGGCTGAAGGGAGGGTGCAGATAATAAATCATTTCACATTTCTGGGATGGAAGATGGGTTCCTTTGGGGATTCTGTAATTGCTGAAGCTGTGGTCTTCTTCATGATCAACACTGTATGTAGCCTGTGCTGGCCAATGGGGAATGAATGCAAAAGTTAGGATACAACCAGTTCTGCCTGGGTGGAGTTCAGGGAACACTCCAGAGCCAGAGTACCCAGTGGCTTAGGTGAAATGCCTGTGGAATTTACACTACCTCACAGACATCAGCGACTTCACCTTCACTCTTCACTTTCATGCATTGGAGAAGGAAATGGCAACCCACCCCAGTGTTCTTGCCTGGAGAATCCTAGGGACGGGGGAGCCTGGTAGGCTGCCATCTATGGGGTCGCACAGAGTCGGACACGACTGAAGCGACTTAGCAGCAGCAGCAGCAGCACAGACATCAGTGTCCTAGAGAAGGAAATGGGAACCCACTCCAGTGTTCTTTGCTTGGAGAATTCCATGGACTGAGGAGCCTGGCGGGCTACAGTCCATGGGGTTGCAAACCCCTTGTTGGACATGACTGAGCGACTAACACTTTTTACAGACATCAGTAAAATGTTAGGACCCCAAACACTCCTCAGTGCTGCAGATGGTTCTGCAGTCTTTGAAAGCCAGGAGCTATCACTTCTTAATCTTATAGTTCCTTACTTGGAAATGGGTATAAAATCTCCCTTGCCTGCCTCCCTGGAAGAACAAAATATAACAGTGTTACTGGAAATTCTTTGTACATGTAGAGAGAGCTATAAAATAAAATAGTACTGTTAAATGCAATAGTGTAAGTTAGCATTATGGAGCCTTTTAATTTCAAACTCGTTTTTCAGCAATGAGATTTCCTCATACTTCTTATATTTGCATTTTAGTGCTATTTTTTGTTTACATAGGTTATAGAAATTAATTTTAAGCAAATTCTACTGGATTCTTTCCTTCAAATTGGGATAATGCTATGAAGGTGATTCATTCACATACTGTCAAGGTCTTTTTTCACCAGAGTGGTTGCTAGCGTTTCTCAAGTCAGTGAAATAGTGCCACCGTGTGGCCACACAACTTACTGTCCATCTCCCATTGAAACCTTTGAATTTTTAATCGTAAATACGGGCAGATAGGGCTTCCCAGGTGGATCAAGTGGTGAAGAATCCACCTGCCGATGCAGAGATGCAGGCAGGAGACTTGGGTTCAATCCCTGGGTTGGGAGGATCCCCTGGAGAAGGAGATGGCAACCCACTCCAGTATTCTCGCCTGGAAAATCCCATGGACAGAGGAGCCTGGAGGGCTGTAGTCCATGGGGTCTCAAGGAGTCGGCATGACTTGGGGAGTGAGCACTCGCACAATATTTGCAGATAAGTATCAAAGTCTATTTTATGCTTAAATTCAAACACATTTGCCTGTGTTTACCTGTAAAATATATGGACATAATGGAAATTTTTAAAAAATTCAGTGGAAACTCTCCTCTTCTCCATTTATTAATAGCTACTTTTGTGAATTATTTGTCAGTGAAAGAAAGTTTCCATTCGTTCTTAGCGTGAAAGTGGTTGAATAATGTTTGTGAGGGATAACAAGCTCCATCTCAGCCACAATTCTGCGTCTGTGATGGTGGTATCTAAGAAAATGCACTTTTAAAAGGATGCTGTGCTGTGCTGTGCTCAGTCATGTCTGACTCTGATTCACTTTGGACTGTAGCCTACCAGGCTCCTCTGTCCATGGGAGTTTTCAGCCAAGAATACTGGAGTAGGTAGTCATTTCCTCCTTCTGGGGATTTTCCAGAGCCAGGGATCAAACCTGAGTCTCCTGTGTCTCCTGCATTGTAGGTGAATTCTTTTACCCCCGAGACATTGGGGAAGCCCTAGAGTATATATAATATGTATATTCCACAAAATAAATTATAATTGGCTAGAAATACATAAGGTAAAACATCTTTAACAGGAAATGAGACTCAAAACAAAATTTTAAGGTAATACATCTTTAACAAGGAATGAGACTCAGCTAGATTCACTCATCTATCCTTGAATTAATCAGGTAAAGGCAGAAGCACTTTTGGAAATGGTGCAATAACCCTACATTGGACCAATATTAAATATAAGATCACGGCAGGGATATATTTGTTAGGGAGAATATCAGAGCAAGGGATAGTTCTGCTTTTTTTTACTACGGAATAAGCCAATGCAGGAGACTTTAGAGATTCAGGTTCAATCTCTGGGTTGGAAAGATCCCCTGGAGAAGGGCATGGCAACCCATTCCTGTATTCTTGCCTGGAGAAGCCCATGGACAGAGGAGTCTGGTGGACTACTCCGAGTTGCAGGGTTGCGGAATTGGACGTGACTGAAGCGACTTAGCATAGCACAGCACAAGAATGGATATAATAAGTTTATTTAACAATGCATTATGTAAAGCACTTTACCTGCATTGTTGCATTCAGTAATTGGGGGTGTGGTCAAGCAAGTCCCTTTAAAACTTTATAAGATAATTTTTTAAAAAGTAAAAACAACTAGGCATTGTGAGCAGAAGCAGACCTTCAAGCTAGGTACCTGCAGTGCTGGGGGCTCGATAACTTTGAATGCTCTGGGTGGTTGATGCCCTCTGGTGGCGATTGTGGGAATTTACTAATTTAACACAAATTATAAGGCAGTAACAAATGCTAGCACCCAGGATGCCTGTTGTTGGCATTTGTGTGTGTGGACACAGAGGAAATTTCAGAATGACAGACATGAAATGATCAATAATCCTACCTCTGGGAATGAAGATGAGGGCAACAGAATGAAGACTTTTACTTTATCATTCGTTCATATATTAATACAAACTTGTATATCTTTCATAATAATACAATTTTTAATAAAATATACAGATTAAAAATGAAGAACAAAACATATGCCCATGTGAAACATAGCATACCCTGAAAAGTACAATAGGCAGGTTAGGGAAATGTAATTTATTATTTAACACTTCAAATATATATATATTGCTTTTGGTAGAATTTGTATTAGTTCCCCAGTATTTCCCTTGCTCCTTAAGGTGAAACAGAAGCTTCCTTGACCACAGATCTAAAATATTTTCATTCCCTGTGGAGGAGTGTGACCCAGCAGTGCAAGCAAGAAATTTGGATTCCTTTTTCTAAGTTCCAATGTCACTTTTTCCATATTTGTTATTCTTGTTTTAAAATGTCCTTTTTAAGGCAAATAATATTTTATAGACTACAATTATGAAAAGTCACTCTGGTGCCATTTATTTATACCAGGCCTCTGGGTGAAAGTGTTTAAGATGGCTTTTGAAATTTATATAGAATACAGAATAACAGAAAATTAAAATAGGTACACGGCACAAGGAAGGAGAGAAGGAAAGGGACATGAAACAGAAGTCCAGACTGCCGACAACCCACAGAGCTCACCAAGGAAAGTGACATCCTGTGAAACTTTTGGTGAATCATAGGTTTAGTTTGGAGTTTGCTAGCAACTTTAACAAAGAAGAAACACGATAAGTTCCAGGAGTCCCTGACCACTTGGTACACAAACTAATCAGGAGTGAAGGAGAAACAACAGATTCTGGACTGTTAAGACAAGAAAAAAATGGTCCCTGCTTGACTGGCTTCTAGATGAATTTAAGATCTTGTTCATCCGTCCCAGAGGAAGACAGAATACAAGTGCAGAAATACTCCGTTATCCTGGGCTTCAGGGGAGGCACTTACTGTTAATTAATCCTCCGGGAGTTTTCATTGTCTGGTTTTACTAGTCTCCATTTCCTGTCTGCCCAGATCTGGACTCCAACCTTATTCTCTGCTTCCGGGGCCCTGACATATATTCCATTTCTTTCTGGCCGGTCTGTGCTCAATGGAATGGCTACTATAAGGCCCTTTAATATTTCTACTCTTGTTGTTCAGTCGCTCAGTTGTGTCCAGCTCTTTGCGACCCCTTGGACTGCAGCAGACTTGACTTCTCTGTCCTTCACCATCTCCCAGAGCTTGTTCAAACTCATGTCCATTGAATTGGTGATGCCCTAGAGATCAATAGTACAATTGTGCCCCTTCCCCACCTATGTATTTGTGTATATTTTTTGTTCTCTTAAAGTGACAGCTGGGCAGGTGGGTGTTATTATTCATTTTTATAACAGTTGTTCCCTTTCACTCTGTTAGCATCTCCTCTGGCTTTTTACAGTATTTACAAATTCTCCTTTGGCCACAAAGATCACAAGTGAACACCAGCTGATTAAATATGTTAGCTTTATTTAATGCATGCCAGTGCTATCTTCCATGTATTTTACTCCAGACTTGTTTATTTTCTTACAGCCATCACCCACTGATATTCAGGATAGGGTCTACTACGACCCCATCGTCTTTTAAATCAGTCCTGAAATAAGTCCGTTCATTCCCACCGGCTGTCATCCCCGCACTGCCTCCCCCACTTTACGTGTTCATATAGCATCCAAGTTCACACATAAAAACACATGGCGCAATGACAGACTGTGATGTCCTAACCCAGGCAATAAAGGGACTATTCATCTCGCCAGCATCTTGGCCTCTGAAGGAGACTTGAAAGGAAAATAAACAAAGTTGTGAGTTGGTGTAGGTGGAACCCTCCACATTTCCTTTCCCAGACAGCACAAGAAAATTAGGCCAAATGCCCAAAGTGTAGGCACTGACGCTCTCTGCTTCTACAGTTTCCCTGTGCATAAGACAGGAACGTGGTAGTGGGTCTATTACGTTTCATACACCAGGTAATGGATGGGCCAGTTCAAAGACCGGAAGTTTTCTTGAAAACCAGCATTCCCTCTGGCTATTTTTGGTCATGAGTGCATGATCAAGGTCTGAAAGCAACAGGTTTTACAAAGTGGGCACACGTGGACCAAAAATCAGTGCTGGCACTGGGGAGAAATGAAAGCTGCCCGATGCCCTGAAAACCTCTCTGGCCCAATGTGTGTGTGTGTGTGTGTGTGTGTGTGTACGTGCGCTTAGTCGTGTCCGACTCTTTGTGACCCTTTGGACTATAGCTCACCAGGCTTCTTTGTCCATGGGACTTTTCAGCTGGAGTAGGTTGCCATTTCCTCTTCCAGGAGATCTTCCCAGTGTCGGGATTGAACCTGTAACTCCTGAGGCTCCTGCACCGCATGCAAACTCTTTACCCACTGAGCTATCGGGGAGGCCCTACAGCCTCATCTCTGCTGGGTCACCTCCTGTCCTACGTGTACAGTGAACAGTGAGAACCAATTGCCAACCCTCCTCTAGAGCGGGTCCGTGTACATTGGACCTGCCGTCATCAAGTAAATGGTTGGTCTTCATGAGAAACAGAGCTGTATTAGGTTGCAAGGTTTTTGATCAAAGAGGTGGAATTAGCCTTAGTGAGTGAAAATTCAAGTTGTAAACCCTCCTCTGCCACTGTTAATTATCATGTACGTGTTTATAAGTGGAAATCTACATGATACACCTAACAATATTGTTCTGATACACTTATTTTTTGAAGATTTTACTTAATATAACTTGATTTTAGTTCATTTGATGCACAGAGGTTTGCAACTGATTACCTTGACGGTGGACTGATCTGTTGCCAGTATAAAATGACATTCTTTGATTCATGTAATACTGCATGCCATGAAATAGCTTTTTCTGATGTTATGATTGCTTCCTCTGCTTACTTCTAGTTTGTATTTGCTGGAAAAACCTGCCTATAATTTGCTTTTAACATTTAAAAATATATATTGAAGTATAACATATATATATAGAAATGAGAATATAAAAACTTGATGGATTTAAAACAGTGAACTGCCTGGTGTAAGCAGTTCCCAGGTCAAGAAATGGAATATCACCAGCATCCCGTAAGGTTCTCTCAAGCTTCCCCCCGTCACAACCCTGTGCCAAAGATAAACATTAATCTAACTCCTAACTCCAAAGAGTTAGAGAGATAGTGACAAACAGAGAAGCCTGGCATGCTGCAGTTCATGGGGTCACAAGGAGTTGGACACGACTTACTGACTGACCAACAACAAAACTCCAAAGATCAGCTTTACCTATTTTTGTACTTTTATAAATGAAATCATATAGTTGTACTGTTTCATGTTTGACTCTCTCCTTCATCATTATGCTTCTGACATCCATTCATGTGGTGGCAGGGAGAAAGAGCACATTCTTATTGCTGAACAGAAATCCATGTGCAAGATGGCACTGGATAGTAACACTTTTCTTTTGCTGTTTAAATAACTCCATAAAAAAAAAAATAATTTTTAAAAAATGTTCAAAGACATTTTGGGAAAGATTTTAGTGTTGCCTCCAAGATTTTTGGAGTTCACCATGGGAATGATTTTAACATCAAAGACATTGTTTCCAGCCTGTAAAACACCATTTTTACCCACAATGAAGCAAAGTTTAATCCTCAGAAAAGCAGGGTTAGCACAGACCTGTGGTATTTTAGTACCAGAGGTTCTTGGAAATTATCTGGAAGATTTATAAAAAGGCTCTACCGTGAATTCAGAGGAAGGTGAAATGAAATGTGTCTAACACTCTGGCCAGGCTGCAGTCGCCTTGCATCCTAAATGAGAGGCAGGTGTTGCTCTGGAGCCAGGTGAGACAGTGATCATAAAACACATGTATCTGTTCAAAAATTGCAGGGCACATGACCATTTACATAAAAGATTTGCAGTGATCCTCAGCCAGGCTGTGCAGGCACACAGAGGTTGGAATATTTTTAAAACAAAGAAGGTGATGCAACCTTTCAAACAAGAGGCTTCTGTTTTGAGGTTCTTTTTAAAAACAGAACAAAATTTAAGGTGATATAAAAATACGCAAAAATGTAGCATCAAAGGAAAAGTAGTACAACACATATTTTTCAAGTCTGTCAGCAAGAGTTGTCTCTTTCTAAACAAAACATTGTGAAATGTTTGCATTAGGAAGAATTTTAGAGATTAACCTCTGTCACGTTTATTTAGGCCACAAATATTTATATATTTAGCCTTCCTCTGCACCAGTCAGAAGAGAAAACTGAGATACAGAGGTATTAAATGGTTTTACCAGTATCACACAGAATCTAATAGTCATCTATGTAGGTTACAAATTACTCCCAAATTTAGCAGCCTAAAACAGCTTACTATCTTGAAGTTTCTGTGCATCTAGCATCTGGCACAGTTTAGCTGGACCCTGTGCATCAAGGACTCCTCAGAAGGCTGCAGTCAAGGTATCAGCAGGGTTGGGTCTCATCTGAAGCTTGCATGGGGAAGAGTCCCCCTTTCCAAGCTCATTTGTATAGTTGTTGGCAGAATCCAGATCCTTAAGGTTGTTGGACTGAGGACTTCAGTTTCTCACTGGTTGTTGGCTGAAAGCTTCCCTAATCTCTTGTCACGTGAGCCTCTTCAAGGCGCAGTTTTCTTCATCAAAATCAGCAAAACAATGTGTCTACTAACAAAAAGGAAGTCATACCTTTTGTAACCTAATCACAAAGTCCTGACCCTCCCCCGCTGTCAACCCCCCTCCCCCCACCAGCCCAGCCTATCATACCCTTTCTCATATTCAGTTGATTAGAAGCAAGTCACTTGATCCAGCCAAGGAGAGAGGATTTATGAGAATGCTCAAGGGATGGAGATTATATAGGGTATAATTCCAGGAGGGCTTCCCTGGTGGCTCAGAGGTTAAAGCATCTGCCTGCAATGTGGGAGACCTGGGTTCGATCCCTGGGTCGGGAAAATGCCCTGGAGAAGGAAATGGCAACCTACTCCAGTATTCTTGCCTGGAGAATCCCATGGACAGAGGAGCCTAGTGTGCTACAGTCCACGGGGTCTCAAAGAGTTGGACATGACTGAGCGAGTGACTTAATTCCAGGAGGTGGGGATCATTGCAGACTATCTTAGATGTTTACCTGCAGCACAGATTAAATGGTAAGACATAAAATAGACTACCGTGTGTTTTCTACCCTATGGACAACATAGTTTGGGCAAATAACAGAGAAGAATTTTTTTTTTTTCTTTTTTGAGCCATGTAGAGTGGTATCTGCAGAGAAATCCGTTGATTTCCCCAAAAAAGGTTTTAATATCCTATCAATTACCTATATTTTGAGGGGGTGGTCAAAAATATTTTCAGCATAGCAGTCATAATCCAAGGGAGCCTGTTTCTCATTCCCCACTTTAATCCACCTATATTAAGGAGGGTAACTATATAATTTATCATTTGAACTAGGATAGTTTTGATAGAGAAAGGGGACAGTATGATGTTAGAAACTATAGGAGTGAACCGGAGCCATCTCTGATAAACCTGACTATGGAGCCACCCTACTTATATCCACAATGGAAGAATAATCCTCCTCCAATTTGGAAGCTCAGAGGAAGGAAAGAGAGACACGGAATCAACCTTGATTACCCATGTGGATTCTTCATCAAGCTGCGTGAGCTCTGTCGCTGTGGTGCACAGGCTCCAGAAAGTATGGGCTCAGTAACTGTGATGGATAGGCTTAGTTGTCCCGAGGCATGTGGGATCTCAGTTCCTCAACCATGGATCAAACCCATGTCGCCTGCACTGGAAGGCAGATTCATAACCACTGGACCACCAGGGAAGTCCCTAGAAGAGATTCTTGATGCTTTTCCATTGCTTCCCCTCTTTGTCACTTCTCATTCCTTTCTCCATTAATTTTATGAACAAATATGAGATACACCTTGCCTTTTCCTAGTTTTGTGATAGCTCTGCTGTTCTTCAGCTCTTTTATTTAACTTTTAGTATTCCAGATGCAGCTAATGCAGGACAGATGGCCAGGTCTGCCGATGACTGGTGTTTGGATGAGCAGGTTATTACTTGAAATAACACTGACGATAGATTCTCAGCAGAAAATGATAGTACAGTGTTTCATCAAATGTTTACTTAAAAGTGAAAATCTGTAACACAGTTGTCTTCAATTCCTCTTCCTGTTTTAACACTTACATCTTATACTTTTACATTAAATTTATAGAACTTAAGGTGATTAATTGAAGACAGCAAGCCTTTGCAAATATTTGTCGAAACTCATGGATATTCTGCCTATAAAGCAAGCACTTTTTGATAAAAAAATTCTGTTGAAATGAATACTTTCACTTAGAAACAAAAGCTGCAAAACATTTACTTTGAATCAATGTATTATTACTTTAAACAGAAATCTAAACATGAAAATCATTTCTTTAAACTCAGGGCATCAATTAAAAGTCAGGTCAGACAGAAAGACAAATATATGATCTCACTTATAGGTGGAATTAAAAAAATCATGCTCATAGATACAGAGAAAAGATTGATTTTGCCAGAGGTAGGGGTTGGGGGTGGGTGAAATGGGTGAAGGTAGTCAAAGGGGCAAACTTCCAGTTGTAAGATAAGTAAGTCCTGGGGATGTAATGTACAGCATGCTGACTATTGTATATGTTTTTAATGAGGTCTATTTCAAATCCTGAAAGATGATGCTGTGAAAGTGCTGCACTTAATATGACAGCAAATTTGGAAAACTCAACAGTGGCCACAGGACTGGAAAAGGTCAGTTTTCATTCCAGTCCCAAAGAAAGGCAATGCCAAAGAATGACCAAACTACTGCACAATTGCATTCATCTCACACACTAGTAAAGTAATGCTCAAAATTCTCCAAGGCAGGCTTCAGCAATACGTGAACTGTGAACTTCCAGATGTTCAAGCTGGTTTTAGAAAAGGCAGAGGAACCAGAGATCAAATAGCCAACATCTGCTAGATCATCGAAAAAGCAAGAGAGTTCCAGAAAAACATCTATTTCTGCTTTATTGACTATGCCAAAGCCTTTGACTGTGTGGATCACAATAAACTGTGGAAAATTCTGAAGGAAATGGGAATACCAGACCACATGACCTGCCTCTTGAGAAATCTGTATGCAGGTCAGGAAGCAACAGTTAGAACTGGACATGGAACAACAGACTGGTTCCAAATCAGGAAAGGTGTACATCAAGTCTGTATATTGTCACCCTGCTTATTTAACTTCTATGCAGAGTACATTATGAGAAATGCTAGGCTGGAAGAAGCACAAGCTGGAATCACGATTGCTGGGAGAAATATCAATAACCTCAGATATGCAGATGACACCACCCTTATGGCAGAAAGTGAAGAGGAACTCAAAAGCCTCTTGATGAAAGTCAAAGAGAAGAGTCGAAAAGTTGGCTTAAAGCTCAACATTCAGAAAACAAAGATCATGGCATCCGGTCCCGCCACTTCATGGGAAGTAGATGGGGAAACAGTGGAAACAGTGTCAGACTTTATTTTTCTGGGCTCCAAAATCACTGCAGATGGTGACTGCAGCCATGAAATTAAAAGACGCTTACTCCTTGGAAGAAAAGTTATGACCAACCTAGATAGCATATTCAAAAGCAGAGACATTACTTTGCCAACAAGGGTCCGTCTAGTCAAGGCTATGGTTTTTCCAGTGGTCATGTATGGATGTGATATGACTGTGAAGACAGCTGAGCACCAAAGAATTGATGCTTTTCAACTATGGTGTTGGAGAAGACTCTTGAGAGTCCCTTGGACTGCAAGGAGATCCAACCAGACCATCCTAAAGGAGATCAGTCCTGGGTGTTCATTGGAAGGACTGATGCTAAAACTGAAACTCCAGTACTTTGGTCACCTCATGCAAAGAGTTGACTCATTGGAAAAGACCCTGATGCTGGGAGGGATTGGGGGAAGGAGGAGAAAGGGAAGACAGAGGATGAGAAGGCTGGATGGCATCACCGACTTGAGGGACATGAGTCTGGGTGAACTCTGGGAGTTGGTGATGGACAGGGAGGCCTGGCGTGCTGCGATTCATGGGGTCGCAAAGAGTCGGACACGACTGAGCGACTGAACTGAACTGAGGACGATTTCTCCTATGAAGGAATTCCAGGAGTACAATATATGGATGATTGAACTTTCCTTCTGGTGAATTCTTAGAGGACAGCACTCCCTCCATATCTAAGCTGTCCATCAGGGGTCCTGTATTGTTTTTCAGCCACATAAACAAGAGAACCAGGGCAATGTTCACAATTCCACCTTCATCCCAATCTGAGCATCTCTGCATTTTTTCTTGAATATATATATATAACATAAGTATATATATTGTGTATATATATATATATATATATATATAAAACATACACGCAAACACATATTACAACCTGATTCCTTAGAGCAACCATAGTTTTGTTGTTCTTCAATCACTAAGTTGTGTCCAACTCTTTGCGACCCCATGAACTGCAGCATACCAGGCTTCCTTATCCTTCACTATCTCCTAAAGTTTGCTTAAACTCACGTCCACTGAGTTGGTGATGCCATCCAACCATCTCATGCTCCGTTGCCCCTTCTCCTCCTGCCGTCAATCTTTCCCAACATCAGTGTCTTTTCCAATGAGTTGGCTCTTTGCATCAGGTGGCCAGAGTATTGGAACTTAAGCATAAGTCCTTCTAATGAATATCCAGGATTGATTTCCTTTAGGATTGACTGGTTTGATCTTCTTGCTGTCCAAGGAACTCTAAAGAGTCTTCTCCAACACTCCAGTTCAAAGCATCAGTTCTTCAGCCTTCAGTCTTCTTTATGGTCCAACTCTCACATCCATACATGACTCCTGGAAAAACTATAGATTTGACTTTATGGGGCTTCCCTGGTGGCTCAGATGGTAAAGCGTCTGCCTGCAATGTGGAAGACCCGGGTTCCATCCCTGGGTTGGGAAGATCCCCCGGAGAAGGAAATGGCAACCCACTCCAGTATTCTTGCTTGGAAAATTCCATGGATGGAGGAGCCTGATAGGCTACCATCCATGAGGTCACAAAGAGTCGGACATGACTGAGCAACTTCACTTTCTTTCTTTCTCTTTCTTCTTGACTGTGTGGACCTTTATTAGCAAAGTAATGTTTTTGCTTTTTAATATGCTGTCAGTGTTTTCTTGTGTATCCTTCCAGATTTTTCTTTGTACATACAAGTATATAAACATTTGCATGTATGTTTCTTTTTTTTTTCTTTCTTTTTTTTTTTTTTTTTACACAAGAGGGAGAGAATTATCATATTTAAAGAAAAAACAAATCCAAACTTCACACTGTACTTTGAAGTTCTTTCCAAGTCAATATTTGTTGATTTGGCTCATCACATCTAGCAATGTCGTAAGTATTTCACAAATGCATGCATCATATTAATGTAGCCAGGCCTAAACATTTAGGTTGTCTCCTATTATTAAAAACTTGCTGTCAGTCTATTTGTAAACTCTTAGAAGTAGAGCTGCTTAAGCCAAGGATATATACATTTTTATTCTGCTAAATATTGCCAAACTGATTAAGTCTATTTCCACTCAGACTGTCTCCAAATACACAGCCAACTCACAGAGAATAAACATGCCATTCCCATACATTTTTAACTTGTATTCATCATTGCTTATCTCATTGGTGAAAAACATACTTTTTTTTCTGATTTGATTTTCTTTCTTTATGATTATGGTCAAGTATCTTTTCAAATATTTGTATTCTACTTATACTTCATTTTCTGTGAAGAGCATGCTTTCAGATTACTTGCCCATTTTTCTGTCAGATTGGTTGTTTTCCCCACTCTGAAATTTGAAAAGTTCCACTAGCTTTGGGTGGAGTTTTCATATAGATATATTCCAAATTTATATAATACATACTGAGTCCTGGATCAAGTTTTCCTGGGAACAGTCTGACCACCATAATGTTCTTATGTGCGATTTTTATTACCCTTTAGCTGCTATGGTTTTGGGCTTTAAAAAATACACAAGGCCTGTCTTTTGCAGAATGGATTTCAATTTTTAATGTCAGCTCTTAAGAAGGCCTCACTCCTATCTTCCCTTAATGATGTGCTGGCACTCGGTGTCAGCAAAGGGCATTTGTTCTATGAAAGCATTTAACTCTCTCTGGTCCTGGTTTTCATTGGCCTTCTCTGAATTACTGTCAAATACCATAGTAACAATAAAAGTAATTCAGTGCGTCACTTTGAAGTGTTAAAGTTGAGGGTCACTAGGAGAGACTGGTTTTATTTGGCCAACGTGGAAAGGCTTTTTGAAACTGGGGCACATAGGTTTGTCTTGATCTGGCTAATGCACCTCTTCAGAGCGGCTATGCAAATAGAATATATTTATCCGTTCTTTTGATTTATATGTTTTCTTAAAGATAATGATTTACATTCTGGTTCTCTATCTCTCCTAATGCTGCCTTCTGAGAAATGCAAAACCTGTGGGGAGAAAGAACTGGATTCCAGGATCTGGCTTTTGCGAGATTTTCAAATATAACTCCCATTAGTATCACTGGAGATGGGGCTCCCCCTTCTTCCCCTCTTCCCCCAGCCAAATGCCTGGAGGGTAATGGATTATCTTCCTCTCAGCAGACTCCATGGGAGATATTCTCAATGGTTTATGCATTCTGGCCGGAAAATACTCCCTGCAGACAAACTGGGAGATTTCTTCCTGTGTTCTCCAGCAGAGGTCCGCTGGGATTGAATCTGGCTCATGAAGTGTAAACCCCATGTACTGTAAAAAGAAGATCAAGGGCAGCGTTGGCATTAAGTGGTTGTTCAAAAGTTTCCAACTGTTCTAACTTTTCAAAAACGGAGAGTGAGTTCTTGTTGCTTTAGCCTTAGGGAATACTTGAAGAAGGTGTCTTTAAACACCCACTCAAAATGCCCAGATTTTAGGAGGAGGAAAGAAAACTATAATGGGAACAAAGTTATTGGTTTCACATTTGGATAAGGAAACAGAAAGGCAAGAGGGGGTGAAATGCAAAATCTTTCAGAACAGACTTTTCTGTTTGTCTGTTGCAAAAGGCATTTTCAAATTGAAAGCCAAACAACGGGTAACCAAAAAATTATGTGGTAGCTCCAAAATATTTCCTTGACGTGTAATTGCATTGCATTAGAGTTTAGGTATCTATAACATCTTTTGTGATGAAACAAGGGGTAAGCTCACTAAATGAATAATGCACTTTTGGAAAATCAGCAAGAAAATCTTGGAGTGTAATCCAAAGAAACAAAAGAGCTTTCTAAAAAAAAATCTGCAGGGTGGAGTTGTTTCTGCTTTTCAAATCCTGGATTGGGGCTATTGGAAGATTGATGCCATTATCCAGCAGTGCACATTCAACCAGGGCAACTTCATCACGTAATGTTTTTCTGGTTGTTCCACAGAGCTTAAAGGACAAAAGGTTAGCAAACACTTAAATTACCAGTCACATTAAGCTTTTGTTTTGTGATTCTTAGGCTCCAGGGAGGCCTACAATTTTGGACTTGAGTTGATAAAAGGCAGATTCAGGGAATTATTTATTTCTCTCTCTCTCTCTTTTTTTTTTTTTCCCATCTGGGCTTCCACATTAATTGAATGGATTCATTTGGTGCCATTTTTGTTCCCTCTAGAATTTTGGTCATGAAAATTAAGAATCATAACTCTCATATCTCACACAGTCTGTGAGTAATGGCAGGATGCTTTATTGCTCTGACCTTTCCAGTTTTCTAAGTTTTGATTTGCTGAGTTCTTTCCTTCTCTCTCTTGCAGTTTACTTATTATGATTATTAATGAGGAAGCAGAAAAATGACCATTCAGTCAAACTTTAGGGAATGGGACATAATAAATAGTCTCTGACTAAGGTCTCACATCTGCCCCTAAATACAGTAATTATTAGGTTGCCTGATGATGTACTGAATTTGTACAAGGCTCTTATTAGGGAAAGAAAAAGAACATAATAAATCCACTAATGTGGGTAATGACTGGTATGGAAATTGAAAATGGTTCAAAATTAACCCACTCCTTTTTTCCATCTTCTAAACGCCCCCTGGATCCTAATATTATTCATCGTATAAGTATACTTGCTTTTTTTTCATTTCAATTAGTCCTACATTGCCAAGAAGCTCCAGAATTATTTGCAATTAAATGCTATCTGGCCTTACCCAAGCACTGCCAACAAATTAAACGGAATCTAAGGAAAAATACAGCAAACGTGCATTAGCAGATTGAGTCCAAAACTGGACTGTAAGCCCTTTGTGTCTGACTCATTGCTGGTTCCCTGGCAGTCTGAAACACACTGGAACTGAGAGACACTCAATGAGTGGAAATTCTTGGTATTATCACTGTGTACTCAGTAATGACCGCCAAAGGGTTGAACAGACCCTTTTGGGCTTTCTTCCATGTGAAAAGATAATCTTATATTGGCTGTAACACTTTCTATTTGTCTTTTAGAGAAACCCAAATGGGGGGCATGGTGAAGATTTAGGCAGAGAGTATAAAGGAATGTTTTCTGTTTCATGATTTAAAGAATATTTGAGGTCTAATTGTTACATTTGGCAGTGCTATTGTCTACCTTTCAGGTTGTGTGAAATGCGTTTGTAAAACATATCTTTGGAATATATTCCATGTCATTCACAAACATAATTATTTGTTGAGGAGAAAACTGAAAAACATAGTGGGATTGAAAAAGACCTACCATCACCCCCAATCTCTCTTCCATGTGCCTACAAATGCAACCAAAAATATGCAAGACTTTAAAAATGAAAATACAATAAAATTCTACTCAGAGACGTTAAAAAATTTTAAATAAACAAAAATGTACCATGTTCTTGAGCAGGAAAAAATAATTTGTAAAAATAATAATCTTGTCCTGAAATAAATCTAAAAATTCAATTTAATTCCTACGAAATTGTCACCAACCTGTTTTTATAAAGATTGTTAGTAGGATGAACTTTTTGTGTTACTTTGTATATGTTTTTCTATTTGCTTGGATATTTTAAAAAAATATTTATTTATTTATTTTGGCTGCTCTGGGTCTAGTTGTGGCACGCAGGATCTTTGATCTTTGTTGTGGCATGTGGGATCTTTAGTTTTGGCATGCTAACTCAGTTGGGTCATGTGGCATCTAGTTCCCTGATCAGGGATCGAACCTGGGCCCCTGCATTGGGAATGCAGAGTCTTAGCCAGTGGACATCAGGGAAGTCCCTAAATATTTTTATAATGGGAATTAATTTTTAAATTACTTAACTTAATAAATTACTAAATAATTAATGCTTAATAACAATAAACTGACACAAGCACATACACAAAAGGACATTTGGAGTTGAACAGAACAGAATTTATAACTATTTAACACTGTTGGGTGTTCTCAAAATTCTCCCTCTAACAGAATCCAAAGCAACATTAATTCAATTCCTTTTCTCTCTGCTGTTTGCTTTCACAGGGATTGTGAATTGATGCTCTGATCAATTGGCAGAGTGATATAAAATTAAAAGGAGTAACTAGAGAAAGCACCTCCCAGCTTTTTCTAAGGAGATATCATTAATGAAGGACTTGCTGTCTTTCTAGTTACTCTCCACCTACCCCTGTTCTTATGATCCCAGGAGCTGCCAGTGAGGAGACTGGGGCAGCAGCTGGCTCTGAGGCTTAAATTAAGCCCCACTTGTCCGGAAGCTCTGAACTGGCAGAGCTTGGCAGGAAATGAAGCTGGTGATCTGGGAACCCCAGCCTGGCAAAGCTTCAATCCCTATCCCCCACAGCCTGAATATGTGTGGTTGCCCTCAAAAGAAACTTAGTTAGCAGTGTAGCATTCAGTCATTATCAGACATGCCATAGTTTAAATACGAGCACAAATAAATGATTGGTTTGTTCAATCAAGTATGGCTTTTAAGGCCACTGCTTATTCAACTAAGATTTATGTTTTTTAATTCCAATCAGTTTTCTTACCATAGAAACTGCCACAGGGAGGAGTATAGGTGCGAAAGAAAGCCATGAAAACTTCATGTCAACATAACATGAAGATTCTCAGGAGATAAAAGTTTGCAACCAACATTTAAAAAATGTGTCATGGTGGATTAAAGAGTCAGTATTGTGGCGCTGTCCAAAGGAGGTGGGATTTGAGCTGCAATTTCTGGAACATGGTTGAATGACCAGGAGTTGAAGTGAAATAATCAGAAAGAAGGAGGTTGTTTCTGGTAAAAGGAGAACAGAAACAAAGACTTGGGGTTTGAGTGTGTGTGCCCACTGAGAATGATGTGCACACAGAGGGAAGTGTTAGCTGGGGAGTAGGGCTGCTGATAGAAAGTACTTCTGTCTTTTGTGTGAGTTAAGCTGATTTTCTAATATTTCTGACCCTTTTCTCCATCTGAAAGTATCACATATAATACTGGCCTCCCACCTTAAAAATATTGTGAGAATTAATTAATTCAATCTGTATTGCACCGTGAAATATCAATACCTTTATAAATTTTTAGTTGTTTTCTTCTTTTTTACAGATTGAAGAAACACTTTCTGCCAGTTTGTCAGTTGTCTTTTGGCTTTTTAAAAATTGTATTTTGTTTTTGTCATGCAAAACCTTTTAATTATTATTAGTCAAATTTATTTTTTGTCTCATAATACCTTTGGATTTTGAGTCATAGTTAGGAAGCCTTTCCTACATTAAGGCTAAAGAAGAACTGACCCATATAGACTTGTAGTACTTTATAGTTTCATTTCTTTTTCTTTATGTCCCCTGACCATTTGGAATTTATTCTCATGTAGGATATGAGATATGGTTTAATTTTATCTTTTTCCAAAGTGGCTACTCAGTTGTCCAGCATCATTTATTTAAAAATCCATCTTTACTCAAGTAGTTTCAAATGCCACTCTTATCATATATTAAATTTTGATATGTTCTTATTTCTTGAATTTCTATTCTATTCTATTGGCCTTGTGCCAGTACCACACTGTTTTAATTATAGAGACTTTATAGTGTGTTTCAGTGTCTGCTAGTTCCCCCTCATAAATATTTATTTCCAATGTTTCCTGGCTATTCATGCATGTTTGTTTTTCCATATAAACTTTGGTATCAACTTAACTCCATAAAATAGCTTGTTGGTATTTTTATTGGGATTACACTGCACATGTAAAGTAACGTAGGGAAAACTCACATCTTTGTAATGTTAAGCTATCCTGTCTGAGAAAAGAAGATATCTTTCCATTTGTTCAAATCTACTTTTTTAGTCTTTCAGGAGTTTCTAACTTTAGATTGTTTGTATATATGAAAGCTATTGATTTTTAATGTTGATTTTACATCCTGCTACATTCCTGAATGGTTTTATTGTTCAGGTTAGTTTCATCATTGATTCCCTGTAGCTTTGCTAGTATACTTTTATATCATCTCCAGATAGACATCATTTTATTCCTTCTTATACATTTGGTTTCTCTTGTCTGATTGCACTGGCTAATAATTCTAGTATAATGTTGAATAGAAAAGAGAATGGTCATCCTTGCTTTGCTGCTGCTGCTGCTAAGTCGCTTCAGTCGTGTCCGACTCTGTGCGACCCCATAGATGGCAGCCCACCAGGCTCCTCCGTCCCTGGGATTCTCCAGGCAAAAACACTGGAGTGGGTTGCCATTTCCTTCTCCAATATCCTTGCTTTATTTCTTATTTAATGAAAATGCCTATTGATCTTTTATGAAAGATCATGGACACCGAATATGAAAAAGTATAGAGAATCTGGATTGTGTTATCTTTCTGAACTTGGACATTAATTTTCTTCTGGCAAGCACATAGCATATTAAAAAATCACCCTGATTCAGTTGATCAGATCAAATCAGATCAGATCAGTCGCTTAGTCATGTCCGACTCTTTGCGACCCCATGAATCGCAGCACGCCAGGTCTTCCTGTCCATCACCAACTCCTGGAGTTCACTCAGACTCACATCCATCGAGTCAGTGATGCCATCCAGCCATCTCATCCTCTGTCGTCCCCTTCTCCTCCTGCCCCCAATCCCTCCCAGCATCAGAGTCTTTTCCAATGAGTCAACTCTTCACATGAGGTGGCCAAAGTACTGGAGTTTCAGCTTCAGCATCATTCCCTTCAAAGAAATCCCAGGGCTGATCTCCTTCAGAATGGACTGGTTGGATCTCCTTGCAGTCCAAGCAACTCTCAAGAGTCTTCTCCAACATCACAGTTCAAAAGCATCAATTCTTCAGCCCTCAGCCTTCTTCACAGTCCAACTCTCACATCCATACATGACCACAGGAAAAACCATAGCCTTGACTAGATGGACCTTTGTTGGCAAAGTAATGTCTTTGCTTTTGAATATGCTATCTAGGTTGGTCATAACTTTCCTTCCAAGGAGTAAGTGTCTTTTAATTTCATGGCTGCAGTCACCATCTGTAGTGATTTTGGAGCCCAGAAAAATAAAGTCTGCCACTGTTTCCACTGTTTCCCCATCTATTTCCCATGAGGTGGTGATTCAGTTGGGGACTGTGTAATTCTTACTTGCTCTTATTTTAAGGTGTAGCACTTTTAGGCCTTTCAACTAAAAATCATTGGAGACTCCTTTTTATGGGCTCAGAGCTCTAATTTTGTCTCCCTAGTACCGTGAAACTGTCAAGTCTCTACCTAGCAAGTACTTTGGGTTTAGTTTCATTTCACTCTGCATATATACATCTTAGGAGTCGGTAAATACCTTGGGGGACAAGCAGTACAAAGTACTGGGCTCTCCTCAGTGCATGTTTTCTCTCTCCAGGATCTGAGCACCTCAAGTCCTCTTTTCTTTGGATACTCTCTGATAGCTTCAAATAGCTATTTTTTTTTTCCTTTGTATCTTATCCAACTTGACAGTTGTTCCCAGCAGGAGGAATAGTTTGATACCAGGTGTGTCATTAAACTGGAAGCAGAAGTCATCTTCATATCATATTTTTTTTCAATGAATGTTATTCTCTAGTGACATTTGAAGACCCTGTCAGTCTAAATTTTGAATACAGTTGAGTACTCACATTGGGGATTTATGCATTTTTTTACTCAAACTTATTACAACACTGTCATGTGAGAAATACCATTGCCTCAGGTCATTTATATTGAAAATCTTAATAGCTATGTTCAAGTAGATTTTAGTTTCAGCAGATCTATTTGAAGTTATCATACATTCTCTGGCTTATAATACTCAGATTAGAAACTTTACATGTTTTAAATTCTCTCCACTTCTTCACCTGTCTTATTTAGTCAGTCTTAAAGATCTATTGATTCTACCTCTTCAATGATTGATTCTACCCTTCAATGACTTTTTTGTTGTTTATTTAAACAACATTTTAATTGGAGTATAATTGTTTTACAATGTTGTGTTAGTTTCTGCTGTACAACAACATGAATCAGCCATAAGTATATGTACATTCACTCCCTCTTGAGCCTCCTTCCCACCCTCACCCCATTGCACCCCTCTAGGTTGTCACCTACCAAGTTGAGTACCAAGCTGAGCTCCCTGTGCTGGACAGCAGCTTCCCACTAGCTATCTATTTTGCACATGGTAGTATACATATGTCGGAGAAGGCAATGGCCCTAGTACTCTTGTACTCTTGCCTGGAAACTCCCATGGACGGAGGAGCCTGGTAGGCCGCAGTCCATGAGGTCACTAAGGGTTGACAAGACTGAGCGACTTCACTTTCACTTTTCACTTTCGTGCATTGGAGAAGGAAATGGCCACCCACTCCAGTGTTTTTGCCTGGAGAATCCCAGGGGCGGGGGAGCCTGGTGGGCTGCTGTCTATGGGGTCGCACAGAGTCGGACACGACTGAAGTGACTTAGCAGCAGCAGCAGCAGCAGCAGCAGCAGTATATATATGTCAATGCTACTTCTCAATTTGTCCCACCCTCTCCTTACCCCACGTCGTGTGTTCACAAGTTTGTTCTTTCCAGTCTGCATCTCTATTCCTGCAATGACTCTTGTATCCTTTACTTTCCATTATCAGTGATAATGCCCAGATTCAGACCCTATCATTCTTTTCCTGGACTATGGCAGTGGTCACCCATCTGGATTCCCAGCCTCTCATTTCACACATGTCTCCCCTTTAATCTACCCTATTTTCTGCTACCAGAAGTGGGCAACCTCATACACACCTCAGAGTATGAAAATCTCCTTAGAAACCTCTTCACTGCTTAATGAGTGAAGTCTAAATTCACAAGTGTGGCATTCACTATCTGATCTCACATTGTAGAACCTTCTGCTTCTCCCATTCTTATTTCATGCATCTGTGGTCTAGACATTCTGTCCTTGAACATGCCACACAATAGCTCACCTTCATACTTCACTCCTGTAGTTTTCTCTGATGAAACCATCCCTTTAAAATCTCAAGTTCTTCAAATATTACTCATCCTGAATAACCCAGCTTAAGTGCCATTACCTTTTCGAAACTTTCCCCATTCCTCCAAGTCAGAGTTGTTTCTTCCTTTGTTTTCCCACAGCACCACTTGTAACAATATTTAGCATTTACCTTATGTAATATTAAGAGTTAACATATATTCAGTGCTTACTGTATGCCAGAGAGGGAGTTGTGCTCTTAAAAAACATATCTGGTTTATCCCCCTAAATTCAATGAGAAAAGGACTATTGCAATATCCATGTCGCTTGAGGTACAGAACTAGCTGATAAATCAATGCTGCTATCATAGTGCCCTATATAAAGTAGACTCTTACTAAATCAATTTTGCTGAAACAAGGATATTTTTGGATGACCTCTTGTTGGCCTGGAAGTCTTATGAACAAGAGGTCAATTCCTTCCTTCAAGAAACTATATCAAGGAAACATTTATTGACCACTTATGATAGCTCAGACAATAAAGAATCTGCCAGCAATGCAGAAGACCTAGGTTCGATCCCTGGGTTGGGACGATCCCCTGGACAAAGGAACAGCTACCCACTCCAGTATTCTTGCCTGGAGAATCTCATGGACAGAGAAGCCTGGTAGACTACAGTCCATGGGATCACAAAGAGTCAGACAGGACTGAGTGACCAACACTTTATCATGTAAACACTTGTGTATTTCATATAATCTTTGACACAGGTTCTATTATATTTCCCATTTCATAGTTGAGGAATCTGAGGTTTTAAGGTAGTTAAATAACCTGCTTATGGCCACACAACTAGTGAGTGGGAGAACCCAAACTAGAACTCATGGCTTCCTGCCTCCAGACCAAGAACATCTGGCCATCAGACTATGCTCCCTTGAAGAACTGATGATAATTAGAACTCGTTCCAAAGTTGATACCTCAGAGTACCTATTACAGATCACTATTTGTCTCTTTAAATTCCTCCCCCCTTTCTTCCTGGGAACATGGCTTCCCAGCTGGAAATTAAATTTCCCAGACTCCTTTGCAGTTCAGAATAGCTCTGTGGCTATTTTTCAGCAATGAAATTTAAGCTTCAGTGATGTGAACAACCTCCACCTCACCTATCTGAAAGAAAATTGTCAGCCTTCTATTTCCTCTCTTTCCCTTTCCCAAGAGTTAGGCAAACCAATAACCCGGATTCAATCATTTAAACAAAGATAACATTTTAAGGATGGCACAGCAGCAAGATAAAATGAAAATGAACCCCTCAATGAATCTGAGAAGAACTGCTCTGCTCAGATTTAAGTGAGAAAGAATTAAAATCTAATCTTACTCAAGCCATTGTATTTGAGGGGTGTCTCTTTGTTGCAGAAGCTTAGCCTTTATAACCCTAATTTCAAACTGATGCTGTCCATGCTTTTCTTAGGACAATTTGAAGTTTCTTATCATGAGATTCTCAGCGGAGGGGATGGCTATGGACCAGGCAGGTACTTATGAATGCATCAGTAACAAACCAAGGCTCAATGAATAAATTACAATACCAATACCAATGACACAGTTGAAATATTTTTCATCATGCTTTCTGAACCCCAATTAGAATCTCTTCCCATTGTAAACTTCATTTCTACAACCAATATACTGTAATTTACATTAGCTTGCAATTTAGTCACAGAAAATGTTTTTCTTCAGGTAATATGGAGCAAGCCGTGAGAACTTAATGAAATAACCAGCTGGGTGACACTAAATATATTCTTCTTGGTTCTCTGAATACACAAAGGGGAGAAGAAAACTGCCCCAGCAGGAATAAAAGTGGGAAGACACCTGGCCAGAAGATAATGAGAACCACTCCAGCCTGGAGAAGGGAGTATAGACTCCAGAGGATTGTTCAAATTCTGAAGTGTCAGAATATGAAAACTGTCCAAGGGAAAAATTGTGTTTATCCTATATATGCCATGAGCCAAGGTGGGGACTGATTTGAAAGACTAAAGAGATTTAAGTCAAGGGTGGGGAGGAAGAGTGGGTTGAGAATGAAAAGATGAGAGCAAGAAAAAAGATAGGAAGGAAGAAAAGAAGGAAGGAAGGGAGGGAAAAACACAAAGGAAAGGGAATATATGGAGGAAAGTAAAAAAAAAAAATAAGCTTCACAAACTGTATAGATAGGTTAGTTCATGTTCCTCCCTTAGAGGTCATAAAACTTTCCTGTGGGGCCTCCCTCTGCAGATGTGTGACACGCCCGAAGGAAGTCCAGTGTGGGAGTTCAATGACACAGAATCACACCTCATCTCACAGTCCTTCCAGCTTCTGGCAAGGCTTTTTGTGAACTTTACACTTAGGCAGAGTTTCATTTCTTAGGCAGGCACCTCCCTTGTACAAGTAGGAAAAAGAGCCAGAGGCAACAGAGAAGCATCTTTGCTTCAAGGTCTAACTTCTTTGGGGATTTTGTTTTCCAGTGGTACACCGGCCATGTCGCCATTTACGTTCATGGTGGTTAAACCTTGGAAGAGCTAAGAACTCCCACAGGAAGTCTGCTTCTTTGTCTGTCAAGGAAAGCAGGAGGTAGACCAGGATATCGACAGGCCTTTGCCATGGAAGAGCAGACCTGATATGAAACCTGAGAGGAGAACTGAAAGAGACAGAAAGGGCTCAATGAACATGTGTAAGGAAAACCATGCTGCGACCTGCGGGTGGGTGAAGGGAATACAAGGGTTACAAGCGGTTGGAAGAGAGTCAGAGAGTGGACAGGGGACAATAAAAGTGAATCCAGAAGGCTGGCTTTCTTTGGCATCAGGATAGAGAAGAAAACCTTGGGAAACCAGCCGAGGTGAGTGGAATCTGCAGCAGAAAGATGGGATAAAAGGAGTTTTTAGAAAGAGAGCTCGGAGAAGGCAATGGCACCCCACTCCAGTACTCTTGCCTGGAAAATCCCAACGACGGAGGAGCCTGGTGGGCTGCAGTCCATGGGGTCGCTAAGAGTTGGACATGACTGAGCGACTTCACTTTCGCTTTTCAGTTTCATGCACTGGAGAAGGCAATGGCAACCCACTCCAGTGTTCTTGCCTGGAGAATCCCAGGGACCGGGGAGCCTGGTGGGCTGCCGTCTCTGGGGTCTCACAGAGTCGGACACGACTGAAGTGACTTAGCAGCAGAAAGAGAGCTCAAGTGAAGACCTCTTTTACCTTACCTTTCAAGACACTGAAAAGTGTTTTTTGGAAGGAGGGCAAAAATGCCCAGTTTTATTTCAGCTACCCACAGAAGGTACTCTATTTAGGGTTGTCAAATAAATTATAGGATACCCAGTTAAATTTGAATTTTACATAAACAAAAATACTTTTTTAGAGTTATTATATCTTAAATATTGCATGAGACTATTAGAGGATAAAGTGAGGCATGTTAAAAATATTAAGAGTTTCTTTGAGCAAAAATCAGTTAGAACTGGGTAGCAAGGAACTGAAAGTGGCTGGGAGTGTTTCACTGCCAGGAGTTGGGGAAAGAGTTGTGTGGGAAAAAGAAGCAAGCTTTGACTTAATATTTAGTTGGCTGTTTGTGATTGGTTGCCTTTAGCATTTCAATTTTGTAAGCTTGAGGAATTTATAGGCTTAGATTTTGGTTTCCTTACAGAGGTCACCACAGCAGTAGAGCTATATCTGTCTAATGGTCTTCTTGCTTAATTTTAATTTAACAAGACATATTAAAAGTAGTTGTTTATATGCAATTTATTTAACCAGGAATCCTGTATTTTTATTTGCTGTATCTTACAATCCTATTAATATGAGAATTATAAATGACATGGAAGACTATCATAGCGTCACCGTCATTTACTCCTTGTGGTGCTCACATGCACTTTAGTATATATAAATAAGATATAAATCTTCTAAAAATAATACTTATTTACTGTGGCCAGTGTGCTTCTAAATGCACAATCTGTGTGACTAATACACTGCTGGGTGAAGACATTGTCCTGGATTGTAGGGCGATGAGAGAGCTGTTGTAAAGGAAGTTTTGCAAGTGGGGAGGGAGGCGAGTTTATAGGAGCTTTGGGAACCTGAGTGGTAGAAAAGAGAAGGTGGGAGACAACACCCAACACAAACTTTGGGGAATGGTTTTTGGGCTACTCATAATGTGAAACTACAGCAAAACCAAACTCTCTTACTGCCTTTCTTCCAGCTGAAGCTCATTAATTTGTGACTGTTTTTCCACCTCAGTGTACACTAAAAGTGTTGTTCTACAGAAGACACATGCTTGACCTGCCCAAGACAAAATTACTGAAAAAATCATCTTCCTATCATTTAAACACTTACATTTGTTGCGGAAGAGGCTTCTTGATTACTGATTGCAATTCTGCTTTTTTTTCATTATGTTATCTTCTTGCCTAGATGTATTTCTTGCCTCTATTTCATTTTCTTATTTTTATCCACTTTCTTCTTTCTAAGCTATTGATACCTGCTCTTCAACCATGAGTAGGTTCTCTAGTAGATGGTTCTCAAATGTATATTGCAATTCTTTGCAATTTTTATATTACTTTGTAAACCAATTTTCAAATTTTCTTTAAACTACACATTTATATAGGTGCACATTTAACATGTCCAGGGCTACTTTTTATGTGCTCTATCAGGTACTGGACCAAATCATGAGCACTGTGGACATGATATTGCCTTTCTTTCTGCACATTGACGGAGAATATAAAACCCCATTTATAAACATGACTTACAGTACATCCTGGGCATCACATTTAAACAATTCTTTAATTTGTATGACTGTATCTCCAATGAGGAAGGCCAAATAAACAGCCTAAAGAGTCAATGTCACCACTAAAAGGAATTTATTCAACATTCACTGGATGGAAAATGCTCAAAAGATGTGAGCTGTTTATACAGAATGAGTTATAAAATGTGTGGTCCATAGAGAGCAGAGAGTTTATAAGCAGAGTCCCTAAGACCCCCTCCCTGCTGAGGAAATTTCAAGTTCATCCAATCACCTTGTCTTAGCTCTATAAACATGAAGCCCTGTATAAATAACCCTGAAGTAATGCAAAGACATGCCACAGCATTAGAGATACTTGAGAATAAACACAAAAGTAACATTTTCCTGTTGCCTCATTTTCTAAGGGGCATAAAGGGCTAATCATTTTTGCAACGTATCTCAGCTGAGGCCTTGAAGCAAAAACAGAAAATTAAAGTCAAATTTCACCTCCTTCATCTGAATCACTGGGAAGTCTGAATTACTTTTGTACATCAGCTAGAATCACTAACATCCATTTCCAATGACAGCAATCTTAGTATAGCCTTAAGAAACAGTAGCTAATAAAAGATATTATTTTTAGGTAAACAATGGGCTAGGATCTTTAACATCTTTTCTCTTATTCTCCTAATTAGAATTTTGAAACTCATTCTTTGCTCCAAAGCCAAGTTGTAACCTAATTACCAGGAAGTCCTACCTAATTACCAGGAGGTCCAGTAGTCACATATAGATGTGAGAGTTGGACCATAAAGAAGGTTGAACACTGAAGAATTTATGCTTTTGAGCTGTGGTGTTGAAGAAGACTCTTGAGAGTCCCTTGGACTGCAAGGAGATCCAACCAATCAATACTGAAGGAAATCGGTCCTGAATATTCATTGGAAGGACTGATGTTGAAGCTGAAGCTCCCATACTTAGGCCACCTGATGTGAAGAGCTGACTCATGAGAAAAGACCTTGATGCTGGGAAAGATTTAAGGCAGGAGGAGAAGGGGATGACAGAGGATGAGATGGTTGGATGGCATCACTGACTTAATGGACATGAGTTTGAGCAAGCTCTGGGAGATGGTGAAGGACAAGGAAGCCTGGCATGCTGCAGTCCATGGAGTGGCAAAGAGTCAGACATGACTGAGCAACTGTACAACAACTCACAAGATATCAAGATTTATTATAAAGCCAGAGTAATCGAGATGTGATAATTTGGATACAGGAAAAGACATATTGATTGATCAATGTGACATCCTCTGTACATGAGGCAGCCTTGTTACTTGGAAGAGGTGGCTTTGCAGATGACTAAAGAGGTAGATGGGTGGGAGAGTCACTATCATTAAATATGTTGAGATAATGGGTTATATACATGGAAAGAAATTCTTTCAGATCCCTACCTCACACCATAGCTTCACCCCTCCCCATTTCCAAATCCCAAATAGATCAAAAACTTAGGTTTTCAAAGCAAAACTTTAAGACTTTTAGGAGACAAATGAAGAGTAGATCTTTATGAGCTTGGGGCAGGGATATATCTCTTTAAGAAAACAAAATGAAAAGTTTGAGGTAGTCTGACTATCTCAAAGCTGAAAATATCTGTTGGTCAAAAAACACCATAAAACAAATGGAAACCCAAGCCACAAAATGGGAAAATATATTTATACTATGTATAATTGGCAAGAGATTAGTATCCAGTATTTATGATGAACTACAATAAATCAATAAAACAAGATAAGCAAAAGAAATAAACATCTCTCTGAAGGGAAAACACGCATGGTAAATTAAACCATGAATAAATGCTCCACCAGTAATCAAGAAATACACATTTAAACTACAGTGGATTTGTTTTCTACCTGCTCGATTGGCAAAAATTTAGAAATCTGACAATATACAGTGTTGGTGAAAATATGATTCTACAAGAACTCTAATAACTTGCTAGTGGCCTATAAACTAAAAGAAATACTTTGGAATAAAATGGCAAACAACGGTTTAAAAGCTTTTAAACCAGAATTTCCACTCTGAATTACATATTCCAGAGAAACTCTTGGACACGTGTATCTGGAGACATATTCAAATTACAGAATTGTCTATAATAGCAAAATGAAACAACTTAAAAATGTTTATGAACAGGAGAATGAATAAATAAACTGTAGTCTATTTCTAATAAAGTATATTATATACTTAATATTGAATAAACCTTAGTGACTCCAAACCATGAAGAATTTCAGGGACATAATAATGACAAGGTACAGGAGATAACATGTAATGTGATGTCATATTTAAAAAACTCAAATACCAGGAAAACTAAACATTTTCTCCTGCATATTCAGGAGTTCAGGATATGACATTTTTTTTAAAGCAAGAGAATTATCAATACGACATTCAAAGAGTGATTTCCTTCATCCTTCTCTCTGACTGCCTCCAGGGACTGTTGGCCCAGGCAATCCATGCATCCTCAGTGGTACTGATAAATATTCAAGTTGGACATACCCAGTTCCTCTAAGACCTCTGCCTCAGCTTGAGGCTCTAGTCTCACTCCCCCGGAGAAGCAGTTGGACAGCAGGCCCCAAGCATGGCAAGACCCAGAGAAGCATCAGCTGACAGTCCAACTGAACAGTCCTAATGCCCTGGGCAAAGGAACACAAGGGGATCGTGGACCATTAGCTAATATATTTAGTAAATCCTCAGAGCTGTTTCAAGAGTGTATATTTAGCCCAGACTTGGGCAGATTCCGAATAAGCAGGGATAAGAGTAATAAAATTTTATTGTCACAATCCTGCATTGACTGAAACTGAATTCATGGTGCCAGGGGTCTTTGTGAATTATTTGAACAGAGTGATTAAAATTTTTTTTGTATGGTCCAGAGATCCAACCAGTCCATTCTGAAGGAGATCAGCCCTGGGATTTCTTTGGAAGGAATGATGCTAAAGCTGAAACTCCAGTACTTTGTCCACCTCATGCGAAGAGTTGACTCATTGGAAAAGACTCTGATGCTGGGAGGGACTGGGGGCAGGAGGAGAAGGGGACGACAGAGGATGAGATGGCTGGATGGCATCACTGACTCGATGGACGTGAGTCTGAGTGAACTCCGGGAGTTGGTGATGGACAGGGAGGCCTGACGTGCTGCGATTCATGGGGTCGCAAAGAGTCGGACACGACTGAGCTACTGAACTGAATCCTGAATATTACACATGGCTCATGGGATAGTGACTAATTGATTCCATTTCTTCATTTTTTCTGATATCAACCATTTTTGCCATTTGACTTTGCAGTTCTCACTAGAGATGGAGGGAGAATCCCTGCCTCTTGAGTAGGGGGCAGGCATGTAACTCGATGATGCACAGGGAAGCATTCTGCCTCCACCATGAGAGGATTCTGCCGGTGGCAGCCTGCTCATCTCAGACAGAGGAGGACCTGATCTGAAAGCACGGGCTGGAGCCAAACCTAAACGAGATCAGCAAAGCTGCCCAGTCAACCTTCAGATGCATGTGATAGAATGCATGCTTACTGTTGTATGTCACTGAATTTTGAGTGGTTAATACAGCATTGCTTTGTCACCGTGTGACTGATACACTGGTCTAAGGATTACCATAGCTTTCCAAGGGATAGCAATCACCCCAGGGACTACTTGGCACACTTTCACCACCATCACCACCACCACCATCCCTTTATCGTCATCATTATTAGGAATGAGTAATTGCTATGAGCATGAAGTAATTTCCGAGTTTGATTCCTAGTTCTGCTTCTTAATAGTGCTGTAATCCTGGGCAAGTTACTGCTTTAAACCCCCAGTTTTCTTATCTACTTACTTTGTCTACCTCTTGGGGATTCCAGTGCTTCTTAACACAATAAAATCTCTGAGAAGTTCTTTAATAAAGAAAGCTTTAACTTTCTTTAATCTGGTTATATCCAAAGTTTTTTAACCATGAAATCCTTTTATTTGCAGAAAACCATTTAATATTTCTCAGAACCCACATCACTTGGGACATGAGAACTGGTTTTCAAGTGTTGCTTAGTAGCCAGTAACAAGGTCAAATGCCCTCCACACAGGGGACTCTTTGCCTGGTTCTAAAATATTTCCTTTCTAGTGACAGTAAAACTTTTCTGTCCTTTTCTCATTTTCTGCTTAATATAATAATGATAAGCAAAGCCTTGCTTTAACCATCCAATTTAAGGACTCGGTCTTTGGATAACTTTTAAAATATGAGACAGAACTGTGGAAGATTAAAGTCAAAATTATACTGCTTACAGAATCCCCAATTTTCCTTCATTTTTTTTTTCACGTCAAAGCATACTGTTCCAAAAGCCAAAACCTCATCTCTGAGCCTTTGCCAGAGTACCAGATCCACATTTTCACCCTTCTGCTGGACATTCCTACCAGCACTTTAAACTCAGAAGGTCCAGAATAAAACCAACAATTAAATGAAACTGTTCTGATTTCTCTAGTGTAGTTCATGACAATATCATCTTGCTGGGACTCAGGCTAGGGACCTCGAGGTTATTGGTCCTTTCTCTTTCTCTCTCTATTTCCCTAAGCCCACGCATTTACTATGATCGTACAGATTTGACCTCTGTCCTGTCTTTTACATCAGTCACTTCCTTTTTCTTTCTGATGCTCTGGGTCAGGGATAGCAAACTTTAAATGTAAAGGGACAGATAGTAGATATTCTAGGTTTTGCAGGGTCATATGGTTTCTATAGCAACCACTCATCTCTGCCATTGTAGCCTGAAAACAGCCATAAACAATATCTAAATGCATGGGTATGGCTACGTTCCAATAACACTTGATTTGCAAAAACAAAAGGCTGACTAAATATTGTGGGTTGTAGCTTGCTAGCTCCTACTCTGGCTAACTTTATCTTCACAGCTAAAACCTGCATTTGTTTAGGGATTTATAGATTGCTTTGTGTGTGTGTGTGTGTGTGTGTGTGTAATGCTTTGCAAAATCACAGTCAATCCACACTGCAAATATTATCTTAGTTGGCAGAAGTAAAAATTGAGTTTGGATGGATTACATGACTCCAAACTCAAAGTCCCAGAGATAGTAAGTGGCAGAATCAGGATTCAAACCTAAGTTTTCTGCCAAACAATCTAAAGCCGTGCTGATGAGAGTTATCTGGACCACCAGCTCCCAAACTTCTGCCTCTGCCTTTAGCATTTGTCCTCATAAATGACCACCCCACTTTATAAGTTATAGCCTGCTTCATGTAGCGTCTCTCCTAAAGCCTTCAAAGGCACTCCATGTCTCAACTGGGTACAAATTCCTTGTCTAGTTTTCAAGACCTTCTATAGCAGACTCAGAGTTGCCTCTTCAACAATAACTACATCATTGTCCCATTGGAATCATACTTGTCACCCAAGACCTATTTCATGGGCCATTTTTCTGTGAGGAATTTTCAAATCTACCCAACCGCCCTGGGTTGACTTCTTTGGCAAGTAATCTCTGAGTCAGAGCTTAGCACGTAGGATTATATTAGGGAGTGTCTTTGGGGTCAACCCTTGTAGAAGGGAGGGGATGAAAGGAGCCATTGTGAAGGTGCAACCACAGATTCAGCCAACACATGGGGAGTTCTGGAGCCATAGCGGTCCTTAAGCACTGCCCAAATTGAGTCAAGATGTCCAAGCTTTTGCTTCCACATCAAACTTTCAATGGATGTGGCTTCTTGAGTAAAGGTGTAACTTTGGACAAGGTAGCTCTCTGTAGATGGGACAGCCCCTGAGGGGACTGACAGTCATCAATGCTCTCAGCAGCTGAGACAATGAGTCTGTTGTTGAAAGAGAATCATGACAATGTCCACCTCATCAACCGTCTGTTGAATTTCTTTGTAACTCTTTGACTTGATATTTCTTATATGATTTACTATAATCTGGTCTGTTTTACAGTTTTGTGTATACTTGCATTTCCGAACCTGTATTATCCCCTTTTTAGCAAGTCAAAGGACCCACTATGGAAAGAGCGTGGACTTCAGATATACCTGACTTGAATCTCAGTTCTGCCTCTTACTATCTGTGGCTCTGGGCCAACTCCTGAACCTGACTGGGCGTCTGCTTCCTGATGTGGAAAATTATAACCCCATAGTATCCCAGAGTCATCATGAAAATGGCAGGAAATGACAAATACAAAATGCTTGGCTCAAAGGAGTGCTTGATAAATACTAGCTTCCTTCATTTTGAGGGAAGAAACTCATTTTGGTTTCCACCAAAGCAATTACTACAGTGCCATAAACATATAAGGCATTTGATACATCTTTTATGAACCTTTGAAAGCTTCCTTTAAATTCATCCCTACTACTAATATGAATTCCTCATATGTATGTGGTCTATTCATGTTGGATCTAATGTACAGATTTTGGAAAAAGAACTGAGTGAAAGAGAGCAAGAGGTGGGGGGTCAAGAGAAGGAAGATAAAGGCTCTTTTAATGTTTCCTTGTATGGGTTTGAGTGTCTGTATATGCATGAGGCCATTGGGACCACTGGGTAAACACTTCTTGAGTGTCTCTTGTTGAAAATTCATCATTTAAAAACCATCTGTCTTAAGAACCATAGGACAGCAACAGAATCACAAAAAAATTAACCAAGGCCTTTGTTCTCATAGCTGGCAGTGCTTAATGACAGTTCTGGCCTTCTCCTTGGGGCTACAATCTCTTTTGCAGCAAACAGCAGTAAATGTCAACTCTGAAAGCCACCTAGTTTGACAACAAATGATTTAAGCACCAAGGGTGACAAGAAGACCATATTTTATTGAGCCACTGAGCTAGCTTTGAGGACTTACTTGCTGGTATTTTATATCAGACGGGCAAAAATGCCTACAGTAGCAGATGGAAAGTGTCTGCCTGGGAGTTCATATTTTTAAAAAATCTCAGCTTGCAACAAAGGAGAAAAATTGGAGCTAACTTCCCACATGCCTTTCAAAAAGGATTTTGGAAAATTCTCATGACCCATGTTCATCTAAGTATAAAATTCCAGAATGTCGTATGATTCTCATCCTAATTAGAAGCTAATTGTGCATCTTGGATGCTAAAAACTTTCCAAGAAACCTCTGAGACTGGGAGTAATTTCTTGATTTATCTAAAATTTCATCATTTCACTGGAATATTATCAGTGGCATTTGCAACAACAACAAAAAATGAAGCTTACTAACACATAATGCCTCATTTCTTATCACTGTTGTCGCTTTGAATGCAAAGCACACACACATTTTTGCAGGCCCTTTATAAATCTACCCATCCAGGTAGGTGAGTAGGGGCTGAAACCAGGTTTTTAGATATCAAGCTCTGGCCGCATCCACCGCAAAGCTAAAAATTTAGCTAAAAATTTTACCTAAAAAGCTAAAAATTTAGCTTTTTCTAAACGCTCAAATGCTTTCATTGAAGGCAACTAATTTTCATAATTTGATTTCTCCTTATTATGCATAAAAGCTCAAAGGAAGATAGATTCCCTACAGGGAAGGGAGAAGAAAAGAGTAGATGTGATTATTAAAGAGTTACACGGGGGATCCTGGTAGTGTTGGAACCATTCTGTAACTTGACTGTGGTGATAGATACACAAATAAATGCACATGCAATAAAGTTGCGTGGAACTTAATATGCACACACACATGAGCACAAGTGAATTGAGAAATCTGCATAATATCAGTGTCAATAGTCTTATTGAAATATTGTTCTATAGTTTTTTCAATATGTTATTTTTAGGGGCAACTGGGTACAGAGTGTATGGGAGCTCTGGTATTTCTTACAACTTCATGTGAATCTACGGTTACTTCAAATTAAAATGTTTAATTAAAAAAATAGGTACCCCAGACTTCACAACAGGCTATGCCTTTTACAGGGTGGTCCTCTTCCTCTTTATGGCCAAGCTTCAATTTTCTCAGTTAGTGGGGAAAGATGAATGACTTACCCTGTTTTATTAATAATAACATGACTTGGCTGGGACTGGGGGAAAATGGTCCTTGATCACTGTCTGTGTGCATTACAATGACCTTATCACAAAGATTTTTTTCCATTGACATTTAAGAGAGAATATAAATATGGGTGTGAACGTTTTAAACAAGCCCCAAGAGACAGGAGCTGGAGATTACAAATCTTCAGAAGTGTTTTAATAGTCTGTCAAACTCAGTTGACAATGTTTTATCAATTATGGAAGCTATTTCCATAATGATAAAATTAATGGCTGAGAAGGAGATGGAGAATTTCTTTGACATCTAAGCACAAAAGTCATCCCAGGGGTTTTTACAGATAAATCAAACCCAGTGCTCCCTTTGTTAACGAAGAGAACCCATATCAAGAGGATACTTCAGTTCCAGAAACATCATTAGTAGGGAAGGAAATAATAAAGGAGAAACAGGGAAATGTTCCAGGATGTCAGATAAAAGGCAGTACAGATTAAGAAAATGTTAAATAGTAACTAAAACGAAGCCAAACACCACAGAAAGCACACATCACTGCGGCAGTTGTTCGGACTACAGTTGTCATGCTCTTTATATCTTTATATTTGCCATGAGATTTCAGGTGACAGAGAGACTCCCCACCAAAAGGAGAGTGTGTACTATATTGTCTCCCTACCCATGCCTCCACAACTCCACACTCAGCCCATTTTTACTTCTGGAGAAATAGTATCATAAGCACATAAACAGAAGTGTGTCTGTATTAAGAAACCAGTTTTTAAATATTGTAAATGTACCACACATGATACAATCCTCTTTTCACATCTTAATTCTGCCTCCTTTTATCCCATGCCTATTATGTCTTCCAGATTTATTTGATAATGTTTCACCAAAGCAGGAGGAAACTTTAAAGATGAGCCCTTTTATCACTTAAATAGCTTTAAGATCAAATAACTTTAAAGTCAAATAAATAAATATACATTTTCCAGTAGTCATGTATGGAAATGAGAGTTGGACTATGAAGAAAGCTGAGCATTGAAGAATTGATGCTTTTGAACTCTGGTGTTGGAGAAGACTCTTGAGAGTCCCTTGGACTGCAAGGAGATCCAACCAGTCAATCCTAAAGGAAATCAGTCCTGAATATTCATTGGAAGGACTGATGCTGAAGCTGAAACTCCAATCCTTTGGCCACCTGATGCAAAGAACTCACTCATTAGAAAAGACTCTGATGCTGGGAAAGATTGAAGGTGGGAGGAGAAGGGGACGACAGAGGATGAGATGGTTGGATGGCATAACCGACTCGATGGACATGAGTTTGAGCAAGCTCCAGGAGTTGGTGATGGACAGGGAAGCCTGGTATGCTGCAGTCCATGGGGTTGCAGAGAGTTGGACATGACTGAGTGACTGAACTGAACTGAAATGTCTAACACAAAATAACATTTTTTATTTTCCCAAGCTAGTTCAGAGAGGGATGATGACCCTCACATAGAAAGCACTAACTGCCCTCGTGCTTCTATAGTAAAATTGTTAGTTTCCTTTATTATATTAATAATTAACGTTAGCAATGAACTTGGCCTCTGGGCTTGTCCAGATCAAACAAACCCAGAGCCTTTCATGACAAAACCTCATCAGGCACAGATGATCCTATAAGAGGAAGATGGCAGGTGAGTTTCTTCCCCATCTGCTACCTTAGAATCACAGAAAAATTTTAATCATTGAAGAATGTTCCTTTATTATTTGAGAATAGTGGAGTTCAATAGATTAGTTTGGCGCTATCCAAGGATCATTGGAAAGATAGTTCAAGAAGGCTACCTTGTGAAAAAACTACTTTTTGGAGCCTTTGGCCAGGAATCATTTGTTGGTATCATGAACTTTTTCGTTTATTCAGCCAATGGGACTTTCTGGCTTTGTTGTTGTTCAGTCGCTCAGTCATGTCTGACTCTTTGCCACCCCATGGAGTGCAGCATGACAGGCCTCCCTGTCCTTCCCTATTTCCCAGAGTTTGCTCAAACTTATGTCCATCAAGTCAATGATGCCATCCAACCATCTCATCCTCGGTCCTCCCCTTCTCTTCATGCCCTCCATCTTTCCCAGAATCAGAGTCTTTTCCAATGAGTTGGCTCTTCCTATCAGGCCAAAGAATTGGACCGTCAGTTTCAGCATCAGTCCTTTAAAGGAATATTCAGGGTTGATTTCCTTCAGGATTGACTGGTTGGATCTTCTTGCTGTCCAAGAGACTCTCAAGAGTCTTCTCCAGCACCACAATTCAAAAGCATCAATTCTTTGGCACTTAGCCTTCTTTATGGTCTAACTCTCACATCTGTCCATGACTACTGGAAAAACCATAGCTATGACCTTAAAAAACTGTTGGCAAAGTGATATCTCTGCTTTTTAATAGCTGTCTAGGTTTGTCATAGCTTTCCTTCCAAGTAGCAAGCATCTTTTAATTTCATGGCTGCAGTCATCATCCACAGTGATTTCAGAGCCCAAGAAAATAAAATCTGTCTCTGTTTCCACTTTTCCCCCTTATACTTGCCATGAAGTGATGGGAGTGGATGCCATAAGCTTAGTTTTTTTAATGTTGAGTTCTAAGCCAGCTTTTTCACTCTCCTCTTTTACCCTCATCAAGAGGCTCTTCAGTTCCTCTTCAGTTTCTACTATTAGAGTGGTATTAGCCATATATCTGAGGTTGATAATATTTCTTCCACCAATCTTGTTAAGGACATAACAATGGACAAACCACTATAAATTCCTGCCTTCAGGGAGCTTGAGTTCTGTATTTGAAAATAAATACTTAAGCTGGTACTAGTGTGGGCAGAAAAGTAAAGGAGGATGAGAGGGAGACAGTACTGGAAGTGCTATTTTAGATAGGCTGGTTAGGAAGACCTCTTTGATGGGGTAATGACTTGAATGAGGAAAGGGAGAAGCCTTGTGAATCCTGGAGCAACAGCTTTCCAGGCTGAAGGAAGAGCAAGTTCAAAGGCCCTGAGGCAGCAGCATGCTTGGTGGAGGAACAGTTTAAGAGGAATGCAAATGGCTTCCCCAGATGTGGGGTATTTCATCTTAGTGCTCACCCATGGGTGCTCTCCTGCCTTCTCTGGGTAAGTTCTCTTGGGCCTGGTGAAGGAAGGCTGTACTTTTTTAAGCCAAGAGGAATCTCAGTTTTCTATAGAAAGGTATCCAGCAACCAGGAGCTTTGGGGAGCCTTCCACCTGATTCTGTTTTCACTCTGACTTATTTGTCATCCACCTTTCTCTTTGGGTTGTTTTCATCTCCCCCTTTATGCCCGATCGCCTTCAGCACCCTTGCCATCTCTTGACTGTGACAATCATCCTTGGGCTGCCAGGTTGACCTGACCTGGGATCAGGTTTTTCATGGCACAGACTCTCTCTCAGGGGCGCTTCCTCAGATTTTATTAGGGTCTTGGAGCAGAACCAGCATAGTTTAGCAATCAGCAATCCTTGCCAATGTGTTATCTGATAGACTTTTACTGTTAGTCCTCCAGAGGAATCACTGTCAAAAATATTTGAGTAATGTCCAAAACTAAAGGCATGCTTCTTAAAAGGGTTCAGAAGACACTGCAATGTAGGAGTGGTGGTGGTGGGGTGGGGGGGTCCTTTCTGCTTAGCATGCTTGAGTCACATCCCTGATCTAGTCTCAATACTGTTAGAACTCTGCAGTTGACTTCAATGTCATTGACTGTCCTGTCTCTCCCAGGAGAAGGAATTCAAGGCCAACAGTAGCTCCCTAGGTCTGTTCTGATTGAAACATCTATAGAAAAGCATGTGGAAAAAATGCCACCCCTCCCTTAGAAATATACCTTAATGCTCAGTGACAATCTGGAATCTCACTGGCTGCTTTCAGTCTTTCCTCTGGAATTCAACAATTGTTTGCATTTCTTTTAAGAAGACACTGTTAATCTCAAGATGCATAAAAAATGTAGTTCCATGGTAGTCTGGCTTTTAACAAATACAACTAATCATTTCTAATGGACGATGGATAGGATTGTAGCAAGGGTGTAGACGGAGAAAGTCACGAAGCCACTGTTTAATATTGCCCTAACATGCTGTGAAAATAAACTCAAATATTGTAGCAAAGAGAAATAATATCACTTTCTAGGCTTGGGTAAGACAGAAAGAATTAAATGCTTAAAGGTTCTTACAGAACCCAGTTTATAAGCATCAGCTATTAAATTACAGGTGAGAACTCGGATTCCATATGCACATAAGGTATAAGAGTGCATTTGAAAAGAATACTAAAATCCTCTCGTCATCTTTCTTCCAGCCATAGTTTAAGTTCCATGGTTAGTGTTCATCAATTATCAAGTTATTGATAGAAAGTGCTTTTATTAATACTTATTTGTTCAACCTAAGAGATGATTATTCAAGCAAGAATTTTTTATTATATAGGACTTAGTAATACATCAAAACAAAATTTATTAAACCTTGGCAAATGATACATTATACTGATGTCTATTCCTTTGTTCATATATCTAATTTGTTCTATTGAAAATATAGTGTTTAGAGATGAAGGACCCTTTGGGGGCTTGCAAAGAGTCAGACATAACTGAGTGACTGGGTGTGTGTGCACACGTCCACACACATATACACTGGGATCTTTATTTGCTGTTTAACTGAAGACAATGAGTATTAATGACTATATATAATTTATCTGATGAACACAGACAGTGAGAGTATAACAATAATTTAAGTAATAGAAGTTCCACATTTATGCATTTAGGTTATGATATAATTTACAAAATGAATAAATGTGCATTAAAAAATAAACAAAACATAAATGGGTTGAACTCTATGGGTGGCATTCTTCCATTATGGCTGCCCTTTCCTACTGGCACTCTGGTTTCCTTTGAGGATATTATGGAATCTCATGGCAAGTCTCCCAGGAGATGTGTGGTGGTTTATGTCTTTGTGATTTATGCTTTTGGCTTGAATTTGCCAGAATTTTCTCTTCCTTTTAGCCAAGAATCTCCGCTGACGTATACTTAATGAAGAACAAGGAAAAGAAGGAAATAAATATTGCTCAGAATTTCAGACCATACCTTATTGTCAATGATTAGGCTATCATATATTAATGTCAATGAACATTGTAGAAATAAATGGGCTAATATCCATGCTTTGTCTTAAATGTCTTTGGATGGAAAGTGCTTCCTTAGGACAGCAGATTACTATTAGTGACTACTCACTGGAGTATAAGGAACAGAAAAAAATATCAATAGTAACTTCCTTAGTCAGTAGGGGCTTCCCTGGTAGCTCAGCTGGTAAAGAATCCGCTTGCGGGAGACCTGGGTTTGATCCCTGGGTTGGGAAGATCCCCAGGAGAAGGAAATGGCTACCCACTCCAGTATTCTTGCCTAGAAAATCCCATGGACAGAGGAGCCTGGCAGGCTACGGTCCATGGAGTCACAAAGAGTCGGACACGACTGAATGACTTTCACCCCTTAGTCAACAGTGTTTTCTAAATTCCTATGTAGTCTAAGCTGAATTATTTCACTTTTTAAAACTGGCAGTCATGAACCAAAAAAGTAACCAATGAAGTGAGGTGCTTCTAACATTAAGAAAAATACTTCATATTTATTCTTCTCTATTGTTTACTCATCAAAACCCTGTGTGTTTTCACTCTTTTCAAATGTAGCCTCTCTCTGTCAGGGGGGTGTGTGTTTCAGAGTCCTTCCTGCACCATCAATGGGGCTGAATGACCTGGCACTGGAGCAGATCTGGGGTTGGGGGGTGGTTGGGGAACTGCTGCTTCCCTCCCCCACTGCACACTTAAATTTAGCCACAGGAGCGTCTTCTCCATGGGCTACCAAGATAATGAGCCATTCCCTCATTGTATTCTTCATGATCCATTGCAAGTTAGATGAGAAGTGTACTTAGACATCATTTGGTTTAACCCTGTCACATTTTGGAGAAAACAGAAGCTAGTCTAAAATAACACAGTTAATTTGGGTGTAAGAGGGCAGACTGGATTTTCATTTCTAGACATGACTTCAATCTTTTCATTGAAGCCATTGACTTTCTCCCACAGAAATCATTTTAAGGCACAGCGCTGTGGTCAGTGCCTATTTAGTAAAACTGTATATTTGTTAACTGCTGTAGGCATCACTCTCCTGTAGACTTTTCTGCCATGATGGCAACAATCAATGTTGATATGACTCATGGCTACTTGCAATGTGGCTGGCATGGCTGAGAAACTGAGTTTTCTTTGACTTTTTATTGTGTGAACACAGAGAGTTCATTATATCCTTCTCCCAGCTTCTCCTGACATCAAAAACTTACATAACCCATTACACTTGTCAACATGAAGAAATCAACCTTGATTCAATACTATGAACTCACTCACAGGCTTTATTCCCTGGAGAAGGAAATGGCAACCCACTCCAGTATTCTTGCCTAGAGAATCCTGTGGACAGAGGAGACTGGTGGGCTGCTCTCCATAGAGTAGCACAGAATTGGACACAACTGCAGCAACTTAGCATGCATGCATGCATTGAAGAAGGAAATGGCAATCCACTGCAGTATTCTTGCCTGGAGAATCCCAAGGATGGAGGAGCCTTGTGGGCTGCCATCTATGGGGTTGCACAGAGTCAGACACGACTGAAGCGACTTAGCAGCAGCAGCAGCAGCAGCAGCACCAGCACAGGCTTTATTCAGATATCACCAGTTTTTTCTACTAGAGTCTGTTTTTCTGTTCTAGGATCCAGTCCAGGATCCCATATTGTAGTTACTCATCATGTCCTCTTAGTCTTAAAGGACTGAGTATTTATTTGATTTCACTTTAAATAGCCACACGTGGCTAGAAGCTAGTATAAGAGACAGGGCAGCTGCGAATGTTCAGAATATATTCACATTCATTGCTTTCTTTAATTCTGATGACAACCCAAACCTGTGACTTATCACATTGCTAGTAAGTGGCAAAGTGGCTGAAAGCTTCCAGGGTTTTCTGACCCTCAGCTTCATGCATGCATTTTTTACCAACCCACAGCTGCTTCCCCACAGTGACACATGTGACTTAAAACTCACAGGAGACTCTGATGTAACATTTATTACTAAGATATGTGGGAAAATCTATATGTCTTAGAACATCTTTTAAAAAGCAAGCTGCCCTTTGGAGTGGAAAAGGTCTCAATATTCTGGAGGAACGACTCTTCTTCTTGCTGACCTCGAGATAGATGTTGGATCCCAGACCCCAGACTTGGGACCTCTTCTGTATTTACACACTCTGTCTAAGTGATCTCATTCTGTTCCCTGGCTTTAAATAACATTTATAAACTGATGGGCCCCAAATTTATATCTCCAGGCCAAACCTTGCCCTGAAACTCCACCTGCTTCCCTCCTATCGTCATGTGAATGTCTCACGGCAGCTCAAACTGAGAATTTTGCACTCTCTTCAATGCCCTGGATCTGGGCTTCTCCAAGTCTTCTCAGCTCTGTAAACAGCACCACTATTGACTGGTAATGAACTATTCGTTACTCAAGCTGAAAGCCTAGAAGTTGTCCTTTATTCCTTTCTCTCCTATTCTCATTTCCAACATCCAGACTATCAGCAACAGCTGTTTTTCTCCAAAATATAACCACAGTCATCCACCTCTTCTGCAGCTCCATCCTTTCTTACCTGAGCTGCCGCCACAGCTTCCTAACAATCAGTCTCCAATCAAATCTTGTAACTTCTCTCTTTTGAATCATCTAACAGCTTCCCACTGCCCTTAAAATAAAATCCAGCCACCTCGAGATGTCTTTAAAGGTCCTGAATGATCCTCCATTTACTCTCTGATTTCATCCTCTGTATCCTTGATTCATAACATCCCAATCAAATTAGACGTCTGTCAAACTGAAAACTCAAATCCATCAAATAAGAACTCATCCATCTCAGGGCTTTGCAGCTACTGTTCCCTCTGCCTGGAAGTTCCACCTCCAGACCTTTGCATGGCTGGTTCCTGGTCTTAGGGTCTTAGCTTAACTGTTACCTTCTCATAGAGACCTTCCCTGACCACCCAATCACTTTCTACCATATCGCCCCAATTATTTTCTTAGTAGCAGTTATCTACTCTCTGAAATAATCTTATTTGTTCTTTTCATTCCCTTGGTTATATCCAACCAGGATGTCAGCTCCATGAGACCTTTGGGCACTGTATTTCCAGGGCCTGTTTGTTTCTACATGGTAGAACCTCAACAAACACCATTGAGTGAATGAATAAAAGAGGGTTCACACACTGACACTTAGGTATTGGGCCCTCAGTAAATCCACTCCTAGTGCCTGGTTAATGATTTTCGGAGTGGCTTTCAGGGTCAGCCCATTATTGGGTCAGTCTCTCTGGGCCTCATAATCATATGGGTAACAGCCATTGTGTTAGATAGGCTGGGCCAAAAAAAGCTACAGGAACAAACACCCTCAGACCTCAGTAACCAAATACAACAAAAGGTCTTACTCACACAAACTCTCATGTAGGCTGGGCCACTCTCTAGGGCACCTCTTCTCCATGGGGCATTTCCATTATCTAGACTGTTTTGATACTATGATACTGCCATGACAGGAAATAGCTTTCTGGTTTCCTAGCAGGCAAAGAGAGAGCTGGCAGTTCACACAACAAACTCTCTTTCTGATCACAGTAGTCCATTAGCCAGAACTGCCCACGAGACTCTGACTTATTATAAGGGGGCTTGCAATATGGAGGAGGGAGTGACTGTTTGGTGAAGAAAATGTCTGTACAACAGTCTATACTTGAACACGCATGAAACAAGTCATACCCATCCAAGGGAGATGATGTAAAGTCCCACCTAGTCACTGTATCCCGCTCTAAGTCCTGGATCTCCAGGGGACGTGCTCTATGTATGTGCATCTCTATTGGGTCAGGATGAAGCTCATCGTGGTCCAGAGACCTGTGAACTAAAATGACAAGTTATCTTCCCCTCCTCTCTACACTCAATATATGATAGTGGTACAGGGTCAGGGCAACCACAAAGCACCCTCCCTTTTGGAAAAGAGAAGATTGTAAGATATACTGTAGCATCTGGTGAGTAACAGAGTCCAGGTTCTTCATAGCCTTTGGCTCCACCTCTGGAAGTTTCTTCCTTTTTTTATTGTTTTCCTTGGTCCAACATGAAGTGAGTGTTAAGGAACATGCCCTGTTAGAGAGATACATGGGTTTCTCAGCCCATTTTCTGCTCCAGAATATTGACTTTCAAATAATCTCTTTCAACCCAATAGCAGTTTCCTCCTCTGTCTGCTTCCAATTGATTCTGTGAGCCAGCAATCATGCCCATTGCTCTTTAAGAGAAATGATCTAATCATTATTTCCTTCCTTGCTTTTTTACCTCCATGGTCCTTCATGTCTCAACTTCATGGTACTTTTCTGCTTTGGTGGGAAAGCTACTCTTTTCATAGACTCTTTACCCTGAGTTTTTTCATCCAACAGAAAGGTTTCACTGAGCACCACACCATTAGTCTGATTTTTTCCATGAGTTGCTTTGGGTCTTTGTTGCATGACTGTTTTCTCATAAATATTAGGAATCCAGAAGTGGTCTCTCGATCAACTTTATCAGGCCTCCAGTTTCTGGAATGTATTTCTTTTCTTTTCTGTTTGTAAAATGGCCAGTTCTTTCTTAAGCTCATTGCTTTCATCTACCACTTTGCCGCACAGAGTCGACAGCAACTTGTTCTCTGGGAGTGGGAGGCTCACTGCCCTGTGATGACCCCCATGATTGTCTCCTATGTTATTGCAGCCAATAGACTGCATAACACGGAGGACCATTTCCCCCAGATTTCACATTTGTTTCCCCACTGTCCGCTGCTTAACCATTGAGGCACTGCCACAGATTTCCATTTTGAGTTCTTCTGTAATGGCTGCACAGAGACTAGCTGATCTCCCAGATCCTTTCAAACTATCATGTTCCAGAATTCCAAGACAGTGCACCTTGGTCTCTCCTACAGTAAACTGCAGTTGTTGGAACACTATTGATGACACTGTTGAACACTATTGAAAGCACATGCATTACATCTATAAAGAAATCAGTATACAGAGTAAATACTGATGTGTATTTTCCTTCTATGATTGCCTTACAAAGACAGAGCAGGAGAATAAAGGGGCAGTAGTGTGGTCTTGAATTGCAAGTCTTATGTATTTGGGGAGCAATATCATGTCAATCCAACAGAGAAAGAGCAAGAGATGGAGAGCAATGGAAAAAGCCGTCCAGCATGATGAGGAGAGGCCAGGAACACAGGGCTAAAATGTGTAATTGAGAGGAATACTTCCTATAGTCAAAGAGGGTGTGGCGGCCAGAGGTTGGAGGGACTCCATTATTTGAGTTTCCAGGAAGCTGCTCAGGCAGAGAATTTATGGCCAACTTCAGGAAATGACTCAAGAAAGAAGCAAGGTTAGCAATGAAAGCTCAGGGTTTTAGAGAGCACTGGTAATGCCAGGCTTCAACGACTTTCTTTAGGGGTATTTGAAGTTCTATTAATCCTGGGCTTTGTAAGAGCCATAGCTAATAAGGGATGGGAACTGGTGATGCAGTGAGAACAGTATGGCCCAGGGGCTATTTGACTTTGGGCAAGTTACTTAACCCTTCTCAGTGTCGCTTTCTTCATCTGTAAACTGAGGATAATAAAAATACTTAGCTTGTGGTGAGTAATAAGCAAGATAATGTACATAAATAGCATACAGTTAGTACTCACCAATTGCCAACACTGGTAGTAATGATGACGCTGATGCTAATGATGCCTTGTAGGAAGTAATGGAGGTTCTCAGCCTCATCTGTATATTATAAGCACCCAGGAGCTTTTAACAACTCACTGCCTAGGAGGTATCTCACCCTTTAATAGGAGTTGCTGGAGGTGGAATACAGACATTAGCCCTCTAATATCTCCCCAGTGTATTCCAACGTGCAGTCAACATAGAGAACCACTAGTTAAGGGTAATGCCTCTGGAGAACAGAGATAACTTAGTGAAATCAAATACCCCTAAAAGCATTGTACATTAATCGGCAAATTTTCAGGAGATAATATTTCACTGTAATGAGGAATGATCCACGGGAGTCATAAGTGTGGATCCAGCCAGGCATATAATCTTTTAACAAATGTTTACTCAGTCCCTTTATTTTATTTCTCTCTGGCAAGTCCTGGGGTTTCACAGATGAACAAGAGAGGGAAACCATCATTGGGAAGTTAATAATCAAGTGTAAGAGCTAAGCAAAAAAATCAACCCCAAACTCTTAACAGCGGCAGCTTCAATGCTAGATGAGTCACAAATTGATCTCAGCTATTTTTATCATGGCTAATTTCTTTGAAAAAGAAGTGTTGGAATCAATACTTCAAAGATTTGTTCAGTTTGGTGGTGAGTATGTTGGTATTTTTCATAGTATTTTTGGCACTTTTCTCTCCTTGAAATAGTGCATTAAAGACAATGATACTGTGTAAAGTGCTACCATAGGGGGAGGTTATAATGCAGTGAGAACAAAGAAGGGGGCTACCCATCAGCTACCCGGGGCTGGATGTGGGAGGGAAGGGAGAGGGTCATGGAAGCCTTTTAGGAAACCACTGACACTTCTTAAATGGGAAAATGTCACAAGCAGATTTGCATTCTAGAAAAATGAATGGAGGAGAAAGCAAAGACATGGAGGCAAAGATATCATTAGAAGACTATTTGCTCCAGATGTGAACTTTGTAAGGTTTAGACTAAGGCACTTTCAGTGCGTATGGGAAGGAGGAGCAGGGACCAGAGACATTCTGCAATGGACTGATAAAGCTCAGCTTACCAATTGAATGTACAAAGTAAGTAAGAGGAAAGCTGGAAAGCCTCTTGAGTTCCTAGAGTGGGCTTTTGGGTAGACATAATTCTCGACACCATTAACTCACCTAGGGCTTTCAGGATGGGTAACAGATTGGAAGTGAAGGAAAGAAGATGCTGAGTTCTTTTGGGAAACTGGTGCTCGTGTTATACCCAAGTGTCCACAGCAATAGAACACAAGGACTCAGGAGAGCGGTGCATGCATCCAGATGGAGATATGGAACCATCAGTGTATGGTTCATCTCTTGAGGTGAGGAAATAGATTCAGACAACAAGGTGACTGATACAGAGTTTTGAACACACTTACTTCATAATCATGAGAAGTGGAGTTGTTACAGGGAGGTGCCAATTCTGTCTTCATGTTGCATCTGTTTCTTTGATTTTAACCTTTGCTTTTCATTGCTTTCGTTATTATAATCATGCATAATGGCCTGCCTGGGAGAACCCTGCCCCTCCGCCTGACTGTTAAACTAAAGTGCCTTTGTTCGGGGCACAGAAAGACAATCTGACTCTGCCCATCTGTGAATGGCTGCAGAGAAGAAGAAGTGAACACATCCCCTCCTATTTTGCAAGATTGTTGTTGTTCAGTCACTAAGCCATGTCCAACTCTTTGCGACCCAATGAACTGTAGCACTCCAGGCTTCCCTGTCCTTCAGTATCTCCTGGTGTTTACACAAACTCATGTCTATTGAGTAAATGGCCTTTTTGCTTTACTTCAGTTCCTTTCCCTCTCAGTTCTATAAAAGAAACTGGCATCCAGATCCCGATAAGATGGTTATTTAAACACATTAGTCTGCTATCTTCTTGGTCAGCAGGCTCTCTGAATAAAGTCACATTCCTTGCCTCAACACGTCACCTCTCGGATTTATTGGCCTGTTGTGAAGTGGGAAGAATGAACTTCCCACTCGATAACAGGGTGAGAAGGAAATCCTTCCAGAGAGGGCTGAGACAAAGCCAACAGGAGGTAAAATCAGGAAAGAGTTCTGACCCAACCCAAGGGAAGGTATGAATATCAAAGAGAAACTCACCCAAAAGGTTAAAAAAAAAGAGAGAGAGAGAGAGAGAAGTCAATAGGATATCCATGAAATTATCAGCAAATATAGCAATTCATTTGCAGGCCAATGGTGATTACAAAAGCTATTTCAGGACATGAGATTCTAGAAGTAAACTTGTAGCATGGAAGGTACTCATTAAACATTTGTTGGATTGAAATGCACTGGGTTCCTGCCCTCATGGGATAGGCACTGAGCCTTGAGGCAGGGGTAGGAGATGCTAGAGAAGGAATGAGGTCTTTTACTGGACTTTTCAGTTTGGCTTAGGACCAGAGGTTCTGCTGATGAATCTAGAGAGGAGCCTTCTTTTTCCCAGCCTGAGCTGAGCTCGCTTTTGCCAACATTCTGCAGCTCTGATCCATTATCAGCAAATGTCACCCCTTTGCCATATATAGAAACAGTAAGGGCAAAGAAAACGCACTGTGGGGGCGGATGACTCAGGACGTTTGGCAATAGGATAAATGAGCATTTTACCTTTTGTAGCGATAGATGGAGGGCCCTACAGGCAAAGACTGCTGTCTGGCTCTTCTCATTGGCGTCCTCCTCCTACCAGGTTTTTGTATAGCTCCAAGCATGCCGCGGGTACCCACAACAAACCATTAATTAAAGCTTGCTTCTGGTCCAGGTTTGAAAAGACCAAAGTTGCCATATGAAGCTGGATTTGTTTGTGTGTATATGCGTGTGTGTATGAGAGAGAGACAGAGACAGAGAGTGTATGAGAGAGAGCAAGCTGCACAAGTAAGGAAAAAAACCTTGTTAGTTCTGTTCTCAGTCACATCTCCAGAGTACAGTGCCTTGTCTCTACCACCAATAGATTCCCAGAAACTATCTATTGGATGACAGTTGGGATGAACTGGGGTGGAATTTTCTGGCACTGTGAATTTCTCTGGTACTTTTTTTTTTTTTTCTCATTTGGGCCATGTAATTTGTATCATCTGGGATTCCACCAAGCACAGAACCAATACATTTATATATTAAGAGAGTTACTATGAGGAATCAGCTTATACTACTGTGGGAGCTGGCAGAGCAACTCCAAAATTTGTAGGGCGTCAATCAAGAAGAGATGATCTCAAGCAGAGTGGGGCTGTGTAGGCATGGCTGAAGCACTTTTCCACGGGAGACATTTCTTCTTCATGTCTCTGTCTCTTTCTCTCTCTAGGGAGGCTCGGCCTTGCTTTTAAGGGCTTCCAAGTGATTAAGCCAGGCCCACCTAGATCGTTCATTATTTAAGGCCAACCCATTAGTGACTTTAGTAGTAGTAGCAGTAGTGGTAGTCACTCAGTCGTTTTCGACTCTTTGAGACCCCATGAACTGTAACCCGCCAGGCTCCTCTGTCCATGGGATTCTCTAGGCAAGAATACTGGAGTGGATTGCCATTCCCTTCACCAGAGGATCTTCCTGACCCAGGGATCGAACCCAGGTCTCCTGCATTGCGGGCAGATTCTTTACCATATGAGCTACAGGGAAGATCCATTAGTGACTTTAATGACATCTGCAAACCCCCTATTCAGTCACATCTAGATTAGTGCCCAATGGAATAACAGGGAGTTTAGCTTAGCCAAGCTGACATCAAAAAAGCTAACATATGGGTTTAAGAATGTGTTGGGAGATCCTGTGGATGAGTGAAGAAAATAGGTGTGTGTGTGCGTGTTTAGATGGAGCTGTGGGCGTGGGGCCGGTGAGGAGATGAGGGAACCAGAAATGGTGGGATCTTTTGGTCTCCTTTTTAAATCTGGGTTCCCAGGAATGTCTGTTTGGGGAAGGTCACCAGCGACTAACATATAGCTCCGGGAAGCTATGACCTTTGGTTCTGTCACCTTGACACACTGAGCAAGAGCCCAGTCGTACGTATTAAGTAGGTGGCCTTTCGGTCCACCAGAACCGCGCCCACTTTGCTTCCTTTCTTGCCAAAAGCCCGAGCTCAATTTTCCCCAACAGCCCCCTCGACCCCTCCCCGCTCCAGGTGAATTCTCCACAGGGCCGCCAGAGGGCGCGCGAGCTGAGGAAAATGCCTCAAGGCTCCCAAGCTGCGACACGGGCGACTCTGGGGCGGCGACCCCTGGCATGAGTACCTCTCCTTCCACGGGACCCCTACCAAGACTGCCACCCTTATGTACACCTTTTAGAGAGGGGCATGCGAGACTCCTGGGAGGAAAGAAAGCTAATAGATTCACTTTCCTTTGTAAGGGACGGGAGGGTGGGCTTGCAAGGAAGGGAGGTCGCGCGGCGCCAGAACAAGGGAGAGACCGGAGATGTCTCCTGCTTCACTTGTAAGACCAACCCGCGGGCAAAATGTCTCGGTGCTCCGAGCGTCAGAAGGTCCGCTGTCCCGAGAAGAAGGCACCTGGTGTCCGTTCCTGTCCCATGGGTGCGCACGGACCCTCCTGGGTGCAGCCAGGTGGCCCCGCGTAGTGCACAGCCTGGCGCCTGCAGATACAGAGTTGCAGCCTCTCGCGGAACAGCAGCTCTCATCAGCCGTGCAACCCCAGCTAAAAGTCAGGGCCCAAGGCAAAGAGGTAGTTCTTTCCTGTAGTTTCTATCTTTAATCTTAGGATTAAAAAGGATGTCTGCCGCAGCTGACTAATGACACCCGCCTCTCCTTTCTCTTTCCTCCTTAAAAACACAGCCTTAATGAAATGCTTTTAAAAGCAATATAGATTTTGAGGGAAAGAAAAATCGCCAGAGGACGTCAACCAAGGTTTTAATACAACAGCATTATTAAAAATAATAACGGGCCTGGCTTTTTGCGACTCTCAAAGGTGGATGGTGAACAAGGACAAATAGAGTAGATCAGACAGTTGAAAATTATAAAGAGTGGCTGCTGCACTCATAATTTGCACTCAAAGCACTCATAATTCGCACAATAGGGACATTTAAACACTCAGCGAGACTGAGCAATAAACACATTTCTCACTCAAACATAACCGAGGTCAGGGTGGGAAACCGCGGCCTTCTTTTCTTGTCTGATGTAGGCACCTTGTGGCCTCAGCTTATGTGTGGTTTTGGAAAAGTCTGACAGGAATGAGTGTCTGGGAGACTTCTCAGTTGTCAAGAAGCTTCTTATGTTTCCTTAAGAAACTCAACCTAGATTCATTAAGCCATGTCACAGAGCAAAGAGAATTAAATATTTTTTTAAGACTGCAACTAATCCTGAAATTGAAATATAGGGGAAAGAAACTACATATGAAAGGTCTGTGAAATTTTTACAGGAAATGTGCAAAGATGTTGTGTTTAAATATCCTCAGATGAGAAAAAAATTGCGATCCCCCCCACCTGCCCCCAAACTCAAATGATTTTCAGTCATCTACTCCCAGACCTCTCCTCATAGACTTAAATAAAATAATATCGTTTGAGTCATTTAGGAAAATATTTATGTATCAATGAAATCAAGGAGATTCTTTGAACAATGTTGCTAATGTATATTCGAGTAAAGCCAAACCTTGTATTTTTGCTTTTGTTTTTTTTTTTTAATTGTAGGCTCACACTAAGAATTTTTCCCTCTCTTTATAAACATCAGGGTAGTGCCATAATTTCCTTTATTTGCAATCAGTATATCCCATGGTTAACAAAGAACTTTTTCAAAGAAAAAATTGTGCCCTAATGAAATTCAGTACTTCTTTATAAAAAGAAAAAAGAATCTTTTATATGCATTTTTATATGCACTAAATATATAAGCATAGTGTGTACCTGGTAAAGTTGATTTCTGCTGACGGGGTAACCCAGGTAAATCAACATAGAGTCCACAGCACATTATAGGGTGCACTTTATTGGGTTTTACCTTCAGGTAAAGACTTCTATTAAAAATGTACAAGTGCCTGCATACCTAGCCTGCCTTGTTTTCCACAGTGCTGTATACATAATCTCTTAAATTTTTTTAAAATCAAAGCTTGCTATATTGAATACATTTAATTGGAATCCAGTGGTTAAAAAATATAAAAATTTACTGCTGTAGAAAAGTTTTGATTAGTACTTTCCATTAGCAAGTGTTATTGAGTAAACCCTCTAACAGTCTATTTGCATTCAGACAAGAACTAACTTAGCAAAACAGGTGATGCTTTCAACTGTACAAATATATTATTTCCCATAAATACTCCTAATGAAAGAGGTGGTCTGTTTCAGAGGAAGTAACTGCAAGGAAGACTTTTAAATAATAATGAAAAAATCGTTCCCAACCCTGATAAGTACGGGCATGAATGCTTGAAGGGTGAATTATTAGGTGTGGAAAGGCAGAGTCTAGAAACCTCTCCCACGTACATTTTAAAGTAAGCTGCCCTAAAGCGTGGCAGAAAGCCTCTGGAAAGCACGGCCTTTCTCTTACATCAGAATCTCACCCTTTCTTCTCCCATCCAAAAAAAATGAACTCAAATACAAAGAAACGGTGTTCTACTCTAATGACACGTTTGGGGACAATGCAGGAATTTCTTGACTTGATGATGCTAATTTTCTTTTAATAAAAAAAAAAGAAAATATTCATACCTTTAAACAAAATTAAAATGTAAAATAAGTTCAATTTTACAGAATTTTCTGATAAATACAAATTTATCAGAATCTGGGGATAAATCTTTCTCTGAAGTTTAGTTAGCAATTTGGACTTTATTTAACAACAAAAACAGAAAGAAGATTTAGATTGGAAAGGGCATTTTTGGTCCCCCTGTCCCATTTATGATTCTTCAAGTAGTACTACATTCCTCTTCGATTGTTTGTCTAACTCTAGAATCAAGATGGGAGTAGTTACTCCACTGGATGTTTAGTGTTTCAGAGAAGATGACAGACCTCTGACTTCACATAGTAAAGCCTGGAAAAGCCCCACTGTTTCTGCCACAGGTCTGAATCTAGATTTTCCTGGTACATCATTTCAGACTATTCTTCAGAGTTAAGTGCGTGAATATCTTGAAATTTTTTTTAAATCTTACTGTTTGTTACGTTTTGGTAATTTCCTAGCTACTACAATGCTGTATGTGTATATGTGAGCGTATGTGTGACGGGAAAGGGGGCAAACGAGACAGAGCAACGTTTAGGGTAAGGAAGAAGATGTACTGGGGAGGCAAAAGCCTCTGCTTTGGGATACTACATGTTCTTTCCAGTATCTTATTCACAATGAATTTAAAGAAGGATATTCTTTAGGGAAATAAATCTCTTCTTTCTTTGTCAACATTGGTCACAGTTATAGAAGACTATTCTGCTTCATTATTGTTGAGATGTAATGTTTCTATTCTATGGCTTACTCTGTGTGCCACACACACACACACACAACTTTTCTTTCTCTTTGAATATCATCGCTGTTGGCTAACAATGAAATTGTGAATAATATCTCACTTTTTGTTGCATCCCAATATTCTTTATTTGCAAATTTGAAATGAGTGTAATTCAATGACAGCAGCAAACAACAGCAGTTACAATGCTGTACATGATAAGAATACTTTGCAGGAGAATGACATTTCAAATTAGAATTATTTGATTTGATTGGGATGAAAAGAAAATGGTAATGTATTCTAATCAAATAGTAAGCAGTCAAAAGAAGCAAAATATGGAAAAGAATCTGAATTTTCAGGTGAAATATATTTGACTACTATTCATTTGATGTTTTTCTACTAGTTTACATTTTGTTAATCAAATCTAAAGTTATATAACCCATTAATCTTGTAGGTTAATCAGGGTAAGAAATCTAGTTCAAAGCCTGAATAGAATGCAGTTGTATAACTTTTTGGTATTAAAAAAAAAACACCCTTTTTGCAGTGTTACATCCAAATGAGTTTGACAGAATGGCTGTTCATAACTTCCGTTTACAAGGAACAGCCTTATTTGCATGTAAGGAATGTACTGGGAATACAGTACATTAATGCAGTATCTAATATAATAATAAAACCCTTTTGTTGAGCACCTACAATGTCTTGTACTGCACAGAATGGGCTTACCTAAGAATTCAGAAGGATGTGGTTTGTCTCCTGGAAGACACAATCCAAATGGCTCTTTTAAGAAAGTTAAAGAATTACTTGTTTAATGTCTTTCTTAATAAAGAACTTTCAAAAGATAACTTCCACTCAGTTCCAAAAGACTTTTTAAAAATTCTGAATCTGTTGGGATCTAAAATAATAAAATGTTTTATAATAGTTCCCAAAACTGTTTAGGTTGAGAATTTTAAAATACCCTGGATATGTGGTCTGTTCACTGCTTCTTGCTAGCCTTATATCTTGAATCTCTTTTTATCACCTATAGATTTGTCTGCCCTGCCTTCCCCTGTAAAAGTGTCTGAGGGCAAACACCTTCCTAGCCAGCCCAGACTCTTCAGTGTTGAATGACAGCATGAGCTAACACAGTTTAGAAATGTATTAAGAATCCATGTTTTAAGGAAACATTTTAATTGAAAATATCACTTTTACTACAAAGTAATAGATATTCTGAGTTAAAATAAAGTCATACCATAAATAAAGTGTGAAGAAGAAAATAAATAACCCTGATCATTCCACCCAAAACTCAGGAATAAGAGCTGCTACCTAGACATTTAATACTGTTTTGACATATGTTTGTCCATTAAAGGGATCTACACATCCCTTTAAATCATCAAAATATGCATTATGTTATACAGTCTAATCTACTTTTTCACTTAACAATGTATCATGAGCATTCTTTGCTATGGACAAAAGCAAATCATTGCCATTTTAAAAGGCTTTTGAGCAGTACACCATATAAATATATTAAAAGGAATTCAATGAACTTTTCATAATCAACCATTTATGTTGTTTTCAGGTCTTTTTTTGGTATGAAATACAATTTTAAAACAGTAACTTTGTGTTTCATCTCTCCCCAGAAAGGACAGTTTGAAAAACCCCATATGAACAATCAAGAGGCTTTTTGTAGCCACATCATTACTCCATTTAGGTTCCTAGATTATTCCAAGGATCTTATCCTGAGGTCTATAGTTCTTAAGTAAATTCAATTTCTTTAATATTTGGAGTGTCGAGAAAAGAAATCATGGAAGGCATGAGTTCTGCTAGCCTTTCTCATTAGTCTGGGAATCAATCTGCCTGTACAGAGAGCAGCACACTCAGCAAGCTTTCCCCAAAGGATCAGAAAATACTAACAATTTAAGATTCCAGTGAAACCACGTAGTGATATAAGAAAAAAATCTATTTCTAAAATCCATTTTCTTGTTATCCAGGCAGCACTGATGAAGTTTAAGGAAAGTTAAAAAAAAAGACCTGTTTTTTATTTAGAAATGATACATGATGGATATAAGGGACTTTTCGAAAGAGCTGATGTTTTGTAAATGTCCAAGTCACACAATGATTGCTTTAAAAAATCAAGAAAGCTAAAGAAAACTGGATGACTAGAACATTTCACTAATTGCCTTTATTTTTTATCTCATCCCATAGAGCTGTGGAGGAATAACAGAACTGCCTTCCTCTGCTCTCCCCTTTCTGCTCATTTCCTGTCACAGGAGATGTGAGTTTTCAGTGGTGGTCTCTGTAGCCATTCACCTATGGCTGCTTGATCAGAATCCTGACATTATCTACCAATCTATGAAGTAAAAGGCATCCAAGACCCACTCCCTAGGGTGGGTGATGGTGTGCCAAGAAGGGTACAGAAAATAAGGGAAATGATAATCTCTCATCAGAGCTCTGTTCCTTGTGTGCAGAAAATTCTAGAAAGAATAAGTGTCCTTGTGTGCAGAAAATTCTAGAAAGAATAAGTGTCCCTGATTGATTGTAAATTCTGATCCTGTTATGGAATTTTCTTATTTCTTTGATATGCAGTGATAGGATGGATTAATACTGTTGTCCTTAAGTGAAGCTCCAGACTTCAGTGGGGCGGATAAGCAGGCTGAATTCTCCCTGCCTCGTTGCTTTTTGCCTCTGTCACCTCCACGGACGAGCTGCCTGATGTGTCAGGCCACAGTTGGCTTACCATCACAAGCACAATGACTCCAGCCCAGGGTTGCCTGAATAACATCTTTCTCTGTCATATTTTGATAGTTTCCTACTGTTTTTCTAACACAGATGAGGAAGGGTGAGCCTCTGAGGGGAAGTTTCTGCTTCTTTCCTGAGATGCTCAGTGAGGACGATGAATGTGGGCCAGGGTGGGGCGAGGACCCGGCTGAAATCTTGGCGGGAACCTGCGAGTGGACCCCACCTAAAAGCTGACGGAACACGAGGTCCTGGTCCAAGCTGTTCCGCACATGTGAGCCGTTGCCTCCCAGTTCCAGCTGATCCGGCTCTAGTGCATGAAATGGCATCTTTCCCTTAGGAACCTCTGTTCCTGAAATTTCACTCAAGAGATCTGGGGCTTGTGATAACAGTGTGTCAGATAAGACAGCTTTTTACACCCAGTCCTTGGGTGACCTCTGATTTGGGAGACTATTCGGGAGACCTGTCTTTGGCGAGAGCAGGCTCCTAGGACGGCAGGATGCCCTCCTTGTTTGTGGTGACCACTCGTGTCCCCCACAGAACATGGTGACTTGTGTGGCGAGCCCAGCCCCCTGGCCTGAGGGCCTGAGGGGAAGTGCTGGTGTGCGTGGTGGGGCTGCCGATGTGCTTATTTATTATTTCACTGAGTTATTGCTGAGTGACAAGGGCTCCTTGGGTCCTAGCAGGCTGGCATCCATGGAACATATTTTTAACATGAATCGCAAAAGAAATAACAAAAATATGAAATGGCTAATTAGAGAGCCATTTCACAAAGGTCCTGCCTGATGACAAGTTTTTTGGTCAGTCTTGCCATTTGCTAATTTCCAAGTGGAATGAAATCAGACTCCTTGAATCCAGGACTCAAAGCTGGGGCTAGGGCTGGGGCTGGATCAGGGCAGGGAAAGAAGACAGAAGGCTGAACTATTTGGTCTGTTTTCCCACCTTCCTTGCGTTTGGGGTGATTTCATTGCATTTTGAAAAGCTCTGGGGAGCACCTCAGTGTTTGGTGGTGGGTGTGGACCCATAGTCACACAGCAAGTAATTCTAACTTATTCCACTATTTCTAAGATGAAACTAGTCCCCACTTAATGTAAAACTCAATGCCCTTAGCTGATTTTTTTCCTCTTTCATATTAACCGTGCATAAAAACTTGTGACTCTTTCCCTGCAGTGCAGTGAAATATTACAGTGTTCTCTGGGAGATTTTAAAAGCCTTCAAAGCAGGTAATCATGCTTCTGGGGTCACATGCGCGATGAATACCCAAGTTGCTATTAATCTGTGTGCAAGTATACCTTTGGAGTTTATGGCAAAGATGAAAATGAACAAAAAGGGTTTTCTCCATTGTTTTACAGGCTAAAATTAAACAGCTCCTTTATTTCGAAGTTGGGCACTGGAAAGACAATACCCAAGTAGCTTCCACAAAAAATCATTTACATATTAGGAAGGAATGTTACAAATTGCTGTATTATTTGCCGTTGACCTGCATAAAGGGAGGAGATCAGTCCCAGAGTGGAATGGAAGCACACACGAAACAGCAGAGAACACAAAGGGACTTGAGTTTCTCTTTTATCTCAAAATTTATGGGCTCACAAGATGATAACCTGAGTCGTGTCAGGATTCTGTTTCCCTGAGCATCATATACTCACCTCAGAACCTCTGTATTTCAGTAAGTGATCCCCAAACCTAGTGGCTTAAACCAACCATTTTATTTTGCTGTTTTTTTACAGTTTTGTGAGTTAGCATTCAGAAAAGGATGGGCTGGGCCATTCATCTCTGATCTACATGAAGTCAGCTGGGGCTGCTGGGGCTGAAGGATCTTTCCCAAGATGGCGTCTTCACTCATGGTTCTGTAACCCTGGGCCTCTCCCCACCCCTCCTTCTCCTCCTCCTCTATCTTCTTTTTCCTCTCTCTTTTTCTCTCCCTCTTTCTGTTTCCTCTGGCATCTTATCCTCTAGGGTCTCTCCAACTGGATGTGGCTTGACCTTTTCATGATGTGGTGGGCTCCTGGAGAGTCACACTTCTTACAGGGGGTTGGCTTTCAAAAGGTAAGATGTGAAAGAAACCAAGCCAGTGAAGGCCTATACTTGGAACAACCTCAGGTTACTTCAGTGCAGTTCTGCTGGTCAAAGCAGTCCCAGGGCTTATCTGCATTCAAGGACTGTAGATATAGATGCCTCTTCTTAATTAGAGGTGACCAAGATTAGTGATTAGAGATGACGTTGTAGAGGGGGATGTGGAACAGGACACACTGTTGTCACTTTTAGAAACTATAATCTGTCACAGGTGTGTGTGTGTGTGTGTGTGTGTGTTTGCTCAGTAACTCAGTTGTGCCCAACTCTTTGCCACCCCATGGACTGTAGCCCACCAGGCTCCTCTGCCCATGCAATTTTCCAGGCATGAGTACTGCAGTGGGGTGCCATTTCCTATTCCAGGGGATCTCCCCACCCCAGGAATCAAACCTGTGTCTCTTGCATCTCCTGCACTGGCAGGCAGATTCTTTAGCATCTGAGCCACCAGTGAAGCCCCATAATCTGTCACAGTGGAAAACAAAGCCTAAAGCTATGCTTCAGAAACTTTTTTGTTGGAACTTCACTGATTGTTCACATACTTTTGTATTACTGATTTTATTCCCTCAGAATGATTAAACAAATATATCTATGACTTTAAACTGAAAAAAAAATAAAGTTTTGTTGTTGTTAAGTCATGACCTATAAAGTCTTCATTTTACATTCCAATATCCAGAGTTCAGCTTCTATCATAAATTCTGCTGCTTTGGACTCTGTGGCCAAGTGAAGTCTCGATGCAGGTCACCTCTACTCAAGCCTCCCTGACTGTGTGAAGCCCAGAAGGCAGATTGCCATGCCTCTTCAGGGTGCAGCACTGGGTTCATCTCTGTAATGTCACCTGTCAGCCTCTTCTCCTGCTACCTATCCATCCTCATGGATGGTCTATGAATCGAGGCACAACCTCCACATTACGACCTCTATGCTTTTAAAATTTTAGCTCAGTTGAATTATGTTGATTGACTTAATAAATGAATAAATGTCTCCCTGATTCCAGGAACTTGGGCTTGTAGGCTGACTGAAAGAACCAATAAAAGAAAAACCTGGGGCTATGGCCAAGAAGACTTCTTCCTACTCGGAATCTGGGGGTGAACCAAATCCACACCTTCTTAAACTTCTACCACCACAGATGAGAGAAGTTGAAGAGCTGTGAATAGCAGCTAACTAACATATTTATTTTCAGAAAATAGGATTTTAATTAAACACATTCTCTTCAACAGCTCTTACCAATCAAAGGATTAGAACTGTTCTGGTTGCCAAGCACAAACTCTACAGAGGAAATGGCCTGGAAGAAAAATAATTTTCTCCACCTCAAAAATAGGGGTAGGAAAAATATGAAAATAAATATTTTCAGTCTTATATTTAGTAATTTTAAAATTCCATACTCAGCTCTCCAGTGTCTATTTCTTTCCTTTAGACTGAATGTCATGTTTACTCAGTGGGTTTTAATGTAATTTTGGGGGTGTTTAATCACATTTCTGCAGTTTATCACCTTGGAGGTTTGCTCAGCGTCTAGAATGAAGAGTTTATTTGCTAAATTGAGGAAAATGTAGACAAATGTTTGTATGTGCTCGTTGGTAAACAGATTAGGATGTCCAGATCATAAGGGCAAGTTGGTAGTCTGCTCTGAGCAGGGCTCTGCAGCCACATCTGTGGGAATTCAAAAAGGTCAACCCAAGGGGAGACTTAGGAAGCTCTTCCCAACTTGAGCAACAATTCATGGGCTAATCTGGCAAAGATTGTTATACCGAGGCAGGCTGTTGGGTAGGAATCAGAAAATGGCTGATTTGGGAGAAAACCACTCACTGAATCAAAGATATGAAATCACGGTTAGGGTTGAAATGCAAACCTGGGAACCCAATTTGACTGGAAGAAGTGTTACCAACTCCAAGCTGTCTCTGCACACTGCACGACAGGGCAATAAATCTGAGAGATGAGGAGTTGAGGCAAGGAATACAACTTTATTTGGAAAGCCGGCTAACCAAGAATATGGCAGACAAAATCAACCCTGAATATTCCTTGATGCTGAAGCTGAAGCTTCAATACTTTGGCCACCTGATGTGAAGAGCTGACTCATTGGAAAATACCCTGATTTGGGGAAAGATTGAGGGCAGGAGAAGGGGGTGACAGAGAATCAGATGGTTGGATTGCATCATTGACTCAATGAACCTGAGTTTGAGCAAACTCTGGGAGATGGTGAACAATGGGGAAACCTGGTGTGCTGCAATCCATGGGGTCACAAAGAGTGGAACATGACTGAGCCACTGCACAACAACAACAAATGTCTGTAAATAGCCGTCTTATCAGAGCCTGGATGCCAGGTTCTTTTATAGAACTGAGTCGGGGGTAGGTGAGGCACTAAAGTAAAAATGGCCACTAATCTTACAAATATCTCCTAGAATGGCAAGCCTCAGGGAGGGGAGGAACGTGTTAATTTCTTCCTTCCTGTCGCCACCCACAGGTGAACAGGGACTGGAACAAAAGCCTTTTGGTTTAACCTTTAGGCAGAGGAGCAGCGTTCCCTGAGGCAGGAAATTATGCTAAGACAGTATCCTTTTAGAGAACCAAGGCAACCTGAAGCAAAGGTTAAGGTAAAAGAAACAGATCCAACATGGAGTCAGTTCTTCCCTGTATCAGGAGCACACCCATGTGGACTGGGGTGGAGAGCTCCACTGGGCTCCTGCAATGGCTGTCCCAACTTGGGAGTCAGTGCCCTTCACCAGGGATACAATGAGGAGCTGTGCCGTGCATTTCCATCTCTGTGTGCTTTTCAGGGAGCTTGCGAGTTTTATGTTCTTCCTGTGACTAATTAATCACCTGAGGAAGTTACATGAGAAAAATAAAGGCCATGGGCTGCACATCATTTGACAAAATATTCTGATATATGGATATCAGAGTCGAAGGTAAAATTTTTATTTTGATTTGGGGCCAAATGTGTACGTGAGTGTGTGTGTGTGCATGAGAGAGAGAACATGTGTGTCTCTGACACTATATAGAAGTCATGGCATAGATGCAAACACATTTCCCAGCTCTTCCTCAGTGCTAATTAACTGAGTGCCAAGCCATATGGGATTATAGAAAGGGGTAAAACATGATACTGATAATGCCATCATCTAGTGGGAGAGACAGCACGTGTAAATATTGATATGAGGCACAGTGTGCTGTGATCAGAATAAGACAAAAGCAGTGAGAGCGGGCTAGTGGGGTGGGTGCACTCTAGGTGCAGCATCTGGGAAAGGCTTTGTGGAGGCATGGCAGCGGTGGCTGGGGCTCAGAGGAGGAGTAAGCTGGGCAGGCTCCCTCCGGGTTGAGGGAAAGGATTCCTGGCAGAGGGAACTGTCTGCATGGTCATCCAGGAGAAGGTGCAGACTCTGTGTGGGGAAAGGTGATGGGAGCCCTGTGGGAGTGGGGAGGAGGATGTGGAAAGATGGAAGGAAAGGGTAGTTTAAAGTAACACTGGGGAACTTTATCTGGGTGCATCAAGTTACTAAATCTGGACTTGGCTTATTTCACAGTGAAGAGCTGTTGGAGGTGTAGGAGTTGGGGCAGGAGTGTGTGTGTGTGTGTGAGTATGTGTGTGTGTGTGTTTGTGTGTGTATGTGTATCTGCATGCATGAAGGAAGGGCAGAGGCAATCTGTGCTTTAAAAAGGAAGTGGGTTGGCAGTTGGGGTCATGCAAGGACATGGATGGAAGCAGAGAAGGCCAGTTAGCAGGGCATTGCAGTGACCCTGCTCAGAGAAGCTGGAGTTCTACAGGAGGCAAGTGGGCATGGTGAAGAGGAGGTAGATTCAAGTTTTATTATGAAGGCAAAGTAATCAGGGTTTGCCAAATAATTAGAACTGGGGATTATAGAAGGGGGTGAAGGGATACAAAATGTGTACAGGGTGTCTCTGGCATCATGCTGACCTGGGATGGGAAAGGAGAAGAAGGAACCACTTTGCATATCTGCATATTTGTATATTTTGCGTATCCATTTATCAATGCACAAAGAAAGTGTTATAGAGCACATGTAGGCACTGAGTGAGGAACTGGGATACAATGGACTAAGACAGTAATGGAACTCTGATGGCACTAGGAACTGGGGTCAGGAAATCACGACAGTAATTAGGTTCTATGTTATAGACTTAGGAATTGTCCTTAATCCAGCCAGGGGACTGAATCAAGGAGGAAGTTCACCAGTGAGAAGGTCTTATAAAATTATCTGATCCTGCAATCCTCAAAGTTTCATTTAGTGTGATTTACGATTTCAATGCTAAATATTTGTTCGTTCTTAAGTAAAGTTACCTAGGTTCAGTGCTGCTTGAATCTAATTAAATGAATAAGAGTCAGTTAAGGAATCACTTTTCAAGAAGGGCCTGGGGTATTTGGGCTCTGAACTTGCAGGAGTCCACACTTCAGAATCTCTCCATGCAGGTGAGGTCCACAGTCATCGCTGGATTATTTTCCCCATCCTTGGAGACTGGACCTGATCAGGTTCACTAATGGCTGCACTTTTCTTGGTATTTGCTTACATAACACTATCAGGACACATGTCTTAAATATTTTATCAGGTTTAAAGGGTAGTTTTCATAACACGGCATTGTGTGACCTGCAGAACAGACAAGTGGGGAGGATGAAGGGTCTTGGCATGTACTCAGTGACCTACTTTTAACATGCATTCTGATATTAATAATTTGATTAACTTATAACAGGACTGCAGGTATTAAATGTTGATTTTCCCTGTATCATAAAGACAGATACCACAGCATAGTGCACTTTACTTAAGTGCCTCTCTCTTAACTAGTGTAATCAACTCCTGAACATAAAAATCATGTAGTCCTGACCTGTGTCTAGGCTACCCCTGGTTTAGGGGAACTGAGCATAAGCTAATTGCAGGATTGGTTGTTGCAAACCAAAGTGAAGTTGAAATGCTTCTTTTGACAATTGAACACTCGGAAGGTGGGGTGGAAATTTATCCATTAGCTGAAAAAACTGAACGCACTATAGGATACAGAAGAGCCTCTTTCTTCAATTATTAAGTGTTTAGTAATCTGAAAGTGTAAGTTAATGAGAGTAAAGTGATGTGACCCAGGAGCAGACTTTTTATAAACAGTAAAAGCAGACAAACAGCACCACCAGAGAAATTGCCAGGATCCTTTTCAATCTTTTCTAGGCTGCTAGCTGGTTATGAAACTGTGTCCGCTTTGAAAAATATCCTCATATAAATGAATATTTAAATGTTTGCCACCAATTAAAATCACCCCAGGAAACAGGTATTTCTTTTTTTTTTGGCTGGATAGTTTTTTTTTTTTTTTTTAACTTGGAAACAGGTATTTCTATGTGATTCAATGGAATCCCTTATGTTTTGCCTTTGACTAAGCCGGCTCTGAGGATGACAGTCATGCTCCTAGTTGGAAATAGTTGCTGTGAGTATGTTTTTTTTTTTTTTTTTTCTGTGAAAGCTCTGGGGTTTTTTTGGCCTGATCTATGTTCCTGATGGGTTTATCTGTTCTTAAATTATATTAGTAATTTTAAAATTCAAGTGGGCATCAGAATCACCTGGAGGGCTTTTAAAGACACACATCAACCAGACCTCACTCTCAGAGTTTCTGGTTTAAAAAGTCTAAGGTGAGGCCTGAGATTTTGTATTTCTTATAGGTTCCCAGGTGATGTTGTTGAACTGGTGCCAGGACCACACTTTGAGAACCATTGATTTTGGTGTTTCCTAGATCTCTCAGCGGCTCTGAAAAATTCAGTGAACTCAGAGGAGGCTTTTCTGTCATGATAACTGATCAATTAAAAATAATGAAACCTTTCCTGATTGCTTGTTAATCAGAAAACTATCTGGTCTCAACCAGAAAGTAGATTTTTCACAAGTGCATTTGTATAGAATAAGTGGTGGAATGTTTGTGACAACATGGATGGACTTGGAGGTCATTATTTTCAGTGAGATAAACCAGGCCGAGAAAGACGAATTCCATATTATCTCACTTACAGGTGCAATCTCAATAAACCAAACTCATAAAGACAGCTGAAGTGCCAATAGTTTGGCCATCTGATGCAAACAGCCAGCTCATTGGAAAGGATCCTGATGCTGGGAAAGATTGAGAGCAGGAGGAGAAGAGGGCAGTAGAGGATGAGATGGTTGGATGGCATCATTGACTCAATGGACATGAGTTTGAACAAACTCTGGGATATAGTGAAAGACAGGGAATCCTGGCATGCTGCAATCCATGGGGTTGCAAAGAGTCAGACAAAAACTTAGTGACTGGAAAATGAACAACATAAAGACATAGAGTAAGTGGTGGTTACCATGAATTGGGGGTCAGTGGGAGTAAAGGAGAGATGTGATTTAAGGGTGCAAACTTATAACTAGTACATAAAAAATTCCTGCAGATCTAATGCACTGCATAGTGATTATTTTATTTAATTTTTAAATATTTATTTATTTTTTAGCTGCTTCAATTTCAACTGCGGCATGCAGGATCTTTCGTTGCAGCCCTTGGGCTTCTCTCTAGTTGTGGGGCATGAATTTAGTCGCCTCTCAGCATGTGGGATCTTAGGTCCTTGACCAGGGATTGAACCTGCCTCCCCCGCATTGGAAGGTGGATTCTTAACCACTGGGCCAGCAGGGAAGTCACTTGCATAGTGATTAGAGACAATAATACTGTATTATAATCATCGAATTTGCTAAGAGACTAGATCTTAATTAGTCCAACCACACACACACACACACAAATGTAAAGGGATAGAGGAGCTAACAGCCAGTACAATGGCAGTCATACTACAATATATAGTCATTCCAAATTAACATGGTTTGATTAAGGTATACCTTAAATTTATATAAGGTAATTAGTCAAACATATTTTAGTTATAAATAAATAAACATTTTAAAAGTAAAAAAGAAAGTGATAGAGTGATGTAACTTTAAATGTTGGCTTTTATTCCCAAGAAAAAGGCTGACTAACTGTTGAACTTCTTACTTGTGAGTTTTGTTTATCAGCAGAATGAGGTTGCTGCTTTACCAAAAATTTAAAGTCAATGATCAATATTGATAGTATTTCCCCTTTATGTAGACTGGAGGCCTAAGGTAGATCTAAATGGTATTATTATATGAAAGGAAAGTCTGAGGCAAGTGTAGGAGTGTAGCAGAAAAGAAGTAGAAATAAGCTGAACTGAAAATAAGCAGTGGAGGCTACGTGTTTACAAGTGAAAGAAACCTGTATCAGCACCAGTGAGTATATGTGGTCTTCTTAGACCCTTTGGTTCCTTTTCTTTTACTTTCTTTCATGACCAAGATCTCCAAATCAAAGCTACCAGCTGGAATAGGTCTACTTTAAGGAGCACTTTTCAAACTTTAACTGCCCTGTCAGTGACCTGAGGTTCTTATCAAAATGAAGATTCCGGTTCATTAGGTCTGGAGTGAGGCCTGAGATTGTACATTTCTAACCAGCTCCAGGTGATTCCAATGTGGCTGTTCCCTGATCTTGGGCATGCATCAGTGCATCATGGGGTGCATCCCTTCATTTCAGGTGAAGCCTTAAAGCATCATATTACTTTCTTCTGATTTACCTTCTTAGCTTACAGCCCTGCCATCAAATGTTGGTTGGCTTACATGACTGCTGCCACATACCAAGCTGGAGAGTTATGCTGCTCTCCTTTTGTTTGGTAGCTCAGTCATGTCCGACTCTTTGCAATCCCATGAACTATAACCCACCAGGCTTCTCTGTCCATGGAATTCTCCAGGCAAGAATACTGGAGTGAGTACCCATTGCCTTCTCCAGAGGATCTTCCCGACCCAGGATTGAACCCGGGTTTCCTGCATTGCAGGCAAATTCTTTACCACAGAGCCACCAGGGAAGCCCCTATTTGTTTCAGTGATCCTGATACTGCCTATTTTGCATCTTGAGATGGCTTAGCAAATGCTCTCATTCACTGTTTTTTGACTCTCTAAGAGATGTACCTTTTTCTCAGGCTAAATTGTTAGTCTGACTTCATTATTCAAATGAATCTTATTATTCTGGGTTTTGAAATCAACTCTAGTTTCCTGAATCTTCCCCTTGATTCTGGGCCACAGAGGTGAAACAGAACAAAGCAGGTGGTGATCCTCATGGCTAACTTTGAATCACTAGTAGTCAGTAGCCTAAAAATCTCATGATATCTGGTGATTCTTTTTACATGACATGCCAGCTTTCTGCTGCTGCTGCTAAGTCACTTCAGTCATGTCTGACTCTGTGCGACCCCATAGACGGCAGCCCACGAGGCTCCCCCGTCCCTGGGATTCTCCAGGCAAGAACACTGGAGTGGGTTGCCATTTCCTTCTCCAGTGCATGAAAGTGAAAAGTGAAAGTGAAGTCGCTCAGTCATGTCCGACTCATAGCGACCCCATGGACTACAGCCCACCAGGCTTCTCCATCCATGGGATTCTCCAGGCAAGAGTACTGGAGTGGGGTGCCATTGCCAGCTTTCTACATTTGCACAATTTCAACCTTTTTCAATGCCTGATGTGTATCCAGTGTCAGGATGGTTTAATATACTTTTATTGAGCACCTTATATATTTGAGGGCTTCCCAAGTGGCACTACTGGTAAAGAATGTGCCTGCCAATGTAGGAGACATGAGTCGATCCCTGGTTAGGAAGATCCCTTGAGGAGGAAATGGCAACCCACTCCAGTATTCTTTCCTGGAAAAATCCATGGGCAGAAGATCCTGGCAAGCTATAGTCCATGGTGTCACAAAGAGTTGGACACGATGAGCATATAGCCCTTATGTATTTGAGGCACTGATGGGATCCCCAGTCTAGGTTTTCAGTTGGTTATAACCCAGGAGAAAAACTTGAATGGAAGGGGAATTACTTTAGGTGAAGACTGAGAAAGTATGTTCTACTAAGCAACAAACGAGCAAGTAAAGACACACTGCTGGTGTAATAAGAGGCCTTGTAAGAATCAGGATTCTTCCTCCTGATCCTTTCAGAAGCCTCCCAACCCTCCAGTTTTCAGCATCCATTCTAGGCAAAATAGATTTGGCTACTTCCTTGGGATTTGCAATTTTTATAACTTTTCCTATAGTCAACATATTCAGTGATTATGTTTTGTAACTAGCCCTTCTGAGTCTGAAGGATCTCATTTCCTAAGCACTGAGCAGGCCTTCATGCAGTGTCTCATGGACACCTCGTACATACTCAGTCAGGTCCAACTCTTTGCAGCCCCAAGGACTATAGCCTTCCAGGCTCCTCTGTCCATGGAAGTTTTCAGGCAAGAATACTGGAGTGGGTTGCCTTTTCCTCCTCCAAGGGATCTTCCCAACCCGGCAATCGAACTCGCTTCTCCTGCACCTCTTACATTGGCAGACAGATTCTTTACCACTAGCATCGGCTGGGAAGCCCATGGACACCTCATGAAACGTATATTGTTCTCTTGATCTTACAGGTACAGTAACTGAGGTCTTGAGAAGTTAATCTGCCAGGTAAAGCAGCCGATAACAGAGTCAGCATTCAGGCCTGGAAATGCTGACTTCAAATCCATTGTACTGACTCATGGATTTTGTATACTTAATATGATTCATTTGACAAGTAGAAAAAGGTAGACAAGTGAGAGGAAGGAAGAGCCATAGGTACGAGATTTAAGGTGATCAAGGCAGACTCAGCAGGGCCCCCGCCATGAGATGCAGATAAAATGGTGTTGCACAAGACATTGTTCTCTTGAAACTCTTTGTTCTTAGAGGCTGGAAGATGTCAAAGGAACAAGAAACGGGTGGCCATCCCAGTTCAGCCGGAAAGCTTCACTTATTCAAAATGGTTAATTTGTAATGTTGGTATTAAGGTAATTGGACCATATACCTGAGATATACCTGGAGGAAAAACTTATGCACAGAGAGACTTCATTTAATCGCTTTGTATAAGAGGCCAAGTCTTAGCTTATCTTTAAGTGAGAGCTAAGGGAATAAGCATATACAGCTATTTGATGTTCTGAATTCAACAATGGAAACTCATAACCTATTGTGGCAGATGCTGTTTGCTGCCCAATTGCCTTCATCCACCAAGTCGTCCTTACAAAAGCGACCTCAGCATGTTTGGGATGGTAGTGTGCTCACCTCTGGGGATCTCAGCCAGTGCTTCCAAATGTTTTTCGTGACTTGATACATAGAAAATGATTAAATTTGCACAATATGCTGTGCTGACCTGGAGGAAATTTGGAGACATCATATGAAGCTTGAAGGAAAGCAAATCTGTTATATTCTTTTCATATTGTGTAATTATGATAAGAAAAATGGAATATAAATATTTAGAGAGACAAATTATTAAATTTGGATGATATTTCCAAATAAGATATTTCCTAATTTTTTAAAATAAGAAACAATCTTATTTCCACAAACCTAAAATCTAATAATCAGATTTTAGGCTTGAAAACATTAGTCAAACATACTGTAATTTCTCTTTTAGATTTTCTCCTCAAGTTCTTGATCATGATCACAATTTCTGCTTACACAAATTGGCGACTAAAAAATATTAGAACCATATTTACAACCATTCAAAATTGTAATCACTGAAAAAAATTTTAAAACCTCATGTTTCTTTGAAAAATATAGTATTAAAGTTTTATGCAATAATGTGAATATACTTCAAATCCAGGAAAACATTCCATATAAAATGTCAAAAAATTATGATGAAGTTCTAATCTGGAGAATGTATAGCTGGCCTGTAGGTAGGTTGGATGTTAGTAAAATAATACATCAATTGCCCAAGGACAGAAGTTCCTGATAGAGGTAAAGGCTGAGACTGGGGGTGGTCAACCAGAGTGGGGCCAACTGAGAGCTCATATTTGACTTCCTTGATTCCCAGCCTCTGATGACCACATCTTGGGTTATGCAATCTCCTCCTTGGATGCCTGATATAGGTGCCTCTTGGGAACCCCTTGTCCCTTAGAGACCTGTCCAGTGGCCCACAGGCTTCTTCCTTGCACCGTTGCAGACTCTGCACCTGGCTTCTCCAGTACATGCTAGGTGGGGCAGCACCTTCGTAGCCATGCTCATCTGTTTTCAGCAAGCACCAGATATTGCACCTTGCGAAGAGAGCACCCTTCAGGTGCCCACCCTGTAAGAAGCTCTGAAAGACCATGCTAATAATAGCCAAGGACAACCAGCCAGAAGGCTTCTGCCACACCAAGAAATGAGGGGGTCAGTTTTATGTGGCTTTACTCTAACCCAGAGGCCTTACACAACCAGCGCTCTAGTTGGGAAGCATGGGTCTAAGCAAGCATGATGACCTGGTTCCCCACTATTGTAGCCTCTGTGAAAGCTCAGTTCAGTTCAATCGCTCAGTCACGTCTGACTGTTTGCGACCCCATGGACTGCAGCACACCAGGCTTCCCTGTCCATCACCAACTCCCAGAGCTTGCTCAAACTCATGTCCGTTGAGTCGGTGATGCCATCCAATTATCTCATTCTCTGTCATCCCCTCTGTCATCCTCTGTCGTCTTAGCTGTCTTTGAAAGCTAAGAGAGGCTAAATGACCTAGTTTGGCCAAGGAAATACAAGTGGTGTGGCCGGGAATAGGAGTAGTTCAGGGACAGGTCTTGTTTTCCAAGTAAAAGAGAACAAAAATGAATGTGCCTGGTACTAATCCTCCTCCCATCCTTTCTTTCTGGACTGGGGGGAGCTTCTGGACTCCAGAACTTCGGGAGCCATCTCGTGGCTAAGAGGTGAGAGGCATCCGGGAGGGGCTAGAAGTACTGGGAGCTGCTGGTACTGCTCTCATTTCCAGATCAATGCCAAGAGCACTATCTCCAGATTTTCTATTACAAAAGAAAAACTAAGTCCCTATTTGTTTAAGCCACTGGAAGTTGAGTCATCTATCGTGTGCATGCTCAGTTACTTCAGTTGTATCTGATTCTTTGAGACCCCCACGGACTGTAGCCTGCCAGGCTCCTGTGTCCATAGGATTCTCCAGGCAAGAATACTGGAGTAGATTGCTGTGCCCACCTGTAGGGCACCTTCCCAACCCAGGGATAGAACCAGCATCTCCTGCGTCTCCTGCATGGCAGGCTGATTCTTTACCACTGAGCCTCTAGGGAAGCCCAAGTCATCCATAAATGGTTGTCAAAAGTATTATTTACATATTTATTTTACTGTGCACCTAAAGACACAGAGGGAATGAAGGACATTAGAGTTCTTTGTCTGACAAAATATTGGAAACAATTCCTTCCTTGGCAAGTATAATGCTAGTTTTGCAAACATTCCTTAAGAAGAACAACTTAAAATCGACTTGTCAGCTGTGACATAGGTGTGAATATCTTTCAGCACTTGCAGCTTGTAGGTCTATGGAGCCACCTGTGACGCATATTCAAGTGTGGCAGTACCTTGGTGCGTGGAGTTTGAATGAGCTGCGACTGCTCGCAGTGGTCAGGAATGTACATCTTCTTTCTTGTGTTGTACAGCAGAGCCTTGAATGGCTGGAGAAGCCCTTTGCATGGCTTCTGGGGATAGAGCATTAATTCAACCTCCACTGCTTCCAAGAAACCCACCTAGCTTAAGCGAAGTGAAAGTGAAGTCGCTCAGTTGTGTCCAACTCTTTGCAACCCCGTGGACTATAGCCCATCAGGCTCCTCCATCCACGGGATTCTCCAGGCAAGAATACTGGAGTGGGTTGCCATTTCCTTCTCCAGCTTAAGCGAAAGGGGAGATTTATCCAAGGGATCTTGGACTGTTTTGCAGTAAAACCATGCAGTGGGGAGGGATGTGGTTGCCACGAACCATTAAGGACCACTTTAAGAGGAAATAATCACCTCCAGAGCTCTCTTTCTGCCTCTTCCTTCTGTAGTTTTGGTTTTATTTCTCTGTCTTGCTAAGGCCTAATTGCCTTACCTGGCAGAAACTTGACTCCTGGTAGCTTCCAAGTTTACATCTTTTAAATATGAAGTGGTGGGGGGGGGGGGCTGACTCTCTAGGTCCCCTGTTCCTTTATCCAGTTGAAAGTGAAAGTGTTAGTCGCTCAGTCATGTCTGACTCTTTGCAATCCCATGGGCTGTAGCCCACCACTCTCCTCTGTTCATGGGATTTTCCTGGCAAGAATACTGGAGTGGGTTGCCATTTCCTCCTCCAGGGGATCTTCTCCACCCAGGGATTGAACTTGCATCTCCTGTATTGCAGGCAGATTCTTTACCATCTGAGCCACCTAGGAATCCTATGTGCTGGAGCTCGTTGTTCATAGGTCACCAGGAGCAGAGTATTAGATCAAGAAGCTATGGCTAGAGGGTTAGGCCATCAGTTTCCTGCCAGAGCCAGATGGATGCAGTAAAGGGAAGAGAAATTTCCAGAAAAAGGTATGGTAGCAGTATTAAGCAGAGTTCTCTCTGCAGCCAGCACAGAAATAATCCCCACTTCACTCTGTGTATATTTATACTGACAACGGAGATAAAGAAAAGACAACTGTGTTGGTATAACATCATTCAGGAAATCAATAGACAGTTTAGAATGAAAATGAAGAACTATTCATTCTTACTCATTCTTAGGCTGTTATTTTCACTTATTCTAGCCTTTGTAGTAACTCTTATTGCTTTCTTGGAGGCTTGTTGATAAGGATTGCCCTATTTCCTTGTCATAAGGTCTTCTTTAGATAGTTACTATAGTACCTGGCAGGAGTTTTAGGAGAAGAGTGTTTCCTAACCTCATTCTGGAGATGTTATGCCAACATCCTTACAAACACAGACACACTTGAATCGCCTATGGAGAATATAATAAAAATAGAGCTTAGTATACACTTATTAGGAAAGTGTTAAGTGTAATCAGTCAGTTTAAAGCAAGAGTGGGAAGTTGTAAAACATGACGAGCAAACCCTTTCTCACTGTTATTGATGGTTAGTTTTTATGTTTTGGATATGATGGCCTTACAAGCTGAGCCATACATAGTATCCAGAAAAATTCTTAACTTTGTAAAATTATTTTTTTATTGTTTAATGAACATTCAATTTGTTTTAGTTCCAAGCTTCCAATAACACATGGATTTATTAACCATTTATTCAGTCAACACACACTTGTTAACATAGCTCTGTGCCCACCTTTGCACTATCTCCTCACTGCACTTTTTCCTCTTGGTAAGTTTTTAGGGTAAATGGCTAGATTTCTTTGAGGTGATTTTAGAAATAACAGCTCTTTTTCTTTAGCAATCATCTCCTCCCCACTCCCTTTTTGGAAATCCTGGTCTGCCCCGAGAAGTTTGCGTGCTCGGATGCACCCAACGCTTTGCAGCCCCATGGGCTGTAGCTCCTCTGCCCATGTAATCTTCCAGGCAAGAATACTGGAGTGGGTTGCCATTTCCTATTCTGGAATATCCCCGGCCCAGGGATAGAATCTGTGTCTCTTGTATTGGCAAGAGGATTCTTTACCACTAGTGCCACCTGTGAAGCCAACCTGGGGAGCCCCCAGAAGCAGGAGCTTTAAATTCACTTAACCCTGCTGCCCCAGCCATAGTTGGTTGTACCAGGGATAAAGCCTGAGCCGATATGGTAAATCAGATTCTCTTTCCTGAGGAATTGGAATAGAAATATGGAAATTGAGTTGGTGTTAGGTGTTAGAACTGAAAGACCATAGATATGCTGGAGGCTGAGGCTGTCACTTTGGAGCAGAAATGATGGGTCCTCACAGAAGCAATTAAGTGAGTATACAAACTAGTTTGGAAAGAGAGAGAGAGATGGAACAGAATGAGAAGACCTCTGGCCTCAGAGACCAAGACAAGCTGAAAGATTAGCTATTTAATGACTTTGTAGATTCGTTGTCACAGTTGTTACCATACCTGGTTGGGCTCCATGAGCTGCCTCTTACACCCTTCTAAGGATTTTGCCTTCACTCAAGCCTGCTTGACGGGGTGTCTCTTTCTTTAAGCAAATCTCCTCTGACCAGGAGTTGACAGGATGAAGGTCAGTCAGTGTGTGTGTGTGTGTGTGTGTGCTCAGTCATGTCAGACTCTTTGCAACCCCATGGACTGTAGCCTGCCAGGCTCAGAATCAGTGAGCTGATTTAAATACAAAGTGTTCCATTTAAGGTAACTCGAATGTAATAATAATAGACCAAGGACTTACCCTGTGCAAATGCTATACAAATGATCATGTTTAGATACTCAGAACAATTTTCTTGCTGTAAGAGTATTGAGGAATTAGAATATATTGCAAATGTAGGATCTTCCCTTTTTAAATCCATTTAAGAGAACATGTAGAAAGGAACTTTCTCTTTCTGAGAAGGTGAAAGTGACTTAAGGGAGAAATTATATAGCCCACTGTGTCTATGTTGTAGTCATACTGGTTTCAAGAAATTTATGGAAGATCACTGATCATTGTTGCAGTTCAGCCTCCAATTTGTTCAAGGAAATGTGATGTAAGCAAAGACACAGTATAGAATGAAACTTAGTGATTACTAAAAGGTTTATGACTTAATTTCCAGGTTTAAATATAACCATTTCCAATAACAACAACAATAATAATAGTTTTGCTAGATCTACCAGCTAAAAGACTGTTTTTAAGATGTTATTATTTATCCAACTTTTCGGTCATTTTGAAAAATCATCTACAGTTGCCAAAAGGCAGTAACTTCTGAAGTGGGCAAATCTAAACCCAAACTCTGTATTTCTAAAAATCAGTATATTTTCTCTTTTGCAGCCAAATTTTCATACCTGTTCTGCTAAAATTGATGTTACTACCATGGGAACAGGTCTCACAAAGTGCCTTGCTTTCAATTATTTTAAAAGGGAGGCCACTGTTCTCCAGAATTTTATGATCTCATAATAAAGATACTTAGGTACCAAATCACGTGCAAGGTTGTCTTGCTAAAAAACTGTTTTTCTCGGATAAGAAAATATGGAACACAAAATTAAAATGTGATCCAACCAACTAATAATCAACCACAATAGCAAGTGTGAGATAAAAGGACATTATGAAGCCCCAGAGACACACAGGAATGAAAGGCATGGTGGAGATTAGAGTCGTCTATCCTCAAAGTATAAATGTGGGATCATAACAATTTTTTTAACCAATAGTAATGGCTTTAAAATTGCAAATAAGTGTGGGATGGGTATTACAAAGTCTCTCTTGGGAACTATGAGTGTACTGAGTGGTCTTAATGCAAATGTAACAGATGGGATTGCCATTAGAACAGCAGCCATCCCCCATATTCCAAATTGTTTTTGTCCCATTTTCAAATATCCTGTCCCAATGTCAGGCTAGGTGTCAGATGACATGCCCTGGAACTTGGTTTTAAAATCCGACTGCTGTGGCTGCAGAATCAGGTGGCTGCTGGGTTGGAGCATTCTGACAAGGGAACAGGCACAAAGGAAATAACAGATCATCTATCTTGCAAATGTTTCTGGTGTGCCCATTGTATAGCCACTGTTCTAGGTCTTGGGTCATAAGGGTGAAGAAAAGAGAAAATGCCCTTGCTTTTGTGGAGCTTACATTCTACTGGGCTTGGGGGTGGGGGCAGGGTGGCGAGGTGGAGACTGACAATAAAAAATAATAACTAAATATAAATTACGTTGTGTATGTGTGCTAAGTCGCTTCAGTCGTGTCCGACTCTTTGCAACCCTATGGGCCAAAACCTGCCAGACTCCTCTGTCCATGGGATTCTCTAGGCAAGAATACTGGAGAGGGTTGCCATGCCCTCCTCCAGGGGATCTTCTCAACCCAGGGATCAAACCCATGTCTCTTACATCTCCTTCATTGGTAGGTGGGTTCTTTATCACTAGCACCACCTGGGAAGCCATATAAATTATGTTCAGTTCAGTTCAGTTCAGTTCAGTCGCTCAGTCGTGTCTGACTCTTTGCGACCCCATGAATCGCAGCATGCCAGGCCTCCCTATCCATCACCAACTCCCGGAGTTCACTCAGACTCACATCCATCCAGTCGGTGATGCTATCCAGCCATCTCATCCTCTGTCGTCCCCTTCTCCTCCTGCCCCCAATCCCTCCCAGCATCAGAGTCTTTTCCAATGAGTCAACTCTTCGCATGAGGTGGCCAAAGTACTGGAGTTTCAGCTTTAGCATCATTCCTTCCAAAGATGGCGATAAATGCTATAGAAAATTTAGTCTGAAGAAGACAAATGAGAATGAAGAGTGGGGGTGATATAATTTTAGATAAGATGGAAAAAGGCTTGACTGAGAGGGAGACAGATGAAAAAGTGAGCTAGGTTGACATCTGGGGGAAGAATATTCTGGATGGAGGGAATGAACAATTTGTGAAAAGGTTCTCCAGTAGAAGTGTGAGAATGTTTGAGGGACCTCAAAGATATTAATGGAGCTGGATAGGTGTGACTGGGGAAAGATAATGGTAAGAGACAAGCTCAGAGAATGAACAGGGTGAGGTCAGGTGGCACCTTTACAGAACCTGATAGTAAAGAATTTGGCTTTTGCTCTGAATGAGTAGAGAAGTCTTTGCAGGGTTTAAGTGGTAGAGGAACACCATCTGATTTCCATTTTCAGAGGCTCCCTGTGGTTGCCAGTTAGAAGAGCACTGAGATATCCAGATGAGAGACGTTGGTAGTCTGGACAAAACTGCAACAATAACATTGGTGATAAATGATGGTTGGATTCTGTCATGCTGATAGATCAGATGGAGTGTAAGAAAAAGAGGAGTGTGAATAAAAAAATAATAGAATAAAGGAAAGGAAGAAAGGCAGGAACAAGAGGAAGATTGGAGGTAGGGGCTATATGTATGAGTGCATGTGTACAGGGGCTAACTAACACGTCGTTAGGGCTTCTCTGGAGGTCAAATAAAGAATGCCAGGACTTGAGTGCCACCATGTGATTCTTGGTTTCTAGACATACCTGAAACACAAATTTACCCTGGCTGGATTTCTTGAGTGTTAAAATCTGCTGATCCCGAAGTGAAGTTTAGTTGTGTGGTTAGGGTTAGGGTTAGGGTACCCACTGTAAATGTGTTAGACTAGTGGCCTCGATTGGGAAGTTGGATGGGGGAAGCAGTAGGAGAGCAGTGAAAATTTGGGAAGGAGAAAATCTTACCTGCTTCTCTCTCCAGATGATGGTCACCCTGGAGCCTAAGCCTTGGTTTCCAAGGCATGGATAAGATCTTGTGAGGATACATGTCATTATCCCCCAATGCAAATTTCACCATACAAAGGGTAGTACATATATTATTTGCATTTAAGTGCTTTATTATATTGGAATTGCAGTGATATTATTAACATTTGTACAAATGCACAAAATCTTGTCTCTTCTTGCTATAAAGAGATGTAAAAATCTGACCTAGTTGAACAGTCTTAATGAACTCATTGTCCATTGGTAACAATAAATGTCTTCACGATGCAACAAAAAGCTTAACATAAAATTAAACATATTAAATGCTGCTGCAAGTATTTACATGTATGTACCCCCAATTTTTTCTCCTTCCAATAAGGAAGGTGGTTGCTTTACAAATAGACAAACAAACACAAATGCTTTGCTGTTTACAATTCCAAACAACCCCACCCGCCCCAAGTGACAGCACCGTTTTTTGAGGACTTCCTTAGTTAACACTTAGGAAAATGCTAACTTTGTTTTCTTCTTTTAATTCTATTTTTGGACAATACTTATATTCCAATTGTCCTAGAACACTGTATTCGAACTGATCCATTTTTTTTTCCTGGGGCTTTTCGGAAGATCCCAAATCCCATGTCCTCTGTAGGGAGAACATTTCAAGCTTATCTTTTCTCCAAGACAAACCTCAAAGGCAGAACTCCTCTCTCTATGAGGCAGGTGTGGATTTAGCAGAACGAAGAAGGAAAAAGGGTGAGTAGGTCTTCTGTTCTACTGGCTGGCTGGTGGGGAAGGGCCCTTTCTCTGAAACCCCCTCCACTTCAGCATGGTTGATACCTTTCATCGTGTCCTATAGCGTCTATAGGCTTGATATTCTAAAGGAGCAAACTAGATTCTAATGAGCTTATTGTGCATACGATTTTAATGATGTATTTAAAGCTAATTTATTCAAGCTCTCCACATTCTCAGTCCTGAGGCTAAAATGATTCTGTTAAAAAAAAAAAGTCCTAGAAAGTTCTATAAAATGAAACTCAATGTAAGAAAATCTTCAATGGCTTCGGAAGAGCTTTCCAAATCCTGGCTTCTAATGAGCTAGATGTTGTAAGTTGGTCTAAATAGAACAGCTGATAATTATTGATCCCCCTGTGATGATAAACTTGGAAAGGTATCAGAGCGCCACTTAAGAGTATTAATCTTTTAACAAATGCTGGCGATTTGGCCTTACCCCCACCCTCTTCAATTTGTGGTTAAATAGCTTTTTTTTTTAAAAAATAGACAATTTATAAGAAAAAAAATATATAAATGCTCTTTAAGCAATTTGGCTATAAGCATTACATCACTGAAAAACTCCACAAGAAATAGTAAAATATTTTGAATGGACATCCACTTCTTCAATTTCACAACATGATGAGCAAGGGTTTTTTTCTGTTTGTTTCTTTTCTTTGTTTTGGTATTGGATTTTACTTTTAAGTTTATTGCTTCAGTGTCTTCTTGTCCTTTCTTAGATTATAATTGTAAAAAAGAGGTGCTGTCCCTAATTACGGTACAAGGCAACACTGTATTTTTGAAACCAAGAATGAAATGGTTAGGGCCACAGTTTTTTCAGCAGCCCAAAGAGACGATGGTGAGGACCTCAGTCCAACATGCACAGTGACGCACAAAAGAATAAGTCTCCTGGCTCCTTCAGGACACTTTGGTTTGGAGGATGAGATAGAAAATTCTTAAGTATAGCATAGTTGCTGCTTCATGTCTGTTACATAACATTTGAAAAAATCATGCTATGAATAAAGGGATAAAGAGTATAAACTGGCTCTTTTCCTTGGCATTCTCGTAGCAGGCTTCACCTAGGCGGATGTGAGTAACGCGTCTTGGCTATGCTACTGGTGAATGCACACAAATGTACCTGGGGCACATATTCCATAAAATATTTTAAATGATGCAGTTCAGAGCCTTAGAGGAAGCTTGGGGGAGGTAGGGGGCTGGGAAGGAAAGAGTGAAGGCAAGTTTGAGGACAGGGAGGAGGTTCGAAAGAGAACGAGAGAAACTGACAAAGATTACAAACGCTAAAGTGCAATTTTAAAATATAAATTATTTTAAAAGCAGAAGAGAGATTCTAAGTCGCTACTGTTCGCATAGGCACATTTTTATTCCAATTTAAACATGTCGTTTCCTTTCCCTTCTCAGATACACTGCATAATGGAACTTGAATGGCTTAAAGCTACTGCACACGGTTTGCGAAGGGACAAGAAAAGCACCAACAAGGCTAAATAGTGCAAGGCATTCTAGGAAGTTGGAGTGCAGTGGGGAGAAGCAGAGATGAAGCTGTTTTTACACTTTAACAAGAGAGCTGTTCCAGTTATAGTTACAGATTCCCTTTAGCTGAACTCTGCTTCCTAAAGGAAAGAGCTTACTTTACAAGTGAAAAAAAAAAAAAAAAAGAAATAGATGATTTAAAACTGTTCTGAACATAGATTAAAAAACAACTCACAGAACAATAAAAATCCTTGAAATTTCTATGCACAGAAATCTAAACAGACATTTCCACCAGATGATGGAGAACAGCCATTTGAAACCCTGAAAAAGGAAGATATACACATCGAGAGTAGTTAATTAAGAACTAATCCTTTAAAAACAAGTAGAGCCTACAGAAGAATATTGTTCAAATGGAATGTTTAAAAATAACATTTATTAATAAATATCTTATAAAATTCTAAATTAATAGATTCCTGTTCAAATTTTGCTTTGGTCCTTGAATTCCACTGTATACACACATACATACATATATATTTTCTTAGATGGTTTTTATTAACCAGAAAGAAGCACATTCTATCCTAACTGGATGGCTAGGTTTATAGCAGTTATAGATGCTTAAAACCCCCCAGCCAATGGCTGGTCTTTTCTCACAGCTGGTTGATTTTAATGACAAACTCAACTGACACACGATGATTTACTGAACTAACAGAGCACAACTACCTGAACATTCACTGTGGATGCCCCTCCGTTCAGAACACGTGCTGCGCTTGATTTCATGAACCCGACAGGCTCCAAACAGCAACTGCTCCGAGTAAGTAACCCTTGTGATAAGGACGCAGGCAGTGACAGCATACAAATTGCTCATCCCCACAGGCCGCGTAAAGACTCCGACGGGTAAACACTGATGTACGGAGACAGGAGAGGGCTGAGGGGAAGGGAAAAGGGAAAACATTTAACCTCACACCAGGCCTTAAAATGAGTGCATTCATCCACAGGGAGGATTTCCACTCTACTGTCCCCATATATGTTGAAAAATGTCTTTAGGAGGAACAATTGAGATGGGAATAGCTCAGAGTAGGTGACAACCAACGCGGCAGGAACACTATCAGGCGTCCCTATCTTGGAAGCTAGTTCCCATCACAGGAGGCAGGGGAGGTGCTGTGGAAGTTTCCAGGCCAAGTTGGTAGTGTCTTCAAAGGCAGATTCTGCTGATAGCAACCCACCTGGGAACAAGGAGAGGCAGCGCATTGCTGCCAGCCCTCCCCTCCTAGCATGCGTGTGCTGAAGGTCACTGCAACCCATCTATGACAATATGAATGCGTGGCCTAGTAGCTGGGAGGGAGGGGAGAACAGGGCAGAATGTTTCCTCAGACTGGCAAAAAGTGTGGGGCAAGAAGGATAGATGTTCAGGCACACCAATGATTCTATGATGGTCTGATGAAAGCCAGGCTTTCAAGTGAAATATTTCATATTGATAAGCTGAGTGCTAGATTTGACCAGTGAGCCTTTCTGCTCAGGATTTCAAGAAGCGCTGACGACTCGCTGGCATCTTCCATTTAATCTATTTCCACACCACTAATGAACATACCTAAAGGCCCTGAGTATAACAAGAAGACAGTGTATTCTAATTATACGTTGAGGCCCATTTGCTAACGTGTGTGTGGTTGGTTTGCCTACTTAGCATAAAAAACAGACATAATTGAGCTATACATAATGCACATCAGTCAAACTGTCAAGTTGCTGAATTAAGAAAACTCAGGCAAGTTCTTAACTGCAGAGGCTTTCGGTTTCACAACTAAATATTTCAATTAAGAGGTGGAACAGAAGTAAAGTAAACCATAATTTTAGTGACAGCCCACTCCTTGGACATTCTGATATCACCAGTGGATTTTTAAAAAATCCATTTCATTAAGTGCTATGCATGCAGGAAAGAAAGAAAATATTTTTCACTTAAAGCAAAACAAAAATAAAATAAAAATTAAAAAACCCAAACAAATATTTTAATGAGCTCTTTCTCCTTTTAAGGGGGACACCTAAATGGTCCTAGGAAGGAGTTAGAAAAAAATTATTTTTGATTTCAAAATAGAGATAAGGCTATTAACTGCTTTTTTGAGCTAAATCCTAAACTTCTTATGAAGCCAGTTTGGTTAAACCATTTAGCTATTCCTGCTGGGATTCAAAACAAAATAAAACAATCATGAATTCAGTATTTAAAATACTTAAAAATGATATGTTTGTCTAAAATATAATAGAAAATCCTTTTCTCGTTTTTTTCTTTTTTTCTCTTTTCTCTTTTTTTTTTTTGCTTTTGTTTTTGTTTTGATTTTTTTAGATCATATATCCAAGTTATGAGTTTTCCTGGAAACTCAAAACTTTCTTTTTGAAAGCACTGCATACATGAAAAGATTGTTGATAAATATTGATTTAAAAAGCAAGTTATTAGATAAAACTAAAACTAGTTATAAAAACCATGCTTCATGACCCTTATATTTTCTTTTTTCCTCCAAAATAGATTATTATACTACAGTAAGAGAAAAAAAATCACATCCTTCCCTATTCTGAACTCTTAAAAAAGCTACACATTTTGTAAAATACTGTTCTTTTAAATCCCATAATCTTCCCCTCTCTCTGTCTGTCTCTCTCTGTCTCTGTCTCCCTTTCTCTCTCTCTCTCTCTCTCTCTCTCACACACACACACACACACACACACTCATGTTTGGAGGTCAAGCATTCACATAGAGATGAAACACCAGCCCTGCCTAGAGCACTAGAGGAAACATTAGCCCCCATTACTTGTGAGTTGTGATATGAAAACCTTCACCAAGTAAAATGGCTTGTTTCAAGGAGGCACAACTGTCTGCTTTTTATAATGGGAAAGTCCAGAAGAGTTGCTGAAAATGTAAACCAGAATTATGCAGAAGAGTGGAGTAGCCATATCCATGGGATCCTTTCAACAGCCAGAGTGCTTTAACTGTGGTGGAAGGGCTGAGAGCAGCTCTACGGAAACATGAGGTTTTCTTTCTCTCTTTGTTCCTCCAGTAGTTTGTCCACTTTCACCCACCAGAACAGCAAAGACGGTTCCATAGGCTTAAGAAAAAAACAATAATAAATCTTAGGCTATTAGCAGCTGATGACTGAACAATGTAATCCGTGTAGTGAATAGAGCCCTTCTGCATTATTATATAGTACATGGATTTTCAACATTATAGACAGGCCATATAAAACCAGTTGTAATTCGAGGGTGTGATGTTATAGCCTTGCATCGTAATTTGGACTTTCACAATTGAGGCTTATAAAGCTCCCTTCCCTAGTGTCTCCACAGCTGGCATTCAACAGTGCTTCACCTATGGCTAAGCCACCTTTTATTTGTTCTGATTATTAAAAACATTAAATCAGGCACATTAAACGTCTCCTGGTTACTCTTGTGTAAAAAGCAAGAGTTGAATGAACTCCAGCTGTGGGTCACATGCAAGGGAAGCCATGGCTAGGTCCACATTAGGGTTTTTTTTTCCTTTAAACATTATTTTCTTCTTTACATGCAATGCTAAAGGGAAAAAATAAAATAGAAGAAAGTAACAATAAAAAGTCAACAGGGAGCCCAGGTAAAGTGGAAATGGAAAGGAAAATTGGGTAGTCAAGGAAGTGGACCAAGAGGAGGAGGAGGAGTGGCGAGATCCTTGCTGATTTTATTTGGACATCAATGGAGCTTCTATTAATATTTTTTTAATAGTAAGAGAAACAGTTGTGGAAAAGGCTCTATGTTTACCTGGCATTCTGGTGACATCATAGCACAAACTCAACATGAGTTATGATGTCATCAGACTCCACCCCCCCAGTCGCCTTGCAATCTGTTTACCGGACATCTATGCACGCCTCATTTTGGCTAAAAGCTGCAGTTTAACAAGATTCAACATTTCAGGCAAAGGGTTTGACTGATAAGAATGAAACCATGACTATGTACAGAAAGAGTTCAGTTTATAAACAAGTAACTGGTACCAGAAAATTGGAGAAAAGCACCAAAGCATTTCCCAAGCTGATAGATTATTAATTGCATAACTCCCTTTTTTCTTATATAACTAAGTATAAAAGACAACATTTCCATAATAACTATAAAAATGAAAGCCAGTCTTTGAAGGGCTGAGGAGTCTTCCAGGTCTGAGTTAATTCTAAAAATGCCCTTAAAAGAAAGGACGCAGGATATGCAACAGCTCTTCTTGAAGGCAAGGTGCGACCCACAGATTTTTAGAGGATGGGGTTCAGGTCTGTTCTGTGAGTGGTGAGCTGGCTGAGGGTGGAGCTTCCTACCACCTCGCTGACTGCCGAGGAAGTGGTGATGGTGTTATGCTGGATGACCTGCTGCTGCGAGCATGCGGGGGTGGGACTTGCAGGAGGGCTACTCTCTGGACCTAGGAAAAAGCACACAAACACACCAATATAGCTCTTTCCTGGGGTGGGCTCGGAGACTACTCAAAAATGTTGCTAGGGGTTTGCTAGAAATAGAAAGTGTGTCATGCATTTTCTCTGGGAGGTTAATTTCAAAACTTTCAACTGTCGGTCACAAAGCTATGCCTTCCCAGTTTACAGTTACCAACAAAGCCATGCCTTCTAGGTCAGCAACATGACTGGATGTGTTTGAGTCACGGCCTGTGAAGTCCCTATCTTGTCTTTTCAAAGATCCATACGTATATCAAATGTGGAAAAATACTCACATGTGGTGGGAGAATCTGTGCTGCTCAATCTAAAAAATTATTTGAAAAGAAAACGACCTTCAGCTGTAAATCCCCGCTCCTCCCACTGTTCCCTACTGAATTAGCATTGAACCTATTGATGTTCCAGGTTCCAATATTGGGATCTAGAAAAAGGGATCCACTTTACCTATTGGTAAACTGAGACAAGCTCACTCGCTTTTCAGCCCAGTGAATAACAGGCAGCGTATCCTGGGGCACTGGATATGATTCATCTGAAGCCTGTTTCCCAGCCCATAAAAAACTGCTAGCCCACTGGTAATTGGGCTCCTACTGGCTGCAAAATTGGAATTTGGTGGGATTTTTACAACATGAAATGCCAGAGAATGTCTAGCCATAAATGATCAAGAGGTGGTGGGCGTGGTGATGAACAAGGGTCGGAAAAGAAGGATTCCCCCTGGTGCAGTAGTCTGGCAGCTGCTCAAGAATTCTTGCACTTTATCCACCTAGGTGTGCAGTCTAGACTTTACTTTTGTTCTTTCAATAAATCCAATATGAAACTAGTGGCAAAAACCTGGACACTTAAAAAAAAGCAAAAAAGTCAATGACTTACTGAGATATCCTTGTGATTCTTTCTGCATGGCTGTTATGGGGCAGTCTTTATGTGTTAACAACAGCTGCTTCAGCTGTGCCACCTCGTTCTTCAACATGGACACTTCGTTCTGGAAAGAGACAGATCAGCATCATGTTAAGAAGACCAGAGAAAACAAACCAAAGGCCCCATGCACTTTCAACACTGAACTGGTACACTTCTGTTACATCTGAATGACATTAATACCATTATCATACAACAAGATTCACCTGAAAATGTGTAGCTTGCCTTCAATTTGTCCCTCAGTCTTACCAGGGGCTTTCTGAAGAGACTAGGTTTTCAATCAAGAGCTGAATTCTATGAAAAGTTACTTGGGTGGGAACTCTCCATTCTACAATGACTGCGTGACTCTAGGCAGGTAACATAACCCAGCTAAGTTCCAACAACCTTGGATGGGGATGAAAATAGTAGAAAGTTCTTTGAGTTGTTGTGGGGATTAAATGAGGTAATAGAAGCAAATACGCACAGCAATGTCTAGCACATACTATGCATTCAGTACATTTAGCTCTCATGGCAATTATCTTCAGGCTACCTTACAGGCTAACACTGATCATGAGTAGAAGGTGAAGGTGAGACACTGGGAAGAATTGTGTGGCGGGATGGTTCACTTCAAACTTAAATGCCCTCAGAATAAGCTGATTCCCTCAAAGTTCTTAATAGGCTACAATTCAACAGAGCACGTCCCTATGCCTGATGCCACTTAGGAGAAGGCACGGAAGGGTATGGTGCAAATGCTGGTCCTCTACTAGTGGAATCGGGTTAGTCCAGGCAGGCAAAGGACAACAGAGTTTAGGACCGTGATGGAATTAATTTGATTGGTTCATTGATTAGTTTGGCTAATTTCAGTCTATATAAACTCCTTTCCCCCTCAATATCAGGGTATTGTGGATTGTGTGTGCATCTTAAAAATTGACTTAGGTAAGTATCTCACATCTCCACTTTATGTAGTAATTTTAAAAGACAGGTTCAAGGTTCATAGTTTGTGGAATAATGTATGTGGCACCATTGTCTACAAGCACAGTTGTCTACTACTATGTGGATTTTTCCATAGATAGAGTGCGACATGATTAGCAGTTGACTGAGTCTGAGGATGCAGAACCATGGATACAGAGGGCTGACTATGGGACTTGAGCATAAATGGATTATGGTATCTGAGGCTAGCCAATACCCAGGGACAACTGTATAAATGTAGAATAGACTCTTCCAAGGTGCTTCCACTTGATAAAAGTAAACTGTAAATGTAGCACTAGCTCACATAAGCCGTTTTACAGTTGTGATAAATAATACCTTCTCTTTGACCAGTGTTCTTTGTGGCTGCCAGGCATTACATGCCACATGAAAGAGACTTTAAAAAAGCATGCACACAGAAAAAGGTGTTTTAACATTGCTGTCATTAAGTTGTATCTACACTTTCAATATGAACTTGGCTTTTCAGGCATGTATTTATCACCTAGGAGAGTAAGTTTGGAATTCTAGAAGTTAATTAAAAATTTTTTTGGAAACTTGTTTCAAAGAATACTTCCTATTTCCAAATTCATTTGCAAAATACATTATAAGCAATCAAATGTTGAGTAGCATAAATAAAAAAATAATAAAAATCTCTTCTACAAAGGCTTTTCTCTTCTCTGAACTAAACAAAATACAAATGTCTATCAGATGAAAGGGTGGAGGGAAGAATCAACTAGGAGACTGGGATAAACATAAATACACTACTATATACAAAATAACTAATAAGGACCTACTTTATAGCACAGGGAACTCTACTCAGTATTCTGTAAAAACCTGCATGGGAAGAGAATCTAAAAAAGAATGGATATATGTATATGTATAATAGAGTCACTGCTGTACACCTGACACTAACACAACATTATAAAGTAACTATAATAAAAATTTTAAAAGAATGCCTATCTGATAAATTAGCATTCATGATGAATACATCACTTAATTTCACAGGAAAATTGCTCTTAAAACGTTCAGGAAGGTGAGCTGCGCTTCCACCTCCAAATAAGTATGATTGATAATGGGCCCTGTCAAAGCTGAAAGTGACCCTTGTCACTTTGGGGGTCAACAGGACAACTTTATTTATAGGACAATTTATTTCAGCCTTAAACACGATTTTTTTCCCTCTGATTTTATGCTCATGTAAATTCAGACAGTCTTCCTTGCTTTTCCCAGGTCTCCTTCTGCTTAAAATAGCCTGTGTAAAAGAAAGGTACTTTTAGACCATCAAGTATAAGGCAACCCCTGGTTAAAAACAGACACAAACTGAACAAAAAAACGAGAAAAAGAAAACTAAGATGTATGAATGTGTATATGCTGCTGCTGCTGCTGCTAAATTGCTTCAGTCGTGTCTGACTCTGTGCAACCCCATAGACGGCAGCCCACCAGGCTCCCCCGTCCCTGGGATTCTCCAGGCAAGAACACTGGGGTGGGTTGCCATTGCCTTCTCCAATGCATGAAAGTGAAAAGTGAAAGTGAAGTCGCTCAGTCGTGTCTAACTCTTAGCGATCCCATGGACTGCAGCCTACCAGGCTCCTCCATCCATGAGATTTTCCAGGCAAGAGTACTGGAGTGGGGTGCCATTGCCTTCTCCATGAATGTGTATATATTTGGCCTCAAAGTGAAATGTGATGATTTTAGTGGCATTTTTGTCTATGGATAGCAAAGCACTTTATTAATAAAACAATATGTTGTAAGTATAGAACCTGAAGCCCTGGGGGTAGTGAGAGTCTGTAAAAATATAGGAACCTGGAGATGACTAACCATTATTTAAAAGCACCGTGATGACTGACCATTTAAAGATATATGTGAATATGGACATATTTCTTAGAGTAATATATAATCATTTAGCTATGTTATAACTGGAAAATGAATGTTAATTAATATTCTCCATAGACAGAACTATTAGCCTCTGTCTCATTTATATCATGCACATATAAATATGATGCTGATAAGGACTAAATAAAAGTCTAATGGCCATAAAAACAACAGAAATTCATGGGGAAACTTCCAGTAGAAAAAGGAACTCTCAAATGAGGGTTGAGAATAACAAGGTTTGGCTTCCCCAATTGCTATACCAACCTAGTGTAAAACAAGGTGGCTGGACTAGTTTTCTAGTTACTTTCTGTAAGATAGTTTTTTATTCTTATTTCCCAGACCTGGGATTGAAACTGTGTCCCCTGCAGTGGGAGCATGAAGTCTTAACCACTGATCTCTAGGGAAGTCCCAGTTTTTTATTCTATGTTTCTGTGTCACTTTCTATTGAGAATGCTAATTACCTAATAATCTAATGAAGGTCTCCATCTGGATTTTTAATTCACTAATTAACTGCTTTTGGTATTCTCAAATGGGCTCAGATATCAAGTCTTACGTTTCCTAAGGGAGCCAGTTCTAGCATCCCCTTTACTTCCACATCTTATCAGGGCAGATTCCAAAGGAATATTTATGGTTTCACTTTTATGGAAAATTTCAAGCCCATATCTCACATGTACATTGTGAGAGTCTATTAGAGCCTTCCTCAGATTCCATAAGGGAGCCTCTGAGTTAAGAAAGGTTGAGAATCACTGCCCTAGAGGAAGCAGAGTTCACTATGCACAAGCATCATCCATCCATATTGATAGGTACTGACAGATATCAATCTGTGCTGATAGACCAATGATGTAGGAAATACACAAACACTAGACACATTGTAAACAAAAATTCTTTTCAAGGTAACATTACTAGAAGTCACCTTGAATACATTTTGGAAGAGAACAATCAGACAGCAAATGTTTCAAAATGCATGAAAGAAATCAAAAGTGGCCTGCAGTTCTGCTAGGGAAATTAAGAAAAAAAACACACACAGGACTTCTGCAGGCATTTTCTTATTCTGAATTACCTTGCTTTATGAACTGAGGCAAATCACCAATTTTTTTTACTCCCCTGTGTAGGTTATAACTATAGGTCTTCATACATAAGCACTTTGCAAGAGCAAAGTATTAGTAATGAGGGGCTTCCCAGGTGGTTCAAAGATAAAGAATCTGCCTGCAATGCAGGAGACCTGGGTTTGATCCCTGGGTTGGGAAGATCCCCTGGAGAAGGGAATGACTACCCACTTTAGTATTCTTGCCTGGAGAATTCCATGGACAGAGGAGCCTGGTGGGCTATAGTCCATGGGGTCGCAAAGAGTCAGACATGACTGAGAGACTAACACTTTCTTTTTTAACTATTGATTCTCCTGCTGAAATCAGCCTTTAATTTTTTTTGCCTTTTTTCTAAACCAGTTTGGGTTTGCTACTTAAAAGGTTAGCTATTTAAATAGGGACTGTGAGAGTATAGATGTGGTTAGATTAATCTGTTCTTAAATCCATAAAGTTGCCTTGGGATGAAGTAGCACCCCTATAGAGACATTCAACACTATAGTAATGTACTTGAAACAAGGACTCCAAGAAGTCCCTAAGAACTACATTTTCAGTTTTTGGCTTTGGGGATGTCATTTTGTTAATATGATAAACTCAGAATGCTTTTTGATGCAAGCAGTAGTCCATGCCAAAAACATAATTATCAAAATGATCCCTACAACATAGTCCCCCTGCCCATTGGTTTTTTTTTCCGTATAGATTAACTGAGGCCAGGTTTTGTTCATTCTAAAACAAAGGACTTTCGATTTGTACAGCAACAGTTCTCATCTGGCCTTTTCTTGTGCCAAGCCCCAAACCTGGGCTTGTGTGTCGAAAATTTCAGCAGCGACTTAGGCCATGTGTCTTTGCACTGAAAAAGAAAAGCAATTATTTCCATGGGTGACCAGATGATTTCCATATCATCTACTGAACACAAGCAATCCACTGAGTACCACATTAGCCGATGGTGAAGTTAGAACTGATCTTAGCTACTCTCTCAGTGAAAAGAATGTGGATTCTTTCGTAGTTTAAGAACTTTCTAGAATGAAAGATCACAGAGCAGTGGGTTAGGTCAAGAGAAGCCTTGCTTGGGTCTTCATCCTACTACTTGCTTATTGTGTGACTTTTGGGAAGACTCCTCATGTCCTCCGAGCCTCAGTTTCTTCCTAAATAAAATGTAAAATTGGTGGTTTTTAATATTCCCCTCAACTCCTATACTTGCATTGACCTCTTGGGCAGAGATTTGTTGTCAGATGAGGAAATGAATTTTGGGAGTTGATTTTGTTTGCTCAGCTCTGATTTTTCCAATCTGAAGCTCTGCAGCCTAACCAGAAGGTTCTATGCTGGAAAACAACTCAAAGGTGGCAGCTGGCCATCCAGACCTTGGATATTCCTTTTGGCGAGAGTTTGTTTGTTTAGCACCTTCCATTTCTGTTTACTTAAAATTTGACTCACTGGATCAGCCTCAAGAGAGACACCTTTTTCTTTTGACAAAGGTCCAGTGAGAGAGAGAGAGAGGGGTCATTCAAAGGTAGCAGAATCTGCATCTCCTCTCCAGCATCACATGGCCTGATATAGAGCTCTCAGCATCCCCGAAGACACGGAACCCCTGTGGTCTCTGTCCCTCTGAAGCAAAGCAGTGGTTGGAAAACACCAACAACTCAGCCTTTTCAGAGACTGTCCTTCCTCAGGCACTGCTTTAACAACCAAAAATATTGGTGCCTGTTGAATGAGACTTTTTTTTCTGGTTTTCAGAGATTAGATTTCTAGTATCTTTTATCCTTAGCCATTTTTGCTCTTACAATGTGGTAATTAATAGATTCTGTTCTCATAAAGGAAATGTTTACCTTATATGTTAATATCTTATAGGTTAAGTAAATGCTAAAACATATATGCCTATGTCAAGGCGTGAACCCATCTGACCTCAAAGTAACCAACATCCTTTGTCTCCCTGGCTGGCTGCTATGACCCCCCCTGCTCCATGTCTTCAGGGTCTAGGGTGACAGTCGATACCCTGGAGTCATTCTGCAAGGACTCATTTTAGTTAAAATTGATATAAAATTTCTCAGCATCTGAGTACTGTCAGCTGGCTATTCAGGGCTCCTCCATCTAGCTCAGTGGGTCTCACTCAGGGGTAATTTTAAGCCCCCACAGAGGATACTTGACAATGTCTAGAGGCTTTTTGGTTGTCAAAATTTAGGGGTGGGGTGGAGGGTGCTACTGATATCTAGTGGGTAGAGGTCAAGGGTATTGGTAAATATGTTCAATGCACAGGAGAATAATTGATAACAAAGAATAATTGATAATTATTATTCTTGGTAATAGTGCCAAGATTGAGAAAACCTGCACCCGTTCATGGTCCTCTTGCAGACCTCAGAACTGGTAGCAAATTCCAGGGATGCTCACATTTCAGTCATTAGAAAACCACTGCTGTGATATTTGCTAGGTCACATTCACCAGAACTTTTATTTACTTAACATGTTTGTACAAATTAACTCATTTTTAAAAATGATTTAGCCTGGCCCTGACCAAAAATAATCTGTGAAACTGAAGTTTTGATGTTCTGATTACATTTTTCAATACACATAAAAATTAACAGACAATTATTAATGTTAAAAGTGCCTACCCACATTCCACCTAAAAGCTTCTCACATATGACTATGCCTGCCAGATTCTAGAATTACAGACTTTCAAGTCAGAGTGGCTTCAGAGAGATGTCTGTGTTCAGCCAAACTCTGTGGCTTGATTCCCTTAAATCACATCTTTGCCAAGTAGTCAGGCAGCTAGTTCTTGGACACTCCAGTGATGGGGAGCTCATTCATTTATTCAACAAACAAATATTGAGTACAGACACTAAGGAACTCTTCAGGCTAGACCTAACACTAGAAAAAGGGGGTAGGTGGTTGGGTAAGAGGGTAAGAATAGAGTCTCCACCTTTATCCAAGGTTCGTACAAGCTAGTGTGACTTCCCCCATATCTACTGTATATGTTTCCCAGTTTCTTTCTCATGTCCATCATTAAAAGAATGATAAATTTGAGGCGGGGAGGGAAGAGTGAACATCCATAAATTATAAGAGTCAGTCCATGAATAACCCAAACTTTCTTGTACACTTTTCAGTTTGTACACTGAATGTCCTAAGGTCATTTCCATTTAATGGAATTAAACATGCGAAGGCTTTGGAGGTTTGGCACTCTAATTGCTCCTTTCTAAGGATCCACAGAGGATGTGGGAGTGGGTGAAGATGACCTATGAACTCCTGAGGAGCAGACTTTCTCTATTTTGGGCACTTTCCCCTCTTATCTCCATCTTTAGCTGTTTTCTCTATTCCTGGAAGCACTGGGCTCTAATCTACAATTTTACTCTTATCCTTGGGCTGCTTGTCACATATCTAATACTTGTTTTCTTCTTGGGCTGGTGAACAGTGTCCTCCTTTCTGTGTGGGAACAAATGCCCTGAACTGCATCTTTTGTATGACATGAAGCCTGCTGGAGACGCCCCAGGTACCAGAGTTTCTCAAATGCTCCTAGAATTGGCCTTGTTATGAAATGTCCCTCAGTGAGTCACCCATGAGAAAGCAAAAATAACGCAAGATTCAAATCTTGTCAAGTCTGAAAATGAGGTAGAAACGTGTGCCTTTTCTTATGAAGCAAAATAATCTACACAAACTTTTCTTCCATTAAACAAAAATACAGACAATCTAGTGTAAGCTGAAGCAACCCGCTCACCCAGGGAACAGAAAGGGCTGCCTTCTAGTTGAAGACTTACTATGTGCCAGGCATTGTGCAAACAGTTTTGCAGACTATTAGTTCATTTATTCCTCCCAACAAATTTATGAGGTTATTATTCCCATTTTACAGATGAGGAAACTAAGAGCCAGAGAGATTTAACACTGCAAGGAGGTGCTGAACAAGAGTTTCAACCTCTGTCTGACCAAAGCTTCTGCTCTCAACCCTATAACTTAGGTGGGCAGGGTCTCCCGCCTCAGAGCAAAGGCATGAAAACCGAATGGTGGTTTTGTTTTGCAGAGCGTCTAAGAATTAATCAAGCCTGAGAAGTAAGCCTGCAGTTGCTCTGTGGCTTAGGTCAACAAGTGCCTGCCGGGCCAGGAAATGCCAATGGTACACAGGGCCTTTGAGTCCCGGGAAAGACAGTGGCCTGCACCTGAAGCTGCATGTTTGTCTGGGTGAGCTCTTCTGCTTTCTTTTCCAGTGACATCACCCAGACCTTCCTCTTCTGTCTGCAGCGGGTGGCGGCCGCCCGGTTCCGTTCCAGAAATTTCCGCCGCCTCTCGTCAGGATCCTCATCCACCACCCTTCGCCGGCGCCCCCCTGTGGGCTGGGGCGGCTGTATTGTCTGGGTGGGCTGCATCTGTTGTGTTGCTGGTGAAACCTGCTGGGGAAGAGAGGGAGGAGGTGATGGGGAGAGAGAAGGGATGGCTGGGTAAGGTGTTGAAATGTGAAGTACAGGCAGCCCCTTGCTTTAGTTAGCACATCAAACTTGTTTTGCTAAGAGTGAAGTCACACTCATGAAGAGGAAAAGCATCACCCAGTTATCTCCTATGATATTTTGGCAAGATACAGGGATGACGTGCAAAAAGAGAGTCAAGTAGATTCCCCCCCTCCCTCGACTGGCATTTGGCTGAATCATGATGAAAGAAACACTTTTCTTCCTCCTTAGATGTTAAAAATGTTTTATTTGAGGTGCTTTGTAAAATTTGAAAGTGCCCACGTATAGTGACGGATGAAAACAGAGAGGTAGGGGTGACTATCACCGTATTGATGGGTCTGCTGTCATCTGCAGAAATCTCCTTCAGGGCAGGTTGTGAATGCCTTTCATTCTAACGGTGTCAAAACCCTGTTCCTAGAATACACCTCAGGGATGGCATCACCACTGTGACTCTTATCAAAAGAACCCTGTGAAGCCTGGAAAGCACCTGAAATCCTTTTGTCACAACATCACAGTTCTTAACCAAAGGTCTTGTGGGACCAAACTCCATTTGGGTCTCTCTCCTCCTCCGAGCCTGACTAAGGCTGATGAGATTATAGGAGATGGCGAGTGGGTGAATTTCTAGGTGACTGGGAAGCGTGACCTCTGAAAGCCCATCCTGAAGCAGCCCTGAGCCCTGTTAATACATGGTGTCTACTGACACGGAGGGATGGTTGTATAGCACCATCTATTATATTATAAGGAAATCCCAGGAGTGGCAAAGCACTTTATTAAAATGTTTTACTATGCTTCTAAATTCCCTGTAAGGTCTGCAAGAGGCTCAGCAACATGTAGGGTTTCAGGGACCCCCACACGTGTAGCTTTATTTCCCTTCATACAGCAGACACTCAGCACCTAGTGAAATTTCTATGACTGACTCTTTATGTGTCTGAACACCTAATGCTTCCCTAATGCACTTCACTCCTTCCCCTTTCTTCATTCTCAATAAAGGTTTTTTTTTTTTTTTTTCCCTTCCCTCTCATTGCTCAGTCACTCAGGCTTATGGTGTAATACCTATAAATTTGTTTTACAAGAGGCATTTAACCTGCAGAAATAACAGGCAAAAAGTTTTAAAAATGAAACCCAGCCACCTTTTCTACCACATTCCAACCCTATGATTGAAACCAATCAGAACGACTATACTTGTACTAATAATGGCTCCTGGTTGCCCATCAGCTGACTAACGATATATTTTAATCCTAAACTCTATCAAACTATACATTACTAAAGAATTAGGCTTGGGACTGAGGTTGGATAGCATCTCAGTAATTTTTTTTTTAAAGCTAAGACATTTTCTAAAACTGTTTATTGGCAATTCCTCTCCTGACGATCATAAAAGAATAACAAAATAAACTGTCTAAGATCTTACTCACCAGAGCGGCTGCTGAAGATTTAATCCTTGTTATTGGCAAATGTTTAGCTAGTCATTTCAGATGCAGTAACCTCTGAGCTAACCACTGCAAAGCAAAGCACTAGGAAAGAACGCGCTAACCTGGCTATTTTTACCTTTACTATTTCTTTGTGTGAATTAACAATCTCTCATTGCCAGCCCTAGACAAGACTCTCAAGCAAGCAAAACTTGGGTTTAACCTGCACCATGGAGACCTCTCTTTCAATGTTGTATTCTCCCATGCTAACTTTAACCAACATTTATCCCTTGATAACTTTTCGTCTGCCTTACCCCAAATGGATAAGGTACATGGTGATTTCAGGCTTTATCCAGGTTCAGGGTCAAGGTGTGGCTTGGTTAAGTGAAATTCCTGGTGACCTAGGAGTGATACCAGGACTCTGAAATTATATCCTGATACGCAGGTGAATTGCAAGAAGCCAGGAGAAATTGCAAACGCAACCCTAAGACCAGAATTTGTGTCTCTGACAAGTATTGTTACTTAGCATTATCTTTTTAAAACGGCATTCTCTCGGGGGTAGGGTGGGAGGGATAAATTTGGAATATGGAATTAACAGATACATACTACCATATATAAAATAGATTAACAAGAAAGATTTACTGTATACCACAGGAAACTATGTTCATAGTTCTTGTAATGAATTATAATGGAAAAGAATAAGAAAGAATATAGATATATACATATATATGCACAACCGAATTACCATGTACACCTGAAACTAACACAATATTGTAAATCAACTATACTTCAGTAATAAATAAATAAATAGAATGGCATTATGTTGACACAGATTCTCTGAAAAATTTGATCAAAAACAATTAATTGTAATTTCAAAAAGAATTTATTCCAAGTCATCTTAGAATCTCAGAATTGGATGACCTTAATAAACTTCTACTCCTGGTGTTCTGACAATCCAAATTTCATTTCATCAACCAAGTTAATATATTTTAAGAGGAGCATTTTGAATATGTTCTAAATAATTTTGTTCAAATTTCAAGAAGACTAACCTGGTTTTGTTGAAAAAAGCAACTTTACATATCCAATTATAAAAGCAATTAACTAATTGCATATACAATTGGCCACTTATTGACTTGAAATGGAGGCCAATTGGCTAATTGGTAATTAGCTAATGAATGTCTTTTATATTTAATGAACTGTTAAACTTGTCTATGAAATAACCTGCCCATAAATGCAACCAACTCTTAACGCTATCCATTTAAAAAGAAAAAAGAAAGAAAGTACACACGTGAATCTATCTTCTATCTTTGATCTTGTAGTTTTCTTTTTCCCCTTCTAAATCCATGACCTACACTGGCACATGATTAAAAAGGTGTTTTGGATAGCATTTTATCGATTGCTAAACTATGTGCTAAGCTTCTATCACATTACTTCAGTTTGAAATTAATCCTGGCTAACTACTGAAAACTGTGCCAAGGGCTAAACATTCTCTTATTTAATACTCCTAAGCCTATGGGCTTAGTCTATTATTGCCCCATTTTGCAGATGGAAAAACTGACACTTAGGGAGGTTCATCTACTGACCTCAGTCACACAAGTAAGGTGGGAAAAGGATGAAAGTTTTCTCATTCAAAAGCCTGATTCTTATTTGCTATGTAGAATACTTCTAAGAATCTTTGCAAAAGTAAGCTTACCTAACAAATAATCTTAACTATTGAACAGATTAGAAAGCTGCTTATGGATAACCCATTTTGTGGGTGGCTTTCTAGGTTTGGTATGTGTTGGAGGAGGCAGCAATGTACAAGCTCTCGAAGCTGCCTGATGAGAGGAGCAGAGTCAGATGATGGAAGAGACAGTGAATAAGCGTTACTTGGCGATCCCAAGCTTCCGACATCATTCTGACCCAACTGGTTGGAAGCTGGGTGGGTGGAAGGAACTGACAAAGGTCATTTCACTTGAAGGTTCAAAGTGCCCAGGGTGAGCCATGCTCCTAGACATGCCCTTCATCCACTTACTGAAACTCACTCGGGGACATGGACCCGCCTCTCTTCTTGGGCTGGGTGACATAACGTCTGCCTGGTCCCCCGACCCTCTTCCAGTTGTGTCTAAGTGCTGGCTTTCTTTCTAGCCACTCCTGGTGACTTTCCACCTCTGGGGTTTGGCCTTTCTCTTGAGCTGATCATCTACAGAGCTTGGCTCTCTGTCGGCTCCCTCCAACGCATTTCTCATTGGGTGGGATGAGTCATCTCTCTTCAACATTCACAAAGCACCTTACACCCTAACATCCATCACTGAACCTTTGTCTGCCTGAAATTGTTACTCTTTATATTTTTAACATTTACTCTTATTTAGAAGATTGCCCATTGTATCTAATTTCCATTTTACAGTTGACACAAGTGGGTCTCTAAGATGTTATAAAGCACTGCAGCTAGAACCACGGTTAGAATGAACTTACCTTTCTTGTTCTTTATTCACTTCTTTCATTACATGCTTAAATTCTTAATCCTCCGTTGGTGTTACATTTTTAGGGTTAACTTTGTAATATACTACAAAAAGAGATTTTGGAGAACTTGAAGTTTACCTTTTCCCTTAGAAACTAGACTTGATATTTATCATATTAGTTATGGAAACTGCAATCTGGGAGGGTTCTATGGGTAACCATTACCTCCTAGGAAATGAACAGAGCCCCTCAGAGTGTCAGAACACGTGGGCTTGTCAAGTAAGGTTGCTGCCAGTGAGCCCCTCGTTAGAGCCGGCACTGTTAATGAGAAGGGGAAAAGAGATTATGAAAAAAGTCTACCTGTGTTTGGTTGCCGGAGTGCAGGGGTGGGTGTGGCGAGGTCTGGTGATGTGCTGGGTGTGCATGAAGGTGGGAGTGGGAGTGATGATGTGGGTGGTTCTGCTGGTGATGGGGTTGAGGATGAGGGTGGTGTGCTGGGTGCTGGTGCTGGTGCGGGTAGGGGTGGTGGGCCGGCAGTGTCTGGTGCTGATGCGGGTGTGAGTGCATGTGATGGTGTGGCGTCTGGTCCTGCCGGGAGCCCATCATTTCCATCATGTGGCCCATGGTGTTCATATTCCCATTCGACATGGCAGCAGGGTGGTGAGTCAATGCAGCCTTCAGCCTCTGAAACAGAATAAAAGAAGAGGGGACAGGTGAGGTCAGCTGAGCATACAACAGGGATTTTGAATCAAAATGACTCATACTTTCAATTTTATATTTAGCAGCTTCCCGGGTGGCTCAAGTGGTAAAGAATATGCCTGCCAATGCAGGAGGCACAGGAGATGCAAGTTTGATCTCTGGGTCAGGAAGATTCCCCTGGAGGAGAAAATGGAAACCCATTCCAGTATTCTTGCCTGGACAATCCCCATGGACAGAGGAGCCTAGTGGGCTACAGTCCATGGAGTTGCAAAGAGTCACAACTGAGGTGGCTCAGGATGGATATAATGATACTATTATTAACATTTTTTTCTTATTGTGTAGCAGTATGGTTTTATATACATTTCAGATTTTCATATGTATTAGAGTAGGTAGGCATGTCAATGTCAGCCAGGAATGTTAATTAATTCAACTGACACTGCAAATAAGCAGGATACCCTAGACACTTTACTAAAAGGTATTTCCTACTATCCAATTGTTCACCATATCCTATTGGCAGCGAAGTGCAAGTATAAACCCAATGGAATCATTCAATATGACAACATCATTGAACAAAAGGCCCATATGAAGTGGCACTGTCACAAGATAATGAGTCACAAGAATAAAAGATTTTTGCTTTTCAAAAGATTTCTCAGACCCAAAGAGGAAAGAACTTCAAATTTCAGAATCTAGGAACAATTTTAATATTATTTAAGTCTTGAAATTAGATTAGAAATCCATAACTTTGGGAGGCAATGTAGATCTTTCCATTTGTTCCTATGACACTTCTCATAATCCCTCTGATAATCTAATTTTCTCACACAATAATGTTCTTCTGACTTTAAAGTTGAGGAATATGGACCATTGCACTTCTACAGCTTCTTTGATGACCATACCACAGGGCAGGTACAAAATCGTCAACCATCAACAAGCAAACAGACATATACACACTTAAATTCTCCCTGAATCTAACCCCTAAACAGGGGTCAGCAAGCTTTTCAATAAAGAAGTCAGATAGTAAACATTTCCATCATTGCATGCCTTAAGGTCTCTCACAACTACTCAGCTCGGCCCTTTCAGCACAAAAACAGATATGGACATTCTGTAAACAAATGACCATGCCTTGTTTCAACGCAATTTTACTTAGGGACAGGATATCTGAATTTCATAGAACTTCCACATGTCACAAAATACTATGCTACTTTTGATTTTTTTTCAATCATTTAAAAATGTCAAAACATTTTTGTGCAAAATTAGGCCGTGGTAAAGAATCAGTTGGTAGTCAAGTTGTTTGCAGTTTCTTATACACAGACAATTATCATCATACCCTGAGGGGCACAGTGGAAAGTATTGTATAATACAGTTACTCCTTGGAAATGTATCTTCTGCAGAGATGATAGTCTAGTTGGCAAGCTTATGTTGGCTTCATAAAGTATTTACTAGGGAACTCAAAGTTCTCTCCTGATTTGCATTCTTATCTGATTGATGATGATAGCATGTAATCACTGCAAATGGAAGAATGGTATTTAAATGATGATCAAAGCTACCATGTGCCAGGCCTATACAATATTAATGATTCTCAACTGGTCAGAGTAAACTATTGATAAGAATAAATTCAATCCATAAAAATCTTTAGTTAAATATAAAGAGCCTCCACTTGTTTAAAAAAAAAAAACATAAAAAATGGGCCAGTGGGCGGGGGTGGGAGCAGGTATAGGTTGACAAACCATATGTTAATATTCAATAATTATTGAATACATTTCCTGCATCTGATGCAGCAACCACTGAGCCCAACTGCCTCCTCCTTCACAAGCAACATCTACTACACAGGAGCTACTGAACTGCATCAGTATCCTGAAGAAGTTAAGCTTCCTGAATCCCTGGGAAAGATTAGGTGCTGCATATTGTGTTTATTGCTAAACAGAAAAGTGAACAGATACTCCTCACCTCCAAGTTTTAGAAATGAGTTCATTGTTTTTATAAAAACGCTCATTATAAAAAATTTAAGCGACGCTTAAAAGCACAGCGAAGGCAGTAACCAGTGAACCAAGTGCATTGCTTAAATTTGGTGGGTGAACAGTATTCCAGACAGCTCTCTCTGTAGAGATGGAGCAACAAGCAGAGTCATTTCATTACAGTGAGATCACCATGGCACATGGTGTCAGAAAACTCTTATGTGAAGAGAACATAAGCAAAAGAAGAAAAACTGGATGAACTGTTGGACTTCGGATACATGTATCTTAAATCCAAGAAAACTCTGTAAGTGATATATCCAAACTTAAAAGTGAAGAAAATTATGAAAAAATATATTGAGATCATATATTGACATATCAAGTAGTATTGATGGATTTTTTTATACTATTCTTTATAATTTTATTATTATATAATATAAAGCTGCATAGTAAAAAAACAAACTACTACAAGACTATGTGGTGTAAAAGTAAAAGCCACCTGTCTACCTTCTTCCTTCTTAGCCCCATTCCTCAGATGTATCTACCAAGCATCTGCTGACATATCCTCAGCATTTATCAGAACATGTTGTGTAAGGTCTTTATAATGATATATGATTTTGTATCTTGCTTTTTTTCTACTTCAATGATATATATCTTTGACAGCATGCCCTGTCACTAATAGCTAATAATAATGTCTGGCATCAATTGAGCACTCACTCCGTGCCACTCCTCATTCTGTGTTTTATGAATATTAACTCACTTAATCCTCAGAACAATTCAGTAAGGCACAAAGACAGACTAATCCATGTGCCCAAGCTCTTGCCACTGGAGAGGAACGGAGGTGAGCTACCTCCAGACCTGTTCTCTACACCAGGACAAAAGGAGCTGGAAGGCTTGCCATGCACACTTTGTCAAAAACAGGAAAAAACTGTATCGTGCCACCTCCCCATCATCAAAAGGAAATGCAAAAAGAAGAGCAGTGCCCAGAAAAAAAAAAATGACAAGGTTATTTCCGCACAATGTAGCACACAAGTGGAGACCCAGTGTATCCTGCTTGTTCTGAAACTTGGCAGAGGTAAGGGTGGGAGGTAACAATCTCCAGGCAACCAAACTGCAGCAAAGGACCAGCCAGAGCTTAGCATCATCATCTCTCTGGTTATATTTATTAAGAATGGGTACTTGTATTCCGCCCCCAAACACAGATCTGACAAGGTCCAGGTATATCTTCTCCCTGGCCCCACTTCCTAACCTTCAGGTATATGACTGTTCTAGGTCTTCTCAATGTTCAGAGGATGAAGTTCAAGCCCTTAGCACAGCCTATGCATAGGCACTGAGGAGTATGGCCGGGCATTCCCACCAATGCTTCCATTTGATTGTCTTCTTGCCTGGGATGATCTTTCCTTTTCCTGAGACACTCTAGAGCTTTAAGCAGCAGGACCCTCTTTAGTAAAACTCTCCCTGCTCTCTGGTCTAAACCAATTCCTATTGTTACAAGGTCCCAGCAGAACCATATTCCCCTTTGTAAAACTCAGTGTGTAGTTGTAGTTTTTAGTATGATCATTCAATTAATATCCACCAACCATCCCAGATGATAAGCATCATGACAGCAGGAACCACACTGGATTTTGCTTGGTATTAAATTCATAACTTTAGCACGGAACCTGGTATACACATTGGGCACTCAATTCATATTTCTGGAATGAATCAATGAATGAATGAAACTTTGTGAGGCTTATGATAAGAATGTAGCATTTTCATTTTGGATCCCTGGTGGTGGTATTCGTAAGAAAGGATAATTTTACCAGTCATCGAAGTTCAAGAGAATGACTGCAGAAGTCATACAGGCAGGTGGGCTATAAAAGTACTGTCAAAAGACCTCCCTGCCCCATCCCCAGTCTGCCCTCTGAAAATGATAACAGAAAAAAAAAAAGAAGAAGAAAAGAAAACACACACATACAAAAGGAATGTGCATTAACTTCATCTTGGTATATTTTCCCTGAAAGAGTGGCAAGGAAAATTGAAAAGCTGTTAAACAGTGGGTCTTTATGTTATCCCTTCAATGCTACAAACAACGTTTTCACCTTTAATTAGGTGCAAATGTTGCCTGACAAATAAATACTATGCACCAGATCTTCATCTCTCGAATAATTAGCTTGTACTGTTAAGGGAAATTACTTGATTGCCTCAAGTCTATTCTTGCAGGTTTCATGCCAAGGCCATAATACTAATAAGGCTTATAACATTCCGTTTAACTATTCATTCAACAAATATTTACTGGGCACTAATGTTAGGCACTTTATTATTTGCCCACTACCTGAAGGAAATTGGAGATGTATAAAAACCAAAGCTTTCCCAAAGCGCTGGAAAGAAAACACACACACTCGAGTGTGGAAATGAAGACTTTTTAAGGATCCCTTAGAGCAGTGGTCCCCAACCCTTTGGGCACCAGGGCCTGGTTTTGTGGAAGACAATTTTTCCACAGACCAGGGGTGGGAGGGATGGTTTCGGGAGGATTTCAAGCACATTATATTTTTTGTGCCTTTTTTATACTGTTCATGGGATTCTTGTGGCAAGACTACTGGAGTGGTTGGCCATTCCCTCCTGCAGCGGACCACGTTTTGTCAGAACTCTCCACTATGGCCCGTCCATCTTGGGTGGCCCTGCACAGTATGGCTCATAGCTTCATTGAGTTATGCAAGCCCTTTTGCCACGACAAGGCTGTAATCCATGAAGCAGAGGATGAGATGATTGGATAGCATCACTGACTCAATGGGCATGAACTTGGGCAAACTCTGGGAGATGGTGAGGGACAGGGAGGCCTGGCATGCTGCAGTCCAGAAGGTCACAAAGAGTTGGACATGACTTAGTGACTGAACAACAAAATGAAAGTGAGAGTCACTCAGTCGTGTCCAACTCTTTGCGACCCCATGGGCTATATACTCCATGGAATTCTCCAGGCCAGAATACTTCCCTTCACCAGCAGATCTTCCCAATCCAGGGATTGAACCCCTGTCTCCTGCATTGCAGGTGGATTCTTTACCAGCTGAGTCACCAGGGAAGCCAACAACATATTTATTGTGCACTTTATTTCTATTATTACATCAATTCCACTCAGATCATGGGGCATTAGATCCTGGAGGATGAGAACGCCTGGCTTAGAGAATCCCAGGCCTGTGGGTCGAGTCCACTCCCAGAGCAGCAGCTGGCATCATGTTTAAAGAGAAATGACTATAGAGCTGCTCTGCATATGCTACATTTAATATTTTCCATGTCATTTCTAAACAGTGTGGGGGCACTTCTCAAAGTCCTAAAGAGCCTGCTGCTCCTCTGGTGCCAACAAGAGTCATCACCCTGTAAATCATTAAAAAATACCAAATAAAGATATTTGTATCCCACTCTCTTAGGGATGATAAATGACCAGCAAATGAGTCCAAGCTGTATTTTGCAGAATGATTCTTTCTTTTTGAAACTGAACTGTGTCTTATTTTAAATAACATTCTACCCAATGCCAAGAAAAGGCAAGGGAGAGAAGGAAATTAATGAGCAAATAAACATATATTTTTCAACTATAAAAACCAAGGCTATTACGGAGGTGCGACAGCAAGAAAGGAAAAAAGAAAAAAAAGATTCTGTTTACTTTCTCTCGTCCTCTACCATATCCATTTATTTGAAAGAGCAAATCAGGAGAGACAGCAAGAAGCCTGACACAGCTGGTTTCAGTCAACAGGGGTCATTTTCATTCAGTCTGTGTATTTTATAAGCTCCTTGTACACTGTTCCTGATGGAAGGGTGGGCCTGCTGCCTGGGATCTGAGTCCTGGTGAGAAACTAGCTATCTACTTCATCCCATACCCTGCACAACTGCTGCCATAACGGACCGGGCACAGTGCCCCTCCAGCTCAGCTCAGCTTTGTATCACAGCATGTCTTGTGAAGGCCAGGTATACGCAAACGTTATCACCTCCACATGAGTGCATACATGTAGGCCTGCGTGAGCTCACAGGCACGACGTACCCACCCACACCCACCCCAGGCAATCTATCTCCCATTAACAACTCAGTCTGGCCAATTAGAAACATTTGTGAAACTGTAAAAACATTTCTTCTCCATCTTCAGCTCAGCAGATTGCTCATGCTTTACAGACTCTGAAAGCCAAACCAAATTAAACAATTATTTGAAATTCAGTTGGGTGGGAGGTGGGGGCAGTTTTAATTAAAAACAGCTCTGGGTTTTCTTCCCGAAGAGAATGTGGTAACATCAAAATGTAGTGTTGCTGAGTTGACCACAAGTATGAGACTATCTATATGAAAATAAGATAAAACCCATCTTTGTATTTCCTTTTGAATACAAAACAATTACCATCAGTGGCCACCCAAAGGTATTTCTGTAAATGTAATGTCTTCATCCTTTCTCCTTCTCAAACACAGCCAATCAGCTGAGGTGTAACACAGGCTTCTGAATAGTCCAAATGGTCAGTGATGTGACACAGAACTTTTCACGGAAGGAGGGCTGCAATATCGATCATTACTGACTTGCTGTAGGTATCAACAACTTCTGAAATTGTCTCTGAATTCACAAAAAAATAACATATTTATCCACTGAATTTTATGACTATACGTGGTCAGTTTGGATCCCAAAATCCTTCCCAAAGTTGGAGAGAGGTAGGGATGAGAGGGTGCCATGGAGAAGTTATACCAACTTTGACCTTCATTCTGTCAAAGTAGAAATTGTTTGCTTGTTTGGCCAAGCTGCATGTGGGATCTTAGTTCCTTGACCAGGGCTCGAACCCGTGTCCCCTGCATTAGAAGGGTGAAGTCTTAACCACTTGACCACCAGAGAAGTCCCTAAGGCAAGTATAGTTTTAATGCCCAGATTCACATCTCAGCTTCAGGATGTCTGTTGAGAATGATCGTATAACTCTAATAGCATGTGGATCTTAAAATCCACATCTATTTCAGAATCATTGTTAAGACAATTAACTAAAATCACATTTGGCTTAATTACTTGGAATAAAATATGCTCCTTTCAAAACCTTCATAATGTAATTCAGCTCTGATGGTTTCACAATTTAAGTATTCTTCTGCTTTAGATTTTGGTTTGGTAGTAAAATTTCAAATAATCCTACAGGTTGGCAGTAGAGATTACCACAGAAAGGGGAGGATGCCATAGGATCTGGGAGGAAAAATATTCATACTCTGTCATTTGTCATTAAAAAGTATTAATTCTGAACATAGTAGAAATGATATAATTAATAAAAAAAACACACACACAAAGGAATTGTATTATACATTAATACTCCAGTCCATTGGAAAATGGTGTGAGGAAATTTCAAAAATATGGATGGTACCTCAGAAAAGTGGAACTTCAGCAGTTCCAAAGTAACCAAGGAAAAGCATTCGATGTCTGATTTCACTCTCTCATTGTCTACTTATGGGTATAACTTATAAAGTGATGTAAAGAAGACCCAGGTGCTAGGTGACATGCTAAACTTTGGTGGTTAAAAAAAGCCAATCAAACCCCAGAGACAGATCTTGATCAATTTCCCTGCCAGTCTTTTTATATTAATATGTAAGTCACATATTAATTATAGCTCTGCAAGACAGAGCCTTTGATTTACTCTTGGTAACTGAAGACATTAATGAATGCACACTGATAGAATTGTTTTATTTCAGATACCACTTCCCTGAATCTCTTCAGCTGAGGGGCTGTCCTTTACAATTCAGCGGACTGATCAGCATTTTAAGAGGCTCTGCATTTTAGTGAATTTCAGAACCAATCGCTCTTCTGAGAGCAGGAGTTAGTCTTCATTTTGTTGTAAGACGGCTTTAAATAAGCACTTAGATAAGTAAACTGCTTGGCTCTACACATTCTAATCTACCGAATAAATGAGTCAAGATCCCGAATTCCCTATTCCATGAGAAAGGGGTCTGAGTTGATGTATGCTAAGAGATAGGAATCTATCGGAGAAGTGAGTTGTATGCATGTGTAAAATAAATAAAGAAAAATCATTGTTTCAGAGAACTTCAGAAGAAGAGCAGAAGACTTGGAGTGAGAAATCTAGTTTAAAAACCTGGCTCTACTACCTTGGCCAGTCACTTTAAGCTTTATCTTTTAAGAGGGTGCTAATAGCCTTTGACTGCGTGGATCACAATAAACTGTGGAAAATTCTGAAAGAGATGGGAATACCAGAGCACCTGATCTGCCTCTTGAGAAATTTGTATGCAGGTCAGGAAGCAACAGTTAGAACTGGACATGGAACAACAGACTGGTTCCAAATAGGAAAAGGAGTTCGTCAAGGCTGTATACTGTCACCCTGTTTATTTAACTCCTATGCAGAGTACGTCATGAGAAATGCTGGACTGGAAGAAACACAAGCTGGAATCAAGATTGCTGGGAGAAATATCAATAACCTCAGATATGCAGATGACACCACCCTTATGGCAGAAAGTGAAGGGGAACTAAAAAGCCTCTTGATGAAAGTGAAAGTGGAGAGTGAAAAAGTTGGCTTAAAGCTCAACATTCAGAAAACGAAGATCATGGCATCCGGTCCCATCACTTCATGGTAAATAGATGGGGAAACAGTATCAGATTTTATTTTTCTGGGCTCCAAAATCACTACAGATGGTGACTGCAGCCATGAAATTAAAAGATGCTTACTCCTTGGAAGGAAAGTTATGACCAACCTAGATAGCATATTCAAAAGCAGAGACATTACTTTGCCAACAAAGGTTCGTCTAGTCAAGGCTATGGTTTTTCCTGTGGTCATGTATGGATGTGAGAGTTGAACTGTAAAGAAGGCTGAGCGCCGAAGAATAGATGCTTTTGAACTGTGGTGTTGGAGAAGACTCTTGAGAGTCCCTTGGACTGCAAGGAGATCCAACCAGTCCATTCTGAAGGAGATCAGCCCTGGGATTTCTTTGGAAGGAATGATGCTAAAGCTGAAACTCCAGTACTTTGGCCACCTCATGCAAAGAGTTGACTCATTGGAAAAGACTCTGATGCTGGGAGGGATTGGGGGCAGGAGGAGAAGGGGATGACAGAGGATGAGATGGCTGGATAGCATCACTGACTCGATGGCCGTGAGTCTGAGTGAACTCCAGGAGTTGGTGATGGACAGGGAGGCCCGGCGTGCTGCGATTCATGGGGTCGCAGAGAGTCGGACACGACTGAGCGACTGATCTGATCTGATCTGATCTGAATAGAAACTCTTGACTTTATCTGAGAAAGACTGATGTTCATTATGATGTCACCTTAAGTAGAACACTGTATTGGGAACAAAAGAAGCCAAAAAGATACTTTACCATAGAATGCATAAGGACAAAGTCAGGTTTTTAGTATATCTCATGGAGAAGACAATGGCAACCCACTCCAGTACTCTTGCCTGGAAAATCCCATGGACAGAGGAGCCTGGTAGGCTGCATGCAGTCCATGGGGTCGCTGAGGGTCAGACACGACTGAGCGACTTCATTTTCACTTTTCACTTTCATGCATTGGAGAAGGAAATGGCAACCCACTCCAATGTTCTTGCCTGGAGAATCCCAGGGATGGGGGAGCCTGTTGGGCTGCCGTCTATGGGGTCACACAGAGTTGGACATGACTGAAGTGACTCAGCAGCATGGAATCTGAATCCTCTGCAAAACACTGGTACACTCTCTCTCTCTCTCTTTTTTTAAACAACTGTATAATCTCCTGGAGCTCTCCTAGTGTCTCAGTAGTAAAGAACCCACCTGCAGATGCAGGAGATGTGGGTTCAATCCCTGGATCAAGAAGATCCCTTGGAGAAAGAAGTGGCAACCCACTCCAGTATTCTTGCTTTGGAAATCCCATGGACAGAGAAGCCTGGCAGTCTACAGTCCATGGGGTCATAGAAGAATCAGATACAACTTATCAACTAAACAACAACAACAATCATCTCCTAATTGGCTTAGAACTAAACAGAAAATGCAGAAGCCACAGCCATCAACTGTGTATGATACAAAGCTAGTAGAGGGTATTAATACACTGGGTGAGGAACCAGTATCCAAAAAATCTTGGCAGACTAGCATCAAGGAATCCAATAAGAGAAATTTAATGAGGGGTCAATGTAACATATTATGCTTGGTTAACATAAACAAAAGCAAAGCACAAAAATACACCAGCACTGTCCAGTGAAAATTCAGGGGAGATGTAGCTTGTTAGTTACATATATATCAGAGGATGTAGGGATTTCATGTGACTTTGTAAAGCACAGCTATGTAAAGCACACATGAAAACAACTAATGCTGGCTTTTCAGTTGCATCAGCAAAACTAGATTAGCGAATTTAATGCAAGAGGGTGATAGTCCTGTTCACCTCTGCACAGGCCGGAATGTGTGCTGTACAAGCCCATGTCCCTGTATCTCTGCCCCCACCCCAGAGATCTCACATCATGCGTCATAGGTGTTGGATTTTCTCTAAGGGAGTATCCAACTCTCAGTTGGTATTCCACACATGCCATTATCATTTTTCCATCTCTAATGACACTGTGGACTTCCCTGATTGCTCAGTTGGTAAAGAATTGGCCTGCAATGCAGGAGACCCCGGTTCAATTCTTGGGTTGGGAAGATCCGCTGGAGAAGGGATAGGCTACCCACTCCAGTATTCTTGGGCTTCCCTTGTGGCTCAACTAGTAAAGAATCCACCTGCAATGTGGGAGACCTGGGTTTGATCCCTGGGTTGGGAAGATCCACTAGAGAAGGGAAAGGCTACCCACTCCAGTATTCTGGCGTTGAGAATTCAATGGACTGTATAATCTATGGGGTTGCAAAGAGTCAGACACGACTGAGCAACTTTCACAATGACACTGTGATGAACGTCCTTGTATTTGCACATCTTGGCATAGTTGCGCAGCTACTTCTATGTGTTCATTATTTTTTTTTAAAAAACTGATGACTTGATCCATCCTGTTGGGTTCAACTTCTGGGAAGAGGTGATGATGACAATGAATGGTAGGAACAGTGCATGTCTGTGTGTTAGCAGCGTGTACATGTCTGTTAATGCACATATGTGTCTGTGTGTTATGTGTAGGGAATGGTATCTTGGTGTTAAGGGAGATGTAAAAGGAAAAGATGGGGGTGGAGGCAACTGTTAAGAATCAGTTTTAGTTAATGAGACTTTTCTTGGGTCTTCTTTTCCTATTCTATCAATATCCCCATACCCAGGTGAGACATTGCCATATTATGTCTTCAGGGTCCCCTGCTCCTTTCAGATTACTGAGCTCCTTAAGCACTATGGAATGACTTTGGGTATTAACTTGGCCCTATTTTAAGTCACTAAGTTGTGTCTGACTCCTTTGTGACCCCATAGACTGTAGTCCACCAGGTTCCTCTGTCTATGGGATTTTCCAGGTAAGAATACTTAAGTGGGTTGCCATTCCTTCTCCAGGGGATCTTCTCAAACCAGGGATTTGTCATGTCAAATTTGACATGTCTCATGTCCCCTGCATTGCAGGAGGATTCCTTACCACTGAGCCACCAGGGAAACACCCTAGCAGATATTATATGCTCTTGGCTGGTTTCCTTGGCAATTTTAAAGGTGCCGAATACACAGTGGCCTTAGAATAAACGTTTGTTGATTGCCTGCCTGCCTGCCGCCTGCAAGTCTCCAGGAGTGGTGCCTAGGCGTGGAATGTCTTTGAAGCGCCAGCCTATATTTTCCTCACAGAAAGAACACCTTCTGGTGGTGGTTGCAGGGAGAATAATGCCCTTTGTCTTGCTAGTGAACACTACACACCTCCCAAAGACCCAGCACCTGCAAGCCTGGGTAATTTTAGGTGAGGGCTTATTTCCAGCTTTTATAGAAGAAGAAAGTTCTATTGGAAAAAAGTAATCCTTTGTTATTTTATTTTGGACGAGCTTTTAATCAGAAACATAGGCAGTAACATATGTTAGAAAAGGACATATGAAACATAGAACTTTGCATTTATAACTCACTATGGAAAATCCATGTTAAAGCAACACTAAATTTGGGGTTTTAATTGCACAGAAGTCAGGAAATTCAGATTCAAGTTCCCACAGCAAACTTGACTCCATATGTACATTCAAGGGACCTTCCTGAGTGGGGTAACCTAATTATTTGGCAAAAAAGTTATAAAATGAAAAGTGATGGAAATAATTTCTCCTCACTGCTACACTTCTCATCATCCCAAGAAAGATGGATGGCAGGCAACATTAGCTACATTAACTGCGCTGTTTTTAATGCACAGACGTCCTTGGGCGTGTGCTTGATGACCATCATGAAGAGTCATCACTCCGCAGCGCCGGGGCAGGGAGGTCCACGACTTGGTGGTGTGCTGTTTGGGTGGAGTAGCCAGTCACCCCATCACCAGTCCTCCACCAGATCCTTCCCCACACCCTTCTGAGAACAGCTGTGTTCCATGGGCACTGCCCTTTCACCCCCACACCATCCCCAGAGGACACCTCTCAGTTACTCAGATGCTGAAATTCCTGCATCTGAATGTCTGACTAAAGGGCCATCCTAGACACACCTCTGTCTGGTCCTGGGAAGACTTCTCAGGACGGCTGTTCCAGATTGCTGTCTTCTAGCTTTATTCCACTTGTTGGGAGATGGCGAGACATGTGCTATTCTGGGTGGAGACATTAGTCGTCTGCACAAGGGAGCCTCAAGCTCATTATAGGTAAAAAGTGTCCATGTATTTCTCTTAAACTGTGGGTAGTAGACTGTATGGCAGTATAAGTTATCCTGCCCCTTGGTATCAATATCCACACCCAACTATCATGTGGTGTATGTCCAGTTCTGTTTCTCTTCCTGGTAAAATGGTGCAGTACATTCTGTTCTCCATGCTCTCTTTTACCTCTGGCCTGATCCCTGCTTGAGTTTCCCCAAACATGTCAACAAATATGTGGGGGGAAGTGGGGAAGAGAGAGAGTATAATAAACTCTGAATATTAAGTGAGAGTTGGACTGTGAAGAAGGCTGAGCACCAAAGAATTGATGCTTTTGAACTGTGGTGTTGGAGAAGACTCTTGAGAGTCCCTTGGACTGCAAGGAGATACAACCAGTCCATTCTGAAGGAGATCAGCCCTGGGATTTCTTTGGAGGGAATGATGCTAAAGATGAAACTCCAGTACTTTGGCCACCTCATGCGAAGAGTTGACTCATTGGAAAAGACTCTGATGCTGGGAGGGATTGGGGGCAGGAGGAGAAGGGGACGACAGAGGATGAGATGGCTGGATGGCATCACTGACTCGATGGCTGTGAGTCTCAGTGAACTCTGGGAGTTGGTGATGGACAGGGAGGCCTGGTGTGCTGTGATTCATGGGGTCGCAAAGAGTTGGACACGACTGAGCGACTGATCTGATCTGATCTGATTAAGTGCCGCTTATTTTGGGATGCTTTGTAAGTGTTTGTGGTCCAAAGCCTCTGGACTAATAGCCCAATCAGCTTGCTGTGATGGCTCTACCATCCTCCTAAAAGAGAGTTCCAGGTCTGCCTGTGAGTGGTATGGATCTGATGGTGCTCAACTCTGCTGCCCTGGGACAACACAACCACACATCCACCAATAGCCCCTGGGCTCTGAGCACATTGAGAATCAGTGATGCCATTTGTCAATGGCCTGTTCTCATTGAGCGGGAAGGATCAGGAATAACCCAGGAGAGACTCAAGATGAAGGAGCACCATCATTAATAAAGACTTCTATCATAACACAATCTTTGGTTTTTTAGGCAAACCATACCAGGCTGTGCATGGGGAAACAAACGGAATGCAAAATCTTTTTTTTTTTTTGGTTGCATGTCTACATTTAAGGCAGCTTTTTTTTTTTTATAATGAATATCTACATTTAAGGCATTTTCAAGAGAAACCATTTATCATTTATGAAGATTCTGGTTGCTTGCGTGTTTATAAAAAGTTATGCCTAAGGAAAACTTTTGAATTATGCCCAAGAAGATGATGAGTCCAGCCAAAAATGAGGAACAACCTTTTTTTTTTTTTTCTGAGCAATGTGCATCCAAATCATGTTGATTCTCATGTGCATTTTAAAAATCCCATTGATAACTAGTGGTTGAAGAATAAGTTTTCTGTGCTTTTTTCTAATTTTTCTTTTTGTTTCAGGAGGTTATGACCAACAGAATACATTAACTATTTGGTGCATTTTTAAGAGTGAAACTACAGTCCTTTGCTAAGCTATTTTTTTTACCTTTTCATTCCTATTGTCTCCATGGTGTACAAGTCAATAAACTGGATATCTAAATCTACTATTTTACTATCCACAACCCAAGTAATGGGGGTGGTGGGGTGGGGAATGTGGAACCATCTCTTTAAATCACATTGTCACAACTGAGTACCATTCTAAAAACACCAAATAGAAAGCTTTCTGGTTGATTTATTCATTGAAAATGGCCTAAGAATTTATCTTCTAACAAGCTTAAGATATCATTTTCATGATCTGTCTTCTTTTTTAGCTTAAGCAATTTCTTTTCTGACTCCCAATTTCCTCTTAAGCAACTGCTCACCAGCGACTGACAATAATATAGGAGCTTGCCCTAAATCAGTGCCTTCCTTTTAGACAGCAAAGTTCTCTGCAGATACTAAACCTCTGAAGTAGTTGATGAAGATCATTCCCTATGTTTTGAAGGTGTAGGAAATTTCTCTGAAGAAATAAGTGCTAAGTCACCTTGAGAGCCAGTGTAGACAAGGCATTGAACATGATGTTGCTCTTTATGGTGCAGCCTGACAGTCTGTGTAGTTAGAAGATGATGGGATAATATAAAAAGCAAGTAGAAAAGGCAAAAAGGAAGGAAAGAGGCAAAATGTCAGAGGGAAGGGAAAAAGATATATAAGAGGAAAGCAGGAGGGAAAGCAAGTCAGTTCAACTGGAGGTGGAAAACATGCTCTACCCAAGGGGTCTGATATTGTATTTATTAACATACAATGATAGAACAGGATCATTGTAAAAGAGAAGTGGATATAAGTTTGAGTCAAAGGACTCCAAACTCAAACAAGCTCAATTCCCCCTTTTAGAGAATTGTCCACTCCACCCTACTTTACAGATAAGTTAATCACCAAAGGATGTTTTTCAATAATTTCTTCCTTTCACTAAATGCCAACTGAAGAGAGTCTGGATTTGGTATGGCAGATAGGGAAAGAACCGCATCTTGTAGGATTGTTTTTTATATGAATAACACTATATATAGATATTTTCCCACTTCCGTAAGGTTTTCAAACCATGCGTGGTTAACCAAAGGCTAACAAAATGGTTAACCAAACGTGTCACCCACTAAACCCAGTGGAAACAGTGATGGCAGCTCCAGCAATGGGGAGTTGTTTTTCCATTTCTGTGACACATTCCACCCAGCATCCAGCCTGATTTCCAAGAATGGCATCATGCTTTGAAGAGCATATTGGAGGCTGCAAGCCCAGCTGATCAGGGGAAGGGTCATCTACATTTACAGACTATTGCTCATGCCAGAGAGTAGGCTTAATTTTGCACACTTTTCTTGTGCAGAGATGGTAAGCCCTCTAAAAGGGCTTTCTCCTTTCCACTACTCTTGGCCTAATTTTGATCTCAGATAAAATTCAGATCTAGCTAACATCAGTTGTCAATTAATTAAGTATATTACCAAAAAGATACCACAGCAGATAACCTTTTACCCAGTGTTGCAGCTCTGGGTATAGATTGAGGACTTGTTCCAAAGTTTCCACATTATGTAAGTGCAACTGCTGGGATCAGCCCATCAAGTGGGAATCTAGATGTTCACCCATAGAAGAATGGATAAAAAAAAGTTGTGGTATATATATATGCAATGGAACATTACTCAGCCATAAAAAGGAATGAATTTGAGTCAGTTGAAGTGAGGTGGATGAACCTAGAGCCTGTTATACAGAGTGAACTAAATCAGAAAAACAAGTATCATATGTTAATGCATATATATATAGAATCCAGAAAAATGGTACTGATGAACCTGTTTACAGGGCAGGAATAGACATGCAGACATAAAGAAGACAGACTTGTGGACACAGCAGGGGAAAGAGAGGATGGATGAATGGAGAAAGCAGCACTGAAACATATATATCATCATATGTAAAACATAACTGGTGGGAATTGCTGTCTAACACAGGGGGCTCAATCTGGTACTCTCTGACGAAGTAGAAGGGAGAGGGTGAAGCTCAAGAGGGAGGGAACAGTGTATACCCATGGCTGATTCATGTTGCTTTATAGCAGAAACCAAGACAACATTGTAAAGCAACTATCCTCCAATTAAAAATAAAATAAAATCCATGTTCATATTTAAAAAAAAAAGGACATGGACTGCAGCTACATTTTCACTTTCTTTCTTCTGTTCAGAAGTATCCTTTGATTTCCTTCCAAAACCCATTCATTACAGGAAGTACTTTACTATTAGGCTCCCTCAGTAGGATATTCTTCTGGAGAAGGAAATGGCAACCGACTCCAGTATTCTTGCCTGGAAAATCCCATGGATGGAGGAGCCTGGTAAGCTACAGCCCATGGGGTCACAAAGAGTTGGGCACGACTGAGCAAATTCACTCACTTCACTCAGTAGGATATTACATATTGTACACTTTATCATAAAGGACAATTGTCAATAGTCAAACACTCAACTTATTTCAGTTGTGTAACATTTGCTATTTAGAATAGGACTGTTTTAAAGATGATCTGATTTCATTTCATTATTAAGCAGCTTTGAATCCTTTCTAGAAGTAGGAGGGATATGTACTAAAATTCATTTAATAAACAAATAAATATTATATTCTTTGCAACCAACCCCAACTATTTTCCCCAGGGTTGGGATATGGAATCTTTAAATCAGATTTGAAGAAGAAAAAATATTCCAAATCTTAAACTCCCTCTGGATACATGATATTGTCTCCCTTGGTGTTCTTAGATGGAAGACTGGGGAGATAAAGACAAGAGGGAAAATGAATGGAAAGAAGCATACATTCGTTCTTTTAAGTCTTTCTTTTATCATCCCAAGTTTAAACTTTTTTAACTAGTCTCTGCTTTTTCACTTAAAGATAGAGCATGGATAAGAATCAGGGACTCAACGAACATGTATTCAAGACACATGCTGAGCACACTGGTACTTACTACTATATTAAACTACCTTCTGAATAACAATTTTCCCTCTTTCTGAATCCTAATTTTGCACACTCTTGATGTGCAGGTAAACGCTCTGAAAGCACTCTTTCCATCCCACTGCTCTTTGCTTAGTTTTGATCTCAGATAAAATTCAGATCTCATAATATTAGTTGCCAATTAAGTATATTATCAAAAAGACCTCAGCAGAGAACTTCTCACCCAGTGCTAATTAGGTAATGTTTTTCCAAAGTACTTGCCATTAGAATGTTGAAACAGACACTCCACAGTGAAGTGTGGAGATGAGGCTGTAAGATTATCAGCCTGGTTGATTTTCTTCTGAATGATAATAATTACCCAGGTAAGAGGCAAAACTCCTCATATTAAGTCAATTTTGATCATTTCTGAACTTAATGGTTACAAAATAATATTAACTTAAATCTACATGAAATTAAAAGATGCTTGCTCCTTAGAAGAAAACCTATGACAAACCTAGACAGCGTATCAAAAAGAAGAGACGTTACTTTGCCGACAACGGTCCGTATAGTCAAAGCTATGGTTTTTTCCAGTAGTCATATATGGATGTGAGGACTGGACCATAAAGAAGGCTGAGCACTGAAGAAATTGATGCTTTCAAACTGTGGTGTTGGAGAAGACTCTTGAGAGACCCTTGGACTGCCAGGAGATCAAACCAGTCCATCCTGAAGGAAATCAGTCCTGAATATTCATGGGGAGGACTGACACTGAAGCTGAAACTCCAACACTCTGGCTACCTGATGCAAAGAGCTGACTCATTGGAAAAGACCTTAATGCTGGGAAAGATTGAAGGCAGAAAGAGAAGAGGGCAACAGAGGATGAGATGGTTGGATGGCATCACTGACTTAATAGACATGAGTTTGAGCAAGCTCCAGGAGATGGTGACAGACAGGGAGGCCTGCTGTGCTGCTGTCCACAAGGTTGCAAAGAATTGGACATGACTGAGCGACTGAACAACAATAACAGCAAATCTCAAGAATCAGACCAGATGATTGCATTAAATAATTTGTGAATTTAGATTTAATATTGTTCAGAATTTGAAGGTTGGTTCAAAGAACACCCTCAAAACATCATTTTGATATTTGGCAAAACTAATACAATTTTGTAAAGTTTAAAAATAAAAATAAAAAAAGATTAAAAAAAAACCATCAAGCATGAAAACAAACTCGATGTATTACTTATGTCTCTGGAGACAGACTCAGGTGATTTCTGTTTACTCTGAGAAAAGAAAGTTGTCAGGACAACTGAGACATTTCAAATGCAATTTAAAGTCATACTCTAAGTGCCTTAGGAAAAACAGTGAGGCTACCATTTTAAGAAGGTTAACATGTTAGATGCACCTACGAGATTTGCACATCCCACACTGCCAAAATATATGCCAATTTAGGAATATGAAGACTAAAAGTAACTGAATCCTTCACTCTTTCATGCTGTTGGGGAGCATGGGTGATATTCATAGCTTGGGCTCTGATGCACTGTGACTGGTCATTAAATGTTCCGTGACATTTTTTTGTTTAATCAGAACAGAGTTTTAACCTGGCTCCATTTCAGCTAGGGTAATGGCAAAGATTCCCTCCCAAAGATTCCTTCTACCCTTCCAACTGGCCAACATTTGATTCATTTTCTCCTGCAGAATAAAAATCACCAGAATGACTGGCTGGGCATTAAGTGCAGCTCCTCCATCCCCCACTGTTTGGGGGAAAGTTGTTTATTCTTTCAGCATATATTTAATGAGCAATTATTATGTGCAAAGTAAAATATATAAAGATGATTTTGCTCATTTCCAAAAAGATTGAAATCTAGCAGATTCCTTTATTCTGAGGTCCTGGGACATTATGGATTAGATGGGCTAGTTCTAGTGACACTTCAGATCAAGGTTAGATTGTTCTAACATGAACCTAATAGATACTGCTGGTGTTCTAGGGCTAACTAGCATTTTCAGGTTGCAGCATATCAAATATAGTTAAACCCGACCTAAACTGGGACTTTGAGTCATGATTCAATTCAGTGGTTCTCAACGGAGGGTAATTTTGCCCCCTGGGGGACACGTGGCAATATCTGGAGACATTTTTGACTGTTAACACTTGAGGGGGGGGCTGCTATTGGCATCTAGTGGGTACAGCCTAGAGACACTGCTGAACATTTAATAATACACAGGACAGTCTGTCACAACAAAGAATGCTCCAGCCTCAAATAACAATAATGCTGAAGTTGAGAAACACTGCCTAACCTGACTGCTAGGTTAACTAAATCAGAACTCAGTGCCATTTACCAACCAGTTATTTATTTTATTATATTGAAGGAGGCACTAAAAGAGCATTGTGATGTGGATATTAAAATGAGCTGCTGGTAAAATCCAAGCTAATAACGAAATACCCTGCATGTGATATTTCCTCTCTGTCCTTATGAAATTCATCAATTCATGCTGGCTCAGGAATGGCAGCGATGAGAGCGACATGGAGAATTACTTTCTATAACCATTGGCCCTAATAACTGGAAGAGTTTGGGGGCCCATCTGGACCAACACACAGACTACATTTTATTTATTTCTTCATTAAGATTTCTTTCACAGATTAAAAAACTGAGGCTTAGTGAGATTAAAAAGCCATTGTGGTTCCACTTCAAGTTCAAGGTTGAAGGTAAATTCAAACCCAGGCCTTCTGACTGCCAATCCAAACTTCCTCTGGAGACTAATATGGGATTCAGCTGCGCCTCGAACTTAAATAAGAAACAGAGATGACATCTGAAAACACTAACAGCCCATGTGCTGTGTATTTTCCGTGGTGCTGAGACAATGCGTTCTGAGGCTGGCTACTTGTCAGGAGCCACAGCGATAGCGTTAGCCACTGTGATCTGTGGGAACCTAGGAGTAGAGTTTGTTAAAGTGGCAGGCATCTGCATCGCCTCAGCTGGAGGCGGGTACTCCTGGTAGGATCTGCCACACTAGCAGGCAAGGGCAGATCCCAAGACTTTCTGGGGAGTGTTAGTAAAGCCTAACAATATTCTCCTTTCCCACTAGCAGCTGGGGTTGCTTCTCCCAGTTTTCTCCCTCTGGCTAAAATGGTTATTGGATTGTATTCTCTTATCTTTCAAATGTGGCTCAGGTAAATGTGCTAAAGAATCTGCCCGTAATGCAGGAGATTTGAGTTTGATCCTGGGATTGGGAAGATCCCTGTATTGGGAAGATCCCCTGGAGAAGGGAATGGCTCCACTCCAGTCTTCCTGCCTGGAGAATTCCAAGGACAGAGGAACTTAACGGGCTACAGTCTATGGGGTCACAAAGAGTCAGAAACCACTGAGTAACTTAACACACTTCACTTTTTTCAAAGGTCTTTAAAGGGAATTATGTAAAGCTTCAGCCCTGACACTCTCCTTTCAGTAAATTCTTGGGTTTGCACATAAAATTTGGTGCGCAGGGTTGGAGAAGAGATATATACTCTATTTGTCTGCAGAAAACTAATCCTAGTCAACTCTGAACTCAATAGTGAATTTAATACTTCTACTTTCAAATAATTAACCAAAATCCAGAGATTCCAATAAACATTCTCATAAACCTTTTTAGTACAGTCCACCTTGACTTAATCATTGAGAGCTGGGAGGAGGCCTTCCCTCCCACCCGCATCCTACTTTGTGTCTATAAAGAATTTTAAGAGGGGAGCCTGGAAATATGGAAATTGAAGTATGTACATAACTGCCCCTTCTTTTCTCCTTTCAGATCTTCTGTAAAATAAAACAAAGTATTTTAAAGAGAAATGGAAGCTGGAATTTTCTGTCTCATGTTTTCTTTGAAGTGTTGGAGACGAAGCATGTAACGTGGGTGGTCACAAGGCTTCATGTAAGTTAGCTGACTCCTCTTCCAGCTTTTTGACACAATTACTAATACACTCCTTGAAACTATCACCATCTGTCTCTCTATACCGTCAGAATCTGCCTTACGACCAAGGAAATGGAACAAAGCAGGGGGTCAGTGTATATGTGTGTCTGTGTGTGTAGAGCATGAAGATGGGGTAAGGAGAGAGGGAGGATACAATGGTATGTGATCAGGCCCCAGAAATAATGCACAAGTCTGCCTGGAGATTTTCCTATGGCCCTTTAAACAGGATCCTTGTTGGAATTTTTGGATTCTGTCCCATGGAGTTCAAGTGCATTCTTCAGAGCAGCCAGTTACTGTTCCACAGAGGTGTGAACGTCCTGGAGTTTCACAAGCACAATACTTCACATTGTTGGTTCAGAATTACTTTAATTTCTCTTTCCACCACCCCACCCCCATTGCCATTAAGAAACTGTTGGATCCACAGAGAAGTCCAGCATAGCCAGGGTTGAAAATATCAATGAAAGCAAGAAAAAGACCTGTAGTAAACATTCTAGTGTAAGGCTATAAGCAAATTTTTGTTCATTTTTTGCCTGATAACGATCAAGGTATGACTTTAGGAACTCCATAAAGTTTACCAAAAAAGCTTTGTTTTTCTAAAGGATGAAAAAAAAAAGGCATCATTTTATCTTGTCTTCATGCAACTGTATTTAAAAAGTAGTGGATTAAGGTTCTGCTCTATACAGACAATAAAGCACATATGTTCTGGAAAAAGTTCTTTGGAAGTGTGTTTGGAAGCCTGTGAATCAAACAGATCAAGAACCCCTGCATTCACCCAGTCTACATCTGTTGCCAGTTCCAGACCATTCTCTGCGGAGAACTTGTATATTATTACACAAGGCGATGTCCTAAAATGAAAGCACCTCTGAAAGAATTACGGTGTTAAACTGGGATATACAATCCAGACGCTTTCCAACACGGGTGAACCACAGGAGGTCTCCACCCCAGATAGAATGAGACGCAGCAGAAAAGCCCTAATGATGCCTCCACGTGGATTTAGCCTGATGGGGACTGTTTATTTATCTGACTTTGAGAAACTTCACTGGGGACCAGCCAAAAAATGAATAAGGAAAAGTTCTCTTAAATTGTACAGAATCTTTAATTCTGAAGAGCAGCTTCTAAATGTCAATACCTTTAACAGGAGTGACTTGATACTAGGTCTTAGGATACAAAGAAAAGAGGATGCGAGGAGATACCAAAGAAAACTGCCAAGGTACAAAAAAGGGTGAAAAGTGATTATCACCGCTTAGATTCCTGAAGCTTCTGGCCAGCCCTTTGCATTCATTCCAGAAAGGCCCCAAAGCTGTTTGGCATTAGAGGTGGGCAAGAAAAAGCAGACATCACAACACTTTGCTTGCGAACCACATCACACTCCCGTCCCTTAATGAGAATCCTGTGGCTCAAACCACAGACTCATAACCAAACCTTTCCCTGCCAGGGCAGCAGACAAATCTTTCTTTCCCACAGGCTGCCTCGGCAGTTTAGCATCCCACCACAGTTCCTGGGCTTAAGGATCCATCATCAAGGGCAGCCAAATATGCTTCTCCACCCATAGCAACTCTGTCCTGGACCATAGCCAAAGTGAGAAGATCAGGGATGGGGGAAAATCCTATAGCAAAGCAAACAGAGCAGGAAGGCTGGGAGCAGTAAGAAAGGCTTAAAGTGGCTAATTTTTCCAAGCACCCGTTCCTTCCCTTCCCCCCTGCTGTGGGTAAAGCAGTGACAGACAATTTATCACACATTTTGACTGCATGCCAGCTGGCTGTTAAAAAAAAAAAAAAAAAAGAGTTGTTTATTAATTCAATTAGCTGGCTTATTTATCAGGGCTGGGTTAGCAGGAGCGGTGAGAAGGCCAAGGGATGTCCCTGTCAAGCTGTCTCTTGCAGACCCTGCAGGCAAATGCAGACACGCATTCTTACCCTGCAGGACTCAGAGTGTCGCACTCACTAGCTGTGTTTACCCTGAATGCTCGGTGTGCAACAAGAATGCCCATCAATTGTAATGAAATATAGAGGTGGGAAGATGCTCAGAACAGGACAAAGTCATCTGAGTGATGACAGTCATTAGAATTTATCACCCATTCGGGGGCTGTTTTCAGAGACAACATGGTGTCCTTTCTATACTCATTTTGGTGGTTGCTTTTGTTGTTCTCTCATTCACTGGTGGGTATTTATACCCAAGGCTGCCAGTGTATCAGCAGTTTGTCCAGACTAGCATGGCCCAGGATCAGAGGAATCATTCATTCATTCAATAAGTGGCTTATTAAAGAAAACCCAAGTAAGTAAGCTGCCTTGTGCCAAGCTCTGTTTGTGGCGCTTTTTCTGAAGTTACTGGTTAAATTGGATCATCATGTGGTAGATAAGATTTGAGCCGAATTTTACCATGAACCAGCTATGGCAGAGATTTTAACTGATTCACCCAAGGTTTCCCTCAACGCTCTAAAACCAGGTGTTGCTCAAGGTCCCCCTCATTTAAAGCAGCTGTCCATACTCTTGACCCTATTCTTGGCCAGTCTATGCCAAATGTTTATATGGTGACCCAGAGGGCACATTTTCTGTGGATCTGGTGGGTGGCAAGTAGAAAAGAAGAGGGGAAAAGGAGAGATGTCTACAATTTTATTTCAAAATAACCTAATCATAACAAATGATTATAAGGTATACATTTGGGGACTTCCCTGGTGGTCCAGGACTTTACTTTCACACATTGGAGAAGGCAATGGCAACCCACTCCGGTGTTCTTGCCTGGAGAATCCCAGGGACAGGGGAGCCTGGTGGGCTGCCGTCTATGGGGTCACACAGAGTCGGACACAACTGAAGAGACTTAGCAGCAGCAGCAGCAGCAGCAGCTGGTGGTCCAGTGCCTAAGACTCCACCCTCCCAATGCAAGGGGCCCAGGTTTGATACCTGGTCAGGGAACTAGATCCTACATGCCACAGCTAAAGATCCTGGACACCCCAGGGAAAATCAAAGATCCAGTGTGCCACACTAAGACCCAGGCCAGCCAAATAAATAAATATATATATTTTAAAAGTATCCATTTGGTGTTGCTTTCATTCAGAATGAAATCAGCCTTACAAATAAACTGTTTTACAAATTTGAAGGAAGATGACCTTAGGACCAATATATGTCTACTAATTTTCACATATAATTTAGAAAAAGTGATATTTTAGATAAAAAAATAGGGAAGAGGAACCATAATATAAGGATGTGATAAATAATGCTGGTTCATCAGCTAGTTAATCAACATAGTAAATGTGACATGAAGATGGTACCAATGATAAGCCCAAGTCAGCCCCTTTAGTGGCGACATTGCCTACTAATGGGAAATGTGATCTGTGAGCCTATTTAATGAAGGCTAGGCCCAAGTGTGAGATAAGGGAGACACTTGAGGATTCCACTGACAGTGAGGATTCTGGAAGTCTGTTATTGCTAGCTTTGCTGTCTCATGCTAAGAGTTAGAACCTCTTCACTGTTCATATCAACCACTAATTATATGGGGTCAAGGGTTTCCCCCTAACTTTTGGAAATGACAAATCATCCTTATCTTTTCTTTCTTTCCTCCATCCCTCCTTCTCTTCTTTCCTTCACTTGAAGTGCCAAGTGAAACAAAACCTTGGGTGCACCAGTGAGGTCTGTAGGACGTCACAGCCCTATCACCATGACTCCATTGGCTCCTCTATTCCATACAGTCTGTGAAGGAGCCTAAGGTACCACCCCCCAAATCCCGCCACTGGCTAACTCAGTCTCTGGCTCGCTCATTGAACTTGACTTCTCCATCAACAATTTGCTCACTTCTAAAATTCCCCAAGAAATACCAAATCTTTAATTCAAACTCTTCTTGACATTTTTAACACTTATCTTCCAGCATTAACTGCCCCCACCAAAATATCTATTGAGTTGGATAAAATCAAGTGGAATTAAATTCAATCTTCCTATTAACATCTTTTGTCTCTTTAGCTGTGACTGGTTGGGGGTTGGTTCTTTCAAAAATGGGAAGGAAGTTTATGTGATGGTGCACCAGTGTTTCTTTCATTTCTTCTTTCTATTTTCAGATTAAATTAAGTAAAAAAAAAATTTTTTTTTAACTGATATAATTTACCTAACTTTGGACAGTCTAGTTTTCATACATGTTCGGATTTTCCAGTTAAGCATGCCAGTCTCGATTTCTGCTGCTGATGGTGTATCAGTATGAGACTTTACAAATTTTATATGATAGTTGTATTTTGAGATGGTAAGGACAACATAACGCTCATCCTGGCAACATTTCCTTCACTTTTATATCTTAAAAGATGCTATGTTAAACTTTCCAAAAATTTCTTCAGCAGGCTTAATCAAAAACATTCTTGCTATATTTCCACCAAAATAACAGATAGCTATACATGTATGCATTCACATCTATTTTTAGTTGAGTTTATTCATATACAGGAAAAATTGCTCAATTTAAAGTTTCACATTGTTGAAGTCTCACATCTTTTTCGGGTTCAGCAATGTCTCTAATAAAAGTCAGTTTCTAAAGTTCATTTTTAAAATTGTAGAAAGGCCCAAACCCTCTGCCTTAGCATAATTTAAGCACCAAATACACTATTTCTAAAAAGTAAATATGTTGTATAAAACAATAAACTATAAAAATTTCATGGAAGAATTCATAGCTACTCTTGGTAACTATCTTGTCTGACTCTCAATTTATTTCAAATGATGACATTATACTTTTACAAAAGTGAGAGAAATATTCTAAAAATGAGGAAAATATCTTTATATTGTGTGGAAGCCACTTTAGTGCTGAAGATCTGTCATGTTGGGTTAGAAAGGCTTTGAACAACTTATTCCAGAGCACTGCTTGAACTTCCACAAAGGTATTTCTCAGATTAACTTCTAGACTTTACTTCCAGAAGGTTCTTATGACTAAAGACAAATTTTACATTTAAAACTCAATTCCTTTTGGAAATGGAAACACTGGGAGATAATTCCATTCATGGAGATTTATTAAGACCACATATCAACATTTCAGAAATTCCTTTACCCATCATAGTCTGTTTAATGGCCCTGTGCAAATGAGACATAATCTCCATCTAAATCAGGCAAGTGAGGGATTTTTCAGGATTTCTCTTCATAGTTTCCCTAGAGAATGGGTATCCCATCTGTGTTGCTGAATGGAAGATAATCAAAGGGCATTGATCTCTCCAAATGGGTTCATTCATTACTGTCCCCAGATCCTATAGAGTAGCTGCCCCTAGGAAGGTCACTGTGGCGATACTCTGGCCTTCCATACATTGTAATACAGCACATCCATCCCTCCTTTAGAATGGAAAATGTTTGGCACTTTGGATGTAAAAATGTTTGGCCTTTTAGGATGTAAAATGTTTGATGTGCATGAATATCCCTCCCCTCAGAGTTCAATGTTACAAAAATAATTCTATTCCTCAAGTTTTGATTTAATACGCATTCAGAATCTAGCCCTATGTTGACTAAAACAGTTTGAATATGTGTTATTCTTCTGCCATCACAAATGTAAACCATAGTGCAAAAGGGGAAAAAGTAGGCTGTAGCTACTGAATTCTGAAAAAAAAAAACAAAAAAAAAACACTGTCTTATATGTTGGAGATATGCTTCAGTATATTTCAAAGAACAGCAGTGGAGAGAACCACTAAGAATCAAAGTACAGGTGCTCTAAACAGGTTTGATTTTGAATAATTCTAATATGGCATAAATTATGCCTTTTCTATTACTCAGTTAAAGGCTATTGCCTTCATTTAGGATGGGAAAGTTGTGTTTTGTGTGCTATGGAGCATAGCCATCAGAGGACTGTCTGGATGGTTCAATTGATGTTCAGCTTCTTCCTCTCATATCAAGGCAGAAGTGTTATACTGCAGACTGCAGTTTCGTTGCCTGAGACACAGGAACCAAATCAACAGGCTGCGGCGTGGGAAAGATGGCAGGCACTGAAGAAAAGCCAAAGACCTGGCTCCTACCTTCAAGAAACTTACTCTTTAGTTGGAAGAATAAAAAGTGTACATATCAAAGCCCAAGCATCAAGTGCCTGATTAGTGGAAAGGACAGAAAGTAAGAGTTAGAGAGCTAACAGCATCTGTGGTGGCAAAAAGGTGAGTCAGAGCTGAACAGTTTTCAGCTGGATCTTACAGGATGCTTTGAGGAGGATGAATTCTAAGTTTCTAACAAGGCTTAGCTAGAAAATCCCATGGACGGAGGAGCCTGGTAGGCTGCAGTCCATGGGGTCGCTAGAGTCGGACATGACTGAGCGACTTCCCTTTCACTTTTCACTTTCATGCATTGAAGAAGGAAATGGCAACCCACTCCAGTGTTCTTGCCTGGAGAATCCCAGGACGGGAAGCCTGGTGGGCTGCCGTCTATAGGGTCGCACAGAGTCGGACACAACTGAAGCGACTTAGCAGCAGTAGCAGCAACAAGGCTTAGCAGAGAAGGCAATGGCACTCCACTCCAGTACTCTTGCCTGGAAAATCCCATGGATGGAGGAGCCTGGTAGGCTGCAGTCCATGGCGTCGCTAAGAGTCAGACAGGACTGAGAGACTTCACTTTCACTTTTCACTTTCATGCACTGGAGAAGGAAATGGCAACCCACTCCAGTGTTCTTGCCTGGAGAATCCCAGGGACGGGGGAGCCTGGTGGGCTGCCGTCTATGGGGTCTCACAGAGTCAAACATGACTGAAGCGACTTAGCAGATTCTTTACCATTTGAGTCACCAGGGAAGTCCGGTAAATGGTAAATAAGTTAAAATAAGATTGTTCCTGCTAAGTCGCTTCAGTCGTGTCCGACTCTGTGCGACCCAATAGATGGCAGCCCACCAGGCTCCCCCATCCCTGGGATTCTCCAGGCAAGAACACTGGAGTGGGTTGCCATTTCCTTCTCCAATGCATGAAAGTGAAAAGTGAAAGTGAAGTCATTCAGTCGTGTCCGACTCTTCACAACCCCATGGACTGCAGCCTACCAGGCTCCTCCGTCCATGGCATTTTCCAGGCAAGAGTACTGGAGTTGGGTGCCATTGCCTTCTCCGACAAGGCTTAGAGACCTTATCTAGATAACCAACCATATGACCTTCTTGGAGGAATCCCCTTTGCTTCCTCTGTTCATTAACAACACTCCTTTAGTGACTCCAGCTGTTGACTACCTATGTGGGTTTACTCATCTCTTTCACTAACTAAAAGCAGGTTATGCCTTTGATCAATTTCATCTATAAACAGAAAAACCTGGACACAGCCACCAACTGAGGTCAGTCATGGTAAGCAGGCTTGGATGAGGGAATCAGCATGATTTAGAAAAATGCACTTATTTGTGTCATAAGAATACTCATTTTTCTCCCTTGTCCTTTACCTAAGACAGGTTATGCAGAAACTAATTCAAGTTAATAAATATCCCAGGATAACAAGTCTGGTGAGCCTGTTTCTTTGATTTTTAAACTGTGGACTTTTTTTTTTTTTTTGGTGTCTACCCACCCCCCTTTCTTTTCCTCTGAAGCAGAGCAGGATATGGCAGGCTGCGTTTCAAAACAGTACCCTTTACTCTTCTTCCAGGAAAGAACATTTCAAATAAGGTCCTAAAGGCTCACACAGTATTAGTGAGCACACATACACCTACACATGGTTGACACTTGCCAACTCCTGACATGGGAATTCTCAGAAGCACACCAAAGTCTCTGTTTGATTTACATTTATTTTTAATCACATAAAGTCCAATTTGGAAAATTGATGCATGGGATTTTCTGAGTCACCAGAAGCTCCTCATAAGATTGCAAATGCAGTGAGAAGGAAAAACTCTTTCTTGGCATAGCTAGTCTTTCACAACAACAGTAAAAATGTTTCAGGAGAGAATGAATGAGATGAGCTTTAAAATCTATAAGAGTATGCTATTAAATCTTAACATAAAATCAAGATATATTTGATATATTTGACTCATGGGGAAGAACTGAAGGGGAAATGTAGTCAGCATTTTGAAGTAAGTTTATTTTGCTAACTTTTTTATTCAGTTTTGTTTAATTACCCAAGTGATATTTATTATTCTGGATCATATTAATTAATTATAAAAATGATCTTTATTATCTACTCCCAGTCATTTTTTGGTTATTGTTTTTGGCAATACACTAGGACATTTTCCATTTCCTTAAAGAGTTTCCAAAAATAATAATGAGAAATGTAATTTGAATTCATTTCATACTTATACTCATTACTTATATGCCCATGGAAATTGTCCCTGTATCTGTAAGTGGTTTTCATGAAGGAAAGCATGAAATTTTTATTAAATTTAACTAGTGTTACATCTCCAACATGAGCAAGAATCACATATTTATAACAATAATCAGTTCTAATGATAACCATTAGTGACATTCTAAAAGGAACGGGAGGGATTATATCTTTAATATATTAACACCCAAAGTCCTTAAAGTGTTATTTGGCCCCTTTCTATGCACAGCTACCATAATCCTCCACTTTTAAATTAAAACCAATTGGCTTGTCACTATTAGACATAAGTATTAGGCAGCTTTTTAATTAATTGCAATTAAATTACAAAGTACTACTAGAAAACTCTATTTACATGAAGATGTTTTTCTCGTTTCTACAAGTTTCAGTATTTTCTTATGAAAATTTCTTGTTTCCTATTCTTTCCATGAGAAGACTAGGTAAGTTCTGTTTGCCTGGGTCATCTTTCCCACCAAAATGTGAAAACAAGTTAAAGGCATTCACAATTCAGCATGGAAACATCAACAAACAATACAGAAAAGATCAACAAGCTGTCCTCCATCAGGGGGATGGCCCCATAAATCACAGTACATTTATATGAAGACATGTCATTAAGCCAGAGAAACCATATTTTCAAAGAATATTTAAGCATAGACAAGAAACTGAAAGAAAATACTCTGTTGAGAGTAGTCATCTCTGAGTAACTGGGTTATAGGTTTTATTTTTCACTTTTTTTCTATATATTTTTTTCTGCATTTCCTAAAAATTGTTTTTTTGGCATTAACATGTATCTTTTAATCAGAAAAAATAAACACAATTTAAAAAATTCACCAAGCATCAAAAAATTTAAAAGAAACAGTGTGAAGCCTTATATTTGTGCAATTTAGAAAAGCCTCCAAAACAGAGATGAGTCACAAGTTCCAGAACTTTTGATGGACAAACATCTGGAGAGCAGATTAATTTGTTCTTGTTCTAATTGTTTTGTGGTGGTATTTGTAGGACTTCCCACTGTCATATTTTTTGTTTTCATTCAAATATGAATTGCCTACCCTGTTACTATGATGCAGTTACATGGAAAATCCTGTATTTTAAAACCAGGGGGTATTTTTGTGCTAATCTTTTTATACTAGAGTCATTTAAGTTTGCTAGATAAAACAAACTTGGGAGGGAAATTACTCTGAGGATTTTTCATTATAGTGAAACTATGCCAAATTGAGGTTAATACATAACTGCAACCTGGAATGAGACCGCTTCATTCACAACTGGAAGGGTAAGAATGAGAAATTAATTTAGAGAAATGCAAGCACAGTGGCACCATGGGATAATACAGTGAGGTCAGACATTGTTTTAAAATGTAGAACGTCCAATGGGGAACCACATTGATAATAAATAAGCCAGGAATGTCTTTGGAGTGTTGCGCTTCCGTGTAAGGATCTATGTAAAATGGTACAGCTGTTCTGGAAAACAGTTTGGCAAATCTTCAAAAAATTAAACATAGAGTTACAAAATGACCCAGCAATTCTACTCACAGGTATATACCCAAGAGAGTTGAAAATATATGTTTACAGAAAAACTTGAACATGAAGGTTCAAAGCAGCATTATTCATAATAGTAAAAAAATAGAAATAAACCAAATTTCCATCAGTTGACCAACCGATGTATAAAGTATGATATAAATATAATGGAATATCATTTGACAGTAAAAAAGAAAAAAAGTGCTGATACATGATACAATCTTTAAAAGGCTCATGGATGAACCCTGAAAACATTATACTAGGTGGGAGGAGCCAGTCACACAAGGCCACATACTGTATGTTTCCACTGATATGAGATATCCAAAATAAGCAAGTCTTTGGAGACAGTAAGTACATTAGTGGTTTCCAGGAGATGAAAATGGGAGAAGAAGTAGTGACTGCTATTGGATAAAGGCTTTCTTTTCGGGTGTTGAAAATATTCCAAAATTAGATAGTACTGATGCAGAACTCTGTAAATATACTAAAAAACCACTGAACTGTACATTTTTAACAGGTAAAGTTTATGGTATACGAATTATAGCTCAGTTAAAAAACTGTTTTTAATTCAATCACATTTTATTATTATGAGATACAGTTCCTTCAAATGAAAAGCAGAGATAATGTGATTTTTCAACGTTTTTCAGAGAAGTTTCAAATTCTAGACTAAAAAATTCAGAGTCTTATGAATATACTTTGATAGAAATGTAGAGATTAAAAATTAAAAACAATTCTGGTCTTCTCTAGTAAATGAGAATGGTTTTTAAGACAGCACTGCTTAACTTTCTAGTCAAGGGAACTGCAGGATCTAATGTCTAAGCTCATGGGACTGTTACATGGTGTTAGTTTCCTAATTTATTTTTTAAAAAAGTGATACCTTCTGGCTCTCTTGTAGGGATTTGATTCAGAAGAACAAACACACATGGATCATAGACTGGCTTCATGGGATTGTAGCAGGGATCGAAACAAATATAAAGATGAAGAAAATAAGGTCTTTGCCCTCAAGAAAGCTTTAATCTCATAGAGGATAAAACAATATATAGATAAATAATCTTAAGATAAACTAGTAGTGTCATAATAGTGATTTAAAAAATTTTATGGGCTCAGGTGAAAATACCTTAAATGTGCACCAACAGAGATAAATAAATTTTGATGATGGAATACCATATAGCAGTAGAAATGAATAACTATGAAAATCAACATGATAAATCTGATAAACCTAAATGTGAGCCTCCTCTTCCTAATAATCAAGTTTGAAAAGAATACATACAGCATTAAACCATTTATATAAAGCTTAAAATATACTAAAATACTGTATTATTAACATCATATCTATCCCTTAATGTAAAATATCTGATAATGTTTTTATATAGAACATATACTTATATACTACATATAAATGTCATATATACTATATTTATATTATATAAAATATGTAAAATATATCATTATATGAGAACATCCATGGGAATAATAAATACTAAAATCAGATAGTGTTTCCTCTAGTACTCAGGGGGTTTCTATCCCATGGGTGGTGGACAAATTGGTGATGATCGTATTATTTCTTGTATGGTTTTGTGTATCATAAACACTGCATGAAATTTAAAAAAATGGATTAGAGAAAAGTTTATAGGTCAGTGTCTAGTGGGTGAAACTAGGGGATATGGGAAGACTTCTAGGAGGAGGTGCTTACTAGACCAAAAAGGATGCATGATTTTCACAGGCAGAGAGGAAGGGAAGGCATTGTGAATGAAGTGAACAGTGTAAGCAAAGGAAAAAATAACAAAGTTTTGAAGTTAGGGACTACAAGGTTTCCTTAAGCTACACAAAGCATTTTAGATCTCTAGCTTCTTATAGGTTTTTCAACCTCAGAACACAAAAGAAAAGGAGATTTTCATAAATACATTAAAAACAAAACCTAACTAGAATCTCAAACTGTGTTTGGAGAGTGGCAAACTTGTTTTTTCTTTTTAATAGTGAGAATAAGTTGGGATCCCTGGAATATACCACTTGGGATATGGTGGGAGAATAATTTTATCCACAAGTATTAAGTTGTTGCCTGAGGACAGCTGAGTAAACAATTTGCTGAAGTCTGTTTGAGGACTGCCAGCTAGTTACACCCATAATTTCATCTCTATTAACAAAAACAACTCATACTGTTGCAGTGCCCTGCTTTGGCTACCCCGTGGTTTGCAGAATTTGAATTATGGAGTGTCACTTGAGTAACATTCTATAGCAATGGGGGCTGTGTTTTGATGTCCTTTCATTACCCACCCCCACTCTGCTGATTTATGGCAATGCACGCAGAGACTTAAATCAAAACTCAAAAATACGTGTGAAATAATGCAAAACAGAGTCTTAGGGTTGGCAATTCTGTAATTATACCTAAAGGGAAAATAATTATGTAATACCTTATGGCAAGAGTAAGTCTCAGAATAACAAATGTCCATACTGTAAATGTAGAATTCTGGGAAGAACACGCAGGGTCTTTGAAAAGAAGCCGAGGAAAAAGTTGCCTTTTAAAAAGGACCCAGAGACAACGTTGTGAATGATATTTGGCCTCTGATAGTGCTCTCATGGTCCAGGAAATAAAGGCCCAAGTAAGTGAAGTGACATGGCCCTGAAACGAATCCCCACCCCCCCACCAAATGGGACAAAATTCTAGTCATTTACTATCTCAGCTCAAGCTCAACTACTACTTGCAGAAGCCACTGGTTTTATCTATCAGTTAAAATTCTGAAAGTGTGAAGCAACGTATTGATGGAAAACAGAAAACTCCCCAAGTTTTGACACCAACTATGAAATGGAAATAACCAAACCAAACCAAAAAGTCCTCATACTGGATAACTTACAGTTAAAAAAAAGAAAGATGAAAGAATTCCTCAGTGGTCAAGAGCATGAAACTCTCCCCTCTGTCTATCAGTTAATGAACAACCTCTGAAGTAGATGGAAATATGAGAGAAATGACCTGGGCAATATTCCAGCTTAAATCTTCATGTTGGAAAACAACTCTCCATCCAACCCTATATTGTAAAGCCCTGGCATGGGAACTGAAATGAAAGATGCTAGGAAAAGATTAGGTGACTAAGGCTCTTACAGGCTGACTACATTCATTAAAAATTAGCTCTGAATTTAAGTGTTCCCTAAGTCCCTCAAGCCATTCACTAGGGTGGAGCCGTACTAGGTAAAATTGTGTGAGCTCAAGGTGTCAATTAAAATCACTCCAAACAGGGAAATCAGGAAAAGATATGGGTTTCTTTAAGACAGGGTTTGGCAAACTACTGCCCTTCAGCCAAATCTGCCAGCTGTCTGATTTTGTAAATAAAGCTTTATTGGAACACAGCCATGCCCATTTATTCATGTACTGTGGATGACTGCTTTTGAGATATAGTAGATATAGGAAGTTTCAGGCACCCATGAAGCCAAAGTATTGATTATTTGGCCCTTTTCTGAAACAGTTTACTCACCTCTGCTTCAATTTACCAGTTATCTGGTATAGCTTCAGTTGTTAAAAATCTTTTAGAGGGACAACTTATCAGAATGATTATCTAACTGGTCACAGCCTTTAGGTATTTATGCTTAAGCTTTAGAGCAAAAAATGTTACAGAAGACCCATAAGACTTATTTTCAAATCCAAATGCTTTCCATTCTCCACGGTGCCCTGCCAGGCAGTGTGTCTTAGAAGGAGAGCTTGCTTTGGAAAGCTGAGTTCTTTTATCTTAAATCTGAGTGAGCTTGGACAAGTCTTTCAGTCTCTCTGATTCTCAGTAAATTTATCAAAAAATGAGTGATCATGTTCTACAAAAGGCTTTTACTGCTTTCCTCTATGAAAAATCACAATTGAGAATTTTACTGTATGTAGTTTTTTTTAGTGGGTCTCTAAAAGAGAATTTACCTTACTGTGTTCCATTTGTTCATAACAATTCTTAACCCCTTTCTCAACTATTTGGCTGGATAAATTAGTAGATTCAAGCCTGGGGTGAGTTGGTGGTGGATGCACTAGCCCCCACCTCTCTTTACTTTCTGCTGCTCCTGGGAAGTCAGGGTTTAGGGGTCTCATCTCACGGCCTCTGTTGATGAGTTTATCTTCACATCTGCCAGGGCCCGCGTAGGCACCTTGCTCCCCCATTCAGTTTTTCCCCATTCAGTTTTTCCCCAAGCAGTTACCTGCTTCTGCCCACCCAGGTCACACTGCTGCCTTCATTCCTCTTTTGTACCAGCTTCCAACACTTTTTGGCCATTAACCTGAGTTAATGATTTTCTAATCCTGAGTCCCCACGTCCTAGTGTCTGGCAGCCTGAAGTGGCCTCTCTTTAATGAGAGATTTTGCCAAATTCAGAAAACTCCACCAGAGTCGCTCTCTGAGGAAGTGGATTTTGTAAGTAAAACTACTATATGTCCCTTAAAGCCCAGGCTAGGCAGCTAAAGGTGAGTGGCTGCCCAAGACAGTGGGCAAATTTCAGCCATGTGAACTGCCCTTTGCAGTCTGCTTTCTACCAGGCAAGGAAAAAAGAGGCGACCTGCCTGCCCTGAGAAATGTATTGTCTGGGGAAAAGGAGCTCACACACCAGCCATGTAGAGGCCTGGAATGTTCAGACTCTGCAGAGAACAGGCACTCAACCTTTTTTGAAATGACCAAAGAAAAAAGTTACAAGCATGAAGGATGTCTTCTGAGAAACTGGACCCCAATCTCCCACTTACCCATATACCCACACACCTACCCATGGGGAACTATAATCACGTTACTGACATAGCAAATTGCCAGTCAATGCTTTAAACATTACACAGTGCCAGGTCTGGGCCTAAGTACAGATCCTTTTTTAAGCACTTGCCACTTAAAAATATACTTGGAAGCTTCTGGAAGGGGTAGAGCTATAGATGTAATGCCTACACAGAGAGACCATGATATGAAAAGGATGCCCTGCTTCTAACATGTGCCAGGAGCCTGATAAGAATCATTTTGTGCACTTACACAACTCTCTGAGGTGGATATCATTATCTTCTTATCAAAGATGAAGCGGGGGGCTAAGAGGAGAAGGAACTTGCTCAGGCTCACTTGAGTAGAATCCTTATATTCTAATCCCATGACAAGGCAACATTAATTGACTAAGCATTTTCCCTGAAAAATTCTCAGAATTATGACCATGGACTTTCAAACCTTTTATGCCTCCCCTAAAGGAAAAGGGGTTCCCAAGTGGCTCAGTGGGTAAAGAATCTACCTACAATGCACAAGATGCAGGAGATGTGAATCTGATCCCTGGATCAGGAAGATTCACTGGAGGAGGGCATGGCAACCCATTCCAGTATTCTTGCCTGGAGAATTTCATGGACAGAGGAGCCTGGCAGGCTATAGTTCATGGGGATCACAAAAGAGTAGTACATGATTAGAGTGACTAAGCACAGCACACTAAAAGAAGAGCCTTTTTTTCTTTTTGCTTACAGAACCACTGAAGCCTTAAGAGTTCAGTTCACCCAAACTCCTTCACACAACAAAGACAGAAATTGAGGTATAGAGATGTAGGGTGATTTAGTCAAAGACTGAAACTAATAGGTGACAAAGCTCTTCTTTTTGGCCCTGTCACTACTGCATAACTTTTTGAAACATATGAGAGAACTCCCCCATTAGTAGGAGAAAGAAAACAGCACTGGCAGTGTTGTGAGTCAAAATTGAAGGTCTACCACGTTTTGCTCACTGCCAAAAACTATCAGTAGATTTTCATTGATGGGACTGTCATTACCATAATTGGATTTCTTCTCTTTTATCTTAGTTACTTTTCTGGTTATAAAAGCCAAATTTTAAGTGGACTAATGAGTGAAAAAAATGAATCATGATGAAAAGCCTAAAATGTATCCCTTCATAGCCAATAAAAATTATTTTCTCATTTCCATACTTTATTCAGGAAGTTTGGCAAAAAAACAAATAATTGGATTAAAAAATGACAGAAGATCTGAATAGACATTTTTCCAAAGAAGACATACAGATGGCCAACCGGTATATGAAAAGATGCTCAACATCACTAATCAGCAGGGAAATGCAAATCAAAACCACAATGAGAAACCACCTCACACCTGTCAGAATGGTTATCACCAAAAAGACTAGAAATAACAAGCTTTGGTGAGGATGTGGAGAAAAGGGAACCCTTGTGCACTATTGGTGGGACTGAACATTGGTGCAGCTACTATAGAAAACAGTACAGAAGTTTCTCAAAAAATTAAAAATAGAACTACCATATAACTCAGCTATTCTAATTCTGGATACCTATTCAAAGAAAATGACATTAACTCAGAAAGAAATATGAACTCCCATGTTCATTACAGCATTATTTAAAATAACCAAGATATGGAGACAACAGAAGTGTTCATCAAGAGATGAATGGATAAAAAACCTGTGGTGGATATATATACAATGAAATATTACTCAGCCATAAAAAAGGAATGAAATCTTGCCATTTGCAACAACATAAGTGGACCTCAAGAGCATTATGTTAAGTGAAATGTCAGACACAGAAAGATACTGCATGATCTCTCTTATACGTGGAATCTAAAAAAACAAACCAACGAAACAAAACAAATCAAGCTCACATATACAAAGAATGGATTGGTGGTTTGCTAGAAGTGGAGGGTGGAGAGAGAAATGGATGAATTGTTTTTTGTTTTAAATTGAGTACTTTAAGGAATGAAGATAAATGCCCCCTTTTTAAACCTCTGTAACTCTTTGCATGTTAATGCTTGGTCATTCAGTCCTCTTTAGAGTATGGGAGAACGGAATTCCCACCCAAGCATTCATGGTCAGAAGTCTCTGCTCACTCTTTTTTTTTTTTTCTTTTAATTGAGCTTTTAATTACAACACAGATAGCCAATATCTTACTCATGTGAAATTTTAACAGAGATGACAAGCAATTTCATATTCTTCAGAGATCATTTGACAAGTGTGGGAGCCTACAGTTAAGTACAAACTGCCTTATTTTTGGACAAGAGTACCTGACAATTACTCAGGGAAGATCAGAAACTGGAGCATCTGGATCTCAATAAATTATCTGATAGAACAATCCAAGTGCTGTAACACAATCTGCCACTCTTTATAGAACAGTCTTAAGAATGATTTGGAAGAATGAGAATGGTCTTGCTTTGCCCAGGAGGCTTCCTGAGAAGGTAGAGTTGAGACTGACCAGAGGTTATCCTCAATGAAAACTGTTCAACTCGGATCTTATCAACTGGTTGAAATTGCTTTCTTCTGGGAATACGGCCCACATGGTTAATTCATTTGGGTAGGAGGAATTTCTCTATGTGATATCAAAAATGGTGGGACTAGATTGGGGCTCCTGGCCAAATTTCAGTGTTTGTAGGACTCTCTTGCTCTCCATCCAGAAGTGAGTAGTTGAAACCTTAACTTATTTATAAAGAACTACGACTGAGCGACTTCACTTTCACTTTCCACTTTCATGCATTGGAGAAGGAAATGGCAACCCACTCCAGTGTTCTTGCCTGGAGAATCCCATGGATGGAGAAGCCTGGTAGGCTGCAGTCCATGGGGTCGCACAGAGTCGAACACAACTGAAGCGACTTAGTAGTAGTAGCAGTGGGACTAGAAGAGACTCTATTCAGGCATCCTTTCCCCCCACACACATACACAGTACCCTCAGAAGGTTGCCATTTTATCCTTGATCCAGAAAGGAAAAGCTCACTGACCATGAGGCAACTTATTCCACCCTGAGGTAAGATCTGTCTTCCAGAAACTCTAACTCCTCCTACACACTGAAGAATTTCAAATATATAAAGATAACTATCACATGTCAGATTAGGGATTGGGAGCCTTTCAACTCTTCTTCAGGCAGCATGGTTTTCAGATTCTCTACCCATACAGGTAAGCTGAAGCTTCCCCCCAGAACTTCACTGCCCTTCTACATCTGTGAGACTAACACATGGGGTGTAAGAGCCTTCAGCTGTTCTTGGTCATCTCCTTCAAATTTCTCTATATTCACACCCTCTCACCTCCCACCAGAGTGGGGAGGAAACCAGTACAGAGGTTTCTCAAAAAATTAAAAATAGAACTACCATATAACTCAGCTATTCTACTTCTGGGTATTTATTCAAAGAAAATAACACTAACTCTAACTAAATGACTGAAAATGACACTAACTTTCTTTCTTTTAAAAAACTATTTATTTTGTATTGGGGTATAGCAATTAACAATGTTGTGATGGTTTTAGGTGAGCAGTGAAGCCATACATATACATGTATCCATTCTTCCCCAAGTGCCCGCTCCTAAGGAGTCTTTTTCTTCACTGCCTTTTCCTCTTTCTTTTCCAAGGAAAGGGAAGAAGTGTCCTTGTCTTCACCTCCATATGTTTCCCTCCACACTCTGGAATCTGCTCCCTCTGACTCCTGCTCTCTTCCCACAGTCCCTCTCTCATGATACATCCAATTCAGACTTAATTCTACATTTTTAACCAAATGAGTCTAATATGTGCAAAATCCAAAGATTTTACAAATGACAGTACTGTTTTCTATCCTGATGGGGATCTTTTTCAATTGACCAACTTTCAAATATACTTTAAGGATATTCAGAGAGTTTCTCTAAAGTACCTTTCTTTGCATTTTAATTTTTCCTTTTTATACTAAAATTTAACATACTTGTAGACCACCTTGAATAAATGTAAAATCCCTTACATAGGAGTTAAATTTAGATGGGTCATGAATAGATGGTGCTATAGGGAACTGCTCTTGGTTGAAGAGGCTTTAGACAGCATGGGCTGCTCTGTCCCCAAGTTGGGAACATTGAACCAGGGGCTGGGATAGATACAGATGCTTTGCAGCTTTATAATTTAAAAGAAACTGCCACATGGGAAAAGCCACAGAAATAAAATCAAGGTTGGTAGAAAGGGTGTTTGTCAATTCACAGTGTCTCTTCTCTCCCCACTCCCAGATTAAAGGTTAAAAATGTTCATCAGTCTATGCTATGTCTGTCCTGATTCATCCTGGAAACTCTGAGTCTTTAGGGCCATGTTGAGCTGAACGGTTATTTTGCAAGATCTCTAATCAGGACTATTGCCAGGTTCAAAATGAATGCACATTTGCTAAAATATTTACTAATAGGATGATTCCTGAAAGGACAGAGCAAAGCTCAACCAAAGAAAGCAATATGAATACGGCAATGGAAGAGAGCCTGGCTAACCCATCTCAGAATGTCTACTCTCTCTCCCTTTGATATGATTCTGACTTGTCAGTGTTATACTGTCTGAGCTGAGTCTGGTATACACAGTCACAATGAAAAGAAATAAAAAATTCAAACACAGAGGAGGGCAGAAAAAGAATTTTAAAATGGACTAAGTTACTTGGGTACATAAATCTCGAAGAAAGTCATTTTGATATTTTAAAAATTACATCATGATATGAAGACAAAACATAGGGTCCAGAGGAATTCTCCTTCCAGAATTTTTCTCCTAGCATGTAGTTTAAAACCAAGTGTATATTACTTTTTGTTAAATACACAAAAGAAGCACACCTAGTCATCAGTATAGAAATAATGTTCAGGATTGGTATTGAAATTGAGACACAACTGACTTCCACATGCTTCATATTTATTAAGGTTCAAAGCATTATATCACCTTGACTCCAAGCGTTATCTTGTAAACTGAACACTGCTCAGGAGGCATGGTCTTCCCTATGGTTTCCAGTGGAGATTAGTAGGCAAGGGGACTGAAAGTTCAGGTTTACCAAGTCTGGCTGGCCTGGAGCCTAAGGAAGGGTCTTTCTCATTGTTATTTTAAGCTTAATTATTCACGAAAGCCATTCCCAGGTCTTCATCTCAACAAATAGCCACAGATGATGGGCCATCTTCAATTTTCAGGCTGAAAATTTGACATCCCCACCTAGATTTCCAAGTGTTTGCTGTACTCTCACCAATTCAGCTTCTCCTGCATTTTCCAGAGGAAGCTAAACAACAATTACAAAGGATTCAAGAAGTCTGCTTAAAACCCTTACCAAGAACCAAATGGAGAATTTAGCAAAATCCTGGGACATGAAGCACCACTTCTTCTTTTCACTAGAAAGTGTTTAATTTCTCATTTATTTAATCAAATCATTTTTAAGTAACTTTAAAGGGATCATGTGTAACATAAAGAAAATGAGTTCTTATGCACTAGGCACTTGTTAAGGAACATACAAATAATATCTCATATAATTTTTTCACTGGGTATGCAATTAGGACTTATGGGCTTCCCCAATAGCTCAGCAATAAAGAATACACTTGCCAATGCAGGAGACTTGGGTTGGTTCCCCGAGTTGGGAATATCCACTTGAGAAGGAAATGGCAAGCTTGCTCCAGTATTCCTGCCTGGGAAATCCCATGCACAGAGAAGCCTGGTGGGCTACACTTCATAGGGTTGCAAAGAATCAGACATGGCTGAGCAACTAAACAACAATTAGGAGTTCTAGTTTACTCTCTGGAAAACTGTAGCTCCAAGTCTAAGTCAGTTGTCCAAGCTGGTAAACTCACGTTTGTCTGATTTCAAAGTCGTTGCTTTTTCCCACTGTACCACCCAAGAAAACTTCTGAGATTAGAATCAGTGATGCTGTTGCTGCTACTGCTGCTAAGTCGCTTTAGTCGTGTCCAACTCTGTGCGACCCCATAGATGGCAGCCCACTAGGATCCTCTGTCTCCAGGATTCTCCAGGCAAGAATACTGGAGTGGGTTGCCATTTCCTTCTCCAATGCATGAAAGTGAAAAGTGAAAGTGAAGTCATTCAGTCCTGTCCGACTCTTCGCAACCCCATGGACTGCAGCCTACCAGGCTCCTCCGTCCATGGGATTTTCCAGGCAAGAATACTGGAGTGGGGTGCCATTGCCTTCTCCGAGAATCAGTGATGACTTGGGGTTAATTCTCAAAATGACCTGCATGCAAGCATTGGCTGCAGCAGTGTGCCACCAACTCGGTACAGAGAAGAGTCTGAAGCACAGTGACGGCCACATTTGGAAATACGCTCCATCTGTTACCCCATTTACTCTCTAAGGACACATTATTAAATGCCCATCATAAATACTGCTGGGTTTGAGATCTGGTGAAATGTATGAGAAATAGATTTTTTGCTGTAGATACCAACAGTCAAAGAAGAGATTCCTTTTCTTCAGCCATTCACGTCTTGACCAATATTTCTCTTTTTATTACTAGTGCTGACTCATTTTTTCAGTTGTTTTTCTGTTTTTAATCCTTTCTTTTTTTTTTTTTTTTACCCTTTCCTATCTAGTTAAGTCATCCCATTCAGTTCAGTCACTCAGTCGTGTCTGATTCTTTGTGACCCCATGGACTGCAGTATGCCAAGCTTTCCTGTCCATCACCAACTCCCGGAGCTTGCTCAAACTCATCTCTGCAAGAAAGATTAAAAATAGATGTATACACAAAGATATGGGTAAGACAAATGTGATTTTGTGGCATTTGCTCTGCCGAGGGAGAAGAACACCAGAGGAAGAAACAACAAACATTTAACTACACGTGCAAAATACAGTCATAGTTCTTTAAATGAAAAGTTTACATAGAATCTTGAATAAATGCTTTTAAATTGTAAATTGCCAGTTTGTACAAGGGTAAAACATCTAGGAAATACTGACTCTTGTGTTATTACCGATTGTTACCAAAAACTTAGATGGTATTGCAGAAAATAGGAGCAGACCATGGGAAATGTAAACATATCTACCACTGCCTCCACTTTTCATGATTTCTACCGTGACAACAAGTGACAATATTTCACCAAAAATAGGTGAAATATTCAAAGGCTAATTTGCAATAAACTCTCCTGTCAGGGATTTTATAATTCAAAATAATAAAAATGTTACATAAATAACAATGAGATAACCAGCTCATCTTTGCCACCATTTTGATGACAGGGTTTTAGCGATTTCATGGCTATGTAAGCAGAGAATTTAAGCATAAACTTCATGTATAGATCTATGAAAGATCCTTGAAGGCAACACTGTGTTTGGTCAGATAAGACACTGAAGTGACTAAAGATGATTTATGTGAAATCAACAGTAGAAGTGATCCTTCTAAATCTTGTCATCCACAGAAACAAATACTTCACAACATGAGAAACAGAAATTACCATCAACATTTATATCTAGCTGCTAAGAAAGAGAGTAAGAGAAATCCTCACTTATTTTTTTAAATATGTAAAACTGACCCAAGTTTTAAAATGTAATAGTCAACCCATGGTAAGGGATTTTATTTCTCACAGGAAGATAACAGTTTTACAAATCAGTAATATTTGCAAAGAGTTTTAAAAAGTGGAAAAGCATACTATGAAAATAGAAAACAAATAAAGTATGGCCCAGACTTTCTTTTAACCCACTGGAATCCAGTGTTCTAAGACCATCCAACAGGAATATTTGCACTAAGCAAATATTTGTACATATAAACCCTCTCGTTTTAGTTTTGATCTTTCTCTTAAACATCATGAATTTTACAGCTTGGCAAAGTGTTATGTTTGCCATCCAAAGGCCAGATGGCTAGTGCTAGACTAAAAGTGTCAACTTCTAGGTCACTCTTCTTAAAGGAAAATCAGGGCCGTCTTTGCATTTTGCTCTGCTTATAACACTGTGCAATTTGTTATAATGTTAACATTATATCATTTATAGTTCAGTTGAGGTTTTTAAAAATTATGAGTGACATAAGAAAATGATAGAGAACCTAGGGGTAAATTCAGGTCAATTTAAAAAAAATGGTTTTTAAATCGATTAAGGACACATCTCTAGCTCCATGAGATTGTATTTCTATACTACCTTCACCAAATAAAATAATCTCTACATTTCTGGCTATATCCTGCTTTCAAATCTTATGAATAAGGAAAAAGTGTCAAGAAACATTTCTAATAGAAATATGTCCATTAGTAATCATGAAACGCCCCAGAATAAGAGCAGGATAATTCATAGAGATATAAAGAATCCACTGAAAATATCCTCACGGGCCCTTCTTACTATCTGGCTTATGCTGTAAAGTGGCTAAGCACAGGAGAAAGAAAAGTTGTGCCTTTTCTAACACTGGCATCAGTGCCAATGCTAAAGGCTACAGTTTGGCAGGATAATGGGGGTTGGGAGTGGAGAGTGTTTAGCTGTAAGGGGAACTTCAGAGATTTCTTGACAATATTAAAGCTTAAGAAGTCTAAGACTTTCATATTCTCAAACACTAAAATTTTCTCCTCGTCCTAAGTTCATTAAGAAATAGTGACCTGTCTTGAAAAACAAATTATAGAAAGAAAAGGGGACTCCCTTTGAAATAGCACCTATCACATTCCTGAAAAAAGACAGATATGTTTACCCAATGGATATACATTGCAGAATGTAAATATCTGTTGGCAAAGTACTAAGCATACAGAGGACCATGGAAAAGCTGTTCTTGGTTGTGAGAGTCAGCATGTTTTCGTAGTAAAGAGGAGAACAGATCATCGGGAAAAGCTCACAGGGAAAACAAGAGAACTTCTGATCTGATCACTCTCAGGAAGCTCTGGGGCTGAGAAAGGTGCTGAATAATGCTCTAAGCAAGGTTAGGGCTCCATTACAATTTCAGCTTTATCTGAAACTCCTGACAATCTGTATCTTCCCTGGGTAGGTAAGAAACAAGCCGCATATTTCAGTTGAACACTTTAATAAATAAGATCCTCTGGGAGTCTGCATTTATATGAACTAATGATTAAAGCCAAGAATTTCTAGCAGATTTATTACATCTCTCAGTTCCAAGGCAAAATGAAGTTCTGAAGTAGTATGAGGAAGTAAAGTGAATGAAAAGAAACGTACTATCTCTTAGTTTCATACTGCCTAGAGGTCATCTGAGAGTCTAAGAAAATGGTCAAGAATTTAAATTTAGGATAGATAACTGGCGGAAAGAAAGAAAAATCTACTTAGGTTTTACCAAGTTTTTGTTTTATTTTCTTTTGTGTTGAGCAGGATAGAGGGTTCAAGACACAGAGTGTTCTCAATTCTGAGCATGGAGTGAACGACAATTTTTAAATGATCCCTAAAATTATGTCACAGTATTATTTTGCTTTAAGTTTCATTGCATTAGTCATGTTTCAGCAGGATATTTACATTTAATGCTATATATACAATTTCAAGTCCCTGTCAACACTGATAATAACAACAAAATATAGTAAGTTTTGGCCAGAAAGTTCAAGCTACCAAACACAATGTACTGAAACAGGAAAATTTGAGCACATCATTCTGACATTTAAATCTGTAAAATTTTGCTCGTACTAAATATTTTTGTTTTTTTTTTTTCATTTTTTAAGAATTTATTTTAATTGGAGGCTAATTACTTTACAACATTGTGGTGGTTTTTGCCATACATTCACATGAATCAGCCATGGGTGTACATGTGTTCCCCATCCTGACCCTCTATTTTTGGTAAAATTATTCTTTACTTTTTCCTTAGGATTTTATTTGACCTGTAGGTGTTTAAGATAACTGACCCAAATTGACTATCAAAACAATAGTTTATGCCAAATGTGGTAACCAAATTAAAAAAAAAATTGTGTTGCATCATTGCAAAGGTACATGGATTATTTGGGAAAAATCTCTAAAGCTTTTATTTAAATGTTTTGGCTGGCAAGCTTACATTTCTCCTCACTACAAACTTTCTTCTTCAAGAAGTCTGAGAATGAGGTCAGTTTTATCCTCAACCAATTATGTTATAGTTTAGACACAGATGTTTCTCACTATTTCATATTATGTCACAAATTCATTTCTAAAAATTAGTCTGCTTCCAAAAACAACAAGGATCATACACTTTTTTAAAAAATGACAAATACTTAAGGAATCACTGAAATCTTCTCAACTCTTGGCATATACAATTGGCTTATTTTCCTGAAATTATCATTTTTATTCCACACACAAATATTTCCATAAGACAAATTATAAACACACATATACACACATCACACATGTTTCAAAGAACTACATATAGGAGAACATATGCATCTCTCTCCATCATACTAAATGTTAGCCACATAACTTTCTCCAGCTGAAAAAGCCCCAACCCTATTTGCATCTTGAGACAGCACCATGAGAGAGAAATCTTTAATTAAGATGAGTCTAAATGTAATTAGATAAACGCACTGCCTGGAGATTTATACCACGTGGCAGTGCAGCGGCTAAAGAGGTAGCCACAGAAAACATTCTGCCAAGAACCTTCTGAGGAATGGAGACCTGCCTGCTGACTCACCATTTACGTCAAGCAGAAACCCATGAATTTGAAGGGAAAAGGGACCTCAGAGATCTTGTCTGACGTTCACAATTTTATAGGCAAGGAAACTTCTAGAGCAGGTAATAACTTGCCTGAGGGCCCACTGCTGGGTAATTGAGAACATGGAACCCCATCTACAATCTCCTCCCTGCTCTCAGGAACATATTTCACACCTAAGCAAACAAATACTTTTAAAAAAAATATATTTTTTTTCTATTGGTAATTTTTCTCTTCTTGAATATAAGGTCATCAGACATACACTGAATAATTCGGAATTTCTGGATATCAGAATCCATTTTTTTTTTCTGTCTATTTCTAACACTGTTAGCTGTGCCATGTCATAGTTCCCCACCTGATGATATTCACTTAGGTTTAATGTGTGGGCAGCAGGGGGATAGACAGCGACCCCCCAGAATCTTCCTGGAGGGGAGCACCCTCTATGTGCTGCTCTCAGCACAAGTCGAGGAGTGGACATTCCTGCCTCTTAGAAATATTACAGATTAATTAGTTAGCATTTGTAAAGTGCTTTGAAAATGAAAAGTGCTATTATTACACCTAATTAAATTTCTCTCTTCTATATTCAGCAACAATTTCATTTGTATTTGTTTCTGTGCCAAGAAAGTAGCTGTGTAGGCTTTACACAGGCATGAATATGAACACCAGTCAAATGTGGCTTTTGATTCTTTCTTCTTTTTAAAAATTTCTTTTCTTTTATCACATTTTCTTCTTTCTAGACACAGATCTGCCCTGAAAGGACACATATTCATAAGTCAATGCTATATTTCAGAGAGTGAAAGTCACTCAGTTGTGTCCGACTCTTTGCAACTCCATGGACTCTAGCCCATCAGGCTCCTCTGTCCATGGAATCTTCAGGCAAGAATATTGGAGTAGGTAGCCATTCCCTTCTCCAGGTAATCTTCCTGACGCAGGAACCAAACCTGGGTCTCTGCATTGCAGGCAGATTCTTAACCGTCTGAGCTACCAGGGAAGTCCAATTTTGGAGTGAAAGGCCTTTTAATAAACAGTGTTGTTGTGTGTGGTGAAACAGGCTACTTCCAAGCTAAATGCTGATTCACAAAGAGACAGCCACAAATGATAATATACACCCCACATAAACTATGGCGAGGCTGCCCATCAGATGAACACAGACATGCAGAGGCAGCATTGGTGGAAGCTAAAACTTCGGCGGGTCTGAATCATCCCCTCGGATCTTCAAGGTGGTATCATCAGTAAGACCTTGTAAACATCTTTCCCCACTGGTTAGGCTACTGTCTTAACCTGTCAGGATGCAGGATAATTTGGTTGGTCTGGTTTTGCTGCCACGTGTAGATACCCAACGGAGTCTCCAGGGAGAGGAGAGAGAGGTGTGTGTGTGTGGAAACTCAATCTGATTTAGAAATCAACTCTCCTGTAGGTAATTTTATGTTCTAATAAAGACCTGGAAATACAGACTCAGAGGGTGTAATTAACAGAGTTGGGAAATCAACAAGCCAGAAAACCGTTGATAGAGAAGTATTTCTATTGTTCAAAACATGTTTTGTGCTTTGGGAAAACAAAACCAAATTCTTTCTCTTGGCATTTACCTTGAAAAGCACATCAGCTAATGAAGGGGGCACTGGGTTGACATCATAGCATAACCAGCAGCCTGAGACCTATTTGTATGTGGTTAGAAGCTAAATTCCAGTTTACTGCTGATGTCATTACTCAGACTTGCATTAGTGATGTGGATTGGCAAGCTTTCCGCTTCTTCCACATAATAAACAACCACGACACACCACAGAAAAACATAAACTTGACCATGTCATGCGTTCTGAAAAATTGCGTGGTATGTACATTCCCAGCAGTTCCCACTGCCAGGGCTGCAGAAGCAGAGACAATTTAGAGTGATGACACATGACCCTTCTATTTTGCATCTTCCACACAAAGGCAAGTGACCCTCCATCCTGGCCCAAGCACAAATGAACGGAAACAGTTTTGCAGCAAAATTACTTAGCTAAAAGTGTTGGCAGCCAATGGTCCACTTGGTGAACTCAGTAGGAAATAAAGAAAACTGAGCTCTCATTTAAGGAACCAAGTTTGATTGACATGATTATGTACACTGTAAAAAATCTACTTGTGCATCTTTAATTTCTGGTAGACTGCACACACATATCTACTATAAAAAAACCTCAAAAGTTTACTGTGGATCTGCTCTGGCTATTGAAATTCTGAGATAACATTCTTCAAATACAATATTCTAAGAAATCCCATGTAAGTATAAACAACCCAAGTCAGACTTCACATATCTGGCAAAAGTACTTGCCAGAATAGAGTAAATCTATATTTTACTGCTCCTTCTCTTTATTTTGGAGCTATTTCCTTTCTCCTTGGCAAGATATACAGTACCTTAGACCAAACCCAGTGGAGTTTCCAATACAATCTCAGTGACATATATGTTCACAGAAGTACACTGGGTGGATATTCCAAAAGCTCGATTAATCTTTTATTTTCCTTGTTTTAAGGAAATATATGTTCATGTGTGCGTGTGTGTGCTGGTACACGTTCACACAAACACACACATCCACAGCTTGAATAATCTCCAGAGGTTTCTACTGAAGTGTGTTCTTACAATGGAAGCAGTCGAGTTAATGGCCTCCAGTACAAATTAGGGGTGCTCAGGACAGACCATTTGCTCTCCCATTGGCCTCCTGACAGTGTGTGCTTTTCATTAATGTTGTTCCCTCAGTGGAATTACTGACGTCTCACTTTAAATACACTTTTCTGTAAGTCAACTAACAAAACTAATTAGGAACTGTGAAAGGCTATATTGATAGAGTAAAAATACATAAAACTGCTCTGACAATTCTCCTGGAGGACTCCATACATCATGAGACTTGGTGCTCAACCCTGGACTCTTTTTGGCTAGAATGTAAATAAACGAAAGTAAAATCTCAGGTTTTAAAATGACTTTTAAGAACCACATATTTCCTGAAAGAACCATTTTCAAATTACATATAAACATGCTTAATCAGTCTTTACCGCTCTAAGTGGTGGCGGGGGTGGGGGTACTTCACAGGGGCTTGACTTGGTGACCTATAGACTGGTGGCTCAGACCCCGGCAGGGTCTACATGAGGCTACTGGGTTGATCTGTGTCACTGAATCCATAAGCTAGGCAGTTCAGTCACAACTAATTTGGCTGCTGCTGGCTGGCTTTTTCCAAAGGACTCCCGCCCTTTCACGTACCAGCCCTCCAATTCACCAGCAACACCCCAGCGAACTGGTAGCTTAAATAAGACAGAGATTCCACCAAGAATAACAACCATGACAAACCACTCAAACACCACAGAGGTCAGGGTGGCATCGCCAAAACAATCACCGTTGAGTACTTGGTATGAGCATATCTGAGCAGCGATTTCTACAGGCTACAGAAACAGCTATTTCTCATCTGTTCATCCAAAGAGATAGCAAAGGATGCAGATACATGTGGGCACAAGCCCTGTCCTGAACTTGCTAGTCACTAGACTTTTCTAAGCCACCATATCCTTGTCTCTGAACAAGGATGACAGAGACCATGGTGGCTGCAACCGTGATACTGCTACTTCTGCAACAGGACAACGTTACCACTACCACCACCAGCAACACTACCACAGCAGGACTACTAACCGCCACCACTACTACCACCACCACTACTACTACAATTAAAACAGCAGTACTGCTAACTACCATTACTAACATCACCACCACCACCACTATTACAGCAGTACTGCTACAATATTTTGGCCACCATTACCAGCACTAACTACTACAACCAGCTACTACCACCAGCTGCTACTACTACCACCAGCTGCTACTGCTATACCACTGGTACAATATTACTGATACCATAATACTACAACACAACTACTACAATGCTACTACTACCACTATTAATGTTACAGCTGCTACACTATGATGACTATTATACTGTTACTGCAACATGCACTATTGCACATTGCACGTAATATGTACTATTAGTACAATACTGCTACCGCTGCTGCTGTAAAACTGCTCCAACTAGCACTGTTAATACTACCACTCTCTGTATTTCTTTACTCATATTGCTTCCTGTTGTTATGGCAGCACAGGGGTTAAAGGCATAAGCTCTAGCAGTGGACTCCTAGGTTTAAATGTCAGTTCTGCTACTGACTGATTTTGTGTGACTGCGTGACTTTGAAAAGCTATTTAACCTGGAAGGAAAGTTATGACCAACCTAGACAGCATATTAAAAAGCAGAGACATTACTTTGCCAACAAAGGTCCGTCTAGTCAAGGCTATGGTTTTTCCAGTGGTCATGTATGGATGTGAGAGTTGGACTATAAAGAAAGCTGAGTGCAGAAGAATTGATGCTTTTGAACTGTGGTGCTGGAGAAGACTCTTGAGAGTCCCTTGGACTGCAAGGAGATCCAACCAGTCCACCCTAAAGGAGATCAGTCCTGGGTGTTCATTGGAAGGACTGATGCTGAAGCTGAAACTCCAATACTTTGGCCACCTGAGGCGGAGAGCTGACTCACTTGAAAAGACCCTGATGCTGGGAAGGATTGAAGGCAGGAGGAGAAGGGGACGACAGAGGATGAGATGGTTGAATGGCATCACTGACTCAATGGACATGGATTTGGGTGGACTCCAGGAGTTGGTGATGGACAGGGAGGCCTGGCATGCTGTGGTTCATGGGATGGCAAAGAGTCAGACACGACTGAGCGACTGAACTGAACTGAACTGATGCCTCAGTTTCTTCTTCTATAAAATAAGGATGGTATTAGTAAATATTTCATAGGGATTGTTATAAGGATGCAAGGTGCTAATATTTATAAAGTATTCAGAGCAGTGCCTGGCTCAGAGAATAGTGAAAAGTAAAAGTGTTAGTCCCTCAGTCGTGTCTGACTCTTTGCCACCCCATGGACTACAGCCTCCAGTCTCCTCTGTCTATGGAATTCTCTAGGCAAGAATATTGGAGTGGGTAGCCATTTCCTTCTCCAGGGGATCTTCCTGACCTAGGGATCAAACCTGGTCTCCACATTGGCAGGTAGATTCTTTACTGTCTGAGCCACCAGGGAAACCCAGAGAAAAACACTATTTAACAGTATGCTAACAAAATTAGCATGAGTAATCGATAACTGGCAATAATGCAACGTGATGGGCACTAACTATGTTTAACATGAGACCTGTAAACAACATATTGCAGATTGTCAAAATTCATTTATTAATGGTTGATCACACAGTCTTAGAAAGGTGAGTGCCTAAACCAATTATCCATAAAACCACTGACTTATAACCAGTGATTTAAATATGATGCAAGGATAACCAACTGACCTCTCTCTCCACCTATCTGAAAACTGCTCTTAGCTTCCAACAAACATCTCTGAACATCAGTTATACACTTTAAAGTATATGGTTGTGCTGAAAATAATAACCAGGGAAGAGGGGCCACTTTACAGAACACCAGTGGTACACATGTTGGTGAGGGAAGTTTGGGTTCTCAATTAAAATTTCTGGTAAAGATTCCTTTCTAAGTGCAAAATAAACAGGCTTCCACCCACTGAAACGCAAGGGCTACTTAGACACAATTTACTTTTGCGCTAGGAAGGGAGCTGGAAGGCCCTTCCTCTGGCTGTGACTTGCCTTCCACCACTCTTCTCTCTATTAGATGCAGGGCTACAGAGGAATTGATGCTCTGCAAGGCCAGTGAGCGCTTACTAACAGGTGGGTAAGTCACTCAAGGGAAGAGGGCTTACATACAGTGGGACTACATTTGCTGCAAATTCTGAGCTTCTGTGCCTTCGAACATTCTGCACTAAAAATTTATAATAATCAGATATAGTTTTGTTTTTCTTTCGACCTCCAGGGCCTCTCATGGCACCCAGCACACAGTAGGTTTGAACTTACGAATGTCTGATAATTGAATGAATGAATGAATGGACTTGAAGATCTCCGAAACACTTTGGAAATGCACTTTAGCCCATTAGAGATACAGATTTTAGAAGCTACCTGAGTGGTAGTTGGGTTTCTGGCTGGCACCATCGATTTAATTCTTCTCATAGTGAGCAGCTGCCTAGATCAGTGTTCTGCAGCCACCACCAGAAATGAGCAAGAATTAATCATTTAATCATGATCTAACGCTGTCTAGCATGGAACCTATAATACTCCTAACTCAGTGTGGTGGTTTTCTTATTACGATTAGCTGATATGTTTCTTGCATATCATTGCGAGATTCATCTCTCAGAAAAGCTGATTTCATTGAGTCCCTCCCTATTCCTAATCCTCAGTGACTCATTCTTGCCTAAAAGATAATGACCATTTCCTGAGGCTGGCATTCCAGAGCCTCCAGGGACTGGCTGGCACCCAGTGCCCTGTCAACAAGACCTCCCATCTCTCTCACAGAGAGCAACTTCTCAGCTCAACAGGTTTATCTATGCCCCCATCCCAGAACACAGAGTTGGTCACCTGCAAGTGGATTAATCTCTTTGGGAAATGTGTACCTTTTTAAGTCTAATTTTTATTTTATATTGGGGTATACTTGATTTACAATGCTGTGTTAATTTCAGGTATATAGCAAAGCGATTCAGTTATACATATATATGTGCCTATGCTATCTTGAGCAGCTGTTAGGAATAAAGCATCACCACCTCTCTCTCCATACTGGTTTTTTCAACTGGAGAAGTCAAAGCCTGTTCCCCCTTCAATGCCTTACACAGTGCCTGTCTCCTTGACCAGGCCTTCTCTCCAAAAGTCCACGACATCCAGAAGTACATTTTCCTTCTCTGAATTTCTATATCACTTCCTCCTGATGGCATGTCTATGGCACAGTGATCACAAAACTCTTCTGCATTATTTAACTTCCTGATCCTCTACTTCAGTGGGGCTAAAACCTTATCAGGGACATGGATCATGTAACCCTCATATTGCCTGTCCTGGTCAACCTTAAGCTTTCATTTATCCTCAGCACTGAATTCCGGATGTGATCTATAGGACATGGTAATTTTAAAGAATCAACCTTACCCACTCTCACAGTTTAGATTCAGAGAGGGCTACCATTTTATGTCTTGGGGGTTTATAAGCTTGGACCTCAGATGAGAGAGTTTTCCTGAAGAGCTGTTAAAAGCTGTCATTAATTTTGATATCATAGTACCTACTGATGGAGAAGGCTATGGCGACCCATTCCAGTACTCTTGCCTGGAAAATCCCATGGATGGCAGAGCCTGGTAGGCTGCAGTCCATGGGGTTGCTAAGAGTCAGACATGACTGAGTGACTTCACTTTCACTTTTCACTTTCATGCATTGGAGAAGGAAATGGCAACCCACTCCATTGTTCTTGCCTGGTGGGCTGCCATCTATGGGGTCGCACAGAGTTGGACACAACTGAAGCAACTTAGCAGCAGCAGCAGCAGTACCTACCAAGGCAGGTACAAGCAAAGGCTTGGTATCCATATCTTCAAAATATCTTATTATTTAAATTGGATGCTGCTCAATGCCAAGCAGAGAGTGAAAGATTCCTCTCCATTATAAAGCAGGAGATAAAAATTTTGGAGAGCTTATTGGGGGCAAAAAGGAGTGGGTTTTCTTTTTTCAAGTTCTCACAGCTCTAATAAGATGGTTTTGGCAAAGGACTGCTTGCCAGTGTACTCTTGGCAACCGACTTATTCCTCTAAGTTAGTAGGAACTGTAGGTAAATTATGAACAGACACGCATCTTTAACCAAACTTCTGGTGGCTTAGCCTTGAGATGTCAGCCTGCAACTGCTTGGAAGGGGACACATCACAGTGGGATAGCATAACTACAGCAGAGATTCCTCCTAGGTCTTGTGAGAGAGCAGTAGGAAATGGAAGAGACTTTTTTTCCCTCCCAAGCAGGTGGCCAACATGGATGTTCAAAGGACACAAACTATACACCACTGTAGTTCTGGCCACACGCTACTCCTTGCACCTCTGGCTCTCTCTTGGAACACTTGAATTATTCAGGACACATGGCACATCCCTGCACACAGGCAAGCCGTGTAGCAGCCCAGGGCAAACAAACTGAGGGCCTTTAGTGTGAGAATGGCAGTTCTGTGGCTTTAAGAAGGAGCTGGTGCGCCCTGCAGCAGAAAAGCCTGTAGACTCAGCTGTGTTCTTACCTCACTTTCCCTTCTGCAGTGACCTCACCCTGCCACAATGCTACTATTCATGCAGATGGAGTGAAACGCTGCATACAAAAGTTTCATTTAGTCACATCAACATGAATATTTAGCCTGTTTGATTAAAAATGAAAGCTAGATATTTGGTTTTCTGCAATTTGATGGGGTTGAATAAGTGGTTATTTTTTAAAAATAAGTTTAATTTTAAATACTACCCTTGAAAAAAATAATAGAAAAAATATCCAGCACCCCTTCCACCTTTTCTGGGGTGGGGTGGGTGGGCGGGAGCTATACTGCCTGGTAGGATTACCCTTCTCTCATCTTTTTTTGTATCACAGTCCTTAGATCCCACAGATTTTTCTGTGTACTGTTAGAAAGTCAACCATAGAAAATATAGACAATGAAATTTTTTCTTGAAAGACAAATGTCATTTTTAAGCTTTCCTTGGCTTTATTTAGTCAAGAAGTTCATATAAGTCTCTAAATGTGTATATGAAAATGCATGCAATTAAATATTAAGAATAAACTCAGAAAGTGGATTTAGTTGCTTTCAAAACTGTACTCTACATAGGGTTGAAAAGAGGACTTGGAAAGAGATTTCTAAGAATCCAGTTCCCCAAATGGCACCTGTGGAATTATTGCTAGTTTTAATTTTTTTTTAATTTATTTTTCTTTTTAATAAAAGAAACAGAGTAAAAGAACTGAAAAACAAGCATAAAGAAGAAAATGGATATCACTCATGGTTCTAACACCTAAAGATAACATTCTAATATATTCCTACCAGGTGGGTGTGTGTATATGTGTATGTGTGTGAGAGAGAGAGAAAGAGAGGGGAAGAAAGACAGAGAGATTAGAGATATACTACATAAATAGTAATATTTCTATCTTTCTACATAGTACATTACTGTGATCACCAGGGCATTTTCTCCTGACATTGTTTCTTAAAAACATGATTTTAATTGTTGTATAGCATTAAACTATTTCCTTATTTGGGAGCTTTTATATTATTTCCAATTTACCTGATCACTTTCACAGCACTGCATGATTTATTTCTGAACATAAATCTCTGCCTAATTCTGCAATTATTTTGTTGAATTGATTTTTTTTAGGTAGAGCTGAAGGATACAGACATCTTCAAGACTAACTAACAATCTCAAAGGCCTTGGTACATTTTACCAATTCAATTTCCAGAGAATAGAATCATGTGTGGCATATATTTAATATTCTCTTAGCCTGTTTACTTTGGTATAAGGCATGTGGGTATAAAACAGCATCCCTTAAAACAGGTATAAAACAGCATCTCTTAAAACATGTTCCATCCCAAAATATATTTTTTTCTTAACCTCCTATTTCTGACAAAGACTCCTTCAGAAAAGGATAAAGAATTGAAGATAAACTCTTGTTTCTTCTTTCAACGATGTACCAGGTATGAGAAATTCTACTTATCTTTCTAATCATATAAGGAGATGAGAATATATTCACGCATCATTGGAGAAGATATATATTATCCTAAAGGAAGACACTATAGTAGACCCTGTCTCAAAGAGATGTATAATTCAATGCTTATTAGATGAGACATATTTTAAAAGTAGTAGAACTGAGATCGCTATTTAATATGTCTTGGGGTGAATCCTTTAGAAAAATGAAGAATCCTTTATTAATGAAAGAAATTACGTAAGTATTTATTTCGCAAGTTCAGATGTCTATGTGAAGATTTTCCTCAACACTGGGAGTACCTTAGTCTCAAAATATTCTGCGGAGACAAGCATTATTTGCAAAGGGAAAGACAGTAACTTTATGGTGGAGAAACCTGAGAGCTATCACCTTAACCGAATACTCAAGGTTCACCAGTAATGAGATTTATCATCAGGATGTGCCCTGATGTGACACAGTGAAAAGGACACAGCGTCACCTCCCAGGTGTCCTTCAAACACACTTAACTTTAATCCTCAGGAAAGTCCCAGACAAACACACATTGGTGGCATTTTATGACGTAACTGACTCAAAAATATCAGGTTCCTACAAGACTGAAGACAGACTGAGAAACTGTCACACGGTAGAGAGACCAAGGAGACATGACAACGAACTGCAGTGTGAGATCTTCAGGGGCTGGAACAGAAATAAGATGTAGGTGGGGAGGGGGTGGAGAAATATGAATATAGTCTGTAGTTTAGCCAATATCGTTGTACCAATGTTAATTTTCTGATTTGGGTCATTATACCATAGTTCTAGAAGATGTTAACATTGGGGAAAGTTTGGTGAAGGGTATATGGGAACTCTGCATATTCTTGCAACTTTCCTATAAGTCTAAAATTAATTCAAAATGAAAAGAAGAAACTTTTAAAAACTATGACATTAACAATGAAAAGGAAAAAAAAATGCACCTCTAACACACACATTTCACATAAAAAGGCAAGTCCTCTCTGGAAGGCATTGAATCCTCCTGGATATTTGCAGACTATAAATAACTCCATGATTGAGTAGAAAAATCTGCCTCAGTTCTGAAATGGCTAATTTAACCTGTCTTTATAGAAACCTGAGAACATGTTATAGACAAAATCCATTGGATTTTCACATGGACAGGATGTAAATTCCAAATATGTCAGTTTTTATGTTCTGAAAAAATGATTATCATGGCTATTCCTTTCAACAGAGTTGTTTTCCTAGAACGCTGAGAATGGCATCACAGTGAATAAATATATGGAGAGAAGAAGGAGCATCTTTTCCCTCCACTCCATCCCCACTGACCCAGGCTCAGTCTGCTTGTGCTACCTGACACTTTCCAGGTCTGTGGACAGCAGAATTGTTTCCTTTGTTGGCTAATGAGGAAGGAAAAAATGCCTTGATATTTAGGGAAAGCCTAGAGAATGTAAACCAAAACATTTCATCCAGGGATGTGGCATTTAATTCTTGATGAGATTATCAACTATTCTATTTCAGCCCTTAAAAACATTTTTAGAATCTGTATTCAACCACATGGATAACTGAAAGATTCCATAGGGATAATGATGCCTATGTTTAGAACAGTCCTGAAAGCTAAAGAAAGACTGAAATTTCATTACCTGATAATTTCATTCCAAAAAATTATATTCAACTCATGACACTTCAATTATATATTTAAAATGAGTATTTAATTTGATAATTATTACATGCTAATTAGGTATATCATGGAAAATGTATCTTCTCTGGGTTTAATTACCACATTGGAAAAACATCAAAATAAAACTTAACTCATATGTTTTAATCACCTTTTACTAATTAAAATATAATAAGTATGGAAACTATAAGCATCTCCAACTCTAATAGGGAAGAATTACATATCTTACATCAGGCTTAAAATATATTTCTCATATTTCTTGTGTGTCCGATACCTATGATATGGGTTTAAAATGTTTAACATACAGCCAAGCAATTCTTTAAAATGATATTCATGAGTTTTCTTATCAGAAATTTGTTATGTTAAATGAAAAAGCAAGTCCAGATAATTCCATGTAAGAACCATTCCAAATAAAGCTTAAAGATAGGCAAAATTAAATATTATTGCTAAGAAATTCACATATGCATAATAAAAGTATTTTGTTAGATACTAAGAAATAATGAGCACAAATCTCAGAACAGTAGTGTCCTAGGGTGAGGCAGGAGAACGGGATGTGGAAGAGCACACTGCTGCTGCTGCTGCTAAGTCGCTTCAGTCGTGTCCGACTCTGTGCGACCTCAGAGACGGCAGCCCACCAGGCTCCCCTGTCCCTGGGATTCTCCAGGCAAGAACACTGGACTGGGTTGCCATTTCCTTCTCCAATGCATGAAAGGGAAAAGTGAAAGTGAAGTCGCTCAGTCATGTCCGACTCTAGCGACCCCATGGACTGCAGCCCACCAGGCTCCTCCGTCCATGGGATTTTGCAGGCAAGAGTACTGGAGTGGGGTGCCATTGCCTTCTCCAGGTAGTTACAAATGACTGGTGATCTAGTTCTGGGGCTGGGTGGTGGGTTCATAGGTATTTGTTATATCATTTTTGCTTTGTAAAATACATGTGTACTACATAAACTCTCGTTTTAAGAATACTAAAGGGAAAAAAGAAAAAAATTTATTCCATTTGAAATGTTGTCTATTACTATGACCAGCAGTTAGGAAAAGTACTTGATCATTTGCATATATAGGTTTATTATTAAAAGTTATATTTTGGGCTTAGTATTATATCTAGAAAAGATACAGTGTACTTTTTATATTATGCACATTAAAAAAAAAAGATTAGCTTCCAAGAATGATGTCAAATTTCAATCCTTAGCCAACTTCTTGGCCAACTGGATTCTACTTCTGAGACATGTAAAACTATTTATCTTGCAGAAAAATCTGGCAACTGCATTAAACACTTCTTCTACTCATACTGATGTATTAGGTACCCGTAGCAACCTAACAAACATGAAATAACCTTAAAGATTGCCTTGAAAAATCAGCTGATTCCATCATCATGGACATTGTTGTCATAAGACCTATAAAATGCAGATGACATTCAATAGAACTCAAAACAATAATTTAAAGTCTGAATTAATACCAGCATCTATGAGCTTTTGTTTTAATAAAGGCAGCATAAATGAACATATGGAAACTGATCAGATTTGGCCCATGTACAAACTGCCCTCATAATTTGTTACATCCAGTGATTTCCTTGTTCAAAAATAATTTCCTCCCAGTTTCTTATATCCAGCTCACTTCTTTCCCTGTCCCTTTAAGCAGGTAGACCTTCTAATAGCTGGGTGCCACCCATGGGGCCTGAAGCAGAAGAGGCAAGAATGACTCAGATCAGAGGATAGCCTTGTAAGTCAGCCACATGTGGCACTGAGACACCCATCAGTGTGGTGTGCCCTTTCTCCACTGCTGCAGTCATGAAGTCATGGGCCTGCCATGGGGCTAACTTATTATTAAAATAAATCACTGGCCTGGAGACTTGAGTTTAAATGCCAGTTAACTCATAAGTAAATGGGAAGGAACTGACTTGTCTGACCCAGAATACTCTTCGAGAAGTTGTTGAAATTACCATTCTGTGTTGAGGCTTTGGCTCTCACAGATGCTGAAATACCTAAAGAATAGGGGGCTGGAGCATGCATCTTATAAAGCCATGCTTGAATTCCACTCACAAATTGCCCCTTGCTATTTTTTTTCCTCAAGGATAGTTGCAACTGGCTCAAGGTAGCTTCAGTAGAAGCATGAGATTTCCAGAGCAGTACAGCCTTCTTGATTGTTAAATAAAAAAAATTTTTAAAATAACAGCCACCTGCTCTTTGGTTGCTTTCTTTGTCTCTGCACAAAGGCAGCTGTGTCACTGAAAGAAAAATAGCATTGAGATTTTCTTCCCCTCTTTCACTTTGCTCCTTTCCAGGCAGCATCTACAGAGATATACACAAGCCCACTGTCTACAAGAGCCAAGACCTACAAGCCATTCTAAAATTCTAATTGCATGCTGGGACATAAGCAGGCTTCTTTACCTCCCTGGCATGCCGTCCATAGCAAGTCAAGTGTAGAGGCTTCCCTGCTCAACAGTATCCTCCACAAATAATGAAGTCTTACTTCTCAAGAATGAAGTAGCCTCTACAAAGCCTGCTCAAGGCATTTGAAGAGTCTTCTCAGAACTCTGAGAGTCTTCTTGTGTCATGACATTGAGCTCTAGTAACTCATCCTCCATGACTAGGACATGTGTTCTCTCATTGAAATAGCATCATACTCAAAATGAAGTCTCTGTTCTTGAGTAAAGAGGTTTCCCCTACCTGCACATTGTTCTTTCTCATGATGACAGCCAGTTTTAGTAATGTTTTTTTTTGCTGAAGGTGTTGTTAATTATCTGCAGAGTACAGTATTGGTACTTGTTACAGTAAGGCAGACTTTTAAACATGTAATAACTACTTGGTTAAATATAGTCACAAAGCAATTCCAGACAAAAAAAAAAAAAAAAACAAAAAAACTTGGATTTCAAAGAAGCCCTATGCATTTATTTGCTTGCCTCATTCATAAAAAGCCAAGATGCCCACAGATCAAGGGATTTACCACTAAATGTGTCTTATAGAGGGGTTTCCCAGGTGGCACTAGCAGTAAAGAATCCACCTGCCAATGCAGGAGGCATAAGAGACCGCTTGGGAAGATCCCCTGAAGGAGGACATGGCAACCCACTCTAGTATTCTTTCCTGGAGAATCCCATGGACAGAGGAGCCTGGAGGGGTATGGTCCATAGGGTCACAAAGAGCTGGGCATGACTGAAGCGACTTAGCACACATGCATGCATGCATATGGCTCATATAGACTCTGACTTGCTTAGATTACCATGAAAGCAGCCCAGCCTGTAGGAAAACAAAACACTCCACTTTAGCTCTTCACTGTCCCTGTTCCAAGTGACCTACAGACATGTTATTAAAACATGGTCTATTAAGTCATTATTTTTTATCTGCTTATCCAGTGCCATCAGGTAACAAGCCATCATCTGAAGCCAGCCACATGGCCACAGGCCCAACTGGAATACATCCACTGACCTTGTCATATTGTACTGGCTTTTCTCCTAGAGGAACAGACAACACCACACCATCTGGAACAGCAATTCTAGAAGGGCTTTTCCCATACCTTTCAGGATCTTCTCCATCTCCTAAAACCAGTTAAAAAAGCTTATTCCTTTATGGAGGGGCACCATTAACAAATGAAAGGGCAAAATTGGTAAACAATGGCTGTTTTTCATCATCCAGTACTGCTAACAGGCTTTGATCTTTGTGTCAAACAAAATAAGGTCAAGCTCTCCTGATCAATTATAGGACAGGCCATAAGTGTCATGTCAGCAGCTAGCCCAGTCCATCTCTGGATCTTCCTCAGAGAATGAAACTGGGAATAATGTGCTAGGGTGGACATCTAGCATGAGTGGGCACCTCCTTGCCTGAGTATCTAGCTTCAAGTTAGGGTTAAAGAGTGTGTGTGTGTCTTCTCTCTACTAGGCTGTGGAAAGAGGAAGGTGAGTCCCTTCACTGACACAGGTTTCCAACAGCTGCCAGTGAACCTGAATGACATGGCTGCCTCCCTCACTTAAAGGGAACTGGCTGTGCCTTGCCTTGGATAGAATTCTGCCTCATTGCAGGTAGCCGTCTTGTTGTTCAACCACTCTGCAGTTCTAAATGCTTCTTTCTTATCGTGGGATTCATTCTGGCTTTAGCCTTAATGACTAATGATGAATGCATCTATCGTCTGTTATAAAAATTACACTGCTGAGAATATTTAAAATACAATTGAAGACCATCAAATCATCAAGCAGGTTCTCTGTGTGCACACGTGCGTGCATGTCCCTTTTCTTCGTCCTCTCCATCTACCCTTCTTTTTCATGTAAGACAATACAGATTGACAACCCTCATATTATTTACTTACAGCAAAAGTAAGGAGTTTCAGAACTGCCTCAGGAAAAGAGTCTTATTTCTAATATGGAAAAATGATTGAGAAGATAGGAGCTTAGAAAATAAAGTGTAAAAAAAAACTTATAAGTAAGGTACAAAAAAGAAGGCATAACATGTTATAGTGAGAAAAAAAAATCAGACCTGTTTTGAACTGAAACTATTTTCTACACTGAAGTCTAAAGCTTCTAGCTTTGAGTTCCATCAGCTTCCCCTCTGTAGAATCCTAAGAAATGTCTGTAAACCAGTAACATTTTCTCGTGGGATTTCATTACTGAAAGGGCTCATTAGGAAAGACATTAAAATACGAATTACCTCATAAACTATTTAGTTGTGTACCCAGTGGGAGGGTGTACTTACCAGGGCCTGAGCATTTCACAAATAGAGCTAATCAATTAAGCTTCATTAGAAACTGAAGGGGTCTTACAAAGATTGGATAAGTCAGGGACCAACTACAAAAGGACTTGACAGGAAAACAAACATCTTCTGTAACAGACTTGCTAAAGTTAATCAGCAGCTTTTGGGTAGAGTGGATAATTCAAAATATTCCTGTCTTGAGCCAGAATCTCCTCAGGTTCAATAGTTCCTAGGTCACCTTAGTAGGCCTCTGACTTGCGTGGGGATCTTATTTAAATACACGTTTGCATTTAGTTAGTTGGAGGTGAGGTCTGAAATCCTGAATCTCCAACCAGTTCCCAGGTGAGGCTAATACTGTGGGTTCAGAAACAACACTGTGAGCAGGAAGGTCTCAGATAAGCCCCAGGATACAATTCAAGTAGCCTTCATGGTGTTATAATAGGGCTTCCCTGTTGGCTTAGTGGTAATGAATCCACCTGTAATGCAGGAGACACAGGTTAGAGCCCTGGATCAGGACGATCTCCTGAAGAAGGAAAAGGCAACCCACTCCAGTATTATTGCTTGGAAAATCCCATGAACAGAGGAACCTCGTGGGCTACAGTCCATGGGGTTGCAAAGAGTCAGACATGACTGGGCAACTAAACAACAATAACAACAGGTGGATGCCACGTTGAACCTACTTTTTCTTGCCCTTCCACGGGGCAAGATAGAATGGAAAATTTACAGCAGACTGCTCTTATACTGAAATCTCTTCTTCATGTTTTTGGATAATTTATCTTCACTAATATTATTGGTGAAATTTTCACGTTAACACTAAAAAAGAAGGGGCTTATTGTAAAGCTTTGCATCTTTGAGATCAACTTCTAAAGGAAATTCTATAGCATGTTTTTAATAGTTACATAGGAGGGTAGAGATGGTTTTTATTTTCGCCTCAGAACAAGGAAACACTTAGGCTCTACAAATTCCCATCAAGGCACTGAGCTAGCATGGAGCTGGGTTTCCTCCAGGAGCACTCCTGTGGGCTCTAAAAGGAAGATGTGTTCTTAGACTGGAGCTGAAGGGTCCTGTGTAACATGAAAATGTTAATCCTGAAACCCTTGGACTGAGCTATCCTTGCCAGTCTCTTAGAAAACAGCAGCGTTCACTGCCTCGCTGATCATGCCACTTCTTGAAGAACATCAGCATTGCTTCAGTGGCTAGGTCAGTCACTGCAGGGGCAAGAAGGAAACCTCCCTCCTGTCTAGACAGCTCCAAGCCAATTGCTAGAGCAGCAGCTGGCTGTGGCAATGTGGCCACATCTCTCCATGTCTCAGGGCTCTGCTCTGCCATGGCAGAAACATGGCAGCAGAGAGGTTTCTCAAGTTCATGGTCAAGGCAACAGCCAGGGGCAGAGATGAGGGTGCCTTTGCTCTTTCTCAGCTCTCAAAACTCAGCTGATACAATCTCCAAACCCTCAGCACATTCTGAGCCTGGGCATAGATGCACACAAAGGGATAATAGTGTGTTAGTCATTCAGTCATGTTTGACTGTTTGTGGTTGTTTGTGGCTACCCGTGGACTGTAGCCCACCAGGTTACTCTGTCCATGGACTTCTCCAGACAAGAATACTGGAGTGGGTAGCCATGCCCGTCTCCAGGGGAATTTCCCTATCTAGGGATCAAACACAGGTCTTCTTATTGCAGGTAGATACTTTACCATTTGAGCCACCAGGGAAGCCCCAAAAGGACAATGAATCTTCCCAAATTCTGTGTGGTTCTCTAGGCCACTGAGGATGTGGCTGAGAATATGGCCCAACAAGAGCAGGTTTGCCACTGGATCACAAATGTGGAGACATGGCACAAGAACCTCAAAATCTACTCCTGGTTCAGTGGCTGTCCCGAACAACAAGGTGAGGACTCAGGATCCGTATTCCCTGCCCCCACCACTGTTAATCGCACTTTCAATTACTTCTGAGAACACTTAAGCACTAGGTGCTTGCCAGGACATAGCTAAAAGAGCTATGTGAATGTGACACAGGGACAGCTTCCTCCGAAGCAGTGCTGGGACTAAGGTGAGGAAGGCAAGTACTCAGGATACCACTCTTAAGGGGGTACTCACTCTCAAAATTGTGCAAATGCATCAGTGCAAAGCCATCACTTTCACAACCCCGAGAGTGAGTGCTTTATCAAATTAGTACTCTGGGCACCCTTCTTGTTTCATCATCCCAATCCTAGCTCTGCTTTCGAGTTTCAAAAGTGGACCAATCTGCAAGCTTCTGTGTTTACCAAGAGAGAGCTCTTCATTGGAGAAGCCAACCTAATACTGCAGGGCTTTACAGGATCTCAAGAAGTTCCGCTGGAATTTGATTTTGCAAGGGTTAATCATGGGGTTGTGGTCAAGGTTTTGTTTAAGATTCTAAGATTTAGATAATCCTCAGATAACTTCTGGAAACCAATATGGGCTGAATTGTGCAGACAATACATACATTGAAGTCCAAACGCTCAATACCTCTGAAAGTGACTATATTTGGAGATGGGACCTTTAAAGAGGTAATTAAGGTAAAATGAAGTCCTATGAATGGGCTCTAAAATCTAATATGATTGACCTCCTTATAAGGAGAGGAGATTAGTATACAGACACACAGAGGAATACCATGTGAAAACACAGGGAGAAGGTGGCCGCCTATAAGCCAAAAAAGAAAGACCTGGAACAGAGCCTTTTTTCACATCCTTCAGGAGGAACCAGGCCTGCTGACACCTTGATCATGGACTTCTACTCTTCAGCACTGAGAGACAACACACTTCTCTTGTTTAAGTTACCCAGTCTGTGGTACTGTGTTATGGCAGCTGTAAGAAACCAATAAAGAAACTGTTTTCTAAGTGTTCTAATGTCCAGTTTTTCTTTCTTCTTTCAAAAATAGCCTTGATCACTAAGGACAACTAGACATAGTCTTTTGGGGTCTAGACTTTCATTCGAGTCTCAACTCTCTGACATGCTCAGTCCCTCAGCTGTGTCTGACTCTGCGGCTTCATGGACTATAGTCCACCAGGTTTCTCTGTCCATGGGATTTCCCAGGCAAGAATACTGGAGTGGGTTGCCACTTCTTACTCCGGGGAATCTTCCCCACCCAGGTATCAAACCTGTGTCTCTTGCATCTCCTCCATTGACAGGCAGATACTTTACCACTAGCACCACTTGGGAAGCCCTCAACTTTCACTCAAATAGTGAAAGCAAAGCAAGAAAAAGCAATAGTCTGTGATCCTGGTTGAAAATTTCCCAAGTATATCATTATAGATGAATGACAGCTAGTGGGGTAGTAATTTATATTTCAAGAACTCATAGACATAATTTCTAGGTGGAAAAAAATGTTGGAAAATGGTAGTGTTATTAACGATGAGGAGGAGGTGAAGGGCTTGTTCTCTGAGATGAAACAAGAATATAGAATCGCTTCAATTTCAGCCTGGTAGGGTAAGATTTCTTCTTTCTCTAGGTCATCTCCATCACTCCTGTCTTTGGTTTTGGTGCTAAAAAGAATAAACCAATTGCTCTAACATCAAAAAGTCACAAGATATCAATCAAATGTGGAGAATGGTGCACTGTGGCTATTTTTAAGGGCTATGAATATGTCAGTATCAAGCCAGTAAATGATAGATGCCTGTCTTCGCTCATGATGAATCCTAGGGACACTGATTTCTATGGTCATGTGATCATCATCCCTCTGGTTTCTAAATCCAGTAATGATGTGAAATAGACATAACGGAGCTCACAGTAATAAAAGAAGAGAAAGTTTAAAACAAACTTCACTTTGGAGATTATTGAGTTTTCTTTAAAAAAAATAATAATATTGGGTTGGCCAAAAGGTTCATTCGAGTTGTTCTATTTTTGGTGAGCCCAATACATCTTGACTTTGTAGTGGTTCACTCTATAAATGCCTATATTAGGGATAGCTCCAGGGATATGTCCCCCTCAGACAGAACTATGTTTCCTTTCCTTCACAGTGAAGCCCAGGTGGCTGCATCTACAGCAAGTAAAAAGCACTTGGAGACATCCAGGGATGGTGGGAGGGGACTCTTGTTCACACTACACCATTCTTCTCTCAACACATGTGGATGAACTCTTTCAGATACATTATGGAATAAAAGGCTTTTGTGGGCAGTCCTGGGAAAGCAACCATCTCTGGCATTTCTTACGGAAAAAAAAAAAAAGTGTTTTGAGTTCTGAATGACTGACTTTTAAACACACGTTGGGAACCCCAGTCCTGTGTGAGAGTCAGGAATGGCTTGAAGGCAGAAGAACTGCTTGCAGAAGATCCACCTTGGAGTTCCAAAGGCAACACTACAAACTTTTGAAAGGTGCTCAACCCCACAGCACTTTGGGTAACTCAACAAGCTTCAGTCAGATAGAAATCTATTAGTTGAACCAGTGTGCAAAAAATCCACTGCGTGCCAAGTAATGTGTTCATCAGAATGTGTTCTTGGTCTTGAGAAACTCAAAGCCTAAGATCCAGACAGAATTTTGTTCTTTTAAATTTTATTTGCTTGAATAAATATCAAACTACATTTAATTAAATTTTAGAAATCACCTGCCAAGTGATAATGGGAAAAAAAAATTTCTCGTTTTCTCCCCAAACATTCACGCCATTTTTCCAATTAGTTTTTGTTTTCTTAAGAGTTAGACATATAAAAGGGTTTTCTACTGAAAAAGGACTTAAAAAGCAAGGGGATTTTAAATACTGATCTGCAAAACTGTTTTACCTTTTTCTTGTTCATCATTTAACACAATTTCTAAAGACCGGATCTCCACATGAGTTTCACACACTTTAGAATAGTTTTTGTTAAGGAAATCTTCGTTTGTCGATCCCTTAAATCCATCTCTTCCTTCAAACAGATTTCTGTGTTTGAAGGAAGAGATGTTATTTGGGTTTCCCGAACAACAAAGTACATCACAATCTTAGAAATGGAAGGCCAAGTGGCTTTTGTGATAAGCAAGACCTCAGAGGAAAAACAGAAAAGGGAAGTGCTCATTGTCTGTAGCTTCAGGGAATAAGTGGCCAAGGGTGAGTTTTATGAGATTTGATTGTACCATTCAGAGAATAGAATTTATATATATACATAATCAATTACTGATATTTTCATTGGATCTACCTAAGTTATCATGCCTAGAACTGCATCCAAGTTCCCTCACCAAGTGGCGTGTTAACGCTGCTTTTACAAAAGTCTCCAGTTTCCAGCCTACATATCAGCCAGTGATTTGCATAATCCTTAATACCCACCCCCCAAGTCCTTTTCTCAGCCACCGGCTGCAAACAAGATCTGGTTCAATCTTCCCTAAACTAATCCATGCTAACACCATTTAGAAGGGAGACTATTCCGTGTAAGTTGGCACAGCTGAATAAGCTCCCCATTGTATAAACGGCAGTCTTAGGAGAAAGACATTAATGAAAAAGCCAGTGGGCAGAGTCCTCAGCTACTCAGTTGCTTGCTGGACCCTAACTCTGGAAGAAACTTGAATGTTTTTTTAACCAAGGTAAGGAATTTGTCTACCTCCCTGTCTGAATCCTAATAGCTCTTCAAGACCCAGATCAAAGCAACAACTTCATGAAGACTAAACTGGCCTGACCTTCCAAGTCTCCTTCTTGACACCCAATAATCAGTCTCTCTTTTGACCTCAAATACAGGTTTTGGTAATTTTTCTTTTTTTTATGACCCCTCTCCCCAGCTGTGCTCAATACATGTTATTTAGTGTCTGTGCAGAATCTGTAACTGTAGCTTAAACAGTATTTGCTTCCTGAGTATATACATACATGTATACATACATACATGTTTTAGGTAATTTTATTTTCCTAATGCTGTTTATTTTCTAGCACTTCCAGGACTTTGGTCACTCTGTTTATTCTCCCTGCAAAACCCTTCCTTCTCACTGTTCTGATTTGCTTAAGTGTTAGTTGCTCAGTTGTGTTCAACCCTTTGCAAATTCATGGACTGTAACTCTCCAGGCTTCTCTGTCTATTCTTGTCCAGGTAAGAATACTAGAGTGGGTTGCCTTTTCCTACTCCAGCAGATCTTCCTGACCCAAGGATTAAACCTGGGTCTCAGGCATTGCAGGGTTCTCTCTCACATTGCGGGCAGATGCTTTACCTTCTGAGCCACCAGGGAAGCTCTTCTGATTTGCTTAGACCAGTGCTATTGGGTAGAAATTTTTGTGATGATGGAAATGTTCCTTATTTGTATCATCTAATATGGTAGTCACTGGCCACATGTAGCTTCTAAACACATAAAATGCGGCTAGTGAAACTCAAAATTAGAGTTTTTATTTTATTTTAATGAATTTAAAATTTAAATAGCCACTTGTAGCTAGAGGCCACTGTGCTGAAGAGCACAGTAGCTTGACTCATTCAAGAGGTCCTCCTGGAGAGCCACTCTGGAGTTCTCAGCTTCTCACCAGCACTGTGACGGTGGATTTGACATACACTTTGTATTTTACTTTATCATAATATATAACACAATATACTTAGCTATCTATATATTTACCGGATTCCCTCATTGGACTGTAAGTTCCTATAGTTAAGTCTTAATCACAGTTTTCTCTCCAAAAACCAAATATAACATTGGTATTTTGGAGGGGCTCCATAGTGTTTTCAATGAAAGGATGAATAAAAGAACTGATGGCTCGGTGGACTGGTAGAGACATGTCTACATATATAACAAATCTACAAAGCAGATCTCTTGGAACCAAGTGAGCTGGGAACTAAGAGATTGATGGTGGTGATGTGACAAATTATCTTTGTCTAAGGAACATGCACGGCTCTTTAGCTTATCTTTCCTTACAAATGCAGGCCCTGTCTTCTGCATCACTGGAGCTGAGGAACAGTGCTTGTAGAGCTCCTGGTCATTAAGCCATGACTCTGTCCAGACTTGCTCTCTAAGAAAATTCCCAGGAGATAAAGTTCACTGCAATGATGGAGTGAGATAAACACGCTTTTGCTGTGATCCCAAGTTCTCACATACCCCATACTGATCTATAGAACAGCTGGGATCATTCATCAGATTTGAAAATAATCAGGTCTTCACACTCTGTTATCACGGGTATGGTTGTTCCAAAGGGTATGTTGGCAAAGCGCCTTCTTAACCACATACTAGAGACTCAACCACCTCCATCCAAGTGACTGACTGGGGAGCTCTCCTTCCCCAGCATTTCTTCCAAACCCATTTGCAGAGCAAAAGGGAAATTCTCATTTAAACCAATAACAATCCTTGGTGTTTTGGAAGAAAATAAATGCTGAAAGTTGGCATGGTACTGCTCATGTCATTTTAGGGTACATAGTTGAGTCTCGTGGCTAGACATATTCCAAATATTTGTATAATTTCAAGTAATTTGTACAGACATACTAAAAGTCTATTTTAGGCAGTGGAATTTAATATATATTTCTTGGTGAGCCTTTCGTCTTTTGTGTAATTTTAGCCCTAACATTTTAACATGAAAATATTTAATGTTACAAAAATGTTTTCATATTCATATGTTTGCGAACCTCCAAACCATAAAACAAGAACATGTGTTTGAGATTCAAAAGTATGCTGCATTGAACTCTGCTTTCTAAAATAAGCTTTTAACTATTTAAAAACCTTTTTATAAGTCATTTTTATTTTTACATATTTCAATTAATTGGTGAATTCAAAGCAACAGCTGTGTAACTCCCATGGGTTTCCATATCTAAGTCCCTTTAAGGAGCAGAGTAATTTAGTGCATTAATCAAAACTAGGATTTGAATTCTGTAACTGAGTTTACCACGACTTTGCTGAATGATCAAAGGTAAGGTACTTAATCTCTCTTAGTTTCAGTTTTCTCTTTTATGAGACTATGGACTTTGTACAAGTATGTTTTAAATATCATGAATTAAACCAGTAAAAGAAAGAGGAGGATCCTTTGAAGCAGGGGGAAAATAGGAAAGAATATATACAGAGAAATTACTGTGTGCCAGGGATTGTGTCAGACGATTTCCCTGTAGTACCTCACATAATCCTGAAAATAATTCTATAAGTGAGTTCCTACCGTTATCCCCATTTTATAGAAAAGAAAATGAGGAACAGAGAGTTAAGCAATCAGGTTGTGCAGCTAGGATTTAGAGCCAGGCAATCTGATTGGAGGGTCTTTGTTCTCAACCAATGGTTTATTCTACTTCTCAAAGAAAAGACAAAAAAACAAACTCATCTTGTTCTTAATTCCAGTTGAGAGCCATAACTCCCATAAGAGGCTAGCTTGATTGACCATCTGTGTGAAAATATTCTACAGATCTTAAATTATGAGCTATCAATCATTACTAACATTACTGTTAAAAACACAGAGACCTGGTATTATCTAATTTAACCATTCAAGGTTCCAAATATTAAAAAATAACCCTCAAATTCCAAGATCTAAAGTAGTCTGAACTTTTGCTGGGGTGCAGATTTAAACTACATTGGCTCCATAGCTGTGGGAAGGACCCTCCATCTGATGTGGTTTTCTCTGCCTGTTTTCCTGGGTACAGGGAGGTGACTTGCTACCTCCATGGGTTTGGGGATTCAAAACAATGCCAGGCAAAACTCTCAGAAATGTCAGGGGTCTAATGCTTGAGAAAAAAAAAGAAAGAAAGGGGGCTTAGTACATAGTTGACACTAATAATAAATATTTGCCAGTTAATTAACACAGCTTCCACGCCTATTAGAATAGTCAACATGCTGTTTTTAGACTACTAAAACAGAGATCCAGCATGAGGGTCAGATTTCAGAGCAGGGTTCAAATTCTCAGTCTGTCATGGGTTGGCTTAGTGATCTTGGGCACTGTTCTCTGACATTAGGAGGGCATGGCAACCCCTCCAGTATTCTTGCCTAGAGAATCCCATGGACAGAGGAGCCTGGCAGGCTACAGTCCGTAGGGTCACAGAGTCAGACACGACTGAAGCGACCTAGCATGCTGGGTATGGGCTTCCCAGGTGGTGCTGGTGGTAAAGAATCTGCCCTCCAATGAAGGAAACAAGAGACATGGGCTCAATCCCTGGGTCAGGAAGATCCCCTGGAGTAGGAAGTGGCAACCCGCTCCAGTACTCTTGCCTGGAAATTGCCATGGACAGAGGAGCCTGGTAGGCTACAGTCCATAGGGCTGCAAAGAGTTGGACACGACTGAGCACAGACACACTGATGGCCTATGCAGGAGCTCTGATATGCATCTCAAATGTACAGATCTGAAATCCGACATCCACATTCGTATACACCTGAATCACTGTGCTATATCCCTGAAACTAACACAACACTGTAAATCAACTATACTTCAATAAACACGCAAGCAAACGACAACAGATATACTACCTCATAGGACGGTTGTGAGGATGGAATGAGCTGAGAATACATGTGAATGCCTACTCTGAGAGTTTTATGTGCAGTTCCTCACTGAATCTTTACAACATAAAAATCACATGGTCACACGGCCCATAATCAGCATTCAATGCCTGTTTGATATTATTACATAATTAGTTACTCACATTCATTGATTTGACAAAGGGACATTTTATGCCAACTCTGTGTTAGGTAGTCAGATACTTCCCCTGAGGGAGCCTAGGCACTATGAAGGAGGTTACAGTCTGGTTAACATAGGACTCACACAACCTTAAAATAATACTCCATTAATATCACTCCATGAGAATTAAGCTACTTTATATTTTCAGTTTAACTTTCTTGCTTGAGAATAGATTCAGTGACATTTAACCATCCAGTGGTAACATATATCCAGCAGTAATGATAAAATTCAATCAGTATAAATCCATATACTTCCATCATGTTGGTGAAATAAAAACATTAGAGGTTGATGTCTCTTAAAGGGGATAAGAGTAGGATCCATATAATCCTATCTCAGGTAAATGTGAAAGACACGAACGTAACTTCAGTTTATTTAAGGTACTCAGGTTTATATTTAAATAAGCAAAAGCTTGGTTAGGTAAACACAGAAAATGTGGAAGAAATACATTCATATTCCCAGGGGAGCCAACACTTTTGCAATAAATAAGTCAAATAACTATGAAAATCAGAAAGCGTAAGGAGATTTCTTAAACCCTCCAAACACTGTGCATCCAAGCAAAAAAGTCATATAAACAAAACTGCTAAATATATTTTCAGACATGCATTGAGTTTTAGAGACAAAAATATAATTAGTAAAGTAAGGTGGTAAAGTCAGCTAACTATTAAGAACTTGAAAAATGCAGCAGAGAAAGGATACCCTGCTCTATCACTTGTTTCCTGCATTCCAATACTCACCCCAATGAAGAAAAATTGCCTGAAAGTACAGAAATGTGACCAAAGAGAAAAATCAAGTTGCAAATAAATATAGAAAAAGATGTGTAAACTTATTATAATGTAAGAAGTGCAAATAAAAACTGGCTAAGATTTTGTTTAAAAATGAGAATGTTTAATACTTCTGAAAATGCTGTAAGACGGATATCCTCCTATGTAACAGGAATTAATGAAAATTAGTATAAATTTTAAGAAATTTGGTGTGTGTGTGTGTGTGTGTATATATATATACACCAAGTCTTTTAAATGCATATTCCTTTTGACTTGGTAATCCTAATTCTGGGAATCTATTCTAAGGAAATAATCAAAGATGTAATTAAATAATTTCAGATCAGCTTTTTGTTTGATTTATTTTTCTAATCAAAGGGTTAATTCTAGTAGAGAAAATCTAAATACCCAGAAATAGAAATAAAGTGAATTTTTTAATGTGATAGCCATAGGATAAATTATACAATTAATAAGATATTTTCAAAAGATATTGTGTGATATGGGCAAGTGCTCATAATAGCATGTGAAATTTTTTAAAAGCAGGACATACACCAGAAGTCACAAGCAGGGCTTCTCTGCAGAGCTGCACTTGGCCATGGTAGGAAGAACCCCAGATACCAATGCAGGGATTTGGGAAATTGTGGGAAGGATTCTCACCTGCTCAAATATCTCTCTCCCACCCACTTGTCATGGGCCCTGAAATTCTACCACTGGTGAATCAATCATCTGAGTTAAGTCCTACCTTATCCCTGGAACTTAAAAAAAAAAAAAAGCCCAAGTGTACTGGGCAGCATAGTAAGTCACAGTAATATTTCCATCTAAATTGGTTTATCAGATTTTCTTTCCTTCATTTTATCAATAAATGTTTTTACTGGGCACTTAGAACATGCAGGAAAGATGCCAGCCCTGGGACATGGCATGACATTGGCCTCTGTACTCAAGGAATTCACAGGCTGGCAGTGAGGCAGGGACACAGGCAATAAAGCCTTTACAAGGAAGAGATAAACAAGGTCCAAATGGAGTCTACCCCAGCAGAAGGCGTGGCTTCTGCCTACCTGAGGCAGTTGAGAAGACTTTGCTGGAAATGTACATCTGAACTAAGACGTATTTTAGAAAGTGGAGTACTGTGCAGAGCAAAGGAAATAGGATAGGAGAGGCAAGGCAGCCAGAGAGAGCCAGAAACCCTCAGAACATCGCCAGGCTCCTGGGAGGGCCTTTCAGAGAGTGACCATGATACGTGGAGCCGAGCGGAACAGGAGAGGCTGGGAGGCACACAGGACTGGTACCCTGGAAACGTGGGCACATTCCCATGCGGAGGTGCCAAAAGAGAGAAGAAGGACATTCCAGGAAAGGGTGCAAGCCAAACACTTGCCAGCTCTGAAATTCTATCCAAGTGTGCTCCTGTTCCCTCTTTTTCCTCAGATGCTGGCTTGCTACTGAAATCAGGTTACTGCCTTGTCTCTGCACTTTTAATCTCTAGAATCCAAGGCCACAATTGGATGAAAATCTTGTCCTTAAACACATCTTCTGTCTGGTGACAGTAAATAGGATTTCAAAATAAAAAATACTTAATGTATTTATTCTTATTGTTGGGACTCACCGATTCTGAGAACCTAATGATTCATCTTATTCATACTAAGGCAAACAAAATATATAAAATATGGAGTACTATAGTACAGCTAGATTTTCCAACAAACAAAGGATAGAAAGGCCATTCTAAAGGATATCAATAGGAAAAATATACTCCTGGTTAGTTTTGGATTTGAAGACGGGATTCTCTCATTTACTTTCTTTTTTTTAACAAAAGAAAAATCCCAAACCTTTAGGAAAACTTTGCCTCCTCTATCTGCCCCCATGCTGTGCTTTCCATCCCCCTCAAGGCACAACTTTTCTGACAGATCTGCTGTATTTGCCACATAAAAAACCAAATCAAGGCAGAACCATCATCCCAAAGTGCAAAGCAAACTTTCGTTATTAGTTGTGCTGGCAAAAATCTTGGAAAGTGTAAGCAACATAAAGTCCAAGAAAAAGACCAAAATATATCACTGCAAAGCAGAACTCCTTGTAACAAGGTTTATAAAATATCCTTTTTTCCCCCTTGGCTATTCTTACACAAGCTGAACTTATTTGTACAGCGTTGCAAAGCAGACAAGGAAACACGCGCACACACACGTACACAAATACACAAAGAAGACGTGCCTGAAGACTGTCTGAGAGGGGGTGTTCCGAACCAGACCGACCGTGCACAGCGTCCTTGCCCAGATGCATTTGACTTCAGGCTTGGGAACGTTAAACAAACACAAAAACAAGAGCCGGCGATGCGCGTGCTGGGCTGGGTGACAGAGGCAGCGAGCAAATATTGGGATTGTGTTTCACCTGTTGCCATGGTTACCAAAACAGGGTGGATACTTGCAGAAAGAGAAAGAAAGAAAACTGGGAAGACAATGAGTCCTAGGAGACTGTCTGAATGTGTGTATGTGAAGACTCTACTGAGGGTGGAGGAAGGGAGAGCGCAGAGAGCGTCGATGGAAAGGGACCTTTCAATACCGCTTTGTGCTGGGTGCTTGGAGAGCTCTGTCATTGCTTCACACCAAGGAGAAACACATCTCCAAAAGCCCAAGTAAGATTCACGCAGTCCCAAAAAACACAGCACTGAGATGTGGGAACTTTACTTTTGCTTGGTGGCAGGCAAAATCAAGGCAGTTTATACTGAGTACCAAGAGATGTAATACTCATTGTGAATCCACACTCTGCGTGACCAAGAAGAATAGCTGAGTGGTCTCATGTTGAGAACCCCAGGTCTCAGGAATAATTATAGAAAACTGAACCCATTCCTTCAGGCATTTGGATGATCAACTTCAACTCCCATTTGATATAAAAGGGAAAAGCTGACTGATCTTCTTCTTCCCAGGTACTTTGCCTCACTAACCAAACTCTACAGACAATGCTTCAGGAAAGACTTCCTTAGAAAGTTCACTATCACAGCAACCAGCAGATGGCTTTCTCTGTTAATTCCTGACTAGCACGTGGAGAGTGAAGTACTATAAACTGAAAACCTGGAATCCGGGTTCTAATTCCCCTTCTTTTGCTAATTAGCTATGTGACCTTAGACCAGGTATTAACTGGAACTTCAGACTGTTGTTTCTCCAAGGAAAGAATTTTACTAAAATAATCCCTGAGCTCCTTTCCTGCTTTGGAATTTGGTGATTCATAAGCAATTGATCATCTCTCAAATTCTCATTTTCAAAACAAATACAATCAAATGTATAATCCCATATATTTAGGATCCTGATCAGCACATGGAATGTAAACACAGTAGGAATTTATTCTATTCTATGGCAATATAAATAAATGGTTGTTAGCACCTATCAATGATCTCACAATCTAACCATTTACATTGTACCAAAAAAGATGATATATTCCCCAACTAAGCTTTCTACAGTTTAAACGGGTGAAGTGGTAACAGCATGGGAAAGGTTATATTTCAGCCAAGAAAAAGGCCTCTATGCGCTCTCAGAGTTATGTTGTTGCTTTTAGTCCTTTAATTCAGCACTTGTCCTGGCCGGACAGAAATATGGATCAGCCTTCTCTCCAGTGTCTAGATGATGAGGACTAGAGAAGTTAATAGGTTACCGGGCCTAGCAATTAATTTGAGTCTCATCTCCCTTTAAAACCACTGAGTTTTACTTTTATAAGGACTTGCTTTGATTCAGAGTAAGTTATCATGAGGACTCTAGGGTCAGGGATGATATAGTAGAAACAGGACAAAAATCAAAGACTTGGGCTCAGGGCCTGGTTATGCCACTGGCTCATGATGGAAAGTCACTTAAAAAACTCTCCGTGTCTATAAAATGAGATAGTTATACTTCCCTGTTGACCCTATAGGGGTTGCTATCAGGCTCCAAGGAGACAATGTATACTTTACAGTTTAGAAAGTGCTCTACTAATATAAATTCAAAAGACGAACATTCCCACTGCTGGCAAAACATTATTGTTTAGGGTCAGGAGCAAGAGCCCAATACCTGGGTTAACATCCCAACACCATTGTTTTCTTTTTAATCAGCTTGTATGTTCTTCACAAGTTACTCAGTCTCTCAGTTTATCCATTTATAAAATGAGATTAAGAATAGTACCTCCCTCAGGGGATTGTTTCAAGAATTAAATGAAATAATGTACTGTAAGATGCTTAACATAATTTTTGCCACCACATAACAAGTGATTAATTAATGTTAACAATTACTGTTTTCTACTGTGGTGCTTTATACTGCTCTTAAAATGATATCCATCAAGAGTTAAGATTTTTGCTGTTGTTGTCACAGAATCTTACCTAATTCCTATTCACCTCCATAGTGGACAGTGGTTTTTCCTAGCACCAGAGGAGCAGGATTCTGAAAAGAGTGGTCTCCTTGGATTAGCCTATCACCACTTTGATCACTGGCTACGGGGCCACATGGCTGCTGGCGAGTGAAGGAGGGCGTCTTTCAAGTCAACAGCATTTCCTGCCTTGCCACAAGGCTTTTGAGAAGCAGACAGCCTATTTATTCCCTGCTTTTTTATTCCTAGACATTTAGGAAGTGAAGCTGGGGATGATTAAAGCAAATAGGCAAATCGAAGGACTGCATTTCTCAAAACTGCCAGAGAGATGTTACCTGGAGACTGTCTTTTCATGTGTATAAATTTTCCAGGCAACTCCATATGGAACCAGACTTCTCTGTGATTTATCTATTGGACAGTGGGTGGCCAAAGGGCACTGCAGGCAAACAGTTATCCAGCTCGATAATTAGGGAGGGAAAAGGCAAGCACAAACACACCCAGGTTGACATTCAAAACAAAGTAGAGATTTAACCATGGATTGCTCACTATGCCACCCCGGTTCTCATCTGCCAATCTGCCAGGAAGAAACTATTAGCCAAAAAAAGAAGCACTGTTAGTAATTTATTGGTACAGCTGATGGCAAAAGCACAATTCTGTGTAGAAGGGTGAAGGCCTGAGTTGGGGCCCAGCTTTGTGTTTAAATGATAGCTTGATCTCCTGAAGTCTTTGCCAGGGTTTTCTGTCCTTACTTATGAAATGAGGGACTGGGGCAAGGTCTTCACTAAGCGCCTTCTATCTCTAAGAGGCCTTGACGCTCCAATCCTATGGTTTCTTTCATTCATTCATTAATGTATATTTATGTATTCATTCAATGAACAGTAAACCTAACTGGATGAGGTATTGACTGTTGGTGACCAAAACACAGCACAGTCAGTCCACCACAATGGAAGAAACAGCCTTAGCATAGATTGCTCTCAGTTCCTCAGAGACAATGATATTCGCAGTTCTGTTTTCTAAGGAACAGATGTACTGCGTTCCTCTCAAGGAAAAAAATAAGATGGCTATTGTTTCTAGACGTCTTTCAGACAAATCAAATGTAGATAGCTACTCTTACAACCTGAATACTTAGCTAAGCATTTTAACAATGTTTTCCTCCCCTTCTTAGCCCCATCATTGCCCCCTACCCACTCCATCCCATTCTCATTTCCAGGGCTAGGGTTTGGTTCCTTCTCATAATTTTAATTCAATTCAAGTCAATTAAATTCAGTTCTCATTCATGGGGCCTTTCTCAGTACACAGAGCTTACACAATGCAAGGATTATTTTCAAGGAGCTTCCAATCAATCAAGTCGGGGAGACACACATGTAAAACAAGAAATGTCACAATTAAAATGAGTTGGAATAAGAGGCAGTGAGGTTGGACCAATCAGTACAGCCATAGAGCTCTGGTTAAACTAAGCAGTAAGGTCCATGCTAACCAACCACTCCACATTTTTACAAGTTACTAGAGGTCTACACTGTCCTAGCCATCCTTGTCTCCCATTTGTTTGTACATATAAATTAACCTAAAATGAATTGGATTTAATCTGCTGCTTACCAACACCTGGAACCTGTATATTTTTATCTAAAGGATCAGTGTTGTGATGAAAATGCTTTGCCATTAGAGTCTGGGACTTTAGCTTTTGCTAAATGATATGTCATTGGGCCAGTTTTTTTTAACTAGGTAAAGCTCAGTCTCAGTTATAAAATGAGGACAATATCCCTGTTATGGGGCTGTCCTGAGAATAAAATCAGGTCAGAGCTATACATAACTTCTCCTTGGTGTCACTATTTCCTAGGCTTCCTACCCCTGTCCAAACTGACGGTGACTCCTGGGCAGAGTGGCCAGCGCCCTCTATGAAAGGCTGTTTATATGCCGTCCTCATTATCAGTTTCAATATAATAGTTGTCATCTCATCATTAATGAGACTCCAGACAGATAGATGTTTGGACAAGTTCTTCCCATGCTTTATTTATTTTCCAACCCTATTATTGACTTCTTTAAAAAAGAAAAGGAAAACCTTTGAAAAAATTAGATAGAATTGGTCTAATTCTCACAAATAGGAATGAGCACAAATCTACAGAACCGACAGCACCACATCTACATCATTACAGAACCACACACACCCAGCAGAGGCTGGAAACAGGATCCCAGTCTGGTTTGCTTTTCCTACCCGTTCTGTCTCCTTCATCCTTCCCTTTCTCTCTGCTTATCCCCCTCCTTCTCTCCCTTTCCCCTTTGAGTGTTAAAACTGTCTACCAGATATCCAGTGAAAATTTCCTTCTAGCAGACCTTATTTTCATGAAAGACACTCACTGATCCTAGGACCCTGGGAGGAAGAGCCTATCGTCCTGTGTAGTAAGAAAGGTGGGAGGCTCTCACACCTCTGAATCTGCTCTGACCCTGAGACAAAATCCAGTATGCACATATCCACTTGTATTATCCTATGTTTGTTGGCTTAATTCTTCAGAAGAAAGATCCATAACACTAAATTATCTTTTGCCAGACTTATGATAAAATCAGCTTGGACAGATGTGACTACAGTCCACCAAAGTGCACGGCTTGATACTAATACACATTAAATCAAAAGAGAAACACGTGTGATTTCAATTTAGGATGTTGCAGATTAATGCACTGGACAGTTTACTGGGGATACTGGTTCGCTCTCTCCCAGAGGAGAAATGACCCATTCAGGGCAAGGAGAATGGATGCATTCTATCGAACAATCAGTTATCAGCTTCTAACAAAGCTGTACATGGAAAGCAATCCTGCCTTACGCTTCTGTCCACCTCCAGGACCTCTGAGTTTCACCAGAGATTCACGACAATGACATCTGTCAGTGGCCAAAAGGGACTGTAAAATGGACACCCTGGCCCCAGGAGACAAGGTCTGCAGCATTGTGGGGTGGGCAATGCCTCCTGGGCGGCTCTCTGGTTGCTCGTGTGCTCTGAGCACACACCCCACAGAGTGCCTTCATCACAATAGCCCATGTGTGACCTCTGGAAAAGTCCTTGAAAACAGTGAAACAAGAGTCTTAGCTGAAATCTGGAATCCATTCCAGCTTTTACACAGGAAGAAAATTAGGCATAGAACAACAAAGCCCACAGTTCTGAGAAACCTGTGGAGGCTCTGGCTGACATTAATATCATGGAAGATTTCTTTTTTTTTCTTCTCTACTTTCTATTTCATAAAAACTTTTCGTCTAAGCAACCCAAAGCTGCTGGAAAATACTGTACAGTGAGTAGGTAGCAATAACTAGTTTCTCCAGTGAATAAAGTGAGCAGAAATCAGAATAGGGATGCTGAGTAATGTATTAAAAGTCATTTACTTAACGCTTTTCCAAGCTACTAGGTAAATGCTATTCTTCCAAAATATAAGTGGCCAATATTACAATTTTTCCCTTTGGATGAACAGGAATCCAAATTTGTATTGGCAAAAACAGGGTTAGGGGGTGGGAGTTTGGAGCAGAGGGAAAAGCTGTATCAACTCCATGATACAGTTCATTTGCCCAGACATCATGGATCTGGAAATATTCATTCACTTAGAACATGAATCAGCAGAGGAGTATGCCTGCTCAAAATTTAACTCGACAAACATTTGCAGGGTAACACTATTTTTATAAGCACAGCCCAATTCCCTTTTGTCTCCTGCTGATATTATTCACTATTAATCTCCCCTATCATATGTTCTTATTTCATGCATATAAATAACTGTAAACCTGGACTCCCCTTGGAAGCATTTTCCTTCTTTGCCAGCAAGAAGAGGGATAGGATACTTCTGAGTCGAACGGTGGCATACAATCCAGGAAAATTCAACTGGCAGGGAAATTTCATTTGGAATTGTGTTTCAGAATCTCCTTCAAGTTTGTCTGGTGGGGTCTCTCAAAAGAGATACAGACCCTGAACTAAACTAGATGATTCAGAAAGAATCCGGCTGAAGGAGTATCATTTAATGTTTTAGACCCAGAACACTTATTCATACACATGAATAACTGAATTTTGTTTCTTAAGTACCTTCACAGTTCATTTTTTATTTTCCTCTAAAAAAATGTAAATGGCATTACTCTGGTCTCCAAAACAGATGCCAGTTTGGATTTTACTCTGCCAGCAATTATTTGGTTTGGCTCAGCAGGGCTTGAGTTGAAAAAATATTTGCCGATTCCAAAAAGATTTAACGAGCTTTGCTGAAGATGCTGGTGCCATTTGGCATGTCACAGGGACTGTGGCCCAGCAAAGAGACCTCTCCCAACCACAGACTTTCTGTGCCCGAGGTAGCCAACACTGGGAGTTCAGTTGCTTCCTTGGGTTAAGAAGGTGCAAGTCAAATGAGAGAAATTTCCAAGAGAAAGTGACCAAAGCCAGCATCCAAAACACTTACTGCCATTGAAGACAAAGTCCCTGGATTTTGATGGCTAATTTTCAGAGATGTCAATAACATCCAACCTCAGCCTTCCGACATGGTCCCTATGCTGTCACTCAGCAAAGCAAAAAAAATCTCCAACTTCTAGCAAAGCTATCTTTACCCAATATCAGATACAAAAAACTTTGCTGCAGTGTATTTTGTTGGCATCTGACACCTCACCAACTGCAGTGTCAGAATGTATACAAAAACTGAATTATTCCTTCAAGTAATTTTGCTAAATGTAACCAGCAAATTGACTTTATATGGCCAAGACCAACAGATACTGCTTTTATTAATATTTAGTAGGATATAAATGCATGAATCTATCACTTTGATTGGAAAGAATGACTTCAGTGCACATCAATCTCATATGTTAAAAGTCACTAAATGTCACCTGAAATCACACATTTCAATGTGAGCTGCAGTTACCCCAGGAGAAAACAAGGCTCTGGTCTTTTCAAATCAATGTCACATCTGATGACTATAACACAAAAAATGAAAATATTTTCGTACTACTTGTGTGTTTAAAAATTACATCTATTTTGGTGGCTACTGGGGACAGGAAGAGTGGCACTGAAATGGTGACTACGTTGAAGAAGAGAAACTCTGGATTGTTTTTGTTAATTTCAGTTCCTGAACAAATATACACATATTTGGGTGTATCCCACCTCAACTCTTATGGATCTCCCCAAACTTCTAACAGTCCCTTTCACTAAGGCCACACACTGATCCAATGCTAGTTACCTGAGCATCCCACGCCAAGGTTCAGTAACTAATAGCCTCAAAAAGAGGGCCAAGTTCTGCATTGCTTTTCCACAGAAAGACCTATTCATTGAAAACAAAGACGGAGCCATCTACCTCATTTAACTGGAGTTTGGAAGTCAGAGCAGAAATCAAAAGAAAAAGTCATGCAGTAAGAAAAGGATGATTATAATTGTTATTTACCATCTTAGCTTCTGAATGCATTGGCTGGACTTGGGGAGAAGCACAGGGGTTGCTGAGATTTGGACCTTGCATTCCCAGGAGGTTGGAGTTCACTGACATTTGTCTCTCCATCTAAGAGAAAGGAAAGTAACAGAATCAAAAGTCTGAGAAAGGCAGTTGAGATCATAGACAAAGCTGCATTTCTCTTTCAAATGGATTGTGTAGAATTTCTGTGAATAAATCCAGGGAAAACCTGCAGTTTGGTAAAGGGTAAGCAAGGTACTCCTAAGTCTTGAACTCAGGCACAGCAAATAATTATCCAAAGCCGCGTGTTTTAGAGAATAAGCCCAATGCCAAAGAGAACGATATTGTGATGGGAGATCATTTCCAAACAAAAGCAGGCAATACTTCCACAAAACCATGCAACACTCCCACAAGTGTTCACTTTGTAAACAATCTGAATACTACTCATCAAGCTTATTTTCATAGCTGCTGCTGCTGCTGCTGCTAAGTCACTTCAGTCGTATCCGACTCTGTGTGACCCCATAGACGGCAGCCCGCCAGGCTCTGCCATCCCTGGGATTCTCCAGGCAAGAACACTGGAGTGGGTTGCCATTTCCTTCTCCAATGCATGAAAGTGAAAAGTGAAAGTGAAGTTGTTCAGTCGTGTCCGACTCTTAGGGACCCCATGGACTGCAGCCTACCAGGCTCTTCTGTCCATGGGATTTTCCATTTCACAGCTATAAAGAGAATAACACATGCCTAGAAAAATGCTGGAAGGATATAGAATATACCAAATGGTTATCTCAAGTTATCTGTGGCTTTTGTGTTCTCCCCAAATTTTATACTGCAATGTGAATCATCTTAGCAGTAAGAAAAAATTCATTTTAAAAGCCACCCTCTTAAAGATGATGTGTCTTCCTGTCACTCTCATGACCACTATCAAAATGGTTCAGCAGAGGTATTTGAGCTGCTGCCCCTGGCACATCTTCTCTTCCCTGTTAACCTTGTCTGACTCTACACAGCAGCAGCTTTAGGCCTCCCAGCAGGGTTAGAGCTCTGGAAGGTAAAGAAAGCAGTGTGGGTACTGAAGACATGTGATCAACGCCCCCCACTGTCCTGCTAGCCTGCCCTTGTGTCTAGAATTAACATTTGATTATCAATATCTGAATTGAGTTCTGGCTTTTGTCTCCAGGGTGTCCCTGTTAAAAAATGAATCAGTAAAAAAATCTCTATTTCAGTCAGAAAGACTGTGTCTGACAAACATTTTCCATTTAGTAGAAAACCAACACTTTTTGAAGAACAGGAATAATGCAAGTGTACTTAATACTGAAATCATACAGAAAATAATTAAGACTTCCTTCAAGAGAGAAATAGTTACTTCAATGCAAAAGTTTTTCCATTTGCCAAAGGATGGAAATGGAAACAATGTTTGGAAATTTTAGGGAACCAGGTTTCTGCTCAAAGTTAGCCTAGGTAGTCTTAGAAAATAGAGTTCCTTATCAAAGGAGCTCATCAAACAGTGCAGGAGAGAAACCTCACAGATAAGAGTTGAGAGTAATAGTTGAACAAAATGACCTTTAAGGTCCCTTCCATTGTTGAGATTATCACTGCAATTCCTGCTGTGTCCACCCCAAGGGCAGGGTTGTTGTTAGGATACCAATGTGGATGAGCAGAGGTACTTGCTAAAAGCCTTGTCATGAATGATTGGGGCACACTTCCTATCACATCACAGTGAAGTACCATCAGCCATACCTTAGCCAGAATTAGTTTATCAGTTATCTAGCAGTGTATGGCTTTGAACATATGTATACCTGTGGCGGATTCATTTCGATATTTGGCAAAACCAATACAATATTGTAAAGTTTAAAAATAAAATAAAATTAAAAAAAAATAAAATAAAATAAAAGCTCCTTTTTTTTTTTTTTGAAAAAAAAATTCATTTATGTACAGTCAGATATAAAGACATCTCTTTGACTCCTGTGCATATATATTCCTCAACTCAAGAGACTGCTTTTAAAAAAATAAATAAATAAAAATAAAAGCATTGGGAGAAACCAAATTAAAAAAAAAAAAAAAAAAAGGAGCTATTTAATGATGGTGAACTTTCTAGACCACTCTAGCAAAACCTTTTGTGTGTACCAGTTCAGCAAAATAAAATAGAGTTGTCCCTCAATATTCCCCAGGGATTGGTTCCAGGACCCCCTCTGACACTAAATTCCAAGGTACCCGAGTCTCATATAAAAGGCATAGTAATTGCATAAAACTTATACACACCCTTCCCTATACTTTAAATCATCTCCAGATCCCCTAAAACACCTAATACAATGTAAATACTTTGCAAATCCAAATGATGTTTTTTGGAATTGTCTGGAATTAAAATATATGGGCTGGCTGCATTCATTCTCATATTCCCCTAAATCTTCAAGCAGCCTGAGTATTCTAATTTTTTAAAATTATTTTTTAAATCATTATAAAATATACATAACTTAAAATTTACCAGTTTAACTCTTTTTAAGTGTACAGTTCAGTGCAATAAAGTACATTTGTATACTCTAATTGTTAAGTCATTGAGATTTCTCTAAAAAACGCTTATTACTTATAACTTCCACTTTCCAGAGGCTGGTGGGTAGGGGAGTGGGATTAGCATTTGACTCTTTATTCCAATTAGTGACCTTCTCCCAAAGAGAAATAAAATCCAAAGGAGTTTCTGCTTTCAGTTTTCGGAAGGAGGATTGTTCAGAAGGACACATGATTGTCCAGGGTTTTCCATCATGCTTTGGAGCCACCATTTTACAAAGAAGTGAGAGTAGCCTGCTTTCTGCTTCTGGATTCAGAGTCAGCCATGCTGCCTACTTTTTGGAAAAGTTACAGGCTATGACTGTTTCTACCTTATGACTCACAAATTAAACAGAATACTAAAAACAGGGCTGGTTTCTCTATCTTAAAAAAATTGCATTTTTCCACATAAGTAATTATATGGGGTTACCAAGAGCCTCTTCAAAACAACTATTTGGTGCTTTGTGCTAATAAACGCTCTGCCCATGAGTGTGGCTTTAATGAGTGGACTAGAATGAAGAGGTCAGAAGACGGGAGTGGCTTTGTTGAATACTAAGCAATACTGAGCACTGTACGTAAAACATCCAGGTAAAGGATATCATCTTTTTTGAGCTTCTTCTTTTCCCTTGAAATAAGTTGGAAAACAGGAGCCAAAATGTCTGCAGTCCACTAGGCTTTTGCAATCATAAATGGGTATTCATATTCCCAAATAATTTCAGCTTGTGACTTTCAAGATCAGAAATCCTGACCCAGTGAACTCCTGGAAGGCAAAGCCTATTTTCGCCTTCACCACATTTTCAGCATCTAGCACAGAGCTTGGCCCTTAGAAGGAGCTCAACAAAAGTTTAAGAAATAAATGAATGAACAGATTCATCATTTATTTCAGACCTAGGGCTTTGTGAAATGTATAGCCTAACAGCATGTACCACAAATCAGTTAAGAATCTCACCTTCATCTACAGATATAAACTAATCTTTTATGCCAGGGAACATAAGAACTCTATGGAAAGTCCATGCTTGACAAGCTAAAATTATAGCACAAGGGCTGGCAACCTGATAATGAGGAATAAAGGGCCCAAACTTCTAGGCCCTAAAACTCTTAGTGACCATTGAAAAGCAGAGACATTACTTTGCCAACAAAGGTCCATCTCGTCAAGGCTATGGTTTTTCCAGTGGTCATGTATGGATGTGAGAGTTGGACTGTGAAGAAAGCTGAGCACCAAAGAATTGATGCTTTTGAACTGTGGTGTTGGAGAAGACTCTTGAGAGTCCCTTGGACTGCAAGGAGATCCAACCAGTCCATTCTGAAGAAGATCAGCCCTGGGATTTCTTTGGAAGGAATGATGCTAAAGCTGAAACTCCACTGGCCACCTCATATGAAGAGGTGACTCATTGGAAAAGACTCTGATGCTGGGAGGGATTGGGGGCAGGAGGAGAAGGGGATGACAGAGGATGAGATGGCTGGATGGCATCACCGACTCGATGGACGTGAGTTTGAGTGAACTCTGGGAGTTGGTGATGGACAGGGAGGCTTGGCGTGCTGTGATTCATGGGGTTGCAAAGAGTTGGATACGACTGAGTGACTCAACTGAACTGAAAACTCTTAGTATGTGCTTTTAGATATCTTGCATTCATTTTCATTAGTTACATTAGTGTCACTCCAGATAATGGCTTCCCAATCTTGGCACTATTGACATTTTGAGCCAAATAAGTCTTTGTCCTGGTAACTGCCCTATGCATTGTACACTGTTTAGCATCCCTGACCAAAACCTACTAGATGCCCACAGCACGTTTCCCAAGTTGTGACAATGAACAGTGTCTTCAGATATTGCCAAACATCCCTTGGAGGACAAAACTGATTCCAGTGAAGAATCGCCACTCTAGATGGACACTATTTTCATGACAGTTGTACATATCACGGACATGGGTTTGAACTTCTGACTCTGTTATCTACAGTAGCTCTTTAACATGTACTTGATCCTTTGCTTCTATTCTGAAGCACCAACATTTTTAAAAATTTTCAAGTATATGACTTCTCGTTAAAACCTTAAAGACTCATTTTCTGTTCTACTCCTCTATTGTACAATGAACTGATATGGTGGAAACCAGTGCCAGGCAACCTTTTCTCTGGGTCTTTGCAGCCTAAATGTCCCACCTTTGCCCCTGGGAATGGTACACAGTTTATTCAAATTGGGAAAAAATATCACTGCAGTGATATTTTTCTGGACAACACCTAGAATTTCTGAAAGGAAACAATTTTAAATGAAGGATTTAAAGCCTAGATGAAAACGGCTTGTGGTAGAAGTCTCTTGCAATTTTGGTGAGGTTGAATGAAATCCAGGATTGCAGTGTGGGTGGTGCTGCTTTCCTTCATCCAAAATGTTTAAGGTGGAGCGAGGCAGGTAGTCAGCCAGCTCAGCTGTCCTTCTGACATTTTGCAAAGAATCTTTCTAGCCTGAACTGCCTGACACTTACAGTGGGAAGACCTAGGTCTCTACAGTTGGGCCATCAAGCCTTTCTCCATCTCCCTGCTTCCAGATAAATGAGCAAATTCCTCATTCTAGGATGATCTGAGCTGCAAAACATGAGGAGAGATGCGTATCCTAGTCACTTGTAACTTGTAACTCTTCCGTTACAAGCTGTGTGACATTAGACAAATCCCTCCAATGTCGTACTCCTCAGCTTTCCATTGGTAAAGTAAGTATATTGATAATGACTGCAGTCATATTCCCACAGGACTGCTGTGAGAACAAACTGAAATAGCAAATGTAGACAGTTCCTTAGAATGCTAAAAACGTGCTGCAAAATATTCCCGATATTGTGGTGGGAGGATTTTAATTGAATTGTCATGTCACCTCCAGGGCTTTCGAGAACCCTTATGTCCCTGAAAATGGTAACATTAGGCATGTGCACTGAGGCAGAGTGCCAGGGAGGATGAAGATATACACAGTGGGGATCCCATGGCAGGAAAGCAGGTTAGCTCTAAAACAGTCTGAATCTTCGTTCTATGTGAATCTACTATTTTCAGGGAGGTGTAGTGTAATAACTCAGAAGTCAGACCACCTGGATCTACAACCTGATTCTGTCACTCACTGGCTCTTATTGATACTGAAACCGAAGCGCCAACACTTTGGCCACCTGATGCGAAGAGCTGACTCACTGGAAAAGGCCCTGATGCTGGGAAAGATTGAGGGCAAGAGGAGAAGGGGGTCACAGAGGATGAGATGGTTGGATGGCATCACTGACTCAATGGACATGAATTGGAGCAAACTCAGGGAGATAGTGAAGGACAGGGAAACCTGGCGTGCTGCAGTTCATGGGGTCACAAAGAATCGGACACAACTTAGTGAATGAACAACAATAAGCTCTTACTGACTTTGTCACTTAACCACCTTTCTCAGCCTCTTGTGCCTTGGTTTCCTCTTCTGCAAAGTAAGGGTAAGAACAGTGCATACCTCAGAGATTTGTTGTGAGAGTGAAAGGAGAGAATGTATGGATCGTGTAGTGGTTGAGAGAGAACTCCTAGGTTTGAAACTCAATGGCACTGCTTCTCAGCCAAGCTCGTTTCTTGCCTTACTTTCTTCATTCACAAATGGGGATAGTAATAGTACGTACCTGAGAGGGTTGTTTCACAGGTTAATGAAGTGGTTAGAGAGTGATCGGCACAAGGTAAGCATTCAGTAAATGCTGCTAGCATCATTAATAAAACCTAATATGCATGCATATGTGTTAGCACTTATTACGTACCATCATTATTATTGTTATTATTGTCATTATCACTCTGAGTCCCAGCTAGACCACTCACTGGCAATTTAAGGACACTATATGTAACCCAAGCTATAGACTTTGGAGTAGTCATACACTCCCATGTCCCTGGACAAATCCCATTCCCTGAGTACTACAAACTCACTTGTCACCAGCAAGAAGATGAAACCATGCCTCATTATGGAAGCACTGAAGGATGGAGAAGCCAGCAAGATCCCCAAGGATACACAACTAGGCACTTAGAGCAAACTGGCACCCAGCTCAACTCTCCATCCATAAGAAGCTCTTTCCTTCCCCATCAGCTTAGATCTGCACACTTCCTGTACTTTTCCAAATGGGGCAAGCCTCAGCAGAAAGAAGCACTTACTGGCATCAAGACGGCAGAAGAGCCCGGCATTGTAGGGTTGGGCAGGGTCCCAGGCATGGAGGCTGGCATGGGCTGTCTCTGTCTGTTGTGAAGATGGAGCAGAGAAGATAGAGAGCCTGGGACAGGCCTGGGAACAAAAAAAGAAAAAAAAAAAAGAAAAAATAGCAGACATTATTCCTGATACTCTAGGCAGGGGATTCACTGCCAGTTTTTCAAGTCCAGAACCAGTGGGGACAATACCATTACATGAGTAGCAGATCAGATTCCCTGATGGGAGCCACATAATTGAGGATATTAGGGAAATAATAACAAATAAAATACAAGCCTGGCTTCCTTTGCTGCTTCCTAGTTAATACATCAAATTCCACTTCATTTCCTGACCTCTGTTATCTAACTGATAGTCAATAGACAACAAGCCAGTAAATCTCCTACAACCCTTGCCTCTTAGGAAAGAGAAGGGACCTGGTAGTACATCCTGCATGTTTACTCTGAGGTCTCTGCCCTCTGGAGGATCTTAGAGCCTGAGACCTGTGTGCATTTGTTTTATAACATTCTCCCAAACTTCTGCCTGGAAGCCTGCCTGGCTTTCCTCTGGATATACTTTCACTCTCTGGATTTGCAGAGCCAACTTCATTCATAATTTCCCAATAGAAATCTGTTGTGACTTTTTCATAATTCTCCACTTTGAGTGGGAAAAAAACACAAAGCCAGGTCACAAACCAAAGTAGCTAGATGACGGTTCACACGATGCAACAAGTCTTTCTTGGGGCGAGTCTGGGGCCCAGCCCCTAGTTCCTGACCCCTCTTTGTAATAACTCAAGGTGTTAGACTCTTTGACATAAATTGATTTCAGCCTGATCTGCAGGTCTTGGGTAAGCTTTCCTTGGGGGAGTACATAGTTCTTTTGCTTCAATTTGCCAGAAAAAAATTTAAGAGCCTTAAATTGATTTAATGAGCCAGGGAATGTGGGGCTGAGGGAAAAGGGGAATTATTTGTGTTTATTAAAAATGGCAAACAAATAACCTCCTTGGCTCAATTCTCAATCTCCTGATGCTCTTACTCTGGGGAGCCATATAAATGTCAAACCATTGAAGTAATGACTTAACAAACAAAACAAACAAATAAATAAACACCCCTCAGAACCTCTGAGTCTTCCATGTGAAAGCATCTTATCCTCAATGCCATGACAGAAAAATAGTGCTTCCCAAATTAATGTATTTTCTTAAAAAAAAAAAAAAATCTCTTAAGCTAAGAGCTGGGTAAAGATTGCAGAGAGATGTTCTCTGCAGGGCAATGCCTTCCTGTGTTTCAGGGAAGGACAGCATGAAGAACCTCTTCTTTGGAGCTCATGTGCCTCCCATGGGTGACTCACAGAGGCTGAACTGGGGGAAAGAATGCCAAGATATTCTTCCTTCACATTGCTGTTACGATTCCAAATAAGATTCAGTTTTCCATTCTTTTTGCCTGAAATCTCCATTGGAAACACGGCTAGCTATCACAGTCACACATGTCATAGAAGGATTAGTCCTAAGTTAGTCCTAGATATATATGTTTAGGAAGTTGTGTATTTGAAAATATAAGAAAATATAAAAGTTTTACACAGAGTTTATGGTGATGTACACAAATTACAACCAGTTCTATTAACAGGATGTGTGTGAGTGGTTATATAGATAGGCTAAGCTGAGAAGCTTGTAACAATGACATGGGTGTTTTTAGAAAAGCAAATGAAGTACTATGGATATTTCTTGACATGTACACTTGGGACCTCTGTAGTACAGATGAACAGTAAGGATTAGCAAGGCCTTTGATGGCCCTTCAGCTTTTATAAGTCTAGGAAATGGCTGCTTTCAATCACTCCAAATTTCTATATTTGTAATATCACTGGGTCAAAAGTCTCTGATACTCAGAGCTCAAGTCAGAGAAGTATAAAATGCTGCTTGATCAACAGACAAGTTTTGTTTTATATTCTTCAGTCTTAATGTTTTGTTTGGGACCTTTGCTAAAAAGAAAATAGCTATATATCAAAGTGTAGCATGTTTAATAATGGTCACTTCTTCTAAGTATAAGATTAATAATCTGAACTCCCCAGTTTCATAATGAGACCCTACAGATAGTTAAATATACATCCATCCATTCATTAAAAAATATCCAGATAAATAGATATAGATATCTATATACATACATACATATCATACATAAATCTATATATACATACATACAGTCTTCAACCATATGCCTGCCCCTCTAGTCACCAGGGTAATAATTTGAGTATAGACAGTTAGGGACACTTGAGAACTGTTATCAAAAACAACTAAACATATTTGATTATGTTGATGTGAAGTATCATCCTTATAAGCAAGGGCAACACATTATCATCATTTACATTTTGTTTCCAACATATTAATGATAATCCTGGTTATCAGCTTTTATTGATGGCCTATTTTTTTAAAGAAATCAATTAAACAATTTCATGGTGATGCAAATGAATATGCAAAAGCAATTAAATTTAAAATAAGTTTTCATTCTTCTCCCAAACTGTGGGAAACTCCCAGTTGTATAGAATAATTGGGGAATAGTATGTTTCATTTAATTCAGTGCTCTTATTAGGTCAGTTATTTCCACACCATGCATAAATCTCCTAGATTTTTAAATATTAAATATTCCTTCATTAATTAAGAAAATTTTTCAGGGTACGAGGTTCCCCTGGGTCTATAATAATAATTACCAATGATACCAATCAGACAAATTGGCAAAATACAGCGGAAGGGAAAATGGTTATTTGGGAAGCCTGTATGTTTGAATTCTGAATAATTTTGAATTACTGTTTTACACAGATTCTGTAAGTAATTTCCCCAACCCCACCTACAAAACCAATAGAATTTCCTAGACTTCTTACATAGGCTTTTAAAATTAAAAAAACTGCAACAGCAACAAAAAAACCCTATGCCTACCCAATCACTAGCTATACAAAGGCCTAGAATGAGGTAATTATGTAGCTTGGCTTGAGAAATAATCATTTGTCCAGAATATTTAGATCACTGAAGCTAAGTGTTATTGGAATACTTGCATTGTTTAATTCCCTTCATACATATAAAAATAGTTATTCTTTAATACACTCATAAAATTTTCATATTGCACTTATACATTGCTTCATATTTTTCTAAATATTTTCACCTTCATGGGACTTGAAACAATGCAGTGTGGTAGGTAAGTCCTATTACTCCCATGTTACTCAGGAGTAAGATGAATTCAGAAACATTTAAGTTTGCCCAAGGTCATATGGGTCATGAAAAAAAGTACGACTTACATTCAACTTGCAATAGAGGGCTTCCTCCATCACACCTTGATGCCTCCCATAACTAAGGTATTATTGATTTTTTTTTATACTAAAATAAATCCATGGCCCATTTCCTTTGATATTCACACTGCTGCCTGAACTTTCCAGTGAAGTAGTAAAATTCTGCTAACATGAGAAGTCACTCATCCATGTGAAATTTTGTTTTATTCCTTTAAAGAAAAAAAAACTTCCCAAACAACGCATCAGCAAGGCTCTGAAAATAAGATGGCAAATTGTGGTAAAGTTGTGAAAACAAAGACTCAACAGTTTTGCTCCAGTGCAGGCTTGTTGCCATGAGCTAATAATTCCAGACTTTGAGCAAGCCGAGCCTCCTTTTTAATAAGCATATGCCTCTAGGTAAAGAATTTCTACTAAAAATTATTGAGGCATGGAACAAGGTAAGATGTGTGAGCTCATGTTGGATTGTTCAATTATGAAACTGAGTCCTGTAGCATTAAGAGTTTTCCAACTTGACAGATTATTCCTCTTTTATACACTTGTATAAACATACTGCTTACGGCTGAAATCTATGTAAGATTTTCTTTCAATTAAGATGTCAGGGATGACAGACTGTTTTCATTGTCCTTAGCAGAATGATAGGTACCACAGCAAGAGATTTCATGTCCTTGTTTTTCCCTCCAAAGGATGGCATCCAGTCTAGGAGTATCAGTAAAGTCTGCTGGTCTTCCCTGCCCTTGTGCAAGCCCACTATCTTTAAGGAGCCAAGGGCCATTGTTTTTGTTTGCAAGATCTCAGGAGAGTCACAGCAGACTGCTCTTCTTTCCCAGTTCTTCACCAGATCCATTACCTCCTGGGATCAGTTATTAAACTCTTAAGACAGGCAGATAGGCCAGGTATGTGGACAGGCAAAGGGAAAAAATAAGTGATGAAAAAAATTAGGTTGGAAAATTGGAAGAGCAATATTAGCATCAAAGTCAGGGCACAGCCATCTAAGAAATCTAGAGCAGATAAAAAACAAAACGAAACAACAACAACAACAAAAGAACCTGATGTTGAGGGTGGGGGCAGACTGTAAAAAAAAAAACCTTGAAAGCAAAAAAACAGCAGGAATGGTGGGCAAGGAGCAGGAGATACAGATGCCATTGCTATTAGAGTTTCTGATTCTGGAGAAGAAACTTTCTTAATTAACTTTTAGGCTTTCCATCTCATCATTTGTTTAATGAATGGATCAGACTACAGGCCATCTGGAAATCCCCTGAGGCTCTAAAATTCAGATTCTAGGACTTGAACTGAAAGTGATATGTTCTTAATCTAGTGAGGCTATATGTTTTATAGTGATAAGGGTATTCTTTACTGCTCACTGGTGTGTCCACAGCACTTAACCTGGCACCTGGCACAAAGTAGGTGGTCAGTGTATCTATATTAAATGAAATTGAGCTCATACAGTGCTTAGTTCTCAAATTCCAAATAGAAGGTGTCCTAAAAAGTGAGAGAAATTCTTGAAAATGGATCCAATCCATTCTATGGAGCCCACACTTCATTCTCATTTAAATATAACATGAGTTCACACACAGATTAGAGAAAGTTTGCTGCCCACTATCTTTGTATTTGCTTATGAAAAGAAAGTTGTATTTCTTTTGAATCTTCTTAAATGAACTGTTGTGGCCTAATTTACCACACTAATTTCTGTCTGGGATACAGAGACTGAAGAGTTAAAGAGGGGGGTTCAGGATGGGGAACACGTGTACACCTGTGGTGGATTCACGTTGATGTATGGCAAAAGCAATACAATATTGTAAAGTAATCAGCCTCCAATTAAAATAAATAAATTTATATTTTAAAACAAAGAGGGGAATGTTAAACTCTTAAATCTAAAGAGAAGGCAGTTTGTAGTGAGAAATATTTATTCTTCTCCTAAGTGAAATTTTTTAAAGAAATATAAATTCTTGTTTTGTAAAGAAAGCAAATTGCCAGGATAATCAAATAGAATGTGAAATGGAAAGACCATGTAGTTGATTTCTTCCCTGCTGCTGCTGCTAAGTCACTTGAGTCGTGTCCAACTCTGTGCGACCCCGTAGACGGCAGCCCACCAGGCTCCCCCGTCCCTGGGATTCTCCAGGCAAGAACACTGGAGTGGGTTGCCATTTCCTTCTCCAATGCAGGAAAGTGAAAAGCGAAAGTCAAGTCATTCAGTTGTGTCCGACTCTTAGCGACCCCATGGACTGCAGCCTACCAGGCTCCTCTGTCCATGGGATTTTCCAGGCAAGAGTACTGGAGTGGGGTGCCATTGCTCTCTCCGGATTTCTTCCCTAGGTACTAAATATATTATAAAATGGGGTACTGAAGAACATGGGCTTAGGAGCTAGTCTGCCAAAATTGGAATCTCAGCTCTGCCACTTATTAGCTATGAAACCTTGGGCAGAGTTACTTGACTTCTCTGTACCTCTGTTTTCTCAACTGCAAAATGGGGTGAGAGAGATATTTATCTCATGGCATTAAATGAGTTATCATATGTTAAATATATTGAATATGCTTAAAAATTAGTTGTGGTTATTTTTGTTTCTATTATTATTATTCTGAGACACTACCCAAACAACAGATTGATTACTATACTCAATCAAGAAACTGTGGCTTAAGGCTAGAATCTTCTGTTGTGTTTATATGTGCTGGGGAGAGATCTTAGTTCCCCTACCAGGGATTGAATCCAGACCCACAGCAGTGAAAGCAGTGAGTAAGGCTGAAATCTTAAAGAATATCCATCCTTAGCTTTAACTGAAGAACTACAATCTAACAAATGTAAAAATGTTCCAAACTCCATACATATATATTTGTTTTAAAATGCATTAACTTTAGAATCCCAAACTCTTCTATGAAGCCAAGTAGATTCTTCCCACCAATGATTTTACAGAATTGCAAAATGACTTCACAGTATTTCTCAGAAAGGAGCCTTGAAAATATTTCCTCAAAATGGAACCAAACTAGTTCCTGAGAGATCAGTCCTCAGTATTTTGTTTTTCCTGAAAACAATGACAGAAATCCAACAGAAGTAATAACTGGGGAAACAAGAAAGCTATCTGGCCCCCATTCTCAAAGACATCGTATTACTTGTATCTTTCAGAATGAGCTCGTGCTCTGTACCAGGTCTTATGGCCAAGCTCCTGAAGCTGGCTGGCAGGGGAATACAGTATTTCCCCTTTTAATAAATAAGGAATTTGAAAGTAGAAATTCTACAAAGAAGTAGAAATAGTTAGTTTGAGAAAAGGCACCAAAGCATCAGCAGAATTCAATTAAAATATATTTCCCTTTTTAAGCTTCCTCAGGCTCAAGACAGGACCTCTGATAAAGATCAGGAATCTCCCTGAGAGAATTGTCCCTCTGTCTCTTTTCCTTTGGTGACACAACATTTGGGCATCCAGGAAGAGAATCCTGCCTTAGTATTTTCATCTTATCCTCGACCCAGCCCCTCAACTCCATCGTGTCTTGAAAAGCTAGTACACTAGCCAAAGCAAAACAGCAAATGCTCTGGCTCATCAGAGATACTAGTAAGCCCATATTCTTGTGATAGAACTCAATGCAGCTCCGCAGCCCTGAACCATCTGATCCTTCACTACCTCCCCAGCTCATGGCCATGGGCTCCACACATCTGCCATAATGATTTTCTTCCAGCTTTATGAAAGCACTGTCTTTCTTCCTGCCACAGACCATTGACGTAAGTAATCCTACAATCTTCTCTGGGCGATTACACCAGGATGGGTGAAGCAATAACTGGGAAAACAAGCACTTTTTTGGAGTGCTCTTTAGTGTACCCTGCACTCTTCCCTAGTAACACGTATCCCCATTTATTCAATCAATCATCAAAAAATCAACTGAGTACCTAATACATTTTGGACCCTATACACTTTAATTTCAGAGGGGAAAACTTGTTTGGTAAATCAGATCACTTGCACAAGAATTCATTTACATATGTCCAATTGGCAACAATAGGATGATGAACAAAACAGATGCATTCATGGCCTTTTGGAGTTTACCATCTCTGCTTCTCCATTATAATTCATGAAAAATTTTGAGTGAATTTTTTTAAATGTCTCTGCTCCCAACTAGACCATATACTTCATAAGTCAGAGATTGTATCTGCTTTGTTTACCTGTGCAGACACATCTGAAATTTAAGAAAGTACATGATACCAAATAGATGTTTAATAAATATTTCTCAAATTAATGAAAACATAGATATTGAGGATCTCTTTGACTAGCAAAAGACATGGCAAGAACAGTGTTCAATAAATTATCTCTAATTAATATGAACTTAATTGATTTACAAATTGCGAAACTCCAATTTACATTAGCAACTTAATATAACCCATTTCTGTTCTTGAACAGCATAACTGGTTACCTCCAAGGTAATCTGTACTTTTTAATCAGTGTCCCTTAGATTAAACTCAAGTTTCAGGTGAGCTCTAGACCCATTTATTTTTGCCTGAATTAAATTAATTTCTTATTTGACATTACATTTGGGGCATTTCTTAAGAAAAGGCTATGAATAATTCAGGAACACTCATCTGTCCCTAATCTATATAATATTTAAAAAATTGGATGCCCGCCCTGCAATAAGGTTGCACTTTATAATGTTCAGAGCTCTGGGCTCAGAGGTACCTGTGACACCCACACCGTGGTCAGCTGAACATCTCTGCTTTGCACTGATTTATTGATACTAACAAGAACACTATTGTAATCATTATCACCAGGGATGTTGGAAATTAATTTTTATTAAATTAAATTAAATTTACCATGCATTTACCATTTTTCTTTTAGAAAAATCAATTTGGTATTACTGCAATATATGCACTGTATTATATAACAGATATAGTATCTGATATCTTGGAAATGTAACTTCTTTTTCTTTCAATGAAAGCCTGACTGCAAGAGAGTCGGCAGTAGTAATACAATGTCATACAGCTAACAGAGCTGTATTCTGCTGGAGTCTTTGCTGGGTTTTACAGCATGCTTGCTGCATCTACTCAGGCAAAGGAGGTATTTACTAGTGCTTTCAAATGTTTTAAAAAGACAAAGTAGTACTAGAAGGGGAGAGGTGAATTTATGGCCATTCTGCTGAGACTAGTAGATCAATCTTTTTTTTTTTTTTCCTTTAATGACTGATTTCTGCACCATTAATATGAATTAGTCATGCAGTCAGCCTGGTTCATTTAAGTTAACCAAAAACATGGTTGGATTGGTTTCTGAAGTACTTTTGTAAAAAAAAAAAAAAAAATCATTTTTAAATTCTGATATTTTTTTCTTTGTGAAGAGTTAAAGGCTCTTTTCTTTATAAAGACCCTTTTTAAAATATCCTAAATGCCTGAACAGTTTGGCTTTAACCACGGATCAGACTTAAAAGACATGAAGGGATGGTTTTTCAATTAGCCAATAACTTGTCAGTTGTTATCAATTATTCATAAAGTTACACTTAGAAAAGGCAAGTACATGCAGCTCAAAAGACATAAAATAAAAGATGGTTTTAAATGCAGGCTCAAATAAATGATATATATCTCTTTGGCTGGCTAGAGGGAAATTTTTCCTCCATAGAAACATATCTCTAAGTAAAATTTCTTCCTGTTTGTGAGATGTTAATAAGCTTCCTCCTTGCTTCCTAAGGACAAATAAGTAGCCCTCTGATTATAAGCCTTGTCGTTTACAAGGGACTGCTGCTTGCATTCATTCACCATAAATGAATAATTCATGAAAACATTCACTAACACACTTGCTCAGACGTTGTGTAGAGGCAGAGAGCTCCCTTTGCTTAGAGATATCCCCTTCCCCCAACTCTAAGTCAGCAATTTGGTTTTGATTTCTTCTGGACTCTCAGCTTGTCGGCTACAATAGTTCAATGAGTAATCTGTAGTGGAATCCACACCCAGCACAATCCCCCAATACCTATGTTCCAAACAGACTGCTTAGTTTTGCTGCTGAATGACAGAAGCTCCAACTGCAAAAGATTTCCGCCAGAGAAAACAGAAGAGCCCTTGAAAAGATCATATGGGCAACGTGTACTCATCCTTGCATTTTGCAAGCCTCCCCACTAGGTCACCCTTACTAATGCCTTTATCTAACCTCTTCTTGGATTGTGAGGCACAGTCTCTCAGGCAGTTTTCAAATACCTCTCCTGGGAAACCAAATTTATGACAGTCCTTCCACCCACCTCCCCACAGCTACTTGCCAGGGTGATTTCAGCTCTTTAGGAGGAGGTGGTAGAAATGATTAACTCCACAGATATACTGGCAGGAGAGAGGATGTGTCAACGATGTAAGAGTGGCTTCGGGCAGCTGAGATGACACCCACAGACTCTGTGACACATGCAGACTCTGCAACCTTAGGCTGCTACAAGCTTGATTTCTCAAGTTCTGTTTTCAAGGATAAAGTACCTGGAATGCTCCAGGGTAACTTACTGGTTCTCCAGGGAAACACAGACAAGGAAAGAGACATTGCCTTAGGTCTGGCAAACTCCTCACTGGGTTACATGCTAACAGACAGCTGCAGATTCTAAACCTAGGCTGTAATCAAATAACAAAAATACATGGGATAGGGTGTGAGGGGCTGGGGGAGGGAGAAGGGGAAGGTATGGAGGAATTAGAGAAGGTTCTAAAGAAACACTGAAAAATACTGAAGGGCCAGAAGAACTATTTCTTTTTACATGGGAAAGTAAAAGGAACAAGAAGACAGGGAGATGATGATAAAGTTCTTCAAATTTTTAAATGACTATATTAGAGAATGGTGACCAGTTACTTTCAAATCCAACTGAAGCAGAATAACAATAATAAGACAGCAGCACACGGGATTTAAGTCAAAAGACAGAATATTTCCTGAGAATAAACAGTGTAAAACAATTAAATGGCTTACTGAGGTTTTGGTATTTCCTCTTATTAGACTCTTAAAAAATAGATTCGTCCCCATCTGGCAGGGTTTCCAGGGAGGAGGAGGAAGAACTGGCAGGCCTCTCCTAGTCCTAAATTAGGTCTATTATTTTCACTTATTTCAGTCAGAGTGGCTGACAGAAATGATAGAGATAATGTTGGCTGCCATCATTAACTAGTAAATCGCATAAAGCAGCCTCGTGCAGCTGACCAGGCACAGGCTCTGTGTCGTCTGCTGGCCCTGCCACGGACCACAAGTGTGCGCTCTGTACAAATCCTTTAGCCTTTCTACTTTCTCAGAGGCAAAAGAGAGTGGCCATCCCCACTTCACAGGTGTGCTGGGAGGATGATCCGACAATCATATATGAGATAGTATTGAGTGTGCGCTTGGCCCTTGGAGGATGGTCAGTGTATATTCTATTCAAGAAATGATTTGTCTATTTTAGAAAATAAAATTATTGCTAGTGTCATTTTAATATACAAAGTAAAGCTATATTCTCCTAAGTTCCAAGGTGATGTGGTTTGGGGAAAAGACAGAAACACACAGCCTCTCTGCGGCATCTGAATGTCCTTCCCATTACTGTGAGTCCTGGTGTATCCTGCTGGATCATCTTCTTAGAGAAACCGACTGCTTTCTCCAGCCCAGGCTAGTCTCTGCTATGTGCTCTCACAGCATGCCTCAGTTTCTCCCTTAAACTGGAGAGAGAGTGTCATCTGGGATGGACCGGCACACAGTAGGAGCCTTGTGGAAGTCTGTTGAATGACTTAATGAGGTGACCTCCCTGTACATGGTGTTTCACTTCCTGGCAGCAGGAGCCCCATGACACAGCCATGACAGGCCTTCTTTTTAAGGACTGTGATGACTTGAAATACTATCCTGAAGGGACAGTCAACTTATCATTGACTTGAAAAAGGAGGATTGGGGGAGGGGTAGAGTTTCTAGGAAACTTGTGTGTCCTCCTTGGGCAATCTTTCCCAAGCCTCCTTTCAAGTTCTCCCACTTTGTAGCACTTAACAGGAAGCTAAATTGATATTAGTCTGAAACACTTAATAAAATAGTAGCAATAAAGTTCATAATAATGACACTTGGCATGCACTTTGCACTTTGCATCCAAGGATCTCAAAGAGCCTTGCAACTGGGCTTTTGCTATTTTCAAAGCTACACATGGACTGGACACAGGCAAAGAAGCCACTGAGTGATAGCTTCCCTTTGGACAGAGTTGATTCTAAACTCAGAGATTGAGATTGTGACCGTACTATGTGCATAAACACATCTACTGCACACAAACACCCACAGACGGCAGACAACTACATGTTAAAAGGCAAAAGTGATATAAAGACTTTTGGTCCCAAACATGCTTTTGTCTGTAATAGCCGGGTCAAACTCTGGAACACAGGCTTGCATTTTGGTAGGCTTTTTTTATTGTGATATTTCTTTCAACCTCCTTCTCAGTGTATTTATAAAAACAATTGGAACATCTGTGTCTGTTCTTTAAAGGCAGGGAAGTTTTAAAGGGCTTATTTTTCCTTTAAGTTCATTCCGGAGGAAATTTTGTTTAGGCTTAAATGATTAGTTAAAAGCCACACAGGGGTTTATGTATAAAGCATCTCTTCTAAGGCACTTTTCCCTTCCCCGGTGGCCTTCCACTTTGCCAAAGAGAGTGACTTGCTCAGTTTCCCATATTATTCCCCAGACAGCCCTATTCATGCTCCCAAACAAATGTGGTATTTGGGGTTTCAAGTTTAAATGTAATTTGGTATCATTTCAGATGTCTTCTTACAGCTTAATAAACATCTTCCCCAGAGGGACATGGATCTGATTTTAATTTGTGGTAGGGTTATAGTCACAGTAAATGTCAATTTTAGCTATCGACAGTCAGTCCCTACTAGAAACAGAAATAGAAAGTGACTGTCAGTGCATCTAAGGGACACGTGCCACAGGATGCTTGCTCATAGGAGTTCACTGTTCTCCCAAGAAATCCCTGCAGTGACTTGTGACGACAGCTTGGTTTCTCCTCCGGCCCTGGGAAACCAGTGGCTCACCAGAACAGAATGTGTCAATCTAAAGATGATAAAAAGATGCAGTGAGGTAACTGAGTCCTTGGCTTTGCATCTGAATATCCCAGAAAATATGCCACTTTCTCAGCTACCGGTTTGTCTGGGGATCATGGGCTGTGTCCTCAAGAGTTTCATTTCTTCATGGATTAAATAAAGAGGCTGAGCCAACAATCTTCAAGGACATTTTGACTCTAGAAGTATATGGTTAGATATGATCAAGAGAGGGTAACCTGGCTTATGGAGAGGCCCAGAACTGTTTCTTTCAGGGACGCAGTGCATCAGCTGTGAGGGGCTTTTCCTCAAAGCAGGGACAAGTGGGTAATTACGCTAGCCTTTTCTGCGCATTCCCTTTTTCCTGAACAAGAGGCCGGCTCCAAAGACGCCTGGGTGTGGGTACTGTTTAGCCAAGGAGGACAGGAACCACAAGTCCTGAGGGGCGGGTGGCGGGGTGGTTCCTTCTCGCATACGAAAAATGATCATTTTAATCAGCATAAAATAAAGGGTTCACTCTTCTGTACACTAGAATTAGTCAATTATTACACAAATAATATTCTTTGAGAAAGGTAGGCCAGGTCCCCAAATACGCAGTTCTGTCTTTTCACTGGGGTGCCTGAGGCCCTTGGGGCCTGGGACTCAACAGAACAGTTCGTAGAATGACAAAAATCCTGCAAGTCTGTGACTTGCTAGAAAAAACATTTTCACTGCTGAGGAGTAAATGCTATCTGACCCTATCCGTTTAAGAGCTGAGATAGTATTCCCTAAATGCCTAGGTTGAGCCCTATGGCACCCTGTCTGTGGTGCCTGAGATGGTAATTTTATGTGTCAACTTGACTGGGCCGTGGATGTGCAAATATCTGGTTAAACATTATTTTTGAGTGTGTCTGTGAAGGTGTTTCTGGAAGAAACTAGCATTTGAATTGGTGAATGAGTAAAGCAGATTGCCCTCCTCATGGTATGTAAGCATCATTCAACCTGCTGAAGGCCTAAAAAGAACAAAAAAGGAAAAGGCTGACTATAGCCCTTCCCCCACCCCTCTGTCAGACGGGTTGAGCTGGGACATCAGCCTTCTCCAGCCCCTGGACTGACACTAACCATATCAGTGTTCCTGATTCTCAGAGCTGTGAATTTGGACTGAAATTTGCACTCCTGGCTTTTCTAGGACTTCAGCTAGCAGGGATAAGAGCACGGGACTTCTTGGCCTCTTTGATTGTTGTAAGCCAGTTTTTTATAATGTCATATATATTTTCATAGTGTACTGCCTATTGGTTCTTTTTTCCTAGAGACTCCTAAATAATACAATGTATCCTCTTCAGAATCTTTTCCCTAGAAAGTGTCCTATATTTCCTTAAATATATTTGATAGCAGTGAATTCATGGAATCCAGGCATTAACTTTCACATCCCTCATCCTCTGCTTCAAGTCATTCACCAAGTTCTATTCTCTCCACTCTCAAAATAGACCTGGACTCCATCCACTTGGCTCTGTCCCCACTACCGAGATCCTAGTCCAAAATACCATCCCCTCTCACTTGGTTCTTCCCACACGCTCTACCTCCCATTTTACTCCCCTCCATGCCAACCTCGGCATCACAGCCAGAATGATCTAATCATGACATTTCCCTCCTCAACCTTCTTCCATGACTTTGCTCAGCATTTAGAATTTAATAAAAACATCCTCTAAGCATTCTACCTCTTTTATATCTGCAGTGCTACTCTCCAACCTGACTTGATACATTTCACCCATTCTGGTTTTCACTCATTTCCTAGAATGTGTCAAGCTCTTTCCTACCCAAGAAGGTGAATACATCCTAATGCCTTTACCTGGAATGCTTATCCATCTGCTCTTTTATTAACCAGCTCTTACTTATCTTTTCAATCTCAGTTTAAATATCACTTTCTTAAAGTTTTCTCTGACCCTCAAATTCCAGGTGCCTCTAATTTAGAAGGCTGCATAGTTCCATGTGCTTTTCCTTCGTGCTGTCTAACAATATTTTTACAGGTATGATTATTTAGTGTCAGTCTTTCCCATGAGACCCTAGCTTCCTGATGGCAGGGGCTATGTATCTTTTGACTGTCAAAGGTAAAGTGATTCTGACTTTTTTTTTTAACCATTGAGAAACTATGTTCTAACTTTCTGGAATGTTCCGCTCCATTTAGATGGAAGAGAAAAGAGAATACCATAATATAGCTGGAAAGGTTTCTAGAAGTTAAGATGATTGATCCAAAGTGAGTATCAGAATATTCACCTACATGCTGTTAGTAATAGATCTTTCTGATAGTCTGACACTTGAGGCTATTTCTTTTGAAAAGCACAAAAGCCTAATGGGGATGCTCATTCCAGGGCTTCTAATTTTTGCTTTAGGTTAATGTTGAAGCTTTCTTAGGATAGTTAGGTATTTTCCTTTTTTGCCAATGATTTCAATTATTGAAGCTCTCCAGAGGGTCAAAAGCCATAACTTCTATGTAAGGTTCCCAAGCATCAAATATATATGCCAAGAAAACTTGCTTAGTTAAAATAAGACAAGAAGAACTATAGTTATAAGTGCTGTGAACTGCTTTCCTTATAAGGCAGAAAACGGAAAAAAGATCTTCTGGTTTTTCACTCAAAAACAAAGTAAACAAAATCAGTGATTTCCAAGTCCAGTGCAGCTGAGAGAATTCATTTTCTTAATATGGAGTGGGCTCAGGAGTGAGGAGGGAGAGAGTGGACATTCAAGAATGACTGTCTACTGCAGACTTCTGGCAGACTCTCTGGCCTATTGGTCCACAGCCAGTGGTTTTTTTTTCATAAATGAATTCCACATCTTTATTAAGTTAAGAATTTCTTTTTTTTTATTATTTGAAACATACTTTAAATATTTTGTTTTATGACGTCCTGGAAATTGATACAATTCCTTCCAGATCAAGGAAGATGGAAAAATCAATTACTTTTTTTTTTTTTTTACATTTAGAGAGATTACACAAAAATTAGGCCTCAATTTAATTTACCCATTACTCTGAATATCATTTGACGTCATGTGTGAACAGCTCAAGACTGCCAGAATTGAAGGTGTCCTTCTGATTAGATGAATCAGTTATTTTCACAGAAAAGCCCTAAATGATTATTAAATAGAAATATACCCCTACTGTGAGTTGATTTAGAAAAGACTACACAGTTAGAATTATAGATTTTAAATTAGAATGAACCTTTTATAAGGAAAATCCATGCAAGAATAAACAGAAATACATCAGACGCCTGATGTGAGCTTCTGATGTCAGATTCTTTACACAAACAAGTTACAGTTTGTAATCCAGAGAATGAACCTTATTAAAATGAACTTTATCTGACGTGGATAGAATTTCAAAGTTGGCCCATTTACAGATGAGTTAATTGGCTTTATCCGAAAGCAGAGAAACTTTCAGGACCATTTAAATCAGGAAAATCGGTGGTTCGGAATGCAGGGATGGGCTAGGGAAAGAAATGAAGCCCAGACCTCAGCAGAAACTAGAGTTGTCTTCCCCACTCTTCAAAACCAAGTTCTCAAAGCCTCCTAATGGGTTTCACTGTTTTCTTTCCAGTGCTTATCATAATCAGGGAGCCACACATTTGCATCCCTAATGGACCCTTTTCAAAAGTGTGTTGACATTTCAGTAGGTTTTGAATAGCTTGTAATGCTTCTCTCAATTTGGGCAGGTGCCCACAAATCTCCTTATATGGGTCTCAACATATAGACTGTCTGCTCTACTCACTTTTTTTAATCCCTGGGAACCTATCTTAATTATACTCTTAAAAAAGTGAAAACTCAGAAGTCCAATGACTCAGAAAATGAACATCTAGCTGGACGTCCACACGCAGGGCAGCATCTTAGCTGTATCTGTGAACTCAGGCTTGAGCTAAAGGTATCATCCTTCGTGTGGTAAATTCACTTTTTTGAGCTTCTATTTTTATCGAAAGGAAATAGATATAAATAAGACCCTGAAGATAAACATAGGTTAGGAGAGAAAGTTGAAATGAAGCAGGGAGCTCATCATCTGAGCAAAAACTCCACTGTATTTTACTGCTTGCATTTTCTGCGAGGACCAAGAACCCAAGAGGGCCTGTGGAGGGGAAATTTCAGTCCCACCTACTTTTTGTGGCTTCGGTAAAAATACATTCCAACAGAAACACAACTAAAATTATTTTTTAAGTTTATTTTTTTTAAAACATTTTACTCAGTTCCTGAGATGTTTCAAGAACTGTGCTAGGAACCCAGAGTGAATTAAAGATCACCCCTGCCCTTAAGAAATCCATCCTGCTGTAAGGAAAACGAACAAGCCACGCAAGTCAGCACAGGCATAATGGGAGAATCCCTCAACAGATATCTGACATCCTAGAGGTTTTGAGGGAGAGATCCCAGGAAAGGTGACACATGAACTGTTCCAGGGAAGATGAGAAGTTAGCCCCCTCACTGCATGTGCACACGTGTGTGTGGCTCACGTACATACGTGTGTGTGAGAGTGAAAGAGAGGGGATATCGGTGGTAGGGGCTCCAACCTGAGTTAACTCTGAGCAAAGCAGGTTGTTAAAGTACATCAACACAGACCAAGAAGACATTAAATAATTACTGTTGTTCATAGCTTAATGTGAGATGAGAACAATCTCCTTGAGTGATAACCATCCTATCTAGGAACACATGCTCCCTGATGTGTGTCCATTCTGCCTGATCTGTAGAGAACAAATTGGGTGTGTAGGATGACTACATACATTTAGACTTTTTTAAAATGAATCCTCCAGTGTTTCATGTAGGTGTCTGAGTTACAAATGAAAAGAACCATTCGATAGACTATACTGCATGAATCTGATCCTTTTTGAATTAGAGGGCAGTACAATAAAAGGGAAAGAGAGATTTAGGGTAAGCGGCAGGGAGGCACTGAGCTGTGGACAAGGCTTCAGCATTTTCCAGAGTCAATGAAGCCCTTCCTGGTCCTCTTATCCCATATTAAGCTGCTTCAGAAAAGGTAAAAATGGAGCCAGACGGGCCCTGCTTTTTCTGTTCTGAAGTCCTTCAATGATACCAGAAAGCTGGTATCATTGAATTTCTTTCCAGCATTCCTAGTTTTCATTTATTTCTCACTTTGAGCTCAATAAATATAAACAGGCATGAGATGGGGAGGGGGTGACATTTTAGCAATCACTGCTATGAGGTATTCTCACTGGAGGGCCTGAAGACAGTCATCTGTGTTTTCTGTGACTGTTACTCTCCTTTTGGTGCTCTTTTTGCAACAAATTAATTTTCATTTTCCTGGAGAGGAAGGTCCTACCTCCAAACATGGTGTCAGATGCTGTACCAACAAGATAATAAATAGATCCCCCATTACTTCCAGCACAGAGTTAAAACATATAGATTAAAAGATAGCATAGCTTTTTTTGCGGTCTACATTGACTTGAAACCTTTTGAAAAGTACATTGTTGTCCCCTAGTTTCTAAATCGATATTGGCAGTCACTGAATGCATCCTTTCTTTCAAAGGAAAAGAAAGGAAGGAAGGAAGCAGGCAAGCAAACCTTGGTCATCCTGGCTTAAACAGGAAAATGAAACAGGGGCTGAAGACAACATTGCTACACGGAGCAAATGGCCTGGCCCAAGCCTTCTCACCCAGGCTTCTTCCCTCACTCGCCGTGTGCAGCTTACCCCAAACCCACTCTGTCTGTGCTTTTGCACATGAAAAACGAGAGACTGTAAAAGTGTCAGCCGGCATCTGTCAGCAGTAGCCAGTAAAAGAGAATGAGAGGGCATGGAATACACAGGATGCACAGCTCTTAGAAGAGATAATCAGTCCATTAGTCCTTCCCATGATGCACCTGAGTTTCCTCATGCCAGTAAAAATTCAAAAGTGTGGAGAAGTTCTCATTTAGCTTATTAAATAAAGAAGCTACAACAGAATTCAAGTTTCCAAGACCATTCCCAGCAACTTGAAAACCTCAACCCATGCCCTGCCTCTCTAATATATAGCATTTCCATGGTGCGGCCGTTTTAATAAACCAATGACTATTTTCCTCCAATCTGTTTGCTTTTAGTGGGTTTTTTTCTTCTGTCCCCAAAGAAGCTGGCACACTAATGTCAGACAAATGACTAGAATAACTGCACTGCTCTAGACACAAGTGAATAAAATATATCAAATACTCCACATCCCTAGAGTATATTATTCTACTTAGAAAATGGTATAATTGACTTTGGGTAGTATGGGAGAAAAAAATCCAAGATTTTTGAGTGGTGGGGTTATTTTCTGGTAATTGCTTGACTTGAAACTTTAGCTTGTCCATCAGACAGCTCTCCTAGCCCTATAAATGTGGGGCTTTTTGGTAAAGGGAGGGAGGTTATCAAAAGAGAACTGACAAAATGGCTAAAGCCCCACAGACCTTTTTTCTTGTCATAAAGTTGTTGTCAAAAAGATTCGCTATTATGTCTGGGATGGGTGAACTCCGTGGCATTTTGTGTTCAGTTAAAAACATCTCAAACCATTTTTCAAACATTTTGAGGTTTGGCAAAAACCTGAAATCCATCTTGCCAAGCACTCCCCGCCCCCCTTAATTCTTAAACCCATGTGTCTTTCAAGGGAAATTTAATCCGTATGTTTCTGATTCATTTACACTTAACTCATCAAAATGGTGTTTTGTAAGAGCTATTTGATGTTCAAGAAGTCTTATGAGCTTCTCTTTTTATAAGTCTGAAAAGCCTTTCTTTCAGAGAACCAGAAAATTGTATTTTACCAGCTGTAAGCCAAATGATTTGAGCTGTGTTAAGAGTTAAGAACCTGCTGAATTTAGGAGGCAAGAAAATAGACACAATGACATAAATAAGTGTTCTCACGTCTGCCTGCTTACACTTCCACCAAAGGCCTTTCAAACTCATTTTTCCCTGAAGAAGCCTATCTCATGAGGCTTGAGAACAAGTCGCAAAGCTAAAGCAAGAAAGAACTCTGGTCCTACGGCAAAAATTCCTTTTGATTCTGGAGATGACCGACTAAAAATTCCTAGCTGAGCATCATTAGAAGTAAACCAGGTGTGTTTCATTAGATAAACCCGTTACCAAGAGAATAAAATAATCAATGAATGCCAGAACAAGAAGAGACTTAGATTTCTGGCCTCGTAGTATTTAGATTGTGTTCCAAGGACTTCTGGGTGGAGGTGGGGACACGAGTTGAGGGAAGAGCTGTGGGCCAATCGGAAGCTCTATTTTCCATATTGTGTTTCTACATAAGAAGACTTTTGGTAAGTACTCCGAGAGTAAATTCAGTTTGAAAACAAATACCTTAATTTTATATGAGGACCCTGAGGTCTGGGGACAGAATCTTGGAGTTGGGACAGAGGTGGCACTATAACCCAGGTCTCCTGACCCTAGCCCAGCACTCCACTGACCTTTCCACTATGCCAGTGCTTTCTGAACTCTGGCTGAGGTTCATTAGAGGGCACTAGTGAGGTATTAGTGAGGAACTGGTGAAATCAGTTTAATCCGACATGACTAGTATTTTTTAGGATGTGATCTCCAAGAAGTTAAGACACAGTAAAGACTAAGTATTGCTTTATCAAACTATACATACGCACACATATGTAAACATACACACACATATGTAAAAATACACATGTTGAATCTATTGGGTTGCAATAAAAAATATATCCCTTACTGTTGTTCATATGAAAAAAGTTTTGAAACCCCTTTATCATACAGAAAACTGTGTTCCTTTTCCTGGTAGTTCAGCCAATAGCAATTTTCAATTTGCCTCATTAAAGACCACGTGGCTAGAAGAAGTGGCATGATGAGCCTTCTCACTTCCTGGAAGAAATCCTAAGACTCACCGGGCTATCTCACTGAAGGAAACTTAATACAGATTGGGAGAGAACGGAACAAAGAACAAATGTGTGATGGGGGCGGGATGTGGGGACAGATACCTAGTTGAGAAAAGAAGGCATCATATTCATCTTTGTACGATTTACAAATGGCAAGAATGATGTTCGACTCGCATACCAGCCAGCTGCACAGTGCAAAATCCAGATGTATTAGCACCAGCATATTTCCAAAGTGCATCTTCCAAGCACTTAACAATCATTAATTAGTTAGAAACATCCTTCCAAGGTCGGGAGGCACAATAGTTCATCTCCACACCATGGAGCTTTGGAGACTTCAGGGAAGCTGAATAAAACAGCACCTGGATAATTACTGTGGAAAGATTAATTGGGTTAACTGGCTGTGAAGGATCTTGTGACAAAGCATTATGAAAAATGCTGTCCCCACTGTGCACTCTTAGATGTCAGCGCTGGTGTCTTTTGTGCCAAACAGCCGAAAGTTGCTTCCATGGCAAAGGATGCAAAGTTATTAAATCAACTATGAATTACCCTTTGCTCTTTTTTTTTTTTTTTTCTTTTTCAGAATCCTAATGAAGTGACAAGTTTTCTGTGGTCACAAAGTGCCAGAGTCTCTTTGGGATTAAAGTGCAAAGTGAGGCTGGATTGGGAATTGTGGTCTAAAACAGTTCCCTATGTGGGGAGGGAGAGGGAGGAAGCAGCGAGTTTCAGAGCCCAGAGGTCACATCCTGCAGGTGGGTGGGTGCTGTTTCTGGGGTGGTTTCCAAGCTTTGTCCTCATTGGACACGGCCAGGCAGTCGGTGTGCTGAGGGCTAGCAGGAGAGGGAGGAAAGGAGAGAGCAGTGGGAAGCACAGAGAGCCTGACTCCTGGACGGTTACCCCATCTCACGTACAGACAGGGACGACGGGACGCCCCACCCACTAACTAGACACCGGGGAGCTTTTGGCTGGAGGCAGAAAGCAGACTATCTGTCTGCTTCCCCACCCCTCCCTCCAGACCAGAGGGTGGAGTGTTTGCACAGCCAGGTGCCTGAATGACTCCCAGTTTCTCCCAGCCTGCCAGCGGCTCTTTTGTGCCCCTGCACCTCTGAGTCTTTCTTTGCACTCTCCCCACTGCACCATCCCAAGAGCCAGAACTCAAAAGGGGAACTAGAAGCATATGTTTGAGCAAGAAGATGCAATTCCTGGGTCCAGGAAGTCCGAGAGCCTGGCAGGGTGGAAATGTGCTCCTCAATGCCTTGGAGCCGGTTCTGGCACTGCCATCAAATAGCTTTAGAGTATCAGATACTTCGTCACATTTCGGAGAAGCCTTAATTTCTGAATCGGTAAGGTGAGCGGGTTGGGTTTTGGGATTTTTAAAATTTCCTCCTTATCAAGGCATTTAGAATGATAGAATTATTATTCTATAGCTAAGGAAGTTCTAGATGCTGAGCATAAAGGCCAAGCAAATGCCATCCCTTGTGACCTGTACATAAGAGCTTCCTCTTTACCCTCGGTGGAAGGAAATGGCAACAAGCAGCTTCACACTGAGCTAGGGGAAGGTCTGAATTAAGAAAAATAATTTGGCTAGCGAGAGGCCACTTCATAACCCGTATTAGGGTGGGTGCTGGTGAAGGCAAAACTAAAGGTGAAAACGCAACACGAGAGTAATTTACATGTACATTTATACTAAATGGGTTTATCATAATTGCTGTTATTATGATTAATTCCAGAGGAATTAAAGGAGATCAGCCCTTTTTTTCAGAGTGTTGCTGAGCTGACTGAAGTATTATGATAAATAAGAAGGTAAAGAAGAGGCAGATGCAAAGGAAAAATTGCTTTATGCCATCTAAAAAATACATCTGTGCGTGCTAAGTTGCTTCAGTCGTATTCGACTCTTCAGGACCTTATGGACTGTAGCCCGCCAGGCTCCTCTGTCCATGGGATTTCCCAGGCAAGAATACTAGAGTGGGTAGCCATTTCCTCCTCCAGGGGATATTCCCGATCCAGGGATTGAACCCGTGTCTCTTATGTTTCCTATCTACTACTTAACTAAAAAACGTGGGGTGGGGGAGACCCAGAGCTTCTTAACTCTGAAATAAAATGTTTTAGTTAGATTTTAAGCCTTATTTTCTGGCCAGTGAAGAAATGGTCCCAAAGTATACAGTCAGCGTTATGCTTCTCTCTTCACCTGTCCTGTTCACAGCTTCCCTGGCCTTCCATGATTCAGTTTACCTTTCTGGAAAGGAACTACTAAATAACGGTGTTTCTCTCTACACTATTGATGCCCCCAAAAGACCATTACCCAGTCTTCCAAACAAAGTCAGCCAGTCTCATCATTAAATAACTAACACCTATGGAACATTTATTAATTCCATGCTAAGTGCATTATAGTCATTATCTCATGGATTCCACTTCATAGATGAAGTAACCAAGGATCAGAAGCATTCAACAGATCAAAAATCACACAGCTAAATGTGGTAAAGCCAGAGTTTGAACACAGATCTGTCTCCAAAGCAATGCATAGGACACAATTACATGGGACGTAATGATTTCGAATAAAGAGGCTCCACTTCTGCAAAAAAGCTTGCTTTTCAACCTCTCCTTAGCAGTGATATAGGTTCCACTGAGGGCAGAAGGGCAGAGTCAAATGGGCAGCCAGGCTCATAAGGCTACAAGAGGGCCAGCTGGCCCCTCTGCCATGTTAGCACACTTATCCAACTCCACATGACTTTAAGCCTTTTAAGATCTTTGATTTTAAAAGTTCATAGGCTCCTAAAACACAGTAATTGATGATAGGCATTGCAGCTTATAGAACACTGCCTCTTGGCCCCACTTCCCATCTCCCATTAAGATGAGTGATTTAGTCTATGCATTAATAGATAGCTTGGCATTCCTTTGAAGCCTTACTGTTTTTTTCCTAGGCTTTGCTGTTTTTGACACATCCAGTTCTATTTCAGTCATTAAAGACAACAAGGAAAAAAAAATATAAGGTAGAATTCAATTTTGGGTATCATGTGGAGGAAAGGAAGACCCTGCTGATAGCTAGGTGGGTCTTGGCTACTGTATAACTACTGTCGCACTCTCCATAATGATTGCGAACTATTGATTAATTCTTCTTGGGTGCAGCGTTGCTTCATCAATCATTAAATAAGCTCTCCTGCCAGGGTAGGCACAGAAAGAAAAGATGTATGGACTTGTTATAAAGTGTATGTGTACTGCATCATGGACTTTGGAGTGCTCAGTCAAGTCAATTTCAGGTTTCAAGGATGTAAGTAGTCAAGGAACTGCTGTGGTTACAACCAAAATTCATGAAATACACACTGCTGAAAGCACCAAACTGTACTACAATTTGATCAGACTAGCAAAGTCTGTTTAAAAATTATAAACTTCAGAGACTTCCCCAGCAGTCCAGTGGTTAAAACACTGAGCTTCCACTGCAGATGGCACAGGCTCAGTCCCTGGTTGGGGAACTAAGATCCCGCATGCTGCATGGCACAGCCAAAATATAGGAAAAAATTTATAAACTTAAAATTCGGACCACAGAGTTTTTATTGACATGGCTGACTCATTGGAAAAGACCCCAATGCTGGGAAAGACTGAAGGCAGAAGGATAAGAGGATGACAGAGGATGAGATGTTTGTATGGCATCACTGATTCAATGGACATGAACTTGGGCAAATTCCAGGAGATGGTGAGGGACAGGGAGGCCTGGAGTGGTGTAGTCCATGAGGTCGCAAAGAGCTTGGCAGCTGGACAACAACAACTACCCCATTTATCAATGCCACCCATGTTCCTTCCTTCTCTCAGCTATTTCCCATATCCCTGTGCAACGCCCGTGGCCCCTGGCACAGGTACTCATACACACATCCTTCAAAAACCCAATGCAAAAGAAGTTTCCCTTCCAAGATCAGAGGCCCACAAAGACCAAACGGAAAGAGAGCAGAAAGAAGCAGCCTGCATTCAACCCACTGCTTCTACTTTTTTCTGTGCAGTTTCAGAAGTGACCACCCTACTTTCCTTCGGGCTCGTGACAGCACTCCATCTCAAGTCCACACTAATTTCTGTCTCTGAATGTTGACCTGACCTCCCTGACCAACATGTACTTAGTAAATCGGAGACATTTTTATCATGCAGCTTTTGAGACATCCTGAAGTCTGCTTCCAGCAGAGACTTGGGGCCCCTAGAATGAAACCCCTGATATGAGTCTTGGGCTCCATCACTGTAATAGAAACCCACCAAGTTCACTATCATCTCCCTTTGTTGTTGGTGTTCATGTCCCTTGTCACCTTGGAAAACTCCTTTTCAATCTCTAAAACATCACTTTTGCCATCAGAAAAGATACAAGAGAGGAAGTAACAAGCCTAAAAGGTAGTGTCACCTGACTATAGATATGCATTACACGCGTGAACTATTGCAAATAGAAATTCTCTTAGTCCAGTCCAGAGTGGAATCCAGTTCTCATGACTGAATTTGCTCTTCTCCATTTCACTCCATTTTCCCATTCACAAAGCCACAGCTGAGCATGAATGGGGATGCAAGAGTCTTTTTTCCAACCTGCATTGTTCTCATCTCTCCCTCCACTCAGGTCACTGGGAATTTGGCAGATTTTATCAGCACTAGTCCTCACCTCACTTTAATCAGAACAGTACATTTATTTCTGTTTCAAGTACCTGACTTGATCTCAGACCTGCTTGATTTTCTGAATAAAAAGAAGACATAAGGGAAGAGAGGCTGGCAAAGGAAGCAGCCTGAGTGATGCTGGGAATAGGATGATCAGTTAGAATCTGCAGTCAGTCACCCACATAGATTCCTGGGGGGACCCTTTCCTGCATCCTCATGAAGGCAGCAGCTGAAACATGATTCCTATGATCTCGTTGAGCACTGGGGCCCTTAAAGAATGTCTCCAACCCTGATGACTCCACATGGTAGGTGTGGCTATCCTCACTTTACAAAGATAGAAACTATGGCACAGTGAGGTTAGGTGGCTTGCCAAAGTCATATAACCAGCGATTGGAGGAGTGATTGACTTGAACCCAAGTCTTTGACCCCCAACTGCATGCTCTTTTCAAAAGACCACAGTCCTTCTCTGATCAGTAGCTGTTTGGTTTTCTGATGTCATCCCCTTCCTTCACGTTGTAGATGTGTCTACCGGGGGGAAAATGGCAGGGGAAGAGGAAGAAGGCTGAGTTCAGTACTGACTTAGCGTAGCGGTAGACAGTGGATATCCCTCTGCTCTGTGCCTGGAATACAGATGGAATATATATATACCTCTTCTTTTATGCCATCAAAGCCCTGCCTCCTCCTTCACCTGCTAATATGTGAAGCATGGCAGTAGGGACCCCCATGGAGGGCAAACCTGCCACTCAGACCACACCTCAAGGAAATGTAAAACAAGGGCAATGTCACCGAGATAGCTCATTGCCAAGCACATCCATGAGGCCCCTGATGGTCCTGAGGGTGGAGAAAAGTTTGTCAGTGATGGCAAGCTAGACTTTGTGTGGATTGGACTTGAGGCACTGAAGCTTGTGTGAACTGTGGCAAGTCTAAGCCTCAGTTTTCACATTCATAAAGGCAACACACACACACAAATAAGTACAAATAAATAAGAACACTAAATAACATCAGCCAATTGTGATCATTGCCAATATCCAGGTTGTGATATTTACTAGAGTTTTGTCAGATGTCACCAGTGGGGGAAACTGGGTAAGGGGTGCATGGGAGCTCTGTATTATTCCTTATAGATACATGCATGTCAACAAGCACCTCAATACACATTTCAATTAGAACACAACAGTATTCAAAACAAAAACTCCAAGCAAAACAATTACCAAACAGCAGAGCTAATGATTCCTATTCTTCTGCGTTATCATGGGGAGAAAGTGAGGCAATAAAAGTCTGACTGAGGATCCCAGTGAGGCTCACACTCCTAGCCCTGCCTCTCTGTCAGTCATTTCAGGACCTTTCTGATTATAGGTGAACACCTTGGAGCCAAATCAACACAAATGGTAATGCTCTAAAAAAAGAAATCATGCTCTCTTTATTCCTGAAGAGTCTCAAGCACATACTTGGCACTCATCAATCTCCGCACAATGACTAATAACTTCAGCAGTGGTTTCATTTCAGTTCTGGGTAATCGACCTCCCCCCCACCGCCACCCGCAACAGGCACAGTTTTCCCCGTGCACTATCAAACTAGGTCCCTAAATACATACTTTACAATAAGGCTGCTATCCTGGAATTTGGCAGAAGAATAGGGATATTGTTTGGTAAAATTATATTTCTTACAAGCACATATAGTTTTGCCTTTCAAGTTTTTGAGGATTTTAAATAGCCTTCAATCTCATCTAAAAACTTGAATTTACGTTGAAATTATAGAAACCTATCAAGAAGTTGTATAGTTTTGGGGGATTGAATTCACTAAAAATACTGTTTTGAATATGAATATGAGTGGATGAAACATATATGTCTCCTGTATTTTTAGCACCATTGTATGCATTTGAGGGACTTGGGTCTTTCAGAAAAGTTTATTCTTGGATTTCTCCACCATTCTTTTTGACAGACTCACCTAAGTAATTATCTCTCATTGAGGACTCCTTACAGGCTACAAGTGGAAACAGAATTTCACAAGAGGCACATTCAAGCCAAAAAGCAAAAGAAACAAAAAAACAAAAAACAACTTTTAAAGTGAGAAAAGACATGTTCCCCTTTACCCTCCTCCATTCATTTCTTTCAACGCACTAATTCATTTTGAATTCAAACGTACTTTTCTCTGAAAAGCAATGCCAAATACCTTTTAGCAAAACTTTTAAAGAACACGGACACAGACACAGAGCTTTTGAGCTTGAAGGGACTTCAGAGATCACCTTAGATTGGTTCCACACAGGGAGGAGGGGCTTGTCTCCCACCTTGTCTGCGCCCTCATTTCCAAATGAAGCCCAGATGCTTTAAGGGACTTGCTCAAGGTCACCAGGATTAGCACTCAGGCCTCCTGACCTCTACCACATCATACTGTTTCTTCCAAAAATTACTTCCTCCTTCCCTTTCCCTTCCATCTCTGCCCCAAAAAAGAGAGAGGGGAGAAGATCCATAAAAAGTCATGATTAAGTATATCCCAAACATGCATTAAACAAACATAAACACCTTTCTGGTATGTGCCCCACGCCTCAATATGCATCCAGCTCTATGATGGTCCAGACTGACTGAGCCAGAGAAGTTTTGGAGTAGCGAAGAGTCAGGGATCCCTCACTGGACTGGCTTTCTAGTTGTGGAGGGCTTCGGCTGAGAACTGTCTAATAAAGCTGGCTGGTTTTAGAAAGCATTCAGCCCAGGCCGAGCATCACAGCACTAAATGTATTTTATGAAACACACAGAAACGAGGTAATAATTTTCAAAACGTCAAAGTCTCTCCCTCTGGGTACCCTGGATCCTTAGAGCATTAAGAACACCATCAACTGTCCCTGTCTCCATTTATTCTGTGTTAATTCCTTACTCGCAAATATTAGCTGGCTGCTTTTAGACAAATCAATCCGGAAGTTTTCATCATCTCCCCCACGACCACAGAATCTCATCTTGAATATAACTGAAGAGCATACAGGTTTTAAAGTTAGCACCCGGATTAAGTTAATTGTCACGTGGAAGAGCATGAAGTTAAAATTAACTGCTGTTAAGCATTAGCCGAAATAATAGGTGAAAGACTACAGTTACTTTTGAGGATCATCATCTATGCCTTTAAAAACCAACAGTACATTCTTAATAATAAATGCAATAGTACAACTCTTCCTACTCAGCAGGACACACCAAGGAGTTCACCAGGCATTTACAATTCACTGGTTACACTCAAAAAGCCATCCCCTCTCCCACCATCACTTCACTTCAACCTTTTATGAAAAGACAACAGTTTTGAGCCATTTAAGAGAAAAGGGAGACAGAATCCTGGTGGAAAATAATACACAGCTGTGATAATATCATGGTTTTTTTAAAATACCATAATATAGTTTTACTTTTAATAATAAAAGATAAAAAAGGGGCGTCTGTGAATAATTAGAGATTGCAGTCTGAAGCCAGTTACAGTCACTGCAATTGATAATAAACTGAAAACCCCTTGAGAGCAGGTAAATGCTTTGCAACCCTGACCCCCTTGCTCTCACATTACTTAACTACCCTGCGGTTCTTGCATTACATCACCATTCAAGCGATTGGTTCCTGCATTTTAACTCTCTCCCTGTCTCCTCCGATTAGCAGCGACACTGCAGGCAGAGAAACTTCGCCTGAGTTTGCTCTTTCTCGCTTCGCTTTTTATTCGTGGCTCTTTTGCTCCAATCCCTCTGGCTCCCTCTGCTTTAAAAAAAAAAAAAAAAATTGTGCCCAACCCAGCCTTGGTTCAACTCATTCAGGTCGCTATACTAGAACAAAAACTCTGATCCAAGTGAAAAGAAATGCCTCTTCGGGACCAGAAGAGGAGCCCAGCAGAGGGGCCGGGGAAAGAGGAGAAGGAAGAAGAGAAACAAAGCCGGGCAGAAAGGGGAGATGGGGCGAGAGAAAGAGGAGGAGGAGGATAAAGACTCAAGAAAAGAAGGTGGTAGGGGCCAAAAAAAAAAAAAAAATTATAAAATCGGGAAAAAAGAAAATAAAATTAAAAACAAACCTCATGGACATCACTGAGGCTGAATTCCCTCCTGAGGTGCAGAACATGAGAGCTCTGGAATGAGTGTGTGTAGAATTTGAGCCAAAGCTTAACTAGCCTGAGTGACTCACATCCTTCCCACTTGATTCCAGGCCAAGCGATGATGTAATGTGCTGGCCCTTCTCTAGCGCCCGGCTCTGGCTCTCTCCCTCCGGCTCGCTCGCGCGCTCTCTTTCTCCTGGGTTCGCCCTCCTCCCCCTTCTTTTTAGCTCAGTGCTGGTGAAGTCACCATTTAAATCTGGCAGAACTGAAGCAAAAACTTCAATGTAACCAAAACAGCCCCAGGCCGAGTTCCAGACTCAGGGAGCCTTAGTGGTGCAATTGCCCTTAGAAACGAGTAAACAGAGCGAGGAAACAGTACCGCCTGGGGATGGCCCAGCTGCCTGGGACTCAGAGAGGGACCCTGAGTTCTGTGGGCAGGGGTCCACTGGTTCTGATTTTTTTTTTTTTATGCTGATTTTTAAAAAAGTCCCTGAGTTTGGAGAAAGGACAACAGTGGAGATGCAGGCAGAGATGGAGATGAAAGAGCAGGTTGGAAAGATGAGTAAGAATAACTAAGACAGGTCACCAGCCCAGGCTTTCTTCAGAACCAGATGATCCGTCTCCAGGGCCTCACTGCCCCTCTGTGTCCTGGAGCTGGATAGGGTTTTCTGTCGCTCAGTGTCAACCACCAGCTCTCCACCAGAGATCTGTCACATCTGACCTCCTTGTCAGGAAGGGCAAACCTACTTTTGGGCCAAACACTTGCCTGCGTGAGGAGCCGTCCAGAAGTGGGAATCGTGGTCCCTACTCCCGTGGCCCCCGTTGATCACTCTTCTTTTGTGTGCAGAAGAGAGAAGGACCCTCGTTGCAAAACACAGAGCTTGTCTTCCCGAGATTAGCACTCCACTCTCAGGTGAGTCGTCGTCAGAAGAAGAGGGAGTTAGAAGAGGTTCACCCCCCAAATGAAGACACTCTGTGGGTTCCGCCACTGGCTGGGGGAGCAGTGGTATGGGTGGGGCTGTCTGTGAGTTTTAAAGGATACAGGGAGAACAGTGCGTGTGTCTCTTTCTTAATTACAGAGGGAGGAATAACAGCCTGGGGTGGTTGAGGGGGGAGTCAAACATTATCCTTCACAAATGACAGTGAAGCCCTTTTTTAATTGCAGAATTCCACCCCTCACTGCACACCTCTCCTGCTCAAGATTCTACCTAGAACATCCAGACACCTGGCCACTTTGTTAGCACAGCATTTTCACTCTATCTTCTCTCTGTTTTCTCGTCCCCTCACCCTGTCTCCTTCAAAAAGGAAAAAAAAAATAGTAATTTTAAAAAATGGGAAGTTTGCTAGAATTTTTTTTTTTTTTTTTTTTGGAAATACCACAAAAGCAGAAGAAAGGCATGGGGTTGCAATTTTTTTTTTTTTCCCAAAAATATTTGTAGCTTTTGCCCAAGCCTATTGCCTCTCATCCCTTTTTGCGATCAGTGAATTAAATAGGTGATACAAACATTTTGTTTCTCTACATGTTGTCAAGCAGAGAAGATCCCAACTTCTAAACTCTTTTCAGAGAGATTTCTTAGTTTATTAAAGGTATCTGCTGCCAGGGGACAGGGCTGTTCATCTGAGTCCCTTGGAGTTTAAATCAGAGCGTTAGGGACTATTGCCAAACTCAGGGTGAAAAGTTAAAAAGCAAGGGTTGCCCAGAAGTCTCCTGACCTTGGGGGCTGGAGAGGGGAAGAGCTTTCTCCAGCAGTTTGCCTGGAGCATGACACCCCTAATCGACACTGATGCCACAGTTGCTCCAGTGACACCTTTATCAAGGCAGGCAGCTCTGAATTAGAGGTGATCAGCCGTAATTACAGCTGGCGCCACTGAAGCCTGTGGCCTGACAGCGGCAAATATGGTTGTTATAAAGTTTGGTCCACCATGTCAGTGGCCTGTATAACTCACTTACGTCCGACTCGCCAGGCAGCTATTGATTTTTCTTCTGATGCAGGGAATAAATAAAACAAAATCTTCAGTCGCTCCTACCAGCCCTTCCACTTCAGGGCAGGATGATAAGATTTTATATCAAGGACTTTCTCCTTTTTATACAAGCCATTGATCATACTGGTTAATATAAAGCTAAGGACTTTCACTTTTCCTTCTCTGCTCCCTACAACTCACCTTGATTTTGTATTTAAATATTATTTTGTGTTCAGTTATATCTGACTCTTTGTGACCCTTTGGACTGTAGCTCTGTACCCTGCCAGGCTGCTCTGCCCATGGGGTTTTTTGGGCAAGAATACTGGAGTGGGTTTTCCATTTCCTCCTCCAAGGGAATCTTCCTGACCCAGGGATTGAACCCACGTCTCCTAGTCTCCTGCACTGCACGTGGATTCTTTACCTGCTGAGCCATGGATATGTGATGCCAGTTTCCAAAGTGTAGCCTTCCTGTAACCACAAGGAGAAACACTATAAGACTTTTCTTAGACGATGTCCCAGGGGCTGGATTAAGCTGCTAGATAGTACACCCTACTTTTTTTGTTTGTTTTTTCACTGAAATAATTGAAAAATATTGAAATAATTCAAATAATTGAAAAGGTATCTTTCTTGTGGTTTCCTTGGAAAGTAACTGGCCAAAGACAGACACAGACCTCTCATGAGACACACAAGCATTTTTGCTCCCGCCAGGAGGAGGAAGAGGCCTAAGCTTCCAAGACGGAGAGGGTGCCTCTGATCAAGGGTGTCATGGCCAAATTCAGTGCTCCTAGCCAAACTCCGAGGGCCCCGTACCTGATGGTGGTGATGCCACCAGGCCAACAAGGCACAGGACACGCTGATGCTGTAATGAAACTTCTTTGGACGGCTGGCTGGAGTCAGAATCAATTTCAGAGTTCAAAGGGGTCTGAGTATTTACATTTGCCTTCCAAACATAAGTACCCACCTTCCCCACCATTCCAAATCTGGCATTTTCACTGGCTGTTGGGTTTCCCCTACTTGAAAAGAAACCCTGTTTTCCTATTTCCCTTCCTGTGAGCAGCTAATGATAGAGAATATCCTGTTCCCAAAAGAAAATTCCCTTCCGACTCAAGAGCTTCCTTTTTCACCCATTTGGCCGTCTCGTCACCTCTCCCCCCTCTCCCAGCCCCCTCCATGTCCTAGCTGCTCTTGTGAAGAAGGGGGACTTTGCAGATCAGGGTTATAAGATGCTGTAATTCCAGCGGGAGCCTTCTTAGAAGTAGGCCCTGGCCAACCAGCTAGGCCTCAGATTAGCTGGCTTGCTCAGGAATGCTTACAACACCCTCCTTTCAGAACGTGTCATCCTTGGGGAGAGGGTGGTGGGTACCTCACAGCTGTTCGGTGTAACTCACATACTCTCAGCTCCCGATGAAATGTTCGGCTCCGAACAAGTGAAAACCTCTGAGATTTGAGCTCAGAGTTCAGAACACATTTGGACTATCTCCAAATCAACCCACTAGAAAAGCACAACTTGGACTGCAGGATTGAAGGGCACAACAGCCAACTCAAGTAAATTGTGTGTGCCTGGGTGAATTTCTAAGCTCAAACACGTTATGGAAACACACAATAAATATAAGAAATGATAACAATCCTTTCTAGACAGAGCTGACTTTTTTAAAAGTCTGAATTTATTCTCTTCAAGGAAAAGCATATCATCTTCTTTCAGACCTTGTATTTTAAAATTTAACCCACGATTCCTGCAGTCCCAGTGGAGTTTGAGGGGCCAGATAATTTCAGAGTTAAATAAGCTCTAATGACTATCACATGTACCCAGTCATAAACCTAGTATTAAAAATTATTCGGAAAAAAGTGGCATCTCTTCCTTTTTTAATTTACAATAACCATCCAGGTGGTTTTCTAAGGCCTCCTTTGCAAATTGCTTCCAGCGAACCTTCCGGTCACAGACCACTGCACACCCACGTGGTGTCATTCAGCATTCCCTTCAACTTGGGTGTGCTGTGTTTTCACAGTGGACAGAGGTTGAGAGGCTGTCTGGGTCAACCTGTGCAGCATGCAAGCGGGATTCACTGTTTAGATGGCTGGGTCTGTTACAGCCAGCTCCTGGCACTCCCAGGGAGAAAGTTAAGAGAGTGGTCAGTCCTTGGTTACTTCTGTCTTCTACCTACTGTAATTCCAACATCCCAGGTCTGGCTCCAAGTACCCTCAGGCAACTTGCTGGCCTTCCTTGTGCCAAAATCTATTTCTGATGTTCTGAAGTGGTGATATTGAATGTGACAGACAAAGGAATGAATATCTAATGATGGAAGCATCAGGAAACCTTGGGAGTAGGTAGGTATTGGGAGGTTATGAGATCCCATTGATCAGCTGTAAAATATTATCATCAATTTTGCCTACTCATTATGTACTTTTCCCCTAACTTCTCCATTTTAAAAATGGGTATGTCATTTTATCACTCAAACCCATCACAGTGTCTGAAAAGCAGTTGATATTCAATGAGTATTTGTTGGATAATTGAATGAATGAATGAACTCCTGAATTCAGGCATTACCTTTTCCATGAACAGCATGCTGGATTACCAGGCTGGGGTAGGAGTGTCCCTTTCTCTGGGCTCCTGAGGCATCATGGATCAGATTCTATGCCAACAATAAGCCAGTTACCTCCGCAGGAACTGTGAGCTTCTTCAGGGCAGAGGCTGGGCGGATCCATCTGAGTGCCCCTAGCACTTAGCAAGCAATTGACTCTCACACAGTAGGTTCTCAAAAAATGTGACAGAACAGAGCTATGGCACCACAGGCTTCTCAGTCTTCCCTGAATATTTCCCCTCTTAAAAGTCTTTTTCCCCTTTTGCATTCTTACAACTCTTCTGTGGCTTCTTTAAGATCTGGACATTCTAGAAGACCTGGAAAAATCATCATAATAATAAATCCTGGAAAATACACTGGTTGGCCTTGTCCATCTCTGCACTAGGCCATTTTTTTCTCAAGGGGACTCAGATTCCTCTTGCTCCCCTTTCCCAGAACCCATATGGCAGCAGTGCCAGAATGAGCACCCTGAGGTTTTTATGATCAGAGCAGCTGACATTAGACTATTTCCGCCAATTTCTTATATAAAGCATCCAGGGGAATTGAAACTCTAGGTGAAAGGAACTGGCATTCTCCTATTGGTTGGGGTGTTTCTCGTGTGGTTGCTGGGGTGTCCTAAGGGAAGGAAGACTGCCCCCAGGACTTATTCATTCCCCAAAATGAATAGTGTGTTAGATTTTTTTCTTTTTTTCCAGTTTTATTGTTTTATTGAGAAGGAATTGACATATATCACTGAAAAGATTTAAGACAGAATGAGGGTTTGATTTACATGCATTGTGGAGTGCTTAGGTGATATCATTTCTAACCAGCAGAACATGCTGAGTCTTCCAAGTTCACGGGGAGGAAAATGTGTGCCCACCAGAACCTGACCATCATTTGCTGCAAATTCCTATTTGGAATGTTACCCCTTTGCATAGTTTTAATTCAAACACCGGGGTGTCTACTTTCTAAATAGTCACCCCCAAAGTATACTTTGCAGTTGCACAAAAAGGCTTTCTGAAAAAGATGACTTAACTTGTTTGGATATTAGCCTTGAAAATATACCCTATTATCTGTTTTCATTGTAAAACATGTTAAAATGAAAAACAAACAAACAAACAAACGAACAAAAACTCTGCAAAAGTAATAATGGATTTGAAGAGGTTTTGAGGGTACTAGAAATAAAAAAGGAAGGCTTAAACTTGGAAATTGTATTTGTGGTTGTTTTACTTTTCACAGAGATTCCAGCTATAGGGCTCTGTGTGTATTTAATAACTGACCTCCCCCTACTCTGAGCAGAGAAGTTCACCAGCACTAATTTATTCAGAGGGTTCGGCAAGAAGAATCAACCCTCCAATACTTTTGCCTGGAGGGGATGAGATGAATTTTTTTTAACCCTGAATATGAAGCTCTTGGGCCTTCCAAATGAAATTATCTATGTTTTTATTAACAAAGCCCCTGAGTTAAAAAGTTGGTTTTGATAAGTAAGAATAAATGGAAGAGAAAACTGCTGACATAATATTTTGGTTTCCAAACCCACTTCCACATTCTACTGTCCCTTCTCAGGCCGTACTTGACTCTCATGTCGGTATTTACATCAGAAATCCCAGAGAGAAAGGTGCAGGTAATCCTGCCTTATGCTGAAATTCAGACCTAGACCTTTAAGAAAACGATCATAGTGACACTTCCATATGCATGGCTGTGTGTTTTTGTCTTTCTAGACGTGTAGCACTGTGTGATTCATAAATAACTCAGTCTTATCCTCTCCATTCATCTGAGAGGGAAAGTAGATGTTATGTGGTCCAAGAGGTCTAGAGGTTTGGAGGTAAAAAAATTCTAAATTTCTCATTCTTCACAAACTTTAGAATTTCCTCTGACATGAATAGAAATAGGAAAGAATGAGAGATTCAAGCACCATCTGGGCCAATCTGAGTGCCCAATGTTCCCACCCAAACTGGAAAGCATGCCTTTAAGTTGGTGTTGGAACATGCCTTTCCTGAGTAATGATCCTCCTTGAGAATCTCATAAAAACTGGAAACTCTCCTTTTAACCATAGACCCCAGGTTAAAAATTCCCAGGAAAAAAGCATGTTCTCTTTGCATTAAACTTAAGCTATATCCTTTTATAGGAAAAGAAAAGCAGGTATGCACAGATGAATCTCAATGCTTTGAAGTCTAACTCCCAGTCAGGCAGACCACAGCCTTTTTATAGCTCAGTGGTTTTCAGGTTTAGTGTACCTGAGAACAGACTAACATGCAGATTCCCAGGTGCTGCCCCAAAGATTCCAACAGCCATCGTGGGGCCTAAGTATATTTTTAAGCAAAACTCCCTAGAGATTTTGATGCTAGTGATCCACACACTACACTTCAAGAAAGAGTGAATTCTAGGTGGTCATCCTCAGTCACAGAAATATTGAAAGTGAAAGTCGCTCAGTCACGTCCCACTCTTTGCAAACCCCATGGATAGTAGCCCGCCAGGCATCTCTGTTTATGGAATTCTCCAGGCCAGAATGCTGAAGTGAGTAGCCATTTCCTTCTCCAGGGGATCTTTCCAACCCAAGGATTGAACCCAGGTCTCCTGCATTGCAGGCGGATTCTTTACTCTCTGAACCACCAGAGAAGCCCACAGAAATATTACAAGCAAATAAACTAAATAAGTAAAACAAATAGAAATAAATGTGTATTTTCCCATTGTTCAGGCTCTAAAGGAGCCATGGTTTTCTTTCACCTTTTTTTACGGTAAAAAATAGAATAATCTGCCCTAAAATGATCAAGCTTTTCCAAAACAGGATGCCTAAAAAAAAGGATAAAAAGAAAACATATGTGTTCACAGTAACATAACGCCATCCAAACAGTCTATGGAGCTATGGTCTCCAGGACCCCGATAAGATTAGGGTTTCCTGACCTGTGGCTGGCTCAGCAAGGCATTTCTCTCCTATGTTTACTATCAATACTTCCAGATGTTTACTTTGCAATATTCCCAGTCTCCTAATGACTATCACAGGGAGGGTACCTCAGGGAGAGGAGGGGAATACTGGTGGTAAACTAACAAGTCTACTGCACGACACCAGCTCACCACAACTCTGGTGGTTATTTTCTAGAACTTCGACTGAACATCCAACAGTGCACTTGCTTCAGATATGCTACAGAATGCTACAGATTTCTGCACAGGGTACCCTTCTCCAGGGTTCTTTACCCATTTCTTTCTAAAGGATGTTATCAAAGTTTTTCAGAAGTCTTTCATTTTTAACCTTGTAAAGTGCCTATCCATCCACAGACCCAAAAACAAGAGTGACCGATGAAGGGGAATGAGGATCATGACCTGTGAGTCATCAATGGATGCATCTACTGTTAAGTGGGAATTAAGTGTCTGAATTACAATGATGCTCCTTGTAATTGCTGTTGCACCAACTCTTTCACATTAATATGGTCATAGCGCCACTGAAACAGCTACTGAAAGAGACACCACACACCTGAGCAGGGGACAGACAAAAGGAAAAACCTTGGGAGGTGCTGAATGTCTGGGAAATAATGCTGCAATGGAGATGGCAATGTTCTCAGGGATAAAGAGTAGTGAACATCAAAAATAATGATGTGCTATGCCCAAAGCAAAGAGGTCTCTTAAGTCTTTGCTCACTTATAACCCTTCCAGTCAGGGACCATCATGCCCCTTTCATGCCGACACTTGTTGAAGCTTTTTACATCCATTTACTCAGAGAAGCTTTCTAACAGAAAAGAAAGACCTCCAAGATTTAGGGAATGAAGAGATATTAGTCATTATTATGACTCTCATCTTTGAATGAAATAGTTTGGGGGTAGCTATTTTCTTAAAGTTCTGGATACTTTCAGAAATGAATATGCTGCTGCTGCTACTAAGTCGCTTCAGTCGTGTCCGACTCTGTACGACCCCATAGACGGCAGCCCACCAGGCTCCTCTGTCCCTGGGATGCCCCAGGCAAGAAAACTGGAGTGGGTTGCCATTTCCTTCTCCAATGCAAGCAAGCATGCTAAGCCGCTTCAGTCCTGTCCGACTCTGTGCGACCCTATGGACAGCAGCCCACCAGGCTCCTCTGTCCACAGGATTCTCCAGGCAAGAATACTGGAGTGGGTTGCCATTTCCTTCTCCAGAAATGAATATAAGCATTTATGAATATAATGCCTTTTATAATATAATGAATACAATCACTGTCAGCAAACTGCCTTTTCATTTTGGTGAAAAAAAAAAAATTATTCTTGTTGATTTCTCACAGTCCAACCCAGAGTCTTCTCTGTCTCAAATCTGAGATGTCTTTGTGTGTGAGCGTGCATGTGTACCTTATGCCAAACTGAAACCGTATCTTCAATGCTAGGTTGCATAGGGTAGCATACTTTAACAAAGTTAGATGGTTTCGAGCCTGGAAGGCCCCATAACTCAGTCTGGGGCAGTTACATTTTAATTTGTCGAAGTTTCTGTTATTTTAACAAAGGCTATTTGATGTTATCTGATATCTCTTGGCCTGGCCAAACCTCAGCAAAATTAAGATCCTTTTGTTTCTCTCTCGTCTCCCCTTTCAATATCTGTCTATATTTCTTGATGCCCTTTTTTTCTTAACTGGTTTCAAGTCATTTCACAAAAGACTTTAGCAGATAAAGGTAAATTCGCTATACAGTATATGCTGAAAAGTCAAGGAAATGCAAAGCCATGAGGTCTCATGAGAGTAGCAGAGGCACCAGCACAGAAAATGGGAGGGAAGTGTATTTGTAGATGGATGCTGCTGAGTCTTAGGTTCTAGATTTCAGAGAAACAGCAGAAAGCAAAACCAACAAGGTCTCAGACGTCAGGGAGACAGCACTCTAATGAATGGAAAGAGATGATAAATAAGTAAAGGAGCAAGCAAATAATGGCAGATAGTGACAACTACTACAAAGTAAATAAAACCTGGTGAGGAAATGGGATGTTGGGTGTGAAGTCTTTCACAGAAAGCATTCAGGGAAGATTGCTCCAAGGAGTTGACATCTTACCTGAGAATCAAATAATGACATACAGAGGTGTAGGTGTAGATATGGGAGACAAAGTGTGCAGAGGAAACAAGCTGGGTTAATGGGCTAAGACAGGAAAGGACTGCGTGTGCTTCCTGCACAAAGAGGAAGAATGTCATGAGGGAAGGAGAAGGAGAAAGGAAAGAAAGAACCTGAGAGAGGCAGGTAGGGGTCTTGCAGACCATAGCAAAAATTTTCTAGTTTATTGTAAGGCAGAGAGACGCCATTGGTAAGTCTAAAGAAGGGACTGCCATAATCTGATTTGTATTAACGGCTATATGGAAAATGGACTGTCAGAGGGTAAGAATTCAAGTTTGGGGAACAGTAGAGAGATTTTTCGATAGTCTGGAGGAGTGATGATGGACGCTTGCACTAGGCTGGTAGCAGAAAACATGGGTGAGAAGAGGGCAGAGCCAGAAGCTGAGGTGGAGCCCACAGCACCTGAATAGCCACAGGAGCAAGAAAGAAGAGGCAAGGACGACTCACATTTCTGACCCGATCAGGTGGGTAAATGCTGTTTCCATTGACCTTGATGAACAAGACTGGTACTGCAGAAGACTTGGGGAGTGGGGTAGACTTTTGCTCTGGACAAGTTAAATCTGAGATGTCTAGTGACATACAGATGGAAAAATCAGGAAGGCAGAGGGGCAGGAACGTCTGAGCTCAGCAGGGCAGTATGGCTAAGACATCCATTGGGAATCAATTCTGATGGATTGTCTTCAAAGCCACAGACTGGGTGAGTCTCAGAAGTGAGTCATAAAGGCTGCTCTTACAGTAAGAGGTGGGCAGAGGAAGATCAGTTAGTGAGGTGGGATAAAAACCAGGAAAGAGGCAGGGGAGAGTCCTAAAGTCAGTGTAAGTACAATAGTTATTTCAGATGACCAAAGAGGATGAATTTATTGAGAATCACCCATCCAATTCCTCCTGTGGCTGTGCTCTGCCTGCAAAAAGATGAACAGGCAACAGAGTCAGCTGATAGAATAGTCCTTCCAACGCTCTATCACCTTTCTGCAAGCACTCTGCCCTGTCTCCCCACGCTTGTGAACATCAAGAAAGAAATTACTGTAATGCAGAGAATTTGAGGGTTTTATTTGCAAGCAACAAAAGATAAGGAGCTTAAACAAATTCTATCTCGGGTCAAAGCTTTTAGATACTCTCTGCCTGGGTACCTTACCCTTCACAATTCACTGTTCCTGAGGGAGCTAAACCATGGCTCTAACACCCAGATAAATATGCGCAATTTTTATTAGCGAGAGATAAACTTCCTGTCAACAGAAGTTTCTGCTTTATCCATTACCATGTTTGAGACTTAGCAGAAATGGTAAAATTGAAATTATCCATGGGCTTTTAGATGGAGAACTTCTTTTGTCTCAAAAGCCAGGGAGCAAGATTAAAAAGAAAATCCTAAAACATGTTTTTAGACAACAAACATTACTAATGTATGTGATTTTAAGACCTGTCCCAGGGTGGTTTGGGAATGCACGCTGTCCAATAGGGTGTAAGAGCTGCTTTCCAACAGACATTTTCTGAAGAAAACAGGTAGCCTGGGATAAATTTTTAAATGTGGGGGAGGATCCTTTTGGAATGGATGATGTTATCCTTTCTATTAGACTGAGAGGACCTAGATTTTTTTTTTTAATGGAGAAACTTGAGAAATTTACTACCCCAAATTTCCAAAATCAAATGAAACCTCTTTAAATTTGAAAGCTAAATTGTGGATGTTTTTATGAAAATCCTTAAGGTGTTCCAGGTAAATCCAAATTTCCCTGAACGGTGCCTCCTCTGAAGATGGCCTATACTGATTTAGAGAGGACAATGGTGGAGAGGGATGGGGGTGGTTGGTATTGGGGTTCAGGAAGGCAAAGTAATTGTGAGGCTAAGTGCTACAATGTTTAAATACAGGGGAAATGCAAGAACACATCCTAAAGTTTTCAAAGTATTTGTTAACACAACCTCATAGGGTTGTTAGACCATGAAGATTCCAAAGTCCTACTTTTCTCATTTTGCAGGTGAGAAAACTGAAGCACAGAAAAAGGTCAGGAGCTCAAAGTCACCCCAAGCCCGTATTTCAGAGCTCCTTCTACTGCACCCTGGGCAGAAGGCCTGGTATCTCTGGGTTGTAGAGTGAGCGTCTAATTCGGTGATTTTCCTTAATTCGTTCTTGGCTTTGGGCTCTTGGGAATGGAGGCTGTGCTCTGAACACAGTGTCAGCTGAGGGGCACTGGTAATGGCCACTGGATCAACAGCTGGGACCCAGGGCATTGCCCCTTAACTGAGTCAAGATGGCCAGTCTCTGTCAATCAGAATTTGTCAGGGCCTGCTTCATAGCACATTATTAAATGCCCTGATGTTTTGGTAACCAAATAAATGCATTACAAACAGGACACTTCTCCTGCAGTTCTGTACAACATCCTGGCTCTGTTCATAGAAGTGAATAAGAAGCAATAGGGACTCTGGCCACAATCATGCCAATTTATATGTGTGGCAAAGCAATCTCTTACCTCATTTAATCCTCCTAGGACTTTTCCCAAGGAGAAAGCTGTGGTCAGAATGGAGTAAGGACCAGGCCATGAGCAGAGTTACTAAATAGATTCCAGGTCTTCTGACATCTTGTGCCTGTGCTTAGTCGCTTCAGTCGTGTCTGACTCTCTGTGATCCTATAGACTATAGCCTGCCAGACCCCTCTGTCCTGGGATTCTTCAGGTGAAAATACTGGAGTGGGTTGCTATGCCAGACCCATAATATAATTTTTCTTCTTGTCTAACCTCCTGAATATGTGTTCTTTAATTCTGAAAAGTGATTTTTGCATTTGGTTGGCTGGGATGGTTGGAACTCTTTCTTTTTTTTTTTTTTTTCCCATTCACCATATTTTGTTTTTTCAAATTGTGATAAAATAGACATAACATAAAATTTACGATTTTAAATTTTTTTTTGAGAAGCATGAAAAAACATTTTTATTGTGGGAGGCTACATGTAGGGAGATTAAATCAACTCTGTTGAGATAGACAAACCATATACACAAAAATGTTAAGCACCCTGTAGAGGAGACATTGGAGAAGGAAATGGCTACCCACTTCAGTATTCTTGCCTGGATAATTCCATAGACAGAGGAGCCTGGTGGGCTACAGTCCATGGGGTCACAAAGAGTCAGACACTGAAATGACTGAGAAGAGGAGATATCAGTTTGTAGAACCTGGTCTTGGGCCCTGGCTGCTTTGATTTATTTGATTCATGGTCATTTTTCTTTATTTTAATCTTTTTTAAGTTGTACAGTTCAGTGGCATGAGGTACATGGTTGAATTTTGGAGGTAGGAAAGCGTAGGAAAGTGTAATAATTATTATAAACATAAAAACTGATCAGTAAATCCTTACTACATGCCACTAATGTGCTAAGAGATAATCTGCAATTTCTCACTAAATAAATGAAACCTTGCTACAACTTTCATCCTTCTTTCACAGATGAAGAAACAAAAGTTCAGAGAGGTTAAGTAACTTGCTCAAGATCACACAGCTGGCACGTGACAGAGTCAAGTCCCAAACCCAGGCAGTTGACTGATGTATTCTCACTCTAATCCACCGTACCTTGTGGCTTTTTCTTTGGGACCACTGTTAAACAAAACAAAGATGACTTGAAAAGCTCAATTCTTCTTTCTTGGCTTCGCTATCTGGTTTGAACCCTCACATGAAGATTGGCAACTGAGTAACCCAAGCATTACTAGAATTTAAGAAGTACTGGAGACAGGGAAGAAGACCAAAAGTCTCTTGCCTGTCTCCTGACAATCTGCAAAATTAAGATTAAAGTGAAAATGAAAGTGAATTTGCTCAGTCGTGTCAGACCCTTAGCGACCCCATGGACTGTAGCCTACCAGGCTCCTCCATCCATGGGATTTTCCAGGCAAGAGTACTGGAGTGGGGGATTGCTCTCTTCTAACTGAAGCTAGCAACATCTAAGACTGGCCCAGGATACCCAAAGTACGCTTATGCTAAAGCTAATTGTAAGAGAGCCTCAGTTTTTTGAGAAGAGATCATGGAAAGCAGGAAACATATTTCTAAATAGGAAGTGTCTGTATTCATTTTGCAATAAATGTCACTAAATAACTCGAGCAATTGAGTACACACTTTTGGCTAAGAGATTGTTGTAGGAAATGTAATTATAACTTCATCAACAAAGCAGGCTGCTATGGACTGGTGGAAAGCACACACACACCGTATAAATACACACACACCTGTATATTTCTGTGAGCAAACTTCTGTTGTCTTGACTTGTATTGATCTGTCCTCTCAGGCTTTTAGATGGCACATAGGAGATAAGGGGAATGAAGAACAAACTCTAGACAATAACTTCATATAAGCTACTCTGGATACAAGTGTTCATGTATGAAATATGTTTATATTATGTTTGGACAAACTTTCAGCTTCTCAATCTGCATTAATTACTATAAAAAATATTTCCAGTGACAGAAACATAGTAACCTTTAGAATCCCAAACTCAGGTACATGGTCTTAACAGAGGTGTACACTTAAAATCACCTATTAAAAGGCAGTGAACTCAAGCATTTTTCAAATTATGTGCTAACTGGTCTTAAAAACATTTTACTTTCTATCGTATGCAGCAAGAATATTCAGAGTGACATCAAGGGAAGGGGATGGGGGACAAGAGGCACAGAAAGCAAGAAAAGAAGCCCCAGGGAGCTAGGAGTCCACCCTGGATCTGATGCCTGGGTCCCCAGAGCCTCCCTCGGCTTCCAGCTGAGAGGTACATCCTTATGGAAGGCACAGGAAGAAGCAGACCCAAGCAGCAGGTGAAATTACAGAAACAAAGACTCTTGATGCAGGAAACAGACTTCCAGAGCTTACAGCAAAATAACAAATGCTTTACTTCTGTTCTAGGAGCTTGGCTTTTAGCCACAACCAAACCATCTCCTGACAGCCCTGATGTGAGGGTACTGTGTTGGAGATAAAGTCCCATAAGGATATTTTATTATTGTTTCTTTCTTCTTCTTCTTTTTTAATATTTTTACTGCATTGCATGGCGTGTGGGATCTCAGCTGGCCAACGAGGAATCAAACGCACACCTTCTGCATTGGAAGCATGGAATCGTAACCACTGGAGTACCAGGAAGTCCCTGTCGTTTCTTTTTATTTTGAAGTAATTTCCAATTTTCAGAGGATTCGCAAAGATAATACAGAGCCTTCCTGTACATCCCACATGGAGCTCTCCCAAATATTCGCATCTTATTTAACCCCAGCATATTTATCAAAACTAAGAAACTAACACTGATGTGATACTATTAACTCATAGACATCAGTTTTTTGGGTTTTGTTTTTTTTTTTACTAATATCTCATCTTTTCCAGGGTACCATTATAATGGGGCTTTCATAATTTTATTTCTTTGCTCAAAAACAAGCTCTCAATTGCTAATTGAAGTAAACAGTTCTGTTATTCTGTTGCAGCCTATATTTTTAGAATCATCTGCCACTGTTCAGCAACATATATTCTATGTTTTGGTTAGAGTCAAATTGGACATACTTGATTTCTCTCAACACGGTCTATCCTAACCTTTCTTACATCCACCACTTTGCTCTCACTGTTCCCTCTACTTGAAACATCTTCCAGGGCTCATGGTTCTATCCTTTCTTCAAGGCTCAAATCAAGTACTTTCTATTTTAAGAAGCACTCCTGGTGCCTCAAGTCAGATGTGTTTTTTCTGGCCTAAGGATCTCTGGTGGGGGCACTGGTACATTTCTTGTGCTATGTACTGGAAAGGGTCCCACTAAATGGGACATCAGAGCAGGGCAGGGTGGAAGGTCAAGGCCTGGGCAGCTGAGGTCAGTAAGAAAGGAGACCTTGACCCCCGGAAGAGGGAGGGAACAGGAGTCCCTCAATGTATGCATTGCTGTGAATTTGAAAAAAACAAAAACAAAACTTCACACTCTCACCCACCAGTAAAATCCAGTGCCTTAGAGTGATTGAGGCATAACAATAGACGTGGTTCCAATATAGACTGAAATCATATCATAAAAATAATACAAAAAGACCAGAGTACTTCCTACATTCCGCTACTTAAACTGGAATAAAGCCTGTTTTCACCCAAACTCACCTTTAAACTCTGTTTAAAGGAAAACCTAACTCTGTAAACTTTTTTGTTCCAATTTTTGCATTTGGTCCTCCTTTCCTTATGATATTAAAGACTATAATAGATAATTTTTTCTTCTGTAGCCATGCTTTAGGGGAAAACATATAAGTATCACTAACTATAGCAACTGTTTCATACCTCTAAAATTCTGCATTCAGATTTGCATAATTACAATGGAACTTTGTATAGTCATCAATATATAATATATATGATTACTAAAAAATAAAGTTTGACATAGCCAGAGAGGTTTCCAAAACCCAGACAATGGAAGGGAATGTATGACTTGACCCCTCATATTGGAATGTAGAACACTGATTTTTTTCTGCAAATGAAAAGATGTGATATGCTTTTTATAATTTTCTTACATTTTTTAGCATTGTCAGCGAAGAAATTTAATAAAAACTGAACAGCATAAAGACAGATCATGCATTAGACCTAGAAAGGGAAACTTCATGAATTTTCTTTACATAGTCTCACAATGAACTCTGAAACAAATAGAGTTTAATAGAGATTAAAATATGATATAACCTGACTGTAGAGTACTTTATGAAAAAGTTTGATTTTTGTATATGACTGCAATATTCAAGGTTGGGGGAATTAGGCAAGAAGACATATGATTAACTTAATGTGACAAAAAGGCAGACATGAAGTTTTTAAGTCTTTAATTATCTTATTCACTATAACGTCTTTTTAAAGGCAAAGCAAAAGTTTAAAAAATCTATTAATAATAATTGAGTAACACTTTTAGCTTTTTAAAAATATAACACATCCTTCAAATAAAAGTATAAACATAGACTAATTTCAACTCCATTGAACAGATATTTGTTTTTGTTTCCTGGGCTTTGTCATCTTAAGGAGACAGGCTGGATGTGACTTCAAAAACAACCGTATAGAAAAATGTTTATTTTATTTGCAAACTTAGAAATATTTTGCAAGTTTACAAATAAACAGAACAAATTCTTGTCTTATGCAACACTGAGGGTTTTTTGTTAACTGTTTCATCTTTTTTTTCTTTTATTATTGTTTTATATCATCCAATGGGATTTACTTAGAAAATGATTCCTATCCCAAAGAAAATATTTAGGCAGATTTATTCATATCCTTGCTTTAATATGGATAGAAGCAACCTAAGCATATTTCATTGAAGAAAGGAAATATACTTACAGTTCTTCTTACATATTAACATATTACATTACTCCAAAAAGCTCAAACATTCTATATCTTTAAGAATTTAAACATCCTCAAAACAGCAGCTCCTAGAGAGGGGCACAGTAGCATTTTAATTGCTAACAACAAAGCCTGATGATAGTTTCAAGCAAGTAGAAGGGCAGGGAATGTGCTTACAAAGACACACACCAAGGCCCAGCATCCCTGATGACTCTGACTGGCGTTGGTCACCCTGGGACTGATCAGGTTCACCCCAGTGATAGCACACTTCTGAGAACTTTTAAATGGGGCTGTGCAAATCTTCTGGGTTTGTCTAGAGTAGATCATTCAAGGGGAAGTCAGAAGTTTCTACAGGATCCCAAGAGCACCAATCCTTGTTTCTCTCTCCACATCAAAGCAGATCCTGAAATCTTGTTGCTGGTGACCCACTCAATTCAAGAAAAATTGATGACAACCAGGCCCCAGTACAGTCAAATGATTTGGGGCATCCTTGTAAGTTTCTTGAAATGGTATTTGGCATGAAAGGGACAACGTCTCTCCAGCTTCTGCCACTCCCTTCCTTTTCCTCTTCCCTTTCTTTGGGTCACCCCCTGCCCTGACTTTTCCTTTAAAATTGAAAAAAAAATTTTTTTTTAAGCAAAAAGAAGAGGCTTTGGACTAATTCTCAAAAAAGCTGCACCTGCGTATGTAAAGGAGCCGTTAACACCAGGAAAGGAAAGTGATTTGGGACTGACTCAAGTCAGAGTACTACCCACTGAATCATTGCTGACACCTCCAGGGTTTCTTTGGAGGTCTCCCATAAGAACACCGAACTAACCCGGCCCTGTTCAGCTTATGAGAGCTTAGCTGAAGGTGGTATGGCCGCCAGCCACATTACTCATTGGGGATATTGAGTCATATACATTTATAAAGGGTGGGCACAGAACATTAAATATCCCTAAGGTGTTTTGCAGCTGGAATGATGCTGCTGAGCCACAGAGTGATGAAGCTCAACTGCTAGTTCTGAGTCCAACACGCACGCTTCATCTTTGCCACACGAGTTTCTTATTTATGACCTAAACTTTTGGCAGTTGCCCCTTATAATGATGTTCACACAATTCCAAATAAGAATGTTTACTTTTTTTTTTTTTTTTTTTTGAGAGATGGACGTGAAAAAAGAAAATACAAAGTACATTTCCTTAGATAGTTTAGACCATTTGATCCATCACGGGTGGAATGCCCTTGATGTGGGATTTTGTATGTGTTTAAGTTGTAAGAAACATTCTTTGTTCTTCCTTGTGCTTTAGACTTGCCTCAATTCTACTTGTTCTTGCCTGGAGAATCGCAGAGACGGGGGAGCCTGGTGGGCTGCCGTCTATGGGGTCCCACAGAGTCGGACATGACTGAAGTGACTTAGCAGCAGCAGCAGCAGCAAGTTAATCTCAGACGTTAGATCATGTCCACAGTAATGTGCATGAGATTCTATCAGGTACCTCTGTCTTGCTCTCCATTCAGATTGAGGGCAATCTCTGAATAATGGCTTAGCAAGAAGTGGAAGAAATGTTTCTCAACCACTATTTGCTGAGACTTACCAATTTAAACCATTCCCCCATACCCTTCCCAAATTCCTCTTTCTTACCAAAAGAAAAAAAAAAAATGATAGAGCTTGCTTGTCTGTTCCCCACCACCCCCGCCACCTTCTTTATAAAGTTCCTAAATACATTCTTTCAAGTTTCATTTAAACTGAGGCATTTGGTAAGTTGATAGTTATAGCATGCTCACAGCTGTGGGAAAACTAACATAAAAAATAAGCAGCTTAGAAAAATGGCCCATGGACAACATCTTTGAGTTTTCGTGTTTTATTAGCAATTTGGACTCATTACTATTTGGGGGAGGAAGGAAGGGAGGTAGATGTTTCTGCAAGTTGTTTCTTTAATGTATTAAGCAGAGTTTCCCAATCAGGTTTAAGGCAGCTCAGCCCAGTCCCTTTTACCTGGGTTACAGGAGATCCAGGAAACGATGACCATTGGCTCCCATTCTCTTCCATCCTACAACCCTCTCACCCATACCTTTCACTCCTCCCCCGTTTCCCATCACTGAAATTCATTACCTCAGAGCAGAGGTCAAACTGAGTAGTTCATGAAGCTTCCACAGAAAAATGAGATAACCTCCTTATCTCAGCCCAATATGCTCTCTGATCTTTCTTAGCTTTTGTCTTCTTCGTAGTCTTCTGGGCAAAGGCAAGATTTCCACTTATAGCTACCACAGTGTCATTGCAGTTTAGAATTATGACAGCCAGAAAGAGCTGGGTAATATTAATAGCTTGAGATCACAGACTTCCCTGACACCATACTTAGCCAGGTCTGTCTGTCTTTCAGAACTCTCATTATTTGTACATGCTCTATGACTTCTGGAGAGAATATACTACCTCGAAAACTCTCTTCTCCTTTCCACTTGGCTCTTCCAGTAGTAACCATCCCCACCTCCCCACCCGCTCTCTTGAAAAAGCTGCCCATTTTGCTATGGAAAAACAGTAATATAGACTAAGAGGGTTCTGTTTCTAATCTTTTATGCCTCTTGGTGAATCTTTGGGATATAAAAACAAACTGCATGCCGAAATAGACTCTGTGGCAAGCCTCAGGAAAATCACCAATTATCACATTTGAGAAAATGTTAAATATACAGGCATCATGTTTTCCAACTCAACTGCTACTCTTTGCCGAGGAACACAGGAAGGAGGATGATGGAAACATGGCAGGCACAAGAGGAATCAGAAGAATGAAATAGGAAAAATCATTTACTTAAAGCCTTACTTTCAGAGGACGGAAGGAAGGAAGGAAGAGGGGAAGGAGGGAGGGAGGTAGGAGAGAGGGAGGCAAAGAGGAATAAAAGGAGGTGAGGAGGAAGGAGAAAACAACTTGCATTTTTTTCTTTCCGTAGACAAAAACTATCTCTAAAGTCCTATAAGGAATTGAAACTGGAAAACAACTTGGAATCTGAGATATTAAATTGTACTTGGGCTGAATTAGTTCAGTGTTCCCCGATTTGACACATAGCTGGGAGACAAGAATATGGATTCCACCTCTATCAACACGAAAACTGGTTCAGCTTGTTTTTCATGACAAGGTTGATGGCTCTCAGAAGGAAAGATATTAGAAACTAAGTAAGCAGAAAAGTCCTGTATGATGAACAGCTCTTAACTGAGGTCCTGGGACCAGTAGCATCAGCACCTGGGAACTTGTTAGAAATGCAAATTCTTGGGTCCCACTCCAGAACCATGAATCCAGATCTGTAAGGGTGGGACCCAGGAATCTGTGAATTGCCTTCCAGGTAATACTTCTGCAGGCTGTTTGAGAGGCACTGTAAACACCCTTCCCCCCAGAAGACTTTAGCCTGAACTTGGGAAGGAACAGTAATTATCAGCCCTTGTTTGATGAAACTGTAGAAGTACTAAAGCGCAAGAGAGAATAGAATACCACGCGTAGAAGAATGCTTTTCCCCAATGAGGAGGTGAAGAGGGCGAGGGATAGACTGGGAGCTGGGGATTATTAGATGCAAACTATTATATGTAGAATGGATAAACAGCAAGGTCCTACTGTATAGCACAGGGAAATATATCCAATCTTCTGGGATAAACTACAGTGGAAAATAATATTAAAAAGAATGTATCTATGTGTATAACTGAGTTACTTTGCTATACAGCAAAAATTACCACAACATTGTAAATAAATGATACTTCAATTTAAAAAAATGAAAAATAAACATTTCTTATGAGCAAAGGAGATAAGATGATAGAATAAATGGGCACACACACACATACACATACAGAGAAGATTAGAATCATTAAATTTCTGCAAGAAAAATAAATACCACAAATATATGGGGAGAAAACTCAAATCACTATATGAGAACAAGCTTTCTGTCTTTGATACTTCGGCCTAGAAACCAGAGAGGGTTCCGAATAGAAAACATAAATATGGAATCTTAAACCAAAGACTTAGGATCCCATCTTGACTTAAGAGACTCGAGGCTTCACACACCAGGGGGGAGATATTCTTCCACGTGACATCCTATCCATTATATAGACACACATCAGAAGTGGATTTGACTACTAATAATAGTCGAAACTGTGATCTTTCAACTATATGCATGCCCTCACATATATATTTCTCCACAGCAGTCAGTATTAACTAGTAAACCTGATAGTGAAACCAAATGGGCAAATAATTGTTAACTCATGAACCAAAGACTCTTATCATCCTTTCATTATCTTCTCTGGGGGAAGCAGAAACTGAATTTGTCCAGGGCAGAAGGCTCCAGAGAAGCTTCCTCACACATCTCACAGCATATTCATGGATCAGCACCTCAGGGCTGGTGTGTGTGTGTGTGTGTGTCTGTGTGTTGCACGTGCCTATGTGTGTGGAAGGGTCATCATTCACAGGTAAGTGCTTAAATCAAACCTCAGGGAGAGATGACAAGTCAGCTTTATGGTTTGGCGCCCAAAGACTTGCTGTGGGGAGCAAAAGATCAACAGCCCTGCAACTGTGCAGGTTTCAGCGGGCCAAGTTTAACCACCACCATTTCCTGCTGGGGGCCGGCACGAGAGCACACTTACCCACATCGTGTTTGGCACACCTCTCGCTGGTGGCGTAAAATTCTGAGCTGCGGTGAAGCCACCTGGTGGTCACCCACCATGAGAACTTTGTCGGTACTTAGGGGGTTCCCTGCTTCATAAAAGCCCAGGCCCCTGGAAGATCATCTTAGGTTTTCTTCTCACCTTTTTAATGAATGTTAGTGGCTGACCGGAGCCATAAGCTTGTTTAACCTCTAAGACTGTCAGACGAATGACCAGGCTTTTCTTCCACTTGCTTGCTTTAGTTTCCCCCAGTGTGATGTGACTCTATTCTCTAGGTGATCGGCCACCTGAAAGGGCAGCCTGTTTCCTTGCTGTTCACTATGGGACAACCACATTGTCCCAGGGGCTGGCATGCACAGACCTAATGTGAAACACACTCATAGGAAGTAGATTCAAACAAAGAACTGTGTTTGTCTGTGACATGATGTTTCTGCCCAAGTACAGCATGTCAGTTTCCTCCACAGCTGGCGTGTTTGCCTACTATGACAGGAAAAGCAGTGGTCACTTATAAAGTTTACAATTTCTCTGCAGCTTTCATATTCAGTCCTCATTATCCTCCCCTTAAAAGTAATGTATTCCATTTTAAATCCTGTATAGAAGGGTTGTGACCTGAGCAGGATCCTCCTGACAAGGACAGGAGAATGAGTGTGCCTTAAAGCTGGAAAGAGTCAGAATGACTTGAAAAATCATCTGTGGCTTACTTAAGAGAGAAATAAAATTCAGAAACTATCAGAGCTTTAATGAATTCTGTGACTCGACTTCAATAAAGACAGGGAGTTTCATTTATGAAGTTTAGTCTCTCTAAACCTAGCAAGTAATTTATGCTGACAGATATGCAAACAGCCAAGAGAAAACAGATAAACAGTTGAGAATTTTTTTTTTTTTAATTTCATGCAGATAGAGGGAGAAGTAGTTTCTAATGACATGGAGACTGGGTTCTGTGGAAGTTAGGGGGAGAAGTGTGGAGAAAAGAAGAGAGAATAGTCAGGGGAAAATCCTTATGCCCATTCAGTATATTAATTTAAGAAACATTGAGCATCCAGCAAAAGTGATACATAGGTTATAAATAATTATGACAATAAATGCTATGGGAGCATACACTGATGTGTCATTGTAAAGACCACTGGGAACAGGGGTTGAGGAGGAAAGAGGCAATTAAAGAAGACTATACTGAGGAGGCAACATCTGAACTGGAGTTTGGAAGCCAGGGAGAACAATACCAGAATCAGGAGTCAATACGATCATTGAATAAAGGACCATGGTTTCATTTTCAACAGCTCACTCCAACCCCCCAAGTAGTAAAAGCTCAACTGGTACTAGGTGAATGGGTATTGAAAGGCATTCAGACAGTGAAGACAGCAGTGAAGAAGACAACGTGTGACTTTTTTCCCTCTGTTCTGATCATACGGTCCATATGTAGTTTCTTCTTATTTCAAGAGGAGGCAGGTATATGCACTTGGGGGCTGTCTTGAACCACTGTATTTGTATTCCATTTTTGTTTTTTAAACACATCACTTATCAGAGACACCCAAATCATACTGAAATTTAATTCAATTTAATCTAATCCATACTGAAACAGATTTTCTTGTGTGTGTGTAAATTAGGAAACAGCTTAAAAACTAAAAATAATTGTAAAATGTGTTGTCACAAAATGATGTGTATTTCTATGACTTGGTTTCCAGGTCCTTCTGCCAAAGGAGACCATGAGAATTAACAATAAACTGTTGGTCAAAGGCTTTGGGCTCCTTGTACACTAGGCATATGGGACTACAGGACAGTGTTATGGCATACAGAATTAAAAAAAAAAAAAAAAAAAAAACTGCTGAAATGGGTTTAGGAAGAGCGTGCAGCTGATATTCTAAACTTCCTCCTCAGTGAAAAAAAGTGCCTGTTGCCTCTTTTGGAGCCCGGGTTGCCCTCCTTTGCTTAAAATATCTGACATCCTATAAGGCATTTGACTCTAAACACCATTTCCATCTTCTAAAGTGCCACAGGAACCGAATCCAGCTGCTGGGGGACTTTCCAGATATTAAATAATCGCCTGCGAAGGCTATCCTCATGCGTGCCTAATAAACAGGAAAAACTCCATCCGCCTAGCACACTTACTCAGTAGTGTGTGTAAAACACTGATTCCTTTGCACATTTGTGACAGGGATGAGTCAGGAGGTGACCATCCTGTGGCAGAGGACCAAATAACATGCTCAGTCTCATGTTGGAGTTCCTTCCACCTGAAGGCTTATTATAAATTATCTCATAGTAGTCATTTTTAGTGCCTATGTATGCATATTGGGTAAACAGTGAGACTTACAGGTGAGTTAGGTAGTTAGTGTTATTGCTCAGTCATGTCTGACTCTTCGCGACCCCATGGACTGTAGCCTGCCAGGCTCCTCTGTCCAAGGGATTCTCCAGAATTCTCGAGAAAGAATACTGGAGCAGGCACCCATAGCCTTCTGCAGGGGATCTTTACGACCCAGGGATTGAACCTAGGACTCCCGTATTGCAGGTAGATTCTTTACCATCTGAGCCACCAGTGAGAAATCTAGTCAATTGAGGGACTATTAAGAAAACAGGCATCTATGACAATAGTCTAGAGCAGGGGTCCCCAGTCTCCAGGATCTAATACCTGATAATCTGAGATGGAATTGATGTAATAATCATAGAAATAAAGTGCACAATAAATGTAATATGCGTGAATCATCCCCTAACCACAGTCCCCACCCTGGTCCATGGAAAAGCTGTCTTCCATGAGAACAGCCCCTGGTGCCAAAAAAGGTTGGGGACCGCTGGTCTAGACCATATCTCTTTGCTGTTTTTCTTACAACAGGAGGCTGCTATCTCTACCCATGTCTGTCTCCAGTTGTGCAGCAGCTGTCAGCCCTTTACTTATCCCCCTCCCCAAACTAGAGACTCAACATGGCCTTCCCATCACCCCTTGCTTTAATCAGCTCGAAGTCTGAGAAAGCCAGGCTGCATCCTCCTGGGAACGCCGGGAACTGCTGGTGGGCCACTTGGCCAGACCTCAGCGAGCCGTCTATATGATAGTGTCTCTCACGTTTCTCTGTGCATGAGTGCAAACGTGCTTTATTCCAGGATGCCTGAGCTCCCCCGTGCAGCTGCAAGGAAAGATTCCTCTCGCAATGAAGATAATTGCTGTAAGCACAGAATAGAGACTCTTGCCTCTACCACCAATATGAAGCATCTCAAGCCTGTGTGAAACCCCAAACTAGAGTCAATCGAACAAAAGAAGCCTTTAATACAAAACTAAACACTCCAATCAGTTCAGGGGCAGAGGTAGAGAGGAAGCATTGTTTTGATCCTAATTCTGTCTCTTTCTAGGTTTAACCAACCACACAGCTTGTCATAAAATGAATTTTTATTCCTTGACTTTGTAATTTCTACCGTTCTTCTTTGGAAAAGAAAATCTGGGCCACGCATGGGAGAAATGGTTCCAAAAAGCAATTGAAAAATCCTATCATTTGTCTGGAGCCATAGTTATCCCTCATGTACAAGCCATGTTCCACCCTTATCAGTGCTTTTGTGCATACTGCATGCTCCGTCTTAAGGACAAAGGGGTTGAGTAAATGATGTTCATGGTCACCAACACTGTTTACAGAAGAAGAGCCCAAGATAGACCATGATGTGCTTACTCAGTGAGCAGACAAGAAATGGGACCGGCAGTTCATCATTTTGTTCAGTGTTCTCTGTGTGCAGAGATTTATACACACAATAGAGCAATAAAAATATCCTTCAGAATATTTCTATGAATGAGTTTATGACTGCACTCTAATGAGCCATGCCGGCATATATCTAAGCAGCTGGCTTAGGATAGCTGATTGGTTCCACTACTTTACAAAGGAGACACAATGACTAGAATAGAGAGCTTTGGAGTATTTTTAAGTGCAGCCAAGGGGTGGGGTTAGGAAGGGGTGATGAGGAGTAGAATTGCAGAAACCATGGGGACTGAGGATCAATTCAGCTCTCATGCCACGAGGGAGCTGTCAAAGCAGACTCTGGCTTAGTCTGGAATTCCTCCCAACCTGAAAGGTTGTTTGAAAACCAGTTGTCCAGAGACCTCTCTTTGGAACTTTGAATTGGTCACTCACTTCTCATGGCATAGAAATTCTTTTTTACAACCATATCCACCATACCTTTAAGACCTTTTGTCAGTGTGGCAGATGCATGTGATAAAATTGGTGACTTACAGATGGGACAGGTGTGCTTTCAGAAGGGATTATGTGTGTTTGGGGTGATGTCTGCCTGGAAACATATCCTATGCATCCCATGATTTGAAATGCTCTAGAAAAGCTCTTTTTCCTCTACTTTTCTTTACTCTACATAATCTCATGTAGTAGGACATTGTCCCATGAGTTGGCTATTTTGCAATGTTTTTCAAAAAAGGAAACTAAAAAAAGTGTTAAAATCTTCTTATATGCAGATGTACAGTGTAAGGAAACTGGTTTGTTACAATCAAGGAGGAATGCATTACAAATGAAGTGTCCTAGAATAAAATGGCAATAATTTCCCTCTTTAAACCCCAGGATGAGTGAAAGTGCTGACAGAGTAGAGATGCACTTTCTCAGGTCTCTCCTGTTCATTCACTCCCTGGGTCCCTCCTCCTCAGAGAGAAGACCAGTAGCCTGTTCTGACAAATTTTGTGTCGTTCAAATCCCAGTGAGCCTAGTTGGGACATTAGTATTCACAATCTTAGTCTTTGAATCTGGAGTTCAAATCATGTATACATCATGCTGCTGTCAAAATCATCTGATTTTAATTAAGAATACAGCCTTTCTTAGAGCAATGGAAGAAATCATTAGGTACAAACAAATGAGAGTGATTTCTTCTTAGTTCATAAGAACGCTGCGCCTAGTGCTTTCATCCTAGAACCTAAACCACGTGACCATACTGATTCTGGGAATGAGGAGTGCTATGCCAATGAGGGAACACACTTTTTTAGGCATGAAGAATTATCTCAATAAAACCCTCTCCCTATCCTCATCTCCATAAAATACTTTCTTTATTGCTTTCATTTTCAGAAGGGGAGGATAGAGGATGAGATGGCTGGATGGCATCATCGACTCAATGGACATGAGTTTGAGTAAACTCCGGGAGTTGGTGATGCACAGGGAGGCCTGGCGTGCTGCAGTCCATGGGGTCGCAAAGAGTCGACACACTGAGCAACTGAACTGAAATGACGGAACTTTAAAATAAAGATATATTTAGAGTCCAATAGAAAGTCCAGTTAGAGTCCAATTTTTGTCACTAGCGTCTTACCAGTGATTGCTATGAGAAACTGTAATGAGACTGTTATACGACCAGCCCACAGAGAGGCATAGCTGGGCTGAATTTTAGACAAGTTCTCAAATATATCTCTATTTCTTTTGTCTCTTACTCAATAGAAATGTTATAACATAGGCTCAATTTCCTACATTTCAAAAATGTTTTAATGAACATTTTAATGAAATGTGTTAATGAAATGTGTTAATGAGCTGTTGGCTTTGATGGGGATTGATTAAACCCTGGCTGTTATTCTTGTTATGGTCTTTGCACAAAGTCCAGTTGACTGAGGACATTTAGAGCTCCCCAAACTGCGTGACTATAGAAAGCAAAGACACAAGCATTAAAAAAAAAAAAAGAAAGAAAGCAAAGACACAAGCAAAAACTGTTCATTCATTGGAAAATTGATGACACCATTATAAAAGCTTAGCTCACCCATACCATGACTAACAGAAACCTTTAAAATTTTTTTTTGACCATGCAGCATGTGGGATCTTAGTTCCCCAACCAGGTATTGAGCCCACGGTCCCTGCATTGGAAGTGCAGACAGAGTCTTAACCACTGGACTGCCAAGGAAGTCCCTCCATTTTTATTTTATTTAAGGACTTCTGGGTACAAATTTTCAGAAAGAAATTTTAAAAAGTATACAACAAAAACCTCAGTACCCACCACTGAAAATGAGAAATAAAATGCTACAAATAGAATTGGGTTTTCACACATAAACCCCTCCCAAGTCCTAATCACTCCTCTCCTCAACCTACAGTGGTCATAGGTTCTTGGGTTTGATGATGAGCAGCCTATGTCTCATTGTTTAGTCACTAAGTCATGTCTAACTTTTATGACCCTCATGGACTGTAGCCTTCCAGGCTTCTCTGTCCAAGGGATTTCAGAATACTGGAGTGGATTGCCATTTCCTTCTCCAGGGGATCTTCCCGATTCAGGGGTCGAACCCACGTCTCCTGTATTGGCAGGCAGATTCTTTACCACTGAGCCATCAGGGAAGCCCATCCTACGTTAACATTATACATTTACTTTATATGTTTGTACTTTGAACAAACATTTAAAATATTCAGAAAGATTGAAGGCAGGAGGAGAAGGGGATGACAGAGAATGAGATGGTTGAATGGCATCACCAACTGGATGGAGATGAGTTTGACCAAGCTCTGGAAGTTGGTGATGGGCAGGGAAGCCTGGTGTGCTGCCATCTATGGGGTCGCAAAGAGCTGGACATGACTGAGTGATTGAACAACTTTGAATTTCTCACTTTTCAGCCAGGATACCTATTTGATATTCATTGTGATGTTTGGTTCATTGGGACATATTAAAATAGTTATTTTTTAGTTTGAAAGAATATTGCTCATACACCACCCCATGTCTTCAAACCATTTGCAGTCCTATCACTGGTGACCCATTCTCCAAACATATAAAACAAATTACAGCAAAGGGAAATGAATTACCCAGGGTCACACGACACCTCGGTAGCAGAATGAAGAAGAAAACAGTATGGAGGCCTCCCACCCATGCCTCCCAGTAGTCTAGGATGCTGTTGTGCTCTAGTGCTTCATAATATATTTATAAGCACTCCACATATGTAATAAATCATTATGTATTGATTTAAACAGTGCCATTTGCAAGCCTCAAAGTGTTTTACTGTATTAATACGTAAAGGGATCAAATCACTCTGCCAGTCACCGACAGGCAGGCAGCACTTAACTAGTAGATGGGTATTAGCAAAACTCTAAGGCAAGCTGAGAACCAGGAGAAGAGTGAGTTGCATTGACTCCTGTAAGTAGCAAATCTTGGCTAATTGCAGAGGAAAGATGTGCTAGTATATCTTATATTTTTAACTGGTTGGATAGAGAGAAAATCTTTTATTTGCATAAATCAATGTTTTCATTAGAGGTCCGTTGTGTCAGAAACTTCAGAAGTGTAATGGATATTGACTACTGGAAAAGAAAGACTGCTTTAACCCATGCAGGAAAGGCAAGTACATGGGAAAAACCCATATGTTCTTATATGCAGCCTTGAGTAACAGACAGCTGTCAGTTTCTTTAAAATGCCTTTGGAGCCAAAAAAGTTTTCAATAGTCAGGGTGTGAGATTTTAAAACTCACTCTAAAGGCTCTGATGTGCTTTGGGGGAGCCAATTGATAAATATTCAGGAATCCTGTAAACGCTTCCTAAACTGTTGGTATGTTGAAATGGACAATCCATTCAGTTCAGTTCAGTTCAGTCACTCAGTCATGTCCGACTTTTTGCGACCCCACGAACCGCAGCACGCCAGGCCTCCCTGTCCGTCACCAACTCCCGGAGCTCACCCAAACTTATGTCCATTGAGTCGGTGATGCCATCCAACCATCTCATCCTCTGTTGTCCCCTTCTCCTACCTTCAATCTTTTCCAGCATCAGGGTCTTTTCAAATGAGTCAGCTCTTCTCATCAGGTGGCCAAAGTATCGGAGTTTCAGCTTCAACATCAATCCTACCAATGAACACCCAGGACTGATCTCCTTTAGAATGGACTGGATTAGGAGCACATTAATTCGTAAACCCTACAAATCAGGACTATCCCCTGCAGGAAGCTGATTTACCAGCACACCACTGCTTCTAAACATCCTTTGGGTGGTGGAGTTTGCACTTGAACTTAATTTTTACTGGATTCTGAAATGAGTCTTTGGAACAGCCTATAGATTCATTCCTAGATAGTTGTTATGGGTTAATATATTTGTGCCTGACTGGCAAATCATATGATGTGATGTCTCCCATGTTCTCTTGGATGAGAGGAAAACTCATATTTTCCCAAAGTGTAAACCAGGAAATGGAGATCATGGAAATAGCTGCTTCTAAAGAAATAAAATAAATGTATAATGAATGTTTTCACCCACATTCAGTCAGGCTCAATAAAACACTATTTGCCTTCATGCTGGAAATCGGAAAGGGCATGCCCTGTCAACACACTGACAAGTTACAGAATTAATTCTGTTCCTAAGAAAATCACCGGCACCTCAATATTCTATCAACCCAAATGTCTCAAAGGGAAAAGGTTCATAGATGTTTAGTGAAAACACCCAGTTTTACTTTTCAAATGGTAACTAATTATTTATGGATGGCTCTTCCAGAATAAAAGTCACTGTCCAAGTGGTACCTTCACATCTTCTGATTAAAAGAAATATTTTCTATTCAATGTTAATATTTTGCATGGAAATTGTCCAAGGTAATTACTCCAACTCTTTGCCAAATCAAACACATTGGTTACTTATTTTCCTAATTTTAGTTTCTTCCCAATTTTGGTTTCTTTCTAAATTTTGTTTCATTCATGTCTAGGGGTAAAGGGCTCAATGTCCTACCAAGTTTCACTGAAAAGACTTGTCATAGAAGAAACAAGACTGAATTTGGATATCTGTCACCACATTTTTCACTTTGGGGGCATGTGTGCAAAGGCAGTTGGACACCAATCGTCTTTATTTGAATTGGATTTTCCCTGAACTTACATGACAGCCTTCAATGAAACTATATGTTTTGAGCATCACATTAGCAAGCAGCACCTAAGAGAGCAGATGTGTGTGGGGGGGATAGTTATGTAATAACAGTTTATTGAGCATCTATTCAGTGACTTCCCTTTCACTTTTCACTTTCATGCATTGGAGAAGGAAATGGCAACCCACTCCAGTGTTCTTGCCTGGAGAATCCCAGGGACGGGGGAGCCTGGTGGGCTGCCATCTATGGGGTCGCACAGAGTCGGACACGATTGAAGTGACTTAGCAGCAGCAGCATTCTTTGTACAAAGCATCCTGTATGCATTCTCTCTAACCTTTACAACATTGCTCAAGTTATTATTAGACCCTTTTTATAGATGGGGAAATTAATGGCTCTAAGTAGAGGGACCACATGGAAAGTATGGGAAACAGAATTCAGACCTGCTCTAGCTAGCTTTTTTCCTCTATACCACCCTTCTCAATATAATGCTGTCTTAACTGGATCACAGAATAGTCCTCTCCTTTCTATATCTGTTTTTCATAAATAGGCATGTTTTGATATTCATAAAATTAGAACCATTAAGAGTTTAGGGTACTAGAATAAACTTCTCTGAAACCATAATGTGAAAACATTTCCATTAGATCTGTAAAGCAAATTTTAAGTGGGAGTTTTCACATTAGAAGCAAAACTGTGAATTATGAAATGTCATCTGATTTTTCTAACTGTAATAACTACTATTAAGAATATAAAAGTCATTATTTAATACAGTATATATGAGAAATTAACATATAATTTTCAATAGGGCTTGCTATAAGTTTAACTTTAAAATAAACTTGTTTATTAATTATTTGGGGAGCTAAAGATTACTCCATAGACAAAGTATACTATTTGGCTATTTTTACAAATTTGCATAATAACATCATCAATGTCTTTCACTTTTAACCATGAAAAGCAAGTAGGTCAAATGTCATTTATCTTATTTTACAAACAAGGAATTAAGTAAGGCTCAGGGGTAGTAGCAGAGTGGATTGAAAGTCAATTCTTAAGATTCTCATCCAGTGCTTTCTCCATATGTCACACAGAATAGCAACTTAAAAATGTTTCAAACAGTGAAAGCCCTAGAGACAGGCATAGCACTGCTTATGAAAGAACAATTCCGGCTCAAAATTAACCTGCAATGTTCATAATGCAAATAGCACATTGAACGGGTAAGTTGTGATGGAAGGAAATAAAGTTAAGCAAAATCTTAGGTCTGGCACAGGTTGGTACCCAGTGTCTGGTGGATGAAAGTAGACCAGAGAAAGTTGAAACAGAAATAAGAAAGTCCCTGAAGTCTTTCTAAACCTGTGATTCAAGGTCATTTAAGGCTTGTTCTCTATGTTGCTACACGTCCACTGCTACAAAATTAATAAGGCATCTGGTAAGGCCACTTTTTTAATGTATTCACTGAGAAACATGCTTTGTCTCCATTTGCCCCTTCCCCCAAGAATACAGTCTTTTGTGTTATTTTTAGCACAGTCTCCACCACCATCTAAAAAGACAGCAACAGTAAATCGGCCTCTAGTCACTATTGTAATTTTCAATAAAATTTACCTGGCCCATATTAAAGTCTTTTTGTTAAAGCATATATTTGTTTTACAGGTTATTTTGCCAGGAGGTGCAAATCTGCTTTTCCTACTAATTGAAAAAACAAAAACAAAAACAAAAAAAACAGTGAAAGCAAAATCATATCCTCCTGCAATGACCTGTCTTTATATTCCCATTCCTCCTTTATTGCTGCCACCACTGCAAGTAACCTGGATAGTGGGTTTTGTTCCCATTCAGCATGGATCTTTGTTTTTCCAGGCTATCTTTATGTTACCCAAGTAAACACATCAGAAAACTTCAGTTCAATATACTATCTAATAATCAAAGATGATTAAAATCACCATTTATTTTCTCTTTTTTTAAAAATGATCGTTGAATTTGAGATCTAAAGAGCCACCTGCTACCAAAGGTATTTTACCAATGCTGGTGAATGCATACTTAGTTTCGAAAACAACTGGTGATATTCTATTTCATTGTTATTAAGAAATACGGGGCTTTCCTGATGGCTCAGTGGTAAAGAATCTGCTTGCCAATGCAGGAGACCCTGGTTCAATCCCTGATTTGAGAAGATCCCACATGCTTCAGAGCAACTAAGTCCATGCACCACAACTCTTGAGTCTGTGCTCTAGAGCCAGAGAGCAGCAACTACTGAAGCCCGTGCACCCTAGAGCCCAAGCTCCCCAACAAGAGAAGCCACTGCAAAGAGGAGCCTGTGCATTGCAACTGAAGAGTAGCCCCTGCTCACAACTAAAACAAACCCAGGCAGCAAAGACCCAGCACAGCTAAAAATAAATAAAAGAAATTTTAAAAAGAAATATACATTCCAGAAATTTCTGATTTTGTATATACTGAACAACATAACCTTCTGATGATTTGTTTCCTATTAATCTTAACATTAATTTGCTATGAAATTAAAAAAATACTAGGTTAATTCTTCAGAGCCTGGTGTTTTGATGTTGTAATGTTCCATTTGAAGGGGTTGAGACTACCTGGATCTACATGAAACAGCATGACTGTGGCCTGGCAGAAGCAATCAATTGAAGAAGCTAAATGATGTGTAAATGGAAATGACCACACAATTGATTTGACTAGGGCAATCAATACTGCTTATGGAGATAGCAAAAAATGAGCAGATCTGCTGGGCTATGGTCCCATTCAGTGGCCGCAAGTAGACACAATTTACAAAGAATGTGTACAGAAAACCTTGCTCCAGAGAATCTATATTTCTAGGTCCCCCAGTTGGCACCTGGCTCAGAGAAGGTATGTGAATATCACTTTTCCCCACTTTATTCTGGTCACAATGTTTTTTCAAGTATTTGATTGATTATGCATTTTCAGGATCAAGTACCACTGTCAAAACCAGACACTGCAGATTATTGCTATATATACAACTCAGCTGATGGAAACAGGTGTAAATGGAACCCAAAGAGCTACCTACTGATTTTGCATATTATGTGGGACACGGCCATCAGTCAGCACATTTTCAAATCCAACAGTTAGCTGATTTTCAATTCAGAGAGCTTCTTATGTTACACTTTACTATTCTTGATATTGTCCTGTTTTCTACTAATTAGTTGACGTATTAAATCACTACTTCAGGACTATAATAATTCTGATATTTCCTATGTGGTAATAAAAGAATAGGTAATTTGTTCCAAAACACTACGTGTGTATGTATACATGTATCTATCATATATTTCATTCATTCCATCATTCATCAAGTAGCAATTGACTACCTTCTATTTGTGAGGCTGGCAACCCACTCCAGTATTCTTGCCTGGAGAATCCCATGGACAGAGGAGCCTGGCGGGCTACAGTCCACGCAGTCACAAAAGAGTTGGACACGACTGAACGACTTGACTGCACTTCACTGCTACAGAGGACACAAGGTATACTAAGACATGGTCTATTCCTCAAAGGGATTATTATCAGTTTGGTGGGAGAATGGTGGAAAACAGTCTCAAATGAAATGGCAAAATTATCTTTTCTGATCCTGATTCAAACATCTTCCAAGTGGGTTGAATATCCTCTGGTGGTTTGGAGGATGACCCACACTTTACATCATCTCCAAGGTGAGAGATTGGTAAAATTTTTCTATAAAGTGCCATCTTTGCCAGACACATGGTTTCTATTGCAACCATTCTACCCTGAATCAGTAAACAGTTTGTTAATGAAATGAACTGGGATGTGTCCCAATAAAACTTTACTTGTAGACCTAAAGCTTGAATTTCATATAAGTTTTCCATATCATGAAATAGAATTCTTTTAATTTTTCTAATCATTTAAAAATGTAAAAGCAATTCCAAGTTCATGAGCCGTATAAAAGCAAGTGGCAGGCTGAATGTGGCCCAGAGCTATAGTTTATCAACGACTGTCCTAGATTGATGAAAGGCATTTTGGTGCCTCTAGCTCAAAGCTATGATGATAATGATGGTAAAACCTGATGTACTGACTCTCCCTATGTGCTAGTCACTTTCCAGACTTGTTAGTAGTGGTAGTATTAGTTGCTCAGTTGTGTCCAACTCTATGACACCCCATGGCCTGAAGCCCACCAGGCTCCTTTGCCCATGGAATTCTACAGGCAAGAATATTGGAGTGGCTTGCCATTCCCAACCCAGGGATTGAACCCGGGTCTCCTGCATTGCAGATTGCTTACCGCTTGAGTCACCAGTGAAGCCCCTGTCCAGACTCCTTACCTGTATTATCTCATTTAGTCTCACAAACCTTTGGAAGTCAGTACTTAACTCCCATTATAGATACTCAGACACAGACAGAGAAGACATAACCTTCCTAAGGCTAACCTTAATGGACTTAACCTTCCATTCAATTCAGAGAGGATATGTGTCTGAGATTTTAAGAGTGTGTTGAGGAGGGAGTGGCCAAAGGTCTCCATGGGAACAGGGTGTGGCCCACAAGTGAATGCAGAATGAAAAGTTCCACTCTAGCTGGTTAGGAAGGGAACAGAAGTGTCAAATACACAAAGCCAACTAGAAATTTGACCCAAACACTCCAACCCTCTCAGTGACCTTGGATGAATATGCCCTAAAATTAGCTGGAAGATTCCTTTGTTTTTAGAAATTCCCAGGACAGCTGGTTCCAGGGGCAGATCTAGGACTCTGCTGGATTCTTAGATACACTCACATTATTATATCAGTTGACTGAGGGAGGAGTTCATGAAGTCTTAAAGTTCAATGCAGTTGCTGTCGAGTACCTTCAGAACCTGACAAGTGAGAATTTAATCTTGAGAAAAGCTTCCTCCTCATGAAGTGTCTGGAACTTTGAAAGCCAGCCAGACCAGGGTGTGTGTGTGTGTGTGTGTGTGTGTGTGGAGGAGGAAGTTGACCGCTCAATAGTAGTGCCCCAACATGAAAAACAAGGTTAAAATCTACTCCCCTTCTGGTCGCTTTCTGCAAATTTTGAACAACATCTATATAAACTCTGGGCCAAGGCTTAGGCATGCTTGCTTTTATTCACCTTAACAAAAATGCTAGTTATTATATATGCACATTTCCATCTGCTTCAATCTTTATTCTGATTGCATAAAAAATCTTACAGAAGACAGTTTAGTCAGCTAGAGCTGCAAGTCTCTTTCTAAACAGAACTGGGATGAGGATAATATGTTAAAAAAAAGTGTAAAGTACTCAGTCGCTCAGTCATGTCTGACTCTTTGTGGCCCCACAGACTGTAGCCCGCCAGACACTTCTGTCCTTGGGATTCTCCAGGCAAGAATACTGGAGTGCATAGCCATTCCTTTCTGCAGGGAATCTTCCTGACCCAGGGATCAAACCCAGGTCCCCTGCATTGCAGGCAGATTCTTTACTGTTTGAGCCACCAGGGAAGTCTGAGGCTAATATATAAGCCATCAACTAGACCATTTTCAGCAGAAGGAGTGAAGTATACATCTGAAGTGTACACAGTAATCCTGAGAAGTATGGCCCCATGGCTGGCCAACATGTCTACTCCTTAACAACTATTAACAGGCCGATTGGCAAATCATATGAAAGCACTTACATCGAGAAAAGGCCTTTGTATGTGAAATAGCAAAATAAAGTTCAGCTTGCACTATTTAAAAAAAAATGAAGTTGGCAAATGCATGATTCTGTTGCACTAAATAGTTATGTTAGTATTAGTAACAGCTTCTCACTTTCTGGAGTTTTAATTATGTCTCTCGGGACTGGAAGAAGGGTGAGGGCGGGGGATACAGATTTTAACAGCTTATTTGGTTGCTGTCCCTACCTTTACTGCTATTGAACTAAAAAAAAAAAAAATCTCCACAGGCTAAAATTCTTTACATTGCAAATAAAATAGTTTTTCCCTGGTTTTTATCAGCATGGGTCCCACAAGGAACCGACAGCCGGTTTATGTCAATGAACAAGACTTATTGTTTTCAGATTTATTTTTTTATAGCAAAAAAAAAAAAAAAGTTGGTGCTGAGCTTGAAACAAAGGCAACAAAGAACAATTCAGACTCTAATTTGGGGTTCCAGCACAATTGCTGGGTTGAATACAGGCCACCCTGCACCCAGTTATTTGAGGAGGACTCATTAATTTTGGGGCTCCTCTTGAAGTTGCTACACATCGTGGCCTGTGCACACAGGAGCACAGACTTCCTCATGTGCGCACAAGCTTTTCTTTTTACCCAGTGGGCAGATGTGTTTGCTGTGTGTGTGTTTCCGGTCTCCATGATCCATTCCTAAAAACAAATGGGATAGGGACTGGCGATCAGAGAAGCAGCAAGTAAAGGACAAAAGAGAAACCTTAAAAGACTTAGAATATTTTGTCTGGGACAAAAACAAGAGGTGACAACACTCCTCATTAAGCTAGCTTTATAAAATCTTTCCTTCTTTCAGTCTAACTCACCTTTTCCTTTCCCCTGGAGAGAACGATGTGGCTAGGAATGTGGGAAACTTAAAGCACAAATTTGGGCTTATTTTTCTAGGGCTTCCCTGGGGGCTCAGCTGGTAAAGAATCTGCCTGCAATGCTGGAGACCCAGGTTTGATCCCTGGGTTGCGAAGATCCCCTGGAGAAGGGAAAGGCTACCCAGGCCAGTATTCAGGCCTGGAGAATTCCATGGGTTATACAGTCCATGGGATAACAAAGAGTTGGATACAAGTGAGTAACTTTCACTTTTACTTTTTAAGGGCTTCCCTGATAGCTCAGTTGGTAAAGAATCTGCCTGCAAGGCAGGAGACCCCAGTTTGACTCCTGGGTTGGGAAGATCCGCTGCAGGAGGGATAGACTACCCACTCCAGTATTGTTGGGCTTCCACGGTGGCTCCGCTGGTAAAGAATCTGCCTGCAAGGCAGGAGACCCTAGTTTGATTCCTGGGTTAGGAAGATCCCCTGGAGAAGGGATAGGTTACCCACTCCAGTACTGTTGGGCATCCCTGTTGGCTCAGCTGGTAAAGAATCTGCCTGCAATGCGGGAGACCTGAGTTCAATCCCTGGGTTGGGAAGATCCCCTGGAGAAGGGAAAGGCTACCCACTCCAGTATTCTGGCCTGGAGAATTTCAGGGACTGTATATCCATGGAGTCACAAAGAGTCGGACATGGCTGAGCAACTTTCACTTTCACTTTTCCAGAAACCAGTGGTGTCTGGGAGTCTCAGGTGGAGGGGTGGATCGAGGGTGGCCTGCTGCAGGGTTGGGGGCATGGTCTGTAGCAGTACATGCATGGGATCTTTTGAGAGAGGTCACCATTATCTTCAGTACCTCCACCATAGTTTGGTCCCAGGTAAATAGCAGGGAGGGAACACAGCTCCACCCATCAACAGAAAAGTGGATTAAAGATTTACTGAGCATGACCCCGCCCATAGAACAAGACCCAGTATCCCCCTCAGTCAGTCTATCCCATCAGGAAGCTTCCATAAGCCTCTTATCCATCTCCATCAGAGGGCAGACAGACTGAAAACCACAGTCACAGAAAACTAACCAATCTGATCACATGGACCACAGCCTTGTCTAACTCAATGAAACTATGAGCCATGCCATGTAGGGCCACCCAAGACCAATGGGTCATGGTGAAGAGTTCTGACAGAATGTGGTCCACTGGAGAAGAGAATGGCAAACGACTTCAGTATCCTTGCCTTGAGAACCCCATGAACAGTATGAAAAGGCAAAAAGGTAGGACACTGAAAGATGAACTCCCTAGGTTGGTAGGTGCCCAATATGCTACTGGAGATCAGTGGAGAAATAACTCCAGAAAGAATGAAGAGATGCAGCCAAAGCAAAACCAACAACCAGTTGTGCATGTGGCTGGAGCCAAAGCAAAAACACCCAGTTGTGGATGTGGAAGAAAAATCTGATGCTGTAAAGAGCAATATTGCATAGGAACCTGGAACGTTAGGTCCATGAATCAAGGCAAATTGGAAGTGGTCAAACAGGAGATAGCAAGAGTGAACATCTACATTCTAGGAATCAGTGAACTAATTCTAGGAATCAGTCCATTCCAGTGGACTGGAATGGGTGAATTTAGCTCAGATGACCATTATTTCTACAATGGTGGGCAAGAATCCCTTAGAAGAAATGGAGTAGCCATCATAGTCAACAAGAGTCTGAAATGCAGTACTTGGATGCAGTCTCAAAAATGACATAATGATCTCTGTTCATTTCCAAGGCAAACCATTCAATATCACAGTAATCCAAGTCTATGCCCCAACCAGTAATGCTGAAGAAGCTGAAGTTGAACGGTTCTATGAAGACCTACAAGATCTTCCAGAATCAACACCCCAAAAAAATATGCCCTTTTCATTAAGGGGACTGGAATGCAAAAGTAGGAAGTCAAGAAATACCTGGAGTAACACGCCGATTTGGCCTTGGAGTACAGAATGAAGCAGGGCAAAGGCTAATAGAGTTCTGCCAAGAGAATGCACTGGTCATAGCAAACACCTCTTCCAACAACACAAGAGAAGACTCTACACATGGACATCACCAGATGGTCAACACTGAAATCAGATTGATTATATTCTTTGCATCCATCGAGGGAGAAGATCTATACAGTCAGCAAAAACAAGACAAGGAGCTAACTGTGGCTCAGATCATGAACTCATTCAGATATAACCTAAATCAAATCCCTAACGATTATACAGTGAAAGTGAGAAATAGATTTAAGGGACTAGATCTTATAGAGTGCCTGATGAACTACGGATGGAGGTTCATGACATTGTACAGGAAACAGGGATCAAGACCATCCCCAGAAAAAGAAATGCAAAAAAGCAAAATGGCTGTCTGAGGAGGCCCTACAAAGAGCTGTGAAAAGAAGAGAAGACAAAAGCAAAGGAGCAAAGGAAAGATATACCCATCGGAAAGCAGAGTTCCAAAGAATAGCAAGTAGAGATGAGAAAGCCTTCCTCAGTGATCAGTGCAAAGAAATAGAGGAAAACAATAGAATGGGAAAGACTAGAAATCTCTTCAAGAAAATTAGAGATACCAAGGGAACATTTCATGCAAAGATGGGCTCATTAAAGGACAGAAATGGTATGGACCTAACAGCAGCAGAAGATATTAAGAAGAGGTGGCAAGAATACACAGAAGAACTGTACAAAAAAGATCTTCATGACCCAGATAATCACGATGGTGAGATAACTCACCTAGAGCCAGACATCCTGGAATGTGAAGTCAAGTGGGCCTTAGGAAGTATCCCCACGAACAAAGCTAGTGGAGGTGGTGGAATTCCAATTGAGCTAGTTCAAATCCTAACAGATGATGCTGTGAAAGTGCTGCACTCAATATGCCAGCAAATTTGGAAAACTCAGCAGTGGCCACAGGACTGGAAAAGGTCAGTTTTCATTCCAATCCCAAAGGAAAGCAATGCCTAAGAATGCTCAAACTACCACACAATTGCACTCATCTCACATGTTAGTAAAGTTATGCTCAAAATCGCCAAGCCAGGCTTCAGCAATACATGAACCGTGAACTTCCAGATGTTCAAGCTGGTTTTAGAAAAGGCAGAGGAACCAGAGATTAAATTGCCAACATCCACTGGATCATGGAAAAAGCAAGAGAGTTCCAGAAAAACATCTATTTCTGCTTTATTGACTATGCCAAAGCCTTTGACTGTGTGGATCACAATAAACTGTGGGAAATTCTGAAAGAGATGGGAATACCAGACCACCTGACCTGCCTCTTGAGAAACCTGTATGCAGGTCAGGAAGCAACAGTTAGAACTGGACATGGAACAACAGACTGGTTCCAAATAGGAAAAGGAGTATGTCAAGGCTGTATATTGTCATCCTGCTTATTTAACTTCTATGCAGAGCACATCATGAGAAATGCTGGGCTGAAAGAAGCATAAGCTGGAATCAAGATTGCTGGGAGAAATATCAATAACCTCAGATATGCAGATGACACCACCCTTATGGCAGAAATTGAAGAAGAACTAAAGAGCCTCTTGATGAAAGTGAAAGAGGAGAGTGAAAAAGTTGGCTTAAAGCTCAACATTCAGAAAACGAAGATCATGGCATCTGGTCCCATCACTTCATGGCAAATAGATGGGGAAACAGTGGAAACAGTGGCTGACTTTATTTTTTTGGGCTCCAAAATCACAGCAGATGGTGACTGCAGCCATGAAATTAAAAGACGCTTACTCCTTGGAAGGAAAGTTATGACCAACCTAGACAGCATATTAAAAAGCAGAGACATTAATTTGCCAACAAAGGTCCATCTAGTCAAGATTATGGTTTTTCCAGTAGTCATGTATGGATGTGAAAGTTGGACTATAAAGAAAGCTAAGCGCCGAAGAATTGATGCTTTTGAACTGAGGTGTTGGAGAAGACTCTTGAGAGTCCCTTGGACTGCAAGGAGATCCATCCAGTTCATCCTGAAGGAAATCAGTCCTGAATGTTCACTGGAAGGACTGATGTGAAGCTGAAACTCCAATACTTTGGCCACCTGATGTGAAGAGCTGACTCATTAGAAAAGACCCTGATGCTGGGAAAGATTGAAGGCAGGAGGAGAAGGGGATGACAGAGGATGAGATAGTTGGATGGCATCACCGACTCAATGGACATGAGTTTGACCTAACTCCAGGAGCTGGTGATGGGCAGGGAAGCCTGGTGTGCGGCAGTCCATGGGGTCGCAAAGAGTCGGACACGACTGAGTGACTGAACTGAGGTGAACTGTACTCCTCTACCTGTGCCATGCTTGAGGTTAAGTTCCTTCAGGCAGAATGGAAAGAGCATGGATTGGAAGTCAGGAGACTGAGGTGCTGTTCTGGCTCATCACCAATTTGCTACCTTGATCCTGGAAAATCATCAAACTCTTTGATCCTGGTGCTTTTGTATCTGAACAATGACCTTTCTAACGCCCTTGTCTGGGTCCAATATTTACTGGACCATGGTTTCCTCTTTGAAAATGTAGCCCCAACTTCCATAGCTCAAAAACAGTTCCTCCAGCTATCATCTGATGGGGGCTCATTGTCATGACCATTCTAATGTAGCTTCTGGATTATTCCCTTAAAACTTAGTAACCATCAAGTCCTGAGCTGTACGGGAGTTGCCTGGGACAAATAATCTCTGCCAGGGTATTAACTAACATTGACCTGAGGTTCTTAGCCCCCAGGAACACTGTGTTTCCACTAGGGATTCATAGAGGCCAGAATGTGCCTTCTCTAATAAAGAAATTTTGGCTTGTGACTTGAGGTGAAGGGGAGGAGTAGTTTTGGGTGATGTCTTTTGGTATGACACTAACCAATCATTTGGAGAAAATTGACATTCTGAAAGGAACCCCAGCTGTGCCAATGATTTAGAACTGGAAAAAGCAGTAAGATGTTTTTCAGAATGGATTTTAAAGCACGTATCAGTGAAGCCCTGAGGAAAAGCAGAACTAGATATTAAAATTCCTTCTCAGGGTCATGCTGCCACAATGACCAATGAACTGAAGGTGAGGAAATAATTTTCTCTCAGTACACTAGGGGTGGGGGTCTCACTCTGGGGAGCTAGGTAGGAATTATCAGCTGGAAGAGGGGGAGACATGAGTTTCATGCCTTTACAGGAGGTATATAATTTTAAAATGCTCTCTTGTCACATTCCCAATGTCAAGACTCATTTTCTTCCAGCATGTGGCCAGCTTATATTTTGTAATCCCTTTTAATTATGGAGCTCACTGTATGAAAGTTACTTTCACAGTTCTTCCTAAGATCTCTGTAATTTTTTTTAAATGCTCTAAATTTTTTAACCTTATTTTGTCACAAGAAATTAGTTGACAGAAATAATATAAAAGAAGCATTTTTTCCCAAATGGTGAAATGAACAGCTAAGTACATGTAGTTTGGGGTAGTAGTTGCTGAAATTGCTATTTTTTGCATGGTTGTTGTTGCTTTGAAAGCTATCTGATCAACTGTTTACCAACAACACAGGGCTTTGGCATTCTTTTAGGCCATATGTGATCACAGTCAAAATACCCCAGAGGTGTTATCATTGAGTTTATATTGTAAACATGGAAAATGTCTAAGTAGTATCAGTTAGGTGAAGGTTGCTCATCACATTTTTTCTTGGTGTGAGTAGCTTGGTGAAGAATTAGGCTCTGTGGTTCACTCTCTTGATTTACTACCTAAAACTTCACAGTTTGGTGCTGAGAAGAGTGTCTCCTGCTTATTTTCCTCTGATGCTCTAGTGCAAGTAATCACTAAGGTTAGCATTTTCAACCAAATTCTAAGCAGATCTGAGACTGTGTAGCCAAGTTTTGTCCTGTACGCACCACTGCATACAGAGGGATTATAATTCTCTGTTAGGCCCAACTGCTTTATGTGTGTGTGTGTTTGTGTATGTGTGTGCACACATGTGTATGTGGGTGCACTGGCAAGTTTTTGCAGCAGTGAGTACATAGAAGATTACAAATATGACCAGTTGTGAGTTGCTGCAGTTTCCTGAAGGCTTGAGAGGCATCTATTTTGACTAGACAGCACCATTGCTGGCCTCAGGGTTGAAAGTCTTTTAAGTGTCAAATAAGCCTCCTTTATAACTAACTCTAGCCTGTCATAGTTCAAACTTGGTAGAGAACTGGGTTCTCTTACATAGCAGGTCACAGAACATCAGGATCTCTTCTCACCCGCTCTGGGTGAGCTTCACATAAGGTTTTGTGTGGTCTTTGAGTCCATGTTTAATGCTCAGTTGCATCATTCAAGTTCCAATGAGAAGCCAACAGAAGGAATGATGGACACTTTGCTTTGAATTTTCTCACATACTAAAAAACTGAAATATGGATTCCTTTTATTGAATTTAGATATATGTTCATTGCTCACTTTTCAGACATAAAAAGTATATAGTTGAGGTAGAACTTAATAAATACTACAGAAAACTGTATTTCTGTTTCTTAGTTCAAATCTCTTGTGACATAAAAATTAAACATACTGAAATGCTTACTCCTTTTTCTAGAGCTAAGTGTCTGCTAACATTTTAGTGCAGTATATTTGTTTTAAGGAATTTTGTTTTGTTGTACTTTGATTTAAGAAGGAGTTGAGACTCATGCTTGCATTAGAATGTTGAACTTATTCTAGAAAATACTCAAAGCCAAATAAAGATGAAACTAGGCCAAGAAACTTATCAGATCCTAGTTGAGTATCAGGAGAGATTGAAATAATTATGCTGAGTCATTACTCAGTTGTTCCAGAGAGGCAAATGCTATGAAGCATTCTTCAAGTTGAGCAGGGAGGCTACTGGGCTAGGTGTGGGCATTGCACGTTCTCAGTCCAATGTATGCCATTATTAGTTTTTCAAAAAGTATATACTTATACACATAAGTAGAGGTGATAATTTTCCTCTTATGCAATATCTAATCAGGGTGAAAAAGAAACGAATGCAGACATTTTCAGTTCAGTTCAGTCGCTCAGTCGTGTCCGACTCTTTGCGATCCCATGAACTGCAGCACGCCAGGCCTCCCTGTCCATCACCAACTCCCAGAGTCCACCCAAACCCATGTCCATTGAGTCGGTGATGCCATCCAACCATCTCATCCTCTGTTGTCCCCTTCTCCTCCTGCCCTCAATCTTTCCCAGCATCAGGGTCTTTTCCAATGAGTCAGCTCTGCATCAGGTGGCCAAAGAATTGGAGTTTCAGCTTCAACATTAGTCCTTCCAATGAACACCCAGGACTGATCTCCCCTAGGATGGACTGGTTGGATCATTTTATTTTACCTCTCTGAAATTTGGGACGTACATAAAGTGTTCCCTACTTACCATCTAACCTTATGTTCAAAGGAGACAAAATGTCCATGTTTGGTTATGTAATTTGCTATGTGAATTGGAAAAAAAGCATTGGCAGGTGACCAGTCTCAGTTTCTCATACACAAAATGGATTAATTTTTAAAGGCTATGTGAAGTATATTATTACTGATATAAGTTGTAATAGGAGCAACTGAATTGAAATAGTCTGTTTAAGATTAAGAGAGAAAGAACATGTATATCCTGCTAGCAAGCAGTTTGCCTTTATGTGTTATATGTTTTATATGATACATATATTTTGGATCTCTTTATTGAAGACTGTTTATTTAACTTATGCAGAGTACATCATGAGAAATGCTGGACTGGAAGAAACACAAGCTGGAATCAAGATTGCTGGAGAAATATCAATAACCTCAGATATGCAGATGACACCACCCTTATGGCAGAAAGTGAAGAGGAACTAAAAAGCCTCTTGATGAAAGTGAAAGTGGAGAGTCAAAATGTTGGCTTAAAGCTCAACATTCAGAAAACGAAGATCATGGCATCCGGTCCCATCACTTCATGGGAAATAGATGGGGAAACAGTGGAAACAGTGTCAGACTTTATTTTTCTGGGCTCCAAAATCACTACAGATGGTGACTGCAGCCATGAAATTAAAAGACACTTACTCCTTGGAAGGAAAGTTATGATCAACCTAGATAGCATATTCAAAAGCAGCGACATTACTTTGCCAACAAAGGTTCGTCTAGTCAAGGATATGGTTTTTCCTGTGGTCATGTATGGATGTGAGAGTTGGACTATGAAGAAGGCTGAGCGCCGAAGAATTGATGCTTTTGAACTGTGGTGTCGGAGAAGACTCTTGAGAGTCCCTTGGACTGCAAGGAGATCCAACCAGTCCATTCTGAAGGAGATCAGCCCTGGGATTTCTTTGGAAGGAATGATGCTCAAGCTGAAACTCCAGTACTTTGGCCACCTCACGCGAAGAGTTGACTCATTGGAAAAGACTCTGATGCTGGGAGGGATTGGGGGCAGGAGGAGAAGGGGACGACAGAGGATGAGATGGCTGGATGGCATCACTGACTCGATGGACGTGAGTCTGTGTGAACTCTGGGAGTTGGCGATGGACAGGGAGGCCTGGCGTGCTGCGATTCATGGGGTCGCAAAGAGTCAGACATGACTAAGCGACTGATCTGATCCGATCTGATTGAAGACAGTAAGTCAAATGAAGACTGGACCAAGATTTTCTTGACCAATGCTATAGGGACTGTTACATACTCTTAGGTGTTTAGTCTGTTTCTTTGCTAATATACTGCACAAGAACCCTTATATCAGAATACACAAGCCCCAAAATTTGACAAACACTGGAAAAATACAGCAAAGCCATTGATTAAATGTCTTAAGTCAATGTTTATACTAAGGGAAGGGAATCCTATGGCTAAGGAACAAATAGGAAAGATTCCAAAAGATGTATGGTAATTTTCAAAAGAAAATGTGCCAGGCTGTAAATGGATAAGACCATGGATAAGACCATGCAGTCTGAGAGCTTCTCTGGTGGCTCAGACAGTAAAGAATCCACCTACAATGTGGGATACCTGCATTCGATCCCTGGGTTTATCCCCTGGAAGAGGGAATGGCAACCCATTCCAGTATTCTTGCCTTGAGAATCCCCATGGACAGAGGAGCCTGACGGGCTACAGTCCATGGGGTCACAAAGAGTTGGACACAACTGAGCAACTAAACACACACATGCAGTCTGAGGCACTGAGCTATTTGAATTCTTAATTTCCAGACCTAGAATCTGTTAGTCTTCCTTGGTCAAACTATTTACCAAGTGTTGTTGGAAAAACACAGTGGCACAGTAAAAAATAAAAATTGTGAATCACCCAATACTTTACATTTAAACATAAGCTCTTCAGTGATTGACTGTAGAACTAGAAGGATTCAGTATCTCTAGCAACACCTTCAATTCACAGACTAAGGAATGCAAGTTCTTTTCCACCAAAGGGCATTCATCCCTTGTTCCTTTTATGCAAATCCTTTTCTCTCTGTGTCTTCACATGGACAGCTCTTTCTATTCCAAAGGGTCTCATCTGAAACGTCACATTTCAGCTAAGTGTTTCCTACATGAGTGTGTGCATGCTAAGTTCCTTTAGTCATGTCTGACTTTTTGTGATGATATGGACCATAGCCTGCCAGGTTTCTCTGTTCATGGGATTCTCCAGGCAAGAACACTGGAGTGAGTTGCCATGCCCTCCCTCCAGGGGATCTTCCAGACCCAGGGATCAAACCCACATCTCTCATGTCTCCTGCATTGGCAGGAGGGTTCTTTACCGCTAGTGCCGCCCACACCATCTGTCTAAATCTCTCTCTCTCCCTCGTCCTTTGTCCTTATTAGTTTCCTTTTTATCACCTTAGTTGTTTCCTGTGCACTGAATGTCATCACAAATGGTGGTTAGATATTTAAGTGTTTTATATTTGTTTATCATCAGTCATCCTCAGTAGTCTACAAGCTCCTTGAGATCATAGAGGTTATGAGAACATAACCTCTATGTAGAAAGCCTCTCATACAGTGCCTACCAAATGATGGCCTCTCAAAAACCATTTCTAGGGTGAATGAATGAATGAAAATCACACGACACCATGAAGCTGGTGATATTATAAACTCAGAAGTATCATGTGATCAAGTTTGTGTTTGAGAAAAGTAACTCCAGCTGAAGAGCATGGAGGCTGGGTAAGGGAGATCACTTAGGAGACTAGAGACAGGGTGATGAAGGGCTGAACTAAGGCACTTATGGTAGGAATAAAGACAAAAGAATAAACATGAGACTTTCAAAATCAGAAATACTATATAGAATACAAACTACCAGGCTGTAGGTTATGTAGAAGAAGTTTAGATGACCATGGTGATTTATCCATTCCACAAATAACTGGTGATATAGGAGGCAGGCATTATATCTGTTCTCATGGAGTATATAATTCAGGAGAAGGGGCTTAAAATAAATAATTATATATAAATAATTTTATCATAGCTGAAGAGTCACACAGAAAGAAGCTGACGAGGTGTATGGTGTGGCTCTCGCTGAGTCAGGCAATGCAGAAGGAGATGCAAATCCAGAGGAAGAAGATGAAAGTTCATAAGTAATGTGGTGTTAAAAACCCTTGCCAATCCTTTCAAATGTGATGTTCACATGTGCAAAAGCTCTAAACATATTCCACAGATGAAGGCTGTTACTACTCCTCCTCTGTGTCCTTTATCTCCCCAGCAGAGAACCCCACACATGGTCCTTCTAAAGAGTATAGGGCATGAACCAGAAGCACAAAAATGGCTTCTGATCACTCACTATCTGTGTGGTCTTGCCCTTCATTTTCCTCTTTTGTTAAATGAAGGGTATTTTGTGAATTCATTCATATTTTAATTCATATAAAATATGAAAAGAGAAAATTTTCTTTAGAAAAGAGGAAATTGGAACAGATGATCTCTCAGGTTTCGTCCAAGTCTGCAATCCTACATTTTTGTTGCTCAATAACTATTTGTTGATTTTGTTTGATTCCTTTGGCATGCTCAGTTGACCAGTGGCTGGATATGCTTTGTTCATCTCTTCAGAAAGTCCGGCACACGGGTCTTAGCTACATGCAGTAATGGCACGGCCTGAGAGCCACTGAGGATTTTCAGGTGGGCTGCCAAGAGTTTGGGATGTTCCATGTTAATTGTACATGCCTTTCTGGAATGTGACTGGACCCAGAAAACAACATGAATGAAGGAATAAAAGAATCAACAGAGATCTTGTAAAGTAGAAAACTAAAATCTGTTGATCTAAAAATTAGCAACCCTAAAATTAGCAAACCAAAATAAATATACATAGATGATAGAGACTTTCAAAGTCAGAAGATAACATGTAGAACACAAGCTGCCAGGTTGTGTTATGTACAAGAGTTTTGGGTGACTAGGGTGGTTTATTTATTTCACAAATAATTAGAGATATAACAGGCAGGCATTAGTCCAGTCATCATGGAGTTTATTGTCTAGGATAGGGCACTAATAGCACACAGAAGAAGTATAAAGTTAGAATATTGTTGACTAAGTTTGGGAGTTTATGGTTTTAAAATGGCTAAATATCTCCTGCTTCAGCAGTTTGTCAGTTGAGTCAAACATTCTAATAACTCTTTCATGATGACAAAGAAAGACTGAATCTGTCAAGATTGGTCTATTGATTTAAATATATGTTAAGTGTTTCTTTTTTGTTGTTATTTAACTTAAAACATTTTAAATTGAAGTACAGTTGATTTAAATATTCTATTAGTTTCAAGTGTACAACACAGTGATTCAACATTTTTACAGATTATACTCCATTTAAAGTTATAAAATATTGGCTGTATTCCGTGTTTTGCAGTATGCTCTTATAGCTTAAAAGTGTTAGTTGCACAGTCATGTCTGACTCTGCGATTCCATGGACTGCAGCCTGCCAGGCTCCTCTGTCCATGGGATTCTTCAGGCAAGAATAGTGGAGTGGGTAGCCATTTCCTTTTCTAGGGGTTCTTCCCAACCCAGGGTTCAAACCCGGACATCCTGCATTGCAGGCGGGTCCTTTATCATCTGAGTCACCAGGGAAGCTCTACCCTGATAGCTTATTTATTTTATATTGACACATAGTAGTTTGTGCCTCTTAATCCATTACCCCTATTTTGCCCCTCCTTCCTTCCCTCTCCCCATCAGTAACCACTAATTTGTTCTCTACATCTGTGAGTCTGTTTCTGCCTTATCATATTCATTTGTTTTATTTTTTAGATTCTACATACAAATAATAGCAGACAGTGTTTGCCTTTCTCTGACTTATTTCACTAGGCATAATACTCTCTAGGTTCATCCATGTTGTTGCAAATGACAGAATTTCATTCTTTTTTTATGGCTGAGTAGTATATACACCATATCTTCTTTATCCACTCACCTGTTGATGGACACTTAGGTTGCTTCCCTATCTCAGCCATTGTAATTAATGCTGCTATAAACACTGAATTGCATGTATCTTTTTGAACTAGTATTTTTGTTTTCATTGGATACATACTCAAGAGTACAATTATTGGATCACGGTACTTCTGTTTTTAGTTTTTTGAGGAACCTCCATACTGTTTTCCATACCAGCTGCAACAATTTACATCTCTGCCAACAGTGTACAGGGTTCCTTTTTTCCATTTCCTTGTCAACATTTGTTATTTGTGGATTTTTGATGATAGCCATGCCGACAGGTGTGAGGTAATGTTTCATTTTAATTTTGATGGTAAGTGATGTTGAGCATTTTTTCATGCATTTGTTGGACATCTACATATCTTCTTTGGAAAAAATACCTACACAAGTCTTCTGCCTATTTTTAATTGAGTTATGTTTTAGATTTGAGCTGCATGACCTGTTTATATATTTTGGGTATTAATCCCTTATCTGTCATACCACCTGCGAATACTTTCTCCCATTCAGTGGTTGTTTTTTTGTTTTGTCAATGGTTTCTTTTGCTGTGTAAAAGTTTTAAAATTTAAGTCCAATTTATTTATTTTTGCTTTTATTTTCTTTGCCTTAGAAGACAAATACAGAAAATATTGCTATGATTTATGACAAACACTGATCTGCCTGTTTTTTTCTAGGAGTTTTATTGTCTTTGGTCTACATGTAGGTCTTTAATCCATGTTGAGTTTATTTTTATATCTGGTGTGAGAGAATGTTCTGATTTTATTCTTTTACAAGCAACTGTCCAGTTTCCCCTGCATCACGTATTAAAGAAATTATCTTTTCTCCTTGTAATTTCTTGCTTCCTTTGTCATAAATTAATTTATCTTGGTGTGTGGTTTTATTTCTGGGCTTTCTATTCTGTTCCATCAATTTGTGTCTGTTTTGTGCTGGTATCATACTGTGTTGATTACTGTAGCTTTGTAGTATAGTAAGCAGTCAGGGAGCATGACCCTTCCAGTTTTGTTCTTTTTTCTCAAGATTGCTTTGGCTACTTGGGGGTTAAATGTTTCTTGTTCCATGAGAACAATAAACCTCTTTTCCTAGTTTTTCTTACTTGAAGGTAAATGCATTACTAACTGAGAGAGTGCTTTACCCTTAAGCTGCTTATATCTCCTTGAAAAGGCAATTGTAATAGTAGAAAACATTTTTTAAAGGTCAAAATATAAAACCAGAGGATATTAGAGATATAAATTCCTCTAAGAGTTCAAAAAATAATATGGACTAGAGTTAGAAAGTGAGGGGAAAAGGTAGAATTTGAAGGATAGGTAGTAGGATTTTGGCTTATAGAAAAAAAAGAGAGAAGTATATAATTGAAGCTCTATGTGTGAGTCACTGAGGAGAACCAGTCTGACAACTGAAGGAATAAGGTAAGACACACACGGGAGGGCTTGCAAGGTCCTTAGATATCAGGCCATGTACATTTTTTAAGCAGTGAACAATACAATGAAAAAGCAGTTCTGTGATGTACAGCTCATAAAAATTTTTAAATTATAATCATCAAAATGATTGTAGAGTAGTAAATATTTTTCCCTAAGGAAAGAGTGAAGCACATAATGAGGAGATCTGGGCTTTTTTTTTTTTTTTTTTTGGCCCTTCCTAAAAATACCAGTTTTAATTCATGAGTATGCATTTATCTGTTCAACTAGTCTGAAAGGGAAATGGCATGATTAAAGCTTTGGTTGAAAATAGTTTTTCTTTTTTCAAGAAACTCCTTCAGAGCCAAAGGATTCCAATGCTGTTCAGAGGCAGGCTAGATGTGTAGACTAAAGTTCAAATGAAACTCATGTGGAAATCTGTATACCATTTTATGAGGCCATCATGGAATAAACCAAGATCATACTTTAAAAACACTTCCAACCTCTGAGAAAAAGATGAAGCACAAAATTGTCATCAATTACCTTAATTTTACATTTTTTTTCTGGGACTCTTAACTGATCAGATAGCCAAGAAGACAGGCTAAGGTTTCAGACTCATCGATTTTCTTTTCACTCTTTTGTTTAAGAGCCAGACTCCTGGCTTCAGATAACAGTGATTTAGAGATTTGGTCTCATTTTATAGGCATCATGGACTTTGTGCTGTCCAATAACTGGAGACAGGCTAGATCATTATCTTATAGATTTGAAGATGTAAGACCAAAGGGACTCAAAGAGAGATGCAGGACCACTGCCTCTGTATTTATTTCTTTGGACAAGCTCATGATGCCCATACATTCATAATCCTCCTTCCCCATTCCACCAGTCTGAGTCCTCACCATTGCCACCATCACTATTAGATCCATACACCCAGTGACCAGCAAATCAAAAGATGTCAGGAAGTTCCTGAAACCACTCTTGGCCGGGGTTGACGATTGTATGAGCACCCTGCACAGGGTAGACATGGTATTTGTTATAGAAGAAACACTTCCTTTAGTTTTTCTTCAGATGTTCTCAAAAGTATTTTTCTAAGTGTGAGATGTAGGAAGAAACAAAGGTGATTTCTGATAATCCAAGAGATCAGGCTAAAACAATGTTCATTGTTGTTCACTCACTAAGTCGTGATTGACTCTTTTGTGACCTCATGGACTGTAGCCTTCCAGGTTTCTCTGTCCATGGGACTTCCCAGGCAAGAATACTGGAGTGGGTTGCCATTTCCTCCTACAGGAGATCTTCCTGATCCAGGAATTGAAGCTATGTCTCTTATATTGGCAGGCAGATTCTTTACCACTGACCCATCAAGAAATCCCTAAAAAAAATTCACAGTACCAAATTTTCTATATCTCTTTCCTTCACACACACACACACACACACACACACACACACACACTTGAATTTTCCTTTTGTTAAAGAGATGAAGCACCTTATTTGTGGAACATAATTTTGTCTCAAAGAGTTTTGTTTTGTTTTGATATCACGGATATTTCTTTTGGAACAACATGTTCTATGGAATATTAGTGTAGTGGATTAAAGCGTAGATTCTAGAGCCAGACAGACTGAGTTTGAATCCTAGTTCTGGCATTATTATGTCAGCTTGGGCAAAACACACCATTTCTCTGTGCCTTAGTTTACTCATCTACAAGTAGGAATAATACTAATGCTTCAGTTCAGTTCAGTCGCTCAGTCGTGTCCGACTCTTTGCAACCCCATGAATCACAGCACACCAGGCCTCCCTGTCCATCACCAACTCCCAGAGTTCACACAGACTCACGTCCATCGAGTCAGTGATGCCATCCAGCCATCTCATCCTCTGTCATCCCCTTCTCCTCCTGCCCCCAATCCCTCCCAGCATCAGAGTCTTTTCCAATGAGTCACTCCTTGCATGAGGTGGCCAAAGTACTGGAGTTTCAGCTTCAGCATCATTCCTTCCAATGAACACCCAGGGCTGATCTCCTTCAGAATGGACTGGTTGGATCTCCTTGCAGTCCAAGGGACTCTCAAGAGTCTTCTCCGACACCACAGTTCAAAAGCATCAATTCTTTGGCACTCAGCCTTCTTCACATCCATACATGACCACAGGAAAAACCATAGCCTTGACTAGACGGACCTTTGTTGGCAAAGTAATGTCTAATACTAATGCCCACCTCCTGTGTTTATCAAAAGGATTAAGTGAATTAAGATGTTTAAAGCACTTGGAGGAGTGCCTATAACTTGATGAGAGCTATGGAAATGATTACTGTCATTATTATAACTTGATCTATAGGTACATTCATCAGTCAGCTACTGAGCAACCATTATATGATAGACACTGTTTTAAAAGCTGGATACATGGTGAACAGGATGGTGAGTGCCTGAAATTTAGGAGGCTCATGTTTTGTGGGGGAGATAGACAATAAATAGAAAAATTAAACAATAACATTTCAGAGACTGATAAATGCTGTAAGGAAAGTGATAATGTCAGAGAGGATGATTAAGGTCAGAGAGGATGACTAAGCTCAGACACTGGATAACTTTCAAGGGGGTGGGCAGAAAAACATCTTGCTGAGACTTCAGTTACATCTCCTGTGTAAGGAACGTTAAGTAGAAAAAACTGTAGCATTCTCTGTTTTCCAAGGATTCCCTTATAATAGGTCCTTCCTGCATTAGCATTACCAGTGTTCCTTACGTACCATAGATATATTGAAGGATGGTGCCCAAAATATTTAAACATCAAAACATTTGGAAAAAAAGTGTAGGAGCTCAGCGCTACTGACAGTCACCCCCAATTCCAGGCACCAACAGGAGAGAGGGAGCAGAGAATCAGACAGAGACCCTTCTGGATTTTTTTTCAACATCTCGTCCTAGCTCTAGTCAGGCAGTTCAAACTCCAGACACCCATGTCCTGTCATCAGTCAACTGCAGGAAATTTTTAGAAATTGTTGCCCAATCTGCAAGGACAGGAGGTGGAGGAAATGGAAAAGTGAGAGAGGGAGGAAGTTCTGCTCCTTGGTAGATGATGGAAATCAAGGAAAACATTAGTGCTTGTGTTTTTTCAGTCCAGGCACCTAAAATTTTGGTGTGGGGGGATAAAGGCCGTTATCTTGTGGAAATGGAACAAACTTCCCTGGGTTGGAATGTTAATCTTGACTCTTGTGGGAAGAATACAGTCTGAGCTGGATTTTGCAGGTGGCCAATGCTATATTTTTATTTGCAATTGAAGCTTTTTACATGGGTTTATCCTAATTTGATTTACAAAGTGCCTTCAGACACAAATATGATAAATGTTTATTTACTCCTATTTCCCAGATCCGAGCCTATAAAGATGCCATTCCTAGATCTGAAATTCTCCTTGTTCTTCACTTAGCAGGCATCTCCTCAACTTCTGGACACATTTTCCCAGAGAGACCATCCCTGGCTGCCTTAACTAAGTGGGAGCTCCCGCCCACTCAATTTTTCAATGCTGAGCTCTTTCCCTTCCTCCAAAACCGTCATCCCAACTTTCAGTTATTCAAGTGCTTGCTTACTTCTTGTCTAGCTGCCCCACGTGGCTGTGGGTTCTATAAAAAGGCAAGAGCCACACTATTTTATCTAATAGTTTATATCCCAAACTTCACCAAGTGTTTGGCACATCCAACATGGTCAACATTTGTTAGAGTCATAGAATCCTTACCACGAACTTGGGAGGTGGGTATTTTTACCAAAGAAGAAACTGAATTTCAAGGGATGAACTGCCTTGTTGGGAGTTACACAGCTCTTCTCTGATGGAGCTAGGACTCTGACTCAGGAATTCTGATGCTGTTTTAGAGTTCTTTCTACTACAAGCCTGCTTTCCAGGTGGCACTAGTGGTAAAGAACCCACCTGCCAATGCAGGTAAGAGATGCTGATTTGATCTCTGGGTCGGGAAGATCCCTTGGAGGAAGGCATGGCAACCCACTCCTATATTCTTGACTGAAGAATCCCATGGACAGAGGAGCCTGGAGGGCTATGGTCCATAGGGTTGCAGAGTTGGACATGACTGAAGTGACTTAGCATGCATGCACTACTACACACTGCACGGAAAGCAATGCCATGTGACTGTCAGGGCACGAGAGAGAAATATGGGATTTTCAGGTATCCCATTGGGAAGCTGTGATACTGCGATTTTAAAAAAAGAAACATGTATTTAGTCTTCACCCCTGGGTTCTGACACAGAGCTTTTAAAGCCCTTGGAGTTTCCTAAGGTGTCTTTCATTCTGTTAATGAGGTAACTTTTGGACATGAGGATATGGATGGTAGCTAGGACAACCAACCAAGTGATTAGAGGGTTAAAACTTTCAATATGACCTCCAGACTTCCTTGGAGGATAAAGGAGTTGAAGACTGAATCAGTTGCCGATTGCCAGTGACAATCATGCCTATATAAGGAGGCTTCCAGGGAAACCCAAAAGGACAGGTTTCAGAGAGCTGCTGGGTTGGAGGTTTGGAGAGAGTGGCATACCTGGAGAGGGTGGGGAAGCTCCAAGCCCCTTCTCACATGCCTGCCTGGTGCATCTCTTCCACCTGGCTGTTCTTGAGTTATATTCTTGTATAATAAGCCAGTCATCTAGTAAGTAAAATGTTTTGCTGAGTTCTATAAGCCACTCCAGCTAATTAACTGAAGCCAAAGAGGGGATCATGGAGATCTCTGACCCATAGCCAGTCAGTCAGAAGCAGAAGGGATAACCAGGACTAGCAACTGTTGTCTGAAGGGGCTGGAAGGGCTGTCTTGTGGGACTGAACCTTTATCCTGTGGGATCTGATGTTATCTTTGTGTAGAGTGTCAGAACTGAGTTGAATTGTAGGATACCCAGTGGGTGCTGGAGAATTGCTTTGGATGCCTGGCGGGAAATCCTACACTTTGGAATTGACGTGCAGAAATTTTAGAGGCAGATAAAAACCGATAATGCTCTAGAACCTGCATCCTGAAATCCTTCCAACAGAGAAGAAGAACAAATGATCCTCCTCAAGGTACAGTCAGCAGCTCAGGGTTGAAAGATTTTCACATCTGCTCATCCCTCTGTTGGTGCCGGGTGGCTGTTGAGACCATGTATTTATTTTGTGACCAGATCTCTGGTTCTAACCCCAGTGCAATCATTTACTAGGTGCATAACTTTGGGTAAGTTATTAATGTTTGTACCTAGTTTTCTCTTCTGTAACAAGAAGAAAATAGTCATGTATACCTGCTAGTGTTGATACTCTGCCTGGAATCAAGAGAGGTACTTAATACATAAATGTCGAATTAATACTGAAGGAACTTACAGACATATCTGTTCTACGTACAAAAAGTCACTGTCTTGGCTAGCAGGGTGATGAACAAGGTGAAAAAGGGTTTAAAACGTATTTGGGAGACTTCCCTGGCAGCCCAGTGGTTAAGACTTCGCCTTCCAAAGCCAGGGGTGCAGATTCAATCCCTGATTGGGGAGCTAAGATCCCACATGCCTCGTAGCCAAAAAACCAAAACATAAAAACAGAAACAATATTGTAACAAATATAATAAAGACTTTTAAAAAGGTCCACATCACAAAAAAAGTAATTTAAAAAATGTTTTTGGAAATTTTTGAGACTTTTTAAAAATTTATTTTTTATTGAAGGATAATTGCTTTACAGAATTTTGCTGTTTTCTGTCAAACCTCAACATGAATCAGCCAGACTTTTAACCACACTATTGTCCTTTTATATGGTAACCTATACAATCGGGATGATTCCAACCACACGCCATGCACCAAGCTGCTTTATGCACTGACCATTTTGCTCTACCACGTGTCCCTGTATCACTCTAGTTTTCAGTGGCTACATTTTTTCAAACATTTTCAGCTGCTGCACACCCAGCATGATGCCTTAAGATGCAATATGTCAGGTGAAAATGAAAAACACATGTTTTTTCAGCACTTGGTTTCAAGTGTTATTGGGTTTCCAAAAAACACAGCTTTGAGAATAAGAACTTCAAACAGACTATATTGAAATGTAGATATCCAATTGTTCCCAAAGTTGCTATGAGGAATAGGTAATTAATCAGCTGGTATTAGAAGTAAGCAACATTTCAGAGAAGAGATACATGGATCTGGTGTTATGTCAAATGAGAAGTTCTTAGTCTTATGGGTAGAAATCCAGGAAAACATAATTGCCTCCATAGACGTGATACTTTCTAACATTTAAGCTGTCCAATTAGCCATCACAGGAGGAAGGTGCTGTAGGAGCTAGTAAGTTCAGGGCCTCAAAGCATGGCTTGGGCAGAAGCGAGGCAGCTACCTCTAAGGGCTGCTTGGAAGTTATCTATTGAATGGACTGCTTGGACTAGGAGACCTCTGAGGATCCTATCAACCTTGGAAGTTCATATTTTATGAATGTGACACAGAAATCCATCTTTCTAAACCTATGCTCCTTAATTCAGCATTGGTCAAAGGTTTGTGTTTATAGAAACATAACCAATACTGATGGTATTCTCTGATGGTAGAATCAACTCAACTTGGCAAAGAGCTTTTACATGTTAATGATGTCTCTGATAAAAAATTAACTTTCAAAATTTATTAGATATCATATTCCTTATACAAAGCTGAGATAAGCTGTCAGAATAACTGAATCAGGGAGGGTCACAGCTTTGGGAAGACTTGGGACGCCCAAGAGGTAAAGGAGAGTGTTGTGGCCCTCTGCGTCGGGGTCGTGACTGACTCTGAAAGGCCGGTGAGTTTTCTGAAAGCAGCACAGACCGTTCAACCCCTGACTGTCCCACTATCTTTTGGAGCAAAGAAACTCCCCACTTTCCAGCTGCCTGCTCAACAGAGAATACAGAGTTGTTTGCTGGCTGCCCCAGAGCCTCTCTGATCTGTCTACCGAGGCCAGAAAGAAGAGTTCAGGGGCCAGCAAAAGCTGAGCAGCTTGGCTGACCTGTACACCGGGTGCATGATTCCAGAACAACTCTCTGAGGGAAGGGAGGAGATGGAAGGAGAATGGGGCGATAAATTAGTCATTTGGATTTCCCTATAGGGCCTGCTTCCATGCGTCCATCCTCACACTCTCTTTCTTAACATAGTCCAGTGGATTAATACTAACAATCTAAGCCATGTTGAGTGCTTACTATGTGATAAACACTTTTCTAAGGATTTTGCATGTATTATCTCATTCAATCTCCACAGCAATTTGTAAATATTTTTATGATGCCAATTTTCAGAGAAGTAAAGTGAAGTACCATTTAGCCTCAAATCACACAGCAAGTGGTGAATCCACCATTTAAATAGATACCCTCATTTAGAAGTCTAGGCTCTTAACTATTATCAACTAGGTAAGTGGGGAAAAAAGTCCAAGCAGGTAGATCAAAAGCGTTGGAATAAATTCTATCATTTAATTTGTAAACAATCCTGTAAGGCAAGCATCAGTAGATCTTGCCTTTTTATACATGATTTTATATATGAGGAACCAGATTCATCTCCAGTCTCATACAGTAACAGTAGCCCCTGCATTATGTACTAAGCCACGGACAAATTTTGATTTCTTGAACACCCAGAATGACCAGGCACTAACAAGAAAATGACTTCTGGTGATTGTGCTGGTTTGTTTTGGTGCTGAAGATAAGCTGAAACATCTCAGCCATGGAACACTTGGGCCTATTGTAAAGGATATAGCCAGAGATGCCTAGGGCTGGGGGGACACTTTGGCATGAACTTCATCCTTTTCCTTTAATCTGGGGATGACCATGTTGTATAGCAAAAACTCCCTTTTCACATGTTAGTAGCTAGGTTAAAACAGACAGGAACTGGTTAAAACATCAGGAACAATTGTTCATTTAAATGAGTTGAATATATTTCTGAGCCAAGGCTTTTCAGGGCCTTGGTATTCAAATTTAAGCCAAAAGATTAATTTAGTCCAATGTTTCTCAACCATGACCTCATTAAAAAAAGAATAGAAAAGCTGATGCCTGGGGCTCCACCCCAGAAGAAATGATTCAAACATTCTGGGGGTGGAGTCCAAGTACTGGTATTGTTTAAAGCTCCCTAAGTGAGAGTCACAGGTAGCCAGCGGTGAGCCACACTTCAAGGAACCAGGGTGCTATTTCATCTAAAACAAACAACTGAAGCTCAAGTTGATGTGACAATTCAAGGAGATCTTACCTTTTTCTCCTTGGAATATTGATTATCAGAAACTCCAAACAGACATTAACAGGGAAAACTGTGATGGAGATCTGGGGAAGAAAGTGCCCAGCAGCCACCGCTGAAGACAGGGAAAGATTATCAGAATCACCACGCTAATTATGGAAAACCAGACTCCCTGGCAGAAGGCCAGGGGCGTGGCAGAACGGATAGGGGTGGGGGGCAGAAGAAATTTTAGGAAATTAGAAATTTGAATAACTTTGGCCATCAAGGGTTGCAGTTAGATACTGAACTGTTTCTACCTTATTGCAAGCCTTGAGAGCAAAAACAGATCAGAAAAGAAACTCCTATAGCATATTCTAGCTGCTTTTCTTTTCTCAAGCTCAGAAACAAAAAGAAAATGAAGCATTTCCAGGGTTGCTTTCCCTACATCTGATGAAGGGCCCCCATAGACACCCTTCCTGAACACCAGGGGGAGTAACACATAGTTGACCTCCTTTACCAGGCCTTTCAATACAGCATGAGAAAGAACAAATTCTTGCTTATTGTTTAGATCCCTTCATAAATAAGCTCTTCCTTCTCTCTCTGGCTAAAGATAACAATCCATTTGTATTCATTTAAGAGAGTAAGTAAACGTTCTTGAAAAGTAATAAAATGGATTGGATCACCCCATAGTTGAAGTCGCACAAAAGCAGCAGAGTAAGGGCCCGATCCCCTTGGGTTTGAATCCCAGAAACAGCACTTAGTAGCTGTGTCACCAAGGGCAAGTTTCTTAATTTCTCATGCCTCAATTTTCCTGTTTGTAAAATGGGCACGTCATAGGATGGTTATGAGAGCTGATGGGTTAATACTGATAAGCTTGGAACAAAGCCTGGTGTATAGTAAGTCATCCATCAGTATTAGCTAGTGCTTCTACCAAGGAGACCACCAGAAAATTTTAATTTTAGATTTAAATTCTTCCATACTTCAACAATTCCAAGTACTTTATATTAAAAATCATTCAACTCAAAAATGGTAAAGCCACTGGAGCCTTTGAAAGAAAGTGATATTTAAAGATAGAACTGAGTGTCATTTTTCATATACATCAAAGATCACTTATTCTAGTAATCTATGATAAGAAGATACAGAAAATAGTGACTTTGTACTAACATAAAATGGCTAATACAAATTTTAAATATACAAAAATGCACCCACAAAGGATGAACTAATAAAGTGAGTGTGCCATAATGAAGAAAGACAATGATCTGTTAGAATATCAGTATTGTAAAATTTCCTCAGAGGATGTGAGAAATTAGGTGAAGAAAAGGAGCATATGGTACTTAAGGACAATTTATATGCATTTTCAATCTAACAACAGTCCAAAAGACTCTAGTAGTAGTTATTCCACTAAAATGCGTGTACTTTAATCATTCCACAAAATTGTTTTGATTGTAATAGATGATCCTCTACAAAGCGACGTCATTTTAACAAAATGAGCAGCCAATAAGGAAGCTCTGGGTTGGATTTTCCCCCACGAGAACTGATGGCACATTTACCATGGATGGAGGCCATGGAATAAACACGGCTGTACCAAACATTCCTGACAACGATGGAGAACTCTGCTTGCATGTTTTTTCATACTAGCACACATAACTTTTTTCCCCAGTGGATCTTCAGCGAGGCAAGGCAGTTGCCTGGGTTGTATGGAATTCAGCAAACAGAAATGCATGACCAGTGACCACACACTTGCATCTGGATAAGGTTTTGGCTGACTGCGCTTTGGGATTTTAACGCTAGCCACTAACAAGGATCCCCTTCTTTTTGACTATATAAGTCAACTCTGAGAGTCACAGGGTAGAATGAATTTTTTAGTAGCTTCTTCCATGTCTACCAAGCACTGAGACTGTAGGTGGCAGAGACTGACCCTTCTCATCTGTACTGCTTGCTATTGGAGAGACCAGAGCCTGGCAAGAAATCAGAATGATGGGGGAGAGGACTGACTTCAAGAGTGAAGTGAAACTCACTGTTTAGCATCCTAGTAACATGTGTGGGGAAAATGGATACAGATATCTGACAGAATGACACAGAGGTCAAATACATGGTCTCAACCTGGGCTTGAATCCAGCTCCACACCTACCAGACCTGTAACTTGGATTCATTTACTTAAACTCATTCATAACCCCCTTAAGCTGTATTTCCTCATTCTGTAAGTTGGGGTGATAGTAGCCTTTTCCTTACAAGGTGGTCATGGGAATGAAAAAAGATGATACTTACAAAAATGCTTCATCCTGTAGTGTATTTTTAAATCCTCCCCAACTCCTTTGAGGTAGATATTATTGTACTCATGTGCTGATGCGAAATTGAGGCTCAGAGACATTCTATAATAGGCCCCACAATCACCCAGCAGGTAAGTGGAGGAAGCTAGACACGAGCCCAGGATTGCTCTAAAGCTGGTGCTCATCACCACTGCTCTATGCACTCATTGGCCTGCATGGCAAAATCCCAAAAAGTCCAGACTCATGGGTTCTCAGCCCCATTGAGACAGCCCTTCCTTTTAGAGGAAATTAATAACATTAAGAACAGCTCAGTGATCAGAATGAACAAACTTAAACTAAACTCAAGGGTGGAAGGTGAGTATAAGAAATCAGTTCTAAAGATTCTTTGCCTAGCAGTTTTTCCTCTGTTGGTTCATATCCCCAGCAAGGAAGAGTAAAGGGTAAATTGAAGAAAACATTCAATTCAGATACTGAAATAACGAGAGTATTGACAGGGGTGCGGCAGAAGTAGAAGGGTAGAGATGGAGCCAGACAGACCCTCTTTTTTTTTTCCCAAAGCCTGCTAGTTTAGTTTTTAAAAAGGTTGGTTGAATGTGAAATAAAAGCCAAACTTTTTGAAATACAAACAAATGGAATGTTTCTAGACCTATTGCTATTCATTAATTGTTCATTAAATACCATTAAATACCTTATCCATAAATAACATGTCTTAACCAAACCAGAGGACAATTAGCTTTTTCAACTGTCAGCAGAAAATTATGATAGCAGACACTTTTTCAAGTGTCCATGAACCCCCAGTTGGTCTTTCCTGCTTCTGCCATTGGCCTCATATATACACATTCAAAAACTCAGAAGAGAAATGTAAAATAAATGAATTACTAAATCCTTGCTTCTTCTTTGGCTTCAGAATTTATACAAATTAGACCTGTAGAGTATAAAGGTTTTACTTATTTAACTGGCTTTAATATTCAACTTGCATGTATACACTGGTCTCTGTAGTTGAGATTGCTTTACCTATTTGTGTGATTTTAATACTCTACGGTTTAGACTGCATACCTGTAGAGGGCAGCATGCCATATTTATTTAACGGATGGATCCAGAATCTCTCCTAAAGGTGGTGGTGCTTATCAAGGGCATCACTCACTACCCTCATCACCATTACCGGCATCATCACCATTATCCTTATCACCATTGTGCTTAGTCATATTCCTGGGTTTTCATCTTAGAGAAAATTTCTATTACAAAGTTGAAAGGTAGGTAATTGTACTCTTTATTTCCCAATATTCTTTCCCTTAAAATGCAAAAGGCTCTGCCACTTGCACAGCACAAAACTTCTCTACTGTGTAAGATAGTGGCATAAAGTTCTGCCAGTCTGCTATTTAAATAATTCAAAACATCTTACTACAATATGCAAAGGCCTAGCACAAGCAGAGAGCTGTAGGCAGAGGAATCCAGAAGAAAGAAAGTTCCTCACAAAGATAAGTTTTCCTTCAAGTTACCCTGTGGTCTGACAAACACTCCCTGTTGAATCTGTTTCTTTAAGATGCTAAAAATAAATTGATCTGTAAGTGACTTTGCTGTAATACATACAGTGACTCAGATCAAGGAGTAAGAGCCATTTATAGAATGTGAACTAAACACTGGCCTGAGACAACCATTTAACCCTCGCCAAACAGGGAAGTGACATTTCAGATCGTCCAGAGTTTGATCTGCAAGGCTATTTTGAAGTAGAAAGATTTCTTTATTATAACTTTGGCTAAAAATATTAGAATATGACCAGAGGCTACCACAAGGTCAAAACATTTGGTAACAGGACAACCAGTATAAGAGTGTGCAAGTGTCCATCTATGGGATCTTGGGCATGCTCAGGCCTAAACATATGATAAGCCATTCATATTCATACATATATAAGTAGAGACTGCATTTGGTACAGAACAACAAGTTGCCATTCTATTCACTCCTATTTTGGCTTGTATTGCACAGTGGTTTAGAGAGGATTTGTGTGACCATAAGTGTCACTAAACATCTCTGAGCCTCAGTTTCTTCATCTGTAAAATGGAAATACAGTCCCTACCTTAAGTCACTGATATCATAATTAACTAAGAAAATGTATATAAAACACTCAGCAGACATAATACAATTTTAAGAAATGCCAGTTACAATTCTGCCCTCTTCAGCCCTAGCTGTTACAGGATGGTGCAGTCTCCTTCCTCTTTGGTGCCCCTTCAGTGCTAGACTACATCTTCCTAGTCTTGCAAACAGCTGCACTAGCAGGCAGGTCTGATGGCTACAAGTTGGCAAGAGTTTTCTTTTCCTTCCACTGTGACTGGTGTAATGAACATCTTTAAGGAGATATATAATTGGAGAGAGGAAGGCTGTATGTGTGTGTGAGAGAGAGAGAGAGAATCTGTTTATGTGTATCAGAGTTCACCTGACGACAAGAGGAACTCGCCACTCTCTCCTCCCCAGAGTTTCACTCACAGGGAACATTCAGCACTGCCTGCACACTGATCTCCAGCCTGGCACACTGCAGAGAGCTGTACTGCAAGGCATATGACGTCATATCACAGTGTTCATCACTGGCCTCCACCCTGGTGATACGATTCTTTTTGGCCCTCGTGCGATTAGCATCCACCTGAGACTTCCTAACCATCTACTTGATAGCAAATTGGCAGCAAATATTAGGAAATTCCACGCTGGTGTTTGGATGAATCTTCTCCATTGATATCGTTTATCTGAATTACTGGCACTTCCTCAATTACAACAATACATCAACCATTTCAAGTTTTTCTTTCACCTCCGGATACATGTTGCCCTTAATAAATGAAGCTGAAGTCAGAATGCATGCTGGTATGACGACACCATCCTGTCTTTCAGGTGTGGCTTCAGGGTCACACTGAACACTTGCGTCTGGAAGACTGACTTCAGTGCACTGCATGGCCACATTCTGCTACTCAGGGTGGTGAGATCATGGTGCTGGCATGAATCTCTCGCTCTTTTAAATGAATGGGGTTGAATTCAATCTGCTGACCTTGATTGGGACACTAGTGATACAGGCTGTGTAAAACAAAACAAGGCAAAATAAACAAGGGAAAACCACAGTATATGCAGCTACTTGGTTCAGAAGGTGACACTACTGAATTTGGTCTGTGAAGGTCTTGTCACATGAAGGTCTAGAAATAGCTATGACCTAAACATGGGGGTAGGAGACGACCCATTTAGAAATGAATGGATGCATTCCATTGTGCTTGTAGAGTGTTTAGAATCTATTTTGGGGCAAAAGGGATATTGTAAATACTTTTCTTTGTTCTTAACCATCATAACCCAAACTTTCTGGGTCTTGGCATTTATCAGTAACCCTGCATGCCAATAGTTTTTTACACACTGCCTGACAAGGCAAACATTATTCTACCAGAGACGCAGGATTCCCTGTGACCCCTCTGAGTCTCCAGGGCCAGCCAAGACTGGATTGGTTTCTGACTAATCCTAGTCTGGACATCTCTAGGGGCTGCTCTAGTCTCAATACACAATTCCAAGGCCACTCAGCTCTGAGGGCCCTCGGGAGATACTGCCATATTAGGCATGTGGAAATGTCCACGTCATTCTGAAATTATTTTGGAAATAGAGATTTAATATAACTTTTTTTTTTTTAATATAACTTTTTTGATTAACATTCAATTCCAAATTTGGGACTAGATTTTAGATAAAATTAATTCTAGGGACTTCTCATTGGTTTTGTAAAATAGTAATGCCAGCAAACATTCCTTCATCTTCAAAAGCAACTGGATCATAGATTTTCATTTCATTCTCTCTTTTTTTATTTGATTCTCTCTTTGGTTAACAGCATTTCTATAGCAGAGGACAGGCAATCTTTTACAGCCATCTCTTGACTCACAAGTGGCTGACTGGATAGGCATATTCTTAAATGCAGGTTAATCTGTGGCCTCCTTCCTCTTCACCCTGATGGCTCTGGATGCCAACAAGGGGGTCACAAGGGAGGAGCCTGGGGCCAGGTATGGAAAAGCGAATGGTATAGGCATTTTCTAGATGTATGGTTTATTTGTGTGTGTTTGTTAGCAACTCAGTTATATCTGACTCTTTGCGACCCCATGGACTGTAGCCCCCCAGGCTCCTCTGTCCATAGGATTTTCTAGGCAAGAATACTGGAGGGGGTTGCTATTCCCTTCTTCAGGGGATCTTCCCAGGCCAGGGATGGAACCCTTGTCTCCTGCATTGCAGGTAGATTCTTTGCTATGTGAGCCACCAGGGAAGCCCATATGGTTCTTAGTATCTACGTAAGATGAAATATAAATTGTAGTTAGAAACTTCTACCCTGTGAACACCTTCATCATCTAAAGATGATTCCTTCTGGAGACAATCATGATCTTTATTAGGTACCAGGCCTGTGTGAAAATCCAGAGATACCAAGACATGATCTTGATGGGTGTGACTTCATAGGGAAAGTGGGCTCTAAAATGCTCCCTTTAACAGTAGAATTCTTTTGTAACACTGTTCACTAATACACTTGGTATAAATGAAACTACTTCTTCCAAATGAAATTAGTCATTGAAGACATTAAAGAAATTCCTTCCATGGTAGCTTTTCTCATCAGATGGCTCCAAAACAAAGACCTCAACAATATTAGCATAAATGGTTCAGGAATGGTGGTTTTGGGCATTTCCAAAGAGAAGTTCCCTTATATTTCTGCTACTTCAATAACAGAGTATAAATCAGAGCCTTGGCATTTACTACTCCACTGAGCTATTAATTTTAAGTCTTTTACTGATTCAGTTCCAACTATATGTATGATGGAAATAACTTTTATTTATTGTTTAAATCATACAATAATCCAAGCAAACTCATCAGTTCAAGGATATTAAATCAAAATCTATTTACTATTGAGTAGGATTTAGTTTAAGATAGAAGCTTCCTGGAGAGCCAAATCTGGGGCTTAGTGAGATCATCTTACTCTAGAAATGATGTCAGAAGGCTGTTTGGGTGCTTACCTAGGAAGGTACCAGGGTTCTGTTATTGATCGATCTGTACAAAATAATTTATCATGTCAATGCCTTTTCTTCTTCCTATCTGATTACTTCTTATTGATGAATCTCTTATTTTAGCATTATCAAAAGGTCATGAGCCAATACTATATCTAATTCAAAAAGGCCTTATTAGGCTTATATCATATCAACCTTAAGAACTGACCAGTTCTGTGAGGATGATCTGAATAGCCACACTGGAACATATTTTTTCATAAATTTAGAAACAGTGTCAGACCTTCCCAACTTTTCAGACCATTTTTACTTTAGAATTAAAAAAAAAACTTTCTTGTTGTGAGAACATTTAACACAAAATATAACCTCTTAATAAGTTTTTAAGTATATTATTACATTTTATGTACTTTATTACATATTATTATTACACTTTATACATTATTGTTGACTATCGGTATAATGTTGTATAGCAGGTCTCTTACTCATCTTTCTTGACTGATACTGCATGCTGGTTGACTAGTAACTAACTCCCTATTTCCTTTTCCTCTGAGCTCCTGGCAACCATCACTCCACTCTGATTCTATAAATTCAACTATTTTAGGCACAAGAGAATCATGTTGTATTTGTCTCTCTGTGACTGGCTCATTTCACTTAGCATAATAACTTTACAGCCAGCATGTATATGATAAAAATGCTCAATACCACTAATCATCAGAGAAATGAAAATCAAAACCACAATGGGATTAACGTGACACACCAGTCATGATGGCTAGTATCAAAAAAAAAAACCAAAGACTAGTGCTGGCGAGGCTGTGGAGAAGTTGAAACATCTGTATATTATTGGTGGAGATATAGAATGGTGAAGCTCGACAGAAAACAGTACAGAGTAGGAGTAGCAGGTGGTCCCTCAGCCGTGTCCAGCTCTTTGCGACCCAATGGACCATAACTCGCCAGGCTCCTCTGTCCATGGGATTCTCCAGGCAAGAATACTGGAGTGTATTGCCATTCCCTTCTCTAGAGGATTTTCCCAACCCAGGGATTGAACCTGGGTCTCCTGCATTGCAGGCAGATTCTTTACCATATGAGCTACAGGGAAGTCCTAAAAATGTACAGAAGTTTCAAAAATACACTTGCACGCACACACACACACACACATTTGGGGCTTCCCAGGTGGCACCAGTGGTAAAGAACCCACCTACCAATGCAGATGACACAAGACATGTGGTTCAATCCTTGGGTCGGGAACATTTATACATTTATCTACTATATGATCCCCAAATTCCACTGCGGGGTATTTATTCAAAAGAATGAGAATAAAGATCTCAGATCTTGAAGAGATATTAGCACACCCATAGTCATGGAAGCATTATTCACAGTAGCTACGATGTGTAAACAACCTAAATGTCCACTGACAGACAAATGAATAAAGAAAATATGGTGTATTCAGGCTGAAAGAAGGGAATTCTGTAGTATGCAATTTTTTTCAGAAAAAGCTAACACTTTTTGAGCATTTACCATGCTAAATGCTCACATACATTATTTTATTTAATCCTCATAGACACCTATAGAGTTAATTATTATTATGTCCCCATTTTGCAGGTGAGGAAAAGAGACCAAGTGCAGCTCAAAAATATGCCTAAGGTCTCAGAACAGTAAGTGGTGGAGCCAGAACCCAAGCCCAACTCTTCTGACTAGTGATAAGTTCTATTTCTCCCTGAAGCCCACATACTCTTCACTAGCATGCAATATTGTTTCCATTCATCAAGATTTATTTAACTCAAAAGCAAATCTTTTCAAAGCTGAAATCTCTTCAAATCTTAAAAGTTTGACTTATTCGGAATTTTCTAGAAGAATATATGAGAAAATCACAAAAGTTGTTTCTCTCCTCTATGCAGATTAAATATATCCTTGGCTCAAACCATAGGGGGTGAATTATTGTACCAGCCTAAAAGTTATTGTTTTGAGAATCTTTAATAAATCAAGCTCATTTCATTATCAGATCAGATCAGATCAGTCGCTCAGTCATGTCTGACTCTTTGCGACCCCATGAATCGCAGCACACCACGCCTCCCTGTCCATCACCAACTCCCGGAGTTCACTCAGACTCACATCCATCGAGTCAGTGATGCCATCCAGCCATCTCATCCTCTGTCGTCCCCTTCTCCTCCTACCCCCAATGCTTCCCAGCATCAGAGTCTTTTCCAATGAGTCAACTCTTCGCATGAGGTGACCAAAGTACTGGAGTTTCAGCTTGAGCATCATTCCTTCCAAAGAAATCCCAAGCTGATCTTCAGAATGGACTGGTTGGATCTCCTTGCAGTCCAAGGGACTCTCAAGAGTCTTCTCCGACACCACAGTTCAAAAGCATCAATTCTTCGGCGCTCAGCCTTCTTCACAGTCCAACTCTCCCATCCATACATGACCACAGGAAAAACCATAGCCTTGACTAGACGAACCTTTGTTGGCAAAGTAATGTCTCTGCTTTTGAACATGCTATCTAGGTTGGTCATAACTTTCCTTCCAAGGAGTAAGCATCTTTTAATTTCATGGCTGCAATCACCATCTGTAGTGATTTTGGAGCCCAGAAAAATAAAGTCTGACACTGTCTCCACTGTTTCCCAATCTATTTCCCATGAAGTGGTGGGACCGGATGCCATGATCTTCGTTTTCTGAATGTTGAGCTTTAAGCCAACTTTTTCACTCTCCACTTTCATTTTCATCAAGAGGCTTTTGAGTTCCTCTTCACTTTCTGCCATAAGGGTGGTGTCATCTGCATATCTGAGGTTATTGATATTTCTCCCAGCAATCCTGATTCCAGCTTGTGTTTCTTCCAGTCCAGCATTTCTCATGATGTACTCTGCATATAAGTTAAATAAGCAGGGTGACAATATACAGCCTTGATGAACTCCTTTTCCTATTTGGAACCAGTCTGTTGTTCCATGTCCAGTTCTAACTGTTGCTTCCTGACCTGCATACAAATTTCTCAAGAGGCAGGTCAGGTGGTCTGGTATTCCCATCTCTTTCAGAATTTTCCACAGTTTATTGTGATCCACACAGTCAAAGGCTTTGGCATAGTCAATAAAGCAGAAATAGATGTTTTTCTGTAACTCTCTTGCTTTTTCTACGATCCAGTGGATGTTGGCAATTTGATCTCTGGTTCCTCTGCCTTTTCTAAAACCAGCTTGAACATCAGGAAGTTCACGGTTCACGTATTGCTGAAGCCTGGCTTGGCGAATTTTGAGCATTACTTTACTAGCGTGTGAGATGAGTGCAATTGTGCGATAGTTTGAGCATTCTTTGGCATTGCCTTTCTTTGGGATTGGAATGAAAACTGACCTTTTCCAGTTCTGTGGCCACTGCTGAGTTTTCCAAATTTGCTGGCATATTGAGTGCAGCACTTTCACAGCATCATCTTTCAGGATTTGGAATAGTTCAACTGGAATTCCTGCCTAAATTGTGCAGAAACTTACAAACTCTTTTCAAATCTCTTTTTTTAAAAAAAATTTCTTGCATTGAAGTACAAGAATAAGCTTTGAGGGAAAAAAACAACAACAACAAACTATGGCAGGAACTGCAAAGGACAATAGTAGTTCACCACATTCGTATGGTATGGTACAGATTTCGTACTAATTCTTATAGTCTTTTTTTTTTTTAACATGATATAGGCAGAAGAGTCACTACTTGATACAGTTGAGGCTCAGAGAGGTGCAACGACTAGTTCAAGGTCAGACCTTTAGCCCATGACTACAATCCAGGTTTTCTAGTGCTGTGTCCACTGCTGTTTCCCCATGTGCCTCTGCTCTGCACAAAACACAGAAACATCCTCTTATTCCCAGAGAATGCTTCACTGTCATCTTGGAGAAACTGGGAAGGGCTTAGATGTGTGGTTTTCTCACTGGAAATGATGGTGTCTATCTCAATGTCAGATGACGGGGGAAATAAGTAGGCACCGAACGATTTTCTCTTTTAGAGTTATCTCAAAATTTACCCAAGTTAGGGCCTTCCCTCGTGGCTCAATGGTAAAGAATCCACCTGCCAATGCAGGGTGTGATCCCTGATCCAGGAAGATCCCACACGCCGAAGAGCAACTAAGCCCATGGGCCACAACTTCTGAGCCTGTGCTCTAGAGTCCAGGAGCCACAATTACTGAGCCCATGTACTGCAACTACTGAAGCCCACACACTCTAGACACTGCTCTGCAACAAGAGAAGCCACCATAATGAGAAGCCTGCACACTGCAACTAAAGAAGCTTCCGCACAGCAATGAAGACCCAGCACAGCCAAACAAACAGACAAAATCTACCCAAGTTAAAGTCCTTTGGCCACCTGATGCACAGTCAACTCACTGGAAAAGGCCCTGATGCTGGGGAAGATTGAAGGCAGGAGGAGAAGAGGACAGGGGATGAGATGGTTGGATGGCATCACCAACTTACTTGATACGAGTTTGAGCAAACTCCAGGAGATGGTGAAGCACAGGATAGCCTGGTGTGCTGCAGTCCATGGGGTCACAAAGAGTCAAACACAACTGAGCTGCTGAACAACAACAAGGATAGAGAAGGTGTTTGAAGGCGTTTGTCTAGCAGAAACATTTGCCATGGGACACATGATATTCAGGAATTCTCTTGGCTAGGTCAGTGGTAGATCTGGATAAGCACTGTCTTTCAGACCCAGGCTATGGGCCACCTAGTGCTCCCTTGGAGCCACGCTGGGCAAGTCTTCTCCCAGATACGAGCTGTGGGCCTTTGAGCAAACTATAGAACTCCTCTGTGCCTGTTTCCTTCAGCAGCAAAATGAGGACAACAACCATCTACCTTACAGAACAATTCAGGGGCTTTGATGAGTTAAATGTAAAGTGCTTCGGACAAAACGTGGCGATGTGCCCAGATGAGAGCCATGATTTTTATTATATTAATGAATGGGCCTCTCGATTTCTTTATATATAAAGTGGGAATAATGATAAATCCTGTAACAATCAAATTGGATCCTGTCTTTGAAAGTTCCTGATAAATCATAAAATGTTCTGTGCATCTAGAGAGTGGCTGCTGTTGTCTTGAAGAGAACGTTACAATGTCTGAATTATACCTGCATTCCTTTTGCAAGGAATTTCCCCTTTCTTCTCAAATTGAGAAAGAAAGTGATTGACATTGTGATCCCTAGCCTAACCCCATTGGTAGTTTGTGAAGCAGGAATCTAATTGTTAAAGTTAGTGTTTAGCCAGTGGGGTGGGACAGTGTTTACCTACAATCTGGTGAGTCACCACACATCTCAGGGAGGCTGGGGTGGGAGGCCTGCCCTCTCTGTGAGTGGCTGTACCAGTGTAGAGATCTAGAATCCCAGAGCCCTACTGGTCCTGCAGGATTACCTGGGCAAAGGCACAGGATGCCTAGAATCCTGAAAAGTAGGACAACTGGTCACCATGTGGGTGGCTGCTCAGGGGAGCCTAGGGCAACACCAGTCCTAAAATCAGAGCTGCATCTGACAGAGAAGCAGATGTGTTGATGCAGGGTAAAAAATAGAATGAAATGGAGTTTGTTTGTTTGTTTCAGAATCTGAGATGAATGTGATTTCTGACAAGATCAGTAGGAGTGCAGTTGACACAAATTGAAATATAAAGCACATCTCCTTTTCATATAGCATCGTGGTCTCAACCAGCAGCATACGCAAGGATTCCAAGCTCAAACATCTTTAGGAATTCACGGATGCCAAGTGGGGAAGCAGTACCCCACGCCTTACCCTGGCTCACTGTGGATGCTCCGTCCTCAAGGCCTCCTGCCTCCTCCCTGCTGCCTTCTCCTGCTAGAATTCTCCCCAGTTGTCCATGTTCAGTCTCAATGCCATCTCTTTACTAGGCTGCCTCTCAGTCTCCACCTAGAACTAATCTCTTCCTACCATGTCCTCATAAAACTTTCAGTTGTACCCCTTTCATGCAGAGCTATGAAAATTTACCTCGTTTCATAATGATCTGTGCAAACGGTCTCTGCCTTTTGCTTATAAGGGACTGCTTCTTGTCATCTCCATGTCAGGGTGACACCAACACCGCATGCTGCTCAAAGGAGCCCCTTGATAAATATTCATCAAGGGAATAAATAAATGTTTGTTGGCGATAATTAACTTGAACTGAGAACTTCATGGCCTCCAAGAAAGGCTCTGAATTTGTTAAATGAAGCACTGCTCTTTTCCCACCCCCGCTCTTACTCTTCAGGTTGTTTCATAACATCTCCTGCCAGGAACGGCTCCCACTATTAAATTATTAAGTGCCAGAGAAGCAGCAGCACCTTCTATGATTAAGTACTGAGTGAACCTGTGAGGAAGGGAAGCCCGCACTGCGCCTAGTTTCAGAAGTGAAAACTGTCGAGTTTATTTTTGTGCTGCCTCTGTCACAGCCGGTGTGATTCCAACGATGGATTCTGGGATTGTGCTTTCCTTCTGCTCACCCCCTTGACACAAGCCACTTTGCTTTCTTTGTTTATTTTAAATATTTTCTTCACTTGATTGAGAAATGAGTTTCTGTTTTTTTCTTTTCTTTTTTTGGCTGCAATGCACAGCGTGAGGGATCCTAGTTCCCAAACAGAGATCAAATCGGTGTCCCCTGCGGTGGAAGAGCGGAGTCTGTACGAACCTTCAGGGAAGTCCCCATCAACCTGAACCACTTTGAGTACACATGCCCAGAGCAAAATCTCCGGGGCACCAATGAGAAAGCAGAGTCTGTATTTCCTACCTGGAACCGGGGACTGCGCTAAAACCAGACTCAATGCTTGTAATCTATATTCACTCATTAGCTGTGTGGATGAGAGTTCTCTTCACAAAGAACTGAAGGACAGTTGGACGAGGAGTTTGAAAGTAGGATCATTGGTCAATTTTTTTCTCTATGATTTGAGATTAACTTGATCATGTAAACAATTAGTGAGAGTTCTTCAGATGTCCTTCTACATTGCTTTCCCTCTTAGGAATATTGTCAGATACCCCCTACACTGGCTCCTCCATGGAGTCTTTCCATGAGGAAAATTCCAAACTCATCTGTCAAGTACATGGACTCATTCTTATGGATGATATCAATAAAGACTGTCAAGAATCCCAGCATCCTTTCCTCAACTCTCTGATCCTCAGGCTGAAGCTTCAAGGATAGTACCCCCAGGAAATCCCCTAAAGGTTACTGCTCACAATACCCACTTTCAAGCTTTAGATGTTAAAGAGACTTAGATAGCATAAAGCCCTGTTTAAAGACTAAAAATATAAATGAACTACTGAATTAATGGATGAATAAATGAAATAACACATTCTTAGAGATAATACTTAGCTCTTCTTGGTCCTTGGCTCCTAAATATCCTGATGTGGACTTATAGGTCTTGTTTTATTCTAAATGAAAATCATAAGATGTCTTCACTGAAAGAGACGTTAGTGATAGAAAGCCATGGCCTCACAAATGAACTTATCTATGAAACAGAAACAGACCCACAGACATAGAGAAGAAACTTGTGGTTGCCAAGGGAAAGTGGGGGTAGGGGAGGGATGAACTGGGAGTTTGGGGTTAATAGACGCTAATTATTATGTACAGAATGGATAAACAATAAAGTCCTCCTATATAGCACATGGAACTATAGTTAATATCCTGTGATAAACCACACTGGAAAAGAATATGAAAAAGAAAGCATACACGTTCTGAATCACTTTGCTGTACAGTAGAAATTAACATGACATTATAAATCAACTACATTTCAATTAAATATTGATAAAATTATTTTAAAAGTCATGGTCTGATTTGTACAAATGAAATTAGGGAAAAACTGCTTCTCTGGTTGTAGTGTAGGTAGGGGCTTGGAACCTCCAGCTCTAAGAAATGACACAGTTTGTCCAACATCAATACAGATTTCAGAGATAGAGCCATGACTCCTGAGCCCCTGGCTTGTTTTTCCCTGCTACATGCTATCTCCTTTTATGGATGAAGTGTTGTTTCTGGATACTTACTGGATAAAAGGACATCTCTCTGTCCCTAAAACAAATGAGCCATAGGCTACAGGAAGTTTTTCTTGTTGCTGTTGTTTTGCCTCTGTCCTCTGAAACATTTTATTTGTACATATTACATTCCTAGAAAAAGATCCAAGGATCTTCCCTTCTTCATGGGCCCTGATGCCAGCTGAGGTTGTCAGCACAATGCAACCAAACTGAAGGGATGAGAGCAGGCTATTCTGCCATTTCTCTGGATCTTTGAATTGCACACCAAATCTGTGGCTGATCACTCTACACTTATTTAGCCTGCCAGTGAGGTTCACAATTTTCCCAGCCATGTGATGATCAGTGATATCAAATTCACCAGTGCAACCATGCTTCATTATCATAGTTAGAAACCTGATGATGACTTTGGAGCATGGCTTAGTAAGCAACTGGCATTTGTCTCTCTTTTCAGCATTGTGGATACTCTTGAGAGCATCAGCCAGGACATTCATGTGCACCATAATGGCAGCAAGGAAAGATGGTGGAAAGAGCTAAAGGAAGTTTTGAACCGGGCTTCAGGGTAGTCACATAGTTGAAGGTAGGTCTTCCTTACAGATGTATTCCAGCTAAAAAATGAAGCAGAGATGATAGAAATGTACTTCACTATTTTGTAATTTCCAAAGTAATGGATCTAGGCAAGGACTGTCAATGACTGTCAGATTCCTGACAGAAGTACTCTACATTGTCTATGAAGTACTCTTTTCAAAAAAATGAACTTGATGCTAAATCAAGCCAAGAAAGTCTAAATCACCAATTTACGGGAAATATAAGAAACAAAGGAACTTGTTAAACTGGAAGCATAGGAATGGAATCAACAATATTCACAGTCTGCAAAACTCTACAAACTCTTTAGCAAATAAATTTCAAGGTAAAACAAAAAAAAAAGGAGGGCAAGGGAGCAGAATGTGTTGTAAAAGCATCATGAAAGACATGTCAACCAACTTCAATGCATAGAGAGTATTTCAGTCCCAATTAAAATAAAGTGCACTTGTTATCTGGGAAAACACCAAATGGAACAGACATACTGGTGTTCCTGGGGCCCTGGAGTAGGAAGCAGCAGCCCAGTCCACATCACTGAGGTGGAGAAATCAAGGCCAAGCTGGGCTCCTGGTCAAGGACAGGAAGACCAAATCCCTGGATGAGATTTCTCTCTTCTCCATGCCCATCACAGAATCTGAAATCACCAACTTTCTCCTGGGGATGTGCCTCAAGGATGAGGTGTTGAAGATAATATCCGCAAAAGCAGACCTATGCTAGCCATTGGACCAGGTTCAAGGTATCTGTTGCCATCTGGACTACAATGGGCATGTCAATCTGAGTGTTAAGTGCCCAGAAGAAGTCATCAAGGCCATCCTAGAGGCCATCATCCTACTCAAGCTCTCCATTGTCCCAGTGTGGCAATGCTCCTGGAAGAGCAAGACAAGCAAGTACCACACTGTCCCTGCAAGACGCCCACCTCCATGGGCATCTTTTTCCACCCCAGAGACACTGGTGTCACCTGGCCTCTGCATTCAAGAAGTCACTACTGATGGCCAGCATGGATGACTGCCACACCTCGGCTGGGGGCTGCACTGCCAGTCTTGACCACTGTGATTTCATCTCCAAGACTTACAGCTGACCTCTGAAAAAAGACTGTGATCACCAAGCTTCCCTGTCAGGAATCCAGTGACCATCTCCTATAGATTCACACCAGAGTTTCCCTGCAGAGAACTCAGGCTCCATCTATGGCCACCACTGTTGCAATTCTATATCAGAAATATAAAGTGAATTAATTAATAAAAAGTAAAGGGCAAAAATCCTATGGAACAAATAAGGACGTCTGAAAGATGTTTAAAAATACTAAACTATGGGTAAAATTTTAGGTGGAAGTATGGTATCATGGTTGTGTGCTGTTCTGTGCCAAGTTGCTTCAGTTGTGTCTGACTCTGTGACACCCTGCACTATAGCTCGCCAGGCTCCTCTGTCCATGGGATTCTCCAGGCAAGAATACTGGAGTGGGTTGCCATGCCCTCCTCTAGGGATCTTCTTGACCCAGGGATTGAACCCACATCTCCTGCATTGGCAGGCAGGTTTTTTTTTTTTTTAATCATTAGCATCACCTGGGAAGCCTGGTATCATGGTTACTTCTCTTTAAAAAACTTTAATGAACTTGTCTTTCTTACTTATATTCCAAATACTTATGGATAAAATGCTATGATATATAGGATATTGCTTCTAATAACCTTTGGAGTGGCTGGAAATGGGTAGATACACCAATGAAATGTAGCCAGTTATGGGCTGATAACTGTTTAAGTTGTGTGGTAGGTCCACGCTGGGTCTCTTATGACTTTTGTACTTCTATAATGTCTGAAATGTTTGTGATTAAAATATTTAAGAAGTTTTGTTCACAATTAGAACAAAAGGTAGCTCTTCCTAACTGTTAAAGAAAAAAAGAGAGAGAGAGAGTTTTAGGCCAGGAATGGAAGGAATGGATTTCACGTGAAGGTAAGAAGTTTTTGGAAATGAATGGGTTTCTCATTATGACTGAAGCATGAGGAATCTCCCAGAAGTGATAACAAGAGTATCCAATCTGTTTTGACTGAAGCTTGACTAGATCAGGCAGGCAGCCTGCTGGTGGTGAAGGTGGTATCTCATGAAAAAGGCCTGGTCTCACTGACTAGGTCTTGATCTCACTATATATGTTGTGGGTGATGACAAGCAGCCTAGCCTCTGTTACAACTAACTCACAACATGATATTAATAAGTTATATATTTTGCAATGTAATTAAGAAACCATTCCATAACTTCAAGATCAAATCTCAAATGGACAACACAAATGACTGCCATACTATCCAAAGCAATCTATAGATTCAACACAATCCCTATCAAGCTACCAATGGTATTTTTCACAGAACTAGAACAAATAATTTCACAGTTTGTATGGAAACACACAAAAACCTTGAATAGCCAAAGCAATCTTGAGAAAGAAGACTAGAACTGGAGGAATCAACCTTCCTGACTTCAGACTTTACTACAAAGTGATAGTCATCAAGACAGTATGATCAATGGAACAAAATGGAAAGCCCAGAGATAAATCCATGCACCTATGGACACCTTATCTTCAACAAAGAAGGCAAAAATATACAATGGAGAAAAGACAATCTTTAACAAGTGGTGCTGGGAAAACTGGTCAACCACTTATAAAAGAATGAAACTAGAATATCTTCTAACACCATACATGAAAATAAACTCAAAATGGATTAAAGATCTAAATGTAAGATCAGAAACTATAAAACTCTTAAAGGAACACATAGGCAGAACACTCTTTGACATAAATCACAGCAAGATCTTCTATGACCCACCTTTTCCCCAGAGTAATGGAAATAAAAACAAAAATAAACAAATGGGACCTAATTAAACTTAAAAGCTTTTATACAGTGAAGGAAACTATAAGCAAGGTGAAAAGGCAGCCTTCAGAATGGGAGAAAATAATAGCAAATGAAGCAACTGACAAAGAATTAACCTCCAAAATATACAAGCAGCTCATGCAGCTCAATACCAGAAAAATAAACAACCCAATCAAAAAGTGGGCCAATGTTCCAGTGGAATCATTGTGGTATCCTCCTGGAGGCCAAAGAACTAAACAGACATTTCTCCAAAGAAGACATATAGATGGTTAATAAACACATGAAAAGATGCTCAACCTCATTTCTCATTATCAGAGAAATGCAAATCAAAACCACAGTGAGGTATCATTTCACACCAGTCAGAATGGCTGCCATCAAAAAGGCTACAAACAATAAATGCTGCAGAGGGTGTGGAGAAAAGGGAACCCTCTACACTGATGGTGGGAATACAAACTGGTACAGCCACTATGGAGAACAGTGTGGAGATTCCTTCAAAAACTGGAAATAGAACTGCCATATGACCCAGAAATCCCACTGCTGGGCATACACACCAAGGAAACCAGAACTGAAAGAGACACAGGTATCCCAATATTCATTGCAGCACGGTTTACAGTAGCTAGGACACGGAAGCAACCTAGATGTGCATCGTCAGAGAAACGGATAAGGAAGTTGTGGTACCTATACACAATGGGATATTTTTCAGCTATAAAAAAGGATGCATTTGAGTCAGCTCTACTGAGGTGGATGAAATTGGAGCCTATTATACAGAGTGAAGTAAGTCAGAAGGAGAAACACCAATACAGCATAATAATGCATATATATGGAATTTAGAAAGATGGTGACGATGACCCTATAAGCGAGGCAGCAAAAGAGACACAGATGTAAAGAACAGATTTTTGGACTTTGTGGGAGAAGGTGAGGGTGGGATGATTTGAGAGAATAGCACTGAAAAATGTATATTACCAAATGTAAAATAGATGACCGGTGTGAGTTCAATGCATGAAGCAGGGCCCTCAAAGCTGATGCTCTGGGACAACCCAGAGGGATGGTGTGGGGAGGGAGGAGGGAAGGGGGTTCAGGATGCAGGGGTCAGGACGAGGGGTTCAGGATGTGCACCCATGGCTGGTCCATGTAGATGTGTGGCAGGGGCCACCACAGTGTTGTGAACTATTGTCCTCCAATTAAAATAAATAAATTAAAAAAAAAAAGTCATTGGGCTTACCCCCAGTACAGCATTCCTGAAGCAGATCAGAATGCTCCAGGCTGGCAATCAGCCCCTCTGGATTCTAAGTAGCCCTGAAAGGATGCAGTGGCTTGCACACTGGAAAATTTGTCTATGACCCTAAGCCACCCCCAAGACCATTTGTAAATTACTGCTTGAGTAATTTACAAATATTGAGATTTGATGACCTGAAGAAATAAAGGTTTCCACTAATGCCTACTGTGCTCAGGCAATCAGTCACTCACTGACAAGATCTTGTTTGAATGTCATGAAGTCAAATATGTCATTAAATATGACAATTTCCAAAAGCTAATGATCAGTCATCAAGCAGTGAAATCAGTGTATGGAGGGATCCCAAAGCTTACCTCTGACTTCGTCTTTCACAAACCCAAATCCAATGCAGCAATCACGCTTCATTCAGTTCACATAAAGTCGAAATGATCTTTTATTCTAGGGGTAATGACTTGATGATTTGACACCTATGAGTCATAAGCAGCCCTTAGTGAAAAGCCCTGTGACAATGTGTCAGCTCACATTTAAACCTTAGTTATGTTTCCCACTCTGTTCCCAGCAGTCCCCATCTTCATTGCATCTGGGGTAGGGTTCTGGGCCCTGGCTCAATGAGTGGACTCAGTTTCAGACCAAATATATTGCAATGAACCTTAAAAATTCACACATTTGCTATGAGACTTTCTTCAAGGGGAAAATACATTTTCAGTTATTTGGCCAAAACAAGCAAAATGTTCAAAATGTTGAAACAGGGAGGCCCCCACTATTTCATTACTGCATTGCTGAAGCAAAGAAGTGAAGACATTTTTCTTTGTGGCTCCAGTAAGCAGGCAGACATTTATCAACTGGGACACTCTATAATGGATATCTAATCAGATACACTAGTCCTCTGGGTAATTCTAAATTTCTGCAGAGAAAGTTTGGCTTCTTTTCCTTAATGACTGCATTTGGAGTATGAACTAAAATGGTCAAAATTTTCAATACATCTTTGAGAAGGGTTAAGCACAAAAATCCTGTTAAACAATAATGGGATTTGTGTGTGAAACATGACACTCTTTGAACACTTTTGAGAAAGTTACTCTGCTCTTTCCCCTCCGACTAATAACAATTCAACATTATTTAACATAATCCTACTGACAGGTAATTTCTGACATGAAATTTATTACTGACTTGCCCTTGGAGGGCATGTTTCACTATTAATGTTTCCTTTTAAAAGCTATAGCATGCGTTAGATTCTCCTACAGCGTTTCCCCATGTTTTCCTTGGAAACCCCTATTTTCTGTGGTATTTTACATTGCCCAAGTCTGTTTTAACTCTGTATCCTTACATACACACAGACACACCCCTACTCTTCAGAAATAGGAACAGACATATACCTAACATTGAAACATTTATTCTACCATTATTAGGTTTACCTATAACTAAATAAACAACATTAGTAATGTATAAATTTGAATCAGTTTCTCCTGTACCTAACTGGGTATGTGATTGAGTGAGCTAGAGGGCTTGACTTCAACAGGACTATGCCAGGACCTGGGAATGCGGCAGACTAGACTGAGGCTGATGTCCATATAGGGCCAGTGAGACCTGCAAGTGTCTGCCCTCATTGGTGCTTTCAGCCTTTCACAATGCAGGACATGTGAGACTGTTCAGAACACATCTGTGATTCTGACTCATCCAGAGAAATGATTTTTTTACCTGGTGAGTCAGCATGAAGCTAGGTATTTCCCTACCTGTGCTAACCATACAAGGGCATTGCTACCTGGAAGGTTAGGTCATCTGCCCCAGAAGGAAACACACACCATCTTTGCTTTTTCTGCAACAGCTTTACTGGCATCATGAGCTCAAAGGACAGAGCTGATGACGTGGTGTCCTTCCTTTGAAAGGGAAATGTTGTCTAAATGGCTCGTTGGCTGGCAAAGCAGCAAGGAGACAAGTGAAAAAAATTCACTCATTCATCCATCCATTCATTCTTTATTTATTCGTCTGTAGTTTTAGGGAGGCCAGGTGTATTGAGTTATAATTTACAGATGCTAAAATTCACCCTTTTTAACACTGCAATTCATATAGTCATGTAACTACTGCCACAACCAAGATAAAGAAGAGCTTCACCACCTCAAAACACTCCCTTGTTCATTTAGTAGTTGACCCCTTTCCCCAGTCACCATATTTATTTAAAGATAATATTCAGACGATTTACAACAGAAACACAAATTCACCTGCGTGTTGTAACTTGTCCTTAATGTAGTGGCAAGATTTACTGGTAATGAGCTTCAGGGACCCTCCATCCCACTGGAAGTCTGAGAATGTGCTGGGCGAAACCTACTGCCTCACAGTGGCCCTAATGAATAACCTATTTCTGCAGAAAAACACCTAGCAGTGACTCGACCAGGAGATTTCTAAGCTTCCTAACTCTTCTTCCCCTAAGTTTCAGAAGGCTAAGGTCCCTTCAGTCTCCCACCATAGTCTAACTGGAAAAAGCTGGGGATACATACATTCTCCCCAGCCTTGGCCCCTGCCTCTCCTCCCAGAGACTGACACACACAGGCAACTCTCTCTCTCTCTTTTACACACACACACAACAGATGCAACAACAACAACAAAAAAACTGCCAAGACAGTCTGTCTTCCAAGGTGGTCGTTAAATCTCTAAGGCCACAATGGGACCTTCTGGGCCCAGACACATGCAGAAGCCTGGGGTGAAAATGCTCTACCCCGAGAAGCTGGAACTGATCCGAAGGTCTTGCACATTAGGGAAGAGTTACATTCCTAGGTTACTGGGCCATTAGCAGCCCCACCATCCATTTTTCATTTGAAGGAACCTTTTTAAAGCTTGAATTCTTATCTTTGGGAGGCCTGTAAATGCAGTTCTTGTGTTTTCATTGGGTTTATTTAGCCTAGGGGATTTAGGTCCCTCTGTTTAAGCAGTAAATTTTCCCCTTTGTGTAAATGTATGTGGTTAATATACTTAAAAATCCATCAGGCAAGGCTAACAAAAATGCAGCCGCCTTTACACAGCAGTTTTTGGCAAGAATATAGTCACTCAGGATGGCTGTGCGGTGCTTATAATTGAATTGTGGTCACTAAGCCGAATGCTATCAACTTCTGGAAAAACCCAAAGCCAGATAGCTCTGAGCACTCCTTTCACCACCTTCCCTCTGGCCCCTCTCCTTGCTGCCAGCTCCCCCTGATCACCCAGCTGGCAGAGTGGGATGCAGAAAGCAGCCCAAGGTGAATAAATAGGACACACTGCTCCAGTCTTTAAACACGTGCTAGAAAAGATGGGTTCCAGGCCTGAAAGGACATACTAAAGACCTGATGGCATGAGTTGCAACACTTGGAAGGTCAGTGCCAGAGAAGCTGCTCAAGAAAAGGAAAATGACAAAGGTCCTCGAAGATGCCCTTCCAGCTTTCAGTTCTTGCTTGAGAATAACACTAACCTTTGGCCACTCGAATCAACACTATCTGACACTAGGGCACAGATTCCAGCCCCCTCCGAAGGTTGCCCTCACAGTGGTAACCTTGGGTGATCTGTAGTCCATTAGTTGATATTTCCTCCTTCCTTCTCTGACCCCACATGCTCATCTCCCTGCTTTTCCCTCCCCAACACTTGTGGCAGAGCCTAGTCAAGCATGCAGGGTTCAGAAGCTGGGGGCTCTGACCATGACAAGCATGAAGCCTTCTCACTTAGCTACCACTGTTGCCGGTGGCAGGAGACCAAGTGACCACCACCACACACCCTAGGGCATCCAACTCAACCAGGTGGCCTCGGGCCATGACAGATATGAACCGAAGGAGAAAACCCGCTCACTGCACAGAGTTGAGACAGGAGAAAAGAAAAAATCCTGCCATACAACTCTCTCTTACCTAAACACGGAAACTAATCACAACCAAAACACACATAAGAGGATTTTTCTACTTAACAACTGTCTTTTAGGGAATTCCCTGGCAGTCCAGTGGTTAAAACATGTGCTTTCACTGCTGTAGGCCTGGGTTTGAACCCTGGTTGGGGAACTAAGATCCTGTAAACAATATGATGTGACAAAAATAGTAATAATAAAGAAATGAAAAAAAATGGATTTTAAAAAAACAAACTTTTAAAAGAAAGAAATAAAAATAAAAACTACCTTTTTCATTAGGTCAATATTTCCTATCTCTCCCAGGCATTGTGCTCATTCAACAAATACTCTATAAATGGGCGCTTCTTAAAAATAACAACAGTGCCTGGGTTCTTTGGGTGCATGAGCCCATCCCATATACCATGTCAAGCACTGAAAAAGCACTTTGGACTCAACTACCATTCTAGAGTAAATACTGGAGAAAATGTGCTCCTGGAGCTAAGGAGCCTAGCAGCAGGTGAGCTCAGGGCCTAGAAATTGGTCAAGAGGGAAACTACAGGTGCTCTAGCACAAATGGCTTCAGAGCAAAGGATGAACCAGCTCATAGAACTCAGACCTAAAAGAAAGCTGCGTCTAAAATGCACGAGTCAGAAGAGCACTCATTTCTCAAAAGGTAAACACACAACCTACTACTCAAGAACTACTGTGCTAGTTCAAATTATTGCTCCTTTCTGCTGACAGTGGTTGTGTAACTATCTCAGGTACATCTGAAAGGCCATTTAAAGTTGCACCTTGGGACTTTCTGGCAGTGTGGTGGTAAAGAATCCTCCTTGCAATGTAAGTGACGAGAATTTGATCCTTGGTCACGCAAGTAAGATCCCACATGCCTCAGGGCAACTCACCCACACACCTCAACCAAACAGTCCCAGTGCCACAAAGAAAGATCCCATGTGTCCAAAAAGACCTAATGCAAAAAAGACACATGTACCCTAATATTCTGGTGATAGAAGCAAGGTCCGATGCTGTAAGAGCAATATTGCATAGGAACCTGGAATGTTAGGTCCATGAATCAAGGCAAATTGGAAGTGGTCAAACAGGATATGGCAAGAGTGAACGTCAACATTCTAGGAATTAGAGAACTAAAATGGACTGGAATGGGTCAATTTAACTCAGATGACCATTATATCTACTACTGTGGGCAAGAATCCCTTAGGAAAAACGAAGTAGCCACCATAGTCAACAAAAGAGTCCGAAGTGCAGTACTTGGATGCAATCTCAAAAACGACAGAATGATCTCTGTTCATTTCCAAAGCAAACCATTCAATATCATGGTAATCCAAGTCTATGCCCCGACCAATAACACTGAAGAAGCTGAAGTTGAACGGTTCTATGAAGACCTACAAGAACTTTTAGAATTAACACCCCCCAAAAAATGTCCTTTTCATTATAGGGGACTGGAATGCAAAGTAGGAAGTAAGAAACACCTGGAGTAACAGGCAAATTTGGCCTTGGAGTACAGAATGAAGCAGGACAAAGGCTAATAGAGTTTTGCCAAGAGAACGCTGGTCATAGCAAATACCCTCTTCCAACAACACAAGAGAAGACTCTACACATGGACATCACCATATGGTCAACACTGAAATCAGATTGATTATATTCTTTGCAGCCCAAGATGGAGAAACTCTATACAGTCAGCAAAAACAAGACTGGGAGCTGACTGTGGCTCAGATCCTTATTGCCAAATTCAGACTTAAATTGAAGAAAGTGGGGAAAACCACTAGAGCATTCAGGTATGACCTAAATCAAACCCCTTATGATTATACAGTAGAAATGAGAAATAGATTTAAGGGATTAGATCTAATAGAGTGCCTGAGGAACTATAGACAGAGGTTCGTAACATTCTACAAGACAAAGTAAGCAAGACCATCCCCAAGAAAGAGAAAGGCAAAAAGGCAAAATGGCTATCTGAGGAGGCTTAACAAATAGCTGTGAAAAGAAGAGAAGTGAAAAGCAGAGGAGAAAAGGTAAGATATAAGTATCTGAATGCAGAATTCCAAAGAAGAGCAAGGAGAGATAAGAAAGCCTCCCTCAGTGATCAGTGCAAAGAAATAGAGGAAAACAATAGAATGGGAAAGACTAGAGATCTCTTCAAGAAAATTAGAGATACCAAGAGAACATTTCATGCAAAGATGGGCTCAATAAAGGACAGAAATGGAATGGACCTAACAGAAGCAGAAGATTTTAAGAGGAGGTGGCAAGAATACACAGAAGAACTGTACAAAAAAGATCTTCATGACCCAGATAATTACAATGGGGAGATCACTCATCTAGAGCCAGATATCCTGAAATGTGAAGTCAAGTGGGCCTTAGGAAGCATCACTATGAACAATGCTAGTGGAGGTGATGGAATTCCAGTTGACCTATTTCAAATCCTGAAAGATGATGCTGTAAAAGTGCTGCACTCAATATGTCAGCAAATTTGGAACACTCAGCAGTGGCCACAGGACTGGAAAAGGTCAGTTTTCATTCCAATCCCAAAGAAAGGCAATGCCAAAGAATGCTCAAACACAATTGCACTCATCTCACATGCTAGTAAAGTAATGCTCAAAATTCTCCAAGCCAGGCTTCAGCAATATGTGAACTGTGAACTTCCTGATGTTCAAGCTGGTTTTAGAAAAGGCAGAGGAACCAGAGATCAAATTGCCAACATCCACTGGATCGTAGAAAAAGCAAGAGAGTTCCAGAAAAACATCTATTTCTGCTTTATTGACTATGCCAAAGCCTTTGACTGTGTGGATCACAATAAACTGTGGAAAATTCTGAAAGAGATGGGAATGCCAGACCACCTGACCTGCCTCTTGAGAAATTTGTATGCAGGTCAGGAAGCAACAGTTAGAACTGGACATAGAACAACAGACTGGTTTCAAATAGGAAAAGGAGTATGTCAAGGCTGTATATTGTCACCCTGCTTATTTAACTTCTATGCAGAGTACATCATGAGAAAAGCTGGGCTGGATGAAGCACAAGGTGGAATCAAGATTGCTGGGAGAAATATCAATAACCTCAGATATGCAGATGACACCACCCTTATGGCAGAAATTGAAGAAGAACTAAAGAGCCTCTTGATGAAAGTGAAAGAGGAGAGTGGAAAAGTTGGCTTAAAGCTCAACATTCAGAAAATGAAGATCATGGCATCTGGTCCCATCATTCATGGCAAATAGATGGGGAAACAGTGGAAACAGTGGCTGACTTTATTTTTTTGGGCTCCAAAATCACAGCAGATGGTGACTGCAGCCATGAAATTAAAAGACGCTTACTCCTTGGAAGGAAAGTTATGACCAACCTAGACAGCATATTAAAAAGCAGAGACATTAATTTGTCAACAAAGATCCATCTAGTCAAGGCTATGGTTTTTCCAGTAGTCATGTATGAATGTGAGAGTTGGACTATAAAGAGAGCTGGGTGCAGAAGAATTGATGCTTCTGAACTGTGGTGTTGGGAGAAGACTCTTGAGAGTCCCCTTGGACTGCAAGGAGATCCAACCAGTCCATCCTAAAGGAGATCAGTCCTGGGTGTTCATTGGAAGGACTGATGCTGAAGCTGAAACTCCAATACTTTGGCCACCTGATGCAAAGAGTTGACTCATTGGAAAAGACCCTGATGCTGGGAAAGATTGAGGACAGGAGAAGGGAACAACAGAGGATGAGATGGTTAGATGGGCATCCCCGACTCAATGGACATGGGTTTGGGTGGACTCTGGGAGTTGGTGATGGACAGGGAGGCCTGGCATGCTGTGGTTCATGGGGTCGCAAAGAGTCGGACACGACTGAGCGACTGAACTGAACTGATACAAGGAATGAATTTAAATTAGTTCTAGTGAGGTGGATGAACCTAGAGCCTGTTATACAGAGTGAAATCAGCCAGAAGAGAAGAATAAATCTTGTATTTTCACGCATATATATGGAATCTGGAAAAATGGTACTGATGAACCTATTTGCAGGGCAGAAATAGAGACTCAAACATAGAGAACAGGCTTATGGACACAGCGGAGAAAGGAGAGAATCGAAGAAATGAAGAGAGTAGCACTGAAATATATATATTACCATGTATAAAATGGAAGTTGCTATACAGCACAGGGAGCTCAGCCTGGTGCTCTGTGATAACCTAGAAGGGTGGGATGGGGTGGAAGATGGGAGGGAGGTTCAAGAGGGAAAATACATACGTACACCTATGGCTGATTCATGTTGATATATGGCAGAAACCAACACAAAATTATAAAGCAATTATCCTCCAATTTATTTATTAAATAAATAAATTTATTTATTTTAAATAAATAAACTAACAGTTCCTCTTTCCCATCAATTTAATAAAGTTTACAATATTTTCAGCGTAGAAGAAGCCCAATGAAGCTAAATAAATAAATAAAAGTACATATTTAAACCTGATAGCTCAGTTGGTAAAGAATCTGCCTGCAATGCAGGAGACCCAGATTCAGTTCCTGGGTAGGGAAGATCCACTGGAGAAGGGATAGGCTACCCACTCCAGCATTCTTGGGCTTCCCTTGTGGCTCAGCTACAAAAGAATCCACCTGCAATGTGGGAGACCTGGGTTTGAGCCCTGGGTTGGGAAGGTCCCCTGGAGAAGGGAAAGGCTACCCACTCCAGTATTCTGGCCTGGAGAATTCCATGGACTATAGTCCATGGGGTCGGAAAGAGTTGGACACGACTGAGAGACTTTCACTTCACATATTGAAAAAAATAAAGTTATACCTCTGACATCCTGCTTTAAATGGTAAGCTCCAGGAGGAGTTATTTGATTTTCTTGTTATAACCATAGTTACTGCATGATATACAGGTAGGTCATAGAGTATAAATTAACACAGATGAATAATTACTATTGATTAACATTTATGCCAATAACTACAAAATTTCCTCTTTTAAATTAAGGTAATTTAAGAAGAAATGTAGAGATCCTATTCTTTTCACATTTGAGCCAGGCAATACTTAAGCTTACATATAACCAACCATCCCTATCATTAACTTTTATTGACCTAAAGATTACTCATATATCAATCCATATCAAACCATCAAGTTGCCTCAAGCGTGTGTGCATGCTCAGTTGCTTCAGTTGTGTCCAACTCTTTGCGACCCTGGGGACTGTAGACTGTAGACCGCCAGGCTTGTCTGTCCATGAGATTCTCCAAGCAAGGATACAGGAGTAGGTAGCCATGCCCTCCTCCAGGGATCTTCCTGACTCAGGGATCGAACACACATCTCCTGCACCTCCTGCATTGCAGGCGGATTCTTTACTGCTGAGCCACTGGGGAAGCCCAAGTTGCCCCATACCCTCAGGAATTCCAGAGCCCTGGTTTTAAGAAAAGCAGTAATGACTTCTGCAGGAGTAAACAATGAAATCTGATTTTCTAAAATAGTTTTTGGGTCACTGATCTAAGTCCTTACATTCTGGCTTTTAACATGCTTGTGAGCTGTTCCATGGGGATGGAGGAAAGCAGGAGCCAGGGAGGCAGGAAGACTGGGATTGATATCAAATGACATTTTAAAGCAGCATCCTTGACAGCCAAATTTTGCCTGGCTCTAACCACAGGCTAGTTAGCAGCTTCAATTACATAGCATTTCCTCTCTAACATTTCTCTCCCACCAACCCATATTTTAAAACGTAACGTTTAATTTTACTGCCAAAAGGATCTTTCTGGCATTTTACTGCTAAAGTCCTATCTTTTTACCTATACTCCTTGACGTCCCCCACCCTTCACTATTAAGAAATCACAACTGAAAGAAAAAAAGAAAATGGAAAATATGAAACCTGTGAACACACATAAGGGGGAAATATTCCTTGCCCCACTTTTTCCTAAAGAGTGAGGAAATACAATAAAAATGAAGGGCAAAAGGAGCTTGAGTGTGTGTGTGTGTGTGTGTGTGTGTGTGTAATCTGTATGGCACAAGAGGAAGCCATATAAGATCTCTCCGTGCCCTAATGTCATGCTTACTAAACAAAGCTCACAGCCAGTGACATTTCCCAGGAAATACCATGCCCTGTGCTGTTCAGTGTTTGTTTCAAAGGGCTAAGTCTGGAGGAAAACAAAGGAAGCTAGAGGGAGGAAGAAAAATTTAGTTTAACTGTACTGCTGTGAGCTCTAAAAGCAAGTCAAATCCCTAGCCTGCTTTTTGTATTTTGTTAGGAGAAAATCTTCTCAAGTATGCGCATGATTAAAAAAAAAACTATAGGCAGTGTTATTTTTTTGGGATAAGTCAGAGGTCTTTATCATTTTGTAGCTTAACAAATAAAAAGCATTAAACCACTTCCTTCCAATGCATCACATGTCCAGAGTTTGGTCCCATAACTAATGCAGAGTTGTGTACTTCATTAAAACTTAAGATCCTCCCTGGCTTATGGTTTTACAGATCCATAAGGCAGCAGTTGAAATATGGTACAATTTTCTCACATGGCAGGCAGCAAAGTGAATCCAGCCTGTCCTTACGGATTGGATCCTCCTGGCAATGAGTGTGCTAGATGAATCTGCATTTTCCAGTCCCTGGTAGGCCTCACATGCCCCTAGCACATGTACATACACCCTGCTTCGCTCCCACTCCCAGGACATACTACACAGGGTCTTTCTTCTTCCTGCTTCTCCTTATATCAGTCACGTGGTCCCACATTTTACACATTGGTGGTGTTTTACTGGCTAAGTCATGTCTGACTCTTGCGACCCTGACTCTTGAGCCCACCAGGTTCCGCTGTCCATGGGATTTCCCAGGCAAGAATACTGGAGTGGGTTGCCATTTCCTTCTCCAGGGGATCTTCCCAACCCAGGAACTGAACCCTAGTCTCCTGCACAATAGGCGGATTCTTTACCAACTGAGCTACAAGGGAAGTCCTTTATACATTACTGGAGTAGATTTATCCTCCAGCTCCAATACACATATATTGGGTATTTTTTGACCATCTTCACTAATTTGTTCCCTTCATCTCCCCAACTCCTATCTCCACTCTGGCAACCATCAGTTCATTCTCTCTATCTATGGGTTAGTTTTTAAGTCTCACTTCATTGTTACAAGTGGCAGGATTTCCTTCTTTGTTATGGCTGAATTATTCTTCATTGTACAGCTGACCCCTGAACAATGTAGGGGTTGGGGGCATTGTAAACCCTCCATATGATTGAAAATCAGCTATAACTTTTAGCTGGCCCTCCTTACCTGTGGTTCCTTCATATTCAACCTTTTGCATCCATGGATTCAACCAACTGTGGATCAAGTAGTACAGCAAATTTACTATAGAAAAAAATCTATGCGAGTGGACCCATGCAGTTTACATCCATGTTGTTCAGGACTCAACTGTGTGTGTGTGTGTGTGTGCGCGCGCGCCCGCACCACATCTCATTTATTCATTTGTCAATGGATACTTAGGTTGTTTCTATGTCTTGGCTATTGTAAATAAACATGTGGGTACATGTATCTTTTTGAAATTCATATATTTTAAAAACTAGTTAAAGGGTTGCCATAAAAGTGTTGCCATAGGGTTTACCTAGAACCTCTCTGAAATAAAGGGAAAATCATAACTTTTATATTTGCCTCTAAAGTCTAACTGTAGCAACCACAATCTAGTTTTTCAAAGGGATCATTGTATTTGTCACATACAAATCTCTTATTTCTACCTTATATGAATAATGTAGATGGTATGTCTGAGACAGTTAAAAAGAAAAAAGGACATAGCGACAAGGAAAAGCCTTGCTGTACCTAACAAAATTCGCAAAGGTAGTAAGAATCAGTTCTGATTAGGAACATTTTGTAATCAAGAAGCAGAGGACAAATGAATATGAACCGTCTCTGCTTGCCAAGGACTCTTTTCTAGGGATGAGAGGCTGTTCTCATACCAAAGGTGTCAGGAAGCCCAGACAAAGTTGAGTGATTTGAATCAAGGGAACACGAGGGTTGATTATCCACACACTCTTAGCAAAGCAACAATGAAATTAATGTGCAAATATTTTTAAGTCAAACGAATATTTATACCCATAGGTGGAAATAGGTATATTTCTATATTTCACAGGCACAGGATACTTTGAGGAACAGAACTTTAACATCTCTAATTAATTAGAACAATCCTGCTCCATGAGATAAATTCTCTTTTGGTGGTATTACATGGACATTTTAATCTTATAGAACATAAAAAGTGGTATTTGCTGTCAAAATATTGTCCCCAAATATTGTCATTTCCTCTGTCCTGAAAACAAAATTAAAAGGACGAGCAGGGGGATGTCACTAATGATTTTCAAGTTGTATTCTAATCACAATTTTTTTTAATTTACTGAGATAAAAATTACATATGATAAAATTTATCCATTTCATGTGGAAAATCGTTGAATGTTGACAAGTGTCTACATCTGTGTCACCACCAACACAAGTCAAGATATAAGGTATTTTTGTCACCCAAAAAGTTGTCTGATGTCCCTTTTCTGGCAGTCTCCTCCCAGGCCACCACTGACACGCCCTCTGCCTCTGAAGGGCATTTTGCCTATTGTAGAATTTCATGAAGTAGAACCATAACGAATGCCTTCTTTTGTGTCTGGTGTTTCTAATCTTGATTTATCAAACTGGCCATTTTACCAAAACCCTATTCCCCTCACTTCTGCACCTCATGGGCAGGAAGTCAGCTCTGACTGATAACCAGATCAGGGATGGACGAGTGCCATTTTTGAGAAAGTCACTAGAATCACAGGAAACAAGGAGCAGGAAGTAGCGAAGGTCAATTCCAGTTCATTTCCTTTTGGAGTATTAAATTTAGCACATTGTTTGGGTTTCCCCAAAAAGATATTTTTGGAATAAGGGGATTCCAACCCTGAAGGCTAAAAATAGAAAAGAAGATGACCCTTCTGATACTCTTTCCCACATGTGCCTTAATGTGTTAGGTCTCTGACCAAACGGATTCAGGATAAATGCTTGATGATGACACCAGAGAGAGGAGAAAGAGATGGGCTTTCTCATAATATCAAGAGGAATTCAGGGAAATACTAAAGTACAAAGCAATTCTCACTTTAAGTAGAATTTTCCTGGGTCTACAAATTACAAATTTTCACTTACCACTACTTAACACCAAACACAAATACTTTCTTCTCGTTCTTAGGACTAAGCAAGGATGTTTTTGTTGTGTGAGACACCCAGTTGTCTATGGACCTGATACTCTCTATATAAGCCATCCCAGCATCAGAAGAATCCTAATTATCAAAATTACTAGGCTATTCTGTTTCCTGATGTCCTCTAAGACCTTCCTGTGTGACTCAACTTTTTTTTCAAATAAGAAAAGGCATAAATTGTTCTGTGTCCTAAGTTTTTATATAAACATCAGCTCCTGGGTTCTATTTGTCCTTCAAGCTGCTGTCCATAATGATTAGAAGAGAAAATATTAATTCTTCCAGGGCTGTGGGGTATAATTCAAGCAATAAATCAATTTACATCATTTTTTAAAATAAAGCAAAGGGATAAATTAGTTTAAAATGATTTAAGAGTAGTGTTTGTTATTAAAACATTTCTACTTCAACTGAAACAATTTTGATCCCAATGATGAGATTATTTTAATCTATGGTATAGTAATAGATGAAAAAACTAGGCAAAAACAGAAGACAACCAACATGATGCATATTGAGAAGAATTATAGAGAGGGCTTTTCCCATAACTATTTTATTATTTTATTACTTATTTAATATTTATTATTTTATCATTTAGTGAGAAACTGGAGCTTCCCTAGGGGCTCAGACAGTAACGAATCTGTCTACAACACGGGAGACGTGGGTTCGATCCCTGGGTCAGGAAGATCTCCTGGAGAAGGGAATAGCAGCCCACTCCAGTCTTCTTGCCTGGAGAATTTCATGGGCAGAAGAGTCTGGTGAATTTCATGGGCAGAAGAGTCTGGTGGGCTGAATCTTTGGGGTCACAAAGAGTCAGACACAACTGAGTAACTAACACTTTTGCTTTTCACTTTCAGTGAGAAACTGACTGTTGGATTCTTGCCCTAAACAGAGCGATACTTCCTTCATTAAACAGATTATATGACCCATGAAAGAACCAAGGAGTAAATTAATCAAACCATTAAAACAGAATGAATATTCAAGAGAAGAAAGTTTTGATTCTTCTGAATGGTAGGTCAACACCAGGCATTACTTAAGTAAGCAATCTGCTCTTACATTATCTAGTTCTATAGCGGGGAAAAAAAGGGTTTATAAACTCTTTTAACCATATATTCAAAAGATCAATGATCATAAAAATGATTCCTTCACTGACATTTCCCAAGGCCAATCTCTCATCCACGTAAGCCTCTGATGCAGAAAATAAACCTAGATCTCACCATAAATTCTTTCTAATATCTAAAGTCAATGTAAAAGAGAAATGGAAATTTTCATAGTCCTTCAGCATCAAGAGTATGTGCAAAAGCAGTGGGTTCCAGCGAAAAGAGCACCAAAATAAACATTTTATAACTAGTCCTTGATGCCTCCCTTAGTGTAGTAGGGGCTTTGAATAAGTAATGGCCCTTTTAGTTTTCTTTTTATCTTTACTTGTTTAAAAAGTTAGTTGAAGGTTATCTTATATTCCTGCTCCATCTGGAGTGAGATAACAAAAAGACGCACAGGAACTGGTTTGAAAACATCTTAAGTGTAACACAAATGCAGAGGACTACCACTCTTTTATGCATAAGTGAAAATAAAGTGAAATTGCTCAGTTGTGTCCAACTCTTTGCGACCCCATGGACTGTAACCTACCAGGCTCTTCCGTCCATGGGATTTTCCAAGCAGGAATACTGGAGTGGGTTGCTATTCCCTTCTCCAGGAGATCTTCCCGACCCGGGGATTGAACCTGGGTCTCCCGCATTGTAGGCAGACGCTTTACCATCTGAACAACTAGGGAAGTCTTTATGCATATCATCTCTCTAAATATTGTATGCTACACACACTTGTACATAAGCACTACCCTTAAATTTGTGAAACATTCCGGCTCTGGCCACAGATCTCCTGAGGAAATGTTCCTTTTTACATCAGCCATCACATTCACAAATTACCTCAAGACCCCCCAAAACTACAGCAAAATCTTCCACACTCTTGGTTTCTAAACTAAAAACACAGCTGGCTGTAACTTAACCAGCAAGCTCAACCGACTAACCCACTAACTAAAACCTAGGGACATAAAGCAACATGTTCAGTAAGCTTACTGGGTTTAAATGGGAATGGAAAAAAAAAAAAAAACCCAAGTTCAAAATATGGGCAGAAAAGGGCCCAGACAAATCAGTTATTATTCCTCAAGAACATCACACTCCTTGGAAGATCTACAAGCTAAATACAAACTCCCACAGCAGGATGTCACACACACTCAGATTGTAGTCATTGCTCAGTGGTGGCCACAGCCAACAAAGACCTTCTTTGAGACAACTTCCACCTGGTTGGGGTGCCCCAGTTCTGAACAGCCTATTGCAGCCAAATGTCTCTCCTCCCTGTTTGGCCATCTGGTTGAGATAGAAAGGTTACAGGCATAGCGATAAGGGAGCTGGTACGACATGGAACAAGGATTCAGATGAGTGACTTCCCAATTCCTCTTTAAACATGATCAAAAGACCTCAATAGGTAGGTCATGACCAAAACCAAATACTTAGGCTCAAACTGGCTAAGTTCTCAAAGACTGTGGACAAATTATTTTGCATATTTTTTAGAGTCCAGCTAATCTTTGGAAGGAATGATGCTAAAGCTGAAACTCCAGTACTTTGGCCACCTCATGCGAAGAGTTGACTCATTGGAAAAGACTCTGATGCTGGGAGGGATTAGGGGCAGGAGGAGAAGGGGACAACAGAGGATGAGATGGCTGGATGGCATCACTGACTCGATGGACGTGTCTGAGTGAACTCCGGGAGTTGGTGATGGACAGGGAGGCCTGGCGTGCTGCAATTCATGGGGTCTCAAGAGTCAGACACAACTGAGCGACTGAACTGAACTGAATGACACATAAAGGTTTCTGTCACAAAATCTTCATCTGGCAGCCATGGAATACAGTGAATTTATGAATTTCAGGGTAATATGCTGACCCCAAGACGCTCACATTCAAGAAGCAGTTGGATAGTCAGTCTTTCAGTGATTATTGTGGGTGCCTGAAAAGGGAGAATCTTATTTTGTCGTGGAAGGATTCTGTAAATCAACTGACTTAAAATTAAATGAGAAATAAATATATCTTTGATTTTTCAATTTTGGGGAGGGAGGAGAATAATTATAGATTCACAAAATGTTAGATAAAATTGCACAGGGAGGTCCGGTGTACTCTTTACTCACTTTCCTCCAGTGGTAACATCTTGCGTGATTATAGTGCAACCGAAAAATTAGGAAATTGACACTGGTCCAATCTACAGAGATTATTTCACCACTTACATGCACTCTTTGTGTGTGTGTGTTTAATTCTCTAAAATTTAACATACATGTAAATTTGTGTGGTCACCCCTACAATCAAGACAGAGACTATTTCATCACCAAAACGATTACTCATGATACCTCTTTATAGCCACTTCCAGCCCCTCCACCAACCTTAGCTCTTGGCAACCACTAATCAGTTCTCCATCTCTATAATTTTGTCACATCAGGACTGTTATATTAATGGAATCATACAGTATGTAATCTTTTGAGATTAGCTTTTATCATTAACTATAATTCCCCTCAGTGAACTCCGGGAGTTGGTGATGGACAGGGAGGCCTGGCATGCTGCGATTCATGGGGTCGCAAAGAGTCGGACACGACTGAGAGACTGATCTGATCTGATCTGATAATTCCCCTGAGATCCACCCAGGTACTGCATGTATCAATAGTATGTTACTTTTTACTGCTGAGTAAGATTCCATGGTATGGATGTACTAGTATTTGGTTAACCATTCACCACTGAAGGACATTTGGAAACACATTCTTATTTTAAAATAGTCCAAATTTGTGAATTCTGACACAAAACCAGTTGTATAAAGAGAAAAGATCTGTACTTACTAGATGAAGTTATGCCATAGAATAACCTATTCACAAATTAATTATACATGAATATTTTACATTTACTTTTTGGCTCTTACCTTTTGGTAACCATATGACACTTTCAACGTGCGTGTGCATGCTAGGTTGCTGCAGTTGTGTCCAATTCTTTGCAACCCTATAGACTAGCCTACCAAGTTCCTCTATCCATGGGATTTTCCCAGCAAGAATACTGGAGTGAGTTGCCATGCCCAACTCCAGGGGAGCTTTCAGACCTAGGGATCAAATTCGTGTCTCTTATGTCTGCTGCACTAGCAGACAGGTTCTTTACCACTAAGTGCCACCTGGGCATCCTTATGTCCCAATTTTTATTGTGCTTAAAAAAGCTCTAGCAAAAACTTACTGCCCAGACACCTAGACATTGTCCTAGATTTTTACAGTAATGCTTCAAGGGCCTCTACAGCATCCAGAATTTTAAGACAGAATCTATTTTTTTCCAGATCAAAGAACTGAATTAACAACCTCCAAGATTTCTGAGTGGTTTAGATCTTTCTTGCTTAAATTTTCCACCATGGTATGCACTGAAATATTCCCAATGCAACAAAAGTTCCAAGTGTAGAGCTCTCTTTCCTTTTCTGTCATTTAAAGCTCTAAGACACTGTCCATAATAGTGAACCTAGAATGAGCACTTGCCACAGGCCAGGACTTGTGGGGTGATGCCTGCATACATTACAAATGTGCTTTAAAATTGTGTCCATTATTATTTCCACTTCACAGATGAGGCAACTGAGACCCAGAGGGGCCAAGGTGTGTTTTTCCCAGTGGCACACTGGGCAAATTGTGTACTCAGATTTCAAATCCAGGGTCTAGTTCTAGCACCTGCATCTTTTTTTTTTTTTTTAATTTGGAACATACAGGACAATTTGTTGAAGTCAGTCTCAAGCAAAATCTAAAATCAATGGAATTTCATTAAAACTCTTTCTAAATCAATTCTCACAGAAGTAAAAAATACATTTGAATCCCAAAGTATTTGTAAAATAAAAATGATAATGTCTCAGTAAATATAATGTACAAAAATTATATGTTCCTACCAACACACACAGTAGTAAGAAGCTTAAATATTACAGGCAATCCTAGTACACTGTAACTAGTCAACAATAACCTATCTATACACAGGTTAACCAAGCTTTACACGTTTCACACTATGCTATAAAACGTAGGCCAATCCACAAAATCCCCAAAACATCATATATGTTGAAGTCTATGTGGCAACATCAAGTCATTACACAGCAATGCTCCAGTGGAACAGCTCCAGGGAAAATGAACATTAACCCTTAGTGTCAGGAGTCTCTAGCCAACTCAAAAGAGATGGACTTCAGTGAATATTGATGCTTTATTATTAAAGACTCTTTAATGCAGTGCCCGTACTGCTTTCTCACCTTCCAAAACTGCAACCTTGCTTATCCAGTTTGCCTAATGCCCTTTTCATTTCCCTACTCCTTCTATGTTTATTTCACATGGCTCCTACCTTTGTGTTTTTTCTTGTTTTTATCTTCTATATCTCTAGAATAATTCCTATTTTATCCTGAAAGTAAAAGTGAAGTTGCTCAGTCATGTCCGACTCCTTGCGACCCCGTGGACTGTAGCCCACCAGGCTCCTCTGTCCATGGGATTCTCCAGGCAAGAATACTGGAGTGGGTTGCCATTTCCTTCTCCAAGGGATGTTCGTGACCCAGGGATCGAACCCAGCTCTCCTGCATTGTGGGCAAACGCAGGCAGACGCTTTAACCTCTGAGCCACCGAGGAAGCCACGCTTTAACCTCTGAGCCCATTTTTTTTTCCTACACACCCCCATACACTACAGTAGACACCGTCCACTGAAGTTTACTATGTAGAATCAGGCATCAGCTCCCTTCCCCCAAAACAGTGATATAAAAGGTCTAAAGATCCCCTAGATGAAGACCAACATGGTGATTCTTTGAAGGGAGATACTCTGTTCTCGGGAATTTTACATGCTCCTTTCATAGGTCCATTTATTCTCTCACTTTGGGTTGAATATACCAGAATGGATGGAGGAAAAAGAAAGAACATGAAACTCATGTTAGTTGAAATGACCCTTTACAGAAGTTCTAGTGGGGTGGGGTGGGGCATGGGGGGCAAAGAGGCTGTCATAAGTATTAGCTGAAATGTGTTAACTTGGGCAGAGCTATTTATCAGTCTGTGTGGTTACTGAGTCCCACAACTCCTCTAGAGGAGAACACATATTTAAAGACCCTAGGATAGGTATGGATAGTATTTTTTGCCAACTCCCATCCCTGTCCCTCATATCTTTGGCTTTTATACAACAGGGGGCAGTGCCCATGGTTCAAGTCTTTCACATTTTACCCATCATCTGTAGTAGAATAGGAATAATATGAAACATTTGTCTTTGCCTCACACCAAATCTTAAAGCAAACAAAAAGCTTTGAAGGACTGTCTGGATTACAAAATGTTTCTCTCACATAAACCACATACCAGCCAGTTCCTTCTCTTCTCCACTCCCTCCCCACCATCCTTGCTTCTCATATAATTAAACAACCACAGCCATTTGCCTGTTACAGTGAGTTTTGTCACAAAAAGGGATTCTTGGGAAAACCATGTGAAAATCTTGGCATATATGAAATTGCTCATTAGGCCTGCTGTCTGATCTTCATGCAGCTACTCTGATGAATGTTAAGTCTTTCCCTGGTGCTTGGCTGTGCATGCAGAGGAAATGGACAGATTGTCTGCACTGCTCCTCTACTTCCTGTTCAGCAACTCCTGGGTTCAGATAGCATTTTCTCTCCAAACCACCAAGGCACACTAGGGAACTCAGGGGGAAGTGAGTACTAAGGAATGGAGGATACAAGACAGGTCTAGGCATCCAGGGATATAAAGGTAAGGGTATGGAATTGAGGGTGGGGAAAGAGGACTGGGAAGAAGAAGGAGTCACTACTTATAATGTGCTACCTACTTATACCATCCCTCAAGCCCCCTTCCTACATAGAAACTCCTACCACAAATGCCTTGGTCCCCAACCTCTCAAAATGGCATGGTTTCTTTTAATAAGTCCATTTATCCCCTGTGAACTTCACAAGAAGCAGTAATTAAATCATAGGTGGCACTTCTATCAAGATAGGCATATCAAAAAAGGATGGACGATAAGTATCTTAAAGTTCACTGTGGAACAATTCTCACATCCAGGCACCTGACCTGTTAGATGACTTAAAAGGACAATATGATGATCAAAGAATGTAGTTTCAAGTAAAGCAAGCAAGAAAAACTGGGCCTGCCCTGCAACCTTAAAAACTAAAGTTCCTTATTCATAAAATAGAAATTGACTTTAGAATTTTACCAATTGTCAATAGCGCAGACCTGGGGACACCTGTCATTATACATTTAGGGATTCATCATTGACAGACGCTCTGCTATGAAATGGGATGCCAACTTTGACTGGATGAATTATCTGTGAAAGAACTTCTAATGCATTCCCCACGTACACCAGGTACCGTCTCATGTTAATAATAGACCAAAATGTTTGCAAATATCATCCTGTAAAATTTTAATATTTCCAGGCATTCTAGTGGATGCAGTTTTAAATAGTGGGAAAGAATAAAACCCAAGAATATGTGGTTGTGGGCTTATTTTCACATCTTCTATAATTAGTATTACTTGAGAAAGAAAATTTCAAATAAAATAAAATCTGAAATAATACACCATATTTGTTATAATCCTTCTCTTTCTCTCTCTTTCATCTTTCTTGCATATACTTCAAATCAAACTAAAATGAAATTTAAAGACAGAGACTCAAGCTATAGAAATTAGTTCAAAGCTGAAGCTTCAATCACCTCCTACAGATCAAATTGCCTACACAATCTGAAGAAAAGGGAATGTTCCTAATCTCTTGTAATTTAATGGCAAAAACAAGCATCTTTATCTAACATAAAATTCTCTTCAAAATCTGTCAGTCAACAAAACAGGAGGAGAGTTGAAGTTGTGTATCAGAACATACTGTCAGAAAAGCTCTGAGTCTTATTTTGCCTTCTCTAAGTGGCTTCAGCGGAGAAGGCGATGGCACCCCACTCCAGTACTCTTGCCTGGAAAATCCCATGGACGGAAGAGCCTGCTAGGCTACAGTCCATGAGGCCGCTAAGAGTCGGACACGACTGAGAGACTTCACTTTCACTTTTCCCTTTCATGCACTGGAGAAGGAAATGGCAACCCACTCCAGTGTTCTTGCCTGGAGAATCCCAGGGACAGAGGAGCCTGGTGGGCTTCCGTCTATGGGGTCGCACAGGGTCGGACACGACTGACGCAACTTAGCAGCAGCAGCAGCAGCAAGTGGCTTCAGATACTAAAAAGAAAAGTGAGCTATGCCTTACTTATCAAAAAAAAAAACCAAAAAACAAAATGAAACTTCTTTCTACTAAAACATACCATAGAGCATAAAGGTAACCATGCCCTACTTTAAATCAAGACCCCCTTTAAATTCATTAGGGAAAATTCCACAGTTGTACCTACGCTGAGCTTTTTCACACAATCAGGTCACCACACAGAATGCAAATTGAGCAAGGCCAATTCAACAGAGGGAGCAGAATTCAGATAAAGCAATGATGAATAGAGTGAGGTAAAGAAGGTATGTGGCCCTCAAGACGCTCAATCACAAGTTCTGGGTGAGGGGTGAGCGATATTACATGGGCTTAATGGACTTGCCAGTGCTAATTAACCTGGGACACAAGGAATAGCCAAATGCATCATGAGAAGTTGTTATAATTCTTCAATTAAGTCTAATGATTAGAGAAATAATTCACCAGACCAAGTGTCTGATGATGCTCAAGGGTAGCTTTAAAAACATTTCACCACACACAAAAGATCCTTCTAGCCCTCAGCATGGTTACACACCCTTTTCACACATCTTCTCTTACAGGAGATAACTCACTAAAGTGCCAAGTTCATATAGATAAATAAATCTTAGATGTAGCTCCCTTCCCTGCCTTTTCCTTCGGAGGGAAATCAACACCCATTTGCCAAAGAAGTATTATTCTGGCTCCATTTTCCCACCTTCTTAGAACTCAACTGTAGTGAACAAGTATTGTTTCTTTCCCTCTGATGGAAGGCAGCCTAACGAGGCATTCTGTTTCTTTCCTCTCCACTTTGCTCTCCCATGTCTTGGAAAGCATCCTTCCTCCCACACAGGCTGAGAATCCTTCCCAAAGCAGAACCAGAAAGCCTCAGTTAAGCTGCAACTCATCAGGGTCCAAAGTCAGGAGAACAAGGAGGTTCTAGCATTGAGGCAGGGGCTGATGTGGTCCCAGGATGGGAATGAAGACAGCTATTCACTCCCCTTAACCTGGTCCAATGCCAAATTAAAAGAAACATCCAAACATAAGTTGGATCCTTCCCAGAATTATTTGCATGAATTAAGACTTGCATCTAGGCCAGACTCTCCAGGTCCACTGCTTCACTTGCCTGATCTGGAATCCTATCGATCTAAACATTCTCAGGGTATTGTTATCCCGTTTTATTGGCTGAGAGCACCGCGCACCAGAAAGGACATTCCATTCAGCGTCCCCAGTAGACATCTGAAAACCCTTGTGGAAGAACAAGCAGGACCAAGAGATGAGCTTACCACTCGCAAAAAGGGATGCTCCTCTGCCTGGCTCCTGGGAGCACATCTGCTCCAGGTGCCGAATGTCCATACTTCATCAGAAAGCAATAACAGAGGATGCAGTGGAAGGCTTCATGCAACCCATACTTATCTAACCCTTGGGTTCCAGGCTGTACTGTTGACATGCATTTCATAGCTGGGGAAGGAAAAGAGCTGCAGTGCTGATCCTGCCAAGGAGATAATGGATCCAGTAACTTCTGAGCTTGCCTCAGGAAGGTTTAACTATGCATTAACCACATTCTTATGTTCAGGCTAGAACATCACACATTTTGGGTTTCATGCTATATCATGGACATGGTCCCAGTGCAAATTTAAACAGTGGGTGTGTTGGGACCAGTATCATATGGCACTATCCTAGCCCCAAGGCTCACAAGTCACCAAAAAACTGGGATCCTATCACTACTGAATATCATGGTCACATGCTAATAATAATAGCAAATACTTCTGTGTCCTTATAGGGGCTCCCTTGGTAGCTCAAACTAAAGAATCCACCTGCAATGCAGGAGACACAGGTTCCATCCCTTGATCGGGATGATCCCCTGGAGGAGGGAATGGCAACCCACTCCAGTATTCTTGCTGGGAAAATCCCATGGATAAAGGAGCTTGGCAGGCTACAGTCCATAAGGACGCAAAGAGTTGGACATGACTGAAGCGATTGAGCACAGAGCACAGTTATGTTCTTATAATGAACACAATTCTAAATTCTCTATGTATGTTTTATCTCATTTGTTTCTTATGGAAGCTATGTGAGTTGATTGCTGATATCCTAATGATGATGTAACCGAGGCAGGGAGAAGGTAAGCACATCGAAGGTCACAGAGTAGTTGGGCCAGGACTTGGGCCCAGGCCTATCTAGCTGTAAGTTCGTGCTCTTAATCCATTCCAAGGGCTTCACATATGTCAAAAAGAACTTGTTTCATATGGACAGAAAAACAGGAAAAGTTAATTTCTAGTGCATTCTTTCAATAGTTCAATATAAACTGTTCAAAGTGAGCAACTGAGATGCTTCTAAACATCTGTGACTCACTTTTTCTGGATCCAGGAGTGCTTCTAGTGAAATAAGTGGCAGGGTAGAGCATACTTTCCTTCTAAAATATACAATGCAAGAAATTCAGTTCTGAGATATTCAGGGTAGCTGGCTCCTTTTTGCCCTATGGGAAGAGTAAAATTTCAGTTTGTTTTATTTAAAGCATCTCTAACTTTGATGTGGTCACCTTTATCTCAGTCCCCTATTGGCCTGGCTCCCCAAATATTTAGTGAAAGCAGTTTTGGGGTGGTTCCACTCATCATGTATGATTTGGGGGATTATTTACTCATCATTGCTATGGAGCTGCCATATACTCCAAAGTCTCATAAAAACTGCACCATACTGTCTCAGAGAAGAATCTCCCAGTCAGAAAGGTGGTCCCTTTGGGAGGCGTCATTAGAAATCCTGACATTTAGGTCCATTGGCTGGAGGGGGTCGCTTGACGCTGAGATTGAGGAGGTCTTGGCCTAAAGCGCTGTGGTAGGCATGATGAAAGTGAGGCCGAGGATCAAATTTCCCAAGGAACTCAGAACACCATACCAGAGGTAGGCGTATGATATCCGTCTGCTGAACTTGTGACGCCAGAGAACTTCAACTGCAGTCACATGAAAACTGGCCTGGCCCCTCCAATTACAAAAGCATCAGTTTCTATCCCCTTTGCTTTGATGGTGTGCAAAATGGGTCTGAAATGTGATCTGTAAATTATTCCCAAGGTCGCTGCTGCCAAAAGAAAGAGCCATAAGCCAGATCCTTTTGCACGTTCAATCTTCATCACCAGCTTTGAAATTAAGACCATGTTGGTGGAAAGGGTTGAGAAGTAGAAAGAGGGGGCCTCTTTTGGTCCAGCCTTTGGCTAAAGTTAAAAATGACTTATTCTTTATGCACAGCTGGGTGTTTGCTGAATAAAATGGGAGACATACATAGAACCTACCAAAGCAAGTAGTATACCATGGGACTTGAGGTAGAAGTAGAAAGGGATACTGAACTATTAAAACTATTTCAAATGTATATATATGTATCTCCAACACTATTCTTAAAGTTTGAGTGAGTTTACTGTGGTATGATGATACCTTCAACTTTCAAAATTTCTCAGTAAAATCTTCTTTGACCCTCCTATTAAAGCCAAGCTCTTCTACTAGATGTTTTCATAGCAACATGTATTTGTAATTTAGAAGGTGACAATTTAGAGGTATTTGTATAAATTTTCAATTCACGTCCATCATTCTCACTAGACTATGTGTTCCATGAATATGTCTGTGTATTTTTCTCTCCATTATGTTCACAGAGCCTAGCACAGTACCTGGCACATAATATGAAACAAATATAAAATGTATATGTTAAAATATATAGTATTTATTTTATTAGTTATCTAATTGACCCTGGCACAATACAGGTTTGGACTGCACAGGTCCACTTATATGGAGATATTTTTCAATAAGTTTATTAGAAAATGTTTTAGAGATTTGTCACAAGTTGAAAAAACTTGCAAACTGCAAAGCCTAAAAATAAGGGAAAAAATTAAGAGAAAGTTAATGTCATGAATGCATAAAATATAGGTAGATATATGCATAACATACAGAATATGCGTTAATCAGTTTTATGCTGTCTACAGGCTTCTGGTGAACAGTAGGCTATTAGTTGTTAAGTTTTTATCATGCCAAAAGTTATATCTGGATTTTTGACTGTGTAGAGAGAGGGAAGATTGGCATTCCCACCACCTGTATTGTTCAATGTTCAGCTGTATATATAAAAATATATATGAGAAATATACATACATACTATGTAAAATATATTATTTTCATAGAGGAGAACACAGACACTGGATTGTGGCAGGGCTGAGGGACAGGAATGATCAAGAAATATTTACTGAATGACTAGAGTTAGAAATAACTTAAGCATTTTTAAGGACTCAAGTAGGGGGTAAGGAGATCTTTTGATAACTCATGTTCCTGAAACATGCAGTTTCAGAAAATGTCCTCATATAGCTAGAGGCTGCTAAAGAGAAATGTTAAATTCTGGCAGAGAAGACTGAATGAGAAGGAAGAATTCACTTAAAGCTATCTGGAAGTCAAGGGATTTGGTTATCTGGGCCATATACAGATGAAGGAGCCTGTCACAGGTTGGGCTCTCTGAAAACAGGTGCTGAGACAGAGTTTTAAATGAAAAATCCTTATTAGAAAGAAAATAGATTTTTATCCTTAATGTTAATCAAGATTCTCTTCCGCCTGCTCTGATCACCATGTATGCTTCACTGATTATTTAGTCATCTACGGAGCTCCAGGCACACGATATACCAATCCAGCTGGGCACATGGCCTACTAAAAGTCACAAGGGTGTGCCACAGGAAGAGAGCAGGGTCGGCCTGGAGGAATCGGGAGGACCTGAGACTTTTCTAGAAAGCTAACTGTAACTAAACCAATAAACTGAGGAACGTTTAGAAGACTAGGCAGCCAGTGTTTATCCAGGCCTTAAAAGAGAGTTAAGCGGACTGTAATCCTTGAAACCAGAGTTGTTGGGGGAGGTAAACAGGATTTCCTTTACCTTTAAGTCAAAGGAACAATATTTTCATCAAGGTCTGAATCCTCTCCTCTGTTAATAACAGAATGTGCATCCGTGCTAAGTTGCTTTAGTCATGTCTGACTCTTTGTGGCCCTATGGACTGTAGCCTACCGGGCTCCTCTGTCCGTGGGATTCTCCAGGCAAGAGTGCTAGAACACATTGCCATGCCCTTTCCTCCAGAATACCAGAACAGGGGCTGGGAAAGCAGTTGCTTAGCAAATATTTAGTTAAAGTACTTTAATTAACCCTTTGACTTTATCTATGAGGTTAAGAAAAAGAAACCTGTGATAGGCTTTTACCTTTTTATTTATACTTAATAATTCTATTTTGTTCAGGGGATCTAGCAAGCAATGTAGACACCAGTTTTCATTTTAAAAGAAGAAAGGAGGAAGATTTCTCATCCTCTGGGGAGGAGTGTTTGTGAAGGTCAGGCAGATGAACTTGGCACTGCCGGCAGAAGAGATTGACAGCCAGCTTCCCACTGCTCCGGAAGGAACCCAAACTCAGGGGGGTTCAGTGGAGCCCCTTTGCCCACCAGTGATTATTCGGCTCCCTGCTGCTGGTGATAACCCCTCAGGAGTTTGCAAATAAAGTTTCTTCCTGTAGTTTTACTCTTTCCCACTTGGCAGGCTTTCTGTCGCTAATGGATCTGAAATTACAGGTCCTTTCTCCCTTGCTCCCTTGGATCTCTGACAAAGTCAGCATGCTCTGGGAAATGGGGTAGGCAGTCAGTTATCACCTACGGCACTTGTCGCAGGGCTGGGCCCAAGCTGCCCTCCTCACACCCTATGGCTCTCCCTTCAAGTGCCTAGAATTACATGGAAATAAATCCAAAGCATGTTCACCATCTCTTTTAGACTTTATTCACAGAAAATTTTGCATGCACGGTGGAACATGGCAACCACATGTAGGAGGCATCTTCTATGTGTGTATAAAATCCAATTCAACCAACACAAATGCAGCGATTATTGTGGAGCATGCGTGGTACACTGAGATGTCTGGGTGTAGCTATTGTGCAGTCAATCCTCTTTGGGCAAGAGGCCAATAACCAAGGTTGAGGCTTATGACATTTGCTCCCATGATCCACAACTGAATTTGTCTTTGAGTTCCTTAACTCGCTACAGGGGTATATTGTGGTGGTGCTGCAGCTATTCATACCAGACTACCAGCATTTGAATCCTGGTCCTGCCATTTATTATCTATGCAACCTTAGGAAAGTAATTAAACTTTCCGGTGCCTCATCTCCTCATCTGTAAAATGAGAATCATAATTCTGTCCCCATTTTACAGATAAGAAAACTGAGGCACAGATGAATTCAGCAGCCAGGTTAGGTATGTGGCCTTGAATGCACCCAGAATAGTGTCTAGTACATGGAACACATCAACTGATCACTACTGTTATTTCTGCTTCTCTTTCCTGGGTGACCCTCTGTAGACACTTGGGAGGCAGAGGCTACAGCAAGCACTCAAACAGGTTTCACTTCCCTACCTCCTCCAGTATGAGGCTAAGGGACCCACGCAGGATTGAACTCTTGACCTCTGTAGACTTACAACTGTGCCCTGTCCACTGACCATCTTAGCAGGGGGAATGCAGAGCTACTGACTACCAAAGTATCAGTTCTAAAGGATGTCAAGCCCCTTTGCTCCCTCATCCCAAATCTCTTCAAGATTTAAGTATCGCTTCTAAGTTGATCTGTTTCAAACATTTGCTTAAGAAATAAAAGAAGTCAAAGTGCCTGCTGCTTTACTCAAAGTTGAAAATGGAGATACCAGTCTCTTCCCCCACAGGTCCGGCATTCTATTCCCCGCAAGTTCTTTGCAAGGGGAAAAAAATTATGTTGGCCGCAGTTGCAATCAGCTTTAATTCATTCTTTATTGCTGCTCTGGTTTTGTGTTATTTGAGCTGGTTTAACTGTTAAAAGCGTTTCAAATGTTCACATGGTCTGCATTAGGTTACCGAATTAAAACAGGAACAGCCCACCAAATGTAGCTTTCTGAAATGCAAACCACATGAGTTTGATTTCTTTGTGGTATAACTTTAATTGGGTTCAGAGGTCTCCGAGACTTACCTGTCTATCTGCTCCGTGACGGCCTGATCTGATAAGACTAACTTAAAGGGGCTGAAGGATCCGAATGGCTTCAGCTCTGCTTTCAGAACCCACACTGCCCATACTACAGCTCCATCCCATTTATGACTCTAAACTCAGCTGGTTTGGAAATCGCCGCATACTCCCTCAGGGCATCTTCACTTGCTCTACTAGCAAGTGTCTGGCACACGCAGAGCACACAGGTTCCACACACAGATTGCTGGGAAATTGCTAATGTAGTATTAGCCACATGTCAGAATTGCCACTTTGCTTCACTGTCCTCAGCCCATCAACATCTGTGCTTTTCTGACTCAACAGAAAAGAAGGCTCAGGTTGTCCCACTGTGTGTCTTTTGATGCCACTCTGTAGCCAGTCTTCCTTGGACAGTGTCCATCTTATAGAACAGCTTCTAAGTTCTCCTAAACTGGTCCCCCTTATCACCTCTGAAGGCAGGTGGAAGCAGCAAGTAACTGTGGTTTAGTTCCTAGAAAGAGCTGCACTTTCCCCACGTAGGTTTCTGAGAAATAGCCACAGGACACAAGCAAACGGGCAGACATTTTCTGAGTGTTACCATGCAAGCCACCAAAATACATGAGGCTTGGGCAGGAAATAGGGAGAAAATTCAGTCGAATGTGTGGCTGATAGGAGATGGAGGGCAGTGGAGAGAAGCCAGGGGACTCTTGGGTTTAGGTCTGGCTTCTTGAAGGAACAGTATTGTGGTTGAGCACAAAAGAAACTGGGCTTCCCTGATGGCTCAGTGGTAAAAAACCCATCTGCCAATGCAGTCGACGTGAGTTCAATCCCTGGGTCAGAAAGAACCTCAGGAGAAGGAACTAGCGACCCACTCCAGAATTCTTGCCTGGGAAATCCCATAGACAGAGGAGCCTGGCAGGCTGCAGTCCATGGGGTCGCAAAAGAGTCAGACATGACTTATGACTGAGCATTACAATACCCAAAAGAAACCCCCTTGTGACTACAGGTTACAGAGAAGGCCTGGGAGCTGTGTGGAGGAAACAATGTCCGTTGGCTCTTACTCAGTCCTTCCTAGGTAATGCATGACCCTGGGGACACTACATAGTGATCCTGTGAGGAAAAGCCAATGGTTATCCTGTCTGAAGTCAAAGTAGACATCTCAGTTGACACTGAATTGTGCTCATTTCCGTTAAAACAGCTGGGAAAATACATTTTCAGTATTTCCTCAAAAGTTCCTTGATCACAAAAGATTCACTTTGGTAATCTGAAAACTGAAGATTACCAAATTAAAGTCTTTCTAAATTAACTATACACATATGCACTTATCTCTAACCATCCACCAAGCTGGTATTTCAGTGGTAATAATGATGCAAATGAACATCACAGAACATGCACTATGTACCAGATAACTTTCATCCTTTATCTCACTGAATTATCATGACCTTAGAACTGAACTCAACTGGATAGTAATATTATCCTCAGCTTCCCAGGTGACTCAGATGGTAAAGAATCCACCTGCAATGCAGGAGACCCAGGTTCAATCCCTGGATTGGGAAGATCCCCTGGAGAAGGGAATAGCAATCCACTCCAGTATTCTTGCCTGGAGAATTCTATGGACAGAGGATCCTGGGGGGCTACAGTCCATGGGGTTGCAAAGAGTCAGACATATGAAAGACTAACACTTTCACTTCCATTATCCTCATTTTAACAGAAGAGGGAACAGACACACTGTTGTTTTGTTGTTGTTCAGTTGTTCAATCGTGTCCAATTCTTTGGGACCCCACGGACTGCAGCACGCCAGGCTTCTCTGTCCTGCACTATCTCCTGGAATTTGCTCCAACTCATGTCCACTGAATCAATGATGCCATCCAACCATCTCATCCTCTGTCACTCCCTTCTCCTCCTGCCTTCAGTCTTTCCCAGCATTAGGGTCTTTTCCAACGAGTGGCTCTTCATATCAGGTGTCCAAAGTATTGGAGTTTCAACTTCAGCATCAGTCCCTCCAATGAATACTCAGGACTGATTTCCTTTAAGATGGACTGGTTTGACCTCCTTGCTCTCCAAGGGACTCTCAAGAGTCTTTTCCAGCACCACACTTTGAAAGCATCAATTCTTTGGCACTCAGCCTTCTTTATGGTCCAACTCTCACATCCATTTATGACTACTGGAAAAACCATAGCTTTGACTAGATGGACCTTTGTCAGCAACTGAGCAATGCTTAAATATAACTTGCCCAAGGTCAGTGTAACTAGAGTTTGAATTTAGGCTCTGTGATGCCAAAACTTGTGTCCTTTACCACCACGTAAACAGTCTCTCCTACTATTGCAGCATCAAAGGACTGAAGAAGACAAAGAAAGTGAACACAGAGGAAGTAGAGGAACTCTTGGTCTGTCTACAACGTGAGGCCTTTAACATACAAGCCTCACACACTCCTATTCTTTCCCTGCTCCTTTCTGACTAGAACAAATATTGCCAGGTAAAAAAATGTTATAGGAATACTCACCACCTAAATATACTACCGTTAGATATTATAGAATCTTTTTTTAATCTTCATGATTAGTTACTGACAATAAGGAAAAACTAGAAAAGAAAACAGTATTCAACATTAGAGGTAGCTGTTAATATACTTAAGATCTGTGCATTTCACTCTATAAACTTCAACAACAATAAAGAACCTAACTAAATAATTAATTCTATTTAGTGATACAGATGCCAAAGCAGTTAGGGGTAAAATGACTGATGTCTCCAACTTGCTTTGAAAAGGATTAAAAAACAAGATGGATTTATGGATGGATAGACAGATAAATCTATAAGCAAAAGCAAGTATAGTGAAATGGCTGTTGTAGAATCTGGGTGGTAAATAAACAACTCTTGAAGATTTTTAAGTTTGAAAATTCTCACAATAGAATGTCAGGAAGAAAGTGACCATAAAGTGAGGCTCACATTTCTAGGCTGCTAATTTCCTGATATCACACTTGAGTTATCTAGAAAGTTAGGTGGTCAAGTGAGAAGACAAAAGACTACATCCCCAAGAAGAAAGCCATCAGCAGCTAAGAATTAGGTTGCCCCTTCCAGGGAAAACAGTGGCTTGAAGAATAACTCTTTGACCACTTGTAGTCCAGATCCACAGCCTTGAGAAAGATTCTCATGCCAAGAGAAAACAAAAGAATAGGTATGAAAATACAGCAGAGGCAAAGAGAAGATGCCAGATTTCAGTGTCACTGCATCCTGTATCACACGTAGAGCTGGAAATGAAACTAGAACTGTGAACCATATTTTTTGGTTTTTATAACCTAGACTTGGAAGGCTTATGTTTCTTGAGGGGAAAAAAAAGAAAAAAGGTCCCTGATAAATTTTGCTGAATGAATGACCGATGCATATTTTGTTGAATAGTAGTGAAGAAAAGAAAAACACCCAGGCAACTAATTCTCTCTCCCTGCTGATCTCTTACTGGTTAAATTAAGACACTCAGTATACATGTCCCATTTCATTTCCCTTTACATCCGCAGGTATAAGCACATCTTCAATGGTACAGTCCTCCATATCATGTAACATTTTGAGTGTTGTAGGAGATACACCACAAACTTTGTTTTAAGGACTTAAAGCCTAGAGGGAGAGACAAATAGGAGGTAACTACAAGACAAGGTCTGGGGACTTCCCTGGTAGTCCAGTTAAAAATCCACCTGCCAATGCAGAGGATGCAGGTTCAATTCCTAGTCAGGGAACCGGGATCCCACATGCCACAGGTCAACTAAGCCTGAGCACTGCAACTAGAGAAGCCAACAAGCCACAGTGAAGCATCCCACATGTCACAACAAAGGTCCCACATGCTACAACTGAGACTCGACACAGACAAATAAATAAATAAACACGTTTTAATGATTACTATCTGGAGGGTTTGGGGAAGGATTAGATGACAAAATGTAAGTTGAAACACTTGAAACACACTAGATTCTCCGTACATTGATTTTCTGTCTCCTTCCATGGTAGCCTTCACAAGTGAAATCCTGTGAATTAAAAGTTCTCTCCAATGTTCTTTGCAGATTGTAAAAAAAAAAAAGACAAGGTCTGATATAGTAAGTGCCACAAATAACAGAGAGGTCCTATCTATTTTATTAAGATCTTACAAAATAGGTCCTACATACTATATTCAAGTCATCAAACACTATTGATGTATATATAGGAAATGATCCCATCCTAGAGTAGGTGTGATCCAGGACATCAGAAGCCAACATTAGAACTCAGTACTGCAAATTAGAGCCCTCAGAAGGGCCTGAGGTGGTTTCTCCATTTTAATCGGAAGGGTGGAATTATCCCTTTGTATCAAGAATTTGAGATTTCATATAGGGTTCAGGCCTGCCCAAGACAGTCTTGTTAGAGTCCTGATCTGCAGTGAAGAGGCCGTGTAGCATCCTTAGGTGCATGAACTGATGTCACTGGACAGGTATTGCTGAAACCAGGTGATGCAAAAGTAGTCAGGAACTGGATAGGAAAAAGACAAAGTCAGTGCCCATGATGAAACCTGAGGCATTGAAAAGGAGGTAATGTTTTCCACCTAAGGGCATCCAGTTGGAGACTGGTCTGAGCTGGTTCTCGTTTTATAACCTCTCGACACATGTGTGTAGTCAAGACTGAATTTAAAACCTATACCGTGAACCTTAGGAAAATAAACCACATTAAACAAGCACAAATTGAAAATATTACACAAGAGATTTCACAGGAAATTGGTCCAAATTTAGCCTCGCTCTTTATGTATTTAAGCCTCTTATTCGTTGCTTAGAACTTTATATCAGGATTTTAATACGAGTCTGCCCTCCCTTCCACCCCCTCAGTCCACCTCCACAATGGCCTGCTTAGTTTTACAAAACTTATTTTTTTTAATTCCCAAAGAATCTTGCTACCTCTAGCCTGCTCTTTCAGTGCTCATAAACACATGTTCCAAAACAGTACAGTGATGGTGTATAGCACCCGTGGTTAGAAGTTGAACATATACCTAAAAAAACCCATTGCAGAGCCAAAAACAAGCTTCATTTCTCTCCTAAAAGTTGATGACTTCTATAAGAAGAGCTCTGTGCCAACAGACTCAGGCACTGCTTTTAACTTAAAAGATGGTAGCAATCAAGACAAATGTCATTAGCAGCAAACTATCTCAGTGTCTTTGTCTCATTTAGAATTTTCTCATACTGCTTTCCTTTCTTTCATAGATTTTGTGTTTGTTAGTTTTTAATATTGTCGTAGTGTGCTTTGTGTAAGTCTCCTTAAGTCCCTTTTTGGAATCAAGTCAAGCATAGATAAATAACTGAACTATTTAGAATCCTATGGACTTAATAATTCAACTTTTACAATAACATTTGAGCTGATCTTATGTATGGTTGGTCACATAGCAAGCCTGCCAGAAGCCAGGCTGGACCACTCTCTCCACTTTGGGTCTGGTTTTCTGCCATCAGAAATGCCCTGTGGGGTGCTGCCAGGACATGCCAGGCTGCAGCCCTTCTGAGCTAGGCAGTTGCCAGGTGAGAAAAAGGATGCCAGACCAGAAGGTAGTTTTGTGGGATGAACAAACATGCCCTAAGGCCACGCTGTGCTATCCCATTCTTTCCCACTTGTTGCCACCAGCCGGAGTGTGATTACTGCTGCTGTGCTTACAAACTACTTTTTAGAAGACTTAGAAAGTAAAAAGTTATTTTGTATTTAGGTTGGATTTTTTTTTCTAGTCATTTGAAAGTCTGAGATTCATGATGCCTTCCTGCTTCTCTTTATCACACCAGAGAAAAATGCTTACTGGTGAAAGTGATCAAATTATCCTGATCCGCATTCTTCACCCTTATCACCCTCTACTCTGATGGATGTTATAAAGCACAAAAGGGTAGAATAAGCCACGCAAAGAGTTCAACTGTTAGATCTCAGCTGAGGCAGGAGTCATCAGAGTGTGGACGGCAATCTCAGCTGAGGCAGGAGTCATCAGAGTGTAGACGGCAACAATCGCCCCACTGCTTTTGCCGGTCTGAACTGCAGGAAGTATCTTCATAGTTATTATTATTTGACAAAAACTATCAGAACATCCTGGATCCCTCCCAAGGTTTTGAGCACCTCTAGCGAACTCTCCGCTTCCTCCCCTCTCCTTGCCACAGCAGCCACCATGCTCACCTATGGGACTTTTTTCAGACCCAGAGAGGAATCCAAGTTTGGAAAACACCCAACCAGAGTTCTGACGGATAAGGATGAAGACCCCAAACACCACAGGCTTGAGGAAGAGTCACAGCACATCAACTCAGTGGACTGGCCAGGGGAACTGCTTCAGTTATCAGGTTTATTAAAATTATAAGGGAATCAAGGCAACACAGTAATTTGACTGAGCCCATTGAGAGAAAGAAAACCCAGGATCCATCTAGGTCCAAAAAACCCCACAAAGTTCCCAAAACGTGAAAATTCAAACAAAGCTGCAGTGGTGGGGTGGTGTAAAAGGCAAGAAGAGCCCTTGTATCTTAATACTGAGGAGTGAACAAACTTCCCCAATTGCAAATAAAAAGTTTGTGAATGGAGAGTGAGAAAGCCTAGTCCCACCTTCGCAGTGATCTGTAGCCGGCAAATCCTAGTCAGTGGTAGACTCAGCAGGTATCAGTCTGCTTGCTTTTAATGCCCTCCTATCCGGGCTCTCGCTCTGGGTGGTCATCTCATACCCCTTCGCCCCCCGACATAATTCTGGCAGTGGGCTTTATTGGATTTCTCGGAGCATTAGGTTTCTTGGAGCATATAAACTCCAGGATTTTTCCTTTAAATCACTGAGAGCCAGAGATGGAGGCAGAAGGATGCTTCAGAAAGAATTAAGAGAAGTTACCAGATCAAAAGAACAGTGCTGCCACATAAGCTACTTCCTCTTTCAAAAACATGTACTAGGAGAACAGCAGCTAAAAACCTGATCAGTCATGAAAATGAGCACCAGCCCGTGGGCTGGAGGGCTGAAAGGAATTAGGTACCACCTAAAAGAAACCTCTTTGTGATGAACCTCACTATCTGAAGAAACACACACACACAGGAAAACAAAACCAAAAACCCATCACCCTGGACTATCCTTTCTCAGATCAGTCATGGGTGCCCTTGCCTTCAGTGTTCAGAAAATATAATTAGCTACTAAAAACTTCTGGAAGGTTGAATGTAAAGGTCTCTGTGGACATGCATGCTAAATCACTTCAGTCATGTCCAATTCATTGCAACCCTATGAACCATAGTCTGCCAAGCTCCTCTGTCCATGGGATTTTCCAGGCAAGAATACTTGGGTGGATTGCCATGCCCTCCTCCAGGGGAGCTCCCCGACCCAGGGATCAAACCCTTGTCTTTGGCATCTCCTACATTGGCAAGAGGGTTCTTTACCACTAGAAAAGCCCTCATACCTATGTGCAATGCTGATGCTCCCTCCATTGCAAACTATAGAGTAGACAGCTTAAACAATAAAAAATGTATAATTCAGAATCCAGCAGATACCACTGAGCAGAGAATGCATGGCTAAGGAAAAACTCTCCCCTGTTCCTCTCAAAGTGGATTTTTATGGCAATGCAGGCTTGAAACCCAGGTAAATGCATCTCTAATAATATCTTTCATCAGAAGATATTAACTGCGGACCTGTTTGATGGGGAACAGGCCTCTTCATTCCCTCTCTGGACAAATGGAGACTTGGTGGTGTCCCACCAAATAGGTCCTTACTCCAAGATTCTAGTTCTCCGGAGACTAGTTTTACTTTTATTCTCAGTTAGCTTTTTTCTCTTAATGTTTTTATCCATACATCTGTTACAGTTGAATAAAAAGAGAATGGAGTAAGAATTTTTTTTTAACCACAGTACTGTTGGCAAAACAAATAGGTCCATAATTACATGAAGACACATGTATTAGTTTTCAAGGGCTGTCATAACAAATCTCCACAATCTGGGTGGCTTAAAATCAACAGATGATTCTCTAACAGTTCTAGAGATTAGACATCAGGAGTCAAGGTGTCACAGGGTTGGTTTCTTTGGGGAGCTCTCGGGGAGAATCTGTGCAGCCCACTCTCTCCTGGCTGCTGCGATTGCTGACAAACCTTCTCTCTCCTTGGCTTGCAGCTGTGTCACTCCAGTCTCTGCCTGCGCCACTGCATGGTGTCCTCTAGGTGTCTTCTTATGGCCTTCTCATAAGGACACCAGTCACTGGGCTTAGGGCCCCCCAGAAGCCAGTATAACCTATCTTAACTTGATTACATCTGCAAAGATCCTATTTGTAATTAAGGTCACACTCTGAGGTACCTCGGGTTTAGGACTTCAACAGATCATTTGCAGGGATGCAATGTGACTCAAAACAACAGATGCACCATAGTTAAAGATGGAAATAACTAAGTTTTGCCTGTGAGATAGGCCATGCTGAGCCTGCGAAGGAGGAAGAAGGGATTGTCCCATAGGCTGAGCACTGGGGTGGGGGTATCCGAGGAAGTTGCCTTTATATTCCTCTAGGTATGCCTAGTGGAGAAGGCAGTGGCACCCCACTCCAGTACTCTTGCCTAGCAAATCCCATGGATGGAGGAACCTGGTAGGCTGCAGTCCATAAGGTCGCTAAGAGTTGGACATGACTGAGCGACTTCACTTTCACGCATTGGAGAAGGAAATGGCAACCCACTCCAGTGTTCTTGCCTGGAGAATTCCAGGGACGGGGGAGCCTGGTAGGAGGTCGTCTATGGGGTCACACAGAGTCGGACATGACTAAAGCAACTTAGCAGCAGCAGCAGGTATGCCCAGAGGTCAGGCTGGACCATGAAAGGGGTAAAATTGTGAAAGAGAGAAAAAATCATAGTGAAGTCCTAGAGACCTAAACCAAGTCAAAGAGAGAGAAGTCTGCAGGCTGAAGTTGGATGGGGTGATGCAAGGGCGTCTGGAGTCTTTGGTTCATCGGTGCTGCCTCTCTAGCCCTATTGAGTCTCAACACATCAGACCTTGTGATTGCAAGTGTTCAAGCATCTGTCTAAAAGAGTGAACTGCAAAAGTACAATTTCATCTGTTACTGCATCTTTTCCTGTGGGATTCAAATGAACAGATTCCCGTGAGTCTGTATGTTTGGATAGTTTTCTCCCCTCCCATCCAGTTGCTATTAGTTCTTTCATGTGTTATTCCTCTCACCAACTCCCCCCATCACTCCAGAAACCACCTCATCTACCTCCACAATGGCAAAGGTGTTACTATTTCTTCGGGGAATTGGTCTCTAAGATGGTGTCTGCATCAGCATACCCACAAATTCACTTTTTCTTTCCTAGTACATATACAGAAAAGAATCTCCTAACCCTATAGTTTTCAAACGTTTTTCTTGCTGTAGAACTCTTTAGTCAAAGAAGTACTTACGTAGAAACTCAACTAAATGAATAAATGTGGAACTGCTCTGGGTGAGGGGGTAACGGGGAGACGGGGTGACCTGCCCACAAGGTCAATCTCCACATCCCTTGTCTTTGGCAGCCCCTGAATACCCACTGTAGATCCCAGTTTAGTGGATTCTGTTTAGTATTCTAATTCATCTTTATAACGTGGTACACAGACATCACATGACAAGTGCTGGTGTCTACCCGCTCATCTTTTAGACCAGGTAGTCATTTTTTTTTTTTTTAAAGGAGAAATCTCTGTGCAGCTGAGAAAACAACTGTTTCCCTGGTGATGTTACCTCTTCTCCCTTGGGGTCTGCCATTTAATGTGACTGTTGCCTCTGACAGTACCCAGTTCTGTTTGGAAGCTCCCTCAAACTCACCATGCACCTCATTCAAAACAAATAACAGAATTTGCAAGCTCTTTTCATTGCTGGACTGTAGAAAAGGACTTAAAGTTAAGTTAATTAATAGAGAGACAACATTTAATAGAAGAAAGATCAGATCCATCACTACAAAAACTAATGTACAACAATTAGATTTGGGCAAACTCCAGAGAAATTCATGACGAAAGCATGAAGGATGAAATGCTTTCTATAGAAAGCAATATCCTTAAAACAAGCAGTTACTGTTGTAAGACAATAAAGGACTCGGTACAACAGGATCTTTGAATAAAAAGTAACAATGACATGTATTAAGGACTGATATAAATAAAATACACTAGAGTTTTGGAAAAAAAAAAAAGTGGTTCCTTGTGAAGATTACCATTGAAAATGAACAAGTTAAGGCTCCATCTTTATTAAACTCCATGCACATGGATGACATTTCCTTGGCCTCTCTCTACCCCTAAATTCCTAGAACAAATGAAAAGTGAAAAAGCAGCCATTCTACACTCTCAGGAAATCTTATTTGAAGACAAGCTTTTACTACTATTGAGAAAGTGCTGGATTTCTTTTCTTCTACAGCACAATTTTGCCATCTTTTATGAAAACCCAGACAGGAATGCTCCTTTGTGATATTTTTCCCACTAAACAGTCTTCATACATGTGTTATCCAAGACCACAAGTCCCTGGAAATCACTACAGTGAAACTTCTACTTGCTTCTCATTTGTACAGAGGGATTCACCCAAAGAACCTGTTTGATGAAGTGTAATAACAAAAGAAGTCTTTTTTCAAGGCCTAGGACAGGGGAGGGCTTTTTGTCACTCACCCCATCCAGGCACCACATCTGGGAGAAGGTGAGTAACCAGTTGCCTACATTCTTTGACCGATTGAGGAATGCTTACTTTGAAGACATGGTGCCTCCCCTCCCTCCCAGTTCTGACCCTGTCTAGGGATCACAGTTGGTTTGACGATGGAGGACAGACCCTTTGGGTGTCTGAAGACAAAGCTGACATTCACTCAGGTGTGTTGGGTCTGACCCTTCAAATGGAGGCTGTTGGGTTTTTTCCTTCTTCTGATTCAGCAGTTTTGAGGAGGCTCTCAAGGGGTCTGATTCAGCAGCTTTTGCTATAAATTTCCATTCTGGGAGAAGGAGGTTACGGGAAGAGGACAGACCCCCACACAGAGGGTGTGGGCTCTTCTAAGTACTCGCAGGTCTGTGATTGGTATAGACTTTGGCAAGAAAGGACTTCCCTCGTGGCTCAGATGGTAAAGCGTCTTGCTTACAACGTGGGAGACCTGAGTTTGATCCCTCGGTCGGGAAGATCCTCTAGAGAAGGAAATGGCACCCTACTCCAGTACTCTTGCCTGGAAAACCCCATGGACAGAGGAGTGTGGTGGGCTATAGTCCATGGGGTCGCAAAGAGTCAGACATGACTGAGTGACTTCACTTTCACTTTGGCAAGAAACCAACAAAGTCTTATGGGAAAAATAACGTCTGGAAGAACATCTTGTTGTTCAGTCATTGAGTCGTGTATGACTCTTTGTAACCCCATGGACTGAGCCCTTCAGGCTCTTCTGCCCATGGGATTTCCCAGGCGAGAATACCAGAGTGGGTTGTCATTTTCTTCTCCAGGGGGATGAACAACTTGTCCTGCTATTTCTTCTTTAATGACTTGGTGAACCCTTCCACCGGGAACAGCTTCTGTTGTGAGTGCTCCAGGATTCAAAAGACTTGGTCACATCCTACCCAAGGTCCCCAAGGAGGGCAGAGGTGATACCTGTGGCCAGTTATTGCAAAATGATAAGGCAAAGGACAAGGAAACAATACAGAATCTGGAGTCTGGACAGTCTGTGGGCAAGGAGACAACACAAATCAGGGGAAAAAATAAAATTAAGGTTGTAATTATTCTGCCTCCTATATGAACTTGCTGCCTTGCCATGGGGTGTTACTGCCTTTCTTCTACTTTTTCCTCTTCTACCATTTCAAGCTCAGCCTCTAACTGAAGACTTATCGTATCATTTATTTTTCTCTTTTAATTAAAGGAAGAGAGTGGAATGAAAAGAAAACTTATCTCCAGACTGAGAAAAGCCAAGAATTCCAGCACCCATTCAAAAAAGCTTTTGGAGTGCATGCTCTCGTTCACGCTGGTTTTGTATCTGATAAACTTTTCATTCAATTTGAAGCTCAATGTGTCTGAAATCCAATGAAGTGAACCAAGCAAGGGATGTCGTCCAAACATGTTGAAGCACTTGTGGGTGAATCTCGGCCTCTGTGTGTGTGCTTCTGCTCCTATGAGAAGCCTCAGACTCAGGCAGACTCCAAACTGCCAACTCAACAAGGCAAATAATAATTACTCTTAATGGCAATAATAATTATGGAATGCGGTGGACCCAATATAAGGTTGATTATCTGTGGCTTTGGTGGGGCAGCCAAAGTTTCACACACTGTTTTTATAAAAATCAATCTCTCTCTCTCTGTCTCTGTCTCTCTCTCTCACACACACACACAAATACACATACACATTTGCCAAAAGAGATCTGGACAAACTCATTCCTCTGGTTTCCTGCAACGTGCTTGACTACAGACCTAAATTAAATAAATAGCGGCTATCCACACAATGAGGGGGGATTGGGACATGTTGAGTAATTGACACCACACACACACACACACACACAGAGTCTCTCATTTTCCTTTTAGTTAAGCTTTAACCTTTCTCCAATTCCAGACTTTTACTGAGAGCCATGCCCAAATGTCAGACATGATGAATGGAGGTATTCCTCCTTCTTTCTAAGGGAGATGGGAAGGAAAGAAGGAAGAAAGAAAGGAGAGAGAAAGAAAAGAAAGCCAGGGTCCTAGATGAATGTCCTACCATACTCATTCCACTTCAGCTATGAATCAGAAGAATCTCCCAACAGATCAAAGCCTTCTGTGGTGAAGCCCAAAGCCTATGGTTAGTGCCACAGCCAGTTCCCTATGAGATATTCACCCTGCTCCTCCCAGGAAGGGAGTTACCCCCTGAGCTGGGGCACTGTCTCCCCCATTCTAGATCTGGCTGTCACCACTTTCCAGGGACATCCGCATTAGCACTTAGGTATCTCACCCCACACACCAATGATGTCAAGGTGTCAGAGAAATAAAAATGGCTGCTCCTGAAAACATAATCCATCAACCAAATAGTCATTTTGTAGATAATGAGGAATTGTTCCAATTTTCTGAAAAACTAGTTAGGTTAAGGGTCTAATGCGAATCTACATGAGGTTTTTTTTTTTTTTCCTTTTAAAACTTATTATGCTTGTTAATTACTGTGACTATTCTTTAAAAGTGGTTGCAAGGGGCTGGTGTAGTTTATTGTCATGTAAGAAGGGGTTATAAAGAACATTCAGGACACGCCATGTGGAATATACAGAATATACCTGGAAAATTTCTTCAAAGGTTTTGAATAATGTTACATACATGTCAAATGGCTTAAATGATGTTCCAGTAAAGCAAATTATTAGGAAGTGGGTGTATACACATACATCACTCCCACACACACAATTTTCATTTGGATGAAATTGGACATTAAAATTCCCCAGTCTCCTTTAATAATATACAATTTAGTTAAGATGATTTTAAAATACATTCTTTCAAAATTTTAGAGAGGCTGTGATTTGAAATAAGCATCTATAAATTTGCATTTTTATTTAGTTTTGTCATTAAAAAATATACCCTGACTCAATATAGGGTTACAGAAAGCTTCAGGAGTAGACTCTAGCTTCACTGAGTTTGCAACTTCAACAAAAATGGCATCTCTCATACTACCCAAACACTACTGCAGTGGAAGCAGACTCTAGTTCTCTTCAATCCAGCACTTTATTGCTTATCTCTTTAGGCATACAATTTGAAGCAAGACTCCCAAGTGAGAAAAAATGTCACACTAAGCAGTGATCCCCAAGAGTCTGCCAAACACTTGGCCTCCAGCCCCTGTAGACACTGAGAACACCATCGTGCATTTGACAAGTGTTCAGTGGCTTGCTGACTTGGGGATGGGTTTTCATTGCAGCAGTCATCATTATGATTGTCTATGTAGAAATGTTTATGGGTTTTATGACTGAAAATAATATATTGGAGGTCAGTGGTAAACTGCTGTGTATTTGGCTTATGAATTACCCTATCTGAACCAATATATGATGAGTATACTCAGGAAGTCATTTCTGGCATTTCAAAGATTTCTGGGGCCATCTGTTCTCTGCAAAGACCTGCACCTCTGCAAAAGCCAGCCAAGCACATTCTGGCATGTCTGTACCCCCCACACTCACAAGGGTCCTATCATTTTACAGACTTTACCGACCTATTCACCAGCCAGAATGCACTTTGCCAAAGTGGAGGAGGGGAGGGGGGGACTATAAAACTCCAAATTCTTTTAAATGTGTCTGGTACCATTAAGAATGTTTATTGCTCTATAGAAATTTTACAGTTGATATTTACCAAAAGCACAACATACTTGGTAAACAGATTACTGGATTGTCTGCTAAATGTGATGTATCTGTTTTTATGAAATTTCTTCTTCCATAATCCCTACCAGCCAAGCAGTATTGTGGGAGAGTGTTAGTCATGATAAGGAAACAAATATGTTCATAAGAGCTAGAAAAGGGCACTGGTTAGACAATCCAGTTTCATTCTTTCATTTTATAAGATGGAAAAGTAGGGCCCTGAGAGGTCAAGGGAGCTGTTCAAAGTCCCAGAACTTGTGAGTGATGGAGTCAAAACCACCAGCAATGGCTGTCAATCTCTAGCAATGACATTGTACTGTCTCACTGAAATAGGATTCCATCTGTATGTAACTGAAACTTAACATAAGGGATTCCCTTCATGTCCAAAATCCAAGACCAAATTGGTTATTTCTGTGATATTCTCATCCAACCAAAGGTAAAAGGTCCACAGAATTTGTATCTCCTTTAACTAAATTCTCTACAAAAAGAATATTAAAAATAACAGTAGAAAAAATCTGTTTGGTCTAATATTATTGAAAAATACATATAAGAGGACCTATTGAATCATTTACCTTTTAAATCCTAAGGTGTCCAGTTATATGACTACAAAGTATTGCAATGAGGATCACAGACTATCTGCAGTTCTTCTCTTTTAACTCAGAAACTATTTGTCTATCAGTACAGGTAAGAGTTATTTATACTTCATGAAACATATAGTCTTTAAGAATGTGAAAGTTACAAATGATCAGAAATGTCCACTGGGACACAGCCATGTCACCTGTGCATGCTCAGTCTTCAAAAAAGCAAAGTGTACTCCCAGTTGCAAAGGACCATCTCTGCTTTACCAGATTCATTTCTCCTAACATACTCACCTTGGAGAGCACAGCACACACCTGTCCTTTCCCCATGTCACTATCCCTGTTGGTGTCCTTGAAGGAATGGTTACACTTAGTCCTGGGACTTGTTCTAAACAGAACACTGGGGCTCATGTAAACTTACAGTGGTGAGCCAGCTCGGTGTTCTGGCCCTGAAAACAGAAAACAATGAGCCAGTTCCCATGTAGGAACTATGACAAGCATAGAAAGGTGAGGTTAATCACTGAATTTTATATTAAAATAAACATATATCTTCAATTTCCAATGTTTAATTATTTGGCACCTTACCCAAGGTTTTCCCCTTGGAAAATACTAAATACTGATATAAGCTAGACCTTTATGTTTCAGGTCTTCTATAAGTAATCCCCCAGATAATAAATCCAGAAAAGAAGACAGTGGATTGCATTTTTCCATAAAGCTATGTCTGGCAATATAATTGTTCCAATTTCTTGTATTATATCTTTCACTGTTGTATTATATCTTTCACTGTGTGCTGTTGTCTAAGTGTTTTTCTAGTGAGCTCTTCAGCAATGTCATTTAGTAAAATGAGAATAAAAGAACAATTTGCTGATAGGATTAATTCAAGGGAGGAAACTCCATAGTCATGCATACAGTCCTGAGCCCCCAAGGAACTTACCTTCCAAGTAGTTTCCAAAATTGTACTTATTATGAAAACCATCAGCCTTTTAGTGCTGGATAAGGCTTGAGAATTTTCTAGTGATGCCTCCCCATTTTACATGTAAGGAAGTCAAAATTTGGAGAAGTCAACTTCATTTGGACGCATGGGACAGTGACTTGGCTTCCAGTTCCAGCACTTACCTTTATCCATACAACCTGGGGCAAGCCACATAATCACTGAACCTCACTTTACTCAGTTGTAAAATGGGTGTAAAATCTCCATGTAACAGAATTATAAATTTGTTGTGATTCACCTAGGAGTTGGACCTGGAAGTCAAGTGTCTCTGTCTTCATATGTTAGGACACTTCTTTTGACTACACTGGTCTCCCCTTCCCAAACCTTCCCAATCCCTATTCTGTTTTTACACTCATGAGTATGAGAATGCCTCCTGAAACTCAGATAATCAAGAACCCCAAACTCAGCTCCTAGAGGAAAGCAAACCAAAAGAGAGAAGAAATTTGAGACAGAAAAGAAGGAATGAATGAGGACTGTGTTGCTGAGAGTGACTTGTAATCAGCTTTTAAAGTGTAGATGAAGGAAGGGGGCCCAGGGCAATTGCGTACTTGGCCAAGGTTATAAAGTTTTTTGACTGGCAGAGCCTAAACCCATGACCTCTGACCTGTGGTCAATACTTTTGCAAGACTCCCCTCTAACCTGACTTGGTTTGGCTCTGAGTAAGCTTGTCTTTTCCAGGCACATCTTTTCAATATGCCACACAGAAGAACAAGTGTCTAGATTTACAACAGACACAGACTGAATGATCCTGGGCTAGTTGCTCTAGAAGCAGACCTGTGCCTTGTTGTTCAGTTGCTAAGTCATGTCCCACTCTTTTTGACCCCATGGACTGCAGCATACTGGCTTCCTTGTCCTTCACTATCTCCTGGAGTTTGTTTAAACTCATGTCCCTTGAGTTGATGATGCCATCCAACCATCTCATCCTCTGTTATTCCCTTCTCCTCCTGCTTTCAATCTTTCCCAGCATCAGGATCTTTTCCAAAGAGTCAGCTCTTTGTGTGGTGACTCATTGGTGTGCCTAGCTGTTCTAAAAATGGGAGGAGACAGTCAAAACACACAGAGACACTTATGTGGAAGGTTCTGGAACTCTGTGAGCAGGGCTTCTGTTTATAAGATCCAGAAATGAGACTCTCCCCCAATAAGAAGTCACAGGCAAAGTCACTTATCCACACAGGAATCAGAATAGCCTGGAAGTCACACTTCATCTGGTCAGGGGACAGGTTCTTCCTATAAACCATGAAGCCAAATGTAAAGCAACCAAGTGGTTGGAGAAAGGACAGCCACTCTTAGGCAGGAATCTGGTTTTCTTAAAAGTGAGAGGATTTGGCCAAGAGATCTCCCAGGTCAGGTTCTCTCTCTCTGTATCCATGTTGTCTCACAACCTACAAACTCCCTTTCTGAGGGCCAGGGAACTCCTGTATTTTTCTCCTGAAGGACTTAAGCAGCTGCTGGAAACTCAGTGTGTCTACCTCCGCCCTTGACCAGCCTGTAGGTATGTGAAGGAAGCACTTCACACTGTAACCAGAGACTAAGCATTAACCAACTCATGTGGGTAGATGACTCTCCCAAATGGTCAGACATGCTCATGTACCTCTCATGGCACTGGGACTGCTATAGGCAGGAGCACAGGGAAAGCATGTGCTTTGAAGTCCAACAGAACCACACTCAAAACTCTGCTCATCTCACTGGCTGAGTGACTTCGGATAAGTTACTTCTCTTCCTTGAGCAGTAAAACTGGAGCAAATAATGTCTGCCTCTCCAGACTCTTGGAGAATGATGGAAAGCAACACACAAAGATAAATCAGTGCTCTGCACATAGATGATGCTGGATAAATGTTAGCTCCCTTTCTTCTCTTTAGTATTAGCCTGCTAATCCCAAACTTCTCTAACAAATAGCTTGAGCCACTAAAGTGTGACTTTCAATTTTCTTTCCCAAGAAGACTAGCTTTTACAAACTGAATGTGTCTTCCTCCAAATTCATATGTTGTTTTAGTCGCTCAGTCATATCTGACTCTTTGCAAACCCATGGGCTGTAGCCCACCAGGCTACTCTCTGTCCATAGAGTTCTCCAGGCAAGAATACTGGAGTAGATTGCCATTCCCTTCTCCACCAAATTCATATATTGAAGCTTTAACTCCATGTGATGGTTAGGGGTGAGGCCTTTTCAGGTAATTAGGTTTGAATGAGGTCATGAGTCCCTATAACGGGATTAGTGTCCTAAGAAGAGGAAGAGATACCAGAGGTCTCACTCTCTGTCTCTTTCTCCTCTCTCTGAAGTGAAGAAATGAAAGTCACTCAGTTGTATCCAACTCTTTGCTGTCTCATGGACTATATAGTCCATGGAAATCTCCAGGCGAGAATACTAGAGTGGGTAGCTGTTCCCTTCTCCAGGGGATCTTCCTAACCCAGGGATTGAACCCACATCTCCCACATTGCAAATAGATTCTTTACCAACTGAGCCACAAGGGAAGCCCAAGAATACTGGAGTGGGTAGCCTATCCCTTCTCCAGTGGATCTTCCCGACCCAGGAATCGAACCAGGGTCTTGCGCATGGCTGGTGGATTCTTTACCAACTGAGCTATCAGGGAAGCCCTCTCCGCTCTCTGTCAATCTGCCTGTCTCTCTCTCTCTCTGTATGCAACGAGAAGCGATCAGGTGAGCACACAGTGAGATGACAGTCATCTGTGAGTCAGGAAGAGGGCCCTCACCGAGAACCAAATCTGCCAGCATCTTGACCTTGGACTTTCCAGCCTCCAAAACTGTGGAAAGTAGACGTCTATTGTTTAAGCGAAGATATCTGCCTTGCTGTGTTCCAGGTGAGGAACTGAGACATTAAGACACAACAAAGCTGGCCTGAGGGATCACAGGCAAGAGCCAGGCTAGGAGAGGAGAGCAGGGCTGCTTTTCTGCCTCTTGGAAGATGTAGCCATGTGCTCCGGCATCCTGGCTCTGCCCCCTTCATCTGGCCACAATACCTTGTGGTATTACAACTTTTGAATGTTAAGAAACCTTATATTTCCTCAAGTATCAGTACTTAATGTTTCGTTCCACACATAAAACTCTTTGAGTAGAAAGCTGCTGGCCCTCTTGTCAGAGGTAATTTCTCAAGGCTCTGCACAGGATTTAACGGGAGCCATATGGTTAAGTCCGTCAACCCTCCCAGAAAGCATTCCCCTGAAGGGCCTCATAAATGTTCTCGGGGCTGTGAAAGACCCAGCAACTTTCTAACAATAAAGCAATGTTCATGGCTGTGATATTCTGCAACACACAAAGCAGGAAATAATGGCTTCGGGTCTGAATTACTTAAAGGAGGCTTCAAGCTGTCCTGGAGAGGGGTGTGGGTGTGGGGGCAGGGAGTGATAAGCCGGGACCTGCTGGCTGCTGCATCCAGGAGGAAGAAGGTTGGCCTGCGCCCTGCTAGCACTGGCCTGCGGTGGGCAGTGACAGTCTAATTCATGCTGTTGATCTGTGGAGTTTAAGAAAACTCTTCATAATGGATGTATACACCTATGCATATACAGAACAAGCATACTCACACTGTGAAATGTGAAAGTGTTGGTAGCTTAGTCATGTCCAATTCTTTGTGACCGCATGGACTGTAGCCTGCTAGGCTCCTCTGTCCATGAACTCTTCCAGGCAAGAATACTGGAGTGAGTAGCCATTCCCTTCTCCAGGGGATCTTCCCAACCCAGGGATTGAACCCGGGTCTCCTGCACTGCAGGCAAATTCTTTACAGTATGAGTCAACTGTAAGCTGATGTTTCACATAAGTTTTCTTTAAGCAGTGCCTTTTTGTGATGGCATCATTTACTGACCTTTCCCTTCCCTTTTTTCAGAAAGACAGACACAGAAATCCTTGAATCAATTAACATTCCCATCTCAATGGACACCTCAAGCATCGACAGCAACTCGTACAAAAAACCACATGACTTTCTCCAACAGGCAAAGTGGCATTGTTTTTTACATCAATAAGTTCTGAGATGTGATAAACTCTTCTTTTATTACTGTTATTTTTTTTAAAAAAAAGCTCAGAAAGGGTGAGAGAAATACAATTGTATTATGATGAGTATCAGTTCCTTTTTATTTTTACAAGATTTGCTATATTTTCTATAAATTTCTGGCCAAATCTTAGATCTACGTTGCCTAAATACAGCTTTATGCAAATAGAGTGTATGATGAAACAGCTAATATACCTAGAAAGATACATGTGCCAAGACTAAAACTGGCATAAAATCAGAGAGAGGTTTTATATATACATGCTGTCAAACATATTTTCAAATTTCTTGATATCCTAACTAGAATATTCCAGAAAAGACCAGATATCTTCTTTTCAAATATCAGCCTCGGTAGGAACATTTGTATATCCTGATGTTAGATATATCACATCTACACTGTAAACAATTACTGGCAAATAATTTTTTTACCAATAATCTAACAAGCTTATGCATTTGCCAATTCCACAGGGAGAACTAAATCTATAGAACATTCTGAATACAGGAAGAAATTTTATGGACTATTTTGGAAGTGCTTCTCACAACCTGTCAGAACTCTGTACTGATATCCATTGTTATAGATCACCTCATTCCATATTACTTTCATTGTCTTCCTAAAAAAATTACCAAGCATGAATTATCTAATAACATTGGTCCATAAAGAGAAATAGGTTTCTCTAGGAATTTGCTGTTGTTCAGTTGCTATGTCATGTCCAACTCTTTTGCGACCCCATGGAATGCAGCCTGCCAGACTCCTCTGTCCATGGGATTATCCCAGACAAGACTATTGGAGTGGGTTGCCATTTCCTTCTCTAGAAGATCTTCCTAATCCAGGGATCAAACCTGTGTCTCCTGCTTGACAGGCGGATTATTAAGCACTGAGCCACCAAGGAAAGCTAGGATCTATTAAAATTGTAGCCACCTTCTCAATTGATTGCTGGCTCCTACAAAAATTTCTCATATGAGGAAAGAGAGAGACAGAATTAGAGAGAGAGAATTTATACTACTGATACCTGCTCTTCCACCATGCTCTCAGGAGTTGCAGACTGGATCCTGAATTAATGAGCCTGTTACATGATCTCTAATAAAAAAAAATTACTAGAGGAGAGATACTGCTTGGAATCTGCCACATATTTGGTCCAAGGGAGAATCGATTTCATCTGTATTTAACACATGCTTGTTTTCTGTCTCGCTTGTCTCCCCCACACCCCATGGCTCCCTCTTTTTCTTTTTCCATCTGGAAAACTTATCTCCTAAAACGCTACCATCAATCAGCCAAAGGCACTCTTCTCGACAGGGTGTCTGCCAGTTTGACTAAGCACAAGTAGTCACTAGTTTGGGGATGCCTCCCACACTCTCCAACACTGTGTGTTTTTCTAGCCTGCCTAACCACACGAGTGCAATTTGGGATATTTATACTTACCTCCAGTTTCTATCGCGATAAAAAGCACTACTTGGACAGAACTGGGCATTGGCGATGGAAGGGGGTGATAGAGGACAGACTGAAGTTTGCCCACGTGATTTGTCTATCTCAGACTTTTGCATTTCCACCCATTTGGTCCTACGTTGACTCAGTGCCTGCTCCAAAAATATGAAAATCAAATGCTCACAAGGATGCCTACACTCTGTCCTACAAATCTTCCTTAGGAGCAGGCACTGTTCCCATTTCCAGTCCTTCATGTCAATATCACTCCCAATACATTTAAACCTCTAAGTTTAAATACAGCATGAAGGGGGGATGGTGGCAGAAAGGAGAATAAAAGTGGGATTGGCAACAGAAACCCAGCACTAGTCAAAGGGAAGAAAAGGGGGGAACGGGAGATGGGTGGCCCCCTCTCTCTCCCGCAAAGTTCTATTTGTGAAGACGCCCACTGGCCACAGCAAAAAAGCCCTGTGCGTGGGCACAGGTGGGTCCCAGCCTCTCTGGCTGGGTGCAGCTTAAGCACGGAGCCTGAATGAAGACTTTCATTGCTGTTTGCTGTTTTTGTTGGCCAGTAGCCATGGCAAACATTTGCAGGTGGCTTGGCCAGATTTTGACACTTAAATATTTGAGGTTGTGATAAAAATCAGAATATTACTACAATATGGTTCTGTGCAGCCTCAGAGGGGAAAAAAAAAAAAGAAAGAAAACTATCTGCAGTTTCAAATGCTCATTTAAAGACACAGTCTCCAGAGGGAACTCATGTTTTAAAATAAGTACTCATTTCCTCTTTGCTGAGAGAAATAAAAGAGTCAGCCGTCCCCAAATGTTACCACCTAGAGTTTCATTCTGAATCTACTGGTGAGATGGGTTGCTGAGCCCCCATGATCATCCGGGCAAGGTTTTAGATGGGTCACATGGAGAAAAATGGAAATGATGGGGTGTGGGGGTTGGAATCAACATGGCAAACACAGCAGGGAAGAATCTGAAGCAAGAAACAGCCTCCCTCAAGTTTGGCAAGGAGACAGAGTCCTGAAAGTGACAATTATCTCCTAGAAAACACCAGGAGAGACACATAACACCCCAGGACTGGGAATAAACGGGAAGTCAGAGTGGGTCGGGAGATGGCACATACCCCCACCTGACAGGGCACAGTGACACAGCCTAGAAATGTCATCCAACTGTGCAGCCCTGGCCAGCTGGCTAAATTATTGACAGAGTCAACACCCATCTTAGAATTTAGTGCTAACCCTTAAAAGATTGTTTCACAAAAACCACCATTGTACTAACAATGGCCAAAAACTAAGGGCCTCCAAGAGGGAAGTTAGGGGGCAGGAGGCAGAAGAACTCCAGGGGAGAAGGAATGCTGTAAAAATGCTAATAAAATCTAGCACATTTTATGTTTTTTCCCCTTGAAAGAAAAATAAAATAATTATAATTAGCTCACCTAGCTGTGAATTGTTTGCCCAAAGCCAAGCCACTGGAGTGAAGGAGTCCCTTGAGACTGAGATGCTGTCTTTAATGACCCCACCTTCTTAGTATATTACAGGTTCTTGCTTTGGACGGAGAAGCATTTACTCCCATAGACATTTGAGAAAAAAAAGATTCTTTCACAGACACACTTGCAACTTTAGCACTGGCTTATTCCAACAAAACCAAGCATTCGAATGGCCAGATTAATTTTCTGTTTCTTGAATGGGAAACCAAAGGTTCCCATGGCAAACTCACAACATAGTTATTACCCACAACTCTCACTTGTTAAGATTTGTCTTTATATGTCACAACTCATCCTGATAAGTTGAGAAATGTGAGAGACAAGGTACCCTTTCTAGTGTATTCTGAGGAGGGATAAGCCATTGTCCCTAGTGCTCCCTCTGGGTGGGGAATTCTTATACACTTTTAAAACAAGGAAGGGAAAAGATACTGACAAAGAGTGAGATAGCTTCTAATTTTTTCTTAAAATCTACTATTCTACATATCTACTATTCAGTGGAAAATTCAAACTAAATTCTGATATGCACACCAAATACAGCAAGCTCCCATTCCTATTTTAAACAGAGAATTCTAGGAACAAGGAGCAAGGAGTTCTCAGCATCCAGCAACATAAATTTATCATAGCTCTTTGGCTTAAGTTACTACTTTTTCTTCCTAAGATCCCAAGCACTCTTAAATTTTTTATTTCCTTTTCACATTACTCTTGTGAGGGTGGAGAGAAGACACACCATCCTCATTCTGGAGAGCAGGAAGCTGGGCCAGAAGTTTGCATTTCTAAGAAGCTCCTGGGTAATACCCATGCTGCCAGTCCTCAGACCACACTCTGAGTAACAAGGACCAAGAGCTATCACATGATACTCAGGAGTCAGTGCTTGTGCCATGCCATGATACAGTATCTGGGAGCATTCTACCTATTTTTCTCAATGCTTCAGTATTTTCTTTTTTACATAAATGAGAAGGATAGGGTCTGCCTTCTTTGTTTTGTCTTCTCCAGGATTGAATATGAACCAGTGCAGAAAGAGAGGCGAGCTAATGAGAAGGTATTAATATTAACAAGGGAAAGAAGCAAGAAGAATCATCAGAGAGAAGGAGGACTGTGGAAACATACCAGAGAGACGGGTGTTGGACATTGGTCTTAGGAATGGAGGCACATACTCTGTTAGCGAGGAAGCTGGGTGGGTGACACTTCCCTCCACCATCCTCAAGCATTTGTCCTGAGAACTACACTCTGCTCCCAACATCCAAGGGGTTTCCCCACAGTCACTTTAAGGTTCAAGAATCTTCTCTGAAGGAACAATGACACAGAACGACTTGCTCTTCTCTTCAGAGCCACGGTCAAAGAGCTTCTACCAAACAGAGACCCCCTCTACCTTTCTCCCATCAAAAACATCACTCTGAGCTCTAGGCAGTATCACACAGCGAGGAAAACCAACTTCTGTCTTATCCAACCTGCAGACTAGAAACCAGAAGAAAGTCCAGAAGCTGCCCTGAGCTCTGGCCAGGACCCAGAGACAACCGAGGAGATCTCCTTACCCGATCTGGCGGTTGGTGGAAGGGGCCTGCGTGATGACAGAGCTGGACTGGGGTGACGGCATGGCTTGCTGAATCACAACGCTGGTGTCATGGTTGGGCATCCGGGCGCTGCCGAGCTGGTGAGCTCCAGGCCCCGCCATGGCCCCACCAACAGGGTTATGCATCGAGATATTCTGCCCAGAGAAGACAGAGGGGAAAGGGTCAGAAGAGGTTAATGCTTTATTCTGCTCTCAGGCTTTCAAAGGCCAAACTGGGGAATCTGGTCATGTCAACTAAATACAGAGTTATGGCTTCTGGCAAGCCATGGGTCCATTTATTTTGTTATAACTTACAGCTTCAAGGAGATGAAAAATAACTATTCGCCTTAAGAGTAAGGCACATAAGAAAATACCTGGAAGTTCACTAATCACCCTGCCACCTCCCATGTGAGGTTTAGTGCATATCTGCTCTGACTCGGGGTGATATATATTCCATTTGAAAATGATTTCTGTGGTAAGTGCATAACATTATGATTTAGTGAAAAGCCATTCAGCACCCTGCTTTGAATGACAAGCACACTTGTTATTTTTTATTTTTCAGTCCTATACGAGTAACCACCTCTTTTTTTTCCCCAGGAAACTACTTTTCTCAATCATAATCTGAGCATGCATGACCCAAGCTCAACAACCTAGGGAGTGAGGATGTTGACGGTGAAAGACAACAGGGTGTCTGGGGTTCAGTGATGAGAGTGAGTTACAGCTCTCTATTGTTTTCCCATAAGATAAATCTCTAATACTTCGGTTGAATCATGGAATACTGACAACACTTGTTCACCTGTTTACTTGTTCACTGTCTTTTCCTCTAGAACATACAATGTTTGTGTTCATGACTCTATCCCATGGGGACTGGAGCACAGTAGGCATTCAGTAAACACACCTACATACATGAATAAAGTAGGGAAGAAAATAATGGCACAACCGAGTCACTTGAGTGACTTAACATCCTGTCTTTATTTCTGGTGACATGAGTGAAAGCTTCTTTGTTTAAAATTCAAAAGTAAGGTAAAGTATGGGCTTCTCAGGTGGCACTAGTGGTAAAGAACCTGCCTGCCAATTCAGGAGACATAAGAGACACAGGTTCGATCCCTGGGTTGGGATGATCCCCTGGAAGAGGGAAACCCACTCCACTATTCTTACATGGAGAATCCCATGGACAGAGGAGCCTGGAGGGCTACAATCCACAGGGTCGCAAAGAGTTGCACGTGACTGAAATGACTTAGCATGCATGCAAGGTAAAATATGCATGATAAAGCTAGCTTAAAAGACAGTGCTTATTCTTTTTTATTGGAGGATAATTGCTTTACAGTGTTACAGTGGTCTCTGCCATGCACCAATGCAAATCAGTCATAATTTTATATATATATATATATATATATATGTATATCCCCTCCCTGTTGAGCCTCCGTCCTCCCGCCATCCCAACTCTTTAGGTCATCACAGAGTGCGAGGCTGGGCTTCCTGTGCTATACAGCAGCTTATGCTAGTTATTTATTTCACATGTGATAGTGTATGTAAGTCAATGCTTAGAAAAGAATGTCACTGGGGCAAGAAGAGAGGATTCACGCTGAGGCATAAGAGGGCTGAAATGTGAGAAATTCAGAACCTAGTAAAGAAAAAGAAAGTACAGGACAAAGTTACATAAGTCAGTGGGCCACTGAAAACATCCAAGTACAGCTCCTTAGCCTAGAAGGGTATGGAAATCTGAGAGGTCAGTTGGACAGTGGGCTGAGGATGACAGGAAAGAAATGGAGTGTCACTAGCAATTTACTAGAGGAAAAATAGCTATCTGTCTGTGCTTTGGGGTTAGCAAAGAAGAAAATAAACAGTACTCAGGAGAACAGGAAGTGGTTCTTTGAAGTTCTTCTGCAAAGAACAGGATTTCCTGCACTATGTGTTAAATGATGGTGATAACATATATGGTGGCGGGGGTGGTTGTGTCCATCACTTTGCACCTTTCCCAGGTTTCTGATTTCTAAATCCTGACCACACAGTCTGTCCAGAGTCCAGATGGCAACTGGGCACCTGGCTTAGACTGTGAGCTGACTGTGTTGTCGGGGGTCCCAAAGGCATGAACAGGTTTAGACATACACACACATGATCCAAAGGCTCCTGTTATATACTGGAAGATTTTTCTGACATGGGAAAATATTGTGGTTGGTTAAAGTAAGATGAAAGGAAATAGTGATTTGTATTGGGGTGGCAGCACAGGGATATGCTTGAGTTATTTTTATGGGATCTAGAGGTCTAAAGAATCAAATGAAAAGTAATACTGAAAATAAAGATAATCATTATTTCTTTCAAAGGTGAACCTCAACAAACTCATTTTCCGAGGTCTTAGTGTGAGGTTGTGATGAAGTAAACATTGCAAGTATTATTTTTCCATTGTTTAGATCCTTCAAGATATTCAAAATTTTTCATCTTGTTCACAGTCACCTATTTTGTTAATAATAGATCTCAGGCACAGAAGGATTTCTGACTTTCATTTTATTATTTCTGTTGTGCTAGTGAAAGTTATCAACAGAGCCATATGATTTTAAAAATAATCTTCTTTAAGTTCATGACAATAATATAAAATGTCTAAACCCTTTTTGAGTTACCTTTGGCATCTCTTTTCTATCACCCCCACGTGGAGTCCCCAAGTACCATAAATTCAATGCAAGCATCATTCTTCTCTTTCTGTCTCTTCTTCCACCAACTTCTACCCAACCATCATCATCTTCTTTCCTGGGTTCAACAAGCGCTCTCCAAACCAGGCCCCTGTCACTCACTTTGACTTCCTTTCCTCCTCCTTCCCATACTACAGCCACAGTCATCTTTTCAAAAGGCAAAACCAAGCACATAACATACAGATCCCTCTACATTGCCCACCCTCTCCAGGCTGCTTAGATGGCTTCTCATGGTTCAGAAGACCCTAACAGCACTCTCTGCATGATCTTCAAGGCCTGCATGAGAGCCTCCCGACCTCCCCAGCTCATCTCACACCACCTTCACTCTCGCTCCCTGTGATTCACTCCACCTGCAGGAATTTCCCTGCTCTCATCCTGCTCCATATGTCGGTACCGGGCTGAACATGCTGTTTCTGCTACCTGTGCTCTTTCCCTACCTGCACCTTCAAATCACAAACTGAGCATCACGTGAGAACGCCTTCCCTGACCTCTCCAAGAATGAGCACCATCTCCCCCTCCTTCACGGCACTTTACACAAGTTCACAATTGTCTTTGATTATTTGACTAAAATCTGTTGCTCCCTCTAGAATATAAGCAAGATGAGAGAAGGGACTAAATTTGACTTTACTCCACACTGAGTCTCTGTTGCCCAGATCAGTGCCCAGCATAAGGTAGGCACACAGTAAACTATAGAGAATGAGTAAACTATAAAATGACATGCCTGAAATATTCAGTATGATGAAATCTTATCTTTTATTTCCTGGGTGAATTTTGAGAATGTGAGCTCTCTTGTCTGTTTACTTTAAAATCTCAAAGTATGATCACAATAAGAGAAGTTAAGATACGTTAGATATTAGAGAAATAGGATCAGAATTAAGAAGAAAGCCACAAACCTGGAACATACACTGGAAATCAAAGTCTTTGAGAAGACACTGAATGAGCCCTTGAAGGAAAGTACTTAGAAATGAACTTCAAGTCTTTGAGCACTTTGGCTCAAATGATATGTCCATAATAATTCTTTACCTTCACCATGAAAACCAAGAAAACCTTTGTTCAAAGTTTTTGAAACGTGATACAAAGAAATTGGTTTGATTTATTCAGAGTGAAGCATGTTAAATGAGAGAGAGAGAAATACCTTTCCCCTCAAAAAGTCTAGGAATGTTGTCTGAGAATCATTAAAAAGAATAAAAAAGACTACCAGGAATATACTTCACACACATCCCCACCAACATTTTTAAAGAGATCTCTTTGTCTCTGTGATATCCTTCAGAGATGGAAAAAACTCCTAAAAGTTATGCTATTCTTCAAAAATCTCCTTTCTCCCCCACATATGAAATCTGCAAATTCTCCAGCCTCCTCCCCCAAGACCCAGAGAGTAATTTCAAAACATTTTGGAAAAATAAACAAATTTAACCAAGCATTATCATTTTGCATAAAGAGAAGATGATTTTTTTTCTTTCAGCATTACATAGTAACTCAAACATGAAATTACTTTCTGAATTCACATTTTCCTAATTATGGGTTCAAAACCTGTCTTCCTCGATAAAAGAATGGCATTTTATCTTTAGATGAATTAAATATCCAATTTCAAAAACACAAAGAGTGACTGTATCTCGCCGAGCTATTTTTGTTAGTATAGGTGCATAGACTCTGAGCTGGTGAAACAATGTTACCAATCAGTGATGGATGTCAATATACAGGGAAGAATCTGGGGGTTCAACCTTTGCCCTTTCCTTGTTCAACATTTTTATCAACAGCTTGGATGAAGATGTAAATTCATGCTTGTCAAATCTGTCGTTGACACAATATTGGGAGGCATCACTAACATTCTGGATAGTAGAACATGGTTTTACTGGAGCCAACTGTGTGATCTGGCCTCCAAAAATGCTAACATAAATCTAGGTTGCTGTAGGACAAGTGCAAAGTCCAGATCAAGGGAAGTAATTATTTCACTGTCGAGTACATCGGACTGACCACATTTGGCCACCACATTTTAAGGGGGAAATTGACAAATAGGCGGGAATGAAAGCAATGGAGGCATCCAAAATACATCACAGAAGAGTGGTAGAAGAATCAGGGAATATTTAGTCTGAAGAAAAGAAGGCTTAGAGGTCATGCTAACTGCCTTCAAATATTTGCGGTATTAGACATAGTCTATGTTGCTCCAGAGGGCATAATTTCAAAAAAAATGGGATCAAGATGATAAACGCCAACAATAACTATAATTTGAGTACCTATTGAAGCAGCTATTATGTTAGATACTTTATAAACTGCTCCTCTAATCCTCACAATGGTGGCTCAGAGGTTAAAGCATCTGCCTGCAATGCAGGAGACCTGGGTTCAGTCCCTGGGTTGGGAAGATCCCCTGGAGAAGGAAATGGCAACCCACTCCAGTATTCTTGCCTGGAGAACCCCATGGACGGAGGAGCCTGGTGGGCTACAGTTCATGGGGTCGCAGAGTCAGACATGACTGAGCGACTTCACTTCACTTCACTAATCCACACAATGACACTGTAAGATAGGCATTACTATTCTAATTTTAAGATGAGAAAAAGAGTAAAACTCTACACCATTGCTAATACCATTCCATTTCCCTCTGGCCACACGCACTCCTTCTGGACTGGCACTTTAAAAATAGAAATAAGACCTTTAGTTGGGATAAAGTTACCAATATGTAGGGATAACCAAAGACAAAACAAGTTGCCTTATAAAGTACTGAGCTTCTAAGCATCAGATTTAAGCTGGTAGGGACTAGTGGACATCTGTAAAGGATGTCACCAAGAGGATTCTTACAGCCTGAGGGAGATGGCACTAAATGATCTCTAAGGTCTCTTCTTGCTAAGATTCTCTCACAATACATGGTTTATAATTTGGCTCAGATGCTTCCAAATAATTAGTAACCTGTGATAATTTTGAAAATATACTGCCTTAGCAGTTAGGAGGTCTCTTCCAGTTCAGTCTCTCTACCCCTCCTTATAGTCATATAACCTGCATAAATCATTCAGCTCCCCTTGACTTCACATGGTCCCCATGATCTTTTCCAGCTCTGCCACTCTACATGTCTTTCTATGTTACATTTTATGAGACACTACATATCCACACAGACTTTTTAGACTTGATTCAAGGACTTACAAACATTGATTTTCCTCCATAACCATAAGTTTTTGCAGAAATGAGCTTTCCAAAAATTATAGCTTTCCACCAGACCCAAGAGATCATGATTGAGGGAACAGACCTAACAAAATAAAATTTCACAAACACCAAAGATGAAAAAGCTTCTCAGAAGAAACCATTTTCACCTAAATTTTCCCCCTCTTTAGTTTAGATTTCTCTGCATGTCCTTGGCCTTCTTCTTTTCCTTATGTCCTGCAATATACCTTGCTCTCCATTTACTGTTGTTCTGAGACATAAAGGGTGTGTGAATGGGATGAGAACTGGGGTAATAATGAGTCTTGATTGCATAGTCAGTGAGTTTGAGGTAGAGTGGTAATTGTTCAACATGCATGGGCTTGGAAACCAATATTGAAAAAACAACCTGATGTATATGAACATAAGTCCACACTCTTACAAATAACTATAATTTCAGGGTGTGGTGCAGGATGAAGGGAGGTGGACCACAAATGAAAGTGAAGGTTGGAGCATACAGACAAAATGATGTTGATTCCCATAAAGTCCCCAAGTGTTATCTTCAAATCTATATTCTTTCCAACTGCCAAGGTGTGGAGACTTTATAAGCCACGCGTTTACAAGATGAGTTGTGCAATCTTAGAATTGTCTGCATCTTAATGATGCCCAGGCAGTTAGGAAGACTTTCAGAACTTCTCCAGTGTAAACATCCATGAACTGCATCCAAAAGATGTCTGAGACTTTGATAGAATAACAAAGGTTTTAACCTTCTGGAAGATCTAGGCTCTCTGGAAGTGTTGGAGAGACTCTAGAGGGTCTTGACTCCTTTCTGGTGCTCTTGAGAGCTGTAATGGTATGAGTATTTTGAATCCTACTGAGAAGATGGGCTGTTCCATGACAAAGGAGACAGCGTGGAATTATATGAGGCATGGCTGGGGTTGCAGGAGAACAGGGGCCATGCAGGCTGCCTCTCTCTCCTTAGCATAGTCGCAAGTGCAGGATGGACCACAAAGATAAGACATTATCTCAGGCAACCTCTGCAGGAGAGGAAGGGAAAGGAGAGCACAGGGCACTGTGAAAACTCCAGCTTTGACGTGTACCTTTAATTCTGTTTTGTCACTTATCCCTGGAGAATTCTAAGGAGGAACAAATTACACAAAGAAAACATGAGCAGTGCCATCGAGCTCAAGTTCGCTTCAGCACTATACCATCTGGGACACGTTATTAAGTTTTTGGAGCCATACCTTCTTCATCTCTAAAATGGAGATAACCATCTAGTGGACAGGATTGTAGTGAGTTTCACATGAGATAACAGATACTCCATCATAGTACCTGACAGCAAATGTGCACTTCTTTCCTTTCAGTAAAGTTCAGAATGTGAGGCTTAGACAGTAAATGGTTAATTCTGGGTGGCTACTCCCTATGACTGATTATTAACATAAATATTATAAGTAATGGCTAACACACAGCCTGAACATATGTCCAAAATCTCATTTAATCCTTATCATCAGTCTAGAAGTTTGGTATGATTATTACCTCCATTTTACAGAAGAGGAAATTGATGCATAGAGAGGTTGCTACTGCTACTGCTGCTAAGTCACTTCAGTCGTGTTTGACTCTGTGTGACCCCATAGACGGCAGCCCACCAGGCTCCCACGTCCCTGGCATTCTCCAGGCAAGGACACTGGAGTGGGTTGCCATTTCCTTCTCCAATGCATGAAAGTGAAAAGTGAAAGTGAAGTCGCTCAGTCGTGTCCGACTCTAAGTGACCCCATGGACTGCAGCCTACCAGGCTCCTCCGCCCATGGGATTTTCCAGGCAAGGGTACTGGAGTGGGATGCCATTGCCTTCTCTGATAGAGAGGTTAAGAGTCCTCAAAGTCACACAATGAGGAAGTGGACAAGCTGGGAACTAGGCAGCTTGGCTTCAGAATCCACACTGCCTCTACAGTCTCTCTTTAAAATATTTTCTAGTGGAAAGTGACACAGCAAAATATATAAAGTATATCTGATATCATTGCTATGGATGTTAAAAGAAGTGAACAACTGATGCTATAGTATATGATCCTGAGAATTAGAGTCTATCTGTCATACCACTAATTTGGATCAATGTCATCACCACAGCCTTCACAGCTAGCAAAGCCTGGGAATATACCATTAATTCATTTCAAAGTGATTGATCAATAACCCTTGTCTCAAGGTCATTTTGGCTGCATAAGCATTTCTAAACTGATTTACTATGAAGAATACAGATTAGAATTAGGGAGGGAAAACTAGTTCAAAAAGCGTTGATCAATACTTTCACCAAATTATCGAACCAACCAACCAACCATGACTAGCTCACTCGACGATGAGAGTTCACCTTCCTTAAAAGTTTCCCAGAGCTCAGAGAAAGCCTGAGAAAGAGATAATGTTTCTGACACTTGGATCAAGTTAGACTTCTAAGGCAACTTCTCTTGCAATGGGTAGAAAGGCAGCTCGCACAGTGATGTAACCCTCAGTGGTCTTAGCCCACTCCCACTTTTCTAGGAAGCAGGCAGCACCTCCTAACTGGGGCTCTATATGTCAGTCTGCAGGACACACAGCAGCAAGATCTGATCCGTCTGACTGGTCCACACTCTCCTCCAATCCCAGACCTCTGTCATCCTTTCTAATACTGGGTTTCAGGCAACAGAGCCCTGAAGCACCCCTGTAAGCATTTTATAGCTATTCATTTAATATTGTTGTAAAATGTTTAAGACAATAAACCTCTTCTTAGAAGCTACCCATGACTGTGAGAAACAGTCTTTGGGTCTGTCTCAAAGATCCTCCTCCTTCCTGTTTAGATTCTCAGGGCCCTGAACTGTTCATGTCTCTGCTCTCATCTCCCATGTGACTGTCTTGACTGCACCTGCTAAATACAATCATATGGAAAAGAAGAAATGAAATGGCACGAGGACTTCATTCAGCTTACTAGAATCGCAGTGGAGCAAATGTCTGGTGTTTCTGTATTTACAGATAATCCTGGAAGTTAGAAACTCATCTAACACCACTGAAAATGATATTGTCAGCACTGCTCTCTGGTAAAGTTCCTCCTTTCTCAAGGAACTTCTTCCAGAAAGCTTCGCATTCATTCCATCATGGCATCAGCCTATTTAAACACTTCCACTGGCCATCCATGACCTCCTATGAGCACCTTCAAGTTGATTTCAGCATTTTACATTCTAGCTGCCATCAATCTTTCCCACTTCACCTCCTGCCAACCCATCTTCCCCTTCCTCTCCCCTACCACTGACACACACAGACTTTGATGTTTTTTGACTATCCTAAATCGTTGCATGTCTCTTTTCTACCTTTGCACATAACATTTCCTCTCTGAAGTCAACCCAAGCATCAAGGTCCAGCTCCAATGCTCCCTCCTCTGTGGAGCCTTCCACCACTTCTGGCTCTGTTAATTCCCCGCTCTGCTCCCCCATAGTGCCTTATCCACACCTCCATCAGAAAGCCTGATTTATTTTTACAAATGCTTCTTCCAGGAAACTTGGAGAAGGGAATATTCCATGTTCATCTGAGAACTGCCAGTGCCATGAACTTCATAGATGTGCAATAAATTCCATTATTCAGTGAATAAAGGAATGATGTGTGATCTTGAGCAAGTTTATAGCTTCTCTTTAGTTTTCTCAGTCATTACACAGAAACAACCCTGCCTTGTAGGATTTTTATAAAGATTAAGTTAGGTAATATAAATACAGAGCTGAGTGAAATGTTGGATACATTAAATGTCCAATAAAAGTTAGTAGTCATTATTATAATTATCATTATTATTATCATGATTACTACAATGCTAACACTACCTCCCTAACTAAAGATATGCCCCCTGTTATTTTCTTCCTCAGCACCCAGATCTTTTCCTTTATAGCCTCTCTCAATGAGCAACTGTGATAATCATTATTTCCAGGTCATGATATTATAATCAATTGACCACTCCTTTGTCCTCCATCTTATCCCATACATACTTCTTTCAAAGTTCCTATAACACACAGGTACATTTACTTCTATAATTCAGGTCAGTTTCCCCTTCCAGCTATGAACACTCTAGTGACAGGGACAGGTCTGATTTCTTATCATTGTCCTCAGGGCTTAATACAATGGCTATCACATAGATGCTTGCTGAGTGAGTAAACAGTAAGTATAGCCAATGTCGAGGAAAGAGGAGAAAAAAAAAGAAAAAGTAAGTGCTCTTTTAGAGGACCTACAGTTTAGAGAAAATATGGAAATTTAGGGAAAGAAGGGGATGAAAAACAAATGAGTCAGAAAAATATCTTTTTAAAAAAATTTATTTATTTTAATTAGAGGCTAATTACTTTATAATATTGTATTGGTTTTGCCATACATCATCTTTATACACATACAAACAAGAAAGAAGGAAAGACACATCATCTAGAGCTGATGAGAGCACTAAGTAGAGGGCAAAGGGCTAGTCAACAGGTCTGAGTTTCCATCTGATCCACCATTAAGCACGTGATCTTGCTTAACTTCTTCAGTCTGTTGATTCTGCCTCCATAACGATTCCCACAGCTGTTTTCTTTGCTTTCCCACCAGCTCCAGAATTTCATCATCACCTATCCTGATCACATAGTAACTTCTTATTTTCAGTGCACCATATTATAAATTCCAGGAAGCAAGGACAGTGCCTGTCTCATTTTCTCCTCTATTGCCAGTGCCTAAGCTCCATACCTGGAAGCCCAGGTAGCCCAGCTAAAGAACCTGCCTGCCGAAGCAGGAGACTCAGGTTTGCTCCCTGGGTGGGGAAGGTCCCCTGGAGGAGGGTATGGCAACCCACTCCAGTATACTTGCCTGGAGAATCCCACGGACAGAGGAGCCTGGTGAACTACAGTCAATGGGGTCACAAAGAGTCGGACATAACTGAAGCAACTGAACACGCACACACGTGCAAGCTCCATGCCTGGCACAGAACGAGATGACCAATGAGTAAATGGATGAATGAATTATGATTCCCGAGGTGATGATATGGAAATAAAGAGCAATCAATCTGTAATTTCCTCGTCTGTGTTGGGCACATGGCTGTCGTAGCCTGAGATATAAAGAGAGACCACTTGTGAATTTGGGTCCTCATGAAGTCCTTATCCGGAGAAGGCAATGGCACCCCACTCCAGTACTTTTGCCTAGAAAATCCCATGGACGGAGGAGCCTGGTGGGCTGCAGTCCATGGGGTCGCGAAGAGTCGGATACGACTGAGCACCTTCACTTTCACTTTTCACTTTCATGCATTGGAGAAGGAAATAGCAACCCACTCCAGTGTTCTTGCCTGGAGAATCCCAGGGATGGGAAAGCCTGGTGGGCTGCCGTCTATGGGGTTGCACAGAGTCGGACACGACTGAAGCGATTTAGCAGCAGCAGCAGCAGCAGCAGAAGTCCTTATCAACACGCAGAGGCCAGGACACAGCTCAACAGTCTCCTCAAACTGCCACATGTATGGTCAACGCAAACAAGAGCACCCTGGCTGAAGACAGGCCATCGTTAGCAACTAGGAAATAGGGCCCAAAAGTCAGAGCTAAGTGATTAAAAACAAGTGAAACCTGGGGTCCTGGGACGGGTAAGGAAAGGTAAGCAGATGGCACCAATGCTATCGCCAGGCTCGTGCTTCTGTGTGGCCTGGGGAGTTTTTGAAAGGGGGCTTTAATATGAAAGCAACACCAAGTACACAGGAAAATTCTGGGAAGTCATCCTGTACCTGGTTTGGCTGTGCAGGAGGCAAGCGGTCCATTTTAGAATCACTAAGTAAATTTCTCTCCCTGCCTTATTGAAAAAGTAAAATTACTAAAAATAAGTGCATGTAAAACTCCTACAGGGATGATGAAAGTCTATTTCTTCAGCATTTCTTTTTTTTTTTTAAGATTTGTTTTTTTTCTGATGAGGACCATTTTTAAAGTCATTATCAAATTTGTTACGATATTGCTTCTGTTTTACGTTTTTTTGTTTTTTTTTTTAGGCTGTGAGGCATGGGGGAAATCTTATCTCCCTGACTAAGGATGGAATCCACACCCTCTGCGTTGGAAGGTGAAGTCTTAACCACTGGCCTACCAGAGAACTTCTCTTCAACATTTCTAAGAAAATCAAATACTTGCTTAATGACCAGAAATATAAAGGTGGCACCTCCAGCACAGGTCTAAGGAGAAACTCTCCCTAGCCTTTCCCAGGCCCCCGCATCCCTCAGTTCTTCTCTCACAGCCAAAAGAGACAGAAGGTAGGGCTGGCCACTAAAATGAATTTGCCTGAAAACTCCCCTAACTGGAGCACTGGTTGGGCATCTGCATTCCTGAATATTTGGCAACATTATGCTCTGAACATAACATAGAAATGTGATCCTCAGCGGGAAGGAAAAAGTACTACAAGATAGACTTCCTCCTGTGAAACAATAGAGAATGAAGAGGCTCCCACTTCATGCTGCTGCTGGTGGAACCCGTCAGGTGACTCTCCGTGAATGAACTTGCTTTGTAAATTGTTTAGAGCTTCACAAACCTAAGTTTCTGCGAGGCTGTTCTAAGGATCAATATTAATAAAGCAGCATATTTCTATATGGGAAGTGGCTCTTGGATAAGTACTTTTTGAATCGCCACTGCTTCCAAGGAAACTGAATCATAGCTACTAGTGTTTCAAATCTTAAGACAAAACCCAAATGCCATTATCCAACAGGAAAAATTGGTGAGAGATGCAGTTTATTTTATTCGATGGAATCCTGATGTAAAGAGATAACATTTCTCTCTTGACCACAGCGAACCAAATAGCACTTGTGTAGTGCAGGGGAACTGGCCACAGAGGGATGTGACAGTCCCCAAAGAAGCTTCTGGAAATCCTGTCTGAATATTAAGAGACCAATTTCTTAAAAATGTTCTAGTGGGAACTTGGGTTCTCTGGATCCTCAGGTGTCCAGAGGAGCACAGTAGGGGTCAATGAGATGGTTTCCATGTTTATAGAGTCTGCAAGGTACATCCCCAACCTACGAGACATCACCCACCACTGTGACCTCATTTCCTACCACCTCTCACCTTATTCACTCTGTTCCAGACTTGTACTCCCTGACGCTCTGCTAGCACATGGGAGCCTTGATGCCACCACCCCCACAGGCTAGAGGCATCTTTACATTATTCTCATAGCTACCTCCCTCACCTCTTCCAAATGTTTGCTCAAACATTACCTCCCAGTGAGGCCTATGTCTGAGGCCTGGCCACACTGTTTGCTATTACAACTCTGCCTCCTTGAGTCCTTATTTCCCTTACTTCATCCATTCATTCCCATTCATAACACCCATTCCTCTCTCACTCATTTCAATCCAAAAGCACCAGACCATTTCAGATCCTAATTCTTAAAACAAGAACTCAAGAAAAGAAAAATATACAAAAAAATCCAATGACTTTACTTATTTATTTATTTTTGACCACCAAGAATCTCTTTTATGACTTTCCTCCCTTGGATCTCATGCTTCTAAAACACTTCCTTAAAAGTCTGAATTCATTTTTCTATACAACTTGTCTTTTGAAGCTTTTACATCCCTTGATTACTAAAATCCCATTTCACTCCACTGTACCATCAGATACTATTTCACAATGTTGATAAAATCCTAGTCAAACAGAAAGAAGCTCATACTTTAGGTTATCTGGAGGACTTACTACAGATAAAGGCACAATTTCAATTAGAATGTTGGACCTCTGCATCACTTGAGGTCCCAGTAGGAAACAGAAATGGCATGCTCAAAATGGGTAATTCTAGGAGTGATTAATAAAGGAATCTGGCTTCCCAGGCGGCACTAGTGGTAAAGAACCTGCCTGCCAATGCAGGAGACGGGGGTTCGATCCCTGGGTCGGGAAGATGCCCTGGAAGAAGGCAAGGAAACCCACTGCAATATTCTTGCCTGCAGAATCCCATGGACAGAGGAGCCTGACAGGCTACAGTCCACAGGGGCACAGAGTTGGACACGACTGAAGCGACTTAGCACGCACCCATAATAAAGGAACTAGTTGCAAAGTTGTAGACAGAATGCAGAAAAGCACAAGCCACAGTGTAGCACCCTGGGGCCACTTTCAGCAGGGAGCTGTTAGCATCCCCAGGCTTCTGTGAGTGAGAGAAATGACAGACTATTGGGATCAGAGGAGAGAAGAGGTTAGCAGGACCAGGGGAGGAGAGAGAGCTGTGTGGAGAGGGCACCTGGCCAGAACTGTGACCCTCAGTCAAAAGAGGCAACTAACCAGAGAAGCTGGGAGAATAGACCCACAGGCTCGCCTTCTTCCCTTTCCGGAAACCTGTCATAGTGCCCCTGTGGCCATAGGCCCAGATCAGTAGGAAAACACAGGTTAAAGGTGTTCATTCATGCAGTGTAAACAGGTCAGCCTTGCAAGGAAGACAGTGGAGTGGAGAAGGGGGAAATGGGCCTGGATGGACAATCAGAAATTATGCAGCACAACTATGTTCCGATTAAATTTGTATTATCTTATGTTTGCATATATATATATATATATATACTATTATATTATTAATAATATATATTTATATGTACACAAGGGACCTAAAAGATCAGAAACCCCAGTTTGGAACCCATGACATTTTTCACTCCATCCTACCTACTATAATTAAAAAAAACCCAGAGTTATCTGTATCCTTATTTCCTTTCCTTTGATTTGAACCATCTAAGGGCAGGACTTCACTAACTGAACTTGCTCTGCATTTACCCATGTACCTAACAAGCCGTGATTGGACTGATAAAAACAACAGAAGGCAGAGCTGAGACGCACCCATCTCACATGTGCCCAGGTAACCCAGCTCCACCCCACAACGATGAGCCGGGACAAGCTTCTCTGAACCCAGCTACACACCTTCAACACAAGGTCTTACTTTTAGGCCACAGCTTCCGATTCGTCTACATTCCTCCTGGTAGAACAATCAGGTTTGGAATAAGAACAGCTTTCTGTGTGGGAGTCACAGAAGGAAGAATTTGGCACCTGGTGTATATGTACCATAAAGCCATTACCGTGCTGAGCTCAACTCTCCTTCTGCCAGCTATTGGATGGGAGGAAAGTAAGTACATTTAGAAGCTGCATTTTTCTACCCTGGACAGTCAGGATTTATGGGCTGGCTTGCTAAGTAAGCACTAAAAGCCAATGAAATATTTGTATTTAGATGATCTCCCCCGGCAACCTCTTATTCTTGTGTTAGGACATGAAATCTTCAGGGCCTTCATCTTCAGCAACTCGAACATTCTATAATTTGCCATCTTGGGCTCACTTTTGTCCTACTGTGCCATTTCTCCACTGACAGGTTTAAGGTGGAATAAATGTACTGATTAGTTGATAGGCTAAGAAAGAGTATTTCAAAACCTAAAACAAAGATGAGATCTCAGGAGAGTCAGAGACCCACAGGAGAAACACACCCGGGTATGTGGGTGGTTCAGTGGTAGAATTCTCACTTGCCACTTGGGACACTGGGTTCAATTCTAAGCTCATGCAAAAAAAAGGAAAGAAAAGATACACACACAAATTGTAGTTTTTAGTGAGTCCTTGGACAAAAGGCCTATGTCTTTCCCTTTGCACTGATACTCATATCCTCAAGCTGATGATATACGTAAGTTTGTTTACTTTTTGCCCCACAAATATATATGTATATGTGTACACATATATGTCCATATGTACACATATATATGACTATTGTCTGATTATTTTGAAAGAAACCCAATTGTAGGCCTAAGTATTAAAAAAAATACATATACTTTTCACAGGTGTTTTCATACCTGTGTTGTTTACTAGTCACTTTATGAAATAGTTTCAAATCCTTATAGATAAATTCAGAAACGTAAATAGAATCTCAGTATACAAAGCCACTTTAAAGGTTTATAATCATTAGTAAAAGGCATATTCATCGGGGCTTTTCAGGTGGCACAGTGGTAGAGAATCTGCCTGCCAGTGCAGGAGACACAGGAGATGCAGGTTTAAACCCTGGGTCAGGAAGATCCCCTGGAGAAGAAAATGGCTAGCCATTCCAGTATTCTCACCTGGAAAAATCCCATGGACAGAGGAGCCTGCTGGGCTACAGTCCATGGGGTCACAAAGAGTTGGACATGGCTGAATGACTGAGCAAAAAAGGCACATTCAGGGCAAAAGATGAAAGACATTTTATTTGAATTGCTTGCATTACCTTCACCTTGATTAAGCAGCTTTGATTACAAGTAAGTTCTGTATTTATACATTATACCAGTTTCTCTGGGTAGATAATTCTCCATCCCATTTTTAATGGAAAAACAACATTTAGGCATCAAATCTAATCATCTGCTGGCAGAAGAGACCACTTCTTCAAGCCTTGTCCTGTATGTCGCTCCATTTATTCCAACATTCTTTCACATCTCCACATCTGATGGAGGTTTAGGCTCCAATGTTTGAAGAAGTACTAACATGGTCCCTTTTCTCTCTTCTCTCTCGTTTACTGGGATGAGAACCATCAAGAATTCTTCTTAAAGGTCTTTTTAGTGCTGTTTCATGGTAGCTGAGGGAAAAGACCTAAGAGACGCTGAGGTCTTCTCTGTGTAGAGAGAATTCAGGAACCCTATCTTTCCCGTACATGCAAGCTTTAGGGAAGCTTCCTACACACATACACACATACACACACACACACACACACACACACACACACACACATAGTACTGCATACTCTTCCCAAAACAACTCTAGTACACTGAGCTCCAGCATAGGCCGAACAAAATTCAGTGGAGGCTGAAGAGTGTGTGCTGGGGGGTGCATCAGGCTGAGATGGGTGCTCAGACAATGTTGGAAGGAGGAGGATGAAATGCTTACAGTCTTTTATCTTAATTTTTGTGATATGATCCAATTATATCTATCCAATCAGTTCAGTTCAATTCAGTTGCTCAGTTGTGTCCGACTGTTTGTGACTCCATGGACTGCAGCACACCAGGTTTCCCAGTCCATCACCAACTCCCGGAGCTTGCTCAAACTCATGTCCATTGAGTCAGTGATGCCATCTAACCATCTCATCCTCTTTCGTCCCCTTCTCTGCCTGCCTTAGATCTTTCCCAGCATCAGGATCTTTTCCAATGAGTCAGTTCTTAGCATCAGGTGGCCAAAGTATTGGAGTTTCAGCTTCAGCATCAGTCTTTCCAATGAATATTCAGGGCTGATTGCCTTTAGGATTGACTGGTTTGATGTCTTTGAAGTCCAAGGGACTCTCAAGAGTCTTCTCCAACACCACAGTTCAAAAGCATCAATTATTCAGCACTCAGCTTTCTTTATGGTCCAACTCTCACATCCATACATGACTACTGGAAAAACCACAGCTTTGACTAGATGGACCTTTGCTGGCAGAGTAATGTCTCTGTTTTTTAATATTCTGTCTAGGTTGGTTGTAGCTTTTCTTCCAAGAAGCAAGCATGTGAGATGAGTGAAAATGTGCAATAGTTTAAGCATTCTTTGGCATTGCCTTTCTTTGGGATTGTAATGAAAACTGACCTTTTCTAGTCCTGTGGCCACTGCTGAGTTTTCCCAATTTGCTGGCATATTGAGTGCAGCACTTTCACAGCATCATCTTTTAGGATCTGAAATAGTTCAACTGGAATTCCATCACCTCCACTAGCTTTGTTCATAGTGATGCTTCCTAAGGCTCAGTTCAGTTCAGTTCAGTCACTCAGTTGTATCCAACTCTTTGCGACCTCATGAATCACAGCACACCAGGCCTCCCTGTCCATCACCAACTCCCGGAGTTTACTCAGACTCACATCCATCGAGTCAGTGATGCCATCCAGCCATCTCATCCTCTGTCATCCCCTTCTCCTCCTGCCCCCAATCCCTCCCAGCATCAGAGTCTTTTCCAATGAGTCAACCCTTCACATGAGGTGGCCAAAGTACTGGAGTTTCAGCTTCAGCATCATTCCTTCCAAAGAAATCCCAGGGCTGATCTTCAGAATGGATTGGCTGGATCTCCTTGCAGTCCAAGGGACTCTCAAGAGTCTTCTCCAACACCACAGTTCAAAAGCATCAATTCTTCGGCGCTCAGCCTTCTTCACAGTCCAACTCTCACATCCATACATGACCACAGGAAAAACCATAGCCTTGACTAGACAGACCTTTGTTGGCAAAGTAATGTCTCTGCTTTTGAATATGCTATCTAGGACTTCAAATTTCAGGGTGTCTGGCCCCAAGTGAGTGATCACACCATTGTAATAATCTAGGTCATGAAGATCTTTTTTGTACAGTTCTGTGCACTCTTGCCACCTCTTCTTAATATCTTCTGCTACTGTTAGGGCCATACCATCTTGGCACGAAATGTTCCCTTGGTATCTCTAATTTTCTTAAGAGATTTCTAGTCTTTCCCATTCTAATGTTTTCCTCTGTTTCTTTGCATTGATCACTGAGGAAGGTTTTCTTATCTCTCCTTGCTACTCTTTGGAATTCTGCATTCAAATGTGTATATCTTTCCTTTTCTCCTTTGTCTTTAGCATCTCTTCTTTTCACAACTATTTGTAAGGCCTCCTCAGACAACCTTTTGTCTTTTTGCATTTTTTTCCCTTGGGGATAGTCTTGATTACCGCCTCCTGTACAATGTCACGAACTTCTGTCCATAGTTCTTCAGGCACTCTGTCTATCAGATCTACTTCCTTGAATCTATTAGTCACTTCCACTGTATAATCATGAGGGATGTGATTTAGGTCATTCTTGAATGGTGTAGTGGTTTTCCCTATTTTATTCAAAAAGTCTGAATTTTGCAATAAGGAGTTCATGATCTGAGCCCCAGGCAGCTCCCAGTCTTGTTTTTGCTGGCTGTATAGAGCTTCTCCATCTTTGGCTACAAAGAATATAATCAGTCTGATTTTGGTGTTGACCATCTGGTGATGTCCATGTGTAGTCTTCCCTTGTGTTGTTGGAAGAGGGTGTTTGCTATGACCAGTGCGTTCTCTTGGCAAAACTCTGTTAGCCTTTGCCCTGCTTCGTTTTGTACTCCAAGGCAAAATTTGCCTGTTACTTCAGGTATCTCTTGACTTCCTACTTTTGCATTCCAGTCCCCTATAATGAAAATGGCATATTTTTGGGGTGATAGTTCTAGAAGGTCTTATAGGTCTTCACAGAATCATTCAACTTCAGCTTCTTCAGCATTACTGGTTGGGGCATAGACTTGAATTACTGTGATAATGAATGGTTTGCCTTGGAAATGAACAAAGATCATTCTGTCATTTTTGAGATTGCACTCAAGTACTGCATTTCAGACTCTTTTATTGACTATGAGGGCCATTTCATTTCTTCTAAGAGATTCTTGCCCACAGTAGTAGATATAATGGTCATATGAGTTAAATTCACCCATTCCAGTCCACTTTAGTTCACTGATTTGTAAAATGTCAGTGTTCACTCTTGCCATCTCCTGTTTGACCACTTTCAATGTACCTTGGTTCATGGACCTAACATTCCAGGTTCCTATGCAATATTGTTCTTTACAGCATCAGAGTTTACTTCCATCACTAGTCACATCCACAACTGGGCGTTGTTTTTGCTTTGGCTCTGTCTCTTCATTCTTTCTGGAGTTATTTCTCCATTCTTCTCCAGTAGCATGCTGGGCATATAGACCTGGGGAGTTCCTCTTTCAGTGTCATCTTTTTGCCTTTTCCTACTGTTCATGGGTTCTCAAGGCATGAATACTGAAGTGGTTTGCCATTCCCTTCTCCAGTAGTCCACATTTTGTCAGAATTCTCCCCCATGACCCGTCCATCTTGGGTGGCCCTACATGGCATGGCTCATAGTTTCATTGAGTTAGACAAGGCTGTGGTCCATGTGATCAGTTTGATTAGTTTCCTGTGATTGTGGTTTTCATTCTATCTGCCCTCTGAGGGATAAGGATAAGAGGCTTATGGAAGCTTCCTGATGGGAGAGACTGACTGTGGGGGAAACTAGGTCTTGTTCTTATGGGCAGAGTCATGCTCAGTAAATCTTTAATTCAATTTTCTGTTGATGGGTGGAGGTGTGTTCCTTCCCTGTTCTTTGACTGAGACCAAACTATGGTGGAGGTAATGAAGATAATGACAACCTCCTTCAAAAGATCCCCTGCATGCACTGCCACACTCAGTGCCCCCGACTCTGCAGGAGGCCACTGCCAACCCACGCCTCTGTTGGAGACTCCTGGACACTCACAGGCAAGTCTGGGTCAGTCTCTTGTGGGGTCACTGCTCCTTTCTCCTGGGTCCTGCTGTGCACAAGGTTTTGTTTGTGCCCTCCAAGAGTCTGTTTCCCCAGTCCTGTGTAAGTTCTGGTGGCTCTATGGTGGGGTTAATGGCTATCTCCTCCAAGAAGGCTTATGCCACACTCAGGTCTGCTGCACCAAGAGCCCCCGCCCCTGTAGCAGGCCACTGCCCTATCCAATCAGTTCAGTTCAGTTCAGTTCAGTTGCTCAGTTGTGTCTGACTCTTTGCGACCCCATGAATCGCAGCACGCCAGGCCTCCCTGTCCATCACCAACTCCCAGAGTTCACTCAAACTCAAGTCCATCGAGTTGGTATGCCATCCACCCATATCATCCTCTGTCGTCCCCTTCTCTTCCTGCCCCCAATCCCTCCCAGCATCAGAGTCTTTTCCAATGAGTCAACTCTTCTCATGAGGTAGCCAAAGTATTGGAGTTTCAGCTTTAGCATCAGTCCCTCCAATGAACACCCAGGACTGATCTCCTTTATAATGGACTGGTTGGATCTCCTTGCAGTCCAAAGGACTCTCAAGAGTCTCCAATAGGACCCTCTAATTACTAGCAGAGATGAATAATGAAGGATTCCCCATGTATTTACGGTACCCATGCCCCACCAAGTCAGCTTCCTTCCTTGACTCATTGTGTGAACATTCTAGATTTAAACACAGTATCCTGAGAGCTTGCAGCATGCTCGGCAAAATAAAGTCCCTTAAAAAAATTGGGAAAAACTTCAGGGCTTCAATAAGAAGTTATGACTACAGGCTGACCCTGCACATGGCAGGATGGGACTGGAAAGGGACCCTATCCTGCCTCCAGGCACAGTTCTGTAACCAAAGAGACACAAATTCTGTTGGCCAGCAGAATCATGCAGGATTTAATTGTTAGGTTTCAATGGTAATTTAGGAAGATAAAAAGGAACAAAGAAAATGCAGATCCACAGAAGTCAAAATCATTACTGAAATAGTGGAAAATGGGGCAGTGAAAAGAAGGGGTGAAGTTAATGTCCACTCATCAGGAATAGAAACAGAATGACAGATGAATAAACCCAAGACAGGAGATCCAGCTTGGAGGTAGGCTGGGAAGACAGGAAAGAAGAAACTCCTGGTTAGAGGAGAAAACTGTTTTTTTAATTGGAGGATAATTGCTTTACAATGTTATGTTGGTTTCTGCCCTGTGTGTGCGTGTTTGTGTGTGTGTGCGTGTGTGTGTGTGTGTGTGTGGATGCACTTAGTCACTCAATCATGTCTGACTCCTTGCAACCCACGACTGTAGCCCTCCAGGCTCCTCTGTCCATGAGATTGTTGTTGCCATTTCCTCCTCCAGGGGATCCTCCTGACCTGGAGTTTCTGCCATACAACAACATGAATCAGCCATAACTATACATTTGTCTCCTCCCTCTTGAACCTTCCCCCCACCAACCCCCCATCCCATCTCACCCCTCTAGGTTGTCACAGAGCACCAGGTTCAGCTCCCTGTATTATACAGCAACTTCCTTCTAGCTATCTATTTTACACATGGTAATAAATATGTTTCAGTGCTACTTTCTCAATTCATCCCACCCTCTTCTTTGAGGAGATTTTATGGTGTTGATAAGTACCTGCTCTCAGACCTTGGGCTTTGAAATATACCATAGAGACCCTGGAATCCAACTCCTTGATTTTATAGAGAAAAAATGAAGGTCAGAGGAGATGCAAGCAGACCAGAAGCCCACATCTAAATGGAGGTAGAAACAGGACTAGAATCTAGATCTCTTGCCTTCTAATCCAGGGCTCTTTTTGCTATAGTGGAAGACTGCAGAGATATCATTTTTGTGAAGCAGAGAGAGAAACTTTATCTCGGAGTCACCTTTGGACTTGAATATGTTGGACATCTTGGGGAAGAGAAAAGCAGATGGACACTCAAAAAAGGCAGGAGTGAGAGTCAAGTTCAGAGGATGGCGACCTCCTCACATCATCACTGGGGGTCTAGAGCAAAAGGGAAGGGGTTCTCTCTGATGATGGACCTTCAGGTCCTGCTCCTCATCCTCCAGCCGCTCGGAATCTCTGACAGCAGAGGGCCTCAGGACACTCTTAATTATGTTGTGAGGCTGCTGTGAGCCTCCCCAGAGCACAGCACATTTATAGGGCTGAGTCTCAGCTAGTTGCTTCAAGTGCTTTCTGAAAAAACAACAAAACAAAAACAAAAACCCAGCAAAGACCTCCTTTTGTTCTGACAATTCTTCCTCACACTTGAAGTGCCCGGCACAATTAGGAACATTCATTCTGTGCACACTTCGATAATGCGCTGATTAAAAAAAAAAAAAAAGCACTTAAACTGCAGAGCATGGCTGCAGGGACAGGAAAACACTATTGCCTCCATGGTTTCAGATACGGATTGTGTCATACTTAATGCTGAAATCATAAACTATCTGTTTTTGCCCCCTCCAAGCTGCCTATTGTGTGCTTATAAACAGGAACCTGGCGGCATGTCAGGGGTGCAGATTGATTTCCTCTCCCAAATAAAATTTTAAAAAGCAAATAAACAAGGTTATGTTGGCTAATGAAACATTACATGCCAGGCTGTGGAGAATTCTTTTAAAATGTATTTTCTTGAGCAAAGGGCAACACAAAGCATCCGTAAAAGCTTCCTTCATAAACAACATGTTTACACAGAAATGCATTACTTGAAAGAATGGAAAGTAATGGTGTATCTCCCAAGATATATTTAGCTGGTGTTTTAAGAAATGAATTAGGAATGGGTGATGAGGGGGTAGTCCTATGGTACCACAGAATTTGGAAATTAACTAAAGCCACTTAGAAGTAAGATGAAGTTGTTCTTATCTGTCAAGTTTTTGATCTTAGGATTTTTATAATTTATCATTAAGGCATAAGAGGCGCCCTTGGAGTGTATCTTCTTGGCATAAGAAAAGCTGGGAGAGAAAACTGAATCATGTCTCCTGCACACCACTGCCGCCCCAAACTTAGTGATAGGTGTGCAGTGAGCCTGGCAGATTGGCATCAATGGAAACCTCTCCTGGAAAGTGGCCTATTTCCCAGCAGTGATGCCTGGACCAGCTGGAAGCAGTTTTAAGTCATCTATGTGCAAAACATATCTCCTGGATCCTGCCTGCCTTCACAACAGAGAATGAATTTCAACCCAGCCCCAGAGCCAAAGCCATCCCAAGTGGACTGCGAGGTCCAGGTCAAAGCCCTCCTCGACCATCTTTCTGCTGATGAACCCAGTTAGCAGGAACCCTGATGCACCCCAATGCAACACAACGTGCAGCCCAAAGGATGGGGCTGAAAAGGCAGAGGGGCAACCTGAGGACCACCCAGTTGAGAGGTGATGGCTACTGCTGATGGCGTTAAATGAGCAGAGGGCATTTTGCCTGTTCTCACAAACCCCAGTGATGCTTCCTTCTCTCACAGTTATTGCTTGTCCTCCAGGATTGGTACGTTGTACTAGAGCCTAGAGGAACGAGGTAAAAGTTTCCTATCATCTTAAGATGGCCCTGATTGTAATGAAAGAAAGGTAACCTTTTAATCCTATTCAGAATTCGTATAGAGAACAAAATACTCAGAAATCACAAAGGTGACCCTGAGATCCTGCAGACCCAAAGGCCCTACTCCAGAGAGTTTTAGGGGTGTTCCTCGGTGAGAAGGTGCAAGGTCTGGGGTTGGAACAGTGCCTGAGATGGCAGGTCCTCTCCCTCTCTCCGCAATGACTCACCAAGCAACCTTGGTCAGGTCCCCAGGCCACTCGGAGCTTTCTTTTTTCCACTGCTTTTAATATAAGGCAAACACTGTCAGTCTGATGGTTGCAGTGATTAATGAGGTAACATTTGTAAAATGCTAAGAGCTTTCCAGAACTCAAATGCGAATACTTTTGACCAAATACTCTGGATAATAGTTAAAACACAAAAAGATTTAGTCACCAGTTGGCTAAGGATATGAACCTGGGAAGGAATGGCAGAAGGAGTGTGTTTCGTGAAAGGCTTTGACTAGGGCTGGGTGCACATCAGGGGGAAGAGAAAAAAAGCGGGGGAAAGCTTTAGGGTTTCAAAACCTGAAACACAAATAATTTCACTTCCAAAAGAGGCCATTAACTTTTAAAACTCTGCACCCTTTCAACAACACCAAAGATAATGTAATTCCACAAAATCTTTTTCTATACACATAATCCTATGGGGTATAATACCAAGTGTGAGAGTAGATTACACTGAAACTTTTGTTCTTATCCCAAGAAAATGATACATTATCCTCTGGGGGCCATATACCAATTGGCTTGGCACTTGTAACCATCAACTTTACTTCCCTCATTTTCTGTGCAAATGGAAGAATCAAATTAATCATTGGCAAATCTGATAACAGATGTGTTTCTCAGTGAATCCACATCAAGCACTCAGAAAGTAATTACCCCCTGAAGCTTGTTGTGTTCCTGGGTACATTTGGCATCAACTAAAGACTTCAGCTGCTTTGTTTTTATCTGACGTGAAGTTAAAGCCTTGGGGTGATACTCCTAGTGCTGCTTTAGATTATAAAGTCTTAACAGCCCCTCGCTTTAGGGCACTGTGTTTATTGATGCTATGTAAGCAATTTACAGTCCCTGAAGAGTGCATCCACCACAGTGCTACAGTGTTTAACTTGTTAAATTATATTTAGAGCTTCGGGGAAAATTACCTCATTGGCTTCGCCAGCATGGGTTACTGATATCACACAGGAGTTACGGCAGCCTCCACCTGACCAGGACAGTGGCGAGAACATTTACAGGCTGGAGTCAAAGGTGGAATGCAGAATTTGAGTGCAGAAGTTGAGAGGGTAAAGGACAGATGAGAGAGATGGAGACTGGGGTTGGGGGGAATGCAGCAGGGAAGGAGTTAGGAAAGGCAGGAAGGATGGAGGCAAGCAGGGGTCAGCATCCGAGAGAGTCATTTGTTTGGTTGCAAGGCGAAACAAATTGCCAATGAAGGCCATTTTAATTCCAGCTTTGTTTTAAGCTACCTTCACAACTGGAGAGTGTTCCTATTCCCAGCCCCCCTGTCTGTTGGAAAGATGTTCTGGGTCCAGGGACCTGGGAGACACCATGGACCTCCAGTTGCTGTAGCCACTCATCCAACAGGCTTCGTGTTTAGAGCCCTTCAAGGCTCAGATATTGCATGGGGAATATTGGACACATTTGTTAGGAAAATGAGGAGTAGCTGGTGGTGGAGAAGGGGGCAGAGAAGGAGGAGGAAAACAGAAAAGGATGTGAAGGAGAAACAAGAGCAGCAGCAGTAACAGCAGAAGCAGCAGGAGCAGAATCTTTATTAGAATAAAGAGAGACATAAAGTAAGGCTAAAATATCATTGAGCCTGAAACTTAGTGATGTCATGAGTCGACTTCAGAAAAGCAGCCAAAGGCCATGGGATTAAAATCCAGTGTAGAGGCGAGAGCACAGGCTCATGAAAGCAAGCAAGTGGCTGATACTCTCTGGGGTCTCAGTTCATGTGACATCTTCTAGTTCACAAACGGCTAAGGGTTTGAAGCAAAGCATCAGAAATGACAAGTGTGTAACCTCTATGAGAAAACACTGTTTTCTCTTTCCCCATATGTACCTTCTGTACAAGGTTTCTCATGCTTAGGATACTTAATAATGACTAACCCAAATAAAACAGAAATCGGACAGTGCAAAAATAACAGGCACCCAATGAAATAAACAAGAGTGCTGACCAGGCTGTTTTGGCTTATGTGAGTGTTGACAAGGAGTAAGGGTGGGACATCACAGATTGCACGTCTTTCAAAAACTAGAGAATGAAAAGCAAGAGTGAGAGAAATGCTACCCTGCACATAAGCATCTAACTTCCTATGAAAATGAAAAACAGCTAGGTAGATAGGTATAAATCTCAGAATATGACTCCTTGAAGAGAAATTTTAGTCTTAAGGACAAATCAGAAAGTCCCATTCCTCCTAGATTTAACAGACTTTTCATGTTCTAGCTAATAACTCACACTTAATGCCTAGGGTTGCATTTCCCAAACCGTGTGCTGAGCTGCCCCAGGGTGCCACACTGAACTCACAGGGTTGCTGCAGGATCTTGAAAAGTTTGAGGGAAAGGTGGCAATCTGCTGGACAAGGCACAAACTTGAGGCCATTGATGTTTCCACATTAGATCCTGCTACATTCCTTTGATTATATCACATCTTTGCAAAGCTGGATTTTGGTTGATTGCCATGATAAAAAGCAAGTATCAGGCAAAAATAAATGTGGAACAGAAAACAAGGGTAGTGATAGCCAGTCTGACTTTAAAGTTTGAGAACTTGTGGGAAGTCCAACAGGTACAAACACCCCATTAATAATAACAGTTATTTAAGAATGGAATAAAAGTCTTTTTCACTTCCAATAAGGGGGCATGGCAACCCACTCCAGTATTCTTGCCTGGAGAATTCCATGGACAGAGGAGCCTGGTGGACTACAGTCCATGGGGTCACAAAGAGTCGGACAAGACTGCATGACTAAGCACAGCACATCTATGTATTATTTATTTGAAATAGCTTCTGAGATGTTTGTACACTTATGATGTCGTTTGGACCTAAGCACCTAAAAGTAGAATGCCACGGTACTTCTTTTGGCCAAGGTGTGCCATGAAAAAATGACTGAAACACCAAGAGTGCCTGATCCTGAGAAAGTTTGGGTTCCCCTGGTCTAGGGGAAGCTGATAGAGAAAATAATATGTGGTAATATTCAACAAAGAACTAAGGAAAAAAAAAAACATGATTTGGGTGAATTAGCCCTTAGGACATTTGGCCTTGGGGGTAAAAGAAGAATCTGCTATGTTTTACAAAGGACAGCAAAGAGTCAGATGTTCTGGAAACTTTACTGAGCTAGGTAGCATCATGGGTGGGGATTTCTAGGCTCTGAATTGTGGAAAGTTCCCAACACATTTAAAACCTACAGTCATAAGTTTCTGTACACTTAGTCTCTATACTACCATTCTGCCCCACCAATGCCCTGGCACTCAAAACTGTCTGACTGCAATTATTCTTTGCTTTTAGGGGGTACCACAAATGCCATCTGTCACTGCCAACAGTCATTCTATTGTATAAGCTGGAGACAGTTTAATACATCATAGAAGACATTTTGCCAATAACTAGGAAAACCACAGAGCTTGCTCCAGTACACTGCCTTTCACCAAAGATGAGATCCAACACCTCCAAATATATAGTGGCATGATGAATTTAATTGTCTAGGATATGGAAAAGGAAGCTAAAAACAGCTAGACAAGATGGAGTCGAAAGAATTGGAAGGAACTCTCAAGACACAAGATGTCCCACCAATAACCAGGTACTTCAGGTATGAAAAAGACCAGAAGAACATCAAATTCACAGGTTAGTTTCAGAGTTTAAACTCAAGTTGGTACCAGAGAAGGGAACCGAAATGCCCGCCTGGCCAAAAAATCTGTCCCAACTAAACTTCCAACATCTGGAGAGTTTGTTGAAATCTTTTGTTTGTAACTGAGAGGGTAAAAAGAAATAGATGCAAAATACCAAAGATCAATTCTTAACTCCAAATATTTACTTTGAAATATTTTCAAAAAGCCTTTTGAAAATTCTGTGCATTCATTTTTGGGCAACTGTTTACTAAGCATGACATGTAAATTACCCCAGTAGGCATTCTAGGGAACCCACTGGAAGCATAAGATATGATCCCTGCCTTCAAGAAGTTGGCAAGACAAACCATACACACTTAGACAAAGTTAAATGTCAAAAGAGATGATGCCAGACATCATTAGTCTGCATATGATTACAGGCCAAGTGACTAGTTCAAGAGTCCAGAGGTATGATTGTAAACTCCATGTGTCAACTATCTTAGGCTTTAATGACCAGTTGTTTGGTCCAATATCAGTCCAGATGTTGCTGTGGAGGTATTAGTATTTTTTTTAAATGAACACTAAAATCAACAGACTTTGAGTAAAGCAGATTACCCTCCATAATGGGGGTGGGACTCATGAAATCAGTTGAAGGCCTTCAAAATAAAGACTCAGGTTCCCCAAAGAAGAAGTAATTCTGCCTCAAAACTACAATATGGAAATTCTTAGTTTCCATCTTATAGATTTTGGACTCAAGGTCAACATCAACTCCTATCCGAATTTCCAGGCTGCCAACCTGGAAAATGCAGATTTTCTAGTCATTCTACTTTTCTTTTCTCTCTTATGTCCCCTCTTTCTATAGATCTAGAGATAGAAACGGAGATAGAGAGAGAAATAAATATCTCCTACTGGTTCTGTTTCTCTGGAGAACCCTGACTAATACTCAGTTCAGTCGCTCAGTTGTGTCCGACTCTTTGCAGCCCCATGGACTGCAGCATACCAGGCTCCCCTATCTATCACCAACTCTCAGAGCTTGCTCAAACTCATGCCCATTGAGTCAGTGATGCCATCTAACTATCTCATCCTCTGTTATCCCCTTCCCCTCCTGCCTTCAGTCTTTCCCAGCATCAGGGTCTTTTCCAATGAGTCAGTTCTTCACATCAGGTGGCCAAAGTATTGGAGTTTCAACTTCAGCATCAGTCCTTCCAATGACTGACTGCCTTTAGGATTGACTGGTTTGATGTCCTTGTAGTCCAAAGGACTCTCAAGAGTCTTCTCCAACATCACAGTTCAAAAGCATCAGTTCTTCAGTGTTTGGCTTTATGGTCCAACTCTCACATCCATAAATGACTACTGGGAAAACCACAGTTTTTCACTAGATGGAACTTTGTCAGCAAAGTAATGTCTCTGCTTTTTAATATGCTGTCTAGGCTTGTCATAACTTTTCTTCCAAGGAGCAAGCATCTTTTAATTTCATAGCTACAGTCACGATGAGCAGTGATTTTGGAGCCCAAGAAGATAAAGTCTGTCACTGTTTCCATTGTTTCCCATCTATTTGTCATGAAGTGACAGGACTGGATGCCATGATCTTAGTTTTTTGAATGTTGAGTTTCAAGCCAGCTTTTTCATGAGTTGAAACTCTGACTAATACTAGAGGATAAAATGGTGATTGCTGACTGGCACAGTCAGGGAGCATTTCAATAAGGAACTAAAGATGGATTTTGAATTATATTTGGATGAGGGTGAGCTTCTCCTCTGTCATACTCACTGTTAAGGGTTAGAACAATACAAATGAGACCAAGGTGTGCCCTCCTGACCTACAGAGAAACTAAAATAGAAGAGATGACACTTATAAATGGATACTATTCCAAAAGGGAAGATTGAGGAAATCATGTTAGCTAAAGAGAACCTGCTACTGCTGCTGCTGCTAAGTCGCTTCAGTCGTGTCCGACTCTGTATGACCCCATAGACAACAGCCCATCGACAACCCACCAGACTCCCCCATCTCTGGGATTCTCCAGGCAAGAACACAGGAGTGGGTTGCCATTTCCTTCTCCAACGCATGAAAGTGAAAGGTGAAAGTGAAGTCTCTCAGTCATGTCCAACTCTTAGCAACCCCATGGACTGCAGCCTACCAGGCTCCTCCATCCATGGGATTTTCCAGGTAAGAGTACTGGAGTGGGGTACCATTGCCTTGTCCGAAAGAGAACCTAGTGATGTCAAAAGAATTCTTGTGGATACTTTCTCAGAAGGTCTCTGCTTGAATCCTTCTTCCAGCTCTGGCCCAGTGTGACATGGCCACAACAAGCAGCCTTATTGGCCTTCACAACCCTTCTACCAAATGCAAGCAAAGCAACACCCAGCAGTATTGATACATCTTTGCCATCCCTTGCAAACACTGTTTCCTAAGCAACAGGGATGAAGGGGAGGAGGGAACAGGTGGAAGGGGAGATCTCCTTCACATTCACATGCATTTCAGGCAAGACTGTTTTCCAGCTTATTCCTAAGAAGAAAAAAGCATGATCTTAACTGAAAGGCAGCAGTCTAGAAAGATACATTCTGAATGTATGTAACTGTAAGGTCTAGACTCCTGGGGATCCATGTTGGAGATGATTCACCACATATGTCTCTCATACATATACACATGTGGGTATGTATATAGTTTTTATAAGGTAATAAACACTGACATTTATCAAAGACTACTGTTTTTTTCTGGCTCCGTTGCAATTTTAAAGTCATTGGCCTTTTTCTTTCTCTCTTTCTATACAAATACACACACACACACATATCCTGAGAACAAACAAAAAAAGAGATAACAAACCCATGAGAAAATAGAAACAAAATATAAACAGGGATTCAAAAAAGATAAAAGTCCACATGTCCAAAAGGCATATGGGAAAATGTTCAACTTTACAAATAACCATAAAAATATAAATTAAAATGAGAGCAGTATAAAATAAAAAGGTGAATAATTACAAGTGTTGGTGTTGATATGGGGATCTGGGAACCATATACTATCACAGTGTAAATTTTTTGTGATTGATTTCTGGAATTCAACCTGTATCAACTCAGGGAAATTAAGTATGCATAGGCTATATGTCTCTATATTCTCATGTAGGTGCATACAAGGATCATGGGTCATGACTAGTCCCTTTCTATGTGAGGGATGCATGGCAAGAATACAAATGGAGGTCTATATCTTACCTGACTAAATTAAAGTTACAAATCAACTTACGGACATGTTCTACCTCCTATCTTGATAAATGTATAATTCACATCATAATATAAATTTACATTTGAATGAATAATTCTCAACTTCCTGAGGTTCTCAGCCTCTGCAGGTTTGGAACTCCCTGGGCCCTTTTTCTTTCTACCTTCAGCTCTATCCACACCCAGAGAGGCCCCATATGTATGCACGTAACTTATCAATGAGGAAACCAATTTACTCAAGATCACAGAGTGAGGGGCAGAATTATAGCTTGAATTCAGGTTTCCTTACTCCAATCCTGCATAGCTTAGTTATTTTCAGTGGACAAAATGAACTGCTTATTAAGTAATCCTAAAATTGAGCTATTGAGATGACTTGGGTGACCCGAGATGATAGTCACTGCCATAAAGAGACTTCAGCCTACATATAATACATAAACTCCATGCACACCCTCCCTTCCCCCTCAAAAAACAAGGTCTTGGCCACCTATCAGGGCAGGACAGCCTGTCCTTGCAAGAATGAACCCTAATTGAAACCCTCAGACTATTCGGATTGTAAAACTGGTGCAGCCACTTTGGAAAATAGTCTGGCAGTTCCTCAAAAAGTTAAACATAGAGTTACCATCAGATCAGATCAGATCAGCCACTCAGTTGTATCCGACTCTTTGCGACCCTGTGAATCGCAGCACACCAGGCCTCCCTGTCCATCACCAACTCCCGGAGTTCACTGAGACTCACGTCCATCGAGAGTTACCATAGAACCCAGCAATTCCACTCCTAGGTATACTCTCAAGAGATACAAAAAAATGTATGCCCATACAAAAATGTGTGTCCAAATGTTCATACCACCATAATTAATAATAAGCGAAAAGTGGAAACAACACAAATGTCCATTGTCTCATGAATGAACAAAATGTGGTATATCCATACAATGGACTATTATTTGGATATAAAAAGTACTGATAACATGATACAAGATAGATGGACCTCGAAAACATTATGGTAAATGAAAGAAGTCAGTCTCAAAATCCCCTGTATTATATGATTCCATTGATATGCAATGTCCACAAAAGACAAATCCATAGAGACAGAAAGTAGATTATGGTTACCTAGATGGAGGATGGGGAGGAATGTCTAAGAGGCATGAGGCTTCCTTCTAGGGTGAGGAAATGTTCTAAAATTGATTGTGGTAACAGATAAATGAGTGGATTCATACCATGAAATGTTATGTAACAGAAGAAATGAAGAACTATGCAACAAGGATAAATCTTTATAAGAATGTTGCATGAAAAATGTAACAGCAGAAGATTAATAGCACATTGCCACTCAACACACACACACAGATACACACAACTATATTTTTACAAGGAAACAGGAGGACTTAAGAATATAATGAGTACATTGCAGTGGGGATCGAGAGAGGAATGGGACCTGAAGACAGAGAGAAGATACGATATTTGTTTTTCTCTTTCTGACTTACTTCACTCTGTATGTTAGTCTCTAGTTCCATCTATGTCTCCACAAATGACCCAATTTCATTCATTTTTATGGCTGAGTAATGTCCCATTGTATATATGTACCATATCTTCTTTATCCATTCATTTGTTGATGAACATTTAGCCATGTCCTGTCTATTGTAAACAGTGCTGCAATGAACATTGGAGTGCATGTGTTATTTTGAATTTTGGTTTTCTCAGGATATATGCCCAGTAGTGGGATTGCTGGGGTCATATGGTAGCTCTATTTTTAGTTTTTAAGGAACCTCCATACCGTTCTCCATAGTGGTTTTATCAGTTAACACTCCCACCAACAGTGCAAGAGGTTCCAAAGGGGAGAATACAGACACGGCAAGAGTAGGGATTGTCCCAGACAGTGATGATAATCAACTTGACTAGAAAAGTTAGTTAATAATGTTGACTAACGCAACTCAGCAACTGAAGTTTGAAGGAAAATTTAAGAAAGATAAAGAAAGCAAAAAAAAAAAAAGAGCTTTAAAAAATATATGGTAACCACAGAGGATGCTTGTCTCCTAAGTTTCTGAAAATTACACAATCAGCAAAATAGCCCAGGGAAAACATTCCTGCTGTAGCATCCTTTTCTGTATAGCTGAGTGTAGTGCTTAGGTCAGAAGTAAAGACATATATCTTAGCTTCTCCACAGAAAGGATACGGTAGTGCTTGCACAACAGGGAGGCAGAGTGAAGTCATTTAGACAAATGAATCACCCAGAGACACGCCAGTCAAAAGACAACTCATAGTCCTCAAGGTTCCAGAAGGAGTTTCCAAAAGTCAGTGGTGAGAGTAGGTGAGTGAAGGAAAAAAAACCTTCTCTTCTTTCTACTTATTTTATTTTGTTTGCTGGGGTTAGGGGCAGGGGGAGAGGGGAGTGAAGTAGACTTTTGATGTTTTGTTTTGAAGGAAGGAATTTTTCAAAAATGGGAATTTTACTCACTTGGAGAGGGCTGTCTCTGGAGCTGTAATTTATCTATGCAGTGCTGAGATGACAAACAAGACGCTGCCCCCTCCACCCTCATCCTTTATCTGCTTCTCCCGACCATCCCCACGGCTTGCACTCACAGAGCAAGGCTGACCCTGCCAGCCAATTACATTATGCTAATTTGTCTGTTAACTCTAACTCCTGCAGGGGCATTCAGCACTCAGAGCAGTTCCCAGATTTATATTGTCCCTGGCCGCCCCTGCACACCAGCCGGGTTAATGGAGCTCTCCACCCCGCCCCCACGCTCCCTTCTCTGCTTCCAGCTTGGGATGCGTGGCAGTATCTTTGGGAGGCAACAGTGTACTTTCTAAATGGCAGTTCAGGCCTATGCAGGAGCGAGCCCAGGCCTTATCCTGTACATCTTTCCAGAGCACACTGTTTATCTTAGGAGACCTGTCCTCTGGAAAAACTTGTTTTAAAAGAAAATATATTGCTGCTTAAAAAAAAAAACAACAACAACCACATAATGCAAACTACTAGGTAACTGTGTCAGCCTGCTGATTCTGTGTTTCACGGATCACACATTCGCTCACAGAAAGTCTATCAAAGCAAAAGTTAAAAAGTCATGCATACTAGGAAATCCATATTAGACTGTTCTCTGTTAGAAAAGAGAAGGGACAAGTTTTGGAAAGTGGGTTGGAACATGTAAACTTTTCTCCCAGAGTCAGGAATTCTTGACAATCTTTCTATAGCTAGCATCCCAACACAACATCCAAATTTCACAAATCTCTGAATCAACCAGGCTTACAAAGCAACTACATGTGCCGGGCTTTGAGAGAGAAAATAACACATAATAAGATAAAGCAAGAAGAACAGCTCCTATAAGTCATATTTCAAAGTCAATTTCATTACATTAGAAGTTTGCAATCTATGGGACAGCAAAAAATGTTAAGTTATGGAAACACAACAGCTGTGAAAAATTCTGCCTCCTCTAAAGAAAGCTACTTCATCAGCTATGAATGGTGAAGTAGCCTTAGAATACTCATAAAACCATTTATCAAGACAAAAATAAGCATCTCTTTTAATGACCACAGCACTCATATGAGGTAGATATAATTAATCCCATTTTACAGGTGAGAAAACTGAGCTCAGAGGGGTTAAATAACTTGCCCAACACTGTGAATCAGTGACAGAGATGGAAGTGAAGATGGGCCCATGTTTTTAACACTCATTCAGCCTCTATTAGATCTATTGAACTACTCCATTTTGCAGACGGAGAAACTGAGATCTAGATAAAAGTACTTGCCCACACCCTCAAATATGAAACAGAGGCCCAGAAAGGCTCAAGGTTATATGGCTAGTCTGCAGACACCTGGTCCAGAATGCCTCCCATAACATCATGCCTACTCCCTGTCTCGACTCTGCCCAGCCACATAGGAATGTGGCATTGCATGACATTTTAAGGAGGTTTAACTTTAACCCAGAATATAGGAAATCACTTACAAAACAAAAAATCAATTTCCTTTTTCCCCCAGTAGAATGGATTGAGATATGTCTTGGCAAGATCTGGCTAATGTTAAGCCTATCTCTTCAACCTGAGGTAACTTTGACTCACATTTTATAACCTAAAATAATATCTGGAAGACAGACTATTATGTGATGGCTACAAAAATGAGGGAAGCTATGTGTAATGGTATGTAAAGATATCTAGGATATATAATTAAGTATTTTAAAACAAAATGGGGCAAATCATCTCCCATTTGGATAAACAGAAAAGGAGAGACAGACAGATAAATGAATAGACAAACAAAGAAATGCATACTGTTTTTCTAGGAGCTATAAATTATGGTATGTGAATAATTTTTTGGAATGATATAAAAGAAACTATTAACAGGGATCACCTGTGGGGAGAGACACACTAGGAAGGCAAAAGGAAAAGAAACTTTACATTTCATTTTATGCCTTCCTGCACTGTCTGAAAAGTTCCAATGTACACACATTGCTTTTCTTCTTAAAAGACGCCTATGGACATTTGTTACACATAAGACAAATAACTAAAGTTCAGATGTTCCAGGAGAGAGAAAAAAGCAAGTGTTAAGATTCTTATGAGGCTACCAGGATCATGAATGAGAAGAAAGAGCATTCTGTAACGTAACCTAAAGGTCTATGGATACAAGACACTCATCATGAGGATGAGCAAGGTAATTAGGAAAAAGAAAATGATACCCGAAGATCCAAAATTGTGGGGAGGCTGGGATGCCACTACGAAATAGAGCCAGATGGTATCAGCCAATTTGTTTTTAACAGGATTTAACATTAAGTAATGTACCCCCTAAAATGTACACCCAGTAAATTAAGGCTGTAATTCCATCTTGGTGTTATGGTGACATGAAAATCCACTCAAGCTTTTCTGTCAGGGTTTATGAAGTTATCAAAGCCCCTTGATGGAATTACAACACTATTATGTACAGCTGGAGGGACATTACTCCTTATCTGAATAGCAGTTAAAAGCACAATGGCACCAAAGGGCACTAAAATACCAGTTCCTCATTAGTGAGCCGCAGGGAAGGAAGACACTCGGGTGCACGTGCATACACACGCACATACACACACACACACACACACGCACACACACACAGCCCCGTCCATCTGCATTAATGATTATTGGTCTGAGGTGCAAAGTCCTGAATATTCCACTCTGCCTTTTTGAAAGGCAAGATTTAACAGCATTGTTCTCAGATAACACAGTGTCTGAAACAATCAACATTTTATCACCTTCTGGACATAAAGGAATATAGGCAGGTAGTCAATTTAGCTCCCCAGCATCCCTGTCCCCCAAAAGAAGCCATACAAATAAGCCATAAAAATGACTTAAGATATTTAAAAAATAAGTTTCATGATGGTTATGAGCACAGGGTCAATCTGGGTTAGAATCTAGTTCTATCATCTACTGTGTTACTTTGGACAACACACTTTTCCTTTCTATGTCTCAATGGCCTAGAAAATGGAGACAGTAATGAAGCCCACTTTTTTGGTTGTTGTGAGGATGGAGTGAAATAATACTTGTTAATTAGTAAAGAATCTGGGTACAAAGTAAGCTCTTGGAGTTCCACATAAAGAAGAACAACAGGGACTTTCTTAATACAGTAAAAGCCATTGAGACAAAGTAGTTAGTTGATTAACTAAAAAACTAAATAAAGAGAGGAGTATAAAAACAATAGTATACTTTAAGCATCCTGTTAACTTAAAATATATAAAAGCAGATGCACTGTTGACCTTCTGATGGAGGATCAGTGCCTTTTCTGAGTGTGGGTGTGCTGGTGGAGATCTGCATGTTCTTTCTGGCATAAACCACACCCTGAATGTATAGTCAACAGCTTCCAGCTTTAGATCTTTAACAGCAGAGCAAGAACTTAAAAGATCACAGAGAAGCAATCTGAGTGCAGAACTTCTCTGCATTTCCACAAATATATTCCCAATCATTCTTGCCCATACTTAATTTGATAACATTTCTAAGTCTTTCAGTTCAGTCGCCAACATTCAAATTAGGTCTTGCCTTTCATGCTCTTATTTTATTCATGTGTACATTACTTAAATTATGCGATTACAACAATAGGTATAATCAGCATTGACCATTTAGAAATAAATACAACGGCCAATTGGTAAGCAGTAAAGAACTCGCAGTCATGAGCATTCAAAGTATCATGGGCATCAGCAGCTTTGTTTTACCTACAGAATAAAGAGCATCGGGTAATCTATCAGGTAGGTGCAGGGCAGGTTCCACGAAGAGAAGTTCTGCCACGGGTTCGTCAGTATCAAGCAGAAAGAGGCAATGAGCTGAAAGAGCCCTAGGTGTCTTCCACAGTGATAGTTCTAAAAGACATTCTTAAAATTCCCTCACTTTCCTGTTCTCAACTCTTCCTTGTCATCAACACTAGATACAACCCCAAAAGCTGTCTAAGACCAGGGATGAATATACAGACCAGAAAAAGAGCAATTTTTAATATGAACTCAGAATATTGTGACATGACAGTAAAGACATTACTGCTAAAGGTTTATAGCAATTATCTAATTAAGTAGCATTTGGCTGTGCAGTTAAGAGGATGTGGGCAGAGGCAGACTCAGGCAAAACATGAAGCTTCCTCGGCTATCACATGCCCGGCCTCAGTAGACAGGGTTCTTTCACCTAGCACCCCCAAGCCCAGATGCCCATTGTACCTAAATCCTCCTCCCTCTCCCCTGCCCCTCCTCCATTTGAACCTAAACAAGCTCTCTGTAGACAATCTAATAAACCCACTCATCCAGAGTATGAACAATTAATGAAATTTAATGTTATCTTTTTCAATGGATTGTATACTAAAACTAATAAACAAAGTAGCAAAGTGACACGTTAAAGGAATAGGGAATAAAATTGTGCAATTACAGGACATCCAGGGAGATTTAGGATGTGCAGAAGAATTATACCAGCCCCTCTGAAATCACACTAAACAAGAGGCCAGGTGCTGCAAGTCATAAAATACATCGAGAAACTAGTACCAATATGGTTTTGGAAATGCCATCTATGAAATATGGTAAAGTCTTCAATGTTCCTTGAAAATACAAACCGGTCTCTCAAGACTGTAGGCTTGATGTCAAATCTCCCTGAAAGACCCCCACATTACACGTGTACCATGCATCCTTGGAAACAGCCATAACAATTTATGCCCAATGAGTGGGAAAGAATGTTGATTTCACTTGCTTTATGACTTAGGTGATGGTGGGCTGGCAATCAAAAATGTCTGTGCTTATTTTCAAAACTGATACCATGACGGTCTATCAGCCACTATTTGTTGAGTTCCCACAAGGTGATGACGCTGGATTTTGTCTTTGGAGGGTTTTAAAGGCTGGGAACCTAGAAGTATTTACAGCTCTCCAGGACTCTGTCTTTTTTCAGACTGAAATTGAGTGGCTGAGTTGAGACAAACCTACAAATTAGGGAACAGACTGGCCTGAGGATGCATATATCCATAGGGAATAACCAACAAAAACTTCAACCACCATACTACTTGCTCACAAAATTATTACTTATTTATTTGTATGGAATAAAATATGATACAGCAATATAGATGTGAACTAAGGACAGGATGCTGCTAATATCTTCAGAAACAGAGTCTTCCATTCAAGACTAGTCTGTATGTTAACCCCCATATTGGTAGAACACAGATATTAATAGTACCTACCTCTTGGGAATGCTATGAGACTTTGGTGATGTTTAAGACCCATTCCTTACCGTTTAACAGCAAATGAGAGCAGACAAGCAAGGTGGGCTGCCTGAGTGTGTGTGTGCGAAGTTGCTTCATGCATGTCTGACTCTTTGCAACCCTATGGAGTGTAGTCTGTCAGGCTTCTCTCTCCCTGGGATTCTCTAGGCAAGAATACTGGAGTGAGTTGCCATGCCCTCCTCCAGGAGATCTTCCCAACCCAGGATGGGATAATGATAGGCAATGATGCTTATATAAGAGCCAACACAAGAACCAATAATAAAATTAATTAATAATAGCTAACATTTATTGATGGTGCCAAGTACTTAGATCTCAGGTACTGGTTTTAATATGTTACTGAACTTAATGCTCACAAGATTTCTTTGAGAAAAATATTATTATTATCTCCATTTTACAGACAAGAAATTGAGGTACAGAGAGGTTAAGCAACTTGCCAGTGTTGCATATAATCAAGTCTCAGCAAGTTGCGAAGACTTAAAATCATACTGAATATGTTCTCTGAGCATAATGAAATCAAGCTAGAATAAGCAACAGAAGGATGACTAGAAACCCAAATGTTTGGTATTGAAACAATATTGCTTCTAAATAACTAATGGGTTAAAAAGGAAATCACAATGAAAATTAGAAAATATTTTTCATTGAATGATAATGAAAACTTAATATATCAAAATTTGTGGAATATAGCTAAATATGTGTTTAGATGTAAATGTATAGCTTTAACTGTATTGTTAGAAAGAAAGAATGGCTGAAATCACAATTGATCTAAGTATCCGTCTCAAGTAGTGACAAAAAGAAGGGCAAACTATACGCAAAGAAAGTACAATAAAATTACGAAAAATAAAACTAGTAATCAAGGAAATAAGGAACACATACAGTGAAGAAAACGGACAGAGCCAAAGCTTGATTCTTGGGAGACAGTGACAAAACTCATCAGCTCCCATCAAAACCAATCAAGGAAGAAAAAAGAGGCATACCTTACATCAGGAATGAAAAAAGCCTATTGCTATATATGCCATGGAAAATGAAAAGATAAAGAGGATATTTTCTAAACTTTATGTCAATAAATTAGGAATTTTACTTAAGAGGATAAGTTTCTAGACAAAAATGCTACTCTGCAAAGGAAAGGTATAACTATAACTTGACCACTGCCAAAATATTATTTCAGAATCACATCTGATGTAGTTGCAAGCATTTTCAGACAGGCAAAATCACTTGCCATACCATTATCTGTGGCAAAATCACCTAGCTTTGAATACTAGGGTTTTACTTAAAAGGAAATTAAATACAAGTCAAGTTTTCTCCTTAGTCCCAATGAGTCTAAAATCATTTTAATCTCATTCCTCACATGTCCAGAAAAGACATGGCATCTATATCCCTTTAATCTAAAGTTTAAAGGTCTTAAAATTATGATGATGTTGGATGTTACTCTTTTCTCTTAATCTCTGCAGATCTTGGCAGTGTATTGATTAATATAATTGGTGTAAGTAGTAGCTTTAATGTTTGTAACCTGGGACCCTTGAGTTAATTCTTTTTCTTGTTGTAGCCCACCACACCTTTGCCCTATAGGAATGCAACTTTAATGCTTTTGGAGGGTGGCACTTGACTAATCACCTTTAGAGAAAAATAAGTTTTCTGAAGACAGGGTCTTAAAATGTTAACAGGCCTCCAGGCCAGAAGATGATGCAAATCACATAAACTTTTGCATATGATAAGTTTGCAGGAAGAAAGCCTGGCTTACTGCATGACTCTACCCCTTCCCCTATTATCCTCTATGCATAACTTAAGGTATAAAAACTACTTTGGAAAATAAAGTGTGGGCCTTGTTCACTGAAAAAAAAAAAAAAAAAAAATCTCTGGAGATCATAGGAGAGTTTTTAGAGTTTAAATAGACAGAAGTATTACTGTTGCCCATTTTATCGATACTTAACAATTTAAGCAATTTGTCCAAGGTTCCAGTGGCCACTGGTTAATGGAGCTAGAACTGGAACACAGACCTTCAGACTCCAGAGTCACTGACACACTGCTAGAGGAGCCAAACACAGCCAGATTACTCTATGAATTTTCAACCTACTCAGAGCTGGCACAAAGTGAATTAGAGTTTTGGTGTAAGTATAGCCATCTGTCATCTGGGGCTGTAGGAAGCTGGTTCTCAGGACTGGTGTTTTCTATAGGTTTCTGCAAATAAAATTTTCTTCAATGACTGATGCCCCAGAATAATACAGGGGCTTTATTCCCTTCATACCACTGCTGCTGCTGCTGCTAAGTTGCTTCAGTCGTGTCTGACTCTGTGCGACCCCAGAGACAGCAGCCCACCAGGCTCCCCCATCCCTGGGATTCTCCAGGCAAGAACACTGGAGTGGGTTGCCATTCCCTTCTCCAATGCATGAAAGTGAAAAGTGAAAGGGAAGTCGCTCAGTCGTGTCTGACTCTTAGCGACCCCATGGACTGCAGCCTACCAGATTCCTCTGTCCATGGGGTTTTCCAGGCAAGAGTACTGGAGTGGGGTGCCAGTGCCTTCTCCGCTTCATACCACAGTATAACATACAGTGTCTAGTCTGGAGTTAGGCTCACCTGGGTTCAAATACCAGTTCTGCCATTAACCAGTTTTATGGATTTGAGCATGCTGCTTAATCTTTCCCAGTTTTCTTATCTGTAAAACGGGAATGACAATAGCACCCGTCTTATAGGTGTTCTCTGCTTTTTTGTTTTTGGTGGTTTGTTTTTGTTTTTAGTGAGAAGAAACACAAAAGCACCTGGAACGATAACTGGCACACGGTTAAGCTCTCGATAAAACAAGGTATATACCTATCTTCTTCCAGTCCATCGCCACCTCTAACTTTACCTTGGCTTTAAACTTTAAAAACAAAAGTTTATTTTCACTCACTGTTCTTTAAAGCAAAATATTGGCATTTGAGCCAAAATGTCCCTCTGAATACTGACATGGTGCCCAGAATACAGGATTTACAGCTTAGAGATGATGTTAGCTTCACTACAAATACTTTCAGGGAATGGCAATGCAGAAGACTTCAGCGCAGGGCTGGGTCCATGTGCCTAGCTGAAAGGAGTTAAGAAACCGTGGAGGCAACATATAGATTCCCCCCCTCCCCCAGTATTTCTGTAAGTGACATTTATGAATATTTCACTAGAATTTGGTCATATTCATTTACAGAGATTTATTAGTGAAAGGTACATAAGGTAGGGAATGACAAGTAGGTAAATGGTTAGAAACACAAACTTCACCCAAAACTGCTTAATATAAAAGAAGATTGAATCAGAAAAAGAAGGATGTTCATATATCAAGTATGATTGGAGGGATTTAAACTGAGATTCAGTTCTCCTTTCTCATGACAGGCTACTGACCTTATTTTGGGCCTCTGACAAATCAGTTATGAATTTGCAAGACTTGTAAACAAATCTGGAAATCTTGTTGGGAGTTCATGTTCTTCTCCGGAATCTTTCCCTCTTTTGCACTCACAGGAACATCAAGCAACCACTCATTTCTGACTCACTTAGCTCCCCCTGTATTCATCAAAATAGACTATGTTTCCACTTTATCCAGTAATCCTAGCAGTCTGCACCTTCTCTAAGTCCATTCCCAGGCATCCACATCAGGTGTGTTTGTCTCAGGGTATAATTTTAAACGACCATGTGCTCAAAATAAATGCAGACACTCTGCTATCTTGAAAAACAGAAAGTCTTTAAATGCATGTTATAGAAACTTCTTTTGTGTTTTGGTGGTGAAGTTCAGAGCTGTTCTAAACATTTATTGGGCTTCAGTGGATATACCAAGTGGTCATTTTCCACCTCTAACCCTCAGTTTCCTTACCTGAAAAATGGAGTCAATCCTCCCATCTTTCAAGATGATTATGAGGATTAAATCAAATACACATTAAACTTCCGCACAGTTATGAGACATGGTGCATGTGTAATGCTTAGTAGCCAGTACTGTTGGAGGTATAACAATGGAGGAAAACAAACCAGGGTCAGTTAGACTTCTGATGCCCCCAAGTACTAGTAGAGTGATCTTAAGCAAGTTACTTAATCACCCCAGGTTTCAGTCTCCTCATCTGTAAAATGGGCATTAAATAGCTCCTTTTAGGGTTGTGTGAGGATTAAGTGAAACTAAATAAGATTGTGTGCATAAATACTACTGAACAGGCAGTAGGTAACACTCAAAAGCAATTAGTATGTTCACAGCATCTGATGAATGTTCAGTAACCAGTGGTAGATATTACTTGAAATGGTACTGATGCTATAAATAATGTGAATAATTTAAGACTGATGACTGTCTCTGGACTGGAATGCTGGAACTGAGCCTTATTCAGTAAGTGATTCCACAAACCCCTAGCTGGTCAGGCCAGCCCACTGCTGCCTCCTGAAGGTGTCAAATCTTACTGCATGGGACTAGAGATCTGACCTGGATCAAGCCCTAGAAACAGCTGAGACACATGCCCATGACTGGGAGAATCACCGAGTTTGGGGGCTGGAAGGGAATTCAGTACTTGGCAAGCAGCAAAGACAACATTCCATGGAGATGCACCTCTCGATGGAAAAGAAGAGAAGAAGCAAAAGGAGAAACAAATGCCAAGAAGGGAGGGAGAAATACAGATGCCATGGCAAAGAACCTCTGCAAACTCTACAGGCGCACATTCCCTACTGTTCTCTTGAAATGATTCTGTCTCTGAAGTAGAGGAAGCCAGAAAAGGCCCCCTCATGTGCCCTCCAGGTCACGGGCTTTTGAGCTCTGTTCTGCTCATGTCCCAGGCAGGTTGTGTTATCCTACAAGGAAATCAGACACTCCACAAGGAGTGACTTTAGACACTAAACATTTTGGCAGCCCCAAGAAAGTCTCCGGGTCTCTGAGGGCCCCTTTACAGCTCTGGGCTCAGAACCTTGAATTGGTCCGATGTGTTTCACTTAAGTTGCTACATTATTTTCCATTCCTTCTTTCTAGAGAGGAAAACTGGAGAACATAACCAGGCTTCCAAATGAAAAGTTTTAGTGTGGCAGAAGTTAGCATGTCCAAGTCCAGGGGGATCAGAAGCGTGCTGCCCAAATGGTCAGGTTGAGGAGGCCTGAAAGAATATCTTCCCTGAAAAATTCATGGTAACCAAGACAATGAATATTCTATTCTGCCTTCTTCCTTCCTTCCCATCCATTCCCTCCCCTTTCCCCTCCTTTTTTCTCTTCTTTCTCTTCTCCTTTTTCTCTCCCTCCCTTCCTTCCTTTCCCATTCTTCTCTCTCTCCCTCCCTTCTTTCTATTTATCCTTCCTTCCATCCTTCTTCCCTTCTTTTCTCCTTCCTTTCCCCTTCCCTCCCTCCCTTCTACTTCCTTCCTCTTTCCCTCCATCCACTTTTCCTAAAGAAACTAAGCTTAACTCTGGAGGACTTTGATATTTGCAGCCAGCAGGCAACAAAGCCTCCACTTCTGTATCTTAGATTCGCATCCATGGATTCAACCAACTGTAGATGAAAACTGGAGGGAGGGGACATCAACAGTTCCAAAAAATACAGCCTTGGATCTTGGATTTGCCACATACTGCCAACTACTTACATAGCACTTATGTTGTATTTACAATCATTTATACCACATTTGCATTGTATTAGGTGTAAGTAATCTCAAGATGATTTAAACAATGCGGAAGATGTGCTTAGGTTCTATGCAAATATAGTCTATATATAAGGGACTTGAGGAGCCTCAGATTTTGGTATCTTCAGGGCTTCTGGAACCAAACACCTGCAAAAAGTATGAATCTGTTATCAAATCAGGCCTGATCCAGCATTCCTAGCAGGGCTGCCCCTGCGGGGCTGGGCTGGGCCTTATTTAAGAAGGTATACATAGATGAGGGGGATTTTGCTGTTGGCAAACCTTCACCTTATTTCACCAAGTAATTCACCCAGAACTGGGAGGAACCTGAAATGGGAACTGTGACACACAAGCCCTTCAGTAAAAAAAAAACAAATTATTAGGAAAGAATGAATTTCGAAAGAGAAATAAATAATAAGAGGGGAGCAATGTGGGTCACCAGAGGTAGGAGAACTCAGATTCTACAGTCTGACCAGTTGGGGTCAACTCTGGGCTTTGTGACCCTGGGAAAGTCACTTCACCTCTCTGTGCCTCAGTTTTCTAATCTCTAAAGTGGGGAGATGAGATGAGCTGGTTGGATGGCATCACCAATTCAATGGACATGAACTTGGGCAAATCTCGGGAGATGGTAGAGGACAGGGAAGCCTGGCATGCTGTACTCCATGGGGTCAAGAAGTCGGACATGACTTGGCAACTGAACAACCAAAAGAGGGGAAAACAGTAGCACTGGTCTCATGGGGCTGTCGTGAAGTCTAAATGAATTAATATGGAAGCACTACATGAACGTTTGCTACGAAAACAAGGAAGGTGGCTATCTGAAAATCCAGGCCTTTTAAACGAGCAGAAGTGAAGGAAGGCAAGATAAATGAAAGACGAAGTGGACATGAAGAGAAGAAAATGTTATCTGAGACTTCTCCCCTTGTGTGAAAACTCTCACATTTTGAGAAAAGTGGGTAAACAAGGAGTGGCCCCCCCACTGGAATTCTCTCCTGGAAGTCTCATGCTACAGGAGGAGTTGTGTAAGAGGCCCCTGGTCAGGGGAAGGATTGCTTTAGTTGTTACTTAGTTTAAATCTCATTCCCCTTCCAGCCTAAGTAGTCAAGGGGTCACCATGGCCTTTCTCCCTCCACTGGGAAAGGAAGGAGCCCTGGAAGGAGGCGGGGCTAAGACACAGAGGCCAGAGGGTAGCCTCCGTCTACCCTTCCTAAAAGCCAGGGCCTCCCCGTTCTGTGTAATAAAGAGTTCCTTGTCTCTCCGTGTACAGAGTAATCTCTGAAAGACTGCACTCCAACTTGAGAATGAGCCAACAGCCAGTGGGAAATTTTCTAGCAAATTGGACAGGAACACAATATGAAGGGCAACTGGATCAAAATGCCTCTCTCTCTTTCTGCTTTGTTTTTTTTTTTTTTTTTCTTCTAGAAATTCCTATGCCTGAGCCCTGAGGCACTGTTGATCTGGATGTCTTTTCACCAGAAGTTGTCAGGATAATACAGAGTTGCTTTTCCAGGGTTGAGTGACAGGATCTGAGTTCCTGGAATGTAACTGAAAAACCCTGTGACAAAAGCCAATGTTGGAATCCCAAACTTGACTTGTCATTGTGATACCTGGACTTTGACACGGGGTGTAATTTTAGAGATATTGGCTCAGCCTGTGTAGTATCATCTAAGAGAAGGAGGGGAGGTAGGGGGATGAGGAGGACAAGGACCAACCTCTCAGGGCACTGGTTCAGGATGGGCACCCCACAACATGCTCAGGTGTGATTACTGTACCAGGAAGTAAAAACCAGTACAGGAATTTCAAGCTCCTTTAGAACAAGAAAGGAGGCTGTCTCTACCTAATACAAGACTAAGTCCACTGAAGGCTTCTCAGAAAGTGTCAAATAAAATGCAGAGCGCAAAATCCTATCAACATGTCCTTTAGCCTTTCAGACATTATGAATTTCTTATCAAGCAGAGTTTAAAACACTGTGTCCTTGAGGAAATCCTTGTGGTACTTTCTGATATGATTTCTGGACAATGTATCATAGGTCACCACCTCCATTTAAATGTAGGTATAAATGAAAGGAAAGCTAGTTGCACAGTTGTGTCCGACTCTGCGATTCCGTGCATTGTAGCCTGTCCCGCTCCCCTGTCCATGGAATTCTCCAGGCAAGAGTACTGGAGTGGGTTGCCGTTTCCTTCTCCAATGAAAGGAAAGAAAAACAGCAATTCTGCTGGGAGTGATGTGGCAATCAGGGTTTCCATGAGTTTCACAGCCCTGAACAAGTCATCTGCTATTAGTGTTCCTTCTGTAACTTACACACAGTTGCCTTTCCTCTTGAAGTTTATTATTTTCACATATATCTAAAGGTTGAGGAAGGTAGGTTATGAAAGCATGGTCTTAGCTTCATCACACAAGTACTGAGTTCCCATTTCCTGTGAAGCTGCCTCTTTCAACATGTGTCATAACTCAAATATGGGACATTTTATGTTATCTTCCCTCCCCTGTGTTCTCAAAATTAGGAACTTAATCTTACTGTGTGCCAGATACAGTTCTAAGTTATTGGCTTCATTAACTATTTGCTATGAGGTGGATACTATTATAATTATTTCATTTTACAGACGAGAAAACTAAAACTGGGAGGTACAGCAATTACCCCAGGATCACATAGCTGGTAAAAGTTGGGATTTGAGTACAGACAGCTTGATTCAGAACTCTGTGCTCTTCCCATTTTACTATCCTGCAGCTGAAGTGAACAAAACTGCCATTTTTGGCCAAAATTGCTTGTAGTTAATAAACTATATTTATTTTTAATTGCATTGGAAGTACATTTGTTCCATTTCCTTAAAAAAAGGAAAGCAAATCAATACAACCAGAAAAATGTCTTACCCCTAAGGCCTGTGTCTCTGTTGGTTTAACTTTCCTCCTCAGTGTTGTCAGGATAATACCATTCACAAAGTAGATACAGATTTGGTTTTCCAGATTTGGGGGTAACAGGAAAGCTCTATTAGATCTCTGTTGCTACATAACAAATTAACCCCAAACTCAGTTTCTGAAAACAATAAATTCTAAATAAACATTTAAAATCTCATAGGAGAAGGCAATGGCAATCCACTCCAGTACTCTTGCCTGGAAAATCCCATGGATGGAGGAGCCTGGTAGGCTGCAGTCCATGGGGTGGCTAAGAGTTGGACATGACTGAGTGGCTTCACCTTCACTTTTCACTTTCATGCATTGGAGAAGGAAATGGCAACCCACTCCAGTGTTCTTGCCTGGAGAATCCAAGGGACGGGGAAGCCTAGTGGGCTGCCGTCCTATGGGGTCGCACAGAGTGGGACACGACTGAAGTGACTTAGCAGCAGCAGCAGCAGTTTCTCTAGATTAGGAATTTGGTAGCAGTGTAGCTGAATGATTCTGGCTTAGGATCTCTTGTGAGATTACAGGCAAGACATTAGCTGGGGCTGTTCTCATCTAAAGGTTTGACTGGGGCTGGAGGGGCAGTTTTTGAGATGGTTCATTCAGAGTTGTCTTGACAGGAGGCCTCATGTCCTGGCCACATGGGCCTCTCCACAGGACTTTTAGAGTGTCCTCATGATATGCTTACCTCAAGCCCTACAAAACTCTGCTTCATGAGCAAATTTTAAAGTCTCAAACACAATGAGTAATTTTACATTGATAAAATTTCAACTTCAGTTTTTAGTTGGGATCTCCACACTCATCTATTGGCTGAATTTCAGAATTCCTAAGTAAAAGAACTTGGATAAGTCCATCTGATGATATTATGTGTTGAATTGTAAAGTGAAAAAAAGTGTTAGTTGCTCAGTCGTGTCTGACACTTTGTGACCCCATGGACTATAGCCCTCCAGGCTCTTCCCAATCCAGGGATTGAGCCCAGGAATCCTACACTGCAGACAGATTCTTTACAGTCTGAGCCACCAGGGAAGCCGTGTTGAATTGTACCCCTCCCCAAATTCATTTGCTGATATTCTAAGCCCTAATATCCCTGCAACCTTATTTGGGAACAGGGTAGTTACAGATATGATTAGTTAAGATAGAGTAGGATAGGCCCCTAATCCAACATGATTAGTGTCCTTATAAAAAGGGGATAGGCTGGATAGAGACATATCCACATGGTGAACACTATATGAATATGAAAGTGGATATACAGGCCAAGGAACACCCTCAAATTGGAACAAATCATCAGAACCTAGGAGAAGGGCATGGAACAGAGTCTCCTTCACAACTCTCGGAAGGAATCAACGCTGTTGACATCTTGATCTTGGATTTCCAGGCTTCAGAACTGTCAGACAATATATGTCTGTTGTTCTAAGCCACTTGGTTCATGGTACTTTGTTACAGAAGCCCTAGGAAGCTAATACAGATGGTAAGGGGAAAAAAAACCAAAAAACAAAAAAAAAAAACAACTTGACATCTCTAGAAGAGATCTCTAAAGGACAGGAGGCATGGTTCTCCTGCATCCATGGGTTGACCATGGGGCTTTCCTCAAAAGATTATATTGTGTCTTTTTCCTGCCACCCATTAAAAGAAAAAAACCATTTGACCTTCCAAAAGCACGTTCCTGAGTAAAACTGGCAAAAACTCTGAATGGACAGTCAAGGTTTCCTGATCTTGCCCAAGAGAGCGGATATTTTATTACTCTTTCATGACCACAAGGTATTTCCTAAGCTCATTAAGCACATTTTTCCTGAGCAAGATCTTGTCTTAATAAGGCCACCGACACCCCATTCCTCCAGCCTCCGTCATCAGGCAGGATAAAAGGCTGAAGTGCGGGTGGAGATGAGAGGAGGCTCTGGAGAGTTCCAACTCTGCTTGTTTATTTTGAGACACACTTGTGCTCCAACGTGGGCCATCACAATTGTGGTCAAAGCATTAGGAATCCGAAGAACACAAACAAAGCTAACTGTGGCGAAGGGCCAGGGTAAAGGAAGGGCCAGGGTGAGGTTTTCTTCAACATTGTACAAGGAGGGCAATTTTGCATAGCCTTTTATATGATAATCACAGCCTTTTCGTTGGTATTGAACTTTGCAGCAAGAAGGAAAAATAAATAAATAAGGCTGACTAATGGCTTGTTTCCCCAGAGGCGGCTTTTTATGGGATCATATGTTTTTTCAGCTTTTCAGTCACAGTTTCCTGCTTGGATGTTAGGAGCCCTTGACATTGGCTATGGCTTAGTGCACTCTGGACAGCAGCCCAAGCCACCTCAGAGCAGCTGGAGAGGGGTCCAGCTGGACCACAGCACCTTCCCAGGTCACAGCAATGGCGAACCTGGTCCCCTTCGATGAGCTGCACTCAGTGCCAGGTCTTTCAGCACCTTCCAGGTCAAGCATGACCCTCCTTAGCCAGTTGTAGTGAGGCAAACAAGGGTTGGGTGGATGGGGAGCCTGTGACAAACAGTCTGGAGACATTCAAAAGCAAGAACAGCAACTCTGAACTGCTTTTGTTCCTGTTCCATTCATAGCTGCTCCTTCCCAGGATCAGAAAGGACTTTTAGAATTGGACCGTCTTGAATTTTTAAATCTTTGCTCTGCCCACTGAGTGACTAAGAGCAAGTAACTAACTTTCTGAGCTTCCTTTCTTACCAGTAAAATTATAAGTTATAAAACCTGTCTTATGGGCCTCTTATTAGGATAAGAGATAATGTTTGGAAGACACCTGGCAGATTGTAGGTGCCAAGCAAGAAGTAGCTAGTGCTGTGATCAAGTGTCCTAAACCCTGCCCCTGCTCCACCATCAAAGCAACTTCCCTGGCAGATTACCGTATTGAAAGACAATGCAAAGTGTGCTGGAGCCGAAAATACCCTGGAGTTGGGCTCAGTAAACAAATAAGCAAAAACCATAGTCTTTCAGCTCCCCTTCTGCGGTTTTCACTTTATTTCACTACTTTTGAGTGGGAGGAAATTACTCTGGAATGCCTTCTGTTTTGCTCCCCTTCTGAGAAGGCCATAGAGCAAGGGAATCAGGATGGGAGAAGGGAGATAGATGGTTTGTGCCTTTATTTTTGCCACTTTGGATTGGGTGGCGGAGGGACTGAAGAGGTTGATTAAAATGCACCACCCTCTTAGTCTTGGATAATTGCAATTTAATTATACTTGGGGCAGTGGTTTTATCATATTAAATTTGGGGGAAAGGCACAAGATGAGTCATGGAAAATTTTCTGATAAAATTGTGGAAACTTGGGACATCTGTGATTTTTTTTCCCCTTGCCTCACTCCTTTCCTACTTTCCTGATCCGCCCTCTTCTGCCTGCCAAAAGGGCTCCCTGCAGGGACCCATACTGAGAAGGCTCCCTTCCCTCCCTCAGCATCTACTCCCTAGGCCTCAGGTTTTGCTGAGTCTCACAGTCAATCATCCTCTTCCCTGTATTTTGGGAACATTGGAGCCCATCTCCTCCCAAGAGGCCAGCAGGTCACACAGTTAATTTATGGAAACCTGTTGCATGCTCAGACCATAGCTCCCCAGTTGCTCCCACAGAAGAACCAAAAATCGGTTGCCTTTCCTCATAAATCACAGTCCCCTGTCTCCAATTTTGTTGCGTCAGAAGGACTGAGGTGTGACCCTGGTTATGGGCAGTTATTGAAAGTCACTTGATGCTCTACCCTCTCACTGCCTCTCTGAGGTCCACTCTTGAAGTGACAGGCCCAAGATAGCCCAGAAAGTTGTAGAGGTTCCCCTCAAAGATATTCTGAGACAGACAATAGTCAGAGGATGGCCAAGGAAGGGGAAGAAATATCATATTCTTCCTTGAAAATATCATGTTCTTCCCTTCTAGAGAAACACACTAATTCTGCGATGACGAGCCTTTTTTTTTAACCTAGAACATTTGTTAAGGTAATAATAATTATAATCACACTCATTCATTTTTATAGCACACCGAAGCATACACATTTCTTTCACATAATTTAGAATCAAAATGCTGTTTACACTTAATGTCACAGCATTCTCAAAAACCATCCTGCTGGCTATTTTTCTTCATCGTGAAAATATTTCCTTTGACAATTACAGAACAATTGGCGCTAACTCAATTAGAGCCTGAGCTTCCCAGGTGGTGCTAGTGGTAAAGACCCCACCTGCTGATGCAGGAGACGTAAGAGATGTGGGTTCGATCCCTGAGTTGGGAAGATCCCTCGAAGGCAGGCATGGCAATCCACTCCAGTACTGTTGCCTGGAGAATCCCATGGACAGAGGAGCCTGGTGGGCTACAGTCTATAGAGTCACAAAGAGTAGACACGACTGAAGCAACTTAGCACACACAGAGTTAGAGCTCACATCAAGAAGATCTGCTCACCTGAAGACTGACACTAAGGGCCCACATTTCAAGAAATCTCTGGACACATTCAAAATGTCCCAGAGTGACCATACATTAAAAGAGAGTATGGGTGGAACAAATGTCAACATAGCCCTGACATGAGCTAGACAAAATATACTTTCTACTTATTAAGTATATTCTACGTGTCAAGCTATTTGCTAGACCCTTTACATGTAATTATACCTAAACCTCACCATAACTTTATGAGGTAAATAGAAATAGAGGCTCAGAAAAGACAGGTGACTTGGTAAGGCCACAAAACCAGTAAGTCAGGATATCTCAAGCTCTTTCCATGGCAGTCATGCAAAGATGGTTTCAAAGGATTCGAGCTCCATGGGACATTAAGGGCTATTCCACAGAAATAAAAGGGTTCTGTGGTCAAATTAGAAGCTAGAAAAATGGTGGGCTGAACAAGGCTTCTTTCACTCAGGACCTCTTCAAGCCCTTAAAATGCCAATGTACATTGTGAACCCCTAAGAGAAGGATGAAGTTAAACAAATAGTGAACCTCTTGACAAAGGACTGCATAGAGCAGAAGTTCCTTACAAGAGTGGTTTTCAAAGTACAGTCTCCAGACCAGTGGTATCACCCTCTGGGACTTGCCATGCTCAGACTTAGAGAATTGGTCTGGAGTGGGGCCCCAGATTTTGTCCTTTCAGCAAGTTCCCAGGTGATGATACTGGTGATGCTGGTGATTCTGATGCAGCCTATTTCTCAGGAGTAGTTTTCCAGGGAAGGCATTTTGGTAAACCATAAAATAGAAGTACTATGTGGCACTGACCTTGGTATTTGGTTCTAGCAGCAAAAAGAAAGAAAGGATGGCAGGCTCTTCCTGCTTTTAAGATTTTTTTTTTTTTTTAATGTGAACCATTTTTAAAGTCTTTATTGTATTTGTTACAATACTGCCTCTGTTTCATGTTTTGGTTTTTTGGCCATGAAACATGTGGAATCTTAGCTCCCCAACCAGGGATCGAACCTGTACCCTTTGCATTGGAAGGTGAAATCTTAACCACCGAACTGCAAAGGAAGTCCCAAGGACAGGCTTTTACTGGGGCAGAAGGCTGGTCTTTCAGCTCGTAATTAGGAAGGGATAATAGTAATTGTGGTTGTGATGATTCCAAACTAGTTCTTTGAAACTGGAAAAGCCCATTTCAGCAAGAATCACTGCAACTAGCCAGGGTGCATGCCATGTCTCAGCTCTAATTCCCTGATGGAATTGCCCTCCTTTGATACAAGGTGAAAGAGTAAACATTCTGCCACCATCATGGATTTAATATTTCCCAGTTTTCTCATTCTTGGTAAGGGGTGTAGAGTCTGGGTCTTTCTTTAAAAAGAGAAGTCGTTCAGTCATGTCCAACTCTTTGCAACACCATGGACTGTAGCCTACCAGGCTCCTCCATCCATGGGAATTTCCAGGCAAGAGTACTGGAAGTGCTCTGGAAGTGCTCTGGCAGTGGGTAGCCATTTCCTTCTCCAGGGGATCTTCCCAACCCAGGGATTGAACCCAGGTCTCCTGCATTGCAGGCAGACGCTTTACCGTCTGAGCCACCAAGGTTAGAGTCTGGGTCTTAAAGTGTGGATAAATTAAATACCACACGTAGAGAGTAGAGGGCCTCACTGGGTCCATAATATTCATGACAAAAGAGAAAACAAGAATGAATGAACTGAATGGTTCATGCCTGTGCTCCAATTTGGTGTGGACCTTGAACATATCCATAGTCTCCCCTGGGCCACTTCCCCAGAAGGACCAGGACTGGCAGCCAAGCAGCGCCTCTCTAGTGTGTAGCTGGCTTTGAAATTTCCAGCATGCCCAGGCCACATGGCCACGCAGACTGTGTTTTCCAATCAGGCCAAACTTGCCTAAACTATGGACTCATAGTTTGGCAAGATCAACCTTGATGATAGATCTGCCCCAAAGAAGGTTGTTGTTTTTTTTTTTACCAGCAATGTTCTATAGTAACCAAAATTCTGGTGGTCCTCAACATCCAGACACTGGAAGAAACATATCATTCCAGGAAGCTACTTAAATGTCAAAGAAGACTATGTAAGATGGTATCTGTGAGATCAGCAATTCTGTGGATAAATAACTGAGGAACAGATGACTGTGTTCTAGAGATGATAAAGTTTCACTCCAATCTGTTCCATGGGAACTTCTATTACATTGCTTGGAAGAAAGCATCCTTGAACAATTCTTCTGACCTGGAAGTCAGCCTAGCCCACATCTGCTAAACCTTCCTAAAAATAAATAGTGGGTATACTCAGTACCTGGGTAGTGAAAGGAAATTTGCGGGAAGCTCTGAGACTCTGGATTTATATAAGAATCACCTATAACAACAAGAGACTATCTCCTGCTGGGTATGGATCATAGACACCAAACCCACCTCTGAGCTGTGACTAAAGCCTTTGGAAGGTTTTAGTCTCTTGGCCCACCGCAGTGATGAAAGGCACTTCTGAATCACAACTACCACTTAAAATCCAGTAAAAATTTTGGGAACAGTGTATGTGCTTAATTTCCATCACAGATTTGGCACTAAAGTCTCAGCAGCCTCTGATCCTTGGGTATACATATACTGAAGGGGAAGAAAATAAGAATTATTGAGCACCACTGCATTCACATTGCAGTGCTTTACACAGCAAGTTCATCCATCTTCAAGAACACCTTATGCGATAAATAATTAGCTTCACCATCTTACAGTTGAGAAGACTAAGGCTCACCATGTCAGGTTACTTAACCTACCTAACCTACCACTCTACCTCACACAGACATACACACAATAATGCATTAAGAAATCTTTAGCTTTGGCCTATTTTACTACTACAGCACAAAACACTTTATTGTAAATGCTGACATCTTAAATGATACCTTATATATACCAATGACTGACAGGTATAACACACTGCTGAATGAACAGATGAATTTCTCATTCACAGCCTTCTTGCTTTCAATTCAAGATTCTCTACACAGTATTGCTATTAACCCATAACTATGTTCTTGGATAACATAGATTTAAGGGACTAGATCTGATAGACAGAGTGCCTGATGAACTATGGACAGAGGTTCGTGACATTGCACAGGAGACAGGGATCAAGACCATCCCCATGGAAAAGAAATGCAAAAAAGCAAAATGGCTGTCTGGGGAGGCCTTACAAATAGCTGTGAAAAGAAGAGAAGTGAAAAGCAAAGAATAAAAGGAAAGATATAAGCATCTGAATGCAGAGTTCCAAAGAAGAGCAAGGAGAGATAAGAAAGCCTCCCTCAGTGATCAATGCAAGAAAATAGAGGAAAACAACAGAATGGGAAAGACTAGAGATCTCTTCAAGAAACTTAGAGATACCAAGGGAACATTTCATGCAAAGATGGGCTCAATAAAGGACAGAAATGTAATGGACCTCACAGAAGCAGAAGATATTAAGAAGAGATGGCAAGAATACACAGAAGAACTGTACAAAATAGATCTTCATGACCCAGATAATATCGATGGTGTGATCATTCACCTAGAGCCAGACATCCTGAAATGTGAAGTCAAGTGGGCCTTAGAAAGCATCACTACGAACAAAGCTAGTGGAGGTGATGGAATTCCAGTTGAGCTATTGCAAATCCTGAAAGATGATGCTGTGAAAGTGCTGCACTCAATATGCCAGCAAATTTGGAAAACTCAGCAGTGGCCACAGGACTGGAAAAGGTCAGTTTTCATTCCAATCCCAAAGACGGGCAATGCCAAAGAATGCTCAAACTACCACACAATTGCACTCATCTCACACGCTAGTAAAGTAATGCTCAAAATTCTCCAAGCCAGGCTTCAGCAATTCGTGAACCGTGAACTTCCAGATGTTCAAGCTGCTTTTAGAAAAGGCAGAGGAACCAGAGATCAAATTGCCAACATCCGATGGATCACCGAAAAAGCAAGAGAGTTCCAGAAAAACATCTATTTCTGCTGTATTGACTATGCCAAAGCCTTTGACTGTGTGGATCACAATAAACTGTGGAAAATTCTGAAAGAGATGGGAATACCAGACCACCTGACCTGCCTCTTGAGAAACCTGTATGCAGGTCAGGAAGCAACAGTGAGAACTGAACATGTAACAACAGACTGGTTCCAAACAGGAAAAGGAGTACGTCAAGGCCGTATATTGTCACCCTGATTATTTACCTTATATGCAGAGTACATCATGAGAAACACTGGTCTGCAGGAAGCACAAGGTGGAATCAAGATTGCCAGGAGAAATATCAATAACCTCAGATATGCAGATGACACCACCCTTATGGCAGAAAGTGAAGAGGAACTCAAAAGCCTCTTGATGAAAGTCAAAGAGGACAGTGAAAAAGTTGGCTTAAAACTCAACATTCAGAAAACTAAGATCATGGCATCTGGTCCCGTCACTTCATGGGAAATAGACGGAGAAACAGTGGAAGCAGTGTCAGACTTTATTTTTTGGGGCTCCAAAATCACTGCGATGGTGATTGCAGCCATGAAATTAAAAGACGCTTACTCCTTGGAAGGAAAGTTATGACCAACCTAGATAGCATATTGAAAAGCAGAGACATTACTTTGCCAACAAAGGTCCATCTAGTCAAGGCTATGGTTTTTCCAGTGGTCATGTATGGATGTAAGAGTTGGACTGTGAAGAAGGCTGACCGCTGAAGAATTGTGTGGTGTTGGAGAAGACTCTTGGGAGTCCCTTGGACTGCAAGGAGATCCAACCAGTCCATTCTGAAGGAGATCAACTGTGGGTGTTCTTTGGAAGAACTGATGCTGAAGCTGAAACTCCAATACTTTGGCCACCTCATGCGAAGAGCTGATTCATTGGAAAAGACCCTGATGCTGGGAGGGATTGGGAGCAGGAGGAGAAGGGGACGACAGAGGATGAGATGGCCGGATGGCACCACCGACTTGATGGACATGAGTTTGGGTAAACTCCGGGAGCTGGTGATGGACAGGGAGGTCTGGCATGCTGCGATTCATGGGGTCGCAAAGAGTCGGACACAACTGAGCAACTGAACTGATGTTCTTGGATATTTTTCATCCTCAGTCATCCTAGCTCTTTCATGAATTAGCAAATTTCTTAAAAGGAAAATGGATACTGAAACTCTTTAAGATGTCTCTCAAAATGCTGTAGAAGGCACTTCAGCTCTCCTTGCCACAGATAAACCAGGTAATTTTGCTGCATGAAGACATTCATTCATGTACGCATTCATGTTCATTTATTCACTCATTCTAATAATTCTTCATGAAACTTCTTCCACAAGTGAGGCAATGGTGCTGGGAGTGATGGAAGGGGTAGGCAATACCTTGCAACAACATGGCTTACGGTCCAGGGCAGATGGGAAAATGCAGTAAATATGAGAACATGAGATAGGCAGGGAGAAGTGCCGTAAGAAGTGCTTGAAAAGCAATGTGGGAATTCAGAGGAGGCCAAGGTCGCATCAGGTGAGGAGGAATTAGAGAAGGCTTCATGGGGGTGGCATCTGACATAGGCTTTCACAGATGGGTTAGATTTGGTCAAAGATGAGCGGAGGGGAAAACCTTTCTGGGTGAAGATAACTGTGTACGTAAGCACAATGAGGTGGGGAAGCCACAGATAGATTTAGGGAGTAAGTGACAGTTGCTCAGTCGTGTCCAACTCTTTGCGACCCTGTGGACTGTAGCCTGCCAGGCTCCTCTGTCCATGGAATTCTCCAGGCAAGAATACTGGAGTGGGTTGCCATTCCCTCCTCCAGGGGATCTTCCTGACCCAGGGATCGAATCTGGGTCTCCTGCATTGCAGGCAGATTCTTTACTGTCTGAGCTACTAGGAATTTAGGGAAGGGAGGTCTTATTCCACTTTTCTGGAGCAGAAAACACATGAAAGAAAACAACACAAAAAAGAAAACTGATAAATTAAGTAAGGGTCAGGTCATGAAGAATCCGCAGCTAAACTGAGCTGCCACAGTCACTGTTACTTCCATTGTACCCCTGATTCCACAGGAGCTTAGGACCCATCAAGAAAGCCAAACCTACCCCCCAGACCCTTAGACTAGCGGCTCCCCTACCAGAACATTGCCTTGGCACCTGGCCGACCTAGTACAACACCTGGGACATATTAAGCCTTCAATAAAAGTTTGCTGGATTGAATCGGGAGGACAGAAGAGAAATATTTCCAGTGGAGGAAGTTGAAGTTGGAGAGAGGTTGATGGCAAAGTTTTCTTTTAAAATCCAACGGTTAAATATAAATATAACACTGACCACAGCCTACGTTTCAGAAATTACTCTATCCTGCTGCCCCGATTCCTATCACAGCCAGAAATAATGGTGTAGCAACCCCCATTGCCCAATCCAAAGCAATGTCCTAAGAGAACACAGCAGCATTCTCTTTAGAGTGCTCTCTCCTCGGGGGCAGTCATTCCCCCGGGTATTACTCTATTAGAATCTAACGTAAATTCCAAATACAGCCCCACTCAGCAAATGTTCATTTTATTCCAGGAAAACAGAGGTCATCAGGACCAGGCAAGGAAGGAAATGTCCCACAGCAGGAGCATGTTACAACACTAGAGATGAGAAGATTGTCCGGGTCTGGGTTGGACCGGGAATTATGTATTTTGGTAAGCAGGGCAGTGGGGGGGGCGGGGACTGTGTGACCTCAGTGACATTGATAAATGTATTGTGGAGAGAAGCAGCCTTTTTTTTTTTTCCTTGAGATTTCAGGGTCAGCTGTGTTACTGCAGCCACTGCTACAGAACATGGAAGAATTTGGGGCTGAGACTGGAGGCCTAGAGGAGAATTTTCAAAGACCAGGGTAGAGTGGGTGGGTGCACTCAAGATTTTTTCATGTATTTGTGCAGATCAAGCAGAGCATGATGCTTTGCAAAGCTTCTACTGAGCATTTTTTAAAGTAAATTAGCACATATGTTAAAACACACAGGTACCATAAGGGGATGAAGATAGAGGCAATAGAGGTGATCTGAAATAATGGGAAGCACAGGAATTTTCCAGCTGACTCTGTGTGTGTGTGTGTGTGTGTGTGTGTGTGTGTTAGTCTCTCAGTCGTGTCCGAATCTTTGCAACCCTGTGGACTGTAGCCCGCTAGGTTCCTCTGTCCATGGGATTCTCTAGGCAAGAATCCTGGAGTGGGTTGCCACTTCCTTCTCCATCCAGCAGACAGACCTATGTACAGATACTGGATCTGCAACTTTGAGCTTGGTCACTTTCAGTAAACTAAATAAGCTTTAGCTTCTTATTATGTTAAATGAAGGTAAAAACACTCATAGTATTGTTGTAATGATCAGGGAATAATGCAAACAAAACTTCTGTCACTGTGTCTGACAAATAGTAGGGACCCATAAATGAATGGTAGTGAATTTTATGATTACTAGTTCATAATCTCAATTCCAATTCATTTGGTGTCAGGTTTCCCCACTATGTCTAAATTTGTATAAAATGGGCTTTTCATGTATCTTTATCTCTAAACTCAGTTTTCAGAGAAATCACGAAAATTGAGTTGCAAAGAAACTCAGGAGTCATAGACCCCAACGTGGATGTACTCCTACAGGATACATTAACATCCTTTCCTAAAACATCTTCCTTGCATGCAAGCTCTCTCTGTGCACCAAAATCAGCCCTAATTTATATGATCAAAAACACAAGATTCTGGGGAGGGAGGGTCATAGAAACACTCTGAAGAATGCCAAATTAGATTCACCAATACATGGCTTCTCTGTGGAAGATAAAAGACATCCATTAATTTGGTAAAGGCTATCACTGTTTAAAAAATCTATTAAATACAGTGATTGGCACAATAGAAGGGGTTATAAATAAACAAATCATGCAATTATTACTGTTTGAATTTTGGCAAGATAATAAAAAGAGCAGGGGTATAATCAGGAAATAATAGAAAAGATCTGCAAGGCACCCCTGCAATTAGTGATAAACAGAACTTGGCTCCAAGTTGGAGCCCCAATATGTCTCTCATTAAAGAGCCCTGGGACCTGTTCCTGGGGCAGACCTCTGCTAGCTTGGGGAGAAGTGAGGTAACCAAAATGTCAGTGCACACTCCCCCGTATTCAGATAATCTTTTACTACAGTATTATAACCACCTGGGCTGAAATGACTACCTTATGCTGAGTGAAGACCAATCCACAGTCTTCCGAAACTCTAATTGAGATGTTTCCTGTTCTCAGCTTTTTGACTCTTTCCTTTGTAATACCATAAACACACAAACACACACACACACACAGGCATTGTGCAATGGGCCCCTTCGCTCATGTTTCCTTCCCCCTTTCACCTTCTTTTATTAATGGTACCTCTTAAAGAGATAAATGCTCCCACACAAGTGATACCACTTAAACAGATAAATAGTCCACACTGGAGAGACACAGAGAGCATGAGAGAAAATCCTGTCTTATTAGACTAGAAACAGACACACTATATTAATGCAAAAAAATCAGCATATGGTTCTAATAGGCTTTCTTAAAATGATTTATCAGCTGTGATTAAGCCCTCAACCAGCATGTCTATCTTCATAAATAAAGCAGAAGTGTACCTTGCTCTCAAATGTATCTGCAGTATCTTATTACCTAGCCCTGCACAGTGCACTCCACTTACAACACGGCTCTGGGGAGCCAAGAATTTGTGTGCAATCACAAAGTGTGTGCTCTAAAGAGACTGCCAAGATTTAGGACTCTTATCTCTGAGATAGTCTTACTAAAAATCCATTACAATGAAGGTTTATCCCCTCTCTCAGTGCCATGGAGCTCAGCATGGCTGAAATATGAACAGGTAATTAAAAGGATATGCCTGATTTTACAGTGAGCCCAGTGACACAGAATCACCAAACAGCTGTTGGGAAAGGCATTTGGCACGGGGCGCAGGTTACCTCTATTGGGGTGTGTGAGGGGGAATGTAGAAAACGAAGACCACTTGAAGAATCAGAATTGGTCTCTTAATTCTTTTCTATGGAATGCAAAGACAAATGAAAATATTAGTTATCTTGGTCTAGACCTCATTCTCTGGCTGGCTAATATGGCAGATGGTCTCAGGGTCACCCATGAAAAGGGCTTGACAAACATCCCCCACCCCCAACAGGGGATGAGGAAGTCAGGGCTAGGACTTCCAAATGAAGGAGCAGGAGCTGGGTGAAAGAGTTGTGAGCAGAGTAAGCCATCAACAAATGTTTGAGAACTATAGAGAATCAACCATTCCATATGCACAGGGCATGGTTCTACTGGAGTGGAATTTACTCTTTAATTAAAAGCCAGTAAGTCCAGAGGACGAATAAATCCCACAGAGTCCAAGTAAAGTATTTGACTGGCAAACTTCCTTTCAAGCCATTCCTAACATACACCCAAAGCCTCCGTCATATTCTCTCCCTTCTAACACCCACCTGTAGGCTCAGATCAGAGACATATAGGATGTCCCCTGTTCTGTAAGCATTTCTCGGGCTTTTCTCTGTACTTTCAGTTTGACCAAGATAGAAATGTGTGATCTCCGTGTTCTCTGACAGCCACAAACCACTGTTGATTCACGCATGCTTGTTGTAGCATCATCAGATTCTGCCGAAAGGCAGTAGACATTAGGAGGGGCAACACCAAAAATCTCACAAGAGCAAATAGTGCTTGGACTCTTCAACCAATGTTATTAACAGATTTTTCTCTGTAAAATGCACCCGGGTAGCTATAGTCTGTGAATGTTAGACTCAATTAGGAGAACGGCACTAATGAGGTCAAAGCAGCTCCTCTCTCCTGTGATCACAGACTGCACCCCTGGCCCTGGCCAGCTGTCTGGCAATATGTGCTTCTGGTCACAAGGGGGTCCATGGGAGGGTTTGTGTGTGTGTGTGTGTGTGAGTGTTTGTATCTGTGCACATCCATCACCGTTAATGGGAAATCACCCCTAAGTTCACACCCAGTTGAGGGACAGATCAGGCATGCTGCCTTCAAAATCAGAGGGCAGCAGGCAGCTGTACTTGGGACATCAAAAGTCTCTTTTATCTGGTGTTGAACTGGACACAGGGAGCAATCCACAGTAGTAGTCAGAAAAGCAAGGACTTATTCACAAAGCCTAATGGCCCACTTTGCCTAAGACATGTACTTGTGAATGTGTGCATTACTATGATACAGATAAAAATGTCTAGCAGAAATCTGGATCAAGGAGCTGTTCCCCTCCTCCCGCTGTGCAGGGGAGAAACGCTCTTTGATGCTGCGACATCACTAGTGCTGAGCTGACTCTGTGAAAGCACACTTGGATTTCTGGCCCAGAACCCCTTTCAGGACACTTCTTTAGGGCAACAGCAGAAAAAAAAGTACAAGGTGAGACGCAATTGTAGTATGTGAATCTAACAGCATCTACTTAAGAATTAGCTTTATTTTCTATGCTCTAGATATCAATATATTTGAACTACGTATGTCCAAGGTAGCTAAAAAGTCCCGTTTACTGGTGAGAAAATAAAGTCACACGTGACTTTTAGAAAGTGATGGGACGGAGTCTGGATTTCTTGCTCTCATCCTAAATTTAGACAACACTCCGCCTTACTTCTCCACAATCCACACCGGGGCTTTTGCAGTGAGTGCAGGAGGAGCTGGGAAGCCATTTTCAGGGGGACCAGCCGCACAGAGATAGCAGGGTGCAAGTCACATTTTGGCACAGCACACCACAAGAGAGGCTGCCAGGATTTGGGACTGTGTTGCTCCCTTTCGGTCACTTGGGGACCAATCAAATGGGGCTGGAAGGGTGGGGTTCATAGGCACTCTGCATCAGAGAGCACAGCAGATTCCAGGCTTGCCCTGAAAAGTACAGGAATGCCTGAACCAACTGTGCCAACGAATCCAGCAATTGCTCACATTCATAAATCCTCTGGGAAAGTTCCTAAGCTCTGTGCATAGCAAGAAATTCCAAGAGAAGCCAGGAAGGGGATGACTTCTTTGAGAGCGGCTATGATTCAAAATGCCGGGCACTGCATCATCTGTAGTCAATCACCTGGACAGGCACACAAAAAACATGACTGCTTTTCTTCTTTGGGGACTGGACTGTCTGCAGAGCCCAAATAAGTCCCCACCCAAACATAAAGCCACAGAGAACAGAGGCACCTGGCACCAGCTCTGGCAGGAGCGGTCAGCACTGTGATCAGCTTTCAAAGTTTTCATGTAACAGATGGTGTGCTCTGCCCGTGACTCAGATCTCAGGGATGCTTGGGCTGCAGCCACATGGAACCCAAATGCAGGGTTCACCCCACTTCACGAAGAAGACTGGGGAAGCATCCACCAAGCCAGATGATGAAGGGAGAGCTTGCAGGTGGGAAGATCCATCCTTCTAGCACCAAAGCTGTCCAATAAAACAGCTCACATTCACCTTCAGGTCAAAAGGCAAAACATCATCTATGTACACAAGAGTCTGATTCTGCCAGTGCTAGTGAGTTTTATTAGAAAACGTGTCCTTAGAGGACACACTGAATGTAAAGACCTTTCAGCATTTCATTTCACTCTAGAGACAAATGAGAAACTGGCCCCATCAGATAGAAGAGCCCCAAGTTCACCTGGGCTAGAAATAGACTTTCATATCCCAGAAAGCAGAGAACAAAGGGAAGCCCAGCAGTGTTCTGGGGAAGACTGCAGTCGATATTCCTGGGATGTGAGGATCATCCTAGTCCTAGAGTGAAGCACCAGCAGGTGACACTGTGCCTGGCTACCCAGGGAATGTCCTGACCCCACTCCAATCCAAATAGCTTATGAGCCCCTTTGGGTCAGCAGGACAGCCAGCTCCTCGAAGTGTAGGAAGGTGTTACAAGGGGAGAAAATCCACCATTTCATAAACCCCTAGGCTTTTGGGTTTCGGTGGTAGTTGGTTTAAACAAGGAAAATGTCCCTCCAGGATTCTGGCGCTAAAATCAGTCAATACCCCAGGTTTGAGTTGACAGTCAGTGTGCTGGAAATATGGACAGGAAGAATGTATGGAATCTCAGTTCCTGGCCTCAGCCTTATCAGTATGGAAATAACTTAACAGCACACAAATGCTAAAGCGGAGTTCCCAGAGTAAATCACTCCCATACCTGCTCCTAACCACACTTAACGTTCACCTGGATTTATGAGATGATGGAAGCAGAGACTCTCACAACTATTATATTCCTTTCCTTTTCTCTTTCACGGGGTCAATTTTTTTCTCATGTCTTTGTGAGGGGCCCAGGTAAGTGATTCTTAGCTGCAGACTCTCAGCGCCAACTAACATGTGGTCCAATTTTCTAAATGTGAGTGTTGTTTTTTTGCCTAGAACAGAAGCTTCATCTTTTAGTCATTTTGTTTTAATCCAGCCCAGAAACCAGATCTGTTTCCCTGCTTGCTTTCAGAAGCATGAATGCAGGGCCTCATGGAGGACAAGACTCACTCCCTCAGCAGATGCAAAGCCGCCTGCCCCAGGTACACACCCACCAACCCATCTGGTGGGTTTTGAGTTCGGAATCACTCATAGCTACAAATAGATTCTTTCAGAGGACAGTGTCCATTCGCCATTGTGATTCCACTTGAGTTAGTACTTTGAAATCCCAGCTTGGCTATACTACCTTCTAGACAGGTAAATAGTGACTATAATCAGCTGAGATCCCAACCAAACCCCAAATGGGAAAACTACCCCATGAGAAAGTCTCCAGCTGGGAAAAGCTGCCCTTTTCTCGACTCTTAAAGAGAAGAGATTCGTAATTATTTTAGTGAGTAGCCTCCCAGACAAATAATTCAATCGGGCTAATTTTCAGCTACAGTCAGGCATCCTGATGGGAAAGCAGGCCAAACAAGCCATCTGCACAATCCGAGTCTGGGTTGCCTGGGGAGCATCAGGGCTCCATTGTGTTTGGGGCCATTTTCAGCTTCTTTTCTTAGTCATTTTTTAAGTGCCTCTTCCCATCCCACCCCATCCCTGCTTTTGTGTGCGTTCGTGTGGTATATGTGCTCGATCGCTCAGTTATGTCCAACTCTTTGAGGCCCCACGGACTGTAGCCCACCAGCCCATGGGATTTTTCAGGCAAGAATATTGGAGCAGGTTGCCATTTCCTACTCCAGGGGATCTTCCTGACCCAGGGACCAAACGCACATCTCTTGCTTCTCCTGCACTGGCAGGGAGATTCTTTACCACTACTGCCGCCTGGGAAGCCCCATCTCTGCTTAGGAACTTCTAGATGCAGTCCATGCATAGAGTCTCCTAGAATCAAAGCTGTGTTTAACAGGTCCCAACGCACTCCCTTTTATACTGATGACATCCTACACCAACCCCTCTACCTGTTAACAAAGACAATACCTGGAGGAACTTTCAACTTAACCACAAGTAAGAGGCAAACACTTTCAACAGCAATTTTTTTTTAACAGATAAACATTTCAGTTTGTTTCCATTTGTTAAAAAATACATCTAATTTTGTGATAATACTTAAATCTAGGTATCTCTTTAAAGTTGGGTTAAAAGTCAAAACATCTTAGAATGCTCAGGAGTAACTCAGTAGGAAGTAATGACGGGCTAGACTTGAAGTGATAGAAATGGAAAATAAAGAGAAGACATGAGGACACTGGCCTAAGGAAGTTGATGGGACCCAGTGAGGGGGGCAATGGATGGAGAGGAGATAAAGCTGCCCCCTAAGATGGATGAGGGCTTCCCAAGTGGCACTAGTGGTAAAGAATCCGCCTGCCAATGCAGGGGTCATAAGAGACACAGGTTTGATCCCTGGTCAGAACGATTCCCTGGAGGAGGGCATGGCAACCCGCTTCAGTAGTCTTCCCTGGAGAATCCCTTGAACAGAGGAGCCTGGCAGGCTGTAGTCCATAGGGTCGCGCAGAGTCAGACACAACTGAAGGGACTTAGCATGCACGCACAAGGTGGATGAACTGTGCCTCTGACAGACCCAGACAAAGGGTGGGGCTCATCGTGGCCATGAGTTTGTACAGGAAAGCTTTGGGCACAGTACTGGGCATAATGAGTTATAAACACCAGGGGCATATTCAAATGAGAATGCTAGTAACAGCTGGAGAGTAGAGATGCTGAGGACTAGATGCACAGATAAAGGAACTGTTGGGTAGAGTTGATGGTTGGGTTATGAGAACCTATGAGTTTTCTGAAGAGAAGGGGTAAACAAAACCACCTGGAAGTGGATACAGCAAAACACAAGGAAATAGAGAGAGGACAGAGAAGGTAGGAGAAGAGCCAGAACACATCATCCCTGCCGCTGGCCCCCTCTAATGAGCACCTATCAACTCGTCTTGTCTCTAAGTAGTTTATTCTTCTGTATTTAACATGGGGAACATAGCACTGCCATAACCACCTATAATTATTCCCTGTTAACAAAAGGGACCAAAATCAAAGTTATCATTAACAACATGTTCAAAATGTCAGATGTGTCAGATGTGCTTCAAAGGTATAGAAATACTTTGATTATTACCATACCTAGTCACAACTGAACAGGAAATCCTGGTGTGAGAAAATACTGCTGTATTCCTCAACATTTCCAACACAAATAGGGGTTCCCAAAATCAATGCCAAGTTTCCTCTAGCAATCTTCATGCTGTATCTTTTAAGCCAATCTTCCAAATCTCTTCTACTTCTCACCTTCAAATGACAACATCAGCACCTCTTAGGAGAATACTCATTTCTGCATGGAATGAATACAAATCTTTCTAATCAAACTTAAGCCTCTGAAAACCTCGTTTGGTTCTCAGAAAGATTCGGGCAGATACTTCAATCTTGCCAGAACAAACATCATGTGAAAGCAAATATAAATAAGACCCATGACAAAAAAGAAAATCAACTCAAGGACAATAAAATCTGCCATTCACAAGCTAAGAGACATTTATTTGCCATTATAAATACCACCATTCCCTAATAATTTGGCTCCTAACACTGGCTAAAGGCAGAACCATGAATGGACAGATGATTTAGCATTAGAAAGTAAACCTTCAGTCTCAAGAGATGTTTGTCTATAATGTGAAGGTTATGTTGTGAAGACTCATCCATTAAGGTCCAAGTTAGACAAATATACAAACTGTCTAAGGGAGGAGATGAGCAAACTCCCAGTACCCATCTGGGTCAGTTCTCCTCCAAGCCATAGGCCTTCCTCATCATTCATGTAAAAGGGACTTGATTTTATGTGCTCACTCTTTGCAAGGCAAAGATGATGGATTTTGCAACTCTGAGGATACCATGACTTTCCACCAAAAAAAAACAAAACCCTCACATCACAAGACAGATGAAAAAAAAAAAACAAAACTCTATGAGTTGTTTTCCATTTCCACTCCATTGTAAATTGAGGCTGAGCCTGAGATCACCTCATGATTCGTGGACATATGTGGAAGTGGATACCAACTCTTAATAATCTCTACTGAGATTGTGCTCATTAATCCTAAATCCCAGGGAACCAAAACTCATGAACTAGCTTCCAGTTCATCCACTGGTTTAGTCATTCCCCTGAGTGGGAGGCAAAGACCAAGCCAACTTCTCTTCTAGCATCAAATTCCATCTAAGCTGAGGGCAAAATTTAAATCTATAAGGAGAAAGCAGAAAGTGCTTACATGACTAGTGAGCTGAAATGGAGGAGGAGGACAAGAGAATCCTTAAGATATAAGGGTTAGATTTTCCAGTTATTGGGGTGGGGGAAGAAATAGGCCGTCACCTCTCATAATGTTCCCAATGGGTGTTTCCTTTCAGTCATGCTGATTTTTTTTTTAAAGGCACGAAAAGATGAAAAACAATTTCATCTATTAGAATTTAGAGAACATGGTGGCATTTTCAAACCTAGGATAAAACCAAGTTTAGATTTCAGAATTTTCTTTTTCTCCAGACTTGTAAGGCATGGGCTGGGGAGAAAAGGCAGGGAGAGGGGCTGTATTGCACAAATATAGAAGCAACATATTAACATAACTGGAAATATACAGCTGTTGCAAGTTTTCTCAACTTGCTATCTCTTATTTTTCACCTGGTGCCACCCACACGTTGCCACTCACACCTCCCCCAGAGAGCAACCATGCCCACTAGTAGCTGATACAGCAAGACTGTAACGAAGGCGAAGCACCTCCCTCTCTGTGCTCTCTCCCCAAGTAACTGGTGGTGTCGGGTAACATGATTTCCAGGTACAGAATATAATCAGATTGAGCAGCTGACTTTTCTGAGCTGAGGCTGACCTGGCCATGCCCTGTTCCATGACTCCTGTTGAGCTGGGATCCAAGATCTTAAGATTGTAGCTTGTCCCCTGTTCCCATGTGTTAAACAGTCAACACCCTCTGGGAATAGATTGCACTTTTCATCATTTGGGTAGGAATTCTAGAGGATGGAAATGTCCTAATTTGCTATTGCTGCATCAGCATAATGAGTCAGATTTAGGTCCTAAGGGAGAATAACAACACTTAGCACTTATATACTGTGCTTTTCATCTTCAGGGTCCTTCACTATGTTAGGCTGTAATGTTATATTTCTCTCAGCAAGATAAAGGAGTTCATTTCTAGTACTTTCAACTCCTCTTACACACACACACACACACACACACACACACACAACTGTTATCACATGATGAAGCTATCTCCTCCTAGAGAGGCACTGTTGGAGCTCTTTTGTAGAAAAAGAAATCAAATGTGAAAGGTCAATTGATACTTTAAAAAAACCTTTTATTTTTGTTTTTTCCACTGATGTGGAACATGATATCAACATGCAGATTGTCAGTTACTGGTATCTATTCAGTATTACTGCCTGGGTTCCCATACTTAACTCTCCATGTCTCATAGTCTTCTATGTCATCTTTGACCACTGAGGAGAATTGAAGACTGTCTTGGAGGATTCTGGAGGACTCTGCCAAGTTCCATACTCAGACCTCTTCTCTGCCTCATCTCCATTCACCCCTGCCCAGGTCATTCCATTGAGTCTCATGCATTTAAACACCATCTCCCAGGTGGCTCAATGGTAAAGAATCTGCCTGCCAGTGCAGGAGACATGGGTTTGATCCCTGAGTTGGGAAGATTCCCTGGGTCAGGAAGATTCCCTGGAGAAGGAAAAGGCAACCCACTCCAGTATTCTTGTCTGGGAAATCCCATGGATAGAGGAGCCTGGAAAGCTACAGTCCATTGGGTTGCAAAGTAGCTGAACACGAATTAGTGACTAAACAACAATAACAACATGCCAATGACCCACCAATTTATATCTTTAGACAGGTCCTGTATGACATATCTATATATTCATCTGCCCAGTAGATATTTCCACTTAACAAGTTTGCAAACAATCTCCTCAATTTGCCCTGCAAACTTTTTTCTCCCACAGACAACTCCATCCTTTCAGTTGCTGCTGTCAAAAACCTAGTTTTATCCTGAATTCCATCTATTACTTCCCAGACCTAATCCATCACCAATTCCTGTTGGCTCTATCTTCAAATTAATCCAGAATCTAACCACCTCTTCCATCTGCACCTTGGACCAATCTGCCATCATCTTTAACCTAGATTCTTTGAACACCCTCCTAACTGGTCTCACTTTGCTATTTCCTTCCAACAATTTACTTTCAACTTGGCAGCCAAGTAAACTTTCTTACACAGTAAGTCCCCTATATACAAACCTTCAAGTTGTGAAATTTCAAAGATTCGAACATGTATTTGCATGTCCAATCATGTCGGTTAGTTCCCATGTCTGGGGTAATACTGTCACATGTGTGCATCCTCTACAGGTGGTTGTGCTTTTCTGTACTTTACCGTAGAGTACTGTATAGATTTCAGTACTGCAGTATCTTTATTTCAAGCCAAGGATGTCCACAAACATGTATAAAAGCAGTGGTGATATAGCTGGCACTGCCAAGAAGTACCAGCTGTTGTATTGTACTACTGAACTTCTCAAGGTACTGTACTGTAAGATTTAAAATATTTTCTTTATTTGGGGGGTTTGTTGTTTATGTATTATTGTGTGAAACCTATTACAGTACAGTACTATATAAGTGATTGTGTTAGTTGGGTATCTAGGCTAACTTTATTGGACTTAGAAACAAATTGGACTTAACGCTCTCTGGGAATGGAACTTGTTTGTATATAGGAGATCTGCCGTATGTAAGTCAGATGCTATGATACCTCTCCTTACAGTTGTCCTATAGTTCTAGGCAATGGCAACCCACTCCAATACTCTCGTCTGGAAAATCCCATGGACGGAGGAGCCTGGAAGGCTGCAGTCCATGGGGTCGCGAAGAGTCGGACATGACTGAGCGACTTCACTTTCACTTTTCACTTTCATGCACTGGAGAAGGAAATGGCAACCCACTCCAGTGTTCTTGCCTGGAGAATCCCAGGGACGGGGGAGCCTGGTGGGCTGCCGTCTATGGGGTCACACAGAGTCGGACACGACTGAAGTGACTTAGTAGTATGGTTCTCCATCTCACTCAGACTGAAGCCTACTCAGCTTTCTTGGATATGATCCTGCATGCCCACTCTGCCCATCACTGCACACCCTGCTCTTTGCTGTTCCTCCAGCGAAGAGCACCTCCAGCCTCAGGGCATTGCACTTATTGCTCTCTCTACTCTCCTCCCCAGTCCACACCTGGTTCTGACTTCTTCCTCCTTCGGGTCACAGCTGCATGTCCACTCACCAGTGATGCCCCCTAGATCACTCCCTAAACCTCCCTGTGCCCCTTCCCTGAAATGTTTTTCTCTACAGCACTTATCACCTTCGGACATGTTACATATGCTAATGTTTTTACTTGTTTACTGTTTGTCTTGCCCATGAGAAGTGAGCAACCTGAAGTCAGGGATTTTTTGTTTTCTGTTTTAAAATCAGCTTTAGTCCATAGCATATTCACCAGTGCCTTGGACAGTGCCTAGCACGTGAAGGGCTCTCAAAAATATTTATTGCGTGAATAAATGATGAACAAAAGTTTCTCATCTGTTTCAGGACATGCACTAGCCTGACTAGGCAAGTTGAGATCCGTGATACTGCTAGTGAGGCATGCTCTTTCAAGAGAAAAAGTATATCTCTAATTAAAGAGTTTTGAAGCTATGGGTTTATGCTAAGGTGGAAGGTTGAGGCAATTATGGAATGCATCATCTGCTATATAATACATGCTGTGGATACAGACACTGGGGCTTTTCCATTGGTCATTACCTGCCTCTAGCCTGTCCTCACTCTATACATATATTGAGATGCTTTTGGAAATGTATCAGGATTAAAGATAGTCTGTCGAACAGACTTTTTCCTGACAGACGGGCTAAACAACGATCAGCTCCCTATTTGCTCTTTGATAGAATTTTCTAGACCAAACTTCAGCTAGAATTTTAAAGGTGGAGGAAAGGACAAGCTCAGTCTTTCTAACATTTTTGTATAAAGTATTTAGCAAGTTCAAGCAAAAATCTTTTTAAACCAAATTTTCCATATAAACAAATCCATCTCCCACTTTACAAAATAAAACTCGCTGAGGGAACTAATGGGTTTCCCAAGTGGCGCTAGTGGTAAAGAACCCACCTGCCAATGCAGGAGACATAAGAGACATGGGTTTGATCCCTGGGTTGGGAGAATCCCCTGGAAGAGGGCTGGCAACCCACTCCATTCTTGCCTGGGGAATCCCATGGACAGAGGAGCCTGGAAGCCTATGGTCCATAGGATCACAAAGACTCAGACACGACTGAAGTGATTTAGCATGAGGGAACTAATGCAAATCTTCTATTAACAGTCTCAGAGGAAAATAAATTCAAAGAGAGTTGAAATGTAGAATTAAAAAGCAATTGTTATCTGAATGTGCAGCAAATGGGACGAAGGAGGAGACAGAACTTAATGATGACAAGGTATGCCCTGAAAAAAGAACTTGTATTCCAGGACTTCCCTGGGGGTTTGTTGTTTAAGACTCCATGCTTCCAATACTGGGAGCACAGGTTTACGCCCTCATCAGGGATCTAAGATCCCACACGCCTGCCAACCAAAAGATATTTTTTAAAAAAGAACTTGTATTCCTACTATTCAAGTGGGGAACAAATAAATGAAGCAGGAGCTGGTGGTGACAGTGTGCCAAGAATGCTGGAAGCTGGAGAAATGTGGATGAAGGGATGAGTAGAAATATGTTGGCAGATGAGAGAGCATCTCCTACTCCTCATTTCCCCATCATGTGGCTTCCAAGGAAATCACCAACACACCAACATACACAAGAAGTCACCAACACAGCTCATTTGGCCGTTGGATGAGTCACCCTGCCTCAGGCCTCAAGAAAGTGCCTACTTGTGTAGTCATGGCCACTGAGGCTGGATTTGGCCCACTGGTTTGAACAAGGCAGTGGAATAACAAACTTCGACAGTCTGAATGCTTTCCAACTTCCAGTGCGTGCAAGTGAAGTTGGGGTGTGAGACACTGGTCATCTGAGGGGCCCACCCCAAAACCATGGGGGAAGCTGGCTGCAGGATCCCCCACCCACATACCCTTCTCAAAGTCATCACATGACTAATGTTGCTAAGAGCAACATTGGAAAGAGAAGAAAAACATAGTTCTTCAATGGCAGTAGTCCTCCTCAACTTTGTTTGCCTGAATATTTTAACACTTTTTTGTAGTCAACTCGCAGAGACTCAAAAGCAACTCACACACACACAAAAAAACGTAGATCATGAAAATGTCATTCTACATTAAAAACTGGGACCAGAGGAAATATAAACTGGAACTGAAAGTCTAGTCTGTGGGGAAGTAAAATGCTCATTACCGTGTTCTAAAAAGTTCTCAAAGTTAAAACAGTCAGTTTGGCCTCGTGTTAATCAAGCAGTCAAAGCAAAAAGAGAAACAGAACTGGTTTAAGAATTCTCATGTCCACAAGGAGAAAATATTTCGGTTCCTCAGGGGAAGCAAACCATTTCCTGGAATTCAGATCTGTAAGAATTTCCTCCCCTGGGGCTTCATATAGGAGATGGTGAGTACTATGCAAAGAAGATCTAAAACCACAAGCCCATCATGGGCTTCTAAAGCTGCTGTTCTTGGTAAATATCTTCAAGAAAATCAAGGGCATACACTTGACTAAAACCCTCCTGTCAGAATGAAGACAATATGGACCAAGTATACACCTTACTTACAGTTCGGAAGAAGCCAATCTTAACTATCTCAAGGAATGAATGAACTTAATCTCTCAGTTGTCTACATATGTCATGTCCATCAGGAGAGCTAAATTTATTACTCAACCAGAGTAAATTTACTAGACTTTTTTGTTCCTCTCTTCCTTGCTATTTTTATGGTTTTTAAAAATCTATTTCTATTGCAATGAAATATAGAATGCATGCCTTCTATTTTTATTTAGTTAAAAATTTTAAGTACTCAGAACAGCATCTGGCAAATAAGTGCTAAATAAGTGTTTGTTTTAAAAAAAGAAAAAAAAGGCCCTTCACCACTGGGTTGGGGCTGGGGAAGTAGGAGATGGTCAAGTATGAATAACTAATTATAAATAAAATGAGTTGCTTGAGATTTTATATCCCTCTTGTAACCTATTTTCAGGATTTTTCCTAAAGCAATACAGACTGAATACAGACCCTTGGCTATTGTGATGTGAGAATGTGACATGAAAAATCTGGTGGAGAGGGATTATTATAATTTCACATAGAGGGAGATTCAAAGGTTTTGAAACACTTAGAGAAATATCAGAGCCTTTTAAAATTTCTTCTCTGGATGGAACAGCTGGAAATTCAGAATCCATTACAATGTAGCTGGTACCTCCTTTCAACCAGCTTTCACAGTTTAAGTCTCTGGTCACAGGATATGTCTAATTTGTTGTTTAGGACATTGTGGGCATTCAATAATGGTCTATAAAAACAAACTAAAAAATACTAAAAAGCTTCATTATCTTATTTACTTGTGCCTCCATTTCTTTTCCTTAATCTGATACAGTGATTTTTAAATGCCAACACAACAATAAAAAAAAGAGTATATTCTGGAGGGATTCATAAAGTAGATTTTCTACATTTGTAAGAACAAATAATGCACACTTATAGTAAACCTATTATTTTCAACAACAACAAATACACGATACTATGACCAAGAAGGAACTGTGAAATGCAGTAAACAGACACCAGGAAGATGACAGAAATCAGACAGTTATAGCCTGGGTCAAGATCAGATGAAATCCTCTCTCCTACTGCTATGATCCTTCACTTGTCATCTTACCCTCTGGTCCCTGTCTTCTGCACTTACCACCCATACAAATCTTGCTATTATTCAGCAAAGTAAAACAACTAGTTTTGAATGGAAAATTCCATGAGTTTATCTGACTCAAGTCAAGAATAATTATGATCCATGCTGATGTATGGCAGAGACCACCACAACACTATAAAGCAATTACCCTCCAATTAAAAAAAAAAATCAGGATAATTTTTGGCTTGAATTCCATATTTCATATAATCTGCTTTTCCCATGATTTTTCTACCACAACCAGAGATTCATCCATTAAAAAAAAAAAAAAACATAAAGCACTTGTAAATGGATAAAATGCTGTTTTAGAGCCACATCAGCACAACAATGCCACCTAGTTTCAACACAGACGTGTCTAGCAGGTACTAGAGAAAACACTTGTCCAGGCATCCAAGTGAACCTACCCGCTTGCTGCTCTCTTCCTCCTGAGCCTTCCTGAACTCATGCTCTAGGGAGCAGTCCAACTCACTGAAGAGCCCCACCTCCTCGCAGTTCTTCAGGAATCTCGTTGGGGTTGGAGTTTGATCTGAAAACAAAGACCAAGTGATTAGACAGGGAATCTTTTCCTCAAAAGCCAATGGCATGCACGACCTAAATTCACTAATCCCCTCCACTAGCCTTAATGACGATGCCGAGTGGCAATCCATAACTTTCCAGCCCTTTACATAAAATTAGAATATGGAATAAAATAAAACCATAAAGCCCAGAGAAAGAATATGATGTGTAGGGGTTCCCTCTGGAAAACTTCAGGTGAGGAGATGCCACTGTTGACTTTCTGGGGTTCATATCATTTGAATACATGTTGCAATGTGTAGAACTTTTTAATTGGAAAAAACAATTTTGCTAAAATAAGGCCCCCAAAAATCTAGAGTCAATGTTAAGCCTGACTTTAGGGAGCTGGGAGGATAAAATATTTAATAAATGTTTATATTAAACAAAAAGAGGGAAGCACTTATTTGATTCCTTTTTCTTAATGGAGAATAAAGATTTAGCAATTCTCTCTGTCATTTTGAGAGTCACAGAAGGATGATGAATGGTTCCAAGACAAACACATTCAGCTTCCATCTCTCAAAAATTATTAATTTTATTTTCCTCTGCTATAGCCAAAAGAATGTTCAGAGAAGACATTTAAAAAGGAATAGAATTTCTTTCATATTCTTGATGGTCTGGAGAGTTTACTACTTCAAAAACTGGAGGATCTGAAGCCACTGTTTGTGTCTTAATATTATGTACACATTCTCTAGACTCTAGGTCTCACAAGATCCTACAAGTAAGCAGGGTAGAATCACACTTTTGTAATTATTAAAGATAGTTATATTCCTAGTAAAAAGTATACTTGCATGAACAAGAATAAAATTGTGTTAACTGCACTTCTCTCAGTAACAGAAAATTAAAAAAAACAGAGAGGACCACTTCCCAGTGGGAAGCCTGGCCATGTCAATTGTTTTGCAAGTGAAGAAAACTGAAGCTCTGAGTGAGTAAGGGTCTTATTCAAGATCTTCCGGGTAGATGTAGCAACCCTGGTATTATAACCAAGGGCTTGGTGCCATTTCCATTATGTACATGCATTATTCCCATCTGAGTCTATGGCAGACACTGCTAGATGGATTACACTTGTCCAGCAATCGACATTCAGCCTCAAATCTCTTTCTGGACAGTCCTCTAAGTCATCAATACCAGTCAACTGCAGAAGGTCCCCAAGTTGCAATGAAATTGCAGTTGCAGCATCCTCTTTATATGTTCCTATATGACCAGAAACTAGAATCCTATTTCATTTTCTAAATCATAAAGAAAGTAGTTAATTTTAGTAAATTATCCACTGAAAGTCAAAGAATAATCTTAATATCTATGAAGCTGAAAAAGACTTGATATTTCCATTTAATGAGCCTTTCCAAGGCAATGTCTCCTGATACACTATGGGCATGGGGCTTTCCTACCTGTTAAAGACCCAAATGGTTGACTTGGATTCAAATGCAACAAAATATCTACCTGCATTCTTCCCCATTCTTAGTCTACTCTCCAAGATACTGAGCTCCCTTTGTAGTACATGGAGAGCCAGTAGGAGAGCCAGATGATTATAAATTGGACAATACAGATAAAAGATATGCAAAGGATTGGGTTTTGCTAAAAATGGTTTTATTAAAATGTACATTCATGTATTAAGCTATACATATATTCCTACATGGGCTTCCCTAGTGGCACTAGCATCAAAGAATCTTCCTGCCAATGCAGGAGACATAAGAGATATGGGTTTGATCCCTAGGTTGGGAAGATCCCCTGGAGGACAGCATGGCAATCCACTCCAAAATTGTTATCTGGAGAATCCCAGGGACAGAGGAGCCTGGCAGTCTACAGTCCGTAGGGTCACAAAGAGCAACTTAGCAACAACTGAAGCAACTTAGCACGCATGGACACATATACCTACATATCCATACATATCTATAACAGTTATATATACCACACAGTGTTATGTGTTTATAAGAAAATTAGTATTTATGCAGCATTTTGCAGTTCACAAACATTTTCACCCACATTGTCTAGACTCAGATCTCACAAGATCCTATGAGGTAAGCAGGGTACATATTATTTTAAAACAGGAGAAATAACTACTTTGCACAAGGTCACATGATTTATAACCATCTTATCACTATTAAGTCCTCTCTTACCTATGACCATAATCCTTTCTCAATCTAAACCCCATGCTTTGCCCAGACTCTCCTTATAGGTCCAAAGGTCTTGGGTACAAGAGTAAAAGACAACACTGACAACTCAGAAATCTAGATTTGATAATCGTGTGATTTAGGGAAAATTACCTACATTCTCTGGACATGCTCATCATCTTTCAAACAAGGTTTGAATCATAAAATCACCACCATAACTGGGTTCCCTCGAAAGTCACTGTAGTAGGTCAAAGATACATATGACCATATAAAGAACAGTAGGACAGGAACACCAGTAACAACTGGTTAGATACTAGAAATTGGGCCAGAGTAAGGGCTAGCAGAGTTTTATAAACAGAGGGTGTAAGTGGACAAGAACCGAGAGTGGAAATAAAAGTGTGTGTGTGTTCATGTGTATAGCTGTACATTTATTGGGTGGTTATTCCATTCCAAACTGTAAATAATCTGCCTGCCATGCAGGAGACCCAGGTTCAATCCCTGGGTCGGGAAGATCCCATGGAGAAGGGAATTGCAATACACTCCAGTATTCTTGCCTAGAGAATTCCATGGACAGAGGAGCCTGGCGGGTTTTAGTCCATGGGGTCGCAAAGAGTAGGAAAAGACTGAGTAACTAATCCTTTCACACTGTTCCATGCCAAACATACTGCTAAGTATTTTGTTGCATCATTTCATTAATTTTCACACCAACCACATTAGGTAAAAATTACTTCTTCCATTTTACTTACAAGGAAACTGAAACTCACCTTGGGCACCACTTAGAAAGAGAGTCATATAATTGTATTGGTAATGAACAATCCTTAAAATCCTTGGTTCTTCTGAAATATCTTGGAATCATTTATATCCTTCACACAATAGAACTATACTACTATACTACAAGCCTACAGGCTCTTCACTATCCAGAAAGAACATTTTTGTGACTAAAAAACCTGAGAAAGTATCACATAACAGAACTGAAATATTAGACCACTTGTCATCAATAGGAATTTAGTTTGCCAGGTTTTATTTTTCCTTTTATTTCTCTATGCTTCTATGTTGGAGATTTACAAGTTGAGGGCCATGATTCTGGGTAAAAAGAATAGTAATCCTAGAAGCTCTATAAGACTCCTGAACTCTGGGACAAGTTCATGAGATGGTCCATAAAATTGAATTCAGGTTGGCATTTGGGGATCCAAGCCCCAAGCAAAGTTGAGAGATGTTTTCTATCTTTGCTAAAGCAAAATTATTCCCAGATACCCACATACACCCACATACATCAACAAAGGAGACTGAAGGAGCATGGTACAGGGTAGCAACAGCGCCATCCATCATGATGAACATCTCTGCAGCAACAGGGAGACCAAGCTGTGGAACAAGAGGAGCCATGGGCAGTAAAGACAGCTGGCCCCCTCCTCCCCAGATCCAAAGACCCAGAGGAGGGCCCCAGAGTTGTTACCAAATGTGACTTTCTTTGCTGTATGATAAGAGTGAAGGGAAGGCAAAACATTTATCTATATTCACATTTGGAATAGATAAGGCACACTGTTCTGAATATTTAATTCATTCTCTTCTTGTGAATGAGCTATTCTTTCCAGTTACAACAGGAACCAGAAAATGGAGCTTAACTTTTGTTTTAACATTTATTAGAATTAATACAGGGTCTCAAGTCATCTTTGATCCCACATGGTACCAGTTCCAAGTAAGCCAGGAAATGTGCAAATCTTCAAAAGAGGGAACAGCTAAATCTATCAGCAGCTTAAATAAAAGAGGCAGAGTTTCTTGGCCACATGAATGCCTTGTCAAGTAACTATTCCAGCTGAGATCAGACCAGAAATAAGTGAGTAATATCCATGGCCAAAGTTAAAATTCTTGTAATCTATGCCTTATTTAGAACCAAGAGCATGCACCAGTTATCTATAGCGGCAGCAGTTTCTACGTCCTGAATAACAGTGACTGATGCTCTATCTGTGGATAATATCGAAGGTGTGTTCAGTAGTGATGAGTTAAACTCCAAGGATTTATAGGAACTGGTTCCACTCAGAACTCAGAGTTGACATGATCATTTAAGGACTTCTGCTCTCCTTTCTTTTAGTGCTTTTACTCCAGTGGGGACCATCTGAATGCAAGATGGAGACTCTCAATCCCAAATCTCAAACTAAAAGTTAGTAGTTTTTGAGTCTGAATGCTACCTGAGTTGTAGCTATAACCTTTGTAAATCTGCATTGGAGCTGCAGCTTGTGCGCCACCTTCTCACAGTCTACCAAGAGCACATCAAGCCAAGGTCTCAGGAGACCTAGACACCCAGGGCCAGTGCAAGCAAGAAATCATAGCCTCTTCTACTCCTCTCAAGCATCCTTGGGGATATATTTACCAACCAGACAAGAAAGATTTGCACCAAAAGGGATAAAATATCTTTTGTAAAGTTTGTCATATTTCAATATCTACTGCCCTTCCTGGAATGATGAGTCTATTTCTTGAAAATGGAGCATCTTCTCATAAAATCACTGCCTCTGTAAATAGCTCAGTAAAGGACATTTGCCAATAGAGCAGAGGCTCTATTTGCCCATCTTCCAGGAAAAGGATCACAAATGTGGCATTATGAGTTAGGAATTTACCCATCATTTCTATGATAAAAAATCTTGCATCACATTACATCTCACCTGGGAAGGACCACAAGTGTATGGCTAGAAATATTAGGAAAAAAAAGCAATTCACTAAGTTTTCAATCAATCCATAGTCTGCCTACCATCAAGTGCTTCAGCCCCAGCAAATATGATTATTCCAAAGACTAAATGACAAGCACAAAGCTAAAGCATGAAACCCAATTCTTAGACGCGCCAAGTTCTAACCACTGGATGACCAGAGAAGTCCCCCTTTTTTTTCCCTAAGAAATTTCTATATATTTTAAAGTTTAAAATTGCTGTCATAGTATATGTGTACATGTGTATTTTGCTGAGAATAAAACTGTCTCAACAGAAAAAAATAAAAATAAAAAAAATAAAAAAGTGTTTAGTCTGGTTTACATTTAATAATAGGTTGCTACTTTATTCAGTTTCAGAGCTGTGTTTGAGTTATATGGCTGTCTATGTTTCATTTTTTTATGATAAAAAAGGCAAGATGACAAGTCATCAATTTAAGAAAAAAGGAAAAGCAGATTTCCCATCATATACCAGAGGAGAAAAAATGTGAGTCACCTAAGCAAAAATTTTTTTCCTATTGGTCTGATAATCTCAGTTATGGTATTACTAAAGGACTCTATAAAGTAATTTTATATCATTCTGTATTAAATTGATACTATAAAAGCCTCACTTATTCAGACAAGTTATTAGAAAGATCAGTTTGAACTAGTGATCATTCTAACTGTAGGGTATTTTTTAAAAGGCAATGCATTTTTATAATTTGTGTGACTCAATTTCAGCCAACAAAATATGGCTTAATGGAATTCCTTAAGAATCTGCTCAAATCAATAGAGAAAAATATTAGAAGTAGCCTATCTATTTTAGTAAGAGTTAAGGCAATGGCACCCCACTCCAGTACTTTTGCCTGGAAAATCCCATGGATGGAGGAGCCTGGTAGGCTGCAGTCCATGGGGTCTCGAAGAGTTGGACACGACTGAGCGACTTCACTTTCACTTTTCACTTTCATGCATTGGAGGAGGAAATGGCAATCCACTCCAGTGTTCTTGCCTGGAGAATCCCAGGGACAGGGGAGCCTGGTGGGCTGCCGTCTATGGGGTCTCACAGAGTCGGACACGACTGAAGTGACTTAGCAGTAGCAGCAGTGTTCTCAAAAAAGGCATCTCTCTTAGAGATTTTTAATATTCTTTTTATAGTCAGATTTATCCCACTATTTTCAACCAATGCTTTCATAGAAATATTCTTATCCTTTACCTGCATTTTAATAGAGTTCTAGTTAAGAAAGTTTGCATTAAATGAATTTTAAAATACATGATCCTTCATAAGAGCAATAATCAGTAACAACTGACAGAATTCCACAGAATTCTAGACAGGCTTCTTTGCAACAAATGTGCCTTTTATTGAGTGTGAATATACAATAGGAGCAATAGGGTCCTCTCAGTGACACTGACATCTGTCCCAAGAGGCAGTGCTCCTATGGGACAAACCAAAGCAACTCTGGCTTTTAACGATAGCTGTGGGATACTTAAAAACTGACCTGGACTGGGGTGATCCAGATCAGTAAGAGGTGAGACACACTCTCACACTCTTGGCTAGCATGCTGCAATCCATTTACTGTCAAGGTAGAGAGCTGGTGGACTAGACACCCTTAGAGAGGATATGAGTCAACCAGAGCATGCTCTGATAAGGGCATCTCTTACAACACATGGTTCCAGAAGACAGTGGTATGGATTTAAAAATACAAGTATATTTTCCACACCTGCATACTATCAGCCATGGCCTAACCCTAAGTGTTCCAACAGCCATTAAGTCATAATTTTAATTCCGTTTAGAGGAGCTAAGCCAGTAAAAAGTGTTACTAACACTGAAACCACGTCTTTGCTGGCCACGTAAATGAAGGGGTCAAAATCTGCCCTGAATAGTGGAATCCAAAGCTTAATGCTTTCACTTAGTCACTAATTGCCTGAGTTCTTCTACACTCTTTGTCAAAAGGAATTGGGTTCCAGATTAAATAGACTAGAAGTCAATTTTTCTTATATAAAAGGAGAGTTTCGATCAAGGCCTCTGACATATTCAGGTGAATTTTTAAAATTCTACTTTGCTTGACCAATTAAAAACATGAATGACAAGCTGACATAGCCTAGATGTCAATAGCAACTTATCACAGTGGATGAGAAAATCTGACTTAAAAATGCACCTCTTCATTCCTCTAACTGCTAATGCATTGTTATAATTTCCTTCTAAAAATGTTTGACTCTTCCTTCCATTTGATGACTACTGAAGAGATAAATCAATAATATAATAAAAAGCAGTTCATAGACTTATATCCAAACATAAATCTCAGACTGAAATATGCTAAAAATAATAGGCATATCTCACCAAATCTAGATGTATAGTAAGAAAAATATAGACAGGGACTTTGAACAAATTGCTTATCCTCTTGATGTTTTTCACTCATATGAAAAAAAGAAGTGACCAGGATTAAATGACAGTGTATATAAAGCAGGGGCCACAATTACTGGCATAAGATACGGCAATAAGCGGTAGCTATTGCTATTATCATGCTGCCCTCTGGTGCAAGCCATCTCCACCACCCTCTGTTCCATGAAGATCTGATTGATTTCCATAGTGAGAAATTATGTAACTTTACCACTGATGGAAGAGAAAGAAGGGAAGTATGGGCTGTGTGTGTGTGTGTGTGTGTATGCATGTGTGTGATTTATTTACTTTTTATATCCCAGTTCATTCCGAAAAGAATTTGCAGTAATACGTCACCTTTCCTCTGACTTTCCTATTAAAATGTTCTTGGATTGTTAAGTAGGGTTTACAGCAAAGAGCCCTGGGCAGTAGATTCAGATTCTGAGATTGTCTGGTTGATTACAGTCTCTTGGAAACAAAAGTTCTACTTCACTGAAAACATTTTGCTTTCTCCACAGTAAGAATTAGGTTCTGAATCTGGAACTAGGCTGTACTTGTAGACCTAATCCAGATCTCAGCTGGGTTCTGAAGGGTTATAGTGTCCTTTATACAAGGAAGATGAGAGGAAGAAGCCAGTCTCTCTCACCTCTCCTCTGTGTGTCAGTACAAGACACAGTCAGCTGCACCGCCTCTGGTATTGGGGTTTTACCACTTCCAGCCCCACCACACTCAGAGGTCAGAGAGAAAGTACTGAACACTGGTCTTGGCTGAAATGCCATATCCATCCGGAAATGGCCTTTCCTGACCTCCCTTCAGACAGCCTGCTGGCCACTGATGTCACCCTATCATATTTTTATCTTCATCAGAGTACTTGTCCCTAACTGATATTTTCTTATTTATTTATCTGGGGGCAAGGGGTTGTTTTGTTTTGTTTGTCTATTATGTCTCTTTCTCCCCACTCTCAATAGCGTAAAGTCAGCTCTATGGAAGAGCAACTTCATCTGTCTGGTTCAATGCCACATCCCCAGCACCCAGCACAATAGGATCCTTGCAGGCACTCATCAAATGTTTGTTAAATAAATGAATGGTGGTGAAGAGGCAGCTTCAGATCCTCTTTCTACACCTCAGAGGGTGCCAGTCCTAACTTTTCTACAAGCACAGCCCCTTTGCCTGCAGCATTAATCGGATTAAGATGTCTAGCGGGGGAACTGACCAGGCATTTCAAGGCAGTCTCTGTGTCTCTTTCTCAGGTTTCCCACCTGAGTGTTGATAGGGCTTTACCTTTTGGGAAAGGTCTGTGATACTCTTGAACTTCATCTTCCCTTTAATGAAACAAAATCGATCATCTTCTAGGTCAATCCACAACACACAACACATACACACAGAGTTCTCATTTAGAGTATTATCCGCTTATTATTTGTTCAGCTACAAAGTTGCACTTTGATTCCTATTCTGTCTTTCCCCTGTGCAGAACCTGGGAACCCTGTAAAAATTGGAGGTGGGGATGTTTGATAGGGCAAGACGGGGGAATTCCAGGATACCAAGCCATAAAACCATTAATGCAGACCCAAACACATATCTCTAATGCTTCAGTATCTCTAATACTGAAATTTGATCATCATTTGCAAACCAGATAGATCTGATGTGATGTGGTAGTTGGTAATTACTGTCCTCAGTAGATTCCCATTTCAAACTTGGCACCTAAAAACCTTTGCTATCACCACTTTCCTCACCAAGAAATTACCACCTATCAGATTAAGAATAGCTAAAGGGAATGATTCATGCCCCTGATCACATCAGGAACTCTGGATGTGTATCATATGGCCCAAATAAGGGTGGAAGGACCAAGGTGGGAGGGGATGGGAGTCTTTGCCCTCGGAAGCCAACACCACCACTCCTATTCATGTCCCTACTAGTACTGACCCCTTAGAAAGAAAGGTTTTATGTTTACTCTCCACCCATAAGAGCAGACTCATCTTCATAAAACACCATGACTGCCACTGGTATTAACCTGACTTGTGGTGTGTCAAAGATTGTTTACAGTCATTTTGAGTAGTAAATTCTACCCGCCCTAAATAAAATGGGCTCTATGGCAAAGCTATGAAATTATTTCAGATCTTACAATTCTTTGGATATTCATCCATGAAGAATATATCTGTGGTATCTTAATAACTTCCCTAACTGCAATATTTGCAATTAAGGAAGGATGAAGTGATTTTCCAAAAATTTAGGTTAGCCAGATATCCTGAAATCAGTGATAAACATACCTACCATACATTATCTCCTTAATATATGTCAAATTCCTATTCATCTGAAATAAAATTCTATATAATCGAATATTGCTTGAAAAAAAAATAGCCCAGGAGGGACTTAAACATTTTTGCCCTGATGACACTCACTGATTTAAGATTTGATTTATACTATTTTTATTTTTACTATATTTCAAGCTGTACAAAATTATTAATCTTTATGAGAGGCCACAAAATAGGCTTAAGGGACATTAAGAAATAAAATCTTAATGAACATATTTTAATAAAAATATATTCTGAAACTTTTGATAAATTCAAATCCAAGTAATCAAGATATACACAAATAAAATTTCAATCATATTTACAATCATAATCTAGTATGCTAAAACTGTGTTTGAGATAAATATATATAAAGACTTTCTTGAGAAAAAATAGCAAGGCAAAAATACCCAGTAAATAGCCTATTACAATTCACTGCGGACAAATTGACATATGATGTGTAGTTGACCTCAACCCCTGGAGTTGGACTGAAGAGCTCTGCATTTTGTTCCAGCAAGAAAATTCTGCAAGATTACAAACATGCAGTGTGGGTAGCACATTTTAAAATTTAACACTCAATTTCATTGGGAGTATGAAATGGCCTCCTACCAGCTTCAACATAAAACCTGAGAAAGCAAAAAAAATATATACCTTTATATTATTCATGCTGTTTTTCCTCATTTATTTCTCTCTTCATTTTCTTATTCCAAGTTCAATATAATAAAAATCAGAGTGACTTTTCTGTCAATAGTTTTCCATCTGACAATGCCAATTATCACCAGCAACAATTCTTATCAAACTAGTAAGAATCTGGTAGGAATGACTGAAAAGCTGCAAGACCTTCATCAAAAATCTGATTATAGAAAATCTATAGACATGTTCACACATCTTTAGCTTTTTTTTCAGACCTTCAGATGGGGCTCCCTTTAGGGTCACCCTAGCGGTCTGTCTGAGAGACACTAGAGTAATTCTTATCTCTATCTCTGAAAATCTCCAGATATTCACCATTCCCTCTTCCCTGATGGCTCAGATGGTAAAGAATCCTCCTGCAATGTGGGAGACCTGGGTTCGATCCCTGGGTTGGGAAGATCCCTGGAGGAGGGCATTGCAACCCACTCCAGTATTCTTGCGTGGAGATTCCCAAGGACAGAGGAGCCTGGCGGGCTACAGTCCATAGGGTTGCAAAGAATGGAACATGACTGAGCGACTAAGCACAGCATCCTCACACTCACTCACCACTCCCTACCCCAAGGCAGCCTATTTTAAGGATCCTGTTTGGGATAAAATAAAGGGTGAACTTATTATTTTAAAATATTGGGGATTCCAAAGTCTAATGCCTTGCTATTTGCATATATATGTTCATTGTTGAACTGTAAGGTAACACCACATGTGACTCTACTGAACTTAATAAATGATCAAAACAAAAGAACAGACCACCCTTCCTAATCCTTCTAGGCTTTCATAATTCTTAGAAATTTGAGTTTCTGCATCTCTGTTTCTAGACTTAAGGAAAGACAAAGCTGTTTCTGAAGAGCCAGCTAGTTCAATGAAAACAAACAGACTGAGAAAGGTATCGGGGAAGGGTGTGGGGGGAGGGTTGAAGGAAAAGGCTGCCTTTGAACTCAGGAGTCTTCCAAACTATAGTACATCTGCACTATTAACAAGTACAGGCCGGATTGTGAACATGTGTGGGCGGTCCCATCACTGAAAGTATTTGATCATATGCATCAACTGAGGAAGCCTGACAGTGCAGTAGCTGGTGTGGGTCAGAGGGTTAGAAATGCAGGATCAGGGGCTCTATTTCTGCCCTATTGGGAGGCCTGGCATGCTGCAGTCCATGGGGTCGCAGAGTCTGACGTGACTGCGCAAAACTGAACTGAACTGGGGAGTCTGGGAGAGCTGCTCCCTCTCCCACGTCCCTCCACCTCTTCAGTAAAATGTGGCTTGTAATAATAACCTGTCTGACAAAACTCTTAGAGGGTTTACTGATAATACTGATAATAAAATACTTGTAAAATTTAAGTGCCATAGAAATGCTCAATTATTGGAGCCAGTTTTGCCTGGGCAGTCAGTTTCTCTTCTGATATCTTTTAAAACATGTTTATGGGTGTATCATTTTTTTCACGATGCCAGGGAGACAGCGGCTTGAGCAAATTATTTCTAGCCTAAGAAGGGAAATGCTTTAATTACCCTTGTTGGGTTCATGAAATACTTTCACTTAATACTTTCATTGTATCTTAGCAGATAAAATCATTCCCATTTTATAGAAAAAGAAACTGAAGCCCGGAAGTGTTCACCAACTTACTCAAGGTCATCTGGCCAGACTAGAATTCAAGTTTTCTCACTCTTTGTGAGAAAACTGGCACTCTTTTGTCAAAATGGGACAGAATGGCAATTAATTGCTAGATTAGCCTTATTTATTTCTGCTCACATTTGCTGAGTACTCGCTATATTTCCATCATTATCTCATTTAATTTCCTAATTATGAAGCAGGTACTGTTTCTTAAGGAAACGTTCACTGATTAGTTCAACCAGAAAGAGAGCTCCTTCTACAAAAGTCACACAGCATTCTTCCTTACAATGCTCTTTTGATACGTATCATGGACAGTCTTCCGTTTTAGCTAAGTTTTCACACACATACACACATACACACTACATTATGATATCCTCAAAAATAGTAATCATATCAATCTTTGAGGCTCCATGGCACTCAGAATGGTGCAGAGTGCATTCAGTTCAGTTCAGTTCAGTCACCAGTCATGTCCCACTCTTTGTGACCCCATGAACCACAGCATGCCAGGCCTCCCTGTCCATCACCAACTCCTGGAGTTTACCCAAACTCATGTCCATTGAGTTGGTGATGCCATCCAACCATCTCATCCTCTGTTGTCTCCTTCTCCTCCTACTCTCAATCTTTCCCAGCATCAGGGTCTTTTCAAATGAGTCAGGTCTTTGCATCAGGTGGCCAAAGTATTGGAGTTTCAGCTTCAACATCAGTCCTTCCAATGAACACCCAGGACTGATCTCCTTTAGGATGGACTGGTTGGATCTCCTTGCAGTCCAAAGGATTCTCAAGAGTCTTCTCTAACACCACAGTTCAAAAGCATCAATTCTTCGGTGCTCAGCTTTCTTTATAGTCCAACTCTCACATCCATACATGACTACTGGAAAAACCATAGCCTTGACTAGATGGACCTTTGTTGACAAAGTAATGTCTCTGCTTTTTATGCAGAGTGCATTACCAATACTCAATTAATATTTGTTGCTTGAGTAATTACAGATATGTGATTTAAAAAAAATACATGGATACAAGTTTCATAGCAATAAATATTTCACATTACAGAAAAATGAGAAGTCATAGAGTTCCAATTATTTTAGTAAACACTACATTAGCTGATTACATTTCTTCTTACCATTATTTTAAGTCTCAGCTATATCTTAGAAATGTATATTTTCAAGGCTCAGAATTTGCCAGTGGAAAATCATTCTATTACGCAGGACAAGTATCTCACATGTGGCTGATCTGCTCACCCAAGCCTCTTTGCCTGATGGCTCCTTACCTGATAACATATTGTCTGTTTTTATTGAGGGAAACTTCAAAGTCATTTCATGCTTGTGCCTATGAATCATCAGATGATCCTCTGTTGGGAAGCGCTGTCAGACAAAATATAAAAGGGAGAGAGGAGAGGAGCCATTCAGTTTTATAATAAATATTTACCATCACAGAGAAAAACATCAGCATTGCAAACGTGACAGGCAAAACAAAAAGTTAGTTCTGAAAAAGTGTGAAAGCATGGTTGGTAAGTAAAATGACAAATTATTTTATGCAAGCACATATGCATTCATATCAGACTTTGAGAAAGAATTCCATGTCATGCTTAATTATTTGCTGTATATCTACAAATGTACCCCATGACATTTGCATACTATGTTTCTGTATATGAAGATGTTGAACACTGATTATCTCAGTAATCATAATTATATATATGATATATAGTAATAAGACAAATTGCTTTTAATGTTCTATACTCCCTACAGTGTAGTAAACCAACACTTTAGTTTTAATTTTCAGAGAATGACACTATTATTGTCAAAATGCTGTGCCCAAATGTATTCAATTGTCTGGCTTCAGGTCATATGATGGGATTAGATTTCCTAGCCCTCTTGTGGTTGGGTGGGGCCATATGAGTGGTTCTGCCCATTGAGTTATGAATGGAAGTGACATGTCACCCAGATGTGAGCATCAACTTCCTGGGGCAAGATCCTTTCCCTTTTAGCATGGCCAGTCACAGTGGCCCCTCAATCATCCTAAATCTCTGGAGGATTATGAAGAGCATCTCCAAATTCTAAGAATTATGAAAAATGTCCTGTCAATCTATAATTGAAATGTATGCTTGGGCAACTGATATCAGTCTTTACTGTGTCAAGACACTGAAGCTTTGAGCTGATTTGTTATTGCAGCAGAGCCTAGCTTATCCTGACTCACACTGGTACATTTTAATAACTAAAATTAACTGAGTATTTGCCTTATCAAAGTCAAATGAAAATACAACAAAAGACAATTAGGTCTGCTAAATGTTTCCTAGGCTTTGACAATTTAGAAAATCTTGCAGAGTATCCCAGCACCACAGGATAGTGGCTATAAATTTCAATTACCATTGTATACTAGAATAGAAATCTTTTCTGCAAATAATATAATTTGTATTCAAGGGAATGAGAGGATTCACTAGGCTAAATTCATTGGACTATTTCAAAAGTAGTTCTTCAAATAAATATCATTCATTTCTTTGTCATTTGTATAACATAAATTGGAGAGTATAGAAGTTGCAAAGCATGGTGATAATGCCATATTTCTGAATACCCAGAAGTCTCCGTGATGTGTGGGTTTTTCCTGCAGGATCATCTATTTTCTTGGTCCTCTAACACCACAGTAGAATGACTGCATCAAATATGTTATAATACCATGTGTGACTTAGATACATAGATTAAAGTTCTTAAAGTCTTTCTGTCAAAAGCCTTATCATAATTTTTGTATAATATATAACCAGAAACAACATGGTAGCAGGCTTCATTTGCAGCCATTTGGACAGCCATTTTTGGCTCCATAAAATAATAGTCTAAAATAGAATATAAACAGAAAAAAATAGAATATAAACTTATTATATACTACTAATAATTTCCATAATATATCATAGTAATCATAATTATCTTCCAAAAGAGACAATATAGGATATCTTGAATTTTCTTTTTACATTTGGTAGGAAAGAAAAAAAAAAGAAAGTTAAAGTGTTGTTGCTCAGTTGTGTCTGACTCTTTACAACCCCATGGGTTGTAGCCCACCAGACCCCTCATCCCATAGAATTCTCCAGACACAATACTGAAGTAGGTAGCTATTCCCTTCTCCAGGGGATTTTCCCAACCCAGGGATGGAACCCAGGTCTCCTGAATTGTAGGCAGATTCTTTATCATTTGAGCCTTTCCATAATATCTCATATTAACTATAATAATGTTCCAAAAGAGACAATACAGGACATCTTGAATTTTTTTTTTTACATTTGGTAGGAAAAGAGCAGCAAATTGTAAATAGCCAAAATGTACAGTCTGCAACAGACACAGAGCTGAGAGAGGCCACTGGAACTTAAAACATGGTTAATGCAGAGAGCAAAGGAACACTGAAATTAACATTGGACTTTGTGAGATTAGAAAGAGCACAAGAAACTTGTCTCTCCTCACTTGTGGGACACAGTTAATTTATAAGGAGCCATAACACATACATAAAAATCTCCCAGATATTACAAGCTGTTCCTAACAGAGCAAAGGTTCTTTCCAATTAGGGAGAAGGGTGGGGGAATCCATCCATCACCTCCAACACAGTGCAAGCACTCATAATCCATACTTACTTCCATTTCCAATTCCCAGCCATCCTTTCTTCTCCATGCAGGTTCCCAGGCTATGGAATGTGGCTAAAGTAAATGTTATGATGGACTGATTCCCTAACACCCCACCAGGAGACCCTTGGAATCACCGACCAACTACTATATATTCTTAATTCTAATTTCTCTTCAACTGAAAGATACTCATATTTTTATAACAGCTTGTCAAGAAAAAACACTTCCACATTAAAGAGAGACATCAAGTTGTAGGTTTATCTTCACATTCAAATTTAGAGGGTGTTGAAAGAAGAGGCTTGGAATTTTACCTTAAAACCAAGAAACAAATTCCCATTTCTCATGTTTGTCCAACTATTTCACCAGTTCACTTAGCCTTCTCAAGGAAATGACCTGCTTTCACTGAAGCTGAAGATCATTTGAAATACACCCCTTCAAGCTTTATTATCACCTCCATCTTAGAATCTGCATTAACTTCATAGGTTCTATTTCCGTTCTCTCCTGTCTCAGAAGAATGAGCACCCCCATCTCCTTCACAGGATCCTCTACACACCTATCTCCTGAGGATGGAGTCAACCTGTGATCCTTCAAGTCAGCATGCTCACTCCTCCTTGCCCTTGACAAAATCCAGCCTGGAGAGCCCTGACTTTAAAAAGAACCTTTCTCAAGCTGGTTCCTTCTCTAGCTACCATTATATCACTCTGCTTTCCATCACTCCCTAGCACTCTTGAAAGACTCCTCTATGCTGGCCACCTCCACTTCCTCACCACCCACTCACTTGGTAATCCCTTCCAATCTGGCCCCCAACTGGACTCCTCTCTCATAGGTCGCCGGCAGGCACCCAACTGCCAAACCCAACAGCCCCTGCTCAGGCCTCTCGCTATCCCAGCTCTAGCAGCATCTGACACCAGTGACTACACGTCTGTAACATTTGTTTATTTATACCCTGCCTGATTCCAAGAAGGAGAAAAGATGGCTTGTAGCAATACCTAAAATAGAAAGGGAGAGCATCACGTAGAAGTAGGTGATCCCCCCAAAGGAAACAGATCCGAAAAGAAACAAGGCTAAAGCCGAAATGCAAAGCATTGGGGTGTCACTCTCAACAGGGGCAATTTAGCCCCTGAGGGGACATTTAGTAATGTCTGGAAACATTTCTGGTTGTTACAACTGAGGAGTGCTCATGGGATCTAACAAGTAGAGTTCAACAATGCTGCTAAGTATCCTATAGTGCACAGGGAGGGCTTCCCCAGTGGCTCAGTGGTTAAAGAATCTGCCTACAATGCAGGAAACATGGCAGGAGCCATGGGTTCAATCCCTGGGTCAGAATGATCCCCTGAAGAAGGAAACGGCAATCCACTCCAGTATTCTTGCTTGGAAAATCCCACGGACAGAGGAGCCTGGCGGGCTACAGTCCAGGGGGTCGCAAAAAGTCAGATACAACTCAGTGTCTAAAACAACAACAACAATCCTTTAAAAGTGCATGTTCTTAGTTACCACCATCACAAAGGCAGAATTGTGACCGAGATTGAGTTTGTTATCACTCACAGACATTATTTGAGCCTTTCCATGCCAAGGACAAATGGAAACTTTCTTTCACTAACAAGTAGTTCACAAAGGCAGCAACTTAGCGACTAAATAACGACACGACAGTGCATAGCGAAGCCCCCACTAACACCACCACAACAAAGAATTATTCAGCCCCAAATGTCGGTAGGGTTGAAAACGGGAAATTTCCACCACACTGTCCAATGGCCACTGTGCACTTTTCTGACTTATCCAAATGCTGGATGCAGCTAAGCCTTCCTCAAACGCTCTCTCTACCATGGTTCACAACCCTGGAATATCCTGAAACCCTAACTCGCCATGAACCTTCTTTGGCCTTTGGTAAATCTCTTGAGGATCCTTTTCCCTTAAATGCCCCTTCCACAGAGGAAACCCCATTATCCTCCCCCAAGTAAAGTAAATCCCCCTATGATATTTTTCAGGGTGACCTGTGTTCTCCTTTCATGGAAAACTGCAGTTCATTAATTAATTGATGACGTGACCATGTGGTTCCACAGATGATGGTTAGGCTAGAAACTCTGTGGGGGCAGGATACATGGGTTTTATTTACACAGCTGACCCCTGGAAAGTGTGTTGTCTCAAATTGAACAAAACTTAATGTCACATTTTCACAGCCAAAGCAAAGCAAACTACTCAAATTATTGGATTTTTTGTGGCTATCAAAACTCCTCCTTAAGAAAACTAGGTAGAAATCAGTTTTAACTTAGATAAGCTAACTTTCTGCATTCACAATGGAGAGTCATGGTCTAGCAGAATTTTATTCAGTACAACAACCTATCTATGTCTTTCTAGTGTTTCCTATTTCAAAAGGACCTCCAAAACCAGCCCCAAATAGTTGAATTTCAAAATAATTTTCTCCGCTGCTTTATTTATAGAGTGAAAACGAGCATTCACACAAAAGCCCTTGCAGAATCTACTAGAACCCAAGCAAAGGATGCTGGTTTCTTAGCCAGGGTCTGATGTCACCAGCAGCATCACAGGGCAATAACATTTCATGTTCCCATGGCATCTTCCCCCCAGGAAGCTTCCAGAACCCTCCTCATAACTCTCTGGGGTGATAAAATGAAAGGGTCCTTAATGGACGTCGCCTCTCATTGACTCACAGACATGGTTCCACACTGTGCCACCAACCCCACAATGTAAACAGACAAAAATATGGGGCTTGATTCCACTTGAAACTACTGGGCACTTTAGAGAAAGAGAGCATAACTACCCACACGCCTGTGCTCTGAGTTCTAAGATTGCCATTTATCCCATAAAACGAAGATCTTGGCACGAGAGCACCATGCGCAGTCATTTTCCAATGACTAGAACTTGGAGATATCCAAAGGGTCAAGGGTAGAAAAAGTCTCCATCAAGTTCCAAAGGGAAAATGCCAAACTCTGATTTTAGATGATGGATGTTTCCAATTTCTTTCAAAGACAGGGGTTCTAGTACACTAATAGCCGCAGTCGTCATAGCAACAGTGGATCTAATCGAACACAATGTGCTGGTCCTTTACTAAACACTCTGCACATAGAACTTCATCTAAACCTCACATCTAATCCACTTGATAGGAACCACTGGAGGCCAAAAGAGGGTTAATCCAGCACAGCAGGCCAACTTCCTCTCTTAAACATAAGTGGAAAAACTGTGGGTTCTAGAAGAGTCTAGGAGTTTTATTTCACTTAAGTGGGAAAACAAAACAAAATCGAATTCAGTCCCTGACTGTGAGCTATTTCACCAGTAATCCAATGGCCCAGAATTTAAGTGGCTATTGTCAAAGCAGGCACCCTCTTTCCCCTAGTCTGAAATATCAATCCTGAACATCTGGTGGGCAGGATTTGGCTGGCTTACTTCCCGGGAAAGTTATGGGGGGAAATGGCCAACACCAATGTATCGCAGAGGCTGGGCGGGAAGTAGTTCAAACTATTCAAAGTGGAAAACGATGATGGTGGTGGTGGCGGTGGCGGTGGTGAGAATATCTTGGTATAAGAAGGAAGGCCAGCAGCAGGCATGATGGCCAAGTGAGAGGTGCCTCCCTGTGGGAAGGTACTGCGTCCCCTGCAGGCAGAGCAGAGGACCCCCCACACTCACCTGGGAGCAGCCTGGGGCACTGCAGACAAACGGCCTCTCCTGCTCCAAATTCATCTTGGATTCCTCATAAATCTGAAGGGTCAGGGAGAAAGGGAGGAAGGAAAACAGAAATTCATGAATATCTCCTGCTTCTACCTGAGAAACATGAGAAAAGCAGCGGTTCGGAGCCCTCTCCTCTGCTAATTCCCACATTAGATGAGGAAAACATGCACACGAGCAATAGGTCCTGCCTGGCTGAGGTTTATTAGGCTCCCTGAAAGCTGAGTTCCTATTATATTTTATCAGATGCATATTTACTGCACTTTGAGGGGAAAATTGCCAACAAAATGCAACTCCAAAAATGTCTGTTGTGGCAGAAATTCTGTCTGTAATAACAGCCATCAGGTGTTATTTCCAGGTAAGACCCTTCACCTGTGCAGGAAGGTTCCTAGGCAAAGATTGCATCAGTCCTTTGGGGTTGGCTGCTTAAGAGAGCAAGAGGAGGGTAGTTTCCGGGCAATCATCAGTGTGAAGACCAACCCTGAGCATCAAATTATTCTCCCATGATCACCCCACTGAGCTTTCGTATGAACAAGGTAGCCCTACTGCCAGCTTAGCAAATGACCCTGGTGGTGAGCCTTAAATTCCCTTTCATTTCAGGCATTTGATGATACCTCAACAAAAACTCTCCAAGTTATGCAAGGGTGAAATCAGAAAATACAAAAAGCATTACCTTAAACATGCCATTAATTTGGTTTTACAGGCTGATTGGAAATTAAAATTAGATTAAAAGGGGTGCCTCCCTGATCTAGATAAGTTATCTGGAATAAGGTAGCTTTGCAGGGAAAAACCTTATGTTATGATCACAGACATATGTTAAATTATAGTGGGGTCTTTTCTTAAGTAGGGCTTAGGCTCTAAGGTAAGTTCATTAGGCAAAAATCGAGTATAATCAAAATTATCTTTGCAAATCACCCCCAAACCAATAAAAGTACAGTATACATGATTGTGTAGTTACTAATCTATATAGCAACATAATTTTAAAAAAATATACGATAAGAAGTACTAAGCAGTTGAAGTTCCTCAATTTAAATAGTTTTATAAATCATAATTTTCTTTTTGCCAACTTGGAACTGAGTTTAAATAAGCTCCACGAGCTGCTGGTGGCGCACGGCTTTATTATAGAACTAAAACCTACCGTTCTGTCTCTGAACAAAGGAAGTGATGTGTTTCCTTAGAATGCTACTTCTAAGTGATTCCAAGAGTCTCAAGTCACCTTCACTCTTGCAGAGGAAACTCGGCTTCACTCATGGAATAGTTACCCTTCATCCAAGAAAACTCTATTTATCATCTTGCAAAAACAACCAATTTTAATTTGTCCGTCATTAAACCCTTCCCCAAACACTAATATATCCACATATATTCTTTGGGAAATAGAGGTATACTTTCACTTATCTGAAACACAAAGGGAAAAAGATTTGCCTTAGATAATACTCCCAGTTAGACATTAAAAAGAAAACAAATTTTCCAATGTAAACTCTCTTCACATCACTATTCATCCTCCTACAACTTTCAGCAAGTAATACCCTTTCCACTCTCCATTTGAAATGACTAGTCACCTACCAAGGCAGTAATGTAGCATAATTTTACAGCTTTCTTGTTTTAGGCATATTATTTAAGCTTTTTTTACCCTATTATATTTAGATGACGAAAAACTACAAATATCTTTAGAAGCTTTCCACTTGTTCTTGTCTGAGGAAAGTCATGAGCAACTAAAATGATTTCTCATGTCTCATTGTTCAAAAATTTTGCCATCACTTATCTCAGAGCATCCCTCTTCACCCCTGTGAGTGCTGACAACTTACTTCTAAGCCTCCAAGTAAAGACTGACTTTAACACTGAGAAAATGATTTTGATCCAAGATAGAACTAACAGCAAGGTAATTGGGTTACCATTAATATTAAATATGCCTTGATTTTCTAGTGAACTTTTTAAAACACTTTCTTGGAATTTTTCTCTCTCTGCATCCATGATCTGCCTGACCATTACCAGGTCACGCAGCTGTTTCATACCTCAATTTCCCCTCCTTTACAATGGGGATGTGAATATCAGTCTTCAGCTCCTTCATCCTTGTATCACATGGACCAGTTAGGGAGCCTTTTACAAGTTATGGAGAAAGGTCTGTGTATTTAAGTGTGTGTGTTTGGAGTGGTGGGAGGAGACTTTGTGGACAAATATTATGGAACCTCACTCTAGTATTAACTATTCCTTATGCATAAAAGAGAAGTTGCTGTAAGGTAAGTCTTTCTTGGACATCATTTAAGAACTTTAGCTGCTAAGGTAACCAAAGAATGCCAGTATTAATCATTTTATTAACCAATATTAAGATTACATGACAGTAAAATGAAACAGTTCTGAAAAAGTGCCATATAAATACATGTATGGCTTACATCTGAAAGAATTAGTGATGATCACTAATGTCCAGCCGATAGAAGTGGTCAAGAATGGAAGTGCTACTGCTGGAGGTTAAAGGGATTAATTAATAAGCTAAAGAGAAGAGAGAGACTGACCAGGCCTTGTCACATCAGTATGACAAAGAAGTATTTTTCAGCTATATTCACAACTCCATCCCAAACCTCAGTCCACCTAAATGCTGACTTTTCCCATACATTCAGGCCCTTAACAGTAATTTTAGCAATTCTGCTTTATGTCAACATGACCTAACCTATTTTAATTATTGGGTACAATTTGCATATGAACTGCAGTAAATATCACGGTCATATGATGCTAGTGGTAGGAGACTAGAACAACATTCAGTTTTTTTAAAAAAGTTCAGCCCTATAGATTTATGCTGTCTTATCAAGCCTTCATGGTCTGAACACCACATTTAGAGGAATAGGGCTGACTAGAGGACTGCTGATTCTGTCTTCAAATAGAGTTCAGTTTATCATGTTCAACTGAGTTACCAGTTATTGTATTATTTTATTATTTAAACATAAATGCATCTGTGTCAATATATTACATGCTATGGATCTATGAAAAAAAGGTTTTGGCAATGTACTACTGGAATAATAAGTCCTAAGGTAGAATGGCACTTGTTAAAATTAAAGAAGTTTTCAGCGATTAATAGGGTCTGAGTGGGTGTATATACATATGTGTGTGTGTGTGTGTGAAACTCTGATGCTCTGATGCTCTGCGTTCCCACATTTACCCTCTGTAAACAGCACACCCTTGCTCATTCCATTCTGTGTGGGTGTCGGTGAAAGTTTTACTAAATAGTAGCACTCTACCACACAGGCTTCATTACTTTTATCAACCAGCATGGTCTGGCCTGATGTATTAGTCAAGAGCCGTGATCTATTTTTATGGTTTATCATTATGGTTCTTTTCAAGCACATATTGTAATAATTATTCTCTCAAACAGACTTCTACTAAAGCCCTGTGTATATTCTTTTATCATACATCAAGTGGGGGGCAAATTACTCAGACATGATTTTAGCCAGGTTGTTCCGCATTTGGTCCTCAGAAGTCAGGCCTCATCTTCTCATTTCCCATTCAGTTGTTTTACTAGCTGGGATGTTTTAATGAACCTGGTTTTGCTTGGCAACCGCCATACTCCAGGCTTCACTTTCAGAGAGCTGCCATAGTAGGCGTTCAATAAATATTTGTGGAATGGGTAATGAATCCTGAATCATCACAATAAACCGTCTCAAACAGCTTGCTTTTTTCCTACTCCTAAGGCAGTGGTCCTCAAACTTTTTGGCCCATAGCCAAGTTTTCAGCAAGGCAAGAGGTTGTGCAGGCCTATAATTCCACCTGTTCCCAGTTATGACCAGAGAAAAAATCTCACCAGATTCGATGGAAAAAAAAAAAAAGTCAAAGATGCTTTTGGTGAAAATAACAGGCTAGTTCTCATTAAATTGCACATGTAAATTACTAATTCATTATGAATTCAGTCTATTAATACTATCATAGACACTGAAACCACTGGAGTCCAGTGTATTAACCATGTGTGGATTGTGTATGGCACCCAGAGAAGGTCTTTTGAGTAATACTGAGTGAAGCCATACCTTTGGTTAAATACAGTAATAATTGTGGAGGGAGCTGTCTAATCATTTAAGAGTTTCTTTACAAATAGTACTACTTTTTTGTTCCTCTTTTCCAAAGTTCAGCTTCAGTGAACAAATGCCTCAAGAGTCTAATTTCCCTTCAAATTTTTGGAAAACAATACAAAACCCTAATAACAAACCCAAATGTTGTATAAAGCGGTGAGTAGAGGTTTTTCACAGTCCACAAGGAGATGACAGGTTTGATTTACAATTCAAACCCTAAACTGCCACTGGATTCCACTGGCCTCTCAATGAGCAAGAAACTCTTTCATTGTTCAGTGTTTGACCCCACAAATTCCTCCTGGTCTAAAATGGGAAGTCTTCCACAATGGCTGATGCAATCCATTCAAATGCTTTGCCGGGCATTTAGGGATATACTTGGAATTACCACTTCACAGAGGGCAAACATGGCAAAACACAAATACTATAAAAAAACTTGTATACTCTATACAAAATACTGTCAATATGTCTTTTAAAACTTACGAGTCCCAACTGAACCCAAAGGGGAAAAACCCACGTCATCTGTTTTGCTGGAATCAACCAAGACTGATGCCTCTCCATCTAAATCATGGTAGGCCATTACTGATTCTTAGTTCACAGCAAACTCCAATCTCAGTGGAATGGTCCAAATTTCCGCAATAACAGCAAATAGATTCATACAGTGATATGGGATTTGGAATAGTAAGAGACTAAATGTTCTTTTAATCTGAAAACCTGGCATGCGCTTTTATCAACACCAAAAGTTCTGGGAACTCCAAAGCCACAAACTGTAAACATAAATAAGTACAGATAATACTGATACAGCCTCATCAGCTTTGGTATTCTTAATCTGCACATGAATGCATTTAGAGATCTGAAAGGGGGCTTGCATTTTAATAGTAATGTTAACAACCTCCATCAGCCTTTATTGCCCTATGATGAGCCTGGACTCAGTCGTCTTGGCAAGACTCCTGAAACAGATCTTCTCTACCCCACTGAGGACTGCAGAAAGGGTTCTCGAGGAGGAAACAGGTCCTTCCTAAAATGCCAAGGTCAGGGGACAAACATCTTGAGTTCATCACACTGTATGAGAGTCCATATCAGTCTTACTTTGTTTCTGCAAACAAAGGGTATTTATTAAAACTAAATTAGTTAATGGCATAGCCAATTTATACTTTGTGTTTCTGAAAAAAAAAAGCAAATATGTCTCTCAATGTCTTGGTTAGAAAGGCAAAGATCTACACCTAATAATAACCCAACACAAATTCACTAAATGCATACACTAAAGTATTTTATTCTAAGATGCCTGATTCTACTCTAAAAGTCAGGGTGCAGGATGGTTCTTCCAACATGTGGCTAGCTATTGGAAATGAATTACATATTTAATTTGAGGTTGACATTATTTTGAAGGATATGGTAGCTTTTACTGTTTTATTTGCTCATCTGTAAAACAGGACCATTTTAGTAAAACATTGTAAAACAGGACCATTTATAGAGATATTAATTGAAGAATTAAAATTTGAAATTATTTAAATATTAATATTATTTTAATATCATATCTTCAAATAGAAAAATAAATACACTTGAATCTCAGTCCAAGAAAATCAATTACTTTGTGAGTGTGCCTTTGTATCCCTCTGCATGTGTGTGTGTCTCTCTTTGTTTTACTGTGTGTATCTTCTCTCTTGAAAATTCTGTGTCTCTATGTCTGTTTCTCTGTGTCTTTGTCTTGTTATATATGTCTTTGTCTGTCTGTCTGTCTGACACACATACACACACACACACACATTTTATCAGACGTGCTCTTACTAGCTTTACTGGTAAAAAGATCTGGTATGCTTGTTTCCTGTTTCAGTGTTATTCTTGAAGTGGGCTGCAGCTAGAATCTGAATTTCATTGGGCTATTATTATTTGCAGCTGTGTGACCTTTTTAACCCTGCTTTTAAAGTGACATTTCAACCCTCAAGCTTGAAACGCCTTGAATGCTGCAAAGTTTTCAAACCAGAGATTTACACAGGGAAGAAGACCAAGGGTGGGACTCTACCTTCTAAGAAAAAATTTCAACAGAAGTTGGTGACAATGGGGTGTGTTGTTGGGCTGTTTACATCCCCAGGAGTCCTCAGCTCTATACATACCACTTGCAGCCATCCCATTCCAACCAGAATATCATTGTCCTTAAAAGATATCCACCATTCACTGGTATCTCAAAAGTTCAGAGTCCCACAGCCTGAATCACAGACCTCTTTAGTGCTGTTTCACAGGCTGCATCACTCTGAAGGGACTGTCCAAAGGTCCTTTCGAACCAAGCCCACGGTTCCCGGGAGGAGGATTTATTTACAGCTTTTGTCTCTAGAAACTCACGGGGCCTTCCAACCCGGTCCTCACAGGAGAGAGAGCTGGGGACTCGCGTCCTCTGGTGTACTTTAGCAGAGGTTTGTGGTTTTATTTATGTGGCATTTATACTGTGTATGAGAAAACATTCCAGTGGGATTGGGTTTTCATATGTTAGATTCCTCTTTTTTTCTTAAGTTTTCCATATGTTTCTTTGGATATGAGCTCTTTTCAAAGTTACCGGCTAATTTCCACTTATGTTTCACACAGTCCTGTCTCATAGCTTTCCTACCTATGGGTTCAGAAGTTCAGAACATACTTGCTAAGCAACAGTGTGGGGCCTTAGAGGTGTTAGTCTCCGCAGGGTGTGTGTCTGTGCCCAAGGCCATATATCTAAGTCCCTGTTCCTCTTCCTGCTCTTACCTAGCACAATACATTTTTGGCAGGACACACCCCATTTCGATGAAAAGTTTATTTGACATGCAGGTGGTTAACTAAACACTAGCTTAGAGATTCTCAGGTTTTGAAGGAAATACTGAATGTAACCAAATCACCTGCTTTGTTTCTAATGAGACTGAACCCAACATCCAAAGGCAGGCTGAAAACCAAAGTCTTCCTTTTTCCCTACTCCCAGTATGAACAAACTGATGAGAAAAGAAGAAAAATAAACTGGAACAAGAGGTGATTGAGGGTTCAGCTGACTTTGTCATCTGTACCTTCCCAAAGAGTCTTCCCCTGCGATTTAAAATAATTGCTCTAAAAAATAAAATAATTTCCCTATGAAACTCTGAGGACAAAATATGATAGTAAAGAAATTAAATGCAAAACTGGGTATATTCTTCATTCTGGTCCAAAGTAACTTGCCTTTAGAAATTCAAGAAAAAGTTAGCAGTAGAAAGGAAAGGTTCTTTCTTTTCCTTTCTTGCTCTACTACAGTAAAATTTGACTTTAAAATTGTAACCCATTCCCGAATGGGATTACTCTGTCTCTGGGTAATTTTTCAGACATTTTGAGTACATGTGGTTTTTAAACTGTTTTCATTTAAAATGATTATTTTAAAATATTCTGAAAAATCACAGCTCTCTAGTCTTGGCTTGCTTTTCACAGATTCAAATGATTTTTATTGGCTAGAACTGTTTTCTTCATATCTTTATTCTATATAAGTATCCTTACATCTCCAGCAACAATATATGCTTGGTCCATCTAATGCATGGGCTGAAGTATTCTTTATCAAAACATCTGAGAAGTTTCCTTCTTGTGCATGAATCAGGGCTACAGAATGTGACACTGTGTATGAAATACAGCACTGATCACGCCAGACCTATCTGCTTTCTGCAAGGCCTATTTCATCTGAGTATCAAATCTTATGATTACCATTGCTGACTTACTAAGAAAAGACATTTGAGAGTTATGGCATCAAACTGAATGCTTTTTTTCCTTGACTCTAGAATAAAGCAAGGCATTCCCAAGTCCTATCTAAAATAGCCAGCAGTTATGTTCAGAGCCTACCCCATCTCACTGTGTCAGTTAAATACAAGGTAAAAATACACTCAGAAGACTTGATTCAGACTCAAACCAGTCTGTGTGTCAAATGTCAAGCATATCAACATTTGACAGGACTAGCAGGTCACTTAAAGGCCACATTACGGCAAAAATCTTTAGGCATCTGAAGAGTTTGTCATCATTCTAATAAAGTTCCCTCTCTAAATACAGGCAAAAGACACATTCTCATCTGTCTTCCTAGAGAAGGCATAATTTTCTTGCATGGCCCAGCAAGAGGACTTGTAAACATGCGAAGCCAAGTTCTAATTGCTGCTGTCTCTGGGGGTCACCCCAGTATCATTTAATAGGTGGGGGTCAGGAATACAAAACAGTCTGTGATGTGCAGAATGGGTAGCCCTGTGCAACACAAAAGTTTCCCGACCCAATAGCTAATCGTGCAGCTTTTGCAAGAGTAAATCATAATATGAGTCCTACTGCCCTCTGGTTTAGAGGTAAAAAGCAGATAAGATAAGAAAATAGTAAGAGGGAGACAATAAAAACAAAGTCAACATAGAACAGAGGAAATGAAAATAAGAGACTAGACGCATACCCACCTCTTTATACTTTTCAAACAGCTCTGGAAAATGCAGGCTGAGTTAAGCTTAGGATGAGGCTAGATTCTATGCCAATAAAAACATTATGAATATTCAAAAAAGTATGTGAAATTATCATTCCCTCTCAGTGTGAAGGAGGACTGGGGACTTTTGCCAAAATTTAACTAAGCATAAGCATACGCTTTCAGGTTCAATCCAGAGCAGACAGATGAGTAAGCTAGAGGAGACTTTTTAAGTGAATTACCTCGCTTAGTTACCTACAGCCCCACTCTCCCATCCATTCACCACATTATTCTAAGCAGTACTGACTCAACAGTAGCAAAAACAGCCTTGGCCCAAGGTGGAGATGGCTCTTGTTCAGATGCCCTTTCACTCTTGATAATTGCCTGTTTATTTTATGTTATTGCTGAGGACAGTGTCATCAAAAAGACCATGTTTTGTTTGGTTTTGATTTTCTTTTCCTTTTAAGTAGAAAGTGTCTTAAGCTTCTAAATTGTTTTCATGTTACTAGTTATCATCAGTCATCAGCTCATAGAATACATACTAGGGGAACACTGGCCTCCTAACCAACTTCAATACTTATTAATAGGCCAAAAACATGTTCATTGATGCATATCCCCTGGTGACATAGATGAATCTGCCTGCAATGAGGGAGACCTGGGTTCCATCCCTGGGTTGGGAAGATCCCTTGAAGAAGGGAACAGCTACCCACTCCAGTATTCTTGCCTAGAGAATTCCATAGACAGAGGAGCCTGGTGGGCTATGTAGTCCATGGGGTTGCAGAGAGTCAGATACAACTGAGCGACTTTCACTTTTTTTTCATATATATATATGTGTGTGTGTGTGTGCATATATATAACACATATACATGTTAAATATATATATATATATACACACACATACATACAAATACAATACATATATAAATAAACACATACACATAGTTTTTTTTCTCTTTTGGTCTAAGTTTACTTACTGATAAGCTGGATTGTGTATGTGTGTATATATATATATACTCACACACATATTACAGAGATTATTTCATCTCCATAAACTAGCTCAAGCCTCAAAACTGAGGCCAAGCCCTAAACATAACCCCAAAGAGGCCACTGAGCTCCAAGGAGGCAGAAGAAAAGTCAGGTCTGGCTCACAGCATAAGTTCACCACAGTTAAGGATCATTAAGCTTTTATTTTAAAAGTGCTGAAATCAGATGTATTTCTGAGAATCAGTAAGTCATTTCCAGAGACTAGAAAAGTCCTTCATGTCTTTCTCAACTTCCTATTAAACAAAAGAGCCACTCACTGAAGCCTATAAACCCACTGCAACAACCTGGAAAAAACGACATGGCCAAAAAAAAAAAAAAGGCCTTTTCCTTGAACCACCACCCACGAGAGGTTACACTGTACCAGACTCCCATTCATCAAAAGGTCCGAGCCATTAACAAGGAGGGGCCAACTCCTTCTCTCCCCAGGGCTCACCCCTAGACAACAGCTCCATTTTTCAGTCAACACTCCAAATCAGCACGGGAAAGGAAAAGGACTTTTTATTAATGCCCCTGCTCTCTCAAACCTGGGACCTTCCCCCCAGCTTGGCTGTGGGCTCTCCGCTCAGGGGGTGGAGGTCAGGTCCTGGGAAACACCCTGAACCTCGACTCTTTGGAGAGGGAGAGGGAAGGGAGGCAGGGTACAAGTGGCAACCAGAAGGAATCTAGAGGGGGCCCGTCAGACATTTCCATTGAAAGGCTTGGTAAAGAGGAAGGAGCAGCCCATGGGTGAACTCCAGATCCTCAACGATCCAATTCTAGGATCATCATAAGGCTTTGTTCACCAGTGCTTCAGGAAAAGTGGCATGTGGACAGTGATTCATTACCTATCACCCTGAACTTGTTCCAAAGTGATTCAACTTCGGCAAGCAGTGGGACAGGATCAGAAACCAAGGACACTGGTCTCATTCATTCATTCTTTCCTTGCACAGTTACTAGGCACCTAGCAAGCACTAAGCTCCATGCTAAGAACAAGAAATCTCCACAAAAAGAGCCCCTGCCCTTGAACCAGTGACCATACAGTACGGAGGGGACGCATGTGTCTATAGAGGAAGGCAGAATTTTAAAGGCCATAAATTAGTTTTAGCAAAGTGCTATGAGAGCTCAGAGGCTGTGAGAAAGCACGGCTATTTCAGTAACTACATCAACTACAGCTAAACATTCCTCTTGATAAGATATCAATTCAAGGAACAAATATACACATAAAAGCACACAATAACACCTTGAAGCAATCATTTAATTGTACTAGAAGTAAGGGTTTTTTGTTTGTTTTAATTTGGGCTTTATTTTGCTTTTAATTCTGATAAGTAAGACTACATTGGGCTTCCCTGGCGGCTCAGTTGGTAAGGAATCTGCTTGCAATGCAGGAGACCTGGGTTCAATCCCTGGGTTGGGAAGATCCCCTGGAGAAGGAAATGGCAACCCACTCCAATACTCTCTTGCCTGGAGAATTCCATGAACAGAGAAGTCAAGCAGGCTACAGTCCATGGAATCACAAAGAGTGAGACACAACTGTGAGATTAACTTTCAACTTTTTTTTTTTTCAAGACTACATTATTTACCATAAGCCTAACACTGTGGCCAGGGGACCAGATTTATGTTAGGAAATCAATAATTGAATCTCAGTTCCCTTGCTTATTAGCTGTGTGATCCTGGGCAAATTACTTAACTTCTCTGAACATTACTTTTCTCAGTAAAAAAAAAAGGGACTATAGATAATATCGGCATCAAGTGCCTCTGGGGATATTGAGGTGATCAAATGGATGATATTTCAAAAGCACTACATAAACTGTAAAGTGCTATGAAATGTTGGCTACTGTTTTTCTCAGTCACCTTGTGTAAGCACATGGAATTGCTGAGGTAATGGATGGTGCAAAGAGTTATAGCTACACTTGACAGCATGTGCAGAGAGATGAAGGATTCTAAAAGATGTTGGAGGGGATGATCGTCAAAGAGATCCCAACCATCTATGCTTCTCGGATAACCTAGCAACTACCAAGCCAAGCCTTAACTATCCATCAGCTTCTTAGTTGTAGGCTCCCAAGTAGATTTACTTTCTTGGTCTTCTAATTGAGATGCAATGTCAAGAAATGCTGTGGAGTCTGGTCGGTGTTCAAACCCCAGCTCTGTGACATGCCAGCTGACCTATAAGCTTGGGTAATGGGTCACTTGACCCTAGGATAAACTTGGCTATTGCTGGCAGAGCAAGCCAGGGAGCATCAGATACCTCGGCCTGGGCTTGGAGGAGCCAGAGCTAGAGAGCCAGATGAATTTGTTTACCTTCCTGGGGTACTGCTCCCGAACACAGACATGAAGGGAAAGCTCCTTGCTAGGCAAGCCCACCACTAGAGCCTGGCCACGCTGTCCTTACCATCCAGACTCCAGTCATTCTCATGGCGGGAAAAGAGTGGAATCTGGAAGGCACTTGGGATAAACTGAGAAACTCAGTGTCTTCTTATCAGTGGGTGCTTTTAGGCTCACCTGGAGTCATCAGAAATAAGACTAATACAGACTAAAAATATTAATATAAGACTAAAGGGTAAAGGGGTCAAAAGGTTAAAAAATGCAGTTGATGTAAAACAGACACAAACTTTGATAATATTAATTATATATATATATGTTTATATATGTGCTAAAATAAAGTCTTTAAAAAAATAAGAGTAATACAGATTATGACAATGTTTACATGTGCTCTCCACTTGGGCTACCAAAGAAGAAATCAAACCCTCCTTTTATCATTAAATTTTCTTCAGCAAATTATATTTTCCTTCATCATCTTATTGCCTATTCTTGTTCTTGCTCTTCTTATTTTTTCTTTCTTCTCTCTTTTTTTTTTAATTCCCAAAATATCCCAGGTAATATTTAATAAAAATATTTTGGATGGCAAAGGATCCAAGTCAATCCTAAAGGAAATCAGTCCTGAAAATTCATTGGAAGGACTGATGCTGAAGCTGAAACTCCAATACTTTGGCCACCTGATGCAAAGAACTGACTCATTGGAAAAGACCCTGATGCTGAGAAAGATTGAAAGCAGAAGGAGAAGGGGACGACAGAGGATGAGATGGTTGGATGGCATCACTGACTCTATGGACATGAGTTTGAGCAAGCTTTGGGGGTTGATTACAGGGAAGCCTGGTGTGCTGCAGTCCATGGGGTCGCAAAGAGTTAGACACGACTGAGTGACTGAACTGAACTGAACTTTGAATAAGGCAGCAAGAGTCAGCTATGGGAAAAAAAAAAGTCACAGCACAAATCAAAAATCTGGTCAATTCAACCACTTGGGAAAATGGGGAGATGACACCTCAGTAATAGCAACACTTCCTAACCCAGGACACTGGGTTGTTCAAGATGATTAGACCTCTGTCCCTGAAAGCAGATCACTGGCCCTCCAACTGGCTCCAGCCTCATACTGGCAGAAAGGTCAGTATGTATGGAAAGACTGAAAAATTTTGAGGTGTTTTTTTTTTTCTTAATGCTTGAGAGTAGTGAGAATTTTATTTAATGAAAATATCTCTTCCATGTACCACCACATCCTAAGTGGTCAACCATTTTTAATCTCAGAAAAGCATTTTGCATCAAGGCTGAAAGAAAACCTTGATGAGATACAGCTTTGATTTATCTTCTCCGCTAAGTGCCTCTGTAGGAAATACAACCAGATAAAGCTGTTCAAATACGAATTAGGATGGCAAAATTCTCAGTAATTTCCAAAATCTTCAGTTTTCCTATCCACCTTTATGACACCCACATCAAAAGATTTCTGGTACTCTTGAAGTGACGGGATTATTTAAATAATGACATCAAGCTAATGTTGGTAAGATGCTTCAAGGAACTCGAACACAAGTTTAAAGTAGTAATATCTTTGTTATTTCTTCATCTGTCCTCTACTGTTTCCAAAGAAACAGCCACTTACACAAACACACACACACAAATCTTCCGGACACCCAAGTTAACCAATGTCTCCTTTCTTCCCTAACCGCCAATCAGCCAGTCACCGGGCAAACACCTCAAGCACCAGGCAAGGAAAACATGTTATTTTTCTGGGCAAGCCTTAACTTCACTGCCTACAAAACACGGCCCCACGGGGCACATCCCACACATGGTGAGATTAAGGCTCCCCCTCTCTCACTGGAAACCAATAGTTACCCGTCAACACCCGCGGAAACTGAGGTCAGGATTCACTAGCAAGCACCCAAAGTCCAAGCTCACTGATTCTCAAGCTTTCTTACCCAGACCAGTACTCACATCTAAGCTATCACTGCAAGGCTTCTCCTGCTAATAATACACAAAGAATGCTTAAAAAGGAGCAGCAGACGTGAGAGCTTCTCTCCACAGAGCGTCATCCCCCAGCGCCTCATAACCCAGCAGACTTCTGAGATTTCTTTCAGAATAAGAGAAATTGCTCCATGTCACTCTGGACAGTGAGTGAAGCTGGTGTCTTGATGTCCCCTGAACCAGGCAATTCAGTGAGCTAAGATAAGAAAAGGAAAGCAAAACAAACAACAAAACCAGGCTTCAGATAATCCCTTAAAAATGAGACTGAAAGCAAAAGTGTTAGTTACTCAGTCCTGTCTGACTCTTGGTGACCCCATGGACTGGGTGGACCCCATGGACTGTAGCCCTCCAGGCTCTTCTGTCCCTGGGATTTCACAGGCAAGGATACTGGAGTGGGTAGCCATTCCCTCCTGTAGGGGATCGTCCCAACCCAAGATCGAACTCGCATCTCTTATGTCTCCTGCATTGACAAGGGGCTTCTTTACCAGCTGAGTCACTAGGGAAGCCCTAAAATGAGGCTTTCAGGAGCCAAATTCCACAGTGCACACAAGCCACTTTAAGGCACACCCCACAGCACTCATCAGAAATCTTCAAAGTACAAAGTCACAGGCCAGGGTCAAGGACCCAAAGGTGACAATGAGACACTCCCAAGAACATCTGGCCAAATAAGCCGGGCTCGAGGCCTTTCCTAATGGTGGACGGTGGCCTGTGTCTTCACTAATATGCTGACCTCAGATTCCTGTCCCGGGGCTGGTTGCTTTGAGCACAGATCTCACTCATCCAGGCTCAGTGCAGGGTTCAGGTTTTAAGGGGGCTGAAAGGTCACTTTCTTCCCTTATATTCTCTGTCTGCCTTCAGAAGACTTGTCAGTCTTCCAGCAAATGTCTCTGGAAGACATCAGTAGGTGAGCATGAGGGAAAGAGTAGGAAAGGAGATAGATGAGGTCCTGGTTCTCACGGAGACTAAAAAAGAAAGTAAGCAAACACCACAGAAAGTAAGGGAAAACCACCAGCACACAAATCGAGTAAGTGACCAAGAAAAACAACTGCACATTTTGGAAAGTTCATTGAGAGAGATAAAGAGGGCGATGTGAGAGAGAAAAAGGTGGACTGAAAGAACATTTCTGAAGCAAAAATAACAAGCGGGGCTACATAAAACTAAAGAGCATCTGCACAGCAAAGGGCACTATCAACAAAATGAAAAGACAACCTACTGAATTGGAGAAGATATTTGAAAATCACATATCAGATAAGGTTTTATTAATAAATATTCAAAATAGATGATGACCTCATACAACTGAACAACAAAAAACAACCCAATTAAAAACTGTCAGAGATGAAAAGATATTTTTCCAAAGAAGACATACAAATGACCAACAGGCACATGAAAAGATGTTTAACACCACTAATTATTAGGGAAATGCAAATCAAAACCACAATGAGTTACCACCCCATACCTGATAGAATGACTATTACCAAAAGGGCAAGAAATACAAGGGATGGAAAGGATGTGGAGAAAATGGAACCTTTACACACTGTTGGTGAGAAGGTAAATTAGTACAGCCACTATGGAAAATAGTATGAAGATTCCTCAAAAACTTAAGAATTACCATATGATTCAAAAACTCTACTTCTGGGTACTTACCCAAAGAATATGAAAACACTAATTCAAAAAGATATACGCACCCCTATGCTCATTGAAGCATCATTTACAATAGCTAAGATAAGGAAACAACCTAAGTGTCAGTGAATGAATGAATAAAGATGTGAGATAGATAAATGTATAGATTTTACATACACATACCTAGTGATATATATGCGTACAATATGCATACACACAAAATGGAATACACTCAGTCGTAAAAGATGATATCTTGCCATTTGCAACACCATGGATGGACCTTGAGGGCTTTATCCTAACTGGAAAAAATCAGGTACAGAAAGACAAATACTGTAAGATTTCACTGATATATAGAATACAAAATAAATAAATAAAACAAACAAACACAAACCAAGCAAAAACAAACACACAGATACTGAGAAAAGAGTAGCTGTTACCAGAGGGGAAGGGGCAGAGGTAGAGCAAAAGGGGTGAAGAAGTCAGCTGAATGGTAAGAGATGAAAACTAACCGTTTGGTGGTGAGCGTGCTAGAGCGTATATAGGAGTAGAAATACATATGGTGCACACTTGAAATTTATGTAGTAAATCAACGTAAACCTCAAGAAAAATGATTTTTTAGAAAAGACCATTTTCATTAAGATAAAGTGTATCATATAATTTTAGTTTCTCAATAGGTCAGATTTATTTTGGTTTGGTTTCATTTTTACAGAGTTGCTTATTTCAAATGTAAAGAAAATGTATCCATTGAAAGTTCATCAATAAAACTCTTGAGAGTCCATGAATTTGCCTTGACTTTTGCAGGTAAGTTCCATCTTCAGCAAATTTCTAAGCATCCCTAAATGTTAGGGTTTATTAACTTGTTAGATGAACAAAACAATTCTTTTCATACAGCACTGTGGCAAAGACTGAATGAGGCAGATCAGTTCAGTTCAGATCCGTCGCTCAGTCATGTCCGACTCTTTGCGACCCCATGAATCGCAGCAGCCAGGCCTCCCTGTCCATCACCAACTCCCGGAGTTCACTCAGACTCAAATCCATCGAGTCAGCGATGCCATCCAGCCATCTCATCCTCTGTCGTCCCCTTCTCCTCCTGCCCACAATCCCTCCCAGCATCAGAGTCTTTTCCAATGAGTCAGCTCTTCACATGAGGTGGCCAAAGTACTGGAGTTTCAGCTTCAGCATCATTCCTTCCAAAGTACTTAATAAATCACAGCTCCATAGTACTCTGTAGTGTTCAAGAGTATTTGGGTTCAAATATTTTCTTTCATTAATTATCTGCATGACCTTAGATAAGTCACTTAACCTCTCTGTGCCTCAATTTCCTCATATTTTATAATAATGGCACTTTCCTTATATGGATATAAGAGTATATGAGGATTAAGGGAGTTAACATATGTAAACAATTTGGAACAGTGCCTGGCACATGGTAAATGCTATGTAACTGCCAGTTCTCATTACTATTATGAAATCTAAATCTAAAACTTCTGAAAAGCATATGGTTACATAATCATGTAAATATGGTTTATTTTATGGTGACAAAAATAACAAGCAAGAATAGCATGGCATTTTAGTATCACTCATTGGCACAGACATTAATTTTTATTCATGTATAAACTTGTTATGTTTATGTGACAAGGAAAAAATCAAAGTCCTAATCTTTTATTTGTTTCCATATATTAAACACAAGCTATAATTTCAGGACTACCCAGCCAACTTAATTGCCTAAGTTAATTTCTCCAATGAGAATTTTCTTTGTCTTCATTTTTTTTGTTATTCCTCCACTGTAGAACAGAATTCAGTAAACCTCCATGTGTTTTTGTTAATGTATATAGTCACACCACATGCACAAAGGGGACTCAGGTTGTTGGTGTGTGCGTGCCTAGTCGCTAAGTCATGTCTGACTATTTTCAACCCCATGGACTGTATCCCACCAGTCTCTTCTGTCCATGGGATTCTCCAGGCAAGAATACTGGAGGGAGTTGCCATTTCCTCCCTCAGGGGATTTTTCTGACCTAGGGATCAAACCCATGTCTCCTGTGTCATTGGTAGGCAGATTCTTTACCACTGAGCCACCTGGAAAGCCCCTCAGGTCATTCATTACATATCAAACACAATTTTTACTGGAAGCCTAATAAATTACAGATTGGTTAGGCAGATCTGCCCTTGCCTCAGACAAGTAAGACCCCATCCTCCTTGTCTCTAATCCGAGACCCAATCAAAGCTTGCTCTCATCCTCATCTAATGAGATCAAGCTTATCTTGTCCAACCACACAAGTCACGCTTGATTCTATCTAACAACAGTCCAAAGAACTCACCAACCAGATGCAGATGGAGGACCTGCAGTGATGGGGACCACGCCCCCATGAAGGATTAGACAGCATCTTTAAAATGTTGAGCAGCGTCAGCACATAGGTCTCAATTCAGGCCTCTGAAGCAACCTGAGACAAATAAAATCCATCCCAGAAATGAGCTTAGCAGCTCATAGTGCCCATAGCTTATCAGCCACAGCAGTTCAGAACCTCATGTCTATTCTATGGTAAGCTCTGCTGCTCAGACACTCATGACTTCTGTTCAGGGCACTGGACACTGTCTCACTCTGTTCCCAGGCTCTATGCCCAGATCTACTCTCTGCCACAGCTTCTTGAGTACTGACCTTTGAATTGAACTGTTCCTTGCAGAAACATGTAATGACCACATAAGGTCACCCGCCAATCTTCATATGCTCTCATGGTTTAAGGCCTTCCTCATCCTAGGGAACAAAACTCCATCTCCCAGTAACTGCAAGTTATCCTATCCCAGGGGCCCATCCTGAAGTATAATCTTTTTTTTAACATGGCCGAGTTTCAAATATCTTCAGGCCAATCAAGACTGCCTGCCACTCCCTACTTCTCTTAGAAGGACCAAACAGCTCCAAGTTGCTGTGCTGCTGGCCTTTAAGATGTCCCTGCTTTAATCCAACCTCTTTCCTAGGATGCAGCCTGACCAACTTCACATGAGCAGCTTTTCTCTGCCATCAATCCTAAGGAACCTCTGCAGTAACGTCAACACAGTGGCCCCAAAAAGTTGGCAATGTGGGAAATTCTGGCTGATGGGTAGGCTGCTGATGTGATCTAGGGTGACTTCTATACACTTCATATCAGCCCACAAGAGAAATTCCTCATCTGTCTACAGAAGGAAAATAAAGAATTGCAAGTGTTACCAGGAGCAATAACCCATTTTCATAAATCCTCAAAGAGGTCTTGAAAACAGGCGCTGTATCTGAACTATGTACTGCCAGCATTGTGGCCAAGAATGCAAGGAAGCAGAAGACAGGATTTCTCAGATTCAAATCTGGGTAGTATTAAATCTTTTCCTTTCTAGATGTGTAAAAGGATAGGAAAAAAAAGGTGGGGGTGGGATAAAAGGTTGTACTTGTGTGTGCTACCCTTGCCTGTGGTTCCAGGACTGGAGTAAATCTGCATAATGTCAGCATCAGCCCTAAGGACCCTCCCTCACTGAGAAGATGGTTCTTCTCCTCCTCTCCCCCTCAAGATCCATTCTCTGTGCCCCCCACCCCGTGTCCTAGGAGGCCACCCTTTGCCAACTGCCCCCAAATCTCCTTAACTGAAGGGAGGAACTGGAGAGGAGTCAAGGGTCCACTTAACAGCGCTGCCTCTCTTCTGGGGTTTGGGTGGCAGTGATGGTGTTCTCCACATATGGCAGGCAGCCCCTTCCCAGAGCCAAGGCCTCCTCCGTGGGTTCTTCCCTTAGCCCCCTGGCCCCTCCAGGTTCCCTGGTAGACTGCCCACAGCTGTGAAGTAGTCCCCTCAGTACACTTCCTTTCATTATCCCCCAGAGAGTGCCATCTGTTCCCACGGCAACCCCAGCAGATACAGCGGTCTCTGTCTGAGGACTGCTTAATCATGTTCTCATGCCTAGAACTACCGTGACCATGAATTCTCCTAGATCAGAGCCCAGATTTGCAAGGCCTTGACCTAGAGACTCAGAGGATTTCAGAATTCTCTGGAGAAGTGAATAGACCAGAGAGATGCTGTTTGACCACCCTGTAAGGACAGCTCTCAGAATCCCAGATGAAGAAAAGTCAGACACTTGAGACACATTTAGAATGAGAGAGAAAAACTGGTTTGGAAATGTTTTCTCAGTAAGTGATGTTGGTCTTACAATACAAAAAGCTAAATCAAAAAAAGAAGGCAGGGAAGGCAACAAAGATTTATTGCTGTTTATTTAGTCTTCATCACAACCCTACTGAAAAAGTATTTTATTCTCCCTACTTTACAGATGAGAAAATCTGAGGAAAATAACTGCTCCAAGGACCCAGCTAGGAGAAAGGGACCAGGAACCAAACACAAACGTATCATCTGCCAACCCCAATACCAACCGTCTTTCCTCCACACGAACTGCATTTTTCTTTCAAGCCTGATTGAAACTTTCCCAAAATCATCGGTGAATCATAGTAGCCATAACAGATACTAGATATGACATTATCTTGAGAAACATCATCATTCTCAATTTTCACAAAGTATCAGGCTAAAAACGTCAGAGCTTTCGTTTTTCAGTCACACACTTAGGATAAAAGTGATCAGGTAATAACTAGATGGAATTTTCTAGAAAAACCACAAAAGAAACATAAGAATCTATTTATTTTAAGAATGCTTTTTATAAATGAAGGTGTTTTTATGCCCTCCAGGTCTGTTTTTATTTCATTTCTCCAACTTGTCCAAGTCTGGTTTCTCAGTTGTCCTTATTTTGACTGTTTCTGCCCCAGGAAGGTGCTACAGGTTCTGTGAAATCATTGCCTTTACAGCTGTGCTTGCTACCTTGCAGAGAGGCAAGAGAAATACAGTCTCTCTGCTTCCTTTTTAAAACCTGACAGTCACACTTTCTCCACTTCAAAGCCACACCGTATGACCTCAGCAGGCTGAGATAAATGGACACTCAAGTAAGAGATTATTCATTCAGTGGCTTTTTCCATAGGGGGAGAAAAAGAGCCATTCGTTAACTTTCGTAAGGTTTAACAGTTTACAAAGCCACTTTCCATACATTAATTTAATTTGGAACTTAGAATGATTTATGAGATGTATTTTTTTTTTCTCATTTTGCAGATGATGAAACTGAGATTTAGAGAGGGAAAGTAATATGACGAAGGTCACACCATGAGTGAAAAGCAACGCTAGGACTTGAATTCGGGCCCGCTGCCCCTTATTTCTAGGCTATTCTTACAACAGAGCAGAGCAACCAATTTGCCAGTGTTTCTGCCCTTGGGGGAATTACACGCCAGTGGCTCCTGAAAATACATTTATGATACAATTATACAAGTATTACTCTAGAAAGCTCTAGGCCCTATGGGGTGTTTCCAAAAATGGGGAGGAAGTTGCGCTCTTACCTTGGAAGCTGGAGAAACTATATCAAGCACCTTTCCAGCACCCTCTGCCCTGGATCAAGCTGCATCCTCTGTGCTGTATCCCCATTCCATGCTCCTAGCATAACCCTGAGACCTAAGCTTAAAGCAGACTGTAGAGAATAATCTGGGTAAATTCAAAGCATCCTCCTGTCCTACTCTCTACCTCTGCAGTACCTATCACAGTCTCCTGAAACTTCAGGAGTCATGACATCACTCCACTCAGCATCCTGTCCTTGGGACCTTAAGACATTCTATATGAAGAGGTGACTTTGAAATACCTCTTCTCCCAAGCTAACACTTGGATGGGACTCAATACCTCTTTCTAAAGAATTCTGCTCTAAGTGTCCAGGTTATCTGGGTACAGTTACTAGTCCCACTACATACCAAGTGCATAACCAATGTGAGCCTCCATTTCCAGATAACATACTACCTATCTCAAAATGTTGTTGTAGCACATGAAAGGACAAGTATAAAGTAGTTAGCAAACTATTCAGCACATAGTAAGCACTCTATAATAGTTATTATCACAGGCCTGTGTCCAGAGCTACATAGATATGTCTTGTAGAAGCTCCTATTTTCAAAAAGTATAATTTTTTCATAATAAATTGAAACAAAGGTACATGTGTTATAAAAAACTATATATGAACAAGTTAGAAAACCTAGATGAAATGGACAAATTCCTAGAAAAACTCAAACTACCAAAGATGACTCAAGAGAAAATAGAAAATCTGAATAAACCTACAACAAATAAAGAGACTAAATTGATCATTTAACAAACAAACAGAAACTGTCCACAAAGAAAAGCTCAAGCCTACATGGATGCAGTGGTCAATTCTACCAAATGTTTCAAGAACTAACACCACCTCTTCTCAAAGTCTTCCAAAAAAATAAAGAAAAAGGGACATTCTCCAACTTATTCTATGAAGCCATTATTATCCTGATACCAAAACAGACAAGGACATCACAAGAAGGGGAAAAAATGCACCAATATTTCTTATATAGATGCAAAAATCCTCAACAAAATGCAAGTCAATCAAATCTAGCAGCATATAGATGTATTATATACCATGACCAAGTGGAATTTATCTGGAATGCAAAGTTAGTTTATCTCCTGAAAATCAATCACAATAACATCAAATAAACAGAATAAACAGAAAAAAAAAATGATTATATCCATAGACAAAGAAAAAGCATTTGACAAAATCCAACTCTTCCAAGATAAAACATTCAAAAACTTAGGAATAGAGGGTGACTTCCTCAACATGATAAAGGAAATTTACTCCCAAAACCCCACAGCTGATATCATACGTGATGGTGAAAGATTAAAGATTTTACCCCAGGATCAAGAAGAAAAGAATGATATAAGATCTTATCACTTCTATTTCACTAGAGGTCTAGCCAGGATATTTAGGCAAGAAAGCAAAATTGAAGTCATCCAGATTTGAAAGAAAGAAATAAAATGATCTCTAATCACAGATGACATAATCTTGTATACAGAAAATATTAAGGAACCTGTCAATTTAAAAAGCCTATTAGAACTAATAAACATGTTCAACAAGTTTGTATGATACAAGTCAACATATAAAACTCATTTGTATTTCTATACGCTCTGATCAGAAAATAAAATTAAGAAAACAATATAACTTACAATCGCATCAAAATAATAAAATGGTAATAAATTTAACAAGAGGTACAAGATGAGTATACTAAAAACATCAATATACCATTGAAAGAAATTAAAGGATAAATAAATATATGGAAAGATATTTCAAGTTTATGAATTGCAAATATGTTAAATGGCAAGTTCATCTTCAGATTCAATGCAATCCTAGTCATGATCCCAGATGCCTTTTTTGCCAATATTGACAAGTTGATCCTTAAATTCATATGGAAATTCAAGAAACCCAGTGTAGCCAAAACAATCTTGAAAAAAGAAGAACAAAGTTGAAGGATTCATGCATCCTAATTTCAGAACTTACTACAAAGCAGCTGTAATCAAGACACACAGATCAATGAAACAAAGAGTTTAGAAATAAACCATTACTTTTATGGCTAGTTGCTTTTCAGGAAGGATATCAAAAACATTCAATAGAGAAAGAAATCTTTTCAACAAAAGGTTCTAGGACAACTGGATATTCACATGGGAAACAATAAGTTTGGACTCCTACTTCACACCATATACAAAAATTAACTCAAAATGGATCATAAAACTGAATATAACAACGAAAACTATAAAACTGACAAGAAAACATAGATATAGATCTTCATGACCTTAAATTAGACAATAAATTTTTAGATATGACAACAAAAGCATAAGCAACAAAACAGAAAATACACTGGACTTTGTCAAAATTTACAACTTTTGTGTTTCAAAGGACACCATCAAGAAAGTGAACACAACCCATACAATGGGAGAAGACATTTGCAAGTCATATTCTCAATAAGGGTCAAGTATCCAAAATAAATAAAGAACTCTCAGAACGCAACAATAAAAAGACCGATAAACCAATTAGAAAGAGGACAAATGATATGACTATGCATTTCTCTGTGGCGGATTCATGTTGATATATGGCAAAACCAATACAATATTGTAAAGTAATTAGCCTCCAATTAAAATAAATCTATATTTTAAAAAAAAGAAGATATCCAAATGAAGCAAAAACACATGAAAAAATGTTCAATATCATTTGTCACTAGGAAAATGCAAATCAAAAGCAGAGTGAGAAATCATATCATACCCACTAGCATAGCTAAAATTAAAAAGACACAAACAAGTGTTGGTAAGGTAGAGAGACTGCAAACCCCCATACACTGGCAGTGGGACTATAAAATGAGGCAGCTACTTTGGAAAATAGTTTGCTAGTTTCCAAAAACGTTAAACATAGAGTTACCATATGATTTAGCAGTTCCACTCTTGGGTCTACACCTAAGAGAAATGAAAATATATGTCCACACAGAAGCTTGTATGCTTGTACCTGAACATTCACAGCAGCATTCTTGGTAATAACCACAAAATGAAAACTATCTAAACGTCTATCAGCTAATGACTGGATAAACAAAACGTTGTCTATTCTCATGTTTAAATATTATTTGGCCATAAAAAAGGAAGAAAGTACTGATGCATGCTACAACATAAATGAACCTTAAAAATATACTAAGTGAAAGAACCCAGACACAAAAGGCCACATATTGTATGATTCCATTTACATGAAATATCCAGAACAGGCAAATCCCATATTGAGAGAAAGTAGATTCATGGTTGCCAGGAGCTGGGAGGTAGGGAATAACATGCAGTGACTGCTAATGGACACAGGGTTTCTTTTTACGGTGATGAAATGTTCTAAAATTAGACAGTGTGATGGTTACACAAGTCTGTGAATATATTAAAAAAAACACTAAACTATATACTTTAAAAGGGGGAGTTTTATAATATGTGAATTATATCTCAATAAAGCTGTTTTATATACATTTTAAAGTCTAAAAGTGGGTTCAATTTGAAAACTGGCAATGGATTTACAAGTTAAGCTCGAAAGGCTATAAGGCCCATATCTTCTGAAAATCAGGATACATTCTGACGTAAGAAGTTTCTGCTTTTTTTATTTATTTAAATGAAAAAGTCTACGCATTCAATCACAATGAACCATTTTACAAGTCATCTGTCGGGAAAGTGTTACAATGACACGGAAATGGAGGTGTCACAGAAAATTCTAGAGTGGCCTCACCTGTCAATCATCAGCCCACATGAAATATACACACTGCACTACTCCAAAAACACACACTAATTACTAAACTCTAACCATGATGAGTTCATGGAAAATTGTGACTACAAAAAGGTATTTATGTAGGAAAGTATCACTCATTTTCTACTCTAAACTCAAAGTATGAACATTTAAAGACCACCAAAGCTAAAACAAACACCCATCCAAAAATGCTATAATCAGACTATCTTGCATTGTTGATTGATGTCTAGTATAAAAGGTACTGCATAAACAAACAATGGTTGAATGAATAAGTGGATTTTTCCCTCATCAAATCACAAGTGTTCTTTCTCGCTGGAGTATTTCCTTTGTCTATCTCCTCCTGTGATTACATCTTTGCTAACACTGGGTATTTTTACAGGCTCACTTTGATATTTCCCCACTCCTTCCCTTTCCATGCTTTCTTCTCCTTTTTCTACTACCCCTCTCTTCTCTACTACCTCTCTCTTTCTCTCCTCTCTAAACCACGACATCAGATCAACGGTCAGTGTCAGTCACCCAGTCGTATCCGGCTCTTTGCGACCCCATGGACTGTGTCCCACCAGGTTCCTCTGTCCATGGGATTCTCTGGACAAGAATACTAGAGTGGGTTGCATTTCCTCCTCCAGGTAATCTTCCTGACTCCGCGACAGAACCTACATTTCCTGCATCTCCTGCACTGCAGGCAGGTTCTTTACCACTGAGCCACTAGGGAAACTGAAAGTCACTCAGTCATGTCCGACTCTGCAACCCCATGGAGCCACCGGGGAAGCCCCCTCTGATTAATGGTCAGATCTTCTCAATTCGACTTCTCTTACACCTGTCCACTTCTCTCCATTTTCATGGCCACCATCCCAGGTAAACCATGTTCTTCCTTAACTGTTTTCTTGGAGCCGCTCATAGTATGCACTGCTGGCCTCTATGAAGCACTTACTGTGCAAAACAGCTCTCATTTCATCCTCAGGGTAACCTTCCTAAGTACATCTTGTCACTATTCTTTGTTTTTAAGATAAGAAAATCAAGACTCAGACAGGTATTGACAGTGGAGTCTGTCCGACTCCACAGCCTTCATTCCCTCTCATCATCCCATCCTGCCATATGGCCATGTGGCTGTCTGGATGATATTTCTAAAACTCAAAGCTGAACATGGTCCTCCCCTACACACAACCCTTCATTGTCCTCTAGGGTAAACTACAGGCTCCTTAAGAAGGTTCTGCCTGGTGTTGTTCTTCTTAACCCTCCTGTCTTACTTATTGCCAATTCCCAAGAGTCCTTTAAAAATCACCGTAGCTGTCACCACCTCCATGATAGACACCACATCTGAAAAATCAGCTAGGAGACCCTGTCATGGGTTTCCTCGCCCCTTGCCCTCACCACTGTGAGAGCCACTGGAAGGCAGAACATCAAATAATCAGAGTTAAAACTGCAGGCTTCTGAGTTAGACTGTTGCTGACCAGGTCTGCTGCTTACCAGGAATGTGACCTTGTGCAATATACTCAACCTCTCTGTGCCTCAGTTTCCTCATCTCTAAATTATGGGTAATAATTGCACCTGCATGGACTTTGTTGGCTTGTAACACACGTGAAGCAATTAGATATCTATACAAGCACATATATATTCATATGTAAAGTTTTCCTTTTTAACTGTTTCTCTTTTATCTGTTTTTATTTATCTCTGCTATTTCTGCCAACTTTCATTTCCTTTATATAAAATTTCATATTAGTGGTACTTCCCTGATGGTCCAGGGTTTAAGAGTTTGCCTTGGAATGCAGGGCATGTGGGTTCAATTCCTGGCTGGGGAACTAAGCTCCTACATGCCATGGAGCAACTACGCCCACATGCCACAACTAGAGAGTCTGAGCACAGCAAAGAAAGATCCTTCGTGATGCCACAAAGATCCCGTGTGCTGCAACTAATACTCATGGCAGAAAAATTAATTAATTAATTTTAAAAAACAACATCATATTAGTGAATTTCCTTACATTTGTAAAGGACTTAGTTCTTTTCCAATTTTTTTTTTTCCTCAGCAGTTCCTCAATTCTAATTCCTCAGGCAATTTTGTGAAGTAAGCAGGGCAAATTACTTTATAGAGACATCAAACGTCTTCATAAATGAGTGCAGTGTGGCAGTTGTAAGGGGCAGATGGTGAGGTCTGATAAGGGCAAGGGCTATAGAAGACACAATGACAGTGGCAGGAACCGCAGCTGGAGGAAAATCATTTGTTTCAAAGTTCTATTCATGCCGCTCATCAACTTCTCTGCTGCTGCTGCTAAGTCACTTGAGTCGTGTCCGACTCTGTGTGACCCCATAGACTGCAGCCCACCAGGCTCCCCCATCCCTGGGATTCTCCAAGCAAGAACACTGGAGTGGATTGCCGTTTCCTTCTCCAATGCATGAACGTGAAAAGTGAAAGGGAAGTCGCTCAGTCGTGTCCAACTCTTCACGACCCCATGGACTGCAGCCCACCAGGCTCCTCCGTCCATGGGATTTTCCAGGCAAGAGTACTGGAGTGGGGTGCCATCGCCTTCTCCACAACTTCTCTGAGCCTCATGTATAAAATGAGGATAATGACACATACTTTATAAGATTTGTAGTGAGGATTAAACAAGATAACATATATGAAGCATCTGTTCCATGCTGGGAACACAGTAAACTTTATGTTTACTATGTAATACTGGATTGTAAACGTTAGACAATGACAACGGTACTTGACTAGGGCAAAGTCACTGCCAAAGGCGAGGGCGGCACAAACCCAAGTTGGACTCCACAATTTCCAGTGTGTCAGCCCACCTTTCCACATGCACAGAGCCTGGTCACATTTTCAGCAGAATGAGTCAGCCCCTAAATGTGTATCCTGCCTGCCTTCTGCTTCACCTGGAAGAAAAACAAGGGACTTTGGTGGGGGCAAAAGTGTAGAAGATGGGATTTCATGCATCTCATGATGATGCAATTCCAGAACCTAAAACCTCACCATGAGAAACATCAGAGTTACATGACTCCGATCCAACAGCCTAGTCTCACTTTTCTGAGGGTCCAGGCAATAGGGGAAAAAAGGCCTCTTTTCCTGATTTTCACTTCCTGTGCTCTCTCACTCCTCCAAATCAGAAGAAAGAATGGTTAAGATGTAAATGAATTTTGCCTGATGAAACAGGAACCTGGATGTCTGGGTGAAGGATGAGAGCGCTGGGGTTTGCAGAAGTGGTTGGGAGGTGCTCCCTTGCTAAGAACATGACCACTCCGCAGCAACAGGCTGAATTTTCCAAGAGGACGTGAGTAAAGCCTGGTTCCTGTGGAGGGGTCAGCTCCAACAAGTATGGTCCGTCTTGGCACTGAAGGTGACAGGGTGTGGGTGTGCTGTCATCAGATCTCCACGACATTGACCCAGCCCATTACATCAGCAAGAATAGCATCACTCAGGGAGCACAAGGACGAGGCCCCTCGGGGTCATCAAATCCCAGAGCAGGGCATTAAAAGCCTTTTGCCTTCTCCTTCACAGTTAGTTCTTTCGGCACTTTATGTGGTAATTGTCATTCCCACGGCCCACTAGGTCTCAGGCACCACCTAAGTATTAAACTTATATTAAAACATTATATTCCTGCAACACCCCTTCCAGGAATGAAATAGTATCCATATTTTACTGGTGATTAAGTTGGGCTCAGAGAGGTGAAGTTATTGGCCATGATCACATAATTAGTATTTAGCGAAGTTCAGTTTCAAACCCAGATCTATCTGAAACCACAGCCTACGTTTCATTTTGTTTTGTTTTTTCTTTTTTCACCAGAATACATAGCTTCCAGAGAAAGTTCAGGACCCTGCTCTTGACATAGCCATTTCTTTTCTGCCTATTTTGTGTGTGTGTGTGTTTTTTTCCTAAGTCGCTTCAGTCGTGTCCGACTCTGTGTGACCCCATAGATGGCAGCCCAACAGGCTCCTCTGTCCCTGGGATTCTCCAGGCAAGAATACTGGAGTGGATTATAACCTCAATATTAGTTACAGGATTTTTTTTTTAGTGTTACTATAAACTTAAATTCAACTTTAGATAAGCTTTCACTGCTTTTTAACATTCTTAAAACACCACCCAGGCCACTCACATTGCAATCCATTACTTAGTGAATACTACACTGTCAGGCATCTTGCTAGACACAAGAAGATATACAATGAATGAGACACAGTCTCAGGCCTTCCTCCAAGACTCAAAGCTAAGCCTGATCTCATGGAGGGGTTCTTTAAGGAGTGATTGCCTGAATTTAAGACATGAATTATTTGCCTCACTGCTAATGTGTCCTAATCTTATACCCCAGTTAAAAACCTGGTCTTCTATATGCCCAGAGAGCAAGACTCCCAACTTTAGATTTCTTCTCAAGGGTTCCATATTGGTTCCATCTTCCAGTCAAGTGACTAGAGGCAAGGGTCTGACCATGCTCTTCTAAGTCCCCCTTCCAGGCCTGGAGTCCTGTCCAAAAAGGCACAGAATCTGAGAATCACAGAATCCAAAGGCACCATTCATTCTGTGATCTCAGTATGTCTGCTTGCTGAGAAACCTCATCCCCTCTGTTGGGTTCCCATTGCAAACCTCTCATCAGGACCACACCAGTTACTGCCGTGGACACTAGGCTAAACCTTTAATCAGGCAGGCTGACCAGAGAGTTTGTTCTGAGGCTGGCGGTAAACCTAGTTCTAAGCCCACCTATCACCAATCTCACTTTTGCAAGTGACCGAGCTGTATTCAGCTGAGTCCCCACATAAGACAGAAATGGCCCCTTTGTTTCTCTGTCTGAAAGCCCATCTTTTACAGACTTAAGTTCTTCTGGCACCCTGGCACGGTCCCCTGGAAGGAATTTTAAATTCATTTGTTTACTTTTTGTGCAGCACCTTCTCAAATTTAAAAACAAATGTTAAAATGATTTTGAAAGAAGACAGATGTGAACTACTTTCAGGTCAAGTACTCCCCAATTCCACAAATGTGTATTACCTGTCTGTCACAGGCAGGACACAGGCGAGGACCTTGTCCCTGGTATATTGTAGAAATATACTATTCGGCACATACAGATTTAGACCCCTGGGATTAGTAGGCTAGTCCAAAATCTATTCAGAATCTTAGTGACAAGTTTTACTGGGCACCGATTGTTCTGACCAGCCAAATAAGAAAAGAGCATGCCTCAGGCCCAATTCTGTAAAAAGAATAAAAAAATAAAATCGCTGAGGTCTGTCCACATGCAAAATGGCGGATGCAACAGTCATATTTAACAAAGACTTGCTGACGTATCTCTCTGCTAAAGGGACATGATCTTCAGAGGTTTTTTCATTTACCTAAGAAGTCCATAAAGACTTTGGAACTATACCACCATCTAGGGCTCTCTTCTGGAGAGAATGATTGCGTTACCAAAAGGATCTTTAAAAGCCGCACTTTGGCTCAGGGTGCAGTGCTCCCACCGGCAGGCAGTCCATCACGGTGAAGCCCCCTCGGCCAAGGACCATTGTCACATGGCTGCCAGTGACCAATCCATACCCATAAGTGACAGTATTAAAAACAGCACATGAGAGATGTATTTTCCAAGAGCAAAGGAAACAAACTAGGAGACAATTCTCCAAAGACCCAACATTCACAACCAGCAAATGCCTGCTGGAAATTTATATGCTGTGAGTGTAAAAGCAGTGAAATTCGATAATCTCCAAGCCACAGATTTGTAACTTGCACTTATGTAAATATTTATGGATTCTTTGGGGGAAAAAAAATCAATCCTCTCAGCCTTTCTCTTTAGTACATGCTTCAGAGGGAACATTTTTTTTCCCTCTCAAGATGAGGATGTAAACTCTAGCTATTGCTTAGAAACATTAAGTCAGCGGCCTGCCTAAGAATAATCTGAATTCCATTTATGATTTCACACTAACAGATTATATCACCTTCTCTTCCCAGCACCAGTGAGAGCATAGAAAAAAAAAAATTTTGATCATCCCCTCTGTGGTCTGGGCTCAGTGAGACTTAGAGGTGAAAAGTTGACCAGGTCAGTAATATGTCTCACACAGTAAGAAAAGAAATAAAGGTACCAGTCATTCTTCCAACATTACTGAGAAGGAAAATGCAAGCTGTTCTCCACTTGTATCTGCCATGAGTACACACAGACCTTCTGCTCACATCATCTTGGCCAGAGCTATTAAGTAGCCCATTAACCATTTCTTTCCTGCTCCTTACCTCTCTAATCCCTCCTTCACATTGCACAAGGGCGATCTTCCTAGAATTCTGGTTTTAGTGTGTTTGCCCCCTCCTCAGTGCCCATCTGAAGCGTCAAAGCCCCAAATTCAATCTACGCTTCTTGGCAGGTTGGTGAAGGCACTTTGCTGTCCAAAGTTGTCCCCAACTTTTATCCCCTGCCAGGGTCAGAGTTGCATAAATCCTACATATCTGTCATCCTGAAACTCTTGCCGCTACCTGGGTCAACCACAAAATTTTAGCAATTAATTTACAAATAGTACTTTTCTCATGTTAAGCCAGCAGCACCCTCTCAGTCTCAGCACCCTTTCTCCTTTCTTTATCAAAATCTTGTACTACTTTCAAGACTTGATTCAAGTGCCCCCATAAAAAAAAAGTCTATCCCCTCTCTCCCCTTGGTCTACTTCCAAATCATTCTGATATGCTGTCTGTTAGCCTGATTTGTTCCCAGACAGTAAGCACTCTCAGTCTTGTCCATCTCTACAGTTCTGTGGAGTTTAGCCTAGAGTGTTCCATATTTTGCATGGCAAAATATGTCTTGGGATTGACATATGACTACTAATAGGTGAACAGTTTTAATGCCTCAACACATGTAACTGATGCTTGAACAGGCTTCATGTGCAGATTTACCTCCCACCCCACTTCTGCCAAATGCTATGTTTAAAGCTCTTGTTCATCATCTGATTATGAGAACCGAAGGTGAAAGAAGCACTGTCTTAATGTACATTAAGGGGGTGATCAGATGCCACTGCAGAATTATAAGGGAGCCTTATTCAAAGACAATTGAGGTGGTGTGCCAAAACCACATTAAGGTTATCCCTTCAGTATCCATGACAGAAAGGGAAGAGGAAGTAGGTATCAGTACACACAACCCTCCATGGCTGACTATGGCTATGTTAATTAAAGCACATTCCGTTATAATTGGCCAGATTCTCCATGTGATGAAGATATACTGTGGAAATGGCATATCAGCTATTTCAAATTCTAAAACAGCATTGGCCTACTAGCATCTCAGTCATTTAGAAAGGAATTTTAGGTGCTTAATAGCATGCACAGTATGTGCGAAGTTGTTTCAGTCTTATCCAACCCTTTGCGACCCCACGGACCATAAACCATCAGGCTCCTCTGTCCATGGGACTCTCCAGGCAAGAATACTGGCATGGGTTGCTATGCCCTCCTCCAGGGATCTTCCTGGTCCAGGGATCAAACTCCCATCTCCTGTGTCATTGGCAGGCAGATTCTTTACCACTAAGCCAACTGGAAAGCCCACTTAATAGCATACCCTAAGAATAATATACACTCCAATGGGACTTGGGACCCTGAGACCCAGATACTGAGAAATGTCATAGTAATAAGGGGAGGGTAGAGCCACAGGTAGACCAATCATGACTGGTAACCCAATTATGTCTTATGTCATGACATAAACAGTGGTACAGCTTATTAAGCTCAGTTGGAGGTATGGTACCCATAGATGCTAACAGGGAGAGGCAGCACAGCCAACACAGATGAGAAGGGAAACTAGAACTGAAAAGTCCTGGGAGAAGACTGAGAAATGCTGATAGGTGGCAGAGCAGCAGGGACTCAGATGCTGGCACCTGTTATCACAAGTGCCTCAAGAGTCCACATTCAGGCTGATCTGATGTTCTAGAAAGCAGTGGCTCAGCCATTTAGCTACAAATACACAGCTTTGACAGGGTTTCCCAGGTGGCTCAGTGGTAAAGAATCTGTGTGCCAGTGCAAGAGGTGTGCATTCAATCCCTGGGTCAGGAAGATCCCCTGGAGGAGGAAATGGCAACCCACTCCAGTATTCTTGCCAGAAAATCCCATGGACAGAGGAGCCTGGTGGGCTACAGCCCTTGGGGTCGTACAGAGTCACACACCACTGAGCAACTGAGTGACATGCACACAGCTTCGGTGGAGGAGGATGTGCTCATTATACACACATTAGGAGAAAAGCGATGAGGGAACCTTTATAGGAATAAGAATTGGAAGAGAGTCTCTTTCAGATAACAACTAGCCTGGACCGCATCCTCTCCCAGAAAAAGTGGTTTACAGAACCTGCTCACCCTAGCAAGGTGAAGAAGGCAGCATTTTAATTTATGGACATTTTCCTTTGTTTTATGCTAACTGCACTGGAGGAAACTTGCACCTCAAGCAATTTTGTGGGTGATGGCATAGTAATGTGACCCCATGAACTGCAGCCCAGCAGGCTCCTCTGTCCATGGGATTCTCCAGGCAAGAATACTGTAGTGGGTTGCTGCGCCCTCCCCCAAGGGATCTTCCTGACTCAGGGATGGAACCCACATCTCTTTATGTCCCCTGCATAGGCAGGTGGGTTCTTTACCACTGGGGCCATCTGAGAAGCCCAGTAAATGACACCAGGAATAGCTAAAGCAGTGGCGGGTAACAGGATAGACCCCAGCCTGAGGGCATTTTGAACACTGTTGGGTGCTTCCTTTTGTTTCTTACTGTGACTGGAGGGGTGCTGTGAGCATTTACTTAGAGGGTAGGGGTCAACATCCTATAATAGACAAGATACTCCTGCAGAGCAGATACTTGCCCTGCACCCCCACAGGCAACTCAAATGCCATTAATGTAGAAGAAAAAATAGACTTAAAATTATTGGAGAAACTAACTCAATTTTATAGGTATAAACAAAATGTATTTTTGCATGATTTAATATATGCTGAAGTTATTTTTTTAGAAAAGCAACCTGGAAAGAGAAAATTGGATTTGGTTTAATTTAGAACTTTACCGAAAGTTGTTTGCCATTTGAGAACATCAGAGTTGCAAACACAACGCAAAACATTTATCACATTCCCGTATTCCCTGAGAAATCCTACACCAAAGTTCAAGGACTTGACCCTTCGTTAAATCCTCCAGTGTCAAGGCAACTGGCAGGTGCATACTGAAACACTGTGCTAGTTTCTACCTGTGCCCCATTCCACCTGGATCCATTCTCTGGTTTTCTCTCTTTTTTCCATTAGGAGGCTGAGCTCTGGGGAGTTCATCCCCCAGGCTTCCTGACCCTCGGGCCTCTAGCATTCAGCCAATGAGAGGCAGAGGCAGATCCCAGGGTGAGAGGAGGGAGAGACTAGGGTATTTACTCACCGCCTCCCTCCTTCCTAATCCTAAGAGTGAAGATGTGTCTGTCTCCCACTTTCCAGCTCCAGATTCCACTCTCTCATGCAGCTCCTGCAGGCCTAGGGGTTGGTAAGTGCTTCCAGCTGTTCTGGTCTCTGAGTCCCTTACTCTGGTTGGTTCCCTTAACCCTGAATCTCACATTCACTGAAGTCTTTTCAGTTAAAAAACAGCTCTTGTTAACTGTGTTCTTTTCTGTCAGGACCTTGATTGATAAAAAAAAAATTTTTTTTTAATTTTATTAAAATTATCTTCCTTTTATTTCTTTATTATATTTAGGATAGTTTTGGTAATCAGGTGTCTAGAGTAGGTTTTTTATCTATAAGGTTTACTGTAAAATTATAGCAGTTTATTATAAAATATTTGTCATAAAGAGGTATCATTTCACCCGATAAGGCTAGAGGTGATGAGGACATGGAAATGGGGAAACATAACTTTGAGTAACTGCAGGCCAAGAGCCGAGGTTGCGGAGTGATGTTAATATCCATGATAGAAAGAAATCACCAGTCCAAGATGGGCTGGAGTGGCTCCGAGATGAACTGACAGATGAGGCAGGAAAAACAGAGGGTGGGAGCAGGGCCCTATTTCCTTGCCAAGAGGAGCTGGCAGCTAGTGCCAGAGCACGCAGCAGTGACACCTACACACAACTCGCAATTGCTGTAAATGTATGTCTATTCTATATGTATACACTTTAAAATACATGTATGGGAAACCCTATGGACATTAGTCAAGAATGTGAGCTCAGGGATCCTCACAAAATCCATCAGCTGTTTAAAAAGTAAGCCAACTGTACTGCATATAAACCCAAACCACATTTATATTCAAGTTCCCAGGACCCAAGATAGAAAGACCAGGTTAGCAACACTCTCTCAAGAGTGGTTCCCAAGTAGGGATGGCTCCAGTAGGAACACTGTACTTGTGCACACACAACTTTGATCTTCCTTGTCCCATCTCACTGTATATCCACAGCACACACACATACATACCATGCCACTTCTAGGTAAATTCAGATACTATTCCTTTTAAGCTACAGCCCCACAACCAGCTTTACCTAAGACTAATTTTCCAGGGGGAGAAATACACACACACACTCACACACATACACACACATTTGGCAAAAAGACAAAATGGCATCCCAGGAAAGTGTTTGGAGTCTAGATGAAGTGTAAAAGACCAGAATGCCCTGGGCTCTACTTGGTAGGACCAAACCACAGAAAGGCTTACTGAAAGCTGAACATAGATGGTGTTAACTTTAGGTCTGAGGAACGTTAGATGCCAGTCGCACTATAGACTAGCTTCTTTCCAATAATGATATTTCTCTCTGGAGAGGGATTCCCCAGCATAGACCCTCCCAATCACACTCTCACTTCTGCTCTCTTTGCACATCCCCACCCACTCCACACACAGGCCACAGATTCCTATAGTTTGCCAGATTGTAACTAGTGCTACGGTACTTATGAAGCCCATTAGAAGATTTTTTTGCCCAAATTACTACTTCATCATCAACAGCTTTAAACACCCCATCACATCAAAAAGAAAATCAGTTTCAAAAGGACTTATGAGCAAGCAACCTATATGCCAATCGGCAGATGAATGGATAAAGAAGATATGGTGTATATACACAGTGGAATATTACTCACCCATAAAAAAGAATTAAATAGTGCCATTTGCAGCAGCATGGATGGACCCAGAGATGATCATACCAAGTGAAGTAATTCAGACAAAGACAAATGCATGATATCATTTATATGCGGAATCTAAAATGATGAACAAATTAATTTATTTACGAAATGGAAATAGACTCACAGACATAGAAAACAAATTTATAATTACCAAAGGGGAAAGGAATGGAGGGATAAATTAGGAGTATGGGATTAACAGATACACTCTACTATATACAAAATAGATAAGCAACAAGGACCTACTATAAAGCACAGGGAACTATATTCAATATCTTGTAATAACCTATAATGGAAAAGAATCTGATCAAAGTATGTCTGAGCCAATTTGCTGTACCTTGAAACTGACACATTACAAGTCAACTCTACTTCAATAAAAATTTAAAAAATAATTTTAAAAGAAACATTTAGAGTGAGTAAGAAGGACTTATGAACTGTGGGGGATATATGTTAAGACCCAGCTTCAACATTTTGCCAAAACTTGAGAAAAATGTAGAGAGCCAGTTTTCATCTCCTGCTACCCCACATTGTCTTCTCCCATGAAAGATCCACAGAGAGAGAGATAGAAAGGGATAAAAGCCAGGATGAGGTGGAGAATCTGGCCAAGGAGATTCAGCTCCTCTGCCAATCCATTATCTGGGGAAAATTATGGTTTAACATCAACCATTTGAGCTGCTGCAAATACTTTTTTTCTAAATCTATGCTGGGTGTTTCCTAATTGCATATTTTCTTCAGCATGAGAAATTGCATGCTTGGTAAATTATCTATTTCAGTATTCCACATAATATACAAATCAAGTATCAGAATGGTCATTTAGAGCAGCAGGTATCACACTTTCAAACGGGGATAATTTTTGAGAATTTCCAGGCTCTTCCTCAAGTAGCCGTTTCTAGTGATGTATTATATAAAGCCCTCAAATACCCAGTAATTGATCTAAAACCCAGTTAGGCATATTATAAATACCCTTGGGCTTTTTATTATCTTAATCCAACAGAAAGCATCAGAATCACTATTATCAATCACAACAGGATCCATCAAACAAACAGCATCTATTATATTGACATCCTCCTTTGGGAAGAAAACATAAAAAATAAATAAATAGACAAATAAAATTAAACTCATCAGCAATATCAATTGATTCTCCAAAATAACAGCTTCTCTTACTATTACAGGGCACACATGGTTCCATTCTAGTTGTCCAAAAGAAGGCCAAAGAATCAATGTCATCACTGACTGAGCTCACCTCATAGATCACATCTTCAAATTCTGAGATTCTAAGCCTAAGAAAACTGAACAGTACTTGACTCTATTTTCTGTGAAGTGTGAGAGGGAACTAGAAGAAAGAAGCGGAGAAAACATTGGAGGAAAACCTTCCAGGGACCTTCTCAGAAGATACTGACAGAGGTATCAATCTTGGTCTAATGATTTTAAGCAACCATTAATACATTCTATTTTTTAAAAAAAGCCAGTCATAACCACGATGTTAGGAATATTCTTCTTTGACAAGTCCTCAAGTTATGACATTAAGTCCTCTAGAGAAAACTGTAATACATTATTTGCCCAAGCAACAAAGAGCAATCACATAGTCTCAATATATAAATGCTATTTGTTGGTTTTCCACTTTTCTTGCTTTTGTTGTTCCTCAGTCGCTAAGTCATGTCCAACTCTTTGCAACCTCGTGGACTGTAGTACGCCAGGCTCCTCTGTCCATGGGATTCTCCAGGCAAGAATACTGGAGTGGGTTGCCATACTGTCCTCCAGGGGATCCTCCCAACCCAGGGATCGAACCCACATCTCTTGAGTCTCCTGCATTGGCAGGTGGGTTCTTTACCACTAGCACCACCAGGAAAGCCAACTTTCACTCATCAGACACAGCTTACATTCCCTTTTTCATCAAACAACATCTTGAATGCACACCCTTACAGCCATATGCAGCTAGCTCTAGTTTTCCCCTAAGAATCACCTCTAGATCTATATTCTTTTTACAGACAGTGTCCTTCACTATCTCCTGGAGTTTGCTCAAATTTATGTCCATAGAGTCAGTGATGTTATCTAACCATCTCATCCTCTGCCACCTTCTTCTTTTGCCTTCAGGCCTTCTCAGCATCAGGGTCATTTTTCAGTTCAGTTCAGTTCAGTTCAGTCGCTCAGTCGTGTCCGACTCTTTGCGACCCCATGAATCGCGGCATGCCAGGCCTCCCTGTCCATCACTAACTCCCAGAGTTCACCCAGACTCACGTCCATCGAGTCAATGATGCCATCCAGCCATCTCATCCTCTGTCGTCCCCTTCTCCTCTTGCCCCCAATCCCTTCCAGCATCAGAGTCTTTTCCAATGAGTCAACTCTTCGCATGAGGTGGCCAAAGTATTGGAGTTTCAGCTTTAGCATCATTCCTTCCAAAGAAATCTCAGGGCTGATCTCCTTCAGAATGGACTGGTTGGATCTCCTTGCAGTCTCAAGAAGACTCTCAAGAGTCTTCTCCAACACCACAGTTCAAAAGCATCAATTCTTCAGCGCTCGGCCTTCTTCACAGTCCAACTCTCACATCCATACATGACCACTGGAAAAATCATAGCCTTGACTGGATGAACCTTTGGTGGCAAAGTAATGTCTCTGCTTTTGAATATGCTATCTAGGTTGGTCATAACTTTCCTTCCAAGGAGTAAGCATCTTTTAATTTCATGGCTGCAGTTACCATCTGCAGTGATTTTGGAGCCCAAAATAATAAAGTCTGACACTGTTTCCACTGTTTCCCCATCTATTTCCCATGAAGTGATGGGACAAGATGCCATGATCTTCGTTTTCTGAATGTTGGGCTTTAAGCCAACTTTTTCACTCTCCACTTTCACTTTCATCAAGAGGCTTTTTAGTTCCTCTTCACTTTCTGCCATAAGGGTGGTGTCATCTGCATATCTGAGGTTATGATATTTCTCCTGGCAATCTTGATTCCAGCTTGTGTTTCTTCCAGTCCAGCATTTCTCATGATGTACTCTGCATAGAAGTTAAATAAGCAGGGTGACAATACACAGCCTTGATGTACTCTTTTTCCTATTTGGAACCAGTCTGTTGTTCCATGTCCAGTTCTAACTGTTGCTTCCTGATCTGCATACAAATTTCTCAAGAGGCAGATCAGGTGGTCTGGTATTCCCATCTCTTTCAGAATTTTCCACAGTTTCTTATGATCCACACAGTCAAAGGCTTTGGTATAGTCAATAAAGCAGAAATAGATGTTTTTCTGGAACTCTCTTGCTTTTTCCATGATCCAGTGGATGTTGGCAATTTGATCTCTGGTTCCTCTGCCTTTTCTAAAACCAGCTTGAACATCAGGAAGTTCACGGTTCACATATTGCTAAAGCCTGGCTTGGAGAATTTTGAGCATTACTTTACTAGCATGTGAGATGAGTGCAATTGTGCGGTAGTTTGAGCATTCTTTGGCATTGCCTTTCTTTGGGATTGGAATGAAAACTGAGCTTTTTGAGTTAACCAAAGCATAGAAGCCATGACTGTGGTTACAAGAAAGAATGGAAAGGAAAACCACCTGAACAAGGTAAGAATAACTTGGAGCTGACCAAAGGTGGTGTGTGGAAGAGGGTAGGGTAAGGAGTGAGTCTCCAAAGAGCTCAGAACTCCATCTTAGGAAAACTGGTTGAAATTTGACGAGGTAAAGTGAAGGTGCAAGTTACAATTTAAAAGTACTACTGACCAAAAGGAGTAGAAGTCATCATGGAACACTGAAAGTGGGGGTACAGAAGAAGCAGGACAACAGAGCTCAATCCCCATTTTCAAACAATAGATGCTGTAAAAATATGATAAAGGAAGAAACATAGATATGAATGTATTATTTAAAGTTTGGCAGTCACTTCCAGAATAAAAACAAAAACAGAACCAGTTAGAAAAAAATCACCTCTGGTGAGTGACCGGAGGAAATGATGGTTTTTCAACTGAAGTTTTTTTTTGCATGTGATTTACTTTGCTTCTTTGTGCGCATAGGACAAGTGAGAGGAGAAGGAGAAGAAACTTAGCCAGAGGAAGAGCTAAAACTCCATTTTTTAAAAGTAAGAGGGTTTGACAAATGGTTAAAAAAGTTGGGTAAGAAGCCAGGGATAGGTATGCGTGTGGAAGACAACAGAAAGAACCCTGAAAGAAGGCATCACAAGGCCTGAAACCCAGCTGTGACTCTGCTCCTGGCACTGTGACCGGAAGCAAGTTATCTTCTTGCTTGGGCCTACTTGGCCCCTACTTGGACCTCAGTTCCCACATCTGTAAAATGGGAAGGTTAGACTGAATCATCTCAAATGCTCCCTGCTCACGGGGTCCATATAACTGGATTTGCATTCGAATCCTGAAAACAGAACCCAAATAATTATGAAAGTAGCACTTCACACGTTGTTTGTTGGAATTTTGTTTTGTTTTTGTTTATTTGAGTGTCAATGCAGCAATAAGCCCTACTGATTTACCAATTCTCCCCCCAACTCATCTCCGCACCCAGACCTGTCAACCCCCCAGGGACTAAAGGATTCAGGGAACGCATGATTTGGAAGTCACAGCCAGCAACTTGTCAAGCCATCCGAAGAATTTAGCAGGTTAAAGGCTCACTTCAGTAACTGAGAAGTCCCCCAGAAGACACACGAAGATGGTGGCAAAATCCGGCAGATAAACCCACCAGCACCATGCCACTAACAGTGAGGGTTCTTGGGTCTCGAAGCAAAGTGAGGTTTGGAGAATGAAGGTGTTGGGATTAGAGACTTTGTCAGAGCCATGAACTCTGAGCTGTCCAATGATAAATTAAGATCTAAAAAAAGAAATTGGAAGCAATAAGAATGAAACCACACATACATACCCCTCCAAAAAAAAAGTTCACTCACTGAAGTGGTTTCTTCCTGCTTCTTGTCTCTTTCTTTAGTAGATTCCAATTTTTTTAATGTTTTTATTTTGGTGAAAGTCACATAATAATAAAATACAATATCTTAACCATTATTTTAACTGTATGTTTCAGTGGTACTAAGTACATTCACACTGTTGCATGACTCTCACCACCTCCCAAATTTTTCACCTTCCTAAACTGGAACTAGGTCCCCATTAAACACTAAGTCCCCAGTTCCTCTCCCCACCCCAGCCCCTGGCTTCTACTATAACGTCTTTTCTCACTCTATGAATTTGACTATTTTAGGCACCTTGCATAAGTGGACGTGGATTCTGATCTTTATAAACATCTGCTCCAAGTCAAAGGAAGAAGCCAGTGGGAAGAAGAGAAGGCCTGAGGTGTACCTGAGGTTGGCAAGAAATGTGGACCAGTTACATAATCAGAAGCCATCTTTCAGAAATGCCAAGTGATAAGAAAAGCCCCTTGAATCATTAACTTCTTCATCTAGCTCTCCAAGCTGTAAACCCAGCGGTCATCCCCCACCTCTGCCACAAACACACATAACCACCACTCCCTCCCACAGCAGGTGCCGGTGTGGGGTCCCTGTCCCAGTGACTTGCTGAGTGAACATTCTCTGCTTTCTCTCTACCACCAATATGGCTAAGGATCACGGAACCTTGCTCAGCTGAAACAAATGGCTATATGAAGGGACAAACGCTCTAAGACACTGAGTTAGTTGGTCCATTATTTCTCCCTTTGTAGGTTTATAATGGCTGAAATAACAAATGCATATGAAGAGAACCTTCACCATTAAACTCCCTCTGGAAAACTCCTATCTTCCTGTCTTGGGATCAATCCCAGTGAGATACACCATGGTAATCTGCCAGATGTCAAAGGAAAGACTTGCTGAAGATAGATTATGGAAAATGGAACCAGCATTTGTTGAGCACTTACTGTCTGCTGCTGCTGCTGCTAAGTCACTTCAGTCATGTCCAACTCTGTGCGACCCCATAGATGGCAGCCCACCAGGCTCCCCCATCCCTGGGATTCTCCAGGCAAAAACACTGGAGTGGGTTGCCATTTCCTTCTCCAATGCATGAAAGTGAAAACTGAAAGTGAAGTCGCTCAGTCGTGTCCAACTCTTAGCAACCCCATGGACTGCAGCCTACCAGGCTCCTCCATCCATGGGATTTTCCAGGTAAGAGTACTGGAGTGGGTTGCCATTGCCTTCTCCGACTTACTGTTTACTATATTTCAAAAGACAGACATGTGCCAGGCACTGGGCTTACAAGTAACCATTGCTGACATTCACAGAGCGACTTCCAAGCCTTGGGCTATGCATAAAAGCCTATTTAGTTTCTAGGAGAACTCTCTGAGGCAGGTGCTGTTGTGATTGATGCTTTCCAGGTGAAAGGTTAGTAACTTGCCCAAAGTCACAGAGCTAGCATGGGACAGCATCAAGGTCCAAGCCCAGTGGGTCAGACTCGACACATCCAGCCCAGTGGGAGTAAGAAATGGTCCTGCCTTTAAGGAACTCAGGTTTCAGTAGAGGTGCTACTTCACCACACTCTCTGCCATGTAAATGGACTCAATAAATGACTTTGTTTGACCCCAATGGCACCTTTATGAAGCAAGTAAGACAACTGCTATTTTATAATAAAGAATTGTGTTCAAAGATACCACTCAGCAATTAAGAGACACAGCCAGGATCAAGACCCAAAACTGTCTAGTTCTTTCGTGCTCTCTGCTCTCAGAGCAAAGCGTGATGAAGACTTCACACCCTAGCATACAAGAAACATTTGGTTCATATTTTCACTGGTGTCATATTTTAGAAGCTGCCAGCAGTCACATTATCCTGCCAAGTCAGCTCCAAATGCTCCAGTATGTGTACAGCTTCCTGGAGCTGGGGAGGGGGGGCGTGTGTGGCCGGGGGACCCAAAACAAACAGATCAACCAAAAACAACAACAAGGAAGCTGTGGGTGGACCTATCAAGAGGAACAAAGGAGGCGGGGAAGATGGTCTGCACTGAAGGTTCCCTTGGAGCCGTGCCAGGACATCTTGTATGGCTCCCTCAAGGAAAGGTGGCCTGGCTGCTCTAAGGGGCTGGGGTTGGGGGAGGAAGGAGCAGAATCAAGTAATTAGGAAAGTAACATGTCACCCATTGTTGGGCTTTTGTCTGGTTTTGTTTATCGAGGTTGTTTTGCCACTGCCATGAACAGGCCTTGGATATTTGGAGCAAAGTGGCAAACATTTTTTTTCTTCACCCCATCACACATACTTAGAGAACATTAGCTCCTGAGGCCCACTTTCATTCTTAAGTAAAACTCAGTTCCAAAGATTCCTATTTTTCTCTTCCAATTGACTTTGCAGCTGAGGTGCATAAGGTAATTTCCTCTCTCTGCAAGCCTAGTCTAGAATCAGATAGAGTCTGTCTGAAGAGAGATTCCATTTGCAAAATAAGTGGTTCTAGAATCCTCTGCTCAGAAAGAGGCCCAGCTCCATCACAGAGTCTGGGCATAAACTTTCTTTCTTAACTTTTAAGATTAGGAAGTGACCCCTGACAGTGAGGGTCTCACAAGGAAGTCATGGTCCCACTCTGCTGAGGTTTTGAGGTTCTCTCCAAAATTCCTTGTTTCAAATTCTTCACTAATTAGATTTTCTCTGGCATCAAAGGGAGTTGAAACAAGCTCAGGAAACAGGGCCAATAGCTTCAGGTGCTGAGGAGTAGGCCAGCAGGAGAGAATTGCTCCCTGTGTTATGTTAATCCATGAACACAGTGGCAGGGCTAAGCGAACATCAAGGCAGGCATCTTTCTTTCATTTTTTTTAAGGTACAGCTTCCCCTCTGGTGGAGAGATGCCAGCAGAAGAATATTTGCCCCAAGGTCTCTTGGTTGAAAGAGGCAAAGTGACCAGTTTCACTTTATTTGTTCAATACCAGCCCTCTTCACTGTCCAGTGGCCACCATCATTCTTTTTCATTTTGTTTTTAGTGGAGTGTAATTGCTTTAGGCTGCTCTGGTGGCTCAGTGGTAAAGAATCTGCCTGCCAATGCAGGAGACACAGGTTTGATCCTTGGTCAGCAAGATCCCTTGGAGAAGGAAATGGCAAGCCACTCCAGCATTCTTGTGTGGGAAATCTCATGGACAGAGGATCCTGGAGGGCTACAGTGCTGGTGTCCCAAAGAGTTGGACATGACTTAGCGACTGAACAACAACAACATAGCTGCTTTACAATGTTGTGTTAGTTTCTGCTGCCCAGCAAAGCGAATCAGCTATATGTATACATATATCCCCTCTTGTTTTGGATTTCCTTCCCATTTATGTCACCACAGAACCTGAGTCGGCTTCCCCTGTGGCTCAGTGGTAAAGAATCCACCTGCCAATGCAGGAGACGCAGGAGATGTGGGTTCCTTCCCTGGGTCAGAGAAGATCCCCTGGAGGAGGAAATGGCAGGCCACTCCAGTATTCTTGCCTGGAGAATCCCATGGGCAGAGGAGCCTGGCCACATACAGTCCACAGGGTCACAAAGAGTCAGATATGACTGAACAACTGAGCACACACACACAGAGTACTGAGTAGAGTTCCCTGTGCTCACAGTAGGTTCTCATTAGTTATCTATTTTATAGATACTATCAACAGTATATATGTCAACCCCAATCTTCTAATTCATCTTACCCCTCCTTTCCCCACCTGGGTCCATCCCACATTCTTTTCCTAGGAAAACTGGCAAACTAGCTCTCTTAGGGGAGTCTGTTACAGAAAAGTAACACCCTGGGACACCTTCCCATGGACTGGAGACCTCTTTGTTTGGAAATGATGCTTCTGGTCAGATTATTGTCAAGACTTTTTGCTTCTCCCCAGATTCCAATTTCATAATCACTTAATATTTCCTGAAGGATTGATTCAGAAACATGGCCAGAGGAATCCCACAAGCTAGCATGGGCACTACCAAAGCATGGAGTCATCTCATGGCATCATTATACAAACATAAAATAATGCTGATGAACTGGAAAAGGGAGCAACAAGGAAAAAGAACCTTCTCAATTTTACACAGAGACCAAATTATTCAAAATTCCAAAACTAAATTTTTCATTACAAAATGATTCAAATTTAACAGTCTAATCACCTAGCACCATTGACTTTCATGTGATGCTAAATAGGACCTCTGACTTCCTTGGGGGCTGCTAATACCATGCTCACATCTCAGGCAACCTTGCTGCATCTGGGTATCTAGGGTTGGGTCAGCTGCAGAGGGAGCATCTGATGGCAGGAAACATATGTGTCTCAAAGGGTCATTATCATCTTATGTTAATTACCAGTTCATATCATTGGTCCTTAGGTGGGGAGGCAAAATGGATAATGACTGAGAAGGTGAGGGGTAAGTGGGTCGGGGGACAAATTAATGACTTAGAGCCTGTGTTGGCTGCCCCCCTCCTCCATTGTTTGGCTGTGTGACCTTAACACATACAGGTGCTCAATAGATATTTCTGGAATTAATGAATGACTAAAGCTCTCTACGCCCAGATTCCTCGTATATAAAATGGAGATGAGTCTCTTGAGGTAACGTACATCTTAGAAGCAGAGGCACTGATGGCTGGTACTTTTCTAACATATTTGTATAGGGAACAGTGAGATAGATGCAGAATGTCCATCTGGAGCACAGGGCAGGTTTGTTTACTGTCCAATATAATAAAGATAATGTCTGTCTCTGGGGCAAGGATCAGGCAAGGTTTCTCACCACAGTATTAAAAGAGATGGACTTCTGAGCTTGGGGTTATCTCCTCAGCTATAATATAAACCCACGTGGGCCAGTGCACATCAGCCTAGTAGGATCTGGGGGCCAGGGGAAACTGATGCAGAGATGAAGCTGATGCTGTCTGCTGGCTGTCAGTAATAACTTCACTTCTGCTTCAGGAGTTTCATAACTTCTTCCAGCATCCATGAAACAAGAGGCTAGTTTGCTAGCCTGCAAGTAGAGTAAAATCTCAGATCTTCACAGCTCTTGATAATAACAGTCTCTACCTCAAAGAGTTGCTGTGAGGATAAAGGCAATGAACACATAACAAGCTCTGCAGTGTCTAGTCCAAAGTTGGTATTCAGTTAAAATTAGCTTCTCTGCGAAACCATGTAATGAATGATCTTTTAATATGTACCTAATCAAACAGCATAATATTATATATGCATTCACTCTATTCAATAAGAGAATGTAACAGAAAATGTAAGTGGCCTTAACCACATGTGTGAGTGTATGTCTGTGCATTTTCCCATCACTCAGTCGCATCCACCTCTCGGTGACATTATGGACTGTAGCCTGCCAGGCTCCTCTGTCCATGGAATTTTCTAGGCAAGAATACTGGAGCAGATTGCCATTTCTTCCTCCAGGGGATCATCCCAACCCAGGAATCGAACCTGTGTCTCCTGTGTCTCCCACAGTGACAAGCAGATTCTTTACCACTGAGCCACCTGGGAAGTCCAACCGCATGGAGAGACTCAGTTATAATTCAAGATAAACTTTGACATTATGTCAACATCACAATGATTAATATGGCTTCAACCATATACTCTACAACTTAATGGCTAAAACTCCTAAAGGGCTAGATTTATATTCCAGCTCTTCCACAAACTATAAGACCTTGGGTAAATGATGTAGAAGAGTTTTACCTTCCAAAATGTAGAAATGTAAAGTATCTGCTCTTTACCAGATACTGTGAAGATTAAACAAGACATCAATTTGTAAAATATCTAACATAGTACTGGCACATGAGCAACACTGACTAAAGGTTAAGTATCTATTATTTTATTCAAGGAATAATAACATCAAGAAAAGAGATGTAATTCTACTTGTGGAGCTATTTGTGTTTTCCAAAGTATTTTCATATGAGCTCTTTTAATTCTCTCAGTAATTCTGAGACGGAAGCAGGACAAAGATGACACAACTTTACAGATGGGGAAAGTGAACTGAAGGGAGGTGAGTGGCTTTCCCAAGTTCAAAGAGCTAGCAAATATCAGGCATTTTATTTTTTAGAGTTTCTTTCCATGTGCACAGCCACCAGAGATTATCAAAAGGTAAAGATCTCTTTATACTCTTGAGGAACAGAGCTCACACATTACTAGGAGCTGGAGAATTCATTTGGCCCAGCTTAACAGCCTTATGGGCTTAGAGCTTTCAACCAAATGCAGACTTTTGGTGTGTGTGAATTTAGGTTTTGCCAAAAGTAGATGACTTTCTATTTTTAAAAAGGAAAGGGAAAAAACACTAGAAGGTATTTAAATCAAGCTCTAAAATCTTCTTGAACATCAAATAACTCTTAGAGAACAACATTTTGATGAGTTAAGTATAAATGAATCAAAAACATATGGACGAAATTTCCCTTGAAACACACAAAGGTCTGAAAATTACAGGGGGAAATGCATTGATAAAATACATTTGGGATTTTATTGAAACCAAAACATTTACAAAACCATTACACATCCAGATTCACCCAACCTCAGTGTGTTCTCTTTAATAGCCAGGGCCAGCCTCCTTGGACCTCCCTAGTAACAGGCTGCCAAATATTTTCTGTCTTGCCAAAAAGTTCTCTGGACTCCAAATCAACCCACAGCAAGGTTTGGATCCTGTCTTGCATGTGGTTGATGAAACACCTTCAGCCCAAATACTGTGAACTCCAATTCTCCTGTATTTTGAATTATCAGCCTTGATGAAATGGCTCTGTGTGCCTATCATACTGAAGGCCTAGTAACCAATTTCTGCCTAAATGGTTTTATAAGTGGCTATTAAATTAAGCTTCCAACTTGCAACCCTAAAGCTAGGAAACCATCAGCTTACTCTCTAGGCTTGTAAAATTAGCTAAAGATGAATTTAAAAGCTGGGGCAGAGGATGGCACAGAGAAATAGGACCAGGGTATATCATGCAACTATGGGCATCACTGTAGCAGCTTCTAGCAAGCTGGCAATAAACATGTGATATTAACTGAAGCCCTTAATTTAAGGAAACAAGATCAACCAACTAGTAATTAACAAATTATTCTTAAACAGACTTCGCTTAAAAATTAAGTCGAACTACCATTTTTCTATAATGCATCAGGAAAACGCTGACTGGTACTTAAAGTAAACACAACTTAAGCAGATGGTGAGCTCTCACAGAGCACCAAACCTATACTTAAATAAATCAGCGTTGTCAGACTGGAGTGCTACATGGCTGCTCAGCAGAATTCATGGGCATCTTTGCAGGATTTGGAAATGATTTACTGTCATGTGAAGATGACAGCTCTAAGTTCTCCTGTTGGAATGTTCTACACCCATGAGACAGGTAAAGTCTACTGGAAGAAAGTGTTTTTCAACTGATATCCCAGAAGCATGTCATAGAAGGAAAGACAATCCTGACCCACCTGAGTACAGACAAGTACTTCTGTGTTTGTTCATTCACTCTTCATTCTCTCATTGAAGAAATAAATCTATTAAGTGTTTACCTGGTGGCAGGCAATTTGCCAGGCCCTGGGCACACGAAACTGAATGATGCTCAAAATTACTCACAAATCACAAAGGCACAGAAAAACCCAAATCATAATTCAACTTGCTAGATTCTATTACTAGACTGCTTTAGAAAGCACTTTGGAAATCCTAAGAACGAAAGAGGTTACTCCACTTGAGGAATTTAGGAACATTGTCAACTTTGTACATGCAGCTTAGAGAAGGAGAAGTGTGGTACAGGGGCTGAGGATACAGGTACAGAAGTGATGGGCTGTACAGGTTCAAATCCTGGCTCCACCACTTATTGGCTATGTGACTTTGGGAAGTTTACTTAACCTCTCTGGGCCAGGTTCCTTCTCTGCAAAAGGGTACTGATAATGTCAACCACCTCATTATAAAGATTAAATGAGTGCCTGGCACATAATAATTACCGTTATCTGAGCCAGATACTGTAGGAACTTATTCAACAAAGATTGAGCAGCAAAAAAATCTTCCAAATAGCATGTGTAAAGGCAATGGTTGATGAAAGATCTGGTAGTTGCAAGTATGATGAAAAATTCAGCATTAGCAGGTTCATAATGCATGTGTGGAGATGAACCAGGGGTAGATCAGGGTCATATTGTCAAAGACCTTCTACATCAAGTTAAGGAGGTTAGATTTTATCCCCATAGGTAGTTGAGACCCAACAGGGGTTTTGATATAGTCAGCTTTGGTTTTCCGTATCATTCTGTCCACAATGTGGGGCCTGGGCTAAAGAGTTGTGTAAGGTCCACTCCAGATGTAAAGGGTTTGATTTTGTTTGGTTGTTTGTTTTAATCACAAGTAGAACTGACTGTGGTTAAGGGTGACAAAGTAGACACTGCTATTTCTGGTTGCTTACCAAGGAAAACTGTGGGGCACACCCAACGCATAACCACTGCCACATATTTACCTTGCTCTCCAAATCTGGGTGGGGTGGGGGGGCGCATCTAATTTTGCTTCTTCCTCCACCCCACAAAATGTCAGACCTGGATTTCAAAACCCTGTTGGGATCACATTTGCAACTAGTCCATTTTGTTAGCTCTAATGGTGTTCCCAAATCACAGAATGTGAGAAGTTGAAGGGAACTTACAGCAATTACTAAATACAACTGCTCCCCACTTAGGGGTCTCTGGATTCCTAAGGAGTCTGTGAAAGTAGTAACAGAGATGACTTCTATTTTCAGAATTTCCAAAAGCTTAACATGATTTTAAACATTTAGTAATTTACCAAAAAAGCTCTTACATGCCAAGGAAAATACCAGTTTTACTTCTGGCTGGAAACTCTTTGATTCAGTGTGGTAACATCAGTCAGCTGATGATTGTTACAATTTTGGATTGACAATTGTGAAAGTCCTTAGTTTTAAAGAAAACTGATTAATTAATACTTATGGAGTAGAAAAAAAACTTTCAAATATAAAAGTAAGAAAAACAAAGAGACCCTTTATGGTGTAAAGCTGCGGATCAGCGATCTCTTGCCCACCCTCAGCTGCCCTCTCCCAATACCCTCTTAACAATAACGTGCTGGTTACTGTTAATACCTTCTTTCCCATCCCAGCTCCTGCTCATCTTTAAAGTGCAAAACATATTCTTTGGCATGACTATCTATTGGAAGGGAAAATAGTAAGCAACATGTTGGGGTTATCTAAATGTGAAAGGAAACCCTGAACTTCAACTCTCAGGAAATGAATGAGTTAAACAATATCTACTCACCGATGAAATTTTATTACATAACAGTAAATGTGTCTCTAGTTAGTTAGGGCTTTAGTCAGTGTTCTGGAGCTTTGTCTCTTGCACACGCTACTCAGTAAACACTTAAGGCACTGCATAAATGATGCATCACAATGCATCCTGACCACAAATGGTTCCTGAATAAAAGCCTTTTTGGATAACTGGGAAATATCATGCAGGGATGAATGCCAGTGTGTGTAAATTCGCCCTGGGCCTGAAAGTTACCAGATTCTAATCCCACAAATGTCTATACTCTCTTTCTGTTCCAGAACAGATTTAGGACTGTAATTCCAAAAACAGTCATACAAAGACTACTGAACTTATTAATCATTGAGTGACTGCATTTAAGCAGTGGCATGATATTACATTGATAATAGTTAAGAGGAGAGTATCTTTAAACACAACTATTAAGACTACTAATAACATCACTTGCAATTTCACTTAGACTGTAATACCAACTGCACCTTAATTTTTGTGTTGTTAGATGACATAAACTATGCTTTTATTGTATTTCTTGAAATCAATGACCTCTTAAAATTAGGATTCTGTAGGCACTCAGTAAAATATTGGGGACAGAACTAAAAAGCATCTTGTATTGGTAGAAGGTGATGGAAGGAAGATCTTTGGATTCAAAACTTCAGTGATATTTTGGCTGTACAGATAGCTTCATCTGAAGAAGGCGGAATGGTGATCTCGCTGGGGAAGCTTTACAAATCTTTCCTTATGCTCCTAATACTGTACAAGGAAAGGAAGCACCCACGACAGAGAGTGAATGCTGGCTCTGCCACTTAAAAGCTATGTGATCTTGGGTAAATTTTCAGTCTCACTGAACTTCAGTTTCTTCATCAGAATAGAGATAATAATTACACCTACTAAATAAAACAATGTAAGTAAAGTATTGAACACAATGCTTAGCATATACTAGGCACAGATCATATTAATTGATGAATAACAAACAGTAGTAATAAGTTTTTAGCCATGCCGCTAAGAATCCTTTCTATTGATCATACAAGTGGGACCCTGTGAGTAAGAGCTGAGATCTCTGAGGGGATGCTGTCCTCCTGATTCAGTGACATCAGACAAAATCATGACTGGACTGCACCAAACCAAAGACCTTCTGATGCTTGCTCTCCTTTTAAAACTGGGGGAAGGGCAACTGGGGACAGTTAGAGCAAATGGGACACCATTTGCTCTAACACAACCTTTCAGTTACCTCACCAGCATAGTATACAATTCAACTCAGGGACTTTTACAGAGCAGAATAAATGCAGTCTCTTTCCCCAAATGCCATCATTTTGGTAACACATCTTTAAATTCCACAGTCAATTGCTGTGACCAGCAAGGTTGATCCCATTTATCCAAAGCAATGACTAGTTCAAGGAGAATCTATGACTTCCAGAATCTTTCCTCCACTTTGGAGCCTAATCCTATAATTCAACATTTGATTATTTCCTAGAAGAAACCTGCAATAGAAACTCCACTGGGCAAAGAAAAATAAGTGCATCTAAGCACAGGCAAATAATTAGCCATCACGAGTCTCAGACTCTTTGTACTTGGCCTATTTAAGAAAAGATAATTCAAGTCTGAAGGTGAACTAAATGGTTTTCAACGCTGCTATCCCTCCAGAAATCCATCTTCTTCAGATGTTCTTGCTACCCCGAACCAAAATAACACATAGACGAGTAACAAAGCGGTGCTTTTCTGCACCCACTCCCCAGGGCAAATACTGGGAGAAAAAAAAAACACCACCCTCTGCTGTTCTGATCATATACACAGAGAGGCTAAACATAAGCAGACAGATTGTTTGTAGCAGGGTTGAGATCTCAGATATGCTTCACAAACATCAGAAAACATGGGGTGATGAAAGGCCGAATGTGCAAATGCATACAGCGGACACAGGCTACATAAGACCTCTGCAGCTTGAGCAGCAAGGGCACGAAGCATTGATTTTCACTGGAGAGGGCATATCGGGTTACAGGAATGCACACATTTAATTTTTATGAGACTGAAGGCTCACAGAAACAACAACAAAAAAATTCCCACTTTGTGACACATTAATGTAACCAGAAAGGGCAACTTACTGGCTACATTAATAAAAAAATAAAATAAAACAAAGGGAAAGGCTTAATTGTGTTATCAAAAGGCCTTTGAAAATAAACTATAATGCCACAAGCCGTTTAGACATGTTCTGTGACACTTTTAGTCTCTTGGCAAGAGAAAGGCTGGACCCAGGTCACATTCACAAATCCTCTTTTTTATATAAATAAGTATAGATGGGATTACTCACCCCTTTCAGGTTTCTCTAAAGAACAGTTTCCATTTTCTAGGTAAAGACTCACCCATCTTCCAGCTCTCAGACCCAACCCAAGAAGAGCAAGTAAGCAAAGCAGAAATGTGGTTTCATACCAGAGCATCTTCTTCCAGCCAAATGTAATTTACAGCAGAGTGTTTGGCTCATCTGTCACAGGAGAATTATACACCCTCGCCACTTACCCTGAAAATAAATATGCACTCCTCATTCAGGTAAATGAGATCGTTTCAGAAATAAATTGACTCCCCCACTAAAACTCGCTTTCTGCAAAGAAAATAAATGTTTGAGATGTTTCTCCTGATGAAGACGATACCACTGACATAAATTTAAGAGGCTGATTGTACAGCCCTCGTTCAAATGAAGGCCAGCCCAGGAGAAGCTAGAGGCCATGAGAGCCGGAAACATCAGATGATAACTCTGCTAAATCAACTCTCAGCTCTTATCAGTATGCAAAAATCTCCCAGGCAGAAATGGAGGAGAAGAGGTCAAAACATATGTCTCCACTGACAATCATACATCTGGAAATAAAACCACCTTACAAAATGACACTGATTTTCTACTAGCCCACACAAAGCTCCTGACCACTTCACAACAGCCTTGTAAATTAAAGAAGGTATGATTTTTCCAATTTAGACATTGGGAAACTGAGGCAGCGAGCAGTTACCCAAGTGTTCAAAGACTCACAGCTGATGACAGGTTGAGTTGGGTGAAAAAAGCCAGGGGGCCCAGGTGATAATTCCAGCATTCATTCAATCCCTCTGCTTTCAGAGGGTCTCTTTTCACACGGTCTCTACTCTTAAGGTGCATATGACTTAATTAGAAAAATAAGACGATTACACACTAAATCAAACAGTGCAGTTGAAGAAAAATCACCAATGCTAAGCATATACCCTTTGCACCCTTTCCAACTCAAAACCATACTCCTTTTCTGAATTTACAGAATTAACAAAAAGATTCTTAGTCAACACACAGTTTCAAACTTAAAGCTGCACAGTAAGAACCAGGGCCACTGGTCAGAATATGTCATTTGTTAAATTATTTATGCCCATATGATTCTCTTGTTCAATATCTAGTTGATATTGAACATCTTGTTCAAGATCTTGAATATCTTGTTCAAAACTATAATAGTCTTAGATATAATTATTTACCAATGACCAGATTAAAATGTCTCACCTTTAAGAAAAAAGAATTTAACATGGTTTAAAAAACAACAGTCTCAAATATGTAGCTCTTAATATTTTTATTAGTGAGTTACAATGATCTGTGGAGATACTAATATAAAACTTTGTAATTTAAATTTTTTAATTTCATAAAATTTTTTGGCATTCCCTCTCCTTGGAACTTCAACATTTCTAAATATTTTCAACAGACTTTCAAATTGCTACATTTTAAAGATTTCTTTTAGCATAGGGCAAAATAAACATAAAGAAGCCCCAAAACAGCAAGGCAACAAAAGTCACCACTAACTAAATCTGGGTGTTGAATTTTTGGCATTTGATTGAAATTCCATAAAAAGAATGAAGAATTAATGATCTAATAGTTGTCATAATTAGCAATTATATTTTCAGAGGCTCTAAGAAGAATTAATTAGAGCATACCTTTGAGGTATTATTATCTCCATTATAAAACGAGGAGCGGAGATGGAGCCGGGATGAACCGGTTGCCTCTGGCCACAGGCAGAAAAAGAGAGCGGGCTGACGGATACCTGAAATTCCTGAGCCCCGAGGCCTCCGCACTAAGCCTGTTCATTCTGAGCTGGCATCAGGAAGTTCATTCTCTCCATGGCATAAACAAGAAGCTGTCTTTGCTCTCTCATGGACTAGTCCTCTCGCTAGAGCTACCGACCCCCTTCAGTGTTCCCATGAGATTCTTTTCAGATTTGGTTTCCTTGGCGAGCTGCCACCTAAAAGTGTAGTTGAATAAAGTGAGATAAGTAGAAGTCTGGATCTTAAAAAAAAATTTATTACAGGAGAAGGAAAAGGGAAACAGGCAGAAATATATAAGGAAGATTCATGTAACTGAACATATAACAAGCAGAAGTAACATTATTCTAAAAGTAAACTGTTTATATATTTTACCAACTCATATATAAACCACTGTATCAGGAATTAAGAACCACAAAAAAATTTTAAACCTTTTTATACGCTAGATGTCATGCCTACATTTATGTCTCTAAATTTTTAAGATAAAGAGTGCATACCCTTGCCATATTAATAAATGTAAATTTCAATAAGTAAAAACAGTAATAGTATAAAAGAAAAATGGCCAAAAGGCACAGACAGACATCAACAGTTGACAAACTGCCAGCAAACAAACAGAAACAATGTTCAACATCCCTTTTAATCAAATAAAAGCAAATTAAAACAATTTTGACCTAATAAACTGGCAAATCTCTCTTTTTTTTTAGTGACTATCTAAATGCTGGTTAGAGGTCAAGTTTGATAGGCACTCTGAATAGCCTTGATGATGATGAGGCAATTGGTCCAGGCTGTTTGAAAGCAATTTAATAAAATATATCAGAATCCATTTGTTGGATTAATTCCTTTGGGAAAATGAGAAATGCAGATGAAGAGTTATGTGTAAGAAGAGTCATAAAATACTATGCATTACCAAGGAAAAATTCCAAATGGACTAAGCACCTAATAATAAGCAGAATAGCTTAAGTAAATTAAAGAAAACAGAAGACAGTACAGTCATTAAAATCATATTTTCAAAAAATATATCATGACTTTGGGGAAATGACCACACAAAAATATAACATAGAAAACAAACCCAAACACAAAACTGCAAATACTCTCTGAATTACAGCTATTGGATACGGATGGATAGACACAGATTATATGAAGGATACACATCAAAATCACCAACAGTGATTATTTTCGGTTAGAATTTTCTTCTTTACATGTTTTTGTCTTTTCTGTGAGTTTTTTTTCTTAAGTCAGAAAACAGCACATTTATCTCTAAATTTTTTTAAAAAGCCAAGTAAGAGAATCTTTGAACTTCAGATCTAATTGAAAATTTTTCACCATTTTTTTCCAAGCCAGCTAAAATTTGTCTTGACTCAGAAAGGAACACAGTAGTAAGTAGATTTTAGCATTAGGATGGGCTGATTTCCAATGTTAAAACTTTGGAACTTTCCTTTCCTAGTTACCCTTTCAGGAAAAAAAGATGCCCTGTTGTTCCTCTTCAGGGTATTTTTCTCACAAGGCCAGCTTCAGGGGAAATTTGGAGGAAAGAGAAGTTACCGAGACCACTATTTTAAACAGTGCGCTCTAATTTTACAGTTCCAGATGACATTGCCAAGCTGCCTCGCGGTGCCTGCCGGCTTAGAAAAGAGCCCCAGGACTACATACAGGCACCAGCCATAAATGACACAACCGAAAAATGATTGCTGCTTGTTTGAGAAAATATGCACAGAATATGCCAAAAGGACTCCTACACTGGATGTTTTTCTGAATGAATTTCTTGTAAGTTCTGTCACATGAAACTAATGTAATACTAGGAATCCCTGTGATACGAGGACCTCCTTCCAAATGCATCTACCACATTGCTTTTGCCATTGGCTGGTTGAAATACACAACACTTCAACTCTGTGTTAAACACATTGCCTAATTCAAACATCCTATTATAAAATTTCAGTGCTTGTTTTATCTTTGCCCAAGCATGGCTTTTAGTTAATAGATTTCAGAATCTTTCTTTCAAAGACAGCTAAAATCACACACACGAAAAAACTATTGCTGTTTGCCATCATCCCAAACTCTGCATTTAGATTATAATCTAAACTCCTAACCTGACTTAATACACCTCCCCTCCAGCGTCATCTTGTAGCATTAAATCCCTTGCTCACTATACTGTGGACGTACTAGTCTTTTATTCTGTTTCTCAATTCTGGCAAGCTTATTTCCATAGCACTAGGTCAGACATGACTGAAGTGACTTAGCAGCAGCAGGTCTTGTCTACATCTTAAGAGAATATTCTTTCTTATAATCTCCAAATGATGAGACCAGCTTTGTTTTCAGGTCAGGGTTAACAGTAATCAAGTAAACAATGGAAACATCTTAAATGTCCATTGACAGATCAATGGATAAAGAAGATATGGTACATATATACAATGGACTACTACTCACCATAAAAAAGAATGAAACAGTGCCATTTGCAGCAAATGGATGGACCCAGAGATTATCATATTAAGTAAGTCAGAAACACAAATATTATATGATATCACTTACATGTGGAATCTAATAGATGATACAAATGAACTTAACTAGAAAATAGAAGCAGATTCACAGACACAGAGAACAGACTGGTGGTGGCCAAGTGGGAGCAGGCATACGGGAGGGACGGACTGGGAGATTGGGACTAGCCGCTACAAACTATTTCTATAGAATGGATAAACAGGAAGGTCCTACTGTAGAACACAGGGAGCTATATTCAGTATCCTGTGATAAACCATAATGAAAAGGAATATGAAAAAGAATATATATATGTAGAACTGAATTACTTTGCTATACAGCAGAAATTAACACAACATTGTAAATCACCTATATTTTAATAACTCAATCTTTTAAAAAAGTAATCAAGTGAACGCATGACTTAATCATGTGAAATGGCAAATAACATTTTTTAATTTGGTATTCTTGCTTAGGAAAGACTGACCTTTGTTTCCATCCAGTATTCACCTGGTACCTTTCAAATGCTTTCCTAAAAAACACAGAGGTTATAAATGTCCAGGCATGAGCTAATAGCAGAAGCAAACAAATGAACCAGGATTTGTTACTGGTCACAACTGAAAATCTAGAAGGCTCCAACATCAGTCTCCCTTGTCTGTCCTAATTATTGTGTCTTGAGGAAGTGATGGTGCTTATGTTCCTATTTCTTTACTTTAAAAGGTGTAACATTTTTAATACCATAGCTATAGCATTAACTCATAGCATTATTTACAAGTACCACTATTTCAGTCAGTATTTGAGATGTCTCCTAATCAACGCAATCTTGTATACACATGTGTAATCTCATCCCGTGAGTACAGATGAGGCCTATTGACTGGTTCCTAACAAAGGGAATATGGCAAATGTTGGAATTCCCTGGCAATCCAGTGGTTGAGTCTTGTTTTCATTGCTGGAGGCCCACGCTCAATTCCTGCTTGTAGAACTAAGATCCTACAAGTCGTGTGCAGGAACCAAAAACAAAGAAATAAATATTTTAAAAAGAATATGGCAAATTTAATGGGATGTTATATCTAAAGTTAGATTACCAAAAAGGACTGCAATTTCCATCTCTCACTTTCTCACTCTTAGAACCCTTTCTTACTCTTACCCTGCCAAAAGCCAGACAAACAAGCCTGCATGTGGAGTTTCAAAAGCATGTAACAGCCATGTGAGTCTAGAAGTAGATCCTCTCCCAGCTGAGACTCAAGATGACTGCATTCCTGGCCAACATCTTGATTACAGCCTTATGAGTTGAGACCTTAAGCCAGAGGACCCAGCTAAGCCATACCCAGATTCTTGACCCACAGAAACTCTGACTTAACAAATATATGGCAGAGTGGTGGGGGGAGCTAGTTTGTTACACAGCGATAGCTAACTAATACAACAGTTTAAAACACAAACTATATTGTGACATTTTCTTTTCTTACAGTTAGGACTGTAATGAAAGGAAATTTAGCTCCCCAAATTATAAGGAAAAAACCAAGTTGTATGGGGATGTAAGATACTCAGAAGTGTCAACAATTAATCCAGATTTGTTCTGAAAGGTAATAATAACTATATTTGGTATATCAATCTTAACAGACACTCAATTTACACAGCATTTTAAAATTCAACTGGTATTTGCATATTCAGGGGCATTTACTCCTCTTAAAAAGGTTTTGAAGTAGGTATTATTATGATCTCTATCTTACAGGTGAGGAGAATGAGCCTCAATAGATTTCATGACTTGCACGAAGGCAAGCTTGTCTAGCTTGTTCACCACTTTTTCCCAAGGTCTAGCACTCAACGTATATTTGTTGAGTGGATGTCTCCTACAACAATATTATATATAAATATGGTGACTTTTTTCATGAAGTGCTCCAATGGACATATATCAATCAATCAATCAACCAATCAATTTATATGTATATCTGGGTAACACACAAATACATATTCATGGAACCAACATATGTGTTTCCCAAACAACACAGGCTCCTCTGAAAGTTCGCTCAAGCTTTAAAGACAATAAAGAGATAAATCCCAATTTAATCCTGTTTTTCATACAGTTTGACACCACCAAAAACAGAAACTCAAAGGAAACAACCCTTTCTTGGTAAATCAAATCTTTTCCCTCACATATCATTTCCTATAATCTTCCAGGATGAGGCTAGAAATAACAGACCTTTCTGAGAGTCACCAAAGGAGGTCATCAGCCAACTCAGACCCCATCGACTCCCACAACCCTCTCACCCCTTCCTTGCCATGCCTGGCCTCTGTCCCCCCATAAACATGGTGAGTAGGAAGTAATAGGTCTTGTCAAAGGTCACTATAAAATAACCTCAGGCAATGCTGGATAGAGGAGTCCATAGAAATGCAACAAAACTGCTGACAAGGAAACAGGAGGTGGAGGGATTTCAATTGGGAAGTTTGTATAAGCTTTAAATTCCTTTTCTTTTCAAACTTTTTTTTTCCTTTTCACAGTCAAGTTACCCATTCGGTTTTCAATCACAGGCCAATCTCTACTCAGTACCACTTAATAAAAAAGTGTTTGATCACAAAAAACACATGGAGCCATTAAATAATAAATTAGTCTACATTTTAAGAAGATAAAATCATTAGGTACAATTACCCTTGGAATTGTATGGTTACAAATGGAGGAACTTCAACATATAAGATAATAAATTAGTAACAGTTATCCATTCATTCAGCAAATTTTGAGTAAGTGCCTGCGATGTGCCAGCACTAGATGTGGGGAAAATGTTGATGAACTAATCATGCATGACCCTCGACATTTCAGAATTTAGATTCCAGTGAGACATATGGATTTTAATGTTTTAAAAATTAAAAATCACTTAAAGGAATATACATTTGAAAACAGATGAATGAAGGGAAAGTTCAGGGTAACCTGAATATTTCATTGGGGGACCTAATTTAGATTGAGGTTCCTGGATATCTCAGTGGTAAAGAATCTGCCCGCCAATGTAGGAGACATGGGTTCGATCCCTGGTTCTGGAAGATCCCCAGGAGAAGGAGATAGCAACCCACTCCAATATTTTTGACTGGAAAGTCCCACAGACAGAGGAGCCTGGCTGGCTATAGTCCATGGGGTCACAAAGAGTCAGACACGTGATCCAGATTAGGGAACAAGGGAAAAGTAGCAGTTATCCAGGCTGGAATGATCTGGGCAGAGGGCATAGCACATGCAAAAGCCCTAGAGTTAACAAGGACTTGGTGCTTTTAAGCACCTGAAATTCCAGTGTGTTTGGGGTTGTGTGTTGTTAGGAGGAGGCTGGCCTAGATGATGCCAATCCTGACTCCTTATCTGTAGCCCCAAAACCTTCTCTGAGAGGCATCATCCCACTGACTCCTGAATGTCTCCTCACATACAACATCAAAGCTCAAAGTCAAGTTCTTTGTCTTTCCCACCAAACATTCCACGTGTCATCTGCATCTCAGTTGATGGCAAATCCATCCTCCCAGGGTCTCAGGTCAAAAACCTCAGCACCCTCCCTGACTTCCTGCTTAGCCACACACCCAATCTGTCAGCAAATCATTTCAGCTTTAACCTCTAAAATAAGCCAAACTCCTTCTCACAATCATCTAGTTCAAGCCACCGTGGTCTGTTCCTTCTAACAGGTCTCCCTGCTGCCCCCCACCTGCTATATAGTCTGTTCTTCAACCATAATGAGGGAGGTTTTTATAAGTGATGAATTCTCTTCTCAGAGCTCTCCATTGGCTTGCTTTATTGCTGAGATTAATACCCAACGTTCAGAACATGGTTTGCAAGCCCTACATGATTAGCCACCCACTACCTCCTTACTGTCTCCATCCCTGCTTACACACCAGGGCCTTAGTATGAGCAGCAACCTTTGCCTGCAGGATTTTTCTCCAGATCTCCCCAGGAATTGCTCCCTCATGTCAAAAGCTCTCAAAATGGCATTCCCTGACAATTCCATCTGGAAAGATGAAAGAGCACACCGTACCCACCCACTTTCTTTTTAGCACGTAAATGCTGTGTGATGCATCTCTACTTCTAAAGAAATGTTGTCTGTTGATGCACTGCCATGCCCTTAGAACTTGAAGAGTTCCAGGTAAAGAAGGCACCTTTAATGATGTACTTTTCTGGGCTACCACATGGTCATTCCTAGATCACATAAAATTACAAACTCTTAGGAAATTAATTGTGTCTAATATCTTAGTAAGATCGAGGTTCTAGAGAAAGAAGAGAAGGCCTATGTCATAATCTTGCCTATGTGAGTGCGGGCTCAGTCACTTCAGTTGTGTCAGACTCTTTACGACACCATGGACTGTAGCTTGCCAGGCCCCTCTGGCCATGGAATTCTCCAGGCAAAAAATACTGGAACGGGTTGCTATGCCTTCCTCCAGGGGATCTTCCTCACAAAGAGATTGAGCCTGTATCTTTCTGCAGCTCTTGTGTTGCAGGCATATTCTTTACCCACTGAGCCACCTGAGAAGCCCAGCTGAAAGCATTAGTCACTCAGTTGTGCCTGACTCTTTGCAACCCCATGGACTGGAGCCTACCACTCTCCTCTGTCCATGGAATTCTCCAGACAAGAATACTGGATTGGGTTGCCATATGCCATAGGCAGAATCTTGCCTATGCCCAACTGAGTTTTCAACCAGCATAAGGGGAAGGAGATTAAGGTCTTCTGAGTACATATTTCTCTTGCCAAAAGATTACTCATGTGTTTTTCTATAATCTTAAAAAAAATAAAATCCACAGCAAATTTAAATGGCAAACAATAGGGGATGGTTTGGAAATTATGGTATAGCAACTCAATGGAATATGATGCATAATCATAGTTTTGAAAACTATGTAGCAACATGAAAAAGTGTCTGTGGTATAGTTTTAAGTAAAGGAAGCAGAATTTTAAACTATGTCTATGTTCTGATTGAAACTATTTTAAAATTATGTTAATTTCTGCACAAATGAAAAATCAGTGATTCCCTAGAGTGGTGAAAACCTCACTGATTTACTCATCTCCTCACATTTTTGGAGTTCAAAATATTTCAGTTTTCAAGCTATGGGCATTTTAGTCGCTCAGTCGTGTCTGACTGTTTGCAACTCCATGAGCTGTAGTCTGTCACCGTTCTCTGTCCATGGAATTCTCCAGGCAAGAATACTGTAGTGTGTAGCCATATCCTTCTTCAGGGGATCTTCCCAATCCAGGGATTAAACCAGGTCTCCTACATCGCAGGCAGATTTTTTACTGTCTGAGACACTGGGGAAGCCCCATGGGAACATCCATCAATGTACCTAAAGAATCTCCCTATGCTGGTCCTCCCAAGAACACTTCCAGACATCAAACTTCTCACGCTGGTAACAGGAAATTCATGACAAAGAACAATGCTTGAGTATCCCTATAATCAATTCACTCAGTATTAACTAACTCTGTATAAGGGACTATATGCTAGGTTCTATGAGGGAAATCAAAACTGAGCAAGAGTCAACTCTTGCTGTGATGGGGCTGATGATCCAGGAGAAGGAATTTATGACAAACTCCAAACAACCACAATATAAGACTTTTTAATCCTGAGAAAAAAAAATATTAACATAGCACTAAGGAATTAACTAGTTTTGCATTCAGTCTTTGCTTTGAGAGACCCAGATATGAGTGTTTCCACAGGTGAGGACTTAGGGGACAAGAGCAGATGTTCCAGGAAGATGAGATTCTGAACATGGCAGAGAAGCACTCAACAAAATAAGAGCTGATTATGGGTTTATCTTAAATAGGACTTCCCTGGTGGGCAGGAATCTACCTGCTATTCAGGAGACTCGGGTTCGATCCCTGGGTCAGGAAGACCCCCTGGAGAAGGGGACAGAAACCCACTCCAGCATTCTTTCCTTGAGAATTCCATAGACAGAGAAGCCTGGCAGGCAACAGCCCATGGGGTTGCAAGAGTTGGACATGACTTAGTGACTAAACCACCCACTACCACCTGGCGTAAACGTTGGATATACTCACAGGGATTGTGGCTAGGGTTGGCTGAGAGGCCTTAGAACAAATGCTCATAAAGGCTCTTGAGCAGGAAAATGAGAAGTTCAGAGTGACAGAGTAGAAAATTTTGTTTAGTAGCCGGAAAGAGTCCGAGCTCAGGGACCAAACAAAATGGTTCCAAACTCCAACTCCTCCATGTACTGGTTTTGCCACATTATCTGGTTTGTCACCTAACCTCTGAGCTTCACTTTCCTTATCTATAAAAAGGGATAACTCCAGCTCCTTGATAGGCTTGTTAGGAAGGTTGACATGGTAGAACAAGAGAGGAGGTTCAGTAAAGACTCAATAAATCATTCTGTCCCTCTCAATTTTCAGTTCTGAGAAGGAACTGATGGAGAAAACAGGGCAAAAGGATGCAGATCACAGGACATGGTTCATGTGGGACCTAGCAGACTGGGGGGTGACACGATCATGATGGCCAAGGGAAAAGGCAAAGTCAGCAACTGTCATGAAGGTTCAAGACAAGAGATCAGGGGAAGATGATGGCACCCAGTGAAACGGGTATGACAGACGGAGAAATGGTATGGAGATGGTCTGTGTTTGAACAATTTAAGAAGTAAGGAACAGCAGCAGGCCATCTAGCAAAAAATAGCCAAGGTAAAGTTGGAAGTCAAGATTCATGGCCTGGGATAAAAGTATGGGCTGGAGACCCGTGGCACACACTGTAAGATTTTTAGTAGTTGACTGTTCCTGTTACCAACGTCTGTAACGCTCCTATCTACCCTTCTCTACAGCTCATCGTTATATAGCCCAAATGTACAGAGAAGTTGCTGGACCAAAAACCCTACTTGGCATATATTCTAACTAAATTTAGCATCTTATATTTTTCTCCATGATGTGTTATTTTTTTAACAGTTAGAAGTACATAATTCACATGTCATACAATTCACTTTATAATTCAATGGCCTTAGAATATTCACAGATCTGTACAACCATCACCACAATCAATTTTAGAAGATTTTCATCATCTAAAGAGGAAAACACATTTTTCCCTCAGTAGTCATTCCCAAGTCCCCAGCCCCACCTTCAGTCTTAGGCAACCACTAATCTACACTTTCTCTCCATAGATTTGGCTATTCTGGACCTTTCATATAAATTAATCATACAATGTAGAGTCCTTGGAGAAGGAAATGGCAACCCACTCCAGTGTTCTTGCCTGGAGAATCCCAGGGACAGGGGAGCCTGGTGGGCTGCCGCCTATGGGGTCACACAGAGTCGGACACGACTGAAGCGACTTAGCAGCAGCAGCAGCAGCAGAGTCCTTTTTATCTGGCTTCTATTTCTCAGCACAATGTTTTCAAGATTCATGTATGCTGTAGTATGCAGCATTATTTCCTTTATTTTTAGGACCAAACAATTTTCCAACATATAGCTATACCACATTTTGTTTACCCACTCATCAACAGATGGACTTTGGGTTACTTCCACGTTTCGGCTATTGTGAATAACCCTGCTGTGGGCATTGATATTCAAGCTTTTGTGTGGACATGTGTTCAGATCTCTTGGATGTGTACTGAGGAGTGGAGTTGCTGGGTCATAAGGTTTATGTTTAATTTTTTGAGGAACTGCCAGACTGTGTTCCAAAGTGACTGTAGCATTTGACAGTCCCACCAGCAATGTATGAGGGCTCCTACTTCTTCACATCCTCATCGACACTGGCTATTGTTGGTCTTTTTTTTATAGTCATCTAATAGATATGAAGTGGAATCTCACTGTGGTTTTGATTTGCATTTCCCTGATAGCTAGTGATGTTGAACATCTTTTCATGTGCTTATTGTCCATTTGTACATCTTTGTAAAACTGTTTATTCAGATTCTTTGCCCATTTTTAAATTGGTTATTTGTCTTTTTATGATGATACGTTTTTAGATCACGGAACTGTGTCTTATGTGCTTTCACTGTGTAAAACAGAGGTAGCACATAGGCATAAATTATCCATCAACTATTAGAAAAGCAGAATTACTTTTCTTCCTGCTTGAAACATACATCTATGTTCAACTTGGTGTGTCTGTTGTTTATAGCAACTGATGGCTTTTGTCCTTGTCAGTAAATATTAGCACATCAAAACAATGGCTGTTAAGCCTGGCAGGGTGACAAACTACAGCTGTATTTCACTCTTTGTTCTCAAGGTCAAAGTTGGTGCTGCCCTTTCGGCATTTCTCTTTCACAAACTCTGAAGACAAATTCAAGGCCAAACCAAGGACAATGACTACATCAGCAAATTCACTCACCAGTGTAATATATATACATCTATTTTAATGTATAGACTTGTTTTGTTGGTTTTGTCCATTCCTAGTAATGTATAGATCCCCATCTCTGAAGACTTGTTCTGAATTTTTCTGGGAGTCCATAAAAGTTTATTTTAAACACCTGCTTTAAAAACTGTCAGGTTATGATTCACACAACTCCCAACCTACCAGCTCCTATAGAGTCCCATACTACTTGTCCTGGGGCTAGTAGTATGGGCATATTTACTGTATGGGCTGAACTGCATCTCCTAAATCTCCAGCACCCTAGAATGTGACTTTAATAGGACCACTTATTACAGAGGTGGTCAGAGTAAGATGAGGTTCTTAGGGTGGGCCCTAATCTAGTATGACTGGTGTCTTTATAACAAGGGAACTTTGAACACAGAGGCAAACTCACACAGAAGGAAGTCAGGGAGAAGAGAGACACAGGGAGAAGACAGCATTTAAAAGCTAAAGAGAAAGACAAGAAACAATTTTCCCTCACAGACCTCAGAAGGAACTAACCCTACTGACACTTTGATCTGGGACTTCTAGGGTTTCCCTGGTTGCTCAGATAGTAAAGAATCTGCCTACAACGTGGGAGACCCAGGTTCAGTCCTTAGGTTGGGAAGATCCCTGGAGAAGGGGATGGTAACCCACTCCAGCATTCTTGCCTGAGAATTTCATGGACAGAGGAGCCTGGAGGTCTACAGTCCTTAGGGTCACAAAGAGTCAGACACAACTGAGCAACTAACATTTTTTGGTTTCAGCCTGCAAAACTGCGAGAGAATGAATTTCTGTTGCTTAAGCCACCAAGTATATGGTACTTGATTACAGCAGCCCCAGGAAACTAACAGGTCTCCAGTGGACTTCCTGCTGAGTGCCAGAGCTGTGGCTGCCTGAGGAGGTGGGTGCCTCTCCCTCTGACACTAAAGACCAAAACTGCATTGCCTTGCAACCCAACGACTACACTTGCAGTTTTTAGTTATAGCTGCTCTTTGAGTTTTTGTTTACAGTTATTTTCTGTTCTCTTTCAAGGATTCTGACACAAGCCCATGGATGGGGCACTGGGCCAGAAACCCTCCCCTCTTCTACCACCACAAAGGACAATCCGGACTTTGTAACTGAGTTAGGCTTCTCCTGCCTGGCTCCCTCTTCCCTGACAATGAGTAAACCCTCTCCCTTTCCTATCTTCAGTTAATCAACCCTCCAGTCGTATCAACCCTACTTCTTAAATGGCTTTTGAATCTGGCACCACCATAACTCAAGCCACTATCATCTCTTGCCTGGACAACCACACTAGCCCTCTCACTGGACTTTCCACCTCCAGATCTATACTCCCTCACCCTCCCACAACATTCTGTTGCAATGACCTATTTGGTGTCTCTCCTACCAGTAAGATCTGGGAGGAGAGGGACTGTGTCAGGTTTTGATCATGTATCCCTACTGCTGGTGCTACTGCTGCTAAGTCACTTCAGTCGTGTCCGACTCTGTGCAACCCCATAGACAGCAGCCCACCAGGCCCCCCCGTCCCTGGGATTCTCCAGGCAAGAACACTGGAGTGGGTTGCCATTTCCTTCTCCAATGCATGAAAGTAAAAAGTGAAAGCAAAGTCTCTCAGTCATGTCAGACTCTTTGCGACCCCATGGACCACAGCCTACCAGGCTCCTCCATCCATGGGATTCTCCAGGCAAGAGTACTGGAGTGGGGTGCCATTGCCTTCTCCTTGTATCCCTACTACCGGGCACATAATAGATGGTTGACAAATGACTGATGAAGGAAGGAAGGAAGTAAAGGTGGGGGAGATGCAGAAATGATATGTAGGTTTTATTTCCTTTCATAAAGTAGCTCCCCTGATAGCTCAGTTGGTAAAGAGTCCACCTGCAATTTAGGAGACCCCGGTTCGATTCCTGGGTTGGGTAGATTCACCAGATAAGGGATAGGCTACCCACTCCAGTATTCTTGGGCTTCCCTTGTGGCTCAGCTGGTAAAGAATTCACCTGCAATGTGGAGACCTGGGTTCAATCCCTGGGTTGGGAAGATCCCCAAGAGAAGGGAAAGGCTACCCACTCCAGTATTCTGGCCTATAGAATTCCATGGACTGCATAGTCCATGGGTTTGCAAAGAGTTGGACATGACTGAGCGACTTTCATTTCACTTCACTTCATAAACTAAAGGCCATGGTTCTTCCTTGCTCTCAGTTGAGCACATCCTTTCACTGAGAAAAGCAATCAAGTCAACACAAGCAGAGATATTCAAATAATGCCAAATGGTGTGTGGTTTTCAAATTATATGACACAACTTTCTATACACAGAATCCATCTAGATCTGAGCTGGTCTCCAGAAAAGAGGCACTTTGAGCCCTGTGCCTAGCTGCTATCCTCCCTGGATCATCCAACATGTCAGAATCACATCACATACCCGTCACCTCTCTTCATTTGCCTGAAATTCAAAAGTCCTCTTTACACTTTTGTTCCTCCCATTACCACACTAAGGCTTAGTATTCCTAACAGCTTGGAACAAGTGGTTTATGCATTCTATTTCTCCATCCTGCAAATGGGTATGGGCAACTTTTATCCCTCCTTTTTAAAAAAAATCATAAATTACACATAATAAAATTCCCTATGTTAACAATGTTTAAGTACATAGTTCAGTAGCGTTCCATGTATTCACACTGTTGTACAACCAATCTCCAGAATCGCCTATTTTTTCAACAAACATTAAATAACTAGAACTATGTAAAGGAATGTAAAAGTTCCTAACTATACCTCCTAAAATACCTGCTAAATGTTGAATAAAGATTAAGCAAGAGGGAGGGGATATATATATATACACACCTATGGCTGATTCATGTTGAGATTTGACAGAAAACAACAAAATTCTGTAAAGCAATTATCTTTCAGTTAAAAAATAAATTAACTTTAAAAAAAGATTAAGCATCCGTTTATAGCCTTCTTTTTAAAGATAGTATAATTTTTGTGCTTCAGGATTAAAAAAACAGTTTATTTCCTGGAAAGAGTAAAAATGAACCTTGGATTAAAGGGTTGACTTGTCTGTCTTAAGAATGTCCATTCCTAAGGGCAGATCAAGCAATTCCATGTAATTTTTTTCCTCCCTGATTTTTGCAAGTGCTTCTGAGGCCTATGAAAAAAGAATTGTGCTTCTTTGCCAGTGCTCTGTCCATCCAACAGAGAGACATCACCGTTCTATTTTTTTTTAACATCTTCAATGGTTTGGAGATTAGTATGGGTATTTAGCAAAAAGTACAATTTCAAATTACATGCCGCTTCATGGTGCCAAAACACCACACCATCATCTTTGATGATGTCTACCAACACAGCACTAAGAATGGTGGTTGTTAGTCATCTTGCCTTGCAAAGCTGGAAGATGAAATTGCAAACAGTGTGTGCTTAGACAAGTCTTATTAGAAGAGTGTCTTAAAGATAATTTTAATTTTTTTTAATCTAGCAATCTCTTTTAATCACCAAGGCATGCGTGCTTGCTAAGTTGCTTCAGTCGTGTTCAACTCTTTGTGACCCTATAGACTTTAGCTCTCCAGGTTCCTCTGTCCGTGGGATTCTCCAGACAAGAATCCTGGAGTGGGTTGCCATGCCCTCCTACAGGGGATCTTCCTGACCCTGGGAGCAAACCTGCATCTCTTAAGTCTCCTGCATTGACAGGTGGGTTCTTTACCCCTAGCAATGCCTGGAAAACCCTTAATCACCAACTGTGTATCTAAATCAATGTGACAAATAGATACTTGCTCAAAAAGAGGAATAATTATCCATGGGCATCCTAAAAAAGATAATCACATTTACAAGCATATATGTTAGTAACATTCTGGTCTTCATTGGCTGAGGTACTTGTTTATATATGTTTAACCACATATTTGTGTAGATATTAAGATTGCTTTAACGTTAGTATAATGCTTGGAAAAGGAACCAAAATGACCCCTCCCTGGCACTGGTAACAGATCATGCTATTAATTCCGGTGTGCATCTCCCCCATTGAAGAAACAGAGGTGTAGACAGAGACTACAAATGACTAAGTCCAACTCTAGTCATTACTAGGAGAAAACAAAAACCAAGTACTCCAAAGAAGATGGCTCCAGGTCAAGTGTGAAGACAGAACATTGGTAAAATAAAAGTTAAAATGTTTTATTAAAGACAGTTTAGGAGCTAGGACTAGAGTCTGTCTTGCTCAACAAATGAATACCTAAAACAACTCACATCTTTAATCTCATCGTCTCTCCACAAAGTCCTCTGACAGTCAATCACAAAGGAGCCTGAAGAAAGGTTCCCTAGATACTACCAAAAACACAGGTTTGCAACAGATGTCTCCATGCAACTTTCAGAACAGATTCCATGTTAAGAGGCTGATAAACCCATATGTATTTGTTAATCAATCCAGGTCTGTACATGCAGCCTGAAGCTGGGAAGTAAGAGTTATTAGCAGAGAAATCATAGATGTGCAAATAATGCATGAAAAAGTATCAGAAAAACATTATTTATAAATTCAAAGACGAATGCAATAATATACACAATTGGGAACTCCCCACCTGGAAGCCATCCAGATCAGTGCTTATATTTAGACACTAATTGATGCGCAAATAATGCATGGAAAAGTATCAGAAAAAAACATTACTTATGAATTCAAAGACGAATGCAATAATATACACAATTGGGAACTCCCCACCTGGAAGCTATCCGGAATGCTTACATTTAGGTACTAATAAACGTGAGCTTTTTGCTCACACTGACCACCCTCCTAATTAAGGAACACAGTGTCAATCTCTCAGTTTCCCCACCTATACAATAGGAAATCATGCTGTGTGTTAATGAGTGGAGGTTAAAATTCTCCCAGGGAATGATATTACAGAAAACACAAATGTTATCACCATGAAATGTAGCGAAAGGTATAGTTTTGAACCTAAAAGCGGTTTAAGTCACGTTTTGAAAGAACACGGCCAGAGGAACATGTACTTGGAACCAAGTTGCTATGCAGGGGATAAGGAGAGAGGTTCAGGGTGAAATGACTCACGAATGCGGGAATGCAGGGGCTCTAGGCAACATGAAGTCACAAGGGACCGTCCCTGAGGTCTCTCGTCCCCTCCACAAACAATGCAGTGTGTTAACTTCAAAAGAAGAGGAGTTTGGAAATTATTATTTTTTGTTTTGGGGGATTTTTCACATCATTTACTGAAAGTACAAGCTGGTATATTGTTCAAAAAATCATTAAAGGAAAACATCCTGATGTGTACTAAGAAATACTGATTTTTCTAATACTTAAAGGATGACAAATAGAATGAACACTTTAATTCTAGGGGTTTGTAACTAACACTTTGACATGAGCAGAGAGCAAGTTTGGTCTGACACGAAGCTTGTTAAAAGTTTAGAGGGCAGAAACACAAGGGTATCCATACAGTCAGAGCATCTCTTCAAAACCAGCTAAAGGCAGGGAGCATCTGGGGCAAAGAAGCAAGCTAGCAAAATACCTGAAATGTGGTGATCTTGACCTTTTCCAAAATGGAAGCTTTCTGCGAGTCCGCGTGCAAACCAAATCCTACCTTAAGATTTCTCTGGAAGCAAACCACTTAAAACAATCCACGTTGAAACTTACACAAAAAGGAGCTCATCCGTGGTTCAAAGAATTATCTTCTAAAACCTTCACGTTTTAATTTGTGTTAATGACATCTTCTTAAACATGTTTTGCAGCGTGCAGCAGCACACCAATAAAAACCACTTGCTGCCCTTTGAACTCTGAATGTTCCACTGCAATCTCTTTCCTTAAATAGAATCATGGAATATTAGAGTAGAAGATTCCTCAGCGATCAGTTAGAATTGCAGTTCTCAACCCTGGCTAAACTTTACAAACATTTCTGGAGTTTTTAAAAAATTTAGAAGCCCAAGTCCCCACAACAAACAAATTAAATCAGAATGGAGGGGACAGGGTAAGTATTAGTATTTTTTAAAAAATAAACTCCGCAGGTGGTTTTATAGGGCTGCCTGGATTAGAACCCTTGATATAGCTTATAGATTTACATTGCCCAATATCATAGCCACTGGTACATGAAATGTGACTTGTGAGCACTTGAAATCTGACTAATCTGAATTGAAATGTAGCATAATTGTAAACACATACAGGATTTCAAAGATCTACTACCTCCCCAAATCACAAAGTATCTCATCAACATTTTAAAATTGATTGTACACTGATATTTCAGATATACTGAGTTAAATAAAATTATTAAAATTAACATCACCTTCTTAAAAATATTTTTAATGTGGCTGTAGGAACACTTAAAATTATATATGCAGCTTGCGTTTGTGGTTCCTGCCATTGGACTGTGCTGGTCAAGACCAACACTCTAATTACAAAAGAAGAAACTGAGGCAGAGAGCATAATGAGTTCAAGGCAGCACTTTGGAGTCTCAAACTCTCTTCCAGCGTCAGGCTTGTCCCGTTGCCTTAAAGCTCACTGTTACAGAGCTAGAAATGGCAGAGCCCAGGAAGCCACCATTGGGATTTCAAACCTTTCTTTCTTTTATCTTGCTGGTTGCTTCCTCTAAGATTTTATATGGAAATCTATTTCCCTTATGAAAAAACACCCCCTCTCTGCTGTGCACACACTTGTGATTTGTCATTGTAGGGTTACTCATGAAAGCCCAGTCACAAGAATGAATGTTAAAAATAAATCTAGAAAAACATTAGCATAAGGGAAATGCAGAAAATAAATGAAGACTATTAAGGCTTTTAAGATGTAGATGGTCAAGTTCTATCCCGTGAATGTTTTACTCTGGTTGCAGTTTAATAAATAACCCTGGAAACCCTCAGCACTCCAAAGTTCATCCTCAGCACAGCATCCCAGTCTCGGCTCAGAATTTAGAAGCCTGAGCCTGTAATATTTTCTTTCCTCCCACAGGCAATGTTTTTCTGGACTCTGTTGTCACTCAGTGAGGCAAACAGGCTCTTCCAAATGGCACACGTCATCACACCTAGGTACCTTTCTAGAAGTGGACTTTATCCTCAAAGCCTTCTGTCTCTGCTGCATGGATTAATATTTCGTCATTCCGAAGTTAAATAGCATCACAGTTGACTTAAAGAAGAAAATCTTGTTTTGATAATGTAAAGTGGTCCCACCAGATCTGGCAAATGGAGATAAAATGTATTTCTTCTAATAATCAGCTAATTCAAACAAAAACAGAGATGTTTTTTGTTCCATGTGGTTTTTCCCCCCTTGGGAAACCAGCAGAGAGAGAATTGCATAAAACTGGCTGAAATGTTATATTTGAGAAATCGTGCAACACAGGGGCTCCTCAGTGTAATCAAAGAATAAAAGAGACCTGAATTCTGATATAAAGTGTTCATGCAAAGAGCTGGAAAGGAAAACTATGGGTCAAGCCAAACAACACATACAGTAGATGCATTCAAGATTTCTGTTGAGATATTCTTGTGCTCCATCCTAAATACAGCAAAACCAAAACATCATCTTAAATCAAATGTTTGGTGCTCTGGAGCCCCCTATGTTGCATGCATGATTTCAATTTGCTGTGATCAGTCAAATTTTGCCAGTCAAACCTCGAAGACCATACTTCCAGGTCCAACTCACTCCTTGTGTAGTAATATTCACCTATAAACAATCTCAAATACACCAGCCTGTAAATATATTACAGACAGATCTTAGGCAAAAATGTATCTGCCAGAGTGAAAATAGCACTTGTTACTCTATCCAACAAAAAGAAAGACAAAGGTATTTTAACTTTAAGAAATGTTTTTGGATTCCTTCCTCAGAGATGAAAAAGAAAGGACAGGAAATTTATGAAAGGAAAAGGACAAGAAAGTAAAGAAAGTTACTGCCTTTACTGAGATGATCCTATAGACCGTTTTTAATTGTGCCTGGTTTTTAGTCTCAAATTATGTCTGGATGAAGTAGTTTTATAGGGCATGTCTAATTACAATGGTGAAGATGAGTGGCCTTCAAATAAGGAAACCAATATCAGAAAAATTAAAATTGCAGATATATAAGAATAACCAGAATAAAAACTACAGTTTATACAGTCAAGGTATTCATTCAAAAGATCTGATAAAAATGAAAAGAGCAAAGCATTCAAAGCCATGGGTTATGCTTCCTTCAGGACAAGGGCATTTATGGCAGCCTGACACATGGAAAGACCCCCTGACCTGGAAGTAAGGACCCTGCTTCTAGGCTGGGTTCAGCATTCTCCAACTCTAGGTCTTAGATGAGCCAGAAGAACCACCAGGCCGGAGGCTGTCCTCTGCAAAGGGACAAAGCTGGCCCATCAACGAGAAGACGCCCCCTGCCCCACCAATTCCAGCTCTGCCAAATGCTATCACAAAAGCCTTTCTCACATCTGAATGAACCCCTAGGCCAAAAGCAACTTCTCACTACAATTAGGTGTGTGTGCTTAGTTGCTCAGTTGTATCTGATTCTTTGCGACCCCATGGACTGTAGCCTGCCAGGCTCCTCTGTCCATGGGGATTCTCCAGGCAAGAATACTGGAGTGGGAAGCCAAATGCCAACATGGCAGTTTTCAATCCTTGTTAATTTTAGGGTAGAGATTACAAATGTGAACCTTGAGGAAGTAGAAGGAAGCAGCTAAAATATGTATTTTTTTAAATGTTAAAGTTGATTCTGATCTATTTCTCAGAAAACCTAAATAGGCAACAGAGTGAGCTTGGAGGTAAGAAATATGGAAATGTCACTGTAACATATTACACATTTAGGAATTTATCCTAAACTTTTAAAGTTTTATATTGAAGGTCCCAGAGTGTCAATAAAAGTTTCAAAATTTTTACTTTTGTAATAGTATCATCAGTATTACCTGGAAACTTGTAAAAGCCTTCTCTCTCTTCTCTTTTCTTACATTAAATCCATGATTTGTGATTCCCAACAATGGAATACTAATGGATCCCCAAAAAGCACTAATTGCCCATTTTTTTCCTAATTACAAAACGTAAGAACCCTTTATTGAAAACATTAAGCATGATGTCATTTTTAAAGTGCCAGAGTTTCTATTTAAAGTGATGCCATAAAGTAGATAGCTTATATAGTTTACAAACAGCAATACAAAAAGGTTCTTTAAGTCTGCTTAGCATATCTGAAAGTGCTTCTTTCTCACATTTAAATATGTGGGGCCATTGCCCCCCTCTCCAAGTTTATTACCTTATCTCAACTGTATAATTTTCTTAAATAGGATTCAGAGAAATAGTCCTAGATTTAAATTTTTAAACACTAATTTATAAAAGCATGGGTTGATTCCCATAATACAGCTGGTAGTCAAACTGGACAAGATAATGAATTGACTGAGATCATTGTTCCATCTTCATCCAAGAAAGCTGCCTCTAAAAAAAGATCTTAAATTGCTGTGGAAATCCAATTTGTAAGAAGCAAAAGAAGCATATAGATGGGAAACACCAGCCATGATCACATTAATTTCATGGCTAACAGCACTGCTTTGAAGTAAAGAAGAAGAAGGGGGAAAAAAGATGACAAAAATAATAAGTCTACTCAAATCCCCAATTTATTCTAATAGCATAACCAGAAGAAAACCAACTACAGACACAAAGTTCACATCTCGGTGATCCAGCAAACATCACATCCCCACAAAATAATTTTCAGCTTAATAAAAAATAAAGGAAAGCTAAAGGAAATACTATAGGACGGTGATGCATCATTGCCAAAAAAGCAAATTATAATAAGAAATCAGGAGACCAGGAACCTGACGTTAGTATGAACAGCCATGAAAAGTCCACAATTGATTGGTTTTGAATCCATAGGTGAGGGAAACTGACAAATAACTGTAACCAAAATCTTCAACTTACTGTAACTGAAAAGCTATACAAGAAAAATCTCTCTAACAAGCTACCATTCACTGAACCTCTTGTTCAAATAAAAGCTGCAACACCAGAAAGATATAAAAATAAAAGCACTGTTTCTATTTTTTTGTGGGAATGTCCTAATTATCTGCTCATATATAAACTATATAAGGTCACAACTGACTTTTCATTGACAGGCAATATGGGGGTATCAACCATTTATATTCAAAACCAGTTGGCTTCAAGATACGATCAACTGAGTAAACATAGTTTGAGTAAAGTTGAAAAATAAAAATCGCTATGAATCAGACAGGATTTAAATATAACATGTATGTAACATGCTACAAGCAACAGAAAATGAGAAAACTTACAGGGAAGCACAATAAAGAAAGTTCTTTAATTGCTTTCTTTTTAAGTTTTATAACTAAAGTAGTAGCTGATATTCCATCAACAGCATCCTTCTTCAGGGAATACTCATCCAGGATGGTTTTTTGTTTTATTTTTAACTTTTAGGTTTCTTTTTTAATTAAAACTTAAGTAGCTACTGAAGTGATTCATGAAATCTTGGGGGAAAAGAGCATTCTTACCTGGCATATCATTTCACATGTTTCGTAGCTCCCCTACTGCAGTTCCCATGCTCACGAACATTATTTTACCCAGGAAATAATGGTCTTATCCACACACACACACACAAAAGCTTCCAATCAAATGTTATCAAGTCTCAGGAAACTGCAACAGCAATCTTAAAAGTCAGTGTAAAATAAGAATTCCACTTACGAATCTCATCTATGAAAATACAAGATTGTTCTCCTGGAACCAACTACAAAGTTCCCTTTCTCCTTAATAAGCATAATAAACATCATCTTACCATTATCTGTAGAATAAAATCAACAACGTGTTGCTTTCTGCAGCCACCAAATCAAGGTTTTCCTTCCTTTCTTTCTAGTAAATTCTTTTTCACCAGCAAGATTAGGAAGAAAATAAAGCTTTACGTATCTGCCTCAGTAATTCAGACCACGACACTAAGAAACCAGCTCTTAGTAAAAGAAAAAAAAGAAAAAACAAGAACAGGTCTGGTATTTTACAATCACTTCTGCAATCCACAGGTACCTCCTGGACTCCCGTACCTCCTCTTCTTTCTGGTTCTTAGTTTCTTTTAGTAATGAGACTAATTTTTCCAGTAGCCTTGAACTCCCCAGATTTAACCGACATGGAAAATGTGACTAAAAACTTGTAGAACTGTCTAGCCTCCAACCCTACACAGAATCAACTTTGTTGGAAGTGTTGAAGAACACCTCACAAGCAGCTACTTGCTCCTTTAGACTCCTGCACGACACAGCTCAGAACACCAAATAACACTGCGCCATCTAGTTAGCAAGCTGCACTCTCCATTCTAAAAGGGGGGACACCTTCAAACTCTGGGACTTAAGGACTTGTCAGGGTTCAGCTGCTCTAAAGGTCCAATTGTTTATTTAAATAAAAAAAAATATCGCTACTGAGATAATCCACATCTAGTGGATATGGGAAAATTTAGGTTATAATGGCACTACAAACTTTTACATCTAACTTTGATTTACAAGATAAAAGCAAGTTTTAAATTAAAAGGGCTTTCTGTTAATAGAGCTTATTATTCTGAAGACGGGGAATGATTTTCTTCGAAAGTTGTCCCTGGGTGCATGCCTATTATCTGTGCTTTTCCCCTTCCACTAATGAGCATTTATCTAAAGAGCCTGTTAATCCTCTGATGTGTGCTTCTGGTCAGAGGTAACAGTTTGAATAAAACCACTAATCACTGATCACTAAATCACTGATCATTAATCACACTCTCCAGTGCTGGTGACCCGGGCCATTTTCCCCTTCAGGTCTATGTATGCATCACAAACAAGAAGTTTTAACATTTCAGATGCACATGTATTGTGTGGGGGGTCATACTATTTCATCTCTAGATGTGAATAAATAATAAATACTGCCACAAACTTGGGGAATGACGTCAATTAGACTCCACACATGAGTTTCACAAATGCCTACTCTACAGCATGGCTTTCACTCTGAAGAAAGTAGATCTGATTATAACAAAACATGTGTTCTTCAAGAAATTCCCACATACTCAGAATATAAATTTTCCTTTATTTAGCTTTCACCAGCTTCAAATCAGAGAGCACTCAGCTCTTCTGCACCCGCTCTGTTCAAAAGCCTGTTAAGAAATCTTTTATTTAATTTCTGCTACACACTGCAGCCCCATCCCCACCCCCACCCGGAGTTCTTTTTACTTTTATCCCTTAAACATGTCATATACAGTATTTTTATTCAACTGCCAGATACGGGGATTCTGACTCAATTCAATGACTTATGTATTTAACTTTCTATTGAAATACAGAAAGTTAATGTTAAGAGAAAAAAAGTAACACATGCACCACTTTATTGTAAGATATTTTGAGTTCAACGACTTACATTCCCTCACTTTGGAAATAAAACGTTTAATCTCGAGCCTTCCAGCTAAATTTGATTTAGTCGGCATCCTCAGCCATCCCTCTTCGGATAACCGGTCTGTCTGAGGAATGCGCTCTGTAAAGTTAAGAACTTTGCTTGCAATGAGTGTGTTGTTTTCCTAAGTCACCACAGGGACACAGTACTATCATAGTGTCTCTAAACATTTCCTGAGACGCCTTTTCTATCAGAGTTGAGCAGTTTGCCCTGGAGAAGAGGGTTCACTGGTGCCTTTCTTAAATAATAGAAAAGAGCAGATTGTGTGTGCGTCGATCAGGTACTGCGCTCCCTGGGCCACCAGAAGCTCTTACCCACACTCCAGGGACTGTGATCGCCCCAGGGAAAGCAGTCAAAGGCGGAGGCGGGGCCAGAGTGATAACGGTGTGGGCGGTAGAGCGGGTGGAGAAGGAGGGATCCGGGAGGAGAGGGCAATAACGATGCTCAGGGAATCAGCGATTGTACAAGTATGTTGGGGGTTGGGGATGGAAAGCCTTGCCTTGTCAGCACTTCTAAGGCCCCCAACCCTTGAGTATCTGAAGCTGTTAATCAAACACTTATTGGTCTGCAGAATGACGTAATGGACCTGTATCCAGCCTTTATTCCTTGACACATGTCAGAGAAGGAGGGAAAAATAAAAACCAAACACTCTGTAGACTCTGACAACGAAATATATAAGTAGCCCACTTCAGTTCCCGGCCTTGAACAAGTCTCAAGTGGGGGCGGCACTTGTTCAGGGAAAGTTGGGGTGGACAAGATCTTTATCTACCAGATACTCACCCCCCACCCCCGAAATAAATCTATGGCAAAGGAAAAGAGGGATGCAGCCGCCAGGAGAAAACATCTCCTTGGTTCCTTCGCGAGTCTTGCCCCTCTAAGAACGTCGTGAAAAGTTTTGAGCTATTCCGTGTAGAATCTGGTGGCGAGGAAGGCTCCGCCGCCGTGTTCTGAGAACTACAGCCGCGTCGAAGGCGGGAGCTGTCATTTGGGGCAGCGGCGGGGAAGAGGTAATGATGCCAGTGAGAACCGGACAGAGGCAGGAGGTGGCTGTAGGAGTGAAGACAAGGAGAGCCTCGCCACTGTCGAGCATTCCACGCCTGCAGTGAAAGGCAAGTGCCCCCCGAGAGCGATGCCCCCTCATTCCCCGGCGCGCGCGCCCACCACCTGCGGTGGGCAGCCCTGCAAGAGGTGGCAGCAGCAGGCTTGGGGCCCGGGAGGAAGCTAGCCCCCAGTGCGCCCGCCCGTCCGCCCCCTAGGTGACCCGGCGTCCTCGCCGCGCCCGCTGTAAGTTTGCAAACTTTCTCCGGGGATTCCGCCGCATCACCGGGAAGTTGGGGACGCGGGGGGGAGGTTCCTGTCTCGCCGTCTCTGCTGCTGCCGCCTCTGCCGCCGCTTGACCGCACTTCTGAAGGGTTCCGCACCTTGCCAGGTCTCTGGAGGCAAACACACACCCCCGATTCATAACTGTTCCCCGTGTCAGGGAAACACACGCGCGCTCCTACACACGCACGCACGCCGGGGCGGACACGGCGCTCGCTCCACGTTAGCATCCCTCCAGTCGCACGGCGCGGCGGCCACCAAGACGCGCTCCGGAACGGACACGGCGTGGGGTCTCTGGGGTAGCCTCAGGACACGGCTGATTCCACAGTCCACCAGTATTTGGGGCCTGACTTCCCTCTGGTCCGTCAAAGTGTTTACAAACACAGATCATCCTCCAAAAAGAAAATGCATCGCATCTTCCCTACTCCTTGCCCTGCGACCTGCCCACTGGACCAAGTAACCTCGCGGCTGCTGCCGAGAACCACCCCTGCAAACAAGTACGCTCTCGAGACGGCTCCCGCGGCAAGTGCAACGAAAGTGACTAAATGCAAAAGCCCCAGAAGTGGCCTAGCCGTATTTTTAGGAACTTACCAAACAAGTGTGGAGAAGGCAAGAGCGGAGCCCGGGTGAAGGGACCACGTTGGACTGAGCAAAGATTACAATACATTCTATTTAGAGTGCATTACATCACCCCCCCGGTGACGTCACGTGGGATTCCTGAACTTCTAAATCATTGCGGTCCGTGGGGGAGGGAGGGAGGAAGGGAGGGGCGGGGCCGTCGCGCCGAGGGGGCGGGCTCCGCCCCGGCCCCGCCCCGCCCCCGCCCCACGAGCGGACCCTGGTGCACCCGCGGGGAAGCGGCGGCGGCAGCGGCGACCGCGCAAGCAACAGCTTGCAGAGCCCAGCGCCGTGTGACACGGCTCCCTGACATTAGTAGTGTGAGTCAGCTTGGAAACAATCCTCAAGGTTTCAGAAAGGACCACGGAGGAGGCAAGGACACGGGCTCTCCCGTGAGTAGGGCCTGGTAGCATTTAAAAGGTGTGGGGATGGGGCGAGGTGGGGAGGGGTGCCGAAGAGTGCAGGGAAGAGACTTTCTCCGAACAGAAATGCGGGACGCTTCCCCTTCCCCCACCAGCAGATGTCCAGCTCCGTTTTGCTGCGACAGTCGTGACCTCATTACAGTGTTCCCTGCATCCTGGCTTTTCAGAGCACTCAGTGGACACCCCTTTTCACCTCCCGCCCCCGCCCCTCTCCAGCTCACTTCCAAGGGAATAACTTCTTTATTGTGCACACTCATGTGGAATACACTGCCCCCACCCTTTCCAAGACCCCTGCTTCTCGAGTCTGAGAGCTGGAAAAAGAGTTGCTCCTGGAAGGGAAAGGTGTATCACGGCTAGAGCCAAGTGATGAGCCTGATTTAGACTCAGCGTCAGAGCCGGAAGGGCCGTTGGCGATCACTTCCAGAGCCTCGTCTGTAACTTGCCCAAGCTCCCCGGCTGACAAAGTGGTACAGCAGGAGCCAAAGGTAGGGAAAGAGCCCCTGGTCTGCAGTGTCTTCCCCACAGCTCCGTGAAAGGAGGAGCCTGGAGCTTTCAGCATCAGCCAAGACACCCTCACCATCACTATCCCTCGGCTTGACTTCCATTCAGATGTTCTCTCAGTGAGCCAGACTCAAAGAGAAGGCATAGAGTAATTTCCAGCGGATCCTAGCCATCCCAGACCACCACTGTCATCCGTGCAGCAGCTCACATTGTACAAAGCCTTCACACCTACGTGGAACTCCCTTGATTCTCACAACAAGCAGCACAAGGAGGGTGAGCGTTGTCATTATCCCCATTTTACAGGTGCTGCTGCTAAGTCGCTTCAGTCGTGTCCGACTCTGTGCCATCCCATAGATGGAAGCCAACCAGGCTCCCCCATCCCTGGGATTCTCCAGGCAAGAGTACTGGAGTGGGTTGCCATTGAGCTAAGGCAAACTCCAGAAGGTTAGGTAGCTTGCCTGAAGCTGCTTGAGTAAGTGGTGGCACTGGCACCATCCCAACCCCTGTTTTCAAACCTCAGATCCCAACTGGGCTCTTTTCTAGAACCAAGGTTGTTTTCCCTTCTCATGGGTTATTGTGGGTTAGAACCTTTGCTAAAGATTGGAGCTTTGCTTAGGAACAGTTTAGCCCCTGTTAACAAACAATTGAGCTTCCCTGGTGGCTCAGAGATAAAGAGTCTGCCTGCAATGTGCGAGACCCAGGTTCGATCCCTGGGTTGGCAAGATCTCCTGGAGAAGGAAATGGCAACCCACTCCAGTATTCTTGCCTGGAAAATCCCATGAATGAAAGAATCTGGAGAGCTATAGTCCGTGGGGTCGCAGAGTCGGACACGACTGAGTAACTAACACACGCACAACAAACAATAATCATTCCTGACATTTATGTAACATTTGACATTTATATAGCACCTCTCATCCCAATGCATCACAACCATGACTGTGCAGTTTGCCAGAGAATCGTGACTGGACTGGCTAGAAATTGTAATGCTTTGCCTGGATTGTCACATACTTCTGAACTGGTTTTTATACACTAAATGGAAGTGCTTTGTGTTTCCTTTCTGGTTTTAAGTGTTTAACTCTTTCCTTTAGTGTTTCTTGAGACCACAGGGACTGCTGACTTTGGATTTCTCACAGTCTTATTCAGAACTCATCACTGAGTTTCCTATTTGCTGTCTTCACATGTGGCCCTAAAGGAATTGCAAAAGAAGGGCTCCAGTCCTAACTTGAATCTTAACCAATAAAACTTTAAATATGACAGCTCAATTACTTGGGTTGACAGAAGGAAGCAACAGCTACCTTGCCCACATTCCCACTCAATTATGAGGACATCCTTTACCAGTAAAGCAGAAATCTACCTCCTCTCTCAAAAGAAAAAGTGTGAGCCAAATCAGGAGCAAACTTGAGGCAGGAAAGGGATGCAGCTTGACAAAGCAGTACTAAGTCTGAGAGCTCATCTTTTTTCCCAGCTAATAGGTGTGGCTCAAAGGTACATAATGGAGAATTGAATAAGCAAAGCTGAGGTGATAACCAAAATATTTAAAAATCTGTAAGTAATTAATCATCATCTAAATTTAAAACATTTACTTCCCAGTATTCCCTAACCAGAAGCATATATGTAAGTTTTAAGCAGTATTTCATCCGTTTCTAATACTATTCAAATCAGTTGTCAGTCTTTAAAAATTGTTGCTGATCTCTTGTTTGATATGCTGCTACCAGGTAAACAATGCCTCCCCACTCCAAGCCATGGTTGACACAGGAATACACGTGGAACTTTTCCAATGCTGTATCCAATAATTTAATAATCATTAGGTTAATTGGAATTTCAATGGGCAGATAATTTCTCCACATCAGCAATATTGTTCATGGTGCTGACTCATATCTCTGCTTCTGTTGAACTGATAGCAATTTCATTCACAATGTTTCTAAGCCATTGTATTACAGTTTTCTATATATTATAGATCTCTGTGACCAAGTAAGTCATATACACACACACACACACACAATTATTTTTAGTGTAAACTGAAGAAGAGAGGTAGTGTTTATAAGTGTGGACTCTTAATGTCAGGCTGGCAGAGTTCAGATTGTGGCTCTGCTACTTGAACTTTAATCTTTGGGTCTTAGTTTCCTCATCTATATAATGGGACTGGTGATGATAATTATAATAACTCAAATGAGTTGAGAACTGTGTTTGGCATAAGACAAATACTACATAAATATTTGCCCTCATTTTTATCAGTGAAAATAATGCCACTAATGCCATGACAGGAAGACATTCAGTGATTTTGGCAAACTTGACCAAACAAATGAAAGGACACCCTGTTTCCCCACACTTTTCCCAGCCCCACACTAGCCCCTGCATCCACCGTCTATACCAAGCAGGCTCTCCTGTGTCAAAGCTGCCAACAGAGCCCCTGTGTTTATGGACTCAAATTTCTACATGCCTTGTGCTCACCCTGTCTCTTTCAGGATCTCTCAGAGCCAAAGTCCCATGTAGGCTGCAGTTCCCAGAAGCAGCCATGCAAGAGCATCTCTAGGGGTGCCTCCACTGGTGACAGCCATAACCTGTGGCAATCGCCTGCTGGGGTGCCAACACCACCTCCAAGAATGCCACTTCACCCACTAGGACTCCACCCATCATGGCCTGGGAGATGTGTGGAGACAAGGACCCTTACACTAGACCTTACCTTGACTTACACTAGAGTCAAGGTAAATTAGCTGAGGTACTACCCACCCAGGGTTCTCCCCCACAACCTCCAAGGGTAGGGGCACAGGCAGGGCACAGTTTTGCCCATAAGGCACCACATCCCCACATTCATTGAACCTATGAAAAGCTGGCTCGGCACCTACACTGACCAATGAGAATAGATGAGATGCCTGTTAGACCAGAGATTAACCCCTTAGTTGCTGGATCATAGGGCAGTTCAAGAATGAGGCCTGGGCAGCTGGGTCAGTAGGGGTAGCACAGAGGTCAGAGAAGTGAGTATTTACTAGCCTTCCTCAATGATCAATGCAAAGAAATAGAGGAAAACATTAGAATGGGAAAGACTAGAGATCTCTTCAAGAAAATTAGAGGTACCAAGGGAACATTTCATGCAAAGATGGGCTCAATAAAGGACAGAAATGGTAGGGACCTAACAGAAGCAGAAGATATTAAGAAGAGGTGGCAAGAATACACAGAAGAACTGTACAAAAAAGATCTTCATGACCCAGATAATCATGATGGTGTGATTACACACCATCATGAGCCAGACATCCTGGAATGTGAAGTCAAGTGGGCCTTAGGAAGCATCACTACAAACAAAGCTAGTGGAGGTGATGGAATTCCAGTTGAGCTATTGCAAATCCTAACAGATGATGCTGTGAAAATGCTGCATTCAATATGCCAGCAAATTTGGAAAACTCAGCAGTGGCCACAGGACTGGAAAAGGTCAGTTTTCATTCCAATCCCAAAGAAAGGTAATGCCTAAGAATGCCCAAACTACTGCACAATTGCACTCCTCTTACACGCTAGGAAAGTGATGCTCAAAATTCTCCAAGCCAGGCTTCAGCAATACATGAACCGTGAACTTTCAGATGTTCAAGCTGCTTTTAGAAAAGGCAGAGGAACCAAAGATCAAATTGCCAACATCCGCTGAATCATTGAAAAAGCAAGAGAGTTCCAGAAAAACATCTACCTCTGCTTTATTGGCTATGCCAAAGCTTTTGACTGTGTGGATCACAATAAACTGTGGAAAATTCTGAAAGAGATGGGAATACCAGACCACCTGACCTGCCTCTTGAGAAATCTATATGCAGCTCAGGAAGCAACAGTTAGAACTGGACATGGAACAACAGACTGGTTCCAAATAGGAAAAGGAGTACATCAAGGCTGTATATTGTCACCCTGCTTATTTAACTTCTATGCAGAGTACATCTTGAGAAATGCTGGGCTGGAGGAAGCACAAGCTGGAATCAAGATTGCCAGGAGAAATATCAATAACCTCAGATATGCAGATGACACCACCCTTATGGCAGAAAGTGAAGAAGAACTGAAGAGCCTCTTGATGAAAGTGAAAGAGGAGAGTGAAAAAGTTGGCTTAAAGCCCAACATTCAGAAAACTAAGACCATGGCATCTGGTCCCACCACTTCATGGGAAATAGATGGGGAAACAGTGGAAACAGTGGCTGACTTTATTTTTCTGGGCTCCAAAATCACTGCAGATGGTGATTACAGCCATGAAATTAAAAGATGCTTACCCCTTGGAAGGAAAGTTATGACCAACCTAGATAGCATATTCAAAAGCAGAGACATTAGTTTGCCAAGAAAGGTCCATCTAGTCAAGGCTATGGTTTTTCCTGTGGTCATGTATGGATGTGATAGTTGGACTATAAAGAAAGCTGAGCACCGAAGAATTGATGCTTTTGAACTGTGGTGTTGGAGAAGACTCTTGAGAGTCCCTTGAACTGCAAGGAGATCCAACCAGTCCATCCTAAAGGGGATCAGTCCTGGGTGTTCATTGGAAGGACTGATGTTGAAGCTGAAACTCCCAATACTTTGTCCACCTGATGAGAAGAGCTGACTCATTTGAAAAGACCCTGATGCTGGAAAAGATTGAGGGCAGGAGAAGGGGATGACAGATGATAAGATGGTTGGATGGCATCACCAACTCAATGCACATGGGTTTGAGTGGACTCCTGGAGTTGGTGATGGACAGGGAGGCCTGGCATGCTGCAGTTCTTGGGGTCGCAAAGAGTCGGACACGACTGAGTGACTGAACTGAACTGAGGGAAGAATTTTAATATTTTAACAAACTTACAGCCTTACCAGTACTTATGCACTGAATATGAGGCCAGAGTAGAACCTTCCAAGGGTCCTCAGAGGGTAAGAAGCCCTTTTGCGCATGCTTTGGATTTTTTGGATTCAGTCATTTCTCCAACATTCAACAAAGGCTGATAAGTCTGCCCAGTACTGGGGAGGAAAAAACAAGTGTCTCCTTTTCAGCTCTCTCCTGGACTCCCACAGAAGTTCTCAAAACTTAATGGCATAAGCAGCACTTAGGTAACTTGTTAAAGACAGTTTCTTGGGTCAGGCATCCCCGGGGGATTTCTGTTCAAGGATCTGGCATTGGGCCCAGGATTCTGCATTTGTGATTTTGATGCAAGTGTCTGGAGACCCTACTTCAAGTGATTCTTGTCTAGTGAATTCATAGATGGGCAGTTACCTGGGAGGATGCCAGGGATGGAACAGGAAGAGTCTGCAGCCTGCAGACTAAAAAAATTTAAAAATTAAAAAAAAACAGAACAGTCTCTTGCTTGAAATCAATCCTCTGGCTGCTTCCCATAATCCTAGAGAAGCATTCCTCTTGTCCCTTCCACATACACCACTCAGAGGGAGTTTTACCATTTCTTTTGCATTCAAGGCTTTTCTTAACAGTGTTAACAGTGGTAATAGGAAAATTGTGGCTGGCTTTGTGGTTAAACACCTTGCTATGAGACCACTGGGAAGTTTCCATTTCTTTTAAGATGAATCTTCACTATCTTATTTGAAGGGATAAAGATGTTCAAATAAACGGAACTGGAAAATTCATCCAAAGACAGAAACAACCACAGAACCGCTGGCTAACACTTACTAAGCATTTACTCTTTGCCAAGGCTTATGCTCAGAGCTTTATGTGCGTTCTTTCAGTTACTCCTCACAATAATCCTACAAGGTTGTTGAACCCGTTCTCATTTGCAATGGAGAGATCAAATCTTGGAGCAATGAGCAGCTTGCCAAAGATCATGCAGCTGGGTCAAGGCCAACAGAAATGAGGGACCCAGACCACTTTAGAGCTAGTACAAGCGCCTCTGGGAAGACCCTTGGACCACAGAGCATGCGCCAGAACACAGACTCTCAGGCTCTCATGTGTCCACTGTCCCCTCCCACTTCATTTGCATGGAGCAGCTTATGCACAAAATTCTGGTGGACCTGTGGGAGTCAGTGAGACACTAAGTAACCAGAAGGTAAGTCTTTTTCCTTTGCTGTAGGTGGAATGGGGGTGAAGTAGACACTGTCGGCCCTGAGAGGGCATGCTTTCCTTTCAAACTGGAACTTTCTTGGAACTCAGAGAAAAGCCAAAGGTGCTTTGTGCTGTGCTAACTCACTTCATTGTGTCCGACTCTCTGTGACCCTATGGACTGTAGCCCTCCAGGCTCCTCTGTCCATGGGATTCTCCAGGCAAGAATACTGGTGTGGGTTGCCATGCCCTCCTCCAGGGAATCTTCCCGACCCAGGGATCGAACCCTTCTTTCTTACATCTCTGCACTGGCAGGTAGGTGCTTTATCACTTGTACCACCTGGGAAGCCCAAAGACTCTCTAAGACACCCCAAAAAACTTAGCAAGACTGTCTTCTCTTAGTCTCTGTGTTGGGCAACTAATCTCTTACACTGAAAATGATGACACAAATGGAAAAGGAAAGATAGAGCTGCCCTTACTTCTCTTCAGTCTTTCCTTATAAGTAAACAGAAGGCAGAATATTTGTAGAATATGTACACTTCAAGAAGTGAAATACAGTTGAGTTCATTTTATGCAGCATTTCCACTGTGCAGGTAAGAACAAAATTCATATACACATAGGAATTGTGTGAATTCAGTGATTCCATATACAAGTGAACATATTCACATTCAAAACTGGCATTGTACAATATAAATGTAAATGGTAAAATGAGTGTTAATAATTTAATATTTTAATTTTTTGTTACTTTGAACAACATTAAATAGCAGATTAAAAACACCATGACAAGTGGAGAGACTGACTGTGACAGGGAGGAAATTAATCTATTTAATATCTTTAACGACATTTTTCCCCAGTCTTTTGAACAAGGGGGGCTGCATTTTCAGTTAAGCTGGGTCTGAGAATTATGTAGCCAGCCCTGCAAGTGCTCTAAGTCGCTTAAGTCATGTCTGACTCTTTCCAACCCTATGGACTGTAGCCCACCAGTCTCTTCTTTCCATGGGGATTCTCCAGGCAGGAATATTGGAGTGGTTTGTTATGCCCTCCTCCAGGGGATCTTCCTGACCCAGGGATCAAACTCACATCTCTTATGTCTCCTGCATTGGAAGGTGGGTTCTTTACCACTAGCACCACCTGGGAAGCCCTGTAACCAACCCTGCTAAGCTGCTAAGTTGCTTCAGTCGTGTCCGACTCTGCGACCCCGTAGATGGCAGCCCACCAGACTCTCCTGTCCTTGGGATTCTCCAGGCAAGAACACTGGAGTGGGTTGCCATTTCCTTCTCCAATGCATGAAAGTGAAAACTGAAAGTGAAGTCTCTCAGTCGTGTCCAACCCTCAGCGGCCCCATGAACTGCATGCAGCCTTCGAGGCTCCTCTGTCCATGGGATTTTCCAGGCAACAGTACTGGAGTGGGGTGCCACTGCCTTCTCCGACCCTACCTACAGATAAATGAAGGAAGCAATCTGCTGTGCCCCCAGACCCATGCTCCCCATGTGCAGAGTAAGGGCAAGCAGATCAAGAGTCTAACAGCCTTCTGTCACTTAGCACGTGGCCCTGACGGTTTTTTGACCTCTCTAAACTTCAGATCGTTCATCTGTAAAGTAGAGCTAATGTTAGCATCTATCTCCCAGGATATTGCAAGGATTCAATGACTTAATATAGATAAAGTGCATAAAACAATGCCTGGCACATAATAATTACTGGAAAAATGTTAGAAACCCTTATGCCCTAATAAGATTTGGTGAAGAATTTCATAAAATAATCCATGTCAAGTGCTTAGCAACTAGGTATGTCATTTAGAATATGCTCAGCAAATGTTCATTACATAAAATTGCATGTAAGCTCTAATCCTGAAGTTCTATGGATTAGGATGGAGGAATCCATCCCATATGTCCTCAAATTAATGGCCTTCAGATAAGCCACTTGTATTTGAAGGATAGTTAGATGAACAAATCCACCTTGAGTTTGTAAAATTGCAACAGAACAATTTTACACAGTCTGATGTTCTGGTTGAAACCATCACAATTTTCCCTTCATTAATATACAAATGCCTTCTTAAACCACCAGTTGTATAATTATTAACTCTTGTGTGGTTTAGATTTTCTGTAATCACTTCTTAAAATCCTAAAAGGTGTAGCTCAAAAGACACCATACTCTTGCTTTGGAGGTGGGGGTGCATGTCAACTCTGAAATGTTGTTAGCAAAGGACAGCCTGGTCACTTGGTTCAAGCTTGGATGACTTCATTTGAAAGAGTATCAGTTACTGATTGCCTAGACCTATTCTGTTAGGGAATTACTATATCCCCCATATTATAAAATTTAATGTTTTCTCTTGAACTGAGCTGAAAATCAGAATTGTTCACTTGTCCCAAAGAGTATCATTAGAGTGTTAACATCCCTATGAAAGTTACACTTATCTTAATGTGTTCCTCTTTTATCTTTTAAAAGAGAGACTTGATTAAATGAAAAACTACTCTTCCCTTTTTTCTCCTGCGTTGGGATTAAGTGAAAGAGATTGACACCTGCTCTGAATAATGACCCAGAATAATAGTGCTGTGTCAGCACACTGGAAAAGTTTTAGTCATTTCCTTAAGATCAATGGTAAGTGGAAAGTAACGGTTTTACAATAATTAGGAGTGTTTTATATGGGGAAGGTTCATTTAGACTAAAACAGTATTGATATCACATAAATTAATATTGAGTGTCGCCTCACATGAACTGATATTTCACATACCACCTCTTTTTATATTATCGTTAACCACATGTTTAACTCATGTACTGCTGACGTGGAAGGTTACTCTCATCTCTTCAGGGGCATTTATTTATAAGTACCTTATTTAAATGATTCTAGAGAATTTCAGTAGCTTTTAAACCTAATTGATCAGCGATTCCTCCTCATTCTTACATGATACAGAATATTTAAAACCTGGAAAGTTATTTTCAACCTCATTTGAATCATGAAAATTGCCCACTGAAGGAGTCAGAAAATATAAAACTTCCCCATCCCCCTTCCTCATGCTAGTGTTAAAATATTCTGTCTATAGCTTTCACAACAGTGCCCTAACTTGACACTTAAAGAGAATGCAGTACAAGCAGTACGCTGGAACATTGTGCTGTTTAGAAAAACCATCTATTTTCAAGACTGCTGTCTGTTCAGTGCAATGCTAAAGTCTGAGAGGAGGGAAAGAAGAGGATTGTGAACACTAACTATGGTTCAAGTTATATATTTTATCTCATTGAATCTCGACAACTCTTGGTGGAAGATGTTGTTGCTCCTATTTTATTGATGGCTAATTACTTAGCCTCAGAGAGGCTAAGTAATTTGACCAAGGTCACACAGCGAATAAGTAAGGCAGCTGGGTTTTGAACCTAGTTCTAACTCCAGAATCCCCATTGTCCATTGCATCTCGCTGCAGTGGCTTTTATTTCAAGATGTTCCATCTCTCCTTTCACTCTCTTGCATCACATTATTTTGTTTTGTTGAGCAACCCACCCCCCTCACACACACACACACACACACACACACACATGTACATATGCAAAAGATTGAAAGCTGCTGTGTCTCTCAGTGATCATTTTGTGAAATCTGAGTCCTTTCAGAGGCTGAATCCTGTGTTCAGGAAGCAGTAGACCTGTTTGATGAACAGAGGACCCTGGCCTAGCAAGATCCTGGCTATCATGGGTGATCCAAATATATCCCTTATGGTCTCTCTTTCATTTTTTTTAATGGAAATATTTTTATTGTTTCTGCAGGTTAGAAAAGTAATACATGCTTGTAAAAAGCTCAAGTAACACAAAAGTGTTTAAAATAGAAAGTAAATTTCTCCCTACAATCCCATCTGGAGATAACTACTATAAAAGTTGGATGAATATGCTTCTAGAAATTGTACTATACATGTAAACATAAATTGCATGAATGTGGTCAAACTACATATTCTGTTCTCAAACTGCTTTTCCTACAATTTAGTTTTAAATTTTACAATTTATTGTGACATCTGTCCAGGAATATTATAATATGGCATCATCCTTTTTCATGGTTATGTAAGATTTTATTGTTTGGGTTTAGTTAATCCGTTCACTATGAATGGATATCCGTATAGTTTCCAATTTGCTGCTATTATAAACAGTGCTACAGTGAATACCTGTTACTTGTGCATACACATTGTGACTAATTTTCACAGAAATGGTATTGCAGGGCCACAGGTTATAAATGTTTTAAATGTTGTTACATATTGCTTGATGGCCCTTCAGAATGGTAGCACCAATTAGTGTCCAGCCTATAAGAAGCAAGAGTGCCCCCTGTCCCCACAGTTTTATCAGCAGGGGCATCTTTTAAGAGTAAAGTCTTACTTGAGAGCTCAAACAGATGTTAGTTTGTCTTATAAACAAAATTGAAATTGGTGGTTTCTACACAGAATCCAAATGCAAGACATTTTGACAATAGAATTCACACTCGTAAATCATCAAACAGCAGCTAACTTTGATTGTTAGGAATTAGTGTAAGTCTTTCCCACACAACTCATTCATTTAAGATAACCCAGCTAGTATCATTTCTATCCTCCTCTTCCATTCTGGAGGAAACTGGATTATATAGAGGTACAGCAACTTGCCTAAATGTCTGACAAGAGGTGAAACTGGGATTCGTTTTCTTCATTTTTTTAATTGATATGTGGTGGTGGTGGTTTAGTCGCTAAGTCATGTCTGACCCTTGCAATCCTGTGGACTGTAGCCTGCCGGGCTCCTCCGTCCATGGGATTCCCCAGGCAAGAATACTGGAGTGGGTTGCCATTTCCTTCTCCAGGGGATCTTCTCAACCTAGGAACTGAACCCAGGTCTCCTGCATTGCAGGCAGATGATTTACCAACTGAGCTATGAGAGAAGCCCTTACTTGATATATAGTTGATATGTAATAATATATGTTTCAGGTGTACAAAACAGATTCACAATTTGTGAAGGTTATATTCCATTTATAGTTATTATAAAATATCAGCTCTATTTCCTATGTTGTACTACATATCCTTATAGCTTCTTTATTTTAAACCTAGTAGTTTGTACTTTTTAATTCCCTCCTTTTGTCTCGCCTCTCCCTGCCCTGGTCTCCCCACTAGTAACCACTGATTTGTTCTCTATATCTGTGAGTCTGTTTCTGTTTTTTTATCTTCACTAGTTTGTTTTATTTTTTCATTCCACCTATAAGTGATAACTAGCATGTGAGATGAGTGCAATTGTGCGGTAGTTTGAGCATTCTTTGGCATTGCCTTTCTTTGGGATTGGAATGAAAACTGACCTTTTCCAGTCCTGTGGCCACTGCTGAGTTTTCCAAATTTGCTGGCATATGGAGTGCAGCACTTTCACAGCATCATCTTTCAGAATTTGGAATAGCTCAACTGGAATTCCATCACCTCCACTAGCTTTGTTTGTAGTGATGCTTCCTAAGGCCCACTTGAGTTCACAATTCCAGGATGTCTGGCTCTAGGTCAGTGATCACACCATTGTGATTATCTGGGTTGTGAAGATCTTTTTTAGAAAAGGCAGAGGAACCAGAGATCAAATTGCCAACATCCGCTGGATCATTGAAAAAGCAAGAGAGTTCCAAAAAAACATCTATTTCTGCTTTATTGACTATGCCAAAGCCTTTGACTGTGTGGATCACAATAAACTGTGGAAAATTCTGAAAAAGATGGGAATACCAGACCACCTGATCTGCCTCTTGAGAAATTTGTATGCAGGTCAGGAAGCAACAGTTAGAACTGGACATGGAACAACAGACTGGTTCCAAATAGGAAAAGGAGTTCGTCAAGGCTGTATACTGTCACCCTGCTTATTTAACTTATATGCAGAGTACATCATGAGAAACGCTGGACTGGAAGAAACAGAAGCTGGAATCAAGATTTCCGGGAGAAATATCAATAACCTCAGATATGCAGATGACACTACCCTTATGGCAGAAAGTGAAGAGGAACTAAAAAGCCTCTTGATGAAAGTGAAAGTGGAGAGTGAAAAAGTTGGCTTAAAGCTCAACATTCAGAAAACGAAGATCATGGCATCCGGTCCCACCACTTCATGGGAAATAGATGGGGAAACAGTGGAAACAGTGTCAGACTTCATTATTTTGGGCTCCAAAATCACTGCAGATGGTGACTGCAGCCATGAAATTAAAAGACGCTTACTCCTTGGAAGGAAAGTTATGACCAACCTAGATAGCATATTCAAAAGCAAAGACATTACTTTGCCAACAAAGGTCTGTCTAGTCAAGGCTATGGTTTTTCCTGTGGTCATGTATGGATGTGAGAGTTAGACTGTGAAGAAGGCTGAGCACTGAAGAATTGATGCTTTTGAACTGTGGTGTTGGAGAAGACTCTTGAGAGTCCCTTGGACTGCAAGGAGATCCAACCAGTCCATTCTGAAGGAGATCAGCCCTGGGATTTCTTTGGAAGGAATGATGCTAAAGCTGAAACTCCAGTACTTTGGCCACCTCATGGGAAGAGTTGACTCATTGGAAAAGACTCTGATGCTGGGAGGGATTGGGGGCAGGAGGGGATGGCTGGATGGCGTCACTGACTCGATGGATGTGAGTCTGGGTGAACTCTGGGAGTTGTTGATGGACAGGGAGGCCTGGCGTGCTACAATTCATGGGGTCACAAAGAGTCGGACACGACTGAGCGACTGATCTGATCTGATAAGTGATAACATGGTATTTGTCTGTCTCTGTCTGATGTATTTCACTGAGTATAATACCCTCAAAGTCCACCCATGTCATTGAAAATGGCAAGTTTTCATTTTTATGGCTGAGTAATATTCCTCTGTGTGTATGTGTGTGAATATATAGTCTTCTTTATTCATTTATCTGCTGATGGACATGTACGTTGCTTCCATATCTTGACATGTGTAGACAATGCTGCTGTGAATTTTGGGGTCATGTACCTTTTCAAATTAGTGTTTCTGGTTTTAGAGGTGGGTTGAATAAATATTCAGGAGTGGAATTGCTGGATCTTATGGTAGTTCGTTTTCAGTTCTTCAAGAAATCTCCATTATGTTTTCCATAGTGCCTGCACCAGTTTACATTTCCACTAACAGTGTAGGAGGATTCCCTTTTCTCCACATCCTCGCCAACATTTATTGTGATAAATATATAGAACATAAAATAAATTATCTTTTTAGTAATTTTTAAGTATTCAATTTGATATCACTAAGTACATTCATACTGTATAATGATCACCACTGTTTATCTATTTTCAGAACTTTTTCCCTATCCTAAATGGAAACTCAGTATATACTAGACAAAAGTCTTCATTTCCTCTTCCCCTGGAACTGGAATCTCAACTCATGAAACCTGAGGTTAAAGTCCAAGGCTTATATACCAGAGTCTAACTGCTTTAACTGGTTCTACCATTTTGAATCAAACCCAGATTTTAGTGTTTTCTTGTTCTAAGTAAGGTCTTGTGTGGTAAAGGACTAGCAGACATAGACCCTTTCCAGAATAATGGGAGGCTTTGTGGCAAAGATAGGATTGTGAGGGCATGAGTCAAGCCTTAGCATTGCTGACCTACCATTGCTGAACCCACCCCTGGTCATTCTAATTGCTAAACATGAAGACCAGGGTCTTGTGTGAGGCTGATGAATGAACTTTAAAAAGAAAAAAGAGGAACCATTTCTACCCTGATTCACTAAGTCAAATAAATGGGCAAAAGGGGCAGCTGTGGCAGGTATGGGTCTCCTTGGGGCAGATCCTCAATATCTCACAAACTGGAAGAAGGAGGAGCTGATGGATCCTCCAGAGGCTGGCTCCAACCCATGAGGTCCAGACAGATGCAGTCCTCATGTCTTCCCCCATCTCATTATATTGGTCCCACCCTAGCCTAAACTTTGCTTCTCCAAATAGATCCATCTGGAATACAACATCCATCACTCAGAGTATTGTCAAGGGGTAAATGGGTGCCTTTTTGGAGAGGAATCCCACTCTGTAATCAACCACCAGGTACTGTTTACCCATTGATGGATGTCACACATCCACACATATGGGACCTAAATCAAAGCTATGGACTTTTTTCCAATCCACATTTTAGATTTTTCTCTATATTTTCAAGTTATTACATTACTGTTTAAGAATGAGTTATTTTTAGGAAACTATGTTCCATATATTATTTAACCCTCCGATCCAAGGCAGTCTCCCAAACAAGAAAATTCTTCAAAAAAAAAAAATATATATATATATATATCCTTGTGGCATTTAAAATATAAGGTAATTTGTCCTCATAAAATAAGACCCAGAGTTTTTCCTCTTTGTGTACTCACAGCCCAGTGAAATGAATAAAGGTAAATAATCAAGAATATAAGGAAGAGGAGAAGGAAAATGGAGACAGGTATAGACCAAGACAGGGACAAAACAGAAGAATACAGAAGTTGTGGCTTCATTCTTACGATGTTACCTGGTATTCTTCAGCTCGCCAAAATAAAGAGAATCAATAGCATCCGAGATGTATGGTCCTGTTTTAAAAATAAAAACAAATTGCTGTTAAAATGATTGAACTAAGTAGAACAGAAACAAGAAACCTATAGAAACAAGTATATTTTTTGTACACTAAGACTCTGATCCCATTAAATGCTTAAATAATATCTTCCTGACATCATGCCTGTAGAAATAATGTTACTTTCATATTTATGACATCAAGAGATTATATTACTAGTTTATGAAAAAATATGTTCAACTTGCCATTTTTAAATGATGCTGATATGGATTAGTACATATTATAGGATTAGATACATATGCTATACTATCTAGTTATATATTTTAATATAAACATCCCCAACAGGTGCAAAAATACCACCTAAAGTAAAACAAAAGATAATGTATCTTATGACAAGAAAAACATATTTGCCTTGTATCCGAAAAGAAGGGAAAGTGTATGTATATTCCCATCCTACATTTCTCTTTCTAGGGCTTTATCTAACTCTGGCACAGTGCCATGGATCTATAAGCCCTTGTATCTTCTGATTAAAAGAAAATAAGTGTAGAATCATGTTTGCTACAGTTTGCTGCCAAAAGCCCATGTCTATAATCCATCATTAAAATGTGACAGTGTATGGCTACAAAGAAAGAAAAAAATCTCAGATGTCATGCTCATTTGCAAATGTTTCAGGGGCTGGAGATTGTTTGGCAATCCTGCTGTTTCTAGGTTATTTGTGGAATAACCAGTTTAATTGAGCTGATGATTGCCTTGTGCCTGTATTGCTCTTCTGACTTAAGTCTTTATTTTCTGCAGTTGGCATCAATTTGTGCTACGTGGCAAGGGCATGGCATGCATTCAGCAAGCCCAGATTCCGGAGTTCCAGCCCACCCCTTGTCTGCCCTTGCCAATCTGATTTCTGAGGAATTTGCCTAGAGTTGTTACAGGAAAAAAGAAAAAATGGGAAAGGAACTCCTCGCCCTACTTTGCAGACCATTTCATAGAATACCTCCTTTGGCTTGACATTCTTGGCCCCAGTAAGGAAAAGAGATTTTATGTCTTTATTGAAATGAAGTGTGGTTTAGGATGTTCTCTGTAATTGGAGCACATCCCACTGCATGTAGTGTACAATGTCGACCAACCTGTTGCAACCTGGAGTGCAAGTCAGATATTTGCTACCCAGTGGAGCCAGTTGGGAAAAGAAAAGGGTGGGGGGAACCTGGGTTAACACCAACCTTGTCCTGACATGCACCAGGGCTATAGCATGAAGGAAAATTGAAAACAGAAACATCATGAAGATCAGTAAGAAGACAGGGCCTCTCCTTCTTTCTTTACTTTGTTCCCAACAAATGTTCATCTTCACCCACTCTAAATCATGTCACTTGACTGAAGACTATATAAAAGGGAAGTTCATACTGCACAGCCAGTGTGGAGAGAAACTGCCCTTGACCACTAATGGAAATGGTTATATCCTGCCTCAGAGTGGGCTTGTTCCCCTGGAGAGGAGGTGAGTACCCACAAGGTAGTTGAATCTTGGAATCTGAGATGATGATGAGATCAACAGACATCATTTAAAAGGGTTTGTATTTATCTTCCATGAGAAGAGCCTAATATAGGCCCTTTGCCAAAGAAAATTTAGACAGTGTTCCAGGTACATGGTGAATTTCACCTAAAAGCCTCCAAATAGTTTCCTCTTAACACCCTCTCCCCAGGGAAGTAATTGTGGTCCTTTTACTCTTTCAGAGAAGAGAGAAAATCTCTAGCGTTTCAAAATAGGAAGGCAGATAACTTTGATGAACATTTCCAAATACATAAAAGTCATTCCAATTCAAAGAAGACGTAAAACCAACAAGTATGCTAAAACAAAACAGGAATGGATGATAATTCTTTTATTCTTTCTCTACCTAAATAATAATGCAAGGGTTAGAAGATGAATATTCAAAAGGCTTCTTTTCATGATAAAATTTTGAGCAATAGTGCTTGGCCCATCATGAAGCCAAATCAGACCAGAACATTCAACATACATGGTATATCACTGAATTACAGAAAGAAAGTGAAGTTGCCCAGTCGGGTCCAACTCTGCAACCCCATGGACTGTAGCCTGTCAAGGCTCCTTTGTCCATGGAATTTTCCAGGCAAGAATACTGGAGTGGGTTGCCATTTCCTTCTCCAGGGGATCTTCCTGACCCAGGGATTGAATCTGGGTCTCCAGCACTGCAGGAAGACTCTTAACTGTCTGAGCCACCAGGGAAGCCAAAAGAATTATTCTTACTCCTGTAATTGCCAAGGCTCCTCTGTCCATAGAATTCTCCAGGCAAGAAAGCTGGAGTGGGTTGCCATGCCCTCCTCCAGGGGATCTTCCCAACCCAGGGATAGAGCCCAGGTCTCCCACATTGCAGGCAGATTCTTTACCATCTGAGCCACCAGGGAAGCCCAAAGGACACAATCAAATGCAGGTGAAACTTGTGCCGAATGTTGAAAGATGGGGGACTCTCTCTTAATATGAATTCTATGAGAAGAAAACAAAGACTTTTAAAGCATATCTGGCTTCATTACTTATGTGAAGAACTAATTTATCTGAAATACCTACTCCACTCCTTTCTTTTAACTAGTGTTAGCATGATATAGGGGCTTCCCTTGTGGTTCAGTCAGTAAGAAATCCACCTGCAATGCAAGAGACCCAGGTTTGAACCCAGGGTTGGGAAGATCCCTGGAGAAGGAAATGGCAACCCATTCCAGTACTCTTACCTGGAGAATCCCATGGACAGAGGAGCCTGGAGGGCTACAGTCCATTGAATTGAAAAGAGTCAGACATGACTGAAGTGACTGAGCACACACACAGCATGATACATCTTTCCCCGATCTTATTTTTAATCTATATCTGTCTTTATATTTAACGTACATTTCTTATAGACAACATAGGGTGAGGTCTTATCTCTTTTATCTGTTCTGACAGTCTGCCTTTTAATTGGACTATTCACATTTAAAGTGATTATTGATGTGGTTGGAATTCTATCTACCATATTTGCAACTATTTTATATTTGTTGCTTGTTCTTTGTTTCTTTTTTGGTCTTCCACTCTTCCTGCTTTTTCTGCTTTTAATTGAGAATGTTATGATTCCATTTCCTCTTTTCTCTTTAGGATATCAATTATACTTTTAAAACAAAATTGTAGTAGTTTCCCTAGAATTTGTAATATACATCTTAATTCAAGTAATTAAGAATTTGTAATATACATCTTAATTCAAGTCTGTCTTAACACTATAGTGCTTCATGGGTAGTTGTAGTCCAGGCATGTTATAATAGAAAATTCCTCCTTCCCATTCCTTATAACTTTGTTTGCCTTTCTCTTAACCATAAGCTATAATTACTCAATGTGCTGTTGTTATTATTATTTTGAACAAATTATCTTCTGTTAGATGATTGTTAGTTTTCAGTTGTTAGGATGGGATTGATGACTTCCAATCTCTTTTTATACTGGATTGGAAGCCAGACGTTGACCTTAATTTATATCGCATTTACAAGACTAGGAGAGACCAGAAGAAAGGTCATTAAGATCTAACAGGCAAGATAATGAGACTAGAATCCATGATCAATCATCAGAATATCAAAGTAACCAAGAAAAGTTGAAACAAGTGGAGAGATGGGTGGAAATGTAGCAGAGAGAAGGGAAAGGAGGAGAGATGTTCGAAAATCTAAAACTTTGTTGCTTTCTTTATGAAATACAGAGTCTGAGGAAATAAGGTTTCTGAGAAGAGAGTTTGATCCAATAGAAATAGTTGATGCTTCTTGGCTAAAAAGCCTCACTACTTTGTGGGTTGAGGAAGATCTCTGTACTTAAAAAGAATAAATTGAAAAAAAGAAACAGCATTAAGCCCAAACTCACTGAAGCTGAAATAGTGTCATGAGACAGACAAGATCTGAGTTATGAGCTAAGGTGTCACCTGCATCTAGAAAATGTCTTGGCCATTCCTAGCTTCCTTTCCTGCACCTTTGAAGATGAGGATATGACTAGATAAACTATAAGATTGCTCTGTGCTAAAATTCTAAGATTCTATGAAGGGTTAGATGCACAGTGGAAATACCAATCTCTCATCAGTAAAGGACAAGAGTGTTTTAAAAACACCCAAGGGTGAAAACTTGCAAGAGATATATTACATAACCCAGCAAATACAGTCACACATAATCCAAGGCTACCAAAAGCAAGGGCATGGTGTGTAGAATATACCCTCCACTCAAGAATCAAAGAAGAGGCAACTCCAGTGGGGAGTCCCAGAAGCCAGAATCTCCTGAACCTCAGTGCTGTCCCCCTGATGGAGAATGGGAAGAATAAGACAGTTCTTTTGATATTCCTAAAACAGCCACTTTAGGAAAAGAAGGATGCCTCCTGGATGGACCCTGGCTAGAAATGCAAAGGTTACTGAACAACACACCCCAAAAGACAGAAAATAAAATTGCTGCCCAGGACAGGGAAGGTGAGTGCTAAGAATGCTAGAGTAGAGAAACAGAAGTAGAAAAATTAAAAGGAGACAGAGATGGGAGATTCATTTGTTGTTCTGATATTAGAAAAACCACAGCCAATCACTCCTGAGGCCCCAGAAATACTTGGTGAGGTAAAAGAGTGTCTTTTAGGCAGCTGTCACCAAGAAGGGCGCTGTGGGCCACCAGCTGATGGCCCATCGGAACTGGAGTAGGCCTTACAGCAAAGCTCCGGGTGGCACAGAGCCTTCTCTGGGCAATTCTTTAATGGCCAGTTGATCTGACTTGATTTTTTTCATGTTATAATTATATTGGAAAGCATGAAAATACTTTAATTATGTTCCAAGAGATTCATTCTACAACATGTAATGGCATATTAGTGGTGACAAATGAAAGCCAATTAAGATCAGGGAAAGAAGAGGGAGAAAAAGGAGAAACACTGTTGAGGGCTTATATGTCAGGCACTCTGCTAGGCTATTCAGATGGAGTCATTTAATCCTGGCATTGTCCTTTGAGACAGGTGTGATTGTTCTTACATGTGAAAACAGTGCCTAATTCCTGAGGCCATGTGTAAATTGCACTTACTGAAATCTGTAAGAGGGCTGAAGACCACACCAACACATATGAAAAATGTTTTGATAAAATTATGATATAATACTAAATTTGAACAGAATATCAAACTAGAACAGAAAACAGTGATAATACAAATATACTTCTATCCAGTAAATAATTATTACCTGAAAAAGATTGACAGCAAAGGCATTAAGGTGATGGATGAGACTCTAAGTGGTTGCTTTCTTTTCTCTATTAAAAGAAAATCTAAAAAACTAAATTATCAACAAAGACTTTTCAAAATTCAATCAATAATAAAACAAATATAGCAGGAGGAATGTAACGCATACTATAGTATCTTCAACCCATCTTTCAAAGAGTTAAAAAAGCATAAGGAAAGTCTAAGTTAGAATCCAAATCATAAACTTGACTTGAACTCTGTTGTCAATTGCCAGGGAAAGCATTCCAGACTCTAAGAAACTTTGATTTTTTTTTTTTTTTTCTCTTCATAGCATCAGGAAAATGCTGGAGGGCTTAGGGGGCCCCTGGCATGTAAATTGTAGCCATCAGGAGAAAAACTCACTGTATTAGCCAGTGATGTTTTCAGAGTCATTTTCTTACAGTCCCTTACATCGCTGCCACAGAGACAGGGTAAAGATAGGACAAAGAATTCTTCTGGTTTGAAATCACCCAAGTGATGCAGAGGAAAAAAGAAGCACTTTGCCAAAAATTCCAAGATTAAAAGTAACCAAGAGAGAGGTATCTGTCAGCATCCAGAAGAATTTTGTAAACAATAGATGCGAGACATCAGAACCTCGGAAAGAAAAGATGTCTTTTCAGTTCCCATTCTGGAGAATGATAAGTAATGTATTTTATTTCAGTTTAATAAGGTTATTAACAATTTCTTTTTTTTTTTTAAAGAGCAAAGTAATATTTTCTGTGAAGGTTGGCTGATAAGCATTCAAGTAAGAATTGTGTGCCTTTTTAAGAACATTCTCATAGTAGAATAAAACTCTATCTACATGAGCTTTCACACAGCAGAGCAATTAATTAACTTATCTCCGTGAACACTGTTCTCACTGAAACTTATTAAAAGTCTGATTCATCCACAAAGCCCCAAGCAATCATCAATTGGCTCATAATAATACAAAAGAAAAATAAGCTATGGTTATGTTCTCATTTAATATCTGAAGAGAATCCTCTTTGCTCTCTGTCTTTGTTTGGAAGTATCTCTATTAAGAGTTTTTAAAGAAAAAAAAAAAAAAAAGAAACCTCCCCCTTGACATGAAATATGTTATGGCAGGGAACTGTGGGAGTAAATTACAGAGCCTCCACGATACCAGATTAAGAAGAGAAGCTGGACTTTCTCAAAGACACACAAATCATTCAACATGTAGCACAACAGGGCATACAGTGTGTTATCAATGCCGAGTTCCAAGCACCATTGTTAATACAGACCAGAAGAGGAATTGTTCATTAAATAATAAAGGGGGAGGGGAGAGAACCTTCAGACTCCAGCGTTAAAAGCCAGAGGAATGCCCGGTTTCACAAGTATTAAACAGCTTAAGAATTATTAGTCTGCTTAGGGTTTTGGTTTAATTCAACTCTCCCAAATATCAACCTAATGACTTCTAAGCAGAGTCTATAGTTTATGAACCATGTACTTTTTTTTTTAATGTTTAGTATAGTTGACCATATCAATAGCGCCCTCTACAGGAAGTTTCAAACCCTCAACAGGTTTTCTTAAATTTTAAAAAAGGCTAAGCAAGGCAATGGCACCCCACTCCAGTACTCTTGCCTGGAAAATCCCATGGACGGAGGAGCCTGGTGGGCTGCAGTCCATGGGGTCGCCAAGAATCGGACACGACTGAGCGACTTCACTTTCACTTTTCACTTTCATGCATTGGAGAAGGAAATGGCAACCCACTCCAGTGTTCTTGCCTGGAGAATCCCAGGGACGGGGGAGCCTGGTGGGCTGCCGTCTATGGGGTCACAAAGAGTCGGACACGACTCAAGTGACTTAGCAGCAGCAGCAAGCAAGGTAAACACCATCTGAGAACAAGATGAAAATTGAACAAAATTGATAAAATTGAAGAAAAATGTGAAATTTGGACGACATCTCCATTTCATGGAGATATATGAATTTGGCATGAAACAACGCAAAACCACAGCTGATAGCTATAGGTCATTTTATCTTGGTGTGTGTACATATATATTTTTTGGCAGTGGTGGTGGTTTGTTAACATACAGTCATTTGAGACAGGAACACTGACATTCTGAATATCATTTCTTTTTTCTGTGGAAACCTCAAAAACATTGGGGATTCTCTGGTAGCTCAGCTGATGAAGAATCTGCCTACAATGCAGGAGACCCCGGTTTGATTCCTGGGTTGGGTAGATCTGCTGGAGAAGGGATAGGCTACCCTTTCCAGTATTCTTGGGCTTCCCTAGTGGCTCAGCTGGTAAAGAATCCACCTGCAATGTGGGAGACATGAGTTCAATCTCTGAGTTGGGAAGATCCCCTGGAGAAGGGAAAGGCTACCCACTCCAGTATTCTGGCCTGGAGAATTCCATGGACTGTATAGTCCATGGGATCCCAGAGTCAGACATGACTGAGTGACTTTCACTTCAATTTACTTCAGAAACATATTGCTTTCCCTATTCTAAGATTTGCTAGTTACAGTATTCTGCAATATTACTCAGATTCAATTTAATAGAGTTTACTTTTTTTAGAATGGATAAATAAATAATGTAAATGTCTTTCAAATTATGCTTATTTTCTTAATATGACGTAAAGATGCTTCATTTGGGGTTTCACCTGTGAGAAAGTCCTGATGCTTATAAGATATGCCTGTTGTTGCTGAAGTTATTCAGCCGCTAAATTGTGTCCGACTCTCTGCAACCCCACGAACTACAGCATGCCAGGCTTCCCTGTCCTTCACTATATCCCAGAGTTTGCTCAAACTCATGTCCATTGAGTCAGTGATGCCATTCAACCATCTTATTCTCTGATGCCCCTTCTCCTCCTGCCCTCAATCTTTCCCATCATCAGGGTCTTTTCCAGAGAGTCAGCTTTTTACATGAGGTGGCCAAAGTATTGGAGCTTCAGCTTCAGTGTCAGTCCTTCCAACAAATATTAAGGATTGATTTTCTTTAGGATTGACTGGTTTGATGTCCTTGCTGTCCAAGGGACTCTCAAGAGTCTTCTCCAGCACCAGAATTTGAAAGCATCAAGTCTTTGGTGCTCAGCCTTTTTTATGATCCAACTCTCACAGCCATACATGACTACTGGAAAAACCATAACTCTGACTATATGGACCTTTGTCAGCAAAGTGATGTCTCTGCTTTTTCTTCCAAGGAGCAAGTGTCTTTTAAAGTTCATGGTTGCAGTCACTGTCCACAGTGATTTTGGAGCCCAAGAGAATAGAATCTGTCACTGTTTCCACTTTTTCCCCATCTATTTGCTGTGAAGTAATGGGACCAGATGCCATGATCTTTGTTTTTTGAATATTGAATTTTAAGTCAGTTTTTTCACTCTCCTCTTCACCCTTATCAAGTGGTTTTTTATTTGTTCTTCACTTCCTGCTATTTGAGTGGTATCATCTGCATATCTGAGGTTGTTGATATTTCTCCTAAAAATCTTGATTCCAGCTTGTGACTCATCCAACCTGGCATTTCACATGATGTACTCTGCATATAAGTTAAATAAGCAGGGTGACAATATACAGCCTTGATATACTCCTTTCCTGATTTGGAACCAGTCTGTTGTTCCACGTCTGGTTCTAACTATTGCTTCTTGACCTGCATAGAGATTTCTCAAAAGACAGGTAAGGTGGTCTGGTATTCCTGTCTCTAAGAATTTTCCACTGTTTGTTGTGATCCACACAGTCAAAGGCTTTTGCCTGGTCAATGAATCGGAAGTAGATGTTTTTCTGGAATTCCCTTGCTTTTTCAATGATCCAATAGTTGTTGGTAATTTGATCTCTGGTTCCTCTGCCTTTTCTAAATCCAGCTTGTACATCTGGAAGTTCTTAGTTGATGTACTGCGGAAGCCTAGCTTGAAGGATTTTTAGCATTACCTTGCTAGCGTGTGAAGTGAACGCAATTGTGCAGTAGTTTGAACATTCTTTGACACTGCCCTTCTTTGAGATTGGAATGAAAACTATTGACCTTTTCCAGTCCTGTGGCCACGGGTGAATTTCCCAAATTTGCTGGCATATTGAGTGCAGCACTTTCCCAGCATCATCTTTTAGGATTTGAAATAGCTCAGCTGGAATTTCATCACCTCCACTAGCTTTGTTTATAGTAATACCTCCTAAGGCCCCCTTGACTTTTTGTATAGTTCTTCTGTGTATTCTTGCCAGCTCTTCTTAATCTCATCTGCTTCTGTTAGGTCCTGGCTGTTCCTGTCCTTTATTGTGCCCACCTTTGGATGAAATGTCCCCTTAGAATCTCCAGTTTTCTTGAAGAGATCACTAGTCTTTCCCATTCTGTTGTTTTCCTCTGTTTCTTTGCATTGATCACTTAAGAAGGCTTTCTTATCTCTCCTTGCTATTCTCTGGAACTCTGAATTCAGTTCAGTGTATCTTTCTCTTTCTCCTTTCTCCTTTGCCTTTGGCTTCTCTTCTTTTCTCAGCTACTTGTAAAGCCTCCTCAGACAACCACTTTGCCTTCTTACGTTTGTTTTTCTTTGGGATAGTTTTTGTCACCACCTCCTATACAATGTTATGAACCTCATAGTTCTTCAGGCACCCTGTCTACCAGATCTAATCCCTTGAATCTATTTGTCACTTCCACTACATAATCATAAGGGATTTAATTTAGGTTATACTTGAATGGCCTAGTGGTTTTCCCTCCTTTCTTCAATTTAAGCCTGAATTTTGCAATAAGGAGCTGATGATCTGAGTCACAGTCAGCTTCAGGTCTTGTTTTTGCTGACTGTATAGAGCTTCTCCACCTTCAGCTGCAAAAGAATATAATCAATCTGATTTTGGTATTATCTGGTTATGTCCATGTGTAGAGTCATCTCTCGTTGGAGGGTGTTTGCTTTAACCAGCATGCTCTCTTGGCAAAACTCTGTTAGCCATTGTCCTGCTTCATTTTGTTCTCCAAAGCCAAACTTGCCTGTTACTCCAGGTATCTCTTGACTTCCTACTTTTGCATTCCAATCCCCTATGATAAAAAGGACATCTTTTTTTTTTTTTTTGGTGTTTGCTCTAGAAGGTCTTGTAGGTCTTCACAGAATGTTCAACTTTAGCTTCCTCAGCATTAGTGGTTGGAACATAGACTTGGATTACTATGATATTGAATGATTTGCCTTGAAAACAAACTGAGATCATTCTGTCGTTTTTGAGACTGTACCTAAGTACTGCATTTCAGACTCTTTTGTGACCATGAGGGCTACTCCGTTTCTTCTAAGGGATTCTTGTCCAGGGTAATAGATATAATGGTCATCTGAATTGAATCCACCCATTCCTGTCCACTTTAGTTCACTGATTCCTAAAATGTCAATGTTCACTCTTGCCATCTCCTGCTTGACTACATCCAATTTACCATGGACCTAATGTTACAGATTCCTATGCAATATTGTTCTTTATAGCATCAGACTTTACTTTCACCACCAGACATAACTGTAACTGAGCATCATTTCCACTTTGGCTGAGCCTCTTTCTTTCTGAACCAATTTTCTGCTCTTCCCCAGTAGCACAATGGACACCTACTGACCTGGGGGGCTCATCTTCCAGTGTCATATCTTTTTGCCTTTTCATACTGTTCATGGGGTTCTTGAGGCAAGAATATGGAGTGGTTTGCTGTTCCCTTCTCCAGTGGGCCAATTTTGTCTGGGAAGAAGAGATACCTATATGGATCCTAAAAATGTGCCTGTTTCATAGCTATGGATCCTTTCCCTCCATGATCAGTGGTTTCAAATCCAGATTTAGAAGCCAGAACATGCTTTAAGAAATTGTTACAACTAAAATTTCTACTCTAATCACTATAGCCTTGGAAGTCAGACACATAGGCCTCTTATCTCACAGTTGTAATACATCAAATGACTTTGACAGTGATTTAATCTCACCTTATTTTAGCAAGTTATCACAATTTGGGGAAAATTGACTTCTGATTTCAGAGTTATTTCGAGTTACTAGGAGTGACACCACAAATGTCAACTTTAAGAGTGGAGATACTGTTATTTTGTGTGATCCATGAAGACGTGAAAAAGGAGGTTGGAGACTCAGTTTGAGTTTCCACTTGGCTGTACCTTTTTAAAGTCAATGAACTTTTCCAGGTCTTAGTTTCTTCATCAGAAAAAATAATAAGAAACTCCTGTCTGGAGAAATATTTATATCTGGATACCTAGAAGTGCTTGATGAAATAGTATAAATATCTCTTTAATAGTTGAACTATTAAGTAAGGAAGGGTAAACAAATAGTTGAACTGAACAGAGCTAGAAAACAGGTGTTTGCTGAATCTGAGGCTATCCAGCCAATCTTTATAACCAAGAGGCTTAGATTTTAGTGGCCACACAGGACCTAAGTAAGATGGGGAATTGGAACTGAGCCCTCATGTAAAGGCAGAATAATAAAGAGATGCACCTTCCAAAGTAAACTATGTGAAGGGAAATAACAAGGAAGTCTCTCTCAGCCTAGGCTCCAGGTTGGAATAATACATCTTCCCTGAAAATGTGTAACCAACCCCAAGCCTGTCCTATGAAGGTTTGGGGTTAAACTGATAGTCAGGAAGATCCCCTGGAGTAGGACATGGTAACCCAATCCAGAATTCTTGCCTAGAAAAATTCTATGGAAGGAGCCTGGCCGGCTACAGTCCATGGGGTTGCAAAGAGTTGGCCATGACTGAGGACTTGTCAGCAACAGCAGTGGAATCCAGAAAACCTGAGTTCAAGAGGTTAACCCAATGTGAGCCCAGATGAGTAGTAAGCTGCAGTACCTGGCAGAAGTAAACACAGATTCCCTATGAGGGCCTCACCCTCAACTCAGGTCTTACAGGTTTCATACAGATAAAGCAGAAAGGCAGTCAAAATCCTGATTTATGAAGTGTATGAGGAAAAAGGTCTCATGGGTGAGAGTCAGAAGAACAATAAAAGCTGACTTAGACCACCAAGAATTTTGAATATTGGAATGGATAATACAGAACATAAAATAAACAGGTATAAAGTGTTAATAAAATAAATACAGAATGAAATGAATGAAATAAACTCAAGAATGTAACGATACTTTAAAACACTAGGCTGATTTGGAAAAGAGTCAAATATCTAAAAGAACTAAAAATGTAATTTAAAAGCACAATGGATAACTTCATGAATTTATCATAATTGAAGAACTAATTGGCAAAATGGAGGATAACACTCAAGAAATTAACCAAAACACAGGAAAGAGAGAGAGGCAAAGAAATGGTAACTGAGAAAGGATATTTATGAGAAATGAGGGTAGAATAAGACACTTGATAAATGTCTAAGTGAAGTTCATGATGTTTTTCAAAGAAAATGCCAGTAATAATGGCACAGAATTTTTGAGAATAGATGCAAGATATGAATGTTTAGATTCAGAAAGAACAAATCCCAAGGAGGGTATATAATTTTTTAAAAACTCATATGAAGACCCATCACAGTAAAGACGCAAAACACCAAAGACATAAAGACAATATTGAAAACATCTAGAGGAAAAAAGACATATTATCCATAAAAGGATAGTTAAACTAGCCGCAGACTTTTAAACAGCCGCAAAAAAGACCAGACTACAGTGAAATAAAATCTACAAAATGTTTAGAGAAATAATCAACCTAGAATTTTACATATAGCAAAAATGTAAGAGTGAAATACAGACATTCCTAAAAGTGATGCTGTGTATGTCTAGGAGACCCTCAATCGAGGAAATTTGAAGGTTAAACTTCAGAAAGGATAATGGACATAGGAGGAAGTTCTGAGATAGGTTCTGAGAAAGGAAGATAGACAAAGAGAATGCAAATAAATGGATGAATCTAAATAAACATTGGAGAAGGCAATGGCACCCCATTCCAGTACTCTTGCCTGGAAAATCCCATGGATGGAGGAGCCTGGTGGGCTGCAGTCCATGGGTTCGCTAAGAGTCGGACACGACTGAGCAACTTCACTTCCAGTTTTCACTTTCATGCATTGGAGAAGGAAATAGCAACCCACTCCAGTGTTCTTGCCTGGAGAATCCCAGGGATGGGGAGCCTGGTGGGCTGCCGTCTATGGGGTCGCACAGAGTCGGACATGACTGAAGTGACTTAGCAGCAGCAGCAGCAGCAGCAAATAAACATTGACTGTATAATATTAATGTCTAAGAGATTTCTGTACTTGTTGTTTTTGTTTAGTTGCTAAGTCCTGTCCAACTCTTTTGCAACCCCGTGGACTTGTAGGCCAGCTCCTCTGTCCATGGGATTTCCCAGGCAAGAATACTGAAGTGGGTTGCCATTTCCTTCTCCAGGGAATCTTCTTAGACCAGGAATCAAACCTGGGTCTCCTGCATTGGCAGGAGGATTCTTTACCCCTGAGCCACTGGGGAAGCCCCATGTTTAAGTCAGGAAAGTAGAAAAAGGTGGCCCCAAAACAGTGGACAATAGTGTTATTAGATACAAGGGGAATGATCAGAGTAAGCAGATACACAGATATACAAATCTATTATAAATCATTTTGAATGGAGCTTTTCTGGTGGATGTGAAGGCAGGTGATTCCTACCAGCTGGGGTTCACCCAGGAGCTTTGACCATGAAGACACAGAGCTCTAAAGAATGAGCTGGAAACTCAGTAGATGGTATTATATCTGTTGCAGTGCTACGTTCTGTATCTGTTATGGAAGAACATTGTTACAGATAACATTCTATATCTGTTATTTTGGTTTTTGTAATATTCATATTTTTATTCTAAAAATGATTATTAAAAACCATCTACTCTAACTCTTTTTTCATTCTCACGCACAGGGCTTCTGGCATTGACTTTAAAGGAGGACAATTTAGTTTAACAGAGCTTCACGGGAATCATGTCTGTGGTCACTGGGTTCACTAGGAAAGGTGATGATCCATGAACAAGAGTCTTGATTTTTTTTTTTTTTTAAGTCTGACTTAAAAACACATCTCTGCTGCCAGGCAAGAATTGCTTTCAGAGAACATCAATACTTTTTATCTTTCAACTATTTAACAGATAATGCAGTTTAAAAGTGAACTAAATGTGTGTGTTTGCTGTAGTGCTATTTTATCACTGTTTCTTTTAAACTCTGAGTTATATTTAATTTTAAAAATACAGGTGCATATAATCAGTGAAAGACCCGTCTCCTCAAAGAAAACTAATGTTCCTAATTTTGTTGTTGTTGTTATTGTGTTTTTTTTTTTTAAGAGAAATCTTCATTACATAAGCTCTGGTTTGGTATTTTTCAATAAATTTGAAATATTAAAGACCTCTAGATTAATAGGAAGGGAATCCGAAAAAGAGGGGATATATGTATATGTATGGCTGATTCCAGCCATACATATACATATATCTGAGCACCGAAGAACTGATGCTTTTGAATTGTGGTGTTGGAGAAGACTCTTGAGAGTCCCTTGGACTGCAAGGAGATCCAACCAGTCCATTCTGAAGGAGATCAGCCCTGGGATTTCTTTGGAAGGAATGATGCTAAAGCTGAAACTCCAGTACTTTGGCCACCTCATGGGAAGAGTTGACTCATTGGAAAAGACTCTGATGGTGGGAGGGATTGGGGGCAGGAGGAGAAGGGGACGACAGAGGATGAGATGGCTGGATGGCATCACTGACTTGATGGACATGAGTCTGAGTGAACTCCGGGAGTTGGTGATGGACAGGGAGGCCTGGCTTGCTCCGATTCATGGGGTCGCAAAGAGTCGGACACGACTGAGTGACTGATCTGATCTGATCTGATGGCTGATTCACTTTGCTATACAGCAGAAACTAACACAGGGATAAGGCAATGGCACCCCACTCCAGTACTCTTGCCTGGAAAATCCCATGGACGGAGGAGCCTGGTAGGCTGCAGTCCATGAGGTCACTAAGAGTCAGACACGACTGAGTGACTTCACTTTCACTTTTCACTTTCATGCATTGGAGAAGGAAATGGCAACCCACTCCAGTGTTCTTGCCTGGAGAATCCCAGGGACGGGGGAGCCTGGTGGGAAGCCATCTATGGAGTCGAAAAGAGTCAGACACGACTGAAGCGGCTTAGCAGCAGCAGCAGCAGAAACTAACACAATATTGTAAAGCAACTATACTCCAATAAAATTTTTTTTTCAAGTCAAATGAAACTTTTGGAGGCAGTACACATATTTGTTATCTTGATCATGGTGACAATTTCATAAGTCAATGTGCCAAATTTATATTATATCAAACTTAACAAATGTAGGCATGTTTTTTTTATTTTATGTCAGTTATACTTGCCAATTAAAAGAGATCTCAATGAAGATAAAAAGAGGTACAATTTGAATCTTTCGTACGTAATTATTTTAGTTTTAACAAAGAAATCAACAATATTTGTGTTTCAATAAATCACAGCATTCAATGGCAAAGGGTTTCACAGAAACTCAGACTAATTCTTTTAATTTACTTCAGTAGGAAAAATAAAAAGCTGAAAATACTTCTCAACTGGCCTTGTTTTGATGTCCTGCTTTTCTGTTTGCATTAAATATGTTGTGTCTCTCCAATGATTTCTAAATGTAACTCCTTGTCACACTGCAGCTAATAAACAGAACATATGTTCATTCTTATGTTCCTGAGATAATTATTAAATGAACAATTAATCTTTTGTTTTTGAGGTTAGGAGAGGTAACTACTCTAAGAGTTCAGGTTCTTTTTAAAATGAAATTATCTGTTTTCGAGTATGAAGATCCTAATGCTTGTTCATGCCTGGTTATCTGTAGAGTAAGGATGAAAACTCTCATTGGAAGCATAATGCTGGAATACTTGGATAGGCAGCGTAATTTTAAACCACTAAATTTGTGGTAATCTGTTATAGCAGCAATAGGAAACCAATACAGACACCGTTCAAAAGATGATTGTAAAGCTGTCACACTGTGGGCTTTGAAAGCAAATTTGCTGCCTTTTCTTCCTCTGTTATGATATCATACGCTTGTTTCCACTGGCAGTAATGCACACTGGGGTTGCCATTGTTAATCTTGAAATTGTACTTTGCCAGTTAAAGACATGAGACCTTTGGCCTCTTCTTCATTCCTAGGGTGTCCAGTGGGTGGCCTGTGATGTCTCCCTGCTAACACTAGACAATATTTCATCCTATCTAACAAGCACTCTGCTCAGATGGTCATCTGTGCAAGTGCCACAAGGAAAGCTCCCATGGGACCCAGAAAAGTATTCATTTTCCAAAGAGAATTAAAACCCACATTGATAGCATATAAAACAAGAATGCTTTAAAATGTGAAGAGTGATGAGGTTATTTCACCCTTAAGTTATATTTCTAGGAAAAAGCAGAATTTAAATCTTAAGAGATCTGTGTGCCCAATTGACACTTCAAAGAAAGAGAAATCCAGCTAATGAAATGTAACCTAACATCCTTCCCCAGCTTCTGTACTCCCCAGATTGCTACCCTTTTCCAATTAACTTTTCCATTCTTCTGCTAATTATCTGATCTAGAAGCTTTGGAGTGATATTTTTCCTCCCTCTGATTCAACCCTTAGAAGACATTCTCATCTCATCTTCGTTTTCTTTGGGGACCGTTTCTCAGCATTAATACGCATGCGCCTAACACAGCTCTGTATGCAGCAGCTGGCTCACAGGTTGGAGCATGGATTCGTTCTATCCAGTCTGCATCTCTTTCTGCCTGCACTTCCACACCACTCACTCCACACTCTACACAGCTCCCTGTTGCTTCCACCTGAAGTGTAAATCCTTCTACCTAGTTTTCAAGGCCTAACTATCCAGCTTTGCTCCCCATGCCTCTCCACATTCCTTCCTTCTTTCAGACGGCCAGGCAATTTCCATGGATTCATAAAATTCAGTTTCCTCTTTTCTTGGTAACTCAGAAGAAAGGAACAGAACTGAATCAGACGTTGACCCCTTTGACAAATATATAGCTTTGTGGGGATGGGGTATGGGGAGACAAATACAAAAGCTAGTTGGGGTTTTAGGTACTATTGCAAATGAGTTCTGTGAGCACGCCAAGAGGGGCTAAAAGATCTTCAGGTGAGGGCACGGTAGGAAAGGCTTTGATGAGTAGGAGATAATAGGAAAATGAGTTGTCATTTTGAGTACAGACTTTTCTTTTTTTTTTTTTTTCATTTTGCAACGTGGCATGTGGGATCTTAGTTCCAAACCAGGGATTGAACCTGTGCCCCCCTGTAATGGAAGTGTAGAGTCTTCACCACTGAACCACTGGGGAAGTCTGAGAGCTATTATCTAGAACATTATGTGATGTAGATTCTATTAATTTTCATGCAAATAACGTGATAATGTTACCTACCCTTTCAAGTCAGACCCTAATAAAGATCTTCCTGCCCTGTGTCACTTGCACCAATAGAATGAGACAGAGTTCAGTTCAGAAGCAAAAGAATGTTTTGTTTTTTGGTCAGAGAATGAAGAGGTATGGACTCACACTCAAGAGCGCACACACTCTCCCCTCCAGGACAGGTTGTGGTTGGTGCTGCTTCTTAGAGTTCCCCTTCTGGGGAAGGAGGGTAGAGTTCTCGCAAAACGGACAGGCTGAAAGCAGTATCTCCAAACCCCTGCCATCTTGAATCACAACATCTTGTGAGAAGCTTCTGCACACAGTCCCCAAGCTGAGGTGTCGAGTGGTGCTGTTTGATGCCAGGAACTATGGTCTGAAGGGTTTTGTGCGAGGCCTCTGCGCGCAGTATCCTGTGAGCAAGTGAAACTTGGTGTTATACCTTATCACCTGGATTCCGTCTTATTTTTCCTGGAGGCCTCAGGGGGCTTCGCCTGTGACACGAGGTAAGCAAAATTTAACCACTACTGACTTCCTCCTGGGAGAAAATACCCACCCCCATACAGTTCTGTTTTGTACTTAGGAGTAATTATTATTTAATAATAGGTTATTGGCAGCTTTAAAAATGTCAAATTTTATTAGGAATTGACCAGTCAGCAGGCCCATGTGGCTCAACCTGCTGTGGTATTTATGGTTTTTTTCAACCATGAGTAGAGAAAGGTTCCCAATAGTTGTGTGGCCCTGCAACTAGGCAGAGAGCGTGGATTTGAAAACAGACACTTTTTTTTCCTGTTTAATTCTGCTGAGAATCTATATAACTCTATGGGAAATCAAAGTCTGAAAACTATGTGATGTTTTTCTTTTTTCTTTTCTTTCTATGTGATGTTTTGAGGGGCTCTGGGAAAAAATGTTCCCCTTCCCTACAGTCAGACAGAATTTCTTAAATTCCACCATTGATTTCCTTACCCTTAAAATGGAGTGATAGCAGCACCTCTTCTGAGGATTAAATGAACATTAAGAGGAAAGTAAACTGCCTGTTCTGAGGAAGGCACTCAATATGTGTAAGTTTCCTTTCTTCCTGAGGGGTAATGGATGTTCCAATACTGTTAAATTGCATCTCATTCTGAAAACTCTAACACATGAAGGAGTTCTAAGACATATACACCTTAATCTTGATTACTTGTTCCTCTCTTCCAGCTGATTTGTAAGTGGAAATGAATATGAAAAGAGTAAAAAGAGACCAAGATTTTAGGTAAAGGAGAAGAATGTCATGGGGGAAAAAAAGAAGTTTCTAGAACCAGGATCAGATGAGGCTCTACAGACAAACATTCTGCTCCATAGTTTTGCTAAGGCCTCATTAAGTGAAGACAAAACTGTGATTTCATGGCGAAGAGGGAATAGAGAGCTCAAAGCTTTCTGTGTAGCCTACCTGCCAGCTCCTGCAGCTTTAGAGAGCTGTAATTGGCCTCAGACCAGATGTTTTCAGGGTCGATAGCACTTGACAGGGCAATCTTTTTTAAACCAGGAGAAAGGAAAGCCTAGAACAGGCTTTCAACCTAAGTTCTCAAACCTTGGTATATATCCAACTCACCTGGAGGGCTTGTTAAAACAGTTTCCTGAGCTCCTCCTTTGCAGTTTCTGATTCTGTGGATTGGAGCAGATTGGAGGCAGCAGGATTGGGGGACATGCAGTGAAAATTTGCATTTTAACAAGTTCCAGGTGATGCTGATGCTGCTGGTCTGAACTCCACTTTCAGAATTATTGGCTATATATTAGAATCCCCTGTAGACCTTTAAAAAACACTGACACCCATCCACACCCAAGCCAGTAATCCAAATTTCTGAGAATGTGATCTGGAGACCAGGGTTTTAAAACTTCCAGGTGATTCCAGCTTGGGAGCCATTGGCTTGGGATCTTTGAAAGCCAAGCTTTGTCCTACTTGATAAGCCCTAAGGGTTGAGCAGAGGAAGCATCCTGACATCTGCTTTTCCTAATAGAAGAGAAAATGTTTATGATTCTTAGTGGAAAAGCATTTAGCTGTTCTAGACTTTAAGACAAAATAAACTGTGGATATCTCAAAGATAATAGCTTCCAGAATCTTAAAGAACATTAAGAGTCAACAGAGAACAAAATGTAATAAATTCCGTTGCTTTGGGGGGACAAATGGCTTAAACTGGTGGACATAACATATTTGAGGGATAGATTATGTCTTTATCCAGGCCCCTGGCATCACACAGATTTATCCTTTAACTTTATGCATCATTATTCATCATCACCTTTTATTACTGTGGCTCAGCTTACTTAAAAGCCTGTTATTTCTCATTTTCAATCCAATGTAAACTTAATTTTCAAGCATACTTTAGTCAAGACAATTGTTCCAATTTTCAGAAAGATGTTAGAGAATGAGGGATGTAGCTTCCAAGAACTACAGCCCTGTGAGTTTGATGTCAAACCTCTAGCAAAATTCTCGAACAAACTATTTTAAAACTTGTGAGAACTGATGGCTGGGAACCAGTATAGGTTCCTCAAATCAGTCTTTCACCAAACCAGTCACATTTCCCTTTTTGACACACTTACAGGTCATGGAGATCACGGGAATATCACAGACAAAAATATATCTTAATTTCAGCAAAGAATTTAACATCCTGTGGACAGGAATGATGTGAATGACAGTACAGTTGAGTAGATTTGTAGCTAATTGAACAACTTCATTCAAAGAATGTCAGCAGCTTAATGAATCACTGCCTACCCGAAGGGAAGTCACAGTGACAGACTCCCAAGTGCTATCTATAGTTAGTTTATCCAGTTCAAAATTTCAGTTAATGATGGATGAAGACACAAAAGACATGTTTATCAAAACTGCAGGTGTGACAAAGCTGAGAGAGAAGCCTAATTCATTAAATGTCAAATGAAACCGAGAGGCAAAAGGTCTTAATAAACTAAAAGAATAGGCTGACATGAATAAGAATAAACTTAATAGGGATAAATGTAAAATCATCCATTAAAAAATTCAAATGCAAAACATGGGAGTATGGAAGCTTGTGATAAAAAATGGTTTTGTGAGAAGACATCCCAGGACTTTTAATTGTCTATAGCCTTAACACCTGCCAGTTGATCTTAGATCTCTGGAAAATCTACGAAAGCATGGACAAAAGAAGTGTTGCTTGCCATTTCAGTAAACAAGAAAAGTTGCCCATCATCAAGCCATCAACCATTGCAGCTGCCCAACCCCGCCGCCCCCGAGATGGTGCACCCTCAGAGGAACTCAGGATGGAGAAAAACAGGATACTCACCCTAGACAGTTAAGATGCATATCTAAGGAATAATTTCAATGGGCTCAGACTTTTTGCATCGTTTCATACATAGAAAAGCACTAAAATCATTAACTCAAGATGTCTTTTTTTGTGATGAGCTGTACTCTTTTGATGTTCAAATAGACGTTTATTTGTTTTCAACAGAAACTTCTGTATATTCTGGATCCTCCCTTACCTCTTTGGAACAGTATCTCGGGGCTATCTGAGAGCCTGTTTCCCAGGCTGTAGTACTCAGTTAACTCCCTGAATAAAATATAATTTGCAACTTTGAGCTTGTGTAGTTTGTTTTTTTTTTTTTTTCAGTCAATGAATGCTAAAGACTATCTCATAGATAAATGCCCTTGGTCATAAAATTTTGTTTACAATTTCAGTTGGAGTCCATCTGTGACCACCAGGGGTCACAGACCCCAAGTTAAGAATCCTTGAATAGCATAATTGGGCCACATAAAAACTTCAGCAAGCTGTGTGAAAAATGTAATATCAAAACAATGGAGATAATAGCCCCAAAGGGCTCATTACATCCTACTTATAGTCTTCAGTTTACAGTATTCCACTGAATGTAGAAACCAAAAAACTGGAATATATAAATGGAGAAAGGTCTAGAAATTATATTAAGTAAAAAGCACTGAAGGAACTTGAGACATTTACTTACCAAAAAAAAATTAGAGGAAACATAAGAGCAGTTTTCCAAAATTTGAAGGCTGCCTTTTAGTAAGAGGCTACAGATTTAAAATACTCTACAGCAGTGCTATCCAGTAAAAATAAAATGTTCATCACATATGTAATTTCAAATTTTCTAATCACCACATTTTAAAGTAAAAAAGTATAGTAAAAAGAAACAGGTGAAATTAATTTTAATAATGTATTATATTTAACCCAGTATTCTAAGACAGCATCATTTTGATGAGTAATCAGTGTAAAACTTTTTCATGTTGAGTTTTTGAAATATGTGTATTTTACATTTATATCACATTTCTATTGTATGAGCCACATTTCAAGTGCTCCATCTCCATATGTGACTGGTGGCTACCATTTTGGACTGCACAGCTCTTTAGCTTCCCAGGCCAGATGAGAGTCAGTTAAGAGATGTTACATAGGGAGATCTTTCTAATAGTACTGCCCTCCAAATGGAACGAGTCCCCTCAAAGAATGCTGAGGTCTGTGTCATTGGATATGTTCTAACTCAGACTAGGTGACCACTTGTCAAGGGTTATTTAGGCATTTCTACATAGGGCAGGGGTTGGGATGGATAATACTGAAGTTCATTCTCATTCTGAGGCTCTAATTCTATGACTGTCAGGTTTGGGCATTGAACCACCCAATTTGAACCACCAATTTTATGATATTCTGGGACAAGTGGGCAGCCAGCCTTTCCTAAGAAGATCTTGCCAATCTAGTTATGCAAATACATGCCAGGTCATAGCTACAGAGCTAATTCGCCTCTGCCCCTTCTGTTGTGGAGCTGCAGCCTAAGTTATCCATGAAGACAGCCCATATGCTTGGCTCAGGCTCTGACATGCAGCTGAAGAAAGACTATTATCACATCACTGAGCTAAGCTCAGTCTGGAAATAACCCACCCAAACATGTGTCTAACACACTCACTTAATTTTTATGCTCATGCAACTAGTTTACCTTTAGTTTTAGTTCTGCATTAAGCTCATTAACAGAAAAATTAAGTATTAACTATGTTAAGAACATAAAGGTACTTCTCTGGAGAGAGTCTCAAGGTGCTATTCAAAAGAGAAAGCAATCCACAAAGAAAGGCCATTTGCTTACATTTAACCAGTCACAGTGCCAGCCCTTAAGGTCTGCAACAGCTGATGACTGGCACTCTGAACCAAATTAAATAATCAACCAGTGTTCAAGGAGCCCGCCCCAGGGTTTTTGTAATCCATGTACAACTGCAACCTAGAGAAGCTGGAAAAGGCATGGGGAGAGAGCATGAGCTCAGGGGCTGACTACTTGAGTTCACGCCCCAGTTACACCTCTCACTAGCTGTGTGATCTTGGATGAGTAAGAAGCAGTAACCTTGGTAGCCTGGAATTCACTCTTTTTACCTGAGGTACTGTTCTGTTCCTGTCAATTATTTTAGTGTCAATAAAATTTAAATTATGCATAGAGTGAAAAAACAAGTGTTTGGTAGAGTTTGATTCACTGATGACACTTTATAAACGTTAGGGACACTATTTTTGTGTGCTTTTATTTTTTGTGAATATATGAATATGTATATGTACATGATACATATTCATTACAAACAAAAAGTTTGGAAAATATATAAAGTACTTAGAGAAAAATTTGAATGACCCATTGTCTTACCACCCAGAGCAAATCATTTTTTAACATTTGATCCCTTCTGTACTGGAGAAGGCAATGGCACCCCATGCCAGTGCTCTTGCCTGGAAAATCCCATGGATGGAGGAGCCTGGTGGGCTGCAGTCCATGGGGTCACTAAGAGTCAGACACGACTGAGCGACTTCACTTTCACTTTTCACTTTCATGCATTGGAGAAGGAAATGGCAACCCACCCCAGTGTTCTTGCCTGGAGAATCCCAGGGATGGGGAGCCTGGTGGGCTGCCCTCTATGGGGTCGCACAGAGTCGGACACGACTGAAGTGACTCAGCAGCAGCAGCAGCACTTCTGTACATTTTTTTTTAACATAATGGGCATCATTTTTCAAAAATACAGCTTTTAAAAACATCACTTTCTAATATGCTTCTAAGTTCCATGATAACAGAGAGTAACTTTCCTATTGAAATCTCTGAAGTCATGTCTTTTTTCCTACTATCCTGACTGTCTTAGGAGGGACATACCCCTACTATCATGGTGTTCCATTCAGAAGGGAAATCATGAGTCTAGACTGACTCTATGAGAGAAAATAGGAATCAGGTCCTAGTTAGAGCCCCAAGCCTGCATTTAACAAGTGGGGAAACTGGAGCCTAGAGAACAGACCAATTCCTACAACCAACTACTCAGCAGTACTGAAAAGCTGGTGTATCTTTACCCACATAAGCGCCTTCTCACTTCACCACACTGCTTCATGGAGCATAATTCAGTCTTACATATTCTAGCTACTTTGGAGCCCACTTTTCTGCTAGGCATCTCTCTATATGAAGACCAAATGGTTAGACACAATTTTTAAAATAGTTGCATGGTACTCAGCTTGATAATGGGAAAGTCACTTATTCCACAAAGGGCACTTTATGGGGCTGTCTTTCCAAAGAAAAAGCTCAGAAGAATTCTCTTAGCCATGTGCAAAATATCCACTTAATCAACATGAACACTCATATTACTAGGCAATTAAAATGATTTATTCAAAGAGCTTTATAGTCATGCCTTAATACCAATCTATAATAAGCAGGAGAAATAAGAGCAATAATACTTACTATCGTCCTAGTTAAATATAAGCACCATAAATAATATTTGCACTTTTAAGCAATTCATATATCCTTTCCAAATAATAAGATTGTAATGTGGAGCTTTTGCTTTTCAATCAGATAAAATATATTGCTGAGCTTTATTTTGTTTGTTTGTTTTTTCTTTGTGCAAGGCTAACACTCAGGGAAGGACTTTTCCTGGTCTATTTGGACTATTTGTATCCTTGAGAAAGAAATAACTTTAAAATAATAGGAATATATGAGAGACTGTTAGTTGCTCAGTCATGTCCTACTCTTTGTGACCCCATGGACTGTAGCCTACCAGGCTACTTTGTCTATGGAATTCTCCAGGCAAGAATACGGGAGTGGGTTGCCATTTCCTTCTCCAGGGGATCTTACTGACCCAGGGATTGAACTCGGGTCTTCCCATATTTCAGGCAGATACTTTACCATCTGAGCCACCAGGAAAGCCTACCTGTTCCTTACCATATGCAGAAATGTTACCCCCTAACTCCTAGTTCCCATACTTTGTATTAACTGCTGCATTGTATTATAATGTATTTATTATTTATTAGTAATATGTTTATCTGCTTCTCATTAAATCATTCATCTGACTTTCTTGAGGGCAGAGTTTGCTGTGAGGATTAACAATATATGTAAGGCATTTAGCACAGCTCCTGGCACAGAGCAGACATGACCTGATATAACCCTTTGTTAGCGTCATCTTTATTATTGACTTTAAATGCTCACCACTGCCCAGAACAGAGTTTGGCACACTCAAAAATAGATGGAAGTGTGGGTCCTTGGAATATCTGTTGTCTTAATCATCTAAGTACTGAGCCACTGAAATTGTACAGTCTCAGAGGAAGATTCTTCCTACCTTCTTAAGCAGATTTTAGTTAGAAATGGTGTATACCAGACCAAGTCTTAAGCACTGAGTTTGTAAAGATAGCCTTCCCTCAAAGAGCTCATCAGTGAATACTGGAGGAATACTTGAGTACTGTGTCTTAGGACCAGAGAAAGGAGACAAGTGCAGATGCAGAGAAAAGGGACTTAAAACTCTGTCTAGATGACAAACAAAGGCACTTGAAATAGCAGCCTTTGTTCTGCATGTTGAATATTGTTCCTGGGGAGGCTGTTCCAAGTCCCAGAGGACAAGTAATGACAGTAAACCTTTTATTTTCTCTAATGAAAATAGAGAAACCAGGCTATTTCCATGTGTGGCACCTGGAGAGGTGAGAGCGGAAGACATTGTACCTGACCATGCTGCCTGCAGGGGGCGCTGAGGAGTGTGTGTGCTCTACAGAAAAGGAGGACCTGTACCAGCTTCCTGCCGGGTCTCAGCATTTCTTGGTTTTTATTGAATGTTATGCTCTTGCCAGCTCCCTCTGCCTCTTCTGGCTTCCTCAATCATCACTGCGACTTTCTTAACCTTACTGCTCCTGCTTTCTTTGCTCATGTTATCTTTTCTGTCCCCCGTCGTTTTTTGTTTTTTGTTTTTGGCTTCTTTGCTTTGCCCCAATCCTTTCGAAGCGCTTCCTTCCTTTTCTGTAGGGAATAACTCATTCCCAAGGTTCTAAGTTACCTTCCAGTTGTGGGTTCCTTGAACTCTGGGGTTCCCAATTTCATGACTGCCTCCTGTACAAAATGTCTCTCGTTGCCACCATGAAAAGTGTTCATTTTTCTTATTTCTGGGTTTGCTAATGTTTGAGGTGCCAAAGTGCCACCTTTGAATAATTAAAGCCTTATGTAGGCAGCTCTGGGGGACTTTTATGGCTAATAAATTCTACGAAAAACTGTTAATTTAACACCACTAAATAGTTCTCCGAAGTCACAGGAGCTGTAGTATATCTGTGTATTTTATCATTTACGAAGTACTTCTATCTTACTGTTTTTGAGTATGAGAAATATGTTTTCCACAAAAAATAATGCTTTAAAACACAATGCATGTGACTAACACATTTCACTCTGTTTCTATACATTTAAAGAGGCTCTCATTTGTGCAGTATCACGATGCCTTCACTTGCAATTCCTGAACTAACCAGAATGTCACTTTTCAACCTCAAACACCCCACCTTTATGATGTGTTTTATAATTACCAAGCTCTTTCACATACAGGATTTCATTTACTTCTTTCAACAGCTCTGTATTATTTTTTCTCATTTTACAATTGACAAAAATTAGGCAGGAGATGTTGAGTATTTCTCCCCAGGCCTCACAGCCTAGCTCTGAGCGGCAGTGGCCTCTTTAATGCAGGATTTCTGAGGCTCAGACTATGGCACTTTCTCGTTGCTGTTGTTGACTGTAGCCCATCAGGTCCATGGAATTCTCCAGGCAAGAATACTGGAGTGGGCTGCCATTCCCTTCTCCAGGAGATCTGCCTCCTGCTACCTTAGATGTCATTTGAAGATCAGTTCAGTTCAGTCACTCAGTTGTGTCTGACTCTTTGCAACCCCATGGACTGCAGCATGCCAGGCTTCCCTGTCCCTCACCAATTCCCAGAACTTTCTCAAACTCACGTCCATCAAGTTGGTGATGCCATCCAACCATCTCATCCTCTGTCGTCCCCTTCTCCTCCCACCTTCAATTTGTCCTAGCATCAGGGTCTTTGCCAATGAGTCAGTTCTTCGAATCAAGTGGCCAAAGTATTGGAGCTTCAGTTTCAGCATCAGTCCTTCCAATGAATATTCAGGGCTGATTTCCTTTAGGATGGACTGGTTGGATCTCTTTGCAGTCCAAGGGACTCTCAAGAGTCTTCTACAACACCACAGTTCAAAAGCATCAATTCTTCAGCATTCAGCTTTCTTTATAGTCCAACTCTCACATCCATACATGACTACTGGAAAAACCATAGCTCATTAGAAGATAGAAAGGCCTAACTTTTCAGCTCTATGGCTTTGCCTACTATTCCTTTAATGAGAAATGTAATGACTTCTCCTTTTTATTCTTTCTTTTTCTAAAACTGAGCAGCTCCTCCAATCATCATTAGACTAATGCAAAGACATAATGATAATTCTGTTTTAAATAAGGCTCCTACTATGAGCAAGTAAATATAACTAATGGACTTGGCATTACCAGAAAAAAATTAGCTGCCAGGTTATAAACTCCATAAATATCTTCTCATAGAACAAAAGGTGATAACCACTGCCCTAATCAAGTTCCATAGAGACAGAGCTTGAGATGGGGATTCATGCACATATTACTTTTTGAGGCATTCAGTTCAGTTCAGTCGCTCAGTTGTGTCTGACTCTTTGCGACCCCATGGACTGCAGCATGCCAGGCCTCTCTGTCCATCACCAACTCCTGGAGTTTACTCCAAGAAAAAAGTTTTTCCAAGAAAAACTGATAGGGCATGAAGGAATCAGGATCAGAGATGTATGTTTGGGAGCTTCAGTTTATTGACAGTACTGGAAGCACTGGGGCTAAGATCATTAAGGGAAGACATGGCCTGCAGCAGGGAATGAAGGGAGCCCAGGAATGATGGCCAGGGCCCTCAAACATCTAGGGGTAAGCAGAGGAGAAACAACCAGCCAAGGGCCTGAGAAGGCAAGGCTACTGAGTTAGGAGGAAAACCATAGGTCTTTAGAGTATGCAAATATTTAGGGGGGAATACTAGCATAGATAGTTCTGTGGAAAGTGATTTCCAGATCCTCAACTTCTTAGTCACTCTCTCCAAAAATTCACCTGCCTGAGAATGTGCCAACTGAAAGTTAAAGCTTCTCCAGCCATTTCCTTTCAGTCACTTGTCTCCCTCTCCTTTCTCTTCCAGATCTTAAAACAGAGCAGTACCCAGAAATGTAAAAATGTCCAGGGCACAGGAAAGAAACAATTAGTAATACTGGTGTCAGTGTGATGAAGTCATGACTGTAATATCTAGCTAATCTTGTGTGAGCCAAGTGATGTCCAATATTTTGCTTTTCACAGAGTTGGAGAACTTAATTGGATTGAGAACTGATGGATTATTTTAAAATTTTTTGTGATAAATTACTCTGATTTTTGGCATGTAAGTCAGGAGTTCAAAGAATTGCATACAGTTCTAAAGGAATATTCTATCAACTTATTTGTATAAACAGGTTTTCTCAGAGCATAAGTCTTTAAAAGAATAAACATAGTAAAGTAATCGATGCTGAATTATGTTTCATTATAACACTAAGTTGTAGTATCTGTGGAAATATGAACTAATTGGAAAAAATAAGCTCTAGTCAACTCATAAGAATTTATGTTTATAATACAATTTTCTTTTCTAGGTTAATACTTTTTCATCAAAACATGTAATATACAATGCTTACATTATTTTGATCAAGTGTATAAATAAATAATTGTAAAGATAACTGAATCTAAAATAAATGTTTTATTTTTTAGAACTTATAGTAATAAAATTTTTAAGTTTTTTATTATCAATTTATATCCATAATTTAGTTACCAAATTGGTGGAGTGATAAAATATAATGGGAAAATATTTTGTGCAGCAAGCTGAATGGAAATGTAAATTCAAAAGGAAATGGGAACAATGTAAAATATCTATTAACAAGGCTTCCCAGGTGGCACTAATAGTAAAGGATCCACCTGCCAATACACGAGAAGTAAGAGACACAGGTTCTATCCTTGGGTCAGGAAGATTCCCTGGAGAAGGGCATGGCAACCCACTCTAGTATTCGTGCCTGGAGAATCCCTTGGATAGAGGAGCCTGTCAGGCTACAGTCCATAGTGTCACAAAGAGTTGGACATGAATGAAGTGACTTAGCACAGCACAGCAACTATTTAAAAAAAAGCCTATGTATTTTCTAAATGGTTGATAGTGAATGGGTTTAGATTCTACTGGACACATTTAATAAGAGCAATATAACAGTTTTATTGTAAGATGTCAATATTTATAGCATACTAGACAGTCTCTCTCTCTCTAGCAACTGTTTAAACTTATGATGAAAAATATAGATGTCAATTCTAAAAAGTACAAGGGTCTACAAAATTGTACTAAAAATGTTTAGGGGCTATATGAATAAAAGTGTTTGAAAATGATACATGTAATCCAAGAGGAAAAAAGATTTCAGAGAGAGAGTGGTCAGCTGTATGAATGCTCTGGGGGATAGCATGAAAATACAATCGGACTGGCAACAGTCACTGACCACCTTGATTGGAGCAGGTTCAGTATAGTGCAGGAGCTAGAAACCTAGTTGGAGTAGGTTAAAATGAGAATGGAAGGTGAGGAAATAGAGACTGCAAATAAAGACAACTGTGAATAAATGTTCCTGTGAAGGAGAGCAGAGAAAGGGATTAGTAAACTGGAAGGATGAGGGGGAATTGAGAGAAGGTAAGTATAGAAAGGAGATACTAGAATGTGTTTGAATGCAGATGGGAAGAATCAAGTAGAGAAGAAAAAACTGATACTGCTTGAGAGGAAGGAGATACTAGGAGCAAATGTGAGAGAATCTGGAGCACAGTGAAACACCAATATAACTTCCTTTGTCATAGCAAAGAAGGCAGAGGAGGTGGGGATAGAAGCTAGTACTGTTATATTTATAGATGAAGAGGGTGACAGATGTGAAAAATGCTATCACATCAAGGGATTGGGCATGCTAATAAGGCCAAAAAATTATTGGAGTGAAGATAATAGAATAAATGAGGTAGAAGAATAGGAGGCATTGGAGAGAAGGGTGTTTGAAACCAATATTTTAGAAGAGATAACAGTTACTGGTTTGATCAAGGGAATTGGTGATGAGGTCGAGTAGAGGAAAGGGTAATTAGAGGTGATGAAGTTAAGTAGTTAAAGGCCCAGGAGGATATTGGATATATCACTCACATGGATATCGAAGTCATCAAGAATAACAGAAGTAGAATGAAGAAGACAGTGAATCAGGTGCCAGTCTTACAAACAAAGGGATTAACTGGGAGGCTGAAAGAAGAAGGCTGTAATAGAATGTTGGGTAGAACAGTAATATGTTATGAGCTTTATAAGATTAGGGTTTCTGAAAGCTGAAGGAAGACAAATAGTTTCTAGTGAGTAATGGGTAACTAGGAGAACAGAACGTCTGTCCTATGTCAATGCCCCAAAGTATATGGAACTTGAGAAAGAAAGTAGCCACCACTTGAGAAAAATGTCAGGGAGGGAGACTCAGGTACAGCAAGAGGGCCAAGGGTGATTCAGTGAAGAGGTTGAGGATTCAAGGAAGTTTGCTGATGACAGATTGAGAGCGGAAGCATGAGCAATAGAAGGACTTAGGAAGGAATCTGAATGATGATGGATGGATGGGGAAATTTGTGCTTTTGCTGGAAATACCAGTGATGGAATTTTCCCTCTTGGCAAAGCATGCTATCAGTGCATTCTGAAGTCCAAAGGGCTTAGCTAGAAGATGCAAGGGCAAGTGTACACTCAGATCCTTCCATGTTTCCCATATAGAAAACTGTGAAACTATTCGTTTTTCTTATTCAGTCACTAAGTTGCATGTGACCCTCTGTGACCCCATGGACTGCAGCACACCAGGCTCCTCTGTCCTTCACTATCTCCTGGAGTTTGCTCAAATTCATGTCCATTGAGTTGGTGATGCTATTTAACCATATCATCCTCTGCCACCCCCTTCTTCTTTTTTCTTCAATCTTTCCCAGCATTAGGGTCTTTTTCAATGAGTCAGCTCTTCACATCAGGTGGCCAAGTATTGGAGCTTCAGCTTCAGTCCTTCCAATGAACATTCAGGGTTGATTTCCTTTAGGATTGACTAGTGTGATCTCCCTGCTGTCCACAGGACTCTCAAGAGTCTTCTCCAGCACCACAATTTGAAGGCATCAATTATTCATTACTCAGCCTTCTTTATGGTCCAACTCTCACATCCATACATGACTATTGGAAAAAACCATAGCTTTGACTACACGGACCTTTGTCAGCAAAGTGATGTCTCTGCTTTTTAATATGCTGTGTTTGTCATAGCTCTCCTTCCAAGGAGTATCTTTTAATTGCATGGCTGCAGTCACTGCCCACCATGATTTTGGAGTCCCCCAAAATAAAATCTGCCACTGTTTTCATTTTTCGCTTTCTATTTGCCATGAAGTAATAGGACCAGATGCTATGGTCTTAGTTTTTAATGTTGAGTTTCAAGTACTTGTAGGCTTCCCTAGTGGCTTAGTTGGTAAAGAATCTGCCTGCAATACAGAAGTCCCTAGGTTGGGAAGATCCCCTGGAGAAAGGAATGGATACCCACTCTAGTATTCTTTCCTAGAGAATTCCATGTACAGAGAAGCCTGGTGGTCTACAGTCCATAGAGTTTCAAATAGTCAGACATGACTGAGCAACTGAACAACAACAACAAATTCATTATGAGATAAACTAAAATATCAATCTAAACCGTTCATTAATGAGACTGAGAGCAAATATTAGAGAAATAGGCAGTTAGATAGACTTCCACTTTTCCATTTCAACTTACTTAAACTTTAGATCTAAGCCTCATTTGGTTCACAGTTTTTCATGCCTTTTACTGTTTTTATGCCTTTACTACAAACCCTGTTCTTTTAAATATAGAGTCGAAACCTTTTTTGTGCAAATCAATTAAATCAGAAATAATGCATATCAAGGGAATATGAAAGAAAAAAATTAATATTTGAGACCTAGAATAATTCTTACTTTGAAATCCTGTTAGATAAGCTTTTTTTTTTCACAGATGAAAAAAAGGCATTTAGAGAGAGTAAATAACATTCTGGGGGTAACATGGCTAGGTAGTAAGATGCCAGCTTTTGTGGCCTCCAAAGTCCGGGCTCTTCCTCCTTCAATGCCACAGTGCTACTCAACGTGAGACATTGTGTTGAGACTAGAGAGGATACAAAAACAAGTATGACATGGTTCACATCATCAAGGTCTTTATAACCTAGTGGAGGTTCAGACCCACTGTAAGTTCCATAAATAACTTTAAACCCATTCTCCTGTGGATGAGTTAGAATTAGAAAAGACTACAGTAGCCCAATAGAGAAGGAAATGGCAACCCATTCCAGTATTCTTGTCTGGAGAACCCCACAGACAGAGGAGCCTGGCTGGCTACAGTCCACAGGGTCGCAAAGAGTTGGACATGACTGAAGCGACTTAGCATGCATGCACAGTAGCCCAAACTTAGGTCACTAGCCAATTTTCTTTGACTGCATCCAAGCTGATCGATGGAAAATTATATGTTTGCTTTCATGTCCTAAGACCAAAAGCATCTGCTTTGTGCTGCCATGTTGGGGAAGGAGGGAGAGGGGATAGAGAACTGGAAAGAGCTAGATGTTTTCACTAGGCCACGAATATTGGAAAAGACCAAGGTCTCTCCAGTCCTCAATTGCCTTCTGAAATATGTGGCTACTCATTCACAAAGTTGTTATTCATAACATGTTTTCTCTTTTAATTGACCCAGGGTGATATACAGTGGTTGTTTCTAATGCTTAGTTGAGTTTTTTCTTAGCAAAATGTCTTAACTGATAAAATACCTCCTCCCCCAGTATTAGAAATTATAAAATCATTGTCTATAACCAAACCCTTCAAATAAATTTGAAACTCCATACACACATGGTCTCATTTAATCAAACAACCAGCTGAAACAGTTACTATTATTGCCCCCACTTTAGAGACAGGAAAACTGAGCCTCAGGGCTCAGTTGAACTTCTAATTGGCTTCCTCAGAGACTTAATGATCTTATTTTCTAATTTGCATGAAGAGAACTGTACTCAATATCTTGTGATTATCTATAAGGGAAAGAATTTGAAAAAGAGATATATATGTATGTATACATATATATATATATACATACACACACATATATATAACTGAATCACTTTGCTGTACACCTTAAAACAACACATTATAAACCTTCTTAACTTCAATTAAAAATATAAAATTTTTAAAATCTGTGAAGTTTATTTATCCAGCTTTCATTTTTATGCCTCTACTCAGTGATCATGCAGATAGAAACTATGACCATGGGCACATGTAAATGCATGATTTGACTTTACAAATACATATAAGTATGAACTTGCTATCCAACGTAAACTTGGAATAACTGTTAGTACTGAGGATGACTGACAAATTCAAGAACTGAAGCTCTGAATTTTTGTTTCAAATATTGTCTTTTCTACCTTGAGAAAATCAAAGCTCCTTAGACTTCTCATTCGAATTTCCAAATGAGAAAAGATATACATGCACAATATTTGCAAACTGAAAAATGCTCAGTCTTCAGATTGACTCAAATAAAATTTTCCATTTCTTTCTTTAAAAAAAAAAATGCCTTACAAATTTTAAACCAGTGAACAAATATAAGCTATTAAGCTATTGTTTCAAATCAGAAAGTTAAGCCATTGGATTTTTTTTTTTTCTCAGTCACATTTCTAGTCCAGACAAACAACCTAAGGACAACAGTTAATAAATATGTAATTGTTCTTCCTCATACTTATCACCAGCCAGTGGCATTGCTTGGCTGCACTATTCCCAAATGGACACAAAATGCAAGTCTCAGTTCTATACATATATTAAAATAGGGTCTGGCAAACTCATAAGATAAAATGGAACCAAAAAAAGAGACAGTTTCAAATGTGTATTTTACAATAAATGTACCATGTGCTTCTGAGAATTTGCTTAAATCAATATTTTAAGTCATATTGTTGCCCAATTCTTTTAGCCAAATGTAAAGGGTTCACCACAGGACAGAGTTAATACACTTTGCTACTTTATGTTTATTGATAAGGACTTGGCTGAAGGAGGAAGGTTCAGTTTTTACTTTGATAAAGAATGTGAGCTCTAGAACTTGAAACTGAGTATTGTTACAATTCTACTGGGAAAATTACATTTAGAAGCTCTTCCCTGTTTTGCTACCATCTAGGCTTCTGACCCATGCCCCCATCCTTATCTCTTCTACCAACAGACATAATACTTACACTCCTATGGTTCTATTCATTGGGTCATTGGTGGATAAGTGATCAGTCAAGAGTTTCAACTGCCACAAAAATAACCAATTCTGGAAATGTACTGGAAGGCTGTGGAACACTTGTGGGTCCCCCAGAGGCTGAAGAACAGTCACTGGAAAAAACAGGAACCAAGAGACTCTGGAGTGGGGAAGCAGACGTTCATGTAGCAGCTGAAACCCCAAGACCAGCACACTGCTACAATTTTTCATCACTTCTTAAGCTCAGGTGTCAGCCTCCTGGAAGAGATTGTTGATTGGTCAAGGTCAGGTCATATGACCACTCTCCAGCTGTGCATGGATAGGGAGAAGAAGAATACAGCCTCTTTCACATCTTTAAGAGAGAAATGTCTAGTTTAATATTCCCACAAGGAACTCATATAATTGAGAAAAAGAAGCTCTTGAAAAGGAAACTGGTGTGGTCTTAAAGAGAGGCAATGAATACAAAGCAGCCACAGTTATATGAATATTCACTGATGTAAGTTTAGGAAGGATCGATAGTTAAGGGTGGCAAACAAGGAGAAAGGATTCTGGGGAGAGCAACTACAAGGACTTTGAGCACAGAATAGCTTCCATGAGCACTTAACATATGCTAGGCACTCAGCTGTGATTTAGATGTGTTACTTTATTCAACTTGCATGAAAACTCTGTGCAATAAATACTCTGTTATTTCTGTCTTACCTTAAGATGAGATAAAAACTGAGGTTTTTAAAGAGAAAGTAGGGGTTTTTTTAATGTGAGCATTTTGATATTGAAGTCAGATAATCTTTGATATGGAGGCTGTCCTGGGCACTGTGGTACGTCCAGCAGCAATCCTAGCCTTTGCACATTAGATGCTACAGCATCCTACCTTCCAAGGTGCAACAACCAACAATGTCTCCAGACATAGCTAAACATCCCTGGGACAAGCATAAAATTGCCCCAAGTTGAGAACCACTAAGATCAGTTTTCCAAGTCACACCACACAAGGCTTGCTCCCACACCCGTCTGAAGGCAGAACTTCAGCCACCAACCATGTTCTTGGCACACTTTAATTTACCAAGTATTTTCACACAGATTATTGCACGAGTGTCTGATAACATTCCTGTAAAGGAGGTGCAACAAGTTTGGCTGTCTTTGTGTTTCCTTTGGAGAAATGAAGTTTCATCACCTTTGTGTCTTGCCTGAGAGCTTTCAGTTCTCTGTCAAGTCACCACTCAAAAACCTTTTGAGTTTGTTTGGTTTTTGGTTTATGTGGTTTTCAGTTTATTTGCTTCTAACCCAGTGTTTTTTCCCATTCTACCCAGTTTTACTAAACCATAGAATTGATATTAGGAATAAGTTCCTTGATCAAACTGTTAAGGAGAAATATAAATTCTTCTTGAATGATCAAGTTTTACTATTTTGGAACAAGTGAAAAGTCAAAAAGAGTGAAGGAAGGAAAGAAAGGAAGAAGGGAGGGAGGAAAGAAAGAAGGGAAAATGACTTTATCTGGCTGCTCCAGAGTTTTATTCTTCCTCTCACCAAAAAACAGACTCTCAATATGCATTACAAGTCACTTCAGATCCCAGAAGAATGGAAGGAGAAGAGTTCTTTGGGTTTCATCATAGGTTGGCCCCATATTCCCTCTAACATGCTGAGGCATTGTTTTACTTCTGACTCAGAGGGAAGACTGACTCACAAATACCACTTTACCACTTAGCCTTTCATTGAAGTTCTCATGGCCAAGACCAGGTCAAATTTGAGGCAGCTTGGAGTATGAGATCAGATGAGTTCATGGCCCAAGGCAGGATGGCTGCAGATGTTTGGTAAGGAAAGATTTTGACAGCTGGGATGTTCGTGACTTAAAAGCAAAACAAATCTCCTGGCTAATTGGGAACCAAGACAATGCCTAAAAAGAAAATGACAGGCCTTGGTTAACCACTAGAACTCCTAGGCCTTGTCCCATCTGCTAGGAAGGACCAGCATTGATACCCAAGAACCACTAAAGATCCTGCCACTTGCCATGCATCATCACTGGCCTCCTCAGCTGCTAAAGGCCATGTCAAGTCCTGGAGACACAGCAGCTGGCCCAGTTTTGATGAAAGTGTAACTGCTGGGAGTGGGAGATGTGAGGGCTGTGAGCAGGAGCCCCAGGTTAAACCACTTGACCAGCTCATCTTTCTGCCTCTCTTGTGTCAAACCCTGTGAGGTTTAGTAGACAGAGCCCATGAAGTCAGCAGACTGTATTCAAGCCCCAGTTTTTACTTTGTCTTTCATTTCTTTTGGTCTCAGTTTTTTCATCTGTGAAACTAGATAATCGTGCTTGTGTGAAGCCTAAATGAAGGTCTGTTTCTGAGACACCTCGGAGACTATATGCCATTCAGCAGGTGCTCAGTAAAAGGCTATCAGCTCCTTTACTGTAGAATCCAACATGGGTTTCCTTCACCTGGCTTCCTCCTCTGCTGTCAATCAGTACACACTGAATATGGCGATGTGAGCTTGAATTCTGCTCATATACCCTGTTCAGTTCATCACTCCCCGAAATGCCCTCTCCTTTCATTTTAGAAATCTTTCCTCCCTTTTATGAGCTATAGCCGCTTCCGAGAATTCTTCAATGAAAGCTCTGACTTGGATAGAATGGCACTAAATGCTATTCCAAGCAACTGCTTCCGCAATGAACTCCTGGCACAATACTGTATTTACTTAGCTCTTGTCATACATAGAATAATTCTAATGCATACATTCCATGCCCTCAAAGTGCATTTCCTAACTGATATATACTCACACAAAGTCATGTATCTCTAAACAAAGAAATAAAAACTCAGCAGGAAAGGAAGAGAAGGTTTAGGGTAATATTTTCTACTTTATCATTTAATTGCTTAAGTGAAAAAAGACCCCATGGAAAAAAGTGTTCCTTAAAAAAAAAAAAAACATGTTAATAAAATTCTTAACCAAAGACTGCAAATAGCCAAATCCTAAAAAATTCATATAAATATCTAATTTAATATACCTGCCTTCATCTCCAATAAATTAGATAGGCAGTCCCATCCCATCTCTTTCTGCTCTCAAGAATAGATAGGAAACTCAGAAAACCCATTCAAATTAAAGTGTAAAAAGCTGATAGACATTGAAAGTTATTCCTAGAGGAAGTTGCTCACTCACACTGAAGAAAGATGTGTGATGGAATTTGGACATCAGCAAAGTAAGATTTGGAAAGAAGGAACCAGCAGGGCAGCCTTCCCATCACCCCTCTCCGGAGAGCAAGAAAAATTCTTCCATTTAAGATTTGTTTCTTGGCCTACATCAAGTATCTCTTTCTGTGGTTTTAGTGAGGGATTTAGGTAAAGAATGAGGAAAATGGGAATAGTCCAGGGAAGCAGGAGGTTTTATCTATTACAAGCTACAAAACAGCTTTCTTCCTCAGTAGGAACATGGATGCAGAGCTTACCAGTAGTCTTCTCAGTATCCGTGCTCGCTTCTTTATAGTAATAACCTCCTTTCCCTCCAGGGATGGAGACACATCATTAGCCCTTTGCAGCTAGATATAGCCATATGACTTAGCTCTGGGGTGACAAGTGTCACGTGGCGGCTTCTAGGAATCTGACCAAGAAACATGCAGGTGTGCCCTTGTCAGTTGTTCTCCATCCTGTTGCTGAAACACAGCACTCACTGTGATGATCCTGGGGTGCGGACCATCCATGGTGAAACAGCACAGTACAGAAAGTCTGGCTACCTGACCCCCTGAGCATCGTAGGTGCCCCGAACCATCTGCATGTATTTTCACAGGAGACAGAAAGGAATTTCTATCAGTCCAAGCTGTTATCTTGGTATTTCTCTCACTTACAGCTGAATGCAAGTCTAACTACCTACAATAGATGAGTGTATCTTCTCAGGTTAAGTGATGTCCACATGCCTATTAATTGCCCAGTGGGTTTATTTGTGTTCAAGTTCAGCTTATCTTTGGTGGGCTAGCTTGGGTAAATAATCAGCATGTTTATCAGTTCTCTAGTTAAATGCCAGAGTGCCAAACCATTGACAAAAAGAATGTCGTAACATAAAATTTATTGGTAAGTTGAGGGAGACTTGCACAGAAACCCATATAAGCACACAGCTATGTGTGTTGTAACCATATACACACTTTTCATTGAGATAGCAGCTGTAGAGGTGGAAAGCCTTCTTTCCAGCATGCCACATCTGGGTAAACTCCAAGAGCCAATTGCCTTTTTCACTTTGTCAAGGAGTAGAAAATGACTCATTGTATCCAAAGCAGGCTTAAGTGCCCCCTGATTTATTTACCTATCTGCATTCAATTAGAAAAGTGCCGTTATTTTCTATTTATTTATGGACGTCATTTTGATTATGCTGGTGCTTTACTATATGTTGTTCACTTCCCTCGAACAGAGAGGCATGTTTACAAAGCCCTTACCCATAATTAGTGTCACTCAGAGGAACAAGGCACCTCTGTTTGGTACCTGCCACAGCTGTCATGCTCTCTTCAGAACAAATTGCACTGATGGACGACTTGAGTCACCAGTTTCTTTAGAAAGTAGCATAAAAAGTGTTATTGCAGCGGGCCTGGTGCTCAAGGAAGCCATATCAGGTGTTACGCTCTGTGACAGCCCAAGCTCAGAGACAGCTTCCTCCATTACATTTCCAGTTAATTATTCCTGTACTTTTCAATAGCTCCATGTCATAAAAACATGACATGCAGTCGATTCGGATTAGCTTTATCCTGTCAGGTGATGGCAGACCTCAGACGACACGTTATTCAGTGGAGTTGGCTCAGGTATTCTCTACACATGACTGTCGGCCATATTTAACTTGTGGGGGTAGAGGGCAGGAAACGCACTTTTTATGGGTATATATTTCATTAGGATTCTAATAAAAGTGCCGTATCTGTTTGAGAAAAATATAACATGCCCCCACTGCTGTATCTAATTTTTCTTTAGGATACTTTTATATTAACATAAATTGCTTAAAGGAAAAGCATGTTGTAAGTAATATTTTTTTCCAAACATGAAGCTTTATTAAAACTTCAAGATGCTTTAAAAAAACAAAAACTTCATGATCCTCACTACTATTGCTCGTGGTTCTTCAGATCCAGTCCAGGCCAAATGGACTTCATTGCAATGCCATGCCAAGAGTGGGCAGCAAGAAATGGAGCCACAGCTGAAGGAGCTGACCAGGCCTTCTCCAGACTGTCCAAACAGGTACTGCACTGCCCGTGCACATTTTATCCTGAAGGGAGTGGAAGCATTGTAGACTTCTGTCTTCCAATCTATCAGTGTAATGAGCACACTCTTGAAACTTCTTTCTCTTGAGTGAAGAATTTAAAAAGTGTATACACAATCAAAATGAAATAGAGAATTGAAAATCCCTTATATTGGATTAATGCATGCCACTTTCCTAGGAATGATTTTTGCCGTGGGTAACAAAAGAGGTCGCCAAAAGTAACTTAAGCCATAAGCACATTTATTGCTTGCTGAATAAGGTAGCCTCTTTGGTTTGAAGAATTTGTGATGTTATCAGGGACCTAGGCCCCTTCCATCCTTCTGCTTAGTGTAGGCATTCATCCTTAGTCATGTCTCTTCAGGGTTCAAAAGATGGCTCCAGGCAAGAAGGTAAACTCTTCCAGAAGCCCATAGTCAAACTGGGTCACATGACCACCCGTAGATGAATGGCTGGAAAAGTAAGCATCTGAATTTTTCAGTCTCTAGTTGTGATGTTATACTAGTAAAGTATAGTATCAACTATACTAGGCTTTGTGATTGACACAGGTTATTCTGAGCTATTGGGTTGGCCAAAAAGTTCATTTGGGTTTTCCCACTAAAAGCCCAAATGAACTTTTTGGCCAACCCAATACTTTAAGTTTTCCAACTGTGCCCCATTTTCCCATTTTTTTATGCTTCTCCCTCTCCCTAAAACCCTTTATTCAACGGATATGCACACACATACTTTTCCACCCAGATAATTTTTCTTTTTAAAGATATAATTGACATAAAATATTATATTAGTTTACAGTAGACAACATAATGATTCAATATATGCATATATTGTGAAATAAATCTTGTTAACATTTGTCACCACACACAGTTACACTTTTTTAAATCTCATGAGAACTTTTAAGACCTATTCCCTTAGCAACTTTTAAATATACAATACAGTATTATAAACTGTAGTTCACAATACTGTACATTACATCCCCATGAGTTATTTTATAAAGTTAATCTTCTGTGTTCTTCATATCTCAGTAGAAATACTGTAACACTTCTGGGAAATTACCCTCACTCCAAGCTCAAGTTCATTGCCCCTTTCATAGATTCTCCTAGAATCCTATACACGTGGGATCCAGGACTGGACCCTGGGGAGAGGCACTTCTAAGTGAAAAAAAAAAAAAATGAGCAAAAGTAAAAACAGCTTATACCTATTTCTTTCACTTAAACTGACTCTATCCAAGTCCCCATTCAGAGTTAGGAAACTATTTACCATGGCCAAGCAATTTGGTGCAGTGGGTAAAAACAGGTACTATAAAGTCAAACTGCCTTAGTTCAAACCCCAGCTTGGAGAAGGCAATGGCACCCCACTCCAGTACTCTTGCCTGGAAAATCTCATGGACGGAGGAGCCTGGTAGGCTGCAGTCCATGGGGTCGCTACGAGTCGGACACAACTGAGCGACTTCATTTTCACTCTTCACTTTCATGCATTGGAGAAGGAAATGGCAACCCACTCCAGAATTCTTGCCTGGAGAATCCCAGGGACAAGGGAGCCTAGTGGGCTGCCGTCTGTGGGGTCGCACAGAGTCGGACACGACTGACGCGACTTAGCAGCAGCAGCAGCAGCAGCAGAAAGAGACTGGGTGTGTTACCTAACACACAACGATAAAACGTTAAAACGATAAAACCTAACGATAAAACCTAACGTTTTATCCATAAAACGGGGATAATGGTAAGGTCTACCTATAGTATGTATAATTGACTGTCTACTTAACATCTGTCCTCACCCCGCTCCATGCCATACCATAAAAATTTTCTGCAAAAGGCAGAAGCTGGCTCTTAAAAAAATGAGATGCAAGGAAAACTGGGTCCTCTCTGATTCCTCTGGGAGTTGACATGAAGAATGCAACCCCTGAGATTGTGGTAGTCATCTCGTGACCTTGAAGGGGGCCAACCCAAAGACAATGTCACACACTGCAAGCAATTGAGCAAAATGACAAGAATCCAGGTTCTTAATGGTGTCAAGTGATAAATTCACCAATCCTGAAGATGCTCTACCTTTAGAACTTTTTTCCCTAGAGACAACTCATTGTTTTTTTTATCACTTAGGAAGTCATTTTTAGTTGACATTTTTTTGTCCTTACAACAGAAAAAAAAAAAAACTTATGAAATACACTCCCTTTAAAGACTGTGAGAATGAAAAGAATGCATATAAAGAGCTCAGTGCAGGACCTGGCTCAGAAAAAGCCCTTGAAACATGATGTCAGTCATCATCATCAGCCAAGGAACTCTTCTGGGTCAGTGAAGAGAGACTGATCCCAGTGTAGCTCAGGCCAGGGCAGATAGTTGTAGAGGATAAATTCCTCAAAGGAAGGGACCTTGTCTGGGTAAAACTCACTAATTCCTATCATTATCTAGGCCAATGCCAAAGACTCTATTCGAATAATTAGAATAATTTTTGCGGCAGTCTCAGCAGCTCTGCGACTGTCAAATGATACCAGAATGTTAAGCTTCAAATTATGTCTATTTGTTTTCTTTTTTTTTTTAATTTTTTTAAGGAAACTAAAATCAGACACTTGGAAACTAGCAATTATAACTAGTTGCATGTGGTTGCCATGAATGGCTCACTTCTCTAAACTGTTTGATTTATTTGGGGGAATGTTAATTTACATTTGTCCCTTTCACTCATCACTATTCCTTTATTACCAAACTTTATTACTCTGGACTATAAATTCCTACATAGCATATGGACCACATAACTTTCTTGGATACCTAATTAACAAGGATTTTTTTCTAAACTGTAATTATAACAAAATATGGTACATTTAGCTTAATTTTCAATTTAATGCTTGAAGGTGCATAGGAAATTTAGCTGCATGGCTCAGAGATGGGGAAAGCTGCCATGTATACACTCAATTCTAAAGAGCGGGTCTGGGAAACAGATGTTCGAAGGAGCAAAAGAGAGATGAGGATAATGAAAAAGTGTATATGAAATGATATCAATGATTAAAGGCCAGGATGTAGTTCATGCTCATTAATAGATGAGGAGAAAGGAATAGGAAAGGGAAATCTCAGAGTTATCAAAGAACATAAAAGACGCTCCATTCTTGGCACAGGCAACGTGTCTTCTTCCTGGCTCCTTCATAAACATCATTCTTCCTCCTTCATGCAGCCCAGCAGGGGACCTGCACCTCCTTGGAGGTGTGTCCTGAAAGGGACCTAATTCCTATGAGTGGGAAAGAGCATGAAACACATTGAGAAACCTAATATTAGTAATTGTATAGAGCTGGGGTTGTTCTTCTAGGAGATATGTTTCATGAAAATATTCAGGAGAGTGGAGGCTATTCCAGAAAATCATAAATTACCCACCTCCCCAAATCTCAAATGCTTTGAACAATCCCAAATGTTCCTACTTCTCCCTGCCACCCCAGCCACTTATCACAGTTAGCTCTTAATTTGTATGAGCAGAGATGTATATAATCTACTTCTGGATTGCATTTATGAGTGCCTATGGAATGCACTTTACTTATATCATTATATAAAGGTATCTGATGGAAATTCTGGAAGAGTTCAAAATCCATGGTACCTATTGGGACTCTTTATGTCATGTGTGTGTCTGTGTGTCATAGATGGCATCACCGACTCAATGGACATGAGTTTGAGTAAACTCCGGGAGTTGATGATGGACAGGGAGGCCTGGCTTGCTTCGGTCCATGGGGTCGAAAAGAGTCAGACACAACCAAGCAACTGAACTGAAGTGAACTGATCTGATGTGTCATAACTGATAGAGTCCAATTCAAATGGATTAAAGCAAAAAAGGAAATGTATTTGGCTCATATGATTGGAAAGCCCAGTGATAATTCTAACTGGGGTAAGGCTTGGTCTAGAAACTCAAACAGAATTAATGGCCAACAGGCACATGAAACATGCTCAATATTGCTAATTATCAGAGAAATGCAAATCAAAACCACAATGAGATATTCACCTCAGTTAAGTTCAGTCTCTCAGTCATGTCCCACTCTGCAACCCCATGAACTGCAGCATGCCAGGCCTCCCTGTCCATCACCAACTCCCAGAGCTTGATCAAACTCATGTCCATTGAGTCAGTGATGGCATCCAACCATCTCATCCTCTGTCGTCCCCTTCTCCTCCTGCCCTCAATCTTTCCCAGCATCAGGGTCTTTTCAAATGAGTCAGCTCTTCGCATCAGGTGGCCAAAGTATTGGAGCTTCAGCTTCAGCATCAGTCCTTCCGATAAATATTCAGGACTGGTTTCCTTGAGGATTGACTGGTTTGATCTCCTTGCAATCCAAGGGACTCTCAAGAGTCTTCTCCAACACCATGGTTCAAAAGCATCAATTCTTCGGTGCTCAGTTTTCTTTATAGTCCAACTCTCACATCCATACATGACCACTGTAAAAACCATAGCTTTGACTAGACAGACCTTTGCTGGCAAAGGACTGTCTCTGCTTTTTAATGTGCTGTCTAGGTTGGTCATAGCTTTTCTTCCAAGGAGCAAACGTCTTTTAATTTCATGGCTGCAATCACCAACTTCAGTGACCTCACACCTGTCAAAACAGCTATCATAAAAAGGAACACAAATAACAAATGTTGTCAAGGATATGGAGAAAAGGAAATCCTAGTACAGAGTTGTGAATTTATTGTGAATTGTGAATTCATCCAGTCATTGTGTAAAACAGTATGGAGGATCCTCAAAAAACTGAAAGTAGAACTACCACATAATCCATCAATTCCACTGCTGAGTGTATATCCAAAGAAAACAAAAACATTAATTTGAAAAAATGCACACACCACAGTGTTCAGACCAGCCCTATTTATAATAACCAAGATATTTAATAGTTGAATGGATAAAGAAGATGTGTTCTATATACCTGCTATAGAATATTACTTAGCCATAAAAAATAATGAAATTCTGTCATTTGCAACAGCATAGATAGAACTAGAGGGTATTGCTTAGTGAAATAAGGAAAACAAATACTCTGTTATCACTTATATATAGAATCTAAAAAAGAAAACGAATGTATATGACAAAACCAAAGCAGACTCACAAATACAGCTGACAAACTCATGGGTCCCAGTGGGAGAGGGAAGGGGAGAACAAGATAGGGGTAAGGGATTAAAAGGTACAAGCTACTATGTATAAAATAAATAAGCAAGAAGGATATATTATACAAGGAAATAATCATTACATTGTTGTTGAGGCACTAAGTTGTGTCTGACTCTTTGCGATCCCGTGAACTGCAGCGTGCCAGGCTTTCCTGCCCTTCACTGTCTCCCAGAGTTTGCTCAAATTCACCTTCACTGAGTTGCTGATGCCAACCAACCATCTCATCCTCTGTCACCCACTTCTCCTGCCTCCAATTTTTCCCAGCATCAGAGTCTTGTCCAGGGAGTCAGCTCTTTGCATCAGGTGGCCAAAGTTTTGGAGCTACAGCTTCAGTCCTTCTGATGAACATTCAGGGCTGATTTCCTTTAGGATTGACTGGTTTGATCTCCTTACTTTCCAAGGGACTCTCAAGAATCTCTCCAGCACCACAACTTGAAAGCATCAATTCTTTGGTTCTCGGCCTTCTTTATGGTCCAACTCTCACATCCATACATGACTAGTGGAAACCACAGCTTTGACTATATGGGCCTTTGTCAGCAAAGTGATGTCACTGCTTTTTAATACATACACTAAGTTTGGCATAGCTTTCCTTCCGAGGAGCAAGTGTCTTTTAAATTCATGGCTGTGGTCACCATTTGCAGTGATTTTGGAACCCAAGGGGGAAAAAAATCTGTCACTGTTTCCACTTTTTCCCTATCTATTTGCCATGAAGTGATGGGACCAGATGCCATGATCTTAGTTTTCTCAATGTTGAATTTTTAAGCCAGCTTTTTCACTTTCCTCTTTCGCTTGGATCAAGAGGCTCTTTAGTTCCTCTTTACTTTCTGCCATTAGAGTAGTATCATCTGTGTATCCGAGGTTGTTGATATTTCTCCTGGAAATTTTGATTCTAGCTTGTGATTAATCATTATTTTTTAATAACTGTAAATTGAGTATAATCTATAAAAATAATCAAATCACTGGGTTGTACACTTGAAATGAATATAATGTTGTAAATCAACTGTTCTTCAATTGTAAAACAACCAATATCACAAAGGATCAGGCTTCTCTCCATTTTCCAGCTATTCCTTCTATACCCTCACCCCCTCCACAGTGTCCTTTTCTCCCTGTGTCACCCCTGAAGCTAAGGGCTTTCCCTGGGATGGCAAAATAAATGTCTCCATTCTTACAAACTACACCATACACTCTAATGGAGTCTATGGAGGAAAGAAAGGAATCTAATCTCTCTTTTCTAGAAATTCTAGCAAAGTTTTTCTCTCATCTCAATGGATATTACTGGATTAACGGTCTCTCCCTGAAGCAGTACTGTAAGAAAACAGAGTGCTTGCTTTGAGCCAATTAAGACAATCCTACGAAAATTTTGAGTTAATTTACTTTGCGCTGGATCTCTGTTGTGGTGTGCGGGCACTTTGTCGCAGCTCAAGGGCTCTTGAGCGCAGAGGTTCAGTAGTTGCAGCATGCAGACTTTCTAGTTGCCTCATGGCATGTGGGATCTTAGTTCCCTGACCAGGGATTGAACCTGTGTCCCCTGCATTAGAAGGCAGATTCTTAACCACTGGACCACCAGGGAAGTCCCCTCCCATGGAATTTTAAGGGAGTTAAAATTCCACCCATATCACATGGCAGAAATGGAGGAAGGGAGCTTTCTCAAAGGAAATTTGAAGGACTCTAAACCAGGAGGAGACGCAAAGTGTGTTAAGCAGTAACATTACATCTACTCGGATAGCTTACCCTCAACAAGTAGCTGCTGTTCTCCATCTCAGAGATATAATAGAATGTAACACTTTGGAGGGTGTCAGATAAGAAGACAATGAAGAATCCTTAAAAAGATGTAGATATATATTACATATGGATATGAACATGGGTATAGATATATTAGTACACTCCTTAGGTTAACCTTTGTGACTATGGAGGACAAAAGTCAGCACTTGCCCTGCATCCCACCATTGATGGTTGAATGCTGATATCCATAAGGGAAATCCAAGGGTGTTAACTTTCCTCTCTTATTGCCTCTATATAACATCTAGTATATGATTTAAAAGGCCTTGAATAGAGCCAATAGCAATAATTTCATTAGGTGATTCACCTGCAAATAAAATAAGAACTGACGATTTTTTGGTGGGCATCACAGCACACTTGCTCCAAAGCCACCACACAGGAAACAAAATTCACAGCTATTTCTCCAGTGTTCAGCACAGTGTATGTCACACAGCAGAATGTGAACAAATATTGGAACAGACATTTCTTTACTTGAATGAATGATTAAGGTACAAATGCAGGTATCAGAGTAAAAAGGGACTTGGTTGGGGTCCCAAGCTGTACATCATCCCCTGGCATCCCTCCATCCCTAAGCTTACAGTCCCTGATGAAGCAGATGACCATCACACTGACACGGCTTTAAAAAATATTTGATTTAAGTTCCACTGAGCCAATTATGGGCCTACTTTCTCAGTTGGTTCATAAGAGGTAAGGACTTGGAGCAAAAGCAAAATTATAAAAGTTCACACCTTTCCTATTGGCCCTTTCTCCCAAAATCAATGCCAAGACTTACATCCCTCTTTCCCTTTTCCTACCACAAAAAGATACTAGATAGACTAGGGATGGGGAGAATTTGGATCAGAATAATCTGTAAAACCCATTACCTTTGAAGTGTGGCTCCAATATGTTGTGAATTTGACTTGAAAATTGGGGAAAGATAAGAATAAAAGACCATCTTATCTAAGTTTCTTCAGATGAAAGGTGAAATAAGAGGCCAAAATATTGGAAATAGTCCTAGGTACTCCTTTATATATATGTATTTTTTTCTTTTCGCTTTACTTCTAAGGTTATAAACACTGTCAGGGTACCCTGCTGAGAGTGCTTACAACTTAAAAATTATACAAAAATCAGATTGTTGCTCTCTGCCTAGCTGTCACTGACGTGCTATGGACTGTCTTCACTTAGGGCAGTTCTTGCCACCCTGGAGCTGGGAATTGTAGAGCCAACAATAAACTGACAAGGTCCGGCACAATCAGAGTAAGTGAGTCTGCACCTGGCAACGTTTGTCTGTGGAATTCAGTTTCCTACACTATGTGTCTTACCCCGGCACTAATACTATCATTTAAAAAATGAGAACAAGAGCTAGGCCAAAGGCAGAGTTGGTTAGGCCATAAATAATCTCATGTTCGAAGCAATTTATGCAGCTGCCTGGTGAGCCAGCCCGAGAGGCTGGCATACGCGGCCGCTGTGTGTAAGGCCCAGTTGGGGAGTGTTCTGTGCATGGAATGTGGCTATTGGCACAGCTTTGTTCTGTACCTGGACCGGCTTGAATTGCTGACTCATTGCCAGGAAACCTAGCAGACCTTTGGGAACCCATTAGGAAGAAAGCCATATATTTCATGTGTCTTGGGAATGGAAAGATGGATGCTGTCAGCATGCCCTTTTTTACTGCCAGATTGGGCATAAGATGATCATAATGGGGATTTAGATTATACAGAAAGAGCCTTTTCATAGACTTTATTTAGTTATAGCTAACAATTATAATAATTTCTAGGTGGTGGTGGTTTAGTCGCTAAGTTGTGTCTGACTCTTGCAATCCCGTGGACTGTAGCCTGTCATGCTCCTCTCTCCATGGGATTCTCCAGGCAATAATACTGGAGTGGGTTGCCATTTCCTTTTCCAGGGGATCTTCCCAACCCAGGAATCGAACATGGGTCTCTTGTGTTGCAGGCAGATGATTTACCAACTGAGCTATGAGGGAAGCCCAAATTTCTAGGTATTGGGTATCTATTATGGGCTAGGTAGTATGCTGAGCCTCTTAGATATATTATCTCTAATTCTTACCATTACTATGTAAGGTGATTGAGTGTGTGTGTGTGTTTGATCATTTTATAAACAACGAAGCTGATGTTCAGAGAAATTAAATGGCTTGCTTAAGGCTAGAAATGTGCCAGCAATGAGACACAGACCTAACTAGACTTCAGGCCCCCAAGTTCTCGTTTTTCTCCCTAAGTCACACTGTCTCCTGACTCCACCAGCTTCTGCCCATGTGCAAAAGGAAGTCACACAAATAACTGGTGATTCTATGAGCACAAAACTTCTGGATTGACCGGTGGGAGTGTTTGGATGACTAACACAAATCTCAGCACATGGACAGTCTGTGCCCAACCCAGGACAGTATTTCATCCCTTCTCACTTGCAAAGCATCCCTTCAAACAACTTCCCTAGTCGGAGCACCAAGTCCAAAATGACACTTTCAAACCAGGTGGATGTGGACAGTTTGGAACACAACAGTCTTCAAGGATACCAGTCCTCTCTAGCTCAAGAGAGAGAGCTTCACTCACAAATGGTTTGAATTAAAGGGAATTTGAATGTGTTCTCTTTTCTTGGACAGAGTCGATGCAATTATGAAATAACCCCATTTTAAAAGTGTGTTGTCCAGATGCCGCTACAGCTGAGTCTTTTCACGAACAGCAGACTCCTGACCATTTCTTGTGGAGTCACACCCCCACATGAGAAGTGGACATCCATAATCTGAGACAAGATTCCAAACTGAAATTGACACCATTGCATTGAAAATTCAGGCTATTGAAACCTAGACCATCCTGCTTGGGGAGGGGGCAGAGTTAATATTATTTAGAAAAGAAACAACAGCTGTTTAAAGATACCTTAGGAATTAGAAAAATTTCATAATTTGCCAAGATGAGCCAAATGTTGTGACACATGAAATACTGACATTGAAACATGCTCTAATATGAGTTCCCCACTGCTTACTCACTTCATTTTTTTTTAAAGAGGAAAGTTTTTTTTGGTATAAGAATTTTCTATTCTTGGACTCAATCTAAACAATTTTTCCCTTGGCCCTACTTTCCAAGTGGTATTAAATCAAAGACTACTCTGAGCTCTGCAAAGAGGAGATGAGTCTCTCTAAAAATAAATTAATTAATAGAAAACCTCCTGCTCTGCTCTTGAAACACAAAATGCCTGGAACAACACAATGGAAATCTAACAATAAGAGAATATTAATCTGGGCCTAAGAAAGAGAATTGCATCAATGCCTTGACAAATACTTCTTAAAATTAAAATTGCGTGTTTGCGCATGGTGACTGGATTTGACTGTTTGAATATTTTTATGGCGTTATAAGCCCCAGGGTCATGATGTACAAGATTTGCTAGAATGAATGGGGAGAGATGGCCCACAGATATCCACAGAGGCCCCTTTTATTTCCCCATCTCTGTCTTCCTCAGCTTCTCATAGCTGGAATCACTGAGCCCTTAACCTATGTAAACTTGGCTACCATTGCCCTCCTCTCCCCTACATCCCACCCCAGGGTCCAGATCAACTGGGTGCAGAGAGGGTAAGTATGCAAATAGTAAAAGACAGTCCCTCTCATCTTTCATAACCCCTCCCTTACCCCAGCCTCCCATCAGGGTCATTTCAATGAGATTTAATATAATTTTTTCCTTTCATGTTGATCAAATTTCTAATATCCCCATTCTATCATTCATGGCTATTGGCACTCTTATCCCCCAGGCTGTAACTTACTGAGATGGATGTTATGATGTGCTCCCCAAAAGGAGGAAGGAAGGACTTATTCCCCCAGCTGCTGGGAGTGTAGCCAGAAGATGGCCCTCAGCTATTAGCCATTTCTGAGAATTGCTTCTGTTGAAGAAAAGTGGCCCAAAGCCACACCTCCTCTCAGTGGCACCTGGCACCTAATGACTGACCAGTGTGGGAGTAGAATAGCCTGACCCCCATGGGTCTCTCCCTCCAACCCAAGCCGAGGAGTTCCCCCAAGTTTTCTCATGAGGTCAGCCAAGGCCTTTGCTGGGACATCATCTCAGCTAATCTCCCTCTCCTTTCAATCCCAGTTCCCATCTTGTCCTTCCACAGATGTTAATCCCGAAAGCATTTCCAGATTAATTCCTGCATGCTGATTTTAGTCTCAGAATCTGCTTCCTTGGGGAAGTCACCCTGTGACATGCATTCCTCCATGGCCCCCTTCTGGTAAGGTGTGGTCTGTATCGAAATCTTGAGTTTGCAGTTTGCATGGCTGGTCTTCTGCTTGGAGCACCATACTGAGATGGTCTGTGTTCCACTGCTTCAGCAGCCCTTGGTCAATTGCTAGATCTACGTGGCACATCAGTGGTTCCCAGCCTGCCAGTTGGCAACTCCTTCACCTCCCCATTGACCCCTTGCTGAGCATCTGCCCAATTCAAGACAGGCTGTTGCTACCTCCTGTCCCCTTGAACCACTGTGTGTGCTTGGTTCAACCACTGGGCTGAACCTCTGCAATGAACAGGACATGCCCCCCCAGCATCTCCCCTCACAAGGGCTTGTTCTACTCTAAAGAATGAGTTGAGACCAAGCCTACCTCCTTCCAGCACCACTTGACCCCATCACAACAAACCCTGTTATGCAACAAATGACAAAGAGAGCTCAGTGCAACCTTAAAAGTGAAAACTGAAACTCAGATACCGTTTGGATCTTGCTATAACCTGTGACTGCCAGGGCTCACAGGCCTGGCAGAAGAAAGGACAGGGATATACATGGGGTGATACTGAGCAGTAATGAGCAGCTCTTTTTTGGCCCTTACAACTTTATAGAAGTTTGAAACTCAAGAAATCTTAAACTTAGCGCCTCCAATGCTGCATAATGAGCAGGGTTGCAGAGGCAAGCATTTGTTAGAGTGACTCAATACCTACAACTCACTTTTCTTTTCCTAAGGATTCAGTAATACATACTTTGCACTTTTACTTGTATTAGCACTAATTAGTCTGAATCAATGAGCTTTATCTCCAAAATAGTTACTTTTTGTAACTATTACTCACTAATACATCACTCCTAGCTCTTGACAAAAAGGGCACCATGTTGGTTTTCCTACTCACCCCCTCCTATCATTTTACATCATGGCTAGGCACCACATCTAGAAATGAAATAGGATACAATGGTAATAATAAGTATATTTTGTGTATTTGAGGTTTTACATTTAAAGATGATGGGATTAGTGAAATCTTGGCCGAGAAAGCATCAGAACCACCTTGCAAAGAGAGCGTGGTATAGGAAGCAGAGAATGGCTGGGCTTCCTCTGCCTCTCCATCTAGGTCCCTGGGGGCATAGGCCATTCTCTGCTTCCACGATTACTTTCAGTTTTTCAAGGTTCTCCTAGTGCTCTCTTAACCAAGATTTCACTAACATAAAACTATATTCTGTGTCTGTGAACAATTCTGTCTTCCAACCACATTTACCACGTAGAGACTCAATCTCCAAATGGCCTCTCCTTCTCTTCTCTCTACTCATATCATACCTGTCCGTCAACGCCAACTTGAAGCCCCACTTCCTGCATAAAGCTTTCCCAGCTCCTGACTTTCAAGAAAAGAGTAAAAGTGGATATAATCCAGTGAGCTTGGCATCAATCCCTTGTGAATTCCAGAAATGGATTATTGAATAGATGATTAATGAGCAAGTCCAAGAGAAAGTGCTGATTGCTAGGAGGCTGTATGGATCCACCACATGGAATTCATTATAGTCTTGGGGACCATTCCGTTTAAAACAACAAATGTTAATGGACATCGCTTATGTTCCACACCAGGCACTGTACTAAGTATTACAGAGAATGCAAGACAAAGAGACGCAAGTCCTGTCCTGAATGGGCAAAGGCAAAAGCCACTATAATCTTATAGAGGTATTGTAAGGGAGGGGAATAGTGGAAGGAAGCCAAGATGTTCACTAGGAGTTTAATAACAACCAGGAAGGAAGCCTTTTGAGGGAAGAGTCAAATTTCTGCCTCTTACCTAGTACTACACAACACTGCAATCCCTAAGATAGAGGGAAAAATAAAATACAGATACACCTCATTTTATTGCACTTAGGCGGTATTGCATTTTTTACAAATTGAAGTTTTGTGGCCACCCCATGTCAAGCTTGTGGCTCAGATGGTAAAGAATCTGCCTCCAATGCAAGAGGCCTGAGTTCGATTCCTGGGTTAGGAAGATCCTCTGGAGGAAGGCATGGCAACCAACTCCAGTATTCTTGCCTGGAGAAACTCCTTGGACAGAGGAGCCTGATGGGCTACAGTCCATATGATCGCAATGAGTTGGACACGACTAAGCCACTAAGCACACAGCACATGTCAAGCAAGCCTGTTAGTGACATTTTTCTAACAGCATTTGCTCATGTCTCTGTGTCACATTTTGGTAATTCTTACAATAATTCAAACTTTGTTATTATTTTTACTATATTTATTGTAGTGATCTGTGATCAGTGACCTTTGATGCTACTATCATGATTTGTTGAAGGTTCCCATGATGGTTAGCATTTTTTAGCATTAAAATATTTTATTTCATTTATTTATTTTTTATTTTATTTTTTAACTTTATAATATTGTATTGGTTTTGCCATATATCAACATGAGTTAAAATTAAGTTATATACATTGTTTTTTAAAACATAATGCTATTGCACACTTAATAGACCTTAATAGAATATTTGTTGTTGTTCAGTCACTCAGTCGTGTCCGATTCTTTGCAACCCCATGGACTACAGCACACCAAGCTTCCCTGTCCTTCACTATCTCCTGGAGCTTACTCAGACTCATGTCCGTTGAATCAGAGATGCCATCCAACCATCACATCCTCTGTCGTCCCCTTCTCCTTCTGTCTTCTATCTTTCCCAGCATTGGGGTCTTTTTTATTGAGGCAGCTCATCAGGGTCTTCTTCTCTTGAATTGACTGGTTTGATCTCCTTGCAGTTCAAGGGCCTCTCAAGAGTCTTCCCCAACACCACAGTTCAAAAGCATCAATTCTTCAACGCTCAGCCTTCTTTATGGTCCAACACTCACATCCATACTTACTACTGGAAAAACCATAGCTCAGAATATACGGACCTTTGTTGGCAAACCGATGTGTCTGCTTTTCAATACGCTGTCTAGGTTTGTCAGAGCTTTCCTTCCAAGACGCAAGCATCTTTTAATTTCATGGCTCCAGTCATTGTCCACAGTGATTTTGGACCCCAAGAAAATAAAATCTGTTACTGCTTCCTTTTTGATTTGCCATAAAGTGATGGGACCAGATGCCATGATCTTCATTTTTTGAATGTTGAGTTTTAAGCCAGCTTTTTCACTCTCCTCTTTCACCTTTATCAAGAGGCTTTTTAGTTCCTCTTTGCATTCTGACATAAGGGTGGTGTCATCTGCATATCTGAGGTTGTTGATATTTTTCCCACCAATCTTGATCCCAGATTGTGCTTTATCCAGCCCAGCATTTCTAATGATGTACTCTGCATATAAATTAAGTAAGCAGGTGACAATATACAGCCTTGTCATACTCCTTTCCCAATTTGGAACCAGTCCATTGTTACATGTGTGGTTCTAACTGTTGCTTCTTGACTTGCATTAGGTTATGCAGGCGGCAGGTAAGATGGTTGGTATTCCTATCTCTTTAAGAATTTTCCACAGTTTGTTGTGATCCACACAATCAAAAGTTTTAGTGTAGTCAATGAAGCATAAGTAGATGTTTTTCTGGAATTCTCTTGCCTTTTCTATGATCCAACGGATGTTGACAATTTGATCTAATAGACTGTAATATAGTGTGAACATAATTTTATATGCACTGGGAAACCAAAAAAATTCATGTGGCTCACTTCATTACAATATTTGCTTTATTGCAATGCTGCTGCTGTGGCTAAGTTGCTTCAGTCGTGTCCGACTCTGTGCGACCCCATAGACGGCAGCCCACCAAGCTCCCCCGTCCCTGGGATCCTCCAGGCAAGAACACTGGAGTGGGTTGCCATTTCCTTCTTCAATGCATGAAAATGAAGAGTGAAAGTGAAGTCACTCAGTCGTGTCTGAAACTAAATGCAAAATATCTCTGAGGTATGCCTGTACCTGCTTATTATTTGTGAATAATGAGTGTGTGTGTGCATGTGTGCTCAGCCACTTCAGTTGTAGCCAACTCTTTACGACCCTATGGATTGTAGCTCACCAACCTCCTCTGTCCATGGGGATTCTCAAGGCAAGAATACTGGAGTGGGTTGCCATGCCCACCTCCAGGGGATCTTCCTGACCCAGAAATTGAACCTGCATCTCCTATGTCTTCTGCACTGGCAGTAGGGTTCTTTACCACTATTGCTACCAGGGAAGGAATCACTTGTATAATGGAGCACAAAATGTTGCTCTGGAGTTATCTCAATGGTCTGAAATGATAGGATAAAATCCGTTTTTCTCAATAATTAACAGAAATGTAAAATCTTCAAAAATTTAAAGTCAATAGTGTATTAAAAAATGTTTGCAACATAGAGTTCAATTTAAAAGAAGAAATAAGACCATGCATAAACTACGATTTGTTGTTGTTCAGTTGCTAAGTTGTATCCAACTTTTTGCAGCCCCTGGACTATTGCACACCAATCTCCTCTGTCCTCCACTGTCTCCTGGAGTTTTCTCAAGTTCTTGAGTTGTCGATGCCATCTAACCATCTCATCCTCTGCCTTCCCCTTCTCATTTTAGCTTCAATCTTTCCCAACATCAGAGTCTTTTCCAATGAGTAGGCTCTTTGCATGAAGTGGGCAAAGTGTTGGAGCTTCAGCTTCAGCATCAGTCCTTCCAATGAATATTCAGGATTGATTTGCTTCAAAATTGACTGGTTTGATCTCCTTGGTGTCCAAAGGACTATGATTAAGTGTATGTAAAACTCCCACATGGATTATTTTAAAATATATATCATCAACTGCTCAAATACAAATTTAGGAACACTTCACGTCATAACTATTCAGGTTAAAAGACATCAGATCAGATCAGATCAGTTGCTCAGTCGTGTCCGACTCTTTGTGACCCCATGAATCGCAGCACGCCAGGCTTCCCTGTTCATCACCAACTCCCGGAGTTCACTCAGACTCACGTCCATCGAGTCAGTGATGCCATCCAGCCATCTCATCCTCTGTCGTCCCCTTCTCCTCCTGCCCCTAATCCCTCCCAGCATCAGAGTCTTTTCCAATGACATAGGGACTTTAATTAATCATGGGTCAAAAGAAGACAGCAATATGTTATAAAAAAAAAAAAAAAGTAGCAACTAGCTCACAAAGCTAATGAAACAATCTGCCACATTAGAATAAGTGTAATGTTTAAGTCAAAAGCAATAATGGTTCCACTCTATTAGTATCACCAGATTTACAGTACCCTATGTCAAAACAGATATTCCATTTTAAGAGAGACATTAGCATCCATCAATAGGAGATTGCTTAAATAAATTATAGTAATCCATACAATGGAAGCCCAGGTAGCTATTAAAATGGGTAGCTACATTTACCAACATGGAAAGATGCCCATGACATGTTATTTAATGAGAAGAAAAGGTAGTTACAGGATAACCTGTATAATATTATCCAGTTTATATGAAGTTATGTGTGTTTATATTTTTAAACATTTTTATATTTTAAAACTTGTTTTACTTTTGGCTGTGCTGGGTCTTCATTACTGCATGCAGCGTTTTCCCAATTGTGGCGAGCGGAGGCTACTCTCTAATTGTGGTGTGCAGGCTTCTCATTGCAGTAGCTTCTCTTGTTGCACAGCACAAGCTCTAGGCGTGTGGGCTCAGTAGTTGTGGCGCACAGACTCCGTCTTTGTGGCTCGCAGATCCTAGAGTATGAGGGCTGCATGTGGTGCAATGGCTTAATTGCTCTGAGGCACATGGAATCTTCCCAGGCCAGGGATCAAACTCATGTCGCCTGCACTGGCAGGCAGATTCTTAACCACCGAAATACCAGGAAAGTCCCATTTTTACATTTTTAAAACGCATGTTTCCAAACATGTACATGTAAGATATGGGACTGTTTGGCCTACACAGGACAAGATTGTTGGGGAGAGCAGGAGGAAGGAAGGGAGTGCATCGCTGTAGCCCTCCAAAACTTCCATCTGGCAGAGGAAGCAGTAAGCTTGGAGTTGCGTCGCACTCACTGTTCCTACTGTGCAATATAAATTGAGCACAGGCTCTGTGTCAGTCACCAGGCTACGCACTAGGACCGCACAGGTGAACAAGACTGAGTGTATGCCTGGAGGAGGAGGAAAGATAGCTTATTTGTTTGCTGTGGCTGCAAACAACAGAAATTTATTCTCTCCAGTTCTGAAGGCCAAAAGTCAAAAGTCAAAGCTTTGGACAGGTCATACCCCCTGCAGAGGCTTGGGGGCAGACCCTCTCCTGGCTTCTCGTGGCTGGCGACATTCCTGGGTTTACATCGCTCCAGTCTCTGTCTTCATCTCCTGTGGCCTTCTGTTTTGTGCCTGGGTCAAATCTCTCTGCCTTTCTCTCATAAGGACACTTATCATTGGATTTAGGGCCCATCCAAATGATCTTGGATGATCTCATCCTGAAATCCTGAACTTAATTACATCTGCAAAGACCCTTTTTTCCGAATAAGGTTACATTCACAGGTTCCTGGTAGGTTCATCCTTTTGTGTTGAACAGGGGAAGTAATTATTCAACCCACTAGGAATGGTTAAACACATACTTAAAATGAAATATGCAGTCTTTCTAGAAGTCTGTGCAAGGTGTGGGTACAAGAGAGGGCAGAGAATAAGGCAGAGGCGAGCATGCTCTGGCGGATAAATCAGGGTTTAGCTATTTGCTCATATATCTGCAGTCCCCACAAGGTCATTTTACTTTTTTAAAATACATGTTTCTAAACATGAAGATGTAAAATTTGGAACTGTTTGGCCTAAGACTATACATTCTATAATACCAACTCAGGCTATACATTCTTAGTTGGGGTGCTGTTCCCCTCATGGAGCAGAAATTCATTCTTGAAGAGCAAAAAAACCATTGCAAAAACACAAATATACATATAGTATATAATCAGATATACAGTATATCTATAATATTAAAATTTCATTAGTTTATGTTTGCCATAAAGGAAATAAAATACTTTGACAAATTAAAAAAGTAAAATTTCATGAGGAGATGGCAACTAGGAAAAAATGTCTAAAAAGGGTTCTGAAGGAATAATAATGAAAAAAGAGTTGAATACTAAACAAAAACAGAACCTCCTCAAAACCAAAGACTACCTCATAACCATCAACATGTAGAAGTAACTGCTAATTCATTAAATGACCAGATGAATGAGGCTTTAAGGAGACAAATTTGGCCTCACTGTTGAGGAGAATTCTACAAATGTAACTGGCTATTAGTGAACTAGGTCCGCCCCAGGATAGTAAGTACCCTATCCTTAGAAATAGTAAAGTCTTGGCCAAGTGAGGATTTTCAGTTGATAAATGTCAAAACTGGTACAGAAATACTTGGTAAGCTTCATCAGTACTGACACAAAAATGTCACAATACCATGAACTCCATTGTGTATTTGCTCAGCTGCTTTGGCTTCTAGACAAACCAAGTCCAGTTACTGCTAGTCTGAATGTTGATGACCATATGGAAGCCCTAACCATCACTTTAAAATTTCTACCAAGAAGGAAAGTACAGCAGCTAATGAAAACTGGTTGTGTTGCTTTCAACTTGCTCTTCAGCTGGGAGACCTAGCTCATCATCTGGGGTTTCTTTTCTTTTGCTACTTCAGTTTCATTATTCTATTTTTTGGGGAAAAAAAAAAACCCCTCGATTCTAAAGATACTACAATTCAGTGAATTAGCAGAGTGAGAATCTGAAATAAGGCACACTATATTGTTTTCAGGCTGCCATTGGCGACATTTCCAGTTTGCTTTAGTGACAAAACACTAGCAGGGGTTTAATATCATCAGAGAGATAAGACCCCACTGCTAAAGCAAATTAAATTAGAAAAACAAAGGCAAGGCTCTATCTATAGCACTTCCTAAAGGCTGGATTTTTTAAAATTAAGTCTTGTATTTACATAAGGGGATGGTTCAACCCTCTTCTCAATTATCCAGGAACTGGTAAGATAATTGATCAAAGGGTCTATAAATTCAAGTCACTTAAAGCAGCTGGTGTTTCACAGTCAATGTGTAAGATACCAAGGAAACCTTCAAAACAGGAAATATCAGACTCAACTTGAGAGAGTCGGGCTGTGGTGAATTTGTACTTTTTGGTTTCGCACAATGATTTGCAGATGTCTTCTGAAACTTGTAGCCAAGTGAGGGCGGCTTAGGCCATGCTAGCCCTTCACTGGACCTAACCTTGCCTGCACGGAGAACAGGAGAGGCCCCATGGAGCTGCTTAGCCGCTGCCTGAATGGATGAACTAGCGGGAAAGGTGTTTCAAATTATTCTCTCCTTAAGCGAAAACAGTTCCACAAAGCCATCGGTTTAAAAAGTACTTAAGCATCTGCTCTTATTGAATGTGTTTGGTTTGGTTTTACTTCTCTGACCAGAGCCACATGGGATGGCACAGCCAGAGTTGTGAGGTCTACTCCTGTCTTAACCTGGGGAGAATTTATACCCCTCAGCCCAGTTAACACCGTAGGATGCCAAGGGCATAAATCGTCACATTATGTGCAGAGAATTGCAGTTTTATCATTGACAAAGAAAGAGCTGCACCCTTTCATGACCAAAACCTGACACAAAATTTCTCACTCTGAGGAATTTTTTTTCCAGCAGGAGAAAAGAAAAAATGTTGGCTCTAAAAATCTCACACACCATATTCTAGCAATTTGACTTAAAAAAAGAAAAGGAAGAAAGAAAAAAGGTTAAACATGTTGGCAGCAGGTCAAAAATATCACCATTCTGATTTTTATGAATGTTTAAAATTTGAATCTGGGTTTGTTTTTCTGAGCGCAGGCGCCTTGGGCCCAGAGCCAGCCTGAGAATCAACAGCCCCAATTCAAAGACTCTTCTCCCCAGTGTCACCCCCGTCTTGTAGCTGGAAGGCGAGTGCAAGGGTGAACTCCCCATAGACCAAGGCTTCTGGAAACACTAACACAAACACAGCACCCGCACCCGCCCCCCAGCTATGACCCATTAGCTGCACAACTATAACCATATTTTTGAGGAAGAACAGAAAATAACACAGGAAAAGGGGACACGGTGATTTCCGCTAGTAGATTCCAGCAGTTGTCATTGTCTTGTGGCATGAGACTCGTTGCTCCCTTTCGGTGAGAAATCTCCCATTTGCTAATCCATATGAATCCATTAGAGGGAGATTATGTATTCACATAAGAAATGTATTCTTAACCTTACAGAATAAACCACTAAGATACTGCTTTGAATAGAGAGCTTTGCTGTTTATATTCAACTGCTGTTTACAAACATCAAATCAGAAATGCTTCATAGAAAAGATAATGTCAGTCACAGACAGAATTCTACTAGCTTCACCAAGAATGTATTTGCAGATAGCTTTCCAGGAATGTTATTTGTCACATGAAGATGAAGATGGTGACAGCCACGAGGAGTCCCCTCAATACCCTAAACAATGTTTTTCTAGGTAAGGCCTATCACAACAGAATTATATCAGGAGCTTGTCAAAAATGCAAATTACTGAGTCCCATTCTAAACACGCAAATCATATCTCTGGTGGTGACCTGGATCTGCATCTTAAGTACTCTCCCAAGTGATTAGTTTTGGTAAAGTTTAAGGAGTACTTCCAACAGCAGAACTTCTGCTGGTAGTATATGGGGTACCTTTAGAGGGACTCCATCTAAACTTGGAAGAATCTATACAGACAATAAAGTGAAAAGTGTTAGTTGCTCAGCTGTGTCAGACTCTTTGAGACCCATGGACTGTAGCCCACCAGACTCTTGTGTCCATGGAATTCTCCAGACAAGAATACTGGAGTGGGTAGCCATTCCCTTCTCCAGTGGATCTTCCCAGCCCAGGGATTGAATCCAGATTGTCCTCATTGCAGACAGATTATTTACTGTTTGAGCTACCTGGGAAGCTGTACAGACAATAAGTGCTCAGCAAATCTTACTGCTGTCATCATTTCAAATGAGCATTTAGGAGCCTTTTGACAGTAAGAGCATCTTCATGCATTAGAAAAAATGCCAGGTGGAAACCCAGCCACACCTTGAAAATGTAGAGCACTCGGATATTCTCATCCCTTGGCTGAAGACTTTTCTCTTGCTGAAGATACTGAAACAACTTGAAAGTGAGGTCTGTACCTCACCAGAAATGACAGTTGTTGCACAGTCTTAATGTTTATCTGTCTCAAATGCTGTGTTTCTTAGTTTCTTTGATGTGGCCAACAACCATAGGCATAACATGTAATGAAAATAAAGTTGATAAATTGAATTTTACTAAAAGAGAAGCTGAAACCAATGAGGACTTCAGGCTTAGATCGAATACAGTTACAGAAAGCTGCCATCCAAAAAGAGTGGCTTGCTCTCATCCACTCCTCAGAGTCTGCTGGATGTAGCAGACGACTAACTCTATGCTATGCTCTGCTCTGCTCTAAGTCACTTCAGTCGTGTCTGACTCTGTGTGACCCCAGAGATGGCAGCACACCAGGCTCCCCCGTCTCTGGGATTCTCCAGGCAAGAACACTGGAGTGGGTTGCCATTTCCTTCTCCAATGCATGAAAGTGAAAAGAGAAAGTGAAGTCACTCAGTCGTGTCCAACTCCTGGTGACCCGATGGATTGCAGCCCACCAGGCTCCTCCATCCATGGGATTTTCCATGCAAGTGTACTGGAGTGGGGTGCCAGTACCTTCTCCGAGACAACTAACTCTAGTTTACAGGAAATCCAAGAAGCAAATAGGAGATAGGCCCACATGTTTGAGGGGTGTTGCAGTTATTTAAACAGTATGCTTCAAAACAGGAATGCTTATTTTTATTTTTTGATTTTTCAGCTGGTAATTTTGATGGATTATGAGAACAGAAGCTAGATGTAATAAGGGGTCTGAACAAAACCAGATTTGTTGTTGTTGGTTTAAAAAAAAAAAAAAAGGAAATGGGATATAAAGTAACTCACTTATCCCCAAATCGAGTCTCTAAGAAGCCATCTTATCTTCCACAAATCCAGCCTCATAAACAATTTCTAATATCTGTGTTAGCATTTTCTCTCTCAAGGGGAAATATAAAAATTATTCCACTGAAATTCTGAAAACCTATATTAACAGATGTTAAATTGGAAGAATATTTTTGCCAAGACTCTTCAGCGGGATGTGTGCCCACAGAAAATAGAAAAATGAAAGAAATAATTAAAAGTTCTCGAAGGGTTGGATTACAAAGCAACAGAAATGCAAAACTGTGGAAGAAGTGGGAAAGGAGGAAATGAGGAAGAAATAACTGTTAATGTGTCATAATCAGCACATACTACAGCAGTACATTATATATATATCAAAACTTTTAAAAAATATGTATTTACCTATCTGGCAGTGTTGGGTCTTGATTGTGCCATAAGGGTTCTTTTAGTTGCACCGTGTGGAATCTAGCTCCATGACCAGGGATGGAACCCAGTCCCCTTGCATTGGAACCATTGAGTCTTAACCACTGGACCACCAGGGAATTCCCTATATATAAAACTTATAATTAAGGTAACCAATTGTTATTAAAAAAAATACCTACTATGCTCAAGAGACACTGATGACTTGCAGATGAGTATTAGGGTCATATGTTTAAATTTCATTTCCTTTTTAAGAGCACATTGGGTTTTTTTTATTATTATAATGAAACAGGTCATTAAGTAACTCTGAGATATGTGACAAAATGCCGATTTACAGATTTGAAGCATTTCTTGGCGCCAAAATGTATAAACTCTCTGGTGTGGTTAACACATAACATACCAGGGAGGAATAAGCATTGCTTACTTGGTTATGCCTATTCGGTGTTTCAGAATCAGAGTCAGGTAAAGACTACCAAATAAGATGTCCATATGTTTATTCACATGTATCTACCTAGAACGTTCTTTAACTTGGGACTTCATGGAGGCTGCAAAAAGATATATGCAGCATGGCTGAGCCCTAATTCTAGAATAAGAATTATACATTATATAGGTATATAGGTACACTTATGTACAACAAACTTTAAGTTTAACAAAAGCAAATATGTCTAGAGCAGAGACACACAGTCTAGGGTAATAGCCATGAGGTCAAATATTCTGGCTGCCTCGGTCATTGTGGTATACACAGCATTCAACATCATGCCTAACATAGGCTAGATACTCAATAAGCATTTGCTAAACGGACAAATGAAAAAATGACTGAATGAATAAATACATACTGAAAAGTTATAAGTGAGTAGTTTAGAACAACAGTAAGGCTAGAAGCACGGGTTCTCAACTTGCATGAATTTTAGTGTGATCAAGGGGACAGTTGGAGAAGGCAATGGCACCCCACTCCAGTACTCTTGCCTGGAAAATCCCATGGACGGAGGAACCTGGTAGGCTGGAGTCCATGGGGTCGCTAAGAGTCGGACACGACTGAGCAACTTCACTTTCACTTTTCACTTTCATGCATTGGAGAAGGAAATGGAAACCCACTCCAGTGTTCTTGCCTGGAGAATCCCAGAGACGGGGAAGCCTGGTGGGCTGCCGTCTATAGGGTCACACACGACTGAAGTGAATTAGCAGCAGCAAGGGGACAGTCTGTAGCCAGATTAGCTACATACAGTTCAGTTTAGTGGCTCAGTCATGTCCAATTCTTTGCAACCCCATGGACTGCAGCAGGCCAGCCTTCCTGTCCATCACCAACTCCCAGAGCTTGCTCAAACTCATGTCCATTGAGTTAGTGATGCTATCCAACCATCACATCCTCCATGGTCCCCTTCTCCTCCTGCCTTCAATCTTTTCCTCCAGCATTAGGGTCTTTTCCAATGAGTCAGCTCTTCACATCAGGTGGCCAGAGTATTGGAGTTGCAGCTTCAGCAGCAGTCCTTCCAATGAATATTCAGGACTAATTTCCTTTAGGATTGACTAGTTTGATGTCCTTGCAATCCAAGGGACTCTCAAGAGTCTTCTCCAACACCGCAGTTCAAAAGCATCAATTCTTCAGCGTTCAGCTTTCTTTATAATCCAACTCTCATATCCACACATGACTAATTGAAAAACCATACCTTTGACTAGATGGACCTTTGTCAGCAATGTCTCTGATTTTTAATAAGGTGTCTAGGTTGGTCATAGCTTTTCTTCCAAGGAGCAAGAGTCTTTTAATTTCATGGCTGCAGTCACCATCTGCAGTGATTTTGAAGCCCAAGAAAATAAAGTCTGTCACTGTTTCCATTGTTTTTCCATGTATTTGCCGTGGAGTGATAGGACCGGATGCCATGATCTTAGTTTTTTGAATGTTGAGTTTTAAGCCAACTTTTTCACTCTCCTCTTTCACTTTCATCAAGAGGCTCTTTAGTCCTTCTTTACTTTCTGCCGTAAAGGTGGTGTCATGTGCGTATCTGAGGTTATTGCTATTTCTCCCTGCAATCTTGATTCCAGCTTCTGCTTCATCCAGCCTGGCATTTCACATGATGTACTTTGCATATAAGTTAAATAAACAGGGTGACAATATACAGCCTTGATGCACTCCTTTCCCAATTTTGAACCTGTCTGTTGTTCCATGTCTGGTTCTAACTGTTGCTTCTTGACCTGCATACAGATTTTTCAGGAGACCAGTAAGGTGGTCTGGTATTCCCACATCTTGAAGAATTTTCTTTTTTTTTTTTTTTAAGAATTTCCCACAATTTATTGTGATCCACACAGTCAAAGGCTTTGGCATAGTCAATAGTGCAGAAATAGATGTTTTTCTGGAACTCTCTTGCTTTTTCCATGATCCAGCGGATGTTGGCAATTTGATCTCTGGTTCCTCTGCCTTTTCTAAAACCAGCTTGAACATCTGGAAGTTCACGGTTCATGTATTGCTGAAGCCTGGCTTGGAGAATTTTAAGCATTACTTTACTAGCGTGTGAGATGAGTGCAATTGTGTGGTAGTTTGAGCATTCTTTGGCATTGCCTTTCTTTGGGATTGGAATGAAAACTGACCTTTTCCAGGCCTGTGGCCACTGCTGAGTTTTCCAAATGTGCTGGCATATTGAGTGCAGCACGTTAACAACATAATCTTTTAGGATTTGAAATAGTTCAACTGGAATTCCATCACCTCCACTAGCTTTGTTTGTCATGATGCTTCCTAAAGCCCACTTGACTTTACATGCCAGGATGTCTGGCTCTAGGTCAGTGATCACACCATTGTGGTTATCTGGGTCATGAAGATCTTTTTTGTATAGTTCTTCTGTGTATTCTTGCCACCTCTTCTTAATATCTTTTGCTTCTGTTAGGTCCATACCATTTCTGTCCTTTACTTAGCCTATCTTTGCATGAAATATTCCCTTGATATGTCTAATTTTCTTGAAAAAAATACAGTAGGTATTAGCTACCTATTAGTCACTACCTAGTAGTAGTAACTACATACAATAGGATTGAGCAAATAACTATATCAAACACAGTGGGTTTCTCATTGTTGAAAAAGAGAACTACAAATAAAGAAAAGGAATTGGCTAGCATAAAGTATGTAGTGTTAGACTGTAATTGTGGGTATTAGTGTGAACTCATGATTAGATGAATAGATGATAGATAGATATATGTATATCCTAGTTCTGTCTACAGAGAAGGCTTAACAATAATAATACGTGAATGACAATGAACATGCCTAGAGCCCATATCTTGGCTACTAAATACCAATCTCCACTAAAAGCAATCAAAGTTCCTCAGAGAAATGGCTGATTCAAAAGAAAGTGTAAAATGAGCCTGAAATATCCTTTTGTGCCAGCACAAATAAAATACTCAAAGAAGAACAGAGACTTCTTAAAAGTCTCCTTCACAAGAGGCAATTTGGAGGGATTCTTAATGGCCAAGTCTAGAACAATTTGAGCAGCACAATGAAAAATTCTAGTAATTGATCATAGCACATTGAATAAGATAGGAATTTGTGATTCCATAGTGATATAAATAACAAGTGATACATAAGCTAATATTTGAGTGAAAAGAAGAAGCCTCTGAATGAGAAGAGTCATGAGAATTCTAGGTAGTGGGAACAACTACGAGAAGTATTTCTTGATTAATATGACCTTGGCACATTTGAGGAACAAAGAAACCCAGCATGGCTGAAGTATAGATAGTGAGCACATAAAGAGTTATATGAGATAGATAGAGGCATTGATAGGCTCTAGAGCAGGTAGAGTGTATAACCAGTACAAGAAAATTGAGATTTATTCCTAGTGTCATAGGAAGACTTTAACATGTTTTAAGCATGCTCTGATTTAGATTTTTTAAGAAGACATCTCTCTGATTGCTATATAGAGAAAGGATTATAAGATACAAGGTACCAGAGTGAGGGCAAAGAAATCAACTGGGGAGTTATTGCAATTTATCAGTCTAGAGAGGATGATGGCATGTGTTAGAGCAGTGGTATTGGAAATGGAAAAAGTGGGCAGTTTAGGGATGTATTTTAAAGGAAGTGTTGATAGTTCTTGCTGATAGATTTGACATGGAATATAAAGAAAAGGGAAAATCAAGATAATTCCTAGATTTTTGGCCTCAGCAGCTAAGTGAATGTCAAAGCTGACATGGAATGATTTAGAGAGAAGCAGATTAGGGGAGTAAGAAAAATATCAACAGTTCTAATGGACATGATAATTTTGAGCTCTTTATCAAATGTCCTTGTGATGATGTCATGTAGACAGTTAGTTATAGAAAATCTGAAATTCTAAGTAAAGGTCAGAGCTACTGATACAGTTTTGGTAATCATTGAAATGTAGGTTAGATTGAAGACCTTAAAGTTAGATGAGATCACCCATAGGAAAAAAAAATATATTGTTTGAGATTAAACGAGGATCCAAGAAAGTGCTCCAGAAACCGCCAGTTCTTCAGTTCAGTTCAGTTCAGTCACTCAGTCATGTCCGACTCTTTGTGACTCCATGAATCACAGCACGCCAGGCCTCCCTGTCCATCACCAACTCCCAGAGTTCACCCAGACTCACGTCCATTGAGTCAGTGATGCCATCCAGCCATCTCATCCTCTGTCATCCCCTTCTCCTCCTGCCCCCAATCCCTCCCAGCATCAGAGTCTTTTCCAATGAGTCAACTCTTCACATGAGGTGGCCAAAGTACTGGAGTTTCAGCTTTAGCATCAGTCCTTCCAAAGAAATCCCAGGGCTGATCTCCTTCAGAATGGACTGGTTGGATCTCCTTGCAGTCCAAGGGACTCTCAAGAGTCTTCTCCAACACCACAGTTCAAAAGCATCAATTCTTCGGCGCTCAGCCTTCTTCACAGTCCAACTCTCACATCCATACATGACCACAGGAAAAACCATAGCCTTGACTAGATGAACCTTTGTTGACAAAGTAATGTCTCTGCTTTTGAATATGCTATCTAGGTTGGTCATAACTTTCCTTCCAAGGGGTAAGCGTCTTTTAATTTCATGGCTGTAATCACCATCTGCAGTGATTTTGGAGCCCAGAAAAATAAAGTCTGACACTGTTTCCACTGTTTCCCCATCTATTTCCCATGAAGTGATGGGACCAGATGCCATGATCTTCATTTTCTGAATGTTGAGCTTTAAGCCAACTTTTTCTCTCTCCACTTTCACTTTCATCAAGAGGCTTTTGAGTTCCTCTTCACTTTCTGCCATAAGGGTGGTGTCATCTGCATATCTGAGGTTATTGATATTTCTCCCAGCAATCTTGATTCCAGCTTGTATTTCTTCCAGTCCCGCGTTTCTCATGATGTACTCTGCATATAAATTAAACAAGCAGGGTGACAATATACAGCCTTGACGGACTCCTTTTCCTATTTGGAACCAGTCTGTTGTTCCATGTCCAGTTCTAACTATTGGTTCCTGACCTGCATACAAATTTCTCAAGAGGCAGATCAGGTGGTCTGGTATTCCCATCTCTTGAAGAATTTTCCACAGTTTCTTGTGATCCACACAGTCAAAGGTTTTGGCATAGTCAATAAAGCAGAAATAGATGTTTTTCTGGAACTCTCTTGCTTTTTCCATGATCCAGCGGATGTTGGCAATTTGATCTCTGGTTCCTCTGCCTTTTCTAAAACCAGCTTTAACATCAGGAAGTTCAGTTCTTAGAGATCATCAATGTAGCAAAGAGGAGGAGACAGCAAAGGAGACAGACAAAGACTAACCACAAGGTAAGAGGAAGACTGGGAGTATGTAGCATCATAGAAGTCAAGATTTTTGAAAGGGATTTTAAAAATTAAGAGCTATCATATTATGTAAAACCACTGGGTTTGGTTACATGGAAATAATGGTGCCCTTGACAAGAGCATGTCAGTAGGAGTAATAGGGACAGAAACCCAACTGGAGTGAGTGAAGCAAAGAATGTGAGACAAGAAAGTGGAGACAAAAGTTGTAGGCAACTCTTTAAGAAAAAGATTTGCTAGGAGGGGAAGCAGAGAAATGCAGCAGAAACTAGAAAGATAAATGAAATCAAGGAGGTTTTTTTTTTTCATTTTGCTGTTTAGATAGGAGATATTCCTTTTTTTTGGGGGGGGGGGTGTGCTAGTTGTGTATCCCCTAGAGAGTAGGAACATTTGTGACACAGTGATACAGAAGAAGAGATTTGCAAGAGTTAATTTGAAAAGTAAAGGGACAGCTACAGAGTACAAATCAATCTCTGATATGATGAAGCAAGGACACTATTATGATATAAGGTGTGAAGGGAAAGAGGATGTATATATTAACTGATGAAAAAAAAAAAAAGAATTCCTACCTGGCCACTTCTATTGATATTTTCCCAATGAAGAGTGAGACAGGGTCACAAGATACGAATAGGGAGTAGGTGAGGAAAAGGCATAAAATAGTAACTTTGAAGACTGGGAAAGCAAAATAAATATGATTGCTGCTTTGCTAAATGTCCATTTACAATTTGAGACCAAGAATTCAAAGTGAGAACAGTTAGCACAGATGTGAATTTCTCCAGCCAAGTGCCAGCACACAGTAGGTTCTAACAGTTTTAACCAGGATTACTCAGGGAGGTTGAGTATGCAAGAATTAAGGATATTAATAATATCCATAATGATGAAATATGACATTTAACCTGGAGATGGAGGGAAGTGAGGGCACTATTAGAGATGATTCAAAGTGATGGCCAATGCTCAACAAAGTCAATAAATTTCTAGTCAATACTAAAGTAGGTGCTCAATCCCTTCATCAAGTCCAACTCTTTGTGACCCTGTAGTCCACCAGACTCCTCTGTCCACGGGATTCTCCAGGCAAGAATACTGGAGTGGGTTGCCATGCCCTCCTCCGAGGGATCTTCCTGACCCAGGGATCAAACCTGGGTCTCCTGTGCCTCCTGCATTGCAGGTGAATTCTTTACCACTGAGCCACCAAGGAGAAAAAAAGGAGAGGGTCAGAAATATAGTCTTGGCAGTGAATAGCCATGGAAGGTGAAAGAATAGATCATTGGTTGAATAACTGTGAGACCAAGTTTAATTATAAGATAAATTCATTATTAAATTTTATAACATCTGTCTCCTAAATGGACTGCTTCTTTTTTTTTTCCATGTTTCTCTGCTCCTTCCAAAGTCTAAAAATAATAATTAGAAAAGAGTAAAATATAAGGTAAATAATCAGGTAAAATATAAAATATAAGGTAAAAAAAAAGAAGTTGGCGTTCAGCCGCTAAGTCATGTCGGACTCTTTGTGACCCTATGAACTGCAGCATACCAGGCTTCCCTGTCCTTCACTATCTCCCAGAGTTTGCTCTAACTTATGTCCATTGAGTCATTGATGCTATCCAACTAACTTATTACTCCCTTCTCCTCTTGCTCAATCTTTCCCAGCATCAGGGTCTTTTCTAATGAGTTGGCTCTTCAAATCAGGTGGCCAGAGTATTGGAGCTTCAGCATCAATCCTTTCAATGAACATTCAGGATTGATTTCCTTTATAATTGACTGGTTTGATCTCCTTGCTGTCCCAGGGTCTCTCAAGAATCTTTTCCAATACCACAGTTTGAAAGCATCAATTCTTCGGCACTCAGCCTTCTTTATGGTCCACCTCTCACATCCACACACGACAACTGGCAAAACCATAGCTTTGACTATATGGATCTTTATTGGCAAAGCGATGTCTCTGCTTTTTAAAATGCTGTCTAGGTTGGTCATAGCTTTTTTCCAAGAAGCAATCATCTTTTAATTTCATGGCTGTAGTCACTGCAGTGATTTTGGAGCCCAAGAAATTTAAGTCTGTCACTGTTTCCACTTTTTCCCTAACTATTTGCTATGAACTGATGCGACCAGATGACATGATCTTCATTTTTTTGAATGTTGAGTTTTAAGCCAGCTTTTTCACTCTCCTCTTTCACCTTCCTCAAGAGTCTCTTTAGTTCCTCTTCACTTTCTGCCATTAAGTGGTATCATCTGTATACCTGAGATTGTTGGTATTTCTCCTGGCAATCTTTATTCTAGTTTGTGAGTCATCCAGCATGCTATTTTACATGATGTACTCTGCATAGAAGTTAAATAAGCAGGATGGCAATATACAGCCTTGATGTACTCCTTTCCCAATTGTGAACCTGTCTGTTGTTCCATGTCTGGTTCTAACTGTTGCTTCTTGTCCTGTGCACAGGTTTTTCAGGAGGCAAATAAGGTGGTCTGGTATTCCCATCTCTTTAAGAATTTTCCACAGTTTGTTGTGATCCACACAGTCAAAGGCTTTAGCTTAGTCAATGAAGCAGAAGTAGATTTTTTTGGAATTCCCTTGCTTTTTCTATGCCTTGAGAACCCCATGAACACAATGAAAAGGCAAAAAACATTTAGCCCTATTAATTAAGAAATGTTGATATGATTTGACTTTTAAACTCAATTAATTTTGTGTTACCCAGTAACTCAATTTTTCCCTTAAGAACCCTTTTCTCAAGTATTACACTTTGGAAAATGCTGACCTAATGCTTTTGGTTAGAAGAACACAAAGATTTTTGTAAAATTTACTTTATAACTAGATCTCTGGAGCAGACAAGCTGATTAATACATACATACATACCTTTTACCCCTTCATCATGAGTTTTATAAATGGATAAATTGATTGAACTGTTTGCGTTGGCCTTACCAAAACTGGGAACAAATTCCACTTTGTCCATCTTAAACCAATCTCTTGATAATCAAAATGGAGTTTTAATTGACTGCTAAGGAATTTCACATCTGTTCAGTTATTTTCTGGGCTGACTTCATGGATATGTCACACAGGGACCCATGTTCAGAATGGGGCCCACACTTGCGGCTTTAATGCTCTATGATCCCTGTCCTGGAATTTCTTAAATTTATCTCTGAATGTGTTTTTTATAGGTGAAAGCCAATGAGACAATGATGCATTTGCCAGGGTTTGGGGCCTCTGCTTATGTGTAGTCTCTCCTCCTCCCACCTCCCTGCCTCCCCAGAAGAGGATCTCTGCCATCACACTCCCCACTCCTGCTCAGTGACTTCTGTCAACTCCCACCCCTGGAGAGAGGCTGGACACAAGCATAAGAAGGGTCAGCCACTAAGTTATAGGGAGGATCCCCAGGCTTTTGTGAGGGTCTGCACTGACCATAGGAATAGCCTTGTTCTTGAAAAGAGCTATGTTATTAGGTAGTGAATAAACAGCACCATGATAGGTGAGAGAGAGAGAGACCACAAAAGAAAGGAAAAAGCTTTTTTCCTGATTTTGGACATGAAACCCTGAAATTTCATTTTATACTATGCCTGCAAATTAAGTGGCAGCCCTTGCCATTTCATGTGGATGATAATGATACTGAAGAAAAAGAAAAAGGGGAGGGAAGGGACAAGAAATAAAGAGGAAGACAAAAAGAATGCTTTTACTAAAAAGTTCATACTTTCATAGCACTAACTGTAAGGCAGTGTTCCAAGCACTTTATTTAAAGCTCTCAATAGTCCTTTAAGATAAGTACTATAGTTGCTACATTTTACAGATGAGGTGAAAGTGAGGCCCAGAGAGGTAAAGTAACTTGCCCCGGGTCTCCCAGGTGGTAAGTGGCAATGTGAGGATTCATACCCAACTAGTCTTGCTCCAAAGTGTCTATCCTCCAAACCTTTCCCATTCAACCTCTCTGTATTTTTTATCAATTATATATACTTATACTTGTATCTTTATTATTGAAAGATGTTATTTTTATTAGAACTTTCAGAATATGAATTCACTTTGCTTCTGTTTCCCCTCTTACACGTAAAACCTTATTTAATTATTTACTACTTAATGTAAGGATTGTCTTCAGCTATAGTAACCTACACAAATTCAAGTGTTAAATAATCTTGACTCTAGTGTGGTGTGAGAGTTCTGATATTTAAAATGTTATCTTTGCAAGTATAGGCATGCGTAATTTATTCATTCACCAATAATTATATCTGCTGAGGATATGGGCCTACAGTTGGCCTGAAACCTTAATGTAGAACAGTCGTCATCGTGTTAACTAAATTCTGAACTAGTTATTCATATGAGACAGGAACTTTATGCAAATCAGGCCATTAGGACTCGGACAGGATCTGGAGCTATAATTCAGCAGAAGGGAAGGGAAGCCTGACAAGAAGTCCATGGTACTAGACTCCTATGTGGCCAATGTTTTTGTATGTTTTTTTCCAAACTACTAGGTTTTATCTCTGCAACCACCAGCTTTCCTGGGACCCTCTAGGGTTTTGGTCTCTGGATTTCCTGTTGTGGAATTTCCTTCTCTTCGAGAAGAGAATCATTTCCTCATCAGACATGACGCATGACACTCTCTATAATCTCTATAATATGAGGTTGGTGTTACGTTGAGATTAAAGAAAAAATGTAGTAAAGACTTATAGAGGGGAATTCTTTCCATTAGAATAAATATTTTAAAATATAGCTATTAACATATTACTAGGCCCCGCCACCCAAAAACATTGATCAGTTAACAGTCTCCAAACATGTGGAATAATACTTGAAGCAGACTATGCAAATAATAAATGAAGAAGCAAACAACAGGGTGATCGCTGCTGCCTTTACGGACTAATCCTGGGCTTGGTGAGGAAATTGTGGGGTGTTTCTAAGTAGGGTGGGTTAGGCAGTGGAAAAGGGTCAGATAGAGGCTTCAACCATATCCACCTCTGTCAACTCCAAATGGATACATTCAGATCGAGGTGAAAGCGGCATTCCTATGCAGGACTAAAAGTCCAGCCTCCTCTTTGTCCTTTGTCCAGAGAGCAACAAAAATTAAAAAATAAAATAAAATAAATGTCATCCAACTTCCACTAGGAATATTGAGAATCACAAGGTAACACACCTTCATTATCCAAGACTACCCTGTAACTTACTAATACTGGTAAAAAATACTCCAACTCTCCAACTTATGGGTAAAGGTATCCTATGAAATGAGTGTAAAAGAGAAGAATAAATAAGGCATATAGGGATTAATCTGTAAGAGACACAAGCCCCCTTTGCCTCAACAATGAGCAAAACCCAGTGGTTAGTTGTTGGGTTGCCCTTTGCCTTCTCTATGGTTCAGGCAATATGGCAGACCTAACAGGGGTGCCTTTTTTTCCTTTTCTCCTCTGAGCTTTTAGCCTATGGCTCCTTGTCCTTCCCAAGTTCGAGCCCAGGTCTTGCAGTATATTCTAGCCCCTGACCTCAAAGAAACTAGAAAAGAGGATAGGAACGACCTTATGTGTCAGTCCACTATCTGAATTAGCACATTTTTTCACACAGATAAGCTGCTTCCTTTAGTTGAATTGATTGAAATACTGCAGATAAGAATATCAGCCCAGAATTGGAATCACTTGAGTAGAGGATTCCAACTGGGAGGACTTGTCTCACACTTTTCAGTTTTGTTCCCCACATAATCATTTCAAGATGCTATATTATCAATCTGCAAAAGCCAAAGCAATTAGATTTTCATGAACTACAAAATTGCCCCCTTTCCAACATAGCAGCTTAGAATTTAGAATGGTATCACGTGTCTCTTCTAAGAGTCTAATATTTAACTCTGTGCAATTAAATACAGGACATTTTTTGGTACAGTCCCTGGAACAGAAACTGGCCCTGCCTCTCAGTCTTTTCCAGCCACGCGTACCCCCTAGGGCCAGGTCAAGTGGTCCAGCTCTTCTCTGGGGCAAGACTGAGAATGAAGCCTTACAGAGAGTCAGTGGGGTTGAAAAATGTATGTATTGTTAATAATACATTTTTAAAAATAAATAGTACCTCCATTTTCTTTTTATCCCACTGATACCTCAAGGTGTGCAATATGTCTACTTTTAGACTTAGAAAGACATTTCACATTCTTCTACAAATAACGCTTATTTTTGCAATTCACTTTTTGCTGGAACAGCTTTTGCTGGAACATCTGCACCTTGTTTGCTGCGGCATCATTATTGCCGCCTGTTCTTGGAACCAGTAGATTACAGATTGGCTCTATCAGTGAAACAACCTTTATGTTTCATATTGAACACCCCTCTGTGGTTCTGAACTGTGGGAGTGAGCTTAATATAAGAATTTATGGAAAAGAAACCTAGACTGTGGTAATTGCAAATGTCAGAGCCATTCCAAACTTTAAAATCCTAGGGATAAATACTAGGAATGTCTGTCAGGTTTTAAAACTAGATAACTTCATTTATCTGGAAAAATTGGCTGGAAATATTAAGGATTTACTAGAAAATGCCACTGTTACAGTATCACTGGCAAATTCCAGAAATATGTTTGGAACTTTTAAAAAATGCCTTAAAAAGTCTTAAGTAGGTTCTGGGCCCATCTTCCTTTGCTAATGGTTGACTTTGCTTTGTCATTAGAGACCAAAGCTTAAATGATCCTCTACACTGTGTGGTCAGTCAGTGCTACGGTCACCCCATGTGGGACTCAAGAAATGTAAGATGAAATTCTCCTAAAGGTACTTAAAACTGAAACAAAGAAATTAATGTGACACATACCAAACAATGATCTAAAACACACTGTACATTATTACTAATAAACATGTATCAAAGAGTTACTAATCTGCAATGCAGCGTGCAAAATATTTACATGTATCCCTAACTAGGATAAGGAAACCGGTAGGAAGGAAAGTAAATGAATATGCCCCACACCACATCCCTGTTGCTTGTAAAGCTGAGCTTCGAACATGTCTGTCTGAATAAGAACAAAGCCATTGCTTTCAGCTCCTGTGTTCTGCCCCCTAACACACAGAGCACAGCGTTAGCTGTCAGTGCTGCAGGAGTTCAGAGAGGCAGGAAGTCAAGGATATTAGGAAGATGCCTCTTACCCTTGCCCACCCAAAGTGTGTTTTGAAGTTTGAAGTTTCGTGTTTTGAAATTCGAAGTTTATGGGATGCCTCAAGTGGAATAAGGGAGAAGCAAGCTATTTGCTCTCTGACACATGGGAAACAGCCAGAAATCCATCTCTGATTCAAAGGTCATCACTGCTGTACCCACTCTGGTTTCATGCTGGTGGGGATTTCTCCACGTGACAATCTCATAGGATAATCTGAACCCTGTATACAGCATTTCTTAATCTTCCTGTGAGATAGCAATTTAGCACTGTGCAACGACAGGGACGGGAAAACTGAAGCATAGACATAAACGGCAGAGACCAGATAATCACCAGATAAATACTGTCAAAGGAGGAGATGGAGTGGGTCTTACTAAAACAGGGGATCTTCTTATGTTCCTACCAAATACCTATATAGATGTCAACTCCATAAGTATACCAGCCTCTTAAATCATGATTTATCTTCAGAATGAAAAGATGGCACTAGGTGAGAGGCAAAATCATAATTTATTGCTGGCCGTACTGTGGGCCAGCTCTTTTAACAACTTTGCAAGACAAGTATTTTTATCCCCATTTTGAAGATTAGGGTATTGAGGCTTGGAGAAGCCCCAGGCACCCAGCTGCCTTCTACCACAAGCATTCTACACTGTGAATCAACAAGAATTTTTAAAGTATTTTTAAATGTAACCACAGTAACAGCTGTTGAATCAACTGTGCTGTACTAAGCAGCAGAAATGTCTGCTATAAAATAGTAAGTAATTCTGCCAGTTACCTCCTAAGAACAGTGAAATACCCTAGATGAAGAAACCTATGAAACCACATCCTGGGTACTTCTCAGGTCTTGTTGCTAGGCTAAAGCCAGCCTGGTGTGGCAGGAGCAATTTGAGATGCCCCGTGTACACAAACACTGCTGGAATCTGGCTCTGTGTCTCTATAACATTCATTGACTGATGATAAAAGCAATATTTAACTCTCAAGCTCTTGATCCTGATTGATTTTCCTCTCTGCCACTCCCCCCCCCACCTTTATTTTTCTGGGCTTTGAGATTCAAAGTTAAATTATAAACTATTTATTACTGACAGCCTTTATTCCCCAGTCCAGCAGTCTCCCAGGTGATCTGTTCAGTTCAGGTTTTCCAGGCATTATCCAGCTTATCCGTGGCTCCATTAACTCTTGTATTTGTCTTCCACTGCTCCAGGCAGATGTCTGAAAATCACCCACTGACAGATTTATGTTCATCAACCTCTAAACCACCCTCCACCCCCACCCCAAAACCATGTAGTGCTTGTGGGTGAAAGCACTTGGAGGCCAAGTGCACCAAGTCCTCTTGTGCACAGGCATGAGCAAAGACACGGAACTGCAATGGCATCCTGCCGGACCGCCCTCCCTCCACTATGTTTCCTTATAAACCCGGACTCCTCGGCAACGCACGTTTCCCTGGCCTGCTTTCTTCCCAAGATCTGGAAAGAGTTGGGTCTCCTGGCTTTTGAAACAAGATTAAAAGATCTCTTTTATAGCACTCTCGGAAAAACTCCTCAGAGGAAACGTGGTTGGCAGGTAGAAAAACTGGGACCTGTCTCCCTGAAAATCACAGCTGTGTTATCTTTTTCCTCCGCTGATCGCTTCCAGATTATCATTCAGGGCAGCCAGCCAATTAGCCAGCCCTCTATGTCACAGAGCCCGTCTCTGGCAACAGCTCATATCTCCACAGAAGGGAACATGTTTGAAGACGTGTAGCTGGGCGATGTGCAGAGCCCAGGGAGGGAAAACTCGTGAGCATGTCCTTGCCATGTCAAGTCCGCACATGAATGTGAATCAAGAGCTGGCAAAGGCAGGAAGTTTACCAAAGCCTCCAGACAAGGCCAAACACAAAAGATTCCTTTCTCAAAGGAAACAGGATTGAAACTGCAGGGGAAAATAAAATAAAAACACACCCCATGTGAACCTCGCAGTGATGAAATCTGTTGTTGGAGAACAGAACTCTTTATTCAGTGTCTCCTGTCTGCCTTTGGTGAACAATTTCTTTGCAGAGCCCCACTGGAAGCATCTTATTCGTCATTATTCACTGGCACCCTGACACCACTCAGGTCTGACCTAGGGAAGTGATAACAAAAGGCAGTCACCTCAGGTTTGGACAACTGGGTTGAATAGCCCTCGTAGTGACTTCTGCAGAAGGATTGGTCAGATTGAGACCTTGGTGAGCCCAAAGTTTGTTCAGTGAAGTTCTTTCACCTGGCAGCATTGTAAGAACAGGAGCCTGTGGGGGGAGATTTGCGCTGTATTCTTTATTCATGGTGACAGTGCAAACACACTGTAGCCCAGAAGTCACTGTTTTGGCAAGAATCATCAGTAAATTGACATATACATACAAGCCACATATTTCCATATCTACTAGGGACTGGGACCTTGCAAAGCACCAAGACAAAGCCTTTCCTTTCTTCTATAGTTCAGTGCAGTTCAGTTCAGTCGCTCAGTCGTGTCCAACTCTTTGCAACCTCATGGACGGTAGCAAGCCAGGCTTCCCTGTCCATCGTCAACTCCCAGAGCTTGCTCAAACTCATGTCCTTCAAGTCAGAGATGCTATCCAACCACCTCATGCTCTGTCGTCCCCTCCTCCTCCCGCCTTCAATCTTTCCCAGCATCAGGGTCTTTTCCAGTGAGTCAGTTTTTCACATCAGGTGGCCAAAGTATTGGAGTTTCAGCTTCAGCATCAGTCCTTCCCATGAATATTCAGGACTGATTTCCTTTGGGATTGACCGGTTGGATCTCCTTGAAGTCCAAGGGACTCTCAGAAGTCTTCTCCAACACCACAGTTCAAAAGCATCAATTCTTCAACACTCAGCTTTTTTATAGTCCAACTCTCACATCCATACATGACTGCTGGAAAAACCATAGCTTTGACTAGATGGACCATTGTCGGCAAAGTAATGTCTCTGCTTTATAATATGCTGTCTAGGTTGGTCATAGCTTTTATTCCAAAGAGCAAGTGTCTTTTAATTTCATGGCTGCAGCCACCATCTGCAGTAATTTTGGAGCCAAAGAAAATAAAGTCTGTCACTGTTTCCATTGTTTCCCCATCTATTTGCCATGAAATGATGGGACTGAATGCATGATCTTAGTTTTTATAAGCAGCTCCCAAACTGTGTGCCCTGAGGGGTACAAGTGTCACACAAGGTGTTAATAATTTCCTCAAGAAAATAGGTTCCTACCACTGGAATAAGTTGAGAAAATGCTTCCTTAAACAAAGTGGAACAGGTTTCATTACTGTTTGGCTCTTCACAAACCTTAATATGCTAATATGCTCGTTAGCAGCAATTGCCAAATGTTATCTACCCTAGAGCCCTTTTTCTTCACAACATACTTCTTAAGATTTAATTGGACCCCAGTGATCCAGGAAATGGAGTTTGGGAAGAACTGCTATTGGCTCTTAGTGAAGACATGGTGGAGACCTGGAACAAAATACCTTTTTAGAAAGTGATTATCTACTTTTCCTTGGGAAATATATCCCTGCTCACTGACCCTTACCCCAAAGTGCATGAACCGCTACAGAGCAGTTTGTTGGTCAGCAGGCTATGTATGCTGAATGTGACATGTATAGCATCACATTATATCTCGTAACAATCTTTGGAGCAGTTATTACTTGCCGATTTTGAAGGACAATGAAAATGAAGCTCAGAGACGTTAAGGTCTCAAAGGAGTGGTGTTTCAGAGCTTTATACCTAAGGGACAAAGATTCATACCCTACAATCGACAAGAAATCAACCATCTTGGGCCAAGTGTCACGATGAGAAATGAGGACAGCTCCATCTCCAAGAGAAAAATGCCTAGTTGTCTGACACTTTCCATCCTTTGAATGCAAAAGAGCACTGTCATTTCACCTTAAAATATTTTCCTAAAACATGTCTAACAAGGCTATTGTACCTCTAATTATTAATTAGGATTTTTCACCAAATAAGCATGAGACAACATCTATGGTCTTTCATCACATAGCTGCAAGAAGCAGCAGGATAGATAGCCTCACTTCAAAGACAGCAAATACCTACTCTTTCCTTGGAGACATAGGTGTTTCCTTAAAAATAAGGCCCTGGCTGAAGCTCCACTAAAAAAAATCAACCCCTAATAATTCTTTTCTGAAACATTCTGCAAACTTTTATGGGGGTTGCTTTGGCTTGGTCAGTATTTTTTCAGTGGTGTCAAGGTTTTGTGCTTACCTATTCCTATTAAAATTATATATTTTTGCAGTTTCCAATAAAACTCATTGTATGGTATGCTAGAATAAATCTCAAAATCTCCCTCAAGTGCTAGAAACTTTCAAATATATGTCTATTAAAATTTTATTTCTTGAGCAAGTTGCATGGGTGCCAAAATATGCATTTAATTGCTAGAATGGTCATAAGTCCACAAAGCTGTGGGAGAACCATGAAGGAGCACTGATTTGTCCATCACTGAAAATCTATATCCATCACCTGAGAGTAGCTATTCCAGCCTTCCAAAGGAATTCCTGAAGTGACTGTTCATCTTGTGTGTCTCCTGCTCCTGAAACACATAGGGCACTCAAAATATGTTTGTTCCATTGAAATTGTTATCCCAGAAATAGAAGACCAGATATTTTCCCCCTTCAAATGGCTGAAAGCTTTTACCATATCTCCAGAGTATCAATACAGTCAGGTTCTTTTTTACCCTCAGAACAGTGAATCACAAACCAAAACTAATAAAAAAAAAAACTTTTTGTTAAGTCTAAAATAAATCATTTTAAACTCTGTCAAAGAGGCAAAACAAAGAACCTTTCAGTATAAGGAGAGGAAGACAGATTTCAGGTTAATGTCAGAAAGAACTCTCTAGCAGATTGTATGTCAGTGTTAACAGTCTATCAAAAAATAGGTGAACAAGCTCATGAGGTAGGAAGTTCTTTGTCACTGGAGATTTCAAGTATTGTCTAGATCAGCGGTTCTCAGAGTGTGGCCCCCAGACCAGCAATACCACCACCACCTGGGAACATTTCAGAAGTGAAAACTCCCAGGACCCATCCAGGCCTATGGATTCAGAGACTCTCGTCTTGAAGCTCAGAAGTCTGAGTTTTAACAGACCTTCCAGATAACTCGGATGCCCGCTAAAGTTGTAAAAACTAGCCTAAACTACGGTTTGGCAAGAGCAATACATAGAGGATACAACCGGCAGATAACTGACTGGACTGGGTGGCCATTCAAGCCTGTAATCTCATGAGTCTAATAAGGCTTTTGGGACTGCACTATTTCCTCTTTGGAAATGAGAAACCAAAGGCCTACCAACACTCATGCCTGACCCCTGGGCAACACTCTGAATTATGTAAAGGAACTGAAATGTATTCTCACAGCTGTTGTAAACCCTGACATTCAAATGGCCTGAGCAGCTTTTTAAAATATGCCAATACTGACCACCCAGAATCTCTAGAGATAGGGTCCCAGACCTACCTTTTACCAGGTGCTTTCATATAATTATCTCATTTAGACCTCAAAAATCTTATGAGATATGTGTTGTTCACATCCTCATTTTTACAGATGAAAACTGAGGCTTGAAGTGGTTAAGTGACTTGTCCATTTTCACAGAGCCACGAAATTTCTCAAAGTGACAGTTGCTCAGTTGTGTCCGACTCTTTGCAACCCCGTGGACTGTAGCCCCGTCAGGCTCCTCTGTCCATGGGATTCTCCAGGCAAGAATTCTGGAGTGGGTTGCCACGCCCTCCTCCAGGGTGAAATGCCTGAACTGGGATTCAGGCCCGAGTCTCGACACACACGTTCTTTCTCTTTCATGCACTTTACTCCCCCTTCCCACTTCAGAGACCTGCCAGATGCAGGAAGCCCCCCAAGCCACCATGCTGCCCTCTGGGTGCACGGGTCTCATCACAGCAGCCCCCCGCTCACACCCACCATTTCTTGCAGCTCTCTGTACCTGCCCCTGTCTGAAATTCTGGTGCTGGGTGTTCATTCCCTCACAAAGATGCTTTCAGTTGGCTGTCCTCACACCCACCCTCCATGAGTAAAATAAGAGACTGCCTTTGGGGTGTGATATGAGGGTGACCAGAGGCTCTTATAAACCAATTGGACCCTGGTAACTAAAATTTTCCTATTCTCTTGATTATACGTATTTTCACCCCCTAAAAGGAAAGTGACCCCAAGGAGGAGCACATTAAGTTGGTAAACAGTCAGTGACATCTCAGAGTCTGAATTCACTAAGTAAATCTTTTCAACCCTAAAGAGGTCTCTGCGTGAGGCAGAGGAAGAAAGAGGTTCAGAGCACTGAGCCCTTCCAAACAGGACCGGCTTGGAAGGACGTGGAAGGATGGAGACAACAGCCCAGAACTCCAAAGGAAGTACAGAAGGCCTGTGGAAGGACCACACAAGAAGGGAAACTGTCACTGAAATGGGAAGGGTGAGGACAGCAAAGACAAAGCCTGCAACTCGAGGACTTTGCTAAGGAGAAGGTTCTGGTCAGCTCCAACATGCTTTGGTTGTTTGAGTCGGGATCTTTAATTACAAGCAGCAAAAGTCCAGATAGGTGATGTAACTTACCCAAGATCACGCTGAGCAGGTATGTCAGAGCTAGAACCAGCTCCCAGGGCTCCTGACCTCCTGATTTTCTAAAGGAATATGATTTGACATGGAACTGAGTCAGAGTCAGTGGGAAACTGAAGAAAATTAAAGAAAGAAAACAAGCATTTCAGTGTCTACACTAATTTACTGGAGTAGAATATAAAGTGCATTCTATGTGATGAAAAAAAAAAATGTTTAATTTAAAGGAAAGACAGCTCCAAAGGATTGTTTCTTATCACTTTTCCAAAGATGAGTGACAAGAAGACCACAGAGATATTTTCAAAGAACAGCACAAGTTTTAACTGCTTGATTTAGATGTAGCCACAGCTAAAACTCTATATATTTCTTTGAAAATAAGTCCTAAGGGCCCATGAGCCCATGAAAAAGAACTGAGAGAATCTGTACCTGCCTTCCTCAGGTGGGAAACCAACCGAGGAATGCCTGGTCACAATGCTATTTGCAGTGTGTCCTTAAATGCTGCTTAACCTCACCCTCACTGATCTCACTTTTTTATTTAAAAAAAAAAAAGAACACTTCTGCTTTTTTAACTATAGTTGATTTCCTATGTCCTGTTAGTTTCAGGTGTACAGCAAAGTGATTCAGATTCCTTTCCATTATAGGTGATTACAAGATATCGAGTATAGATCTATGTGCTATACAGCAGGTCCTTGTTGTTTATGCATTTTATATGTAGTGCAGGGCATGGTGGCACACCTGTAATCTCAGCTACTCTGGAGACTGAGGCTGGAGGATCACTTGAGCTCAGGAGTTCTGGGCTGCAGTGCACTATGCTGATCGGGTGTCTGCACTAAGTTCAGCATCAATATGGTGACCGCCCGAGAGCAGGAGACCAGCAGGTTGCCTAGTTTACATATTTTATAATGTCAGTTCAGTTCAATTCAGTTCAGTCGCTCAGTCGTGTCTGACTCTTTGCCACCCCATGAATCGCAGCACGCCAGGCCTCCCTGTCCATCACCAACTCCCAGAGTTCACCCAGACTCACGTCCATTGAGTCAGTGATGCCATCCAGCCATCTCATCCTCTGTCATCCCCTTCTCCTCCTGCCCCAAATCCCTCCCAGCATCAGAGTCTTTTCCAATGAGTCAACTCTTCGCATGAGGTGGCCAAAGTACTGGAGTTTCAGCTTTAGCATCATTCCTTCCAAAGAACACCCAGGGCTGATCTCCTTCAGAATGGACTGGTTGGATCTCCTTGCAGTCCAAGGAACTCTCAAGAGTCTTCTCCAACACCACAATTCAAAAGCATCAATTCTTCGGCACTCAGCCTTCTTCACAGTCCAACTCTCACATCCATACATGACCACTGGAAAAACCATAGCCTTGACCAGACAGACCTTTGTTGGCAAAGCAATGTCTCTGCTTTTGAATATGCTATCTAGGTTGGTCATAACTTTCCTTCCGACGAGTAAGCGTCTTTTAATTTCATGGCTGCAGTCACCATCTGCAGTGATTTTGGAGCCCAGAAAAATAAAGTCTGACACTGTTTCCACTGTTTCCCCATCTATTTCCCATGAAGTGATGGGACCGGATGCCATGATCTTAGTTTTCTGAATGTTGAGCTTTAAGCCAACTTTTTCACTCTCCACTTTCACTCTCATCAAGAGGCTTTTGAGTTCCTCTTCACTTTCTGCCATAAGGGTGGTGTCATCTGCATATCTGAGGTTATTGATATTTCTCCCTGCAGTAGTGTATCCCAAACTCCTAGTTTATTCCTCCCCACTCCCCGCTTTGGTAACAATAAATTTGTTTTCTATGTCTGTGGGTCTTTTTCTGTTTTGTAAATAAGTTCATTTGTGTCATTTTTTTACAGATTCTACATATAAGCAGTTTCCTTTGATATTTGTCTGGCTTACTTCACCAAGTATGATGATCTGCAGTTCCATCCATGTTGCTGCAAACAGCATTATTTCATTCTTTTTTATGGCTGAGTAATATCTATTACACACACACACACACACACACACACACACAACATCTTCCCTATCTGTTTATCTGTCTATGGACGTTTAAGTTGTTTCCATGTCTTGGCTATCATAAATAGTGCTACAGTGAACACTGGAATATGTGTATCTTTTTGAATTATATACCTAGGAGTGGAACTGTTGGATCATATGGTAACTGTATTTTTTGTTTTTTAAGGAACTTCATACTGTTCTCAATATTGGCTACACCAGTTTATGTTCCCATCCACAGTGTAGGAAGGCTCCCTTTTCCCCACACCCTCTCCAGCCCTTATTATTTGTACACTTTTGGATGATGACCATACTGACAGTGGGATGTAACTACACCTCATTGTCGTTTTCATTTGCATTTCTCTAATAATTAGTGATGTTAAGCACTTTTTCATGTGCCTCTTGGCCATCTGTATGTCTTCTTTGGAGAAATGTGTATTTAGATCTTCTGCCCATTTTTTCATTGGATTGTTGATTTTTTTGATATTGAGCTATATGAGCTGTTTGGATATTTTGGAAATTAATCTCATCAGTCACATCATTTACAAGTATTTTCTCCAATTCTGTAGATCGTCTTTTCATTTTATTTGTGGTTTCCTTTGCTATGCCAAAGCTTTTAAGTTTAATTAGGTCCCATTTGTTTATTTTGGTTTTATTTCTGTTACTCTAGGAGACTGATGCAAAAAGATATTGCTGCAATTTATGTCAAAGAGTGTTCTGCCTATGTTTTCCTCTAGGAGTTTTATGGTGTCTGGTCTTAGTTTTATGTCTTTGATCCATTTTCAGTTTATTTTTGTATATGGTGTTAGAAAATGTTCTAATTTAATTCTTTTACATGTAGCTGTCCAATTTTCCCAGCACAACTTGTTGAAGAGACTGTCTGTTCTCCATTGTATATTCTTACCTCCTTTGTTGTAAATTAATTGACTGTAGGTGTACGGATTTATTTCTGGGCTTTCTATCCTGTTTGATTGATCTATATGTCCTTTTTTGTGCCAGAATTATACTGCTTTGATTACTGAAGCTTTGTAATATAGTCTGAAGTCAGGGAGCAGGATTCCTCCAGCTCCATTTTTCTTTCTCAAGATTGCTTTGGCTATTTGGGATCTTTTCACAAGAACACTTTTGTCTGCATCTTAAAATATCTGTTCTTTAAAACAAGTTAAAGAGACGTAGCAACCAAATGTCACATGTGTATCCTGATTCAAATAAAACAACAGTAAACATTTATTTTTAAGACAATGGGAAAATTTTTTTATGATCTGAGTTTTACATGATTCAAAGTTTTTTCCTTTTTGTTAAATGTAATAATGACTTTGTAGTTTTTTAATGTCTAAAATTTTAGACGCATATAGGTCTGGAGGTGAAATGATATGATGTCAGTCTTTTAAAGTAATTCAACCAAAAAGAAAGGAGTTGGGGGAGGAATAGATGAAGAAAATATAGTAAGATCTTAACAACTGGGTAAATATACTTTTGTGTATGTTGGAAATTTTATAATTAAAAAAATCCTTATACAAATATATATGTAAACATGTAACTCTGCTCTCATAATTACTCCTGAGAGCAAAAATTTATATCAAACTCTTAAAGTTTCAATTCTGAAAAAAATGTTAGACCTTATCCAGTTCACTCCACCCATCCCTGTTTCCCAGATGAGGGATCTGAGATCCCTCCAAAGTTCTTCCAATTCTTTAGTGGTTCTGTCAGGACTGGAATCTGGTCCTTCAGACTCTCAGGCCAAAGCTCCTACACCAAACAGCCATCCCCTAAACTGTGAAAACATTGCTTTCAAGTCTTTGTGTTATAAACGTTGGGACAAGTTACCTTGCTATGATTATTTTGCAGAGGTGAATCTGGTCAGGAGACAAAGGAACACTTCCTTTCTTGTTCTGGGTCAATTTTTGCATTAAATGAGCCTCTAACATTCTTCCTAGACTTACCCACCCCTCTCTCAGTTCTATCCTTTCCTCATTCCCCAGGACTCCCTAATGTCCAGCCTCTTAGCAGTCTTTGTTGCTTTGAGCTCGGCTCCATTGTTGAGGAGTCTGTGTCCAATCTCCTGTGTCTAGCTCATCCTGTTGAAATCTGGTTTAGGAAGCCCAGCAGAATTCAGCCACTTCCGTAAAGTCCTTCTCCCTTCTCCAATGGAAAGTGTTTTCTCCCTTCTCTGGACACCCTCAGTCATTGGTCTGAGCCTCTGTTGTAGTCTACACGGCCTCCCTTCTTCCTGGTTACGTGCATGTATATCCTACTCTTCTGATGGCCTCAGGTCAGGCATATGAGACTGAAGTGGCAGAAGTCAGAGAGGAAAGGAAGGAGCCAGGACCAAAGAGGTCCATGCAGAGCCAGAAACTATCACCACGAGTATGGCTGGCTCTGGAAATGGCACACAAAGGAGGTAGAACTTTGGCCCAAAATCCAAATGGGATTTCCAATGGGTATAAGGAAGTTTCAATGTTTCTTAACATGAAGAATCAGGATCCAAGAGGAGTCAGCCTCAGAACTAGAAAGGCTTGCCAGTGGGCTCTTGTGGCATTGGCAAAATCCAATCAGGTAGCTCAGTAATTGGGTGCCAGGGCAACACCAACCAGGCCAGAGAAGTTGAAGAGGGTTAAACAGGATGCCAGCTAAGAGGCCTGGGTCTAGGACAAGCCTCTACCCTGGCAGAAGACATTAGGCATGAATTAGGAACACAAGACCCAAAGCCAGGCAAACAAGCTAGGCATGTGTGTTGGAACTAGGAGAAAAGAGGATACCTGGAGGCTAAGGCTCTATGGGCAGGCACCCCCAAGCTTGTTAATGCCACTCATATTTATTGAACATGTACTCTGAGCAAATGCTAGGCATGTATTCATCACCCTTTTCCAGAAAAATAGAACCATAGATGTGTGTATATAGAGAGAAGAAGATTTATTATACGGAATTGACTCACACAATTGTGGAGGCTGGCAAGTCCAAAACCTACACCATAGGCTGGCAATCTGCAGACTCAGATCTGATATTCCAGTCTGAGTCCAAGGCATTCTAGACACTGTAGGATTCCCTCTTGCTCAGAGTTCTAGTTTTTTGTTATTGTTCTATTCAGGTCTTTACCGTATTGGGTGAAGCCCACTCATCCAGTTACAGAGGGCATTTTTTTTTTTTTACCTCAAAGTCCACTGAGTTAAATGTTAATCTCACCTCAAAACACACTCAAAGGAATATCCAGAATAACGGTTAACCAGATATCTGGTAGGCCCAGATATCTGGGGCCCCAGTCAGGCTGCCATCTGTTGGGTCGCACAGAGTCAAACACGACTGAAGCGACTTAGTAGCAGCAGCAGTAGCAGTCAACTCAAGTTGACTCATAAAATTAACCATCTAAAGGAGTTTGATGGTTAAGAAAAAGTCTCAGCTATCTTCAGGAACTGGAAAACTAATGATAGCCCTACATTTGGATGAAAATGCAGATCATGATATGATTCCTGCCATGGTTAGGAAAGAATTATCCCAGGAGCTGGTGGGGCTGGGCCTGAGGATACCTATAAGGGCCAGTTCATATCCCTTCCCAGCCTCAGTGTCTTTTTTCTAAAAAATGAGGACATGCAAGAGTAACAGTAGGCACATAGAGACCATTTAGTAAATGATAACTATATAATAACTAGTACCCAATTTGACAGGCTCCTCTGATGACTCAGATATTAAAACGTCCACTTGCCAATGCAAGAGACACCGGTCTGATACCTGGGTCAGGAAGATTCCATGAAGGGAATGGAAATCCACTCCAGTATTCTTGCCTGGAGAATTTCATGGACAGAGGAGCCTGATGGGCTACAGTCCATGGTGTCGCAAAGAGTTAAGACACAACTGAGCAACTTACACTACTACTACTACTATCCAGTTTGACAGATGGTGGGTTTCTGCTGTCTATAAACAGCAACAGCTACAGTTTATTACACTTTGGCTGGCTATATCTAGAGCCTAGGAAGGAATCTGGCTTTCTCAAACAGGTAGCACAAAGGTATCATATAGGGATACTCACTACATCAATTGTAATAATGAGAAACTGCAGTTAACCTAAATTGCTATCAGCACCAGAATGATTAAATAAAAGCAAGTTATAGGGGGGGAAAAAGGGTCACTTTTAAAAGATCTTTCTTGAAAAAAAATTTTTTTGAAAAAAATTGTGTCCATTTATGCAAAAATGCAGGAAAACATGCATACATATATAGTATTTTGGATGTGTAGACAAATATCTAGGCAGATTTCCACATAACATTAATTGTGTCTTCTAAGGAAACCTTATATACTTTTGTATCATTTGAATTAGTTGAAAAAGTAACATATTACCTCATCAGTCAATCAACCAATAAATTAATGAATGAATGAATAATGGTTCTGAACCCAATTTCAGTGTTTTTTCCCATACCACCAAGCAATTCTCCAACACCAGCTAGGTGTTCTACCATTCAACTCAAATCTGAAACTATCTACCTAGATATATCTTTAAATCCCATAGGTTAAGGGATCAATCCTACAAGACAGCCCCCACCCTTAAGATGCCAATTGCAAGTCTGGTTGTTGCTTGTGCTTTTCTGACCTGCAGACTATAGACTGGAGGTTCCAACAACCCCTCCTTGAGTTCAATTAATTTGCTAGACTGGCTCACAGAACTGAAAGAAGTATTGTCTTTACTAGATTACCAGTTTACTGTAAAAGGATATCACTCAGGAAGATCCCGGAGAAGGCAATGGTACCCTACTCCAGTACTCTTGCCTGGAAAATCCCATGGATGGAGGAGCCTGGAAGGCTGCAGTCCATGGGGTCGCTGAGGGTCAGACACGACTGAGCGACTTCACTTTCACTTTCCACTTTCATGCATTGGAAAAGGAAATGGCAACCCACTCCAGTGTTCTTGCCTGGAGAACCCCAGGGACGGGGGAGCCTGGTGGGCTGCCATCTCTGGGGTCGCACAGAGTCGGACATGACTGAAGTGACTTAGCAGCAGCAGCAGGAAGATCCAGAGAGAAGAGATACGAATGGGCAATGAATGGGGAAAAGGCCCTGAGCTTCCATGTTCCCTCTGATTGGATGAGCCTCCCCAAATCTCCACCTGTTCACTAACCCAGAAACTCTCTGAACCACATTCATTTGGGCTTTTATAGAGGCTTCATTATAGGCTTCCCTGGTGGCTTAGTGGTAAAGAATACACCTGCCAAATCAGGTGACACAGGTCCGATCCCTGGGTCAGGAAGATCCCCTGGAGAAGCGAATGGCAACCCATTCTAGTATTCTTGCCTGGAGAATCCCATGGACAGAGGAGCCTGGCAGGCTACAGTCCTTGGTGTTGCAAAGAGTGGGACACGACTTAGCAGCTGAACAACAACAAATAAACAAAAAGGCTTCATTACTTAGGCATTGATTAAATCACTGGCCATTGGTGATTAATTCAAACCCCTCTTTCCTCCTTGGAGGTCAGGAGATGGGACTACAAATCCCAAATTTCTATCACAAGATTGGCTCCTCTGACGGCCAGGCCAACCTTCAGGTGATCTAGGGACTTTCCAAAGGTCATGTCATTAGTATTACAGAAGACTCTCTTATCACTCACATCACTTAGAAAATTCCAAGAGTTTTGGGAGCTCTGTGCCAGAAAAACGATGAAGACCAAATATATATATGTGTGTGTGTGTGTGTGTGTGTGTATCTATATGCATAATAATTTCATTATTTTATTTTAATTGACTTTTTCATTGTGATAGCATGATTTCATATATGAATAAAATAATGAAGTTTTAAAATAAGTCAAGGAATAGGTGATATTCACCATGAAGGCTAACACAGAAGAAGTCAGTAAAGGCTGGAAAAGTGTTGCTATTGGAAGATATGAATGAACGAGTCACCAAAAATTCAATGAAGTCACTTCAGGAGGCCTTGAAGTATCAGCAAGTCCATTCCTGTGGTTACACTCTTGCCTGCATCATACCAAGAAAGCCCAAAGGGAAGACAACAGCTTTGGGTTGAGTACCCACCCCTTCTCAAAACTGCTTGGGCAGCTTCACTGAACTACAGAGAAAATTCCCAGGTTGAAGCTGGTTACTTCGATATCTGCCCTGATATTAAGGGAAGCACAGGGTTGTCGTCCAGATTTTGTTCAGTAGAGGGAAAGCATATTTTTTTGTAATGTTGTCTGAGGACACTCGGAGAAGAAGAAGAAAAGAGTGAAAGGCTGGAAAAGTGAAGGCAAAAAGATTAGAGACGAAAAAGCCAAGGAGTGGATTCAGAACTGTGTTCCAACATGACAAAAGGCAGGAGAAGCTATGAAGATGAATTCTACAAGAAGGGAACTTGAATTTCACTGAAAGAGGAATACTAAATATTCCTAGGTTATATTTTAGGATCGGATGGCAACTCATAGCTTGGTAACTTAGGACAGGAGACTGGTTTTTTAACAAGAAAAACTTGTTAAAAAGTTATATTTTGCTCTATGTAATTTGACAATCATGTTGCAAATTTAGGAAATATGAAAAAAATCTCAGTGAAGGAAATTATACATAAATAAACTGCCCAGAGATAGTCACTGTACACATTTTGGTGAATATAATTCTAGCCTTTTATTTCTATAAATGTGAATGAGTTTTTTATCAAACTCGAAGTCATACAGTATTTACTATCTTATAGCCTGTTTTTTCCCCATGTAATTATATATCATGAAAAAGGTTCCATTCAAATACATCTTCCACGGTGTGAATTTTAATAACTGTATAGTTTTCCATGATATAGGTATATTATAATTTATCTACTTGTCCCCAATTATTGGATATTTATGTTGTTTCTTCTTTTTTAACTTATAAATACTATTAATGTTACACATGCCTCTCATTTTCTAAGAGATTTCCTAGGTAGAAGAGATATGAACAAGTTTGCAGTTTTCCATAAATTTGCCCAATTATACTTCAGAAAAGAACAAATTGACATTCCTACCAGCAGGGTAGGAAAAATGTTTTTCCTTCCATCCTTCCATACTGATCAAAACTGGATATGAGCGTTTGCTTTGGAGTAGGGGGTGGAGGAGGAAGAGGATGAAGAGGAGCAATTTAATAAGGAGAAAAAACAATGCCTTGTTTAAATAATGATTTCTTTGCTTACTTGTGAAGTGGAGCATTTTCCACACGCTGGTCATTAGGTGGATTTTCACATAGCTTCCAGTCCTATGATTAAGACAAGGAGTTGGATGCTTGGTGGGAAAGGATTTCAGTATAAAGTGGAACCTGAGTATAGGAAATGGAGAATTTCGTACATTTACCCTCCAGATGAGCAAAGTTTGTTACTGATTACTGAAGACTGATTTCCTGGGAATACAGGATTTACAGAAGACCTAGACTAATCTCCTGACTGATGAACATCTGCCAAGAATCTCTCCCATCCTCAAGCCAATGAACTTCCTGCTTGGCCTCTGGCTAGACTTGCCCCTCTTTGCACTCCTTCCCTGTGAATATGGCCAGTACCAAACTTTCAAAGATGACTTGCTGCGTAGTTTGCTTTCCAAATGGCAATTTCTCTACTGTTCCCAAATAAGCTCACTTTCTGGTAATTTGAGCTTGCCTCAGTTTACTTCTTTATGTAGGTTGACACTGAGAGTCACATCCTTAATAAAAAAACTTTTAGATAAAGAAAACAGCATGAAGTCCTCTATTTATTCTTGCTATGGCTATGTACTATAATAACACTATTTCATTTGTGTGTTCGAACTGGATTATAGCATTTTGAATGCCAATATTAGACTCATAAAAAAGCAGCTGTTCTTTTGAGCTATTTATTCTCTTATTAACAAGATTGCCTGATTTTTATATTAAAACTATATTTATTTTATTTCACTTTTATTGCCAATGTAAATTAAATGGGTATTTTTCTTTGCATTTATTTAAACTTTATTTTTGAACACTTGTGCATAAGATATTATAAAATCCAGGTAACATTAATCAGGTCCACATTTCTCAAATTCTTATTTGCAATATCATTAAGTTAAATACGTATGTATATGTGTATATTTTGGACTGCTTCCATAAGGTTTTAGCGAGAAAGGCAAAACTGGATATTTATATCAATCCTATTCTTTTACTGACTCATAGAAGTTCCAACACAATATGCAATTCCTATTCAACTTGAACAACCATGCAAATATTTGTGTCAAACAGCCTAATCAGAAGGCATGTATACATTTATTAGGTCTTTGTATATTTTTACATATGGCAAAAGTTAGGAAATCAGGGAGAAGAGTCTCTCTACATTAGAAAGCTGAAGGTTTAACTTGATAAAGGCTGAGTAATTCCTCCCTCTTGATTACTGTTATAGTATTTTTTTTTTGTTATAGTATTTTTAAAGAATGTTTTATTGCTTTTTCCTTATGGTAAAATGAAACTGTAATCATATATTACTTTGTTTTTCTATAGGGTTTTAGTTAACTGTGCCAACATGTAAGTGAGGGCCCAATTTTTTAACTGGCCTCAAAATTATGCCTATGCCTATGCCTATGCCACTCAAATATTATATTTCCAAGGGCCAACAGCCCAAATAGATAAGACTCTTGATCAGTCTGCTTACTAAACAGATATTGTACAAACATTTGGGATTGGACAAGCTGCAAATAATTCTAAAACTAGACTAGCAAATTAGATTGCTGCTCCAAATTAAAGAAAAAAAAAAAAGATCGGTGAGGAAAGGTGGGGGAGCAGCCCTATATTCTGCCATCATCTTGTAAAATAGCATAACAGCTTTTCCTTTCTTTCAAGTTTGATTTTTACAGTAATTTAATCACCATAATCTGTGGGCAAAGAAGAGGTGATTTCTATAATTCTTGTGGGTCCAAAGCCAAACAGATGTGGTTTTCTGTTCTCTCAACTTGATTTTCCACATTGGTCTTTAAAAGTGGTGCTTTGGAGCCTACTTTCTGTGCTGCAAAGAGGCGCTGACTTTTCATAGAAGGTGAAAGGTCATGCTTTACAAACTCCTTAGCAGGACACTCAGTCCTGCCTCACTTAGCCTCCAACCTGCCCCACGCCGATCTCAGCTGTCTGGGGCCTGGGAAAAGGCAGGAAAATGTTCTATCTTCAACTATAAAGTGAAGGGATTGGATTCGGCATCCAAGATCTCTTCAACTCGAAATTCTATGAAGTTATTAAAAGAAAACCCTATGGTTTAGAGAATTATGTTTTATAAAGTGGGATTTTTTTGAAGTAAACATAATAAAAACAGTTTACATCCACTGCTAATTTTAGCCTTATTCTGTATGATACAATCAAACTGAGACAGATTTTCAACTTGTGATATTCACTAAAGAGAATCATATATGATACGTTTATTTCTAAAATAACTTGACATTAGTACTTCTTCTCAGTAGAAGGTAAAAATCAATCCCCTAAAACCCTCAAATTATTAATTAAATGCTTAATATAATGTGAAATAAGCAATGTTTTAATTTGCTACTTCAAAACTAGAGAATTATTATTTTTAAGTGGTATATAGGGGTACTGAAATGTCATACTTCATTTAGCTTAATTTTCAACTTAAATAATTACCACATACTTAGGTTAAATAATATATAAAATTTAATGTAAAAGAAATTAAAATTTCTAGTTCATTCAAATATTCTCTGAGTTTGTTTCTTTAAATTTCCAACCCAATCACATTTTTATGTTCTGAAGCAATTTTTAAGAAAAAGTTAGATCAAAGATTTAACTCCAGTCACTTTTCCTGTTTAGCAAACCTCCAAGGGATTTTGTCTCGAGGTGAAATTTTTTAGGAATAAACCCTAAATTCAAAGAAAATGTATTTTAAAAACTTTACTGACAAATAATTAACAAATATGGTTGCTGCTGTTGTTCAGTGTCTCTGTTGGGTCCAACTCTTTGCAATTCCATGGACTGCAGCATGCCAGGCTTTCTGGTCCTTCACCATCTCCCAGAGCTTGCTCAAACTGGTGTCCATTGAGTTGGTGATGCCATCCAACCATCTCATCCTCTGTCATCCACTTCTTCTCCTGCATTCTATCTTCTCCAGCATCAGGGTCTTTTCCAGTGAGTCAGCTCTTCACATCAGGTGGCAAAGTATTAGAGTTTCAGCTTCAGCATCAGTCCTTCCCATGAATATTCAGGTTTGATTTCCTTTAGCTGACTGGTTTGATCTTCTTGCAGTCCAAAGGACTTTCAAGAGTCTTCTCCAATACCACAGTTCAAAAGCATCAGTTCATCAGCATTCAACCTTCTTTATGGCCCAACTCTCACATCCATACATGACTACAAATATGGTTGCTGCTGTTGTTCAGTGTCTCTGTTGGGTCCAACTCTTTGCAATTCCATGGACTGCAGCATGCCAGGCTTTCTGGTCCTTCACCATCTCCCAGAGCTTGCTCAAACTGGTGTCCATTGAGTTGGTGATGCCATCCAACCATCTCATCCTCTGTCATCCACTTCTTCTCCTGCATTCTATCTTCTCCAGCATCAGGGTCTTTTCCAGTGAGTCAGCTCTTCACATCAGGTGGCAAAGTATTAGAGTTTCAGCTTCAGCATCAGTCCTTCCCATGAATATTCAGGTTTGATTTCCTTTAGCTGACTGGTTTGATCTTCTTGCAGTCCAAAGGACTTTCAAGAGTCTTCTCCAATACCACAGTTCAAAAGCATCAGTTCATCAGCATTCAACCTTCTTTATGGCCCAACTCTCACATCCATACATGACTACTGGAAAAACCATAGCTTTGACTATATGGACCTTTATTGGCTAAGAAATGTCCCTCCTTTTTAATATGCTGTCTAGGTTGGTCATAGCTTTTCTTCCAAGGAACAAGCATCTTTTAATTTCATGGCTGCAGTCATCATTTGCAATGATTTGGGAGTCCAAGAAAATAAAGTCTGTCACTGTTTCCATTGTTTCCCCATCTATTTGCCATGAAGTGATGGAACTGGATGCCATGATCTTAGTTTTCTAAATGTCAAGTTTTAAGCCAGTTTTTTTTTTCACTCTCCTCTTTCACTTTCACCAAGAGACTCTTTTTTTTTTTTTTTAAATAAAACTCAATTTTTACAGCCTCGTGAGATGTGGGGCTAGAACGCAGCTCCTAAGACGCCCGAATACCGTCTGAAGTTAGAGAGCGGTGGTCGACGCGGCGAGATTGAGGCTGCGGCAGCGGCAGGAGCTCCAGCAAACACGTCCAGCCGCTTCCCCCTGCACTGTCTGACTCTTCCACCCGCCGCCGGCCCCAATATACCAAGAGACTCTTTAGTTCCTCTTCACTTTCTGCCATGAAGGTGGTGTCATCTGCATATCTGAAGTTATTGATATTTCTCCCAGCAAAATTGATTCTGGCTTGCACTTCATCCAGCCTGGTATTTTTCATGATATAAGAGTTAAATAAGATATATTGATATAGAAGTTAAATAAACGTCTCTGCACAGAAGTTAAATAAGCAGGGGTGACTGTATACAGCTTTGACATACTCCTTTTCCAATTTGGAACCCATCTGTTGTTCCATGTCTAGTTCTAACTGTTGCTTCTTGACCTGTATACAGGTTTCTCAGGAGGCAGATAAGGTGGTCTGGTATTCCCATTTACTGAAGAATTTTCCACAGTTTGTTGTGATCCACATAGTCGAAGGCTTTGGCGTGGTCAATGAAGCAGAAGTAGATGTGTTTTCTGGAATTCTCTTGCTTTTTCTATGATCCAAGAATGTTGGCAGTTTGATCTCTAGTTCTCCTGCCTTTTATATATCCAGCTTGAACATTTGGAAGTTCTCGGTTCATGTACAGTTGAAGCCTAGCTTGGAGCATTTTGAGCATTACTTTGTGAGTGTGTGAGATTAATGTGATTGTGTAGTAGTCTGAACATTTTTTGGTTTGCTTTTCTTTGGAATTGGATGAAAACTGACCTTTTCCAGTCCTGTGGCCACTGCTGAGTTTTCCAAATTTGCTGGCATATTGAGTGCAGCACTTTCACAGCATCATCTTTTAGGATTTGAAATAGCTCAACTGGAATTTCATCACCTCCACTAGCTTTGTTCATAGTTATGCTTCCTAAGTCCCACTTGACTTCACACTCCAGAATGTCTGGCTCTAGATGAATGATCACACCATCATGGTTATCTGGGTCATTAATATATTTAAGGTGTGCAACATGTTAATTAGATATACATATACATTGCTAACTGCTAAGTCGCTTCAGTCGTGTCCAACTCTGTGCGACTCCATAGACGGCAGCCCACCAGGCTCCCCATCCCTGGGATTCTCCAGGCAAGAACACTGGAGTGGGTTGCCATTTCCTTCTCCAATGCATGAAAGTGAAAAGTGAAAGTGAAGTCGCTCAGTCATGTCAGACTCTTAGCGACCCCATGGACTGCAGCCTACCAGGCTCCTCCATGCATGGGATTTTCCAGGCAAGAGTACTGGAGTGGGGTGCCATTGCTTTCCATACATATACATTACAGTGTGGTAAAGAATCCGCCTATAATGCAGGAGACTCAGGGAACGTGGTTTTGATCCCTGGATCAGGAAGATACCCGGGAGGAGGAAATGGAAACCCACTCCAGTATTCTTGCCTGGAGAATCCCATTGACAGAGAAGCCTGGAGGGCTACAGTCCACTGGGTCACAAAGAGTTGCACGCAGCTGAGAGACTGAGCCCTCATTAACATACATTATAGAATGATTACCAAGATCAAGGTAATTAACACATTTATCACTGCACATAGTTAACTTTTTTTTTTTAAAGAAAGTAAGTATTTCTGAATGATAGCTTCTGTCACATTAAGCAGCAACTCCAGGATCTTAATCGTATCACTACACCTCAGGCATCCTCCTCTTCTAGGAGATAAAAAACAAATAATAGCACAATAAAAATTCATCTCAAGGCTGTATCTCCCAGAAATTACAATGTTTTCTTTTCTTCTAAGAGTACAGAGTACCTTTAGACAATAGGAATCCTATTAAAACATAGATCTTGACTCAGTAGGTCTGAAGGTGGATCTCAGTCTTAATTTCTAAGTTATTACACAAAGCCTCTAAGGCAGCAGCATCAATATCATCTGGAAGTTTCTTAGAAATGCAGGATCTCAGGCCCAGCCCAGATTATAAGGGGATTATTTCCCAACAGGCTTTGGTCAATTCTGAATTTTGCTCTCATACACCCTAGACTAGAGTGAGCTGATTCCTCCCCTCATACACTTTAAAGGAAATCAACCCTAAACATTCACTGAAAGGACTGATGCTAAAGCTGAAGCTCCAATATTTTGGCCACCTGATGCAAAGATCTGACTCATTAGAAAAGACCCTGAAGCTGGGAAAGATTAAAGGCAAGAGGAGAAGAGAGCAACAGAGGATGAGATGGTTGAATGGCATCACCAACTCAATGCACATGAGTTTGAGCAAGCCCTGGGACATGTTGAAGGACAGGGAAGCCTGGCATGCTGCAGTCTCTGGGGTCTCAAAGAGTCAGACACAACTGAGTGACTGAACAACAACATGAACTTTAAAATCATGAAAAGTCCCTTTGTGACAGTTTGACCACAATTGAAGGACAACTGAAGCGACTGGTTCTCTGGTATCAGGCCATCCTAAACAGTTCCAAATCAAAAGGAAAGTTTTTTTCTCTCCTAGTGCTGCTGCTGCTGCTAAGTCACTCAGTCATGTCCGACTCTGTGCGACCCCAGAGACGGCAGCCCACTAGGCTCCCCGGTACCCAGGATTCTCCAGGCAAGAACACTGGAGTGGGTTGCCATTTCCTTCTCCAATGCATGAAAGTGAAAAGTGAAAGAGAAGTCGATCAGTCGTGTCCGACTCTTTGTGACCCCATGGACTGTAGCCCACCAGGCTCCTCCGTCCATGGGATTTTCCAGGCAAGAGTACTGGAATGGGGTGCCATTGCCTTCTCCGTCTCTCCTAGTGCAGATCAGATCAGATCAGTCGCTCAGTCGTGTCCGACTCTTTGTGACCCCATGAATCACAGCACGCCAGGCCTCCCTGTCCATCACCAACTCCCAGAGTTCACTCAGACTCACGTCCATCGAGTCAGTGATGCCATCCAGCCATCTCATCCTCTGTCATCCCCTTCTCCTCCTGCCCCAAATCCCTCCCAGCATCAGAGTCTTTTCCAATGAGTCAACTCTTCCCATGAGGTGGCCAAAGTACTGGAGTTTCAGCTTTAGCATCATTCCTTCCAAAGAAATCCCAGGGCTGATCTCCTTCAGAATGGACTGGTTGGATCTCCTTGCAGTCCAAGGGACTCTCAAGAGTCTTCTCCAATACCACAGTTCAAAAGCATCAATTCTTCGGCGCTCAGCCTTCTTCACAGTCCAACTCTCACATCCATACATGACCACAGGAAAAACCATGGCCTTGACTGGACGAACCTTTCTTGGCAAAGTAATGTCTCTGCTTTTGAATATGCTATCTAGGTTGGTCATAACTTTCCTTCCGACGAGTAAGCGTCTTTTAATTTCATGGCTGCAGTCACCATCTGCAGTGATTTTGGAGCCCAGAAAAATAAAGTCTGACACTGTTTCCACTGTTTCCCCATCTATTTCCCATGAAGTGGTGGGACCGGATGCCATAATCTTTGTTTTCTGGATGTTGAGCTTTAAGCCAACTTTTTCACTCTCCACTTTCACTTTCATCAAGAGGCTTTTGAGTTCCTCTTCACTTTCTGCCATAAGGGTGGTGTCATCTGCATATCTGAGGTTATTGATATTTCTCCCAGCAATCTTGATTCCAGCTTGTGTTTCTTCCAGTCCAGCGTTTCTCATGATGTACTCTGCATAGAAGTTAAATAAGCAGGGTGACAATATACAGCCTTGACGAACTCCTTTTCCTATTTGGAACCAGTCTGTTGTTCCATGTCCAGTTCTAACTGTTGCTTCCTGACCTGCATATAGGTTTCTCAAGAGGCAGGTCAGGTGGTCTGGTATTCCCATCTCTTTCAGAATTGTCCACAGCTTCTTGTGATCCACCCAGTCAAAGGCTTTGGCATAGTCAATAAAGCAGAAATAGATGTTTTTCTGGAACTCTCTTGCTTTTTCTATGATCCAGCAGCAGTTCTCAAATCTGTCCCCACCTTACAATAACCTGAACTTAGATTATGCCTCAGACTGAGTCAATCAAAATTGCTAGAGCTGTGATTCTGAAATTTCCTGAGCATCTGAATCACAGAAGGGCTTGCCTAAATAGGTTGCTGGGCTTCAAACCCTATCTCTGATTCTGTAGGTCTGGGGTGGGGCCTGAGAGTCTGCATTTCTACAAGTTTCCAGATTATGCTCATGTTCTTTGTCTCTGGAATGTGCTTAGAACCACTGCTCAGGAAGTCTGCCCTGAGTATCAGTATCGTTTTTAAAAGCTCTTCAAGAGATTCCAACGAGAAATCGAGTTTGATAACTACTGTCCTAGAGAAAGATGAGATGAGTATTAAAAGAGACTGGTTTCCCATACATTTTGTGAGACCTGTTTCATCACATTAAATTACACGCACTCTCAACCAATTTTGCTACAGACTATCCACAGTTCCAAAATTTCTTGGCAAAATAAAATGTTTAGAGGATTTTTTTTAATGTGGGTCCTTTTACCACGTGTATATGAACCCCTTCAGAGTGAGGACTATGTCTTGAATACAAGTACCTTTATACCCCTGGGTACCAAACATGCTGCTGCTGCTTAGTCACTCAGTCATGTCCAACTCTTTGCAACCCCATATACTGTAGCCCACCAGGTTCCTCTGTCCATGGGGATTCTCCAGGAAAGAGCACTGGAATGGGTGGCCATGCTCCTCCAGGGGATCTTCCCAACTCAGGGATCAAACCCAGGTCTCCCACATCACAAGTGGATTCTTTACCGCCCAAGCCACCAGAGAAGCACAAGAATACTGGAGTGGGAAGCCTATCCCTTCTGCAGGGGATCTTCCTGACCCAGGAGTCAAACCAGGTTCTCCTGCATTGTGTTCTTTACCAGATGAGCTCCCAGGGAAGCACAGGTACCAAGCATAGGGCTGACATAAAATATATGTAATAACTATCAACAGAACTGAATCCATCTATCATCCTGATGCTGGGAAAGTGACAGATGACGAGATGATTGGATGGAATCACTGACTTAATGGATGTGAGTTTGAGCAAACTCCCAGAGGTAGTGAAGGACAGGGAAGCCTGGCATGCTGCATTTCCTGGGGTCACAAAGAGTCGGACACAACTGAGCTACTGAACAGCAAAATCATCCATCAGTCACCATTCACCTGGAGATGGGCACGCATTCTGTCAAGAAAAGGACACAATTGCCTGAAATTTTCATTTTTCACCAAAAGCATGTAAACATCATCAAAACTTAGACAAGCAGATTATCTTCTTGCAGGCTGTATAGTCAGCATGTAAACGTGATAGCCTCAATGGGAGCTAGAGCTTGAGAACCACCAGTAGGAGGGGAAGGTGGGAAGCAAGGTTGGGGCGGTCCTTTTGAGATAATGGAGAGTCAAAGGTTGAGAAAGGGGAGCATCCCTTTCTGCATGACTGAAATGAAACACCTACAGTTCAAAAAAAGCAGTATAAAGAACACAGTGGGTAGGGAATATGACAGGGATCGAAAAGACATCATTACAAAAAGATAACACATAATCTAAAAATGGACCTGGAGAGACTAGAATTCAATGAATATTTACATTAACTATCAAAATCTTAAGCATATAGATTCCAAACTGGTTCTTATATACTATGCAAATTCAATGTTAAGATAACTTTGATATCAATCAAACATATTATCATATATATATATATATATATATATAAATCTATCTTTGATCCTAAACTTCAGTAACACAATGTTGCAGGATTGCAGAATATGTCTATTTTGATATTTGGCAAAACTAATACAATTATGTAAAGTTTAAAAATAAAATAAAATTAGAAAAAAAAATAAGATTGGGTAAATATTAAGCAAATGTGTGTTGGTTCAAATTGCACAATCAATGCTAGTGAATAACTCTCCCCAAGGACTTTAGGTTGCAAGAGCAGAAAACATCCACAATTTTCTATTCTTTAGAGGACTGTAAGAAAAGGATATTAGCAGCCATTTCCAACAGAATTTTTTGTGATGACAGAAATATTCTCTACTTGCACAGTAGAATACAATAGCCACTAGTCACATTAGGCTATTGAGTAATTGAAATGTGGCTAATATGACTAGAAGCCTGAATTTTCTCTTTTCCTTTTTGTTGCACAGCTTGGCTTATGTGATCTTAGTTCCCCAACTAGGGATTGAACCTGGGCCCTTGTCAGAGAAAGTGCAGAGTTTATCCACTGGACCACTAGGGAATTCCCCTGAATTTTCAATTTAATTCATTCTAATGAATTTAAACTTGAATTTAAATAGCAACATGAAATTGGCATCTACTATCCTCAGTTAAGTTCAGTTCAGTCACTCACTCAGTCATGTCCGACTCTTTGCTACCCCATGGACTGCAGTACGCCAGGCCTCCCTGTCCATCACCTACTCCTGGAGTTTACTCAAACTCATGTCCATTGAGTCGGGGATGCCATCGAACCATCTCATCCTCTGTTGTCCCCTTCTCCTCTGCCTTCAATCTTTCCCAGCATCAAGGTCTTTTCAAATGAGTCATTTCTTTGCATCATGTGGCCAAAGTATTGGAGTGTCAGTTTCAACGTCAGTCCTTCCAATATCCAGGACTGATTTCCTTTAGGATGGACTGGTTGGATCTCCTTGCAGTCCAAGGGACTCTCAAGAGTCTTCCCCAACACCACAGTTCAAAAGCATCAGTTCTTCAGCACTCAGATTTCTTTTATGGATGTCCAACTCTCACATCCATACATGACCACTGGAAAAGACTACCACATATAAAGAATCATGCCAGAGTGTATTAATAAAAATTGTAGCCACGTTCTCTGCAAACAAAATGTTTGCATGTTCAAAATCTGCCTCTTGCTCTATGAACTGCATTTACCAGATCAAAAAGAAGACAAATCTAAAAAATACTCAAGTTAGTTTCATAGAGAATAATCACACAAAGACTTCCCCTGTGAAATCCACACTCTTTGAAAAGCTACAGTCGTCCCTCACTGTTTTAAACAGTCCCCAAGAAAAAGCAATCACAATGGGCAGCAGCTTTTGTGTTTATAAATCCCTGTCCGTAGGAGGGAGGGAGGAGTACTCTTTCAAAGCCCAGATCTCTTTACAGACTTCCAATTGTGCCACCCAGTGGCTGGATGCTTGGTTAAATTTTTGACTCCAGCAGGATCCTTTCTAACCGGGGAAAAGTCCTGCCCAGTCAGGATGCTAAGTGGTGCCAGAATGACGATGGCCTGTGTTATCTACCCTTCCATTCACACCATAATTTTGTCACAGTTATTTCCATCTTAAGTGGGTCATTGCTTTGTTTTGCGATCTTTTTTTTAAAAAAGAAATACAAAATAGCAGTGATTCAAGAAGATTCTGAACTCTCTCAGCCTGAAGTATTTACATTACAAGAAATTTATTTCCCACTGGACAGCTACATGCAAAAGAATGAAACTGGACCACTTTCTTACACCATATACAAAATACAAAAATAAACTCAAAGTGGATTAAAGACTTAAATGTTAAGACCTGAAACCATAAAGCTTCTGGCAGTAAACTCCTCCATATCAGTCTTGGCACTATATTTTTGGATATGTCTCCTCAGTCAAGGGCCACAAAAGCAAAAATAAACAATTAAGAATATATCAAACTTAAAAGCTTTTGCACAACAAAGGAAACCACCAGCTGAATGAAGAAGCAACCTACTGAATAGGAGATGATATTTGCGAGCGATAGATCCACTAAAGGGTTGATATTCAAAATGTATTTTTAAAACTCATGCAACTTTATATTAAAAAGCAATCTGATTAAAAAACAAGCAGAGGACCTGAATAGACGTTCTTCCGAAGAAGACATACAGATGGCCAACAAATACCTGAAAAGGTGCTCAACATCACTAATCATCAGGGAAATACAAATCGAAACAATGAGACGCCGCCTCACACCTGTCAGGATGGCTGTTTTCAAAAAGAAAACACGTAACAAGCCTTGATGAGGGTGTGGAGAAAAGAAAACCTTCTTAAACTTTCGGTGGGAATGTAAATTGGTACAGCTACTGTGAAAAACAGTATAGAGGTTCCTTAAAACCCTAAAAATAGAACTGCCATGTGATTCAGCAACTCCACGTCTGGGCATTTATCTGAAGAAAACAAAAACACTAATTTAGAAGAGATATATGTACTTCTATGTTAATAGCAGCCAATTTGCAATAGCCGAGATACGGAAGCAACCTAAGTGTCAATCCATAGATGAGTGAATAAAGATGTTATAAATACATATATTACATATATTGTTGTTATTGTTCAGTTGCTCAGTCGTGTCTGCCTCTTTGCAACGCCATGGACTGCAGCACTCCAGGCCTCCCTGTCCCTCACTCTATTATGTATATACATATATACACACACACACACATACACATACATATATATATACTATATAGTATACATACATGTGTATGTATACTGTAATTACAGTGGAATATTACTCAGCCTTTAAAAAGAATGAAATTTTGCCATTTGAGAAATATTGATGGACTTGGAGGGTGTTATGCTAAAAAACATTAGTCAGATGGAGAAAAACACATACTGTAAGATTACACTTATATGTGGAATTGAAAAACACCAAACAAACAAATCAAAAACAGACTCATTAGATACAGAGAACACACTGGTTGTTGCCAGAGGGCAGGGGATGAGAGGAACAGACGTAATAGGTGAAAGGAATGAAGAGGTAAAAACTTCTAGTTAAATAAGTAAATCCCAGGGGTGGAATGTACAAATAGGGAATATAGTCAATACTATTGTAACAACTTTGTATGGTGACAGATAACTGATCTTATTGTGGTGATTGTTTCATAACATATAAAACTATCAAGTCACTGTGTTGCACATGTGAAACTAATATAATACAGTATGTTAATTATAACTCAATTTAAAAAGACATTTATTTCCAACTCATCTAACTTTATATGAAGACTAATATTAGATAGGGCTTTGTCTTTGATTAAGAAATTTTAGAAACATAGCACTTAGTGAGCCAGAAACATTTGGTAATATCTTTTTCTGAAAGTTTAAAACCACTTCAACATAAAATTAAATGCAGATGTATAATTTAAGAGTTTGTGAATCATCAGCTTATGTACATTTATAATTACACCAAACTTAAGTGTTCTATAAACCACATTAATCTCTATTGTATAGAAGAGCCATCGATATCTGTGTCTTAATTTTGTATCCTGCACTTTACTGAATTTATTGATGAGCTCTAGTAGTTTCCTTGCACTGTCTTTAGGATTTTCTATGTATAGTATCATGTCATATGCAAAAAGTGACAGTTTTACCTCTTCCTTTCCAATTTGGATTTCTTTTATTTCTTCTCTGATTGCCATGGCTAGGACTTCCAAAACTATGTTGAGTAAAAGTGATGAGAATGGGCGTCCTGATCTTAAAGAAAATGCTTTCAGCTTTTCATTATCAAGTATAATGTTACCTGTGGGTTGGTCATATATGGCCTTTATTATGTTGAGGTATGTTCCCTCTATGCCCACTTTCTGGAGAGCTTTTATCATAAATGAGTGTTGAATTTATCAAAAGCTTTTTCTACGTCTGTTGAGATGATCATATGATTTTTATTCTTCAGTTTGTTAATGTGGTATATCTCATTGATTAATTTGTGGAAATTGAAAAATACTTGCATCCCTGGGATGAATCCCACTTGATCATGGGATCCTTTTAATGTATTGTTAGATTCAGTTTGCTAGGATTTTGTTGAGGCCTTTTGCACTTGTGCTCATCAGTGATGGCTCAGAAGGTAAAAAATCCACCTGCCGTGCAGGAACCCTGGGTTCAATCCCTGGGTCATGAAGATCCCCTGGAGAAGGGAATGGCTACCCACTCCAGAATTCTTGCATGGAGAATTCCATGGGCTGAGGAGCCTGATGGGCTATAAACCATGGGGTCGCAAGAATCAGAGATGACTGAGCATCTAACATTTTCACTGGATTCAGTTTGCTAGTATTTTGTTGAGGATCTTTGCATCTATGCTCATCAGTGATATTGGCTTGTAATTTTCTTTTCTATGATGGCTTTGACTGTTTTGGTATCAGGGTGATGCTGTCCTCATCTGGCTATATTGTAGGTTATCCTCTGGTAAAGGGTTTGAATGACATTCTGGTGTTGCATTTTACTTAGAATACACTGTTACAGAATTATGTGTAGGATTAGTCGGTTTTTTCTATTTAGAATTTCCTTAACTGGGAAAAAAAGCTCAATATGAAAAACAGCTTAAATTCCCTATAGATGTACATTCCAAGAAGCAAATTTCTAATGAGCAAAATTTTCGAACAACTGAAAATAATCAACAGCATGCAGGGTTCACTGTCATTGTAAGGTAGGCAGGTGGCATGACTCAAGAGAGCCTGATTCTGTGCTAAGTTTAACAGAGAATTTTCCTGATGTTCAAGGTTTCACAAAATGTAACTCCAGGGGACATTTTCATAGTGACAGAAGCTGCAAATCTTCCCTGGAACAGATGCACACCAAGAGTGAACATAAACATAAGAAAATAACATGAATATAACATCGGCCCAGTTGGCATGGGTTGACACTCTTGCTAGAAGTTTTAAAAGAAAGGAAAAGACTAGTGACACAGGAAGCCTTTAAAAAAAATCTTACAGTGTGGAGAGGAAAGTGCTGCATTTGTTATACTCAGATTTGCACACTTAAGTAAGGTAAAGGCTTTTGTTACCTCCTAAGGATTTCTGAGTCCTCCTCAGAAGGGATCTGCTTCAGGTTCTTCAGTGTCTCCCAGGATCTGTTTTCAGGACACACACAATGGGTGCTCAGCAAATTTGTCTCTTGAACTAGGAATTAATTCTTAGATGATGCCTCCATTTAGTGTCTGTGTGGCTTTGGGCAGGCCACTTATGTTCAGTTCAGTTCAGTCACTCAGTCATGTCCAACTCTTTGCGACCCCATGAATTGCAGCATGCCAGCCCTCCCTGTCCATCACCAACTCCCGGAGTTCACTCAAACTCATGTCCATTGAGTCGGTGATGCCATCCAGCCATCTCATCCTCTGTTGTCCCCTTCTCCTCCTTCCCCCAATCCCTCCCAGCATCAGAGTCTTTTCCAATGAGTCAACTCTTCACATCAGGTGGCCAAAGTACTGGAGTTTCAGCTTCAGCATCAGTCCTTCCAATGAACACCCAGGACTGATCTCCTTTAGAATGCACTCGTTGGATCTCCTTGCAGTCCAAGGGACTCTCAAGCAAATCTGAAGCATTCGTCAGATTATCTAAGTAGTTCGTGACTCCAAAGAAGGTACAAACTATTGTACGAGTTTGTTTTTTTGGATCCTGCGACTACACTAGGGAAAGAGAAGATTCAAATGTGAGGCTACAGGCTGATTTGGAGTTTAGGTAGGGATGATCCTATAACAAGAAATAAGAATTGAGGAGGTGGATTTAGCAGCGAGGATGTGAGGATGTCCCTGAACCCTCCCAGATGCCCCTCACTTTGCATACTGGGCAAACTTTTTTCAAAGCACTTATCTTACATCCTAATGATTGATGATTTATTCCTCTGTCTCCACCTCCCAAAAAAGCTTTATCTCAATTGTATGTTTATGCCCCAAATTTATGATAATCCTTATGCCTTGGTGATAAACAAATGTTTGCTAAATACATTCATATTATATAGAATCCTGTCATCTGGACTCTCAAATAGCAGCACCATTTAAAAACTCACTATCTTCCCTTAGGATATATTCTTTATTCAGAATAGATTAGGGGTAATACGTAAAACAGGATAAAACATTCAGAACTTTATGACCGAGTTGAAATGTAGTTGGAATATTCTACTGATATTGATGTAGCTGAGTTAGAGGAAAACAATTCAGCCATTAAGGAGAATTCATAAGAATAACATTTAAGACCTAGCACAAAAGAAAGGAAGGAAATAAAGAAGGAAAGGGGAAATGAAGGAGGAAAAAGGAGGAGGAGGAAAGAAGGAAAGGGAGAAAGGTAGAATAATCTCAGACCTGGACTTCAGTTTTTTCAATCCTGAATATAATATTAACAAATAGAATCTAGCAGCACTTCTAAGAACAAAGCTGAAGGACTCGCACTTACTGACTTCAAAATTTACTACAAAGCCGCAATAACCAAATCACTGTGGTACTAGTATAAAGACAGACATACAGATCAGTGGGATAGAATAGAGAGCTTAGAAATAAACCCACCAATATCAAGTCAAATGATTTTTGATAAAATTCCAAAACCATTCAATGGGGAAATTAGTTTTCAGCAAATAGTGCTAGGAAAACTGACTCTTCACATGCAAAAGAATGAAGTTAGACCCTTACGTAACACCATATGCAAAAATTAACTCAAGATGGATCAAAGACCTAAATGCAAGACCCAGAGTGTAAAATTCTTAGAAAAGAACACTTGACAAATGCTTCATGACATTGAATTTGGCAATGATTTCTTGGATATGAACCAAAGGTACAGTAACAAAAGAAAAAATAGCCTAATTGGACTTCATGGAAATGTAAAAAAATTGTACATCAAAAGACACTATCACAGAGTAAAAACGGCAGCCCACAGAATGGAAGAAAATATTTGCATATCATATATCTAGTAAAGGGTTAATATCTAAAACATGGAGAACTTTTAAATTGCAACAAAAACAACAAAAACTTTATTTAAAAATGGGCAAAGAACTTAAATAGACATTTCTCCAAGGAAGATTACAAAAGAAAAGAAATTTAACATCACTGTCATTCGGGAATACAAATCAAAACTGCAATGATAAGCCACCTCATATCCATTACAATGTCTACTATCAAAAAACTAGAAAACAGCAAGTGTTGGTCAGGATGTGAAATAATTAGAACCCTTGTGCACTGTTGGTCGGACTATAAAATGGTACAAACACAGTATGGCAGTTCCTCAAAAAATTAAAAGTAGAATTATTGTGCAATCCAGAAGTTCTACTTCAGGTGTATACGCAAAGAATTAAAATCAGGGTCTCAAAAAGGTATTTGAACACTCATGTTCATAGCAGCATTATTCAAAATAGCCAAAATGTAGACACAACCCAATTTCCATTGAGGGATGAATGAGTATGCAAAAATTGATAATTATAATAAGGAAATGGCAACCCACTCCAGTATGTTTGCCTGGAAAATCCCATGGACAGAGGAGTCTGGTGGGCAACAGTCAATGGGGTCACAAACAGTCAGGCATGACTGAGCACACACACACACACACATACAATGAAGCATTATCCAGCCTTAAAAAGGAAGGAGATTCTGGCATGTGCTACAGCAGGGTGTATCTTGTAGATATTATGCTAAGTGAAATAAGTCAATCAGTCACAAAGAGACAAATACTATATGATTCCACTTATATGTGACACTAAGAATAGTCACTGCAGATGGTGATTGCAGCCATGAAATTAAAAGACACTTACTCCTTGGAAGGAAAGTTATGACCAATCTAGATAGCATATTCAAAAGCAGAGACATTACTTTGCCAACAAAGGTCTGTCTAGTCAAGGCTATGGTTTTTCCAGTGGTCATGTATGGATGTGAGAGTTGGACTGTGAAGAAGGCTGAGCACTGAAGAATTGATGCTTTTGAACTGTGGTGTTGGAGAAGACTCTGGAGAGTCTGTTGGACTGCAAGGAGGTCCAACCAGTCCATTCTGAAGGATATCAGCCCTGGGATTTCTTTGGAAGGAATGATGTTAAAGCTGAAACTCCAGTACTTTGGCCACCTCATGCGAAGAGTTGACTCATTGGAAAAGACTCTGATGCTGGGAGGGATTGGGGGCAGGAGGAGAAGGGGATGACAGAGGATGAGATGGCTGGATGGCATCACTGACTCGATGGACGTGAGTCTGAGTGAACTCTGGGAGTTGGTGATGGACAGGGAGGCCTGGCGTGTTGTGATTTATGGGGTCGCAAAGAGTTGGACACGACTGAGCGACTGAACTGAACTGAAGAATAGTCAAAATCGAGATAAAAAGTGGAATGGTGGTTTTCAGGGTCCGAGGTGGGGGGCGGGCAGTGTGCTGAGTAGAGGGTTATCAGTTTTACAGGATGAAAAGAGTTCTGGAGATGGACAGTGGTAATGGTTACACAACATTACAGATGTGTTTAATATCACTGAACTGTACATTTTAAATGGTTAAGATGATAACTTATATGTTAAAAAAGAATGTAAAAAGAACCCAGCAGCACTTTGAAAGGATTCCATTATTACCTAAGAAGAGTTAATTTAAGAAAAGCAGGAATTACTCCATATTAGGACTTCCCTGGTGGCTCAGATGGTATAGCATCTGCCTACAGTGTGGGAGACCTGGGTTCGATCCCTGGGTCAGGAAGATCCTCTGGAGAAGGAAATGGCAACCACTCCAGTACTTTTGCCTGGAAAATTTCATGGATGGAGGAGCATAGTATGTTACAGTCCATGGGGTTGCAAAGAGTCGGACACAACTGAGCAACTTCACTTCACTTCACTTCACTTCACGTGATCTATTAACTTAATTCACCAAATTTTTAGTTCAAAAGGGAAAATTCATACCATTTTTGTAGATGCTGTAAGTATGTTTGATAAATCTCAATATCCACTCTTTCTTATTGTGGTAAAATATACACAACACAAAATTTACCATTTTAACCATTTTTTTCAAAACAGTATGGTACTGGCACAAAAACAGAAATATGAATCCATGAAACAGGAGAAGAAGTCCAAAGATAAACCTACGTACCTGTGGTCGCCTAATCTATGACAAAGGAGGTAAGAGTATACAGTAGAAAAAAGGCAGTCTCTTTAATAAGTGGTGCAGGTAACACTGGGCAGCTACATGTAAATGAATGAAATTAGAACACTCCCTAACACTATACACAAAAATAAACTCAAAATGGATTAACAATCTAAATGTAAGGCTGGCTACTATCAAACTATTAGAGGAAAACACAGGCAGAACACTCTTTGGCATAACCATCTCTAAGTGTGCGGTTCAGTGGCAGTGAGCACAGTCACACAGTTGTGCAACCATCACAACTATCCGTCTCCAGGACTTTTCATCTTCCCTAAATGAAACACTGTACCAAGTAAACAATAACTCCACATTCCCTCTCCACCAGCCCCTGGCAACCACCATTCCGCTTTCTGTCTCTGTGAATCTGACTACTCTAGGTACCCTATAAAAAATGGAATCATACAGCATTTGTCCTTTACGACTGACTAATTTGACTTAATATAATGTGTTCAAGATGTACCTGTGTTATAAGCATGTGTCCGAATTTCCTTCCTCTTTAAAGCTGAGTAATATTCCATTGTATTTATATACTACATTTTGCTTTTCCATTCATCTGTTGATGGACATTTGAATTACTTCTATCTTTTGGCTCTGAACATGGGTGTACAAATACCTGTTCAATTTCTTGCTTTCAATTCTTTTGAGTATACACCCAGAAGTGAAATTGCTGGATATTATGGTAATAATATATTTCATTTTAAAAAATCAATGTCCATTCTTCATCTTATTATATAAATCCTCTTAATTAAAGGTAATAGAATAGATGAATATTTCCATAATATGACAAAGTATTTCATGTCAATCAGAAGTCAGCATTATGCTTAATGGGAAAACTAAAAATATTTACATCAATGCAAGGACCAAGATGATGATATCCACTATCACTGTTGCCATGTAATATTCCTTTGGAGCTGCTAGGCAACACAATTTGATAAGAGAAACAAACAAGAGATATGATCATGGTAAAAAAAGAAGATAAGATTGTCATTATTTGCAGATAATACAGAATGTGTGCCTGGAAAACCCCAGAGAATCAGCCAAAGAACTATAGTAAAGAGTAAGAGAATGCAATAAGTTAGCTAGGTACAACTATTAGTAATTCTCACATATACAAATAATCACCACTTGGAAGAATATCAATATAATTGCACAGGATGTAAAAGGAAAGAAAAAGAAGAACCATGATGACATGAAACACAAGTTTCAAACACAATTATATAAGAGATATGTAAATTTTTAAAAAGCCCAACCATTGCATCTACGTCAATTTTTCTCTTTTGTCCATGCATTGATCTCTTTGTTTATCCAGTAGACATATGCTACATACCTGCTATGCATTGTTTGTGTAGCTCTGGAACAAAGAGCTCTGGACTGAAATACAGGATGACTGGGTTCTATCTAGATTTAGCTCCCCTATCCCCCCACCACCAAGGTCACTGAGATACAGCTTTCCCCTCTCAGACTGGCAAAAAGGCTGATATAATAACATACTATGTTAGAGTGGATATGGATATGGGGAAACAGAAACATACATTAATGGTGAAGTACAGTAATACAGCCCCTGTGAGCAACTTGACAATGTTGATCAAAATTAAAAATTCACCTTACTTTTGGACTGGTTTCAATATACTAGCATATAAGGAAGGTGACATTTATGCAAAGTAACCCATTGCACATTGTTTACATTAATAAAGACAGGAAACAAATCCATTGATAGGGCACTGGTTAAATCATAGTACATCCACAACAATGGAATACTTAGGCGTCATTTAAAAGAATGGAATAATCTCATTTAGTATGTGAAATCTCAAAAAGACCAAAGTCACAGATACAGAAAACAGATTGCCAGAGATGAGAGAGGGAGCACAAGGTAGGAAGTGGGAGGCCAATCAGATGAAGACAGTTAAAAGATGCACACAGCCAGTTATAAGAAATAAGTTCTAGAGATGCAATGTACAGCAAGGTGACTATAGATAGCAATACTGTATTACTTTGAAAGTTGCTAAGAGAGTAGATCTTGAAAATTCTCCTCACAAGAAGAAAAAGAAAGGGGGGGTTAACTAAGTTTGGTAATGGATGTTAAACTTACTGTGGTGATCATTTCATAATATATCAAATCATCATGTTGTATACTTTGAATTAGTATAATGTTGTATGTCAATTATCTCTCAGTTAAGCAAAACAACAACAGGAAAAGAACAGGATGGGGTTGCATATTTCTTTGTTCTGATAGGCAAGAATCTCCAGGCTTGCGGTTTAGTTGCTCAGTCATTTCCAATTCTTTGCGACCCCATGGACTGTAGCCCACCAGGCTGCTCTGTCAGTGGAATTTTCCAGACAAGAATATTGGAATGGGTTGCCATTTCCTTCTCCAGGGGATCTTCCCAACCCAGGGACTGAACCTATGTCTCTTGTGTCTCCCACCTTGCAGGCAGATTCTTTCAAGAATCTCCAAGAACCATTATTATTTGAAAAACACAATCAGAGCAATAAATGTGTCACATTTGTATTTTTTAAAAAAGAGTAAACACAATACATTGTTTTTTTAATATTTCTGGAAGGACATTAGGAAACTAGAGACAGTGGAGATTTTAGGGATCAAGGTGGTATCCTAGAGAATGAGATGGAAGGGAGATATTTTACTTTATACCTTTTGTATCTTTCAGGCTTTTGCAACATGTGACTTTATCACCTGTTTTTATATTAATTTTTAAAAGAAGTATCTACCTAGATACTTAGGTATCTCCTTGGACAACAAGGAGATCAAGCCAGTCAATCCTACTGGAAGGACTGATGCTGAAGTTGAAGCTCCAATAATTTGGCTACATGATGTGAACACCCAACTCATTGAAAAAGACCCTAATGCTGGGAAAGATTGAAGGAGAAGAAGGTGGCAAAGGATAAGATGGTTGGATAGCATCATCAAATCAATGGACATGAACTTGGGCAAACTCTGGGAGATAGTGAGGGACAGGGAGGCCTGGCATGCTGCAATCCATAGGGTCACAAAGAGTCAGACACAACATTGACTGAACAGCAACTACCCAAACACTGACCTAAATTCATCCATTTTCAATGACTCTGTTGTTGTTCAGTCACTCAGTTGTGTACAACTCTTGAAAAAAAAAATTTAATTGGTAAAACAGCAGTTTTAGGTTAAATAAATTCTTCTAGTTGACTTTTTCCAAACTGTTGTCAAGACAACCTTCCTTTTCTCCACAACATTGAGAGAATTAGGTGTTAACCTGGCATCTGGACAGAAATAGCTGCTTAATTCCAAGCATAGATGGGTCAAGAAGGCCCCAGAGTTGCTGTGCTTATATATTCATGTAACACCTTGTAAATACTTCTGACCCAGTGGGGGCTCAATAAATGTTGCTGACTCATCTGTCACAGAGAAGCAATATTAACTCCAAAGGACTAACTGAAGTCATTTAATCAGAAAATCAATTTCACTTTTCTTGTCATGGGGAAAATATTTCCGCTAAGCCGAGAAATATGCAGAGGTGATTATATTGTGTCAAGGATTCAAATGGGAAACCAGGAGTTAAAATGGTGTGAACAAAACAGATGCAAATCAATTTGCTTTGCATTACAGTTGGCAGTTTTGAGCACACTTGGCCACATATGGAAGTCATGCTTACTATTTCAAGAACATAGTATCACTTTACAATGCTTAATATTCAAAGGCCCACACTATTATTGCTTTTGTGCAATTTTTGAGCAATTTCTGAGCCAAGGTTTGGCATCAGGGTTACAAAACCCTAGAATAATTGCAAACTTGCTCTCCCCACCTTGTATGTTACTTCTTGTGGTCCTAAAACCATGATTGTATCAGATATTAATCTGCAACTCAACCACCAAGTGGATTTTATTGAAGCTGCTGTAATTCCACCGCCAGAAAACATGACAAATAGCCAACATGTCACTGAAGATTTATGTTTGGTTTTGAAACCCATTATCTTTTAGGAAATACTACACAGTATGATTCACTGAGTGGTAGCAGTCTCATATAACCCAAGGTTTCTCTACATCGATTTCCCAGAGTCATTATTAGAGACCCAAGTGTCTATGCTCTGCTCACACAATTAAAACCAAAATCAGCTTTAGGGATCATTAGCAAGAAGTACATGCACCCTGCAATACGAAGACTCCCAGAATGAGCCTCAACATGCTGAGAATAATGCAGCCTACGTTTCCCCACTCCATTTAAGGCAAACTCAAGAAGGGCAAATATGTTGCCTTGACTTAATTTTCCAAACAACTGGTTGGCATGCTGAGTTTTACTGCTGGTAAATGAAATGGAACCACTGATATCTTGACAATATTGGAGTCTGAAGAAACCTTAAAAGACCCTTCAGTTCAAACCCCTCACTTAACATAAACTGGGGCTCAAAGAAGTGAAATGACTCCATGCCAACACTCTATCCTTTTGCCATGTCCAGCAGCTCTGCTTATATGCACTGTGGTGAGGGGATGATGTAGAAAGGAGGTGACTCAAGGGACCATGGACACAGATAGAGCAAGACCATGGTCCTGTCGACCTTTCCTCCCCCTTTCACTTGGGGAAATCTGCTTGATTGGGAGAGGGTGTTAATGAACACCCTTTGAATGATGAAAATTCAGGGCTTTGAGATGGAGAGGGAAGTGCAAAAAGATGGCAGTAGCAGAGGATATTCCAACGCACATTTAGGGGCCATTTCAACAGCTTCCCAAGTGGCAGTGAAGGAGATCTGGGCTTGATCCCTGGGTTGGAAAGATACCCTGGAGAAGAGAATGGCTACACACTCCAGAATTCTTGCCTAGAGAATTCCATGGACAGAGAAGCCTGGTGGTCTATGGTCCATAGGGTAGCAGAGCCAGACATGACTGAGCAACTAACACTTCCACTTTTCAACAACTTGCAGTTAATCCAGATATTGCAACCAAAGTGCAAACCAAAGGCTCCTGGGTTCCTGTTCCTTTGTCAGCCAAATTTTATGAGTTTCAGAAGCTATTCTCCATTCTCTTCACTTGACTATCTTCACTTCACTAGACCTCTCTTCAGCTTTAGGCACAGCTGACCAGTCTCTCCTGCTTAAAATACTTTCCTCTCTTTGCTTTCTTAACCCTACAGTCTACTTGTTTCCCTCTATATTGGGGGCAATTCCTTCTCAATCAGATTTTCTGTCTCCCCCAGATCTCTTCTATCTTCTGACCTGCTTTGTCCACTACATGATTGATAAGCATCTTATATTTAACATATCTATGAAAGAACTCATTATATATCCTTCCCCACTGTAGAACTTACCCCATTTCACGCTCCATTCTTTACCCCACCTTGGTAAATTCAGTATCTTCTACTCAACTCCTCAAACCAAAAACCTAGCAATCATCACAGCTTTTCCCTTCCCCTCACATCCTACCCCACATGCAAATCATCAGTAAATCCTATTGCATTTACTTAAAGTACATCTCAATGGTACAGAATCTGCCTCCCCGTGCAGGAGACCAGGGTTTGATCCCTGGGTTGGGAAGATCCCCTGGAGAAGGGAATGGCAACCCACTCCAGTATTCTTGCCTGGAAAATCCCACGGACTGAGAAGCCTAGTGGGCTACAGTCCATGGGGTTACAAAGAGCTGGACACGACTGAGCAACTAACAAAGTACATCTCAAAGCTGTTGTACCTCCTTGCTACTGCCCTTGTTTAATCCAGCCTTCTCTCAGACTGGATTGTGAGCTCTTGTCTACCCTCTGTTTGCAAAACAGTAGAGGAATCTGTAGAATATAAACCAAATCATGTTACTCCCTGGTTTCCTCTTACTCTTAGAGTAAAATCTAAACTCCTTCTGCTGACTCACAAAGCCCGGGGAGATCTTGGCCCCCATGGTTCAGTTCCTCCTCCTGCTCATTCTCTGGCCTCCAGCCACACCTACCCACTTTATGTTCCTACAGGCACTCAGAAGCCAACCCATCCCCATCTAAGACCTCTGCATGCTGTTCCCTCTACCTGAAAAATACTTCCTCCACTCCTTCACACGGTCATGTCTTTGTCATTTAAGTCATAGCCCAAATCTACTTCCTCAGAGAAGTCTTCAGATTCTTTGCAACCCCATGGACTACAGCCCACGAGGCTCCTCTGTCCTTGGAATTCTCTAGGCAAGAATACTAGAGTGGGTAGCCATTCTCTTGTACAGAGGATTTTCCTGACCCGGGGATCAAGCCTAGGTCTCCCACATTTCAGGCAGATTCTTTACCATCTGATCTACCAGGGAAGACCCTCACTATCACATACAATATTTTATTTTCCTCAGAGCAATTTTCATAATCTGAAATTGTCTTGTCCATTTACTTCTTAATACATCCTCTTTCATAAAAAAGAATAAAAATGCCATTTTCAGCAATATGAATGGACCTACAGATTATCATACTAAGTGAAATATGGCAGATAAAGAAGGACAAATGTATCTCTTATATGTAGAATCTTTAAAAAATGATACAATGAACTTACATAGAACAGAAATAGACCAATAGACATAGAAAATAAACTTATGCTTACCAAAGCAGAAAGAGTAGAGGGAGAGAGAAATTAGGAGTTTGGGATTAAATACATAAACTATTACATATATCATAGACAATCAACAAGGACCTACTGTATAGCACAGGGAACTATACTCAATATTTTATTATAACCTATATGGGAAAGGAATTTGAAAAAATAGATATTTATGTATGACTAATTGAATCACTTTGGTGTACACCTAAAACCAGCACAACATTGTAAATTAATTATACTTCAATTTACAAAAATACATCCTTTCTCCATTAGACTGCAAGCTCCACAAAAGCAGGAAAACTTTCATCTTGTTTTTTTTTGTTTGTTTGTTTTTTTCACATTTTAAATTTATTTATTGAGTACAGTTGGTTTACAATGCTGTGTTAGTTTCTTCTATACAACAGTGATTCTTTTTTTTTTTAATTTTATTTTACTTTTAAACTTTACATAATTGTATTAGTTTTGCCAAATATCAAAATGAATCCACCACAGGTATACATGTGTTCCCCATCCTGAACCCTCCTCCCTCCTCCCTCCCCATACCATCCCTCTGGGTCATCCCAGTGCACTAGCCCCAAGCATCCAGTATCGTGCATCGAACCTGGATTGGCAACTCGTTTCTTACATGATATTTTACATGTTTCAATGCCATTCTCCCAAATCTTTCCACCCTCTCCCTCTCCCACAGAGTCCATAAGACTGTTCTATACATCAGTGTCTCTTCTGCTGTCTCGTACACAGGGTTATTGTTACCATCTTTCTAAATTCCATATATATGCGTTAGTATACTGTATTGGTGTTTTTCCTTCTGGCTTACTTCACTCTGTATAATAGGCTCCAGTTTCATCCACCTCATTAGAACTGATTCAAATGTATTCTTTTTAATGGCTGAGTAATACTCCATTGTGTATATGTACCACAGCTTTCTTATCCATTCCTCTGCTGATGGACATCTAGGTTGCTTCCATGTCCTGGCTATTATAAACAGTGCTGCAATGAACATTGGGGTACATGTGTCTCTTTCCCTTCTGGTTTCCTCAGTGTGTATGCCCAGCAGTGGGATTGCTGGATCATAAGGCAGTTCTATTTCCAGTTTTTTAGGGAATCTCCACACTGTTCTCCATAGTGGCTAAACTAGTTTGCTTTCCCACCAACAGTGTAAGAGGGTTCCCTTTGCTCCACACCCTCTCCAGCATTTATTATTTGTAGACTTTTGGATTGCAGCCATTCTGACTGGTGTGAAATGGTACCTCATAGTGGTTTTGGTTTGCATTTCTCAGATAATGAGTGATGTTGAGCTCCAGTGCAAGAATGTAATTTTGGTGCAGTAACTGTGGATGAATGCAAAAATGGTATCTAATCATATATATCTATATGAGTATGAGACCTGTGAAACTAGCCACTGCTTCTTACTTATACTATTGGTCTGGAACCCCAGTCACTCTCTGGAGTTAGTGGGGGACATGCCATGATACATACTTTTTATCTTTTTTAAAAAATTTATTTATTTATTGCTTGTGCTGGGTCTTCGTTGCCACGCCCGGTCTCTCTCTAGTTGCAGCAAAGTGGGGTTACTCTTCATTGCAGTGCTCAGGTTTCTCACTGCGGTGGCTTCTGCTCCTGGGGACCACAGGCTTTTAGGTGCACGGGCTTCAGTAGTTGTGACACATGGGCTTTGGTGTTCCTCAGCATGTGGAATCTTCCTGGCCCGGGGATCGAACCCGTGCCCCCTACATTGGCAGATGGATTCCTATCTGTCATACCACAGAGAAGTCCCAGTATTTTTTATCTTTTAATTGATGTTAAGAGTAAATCATCACTGATTATATAGTGTATGCATAAAGGCCAAAAAGAAAAGGTCCCACATTTGAAATAGAGCTTATATTTGGGGACTTTATAGTCAGAGAGGGATGGTTGAGCAATATTTGAGAATTTACAGTGATGGGGAATAAAACAGCTGAAATGTTAATTCCTCAGTTCAGTTCAGTTCAGTCGCTCAGTCGTGTCCGACTCTTTGTGACCCCATGAATCACAGCACGCCAGGCCTCCCTGTCCATCACCAACTCCCGGAGTTCACCCAGACTCACGTTCATCGAGCCAATGATGCCATCCAGCCAATTAATTCCTAGAGGATCAATTATGGTGTAGAGCAAAGAGCACTGGATTTGGTGTCAGAAGCCCTGGTTTAAGTCCTGAATCTGCCACTAAGTTGCTATGCGATGTAAACACATCACTATTTTCCTGAATATCAATTTCCTTATCAAGAAAAAGGAGGTAATGTCTGTTTCTTATTTTCCAGTTACAAATACCGGCCAATACTAATTCCCTCCAAAGCCTAAAAGAGATTCCAGAGTAGGCAAAGTCCCAACTAGAGATCAATTCCTTAAAAATTAGGATTATTTTCACTTGATGTTTCCTGGTTATCATCAAAGATTCTTCCAGAGCAAGTATAGGTGTGGTAGACAATATCACCATTTAACAATAACTGTCTCCTATTAGGATTATAGAACAAATTTCTAAAAACACACTTGGCTTATTTTGGGTTTTTCTCCAACATATCCATGGACGATGTTTGTTGGAATTTGGCTTGGATTCCAGTTATTTTCCAATAATAATACATGGAAGTGAAGGCACGCTCACATCTTTAACTTGGGCAAGCCCTCACAGTGAGCACAAATTTAGGAATGAGAACACCTCGGAGAAACATGTACTGAACCCTCAAATGTACCTCATTCCTAACGGAGACGGGAGGAATTTCCAGAAATCACTTGCTGCCTGGGCCCTAGTCGGGTGAAGGCTTTGATTCCTCCGGGAGTCACATTGGCTTTTAAAACACAGTCTACAATGTTAACTATTTGCAGAATGTGGCACATTTGTAACATGAAACTCAACCTGGTTTGATGTGTATGAAGAAATAGCTCCAATTCATGAGAGCATGAGACCTCCCACCACTAAGTAAAGTAGCAAATAAGCTATTTCTTAGTTAATGAAAGTTTTTCCAGAAAAACAACAGGCCAGGAAGCTTACTATTGACATTAAAAGTGGAAATGAAAGTCGCTCGTTTGTGTCCGACTCTTCGATCCCATGGTCTATACAGTCCATGGGATTCTCCAGGCCAGAATACTGGAGTGGGTAGCCTTTCCTTTCTCCAGGGGATTTTCCCAACCCAGGGATTAAACCCAGGTCTCCCCCTTTGCAGGCGGATTCTTTACCAGCCAGGCCACCAGGGAAGCACAAAAGAGGGAGGGGAAAAGTAGAAGGCCATCAGAGGAAAAAGCTTCATTTAAGAACATTGTCAGCGAGCTGTGCGGCTTCACGTTTTCCAGTGTCATCTGCTGCATATAACTGAGAATAGGAGCAATGCTGAGGCTTTACCGCAGGGGGTGTTTTTCAGAGCAAATCAGTATCAAGAGTCAGTACGCAGGTAGAAAGAAGTGGGGTTGGGAGAGGGAAGTTGGGGCTCATGGTAATAGATACTCTTCTCACCTGAAGCACTATTTGATGGTCTGAATTGCAAAACTTACTTTCCATCATCATTCACATACCTGGAAATAACCATGCCCTGAATACCTCTCACCTAGGGTTTCTCAACCTTGACACCACTGACAGTGGGTCAGATAATCCTTTGTTGTGGAGGACTGTCTTGGGCACTGTAGGATGTTTAGTAGCATAGCTAACCTCTTCCCACTAGACGGCTGCAACCCTGCTCTGTAGAGACAATCAGGAGTGTCTCCAGACCACGTCAAACCTCCCCTGGGGGCAAAATCACCCCCAACTGGGACCACTGCTGTAAGTTTATTGACGCTCTCAAGAGAGAGTCCTAGGTCTTGGGTCTTATTTCCTTACTTCAAAGTTTACTGGGAGTGCTCCTGGAAACAACACCTGAAGGGAATTGAAGAAGCAAGATTGGGCAGAGGGAAATGTTGAACAGAGATGTGGTTTCAGTAAAGGTGTCTATGGATTCCTTGGGGAGCTCTGGGACCCTTTGGGATTGTCTCAAATCCAGGCAAGATGCCGAGTCCTCCTTCTCCTACTCATTGCATATGGCACGACCTTGACAAGCCTCCCTTCCACAGAGGGTGGTGCCCAAGGAGAACTCAGTTGTAAGCTGTACTCCTGGCATTGGCAGAATGAGCTCCAGTCCTTGACGGGGCTCTAAGCACAGCACCACAGTGCCCACAGACAGAAGGGAAGAGCTTCAGACATCTCAAAGCCGTGGTCATAAAGACTGAGCTTGGCTGCTGTTAGAATTAATTGCTAGAAGGCCCCAGTTTCACAATCACAATATTCCTTCATTATCCAGAGCTGTAACAGTCCAAGAAAATTAAAAGAGCTACGTCTGACCCCAGTCATTTCTTAAACATATCTGAGTGCAGTTTTCACAGATTTATAAATTGGTTTTTATAGGTTGGAGTATAGATAACGTTCACATAAACCAGCCCTAAACCATGCTAACTAGAGCTCTTTTTCAAGAAAGTGTTTCAAGTTCCCCTTGGAAATGATTGGCAGGTACTGAGTTTGATTTGTTTTGTGAAGGGATAAAGTTAGAAATTTCCTCGGAGTCTCTGAGCCAAACTGAGTGTTCCACAAGATGACAGAAGTCTTCCAAATCACTCCTGGCAAAATGCTCGCTGTGTTGGTTGTGACAAGCTAGAACTTGCCTGTTAATATAATTTAGTCTCTTCTACTCAAAATATAATCCTTAAACAGCCCCAGTTCATGGGGTTGCAGAGAGTCGGACACGACTGAGCAATTAACATTTCGGTTCACTTCAAACAACAAAACACAGCACCAAGTGCTCTGCCTTAATTGTAAAATAACAACTCTGGGATCATCTGAGGCAGTGTTCTTACTCCCATTTTATGGGGGAGAAAGCTGAGGCTGAGAGGGTTTCTTTACACTGAGTCACTCAGCCTGGTAAGTGACCAGGCTGGCATTCAAATCCCGCTCTGCTGACTGCAAAGCTTCAGCTTTTAGTTTCTTTGGGGAAATCTCTTGCATCATGATATGGCTGGTTTTCTTTGTATGCAAATCTCTAGCCCCTGAAACTACTGAAAGAAGAAGTAACACGACAAGCACTGACTTTTGTTCACCAGCCAGACACATATTCTTCAGCCATTCTCTTGAAATTTTGCAAGAGAGAAGGAGATATTAAATTTGGTCACAAAAATTTTGCCATATTTTTTTAATCAGTCCTCACAACAACCCTCTGAGGTAGGGAAGAATGTCCTGACATCTTGCATGTGAAGTCGCTTCAGTCATATCTGACTCTTTGAGACCCCATGGACTGTAGCCTGCTAGACTCATCTGTCCATGGGATTCTCCAGGCAAGAATACTGGAGCAGGCTGCCATCCCCTCCTCCAGGGGATCTTCTCGATCCAGGTATCAAACCCACATCTCTTATGTCTCCTGCACTGGCAGGCAGCTTCTTTACCACTAGCGCCCCCTGGGAACCCCCTGACATGTTAGGTGATGAGAAAAAGCCCAGAGAAGGGACTTGGTCAGTCAGCTGCTCAGTGGTGCTGAGGTTTGTTTCCAAGGTCTGGTGTCTCAGCACCAGCAGCAGTAGTGTCTGTTCAGTCCTTTCAGGAGAACCCTTCCCAAGATGACTGCTATTTGGAAGTTGGCCAGATCTCCTCTTGTACCACTGGCTCCATGTTTGGAGATGTAGTGACTGCTCTGATCTGGCTGTTGTTTCTATGGCACCTATAACTAAATAAATACCCTATCAAACTAAAGCAGGGTGTAGAAATGTTTACTTTCAGCTTTACTCAGCACTAATAGCATAAATTGTGCTGTGGAAAGAAAATCTAGAGAAGGATTTTATGTGAGGCCACACAAACCAGGTAATGGAGCGAGAAAAAGCAAACAGGCCAATCTGAGTTCTGTGCCCTTTCCCACAGGCTGTGCTCTAACGGAAAGATGCAGGCGAAGTAATGCATTTGACTTTTCTGTGAGATTGAAAATGATGAGAATTTTGCCCTGTTTTCAAATTCTTGAAATTGAAAAGGAGCAGGAAAACTTTTAACTGTGATCACACACAGAAATTGTCTCCATAAGCAAAAGGAGGAAAGGGGAAAATGGTGTGGCTTTGAAACTCAAAGATGTGAATTCTACGGAGAAGGCAATGGCAGCCCACTCCAGTACTCTGGCCTGAAACAACCACATATTGTGTGTGTGCACACATGTGTGCTCAGAGCTAACATTTATTGAGCACATACTGTATACCAGGCATTGGTCAAAGCATATTAAATCTTTTCATGCTCAGTTTCCTATGAGTGGTGATATTATTTTGCCCATTATACAGGTGAGGAAATTAAAACCCAGAGGAAATAAATAACTTGCCCACAATCTCTTAGTTAGTAAGTAGCAAAGCAGGGATTTCAATCTAGTTCTCCTAGCTCTAAAATCTACACTCTTAACCTCCATGCTAGACAGAGATAATCTCTTTGCTAGGGATGGGACTTGCTTTGTAGACTTGCCTCATGAGCATACAATCTGTGCAAGGCACAGGGCCTTGAGCTCAGAAGGACCTACATTTAGTTTGGTGCCCTGCTTTCACTGTCTTGAAATTCTGAACAGTTTTGAACAAGGGACCCTACAATTCCATTTTTGTACTAGGCCCAGAATTTATGTAGTTGATTCTGGATGTGTGTGTGTGCTTAGTCACTCAGTCATATCCGACTCTTTGTGACCCCATGGACTGCAGCCCACCAGGCTCTTCTGTCCATGGGATTTCCCAGGCAAGCATGCTGAAGTGGGTTGCCATTCCCTTCTCCAGGAGATCTTCCCAATGCAGGGGTTAAACTCAGGTATCCTGTACTGCAGGCCGATTTTTTACCTCTGAGTCACCAGGGAAGCCCAGTTGTTTCTGGATACTGCTACTGCTAAGTCACGTCAGTCGTGTCTGACTCTGTGTGACCCCATAGACAGCAGCCCACCAGGCTCCCCCGTCCCTGGGACTCTCCAGGCAAGAACACTGGAGTGGGTTGCCATTTCCTTCTCCAATGCATGAAGTGAAAAGTGAAAGTGAAGTCACTCAGTCGTGTCCGACTCTTAGCGACCCGATGGACTGCAGCCCACCTGGCTCCTCCATCCATGGGATTTTCCAGGCAAGAGTACTGGAGTGGGGTGTTCTGGATAGGTAATACTTATTAGCAAAATTATTTCTTAAGAACATTATTTAATTTTATATTATCTTCTTTAATTATTTGGGATTAAAAAAAAGAATGTCTTTGTTATCAGTACCCTTTGATGGGCTTGAATTTGTGGAAATATCTTTTTAAAAATTTAATTTTATAAAGATTTGTCTTTCCCCAAAAATATGAATTCTAATTCACTAGCTTTGTAATGGCTTCCTCCCTATAAACACTAGTGTCTATTCGGCCCTAGGCAGGGGCACGTAATAGATAGGAACCAGACCATCTGTCCAGGTAACAATTAGAGTCTTGGTTAAGGCCTGAAGAGGAAGGGACCTCCAAAGAACATTTTGTCCAGATGGACAAAATGCAGGAGCAAGTTGGCAGTGGGAAGGGCTTTTAAAAAACTGGCCATTGCCTAGCAGGCCAAAGCTGTAAGCAATGTTCTCCTTCAAGAGTCACTGGCTATGTTCTCTGTGTGAGTAAGGACTAAAGTTGTGCCCTATTGTATATGGACATGAAGAAGTAGTATATTTGGTGAAAGGTTGAAAGCCACCTCAAAGAAAGTGATTGTGGACTAACAGAGACCAGTATTTTAATAAGAAATTCAGAAGGAACCACCGAACTTCAGACCATGCCAAAGAGGAAGATAGAGAAGTAACACAGCTCACCTTTGCAAAGTTAAAACAAGAATCTCCAGAGAGCCTAAGGAGATCATTGAGTTCCTGAAGGAAAGATAGTTTCAAAAATCAAGTTCTAAGATTCCATGGAATTTTCTCTCTGAAACTTTTTATGAAAACTCATTCATGTGTTTCCATAAATTCGATCCAGAGTTCATTTTTTTTAACACAGTATTTGGTCTACAGAGTAGAATATGTTATTGGATCCCTACCAAAGTATTAGAATTCCTTTGATGGGTGATACAGCAGATTTCTGCATTCAATTCTTACCCAAATCAAAGACAGAAAAAAAAAAAAAGCCCTCTTGTATAAAAAAGACTTCAGCCAACAAAATATACAGAATAGCCTTTCAACCATGAAAAATGGTGGATGGTCTGGGACTTAACTACAGCTGGGATATTTTTCCCTTCATATCATAAGCTTGTGTGGAAGTGACCAATGGTATGTAAATGGTGTCTTAGAATATAACTGTTTCTGTTTATATGAGTCACTTTATTTTTTAATAGAACAAAAAGTTTGAAATTCAAACCAGGTTATTCTCACTTGTTCAATAAGAATTTTTTATTTACTTTTAACTATATAAGAAATAAGATTATTATACCATGTTTTAAATATCCATATAATTTTTTAATAAGTCAAAGCAAATTGGAAAGGGAAACACAATTAACATTTTGGTATTTTATCTTTCCAAATGTTCTCCTCATTAGAGAACAACATAAAAATACATATCATACATATTTTACTTTTACAAAAATATATGATCACAGAAATTATGTCAACTAATATATCTTTGTCAACTAATATATCAGTTTGAGTACCTACATAAAATTATTATAATGTACAAAGCATAGTTTGTTAAACTGGCCATGTTTAGACATTTTTCCCACTTTATTGCTATTTTTTGGCTATTATTTAAGTTGAATGTTACTAGTCTTAACACATATCCCTAATTATTTTCTTGAAATATATTTCTGGGATTGCTAATTAAAAGATTATACTCATTTCTAAGAACTTTGGCCTATTTTGCCAAACATATCTCCATTTATTCGATCAGCAGCTTTACACCGAGAGCCTGCTATATATTCAGTTCCATAACAGAGTCTGGGTTACAGCAGGGAGTAAAATAGGGATACTACTCATGTTTGGCTTCCCAGGTGGCACAGTGGTAAAGAATCCATCTGCCAATGCAGGAGACAGAAGAGACATGGGTTCAATCCCTGGGTCGGGAAGATGTCCTGGAGGAGGAATGGCAACCCACTCCAGTATGCTTGTCTGGAAAATTCCATGGACAAAGGAGCCTGGCAGGCTACAGTTCATGGGGTCTCAAAGAGTTGGACACGACTGAGCAATTATGCACATTTAGTTTACAGAAGTTAGTTTAGACAGAGTGAGGCCTTAAGCACTCAAATATAATAAATCGTAAGGGAAAAATGAGAGCACCATGAGAAAACCTACCCTAAGCAAGGCTAGAGGAGGCATGCGAAGGTAGTAACACTGACTCTGCTGCTGAGACCTGACTATGGGGAATGGAACGACAAGCATCCTGAGAGAGAGACTAGTCAAGTGGCAGGCCCGAGAGAGAAGAGCCCCATGGAGGAGCTGGAAGAAGCCCTTGTTGAGTTCAGTGACTGGGAGGGAGGAGCTTTGACAGGGGTGATCATGACTGCTATCATTCAAGGGTTTTCAGCAGAAGACTACCATGGTCTGATTTATGTTTTTAAAAGATTCTTTTTGGCTACTTTAAGCAAAATAAATCACAAGACCACTTAGAAGATAATTCAGTTGCCCAGAAGGTCAGTGATGGCATCTTAGAAAGAGGCAGTGGCAGAAAACATTGAAAGTCTTAAGATATATTTAGAGGTCAAATCCATAGGCAATGAGGGCTCAAGTGCACAAGAGGGACTGTTTTCCTGAACCTCATAATACTATTCTATTTTTTATAAAAAACTAATTTATATTAGTAAAATAAATACAATAATGGTGATAAAATAAACAGAAATTCTATGTTGGTTCCATTTATATCGTGTTGATTATTCACCTCTGAACAGTTTTTACTTTTATGGCTGTTTGCATTTATTCTTTTGTGCACTGTCTAGAGGGTGTTTTTTCCCCCTTTGCTATTAAATTGTTCTTTTCCTGTTGCTTATGTATTTGTTTCCTAGAGCTGCCATAACAAAACACAACAAACTAGGTGGCTTAAACAATAGGAATTTATTCTTTCACAATCTGGAGACTGAAGTCCAGAATCAAAGTGGTGGCAGAACTGTGCTCCTTCTCTCTCGCCTCTTCCAGCTTCTGGCAGCCCAAGCATTTGTTGGCTTGTAGATATAGCACTTCAATCTCTTCGTCCATCTCCAGGGAAATTTCTCCCCATGTGTCTATCTATATCCCCTTGACCGTAAGGACACCAGTCATATTAAATTTACAGACTACCCTATCTGAATAGTTCCTCATTTCAATGTCACCCGCATCCATTTAGGGCTACATTCTGAGGTACTGGAGGTTAGGATTTCAATATATCTTTTGGGGTACACCATTCAACCCATAACAACTCGTAAGAGATCTTTATATGCTGCAAATATTTTTCTTAGCATGTCAATTGCTTTTTTATCTATTTTATGATATTTAGGATACAGGTGGTTAAGACTTTATTTTCTGATTTACTTCGTCAATTTTTTTTTTTATTCAGTAAATACCTGTTGAGTGCCTACTGTTTAGCTGCTAGTCTAAATGCCCTCAATCTAAAGATGAATGAGAGTGGATCCCTTACCCTGTGTGCTCACAATCTAGGAGATAGAAATGCACACAAATATAATCCAGTATGACCACTGAAATAATAGAGATTTGAACTAAGTAGAGAGTGGCAAAAAATGAGGAAATGTCCAGCTGAGTTTGGGCAGCTGAGAAAGCTGAACAGAAGAATAGTTAAGGAATACCCAATTTCACTAATTATCCTCAAGCAGCAAGGTTCTTGGCCAGCCCTGCATAAAGTAGTCTACTCACAATGTGCCCCACGGACCACAGCAGCAGCGTCACCTGGGAGCCTGTTAGAAATGCAGAATCTCAGGCCCCACCCCAGCCCTGCTGAATCAAAATTTGCATTTAAACAACATCTACGCATGACTTGTATATACATGAAAGTTTGAGAAGCACTGCCCTGTTCTTTGGAAGTTATTTTTTCAAGTTCAGTCGCAGACCTCTGTCTCCAATTGTAAGGACATAATTAGAAACTACCCTAGAAGCTTTGCAATACAAAGGCAAACTTTTAAACTCTTCCCATGTGTTATGTCAAGATGCTGATTAGTACATCAAATGAGCAGCCTTCACCAAATAGCTTCATAATCCATGGGAAAAGAGACCCAGTTTGCACATTTCAGGGTAAGCTCAGTGGAAGCCAAGGGACGATTTGCTCTAGGGATGACCCGGGCATGACCCTGTGATTCAGACCGACGATAAGCCTCCAAATCCATGCCCTAGATCAGCTGTTCAAAGGGGATTTGTCTCCCCGGTTATAATTGGTCTCCTGCTTGTATTTTGAGCAGGTGGCTCAGGGAAAAGGGAAACTCTGTTTTATTTGTTTAAGCAGTTGAATAAAGGAAGCGTCTCTTTGGAAAAAGAGAGAGACAGAGCGGTTTCTGGTGTGGTAATTGGGTAGAGTAAGCCAGAGGAGGTGGGGGAAGAAGAGCAAGTGATGGAGAGAGGAGAACTCTCACCAAAGCATAACAGCTGCTGGGTCACTCAAAAACCAAGTTCAATTCTGTGACGAAAAGAAAGAGACACAATGAAGATGACCAGGTTGTAGGTGTCAGATGCCTCAGTCTGCAGATAGAAAGTGTTTCTCAGAAAACATACAAAATGTCTGAAGCCAGCCTCCTGGCACTCTGCGGGGTACACACGACCTGCCCCATACAAACTCTTCCTTGCTTAACTCATTTATGGTTTTTAATAGAAAAAAGATTAGCATTTTCAGCATTATATGCTGAAAGATATAGTAGACGTCTGTCCACTTGTAACTGCCCTCCTCATATGCATTCTGTCCATCAAGAACTTGCCACTAATTCTAAAGGGAATCTATGGGAACTCATTTCAACTCAACAAATAAATATCAAGACTTGCTGCCTACAATTTACTGTGGAGCTGAGGACCACCATGTCCAACTGGACAGATAGACACTGCTTCACTGCAGGTACCTTTAGAGTTGTTGTTCAGTTGCTCAGTCACGTCTGACTTTTTGTGACTCTGTGGACTGCAGGCTTCCCTGTCCTTCACCGTCTCCTGGAGCTTGCTCAACCTCATGTCCATTGGTTGGAGATACCATTCAACCATGTCAGCCTCTGTTGTCCCTTTCCCCTACTGCCTTCAATCTTCCCCAGCATCAAGGTCTTCTCTAATGAGTTGGCTCTTTGCATCAGGTGGCCAAATTATTGGAGCTTCAGCTTCAGCATCAGTCTTTCCAATGAATATTCAGGATTGATGTCCTTTAGAATTTCCTTTAGAATCCTTTAGAATTTAGAGTTGTGCAGTACACAATCCAGATCATTACACACCACTGGAAATTGGAGAAAAACAAAGGTGACTGAGACAAGGTGCCCATATTTAAGGACTTACAATTTGATATAAAAATAAATATCCAGAAAAATACATCTAAGAGACAGAGAAAGACAAAAATTTCTTATGACTTATAAAAATGGGAACTAGAAACTTTAAAAAACATTCATCTTCATATAATGTGCATTAAAATTTATTTTGGGTTTCATGGCTATATATTGAATGCTTTTAGTTGGATATTTCAAATTCTTTTATTTTTGAATTGTCTGTTTGTTTGAAATGTATAATCTGCACTTTTATGACTGTTTTTAGCTTTCTTATTGCTAGGGCAATGGGGATAAGGAATGCTTTGCCGTGCAGAATATCACAGGCAGCAGGCATCTGACAACTCCATTATCAGATCATTTTATTAAGAGAAAAGTTCACTTTGTTGTCATATTTCTTTTTCTAATTCAGTCTAAGAAATATGAACATGAAATAGGATCAATTTAAACATCTAGTTTATGGGTATATAAATCTTGAAGCAACACATATTAGGAGTTTTAAAGCTGTTAGTTCATTATGAGTATAAACTTATTTTTAATATATTTTTAAAATTTTATTCTTAAAAATATCATGTGCCCCTATTTACACCATGTACAAAAATTAACTCAATGTGGATCACGAGTGTTAAGTCGCTTCATCGTGTCCAGCTCTTTGTGACCCTATAACTGTAGCCCACCAGGCTCCTCTGTCCATGGGGTTCTTTAAGCAAGAATACTAGAGAGATTTGCCATTTCCTCCCCCAGAGGATCTTCCTGACCCAGAGACTGAGCCTGTGTCTTGAATGTCTCCTGCACCGGCAGGAGGGCTCTTGACCGCTAGCGCCACCTGGGAAGCCCAATGTGGATCATAGACCCACATCTAAGGTCACTAAGATTTATGTTTACGTTTTCTTGTGGAAAAATCTTAGATTGGGCAGTGGCTTCTTAGAGATGATCCCCAAAGCAGAAGTGACAAAAGAAAAATAAATTAATTGGGCTTCATTAAAATTAAAAATGTCTTGTGTTTCAAAGGACAAGACATCACCATCAAGAAAGTGAAAAGACAAAATACAGAAGGGGAGAAAAATATTTCAGATCATATATCTGATAAAGGACTTTTGTATGCAGGATACATAAATAACCCTTACAACTCAACAATGAAGAGACAAATAACCCACTAAAAATGGGCAAAGGATTTGAATAGGCATTTCTTTAAAGAAGTATACAAATGGTCACTAAGTATATGAAAAGATGTTCAATATCATTAGCTATTAGAGAAATGTAAATAAAATTTCAGTGAGATACCACTTCACATGCACTATCATGGCTATAATTTAAAAGGTGGATAGTAACAAGTACTGTTGGTATGTGAATAAACTGGAACCCTCATATGATGCTAGTGGGACTGTAAAATGGTGCAGCCATTTGAAAAATCAGTCTGCTAGTTCCTCAGAAGTGTTCCTCAAAAGATTAAATATAGAGTTACCATATGACTCATTCCACTCTGAGGTGTATACTCAAGAGAACTAAAATATACTTTCACACAAAAAACTTGTGCACAAATGTTCACAGCAGGTTTATTCATAATGTCCAAGAAATGGAAGCAACCTACATATCCACCAACTGATAAATCAGTTGGATATATGGATAAAGGATATAATGGTGAATATCCATATGGTGAAATACTAGTGAGCCATAAAAATGAATGAAGAACCATACACACTACAGCATAGATAGGGCTTCCCTGGTGGCTCAGACTGTAAAGAATCCACCTGCAATGCAGGAGACCTGGGTTGGACCGCTGGGTTGGGAAGATCCCTTCGAGCGACGGCATGGCAACACACTCCAGTATTCTTGCCTGGAGAATTCTCAAGGACAGAGGAGCCTGGCGGGCTACAGCCCATGGGGTCTCAAAGAATCGGACATGACTGAGCGACTAAGCACACACAGCACAGCATAGATAAACAACCTCAGATATGCAGATGATACCACTCTAATGGCAAAAAGCAAAGAGGGACTGAAAAGCCTCTTGATGAAGGTAGAAGAGGAGAGTGAAAAAGCTGGCTTAAAACTCAACATTGAGAAAACTAAGATCATGGCACCTGGTCCCATCACTTCATGGTATACAGATGGGGAAAATGGGGAAATAGTAACAGATTTTATTTTCTTGGGTTCCAAAATCACTGTGGATGCTGACTGCAGTCACAAAATTAAAAAACACTTGCTCCTTGGAAGAAAAGCCTTGACAAACTTAGTGTATTAAAAGTGGAGACATCATTTTGCCTACAAAGGTCCATATAATCAAAGCTATGGTTTTTCCAGTACTCATGAATGGATATGAGGGTTGGACTATAAAGAAGACTGAGCACCAAAGAACTGATGCTTTTTCACTATGGTATTGGAGAAGACTCTTGAGAGTCCCTTGGACTGCAAGGAGATCAAACCAGTCAATCCTGTGAAAGAAAGTAAAAGTGAAGTCACTCAGTCGTGTCCGACTCTTTGCAACCCCATGGACTGTAGCCTACTAGGCTCCTCTGTCCATGGGATTTTCCAGGCAATAGTACTGGAGAGGATTGCCATTTCCTTCTCCAGGGGATCTTCCTGACCCAGGGATGGAACCCAGGTCTCCCGTATTGTAGACAGACGCTTTACCATCTGAGCTACCAGGGAAGTCAGTCCTAAAGGAAATCAACCCTGAATATTCATTGGAAGGACTGATGCTGAAGCTGAAGCTCCAATACTTTGGCCACCTGATGGAAAGAGCTGACTCAATGGAAGTCAGTCCTAAAGGAAATCAACCCTGAATATTCATTGGAAGGACTGATGCTGAAGCTGAAGCTCCAATACTTTGGCCACCTGATGGAAAGAGCTGACTCATTGGAAGGTTGGTAAACATTAAGGGCAAAAGGAGAAGGGAGCTACAGAGAATGAGATGATTGGATGGCATCACCAAATCACTGGACATGAGTCTGAGCAACTTCCAGGAGACAGTGAAGGACAGGGAAGCCTGATGTGCTGCAGTTCATTCGGTTGCAAAGAGTCAGACATGACAGTGACTGAACAACAACATAGATGAACCTTATAAACTTAATGTTCAGTGCAAGAAGGTAGACATAAAAAGTCACATATTATATGATTTCATTTCTATGAAACTTCCAGATTTGGCAAATCTATAGAGACAGAAAGCAAATTTAGTGATTACCAACATTCAGAAAACGAAGATCATGGCATCTGGTCCCATCACTTCATGGGAAATAGATGGGGAAACAGTGGAAACGGTGTCAGACTTTATTTTGGGGGGCTCCAAAATCACTGCAGATGGTGATTGCAGCCATGAAATTAAAAGACACTTACTCCTTGGAAGGAAAGTTATGACCAACCTAGATAGCATATTCAAAAGCAGAGACATTACTTTGCCAACAAAGGTCTGTCTAGTCAAGGCTATGGTTTTTCCAGTGGTCATGTATGGATGTGAGAGTTGGACTGTGAAGAAAGCTGAGCGCCGAAGAATTGATGCTTTTGAACTGTGGTGCTGGAGAAGACTCTTGAGAGTCCCATGGACTGCAAGGAGATCCAACCAGTCCATGCTGAAGGAGATCAGCCCTGGGATTTCTTTGGAAGGAATGATGCTGAAGCTGAAACTCCAGTACTTTGGCCACCTCATGCGAAGAGTTGACTCATTGGAAAAGACCCTGATGCTGGGAGGGATTGGGGGCAGGAGGAGAAGGGGACAACAGAGGATGAGATGTCTGGATGGCATCACCGACTCGATGGACATGAGTTTGAGTGAACTCCGGGAGTTGGTGATGGACAGGGAGGCCTGGTGTGCTGCGATTCATGGGGTCGCAAAGAGTCGGACACGACTGAGAGACTGATCTGAACTGAAACACTAGAGAAAGAAGTGAATGGAAACTGTTAATGGGTACTGAGTATTTTGGGGTGATGAAAGTGTCCTATAATCAGATAGTGGTGATTAATAACCATGTGAATAGACTGGAAAACATTTAATTGTACACTTTATTTTTTAATTTTCTTCCTAGTTTTATTGAGATATAGTTGACAGCACTGTTTAAGTTATACAGTATACTGATTTGACTTACATATACCATGAAATGCCAACCATAAGAAGTTTAGTGAATGTTCACTGTCTTATATAGGTACAAAATTAAAGAAAAAAATCTTTCCCTTGTGGTAAGAAGCTTCAGGATCAACATTCTCAACAAGTTTCATATATAACAAAAAGTAGTGTTATTTATGTTTATCATATCATAATTATATACTTTAAAGGGATGAATTTTATGTTACATGAATGATATCTCAGTAAAGCTATTTTTTTAAATGTGTGTCTATTTCAGAAAAGGAAAAAATTCACCTCAAATCCTAACATACAAAAATTCTCCTGTTCTTCCACAAAAATGAAAAAACTAAAAAGAATGCATAATTTGTCAATTTATAGTTCAAAAATGACTAGCTAATGCCACAAACAACTCATTCAAGTGAATTCTATGTGGAAAAGACCCTGAGAGTTCTTCATGAAGCTTCAGTATACCTTCTACAATGAGGCTTCTATAAAAGGTGTGCTTACCTACTGAGAAATTTAGAAATACAGAATCATATCTACAACCTACTTTCAAATTGTTCAGCAATAACAAGAATAAGTAAAAACATACAGAAACAGATAAAGAAAGTATGGGAATAATAAGTGATGAATCGAAGTTGAAGGTATATAGTAATTCATTAGTCAATTCATACAGCTGTCCTCTAAATTTGAGTTTTGTTTACAAAATAAAATATTAAAAAATAAGATGGATTAAGTACGGCAACTTTTATTCTGAAGGCCTAACACAAGGTCCCTAAAATTTACTATGTGCATTCACCTGTTACTTGAAAAATTAGATGACGTGGCAGCAAAGGGCAGTAAAAAGAGTGTCTCCGCTACCCCGCCTTCACAATCTTGGTTAATGACGTGGGCTTCTTGGTTATGGGTGGCATTTGAGGAGGAAAACATACCCTGCCCCAACCAGTAACTTAAGAGCATCCCAGTCTTGGGATGGACCACTTTGAAGTACCATCATATGTGCTTTCCTCTGGGTTTCTACTGCTGCTCCTTTATTCCAAAATTAGTTTTAAGGGGTAAATCTGTGTTATAAAAAATGTATTTCTAAACAGTCAAGAAAAGGATACCCACTAAACTGGCAGGGGAGAGAATGGGGAGAGACAAAAAGGGATTTCTACTTTTTACTTCATGTATTTAAGTGTATCTACATTGTTTTAGCTAAGTTCCATGTTCATCATGAGCAAGTACTACTTTTATAATTTAAAAACACGGCTCAAGTTTCTGGGATGAAATTGTTGTTCAGTCACTAAGTCCTGTCTGGCTCTTTGAGACCCCGTGAACTGTAGCGAGCCAGGTTCCTCTGTCCTCTAGTATCTCCTGGAGTTTTCTCAGATTCATTGATCTCTGGTTCCTCTACCTTTTCTAAATCTAGCTTTTATATCTGGAAGTCCTTGGTTCACTTACTGTGGAAGCCTAGCTTCAAGGTTTGGAGCATAACCTTGCTAGCATGTGAAATGAGCACAATTATACAGTCATTTGAACATTCTTTGGCATTGGTCATCTTTGGGATTGGAATGAAAACTGATTTTTTTCAGTCCATAGCCACTGCTGAGTTTTCCAAATTTGCTGGCAAATTCAGTGTAGCACTTTGATAGCAACATCTTTTAGGATTTGAAATATCTCAGCTGGAAGTTCATCACCTCCACTGCTGCTGCTGCTGCTGCTAAGTCGCTTCAGTCGTGTCCAACTCTGTGCAACCCCACAGACGGCAGCCCACCAGGCTCCCCCGTCCATGGGATTCTCCAGGCAAGAACACTGGAGTGGGTTGCCATTTCCTTCTCCAGTGCATGAGAGTGAAAAGTGAAAGTGAAGTCGCTCAGTCGTGTCCGACTCTTAGCGACCCTATGGACTGCAGCCTACCAGGCTCCTCCGTCCATGGGATTTTCCAGGCAAGAGTACTGGAGTGGGGTGCCATTGCCTTCTCTGATCACCTCCACTAGCTTTGTTTATAGTAATGCTTCCTAAGGCCCACTTGACTTCACACTCCATGATTTCTGGCTCTAGACAAGTGATCATACCATCATAGTTATCCAGGTCATTAAGATCTTTTTTTCAGTTCTTCTGTGTATTCTTGCCATCTCTTCTTAATCTCTTCTTTTTCTGATAGGTCCTTATCATTTCTGTCTTTTATCATGCCCATTTTGCATGAAATGTACCCTTGGTGCTCCACTTTTCTTGAAGAGATATCTAGTCTTTCCCATTCTATTGTTTTTCTCTCTTTCTTTGCTCATTTAAGAAGGCCTTCTTATCTCTCCTTGCTATTCTCTGGAACTCTGGAATTCAGTTCGGTATATCTTTCCCTTTCTCCCTTGCCTTTCGCTTCTCTTCTTTCCTCAGCTATTTGTAAAGCCTCATCAGACAACAACCTTGCCTTCTTGCATTTCTTTACTTTGGTAAGGGTTTGGTCACTGCCTCCTGTACAATGTTAGGAACCTCTGTCCTTAGCTCTTCAGGTACTCTGTCTACCAGATCTAATCCCTTGAATCTATTTGTCACTTCCACTGTATAATCATAAGGTATTTGATTTGGTCATGTCTGAATGGCCTAGTGGTTTTCCCTACCTTTTTCAATTTAAGCCTGAATTTTGAAATAAGGAGTAGATGGTCTGAGCCACAGTCAGCTCCAGGTCTTGTTTTACTATCTAGAGTTTCTCCATCTTTGACTGCAAAAAACATAATCAATCTGATATTGGTATTGACTGATTTTGGTGATGTCCATGTGTAGAGTTGTCTCTTGTGTTATTGAAAAAGGGTGTCTGCTGTTACCAGTATGTTCTTTTGACAAAACTCAGCTTTTGCACTGCTTAATTTTGTACTCCAAGCCCAAGCTTGCCTGTTATTCCAGGTATCTCTTGACTTTCCACTTTTGCATTCCAAACCCCCTTGGTGAAAAAGACATCTAGGTCTTCATCAGTTCAGTTCAGTTCAGTCGCTTAGTCATGTCCGACTCTTTGTGACCCCATGAATCGCAGCACGCCAGGCCTCCCTGTCCATCACCAACTCCCAGAGTTCACTCAGACTCACGTCCATTGAGTCAGTGATGCCATCCAGCCATCTCATCCTCTGTCGTCCCCTTCTCCTCCTGCCCCCAATCCCTCCCAGCATCAGAGTCTTTTCCAATGAGTCAACTCTTCCCATGAGGTGGCCAAAGTACTGGAGTTTCAGCTTTAGCATCATTCCTTCCAAAGAAATCCCAGGGATGATCTCCTTTAGGATGGACTGGTTGGATCTCCTTGCAGTCCAAGGGACTCCCAAGAGTCTTCTCCAACACCACAGTTCAAAAGCATCAATTCTTCGGCACTCAGCCTTCTTCACAGTCAACTCTCACATCCATACAAGACCACTGGAAAAACTATAGCCTTGACTAGATGGACCTTTGTTGGCATGTCTCTGCTTTTGGTCTTCATAGAACCATTCAACTTCAGCTCCTTTGGCATTAGTGGTTGGGCATAGATTTGGATTACTCTGGTGTTGAATGATTTGCCTTGGAAATGAACCGAGATCATTCTGTTGTTTTTGAGAGCATTTTAGACTCTTTTGTGGACTATGAGGCCTGCTCCATTTCTTCTAAGGAATTCTTGCTGACATTGGTGGATATAATGGTCATCTGAATTGAATTTGCCCATTCCCATACATTTTATTTCACTGATTCCTAAGATGTCAATGTTCATTCTTGCCATCCCCTGTTTGTGTCCAATTTACCTTTATTCGTGGACATAACAATCCAGATTCCTATGCAATATTGTTCTTTACAGCACTGGAGTTTACTTTCACCACCAGACACATCCACAACAGAGTGTGGTTTCCCCGTTGGCCCAGCTGCTTCTTTCTTTCTGGATCTATTAGTAACTTCCCTCCTCTCTTCTCCAGTAACGTATTGGACACCTTCCGATCTGGGGGGCTCATCTTCTGCTGTCATATCTTTTTGCCTTTTCATATTGCCCATGGGGTTCTTCAGCCAAAAATACTGGAGTGGGTTGCCATTCCCTCCTTCAGTGGGCCACGTTTTGTCAGAACTTTTCACATTGACCTATCTATTTTGGGTGGCCGTGATCTGCATTGGTCATAGCTTTATTGAGTTACAAAAGCCCCTTCGCCACAACAAGGCTATGATCCACAAAGGGAGAGAAGGGGGATCAAATTACACGATCTTAATCATTTGCTTTAAAATATTTCAGCAAAGAATAAACAGAAAAAGATACACAAATGTGGCAAAATCTTGATAATTGTTAAATCTATGGGGTATGCATATGGACATATTGTACTCCCTACTTTTGTATATATTTAAATTTCTTATAATAAATACTTTTAAAAAATACCACTGTGAAAAAAAATAATTTTTTTAAGAGCAAGAGAATAAGGAAGAAGAAGAAAACCACTCCCCTCCCACTAAATTATGTGAAAATTAACTTTGTCTTATTTTTGAAGAATATTTAAGGGTATTGGAAAATGCTTATCCTATGTCAGGGATTGGCAAATGCTTTCTCTAAAGGGCTTGATAGTAAGTATTTTAGACTTTGCAGGATTATAGTCTCTGCTTTAACTACTCAGTTCTACTATTGTGCTAGAAAAACAGCCATAGACAATACATGCAGCTGTGTTCTAATCAAACTTTATTATGAACACTGAATTTGAATTGATATAATTTTCAAATGTCACAAAATGTGCATTTGATTTTTTTTCAACAATTTAAAAATGTAAAACCATTCTTAGCCTGTAGGCCAAACAAAAACATGCTATGAGCTAGATTTGGCCCCCAGGCCATATTTTGCAAACCCACTTCTGTACTATCTGAAAACCCTTACCTTATTAAATATACAATGCTAAAGTGTATACATAACTTCTCTCCATCAAAAAATACTAGGAGAGGTTAAACTAAAATGTGAATAGTGACTATGCTTAGGTGATAGGGTTATAGGTGATTTTTATTTTATTTTATTCTTCAGCATCTTCCAAATTTTTACATTAAGTACATATTTCTGATAAATAATGTTTTTAAAACAGTAATTTCACTGACTGCAACAAGAGAGACAGGAAGATATAACACGGAGATTAAGCTCCTGCCCATCTGTCCTGAATGTCTTCTGGAGTCCAAATCGAATTAAAAAAACTTCTGAAGATTTCCTTCCTGTTCTGGGATTCGGCCGCCTCACACAATCAAATGCCTGTAACATAATTCCCTTCAATTTTGAAAGCAATCCTCTCTCGCTTCACTATGAAAGTAAATTTCGGAAATTAAGTCTTGTAGGCTGAGGGGCCTCCTCCCCCCATTTGGGCAAATGTGATTAGCCATCGCATCTGGTGCTCAGGAAACCAGGCAGTCTTGCTACTCTAAACCAGCCTGGAAATGTGAAACACGGTAGAAAAAATACCCCACGAGAGGCCACAAGGGGGCAGAGAACCTGCAACCCACAGAAAAAGCAGGCTTGGCCCCAGAAAGAACACACTCTTTTGTAAATTGCCCCAATTATCTAAATCCCTTTCAGAAACCAAATTAAGAATACTATAAAGACTTCGATTTGTTCACATGAAATGGTAATTTACAAAATTGAGTGTGCCTTTAACTAGGGTCTTTCAAAAAGGCCAAGGCAAGTTGTTGTGTTTCTTTTTCCCTCATGATCCAAGGTTAAAGGTTCTGGAAAATTAACACATTTTCCTCCCCGAATAAGATTTGTTCTAGCTCACAAGCAACCATTGCTTTACAAAGATAATCTTTTTCATTTTTCATATGCAACAAAAATCAACTAAGTCAAATTTAGAGGAGGGGGGGATGTCCCATTTTTACAAGTTTTCCTCAATAAGAAAAAAAAAAAAATCTAGTAATCAAATGAAATAGAGATATAGACAAAGGAACCATAATGAAATCTGTTTAACCATATAAGTTACTCTAATAAATTATCCTAGTATTGTTTCCAAAGTGTGATATTGAGATTTACAGTAAGAATTATATATATTTGGCCTTGGTCTCCTGTTTCGGGCCCAAGAGTTCTAAAGGCTTAGATTTTCTTAAAGAGAGTGGTTAAGATGTTTTGTTATGTTAATGAGTGACTTTCAGAACCTCCTGAGGATGGAGGCTGGTTACCAGTGGAGCCAACCCAGTGATGTGTGTGTATGTGTGTGCATGCGCACGCATGTGCTCACAAGCTAAGTTGCTTCAGTCATGCCCAACTCTTTGCTACCCCATGGACTGTAGCCTGCTAGGCTCCTTTGTCCATGGGATTCTCCAGGCAAGAACACTGCGGTGGGTTGCCATGCACTCCTCCAGAGGATCTTCCTGACCCAGGGATCAAACCCAGTGATTAGAGGGTTGGAACTTTCAGTCTCACCCACTCAAAGAGGAAAACTGTGTAAGATTTCTTATATTCACAAACATAATTCTTCATAAATCTGAACAAGCTTGGATCACAATACAAAAACAGAACAGTTGACCTCACCTCCACCTCCAACTGTGCCCCATTTTTGCCATACCATCACAGAAAAGCTCCTTGAAAATTTCTCTACTTGCTGTCACTAATTTCTCTTCCCCATTCTATCTCCTTTTAATTCCAAAAAATTTTTAATTTTGATAAGTACACATAAGATAAAAATTACCATCTTAGCCACTTTAAGTGTACAGTCTAATAGTATTACAGTTCTCGATTCACAGTATTGTGATGCCAATCTCCAGACCTTTTTCATCCTCCCAAACTTAAACCCATACCCATGAAACAACTCTTCATTCTCCCTGACCCCAGGCCACGGTGAACAACCATTCTATTATCTATCTCTTTGAGTCTAACTATTCTTGATACCTCATACACATGGAATCATGCAATATCTATTTTTTGTGTGTGTGACTGGCTTATTTAACTTACAATTTCTGCAAGGTTCATCCAGGTTGTAGCACATGACAGAATTTCCTTTCTTTTTAAAGGCTCAATGATATTCCACTGTGTTTGAATCTATCCCTTCAGTCGTAATGGACACTTGGGTTTTAACAAGCCTTGTAGGCAATTCTGAGGCAGGCTAAATTTTAAGGACCATTACTCTAAAAGTTCCAACTAGATTTTTTTCTTGTTTCTTTTTTTACACTCTTCCCTGAAATACTCCCCTGAGTAGGACTCTGGTAATGGAAGTGTGAGGAGCCAGAACAAAGTTATCTATTTGGTGAATCATTTGTAGGTGTTTGCATTTTGGGAACTATATACGTATTTTGAATAATTAAGCTAAAAAGGAAGAAGAAAGACCTTGAGCTCAGATTTTACTCCAAAGTCAGTGTTACCATTTTATTCATGTTATTGAATGCTTTGGACGGCCTCCCTGTAAAAGGGACTCTTATAAAATTTTCTCCACAGAAGATTGTATTTCTCCAAGTTCCCTTCTAACGGGCCTCCTGCACAAAATAAATTTAGAAATTGTTTTGCAGCAATACTGATGTCAACAATAATAGCCTATTTTATACTAAAAGGAAGTGTGTGGAGACTTGTTTAGAACTGTAATATATCTGCTGCAAAGATCTGCTTTTGAAGACATAAACTTATGATGTCTGGTGCTGCCAGAAAGATAAATGTGCATGTATGGAAAGAATAAACTTAATAATATTAGGCAAAAATGAGACTAAAATGTCTTCCAAAGAAGCCTAAACATTTGCAAAACTGTGAATTATCCTTTGTGGTAACTCCTGCCAAACTGTGTTAAGTTGTGATTTTCTGAAAAGTTGTTTGGAAAATGTGTGCTCAAGGAAATAACTTAATTGAAAGAGAAAGCATTGCAATCCCAATATGAAAAGACAGAAGACAAATGAGAATGTTTTCCATATCTAGAGGTTATGTGTAAAGAGCAGTGGAAGGAGAGAGAGACAGTAAAACTCTTCCAACAACATGATGGTAAATCCCAGCAAAATTGTTCTAGTCCCTCAAGTTGAAACAAGTCAAACCACTCCAGTAAATTGGCCCTAACTGATGCGTGATATTATTAGGTGCTAAAATGAAGTAATTGGTCATGTGGCTGCCTTAGTCTGATAAAAATTAACATCCTTCTCATTCCCATGCCTTTTCTTTAGAAATGTCATTGTTTTCTTGTCTATTATTTTTCAATTACTCTTTGCTCTTTACTTTGAGGTTTCAGATTCCTGTTTTGTTCGTTGAGTACTAATAGTCTGCATTTACTGAGCCTTTGCTCTGGGCCAGACACTGCACTGAGGATTGCTCTCATGATTTCATTCAGTTCTCCCAACGTTCTTGTGAAGTGGGTCTTGTGAAGTGGGAGGTGATGCCCTCCTGGCAGATGAGGGACTGGAAGATAGATTAGGAAACTTGGCCAAGGTCTTACTGTGGTAACTGGTATAATTACTACCAGGAAGCAAAAAGTGATCTGTCTTAATTGTGGTTAATGTTCCTAACCAAATTTTTAAAAACAAAAACAAAATGCCAGATCCCTAAACTAGAGATGAACTGTCTGAGAAGTACTTACAGAGATGACGTCAAGTCATAAAAGGAGATTTTAATTCAATTAAAGGGATCAAGTTGTTTGCAAGGAGCACTGTAGTTCCCAGGAAACCACAGGAAGGCTGGGTTCCTCACAAAGACAGAGAGGAGGAGGGAGGAATGTTCCTCCATGTAATCACCATGAACTGCACAAGCCTGAGAGCCGTGGTTCTCAAAGTGCAGTCTCTGGAACCGCCACCTCAAAGAGCTTGTTAGGAAGGAAAACTCTAAGGCTCCACTCCAGAATGAGTGAATTACAAACTCTGGGGTGAGGCTGAGCAACCTGCATTTTAACAAGCCCTCCTGCTGATCTGACGTAAGCTCTAGTTTGAGAGCCACTGCTTTAGTGTTCATTTTGTCAACTACTAGGATCCCTGATCAACAACTTATTACAAACTGGATTAGCATGTTTAAATTTTGTACCTGTCTACATGACACATTTGGGCTTCCCCGTGGCTCAGCTGTAAAGAATCCGCCTGCAATGCAGGACACCTGGGTTTGATCCCTGGGTTGGGAAGATCCCCTGGAGAAGGGAAAGGCTACCCACTCCAGTATTCTGGCCTGGAGAATTCCATGGGGTGTGTAGTCCATGGGATCCAAAGAGTCGGACACAACTGAGCCACTTTCACTTTCACATGACACATTAATCTTTACAAATTTAAGAATGTTCATCCAATTCAACCAACTGCTTTTCCACCAGTACCTAACCTAATGCTTTGATCCCCCAGATTTAAAATAACAGTTGCAAGGTTTCAGGGACTTACTATATGCCAGGTGCTGTTCTAAGTATCTTAAACTGATTAGCTCATTTAGTCTTCATAACAATCTGTAAGATATGTGCTATTCTTACTCTCTTTCTACCAGTGAAGACACTTGGGCTAAGAGAGGTTAAGTAACATGCCCAGGTCACTGAGTAAGAGTTGAACCCAGATTACTTGAGTCCAGAGTCCTAGTTTCTAAATACTGGACTATCTTCCAGACAAAACCTTTTTCAAAGAAATCTATTTAATGGAGTATTTTAGGCAAAATAAAATTTTTCTTCTCCTAAGGAATGTGAATATTGAATAGTATTCCTGTTTGTCAAAACGGTCAATCTATAATGATGCTCAAAGAGTCTTCAGAATCATTCATTAGTTTCTTGGGATATTTAGAAGAGATGTTACACTTAGGGGATTTTGTTCATCCGCTTGTTTTAAGATTCAATGAGGCTATTTCTGAAGCAATTTTTCTTTTCTTCTATCTCCACGATACTATAATATTCACCATGCAGCCATGCATTTATCACCAAGTATAACACAGAACCACACCAGAAAGCATATTGTACCAATAGATCAAACAGCCACTCCATTTGTCATATTTTGGCCTAGACAATGAATATATTAATAGTAAGTAAAGAGAAAGATTTTACTGCAAGTCCAATGACTTTTTTAATTGAAATGTAGTTGATTTACAATGTTGTGCTAATTCCTGCTGTTCAGTGAAGATACTCAGTTTATATACATTCTTTTTCATATTCTTTTCCATTACAGTTTATTCCAGGAGACTGAATATAGTTCCCTATGCGATACAGTAGGACTTTATTGTTTATCCATTCTATATGTAATAGTTTGCATCTACTAACCCCAAACTCTCAGTTCATCCCTCTCCTTCCTGCACTCCTTGGCAACAAGCCTGTTCTCTATGTCTGTTAGTCTGTTTCTGTTTTGTAGATAGGTTCAGCAAGTCCCATGACTTCTATTTGCAACATTTAATTGTTTTTTTTTTTCAGTCCCCTTCTAGATAACTGGCTTACTGGCTCTATAGGGATTTTACTTACTGACTTACTGGCATGTATATAGTTAACTATGCACATAAAGTAAGAGGGTTGTGAATTCAGAACACTTGAGAAGCTTCGCACTGGCCCCTCTCTATTCTGTGGACTTTCTGAAGAGGCTTTGCCTCATTCTAGGGTAAAAGCTGAGTATCTTCATCATAGCTGCTTTGTAAAATAGGTCAATTCTTGAGTAAGTGGGAGGAGAGGGAAAGCTGGGATAGCACGTGGGAACCAGGAAGGATGGGCCCAGGCAACCCCAGGCAAGTCTCTCCACATTCAAGATAACGTGTTAGGATTTTGTTCTGTGCAAAAAGATAGACTGAGAATACAGCTACTTAAAATTATGTCTCACGTGACAAGAGTGTTTCCTCTGCACAATCACCACCTCCACCTCTGCATCTAGGACTTCTTGACACACATAGAACAAAAATGATCAGCCACTTTGAAAGGAGAAGGATGATAATGCAGGTCATTCATTGGGATTAGAAAGTAAAGAGACCTCTGGAGTCACTTGTCTCGTCCTGTTTTCTTTAGCCAATGCTCAGTCTTCTGTTCTGTTTAAGTGTATCTTTCCCAGATCCACAGTGAGATCTTTGGAGTCTCCCTACTGCAAACAAAAGACACGCGCTTCTTCCCTCACACTGGAAACTGCCAAGTGACTTCACTTTCCAAAGCCAGTCCTGCTCTTGCCCTGGTCTCACATGGAATACAATCCGAACATATTATTGTCACATCCAAAAAATTACCCACAAGTCCACCTCAAAAATCACAAACTGGGGAGCTTGCTGAAGAGTTCTAGGCAAAGGGATTTCATGGCACAACTTTAGTAGGGTAGGCTAATGAAGACAATTTTCAAATGGCAACATTTGTACTGAGACCTAAGTGAAGGACTCAGGAGTGGAGTAATCTGGAAAGAACATCCAGGAAGAAGAAACAGTAGGTTTGAAACAGAAAGGAGGCTGGCATTCTTGAGAGTGGAAGGTGGGTATGGCTGAAATGGAACTGCTCAGTGTCTTCAGCAACCAAGTGAGGAATTTGTGCCAGAAAATCAAAGTGCTTACTACTCTTTCATCAAGGAAGCTTTCCTACTCCAAAAAAGAAAAAAGAAGAAGCTGAACTACACAGTGTACTTTGTGATGTGATTGCTTCCCTTATAGCACATATTCTTTTTTTTTTTGGTTTTGCAGAAATATATAAAGAATACTGAAGAAGTAGATTTAAGATGATACAAATTTGATATAATTATTGTTGTTTAGTAATTTAAAGATGCTCTAATATCTTTTATTGCTAAAAAGATTGATTAAAAAACAATTCAATGTTTTATAAATGTAAAATCACTACTATACTTTTATTTTTCATGGCATTCCATTCTTTGTTCCTATACATAAATATCTTTAAGCAGTTTCAGTCATACATTTTTTTACACATACTTCTGCTTTTTCAGTTAGTACTGAACTACATGCAGTTTGTAAATCTATAAATAGAAATAATAAATGTCACTAACAACTATGTAACAGTCCTTTGGGTTTTTAACAATTGACTTAAGCATCTACTACCTTTCATGAGACATTTATTTCATTTTTTCTCCCCTCTGTTATAAATAACCTGGCTATGCAAATCTAAGTGCACACTGCTTTTCCTTCTTTTAGATTATATCCTTAAAACATCCACAGAAGATGAATTACTGAGAAAAAGTATCTTTAAATACAATATTGTAAAGTTTAAAAATAAAAAAAAATTTTAAAAAATGTGAGTTTAAAGGACCTTAGAATAAATAAATAAAAAATAAAATAAATTAAAAAAAAAAATAAAGGACCTGCATTTGCTTGCTATGTATTGCCTTATCTCAATATATATATAATATTACTATCAAAAATTTACAGTTTTATCTGCAAAGCTTTTAGTGCAAAGCAAGACAGTTGCATGAGTGCTCAGTGGCTTCAGTTGTGTCCAACTATTGGCGACGCTATGGACAATAGCCCATGAGGCTCCTCTGTCCATGGGATCCTTTAGGCAAGAATATTGCAGTGGGTTGCTATGCCCTCCTCCAGGAGCTCTTTCTGACCCAGGGGTCAAATCCAAGCCTGCGTTGCAGGCGAGTTTGTTACTCACTGAGCCTTCTGGGAAGCCCATGCAAGACAATCGGTACCTATTAAACTTTTTTCTTTAAACTCCTCAATTATAAAAGAATTGATATCCAAAAATGAGTTTATGCTAAATATTTCATTTTACTTTAATTTTTTAAACTAAAATCTATAATGTTTATTGGATCTGGGAATGTTGAGGAAGTTAAGTGTGGAGCAATAACCACAGCATTTCCAGTTACCTAGGGACATGTTTATAGTGGAGTTATGATTTAGGGATATGGGTTTTAGGATAGTGCATACTTGCCAGGCATTCTTGGCAAGATATCCTCTTACCATCAAAGAGGATAACTTTGATAGGCAGACAAAAATGGCCCTTAAAAAATGCCCACATCCTAACTCCTGGAACCTATGAATATGTTATGTTACGTGGCAAGGAAAAATTTAGGTTGTAGATAAAATTAAGGTTGTTAATCAGCTGACTTTAACATAGGAAAATATTCTAAATTATCCTGATTTATTATTGTTGTTATTTAGTTGCTCAGTTATGTCCAACTCTTTGCGACCCTGTAGACTGTAGCCAACCAGGCTCCTCTATGTATGAAATTCCCCAGGCAAGAATACTGGAGTGGGTTGCCATTTCCTTCTCCAGGGAAAATATATGCATAGCAGTTGAAGCTAGTGTTAGTCACTCAGTCGTGTCCAACTCTTTGCAACCTCATGGACTTTAGCCCGCCAGGCTCCTGTGTCCATGGAATTCTCCAGGCAAGAATACTGGAGTGGGTAGTGGGCACCCATTCCCTTCTCCAGGGGATCTTCTCCACACAGGGATAGAACCTGGGTCTCCTGCATTGCAGGCAGATTCTTACCATCTGAGCCACCAGCAAAGCCTTATATATGCATATATTTCCATAATTCAGTTAAAATAATTAAATTCCCTATTGCAAAAATTCCTGAGAAACTAGTCATTAACATCAGAAATATTAAGTACTCAAAAAAAAACAGATACAATTCCCTAAGAGCCATTGGGCCTTCTGAAGCCTTTCTGTAATCCTGATATTTTAAAGGCACTGTCACATATACCAGTCACCAGGATGAACTCAGGTTGTGACCTCAAATTCACTCTACTGCAAGTGAGGCAGCCTTATACCTGCAGAACTGGGAAGAGTCTAATTTATGGCACATGGAAATCAGGAAATCAGAGACGTTAAAGAATTTGCCTAGATCACCCAGGGACAAGCCAACCAAACAAATTAAAAAGGGAGAAAATTTACTTAATCCCATCTATTTTTTACTTAATCCTATACTATTTTTTAAATAGTAACTGTTAGTTTTGATGTATTAACTAAATTACAGAGCTGAACACAAAGATTCAGCTTCTGTTTAGTCTTTTAAAGACATCAAGATCCTAACTGTTCTTTCGTTAGTAACAGTATCATGAAATTTCAAAGGGAGTCTTTTCTTTTCATGACTTCCTAGTCACCAACAGTTGTGGCAGGCCCACACAAGTAGAAGCAAGAGATGTCAATGGCCCCACGTCTGATCTCTGTTCCCCGTGACTCTAAAAAGAAGATATAGTTTAAAGAGAACCGGGCCCAAAGCCAAAATGTGATGGTATTGGTTTACCCTTCATATCAGCATTCCAGGCCCATTTTGGCTTTTATCAGCCCTGAAAAGGAATTTGCTGCATTCAGCAGACAATTTTTGTAGATACCATGCTGAGCATTCAATAACATCCTTCCCTCTGTTCTGCATGTGACTTTAACACTAACTCCTTATTAAATCCAATCTGTAAAGGGTAGAAAATATTACTTTTCCATGGGAGTGTTTACTTATGGGCTTCTGCAAAGAACACGTCGAGTGTTGCTTGCTACCTGCCACGGTTATCGTTTCAAACTGTAAGTCACGCTGTACTTTGAGGAAACTTCCCAGAAAAGACTGACCAGAGGTATAGCTTTAGCAGGGCTGAATGGAGTTGCTATTTGTAGACAAGAACTTCATGCCAACGACGAGACCAAGAGGCAATATCAAACAGCAAGAGGCCCTTTAGATAACAGACTCTTCAACTATAGTCACAATCAAAGGCCTGGCTCCCCACGTGCTTAAAGTGGACGAACTTCTCATTTCCACTAGGCCTCTTCAGGCACACATAGGCAGTCACAAGCAAGTACATGAACACACAAACATACACATATACCCACATACACAGCCAGAAATCTTAAAGAATAATGGTTGATAGAAAAAATTAAGGCCCATGCATAGTCCACTGCTATCTGGCCTTGCCATCAACAAAACAGCGGGCAGGCTTTGTTAAAGAGAGGTTTCTTTCTGAACCTGTGTCAAATGAAATTTATTACAAAGTATCTCTCTTGAGCATTTATTTTTTAAATCCATTTGTTGAGAAAACAGGAATTTTAAGGAAAAGGAAATAAATAGAAGGTTATTTCTATTAAAATTTAAAAAGTGAAACAAGTCTTAGATATTTTTGAGATTCATGTGTTTTATTCAATAACATCAAGCGTTTTTTATATTTAGAATCAAGATTTTTCTCTGCACTTGGAAATACTCTGATAGTTTGCATGCTAGCAAAGAAATTGACTAATGGGTAGATTGTTTTGTTTCATTCATTTTTTAATACAACTTAAAAAATACATTCCATTTACAGTTATTGCAAACACTGGCTATATCCCCTGTGTTGGACAATATATCTTTGTAGCATATCTTACGCCTGATCGTTTCTACCTCCCACTCAGCCACCACTATGTTGCCCCACCCCCTGCCACTGTTCTCTGTATCTGTGAGTCTTCTTCCTTTTTCTTATATTCACTAGTTTATTATAATTTTTAATTTCCACGTATAAGTGATGTGTGCTGTGATTAGTCTCTCAGTCATGTCCAACTCTTTGTGACCCCATGGACTGTAGCCCACCAGGCTCCTCTGTCCACGGGGTCTATGAGGATTCTCCAGAAAGAATACTAGACGGGGTTGCCATGTCTTCCTCCAGGGGATCTTTTCAATCCAGAGATCGAGCCCAGGTCTCTCACATTCCAGGCAGGTTCTTTATCAGCTGAGCTACCCAGGGAAGCCCATATAAATGATACCATTATACTATTTGTCTTTCTCTTATTTGACTTAGCATACTACCCTCCAAGGCCATCCATGTTCCCACAAATGGAAAAATTTTATTCTTTTTTTTATGGCTGAGAAGTATTCCATCATATGTATGTATGCATATTTATTTTTCCCCCTAGAGCCAAACATCCTGGAACGTGAAGTCAAGTGGGCCTTAGGAAGCATCACTATGAACAAAGCTAGTGGAGGTGATGGAATTCCTATTGAGCTATTTCAAAACCTAAAAAATGATGCTGTGAAAGTGCTGCACTCAATATGCCAGCGCATTTGGAAAACTCAGCAGTGGCCACAGGACTGGAAAAGGTCAGTTTTCATTCCAATCCCAAAGAAAGGCAATGTCAAAGAATGTTCAAACTACCACACAATTGCATTCATCTCACACGCTAGTAAAGAAATGCTCAAAATTCTGCAGCCCAGGCTTCAACAGTACATGAACTGTGAACTTCCAGATTTTTAAGCTGGTTTTAGAAAAGGCAAAGAAACCAGAGATCAAATTGCCAACAACTGCTGGATCATTGAAAAAGCAAGAGAGTTCCAGAAAAACATCTATTTCTGCTTTATTGACTATGCCAAAGCCTTTGACTGTGTAGATTACAACAAATTGTGGAAAATTCTAAAAGAGATGGGAATACCAGACCACATGACCTGCCTCTTGAGAAATCTGTATGCAGGTCAGGAAGCAACAGTTAGAACTGGACATGGAACAACAGACTGGTTCCAAATCGAGAAAAGAGTATATCAAGTCTGTATATTGTCACTCTGCATATTTAACTTCTATGCAGAGTACATCATGAGAAACGCTGTGCTGGAAGAAGCACAAGCTGGAATCAAGAGTGCCAGGAGAAATATCAATAACCTCAGATATGCAGATGACACCACCCTTATGGCAGAAAGTGAAGAAGAACTAAAGAGCCTCTTGATGAAAGTGAAAGAGGAGAGTGAAAAAGTTGGCTTAAAGCTCAACATTTAGAAAACTAAGATCATGGCATCTTGTCCCCTCACTTCATGGCAAATAGATGGGGAAACAGTGGCAGACTTTATTTTTTGGGGCTCCAAAATCACTGCAGATGGTGACTGCAGCCATGAAATTAAAAGACGCTTACTCCTTGGAAGGAAAGTTATGACCAACCTAGACAGCGTATTAAAAAACAAACACATTACTTTGTCAACAAAGGTCCGTCTAGTCAAGGCTATGGTTTTTCCAGTGGTCATGTATGGATGTGAGAGTTGGACTATAAAGAAAGTTGAGCACCGAAGAATTGATGCTTTTGAACTGTGGTGTTGGAGAAGACTCTTGAGAGTCCCATGGACTACAAGGAGGTCCAACCAGTCCATCCTAAAGGAGATCAGTCCTGAGTGTTCATTGGAAGCACTGATGCTAAAGCTGAAACTCCAGTACTTTGGCCACCTGATGTGAAGAGCTGACTCATTTGTAAAAACCCTGACGCTGGGAAAGATTGAAGGCTGGAGGAGAAGGGGACAACAAAAGATGAGATGGTTGGATTGCATCACCGATTCAATGGACATGAGTTTGGTTAATCTCTGGGAGTTGGTGATGGACAGGGAAGCCTGGCATGCTGCAGTCCATGGGGTCGAAAAGAGTCGGACATGACTGAGTGACAGAACTGAATCTATTTTTTGAGTTTTTAAAATTGAAATATAATTGATTTATAGTGTTACGTTAATTTCTGCTGTATAGCAAAGTAAGTCATACACATATATACACATTCTCTTTTATATTCTTTTCCATTATTGCTTATCACAAGAAGTTGAATATAGTTTCCTGTGCTATATAGTAGGACGTTGTTATTTATCTATTCTATATATAGTAGTTGACACGACTGAGCGACTGATTTGATCTGATCTGATCTGAACCCCAAACACCCATCGCATCTTCCCCGACCCTTTCTCCCCCTTGGCAACCACATCTGTTCTCTATGTCTATAAGTCTGTTTCATAAATACATTCCTTTGTGTCATATTTTAGACTCCATACATGTGATATCATATGGTGTTTGTCTTTCTCTTTTTGACTTACTTCACTTAGCTTGATAATCTCTCAGCCCATCCATGTTGCTGCAAATGGCATTATTTCATTTTCATGGTTTAATAGTGTTCCATAGTTTATATGTACCACATCTTCTTCATCCATTTATCTGTTGCTGGACACTTACATTGTTTCTATGTCCTGACCATTGTGAATAGTGGTGCTATGAACATAGGGATACGTGTGTCTTTTTGAAATGTACTTTTGTCTGGATATATGCCCAGGAGAGGGATTACTAGACCATATGGTAGATATATTTTTAGTTTTTTAAGGAACCTCCATACTGTTTTGCATAATGGCTGCACCAATTTACATTCCTACCAGCAGTGTAGGAGGGTTCCCTTTTCTCCACATCCTCACCAACATTTGTTATTTGTGTTCTTTTTGATGAAAGCTATTCTGACATGAGTGAGGTGATACCTTATCGTGAGTCTGATTTGCACAGAAAACTAAGATCATGACATCTGATCCCATCACTTCATGGCAAAAGGATGGGAAAACAGTGGAAACAGTGTCAGACTTTATTTTTGGGACCTCCAAAATCACTGCAGATGGCGATTGCAGCCATGACATTAAAAGACACTTACTCCTTGGAAGGAAAGTTATGACCAACCTAGATAGCATATTCAAAAGCAGAGATATTACTTTGCCAACAAAGGTCCATCTAGTCAAGGCTATGGTTTTTCCAGTGGTCATGTATGGATGTGAGAGTTGGACTGTAAAGAAAGCTGAGTGCCGAAGAATTGATGTTTTTAAACTGTGGTGTTGGAGAAGACTCTTGAGAGTCCCTTGGACTGCAAGGAGATCCAACCAGTCCATCCTAAAGGAGATCAGTCCTGGGATTTCTTTGGAAGGGATGATGCTAAAGCTGAAACTCCAATACTTTGGCCACCTCATGTGAAGAGTTGACTCACTGGGAAAGACCCTGATGCTGGGAGGGATTGGGGGCAGGAGGAAAAGGGGACGACAGAGGATGAGATGGCTGGATGGCATCACCAACTCGATGGACATGAGTTTCAGTGAACTCTGGGAGTTGGTGATGGACAGGGAGACCTGGTGTGCTGCGATTCATGGGGTGGCAAAGAGTCAGACATGACTGAGCGACTGAACTGAATTGAATAATTAGTGACATGAGCATCTTCATGTACCTATTGGCCATCTGCATTTCCTCTTTGGAAAAATGTCTATTCAGTTCTATGTGTTTCTAAATCAAGTTGTTTGTTTTTTTGATGTTGAGTTGTATGAGCTGTTTACCTATGTTGGATATTAATCCCATATCAGTCATATCATTTGTTTGGCAATGTAAATATCAGTGATTAAACAATAAAGGAAAAGGAGGGAATGATAACAAAATTCAGAGATGTGGTTAAGTTTAAAGTGAAGGAGAGGAAGGAGGGAATTGTAAGTAATTTTCTATTTCTTAGCCTGGGTAACAGGTTCATATAGCTTTATTATTATATAAAGTGTATATATGTGTTTATACATTCTTGGGTTTATGATTGTGTTAGCTCAGCTTTCTAAGAAGTCAAGATGATGTTAAACATGCCAAAGATTTATGAAGTAGATGCCTAAAAGGACCAAGATGCAGATCTGACACTTGGAAAGGAGAGGGAGAAAGAAGCAGGGTTGGGTAGAAAGAGCCTTGGACAGCAGCACAGTTGAAGGAAAGTTTCAGCCAGGCCAGTGAGGAGCCATGGCCACCTAGTAAGAAGTCCCCATTTTGCCGGGGCAGTGTTCTTGCCATCAGGCACTGGTTGGGATCAACCCAGGAAGCATGACCTTGGCATGAATTTGGAGGAGCTGTCAAAAGGCAGTAGCTGGACTGTCAGTCAATTCCAATTCCTCACAACAAGAGATCTGAAAGGTGCATTTTTGTGGTCACCACAGTGATATATTTCAACATATTTTTTTAATTATAAGAAAATGAAAAATGACAAAGGATATCAAGGAAGAAAGGAAAGCTCTTTGTTATAGAAGAATGCCTTCAAATACATGTAGAAGCAATAAGATATTAGAAAAATCATCTTTTTCTTAATCTCTAAAGTATTAACTGACTTTGCAAAGATTATCAGTGGATGCTAAAACACAGTGCAAACAAAGGTTCACCCCACAGATTACTAACTAAATGTGAGGGGGAAATTTATGTTCCCAATGTAGAGATCCAGTGGTCACCACCTTAACCGGGTGGTCAGACCTGAGGGTTGGTTCCCGTGGAGAGACTTGAGCATGCACCTCACGTTTACCTGGTATCCAGGAACATTTGGCCTGGAGCCCCAAAACACATGGAGGCCCACATGCCACTCTCTAACATTAAAGCTTGTGAATTAAGCTACCGGCTTTCATGAAGTATATTTTATTCTCAGACCTTGACACATACAACTTTGTAATGTTTATAAGTACAAAGCTATGATTTTTACACAGGGACTTTTAAATGACTGAAACCTGGAAAAATATCAAATACAATTGAATTTAATTATTATTGTACCTATGTGCGTTTTATTTGATGCACTGTGATGTTGTAATGAAGAGATACATAATTTTATTATATTTATTTTGATATATTAATGTTTATTGCCTTTGTTTTGATAAAATCAAATTTGTTACAATCAATAATTTGACAAAAACTTTATCCTATTGATAGTAATAATCTAAAGAATTAGAAATATAAAATGAAATTACTTACGCAAAACTTGAAGTAGCTTCAAAATTGATGATAATGATAACAATAATAGTGGTAGCAACAGCATCAGGTGTTAATCTGACTCAGACACTGTTCAAAGTGCTTTACATATGTTAACTGATTTCATCTTCACAATGACACTCTGAAGATTTTAATATCGTTCCCATTTTACAGGCCGGAAACTAACATAAAGATTGATGAGCAATTTGCCTGAACTCCTAGAATTAATAAGCAGCAGAGCTGGGATTTGAACCCAGGCAGTAGTTAGGGATGAACTAGAAATAAGTGCAGAGCAAAAGAAGTACAGGTAAACATGAAAGCAACTGATTTTGTACAATGAGTTACTTACACTGAAAACATGAAAAATCCAGAGTGAGAGGCTGGATTCATTTTACATACATAGGGTAAAATATTGCAAGATTGTTAAAGCAAGATGCAAAGTAATATTCAAAAAGCTAATGTCAAAGTAAAAGACTCCACCACAATGAACTCTGAAATGAAATGTTCACTTTAAGATGTTGTTGAGGGAATTCAGACTCTACGCTCCCAGTGCATGGGGCTGGAGTCGGATCCCTGGTCAGAGGGCTAGATCCAACATGTCGCAGTGAAAATCAAAGATACCAAGTGCTGCAACTAAGATCCTTGCACAGCCAAATAAATAAACAAATATTTTTAAAAAACAAATAAACAAACCAAAAACAGCACTGTTGTTCAAAGAGAAGAAAAAAGCAATTAAGAAATCCAGATTGTATCTCATGTTGACCAGAGTTGGAAGAATTGAGACTCGTTTTACATGTTTGTCAGAAAGTTTTCATATCATATAAAAATAAATAAGATAAAAAAGTAATTCAGCCATTACTATTAGACCTAATTTTCACTCTAGTATCCTACTTTTCTTGCTCTTTCCTATAAAGTAAAAAGATCTATAAACCAGAAAATAACAAACATTAAACTGAAGTAAAATATTCTTATTCACATAAAGAGAATACCTCTATGCAGTCCTAGTTTTTGGTAATGTTGGAAGTTCTGTCTGCACCCCATTCATAACTTCTCCATCTTCTAAGTCCTGTATGCAATTCTGTAGTGAAACAAACCCATAAGCATGTGGATACTATGCACATAGAATTGAAAATGTGAATAAAAATTCTCAACAGGAAGAAAAATCTAATGGAGTTCAACGTATTCAAAATTTGAATGTATTTTATCAAAAATATAACATATAAATATACAGAAAATTTAAGTTTATTTTTATACATGCTTTCCAAAAATATTGTTTTTGTCTAAATATTCAAAATAATATATTGAAAGGCAACTGTAATTAAATATTAACAAATAACAAAACTTCAATGAACAGTGTATACAGCTGACATATTTAATTTTTGAAAATGTGATGAAAGCTTATTAAATGTTTATAAAAATAATTTTTTGTAATGCTAGTGTTCTTTATTCATCCAGATGCCTTTGTAAATATTAGTATCATATTCATGCGTATATAAAAACTGATATTGCAAAATTTGCAACTTACAAACACCACATGAATTTGTGAGGATTTCTAGAACCTCAATTTCCAATGTGAAGAGAAGAAAATGGATGCTTGGCAATGCTTTTTGCCTTATAAGTACTTATAATACAAATTATGCAAGAATTTTTTACACTCGTGCTGAGAAGAATGATTTTATGAATTAATTTTTAGTTTCTCCCAAATGGGTACTTCTACCCCTCACCTCCTCCTCACAAGCTAAAGCAGTGTCCCTCCATCACTGACTGTAGGGGCAGCTCTAAACTTGCAGGGCATTCAGTCAGAATCCCTTTGTGTTCCAAGGACAAAGGTGTGGAGAACATTTCTGTAGAACCCAAACGGTGTCTGACATAGCAGGACATAACACACTGAACTGAAGATGGTGAACTTCCTGTAAGATGGTTGGCTTGGTCTCCTCAAAGTTAACATGGATGAGAAGTGTGTAGAGACTGTTCTAGATCAAGAAACTAAGGACATACATCAGTCCATCACAACAGCTGAAGCTTGATCTACAACTGGTTTCTAGAAGTATAACATTTATAGAAAATTTGGGACAATTAGGGAAATTTGAGTAGAATGATAGTATGAAATTATTGTTGATGTTCACAGATATAATCATGACATTGTGGTTACACAGGAGAATGTTATTTTTTAGAAGGTGTATGCTGAACTCTTTAGGGATAACATCATGTTAAGATGTTAGCTGGTTACTTTCAAACAATTCAGCAAAATATGTGTCTTACCTAAGAGACTGGTAAGCATCCATGTCATGGTGAATAAGTTGCGGGTAAACAGACACTGTTACATTCCTCTCGGGGGTGTAAACTGACAAGACCAGTGTCAAATGTGTAAATATACAGATCTTTGAATGCAAAAATCCCACCCCTAGGAATTTTTCCTACAGATATATGTGCAAAATGATACATGTCCATCAGGAGGAAAGCGATCCAATTAATTATGGTATATCCATGCAGTGGAGAACTATGCAGAAAAAAAAATGTAGGTTTTCAGTTAGTGATGTGGAAAGATCCCTAACATCCATTACTCAGGGTGAAAAACAACAAGGCTCTGAACAGTATTGTAGTATGCTCCTATTTGATTAAGAGGGGGAAAATGTTTCTGCATAAACTCTTTTTTGGCAGGATACACAGGAAGTTAAATTGGTTGCCTGGGAGGAGGAGAATTAGGTTGCTGGTGAGACAAGGATAAGAGCTTTTCCCTGATGACCTTTTATACTTTCTGAATTTTAAACACGTGAATGAATCACTTATTCAAAACAGTTTTTAAAGCTATCAACCAAATTAAACAGTGCATACCAACATAAATGTCAAAGATTTTATAACTGTAATATACACAGAATTTTATAGACCAAGAAGAAAAAAGGGAAGGAGTGGGAGTGGTCAGCCTTGACTAAGGTGGATGGGGGGGTATTTTATCATATTTATGATGATAAGATCATTTTAAGATCATTTTATGATCTTATTTAGAACGCTGGTACAGAATGACTCTTAGTAGGTTTTTTTATTAGGTAAAAGTTGTCTAAACCTGAAGTAGACTGTTTTCTTTCCCTGCCTTTAATATGCCAATGTACCAATTCACACATTGAAAAAAGGAGAAAGAGAAGGGAGAGAGGAAAAAAAAAAGAAAAGCCAGATCAAAATATGTTCAATTTTATTAGGAATCTTTGAAATGCAAATTAAAACATTCATGAAATAATTTTTTTCATCTGGCAAAAAATAGTTTTTTAAAAATAATAATATAGCAGTAAGTGAATGAAGAAGCAAGAATGCAGGATTTTTACATTTACAGTTTTAGATGATCATATCCACTGACCTCATTATTCCATTTCTGGAAATTTATCTAAAGAAAGAAATCAGAGATGGGAACAGAAGTATTATTTACAATAGCAAAAAATGGCCATAATATGAAATTAAATATTTATATCTACATATGCAAAATGGTATATTCAGTACAAATAATGCTATAAAGTATTGTTAAATGACTTGAAAATGTTAAGAAGACAATTAAAACCATATATAAAGAAAGAAACCATTTTTGTGGCAAACTTTCCAGAACATAAAATGTACCATTTTGATAATTTTTAAGTGAGTATTTCTGTGGCATTAAGTACATTCACAGTGTTATTGCAACCATCACTGTCATCTATCTTCAGAACTTTCTTCGTCTGGAAAAACAAACTCAAATGACCCTTAAGCAACAACTTCTCATTCCCTCATCCCTCCAGTCCCTGGAAATTACTATATTACTTTCTGTCTCCATGAATTTTACTATTCTAGGTACCTTATGAGCTTCCCAGATAAGTCAATGGTAAAGAATTCACCTGCCAATGCAGAATACATGGGTTCAATCCCTGGGTCAGAAAGACCCCCTGGAAAAGGAAATGGCAACCTACTCCAGTATTCTTTCTTGGGAAATCCCATGCATAGAAGAGCCTGGCAGGCTACAGTCCAGGGAGATGCAAAAGACTTGGACACAACTTAGCAACTAAATGACAACAAGGGACCTTATTTAAGTGGAATCATATCATGTTTGTTCTTAGGTAATGAATTTATTTCACTTACCATAATGTCTTCACGGTTCATCCACACCATAGTGTGTGTCTGACTTTCCTTCCTTTTATAGCTGAATAGTATGACATTGGATGGATGTATCACATTCTGTTTATTCATTTATAGATATTTTGGTTGCTTCCACCTTTTGGCTATTGTAAATTATGCTACTGTGAGCATGGGTGTACAAATAACTATTTCAGTCCCTGCTTTCAATTCTTTTGGGTATACACCTAGAAGGGCTTCCCAGGGGGCACTGGTGGTAAAGAACCCATCTGCCAGTGCAGGAGAGATAAAGAGACTCCAGTTTCATCCCTGGGTCAGGAAGATTCCCTGGAGGAGAGCATGGCAACCCACTCCAGTATTCTTGCCTGGAGAATCCCATGGACAGAGGAGCCTGGTAGGCTATAGTCCAAGGGGTTGCAAAGAGTCGAACATAACTAAAGTGACTTAGCACGCATACATACACCCAGAAATGGACTTGCTGAATCATATGGCAACTCTACTTTTAATTTTTTGAGAAAACACTATAGTGTTTTCCACAGCTGCTATACCATTTTTCTTTCCTACTGGCAGTGCACAAGGGTTCCAATTTCTCTATATCCTCAGTAACACTTGTCATTTCCCATTTTTTAAATAATAGTCACTCTGATGGTTGTGATGTGTTATTTCATTGTGGTTTTGATTTGCATTTCCCTAGATTAAATGATATTGAACAACTTTTCATGCACTGATTGGAAAGAAACCATTTTTATAAAAGAAATAAACTTTTATATAAAAATCTATTACATAGGGGAGGAAAAAAGAAAATATAAACATCAAAATATTTTCAGTGTGCTGAAATACTATCCAGCAAATCTTGACTCCCTTCCCCAGTATCACCATGGGAGGATATACTTCCCTACCCTGGAGCTGGACTTCTTGTACCTTCTCTTGGCCACCAGTGGACATGGATGGCAGTAGCAGTGTATCAGGTCTGAACTCAGGTCTGGCTCATCCTCTGCAGAGGCATTCTCCAGGTAACCACTGAGCCTGAGCCAAAATGACAACTGTGGAGTCAAGTCCCATAGCCCTAAACAGCTAGTGGAACTGACCCATGGAATTGTGATCAAAAAGTAATTGCTGGTTGTTGTATGCCAGTGAGATGTTTGAGGCCATTTGTTACACTGAAAAGGCTAACTGGTACACAGAGGTCATCTCTGAATAGTGAGTGTGAGTGATTTTTTCCCCTTTATTTGTATTTTTAAAGTATTTTCCAAATTCTCTATAATTATTTATTAATGACTAAAAAAATAACCTGGAATCTTTCATACCAAATTATTAACTGTGGTTATTATTGTTACTAACCACAAAGTTTTAAATGGTTTTACTTAAATTCTAAATTTGTTTCACAATGAAGATTTTAGGGGAAAAATACATCTTTTTTTCCTAAAACAATGGCCATTCAAAAATCCCAAAAGGAGCTTCCAGGAGTTAGTAGTAAAGCCAATCAAGTAGGGAAGGATAAAACATTCTTCCTTATTGGTTATCTGGGCTGGGAGTACGAAACGGGAATGACTACATATGGGCACTGGGATGTTTTGGGAATTTTAGAAATGCTCTAAAATTGGATCGCAGTTACACTTGCTCAGTTCAGTTCAGTTCAGTTGCTCAGTCATGCCCGACTCTTTGCGACCCCATGAATCCCAGCACGCCAGGCCTCCCTGTCTATCACCAACTCCTGGAGTTCACTCAGACTCATGTCCATCCAGTTGGTGATGCCATCCAGCCATCTCATCCTCTGTTGTCCCCTTCTCCTCCTGCCCCCAATCCCTCCCAGCACCAGAGTCTTTTCCAGTGAGTCAACTCTTCCCATGAGGTGGCCAAAGTACTGGAGTTTCAGCTTTAGCATCAGTCCTTCCAAAGAACACCCAGGGCTGATCTCCTTCAGAATGGACTGGTTGGATCTCCTTGCAGTCCAAGGGACTCTCAAGAGTCTTCTCCAACACCACAGTTCAAAAGCATCAATTCTTCGGTGCTCAGCTTTCTTCCCAGTCCAACTCTCACATCCATACATGACCACTGGAAAAACCATAGCCTTGACTAGACAAACCTTTGTTGGCAAAGTAATGTCTCTGCTTCTTAATATGCTATCTAGGTTGGTCATAATTTTCCTTCCAAGAAGTAAGTGTCTTTTAATTTCATGGCTGCAGTCACTATCTGCAGTGATTCTGGAGCCCCCAAAAATAAAATCTGACACTGTTTCCACTGTTTCCCCACCTATTTCCCATGAAGTGATGGGACCAGATGCCATGATCTTCGTTTTCTGAATGTTGAGCTTTAAGCCAACTTTTTCTCTCTCCACTTTCACTTTCATCAAGAGGCTTTTGAGTTCCTCTTCACTTTCTGCCATAAGGGTGGTGTCATCTGCATATCTAAGGTTATTGATATTTCACCCGGCAATCTTGATTCCAGCTTGTGCTTCTTCCAGCCCAGCATTTCTCATGACATACTCTGCATATAAGTTAAAAAAGCAGGGTGACAATATACAGCCTTGATGTACTCCTTTTCCTATTTGGAACCAGTCTGTTGTTCCATGTCCAGTTCTAACTGTTGCTTCCTGACCTGCATATAGGTTTCTCAAGAGGCAGGTCAGGTGGTCTGGTATTCCCATCTCTTTCAGAATTTACCAGTTTATTGTGATCCACACAGTCAAAGGCTTTGGCATAGTCAATAAAGCAGAAATAGATGTTTTTCTGGAACTCTCTTGCTTTTTCCATGATCCAGCGGATGTTGGCAATTTGATCTCTGATTTCTCTGCCTTTTCTAAAACCAGCTTGAACGTCTGGAAGTTCACAGTTCATGTATTGCTGAAGCCTGGCTTGGAGAGTTTTGAGCATTACTTTACTAGCGTGTGAGATGAGTGCAATTGTGCGGTAGTTTGAGCATTCTTTGGCACTGCCTTTCTTTGGGATTGGAATGAAAACTGACCTTTTCCAGTTCTGTGGCCACTGCTAAGGTTTCCAAATTTGCTGGCATATTGAGTGCAGCACTTTCACAGCATCATCTTTCAGGATTTGAAATAGCTCAACTAGAATTCCATCACCTCCACTAGCTTTGTTCATAGTGATGCCTCCTAAGGCCCACTTGACTTCACATTCCAGGATGTCTGGCTCTAGGTGAGTGATCACACCATCGTGATTATCTTGGTTGTGAAGATCTTTTTTGTATAGTCTTCTGTGTATTCTTGCCACCTCTTCTTAATATCTTCTGCTTCTGTTAGGCCCATGCCATTTCTGTCCTTTATTAAGCCCCTCTTTGCATGAAATGTTCCCTTGGTATCTCTAATTTTCTTGAAGAGATCTCTAGTCTTTCCCATTCTGTTGTTTTCCTCTATTTCTTTGCATTGATCGCTGAAGAAGGCTTTCTTATCTCTTCTTGCTATTCTTTGGAACTCTGCATTCAGATGCTTATATCTTTCCTTTTCTCCTTTGCTTTTTGCTTCTCTTCTTTTCACAGCTATTTGTAAGGCCTCCCCAGACAGCCATTTCGCTTTTTTGCATTTCTTTTCCATGGGGATGGTCTTGATCCCTGTCTCCTGTACAATTTCACGAACCTCCATCCATAGTTCATCAGGCACTCTATCTATCAGATCTAGTCCCTTAAATCTATTTCTCACTTCCACTGTATAATCATAAGGGATTTGATTTAGGTCATACCTGAGTCTGAGTGAACTCCAGGAGTTGGTGATGGACAGGGAGGCCTGGCGTGCTGCGATTCATGGGGTCACAAAGAGTTAGACACGACTGAGCGACTGAACTGAACTGAACTGAATGGTCTAATGGTTTTCCCTACTTTCTTCAATTTAAGTCTGAATTTGGCAATAAGGAGTTCATGATCCAAGCCAGTCAGCTCCTGATCTTGTTTTTGCTGACTGTATAGAGCTTCTCCATCTTTGACTGCAAAGAATATAATCAACTCTGTAAATATGCTAAAGTCACTGAATTATATACTTTAAAAGAGTGAAATTTAAATAATTATATATAACCTGAATATGTTAAAAATTGTTTCCCACATGACAATTTAAAGCAATAATCTTCAGCATCAAGAACTAGAACCACAGATAACTCTCCCAACAACAATGCAAACTATAACAACGTTAAAGAATAAATATACAAACTCTCACTGAAGAAGTTAAATAATTAAAAGGCAAATTTGAGTGAGAATATGAAGCAAAGAGTCTTTGGAAAAAAAGTGTTCCCAAATTTAACAGGAGCATTTTACTTTCACTGAGCAAATTGTGATTTTCCAATTATATTCTATCACATACAAGGGTCAGGCTTCGGGGCAGAGGGGTAGCAGTGGGATCAATTCCTGTTCTTGGAAGCCAGCAAAACTTGAGGATAGGAGGATAGGATAGGAGACACAAGTTCAGTAGCACCCAACTTATTAACAACAATTTCAATATGACAAGTACCTTTCCCTTCCCCCGTATCCATGGGCTAACTTGTCAGCTGCTAGTTGAAACTCAAAGAATATAAATGTGTACATTGGGTCCCTTGAAGGAACTTGGGCTATAACCAAATACTCCATGGTCACTTCAGAAGTGAACTTTTGTGAACTGAAATGATTTACAAATTATGTAAACTAGTTTCAAGTACAGTAAAAGCCCTGTGTCCCAGCCCAAAAGTACTAAATCAGCCTCTCTGTCTGGAAGTCATCTGCTTGTCAAACCTCTAGGCTAACATCTAGCTCTTGCAACATGAAAGTTGTCATGACAACTGAGGGGAAAGTTTTGGTCAACAGATTATAATCCAAAACCATTAAAAAAAAAAAAAATCAAGCCTTTGAGCAGCTTCTCTAAGCAAATGGGGATTCAGATGATACACACCCAAAAAGCACAATGTTTCACAGGTATAAAACCTGGGGGTCACGAGGCAAGAAACAAGTAACAGTGGAGTAGGTGGACAAAGCAGGAGGCATGGCTGCCCAAGCACCGCCTTATCTCTGGCATCTTGAACATAAGGCGTCCAAGTCACGTCTGTTGGCTTGATCTGATTGGGCTCCAAATCCTTATTTCATGCCCCAACGAAGAATAAACTTGTCTTATTTGAGCTAAAACCCAAACACCAAAAGAGCATAGATTTCCAGAAATCCCAGAACTTGAAATGATTCAGTTATTATTGCTACATTTCCTCAACTACCCTAGATGTAGCATTTGATTTGAGCTCAGTTCAAGGGAAAACTGCTTTTGCAAAAATTAAATTCAGTTAAAAGAAATGGAAAGGAAAATATTAAAAAATAAGTATAGTTTTGGCGGAATTGCTTTCTCTGTGTATAATGAGAATTTGCTTATTTATCTGTGCACTATCTATTCTCTTCTCATCTGACAACTGCCCATGATTTCTCATCTCCCATTTTCAGTTGTGTGGTTCAGGGGAGCGGATTCCATTCTGTTTCTGGAAACTAATGTTCATTGCTGCTACTGCTGCTAAGTCACTTCAGTCGTGTCCGACTTTGTGCGACCCCATAAATGGCAGCCCACCAGGCTCCCCCGTCCCTGGGATTCTCCAGGCAAGAACACTGGAGTGGGTTGCCATTTCCTTCTCCAATGCATGAAAGTGAAAAGTAAAAGGGAAGTCACTCAGTCGTGTCCGACTCTTAGAGACCCCATGGACTGCAGCCTACCAGGCTCCTCCGCCCATGGGATTTTCCAGGCAAGAGTACTGGAGTGGGGTGCCATTGCCTTCTCCGAATGTGTGTAGGGTTGGTCAAATCAAAAACTTTACCCTCTCCTGGCCATAATGATCGATTCAGGTTTGCACACATGACCTGCTCAGAACTGACAGAGTCGACTCTGGGCCGTTCACTGAAGGAACTGAAAGAGTCTTTATAACATCTTCAAGTCCCTTTGGGTTGTAGGGCACTGTGGCAGACTACAAATACCACTCCCCTGACTGAAGCCTTGTTTTAAGGCCCTGGTTCCTACAACCTGTGTGACCTTGGACAAATCACTTAACTTTCTTTAGTCTCATTTTAGTCATCAAAAATTCCTTGAGGGTTTCTGTGAAGATTTTATAAAGGATGTAAATGTGAAGGTGTGCTATAAATTGCAAAGCCTTACAGAAATGTAAGACCTTGCCTTTTGCTTTCCTAGCAGACAAAACTGGAGTCAGCAGGTAGAGATGTTTGGGCCTGTTCAATGCACTGGAAAACAAAGAACATTACCAAAGAAGAGAATAAGAAGACTCAGAATATCAGAGCCAAAAAAAGACCTTGGAGGATATCTGGTCCAACCCCTTCATTTCACAGATGAGGAAACTTGCTCTATCTCCCCTTGAAAGGGAGGAAATGAGATAAGACTAACTATTGCAACCATTCAGCGAGGGTCCCCACATTAAATTAAAGCAATCAGATAATAAACTGTGGCCTCTAAGCCAGAACCAAGCCTGTGTTTGAATAATATGATTATCTTCTCCCCATTGTAAACAGCCTCACCTCCAGGGAAATGACAACTACAGAAAAAAAAAAAAAAAAAAAGCATTTACCAAAGAGTTCACCTCCTCCACACAACTCAATCCTTTGAGTTCTAAGATAGGAGGAAAAGAATTTTGCAGTTGGAAAAATTGCTGAACCATGTGTCTAAAATGCTTAACAAATCACAGTGGGGACTTTATTTAATAATTTTTTTTTTCATTTTTCCCTGTTGGTGAGAACCACTCCTGCCAAGAAATTATTTGCCAAATGGTGACTTCATTTATGATGCCGGCAGTGTGATGTTTAACAGCTGACATTTGACTACTTTAGAAAAATCATCCATTAGCTTATACAGCAACAGAAGTGTTGCAAAAATTTAGAGGTGCACGTGTAATGTTCAGTAATTTTGTACAGATAAGAAGCTATAGAAGAAATCGTATCTGGTCAATATTTTTAAATATTATAATAATAAAAACACCTAGTATTTTATGTAAATTAAATAATCCCCAGAGTAACTCCAAGTGGTAGGTACACTTTTTAGCATCTAGAGGTTGAAGTGAGGCACAGAGAGGTTGAATAACTTTGGCAAAGTCACTTAGCCAGTGAACAGAATAACTGGCATTTGAACCTTGGCAAACTGTATGGGCTGTCTGCTTAACCACCCTGCTAGACTGCTGCTGCTGCTGCTAAGTCCCTTCAGTCTAACCTGATGGTAATCTTTTGCATAGAATGCCTTGTATGTTTTAAAATAACTTGCCTAAAATAAGTTAAAACATCTACCCAAATTTATCTTTCTAAAGCACTGTTTCAGGCACATTATCAAGAGAGAGCAGAGTGACGTGAGTGAGAATGCAAGCTCTGGAGCCGGGGTCAATTGAACTCGAGGGTAGTGACTGGCATACTTGTTATGACCTTGGGCAAGTTCCTGAACCTCTCTTTGCCTCCATTTCTTCATCTGGAAAGTAGGGATAATAATATTACTTAAATCCTCAAGTGGCGCTGGGGTTATATGAGATGGTTTATGTAAAGTATATATCCCAGTATCTGGCACATAGAATGTCCTCGAGAATCATCATTCATTATCATTACTAAAATCAGTATCATTATTACCCTGGGTATCAGATACCACTTCAGCTCTGCTTCAGTTTCTCTTGCCTACTTCTTGTTCTAGCACACCCACGTTTCACCCCCTGCACCCCAGTCCTGCAGAGCCTCCAACCTGCTTATCCTGCCCGCTACCTCCCAGGGCCTCACCTTAAGCCCAGCTGTGCCCCGTCACCCTCTGCCCTAGGACATCCCTGTGGACAGTGCATGAGACCCTGAGGAAACTGCTGGACACTGGAGCATACACAGCCCCAAAGTGCTAGCAGAGAGCCCTCCCAGGCAAACTTTGACCCTTTCTTCTCCCTTGTCAAGGATGCATCTGTTTGCTAGGGGTATACCATAACAAAACACCACAGACCAAGTGGCTTGACAAGTAGAAATTTATTGTTGCAAAGTTCTGGAGGCCAGAAGTTCAAGATCCAAGTGTCTGCAGGATTGGTTTCTTCTGGACCTCTCTCCTTGGCTTGTAGAGAGCCATCTTCTCCCTGTGTCCTCACATGCTCTTTCTCCTCTGTGCATATCCATCCCTGGTGACTCTATGTTTCCAGGTTTTCCTCATTTTAAAAGGACAGCAGTCAGATCGGATTAGGACCCACCCTAACAGTCTCAATTTAACTTAATCACTTCTATAGGGACTTCCTCGATGGTCCATTGGTTAAAATTCCATCTTCCTTCAAACCTCTGGGGGACATGGGTTCCATCCCTGATTGGGGACCTAGGATCCCACATGCCGCAGGGCAACTGAGCCCACATGCCACAACTACAGAGAAGCCCACGTGCCACAACACAAGAGCCTGCGTGCCACAGCTAAGATCCAACACAGTCAAAAATAAATAATTTGTTTTTAAGTCACTTCTTTGAAGACCTTATCTCCAAATACAGTCACAATCTGAAATACTGGTAGTTAGGATTTCAGTGTATAAATCTGGGGGAACACAATTCAGCCCAAAACAGAGGGTCCTGAGATGCATTTTATTAGGCTCTTCAGAAGATCCTATGAGATAAAGCAGCCAGTTGACCATAGTGGTGGCCAATTTGAAGTATACCCTTCTGCTTGCTTTGAGTCTCCCCCCTTCTTTGGGATTACACCTACCAAAGAAGTCCTTATGTATACGCCTTGGTCTCAGGTCCATCTCTCTGGGGAATCTGACTTAAGTTACCTGGTGGAAACTGGATGTTGTCCCATCAGAGGGCCAATCAAACTGGTCCCATTTGGCCACAGCAGTCCTTTCAGGCCTTCCTGTCCAGCCAGCCCAGGGCTCAGCGTGATCAAGCCATGATGGACTATTCATTCTCACTTGTCCTCTCCAGGACATGAGTCCTCATCTTCAAATGACAGGGCTAGGTCCTTTCCTCCCTTTTGAGTTCTATAAGAAAGCTGTTTTACCGTCCTATGAATGACTTTTATTACCCTCCTGAAATGAGTTATTATCTCCACATAATTTTAAAATAAATACATATTCTAGGCTTAATTAGGAAGATTAAAATGCTCTCTCTTTTTTTTTTTTTGCACAAATAAGAGAGAAAATCACAGTTCCTCAGAAAGTATCTAAATTAGTGCTTGAGAATTACATAGGAAAAGTTAACAGATGTACAGCTAGCCAATCCCAGATTTTAATTAAAACCCATCTTTTATTGGTCAAAACATTACTAGTATGACAGCCAAGCCAGAAGAGAGAGCTAGATTAAGGCACACATGCTCACACACACATACACAAACACATACTTAGCATTCTGTTATTTTATACTATGTAGAAGCAGCAGGATGTGGAGACAAATGGATTTCTCATGTATTTCTCTTGGCATTATGGCCATATTTAATGTAGCATCCAGTAAAGTCAAAATTTTAATTAAGTTTATGGTCTGACCATCTGTATTTGTTTGGAATTTCTGCCTCTTCAAAGCAAAAATGTGAACCTGGCTTTAGACCTGGAAATATCTCAGGCTGCAACCAAATGCATTATCAACAAACTGAGAATGTGTGGTCTGAAATAAAAAATAAGATTAGAAGAAGGGGAGCCCAATATCAAAATATCACAAAATACTTGGATGTTAATTATCCTGTCATCAGCTTATTCTGACAGGCTTCAGGAAAGATAAAAGGGAAATTTTGTAGTTTTTCAGTGAAAAATGAGTCTTAGCATCAATAAACTACCAAAGAATCAATGGGATGTATTTTATTTGTTTTTATAAGTTCGGATGCTACTTTTCTTTTCATCTTCACTTCTTACATTTTATAACCAGATAAAACCAATATAAAATCTAGGTCCAAATGATTTAGTCTTTTAGGCTCCAAGGGCTTCCCAGTTGCCGCTAGTAATAAAGAATCCACCTGCCAGTGCAGGAGACACAAGAGACACGGGTTCAATCCCTCGGTAGGGAAGATCCCCTGGAGTAGAAAATGGCAACCCACTTCAGTATTCTTGCTGGAAAATTCCAGGGCCGAGGAGCCTGGCAGGCTATAGTAAGGAGTCCCAAGAGTTGGACACGACTAAGCACCAACCTTCCTTCTTTAGGCTCCAAACTCACTAATGTACACCAAATAAAAGGTATTTGTATGTACTCAGGAGCCATAGCAAACTATTTTTATAAAATCTTCTGTAGTGCAGATAGAACATAGACCTGCAGTCTCTTGCCTGCCCTTTGTGGGATGAATGGAGCTGCCTCTAGCTTATCTTCTCATTCTCTGTGAGGTGTTCATTAAGTCAATTAAAAGTATAACTATGAGTCCAGATTGAAATGGCAAGTCTGGGTAAAAATCCTGAAACAGCTTTGCCTCTTCCTACTGAAATTCATATGAAGACCCAGGAAACAAGAATTTACAATACAGAAAAGAAGAATAGTCAACCAAGTGCCAGAATATTGTAGGTCTTCCCAGTTCTTACCTCTTGAAAATGAGATTGCCTATTTAGGTAGAGATGCATTTATCCTTTCACCACCATCTTGCCCTTCAGTTCAAGGAGAAAAGGAGTTCTGTCCTATTCTATGACCGCTGCTTTTTGAGGCAGTCAGAGCCCTGTCTCTCCCACTAACCTTCCCATTTCCAAACTAACTCTTTCAAACTTGTCCATTGGATACATTCCTAAATTTGCTCAAGAATTGTTCATTGCAAGCCTATGATGTGCTATGCCAGGCACTGTTCTAGAAGCTAGGGATAGAGGAGTGAACAAATAAAAAGTACACTCTTCTGAAGCTTCCATTGAGCAAAACACATGTCGGTTTTATGTCTGTTTAGAGACTGACACTCAGAAAACAACTCAGCAGGAGGTGAGAGAGGGAGAAGGGAGTGACAGTGCGCCCTGGGAGATGTGGCCCCAACAAAGAAGCGCTCTAGGGGGAACACAGAAATTTCAAGCTCTTCTTGTGTTCCATACATTCAGAGTGATGAAGACTTGGAAAGTGGGTCTAGTGAAGTCCAACAAAGCAGAAAGGAGCCTTCTAGACAACATTAGAAGTGAGCCTGTTCTACGTTGGTTGGGATATATGCTATGGAGATCAAAGCAGGGTGAGGAGACAGGAATGCAGGGAAAGGATGGGGATGGGAGTGGGGACAGGGTGGTCAGGGAAAGCCCCCTTGAGGAGGTGACACGTGAGCAGAGCCCTGAAGGAAGTGAGGAGGTGAGCCGTGCAGGTGTTAGAAAGAGCAGTCCCAGCCTGTGTGTGAGCATCAGCCTCCACCTCCAGGTCCTAGCGTGACTCCTGGTGTGTTCGTCCAGTTTGGTCAAGACCCAGGTGTTTCTGTCAATAGCATCTCCACAACATGGCTTTATCCTTCGGGGCTCTGCAGCCTCCTTGAATCCTGGGAATCAGGCTTCCTGCCCAGCTTTCATGGTGGAAGAGCTTCAGGAGAAAGGAAAAAAATAAAAAATAATAAAGTGGATGGCACAGAGGGAAAATATATCCAGGAGCTTTACAAAAATAGAATTTCATTATACATAGTCTAGAAAAATCGTTAAATTAAAAACAAAGAGTAATCCAAACAAGCAGAGAGAACGAAAGGTTACCTACAGAAGCGTACACATCAGCTACCACAGACTCGGTCTCTGCAGTAGCCAGTTCTAGAAGACAACAAAGATGCGTCTACAGACTTTAGGAAAATAATTGTGACACCAGAATTTCACATCTTTATGTAATTTTATATGTATATTATATCTCACAACATGAATCATTCCTATATCTTACTTGAGAAAATTTCTAGAAGGTGTATTCAGATGACCAAGGTATCAACAAAAATTAAGAATTCCAAAAAGAGGAAGTTATAACTGAAAGTTCAGAAGCTCCTTCATCGACTCAGGTCAAACCCGAAATCAGGAGCTCCAGCAGGGGGTCCGAGTGCAGAGGCAAAGCTTGGCCCAACTGTGCTTCCTGCAACGTGGCCTCTCCTGTGACATCACTCTCCACTTTCCAGTGCCAGGAAATGGGTTCATTGAGCCATATCCTCCAACTTTCAGATCAGAGGAAATCTGCATACTTAGTGGTCACTGACAGCGATGTGGACTGTGTTCTCTCCCAGCACTTGCTAACCATGGCTACACTGGTCACTGTTAAGAAACTGAACCAGAAGACTTACATTTTAAAGGTGCTTTCTCTGCACAAAAGCAGGATGACATACTATATCATAATGGCCACTTTTTTTTTTTCTGCCATGGAACATGAATGATGAATTTCTGTACCTTTCAAAGTCATACTGAGAGTCCTGAGTCATTGAGGTTTGATTGGGAAAGACTACTAAACCACTAGGTAACAGATCTGATATGTCAATGAACCTCTTCACACCCTTTCCTATAGGATCTGCAAAATGTTCCTGAATTAAGAGATCTTTCAGTTCAGTTCAATTCAGTCGCTCAGTCGTGTCCGACTATGTGTGACCCCATGAACCACAGCACGCCAGGCCTCCCTGTCCATCACCAACTCCTGGAGTTCACTCAACCTCATGTCCATCAAGTCGGTGATGCCATCCAGCCATCTCATCCTCTGTCATCCCTTTTTCCTCCTGCCCCCAATCCCTCCCAGCATCAGTCTTTTCCAATGAGTCAACTCTTCGCATGAGGTGGCCAAAGTACTGGAGTTTCAGCTTTAGCATCATTCCTTCCAAAGAACACCCAGGGCTGATCTTCTTTAGGATGGACTGGTTGGATCGTCTTGCAGTCCAAGGGACTCTAAAAAGTCTTATCCAACACCATAGTTCAAAAGCATCAATTCTTCAGCGCTCAGCTTTCTTCACAGTCCAACTCTCACATTCATACATGACCACAGGAAAAACCATAGCCTTGACTAGATGGACCTTTGTTGGCAAAGTAATGTCTCTGCTTTTCAATATGCTATCTAGGTTGGTCATAACTTTCCTTCCAAGGAGTAAGCGTCTTTTAATTTCATGGCTGCAGTCACCATCTGCAGTGATTTTGGAGCCCAAAATAATAAAGTCTGACACTGTTTCCACTGTTTCCCCATCTATTTCCCATGAAATGATGGGACAAGATGCCATGATCTTCGTTTTCTGAATGTTGAGCTTTAAGCCAACTTTTTCACTCTCCACTTTCACTTTCATCAAGAGGCTTTTGAGTTCCTCTTCACTTTCTGCCATAAGGGTGGTGTCATCTGCATATCTGAGGTTATTGATATTTCTCCTGGCAATCTTGATTCCAGCTTGTGCTTCTTCCAGCCCAGCATTTCTCATGATGTACTCTGCATAGAAGTTAAATAAGCAGGGTGACAATATACAGCCTTGATGTACTCCTTTTCCTATTTGGAACCAGTCTATTGTTCCATGTCCAGTTCTAACTGTTGCTTCCTGACCTGCATATAGGTTTCTCAAGAGGCAGGTCAGGTGGTCTGGTATTCCCATCTCTTTCCGAATTGTCCACAGTTTCTTGTGATCCACACAGTCAAAGGCTTTGGCATAGTCAATAAAGCAGAAATAGATGTTTTTCTGGAACTCTCTTGCTTTTTCCATGATCCAGCAGATGTTGGCAATTTGATCTCTGATTCCTCTGCCTTTTCTAAAACCAGCTTGAACATCAGGAAGTTCACGGTTCACGTATTGCTGAAGCCTGGCTTGGAGAATTTTGAGCATTACTTTACTAGCATGTGAGATGAGTGCAATTGTGCGGTAGTTTGAGCATTCTTTGGCACTGCCTTTCATTGGGATTGGAATGAAAACTGACCTTTTCCAGTCCTGTGGCCACTGCTGAGGTTTCCAAATTTGCTAGCATATTGAGTGCAGCACTTTCACAGCATCATCTTTCAGGATTTGAAATAGCTCAACTGGAATTCCATCACCTCCACTAGCTTTGTTCGTAGTGACGCTTTCTAAGGCCCCCTTGACTTCACATTTCAGGATGTCTGGCTCTAGGTGAGTGATCACAACATCGTGATTATCTTGGTCGTGAAGATCTTTTTTGAACAGATCTTTAATCCAACATAATTGCAATCATGTTAGGGGGGTGGTGGGGAATATATGGTAAAGGAATTGCAAGGAAATGCACCCAAAGTAAGTCTGGGCAGTGAACTTCAAAGTGATTTTTTTCCTGCTTCATATAGTTAGCAGATTTTTTCCTGCATAATTGACCTTTCTGGTGTTTTTTTTTTAATTGAAGTATAATTGATTTACAATACTGTGTTAGTTTCAGGTATACTGCAAAGTTTTATATGTGTGTGTGTGTTTGTGTGTGTGTATCTATCTATACATATATACTATTTTTCAGATTCCTTTTCTATCATAGGTTATGACAAGATATTTAATATAGTTCCCTGTGCTATACAGCAAATCCTTGCTGTTTATCTATTTTATATATAGTAGTGTGTATATGTTAATCCCAAACTCCTAATTTATCCGTCTTCTCTCCTTTCCCCTTTGTGCATGCTAGGCAAGAACACTGAAGTGGGTTGCCATTTCCTTCTCCAAGGGATCTTCTTGACCCACAGATCAAACCTGCATCTCTTACGTCTCCTGCCTTGGCAGGTGGGTTCTTTACCACTAGTGCCACCTGTAAAGTAAATTTGTCTTCTATGTCCATCAGTCTGTTTGTTTTATAAATAAATTCATTTGTATCATTTTCTTAGATTCTACATATAAGTGATATCATATAATACTTGGCTTTGTCTGACTTACTATGATAATCTTTGGGTCAATCTACATTGCTGCAAATGACAATATTTCATTCTTTTTTATGGCTGAGTAGTATTCTGGATTTTATCACACTTCTTTATCCATTCATCTGTTGATGCACACTTAAGTAGTTAGCAGATATTTTTAAAACAGATTTTTAAGAAACTAGCATATGTAATTTTTTATATACCATGTGATTGCAATTATGTAAAGATATATACATGGAAAGGAATACACATCACAAAGTATTTGTATGTGAGACTATTGATACTTTTTCCTTCTATTTTATTTTTAAATTTTCAATAAGAGCAGGTATTACATCTGTAAGGGGAAATTTTTTTTTTTAATTAAGAAAAGATGGTGAGCTTGCCTAAAGAGAGCAAATAGATTGCTATGTGGATGCCCAAAAATTAACTACTAGTTACACACAATTCTCATTTTCATCAAAACTAATCAGTCAGTTTCTACTTATACTTCTACCAGAAGCCAATGTTTTTAGCTGGAAAAAGTGGAATTTTGTTTATAATATTTTAAAGTTCAAACTGCTCACATAAGCTCTTCAAGAGCATTAGTGAAAAATCTGCACTGAGTAGGTCCACATTAAAAAAAATTTTTCTATAGGAGGAAGGGGAACAGACCATCAGTTGTAGCCTTAAGAGGCTTTCTAGGCCTCTAGACTCAGATCTTTCTAGGCCCAAAGCAGATCCTACCAGGTGCTCAGAAAGAGTGCTGGTTTTTCACATAAACCCCTCATATAGCTTGGTCCAATTTGGACACCAACTTATTCCTTAATTCTCTTCAGACCTCAAGGCTAACATTAGAAAGAATCACAGAAGTAGGTTTCCAAGTTCATTGTTGTACCTTAGAACATGGTGTTTTAGGAGTTGAAATGTCTGCCAAATGTACTGACTTTTACTGAAGGATTGGAAATGACAACCAAAAAAACCTGAGTTGTGAAAAAGAGCCCTCCACATAGGAGTCATGTGCTAGCTCTATCTCTCTCATCCCTGGCCTGAAGCACCAACTGGCAACGGCCGGTGCCTTCCCCAAAATGGACACCCCAGACCAGTTTTCTTCTGCTGGAGCCCAGGCCTCAACCAGGGCTTGCATGAGGATCTTGCAGTTGAAGATCTTCTACCTACTGGAATGGCTAACTATCCAAGAAGCCCTGACCTTCAGGAAGACCTCGCTCTTATCGCCAACAAGACAATGAATCAGGATCCAACCTGACAGGGTAACTTTCCCACAGTTTGGGACATTTTGTCTACAGTAACACCAAAGGGAGTCACGCACAGAACTAAAGGTGTTGGGCTTTGCCATTTTTAGTCCTACTCCCACTCTTTGCAGGCTTCACACCTGCAAAAGCAATCTAGACTTTCTTTCCTCCTGATCCTGTTCATCTCTGCTCCAGTTCTCCTAGTGAAACTATTCGGTAATTCTTTGGGAAGTAAAATAGTCCAGATTCGCAGCAGTCTAAATCTGCATTAAGAACAATCACTTCCTACAAAAAACAATCTGCCAAAATTCTGCATCTCACTCACAATGAAGACAGCCTTTTATTTTACTTTGCTTATCTACTTAGGTTTCATTGTCTTAAATCTTTCCACTTTGAGTTTTTCCTTTGAATTTTTCATTTTCCCTTAGAATTACCAAAAGACTCATTAAAGAGACTTTCCCAAAACAGTGTATTCTCAAAGTGAAAATCAAGGCACAATTTCTCCAGCCATGTTTCTCAGTTTGTCCACGGCTGTTTTGCCTCAGAACGACCAGGGTGCTTTTTCAAAATACAGATTCCTAGGTCTGGATTCCAAGGTCTTCTCCATCAAAATTTCTTAGGAAAGGGCCCCAGACATTGCATTTAAAAACAAATTTCCTGAGGAAAGAACATATGTGTCTCAAGTATGTTTGTAGTTAATATGTGCTGAATATATTAACAGAGAAAGGGGGCAAAGTTTTCTCAGTGCTTCTATTGCAAACTGAAGCATAAGAACCTCTGCTTTCTCTAGAAAAATTAACTGCAGTTTAAAAAATTTGGTCTGTTCTAAACACCCTCCCTTCAATGTTTTTCCATTCATTCCAAATTATTAGAGTTCAGACTCAGCTCAAGAACCCTCTTGTATTCCACTTTACAGATAGGAAAAGAGATTGAGGACATGCTGTTGTACGGAAATCACAGCTTCAAAGGCGTCTGACTTCAGAGGCAGAGTGACAACAGCCAGTATTTATCAAGCACTGAGTGGATCCAGAGTACTTTACAGACATTATCCTGTGTGATTCACACTATAAAAAGATAAAATCTTACAAAACAGATGCCATTATTTCCATTTTGTACTTAAAGAAACTGACACTCAGAAAGAATTTGAACCCAGGTGTTTTCTGTCTGTGGTCTGATGCTTGCGCCCACCTCAAGGTTTCTCTTCCTTTGTTTTGCCCAAATATATTCTATATGCTCACCAGTGCCTTCAATTGCTTATTTAGAGTTAGCCCTTTAACGTAAAGCTCTGTTTTCTGCTGAAGTTTGCATTTTATTACTCTCTGGGCATTAATATTAGATTAGTAATTGAAAAACCATTGAAAAGCAAAGGGTAGGAGAAGCGTAAGAGGTTGGATGCAGAGAATGGGAAGGAAGCCTGTGACATCATCTAGGAGAGGGCATCAATGATCAGCGGCTATTATGCTCACAGTTTTACCCAGGACCTTCTTGTCCTGAAAGCCTGATCTCTTAAGGTCCATGGTCGCTGAGGACAATCCTATTATGCCAATAATGAAGCTTGTCAAAGGATTTCTGTATATGTATGATGGAGCGGGGGTGGGGGGTGTTAACCGCCTAACCAGAGACTAAGATTACAGTTGATATCAACTAAAATAGCTATGTTTGTTATTCATGCTCCTTCTCTGTTGATCTCTGTTATTAAAAGGGTGCATTGGGAGTATGCTTCAACCTGCCAAATCACTTTTAAGAAATTTTCTTTAAAAGTTAGGCCAGTACCCACCCCTATCGCCATTTTCCAAAAAGGAAGTGAACTGAAAAAGGTGGCTTAGCATCTGAGAAGACAATGGAAAGGGGAAAAGATCCTGTAGAAGTCTGGTCATTTGCTTCTTAATTTCATTCTTTCCATTAGAGTATGGTTTTTGGTTACAAGTTCTGTGAGTTCAGGAAAGGCTCTGTCTGGCTCGCTGGCACCTAGCCCTGCAACTAGACCACAGAAGGTGCTCAGTAAACATTTGTGATGAATGTTGTATTTGAAGCCTTTCAGAAAATCCTATGTTGGCTTTGTTACAGTGATTTTTGTATTTTCTAATCTCTTACAGAGCAATAGAATTGAATGCAGTAACAATGTCTTGAGTTGTTTAAATAACTGAGCCCATATGTAAGATTTCAAACATTCCTTTTTGTTATTAAAGATCCAGCTAGAAAAATGGAATAAAACAGAAAGTATGATAGATTAGAACAGCGTTGAAAAATCAAATCAATCCAAATTTTAAAATCACAACAACGTTTGTTACTATTTTTCTCTTTCCTTTTGTTCCAGAATGATATTACTTGGCTCTAGGAACAATGAATCATTTGTCATCTGCATTATGCTCTCTTCCAAATAAAAGAGTTACGTAGGGTAGATTTATAGACAAAGCCTTCTTAAGTCTGAAGACATGCTAGAATAGCATGTTTAAAACTGGTGATTAATAGCAGTTATAGGAATGTCTTACTTAAATTTTAAAATCTAAAAATAATCGATCTTTAGGTTGCTCCAAGTTTGTTCCTAAGGATCATAAACATGGAAAATATATTACTTCTTTATATAGGTATAACTTTTTAAATGACTTTGTTTTGTTTTCAAAGTGTGTTAGTCACTTAGCCGTGTCCAACTCTTTGTGACTCCATGATCTGTCCGTGGAATTCACCAGGCAAGAATACTGGAATGGGTTGCCATTACCTTCTCCAGGGAATCTTCCTGACTCAGGGATCAAACCTGGGTCTTCTGCATTGCAGGCAGAGTCTTTATCAGATGTAGAGTCATAAGCAATCTGTTTAACTATCATGGTTTATGCTTATTCTACAAGAATCACTGAGACTTCCGCAATCTCCCACTGTTGCATAGGGTGTTTCCAGTTTCATATCATTACAGAGATATGATGTACCTATTTATACATGTATCTTTATACACATTCTGATAAGTTTCTTGAAGTAGACTTACTGGGTCAGAGGGCATACATGTTTTTAGGACTTTTTATCATATTGCTTAGCCCATAATATGTACATCAACAAGGCCCATGCCTTATGAGCTTTTGAAGTCTTTTCTAACATTATTATTCTATAATTATCCCATTCTAATGTGCAATTATCAACGATTCTTGTAGAGGTTAGAAATGGTAAGGGGGATATATAACATTAGGACAAATACTTTTGTCTGCAGTGTAAGAACACACACATATAATTATATTAACCCCAACAATAAATATATGGGACCCATATATCAAGAGCTGCCAAATTTTCTGAGGGATTATGAGTCTTAGAAAAATGGAGGGACTACCATGTGAAGGACTTGGAATCCTTAACCTAATTCCCTTTCCACCTATAATAGGGTCAGGTTCTTTGAAACCCCCAGTTGTTACAATGCAGGGCTTCAGACAATCTTAAGTTTGCCTCTTTCCCATTTGTTTTGTCTGTAGTTTCTAAGTGTGTGTGTACTATGTGTATGTATACACACATTTTTGTGTGTGTGCATATATGTGTGCACACACAAAAATGTGTGTATACATACACATAAAATCATAACTATGAAAAGAAATACATCTAAAGGTTTAAAAAGTCTAGGTGTGGTAGATTTATAGTGACATTTATTTTCTTCTTTGTAGTTTTTCCATTTTCTAAAATAAAGCTATGTTTTATATTACTTCTATAATCAGAAAAGAAGTATTTAAAGTCAAATTCAAATGGGACAAACAGTTTTAGGCTCTCAGGTACTTATGCCTAAGTTCTCTCCCCTCAAGCCTGTATCACTCCCACCGGATGGCCGTCTTCAAAATTCCGTCATCAAGTACAAGGCACCTGGGGTTCTAGACTTCATAAATCTAGCCTATGTCAGTGGCAGCAATGGTCACAACGGAGAAGTTTAGAAGCTACACAGCTGAAATGAAAGTGTGGCTAAGCAATGCCTTGGGGTTTGAGAGATGCTGAGAGAATTCAGTGGCAGAGAGCTGCTCTTTTCCTGGGCAACTGGTTTATCTGGTGCTGGTTTATATTTCCCTCTTTCCTGAGAGTGTAATTCATGGCACAACTTTCCCAACTCCATCTGATCTTAAAGCATATATATATATTTTTTAAATTTTATTTTATTTTTAAACTTTACAATATTGTATTAGTTTTGCCCAACATCGAAATGAACCCGCCACAGGTATATCTGTGCTCCCCATCCTGAACCCTCCTCCCTCCTCCCTCCCCATACCCTCCCTCTGGGCCATCCCAGTGCACCAGCCCCAAGCATCCAGCATCGTGCTTCGAACCTGGACTGGCGACTCGTCTCATACATGATATCTTAAAGCATATATTTTTGGAAGGTATGTATTTTGCTTGCTCATAGTTTCTCTTTGATCTGATTATCTTTTTATTTTGGCATTATTGTACTGTATTTTATGTCTCTGTATATAATCTGCCTGAAATCACTTTTGGAAGAGAAAGGACAGAAAAATCAACAAACTGAACAGAGTCAGGAACACACTGAGTTCTAAGACTCGGGGAGTTCCCTGAGATGCTCCACTCAGTGCAATAAAAAGAATTTAATGGGGAAAGGAAAACCAGTTTCTTAACATGCCTTCTCCCAAGCGAGCTCTCAGTCAGTGGCTTAACTTCCTTGGACCACAGTGTATGGGGGATTTGCTTTCTTCCCCAAATTCTTTGCAACTTTCTCTTGTCCTGGCTTCCCTGACTTGTAGAAGCCATATGTATTACCTGCCGTAAAGTAAATATGGATGCTGAGGGTCACCATTTAACAAACATTCTATGGGGATGTGTATGTAGGCCCATGTGGGACGTTAAAATCTTCATACTCTTTGCCCTAAAACCCAACTTCTCTGAGTTAATTCTGAGAATTCCTTTCAACACCTTCTTGAAAGAAAGAACAACTTTATAACAGTTTCATTCATAATGGCAGAACATTTTGATACAGCATAAATATTCAACTATAGGGAACCAAGATAAGCAGTTTCTCAAATGTAATTTTAAAAGTATAAATATTAAGATGATATGGAAATGGCAAAAATAATATGTGTAGTAGAAACAAAAAGCAAAACTATATTGTTTACATACATATATACATATTATATATGTGTGCATGCATGCTAAGACACTTTAGTTATGTCTGACTCTGTGCAATCCTATGGACTACAGTCTGCCAGGCTCCTCTGTCCATGGGTTTCTCTAGGCAAGAATACTGGAGTGGGTTGCTGTCCCCTCCTCCAGGGGATCTTCCCGACCCAGGGATTAAACCCACGTCTCTAATGTCTACCTGTTCTTTGCCACTAGGTGGGTTCTTTACCAATAGGGCCACATGGGAAGCCCATGAATTATATATGTTTGTATGTATATATGTATGTACATATTATATAGTCAGTATGACTGCACAGGAATTTAAATGGCTGAGTTTGAATTAGAGTTATAGGTATATATTGGGGGGATGACAGGTAGAAAAAAATGATTCTTGCTAATATCAAGTCATTGATTGCTTTAAACGTTTAAGTTTAAAATTTTGGATGAACTTTTATTTATGTGAGTGTTAGTGCCCATGAGTGTGTTCAAATCATAAATTCTTCATCCACGGATCTGATTATCATTTGAGAAAATGTCAAGGTAAATTATTGCCTCATGAACAACTTTGGACAGCTTCGCTAACAATTTTAACAGTTTTCAGCTATTTTTGGCTTTAACAGGACTTAAGTTTTTTTCCAAGAGTTCTTTTGCTTCTGTTTCTTATTCTTTACTGTATGTCATAATTTTCTGTTTGTAGCAAAATAATCATTTCCATAGTAACCAACTGAACTGTCTCAAGGAGAAGACTATGACTTCAGGAAAGGAATAAACAACAGGAGAGAATGAATAATGACAATAATCATAATTCCTGTTCTCAATAAAAATAGAACATTAGGATGAGAAAGTGCGTTATAGGTCTTCCAGAATTATTGCTGCATTAAAAAAAAAAAAAAAAAAAAACTACTTCAGCACAGTTTTCCAGGAGTCATCAGTTGTTCCAGGAGGAGGCTCCTCCCACACCACAGACCACTGCATGCATAAAAGAGGTTGGGGTTGGAGGCAAGCCTAATAAAGTCACCTTAACAGTTTGATTTACTATTATGTATTTGAAAGAAATGCATCGCTATATGTAAGTACACTACAGGCACAGAGCTCAACTACTGTATTTTTAAATTTGCTCTTTTCTAGAACAAAAGGAATTCATGAGGAGTAGGACAAAGAAGAGTAATTCATTTGAAGACTGTTTAAATGAAGCAGGGATTAATTTGGTCTGCACTTTTCCTGTTAAAAAATGTTCTGGAAGAAGAAAATACCCCCAAACAATTATGGATATAATGTACTTTTGAGTCATCTCTATTTTAGAGCAAGTATCACATAGTAAAGTGATTAATAACATGGCACGGTGGCAACCCTAAATGTATAGCACTTCAACAAATAGCAATTTGCTCTTCGGCCTCTACACTAGAACTACCTGCATTGTCAATCACCTCAGCCAGCCAGCCAGCCAATGCCACTGAATGAGGAAAGATAGGCCATCAGGACACCAGGAAATGTTTTTTCGAATTTGTTTTCATTGTGGTATATTTTATAGATGGTAAAATGCACATATATGAATTGAATAATTCTAGGAGCTTGACAAATATATGTGTGTCCAGGTGAATAACACCCGAATCAAGATAGACATTTCTATCATCCCCAAAAGCTCCCTCATGTCCCCTTCCTCCCTTCTTACCTCTACCAAGGTAACCAGCATTCAGTTTGCTTTCATCCTAGATGAATTTTACCTGTTCAAAAACATTGTATAAATGGAATCATATGGTATATAACCTGTGTCAAGCTTATTTACTCAGTAGATGTTGAGAGTTTTTAAGATTCATCCACATGGCTGCATAGATCCATAATTCCTTCCTTTCTATTGCTGAGTAGTATCCCATTGTATGGATAGCTCATTTTAAGTTGTGCATGCTGATTGATCTTTGTGATCTGTCTGTATCATAGAAATTGTAAACCACAAGCCAGCCAGCTTGTACGACCTACATCTCTTCTCTCATCTGATGATCAATAAAACTCTATCATTGGTACTGATAGAAAAAGTCAAAAGGAGAGAAGTTTTTTAACAATGTCTCATTACTTTCATATTTATACCTGAACTACTGACTACCCTTAGTGCAAAGCAGAGATTTCTTCTCAGGACTACTTTAATGAATCCACAGGGATTTTAATTAGCACATCAATTACTTCAGTGCTACCATGGGGCAAATTTTGTGGAGCAGGCAAACTTCGATTTGGACGTCCACCCCTATCACCCACTTCGTTGCCCTCTCTTCCGTCTCAGGGCTCATTACTCAGGGCCCTCCCCAGGAAGGTTATCCCAACTCCAGTCTCACGTGGCCTTGACCACAGCTGACTATGACAGATGGAAATGGTTCTAATTAGTTAATTCTAGGGGTTAGATAATGAGGACTTAAGGGGTTTTCCTTGCCAACGGAAATTTACATTTTAAAAAGGGAACACTTGGAAAGGAATGCCTAGTGTGTGGAAGGTAATCAATAAATGTTATCTCCACTCCCTTGAAGAACCAAAGTTATGAGACTTTATAAGTAAAATTAGAGGACAAAAAAAAAAAGATGTTTTCTACTCAGTTGCTAAGTCGTGCCAACTCTTTGCAACCACATGGACTGTAGCCCACCAGAGTCCTCTGTCCATGGAATTTCTCAGGCAAAAATACTGGAATGGGTTGCCATTTCCTTCTCCAGGAGCAGCCTTTGAACTCTACTGAATTCTACTGACAACACTGTTGTGGAACTGCCAGCTAGCGTCTTACTGTTGCAGAAAGACAAGCAGAAGAGTGGACTATGGCACAGAGAGGAGCAGCCTGAGAAATCATCCAAGCCCTGGGTTCGGACATCCTGTGAACTTCATTTACTAAAGCTGCAGCTATGGCTATGTGTGATCTTCACAAATAGGGATGAGTGGAACTTTGAAATACTAACTGATGCTCTTTCTTTTCCTGATATTCCAAGCTATTCCCACCCTTCCCCCAATTCAGGCATCAGAGGGTATTTATATGTGCATGCCTATGTGTGTGCGTGTGTGTGTGTGTGTGCATGCACACTCATGCACTCAGAGTAGGGTTGCCATTAACAGAAATGCAAAGAGATAGAAAAGAGATGCTAACTTTCAAAATGGACTTTTGAAACTAGAGACAATAGTTTGAGATAAAGCATTTTTGAGTTTTAAAAACCTGGATTATCAGAATCAAGACCAAGATCCTTAAGGACTAGAGGCATAAAGTTTATCCTATTATTCACAAATTTGGGGGAAAACCTTTTCTGAAGGAGATACAGACTTTTCAAGCTGAGAGAAGAGGAAGAATAAAGCTATTTAGACACTGATGGGTATCACAAAGAAGGAGTGAAACAGGGAGAGCCTACTGAGGAATGTGGGGATCTGAGAGCAATCAATGGCTGTGTCTCAGTCCTTAGCTGGGCAGCAATGAAACAGCAAATTGTGCTATGATCTCCCAACACCACCCAAGTAGGACTGCAGCAGCAGACAAAGTACAATCTATCTAGGCAGAGGGAGCCTTAGATACCCTCACTCTCCAAGTCATTCAGGAGAGTATTTAAAAGTCTTTAATTTACCCCTAAAATCATGAGGGAAATTACCCTGATGCCATGGCAGCCTCTAACTATACCAACAAGAAAGTTCCCCCAGCAGTGCTGGATTGGAAAGGCTCAGAGACCACATTAAGATGTGCGAATCACACAGTTTATTAAACCAAGTTAAACTATACAACAAGAAACAAAGAGAAAGAGGTGGGATCAGGTAGGATACTTAGAAAAGGGTGTGAACAAGATGGTTGGACCACCCTACCTAAAACCTGGATTATACAATACTCATAGGACCCCTCTCCCTGTCCCTTCAGCCTTTGCTGCTGCTGATGGTGTGGCTACAAGGACCAAAGATGAGGTTTGAGCAAAGAGATCCAAGAGACAGAAGATGCCTGGAACTCACACAGACACTATTTTGTAAGAGACACAGAGGTGTGTAGACCTGGCCAAAGCTGTGGCTCTCCAATTAGCCTGATGTGCAGCTGTGGGTTTTATCTGGCAGAGGACATCTGGGGCTGGAACCAGTGTTACATGAATATCAAGTGCTTCATACCTCCTGTGTATGTAGCACGTTGTGAAGATTAGGTGACACTGCTGCCCCACGTATATCGACTGTTTCATGACAATTAGGCATATCTTGGTTCTTGCCTTTCTTCTCATCTGTTTTCAGTACACATAAACCTCACTTTATCTATGTTTAACATGTCTCACGAGCTACTAACATAGTTAGTATGTATGTATGTAACACATTTAAATACAGTGTTATCCCATTTCTTTTTCTGTAACAGAATTATATATTCTCAAATATTAGAGCAAGTGTATATTCACACATTACACACATACCCACACACACCACAAGGTCACAAATAATACTTCTGAGTTCACCCCACAAAATAGAAGCTACAGTCAACTAAGAGACCAATGACCAGAGACCAAGAAAGAACTCAGACATCTCAGCAAATGACAGTTGGAAGACAGAACCAGAGACTCTCAAGGAGCCTTGTCAAGCTTAGATGCAACTGATGGGATAAAGAGAGGATAGGGCTTCATTGAACTGACGGAGAAATCCTGACTTTGACTAAGTTTGCCCAACATTGATTATGTTTTAAATGTCTGGGAAGCATAGGAGCTCTGGGTCTGTGCTGTTTAAGGCGGCAGATGGCTACTATACTTGACAGTGGCAATATACGACTTTTCCATCATCTCAGAAAGTTCTGTGGGACAGCACTGCTCTAGATACAAATTCAGTTCAGTTCAGTTCAGTCGCTCAGTCGTGTCCGACTCTTTGCGACCCTATGAATTGCAGCACGCCAGGCCTCCCTGTCCATCACCAACTCCCGGAGTTCACTCAAACTCATGTCCATCAAGTCGGTGATGCCATCCAGCCATCTCATCCTCTGTCGTCCCCTTCTCCTCCTGCCCCTAATCCCTCCCAGCATCAAAGTCTTTTCCAATGAGTCAACTCTTCACATGAGATACAAATTAAGTTATAGGAAATAGAGTACATCCCTGGAACACCTGGTTTTATAGACACATTTTTACTTATATATATAAACATTCATTACTGGAGCATCATCACATGATTCTTTTTTCTGCTTTATTTTCTGTTTGTTTTTAGCAAATAGAAATACTCTGTTTCAGCCACTTACTCTTGCTTAATATTTTCTGTGTTCAGTGGCCAATATTTTCAAGAGAGCTAGCTGCAGGAAAAAAATTCATACAGGACAGAGTGAAACAAACCCTGGTAAAAGAAAGAGAATCATGGTATCACTTGCTGTATAAGGTCATACCTGGGAGAAAATATAAAGACTTTGCCTTTTTTCTCCGGGTGGGATGGGAGACCATATATTGCAAATAATCCAGGCCAAAATGCTGGCTGCTTGGTCCAGGGTTTTGGTAATAGAGATATTGAGCAGTGGTCTTCTGAATATACCCAAAGGGAGAGCTGCACCATTGCTGATGGATTGCAGCGGGGGTGGGAGAGGAACCAGGGTAAATCCATGTGCTTTGGACTAGGCAACTAAGAGTGTTTTCATTTATTGAATTAGGAAAGCCTGCAAAAGAATACGGGTTGGCAGGGAAAGTGTTTTGGAATGTGTCAAATTTGAAATGACTATTTATTCATCACGCAAGAAGAGAACTTTGTAGGCAGCTGAAAGTACAAGTCAGCAGTTCAGATAAAGTTGAATGTTATCAGCCATGTGAAGTCATGAGCCTTGGATCATATCATTTCCAGAATGAGTAGGTGAGTGTAGCTAGAGAGGAGAGGAAGTTTGAGAACTGATCCCTGAGGCATCTGATGTTTAGAGGTGGAACCAAAAAGAGAGCTAAAAAGAAACAATCAGCAAAGTCTGAAAATCAAGGTGGTGGGGTCCTGGGAGCCAAGGGAAGATGGTGAAAGAGGTAAATGATCAGCTGGGGTTGCTAGATTGCACAGGTGTGCACCATGAATTGACCACTGAGGCTGGAAGCCCAAAGGTCATTACGACTTGAAGAGGTGGGTTTTGGACAGTGATGATGCTGACAGCCTGATTGGAATGTGACTCAAGCTTCCTGGGATGCCTGGTCATCACTGTGAAGTGTAAAAACACAGAACTTAGAGCACTGAAGGCACTCATAGGTGTTATTGATTTGGGTTGACCAAGTGAAACAAATCTATAGAGAGATACATTTCATACCTGGGAGAAAAAGGCAACAGCAACTCAAAATTAGACAAGAAAAGTAACAAGACAATCAAAGATTTTGTGATATTAACTTACACTGAAAATATATCAATTACTGAGGCTTTGGAAACACTCGAGATTATTTGTGTTCAGTTCAGTTCAGTCACTCAGTCATGTCCAACTCTTTGTGACCCCACAATCGCAGCATGCCAGGCCTCCCTGTCCATCACCAACTCCCGGAGTTCACTCAAACTCACGTCCCTCGAGTCGGTGATGCCATTAAGCCATCTCATCCTCTGTCGTCCCCTTCTCCTCCTGCCCCCAATCCCTCCCAGCATCAGAGTCTTTTCCAATGAGTCAGCTCTTCGCATGAGGTGGCCAAAGTACTGGAGTTTCAGCTTTAGCATCATTCCTTCCAAAGAACACCTGGGGCTGATCTTCTTTAGAATGGACTGGTTAGATCTCCTTGCAGTTCAAGGGACTCTCAAGAGTCTTCTCCAACACCACAGTTCAAAAGCATCAATTCTTCGGCGCTCAGCTTTATTCACAGTTACTGTCAGATGAACATTCCTCATGTTTAATTCCCTGGCATTTCCTCTTAAAACTCCTGGGTTTTCAGATTTACTCATAAACTGTAGCTGATACTTTAAGAGGGATCAAATTAGTGACATAAAAAAGTGAGATTAATAGAGACTATAAATTGCTTCATAAGAAGGCTGTTAATTAAAAAAAAAATAAACACTTTATTTTGTTTGTTTGTGGTCACACTGTGAAACCTGTGGGATCTTAGTTCTCTGATCAGGTATCAAACCCAGACCCTTGGCAATGAAAGCATGGAGTACTAACCTCTGGACCACCAGGGAATTTCCAGTATTTTTTTCTAAGTACAGAGAAGTGTTTAATTAAAAGTTCCACCCTGATCATCTCATCAGAGTAAATTTGTTCTAATTATTTCTGGGTTTGGTTATTTTTACACAATAAGCTTATCTTTCTTTCCAAAACTTCATCATTTTAAGAGATTATCTTTCAAAAGATTCAAAATCATTCAAGAGATTGCCAAAAAGGGATTGGAGACTTAATTCATTTTCATTCTTCTTTTCTCCCCTTGAAAATGTTGATGACTACTTTTTTAATTCTTTGTATAAGGTACTTGGATATCTATTTAAATAAACTTTCAAGGTTTTCATATTAACTTTAACCATTACCTCCTGACTCACTGCTTTGATAGCTAAGACAGATAAGTATATTAGGACTGTTTCAGAAGTGTTTCCAGATACACCTGATAAAAATAATTTTAAGAGCATGATCATTTGAGATGAGGGAGGGAATTACTTTTACTCCCCTCCTTCAATCCAGTCAATCCCCATCTATCTCTTTATCCCCATTTCTATCACCTTACTTCAAACCACCAATCCCCACTATTTCTTACCTGGATTATTAAAATAGCATCTTAAATGCTTTCCTTCAGTCCTTTCATATTTTCTAATCCACTGGCCCTCAAATTCTAGTGTGCATCAGAATTACCTAGCAGGCTTGTTCAAACACAGATTGCTGGGTTCCACTCCCAATGTTTCTGATTCAGCAAATGTGGAGTAAAGCTTGAAAATGTGCGTTTGTAACAACTTCTGGAATGAGGCTGATACTGCTGGTCCAAGGTCACACTTTGAGAATCACTGTTCGATTTCTTCTCCACACTGACCCCAAACTCCTACGCACCAGCATAAAAGATCCTTCATAATCCGGACACAAAGTGCTTCCTTTTTAAAATAGCTTTATTGAGATGTAGTACAAATACCATACAATTCACCCATTGAAGTATACAATTCAATAACTTTTAGTATAGTCACAGAATTGTGCATCCATTATCACAATTTTAGAATTATAAAAGAAACCCCACATCCTTCAGCCATCACCCCCAATTTCATATCCCCTACCCAGCCCTCAGTTCAGTTCAGTTCAGTTCAGGCGCTCAGTCGTGTCTGACTCTTTGCCACCCCATGAATTGCAGCACGCCAGGCCTCCCTGTCCATCACCAACTCCTGGAGTTCACTCAAACTCACGTCCATTGAGTCAGTGATGCCATCCAGCCATCTCATCCTCTCTCGTCCCCTTCTCCTCCTGCCCCCAATCCCTCCCAGCAACAGAGTCTTTTCCAATGAATCAACTCTTCGCATGAGGTGGCCAAAGTACTGGAGTTTCAGCTTCAGCATCATTCCTTCCAAAGAAATCCCAGGGCTGATCTCCTTCAGAATGGACTGGTTGGATCTTCTTGCAGTCCAAGGGACTCTCAAGAGTCTTCTCCAACACCACAGTTCAAAAACATTAATTCTTTGGTGCTCAGCCTTCTTCACAGTCCAACTCTCACATCCATACGTGACCACAGGAAAAACCATAGCCTTGACTAGACGAACCTTTGTTGGCAAAGCAATGTCTCTGCTTTTGAATATGCTATCTAGGTTGGTCATAACTTTCCTTCCAAGGAGTAAGCATCTTTTAATTTCATGGCTGCGGTCACCATCTGCAGGGATTTTGGAGCCCCCAAAAATAAATTCTGACACTGTTTCCACTGTTTCCCCATCTATTTCCCATGAAATGATGGGACCGGATGCCATGATCTTCTTTTTCTGAATGTTGAGATTTAAGCCAACTTTTTCACTCTCCTCTTTCACTTTCATCAAGAGGCTTTTGAGTTCCTCTTCACTTTCTGCCATAAGGGTGGTGTCATCTGCATATCTGAGATTATTGATATTTCTCCTGGCAATCTTGATTCCAGCTTGTGCTTCTTCCAGTCCAGCGTTTCTCATGATGTACTCTGCATAGAAGTTAAATAAGCAGGGTGACAATATACAGCCTTGACGAACTCCTTTTCCTATTTGGAACCAGTCTGTTGTTCCATGTCCAGTTCTAACTGTTGCTTCCTGACCTGCATACAAATTTCTCAAGAGGCAGATCAGGTGGTCTGGTATTCCCATCTCTTTCAGAATTTTCCACAGTTTATTGTGATCCAACAGTCAAAGGCTTTGGCATAGTCAATAAAGCAGAAATAGATGTTTTTCTGGAACTCTCTTGCTTTTTCCATGATCCAGCGGATGTTGGCAATTTGATCTCTGGTTCCTCTGCCTTTTCTAAAACCAGCTTGAACAACTGGAAGTTCACGGTTCACATATTGCTGAAGCCTGGCTTGGAGAATTTTGAGCATTACTTTACTAGCGTGTGAGATGAGTGCAATTGTGCGGTAGTTTGAGCATTCTTTGGCATTGCCTTTCTTTGGGATTGGAATGAAAACTGACCTTTCCAGTTCTGTGGCCACTGCTGAGTTTTCCAAATTTGCTAGCATATTGAGTGCAGCACTTTCACAGCATCATCTTTCAGGATTTGAAATAGCTCAACTGGAATTCCATCACCTCCACTAGCTTTGTTCGTAGTGATGCTTTCTAAGGCCCACTTGACTTCATAAACTAGTCTGTCTCTGTCTACAAGAGTCTTTGTCTCTTTAGATTCACCTTTTCTAGACATTTCATATAATTGGAATCACACAATATGTGGTCCTTTGAGATTAGTATCTTTCACTTAGCATAATGTTTTCAAGGTTCATCCTATTAGAGCATGTGTCAGTACTTCATTTCTTTTCATTGCTGAGCTATATTCTATTGCATGGATACCCATTCTATTTCTCCATTTATCAGCTGATGGACATTTGGGTTGTTCTCATGTTGGGTCTATTACAAATAATGCTGCTCTGAACATCTGTGTACAACTTTTAAACAAGTTTGTGTGGACTTATGTTTTCATTTCTCTTGGGCAATTCCTAGGAGTGGAATTTCTGGGTCAAATGGTAATTCTTCGTTTAACTTTATGAGGAACTGCCAGACTGTTTCCCAAAGCTGTTACACCGAGTTACCTTCCCAGCAGCAATGTATTTCTCCATATACTCACCAACCCTTATCTTTTTGAGTAGAGCAATGCTAATGGGTGTGAAGTGGTATCTTATTGTAGTTTTGATTTACATTTTCTTAGCAGCAGCAGTGATTAATAATGTTGAGCATTTAAGTTTTACATATTGGTCATTTGTATAACTTCTCTGGAAAAATGTCTGTTCTGATCCTTTACACATCTTTTAATTTGGTTATTTGTCTTTTTATTATTAGTGAACTGTAAGAGTTCTCTATATATTTTAAATACTATTCCTTCATCAGGCACGCCATTTGCAAAAACTTTTTCCTATTCTCTGGAAGTAATTTTCTTAATGGTGTCCTTTGATGCATGATTTTTAAAAATTTTGATGAAGCCCAGCTCAAATTGTGTCTTATTGGTCTTTGTATCCCAAGCACTTAACATAGTGCCAGGCATACAGTAGGCATCAACCTGTATTTGTCAAATGAATGAAAAAATTCAATCAATTTAGTTGATAGGCTAAGATTCTACAATATAATAAAGAAGCATAGACTATATTAGAGCAAATAGTGTTAGCTCTCTGAGCACACTTCCCACTCTCCCTTGTAATAATCAGCCATGTGACTAAGATCTGACTTCAACTGAAATAGAAATACTATGTAAAACAGCTGAAGTGTTCCCAAAGGAAAGGGGCCACATAGTTTTTTAGCCCTCCTTTAATCCTGATGCCTGGAATAAGGATGTGATATCTGGAACTCTAGCAACCACCTTGGACAATGAGAAAAAAAACAGATAGCTGGAAGGACCACCCGCCACCTCCACAACCCTGAAAACCAATGTGTTTCCTACCATTTTCTACATGCAAAATAAATATACTTCTAATTTTTAAGCTACTGTTCTTGGAATTTCAATTATTCTGAGACTAATATAATTCTCCCTGATTTATAAAAGCCCATACTCTTTTCACTTCATTACAGGATTCAAGGCACAAAAATGTCTCTGTCATTATTTAGCATACTCTTAGAAATCATCTATTAGTATTCCTTAAGCATCCCTTGAACTTGGGGTCAATGCCAAAGTTTCCCAGTCTCTTGGAGTAGCTCTGATTTATTGCAAGAGAAGGGGACCTGCAGTCAGACAATCTTACAGTCAGTCCTTATTCTGTCTCTTAATAAACCTTGTTGAGCCTCAGCTTCTTGAGTCAAAGGGTCATAACAAGACCTACTTGCAGGCTAGCTAAGAAGATGAAAGGAGCTGAGACATGTTAGGCAGACAGAGTAGCTGACACATAGCATTTGGGGTCTCTCTAGAGAGCTCAGTTCAGAAATTAGTTAATTTGAGACATCCTTGGGTATTTCATGGAGCCCACAGAAGACATGAGACAACTATGATCTAGAAGAACTTGAATAGGATTTTAAAGTCCGTGAGGACAGGGACTGTCTTATTTATTGCTATGTACCTATTGTCAAGGGATATTGGCTGAATGAATGAATAAGAGTGTGTAAGTTCCATGGCCCCAGTGCTTCAGAACCAATATGTCCCTGAATGTAACCCAGACTACATACAGGCCACTGTTTTATGTGAAAGTGACCAATCAGACCACATTAGGATCTCCTCAGGTCTGTGCCAGAACAACCTCCAAAACATCCCCTATAGCTGTTTCAGGGTTCTTGAATTCTACAACCTAAAAGAAGGGCCAAGATGCTCAACCATCAATAATAAACAGTAAGTAATGGATGCAAGTGAAAGTCACAGTATGGCAAAATAGAGCCAACCTGGTAAAAATCAACTGAAATCCCAGATGCCAGGGAAGATTAAAATTCCCTTTCTTTCTTTTTTTTGCCACTTTTCTTTCTCTTCTTGGGGAGAGTCTTACAGAGGGTATAAATTCTGTACTCAGGTCCTGCTTTATCTGCTCTGTTAAAAAAATAAAAAATAAAACAATCTCTTCTCACCTCCAGAGCTCTTAGGAGCTAATTACTTAAAATTGCTGTGAGAGCCTTTAGCAAATATTATATCGCTATAGAGATACTAGTAGATGCCTCAGGAGTAAAGCAGCAATCTCTCTCTTGACTATTTTTACATTTTAAAAGGTTTAACTAAAGCTCCTTGCAGTCCCCCTGGAAATTCCCTCCTAAAGTCTGTGAATAAACTGGAACAGCTACCAGCATCTCTGACTTCAGATACTCATTCTGAAACACAGGTACAAGATGCATATCAACAGCATCAGTTTTGATCCACACAAAATTTTAAGGAAGCAGATTTTACAGAGGAGGTAAATTCAATATGTGGGGAAATTTTGGAGCCAAAAGCATGAGAAGTAGGGAAAGATGAAAAAATATGTCCTTTCTCTCCCTGGCAGTGCATTTACTGTCTTAGCTGGGCCCTCACTTCTCTGAGAGTGAGGACCAGGGCACTTTCTCACTGTGGCACCCACCAGTAAAAAGTTCTGGGCATGACAGCTCGCCAATCCTGTCCTTCATTTAGTTTCTTACTTTCCTGGTCTTCTGTCCATCTTCATTACTTTATTATTAAAGGAATGAAATGCTGAAACATTCTATTAATACATGAATGAACTTTGAAAACATTAGGTGGAGTGAAAGAAACCAGGTTTTAAAAAGTCATATGATTTCTTTCCTATGAAATACCTAGAATAGGCAATCTATAGAGATAGAAAGTGTATTCATGATTGCTTAGGACTAGAGTTCGGGTGGAATGGAATGAAGGAGGAGAGTTAGCTAAAAGAATAGATTTCTTTTTGAGATGGTGAAAGTATTCTAAGATTGACTATGGTGATGTTTGCACAACTCTGAATATCCAAAATCCATTGAGTTATTCACTTTAGATGAGTGATTTGTATAGTATGTGCATTGTATCTCAAGAAAGCTATTATCAAAAAAAAAAAAGGCAAAAAATCCTTTATGGCTACTTTTAAATCACATTATTCTTTATGTAAAAACAATGAAATATCAGGAAGAGAAATTAAGCAAACAATTCCATTTACCATTTAAACAAATAATAAAATAAAATACCTGGAATAAACTACCTAAGGCAAAAGACCTGTACTGTAAAAACTATAAAATGCTGGTGAAAGAAATTGAAGATGACATAATCAGAAAGAAAAATATACTGTGTTCTTGGATTAGAAGAATCAATATTGCTAAAATGGCCATACTACCCAAGGTAATCCACAGATTCAATGGAACCCCTATCAAATTATCAATGACATTTTTCTCAGAATTAAAACAAAGAATTTTTAAATTTGTATGGAAATATATGCGGGAGCTTCCCTGATGGCTCAGACAGTAAAAGCGTCTGCTTGCAATGCCAGAGACCCAGGTTTGATACCTGGGTAGGAAAGATGCCCTGGAGAAGGAAATGGCAACCCGCTCCAGTACTCTTGCCTGAAAAATTTCATGGATGGAGGAACCTCATAGGCTACAGTCCATGGAGTTGCAAAGAGTCGGTTGCAAAGAGTCGGACACAACTTTACTTTCACTTTCATGGAAATACAAAAGATCCTGAGTAATCAAAGTAACAATTTTTTTGGATCTGTCTTCTAAAGTGAGGGAAACAAAAGCAAAAATAAACAAATGGGACCTAATTAAACTTAGAAGCTTTTGGACAGCCATGGACACCATATACACAGTGAAAGACAGCCTACAGAATGGGAGAAAGTACCTGCAAATGATGTGACCAACAGATATTAATTTCCAAAACAGGTAAATAGCTCATACAGCTTAATATCAAAAAAACAAACCAACCAATCAAAAGTGGGCAGAAGACCCAAACATTTCTCCAGAGAAGACATACAAATAGCAAACAGGTACGTGAAAAGATGCTCAGTGTCCCTAATTATCAGAGAAATGCAAATCAAAACTACAATGAAGTATCACCGGTCAAAGTTGCCATCATCAAAAAGTCTGTAAATAATAAATGCTGGAGAGGGTGTGGAGAAGAGGGAATCCTCCTACACTGATGGTAGAACTGTAAATTGGTACAGCGACTATGAAGAATAGTATGTAAATTCCTTAAAAATCTAAAAATAGAACTAACATGATTCAGCAGTCCCACTCCGTGGTATATATCAAAAGAAAACTCTTAATTTAAAAACATACATCACCTCAGTGTTCATAGCAGCTCTATGAACAATAGCCAAGACAAGGAAGTAACTTAAGTATCTATCAACAGAAGAATGGATACACACATCTTACATATATATATATGTGTGTGTGTGTATATATATACATATATATATATGGGCTTCCCTCGCAGCTCAGTAAGCAAAAGAATCTGCCTGCACTGCCTGCAATGCAGGAGATCCAGATTCAATCCCTGGGTCAGGAAGATCCCCTAGAGAAGGAAATGGCAATCCACTCCTATTAATAGGTATAATAATAATTTATTTTTAAAAGTTTCCATAGTCAAAGCAATTTGGGAATGACAGAGTTAAATAAGTTTAAACAGGATCTTTACTGTTGCTCAGAGTTTTAGTAGGCTGACATGCAATCTGAATCTCCAAACGCAGGATAAGAGCACACATGGTTTACCAAACCGGTTTAATCTTAAAACATTTCATCACCGAGCATGGTGCCCAATCAGTCTTCCATGACATTATGCTGGTAAATGCAGGTATAAGTCTCTAATCTCAACAGGAAACCCTGGAAACAAACGTTATTACATAAAAATTAATCCAGGCCTTCACACAGTTGAAATATATTTCCAATTACATGCCTGCATCCATTTTTAAAATTTCTGTCACAAACGTTTTGCTTTCCAAATTCTTTTCATTCTATATTTAAGATCTGTAAACATCATGAGTGTGGTTTGGAGTAAAAATTCACTTCTTTACTAAATCAGTAATTCTCTGGTCTAATTCCACTTGCTTGTGTGAAATGAATTTGTATTATTTTCCTCCTGAAATAGAAAGGCATTCTAAGAACATATAAAAATCCTCAGTAATCCTTCTGTCCCTGACCCAAAGATCAAATCATTCTCTCAGAATTCCACTGACTGCATTTCTCAGCAACGATGTATTGGCAAGTGAAATGGGAGAGGTTTCCAGTTACTCAGGCTTTTAGTAATTTCACAGAATATGCTTTGAAGTACTAAAATAATAATTAAAATTGAGTGGCACATTTGAAATTAGTGGGCAAAAGTGTGAGGGCATTACTCTTTCTACCCTATTGTTCTCTACTGACGACAGTACAGAAAATAGTCATCCGGGTTACCTCTTTCTTTCCTCACTGTTGGGTTCCATTGCCCAGACTGATGTAGAAATAACGATTTAAGAGGAAAGGGAAGGAGACTAATGATTACTGAGCATAAGAACTCGAAAGAGAGAAGTATGAAGAAAGAGCCCTCTAGGCTGAGGAAGCCACCAAGTTGAGAAACTTTAAATGACTCTTCGCAGTAGCTCTTTGGGTGTCTAAAAACAGGTAGCATTCCTAGGATTTTCCAGTGTACGAAGCACTGTCACATGCGATATCTTACCCCTCAGATCAACCATGAGAGGTGAGCCTTCTCTCCCCATTTTACATATAGGGACACTGGGGCCCAGAGAAATTAAGAAACCAACCCAAGATTCTCAGATAGGAAGAATATTGTCATATAGCGATTTGACTCTGACATTTAGGATTCAAAATGTACGACCCTTCTTTCCACTGATACTCAACTGGGAGAAGTTAGAAAGCCAGGCTGGGGAGAGGTTGTGAAGGTCTTTGAACAGCAGAGAAGTTTATATTTTATTCTACAAGCAATATGACTAATTATGTTATCTTATCCAAATGCTTACAGATATGCTTGGACAAATGGATTAGCCATTTCTGATTCTCCTATGAAAAGTTCCTCAGTATGCCTAACCTTCAAATAAGTTCAGGTAATCACAATAAGCATCAAATATTTTACTTGCCAATTTTGCAAATGTTCATTGTACAATTAGGAACAGCTAGCAAGTGGTCAATATCAGTCATTCACAAAGGATACAGTCTATTTCCTGGTATGTCTACTCCTCTCTAAGTTTTATACTGGAACAGAAAGCAGTATGACAGATGGTTTAAGTCCAGCTTTATGTTTTTATTTACTAATATGTTCAACACACATTAAATGAGCACCTATTATGTGTTAGGCCCCATGTCAGGAGCAGGGCATCCAATAAATGAAGATGATAGGCTCTATCTTTATAGATCTTACAGTCAGCTATGTATGGGAAAGATTACAGGCAAATACAGTGTTGTGTAATAAAGAATATCATAGGGAAAATAGAGAGGGGCATAAGAGGACATAATCTAGAACTAGAGGATGGGGAGGTGCCCCGGGAAGTGATGTAAAGGTTGAATGCCCAGGAACTACAACTGTGTCAGGACTGGATGCAGGGATTTCAATCCTGGCTTTGCATTAGACTCACCCAGGGAATTTTTTTAAACTACTGCTATCCAGACCCCACCCATGCCAATTCAACCTGAATCTCTGTGAGTGAGGACCAGGCAATGATCCTTATAAACCTCCCCAGAGGATTCTAATGTGTGGGCAGGATTGAGAATGGCTGACTTACACAGTTACTAAAAAGTTTTTCAAAGCAAAAACTATGTGACCCATTTCTAAATTCAGATTTAAGTCCCATGGAAATTCAAAAGGAAATCATTTTAAAATGATTTTCTCAGTTGCTAAATGGGACCTTTATCTTCATTATCTTGGAGTTCAAAATTATTTGTGGCTACAAGGAGATAATAAATTTCTTTACCAAAATAGTGAATCTGAATAGTCTGACTATTGCTAGCTTTTCCTGACAGTGGGGAGAAAATGCTTTGTGGTAGTTATCCTCTTCTTTACCAGTATTTTCTACTCTCCTCTCAGAGGCAATGTGGAGGATCATTATTTGCCCCTGAAATGATGAGTGGTCACATGACTTTCTTTAATCAATAAATAGTGAGAAAAATTGACATGTGTCCCTTCCATAACAAAGTGCTTCAGAGTTGGTCAACTATGCTCTTTCCCTGCCTCGGAGGTCCCTGAAGGCTAGTGTTGATACAGGAGCATCAGAAGATGGAGGGACAATGAGGTTAAAGCAGAGTTACTGAAAAAAGAGCAGTCATCTGGCAGAGCCACACAAGAGGGGCTGAAGAAATAAATGTTTGTTATAAAGGGCTAAGATGTTAGGGATGTTTATCACTGCAGCATAACCTAGCCTCACCTGACTTATACTACCTTCTCAATCAGGTGGATCCCTGTTGTATTTTCTTTCTCTGATTCACAGACTTTCTATTCATATATTATACTTAAGCATAATCAGTATTATAATTAATATCCGTCCCTCCTTCCTCTATTCCATCCTTTCCCCCTTCCTTTTTCCCCTACTTAGTAGTTAATTTAAAAGCTCATTAGGGAGGCCCAAGCAAGAGGGACAGCAAGAAAGAAGTTGAATGAATGGTGGCCCAGCAGGTTAGAGGCTTTGTTGCATATAGGTGGATTGAGCAAATAAGTAAATATATTGAGGATCGTGGAGCCAGATTTCTTGTTGTCAGAAAAGGGAATTATAAGTATAAAAAGGGAGAAGGATAATGAACTCTGAAGCATTGTGTTTGAATTGAACTGAAAATACTCTTGGCAACCCACTCCAGTGTTCTTGCCTAGAGAATTCTATGGACAAAGAAGCCTGGCGTGCTATGATCCATAGGGTCGCAAAGAGTTGGACATGACTGAAGCAACTATGCACGGATGTACACATGGAAATACTCTTGTGAATTCATTTTAGATAGATAGATAGATAGAAATATGAATACAGAGGTATCTCTGTTCTGTTGTAGTTCTGTCTACCAAGAGTTCCTGGAAGCTGCAATAGTCCATAGCAGTAAACATACTCAGCATGCAGAATCTTGATTTTTAGAAACCATTTTCCACTGACAATGGAATTAGATGAGGAGGTCTTAGAGAAAGTGACTGATTTCAAAACTAGAGCAGAAAAAGCACAAGATGAGTATGAAAGTTAATTTAATGTCTCAAAGTGATGAAGTACACAAAAATGATAGGGGCATGTCAAAAGTAAACAGGAGCCACTCTAAAGAGTCAACCACTGGGAAAACCTGGGACAGTATGAGATCAAAATCAACAGTGATAGGAATGGATTATACTCCACTGAATAAACTATCCTTTTAGCTCATGCAGGTTTAAACAAACAAATAAATAAATGGGAGAAGAAAAAGCTCTTTATTTAGTAGATAATTGTTGCTATTAAGTTGTGTCTGACTCTTTTTTCGACCCCATGGATTGTAGCCTGGCCAGGGTCCTCTGTCCGTGGGATTGGACAAGGAAGTTCTTTACCACTGAGCCACCAGAGAAGTATTAAATGTAAGAGGAATAAAAAAAATCATGGTTATGCAACAATGTTAGCAATAATCAATTCAGGCAACAAATATCAATGGATGCTACAACTCATGGGTAAAAGATGACAAATAGAATATTTATATAGCCTCAAAGTATCTCCCCATAAAAGACTTTATAAGTAAGTGGAAAAAGTAGCCTTCCACTGAAATAAAAACAGCAGCAGACACTACCTTATTCAAGTGTAACGTTAAATGTAACATCACCAGATTGAAATCATGTGCCATCTGACAAGATGCAAGGAGAAGTTAGCATTGTTTTTGTAATATTCCTGCCAGAAAGCACACATAACCTGAATCTAAGTGTAAGGAAACATCAGACTACCCTAAATCGAGGAGCATTCTATAAAATAACTTGCTTGTTGTCTGTAAAAATGTTTTAGTTCTGAAAGCCAAGGACGGACTTGTGGAATTGTTCTGGATTGAAAGAGACTGAAGCGTGTTGACAACTTAAGACAAAGATGATGCTGTATTGGGTCATTTTGCTATGAAGGACACTACCCAGGACACATTGTGAAACGTGACTAGGGTCTCTGATTGATGGATAGATAGGAGGTCTTAATTCCTGCACCTTTACTGTGCTTTTGCAATTATTTCAAAACTAAAAGTATTGCAATGTGAAATACTTTCATAGACTTCCTATTCAGGTTTACATTATAAAGTGAAAAGATGTGGGAAGTTTGAGAGAAAGTTCAAATCGCTTGGTTTAGCTATAGTGTGTTTTATCTTTTTTGTTTGTTTTTAAATAAAGTACCCTAAGTTAGGGGTCTTGATTTTTGTAAGTTTGTTTTCTACAGTTAAGTTTGCAAATCTCTAATGCTTTAAGAATTATAATGGATTCTAGAGAAATGCAGGTATGGCAGTTAGGCATGTGTATAATACAAAGGATTTATGAAGAAACTATTTTCATCTAGGTCTTTAGCAATTTGAATGGATATCCAGAGCAGAGCATATGTCAACAGAATATGACTGAAGGGTCCTATATTTTACAATATTGTATATATTTAAATTCAAAATATAAAAGAAAAACAGACTGTAAGCATTAAGCCCTTTCTCTATGCTTAACATAAGTAAATTTCTTTGGCCAGAAGAACATCAAATGAAGAATTTTTAAAAATCCTCCTCAAAAAATGTCAAATATTATGTTTTATCATAAGCATTCTGTAAAATAAACAACAGGAAAATTTATTAAGCAAATAAAAGTTATTTTTTCTACCTCAATAAACCTATGTTAAATAGTTTACAAATTGTGTCCCCAAAGGCTGCGCTTCACCTTGCTAGTAAGCAGGTATCCTGTTGATAATCCCAGCATGCCTCTCCTGACACCTGCTGAGCCACATTCTACCCCCAACTACTGAAGCAGACACAACAGGGGGTTCAAAATCTTGACCTAATATCTAGGGGTTGGTCTTTGAGTGAGCCTCAGATTGCCTTTATCCACAGAAGTGCGTGCAGTTCATCCGCTCTGTCACCCAGTCACCCAGGGAGGCATCTGTATTGAATGTCTACCTGTGCCAGGGACCCTGTCCAGGACCTGTCCAGGACCAATCTGGACTCTTTATTCCATTATGGCCAACACAGTACAAAGAGAAGCATAAATCTGACTTGCAACCCTATTGAAAAGTTCTAGTGATCAATATATGTTATGCCATTTCATATCGCACTGCTTTCATAAAAAGCAAACATAAGAAAATACCACAGTTCTGAAAGTTTCACAAAAATTTTGATTTATCTCAAACTTGAATGACTTTGTGGACTCCTTAAGAAGTATGATAAGTAGAGCAGAGACAAGGCAAGTATTGACAAGTTATCAAATGAGTTTCCACTCATGATATTTTCTTGATCTCAAAGCTGTGATATAAAATCAGGCATGATACACAATTCCTTGACCATCTCTGGCTGTGTTTATGTGCTAAGGTGGCCACAACAAAGTACCACAGACAGCGTGGGGTGAACAAGAGAAATTTATTTTCTCATGATTCTGGAGGCTAGAAGTCTAAGGCCAAGGTGTCAGCAGAGGTAGTTTCTTCTGTGATCTCTCTCCTTGGCTTGCAGGTGGCCATCTCCCTGTTTCTTTGCAAGGTGTTCCCTCTGTGCATGTTCCTGGTGTCTAATCTCTTTTTATAAGTACACCAGAAGATTTAAGGTTCATCATAATGACCTCATTTAACATTAAGTACCTCTTTAAAGGCATATCTCCAAATACATTCTGAGATAACGGGGATTAGGACTTCAATAAAGGAATAGCGGTGGGGGTGGGACACAGTTCAGTCCATGATACTAAGTGTTGCTTAAGAATTGTTCCTTTTGCCGGGATTCAGACTTTTATCAGTAATATGCACACCTTTTCAGAAGAGATAAAGTTCACCCCATGATGAGTTTCTAGAAAATTTTCACAGCCATTTGGACAAATTCAGTGTTGGAAAAATCACATTTCCTAGCCCCCGATTCAGAGCTGGCTCAGGTCACTCTGCACTAGACCTTTGGGAAATGAGCAGTATCATTAAATTCCAACTTCATCTCTGTCCTTCATGGCCTTACAGTTTTTGTTTAAGTCAAGACACTACAGGGCACAAGGATATGATTAAACACCCAGTATTCATTCTAAGGTGGGTTGTAAGAGGAGTCGTGGTCCATGCTTAGTAGGTCCCACCTTGATCACAATCTCATGGCCACAACTTCTAGACAAGCTAAGACAGCATTTGAGAACATAGTTTTAAGAGCTGTCTTCCTCCAAGTTCAAAAAGTATTAGAACACTCAGGAAGGTAATGATGAAACTATCATACATTGTTAGTACATTGGTGTGTAACTGGAAATAACTATCAAAAGTAAAGTTTTATGATACATGCTGGTCCTGATATCCATATCTGAGCATTTATGCTACAGAAATATATGTGTGTGTGTGTGTATATACATTATACATATATTATATATATCAATGGTAGAGGTGGAAATTTGATTGTTGCAGATTTATAAGACCAAAAGGTTAGGAAAAAAGTCCCTCATAAGAAAGTGATTAAATTGCTCTGGTGTATTTGTATATCAAGAAAGTATGCAGTTGTTAAAACTAAATAAGTAATCATACTGCTATTTTTGATAATACCAAGCTAGGTTAGTCACAACAACCCTGCCACTGAAAGCAATTAAAAATAATGGAAAAACATTTTTAAAAAATATATCCCTTGAGACAAGGAAGATCTATCAAACAACAACAAATCTCTCTCTCTCTCTCTCTCTCTCTCTCTCTCTCTCAGCAAAAGCCAGAAAGCAAGACAGAAGTGAGTGAAGCAGCTTCTTGTACCCTGAGATTGTTCGTCACTCACAGCAACTTTGAAACTGCGTTTGTTGTGATGAAAGAAAGAAGGAGAGAAAGCTAAGTCTCAACCCCACCCCAAGTTGAGAATATAACAGAAAACCCCCACAATAAAAAGGAACAACAAGGTAAGACCTAACCGGAAGTAAAACCAACACATTCCAACCCCAGGGGAGGCAAGGAAATTGCTTTCAAGCTGGGCTGAGCAGGGGGGAAACCCATCCTGAGATTGTTTTTTAACCACAAAATACCCCTCACGAAGAATTTTACCTCAAATTTACATCCTGTGGGTGGTCCAAAAGAACCTCATACAATGGGTTTAGTTTGAAGTAATCCAGGCAGACAATAGTTATTCATGTGGCAACAACAAAGGCAACTTCTTTCTAGAAGCAGCATCTTTATTCTTGGCCTCAAAGAACCCCCATATATAATTTGGCAAAGGCAGGGAGAAGCACATAGTCAAAGTAACCAAACACCCAAGGAAGTCAGGCATCATATGTGAGAACAGCAGAAAAAACAGAAAGTAGAAACAGACCCACAAATAACTGAGGTCAAGGAATTATTAAGCACAAGTGACAGATAAAAAAAAAAGAAAAAAACAAACCCACAAAGAGTGATCTAGCATATTTGAAAAAGAACTAAATTGAATGTCTTGAAACTAGTAACTCAAATTGAAAACTTTATAGATGGGGTTATCAGCTGTATTAGACAAAGGTATCTGGAACATAGCAGGGGGAATATAGGGGGGAAATGGAAGAGAGATGAAAAGGCACAGAACACAGAGTGATAAGGTCTGTATGTGTCAAGTCGCTTTAGCTGTGTCCAACTCTGTGCAACCCCATGGACTGTAGCCTGCCAGGCTCTTCTGTCCATGGGATTCTCCAGGTGAGAATACTGGAGTGGGTTGCCATGCCCTCCTCCAGAGGATCTTCCTCACCCAGGGATCAAAAAGATCTAATATACATTCAATAAAAATGATATTTTCTGTGTGCTGAAAGAATATAGTTACCAATGCAGAATTTTATTTACTTCCTAGTGAAAATAACTTTCAATAGTGAGAGCAATAAAGACCTTTGTAAAGAAACAAAAGCAGATAACTTATTACCAGCTGACCTTCATTTAAAGAAATTCGAAAGGTTACTGCAGTCAGAATGTAAGTGAACTCAGATGGAAGGTTTGAGATGTAGGAAGGAGTTAACCATAGAAAAAGAGAGAGGAGGTATTTAAAAGTCAAGCAGAAAGGTGGGAGAGGGGTGATAACATAGGGGGATAAAACACGAGAGGTAGACAAAGCCTTTGAGTAAACTCAGCCCACATCTACAGCATCTTCCTTCTTGGTCCCTCACAACTTTTGGAGTGGAATTGACAAGTGCCTAAATGTAGAATTAGTCATAACAAAACTAAAACCGCCAGTTAGAAACTAAGATAACAGGAGACAGTGACGTTAATTTGTAGGCAAGGAAAGGGGTGATTGTCAAACATCCTCAACTGATGATATGGACAAAAGGAATAAAAATGAAATGAACACCAGCAACAACACTGAAAATAGTGGGACTAACCTATGTAAAAGTGGTTGTGAATCCTGCCAAAGAGTAAGTAAAAGGTTGCCATCCTCATCTGGAAATGAGAGAGGAAAGAGATGAAGATGTCATCTGTGCAGGCTGGCTGGCATGTCACTGCACCCTCAGAGGTGGCTGGCCCATGCTCTTATCACCACCTCTCAGGTCTTATCCTCAATTCTGCAGGTCCCAGACCACAATTTGTCAGTGGACCTAAAGCGAACAGTTCTTTTTGACCTCTTCTCTCAGTTGCCCATTTGTTCAAGTATAGCTTCTCCAGTGACCAGAATGCTTGCATCCACTTTTAAAGTCATCTGATACTACCAGAATGAAGGTGAAATAAGCATGTATATTTAAATGTTTTTGTGTGTAGCTGAAGAAACTCTGAGCGGATGGCCTCTGTATGTTGGACGCTAACTAGCTAGGGGACAGGAATGAAGGCTTACTGGCATGTATATTTACATGGTTCAATAAGGTTTGAGTCATGTGACTTACCTATAAATCCCTTTAAAGCTATTTACTCTCCTTCTCTGAAAACTCTTAAAGGCATAGACATTCTGAGCAACACAGTGCCTTGCAGAGGTAGGTAGTAAGGGATCCTCTCTGTTCTTATTCTGCTACGTAAATCTCAACCATATCTGCCTTTCTGCCTTAAATTGCACACTTCCTGCCACCTGCCACCCATCCACAGAACTACCTGAATCCTTCACTGTTGCCTCCCCTTGACCTGCCAGGGAAGTGGCCCATCCTGAGCCAGGAACAAGCCTGCAATCAGATTCCCTGCGGGGATGGAGAGATGAGCTGCCACTAGAGTGGCCAACTCATCCCAGTTTGCCCAGGACTCTCCCAGATTTAGCACTGGAAGTCTCATCCCTAGGGAAACCTCTTAGTCTCAGGCAAATTGCAGCGATCCGTCACACTAGCTGCCACCAGCTAGGCTCTTGTTTCCTCTGGGAGCCCAGATAACTTCATGAAAACATAAACCTGGTTGAATAGAACTAAGCAATAATTACCAAACAGCACGTATGTAACAGTCACCACATGCTAGACACTATTCTAGGCAATCCATTCATGCAGACTCATTTAACCTGTCCTAATAATTCTAACTCCATTTCAGGGATGAGAAAACTGAGGCCTGGATAAGTTAAGGAACTTGCCCGGGATCCCGGAGCTAGTATGTGGCAGAGGTAGCATTCAAAGCCAGGTAACCTGGCTTCAGAGAACAGAACACATGCTTTAACTACTTCACTATACATACTGCCTTGCTGATGTTATGTTCCCCACATAATTCCTGCTTCCTAAATGTTGTATCCCCTTCTACCATTATTTCTCTCTGTTGGCCTTGCTACTTAGATCTTGGCTCTGGGTCATGTATACATCTCCCCTTTACTTCCAACTATTGATTGATTCCACAAACATTTTTGATGTACCTACTGAGTGCCAGGCTGTCTTCAAGAGCTTGTGGTCTAGACGGGGTACCAGACATATAGGTGGACAACAAAATAGTACAGAAGTTTCCAAACTTTCTCTCAGTTCATACTACCTTTGGCATAATATTATGCTAATAATATTAGTAATATTTCACAGTACCCGTACATCAAAAGAAATATCTAATGTTTTTATTTATTAGTTTAGTTCCAAACAAGTTAAGAGCAGGGGTTTAAGTGGTGTCTGATATATATCTTTGTATTTCCCTTAAAAATTAAAAGCTCCTACCATGGTCTTTAGTTCCCTGTAGTTTCTGGAGCATCTCAGCACACAGCTTGGGAAATGTGAACACAGTGATTTCTAGAGTCAGTTGCTTGGATTCAGACTGTGGCCTTTCCCCAGCAGTGTGAGCTTAGACATGGAATGAGACTTCCCTGAGCTTTACTTTTCCTCACTGGTAACAGGGATTGTAATAATAGGTATCTCACAAGTCCATGACCAGAATTTAATGAGTGTATATAAAGCCTCTGGACAAATACCTAGCATTTAGTCAGTAGAATGCAAGTTGCGCAAGAGTGGGATTTGGGATCCGTTCTGTCTACTGCTGTTACCTCCAGGGCCTGTTTCTCTTTACATTTTTCTTTCTGTATTTTAAATAAGCCACACACACACACACAAAGGGCTGTCCTGAATTTAATGTAATTAGCAGGGGGCAAACCACAAAGAAAGTAGGTTTCTATAACACATAAAAAGCAAGAACAAGTTCTGTGCTAGAGACCAAATGTCCAAGCCCCTCAAAATTCATGTGTTGAAACCTAATCCCTAATCCCCAGTGTGATGGTATCTGGAAGTGGGCTTTGGGAGATGATTAGGTCATGAGAGTGGAACCCCAAACACAGGCATAGTGCCCTTATAGAAGAGACCCCAGAGAGCTCTTTCATCCTTTCTGCCATGCGAGCACACAGCAAGAAGACAACCCTCACTGGACACTGAATCAGTCAGAGCCATGATCTCGGGTCATGGGTCCAGCCTCCAGAACTGTGAGAAATATAAGCCACCCACTCTATGGCATTCTACTACTGCAGCCCAAATGGATTCAGACAGTCTGGATCCAGTTCCTGAGTAGAAACATCATCTTTGTTATGAATGAAAGAGGCATGCAGTTCTTTGCACTGGACCCCTCACTCGTGGTGTATCATACTGTATAAGCTAGTGTTTTTCTGGGTATTGCTCTGTGGGTTTTATCAATGAGTCTCTCCTGTTCTATCTTAAAGTTTCATCAGACTAACTCATATAGCCCAGACAATGTGGGGAGAGGTGGAAGAGACAGGTTCTCTAGGAGCCCCATTCCCAGTGGCAGACTTAAGGCAGCTATTATCATAACGTGGTAAGGCATTTGCCTCACCAGGATAAGCTGTGTTATTGTCTTCTATAGCCTTTCATTCTCCAGAAGGCCCTCTCTGATGAAGTTATAGCAATCCTGTTTCTCTCTGAATAACTGGCTTTTTTTCTTATAACTGGTGTCATTTGTTTAGTTTACTTGCTGAAATGTACCATTCGGTGGTTTTTAGTATATTCACAAAGTCATTCAACCATCACCACTATCTATTGGACATCATCCCCCATAGAAACCTCCTAACCACTAGACTATTGCCTTCTTCCCCGCTTCTCCAGGCTCAGTCCCTGACAACCTTTAATCTACTTTCTGTCTCTATAGATTTGCTTATTATGGGCATTTAATAATAATGGAATCATACTATATGTGATCATTTATGACTGACTTCTTTTACTTAATGTTTTCAAGGTTTATTGTTGTGGCATGTATTAGTACTTCATTTCTTTTTATTTACTTAGTTTCTTACTTAAACTAAGATACACTTCGATATTTTCATCTATGAATTTTATATTTTTATTTCTTATATGTAGGTCTTTAATTATTTTTGAGTTAATATTTATATTGATATGAGATAGGTCTAACTTCATTCTTTCCATGTGGTATTGTTAGTTGTTCCAATGCCATTTGTTGAAACATCTATTATCTCATTCAGTGGATTGTCTTTTGGCACCATTGTTGAAAATCACTTGACCATAAATGTAGGAGTTTATTTCTACCCTCTCAATTCTATTCCATTGATCTATGTGTCTATACTTAAGCCAGTACCACACTGAGTTAATTAATGTAAATTTGTACTAAGTTTTGGAATTAAGAAGCATTGGTCCTCCAACTTTCTTCTTCTTTTTCAAGGTTGTTTTGACTGCTCTAGATTTTTTGAATTTCCATATGATCTTTAGGATCAGCTCATAAATTCCAAAAAAAAAAATAAAAGTGGCAGCTGGGATTTTGTTAGGAATTAAGCTGATAAGTTTGGGTTATATTATTATAGATGATTTTGAGGAGTATTGTTATCTTAACAATATTATGTCTTTCAATGAGATGTCTTAATCATTTAGTTATATCTTAACTTCTTTCAATAGTATTTTATTTCTTTCAACATAGTTCCCCATGTCCACACCTGGCACTTCTTTGTTAAATTTATTACTAAATATTTCATTCTTTTTGATGCTATTGTAAATGGAATTGTTTTCTTAATTTCAGTTTTAATTATTCATTGCTAGTATACAGAAATACAATTGATTTTTGTATATTGATCTTGTGTCCTGCAACCCTGCTGAACTCATTTATTAGTACTAATAGATATGTGTTTGTGTGAAATCCTTAAGATTTTCTATGTATGAGATCATGTCATCTGTGAATAAACAATTGACTTTTGAATGTTAAATTTGCCAGTCAAAAGTCCTGCCTGCACTGGAGTCCAGGAAGGCTTGCCAGTGAGCAGCAAAATGCCTATCTTGTTATTCAAGACAGAAGGAAAATTTTCATCTTAGGGTTTTGCTGGAATGTTTGATTAAGCAGCTGTTCTTGAACAGAGGAGTTTTTGCCCCAGGGGACATTTGGCAGTGTCTAAAGACATTTTCGGTCTTCACATCTTGATTGGGGTGGGGGTGTGGTGATGATACCAGCATCGTACATAGAAACCAGGGATGCTGGTAAACATCGTATAATAAACAGGACAGCCTCCAACCTCACCCTCCATCAGAGAATTATCTGGCACAGCGTGTCAATAGCGCTGAGACTGTGGTGCCTTGGATTACAGGAATGGCTTCCAAAAATGATCTCTTTTCTCATTGGTGCCTGAGCCACTCTTCTCAGATCTGAAGGGTTTTAAAGCACAAGTTTATTTATTTATTTAAATTTTATTTTATTTTTAAACTTTACATAATTGAATTAGTTTTGCCAAATATCAAAATGAATCCACCACAGGTATACATGTGTTCCCCATCCTGAACCCTCCTCCCTCCTCCCTCCTCCCTCCCCATACCATCCCTCTGGGTCGTCCCAGTGCACCAGCCCCAAGCATCCAGTATCTTGCATCGAACCTGGACTGGCATCTCGTTTCATACATGATATTTTACATGTTTCAATGCCATTCTCCCAAATCTTCCCACCCTCTCCCTCTCCCACAGAGTCCATAAGACTGTTCTATACATCAGTGTCTCTTTTTAAAGCACAAGTTTAGAGTGGAGTTCAGGGAGTGATTTCTCAGCCCACAAGCCTGCCCAACAGAGGTGGAGACAGTGTCCTGCACCCTGGGTCAGCATGTCCATGAACAACTGGACCAAATCACACACAATCTCCAGCAAGACAGAGATCATCACTCAGCACAGAACACATTGCAGCTGCCCGGTGCCAATGACCGTGTATGATAATTACTATGACACCAGCAAGGCGTATTAGGTTTTGTGGAGCTTGATGCTTATACAGGTGGGAGGGGGAGCACTTTAAGGATACTGCATTTAGTCAGACACAGGGACTTGGTAGAGACCCATGTAAGTTCCAGGGCCCTGAAACAGAAGTGTCATTAGCTTTAGGGTGCACCTGCCTCGGAGCAGAGGTGGTACTGAGTGTGGTAGGACCACCTAAAAATTGCTTCACCCTTCCTGCTTTTGTGAAGGCCACTGTAGTCAATTTGCACTAAGGAAACTATAAGCAATATGGTGTGTTTTATCCTCTTACTCATATATATTTTTTAACATTTTATTTGCTGAAAACAATCTAAAGTCCTGCAGCTTGGCTTTAAGATCGAAGTTGACAGTTGCAGAAAGATAAACAACAGTCCTAGACACTGAAAAGCAGGTGCTAAGTTAGAACAACAAATGGCTTTGATAAAATGTATTACCAAATGTTGTATGATGCATTTAGTACTGAAGCAGTAGACTTCACAGATACAAATGAGTCAGGTAACCCATACTGCAATAAAAGCAATGAAATGTGCATTTTTATAGTTCAAAGCATTATTATTTCACGTTTATATAGCACTTTGTATCTGCTGAATGTTCCTTTAATTATTTCTTTTAATGATCTAGGGAGGCCAGTCCTAGTGAGGATTAGTATCATTTCAAAGATGGGGAGAAGAGGAAGAGGTTACCAAAAAAAGGCTGAGGTAGGAAGAGGGGAATGTCATAGGACAGACTCAGAAGCAGGAGAATGGGAGAAATCCAAAGGAAGGCATGACTGAAATGGCTGCAATCATGACCATCATGAAACTCTGAATTTCTTGCCGGTGAAGAGGGAGAATCTTTCAGAATTTGAGAGGGAGAGCATCAGAATCAATAAAAGCACATATTGCTTGTCTCACTTATAAGTAAGCACACGGAGCAGGAAGAAGTTGTTCTTGGCCAAATACGCGAAATAGATTTGGCCAAATTTGAGAATGACCAAGCTGTGGCTAACTACTGTGAGAGTATAAAATTCTGTCCATGTCAGAGAGGAAATCCAGGCTGTCTGACTACACATTCCCTCACTGCCACTGTCCCATCCAGGGTCCGGGGAGGGCAGGCTGGGGCCCTGAACCAGGACAGCCATGTACATGTCACACCTGTCTCACTGACTGGTCAGACCTGGATAGATTCCTGCAAAGCACTGAACTCCTGCATGGTCTGTCCAGAACCAACTGAAACATTTAGATTCTTTCCAGGTATCTGAAATTCCAGCATTACAGTTATTTATGTTTACATAATAATAATAATGACTGGCACTAAGTACTCAGTAAGTGCCAGATTCTGTCCTAAACACTTAACGACATTAACTCATGTAATCCTCCCAATAATGTTATGACATATATACTAATTTAAGGGATGAGAAAACTGAGGCCCAGAAGGGTTAAGTAATATGTCCAAGGTCACACAGCTAGTAAATAGTGAAGTCTGGATTTGAACCCCATGTGGCCTGGCTGCAGAGCCTGTGCTACCGTTTTTCTCTATAATGCATTATTAAGAGGTTTTAAAATGCTTAATTTTGTTATTTACAAATAAAATACCAAAGAACAGTCCAACATTTCAATAGCATTAGAAAAAATGGACAATGAGCAAGCTGTTTTTAAAGACGGGAGAATAGTTTTTATTTTTTTACTTTTTCTTTTTTTTTTTGTAATTTTTTTAAAATTTTTATTTTATTTTTAAACTTTACATAATTGTATTAGTTTTGCCAAATATCAAAATGAATCCTTTAAATTATTATCTTCAGGATCACTCACACACTGTATGTTCTTCTTTTGTGCCCTAAATTGCTTTGAAACTTACTGTAGTAATTGTTAACAGTTATAGTTAGTTGGTATTCCTGGGCTGAGTCCAATAAACACTTTTGTTTTCCTCCATTGATTTCTGACCTACCTGAGACAGGGACCTTTAAAAAAAATCATCTTGGTCTTCCCTGGTGATCCAGTGGCTAAGACTCTGAGCTCCCAATGCAGGGTACCTGGGTTCAATCCCTGGTCAGGGAACTAAATGCCAGATGCTGCAACTAAGAGTTTTCATGCTGCAACTACAGATTCCTTGTGCTGCAACAAAGACTGAAGATCCTGTGTGCCACAACTAAGACCCAGCAGCCAAATAAATAAATAAAAATAAGTGTTACCAAAAAAATCATCATCTTACGCTTTGCACAAGGTAGACATTCAATTAATTTTCACTGAATTAATGGAATTGAGTTAAGTGCGGTTTAGGCAGTGGGTTGGTTCTAACTTGATAGACGATCCAAGGCTCACTCTATAGGACCACTGTCCAGTGGAACCTTCTGCAACGAAGGAAATGGCCTACATCTGCACTGTCTGACGTGCTAGCCTCAAGCCACGTGTGACTGTCGGGCACTTGAAATATGGCCAGCGTGTGACCAAGGATCTAAATATCTAATTGTACTTAATTTTGATTAACTTTACATTTAAATAGCTACAGCTTTATATATTAGGTGTTTAGCCAAACACATTAATTTGAGTCCCTATTTTTGAAGTTGTTGCCCAAGATTCATAGTCTTTGTTAAAGCCAAGAACCCAGCCCTAGCCATCACAGATAAGAAGCCAAAGAGAGTGAAATGATACTATCTTCTAAATGATTTTACGACAATTGTGCCTTCAGAAGTATCTCAAGTGCCTTCAGAAGTATCTCGAGTACTATTTTAACAACCGTGACAAAGATATATTAAAATTTCAAATGCACATCCCCTTTGAAATTGTAACTCATCTTCAAGGAGTTGCTTCTATTCCTACACACAGTGTAAGGCATATGTACAAGGATAGTCATTAAGTTACTGCTTATAATAACAGCAAAAGACAATCTAAAATTCCATATTGAGGAAGCAAGTTACATGGAGGTAATCAGGTGGCATTAGTGGTAAAGAAACCTGCCTGCCAAGGCAGGAGACATAAGAGACGAGAGCTCGATCCCTGCATCAGGAAGATCCTCTGGAGAAGGGCACAGCAACTCACTCCAGTATTCTTGCCTGGAGAATCCCATGGACAAAGGAGCCTGGCAGGCTACAGTCTATGGGGTCGCAAAGAGTTGGACATGACTGATGCGACTTAGCACATACGCAAGTAGAATAATGGCCCTCCAAAGATGTCCACACCCTAATCCCTGGAATCTGTGAACATGTTACTTTACGTGGCAAAAGGGACTTTTCAGATGTAATTTAGTTAAGCATCTTGAGATGGGGAGAGTATCCTGAATTACCCAGATGGGCCTAATGTAACCACAAGTCCTAATACAGGGAGGCAGAAGGGTCAGAGTCAGAGAGAACAAGACGTGATGACAGACACAGAAGTCACAGCGACGCAGTTGCTGACTGGGCCCATAAGCCAAGGAATGGGGTGGCCTCTAGAAGATGAAAAAGACACAAAACAGATTCTGCCTGGAGCCTCCAGATGGAGCACAGCCCTGACAACACCTTGACTTTAGCCCAGTAAGGCCAGTTTTGGACTGCTGACCTCCAAAACTGTGAGGAAATTAATTTGTGTTGTTTTAAGCCACTAAATGTTGATGATTTGTTATAGCCGCAATAGGAAACTAAGGCAGGTATCTTCATACATAGTGAAATACTGGGCAACCTTTAAAAAGAATGAAGAACACCTATATGTTTTCATATAGAAAGATCACCAAGACATATTACTAAATGAAAAAAAAAAATTAAGGTCCAAAACATTGTGTATATCATGGTACCCCTCAGTTACAAAGGGTACGCCAAGTCCTATGTATTTCTGGAACGCAAAACAAAAAATTGGTGATAGCAACTTCCTCTGGGAAAGGGCAAGCTGGGGAAGGGGTGGTCAGTGTTAGAAGAGAGACTTGCTTTTCACAGTGTGCTTATCAAAACCATATTATATTGTGAAAAAATCAATTTTCACACCAAATTCTTTGGCAGATGAGATAAAGAAACCACACGAAGCTCTCTGGGCCTTTTGCAGCTGGGTGGCTCTGAATCTCAGGGAAGAGTCAGTTCAGTTCAGTCGCTCAGTCGTGTCCGACTCTTTGCGACCCCATGAATTGCAGCACGCCAGGCCTCCCTGTCCATCACCAACTCCCGGAGATCACTCAAACTCACATCCATCGAGGCGGTGATGCCATCCAGCCATTCTCATCCTCCGTCATCTCCTTTTCCTCCTGCCCTAATCCTTCCCAGCATCAGAGTCTTTTCCAATGAGTCAACTCTTCACATGAGGTGGCCAAAGTACTGGAGTTTCAGCTTTAGCATCATTCCTTCCAAAGCATATCCAGGGCTGATGTCCTTTAGGATGGATGGGTTGGATCTTCTTGCAGTCCAAGGGACTCTCAAGAGTCTTCTCCAACACCACAGTTCAAAAGCATCAATTCTTCGGTGCTCAGCTTTCTTCACAGTCCAACTCTCACATCCATACATGACCACAGGAAAAACCATAGCCTTGACTAGATGGACCATTGTTGGCAAAGTAATGTCTCTGCTTTTCAATATGCTATCTAGGGTGGTCATAACTTCCGTTCCAAGGAGTAAGCATCTTTTAATTTCATGGCTGCAGTCACCATCTGCAGTGATTTTGGAGCCCAAAAAAATAAAATCTGACACTGTTTCCACTGTTTCCCCATCTATTTCCCATGAAGTGATGGGACCAGATGCCATGATCTTCATTTTCTGAATGTTGAGCTTTAAGCCAACTTTTTCACTCTCCTCTCTCACTTTCATCCAGAGGCTTTTTAGTTCCTCTTCACTTTCTGCCATAAGGGTGGTGTCATCTGCATATCTGAGGTTATTGATATTTCTCCCGGCAATCTTGATTCCAGCTTGTGGTTCTTCCAGCCCAGCGTTTCTCATGATGTACTCTGCATATATACAGAGAAGAGTAGATAAATAATATTTTCTGACATGAGCAATTAGCTGCTGAGTGTGAGAACTGCTAATGTGTGCTCTTGAGCAGCCAAACTTGACCGTCAAACGGAAGGGAAGAGAAAAAGCTCCAAGGTCAGTGTGGAAAAAATAGACACTAATTCCATGTCTAGAATGAGACCATCAGAAGTAGGAGATTGTGATACTTTCCCAGAGGTGTGCTAAGTCAGAGGAGGATTTGAGTTCTGTGAGCCGGGAAAACCAAAGTGGAAACCCAAGAAGGTGGTGAGGCTACCGCTCATTATTAAGCGTGAACTGCAGAAGAGAAGAAACCGCCTATAGCCACTCCTGCAAACAGGTGCGGTCATCACCTAACACCCGCATAGCTGAACAAAGGGACAAGCGCGCACATGGTTCCATAGGCTATAAGCTGCGCTGCCCCCTCTGCAAGGAGGCACGTCGCATCCCCCGGAGGTTTTCACCGCGAAGCTTGGGAGCACCTGGGAGAGAGAAGGAGCCTGACTGGGAGAGGATGAAGGGAGTTAGCTTTAGGAAAAGGCTAACGAATGGATCTGCAGTTTGAAGTGTGGAGAAACGACTTGAAAGCCCTGATACTAGTTGGAGAAGAAAGGTTACCAACTTTTCTCCAGGCTGTGGGATCTAAGGCTTCTCAGAGTAAGGGAGAAAAGGAGAGAAATCTCTGAGGTCCTCAAATGCGCAGTTACTTAACACTTGAATCATTTAATCCTTCTAAACCACGGTTTATTTATCTGTCAGATAGTACTTATTTCTATGGCTTCTCTGGTGGCTCAGATGGTAAAGAATCTGCTGCAGTGCAGGAGACCCAGGTTTGATCCCTGGGTTGGGAAGACCCCCTGGAGAAGGGAATGGCTACCCACTCCAGTATTCTTGCCTAGATAATTCCATGGACAGAGGATCCTGGCAGGCTATAGTCCATGGGATCGCAAAGAGTCGGACACGACTGAGCAACTAACGCTACTACTTCCCTGGGGAGGGTTAACAAAGCTTATCACCACATTGGGAAAACTCCGTTACACTCACTATGTTAATGTACACAGTGCATTGTTCGCTCCCTTAATTTCCATAGCAGTCCTGTATGGCAGGCTTGTTGTTGTCCCCATTCTACAGATGAAGAAACTGAGGTGCAAAGCACTCAAGTGCCATATTTACCCAGGGATTCAGTAGTAGAGGCAGGATTTAACTCTAGCCAATCTGACATTGCAGGTTGTACACGTCTTGGAATTGTGGTTGTAGTGGTATAATGGCTGTGAGCAGCAAAGGCACCATGATTCCCATCTTAGCAGCTGAACTGAAGGAGAGGGTGATTCAAATGTTAAGTAGCTGCACTTTTGAGATCTTATGTCAGGGGCTCAGCTGCCCCCACTAAGGGGATCCAGATGCCTGTCGCCTGCCCCAGTGACAGCTCCTGGGACGGCTGGTGAGAGCCAGAGAAAAGGGACCACCTAAGCACATCTGGAGAGGGGGCAGTTCCTGGGGCAGTATGAGGTGCCCTGTGCTGTTGGGACTCCCCGCCCTCACTGGTGTTCCCAGGGTGAAGGGGGCCTTGATGGGCCTGGTGTGGCTCCAGGCTGAGGCTAGAGCAGAGTGGCACTGTGGTAGCACAGAGACCCTACAAAAGCCACAGGACTCTCCAGGGAAAGCTGCCAGGAGCAGACATTGATACTGGTGGGAATGGAAGATGTTCTAGGGCTCTCAGCGATCCCCTGTCTCAGTCGGGTCAGGAGGAGGAGATCTATATGGGGGCAGACTCAGAGCACGAGCTCCATTCCTCATCAGTACTTCGCCTCTACACCTACCTTGGTGGTCTGGGATACAGCGCCTAAAGCTCCCCTTAAAGTTCATGCACATTAAGGTGGTCTTTGAGTTAAATGTAGTTTGCAAAGCTTATCTCAGGCTCAGCTTCAGAAACCACGGGGGACTGAAAAGTTTAAAGCTACACGATTACTAAAATAACTGTAGTATTAAGGGAAATGGCTCAGGTAATTAATTTCATAACCGACAGGATGTAGGAAATGTCCTTATTTTGGAAATGGGCTCATTTATTTGCCAGGCTGGTAGGTCAGGCTTGCTTTTGTTTGTTTTCCCAGTTTTATTGAGAAGTAATTGATATACATGTTGTATAAATTTAAGGGGTACAACATAATGATTCGATACTGTGAAATGATCAGTACAATAAGTACAGTTAATATCCATCACCTGACAGAATTCCAAAGATTCTTTTTCCCTTATGACAAGAACTTTTAAAATCTATTCCCTTAGAAACTTTCAAATAATAGTATTATCCACTATAGGCATCCCCAGAACTTATCGTAAAACTGGAAGTTTGTACCTTTAGAAAACCTTTCTGCCATTCCCCCTCCCTCACACCCCACTGTGGTACCACAAATCTGATCTTTGTTTCTATAGGTTTAAATTTGAACTCATTTCTTCTTCTCTTTCTTCTTTTCCTGCCTTAGTCTTCAATTTGCTTTAGCTTTGTGCCTCTATCAATTGCTTTTTGGAAGTTGTACTTTACAGAAATGTCACAGTATACTATTGACCTTTTTTGTTGATTTCTGTACACATTTTGATTTTTCTTAATCAAATGATTTAGGGAAACAAAATGAAAAAGGAGGGAGTGAGGAATAGAGATTGAGTAGAAATGATTCTGGCCCCAGGTATCAGGTTCATTGCTGACTGCAGGGACATCTCCACTAGTGGTGTTATTGGCGTAGGGGTGGGGGCTGGAGAAACACCCCTAGTCCAAGGCCAGGTGAAGGAAGGCAGATGCAGTGAGGTGTCCATGGGCTCCTTATAGAATTATTTTATATCTACCAGAAGATCTTGACATTTAGATTCAGGGGGCCTGATTAAACAAGGAGGCCTACAAGGCTCAGTGTAAAGACAGGAGGAAGTCTCATATCTGTTCTCACATATTGCCATGGATATATCTTTGCTGCCATGACAATGGGCTGAGAGCTCTGTTATGATAACTCTTAGAACTCAGCTTTTGATTCTGCCTTGTGGACTGCCCAGTATTGCCCCAGAGCAGAAGGACTTGCCCTGCCACTTAGTCCCCAGTTTCACAGTGGATAAATCAGCATGGTGGGGCCTTTAAAGTTTAATTTTTCATGATCCAGGCCAGGAACCTGAATGAGCTGTACACATTTCTGTTGTGTATGGCTTCTGTTCAAAGACGGTTATAAAATGTTGAACAAATCAAATGGAGGATTGCACTAAATGAATAGTTTGAATACCAGAGTTGCATTTGACTATGAGTAATAGAAATCAGAGAAGCAGTGGTTTAAATAAGACAAGAATTAATTTTTCTCACAAAATGAGAATTCCTGAAGTAGGTATCCATGGCTAATGTGGCAGTTCTAGATCATCCCCCTAGAATCCCCGTATCTTCACATTCATGAGATAGCTGCTAGAACTCCAGCTATCACATCATGTTCTTCTTGGAAGTGAAAGGAAGAAGGCCAAGTGAAAATGGTGCCTAGCAGTTGATTCTGTAAGATTTTTAAGAAGCTAATGCTGAAAACTCACTCCAGTGCCAAATCGAATCTTGGAGACAGAATTTGGGGTGAAGTAGAAAAGAGTAGCTTTAGTGCTTTGCCAGGCAAAAGTAGGCTAATGCCCTCAAAACCATGTGTCCTAACTTGGGGAAGATAGAAGGTTTATGGTAATTGTTCAAAGAGGGTGTGATCTGCTTATGGATATTATTTTGATGGGTTGGTGGTGAGATAAGTAGGAGTCAACATCATCAACCTTCAGGTCCAACTGGTCTGGGGTCTACATGTTTGTGGGCAGCATACATCATTAATCCTTAACTTCTCCCACCTAGAGGGGTTTTCAATATCTTCAAAATAGCTCAAAGATATTGTTGTGTATCTGTTGATGGGGAACCAGGACCTTGCCCAGGGCTGCTCTTGAGAGTTCGTTACCCTTGGCCTTGCATCCCCTCCCTTCCCTAATTAACAACTGCTTGAATCTGCCCATTGGAACTTAGAGAAGGTCTGGAGGCTGAATGAATGCTGTTTCCTATAATCAAAGAAATGGGGGACACAGAAAGACCTTGTGCCCAGGAGTCCCCCAGGGCCCTGTGCAGGATTAAAGCCTTCCTAGAATCCCCATCCAACAACATTCACTTATATCTCAGTGGCCAGAATTTAGTCATATGGCTACCCCTATCTGCAAGGGAGACTGGGGAATGTTGGGTTTAATTTGAACATACTGTTTCCCTTGACAAAATCTGTTACTAAGGAACAAGGAGAAGATGGCTATTGGCTAGGCATCTAGAAGTCTCTATGGTGAGATGACTGTTAATGAATGAAAATGTGAGTTGCTGAAAATGACCGAAAATGAGGTGGTAAGAATGAGGCCATGGAAGAAGCCAGAATTTTCTGAGGTCTGTTCATTAGCTCCCAAAGGCTAGCAGATAATACTGACTGCTAATCATGCCACTAATCTAGCATGTATGACAAGTCTATACGGAAGGACACTGGATTTGGGAACAAAGAAATCAATTCATGGGGTTACCACCCCTTACTCCAAGGATGAAAGATAACATAGGGATATATTAGGTGCTAGTTGAATGAATCTGTACAGTTTTGTTGGTTTGCATGTTTACTTATTTTCAGTAAAAACATATTTAAATGAGAATATATGCCAGTTAAATTTATGTCAGCTCTTCACCATTTTCAGGTAAATCTTTCATGCTTAATAAGCTACGGCCACTGGTTAACTAAGCCTAAGTTGATGAATCTTTTAGATAACTGAAATGCTAATTTAAGCAACAATTAGCAAAAAATTTCAAGTGTTAGCAGACACCATATGATATCTTACTGCCTGTTTCATCAACATATATTGAATAATTTAATGTAATGGAACATTTTTGACTGACTACCTCTTGTGCAGAAAACAGTTTTTCTTATCATTCTTCACCTGTTCACCTGCCACACACAGACACACACACCACAACCACAACTAAATATAAGGAAGGGAAATTTTGACACAGTGCTGATTTACCCCTGTACAATTTTGATCCAGTGGGTAGTCAGGCACTTGGGTTATACTTGTGTTTTTTTAAATAACTTAATGAAGATAATTAAAATGTATTTACCTCTAAATCACCACTCCAAATTACTATGCTACTTGAATTTGTATGCTTTTGTGTGATTGTGTGGGTGTGTACACTTTTTTTTTGGTGTGTCTTATTCTAGCAGCAACCTTTTAATTTGCTATTTGTAAATGAGTGTGCTCTGGTAAAGCCAGAACATCTCATTTATTAGCCTGTGGGCAAAGCCAAAGTAAGAGGCTCTGGGAACTCTCAAACACTGATGGTGAGTATGTAAATTGGTAAATCCACTTTGGAAAATGGTTTGGCAGCATTGACTAAAACTGAACATAGGCATATTCATGGACCATACTCCTGACCACCAACCTACTGACGCAGCTTTATCCATCCCCCCATTTTAAGATAACTCCAGCTTTCCTTTTTCTATGACAACGCAGGCCTTGGTGTTGATAGCCACGCCAGTGGTGCTCTAACCATCAGTTTAATCTTAGGCAGACTGCCTCAGCCCATCAGAGGCAAGCTCACACCTGTGAACCTATGCAGGCAAGATTAGGAGACTTGGGTAGCTTTACTCTCAGTAAAATCCTTGAACCCTATGTGACATTCCCACCCCTTCTCTGGAAACCATCCAACTTTCTGTGATTTAGAATGACTTCTCCATCAGTATCTATAAAGCCCAACACAAACTGGCTTAGACAATAAAGTTGAGTCACTGCTGCTGCTGCTGCTGCTAAGTCGCTTCAGTCGTGTCTGACTCTGTGCGACCCCATAGACGGCAGGCTCCCCTGTCCCTGGGATTCTCCAGGCAAGAACACTGGAGTGAGTTGCCATTTCCTTCTTCAATGCATGAAAGTGAAAAGTGAAAGTGAAGTCGCTCAGTCGTGTCCGACTCATCTCGACCCCATGGACTGCAGCCTACCAGGCTCCTCCGTCCATGGGATTTTCCAGGCAAGAGTACTGGAGTGGGGTGCCAATGCCTTCTCCGAAAGTTGAGTCACTGGCTTGTATAAATGCAAAGACCAATGTGGGCTTCAGGCACAGTTATATCAGAGCTCTTGTTCAGTTTCTTGGAAATCTCTCAACTCTGTTCTGTCAGGTTGGTTTTATCCTTGGGCAGAAGTTCCTCATGGTCATAGAGGCTTGCTGGTGTCAACTGGGTAACATGCTTGTTTAGATGAGGGGAGAGCAGGTCTTTATCCAGATAATCACTGATTTAAGCACAGCTCTTGAGATCTTCTGGGTCCACCCTCCTGAACCAGTCATTTTGGTAGCAAGACCCCCATCTGCCTACAGAGTTGAAGTCCCAAGCCTTAGTTAAGCAAACAGAACAAACAAAAAGTGACTCCTATTGCAACTTTTCCCAGAGTAATGGGTGCCTGCTCTTAACATGCCTACATAACTATTGATAAAAAGTTGACAATTTAAAATACCAACTTCCCTTCTGAAACATAAAGTTCTGCCTCTCTGCTGTAACAGATGGTACCACTTTGTTCTCTAAGAATTCCAAGGACATTTGGTGAGAAGAGATGACCTCAGGCCACAGCATCTGCAGCACTGGACACAGGATAATAGTAACAATAAGGTTTCATCTTGGATTAATATTTTACAGTTTCTAGTGTTTTCCCATGCAGTATCTCATTTTATCCCTGGGAGCTGGGTACGCTCTGTACTGTTATATCCAGCTTGTAGATAAGGAAATCTCATAGAGATTGAATGGCTGACTTAGCCAAGGTCAACGGCCTGTATAAGTGACAGAGCTGGCATTTCTTTTTGATGTTAAACTTTGGTGGGGACCTTTCCTCTGATTAGTCTTTTAAACCAGGGCACAGAGTGAAAAAGATAAGCCAGATGTAAATTTGATGGTGTGAGGCTGAGGAGGGGTTGTCTGAAAGGATTCCTCTGCTGCAGGACTTTGGTGTATATGAGAGAGAAGACAGAAAACATCTTTTCAACCTCTGCTTTTACCCTTTTTGGTTTTTCTTTCCCAGTTACCTTTTTATTGTGTTTCTTTCTCAAATTCTCTTCTCTGGTACAACTTTCTTAAATACAGTACCAAACACTTTTCATTCACAGGCCTTATTCAAGAATCAGTCCCGAAAAGGAATCCCAGGGTGGATGTGAGGGGACAAAGTGGGGGATGGTGGGAGGTTTATAAAATTGGGAAGCAGTGTGAGAAAGGGGGATGTTAGAGGAAGAGAAAAGAGAAACAAGACTGAAATCACGAGTTGGCTCTGACAACAAAGATTAACGGTAATATAAAATGTTTAGATTATTTAGTACATTTTTTAAGAGAACTAATGCCTTCAAGGCAATGTGACGCTGAAGTGGGAACCCAGGAGCGGGAAGACTCAAAGATTGGGAAGGTATTTCCCTGGTGGTCCAGTGGTGAAGAATCCACATTGCAGTGCTGGACGCTGGATATCCCGGGGTGGGGAGCTTGGATCCCAGGTGTTGTGCACCATGGCTACTGAGCCCATTCACTCACTCTAGAGCCCTTTGAGGTGGTGTTCAGCAGGCAGTCTGTTCTATGACTCGGGAAATTAAAACTGCAACAGAAAATACAATTACACCAAACGATTGGATGAAAAGAAACCTAATTAGAGTTATTACAGACTGGAGACAAAGGCAAAGACCATGACAAACGCAAAAAGAGTTACCTTACCACATGATAGGTTGACTCCTGTGTTCCCCTACCCAGCCCCAAAATAAACAGTAGGAAGGTACACAATGCATGCATAAGTCAGGAAGTGGATGAAGAACAAAACAAGGGTATCTTTTCAAAGTCTTACTTCCCTATAAAGTTCAATTTTAAAATCAGGTACTTAAGGCCAGTAAACGAGCTTGGCAACAGCGATGACAGAACCTTTCAAAGGGGACAGAAATGGAAAAGACAAGCCAAGTTTCTCAATACCTGTTGGAGGTCCCAGCCCCCTCCATCATCAATACCCTGTCCTGACACCCAGGACCCAATCCTAAGTACAGTTAGTAAAGTACGACAATTTTGCCCCTCAATCTTAGTGTTTTGATGTATGTGAGCCTAATCCTGCCTGTGGCCAAGAACCCAACTTCTCCCCAGATTCAAGGGGAGAGGAGGAAAATGTTCAAAAACACCCCAATTCAAGTAGGAACATCATGTTAAGAGCCAAGATGCTAGAATCAGACAGACTGGAGCTCGTTAAAACTTAGTTCCAACACTTATTAGCTTTATGGACCTCAGTAAGTTACCTCATTTCCCTGGGTCTTGTTTTTTTCTCATCCATAATCTGGGCATAATGTATTTATCTACCTCATAGGGTTTAAAAACAGATCTGTGTTAAGACATCTAGTCCAACAGTGCCTGACCCAACAGTAGGCACTGGATGAATAGTGGTAATTGTTATGTAAAATAATCATCATAATAAACTTGAACATCTGTGAAAGGGAAAGGGGTCCTAGTCAGTGAAATAAAAGGAGAGCTAGTGTCAGATCTCATGTCATGGCTCAATGCTTCCCTGCTTATCTCTGTCCAACTGAGCAGCTTTGTCTGCATTAGCAGAGCCTAGGAAACGAGTGCCATCAAAACCAATGAGACAAGCATTTTATAAGTGCCTGTTAGGGGCACAGGGCAGTGACACTGTGCTAGACCTGAAAAGAGGTCTCACTAAAGGTTGGGCCATGATCATGGGATATAACTGTTGGGACATAACTGTTGTAATCTACACAAGGTGAGACATGACTGAATACTTTCATTGATGTTGCATAAGAGAACAGTAACAGATTGTTGGAAATTGCTTCAGCATTGAAAACTGAAGTCTTAGTGCACTGCTTTATCACAGCGCTGAGTTATACGCTATACAACTTGTACTGAGCCCTGTGTACAGGCACAGTGAGAGATAGCCTTCTTTTTCATGGAGACTAGGATCAGTCACCTCCAAGGTGGAATGCATTCAACCCAGGATGTGGGCCAGACAATACTCTGGGGTGTGGGGTGAAGATATTAGACCTTCCATTTCTGTTTTTTAAAAGGATCTTCTGAAAGCATCTGACTTACTTTATAATATACATACTATATTTGAGTAGTAGTATCTATATATAATTTGTAAATAAAAGACATGAACGTTCATGTGATCACATTTTGTTTTTATTGGTGGGGTTCTTAATTTAAAAATTTTGGGAATGACTGGTCTAGAGGAGAAGGAAGACCAGTAAGCCAGCAGTCAAAATTAATGCAGAGGGAGCTTAGGTGGAACACAGATGATAAGCATGTAGCTTAGCAGGGAAGAAAGAGGAGATAGGATGCAGGGAAGGCTTCCTGGAGGAGGTGACAGGATGAGCTGCTGCAATGTGTTTGGTGAGGGGAGAGGAAGGGAGGGAAGGCTGTTTCAGGCAGACTATGAAACACATGCAAAGGCAAGGTGGCTTGTGTGTGTACAGTGAATGCATTTTGAAAACAAATAATCTGATCCATCTTAAACTGTTGGTGTAAAGAGGGAACTACAGGAGGTAAGGCTGGAAGACTTCTGCAGAGATCCAGTTATTGAAGGTCATCGAATAGAGAGTTTAGTCTCATGGTGCAGGCCGGCTGCTGCAGGATTCCAGCAGGGGAGGGGAGATCATGGAGCAGTATTCCCAACTTGATCCCCTCATCCATTCTCCATCAATACTTGTCCGAGTCCTAAAGGAAGAACATTGTACTTATGGAAGCTGATGAAACCTCCAAAGGCTAGGACAAAAAAGATGATAGAAGCCTTTGAAGGGATAGAAAATCTTCAATACTGGGCACTGCTGGATAAGCATCACTGGTGCCTAAAGATGCATCTCTGGGCAAAAAGGCTGTGCAGTCTCATGCAAGCATTAGTGCTTTAGTGGCTCCAATACAGTCAAGAGCAACAGGAGTTACCACCTGAGTGGCCAGAGCTGGAAAGGAGGGAAATGGCAGACACCGGAGCAACCAAGAGGACATATGTGGAGTCCACTGAGCTGCCCTAGGCAGGCTTTAGGAACCAGTTCAGGAGGACTTGCAAAGTCTTTGACGTTCCCTCACGAGAAGAGGCTGTACTTATTCAAATTGTATCCCCCATGTGCTGCATGACAGATCAGGCTCCGGGGTTTACAAATCTTGAAGTCACCGTCCAGGCAGTTCTTCTATAAATATTCCTTTGGGAGTTGTACAACAGGAGCCTGGCACAGATTTTTGATCAAGATGTCAGGAATGAATAAAATAGTGATTGGCTGGCTGCTTTCATGACCGTATTTAAACCTCAGACTGGGCTGGCCAAATCCCACCAGAGTTGAGTGTGGAGCTATTATTTGGGTGCACGTGGCAGACTGCAGTAGGGGAATAAATCCAGGAGCTCAGTTCCAATGACAGTCAATGGCTGGGTATTTTATCACCTTATTCTGGAGAAATCTTACAAAAAACTAGAAATGTAATGCCATAACTATGTATACAGTCAGTAAGGCAGAAGCATAGGTAGAGAGATACAGGGTAACACCCATGAGGACTAGTCACTGGTGTTGTCCAACTAGAGAACCCCTGTTACTCATTCTAAGGTTAATGCTAAATTCTAGGCAGAATGAGACTAGGGGCCAAAATGGGAATTAATCACCAAAAAAGCAAATAAAACTGATTCATTTCTGAGCTGGAACACAAGCAGTACGAAGAACCTGAAAACTTGGTTGCATGCATATTAAACAGGAAAAGCTGGAATAGACATTGTCCTCCCTGGAAGAAGGTGGGAACCTCAAGAAAACATCCTGTTGAAGCAAAGGTGGTTGTTGGCAGAACTGGAAGCCTGGGTCTTCGGAGAGCATCATTCATTCTTAGAAGTGGTCACACTGGCATGAGCTGAAGAAGACCTACCTGGGTACATGATCTACTCAGTCTACATAGTGCTGGCAGTAATGGGAGTGTCTCAAGGCCTTACGGGCCGGTTTACATCCAGTAAACCTGAAAAGCTCCTTAAGTGGAACTTTGAAGAATGATACAGAAAACTTAAGAGCTGAAGGCAGTACGGATAGTTAATAGGATCTAATGCTCATAGACATACTCTTGTAGTGCTAACAGATGTCCATGCAGGACACAGGAAGTGCACACTTCTGATGATCAGTGTACCCCTAAATTAACCTAATCCTTTGGTGGCTTTGGCTGGCTCCGTTAGACCAACGGATTCACACCTTCTTGGCAGCTGCCCCCATCCCGTGGGCAATGGCCATGCTGGATTTTGGAGACTGCTACTGGATCCCAAAGCATTTGTAATGCTAAGCACCATGCTATGGGGCCACTTTATGCCTGCATTTTGTGTGGGCCTTCACTTCAGAAGGCACAGAGATCTGGGGAGAGGCAAATGGTTTCTGAGAAACGGATCTTAAGCCAGAGAGCACTTCTAGTCTGCAATCACCATCATCTCTGTCTGCCTCCTCAGTTCTCTCACTGTCCCTTTCATTTGACTATCTTCACTACTCAAATCAGGTAGACAAATATTTTTTGTAAGTATCAGCCATCATCTTCTCTGGGACCCAACAGGTTGAAATGTTTGTTCTATATATTCTTCTACCTTTAGGCTGACTTTATATGAAAGGACACCCTTGAAACAAACATTTTTATAAATCTTAATACTGGATTGGCCAAAAAGTCTGTTGTTTTTCAGTAAAAACAAAAGATGCAGTTTTCATTTTCACCAAGAACTTTCATTTTCACCAAGTTGATGATTTCAGTTAATGTAATCATTAACTGAATGAACTTTTTGGCCAAACTAATACATAAGTGTGAGCATGCCATGGTAAGGCATTTTTTAAAAAGTTTGTCTGTATTACCATATCTTTGTCTTTCAATTGTTTATTGATGCCTTAACTGAATGCATTAAGAACACAGAGAGGAAAGTTGGCTGTGTGTATTTGGAAAGAATTCACTCTACGCCTCTGACCTCAGTTTATCACATCTGCAAAATCAGTGAGTCTGCTGGCCAGAGCATCTTCCAGATCTAAAAGACTATGATTATGTATCTACTACAAAGGCCAGAAATGCCTAGAGTGTGCAGATTTTAAAAAAATAGAATGGGCAGTATGTTACAAAAGCAGAGCTTCAATTCATACATGAAGAATTAGGGTAGGTTATTTTTTGCAAAATAAACTGAGTCCTTACAAAATATTAATGATTGCCATAGATAAAGAAAAAATTTTAATCTTAAAAATTAACATTTTTATTCGTTTTATAGGTTATTTTGGCTTGTTCCATTTTAAAAACTCTATTTATTAAATTTGGCGTATGAAGTTTTTATTTTAGGAATACTCAAACAGTGGAGACTTAAACATTCATGAAACCCAGTCTCCTTACTTCATCTTTTACCCGCACATTTCTGGCACTTTCTGTCTGTGAGGTCTCTTGTCTGAACTACCTCTGTGCCTCTCCACACTCTCTCTAGAGTTAATAATTCCACATGGACAGTTTTTCCTCCAGAGGACAAAGATGCTACTTCTCCAAAGTTCTCAGTGCTTCCTAAATGCTGTCTCATGGTGGGGGTACCAAACACTCATCTCTAGAGGGAAGCTGTTTTGGCATTGCTTTGGTTGAAGGATTTGCATTGCATTGCCCTGTTGGTGGTACTTGGTGTGGTGTGTATTCTGCCTGCTGTAGCTAAAGGCCTTCCCAGATTGGGCAGCTGAATGCACTGCACAGCTGCCAAAATTCTAATTCTGCTCTTTAGACCCTTGTCTGGCCCTTGCTCCAGTCTCCCGCCAACTGGGTCCCTGGCTCGTTATCAGGCCCACCCGGGCCCTGTCTCCACCCCCAAGTGGGCCCAGGAAATCATTCTTGGCACCAAACTGAACTTTAACCACATAACTGCCCCAACCTCATTCAACCCAACTCTCATCTCAACAAAAGTTTGTTACCCTGTGAGCTGGCAGACAAGAAGAGAGGGGCCAGAAAAGAGGAAATGCCAAGGGTGAGGGCACTCATCACCCTCAATCACTGTGACTCTCAGATTGTAAAACGTTTTGTGGCGCCTTTCTTCTAAATTTTCAAATGAAAAGAATCAAGAATCCTACTAGAAAAAACAGTAGAAATGAATATAGTTTATTTTATGGAGAGGGGAATACTATTTCTCTGTGTATCTGCAACAGAGCATAAGTGAAATTTGTCTTATAGAAAAATACTAAATTCAGTATACTTCCATAATGAAAAAATGCACTGTAAGATCATAAACTGCTGATAATATGTAGGCACCTGTAAAACCACTATCAGAAAACAGATTTAAAGGTAAAAATATCAGTAATATTGTGGAGACAAGGAGGTAATTGATTCTTAGCAAAATGAGGTTTCAGATAACTACCTGATCCAACTTTAAGTGCTTAACTGGTCCACATTATGGTTTAAATACTCACAGAATGGTGTAATCTAGACTGATTGGAAGAATCTCTTCCCTTTTAGGTGAAAATATGTCCCTTGATTCTCTTTCTACTCCTTTTAGCCTTAACCAATCTGGTATCCTTTCTGCTATGATAATTTTGCTCCCAAGAAGCCACATGGGTTAATTTGCAGATCTGCGTTGGGGCAGTGGGGTATTGTAATTTGGGGAAATGAAATTATTTTAGTTTTTGTTTTCCCAAAAGGAGCAGGGAATATTACAAACGTGGTACACTTGTAAAACACAGGCAAATGCACTTGACAATCAAGCACTCTATTTTGAAATTTAAATAAAGCTAAGATTTTCTTCTGGCCTAGAGGGAAACTTCATTAAAATCAATTAGTACAATCCTCCAGAGAAAATGGGCTTTTTTTTTTTTTTTTTTAAGGTTTAAAGAGTAAGGTGCACACAATTACCTTTCCGGGATCCTTTGTGAATGTCAGTATCAAACCTAGCAGGTGGCCAGGTGCAAACAAATGTCCCCGACAGGGGCCTGGGTAACTCCCCAAGTTCTCATTGAAGGGATGTAAGTGTAATTAATGGATGTATATATACCAGGAATGTAATATACATAACCAAGGAGGCTCCAAACTGATTGCATGTATTACCAACTGTGAAGGGAAGGCCGAGTGAGATAAAGTTGGTGGCAGGCGCTCCCAGGTGAGGCCTCAGTCCAGGGGCGGAGGTTGGGGCCGCACAGCTGTTGCCGCGCGCCCTGGTCCCTCCTCCCAGCTGCGGCGGCTTCACCCCCACCCCCACCCTCCCCCCGCCGCTCCCAACGCCGCCGCCGCCTCCCCTCTGCCTCCCGGTCTCTTCTCGCAATCCTTCCATCGCTCTCGCCCCCTCTCCCTCTGTCCCGTCCTCTCCGCTCCCCTCACCCCGCCTCTCTCCCCCTCCCCCAGCCCCTCCTCTCCTCACCCCACCCTGCCTCCCTCCCTCCCTCCGCCCGCCTGCCCGGCGCTCGCTGAGCCGACACCAGGGGGGCTCTCGATGTAGCACCATGACAGGCATCGCCGCCGCCTCCTTCTTCTCCAATACCTGCCGGTTCGGGGGCTGCGGACTCCACTTCCCCACCCTGGCCGACCTCATCGAGCACATCGAGGACAACCACATCGGTAAATGGCCCGGGGTGGGCGGGGGTGCCCGGCGTGCGGAAACTCCTGCCCGGGCGAGAACCCCAGAATGGCCAGGGCTGGTTAGGAGCGAGGAAGGCGGCGGCGGGGCGGGTGTGTTCGAGGGTGTGTTCGAGCCCAGGGCATGGGGGTGGCGGGATGCGGAGGCGCGAGGTGCCGGTGGGGTGTGGGGGGGCGGGGAGCAGGGTGGGGGAGGGGGCGGGCGCTCCGAGGTGCGGCGGGCGGGCTGGGGGGATTCCGCGGGGCTTGCGCGCCGGCGGCGAAGTGGTTGGGAGTGGGGCTGCGCTGCGGCGGGGGCGGCGGGAGGAGGGACTCGGCGGCGGGGAGATGCGGCGGCGGGGCCGGGCGCCAGGGGAGGGGGCGCCGGGCGGAGGGCGCGGTGGGGCCGGCTAGGCGGCCGGCCGGCCGGCGCTGGGCAGGGGCGCGGAGTTAGTTGGCCCTGGTGGTCGGAGCGGCCAGGGGCGGCGGGGGGCGGGAGCTGCACGCCGCCCGCCGCTTCCGCCCGGGCTCGAGCTGTCAGGGCTCGGCGGCGGCTGCAGCCGCTGGGAGGTGGGAGCGGGGGGGGCGGGGGTGGCTCCACCGCGGCAGCCATTCCGCTTCCTCCTCCCGCCGCCGCCGCCACTGCGTCCTGTCAGCGCCGGTTGCTAGGTGTGGTGCGCCGGGAGGGGGCCCGGAGCCGAGGCCGCTGGCGGAGGACCGGCGCTCTCCCTCTCCACGGCGGCGGCAGGGCTCTCTGGCCTGGGGGCGCCCGCTTCTGCCCGGGCCTGGCGCGGATGCCCGGGCGCTGCGGGCAGAGGTCCCGGGTGCGCCCGCGGGCCGCGCCCAGTGCCCAGGGCCGCGCCGCCCCGGAGGCCCCTGCGGCTGCGTCTGCAGGAGAGCCATCCCCCGGGGACCGGGGGTCGGGCATTTAAATGCGCCCCGGCTCTGAGATTTGCCTTTCAAATGGTGCTAGGCCCGAGGTGCGTCGGCTGCGCAGAGGATCCGTAGCGGCGGCCTGCGCAGCGCCCGGGGCGCGGGGGACTTCGTGGCTGCGGGGGAGGGGGCGCCCTGCGGGGCTGCGACTTTCTCTTCCTTCCCAAGACCCCGAGGCCTTTCAACAAGTCTTTAATTCGCACAAGAGCTTGCACACATTTACACGCTCCTATCCGGAGCCCCTCCGAGGAGAGATGAGTCGGGTTCGTGTGGCTCGGCCGATCCATCCACCTGCGGAAGGTGTGGCCGGCGCCCACGAGTTGTTCTATGTGGACCGCGTGGTGCCCTAACGGGGCTGTCTAATCCAGAGAACCTGTGAATTGCCCCCAGAAAATCATTTCCCAGTGAACGCTGTGGATTCACCCATGTCGATGCTGCTCACGTTTCTACAAAGTTGAGAGAATAAATCACTACTGCTGTCTATTTATACACGAATAAAATGAGGCCGAGCCTTATGCTCCTTCTCTGAGTATAATGCTTTCTGTGCACACAGTGCGTGCTTAACAGCCTTGAATGCTGCTTGAGAATGGGTATATGATGGGACGTCCAGAATGGGAAATACTCATAGAAAACGTCTGTAGAACGTCTTTCAAAAGATAATCTGGATGAGTAATTGTCCAGGTTTTGAAACTTACAAAGTTCTAAAACATCCGTGTAATAGCTTTCGCTATCTCCTCTGATAAAGGTGTGACAGAAAAGCTAAGCAAGTTTTGGTGGTCTTAAAAGCAGGAGTTTAATGGAGTAGCATATTTGCTGATTCATCATCATGATTGGATAGGCATAACTCAAGGTGCTTAAGGAATAAATCAGATTTTTCATGATGAGTAGTTTAAAATAATACTTAAAGTCCCATAATACAAAGCTACAGTAGAAGTTTTATTAGTTCAAGTCTCTTCTCTTACATTCAATGATAAGTAGAAAGTTTTATATATATATATATATATAATGTAAATATATAAATAACATTTCCTAACCTTGGGAGGGATGTCATTTGCATATCCCATTCACTCACTAGCAATTTTATTTTAGAATAAACTATAAGTAATAATTTCTCCACATTGCCTGCCTGCTTGGACTAGCTAGTTAAAAGGAAATATAAATTATATTTATTAAAGTGTGTTAAAGACAGTTAACTATTTGAGGGTTTAAGTTTGTAATCAGATAATTTTGAAACTAACTCTTGGTGAATCACCAGTTAAGTTTGCAGAGATTGTCTTTAGTGCTGTGCAAACATTTTAAAGAGGGTTTTAAGATTCTATAAATTTTATAAATTTAAATTTTAAGTAATGGTCACTTCCAAAGGGCTAGTATTTTTCTTTGTGAAAATATTGAACAGTTAAATGTACAACAATAGCTTAAGTGAATTTTGGGGCACTGCTAACAATTACTATACTTTGAAATTAGTTTGAAACCAGAAAACTTTATGGAAAGTAAATGTTAAACAAACACTTAAAATTCCTTGGGTGAAGAAACCAGCTGAAACTATTCTGTACCTTAAAGTGAGGAGAAGCCCCTCACTTTGAAAGACAGCCCCATATGCAAAAAGAAGTAGGAACTGATTTCAAGAAGAATAAAAACAATCTGGTTTTAGTAGGCAGTATCATATAAATACATGTTCAATGAAGAGACATGAGTGAAAATATATCAGACAAAGCATTTGGTGAAAGTTCTATACTACAGGTATTTTTAAGTGGAATTTATTGTTTGTGGTTGTCTATATATTTTTGGAGAGAGATTGTTATTTTTAATGACTGATTTACCAGTTCTATATTCTTGTCATCAAGTGGCTGCAGTAAAAAGATGCATGAAAAGATTATCAAAAGATATAGTATTACCTGTAATTTTTTTAAGATGCATGTTATTTAGAAATCACAGGAGCATTAGAGGTGTGCCTAATGACAGGTCCATCTTGAGGACCTTTCTGAGTTACTGCTGTTTAACCACTAGTCAGAATCCTTAAACAGTAATGAGATGAAGGTTTATGGATGGGAATATGGCATATTTCTTGCATGAGAGATTTTTCAAGGCCTTTAGTGTACAAGGCCCATAGTTTTCATAATAACTGTATTGTTTAGTTCAGATTAAGTGCATTAAGTTGAAAGTAGCTGTTACAGATAAACACTCAACTCTTTTTGTTAACCAGTTAACCTTGTTAGCAAGGATTTGGGGCTGTAGGGCTGAAGAAAGTGTAATTTCCCCTTCCTCGGTTTTTCCTCCTTCCTCCTAGAGGAATTCCTCACCTGAGGTCCTGTTGTCTTCCTTGTGTTTCATTGCTGGTCTAGTCCTGGAGCACCTGTCTCCATGTACAAGCTGAATACGCCAACTAAAACCCTTCTCCCAACTTAAATTGCCTAGAAATTTCACTGCCCTGCAACTGTGAAGTGTTTCTATGTCAGCTTCGCTATTAATTCATTCATACCTTGGCTCTGTTTCCTGGAGATGAAAAAAGCTGATCAAGATTTGTTTGCTTCTTACTGTAAGTAGATACTTGAGTTTGTAAAAACACTCTTGACACGCACATCCTACGTAGGTGAAGATGAGTTGATAACTAGAAATCATAGAAACACCAAGAGCACTAAATATGGCATTGAAGGTCTTGTCACAGACTCATGGGACTTCGCTTGGTCTGTGCATCCCAGTGCCCCAGTGCTGTGGAGTCTTTTGGCTTTTGGTCTCAGAAAGAAATCATTCTTACTAGATGTGATTATTTGGTACATTTGTAAAAGTACCTCTGCATTTTTTATTTATGTATTAATATATATCAAGCACCTGATTTGCAATAGGTATAGTTCTAGGCGCTTGGTATATTTTGGTGAACAAATTTCCCAACCTTTGGGGAATTTGTGTCCTAGTGGTGGGAGATAGACAATAAATAGTCAGCATAAAATGTAAATTATGTAGTATCCTGGTTAGTGGTATGGAAAGAGTCCTGTTACAGCAGGCTAAAGTGGGTTGGGAGATGAAATGTGGAATTTTAATTGGTTGGTCAGGATAGGCCTTACTGTGAAGCTGATAGGTGATTCAAAATCTTCACAGAAGTGAAGGAGTTAGCTATGAGGCCAACCAAGGACCACGGATGTCCAGGCAGAGGAAACAGACAGTGCAAATGCCCCCAGGTAGCCTGCATACCTTAAAGTGAAACACGGATTTTCCTGGCTTCAGTTACTCTTGTGATAGTACTAAACTAGCAGGTTATTCAGAACCTTCTCCAGATGTTAGGAACTTCAGCTTTGCCATTGTTGATTGGGATTTTCCTGTTGGGGCTCCATAAGGAGATGGGTTATCATTGACTATAGTGGCTTGCCGTAGCTATGACTTGGTGGATCTGGACCCTGAATGTCAGCAGGTTTCTTGTTGTGAGTTTCTACTTGTTAGTTTCCTCATCTCCAAAACCTGGGTAATAAATGCATGCTGCTTCATTTCATAGGATAGATTCATAGACCATCTAATTAATAAATATCAAAATCTCTGGAAAGAAAAATAAGGTAGTTATTATCAACAATGTAGAATTTGACTCCTAGGACAGTTTGGTAAAAATTTGCATTCTCTTAAAGCAGCACTGTTGTATATTAAATAGATCAGTGTATGATAAGCAGCAAGCCCTTATCCCTGTTTTATAGGTGAACAAACTGAGACATAGAAAAATTACTTAATTTGCCTAAATTTCCATGACTGGTAAATATGAGCAGAAAGCTGAATATCAGACAGGTATGCAGAGCTGGCCTTGTGCCAAGCTGCCATACAGGTGAAGAACTAGAGCATACTGGCCCTACTGCCCCTCCAGACCAAAGTAGCTTGTTTCCTCCTTTACAAAGTAACTCTGAACCCTTGAGATGAAGATTATATGAGGGCCCCATAGTGAACCCAGCTTACTTGGTTTTGAATATGGTCCTCTGCCACTTACCAGCCATTTGACTGTGAACAAATGACTACCACACTGAGCTTCAGTTTCCTCTGCTGTCTAATGAAGGTAGTAAAAGCATCTACCCCAGGGAGTAGCTGATGAGGATTACATGAGCTAATTTGTGTAAAGTACTCACTTTCTTAAGTAGTATTCGATTATATACGTCATCCAGTTTCTTGCCATTTTGTGTGTTTGCCAAATAAGTATGTTGGAAATCTATGAAGGTGTGCATTAGAGTTTAGTAGGACGTGGGTTGTGTCTACCTACAACTATGTAAAATCACTAGACTCATCCTAGGACAGATTGAGAATGGGAAATGGGACATCCTTCCACAGTCCAGCATTGGGGTTTCGGCCTCTGGCCATTTGTGCTTCTGTGTGGCCAGAGGTACTTTAGATGCTGGCAAAAGTTGCCGCTGTGGACTGGGAAGTGGTGTCAAGGCCAGCGGCTTCTAACGTGGCCTTTCCTTGTGGCCTGCACTTATTTGAAAAAAATGCAAGACTAGAAAGAGGCACTGTGCCTGGGCCTGTGGGCACATTCCCACGAGGGCCTTTCCTGTGGGGAGAAGGAATGACTGAATGAATAAATGAATGAATGAAAGGCTTGTCACTGCCTGCCCTGTTCTTTGCCTGCACCCTGTAGCTTGGTGGCAAGATGCCCTGTTATACCCTCCTATGGTTCACCAGAAGATCCCAGGTAGATAGTTGGGGGAATTTTTACGTGCTTGTGTGTGCACAGACCACACAGTGGGGGACCCCTCACTGTAATGCTTCATGGCATTCTCCAAAGCACTGTCTTCAGTGGCTTTTCCATTTGCCCACATGTCTCCTGAAAACAGTCAAATCACCCTTTATAAAAACATTGCTAGGGAACATACTGACTCATAAGTTTCACAAGCTTCTGATTGTTTCTTTTAGTGTCCATTTTCTGATACGTGACTGAAATGTACAGAGAGGAAAACTCTGCCTACCACCACCTAACTCTATAGAAGCTCCCATATTCTTTGGAAACTAGTTTCCTTTACAGTGCATATATTTTGGTGACATCTGCCACCCTGACAGTTCTAGAAGAGCAAACTGACAGCTGTTTTCAGAAAAACCTATTCTTTCGTTGATGACAGGGAAGAAGCCTCCAGACTGAGAAGGCTGGTGACACTTGAGAGGGGCTTTCTTAGGACGGTCTGGAAGCCAAAAGCCTTGAGATTTAGATTCAGGTCCCAGAGACAGGACATAATGCTGTTGAAACCCTTAAAAATCCTCCCTTTCTTCCAGTTTTTGTCTTAAAGACAAGAACCATACCCTGGGCTTCTCTGGTGGCTCAGAATCAGGAGACCCGGGTTCTATCCCTGGGTTGGAAAGATCCCCTGAGGAAGGGAATGGCAACCCACTGCAGTATTTTTGGCTAGAGAATTCCATGGACAGAGGAGCCTGGCAGGCTGCTGCTGCTAAGTCACTTCAGTCGTGTCCGACTCTTCGACCCCAGAGACGGCAGCCCACCAGGCTCCCCCGTCCCTGGGATTCTCCAGGCAAGAACACTGGAAGGGGTTGCCATTTCCTTCTCCAATGCATGCAAGTGAAGAGTGAAAGTGAAGTCGCTCAGTCGTGTCCGACTCTGAGGGACCCCATGGAGTGAAGCCTACCAGGCTCCTGCGTCTATGGGATTTTCCAGGCAAGAGTACTGGAGTGAGGTGCCATTGCCTTCTCTGTCTCCGAGGCTACATGTCCTTAAATTTCTCTTCCCAGCACATCCTTACCCTTGCCCTCAGATCTTAGGAGTGCAGACATGGCCTGGGTACTACTGAAGAATCCACTTGCTGGATTGCATATAATACATTTCATTTCACGACAGGGTAATAGATTTGTTCTGTTAGCCATATTGATCTGGCTAAAGTGTGGAATAGCAAACATTGTTTTATTTAGAATTTGAAAATCAAACTGCAAATGTCAGAGTTAGTTTGTTTTTAAAAAGACTTTCCTTTAGTATGCTAAATCAGTTGAAAGAAAATTATGTTTTCCCCCTGCACTAAGCACTATAATCTTGCAGTAGTTTTCACCTGTTTTTTTTTTTCCTAAAGTCCAGATGCAAGCATGGAACAGATTAATGGATATTCTCTTTAAGAATGAAGTCTTCCCAGTAACTTTCTTTCCACTTTGGCAGGAGTCAAAGTGCTTCTTTTGGGTCAGACTACAGACACTCTGTCCAGGACCAGAGAGCATTGAAAGTCTCTTGATGGCCTGGCTCACCCATTGGCCTCCTCAAGGAAGCCCTGTTCTTTGTTTGCCAGGCTCTAATGGTGACTTTCTTCTGAGCTAGATGATCTGGATACCATGTTGTTAACTTGAAAAGACTCACTCTTTCTTTGATATTATGCATATATATAATTAACATATATACATAATGTATAGATAAATGCTGTATATGTAAAATATTATACAAATGCATATATAAATGATACATGTGTTTTTACATGTATGTGTATATACACCACACATATGTGTACATTATACATATGTGTATTTATATGTGTGTATATAATATGTTCATTCTCTAGATCACTGTGGATAGTGAGGATTACCACATACATTTTTGAGTATTTTCTGTCTATAGTACTTAAGACTGTACTTCCTGTTTCCAATGAATTGAAATTTATTTGGAGAAATCAGACATGTATAGACTGAGATAAATGATGAACGATAATGGGGACCACAGAGACTGATTCAGTGTGAAGCTCATGAATTGCAAGCACCAGGGCCCCTCACTTGTACAATACATGTTTTACCATTTCTGCATATATTGCTTGGGCCCACCTAGACCTTTCCAAGGGCCTGGGGGGACCCTATACCAGTGTACACAGGCATGCATTCATGGATAACATCATAATTTGTAACTTTTGTAAGGCATAAAATTTTAATTGCAGGTAACTTACCCTTTTCCACTCTGACTTCCCTTCTATGACGTTTCTTCTTGGCTTTGGTGACATTGGAGTTAAGAGTGTTTCTGAGATACAGCTAAGGAAGATTTGAATTGCAGACACTTTTAGTTTGGGTTGAGTGGAATGTATTTATTCAGCTCACAGTTTTCTGTAGTTAAGTTATTCCTAGGCCTCCTAGGGTAAGACTCACTACCCAGGAATGCCATCCAGTGTTCCAGCTCACCTGGGGTCTGTCCACATGGTAGGGATGAGTTAGTATTGCAGCATGAGTCTATACCATGACATCTGCTGGTGGAAGCATGGTTTGAATATGGTTTGGAGCCAGAAGCGAGTCTGGAAAATTCTTCTCCTTTATTAGATGTATAAAACTGTAAGTAAAAGATTCAGTTCTTATTTAAGTATATTTGATATGGAAGTTCTTTCTGTTAAGAATATACCCAATAATGCAAATACATGTTCATAACTGCGCCATGTTTTTTAATGAGAATTTTGTGTTTCTTCTTCAATTGAACACACATACTCATACACACACACACACACACATCAGTGACAACAAACATTACTGAGTGTTATCAAAACAAAAAATATTTAAACTTAGACAATTCACTAGAAGATGTGGAATGCCCTGAATTCTTATGGCTCACATGTGAAAGAAATAGGTGTTTACAAATTTGACAACAATCCTAAAAATTTATATGGCATTAAAAAGGATCTATGAGGCTGAAAGTAACTTTTCTGAATTATCAATAATTAAAAATACATTTTGATCACCCATGTTTGTGGTTTGTGTTTTATAGAAATGCTGTTAATATGAATCATTGTCATATGAGAAGTAATCAGAGTCTGCAGCCCAAAAGAAGTATTTACAGCAGTGTTGCAGTGTTTCAGATTCACATAGTGGATTCTTTTTCTGGATCTTGGTTTTGTGATGTTTTGGTAAGGTCAGGTTTAAAATTTGGGGTTTTAACTTTGTAATCTAAATAATCACTTTGCTAAGCATTTTGTATTTGTAATGTTGCATTTTTTTCATAAACAGAGTGTAAATCTGCAGGCCCCATAAAACTTGGATACGGTTCTTGGTACCAGATAGAGAATCATTACTGTTCTAAACAATTTTAATAGAATATCTAATTCACCATCGTAGCAAGCTGTGAATTTGACATTTCTTCCTAGAAGTGCTGCCTTCTAATTGGAAATTAAATATACTACCATATTAGTTGATTACCTTAACTTCATAGTGAAATATGACTAGAATGCTTATTTTGATAAGATTAAAAAATAAACAATAGCATCTTTATGATTGGTCCTTTCTTCTTTGTGCTGTAGTGTGGGCTCATGTCGCTACAGTGAGCGTATAGAATTATGTGCACCATACTTGATGATAACCACCCATGTACTTTGCCTCACGCACTATGGAAATAATAAGTTTCAAAGCTAACTTTGGCGGTGAAAAACATTTCTGAAGACTGTCATCTCTGGAGGGGTGCATTTGTGAGGACTTACATGTTTATTTGTTCATGTGTATATGTTTATGATACCCACAAACACCAGTTATGCAATTAGTCTAGGATAATTTACAGTAAGGAAATTGGAAGAGAAAATCCATTTCTTTATTTTTACACTTGGATATTGAACTTGGTTAGTCTTTTTCCAGGTTGAGGATATTGTGAAGTTTAATTGTATCATTGTTTGCTTTACCTACAATATTTGGTTGCCTAGAACATTCTAGGGCTAAAACAATGCTAGGACAAAAGTATATCTTGCATCCTTCCCATGTCTTGCCTGAGAGGTTTAGTATAAAGGAGGTGGGGGTGGGGTAGGAGGGGTTGCTGGGTGGGGGGCGGGGAAGCTGGGACTTCCTGAAGCTGGACAGAACTGGATTATGAATCCTGAATCCACTTGGACAGTTCTGACAATCTTATTTACATAAAGTAGTAACAGTATCTACTAGAATTAAGCACCACATGAGTGAGGCACTGGTTAGCTGCTTTATGTGCATTGTCTAGAAGTTAAGTATTAGTCCCATTTGATGCAAGACACAGACCAAGACAGAGACCAAATAACCCAGCACGCAGTATACACAGCAGGAAAATGCTCAGGGGAGGGAGGGGCAAATAACCCAGCACGCAGTATACACAGCAGAAAAATGCTCGGGAGGGAGGGGCAAGCTTTGCTCTCTGGTGTCTGCATATCCCTTAGTACTTGCTCTTTATAAACTGACTTTTTATAAAATATTTGCATTTTAATAGAAGGCTTTTGTGTACCTAAGTGTCTTAACGTTCAGAATGGCTGCATTTCCAAAGGGAACTGCTTGGCTGGCTGGGGAGATACTACTTTTGGTCGAAACAGAAATGTTTTGAGGCTTCTAAGAAAATGTTAGGAGGATCCATGAGCATCCCAGTAACAATAATGAAAACAATAACTTGGCAGTTCTAAAATGATTATAATTACTGAATTGTCTAAAGATACTAACTAATTTTCTCTCCTTTACTGATACTTTTAATCTGGAAGTAGAAGACTCTTTTCAAACACCATTTAACACTATTAACACTTATAAACATCTATTTTACTTTAGATTTTCAAAATTAAAATACTGTCATTATGTTCATGTGAATTATTTTAAAAGTTTGTTTGGACCAATGATACCTAACCGGACCTAGCTGTATGAACATTGTGAATTAAGAGCCGGAACCCTGGCCTCTTGGCGTGTGTTTCCAGCCCTCCCTGCTGGACATTTCGCTGGTGGCATTTACAGAGAGGGCACGCTGTAGGTCACGTTACTGTGTCACCAGACCTCAGATGGCTGGTGCAGGAGTGTATCTGAGCTTAAAAATGAAAGACCCTCTTTTCTTGCCAAACTCATTCAGTGAAAGTTTCTCAAATGCTAGTTTAACTGCCTGGTTCTCAATACATGCCATAATTATATAAGAAATGGCGAAATCAGGGGAATCTGTAGAGATGTATTTGTACAGCTTACTGTTAAGCAAATTGAATATCATGATAATAAGCATAAATTATGCCCATGTTCCCTCTGGTATCAAACAAAAATATATATTATGTAAAACCATCACCTCTGAAGTTGCAGATGAACTTTTCTAGGCCTCTGACTGTTTTGAGCTCATCTCTTACTGGGGTATCTGACAGGCTGGTGTGTCTATGGGCTGAGACTTCAGGACTCCCAGCAGGTGTCACACAGGTGTTTCATGGCCCCATATAATCTATAGCTAGTTTAGATTTTAGATCTTTATCAAATAGATCTTTTGATAGAATATTTTTGACCCTAGATGTCTGGAGTTTGGCACCAACTCAGCACAGTGGTTGACAGTGTGTGATTTACGTTAATATGTTTCAGTGTTCTGCTAGGGCTGGAAACCAGAGAAGGAAATGGCAACCCACTCCAGTGTTCTTGCCTGGAGAATCCCAGGGACGGGAGCCTGGTGGGCTGCTGTCTATGGGGTCGCACAGAGTCGGACACGACTGAAGTGACTTAGCAGCAGCAGGGCTGGAAACTCCCATTTATATGTTGGCTTCACTTTAGCACTTTCAGGGACTCACACCAGAAGGTCTGCTGGAAAAGTATGCAAATATCAGACCAAAAATTTTGGTCAAGAGATGTTAAGTCATATGTGCCTTTCACTTTGGATGTTAGAATAAAGAAATGATATTTTGTCAAAACCTGGATAAACTATTCAGTTCAGTCACTCAGTCGTGTCCGACTCTCTGCAACCCCGTGGACTGCAGCGCTCCAGACAAGATGATAGCATCGTAAATATTTATGTCATGTTGTTATGTAAAGTGATGAAAGTGATTCTCACCTGTGGAAATCAGTCTTATTGATTTATAAGTCATACCTGTATAGCAGTAGTGTTTAAGTAAGTAGTGCTCAACAGGAGCAGAATCACTTGCATGAACCTGGAAAAAATAAGAATGCCTGGGCTCCACCCCCAAACCTTCTGGTGTGCTTGACCAGAGGTGGTCTGGGTGTGAACTTCATAAAGTTGATTCTCATATGTTGCCAAGGTTGGGAACCCGTTGGCTTTTGAAATAATGAACATTGTGAGGTTTAGGGAGTGTGAGAAAGGAATCAGACTTTTAAAGAACTGTAAATTTGGGGGGGGTTCATTCAAATAGATGTAATTTTTTTAATAGATATACTTTTTAGTTATACTAGAGGCAGGCATTTAATATAGGCCAATATGAAGATGTGATACCAACTCAGGTATGTAGTTAGAGCAGACGTGTTCAAACTAGAGAGCCTAAGAGTCTTAAACTCAGATGCCCTCAGGATGCAATATACATATGAGTGAACTGACCAAGTTCAGTGTTACTTGGAGTAGGGGCAACTCTGGCAGACTGAAGAGTCCTTCAGTTCAGTTCATCTCAGTCACTCAGTTGTGTCCAACTCTTTGCAACCCCATGAACTGCAGCATGCCAGGCCTCCCTGTCCATCACCAACTCCCGGAGTTTACCCAAACTCATATCCATTGAGTCGGTGATGCCATCCAGCCATCTCATCCTCTGTTGTCCCCTTCTCCTCCTGCCGTCAATCTTTCCCAGCATCAGGGTCTTTTCCAATGAGTCGGCTCTTTGCATCAGGTGGCCAAAGTAATGGAGTTTCAGCTTCAACATCAGTCCTTCCAATGAACACCCAGGACTGATCTCCTCCAGGATGGACTGGTTGGATCTCCTTGCAGTCCAAGGGACTCTCAGGAGTCTTCTCCAACACCACAGTTCAAAAGCATCAATTCTTGGGCACTCAGCTTTCTTTATAGTCCAACTCTCACATCCATACATGACTACTGGAAAAACCATAGCCTTGACTAGATGGACCTTTGTTGGCAAAGTAATATTTCTGCTTTTTAATATGCTGTCTAGGTTGGCCATAACTTTCCTTCCAAGGAGTAAGTGTCTTTTAATTTCATGGCTGCAGTCACCATCTGCAGTGATTTTGGATCCCCCCAAAGTAAAGTCAGCCACTGTTTCCACTGTTTCCCCATCTATTTGCCATGAAGTGGTGGGATCGGATGCCATGATCTTGCTTCACTTAAAGGGGCAGCTGCTACTGACCTGCAGCCAAGTGCTACCATATTGGAGTGCAGGCCCTTTGTCAACAGGTTCTATTATTATTATTACTCCTGCTTTTGGAAATTAGGAATTAAGATTTTTATGTGAAATTTACCTTTGAATGTTTGTAACTAATATAGATGAGTTTTAAAACATTGTGCAAGAAAACTACAGCATTACACAGAGATGGTAATGATGGGCCCTGTGTTTGTAATGGAGTACATTTGAATGCTGTGATGCAGAGTAAACTTTGAAGACCATTCTTTCCAGCAAAGAAGTGTGAAATGGTTCACTATTTTTTTTAATGTGATTTAAAATTTTTCTTTTATACCAAATTCTAAAAAAAAAAATGATCTTTAGCTCTGAAAGTGTATTAGTGTATATAATCTCTCTCTACCTTATTTTCTTTAAAATGGAGTATTAGTATGTATCTCAAAGTGTAATGAGGTGGCACTAGTGGTAAAGAACCCACCTACCAATGCAGGAAACATAAGAGACAAGGGTTCGATCCCTGGGTCAGGAAGATCCCCTAGAGGAGGGCATGGCAACCCACTCCAGTATTTCTTGCCTGGAGAATCCCCATGGACAGAGGAACCTGGAAGCCCGCAGTCCCTGAAGTCGCAAACAATCAGACATGACTGAAGCAACTTAGCAGCCAAGAACCAGTAAGGTACCACACATATATGGTAGCTGTTGGAACTCTGCAGAATTCTGAAAAGAAAGCTCACCAGTGCGTTCCCTTCATTGTCTCTAGGGGGAGCTGTGTGGAGGCGTTACCGTAGGGTAGTCAGGATGCTGCCTCCAGTCCCACTGCCTCCATGACCTTAGCCAAATTATTCAGTTTATCTAGACCTCAGCTTCTGTGAGATGAGGAAAATTAGTATTTATCTCGGAGTGCTGTTATGAGGATTAAATAAAAACATGCATTGGAGGGGCCTGGCAATCAGGAAGCCCTCCGTAAATGTTAATACTGATAGGATTGTACCATTTTCTTATATACATGATGGTGCTTTCAATGCCACAAGTCCTCAGATTCTAATGTCCTCTTTATTTTCATAATACAGTGGAAGAAGATGAATTCAAGTACCGTTACACGTTTCTGTTCTCCCTTAAGCATTTTTACTTTGATATATTTGATGGGATTTGATTTCCCTGGTAGAGTTTTGGTTTGTGTTTGAGTAAGTCATACTGAATGGTCGTCAGAATTCATGCGCTGTTAAAACATTCCACATACAAATTCTTGCTGTTTCAAAATATACCAGCCTTAATTTAGTATTGTTTGTCTGGATCTAAGTTTTTGAGACGTTAGATCATGTGATTAGAAAAATGACTTCCATGTTTGATAAATACAATTTTTTGTTTGGGAGAAAAGACAATTTGGGAGTCTAGAGAGATTTAAAGTATGTAAACAGAAAACATACTTTTTTCATGTTTTACTAAGTAAGCAATAGAAAAACAAGAGATGGCTTTGAATGTATTTTTTGTGATGGTTTATTGTGAAGGATTTGAAAGGGGATTTGTAGGGCTTTTATGAAGAAATCCAAGAACATGACTGTAGGACTAACAGAATGCCATGTTCTTGTTAAGTGGCTGTGCCTCTCTTTAATAATAGTTCTTGAAATTTCACATATGCAAATCCTGGAAGCTTCTCAGGAAAGTCCCAGGATAGGCCTTGTTTTAGAGACTTGAGTGGCAATAGTTGAGTTGTTTACTGATTGCAGAAGACATTTAAAATACTTGATTCCTAAATGGTATCTGACAATGACTGAAATCTTTTTCAGTCCTGTAGCATATATTTCCACTGGGTTTCCCCTTTGAAGCGTATGCTGGGATCTGATACAGTTAAGTAGCTGGTCCAGGCTTCTGAGACTTATCAATAATTGAATTTAAAAGTAGTTTGCAACTCTTTTATTATTGAGGGTCTCTTTAGTTATTTTCCTTCTCCCTCCCCTGAGAATTCAAAGTCTTGAAAGATTTTTGTCTAACAAACAACCTGACTTGGTAAGTAATTAAAAGCTTTGTTTTTTTGCATTTTCATGCAGCAGGAGCTAAAACTCTGAATTTTTATATTTGATACATATTTATGAGTAGCAGCTATACGGGTGTAACACAGTTAAAGTTTGTGCTCATGGGAGAAGCAGACAAAACACGTATATAATTTCAAACAGTCATAATGCTGTGAAGAAACAGTGAGTCTGGAGAGAGAGACTGAGAGGTCTATTTGAGATAAGGTAGGGGGAGGCATGTGGGAAGGGACCTGAATGGAGTAGGGGGTGAACGAGCCATCCGGGTGTCTGGGGAAAGAGAGTGAAGGTGGGATAAGAGCAGTTGCCAGGGGACTTAGCATGCTGACCTGTGTCAACCAGTGTCACCTGAAGGAGTTAAAATAATCCCGGCCCGCAAAGATGATGTGGAATGTTGTATAGCTTTATTATGATTATAGTTTCCACTATGCTTTTTGTAACATCCAAATAGCTCAAGGATCCCATTTCCACTTACAAAACCCTGTAGAGATTAGGAAACCCTAATTGGCTTCTAGATCTCTTCAGATCTAGTTTGCTTTTTGCTTAAACTTAAAAGCTCTATTTACATTTTGCAATCTGTGTTGAAGTAAAAGTTTTTGACTAGTAGAATTCATTTAATGTTTGCTATTTTATTTTGGAATGGAAGTGAACATAAGGATTATCAATAATCATGATGCAGTTAAAAAAAAATCTTTGGTGTAGTTTTCAAACTTTGGGGACCTATGGATTTAAAAAAAATTTTCTTCTGGAGCTTTGTGAAATCTTGCATAGATTTTAGTGGATATGTTGGCAGAAAGGGGGGTGTGGGGTAAAGAGAGGAGAGAATGGTCTTGACAGCAGTAAGTTAAAACATATTGACAGAAGGACAAACAATTACTGAGGGAGATTATATAGACCATGAGCCTGAAGATATTATTTCACCATCAGTTCCTTTTTTTTTTTATTCTGAAAGGTAGTATTTTATGTAGCTCTACCATGAAAAAAATAGATATTTTTAACTTTTTTTTTCTTCATCTTGTGGGGAAATACTAGTGTAAACATTTCACTGTCAAATCAAGTCACATGGCCAGGCACAGAGCTGATAGGAAAGGAAATTTATTCCTTCCTAAGGGGAGGAGGGTAGATGTGAGTGAACAGTGATCCATTATTGCAGATATCTTTTATCAGAAATAGAAAATATCCAAAAACATTTGACATTTAGTATAGAGAGGTATATAAATTTTCCCTAAAATGATCATGTGAAAGAAAAGTGTTATTGCTCAGTCATGTCCAACTCTTTGCCTGTAGCTCTCCAGGCTTCTCTGTCCATGGGATTCTTCAGGCAGGAACACTGGAGTGGGTAGCCTTTCCCTTCTCCAGGGGATCTTCCCAACCCAGGGATTGAACCCAGGTCTCCTGCACTGCAGGCAGATTCTTTACTATCTGAGCCACTAGGGAAGCCCAAAATGATTATAATACCGTATAAAATAATAAAATGATTATAATTATTTTAATTAATATGAACTATAATAATAATTAAATATAAAATTTATAATTAAATAAAATAATTAATAACAAATATTTAATTACTACAATAATTTGATATGTTAGTATAATATAATAATATAATTAATATTAACATAATGTAATAATATAATTAATATAAATACAATAATCAACATATTAATTTAAGTAATATAATTAATATGATTAAGTAATTAAATATAATTTAATATATAATTTATAATTAACTATAATTATAATAAACATAATTATTGTAATAATTAAATATAATAATATTATTATTATTATTATAAAATAATACTATATAGGAACTTGCTCCCAGAGGTCATGGGAGGCATACCTTGGGACTCCCAAGTGAGGAAGGAATAAGCATTCCACATGGAGAAATTAATACTTAGATTCAGTTAAATGATTTTTAACAAAGAACAGGGAATCTACTCTCCTGATTAGGGACTACACCATTTCCATTCTGAAGGTAACTTAATCCAAAGGCTTCAATTTGGGTGGCCCAATGTTCTGTGCTTATCTTGGGTTCCTGATCTGTTTGGCAAGGATCCGAAGGTTGGGAACACTTCCTGTGATGCCCTTTGCCAGCACACAGAGCTTTAGAAAAGCTTTGGGACCGCGTTGTGGGGTGGATCTGGTGCTCCTTCTCTTCCCCTGATTCTGAGTTAGCATCACAGAGGATGGAAAAGGGCTGGCCTGCTAGTCCGGAGCCTGCTTTCCCTGTGCTCCCACTGTATATCACACCTTCTGGTGGCTGAGGGAGTGGCCACTGGTATTGGACACCTCAGGTTCTGATTGGACTGCTCTTTGATTTGGGGCAACTTACTAATGTGTGTGTTTCTCATTTGCAAAGTGGGAAATGTGATATCTACCATGTTGGGCTGTTGTGAAGGTTAAGTAAGTGGCAAGTCCTAACACAGGGTCTGGAACATGTTAAACATTTAATAAATATGAGCTGATAATGCTTTTATTATTATCTGCCATGACAGGTACTACAGACAGCATTCCATTATTGTTATTCTAGTATTTCTGTTTCTCCTCACTAAATCCTCAGCCTCCAAAAGGCATGGTTTCATTTCTGGTCCCCTCTCTGCAGCAACACTAAATTTATGATGTAGGAACTTAAACTGATATCCACTCAATTGTATCCAAACATGTATCTTCTACCATGAAGCCTTTAGCTCCAAGGACCAGATTCAGTTCAGTTCAGTTGCTCAGTCGTGTCCGACTCTTTGCAACCCCATGAACCGCAGCAGGCCAGGACTCCCTGTCCATCACCAACTCCCAGAGTCCACCCAAACCCATGTCCATTGAGTCGGTGATGCCATCCAGCCATCTCATCCTCTGTCGTCCCCTTCTCCTCCTGCCCTCAATCTTTTCCAGCATCAGGGTCTTATCAAATGAGTCAGCTCTTCGCATCAGGTGGCCAAAGTAATGGAGTTTCAGCTTCAACATCAGTCCTTCCAATGAACACCCAGGACTGATCTCCTCCAGGATGGACTGGTTGGATCTCCTTGCAGTCCAAGGGACTCTCAAGAGTCTTCTCCAACACCACAGTTCAAAAGCATCAATTTTTCGGCGCTCAGCTTTCTTTATATTCCAACTCTCGCACACATACACGACCACTGGAAAAACCATAGCCTTGACTAGACGGACCTTTGTTGGCAAAGTAATGTCTCTGCTTTTTAATATGCTATCTAGGTTGGTCATGACTTTCCTTCCAAGGAGTATGCGTCTTTTAATTTCATGGCTGCAGTCACCATCTCCAGTGATTTTAGAGCCCAGAAAATAAAGTCAGCCACTGTTTCCACTGTTCCCATCTATTTGCCATGAAGTGATGGGACTGGATGCCATGATCTTCGTTTTCTGAATGTTGAGCTTTAAGCCAACATTTTCACTCTCCTCTTTCACTTTCATCAAGAGGCTCTTCTTCACTTTATGCCATAAGGGTGGTGTCATCTGCATATCTGAGGTTATTGATATTTCTCCCAGCAATCTTGATTCCAGCTTGTGCTTCCTCCAGCCCAGCGTTTCTCATGATGTCCTCTGCATAGAAGTTAAATAAGCAGGGTGACAATATACAGCCTTGACGTACTCCTTTTCCTATTTGGAACCAGTCTGTTTTTCCATGTCCAGTTCTGTTGCTTCCTGACCTGCATATAGGTTTCTCAAGAGGCAGGTCAGGTGGTCTGGTATTCCCATCTCTTTCAGAATTTTCCACAGTTTATTGTGATACACACAGTCAAAGGCTTTGGCATAGTCAATACAGCAGAAATAGATGTTTTTCCGGAACTCTTTTGCTTTTTCCATGATCCAGCGGATGTTGGCAATTTGATCTCTGGTTCCTCTGCCTTTTCTAAAACCAGCTTGAACATCTGGAAGTTCACGGTTCACGTATTGCTGAAGCCTGGCTTGGAGAATTTTGAGCATTACTTTACTAGCATGTGAGATGAGTGGAATTGTGCGGTAGTTTGAGCATTCTTTGGCATTGCCTTTCTTTGGGATTGAAATGAAAACTGACCTTTTCCAGTCCTGTGGTCACTGCTGAGTTTTCCAAATGTTCTGGCATACTGAACGCAGCACTTTCACAGCATCGTCTTTCAGGATTTGAAATCGCGCAACTGGAATTCCATCACCTCCACTAGCTTTGTTCATAGTGATGCTTTCTAAGGCCCACTTGACTTCACACTCCAGGATGTCTACCTCAAGGTGAGTGATCATACCATTGTGATTATCTGGGTCATGAAGATCTTTTTTGTACAGTTCTTCTGTGTATTCTTGCCACCTCTTCTTAGTATCTTCTGCTTCTGTTAGGTCCCTACCATTTCTGTCCTTTATTGAGCCCATCTTTGCATGAAATGTTCCCTTGGTATCTCTAATTTTCTTGAAGAGATCTCTAGTCTTTCCCATTGTATTGTTTTCCTCTATTTCTTTGCATTGATCGCTGAGGACCAGATTTAATGTTACTAAAAACAGTCATTCTTTTTTCCCTTTCACATTTGGCCTTGAAATAAAGACTTTTGAAGCCATAGAAATTTAAAGGTTTTTTCTCTAATATTCTTCTAACTCCTGTCCTTTGAGTTGCTTCTCAGATGGTGGTTGTGATCTTTTTTTTAAAAAAACTTTATTTATTTTGGCCACAATGTGCAGCTTGTGGGGTCATTGCAGGAAATTAGTTCCCTGGCCAGGGATGGAAACCATGCCCCCTACATTGGGAGCTCAGAGGCTTAACCGCTGGACTACCTGGGAAACCCTTCAGCCTGATCAAAAGTAATTGTGAATTTTCAGCTGAGTCGTTGCTCCCAGTGAGGGGTCACTCAGAATAAAGACTCAGCCATTATAACGAACAGGCCCAACATCACATAGATTAGGGTCCAAGAAGCTTCTTTTTCACATAAGGATTCAAGGGTAGACCTGCAGGCTGCTGAGTTCCATATAGTCTTTCAGGGCATTGTGTTCCTTCCATCTTATTTCTCTGCTCTCCCACATCTATTCCCCTTTTTTATGGTACACGTTGGGTTCCCTGGGATCCTTCCCTGAAAATGACCCTTTGTGTTCATGTTGGAGGAGAGGAAAAGAGTGTGGTTCAGGGCACATACAATGTGTTATGGCCCAAGGCTCCAAGGGTAACCTGTCTTCCATTCTGATCCATTGGTGTGAACTTGATTGCATGACTCCATGTTGCTGCAGAAATGCTGGCACATGTAACCCCCAGCAGGACCTAAGTATTATAATTCCAGTACTATGTCCACCCTAATTTGGGTGGACAACTCTCTGGTACCTGCCCTAGATCAGCAAGTAAGTCTGCTTTTGAGAATTTTGCCTTTCCATTGAATAGCTGACATACAGTCCCGTGGTTTAATGAGTGGGTAGTTATAATAATTATTAATTGGATTTACAGTTTATTGAGCTCCAATGATATGCTGGGGACTATTAAACACAATTGAAAGCTTTATCTCTTTTGACCCTTTCAGAAAGGCTATGAGGGCGATTTTATTCTTATTATTACTGAACCTTAAGTAAGTTTGGTAAGGTTGACCTTGTCAAGTTGACTCCAAAATCTTTATCTGACTGTCTTAGGAATGGTGAGAGTCCTCAAGAATAAAGGATACCTGCATACTGCTTCTAATTCTGGCTTCTGGAGCTAGTCAGTAGCAAAGGCTACCAGGAAAAGCAACGGATTTTCTGGAAATAGTCAAGCAGGGGCTGTATAACCCTCCGTTAGGGATTCCACGGGGAGACTTTCTGCTTTGCACTGCAGGACATGGTGAACATCTTTGATTGTCTCTGAAGGTCAAGTGGTCTGTTTTGTGCACTCTGGTTTCTGCGTGTCACCTATGACCCCTCATTCCTGCGACAGTAATGCAGTTCCATTGGCACACACATTCTGGCCTTTCTGCAAAATGAGGAGGCACCTGATAACGTTGGGCAAGAGGGTCAGTAGTTGAGATGGAGTTCCTAGTGTGACTTTGAGCAGTCTCTTCAACTTTGAGTCTCCATTTACTGGGGAGTAAAATAAGCGCATTAGGCTTAATCACTGGCCTTCTCGGAGTGCTACTTGGGGCTCTCAAATTTCTGTAGAACTCTCTAGTGGTTTTTCTCCCCTACATATTAGAACTTTTGGGTAAATCTTTCTTTAAAGGATTTTTTTTTAAGTTTTAACAAAAGTGAAAATCACATAGCTGATTATAGTGAGAATGGATAATATTTGTAAATGCTATAGGGCCCTACGCATTGCTGCTGTTCTGAGTGTGTTCATGAATTAATTCACCTGTGGCATGCACCTGAAGATGAAGAAACTGAGCCGCAGGGTGGTTAAAAACCTGTCCGTTGTCACTCACTAGAAAGTAACCGGAATTTCAACTTGGACTTTGAGACCTGAAACTATTCTTCTGCAGGAGTGGATAATTTCTAAGGTTTCTCCCAGTTCAAAAAATGCTTTGGTTCTATGCCTATTGTGGTGTATAGACAGCTCAAGAACTTTTCCTTCTCCAAGAAAGACTCCCAGACATTTCAAGATCTCTCTTTTGACAAGTAGAGGCTGAATGTGAGTCATGAAGGTCCATATCTTGCTGATAATTTCAGAAATCCTGTCATCTGTTCATCATCACCTGATGCAGCAGGAGGTTCTGTTACACTGATGTTTCTGACCGAGGAGCTGCTTTGATAAATATACCAACGACTTTCTAAAACACAGCTGGTCCTGGGCAGAGGGAGTCATAAAGGGGACCACATTCTTATGAGATGATTTTGGTATGTACGGAATGGCCTCCTGGGGTGGATCAAAAAATGATGCTTTGTGGGTAATAGTGCTATTAAAGGCATCTTAGAATCAGGGAACATTACAGGAGAGGGAACCTTTGGGAACATCTGATCCAACAGTCTGCTTTCAACCCCACCTCCTGTGTGCCTGTTCTAAGTGCTGTGGACACAGCCGTGAACAGGGCCTGTGCTCTCTTGGACCCTACATTCTATTTGGGAGACCCAGATAGACCACCACCATAGTATGGTGTATGTCATGTTAGGTAGCAGTAAGTGCTGGGAAGGAAAGCAGGGTAAGGGGATAAGAGAGTGATCATGGGGGTTTGGTCTGAATTTTGTTTTGGATGAGGTATTCATGTGAATCAGTGTTTCTCAGCCTTTTTTTCATGAAGCCCCTTCTCAGAACTATTTTTGACATTGTCTCCTGTTCTTTTCACCTGTGCATTTTAATACCATGAATATACTGTATCTTTGTTTCTGTACTGTATGTTTGTGTGTGCTTTATATATAAAGAGTGAGGTTCCTTAACCCTACTGGAGATCCAGTTTTCACCACCTTGGGGGCAGTATCACCCCATTGTTCTGTTAAATTCTGCTTTCTGCCATTGTAAACAAATCTCAACTAGCTGCTTTTAAAAGATCACAATCTAAGCTAAAAGAGCTTCTAAAGTCAAAGGACTTTATTTCCTAATGATGTTTTATATAAAAGAAGTATCAGGGCTGTAGGTAAATTTTTTTGTTTGTTTAGGCATTAGAAGTGAAGTCTAAGATTCAAGACTCCCAGTTTTTATGTAATATATAGTATAGTAGGCTCTATGTACACCGTGAAGGATGCAGTTCATTAAGTGGGCTTCCCTGGTGGCTCAGACAGTAAAGAATCTGCCTGCAATGCAAGAGACCCCGGTTCGATCCCTGGGATTGGAAGATCCCATGGAGGAGGAAATGGCAACTCACTCTAGTATTCTTGCCTAGAGAATTCCATGGACAGAGGAGCCTGGCAGGCCGCAGTCCATGGGGTCACAGAGAGTTGGACATGACTGAGAAACTAACACTTTCACTTTTCTTTCATACACACTAGGAAGGATGCGATTCATTAAGTGTAACTGATTCTTTACTGTCATTCAGGGAGGAGCCCGACAGCAGAGACTCCAGGCCACTGTCATGCAGTGCTGTGGACTCCTAACTGGTCTCCTTGCCTCTGTGTCAGTTCTTCTGCCCCCTAAAGCTTGTCCTCTGCAGCAGCAAGCATGATCTTTCAAAAGTGTCAATCATATCAAGCCCCCTTGCTTATCAGCATCTCCTTTCCAACAAGAGAATATCCAAATGCCTTATGATGCTAACAAGTCTCACCACGTCCTACACCTGCTGCTTCTCAGATCCAGTGTCCTTTCCCCACTGTGTGCTAACTACGCTGCAGCCACACTCACATCCCCTCCTTTCAGCACACCAGTGTCCTTCGTGCCTCAAGCTCTTTGCTTTTGCTCCTTCCACCTATGTTTCTCTTTAGGTTTTTAAAAAAATTGCATCATGATTTTTACAGCCATTTTAGATTTACAGAAAAATTGTATGATGGTAGTACAGAATTCCCCTCAACCCTGCCCGTAGTTACTTCTCTAAATTGTCCCATCCCTGTCTCCTTATCATTCAAGTTTCAGCTGTTCCAAGGCTTTCTCTCTCCATCTCAGGTAGTATAGCAACCTGCATGTCCTCCTCATTCTATCACATTACCCAGTTCAATTTTGTGTAGAACTTAACCTCTACTGGAATTATTATTTATGTATTGTTTGTTCACTGGCTCCCTTTACCAGCATGTGAGCTCATGGAGGGTGGGGACACACTGCCAAGTGCACTGTGGTTTCCCAGGGCCCAGAGCAGTGGCTGGCACCTAAGGATGTGTGACCAGCTGGCTGGCTTTCAGCCAGGGAAGGCTGATCTCAGACCGAAAGCCATTCAGTTCAGTTCAGTTCAGTTGGTCAGTTGCGTCCGACTCTTTGCAACCCCATGAATTGCAGCACACTAGGCCTCCCTGTCCATCACCAACTCCCAGAGTTCACTCAAACTCACATCCATCAAGTCGGTGATGCCATCCAGCCATCTCATCCTCTGTCATCCCCTTTTCCTCCTGCCCCCAATCCCTCCCAGCATCAGAGTCTTTTCCAATGAGTCAACTCTTCGCATGAGGTGGCCAAAGTACTGGAGTTTCAGCTTCAGCATCATTCCTTCCAAAGAACACCCAGGACTGATCTCCTTTAGAATGGACTGGTTGGATCTCCTTGCAGTCCAAGGGACTCTCAAAAATCTTTAATACCACAGTTCAAAAGCATCAATTCTTTGGCGCTCAGCTTTCTTCACAGTCTAAGCGTCACATCCATACATGACCACAGGAAAAACCATAGCCGTGAGTAGATGGACCTTTGTTGGCAAAATAACGTCTCTGCTTTTGAATATGCCATCTAGGTTGGTCATAACTTTCCTTCCAAGGAGTAAGCGTCTCTTAATTTCATGGCTGCAGTCACCATCTGCAGTGATTTTGGAGCCCAGAAAAATAAATTCTGACACTGTTTCCACTGTTTCCTCATCTATTTCCCACGAAGTGATGGGCCCAGATGCCATGATCTTCATTTTCTGAATGTTGAGCTTTAAGCCAACTTTTTCACTCTCCTCTTTCACTTTCATCAAGAGGCTTTTGAATTCCTCTTCACTTTCTGCCATAAGGGTGGTGTCATCTGTATATCTGGGGCGGGTCTGGCGGCAAGAATACTGGAGTGGGTTGCCATTCCCTTCTCCAGGAGATCTTCCCAACCCAGGGATTGAACCCGGGTCTCCTGCGTTATAGGTAGACGCTTTACCCTGTGAGCCACCAGGGAAGTTCGAAAGCCATTAGTGGAGACCCAAAATGATGAGCTAGGTTCCTTGACACCCATTTGAACGATGGATGTCACTAGGCCCAGTCCATGTCCACATCAGACTGAATTCTCAGCTGCAGGGGACCAGTCAGGAGGTGACTTAGGATCAGAGTAAACTGATGGTGACAGGACCCTCAGGCAAGTTGACCTTCCCAGAATCACCCCGGAAGACATCCACTCGACCCTGTGTATTGCTGCTCTCATATATCTGAGAATTCTCTGTCTCTGAGCTGTGCACTCTGCGGATGTGGGTATTGTCTTTGTTCATGTGTACAAATAGGACCTAATTTGAGGCCTGTGTGAGTTAGAATCACATTTGTTGTTGTTCAGCCATTAAGTCGTGTCTGATTCTCTGCAACCCCATGGACTGTAGCATGCCAGGCTTCCTTGTCCTTCACTATTTCCCTGAGTTTGCTCAAACTTATGTCCATTGAGTCGGTGATACCATCCAACCATCTCATGCTCTCTCATCCTGTCTCCCGCTTGGCTGCTGGTAACAGACACCTGAGCACTAAAGAATTCTAGATTCAGCTTCTTCTTTTTCAGTGGCCCAGGATGTTTGTGCCATCTGAGATCTTGGTCATTTTCTTCCTCTTTGTCTCATGGTCCCAAGTTAATGTTCCTGATTTCCAGGCTTCCAGGATGGCCAAAGGGGCTTTCTGGGAAGCCTGCCCAACAGCTACTGCTTATATTACATTGGCCACCACTATCTTAATGGGAGGGAGGGGCCAGTTTACTTCCTCTTGGTCCCTTGTGAGCTATGGTTTGGAGAGAGTTCTGGAAAGTGCCTGGAAATTGTGTGTGTGTGTGAGTGTGTGCTTTCTCCTTAGGCCCACAGTCCCTGTTCCGAGCTGAGCTTGGGGAGGCGGAGAAGCGTAATTCTTCTGCAGAATAAATCATCCAGGGTTCTGTTATGAAGGAATAAGGAAAGAGTAGACATTGGGCAATCTCCGCTGCAGCCGCCAAGATAGATGTTTACGCCTATCAGTTCCACCACTGTGGAAGGTTATAAGGAAGCATGGAATTTAAGCTTATATCAGGGCTTTGAAAAAAGACTCTTCCATTCCTGTAATTTTTTGTTCATTTTGAATAGTCCTAATATTTCTATCATACCAAAATGTGATTTTATATATGTAGATGCGTGGTCTGTTGGTGCACACTAAACATTTTTAACAAGGACCCTGAAATGCAATTACTCGGACAAGTTTGAAGCCTCTTTCTCTGTTGTTAACAGAAGTTGACTGTTGTTTGGATGGGTAGTACTTCTGCTCCATGAGGCTCTCTCAGGACATCTCCCTTCTCTCTTGTTGCTTCATCATCCTCTAGGGCATGGTTGGCCAATAATGGCCCATGGGCCAAATTTGGCCTGTTCCTTGTTTCTTTATGGACCACATACTGAGAATGGTTTTTACATTTTTAAATGGTTGGAAAAATGTTTTCTCATGGAAATTTATATGCAACTCAAATTTCATGCCCATAAATAAAGCTTTATTGGAACACAGCCATGCCCACTTATTTTCATATTGTTTGTGCTTGATTTTGTGCTACAGTGGCAGAGTTGAATAGTTGCGACAGAGACCATCTGAGCCACAGTGCCAGAACATTACTGTCTGGCCCTCTACAGAAGTTTCCCAATGTCTGATCCAGACTGTGGTCCTAGACTTCATGGCTGAAGCCACCTTCTTCTACCTCATCTATTCTTCAACCTATGGGAAGTGGAACTTGTTATTTGGCATACATATCTGCAGGGAGATAGAGAAATGAAGTTTGCAACTGGGCCAGCCTTTGTCAAGCTAAAACTCTGAAACTCATATTATTAAGAGAAAGAAGGAGGGTTTAGATGTTGGATCCATTTAGCAGACCATCACAGGGGTGTGTGTATGCTACAGTCTTTTTTTCTGTTTTAAAAATCCATCGTGGTTGGTTTAAGGATATTGAAGGTTATCTTGATTCATATACAGTGTTTGGTAGTATAGGAACTGTAGTGTTGATGGAGGAAGACTTGCTCACTTGTATGTTCATTCAACAAGTATCTAATGAGAATGATTACTCTCTTTTTTCTTACTAGTATGCTGTGTCCTGGGCTTCCCCCATAGCTCAGTGATAAAGAATCCACCTGCAATGCAGGAGCCACAGGAGATGAAGGTTCAATCCCTGGGTCGGGAAGATCCCCTGGAGGAGGACATGGTTACCCACTCCAGTATTCTTGCCTGGAGAATCCCATAGACAGAGGAGCCTGGCTGGCTACAGTACATAGGGTCATGTAGAGTCTGACAAGATTGAAGTGACTTAGCATGCATGCGTGCTCTGTCCTAGGCTCTGAACTTGACTTTCTTACAGCTAGGGAGGTATTCTTGTTATATAGAACAGTGGTTCTCAAAGTGTGGTTCCCAGAGCAGCAGCAGCAGTATCTACAGGGAGTGTGTTAGAAATGCAAATTCTCTTACCCCAGACTAGCCCAGAAACTTTGGGAATGGGACCCAGTAATTTATATTTTAACAAGCTCCCAGGCAATTCTGATGTGTTTTTGGGAATCATTGCTATAGAAGATGTAGCCTTAATCCATAATTATAATGAGTGAATGTCCACCCCCTTCACTGAATGAGCATTTTGTGCTTTCAGGGGGAATCAACAAACATTTTCTCCTCTTACCTAGTTTCCTTATCAATAGTCTCTTGTACTCGGAAAATGTACACAAGTCAAAATAGACAAATCATAGTTTGGCTCTGAGCTTGTTCCAGCAGACACTGGCAGACTCTGCCAAAGCCACAAAGTGACTCCCCTTGAAATTGGCCAGGTGACCACCACTACCACCACCACCACCACCGCACAGAGCGTTCTTAGTTCTTGACTCACTTCTCTGTGTGAAAAGGGGCCTTGACAGCCTTGACCCAGTGACTTTCAGATTCTGAGGAAAACAGATGCTTGATGCCCATCCAAAGTAAACAGGGCCAAGAGACCCTTTCACAAGTAAGGACTGGGTTAGGAGCCATGGCTCCAGCTGAAAGATTGAGGTGATTTGGTGTTTAAGTATATCATTGCAAAGCTCCTGGCAGCCACACAACACCAGTTTGCTGGAGCGTACAGCAATCTGGGTTGAATGAATACTGTGTCTGTCAGGGGTGTGTCTGTCTGTATATGCTCGGTACTGTACTTGGGACATTACCTGTATTAGCCTGAACAACCTTCACCGTCACCTTACGAGTTAGGTACCCTTATGATCACCTTACAGATAGAAAGCTGAGCCATTATAAGGTCGATGTGCTCAAGGTCATCCACCCCAGTAAGAAGGAGGATGAGAATTTGAACCCAGGTATTCAGGTTCTACAGACCATCTTCTTGACTGCCGTGTAGCACAACCTCTAAAAGTGGTGCCTGTGTTTATACTTCTCTGGTTACACAAACACACACGCACACACATTCTGACTCATCACAGCCTGGCTGTGGCGGTTTCTCCTGGCCTTCTTGGCATTCATCATTTCTTAGCATGAGAATTCAAAATTTGGGTGGCGGTTCTGTGTGTTGCATGGCCCTGAGCAATCAGGCCCTGCTTTCGGCATTCAGTCCCTTTGCTGACTGACTCTGAAAAGGGAAGAAAGGATTACTTACTGTGGGTCAGAGAGCTGTAAGAGGTTCCCATCTGAATTTCTTTGCTTGCCTCAAAACTAAAACACGCTTTCTAGGGGAAGGATGACAGGCGTATGGCTCTGTGGCTCCATGTTTTGGTAATAAATGGACATGCGCCTCAATCAGATGAGGAGCGCGTTATTCCAGAGTCATGCAGAATGAGTTAAACCCAGAGTGAATGATTCACTTTGACTGATGTGTGCAGTAACTGAAGACAGTTTATTACTGAAGTGGGTCTTAATCTTCTTTCAAAATGAGTTCTTGTATTTAGCCAAACTGCCCAGACCCTTTAATGGACCTGAAATTGAGTAACATGAGAAGGTGCTAAAATAGTTGAAATAAGAAGTGAAACCTTCTGTTTCATCCTTCATTCCAGAAAATATACAGTGTATTTTTACTACAGCCTTTCTTCCAGCCCCCTTCCAATCATTTTTATTAGTGATTGATGTGATTGCAGAGTGCTTTGGTGGGAAAAGCACTTGCAACCAAATTTGGTAAACCACAGGCCAATTTTATTTTTAGTTTTACTGAATAAGGGCAGATAGCAGTGGCAAATAGATTACTGTATCTGTTTCTAAACATTCACTTTTTAAAAATGTTTTGGCTCTTGGTCTCCCTAGTATATTTTGTCTATTCTGAATATATGTTTTCTTTGAGGAGAAAGAAATTTTTTCTATCATAGACACCCCATTTTTTATTTCAATATGTAGTCTCCACCTTAGTTAAAAAAAGGATGTGTTTGTAGTCATTGATGCTGTAGAAATGTTGAAACTGAGAAATTACTATGTATCATAATTAATAAGGGCTTCCCTGGTGGTTCAGTGGTAAAGAATCCGCCTGCCAATGCAAGAGATGTGGTTTTGATCCCTAGGTCGGGATGATCCTCTGGAGAAGGAAATGGCATCCCACACCAACTTACTGCCTGGAGAATTCCATGGACAGAGGAATCTGGCAGGCTGCGGTACATGGGATCACAAAAGAGTCGGACACGACTTAGCGACTAAACAATAACAACAACAATAATTAATAAATGATAGATAGGCATAGGGAATCAGAAATAATGGCCTAATATTAATTGTGATCAATATCCTAAAGTTTCTCAGATTAATAAGGTACAAGTGGAATAATAAAGAAGGCAGTTAGATAGGGAATGTGAATGGGATTCAGTTTTCACCTGTACACACAGGAGCAGACATCCGGGAGATAGTTAATGAATGTGATTTGGTTAGTTGGTTGATTGTTGAGTGAATGTTTGAGTCCTGCACTCACTCCAGGGCACCAGATTTTGAAAATAAGATTAAGTTTGCCCAGGGATCTTGAAGGGCTTGTATAATTATCAAATCTTAAGCACTGGAAGGGTCATTAGAGGTCTCAAACTTACCCAGCAGCCCCACACAAGATTTCTTCTATAGGAATCCTAACAAATGGCCCACTGCCATGCTTAACCATTGTAATGATTAAGGGCACATCAATCCTTTTCTGGTCTTCTATTGTTGGACAACTCTGATTGTGGGACTGTGGCAAAAGCTCATTTGTGCTTTGCAGATTCTCCTTTATGTGGCAAGACATCCTCATGGGTAGAGGAAAGTCAAGCAAGACAGTATTTCCAAAAATTTTGGGAAGCCTGTACTGTATTAGGGGCTGCATTTATATACTTCCTTAATTGCATTTTGAAAAGACCTGGCACTGAGAATTTTTAGGATTTCCCAGCATTCTTGCTGAATTTTCCATAGTGAAGTTTTAATGGGGACTTCTTTTAGGTTCCCATAATGATTGTTTAGGAAGCAACAATTAGAACTGGACATGGCACAACAGACTGGTTCCAAATAGGGAAAGGAGTACATCAAGGCTGTATATTGTCACCCTGCTTATTTAACTTCTATGCAGAGTACATCATGAGAAACGCTGGGCTGGAGGAAGCACAAGCTGGAATCAAGATTGTCGGGAGAAATATCAATAACCTTAGATATACAGATGGCACCACCCTTATGGCAGAAAGTGAAGAACTAAAGAACCTCTTGATGAAAGTGAAAGAGGAGAGTGAAAAAGTTGGCTTAAAGCTCAACATTCAGAAAACTAAGATCATGGCATCTGGTCCCATCACTTCATGGCAGATAGATGAGGAAACAGTGGCAACAGCGTCAGACTTTATTTTGGGGGGCTCCAAAATCACTGGAGGTGGTGACTGCAGCCATGAAATTAAAAGACGCTTACTTCTTGGAAGGAAGGTTATGACCAACCTAGACAGCATATTAAAAAGCAGAGACGTTACTTTGCCAACAAAGGTCCGTCTAGTCAAGGCTATGGTTTTTCAAGTGGTCATGTATGGATGTGAGAGGTGGACTGTGAAGAAATCTGAGCACCAAAGAACTGATGCTTTTGAACTGTGGTGTTGGAGAAGACTCTTGAAAGTTCATCGACTGCAAGGAGATCCAACCAGTCCATCCTGAAGGAGATCAGTCCTGGGTGTTCATTGGAAGGACTGATGTTAAAGCTGAAACTCCAATACTTTGGCCATCTGATGCGAAGAGCTGACTCATTTGAAAAGACCCTGATGCTGGAAAAGATTGAGGGCAGGAGGAGAAGGGGACGACAGAGGATGAGATGGTTGGATGGCATCACCGACTCAATGGACATGGATTTGGGTGGACCCCGGGAGTTGGTGATGAACAGGGAGGCCTGGCGTGCTGCGGTTCATGGGGTCGCAGAGTCTGACACGACTGAGCAACTGAACTGAACCGAATGATTGTTCTAGGAGGAGACAGGGGGAGGGTATTTGGGAGGCAGGAGAGGATCTATGGTGTGGAAAAACATTCTGGGCTTTTGGTTCCTCACAAATTCAGTATAAGCCCACATTGTTGCAGGCCTCCCAAACTGCCCTTAGTAGAGGTATTGCATTCCCCCTGTGGTGAGTGGTAGCCCCACCAAGATCATTGCTTGTTATCATTCAGTCACTATTTCATGCCTGACTCCTTGCAACCCCATGGACTGCAGCACACCAGGCTATCCTGTCCTCCATTATCTCCCAGAGTTTGCTCAAAAATGGAGTTTGTCCATTGAGTCGATGATGCCATCCAACCATCTCATCCTCTGTCAGCCCCTTCTCCTCCTGCCCTCAGTCTTTCCCAGTATCAGGGTCTTTTACCATTAGTTAGCTCTTCGCATCAGGTGGCCAAAGTATTGGAGCTTCAGCTTCAGCATCCTTCCAATGAATATTCAGGGTTGATTTCCTTCAGAATTGACTGGTTTGATCTCCTTGCTGTCCAAGAGACTCTCAAGAGTCTTTTCCAGAACCACTGTTCAAAAGCATCAATTCTTTAGTGCTCAGCATTCTGTATGATCCAACTCTCACATCTGTACACGACAACTGATCATTCCTAGATCTCATCAATTCTGCTTGTCACATTGAATGAACTAGGTCTCCAAAGAAAGGCTGTCAAGAAATGAAGGCTTTCAACAAATGAATGGATAAGGTAAATGTGGTGTGTATACATACACACACATATACATACACACAATGGAATATTACTCAGTCACAAAAAGAATGAAATAATACCATTTGCAGCAACATGAATGGACCTAGAGATTATCATATTAACCGAAAAATACAATTATTATATAATTATTATTATTATATGTATCATATTCCCCTTACATGTGGAAAACAGAAGTAGACTCACACACTTAGAAAACAAACTTAGGGCTTCCAAAGGGGATAGTGGGATGAAGAGGCAGGAGAGAGAGAAATTAGGAGTTTGGTGTTAACATATACACACTACTATATATAAAATAAATAAACAAGGACCTACTGTATAACACAAGGAACTATATTCAATATCTAGTAATAACCTATAATTGAAAAGAATCTGAAAAGATATATATAATACATATATAATATATTTTTATATATGTGGGTATATATATATAAAAAGAATTTATATAATATATATTATATATAATATATATTCTATGTATATATACACCCACATATATAAAAATCATCTTGCTGTATACCTGAAATTTACACAACATTATAAATGAACTATAGTTTTAAAAATGATTTAAGATTCAGTTAAGCAAAAAGAAATGAAGGCTCTGGAACCCTGTAATGAGGAAGAGAGGAGAGTGTGGCATGCTGAGCTTGATGAGGAGAACATAGTTTTGGATGTGAGGAGGTCTGTCAAGAAGAGGGAACAGATGTGCTCAGTGTGACTGCAGAGAGTGAAGGTGGGGACACTGCTGTGAAGGGTGACCATTGAAGGTGGGGAGAGGAAAAACAGAGATTATGGCAGGCCAGGTTTACCTCAGAGTTTCCTGGTATCTTCATCTGCTGCTGCTGCTGCTAAGTCGCTTCAGTCGTGTCTGACTCTGTGCGACCCCATAGATGGCAGCCCACCAGGCTCCCCCGTGCCTGGGATTCTCCAGGCAGGAACACTGGAGTGGGTTGCCATTTCCTTCTCCAATGCATGAAAGTGAGAAGTGAAAGTGAAGTCGCTCAGTCGTGTCCAACTCTTAGCGACCCCATGGACTGCAGCCTACCAGGCTCCTCTGTCCATGGGATTTTCCAGGCAAGAGTACTGGAGTGGGGTGCCATTGCCTTCTCCGGGTATCTTCATCTAGAACTGACCAAACCCTCTTTTTTGATCCCTGCCTTTTTATTGTCTTTGGGAAAAAAGCTGCAATCTGGATATTAATCATGAAAATTTCCCCAATAGAAAAGTTAGTCTTTTTTTTTTTTAAATCCTGATTTGAATGTAGACTTGAGGAAAAAAAGATTTTTTTAAAAACATTGTTACCACTTTTTTAGTGTAAAATGGATGCTCTTGGTTAACATGTGCAAAAAGCTGCATGTTGTGATACGTGTGCAAAAAGCTGCATCTGCTATGCAATCAATTTCAGTGAAACATTTTCTAGGAGCCTACTCCTGGCTGATACTGCGCTTGGAACCGTGTGCTCATAGGTGAACATACTTGGGTTTCCTGGGGCGGGGTGCAGTGGGGGAGCTGGTTCCTGGTGACCCCACACTGCTTATAGGAGATGAGTGAGGGCTGGGTGAGGGGAAGTCAGTGGGAAAAAGGCAAATTTAAGGGTGACCTTTGAGCAGGATCTAGGAGGAGGAGTCAGATAGTAGAGAAGGGCAGATGTTTCCACACCGCTCACTCTGTGTGCAGAGGCATGGGGTGTGGGACGAGCAGACAGCAGCTCTTAGCTCCCAGGGACTAGTACTGCACGAGACCAAGCCGACCTGATGGAGGGAAGGATAGGAGAAGCGTGCTAGGGCTTGCATGGTAGGTTGGTCTTCCTTCTCTGTTATGTTGGACTGCGGGATGTATAGTTTAGTTGGAGACAGTCCCAAGCTGTTCTGTACACAAGCATTTTTCTCCACCTTTGCTTCTGGATCAAAAGAAAAATTGTCATAAATGGGAAGTTGGCCTCTGGAAGTTGGCACTTAGCCAGAGAGCTCAACAAACCATTTATATGATTTATAATTTTAAAAATTCTTCCTAGAAACTATGCAACTACAATAGTGCTCTGTCTGTTGTGAAAATGCAACACAGATTTTTTTAAAGCATGTAGTCATAATACTTCTAAAGCCTTTTCTATTCCAGTAATCTTTATATCCCAGTACTTGTTTATTTGTGCATCTTTTTTGTGCTTTCTTACTCTTTATCATTTTTTCTCCCTTCTCACACTACTGCCCTCTTGCTCTCTCTCTCTCTTTCCCTCCCATCCCTGCTCTTCCATCCATTATTCTTCATTAATGTGCCACATTAACTCTTTTTTTTAAATTGAAGGATAATTGCTTCACAATAGTGTGTCAGTTTCTACCATACATCAGCATGACATTTACTCTTGAGTAGAATTTTATATTTTTGCCTTTCTCTTTTACAAAGGAAGACTAAAGCACGATTTAGTTTTTACGTCTGTGGCCTTTAATTTTCCCCCTCCCTCTGAGTCAGTGGGAAATAGAATAAACTAATAAAGTATCTTGCAGAAGTTAAGCATTTAAGTAAAATTAGAAGAAATTCGATTAAGTTTGAGAGAAAATAATGTGCTAACAGGTGGCTACCATAGTGGGGTAAATGGTGGATAAGGTCCTCCTCTGAGGGTCGGAGGACCAGCTTACTTATACCAGGAACTAGACTCAAGGTTTCATGAGTAATAAGGCCATTTTGGGGGTTCATACTGTTAGGACTTTATACTAAATGTAAGACTTTTAGGTATTCAGATGAATCTTAGTAAAATTGTTGGAATGATATGGTCAAATATGGGAAAATCCTTCACAGACGTTTGGCAACCCTGTCATGAATCCATCAAACGTAATTCGTGTCCTTTTAAACCTGCCTATTGTTAGCTGACCTGTAGGCCTTTTTTAAAGTATAAGATGATCTGATTAATCAATAGATCTGGCTGAATTTCACCTCCTTGTAATGAAATAATTAAATCAAATTGAAATTCCTACTTCATCACATCAGCCTGAAACTGCATGAAGACATGAGCCTGATGATTTGTTTTGGAAAATCTATAAGTAGAATAATACTGTGATAGATGTTCTAAAGCAGAAAGAAAAGCAATAAGTATATGTCACTATGAGCCACAAGTGAGTTTTTTTTTTTTTAACTAGTAAAGAGTATTTTTGCAAACTTCTACTGAATTGTGGGCTTCCCTGATGGCTCAGACGGTAAAGAATCTGCAGTGCAAGAGACCCGGGTTCAATCTCTGGGTTGAGAGGATCCCCTGGAGAAGGGAATGGTGATTCACTCCAGTGTTCTTGCCAGAATCACATGGAAGAGGAGCCTGGTGGGCTACAGACCATGGAGTCGCTAAGAGTCGAATACGACTGAGCAACTAACATTACTAAATTGTGGCCATTTATAAGTTTGAAATGAAGGATTTAAAAAAATTTAGTTTCAAACCTCAAAGCACTGAAAATAAAAATATTTTATCCTCAGGTTTTAAATGGATTGTAGAAAATGAAAAAGATACAGAAAATGGGAACATAAATTATAGAAAATTTAGAGAACATATAAGAACATAAAGTACATTGATAATCCCCCTTCTCAGGGCCAGTGCTATTAATATTTGGATGCATTTCAGTCTCTCTTTGTGTTTACGTGATTCATTAATTATTATGTATAATTTACATCATGCTTTTTCCATTAATCTTATAACTTAATCATTTCTTCCTTCTAGTACAGATTCTTTGTCCAGGAACTTTTAATGGCTCCTTAGATTGACTTCACACACTGTAATTTAAAATAGTTCCTGAGTATACTTCACATTCTGGAGAAGGCAATGGCAGTCCACTCCAGTACTCTTGCCTGGAAAACCCCATGGACGGAGGAGCCTGGAAGGCTGAGTCCATGGGGTCGCTAAGAGTCGGGCACGACTGAGCGACTTCACTTTCACTTCTCACTTTCATGCATTGGAGAAGGAAATGGCAACCCTCTCCAGTGTTCTTGCCTGGAGAATCCCAGGGATGGGGGAGCCTGGTGGGCTGCCGTCTCTGGGGTCGCACAGAGTCGGATATGACTGAAGTGACTTAGCAGCAGCAGCAGCAGCAGCATACTTCACATTCAGCCTAGAGACCCCAATACCCCTGGTGGAATTTCGGACCTCAAGGGCTGCTCTTTCAGCTGTCAGGCCACTGCAGGGGAACTGGTGGCCTCGTGCATGTGGCAGCCACTCAGGCCTGCCCCTTCAGATCCTACCTGAGTGCTTCCTAACCTCTCGCCATTGAGGACATTGATGAACTGCTTTGCCTCTTAGGGGGAAAGCCCCCTCCAGAGCTCTAGTAATCCTGCCCGAAGATGCAGACCTGGACCAGCTCAGGACATCATGTCCACTGGTCTGCAGCAAAATGAGCAAAGGTGACAGAGCCACGGTGTGAGCGTTTCTTCAGGTTAAGTTCATCCTTTGCCTCCTTTATGCTGAGATGAGATCCTTGGGTGAGTGTGCACTGGGCTGTTGTTTCTTTTACAGGAGGAAGATGGTAGTGGTACATAGGCATCCTTGGCCTGTCACTTGTCTTTACAGCCCTGCTCTGTGGAATCCCCATTTGCAAGCAGCCCAGTCACAGCCCAGCTGTTGGCGTTTCCCTGTCTGTTCCCTGCATGTCTTTGCTCACCTTGCTTGCTCTTCCTGGGATACCTGTCTCCATCCTTTGCCAGGACGGAAAGTCTGTCTGGGTCCCTCAAGCAGAGCCTTCAAGCTTCCCAGACCTGCCTCTTCACCAGATAGAATGAGCAGCTCCCCCTTGTGTAACACACTTCCTGCTTCCTCAATTCCCTGAAGAGCCTAGATGCTCCTTGAGGAAGCCAAGTCCTGTCCTGAGGACCCAAAGGAGACTGGGGACAGGCAAATTAATTAGTAATTATTTAGCTCACTGTCATATCACATGTTTGTGTATGTGTGTGCTAAGTCGCTTCAGTTGTGTCCGACTCTTTTCAACCCTATGAACTGTACCAGGCTCCTATGTCCATGGGGATTCTCCAGGCAAGAATACTGGAATGGGGTGCTGTGCCCTCCTCCAGAGGATCTTCCTGACCTAGGGATCGAACCTGCATCTCATATGTCTCCTGCTTTGGCAGGTGGGTTCTTTACCACTAGTGCCACCCTGGAAGACCCCAGATGGGTGAACAATGAATAGCCTCCTCTCCTCAGACAGTCCAAGCTCAGATTTTCACAATCAGAATGAGACAGTCATACCCCCTTTCTCGTTCTGTCAACAAATGCATGGAAACCTTTTTTTTTTTCTTTTTCCTTAGTGCCTATCAGACTGGAAATAGTGTCAAAGAGGTATGTTGCCCTCTCCCTTTGTCTCTTGAACATATGGGGCCTTGGCTGTGTGGGCCTAGCAGGTCCCCCCCTCACTGGTGAATTGCTCAGTGTCAGAAATTGGGGGAAGCATCCTGCTAGTAAGAGCATGGAAATAAAAAAGCAATGTTAGCCCAAACCCCTGGCTTCAAATACGTTCCCACACAAGCAACAGATTTTAAACCTGGTATTTGTTTAAAATGCATGTATCTGTGTAGATATTTGATGTTTACAGGGAGATTGTCTGGTTCCAACTGTGAAAATCTGAGCTTGAGCTATCTGAGGATAGGAGGCTGTTTATTACCACACAGCCCCGCTCATGTGTAAACGCTCCCTGGTATCACAAGAAAGGTCTAGATTCACCAGAAATGGCAGTGACAGTGCTTCATCCCAGAAAGAAAAAGATATACCGTTTCTGTGTTTCGTTTTGGATTGGTAGGAAAGGTTTGGACACCACCTCTTTGTTAGTGTCAGAGCAGAATAGGGGATGGGACAGCCTTACCTGTCCTAAGACCCCTCACCCATCTGTGTCTGACTACCTCAGGCATGGAGGCTTTCCTCCCACACATGCTGAGCTGCCCATGTCCTCAGGGCAGTGAACGTGACTTAGCAGCGAATCCTTTGTTGCTCTCTGATTGTTTCAAGTGTGGCAAGCTAGTTTGTGAGCTTATGGAGGGCAGGGACCATGTTTTACCCCTTTTAATTTATTTTACTAAAGACTTCTAACGTCACCTAGAAACTTGGCAATTTTTTTTTTTTTTAATGAATGCTTAGATGGATGGATGAATTAATGAGGGAAACCATTTCTTGGACCTCACTCTTATTATACCGAGGAGTCACTCCCAAGCCCAGTAATACTCAGATATGCTTTCTGAGTAGACTAAAAGTCAGGAGGTTAGATTATGTGCATAAAGATATTCGCCGAAGTCTGTGCACAAGAGCAAAGAGTTGGAAATATCCTGAATGAGTAATGATGACATGGGATTGGTTCCGTAACTGGAATGTTTACTTGCTCTACTGTGCAGCCTCGAGAAAAATGATGGCTATGCAGCAACCTAAAGAAACGTGCTTGACAAAGTGTTGTCATGAAAGTGGCATTCCAAATGCCACAAATATTTGGGAAACCCAGATGTTCTGGGAAAAAGAAGGAAGTTTACCAAAATGTGAATACTGGTCGTTCAAATAGTAGGTTATGAGTGATTTCTTTTCTCTGTTTTCCCAATGCCTTGCAAAGTGTCTCAACTACTTTTATGATGTGACAAAAACCTTTTTTTCTTTGCAAATAGGGGGAAAATTATCTAAAACAAATATATCAGTTGTGAACAGTTTTTAAGTCTTGGAAGGTTAAGTACTCCAATACTTATCCTCTAGACTTTTTTTTGTATCCTGGAACTATTTTGATTAATTTTTAATGGGAAAATAGTAATAGGTTTGCAGCAGGACACAGCAATAGCGTCCAGAGTGCTAAGTAACATAGGAAGACGGAATCTTCTGTTTAAACATGGTGATAGTCTTGAGCTTTTTGGAATAGGGAGGTCCAGGTCTGCCAAACTTGGTAGCCCCTGAGAACATCTCTGTTCAGGAACTTAGCACAGCAGTCAGACTGTTTATAATGATGATTGTGTATCATCAAATATTTAATTATGTTCAGTAGACTCTGTTTAATAAGGTGTGGAGTTAGTACTTTTAGTACTTGATTAGTACTTAAAAGTACTTAAAGTACTTAAAATTTTCAGTTATCTGAAAATTCACTCATGTGAAACACCTGAAGATCATGAATCTTCAGTGCTGTGGGGTAGTTCACGTACCCCCTCACAGTGGACAGGTGGCAGCTGTCAGGTGTCTCACTGTTTTTTTTGTAACACAACATACTGATCAGTCAGTGGGGAAATGGTGTTTCCTAATGTGCTGGTCTCCTCTTTCATCATCAGGAGATTTCACCAGGGTGTTGGCTTCCCATCTTCTCGTTCTTTACTTTAGCATATCTAGTCATTTTCACCTCTGGGCTTAAATTCTTCCTGGCTTGCATAACATGGCCATCTAGGCAGTTTTTGTAACTGGCCAAGTGACCAACGTCATGTGGACATTTCTTTGAGGGACTAAATCAAGGAAAATCAAGAAATAGCTTTGGGATATTTGCACCAGGCTTATTTTTAGGGCTTCTAGGAAGGATATAAAGGTGATAGGAAAACATGGGGTACTTATACAGCAGTGAAAAGGAATAGGCTCTCAATCCACATAGCAAAATGCGTAACTCTCCAGACTACTGTGCTAAGCGAAAGTAGCCAGGCACAGAAGGCTACATACTGTATGATTCTATTCATATGAAATTCTAGAAAAGGCATAACTACAGTGGCAGAAACCAGATCAGGTTGCCTAGGACTGGAATGGAGGGAAGGGGCTTGCCTACGAAGAGGTATCAGGGAACTTTTGGGGGGTGATGCAAACACTCTTTTTTTTTTTTACTGTGGTGTTGCTTACACAACTGTATGCATTTGCCAAAATTCATTAAATTGTACACTTAAAATGGATGAATTTTATATAAACTTTATAAAGCTGTTAAAAATAAGTTGATGTGGAGAAAACTTTAAATCACTTTTCGTGCTTCTTTGAGGATGAATTATTGCCAGACTATTTTCAGTATTGTTATGGCTTGTTGGATGCTTACAATAAACTCCATCCTAAAAGTTTAAAAGTGCCTCATCTGACTTTACTCAGAGTGGAGTTTAAATAAGTGATTGATTAAGCCGCAGGGGCAGGATATAATTCACTCCCAGCTTTGAATTTCCCTTGTCTCCATCTCAAAGTGTGCTCAGATGTGTTTTCATATTTGCTTCTGGTATTTTGGAAGACATGACCTCATGGTATCATACCCTCAGGCCCTGGAGAAGCAGAGATTGTGCACTTGAGCCTTGGCTTGGAGACCTTTCAGTGCCCTAGACATTTTAGTTAGCTTTTCCTTGGACCTTCCACTGATTTAAATATGGATCCAGCTACAGGGTATCCAGGGTAGGGGCTTTCTTTTTCCCTAGTTCTCTTGGTTGCTTCATTCACCATTAGTTAGGGCAAACTCACTATGACCTCTTTACTTCCCACAGTATTGAATGGATGTTTTTATGTTTTGGTGGAAAATAATTTCTTAAACAGAAGGAGATTTCATTTTAAACGAATTAAAAGTAAATTGAAAAAGACCAACCAAAATTAATTTCTAAGTTTCATCAAAATTTACATTTTATTCTCCCTTCTTGGACTATATGAGTCATAATGCTAGGAAACCAAGGTCAGTTTTTCAGCAAATGAAATTTTAATTAAAAAAAAAAAAAACCTGAACTCGAAAAATTAGGACTGTTTGCCATCTGTCCATTTTCCTTCATATTGGGGGTTGTAATTTGTAATATAAATGAGCATATTTGCTGCTCTATGATTGTACTGTGATTAAACTGTGATTTTATATATATATATATATATATGTTATGTCAGCCTATTTATTTGATTTAATGCTTTCTTTTTTTTTAAGTTGTCGTTTTATTCTCTTCTCTTTCTACCTGCTGTATCCTCTCTATAAAGAGCCTGTGCAGGGCCTGGTGGTGAGTGAGCCCCAGTCTCGTGGTGACAGAGTGCTGTCACTGCTGATTGGCAGCCTGGGCCTGAGACTCTGGAACAACATTGCAGCTCCCATTGTTCCCTGCAAATGTCTGCCACTCCGGGCTTTGGAAATTGATGAGTGAATAATGTAGTGTACACACACTGAGAACTTACCGTTCCAGACAGAACAGTCTGTTTTTCTTTCGATGCAGTGTTCTAAGAATATGTACAAGGCTTTTCTGGTCCCCATGCCTTCAAATCTTTTATTTTCTCTAGTATTTCAGCCTCTTACAAATCAGCAGTATCTTTAATCTTATTCTCATTACCAGCTAGGGGCTAAGCATGGACTGAAGCTGATTTGCTGTGTGACCTTGGGTTTGAATTTCCTTATCTTCTAATTGGGAGGATAGCACTGCCTGTGTCTAAGGGGATGTGGTTTATGGTTTACTAAAGCTAATTAGTGACTATAAAGCAATTTGTAAGCATGCTTAGCAGTGCAAAATCTCTCCAAGTTTATTCTCTTCTCCTGATCCCCTCACTTAACAACTTTAATCTGCACAGATTCATTTGTTAGCCATTTCATTTCTTCATTCAACACTTTTTTTTTTTTTTATAACAGAGTACATGCTAGGTCGCACCCACACTGCTTTGGGTGCTAGGAATTCAGCAGTGAATGAAACTGACTCTTCCTTTCCAGAGGTTACATTTTAGTAGGAAAGACAGATAATAAATAAGACATGGCTTTTGTTTTAAAAGCTCTACTCAGACTGCATTGATGAGACTATATCATGCTATGCTATGCTATGCTAAGTCACTTCAGTCGTGTCCGACTCTGTGTGACCCCATAGACGGCAGCCACCAGGCTCCCCCGTCCCTGGGATTCTCCAGGCAAGAACACTGGAGTGGCCATTTCCTTAGACTGTATCATAGATTCCTTTAATAGATAGTTATCATTTTCTCTTATATTTAAAAGATCCATCTATCTGTAGTTCTAAAGGCAGAGCATGGGTAATGTCCCTTCTCCTCGATATAGGAGGACACCAGTAATTGCTAGAGGGTAGAAGGATAGTCTTTCTATTAATTAATTCTTCCAGCAAATATTAAGCATGGTGTACACCTGTACTGGGTGGTCAGAGGAACATCCTCTTCAAAGAATGTGGTTCCTACCTGTAATGGGGAGATGATAGACACATGGGCCAAGAATTACAACTCAGTAAGACACTGCTTTAAGGAAGGATGTACATTCAAAACATAGTGGAACCTGAGAGAGTCAGGGAAGTCTTTACCAGAGATACAGATAGCCTTAAACTAGAACTTGAAGGACATGGACAAGTTGGCAGTGTACAGCTGTCAAAAGGGACTCACCAAGCAGGGAACAATTGTACAACACAACAAAGGCCAGGTACGCCAGAGATCAAAGCCTGGTGATTCTGGCAGAAGGGTGTCTCAGTTGAGCTGGGGTATGGAAAAGGAAGGTGTAGAGCTGTGCAAAAGGAGGCTGTACCCAGCGTGTTAGACCTCGGCTTAGGTAAAACCCTTCACTCTGTCTCTAAGGAGACTGCAGACCAGAGTAGCCCCTGACCATCCAAGTCATGTAGCTGGTTGGAGGCAGAATTGACACTGGTTGGAGCTCTCCGGACTCCTAGTGCAGTACCTGGGACTTTTATCACTGGAACCCAGAATAAGTCCTAGGCCAGGGTTGACCAGTCCAGTGAATTGTGTTGGATATGGTTGCCTGGGAGGGATTGGGGGTGCTGAAACCCAGCGTGGTCTCTGCTGGCCATACTCTGCATCCAGTGCAGACTTATCTCCACTCCCCGCTGCAAGAGGAAGAGGCACTTCTTTGAAGTCCCAGACAGGGCTACATGAGCTAGCAGGGCCCTCGGTTACCCTAGCTTGAAGGGGCGAATTCAGAAATGAAAACGTTGTCATTCCAACACCAGGGCTTTCCTCTCTACTTGGCCTCTTAGTCTATAGGTAAGGTAAGTCACTTCAGTCGTGTCCGACTCTGTGCGACCCCATAGACTGCAGCCCACCAGGCTCCCCCGTCCCTGGGATTCTCCAGGCAAGAACACTGGAGTGGGTTGCCATTTCCTTCTCCAGTGCATGAAAGTGAAAAGTCAAAGTGAAGTCTCTCAATCGTGTCTGACTCTTAGTGACCCCATGGACCGCAGCCTATCAGGCTCCTCCGTCCATGGGATTTTCCAGGCAAGAGTACTGGAGTGGGGTGCCATTGCCTTCTCCGATGCTAGGACCTAAAAATGGGGGTGGGAGGAGGGGACAAAAGGAAAGATGCCCACAGTAGATAGGCCTTGAGTATTTGACAAGGACATCTGGAGTTCAAGGGCATCCTCCACTGCCCTTAGAACTGATTTCTTTTCTTTTTTGATTCATAGCTACCATATTCAGCCGCCTTTTTTAAAACATTTATTTATTTTTAATTAGAGGATAATTGCTTTGCAATGTTGTGCTGGTTTTTGCCATACATCAACACGAATCAGCCATGGGTATACAGATGTCCCCTCCCTCTCAGCTTTCTGTAGTTTTTAAATTTTTAAAAGTAATTTTATTTATTTATTTTTGGCTGTGCTGGGTCTCCCTTGCCACGTGGGCTTTTCTTTAGTTGCGGCTGGCAGGGGCTCCTCCCTGCTTGTGGTGCATGGGCTTCTCCCTGTGATGGCTTCTCTTACTGCGGAGCGCTGGTTCGGTAGTTGTGGCACACAGGCTTAGTTGCTCCTCGGGACGTGAGATCTTCCCAGAATAGGGATCAAACCCCAATCTCCTGTGTTGGCAGGCGAATGCTTTACCACTGAGTCACCAGGGAAGCCCAGAACTGATTTCTGATGTTGGAGATGGGTGCTCCCTGTGTGGCAGGCTCTCTGTGAGCCTCAGGAAACTGCTGCTCACCTGGCTCTCAGAGAGCACAAAGCTTCTGGCCTATAGCTGTGGCCTGATCCCTGTCATGGAGACTTCACAAGTGGCTCTCAGAGTGTTCTCAGACAACCTGTGTAGGGATTGTTGCACATGTGTACATTAGAGGGGTGCTACACAGGGGAAATTCAGGTTTCTGAGCCATACTCTAAACTTACTACATCAGCATCTCTGGAGGTGAGGCCCAGGAATTTCACTAACTCCCCAGATAATTTTTATGGGTGGTGATATCTGAGACATTCTTTTTTCTGGTGATTTTTTTTTTTTTTACTGTCCTGCTGACAAAGAAGAGGGGAAAATGTTTGAACATCATTAGGAATTTAGCCCTAACATTTGAAAGTTAAGTTTCTGTCATTTAATAACCTGTCTTGGAAATTATTCCATATCAGTAGTAGAACTGCCTCATTACCTAAATGGCTGCGTAGTATTTCACTCTGCAGACACACTATAATTTAGCTAACTAGTATTTTTCTGACTGTAGTGTTTTTAACTATAATCCAGTTATAGGTTATAAATCAATTTTCCTTGACCAGCATGAATTTTTAAGTATATTTTTAAAAAGAAAAAAATTAGAAAAGAATATTTGTGAAACTTTTTTTTTTCAGTTTTCCATGCGGTTGAAATATTAAAAATTATTTCTTAGTGTAGGCTGTGGTCAGAAGTCTGAAAGCCATAGATTAAGAGAACTATAAATATTTAAATTATCTCTCAAGCACCCAACATCAGAAACTTGCTGTTATCTTTCTGAGGGTAAGTTCATAGTAACAGCTGAACTTACTTTATATGAACATTTATACCAAAACCAGGACTTAAAAAAAAATTGTTATTAGTTTAGTCTATGCCCGATAATGAAGCCTTCCAGTTCTTAAGGCATGCTTTATTGAAAATGTCTATTTTGATCTTGGAACTGTAGATAATATAAGAACATAAAAGTTGAATTGAGAGTCTTGTTGGCATTCACTTGATGTTACTCTAAATACAGCCTTTTTTACAGAGGGAACTGGCTTGGTTTGAGTAGTTGCTGGCCCCTTACCAACACCTTACAGGAATTTTCTGGCATTCTATCACTGTGTACCTAAAGAACATAGGGCAAGTTCTTTGACTTCACTTCTGGAGCTCAGAAAACTGAGCCTTTAAAAAAATCCTTTTCTTAAACCGTCTCTTCTGGTTTTCAGGGTTTCTACATAGGAGCCGTGTGTTCAGTTTGTTTGCTAACTTAAACTTTCTAGAAGTCACATGTCTCTGAGCTGTGTCTAGATCGACTTTCTATTTAACATTTGGCTTAAGATTTCACTGGAACCGGATGCAGGCTGTGGCTGCATCTTTTGAGCCTATGAATTTTTGTTCTGTCCTGAATTGAAAGCTGGGATAATATAACGTAACTGCTGCTGCTGCTAAGTCACTTCAGTCGTGTCCGACTCTGTGCGACCCCATAGATGGCAGCCCACCAGGCTCCCCCGTCCCTGGGATTCTCCAGGCAAGAACACTGAAGTGGGTTGCCATTTCCTTCTCCAGTGCATGAAAGTGAAAAGTGAAAGTGAAGTCGCTCAGTCGTGTCCAACTCTTAGCGACCCTATGGACTGCAGCCCACCAGGCTCCTGCATCCACCTGAGAGCTTCCTATAACTATGAGCCACGAATGGCTTTCACATGTCACCACATATTCATGGTTGTAAATTTCTTACTGTGTTAAAATTTAATATTTCCTACAAACATTCAAAAAGTTATAACCATTCAAATTACATTTGAAAATTGTTTGTAGGGCTGCCCTTGTAAACTTCTTGAATTTAGTGATATCAAAAGGTTATATTTGGAATATTTATAAAAATCCACTGTTCAGTGTTTTTCCTAGCATTTTGTTTTTCTTATAATAATGTAATACAAAGAAAGAAAATTGATTTTTTCCCCCACTAGTCCCTATACGTGTTGCCAGATCATTTCTATGTTAATTCAGTGTGTTGAAATATTATCATTTACTGTGTTCTCCCATGATGTGAAACATGTTGGAGGCACCAACAGAAAGCACTGCAGGCCAGATACTATATCCGGTAGAACTTTCCAAGTACATACTTGGGCTCTCCTGCCCCAGACCTACTGAATCAGAATCTCCATGGGGTTTGGGTTGAGGGAGGAATAAACACACCATCATGAGTGTTTCTGTCTCTGTCAGTTCTCCTTTATTTTGACTTGGCGACTAAACAATAACAGTTTTAACACCTCAGTCACTTTGCTCTCTGCCAGGGACCTGCAGTGACTTCACTGCAAGTGAATCTGGAACTTGGCACCCGGGACTTGCAGTGACTTCATTCAACCTCCGTGGGAGCTCTGTAGCCTTTCCTTTCCTCCTCCCCACCTTCTCTTTCGTCAAAGAGTGTGGCCTCTCTCTGCCCACCCACAGCATGCTCTCGGCAGACCTTCCTGACCACTTTGTCCACAGGGCTGCTGCCTCCTGCTCCACTCTGAGCTCCTTGAGGGCAGGATGTTTTCCTTGTCCTTCCTCACACAGAGCCTAGTCACATGGTGCACGCTCAGTAAACACAGTACTGAATGAATGAATTCCTCAGGGCAGAGCAGCTGGAGAAGCAAGTGCTAAGTATTCCCTGGTCCTCTGATTGGTGCAGAGGCAAGGGAATGAGTGGACCTTGCTAAGAGTTCCCTTTGGTCTTTTCCTTGAAAGGTTGGACCATTTCAGGCTTGGATGCCCTTTGGGTCCTCAGGCACTGATGGGAGCACATGAAAGTAGTGTTTTATGGCAGGATCTGAACCAGGATATGGCTCATTAGAGGGAATGGGGAAGTTTGTTTCCAATTGGAAGCAGAAATAGTGGGGCAAGAGGTTATCAAAGCGGGGCCCTCAGGGGAGTAACTCAGCCCTTCCATTTTAGGTCTACCATAACCCAGTGAGTCACCTAACCAATGAATAAATTAATCAATTAATTAATTAGCCAAGTAATTAGTTAGTTAACTCATCAGTTAACTAGTTATCTAATCAGTTCACATTTGTGTGGTTGCAGTCTCCAGACAGCGTCAGTGTATATTTGTGCCTCCTGCCAACCCCAGGAGGGTAGTTAGCTGGGGGCTTCTATTTTATAGATAGGAAAGGTGAAGGCAGATCCGCATATCTCCTAAGTGGTGAGTCTGGGAGTGAGCCCAGGCCTCTGGACTTCTAATTCAGTGTCCCTTTCCCTGTTTCCAGCGTCCATAGTTTCTTCAGGGCCTGTTGGTCTCGGCAAGTGCTCTCTCAGCTCAGCAGTGAAACCCAGGACCCTTCAGAGAAAGCTGGAGACAGATATTCTTTAGAGCACCAGTTTGGATCAAAAGCCTACTAGGATTTACAAATCAGATTTCCTTGCTGTCTTTGAAAAGTGTCTTTAATATGAAAAGCTTGTCATGCCTGTCAAAAGAAGCTCACGACAGGTGAATAGCAAAGCATTCGGAAAATGAGAATGAAGGGTTTTTATGAGGGAGGGAAGGCATAGCAACTTAATAATTACTGTTGAAATAGTCACAGCAATGCTGAAGCTTCTCCATAATTTAATCTAACTTAATACTAACCGCCTCCTCCCTAGTGGCAATACATAAATTAATTAATAGTAGGTTGGATTTGAAGCTGTGCCTTTATATTTAGGCCATTATTAACTTGTTCTCTGCGCCTTTCTTACTTGGATGGGTTTGTTCTCAGAAATGAAAGTAGCTTCTGGTTCTTATTTCTGTTGTGACTTCTACCAGCATCAGGATTTTGAAAACGTATGCTATTCTATCTAGTTTTTACTCCCTTCTTGTAATGAATGCCTGAGTCCTACAGAGAGGTTACATCACCTTGCTTTGTAGCGTGTGATAGCTGTGGTTCCACAGTGTGGGTCTTGCCTCTTTAGTTTTTCTCCTAAGAGGCAATTTGTTGTTGTTGTTTAGTCATTCAGTCATGTCCGATCTTTTGTGACCCTATAGGCTGTAGCCCACCAGGCTCCTCTGTCCATGGAATTCTCCAGGCGAGAATACTGGAGTGGGTTGCTACTTCCTTCTCCTGGGGACTTTCCTGTCACAGGGATCAAACCTGCATCTCCTGAATTGGCAGGCGGGTTTTTTTTTTTATCACTGAGCCACCCTGGGAAGCCCCCAGGAGGCAATTAGTAGAAAGTGGTGAAGACTCTGGGCTCTAAGTGAGATAACCTGGAGTTGAATTTTGGCTCTACTACTTACTGATTTTGTGACCTTGGGCAAGGTGTATAACCTACCTGTGCCTCAGTCTCCCCATCAGTAACATGGGTGATAAGTACATCTACGCTATGGGGTTGTCATGACAATTAAATAAATTCCTACCTGTAAAGTTCTTAGAAGAATGTCCAGTGTGTTCTCAGAACCAATATATATTGGTTAACATGACTAACAGTATCCCTGTGGGTCCCTTGTTGCTCTTCATTCCCAAGGTGGTGACATAATATTCTCTTGCTTGTCACCAAGTCTCTCCATCACCCAGATGGTCTGAAAGGAGCCAGGTTGGCCACCTGAGCTCCTGGATCCATTCCAGACACCACACATGTGATGACCGTTCAGAAACAGCTTTGGTGAAGAAGCAGAGGCATCATTCAGAAAGCATTGCCATCCATGTTCTGGGGATTTGCAAAGATGAATTGCGCATAATTTGAAATTTCTCCATTCACCAGGGAAAAAGGACTCGCAAGGAAGTACTTCTGATTCTGGAGATAAATGCTGTTGAGGAGCCTGGAGGCGTGGTGGGGAAAGGTATTTCTGGTTGTCTGTGGATCACCTATCCCAAGTAGATTTCACCCTCATGTCTTGGAATGCCACAAGTTTGTGAAGGGTGACTTGGAGCAGAACAGAGGAACCACCAATGAGGTGGGAAAGTCTGGCTACAGAGAAACTACTGCACCTTAGCAGTTGATGTTCCTCGTGCCCTGAACCCACCCCTTTCCCCTTACTTTTCCTATAGCCGGACGGTGGTTTCTATCCTGCCAGTTCCTCGTGTAAACCCCTTCTTGACCTCGGGAGCTTGCTGAGCCCATGAGGCCACACAGCACAGAGCTTCCTGTGGGATTTGGGATAGGATGACTTGAGCCTTAGCGCCCCCAGCCTCACCACTTTGCTGTGCACTTCATGTGGTCACTGTCCCCTCTGTGCCTCAGCCTCACCCCTAAGAGGGCATCAGAGTGCCTAGCGCAGTGGGTTGTTAGGCAGCAGAGTGCTTTTGCACAGGGCCTATCACAGAGTAAGCAAGCAACATTAATCTTTATTTTCTGGCCCCCAGCCTTATCTCCTGCAGATGGGTGGTGTAGACGGCCCAGCCCACCCTCCTGCCCTTGGCTTGGCTGCTCCCCTTGCTCTGCTGGCTCCCTCATAGCTCATCTCAAGATCCAGCACCCCTGGGAAGCCCTCCTGGCAGTCCCTCTGTCTGCCTCACCTAACATAGCCCTGTGCCTGAGCAAGTGGTACTGATGTCAGTACTGGATCTTATTGTGCAGGTTTTAGTTATTACTCCTATGGGTCTCTCCCCCAACTAAACTGCAAATCCATGGAGGCAAGGACTGAAATTCTGGAGATTGAAGTGGCCAGTGTATGACAGGTGCTCTCTAAACATTGGTGGATTTGAACCACCCAGTCAGAGCACACCACACACTCAGCTCCATGCTTAAGGCTCCCCAACCTAGACCCACCTCACAAGTGTTGTTTCTATCTCCGTTGTAAACACATGACTGTTTCTAGACTCATCCTTGCTGGAGGGGCACAGGTTATATTCTTGTATGCATCCAGGTGATTTCCTTTTTCTTCCCTCTTCTCAAGAGGGACTGACTTCCTATTCAGGAGGTCACAAGAGCAAGAAAAAGTGTAATGTGGTGGATAAAGGCTTGGGTTTAGAGTTTGGAAGACTGGGTTTGAATCCCAGTTGTACCATTTATTTTTAGCTGGACTAGCTCAGACAAGTACCTTCGACTTTCCGAGTACAGTGCTTTCATCTGTAACTAGGAAGAGTATAGCTTCTTCATGGTGTTGTGAGGGTTACGTGTGATGATAAATGCACACCATTCAACACAGCACCTGACACCTAGTGAACTTTAATGATTGGTACCTGCTCTGAGTATGATCACTGTTGTGTTTATAGCTTCCATAGCAGCATTGTAGATTGGTGATGCTCTCCTTACATTTTGGAAGACTGAATTTTTTTTTTGCCTGAGGTAAAACAGAGCATAGAAAAAGGTATTTGTCCCGTTGCCAATCTCAGCCGCTTGCAGAAACTTCATTACATGGAGTTGCTTAAAATAAGAGACCCAGTACAATAGCACAAGACGTTAATACAGGAAGAGGACTAGAGATGACTCTGCTGATAACCTCCTTCTACCTAGATACGGAGCTACAAACAGAACTTTATGTTGGTACCACCTACTTAGCCAGAATACCACCAGCTCGTTTATAAGTATTTTGTTCTTGGTGTTGCTGTAAATGTCACTTCACCTCAGCCTGAAATGAGTCTTTTAAGAGGCATTTTACAGTTCATGCTCTATGCTATTGATCAGACTTGAAAAGTAATTGCTTCTTTTGAAGCTCTCTTTTGCCCTTGAAAACATCTCCTCTGTGTTCTCTCAGAGCAGTGCCTCACAATACCGTCCCCAGATGTCCATGTGTGGGGGTGTTTATCAGATAAGGTTTTGGCTCAGAGTTTCAAGTAAAGTTATTTTGCTGTAAATCCAAGCCAGTTCTTATTAGAACAGCCACAGAACATGTGGTTCTGAGCACGTGGCAGGGTGCTGTTTGCTCTTATAAGCAATTAGCTGACATAAGGACAGTTGTAAAACTTGTAACATGCAGCAACCCCTACATCTTAAACTCTGTGTTTTGTGACACGTGGCGAAAGCTCTGTCTAACGTCTGCTTTTCGGTTCACGTTTGTAGTAGCAACACAATTCTGTTGTTAGGCATACAGCCTGTTGAGGAGAAAGCGGTATTTCATTTAGGGGAGCAGAAACATTGAGCCTAGAACTTTACACATTTAATGTTCACTCAAACCCGTGTCTGTGTGTATGCAGTGTAGTGCAGGTTTGTGTTTCAAGTAGTCTGTGTCTCTCAGTGGTAATTGATGATGTTATTGTAGAAGGGAAATATTAATTCCCCCACTTACTCAGTGGGGAAAATAGCTACTTTGCAGACAAGATAGCTCATCGTTTGCTTCATTTTGAATAGTAATGGAATATCATCCATACATCTGTTTGGTGTTTATTGAGCGCCTACAGTATACGAAGCATAATGCTAGGCATTTGGGAGGTAGAAGGAATCAGGTGTGAATCCCATCCCTAAATGGGCTTATAGTCCAGGAGAGAGAATACAAATGTATTCTGAAAACTGTAATACAAAATAGAAGATGATAAATGATAGCATAAAAATGGATTGGACAATACAGTAGGAGTTATAAACCTACACACACACACACACACACACACACACACACACACACACTTTTCTATCCTCTGTTCTCATATCCCTGGGAAGTCCCCTACCCTGAAACTTGTATTGTCACTATAGGATCCTGTTTTGAAACTAACTAGAATGACCTCATATGGATATTTTAAAAAATCACTTCTAGATTGGACCCTGATTGGTGCTTCTCAAAAACAAGGTCATGTTCTGTGTCTTCAGTAGAAGACAAAAACTGGTAAATTTTAAACCAACTGTAGAGACCCAACTCTGGATGTTAAAACTGTAAATGTTTAGTTAGAGATTGTCATTGTATATGCCTTTGATGCTTTATATAATGGTGAAATACCTAATGTAAGAAAAATTGTCATGTTTCATATGTCTGTTAAAGTTCTTTTTGAGACAGCCAGTATTCATGGAGTGCTTAGTGCATGCCGTTGCACAGGTTAGAGAACAGTGAACAAGAAATTACACTCCTGCTTTGGTGAAAATTTGGCTTTTAGTGAGGAAGACAGGTGATCCACAAAATAAACAAAGAAATGAACAACGTTTCTGATAGGCCTATATGCTAGGAACCAGATCAAATAGGCCATAGGACCAATAAAAATGGACAGGTACATTTGAGTTTTGTTGGTGGCAGGTGGGACAACATTGGCTAGGGTCAGGGAAGGTCCATCTGGAGAGGTGAAATTTATTCTGAGACCAGAGTGATGTGAAAGACTCTGGAAGACTGGAGAGAGAGAGAGAAGGAGCAGAGGGAAGACAGAGGGAGCAGCAAGTGCCAGGGCCCTGAGATTGAAACAAGTTGGCCTTTTCAGGGAACAGGATGAAGCGTGGTGCAGTTGGAACATTGTGAGTGAGGTTGAATGGGGAGGTGGGGTCCTGGGAGGTTACAGTGAGGAGATGTTATAGCAGGTTGGTTTTGAGGCTAGTGCACAAAATTGCATTTATCTTAAGCTGAAGTCGAATTCCAGTGCTGTTCATACTAGGTTGAATCCTGGGTCTTAAGAGCAAGTTGCTGCTAGGTATCAAAACGAAGAAAAAAAGAAAATTTTCTATTTCCTTTCCTGGGTCCTCCCAGCAGAATTTTAAAAAGTAAATACAATTTGCATTGTCTGTGTCATCATCTCTATCTGTATCCCTTTATCTAGGCGACAGGTGTTAATGACTCTAACTTGATTTCACCATTGTGATACCCCTTCCTTTCTATCCCTGCAACGCTTTATTTTCTAAACTTAATTTTGCCTTACTTCCCCTTTTGATGGTCCTCAATCAGAACTCATTTCTTCACAGCAACCGATTATAGCTGATAGGAAGCAAGTGTGGTTCATGGTGTATATAACTGATAGGGTTTAATCTGCTTATAAAATTATTTGCATGTTTAAAAGAGTGTTGGTTAAGCCAAATGAATCATCGGTTTTAATGAATAAGATGGTAAAATAAAGAGGAGTAAACTATTGGAGAGGCTTTGAACAGATGAGACCCAGCCTTGCTTGTTTGGAATTTGCTTCAGTTGGTTAAAAGTGTCTGCTTTGTGTGGCTTCTTCCTTCCCTCCACCGAGAGATTCCTTCAAGATTTCCATACCTACCCATGAAGATTCTTTTGTAGCAGGAAGTTTCAGATTTGGGAGTAGTGTGAAGGGTCAGAGATGGGTTGAGGGTGAGGGTGGGAGAGAGTGGTGGCTCTCCAAGTTTCTCAGTTTGTAAAGGGTTGTCTTTCAGGCATATCCAACTCTTTGTGATCCCATGGACTGTAGCCTGTCTGTGGAATTCTCCAGGCAAGATTACTGGAGTGGTTAGCCATTCCTTTGCCAGGGAAACTTCCTAACCAGGGATTGAACCTGGGTCTCATGGATTACAGGCAGATTGTTCACCATCTGAGCCACCAGGGAAGCCCTGATTGATTGTAAATTGATTATAAATTGAGAGCTAACTGTATTCAGGTGTTTTATTTGGAAATTTTCACCTGCAATTGGAGGATAAAAAAAAATTTGTTTATGGTTGACCTTTCTTCCACATCTATGTTTCATTTTCACTCTATGTTTGTGCATGTGGATGCAGGGTAATTCTGAATAATGGTAATGATGAAGGGCCATCATTACGCAGAAGATCATTCTGGGCTTCTAATTAAAATTATGGCTGGAAATTGCTTCCTTATGTGTAGCTCAAATTGCCTTCACAGTAACTTCACTTTATAACTTCTATTTAATCCTCTCTTACCACCCTTAAGAATCCTGCCTCGTCCTTGAAGTTCACTCTTTTGAAATCTTTACGGGCAGCCCTGGTTTCCCCTAAACTATGAGTATCCTGATCCTTTGTTCCCAGAAGTCTTCAAGCTTGTAAGCAAAACAGTCTTTGCTCCCTTTAACCACCCTCCCACACACTTCTAATGAGTTCTGGTTCTGGAACACAACTTGATTTCATGTCGTGGTCAATATTATAAATTAACCGAGCCTTGCTGATCCTTCTTCTCCCTAATGAATTCATTGCTCACTGTCTTTCAGGCCAAGGCTGCCACACTCTGTTTACCCTAGTTAGTATTCTCTAATGGTAACCAAGTGACCAGTAACTCACATCCTTTCAAAGTGAGCGCTTATTACATTCCAGCTCATCAGTTGCAGGAAAATTATATATAATGACCTTCTCCTTGGGATTCCAACTAAGAATGTTTTAGCCAAGCAATATCTGATCATGAGGGCAGTAGGATCCAAGAGGTTTTGTTTTTTTTAAATCAATATTTTAGGTAGTCAGTCTCTGACCCGTATGTTCCAGGTGAAATTGCTCAGTACAATAAATTTGGAAGTTTATATGTTGACGTGTTTTTATTTCATCAGATTTCAAGAATGGTACTTAACAGTATTTCATTTTGAAAACTGTGCTCTTTCTTTTCCCACAGTAGAGGGAAGTTTTGAGAGAGAATGCCCATGGCAAAGGGACAGCCCAGTTTTCCAACCCTGAGGTTAGAAAAATCAGGCAATATTTGACTCGCTGAAAGAGTGGTAACAGAACTCCTATGCAAATTGTAGGATATGCTCTGTGGATTTGTGGTTGGTGCTGAGAAATGCTTATTTGGGTCATTTGTTGAATGAATAAAAGAATGTTGTGTCCAGAGCTTTGTCAGTATGTGCAGAGAGCAGGTGGTAGGGGCCAAATGTCTATCCTTTTGGCTTGTTGCTTATGGGAAAAAGAGAAGGAAAAATAGATGATAATTATGATTTTCAGGGTATTTTAAACCATTTATAATCATCTAGTGCACACTGTGGTATTATTTATGTAAGCAGAGAAGGCTATGGTGAAATAAAAAAATGTTTTGGAAGGGAAGTGGCAATCTTTGTTATTTCCCCAACCTTGGTACTAAGGGGAAAGTTCATTGTGCATATGCAGGTAGTCCTTTATATAGATGTTTTTGTTGAAGTGACTAGAGGGTAGTTTTGTGAGGGCCTTCTGTCTTTGTGAATATATTTATAAGGTCATGGCATGCTCTTCAATCATGTTGTTTTTAGGGTTCTGAATCTTATAGAAACTAATGAACAATTTTTAATGTCGAGAATAATTTGGCTTAGAAACTACTGTGACAGGTCAGGCATCAGAAAATTTCCTGTGTGGTTACACTAAAAGCTTACCAGAATCTCTGATGTGGGGTCTGGGGATCTTTGTTTCTTATAAGCTCCCCAGGTAGTGTGCTGATCAGCCTGCTGTGGGACCCTTCCTGTCACTCCCAGAGAACTGTTATTCATGAAGAACTGCCCAGAATACATCACTGTGACTTCTGATGACCATAATCAGAGATCCTTGGGTCTGATTAAGTTGTAAAGCAGTTACTAGAACAAGTATTGACAGGTTAAGTTATTCCTTGTTCTTTGGTCTGACAGTTTTGTCCAATCTGTTGTTGTGTTGAGAGATTGTGGGTTGTGATGGGAGGGCATAGACTAAGAAATGGGGAGTTGGCCCCATTTCAAAGAGCCTATCCAGATACAGGCTCTGGATAACACTGGAGCCGTACTTTAGAACTTAACGTGTATCATCCCACTTGGCCCTCAGAAAACTCTTGGGAAATCAGTTACACAGTCATACTTCATTAGCACTCCTCGTTTCCCAGATAGGAAAACCCAAGCATAGAAGACATAAGGCTTGCTTAATTTCACTTGGCTGCTAAGTGTTGAGGCCCTTGCAAGCTCTCTGATACCTGGGAGCAGGGCAGTGTGAATGTGGCATAGTCACAGAAACTCATATTCTTTCTGCCCTGTTTATAAAACATCAAGAGTTTACCTTTCAAGTTATGAGGAGTGTGTTCTGTGAAATGCATTTATGTTTTGACCACTTCCTGGTTGAATAGAATTAAAGTTTATAGACTCTAGGGGCATGTTAAAAATTTTTTGTGTGTCTCAATTTTGTTCCAATAGAGCCTTTTGATTCCTTTTGAATTAATGAGAAAAACCTTGGTCTAATAAGTTTCATTAAAGTGAATACTTAATTGTACATATGTCTAGAAGCCTTCAAGTATTGGGCACACATTCATTAAAATGAACTAATGAACTAATAAAAATTACTAATAAACTCTGTATCAATGCTAAATCACTTAATAAAAACAATAATGAGATTTTTAGCATACTTTTACAAATGACACAAATATTTGTATTTATGTGCTGGCCACATAAATAGAATTTTAATTCCTTGATTTAAAAAAAAACTCTTAGCAACAGAGAATTGATGTTTAGACATTCTGCCTTTTATATCTAGAAGAATCAAGGACTGGTAAAAGATGTTGACAATATTATTAGATGTAAAACACACACACACACACACACACACACACACACATACCACAACAACTATATATACTCGGATCCCACTATTTTTAAAATAAGTGTGTGTATGTCTGTGTAAGCACCCTGCAAGTCATCTGAAGAATATAACGTACCACGTTAACTCAGATTGTGAGATTATGGGTATTTTTGCTTTATCCCTTTTGCTTTTCTTTTTCTTTCTGCAATGAATGTGCATAACTTTGGTAATGAGAAAAAAATTACTTATTAAAAAGTTTAAAATATGTGTAAACTTTCCCTTAACTTTCTCTCAACTCCAGCTTGAGCACACAGGTAGAGAAAAAGGAACTTGTAGTTCTTTTGCTACAGGATTGCTTATTTTCTTATGTAAAAACCTCTTATTAATATCCCTTGAAAATTGGAGAAATGACCATGTTGGTAGTTTAAATACAAACCCCTGCATCAAAATCACCTGGGCATGCTTACATAAAAGGTGAAATGCTGGCCCCCACGTCATGTGAATCAGAATGTCTGGTAATGGGGCTCAGAAGCATGCATGTTTATCACACACCACAGGTGTTTCTCATGCACAATCCAGTCTGAGATTCCCCCTTCTGATTGCAGGTTTCCTCATGTATATTTATCTTACAGTGATTAAAGCATCTTCTAGATTGCTTTTTTTCATCGTCAAAGTTTTTAATGAATGCATGCCCACATAACATCCATTTTATTGTTGGGGACACTGAAGATTGAATGTTCTCTCTAAAATGTAAGAATTAGGGGGAGTCAGTTCATTTGGCAGGGGTTTTAGGCTATTTACAGTGAGTGCTCCTAGGACCTCTCTCCACCCTGAGGAGTGCCTGTTGCTCAGAAGGGAGCCCTGCCAGTGCTGGAATGGGTCCAGCAGGAGAGGCTAGTCCTAGAGAACTCACTAGTTCTCAACGTTCTCTCAGAAGGCTACACTAAACTCGAGTTGCCTAAGGAATGACTGACTTTGCTTCTTTTCATTTCTCTCATTGTCAGAACAATTGGTTATCTTAAGAAATCAGTAAATCAGCATCTTGTGTTCTGAGTGGTGCATTCTTTGGAAAAAGTTACTGTGTCAGGAATTCACACAATTAGTGTGTTTATTTTGAATGCGTGCCATTGTGCCGAAGGTACAGAGCAACTATCCTTGGTTTCCTGTTGATTGAAATAATTTGCAGCAAGTTAGTGTTAAGTATAAACTCGGAGGTACACCATCTTGCTAAATTGGCCTCGGAAGGCCCTCAAATTTAGCGTGCACAGAATCACCTGGAGGGCTTGTTAAACTGATTTCTGGGCCCACTGCCAGATTTCTAATTCAATAAATGTGGGTCCCAGCCTTCTGAAGATGCATTTCTAATAAGCCCATCAGGTACTGCTGATGCTGCTTTGAGAAACACTGGCCTAAACAAAACATATCAATGGCCAGGACTGGGGTAACATGTACAGCCTGTTTGATTTTTAACTCAGAATGCAGTATAGTCTCCTTGAACTGTGATGAGATGCTACAAATAGAGGATTATCCTCTATTCAATTGAGTAGGTTAACATGCTTTAAGGTAAGCCTGGCGAAATGTTTGTATCATCCACAGAAGTATGACAACTGCTCTGCAAACTGTGCCATTCCTGAAATAGGTTCATTCCAGGCCAACCAATTAGATTAGATCCCATCTCACTTGCGTTTATATGCCCCAGGCTAAGCCTCACCCCAGCACCAGATGGGCTACCCCTACGGTTTCATGTGTTTCTCTTATGGGCATGTGTGTTTAATAGTAACTTCTGAAGCCTTCAGAGACTTAAGGCATGAATTACAAGGCTGGAGAGTGATGTTTAGAAGAAGAATCTATCCAGATTTCCCTTGGCCCAGTACTCAGTAAGGTTAGTCTGGAGATCCTTGGCCTAGTATGAAGCTGTCCACAGAACCTTTATCATTTCTCTTCATAAACAAGCATCAGAACTTCTTGGAATATATGTTCTGAGCTTATGATCATTGCCTGAAATATCCTGGAGCCTTGATGGGTGTCTGGAACAAACTGTTTGTCTAATCTCCATTCCTTGGAGGCTTTAGGCAAGGGACTTTGGCCAGAAATGCTCAGTCCACCTCCTCCAGGGGTTTGGCGGGGCGGGGGGGTGGGGGTGGGGGGTGGTCTAAGAATGTCCTTTTCAGTTGGCTCAGAAGACTCTCAGGGGTCAGGAGGGGGCTGAGCCTTGACCTAGAAAGGGAAGAACTTTTAGGGTTTAGTAAGACTGCCTCTCCCCTTTTTCTTCCACATATGTCAGACATCCTCCATCTTTAGTCCTAAAGTGTTGTCCTAAGGTGCTGCTGGACACAGCAATGTCCCTAAAATACTGTAAGGCAGGGGCTTAGGGGCACAGTTTTGTTGGCAGGTGGCCTGGAAACTTGGCTCAGAGCATCACTTCTCTCATATCACCTCCCCATCCTGTTCCTCATCATACTTAATGCCCCACTTCCACCTGTGCTGGGCTTCTTTCTTTTTTATTAATCTGTTCAAAAGACACTCTTGTGAGAGACCTCATCTACTGTGGTCCACCCAGCCCTGCCCATCTGCCTCTCCTCTTTAGGCTACTTTGCCTCTTCCTATTTTTTATCACTACCTGAAATTTTATTGTGTATGTGTTTCTTGATTTATTTGTCTCTCTTCTGCACTAAGACAGTTGAAGACAGGGATTTTTTTTCTTATTCACTGCTGTTTCTCCAGCACCCTGATCATTGCCTAACAGATTGTAAATATGCATTAAGTATTTGTTGCATGAGTAAGTGAAAGCATAGCCAGCACGTTGCTTTTCTTTGGAGTGGGTGTTACTGGGGTGGCTTTGGAGCCCATTGATGATTATAAGGGCTTTCTACCCCTTCTTGGTGTCTCTGTTGCCTGTGGAACGTGGTTGTTCTCTGGCTGCTTTTAAGCTGCTGGATGAAACTGGGTAGAGTTGAAGAAGAGTGCCTTATCTGACAGTTTTGAAGGGAATTTGTCTACTTGGGCTTTGATGGATGGAGTCATCTAAAGGCTTGGTTTTAAATGCAAAATCAAACTTGAGACCAACCTTGGTCTTGGGTTGGCAAGCCCCTTGCATCATCTGATTGAACTTTAAGCTGAAAACTAAACCTATCATTTAATGAGAAATAATTGTAGTGCCATTCAGTGAGGCCCAGCAATACCATTGTGGTATTTATCTCAGATGCTCGCCTTGAGGTGCGGGCATTGGTGAGGGAAGACAGGGAGGAGCCTAAGGAAGGTGGCTGCTGCTTGCAAAGGGAAGATCCTCAGCTCTGGTGCTTTGAACACCAAAATGCTGTTAATGGGGTGGGGGGGGGGGCGGCGACGGGGAGGGGGTGGAGGGGTGGGTTTGTATCAACATTGTCAACATTTACATTCATTTTACACATTGGATTTGCATCTGAAAAGACCAACTAAAATCAACATTTAAGAGATAACACTCATATTTGCATATGATTGAGCAGACATGTTAAGTAATTTTAGCCTGGCTGTTGCTAGGAAACCAATTAATAATGCTCTACATTTCATTAAAAAACTGGGTTCTATCTTTGCTTTCATTTAACTTCACAATTCAGCTGCTTGTACCGCACTTTTTCCCCTTGGTAAATTGTGACAGATAAATTATCGTTTTACTAAATTTATTTCTGTGATTACAGTTGTTAGTCATATCTGTCAATACAACTGCAACGTTTTTTTTTTTTTTTTCCCAGTGCTTTGGTGAAGGGGAGGGGGGCGCAAATTTTAACTGTTAATCATTTTTTTCTCCTCTATAGTTTAAGGGGACTTAAATCATATTTTTACAAAGGCCTCACAAATTGTGGGTTAACAACAACAACAAAAAAGCCATCGTCCCTGTTCTATAATTGCACCTTCTTAGTGTGGTGACTAATAATTAGAATATTAGTCACTATTCAGAAAGTGACAGACAGCTGATTAAGCATTCAACTGCGTTTTGTTTCTTATGTTTGCCGTGGTTTGTGGGCTAGGCCAGGTTCTGTCCTTTAGCGGTGCAATTAAAATTTTCATGACTTTATTTTACATAATAGACTCCTGTTCTTATGAAGAGAAAATACCATCTTAGCTACCGTAAGTGCCTCTTTGAACCAATCACCTGGACAGTTGCATTGAAATTGTAATGACGTTTTGCAGTTTAGCATTTTGTAGTATTGATCTGGTCAGAATGCTCATTAAAAAGCAAAATTAACTCCTATTCACATCTGTTTCACAGGATTTCAGTCACTTTATTTGGGTGATGCATATAAATGCATTTGGTTCTTCAACTAAAATGGTGATCTTGCCCATTTTCTAAGGACAAAATAAAGCACTTAGAATCTGCTTTCACATTTTCTACTTGATTTGGGTCTGTAGGATCTGAATGTCTAGTGCAAAAGAGGACATGGAATTTGGAAGCAGCCTTGGAGTGCGATTCTGGCTCAGCCCCTTTTGTGGCTCTGTGTCTCAGAGTTCTCATTTGTCAATAAAGAAGGGAGGACAGCTCTGGGGAAAGATGACACCCAGGACTGTAGAGAGCAGGGCGGGCAGGGGGTACTTGGCAGATATCCCTTTCCTTTTCCGCAAGAGCTGCTTGGGCACTGCATTAGTTTGCTAGGGCTGCCATCACAAAGCACCCCAGACCCAGAGGCTTAAACAACAGACACTTATTTTCCCACGGCTCCAGAGGCCAGAAGTCCCAGCTCAAGGTGCCAGCAGGGCTGGCTTCCTCTGAGGTCTCTCTCCTGGGCTCCAGGTGGCCATCTTCTCCCAGGATCTTCACGTGATCTTCCCTCCATGTGTCTACATCCTCATCTTTTATGAGATGAGGACACTGGTCACGCTGGCTTACAGCTCATCTTGAGACCCCATTTTCATTGAATCACATCTTAAAGGCCCCAGCTCCAAACACAGTCAAGTTCTGAGGTCCTGGGAGTCAGGGCTTCAACATACAGATTTCAGGGGGGGACACAGTTAAGCCACTAAAGGACAGACACTCACTGAGAAACTACACTTGGCACATGGCTGTATTCACTTGACTTGGGTCCTCTTCAGTGGTCAGAATAACGGAAAGGGAACTGAAGAGGAGGCAGGAAGTGGGCTTCTTTGGTTATGACTTTTCTGTTCAGGTCAGGGTTGATCAGAAACATTGAGTGATATTAACTGCCCCTTTATTTTTAGTTCTTATTTCACCCTTTTGGGATATATTCTAAGGCTACTTCTGCCTGACCTTAGTAATACGTGAGGATCATCAGCCCTAGGCGCATAAGATCCTTACATTTATCCATCCTTGTTACTATATCTGGATATACGAGGCAGTAGGGATAAATGTCCATTTCCTTTTTAAATGAATTGTAGAAAAGTGTTTGGGTTTGGAGAGGTGGGCAGAGGCCAGGCTTTGGGGCCAGTACACTATTGGGCAATTGGAATTTAGTGACACAGATACTAGAGAAAGTCATTCATTCGTTCAGCTACTGAGTGCCTACTGTATAACACTGTGCTAATCCCTGTGGTTACAATGATAAATAAAAATAGTCACGGTCCCTAGTCTTAAAGAGCTGACAGTCCAGTGGGGGAATGGACTTTAATCAAATAACATGACAATCTTAAGAGAGTACCTCTAATAAGCACAGGGGAGGGAAGGCAGGTGATGCTAAGAGGGTGAAAACTGGTGAGGATCAGGGATGGCCTTTTGGTTCAGCTAAGATCTGACAGATGGTGAGGCTTCTCAATGAAGGGGTGAGCAGTAGGGACTGTGGTGCTGGGGGTGGTCATAGTTAGGATGTGAGCAGGAACACTTGAGGAGCACAGACTGTGCACAAAGGGCCTGAGGCAGAAAGCAGCTTAAGCAGAAAGGCAGGGGCTGAGTAAAGGCCATTGTGCCTAAAGGAGAGACTAAAGGAGGGTGGAGTGGAAGATACAGCTAGAAAGCCTTCTAGGAAAACTGGGGAAGTTGGAAAAGACTTCCTAGAGAAGTGACATCTGTATTTTTCAGTTCAGTCGCTCAATCATGTCTGACTCTTTGCAACCCTATGGACTGCAGCACGCCAGGCCTCCCTGTCCATCACCAACTCCCGGAGTTTACTCAAACTCATGTCTATTGATTCGGTGATGCCATCCAACCATCTCATCCTCTGTTGTCCCCTTCTCCTCCCACCTTCAATCTTTCCCAGCATCAGGGTCTTTTCAAATGAGTCAGCTCTTCGCATCAGGTTGTCAAAGTATTGGAGTTTCAGCTTCAGCATCAGTCCTTCCAATGAATATTCAGGACTGATTTCCTCTAGGAGGGACTGGTTGGATCTCCTTGCAGTCCAAGGGGCTCTCAAGAGTCTTCTCCAGCACCATAGTTCAAAAGCATTAATTCTTCGGCACTCAGCTTTCTTTATAGTCCAACTCTCACATCCATACATGACTACTGGAAAAACCATAGCCTTGACTGGACATTTTTAAGTATAAATATAACTGATTTCTTCTAATAGAGAAAGGGGAGAAGCAATTTTAGATAGAATGTCATAACTTGGTGTTTTTATTATGGCTGAAGTATCCTTTTATGAAAGAATCCTGTTGTTCCAGTTAGTGGAAGTTCATACTTGAGTGTGTTCAAGCTAACTGGGAGTGTAGTAGATGTGCCATATTGACATGTGTCTGCCTAACCGTACTATGCCGAGGCTCATTTAAATAGAGAATGAATGAATGAACAAATGAACAAACTAATGAACAAATGTGTGCAGTTACTGAATGGGTGGCATTAGTGGGTGGTGCTCCAGCGTAGACCTGACCTTAGAAGCAGTAATAGTTAACTGATCCATCTGTTCAGGTCCAGTGGGCTAATGGAAGGCAGGCTGCATTGACATCTCAGGCCAGCTGTCCCCCAGCTATTTCCTCCTCCTCTGCAGTTCTGCAATGGCCCCTTAAATTCTGCTTGCTGGCCCAGTCTCACCCTAGTTGCCTGAACCAATCCCAGCTCCAGGAAGGAGAGACTAGACAGAACTGGAGCCCATGGTCTGGGTCAGCAGTTACTGTTAGACTGACCTAGGTCACAGTGGCCCAGTTCTTGAGAGTAAGGTTCAGATAGTCACAGAAGCTGAGCTGCAGAGCATGTTCCAGACATAGTTAGAGTCCAGACCGGGTGGAAGAGGTCCTGCCTGCAGGGAGGGATGGGAGAGAAACTGGAGCAGAAAGTTGGGAGCACATCAGAGGAGACTGGCACCTGTACCGCTGACAGAAGAACTCATACGTCGTTTGGTTTTGGCTCAGGCATGAATCTTTTCTTTCTTTCCCCAAAGAAACTAAAATCAGGTAAAAGAAGATTTAAAATTGGAGCTTAGAATGTTTTTTTTTCCTGCTTTTAATAATTCATTTACTTAAATAGACATAAACAAGGCCACTTGCTAGCTGCTGTTAGGTAGGAAATCTGTTTCAAAGGTTTTCATAAATGTAAGAAGTATTCTTTGATTTTGAAAACCAGGATTTTTCTTCCCATGTGATTATTGCCACTTCACAGTCCTCAGAAGTGGCCTGAGAGAGAACTATTGATGGCTTCCAAGATCATGGGATTCAGTTATACCAAAAGACCACGACGTCGAAGGATTGTTATAAATTGAGGGCACAGATTTACTTGTGAATAATGGACCAGCTGTCTAAAATAACATCTGAAGGGCAATTACCTCCAGTCTAATTTGATGAACATGTGCTTTATAATCTGTGGCCAGTTAAGACTATCAGTTCTTCAGGGCACCACAGAGAAATGTACAAACAGGAGACGCTCTTATCTACACTGGCCACATGTGCATAACTGTGCTTCTGTTAAATTTGACTTTTTTCAGCTCAAGCGATGAATTAACTGGTGTTTTACTTTGAGGAGATTCAGGAGATATTACTGAGAACCCATTGCCATTTCAGTAGGCACAAGGAGTAGGATGAAAACATCATGTGTTCCGCCCCCCACCTTGAGTTTCCTTATGAATAATGAGGAAGCAGACATAGAACTTATGATAAAGATCCTGGCATTTGTACATCATGTTACATCTCAAGGGTTTGTAGATGACAAACCCATGAGACTGGGTTTGTCTGGACTCTACCAGTGTGTTCCAAATAATACTTATTCCAGGGTTCTTATTTTGAACTTGTAGATGTTTTAAACTGTATTTCCATTTTACCTGTGCCTGGGTACTCCTGCTGGTAACCAGCCATCTCCTTCAGACCACAGTTGGGCTTCCTGCAGGGGCAGCTCCCTGGCAGAGCAGAGAGTGTAGCCTTGACACGGCAAGATAGGGAAGCCCTGGATTTCATTGGTGTGGGGGCACAGTGAGGGGTGAGCAGTCTGGCATCTGGAAAATCTATGCCTTAGAGTTTAGTTGTTTAGCATCATTGAGGTCTCCAGCAGTCTTCAGGCAGTAAGGAATTGGAAAGAGGGCAACAGTGCAGAATGGGGCAAATCCATCAGTTGGGGTAGCTTTTCTGGGTTAGCAGTGGCTCTCAGCAAATTGTCAGACATCTTGGAAACAGATGCCTGGATTCCAGGGGGAAAGAACTGCTTGCAGCTATCAGTTCAGACATCATCTTCTCCCTGTGGAGCAAAGGGCAGGATGCCTGCCAGTCTGCCATTCATATTTATTCATTTTTTTATAGCACTTGATACTGTGACTTAACCTCTCTCTGCCTCAGGTTCCTCAAGCAGCAAGATGGGTTGGTGAACTGGAAGTCAGAGTGTTCCCTTCGTTGTCATGTTGTATGATTGCAGAATTCTGCTAGGAAAGGTGCATGTGGTCCTCAGAGACCTCTGCCCCATTTGGGAGTTTCATTAAACTCAGAAAAGTAAAACAAAACAGCATAAAAAATCATAAGTACTTTCACACTTATGGTCAATGATGTTGCAAGACAGAAAGGAGCTGATGGCCCCTGCCACTGGCTGGGGTGCTCAGGGGAGTCTTTATGGAGTTTGAAGGTACAGAGTGTGTTTTTCAGGATAGGTAGGGTTTAGAGGGCGAGGAAAGGAGAAGGCCTTTGGAGTAGGAAGGTCAGGGAAGGCCAGAGAGGGACACATGGAAAATCATCTGTCTTGTTCACTCCTGATCTCAGACTTAACTTGTTAGATTTCATTGAATATATATCAGCATATAACTTCTATAAATATTTATAAGTAATGTTTAGAGCTGTCCTGGGGACAAGTACAGTAAAGGGCAGGGAGAAAACAGGCTAGGACAAAATTGAGCAGGGATATTTTTTTAATCTTGTTTATTGCTGTGTCCCAAATTCCTAGAATAGTGCCTGGCACCCTGTGGGTACTCAGCAAATATTTATTAAATGAATGAAATAATCAGTGACATGATTTCAGACTGTTGAGAAATGGAGTATTTCATGCTATATCAGTAAACAAGGATGTCACAGTCATCTGTGGTCGCAGCCCTCTAATATGAGTTCCTGAGTCCTACGGCACTCAGGAAGAAGGCTACCTATGATCTAACAGCTCCCAACACTGCAGCCACTCCCTGTGGTGAGCTCCATGGGAGCTCAGGATGTGAAAAAATACAGGATGCTGGACCAGGATAGGTGAGATGCATATGAGAGGAGTGATTTCAGTGAGCCCGGACTCTTACATCTTCCCATACATTGAAAACTGCTAAATTCCTTAACTTGGGATATCTGGTCTTTCTTTTTTTTTTTTTAATTTTTTTTTGGTCTTTCTTAATTAACAATAATCTTTTGATATTCAGACTACCTGCTCTTTGTTGCAAAACTTCTATATAACCTGGCTCCTCCCCTCACCTCCTCAGAACAGTTCTCTTGGGGTTACTTGAGATACTGGTCTCCTGGGCTTGAAGTCTGAAAAATTATCTCTTCAAGTCAAGAATCCACTGAAAAGGTATTGATGATGTGGGAGGAAAGATCCTGCTGTATGAATGCAGTTTAACAAAATTTGGCAGTTCCCATAAATAATTGAGGAGCATAACTTGTATTTACCTCTGTAATGTCTAGAGAATAAGAAACAAGAGTTTATAAAAAATCCAGACTGCTACCTATACAAATACAAAAGTATTTTAAAATTACGTTGCCAATGGGGGTAACAATGACATTTTTAGTATATGGTCTTGGACCAAGTGGGTAGTGTTGACTTGAAAAATATTCACAACCTAAAAGTTGAGTCAAGTATTATCCAACTCTTTGCGACCCCATAGACGGTAGCCTGCCAGGCTCCTTTGTCCATGGGATTCTTTAGGCAAGAATACTGGAGTGAGTTGCCATGCCTTTATTCAGGGGATCTTCCCAACCCAGGGATCGAACCCGGGTCTCCTGCATGCAGGCAGATTCTTGAGAGTTACGTTTTATTCAGTGGGAATTTTTAGGACTTCAAACCTGGCAGACAGCAAGTCAAGTAACCTTGTGAAAACTGCTCCAAGGAGGTGAGGAGAGGAGCCAGGTTATATAGAAGTTCTGCAACAAAGGGTAGGTTAGTCTGAAAGCCAAAAAATTGTTGTTAATTAAGGAAAACCAGATATCCTAAGTTAAGGAATTCAGTACTTTTCTATGTATGGGAAGATGCAAGCATCTGGGCTCACTGAAATCATCCCTTTCATAGGCATCTCAGCTATCCTGGGCTATCCTCAGCTATCCTGTGTTTTTCCAATCCTGAACTTCCTTGAGGCTCACCACAGGGGATGGCTGCAGTCTGATGACCGGTATTCTTCTCCTTCCTGAGTGCCCTTAGGGCTCACCAGCCCTCTTTGGAAGGCTGCAATCCCTGATGACTGTGACATCCTTGTTTGTTGATACGGCAGGAAATATTTCATTTCTCAGTAGCTATCCAAAGAAAGATGAACTTGGTTCTATGTCTCATACCATTCAAATAAATTCCATCTTAACAGTTCAGTTTATATGATGATCAGTGTGATATTCAAAAGAATTATGAAAAGAAAGAAGGGAGAAATCAGGAAGTCATTCTTAAAATGGTCTACTTCATTTGGAAAAAGTGGAGAAATGATATTTTTAACTAGGATTTCAAAAAAATGAATATACATATCTGCTTAAAGTAAAAGGACTGGAAGAAATATGTGTAAATTCCTTTTAACTTGTAAGTAAATAGTTAAACCTCTTAAATAAACTATGACTCAAAATTCAGAAACCATAAAAGAAAAAGATTGATAAATTTGACTAAATTCAGATTTTAAAATTTTACCTGGTTAAAAAAAAAAACAATAATCAAATTCAAAAGATAAGTAACAGTTGAGGGAAGAAGTTTACAGTGGTCAAGGGCTAATCTCTATCTAGAGAACTTCTATAAATGAATAAGAAAATGACTGGCAAACCAATAGAAAAATATGCAAAGAACACAGATTATTCACAGAACAAGAAATTGTCTTTAAACCAAATAAAAGATCTTCAGACTCAGACATAGTAAGAGAAATGCAAATTTAAATTATGTAGCACTTTTTACTTAATAGGATTGGCAAAAATTCTGAAGTGTGATAATCATACATACATTGTTGATCAGATATGGAAAAAATGTCACTGTGCTTCTCATGAGTACAATTGCACAACCCTTATGAAGGCCAATTTGGCTGTATCTAGATTAAAAATGCAGTTACCCTTTGACCCAGTGATCTGGCTCTGGTACTTTTTCCCTGCAGGTACCTCTGAATGCCTATAAAGGCAGGTTTTTCATTAGATCATTGTTTGTAATAGAAAAGATTGGAAACAATTCAAATATCCATTAGTAGGAGACTGGTGAAATAAACTGAATCATCCATACAATTGAATATTGTGTAGCATTTAAAGAGAACATGGAAACTTTTTAGGCAGTGATGTGGAAAGTTCTTCAAGATATTGTTATTAAATCGACCTGCACCCCACTCCATTAATATTGCCTGGAAAATCCCATGGACGGAGGAGCCTGCAGTCCATGGGGTCGCTAAGAATCAGACACGACTGAGAGACTTCACTTTGACTTTTCACTTTCATGCATTGGAGAAGGAAATGGCAACCCACTCCAGTATTCTTGCCTAGAGAATCCCAGGGACGGGGGAGCCTGGTGGGCTGCCGTCTATGGGGTCGCACAGAGTCGGACACGACTGAAGTGACTTAGCAGCAGCAGCCAATGCAGGGGCCGCAGGAGAGATGTGGGTTCAGTCCCTGGGTCTGGAAGATCCCCTGCAGTAGGAAAAGGCAACCCACTCCTGTATTCTTGCCTGGAGAATCCCATGGACAGAGGAGCCTGGCAGGCTACAATCCATGGGGTTGCAAAAAGCTGGACATGACGGAGTACTCACTCACTCATCTTAGAAACCCAATTCATGTGGCCTCATTTTGATGATGCTTCCTTGGTTCTTCTGTTGTATTTCCTTACAGTGTCTGGCATACCTTTCTGTTCTCACGCTCATCATCTGATTTCACTATTCATCCTTTCAAAGCTATTGTTAGCCTCACCATACTATTAGCTCCTGGAAGGCAGAACCCATCCTTTTTGTATTTCCAGAACCTGAAACTGCCAGTAAATAAACTCCAAAAAGTCACTAGGAAAATGAATTTGGTTATGTTTTGTTGAGAGCACACCATGCCCATTTTCCTGGCTAACACTCCTATTTGTCTGGTCTGTGTATTGAGGAAATCAGATTTAAACCTAGCAGGTCTTCCCGTGCTTGAAAATAGACCTCTTTGCATAGAAAACAATCTTATAGTTACCAAAGGGGAAAGAGGGATTATTCAGTTACACATATGTATAACTGAATCACTTTGCTATATACCTGAAATTAACACAACTTTGTAAGTAAACTATACTCCAATTATAAAAAAAAAAAAAATAGCCCTCTTTGGAATGTTCTTGCTTTAAACAGGCCAGCCTCCCTACAGGCAGAAGACTGTAAACTACCGTAGCACCACACCCACCATGAGTCCTTGTTTCAGGGTTGTGTTCAGACTGGAAGATAGGAGGTGTTTGTTCAGTCAGAGAGCAGAAATCTCCTGGCTGGCCAAGTGCCCATGCTTGCAGAAGGTGAAGGTGGCAGGTGGTTGCCAGAAGGTGGAAGCGTGGGTGGAGGCTGGCTGGCCACAGGAAGGTGGGAACTGAAATAATAACGAAGTTCTCTTATCCTGTGGTCTTGTCAATTGGCTCTTTGGTGACTGTCTTTGCTGCTTTTTAAGATTCCTATTGTCCCTTCTCTTCTGCTGTGGGATCTTAAGCTTCTGCTTGAAAGAGAAAATAAGAAGAATAAACAGAATATCTAGGATCTGTGCAATGAAGATTTTAGGATGAAAACAAATTGGAATTTTGCAGGAAACTTCTCTCCTTAGCTAAGTAACCAAAAGGCTCATGTTTACACCCAGATTTTAGAAGTTTTCTTACCTTTGTTCAGGACCCATTTGTTTCTTGTATAAAAAAAATTCAGACATTTTCACTAGGCTGAGCTGCTTGTGTCACTGTCATAATCAGTCAAATGGGACTACTTCCTTTTGCAAAACTTGGGTGACTGGTGGTGTCGTAGGAAGCGCTGTTTTTAAGGGGCTAGAGAAACTGGTCTGAAGCCAGGATTGCCACTTACCTAGTGCTGTGAGCATAAGCAAGTTACATCACCTCTCTAAGCCTCATTTTTCAGTAAAATGAGGTTATAAACACCTCCTGGATTGTGAGTATTGTAAAGAGAGTGAACCCTGGTCCTAATATGGCACCTGGCCCATGGTAGGTTTTGGTAAATTGGATTTATGGCTCCAGTGAGAATGTAGATTTTCCATTGCAGCTGTCTGGTGTTGAATCACCAAATGAGCACACCCAGGGTAGAAGAGGAGTGTGTCCTATCCTAGTTGTGATGGACCGCAGTGATTGCTGGACAATAGCAGTCCTTAGAAACTGCTCCTCAGAGCCTCCCCATCATCAGAAGGTGGAGCAGGGGGCTAAGGGTCAGGACATGCGGTTGGAGAACTGGCTTTACCATTAGTCAGTCTCATGAGAATTCATTCTACCTCCTCGGTCCTGAGTCTCCTCATTTGTGAAATGAACGTGTTGATCTTTTCCATCTCTAAAATGCTCTAGCTATATCTCCAGAAAGCAGTGGAAGTGGCCCCTGGTGGTTAGGCTACATTGTTTGTAGGGTAGCAGCAGTTCACTGAGCCTGACTGTGAGAACCTGAAAACTGCACAGCTGTGGTCTGTCGACTCTGAGTAGCCCTGACTCTGAGTATTGTCCTCCTTTCCCTCTGGGGTTGCATCCCGGGGCCAAAGCCTCCTTTCTGGGCTCCGCACGGTCTGCTCCCACATTCTCCTAGGACCCACTCAGCTGCATCTCTCGCCAGAGTTGCTCCCTGTTTTTCTGGAGTTGAAATCTGTTTTCCTTTTCATTCTTCAGACAAGAGACAGAGAATCATCATTTTTAAGAGGCACATCATCAGACCTTTTTTAAAAGTAACTTTTGTGCTTAGTAAACGTTGTGTGAACACTTTGCTTTCTCTTAGACACTTGGAGTCTGTGTGGTCGACCTCCTCTGCCTCCTTGTCTTATGTGACTCTTCAGCTTGAGGGCCCATTCTTCACTGTTGTTTGAGATGGAGGAACACAGTGCTTTGTGTGCCTCGTGACCAAAGAATTTGAACTGGCAGCAATCAAGATTTGGGGCTAATCATCATTAAAGGGTAATTTCATTGCTGCCCATAATTGATCTTGTCTTAGACCCATTATTGCAGTTCTTTTGTCACATGACTAAAAAAGAAAATGCTCTTGGCAATGAACTTTTGAAAGCAGGTTTCCTACATTCAGTTCTTTTTCAACTGACTTTATAAATTTTCAGTGTGCCTTTATTAGTGTAGTGATTTGCCTGCTTTATATTACATATTTGAAATAAAATTGAAACAGTTCATCATTGAAGTGAATGTTACAAAATCAGCATCTGGTTTGAATAATGAGTTTTTTGGTCCACGTTTTGCTTCATTGAATGAGGCTAATAAAACTGCCTTTGGTTGTTATGTGACTTCTCCTTCACTTCGGGCTCCTTTCAGTTCCCAGATTGGAGGCCACTAGGGCCTTCCAACTTTCAGAAAGTTCTTTCCTTGTTTTAAGGGACTCTCAGCTACTTTTTCATCACCAGGAAGGTAGAGTTGATGATATACCCCCGCCCTGATCCCAAAATCATGGGGTTGGGGATATTTCAGGTATCTTTACTATTGAAGCTCTTGGAGCAAGGGCAAAGTGAAAAAAGAGGCCTAGAGTTGGAAGGATAGAAAAATAGATGTTGGCATGGCAGCAACATACTAGCCATACTATTTGGGATCAGGTGTCTAGGCACCTGTCCCCAGATTTTGTTTCTACCTGGAACTTGGATGCTTGCAGAGAGGGAATTGTACCTGGGTAATGGTGATACTCCTTGGAGGACACAAAGCCATTCCTGCCACAGCTGCTGATAACACACATGTACACTCACACAACATGCTCCTGGGAAGTTTCCTGAAGGTAAATACACTTATTTTCTTCTTTTTAATTTCTTTTGTTTATCGAAGGCTAATTGCTTTACAGAATTTTGTTGTTTTCTGTCACACCTCAGCACGCATCAGCCATAGGTATACACTTCTGATCCACACTGTAACACTTACAAGGCACTTTCAGGTTCAGCATTTGTTCTGGCTTTTGGAAAACCACGTAACCATTATTCCTCATTTACTAATGAGGAACCTCTTCCAAGAAGTACTGTGACTCAAAGATGTATAGTTGTTACCTGTTAGGAAGCAATGATGTTTTCTAAAGGCTTAGTTTGATGTTGTATCACAAAACCTATACTGCATGTAAGGTAATCCTGTGTGGCACATTCTACTTCAATGAAAAGCTTAATGAATGAATAAACAGACAAATGAAGAAACAAACAAGTAAAATTCTGACACAGTGAAACCTTAAAGAGAAATAGCTCCAGTAGTCAGGTAGTAAAAACAATTTTTTATCTAAATAGAAAAATAGCATAATATCCCTTTGTCTATTAATACTTTGATATAGATTGTTATGTAACAGAAACTAGGCTGGGGTTGACCATCAGTTCCCTACTTTTTAATCAGATGTAGTTGTCCACCCCAGGGAGGGCAGGGCAGGGTGGAGAGGGCCTTTCAGGAAGCTATAGACAAGAGAATCAGAGCATTGGTCCATCTTGTCAAGTAGATCATAAGCAATTTTCCCACACTATTCTTTAAAAATTTTTTCCTACGTTTTGTGTTTTCTCCTCTTCTCCTAACAAGGAGAAACCTTTTGGGTGGAATGGAAAGGTCCTGCCAGGTGAGGCTCGTGGGTGAGAGGGTGAGTCCAGATAACTGAGAGGTTGGACACCTGTGTGGTTGGCATGTGGGCACGTCACCATATCTTAATCTTTTGGGACATTGGGCAGAAGACAAGTCCCTTTCTCATCTCGTTGACAAAAGCCCACTTTCTTTGTCTGAGAATCCTGGAATCCTTGCTCTCTTTTTTTTTTAACTTTATAATCTTTGTAGTCAATTTTTCCCTTCTTGATCATGCTGCTTTTAAGATTCTAACTCTTCAAGAACCAGATGGATGTTTCCCCTCTAACTGATGAACATATGAGGCGTGCAAGTGTTCCTCGTATACTCTGTCATTGAACCTTTGCAGCTTCGTGTGTTCCAGGCTCTTTCCTGACAACTGCTTACTAGATCCTACTCTTAAATTCACTTAGGCCTTTAAGATTCCAGGCCTCAGATGCTTATCTCTTTGGTCTTGACTGCTTCTCTCTTCATTATTTCGTTTCCTTATGTGTAAAATGAGTTAAGTACTATTTCACAGTGTTGGTGAGGCTTGATTGAGATGATGTAATTGGAAGTGTTTTACAAAGTGGTCAGTGCTATCACTATGGACACTTTTTCATGGGGAGGTGATCGATACACATAGAGAAGGTGCTTAGATCATTTTCACATGAATTCTGTAGGAAAGGTAGGAGTTGCCTGAATAAGGGAAGGGGTGAGCTCCTGTAGATCAAGGCACCTTATCATGGGGATGATTAGATTGATGAGATACTGAGTAAGTGAATGTTTGGGGAAAGGATAGAACTGGCAGGGAAGAGGGAAGACAAAGAACAGGAACTGGTTAGAATTTCTAGAGAGAGAAGCCCGGAAACCAAGGGTGGGGGTCCTCTTGACATCAAGGTGTAATTATAGGATCATCATGAAGAGGCTCCTCGTTTGAAACTAGGATGCTGGCACCGTTGGGGACTGAATGAATTTAGCATCGCTGGTAAGGTAAACATGAGTGTAGAGTTTGGAAAGTTAATCCAATCAAGAAATTAATTGGACTTGGATACAGCTCTCTCTGCTAGGAAGAAGCAGGAGTAGGTGCTGGATGAATGTTTTTTGAATGGGTAAGTGGATGCAGTAGAGATGGTGTAAAGAACTAGTTCAAGTGAGCCGTATCCTCAAATTAACTATCCCTCTGCCTTGAAAAAGCCTGTTCTCTGAAGAAGTCACTTCATCCCGCCCAAGTGAACCCCTATAGCCTGGGGGGAAGGGCTTGATTTAACCCCTCCCCCCAGAGAGCATGCGTTTGTCTAGTGAAGGAAAGTGAGATTAGCCTGGTGAGATGTCATGGAAAAAAGCCTTTAGTCTTATGTCTCCTGTATTTTAATATGAAGATCACTGCTAGTTTAATAAATTACCCCTATGAAATTGTCTTAGTTCTATTTTAGGATCTGGAAAGAAGAGCTTTGTGCGCCTTCTTTGACAGTAAACTAGTTATACGTGTGTGTCCAGTAGTGGGAATGGTGACTGTGCAGTCCTTCCTTTGAACCACTCTAGAAAGACATTGATAATATTGTATCGTGTGGGGGTCACTATGTCCTTTATTCCTCCTTGGTTTAGACCTTGATGACATTTTTTCTTAATCTCGTATCTTTTCTCATCTCTGCTGGTCTGCTGTGGGTGGTGGTTGTTTCTGACTTTCATGGTTGCAGTGTAATTTTGGTTTAAGAAGACAGTTGGAACATTAGAGCCTGTATCCCTGACTGTTTCATCCCACATGTCACGAAACACATCCCCAGCTGAGGTTTCATCAGTGTGGTGTGCAGAGCACAGTGACCATAGGTATAAGAAGATTCTCTGCCCTCCAAAGCTCTTTTCTTTACTATAGGTCACCTAGCATACAAGGATGAGCATGACTCCTGCTTCTGTTCTCTGCAGGCAACTTGGCTTAGTTGCTCTGTGACTTACCCTTTGCCTGATACGGGTTTGGTTTTTAAATATACAGAAGTGTTTTAAGAGACTGGCTGTAGAATTCTGCACAGGATGAGAAATGCCTCTAGATGCTTTATTCAGTAAGAACTGGAAACTTATTCTTGTGGGAGGTATGTGGGTTGGTTGATATTTTAGGGACAAATATAAAACACACCTGTAGTACTGGGAGATTTAGGTGACAGATTAATTTGATGTTTGTAGTTTGAGTCATTTGGAATTGCTTAAAGCTTAATTAAAATTGGTAGTCACCTCTGTTCCCTCTTTTCTGAGATAAAGCCACTGGGATATAATTTAAATAACTTTCTGAAACTGGAAACCCGTCAGCAGCTGAGAAAGTTCTATAAACCCTCAAATTTCTCCAGGCCTGTGCTAGCCCCAAAATCAAGGGGCCTGTGTGGAAGATGAACATGTGAGCCTGTGAACCTGTATTTCCTGAGTCAGTGGGATTTTGTCTCTGCTCATATGGAGTACAGTATTTCATAGTGGTACGTATGGAGTTCTGAGCTGAAAGGGATATTTATATGGAGCCAGTCAGAGGTATGCTTGGTATGAAAACCATAAGTGATTTGCCTCACTGCTTTGTGTAAAATTCTCAGGCATCATGCTGAACTAACATAGCTTTAATTTGCTGAATCTTCTTTACAGTGGAGGGAAAATGACCCATGTGGTGAACGAAACAAATATACTGGACTTGCTCCTTGGAGCAAGAGAGACCTATAATATTTATGTTTAGAAGGTGATCCCTCTGTTCCTTCTGCTTGGCAGAAGGCCTGGATGTATAATGAGATATTCACATGTGTCAGAACTCTGTCTCCCAAGAATCCGGTGTTATCTTGGAACACTTGAGTTCTATTTATTGAAATGATGACATGCCATTATGGGGGCATTGATGCACACAAAGCCAGGTGCAAGGCTCTGTGAGGGGCTGATGGTAGGAGTGTCTGTTGGAACATTAACTCCAGATTTTCTAACTTGTGTGTGCTGAAAATATCAGATCCAGTGTGGAGTTAAGAGCAAGTGAAAAAGAAAAAAGAGCACTTTAAAAGAAAAAAATGTCATGTCAGCAATACTAGAGAATTTCTGTATTTGTAATCCTTGAGTATGGTTTCATTTATTTTTCTCTCATTTCTCTAGAATACATAAAGATGTCATGCACTGAAGTGAAGTGTAAGGTGTTAGACCCCGTCCACAGGGAAGATTATTCTTGATACCTGCCGAAAACCTCCACGTGTGCTCGGTTTGGCAGAATGAATCATGAACGTGCTTGTGTGTCGTCCTTAAAACAGTTTCCCCTTGCATCTGATCCTTCTTGGGACTGCGTTGTTACTTCTGGAAGAGAGTCCAGATGCAAAATAATTGGCATTATTCTGTTGTTGTTTGTTTTATTTTTAATGAAGGAACAAGAAGCCAAGTTTGACCAGGATGAATTGCAATATTCTCAAGGAGTGAGTCACTCAAATAATGTGAAAGCTTTTTCTCTGTAGCAACTTGTGTAGTTCTTTCTGATTGATTCTCCTTCCTCCCACTTCTTGGGTAATGAAGCCTCAATGTCATGATGTGAAAGGAACATGACAAGCTTGGTATGCCGCTGACAAGCAGAACCTCACAATTAAGCTGATTAAGTCTTAAGTCGGTCAGTTTTCTGACTTTGATGTTAAGGTCTTTAATAGGATATAATTTTATAAGTTGCTTTTTTTCCAAAGGCACTGGAGGGTCTGATGAGGGAATCCTCTTGGAAAACTCAAGGCTGAGCTTGGTAAGACTGCCTTACTCTCCCCTCTGCCGGTTTCCTGAATGGAGCAGGCACTGCTGCTGGGCTCAGGTGTCCCAGGATGCAGTTTTATCCACTTGAAAACCCTTATCTGTTCAGCTCAATTAGATTAATTACCTTGCTCTTCAGGATTCACAATGCTCTGCAGTTTAGCTGCAGTAAGTAAATGTTACTTTTGCAAGTAAGATCTACTGTTACTGGCCTCTGAAGGGCTATGGTTTCTTTGAAACTCATAAAGAGGAGAACAGTCATTCTAGCCAAGATGGAATATAGGTTAGTAAATCTGTCTTCCAACTGAGTTTTCTACTGGCTGTGAGGCATCTGTGTTGAAAAGAGGGATATAACTCTTTGTCATTCCTGTTTGGTGCCTCTGAAAGTAATTTGGGATATTTCATCATAAAACATACTATTTTCTGTATCTCCTGGAGTTAATGGAGTATTCTGTATGCTCTTGGTTTCCACATGGAGATCACTGAACACAACCCAAGTTTCTGTACACTGAGAGTGTGCACAGAAGTCCACCCTGGGTGAGACATGGTTGTATCATTAGGGTTCTTATACACAATGAATGGAGATCAGGCGCTCTCTGGACTCTTAAGTGATCACACTTAATTGTTTAACCTCCCCTTCTCTCTTGTCATGTTCTTCTCCAAGGGAAGACAAAATGTGATTAAGATAATCATTTGTAGGGTTAGACATTGAGTGGATCTGTGAACCTCATCTTTTCCAGAATTCTAATGCTGTGGGAATTTCCCATTACCAACTTTTGTACTAAAACAGCTAAGTTACAAGGGAGGTAGGGAATCATACTTCAAGCATGACTAATTCAGGCCATATCTAGCAAGATTTGGGACATATCTTCAATATAATAGTAATGACAGTAATAGCATCCACATATTGATCTAAGTGTCAAATTGTTCAGTGGTGCAACAGAAGGCTGGCGGGAGGGAAGAAGAGGGTAGTGGGAGTTGGGGGTGATGGTGCACCCGCAGGCCAACATAAGGGGTTGGACATTTTATCTCTGGGAGATGGAGAACCTTTGAGAGGTCGTACAGAAGATCCTACATGATGGATTGACACTTTAATAGTATCAGTCTGGCTGCTGTGCTCAGAAGAGACTGCAGGGGGCATGGGTGGGAGCAGAGAGACTGATTAGGGGGCTCCTGCAATAATCCTGGACTGAAAGGATAGTCCTGGACCAGAGTGGTAGCTTTGAAGGTGGTGTGAAGTGGTAGGGTTCTAGGTGTATTTTAGCGGTACGGTTAGAGGTTTGCATTTAGGGCATGACGGAAAGAAAGAAGCCCAGGATGATTCCAGAGCTCTTGGCCTGAGGAACAAGAAGGATTGTGTTCCCATCAGCTGTAATGAGGGTGGAGCATATTTTAAGGGCTGGAGGGAGGTTGCACTCTCAGTTTGGGCCACGTTGAGTTTGAGCTGCCTGCCAGACCTCCAGATAATTATCTCCAGTGGGTAGTTTTTGTTATTCAGGCTTGGAATTCAAGGGAGAGGTCAGTACAGCAGATATTTAGAAATCATTAGGTCATCAGTGGTATTGAAGTCAGAGACTGGTGAGAGTGGACAGAGTGGAACACAGGTTAAGGGTTGACCCCTGGGCCCTAGGATGATGAGCAGCTGAGAGACGGAGAGGAACCAGCAAAGGAGACGGAGACAGAGCTGGGAGGAGAGCTAGGATGGGTGTGGGCTGCAAGCCAGATCTCAGTTCTCAGTAGGAGGGAATGGTCTTCCCTGTCTTGTTGTGATTGGTCAAAACTGAGTCTATCAATAGATCATAAACTGAGGCCGTGATAGATGACGCACCAGGGTCCATGACTGGGGAATAGCTGGATGAGGGCCCAAAGCCAACTACACTTTCTTTCTGCCGGGAGCATGCTCTGGGCGCCCCTGACCTTTGTGTGCCCTTTTATGTCATCACATGCTTTTTGCATCGGAGGTGGTGTGGCACATGTCTGCACACTTTCACAGTTTTGGCAGCAGTGTCCTATGCTTTTGTTGTTTAGTTTGAGAATTCTGGTCTCTCATTTTTTGGTATAAATATGGAATGTGTGTTCTTTGTAAAAAAAAAAAAAATTAGAGGAGCAAAAGGAAAAAAAGGTAAAATATTAATATTAATTGCATTACTCAGAGATGACCATGCTCACAGATTGGTAGTTATAGTCCTAGTTTTTTTCCAGCCATATATGTGGACATATTCTTTGCAAAAGCTTCTGTACTAAATATATAGTATAATAGTTGTATAATATAACCTTTTCATAACCTTTTGTACCAAGAACAATGAGTGTCCATCATGGTGTCCATACTGTTTTATGTCTTAAAAGAAAACAGTGCATGACTGCCTATAGTATAGTTTGCCAAGATCATGGTAATAAGTAATCTAGGGATCACCTATGGGAATTAACCAAGAAATAGGAGTGATAATAGTGGGAAAAGTCTGTGTGCATGCAGCCCTACTGTGTGCCAGGCATTGTTGCCAAGCATTTTATTTGTTGTATGTCATTTAATTCTCCCAGCAACCCTGTGAGATAGGCCCATGTGCCCAGTTGAGACCCCAAGAGATGAAAACAAGAACAGCTGCTCATAGTTATGGTGCAGCCAGGACTGGAGCTGGGGTGGATTTAGACCCGGTCAGTCCGGCCCCAGCCAGGCCCACAGCATTCCCCACTGCCCTGCTCCTGTCTCGCTGTGCTTTCACGTTTGACTCCACACTGTCCCCTCTGCTGCCTGCTTTCGTGGGGGCTTTGGGTGTGCGGGGCTGTGGGTGAGAGCTCGTGCTGGGTCCCTCCTCACCCCAGTCACTGAGACACGTTTGATGAGGTGCTGTTTATTCATCTGTGCTTCATGTAGATGAACTAGGCTTTTTTTGCTTGAGGTTTACTCTGATGAAAACAAAGTTTTACATCTAAAAAAATCCTTAGTCATATTAATGCCTTCAGGCTTAAAAAAAGTGACATTTCAACCCATTAGTTAAATATGCTTTAAAAAAAAAAAACAACAGATTCTCAAGTACAGCAGACACACACCTTGAACGGGCTTAAACCTTTACCTGTCGGTTCCTTTTGCAGTTCCTTTTTCAGACTGTCTTGTGCATCTTAGTTTCGTTAGGTATTCTCAGGGCAGAAATACACACATATATAATGTGTCATACTGTAAATACTGTATAGTATATAGCATCCAGCTGGGTATCTGTGCTGGAGAAGTGCTTTTATGTAGCACATAGCAGTCATTAAAATGTTGACGAGCTAGAGTGGTAGGTGTATCAGATGAATTACGTTTGAAATCATAGTGGTGGTATTTGCCAAATGAATGTGGCACAATGAGAATAAAAAGGGAACTTATTATTGATGCCCCTGTTGTTACCTGTAAAGCTGTTGGAATTGACAGCTCTCTTCATTAAGTCACTAAACATCATGCTTTAAAGCAGTACTGAAAACGCACACTTCATGCAGGTCCCTTCAGTATTACTCTCCTTCTAGGTGCTCAGCTTTGTTATTGTTCAGTCACTAAGTCGTGTCCAGCTCTTTGTGACCCCGTGGACTGTATCCCGCCAAGCTCTGCTGTCCGTGGGATTTCCCAGGCAAGAATACTGCAGTGGGTTGCCGTTTCCTTCTCCAGGGGATCTTCCTGATCCAAGGATCAAACCCACATCTCCTGCTTAGCAGGTGTGTTCTTTACCACTGAGCCACCAGAGAAGCTCTGGGTGCTCAGATTCTATAATCTCTAACTACTAGCACCAGATCAGTGTTAGATTAAGTAAAAGTCTTATCTTCATCCAAAAGTAGATAAGCGGTGCTTAAGGTTTTTAGCTCAACAGAGAACACAGTGTTTCTACACAGATGCATCAAAGCTGCTTTACAGTGGTCCTGCGATCACTTTCCACCAGCTTGGTCTAGCTGTTTGCAGAACCTTCAGACTTTTGCTGTTCAGAATATTGACAAGAGGTTTTAAAAAGAGTGCGTATTGCTGGCGATCTTGTGACTCTGTTTTCTTTACCATCCTCATCCTCCTTTAGTGTTGCATGCAGAGTGATGAGAAAAGAAAGGCACTTCTGTGACGTGTGAAGTTCAGCTGAACTCTTTCCTCAGAAACCGGTCATGCTGCTCATGGGCCTCTACATCGCTGTCTCTGAAAACCAGGACAGGAAATTAAACTTGCAGGGTCATCCTTAGCATCGGGTGCTGTTTGAGACCCCACATCCATGCCTCTGAAGGCACCCATTCCTGTTCATAAGCTGGAAACCTCCTCCTTCACAAAGTTCTGTCTCATTAGTTATGTCTCCATAAGTTCTATCCGAACAATCAGTAGTTTGAGAAGGAAGCCATTCCTTCATGTGGCTTGGTAGTGGCTTACTTTACAGAAGTCTTAGGCGGGCCCTGAGATGCTCCTCTGAACCCAGAGTTCATCTAAGGATTGTGGTTTATAGAAAGGCTCCTCTGTGTTGTTTTCTAAATCCCGGTTTATAGTTTGTTCTGAACATGATTTATGAACAGAAGTCTGCCTCTCGTTTACTAAAGCCGATGGGCTTCTCCTCTCATCCTCTCTTCAAAAATTGTCTGTCCCTTTTAATAAATTGGCAGTGTGGAACACACTGTTCATTTCTCTTCCTTCCAACATTGGGTTTCAGACTAATTAACAGAAGAAAGCAAGCATCTTTCAGAACTCTGACTTTAAGTACTTGGATATACATCATCAGAACTATTAAAAAGAACAGGATGTCAGGGTGCCGCTCCTCCTCAGCGAGCACAGAAACTTCTCTTGGCTGTTCCTAGGACTGAGGCCGGCCAAGCATAGCTCTGAGCACCTAAATCTTAGAGGCAAAAAAGGCCACATCTCTTTGTAGGAAAGTGAAGACCCTCTGCTTGTTCAGCAGTTCTAGTTTTGTAACTGGGCAGCCTTTGAGAATACGTTAACAAACTGAGCCACGTTATATACACTCCCTCTCCCTCCATTTTGGTGAGGTTCCAAAGCTTGGAAGATTTAACCTTTCTAAACTGGAATTTATTAGCTGTAAAAAATGCCTTTTAGCCTTACTGGAAGTTGTGAATAGACAGTGAAAATTTCATAGAATTTTTTTTTCGGTCAGCCTGAATACAAGTTAAAAAAAGTCCCAGTCCCTTTAGCAATGAAACTTGGAGATGGGACTTTGTTGACTGCATATAGGATAAGGGAAAAGACACTGGACATTTGGACAGAGTACACTGCACTCTTTAAAGAGACAAGTTTCAGTTCCACAAATGTGAATATTTGCCACATTATTCTAGATCACGTTGGCCAAGTTGTCAGAAATAATGGAAAGTCAGGAATAGTGGCCTGGCAGCCCTCAGTCATGGTCCTAACTTTGCTCTTTTGCTCATTAGGAAAAGTTAGAGTAGCTCATGGCTGAGTACCATGGCAGAGAGAAAGAAGGGGGTGGGGGTGTGCGGTGGCATTTAGTTAGGAATATTTAGGCTTGTTGGACTTGTCTTTCGGGATCTTCCGGATCTGGTGCTGTCCTTGGAGTGCCCTGATGGTGAGACAGCTGTGGTGTGTGGTAGCCTCAGTGTGGGGCCTGACACATTGCAAGTGTCCAGGAAGTGTTAGCTGTTGCCCATTATCACCATTGTTTTTAACCACCTCCTGCCATCGAATGCTGATTGGAGAATCCTAATATCCTCTTATCCCCAGTGGGACACACTTCAAGGCATCCCCATGTTCAACAAAGCTAGAATCTAGGTATGCTTTAGTTAAACGGGAGGGACCCTGAAATGAAAAGTGAACCCTGTTCCATAACAAACCAGGATTTACATTCTTATTAGGGAGGCTGTGGTTGAGCAGGAGTTATTTACTAATGTTTGGTAGTTACTGAGCATCTTTTCTGAGCCAGACACTTGGCTAGGTGCTGAATACATAAAAATGGTCCCTGCGCCCAGAGACTGTTTTCTTGGGACTAGAGATGGGTTGAGAGGCAGTTGCAGTGGCTGAATAACTGCAGGGTACAGGGTTCTCTTTGGTGCCTACTGTGGACGTTTAACCCAGACTTGGAGGCTCAGGGAGAGTTTGCTGGGGAAAGGGACTTTTCAGCTGGGACTTGAAGGAGGGAGAAGGAGTAACTGTGGAATATTCCAGCAGCCAGGCAGGAGGAGGACTGGCCTGCAGTGGAGAGAGCATGGTGCACTAGAGGAACCTGAAGGACCTCATTATGGCTGGAGTGCAAGGTCAGGTGTGGGGAGGGGAGGGAGGGTAGGAGCCTGCAAGCCTTGGAGAGGAGAAGGGACAGGACACAGCCGGAAGCAGAGGAGAGGTATGATTAGGTTTGCACTTCAGAAAGGTCACTTTGGCCATGCTGTGGAGTCTAGAGAGAGGCAAACTGGAGGCAGGGAGGCCAGTGAGAAAGGGGTTGCATCACCCAAGCGAGAGGTGATGAGGGCCTGGACCAGATGGTGATGGTTGATGAGCATGACAACCACAAAAGGATCGTCTGCCCAGCACGGCACTGACTGTGCGGGCCACTGCTCTGAGCGCTTCCTTAATATTAACTGATTTAATCTTCCAAAGGTAGTTTCTGTATACTGATGACATTTTCACTGGATAGATGAGGAAACCGAAGGCCAGAACCTTGCCCAGTCACAGAGCTGTAAATGGCAGGGTTAGGGGGCAACGAGCTGAAGAATTGTGATCTAGTGGCTTATTCTTTACGGTGGTGGGAGGAAAGGTTAGTCATCTCTTGAAAATGAGGAGAGAGTTGATAAAGTCAGACGTTTGAGAGAAGGATTGGTTGCTAACACCTGCTGCCTGGAAATGGGAAGGAGCGGGCAGCAGGGGAGCCGTGGGCAGTGTTACTGGGAAGAAGGCAGTCCGATGGAACTGCTTTATACTAAGGTAGAGTTGGTTGACTGGTTGACGTGTCAGTCCTTTGAAACACTGAGGTTCTCATCAGCCAATAAGATATTGCTGAACCTTACTTTCTTTCATTTATATAATTCAAATCATAACAAATAGAAAAATCCAGATTTATTGAAAACGCTTTTTAAAACTACTGGCCCAACTCCCCTGAAGATTTTGAAATACTCCTGTAAGAGTCCTCGCCTGCCATCACCTGTTCAGAATGTAAAGGGTGGAGTGTCATATAGTACAGAGGAAATGTTTCAGGCAGCAGACCTGGTACCCACCTAGAGAAGAGGTATGTATGAGGGTATAGGTGTCTGCCAGTGTACCTCTGTGAGTCTTGCCCCTTTAGGACATCTTGTTTCCACAGGTTCCCATTCCCTCCCCTTAGCTGGTGTCATGTCATATTGTGGTTTTTTCTTGTTGCACATGCAGGTGTGTGGGCTTCCCCACCTAGTTTGAAAGGTGCTATTTAGTAAGTGCTTTGGATGAGTGAATGGAGAAGGAAATGGCAACCCACTCCAGTGTTCTTGCCTGGAAAATCCCATGGACGGAGGAGCCTGGTGGGCTACAGTCCACGGGGTCACAGAGAGTCGGACACGACTGAGCGACTTCACTTCGCTTTGGATAAGTGAGTACGTGAGTGCACCGGTGCTGCTAGGTCGGATGCCTGACTCCAGGCAAGTCCGTTACTGTGAGTGGGCCAGTGATGTCATCTTTGTCAACCAAAAATGTGCCATTACTATTGTAATTGTCACTATATTGTTTCCTGGTAGTCTTCTGAGGTGGTTTGCCCAATATTTCCACTTCTGCCTTCTTCTGGGCACAGAGGAAGGGCACACTTCCCAGACCCTTGGCTGGAGCTGAGTTATATGACTGGTAAACCAAACTGGCTGGTCCCTATGATTGGTTCAAACCAGTGCGTCCCAAGTAGGAAATGAATGATGCGGCACATGGGGCAAGAGCATTGTAATTGCTGACATGAGATTCTCTGGAGTCCCCTTGTCCCTGTTACATGGTGACTGACAGCACTCAATGGACAAGTAGTGTGGGCAAGAAACAAATCTTGAGGATTTGGGGGTTGTTTCCTCAGCAAAACTTATCCTATCCTGACTATACAGTGGTCTTTTTTTCTGCTTGGAGATCATAACATGCATTATATTCTTTTTGGACACAGCATAGCAGTTAAGAGCACATACTCTGAATGCTTCAGCTTGATTCCTGTCTCTGCCACGTACTACTTGTGTGAACTTGGGTAAAGTATTGGTTTCTGCGTGCCTCAGTTTCTTCGTATGTTAAATTGAGACTCTAATAATACTACCTATGTTAAACATGGGATGGTTATGAGAATTTAATGTGTTAATATTTGTAAAGATGTTTGGGTTATGGCTAGATATCTGTTGATTAAAATGAATAAATGTGCCGAAGAACTGTGGGACCACTTCAGGTATCGCCCATCTGCATGAAGGAAGGTTTAAGCCCTCAAAGATGACCTGGAAAGCAGATCGGTCGGTGACATGGAGCTGACCTTGCACCTGTGTGTGGAGCCCTTTGAACGCCTCTGAGCCCGTCATGCCTGTGCAGAAAAGCACATGGTGTCCTGGACTTGAGTAGGGAAGGTTCCTTTGTGGCCTTTGGGAGTCGTGGAATTTCTGAGACCTCCTTTTTTCCTTGTTGTCCCATTCCTCTGTGCAGGGAGACCTCCCAGTCCGTGGTTGCCCCTTTGTTCTGGGCTGCCCAAGCCTCCCCCCTTCATTTAGCTACCTGGAAACCCATTTCCTTCCAGAGGCATCCTTATTCAAATTTTAGACACCCTTGACTTCTTCCCGCCCTGCCCTTTGTCACCATCCAGCTTGTAGGGAATGAGCTTTTTGCTCATCTTTTGCTGAGCTCTGTTTACCAGAGCAAACCACAGGTGCACTCAGGTAAGGTAATACACTTGTGCTATTCATTTCATTGTGTCAGTTTGTATGTTATTTCATCTGTTGAAGGAAACAAGCTTGGAGGTGAGGATTTTTCTTAACTCATTTTTGCTGGGCTTAGGAAAATGCTCTGTGGAACTGTGAAAATGCTCTCTGAAGACAACCTAGTAAGTGTTTTGGGGCTTCCCAGGTGAAGAAGTGGTAAAGAAGTGCCATGCAGGAGATGCAGGTTGGATCCATGAGTCAGGAAGATCCCATGGAGTAGGAAATGACAACCACTCCAGTATTCTTGCCTGGAAAATCCTAGGGGAGCCTGGCTGCAATGGGGTCGCCAAAGAGTCAGACGGGATGGAGCACGTAATAAATGCTTTACACTTTTGAATGATGCTATAACCATTTTAATGGACGCTGGTGTTGTGTATGTTGAAACAAATGGCATATTTTCCACTAAAATTCTGGCAAATTAGCAGCTTCTAAATTTAAAAAATGACTATACTTCAAAAATAAATTTTGTAAACTACAGTAATATGCAGTTATTTATTGCCAAACTGATTTAAGCAGAGGCTGAAATGCAGTGGTAAAACCAAGATTTTTTGTTTTTTTACTTTTTTGTTTGTTTTCTGAAAACTTGGTTGGCATGGCAGGGGTTAGGTGTGAAAGGGGGCAATTTAAAGGCGTTATTGTGAATTTAAAGCATATTTTAAAGTTAGTTAAAAAACCTTTTCTATTAGCTTAGCAGATGTGAGCTGGCACCACCTCTTCCCGCACATGTGCCCTTTTCATTAGGAATGTGTGCCTGATGTGCTGCAGATGGTATTTAAGCCACTTAGTAATATTTTCCACAACTTGTTTTTAGTAATTAGGCTTGAATTTGCTGGTTCAAAATACTGGACTTGTCTTTTGGCAACTTTGTAAACTAAGGAACTTGACATGTGGCCAGTGAACCAGCAGAGGGCAGTGTAAGTCAGGGTTTTGTTGGTAGTCGACTTTCCACCACTGGATTTCCACAGAGGAAAGCTAGAATGCTGTAAGTGTGTTTGAGAGATGTGATCTGAGAAAGAAAACAACAAAAAATTGACTTTTCTTCTGTTGACTGTCCTCTAGTAAGAAAATAAAATTTCCATAACTTTTATGGAGCTGCACTTTTATGAACTGATTTTTCCCCCGATTTCTCCTTCAACCAATACTCATGACTGTGTGAAAAACACAGTCCTGTAAATTTTTTCCATTAATGCCCTTGACATAGTATTTAATTTGATGAGAGATGTTTTTCCTCATTTAGTGGATGCTAATGGGTTTCAGTAATATGTCTATGAGGGATTTCCGTTGTTTTTATGAAAAGGGAGTAAAGATGATTTCCAAATTATGCGGTCCAGTCAAGTGTCAGTGACCTTCAGAGAGGAACACCAAGGACTGCTTCTCGTTATATACTGTCGTGCTCATAAAATAACATGGCTGGTTTGTATACGTAAGTTTTTCCTCATCACAAAACCTCTCAGCAAACCCAACCCCACGGCGCTCTCATTTTCCTTCCTAGTATTCTATCCAACAGAAGCAGACATGGTGCCTACCTTCTCTCTGCTCTCTAAAGCGGCCTCTCTACGAGTTCTCTGCCCCTCTCCCTCTTTGAGTCTTGTCTCTTACTCCATCCTCCCTCTCTGATGGACTGAATATTTGTGTGTCCCCACCCCCAGCAATTCTGATGTTGGAGCCCAAACCCCCAGTGTGACTGTACCTGGAGATAGGACTTGTGAGAAGGAGTTAAGGCTAAATGAGACTGTAAGGGTGGGAACCTAGACCAATAGGGTCGATGCCCTTAAAGAAGGAAGAGATGCTCTCTCCAGCCATGTGAGGCCGTGGGAGAAGGTGGCCATCTGCCGGCCAGGCAGAGGGCCCTCACCAGGATCTGAACCGGCCAGCACCTTGATCTGGGACTTTGAGCCTCCAGAACTGTGAGAATATACATGTCTGCTGCTCAGGACACCAAGTCTATGGTATTTTGTCATGGCAGCAGGAACTAAGACATCCTCTTAGTATCAATGAAAAGCAAAGGTTCAGAGAAGGGACCATCATTGCATCCTCAAAGGCAGCAGAGAGTCTGCTGGAGTCCAGATAGGTTGAGGCTTAGCAGAAAGTCGGGGGACTGCCTGAGTGGGGAGTCTGACCAAGGAGGTCTGGAGGAATGAGTGAGTGTACGAAATGATGGTACGTTTGACAGAGCATGAAGAGATGGACTTGGACAGAAATGAAGAGTTACGGGGAAGGGTGGGGTAAACTTGGTGAAGCCTTGAAAATTAGTCTGATTAGTTTGGCCTCGATGCTCCGGGAGCTTCTCCAAGGGGGAATGCCAGACTCTTGGGAACACGTGGATGTCGGGGGTAAGCCAAACCACGGGATAAGGACTGTGCCACCTCTGTGGGGTGCCAGTTTTTCTGGGCAGGGCTTCTCTCCGGATGGGACTTCAGATAACATTTCCTGATATTGGTTCTCTTCTGCCTTACTGAGGTATTTTGATTAGAAAGCCCAGGGCCTTGGAGGAAAGAAGGCATCGTTAAAGACTACGAGGAGAAACGTGAGAAAAGTGGGGGTGGAGCAGACTTTGGGTCAGTTTGTTCCTATTTCCTTCTTCCAGAGATTTCCAAATAGTCTGTGCCTAATGGTTCATTCTTCCCTGGTGACATTTCTATAAGACAGGTGGCTGCTTTTTAGCATGTGAAAATAAACGGCTTCCCAGGTGGCTCAGTAGTAAAGAATCTACCTGCCAATGCAGGACATGCAAGAGACAAAGGTCCCATCCCTGGGTCGGGAAGATCCCCGTGGAGGAGGAAATGGCAACCCACTCTAGTATTCTTACCTGGAGAATCCCATGGACAGAGGAGCCTAGTGGGCAAGAGTCCACGGGGTCGCACAGCGTCAGACACGACCAAGCGACAGCACACAGACACACAATGTAAAAACAGACCTTACTGATGTGTGTAGGGTCACAAACACGATAGCTTCTGTTTCTAAGACAGAAGCCCAGGCCAGACTGAGCCTCTTCAGGCCTTGCAAGCTGCTTCCTGTTGGCTTTTAGATGATAGGCAGGTGCAGCCCTGAGAGATGGGGCCTGGAAAGAGCGTGACCTCTGATGTTGGGCAAGCTGGTCCTTCAGTTTCTGCCCTTCCATTTGCCAGCTGTGGACCCTGGAGGCTGACACACAGTCTTTATTTGGGGTGAATATAGGGATGTGTGTTAATGGAAGATAGGGAGGGATGGGTGTTGGGTTGACACATGTGGTCTTTATTTGGGGTGAACATTAGGGATGCGTGTTAATGGAAGATAGAGAAGGATGGGTGTTTGTTTGGCAGATATTTTGTTTTTAGTTTCCTTCTTAATTAAAAAAAAAAAGTACAAAATACAAATGTGTCTATTGCCGCAAAGATAAGTTTGACTTCTGTTTCAAAGATTAAATTGCTGATTTTTGTATATTATCCTATTTACCATATTTTGGACACTTAGGCTTTTTCCCACTTCTGAGACCTGGGGGCATTTACCCCTGTCTAACATGACCTTATCTCTGTGTTTACATGATTCCTATCTGTCTCTTGTTTTCACTGTACAGGAATAGAAGTTCCATGAGCACCAGAATCCTGGTCTCTCACAGGTGTTGCTACATTTGTGATGTGCTTGTGGCACTTGATAAATATTTGTGAGTGGAGGTATGGAAGAGTGAAAGCGAAGTTGCAAGTTTTACTGAGCACTGAATTCATTCTCTGTGCTGTGGTTAGTTGCTCAGTCGTGTCCAACTCTTTGTGACCCCCTGGGTCTGTAAGCTGGCCAAGCTCCTCTGTCCATGGGGATTTTCCAGGCGAGTATACTGGAGTGGGTTGCCATGCCTTCCTCCAGGGGATCTTCCCAACCCAGGGGTCAAACCCAGGTCTCCTGTATTACCATCTGAGCCACCAGGGAATCCCGTATTCATCCTCTACTCTGCTTTTTCTGTCAACCCACTTCTTGCTATAGTGTCAGTGAGACATTCTGAAAGACATCTGTGTTATCTGCGTGTTTGTAGGCATTGCCACGGGGGGGCGCTGCAGCACCTGAAAAGAAAGCAGCGCCTATCAGCTGGAATGTGCTCTGGGCTCTATGATGGACTGTGTCCTCCTGACTCAGCAGCTTAGCAAACCAACCCAGGGAGCCCACGACCTGTGATTTTAGCCCCATGAAATAATCATACATATCAGGAGAAATTTTTAGCAGATTGAAATGGAGAAATCTAAGCAGTGACAGATCAAGACTAGTTTTTCAGGAAAATAAGTTTGAAATTATTCAGTCAGCACTTTTTTGCTTGCCATACCAAATTCATTTATTGCAAGTAATGATGGGTGATGGGAGTGTTAAATTAGAGATTGAAACATCACAACTGAAAATGTTTTCAAAAAGATGTGGCCTTTGATGAACTTCAGATATACATGGTAACCAGAAAATGTTCATGGGCCATGTAGAAAATGTTCAAGGGACATGTTTTAATAAAGGGATTAAAATGATATGAATGTACTGATTATTTGCCTATGAATGGAAATTTCTAGGTAAAAATTTCTAGAAGCAGATCTGTGAAGTAGTTTAAACAGTGTCCCCTCTTAACAACTTTTCTTAGCAGTTTCTGAACACATGGATACAAGCAAGGATGAGTCTAGCTCTGTGTAGTAACTAAACAGTCATCATGAAGTGAAGTGAAAGTCGCTCAGTTGTGTCCGACTCTGCGATCCCATGCAGTCCATGGAATTCTCCAGGCCAGAATACTGGAGTGGGTACACTTTCCCTTCTCCAGAGGATCTTCCCAACCCAGGGATCGAACCCGGGGTCTCCCATATTGCAGGCAGATTCTTTACTAGCTGAGCCACAGCAGAAGAGTGAAAGCCAAAATGAAGGAAGTGTCATTTCTGAAAAAGAGATCTTTTTATTTCCTTCCTTTTCTACTTTGGCAGTGGTTAGTATGACTCCGTTTCTTTTCCCTAAAGTGGGATGTTAAAAGTTAGATTATTACTTCCAGATTAAAAAAAGTAATTTGAAACTAATTGAAGTTGATAGTTTAAATATTAACTCCTGTCCATTGAGAACCCTTTAAATATATGTGAACATAATGTTTACTTACATACACAAAGTCATATATAATACTCCAAATACACCCCGAAGGAGAGGACAAAATATCAAAGAAGTTTCCAAAATCTTAACTTCTTTTAACTGGAAGTTGGATGTTGCTGTGTATTTGTGTAATTAAGCCATTCCAGCACAAAATTTTTTCTTGGAGTAACAACACTTGAACTGCATGAAATGTTGCTGTAAATTGATTTTACAAGGTTTTGACCTATGGGCATGCTAGGATAAAAGCTGAGTCCTTTAAGTTCCGTCAAGTGGGATTTAAGGACCTTATATGTAATTTAAAGTAAAAGAATATCTTCTTGACTGGACCACACACTGACTATTCTGATGGCAATATGAATATTGAAGTGTATTTCTGAATTTTAAAACCAAAAATAAATTTTATTTGCAGTGAATTTTCCTTTGATCCTAAATGTGTAAATTTACAGTGAGATCTTCATTCAGGATTCATTTTTTTCAAATTAAATTGATTTTAAGAGCACATAAGAAATTAAAACCTTATTCTGTTTTCTGTAAAGGTAGATTAAATGGGCATAATACCTAAATTTAAAAATCTAAACTATTTTAAGAATGTTCTTAGTGGTGAAAATTGTTATGGTAGCACATTGAGAGCAAGAGAAAATGCTTCATAAATACCTAATTTAACATCTGTAATTTTTAATAACCAAAAAATATTGTCATCGTTAGAGGGAAACATTAAATACTCAAGAAAACATAGACTTCTATTTGAGACATATTGAAAAATTGAAGTTCAAGGTGATAGGGTAAAGTGCAACTCAAAACTATATAAAAATAATGTTATTTCATCTGATAGAATTAGAAAAATGATAAATTAATTTTTAAATAAAATAGTTATTGATAAAACAAAAAACATTATGTAATAGGGAAAAGAATGATTTGAATGGGAAAAGAAGACAGAGGATGAAGAGGCCTGGTTAGTAGTCAGGTAACTTCAATCTGCATTCCATCAGTTGCTAGTCTTGTAAGCAGCTAAGCCTCATTCTTCTCCTCTATGAAATGGGAGTGATAATTGATAATATCTGTTTCAGAGAGTGATGCGATGCTCAAATGAGATGATTCAAATATATAATGAGTTAGCTATTAACTCTTTGTTCAGACAAAATAGAAAACATTTAAGCATTGTAGGCCTAAAATAATCTGTGTGCCCATGAGAAAGGATCATTAAACTGACTGACAACTGAGGAAACTTCATTTTAGAGACTTGAAGTAATTGCCCGGTATTCTTAGAAGATGTTGGGTCAGAGTCCCAGCAGCCTGGCTCTGGAGCCCTACTCTTGATGAACATTGGCATATGACGGATAAAGGGTTGCTTGGGGTTACATTCTTGGGGACCTAAATGTAACACAACTTTTTCAGTCTGAATAGTATAATTCCACCATTGAATTTCTTGTTTCTCTTACCTCTTCTTTTTTTCTTATTACAGAAGCATAGTTTTGACAAATTGTGTTTGTATGTGTGTAAGGAAGAGCATGTAACTGCCTAAATTTATTTTGTTTCCCTAGATATCCAATGCTATTTTTGCTTTAGTATCTTTTGCTCATTGGAATATAATCGGATGATGAGGCGTATCCAAATGGGGACCATGTCATAGATAGCATTTTCCTTCTTGTTGAAAATTGATGGTAGTTGACAATATGATGAGTATATGCAGTGTTAATAATTTGACAAGTTTCCTACCTCAGAGATGATAAAGTCAGATGACCTAGGAAGAAGAAATTAACATGGAAATCAAGTCCTTTAGTAGTTTAAGAGTGAATGTATTCTTAGAGAGATTATATAAACTCACATAAGTACCCATCTCCAATAAAAAAAAGAAATGCATGAGGCAACAAAATGCAAATAGTGAGTAAGTGGAATAATGATGGTTTGGCAGGTGAGAGTAACAGCATGCCAGCAGAGGAGTCTCAGAGGCCTGCTCCCCAGAAATGGAGACAGGCCCCCTTCCTTCTGGGGAATGGTAGGGCAGGGTTTGGAAGGAAAGGAAGAGGTGATGCTCCTTAAATCTGGCCAGACTTTATCACACTTACCTCTGACTTTGATCTCCCTGGCAGGAAGCACCCCTCTTAAAATGGGAACGAACTGAGATTTTCTTCTATAATTAGGAAATAGGAAAATGTGTTCCACCATGGAGCCTCGAGGTCTAATTTCCTGCAACTTAGTTGCTGTACCCTGATGGTAAGAAGTGAGCCACTGACAGCATTTATAATGAATAGCTGAATTTCTTTGTAAGACACTGGGAGCCTGTTGGGAAGCTAGCTTCTGATAAGAAAACATCTCTGAGTCAACAATAGCAACAAAACGATTTAGTAATATGGGAGAGAAATTTGTAGAAAAATGAAGAACTGAACCATAAGAACTGGTGAAGCTTCTGGAGCACTGTTTCAGTAGGAGGTGCTCTTGGCTGCCATGCTCCTGTATTACTGCCCCTTTCCCAGCAGGTTGTAGCCAGGTGGCTGTTAACCCTGCATGGCCCTTAAGCTCTGTGGAGGGGTGTGTCTTCAGACCACCCCCCTACCTTGTGTTTCAAGTCTCTATCTGTCATGGTTGGGCTTCTAACCTGCATGAGGCTTTGGATGTAGTTCTGGTATTGACAGGGAGATAGCCACTGAGAAACGGGCTTGTCCGGGTCATTGCTTGGGAAGAAATAAAGACCCTTTGTCAACCCCCTCTCTTTACCTCCTTCATTCCCACTAGGAACAAATTGGGGAGGAGAAAGACAGTATATGAGTATACTAATGGTGATCATTTTTTTCCCTTTTAAAAGTGCTTCCTTAGGAGAGCAGTCAGAAAGCTGACTCATTGGAAAAGACCCTGATGCTGGGAAGGATTGAGGGCAGGAGGAGAAGGGGGCGACAGAGAATGAGATGGTTGGATAGCATCATCAACTCAATGGACATGAGTTTGAACAAATTCCAGGAGGTAGTGAAGGACAGGGAAGTCTAGCGTGCTACAGCCCATGAGGGTCACAATGAGTCAGGTGTGACCTAGCGACCAAACAGCAACAAAAGGAGAGCAATCGTTCATCCAGGAAAAGAAAAGGAAATTTGACAAAAACAAGAAAATTAGATTTTAATATTCCTTGTTTCATATAAACACATGGCCTCTTCTCTCTTGGTAAATTTGAAAAACCACATGTGAAATGGTTATGTTCTGAAGCTTAATATTCTAAGTAATCAAGTCCTCAGTAACATTTTCTCTAAGAAGCAAGCAGTGGTTAACTGTATGCAAAGGCACTTCATTTTATGTGGCTTTTTCCTCAGAAACTGAGGAGATGAGTTGTTAATGCAAACTAACGGTGCATTTCCAAACCATGTTATTTTCTGAAGTGGTATTGCACCACTCTCTCTCTATATCCTGTTCTGGTAGATACAGGTTTTTCTTAAAAAATAAAAAGAAATAAAAGAAAAACTCCCCAAACAGCCAAGAAAAAAACAGGAATCACTTTGAAAACTGTTCTCATTCAGACATGATCATGTTTATTTTACCCTCTGAAATAAAATGGAATATGATTTTTCACTTTGAAAAGGTGCTTTGGACCAAGTCACCTCTCCTGGTTTACTTCCTAGGATAGTTCTAGCTCATTTGTTCTTAAAATCAAAGTAAGATCCTGACTCATTGTCAATAACAGGGTTTATGTAGCTTTTTGGAATAATGTTGGTCCTTGAATTAGCAGTTGGCACATACTTTTGTCTGTCTGATCTCTGCTATATAGAATGTCCATATAACTTGTTAAAAAAACAGAACACAAAAGTTTTATTTAAATCAGTCATTTGATATCGTATAACTGATTGTTTATAGCATGCATCTATTTTTTAAAAAGGAATTAACCTAACCAGTTTAAGTTACAGAGTACAGAGAAGAAGAACATAGCAGGTTAAATAAAGGAATCTGTGTTTGCTGCATGTCATTCTGGGAGGAAAATTTCCCAGAATATATGGTCCTTCTAATACTACTGTGGGTAAGTTGTTAACTCTTTTTAAAATTCTACTTCTAAAGGGTATTTGTCATCATCAGAGGTAACCTTTTCTCTTGCTTCGATGTGTTAAGTCTTTACACGTATTAATTCTTTTATGTAGTGTTTGTAGTTGGTAGAAGGAAATTGATTTTCTTGTAATGGGAAAATCATCGCTCCTATTATGACATAAAACTTTAATTTGATGTCTCCTCCACTGACCCAAGCTAATTACAACAAAAACATGTTAACAAAGTGAGTAAAGTTCTTTCTTTCATGCATCAATTTTACTGCTCAGGGCTGCCCCAGAAAGTCTTAAATGAAGGTGCTGCTCTGTTACCCTGGGACTGTGGGGGTGTGGGGGGGTGGGGAGGGGTGTGGGTGTGTGTGTGTAACCACTGACAGCTTGTAAAATATTGATGTTCAGGGTGAAACTTGAACTCCTCAGATCATTGGCTTCTAAGGAGCAAACAAATATTAAAGGGGGTTATCGGTAATGGTCAGAACACACAACAGCTGAAACACGGACATGGCTTCCTCTTTAATTTGGACAGAGTGGAATGCACTCCCTTAAAATCAAACGGAAACAGTAAAATTTAAAAACTTTTATGAGTACCCAACTCAGCTGCACCTGGCTTCCCTAATTGCCTTCAACCAAGTCATTACTAGGGAGGCAAGATGTTTAGCCACCAACAGCCCTTATTAATATATAATAGGAATTTACTTGTAAAACAGTGTTATTGGGATGGCATGATATCATAAAGCCAGAGTGCTGACATTTTAGATTGTTTTATATAGGAATGTTGAATTATAATTTAGGAGAGGAATATTCCTTTGGTAATTAATCACAATTTGATGCAGTCTCAGTGTAAGTTAGGTGAGTGGCTACATGGAATTCATGATTGTAATGGACCTCCACCAAAGGCTGTGTTTGTGCAAATGTATGTCATTCTCATGAATTATCTATGGGAAAGAAAAATCTCTAGTACCTTGCAGATGTGCAGAGGCAAACCCTAGCAGGTGTAAATAAATGAAATGTTTTAGCAAGGCTATTTCCTTGATTTCTGGGGGAAAAAAAAGTCAAAGCCTTGCAATTATACAAATGCCTGCAAATTTTCTTCTTGGTCTCAGTAATGGGAGAAATGGGGTGCATTAATTTGGCTGGACCTCATACCTTAGTGTCTGTCACTGTGACTCTGTGATGAATGGATACAGACTTTTACCTGCCTCATAAATATAATGTGCCTTGATTACTGGGCCCTGTTTGCAGAGCAATATTTAACATGATGTCAACACTTCCATTGTAAACTCTGTTTTTGGAGGGGTTTATAACTTGGTCATAAAAAGTCACTCAGGATGACATTTTGAATATGAGGTTTTAGTCCTGGGGGATGAAGATATCTAAAAGAATAGATTTAAGTGTTCCATTTACCTATTTGTAGTTCTGGATAGACCTAAACTGCTTACAAATAAATTCAAGTTGTATATACTTTAAAGATAAAATAGTTAAATAATACAGAGGGTTTCTTAGCATTCACTTTGTGCAGTTTTTTCTTAAGGCAATAATCTTTACTTAGATGTTGGATCATCTAACTTAGATGTTGGATCATTAAGCCAGAGGGCAACATTTTAAATGTGGTTGTGCCTGTGGTACGTATCAGAAGACATTTTTTAAGAAATCACTCAGTATTAATATGTTTCAGATCTTATGCCAGTTAGCCTTATAAATTCATGTTTTAGGTCAAAATCCATAAGGATTCTAGGACAGATCTTGAAATGTGCAAGCCTTGAAAAGTATAATATGAGTGAGCCACCGTAAGTAAGAGGCCCAACATCTTCTCTGAATTAGAACATAGATTTTTCTCATTTTGAAGTGAGAGGCCAGCCCTTTTCCACTTCGTGAGGCCTGACTCTCATAATGTGATGCTCACCCAACATCTTCGGGGTCTGGAGATGGAGTAAACCTACAGTTTGGAGATTTCTTATGTCGTGTCAGGGAAGGACTAAAGGACAGTTTTTAGGGTACGGAACTTACAGTTTGCGAGCGCAAAGGCCAAGAAACCAGGATTAATTCTGTTGGCATTTGTGGGGGGTTGGATGGGAGGCTGTGGTCACAACCCAGACTTCTGAAGTGGGTATTGAAGCTGCCACGATTTACTTGACTTGTTGGATAACCTAAGAGTTTTAATTAAAAAGTCATCTCACAATGTTTTGTAATTGATTCCAAAGCCACTAGTTAGCCTGACCAAAAGGGGTTTTGTGTTTTTTTGTAGTATGTGTGTGGGTTTTTTTTTTTTTTTCTTTTTTTAACAGTTTTTTTGTCTTTTGAAAAGATGAGGAGGCTTGGTTGTGCTGTGAAATCAGTAAAGCAAGTTAAATCTACAATGCTGGGCAGATTTTAGGTTTTCTTCCTTCTTTTCTCCCATCTCCTCATCTTCCTTTGCTCCCTCCGTTTCTCTAGCCATCTCTCCCTACTTTGATTTCCATTGGAAAATAGAATATTCCTTTAAAGGCAGTAATAAACCTTTAAAAGGAAAAAAAAAAGTGGGAGAGCTTGTCCAGAATCTTCTGCAGGCAGCAGGAAGGGTTGCAGTATGATAATTACAAGACTGGCATATATTTCACTACTCTTTGTACCAAAATATTTATCAAAATACACTCTCAATTGTTTTCTGCCCTCTTTCAATCATCCTGGGAAAGAACAAACTATTTTCTTTATATTGTTAAACTTGTTACCATAAGATGTACATTGCAGAAGCAATACCTTTAATTCTTGGGTTGACAGGCATTGCTGCTGCTAAGTCGCTTCAGTTGAGTCCAACTCTGTGCAACCCCAACAGCAGCCCACCAGCCTCCCCCATCCCTGGGATTCTCCAGGCAAGAACACTGGAGTGGGTTGCCATTTCCTTCTCCAACGCATGCGAGTGAAAAGTGAAAGTGAAGTCACTCAGTAGTGTCTGACTCTTCGCAACCCCATGGACTGCAGCCTACCAGGCTCCTCCATCCATGGGATTTTCCAGGCAAGAGTACTAGAGTGGGGTGCCATTGCCTTCTCCGTGACAGGCATTAGATGGACCAATTTGCTTGAGTAATAATGCTGGGCCCTGAATGAAGGGATTGGGTCAGTGGTCAAGCCTATACTTCTCACATAAAAAAACTTCAGAAACCTCCCCAATGGCCTAAAGGTTAAGGCAGCAATAGCACTAATTGGCACTGCAATAAACAAGTTCATAGCACTGAATTTTGAAAAATGAAAAATAATACAGTGTACTGTATTTTGTGTCCTATGTATTTAAATCCTCACAATAAGCCTGGTAAGTAAATGGTTAATTTGGCCTTGCAGCTTTGGATACTGAGCTTTATTTAGAAGGCTTCCTTACAGAGTACATAGCTTGTGAGCTGTGGGGCTAGATAGGAACCCAGGCCTGTCTTATTCTAAAACCCATGGTGTTTCCACTTTGTATTAACAACTCAAAGCTCCAGTGCTCATGAGTAAGATAGTAATCATCATTATGTCATCAGTAACATTTATTGAACACCTGTTATGGGATACATCTCTGTTAGGTTACAGGGGCACAATATGAACTAAACAGCCTTTGAAAATTTACAGCCTTCAAGAGTTTACAAACAAATGAAATGGGAGTGCTAGAGAAGGAAATGGCAACCCACTCCGGTATTCTTGCCTGGAGAATCCCGTGGACAGAGGAGCCTGGTGGGCTGCTGTCCATGGGGTCGCACAGTGTCGGACACGATTGAAGCGGCTTAGCATGCATGCATGCATTGGAGAAGGAAATGGCAACCCACTCCAGTATTCTTGCCTGGAGAATCCCAGGGACAGAGGAGCCTGGTGGGCTGCCATCTATGGGTCACACAGAATCAGACATGACTGAAGCGACTTAGCAGCAGCAGCAGCAGGAATTAAATAGGAAATTGCAGGCTATACATAAGGGTTGACCTGAGGGACATGAAGAGACCCAAAGGGAGCACCCAGACAGGCTGCCTGATCTAGATTTAAGGGTTCAGGCAAAACTTCCCAGAAGCTGAAAAGCTGAAGGAGGGGATGGGCTTTGGTGGAAGAGATTATTGGGGTGGGGTGATGCTAATGGATAAGGGAATGCATTTTAACCTGGGAGTACAGCAGATGCAAAGTAGGGGAGAAGAGTACTGAAGCTGGGAGAGGTTGGAGGCCTGGGCACTGGTCGGGACTGGGGGGCCTTTGAACTGAGTTTAAGGAGTTTTGATTTTCTTCAGGGCCAAGGAAGGCATTAGAGGGTTTTGAGCTGCGAAGAGGTGATCATGTTAGCATTTGAGAAGCTGGCCCTGGCTGCCTTGTGGAGCAGGGAGTAGATTTGGGGGGACCGGAGCCAAAGTTCCAGGCATAGTTGCTGTGCCTGGAAGCCAGAATGGATGCTGGGGCTCCTCTGTGATTGGAGCTGTGAGGGGTGAGGCTCAGGGAGGAGCTCCAGTGGTTGGCTGGGTGGACAGAGGTACCTTTCACCCAGGAGAGGACCAGAGGATGGTGACCAGGTGCAGAGGAAGGAGTGAGTGATGCTTCCGATCTTGAACATGCTGGAACCTGGGGAGTCACCAAGTATAAACATCTGATGGGCAGGTGGAGCCAGAGAAGGAGATTCGAGGGCCATTACTGTACAGATATGAATGAAGACCTCAAGGGAGGAAAGAACTGTGGAGTGAGAAGAGCACACAGGAAGGTCGTCGAGGACAAGGACATTCCAGAGGTAAACAGAAAGGGAGCCTGCATAAGAGCAAAAGGAACAATCAATGGTGGGACAGCCACGATGCTACAGTCTCAATGCTTATTTTTGCCGCAAATTCATATGTTGAAATCCCAGCCCCAAAGAGAAGAGTATTACTTAGGAGGGGATTAGGTCATGAGGGTGGAGCCCCACAGAGAGGGCCGTCTGTGAACCAGCAATCAGGTTCTCATCAGACACCAGATCTGCCGACATCGTCATCTTGGACTTTCTCATCATCATGAGAAACAAATTCCTATTGTTCATAAGTCACCAAGTTCATGGTGTTTTGTTGGAGCAGCCTGAATGGGCTGAAGACAAATGAAGCCAGGAACAGGGGGTTTCCATGAGGTAGGCTGGTCAGGGCAATTGAGCGCTGCAGAGAGGCCAAGTTTGCAGGGACACCTGCCTCCCTCCCGCCAGGCGACACTGGGAGGTGATCCTTTGACATGATTTTTCTCTGAAAAATTCTATCAAATCTCACTTACTTTTGTCAGAGGGCACCTGTCTAAGGAATTCTTCAGTAGTCCTTAAAGTTTTATACTTTCTCATAATGATCAAACATTATTCTAAAACAGCATAGGGACTTTTCAATAATAAACATAATTGCTATTTGAAAATGTAGCATTTTTAGGTTGAAAGTAACTTTTGAGATGAACTTATCTAGCCCCTTAATATTGTCATTGATTTCTTCAGGAAATACTTACTCAACCCTGTCATCAGTCAGGTATGTAGATTAATAGACCTTTACTTTATTGATCTTATCAAGAGAGTATGAGAGTGCAGTTTTATTAGAAAGTGTCATATGAATATATAGAAATAGTTCAATGTGTGTTACTTTTTTTTCCTATTTGGGAAGATGGAAACAAAAAACACAGGCATATTGAGTAATTCTTCATGAGATTTTGAGCACTTCACGTTTGTTTGCCTTTATGTTTCACTAAGTTCCTGCTGTCCTCATTGCCTCATCTCTTGTCCCACATCCCTCTCTAGGCAGAGTCAGGCTTGGAACTAAGGCTCTGGGGCCAAGTAGAGGCCACTACAAGTGTTCAGGGGCCCACCAGCTCACCCAGGAGCCTGGGCACTGCCTTCTGGTCACTTTTAGGTCTCTGAGACCAACTGCCCTAAGCCAGAGTACATGGGTAGAACAAGCTGGTGGATGTAGCAATTACTTGCCTCATTGGCACTTGTTCAGTCACTCACCATGTCCAACTCTGTGACCCCATGGACTGCAGCACGCCATTCTTCCCTGTCCTTCACTATCTCCCGGAGTTTGCTCAAACTCATGTCCATTGAGTCGGTGATGCCATCCAACCATCTCATTCTCTGTCGTCTCCTCTTCCTGCCTTCAATCTTTCCCAGCATCAGGATCTTTTCCAGTGAGTTGGCTCTTCGCATCAGGTGGCCAGAGTTTTGGAGCTTCAGCATCAGTCCTTCCGATGAATATTTGGGGTTGATTTCCTTTAGGATTGACTGGTTTGGTCTCCTTGCTGTCCAAGGAACTCTCAAGAGTCTTGGCCAGCACCGCAGTTCAAAAGCATCAATTCTTCGGTGCTCAGCTTTCTTTATGGTCCAACTTTTACACCCGTAAATGACTACTGAAAAAAACATAGCTTTGATTATATGGACCTTTGTCAGCAAAGTGATGTCTCTGCTTTTTAATATGCTGTCTAGGTTTGTCATTGCTTTTCTTCCAGGGAGCAAACGTCTTTTAATTTCATGGGTGCAGTCACTGTCCACAGTGATTTTGAAGCCCAAGAAAATAAAGTCTGTCACTGTTTCCACTGTTTCCCCATCTATTTGCCATGAAGTGATGGGACTGGATGCCATAATCTTAGTTTTTTGAATGTGAGTTTTAAGCCAGCTTTATTGGCACTGGTTATGACGAAACCGTGCAAACTTCTGGTACTCAGCGGCTCTTGTCTCTTCCCCTCATGCGCATCCTCTGTGGATGTAGACCCCTTCCATGCTTTTCCCCAGACTTTCCCACAGATGGGAGAGGAGCAGGCTTGCTCTGTCTTCCAGGTACTATTTGTCTACATGTGTTTTGTATCATCATAATGTTGTTATCACAAGAGGGGAGCACTCTGTTCTAGCCCTACTACGGAGTGGGAGGAGTAAGTTCCCAAAACCTTACCCCTACTTGGTCACGTTCCAACTGTGATCCATGCTGCCTTGAGGGCAGAGGAATGCAGAGCACACTCTCGCTTGGCCAGCAGCTTCTCCCTGTGCTGTTCTCCACTGGGTTTTCTTGCCCTTTCCCCAGATTTACCAACCTACTCAATTCCTTCTAAGGAACTTTGGTAAGCTCCCCTCATTAATACATCGCTTGTCTAATCCATGGTGCTCACTGTGGTTTATAAACTGATGTAGTTAATAAAGGTTGTTAGCAGCATTCTGGGTGTCATGATGAGGTTATAAGAAATAAAGAATTTAAAACAGAGCTGGCTGCATAGTGAGTACAATTAAATATTTTTTATTTAAGCATTTTAGAAAGGAGCCAAGTTCTTGAGTGCTTCTTTACACAGTTCATCAACAAGCCTTTATTGATTTGCTTGTGAACTGACTGTTGTTGGTGTTATTTTAATATTTGCCAACCCAGGGATAAACTCTCAAGTTATTTTTTGGAGACTTGGTGCTTCCATGATTTCTCCTGATGATAATATCAGTATTTTATTTTGTTCCCTCTAGCTTTTCAGTAGCTTTCAGTATTTCTCATTGCAGTGTTTTCAGTAGCTTTCAGTATTTCTCAAGTGTCACAGAGATACGGAGATGAAGATGTAGTTGGACCTGTGAGTTCAGACATGATGTGAACGGAAGCAGGAGGCTGTCTGGTGTGATGGTGTGTGCTGTGATGAGATTTGGGCTTCCCTGGTAGCTCAGCTGGTAAAGAATCTGCCTGCAATGCAGGAGACCCTGGTTCGATTCCTGGGAGTGGGAAGATCCACTGGAGAAGGGATAGGCTGCTGCTGCTGCTGCTAAGTCGCATCAGTCGTGTCCGACTCTGTGCGACCCCATATATGGAAGCCCACCAGACATCTCTGTCCCTAGGATTCTCCAGGCAAGAATACTGGAGTGGGTTGCCATTTCCTTCTCCAATGCATGAAAGTGAAAAATGAAAGTGAAGTTTGCTCAGTCGTGTCCGACTCTTAGCGACCCCATGGACTGTAGCCCACCAGGCTCCTCCGTCCATGGGATTTCTCAGGCAAGAGTACTGGAGTGGGGTGCCATTGCCTTCTCCCAGGGATAGGCTACCCACTCCAGTTTCTTGGGCTTCCCTGGTGGCTCAGCTGGTAAAGAATCTGCCTGTAATGCGTGAGACCTGGGTTCGATCCCTGGTTTTGGGAAGCCCTGAGTTGGGAATATCCCTTCGAGAAAGGAAAGGCTACCCATTCCAGTATTCTGGCCTGGATAATTCCGCAGTCTTTTCAATTATCCACATCTTCGATTTCTTAACTGTAAAGAAAGGAAATGGAGCGACATGGCATCTCAGGTCCCTGCCAGCTCTGAAGGCTTGTTGTCCTAGCTCTAGAGACAAGTCTGTGGATGGCTTTTTGTTCCTCCAATTGGTCAGCAATTGCACTGGCTTGAATATCTGTGTTCAGATTAGGGAGGGAGGGCGACTCCCCACTGTGACTCAGCTATCTCCAGAGACAAGTTCTCTTCTCATCTAGTGCTTTACACTTCCCAGAAAGTTTCCTATCATTGTCCAGTGGTACAGAAAAATTTGCAGGAGTGTATTTCTGGAGTCACTGTTCAGATTTAGGTTCCTTAAACTTCCTTTCTGTTCTGTGTCACTGAAATTCAGGTTCTGCTGTGTTATCAAGGTAAAAAAAAAATCCAATCAGATGCTTTTCATTGTGTATTCCATGTCCCGTGTTCCTTTCTCTACTAGGCTAGCAATCGTGTTAGTTACATAAAATTAATCCGGTAGTAATGGAATCATCAGCTCACAAAATAACTTGGTTTTTTGAGTAGCATTGCAGCTTGCTCACCACGAGAGGGCAGCACAGGTGATTGAATGAAGGAAATGGCTTCTGCAGAAATAACGTTTGTTCTTTGTGACACTAGTTTGCAGAGTGTTTGCATATACATGTGTGATGTTTTCAGCGGTTCTCTGTTATAGGTAAAACGGGCATAATTATTCACATTTTTTAGGTGGACTTCCCTGTGGCTCAGCTGGTAAAGAATCCGCCTGCAGTGCAAGAGATCTGGGTTCAATCCCTGGGTTGGGAAGATCCCCTGGAGAAGGGAAAGGCTGCCTATTCCAGTGTTCTGGCCTGGAGAATTCCATGGACTATATAGTCCATGGGGTCACAAAGAGCCAGACATGACTGAGTGACTTTTACTTTAGGTGGAGAAACTAAAGCTAAAAAGGCTTAAAGATGACTCGTGTTGCACAGCTAATAATGCCGTCTGTGGTTGGATCCGGTCATGTCTTCTTACCTGGATCCAGGTCTCTTCCTACGACATCACCCTGCCCGTGCTGGTGCATTCTCATCAGTCCAGTGAGCTCCTAAAGTCGAGCTAGGAGGGTGTACAAAAGCTAAAAAACCATCTGTTCTATGGCAACAGTTCTCAAATTTTTTCATGTGATACAGCCTTCCAGACCCTGCCATGTCCTTCTGTTGCAGAAGGATGGGAAAGGCTAGGGATGTTTTGCCTCGTAAGAACCACGATGAACAGCATCATTGTGATAATCTGTTTATTTTACTATTATGTAGTGAGCCTAAAATGGATAGGAAGAGGGGAGCATAATGAGAGAGGCTGAAGTGAAGGAGAAACTGGACCTGGATGTTCAGAATCCAGATGTCTACTTCAGTTTCCTTGGTGAACTTGGAAATTCCCTGTGGACTCCCCAGACCTCCACTCCTCTAAGCAGTTTTGAAAGAGACTACAGAGCACAATAATGGCACGAGCGAGACTGAATCAGAACTGAGCCAAAAATCCCACTATTGAACGCCCAGGTCAGATTCCCAAATGTCAAGTCCTAGCGCTGGAGGGCCTGCCAAGTGTCACACAAGTGACATCTTTGCTGGATGACTCACATACAGAATTTATTCTAAAGGGATTTTGCCACCCTTTTTTTTGTTTGTTTGTTTCTTCGTAGTTAGGGTGATTCTATCAGGTAATTAATTTTAAGTGGTTTTATTCGTTTCTTGGAAAGAACAGAATAAAAGGCTCAAGTAGCAGATTGTGGTTATACCAGTTGCCTGATGATTCATGAATTCAGATAGAAAGCCAGAGTAGGTACAATCAATATCTGAAAAATCGGTGCTACCTAATTGCCTTTTTAAATCAGTAAAATAATTAAAGCCTTTATAGTGTGGCCAATTAATGTTTGCACATCTGTATGGTTGGCTTAAATAAAGAAAATGCTTGGGAAAGATAAAATTACAATACCAAAAGCAACTAATAGTTGAAAAAATTTCCAAGTGCACTTGATTAATTAGCTTCCTCTCTTTCTCTTAAGAGACTAAACATTTAGTAAATCTGTATAGTTCCAGTTTAGTCAGCATTCCCATTGTAAAATGCCCGTGTGATAATTTTTCATTCATCATTTTCTTATATCCCAATATTAGTGTCATTGTTGTGTTTAGTAAAAGAATACAAATATTTATTTTAAAAGTTTCTTTAAACAGATTCTCGGTGGAGGGTAGAGCTCACTAATGCTCTGCAGCTGGGTTTCGGGTTTTAAAATTGGTTGTCGTCTGCATACTAAGTCCTCTGCAAATACTCAGCCACAGAGAGCAAAATCCCCCTTGACAAGAAGTTTCTAGATATGGATTTATGCAATAGGTTGTAACGTTTACTTTGGACCTGCTCTGATGTACCTGGGAAATTTTTCCTATTATACATCTATTAAAAAGCTCTAAATATGTATTTGTCCAGTCTTTCCTTATAGAAACATCTGTATAAGGCATCTTATTTCCAAAAGGGGATTTTTAAAAGGCAGAAAGACAGCAGTAGTGCAAGCAAACTGGAAAAAAGGTGTGGACATAGCGCATTTAAAACTAACACTCCGAATTCTGGCTGAATTTTCTGTTGTCCTAACCAGCATTCAGTACCTACCTCTCATTCTTTTATCCTGAAATAAAACATTTGATCTGTCAGGGGAGGAGTTGGGTGCTGGCTTTTTTTATCCTCTTTTTTCTTTCTGTTTAGCATGCATTGAACCTTTGGCCACCCCAAGTGTATGGGTGGTATATGGTTTAAAATTGATATATTAATGTTGAATTTTTATTGTCACAGTTTCTGTTCGTGCTCCTTTCAAACCTTTCATTTATTTGTTTCTGAACCCTGGATATCTCGTAAAAATGTCACCATTGTGGTTGAACATTAAGCACCTTCCCATTTTGCCCTGGGCTGTTGAAATAAATTTGGACCAGGTGCTCTGCTCATAATGGAGCCCCTTGAAGTGCCCTGATAATGAGCTGGGGAGCGGAAGCTGTCAGCCTTCAGCTGGCTTGAAGAATGCAATTAGAGCAGTTTTAATACTGCGGAGGGACCCCATCCAATCAAGGCCACTTGAGTGAAACTAAGTCTAGAATCCTAAACACTTTCTTTTAAGCATGTGAGCTTTGTCTCTGCCCTGAGAATGGGAGAAGGCATGCCTTCAGGATAGATCCCTTTTGAGTCAGAGAGAAAAAATACTCCAAATGCCAATGAAAGTCTCTTTCCCTCCCATCTCTCTTGTCTTGTTATTGTGACCTTATTTATGATCTGATGTCACTGTGATCAAGATAGCTAGTGTCGAATTAAGTTTCAAATCAATCAAGACCACTTAGCTCAACTTTTTTTTTCTAGCAAAAAAAAAATGGATCCATCTAAATATCCATTAATATGGGGAATGCTCAAAGACAGTATATTTACTTTAGGAAATGACTAAAAGTAATATTTTCTATTATATATTGTTGAGTAAAGCAAGTCATTTGCAGAATAGCAATGTACAGTATGATCCTGTTTTGAGGGGGAAGACCAACCAACTACAATATATACACTTATAATGTGCAGAAGAGGTTTGGAAAACCACACATCAAAAGGTTAATGGTAAAAAAGGTGGGGGGTAATTCGGGTAGAGAGAGTAGGCTTTTTACTTTAAATGTATATGTGTTTTAAAATTATTTTCTCACTTACTTAACCAATAATTTTTTTATATTCTTGGGGTAGATCGGCTCACTGTTAAGCTAATGACTTCTGTGGAATAGGCGGAGTAGGGAGGAAGCCTTGATTCTGTTACTACCAGAGATGCTGGGGTATAGTAATGAGAGGAGTTTCCCACCGAGGGAGAGCTTTCCATATGCCATTTCAGATAATCCTTCCAAAAGCCTCACTCCATAGATACTAACACCCAAGGATACACAGGTTCAAAGAGATTCAGTGATGTACCAGGTCACAAATTTGTAGTGAGGTATCAGGATTTGAACCCAGATCAGCTCCAAAGACTATGGCCTTAACCCTCCTCTCCTCCCTGCTTGGTGTCTGAGTAGATTTCTTTAAAAATCAGATTTTACTTTCAGGCTTACATTATCCTTTCACCCTGGATTTCTTTCCAGAAAATGAGGATTTAATTCAGGAGTAGTTGTTATTATTATTAATGACATTTCTTATAAACAACTCTACCAGTCATTAAAAAGTCTCATTCTGGGCCCGTGGGATTACAGTGGGTCCTCCAGTGAGTGGACCAGCCTTTGTCCCGAAATGAGGCTGTGTATAAAAATGTCACTTCAGTTTCAGTTGAAAAATAATTTCACACACAGTGGGGAAGGTGAGGGTTGCTCTCATTGATAAAACTAGTATGCAAAATTTAAAGTACACAGTAATTATGAAAATATTCTTTTATAATCTCCTCATTGCTGAACAGTAGCTTACTCATACAACTCATTTGTTCTCCCATGTTTATTACTTGATAGGCCATGAATCTTTTTCCATAAAAATATGAAGCTTATTCTATAGACTGGAAATATCTTTCTCACTGTGTATACACACACACACACACACACACACAGACTCATATATGTATTTCTATTTTTTTAAGCCCAACAAATTTCTTTGTTTTTTGGATCTTCTTTAGCTCAGATTTCTGCTTCATATGGAGTACTCCTTTCCTGTTGGCGTGTTATGCATAATATTTAAATCCCATTTCAAGTTTCAGCTCTATTCCGTGACTCAAACTTTAGAATTATTCCTATGAAAGAAATAATTACTCAGAGACAGAAAGTAGACCGGCAGCTGCCTGGTGCTGGAGTGGGTGGAGGGAGTTATTATTTAATAACTATAGAGTTTCAGTTTACAAAATGAAAAGAGTTCTGGAGATGGTGGTGATGGTTGTACAATATTGTGAATATAATTAATACCACTGAACTGTACACTTAAAAACGGTTAAGGTAGCAAATTTTGTTATATGTGGTTTACCACATATTTAAAAATTAGAGAAAAATTTACTAAATTTAGCCACAAGTACGCCTCATTCAGTGACCTGAACGAATGTTTAATGATCCTTCTTCTGACATTATGACACTGACTTGTTAACTTATCTGGGGCAAAGCAGTGTATTTGGGCTAAATAGTTTAAATATCATCCCCTAGAAGACTGGGGGAAAAAAACAGCACTGCATGGGTGAATGTGAGGCATTTTGAAATTTAGGAGCAACTCCTGTATAATGCTGTTAGATATATCTTTATAAAGTGTAACAAAAGGATAGAATATATTAGGGAAAGCATCACTTCTGATATTTTAACTGAAGAAAACTATTCTTTTTTTCAGCGTCTACTCCAACAAATGCTGGTATTTATGTGGCTTTCGGGTTCCTTTTTTGTATACAGTTTCTTTTCAATTATGATTATTTTATTATATTTTTCTTCCTATCAGCCCATTTTGCCATGCAGTCATGAGGTTGTCTTTGAACCTGCTCTCCCTTGCCTCAAAGAAGAATTCACAAATCCAAGGCCTTCTGTGAGTGGAAGATTAGTTACTTTGAAACCAGCCACGAGATGGTGGTTATCCTTCCGGGGGTGACAGCCAGCCTCCCCCCAGGCAGGGAGCAGGATGCAGACACGAAGTCAGAGACTTAAACAGGTAGCTTCTGTGTGAAGGGGGTGAGGGTTCAGTTTTCTTCAAAAGGGAGGATACCTTGGTAGTTTTACATGTATCTGGCAGAGTTGTGGTGGTGGAGGGGAAACTGCTTTAGGTCACCATTAAGAGAACAATTGCTTTGGTTTAAAATGGAAATACAGCAAGATGCAAAAAGTCAGGTGGGGAGAATGTGGCCATGACTTAATTTGCCCACTGTGAGCGTTCCTGTGTTGGGGAGGGGGCTGTGGGCAGTCTGAAGTCGCCACCCCGAGGGACAGGTCGGAGGACAGGTCCGTGCAACCGCAGATTTGAAACAGCCCTGTGAGAGCAGCCTTGGCTGGGGTGGGTGGGAAGTCGCAGACCAGCTCTCCAGCCAGGTCTGGGCATGCGGGCTCTGCGTATGAGCTCTGTGTATGTAACTGTTCTGGGTATCGGTTGCTCATTTAAAAACTTAGCAGATTTCATAGATCTTCTCTCATTCTAATGAATGAAATCTAGAAAAGAGTAGTCTTGTATTTCACATGAGAGAAATATTACGGGTCACATTTTACTCCCCTGCTCATACCAAAAATAGTGCTGATTATCAAAGTCACATATCTCTATACTGGGACAGAGCTCAGGTTAGGAAGGAGGGGGATATAAGGTGAGAGAAGTTGTCTTTCTGCTTTTCCTAAATATATATTTTTCTGTGCTTCACACAATATAGTCTCAATTTTAGCTTTAAAAAAATATGTACCTAGAGGCAAGTCTGGAGAAGTATGTACATGCGTATAAACTAGTTTTTAAAAATTAAAATCATAATACATGCACATGATAAAAAATTTTAAATGATAAATTCATCCTCCCCTGATCCCTTAACCCCATCCCAACCTTTTGAAACAGCCCCTATTATTTATATCTTTACTTCTAAATTGTTAAACACAGGGTATTTGAGCGGTGGAGGGAGCTAAATTGTGGTTGGTTTCTATTTTCTGTTTCTTTTATTTTCCAATTTCTACAATTATTTCTAGGCTATTTTTTAAAACTTTTATACAAGACTTTGTATGTCTTGGGATATTTTCAAAGATGAAGCAATGCTAATTTACATTAAGATACAATTTGAGGAATTATTTTGTGATATTTAGGAATGGAATTGCATATAGTTATATCTGTATGTAAATATGGTAACCATTATTTTAAATGAACTTTATTCTCCAGCTTGAACAGATTAAATTCTATAGTACACTCATGCCATTTCTTTAATTGCATTAATTATTTATTACATACTACCATGCATACAGTTCTGTTGGTCTGGGAAAAGTTGATTATAGCAGTTTGTTTCAAGTCAGTTTTACACCCTGGGCTGACAACATTATCACACTTTCTCACTGAAATGAAAGAGCTGGGCTAGTGCTCCAGGGCAGTTCTCACAGATGCAGGGTTAAGGTGCAAACTGTGTTTGAAGTATATCCACCCCGTTTGTGGTGGGATCTGGTTTATACAAGAAACATGTATTTGCTTCATGCATCTTCTTGGAAGTTCTTCATTTTGGCGGATTATAGAGTGGAAGTGAAAAGTGAAATGGAAGATATGTTTAATGCAAAACCTGTCATAGATTTCAGACGGCCATGTTAAACCTGTAGGATCATTAGTTTCTTCTTTAACATTTTTCATCTTCTGATTAAAAAAAAGTAAAAATCAGCTCCTTTCCATTAGTAGTAGTTTTGTTCCGTATTTTTAAAATTAGAAAGACTACTTAGATATTAAGCATGGGTTCCCTTCGGACGCTGTGCCATGCGAGCATCTGGACTGGCCACCCTCTCTCTTTCTGAGCCCGGGCACTCAAATCGAAAGCAGCTTCCTCTGCGAATTTCTGCGTTTTCTGGTCGCAGATGTGCCCTTCCATGTTGCCCGTTTTTGTAAACCAAGCATATTTTTGTCATCGCCTCCGAGCCCTTTAATCAGCTCTAAGTGTTGTCACGGGATGAAAGGTCCATCTGTGGGTCTGTACGTGGGTGGCAAACGGTAAGTGAAAGGGTCAGCAGAAATATTGGCAGATTAGGAGCTGGGTTAAAAATACTTTTACGCAAAACAGTAACACTTGTATATTAATATATTTATTGGAAAATCAAAGCCTTTCCAAATGGTCCCATGAGAAAGAAAAGAAGTGAAAGTTTCACGGTAAACGTTTGTTTGGGAAGCGGATTAAAGACGTTTTAGAGGACAGTCGAGGCAGGATTTTTCAGAAGAATCTGAGTTTAGCAATTAAATTGTAACACCTTCTTGTTGTGATTGATGGAGGTGTCTCAGCTAAAGGTGTATTATATTTTCATGCAGGTGGATAAAAGCTGCAGAGAAACATGCTGTGATCTAAACTCTTCTCTGAACATTTTGGGGGGCTTTCCTGTACTGTATAAAACCCTGTGCACTAGCTCCGAGCTGCATCTAGCGTGGAGCCTTTTGTACCACATCACATAACCCACTAACATTTCAGATGCTTCTCTACATACGGGAGGCGGGAAAACCAACCCCATGCCCTGTAAGGCAGCCACATTCACCCTGGAGGCTTAGTCTGTTTATCTTGCTTTTACCTGGCACCCAGCTCTAGTTAAGATGCCTGCTGGTCATGGCCCTATTCCCACAAAGGTATTTGTAACTTTTAATTCCAGTTAGTCAGTTTATTGAGTGTCTGTTCTCTGTGTGCAATATGCTGAATGCTGGGCAGACAAAGATGAATAAACACACAAGTCTGTGCCCTCCAGGAGCTCACATTTTAATAGGGGATTTTAGATGATTCTCATGCTTCAGGATGTAGTAAGAAATAAGTCTTGTACTTGTGAAATTTAGGCTTTGTCAGTGAATGTTATGGAGGGAATTGGGTGCCTTCCAGCTGCCTTACACTCTGCTCCTGGCCCTCCATGCTGTTCAAATGCCAGAGACAGCTTTTAGCAGGTAGAAAAACAAATGGGGTAGGGGGGAAAAAAAGAACTTGTTCTAAAAGATCAGAGGGGCTGGATGACTTGGCCCCCTCTGCTGACCACTGACAGCCTGCCTGGGGGCTGGACATCAGGCAGGATCACACAGCACTGCAGCAACTGGATGGTGGAAAATTTTGCAAAAACATCTGTTCTATTTGGATGGTCCAAATATTTTCAAAAACATTGGCTTAGCCAAAGCTCATATTTCATAAAACCTTTGCAAATATCTACGGGTTTTCTTCTTTTCCATGTGGACATGGAAGCAAAGGAGAGAGGAAAATGTGGCCACATGTATGTTTTCAACTTCTAATTTCCAACGGCTCGGCTTTTTTCAGGCATGAAAACCAATTGAGCGACTCTGCTGAGGGTATGCGGTGCCTCTAGACTGCTCTCTCTCTTTTGGATGGATACACGAAGTCTTCAGTGATGAAAAATCCCCCTAAATGCAGTGTGGAGAAATTACAGTAATGATATCAAGCTGGAGTTTTAATTGCTTGAAAATAAATGAGGGGAAGGGTTCACAGCTGTTGGAGGGTGAGGACCAGTCAAGGAGAGAGCAGCAGAAAAGCTCCCCTTTCCCAGGACAGCTGCCAGCCCTCTGCTCTCCACCTCTTCCCCAGGCGTGCTTCCCTGTGTGCAGGGAGGGCGAGACATCTGGGGAGGGGGTGCAGGGGCACCCAAAGGTGAGGAGCCTGGGTTCTGGCTTTATTCCAGGCCTGCAGGCCTCAAGGGTAGGTGTGCGGACAGGCTCAACTGGCGGGGCTTTGGGTATGAGTTCCTTAAGACTTGGTAGGGTGTGAAGTCGGGTACAAACTCCTCCACTCTCAGAACTGGGAGTGCTGTGAGCTGAGCATCATCCCCGGACACCCCAGAGCCTCTGGGAGAAAGCTGTGCCCAAATCCAGTGCTTTGGGCCCCTGTGTCTCAGTTTACCAGCTGGGTTGAAAATAACTTGGTTCCCTCCGCCCCCACTCTGTTTGTGTAGTTATGTATCAAAGATGAAAACAATGACTGGGAAAAGACTCCAGCGATCTAAATGAGAACTTAATCGTGAGAGCATGTAGCTGTGGTTCCCCTGATGGAGTTGAGTTTAGACATGATCCAGGTGCCCTGGACTTCGTCCCCCTCCATGGTGGCAGCAGCAAAGGCTAATACTGAGTCATCTGCAAGGTGGGTGGACCCCTTCACAGTGTTCATAAGCCCCGATAGGATATATGGAGGCACAGTTTTATTTTCTCCATGGTTCCAGTTTGGGCATGAGGAGAAGCTTTGAGGATATTTTGAATATGACACAGTACCATGAAACTGGGCCTGTTGTTGGTACATCTCACTTTAGCTGCATGACTCAGGTTTACTCAGACTCCACTCACCTTGCTTTTGTGCCTGCACGCTAGTTAGCAGGCCAGAAGGAGATGCTTAGGAAGGCTGAGGCATTTTTCCCTAAGGCCATCTTCAGTGATGTGGAAAGTGTAGGATCTGCCTTTTTTCTTTCCTGTTTCTTAAAATTTTTTGTTTTGTTTGTTTATTTGGCTGTGCCGGGTCTTGGTTGTGGCACGCAGGATGCTTAGTTGCACCAGGCAAACTCTGAGTTGCGGCATGTGGAATCTAGTTTCCTGACCAGGGATCAAGCCTGGGCCCCCTGCATAGGGAGTATTCAGAGTCTCAGCCACTGAACCACCAGGGAAGTCCCTGCCATTTTTCCTGTCCATCTTAAAGCAAGGAAAAGTCCACGGGATGCAAATATTACATTTATGTCTGCTACTGAGATTTCTGGATTAAGAAGTAACAGTCACGAAGCGTGAATCTCCTTGTGTAGACAACTGGGTGGTGAGAAGATGTCAGTTTGCACTGACCCTGGGACGACTAGGCAGTGAGATAAAGAGGAAAGAGCACTGAGGTGGGAGCGCGGATACCCGGGCGCTGTTCCCAGCTCTGCCTTGACCTGTTACCCTGATTCAAACACTGGGGCTCTGCTCCCCATGTTTGTCTTGATAAATGAGGCAGGTGAATGATGTGGACGACCCCGCCCGCTCTGAGAATCTGAACCGAGGACACAGAGAGGACCTGATTTCCAGAGCCCTTGGGAACATTTTAGAAGTAGAGTGAGTCCCATGGGACTTTCCCAGTGGAGGCCTTGATCACATTTTGCAGGACATTCATTCAGTGCAGCTGCCATGATGTCAGGCCCTGTGTTGAAACCATACCCAGGGATGACTCAGTTAAGGGCCGGGGCCATCTGTCTTTGCTATCAGAGCCAGCTTTTCTGTGCTTCCAAGGGGAAATACAGGCAATTGTTAATACCCCAAAATACCTACTATAGTCTTAAACAAAGTTGTCAACAGATTGTCAGTGACTCATGTTTTCTTTTTCTTTTCTCTTCCTTTTTTTTTTTTAATGACATTTCCTTGACCTGTTATTTTCCCATTCTATGTTTATATATGGAGATGAATCTTGAAACCTGAAGCTTAACCTCTATATTTTCTGTACTTACCTGGCTCATGAGATTTTCCTGTGGCCTTGGTTAAAATTTTAATTTTTCAGTAGTCAGATCTCATTAATTAATGGCATTGCAACAGTTGGGCACAGCAGTCATTGGTAGGTCTGTAGGGAAGTTTGTCTTCCTGCAGTTTAGGAGCCATTTTATTAATTAGATGAGTAGTGTAATTAATATGACAAGGGGAATGTTCAACCTAAAGGAACCGATTCATTTTGTATACATCAGGAAATTCTAAGTGTTGACTGATCAGTTTCTTGGCAATTAGGAATCTTCTTGTATTTTAAGGGAAAAACATTTCATGTTGTTCACTTCCTAGCCCAATTTCTGATACCCTTGAATGTAACACAAATAGTTTGTTCTTAAAAAGAAAAAAACTTCAAGAGAAGCAGAGTGAGCCAGGGGAGAGACTAAGGCCAAAGTACTGACCAGCGAGTAACTGTAAGTTTTTTAGTTTTTCTGTAAAGCTTGTGACAGGGATCTAATGCCTGATGATCTGAGGTGGAGCTGATATAATAATAATAGAAAAAAGTGCATAATAATTGTAATGTGCTTGAATCATCCCAAAACCACCCCCACCACCCCCCACCACCACCCTGGTCCCTGGAAAAATTGTCTCCCATGAAACGGGTGCCCAAAAGGTTGGGGACTGCTGAGCTTGGAGAAGACTGAAGAGAGCACCTGCTGAGGGCCCCCTTCCAATCTTTTCTAACACTGAGGTTTTACTAATTCACACTGATTCCCATAACTTGGTTCCACATCAAGTCTTTCGAAGTAGCCAAAGCCCATCCTCCTTATTTTGTTTTTATTAGACTGGGCAGAAAACAAGAAAAGATTTGCCCAACCCATTCTCCATCACCTGTCCCCCACAGTGTCCCAGGGGCAATCATCAGATTACCTAACAGCGGACCTAGAAGGGGCAGCCCCTGATGAGATGCTGACCAGAGCCTCGATGTTGATGCTCCTTTAGTTGGTGGATGGTGGGGAGGCTGAAGTGGCCCCAGGGAGGGAGGGCAGAGCCGCAAAGGATTCCTTTGGGGATATGGGCACAGGGGCATTTGCCAGCTGAGAGAGCAATACTCCACTTTATTAAACGGCCAGCACCAGCAGAAATCAGCCCTGTGGGCGCCTACACACTCATTCCCTGGAAGCCTCCCCTCCTTAACACTGAAGTGGCAGGGAAACATTTTCAGTGAGTGTATGGGTCTTCCAATTCAGTTTTGTCTGTACCCAGCCCTTCCTACCTCCATCTCCTGTGGGCCTAGGAAATGACAAAACTCCACTTAGTTTGCTGAAGTGGACACAGATTCCGGCAGTGCCCTCTTTGGTTGACATCCAGGTGGTTTCATAGCTGAGGTGGATGGCAGGGAGCCTCGTGTTCAAGAGCAAGGCAGGTGCAAAGGAGTTAACTGGCTGGCGGGAGCATCCATCCCGGAATGGGTTCTGGCCCTGGGCCAAGATTCCGGAGGTACTTGCTGCTTCTCTTGGCTCTAAAGGAGTGGGGGCCATCTTTGGATGGATTTTGTAGGTTTATTTTTTGGTAAAAACCTTTCTTAAAAAGGCCATTCATCTCTAGGTCATAAAACAGAATCACACACTGGTTTTCCCAATTAGAGTCTTAAAACAACAAGAACAAAACCAGCAAGAGCACCAGCCCTCTGGGGAGTGTTGTCGTGTCGTAAAGGCTGAAGGGCACAGGTAGCTCTGTTCTACATGGAGATCGCGTGGTACTTCAGCGCAGCATCATTGCAGGGCTGATGTTTTCCATCATTCACTGTTGATGCTCTGCTCCCACCCCTGACCCAGACTGTGTCAGAGCCTTTGCAGTGTTAAGTATCCAGCAATTTTTGAAATACTTCTGGCGAAGCTCCAGAGCCTTGGAGATTTAGTTCTGTAGTTGTTTGTCTTAGAATCCAGTGCATCTAAGGTGTTAACTCTTAGGTAATGTGCAAAGCAAAAGACTGAATCTGCCTGGGGTCATTTCCTCCGCATTTCTTAGCCCTTGGTTCTTGGAATAAAAACAGAAACAGAGATAGAAGAAATAGCAAGTTCCGTGCTTATGTTAGCAGTCCTCCTGCGAACATTTAACTGTGTGTTCTTGGCAAGTCTGCAGTCCATCTGGTCCAGTATTTTTTGTCACAAGTAAAAATTTGCTTGATGGAGCTCGACTTTCCTTTTTATTTTTGTCCTTCCATCTTTTGTGTCAGATCTAAAAGGTACTGTTTGGGAAAGGAAAAGAAAGAAAAATAGCCCCAGGCTGAATAGCTAACACAAAAATAAAACATGTCAGTTTTATTTTCTCTGCTTTTTCCCATTTAAAAGGAGGACAAATATAGGACCTATATAACTTACAATTTCCTGGGAGAGGGAGAAAAAGTCATAATATGGCTTGGTGATTTTTTCCCCCCTAGCTGTCACATCTAACTGTTGTGATTTTACTAACCTAACTAACAAGATTTTAAGAATTAAAACTTTTTTGGTAATTTTTCAAAATAGTTGCAAAATTTGTAAGTCATCTTGCACTGACCTTAACACATGTTGAGATAGGATCGTGACATTTACGGTCTGCTAGTTGGCCAGGGAGGGTCTGTGAAACGGCAATAAACAAAGCGTGTTTCTTCCATTCCCTCATTTCACCTCCAGAAAGCTCTCTTGAGGCTCTTCCCCCCTTCCCTCAGCCCACTCCCCTGCCCTTTTACTTTTACAAATGTAAGCTTTTACTCTGCTTACATTTGTCAAGAACTCCAAACTCCAAGTGTCTCTGACCCAAACCTGGCTCCCTTCTGGTCCCTCCTCTTATTCAAAACTTACCTCTTCTGCGTCTTATTCCCAAAGGATTCTGTACCAGCACTTATCTGAGTCGTCTGATTCTTTGGCCATTCTCACCAGCACTACAATTAATTTGCATTATTACCATCTGCCAGGCTCTGGGGTTATACACACCCGGTTGTTCTGTAACAGATCGTAACCTACGTGTAAGTCAGATATGCACTTTGAATGAGTTCTGGGCTAGTGATGTATGAATGCCCTTCCAACTTCAGATTCTTAGATATAATGCACAGTGCAGTAGAATAAGTCTAATGACATGATTCAGGATAGCCTTTAGCTGCCCAAGAAATTGCACCCTATTTGTCCTACCTGTTCATAGGACCCGCCAGCTTTTAAAGAAAAGAAACTTCTCTGGTCTTCGATTTTGTAATCTGTTAGAGGAGCCTGAGTTAGGTGATAAGATCTCTTCCTGTGTTTCCCCACATTCACGATATTTTGTTTGGCAAACAGAATATGGGGAGCTCTGCTGAATGACTTGTACCGGTGACAGTTTGTTTTCTCAACTGTCATTGGGTTAGTTTGAAACTTTACAGAATTTCTTTTGCAACCACTTTTGAAATACCTTGCTTTAGTTTTTTAATTTTCAAAACTAGTTCTTTGCTGAGTGGTGATGAGCAGGCGGTCTCTTTTCATTCTTTTCTAGTTAATAATCCATTTCCAGAAATGTTGTTTCCTGCTCATGTGGTGAGCAGGAAAAGCATTTGCTTAATATAATATTTTCACATAGTTTCTTTCTTTTTAAATTTTATGTAGGTTTCCTGCTGGCTGGTTAAAGTAGAAAATGCTGAGGGTTGAAATATATTCTTGTGGGAAATTAACTTACTTAAAATTAAAAATGGAAATAAGTGAACGTATGGCTAGATTTTTCTGGTCATTGAGGGGATATTAGAAAATTCTCTTTTTTTTGATCTTGATGCATATAAATTTTGCCTGTCTCAGTCATTTCTATTTTTAAAAAATTATAATTTATAAGTTGCCTAAGTTTTTAAAAAAATTCTTGGCAGTTTCCTATCAGTATTAGACTGGTGTGACCTTTTAGAATTATTTGGGGGGAGAAAGAATAGAACATTTCTTGCAGTCTTGTTGAAGCTCTCTACGCAGACATGAGATGCAGCTCGTTATATTTGAAATTCCATTGTGATAACTTTCAGATGGTGACATTTCTTGAGGCCTCCCTCACATGTCAGAGAGACGCGTATAGATTGGAAACTATTTACTCAGGAAATCTCAAATGTTACTGAAAATACAGTTGTAAAATGTCAAGTTATTTGCATTTTGGTGAGTTGGATGTCTAAAAAATTTTGTAATCCCAGATATTTGCTTGTTTCCATTACCAAGGAATAGCAGGAAATATTGCAAATGAAGCATACCTTATATTCTCACCTCCAACTCTTTTTGTATAGAAAGTGCTGCTATGATGTAGGTAGTTTTATTTTTAAATTTAACTCAGTTTCTTCATTTAAGAACTCAAGTCCAAATGGATGTGGTATGAAATGTTTACATTTTTATTCTTGAAGATATTTGATTCTTTTTTCCACTGGATATACGGATGTTTAGTAATACTTCAGAGGTATTTAATAATGTTTATTACTGATTCCAAGGGTAGTTTTGGGACTGGGGAGTTTCTCTCTTTGGCTACTAAGTGTCCCTTCTTTTTCCTTTTTTCACCTGCTTCTGGTCCTAACCCAGTGAAGAGAAGGGAGGATGCTTCATTTATCTTTTTATGCCATAGCAGCTATCTACGAGGATCATAGCCACTAGCTAGGATTGGTCTAGTACTGGGTTCTCAAAGAAGGTTAAATAAGTGAACAAACAATCTATATTTTCAAATGCACTTTGAGTATCTTAGATGCAAGTTGTTACCCTGGAAGTAATTAGAATCTTCAAATTCCTGGGCTTCCCAGGTGGCTCAGTGGAAAAGAATCTGCCTGCCAATGCAGGAGACACAGGAAACGTGGGTTTGATCCCTGGGTTAGGAAGATCCCCTGGAGGAGGAAATGGCAACCCACTTCAGTATTCTTGCCTGGAACATTCCACGGACAGAAGAGCCTGGCAGGCTGCAGTCAGTCCAGAAGGTCACAAAGAGTTGGACACAACTTGCCAACTGAGCACACACAGAATAAGGCATAAGGAAATCTTCTATTCATTATTTTGATATTATGAACAAAAGACTGTCTCCTCGTCATGAAAGAAAGAAAAAGCAAGGTGTGAAAAGAGGATGAAATAATTCATTTGACTTGAAATCCTTGTGGAGGTGTGGTGCTGAGCTTAGAATTCTTTTATATGATACAAGAAAATAATAAACTTGGAAGATATTCCCTGGCATCTTACAAGGATTTTCAAAACATGTGAGAAGCATGGTTGACCAGCATTTCAGTGGCGATGTACATTATTAAAAGAGCATTTTTTTTAACCACTAGGGTGAGGGGTCTGTGATTCGGAAAGAGTACCTGCATGGCTATGTGAATTCAGAAATGCAGAGTCAACCACTATATCAGTCTGGGTCAAACCAGGTGATGGTAAACCACAGTCATTCAAATAGGGGAAGTTTAAAATAAAGAATGATTAAACTAAGATAGGAAAGTGACCATAAGGATATAAAGAAAACTCTAATGGTCCTCTGGAGCCGAAGAAGAGTACCCACAGAAGGACAGACTTGAAAGGGGCCCCTGCACCAGGCTGAGGTTCCTATCTCCTTAGACAGAGGGATGCAGCGCCCTGTGATGCAGGAAGTTTGCCAGGTTGTCTGGGCTACCACTGGCCCAGAGGTCCACAGTTGCTGGACTAGCAGTAAACCGGCTCTCGGCACAGGCAAGCTGGTGCTGCTGGGTGTAAGAACTGCAGCACACAGGGTCTGTTCAGTGGGGCTTTGTTAGGTGGTTAGTAGGCCCAGGACACTGCTCTGTGGTCCCTGAAGGATTGTGTGCTCTGTTCTCCTGGCTGGAGCAGAGAGCACAGCAGATGTTCTGGTATGTTTGCAACACTGAGACCAAAATGATGCAAAAACGGTGTGCTGGAACCACTGCAGTGTCCCTGCAGCGCCCTCTACTGACAAAGCTCAACATTGTACTCACTGTAAGGAGTGCTTAGAGTCAAGTTCATTATCATGTAGAGGCTGTTAAAGAGTGAATTGGGAGTTGAGCCACAAGAAACTGTTATCTATCATAGTCCCAAATTCCAGTTGAGCTAAAGGTGTTCTGTTTTGTTGTTGTTAAGAAAAGTGATAAACAAATCAAAGGAGTGATTTCGCTTTGAAGCCTCACTTTCTACTTTGAAACATCCATCAGTGCTGACAGTGTAAAAATAGAGTTCAGGGTAGACTCATTTTGACGCTTTAGTTTTAAAAGGGGCACATCAAGAAATCAAGAAATGCTTCTTTTACTAAAACTCACGTCTCTGATTATTAAAAGATTAAGACATGCATAGGATAAGCCTTTTTACATTACTTGTAATATATTGGCTTTTTGTCTTTCTAAACATGTCTACACTGGGCCTGAAAACTCTTATGCTTCTTATTTGTGGATCTGTATCTCATAAAACTTAGTAAGAGCAAGGGATAACATACTTAACAAACTCCAGCCCAGTCTCCCGTGACCATCCTATGTGATTGCTCACCTTTACATTTATGGTAATAGCTGGCTCCCTCCATTCGACATCATCAAAATTACTCTTGGGTCTTTTTAAAATTTATGTCTTCTAATTTAATTGTGTTCTTCTTTGGTCCTAAATGGCAGAAGTGGGTAAGTTGGAGTGTTCCGCGAAGTGTTTCTACCAGTCACTGTTACACATGTATTTATGTGTACTGTGTACTTTCTTAAATAGAATCTTCCTAAAAACACATGGGCAGAAATGTTAACTGGTAGAGTTTGATTTACACAATGGTAATACAAAAGACCAATATTATGGAACAGAAAGTCATTGTAAGATCTCATTGTGGCACCACCATTTAAGAATAATAATGAAAACATTTATTTTTTGGAGTGCTGGCTATAGCCAGGCATGTTCTCAGTGATTCACATGTATCAGTTCACATTTAATTCTCATGAAAACCCAGATATTGTTGTTCAGTCCCTAAGTCATGTCCAATTTTTGCCACCTCATAGACAGTAGCACGCCAGGCTCCCCTGACTCTCACTATCTCCCGGAGTTTGCTCAAATTCATGTCTGTTGAGTCAGTGATGCTATCTAACCATCCGATCCTCTGCTGCCCTCTTCTCCTTTTGCCTTCAATCTTTCCCAGCATCAGGGTCTTTTCCAGTGAGTCAGATCGTCACATTAGATGGCCAAAGTATTGAATCTTAAGCATCAGTCCTTCCGGTGAATATTTAGGGTTGATTTCCATTAGGATTGACTGGTTTGATCTCCTTGCTCTCCAAGGGACTCTCAAGAGTCTTCTCTGGCATCAGAATTTGGAAGCATCAATTCTTCAGCGCTCAGCCTTCTTTATGGTCCAACTCTCACATCCATACATGACTACTGAATAAACCATAGCTTTGACTATATGGACCTTTGTCAGTAAAATGATGTCTCTGCTTTCTAATATGCTGTCTAGGTTTGTCATAGCTTCTCTTCCAAGGAGCAAGTGTCTTTTGATTTTGTGGCTACAGTCACCGTCCACAGTGATTTTGGAGCCCAGGAAAATAAAATCTGTCAATAGCTTCTACCTTTCCCCCTTCTATTTGCCACGAACTGTTGGGACCAGATGTCATGATCTTAGTTCTTTGAATGTTGAATTTTAAGCCAGCCTTTTCACTCTGCTCTTTCACTCTCATCAAGAAGCTCTTTAGTTCCTCTTCACTTTCTGCAATTAGAGTGGGATCAGCTGCATACCTGAGGTTATTGACATTTCTCCCCGCAATCGTGATTCCAGTTTGCGATTCATCCAGCCCAGCATTTCCCATGGTGTACTCTGCATAGAAGTTAAATAGGCAGGGTGACAGTGTACAGCCTTGGCGTCCTCCTTTCCCAATTTGGAACCAGTCTGTTGTTCCATGTAAGGCAACCAGTCTGTTGCCTCTTGACCCACATACAGATTTCTCAGGAGGCAGGTAAGCTGGTCTGTTATTCCCATCTCTAAGAATTTTCAACAGTTTGTTGTTGTCCACACAGTGAAAGGCTTTAGCGTAGTCAGTGAAACAGAGGTAGATGTTTTGCTGGGATTCCCCTGCTTTTTCTGTGATCTTCTAATGTTGACAATTTGATCTCTGGTGCCTCTGCCTTTTCTAAACCCAGCTTGTACATCCATAAGTTCTCAGTTCATATACTGCTGAAGAATCTTGAACATAATCTTTACTAAGCATGTGAAATGAGTACAATTGTGTGATAGTTTGAACATTCTTTAGCATTGCCCTTCTTTGGGATTGTAATGAAAACTGACTACTTCCAGCCCTGTGGCCATTGCTGAGTTTCCCAAATTTGCTGATATATTGAGTGCAGCACTTTAACAACATCGTCTTTTAGGATTTTAAATAGTTTAGCTGGAATTCCGTTACCTTCAATAGCTTTGTTGGTGGTAATGGAGTCAGACACATAGGTTAGATCATGAAGACATTTTTTTCTATGTATTTTTATAATAATGAGGATGAAATCTCCCTTATATTATTACCATTCATTTACTTAGCTTTTTTTTTTTTTAACTTAAGACATGGGTCACCAGTAAAATTCAATCTATTCCAATCTTCAGTGTGTACAGTAACCACTAGACTTTGCGTGGGTCAGTGATGAGGGTCACAGCATGATGATTCACTAGAAACTAACTTTAATCTTACTTTATATTTTTGAGAAATTGAGAAAAATAGCCAAATTAGTGTGTTGTTTTTTTTTTTCACGTGTTGAAGAACAAATTTAGTGACTTAACATTTTAACCTATTCTAGAATAACAGCTCAAACTCCTATCCCTTCAAGGCCCAAAAATTGTTATAGGCATTTATTAATAAAGGATGGCATAGGTAGTCTCCAAATTAGAGATGCATGTGTTCTGATTTGTCATCATAAGTTATTTACGGAGACACAGAGATAAGGGACTACAGACTTGGGGAAGGATTTTAGGAGTAGGGGGATAAGAAAGTGTACTGGGAATTATCAGAATAAGAAAGACAAAGAGAAAAGAGTAATGCTCAGTCACTCTGGTTATCAGTGCCATATAGTATTCTGAGCCTCCTCTGAGGATAAAGCTGGAGAAATCTCTCTGATTTCATAAGCTGTGCTTGCTTTTAGTTTAAGCCACTGGTTTAGCGCTTGTGATATGGTGGATGTGATTCTTACGGAGTAAAATGCTTGGAATGATTTCTTCTTCTGTGAAACTTCATGCTCACATTCACATTATACATTCAGTCCAGCCTAAAAAGATCCTTTTTATTTTTTTCCAAAATAGTACAAGAAATGAAGCTGCCTTCAACATATTGTTGCCCTTTGAGCCCTGTAGTTAATTTTTGTGTGTTACAGACTTGCGCTCCCAGGAGCCCCATCTAACACGGAGCTGTTCTCTACTGTCGTGGGTGCGTGGTGTGAGCTCCCTCTATTCCTCCTCAGTGCTCACTTAGGTGTTATGGCACACTTCAGGTCTGTTTGTTTTTAGAGAGACTCTGAATCATACTCCCTCTACCTCTGTATCATCTACCCTTCAGTATCTCACTGGATATTCACGGAGTCCCTACTTTGTGAAGTTCTAAGCTGGGTGTTTGAGAAGATGGAATAACTCTCTCTCTCTCTCTCTCTCTGCTCATCAGGAATGTGAACAAGAGGGAGTTTGGGGAGAGAATGGATACATGTGTATGTATATGAGTGAATCCCTTCGCTATTCATCTGAAACGATCACAACATTGATAATCGGCTGTACCCCAATACAAAATAAAAAGTTAAAAGAGAAACCATTCCCTGTCCCTGTACTAAGAAAAAAAGAATGGAGACCAGAAAGAGAGGACAGTGCATTCCGTAACCGCGGTGTCTGAAGATCAGTCACGGTGATGCGGCAGTGTTTTCTGACAGTTCAGAAGCAGAGGACGCTGAGTCTGACTCCTGAGCTGGAGGCCTTGGACAAGTTAATGACACCTCTGAGCTTTAATTTCCTCATCTAGACTGTGGGGCTTGTGTTAGACATACTGCGAGGATATTTTGAGGAATATGATATGTGTGAAGCACAGTGTGTGGGAAACAGGCTCTCATTCATGAAAGTTATTATCAAATGAGCAAATAATTGTGCACCTACAGTGGGCCAGGCACTATTTTAACCCCATGGGTACATCAGTGAATAAAATAAGGAGCCCTGCCTTTGTGGAGCTTATATTTTATGTGAACAATTGTATTAGAACATTATTAGCAAACTCATCGTGGACAAGTGTTTGCTGCTGTTACCATTGCATTATCCATCTAGAAGAATGTGAAAAGAGATGGGTAGGGTTTTGACAGTCTGAGAAGGAAATGTGGAGGGGGAGGAGGTCGGGGAGAAGGAATAACATGAATTAAAGCATGGAGTGGGAAGTCTGCGCAGGATGGGCTCAGGGACGACTGCTGAGGGGTGTGTTGGGCCAGTGTGGGTGGCTGGTCTGGCACCAGGGCCGTTGCTACCAGACCAGGGGTTTCTAGACAGTGATAAGCTGTGTGAGCCATCGGGGATATTTACCATTGGGTGTGATTTGGCCAGATCTGGATTTTAGGAAATTTTCATGTGTGTGACTTATAAAGGAAATTGGAAGGGAGAGAGACTGGAAGTTGGAAAGCTCAGGTCAATTGCAAAAGTTTAGTGAAGAAAAAACCCAAAAAGGAATGATTTAAAACTAACCCCCTGTTATTTATTAAGTCTGTATGAAGAATTTTTAAAATTTAATGTTTCAAAGTCTTATTGATACAAAATACTGAAATCCTAAGTGTACCCAGCTTATTTTTATAAATATGTATTATATACATCCTCATGTGAACACCATCTGGATTGAGATAGAGAATATTACCGACGCCTATATTGGGGACTTTGAACTCAGAGGGCAGGGTGGGCACTGTTTGCGGTGGCCCATTTCAGGATGGTGGCCAAGCCCACGGGTAAATCCCACCTAGCCAGCCGTCTTGTCAGCTCTCCAGTCCATCTCCCTCCCCTTCCTCCCTGAGCAGCCAGCTGCTACATTAACCAGACAGCAGGAAGAAAGGCAGACTGTGTGTCCCAGAGTCTGCACCTTTTCCTGAGTTAACTTTTTAAGTGGGATACACGAAGCACATTTACCCTAATGGCCCCAAACATGAGAGAATCACATTTTATACCAAGTCCTGGGTTTCCTAAAGGGAAACAGTAGAAATATTTACAAGTAGCTTTAGTGTGGCCAGGACCTACCTAAACAAACCACAAATAGAGATCCTGTCAGCCAGTGCACAAGCGTAGGGGGTCGCTGCGTCCCGGGTGTGACTAGGGAGCTGAGGGCCCCAGCTCAGTGCAGTTTGCTATCTCCTTCTCCACGTAATTGTACAGTGTTCTCTTTATGCACAGGCAGGGGTCCATTTTTATTCCAATGCTGGTAACTGCATTGCCATATAGTAGTTAAATATGTGTGTATCTGTTGTAAAAGACCACTAAGATTGGTCAAATATAAGAGGGTTGATTCTCTTAAGTTGTATTTACTCAACTTCTGTAACTATTGTGTGGTCAGTTTTATACCAAGGCAAATGGGCAATGCTTTCTAGATAAAAGGTATTGATTGAGCATCGAAGTAGTGTTTTGTATGTTTAAGTGTATGCAGAAATATATACTCTGGCAAATGGAATTTGAAGCTTTTGTTTTCCCTAATTGGTTTATGTCATAAAAGTTTACTTTTCCAAATGGACTTGGGAAATGTATGTTTGGGAAGGCATGAATGGAAAGTCAGAAGAAACAGACAAAGAATTGCATTGATTCCTAACCGAACTGAATTTTAACACTGGGAGGAGCTTGAAGATTAGTGGTTTTCCTTTTTCCTCTTTATTTTTGCTGTAGTCGTCAGATAAAAAAGATTAATTCTGAGCTGCTGTGGATGAGGATTGGGGTGGAAAAGGTGAGCGGGAAGGGTCCCGAAAAATCTTCCCAGGTCTGAATGGATTCAGCCCAGGTCTTCTCAGCCCACTCCAGTTCTTGTGCATGTCTTCGCATAATTCAGTCTGTTATAATCAGATGTATGTATGTATAGAATATTTATGAACTCTTCATGGTCACCTAGCTGCCTGAGGTCTCTTGAGGAAGCCCCTATGGTTAGTTGGTATCCACTGTGTGCCTAGGTCACGTGTGCAGGAGTTGGAAAAGTCTCTGTGGTTATTTTTGTAGCATATCTCTGATCTCTTCTGGGCATGTCTGCGATGGATTGAGAGATCAGCTTGCGCATCCTTTTCTGCAAGGCCACCCCTCCTTGCTCATGCCTAACTTCCTACCTGACACATCTAATTTAAAATCTTCTGTACATCAAAGGAAGCAATCAAGAGAGTGAAAAAGCAAGCTATGGAATAAAGTGCAAATTATATATCCGATAACAGAGTTAATATCCAGAATGTATAAGGAACTTCTTCAAGTCAACAACAGCAAAACAAATTCAATTAAAAAATAGGCAGAGGACTGAACAGAGTTTCATGGATCCTGAGTTTCAGTTTTGCAAGGTGAAAATGTTCTACAGACCTGTTGCACAACAGTGTGAATGTATTTAACCCACCGAACTGTACACTTAAAAATGCTTAAGATGATAAATTTAATGTTATGTATTTTTTTTACTACAATACAAAGAAAATAGTCTTCATGCTTGTCCCTGTTTCTTTGAGCAAAATGATTTCTCCTGTTTCTGAGTGTCCTTTTTTCTAAGACTGCAAGTCAGGGTGATTTTTGTAGATTTGATTTTAACATCCTGACTGATAGCATTTCATGTGATCTCAAGAAACACGTAGCTTGCATGTTGCTTTGCTCTTCTTGTGAAACTGGAAAGGTGATGATTTGTTGTTTCATAATTTTTAAAATACTTTCACAATTCGTGCTGTGCCAAATGGCTTCATCAATTTCAGACAAGGCTAAAGATTTATTTAGCCTCACCCATTTATAGGTGAGGGCTTAGAGAGTAGATTACACATCTGGATGCAACATTCATGTCTCCTGATGTACTTACGTTAAGTGACAATGTCCATTGGGATTGCTTTCTCCCAGAAGTTTTTAGAGGAAAATTTATGCCTGTATCTCAATTGTCGTATTATGAAATTGATTCCAGACTCAAATAAAATGAAAGTGAAGTAGGGATGAAAAGGTATGTAGTTTCCTTGGTGCAGTTCAACTTAGGAGGGGAAGCACCCAATTTTTAATACGAGCAGTTTACAGCCACTCATGGTTAAATGGTTTATAGGATTCTTTGCAACAAAAGGTGGTCTAATTATCAAGGAGGAGAGAATAATGTAGCCAGGTTATTTACAATGTGTGACTTACTTAAATTATGATCCTGTTAACTATACAAAAATGACAGAAAGCAGAAACATCAGAGCAAAAACATTTTGGCTTTTCATTAATGATCTTGAATATAGGAGGTGTGCACAAGGTTAATTTTTTTCCCCTTTAAACATCACATGAGGCCTGCCCTCAGAGTGAACCTGCCATTTAGAAGATTCAGTGCATTAGCTCCTAAACAGAAAAAGAAATGACAGTAGTTTTTTCTTTTCCACCGGGCCACACTAGAGTGTTTAGTTTCCGTCACTAAATCACACGGTAGGTTTTCTAATGCCCTTCTAGATCGATTCTAGGTGTGATTTCTTTCCTCATGATTATTGTTTTGCTGAGTTACTAGTTGATTTTAATTGTTCTTATTTGCAGGCTTTAAACATTGATGGTCTGTGTCATTTACAACTTTCTTTTGTGGCACTGACCTTTGTGAGTGTTTATACATATGAATCCCAGGACATTTTTTCAGCTCTTTAGGATGAAGGGGGTTTGTTAGGGAGATTTGTTAGTTATAAAACAGATGAAGAGTGTCCAAAAGGAACTAGAAAACTTAGTATTCAGAAGCCAATTCATAGGACAAAATACAGAATTTTACTAGAGTAAAATATTATAGTAAGTTTTATAATAGAGATATTATAGTAGGTTACTGTTAAATTTAAAATTTAACAGTTTTTTAAAAAGCATAATCATAATATTTCCCTCAGAAGTTGTCCAGAGAATTAATAACAAAAGAAAACATATAGAAAATACTAATAATTATTTATTTAATGGGAGCATTAATATTCAACAGAGAGAGAACACATATTCAAGTGCTTAACACAAAAATCGAGGTCAGACCAAACCACAGAGAAAATCTCTATACGTTTCAAAAGTTAGACCCCATATGTAGCATGAAGAAAAGTGGAAGTGTTAATCACTCAGTCATGTCCCGCTCTTTCTAACCCCATGGGCTGTAGCCCAGCAAGCTCCTCTGTCCATGAAATTCTCCAGGCAACAATACTAGAATCAGTAGCCATTTGCTTCTCTAGGGGATCTTCCCAACCCAGGGTTCGAACCCGGGTCTCCTGCATTGCAGGCAGATTCTTTACCATCTAAGCCAGGGGAGTCCCTATATGCAGTGTCCGTTCTTCAGACAAGCTATGATAATACTAGATGTCAGATCAGCCTTCCTTCAGTCTAACAACTTAGACATTTGAAAATATTATTCTTTATAACGGTTGTATTTAATTCACATGCCATAAAATATACCCTTTGAAAGTGTTCAATTTGGTGGTCTTTAGTATATTCACAGAATTATGCCACCACAAACACTGTTTAATTTCAGGACATTTTCATCCCCTCCAGAAGAACCTCCGTTCCTGTTCAGAACATTCCTGTTAGTTAGAACCCCTGTTCCTTCTCCTTCACCTCTCTCCTCAACTCTTGGCAACCACTCCTGCTGCTGCTAAGTCACTTCAGTCGTGTCTGACTCTGTGTGACCCCACAGGCTCCCCCTGGGATTCTCTAGGCAAGAACACTGGAGTGGGTTGCCTTTTCCTTCTCCAATGCATGAAAATGAAAAGTGAAAGTGAAGTCGCTCAGTCGTGTCCGACTCTTCACAACCCCATGGACTGCAGCCTATCAGGCTCCTCCGCCCCTGGGATTTTCCAGGCAAGAGTACTGGAGTGGGGTGCGATTGCCTTCTCCGTTGGCAACCACTAACCTGCTTCTTTTCTTGTCTTTATCTGCCAGCTCCAAAGATTTCATACACATGGAATATAGAAGCATAAACTATGTATTCTTTTCTGTCTGGCTTCTGTTACTTGGCTTGTTTTCAGGGGTCATACCTGTTGTAACATCAATCAGTACATGATTCCTTTCTACATAGCTTGATAATGTTCCATAGTTTGATCATGCCACTTTCCCTTCCCCATTCATCTATCAGTAGCCATTTGGGTTATTTCCACCTTTTGGCTATTATGAATAATGATTCTGTGAACATTCATGTACAGTTTTTTGTGTGTTCATTTTTTAAACTCTTGAGTTAAAGAAGAAAATCATAATTAGAATGGCAGACTGTTTAGAAATTACTGAAGATGACAGTGCCCCATACAGAAATCCATATGCTGTGGTCAAAGCAGTTCTCAAAGTACAAATTAGTCTTAAAAGATATTTTTAAAAAAACTTAAAATTGCTGAAAGTAAGTAAACTAAGTATTCAAATCAATATTTGAGAAAAGAATAATAAAATTATCCAAAGTAAAATAACATGAGTAATAACTCTGTTTTTTCCCATAAATTATATAAAATAAGATAAAAGGAAAAATCCTTACAGACTTTATAAATAAAATTGAAAAAACACTTCTTTGAAAACATTGATAAAATAGGAACACCTCTAAGAAGCTTAACTGGAAAAGAAAGAGTTTACAAGCCTTTCTTGCAAACCTTTATAACCAAAGGTTTACAAGCATTTTCTATGCACCTATTTTTCAGTAATGAAGTAGAAATTTTAAACAACTATAAATTATCAAAATTGACTAGGAAGTACGTATGAATAGAAAATAACCATAGAAGAAAATTACTTTTCCATTATCTGTCCATCCAACCATTCATCCTTCCATTTCCATCCCAACCAGCTATCTAATGCTTTTTGAAAAGTAGCCAGTTTCCTCCCTCCTAAATACCACATACAGACATTTGTCCTGGCAATTTATTTACCTTTAAAGCGTCGATAAATACAGGAAGCAAACAAAGTTTATAGTACAAACTCACTTAAGTTGTTTTACCCAAACCAAACAAGAATGTGACCAAGAAAATGTGGAACCATCTCACTTATCAATACAGATTCAAGCCAAGTACAGAAAAATACCAAAAGAATAATACACAGCAGTGTTGTAGGCTTAATCTAAACTAGGAGGATAAGGGTAGTATAATATTAGGAAACCAATCTAATTCACTAAGTTAATAGGATTAAATACTAACATTTATATGTTCAATTCAGTTGCTCAGTCATGTCCACCTCTTTGTGACCACATGGACTGCAGCATGCCAGGCTTCCCTGTCCATCACTTATTCCCAGAGCTTGCTCAGACTCATGTCCATCAAGTTGTTGATGCCATCCAACCATCTCATCCTCTCTCATCCCCTTCTTCTCCTGTTTTCAGTCTTTCCCAGCATCAGGGTCTTTTCCAGTGAATCAGTTCTTCACATCAAGTAGCCCAAAGTATTGGAGCTTCAGCTTCAGCATCAGTCTTTCCAGTGAATATTCAGGACTGATCTCCTTTAGAATGGACTGGTTGGATCTCCTTGCAGTCCAAGGGACTCTCAAGAGTCTCCTCCAACACCACAGTTCAAAAGCATCAATTCTTAGGCACTCAGCTTTCCTTATGGTCCAACTCTCAAACCCATATATACTACTGAAAAAACTATAGCTTTGACTAGATGGACCTTTTGTCAGCAGAGGAATGTCTTTGCTTTTTAATATGCTGTCTAGGTCGGTCATAGCTTTTCTTCCAAGGAGCAAGCGTCTTTTAATTTCATGGCTGCAGTCACCATCTGCAGTGATTTTGGAGCCCAAGAAAATAAAGCCTGTCACTGTTTCCATTGTTTCCCCATCTATTTGTGGTGAAGTGATGGGGCCAGATGTCATGATCTTAGTTTTTTGAATGTTGAGTTTTAAGCCAGCTTTTTAACATTCATATGATCATCTATATATATGATAAATATTAGAAGCAGTCAGTTGTAAGCACTAAAGCTTCAATAAAATTGATTCATAATTAGGTTATTAATCAACAAAAATGAGTCTTTTCTCATATGATAGCATTAACCACATGTACAATATTGTGGGGGGAAAGATCTCTCATATTTGTATCCCAATCTATAAAAATATGACTGTAAACTTAGCAGAAAATGTATATGAGACAGCAGAACTTTCACTGAAGCGATGAGATGTTGATGAATAGAGATGCATCTAACTCCTGGCCTCAGTGCTACAAAGTACGTTTTCTCCAGGTTAATTTAACGCATGCAGTTCCAATAAAATCCTAATAGAATCTTTTTTAAAGCTTGACAGATTGCTTCTCAAGTTCATACAAAAGAATAAATAAAGAAAAATGGCCCCAAAATGTATTTAAAAAGTAGTAATTGTTGGGAGTTTGCACCCCTAAATTTTAAAACATGCTTGGAAAATCTATAAATAGATCCATGTGTACATTAGAATTTAATACATGATAAAGAGAAAATTTTCACATCAGTAGGAAAGGATGGACTAGTTAATACATAGTATTAAGTCAACGGGCAGTTTCTTTGGGAAAATACATATCTAGATACCTATTTCATGCCACACACTGTATTTCAAATCTATAAAACCCTAGAAGAAAATAAAGCAATATATATCTATAGTTGTGGAGAAAGCCTTTAAAAGCATGACAGATATCTGTGAAGTCTTAAAAAGAAAACTAACAAATTCAGTTTTTTGAAATTATGGTGAAAGACTGTAATAAACAGGATTAAGTGAATAGACAACCGGGAGAAAACACGTGAAACTGTGTAACAGATACAGGGTTAATATTCAGAATTTATAGAAAGCTCCCACAAATCAGTATGGAAAGACAATGGAATAGAAAAGTGTGAGGATGATACGAACAATTGCCTAAGAAATACAAATGGCTAATAAACATATCAAAATGCTGTCACCTTCCTTTATGATCAAGGAAAACGGCTATTGGATTCAGTTTTCATCTATCACATTGCCCCAAAATTACAGTGACTGATAATGTCTGGTACTTGGGAAGGTGTGGTGAGAAGGGCACACTTACATAGCCTTACTAGAAATTTGGATTTACATAGCCTATTTACAAGGATTGCACCTAAGCCAAACTTAAACATGTACTTTTGACCTAGCAGTTCTATTACCATAGCATAGAAATTCATTGTAGCAATATTAAAAAAAAAAGAATAAAACTTGAGGACACCTTAAATATCCCTTAGAAAGGAACAAATTAAATAAATTTGGAATATTCTTTATCTGTTATACCATGCAGCCATTGAAAAGAATAATAAGCTGATTTTGTATAATTCGACATGGTTAGATGCTGCTAAGTCACTTCAGTTGTGTCCGACTCTGTGCGACCCCATAGACGGTGATGTCAGTTAAGAGCCCTGGTCTGAAACAGAGTTATCATCCACAAGCTGGTTACCCTTGAACAAGTTACTTCTCCAAGTGTTACTTTACCCACCTTGAAAAGTGGGACTGTTTATAGTGCTCACCCCCTAAAGGTCTGTGCGAATTAAATGGGATCTCCATGCATCAAGCTGGAGACAGCAGTAAGAAGTGGATATAAAATGTGACACAGCAGCTACATAGTTGCCTGCGTATTGACAAAGTCAAAGAAGGTCCCTATCACAGTGCTTGTAGTAATTAACCTAGGGGAGTTTCAGTTCAGTTCAGTCGCTTAGTTGTGTCCGACTCTTTGCGACCCCATGAGTCGCAGCACGCCAGGCCTCCCTGTCCATCACCATCTCCCGGAGTTGACTCAAACTCACATCCATCGAGTCGGTGATGCCATCCAGCCATCTCATCCTCTTTCGTCCCCTTCTCCTCCTGCCCCCAATCCCTCCCAGCATCAGAGTCTTTTCCAATGAGTCAACTCTTTGCATGAAGTGGCCAAAGTACTGGAGTTTCAGCTTTAGCATTAGTCCTTCCAAGGAACACCCAGGGCTGATCTCCTTCAGAATGGACTGGTTGGATCTCCTTGCAGTCCAAGGGACTCTCAAGAGTCTTCTCCAACACCACAGTTCAGAAGCATCAATTCTTCAGTGTTCAGCTTTCTTCACAGTCCTACTCTCACATCCATACATGACCACTGGAAAAACCATAGCCTTGACTAGACGGACCTTTGTTGGCAAAGTAGTGTCTCTGCTTTTCAATATGCTATCTAGGTTGGTCATAACTTTCCTTCCAAGGAGTAAGTGTCTTTTAATTTCATGGCTGCAGTCACCATCTGCAGTGATTTTGGAGCCCCCCAAAATAATGTCTTGACACTGTTTCCACTGTTTCCCCATCTATTTCCCATGAAGTGATGGGACCAGATGCCATGATCTTCAGCTTTAAGCCAACTTTTTCACTCTCCTCTTTCATTTTCATCAAGAGGCTTTTTAGTTCCTCTTCACTTTCTGCCATAAGGGTGGTGTCATCTGCATATCTGAGGTTATTGATATTTCTCCTGGCAATCTTGATTCCAGCTTGTGGTTCTTCCAGCCCAGCGTTTCTCATGATGTACTCTGCATATAAGTTAAATAAGCAGGGTGACAATATACAGCCTTGACGTACTCCTTTTCCTATTTGGAACCAGTTTGTTGTTCCATGTCCAGTTCTAACTGTTGCTTCCTGACCTGCATATAGGTTTCTCAAGAGGCAGGTCAGGTGGTCTGGTATTCCCATCTCTTGAAGAATTTTAGGGATATTCATTTCTTAACTTCACACATCTGTGTGATTTTTAATTATTTAAAGGTTTTTCCATTTAAAAAAAAACAGCAAATGCTATTTTGTAATTTTGAAAGCTAATAAAATGGTTTAAAAAATCCCATCACCCCTGCTGTGGGGTATTTCTACCAGCATCAATCTCCCCACCACCCCTGCATTCATTCTGATGGATCAATTTAGTATATTGGGTAAACCAATAGGTCTTTCTTATTCCCACAGCCCTGAGTTTTGAATAATCCAGAACACAGGAATAGTAGTAAAGAAACTGTTTAATCTCAGTTCAGTGACACTTTGCTTTAAGTGTCCCTTAGAAGGTTTTTCCTTTCCTGGCAGCTTTTGTTATTCAGCGTGGATTGACTTGCCTGAAGAAAGGATTTAGCTGAAACAGAGTCAGAAGAAGAAATTGTGGGTTATAGGGAAAATGGGCTCTGAGTGAGGCCCTTAGCCTTTCAGCAGCTTTTCAATAGATGCACTTCTGCCTCCACCACCCCCACCCCTACATCCTGCCCCCACCTTTGAAGAAGCAAAGCAAATTCTTTTCTTTTCAGTCTCTCTAATTCTCTCCTTCGTCTTCCTTTTCCTAGCCTTTTTCCTTCCTTCCTTCATATTCCTTAGACTAGGGATTGATCTCACCTCATTCAGCATTTAAGAGGCTGATGAGCCCTTTTTTTTGAAAGTTACTTGTTTTTCTAGCTATTGGAAACATTAAACGAAAACCTGAGACTAAGTTCCCAAGAATAAAGTACTCCAAATGAGTTTCAAATAAGGTTGGGTCAGTCTTTTGCTCAAGTGTGATAATAATGTCTCTTAATCTGTATCTTCCTCGCCCACTCCCCTCCCCAACAATTGGGTGGTGTGGAGAGACCTAGGAATTCTGTGATGATTCTAACCTTTCTCATTGGACCGCCACACTCTTAGTATCACCAGCAAATGACATCGCTTTTCATTACTATAGCTGCCTTCAGCCATAGATTCAGAAAGGTCAATTTTAATTAAAAACCAAAGAAAAATACATTTTGTGGGGTTTTTTTCCCCTTAGAAGAATAGGTTATTAGCTTTCTTTGTAACTCTTGCTATCTTGCTGAACTTTCCAAGAATGTAGACAGACTCTTAAAATTCTTTGGCAGATCACCTCTTCAGCTGGCACGCCGCAGGCACTTTGGAAGAAGAGGAACGCTCATCCGTGTTCCAGCTCTCTGCTAGGGGGTGTCCAAGAGTAGGATTTACATCATCCCAATAAATCATCTGTCAAATGTTAGAGCAGAAAAAGTTATGATCATCTTAGTGCAGCTCCCATTTTGCAGATGAAATTGAGGACTGATGCCTTTGCTTGACTTTGTCCCAGGTTCCTAGCAAGCTGGGAATGGAGAAAAGAGGGAGGGAGGAAGGGCAGATGGGCACGTGTATAGACTAAGAGGTGGCGCTAATGGTAAAGAATCCTCCTGCCAATGCAGGAGACTCAAGAGACACAGATTAGATCCCTGGGTCGGGAATATCCCCTGGAGGAGGAAATGGCAACCCACTTCAGTATTCTTGCCTAAAGAATCCCTTGGACAGAGGAGCCTGGCGGGCTACAGTCCGTGGGGCTGCAAAGAATCAGACATGACTGAGCGACTGAGCACACACACAGAGATTAAGAGGGTTTGCTTACTTGGGTCTTTGGTGAGATTAGATTCACAAAGTTTTTTTTTTTAATTAAGGTATAATCACGTAACATAAAATTCACCATCTTAACCACTTTAAAGTGTACAGTTCAGTGACTTTTAGTGCATTCACAGTGTGGTATACCTGTCAGCACTATCTAATCCCAGAACATTTTCCTCACTCCAAAAAGGACCTCTATACCCACTAAGAAGCCATTCACTCTTTGTCCTTCCCTGTGGCCCCTGGAAATCACCAGTCAGCTTCCCACCTCTGTGGGTCTGCCTATTCTGCATATTTCATGTAAGTTGAATCCCGTATCTGGTCTTTGTGACTGGCTCCTTTCACTTAACATAATGTTCTCAAAGGTTCATTCATGTCGCTGCATGTATCAGAACTTTATTCCTTTTTATGGCAGAGTCATGCTCCATTGTATAAGTAAATCACATTTTGTTTACTCATCTGTCAGTGGATATCTGGGTTGTTTCTACTTGTTAGCTATTATGGATAATGCTGCTTTGAACATTTGTGTACAAGTCTTTGTTTGAATACCTGTTTTCGATTCTCTTGGGTATATACCTAGTAATGGAATTGCCAGTCATATGATAATTCTATGGGTAACTTCTTGAGGACCTACCAGGCTCTTTTTCACAGTAGCTCTGTGATATTTTTAAAGCAGTATTTAACTGGCAGTGTTTTAAAACAAACACTGCGTTATGTGCCAGGCCTTGAGAACAAAGATGAATATAAAGCAGCCCCCATTCATAGACAAAGATTCTCAAGGAGAAGAAATAGTTAGGGTTGACATGGTGGAGGTGGGAGGTGCTGGGCTTAAGGAGGACATGTCAAACTCAGGCTTGGCTGTGGCACTTGTCAAGGCTAGAGACCACATAGGAAGAGATGGACTTAAAATACTTGGGATTCTTGCATGCAGAGAGCACATCTTTTGGATGGAGAGAAATGGTCCACCATCTCTAATGGTCCACCATTGGTGGGTAGCCATCATTATGGAAGGCTACCTGCTAGCCAGAATGTTGGTTTCCTAGCTTTTCATTGCCTCTAGTACTGACTTAGCTCTGCTTCTTAATGTGAACCCACTCTATACTTCTAGTGAAACTCCGATCTTTCGCAGCATTTTCCCACCCTCCTTATATTTTTGCAGGATCATAGCACTCCAGAGGCCTCTGTCTGCTAGATGGACAAAGAAAATACACACACTTAATTGTAAAATATGCTGTAATACACATGAAACAATCAGGAAGACAGTGTTAACAAAGCCCCCCTCCTACCATGTGGTAGGTGAAAGGTGACTGTGCTCAGTTGCTCAGTCGTGTCTGACTCTTTGCAACCCCATGGACTGTTACCTGCCAGGCTCCTCTGTCTGTTAGATTCTCCAGGCCAGAATACTGGAGTGGGTTGCCGTTCCCAACCCAGGAATCAAACCAATATCTCCTGCTTCTCCTGCACTGGCAGTCAGATTCTTTACCATTGGCCACCAGGGAAGCCTGATAGGCGAAAGGCTGGTTATTATTTTGATTTTTCACTTGATCTTATGAGGCCTGGTGCACCTCTAAGCTCCCATCCTGACCCCACCCCATTTTCCAGCTGCTGCCAGTGCTGTTTCTAAAATGCAGAGTTAATCATGTCAGGAGCCCCACTCCCAACACACCCCGAACTCAGAATTGTTCAGTGCATCTTTATTTCCTTCAGGGGCATCACCATACCCCCAGGGCCCTTCTGTGTGGTGCTGGCATCCACCTCTTCTATGGTCTCCTCCCCGGCTCCCCGCTCCCCCCGATCCTGTCCTGTAACCCAGTGGGTCTGCGTTTCCCCAGACATCACCCTGCTGTCTTGTGTCTGTGTCCTCACACCACTGACTGCTTCTTTGAAATGTCGTCTTTGTCTCCCAGCCGTCTTAACCTGACTAACTCCTGTTCATCCTTCAAAACCCATCCTGTGAGACCCTAACACATTCTTCCTCATGGTTATAATTGTTTACCTCTCCCCACGAGGACTGTCTCCTTCAGGCACCCAGGGTGTTACTTTCTTGTGGGGACCCATCATCTTAGATTGGACTAGTGAACAAGTCTGAAGGCTGCACTTCACAGGGTGATCTAGATTCTGGCACCCAGTCAGCGAGACGTCGTCTCCTCCTGTAGGATGAGAGGAGCCATTCGTTCAAACTCCGACAGTTAGTGTTATTCCTTGGCAGTTTCTCAGGAAACATGGTCCTTACTAGCATTTGTAGGTATGAGAAATACAGTTTCTGAGGTTCTCAAGATGTGTTTTTAAGTCCTGTGTACTGCCAGACGGCTAATTACAGAGGAATTCTCTTCCCTCAAGATGTTAATAAAGAGGAAAGCGGCCCTTTCCTAAATGTTGGCAAGGACGCTCAGATTCAAAACTCTTGGCCCTGGTGTGTATTATAGTCATAATCCATAAATTCAAATAATCTGAAGTATGTAGGTCTCTCTTGCCCTCAGGCTGATGAAGGTCAGACACAAAAATGTCTTGGAAAGTGAAGAAACACAAGATGCAATGATATTTTCTTGGCTCCAGAGACCAAGGCTTGGGAAGTAGATGCCGTCATAGAATTTTGTGCTGCCTCATAATTTTACACTTGAGTAAGATGTCTAGATTCATTTTTCCCACGTCTGTGTCACCTTAAAAAAAAAAAAAGTATACCAAATCCATCTAAATTTGAGCTGAAAGAATCCCAAGTAAGGAAGTACCATCATTCAGGGCAGTGACTTGGAGAGGAGGTGGGGTCTCCTTCCCTCCTGCCAGCCAGCATCCCCTCTGCTCCAGGCAAACACACATACAAGCAGACATTCGCTGCCAAGCAACAGTTCTTTGTGTTGGGAGCCACAACAAAGTCTTTTGCTCCAAATTTCTATTGCACAACTTTATTGCATGTATTTTAATTTTTAAAAAATGTGCCACATATGTCTAGGGCACCTGTTGGTTTGCATTCTGTGAAAGAATTTGTGTGTTTGAGAGCACACAATAGCTGTAAAACAGAAATCATCTGTTTTGGTTTCCAGAAGGACTTTGTTTCCTTAATAGATGTTTTATAAACTTGCTTACTATATTGAATCTGGGGTATATGACATTAAATATTGCTTGAGTACATAGAGTATCTGAAGTGACCCATGGGATGGAATAAAGCTGGCTAGAGAACTAAGGTTTTCTACCCAATGTGGCTAGCACCATCCATTCCAAATTCCTTGCTTAATGTTGGGTGATCATGTAATTGCTATAATTTGTTTTTTCTTATTTGAACCATTCTTCTAAGTGGGCATCGCATGTCTGCACATGTCTGAAATGGAGCTCTTGATCCCCACCCCCCACCGCCCAGCTGTTTCTGTCTCGGGCCAGGGGACACCATCCCCTGCCTTGCGGCTCAGTCACTGTCACCTTCCTGCCTTCAAAACTGCTGAGCTCAGCCTCACCCTTTCCCAATGACACCTTCCAATCCCTCTGAGCTGTTTATCTCTAGATCTTTGTGTGTCCCGCTTCTCATCCTTTAAGGCTTGACATGGACGCTCCTCCTTAGAGAGTTCTTCCCAATCACTCTTGCTCATATTATCCTTTTGTTTTCTTTACTGTTCTCATCACTCATGGATATTTTTCTTATCTGTTTGTTGTTTGTCATTTTCTATTCTAAGCTATAAGCTGCACAAGAACAGGACTTTGCTTGCCCTGCTCAGAATTACCTGCCTGTCTTGTAATTGGCACACAATAGATACTTGAATGAATGAGTGGAGTGAGTGAAATGAAATGGGCTTTAGATGTTTCATAGGAGGAGTCTGAAGAGCCCAACTAGTGTATAAAATGGAAGCCTTTCTAAAAGTTGAATTCAGTTTTAATAAAATCAAAGATTTTTTTCATGTGTAAAGAATACCCTTTAATAATAATTTAGATTTGCATTATCTGGACTCTCAGCATTTTTTAGTATGTTGGAGTCTTCAGTTCGAGGACTTTCTGAAAGGCTAACTTTAATAACATCAGACCTGCCATTTCCACGGGGCTTAGAATAGATTCTAAAATGCCAGAGAAAATTAAATGCAAAAAAAGCTCCAGTTAATTAATGTTTCAGAATAAATTAATGCTTTAGGTCTGACTTTAACTGACAAGAATGGTGAATTTCAAAGTTAAAACTGCCATCCTTTTCCCTTGTCTGTTTTGTGCTATGTTCAGTCATTCCAGTTATTTATCTGCTTGCGGGGAAATGGAAACATACTTACTGAATTTTAAATTAAAATGAAAGACACAGTTATACTGGATATTCTTAGGGGAATGGCTTTTAGCATTCCTCCTAACTCTAGTTATGTGATAATTCCTGAACTTTCAGAGTTGGGAACAGATCCCAAATATCTTTGTCTGTTGCAGCAATGCACATACAGAGAAGAGAGGACACTACCATTTTTGTGTATGTTGTGTTCCAGGGACTGGCTTGGCTTATTACATATATCTCAGTAAATTAATTTTGGAATGGAGTGTGCATTGGACATGGGGTAGGGGAGACATATTTTCATCTTTTCTGATTTATTTCTTGTTTATCCTTGGATCTCAGTCCATAGAATAGAACTGGCAACAACTTGTGACATTTCTTTCTTTTTCTTCTTCCTCATTGTCCCTCCTTCACTTTCTGAACCTCTGTTTCCTTCCTTGTTTGCAGGATTAATGATTAATATGTCTATCTCGCAAGAATATTATGAGGTCATGAGACGATTGTGTGTGTGTGTCCAGTATAGTACTTGAAACTAAATTATTTGTTTTTAAATATGAGAATGTTCTTAGAGGATTCCTATGCTGAGGAGAGCTACACAGATCTCCAGAGTCTTTAAACCTTAAGATTCTGTGATCTTACTGGACTGTGATTCCATGTACTGCACCGTCATGAATCTATAAAAATTTAATCTTTTTGTCTCCAACTTACCATTGTTTATTAATTTGTTAACACAAATATTTCAGTATGAAATTATAATCAAGGTGCCAAGCAGTAGAGTTTCAGAGATAAAAGATACTCCCTATTTACATTCTACTTTGTTCCACAGAAGGGTTTGAGGTAGAGATGTTCATTGTGAACATTTGTTTTTCTTGTATAGTACTTTGTGTACCAAATACAGACAGGCTAGATATGTACTGACTTCTAAATGTAGTCAGCAAAGTCTTTTGCTTTAAATAGGTACCTGGTTTTTTTGGGGGGTTTTTTTTTGGTCATTTCCTACTTTCTTATAAAAGTCATGTGGAAAGGACAAGTTCCAGGTAATTTGAATTCTGTTTGGTTGGGTTCCAGCTTTTAGTTAATCAAGAACGTACTGGAGTTAGGAAGTGTACACGTTGCTTTTTTTGAAATTACAGTTATTTGATATTTGCAAGTAATTCTGGGGAACAAGCATTTCAAACACAGAATATTCGCAAGAAATAATATTATAAAAAACAGATGTTAAGTTCTTTTGTTTTTAACAAATATTCTCCATTGTTTATAAATGTTTGAAAGAAAATGACAAATACAGTAGTAGCATTTTCATCTTTTCCTCTTTTCCTTCCTTTATCTAGTCCTTTTAGGCAAATAAAATTATCTGAAAATGAGCATAAATCTCTTATATTAATTAATAGGAGCACATGGTTATTTGCTGGCATTGTGTAGCCAGTGTTCTTATTTAAATTAAGCCTGTTGATCTGATGTTTAAAAGGACAGCTGCAACACTCATTGGTGGCCTATTTTTGGCTAGGTAAATGAATCATGGACACAAACAGTATTAGAGTAATTCAGTTGAAAGAGAACATACAATATGTAACCTTGGGGGTAGAAAATGATTGTGGCCTTAAATGACTTACCTGCACAATCTTCTTTGCATGGAAAATTCCCTTTCTGCCTGCTCTTTGTCTGGTGTTGACCTGCTGTATCAGTTCTGATTCCCCACCCCAGCCACCCGCCCCACCCCATCCTTTGTTTAGTACCAGTTGTAAGAATTATCAAGTGAGTTTCAAGCTCTTTTCAAATGAAAATGGTGACTTTGTGACATTGCAAGTGAAAATCCCCAAATCTCCCTGTTCATTCCTAGTAAAGCAATTTAGATGTGCATGTGCCTAAAAGAAGAATGAATGATGAGTAGGAGTTACTGGAGGCATTTTGTCAGGAGACAGATGTGATCGCTACTGCTGTGCAAAAATGGAGTGAGTGACCTAGCAGAAGATCCCACATTGCTGGACGTGTTCTGAATGGTTTAGAGTTGACCTGTAAGAGTTGAATTAAGCTGAGTAAAAGTTGCATTTTTAAACAATTAATATATTCTTTATTCCCAAATAAAAGCTCTAGCAAGATGTTGCAAGTTTATACAAAGGTTTGGATGTCCCTAGAAAGTTCACAAAGAGCAGAAAACAGAGCCTGTTGTGACAGGAATGCCACACTGGTCAGCAGGCTCTGATCTGCATTTGGCAAGAAGTGCCTCCTGAGGACCCCCATCCTTTCCTGGGGTGCCAGTCCCTGCCTCAGGGACACCTTCTGTAGAAAACCATAAGAACATAGGTCATTTGTCTGCAAGTACTGCAAAAAGTAAATAATAAAAATATGAACCTAACAAAATGATGTAAATAAAAATATGAACCTGACCTTAGCTCCAGGGCTTCCTGGGGGCTCAGACAGTAAAGAATCTGCTGCAATGCAGGAGACCCTGGTTCGATTCCTGAGTTGGGAAGATCTCCTGGAGAAGGGAATGGCTGCCCACTCCAGTATTCTGGCCTGGAGAATTCCACAGACAGAATCTGTTGTTACTGTTCAGTTGCCAAGTCATGTCCAGCTCTTTGCGACCCCATGGACTGCAGCACACAAGGCTTCTCTGTCCTTCACCATCTCCCAGAGTTTTCCCAAGTTCATGTCCATCAAATTGGTGACGCCATCCAACCACCTCATCCTCTGTCGCCCCCTTCTCCTCTTGCCCTCAATCTTTCCCAGCATCAGGGTCTTCTCCAATGAGTCAGTTCTTCACATCAGGTGGCCAAAGTATTGGAGTTTCAGCTTCAGCATCAGTCCTTCCAGTGGATATTCAGGGTTGATTTCCTTTAGAATTGACTGGTTTGATCTCCTTACAGTCCAAGGGACTCTCAAGAGCCTTCTCCAGCACCACAATTCGAAAGCATCAGTTCTTCGGCACTCAGCCTTCTTAATGGTCCAACTCTCACGTCCTATATAACTGTGTATGTTCTTTCCATATATGCTTCACTTGGGCCCTGACTATACTGCCCTGTCCTCTCTAGGAACACAGCCTTACCCGCTGACAACCCACACCCTAGAGTACCAAAGCAGAGTTAGAAATCTGTGGGCATCTAATAAAGGGAGATAAATGCCACTGGCCCATGTCAGGAAGGTGGTTTTTCCTTCCTTCTCCTGTCTGGACAGACCCCCAAATAATGTACTTACTCGGAGGAAGCCCCAGTGCCCTCCGGAGATGATCCTGCCTCCTCTAAGCTATGGAGTTTTTGTCAAGATGTTCTCTGAGTCCAAAGCTGCCTGCAGAGTGACATTGCATTTAGGTTTGCATCCTCGTGGTTCCCAAAAGATAAACCAGGACAATGACACCAGATCAAGAAGGAGCAAGAAGGAGAACTTTGTTTCACTTGAATAGTCTTGAATAGTATGGGTGTCCCTAAAAACAGTATTAAACTGCAGAAGGTTAGATACATTTTAGTTTGTTACTATGTCTGGTTTGTTAATAAATATTTATCAAATAGCTGTAACCTGTAGTTCATTCCAGGCTGGGCTGCTTTCCCAGTAGACTTTAGTATGTAATAGAATCATAGTTATTACAAACAGTGACATGTTAAAATGACTGGTTTGGGGAAGATTTTATTTGCCCCCCCCCCCAATAGTTTTTACACACTAATGATTGCATCAAGAAAAGGACATGATTGTAATTTACTGAGAAAAATTGCAAAGGTCCTTAATGATCATCTCTCATACATTTACTTATAAAGGGGCTAAAGGGACTTGATTTGACTTTTTTGTGTTACATAGTTCAAAAAAAGATGGTCATCTTGCTGAATGGTCAGAAATACAGTACACCTTCACTCAGTTGAAGATACTACATTTGACAGGTACTTTTAACTTTTTCTTCTTTCTTTATTTGGATGTGTTTATTGTCGTACATGCCTGTGGTCTGTTCTTAAGAATTTCGGTTGCTGTTAGAGTTGGAACTGAGAATTGGCCAGGATAATAGTTGAAAGCTTTGGTGGGTTTTGGAACCCCAGAAGGAAAATGTATTGGTTTATATATTTTTTGGTTTACATTTTGTCGTTCTGTGTACTGTCTCGTGAGCACAGGCTAACAATCTCTAAGCATGTCATAACTTTTCTCTCTAAACCTTACCCTCTAGTTTATTCTTCCTGGCCCCTTCATCCCCCAAATATAACAAAAAACAAAATCAGCAGTGAGGAGGAAGAGTTCTATGCCTTAATAGGGTAGCTTGGTTACTTTCTAGAGTTTATTCTCTCAGAAAATATATTCTGAAAAAGTTATTTTCAATGATGTGCTTCTTAATCCCCTAAGTTTCTCTTTTCTTGCTTTTTTTTTTTTTTTTTTTACTGTGCTTGAGATTAATGCCATCCTGATCTTTTTCAACTGTTCAACAGATAAATTGGGGCTGTCTCTTTTTTTATATATGTATATAATATTGCAATTGGAGGATGGTCATTGTTCAAGCTGTATGTCCTCTGCTTCGTGTTGCAAGTTCCTCTGTCTCACTGGCTGTGATGATATTTCATTAATACACAGGCTAGTAAAAAAATCACCCTTTGTTTGCAGAGGCCGTGGCATGTTTACCTTTTCCTCAGTAACAAATTCCTTTCTGAGTGAATAGAGGAAGAAGGGTTTCTCTTTTGATATTTCATCCAGCCCTGTGTTTCTGTTAGGGAGTAGAGGGCGGATGATGGTGTCATTTGCATGTCATCCTAGAAAAGTTCATGGCATTTGAATTCAGAAGACCTGAGTTCAGATCCCAGCTTGGCCACACACCTGGGTCTGTGAGCCCAGGCCAGTCACTTTGGCAGTTCAGCCTTTCTTTTTTTCATCTGCGAATTAAAGACAAGAAGTCTGTCTCTTTTGTAAATCCTCTTTGGAATGAGGCAGCCTTAGTATAATAGGACTATCTTCCATACAAGGATGTTGTGAATATTCAATACAGTGTTACATAAACTGTAAATCACTGTGTATATGTTAGTTATCTTCTTTCACATTCGATTTTCAGTTGTAACTGACCACCCTCGGAGGCTGCTGCTAATTCTCAAAATAACAAGTAGTGAGATAGACTTATTTGGGCACAAAAGAAACTGAAAGGATGTGTTTCAAAAATATTCTTCCCCTCTGCTGTTTGTTTTAAAGGCAATGGGATCCCGGTGGGCATCTAGGTCTTGGCTGAAGGGAGCAAAAACCTACCTTAACCCCGTGAGAGCTCATCAGTATGACTCCAGGGTGGGCTTGGCTTTAGACACTTTTTGGTAAGAACAGAATTACATTTTCTCAAAATCATTGAGTCAGTCATTTTTAAAAGATGTATATAAACTTTGTACAGTTTGTGTGTTTTGCCTTAAAGCGTAGAGCACAAAATAATTTGAATTATTATGTATTGTCATGTTTGATTTCAGAAAGATGAGTGAAAGAGAATCCTTTTGTGGGGAGAGAGATTGGTATTCTTTATACATCAAGACTAGCTGATTTTTTTAAAAAGTTAAAAGTCCTTGAAGAGGGACCATAATTGTAAGTTCAAGGCTATTTCAAAATTACAAAGGAAATGGTAAATTACTCTTAAAATTTTATTTTTCATTGAAGTATGGCTGAATTACAGTGTTGTGTCAGAAATGGTAAATTATTGCAGTGTGGCATTTGAAAGAATTCTAACCCTTAGGATAGTATTAATCCTGTGGCTAATGTATTCTTGACTTCATCAGCTTGGGCAGGGTTGTTGGGGGTTGTGTACCCTGTGGTCACATTACAGTAATTCCCTCAGATATCCACGTGCCACCAAGAGCTCGCTTGTAGGATATCCTCTCTTTTCCAGGAGTCCTGGTCCCTAAATAATTTTGTGAGTGGCTGGAGGGGCTCACATGTGCAGCCTCAGCATCTCCAAGGCCCAGCCAGATCTGAGTCCTGGGCTGTCTCCTGGATCAGAGCCACTGTCTGTTCCTCCTCTGCCCCGGTGTCCACCGCCATCCCCAGCCTGTGCCACTATCCTCTCTCTCTCTTGGCAGTCTCTCATTATTGCCCTACAGCACATACTAGGCTCCACATTCCACGTGCCCGGTCTTCAACTCTTTGGAAATGTTTTCACTTTTGTGAACTTTTGATCCCAAAGTGGAAGTTCTATGCCAGTGTCCAACAGTCTTCTTATTTTTTCTTCAGTCCACGCTTTATCAGCTAAGTACCAAGAGCTTTCTTTTACTCTGGGGATAAAAATGAAAAAGATGAGCTAGGAGTTCGCCACTTAGTGTGCGTAAGTGATTTTAGTCTAAGCCAATATAACTTAGGTAGGTCCTGGGCTAAATGCAGCTGGTAAGATGCCATAGTCACAGCTTTAGAAGATAGAGAGGGAGAGGAATCAGGGACCAAAGGAAATGTCTTAGGATGCTCAGCATCATGTGGGGAGCTGAGACGAGCTGGGCATGGGGTGGGAAGGCAGAGACACAAAGGGAGATGGTAGAAAGCTGTTTAGAGCGCTGATAGTCGAAGAGGCCCTTAGTGGTGATGTCCCCTCCTTACCTGGTCATGGTGTCTCTCCTTGATCATGGTTATCCAAACCTAAGTATTTAAAACATTCCTTCTCTTTGTGTTGACTTTTAGACCTAGCTTGAAATGCATGAAGCACAGAGACAGTTCTTCTGCTTCAGGGAAAGCCCTGACTCATATTCTAAACATGTTGGACAGATTCTTATTAAAGTGAAGGTAAGGTTTCACTTACCACAGATGGAAGAGGCAGCCAGACCCAGTGAATGAGGTAGTGGGCTTGATTCTCTCAAGCTGTCACTCACACCAGCAAAATGAAATATGCTGTTTACAAACATGCTGGTGCAGAGAAGGCCTTCGGCAGGCACAGCAGAACTACATATTTCCTTTCTCTTTAATTCCCAAACTTAAAAAATACATGTGTTCTTTGTGACTCTTACAAAGATTGCCCAATAGCATTATTTTTAATTTCCAAATTACAGGCCTGTTTGTTTCATTCTTATCTAATTCTCTCAAAGAATAGGTATTTCCTGTGTTTGGCTTTTATCCAAAATGTGGAGACTGTTATTGATTTTCTTTAGAAAGTTCACAGTGCCCGTGTGCAAGTTAAGAGGGAAAAAGAAGGTAAATGTGAAAGAAAAAGAAATGATGTTGTGAATGATGTGTTTTGTGGTTTGGTGCTACATACCCAGGATAAACTCTTGCAGAGGCCAAACCCAGAACTTACTTTAGATTTGTTGTAGATTACAGAACCAGCCCTCAGGCTGCATTTCTGAATATGAGACACTCCAGAGTGTTGGAAGAGAAGAGGCCCCACAAGGAGGGAGAAATCTTGATTCTTTGTCATTGCAAATCCTTCTGGTGGCAAAGCTTACAGACAACTGCCTCTCCCCAGGGGATCTTTCCCAGAGAGAAGAAGCCCAATTTCTAAGTGAAAAATTATACATACAGACATAAATATACAAATGGTGGACTCTACAGCAATGGCAGAGAAGGCAGTGGCACCCCACTCCAGTACTCTTGCCTGGAAAATCCCATGGGCGGAGGAGCCTGGTGGGCTGCAGTCCATGGAGTCGCAAAGAGTCAGACACGACTGAGCGACTTCACTTTCACTTTTCACTTTCATGCATTGGAGAAGGAAATGGCAACCCACTCCAGTGTTCTTGCCTGGAGAATCCCAGGGATGGGGGAGCCTGGCGGGCTGCCGTCTATGGAGTCGCACAGAGTCGGACACGACTGAAGCGACTTAGCAGCAGCAGCAGCAGCAGCAACAGCACGGTGCTTGTAAGCTGCGTAAGGTCGCTAGCTATTCATCCTGCTCTCTGCTTCCCATACTCAGAAGCAAACAGTCTGGGGCTGAGGGGTAGGGAATTGGGAGTAGGGGGTCTTCCCACAAAATGCCTTGTCTTTCTTCTCTCCAGCAACTGCTCAGCATCCATCCTCCCCCACATGTCGGTGTTTGCTTTCTGTGAACGGTCACTGTGTGGACGCCCAAGCGGAAATGGCCATCACAGGGATCCTCCCCGGCCCCTCTTGCCCATTACTTGTGAAGACTCTTGCTCACAAAGTGTGGCCTCTTTTTCAGAATCTAATGAATGAAGATGCCATCCGTAGAGAAAGGCTGCAAAGGAAAAGTAGACCTGGGATGGATGTCTCTATAGCTCTAGAAGGCTCCACACCTTACCCATTGGAGGGATTCTAGGAAATGTTTATGGACTCACTTGATGTAAATACATTTCATGGAGAACAACCAGAATTTGCCAAGAAAAGGTACCTTGGGTACCTCTATGAACTCTTGACTACTTTTAAGGATAACTGTGCCCTTCTTGGCATAAATCACAACACAAGAATGAAATCCTCATGTGGATATATCATGAGAAAAAAAATTTGTATCTTCATCATGGGAGCAGTTTAGTTCAAACTTGGCAACCTTCTTCGTAAATGTTTATGAAATCCTTTTGGTCAAGACCAAAATAGAAATCAAAACTTATTATCCTTTCCCCCAAAACCAAAAGAGTGACATTATTTAAAGTTTAAGTTTTAAACCAACACAAAGATAAATAAAAACTTTTAAAGTCAAGATGGTAACTGACGACCGGTGCTTCACATTATAAATAGTAGAAAGGTTCGTAGGAACTCATGCACTTTTTTTTTAATGGCTCAAGTCTCAATCTGACAGATAATGTAAAATAGACAAGATCTTCCCTTCTCCCTTCCAAAAAGTAGGAAAGCCAAAACTTGAAAGGATTAACAGCCCTTGCTTTTATACAGTGTTGTCCGTAAGAAGCCACACTCACCTTGGAGATTTACCTGCACAAAAGCATCATTGCCTTTCTCAGAAGGGCACTGCCATATCTTCTGTGGTTTCATAAAGCCCTATAATTGGAGTAGCCAGGCTGAAATTTTCCAAGTCTCCCCTTTTGGCAGTGAACCTGGCTACAGAAACATCTTAGTTGTACAAGACATTTAAAACTGTTTATCTCTTACTCCTGTCCACATTGATTTGTTTGTATTCCATGCCTGCCTTCCACAAGCCTATAAAATGTCGACCACACTACAGTCAGGGCTGAGGCTGCATTCTATATCTGTGTATTTAAACTGAACACTCCTTTTCAGTTCTTTAAAAACTTTATCCACCCTGTGCCAACTGCTTAAAGGGCTATCTTGCTCCTTCTGGTTTGCTTAGATCTGAATCTGAGATGCAAAACCTCCAGAGTCCTTGTTCTTGTTCTCTGAATTCATCAGCTCGCATGCTTTTATACCCTGATACTTTCGTGGTCAAGCTATATTATTAATTCCTGCTATTTTTTAAGTCTTAAAAGTCAGAGTGCTCTAAACTATGTAGAATCTGAGGTTGGTGCTTTGACTGGGAAGGCTGTGTTTGACTGCAGACATCTAAGTTTCAGGGAATATGTCTGAGTATTACCTAGTTTGAACCTTCCACCTTATTCCTGTGGTTTGCTTTTCACTTAGAAATGAACTGCAGTCATTACTGAGATGAATGTATAATCTTTACCTTGCTAGCAAGCTTGGTTCTGATTACTTTAAATGAAAATAACAGAAGTTAATACTGATGAAAAAGCTTTGTACTTCTGCGGAATTGCCTACAAGCCTTTAACTGTGTAGATCATAAGAAACTGAAAAATTCTTAGAGAGATGAGAATACCAGACCACCTTACTTGTCTCTTGAGAAACCTGTATGCAGGACAAGAAGCAATAGTTAGAATTGGACGTGGAACAACAGACTTCAAAATTGGGAAAGGAGTACAAGGCTGTATATTGTCACCATGCTTATTTAACTTCTGTGCAGATTACATCTGCGAAATCCTGGGCTGCATGACTCAAAAGTTGGAATCAAGATTGCCGATTGCCAAGAGAAATGTCACCCACCTCAGATATGCAGATGATACTACTTTAATGACAGAAAGCGAAGAGGAACTAAAGAACCTGTCTCTTGATGAGGGTGAAAAAGGAGAGTGAAAAGCTGGCTTAAAACTCAGCATTCAAAAAACTAAGATCATGGCATCCGGTCCCACTTCAGGCAAATAAATGGGGAAAAAGTGGAAAGTGACAGATTTTACTTTCTAGGGCTCTAGAATCACTACGAATGATGACTACAGCCACAAAGTTAAAATACACTTGCTCCTTGGAAGAAAAGCTGTGACAACCTAGACAGCATATTAAAAAAAGAGAGCGAGACATCACTTTGCCAACAAAGGTCTGTATAGTCAAAATTACGGTTTTTCCAGTAGTTATATATGGATGTGAGAGTTGATCATAAAGAAAGCTAAGTGCCGAAGAATTGATGCTTTTGAATTGTAGTGTTGGAGAAGACTCTTTAGAGTCTCTTGGATAGCAAGGAGATCAAACCAGTCAATCCTAAAGGAAATCAACCCTGAAATTCACTGGAAGGACTGATGGTGAAGCTGAAGCTCCAGTACTTTGGCCACCTGATGCAAAGAGCTGACTCACAGAAAAAAACCCTGATGCTGGGAAAGATTGAGGGCAGGAAGAGGAGGTGACAGAGGATGAGATGATTGGATGGCATCACTGACTCAATAGACATGAGTTTGAGCAAACTCTTGGAGATAGTGAAGGACAGGGAAGCCTGGAGTGCTGCAGTTCATGGGGTCACAAAGAGTCAGACATGACTTAGCAACTGAACAACAACTACAACAAATAATTAGCTTGTAAAATGTAAGAAAAGATCTGAACCCAAGTTGAAAAAACATTTTATATCTCAGTTGTTTGAAAATTTTAAACGGTTTTCATTTTACATAGCAAATTATTTCCATGGAATTTCATAGGTTTTTCCACTCTAGCCTTTCATTCTTTACTTAGGTCTTGTTTTGTAGTCATTTTTATCTATTGTGCATCCATTTGGGCTAATCAAAGTTAGCAGTTGCCTTTGTAGTAACTTCCCATAGGATTCCAGTATGTTCTGTTGCATGTTAGTATTTGATAGCTGATTATTCAAGGGGGGATGTTTAAAGGACTTGCTTTTCATCTGTTAGCAATTCCTCTACAAAAAAACAAGTGTGATACCTAAGATCCTCACTGTTGATTGCAGTGCCTCATCCTGACTCTTTTGTCTTCATTCTTAAGATATTTCATAAGCTTCTGCCAAAGTTTTCTGAATAAAACATTGCCTTATTATTTAATGGTGTGGCATAAAAAAATGAATTGTTGGTTTTATAGGAAGTAACTCTGACTTGGCAGGACATTGCTAGGATAAATCCTGTGTTGGGAACCATTTTCCTCCAGGGGAAAATCCTCTAAAAGAATTCAGCACAGTCTATTGAATCACCCCACTCCCCAGAAGTAAGGGAAAAAAAAAAAAAAGATATTTCAGGAACATGGATATTAACAAAAGATGTCTGTGATTTTACTTCAAGTTAAATATATTGTTTAAAATCTTTTGCAAAATAATTCTCTTAGTATAAAATAAATACTAAAATAAATAAATTTAAGCAATTCATATGGGTTTCTATATATCATGAAAACTGTCCAAAAGTGAAAATATTTTTAATTAAAGTTTTCCATTATAGGAAATAAAAACAAAAGTAAACAAGTGGGATCTGATTAAGCTTAAAAGCTTTTGTACAGGAAAGGAAATTATAAGTAAGGTGAAAAGACAACCCTCAGAATGGGAGAAAATAAGAGCAAATGAAACAACTGACAAAGGATTAATTTCCAGAATATACAAGCAGCTCATACAACTCAATACTAGAAAAACAAACAGCCCAATCAAAAAATGGGAAGAAGACCTAAACAGACATTTCACCAAAGAAGACATACAGATGGCTAACAAACACATGAAAAAATGCTCAACATCGCTCATTATTAGGGCAATGCAAATCAAAACCATAATGAGGTAGCACCTCACACCGGTCAGAATGGCCATCATCAAAAAGTCTACAAATAATAAATGCTGGAGAGGGTGTGGAGAAAAGGGAATGCTCTTGCACAGTTGGTGGGAATGTAAATTGATACAGCCACTATGACAGATGGTATGGAGATTCCTTAAAAAACTAGGAATAAGACCACCATATGAGCCAGCAATCCCACTCCTAGGCATATACCCTGAGGAAGCCGGGGTTGAAAAAGACACATGTATCCCGTTGTTCATTGCAGCACTATTTACAACAGCTAGAGCATGGAAGCAGCCTAGATGTCCATCGACAGATGAATGGGTAAAGAAGTTGTGGTACATATACACAATGAAACATTACTTAGCCATAAAAAGGAACTCATTTGAGTCAGTTCTGATGAGGTAGATGAACCTAGAACCTATTATACAGAGTGAAGTGAGTCAGAAAGCGAAAGATAAATAGCATATTCTAATGCATATATACAGAATATAGAAAAATGGTACTGAAGAATTAATTTACAGGGCAACAATGGAGAAACAAACATAGAGAATAGACTTCTGGATATGGGAGAGGGGTGGAGAAGGTGAGATGTATGGAAACAGTAACGTGGAAACTTACATTACCATGTGTAAAATAGGTAGTGAATGGGAATTTGCTGTATGGCTCAGGGAACTCAAACGGGCTCTGTATCAACCTAGAGGGGTGGGATGGGGAGGGAGTTGAGAGGGAGGTTCAAAAGGGTGGGGATATATGTATACCTATGGCTGATTCATGTTGAGTTTGACAGAAAACAACAAAATTCTGTAAAGCAATTATCCTTCAATTAAAAAAATTTTTTTCCATTATAATTTTAAGAAGTAAAGTTTTTTACTATGTATCACCTGTCTACTCCCAACCAGAATGTAAAGTCCCTAATGGCTGGGGTTTTTGTCTGTATTTTTTAATTCACTTCTATGTCCCTATCACCCTGAACAGTGGCTGGCATTTAATAGACAGCCAGTGCATGTTTGTTGAACGACTGATTGCCTACTTTTATTCCCAACACTTAACAGAGTTGTTATGACAAAGGAGACATTTCATATGAGGTACACAATCCTACCATTATTCACAACAGTTACATATACTAATATTAATATACTAATACTAAATGCTGTGGTCCCTTAAGAATACAGCCATAGTGTGGTGTATGGCATTTTGGAAAGTATCAATAACAGTTACATCTGCAGATAATACTCAAATCAAATCTTTGGTCCTCATATTTTTAAAAATCTTTCCACTTCCACTCTTGATAGTTCTAAGGAACAATTATTTTAGTCTGTCATAACCATTTTTAGAAATGATGACAAGCATTTTGGGTTCAGATGGTTAAAGAATCTGCCTGCAATGCAGGAAACCCTGGTTTGATCCCTGGGTTGGGAAGATCCCCTGGAGAAGGGAATGGCAACCCCCTCCAGTATTCTTGCCTGGATAATCCCATGGACAGAGGAGCCAGGCGGGCTACAGTCCATGGGGTCACAAAGGGTGGGACACGACTGAGCAAGTAATACAAAGAAAATGAGGACGGCAGTTGCCTGGGTAGTTTAGATTTGCCTGAATAATATTACTTTGAAGAGTAACATGAAATTAGATGGATGTTTCATATTGAACCTATTTTGATAAAGGTCATTTCCAGAGATGAAGTATTCAAATAAACTGATAGCAGATACAGACAGTGAACAAAAGTCCACTGTAACCTGCTTGTGATCACTGAGTTTCAATAGAAATAGGCCCCCTGCACACCTCAGCAGTTAACTTGGAAGCTTTGTTGTGCTGGTTCATTCCAGGCCTGAAGCGGCCCTGCTTTCCATCCCACACTGCAGGGAGAGAAAGCAATCTTTGGCGCTGGAGCCCAGCCCTCCATCAAGTACTTGGTGTCACCTCCATGAGTCCTTTGCACCCGCGCCCCTGCCTTTGTGTCCTTAGCTGTAATATGGGAAATGTCATATCTGTTTGACAGAGCAGTTATGAGGATGATCTGAGATGGAGTCAGCATGGAGCCTGTTGTGCAGTAGGTCTGAGGACATCTGTGCTGCCTTCTGCTTCTTGTGTTAACTTAGGGCCATGTTATCCTGCACTGGACAGACCAAAGTTCTGAAACAGGTGTTCTCCCTGCCTCTCTACCCCCATGGCCATTTCTCTGCTGTTCGAAAGGCCTGGAATGGAGTCCTGGGCCATGTTTCCTAGACTTCTGCCTTTCATGGGCAAGCAAAATTTTACCAAAAAACTTCATCAATAAAGATGCTTTTTATTTTGCCAATTGAAAATTTACCAAACAAATAGTAATATCTACTGTCAACATCATTTCACGAACGATGGGATATTTTTATAACCCAGAGCGAGTATACACCGTAAGTAAGGACTGTTCTCATCATTGCTTCATCTCTCATCAGAGATTAGAAACAGTCCAGGGCCCAGCATTTTGGAAGCACTTTTTCCTAATGCCTGACACCAAGAAAAATTATTTCCTTCTTCACCATGGGAGTAGCTCTACCTGTCACATGAGCCCCTGTGGCAGCATCTCCTGAGACTGGCATGGGGATGGGTCAAGAGGCCTGTCCACTGAGGCCATGCATCCAGGACAGGAGGAAGGCCGCCACCCCTGACAAGCCTGCTCTGCTGTTCCCATCTAGGGTACTGACTGTGGTGAGCCTCAGGCTCGGAGACTTTCCCCAGCCCTACGTGCCCATAAGTTAAAGTGTCTGTTTTTAAACATGGGTAATGGAAAAACACACAGTGGTGAATAGAGGGGAAGGTGTAAAGCCCACTTGGGGCAGCAAATCAAATCAGTTCTGACTGATGCATTGAAAACCGGAGGTAAGGGGTGTATGTGGCTTCTGAGACTTCAGCCACTCCACGGACATCTCTTTACAATCACTAAGCATTGAGAGGCCCTTTGCTCCACTTTGTTTCTGTTCAGTCAAGAGAACATTTAAGTAAGTGACTACTAGGTATAGAGAACGGTGTTGGGGGTAGGGTACTGGGTCTCCATTGTAATTATTCTTTTTATAAATAGACAAGTTATAAAATCCATTCACAATTGCATCAATAGACTTGAAAGAAATAGCATTTGCATTAGCAGTTTTTTTTGCTACACTAACACGAGTGCTGTCAACAGGATTCCACAACACTGAGGATTTCTCGCCACCGGTACATTCTAGGGGGGTTCATTATTCAACATACATCTTGTGTGTACATTAGATGTGTTCCAGTCTGGGACTTAAGGGGACAAGGAGCGGATATGTGTTCTAGAGCAGGGTTGGCCACAGGTGCCCAGGAACATAAAAAGTTTTGGTGCCCGGAACATTGAAAGTTCTGTGTCTGTGCTACACTCCCTTTGTCTTATTTTCATATCCCTCTCTGGGGAGGATATTCTCTTGGCCCGAGGTCTAGATACAGCAAGAAAACAGCCTGCCTCCAAGGCTTAGGGCAGGTGGTTTAAGCTAGCTCTGGGCTTTAGAGAAGAATGCTTTTTGTAGTTTTGGTCCCCCCGCCCTTGTTGCTGTTGGCAACAGGATTAGTTTGTAGGCCTGGAGACCAGACCAGCCAGGCCTCTAGACTTGATACAATCTAGGCCTTAAGCTAGAGGCTAAGAGAGCTCCTTCTGACCAGGGGGAACAGAAGTTCTACTTCACCCTGGCCCAACCTGGATTCTGTGTTGTGTCCCCTTCCACTCTCAGAGGGGTCATGACGATTTGGACAGTAAGTTATATGAGCACTATGATCACCCTACTCGTGAAGCACTCACTCATACATAACCCACTGTGTCTTAGCAGAACCACGGTGAAGTTCAGTGCCAAAGCTCCAAATAATAACAGTGTGTGTGTGGCTGGAGTAATCCCAGCCCCACACCATCTCTCACAAAGCCATGGCCACTATGGAAGGCTGGCCTAGAATTTAGGTTTCCCCAAACTTAGACAGAAGTCAATCCATTTCAGTCCAGCTTTCGGTACTGTGAGAGCCATGCTGGCAAGACTAAATGCACCACCAAACCAGAAATGAAGGTTTAGGAGTTGAGGGTATGAGATCAAAGTAGAATCTTAAACCCCAAATTAGGCCCTTGACCAGACTTCTGTAACACACACAATATCCTCTAACTTGAGAAAGACAGTATATTTTCAAATGACCTGTTCTTCTTTCTGTGTAATTAAAATGACATAGTAGAATGGGGCTGGGCTTGGTGTCACAGTGGGGTTTGAAGCCTACTTGTACTCTGATTAGCCACGTGTGTAAATTCAAGCAGGACAGTTTACCTTTCCCTGTTTTGTCATCTCCTTTGTAAGGACAACCTTATCTTTTTCTCATGCTGGTGGTTGTAAGGATTTAGATGTGATGTTGCTGTACGGAGCCAGTGTATCTACACTGAAAGTTTAATTTCCTTTCTCTTCCTTACTCAGAACTTCCAGGGAAAGGGAATAAGGGGTTGGCTGGAGTAATGTTAAGAATGAAAACGGAATATCTTAGCGAAAACTATCACTCATGAGTGGCTTTTTTTTTTCCAGCAGCGAGGTGATGAAGAATAGGCCTGGAGAGTCATGGTCCTGAGTGGCCACTGTAAGCAGCTGAGACCATGTCAGGACAGAGGGCTATGGGAGGGTGTGAGGGGTTGACCCTGTCGTCCCCGGATTGTCACACCCAGAGAAATTCAAGGCTGTAGCTGCAGTCACTTTCTCTGTGGCCTAGGCTTTCTTTGCCTCCAGATGCTTGGCCGTCTTATAAGAAGGAACCCCAAGTTATGATTCAGTTGGGCACAGTTCTTTAGGAAAAGTAGCTGGACTGTGGAAACTCTGCCAAGGGCTGCAGAGTGCTTCTGGTGCCCTGATATGGTGGTGGCCTTGTAGATGATAAATCTCTTAAGGACAAAGTTTCTGTTTTATCTACCATATAATCCCTCAAGTTGCAGATTCAGGACCTTGAATGTCAGATGAAAGAAAGTGAGCCCTTTAATCTCTTTTGGAAGCTGGGTAAAGATTCCATCACCACTTCCTAACAGGCCTCTCTGACCTCCACTCTAGACCCCCTCCCCACCCAGAGCACTCTCTCCACTATATCAGCAGTACTTTTCCAGTGATGCAGGATTCATCTTGTCCCTCCCCGTACAGTATCCATTAACTACTTACTGTTTCTCACCAGCTAATGTTCTCTTGTGCCTCAGTATCTTTTAGAAGCTCTTGGTGTCTCAGGCAGCTTTATTTACTAAATTTGTGCTCAGTTACTTTTTCATGAAAAGATATTAAAATGTTTAGATTATAATAAGTGAAAAATGAAGACTGATTTTAAATTTTAAAAATATATGCGAAGAAGACCGAAAGGAAATACAGCAACAGCACGAGTTGGACTGTATTTCAGTAGTTGATGGTGAATAACTTCCATAATTTTCTAGATTTTTCCACTTTTTCTATAACAATCATTTTTTATTATGAACAAAACCCCACAGATGTTATTTTTTAAAAGAAGTTTTCCCGCTCTATTTAGTGTTAGAACCTATGGCAGGTAGGGGCAGATGTTGGGATTAAACCATCTTACTGTGGCACAATTCACCCATTTGTTAGGATGATCAGAATGAGGTGGTGCCGACTGAATTTTGGGGGTGGAAATGTGAAAAGATTTTGTCTGGAAAAGCAGCTAAGGACAGTGCTGCTGTGGTGTGTATTCGGCACTATGCCTAAGAACTGAGAAGTTACATAACGCTGAGAAATTAAGATGACAACCCAGTTTTCTTAACAAATTCCTCAGAAATATTTTTGTGGTGCTATCATGCAGTCCCCTCTGATTTACCCAAAGTATATCCGTAAATCTTCGAGACTGGATTTCATAGAAGATAAGTGGCTAGCAAGTGTGGTTCTGATAGCCCAGTCTGTCCCATGTCACAAAGCACTTGCATTATCTCATCTTCACTGCCACCAAATGAGACACAGATCATTATTTATTCATATTTTATTGATAAGGAACCAACTTGCCAAAAGTGGCCCAACTCAGTAAGGGGCCAAGTCAAAGAAAGTAAAAGTGAAGTTGCTCAGTTGTGTCTGACTCTTTGTGACCCCATGGACTATACAGTCCATGGAATTCTCCAGGCCAGAATACTGGAGTGGGTAGCGTTTCCCTTCTCCAGGGGACCTTCCCAACCCAGGGGTCGAACCAGGTCTCCCACATTGCAGGCGGATTCTTTATCAGCTGAGCCACAAGGTAAGCCCAAGAATACTGGAGTGGGTAGCCTATCCCTTTTCCAGCGGATCTTCCCGACCCTGCATTGCAGGCAGATTCCTTACCAACTGAGCTATCAGGGAAGCCAAACCAAGTGCTTATGGAGTGTCTGCTGTGCACGCCACCCTCTGCTGCGTGCACTGTGGTGTGGCCCATGCGGCCAAGAAGCCAAACAAGCCTCTCAAGAAGGGGGGACATAAAGAGATTTAAAAAACAATGTTATGAAGATTCAGGGACACTTTGGGAGCAGAGGAAGCAAGAAGTGGTCAAGATGCCTCAGCCTGGTGCCCAGTGACCAGGCTCTCCCAACCACACACCCCCCACCCCCCACTCCTGTCCTTGTTCATCATATGCTCACATGCTCCTGGTATCAGCAGGTGGCAGTGGCCTTCCCTCCCCACCTCTGCACCCGCTTCATCCCCCAGCTGTTAACAGCAGTCGCCAGCATTCGTGTGTCCTTAGTGTGTGCTGCCATCACTTTTACATATGGTTTCATTGATTTGTCGCAACTACAACATGAAAAGTATTATTCCTGCTTTTAAGATGAAGAAAAAAAGAGTTCGAGAGGTCCGGTAACATTCTCAAATGTATGGTTAGGAAGTGACAGGCCCAGGAATTCAGTCCGGTGTTGTCTGATTGCCAGGCCCGTGGCCTTAACCGCCTGCTGTCAGTGCCCTCGTGCCCACCTTTACGTGGCCCACGCTGCTTGTCCTAACAGATACGTGCTGCCTCCATGGAAGCCTCTCGTATCTCCCGCACCAGAACTCCCGGGGCCCAGGTGTCCTTTCTCTACTTCTGTGCTTCATGCCAGAAAGTCTGTGGTACCAGGACCCATGACCGCGTCTTCCTGGCCCCAGTACTGTCTGGGGTGCACCAGGGCCCCCAGGTGCTCTGGACGCTGTAGTCACTCCATCCAACCTGGGGTTCTGCAAGATGGAGGGTGTCTGGCCTCCATCCTTCACCAGAAAGCTCCGGGGTGTGCTTGGGAAGAGAAATATAACATTGAAATTCCAAAGAACTGGCTTCTTTTTCTGCTTCCTCCCCTCCTTTCTCAGACTTCATGAGAGGGAGATATAGTTGGTATTTGAATGCCAGTTCCATTTCACTTTTAAGTAATCAGTGTATTTCAGTAAGTCTGCTACCTGGAGTCTCAGGTGCCAGATAAGAAGCAGTGCTCACCCAAGAGTTTCAGGTACTTGAAAACGGTGACATTCATCAGAGGTGTTAGAACTGATACATTGGAGTACAAATGCCAATATCACAATTAAACTGCCAGCCAGCATATATGTTCCTTGATACAGCAGCTGCTTCCTTTCCTCACTTGTGCTTCGGTGGTATGAAAACAGTGAGTTTGTGGTTTGAAAACATTGCAGTTCTTTAAATGCTGCCGAATGACAGATGGTGGCAATATCACGAAGCAGGTCCGTTTTGCTCTGGCGCCATCTATGTGTCATGATGCTTGTAGCCACAAGATGTCAGTGTGGTATCAGTCCTGGGTGTCTGCATGAAAACTGCAGCCCTAAGCATTTAAGTCCAAAGAGGAAGACACAGTCCACGAGCTTGGCTCGCCTTGCCCGTTTCCTTGGGCTGCGGTGTTAGTCCACAGACTGCCTTTCCTATGAGTTTTCCCGGTGCAGTTTTCCATTGGTTCACACCTCATCAGGAGGCTTTTCTTAGTTCTCTCTCTAAATGTAAATACTTTCCTACCTCCTACTTATGCACGAATAACCTCAGAAATTCCCCCCATTTTGGTGTCATCTCAGCACTTTACAGACTTTGCTAAAAGATATAAGTAACAGCATAGTTTTCTCTCTGTCTCAGGATGGTTTTTTTTAAGTAGTTAAGGATGGGGGGAGAAGTATCTCTAGTCATGGTACTGTTAGGGTTTTTTTGTTTTTTTGTTTTTTGTTTTACTTTCTCAGCCTCTCTTTATTTTTTGGCAAAAACTTAACCTCGAGAAAAAAAATAGGATCTTGTGTTAACTGTGCAAAGGACACAAAAGAGGGAAAGTAGTGCTCAGGGAAGATCACAGATATGTGGGAGCCCTGCTGTGCTCCTGCAGCCTTCACAGAGAAGGAGGTGTGTGATGGCCATTTTTCTGATGAAAGAAGATGAAATATCTTTCCCAGGGTCAATTAACTAGTAACCAAGTGCTAGAACCTGGATTTGAACCTGGGTCTATGAGCTTGTGCCTTCCCAAAGCCTGGTAACATTACTTTGAAAATTTTTCATTTTATTGAGTTACTATATTACATAAGTTTCAGTTATACAACATAGTGATTCATTATTTTTAAAAGGCATACTCCATTCATAGTTACGGTTGGTAACATTACTCTTGTTCGACTGTCTGCATCATAAGAAAATGAGGAGGAGCCTGAAGAACCTGTGCCCACATTGGTCAGCAAATATCTGTTGGGTTCTGGCTACGTGGAAGGTCCCATGTTGTGAATAATATCAAGACCTATTAAATACATTCTCTGCTCTCAAGAAGCAAAACAGAGTTAAGGAGAGGGATCAAAAAAGACATGGGCACGTAGGTCAGTAGAAAACCATCAGAGAACGGTGGCATTTCCTGGGAGTGATGGAGGGCAAAGCAGAGGGCAGTGCCATGGTCCAGCCCTTCCATGGGCTCTTTATTATATCAGCCGGAAATAAATCTGCTAAATGAAAAGAGTATTACTGAGGTGGCCTCTACCTTGACTGTGGTTCTAAGATGGAATTTGAGAAGGGGGGCTAATCCAAGCGGCCAGAGGTTGCCACCCATGCATGCCTTTGCAACCTAGACGTGGTAAGATTACACTTAATCCTCTCTTTAGGTGGTCTGGTCCAAGGAGGACAGGTGAAAGCAAGACAGGAGGCATGGTTTGGTGTGGCAGGGCTGTTTCCAGTTTCCCAGCCCATGGCTCAGATGTGGAGAACAGACTTGAAGCTTCTGGAAAGATTTGGTAGGGGAAATAGCAGAGTGCTTCTGGCGTACAACTTTAGAAGTACTGTGTCCATGTGAAGAACTTGGCAAGGAGGAACAGAGGAGCCACAGGGATGACTGGACATTTGAAAAATAAGACCTGAGAGGAGAGGTTAGAGAAACAGAGGTTATGTAACCTGGAGCTCCTCAGCGGTGACTTTGGCAGACTTCTTCCAGAACAGGGCTCACAGTATCTCAGCCCAGAGAGCAGGGACTGACCCTGTTTGTCCATACAGAGTGAAGACAGCTCCAGCTGAGCCACGAAAATTTTTGATTTGATCCATGAAAAAGTCTGCCCTCTGCGGCTGCTGTGAACACAGAATATGTCATGGAAGGAAGTTGATAGAATTTTATTTTTTCCCTGTTAAAAGATACAGTAAAACCTTTTATTAATTACGGTGTTGGAAGGCAGGCTTGACTTGATATTATGGAATCTGTTGTATTGACTTCTGTTCTTGGTTTGAGAGGGACATGATCGACCTGGAGAATATCCGGTTTCATATAACAATGGATCATGTTTGTTATAATAATGGGTCTGGAGAGGATGACTACATCATTTTTCTTTGAATCTGTAACACTTTGGAGAGTGAAATAGGGTGCTATTAATAGCATCCTGAGGCATTAGGCATAAATGATATTGTCCCAACGAACTGATAAGTCGTTACCCTGATCCTGGGATTATCTTGTTAGAGTAACCTTCAAATATAAATTTCATGTGCTCTCCTGCTTAGACTCTTCTACCTTCCTCCCAGCCTCATCCCTGCACCCCTGTGCCTTCCCCTGCACCTTGTCCTTTCCCAGCCTCATCCCTGCACCCTGCCCCCCAACCTCATCCCTGCACCCCTGCCTCTTCCCTTGTACCCGATCCTCTCCCAGGCTCATCCCTGCCCCGCCAGCCTCATCCCTTCAGCCCTGCCCCCTCCCCTGTACTCCATCCTCTCCCAGCCTCATCCCTGTCCCCCCAGCCTCATCCCTGCACCCCTCTGCCCTCCCCTGCACCTTGTCCTCTCCCAGCCTCATCCTTGCACCCTGCCTCCCAACCTCATCCCTGCACCCCTGCCTCTTCCCTTGTACCTGATCCCCTCCCAGCCTCATCCCTGCAGCCCTGCCCCCTCCCCTGTATTCCATCCTCTCCTAGCCTCATCCCTGCACCCCCACCCGCTCTCCTGTATCCCTAAACCCCTCCTCCTCCACCCCTATCCTGCCCTTTACCCAGCTGGCTTCTTTTATCCTTTACATCTCAGCTAAAACATCACCTTCTCAGAAAGGCTTTCCCTAACCTCCTTGCTGAGATTCTCCATTTTACCTTCTAGCTTGTTCCCTTCAAGGAAGTGGTCACAGGTTGAAATTATTTCCTGTTGACTGTCTTTTCCACTAAAATGTATACATCCTGCATGCTGGAATCATGTCTGGCTGCTTCACTGTGTCTCATCGTGGATGCTGCCCCGGAGACAGGGATGTGACACGGACGTGGCTCCACATCCACTCATCATTGTCCTGACTTTCCTCCATGCCCAGAAGGTCTCAGGTTCTAAAACAGGACTTGGCTGCATCATATAAATTCTTTTGTTCAACAGAATCGATTACCTGTTAGGTATACAAACCTGTGTTCAGAGAAGCCTGAAACCCCTGTCCTTCTTGGATGTAGGGTATCTGGCAGGTTGAATAATAATAGTGTTTCCTGTGCCGATGAAGGGACCAGAACCTTCCCCAGCTGCCCTGCCCCTGTTCTTCCTGATGTCATATACATGTAGATGCACAGTCTACATGTCAGTCAGGCGTGTCTGACTCTTTGCAGCCCCATGGACTGTAGCCTGCCAGGCTCCTTTGTCCATGGGAATTCTCCAGGCAAGAATACTGAAGTGGGTTGCCATGCCCTCCTCCAGAGGATCTTCTCCACCCAGGGATCGAACCCAGGTCTCCCATACTGTGGGCAGATTAGTATATATTCACTTATTTCCTTATTGACCCTTTCCCTGTCTAGAATGTAAAGTCCAGAGCAGAAGGGGTTTTTCTCTATTTCATTTGCTGCTATATTTGCAGTGCCTAGAGTAGTACCCACACATAGTAGGGTGTGCAGTCGGTATTTGTGGAGTGAAAGGATGAATGAGGTAAAAGCAAGCAGAGAACCCCTGGCTGCATTTAGGACTTTCATGGGCCCTTTGGTGAGGGCTGGATTTGACTGAGAGGTGGAGGACATAAGATAATAGCACAGATCAGGACAAGGAGGAACCAAGTAGGCACACGCTGTTGGTCTAGAAATCAAACCAGTAAGCTCTCAGTTTTACTTCTTCAACTCTCAAGTGATGTCTCCTGGGCCTCCCTCCCGTCATCCTCACTCACTCGGTCTGGGCGAGACCCAAGGCGGAGGCGTCGGGAGAAGGCTGGCCGCCACACGCATTCCTTGGTATTGGCATTCAAACAGCTGAGCGAAAATAGCCCTCCTCAGGAACGCGTGGGCAGCCGTGAATGCCCCACTATTGCAGGGATTAGATTCCAGTTTATGAGTCGTCTTGGCCTCTTAGCCCCTCTTATCCTACCCTCCCATTCTAGCAGGTCCACCACCTGTTTTTAACTCCTTTGGAGGTTGAACAATGTAAGAAATCAGTGTGTTGATTTTAACAACTTCAGGAATCATCGCTGAGTTAGGCCACTGGAGCACGGGGAATGGGCTTTTAGCTCTGCCCAGATGCGGTCCACTCTGAAGCCAAGAAGGAATCTGGGCAGGCCCTATAAGACACAGGTGGCCCCGTGTCTGTCCCAGTGACTTGAAATTCCGCCCTTCACTTCCCTCCTGTGGGCTCAGAGACTCTTTTCTGTCATCGTTAGCAAGCCTCTGCTCTTTGGAGAGCCACATCCTAGGGCTGCTGGCAGGTAACACATGAAGGGGTCCAGCTGGGCTTCAGGGTCCGTGGGAATGTGAGATCAAATGTGGACGGCTCTGGTGGATGTGAGGGGAGAGGCAGAGGCTGGGAGCCTTGGGAGCAGGTGGGACCAAGTTTACATCCTTCACAGCTTTCCCCCAAGGGCACTCCTGAGATGGGGGAGGGTGTCCCCTCCACGGTACAGAACGAACAGTCCAAGGAGGCTCAGACAAAAGGGGGTCCAAGGGAGCTGGTGTCTGAGGGTGTGTTTCAGGCCTGCTTTCAGCATAGCATCCTCATTGAAACAAACACCAGCCCTTTTGTGGGATGGGGATTGGAGATGCATGTGTATGTGTAGTTTTCTTAGTTTTAAACTACATTTTGAATTAGGAAATATTTCAGAAATATTTTAAGCATACAGAAAATAATGCAACAGATATCTACTCGTGTGTCTACTGCCTTGCTTTAACAAATGTCTCAGAGTGTCCTAATTTTTCTAAACAACCTCTTATTGTAGAATAATTTGAGATTGACAGGAAAATTGCAGACAGTACAGAGTTAGGTGTTCTCACACCCAGTTTTCCCTCTTAGTGAACATCTTACTTTAGTATAGTATTCGTGCACACTCAGTCGTTTCTGACTCTGCGAACTTACGGACTGCAGCCCCCTTGGCTCCTCTGTCCATGGGATTCTCCAGGCAAGAATCCTGACCCAGGGATTGAACCCACATCTCCCGCATTGCAGGTGGATTCTTTACCGCTGTACTACCAGGGAAGCCCTTAGTATAGTATGCTTGTCACACTTATGAACCAAACTGATAATTAAGTAAAGTTCATACTTGACTCAGATGTCCTTTTTAACCGATTGTCCTTTTTCTGTTGTGGAATCCCATCCAGGACACCACATTATATTTAGCCATTGTGACATTTTCTAGAGCCATGATGTCACCATGGCTGAATGTAAGGCTTTATCATCGTTGTGTAGGTGAGTCCTCCACCTTCATGCCCCTCTCGTCCTAATAACAGAGGTCTTTTTCAGAAGCCACAGTTTCCTGTTTACTTCTGCTTCAGAAACTCCTTGCAGATTAGCTTTTTCACAACCCAAGAGTATTTAGTTTTCAGACATCCAGATTTATCACTGCTGGCCAGAATCCAGAGGACCAGTAACTAGCCATGGGAGCGAATAGCCCTGCCCAGGTCACTGTCACGATTCCATTTGTGCCGCTCTTCAGTGGCTTGTGTGATTGGAAGGCAGTGGGAAGGGCCGGCGAGCATTCATTCCTCCTTCCCGTTCCTGGAAACCAGTAACCAGTACACTCGTGGGAAAACCTGATACACTGGGCATTTTCCTTCTTCCTTACCTTTGTCTCCTAAGAAAGAAATCTCTTAACTGAGAGCAGTTGAAGAAAACTTGCATTTTTTTTTAACCCATAAGTAATTCTAATACAGCATCTAGTTGGGTGGCTATTAGAAGCTTGGATTTTAAACCACTGTATTTTTACAGCTGTAGAATCTAGTGTTTGAGTTGATTTAACAAGCAGCCGTGGGTTTGTTTTCTGGCCGGAGTCTGCCAGTGGTGCTCTGGGAAAATTTGATCATGGGTCTGTATTTCTAGGAAAGTGTTCTGTAATTTTTACTTACACGTTGATGCTGTCTATTATTCTTGCTGGCCACACCTTAATCCTTGGCGTGAGCACTTGACAGATGATTCAGATACTTAAGCCATGAAAATGAAAGATCCCCTGGGGGAGTTGGGAGTCCACAGGGGTGGTGTCCTTGGCCCTGGGCTTTGGCCAGCAGTCCCTCCCTGTGACATTGCCCACAGTACCACTTCCCTTCACCACACAGCCCCAGCTGTCACGTGTTACCACCTGTAGCTGAATCTAAGCTTATTAGGCAGCTTTGATCCTTTATAGTGCGATGGTTCTGGAAGTATTTGTGTCACCTGGGAACCTGTTGCAGTTGCATATTCTCAGAGGTGGGGTCCGGCAGGCTGAGCTGTAACAAGCCCTCCACCTGACTCGGATGCACATCCAGTTTGAAGAGCACTGTTAGTGTATACCCCGTGCCGGTGCCCCTCCTGGCTTTACCCTCACTCTGCAATCATTGGACAACATTTTATATTCATTCAATTAATACTCAGTGAGCAGGCACTGTGCTGGGTGCCAGGGTGGGGCTAGGTGGGGAGGGCGCGGGTGGAGGCGGGTCGAGGGTGAGCCGGCCACGAGGCATGTCCTCGGGGAGCTCAAGTCAGCAGTGATTCTCAGGCGTGGCTGCACATTAGAGTCACCTGGGGAGCTTTTAAAACTCCAGGTGCCTTCGTTTAGTGGCTCTTCCATCTCAGATCAATTAAGTCAGAATCGCAGGAGGAGTACCCAGGTGTAAACTAGTTTATAAAGCTCCCCACCCCACCATGAGAAACTCTGGCCTTGTGGGAGAGAACGCTAGTTGGGCGGCTGCAGAGCTTGTGGTGAGTGTGACATTGGGGTGACTGGAGGGGTGCACTGGGAGCAGACGGGAGGGTTACTTTACCTAGGCTGGGGTGGGTAGTAAAGGTGGGGATATATCTGCAAAGTTTTTCTCAAAGTTTTTATGTAAAGAAAGGTAAAAACGTGGTTTAAAGGTGAATCCACATGTGATTTCAGAATGAGCCGTAGAGGAGTTCAGGAGAGTTGCTTTCTCCTACAGTGCGTGTAATTCCTGCTCCCTGCATGGCAGTGGCAAAGGGCCACACCTAGAGTGGCCAGCATGCCCTTTCATCGGAATTCCTTCCCTGGAAACGCTTGTCCTGGCTTTGTCTCATGGTCCACTCAAATGCGAGGGCTCCCCACGCACTCGTGTTTGTAAGAGGAGGCAGCTGAGGAGTATAGCCCACAGCCCTCAGGGGTCTACAGTGACCATCCCATCAACAACCAGCTTTCTTCCCAAGGATTTTCATCTTTCTTTCCATGCTTTAAGAGGTTTTTTATTTTTAAGACATAAAGGAGATGTTTATGTAATAAATAATTCCCTATTCATGAGTCTCTCTACTTTTGATTCAGAAGGTCAGGTGGGGAGATTTAATATGAAATATTAGCTGTCTTTGCCAATTGCTGTACCCTGTTACCCTGCTGTAAGCCAGAAATAGAAGCGACCTGTTTTCAATGACAGATCAAAATTTAGTGCTATGTTGATGGTCCAGAATGAAGATTTTTGACACAGTGAATGAAATACATACCAGTGCATTTCTGGTTGTGATTTAGCTGACCAAGTAGTTCAGTTATAATTATATTATTTTTACTCCTGGAGATCATTACTCTAAATGAAAAATGCTTCAGTGTCCAGACTATTAAGATGTGGATGGTGAACTTTATTTAAAACAAAATTATTATTATTATTTTTTTTCTTTCTGGACTGTTAAACAGCTTTATGAGCATGTGGAGGCTAGAATATGGTTGTTAGCATTTAAAATTAAATGAAAACATGGAAATATTTTTTGGTGTAAAAAGTAAACTTGACTGTCAATTATTGTATACTGCCTTCTGTGACCCATCTCTCCTGGTCCCTTAAGCCCCTTATAATGTAATGGGGGACATGTCTAGTAAATATACAGTTGACATAAATCTGAGCATATAAATATTATAAAAGGGCATTGAAGAGAAGAACTGTAGGAAACAGGGCGATGGGTTTATCATTTTGTGTGAAGGACCATTGTCTTGGGGATTGAAGTATCTTTTAATAGTAAGTAAAGTTTGATCCGGAGAAGGCAATGGCACCCCACTCCAGTACTCTTGCCTGGAAAATCCCATGGATGGAGGATGCTGGTAGGCTGCAGTCCATGGGGTCACTAAGAGTCAGACACGACTGAGCGACTTCAGTTTCACTTTTCACTTTCATGCACTGGAGAAGGAAATGGCAGCCCACTCCAGTATTCTTGCCTGGAGAATCCCAGGGACAGGCGTGCCTGGTGGGCTGCCATCTACGGGGTTGCACAGAGTCGGACAGACTGAAGTGACTTAGCAGCAGCAGCAGAGTTTGATCTGATCCCTGGTCACTGTGTTGTTTTCCATTGACAAACACTGGGCTCTTATTACTAGGGTGTTAGAAGAATTTTAAATATCCTCTCTCCCTCACGTTTAATAGGCTGAGTGTTTATAAGGGACAAAGATAGTGTAAAAATCCAGCAAACAGAATAGTGTTCTCATTGTGACACCTCTCTCCCTGCCTTTCATGTAAGAAAACAGAGGCTGGTATTTGAGTTGAGGAACCCTTGAGCAAATCAACATTTTCAAGAGACCGGGTATGAAAGGTATCTCTCCTCCGTATCACACCTTTTCATGCAATACAGTTCTGTGGGTAATACATTTTAGAACCCAAAAGTTTAAACTGAGACTTCAGTAGGAGTCATTGGAGTAAATCTGAAAGGTAAACTTTCAGGAGACTGTAATCGAATAGATTTAACCTATATTTATGGAACGGAGGAATCTCTAGGTGATTATCTTTTTTCTCTTCTCTAAGGACCTTTCTTAAACTCTGCAGGTCTGTTGTCTGTTGACTTGATTAATGAATATTTTGCCCACTAAAATTGGCCATTAATTATTTCTTCTGGTTGCAGCAATAATTACATCTTTCAAGTAAGATGTAATTAGCATAATAAGCAGAAAACACCCTGCTAGGTAATGTGGGATTGTGGAGGAGCTAGTTAGTTACCACCAGAGATAGTTGGTATACCACATGGTAAGCAGCAGTTTTCTGGAGCTGACTTCCAGCAGTTATATTTAGAAAATACAGATTAGGTCACCCTGGGCATCCTAGGTGGCTCAGTGATAAAGAATATGCCTGTCAAGGCAGGAAATGTAAGAGACATGAGTTTGATCCCTGGGTCTGGAAAATCCCCCTGGAGGAGGAAATGGCTACCCATTCCAGTATTCTTACCTGGAAAACTCCATGGACAGAGGAACCTGGCAGGTTACCGTCCGTGGGGTCGCAAGGAGTCGGACTCGACTGAGCACGAATATGAGACTATGTCACCCCAGAATGGGAATTTCAGTGAAGTAGCTCTGTGACACCATTGTTAGAAAATACTACTTCCTGGCATTTAATTGTGATGTCATTTGATAATTAACAGTTCTTTTATCTTTCATTCATTTATTGATCCTTTCAGTGATCACAGTTACGTACCAGCCTCTGTACTAATGGCTGGGGACAAAAGGAAATGGGTGGTGGCTCTGGAGAAGCTGAGTCTGTTGGGATGTAGATAATTTAAGTGTAATTCAGTCTCTTAACCGAGGTGTGTACTAAGGTGAATTCTATTAAGTAGGTTCTGGAGCGCTTTGGAGGGGAGGTACCCCATGTAGTGGACTTGGGAGGATGAATCCGAGCATGGCTACAGAGAGGTTGGGAGGAAGTGTTCCAAGTTGGGGAAGCAGCCTATGTTACAAAGGCTTATCAGCAGAATATGTCTCTCTCTCACCCTCTGATTTCCTGCTGGTACTTTTCATTGGCTAACCCTGGCCAGAGAGCCTGGGTAGACTAGCTCAAGGCAGAGAAAGGCAGGCAGTGAATCTGGTGAGGCAAACAGGATCATTAGAACATAAGGTATGGAGTGTGAACGAGGTGTGTGCAGAGGACAAGATGAAGCTAGGAGCTCTATGAAGAGAACTTGGGAAGATGAGTTTGGAGCCAAATTGGGAAGGATCTTCTATAGTTACCTAAGTCTTTTGTCTTATAAACAGTAGTCGAGTGTGGGGTGGGCTTAATGCATGCTATTATTGACTTGTAATTTAGCAAGAGTTACATTTTTTAAAATATCACTATTTGGGACTCATGAATGGTTCATAAAATCAATTTAATGGATTGTCCCAATATTTTAAAAAATGAAATAATATCTTGGTTGCATACAGTGAAGTTGGGTAATGTTTTGTGAGCCTTCTGTATATTTCTGTGGGGGAGATGTACTGGTTACAATTTAAAATATGTATAGCACTGTTGAAATATTGAGAACACCCTCAGCTAGATCCTTGGGTAGAGTGAATTGAAGGGGGAAGAGATGACAGGCAACATGGCTGTAGACAGCAAAGAACATATCTATTTTAAAAGTGTATGTTATCTGTGCATTCCTTTTTTAATATCTTTATGATATTGAATCCATGTCTAGAGTATTAAACCTCATCTCCAGTAAGCTGAGAAAATCCATCAGCCTCCCTGTGTTCCATTTTCTGGAACTCAGCTGATAGTAATGTTTACCAAATCCCTGAAGTCTCCTGAACCTCTCTGAGGAATCCGATGTCTTGCGATTACTTTGATAATGCTTGTTTTACTTAAGCATTATGGGGAGTTTTGCATTTGGTTTGAATGTGTGATAAAATCATTTCAGTGTGTTTTGGTTTATAAATTGAAAGGCTTTCCTTTTATCTCTAAAGCACGTTAATTGATCACACTGTTTCTAGTTAGAGTAGCTTAATGAACACAGCTGAAAACTAGCCAAAAAGTTTTCTGTCTCCACTGAAATGACACATGACTCTTGGGAAGCGCAGTTGGAGAGCTTTCTGATGAAGGTCCTTACTCTGGTAGGAGAAAAGCGCATAAGCACATGCTTGCTAAGCTTCAGGAATGAAGGCAGATGAAGTCTAAGTCCTTTATACAAAGAACTCAGGTCACTTTCAGTGTATAATTGAAGTCTTCTCCTCCCCGCATAGTATTTGTTTAAGATACTAACAAGTAAATAATGTTGCATAGGGTTATTCTTACTGGGGAGATGATACCTGCAAGGCCACCTTAGGTTGGCAGCCGGACGTGGGGCCTTAGCGTTTGTACTGGAATCGCTCAATTCACAGATGATTCTTATCTCAAGCTTGTGACGGCGGTGTGCACCATCATTTCACAGGAATCAAAACTAATTTGCTTAAAGCCATAAGTTAGAACTAGCTGGTTTCCTGGATGGCTCAGAGGTAAAGAATCCGCCTGCCAATATAGAAGATGCAGGTTTGACCCCTGAGTCAGGGAAGATTCCCCTGGAGAAGGAAGTGGCTTATTCTCCATTTTTCTTTTCAAAACACTCCATTATTCTTACCTGGGAAATCCCCATGGACAGAAGAGCTGGTGGACTACAGTCCATGTGGTCGCAAAAGAGCTGGACATGATTTAGTAGCTAAACAAGAACTGGTTAGAAGGAAGACTAGAATCCAGGTCTTCTGGATCCAGATCTTATGTTAAGATCAGTCATCCAGAGGAGAAACTGAATAGGAGGTGAAGGTGAGTTACTGTTCAAGCCTGCGTTGCAGATTCTGGCTTTCATCACAGTCTGTTTGTGTTTTTCATTCCAATGCTTCCATAGAATTCCAGTATTTTAATGAGAAGAAAAAAAAAAATCAAGAAAAGCCCAGTTGGCAATTTGAGAACATTGCTATTGAATATTGTGACAGAGCTAGGTGGTGCGTGCATGCTAAGTCGCTTTAGTCGTGTCCTACTCTTTGCAACCCCATGAAGTCTAGCCTGCCAGGCTCCTCTGTCCATGGAGTTCTTCAGGCAAGAATACTGGAGTGGGTTGCCAGCCTTTCTCCAGAACTAGGTGGTGGTCAGGGTCAAGTAGCTGCACTTGGAAGTCACACCTGGATCTAAAGTCCTGTCTCTGAGCTGTGTGATCTGGACCTTTTCTGAGTCTTATATTTTCCTTTGGGAAAGGGGTAGGAGGTGTACCTCCCCTGGGTTTTCATGAAGATTGCACAGAGAAAGGAGCTCATTCTTCATGGACTCATAGTAGGCGCTCAGCAATGATTATCCTCTTAACTATCAGTTATCATTGCTGTTCATGCGTGCTAGGTTGCTTCAGTTGTGTTTCAGTCTTTGCAACCTTGTGGACTATGGCCTGCCAGGCTCCTCTGCCCTTGGGGATTCTCCAGGCAAGAATACTGGAGTGGGTGGGCCTTGCCCCTCTCCAGGGGGTCTCTCTAACCCAGGAATCAAACTCGCACCTCTTACGTCTCCTACATTGGCAGACGGGCTCTTTGACCACTAGTGGCACCAGGTAGGTTCTCACTGCTACTTAAGAACAATTGATCATTCACAGATGTAGTCCAATGGTGTAAACACTAAATGCTTTCAGACCTGACTACCTGCAATAATAGCAGGTATAGTTTATTAAGTATTTACCATGTAGCAGCCACTACACGCTCTGTGCCGCTTGTCTCTCTTAATCCTCATAATAATCTCATAACGTGTACAAACTATGAATCACTGCCTTTCATGTCAGAAAACTGAGACTTAGGCTGAGAAACTTGCTCAGGTCACAGAGTTAACTAGCCAACTGTGCCCATGATTATTATATTGCCTTGCTACAGAAATGAAAGCCCTGGAGAGAGGAAAAAAAAAAGAGCAACAGGAAGTCTGGAGTTGCTTCCCAGACGTTCTTCCACAGAAGCCAAGAATTCCAGGGGCCATCTGCCATGTGCCAGGGCCTTCCAGGCCCAGATTGACACCATCAGCGAGACTGATCTGTGGACAGTCCAGCATGTGCCCCTCCTCATTAGCAAGTAGAAGGAGTGCACAACCCATGCAGATCGGGGAGGAATGAATCCCTGACATCTGTACGACCTTTGTGGCCCGGGAGCCTGCACGCCTTGTTCCTGGCTGCTATCTGGGCACAGAGATGCCATGAGGGATCCCGGAGCCTGCCAGGCAGAGCTTTGCAGATCAGCCATCCACCTCAGTGAACTGTAACTGATGTGGGCCCTTACATTTGATGGCTTTCAGGCAGAACAGCCAGGTCACTCCAAGTCCAGATGTTCAGTTGTTTCTCTCCTGCCTCTGCCTCCCTAGGAGATGAGAAGTAATGAGGGCGATTCCTTTTGCCAAATCCTTAACTGGCTTCCAAAATGCACAATGATTATGCTTGGTTATGACCTGATTTCTAAGTGAGGTGAATAATAACAGCAAGGAAAACTGCACTGGTTGGGGCCAATGTGAATGACAGAAAATTCTGAGCCATAGAATACTTCACGGAATGCAGTCTTACTATTTTAGGAACATACTGTGAAGAAAATCAGTGACCAAAAATAAAAGGTTGTGGAGGAGGGGATGGGGGAGTTCCCAGTAAGAGGGCTTGCCAGACTTCTTATTGAGTAGATAAAAATCGCTCACAATTCAAGGATTGTTGGTGTTTGGTTGATTTATGATTTGCTTTTAAAGATATGTGATACTAATAGTCAACATAATCATTAAGCTTAGCACTTTCTTTATAAAATTTAAAGATTGGGGTGGAGGTGGTGAAGACCTGAGTCTTAAGTCAAGTCTGAATTCACACTTGGATTTATTTATAAAACTTTTAAATTATTTTCAATAAATCATTTACAGTTTTACAGTTTGTCTTTTTAGTTTGGGGGGAAAATGCAAACTGATTTAATGACTTTCTAAACCAGATCTTCATCCCTTTTCTGATTGCATGTTAAAATTTTTGGCGATTGGTTTTAGGCATCAGAATTTTTGAAAGCTACCCAGGTGATACTAGTGAGCAGTTCTAGTTGACAAAGAATCACTGGTCTCTAGGTACTTGGTGGCGTAGAAATGACTGAAACCATATGAGACAAACTTGCTTATAGGACCCATAAGCCTCACATCTTCAGACTCAGCACAAGGCTTTCTTCTCTGCTTGGAAAAACCTATTCCAAGTGGCTCACCTCTGTTTATTCCTGCCTTTTCTCAAAGTCCTTCCAAGTATTTAAATCCTGAAACATATGTAAGCAAGGAGTGATTTCTACACTTCAGCAGAAAGTCTTTTTTTTTTTTTTTTTTTTTTACATCAGCCCATTTTTTATTATAGATCACTGTAAGTCATTCTCCGGAGTCTGGTCTACTTGAGAACTGGGAGTTTGATGGGTGACTGAAGGGCCTTCAGTGCCTAGCATGCAATGCTTGACAGATACTTGGCCTCATGTAAATATCAGTTGTTAACGTTAATTACTATAATCTTGATTTTGTGTTTTCCTAATCGGAGCTTACTTCCTTATCCACTTTTTCGTCTCTGGAATCCACACTTGCCCTAAATTTGTATTTTGGTCAGGGGATTAGGAAGGAACCTTCCTGAGGTGAAGATGAGAGGGATGTCATAGTGCATGTAGGTTTCAGGTAAATGTAATTCATGATATCAGAGCTGCCCTTTAAAGAACTGAAAAAAAAAATTTGGCAGGTGGGGATGGAATGGGTTACAGGGAAAAAAAGGAACAAATGGGAACAGATCTGCATTAATAAATATTCAGACCAAGTCACACTCTTATGTCAGTGTTTGTAGGTGATGTTATTACATGTAGTATTGGGTGATGGAAGTTGCGCACACTCTCATTTTTCACTTTAATTGCTTGCCTGAAAAGATCCTGACAGCTTCAAAGGTTACTGCTGGTTGCATTGTTCATAACTCAGAAGTAATATGCATGTGTAATTTGCTTCATTATTGCCCACTAATAACCAATTCTAGAGAAAGTCCTAAAGCCACCAGAGGAGCCATAATTTGACATAATGGTTTTCCCTTCTTCTTTTTCTCATTCTTTTAATTATCCCAGGCTAAGAGTGAGCCACAGATGGTGTGATGATGTGACTGTGATTTTACTCTGATTTTGTTTTCATCAGCTGGTATATTAATTTTTAAAGAGAATTTTTAAAGAATCTTAAAAGGCAAGACATATTACATAGTTCAGATCAGAACTTTGAGTCCAACAAAATAAACCAGCATTCCAGCTATTTTGTTCAGATTTGGTTTGGCTTCATGTAACTGGAAAACCCTACATAGCAGTGCCTTAAGTGGAAGAGTTTGTTTCTTTCACTTTCAGGAAGTCTGGAGGGGGTCAGAGTGGTGGTGGGCCTCATGGGATTAGGGATCCAGGCTTCTATTGTGTTGCTTAGCCATGTATGACTTCTATTCCCCAAATTATTTCATATCCAGATTAGATGCAGGAGGGGAAAATACCACAAAGAAAGGCTCATGACTTTAAAGGGGCTTCCCAGAAGTCTTAAATCCTATTGACAAGGCCTTAGTCAGAGGGCTGCACCTGGCTCAAGGAATGCTGGGAAATGTAGTCTTTATACCAGTCAGCCATGTTCCTAAGCATTATGAAGGAAGAAGGGGCTTCCCTGGTGGGCTCAGATGATGAAGAATCTGCCTGCAATACAGGAAACCTGGGGAAGATCCCTGGGTGGGGAAGACACTCTGGAGAAGGGAATAGCTACCCACTTCAGTATTCTTGCCTGACTGACTAACACTTTCACTTTTTTCATGAAGGAAAAAGGGGGAAATGACTACTTGATGAAAAAGTAAAAGGGAAGTTGCTCAGTCGTTTCCGACTCTTTGCAACCCCATGGACTGTAGCCCACCAGGCTCCTCTGTCCATGGGATTCTCCAGGCAAGAATACTGGAGTGGGTTGCCATTTCCTTCTCCAGGGAATCTTCCCAACCCAGAGATTGAATCTAGGTCTCCCGCATTGCAGGCAGATGCTTTAACCTCTGAGCCACCAGGGAAGCCCACTACATTATATGAATGATGAGTTCTCAGATTTTCTGTGTATCATAATACCACTGACTATAAAATGAAGATAATCCACAACACTGCAGAGTTTGATTTCAAAATATTCTATGGGCTAAAGAACCAACTAGTACCTACACCTAACACATTGCTTATTTAATCCTCATTTCAACCCTCATGCAAAAGTACTATCCTTATCAAAATTGTAGATGAAAAAAACTAAGACTTAAAGAGGCTATACAGCTAATATTGAAAGGCGGCATTTTGACTTGTGTGGGGGAGTTGCATTATAATTCTTGGCAACACCAAGAAGTGGGAGCAGGGATTCCCATGGGAGGATAATTACACTAGTGAGCCTCAGAGACTTGGGCAGCAAATCATTTAAAACACTAAACTCGGGGACTATTTGGACTCCGGTTTGTTTTCGTCCCAGTCTTTCATATTCACTCCCTTGTGAAGTTTACCAGTTACTTGGTTTCAGATGCAGTGCAGCCTCTGGCTTTTCTTTATCCCTGGCAGAATTCTACTAGGTGTACTAGGTCCTCAATCAGTACTGGTTTTTTTCTTTTTTTTCCTCCTCAGTACTTTCTGATGAATTGGCTGAGTTAATGTGATAACCGAGTTTTGACCCAGGATGGCTAGGTTTTTGCTGTATATCATTGTTTGGTTTGTGGTACATGGTCTGCTTCCAGTGCCTGCTGGAATGTGGCATTTTGGTGGGAATCTCCAGTGCTGCAGTCCCTATCTGTGTCCTGAGCCCTTTATCTCTTCTTCCTTTGAGTCGTCTTGCTTCTGCAAAATGTCTGCCCACACATCAGAAGCAGACCTCCTTTTCTTGCCTGTCAAACCCTTTTCATTTTCTAGTTACTTCCTTTTGGTAATGAGGCCGTCAGCTCTGTACACAAGAAAAAAAATTGTGTATTTCCATTTCTGCTTTCACCAAATTTTATACTTCTTTCTCCCAGTTTTTTCCCCATTTTCCACACCACCCCCCAGTTATTTTTCTAAAACATGGAACATATCAGTTTACTCCTTCTAAGGCTCTCTATTAGAGAACATTTGGAGAACATTTTAAACCTTCCAGGACGTGGGCCTGATCTGAATTGCAAGACTCTTCATGCAGAGTTCTAGCCACACCTTCTTGCCCCCATCTCTGCTCGTTTCTGCTTCTGCTCAGACCATTTTCTGATTCACCATTTTCTCACCTTTTCTGACTGTATATTTAGTTTCAAGACTTGTGTAAAATTTCCTTGCAAGAAGTTTCTCTGATGCTCCCTGAGAAACCAGTTTTGTTTCTCCAGCAGTTAGTATAGTCCTCTAGGTTGGCACAGAATCCAGTCTGTCTTGGATTATTGTTGATTGTGAATTGTGTGGTCTTTGCTGCTCAGTTGTGAATCTACTGACTTAGAATTTTCCTTACGTAGTTAGTGCATGACAAGAGGTCAGTATGTCTTTCTTGAAACGAATTCAGGTTCTTTGTCTCTGTGAGGAAAGTCCGAGCTCTTGTAAGTCCAAACAACCCATATCTTTTGTAGCCTCCTAACCAGCCTTTTGACTTAGACCACAGAAAAGAGAAAAAGTCTGGAAGCAAGAGCTCCATCATGATGATAGTCGTAGAGCTCTGGCCCGGGGTTTCTCAGTACCTGCACCGTTGGCATTTTAGGCCAGGTAACTCTTCGTTGGAGGGAGGGGAGTGCCGTCCGTGTGCATTGTAGGGATGTTCAGCAGTGGGTCTAGTGGCCTCGATCCACTAGATACCAGTAGCACCCCCCCCCGCGCCCCATTGTCTCTAGACCTTGCCAGACATCCGATAGGGGGTGAGGTGGGGGGAATTGCCCACAGTTCAGAACCTCTGTTTTAAAGGATCTCTATGAGAATCTTATAACTAAGGAATAGTGGCTCTTCCGCCCTACTACCTTTCCATAGTACCCACAGACTTCTCACCTGTGCTTTCTGCTTCACACTTCTTGCCATTTTTGGATCCCCTAACCTCACCTATGAACCACTCCCTATGCCTAGCTCCCTTTCCTTTAAAACCCAACTCAGTTCCTTTTCATCAGTGAATCCTTCCCAAATTAGCTGCCCTCCATTATTCTGAATTTTGCATTATTTTCTCTCCCTCTGTACATCTGTGTTTACTGGTATGTATTTTTCATGTCAGTGTCTCTCTCTGCTGGACAGTCACTTATGCTTGAGTCTGTTTTCCTTTCCTGTCCTTCTAACTCCATAGGGGAACAGACGGAGCTGGATGCTGACCTTTGTGTCTTTTGTGTTACGCATGTACGGGGCATTCATGTGTTTGCTCAGCCTATGTTCACTGACTATTTACAGAGCACTGGGGTGCTAAGACAGATTTGCAGGTGTGCGTGTAGCACAGTGCGTGGAAGAGGTAGTATATAGGTCAACACCTTGGAGGATGAGTAGTACTTTCTTGGGCAAACGATTTTAAGCAGAAGGAGTAGAAGGTCTCTTTATGAACAGCCATTTTCCTTACACCCTTCAAGAGAGGATTTCAAGAGCATCATTTTCCCTGCCTTATCATTTGTTACTTAGCCTCAGCCACCAGCATTTCCCTTCTCTTCCACATATCTGCTTATAGGCTCTTCCCGTAGGCACGAATGACACAGAAGCTCCTTTATGGTCTTTTGTATGACATGTTACTTGGATCCATCATCAGGTTCATTTCTGGGGAAAGCAGACATGTCCATTTGTGTGTAAAAGCATACAAGCATGTAAGATCAAATGAGAGTAAGTTTTGGTCTTACTCCTGTATAGAAGAATTGTATTGTTGTGTAACCCCAGGACCTGTCTTCAGGGCTGCTATATGCAGATGTACAGGTTGTGGGCTACGTAAGCATTCCTGGCAGCCATGATGGACTCTGGCAGTCTCTCTTGTACCAGGTAACAAGGTGGAGAATTTGGTTGGAGAGTGTGGACTTGATAGTGTCATACATATAAGGCTCCACATCTTTTACTCAGGAAAAATAGCTGCCACTCTCAAGCAGTCATCAATAGGAGTTTGATGGGTTGGTGAAGAGTTAGAAAGCACTCGGGTCCAAACGGTCTATTTCTAATAACTTTAGCCCTCTGGCCACGTCGGAAACTGGAAAGTCTGCAGTACACTGTGTTTGTTTATAAATCATGCTCCTGGAGCATTGTCCAAACGGTTCTTGATTGAATAATGTTTATTCATTCACTTGTGGAGGAAAACTCAGGCTACAAATGGGAACATGGATGCTTTTTTAATAGATGGTGTTATTATACTGCACAATGTCCCCGACTTTGAGATATTTAACTCATAAAGTTTACAGCAACACTTAACTGCATCTGGATTTCACATTGAATTTGGAAAGGCAAGAATCTCACTGTAATTTGCACTGACTGCCCTGTAATGGAAATTATGGCTTGGGAAAAGTTTCAAATGATGTGTCTATAAACGAAAAAAAAGTTGATCCATTCAAAGGCTGGTTATGGGCAATTGTAGGATTATTTTATTTTTATTTTTGGAAGGACTATTGCCAGCAAGAAATATTTATTTCAGCAGCTGAAATAAACTAGCTGTGAATTAAATGTTGGTCTTTGTAAATTGTTGATTCATCAAAATTCAGTCCTAAAAGTGGATCGAAAAGTTGCAACAGAACTTTGCCGGGCTTTTAAGAAAGCTATAAAGATTGTATGGAGGCCAGTGTTAACTGGATGGTAGCAACGAGTTGACTTCAGAGGATGAGCAGCCTTTTAAATGGTCAGAATACTGGCCTAATGGTTCTGAGGATGCAGGGCTTCTGGTCCTAGCCGTGCTGTTAACTGAGTTTGTGTAAATAGGCATGTCACTTAACTTTCCAAGTCTCAATTTGTCTGCTCCTTTGCTCCTGTCTCCCACCATTTATTTATTTTGGTATCTCCCATTTATGTTCAAGACTTACCCTCCGATGTCTAATGACCCTTCCTTGATTGCTCTTGGCTCCTATTTAAGACACTGAGGCAATAAAAAGCTGATGGGAGGCTCTGGATAGAGGCGTGGATGAAACTTGTTGACTTATCTGCAGGGAAATCACTTGATCAGGGAATCGCCAGATGTCAGCATCTGGCCATCTCATCTCTGCACCCACTTAGCTTAATCAAGAGAGGAACCCTCCCGCCTGGCTGCCAGTGTTCCAGTGAAGTAGGTTTATTTCTACTTTAATCTCCTTATTTTCACCCCTGTGTTCTCCCCACTCTTCCTTGGTCTCCACTGTGCTTGGTTTCCTGGTTCAGTGTCTGTGGATAATCAGCCTTTTAAACAGTTCTCCTGTTTTCAGCCCTAAACTTCCCCTTCCTTGCCTTTGGCAGCACCTGGCACCTCCAAGTCCAGGGCCTCTGGGGCTTCTACTGGGGGCTCCCCCCCTGGCTCATGTGTCTCCCCAGCTGTGGGCACTTAAGACTGTGGCTTCTTCTGTACTCCCTAGGTCACTTGCACTCCTGTATGAGCTTTCCATCTTTCAAAACACTGGTTGAAATCACTTGTCTGCTGACATTGCCTCATTTTTTTCTACCCCTGGAGAATTTGTAATTCCTTTATTTCTTCCTTAGTGGGGCTTTGGATATGGGCTTCCCAGGTGGTGCCAGTAGTAAGGAGTCTGCCTGTCAATGCAGAACATGTAGGTTCAATCCCTGGGTCAGGAAGATCCCCTAGACTAGGAAATGGTAACCCACTCCAGTGTTCTTTCCTGGAAAATGATAGAGGAGCTTGGAGGGCTATAGTTCATGGGGTCACAAAGAGTTGAACATGGCTGAACACGCATGCACGAGACCTTGGATGGTGAGGGAAACAGATGCCTTTGATCCACCTGCCATGTTTGACCAAAAGTCTTCAATTTTTCACATCATAAAATTAGTATGTCCATTTAATAACGATTATGCATCATCTCCTATATGCCTGGTGCTGAGCTGAGTGTTGGAGAGAGCAGAGAAGTTGAGGTGGCTCCCCTCTGAGAAGCATGAGAAGCGGGAAGGATAGGCCCGGAGTCTGTGGCATGGTCACACAGAACCAGGACAGTGCTGCGGATGAGGTGGTGCAGAGAAGGGCGGAGGGGTGCAGCGCTCAGCCAGGGATGTCGTGGAAGGTTTTGCAGCTTTGTGAGTTCAGCTGTTAGGGGGAAGACTGAGAACAGACTATGCCCATTAATTGTTACCAAGTGAGTCCACAGAACAGTGGTGTTTTCATCCCAGACCTTCAGTATCCCTCATCTGGCTGGGTGGGCCTTTGCCTCTCCAGGGTCTTATCTTCGGGGGTTGCCTTCCCACCCACGTCGTCTCAGGCCTCCCACTGTTGCCCTCCACACTGAGCACAGAGCCCAGTGTTTCGAGGATATAGAATTTGAGGAAGGTCTTCTTGGGGGTGTGACATCCTGTCTCCTCCTCACTCCTGCCTCCCAGCCTACAAGTAGCTCATTGCCGGGAGAGGCTTCGTTAGGCTTGCTGAGAGACAGTATAGCTGGATTTTTACTTTCTTACTTTGGAAATAATTCCAGAGGCATATAAAATCCCAGCAATGCAGACTAGCTGAAGCACAGCCAAAGCCCTTGAGCTCATCAGGTAGTCTCTGCTAACTCAGGAGACAACCTTGAGTTTTCCTGGAAGTTTGAAGGTAATGCTACCAAAGACTCGACACGGGCCCCAGATCCAGGCAGTTGGTCACCATGGTTCCCAACATCAGGGACAGCCGTGATGAACACATGCCTCCATCATGGAACAGGGGGTGCTCTTGGCCCTTCTTTCATCATGTGGGACTCTAGGTCTATCCAAAAGGGTCTGAAGGTTGTCCTTTCCTTATTCCTGCCATCTGCCTGGTTTTTCTTTCCACTGCTTGAGAAGTCATGGGAGTTGGTGCTATGACATCCAGCCTTTTGGCATTTAATTGAATCTGTAAAGCCACAGGACAGCAGGTCACGTGAGCTACAGCAAGCTCCACTTTGTGTCGCATCCTTAACTGTAGACCAGTATGTTCGCACTGTTACCCCGAAAAAGGAATGGTGCAAGAGGCACGTTGGTGTCCACTCTAGAGGATACGGTGTGTTAGAGGCTTTGAAGTAAGTCACTGGGTTTTTATCGCTTGGGTATTTCAAAGTACATTTTCATATTTGAATTCTCTTAGCCTTCAGTCGGCTTGAAATCTGTGACTGTGCTGGGATGATATGAGACAGAAAAGTCATCTCTTAGTGGTTTATTGTATAGCCATGAAAAGTTCAAGTATTCCTATCCCACAGGCCATTTACTGAGGTGGATTTTACCTCTGGGCAGTGACAGCCAGTGTTCAAGGTTCACATTTTCATCAGTACCATAAGCAAGCCAGAGAGATATCTGGGAGAACTGTGTACTGTAGCCCCTGCGGTTCGTATCACATTTCTTGTTGTAGCAACTTATGCAAAAAAAAAAAGAAAAAAGAAAAATCTCATCAGTGTGGCACATGGTTTAAGGATGTTCTTGGTAGAGTCAGTCGTCATCTCCAGTAGCTAGAGTTATACTCTTCTCCAGGTCATTCTGCTAAATGACGTCCTGTCTTCACGAAAAGGACATCGTCATCCTGCTGTGAACACCCTATGCCCTTGTGACTCTAACCCTCCTGTGGAGAGTTTTCAGCATTAGACAGTTCCTTTTCTGTCAGGGAGGGAGAAATAATGAAGGCAGCTATTATACTTTTACTGAATGTGGAAGGCTCCCTGGTGTAATTAAATCCATAAAATGGTGAGTCATGATCACCACACACCAGTCAGCCAGGAAGCGGGTGAAGGAGCTGATGTTTATTCTTGACTGGCCCCTGATGCTTTTCCTTCAGAGGCATGCATGCAGACTTCTTCTGACTGTGGGCACCAAGTACCTAATTTCGTTTTAAGAACGTGAAGATTTCATGGATATCCTACAGGTTTCTAGGGAGACAGTAATCTGAGAAAGATGTCTCAGGCCTGGTGGACATCTGTCTGGAGGTTCTACTTCCTTGCTGGTTACGGAGTCTGCATTCCAGAAAAACAGGAGAATCCTGCCTGAGGTGCTTGCAGTATTGTTGTTATGGAGCGGTATTTGGAAGCTTCTGGATGTCTTTTTTCTTCACCACTCATAATTTGAGGCTATGTGAGCATACATCTAGCCTAGGGTTTTGGAAGATAGTGGAATAAGCTCAGAAGACAGTATTTCTGTAGGTCCAGTGATCTACGGACAGCCTCAGTTGCATATGTAATCATCATAGGCAGAGGAAATGCTGAATTACTGATCTGTTCTCACTTGCGCTGCCAAAAACCTCAAGACCCGACTTGATGGAGCCATTCAGAGAACCTTTGTCTCTTGTTTCAGAATTTGGCTTTCATGGACTTGCCATGGCAGAGACCCAGGAAGCAGGATTTCTGAATAGTATGTCTCTGAAATTTCTTGGCATAGGAAAAACAATAAACTGAACATGAGATTCTTAACTTTAACACCAAGAATAAAATTGCCACTACTGTCTGGTTTTAGTCTGGAGTGGAAAGCATTTGTAAATTGATTTTTATGCTGTCATTTTGCCACCCTTGCCCTGTGCCACTGTGTCTGCATCCTCTACCCCCCATCACCTGTTACCACACTTGGAAGTTAGCATGTGTATCTTACAGCCACCACGTGCAGTAAACACTGTACAAAGGTACTGGAAACAGCATCTGTCATTACATCAAAGAAGGTGCTATTGCTGAATGCAGCTGGAAGCGTTCTAATAATGAGATGGTTTTAAGCGAGGTTGTAATAAAAAGAAATCTGTGTGAAATGTCTGAACGTTCTTCTAAGAAAACAAAAATGTGTTCAGTTTCTTTATAGTTTTACTCTAGAAACATTGTTTTTGTGTATATTTAGCTCAATCAGTTCTTTACATGAGAAACTTGAGAATATATGTATAGTTGTAAAAGTGCATTTTTATGTTGTGTTGGAGAAACACTGCCAGAGAAGGTTGCTATGGTTTTGAATTCTGTGTCTTCAAGGAGGAAAAAAATCCTCTGATGAATGTGATGTTTGTGGATTCTGAACCAGCATGAGAATTTCTGATCAAAAGTCTAGAAAAGTTATAATAAACTCATTATACAATTAGGAAGGAGAAGCATTGTCCTCTAGAATGTGAGCCCAAACCTAGAGAAGTGTTGAGGGAATATGAACAATACTCAGTAGATTTTCAAATTGATGGAGCTCTCCAACGGCAACTAATTTGTTCCAGCATTGAAGTGAGCATAATTAACAGAGACTTTCTTTCTTAGGCCGATTAACCGCCAAAAACCATGCCAACATTGTAACTGTAAGCAGTGAAAACCAATATTTATGAGGGGGATTGTGCAGGAGTTTGTGTGACAGATGGACATTTTATCACTGTTGATGTTTGGAATTCTCTTGAAAAGTAATGCAATATCTTGTTATTTATGAATGAATGAACAAATGATTATGTTTTGCTGACTGAGGTTTCTTTAAAAAGTAGTCTACTAAATTAATCTTTTTCTCCATTTAGCCTCTGTTACGTTAGGTTAGGTAGCCTCATATATTCTGATGCGAAAGCTGAAAAATCATAATTGTGTTTTTATTTCAGATACAGATCCACGTGTTTTAGAAAAACAAGAATTACAGCAGCCAACCTATGTTGCCCTCAGTTACATTAATAGGTAAGCCATTTTCAGAATTTATAGCAACCTCGTATCTGTCACGTTTATTTTTCAAAGGTATCTTTTTAACAGGGTAGGAAAAATGTTTTCAGTCTTTAAATATTTACAGGAGATTATTTAAAATCAACTCTATATGGAATTTTCTTATTTCTCTGTTGGGGAGAGGCAGGTTGTAGTTCTCTGTTCATGTGGCAGAAAACATGACTGATTTATAAGCTCATTCTGGAAGTATTTTGTATGCAGAGTTAGAGTACGCTCTTTTGACTTCATAGGGCAGTTTGGGAGATTAATGGATTTATGTGAGTGAAACTTTAAAACCTGGGGTAAAGAGTTGCTGTATGAATTCAGAACATTGTTGGAGTATCAGAATATATCGGGACATAACTAATAGAAATAACTTAAGATCAAAGTTACATAGTAGCAACTCCTTTTAGGAAAAACATTTTCAACTGACTCCTCTGTGTCTAGTCGCATGAGTTTTTACTGAAACTGAACATGTGAGCATGACCTCAGAGAACTATTAGAACTTATATATCGGGTCTAAAAAAGGACTTGGTGTTTCAGCCAACTGAAATAATTAAGGAGACAGGGATTTTTGAAGAGAACCTGAAATCAACTTATGTTAAGACAACGATCTCCACACAACCTCCCAAGAGAAAAAGGCAAAGTAAACCTAGCATTGAAGTGAATTTTTAAGGAGAATGAAAAAATCTCTGCCCGTAATTCAGTGCTTGAATATCTATTGACTGCCCCTTTTTTATATAAGGCAAAGAGTGGTTCTGGTTTCTTGGTGCCAGATCCTTGGTTCAGGGTTTGAGGTAGAAAGCTGGAAATGAATTATCTGTACTGCTTCATTGTAATGCTTTTTTAGTAAATTAAACGTTGTCTGGAGAGGGCTTTGATTTGGAGTTGCCATACTCACTTTAAAGTTCTTTTATGAAGCATGCTTTCTAAAGAATTCATTAATGTAAACATCTATTTGCATGTCCTCTTGGGGTTTCCTACTTATCAGTCTGTTCTGAAACTGAGATAAAATATAGCTACAGTTTTTCAGTGCCCATAACCTTGGGGATGTTTTAAGTGGAACACCTTCAAAGTCACATTAAATACAATTATTTAAAGATGTATGTGCTTTTCTGGATTTCTCACAAACCTGTGTTTCCTGAGGTTAGGATGGGTTTTGAAAAGACTTTAGTTTCTAAATTGTAAAGTGTGCATTAGAATTATGTGACTGGAATGTATGTGAAATAGCCTAGTAATATTGAGGAACAAGATAGTCTTATAAGTTAATTATGGTATTGAATAGCATTCTTTAATAGCGTGGCTATTGTGTTTTGGGTAAAATATGTTATCTATGTATGTACAAAGGTGTGTGCTACTAAGCCTTATTCTAATGAGAGTCTGTGGATTTTCACATTCATTCTTCCTGTTTGTTCCATCAGCCAGGTTGGCAGCAGGGATCTGCTGATCACACAGGTGTTATACTCACTAAAGGAATAAATACTCTGCTGGATGTGATTTCAGTGAAGGTGAAGAGCAGGAACAAGGGCCTCAGACAAAAAAATCCACCAGAGAATTTGAATCGAGTATGATAGTTTAGCATTAACTGTGCAGCAGAATGTGCTTAAATCTGAGAGAGCCAGGATGTAATCAGTGCGTGTGAACTTCCTGAGATGAGTCTTCTGCGAGAAAATGAGTCATTAAAAAAAAAACCCTTTATACATATATACAATGGAATATTACTCAGCCATTAAATAGAATGAAATAATACCATTTGCAGCAACACGGATGGACCTAAAGAGTGTCATACTGAGCGAAGTAAGTCAGAGGAGAAATATTGTATGACATCCCTTATGTGGAATCTAAAAAGAAATGATACAAATGAACTCATAAGACAGAAAGAGACTCACAGACTTAGAAACTGAACTTCAGTTGTGGGGGTGGGGGCATGGAGAATGATAGGTTTGGGCTGGGCATATACACATTGCTATATTTAAAATGGATAATCAGCAAGTACCTGCTATATAGCACACGGAACTCTGCTCAGTGTTATGTGGCAGCCTGGATGAGAGGGGAGTTTGGGGGAGATGGATACATGTAAAGTATGGCTGAGTCACTTCGCTGTTCATCTGAAACTGTCACGGTGTTTTACTGTTGTTCAGTTGCTCAGTCATATCCACCTCTTTGCGACCCCATGGACTGCAGCACCATGGGGCTGTCCTTCACCATGGGTTTCCCTGTCCTTCACCATCTCCCAGAGCTTGCTCAAACTCGTGTCCATTGAGTCGGTGATGCTATCCAACCATCTCGTCCTCTGTTGTCCCCTTCTTCTCCTGCCTTCAATCTTTCCCAGCATCAGGGTCTTTTCTAATGAGTTGGCTCTTCACATCAGGTGGCCAAAGTATTGGAGCTTCAGCTTCATCATTAGTCCTTCCAATGAATATTCAGAGTTGATTTCCTTTAGGACTGACTAGGTGGATCTCCTTGCAGTCCAAGGGACTCTCAAGAGCCTTTCCCAACACCACAGTTCAAAAGCATCATATCCCCCAATACAAAATAAAAAAAATTTTTTTTAAACATCAACCATTTAAAAAAATAACCTTTTGTAATTGTAGTCATATGGACGCATTGTAGAAAATTAGAAAATGTAAGCAAACAAAAAAATTTATTAAAATACCACATTCCCACCACTCAACTAATCACTAGTTGTTACACCTTAGAACACATTTTTCAGATCGCTTTTTAAAAATACTACATAATAGCATCTATACTTCAATAAAAATAAATGCATAAATAAACATATGATTTTTAACCAAAAGCTGTACTCACTCTTTTGCAGTCTGCTCAGTTTTGTCACTGATCTCTACTTTTTCAGTACATTTGCATCTAGTCTAATAGCCAGATCATATGCAGGTTTCCCCAGATGATCTAAACAAGTCCATTACTGTAGTTTATCTGACCCAGTGTCCAATCCAGCACATCACATTGCACTTGGATGTTTTGTCCCCACAAGTTTCTTTTAATCTGATACAGTGACTTTTTGAAAAGATGGGCCACCTTCAGGGTTTCCTTTAGATTGTCTCCTTGAGGCCATTTGGCAGGTTCCTCTGTTTCCTTTCTTTGCTGTAAGGTGAAAGTTAGATCTGGAAGGATGTGTCGAACTGGACATATCATTGCATTTAGAGATCTGATACAACAGAGAGTTCACTGTGTCATGTCCTTGCTGGCAGAGAAGCAGACGTATGTAAGAGACTGAGACATTTAGTCGTGATCTTTAAGTCAAGAGAAGACTGTGTATGGAAGGTTGCCCAGGTTAGTAACAACCCTTCTCACTGGGGATTCCTTTGTGGACAGTGCCACGTACATAAGATAGGACTGAGTACATGGTAGACACTCTAGATACTGGTTTGTAGGTGATAAATAAAAACCTGGTAGGTGGGAAAAGAGAGCTGAGCAAAGGTGAGCTGCAAGAAGGAAGCCAAGTCTGACCTTGGGGGAGAAATATGCTAAAAGGACCCTTACGGGTACCGGATACTCTAAAATTCCTGGAGGAAAACATAGGCAGAACACTCCGTGACATGAGTTGCAATAATATTTTTTAGATCCGTCTCTTAGAGTAATGGAAATAAAAACAAAAATAAAAACTGAGACCTAATTAAACTTAAAAGCTTTTGCACAGCTTTGCACAGCAAAGGAGACCATAAATAAAATGAAAAGACAACGTATGGAATGGGAGAATATATTTGCCAATGATGTGATCGACAAGGGATTAATTTCCAAAATATACAAACAGCTCATACAGCTTAATATCAAAAAGCCAAACAACACAATCAAAAAATGTGCAGAAGATCTAAATAAACATCTCTCCAAAAAAAGACGTACAGATGGTCTACAGGCACATGAAAAGATGCTCAGTATTGCTAATTATTAGAGAGATGCAAATCAAAACTACAGTGAGGTATCACCTCACACCAGTCAGAATGGCCATCATCAAAAAATCTATAAATAGTACGTGTTGGAGAGGCTGTGGAGAAATGGGAACCCTCCTACACTGTTGGTGATAATGTAAATTGGTGCACCCACTGTGGAGAACTGTATAGAGGTTCCCTAAAAACCAAAAATAGAGGTGCCACATGATTCAGCAGTCCCACTCCTGGACACATATTTGGAGAAAACTCTAATTTAAAAAGATAAATGCACCCCAGTGTTCATAGCACCACTGTTTACAATAGCCAAGACATGGAAGCAACCTGAATGTCCCTCAATTGTTACTCATAATATTAGCATAAAAAATAATGCTATTTGTAGCAATATAGATTAACATAGAGATTATCATATTACATGAAGTAAGTCAAACAAGACAAATATCAATGATATTGCTTATATGTGAAAACATTTGTACAGTGAACCTTCACACAATATTGAAAAGCAATTATCCTCCAATTAAAAAAATTTTAAATAATATAAATCAACTTATTTATGAAAGAGGCCCATAGACATAGAGAACAAATTTAAGATTACCAAAGAGAAAATTGGGGGGAGGGGGACAGGGATAAATTAGGAGTTTGAGATTAACAGTATTATATATAAAATATTATATATAGTATATATTATATATAAAATAAGGACCTACTGTATAGCACAGGAAATATATTTAATATAATAACCTATAATGGAAAAGAATCTAAAAGAGTATATATATATCTCATATGTATGCGTAACTGAATCACTTGCTGTGCAATTGAAATAACAGAACTTTGTAAATCAAAAATCAACTATAGTCCAATTTTTAAAATTTTGAGCTTGGGGAGGAGTCTTAAGGGCTTTCGATACAAAAGGGAAATATACTGAAATTCGCATGAAGTCAGGAGAGATTCAAGAGAATAATAAGGGTTAGGTAGTGTAAAAGACAGAGAAGGAAATGGCACCCCACTCCAGTACTCTTGCCTGGAAAATCCCATGGACGGTGGAGCCTGGTAGGCTGCAGTCCATGGGGTCGCAAAAGGTCGGACACAAGTGAGCGACTTCCTTTCACTTTTCACTTTCACGCATTGGAGAAGGAAATGGCAACCCACTCCAGTGTTCTTGCCTGGAGAATCCCAGGGACGGGGGCGCCTGGTGGGGTCTGTGGGGTCGCACAGAGTCGGACACGACTGACGCGACTTAGCAGCAGCAGCAACAGTGTAAAAGAACATCAGCTTGATAGCAATATACTGAATAGTGCAGAATACTGAACAAGTGAGTTTTTTTTCCCGTTTACCTCAGGGGGAAATAAAATCTTAATTTTGCTATGCAGTGAAGACAGAAAAAGAATTAATATTTTTCTGCTCATATATCTGTTTATGCACCTCTAATGTTCTTTGGGGCACATCAAAATTGAGTTGAAACTGTCTTTGGCAATGACACTGACTGAAATTGCAGAGTTAGGGTTCCTAAAATGGAGCTAGCTTTTTGGATTAAAAAAAGAACTGAGTAGAAATTGGAGAGCCATTGTTTATACCTATTTTAAATTGTTTTACTCATTTGAACATAATGTGTTGAACAACACTTGAATTCTTTTACAAGCTGGTCTATTATAACACCTGAGCAAATTTTAAAATAAAAATAGTTTAATGAGAAAGAGGAAAATTAAATGAATTAGGGTTGTAAGAGTAGTGCTGGCGGGGGGTGGAGGGGAAGATGGATATAAGTTTTAAAGACAGGAACTTTTATTAATTTTGTGGCATGAGAAACAATGACAAGTTCATGTTATAGGAAATCTAATGGCTTAGTCTGTATGATATTTATACACTTGGGGGAAAAAAGGGCAAGAAGAAAAGCTAGATTTTGGATATGAGACAATATAGAAGAAATAATATAGAAGGAAAAATAGAGCAAATGTAACTCTTAATGCCTTGAGCTCTGTGCTAAGCATTTTTCACATTGCATGTTTCATTTAATCTTCACAGTGACCACATGAAGGTACTGTGATCTTCATTTTACAGATTCACAAGTTGAAACTCAGATGTTAAGTAACTTGTCCTAGGTCCCTGGATGGTAGGAAATGGAATATTGGGTTCAGACCTGCACAGTTAGGCTCCAGAACCTGTGTTCTTAATGGTTCTACAATCTTCCATGTTGAAATATCAGAGAGGAAGGTACTAGCTTAGAAAACTAAGAGGAGAATTTGGAAAACTGATGATGAAAAAAAAAAAATCAGATAGGACAAGCTGAGCAGAGGGAATGCATAAAGACATAAAAATAAGAGTAATTTCTGTGTTGTAGACAATAGGTGGGTAACAGCCTAATCAAATTAAAATAGTAGGAGACAGAAGAAGCCAAAAAAATGCTGTGAGAGAAGTGACTAGGGGCTCCTAAGGGGTGTATTGTTACCAAGAAACTAGCTCAAGTGTGCAGGGTACATGCTGCCCTAGCAGGCTTCAGCTGGAGTGGGAAAGGATGCCTTCGCACCTTAGACTGGGAGAACAGAAAGGGCAGAGCACCGTGAGGGCACAGGAAACTGTCCCCTACCTCCTGTCACCAGTGGGCAGGTGATAGGTGAGCCTCAGGGTGAAGTCAGGTATCTCCTTACAAAGATGGATGAGAAGCCCGGGGCTGCATCCTCCTGTCACCAGTAGGCAGGTGATAGGTGAGCCTCAGGGTGAAGTCAGGTATCTCCTTACAAAGATGGATGAGAAGCCTGGGGCTGCATCCTCCGGTCACCAGTGGGCAGGTGATAGGTGAGCCTCAGGGTGAAGTCAGGTATCTCCTTACAAAGATGGATGAGAAGCCCGGGGCTGCATCCTCCTGTCACCAGTAGGCAGGTGATAGGTGAGCCTCAGGGTGAAGTCAGGTATCTCCTTACAAAGATGGATGAGAAGCCCGGGGCTGCATCCTCCGGTCGCCAGTGGGCAGGTGATAGGTGAGCCTCAGGGTGAAGTCAGGTATCTCCTTACAAAGATGAATGAGAAGCCCGGGGCTGCATCTGGGTGTTTCCTTCAGGTCGTTGTGACATAGATCAGGTAACTGCCTTGAGGTGACAAGATAAATTATTAACAATTGTGACTTTCCAGAAATGGGTAACTGGGATGAGTTAAAGACGTAATAATGAACAAGAGCATGGCTGTTATACTATTTTCTCCCCAGAAAGTTTGATTAAAATAATTGAAGTCTCCAAATAAACTTAATTTTTAAAATGTGTATATCATTTTGGTATAAACTATAAAGGAATGCTATGCCTAGGCACAAATGGGTACTTTGCACTCAGTGCTTGTCATTTACTGCCTAATAAAAATGTAATTAATATTCTCTCCTTCCTGAACTACAGCTCTACTCGAATTCTCTTTGTTAAGACTCCCTGCACCGTTTGGCACAGTAGTAGTTAGGTTAACCTCCTCTAAAAATTAATTTTTCTTTAGCTTAGTGTTTGTCATTAAACAGCAAATTCTAAAATAAGGTTCCTAGAGCAGTAATTCCAATGGGTGTTAACCAGCTCCTCCCTCCCTCCCTCTCTCTGTCCCTCTCCCTCTCTCTCACAGACAAAGCTCATTTATTCACAAAAGGGTTCTGTCAATCCATCTGGGGAAATCCTGAGTTAAATAACATAGATTTCTTTATTACAGGCTTTAATCAGATCCTCTCCTACACAGAGCTGCATTTTAAGTCTCCAGGAGGGATGGTATAATTTTCATATGTACCTGATCCCAGAGTACTTTTTCTTGAAGCATCTGACGGGACTAGTTCTGCTGTGTGGGGATTCCTAGAGTTCAGTCACTTCCACCTGTATCAGCAGCTTCCCCAAGGAACCAGGAAGCCTTTCAGAACAGTCTGCTCTTCTTTTCCTGATTCAAAATGCAGGACGTTGCCATTTCCCTCATGATCACTGGGGAAAAGGAGGACAAAATCCTCACCTCTGTGCCAGCTCCATCGTCTTCTACTCTGTACCTATTTGAATAGTGATCTATTTTCTTCTCTCAGTCTTCCCAGACATCTAGGTGGCTTCTATTAAAAATGGAGATTTTTTTGTTTGAAAACAATATTTGTTTCTCCCTACCCCTATCTCCTGGAGAAGGCAATGGCACCCCACTCCAGTACTCTTGCCTGGAAAATCCCATGGACGGAGGAGCCTGGTAGGCTGCAGACCATTGGGTCTCGAAGAGTTGGACACAACTGAGCGACTTCACTTTCACTTCTCACTTTCATGCATTGGAGAAGGAAACGGCAACCCACTCCAGTGTTCTTGCCTGGAGAATCCCAGGGACGGGGGAGCCTGGTGGGCCACCGTCTATGGGGTTGCACAGAGTCAGACACGACTGAAGCGACTTAGCAGTAGCAACCCCCATCTCCAATGTCATTCTCCTCTTTCTCTCAGAAATAGAGCAATGTAGTGGTGAAGAATGTGCGAGCAAGAGTGAGACAATGCTGTCTCTGCCTTGCATGAGCTATGTGAACAGGTTGGCAAGTCTCAGCCTCTGTGTCCTTAACTCTAATAATAATACCTTGCTAACTGTGAGTGTGAAATCAGTATGGACAAAGCACATACAGCAGGACCTGGGACATAGGAAGTGTTGTATAAGTAATAGGTCTTATTATTCTTTATATTCTGCCCATGCTGAGTCTCCCTTTTTCCTATCATCAGTAATTAGAGGAACAACTGCAAAGGAAGCACAGTTTTGCAGCAGGGCCAGCACAGTCCCCACCAGGAAATACGCTCCACAAGGGCAGGGATACTTTCTGTCTCCCATAGCTGTGTCCCCAGCTCCCGGAACAGTGTCTGGCTCATAGTAGACTCTCAGTAAATGTTTATTAAATGAATGAGTATGAATTTGTATAAGGAACGAAGGAGGGAATAGATCATTGATTCTAGGGACACTTCTATGAGACACCAGGAGGCTCTACTTCCCACATGCATCGAGAGGGCTATGTGATAAAAATGGAGTGGAGGATGACTTTTATTCAGCATCCATATGGAGAACAGCATAAAGTATGCTAAACGTTGGCCATCGCTAGTTCTTCCACCGTAAACAACTGGACTGATGGACGAGATGATGGTTTTCAGGCTCAGTAGGAGAACATCGAGGACGATAGGCAGGACAAAGTTGATTGCTGAGAGAAAAGAAACTTAGAGGTGATCCCCATGGTCATCTGGCTCACTGCAGGACGGTTTCCTTACTGCAGTTGAGTGACCTAGAACCCAAAGAGTGAGAACAGAGTTGGGGCAACTTGAGCTGCTGGAACCTGTAGCACAGGGGCCTGGAGATGAGGTATCAGTACAGAAAGGGGCCACAAAAGTCTGGATGAGGGTCCTTCCTGAGTCCACGGCCGAGGGTGGATATGTTCAGGGTAAGACTGTGTCTTACCAAAGGACAGCAGCTCCAGCCGTGAGAATGGAACATCCGCACCAGAGGTCAAGCAGTCCTGTAGGCATTGCATTCTAGCCAGCATGGAAACAGCAACCTGTTTCCCCCCTGGTCTTTTAACTGAGGCATCAGAAAGACTCACATTAGAAATAAGGACTTTGTCCTAGAGTATGACCAGCCCTAGAGACGCCCTAACTGCTCCTAAAATCAAGACTCTGTAAGCTCTTCAGAGGAGACAGTTTGGAGGTGAGTCCTGAAAAGTTGAAAGAACACTTTGGGCTTTCCATGGCCTTATTAAAGCATACGTGTAGGCCTACACAAGTTCAGCATGATCAGCCTGAAACTGAGCTACCTGCTAGAATAAAAATCAATAGTCTTCATAGAAATTAGGAAGATACATAATGTTTAATATACAATAAAAAATTACTAGACATGAAAAACACAGGAAAATCTTACCCTTAGACAAGGAAAAAATAACAAAAAAGCAATCAATAGACACCCTCCCTGAGATGGCTCAGATGTTGGATTTAGGAAACAAAGACATAGAAGCAGTCATTATAAATGTGTTCCAGAACAGAAAGGAAAAATATACTAAATAAGAGGTGGTTTTGAATGAAAACAAAATTAGTCTGGATGCTTTTTTTTTTTTTTTTAAAGAAATTCTCCTACCAGATTCTGAACCGCTTAATGAAAGCTTTCTTCCTCTTCTCGCTTTCATTCCCACTCCAAAACCTCCCCTAATTCCCCCAAACCCTCACTCTTGCTGTTGCAGTTGGACTCATTTCTGCCAGATTATAGTCAGTCATAACCTCATTAAAAATGTTGTAATTGGCCAAGTGTGTACTGCCCTTCTATTTATTCTATACAAACAAGCCTGAAACATTTGACTTTTTTTAGTCTTTCTGAAAGCAGTGATTTTGTGTGTGTGTGTATGTGTGTGTGAGAAACCACCTGTTTGTGGTCTTCTGAGAGCAGTCCTATTTATTACAGTACAAGACATGCTTTCCCATTTCCCTCCTTTGTCCACCAGATCTGAGGTTCTGCGTGGCCCGGCCCCAGACTGGAGTTTGTGGCCTAATGCATGCTGTAAACATGTTGCATGCTGTCAGATCTCAAACACCAGACATTGTGCTACCATTTTCTTAGCCTAGGTTTTTATGAATGTCAGTTGAAATAAAGCCATGATGGCTGCCTGCCAAATTTCCCTTGTAATATCTGTAATCTGGTGTGCCTCGCTCACTGTGCTTTGCAAGAAGCATGTGCTCTCGGGAGACATTGGGAAGCCGGAAAGAGCCTTTATGTGACATTTTGGCTTGCTCCAACAGAATTAGCTTGTGCTACTGGCATAAAACACATGGTTGGAGAGGTGAGTCTCGGCAGAACTGGGCAATATGATTCTCTTCTTAGGTACCGGGCCTCCCTGCATAACTCACTTACCATTTACAGTTAAGGCAATCAGTATTTTAAAACAGACTGCTTATACAACTCAAATCATACCAGGGCATTTTTTAGTCTTTCTTATGTCTACCAGTCAGTATTTGTGACTGTTCTTTTTGTGCATCTTTTAAGTCCATTTCAAAGCAGCATTACATTTTTTTCAAAATCTTCAGACTTACTGATTGAAAGAGATTGAATGATAATTGAAACCATCTAGAAATAGTCTTAGATTTCCTCTTTTTCCCCCATTTGTAGGAATTCATTTCCTGGACTTTTTCCTAAGCAAGATATTTTCAGTATCTCCTACTGTGATATTTCCCTGTGGATCAGGGTCTCTAGTGCCCCCACTTCTTTGTGCCCTCTTCCTGGTACCACATTTACCTGGACACCTCTAGAATCTCAGCCCTTCCTTTCTTACCTACCTTCATATTTGCGCTGGTTGCCAGATACCAGCTTCGAATTTACCAGTTTAGTTGAATTCCCTTCTCCCAGGGACCTTGCCCGCTCATTGTCTCCAGTCTCAGCCTCGCTACCTGGGCTCGCTGCTGAGAACCACTAACGTGCCTTGCAGCACGGTGTGTCCCACCACAAACAGCCGTTCTAACCTCAGCTGGACCCGCAAGACAGTCCTCTAATGCTTTCAGCCCAAGTTAAAACCTTGCTAAACTTACCATCATCTTGGTAAACGCGGCATTATCGACCCAGTGGACATGAATTTGAGCAAATTATGGGAGATAGTGAAGGACAGGGAAGCCTGGCATGCTGCAGTACATGGGCTTGCAAAGAGTCAGACGACTGAGTGACTGAACAACTAAACTTAAATACAGTCAGTCTCAAGTGTTTCCCTTTGTACCAGCATTCCTAAAGGAATTCCCAGTCCCCTCCTTAGCAGATGATCTTAGTTCCTGTACTGAGAAGATAGAGACATTTCTGCATCCTGTTTCAACTTCTCTTTTCCATCTCCACATTCATCTGGATTTTTCATTCATGTTCTATTCAGTCTTACTCTCCCTCGTGCAAAGCTGGCACCACAGCCTATACTCCACATCTGTCTCTCATCTCTGTGGCCTCAAACCTCTTAATGTCTGGCTTCATTTAGTCACACTTCATGTATCCTAAGATCTGCTCTATCCTAAGCATTCCCTGTCCATTTCTGTTTTCTTTTCATTGATAATATGGTGTCTTCCCTGAGATTTTCCCCTGTTTCGCCTACTGAGTTTGATGCCCTTGTCTGCTTTCTGTTTCTGAAACCCTTTCCTCCTCGTGCCCATTAACGTGTTCTATCCTGGTTCTTCTCCTGCCTCTTTGCCACACAGACAGATTTCTCCCTAAGTTTTGTCCCTTGTACTTTGCTTTTGCGTTGGTATTCACTCCATTCCTACAGTTTAGCTCTCACCTCTGTGGAAAGGACTTCTGACCCCCTAGTCCTAGGTCTCCTCCAGTTATCATTTCCACCTGCCCGTTGGTACCTGAGTGTTTGGTGCAGGTTCAACTCATCCAGTGCTGGACGCATTGTTTCACAACTCCCTCCAAAATGGCTTCTCTTTTTCGGGCTAGTAATGTTGTTTCGTGATACCTATTCATTCACTGGGCTCCCGTGGTGGCGCAGATGGTAAAGAATCTGCCCACAATGCATGAGACCTGGGTTTGATCCCCTGGAGAAGGGAATGGCAACCCACTCCAGTGTTGGAGTATTCTGTGAACAGAGGAACCTGGCGAGCTACAGTCCATGGGGTAGCAAAGAATCAGATACGCCTGAGCACCTAACACACCCACACCCACACCCACACACACCTACCCCTAGGAAGCTTAAAGTTTATTATTTTCCACCCATCGGTTTCCCTCACTCCCATTTCCAAATAACCAGGTGCCAGATCTGTGCTGTCTGCATCCTCATGACCTTTTTGAACTGTTCCCCTGCTACTGTCCTTACGTGAAGCTCTTAACTCCCTGTTTTGGATTATCCTAAGAACTCACTATTCTCCCTGCCTGCCTCCACCCTGAGTACCAGCTGCCATCAGAAGATGGGTCAGAAGTATCAGTCATCAGCATCAGGTACAGAAACCTTCCATGCTTCGTTCTCAGCTTGCTGCATTCTCCTCTTTTCTCCACTCTTTCCTGGCTGTGAGAATTGTCCTCTTCAAGGCTGACTTTTAATGCTGCCTATTTTATGAAGGTTCCCCACGCTCCAGAAAGAACTGTTGAAATCTCTAAGGTCCATTTCCAAAATCATAGCATCAACATACTTTGCTGTGAACCTGGATTCATGAAGTTTAAATTTGTGTACAAATGTATTTAAGATCAATAGCTGCTCTTTTCTCTCCCTAACTCCCCACCAGTCCTCCTACTCCAAAGTAACTAATGTTAATGTCATAGAAGGTATCCATCACATTCGTACTGAGGTGCAGACATGTATGCAGGGGTTTGGTTGTTGGTAACATTTGTTTTTATAAAACACAGAAGCCTGAGGACTTCCCTGGTGGTCCTAAGACTCCATGCTCCCAATGCAGGGGTCCCAGGTTTGATCCCTAGTCGGGAACTAGATCCCACATGCAGCAACGAAGACCCAGTGCAGCCAAATAAAATAAATCAATAAATATTTTTTTGAATGAAAGCCTGAAATAAATAAATTATATAAATTGCCCACGTCTCTTCTTGATTTTCCATTTAACATCTTTCTGGGTCAAAGAGATAGCTCCATCTTATTCTTTTAATACCTCCATAGAATTCTAAGATACAGATGTGTAACAGTTCAACTCTTCCACAGCTGATTGGTGGACATCAGCTAGTTTCCAGATTTGTTTGCATGTGTTTGTGTTTTTGCCACTAATAACAGTGCTGCCACATGAATTAATCCCTGTTTGTTCTACATGCCAAGAATTCTTTGCTTGTATTTCTTCATTAGTAGAACCTAAGTCGGATTGCCTCTCTCTGCTGCCAGTGGCTTCCTGTCACATGGAGTAAAAGTGAGCCACTCCTCACTTGGCTCCAAGGCCTCTGTGATGGAGTACTCCCACCTCGCAGCCTCACCCCTCACCAGCACGGCTCCTTCTCCGTGAGATCGTCCTGCTCCCAGCTCTTGTCCCCCTTGGCCCCTCTGCTGGGACACACTCCCTCCCTTCAGAACTCGACACAGTTCTTACCCAGCCTCCCCCTTCAGGTGTTTGGTCAGATATCAGCTGCACAACAGGCCTTCCCTGGCCACCAACTGAAATAGTTCCCTGTCCGCCTGTCCCTGTGCCCTTAACTCTGCTTTCTTGTTCTTCGTGTCACTTGCCACCACCTTAAATCACAGTTTAATGAATTGCTTTGTTGTTGGTACCTGCCTCCCCCTGGAGAATGGGAGCTCCCTGGAGGCAGGGACTTTGTCTTGGTCATCACTTTGTCGTCAGCTTCCGGAATAGGACCTGTTACATCATAGGTGGTCAGTGAATGTGTCTTGAATAAGTGTGTGTCTAACAATCATAGTTTTAATGTGTGTATCTTACATTGTCCTCCCAGTACATGTTTTATTCATCTGTTTCTTGCCTCTTCACACCTGACTGCATGATAAGTACTTTGCCTATGGTATGAGATGAGATCAAGGGACTGTTGTGCATGGTGGCGAATTTTTAACATAAGGGATGACCTTGGAGATACCCCTCCACCCGCTGCCATACACATTTACAAAATGACTCAAGGCACTACACCTCTCTTATTTCATTTGGAAATTCAGATCGCTGGCAGTAATCTACTTGATTTATCGTTTTCCCCTTATGTGCAGCACCTCGGAGTTAATTAAGAAAGCCATGAATCTTCCCTCCGTTGCTCTTGCGCACTCCCCTTTGCTGGATGTTCTCATATTGCTGAGACTGTTGATTTGGGACTCAAGTTGAAACATTACTTAATTTTCTCACATTGAGGTTCATTATGCTGCACCTAAAGACTAGTCTTGCCTTTGAAGGCCCCTTCACTGGCAAGCTTTAAAATAGCTTCATGTTCCCAGTTTCTAAATAACTTGTTCTCATTTCCGCTACCATAGCCAAGACCTTGTCTGCTGGCTCCCTGTAGTGCAGCTGGGTCAGCCCCACGTCCCCAGAAAGACCTCACCATCCTCACAGAGTAGACACCCAGCTCTGGTCCATGCGGAGGTTGTTTCCAGCAATAGCAATGCAGACTTAGAGAGGAGAGCCATCCAGCCGGGCCCCTAAACACCAAAAAGGACCATCTGTCCTGAATAAGAGAACACAGACAAATCATGAGAAAGCATCAGCCTTATGTCCTTAAAAGACCAAAGCTAATTTTATTGAAATTATCGTGTTAAGGAAGAATGAAATGTGTAACACAGGAAATTACTTCCCTTGGCTCATCATTTTCAGCATAGATTAGCTTCTCAGAGTCGGGCAACTGTTGTGTACAGGGCACGGGGCAGTGCACCTAACTCTGACATTTGTAGTCTCACCATGACCTTGCCTCACAGCTCTACTCTCCCTTCTACCCCTAAGAAAATGAATTCCCAGGGAGGCTGTGGGACTTTTTAGTGCCTTGGACTCCTCTAGTTAGCCGGCAAAGCTGATGGACTATTTCCCAAAATTGTGTTTTTAAGTTCATAAGCTAAAATATATAATATTGCAAAGAAAACCAATTATATTCAAATGTAGATGTCAACATATTAAAATTATGAACTTGTGATATGGTAACTTGTGCTTCTTAAGGCCTTAAATAAGAAAGCTTGCCTCTTGAGAAATCTGTATGCTGCTCAGGAAGCAACAGTTAGAACTGGATATGGAACAACAGACTTGTTCCAAATAGGAAAAGGAGTACGTCAAGGCTGTATATTGTCACCGTACTTATTATATGCAGAGTACATCATGAGAAATGCAGGGCTGGATGAAGCACAAGCTGGAATCAAGATTGCTGGGAGAAATATCAACAACTTCAGATATGCAGATGACACCACCCTTATGGCAGAAAGTGAAGAGGAACTAAAAAGCCTCTTGATGAAAGTGAAAGAGAGTGAAAAAGTTGGCTTAAAGCTCAACATTCAGAAAACAAAGATCATGGCATCCAGTCCCATCACTTCATGGCAAAATAGATGGGAAAACAGTGGAAACAGTAGCAGACTTTATTTTCAGGGGCTCCAGAATCACTGCAGATGGTGACTGTAGCCATGAAATTAAAAGACGCTTACTCCTTGGAAGAAAAGTTATGACCAACCTAGACAGCATATTAAAAAGCAGAGACATTACTTTGCCAACAAAGGTCTGTCTAGTCAAGGGTATGGTTTTTCCATAGTCATGTATGGATGTGAGAGTTGGACTAGAAAGAAAGCTGAGCGCTGAAGAATTGATGCTTTTGAACTGTGGTGTTGGAGAAGACTCTTGAGAGTCCCTTAGACTGCAAGGAGATCCAACCAGTCCATCCTAAAGGAAATCAGTCCTGACTATTCATTGGAAAGACTGATGCCGAAGCTGAAACTCCAATATTTTGGCCACCTGATGGGAAGAGCTGACTCATTTGAAAAGACCCTGATGCTGGGAAAGATTGAAGGCAGGAGGAGAAGGGAACGATAGAGAATGAGATGGTTGGATGGCATCACTGACTCAGACATGAGTTTGAGTAAACTCTGGGAGTTGGTGATGGACAGGGAGGCCTGGCATGCTGCAGTCCATGGGGTCACAAAGAGTCAGACCCAACTGAGCGACTGAACTGACTGACTGAAGAGAGCTTAGGCACTGGGTGACTAGTTTACATAATTTCAAGTTAGTGATAAGTATAAACTGTATTTTGAGATACGTGTTACAATTATACTGTGATATAAAAATATCTTGGACGACTTTGGATGTAAAATCATAGATTCTGCAAAGATACCATGATTAGTCACTTCTGTTCATAATGGAAAGAAATGCTGTGTTTCAGTTAAGTTAGTGAAACATATTCTTTTTATCCAAGATCTCCTGAGTTCTATCCATGGCTCCTTTAGGTCCACTGACCCCAGGTTAAGAACATCTCAGATAGTCGTCACTGTTACTAAGTAGCTTTTAGAGGCGAGCTTGCACCCAAAATGATGCACTTCCAACATCTGCTTTTTCTTGTACATCATGGTGCCCACCCCAATACTATTACCTTGCATTTCTAAAGAATTTCATGTATTTTACTCCTCATGCTGCCTTGTGAGGTAGGTCATGGCATAAATGATAAGAATTAAAATGTATATAATAGAAGTTTTTTTATAAGAAACTTTCACAAGTAATTCAAAGTAGTCTCATTTCTTCTGGAATTATACATTTACTCCATTGAGCCGTGATTCTATTACAAAAATTGCTCTGACCTAATTTTTTACAGGGGTCAGAGAAATTCAATGACTTTTCCACATTCACACAGCTAGTACATGACAGACTCAGGGTTTGACCTCCCAGATCTCTTTGTCCTGTAGTCTTATTCTTCATGATTACCTGGATACCATAGTAAAAAGATGTCAGACAGTTTCTCTCAAAAAACTACATGGAATTCACGCAGTTCCAGGATAAGGCCCATGTCTCCTCATTTCCAGCTGTTTTGTCTTGCTTCACACACATTACATCTAAAAACTTAATACTCAAAAAAAAACAACAACAATAAAAAAGCTGACAGCTCAGAATTTACTCACATAGAGCTCTTCAATTGGACACGCAAACCATGTGCAGTTACCAGACTTGAATAATTTAAATGCTGGCTTGTATTTTATTGTCATTGTCTCCAGGTGCTGGTAAAATCCAAACCACAAGCAAGGAGGATTTTTCATTCTACCCCGAGCAGGTGGTAATTTAATCTCTGGTCATTGCAGTCCTGACTCTCCTTCCTTCCTTGATGCCAGTTAGTACCTTTTGCTTGACAATCAGTTCACTCTGCACCGTTCCATTGCTCAGGCCGTAAACGTGATGTCAGACAAGCAGAATGATTTTCAGAGAAGCCTTCCCTGAGCGTCCACCTTTCCATGATGACTGAAATTTCCATGCACATTAAGGTGACAACACGGGCCCATGTAATTCACAAGTGATGGGGCCAGTGTACAATCAGTTCTTGCCAACCTTCTCTCCTCTAATGAGATACGATCCAGCATGCCAAGACCACAAATTGAATCCGGCTTTTGGAGTTGTCCCTGCCTTCTCAGCAGTGTCTTGTACATGTTGTCTTGACTGTGCCTGGCTTAGCCAACTGAATTTTTTTATTTCAGGTTGAGAGGTTAGCAACTGTCAATACTCAGTCCTCTTGAAAAACCACACTCGCAGCAGAACAAATTGCATGACCATCCCTTTATGTCAGATGCTATCCAAGTTTGTCTTTTGCCCAAACTCAGGTTAGCTGGAAAGGATAATTGGTGTCATTGTCCATACAACCAGAGAAGGAACACGCAGTGTTCTTTGGCAGTGTGTGTCAACTGCACGTGCCTCTGTGCTTTTGTCTTCCAGGAAAAATAGAATCCATTGTTGGTGCAAAGCTGATTTATTTTTTTCATTGTCATTATTAGGGCAGATTCATCTGGAGCAAATAAGCCGGCAAGTTGCTTTGACTTGTTCTTCATTGTGCCCATGCACACATGCCTCTTTCATTCATTGCCCATTTTATCATTGTGTTCAACACCAGCCACAGTAGTGATGTACAGTTCTCTTGGGCCAAACAAGTATGATGGAAAGCTGGTTTCTGTATCACATTCATCTTTGCTAGATGGCAGCCATATTTTTGAAAACTCAAAGCTGGAATGCTTTTAATTAATAAAGGCACATTACTCTCTTAGCTCATTTACCCTTTAAAAAATGTTATGATCTTTGACATAGATTTCTCTAGGACTAAGGCATCAAGTCTTATTTTCTAGAGTTTTAAAGGGGCATGCACATACTTACGTATAATATCAAAGTCAAAGAAATCTTAATTTTAACCTGAAAAACTATTGTAAACCCTTCATTTTCTCCCCATAGGTCACGCAGCATTCTTATAGCCCCTAAAAGATATTGAATAGAAAAGATAGGTCCTCATTCTGGAATTCCACCTGATATGCCTTCAAAATAACAAGAGCTTTGCCCATGGCTGTCATCTCTTCCCATCTGTTAATAAGTGTATTACGTGAACTGTGAGTTGTGGATCATTCTGTTACGTATAAACTGATACTGTTTATAGTAATGCAAATCAATCAGGAATTTCATGTGGACTTCCATTAAATTTCCATTTAATCGTATCTGGTTTCTTTTGTTCAACGTGTACTTTTGAGATTCATCCATGCTATGAATGAATGAATTAATCTGTTTTTGCTCTCTGTATAGTTTTCCATTTTATGGATTACTAAACTTATCCATTCTCTTGTTGATGGTCTTTGGCTATTACAAGTAGAGAGTCGTCAGCATTCTCATACCAGTCTTTTTGTGGTTACAGCATTCTCTTTGGTGTATTTCTAGAAGTGGAATTGCTGATGTATGTAGTATGTATTATTAAGCTGTTAGAAACAGCCAAACGGTTTTTACTGGCAGTTGAACCACACCGCTCTCCCACAGGCTAGGAAGGAGCCTTCAGTTGCTTCGTGTACTCATCAACACTGTACTGTCACCCGCATCAGGTTTAGTTTTAGTCATTCTTCTGGTTGTCTGGTGGTATTGAGAGCAACTTATCTTTGGTCCTTGGTACCTCTTTATTTTTGGTGTATGAAAACGCTAAAATAAGAATAGGAATTAAAAATAGAAATAGCACTTAGATTTCATCAACAAACTGCTTTTATCTTTCAAGTGTTTATATGTTCAAAAAATTAGACTTTTTAAAATTTTGCTTTGTCACTTATGTTTTTCCAGATTGCTATGCAATAATGTAGTTTAAAAACACTCTGGCTGATTTGCATCCACAAAAATGGCTGGTAAGAAGACTTTAGTCCATCTCTTTACAAATAAAAGTGAGAGTCTGTTGAATCCATGCCTTTACCGCTATAAGAAGGGGTGGGCAGTCAGAAAACTATGAGAAGGGGATCAGTGTATTCTGTCTTCTCCACCTGGACCCAAGCAGAGAACCCTCTAGGTGTGTCTGAGCTCTTCCCGCCAAAATCTTGGGGAGGGATGTGGCCAGTGCGGGGGAACCTGTAGTGTCTCCGCCACTGCTGTCTCCCAGAGCCTCATATACATCTTCTTCTGCTAGTGGTTTTGACCCACTGCCCAAAGCCATGCTTCAGGAGGGCTCAACTATGTCAGGTTTTTCTTTGAAAACATGAGAACAGCTTTTCATTCCTGAGAGTAAAAACAGTGTGCCTAAGTATACAGAGGTACATAATAAAAGTGTAAAGAAGTGCACGGCACAGCGAACTATGAAAACCAGGATCACAGTTGTCTCTGGAGGCAGGGGTACCATGGAGGGAGTAGAGAATGGGCTTCATCTGGGTTGGTAGCATTTTATTTCTTAAACTGGAGGTGTGTTTACCAGTTTTTGTTTCAGTGTTCTTTAAACCATTTTGAAATCTTAATGTTGCAGTCAATACATTCTTGTTGTTAATGATTTACATACCAATGAATGGTATAAAAGAGAAGTGAAACATCATTTACATGTCCACCACCATACACAGCTGCTGCTGCTGCTGCTAAGTTGCTTCAGTCGTGTCCGTGCGACCCCATAGATGGCAGCCCACCAGGCTCCCCCGTCCCTGGGATTCTCCAGGCAAGAACACTGGAGTGGGTTGCCATTTCCTTCTCCAATGCATGAAAGTGAAAAGTGAAAGTGAAGTTGTTCAGTCATGTCCAACTCTTTGCAACCCCATGAACTGCAGCCTACCAGGCTCCTCCGTCCATGGGATTTTCCAGGCAAGAGTACTGGAGTGGGGTGCCATCGCCTTCTCTGACCATACACAGCATTCCACACCATACAAGGATTTTGGCCCATGTTCTTCCAGGATTTTGTATATTCTACTGATTAATGTATAAATATTTCCACAGTGAAATTTGTGTTTACATGTACACACATATAAAGAGTGTAATATATAAATGGACCATACTCTATACTCCATTTTTATATCCTTCCCTTTTTAAATAAATTTCATTGTAGAAATAATTATATATTAATAAATGTAGCTATAGATTATCATTAAAGTGGGTACGTTCAGTTCAGTTGCTCAGTCGTGTCCGACTCCTTGCGACCCCACGAATCACAGCACGCCAGGCCTCCCTGTCCATCACCAACTCCCAGAGTTCACTCAAACTCACGTCCATCGAGTCAGTGATGCCATCGAGCCATCTCATCCTCTGTCGTCCCCTCTTCTTCCTGCCCCCAGTTCCTCCCAGCATCAGTCTTTTCCAATGACTCAACTCTTCGAATGAGGTGGCCAAAGTATTGGAGTTTCCACTTTAGCATCATTACTTCCAAAAAACACCCAGGGCTGATCTCCCTTATAATGGACTAGTTGGATCTCCTTGCAGCCCAAGGGACCCTCAAGAGTCTTCTCCAACACCACAGTTCAAAAGCATCAATTCTTCAGGGCTCAATTTTCTTCACAGTGGGTATGTATTAGTCTACATATAGGTTTACTCTGCTGCTAAGTCACTTGAGTCGTGTCCGACTCTGTGCGACCCCATAGATAGCAGCCCACCAGGCTCCCCCGTCTCTGGGATTCTCCAGGCAAGAACACTGGAGTTGGTTGCCATTTCTTTCTCCAGTGCATGAAAGTGAAAAGTGAAAGTGAGGTCGCTCAGTCGCGTCCCACTCTTTGTGACCCCATGGACTGCAGCCCACCAGGCTCCTCCGTCCATGGGATTTTCCAGGAAAGAGTACTGGAGTGGGGTGCCATACTCTAAATTTATGTAAACCAGGCCTTTCTTAATGAATATTTAGTTAGTTTTCTTTCTTTTTTTGTTGTTGTTAATGCATAAACAGTATAGCAATGAACAGCCAGAATTTACATCTTTTGCACACTACTGTAGTTATTCCCTTAGGATGAATGTCTGTCAGGAGAACTGCTGAGTCTGAAGATGTGTACAACTGAAATTTTGATAAATTTTCAGCAAAACCTCCTCTAGAAATGTGTTCCAGCGTAGGATGCTAAGAGTCTGTTCTACCCTTCCTTATCTTCAATGGGAATTAGAATTTTTTATGAATCTTTGCCAGCTTAAATATCTTAACCACCTAAAAGCATATTCTGTTGTTATAATTTTCATCTGTTTGATTCAGTATCTTAATAAAATAATACTTTTGTAAAGAGAAAAAAAATTATCTTAGTGGAAGCTTAGTAAAATAAACAAGATAATAAATCTTAGCTTTCTTCACCCAAAGTTAACCACAGTTAGTATTTCTGGGTATTTTCTTCCAGTTTTTGTTTCTTGTGCGTATTTTTCCAGAATCATACCATACATAGAATTATGTCTCTACTTTTCCCACTTACGTTTATTTTGGGCATTTTTAGTCTCTAAATATTTTTTGAAACAATCATTTGGCAGCACTACTACCTAGAACTTATTCATCCATTTCCTGTGTTGGACCATTGGATGGTCTTATATTTTTCAGTGCTGTGAATGATGCCATGATTACATCTGACTTGTTTCTAGAATGGGATTCAAGACTGAACACTTTACAGTTTACCGATACAGTAAATTATCAGTAAATTACTGATAACTTTATTTTATAATCAGTAAATTACTGATAAAATTATTTCCATAAAGGATATAGTCATTTTGATCCTTACCAGTAGTGAACGAGAATGTTTCACTATTTCCTTGCTGGCATTAAGGATTATCATAAAAAACTTCTGCCAATTTAATATTAAGGAAAACATGGCAGATGGTATTGATGAATGACTAGTGTGATAGCTCCCTGTTTTTCATGTAATAGGGCCATGGTACAGTCAGAAAAGGGCTGGGTCTTTTCAACACATGAAGGAAGTATAAAATTTCCAAGTTGTCTTCTGGAATCCCTTCCAAAAGGCTACTGAATATGAGATCCAGCTTGGAAGCCAAGATTTATAGCCCCAGACCCCACTGAACAACGATCAAATCATTCATATACATTATAGAGTCCCTTGTTTGAAACTGAATGACTGGATAAATGTTTGGTTCCTGAGGGGTAAAAATCCTCCAGTGTTTAGACTTGTTCCTTCTTTCTCCCTGTTTGTGATCAGTCTGTGAAACTCCCACAGGTTCTAGAAGAATAGGGAACCAGAGGGTAGAAAGGAGAGAAGTGTGCTGCCAGGTCTCTGGCCCTCTTGTCTTTTTAACAGCCTCTCTCTCCCACCAGCTTCCCACTTCCCTCCCATCCTCTCAAAAAGAGCAGAAGTCTAACGTGAGAGGCTAAATAAGAAATGTTAATTGGGCCTATTCAGATCTCTGTTTGGGATTGATATAGAACTTGACTAGCCCAGCTCCTTAGAATTGTGCAGTCTACACCATCTTGCAGTTAACCTGGGTGTCCCGGCCCATTTTCTTCTCTCCTCTGAACTTAAGCAGCTGGAAGTTTAAGCTGCTACCTCATCTTCACTGCTCGCACTGCTTCCCAAGATACGAGATCAGAATCCCAGACCCCAAAAGGCATTAAGAGAGGACTTTCCAGGCAGGGTACCACGGGAAGGTCAGACAGTCAGGATCATCCCTTGAGAGTTTCCGAAGAATTTTGTTTATTCAAAAGCTTCGACTCATATAAAAGCGTGAAAATAAACCTGCCTTTCCCACCAGAGAGATTTGGCCACCAGTAACGATCGTGGCAGACTCTTATCCTGCTTCTCCTCTGTATTTACAGAGGCTCAGAGAAGGGATAATGCATTTTATGGATTTCATCTCATTACAGGCCTGGCCACATTCCATATGTCATGGGTGCCCTTGCCTTCTAGGAGTCTTTCCTCCCTCCTCCCCCACCCCACCCACCCCCCTGCCGCCCATGAACATAACCGTGTCCAGGGTCAGCTTGAATTGTGTTTTTCTCACTTGTGACAGGAATAGAATTTTGCATCTCACTCTCCACCTCCATCCATCGCCAAACCACCTCAATTCCCTCATCACCACTTCAGTCTGCACAAAGTGAGGTTTCATTACTATATTTGCAATAAAAATACTATAAATCATGTAAGGCTGCTGTAAGAAAGAGTGGGTGGGGATTACACTCTCTTCCCAAGTTAAACTCAAACCCAGCATCTGTACAAGGTACCTTCTCGGAAGAGCCTGGCATTGTGTTTGTCATGCCCTTCCATGTAGAGTTCCTGAGTGTACTGTATAGTGTTAATGTGTTGAATACTTTTTCTTTTAGCCGATCTTCTAGAACTGAAAAGTGATGCCAGCATGCTGCTCATAAAGCGTTAGCTTTTCCTGATTACATTTCCATGTTTTGCAGTTGCAGGGGAAGGAGAATTTAGATCCATCCAGTAGCTTTCCAATTGGAAATACATGACAAACTGCAGAAACATATGTGTCCAAGCGACATGTCACTTGACAGTTCATATTTTCCTGTCCCATCTTGTTTTAGTGTGTGCAGTGGCCGCACTGGTCATGTGTTTTTATTCATGCAGTCATATCTTTATACTCTGCCGCCTGACTTGTTCTAGGGATGGAACAAGACGAACTTCAGAAGTTAAATTCAAACAAGATGTGAGGGAATGAATTTCTTTTAGGGATAAGAGAGGAATGCCTTCTAGTCAGGAAGGATTTATGATTTTTGGCTTTGTTTTCCTTTCTTTTTTCATTAGTCTTTAGACTTACCAAATTCAAATGTGCTCATGATTTATAAAATACAATGATCTTTGCTTTATTGTCAGGAGTAAAGATCAAGAAGGGTTAATCAGCCTGCATATACTAAGTATACTCACAGGTACTCTAAAAAGATGTGTCATGTAGAAATATAACATTTTTTAAACAGATACACTTGCCTCTTCTTGTAGTCAGATTTGGGGGAAATTTAAGGATGTTTTGATTCATGGCCCTTATTCATCTTAAGCAGTAGTTTTGAGATGTCAGAAGACTTGAATGATAGGCATTTATGTGTATTAACATTAGCTATAAGGAAAACATATGTATCTATGCTGTGTGGGACAATTGGCGATAAGAATAAACATGTTCAGATCTTCCCTGAATGCCAGTCACCAAGTTCTCCTTTATCTTAGACTTTGCATAGAGAATGGATGCATTTTTATTAGATGCCTGACATTTTGTTTACTTATTTGTGTTATAAAAAAAATCACAGAGCCAAGTTATCTTCGGTGTACAGTAATGTGAAAAAATAAGAAATGCAACAATTTGGTACTGTCAAGAGTTTTGATCTTTGCTTGGATTTAGTGCTGAAGAGCAGTATGTACATATTTTAACCTTTGAGTCTGATATGTACTGAAATGTGCAGTGTCAGTGGCCTGTAAATGAAACCCTGTAGCTGTCACAGCTGTCTTGGCTTCTTCTGAAAAATCTACAGTGCCTTTCTTGTCGTTCTCATGCTGATAGTGTTAGAAAAAAGAAACACATGCGAACATAGTCCACACACTCACAGACAGAGATTCCATGATAAATTCCAGACCACAGGATACACTGGGAAAGCCTCCCTCTTTCCTTTTTTTTTTTTTTTAATGAATTTTCTTGAGATTAGCTTCAGCATTTTAGCCAGTATTTTAAGGACTAACAGACTTATGAGTTACCATCATTGGCATCTGAATGTGACCTAACCAGCCATGTAAGTAGGATCCGTGATCACCAGAAGAGGTTGGTTCCTTTTTCCTTTGGTTTCTTTAGTCATCTCCTACTTAGCTCCTTTAATTTTTTTTTTTTTAGCAAGCTGTGTAGACCATTAAAGAAAACCTGGATTTCTCAGTTATTAAGGAAATCCTAGAATAAGCTTTAAAAATGGTGGACGAGAGCGGAATCATTTATTTCCTACCCTTCTGGCACAATACTTGATGTGTATTTCTTTCCATGTTTTGTGTCCCATTCTAATTTTATAGGCATTTATGAAAGGTTGTCATCGAGACACACATTTAACTGTGTTATTTTGTGAGCATTTTTTCCATGTTGCTTCATCTTCAAAATTACTAATTTTTTTTAATGATCACGTACTATTTCATAGGGTAGAATTCACAGAAACATGCCATCCATTTTGTCATGAGGACTGCTTACAAGCTCTCATGATTATAAATTACGCTGAAGCAGACTTTCATTGTGCCAATATTCCCTTTTAGATTATTTTCATATGACCTTTTCTCAGAAGGGGATGCTGTTTGCCAGTGAGTCTCCAACTTCTGTCCCAGTGTGCATATTTGCATGATTATCTTCATTACACATTCCCAAGGGAAAACTTAGATTTCTGCTAAACCCCAAAACATTTCAGGGAGGAGTCTCTAGGTCAGTGGTCCCCAACCTTTTTAGGCACCAGGGACTGGTTTTGTGGAAGACAGTTTTTCCGCGGACCAGGGAGAGGGATGGTTTCGGGATGATTCAAGCACATTTCATTTATTGTGCACTTCATTTGCATTATTATTGCATCAGCTCCACTTCAGGTCATCAGGCATTAGATCCTGGAGGCTGGGGTCCCCTGGTCTGGGTGAAGCCCTACAGAAATCTGCATTTGCCATCACTGTTTTGTGTGTACGTGAATAACATGTTCATGTGTAGGCATTATTCTCCACTTAAACAATGTTTACAAGAAAGTACTGTTCGCATGAGGCTGACTTAAACCTACTTGAGTTTGTTAAAAACAGAGTCATTTACAAACACTAGTCCAGGTACTATCACTTGTAGGATTGTTTATGACACAGTTGAAACCTGTGCAAGATCCCAGGATTGACAGCCACTGACACGCCACCCTTTTCACTTAATAGGAATAACTGAGGGAACCAGGGACAGGCAATTCAGAACTTAAAATGAAATACAGAACAAGTGTTTTCTCCTCCAAAAATGAGCTCTGATCCTCTTAATAGGTAGAAACACACAGTCACCAAGATGTAGTGTTTCAAATTTGGGGTTAATTGAAATTTAGCTGTGATAGAAAGGTGATTATTTTTATACTCCTAAAATTCTCATTGACGTAACCAATAGAAACTAAGTTTGCAAAATGCCATATCTGAGAATATTTTGTTGCTGTTCAGTTGTTAAGTCACGTCCAACTCTTTGTGACCCCATGGACTGTAGCACATCAGGCTCCTCTGTCCTTCATTACTTCCCAGAGTTTGCTCAAATTCATGTCTATGATGCTATCTAACCATCTCATCCTCTGCTACCCACTCCTCTTGCCTTCAATCTTTCCCAGCATCAGGATCTTTTTGAATGAGTTGGCGCTTTGAATCAGGTGGCCAGAGTATTGGAGCTTTGGCATCAGCATCAGTTCTTCCAATGAATATTCAGATTGATTTCCTTTAGAATGGACTGGTTTAATCTCCTTGGAGTCCAAGGGACTCTCAAGAGTCTTGACCAGCACCACAGTTTGAAAGCATTAATTCTTCAGTGCTCAGCCTTCTTGTATGGTCCAACTCTCACATCTGTACATGACTACTGGAAAAATCATAGCTTTGACTGTACTTATCTTTGTTGACTAAGTGATGTGTCTGCTTTTTAATATGCTGTCTAGGTTTGTCATAGCTTTCCAAGGAGCAGGTGTCTTTTAATTTCATGACTGCTGTCACCATCTACAGTGATTTTGAAGCCCAAGAAAATAAAATCTGTCACTGTTTCCAATTTTCCCCCTCCTATTTGCCATGAAGTGATGGGACCAGATGCTATGATCTTGATTTTTTTTATATTGAGTTTTAAGCCAACTTTTTGCCTCTCCTCTTTCACCCTCATCAAGAGGCTCTTTAGTTCCTCTTCACTTTCTGCCATTAGAGTTGTATCATCTGCATATATAAGGTTGTTGATTGCTCCCAACATTCTTGATTCCAGCTTGTGCTTTATCCAGCCCAGCATTTCACATGATGTACTCTGAATATAAGTTAAATAAGCAGAGTGACAAATATACAGCCTTGTCATACACCTTTCCCAATTTGGAACCAGTCTGTTGTTCCGTGCCTGGTTCTGACTGTTATTCATCTTGACCCACATACAAGTTTCTCAGGAGACAGGTAAGGTCATCTGGTATTCCCATTTCTAGGAAAGCTCCACTCCAGTACTCGTGCCTGGAAAACCCCCATGGATGGAGGAGCCTGGAAGGCTGCAGTCCACAGGGTCGCTGAGAGTCAGACATGACTGAGCGACTTCACTTTGACTTTTCACTCTCATGCATTGGAGAAGGAAACAGCAACCCACTCCAGTGTTCTTGCCTGGAGAATCCCAGGGACAGGGGAGCCTGGTGGGCTGCCGTCTATGGGGTCGCACAGCGTCGGACACGACTGAAGTGACTTAGCAGCAGCGGGAAAGCTCCACAGTTTGTTGTGATCCACACAGCCAAAACGTAGTCAATGAAGTAGAAGTAAATGTTTTTCTGGAACTCCCTTACATTTTCTATGATCCAATGAATGTTGGCAATTTAGTCTCTTGTTCCTCTGCCTTTTTTAAAGCCAGCTTATACCTCTGGAACTTCTCAGTTCACATGCTGCTGAAGCCTAGCTTGAAGGATTTTGACCATAACCTTACTAGCCTGTGAAATGAGCACAGTTGTATGGTCATTTGAACATTCTTTGGCATTGCCCTTCTTTGGGATTGAAATGAAAACTGACCTTTTCCAGTTTTGTATCCACTGCTGAGTTTTGCAAATTTGCTGATGTATAGAGTGCAGCACTTTAATAGCATCATCTTTTAGGATTTTAAATAGCTCAGCAGGAATACCATCACTTCTATTAGCTTTGTTCATAGAAATGCTTCCTAAGGCCCACTTGACTTCACACTCCAGGATGTCTGGCTCTAGTGTGATTATCCAGATCTTTAAGACCTTTCTTGTATGAGAATATATTCCCCAGAAAAACTGCAGTCTTTACTGTGTTCACCGTGATTTACAAAAACTCAACCCCAAAGAATCCCACTTCAAAGCATGATGTACTTTGGAATTTAAATTCCCAGTTCTGAAAACTTCACTGTGCTTCAGTTTGCTAGGTTTATTAAATTTAAAAAGTGAATGCTAACCCTGTACAGTGATGTTTTTAAAAAGATGGCGGAGAGAATCATTTATGTTCACCTTTGAGGAACTTTAGCCTATTGGTTTAAAGGGGACAGAAAAGATTTGCTTTTTATTCCGAATAGGCGTATGTAGGATTATTCCACAACCAGGGCCAAAGTTCAAATTCTCTACAATATTAGGGGAAATTCTCTCTTCAGCATGTTACTGTTTTAAAAAAACAACTGCCTTTCTGGCTGATCAAAAGTGATTTTAACTCTAGTGGTAAATGCCACGATGAAGATAGCAGATAGGGAAGCACTTGCTTGTCTATTTGCTTTCACCCTAAGCCTGGCCATTAAAGGTAATTAATTTATGGCCTGGCAAAGCCTGCTGCCTTCTTCTGTGGATTTGTTAGTTCTGCATGCAGGATGGGATTCCAAATATAACTTGTATCCACCAGTTCTGATCCCTTTGGTTTCCCTTGTCCCTTGGAGATTTCAGGATTAGTATGAAAGCCTTCTGTTTTTAGAAAAGCAAGTCTTGACTCTGGATTGGGGAAGGTTGTGAACCACTTAGTCATCAGAGCCAGTTGGATTCTTAATATGTGAGGCTCTGGGCCTCATGGTAATTCTCCAGATACCTCCATGAACACTCTCACCCTTTTCTAATATAGGGTCAACAAAGTTAAGCACATTCACAATCAGAAAATGTTCAAGAAAAATTATTTGATACTTCTTACTGCCACGTATGGAGAAGGGAATGGCAACCCACTCCAATATTCTTGCCTGGAAAATTCCATGGACAGAGGAGCCTGGCAGGCTACGTCTATGGGATCACAAAGAGTTGGACACAGCTGAAATGAGTTAGCACACACACACACATTGCCACATATTTCCTTTTCTATGCCACTTGTCTCGTATCTGGTAAATTCTCAATAAGTGAGACAGTCCATTTTGTGGTAAATCAAGTTTTGGGACATGAATTCCTGAAGACTGTCAGGAATTCATATCAACCAGAAGTTGATGTACGGAAAGCAGGAAGGTTTACAATTATTATTTAAATATTCTATCATTATGGCTGAGATTCTGCCTTCATTTTATAAATGAAACTGAAGCTGAAAAGCTCACCAGTAGTGAGCTGAGATTTGAACTTGGGTTTTTCACACCGACCCAGCACAGCATTCTGCTTCTGGGTGATTACAGTAAATCTTTGGTACCCATGATGGAAAGATCCTGCAAGCATCCTGAATCCTTAGATTCTTAAATCACATCATCCAGGCTTACGATTAAAGTACAGCATTCCCCCGGCTCAGGCTCCTACTGGGGTTTTAATAGCATTTCCTTGTTCTATATAAAATGTCTAATGGACACGTCCATATCAAAGATCCAAGCCAGCATTCCAGTCTTTTTATCCAAGAGTGAATTCTTCTGTAATCATGCAATAACCCATCTTTCCTGCCATCATTAGCTCTCACAGTCAGCTTTCTTTGTAGGGAATATTTTCCTGAAAAGTAAAGTGTTTAATGTCATCACCAGCATTCCTGAGCATGTGTCTGGTGACAGACTAAAAACAGTTTCTCTCAGTTATGAGGTGGTTCAGGGCAGTCACTGGGGCCAAGTCACTCCTGTGCTGCTCACTTTCACGTACCAGCCTCGGACAGCAGTCAGAATTGAGAGTCCTGCCTCAGCTGGTTACATCACACGTACAAGTCACCACATGTAACTTCTCCGTGGGAGACAGTAGAGCTGAATGACTAAGAACACCTCTGGGGACAGACTTGGTTTCAAATTTCATCTCTCCCTCTAATGTGCTGTGTAGCCTTGGTCAAGTTACTTAACCTCTCTGTGGCTTAGTTTTCCTCATCTGTTAAACAGGGGTCATAATAGCTATCCTGTGGGCCGTTGTAAATACTGATAGATAATGCATGGAAGCATCTAGAACAGTGCCTGGCGTATATCAATAGTAAGCACTATATAATTGATAGTTGGCATTTTTTCCTCTCAGTTTCCCACAGAAGACAGTCCTCCAATGCCAGGTTTCTGTTCTGATGAAGAGGTTTTAGCCACACAGTTGACTGCTCCATTGCCTTCTCTCTCATGCTCCCGTTGTGATGCCCTAATTTTTCGCCAGCTGTCTTTTGCCTGTCATCCTTCTTTGTGATTCCTCTGGTTTTCAGCTGTGCCTGTTATCCGTTCTTCCTGCCTTCAGGATCTCCCAGGGACTCACCCCTGATGATTTCTTCCTTTTCTGCTTACTTTCCACCAGTGCTCACCTCCCAGCAGACTTTTCTGCCAGGTCATGAGCAGGGGGAACAGTTTGAGGTGAAAAGGTGCTGATAGCCTCCCAGGTCTCTCCTGGAAGCCCAGCTTTCTCCTTCCAGAGTTCACTCTCATGCAGCTGTACTTTCTACCAGGCTCCTCAGAGATTCATTCTGCAGATCGCCAACCCACAATTGTTAGGGCAGCCAGAGCAGCCTCAGCTCTCTCTGCTGCCCAGGATGTGCGCACAGCAAGGCTGGCGTGCACCTCAGGCCACAGTATAACTTCTTTGTGTGCTGCAGACCACACCGGCAAAGCCCACCTGAAACCGTTGAGCCTACCAGTCCTTGTCACGTTTAGTATCGGGCCCCTTCCAAGTTTCATGCTGTTCATCATAGGTTATCCCCAAATGACTATAATGTACAGAAACGTCATAAGCAAGAAAAGTGCAGCAACCTCCCCCTGCCCCCGCCCCCCGCCACCACTGCCCAGAAAGGAGCAATACACAGGCTAAAAATTAGCATGTAAAACCAGAGGTTCTCTCCCCAGAGAAGTAAATAGCCACTGCTGGACTTTCGGGGTACTTTCAGTCATGTGGCTTAAAAGAGATGCATGGATTGTTAACTATATAATAATCTCCAATGAAGAGGCTGTTGAGTTAAATAAATGTGAATCTAATGAACCTAATTTAGGTTCTGAAATTTGTTTTCTTTTTTCTTGTTAGAAAGTTGCTCACAGATGTATGCCTTTTCTGAAGAGAAGAATTGAGGGATTCAAATGCATTTTTAGCTGAATAAAGTAGATGATGAGGTTATAGTATTTGCACTCCAACCCCACTTTGGACCCTCCTTACATTCCAGCACTGATTGGAGTCATCTGGCCTTATCATCTGTAAAATACAAATAATATATGCCTATAAATGTTAAGTACTTTATGGGAGACAAAAACTAGAAAATGAGGTCCATATGCTTAGGAAGGATGACATCCATGGAAACTTAAATAAAATGCAACGTAGGGCATTGTGCCTAGTAGCTCAAATGGTCGGTGCTATGACTTCAAAGGAATTGAAGTAATCAGTGAAGCTTCATGAAGAGGGAGAAGTAAGTTGGGCTTTGCAGTATACATAGAAGTTGGCCAGCTAGTGAGGAAAGAGAATAACATTCCATGTAAAAGGAATGGAAGAATAAATGGCTCAGAGGGATTTCCTGAGATTTGTCCAGAGGACCCTGAGTATGACTACAAAGTATCCGAAACATCTCAATTAAAATCTTAACTCTACAGTTTAGTTTGTGGCAGTTAGGTTAAATTATAACCTCAGAGCCACAATTTTCTCACCTGTATCATGAGGATAATAAATGAAAACGAATACGTCTATGTAGTTGTGAACACTCGATCGCCATCTCCCCAAATGTTTGCTGGTGTCATTTGTATTACTGCTACAGTCACTCTTCTGCCACCACTCTTTCACTTTTCCTGTTACTGCTTTTACAGTCCTGTTTCTGTCAACACTACACTGATTCCTAGGAGCAAGTTGCAACTCAGTTCTTTGCTCAATTCTCTCCCCCAACCCACCCTATCATCGTCCATTCCCCCTTCTCTCCCAAAATTATTTGTGAGGAGACCTGACTTAGACACAGCAGGGTGGGTCTGTCTGATGCAGGCCGGACTGAAAAATCAAATTCTAAGATTCGGTGCAAATCGAAAACATTTGACATTATTCACAAGTTGTGGTGAATAATGGGTCACATGGATCTGGACCCTCAGGTTCACAACAAGAGAGTATTGGAGAACCTAGGCTGGGCTGTGGGCTCCACGAGAGCTGTTGGCAGCTGGGCTGTGGGTTCCACGAGAGCTGTTGGCAGGGTGGCATCAGATGAGCTATACGATCTAGCCTCCGGGTGGTGGAACAACACCCTGCGTGCACACCGGGCCGACCTGACGGTGGCGGTTGTATCTGATAGCCCTGTTGTCACCCTTCCTTCTTTCTCCTGAACTTGGAGCTGGTTCTAGGGCATTTCAAAAAATGTTTTTTATCTACTTGCTTTAGAAGGCACTTCTTCCCTTACAACATTCGAACTGCTCTTTAACAGAAACTAAGCATCAGCCACCTTGATGTGTATTTTAAGCTTTTTCTTGTAGAACTATCCTGAATATCAAATTCATCCTTTCAGAACATCAAGAAATGTGAAAGTATATCAAACTGGTAAAACTCATGCATTATTTCTTAAATATGCCTATATGCCATTGCAGAGCAATGAATCTGTAAAGAATAAGAGGAGTAGATACATATGAGTAGATTAAGAAAGGTGACCCCCATTCCTTGCACCTGCTCCGTGTGATAAATAATAATAATTTCCAATTCTCATTCCTGATGTATTAGGCCACTCTCAAGGTTTCTGTGTGATGACCTATCCTCTCATTCCTTATTTCACTGACCATGGTCTCCTGCTGCACAGATACGTAGGACTTGTCTGGCGGGTGTGTTAGATACATGTTTTATTGCTGTATCTGGAGGTCTGGAATATTTTACATGCTATTCTTAGAATTTTCAATTAGCAAATTTTAATTAACTAATTGAGGTTTCTTATTAAGAAGCTTTTATGATTTGTCGTAGTAGTCTAGCTGTGTGTGCACCCTATTCTATTAAGAAGCCATTAAATTCTTAGAAGCAGCCTGTGAATTCATTAATCTTACTGCATAATTGCGATAGTCTGGGTATAGAGCACGAGTATTTTTAAGGTAGTGTCTTAAAATATGAGGCTCTTCTAGATGGTAGGACATTACAACAATAGAGCCGGGCTAGGGAAGAAAATATAGTACTCCACATAACCTGAAGCACCCCATTTGGATTTATTTTTGAGTCAGTTTTTATTCATCCATTTTTTATACAGCTATATCCAATGTTCTGGAAATTTACAACACTTTATACCAGCGTCATGACTTGAAATCCTGCAGAAGCATCCCTATAAAACAAACAAGCCTAAGATGTTGCTTCTTCCAAGACCACCTTGAGCATCATTCCTTGTGTCACCATTTCTTAGAAAATAAAAAAGCACAAAATGGGTTTATTTTTTACATAAAACAAGTAAGCACTAAACACCACTTTTACAGTGCCATGTGAAGCCTAGTATTTAGGATACAAAATCTAGAAATTTTAGGAGTAAATATGGCCAACTGATTCAGGTCCTAACCTGTGTTCCTGAAGGTCACAGGAGGAGTGCCTTGAGGATTTAAATACAGTTCACTTACCCAGGAGATTCAGAGATTTGTGTGTCAGATGCAAGCAGACCTTTACACCTAGATGGGCAGGGAGGGAAAAATCAAACTCGGGACAGAACAGAACTGAATCATCAGCACACACTTGCCATCCACAGATGGCTTAATTTCTATTAAAACTCAAAAGCGAGATTTGCCATTGTTCTTGTACAGCTTTGACTCTGTGGGATCTCAGATAAATAAAGCTGGCTTAAAATTCAACATTCAGAAAACTAAGATCATTGCATCTGGTCCCATCACTTCATGGCAAACAGATGGGGAAACAATGGAAACAGTGAGAGACTTTATTTTGGGGGGCTCCAAAATCACTGCAGATGGTGACTGCAGCCATGAAATTAAAAGACACTTGCTCCTTGGAAGAAAAGCTATGCATGTTAAAAAGTAGAGACATTACTTTGCCAACGAAGGTCCATCTAGTCAAAGCTATGGTTTTTCCAGTAGTCACGTATGGATGTGAGAGTTGGACTAGAAAGAAAGTTGAGCACCAAAGAATTGATGCTCTTGAACTGTGGTGTTGAATAAGACTCTTGAGCATCCCTTGGACTGCAAGGAAATCCAACCAGTCCATCCTAAAGGAAATCAGTCCTGAATATTCTTGGAAGGACTGATGCTGAAGCTGAAACTCCAATACTTTGGCGACCTGATGTGAAGAACTGACTCATTTGAAAAGACCCTGGTGCTGGGAAAAATTGAGGGTGGGAGGAGAAGGGAACGATAGAGGATGAGATGGTTGGATGGCATCACCAACTCAATGGACATGAGTTTGCGTAAACTCTGAAAGTGGGTGATAGACAGGGAGGCCTGGTACACTGCAGTCCATGGGGTCGCAAAAAGTTGGACACAACTGATCAACTGAGCTGGATTTATAAGGTACAAGAGCACAGTCACAGCCATATTAATATGTTACCCACCCTGATAGCATTCCATTTTAAATTATTTTTTGAATGCCTGAATCATAACCCCAAAGATCTTGATCTCGGTAGGGATCTTGGGACACATGACAGAATCAGTGAGAGAAATGATAGAGTCGGAAGACACCTTGTTTTACATGATTTACTGGTGGTGTGCTCTCAAGGGAATGCCAAAGGTAGTGAGTAGATCCAGATGCAGACCGTGTTAGTAGAGCACCTTCTACACTGGATTTCATGGCAACTCTCAGAGCCAGATAAAGGTTCTAGTCCTTGCTCAGTGCCTTTAAGATCTGCTGCACCTGACTCAAGGCCTTTCTTGGCCCATCCACGCTACATGCACTTGCCCCGTCAGAACACAAGTTCTTCTGCTCATTCTTCCAGTGCTCCATTAGTTCCCCAAATAGGCGAGCATGTCCCAAAATGAGGTCTTCACTCGTCCCATGAGATACCCTTCAGGAGAAAGATTTTATGGTCAAGCAAGTTTGGAAAATGGTGTATGTTGTAGTTACTTATTCATAATGCAAGCTTGAAAGGTTCACAACGTAAATTTTAAAACTCTGAGAATTTTTTTTCATTAAAGATACCTAATTAGCCTTGTTAGCCTAGGGACTTCCCACATATTTGACTATAGAATGCTTTCTGCTGCTGCTGCTGCCAAGTCGCTTCAGTCGTGTCCGACTCTGTGCGACCCCAGAGACGGCAGCCCACCAGGCCTCCCGTCCCTGGGATTCTCCAGGCAAGAACACTGGAGTGGGCTGCCATTTCCTTGTCCAATGCATGAAAGCGAAAAGTGAAAGGGAAGTCGCTCAGTCGTGTCCGACTCTAGCAATCCCATGGACTGCAGCCTACCAGGCTCCTCCGTCCACGGGATTTTCTAGGCAAAAGTACTGGAGTGGGGTGCCGGGAGTGCTAAATTAAGGCAAAATCATTCCTAGTCGTGGCTTCAAGTGTTAGTACCATTTCCAGCTGACATTTTCATGTAAAATCATGCCTTTTAGTGACACCCTCACAATCATTTGTAAAATGAAAAATGCATTCAAATCACTGAGCAGGAACGAGGGGAGGAGGCGGTGAGTAGAAAAGGAAGCCTGTCCAATGCAGTCTCACCCAGGTTCACAAAACAACAGTTTGTTCCTGACCCACAGAGAACCTGTAGCTCAAAGAATCTGAGTCACCTTCTTGTTCTTTTTTAGAAGCCAGGAAACTTACAGGGCTTTGGGGAGGCAATGTCCATCAGGAAAACACTCTCTAGCAAGCTAATTAAGAGTCCTTGAGTACTGAAAGCATTTCAGGGAAACAAATCATCCCAGGCCCATTGGAAAGGTCTCTGTCAAAAGCAGCCAAGAGCATTAACTTAGCACCATTATAAATGAAATGATATAAATTACACCTCTTTTTCCAAAAAAAAAAAAAATATGTTGAATTCAGGGAATGCAGTTGGCTTCCTTTTCATATGAGCTACAAAGGATGTGTTTCAGTTATTACTGCTTTTTTCTATTACTTCACAAATCTGGCAGAGACGGGCATTGAATATGTAAAAGACTAATATGTGTTTTAAGAAGTGTATGGAGGCCAAACCACAGGAATTTATTGGCCAAGCCCCTTAATTGTCATGGATTTAGAAGAAGTCAATTAAGAGAGTCCTGTGTGAGCCCAGAAAGTCAGGTGTGGTGCTGAGAGAGTGATCTTGTTCACAGATTGCAGCCGAGCCTGTCTGGTCCTCCACCCTCAGGCCTCAAGTTCATGCATTTAGTTTCCACGTGGTGGTCACTTTTATCCGTGGCAGCTCAGCACCCCAAACCACCTTTCTTTGAGTGGATTTGGCCCTCACATGTTGGCTGACCTGTCACGACAGTGGAAGATTGCTGGAGTCATTAAGCTGGACTTCTTGGAGCAGGAGGTGGGGGGTGGAGGACAGGATTGATACTGCAGGTGGACAAGGAGAACCCATAAAAGCCACCATCCTAAAGAAGCATTCCCTGGATTCAGTGGTCATGCTCACTGCCCAATATGCCCCATCCCGTGACCAGCATCCCTATACAGAGGGCGGCGGGCACTGAGCTTCTCCAGGGACATCTTTGTCAACACTGCCTTTAATGGCTGGGACCTCATCCGCCCCCAGCCAGGCTGTGCAGAGTAGCTGGGGTGGGAAGTCAATGACGGGAAGCAGGGAAGACATGGCGCCCACAGACCAATGTGTTTACCAACAGGAGCTATAAGGGTGGGCCCCTGTGGTGGACTCCTAACAGAGAGGGACAAAGAATGTCTGTCAGGAGCTTCTAGGATGTCAGCAGTTAGAAATTTAAAGCCTCATCTTTGCCTGAGGGGCCAGCTGAGGGTGAGCACACACACTGCCCATAGGGGCCTGGCAGGATACCAGTGCAGGGCAGAATTTAGAGGTTCTAAGAGCCGCCGGCCGCAGCAGCTAGCATTGGGGGGTACTACCTTATTCACCACTCTGGGGCAGCGGTAATACTGTCACTGTAGCTTCACTGATGACATCTCTGGTGAGAAGCTGAGGGCATTATGATCATCCAGGACAAACAGTCTTCTCCCCAGGTCATTGGAACAGCATTCATTTCACTGAGTGTATGTTAAGTTACTTCAGTTGTGTCCAGCTGTTTGTGACCCTATGGACTGTAGGCCTCCAGGCTCCTCTGTCCATGGGATTCTCCAGGCAAGAATACTGGAGTGGGTTGCCATGCCCTCCTCCAGGGGATCCTCTCAATCCAGGGATTGAACCCTCATCGCCCGTGTATCCTGCATTGGCAGGCAGGTTCTTTACCACTAGCGCCTTGTGGGAAGCCCTCTCACAAATTCAGCCCATAACTTAAATGGATGTTTTTGTGGGATTTCGTTTTAACAGATTTTTGGTCTGATGAGCTTTTAAACATCAGTTTCAGTCTATTTGTTTTCTAGTTGTTCAAGTTAAGATTCATCTTTCCTCCCCGTTCTCCTAGCCAACAGCAACATGGATGTGTATGTACATGTCACCTAATTAGAGCCTTATTTAAAGATTCCTGGGATCTTTACCCTTCTGGTTAGGTCAGTTCTGAGGTCAGGCACCCCAGTCAAACCACAGAAGCTTTTGAAGCCTGCTCCTTCCCTCTCAACCCTCAAAGCTGAGCTTGCAATAAACTGCAGGCACTTCAGCTGAGTGCAGTGTCAAAGGGCTGGATTTGTCATTTGCCTTGGTGACTAAAACAGCACATTTTAGGTTCACCTTTGAGTTTGTAAATCCTTTTTATACACATAAATTTTAATCTCAAATGTTAACCTTCCAAATGAATGCCAGAATTAGGTTTGGACAGTTCTTACCTCTTGGCTGAAGTTAACACAAAGCCCACACCTGAAAATGTTGTTCAAGCTTAAAATTTATCCACCTACATGTGGGATTAGAGGGGCTTGAAAAATGACCTGTTGGCAGGGAGTATTTTAGTACATGGGGCTATATGGCCTTGTATGACTTAACTTTGCAGACTGTGGTTTGCCAGCTGGAAAAACTTGAGTTTGGTAGAACTTGAAGCATCATCAAATATTTGTTCCATGCTTTTAAAATAAAGTAAGCTCAGGATTGTGCTAATACTGTAACTAATATCCCATGCTACTGCCTTCAGAGCCACAAAAAGAAGCTGTGCTTTTTTTTTCCCCCTCTGTGCTAAAGATGATTTTGTTTAATATTATGAAGTCCTCTGTTGATCAGGATGTGGTTCCATTTGGTAACATTTAAGGGATCAAATAGGTAAGATTTATATTGAATATTAATAGCAGGTGCCTTCAAATCCCTACCATGCTTATTCTCTTATAAGAATAAGGATATCATAATGTGTTTTTTCCTGAACACGTTTTAAACATGCGTTAAATGCACTTCTGCATCCGTGCTTATAAAGAGAAGAAAACAGACTAAAGTTGATACCATCTGATTTTAATCAAAAAGGAACATGCTTGTCATGTAGCTCTCCCAGCCCCGTGGCTGCTTACAGCTCGCTCTAGTTCCTTTTCCTCAGTGATTCACAGTCTAGAGAGACAGCTCCACTCCCAGCTAAAGCTCTGCCACTTTGGGAAGGCCAAAGGGGATTTGATTTCTCTTAGCCAGATCTGTATTTCAGCTGTTGGTTTCACTTACAGGACCCGCGAAAGAATGTAACAGAGAATCAGTGGATTAGAGTGTAATTCTGTGCTCATGGTCCTGTCTGTGTTGGCAAACCCTAATCTTAGGGAAAGTGGGAAGGGGCCCCTTCCTGGATTCGTGACACAGGTAAAGCATAGGAACCATTTCACTGGGTGCCGAGATCAATGCCTGATTCCCCATTTCTATCTGACAAACTCCGGTTGATTCCTCAAAACCCACCTTCTCCCAAAAGACTTCACTGAACCCTCCCACACTTAAAGTTTATAACTCCTCTGTGCTAAGGGCTGCTTCCCTCTTGAGCGCAGTGATTATGTTTACCTGCCTTCCTCACTAGACCTGGAGCTCCTTGAAGGCAGAGGCTATTTTCTTACTCATAGTTATACACAAGAACTGAGCCACAAACCCATTCTTATGTTGAACTGCTGGCAATGTAGTTGCTTTGAATGCCCACCCCTGTTGCCTCATCATTCCCCAGTTTTTCATTCTACGAGCATTTCTTGAGAAACTTGAATATTGGGATTCGGAATGTTTGCAGAATGAAGTAATTCATTATGCAGAAATGGGCACATTTAGATTTTTGTAGAGACAAAGCAAGCATGGTTGCCCACAGAAGATGACCAGAATCAGAAAAGTAAGCAAACAGCTTATGCATTAGCATCTCGAATTTGTGCTTTTGTTTTTATTTTCATGTACTGTGGTAGCAAATGCTCTAGAACCTGGGAAAAATTGCACTTTTAAATAGAGACTTTGATATTTTATTAGGGTAATAGTATTCTTAGGGCTTAGCAGAGCTCAGGAATGCAGGGTAAAAACCGTTATAAGACATCAAAGCGTGAACTAGAATAGTATTCTTACACAGAAGTTATCACACCCAGATTAAAATGAAAGAGCATATTTAAACAGAGAAGATACGCTTAAGAAAAACAACTGTTTATTGAGCCCTTACAGTGTACCAGGCGCTGAGCCAAGCTTCCTGAGTCAGATGTGTAAATGGAAATAGTTGGTCTGATTTAGGTAGCTTACTGTCATAAAAGAATGGGCAAGGTTATAGAATACATACAAACATTAAACACCATTTTTAAAGGAAAATGTAGTAGCCTAATTTTACATTTGCAGAAAATTAGAAGAGAAAGGATGAGTTGTCTTGAATTCAAGAGATATATCTTTTCTATGATTGAAGTTCAGACTGTTTATGCCATCAGTGCATTTTTAATAGAATCTTATTATTGCATTGATTTTGTAATTATTGTCACCCTATCATTGACCTTGGGATAATTAATGTATGGGCTTCCCTTGTAGCTCAGCTGGTAAAGAATCTGCCTGCAATGTGGGAGACCTGACTTCTATCCCTGGGTCAGGAAGATCCCCTGGAGAAGGAAATGGCAACCCACTCCAGTATTCTTGTCTGGAGAATCCCAGAGGAGTCTGGCGGGCTACATACCATGGGGTTGCAAGAATTGGACATGACTTAGCGACTAAACTGCTACCACCATAGTGATGACTACTGGGTGTAGTTCTGTGCAGTGTATTGCAGGCCAAGAACCAGATTAAATGAAGTATCGTTCATAGCACATAGTACTCAGTAGGACAATACAGAATTCAAGTATTGTTAACTGAGGTTGGTTTGAAGTTAGAATGGCTTCATAAACACCAGCCCAATGTTTGATCTCAATTCCTGTAGATTGATGATTGTTGAGGCTATTATTATAAAAAGGCCATTTGTTAGTAAAAAAGTATGCCAACCTAGACTTAAACCTCTGATGAGCACTATAGTGGCCATTCGTGGGTAGTCTTGCATAGATGTATTTTTCACCGCATTAGTTGGGGTTATTGGACAATCCCAGCCCCTCTTGGGAGGCATGGAGTTCCAAGGAGATGGCTCCAAACATAGCTAAAGACACTAGACCATCTTGAAAATGAGGCAGCTTTGCGTATCATTCTGCAGATGATTCACTGTCATTTGTCTTGGGTGGCATCTGGGTGTCCTGTGACTTCAAACTGGATAGGCTCAACAACTCTACAAAAAAAAAAAAGTCTTACATTCTGAGATCTGGCTGACCCAAGAAACCACTCCTGTAGTACTTGACAGATTATAAAGCGTTTTGGTATACATAATCTCATTCGCTATGCTCATGATGGTACCGTGAAGGCTGGAGCCTTGAGAATGTTAACAGATGTCTGTGAAACTCCAATGGACTCTGGTGTCTAACAAAGAGGGTTGGAGTAGGGGGTGGTGAGGCTGTGTCAGAAGTGTCTCGGAGAGCAGGGAAGTGTCTCTAACATACGTCAGACCCTGAGTGCCCAGTAAACAGGAAGGGATCCAACAACCAAGAATCCTGGGACGTTTATAAGTTGGAGTGGAGGAGGCAATAGGGAAGGAGTTTTGCCTGAATCTGAAGAGGAAGCTTGAGGTTCCTGACATACATTCTATGAAGCTGGCAGGACTGTGAGGTGGAGCTTCTTTAAGACTGGCATTGGCAAGCAGGCAGAATGTTAAAACGACCACAAGAGCCATTTTATAGGTCGAGACCCATGTGGCAAAGATGGGCCTCCCACTGAAAGCACAGTAGCATTTTCCCATGTGTAATTCGGATCCTGGGGCTTACCATGCATTTTGAAAGCCAGCAGTAGGGGGACCTCAGCTATCAACGAGGGGAAAGGAGGAAAAAAATCTGCAGTGGCAGATGGGTACAAGTAGCCAAAAGATCATGGCAGTCGAGGATCAGCCAGGATGTTTCTGTAGAGAATTGCCTTGTATAAAAACCCCCTTCCTTCCCAGTTCTCCCTAGCCTCCCAGAATCCTGATATGGAATCATGTTCTGAAGAATTTTCCTGATTGTGAGTTGGAGAGTTCATGGGGGGAGGGAGAAACAAAGAGTAACAATCCAGATAAGGAATCAGAGGATGTAACTGATGGAGGGAGCACCCTTCATGGGATATTTTGCAAATGACAACAGGGCCATTGAACACAGCCTCTTATCTAGCCTTGTAAATCTGTGGGTGCACCTTTTAGCATATGTCATAGCCTCCCAGCTATTCTGAAAATGGATATCTTCTAAGGGCAGGTAGTTAATGATGTTAATCACCAAATTTTCTCATTGCTGGCCTAGGGTAGAACACTGACACAATTACGTTGTGTGTTTAGGCGAGAAACCTTCAAAAATAGAGCTCCCAAAGTCAACCACTACCTTCAAGTATGGTATTTTAAATCCAGGAGTCTCTCTATTGTTTGTAATCACCAAAAAGATGGGATATAGCTTGCAGGAAGGACTCTAGCTTGGTTAATATTAATATCAATATAATCTCATTTATACTGATAAATAAGACAGAGCTATATTCCTCCATAATTTGAAAGTTAAAGGAACCTATCTACAAGCCCTTGTAGATTACCAGCATATACAGACCATCACTGTATTCATTGGCCATAAATGCTCTGACATTATCGGAAGCCTATCTTCAGAATATGGGACATTTGGGGGACTTGCCTGCTGGTCCAGTGGTTAAGAGTTGGCCATGCAGTGTGGGGGACACAGGTTCAGATCCCTGGTCCGGGAACTAAACTCCAACATGCTATGGGGTAGCTAAGCCCAGGCGTCACAGCTACTGAGCCCACCCACTCCAAAACTCCATGCACCACAGTAAGAGAGTCCATGTGGTGGAACAAAAGATCCTGCGTGACACAGCCAAATAAATAAATAAATATATTTTTTAAATGGGACATTTTTGCTCATTCCAACCCCTTGACAATACAAGCCTATGCAGATGCTAAGCCATCACTCCAGAGGTCATTACAGACGCTCACTAAGGTTCTGCTTGGGTTCTTTTTCCATAGGCCTTGTGATGTCATGGGAAAAGTTAATGTAGAAAAAAGTGCTTCATTTGTACCTTGAAGATTGTAGTATTTATTGACAAATTTGTTTGACTAGATGAGACTTCTATGAGGGGAAAAAATGAAACAGCTGCCTTCTGTATAAATTTTACCAAATAACCAACGTATAGTTTTTATTTGACTATCTTTGTGGTAAAAGATGTCTTTGTTGGGATTCCCTGGTGGCTGAGACAGTAAAAGCATCTGCCCGCAATGCAGGAGACCTGGGTTTGATCCCTGGGTCGGAAAGAGCCCCTGGAGAAAGAAATGGCAACCCACTCCAGTACTCTTGCCTGGAAAATCCCATGGACGGAGTAGCCTGGTAGGCTACAGTCCGTGAGATTACAAAGAGTCGGACACGGCTGAGCAACTTTGTGGTAAAAAGCTGAAGCATCAAGGCAAGAAACAGTAAGTAAAATGCCCAAAACGGAGCACAGATGTTAACACCCCTGCATCTTATAAATTGCCCTGTAAAGCCCCTCAGAGAGTTGCGCTCTTTGCCCAGCCTTCCCAGGTCCCCTTAGTTGCCCACTATCCTACATCAGTGAGCTGCCTATTGCCCACTAGCAGAGCAGCACCAGTCACTGTTACCAGCGGGAAGGCCTCTGTGAGCCACATCCGCCCCCCACATTCTCCCAGGCTTTTTGGTATCCTTGGCAACCTGTAGTGCAGGTTGGCTTAGGCAAGATGAGGAAAGAGAAATAGGAAGGCAAGTGGAGGTCAGCCCTGGAGAGTGGAAGCAGGGTTGGCCAGCTGAGATGCCCAGCTGTTAGTCATCAGAACCTCCATCTCCAGCCCAAGGCAGTGCTGGCGATGGGTACTGTGAGTGGCCAGGTGGGAACCAGTGGGCAGAGGCCTAATAAATTTTCATCAAGCATTCCAAGGCTTTGATCCACAGTGAAGAGTGGATGGTAATGGCAATTTATTACCATATGTCACCAGTGATGTAAATAACCAAATAGAAGGAGCTGGGAGAAAAGAGAGTAAATTTGCTACATTTAGAATTTTATAGTTTTTTGTTTCGTTACTTTAAAGATCATCACAGATCAAAAGGATCAAAGTGTGGACTTGACTAAGTTACACGAAATGTCAAGAAATCAATGCTGTATTAACACAGATTCATATGAAAGGAGCAGAAGCTCTTATGAGGCACAAATACAAAAAACAAAAAATAGTTACTGTGAGGGGTATATTTTTAGGAAACTGATTGTTCCTATTGTGGTGTTCTTTATGGACAATTACTATTATGTAGCAGTTATACATTCATTACGGAAAGAGTACGTCCTGTGATGAAATTGAACTGTCAACAGAGAGCAAAATAACACAAGACAATTATTCTAATCTTGGAAGCATTTGAAAGCATTTAAAACTATTTTTGCAAGTGTATGACATTTGCGCATCCTCGGGCATAGTGATGAAGTAATCTACCCTACTAGAAAGCAAGAAAAATGTAGACTCTCTAAAGATAATCAAAATGCATAATATCACTTGCTTTATTAGGTAACACAGCACATATAACCAACGTAAGTCTTTTCTTTTCACCTCAGAGAGGGAAAACAGTTTGGGGATTCCACTCTCAAATGATCTAGAGTTTAACCAAATTTTCCAGAAAGCAGAAGATGCAGAACCATTTCTGGTTAAATACAGTGGGCATAGATAGCATGGCTACCCAAAATATTCTGAATTCTTTTTTCCCCTCTTAGGTTAGTGGCACTTGTTGATAACACATATTTATGAATTAAAGGGATATTCTGTCCACACTTACTGGCATAATAAGTAAACCAACATAGCTTACTAAGCATATAGTACAACCTCAAGGACTGACATTTAGTCAACAAAACCCTTCTTGCCTTAGGAATCACAATTCTACCTCACCTAAATCTGTGTATAAATCTGTGTATGTGTGTGTTAGTCTCTCAGTCATGTTCGACTCTGCAATCCCATGGACTATATAAGCCCTCCAGGCTTCTCTGTCCATGGAATTCTCTAGGCAAAAATACTGGAATGGATAGCTGTTTCCTTCTCCAGGGGATCTTCCTGACCCAGGGATCAAACCCGGGTCTCCTCTGTGTTGCAGGTAGATTCTTTACCATCTGAGCCACTGGGAGAGTCCTTAAATCTTTGTGATGGAGGCTAAACAGCAACAGCATTCAGGCCACCTTTGGAGACACTCAGTGGCCTAGAACAGTGGCTCCCATTCCTCTCTGAATCATCTAGGGAGATCTCAAAGCACACATCCAAGGTTCTGACCTCAGGAGGCCTTGTTCTAAAGGAATGACATGCAGCCCAGACCTGTGTGTTCCAGTCTTCCTACCTGGCTTTAGGAAACATTGAGAACTCCACTTTCTCAAGGAGACTTAGCTGGTCATTTGAGGACCCCTGGAGACTCTTCACCTTTTCTTTCCAATAGAACTACTTCAAGTAAAACAGAGGCAGCTGCCTCCTGGTCCCTGCCAGCTGATGCTGAAGAGGAGTCACTGCAGGATCCCAAAGTGCCTTTGTAGTTGCATATTGATCCTTATTCCGTGTGTGTAGGAACTAGAAAACTTAACTTCGCTTCCAGACAGAAGGACTAATTTTACTTTAGATGTAGACATAGCTCCTTGTTCACCAAGTAAATGAACACACCACCTGTGAGATTTTGAAAGGTGGAATTTTTTTGTATTCTGAGGACTGCCCCAGATTCCTTGATGAACAGTAAAGTCTGAGAAATCACTTTCCAGAAAGGTCTATCAGTTCCAGACCAGTGCTTCTCAAACCTAAACTACATGCATACCACATAAGTCTGGACTGGAGTCCAGAGTCTCCATTTCCAACAAGGGTCCAGGCCATACTGACGCTGCTGATCCTGAGGACCCCTAGCCAGGGCTCTGTGATGGACCAGGCATCTGAGATGTGTTGGTCTGGAGGGACTAAAATAACCACTAAAAAACTGACCGGTGTAACCAGACCTGGTTGGGGAAATGATGGTAATTTCTGAGAGGGGGAGGAAGAATTGCTGAAAAGGTCTGACTTACAGGGGCCACAGCTGAAAGAGGAGGTGCAGAGGGCCCTGCTGGTTTCCTTCAAAGCTGGAAGTTGGGAGACACTGCGTAGGAGCTCATTGGGGATCATCAGGAGAGCACTTACACAATCCAGAAAATGAGTGGCAGGAGTGGCTTGCTCACTAGGCTTCAATACTATTTTATGTACAAGCACCATCATAACTTTGTATAAAGTCAGTGCCCACACACTCAGTTTTTTGAAATAATATCTTCTTATTTTCCTTTGTCTTCAAACACTGTGCCCAACAGCTGTGTATTTAAGCTCTGATTCAAAAAGATTTTTTAAAAAAGCTTTTTTTTTTTTTTAATATATAACTCAGTGCCCCAGAAGTACCAAAATGGATTCTCAAACACATCCCCCAAAAATCTGAGATGGAAGGACTGTTTTCTTTTAGGTCTTGTGATAGTTTTAAGGTGATAATGCAAAAAGGGGAGGTGTCATAGATTATTTCTTGAAATCCAAAATGTAATAACCTCATAGTTAATTATCGATAGGGTTCCCCCAAAAAAAGTGCGGTTTGGAGAAACAGAAACTAGGCAAGGGGTTTCTTCCTCTGGATACAAATTCTCCAAAAGCTTTTTCTACCCCTTGGAAGGACAGCGAGGCCCCAAAATAGAAATGAAGCTCCCTGGGGCTGGCTGTATTCACTCTGCTGGGGCGCTAACTGCTGACATGTGTTGTTATGAATGTCGTTGCTAATGGAAACAGCTTCGGGCAAATGACAGCACCCAAGATTCTCATGTGACCCACGCACAATTTTTGGAAGAACGTGACTTTACCAAAAACCATAAATGAAATCCTGCGTCCATATGTTTCAGGCAAATTCAAGGAACTATATTGTTGGCCTGAGACCAGGACTGTGAAACAAATAGCAGGCGTAATTAATTTTTAAGATGTGGTCATCATTATAAAATGAAAAAATTGATAATAGCAGCTCAAATCTGGCATCCACATACAAAACAAATGAGAGTCCACCGCGTAAGTCACAGTTTGTTTGTCAGATTACTTGATTTTTCAGTAGAAATGTGTCGACAGGCATATCCTTCAAAATAAGAAGCCAAATGGCAAATGGCCGGATACCCAGAAGATTAAGGGATTGGTCTGCAGGCAAGGAGAGGCCTGTTTAAACCTCAGGCACTGTGGACTTGGCCTTCAGGCCATACTTCTGTTAAACTGGACTCATGCAAAGAATAGTTTGGAATGCAGAGGATGCAAGTAGGACTCCGTGAGCACACTGGGCGCGTATCTTGCATTCCTATTACTAATGTGTTTGAAAAGATTTACTTCTCTTTGGAGTGTTCAGAGGGAGTTAAATGGTACCAGAGCATAGGACTCTGCCCACAGGGGCAGTAACTTTCATGCTAAACTTGTCTGCAGCAGATGTGTTTCCGTAGTTCCTGCAAAACCTTGTGTGACATTTGAATGGATGTTAAGGACACCCTGAGGAGAGAAGAGGTGCACAGTAATTTCCACATCAGCCTCGCATGGCGTCATAGTTGTTTAGTCACTGAGTTGTGTCTGACTCTCTGTGACCCCAGAGACTATAGCCCACCAGGCTTCTCTGTCTATGGGATTTCCCAGCAAGAATGCTGGAGTGGGTTGCCATTTCTTTCTCCAGTTTCCGCATCAACATTGCATGGTGTCATAGGTATCACAGGACATGTGATGGTCAGGAGACAGACTTAAGCCCGGGGAGGTTTTATTCTCAACTGAAATTGGGTTTACGTGGACAGAACAGAATGATGAGAAGCTTTAGGAAGTGGCAGACAAGGCCACCATGTATCTCAGTGGAACATATTAAGCCTCGACCTGCACCCTAGAGGAAGAGCTTTGTATCTCACCCCAAATGACAATTAGCTGCAACTCATCAAAGAAAATGTGGGCATGCTTACTTTATGGGGAAACAGTGAACGCTGGTGTCAAGAGCTGGAAAGAAAATTAGCCCACGCGGTATTGATGAAACACTTGATTTACGCCCTCATGGCACTAACTTGGCATCCTATCGAGGGGAAAGATTGGCTTCCTAATTTGAGATCATCTGTGAAGGAAGTAATGAAACAGGGCCAAGGTGTTGGGGAAGAAGGAACACGTTTCAGAAGGAAATGATCACATTCCTTTCTTGCATCTCCCCGGATCTGTCGCCCTGAGACCCTCATCTGGGCCTCATTAGCCGGCCAGCCGCACAGCCTCTGGCGCGGTGAGGCCTGACACCGCCTTCCTTTCTCGGCACTGTTTCCCACAGCCCTGGATGCTCCCAGCAGGCCAGCCTTGGGTGTGGCCACAGGGAGACATCACTTCGCCCCTCATGGAACAACAGGGCAGGTTCTCTGTCCCCTCCACACAGACCATATAGTCCAGATGTAGGGAACGTGAGCATCTGTATTTCGGTAGGGGTTCACCTTGATGGTGCCTTCTAATCTGGGGAATGTCAGAGCCTATTTTAAGAATGTTGTTTTGGGTTGTGCTCAGAAACCCCTGCACGGCTCCAGGCTCCTGGGAGGTCAGCCTGGGAAGGGCAGGAAGGTAAGGCAAGAGGCGGTGACGTGGCCAGTTGAACAGTGATGGCTATTCTCCTCAGAAGAGCAAGCCTCCCTGGAGTCATAAAAGCCAGGAGAGGGGAGGCTTGTGACCCCCAAAATTACCAACTGAGGCCGCAGATGCTTGCAGTCATGTGATGAAACAGTAACTCCTCTCACATTGCTCCCCAGAACCCCTGCCCCCCTGAAGAGACTGAGCTGGTGTCTCCGGATGGGATCCCTGCCCTGCGACTCTGCAGTTTGTCACTGCAGAGAACCAAAAAGGCACATATTATTTATTGTTCCTTATAATTAAATTGCCATATAACGGTGTAGTGTAACATGCTCAGGCTGGTGTCGGCCTCTCCCGTCCTCTCTACTGAAAGCCTTTGTCGAGGAACATAAACTGCATCCGGGCTCCTCCTGTTTGGGGAGGTGGGGGCTTTGACTCTCAGCTCAGGCCTGGGCTCTGAAACCTGCCAGTTACGGGATGTGGGGCGAGTCATCTCACCTCTCTTACCCTGTTTCCCAGTCCCCAAAGGGAAGCTGTTGAGAGAGACATTATGTGAATTAAACAAAGGGGAGCACTCCCCACAATGACTGGCCCGGAGTAAATGCTCAGTTCAGTCGGTGCTACTCTGACTTTTCAGCCAGGGTAGGTTGAAAGTGTTTGTCTGAGATAATCTTTGGGAGCTTCTCATCTTCGGTTTTGAATAGTTCAAGGCATTTGTCCCTATAAACAGGAGACTGTACTAAATGATCCATGGGGATAGCCCCAGCTCTTCTTTTTTAATTGACATAAATTTGACATACAATATTATATTAGTTTCATGTGTACAAGAAAGTGACATTGTACACACTGTGAAATGATCACCCCACAAGTCATCAGCCCAAGTTACCCCAATATTCTTGACTGTATGCCCCACACCGTATGTTGCATCCCCATTATTCTCCTCAATTCTGACTATGGTAAAGGAGGAAGATTAAATGACAGGTACATGTAAGACATCGTGCAGGGCATTTAGGGAGAGTGTCATTTTAAATGTTACTTGTTTCTCTTGTTACTATCTGTTACCTTGGTCATGGGAAGAAAAGCAAACAGGACAAAGTAAATGGATATTCATCACCCACCATGTGATCGGACCTTGCTCAGTGTCTCTATACTTGTTACCTCTTAATCCTTACCCCAGCCCCCAGTCAATGAGGTAGATGGTGTTGGCTCCATTTTTCAGTTGAAGTGATTTCTTCCAAGTCACAGCAGGTAAGTGACGGAGCTGAAATTGAACTCAGATCTAATTCCAGACACCCTGCACAACTGTAGAAAACAAATTGTGTAATTCTCTGCCTCCACCTCCCCAGTCCCGACTTTCCAGTAGCTTCCCTCCTGTGGGCCATGCTTAACCTCGCATAAATTTCAAAAAACAGCTAATTCTTCCTGCTGGACAGGCCGTAAGTAAGATGCATCATAATTAGCTCTGTCTGATTGACCTCCTGTTGTCCTAAACTGTAGCCCCTAATTGTATGGTGGTGGGAGTTTTGCTGTGGCTAGTTTTATCATTTTGACAGTTTGCTAATAAAGGGTCACCACAGGTACAAAGCGCTCTGATTTACATATGGCAAGTAAAAGGGCATTATGGGAAGTCAGCATTGAAGGTAGGCTTGGGCATTTGTTCCTATTGACACCCATGCTGAGATTCCATAATTGACAAGAAATGCTATTATTAAGCAGGTCTGTTGAGATAATTAGCACTCAGGGTTGCATTTTTAATCGGACTTGAGTCAGATAATTTATCACAGCAGTAGCAAGCTGTCAGGGTCACACAATAAATACTCATTAAGGCTGAATAAAGATTAACTGCAGGCTGAAAGAAAATTAGGCCAAGTAGTAACATTTGATTTCAATATTTACAGTGCTCATTTGGTCTTATATTGGCAAAAAGATCAGATCCCCAAATCGAGCTCATTTATGAAGGAAGCAGAAAGAGGGTGCTCTGTGAAGATGCCTGAGTGGAAGTCTTTTTAAAGCTTGAAACCGTGTTCCTAATTGATTGCCAAAGATATTAATTTTGAAAGGCTCATTTGGTGCGGCTGCTCTAGGAGCCTTGATATCCCTGCATTAATAAGGTGACAACTCCAAACAGAGAAATTGTGCATCTTGAAGGCGTGCCTAATTTGTTAGCATTAGTCAGATACTGCACTTTTAATTTAATGCAACTCACTTGTCTTTGATTCATACATGGGCATTTTATGGCACTTCAAGTTAATTAGAAACACCTACCATTAAAACATGCAACATCTTTAAAGGAAAAAGGAAGTCATTTCAGGCCACTATATTACCAGGCCAAGACATTTATGTACTTGCTGATAATTTACAGTATACTAAAGATAGCGAACCAAATGAGAACATTAGTATTTATGAATACAGTAAATTTTGTTGACAAAACCAGTGTAAAAGGTCAGATACAGAATCCACAGCAAATGTGCAGTTTGTTTATCAGACTTAGAGGCTTAAATTTTAATAGAAAATTAATTTCAAGGGCTGCTGTATTGGTGGAAAACCCTAGACCAAGGCAGCCCCAGCGAGATCCTGCCCCAACCCGAGGACCAGCAGCCAATGGCTGCCGTGGACCATCGTTGGCATGACCGACCGTGCTGCCGTTAGACTTGAGGGATTTCAGCCAAGTCACCGCCATCACCAGAGAACTTAGATTAAGCTCAGTTGTGCTTGCAGTCCTTCTCTGCAGAAGGATGGAGGGGGGCGCCCAGGACAGGGCTACTGGCAATGCTCTGCTGTGTATTAGAAACACAGGCTGTAGAAATACAGTGAACTGGGCTGAGGCAGGGATGCTGAGGTGGGTCCCAGCTCACAGAAAAGGCACATAAAAGAGTGAGGGAACCAGGCTGAGGGTGTTTTCAATATCCAAACGTCAGGAGTCAGCGAGAGGGAGGCTGGCTGCGAGGGGAAGCAGAAGAGCGGGCCCTGTGGAAGGTGTGCGGGTGTTTGGTTAGCCACGGCAAAGAGGTGTTGCCTTACTCCCAGCCTTCCTAAGGGACTTAGCAAATACAAACCTTCAAGAGGACCTTGTGTTTGGGGTTCATTTTCAGTGACACAAAGAGGACATAACACCCTCAGGCCTGGTGTTGCAAGCAGACGAGAGCACAGGTGGGCAGGAGGGTAAGGTGGCAGAAGGCAGCCTTCCTTCTTCCCAGGAGACGGAGCTGCTGGGTGCTGTCACAGTGGGGGTCCCCACCACACCTGCATTCAGACCTTCCCATCAGCCTTCGTCCTTAAACCCTCCTCATCGTCCATGGTGGCCGCAGATCAGGCTTTCAACCTTAGCTAGAACGTGACAGGATTGATTAGAGACATGTAGAATAACAGAGCCCCCAGTTCTAATCTATCTATCTTCATAAACATGGTGTATAGAGGCATGATGGGAATCCAGGGATGAACACAGATCTGAATCCTCACTGAGTTTCTCATGAAGTTGGGAGCCAGGCCAATGAGTAAGTAAACCCAGGCTGCTCTGGTGAGGGCCAGATGTAAGAAAATGTGTCAGAGTGGCTGATGGCAAGGTGGCAATTAGCCTGTGGCATTGCCTGCAGGATCATCCCACTTTAAAAGGCTACCTTTATTTCTTGTCTGAAGCTGCTCAGGACTGAAATTGCCTTTGGAGGGAGGAGGACATAGGCCCGAGGCTATGGTTACCTGGCTGGCAGGACAGGACACAGGGCCATCTACTCCAGGTTTGTCCCCTGCTCTCTGGATCCAGGGGCCCCCTAAGTCTGGCTTGGTGCTCTCAGCATGTTGCAGGCTGAGGCAGAACCTGGGAGTTGCACCCTAGAATGTAGCTGAGGCTCTCTCTCCAGTCCTGCTCCGCCCCCTAACCCCTCTCCCCCGCCCCCCACCCCTCCCGTCCCGGGCTTCTAGGCTGTTTCTCACCCAGTTCTGCCTTTCCCCATCCCTGGGGTCATTACTTCCACCTGTTTTGGCTTAGCTCCCTGTCAGCTCATCTTGGCTAAGCTGAGAGCTGATAACTAAAGGATGTTCTTCATCCTAGGAATCTTAGTATTTTAAGCAGTGAATTCCTGATAACCAAGTAGCTCCCAAGGCCCCCAAGTAATGAATCTCTAACTGTCGCATTTCGTTAGTTATTCTGGAGTGGAAAGGTCTGCTCCGTGCTCCTCCAGCCGTATTGCAAGGCCAGCCGCTCCCTGGCTTTGCATCACCAGGGGTGTTTGAGAGATACAGCCCAAACATCTGGGTTCCAGTTAAAGAGCCATGGAGATGAAAGAGGCAGAATGCTGTTACAAAAACAAGAGTGAGAAATGCTCCCCACATAGGGGCAGAAATCGGTGTTTTCAGGTCTTTAAAATAGAATCTTTAAAGGCAACCGCACAACCGTTAACAATAATGGCTGCTATTAATGGGACGCATACCGCCAGGCACTGCTCAGAGCACTGTGTGTTGTGTTAATCCGTGTAATCCTCACCTCTGTATTATCCCCATTTCAGAGATGAAGTATCTGAGGCCCAGAGAAAAGTAACGTACCCAAGGCTGTAGCACCAGTGAGGGGTGAAGCTGAGTTTAGTAGGCACTGAACCTCCACAGAAACTGCTGCAGAGCACAGAACTGCTGAATGGATCTACTCAATGGATGAAAGGGCCAGGACAGAGAGACAGGTTTTCACAGCATTGTAACATAAATACGGATGCCCTGGTTTTTTGTATTTATTTCACAGGAGAGTGAATGTTGAAAAGTTAGAACAAAACAAACCACGCTCCTACGGACACTGTAACCTAAACGTCCTGAAGAGAGAAAGACATAAAATAGCAAAGTTCACTTGAGGATGCGTGTGGCCTTTCCAGAGGATAATGGTGAAACTTGGAAGAAACTTTCTTAAATGTCCAGAGAATAGTTCAGGCTGTGAATCTGCTAAGAATTTGGCAGTGAAATTGTTTGTGATGGAAAAACCTGAAAATAACCAAAAATGCTCTTCAATATGAGATTGGTTCAGTCAGTTGAGTGTGTCCATCCTATTTAAGGGCTTCTCTGGTGGCTCAGCTGGTAGAGAATCTGCCTGCAATGCAGGAGACCTGGGTTGGGAAGATCCCCTAGAGAAGGGAACAGCTACCCACTCCAGTATTCTGGCTGGAGACCTCCATGGACTGTGTAGTCCTTGGGGTTGCAAAGAGTTGCACACAACTGAGCAACTTTCAGTTTCACTAGACCTTCACTTTTCATCCTATTTAAAGCCATTGGGTAGATCCACATGTACTGACCTAAAAGGATGTCCAGGATGGCTGAATTTAAAAGAAAAAAAAAAACAATTTACAATCATATATATATATATATATTTTTTTTTTTTTTTTTTTTTTAAGTTGGAAAAGAAAATGCACAGGAAAATGCAATCTGGAGTGTTTCCCAGCAGCTAACAATGGTTGGGATAGGACTATGGGAACTTCTCCTCTTTACATTAAAGATAATTCTGTGATGTTTGGATGTTTATGGCAAGATATGTTGCCTTTGGGAGAAGGAAATGGCAACCCACTCCAGTATTCTTGCCTGGAGAATCCCAGGGATGGGGGAACCTGGTGGGCTGCTGTCTATGGGGTCGCACAGAGTTGGACACGACTGAAGCAACTTAGCAGCAGCTGCAGCAGCAGCATGTTGCCTTTGAATTCCAAAGAAATAAAGAGATTAAAAAAAAAACAAAAACCAAGTTTTAATGTACAGTCCTATTCAGTGAGGTATATGAGATTTCCTAATGGGATATAAACCTTTTTCATAGCATATTGATTCTGTTGTTACATATCCATAAAAACAAGAGAGAGCACTTACTGCTTAATTTTTTTATTTTTTTTAAGAAATTCTTAATTTTTAAATTTGTAAGCAGTAAGTCTAGTGATTTTTAAGTGTTTTCAAGTCAGTAATTTATTTTCCAGTTAGGATTCTATTTTGGTTACATCTGAGCAAACCAAAGTAAGAGTACGTGATGGAAGCATCCTGAAGGCAAAAGTTCAACAACCAAAAAATAGCCCCTGCCTTTACCTTATTTAATCCTCACGATTGCCAGATAGAGTGGGTATTATATCGGTGCCTGTGTTTTTTAGTTACGGAAAGTAGGCAGCTCTATGATAAGAAGTGTGCACAGAGCCAGTAAGTGGTGAAGTGGGGTTTCAAACCTTGTCTGTGAGTTTTTCATTTTTGGGTTTTTTAGGAAATATTTATTTGTGGCTGCACTGGGTCTTTGCTGTGTGCAGGCTGCCCTCGTGGTGCACAGGCTCCTTGCTGCGGTGATTTCTCTCGTGGAGCACGGGCTCTAGGCACGTGAGCTTCAGTGGTTGTGGTGCAGGAGCTTATTTGCAGCCTGTTCGATCTTTCCAGACCAGGGATCAAACCCGTGTCTCTTGCATTTGCAGGCAGCTTCTTAACCACTGGACCACCAGGGAAGTCCTTGTAGTTCTTGTTAACCATTAAACTTAACTGCTTCTCTGTGGAATAAATGGCTTGGGTACATAGGCCTTCTTCCTAATGCCCAAATCGCTTTGCTTTCTAAGAGGTATACCCAGAAAGTCCGGTTAGCAAGACTTCAGCAAACTCTAGTTGTTACCAAGCAGTTTAAATGCACAAAGACATCCTAGCAGTGTTGGGAGAACCTTATGTGAAGACTTAGGAATGAGTGAAGTGCTCATCTGGGAGAACAGATGAAGCAAAACTAAATGTTGGAACAGTAAAGCTGGGCATCTATTTAACTTGCTGTGTAATGGGATCCTTGTACTTGGAGTTACCAAGCCTGTCTGTGATTTCAAATATTTGCTGTGATTAAAGCAGGAAGTGGTGTGAAAGTATGTTTAGCTGAAGCTTGCAGTTCATTCTGGAGGGGGTAATAAACAGAGAATCTTGGGCAACAGCCAATAAATAAGAACATGTAAATAGAAAGGCCGGCCTTCTGAGCCATTTTGTGCCATCAACAGGCAGGATAGGCAGTTGGGATAGACGTGGGAGAGCACTGTCATCCTTCCGCCCATCATCCGTGACCAGAATCAAGGTAGAAGTAAACCACAGGGCAAAAGAAAACTGCATGCCTAACACACTCTTTCAGGAATACATTGTGCAGTAAACATGAAGCAAAGTGTGTGTCCTGAGCTGGCATCAGAGAGAATACCTGAATGTGCAAATGAAAAACAAGGAATTGTTGAGCCACAATAACTCCACATTTTCACTGTAATAATTAGAGCACATGCACTGATAAGCCATACTCTTCATAATGGGCACCTTTTATCATTGCACTCACAGAGAAGCTCGACCAGTGAAAATGAAGGAAGTGGTTGGCAGATGATGGTTGAGCTGGTGGCCGTGGGAGACGTGTTGCACAGACTGTGCTAAAGGAAATGGCTAAAACGAGCTGTATTCTTTGCTCAAGTCATCCGAGGAAACATGTCCTCTTGGCAAGCCTGTGATTTTTCTCACTTGGTTTTCCTTCCAAGCTCTGCCTGACCTCTCGTTCTTTGGGTCATCTCTCTTTTCCCTAAAGTAAAAGGAAAGAAAAAACTTGTGTTTTTCTTTAATGACTTTTGTAGGAAAAAAAATGAGGAATGAGGGTTGAAGCTTGAACAATAGTATTCGTATGTACAGATGTTCTCATTTTGACTTTCCCAGGAAAGTGATGTGAAAGGAGTGTGTCCAGAACCAGGGCAAGGCCAGGCAGACAAGGCTCGGAGGGTGGCGCCCCCTTAAGTGTCGTGTCCCAGGCGCCCCACCGCTCCCTCACCCCAGTTCTGATGGAGTAAGGAAGCCCAGGTTCTGGCCCCATTTTTGCTGACAGCGGTGGGACACACCACCTGTAACTGGGTCTTCCCCTATTTCGTGGTAACAGGGGCTTGGAAACTACACAATCACAGAGGCCATGACAGTTTTACTGTTTGTATAAATTATACCTTCCATTTTGCTGGTGAGTGGCAGTTGAAAACTGAGAATCTTTTCAACAACTTCATTGAGGTGTAATTCACATATCATATAGTTCATCTCTTTATACAATTCAGTGGTTTTATTCACAGAACTGTATGATCATTGCCACAATCTAATTTTATAGTATTTTCATCACCCTTAAAGAAGCCACATACGCATTGATTTTTACTTGATTCCCTCGCAATTTCCCAGCCTAAGACAGTCTCTATTCTGTCTCTAGATTTACATATTCTGAATATTGCGTATAAGTGAAGTCATAATATGTAGCCTTTTGTGTCTGGCTGCTTTCACTTAGCATGATGTTTACAAGGTTTATCCACATTACAGCATGTATCAGCACTTTGTTTTTAGTGCCAAATAATGTTCTGGTATACAGACACAGCACATTTTGTTTATCATTCATCAGTTGTAGTACAGTGCCATTTTTGAGGATCTTCCAAACTGTTTTCCAAAGCAGCTCCTCCATTTCACTTTCCCACCAGGAATGTATGAGGATTCCAATTTCTCTGCATCCTTGCCAACACTTGCTATTGTCTATCTGATTATAGCCATCCTAGCAAATGTGAAGTGGAATCTCATTTTGGTTTTGATTCACGTTTCCCTAATGACAAATGATGCTGGGCATTTTTTCAAATGCCTATTGGCCATGTGTATACCTTCTTTGGAGAAATGTCTGTTCACATCCTTTGCCCATTTTGAAAACTGGTTTATTTTTTTTTTTTATTGTAAGAGTTCTTCATATAGTCTAGATACTAGTCCCTTATCAGTGATGTGATTTGCCAATATTTCCTCACATTCTGGGCATTGTCTTTTCACTTTTTTGATGGTGCTGTTTTCAACACAGAAGTTTTTAGTTCTTAAGTCAAATTATCTATTTTTCCTTGTCATATGTAAGGAATCATTACCTAGCCCAAGGTCAGGAGGGTTTCCTCCTGTGTTTTCTTCTAAGGTTTTATAATTTTAGCTCTTATATTTAGGTCTGTCATCCTTTTGAGTTATTTCAACCAAGTTTTAAATTTTACAAAATGATCTTTTCTGTGGCTTGCACTGATTTTTTGGTCCGGTTTTCATATGGGATATAGAACTAGAATATAACTTCTCCAGAGACTACCTCACAACATACTTGTCAAACTGCATTCGTCATAGCAGTCTTACCCATTGCACCTTCAGGCAGAACAAGTTCTTACAGCTTTTCTAACTGGTTTAGTTTTCATTGGAGTTAAATGCCCTTTAGGTGGTGCTATTGCATTTCTTCTTCTTTTTGGCTTTGAACCTAAGAGCCATGAGGATTTACTTTCTGCTTTGATTTGCTACATAATTTACTGGAGGAAAGCATTACACCAAAGTATCAATAGAAAACTAAAATATTGCACTTAGATGACGTTTACCTTATATTCCTTATCTAACTGAAATTCTTAAACATTGCCCAGTGAATGTACGTCTCCAACATGGTCACTTTGAATGAAGGCCCATCAAATGAGCATGCTGGCTTCTGAGAATCGGGAACGCAACTGTTAAGATCTCCATGTGGAATCAATGACGATTTCCAGCTCTTTCAACTTCCATGTGGCTAATTAAAAAGTTAAACTTTCAAGTGGTTGACTTCCTAAAGAGAAGTGCATTCTTCATATTGGCGGTTTGCAAAATGCCTCTCGCGTTAAGGAACCTGTGGACAGTTTTTGCATCTCATTTCCTGGATTATCTTCCCTGTGCCAACTCACAGTGTGGGACATTAGGAAACGCTATGCCTTTTTTTCTAACCACTTAAAAAAATTCCCAGGAAGGTTTTTTTTCCACTTCAACTGCCTTCCCATTATGTTCTGCAGTCTGCCAAGCTTGCCAGAACTCAGCAGGTAGCCCACATGGTATGCGTGTCTGTGTGAGAAAGCTCTCCTGATGTGGACAAGATGTTGGTTGTAAAATGAAGCCAACATCTTGTCCACAAGTGTGCAAAAATACAGTCTATCCACAAGCACCCAGGTCATAAAGAATGTTTAGTTAAATATGGCTTGCTAGAATGACTCTACTGTTGTAAATGTGATTCTTCTGTATCTATAGCCAGATTACTTGTTTTCCTTGGTACCTTTTCCTAAACACAAAACATTGTAATATTCATGTGTTTTTTATAAGCTGGAGGGTCCCAACAGAGGGTCCAGCAGAGATTTTAATGTAACTTATTTCCTACTGTAGAAGCTGCTCTGCTGGTTTTCTGGAGTTTGCATTTCAGCCAGTTCTTAACCTTCTTAGTGCTTGAAGTATTATTTTGGAGAAACATCTGTTTAGTAGTTATTGGTCAGTTAATGATTGTTTCTTATTTTTGCTTTCTCTGTTTGAATTCAAAATTATTATGCTGCATCACATGTCTACTTAGACTATGGATTTGATGTTATCTTTACATTTACACCCTCAACCACTGCTTTCAGAACATTTTAATAAGTATTTGATCTTCTTTGGCCTACTCTTACCAAGAACATTTTGAGCCATGTGTAAAAGACAAATCATTTGAGTGAAAATTCGGGTGTGTTTACTAAAAACAAACAGTGAAATTTCAAAAATGAAAGTGTTTGAAAGGAGCATTTAAGAACCTTGCTATATTTGTATATGCCTGAAATTGTATTTTCTCCGTAGTTTTCCTCATCCTTTGGACTGTATACTCCTTGAGGTGAGAGACTGCAATTTGTTTTACTGTCTAGCCTATGACTACCCCAAGGCCACCCCAAAGAAGGACTCAGAGTCAGTGTTTGTGGAATTGAATTCCATTCAGAGCTCCTAGAGCAGAAGCAATGGCCAAAAACAAGCACCAAAATAAGATTATGATGTCTTTTAGTATATTACTTAGGCCCTTATGTGATGAATTTTTCATTGTATATGCTTTTGCAAACTCAGTGTCTTCTTGGGAATTAGAGCAGATAGCTGCCACCACTTGGTTGAAATTAAGGTGTGATGTGAAGGAAAGAAGGTCAGATTTTGAGGGATAAAGATGGTCTGTTTTAAAAGGTGATAATTTGGTCTCTGCTTTTGTATTCCTGCATTTTACCAAGTTCAAATGAAAATGTGGGTTTCTTTTGGCCCATACCATGCCTTGGGCTTTTTCTGTGCCTGTGAATCCGCTTACTTACCATTCCCCATGGTCAGGACTGGGAGGAGCTCTTCATTAACCCATGGGAATGTGGCTGTGTGAAAACGCTGTGAATAGCATAACCATAGAAGGCTAACCCAGGAGGAAAAAAATGCCACCTTCCACTTTACCTCCAGTGTACTGGCACCTCCTGACTTACAAATGGGTTGGATCCCAAATGTTTGTTTAGAAATCAATTAGTTAGGAAATAATGCACTTTCCATAGAAAGTGTTAAATACGGTGACCAGGGTCCCAGGTTAGCCTACAAAAGCTCATCTAACCATAATGGAGCCAGAAATTTATACACATGTGATAAACCAATGAAGAAGACCAGACCAATGAGAAAATGAGCACTTGAGTACAAGCAGTTCATGTTGAATATTATTGATGGTCCAAAAAGATTTTAATTAGGGAGGTCAATGGAAATGTTTGTGGGAAATTTTAAAATGAACTCTAGGGATATTAAGGAAAAGAACAAGAAGAGAGATTGTGAATAGTCCAAAGTAGGAAGCAAGAGGAAAAAAAGAGAAAGGGATAATAAGGATATAAATCTAAGCATTAAAAAAAATAGTAATAAAAGACTCTCCCCAGAAGAGTTTTCTGAGCTGTGAAGAATAAGAGACAATGCAGGGAAGATTTTAATCATCCCTTGATGATATGTGGATAAAGACATTTCTTCCTAAGATTTCAAAGGCCCTTGTGATATTCATTTATTCTTACACCAGAATGGGTGTGGGAATTTTTTTTAAAGCAGTCTATCTGTGAAGAATACAGTATTATGAATTTAGGGGAAAAAATCATTCTTTTTCTTTGGTTGATATTTGCTCACTTTAGAATTTATCACGTTTGCAGTAGGAGGAAGTGTAGCTTAACAGATTTTGGAGGCAGAAGCAGGCCCAGGGTTGAGTCCCACATCATTACATAGGATCTGGGTCACCCTGGCCATCTTGACATCTCTGAGCCCACTTTCTTTTATTTGAAAATAGAAATAATAATTACTTATCACAGGGCTGTGAAGTGTGTCTGTCTTGGTAACATTTGTAACCTGGCCTGCCTAGTGAGATGCTCGATGAGTATCAGATACCATCTTTACCAGGTCTTAGAGTTCAGATTTGCATATCTCTGGCTCAGCCTGTTCATTTTTATCCCAGAACATCAAAAACATGATAAGCATAAATAAGAATAATAAATATTTAATGTAGATTCATATGTAAACTTCAAAGCTAGGAGGAAAAAAAAAAACTTGTTTCTCAGTAGTCTAACAGATGGCCACACAGTGAAATGGTCATAAAATCATTCAAGCTTTAGGCTTGCAAGAGAGTGTATGAGGAGACTTGTTAAATGTATCATTACTATCTTCATTTGCACATCTTGAAAGACTTCATTTTTCATTTTTGGTCTTGATTTAGCTCTCACTGTAGCTATTTAAAGAGAAGATGAGTTTGCAGTAAATCACTACACATTAAAATGGTTTTGAATAAACCATGTGTGACTAAAACCTTCATTTTTAAAGTTCTTCTTTAAAAAAAGTCTGCATTTCGTGTTGGAAATCACAAGTTTCATTTAGTGTTTCAGGCTACATTAAAAGATGAATAAGAACATAACACATGCCCTTTCCCCACCTGCACCTGTGTTATAGATGATGGTATCTGTGATCTTACATAGCAGTAACCATCATAAAGTACATTATGGTACAACCTGTCAGACAGCAGTGCTTTTCTTAACTGTGACTGGCCATAGAGCCAAGGTTATGCTGCTACAAGCAACATGCTAATTATCCGTGGACTGACACAATCCATGCATCATTTTATCCAGGGTGGGACTTGAGAATGATTGGAGAAAAGGCCTCAGGTAACTAACTCTATGGTCCCTTCCAACTCCAAATGTTCTTCTAAACCTTGTTTTTCTCTTCTGCTTCCTTTCCTCATCTTCATACCCGGGAACTCTTCTCTGTCCTGGCCCGCTTTTCCCTACACTTATCATAAGCTCCCTTACCTGCTTCTTAGAAAGTCACCAGAGCTTACTGTGTATCAGATGAGTTTCTGCTCAGGACTCAGCCTGTGGTGAGGCAGGGAGAATTCTTCCCAAGCATATCCAGGCAGATCACCCAAACGTGGTTTTCACCATCATGTGCAAACATACGTATGTTGTACAAGAGAATCCCAAATCTGTCTTGACCCACGAGCAGAGTTTACTCTTGTTGTATGATAGTCTTGTGTGCTTTTCTTTTAGACTATTATTTAAAATAATGACTCTATAATTTAATAGCTTTTCTCTTTGTGTACCAGGGACCAGCACACTTAAAGCTTGTAAAGCATATCTGGCTCACCCCCTGTTTTGGTAAATAAAGTTCTATTGAAATGCAGCTACAGCCACTTATTTGCAAATCCACCATTGCCACTCCCACAGCATCATAGCAGAGTTAAGTACTTACAACAGAGATCATTTGGCCCACAAAGCTTAAAATATTTACTCTCTGGCCCTTTATAGAGAAAGTTTGCAGATCCATGTCCTATATCTAATCTCATTGTAGATGGCCATCCAGAAAACAGAGATTTCGTGCTACGCTGAGAAATTCTGCTTTGTCACAACTTGCCCAAGGAACAGTAGACAAAGTTATTTAATCCTCTTAGGTCTGGTTTCACATTCTGTACAGATGTGATTGTTAACACCTGCTTTGTTTTTCTGAGAACAAAGTGATAGACTTCAGATTTCTCTTCATGTGTATTTGAGGATCCAAGATGCTGGTGTTGGATATCAGGCCACTGCCCTGGTTATGACTGTTTTCATAGTTAGCATATACTTCTCAACACTTTACATGTCCTTGTTTTTTCAAAAAGTCGTCTTTCAGTTTATAGGAGAAAACTAGATGGACTGTTTGTATTCAGTGGTAAGATAGAAAATGTTTTCTTAAAAAATGCAGAACAAAGATTTTATGAACCGTTTCTTGGTGCTTGAGCAACTATCTGCAATATCAAGTTTTTATGAAAGTATCTGAAGAAAACCACTGAATAATCCCCTTTTTCATGAAGTAAAGCTTGACCTTTTCTTTTTCTTTAAAGAAACCCAATAGAATTATCAAATAGTGAACGTGTTATCAGTGAATATTATCAAATATATTTCAAACCCAACAGAATTAGCAAACAGTAAACATGTATATGTTGCATTGACATTTTTGGTATCACTGCAAGAGCACCCTGTTCCATTAACATCAGAGTGACCACTTGAGATAAGTTCTTGGGAGAAAACAGAGGACCAGACTGCAGTGTTCCAGAGGCCGCCCAGGAGAACAGATGTCAGGCTTGCAATAACATTTCCTCATTTTGTTCTTGTAATCATTTCTTTATTATTTTATATAAGACATGCTTTAGTATTGTATTAACTTTGTACCAATCAAAAAGTATTACATATTTATTATTGAAAAATGCAGAAAATACAGAAAAAAAGCACATATAAGAAAATTTTTCTATAATGTCACCAGCCTGAGATAACTGCTGCTGCTGTTTTGACCTATATCTTTTCAGGCTTTCTTTCGTATATACTGTGTGAATTTTAAAAAATTACTATTGTAGGAAATTCCCTGGTGATTCTGTAGTTGGAACCCTGTGCTTTCACTGCCAAGGGCCTGGGTTCGATCCCTGGTCAGGGAACTAAGATCCCATAAGCTACTCGGTACCGCTAAAAAAATAATTTATCGACTGTTTGGTGTGACGATGCACTTTGCTAACAGCCTTATATGTGAAATCTCATTTAATCCTTACCATGTCCCTCTGGTGTATAAGTATTATAAGTCTCATTTTGAGAGACTAAGACACAAGAGGCTAACCCATTTGCCTGTGGTCACATAGCCCATGCCTGAACTCTCTCTTGCACACTATATTCCCCTGCCCGTAAACTTCTGCTTATAGTCAATAAGCCAGTGTTTGAAAGTGGCAAGCTTAGGAACTTCTTTGTGGTTAATGTCCTATTTAGTCAAAGTGGTTCTTCTGCACTGCCCCCTGTAGTGAGTGTTTTCATTGAAGATTCCAGAATGCCCCTCACTTCCTGCCACGAGCCTGGGTCTTCACCACATGGCCGCTGAGACATTCCCTGGCCCTCGGACCACCGCAGTTTCCAGGGTGGCTGTTACTTCTGTTCCCTCCCTGTGCTGGCCATAGCAGACAATATGCTGGTCATCCCACAGGCCATCCCACCAGGCAATGCCTGGCTGCCCGCTGGAGCTACACGACCCTAAATCACAGAGAAATATACCAAGCGCTAAATAAATCATCAAACAGAATGTAGCAGCTCCTCTAAAGGAGTCAGCTTCTGGAAGACTGCTTTGTTTGTGAGCTTTGAGGAAGAGTCCAGAGGGAGAGGTTGCTTAGAATACTTTTCAGTTGCAGGAAAACTGGGCTGCCAGTTTAAATCAAATCTTGCATATATATCCCCCACCCCTGCTTGGTTTGGGGCCCTTCCGACCAGCCCTGTCCCTGCCCTCCTGTTGCCAATTGCCACGTGCTTTGTGGACGGCTGCAGCTCAAAGATAGTTAAGGAAAGTAATCGTGCTGTACTAGGGAGGGCGCTAGCAAAGAGCACAGGAGGGAATTAAGTGTCCTTTAGAGCACACTAAATTAGAACGTCCAAAACCAAGCTTTTACCAATGCTGTTTTCTTCTGTGTTAAAAGGTAAATCGAAAATCAATTGCGACATTCTTTAGTGAGAGTCATAAAAGTCCTTGCCTGCAACTGGCTTTCCATTGGGAAACCTAATAAAAATTTGTTAATGCATTGTGATTCAGAATTACTATGAAAGTTAAGAATAATAAAGCAGAACCTAAATAAAGTGCTCTTAACTGTGTTTATATCTGCATTAGGCTTAAGCTGTGCTGGCAATTACATGTTTTTACTTTTCATTGTTCAACAGTTTCAAATGTACCAGAAAATGCTGGCCGAAGATTGTTGCCTAACTGAAACCAGATAGGTCCAGACTTCCAAAAGCTATGAGAAGAAAATAAATCCCTCTGTTCGAAATAATCTGAACATTTTAAGTATAGCAATCACGTATACCATTTGACACAATTTGGTACAAGTCTGTGTTGCTTTTCAGTAAATACATGATTAAATAAATACAAATGAACTATTCAGATAATGTTGACAAGAAGTTATATGACTTCATGTTGTGTGTGAGCCTCATAGATGCAATTATTATTTCATTTTATCTGTAGCGTGTAACGTGAGACGTTTTCATTGTAGGATCCCTAAAAATTGATTCTGGGGAAGAAACTTCTCACTTTCAGAATTGGTTCTGACCTTCTTGTAGAATACTAATTAATTAGCATTTGGAGTGATTTAAAGGGTGCCGAGGACCCCTACCCAGATAGTATTTCCAAATCCCCCATTAAGAATTATGCTGTTTTTGTGACCTTTCTCTGTAGTTCTTTTTAAAAATACAGGTGCAGTTCTGAGAGAGTTATTCTGACAGAAATATGGATTGATGACTCTGCGTAAGATACCATGGGCTTCCCTGGTTGCTCTGACAGTAAAGAATCCACCTGCAACAAGGGAGACCTGGGTGGGAAGATCCCCTGGAGGAGGGCATGGCAATCCACTCCAGTATTCTTGCCTGGGAAATCCCCATGAACAGAGGAGCCTGGCAGGCTGCAGATCATGGCATTGCAAAGAGTCGAACACAACTGAGCGACTAAGCACAAAACACCATGGTCCCTGCCCTCAGTGGGCTTATAATGTACAGGTATCCCCCACTTTTTGAGAATTTGCTTTGCACCACTTCACTTTTATTAAAGATCTACATTCGTACCTGTTTTTACTCACCAAAAGAAATCTAAGAAAGATTTTCACTTTAAGAAAAAGGGAGGAAAGCAAAAATAGGGTTGAACATGTGTTTCACAGCTGACTGTTAACAGAGGCAGTACACACCCAAGCGGTGAGAGCACTACCCCCAAGTTCCTTCCCTGAGAGCTGCACTCAGCCTCTCAGCATCAGGCCACTATACCCTTGCACTACGTCTGTGAGCATTTGTGCTTTATGTTTATCTTGTGCTTTCGTTTGCAAGATGTGCCCTTTGGTCATTCTTCTTTGATTTATGCTGTTTGCTTACATTCATAGGAACCTCTACTTTCAGACAGAAGGGAAACCTATAGTTGGAAAAGAAGAGAAAAGGGGCATTAAAATTCCACCACTTGTTGAAGGCAGTATGTGATTCTGTGATCATAGAAATACTATAATACATTTGAGCACTTGTGTATATATATATATGTCTGTGTGTGTGTATGCACATGCCACTGTTTTCTAAACACTTTACATCTGTTAAATCATTTCATGCTTATGACAGTCCTACAAGGAAGGTACTGTTACCCACCGTTTTACAAATGGCCTAGAGATGTTAAGAAATTTGCCCATCATCACACAAACAGGAGATGATCAAACTGGGATTCAAACAAAGCCGAATGGTTCTGGAGCCCATGCTTCATTTAGCATGCCTCTTAAGGACCTTCTTAATAGTATGAACTTCATTTCTAGACTAAATGCTATAAATAGAATTTCAGTGGAGAGCACTGAAGTGGGCACTCCACAAGGAATTCTCAACTGAGCAGAAGAAAGATGCAGCTATTGCCGCTGGGGAGCCTTGGGAAGCTGTGAAGAAGGAGATGGAGCAGCCTCTGCTACTCAGCACTTTTGAGTATTTGGAGGGTGAGGAGGGAGTAAGACTCCTAGTTAGGCCCCCACTTCCCTCAACTTCTAGGAGACCTTGAGGGTCAGCTGAAGCAGTTCACAGAAAAATCCATCCAACTCTTTGACCCTGGCAACACTATAAAGACTAAATGGAGAAGTATGTCCGTTACAAAATGAAGACCCCCTCCCTTTCTGGAAACCCTACTTCTGTGCGACATCCTGCCACTCTGCCTCCTGTCCCCAGTGCAGAATGGACTGGGAAGAGCACCAGCCTGGAGGGATCCTTGAACTCCTTGTCCACAAGCACCACCCTCTTAGCCATTCTGTGTTTTGGTTTCCTTGTCTATAAAAAATGGGTCTTAAAACACTTTTCCTGGTTATGTCACTGACGTTGTGAGGATTATGAAATCTTGGTCTGTGGGGACAAATATTTGTGGAATGCCTAATACGTGCAATAAATGACAGAAGATGACAAAACAGTGAGGCCAGAGTGCTGAAATGGTGATGCCTCTCAATTTTTCCAGTGAATTGGGAGAGCACCCACAGAAAGTCAGGTTTGTTCTTAAGCTACACAGATTGTCCAGGGATGAGTCTTCTGCTGTTAGTGAGCCCTCAGATCCAGGTGCAGCCCACACCAAGGCAGAGCCCCATGTGACACCAGCAGTAACCCAGCCTCATCACACCAGACTCAGCCATTGTTCCCACCAAACCAAGCACTGCTCAGAAAGCTGGGTACAGAGGAGTACAGTCACATGCTGTACTCAAACCAGCCCCCATCTCCATCTTGAGCCTGGGTCATCTGTCCACACCCTTCCTGCCCTAATGGTGACATCACTCCCCTTTGGGACTGTCTTCTGTCACACACAAAGCAGTTCACATCCTCCCCAGGTTTCAGTTTCTGAAGTTTCGAGTATAACCCTAAAGTTGTATTTACACACACACTGTTATCAAGATACTCAAGTGTCTGCCAGAAGAAAGATGATCTGCCTCTCGGGAACCTCAGTAGAGGTTCATAGAGGTTCATAGACGTAGGAGAGGCCGCGGTGATTTTTAAGGACTCCTCTGTTGGCTGTTCGGAGAAGGCAATGGCACCCCACTCCAGTACTCTTGCCTGGAAAATCCCATGGACGGAGGAGCCTGGTGGGCAGACTGAGCGACTTCACTTTCACTTTTCACTTTCCTGCATTGGAGAAGGAAATGGCAACCCACTCCAGTGTTCTTGCCTGGAGAATCCCAGGGACGGGGGAGCCTGGTGGGCTGCGGTCTGTGGGGTCGCACAGAGTCGGACACGACTGAAGTGACTTAGCAGCAGCTGATGGCTGTTTTGCTTACCCTCTGACACATACACACTAGAATGTATACATCCAAACAAGTGTCATCCTTGAGAAGCATCACACTGGGAGGTGTTGGCAGGTGTATTTCAATGATTCTCCTGTGGCTCAAAACATGCTTGCAGCTGCGCTTTTAGAATGGCCTTCAAAGGCAATTTCCAATCCTTATATGAGGTTTAGATGCGTATTTAGCCACACCTAGTTTGGGGGAGTTCTGCCTTGTGCGTTTTACTCTTGAGGCCTTAGGGGCCACCTTATTCTCCAGGCTTGATTACAGGTGGCCTCTGGTACAGAGTTCCCGCCCTCAGCAATATTCCACAGGATTCCAGGCATTTTCCAAGGTTGTCTTCAAGAGGAAGTCTTAAGTATTTTTGCATAGCGAAGTGACAGCACAGTGGTAAATGTACATACGGCCGCCTCGGGTAGTGGCTTTAAAGATGAGCACCTTATCTTTTTATATGTGCTCTGGCCTTTGTCTTAAATTTAATCTGATTACTTTATGGTTAGACGTCCCATGTTGGTCAAGTTCTGTGTTCACGGTGGGTGGTATGATGTTTGTGTCCTAAGTGATTCTTTTAGCAAAAAAAAAGAACAAGGTAAAGCAGCTTTTGCTGATTTGCCTGAAGAATGCACGTAGCACCATATTGGCTTCATGAAAACGAGAAACTTTTAGTGGCATTCATTTTTCTTCATATGGCAGCAAATTAAAATAACATCAGCTGCCTTCTTGCTTGCTTCTATTATCAGGTGACACAGTTGTCTACATAATCGTTTTTTAAAAATCATTTTTTGGCCTTCCAAAAAGAAAAAGTCTTAGAACAATGAAAATACACTTAGCAGGTGCTAATTTATTTTTTTCTCTTTTAAAATCTGACTTCCATGAGAAACTTCTAAGATGTCTCCATGTTCAGTTTCTAAAGTACCCAGTTGTCAGACTATTTCTGACTTTGGCTACAGGCAAACAGTGGGCTGTGTGATTGAGGGTCTCTTAAGGCTGTACCATGTAGCTACCTGTACAGACATTGGTAATGATCAATAGCGATCCCCCCACCCACCCAGCCAACAAGCAGGAGGTGAAGGAGTCGTTTCTTGTGTCCGAGAATAAAGCCCGCTCATAATTTGTGGGTGAGTTGTAAGCAGCACTTTGGACCCAAGCTGGTTCAGTTCTTTCTGTTTCTTCCATTAACCCTGGGCTGGCCCATCCCCACCAGATGTGCTGCGTTTTCCATCTCGTTCACTCAGCCTCCTGGTGTTCCAAAAGGGATCTCGGGCTTTCTCGGGTTTAAGTTCACCCACTAAATCATGTCACTGTGGTGTTAATTTCCTTCCCCACGCTGAGGATATGCAAATATGCTCGACTTAATCCTCATCACCTGTCCTCTCCTAGTGGGCCAAGTCTGCATGCAGGCCGGTGCTGGGGGGTCGGGGCCGGGGAGCAGGGGCAGGAGGCATGACTGTAAATGTCGGCGGCGCCAGGCCAGGCCTTGCTCCTGTTGCTGGCAGCCCAGCATCTGCTGAGAAGCGTGCAGTTCCATCAAGTCAGCCACAGCCTCCCGGTGGGAGATAAGCCCAAGGAAGGAGGCTGAGCCTGGCAGCCGGATTCCAGGCCTGGTAAAGTCATGTCTGACATTCAGCTCTGTGAGGTTGGGCTGGGGAGTGTGGAGATGGTTCCACAGGAGCCAGCAGCTGCCCTATTTTAACTCAGGCTGTTGACAGTTCATGCTGAGAGCACTTGTTTCGGAGCTCAACAAAGCTCAAAACTCCAACGTTTTCATTTTGGGTCTGTGGAAGAGTTGTTGTACTGGAACCAAAACCTTTGCTGACATTATCCTTCACTGAGCTTGTCTACACCACTGAGTAGAGGAGAGGAGACAAACCTCCAATGAGGAATATGTATCCTTGGGAACAGCCGCAGGTAGTCCGATGACCAGAGAATGCATGGTGGGTTAGTTAGACTGTCCTCAGAGTCTCCCAGAAACTTCTGAGAATCATCTAGAGGTTTGCTGCAAACAACTGCGACCTTGGTCCTTAGTCCTTGCCCCAGAGTACTGCCTTCTCTTAACTCCCTACAGGTCTTTCAGATAGATCCTGTTAACCCAATTACAAGTCCTGAGGAAGGACATTTTAACTTATGAAATATCCGGTTCTTTTCATCATCATATCATTCCCCATTCATTCTTCTTGTCCTAGCTCCCAGGCAAGTTTAGACTGTACAGTTTTCCTGCCAGGGAGAGAAGCTGTGAGGAGACGGCCCTACCTACTTTGAAACTTGATAGAAACATGCATCTCTGGGTTCTCCAGAAGGTATATGAGTTACCTGGCACAGAGTAAATGCAGTAGAAGGAAATGTTTTGTTTAAATGCTTCCTCATTTAAATTAATACTCTCTTGACTGTTGTGAGGGGAAAAAAAAAAACCACTATTAAAAGTTGTCTGTACTTTTGCTGACTTGAAAATGTTATGAAAAAATTTCCTATTAAAAGTTGTTGCTTATTTTGCTGACTTGGAGAATATTTTATAACCCACATAAAATGTGGTTCGAGAAGTACTGTCTCAATGAAAACGAGAGCTTGTTTTATTTGTTCTGTCTTCAGTGCACTTCCTCTTATTTTATCTTTACATATGGATTTCTTTGAGTAGTGATTTATATCTGCTCCATCCAAAAAGTTTAAAACAATATAAAATGCCCTGTAAAAAAATTATACTAAGTTTCCTAAAACACTTGAGAAATTTACTGAGTTTTGCTAGGTATACATTTCATTCATTAAAATGAAAACTTGGCTGAAGAAATCATGATGTTTGTCTGTATAACTAACTCCTGGTTTCTTCTCCCTGGCCTTAAAAACCCAGATGTGCTAGAAATTACGTTTTTTCAAGTGAACTATTTAGAGCCCTGTATTCTTCATGGATGATCGTTAAGAACTGTGACGATGAGGAGGAGGATACTGCCCCCAATACTCTGCAGTACGTTATTATGTTCTCAGGGGCCTGCAGAAACGTTTCGGTCAAGGCTCCATGCCTTAAATGAGTTGACAGAAGTGCCCTTTTGAAAGAGTCAGCATCAGCCTGACCTTGAGATGAACAACTTTTCAATGAGCTCCAATGTGCACAGTTTGGACGGTTTCCCCTTTACTGCCACTCTAAGAAAAATCTTGTGATTAAGCGCCTACAAAACTTCTGACCTGCAGAGGGCTCCATAATACCATGTTTCCCTAGCTCATGCTTGGAAAAGAAGCAAAAGAAAAAAAACTTTCCAGAAGGGGGAAGGGGAAGCCTAGAGACTTTATAATGCTCCAACAGTCAGTCTGGTAAACAGACTAAGAATTGTGGGCAAAGTCCTTTTCCTTGAGTTTTGTACCAAGCCTGAGATCGGATGACTCTGTCCGGACTCATTACTTTAATAGCCTAGAGCTAGTTCACATAGCAGCAGGAGCCCACCAAAAAGGCATTTCATTATTGAAACTGAAACTGGGTACATTGTAACTGCCCATTAATAGTCTGATTTTTTTCAGTATTTCAAGTAATTTATAAAGCGTTTACACAAATAAATAGAAAGCTTTAAATGCTTATATTCCATAAAAAGTAAATAAAATATATTTTTGTGCATTAAGACTTAATTAAGTGGCATGATTTCATGTCACAAATTTAAAGCAGCCGGGTGAGACTTGCCAACATTACTGCAGCTGTGTTTTACATTAGGAAATTAATTAAAATAGTCATTTATGCTTTTTTCCACTTACATTTAGACCTCTCTGTATTACACCATATATTCTCCCTTCAATCATTATATTAATCTGCCTGAGCAGGTTCTGTCTTATTCTGTTATTGGTAGAATAATAAAGGGGGGGTATTAATCTAATGGAAAGTTTGTCCTGTGCTACTGAGACAGGTCGAAGAGGGCTGAAGGGACTTCCTGCTGACTTTGAAAGAGGGGACGCCTTCATATTTATTCACATACCCACTCCTTTTTTCCCACCTTAAGAGAATTTCATTTTATGTTTCATTAGAACAGCCCCACGCCCACCCTTGGTGTCAGGAAGGGAAGCAGAGGAGAGCAGAAAAATATCTGCATGCCATATGACACATCATCATTTAGACTTGGCTGTTCTGTGAGAACTCATTTTTGAAGCGGACCTGCGTATATAGTACAGTTACAGAACGTGCTAAACCTAAAGCAAATTAAAACACACCCGCCTGGATCGTTGATATGCAGTTTGCAATTCATTAAATACTATCCTGACTTGGTCTATCAAAGCTAAATAATGACTCTCTTGAGATAGCAAGAACAAATCGATCACACTGTACTTGTTGACTACAATTATTTCTGTTAACAACTGTCATAAAATTATTACTTGATGAAGTTTTAATGATGGAAGTAATTTTGTTCCCCAAGAGGCATCAGTTGCCAAATGAGGCTGAAGCTCTGAAAAAGCTCACTGTGTGACAGTGTATGAAAACATGACCATAATGTCTTCACTCTTGGATATAATTTGCAATACTGTGGACTAGTTTTAGGTCAGAGCCAAGGTCTTTTAGTTCCTCAGGCACCAAAGGTGCTTCCCTTAAGGCATACCCTGTGAGTTGGCTTGGATTTTAAGAGTGGCATTCAAGGAGGATTCTAAGGTGCCATCAATTATATGACTTCCACTCAGAGTAAACTCAACTATTGGATATAGGGAGTGAGTTTTCCTGTGTATATGTTGTCATTAATGATGTTTAAAGTTAAACCCTATTTCTGACTTGTATTTCTTGAATGCATGAGCTGTATTGAATTCTTTAATAAGGGTCTTAGGTAAAATAAGGGTTTCCCCGGTGGCTCAGTGGTAAAGACTCTACCCACCAAAGCAGGTCAGGATCTACCCTGAGTCAGGAAGATCCCCTGGAGAAGGAAATGGCAACCCCCTCCGGTATTCTGGCCTAGAAAATTCCATGGACAGAGGAGCCTGGTGGATTGCAGTCCATGGTGTCACAAAGAATCGGACGAGACTGGGCAAACACACAACACAAGTAAAAGTGACTCCTGAAGTCCTGAATCCTATTAAACTCTCTGGAGTCTTAGTCCCCACAGTCAAACAGGAGCAAATTGAGCCCATTCCTTCTTTTTTAATTTATTTTTAACTGGAGGATAATTGCTTTACAATGTTGTGTTGTTTTCTGCCATACAACAGTGTGAATCAGCCGTAAGTATACATTTATCCCCTCCCTTTTGAGTCTCCCTCCCAACCCCCTAAGATGTCACATAGTACCGGGTTGACTTCCCTGTGTTATATAGCAACTTCCCACTAGTTATCTATTTTACCTATGGTAATATATGTATGTTTCAGTGCTGCTTTGTCAATTCATCCCACCCTTTTCTTTCCCCGCTATGTCTACAAGTCTGTTCTCATGTATGCATGTCTATTCCTGCCCTGTATATAGGTTCACCAGTACTGTTTTCCTAGATTCTATATGTGTGTGTTTAGGTTAGGTGTGTGCATGCTCAGTCGTGTGCAATTCTTTGTGACCCTGTAGCCTGCATTCAATGGCACCCCACTCCAGCACTCTTGCCTGAAAAATCCCATGGACGGAGGAGCCGGTGGGCTGCCAGTCCGTGGGGTTGCTAAGAATTGGACACGACTGAGCGACTTCACTTTCACTTTTCACTTTGACGCACTGGAGAAGGAAATGGCAACCCACTCCAGTGTTCTTGCCTGGAGAATCCCAGGGACGGGGGAGCCTGGTGGGCTGCCGTCTATGGTGTCACACAGAGTCGGACACGACTGAAGCAACTTAGCAGCAGCAGCAGCAGCAGCAGCCTGCCAGGCTCCCCTGTCTGTGGAATTCTCCAGGCAACAATACTGGAGTGGATTGCCATTTCCTACTTTATGGGATCTTCCAACCCACGGATTGAACCCAAGTCTCTTGTGTCTCTAGCACTGGCAGGTGGATTCTTTACCACTGCACTACCTGAGAATCCCATATATGCGTTCAGTTCAGTTCAGTTGCTCAGTCATATCCAACTCTTTGCAGCCCCATGAACCATAGCATGCCAGGCCTCTCTGTCCACCACCAACTCCCAGAGTCTACCCAAACCCATGTCCATCGAATCAGTGATGCCATCCAACCATCTCATCCTCTGTCGTCCCCTTCTCCTCCTGCCCTCAATCTTTCCCAGCATCAGGGTCTTTTCAAATGAGTCAGCTCTTCGCATCAGGTGGCCAAAGTATTGGAGTTTCAGCCTCATTATCAGTCCTTCCAATGAACACCCAGGACTGATCTCCTTTAGGATGGACTGGTTGGATCTCCTTGCAGTCCAAGGGACTCTCAAGAGTCTTCTCCAACACCACAGTTCAAAAGCATCAATTCTTTGGCACTCACCTTTCTTTATAGTCCAACTCTCACGTCCATATATGACCACTGGAAAAACCATAGCCTTGACTAGACAGACCTTTGTTGGCAAAGTAATGTCTCTGCATTTTAATATGCTATCTAGGTTGGTCGTAACTTTCCTTTCAAGGAGTAAGTGTCTTTTAATTTCATGGCCTCAGTCACCATCTGCAGTGATTTTGGAGCCCAGAAAAATAAAGTCTTCCACTGTTTTCCCATCTATTTGCCATGAAGTGATGAGACCAGATGCAATGATCTTGGTTTTCTGAATGTTGAGCTTTAAGCCAACTTTTTCACTCTCCACTTTCACTTTCATCAAGAGGCTCTTTAGTTCTTCACTTTCTGCCATAAGGGTGGTATCATCTGCATATCTGAGGTTATTGATATTTCTCCTGGCAATCTTAATTCCAGCTTGTGCTTCCTCCAGCCCAGCGTTTCTCACGATGTACTCTGCACATAAGTTAAATAAGCAGGGTGATAATATACAGCCTTGACGTACTCCTTTTCCTATTTGGAACCAGTCTGTTGTTCCATGTCCAGTTCTAACTGTTGCTTCCTGACCTACATACAGGTTTCTCAAGAGGCAGGTGAGGTGGTCTGGTATTCCCATCTGTTTCAGAATTTCCCACAGTTTATTGTGACCCACACAGTCAAAGGCTTTGGCATAGTCAATAAAGCAGAAATAGATGTTTTTCTGGAACTCTCTTGGTTTTTTGATGATCCAGCAGATGTTGGCAATTTGATCTCTGGTTCCTCTGCCTTTTCTAAAACCAGCTTGAACATCTGGAAGTTCACAGTTCACATATTACTGAAGCCTGGCTTGGAGAATTTTAAGCATTACTTTACTAGCATGTGAGATGAGTGGAATTGTGCGGTAGTTTGAGCATTCTTTGGCATTGCCTTTCTTTGGGATTGGAATGAAAACTGACCTTTCCCAGTCCTGTGGCCACTGCTGAGTTTTCCAAATGTACTAGCATATTGAGTGCAGCACTTTCACAGCATCATCTTTCACGATTTGAAATAGCTCAATTGGAATTTCATCACCTCCACTAGCTTTGTTCATAGTGATGCATCCTAAGGCCCACTTGACTTCACATTCCAGGATGTCTGGCTCTAGGTGAGGGATCACACCATTGTGATTATCTTGGTTGTGAAGATCTTTTTTGTACAGTTCTTCTGTGTATTCTTGCCACCTCTTCTTAATATCTTCTGCTTCTGTTAGGTCCCTACCATTTCTGTCCTTTATCGAGCCCATCTTTGCATGACATGTTCCCTTGGTATCTCTAATTTTCTTGAAGAGATCTCTAGTCTTTCCCATCCTATTGTTTTCCTCTATTCCTTTGCATTGATCGCTGAGGAAGGCTTTCTTATCTCTCCTTGCTATTCTTTGAAACTTTACATTCCAATGGGTATATCTCCTTTTCTCCTTTGCTTTTCACTTCCCTTCTTTTCACAGCTATTTGTAAGGCCTCCTCAGACAGCCATTTTGCTTTTTTTGATATTTTTTTTTTCTGACTTAACACTTTACTCTGTATAACACTCTTAAGTTCCTCCATCTCAGTTCATCTGGTTCAAATTCACTCCTTATGAGCTTACTCCTCCTCTTCTAAGACTTCACCCAAACCTATTGTGTTTTCCAGCAAACTCAGTATTATTGTAGTTACTATAAAGCTATTATATTTTATGTTATTGCAAAGCTGTATTTTGCATTGTTGCCGTATTACCACAGAATGTATCCTCATGCTTGCTCTATTCTGTCTAGCACTAGTAGTTATATTTTAAACAAAATAGGCCGCTACAAGAGCATGAAGGCCTTGTTGGCATGCTTGCGTCTCAGTAGTGTAAGCTCAGTGATTCTCAAACCGATAACATCAGCATTGCCTGGGAACTTGTTATAATGCACATTCTTAGGTGCCACCTCCTACCTGTTAAATCTACTTACCTTTAAAAAATTAAATGATAGGTTTTTTTAAACTCTCACTGCAGATTTGAGCATGACTTGTGATCTCTATTCCTCATTGGTTTGGTCCCCCAGATTTCCCCATTTTAGTTCCTATTCACAGTTTGGGGCCAGGTCCAAAATACTTCTTTCTCTTGAGAGCTCAGAAGTTGTAATTCTGCAGACTGTAATATTATGTTCCATCTTGATGAACTAGTTTGCCACCTATGCTGAGTGGATCTGTATTTCACTACCTCCATCATTAACTAAACAGGTAACTTACAGTCAGCGTCTTAACATCTGCTTTTAAGAACTATAATACTCTGTGTTCTTGAAAGCAAAAAACTCTGAAGACAGAGGGCTGAGCCAGGTGATTTTGCAAAGTCCCAAAATTAGATTATTAATACTAATGAAACTTGAAAACTCAAACATTCTTTTTCAGTGATCAGTATCATTCCCACACTAGAGTTCACTGAATTTTAAATCCCACTAGCTGGTTTCTCCCTTTAGGCTATCACCACTATTTTCTCTTCTGCTTGCTCATTTTGGGAAGATACCATGAACAGGCCAATATATAATCAAATTGTTCAGAGATAATGGAAATTTCCATAGGTGGTAAGAAGTCTAACCATGCAATAAGCAACCATGTGGTTGTTTGCAGCTCTGCTCTTAAATTTCCAATGTGACTCCAACATGAATAGGCAAAACATGCTCAAAAACTGCCTGATCATGTGCAAATAATGGAAAAGTTCAAATGCTGTAAATTAGTGACAGCTCCATTCTTTAGTTAGATTCTATCTGTAGCTGCTAAATTCCCTCCTTTCGTCAAGAGGATGTAAAGATGTCTGTGATATGATCTCTGCTCTCAGAAATCTCCACTCTAATCAGTTAAGTGACATTAATGTGTATGAGTAATTATAAAATAGCCAAGTACTTGGTGATTTTCTTATAGTTGGAATTGTCATCCACGTGAGATAAATGTTGGCTGGAGTCAAAATGAAAATGTAACTTGAGCCAAAGCTTGAAGGATAGTGAGGGTGTTGATCTGTTTGCCGTGCCACGGCTTTCTGGGATCCTAGCTCCCCAACCAGGAATTGAACGCAGGCCACCACAGGGAAAGTGCCGAGTCCTAACCACTGGGCAACCAGGGAATTCCTTGTTAGGGTTTTTAAAGAAAGGATGTTTGAGCTAAAAATAATAGTAGTACTTTAAATGCAGTATAAAGTTTGTATGTACTTCGTATTTATCAAGATGGGCTTCACTATACTATTTTAACAAATAATCTCCAAATGTTAGTGACTTAATACAAGTTTAAATTTTTTGCTCAGTGTATTTAGCCACTGTGACTCATTAGGAAAGCTTTATCTTGACACACATTCTGTAATCACTACAGCAAGAGGAAGTGTCGCTGTGAACTGTCATTACCATGCATATTTCACTGGCCAGATCAAGTCATATGGCCATGCCTTATCATGTGCCAGAAATGAGAGAGCCAGAGATAGTTAGGGAACAATGTCAGTGACTGCCACATCTTTCTGTGTAATCATTAGAAAAATACAACACTTGGTGTACCCCATAAAAAAAGGGGACTTCCCAGGTGGCACCAGTGGTAAAGAACCTGCCTGCCAGTGCAGGAGAAGCAAGAGACATAGGTTCGATCCTTAGGTCATTAGGTCAGGAAGATCCCCTGGAGGAGGGCATGGCAACCCACTCCAGTATTCTTGCCTGGAGAATCCCATGTATAGGGGAGCCTGGCAGGCTACAGGCCATGGGGTCATAAAGAGCCGGGCATGACTGAAGCAACTTAGCACACATGCATGCCTTAAAAAAATAAATCAACCTCTTTTATGCAAGCTGATCATAGCTTGATAAACTCAAGCTTCCTTTCTGATCCCTGGGTCAGAAAGATCCCCTGGAGATGGAAATGGCAAACCGCTCCAGTATTCTTGGCTAGAAAATCCCATGGGCAAAGGAGCCTGGTTGGCTACAGTTCATGAAAGAGAAAGTCACTCAGTCGTGTCTGACTCTTTGCAACCCCATGGACTATACAGTTCATGGAATTCTCCAGGCCAGAGTACTGGAGTGGGTAGCCTTTCCCTTCTCCAGGCGATCTTCTCAACCCAGGGATCAAACCCAGGTCTCCCGCATTGCAGGCAGATTCTTGGAACTAGTGAACTAATGAACTAGTGAATGAAATGAAAAAGAAGCAGACTCACGAGTATAGAGAACAAACTAGAGGTTACCAGTGAGGAGAAGGAATTGGAGAGGAGCATTCGGGGTAGGGAGAAAGGGGGTATTATGGGATTATCTGAAATCATGTGTGTGAAACTTGAAAATTGTAAAGTGCTATAGAATTTAAACACTCTTTAATTCAATTAAAAGAAGACTGTCTGCAGGAAAAGATGTGATAACAGGAGATACTGCAACATTCTTCCAACAAGGAGGTGAGCACCCAACGTGCCAGGGATGATCAAACAAAAAGAGAGGAGGAAACTGAGTCCTCAGTGCTACTGAATTAACTAACAACCTTTAGCCAACTGCCCTTTAGCCAGCGTTTTTGTAGATGAGAAATTCTGCATTAGTGAAGTGACTTGCAGCAAACAGCATCCTAGCTGTGGAAGAAAAGTTCCACTGTATTTTCCCAGCAGTGATCTCCCTGCTTTGCCACAGTTCTCAGGAGGCAACTTCTTTGGGGATCAGGGAAATCTGAATCACTGCCCCCTGCTACTTTGTTCTAGTCTAAGATCCCCTTTGGCTTTGTAGGCAGGCCTATTGACTCATTGATTCTCCAGCTATGTCAATTCATATATCAAAATTTGCTTCTTTCATTCTACACAATCAGCTCAGTGTTAGGGAGAGCTCCAGATTCAAAAAACGAGAGCCCACAAGCTCAAATGCATGGTCTACTGGAGCATCAGCAGGTCAGTCTCTGCTCACCCTGCTGCATAGCCAGGCCCTCCTTAGAACAGGCTTGAGAGTGTGTCAACCAAGCCAACTGTGAAACCTAGGACGTTGATGCCAACTATCCCCTTTGCAGGTAGATCTATATATATTCAGAGGGGTAGATGAGCCCTGAAGGACTATTTAATGCCATTCAGAACCCATCACAGGATCTTAATATTTTCAAAGAAGACATGTAACAGAGAGGCTCTCTCTGCCCAACTGTTTTAACAGTACAAGAAAAACTCTTTCCAAAGTGAATCCACTTCCTTGTGTCCAGATGATTAAAGCACTATCTTCATAGACAGCACATCCCGCAAATACCATCTTGTATTGTGGCTCTTCACCTTCCGTCTGTCCCCACACATGTGCAGCACCCTCAAAGAGGAATCCCATTTGTGTTGGCCCTTGCCAACCAAACTCCTCTTGGCACATTTTAAAGCTTTATCTCTTGCCTTCCCTTGTTGAGATTCATGGATGTATTGGTGACTTTTTGGTCTGTTTGGTTTTCCTACCAGTTCAAGTTCTCCAAATTGAAAGGAAACTTAGCCGGTTAGTCTCAAAAAGCAAGCATGCTGTGTGTGCTTGGTCATGTCTGACTCTTTGCAACCCCATGGACTGTAGCTGCCCAGGCTCCTCCATCCATGGGATCTTCCAGGCAAGAATACTAGAGTGGGTTGCCATTCCCTTCTCCAGGGGATCTTCCCAACCCAGGGATAGAACCCACATCTCCTGCATTCCCATGCAGATTCTTTACCACTGAGCCACCTGGGAAGCCCAGAAAGCGAGACCATTTAGTAAATAGTTGTGAAATAAGTGTTGAAGTTTTGCCTGTGTAGGCAGAGGGTTGGAAGTTGAGGTTCTTAAGAATATCAAATGGATGATGTGTATAAGTAACTGGAGCCGACTGGGTACTAGAAAAACATGGAGTGAATTTGAGAGGCCATGTTCTATATGTCGGGGCCAGGTTGCTTCTCTGCCTCAGCTCATTGCTGTGTAAGAATTCAGGCTCAGTAATGCCAGAGCCATGAAATTAAAAGACTGCTTACTCCTTGGAAGGAAAGTTATGACCAACCTAGATAGCATATTCAAAAGCAGAGATATTACTTTGCGAACAAAGGTCCATCTAGTCAAGGCTATGGTTTTTCCTGTGGTCATGTATGGATGTGAGAGTTGGACTGTGAAGAAAGCTGAGCGCCGAAGAACTGATGCTTTTGAACTGTGGTGTTGGAGAAGACTCTTGAGAGTCCCTTGGACTGCAAGGAGATCCAACCAGTCCATCCTAAAGGAGATCAGTCCTGGATGTTCATTGGAAGGACTAATGCTAAAGCTGAAACTCCAATACTTTGGCCACCTCATGTGATGAGTTGACTCATTAGAAAAGACCCTGATGCTGGGAGGGATTGGGGGCAGGAGAAGAAGGGAATGACAGAGGATGAGATGGCTGGATGGCATCACCGACTCGATGCACATGAGTTTGGGTGAACTCCAGGAGTTGGTGATGGACAGAGAGGCCTGGCGTGCTGCAGCTTATGGGGTAGCAAAGAGTTGGACACGACTGAGTGACTGAACTGAAATGAACTGAACTGAATGCCAGAGCAGCTGATTTTCCAAGAGAATCTGGAAATCTGGATTGCCACATTAAATCTCATCTTTTAAATCTTGAGTCAGCATCCTGTAGAGCATCAATTTGTGATCTCTGGCCCAGTGCTCATATAACAACTAAAAAATATTAGTTGAATTTCAACTCACCTTGTTGTTCAGTTGCTAAGTCATGTCTGACTCTTTGTGACCCCATGGACTACAGCATACCAGGCTTCCCTGTCCTTCACCATCTCGTAGAGTTTATTCAGACTCAGGTCCATTGAGTCAGTGATGCAACCCAACCATCTCATCCTCTGTCGTCCCCTTCTCCTCCTGCCCTCAATCTTTCCCAGAATCAGAGTCTTTTCCAATGAGTCGGCTCTTCACATCAGGTAGCCAAAGTATTGGAGCTTCAGCATCAATCCTTCCAATGAATATTCAGGTTCTATCTCCTTTAGGAATTAGTGATTTGATCTCCTTGCCATCCAGGGGACTCTCAGGAGACTTCTCCAGCACCACAGTTTGAAAGCATCAGTTCTTCAACACTCAGCCTTTTTTATGGTTCAACTCTCACATCTGTACATGATCACTGGGAAGACCATTGCTTTGACTCTGGACCTTTGTTGATAAAGTGATGTCTCAGCTCTTTAATACACTAAGTTTGTCATAGCTTTCCTTCCAAGGAGCAAGCATCTTTTTCATGGCTACAGTCAGCAGTGTATTTTGGAGCCCAAGCTCTGCAATGATTTTGGAGCCCAAGAAAATAAAATTTGTCACTGTTTCCACTATTTCCCCATCTCTTTGCTGTGAAGTGATGGGAACATATGCCATTGTCTTAGTTTTTTGAATGTTGAATTTTAAACCAGCTTTTTCACTGTCCTCTTCCACCCTCATCAAAAAGCTCTTTAATTCCTCTTCACTTCTGCCATTAGGGTGATACTGTCTGGTATATTTGAGAAGTTAAATAAGCAGGACAACAATATACAGCCTTGACATACCCCTTCCCCAATTTGGAACCAGTCCATTGTTCCATGTCCAGTTTCAACTGTTGCTTCTTGATCTGCTTACAGGTTTCTCAGGAGATAGGTAAGATGGTCTGATATTCCCATCTCTTTAAGAATGCTCCACAGTTTGTTGTGATCCATACAATCAAAGGCTTTAGCATAGTCAGTGAAGCAGAAGTAGATGTTTTTCTGGAATTTTCTTGCTTTCTCTATGATCCAGCAGATGTTGGCAATTTGATCTCTGGTTCCTCTGCCTTTTCTAAATCCAGCTTGTACATCTGAAAGTTCTTTGTTTATGTGCTGCTGAAGTCTAGCTTGAAGGATTTTGAACATTACCTTGCTAGCATGTGAAATGAGCACAATTGTATGGTAGTTTGAAAATTCCTTGGCATTGCCCTTCTTTGGGATTGAAGTATAAACTGATCTTTTCCAGTCCTGTGGCCACTGCTGATTTTTCTAAATTTGCTGATGTATTGAGTACAGCACTTTGACAGCATCTTTTAGGATTTGAAATAGCTCAGCTGGAATTCCATCACTTCTACTAGCTTTGTTTTCAGTAATGCTTCCTAAGGCCCACTTGACTTCACACTCTAGGATATCTGGCTCTAGGTGAGTGACCACACCATCATGGTTATCTGGATCTTTAATACCTTTTTTGTACAGTTCTTCTGTATATTCTTGCCACTTCTCAATCTCACCTGCTTCTGTTAGGTCCTTTCTGTTTTTTTTGTTCTTTATTGAGCCCATCTTTGTATGAAATATTCCCTCTGTATCTCCAGTTTTCTTGAAGAGATCTCTAGTCTCTCCCACTCTATTGTTTTCCTCTGTTTCTTTGCATTGTTCAGTTAAGAAGGATTCCTTATCTCCTTGCTATTCTCTGAAACTCTTCATTGAGTTGGATATATCTTTCCCTTTCTCCTTTGCCTTTTGCTTGTCTTCTTTTCTCAGCTAATAGTTCTTAACTGAACAATGCAGGACAGAAATGGAAAGACCTGGGACTGACTGTGGCTCAGATCATGAGCTCCTTATAGCAAAATTTAGGCGTAAATTGAAGAAAGTGGGAAAACCACTTTGGGTTCTTGCATTTCTTTTTCTTTGGGATGGTTTTGGTCATGCCCTCCTGTACAGTGTTACAAACCTCCATCCATAGTTCTCTGTCTACCAGATCTAATCCCTTGAATCTATTCATCACCTCCACTGTATAATCTTAAGGGATTTGATTTAGGTCGTACTCGAATGGTCTAGTGGTTTTCCCACTTTCTTCAATTTACGCGTAAATTTTGCTATGAAGAGGCAGCTCATGATCTGAGCCACAGTCAGTCCCCGGTCTTGTTTTTGCTGACTACATAGAGCTTCTCCCATCTTCGGCTTTAAAGAACATGATCAGTTTTATTTCGGTATTGACCATTTGGTGATGTTCATGTGGAGAGTTGTCTCTTGTGTTGTTGAAAGAGGGTGTTTGCTATGACCAGTATGTTTTCTTGGCAAAGCTTAGTTAGTCTTTGCCCTGCTTCATTTTGTACTCCAAGGCTAGATTGAGTTATTATACATTACTCATAAGATTAAATTGTAATTATCCTTCCCATGAAGGTAACAGGCAAGAATCGTTTGTTAAGTCTTTTATATCAAAAATATCATTGTTGATTTAGAGCTGGACAAACCCAGGGTGTTACTTAGTATCTCTTAGTGGGAAATGAAGGCCCCTCTCTGAAATATGCAGAGAAATAAGAAAATATTTGACAAGAACTTGAAATGTTCTCAAAACATATATTACTTGAAGCTTTAAATAGTGTTCCAATTCTTCTAAAACTTGATAATTCCCAGAAATTTTTCAGGGTTTAGTAAATAAAGTATGTGTGTTCTGGGCCGTGTCATTGTGCAAAAGGCTTATCATCGGGCTAAGATTGTCCTGTAAGTGTAAAGAATTAGAGCAGATAAGCAACTATAGTGCATGGGTGAATGAATATGGGCTTGTGGTGTAAGGTCCAGTCAGTTCTCATCATTTGCAGATTCCATATTTGCAAACTTGTCTACTCACTAAAGTTTCTTTGTAACTCAAAATTAGTACTTGCAACACAGTGGCTCTGTACTCACTAATGCAGTGTTTGCAGGAACTTTATAGAACATAACTGCTGTGAATAACCAAAGAATCAACTATAATCCTATTTACAAGAGTTTAAAAAACCCATTCCTCTAGTGCCCTTTACGTTTAATGAGTGGGTATTTTGCTGTTTCCCCTGAACCATCACTGAAGTGTTATGTTTGAGTATTAGGCTACAGACCACCTTTTAGGTGTAACTAATATCTTCTTGGCAGTTTATCATGAACTCCTTTTGGGTAGAACATAAGAGTGACTTAACCTATATTGGTTCACCAGAGAATTCCAGTTCAGCAGGCTGCTGAGTGATGTGAAAAGCTGTCTTAGGACCCCTCCCCACCTCGCTCACACCTGTGCATGTGTGTGTATGTACATACACAATTAAAACTCTTAAGGAACATGTGAGATACAGGGATAAGAGGTTTGAGATTGAATAGTTTTCAAAAGGGTTTCTCTGGTGGCTGAGATGGTAAAGAAACTGCCTGCAATGCTGGAGACCTGGGTTCAACCCCTGGGTTGGGAAGATCCTCCGGAGGAGGGCATGGCAACCCATTCTAGTATTCTTGCCTGGAGAATCCCCATGGACAGAGGAGTCTGAAGGGCAACAGTCCATGGGGTTGCAAAGAGTTGGACATGACTGAGCAGCTAAGCACAGCACAGTTTTTAAAAGGAGCTGAAATTTCAGTTGAATTCATTTGTTTCACAGTCAGATCTTCTCTTGCAAGAACTTTGGTATTTACTAGATAATATTTCACTGTTATCTTGAATAAGTCAATAAATCAAGTCCATCATGTTTCAAATTTAATAGCTGCCTTATTAACCAAAATTGAGTATTAATAATAAAGTCAACATATTTACTGCCCTTTTCAGTGGGATGATTTTCATTATTCATTACTCAATTACTTTTGCAGTAAAAAGAAATGAGTTATGATTTGTTTTGGATGAGCATATTATTAAATTAATGACTTGTTGCAAATGTTTTAACCTAGATGTTTTAGTCGAAAAACATTGGTAAAACTTTGCACTTTACCTTATGGAGGATCATAAACCTGGTCTAATCAAAACCTTAAAATTCATACCATTTTAAATTACTCTACAATAATAGAGTATTGTTACATTATACCTGGAATATGAAATTTTTAAAAAGTTGTAGCGATCAAATTATGCACCTCAATTAATTAGGCAATAACCCATGAAAGATCTATTGTTACCAGTGCACGAAAACTAGTTTGCTATTTAATGACCCAGGCTGAAGTCAGGCTGAGCTAAGCTGAAAGAAGGCACTCGTTAACCACAGGAAGGATGAATTTTGAGAATTATAATTACCATATTAAATGGAATTTGGTGGTTTATTACAGCCCCCCTTTGAAACATAGCATTATGAAGAATTCCTGCCCTCAGCAATGCAGGAAGCTTGATACCCTCCCCTGTTTATTTTGTAATTACTCAATAAAACCCAGACGAAATTAGTTGTTAAACCAGTAATTAATGACCAGTTTAATAAAGGGAATCGAGCAGATGGTGATTATTTTTTTAATAGGGCCTGCTTGAAGGGATCATCCTGATAGTAAACCCTTAACAGCAGTTTGTGAGTAAAATGGCTCGTGGTGGCCCGCTTACTGGTTACTGAGGCTAGTCTAATCCTTGCTTTTAAGATCTAGGGCTCATTTCTTCACCAGCTAAAATTCTTAAAGTAAATGGCACTCTGTTACTGCCCCAAATAGGTTCCATTAAAAAAAAAACCTAGGGGGCAGGAAGGATTCTAAAAGGAAGACAAGCACTGTGCATGTCTTAGAAAGTCCAGAGGCTTTTTGTGAGGCTGTTGAGCGGGAGATGGAGTCAGAGTTGAACAGGTATATTAAAGATGCTCAGAGCACCCTGTGTGAAAAGGAAAGTATCATCTGGTGGTTTTTGAGAAGTGGTACATGTATATGGGAGATGGAGTAAGAATGGCGAGGTCATTGTTGACTATGCTGCTCTCAGCCTTGGCCGGCGAGCAGGATTTTACATTTTAGTAAGAGACGTGAAATGGCAACCCACTCCAGTGTTCTTGCCTGGAGAATCCCAGGGACGGGGGAGCCTGGTGGGCTGCCGTCTATGGGGTCGCACAGAGTCAGACACGGCTGAAGCGACTTAGCAGCAGCAGCAAGAGACGTGAAGGTCTGCTTTCTTGGCAGTCATACTTATTAACACCTGAGAGTCAGAGATGCAGACTGAAAACAGAACATACACAGAATTCGCACAGATCTAAAAAGCAGACACTGAGGGGGCCTGCACACAAGTCTCAGTACCCCAGACCTTGACCCCACCTTACACGGCCTCTGCCTGGAGCCTCGTCCTGCTCTGACATGCTGCCCATGCTCTGCTGTAACGTCACTTGTGCTGTTCCCTAGACGCTCCCCACCAGGCTGTTGGCAGGCCTTGGAGAGCCAGGACCGGCTTCCTCCTCTCCATGTCTCCCTCAGCACTTGTACCTCCATACACACTTATTAAATAGAATCACGGCACGTAGTCCTGAGCTTAGTAGCTGCTGAAAATGTTGGTAGCCTACATTTGTTCACAGTTTTCCAACTTACAGAGATTTTCAGGAACAGCCAACCCACGTGGCGGCTGTGTCAGAGGGTGTCCTCAGCCCCGTTCCTTTCAGCCACATCCCTGACCCTGTGCCACATCCCTCGTGTGTGCCCTACCTCTTCTGCCCTTCTTATCCATCATTCTGTTTTACTGTTCTTTATGAATCCCAGGAAACCACCTTTCATTCTTCCAAAGCTGGTGGAGATAAATAAATGAGTAATACCTCCAGTTCACACATAAGAGAACTGGAACCCAGAGAAATTAAGAATTTGATCACAGGCATGTGATTAGCACCGGCGGTAGAGCTGGACGCCGGTCTTCTCTGCAGTTCCGTCTTTGGTCTTTCTGCACCACAGCCGCTGCTGAGTCAGAACCTCACTAAGAATGAATGAGAGAAATCAGGCTTCAAAAAAGAAGAGCAGGTCAGAATTAAAGTGGCTGAAGTACCTCTTGGCTCACATGTAAGAGGAACGGGGCATCTGGAATTTTCAGGCAGGAGATGGAGGGGGAGGAAGGGTTTGAGCTGAACCCTGATGCAGTGTGAAGGGGACAAGGGGTTTCCATCTTCAGTGCAGGAAGCGCACCCACCATCCAGCACCCTCGGTACCCCTCAGAGGTCTCCCAGGTCTCTCCCACCCTGCACTGTCCTTGAGGGGGTCTCCCTGTTCACGTCCCTCCTCCGCCTACAGGCAGAGAGCGAGAGAAGCCAGGCCGTAGAAGTGACCACTCTCTCCTCACCTGTCCTGCTTGCCCAAAAGGCATGACCTTATCCTAATTTTTGTTTTTTCTTAATAATGTACCATTGTGGTGGTTGAAATTTTAAAATTAAAAAGAATCAGAAAAATCAATTTGGTTACCAAAAAAAAATCATATATATCCCTCTGTAATGACCTTCCATTAGGCTTGATGAAACACATTCTTGGGGAACCTCAAGAGATGGATCAACTCCTTCAAAGTAAAACTGGGTGAATTTCCCATTTAATGGCTCCTAGGTATCCTGGAAGAGAAACCATCTCCTCTCAAACTCCTCATGTTCTGCCAGGGAGTGATGCAGACACAGAGAAAGCGTGGTTAGTTGCATATACAAGGCAGAAGCCAGCTGTATGTGAATTCAGCACTGTGGCTGCAAACACTACCCACAACAGTCAGGAGTGAGGGTGGGGAGGATGGGAGCTTCCTTTTGGCATTCTCCAGTTTTCCCCCTGTTTAGTAGGCCATGCTGCCATTCTGTTCGTATGCTTCCTGCGTTTCAATCCCCAGAACTCCTCTCTCTCCAATTCTGTGTTGTGTGTTTTAGGGTCACTTGGCGCTGTGAAGAATTACCAAAGCCTCGTAAATTATACAGGGGAAAAAGTTTGAAATGTCTTAGTGGGCTTTTCAGAACTCTAAACTTCAAGAGTTTTGTTTTAATTTTAACTTTAATGTTAGCAGGCACCTTTATGACCTTGCTCATATCTTTCCCACTGCCTCCTCTCCTTCCACCTGCTGTGCATCACCCACCTCCAACTACGTGAAAGTCAAAGTCACTTAGTTGTGTCCAACTCTTCCAACCCCATGGACTTCTCCAGGCCAGAATCCTGGAGTAGGTAGCCTTTCCCTCCTCCAGGGGATCTTCCCAACCCAGGAATTGAACCCAGGTCTCCCACACTGCAGGCAGATTCTTTACCAGCTGAGCCACCAGGGAGGCCCAAGAATACTGGAAGGGGTAGCCTATCCCTTCTCCAGGGGATCTTCCCGACCCAGGAATCGAACTGGGGTCTCCTGCATTGCAGACAGATTCTTTACCAGCTGAGCTACCAGGGAAGCCACACAACTACAGGAGTGGGTGAGAAATTCCCTCTTGAAGTCAGTGGGGGTTCCAAATGCTATCATTTTATAGGATGAAGAATATGGGATAGACTGGCCCAAGGTATGCCTCACCCTCTGTCCAAGGGAAAAGAAAGTTTGGTCTCAGATCTTACTGAAGTAAAACTCCTTACTAAAGGCGTTGTGAATGGACTTTTCATTCCCAACAAGACTTAGACTTATTCTGTGGATAAATTTGATTACACAGTAAGAAAAGTTACTGGATCAGATAACTTCATGAAGACTCCCCCAGGCAACTGAAAGGGAGGTTTAAGTAAAAGTCGTAGTGAAGGTCTCTTCACAGCAAGGAACTTCAGAGCTTTTATTTCAACAAGTTGTTGGGATCTCATTTTTCAGGAAGTTTGTGTATAGTTCGGAATTGAATTTGAGCCACTTCCTGCATTGCATCAAAGCCGTGGAGTGCTGTGTCTTGGGCTCACATGTTTCTGCACATAGTGTACCTGGCTCTGAGCGGGAGGGCGTCTTTCAAAGGGCTGATGTCTTTGCATCAAACCATCATGTGAATGAATAAAGAAATGTACTTTTCTGTTACAAAAGGCAGATCTTCATTCTTTAGCAAAATATTTGTTGTCCAAATGCACATAGAAGTGTAAGAGGAGAAGTAAATTATTAAACCTGGAAAGGGTATAAGAACTCCATTCCTCAGTGACTTTGGAGATTCCTCTTCCTTCTGCCATCTAAATGGTAGGCATCCCCCACCGCCAGTTTCTCTTCTCAACCCTTGGGCCTTCTCTGCCTCCCTGTAGGCTCTCCTGCTTTCCTGGGTGGATGGCTCCTAAGTCTAGGTCGCTTACCTGTTTGTTTATCCCCTTGGATGTCCCGCCACCATTTCAAACCCAGCGTATGCAGAACTGAATTTCTATCAGCTACTTCAGCACTGTCCTACAGAAGTTTCTGTGATGATGGAAACGTTCTATTTCCATGCCACTAGCCACATGTGGCTATTTACATTGAAGTTAACTAAAATCAAATCAGGAATTCAGTTTCTGAGTCACACAAGCCAGATTTAAAGTGAGCAGTACCTTCATAGGGTTAATGGCTGCTGGGTTGGACATCACAGATCTTGAGCATTTTTATTTATATCTTCCCTTAAGCAGTTTATTAGCTGTGGGTCCTTGGGAAAACTACCTGATGTCGTTGTCCAGTCGCTAAGTTGTGTCTGACTCTCTGTGACCCCATGGACTGCATGCAGCACACCAGACTTGCCTGTCCTTCACCATCTCCTGGAGCTTGCTCAAACTCATGTCCATTGAGTCAGTGATGCCACCCAACCGTCTCATCCTCTGTCAGCCCATTCTCTTCCTGCCTTCAGTTTTTCCCAACATCAGCATCTTTTCCAATGATTTGGCTCTGTTGTCTCTGAAGCTCAATTTTGTCATCTTAAAATGGGGCTAATAATAATCTCTGAAAAGGTGGTTGTGAGGATTCAGTAAGTAGTATCATTGGGCTGGACAAAATGTTCATATGGGTTTCCATTACATCGTATGGAAAAACTCAAGTGAATTTTTTGACCAACCCAATAATTATAAGGTACTTAGCATAGTTTATACTGAAAAAGGCTTTTTTTTTCCTATTGTAAATCCTTTTCTCTTCTCCAGTATCAGTGTCCAAATATCCATCTGGAGCTGAGATGATGTGAACTCACCAGAGCCATTATGGCTTAGTTTACACGTTGTAGGAAGCACCTAGAAGTGCTGTGGTTTTAAGCTGTGGACCTTTGGGTTTCAGTTGTTGGAAAAGTTCTGGGTAGTACTCTGAAAGCAGGTTAATACAGGAGTGCTCTGCAGGATCTCTATTAATAACAAGATTCTCCTAGGTTGCTGGGAAGTATTTTAGTTAAGACATTAGACTTGTTCTTCTACGTTAGTGGCTAGCATCTGTAGAAACATTGAGACAGATTCTGGTTCACTTTGGTAAATCCTGGAGGGGTAGGGGTGGGGAGCAGTTCGGTTTGTGAGTGTGAACCTGACGAAGAGACTCCCTGGGCATCAGAAATGGCTGGGGCATTGGGAGCAGAGGTGTCCAGGCCCTTCCGGAGAGCAAGGCCTCAGTGCCTCCACAGGAAGCCCTCTGCCGTGGAGCAGGCCTGCACACTCATCAAGCAAGGAGTTTAAAAGGGGGGCTGCGTGGTTTATATCCTGGCTGCAATCCATTAAAGCTTTAATTACACTAATTAGGGATTTGGAATAATCAGGTTGGCCAGCCTGAAATGAGGACCTGTGCTCTCTGTGAAGAAAAGCTTTGCTAAATAAACCAGCAGGATAAACAGGATTGTGGGGGCACATGTATTTCTGGGAGCCAGCTGATGCTATGGATTAGTGCATGCTTTTGGCATGCAAATAAAGACTGCTCATTGTAAATCCACAGAAGGTCTGGAATCCCCTCCAAGAAACACTTCATTAGCAGTTGAATACAGTGACATTCTTGAAAATTTTAAACACACACCCCCCCACACACACCTTGTATTTTTTTCCCCCAAATAATTTGTAGAGTCCATGTTTGGGATGGAACATGTGAGAGAAAAGTGATTAGGTGATCTTGTAAAATACAAATTAATTTGAAACAATGATGACTAGTAATTTTGCATTATTCCCTTTTCTTCCCTCCCAAATTTAAAGGACACCAGAAGTACCATTATGATATTCAAAGCACCACACCATTCAGCACTATAATAGGTCCCCTATAGCCGAGACTTGGGAGCCATTGGCTCAGACCTTGCATATTAATAAAGCTTTGGTGTGTCATTCAACATATGTATGTATATATGTGTGTATAATAGTGTGTATTATATATACTGTGTATAATAGTGCTCAAACTTTGCAAGCATTATAGTTTAGCTGTGTCTGTGTCAGAGTGAGATGGCAGTTATGTCACCAACCATCTTACTCATTTTGAATCTTCATTAGATATTGCCCAGGGACCATGTTGAAATTTTTTTTCTCTTTCTCTTCCATTCTGCTTTATTCTTCTTCCAGTTATTTTATCTGTATATATTTTTCAAGGGATTGCATGAACATGGATAAGAAATACATGAAGGATTATAATCGTGGCCTAAAAAGGGAGGGAGGGAGAAAGTTTAACAAGATGGCAAAATGTTGTAACGTGGCAGTTCATCATACCAATCTCTCTACTTTTTTGTGTTTTTAAATGATCTCTAATGAAAAAAAATTTTGTCATCATCTTCAACCCCCTCATCCTCTTCATCCCCGGCATTTACTCACAGTTTACAGTTTACCAAGTATATTTAGCATTCACAAAGTCCTTGGGTTAAGTCAAGCAGGAAGAAGAGACACAGACGTTCATATCCCTGTGATGTTTTTAAAATGGTTATTCAGTCCTCAAATGTGTGTGTACTTACAGAAGAACCAAATACCTAAATGCATCTGTCGGGTACAAATCTCCTAGAAAACAGGGAACACCAAGCCCTTTAGTCCAGAAGCAGCTTAACTCAACTCTTGCAGCAAAAGGAAAGAAAAATCACTTGGGAAAAAAATCACCTTCCACAGCCCATGGAACTTGAAGTCTTGTAATGTCCTCAGGCATATACTTGTAAAGGCACAACACATGTATAGAGCTGAGTTTGCCTCCAAAATAGTTTCATTGCCTAAGTGAATTAATCCATTAAAGAAAACTCTGATGACTCCACCCTGTTCCTGAACAGTGTTGGTCTGACACTCTGAGTGAGTCACGTATACACGAAAATAAATTTGAGTGAGCTATTGGCCCTGTAATTGTATTCACGAATGCATGCAGTTATCTGAATGTGTGGTTAATATCCTTTCCTCACTTAGGGACATCTTTTGTCTTGGATAAAGTCAGCTTTCTGTCTCAGCTATTATGTTTATTGTCTGCCATCATTGCTCCCTGATTCTCTGAGGATGGGTAATGTATGTACCAAATGAGTTTGGATATGCCTCGGCTAGGATCTTAGTGGAAATACCAGTGGATATTGGGGGAAGTATGTAAGTCAGAGATGGCACAGACTTTCAAATTACATATCACCATAATCAGGGCCTGGAAAATCCCATGGATAGAGAAGCCTGGTAGGCTGCAGTCCATGGGGTCGCAAAGAGTCGGACACAACTGAGCGACTTCACTTTCACTTTTCACTTTCATGCACTGGAGAAGGAAATGGCAACCCACTCCAGTGTTCTTGCCTGGAGAATCCCAGGGATGGCGGAGCCCGGTGGGCTGCCGTCTATGGGGTCGCAAAGAGTCGGACACAACTGAAGCTATTTAGCAGCAGCAGCAGCATAATAATCAGGGCAGAGTGGCAACTTAGGACCTGATGATAAGATTGTGAGGCTGAATCCATAAGCAGCAGAGGGAACAGCTCCGGGATGGAGTTGCAATGGCTTTTAGGGGCTGAGTGGCTTGTAAATGGCCATCTTCAACATAAACAAACCCTCACTGTGTGAGATCTCCTCTGACATTGAGTCCCCTTCATCTCAGGTTTCCATAACCAGAGCCCTCCAGTTCACCCCATCCCCTGGAGCTAGATTCATTCCAAGTCACTTGTCTTAACCAAATGCTGACTGTCACCCAGCCCAGCTGGTCAGAAGAAGTGACCTAAGTGGATGGTCAGAGAACTGCTTTTCTTCAGAGACAGACTTTTCACTCCAGACTTAGATATCTGCCTGAGTCCATCTTAGATAGACTAGACTGCATAGATTCCCCCCCACAAATGACCTCTTACATAAGAGAAAGTGAAGTCGCTCAGTCATGTCCGACTCTTTGCAACCCCATGGACTGCAGCCTACCAGGCTCCTCCATCCATGAGATTCTCCAGGCAAGAATACTGGAGTGGGTTGCCATTTCCTTCTCCAGGGAATCTTCCCAACCCAGGGATCGAACCCAGGTCTCCCGCACTGGAGGCAGACGCTTTAACCTCTGAGCCACCAGGGAAGCCAGCCTCTTACATAGGAATTATCCAATTAAGTGGTGGTTACATTTTTAACATAATTCCTGGGTAAGAGTCAGGGGCATAGGGCCAACACCCATGGAAATACCAAGACTCTGAGCAGCCTCCTGACATATGTGCAACAAGATATTGAGCCAAGTGCTTTTCATGTTTTTATCCAACAAGATCTTGACAATAAACCCCATGAGGTAGGAGTTAGGGTTTACATGAGTGCAGTCACTCAGTCATTTCCAACTCTTTGTAACCCTATGAATTGTAGCCCGCCAGACTCCTCTATCCATAGAATTTTCCAGGTAAGAATACTGGGGTGGCTTGCCCTTTTTCTCCTTCAGAGAATCTTCCCAACCCAGGGATCGAACCCATTGTCTCCTGTGTTGCATGCAGATTAAAGGCGCTAGGCATTAGGCTTGGTTTTATTGTATAAATGAGGATCCCAAGACAAGCAGGGGTAAATAATTTGCCCTTGAATACCTAAATCAGATTAAGAGTTTGCCCCCAGAAGCCAGACTTTCAACCAGGCTGAGTTCACAGCTGTTAATGATACTGGAACTAATACTCCAGAGACCCTAAATCAAATTTTTTTTCCTTTAGTTTTTAAACCTCTCTCAGTTTAGGGGGAGAGTTATTCATCATCTCATTAGCAGTTTACATGGAAGCCTCCGATAACTCATTTAATTTACTTCCAGAGGAGGTACAACAAGGAAACTCAAACGCTATTTGCAGTTTGGTACCACAAAACCTCATAAAATGCAACTTTCTTTGTTTTGTTCATTGGTTTTTACACGGATGTCAAATTAGCAATGAAAACCATGTGTAAGAAATAGCCATAGTCATTTCCAATTCGATGGGAGTAGAAAGGAATGAAAAGTATGGTAGAGAGTTGCCAAGAGAGGGATATTCCAGTTGGCCATTGAACCAAAGATTTGTGGGCGTCATTTTCAGAAGTGGTTTTTATTCTTGGCATTGCCGATGAAAGAGACCATGGTTTACTCTATTCAGGCTAAAGTAAATCAAAATTAATTGCTTCACTGATAATTTATGCTGACCTGTGACTTTAGGTCATGACTGCTGGAATCTGAACCAGAGCTTTCATTAAGGAATAATAGATTAACTATATTATTCTTTAGTTGTGAGAAAATACTCCGTATTTATTGGGCATATAAAAAGTAGTAGTATTCAGGGATGAGATTTTGTTCATTATTGCAGTTATTCAGACTTGGTGCATGAATTTCATTTGAGTGCTAAAATTCCGGGAAAGAGATTATTGGTTTAAAAAAATAATAATTCCTAAGTAGTATTCAGAGACAGCTTGCTAGTCTCTGAATGACGATGTTCATAAGGGTATTTCTGTTGGTCTGCAGTTTCCAAGTTGCCGCGGGCGTGTGGGGCCCCGGAGCAGGGGCACCCAGCCCCTCTGTGTGTCCTTGCTCCCAGCTCTTGGAAAGGAGAAACTCCTGGATTTGGATGCTCTTGTATTTGGTTTCTTTCAGTGTGCCAGCATATTGCAAATGATTCCTTCTAAATTTAATGTTAATAGTTCCATTTTAGTCAGCATTCCTTGAAACTGAATTTTAGCAAAGGATATGATAAAAAATAAAGTTGGATATTTTTAATAACATATCTAGAGAATAATTATAAACCACATATTATAAACAGTGTATTACAGTGTACATATGTGATTACAAAATAATAAAACTAAACTTTATATTGTAGCTTCTCTGCATCTCAAAAAAATTTAAGTAAATTTATTCCTCTCTGTTCTATTGTTATAATCTCATGACGGTCTTTCTCATGAAAGGATTATTTTATTCCAGGGTTATGTCCTTTCTATATTTTATGTTACTATGGCCTTTTCTTTTTAATGAGTAGCTAGTGAAGGTAGATGGTAGTTAGATAAGGAATGCCACTTGGCAATAAAAATGGGCAAGTGAATGTTAGTTTATTAATTATTTTTAAGGTTTTAGAACATTCAGCCTATACTGTAACTGCCCTTAAAAAAAGAAAAAGAAAATATAGTTGTCAAGAGAGTAGATGAAAGTAAGATCACTTTTTGTCTTTCTCTTTTCTCTTCTCTTCCCTGTCCCCCAAAATACAGTGAACTCTTATAAATTAGCTGCTCTTATAAATTAGCTGATACAAAATTGACTTTCCCCAGAGTTAATTTATCTTGTTCAAATTGGACCGGAACTACTCCTCCCAGTCCAGGAACTGTATCCTCCTGCATGTGTCAGATACAAACTTAGAAAAGAAGGCAGGGCAGGGAATGTGGGAAGTGTCCCACTTAAATCTGTCAGTTTTGGTTCGATACCCAAGAACAAAATCTGATTCACTGGCTAGGTGCTTCACAAATTATGCCCACAACCCTTGTGAATATCAGATGAAAATCTCACACACAGATACACAAAACCCTCATAAGTTAAGTACTAAGCTGATCTAAACAGACAGTGTAGGTTTTTTTGTGGTGCTCAGTTCAGTTCAGTCGCTCAGTCGTGTCCGACTCTTTGAAGCCCCGTGAACCAGGACTCCCTGTCCATCACCAATTCCCAGAGTTTACCCAAACTCGTGTCCATTGAGTCGGTGATGCCATCCAACCATCTCATCCTCTGTTGTCCCCTTCACCTCCTGCCCTCAATCTTTCCCAGCATCAGGGTCTTTTCAAATGAGTCAGTTCTTCACATCAGGTGGCCAAAGTATTGGAGTTTCAGTTTCAACACCAGTCCTTTCAGTGAACACTCAGGACTGATCTCCTTTAGGATGGACTGGTTGAATCTGCTTTGTGGTGCTACTTTTAGTTTTATTATTGTGCACTAAATTTTTAATAGCATATTAAAAGAGGCTCTGAGTTTTGGTGGCACTGCAAAAATTTTTATGAAGCTTCAGAATCCATCCCATAGGCCTCAGATGGTGAAGAAAGAAATTCTGAGATGAGAAATGAAACATACGATTGTTTGAAACATTACTAGGGACTCTGTGAAATTAGTGTTATTTGGGAGTCCACATTATTTTTTGTCTTTGAAAAGAACATTTATTATTTATTAATTTCCCCCAATCGCTAGTAAAAGTCCTTTTCTTAATCAAGGGTCACAGACAAGCAGTCACTCCACTTGCTGCCAGCAGGTCATGTTTCACTTGCCAGCTGTTCTAACGAAACACCTCTCAACCTCACTGAGGCTTGAAGTTGCTAAAATGAGAGGAGCCACCCCATGAATTTATTAGCAGATGTGTGTTTGGAAACCCACCATTACTTTGAGACCTAGAACAACCAGATCCTCTGACATGTGGACCACACATGATCACATGCTAAAATGTACCCATCATTCCCATAGCCTAATTTGAATGCCTTACAGGTCATTCAGGGCTTCCCTGGTGGCTCAGATGGTAAAGAATCTGCCTGCAATACAGGAGACCTGGGTTCAATTCCTGGGTTGGGACGATCCCCTGGAGAAGGCAATGGCAACCCACTCCAGTATTCTTGCCTGGAGAATTCCGTGGACAGAGGAGCCTGGCTGCATTCAGTCCATGGGGTCACAAACGACTGAGCACAAGCACAAGCACAGATCATCTTGCTTCCTGACTGGCTTTCTGTCTGTCCTTGTCCTGAATTTTGCATCGTAGTTGCTGGAGAAAAGGAAAATCCTTTAGTTCTCTTCACTGGAAAGATTGATTGTTGTCCTTGTCAGGTCAGAGATCCCATCGTCTGGAGCAATGAGTTAGCAGATTGGAGAGTACTTAGAATTGTGGTCTGTCTGCCAGCTCCTCATGGCTTTCCTCAGAGACCCTCTTGGTTTCACAAACTTTTTTCACCAAAAAAATGCTAATGCCCAAAGGGCCATTGAAAAGGCAGAACAAAGCTTTTGAACTTCAAATGATGTAGTTGGATGTTGTGCTTTGTACAGAGGTCTGGTTGTGAGCCACATCTGAGCCTGGTGTAGCTGTATGAATTTCCCAAGTAAAGGGCGGCCTTGCATTGCTTAGAAAGAAGTCTTTCCATCAAGTAGCAGTGTCTCCCATTGCCTGCCCTGCTAGAAAGGCCTTCTACAGTGGATTCTTCTCAAGAAATTAAGGGGGAGAAGTAAAGAAAAGGAGGCATGTGGCTCTATAGATGCCCCGGCTTCTAGCATGTTGTCCTTAAAGGAGAGGAGCTTTCTGTTTGTATTCTGGTTACTGTTACCACCTTTTTCAAATTTACCTATGATGGAAGCAGTCATTTAATCAATGCATGCAGAATCAGTGAAGGTGGTTCATTGCTTTCAGAATCAGCAGAGCTCATGATGGCAGTACGTATCCTATAATGCTCAATAGTTTAGCTCAGAAGTAACTGTTAAAATGTCAGTAAATCGCTGATGTTACATTGAGAGATGAAAGATTTGTGAGTTAGGATTTCCTGAACAAGAGTCATTCACATGATGTTTGTCAAACACCGAGTACCAGGCTCTGTTCCAAGTGCTTTACATGTATTAATTCACTTCATCTTTGCATTCTGTAAAGCAGTCCTTATTATTTTTAGCATTTATGGGTAAGAAAACTAAGGCACAGAGAGATTAGGTAACATGCCCGAGGTCACACAGATGGAGAACATAGAGGAGAAATTAGCATCTGAACAGTCTCCTTACAAAGCCCATTGCTACACGAATATTTTCTGCTACATGAATATTTTCCAACTGTAGTCTATCACCAGTTAATCTACAGGTTATCACCTGTTAGTCAAGAAATTAATGTGGAGGTTGTGACCACGATATTTGGTTAAAATGAAATAGAATAGAAAAATATCAGAGTGTATCACATATCATAAGGATTATTTAATGAAATTTTTGTTTCAGATGCTTACATAAAATTTCTTTATCTTTTCACCCAAACATGTTGCACAAGTCAAAATTGTTCTAATTTCAGAAAGACAATACGGTGCAAATACTGCCTATTAGATAACTCTCCCTACCGGCAGGGCAGCCCCATGTAATCAAACACATTTATGTTTACTCAGTGAAGTATATGAATATTCACACTAAATACAATAAATAAAGCATATGAACAGCTTTTATGTAGTTCATATCACGGTTGGTTTCCTCATGAATTTTGCTGTTGAACATTAGAAATTTCCCAACTTTCAGAGCTCTGGAGATTTCAAAATTACAGATTGTGGACCTAATTATACATATGTGTATACAGGCTTTCTTAGATTGAGGCCAAAGAAAAGTTTGGGAAACACAGCCCGACGCTGCTGCTGAAATCATGGACTGTTGGAGCCGGGAAGGAACCTAGAGGTGATATATTCCTTTTACCCATAAAACTGAAACTCCTCAGTTTTAACAAGAAGAAAAATCAGGGGCAGAACAAGGGGAGCACTGGGGCTTCTGGAGGTCACCCGCTCCTTCACTCTAGAGCGAGCCCACTGACACACAGCTTGGGGCGTCTGGACCACACGCCCTCTCCAGCGTCTTATAATAACAATGAAACCACACCATGCATCTCAGACCTTGGATCCTTTTCAAGTTCTGCTGAGAGAGGCTCGAGTTTTGAGTGGTCACTTCCATCACTGGCTTCTCCAGAGCCGGTGGAAGCTGAGTGGTTTTGCACCAGCAAGACACTTGGGCTCAGGTGTTTGGCCCGAGAGTGAGGTGCAGCAGGGGACATGCCCAGGCTCCAGCCAACTCTGTAAATTTCCTGAGTTTGTGGTTGAAACTGGTCTCCGTGGACCAGCAATTTGACATTTTCCCCCTGTGGTGTTACATTCATGTTTCCACGTTTAACATGTCAGACTGAATGAACATTGTGGTCTAAGGATTTAAAAGATTTATAATGGAGTCTTGAAAATTTACTTAAGGAATATGTACTTCCCCAAGCAATAACAAATATTACTACAAATGACCATATTAAATTAAAGTAACTTGGGCATTTCTGATTTGTAGGAGAGTTAAAATTAATCTTATGGCAGTTTCAGTTTCAAAATGAAAACATGACTTTGCCTGACCACAGATTTCCAGGCTGTTAGTCAACAGTGAATGAACCCTCAAGTGACTTTTTTTCCCTTTAAGAAATATCCAGTTCTCTTTATGTGTAGAAAAGTAATACCAGAAGGAAAATACCCTGAAAAATCAACTGTAGTTGTATCTGCAAATTTCCAATATTCTGATGAAAATTTTTTTCATAAGCTGAGTAGTAAGTACATGGATTGTCATTTTATTCTTCCTTAAACTGTGCTTTAAAATATGTACAGTCAATTTGTGTGCGTACTACCAGATTTTTTAAATGTTTTTAAGCACAAGTGACAAATCCATGAAAAATCTTCTATAAGTGTTCTTTAATGAGAGGTCTTATTTTTATACTTTTAAAAAGGAAAAGAAACTTTCCTTATCCATCCTTCATTGCTTCCCTGATTAGCTCCTTTAGTAGGTAGGCAAGGAGCCTGGTTCAAATGCTTTTTCCCACACATTAAAATAATAATAATAACTGTAGGTATATTGGTAAATGTTTAACAGTTGACTCTTGGGGTGGGGGGAAAAACCCCAATTTGTAATATTTGCCAATTTCCATGGTGTAAATACTCCATCATGGCCAATTTCAGGCTACCAACATTACATCACTGCACAGAGTAGGGAAGTAACGTGCTGTATAGCATCATATAGTAATTCTACCAAACAGATACAACTTTATTAATGTAAATAACCTCAATAGCATAAATAATAGTAAAATGGAAGAAAACAAGAACTAATAAATCTTGAGTATTGTTATCTTTGTTTTTAATATACTTGTTTTAATTTTAACTTCACATGATTTAATTTTTGATAATGGGTATATTTAACAAATGGCCTAAATCCCTAAAAATTTAATGATCAGCTCTCACAAGCCAGCATAAGCCCACACTAGCACACTACTGCTACAAGACCAGAACAGTTCCTACTGCAAAGCAGAAAGAATTCAGGAAGGTGGGCACAGCCAGCCTTCCCCATATCACAGCCCAGTGAGGCTACAAATCCAAGACCCCAAGAACCTAGGGGCGCAACACAGCAGAACTTGGATGCTGAGAGGATAAAGACCTCCACTCTAATGGTTGCCCCACTTCCAACAAGTAAACCCCTGCATTCTCCTAGGCCCTAAGCTTCAGCTCTTTAACCCCTTTCAGCTTTGAAAACCATGACTCTGCAGCAAAAACAAGAAAGCTCAGAGTTCTTTGATGTGCAGTAGGCAGCCTGGCAGAGCAGGAGCTTTTGATTCAGTCCTAAGGCTTGACTTCTCAGCTTTGCCATCAGCCAGCAAAGTGACCTTGCACAGGCCCCTTCACCTCATTTCCCAGTTACCAGGAAAAATGAGGGGGCTAGACAAGGCAATCTGTCTCACCCAGCTTCCTTCCTGCTCTAAACCCCACGTTGGCTGCAGTTACTCAGGGCTTTGGGAAAGATCACCAATCATGTCAGAATCCACTGGGAAAAACTCATCAGCCTGCAGGGTGGTGTGACTTCCCAAGCCTGAACTCCATCTCCCCTAGGAATACAGCAGAACGTGTCTAACCCTGATGATGGAACAGTCTGGGCTGTGGTCCTTCAAGGATGTCACAGTGTAGCTGCCCCTGAAGGTGGAAAATGCTTGGAGCCAACTTATTTGAGTCCAGTCTAGACCACAGTCACAGACAACCTTTATTCATTCTGCCTCATCAGGTCCTTTATTAACTTGTCTCCCCAAGTGGTTTTTGCCATTGGGAATTCACCCATCTTTTGACAAACAGCTATACTGATGGAACACTGCTTGAAAAGTTCAGGGTTTAAATAAGTCTCCAAAAAATAGGTAAAGTCATGGGTGATAAGTGAAAGAGGAACAGTGCAAAACCACCAGGGAGAAACTGGCAAATTTTATCCAGTGTTCTACAGGCATTTTTATGCCCTTCCGTGTGTATGTTGTCACCGGGAATAAATTCTGCAGCTGTGTATCTTGGTATAGTGAGGTTGCCTTGATTTATGGGTATAGCTGCAAGTTCATAACCACCAATCCAAGGGAGAAGGAGGGAGGGTGGAGGGAGAGAAGGATTGGCAGAAGTGTTTTATGAGTTTCATGTTTAATGCTTTTAACATGGTGCCTCGTTCTCGCTTCTAGAAAGCACTTAGCAGATACAAGCCAAAAATAAATGGCTGTCCGTAGCTGACCAAACCCATGAGGGGGTGAAGGTGAGGGATATGTGTGTGCACGTTGTTATGGTTGTTTATAGTTGTTTTTATATCTGAGCTGTAGGAGAGTATTTATTTTACAATAAAAACCATGAGCTATTGATACTTTTTAACCAGAGTAAGAGAAGACACTACTAACCTCTCTCTCTCTGCGTCTCTCTCTCTTGCAAGACTGTCTTGCTGACACTCTCTGTGCACTCTCTGATCTGATTCCCAGTCTTGTAAGCTATGCATGAGGCAGGAACGTGGTGCTTTCAGAGCCATAAACATGCAGCGCACCCTCAAGAAACTTGAAGTAAGGTAGACGGAACGTACAGCAAAAACCACATTTATGAAGCGTTCTGTAACAAAGTCACTTCCTACATGACAGGCACTGCCGCCTTGTTTTATCCTCACAATATCCTCAGAAGTCAGCACTGTTGTTGGCTGGTCCACCAGCAAGTGACCTTCCTTGACCATGAACAGCCTCTCAGATGATCCGGGACCGTCATGGTTTCTGGGTCTTTTCAGAGAGATAAAAGGTAGAGCCTGCCCACCAGCAGGGCCACGTCACACCTTCTATGAAGCTCTCACTGGTACACAATGGCAGTCTGTCCAAATGCGGGTAGAAGGTGCCCCTTGGGCAGAGGTGGGAGCGTCCCTGGAATCAAAGCTTTTATAACACTCCCTGGGCACGTTCCCCATTCCCTGCAGGGGCCATGTTCAGGTGCAGGATCGCCATGCTCCGGAAGCCCAAAGCTCCTGCTTCCTATCAGCTATGTATAGATGGTTTCTAGCTCCTCCCAGGCCAGACGCCACTTACCAGTCAGGGGGTCAGTCTTATAAGCAGCGCTGCCCAGTAGCATCTTTGATTTACCATCTTGGCAGGTTACCAGAGTTAATCAAAACCTCTTGCATAAAGGAAAAAGGGATGTGTTAGCCCTTTAGCTGTTACACAATTTCTTGTCCCATTTTATAGAGAATAAAGCTGAGGTTTAGAGAGGATCATTGACTTGCCTTAAGTCACATTTGTAAGTAGCACAGCCAGGATTTGAAGATAGGCTTGCCTGACTCCAAGTCCCGTGCTCTTAACTAAGATGCAAGATGTTTATTTTTCATTCTACTCCATAGCATATCTATCTATATTTTTTTACTATTTAAAAACTAACTTGAATTACCTACGCTAAGAACACTTGGCCTTCCTAGAACAAGCAACATGTTTAGCCTGTGATTTTGGCCACTCCCCGGCACACTGCGTGCCCACCTGAAGAAGCTCAGCATTGTGCAGTTAGCAGTCGTACTTAAAATAATAAAAGAAAGCACTAGTTCCTTACTTTACAGTCCATATTTTAAGTGTAGAGGTTTATGAGAAGAGGAAAAAGCAGTTTTAAGAGCAGTAGAACCAACTTTATATCTGAAAATAAATGAATACCTGGCTACCGAGTGCAAACAGTTCTGGTTTGCGTTGTCATTCCTTTCTCCCTTTTCAGTCAACACCATCTTGTAGCACAAAAACATAAGAGCTCAAGACAAAGCATACAACTTTATTACAGTTTGGTTCAACATATAAAATCCAGTTTATACATATAGATTATATTGCAAAAGCCCTTCAAGAAATATGCCATCCATGTTCCAAGTGTAAAAGTAGACATTTTAAGACACTAACACTATTGTAATATTGTTTCACTGTGTGAGCAACTGGAAACTTTTACCCGGGCATGAGAACTATCTATTGACTTCTAAAATGCCGTAGTGTAATGAAGACGAATATAAAGGAATTCTGTAAGCAGAATGTGAAATGTGTTGGGTAAAATACCATGTCTAAGCACAATGGTACCCACTCCAGTGTTCTTGCCTGGAGAATCCCAGGGACGGGGGAGCCTGGTGGGCTGCCGTCTATGGGGTCGCACAGAGTCAGACACGACTGAAGCGACTTAGCAGCAGCAGCAGCAAGCACAACGGTATTAGTTTATGATGAATTGTATTAAAATAGACAAAACACAGTTGATGGGAGGGTGGGGTACAGAGGGGCCTTGAGAGGTATGGTTATGATCTGTTTTTGAGCGTAGGTGGTGGGCATGAGTGTATGCTTTATTTACATAAATATTTTCATAAACTCTATTCACTAGACTTTCCATCCCAATTCTCAAAAACTGTAGTCAACATTTGCTGTTTAGGGAGGAAATACCATTTCATAAGTGGTTTTGAATTTCATTATATGAATTCATAAAATGCTAGATTAAACAGGGAGAAAAGAACAAAGCTTGAATATTACTAACTTAAGAGAAGTGTTGAAAGAATGTAACTTTGAAGTTTCCAAAGTGAAACTATCGAAAGAAGTCACCTTTCCCTTTTATGAGTAATAGAATCATGACATAAACAGATCTTTCTCAGTGATCTTCCTTGTACTGTGCTTGTTCCCTCTTATTGAATTTTCTTGGGCAGAATTGTTCAGTCATTTGATAAATGTATGCTAAGATGTGCTTGGCAGCATGCTAGTAACGATTATAGGGACTTAAGTCCTTTCTTTTCAGCTAGTAGCTGGGGAGACAAGACCTTTAAGCAACCAAGAAAGTGTTAAAAAGCTAGATACCTGTTTGAGAATCCAGAGTACAAAAAAGAATCAGAGTCCTCATGAAGCCATGTATGTTCAGTGGCACAAACAATAAATACTGCCAACCTGCAGATGAAGGAAGTCCTCTCTAGTTGACAGTGGTGGGGGGACTTTGAGAGCAGGTGTACTTTCTGAGGATTGAGAGGACCTTCCAGGCAGTCCTGTAGCTGAAAGCACTGTAGTGAGGACAGAGGCTTGGCCCAGGGAACTTTCAGGAGCTAGAAGATAATTCTATCATGTAGGAACAGGGCAGCTGTTCTGAGTTTTTGAAGTTGGGACTGACCTGTGAACAAGTCCGTACCCCAGGGTGGAGCGTCTGTCACATTCAGGTTAGCAGTCATAATTCCTCCTGCTCTGTAGATGGGTTATTTACAAATGGTCTCTTCCACTTACAGATTCATGACGGATGCTGCCCGCCGAGAGCAGGAGTCTCTGAAGAAGAAGATCCAGCCAAAGCTCTCGCTGACTTTGTCCAGCTCCGTGTCTCGAGGGAATGTGTCCACGCCACCTCGCCACAGCAGCGGAAGCCTTACTCCCCCAGTGACCCCGCCCATCACCCCCTCCTCTTCATTCCGCAGCAGCACCCCGACTGGTGAGTAGGTTAGCCCTTAAGGGGGGGTGTGCGTGCGTGCGTGCATGTGTGCATGCTGTATTGGGGGCTGGGCACAGATCTTGCTTGAGATCCACCTCTTCTTTGACCCTTTGTTGATTCATTCATCTATTTATTATTAAGGATATAGTTAATAAGTTATCATTTATAATGTGCATGTGATAATGGTTTTATAGACATGTTTTCAAGCCTTTACCATTTGTTACATATAAAGTGATGCAGTGTCTTGGGTTTGCTTCAGTCAAGTGGAGAAATAGATCAAACAAGATCGATTGTGTTGATTATTGCCACGTGTTGATTATTGTTCAAGCTGGGTGATATATACATAGGGGGTTATCATCATACCATTCTCCCTAGATTTACTTGTTTAAAAGGTTTTCTGTGATAGAATGATCAATTTTTAAAACTTAGAGTCCCTCTTAGCGCCAGGCCTGAGTTACAGTAGTGAACCCAAGGAGACCAGTCATGTTCTTTCTGATGGGCTGAGGCATAGTAGAAGATGTTGGCATTCTAGGGGGCCAACAAGAACACTCTTTCTTGTCTTCACCTCCCAAATGGAAGCGATTTGAAAAATAAGACTCAAAGGTAAAAAGTAAAATCAACTTTATTACTGCATAAGGCTAAACTGCAGAATAAAGCTAGGATCTGTAACAACTGACTTCTTAAGTTGTCTTCCCTGAGTTGAACTTATTCCCGAACGTTCCTCTTAAGCTTGCCTGTGTAGGAGCAGACCAGCGTGTGCCCAGGCACAGAGCTGAGCAGCACAGAACCTTCTCCCAAGTCAGAGATCCACTAGTCAGTGATAGAAGATGGTAGAAAGAAGCTGGAAAAGTCCCTCCTCTTCTTTTTCCCATCTGAGAACAGAGATTATATTTCCCCTCACTCCTGTAGGGGCATAGACAGGTATTCATCAAAGAAGTACACCAATAACTATAACATTGTAACTCAGTGATGGGAGAGAGGTTTGACAGAATCAGGAAAGACTTCCCCAAGAAGGAGAGAAGGAGCATCCAGCTAAGGGGACAGCATTTTTCAAAGGCTCCATGAAGGGAAACCTGGCAGGTCCCAGGTTACTGAAGGTAGACCAGTTGATGGTGAGGTGTTTGTTAGATGAGGCCAAGGAGGTCTACAGGGCCCGGGACTCTGAGGGTGTTATTAAAGATTCTAAAAGCAGAAAGAAGCCATTCAGAATCATGCCATCACCCCCTCAGTAGTATCGCCCCTTAATGGTGGATGAAAATGTTTATTTTCTCTTAGAGTTTATGTATTTCTCTTTTATCCAGCTCCCATCAAGGGAGGTGGTGGCAGTCCTGTTTCTCAAAGTGTGCTTCAGAATATGACTTTCACAAAATGGAAGTTGAGGAAAAGGGTTCCCTAATAAGTTTGGGAAAGTGTGATGGGTTTAATACATTGTTAGTCTCCAAGCAGAGGATTTAGAAAACTTTCAAACTCGTCACTCTGATTATAGGAGCTCTTTTTCTGGGGGCATCTCTATGGGCTCATGGTTGAGAGGGTACCCTGTGTTCCATCAGGATTGGGCATTTTGAACACAGAATAGGTGTGGGAGGCAGACAGAGTTCCTACCTGAACTTTGCCCCTTACAGATCACTGTTAATACCCATTATTTAGGTTTTTGTGTGAGAGTTAAATGTGATAGCATACACATGCATTAAACATTCAGTAAATGTTCATCCCTGTGGTCCAGTTTTCAACTAGCTGTTTCAGAAATAGAATTGGAGATCATTCTATACAGGATGAATTGGGTTCATTTGTGTGGGCATTTTTCCCTTCCCTGAGATAGACCACCATGTTTCTCTTACATTTCTTTCTGTGAAGATTTACTTTCCAGGATTTCTGCTAACATTTAAATCTAAGGAATGCCATGAGAATGTAGTGTGATTCTTCGATTCTCTTTTCTGAGTATTTCTATGAATATTTATTCATATGACATGTGAATTATGGGGACAGTTTTATACCTGGGTATGTTTTATACCTGACTTAATAAGGATTGACTCATGGCCAGTACCAGATAACTATGACTACCCCAATTAGTAATGGGAGTTTTAGAACCCCATGAAAATAAAGACAGTTTAAAAGTGAGAGTTTATTATTTTTCATGTAAGAATATTTGGAAGAAATGGAATCATTTCCTCTCCTTCAGACATAAAGAAATCTTTCTGACACCTTGTCTATTTTAGCAGTTTCCCACTGAGAGAATTAATTTATGTTGTGGTAAAGATGTATCATTTTCAATCTGTCAAGATCATTGGTAAGTTATTTGCTGCTTGAAGAACATTCCATGTAAACATCAAAAATTAGCAGGGGAAATGGTTTCTTAAACCCCTACCCTGTACAATTTTGATTGTGTACATTTTTCAATGTTTGAAATGTTATTTTACCTGTAGTTAGAGAGATCAGCTTATTTTGCCTGACTAATGTGGTTTCAGTCACTTTCATTGCCAGGTTATAAATAATTTTCCATGTTTCTACCTCCTAAATTCACTCTTCCAAGTTTCATATTCAGGATGCATTCCTGGTGCAGAAGTAATGGTCATCTTGCAGGAAAGTTCATTTATAAAGTATTCTTTAAAATATACCATCTTAACTAGACAGAATCAGATCTCAGTTTCATCATAGAGTTTCAAGTATGTCTTAGGAATTCTTAGAATTAAGATTTATTTTGTGATTTCTAAAACTCTAGAGAAATTTTCTTTTCTCAACTTTTTCATTTCCTGTCTTTGCTTTGTATTCTTTTTTAATGTATTTTTTAGTGTTCATTTAAGAAAAGCTTTGAATGGTTTAAATCACGGGTCAACATTGTTTTTTATGAAGGCACAGGGGCCTCTGTTTCAGCTACTCAACTCTGCCACCATAGCAGTAAAAGCAGCTATAGAACTACACTAACGAGTGGACATTCTGTGTTCTATAAAACTGAAAGTTTCTGTGAAACCTTATTTACAGATTTGGTCCATAGGCCATAGTTGCCAACCCCTGATTTAAATTATAGAGATAAAGAATTAAAGATATATGTGATTACTATGTATAAAATATATAGTCAACTGTGTAGCACAGGGAAGCATACTCAGTGTTTTGTAATAGCCTATACCAAAAAGAATCTGAAAATAAAAAAGATCTATATGTGTGTGTGTGTATGTGTGTGTGTATCACTGAATCACTTTGCTGGAAAGTGTTGGCTGGATTTCTGGTGGTAACAGCACTGCATAGTCTCTACTGGAAAATATTTGCATATATATTTTGGCCCATTTGGGGGGAAAAATTCAAGTATCACAACATTGTAAATCAGCTATACTTAAATTAAAAACGTATATTAAAAGTGAACATAAACATGATTGAATTCACTGAAAATAAAGTGTTAAAACAATTCATACCATTCTCCTTTGAAAGTAGTAATAATTACTGAGGAAAGGCAACCTAGATTTTTTGCTATGTATACTTACTGTATGCTTTATGTATGATTACTTAATCCTAGCACCAGCCCCACTGAAACAACAGTATTAATTCCCATGTACAGATTAATACCTTTTAAAAATTTATTTTAATTGGAAGATAATTGCTTTACAACATTGTAATGTTTTTTGCCATACATCAGTATGAGTCGGCCATAGGCATACCTGTGTCCCCTCCATCCTGAACCCCCTCCCACCTCTCTGCCCACCCCATCCCTCCAGGCTGTCACAGAGCACCTACTTTGGGTGCCATATGTCATATGTCAAACTCCCATCAACTATCTAATTTACGTATGGTAATATTAATACCTTTTTAAAAACTCTTTAGACCTTCAGCCACTTAGCTGCCTCAGTTGCTAACTTGACACTTCTAAACCCAAAACACAAAAGTGATTAAGTTATTGGAACTGTGGTTTACCTTTATTCACAGTAACCCTCACTTTTAACCCACTTCACCATTCAGATAGCAGATGAGAACTTGAAGAACTTAATCGATTTCGTTTACTCAAGGTTTTTTTCAAGGGTGAGTTGGAGCTGACTCCAGGTAGTCAGTTGTTAACTATTCAGGCTTGCAGACCAGTTGTTAAAGCTCATCCTGAAATTGGTCATGGTGGGAGTCTTAAACCTCCCTTTGCCTGGGCTCCACTCCGAGACTCTTACTCAGTTGATGGATCAGGCATTGAGAGTTTTCTTAAAGCTCTTGCTAGGGAATTCTAACCTACAGCCAGAGGTGGGAAACCACTGCTTTTAAATGCTGGGTCCCATCTTGTCAGAGCTGTGTGTTTTCTTGCCTAGGTTAGCCTACTTCCAGTTTGCTAGGAGAAAGGTTACTGTAATCTACTTGCTTAGCCTCCAAGCGTGAGTCCAATGGGACTGAACAGATGCTTGCTTATGTCTTAATGGAGAAGCCGTGGAAAGAGTTGGCTGAATTTCTGGTTATAATAGCACTGCATAGTCTCTCCCGGAAAATATTTGCATATATATTTTGGCCCACTTGGGAGGAAAAATTCAAGCATTAAACCAGAGAAAGGTACCCAAGGAAATTAAACCAATTTTTTTGTTTCCTTGTTTCGGCAGCCTATAATGACCATGAAATAGCAAATTATATCTGTTAATCTGTAATTTAAGTTCCTATTGTACATTATGTTGTTTCGTTTCCTATTCCTCTGTCTCCTGCTATTTGGCGTGATAGTAGACCTTTAACACTCCCTTATGGCTTTGGCAATAAGTTACTCAGATTGTAACTTTGCAGTTCTCAGGAGTTGCTAACAAACAGCAAAATCATTTTAAAAAGTAAAGTATTAATTTTACCCTCAAGATGGAAATTACTGCCACACAACTAATAGAACTGACAAGATTTAGCTTAACATTTAGAAGCTCTGTCTGAATGGAGCTGAGGTGAACTCTCCCCCAATCCCTTTATTTTTAGAAAATAAACCTAAACAACCTTACTAAAGGGAGAAAATCTCAAGGAATAAAAGATAACTAAAGTAAGGTCTAAACTCGCATAATTCCCCCATCCCCACCCCAAAGAAAAGAATGAAACAGAAGGGAAAATCTCAGAGAGATCAATCCTGTCCTATTTAACAGTGGAAAGGGAGAAAAACTAAATATTTTAGCCTGACTGAATTTTGTGACCTACTTATAATAAATTCCTAAGGCCGGGATTTGGTATTTCTAATGGATTCTGCCCTAAAGAGATGAGTATCTGGACAGTGCCTAAAAAACATTCCCTAAACTCTTCCCATTGAGAAAGTAGCCTTGATTTATATTTCCCTTTTCACATAAATGTGTTTACTTAAGCTGGAAAATGACTTCATGTTGCTCTCCTATCTGGCTTACATTATATTCAGGGTCACCAACACACCCTTTCCTGGCCTATGACTTGTTTTCTTGTTTGTTTATATACTGCTTTGTTCCAATCATTGTCCTTTCATCTTCTTTATTGATTGACTTGTAAAACCTTCATCCTGCTTCCTGAGAGTTATGGCCCAGTCTTGTCACCAATTTTGCTTCCTTCCCCACCGTCTTATGCAGCTACTTATTTATAATCTCTTACAACTCAAAAGTGTAGGATAGCAGCAACAAGATAGTAATTACAAGTATTTTTCTCAACTACACCACCTGCAAGAGACCTTCCCAAACAAAACATGTTTTTGACTTGAAGAAAGCAAATCAAATCAGTGCCAGTCTATATTAGTAGATTTTATCTTTAGAGTTCACAGAAACTTAATCACCATTTGTTTACCCCACTTTAAAGACAAAAGAAATTGAGGCTCATTTAAATGAAACCTTGCCCAAGTTCAGTCATCCCCAGTTGAGTGGCCACTGTTTTCCAGAGCACCAAGACTGGGCATCTTCTCAGTTCATGTAATTTACTGATCATCTAGTTTGTTATAATCATTGTTCCAGGTACTGGGAGTACAAAAAAGCAGAAGGTATAGCCCTTATGGATTAGAATTTACGTCTCTTAGGAAAAGCAGGTTATACACATGTGGAGCAAATATTTAATGAACATAACATACATGCAGATGGACTAAATTACTAGCATGGATTATTGCTTAGATAAGATGGAGGTACTCATGGGCCATTCTTTCCATACTGTTTTAAGGCAGTTATAAGCAATATATTCACATCCACAAAATGTCTTAGAAATTGTAAGGCAATGTAAATTCCTAAAGAGTTGGAATCAGGTGAGATCAGGGGGAAGTGATTGGCGGCAAACAATTTTAGAGCATGATCATTATGGACTGCCGGGGGATTCATTAGCAGACCCAGGTATGTTGATGGGGGGGTAGTTATGGAAACCTGGAGTTTTCTGGAGCATCTTCTGAAACTCTGGGAATAGAGGTAAAGTGATGAGAGCTTTTGGTATCAGAGGGATCTGGATTCAAATTTTATTCTTCAGTTTGAGAGAGAGATGATCTTAAACCTTTGCAAGCCTTGGTCTCCTCATGTATGCATTGGAGACAATGCCTACCTTCCCATGAGGATTAATGAGGTAAAGTTAGGGATGGAAACAGCTACTTATGTTAATACTGTCTCTCCGTAAACCTCTGGTTCAGAAAGGTTCTCCAGGGCTTCAGAAACAAGTGATATTGGCTGAGCAGTTCCACACTGCGTAGTTACCCAAGAGGAATGGAAGTATATGTCCACAGAAGACGGGGGCAAGGATGTACAGGACGACGTTATCTGCAGTAGCCCTGAGTATTAGCTAGTCTGTCTCCAAGTACGTGGATAAACAAGTTGTGATCTATCTGTACAATGGAATACTATTTAGTGATTAAAAGAAAAAAACCATAAATGAGTCTCAAAAACATTTTACTGAGTGAAAGGAACCAGACACAAAAGAGTGCATTTGAAATTCAAGTAGAGATAGCTGATCTGTAACAATGGAAATCTGAACAGCAGTTGACTCTCGGAACAAGAAGAAAAAGTTCTCTCCCTTCCAGAGAACTTTCTGGACTGATGGATATAGTCCATATCTTGATTGAGATGTTGGTTATACAAAGGTGTACATTTATCAAATTCATTGAATTAGGCACTTAAAATCTATGCATTGTATTTACCTCAGTTAAAAAAAAAAATTGTTGGCCCAGGCAGAAATGAGGAAAAGGAGCCCACAAGTTCCACTCATTCCCTGAAAGAGCAGAGAGCATTTCCTCTACTGTAAACAAGCCATTTAAGAAAAAGGGAAGTAAATACATGCAGTAGTTTGAAGAAGAAAATCTCTGGAATTTCCTCTCCGTTGAAGAAAGACAGTGAAATACTTTATTCTCAGCTTTCAAACTCTACAGAAACAATAGTGTGGTCAAGTAAAAACAATTGCTACACTTATTAAATGAAGAAGAACTAGTTGCCAGACCCTGGGACACAATTATAATTAGTTGATGATTAAAAATGTTTCTAATAGAAAATTATAGCATATGGATCTTCCAGATCCAAAATGCTTTCCATGAGACAGAATTTTACAAGAAAGAAAAATTAAATTTTTAATTTAAATTTAGTTTTTTTTTAATTAAAAACTATCACTGCCCAGTTTCAGCCCCTGGATGTCTTCTGGAACTCTAAATGAACTCCATTTCTGTAATTGGAAGCCAGTTAATAACAGCTTATCTTCAGACTTAGAATTTACAGTAACGGCCATCAATAACTTATCTTCTAGTGACAATATTTTTGAGGCCTGCCATTTTAGCAATACCATGCTTAACCATTCACATTTAATTATAAACCTGAATTTCATCTCTACTGTAACTGTGTTATTGCTTAATCAAATTCAACAAAAATAATATGTCCACTGTTAGGAATTCCCACAAGAAATCTTGACAGTCTTTACATCATGTTTAGGCATGTTTCACCTGATGCTAGAAACGTAGTTCACAGCGTGGTTTTGGCCCTCAATCATTGTGGCTCTTTCTGTGTCCCAGTAGGGGTCTCTGCACTGGCCCAAAAATGTCAAGAAATATCAAAAGATAAAGTTATTTTCAAGGGCACACCCCCTACCCTCCAAAAGAATGCCGTCTCTTTAAGCTAGGGTCCAGAGCTCATTCGTATGCCAGCTCCCATCAGTACACACTTTGACTAATTTTCCTCTGGAAGCAAGTACCAGAACGAAAATAGGAGTGCTAAAGAGAGCCACATATTGTAAGCATGGAAAACGGCACGGATTCCACTGAAAACACAAACAAGCAGACACCCAGTGCTGCCACACACCTCTGCTGCGAAGCTGACAGGGATTTAACACCTGATGAATTCGTAGCCCAGCCAAATGTGTGTGTTTCCAAAGAAGCCTTTTCATTTTCCTTCCCATCTAACACACAGCATATTAAAATCAGAGAAGCCCTTTCATCTTCGTGGGTATCACAGCAGCAAACTGATTTTAATGTCTTTTCCATGTGGGTCTACTTTTAACAATAAAGGGATCCCCGGGCGCACCCAGCTGCACAGCATTAGAGGCAGAATCTGCAGCAAAAAAAAAAAAAAAAGAATGCTTTAAGCTAATTTGTTCTTGCTAAAAAGACTATCCAGGTACAGAATCTCCCTGGATCTGTCTCAGGGCTTTGTTCAAAGTCCTTGGAAAGGCACTAAAAGCAAAGTGGTGTCTGACAGGAAGGGAGAAATAAGCTGCTGGGACCTGTCTGATACCTGGCAAGGAGAGGATGCTGGCTGTGCACCTTGAGCCTCTTACCACCACACTCAGTTACTCACTCCTTGGAAAATGGGATGCTGGTGTTAATGTATAGTCATCAAAGCAGCAACAAGTTAGCTTGATCTCATCAGATCAAAGATGTGTTTCATACTCCACTGGACTGAATTTTCTTTTTAACCTAGCCAACTCAGGCTCTCTTTGGTATGGAAGAATAAAACATAACAAATCACCCCAAGAAACTAAAGTTGGTTGGGAGACCACTGTATAGGAATTTGAGATCTAATCATGATGTGCTTGCTGTGTTTTCTACCTAGATACCCAATCATTATTATTTTTTACAGGCAAAAAAGTAAAAGAGGTAGCCAAGGTGTTTCAGATGCTTACAGACCCCAAAATAGGTCACTCTCAGGGAAATTGTGTTTCCTCTTGTCAAAATAGTTTTGAGTAAAATAGCTACAGGGCATCTGTCAGTGGCCTACTAACTAAGATATATCTTTTTGAAGCCTGGGTCTGGGAGGACCTTTAGTTTTCAAATAGATATATTTTCCAAAATTAAAATATTTTCAAGTAACAAGATGAAATAAGTGTAAAGCGGGTTTCTCTTATAGCAAATAGTGGAAATGGTATTTTCCATGTAAGATATTTTGAGCTCTTTGTATGCTGTATAACTGGATCCTAGTGAAAATCCTCATCACAGTGTTTAACTTGAAAGCAGTTCTAACCCTGGAAGTCCAGGATTAAACTCTGTGCTTCCACAGAAGGGAGCCCAAGTTTGATACCTGATCACGAAACTTAGATCCTGCAAGCCACAGGGCATAGCCAAAAAAAAAAACTTTTTAAAATAAAATTTTTAAAATGTTTAAAAAAAAAAAAAAAGGATAGGGGACTTCCCCGGTGGTCCAGTGGTTAAAAATCCACCTTGCAGTGCAAGGACACCGGTTTGATCCCTGTTCCTGGCAGATCCCTTGCACCACAGAACAACTAAGCCCTTGGGCCACAACTACTGAGCCTGTGCTCTAGAGCCCACGAGCTGCAGCTGCTGAAGTTCGTGCACACCTGGAGCCTGTGCTCTGCAGCAGGAAAAGCCACCACAAGAAGAAGGCTGTGCACCATAATGGAGAGCAGCCTCTGCTCCCTGCGACTAGAGAAGGCCCGCACACAGCAACAGAGGCCCACCAAAGCCAAAAGATAAAAAATAAATCCTTTTTTAAAAAGGTAAAAGAAGAAAGAAAACAGTTGCTTAGAATCTTAAACTCAGGGGTGGAAAGGACCTCGACACGCTTTTCTGTTGGCCATCTTTTTCCAGTTTCTGTCTGCCAGGCAGAAGTGTACTGTGTTACTCCAAGGCTCTAACAATTGCCAGGACCAGTGCCAGGTATTCAGTTTAGGATAACGCTTTTGAAGCACAGTCATGATACTATATCTTGAACAGGCCCCCCCAAATGACACCCTTAAATGGCCACTTTCTAATTTAAGAACTTTGCATAAACTTCTAGGCCATTATTGTGTTGACAGTCTCCCTAAAATTCACCTTGATGAAGTTCATTTTGGCAGAGCATGCCGTTGCTACCAACAGTATTTCACTGCCATTAAAAGGAAACAGGCTTTGAAAAATGTTTAATTAAAGCCACTTGGTTTCAGTAATATACATGCATATAATTTAGAATATGCTATTTATACCTAAATTGTTTTTGTAAGACTAACAAAACTTGACAAATGACTAACTTTAAAAGCATATAATTAAAATGTTACAGCTCAGTTGTGAGTGAGCTGCCAGAGGGCGCCTGCCTGGGGATGTTTGTGACAGGCTAGGTGGGTTCCCACCACCACCTGTGGACAGCACACCTCAGCCTGGAGGTTTTTTTCTTCCCCCTAGGAGATGAATAAGCCCTTTTTGGAAACTAAAACCATAAAATTAAAATTATGAAGTAACTGCAAATATAAAAATTGGGATTTAAAAAAAATTTTTAATAAATCAGAGTTTCTGGAATAACTATATAATAAGCATGCATTGCAGAAACATAAATATACCATTGGTAGCTAATACATAGTACTTGGCAAGTAAATTGCAAATTAAAAGTTTAGTAGAATCCAGTTAACACATTTGTAAATAATCTATAGGGCTGTGTTTCCTAAAATGAGCAATAAATATTCCAAAAAGGACTTTTTTTCTCTTTTTTTGGGGGGGAGGGCTCACAATAAAGACCTATTTCCTGGCATCATCAAAAAAGGAAGATTTGCCAAGACTAGAAAGCTTCTCCTTTGCCATGTAAAAGCCCTTCATCTAAAGCTACAAATGTGGCATAGTAATGGACATTGTCATTTTCTGCCAAGCAAGGAGGACAAACTGGGAAATGAATTATGTTACAAACTGGAAAGTAGCTTCATTTTCATGGTAGCTGTGCCTCTTTAAAAATAACATCTCACAGCCTCCTAGAATTTCTGTTCACTTAGTCTGTATTTTCTATTATAGTCATTTTGGAAGGATGACAGGGCTGAAAAGTGAATGGATATTTTTTCGGAACATCTTTTGTCATCTAGAAGATGGCAATTTGTGGCTCCTTCTGAGTGATATTTCAGATTCTTGTCTATAAAGTGCTCTGAGTGGCCTGAATTTATTAACCTAATAAGCCATATTGTTACTTAGGTGCCTGTGCCTGGTTAATAGTTGTTGTTGACTCTTCTCATTGACAGACCAAGATAGTGAACAGAATAAGTCCTGCATGCCGGTTCTTGGCAGACTGGTAGTAAGTCATCTTCCCTCACCCAGGGGAGCTCCAGGACTTAAGTTGGCTCAGAGGGCCGGAGCCTGGGATTAAATCTGAGGTCCTGGGTTTGATTCCTCTGTGAGCCAATTCACTTGGCTCCATCCTTGAGCCCTGAATTGTGCCCTTGAGGCTAGTTGAACGTAGCCCCTTCGAATCTCTCAGGAAAGAGATGGTGGAGATCTGGTAAACTCATGTAGGACAAATCAGGTTCCCAAAGATTTGCCTTTCCCTCTGGCTTGGCCCAGGGCGATCAAGGTCAGTGTAAAAATATAATCATGAGAAAAACCAACTCAGATAAACAAGGTCCTACTGTATAACACAGGAAACTGTATTTAATATTCTGTGATAAAACATAATGGAAAAGAATATGAAAAAGAATGTATATGTGACTGAGTCACTTTCCTGTACTGCAGAAATTAACATAACACTGTAAATCAAGTATAGTTCAGTATTAAAAATAAGAGCTCACAGTGTATGCCTGTGAAGCACTCTGAATGGCCTCAGTTTATTCAGTGGCAGAGCAACAGTATTGCTTTGACATGTTCTTCTCCAGTCTTTTGTGTTCAGTACAAATGCCCTCAGAATAGTCAAAAGAAGATGACAAAGGAATTGGTAAAAATAAATGTCTTAAGACTGGCGAAGCCTCAAACCACTCTAGTACTTGTTGCCAAGAAAGGACAGAGATTCTGTGACTTGGATGGAAGGGGATCTCTTTCACTTCCTGCTCCCCTTAAAGTGATGGTCAGAGAGCAACTCCCGCCCCTCCTCCACCTCAGGGCAGAGGATTCCTGGGAGAGTAGTGGGGGATGCGGCAACTTCATTGCATCAGTTGTCGCTCCTTAACACCCCTGAATTTAGGAGATGCTTACTGCCCAAAACTTCTTCTGGTGAAAGGAAGCAATGGAGAAAAACCATGGCATAAAATAGCATGAGATCTTAACACTGGAATTTTAGAGCCAGAAATATGTGTCAAGGTCATCTTGGCTATTGCAATTTATAAGTTATGACCAGCATTTTTTAATATAAGGAAAGAAAGAAACAGAAAATAGGGTGCTGCACACTTAGTAAGGACAAATACTGTCTGAGGAAACTTTCAGTTTCGTGTGTATGTGTGTGTGTGTGATTTTCTGAGTTGTGATTTTTTTTTTTCTTTTACTGAATCATGGTCAGAAAATTTGAAATCCAGTTATCCAGATTCACCACTGCATACAAGTGTAAAGTCCAAGGTCGTGTGGCCAAATGGATCAAAAAAGTACCAAGACCCAACCTTACTGATTTCCAGTCCAGTGCATATTCCTCACATTCCAGCCACAGCAAAATACTGAGCATGTTCTGATCATCAGCTGTGTTGTAATCGTAGTTCTTTGTTCATGAGACTTCATCAAACCATAGCTATACAGTTCTTCTGGGCCTGCAGATCCTGGAATGTTCTCAGACTCGCCATCCTCAGAAAGAACACAAGGTCCTTCACTAGAGCTTAGTCATAAAGAGGGGGGAAAATCATGTTTCTGTGTGCTTTTGTGGGGGTAGAGATTTCTCTTTGATCAGTTATCCATCTTAGGCAGTAACTGAGCGCCCAACCTGCAACCCCATCGTTAGATACCTCAGCGAAGTAAAGGTGGGAAGAGATACAGTCTACGCCCTGAGGGACTTGAGGGGAAAAGAGAAGAGACTGTGTCACAGTGAAGATATGAGTGAGGAAGGATGTGGACCGGAAAGCAGGCTCTTTTGCGGGAAGGGTGTGGTCTGGAAGGGCTTCTGGAGGTGACCTCCCAGCAGAGGCGCTCTTGCCTTTGGATGAGAACCTTGCCAAGTGCAAGCTTGATCTCCCTTCACAGAAGGCCATTCCCCCACCTCTCCCCTTTCCCTATTTGTCAGCTAAATCAGAACCCAGGGGCTTCTAGACAGGTGTTTTCCCTCGGCCCCTTCCTGCGGGAGGTGAAAATGATGTCTTCCAAGTATTGAAGGAACAGGTACCACCACCTACCTCTCTGGGTCCCATAAAAGCTGAGGTGAAAATAGTTGTGAGCTCCTCTGGGTTTTAGCGCTGTGAATCTCTATTTTGGGAAGCATTTTACCCCATACCCAGTTCAGACCCTTGTGTCTTTACTCATTCGCTTCCAGAGATTCAAAGTTGCTGAGAAAGCTGAAATGATCGTTGTAAAAGCAGACAGATGGCCGGTGTTTCCCTGTCCTTAGTGAAGGCACGGCTCTCTCGGTCACAGCTCTGGGCAGCCTCATTCTTTGTTCTCCCCCAGCACCCGAGCTGATCTCTCTCACTACCACTCTTGTTCCCTTTTCCTGTCCTTGTTTTGACAGGGAGGAAAGTAAACGTAGCCAGTGATAAAGCCAGGAGTGTGGCTTTCCAACCGCAGCCTCTGCCAGAGGCTGGCGCCCTCCCGGTAGCCTGCCCTCTGAATGGTAATTAGCTGGATGGGAATTTTCACAGGGGCCTCCCCCCGGAGCAATTTTGCCAAAGAGTAACCCTCTTGTCTAGACCGTACAAACCCATAAAGTCATCAGCTAGCTGGGATTTCCAAGCTACAGAGCAGTAATAGAAAAGCCTGCCTCTAGCCTTGGAGGGTTTTTCAGTATAGAGTGTTCATTGTAGAAACCTGCCCTTCACACAAGTGCACAGACCTCTATCTGAGAAGAGGGATGGAAGGTCACCCACCGCCTCCGTCATCCCCAGGAAGACACCCGCTCCGCATCTCTGCTGTGTTGGAATCTACACAGCCTCACCCTCGCCTTGCATTTTAAACCCAGGACACTCTCCTGGTTTTTATTTGGGCAGTTGGTTTTTGAGAGCAGTCCAACTGTGCCTTTTAGTTTTCTTGCTTGCCAAAGCTAATTATTCATTAGTGAGATAAAAGCACTTTAATACTTGGCATTTGAAGAAACTAGGCTGCTGTCACTTACCCAGAGAGCAATGAAAAAAATTCAGACTTCAAATCCAGTGCTCTACCATTTTCGGGACTTTGCAAAGTTTTGATAGCTCTTACGACAACAGCATTGATGAGACTAGAAAATGGAAACACAGGCTTTGGAGGGGGTGGTGCAGAACGGGCAGGGGCTGTCCTGAGCCCCCTCAGATCTCTCCTAAGCCTAGGTGTAACTGAACTCTAGCAAGTCCTGTGCAGTTGGTTTTCAGAAATAATGTTAAAACAGATTACCTAAGGAGGAAACCAAATCCAGATATACAATTTATGGAAAGAAAAATCAGTTACGGAAGCAGATAGAAGAGAGCTCCTCAGGTGTCTACGCCAGCCTGGTGAGGGGCATTAGAGTTAGCTCTGTGTGCCCGCCTGGAGGAGTAAGAATGCAGTGTTAGTCACTGCATCAGGACATCTAGATGCATCAGGATGTCTAGAATGTGTGCGTGCTTCGTGTGCATGCTCAGTTGCTCAGTCGTGTCCAGCTCTGTGCAACCCAATGGACTGGAGCCCACCAGGGTCCTCTGGCCATGGGATTATTCAGGCAAGAATACTGGAGAGGGTTGTCATTTCCTCTTCCAGGGGATCTTCCTGACTCTTGGGTGCTTTGCCAAGCGTGTTATTCACATTCCCATTTTATATATGAATGGAAACCAGACGTTCAGAGATGTTAACTGACTTACCCAAGGGCATATAGTAAGATTGGGTATCTGGATTTTAACCCAGGTCTGCCTTTCTCCAAAGCCCACTCCTGTGGGCTGTCCTCTCTCCGACTCCTGACAATGTGCTATAGGACTGTAATCCATTTATGTGCCTTTCAGCAGTGCTAAGGACTCCTTTGCTCCTAGAATGTTATTTTTCAGAAGACAGATGATGAAATCCACACAGAATGCCAGTTTGCCCGATAGAGTCAAGTTTGGTGTGTACACAGCCTTGGGGTGGGGAGTCACAGGGAGGCTTTTTGGAGGGAATAATAGCCAATATGAGTGTTAAGAATGAGTATCTCCTAGTCAGATGAAAAAGAAGAGGGTATATTCAGCTGGCTGGTTCAAATGGGTGGGGAGGGAGAAAAATGCCCAGGAGACACGAGTTTGCCCAGCTGTGTAATGTGAAGCTGTTGGAGGGTTTTAAGCAGGAGACTGTTGTGGTTGGCTTTATATTTTTAAAAGATTATTCTGACAGATGAATGAATATTGGGTGGGGATATCTACTGAAGCAGTAGGAGAGGTAGCAATAATGGGACCAGAATAATGAGGGGACGTGGGTGAACTCTGAATACATTGGAATAGAGCCTGGAGGACTTGCATGAGGATCCGGAGGAGGAAAGAGAGGAGTGACCCCTGGCTTCTTTGCTGGAACAGCTGAGTGGATGGTGGAACCATTTCCTGGGTTGGGGGTTGAGGCACAGGAGCAGGTTTTCTAGGGTGGTGCACAAGCAAGAATTCTCTTTTAGAATCAGAAAAAAGAAAATGTAGTGGCTCGGTCGTGTCTGACTCTTTGTGACCCCATGGACCAGGCTTCTCTTTCCATGGAATTCTCCAGGCAAGAATACTGGAATGGGTTGCCATTTCCTTCTCCAGGGGATCTTCCCGACCTAGCAGATTCTTTACTCTCTGAGCTACCAGGGAAGCCCTTAGAATCAAAACATGACCTTAAATCACCCACCAACCGCCTCTGTCATGGTACACTGTTTTTCAGAAGTTCCCTGACTTTCTCAGTGACCTTAGAGAATCTTAAAAATATGGATTCCTGGTACCTGCCCTAGATTTCTTGAGCCAAATTCCAGAAATAGAGCCAGAAATTGGCAGCTTTCAGCGGCTGCCAGGTAACTTTAGCACTGCTAGCCCACTACGAGTTCAGGGACATCGTTTGTGAACCACTGCTCTATTTCATAGTTGCCAGGGCCAGTCATGATGATCTGAAGGCCATTTGAGCAATATTGCTGCCCAGATGTAAAACCTGTGTTGCCCATACCATCTCTCCCATCTCTCTTTCCCCAGTGAATCACAAGCCACTTCCCCTGATAGGTCATTCTTAAACTAAAGGTTTGCTGACAGGCTGATTTAGACTGTGCTGTTTTGATGATGTTCCCACAATGTCAGGCATATCCTAACAAGTGGGGAACCCTTGAAAGAGTGGTATTTCCCGAAATGACGGGAATGTTCCTGTATATACATGTTTTTCCTAAGAAGCCAAGACTCTGATATCTGTCTGAATGGTCTGGTCCTCATAAATCTGTGGGTTGGTTCTGGAAATCCCACAAGCCTGGGCTTTCTTGAGAGATTTATGGCCCTTCCCGCGCGTCAGGGCCAGGAATAACATCGCAGCTCCCTCGGCACTTCTGGTTTTCATCCCTGAGGGGGTGGCAAGGGAAGGGAAAGGTGTGCTGAATCAATACCACTTTGAGAGAAGACTGTCCAGACTTATTTTCCAAAACCTCAGAAAAAGCTCCATGTTCTATTAAGTGTATAACAGTGTTCTGCCCTCTCCACCCCTCTCCCTGGGGTTTCCCTGGCCTCATCTCCTCTCCTGGGCTGGATTCTGTGGTGAGGGAGCTGGCTTGAGCCCACAGACACACTGCAAGATGGGACCGATCCCCTTGAGCAGCGGCCTTAGACCTTTGGCAGGCAAAGTGATGCTGAACTTTTAGATAAGCTCATTGACACTGTGTTTTAAGATTATTCCAAAATAATGTCATTTTGGACCAAGAAAAGGGACAAACTGAGATGGCCATTCCAATTATATTCCCACACCTGGAAAATCTGTTTGATCAAATTACATGTTATGTTGATGGAAGGCAAGTATGACTGATTTTTAGTCCATTTAATACTTGACCCAAAGTATCTGCATATACCTTAGCAGAATATCAGACAAGAATTTAAAAATATTATACCAACTCTCTAGAAGGTAGATGGTCAGGGAGCTGGGTCTAATGACTATGACTGGCAGATCCAGTGCTGAGGTCTGCAGGGGATGCAGAGATGAGTGAAAAAAGATCAGAGCCTTCAGGGAGATAAAAATCTAGTTGCAAAGGAAGATGAGTGTGCAAATAAAGTTCCTATCAGACCCTGAACCTGAGAGCCTTAAATTACATTTATAGTGGTCAAAGAAGTCACTTTTACTTGGCAACAACTCAGTTAGCATTTCATTACCTGGGGAAAGTCGCTTTGGAGCAAGGCATTTAAGGATGAGTACAGATAAGGGTTAGAGGGTGGGGGTTGTGTATTCCAAGATCCCAGACTTAGCTGGGTAACACAGAGATGGTTTGGGGACCAGTGATGGTTTCCACACTAATTTGATTGGTGTATTGAACTCACAGAGCATACATCTGGGTATAAGAACCTTAAATGCTAGGTTAAGGAATTTGTATTTAATAGACTTGGCAGTGGGGAAACATTTTTAATAAGAGAGGCAACTCTTGCTATCAAACAAGAGTGATATTATGAGGCTCTTTGGGGGAATGTTAACTAAGCAGCAGAAGAAAGATGACTTGGAGGGCAAAGAGGCTGGGGCCTGATGTATCAGGGAGGAGGTTTTTTTCAATAGCCAGGGTGAGGGTATGGAAATAGATTTGGTTTTCTTGATGAAGTTTCTGCATGTTGGACGGGAAATGACTTGATGTGGAAGACTTTCCAGCACTGTTCTGCGTCACCCACGAATCCCTCCCGGTTGATAGAAACCTGCCCACTGGCTCAAACAGAAGTAAACCTCGCAGACATTGGAATGTTTATGTTCGGCCCAAAATGGCTCTGGTTTTTTACACAGCCGTAAAGTGTATTTAACTCCCAAATATAAAACACTTCTTGACTACTGTTTCATAGCTTCATAAAATGGGGCTCAATTGTGTAGGTGCTCTGTGTTGTCATCCCCTATCTTTCTACGCAAATCTGTTTCCTGAGATTGTTATTCCAGCGGAAAAAAAAAATTCAACCCAGCATAAACTACCTTTTTTACAAGCAGCCGTAAGAAGCAAGCCCCGAAGACAATGAGGAGCCTCCACGTTTATATTTTTAACCCAACATTACAGCTCTAACTAGGAGGAATGCAAAATTGCTTTAATTATGAATGTTTTTCATTGTGGTTGTGAGTGTAAGTCAGTAACAGATGTTCATTTTCCCCCAGCTCAACTGTTTTTAATTCTTTCTTGAACATGAAGAGAGAAATCTTTAAACATGAGCCAAAGTTCAATTAACATCCCTGGCTGAGGGTGGAAAATGCCCGACTTTGTTTTTTTCTCGGCTGTATACCTGCTTTGGCTGCCTGTGCCACAGAGGACCAGGGGAAAGAGTCCAGCTGGCACGGGTTTTATGACTGCAAAGTTAATTTGCAGAATAAGCCTTGGGCGGGAGGGGTCTGTGCGACCTTTTATATATTTATTTATTTGCTCTCTTTCAGGTATAAATAAAATTGCACTGTAAAACACTGCCGCTTAATTGCAGGAAGCCTTGTGCATTTTCTTGTTGTTGTTGTAGTTCTGCGGGTGGTTAAGAGCCTGCATTTTCTTTATATGAAGTTGTAGAAATCTCGTGTAAGAATATGTTTACAGCCAAGGTGTGTGACTCGGTTTATCATGTTTTTCCTGTACTCTGTGGAACAGACGGCTGTTCATTATTGAAAGAACTTTTTCTGCAACTCACAGAGCGGTTGTGGGGGGAACGTTTATTGAGAATGCAGAATGATTCCAGAGTCTGTGGCACTCTGACTAGAAGGCCTCAGCAGCACCCAGTGCCCTGATCTGACAGCAGTTGGCTTTAGACCCTAGAAGTACAGATTTCGGCTGCATTTTCTGAAGTGCATCCTGCTGACAGAGCACATGCCTGTGATGAGTTTCCATGAGGCAGAACCACGACTTCATACATTCATTCTGAAACCCACCCCAAAAGATCGGCACCATCATGTCATTTACGTTTGTGGTTTCGCTTTCTAAACTTTCACCTTGTATTGGGTTGGCCAAAAAGTTTAGAAAGCAAAACCACAAATGTAAATGACATGATGGTGCCGATCTTTTGGGGTGGGTTTCAGAATGAATGTATGAAGTCGTGGTTCTGCCTCAGATGATCAAATGGAAACTCATCATGATTTACTGGCAGTGGGTGTAGAGAGCACCGCACAGCTTTCAGGATCTTAGTTCTCCAACCAGGGATCAAACCCAGGCCCCCTGCAGTGAAAACATGGAGTTGTAATCACTGAACCACCAAGGAATTCCCCACTTTCACCTTTTAGAAAAAAAAAAGCCATGTGTTTCTCCTGGATGCTAAAACTTGAAAGTTATGCCTCTGAAGTCTTCTGAAAGGGCCTCTCATAAATGCAGAGTGTGCAGGTTGCTCGGGTTCTGATGACGTTGCCCACGCCAGAGGTTTTCTTGTGTCTCCCCAAAGGTCCGCTGAATATTAGTTCATTAATCCTCATTTAGGCCACTGGAAAATGCTTCCTTTATAGTCTGTGACAAGTGGATTATCCCATTAGGAAATCTGTGGATGATATATGGCTTATAGGATTTGCAAAGAGTCATTGGTTTGTCTTTGGATAAAAAGGAACATCCTCCTGATAGGAGGAAAACCAATTCAAGGGAAGAAGTAGTTAGTAGACCTGAGTTGAAAAATGGGAGGTTGGCTAGGGTGGTAATAATCACATTTGCAAACATCACCCTCCTTTGGCACACAGCACTGGCTGCCTCTCCGAAGTCGACCTTATGCCTCTGGGCCAGGATGAATTTGAAAAATGGATCATCTGGATTTAGTGCCAGCCACAAATCAGACTCCATAATGAAGGAGGAGGAGGAGCATGGGGCAGTAAAGCTGTTCAGTGGCGTGAGAACTTAGAATTGAATATTCTTAGCTTCATCTTTCCCTTGACATTAGAGTGACATTTAGAGAGGTGTGTGTCAACCTCCTCCTCCTTGAATGTTTGTGATTCTGCATCTGTGTATACAGATCATGGTTGGGGGTCACGTGGACTTGTCAAAACTACCTCAGAAGCATCGATTTCAACCTGTAGTTTCCAGAACTTGCTCTTTCAGTATCATGAATGGTCCCTGTGAGATGGAAGTTTCTGTTGCCTGGCTTGCAAATGCTGGGTTTTCCATATATTTAACTCAGGCAAGCCACTGACAGGACATCAGCTTGGGGAGGTGGGGGGAGGAGTCCAGGACCTGGCTGTTAGAGTTTTGCCCCTGCCTGGACCTTTGCTAAGTATGTGACCAAGGACACGTCACCTCCACCAGCCTCAGTGCATCTGTCCTCAGTGATGTCCCCGTAACAGGGGAGATGGGCACGAAAGACCTGAGGTCATTTCCAGGTATCCTTGCAAGGTCTTGCAGGGTATATTCTTTTATGACCTAGCATTGACAGCTTATAAAGGCCAAGCTTGGGTGTTTTAAAGTCAGTCGGAAAGTAAGTATAGACGGTACACTCAGGACTTAGAGGTGTAGGAGAAAAGCTCCAAACAGCCCAGGCTCTTTGGGAACTTAAAGCAGAGCTGGAAGGCATTTATGACAGGAGCAGGTAGAGACCAGAGCAAGGGAGTAGGGCAGGAGCTGAGCGAGATGCTGAGTTAGGGCCGTGAAAACACCTCCTGCCGAGGAGAGAAGCTAACGGGGGTTGGGGGCAGGCGTCGGGGTGGGGGGCTCTTTTAATGAGGCTAGAGGGCTGGGGCCAGCTTGTGGAGGGCCTCGGAAGACAAAATACAGAAATTCCAAATAAAGTCTTCCTTTATTTTGCATAGAGGATCAGATCTTGGTACAGAAATGCCATTTCCTAACTGTAAACATGAAATAAATGGCAAAAGGACAGTGAGATGGTATCTTATGTCACTGGGTTTCTATTTTTTGTTTTTAATGGACAAAGCCGCCTTCTTCCCACATGAAAATGGCAGGTGGGGCGTCTTCCTGACCTGATCTGTCCCGAATCATTTTGGAAAATGGGCCAGAAGCAGTTCTCAGCACCCACCCCCTCCATGGGATTTGCACACAAGGAAGCCACCCAAACAGAAGCCCCTGCTGCAGTTTGATAGTCCGTCTTGGAGACTCTAGAGAGGAAGGGGAGGAGTCTGTTTATGCCACAGTTCTGCGTGTCCACTTTGGTGCCTTCAAGATATAGCCGTCTAGGGTCTCAGAAATCTCTGGTCCATCCTCATCCATTATATTAAAAATTCCCATCCAGACCAGTCACAGGCAGTAACAGGCACAATAGAATTCAAGCGCCTGATGATTTTGGAATCCAAACTGTAAATAGATCATCCATCACATTTCCATATGAGTTTGGGCCAAGCAGACAGATCTTTTGTTACTTCTGTTGCAGCCTGTCCGGGGACCAATAGCTGTGGTTTATTAGGCCAGAACTGTTCCTGTTTTCAACCATCAATAGATGTCTAATAATAAACCCTTAGTCTTGTTACTAAGCCATGGGAAAACATCTTGTTTATCACCATGTGACGCTTATATGGCATCATTCGGTTAAGTGTGACATACTTACTGTAAACACAGTGAGAGGAAGCACTCTGCCTGTGTAGGATTTCTGTACAACAATGCCTGTGTCCAGGGAACCCTGAAGTGACCCGGGGAGGGGCAAGGATGGAGGAGAGGAAGGAGCCCACCACCTCTGTTTTGGACAAGGAAGGAAGAGGTTATGTGACCAGGTCTGTGCTGAGCTCGTCCTCTGCTGGGCACCGTGAAAAGCCTTTTCTGTGTTCCAGCTCAGCCCTCACCACACTGTCAGGCCGATCCTGCTGCAGGCCTCTTTGTTCAAGTGGGGTAACAGGGCTTAAAGAAGACCGCTACATTTCCTGGGATCCCACAAAGAGGATCTGAATTTTGGCTTCTGAGTCTAAGAACCATGTTCCTGCCACCAAGCAGCCCCTCGCAGCCAAAGTTAATGCATATGATGTCACAGCAACAGGGAGAACTCAGAGCCACTTCTGAAGTCAACTCTGATCAACTGAAAGGAAGCCAGCCTTCCAGGGATGTGGTATCATGTCTTTGTCACAGAACATCTGTAGGATGGACTAGGACAGAGTAGCCAAGGGAGTCCACTGCCAGGCCATGGCAGGCCACATTCTTGTCCAAAGTGAAGGGAGTACAGGGGGATTGACCCACAACAGCACACAGGGAAGGTGAATCTAGTGGACAGTGACCAGGTGGCCAACACACAGGCTAGAGCAGGCTGGAGGAGAGGCAGGAGGGCAGGAAGCAGCCCCACGTGGAACATGGGAGCTGGGCCTGAGGGTCCCTAACCCACGGGGCAGGAACCAGCCATGGACGCAGGAGTGAGAGTGGGCAGGGGAAACCAGGCAACTTCATAGACCCCTGCTGCTCCTGGGGTTCTGGAAATACTAAGAGAGTGCTGAGTGCCAGGTGCTGGTTTAAGCACTTACCTATATGTTGATTCATTGAATTGTCTGATGTGGGTTCTTAGGCAAAGAAAACTTGAGCGAGTGTCCCAAGGTCAGTGAACAATCGGTGAAGGAGGTGGCATCAGGATCCAGGCTGTTGGGCTCCAAAGTGTGTGCTCATGGTCATGTGAGATATTGCCAGAAAAATAGAAATAGAGGAGAAAGCATCATTAAGGTCACTGGATGCTCACTCTGCGACCTTGGACTTCAAGGTCTGCTGCAACACTGGGGCCCAGGAGAAGCTGGATAAAATCGTATAGGGAATGGAAAATGCCAGAAGCAGAAGCCACGCTGTCCTCGTCTCACTCGACCCCTTACCCTCATGCAAAAAATCAGACTACTTTTTATAGCACACTTAACACAATCTCTTTGACCGGGAAGTTCTTGCCCCTGCAGTTTCTCCCAATCGCTTTTGTCGAGGTTTGTCACCCAGGCAACGTTTCACCAGATTTAAGTGTGGCCCTGACGATTATGGAGGCAGCCTGCGATGTGCAGTATGTAAAAATGACATCCCGGGGCTCTCAGGAAGCTGCCCGGTTATGAAGCCAAATAGCCTTCTTAAAAATCAGAAGTGCTCTCATAAAACTCGTTTTTCATGCGGCCCAGGCTGTGGGTTCCACATGGGACAAAGTGTGAAACAAAGCTTTTACGGGAGACCGCCGAGATTCCTGTGAACTTTCAGTGACTCTTCATGACATTCTTCCCCAGAGAAGCACACCATATTTTCTGCGGTGGCTCGTTTCCACGTCCTCGGCTGGGTCTGAAAGAGACGGTTACTCTGATGCAGCAGAAACGGGTTTTTGCCAGTGGACCCTGATTATTTCTTATCTTGATTATTGCATCTTTCTTCTTGATGTCCATCATCCTCCTTTTCCCAACCCTACCCTCTGAGCTTTCCCTTGGCATAAAAATATCCACCCTGCATGTACGTATAACACATTAAATCTGTGTTAGAAAGGAAAACACCATTCCTGTAACCAGCCCTGGCAAGTGCCTCTGTACCACAGAGAAGGCTGCACTTGTTTCAGAAAGACAGTCCTCTGCTCCCATTGTTTCCAGAATTCACATTATTGAGAGCAGGGCACGCCCTCGCTGCAGGAACCCACAGCGCAGAAATGAGCCACTGGGGGGCCCTCATCTCACTGCACACCTTGAAGGCAGAGAGATTGCGTGTCTCACCCCCAGGTCTCCAGGACTGTGGGTGAATTAATGAAAAATAAGTTCAGCCATATAACCCCGAATCAGCCATTTGTTTATTTCTGACAGCATGAGAAAGCAGTATTCTCATCCGTTGTTTTAAAAGGGCAAACTATATCTTAGGCATTTCTGTCCATGCATTTTAGACAGATGACTCTTACCAGATGATTTCTCACTGGCTTTGTCCATACCTGGCCATTTCTTTCAAGTCTAGACAGTTTTAAATTACTGATCAAAACAATAATACCATCCAGAGCTAATATACAGAACTGTATGCCACGAATTAATGTACCCACTTTATACATATTAGTGGTGATGGTGTAGTTGCTAAGTCTACTATCCAACTCTTGTGAGCCCATGGACTGTAGCAGGCCAGGCTCCTCTGTCCATGGGGTTTCCTAGGCAAGAGTGTTGGAGTGGACCACCATTTCCTTCTCCATCTCACCACAGCCCTATGAAGTTAGTTCCAGTTTTTTCCATTTCACAGATGCGTTGAAGGTGGAATATTGAGTCTGAGGGTGGCTTCCCAGGTGACACAGTGGTAAAGAATCTGCCTGCAATGCAGGAGACTCAAGAAATGCAGGTTTGATCCCTGGGTGGGGAAGATCCCAGGAGGAGGAAATGGCAGTATTTCCTCCAGTATTCTTGCCTTGAAAATCCCACGGACAGAGGAGTCTGGTAGAGGGCACCAGATGGTAATAGCAGAGCCAGATCCTAATACAGGCAGCCTGCTCCCAGGTCCCTGAATTACCTGCCCCAACGCAGCCTCTGGTTGGGATCCAGCTGGTTTCATAGTTGTATTCATCAGGTTTAATGGGAGATAGAGCGTTGTGTACGTGCATCGTACAGATTGTGATCCCTGATGGCGTCACTGTTCCTCTTATTTTGTTATATACAAATGGTAGTGTGTATTACATAAGCACAATTACGAAGCGCAGAGTCTGTATGTTACATACACATCCCTGTGTGCATTGTGGCACGTGGTTCCATCCCTCCAGTGCTCAGGGCCTCTGCCGTAGATACCTTCATCCCACAAGGACTGGCGGAGCCCTGTTCACGGTGCACACCATGCTGGGTACTGGGGTCTGGGGACAGTTAGAGCAGCCCAGCCTTGAGGAACTCACAGTCTGACAGCCATCTCCCAGGAGACACAAGAGGGTGGTAGGCAGGACAAGCCAGTCACCCTTGGACACACCCACACCCCCCTTCCAGGCTCCCCTGTGCCTCCTTCACAGGACTGAGCAGGCCTGATTCTCTGAGTCTGGACATTCACCCTCACGGGCACCTGCTTGCTGGCCAGCCCTTCTTAGCTCAGCTGCAAGGTTTGAAACTCAGAGAACCTATTCTATTTGGCAGTCTGACAACAACTGGTAAGAGAGTCCAGGGTGCCCTGTAGGACCCTTTTTAAAAGAGCCCAGTGGGTGACTTAGGACCATGTCTTAGAACTAGATTTCACCCACCTTGCAAACAAAGATTGGCTTCCCTAGAGAATATTAAAAAAGAATGAGAAGTGGCACGGGCCAGAAGGACACCTGAAATGGTGAAGAGCTGTCGTCATACTTTCTCTCCATGATACACCTCTGTCACTTTCACGGTGAGATCTTGTCTGTGTCCTCCTGGTGGGCCTGAGGTCGGCTTGCCAACAGCCCACCTCCCCTGTTCGTTTGTAGGTTCCTGCTAGCTGACACAGTGCCTTACTGGCAGGCACCAAAAATGACCTTTCTCTTCTATTTCAGCCTCTCTATACCCTATTAAAATGTCAGTTAAAAATTGTTTGATTCCCCCCCCTCCCCGGAAATGAATGTTGGTTCTTGTAGAAAGAAGCTCTATACTGGTGGTTAAAAACGGCTTCATGTTTTTCTTACTGTGACATGTAGTCAGAAGAATCTTTACACTGAGACACACACCTGAAACAAGTTTTACAAACACATCTTATACTCTGATACTTTCTATTCCATTCTGTCCATTTAAAAAAAATAATAATTCTAATTATGCCCCACAAAAATGACTTCACGACCCACTTAGGAGTCACAATTTGAAAACATTGGGACTCTGCATCGGAAATAGGTCTTGAGAGTTGCCTGTTGTGACAAGAAACCTTTATGTTAAATCTCAGTGAATCTCGAGCAGCAACTGGAAGGTTCAGGGGAAAGAGCCATTTTAATCTCCCCTCAAAGTGAAATAGCAGAGCTGATGGGGGTGGGAGGTGGGGTGGCGATGTTACCGAGATCCTTGCAATACTGAAGGGACGTCCTTGTTTCTTATTGTTCATTTTGTTTTCCCTGAAAAATAGCCAGAATATGAGAACAATAAAGGAGACAAGATGTTTTCTTGTGCTTTGGGGGTAGTTTGTTTCTCTTCTCACCAAGATGGAGAGCTGGGGAATTAGGTACCAAAACTCAGTCAGGAACAAACTGCAGGGGCTTGACTGCAAACTGAGCGGGTGAGAGAAGAACAGAGGCTTCTCTGAAGCCTCAAGGAGAAAGAAGAAGAGGACGGAGGCAAAATAAGAAAGCACTGATAAGAAAACGGTTAGTTTTCCCTTTACATCTTTTTCTGGCAATGTGCCTATTCAAATAGAGGATTTCTTACGCTCGCTTGGTGGAGTTGTTTTAAAATCTGGACACCCAGGTTTTAGAAGCAGCTGATTTCCATCACCTTAACCCTAAGGCTTCCATAAAGCTTAAGATTCCATAGATCTTAACCTTAATTCAATCATGGGCTGTGGAGTGAGAGTGACAAGGAAGGAGCCAGGAGCAGGGTCACAGCTTCCGAGCACTGCTCAGCCCTTCGGTGATGGCAGTCATGTCATGGTGGCTGGGCGGCAGTCAGGGCTGTGCGGTCCTGGCCAGTTTGGGGGTGACGGCCTCCACATCCCTCCAGCGTTCCCCTTGTTACGAGTGTACCATCAGGAGTGCGGCTGCCTGTGACCACATCATCAACTCGTCAAAAATCAACACAATGGAAGGTGATGGGGGCCTGGACTTCTGCATATCATCTGTCTTGAAGTGGCAGACCCTGGATGTCAGATACATAGCCGCGTGTGCGTCTCCACAATGCCTTCATCACTTGCAGTGTCCACACACAACCCTGTTACGTGGTTAGAAAGCAGTGACCTGGTGTCAGGAGGCCTGTTTCGTCTTTGCCTTTCCTTTGTGTGTTTAACAAATACATTCCGTGTGACTTGGGTGTGCCAGGTACTCTCAAGGCCACCGTGAGTTCAGTGACATGCGTTTGAACATACTGAGAGATGTGCACTTCCATTCGGGTGGATTCAAGTTATTAGTGGGACCATAGGCAGGTTAGGAAGACAAGCTCTAGAGCTAAGACGGCTAGAGTAGAACCCTTGCTCTGCCACGGAAGAGCTTTGTGACCTTAGACAAGGCGCTCTGCCTCTCTGAGCCTTTGTTGTATATAAGATGAAGATATTGTAGTAGGTATCAGCCTCATAGGGCTGTTGTGAGGTTTAAATGAGTGTGCCCCCAGTAAGGGTCAGCTGCCCTTAGGACAGTGATGGTGGACCAAGGAGGTCAAGAATTTTTGAGACTTGGCGATGGTCCCTGGAGCCACTAAGTGTGTCTTCCATTGTAATCACTTGTCAGTTCATTTAGACTGTTGTTGCTTCAGCTCATATCAAGTGGGTCGGTACCAATTAAAGCTAATTATAATTATAATTCTATAAGGCAGAAAGGCAACGCTTTGCTAATGTCTTTGCCAGAATTTGACATCCCAAGAGAGTTTTGGTTTGCTGTCACTGCAGTTAGAACTTGTGCATGAATATTAACGATCTGAGTTAAAATTGTGGCATATTGGATTTCTGGGAAAGGTTGACTTGTTTTTATCTGTATGTCACTCTGTTTATGAATACAAAGAACGAGAACACTGTAGGTGCTAGAATGGGTTTGGGGCCATCTTCACAGAGTAGAGGGGTGAGCAGGGGACAGAGGTGGTGGGCAGAGTCTGGAGGGAAGTGGGCTAGATATAAGGTGGTCCTTGTGGCGCATGAGGCACTCAGCTGGCTCCTGGGCATGAAGGGGACTCGTCCAGGTGGGTGGATATGGATATAAGTGTGCACAGGCACTCTGGACCCCCTTGTCTTTTCATATAACTCATGAAATCAACTTTTTACTTCCTTGGCCGACACCCAGGCAGACTCTTCCCGCAGTCCTGTAGAGTATAGTTGCCCTCTGAAATCCTGTCCACTGGGTTTGTTCATTTCCCCAAATGAAATGCTGGCATGAGCTCTTGGGGCCACCCACCCAAAGGTACCTCTGTCAATCACTGTCCTGCCCACCTCCGGCCCCCACAGTGGGGACTGTGCAGCCATGGAGGATGACAATGGAAAGCTCAACCTGAGAAAGATTAGTGGCTGCTAACGTCCACCTGTGACCGTGCAAGGTGAAATTAATTTTCTTGTAGAAATTCTCACGTTGGTAAAGTTATTTGTAAATTGTTTAATGATGCCTAAGAATATGAAAAGCCTGGAAAAATCAACTCATGGGGCTTTTCTTTGCAACACTGGAATGCTAACACCCAGGAGGGCAGGCCCCACACTGAGGTTGAGACTAGCCCTGTGCTTCCCACACCCCATGCTGGACTCTGTCCCGCTCCTCTCCAGTGCTTCCAGGGCTTCGCTCTGTGTGTCACATCTTTCTGTCAGTCAGGGATATTCCATTCAAAATTAAATAAAAAAGCACAAACTTTGAAACCAAAGACTCAAGTACCAGTCCAGCCTGCCTGTTTCTAACTGGGTGACCTTAGACAGGTCCCTCACCTCCTGAACCCCAACTCTCCCCCTTGCAAAACTGGGGAAACAAAGGTTGGTTCCATGAAAAATACGTCTCCACACTCCAGGCTTACAGGAGCCACCCCACCACCACCACCTAAATGACAAAGGCATCTCCTAACTCCTTCCAGTTCAAGAATGCAAGTGTCAAGCAAAATTTGCTCATTCTTAGGTAGCTACAATTTTTATTAAATCCAGTAGGCACAGGTAAGTTTAGGTATGGAAGTATTTGCTAGAAGTTAAGGAACAAATGATTTAAAGCAAAAGTAGGCCAAATTAAAAGAAGCCTGGCATTTTGGCTATCATGCTTTTGTGCATCCCTCAAAGCTTCATATTGTGCCCATTAGTGCAGTAAAAATGACAGTGCTTAAGGGAGAACTAGGGTTGGGCAGAGCCTTAAAGCCATGGGACTTTGTAACCAGAGCATCAGTGAAAACAGTAATCATCCTAACAGAATAATTGCTTGGCTGAATCCCCACTGTAAATCCCCCCTGGCACATCCCCCCAGCATCCCAGTCCTCTGACCTTTGTCCTTGGGATGCAGATCTTTGCGGGTGTTCTCTCTCCTAGGAGAGCAAGTTCATCCAAATCAGAAATCTCACCCAGTCGGTTTTTGTTGTAAAATACAAGGGCGCTGTTTCTGCAGTTCTTGTCCCTGTGCTGTCTGCCCTCTCAGGTGCTGTAGCCCAGAGGAAAGGCTGGCACTTCTGGAAGAACAGCGGCCATTGCTCTAAAGAAGCCACGGCTGTGGGTTTTTCATCTGCTTTTCCTACTGAAGGCCTTCAGGCTTTCCCTTTAGTTATGAGAATGCCGTCTTCTCGACCCTTCAAGAGAGTCAGCGTGGGGAGAGCTGCTGGCCTGTGGCAGGTTTTCTGTTTTGTGCTTAAGCACTTGTCTTTTTCAGTTGGCATTGCCAAGGCTTAGAGCTGACTTGTGGAAAGGAAAGGGCGGGGGTGGAGAGATGCAGATGAACCAGTGCTCGTGCCACAGCATAGATTTACCCTGCTGGAGTCCCCAGCCAGCAGCCCTGGAGAAAGAGACCTGTGAGATAAACCACTGAATACCTCTCACTTCTGCGATGTTAACTTGAGGGTGGAGTCAAGGGCTTGTCAAGTTCCTTCTCGTTGCAAAATTGCGACTCACCAACTCACTGTTCCCCAACCCTGCTTCTGAGAGGACACCTGCCAGCCCGTCCCCAGATACCTGCTCTGGGCCCAGGGAGTGAATTATTCTTGTGACTCGCATGCTTTCCTCACACCTACCTGCCCCAATCACTCCCAGCTACAAGAATGGGTGTTGGGGGTCTTTTCCTTTTTTACACAGAGGAATGCTTTATAATTAATGAACATTTTATGGATTCTGGGTGATGAGGGCTCAGAACCAGGAGCCTGACTTGATTCTGCGTCCTCGCTCTGCTGGCTGGAGCCCAGCACCACCTCTGCTAGACTGACAGGACAGAGATCACACGTGCCTCCAGGATCACCTGCTCAGCCAAGATCAGGGTTAATGAATGAGCATATGCATTCCTTAACACCCCATCCTGCTTCCCTGGAACAATCCAAAAGCTCACTGGAATGTGATGGCCTCAAAGCAGGCAGTGATGGGCCTGTTTGACCCCTCCCGCTGGCCTGAAGGGCAGTGGGCTCCAGAGTAGGTACACAGGACAGTCCATAAGGTGGAGGAAGGAGATATGGAATCTTTACACTTACTAAGTAAAATATTTCTCATGTTATTATGTATATTTATTAAACTATCAAGATTGCCAGGAGAAATATCAATAACCTCAGATATGCCGATGGCACCACCCTCGTGGTAGAAAGCAAAGAAGAACTAAAGAGCCTCTTGATGAAAGTGAAAGAGGAGAGTGAAAAAGCTGGCTTAAAACACAACATTAAAAAAACTAAGATCATGGCACCCGGCCCCATGGCAAATAGATGGGGAAACAGTGGAAACAGTGACAGATTTTATTTTCTTGGGCTCCAAAATCACTGCTGATGGTGACTGCAGACGTGAAGTTAAAGGACACTTGCTCCTTGGAAGGAAAGTTATGACCAGCCTAGATAGCATATTAAAAAGCAGAGACATTACTTTGCCAACAAAGGTCCATCTAGTCAAGGCTATGGTTTTTCCAGTAGTCATGTATGGATGTGAGAGTAGGACTGTAAAGAAAGCTGAGTGCCGAAGAATTGAGGCTTTTGAACTGTGGTGTTGGAGAAGACTCTTGAGAGTCCCTTGGACTGCAAGGAGATCCAACCAGTCAATCCTCAAGGAAATCAGTCCTGAATATTCATTGGAAGGACTAATGCTGAAGCTGAAACTCCAGTACTTTGGCCACCTGATGCAAAGAACTGACTCACTGGAAAAGACCCTGATGCTGGAAAAGATTGAAGGCAGGAAAAGGGGGCGCAGAGAGGATGAGATGGTTGGATGGCATCACTGACTGGATGGACATGAATGTGAGTGAGCTCCGGGAGTTGGTGATGGACAGGGAAGCCTGGCATGCTGCAGTCCATGGGGTCGCAAAGAGTCAGACAAGACTGAGCGACTGAACTGATTAAACTATTTAATCCTCATCCTTTTATTTGCTTATCTGTTTTACACAGTAATATATTAGTAAATGTTGTTGTTCAGTCTGTTCTAAATCCTTTTAAAAGCAGGAACTCAATTGGCCCTCACAACAACCTTAAGAGGTTGTAGTATTATCAGTCCATTTTACAGATGAGGAACCTAAAGCTCAGAGGTTACATCACTTGCCTGGGGTCACACAGCTTATCTGTGGCAGCACCACGGATCACGTGGGCTCCCAGACTGGCCCCTGTAGATGTGTCTGCATGAACAGTCCTCAGTGAGCACCATGCCTCTCTTGTGATATGGAATCCTTCTTGTAGTTTTTCTACTGGAGATTGCCAAACCTCTGAATTTTCTTATTTTTTGTTTGGTTTCACAACAGGCTTTTCTAAAAAACAGTATCATTTTACGTGTAATATTATAGGGTAGTATTATTACAAAAGCGATATTACACTGTCTTCATTTTTATTTATTTTTGGCTGCACTGGATTTTCACTGCTGCACGAGAGCTTTCTCTAGTGACTAGCAGGGGTTTCTCTGTTGCGGTGCACGAGCTCCTCACTGCAGTGGCTTCTCTCACTGCGGGGCACAGGCTCCAGGCTCGCTGGCTCAGCAGTTGTGGCACACCGGCTCGGTTGCCCTGAGGCACATGGAATCCTCCCGGACCAGGGATGGAACCCGTGTCCCCTGCACTGGCAGGCAGACTCCCACCCATTGTACCACCGGGGAGGTCCTGTCTTGTTTTTTGAGCACTCATTATGGCTTCCTGTGCCAGGTGCTTTATCAACATTAATTTTAACCCTTGAATTAAACGGAAGGGAAGAGTCTTTCCCCCATTTCACAGAAGAGAAAGAAGAGGCCAGGTAGTCACTCAGCTGACTGTCCAGCCAAGGCATAAACCCAGGGCCGTGCACTGCTCAGCTTGTGTTACAGGACAGAACTCAGTAGAAACAGATCCTTCTCGATCCCCATGCCAGGCAGGCAGTTTCACAAAGCACCCAGAGGACCCTGTGGTGTGTGAGCATGCCTATACTCGCAAAGGCATCCTGACATGGATGGTGACTCGTGGTCCCCATTCCTGCAACACTTGGGACTGGATGCCACGTGGTTTCCAAGCAGCTGTGTCTACAGGATCAATCCCTCGGGCCTGGCCCCTTTTGATCCCGAGGAGTTTTGAAGTTTTATCTTCTACTGGGCTTCATTAAGCCCTCGGTTGGTCTGAGGCTTTCTTTCCCACCCCCTGTGCCCCAGTTGTAAATGTTGTGCACTTTTCAGTATTCAGGTTAACAAGTTAGCCCAATTAGATGGGTAAATTAGTCATTCTCACTTTCTCAAGTCCTACTGGAAGAGCTTTGCGAAACAGCATTTATAGTTTTCTAACAAGCAATTTAAAGGACAGCGGCATGTGGCATTTGTTTAAGAGTAAAATGTCCTAAACGGTGCCCTACTGGAAAACAGATTTTGAGATTTGCTCACAGACCGACTCAGGGCCTCAGCAGAGTGGCACCCCTGTGCTGTCTTGATCCCTGGGGTCTCCAGCCAAACACGGCTGGGGGCTTACTGAAACCCACACTGAATGCCAACGCCTCATTTTGGCCTGGTGGTTTTTTCTGCACCGCCCGAGTTTCTAAACAGGCTGCTTTGAATTCTGAGTGGTAGATGGTGGAGGACCAGAAACATGGAGGTTGAGAAACACCCCCCTCCCCACCGCCCCAGAGAGCTGCTGGCATTGGAGGCCAGGAAAGTGTCACCTGGGGAAAACTGACTCCCTTAATCGCTAATTGAGAATGTGTAAGCTCTTGGAGCACACGGTTCTTAGTTTCTTTGTGTGTATGAGAGTGACAGTCATCCTCACCTCACTGGGTCACCAGAGGGTTAAATGAGATGATGCATCTCACATGCCTAAAACATACGAGGCCCTCGTTCACCTTGAGGTCCCTTCCTCCCTTCCTGGATCCTTTTAAGTGTTCACCTCATGCTGGCGTCCTTGTTCCTGGCTTGACTGGCTCTTCAAACAATCTTATTAATGCCTATTAAAATGAAACCCAATAAAAGTGCCAATATTTGGTGTTGAAATAATTGATGTAGCAGAGGGAGCCCACGGTGAGCACCCAGGCAGGCCCCTGCTGCAATTTAGCTTCACACCTGGGGGATGAATTTCACAACTGTAATTGCTACCATATAATTCTTATTAATGTTGTGCTATAATTCCTATTTATTCCACGAGGCTTGTAAATGCATTAGAACTTGTCAACATATTATTTTACACTGTTTATGATCTGTAGAATTATGTCCTTCAGGATTGTATTGTGCAAAAACTCCACATAAATGGCTGTAGACCTCGTTAAAAAAAAAGGGGGGGGGTTGCTTGTTGAAGTGGTTCTCCATCCCCTCCATGCTGAGCAGAAGTTGGTGAGGCAGATTTTTAATTCAGTTCTGAGCAGAGCTCTTAACCTCAGGTACAAGGGGATCCCGACATGCGTCTTAGCTCTGTGCTGCGGTGGCTCAGCCGGCCCTCCCTCCCAGGAAAGGTGGTGTGTACTGAAAGGCAGGTGCTGTTCGCTGGGGACAGGTGTGGTAGGGAATTGTCAGGTCTTCCTCTAGCTGGACCTGCATTCTGATGATGACATTGTGTCCTCAGAGCTCTGGGTGTTTCAGCCCCCTGCCTCCCTAGCTTGGGGTAACCCCCCTTTGGTGCCACATTTCTTCGTGGTCTTCCCAGCTCAGCTTATAAAGGAAGAGATCTGAAATGAATTCCCACTGAAGTGTAAATACCTAATAAGTGTAAAATGTAACCCCCTCCCACAGATTTTTGTATTTACTATGGTGATAAAGCAGGAAAATTAAGGGGACAGGATTGGAGTGTCATGTGTATCCTGTGTGTGTGTATGTGCTTGTGTGTGTGTTGGGACAGGGGTTTGTCTGTCATGGTCGGTTATATTTGGTTTCAGCATCTTTGCAGTCACCTTTGCTGAAGAATTGCATTCACGTTCTTGCACAGCTAACTCCTTACCATGAGCCCTGGGCTCTCTAATGGGAAAACAGATACCCTCCCCCCTCAGGTCTGTCCTCGGGACTAGATGCCCTTGCAGTCCCTTGGTGCCCTAGATGTCCTCTTCCAGGGCAGTCGGAGCTGCCTGTCCCCTCGCTGCCATGCCTCCTGTCCTAGGGTTAGGGTTAGGGCGAGAGGGACGCTCCTGACGCTCCTTGGTTTCTGCTCTGGCCCCGCAGGCAGCGAGTACGACGAGGAGGAGGTGGATTATGAGGAGTCAGATAGCGACGAGTCCTGGACCACAGAGAGTGCCATCAGCTCTGAAGCCATCCTCAGCTCCATGTGCATGAACGGAGGGGAGGAGAAGCCTTTTGCCTGCCCGGTTCCTGGATGTAAAAAGAGATACAAGGTAAAAGAAATACCCTCGCTTGGCATAACCAGATGGAAAATGGCAAGCCCTGTGTCAGTCAAGTCTGGGGAGAGGTGCTTCCCTCTGTGGAGCCGATTGGGTGTGTGGCTGCCCTCAGGTCAGGGCTAGCTCTGGTCTCTGGGTGGGTTTTTCCCTTTGCTGATCTGTGTGGGAACTATAGGTCAGGAGATTTTTTTTGTTGTTGTGGGAGGATCATGTTTTTGATATTCTTCAAATTCATGTCAAATCAGGCAGAATATCAAATGTGTCACTTATTTGTTTGCCAAACACCTTTCCCCGTGGCTGGCTCTGCAGGTGGTTCAGAGAGACCACTTTGAAGTCTTAAAAGCCTACAGACGGTTCACTGAGCTCTTTTGGAAAATGTTGTAGGGTATTTTCTTCCAGCTGAGGAAGCCCTTGCCCACTTCCCCCAAATGGCATGAAGAGATGAGGAAAAAGGGGGCCTTTGGTATTTTTCACACCTAACCATCAGCTCTATAGCTTCAGCAAAGTCTCTGTAGACGGCCAAAACCTGTGTCTCTGCAGGCCTGACTGGGTATCAGGGGAGCCAGGGGCACTAAATTCTCTGTTGAGAAAAACTCCCAAGGGACAAAACACTGAGAAACACCGACACATTCGGGTCCAGAGGACATTACAAGAAAACAAATCTGCAAACTTTCCCATGAAGCATTAGCAGCTCTTTAAATCCAACTGTGAAAAACTAAAAATCAAAAACAGATTCGGTGCCTGTGATGAGATGCTAATTTCCCCAAAGCTCAGCAGATTGACTATTTCTAAAGAAAGGCTTGAAAAATATGATAGCATAAGCACTTCCTGTATTACTCCCTCTTCAATATGTCTCTGCACGCACACACACACAAGATTATTTCAGTACTTTCATACCTGCTCCTGATATTAAAGCATAAAACACAAATGTATCACAGGTAAGTGGCTCAGGGTTTCACCAACTCTGAACACGATTAAATGTTGATCATGGACAGTCCAGATGAAGCCCCACGATGGAGATGTGAGGTCCCATAAGTGTGTCCTGATGCACTGTGCCGTGTCCCCACTGCACACGTACATTCCTGTGGGTCAGAAGGCATCGTGGTAGTGGAGTGGGGGTAGGAAGAGAATGAAATGGTTACCTCAGGAAGCCAGGAGCCCAAGGGATTGTTCAAGAAGCTACTTTGTCCAGAGGACAGCTCTGCTTGCAGAAAGAGATTTTCTCTTCTTTCTCTATGTGAAAATGGAGAAAGCTGGACAAGGACACTGCTCTTGTATCCTACCTGCCCTCCATGCTTCTCGGGAGCTGGTGCACCGTGCTCCGCTGTCTTGCTGCCTTCTCTCAAGGGTCCAAACACTGTTTTAGGGGTGTCTTACACGTCAGCTAAGTTAAAAGAGGGAGCAGAGTAATAACCCAGACCGCAACTGACTGAAAAACAAAAAATGAGGTAGGGGAATGTAAGCTACACCCTTTATTTTGGCCAAAGAGGATGAAGCCTTCTGTCTTTGCCACCTCTGGCTTCATTTTGTTTTTCCATCCCTTTCCCCTGGTCATTTCTATTTTCTTGTCATTAATCTCTTGCTTCATTTTGTTTTTCCATCCCTTTCCCCTGGTCATTTCTATTTTCTTGTCATTAATCTCTTGCTTCTATTTTTCTTGAATTTCCAGTAGTTTCTGCCTTCCTGCAGTTTGTTTGCATCTAGGTCGATGAGGGCTTTGGGGGAGTGTTCTTTCTCCATCTAAGGCCTAAAGAAAATTGCATGAAACTTGGGCTATAGAGGCTGCCTGTTTCAGTACCACAGACTGGCAGATGACACGGGTGGCAATTAGTGGTCGTGATTTCCATGAGGGAAGTGTGAGTTTCCTTTCCTGGGCCAGAATACCAGGTAATGGTGCATGGGACAGGAACAAATGCGTAACTGCTTCTCCTAACCAGCTGCTTGAGGAAAAGGTAGTCATATTACCTAACTCTTTAGTCTCACTCTTTCTCCTGGGAAGTTACTGGCTGCAGGGCAGTGGTGTTCTCTAGTGTAATTATTTCATCTTATTTACTGCATGGTTGTTGGATTAGATTTTGGTGAGAGGAGGGCATAATGAGCTAGTGCACTGTGGTGTCAGGCAGAATCCACAAGGGCTGCCATCTTGTTCATCCCCACAGCTACCTTCAGACCTGTCTCATTCCTTGCCCTGCCTATTGGCAGGGGGTTTCTCATCCACAAGGCTCTTGGGCACTGCCTCAGGATCAGCTCTTCTCACCATTTCACTGGCATTTGCAGAACTGAGAGAAGATGAGCATCTAACTCCCCAGACTTCATATAGAGTAGGGCACAGGAGGAGCAGTACAGTGGTTTCCCATGTTAATTCTTTCGCCTCTAAATGCCCCCTTTCCCTCCTCTGTCAGCATTCCTCATTTCATTCCCATTTCTCAAAGCACAGCTCAAATGTTTGTGGGAGCCCTTACCAGCTTCCCAGACTGAAGTTCCCCCCCATCCTGAAGTTCTATCATCTGACCTTTCTACCTCATCTGTTCACATGACTGGCAGAGCCCTTACGATCTTATTAGCCCAAGTGCTTACAGCTCAAAGACCCTTCTGCATGTAGCTCACATCCAGAACATTAAGTAAATACCCTAAGGATAAAGGGACAAAGACAAAATGCATGGGGGAAGAGGGGGGCAACGTGGGCTCCCCACTGACCAACGGAACCCCAAAGCCACAACATGATTCATTCTTCTGTGCTCCTCGCAGACATTCCAGGCCAGGAGCACAACTGATTCCATCCACCTTGGTTCTGCACAAAGTTTCTCTGAGAGTCCTCGGCTACACAGAGAACACAGCATTTCAGCAGCATAAAGCAGCAAGCTTGGTCTCTGGCATCTGTGTAGATACACAGTCAAGCACACATGTAGCTCCAGATTTTCCCAAGAAGGACACTTGAGCCTTTCTCCCCTTCAGTGGATCTGAATCTCCTTGCCTCTCCTGAGGGTCCCCCTAGAAGCCCTGGTGGGAGCATAACTGACCTTTCTGGATAAAACTTGGCAGAAAATAGAGCTTTTAAAAATGTCCAAATTCTTCAGTTCCATAATTTTCCTGGAAATTTATGCTATTTTCAAAAAATGTTGATGAGGGAATCCAATCTGTATGTGTGTGTATTTACATATATACACTTACACACATATACATACACAGCAAAAAATACTGAAATACCTCAGATGTTAAACTATGATTCTGTTGTACATTCTTATGCTTCTCTCTACTTTCTCAATGTCTACAATTACCTACACTGAACACAGATTACAGTAGTAACCATGGGAGGAAAAGACCTGGTTCCCACCTGACTTGCCCTGGACATCCCATGTGCTGCCATGTCAAGTGTGACAGAGGAAGACTGGCAGTGCCGTCTCTGGGGCAGGTGGGGTGTCACCATGCTGCTCCACATGCCTTCACTGTTTTAACTTTAACTTAAATGGCAACCCACTCCAGTGTTCTTGTCTGGAAAATCCAACGGACAGCGGAGTCTGGCGGGCTACAGGCCATGGGGTCCCAAAAAGTCGGACACGACGGAGCAACTAACACTTTCACCATCTCCAAGCCCAGCTTTGGTTTTTTCATCTTTCTTCCACATCAGATACCCAAATGACTTCATCCTCTCCTTTGTGTAGGACATAAAGGTTCACAGGAAACTGAAAGTTAGGATTTTATATGGTACACATTACATATTGTACTTACACAAGCCTGAATACCGACAGACATCAAATAGTTAAGGCATGGTGGCCCAGTGTGTGGTGTCCTAACTTTAGCTCTCGTGATTTGATTTGGAGTAGAATTCTGTTGTTCGACTGGGTCAGTTCCCTCAGCAGGCAGGGAGTGCCTGGCATGGAAGAGAACCAGTGCCACCTCAGGTCCTCCTCTGTACCTTATGCCTTGCCCCTTCCTGGGTCAGATCACTGTAAGTCATAGACAGTTTTCTCTAGACTGAGTGTCCCAGTCCTTCCCAACTTTTAAGAATTTTTCAGCTTCGTGATCTGGTCAAGTCAGCTTCTCTGAGTGTCAATTTTTAGTTAAAACCTGAGTGCTGAATAAGACAGTAGATATCAAGTTCTCGGCATGAGGAAAAGTTCCGTTAGTGATGTGCCTTGCCGTGTAAGAGCTTAATCCTCTTTCTCCTTTTCAGGGATCAGAGGATTTAGTAAGAATTTCAAGTTGCCTGACATTTATTTTTGTCATTGTGAATATTTTTGAAAGACCAAACTCATTTCAGGATCTCTGCAGTTAGAACTGAGTTTCAGCAAAGCTTTGGAGTTTTGGAAAGTGAAGTTCCCATAGTTATCTGTGAATGAACAGATAGGGAAATGTTACATCTGATTAGAGATATAACTAACATCTCTGATAAGGTTGTCCCATGACACTTGTGAACATTTTAAGTCACAGCAAGAGAGAGAGAGAGTTGGTAAGGTAGTTTATTTTAGGCCCTTTGGTCAACCCAGAGCTGCCATGTTTCCACACATGTAGCCGGCTTCCTGATTTTTCCAGAGTAGTAAAGTTGATGTATATATTAGTCCCACAGCCACACACAACACAGCATTTACATTCAAGCTGGGTACAGACCACAGACCCTATTGGAATCACCTCAACCCTGCACATGACCTTCCCCTGCTGAACTCCAGATCTGGATTCCCACTGGACAGGTTTCTCATGGCTTTAGCAATTTCTAGTTTAACACCTTGCCTCACTTATTTAAAAAAAAAACCACCTCAGCCTGGATGGAGTATCTTAAGTTCTGGTCCTGTTGGAGTTGCTAAACACACAGGGGTACCTGGATTTATAATGATCCTTCTTACAAGTTCCCTGTGAAATGTTTTAGTAACTCCTCATCCACAGGAAGCAACAACCCTGAGGTACTCCATTAACTATTGGGCTGATAGACAACGCTTATCTTTGTCTGTTGGCCCTAGTGGCTCTCACCTGGGTCTCTCATGCCACTGCAGTGGGGTACTAGCTGGGGGCTAGATGCACAGGTTGGCTTCTTTACCCACGTGCCTGGGCTCCTGGTGGGATAGCTGGAGCAGCAAGGGGTTGGTCTCTCTTAATGGGTCGGATTCTGCACGGTCACTGCTCTCTCCACACCCTACCACGGCAATCTCCTAGTTGCTGGCATGCCTCTAGAAGGCAAAGTGAAGGGCTTCCTCACCCTGCATGCAGGAACTAATGCAAGACCCACAAGAGCTGAAGGGGCAGAAGGCTGACAGCTGGGCCTTCAGGGAAGAAGTTTTGTCTGTCCTTGAGCTTCAACTCACCAGACAGCCTACAAGATTTTTTTAAGCATAGACAACTGGTTGCTATCTGTCGCCCCTGGGTTCCACAGTGTGAAAAGGATTCTCTTCCATAGGACTTTTGAAAAGAATTAATGTGCACGGTGCATCTCCAATAGGGAAATATAGTGATAACCACTGAACACATTTTGTTTCATGGCAAATCTCTCAATTTCTTCCAGAATGAAGCATGTTCTAACAGATTCACTCAGATACTTGTGGAGCATCTACTCTGTGCCAGGCACTGTGCTTGATGCTCATTAAACAACAGCAGTTTGTTCCTTTTCTTTGGGAGCTCGACAAGGGCATCCTATGAAATAGAAGATGGTTATGTTGCAATCCTTTAGTTGGGCATAGGACTGGGCTCAATGGGCCTACACTCAGGTAATACTTTGAAAAGTAGCCCACTCTTCCGGTGATCGATGCTCAACAACTCAAGCCTTTTCTTCTTTCCCCCTACTGCTCAACCTGACAGTGGTTGACCTGAAAGTGGAGATCTATGTTCCAGTACCACCTCTGCCGTTTGTTCTTTCATAAATCTTCCATCAGTTTACTAAATGCCCCGAGTCTGTTTACTTGCCATTTAATTGGGATAAAGGAAAAGTAATTTGGTTAAATCTATAGTGATTCTAGGCATGACGTCTTAAATAGAATGTGCAATGTGAACTAGCAAAACCAACGAACAGAAATCCAGATAGCATGCAGATACTTCATGTGTCATTTAGGATTTATATGCCAATCTGAAGTTCAGAAGTCTTCTGCTGCTAAGAATTTCATAAACTGACATTTTCAAAGTTCAATATATGTTTGGAATGTAGTACATAAATAAAAGCAGAGTCCTGTCTGCCCACAGGTGCTTAACAACACACAACTGTACTGGGGCAGGATTTAAACGGGCAGAGATACAGGCTTAATGCAGAGTAGAAAAAGAACAAAAATTCTCTAAGGTAGGAATTAGCATGATTGGCTGGGAGCAAGACATGCTGAGTTTCCAGTCAAGAATTTATACATCTTGAACTTTTATTACCCTAACCTTTGTTTTCTTTCTTTAGATTTTTTTGTTTTCGCTATCTTGGATAGATTTACATAATTGTTCACTGGCAACATTCTTCAGACAAAACTATGCCTGTACAGTCCATGAGTCTTAACTATGTATTTTATGTAAAACTCAAACTCAGTACTTTCAGAGTAACTGAAGCCTACCTGAAATGGCCTTGGGGCACAGACCATGGTGAACACACTGGACTGCTTTGGTCACAACTGGCGTTAACGAAAGCCTATTCTGTGTACAGTTGCCATCTGAGAGAGGTCCAATTGCAGTCAGACCCACACTAAGGTTTTCCCCCATCAGACAATTGGGTGACACCATTTAACAGATGATATTTTTGTCTTCTCCACAGAATGTGAATGGCATAAAGTACCATGCTAAGAATGGTCACAGAACACAGATTCGTGTCCGTAAACCATTCAAATGTCGTTGTGGTAAGAGTTACAAGACAGCTCAGGGCCTGCGGCATCACACAATCAATTTCCATCCCCCGGTGTCGGCTGAGATTATCAGGAAGATGCAGCAATAACATGCTGGTCGTAACTGTGCCAAGAAATCCTCACCAGCAGTTGCTGATTTTGAAAACAGCCACCTTTTTTCAGGGGAAGCATTCAGCAACCCTTTAAAGAATTAAATGCATGCTTTAAATTTTTTCTGTAATTTTGGAATGATGTATCTTTGTAGAGTTAATGATTTTGTACATTTGCACATGTAATCATCATACCCATTTTCATTACTTTGATATAAGGTGCTAAACAAAACAAAAAGCTCTAGGTTCTTCAGCACATTTTCCCCAAACCAAGATTAAAATTGAGGGCATGTTGCATATTGTTTAGTTGTATTGCAGTGATATCAACTGGGGAGGGGGGAGGAGGGGCTAGGCACTGAGGGTTTTTTTCCCCCAAGATTATAATGTGATTGAAGTTTTCAACACATCAACTCATTGTGTTCAAAACCAAAATAATACCTTCATTATCCAACTGGTTACCATGCCTTACATAATGGAGTTAGTACTTGTGAGTAGAAAGACTTTAGGTAATGGAAATATAAATAAGAATGTTTAACATAATATGCTAAAAATATTTTCATATTTAAATAACATACATAAAGGGTGTGCTTTCTGTGTTTTATATTATCGTGCAAATCCTTTTGCCCTTTAAAAGGCTGAAAATCTTGCCATCTGACTTATCATGTTAGAGTTATAAAATAGCATTTTTGTACAAAAGTCTATTCAGTTCACTCATTAGTTTAACATTCATTGAGTGCCTGCTGGGTGCAAGGGATTCAATTTATGCCTATTGATATCTGTGGACCAAGATACTAGTTTAGTTAAATACTTTTCCCTTAAATCTGTTAGGAAACACTTTGAAATACTTAAGTGCAAATTTTTTGTGTGTAAAATTTAGTTCTATCTTCATCTTTAGGTGAAGTTTTAAAGCACTTTGTAGTTCTCTATTGCCAACAGATTAATGTTTTATGTGTTGCCAATTCTTGCAACCACTGCCCAACGAACCTGTGGGTTGCAAATAAGAAAATTCCAAGCACGTTTCAAACAGGAACATTTTATTAAGACCCCATCACCTGTTCATGCTCACTGTGTTTTTAGAATTTTTTTAAAAGCACTTTTTTCCATCACATTGTAGATGTCTGTATTCTCATTGGAAACGTCTGTTTAGCTTTATAAGACATTTTGCTGAAATATGAAATTGAGCCTTATTGACAATTAAGTGCTTATTGCAGCAGGTGGTCAAAGAGTGACTAATACAAGACCCGTTAAGAGTGTAACTACGTCTGGACCATTCCTGAAGTTTTTCTTACCAACAATGCCATCATGCCTTGAGTGTTCATTTCTCCCAAGTGCTATTCCTTAAACATGAGTTTACCAATTGCCTAATTATGCAATAAAAATTGCTTTGAGATGGCTAACTGCCCACAAAAGTGGTGAAAATCAAACTCGAAATGCTTATAAAAAATAACTTTCTTCCTGTGTTTGCATTTGTTGAAAGTCTTACAGATGGGAGGAAGCAGGTGTCCCTCCTCAATTTTTCAGATGTTCTGAAAGGAAGATAATTCTGTTAGCCAGATGGGTAAGCTTCTATATCATTAAGTTGTGAATCCCTCATAATGAGGGAATTAAAAGTATTTATAAAGACACTGCCCTCTAAAAATTTCCTTGGATCTCTTAAGAGTAGTCTTGGTCCTGAACGTACAGTGTTACCCTTGTGTTAAAGGGTGATCCAGACGTGAGAAGCAAATAGTTGGTGCATAAGAAGGCCCTACTTGGCTATTTCATATCTACCTATAATTGACCAAAATTTTTTTAGGCCAACAATTATCATCTAGCTTTGCTCCTTCTAGTGCAAGAAACTTGTAGGCTGGGTCAGTAGTTCAGCAGCTGAACAGTCATTAGTCATTGTGCATGTTAGATTTCTTTCAACTATAAAACAAATTCCAGTTTCTATTTACTTATTCATTGTGACAGTATTACTAAACAGGTAAGGATGGGAATATTTTGTTATACCGTGTATAGTGAATGTATTGTATTGTGTCTGTGAAAACTGTGCTTTAAATTATATTTTCATATGTTTTGTTCGGGACAGAGCACATTAAGTTTGAAAGCAACAGAGGTTTGTTTTAGAACTGAAGGCAACTAAATAAAATTCCTGTCAAGAAAAGCTGCTTGTAAATGAAATCACATTTAAAATAAACTGCCTCTGACCCAAAATAAACATGGCTCTTTATTTTCATTAGCATCCATTATCAAGGCCAGTATCCAGTTTGCCACAGAAACGAATATCCATTTAGTACCTTGCTTTTAGGGTGCCCAGTTTTTGGATTCAGCTGATGCATGTAGATGTCATCGGTGTTTTGCATGAATCACATTGTTTTTTCTATCAATAGTAAACTACTTATAAAGCCTGGGGCTAGAAGCTACCTAAAAATAGGTTAGTATGAACAATTTCATTTCACTGGTAGTGAGTAGTCTATACTATTCAAAGTATACTTTTAGGTTAGCATGGTCTACAATTATTAACTGTTCCTACTGTTGAACATATTTTACCTGAATATATTCTGCTTAGCCTATAACCTATCCTGAAGCTTAAAACATGGATTCCTCACAACAGCATCCCAGATCTGCCATGTCCTAACATCTGGCACCTGACTGCCTAATACTGTTTTGCCCCAGACTCAAACCTTTTAAAGGAGTTCAATGATACACAAATACAAGTCAGATGGTGTATATACAACTTACATACAGCACTTCATAATATCTTAGGTAACTAGTATGCTTAAGACAAGCTTAAGTATTTTAGTAACTACAAAAAGAAAAATCAAAAAGTCTGTATTTTAAATTCTTAACATTTATATTCTAAAAGAGTACTATATTTCAGAAAATTCAAGACCCAGGACCAAAAAGACATTCAAGATGATCACAAATAGATTTGAGTGAAATTACATACCTCTAAAAATGTGTCCACTTTAATGTCAATACTATACACATCAAAGACATAAAAAATACATTAGTTTGATTTGGGGTTTATGCATTACATGTTTAATCACTTACTGAGAACATTTTTTTAAAGTTACACTCTTATCAGGAAAATGAGGGAAAAAAAATACATTTTCTGTGATTTTTATGCCACAACCACCACTGTTCAGTAGATCATTTAATATAAAACAATTACACCAACATATCTTGTTCCATTTCCCCATCAGACAGAAATACAACTTTAGGATGGCTTTAAAATAATTATTCAGGTATTCTAAAGTTTTTCAGTCATAAAATTAGCAAAATATGCTTTCTATTAATTCCTAAAGCAAACATCTCAAATATAAAAGGACAGTTGCTATCACTGCAATCTTGCAAACATATGATCTCATTCTACATGCAGCTCCCTTTCTAAAGAGGGTTAAAAATTTTTTTCATGGGCTAAATTATGAAGTTTCTGTATTCAAAGAATTACTTTGCAAGACTTATGATAAATTCTTTTTACTACATAATTTTTAACAGTCATGCTTAAGCAACAAGGTCAACAATCTTGTAAATATTCTGCTAAATAACACTATACATTTTTTTTTCAATGTGGTAACACTAAAATAATCCCTATTTCCTTCATTCATATAATTTTGCAAAATGGGAAATAAATATACAAACACACAAGAATTTCCTAAGCAGGTAAGATTAACAGAGGTTAAAATTACATTTATTGATAGTGTTAAGCCAAAGACTGACCCTGACCCCAGTAACACCAAACTCAAAGTAGCTCTTGGTCAAAAAGTACGCTAGAGGGTACATGGAAGCGACACCTTGTGGTCTTAGTGCTCTATTTGAGGTGATTTTTTTTTTTTTAACTGTTAAACTGTATTATTAACTCCTAATACAAAAGTAACTAGTCAAAATTTAAAACATTCTGATCAAAATGGGTCTGTACATGCCTTTCAAACACCTGCTGGTCATAGTCAGGAGGGAACTGCTCGCTGCACATTGGGCACACCTTCCAGTGACTTTCAACATGTTCTTCGAATTTGCTCTGATCATAGTTGGGAGGGAACATTAATTCACAGAGTGGACATTTCTTCTGAACATCAAAGCTTGAGGAAATAAAATGAAAGAATTACATGTCTGATAAGATTTCTAACAGCAGTAATCTTCAGATATGGCAAGACTGCATTTATCTAGTTAATATCAGTATCAGCTTACCTTCAAACTCTTCAGTTACTCCAGGAACCTCTCTTTCTTGGTCCTAGAAGCTTGCTATTGACAACTGTGTAACCCACTTATAAAGCTGCTAAATTTATTTTACAACTAGATTGACAAAAACCTTTTCTCATCAAATCGAAAAAATACAATTATGTGAAATGAGGCTCAGTGACAGGAATTCTTCGATTGTTAACTAACAGAATATGCCTTTTGTAAAACTATAAAGATTAATTGAGCTTGTAATTTCCCAACAGCGCTCACTCAGTTTAACAACTAAAGTTTACAGCACTGGCTCTCAAAGGACTGTATGTATCAGCACCATCTGCGTGGGCACACTAAAATACATATTGCTGGGCCCCACAACAAGAATTTTGGGTTCAGGAGGTCTGAATCATACACATTTCTAACTTTCAAGGACCATACCTTGAGAACCACTGGTAATCCCAATTCTACACAGAAAAAAGAGAACTTACCTGGGATCAAAGCAAAAGCCTGTTCCATGCCCACGTAAATGCTGACTTGGAGGATCAGGAGCAGTGGGCACCTTCTCATCTTCCTAGGCAAAGAACAATTTTTGCAACTTTGAGAAAAAGTGAAACCAAACAGAAGTCCCTCAATTTAATCAAGCACTGTATAAAGGAAGTAAGATTTTACTTTAAAAAACTTTACTTCTGTTGTTATCAGGTTTTCCTGTAAATAGAAGTTTGAAAGTAATTTGTTTTTACAGAGTATTTCACTGTGGACTAAGTCTTACCTTGAAATAAAAAGCAATATTCAGTGGAATGGAGAGTGTACTACACCAGAGTGTGTGAACAAATGAAGATCAATAGACTTCTGACCTATATGTAGGTAACTTTACTGCATTTTTATCATCCATACATGGGCCACTTTCAAAAAATCTTAAGACTATATTACTTTTCCTATTATTCTCATTAAATACCTACTAGTGTGTAAGACAGGCAGAATCTTTGACAATATACATCCACTGTACAATATGTAGAAATTAAAGGAAAACCAGCAATATCTATGAGGTTTACGTGTGCATTTTGTTGGCAAATACATGAGAAAATTCAACTGGAAAACCGTGTTAAAAGCAAAGCAATGCACCAAACTACAAGTCTCAAAAACCCTGTTGTAAAATCATCAGATTAATTTTTTTTAATATATAACTACCTGATGAACAGATTATCAAGATAGCCTGCTGAAAACCCTGTACATCTGAGTTGGGATCAAAACCAAAATGCTGGTTTGGATTTCCATGCCTGCACCCAGTGGTCACTTTACAGACTTGCACATTGCTGCTACATCAACAAGGGTGAGGATGGCAGAACACGCGGTTACTCTGACAATTATCCCCTCCTGAAATGGGTCGGGGGGTGGGGTAACACAAGGCTCCCCACTCTCCCCCGCCCATGTGCTTCACCTGAGAAAACACTTCTGTTGGCAAATGATTCTCTTAGGCTATACTTGAGCAAAAGAAAAACAGGATTAGTAATCTAATAGTAGATTGAGAAGCTGAGGAATATTGGACAAGTACTTCGTATACTTCAAAAATTAAAAGTCTTTAACTAAAATCCAGTTTTAAAATCTAAGCATACAAAGAGGGAAGATGATGCATAGTTGAATCTGCTAAGCTTAATATGTATGACAGGTAAATTGTGATTCTGTGCCACATTACTCTGGCTGCCAGATTTAGGCCTTCCAGTAACAATACCTGAAACATGAATCGGCTTAAACAACTACATATAAGATAGTGAACAAAATTTTCTCATATATATAAAATATATTAATTTTTTTAATTTTGAAATGCTATTTAAGAAAATAAAAACATAATGAAAGGTCTCTTCATATTCTACATTTAGAAATTATTCAAGAGATATTTATAATAAAATACAACCTTCTGGTGCCAAATATATTAATGGAGCCAAAAATCTCATAACTACTTTTTTTTTTTCCCCTAGTAATAGCTATTTTTCTGGGCTCCAAAATCACTGCATATGGTGACTGCAGGCATGAAATTAAAAGATGCTTACTCCTTGGAAGGAAATTTTACGACCAACCTAGATAGCATATTCAAAAGCAGAGACATTACTTTGCCAGCAAAGGTCCATCTAGTCAAGGCTATGGTTTTTCCAGTAGTCATGTATGGATGTGAGAGTTGGACTGTGAAGAAAGCTGAGCGCCGAAGAATTGACGCTTTTTGAACTGTGGTGTTGGAGGAGACTCTTGAGAGTCCCTTGGACTGCAAGGAGATCCAACCAGTCCATTCTAAAGGAGATCAGTCCTGGGTGTTCTTTGGAAGGACTAATGCTCAATAAAGCTGAAACTCCAGTACTTTGGCCACCTCACGCGAAGAGCTGACTCATTGGAAAAGACTCTGATGCTGGGAGGGATTGGGGGTGGGAGGAAAAGGGGACGACAGAGGATGAGATGGCTTGATGGTATCACCGACTCGATGTACGTGAGTTTGAGTGAACTCCGGGAGTTGGTGTTGGACAGGGAGGCCTGGCGTGCTGCAGTTCGTGGGGTCGCAAAGAGTTGGACACGACTGAGCGACTGAACTGAACAGCTTATACCAATTTATTGCCTCCATGAATCAGCTAACAGTAGAGTCTGAAGCAAAGGTGCTAGATTCAGACCAACCTTTCAGACCTGTTAACCCAACTGATAAAATGTGGACAAGGGGATTAAAAAGCAATTTATATTTTCTAAGCCATATACAATTTGGTAAGGATAACTCTATTATATTTTCTACCAGAATAAAAGAGTAGAGGGACTAGAGAAGAATTCTAGATAGAACAATGAGACGTTCATGAAATAAGAAACCACCTACTTAGAGAATAGGTTAAGTATGTAATAAAATCTGAGGAGTCCATTGATATAATATAGTCCCTGGCAGTCTTGTCATGCAAAAGGACCAAGTTTTCACTCACAAATACAGTTACTCCATTTTATTCATTGAGCTTGGGTATTTCCAAACCATACTAGCTTATATACAACAAATTAGGGAAATGAGGCTATTAACAGGCTCACTGCCAGCAACAAAAAAAGGCTACTGGTAAAAAAGAGAAAGGCAGGCAAGAACCAAAAACATCCAACAGGATTTCAACACTGCATCATACAGCTTTACTATATACATTAAAAGAATGTGAGGACATCATTCAATACTGATTTTTTAATTAATAAACTTCAAATTTATTAGTATTCTAGTTTAGAAAGCTTTCACTTAAAATAATCAAGTTTTAGCACTGAAAGTTGTCAACTCAAAAGGATTCTGAATAGCAGGTTTTAAAATATAAGTACCTAGGTATTTTCACAAAACTGCTTAATACCACACTGAAATGTATTTATGAACAATTGCAAATAATTAAATTTTCCTTAAAATATTTTCAATAGAATTTTAATCTACAAAGGTCTAAGCCACCTACTTGTTCATATACCTTTAGACCCATCAGCATAATGCTCTTTCTACTGCAAACTGGTTTTTAAGCAAAGGAAATATATTACAGTAAACTGAAGCCCTACTTGAAACCCAAAACTTCTTACAGGATGCTCAATTCAAAATCTAGTGTATAAAAATATTGTTTTTTATCAAAGCATGCTGCTGCTGCCGCTAAGTCGCTTCAGTCATGTCCAACTCTGCGATCCCATAGACAGCAGCCCACCAGGCTACCCTGTCCCTGGGATTCTCCAGGCAAGAACGCTGGAGTGGGTTGCCATTTCCTTCTCCAACGCGTAAAAGTGAAGTCGCTCAGTTGTGTCCAACTCTTAGCAACCTCATGGACTGTGGCCCATCAGGCTCCTCCATCCATGGGATTTTCCAGCCAAGAGTACTGGAGTGGGGTGCCATTGCCTTATCAAAGCATATCACGAGTTTAACTAATCTCTTAGACAATAAGATACATTAAAATCATACTAAATTCAAAACACAATCATGATCATAAAAATACAATTACTATATGATACAACAATTCCATTTCTGGGTTTATGTCCAAAAGAACTGAAAACAGGAACTCAAATAGATGTATTGGTACACTTATGGTCATATCCACATTATTCACAATAGCCTAACGGTGTAAACAATTCAAATGTCTACCAATGGATGTGTGGATTAACAAAATGTGGCATATACATACAATGTATGGTGTACACATACATTATTTAGCCTTAAAAAGGAAGGAAATTCTAACACGTTATAACATAAATGAATCTTGAAGACATATGTTAAGTGAAATAATCCCACCACAAAAAGATAAACACTATATATGATTCTCCTTATATGAGGTATCTGCTGCTGTGCTGTGCTTAGTCGATCTGTCATGTCCGACTCTTTGCAACCCCAAGGACTGTAGCCACCAGGCACCTCTGTCCATGGGGACTCTCCAGGAGTGGTTGCCACACCCTCCAGGGGATCTTCCCAACGGAGGGATCAAACACAGATCTCCCACATTGCAGGCAGATTCTTTACCGTCTGAGAAACCTGGGAAACCCAAGAATACTGGAGTGGGTAACCTATCCCTTCTCCAGGGAATCTTCCTGACTCAGGAATCCAACCAGGATCTCCTGCATTGTAGGTGAATTCTTTACCAGCTGAGCTACCAGGGAAGCCCTAGGTACTAGAATAATCAAATTTGACAGCTGACAGGCTGAAGCGGAGGGAAGAAAGGAATTGCCATTTAATAGAGTTTCTGTTTTGTCAAGATGAAGAGAGTTCTTAAGATTGGTTGCACAACAATATGAATATACAGTTGACCACCAAACGATAAGGATTTGAACTGCACAGATCCACCTATATGTGGGACTTTTTCAGTAGTAAATACTGCAGTACTACATGATCTGCAGTTGGCTGGATCCTCGAATGTGGAGCCATGGATATAGGAGAAAGTGCAGATACAGGGGACTGATAAGTTATACTCAGATTTTTAACTGCACAGAGGGCTGGCACCCCTAACCTCCACGTTGTTTAAGGGTCATCTGTACTTACTGCTATAGAACCATGTGTTACAAAATAATACATAGTTAAGTTTTGCCAAGTTAAGATGGCAAATTTTACATTATATGTATTCAACCACAATAAAAACTGCAATTGTGATCAAACCATCAATATGCACCTAGTTACACCATTTGAATCATTAGGATTCAGATAGTCAGCATTTCTCAACCTTTGCCAGGAATTATTAATTGAAATAATTTAGATATCATTGTTTGTTTGTTTAGGTGCTTAGTCATGTCCAACTCTTTGCAACAACCGCCACCCCCCACCCCCCCACCATGGACTATAGCCCACAAGGCTCCTCTGTTCATGGAATTTCCCTGGCAAGAATACTAGAATGGATTGCCATTTCTTTCTCCAGGGGACCTTCCTGACCCAGGGATCAAACCCGTATCTCCTACAGTGGCAGGCAGATTCTTTACCACTGAGCCGTTCAGGAACTAGTAACAAAGATCTACCACCTAACAGAACTTTTACTAAGTTGATAATTATTACTTTAGCTCAAAACCATCCTTTAAGAAACATCTGCTAAGGCCAAAACCAACACATAAGAACAGAGTACCAATAACTCTGGGTAACTATTACATAAAGTTTTAAATAAATGTTTATCTTTATCCCTCATAACTCTGTATTATTAATACTGGTCAACATCCTCTTTTCATGAGATGTTACTATTCAAACTCCTCCAAACTTCCCTGAGTTTGAGCAAACTCCGGGAGACAGTGAAGGACAGGGAAGCCTGGTGTGCTGCAGTTCATGGAGTCACAGAGTTGAACACAACTTAGCAACTGAACAACAACAAACATCCATTTCCTGTAATATGTCAGTGAAGGAATATCAACTGAATTTATAACTATAAAGATATTTTTAAAAAGGAAAATAATTTTATAAGATCTCTATTACTTTTCAATTGTCACTTTTCTCAGATACATGCACCCCTATAGTCACAGCAGCACTGTTTACAATAGACAAGACATGGAAACAACCTAAATGTCCACTGACAGATGAACAGATAAAGGTGATGTATATATACACACACAAGAGAATATATAATATATATTATAAATATATATAATATTCTACTGTATATATACATACTATATATCTACACACACACACAATACAATATGTAGTAGTGCTCAGTTGCTCAGTCAAGTTTGACTCTCTGCAACCGTAGGTTCCTCTATCCATGGAATTTTTCAGACAAGAATACTGGAGTGGGTTGCAATTTCCAGTCATAAAAAGAGTGGCCATTTGCATCTACACGGATGGACGTAGATATTATCATACTAAGTGAAGTCAGAAAGAGACAAATACTAAAATATGACACAAATAAAACTCATCTATGGAACAGAAACAGACTCACAGAGAACAGACTTGTTGCCATAGGAGGGAGAGGGGAGCTGGATTGGGAGTTTGGGACTAACAGATGCAAACTATTACGTATAGAATGGATAAACAACAAAGTGCTATTGTATACTACAGGGATATTCAATATACTGTAATAAACCATAATGGACAAGAATGCCCGCAAAAATGTTACTCTTTTCCATATCCAAAAATTAACTCAAAATGGACCAAAGACCTAAATTAAAAGCTAGAGCTACCTTAGATAAATCAATGGTTTCTGAGATGTGGCACCAAAAGTGCAAGCAAAGAAAAAGGATAGGTAAAATAGAAAAATGAAACACACACACACACACACACACACACACACAAAAGAAAAAGGATAGATAAGTCTGACTTCATCAAAATGTAAAACTTTGTGCTGCAAAAGATACCACCAAAAAGAATGAAAACACAACCCACAGATGGGAGGAAAGATCTTTTAAGTCATCTATCTGGCAAGGGACAAATAGTTCTATTTTAAAATGGCCAAGAGACATAGGTATTTTCCCAAAGAAAATATACAAACAGCCAACAAGCATGTTAAAGATGCTCAACATTATCAGCCATCAGGTAAAAGGAAATCAAAGTCACGGTGATGCACCATTCCACATAGCTCCTCTGAAAATCACAGATCCTTCTGAGAACAAAAACTAAAAAGCTCATCAGAAAAAAAATGTCTATATCAAAATTATCTCTCTTCAGTTGGGGGATTCACAGTGAAGGATTCATGGTAGCTGCCAACAAAACTGCATACTAGATTCACAGTGAAGGATTCATGTAGAAAGCTGCCAACAAAGGACACGTTAATAGAATGTGTGAGCCTCAGTCTTTCAGAGATAGAGGAGAAGGAGGTAAAGCTAGTACGGGTGGAAGGGAAACACATTCTACAAAGACATGAAAACAACTGGAAAGTGAGATGTATGTTAAAGAAAGTAATTCAGCCTTGCTTGATGGACTTTGGTCTAAACATCCTAGTGTACTCAAACTTTATTAAGCATATGATCACTAAAAGATTTTGTCTGATTCTCTGCAGATCTGGAGTGGAGGTAAAGATTCCTCATTTCTAACAAGTTCCCAGGAGATGACAATGGTGTTGATCCAATAATTTTGGGTATTAAGGGTTTTTACCATGATTCCAAGAAGTGTGCAGAAGGCTAGAGCACCAAAGCAAATTCACAGAGGTACTATGGATTATTTTTAATTTTTTAATTGTCAGATACCATGTAAACAACTAGTTTAAGACAGCTCACAGTTTCAACATTAGACAGTGCTGTGTTCCTTTCGATGACATCTTATCCTTAAGATTTTGGCAGTTGCTAAGATATAAAGCAGGTGCCTGGTGAAAACCACTTTGAAATAGAAAATGAAAATGGCTTCAATTTGATTTCAAGGTTTGAGAAGTCATCAGGTGGTCAACAGCCATATATATCCCATTTGGAACAGGTTATTTAAGAAAAATATGACTTTCTTTCATGTGTATTTTTTTTAATGGTTAATTACTACACATTTGTTAGGAAATCATTAGTAGTTCTTTTGGCCTATGAGGTTCTATGAAAAAAAAATTTAATGAGATGCTGAAGGTGCCCATGAACTGAGAAAGTTTGGGAACCTCTGATTTAGATAGATTGATAGGTGGTAAAACCACAGCTTCCACAGTCCAACTAACGAGGCTGTAGTACACTTATCAGCTGTATGAGCTGAAGCAAGCCAGTTAGTATCTCTGTTTCCTCCATTTTCAAATAGAAATAGTAACAGTTCCTACCTCATAGGACAGCTATGGAGAGTTAAAATATTAAAACATTAGCTGTCAAAACTACAGAAACATCTGTAGCTATCACCATCATCATAATTACAGTGTTACAGTTACTGCTATTACAACTATTAGGTAAAGGGGAGTGAGTCATAAAAGGCTTTTTGATCTGATAGAAACAAATGTTTTTGGTGCAGAAGGGAGGGAATTATGGCAGTATGGGGGATATGGTGCAATATAACTATAGGGGCCTGTAAGTGTAGCTGCTTCAGCCCCAACTCAAAGGTGCTAGGTCCCATGGCTGTTAAATACTTCCAAGGGCAAAGAACCAGAGAAAAGGAACAGGTCAACTCAAATCTGCTTTCTTTATTCTAACTAAAACGACTAAAATATTTCATGTGCAAGTGATTTTTGTTGTTGTAATGACAAGAATTTAAAAAAAAACAGGTCTGAATATAATGAAAATTAGTTTGTCTAATGTGAAAAATTTTCTGATAGCTAAATACAATTACCAAAATATGCCTATTAAGAGCCCTTCTATCTCATTATCAAATTTAAGCATGTCAGCAAACGAGCACAAGATTCTAACACTGTTTCTCATGGGTTTGCAGGAGGGCAAAGCACACAGATCAGAAAGAACATTCTGCTAATTAAACTGAAGCAGATGACTACAGTAGAGAAGGGCTTGTCACATGTAACATCTGTGCCAAGAATGATCAGATTAAATATGCAAAATGTGAAGTGAAGGTGTGAAAAAGCAGTAAGATAATACTCTAGACTTCAAATAGGCTACAAAAGTTCTGACAGTTTTCCTAATTATTCCCAGTAATGGACACAGGAGGCCAAAAGGCAGGAGAGAGAAATACATTTTTCTCCATTATGGGTATTGAGCTCTAGGGCTAAAATCATGCCTGTCTGAACACTGATCAGTTTCTGCAAAGGTTAATAGCAATTAAATGCAGCAAACTAGATTAAATGAGAAACAGGTCATGATACCACTGTACTTGCAAAGAGCACGATGAAGCATTTCTTTTAAATTCTTAATGCACAGAAAATCCAACAAGAGCTGCTATAAAAAAAAAAGGTCTATCTATTAAATGGTAAAGAAATCTCCTAAATGAAAAAAAGAATGTCATGCTACATAAACTGATTCAATTACCATCAGTCCATCAGTATTGTGCTGCCGAGATTAAATACAAATAATGTCTACAAGAGTGTTTCTCTAAAAAACTATGATACACACACTTCTTCCTCTTTCTAAGCTAAAGATAACAAAGAGTTCACCTTCTAATTTAAAATGGGATATATTAGTTACATGCAAAACTGAAAAGATGCACACCAGAGGATAATATTGTCATTAACACTTTGCTTCTTCCAATCTAGAACATCTATAATCAAAAGAATATAAATTACTCTGATAATTAAGATTAAACCATCTATGACTACAGTTAATAATGTATTATATATTTGAAAGTTGCTAAGAGAGCAGACCTTAAATCTTCTCATCACAAAGAAAAAAATTATAACTGTAGATGATGGACGTTAACTAGACTTATGTTATTTTGTAGTATACACAAATACCATTATGTTGCACACCTCAAACTAGTATGTTACAGGTCAACTGCAGCTCAACTTTTAAAAAAAATTTTAAGATGAAATTATGTTGGGGGCTTCCCTGGTAGCTCAGTGGTATAAAACCCACCGGCCAATGAAAGAGACACAGGTTTGATCCCTGATCCAGGAAGATCCCACATGCTGCAGAACAAACTACACCCACGCATCACAACTATTGAGCCTGTACTCTAGATCCCACAAAGCACGAGTACTGAGCCCAAGTGCTGCAGCTACTGAAGCCCACGTACCCTGGAGCCCGTTCTCTACAACAATAGAAGCCCCCACAATGAGAAGCCTGGGCACCACAACAAGAGAGCAGCACCTACGTGCCACTTTTTGAGAAAAGCCTTCACATCAACGAAGACCCAGCACAAAAATAAAATTATAAAAAATGATTCTTGGGAGAATGAAGATTTATAATGAACATCATTTTTAGAAAAAGATTAAACTATCTTATAACTACAATATTCTGAGATCATTCTCCAAATAAATCCTAAAATATCCTTCTGAAACTTATTCAAAAAGATGAAGCAAGCAAGCATGTATACACACAAGCACACATATTCTCTCTTCCCACACACACGTAACTCTCTGCACCGGACAAAAATAAGAGACGAGCTCAGAAAATGGAAATTCAATTTACTTTACTATCCTCAGGGTCTTCTAAACCATCAGGGCGGCTTAGGTTTCGAGCGGGCTGGCTGCAGACAACATTATCCTCCAGTCCCCAAGAGGGTACTCTCACAGGTGGCCTTTGGATTTCATCTGGGTAAAAAGCACCATCTGCTCCATCTGAAATAAAAATTTTGGAAAGGTAGGGTAAAAACTGGTCCTAGAATTAGAATCCCTGTCTATTGCAAGGATGAAAAGAATATAAAGAACCATTTTAGTGTATCCAAAAAATGTTTTTCTTTTTAACCCAAATGACCTTTAAACTATGTGTAATAAGCAAATAGACTCCTCATTCATGGTGTATCGCTTCTAGATGAAGCCAGTTAAAACTGCTTGTTATAAAACAAGATTTCTATTAGAGTTGATTATACCAACAGAACAGTTCTCTAATCCCACAAAGATACAAACAAAAAAAAACACCTCCGTATTTGGCTAATGTCAACAAAAAAAGTTTTAATAACCTCTTGTTTCTGGTGTTGCATAAGGATTACCATACTGCAGAACTGGTTGTGTATTTGACACTGCAGGAACATGACCACTTTTCTCTGAGCTTGTTTTGAGACACTGTGAGATCTGATGAGGACTTTGGGAATTCTGACCTTCCAATTTCCTTTCTGCTTGATTTTCTACACTTCTTTTATGTTCCTAAAATTAACAAAAAAGAAGGTGAAAAAGCAAAGCAACTGAGTATTTTATAACAAGAAAAGCTTAAACATTTAGCCAAAATATTACAATGATTTCCCTATTATATTTAAAGGATACAGTTGGAAATGCTGGTTCTCAACTTCTCATACATGTCCCTTCCACATTTAACAGAACTAGAAAGCAAGGCAAAGTCCAATATATATTTTCAAATTGTGCCAATTAAAGTACGCTTTTAATTGAGCTGAGGGGAAATTATGAAATCTCTTATAATTTAGCTATTAGTAAAAATCATAAAGCAAAATCAACCCAGACTACTTCCCTAGTAAATTCTATCAAACATTTTAAAAAATATATTAATCCTATATTAATATAGGATTAAAAAACTCTTACCAAAACACTTTCTCAGCTTACTTTTATAAGGCCAGTATTATCCTGATATCCAAACCATTGACATTACAGAAAAACTGCAGACTGCAACTGCAGACCTTCATCAATACTAATGTAAAAATCCTCAACTTAAGAAATCAAATTTAATATTAAAAAATAATATATCATGACCAAGTGGATTTTATCACAAGAAAGCAAAATTAGTTTAACATACAAAAATCAATGCAATTCACCATGTTCACAGACTAAAGGAAAAACTGATCATTTCAATAAATTTACAAAGAAACATTTTACAAAATCCAACATGCACTTATGGTTTAAAAAAAATAAAGTGAAGTTAACAAAAACCAACAGTGAATCTTAATGGTAAAAAACTAAGTGATTCTATCTAAGATCAAATATTAAGGTAAGAAGGTCTGCTAACCATTTCTATGAAACATTATACTGGAGGTACTAAACAGTGTTAAGATTAAGGCAGACAGATTGGAAAGGAAGAAGTAAAACCATCTTTATTAACAGATGACATGATCATAGAAGTGGGAAAATCCTAAGGAATCTACCAGAACTAGGAGAATGAGTTAATTTAGCAAGGCTGCAGTATATAAGGTCAACATAAAAAAAAAAAAAAAAACCAACTGTATTGTCAGCAACACACAACTGAAAAATGAAATTTTAAAAATTCTTTTTATTTTAAAAACCACTAATAGATAAAAATTAAATACTTAGGAATAAATTTAGCAAAAGATGTACAAGGTCTATAAACTAAAGACCACAAACATTACTGAGAGATACAGAAGAGAGGCTCAACAAATGGAGAAATATATCACATTCATGGGCTGAAAAACCTATTTTTATACTATTAATTTCCCCTCAGATTGATTCACAGATTCAAAATTCCAGCAGGTTTTTGTATAAATTGACAAACTTGATTCTAAAATGTACATGGAAACACAGAAGTGCTGAAGAGCTCATTTTTAAAAAGCAGAAACTCAAAACTTACACAATCTGATTTCAAAACTTATTATAAAAGCTATAGTAATCAACTGAGTAATTTGGGCATAAGTATAAATAATAGATCAGGCATAGGCAAACTTTTTCCATAAAGAGTCTAATGGTAGATATTTCAGCTTCATAGAACACAGTCTGTCACAGCTACACAAATCTATCTCTGCTGTTGTCACAGACAATTACCTAGAAGTGAATGGACATGGCCATGTGCTTTAATAAAACTTCATTTACAAAAACAGACCACAAGCCAAATTCAGATGTAGACTTTAGTATGTTGACCCTAATATAAATAAAACAGAAGAGATCCCAAAAATATATCCATACTCATTGCCAATTAATTTTCAAAGATGAAGATACAATTCAGTGGAGGAAAACACATTCTTTTAGACATCTGATGCTAAAAAAAAAAAAAAAACCTGGCTATCTGCATATAAATAAAAAAATTTTGACTGTCATTCCATACACAGAATTTTAAATAAATCATAAATCTAAGAGCTGAAAATATAAATATACTAGATGAAAAAATAGGAGAAAAATCTTTGTAACTCTGGGTTAGGCAAAAATTCCATATAGGACAAATATAGCCTGAACCATTAAGAAAAATATTGCTGAACTGTACTACTTCAGAATTAGCAGCTTCTGCTCTTCAAAAGCTAGTTTCTTTTAAAAATGAAAAGATGAGCCACAAATTGGGATAAAGTATTTCCAAAATATCTAACAAAAGAAATTGGATTTGGAATATATTTTTTAAAACTCCAAACCAAAAACCAAAAAAGATAACCCAATTTAAAAAATTAGGTAAAAGATATGAACAGACATTTCACAAAAGAATATATATGAATGGCCTGAGGGTACAGGAAAAGATACTGAGCATCACCAGTTAGTCATCAAGGATTATTCAGGAAAAAAAAAAAAAAATTATCTTAAAAGATATATACACCCCAATATTTATAGCAGCACTATTTAAAATAGCCAAGATATGCATGAAAATAACCTAAGGCTCATCAACAGATAACTGGATTAAGATGCTGTGTATGTGTATATGCAGGCACCTGATGAAATAAGTCAAAGATAAATACTATATGGTATCACTTATATACACATGAATCTAAAAAATATGCACAACTGTACATACAAAAAAGAAACAAACTCACAGATATAGAAAACTTGTGGTTACCAAAGGAAAAGGACAAATTAGGGGTACAAGATTACAGATGCAAGTTATTATATATAAAATAAACAACAAGGATTTACTGTGGGGCATAGGGGCATCCATTATCTTGTAATAACCTATAATGGAATATAATCTGCAAAAATACTGAATCGCTATGCTGTACACCAAAAACACAATAATGTACATCAACTATACTTCAATTTAAAGAAAAATTTTAAGGTTAACATTAAGAAATTTAATAATAATTTAAGAAAACCCTAGTACAGGAAATTCAACTATAACTGTAACAAGGCAACCCTACATAGCCAATAGGATGACTATAATTAAAAACTGACAATACCAAGGGCTAGTAACTGGAATGCTCATACACTGCAGTGGGAATGCAAAGTGGTACAGCCTCTTTGGAAAACAAACTTGTTTCTTAAAAACATACACATACCACACAAGCCAGCAATTCCCTTCCTAAGTATATACTCAAAAAAGGAAAAACGAAAACCATATCCACAGAAAAACTTGTAGGAGAATGTTCATAGCAGTCTTAGATCATAACCAAAACATGAGAAATAATTTGAACGTCTATCAGCTAGTAAAAGGATTAATGTCCATAATCAATGAGTGAATAAATTCTGTATGATCATATTTTTATGAAATGCTAGAAAAAGTAAAAGTGTAAAGTAAAAGAAAGCAGATCAGTGGTTGCCTGGGACTGGGGGTAGTTGGAGGAACTGAGTACATATGAGCACATATATGTGCAGCAATAAAACATTCTATAGTTTGAATGTAATGATAGTTACAGAACTATATATTTGCCAAAATTCATTGCATTGCACTTAAAATGGGTGAATTTTATCATATGTCAGTTGCACCTCAATAGAGTGGTTTAAAAAAATAAAATCAACCGAAAATATTAACAAAGGATGTGAGGATAAAATTTTTCATCTGTAAAGTAATATTTAGCTGGTTTTGCTGACTGTCAACCCTTGGGAGTACTTGAGATGAGACTCTGTTAAATTTTTACCTATAAAGTGACCTTAAAATAGGGTAAGTGGCCTTAAAATGAAGTAAGTCATTGACAGCAAAACTAGTTTGTGTGTTAGTTGCTCAGTCATGTCCAACTCTTTGTGAGCCCCGTGGACTATAGCCCACCAAGTTCCTCCAAATTCTCCAGGCAAGAATACTGGAGTGGACTGCCATTTCCTGCTCCCGGAGATCTTCCTGGAGCAGGGATCGAACCCAGGTCTTCTGCATTACAGGCAGATGCTTGACCATCTAAGCTACTAGGGTAGCCCTGAGAGCAAAATTGGTAAACATGAAAAATGCAAGTCAGTTTAGGCTTGAGAAGAGAAATGGAAATTAAAAGTTCTTCCTAAGCACGTGAAAGCCTCCTGATGAAAGAAAGCCTCCTGATGAAAGTGAAAGTGGAGAGTGAAAAGTTGGCTTAAAGCTCAACATTCAGAAAACGAAGATTATGGCATCTGGTCCCATCACTTCATGGCAAATAGATGGGGAAACAGTGGAAACAGTGTCAGACTATTTTTCTGGGCTCCAAAATCACTGCGGATGGTGACTGCAGCCATGAAATTAAAAGACACTTACTCCTTGGAAGGAAAGTTATTACCAACCTAGATATGCTTTTCATAGCATATTGAAAAGCAGAGACATTACTTTGCCAACAAAGGTTCGTCTAGTCAAGGCTATGGTTTTTCCTGTGGTCATGTATGGATGTGAGAGTTGGACTGTGAAGACGGCTGAGTGCCAAAGAATTGATGCTTTTGAACTGTGGTGTTGGAGAAGACTCTTGAGAGTTCTTTGGACTGCAAGGAGATCCAACCAGTCCATTCTAAAGGAGATCAGCCCTGGGATTTCTTTGGAAGGAATGATGCTGAAGCTGAAACTCCAATACTTTGGCCACCTCACGCGAAGAGTTGACTCATTGGAAAAGACTCTGATGCTGGGAGGGATTGGGGGCAGGAGGAGAAGGGGACGACAGAGGATGAAATGGCTGGATGGCATCACTGACTCGATGGACGTGAGTCTGGCTGAACTCCGGGAGTCAGTGATGGACAGGGAGGCCTGGCATGCTGCGATTCATGGGGTCGCAAAGAGTTGGACATGACTGAGCGACTGAACTGAACTGAAGCACGTGAAAACAGTAAAGAAGGCATAAGAAATAAAACATAATGCAGGACTGGTAAGTGAATGACTTACCTAGAACACAGGATTCATTTTAAAAGTAGAAGAAATATACCTAAAAACACAGCTCAAGGGCAATATGCCAGATCTGTCATACAGTTTAAGACCTACACCACTCACTACAATGGGCCTATCAGATCCTGAACAGCAACACCACCACCATGAAATAGTTCTTAGTAAGGTTAATCTAGCAAACTATAGCGAGCACACTCGAATACAAACAATTAGGGAGGCAGCATGACATGGTGGACTGGAATCAGACCAGAATTTGCTTGTCAGCTCCAGTACAAATAACCCTGAGGAACTTACCTTCTGCAGGCCTCAGAGGACCACTGAGAAATAAGGGGATTGTTTAAAACATAGCAGGCCCTCAATGGATGTTCCCTCATCTCCTGCCAATCAAAAACCCCATTCACACTGCTGTAGTGATTCAGGATGTGAAAGTGACAATGTGAACAGAGAAAAAGGGAGAGAGTAAATTTTAAAAATATTTCAAAGATGATTCAAGAAAAGAGGGGGGGAAAGGCATGAAAGCAACAAAAGAGTTAGACATGAGAAAATACTTCTATATAAGTACAAATCAATTTAAAGGACTATTTTTCTATAAGCAAACAATAAACTAGTTAAATGAAGTCAGGGTTTCATCAAAAGATTTATACATGCACTAATACAGTCAAGGAATATCATAGAGAATTTCAATCTAATAAAGAGTTTACTCTCGGCTCATACTCCACTCCTTTATGATCAAAGATGCAATAAATCCTCTGCAAATAATATGAGGGTAAGAAAAGGAGTAATAAGCAGCTTTGATTCCTCATGGGGGAAAATGGAGGCAGGCTAAACAAAATATAGGAACACGGACAAAATTGTTCTGATTGGGCTGTTTGGCAAATCAGAAGACTGAACTGTTAACTTAGAGAAGAGTCTTAAATTTATATTCACAATGCACCCACTCCCTTCCAAAGGATTTATGTTTAGAATTCAGGATATGCATGAACTTAGAAAAAAAACTGCATCTTTTCACTAACTTCTAACTTAAATTTATCATTTTCTTCAATTATGAATGCAGGTAAAAAACACAGCAGCAGTTGCACTGTGCTGTGCACAAACTGTAGCCTTTGTCACCACAAAAATCACAGATTTACTTGAGACAACTTCCATTAATCATTTATGCTGCTGCTGCTGCTAAGTCGCTTCAGTCGCATCTGACTCTGTGCGACCCCACAGACGGCAGCCCACCAGGCTCCACCATCCCTGAGATTCTCCAGGCAAGAACACTGGAGTAGGTTGCCATTTCCTTCTCCAATGCGTGAAAGTGAAGTCGCTCAGTTGTGTCTGACTCTTCACGACCCCATGGACTGAAGCCTAGGCTCCTCTGTCCATGGGATTTTCCAGGCAAGAGTACTGGAGTGGGGTGCCATTGCCTTCTCCGTTAATCATTTATATCTATAATACAAATATTACTCTTCCAGTCTCAAAAAGGAAGCAGATCATCTGGTAATATGAAATGAAATTCAGAAAAATTGCTAGTCAGATACCTGATATTAAAGAACATTTTGAAACAGTTTTATTTTAAAGATATTTTTAATTTTTTCTCTGGTAATAGTCAATAAAATACTTTCCACCATCATTTTTATCATCCTTTGCCACTGTTCTTTCTGCTTTATTTCTTTTCCCTTTTCAAATTTCTAGTAAGGGGGTTATACAGAATATCTGAAACAGTATGAAAATGGTAAATAATAAGCAGTGGTTTTTGGAATGACCGAAGATATTTTAAGATACGTTAAACTTCTAAATAAATTTAAATTGGTAGAGTTCCTAACTAAGATATACGAAATTACTTCACACTATTAAAAGTTACTTTTAAAATATATTTTTTATGATACTAGAGAGCAAGCTACTCTAAAAAACAATGAATTTTTATTCACACGTATGTTCAATAACTATGTTATTGAGAAAGAGGAACCAGACATCAAATTGCTAACATTCATTGGATCATAGAGAAAGCCATGGAATTCCAAAAAGACATCTACCTCTGTTTCATCAACTATGCCAAAGCCCTTGACTGTGTAGACCATAATAAACCGTGGAAAGCTCTTAAAGACATGGGAATACCAAAGCATCTTACCTGTCTCCTGAGAAACCTGTATGCAGGTCAAGAAGCAACAGTTAGAACCCTGTATGGAACAACTGACTCATTCAAGGTTGAGAAAGGAGTACGACAGGGCTGTCTGCTGTTACCCTGTTTGTTTAATCCATACACTGAGAACATCATGAGAAATGCCAAGCCGGATGAGTTACAAGGTGGAATCAAGATAGGCAGGAGAAACATCAATAACCTCAGATACACAGATGATACCACTCTAGTGGCAGAAAGTGAAGAGAAACTGAAGAGCCTCTTGATGAGGTGAAGGAGAAGAGTGAAAGAGTCGGCTTAAAGTCAAATATTAAAAAAACTAAGATCATGGCTGCTGCTGCTGCTAAGTCACTTCAGTCGTGTCCGACTCTGTGTGACCCCATAGACAGCAGCCCACCAGGCTCCGCCATCCCTGGGATTCTCCAGGCAAGAACACTGGAGTGGGTTGCCATTTCTTTCTCCAATGCATGAAAGTGAAAAGTGAAGTTGCTCAGTCATGTCCAACTCTTCATGACCCTATAGACTGAAGCCCACCAGGCTCCTCCATCCATGGGATTTTCCAGGCAAGAGTACTGGAGTAGGTTGCCATTGCCGTCTCCAAGATCATGGCATCCAGCCCCATTACTTCATGGCAAACAGATGGGGAAAAGGGGGAAGCAGTGACAGATTTCCTCTTGTGCTCTCAAATCACTGTGGATGGTGACTGCAGCTGTGAAGTCAGAAGACGTTTGCTTCTTGGCAGGAAAGCTATGACAAACATAGATAGTGTGCTGAAAACCAGAGACATTACTCTGCCAGCAAGGTCCACATAGTCAAGGCCATGGTCTTCCCAGTGGTAACGTATGGTTGGGAGAGCTGGACCGTAAAGAAGGCAGAGCGCCAAAGAATTGATGCCTTCAAACCATGGTGCTGGAGAGGCCCCTGGACAGTAAGAAGATCAAACCAATCTTAAGGGAAATCAACCCTGAATACTAACTGGAAGGGCTAATGCTGAAGTTGAAGCCCTAGTATTTTGGTCATCTGATATGAACAGCTGACTCACTGGGAAAGTCCCTGATGCTGGGAAAGATGGAGGGCAGAAGAAGATGGCGATGGCTGGATGGCATTGCTAATGCAATGGACATGAACTTGGGCAAACTTTGGGAGATGGTGAGGGAAAGAGAGGTCTGGTGTGCTGCAGTCCATGGGGTCACAAAGTCTGACACAATTGGGTGACTGAACAACAACAATGTTCAATAAATATTTATTAAGTATCTAATATGTGGCAGGCACTGCTCTTCAGGCACTAGAGATTCAGGTACAACCAAAACATACAAAAATTCCTGCTCATGTGAAGTCTGTCTCTAGAGCAGGGAAGATGGACAGGAAACAAAATAAGTAAAATACACATTCTGTTAGATGATGATTCATCTTTTTTTTTTCATTTACTCACTCAACTAATGCTTAATGATCATTTGGTTTATCCCAGGCACTGTTTGGATTTAGGTTTCAGTGCTGAAGGAAAAGGATTTAATCCTAACCTTATAGAGGAGTAAGGGTTCTAAAAAAACACTGGGAAAAGACAAACATTAAGCAAGTTGCAGAAATAGCAAACAAAAATTCTTATAAATGCACTCTTTAAAAGTAATATAAAACTATAGTGTCACCAGCAGAAAAATTAGGAGTAACTCAAGAAGACAGGAAGTAGAAAGCAAACTGGCCTACTTCTAATTGCATTCCTGACACGGTAGGGTATTAACTGATAATAAAACTGCTGATGCCAGTACATTTCTTTTACCAAATGTTTTTATAAGCAAATGTTATAAATTATGTTTGACCCATTAACATTAATTTGTTTAGTCATTCAACAAATATTTAACTTCAAATTATCAAACACTATGAGTGAAAGTCACTCAGTCATGTCCAACTCTTTGCGACCCCATGGACTATACAGTCCATGGAATTCTCCAGGCCAGAATACTGGAGTAGAGACTACAAATACAATGGTGAATAAAACAGACATAATTCCTGTCTTCATGGATCTTATAATTAAGTGAAGGGAGTTTTAATTAAGAGAAATACGTACAGAAATAAGTATTAGTAAAAGTATAGTTCCCAGGTGTAAGTTTAATCAGATCAGATCAGATCAGTCGCTCAGTCGTGTCCGACTCTTTGCGACCCCATGAATCGCAGCATGCCAGGCCTCCCTGTCCATCACCAACTCCCGGAGTTCACTCAGACTCACGTCCATCGAGTCAGTGATGCCATCCAGCCATCTTATCCTCTGTCGTCCCCTTCTCCTCCTGCCCCCAATCCCTCCCAGCATCAGAGTCTTTTCCAATGAGTGAACTCTTTGAATGAGGTGGTCAAAGTACTAGAGTTTCAGCTTTAGTATCATTCCCTCCAAAGAAATCCCTAATTGAGAATGAGAGGTTGAAGAAGGCCTCTGTGAAGAAGAGTCATTTAACCTGAGACTTTAAGCATTAGTCAAAGAGTAGTAGGAGTACTTAAATATTTAGAAGAAAATATTTAAAAATTTGGGGATATACTTGAAAAAAATACCACTGGGTTAAGACAGAAGGGAAATGATTGAACAGGTAAGATGGCCATAAAGTAATATCTGTTGATTGCTGGGTGAAAAATACAACAGAGTTCATTACATTATTCTCTTCTTATATATGTTTAAATTCTTCCGGGACTTCCCTAGTTTAAAGTTCACTACCAAAGAATTGTAGGCAAGAATATTCTTGGCAAAGTACATGAACAAGGGCCCTGAAACAAGAAAGCAACTCATGAGTTTTAAGGCCTGAGTGACTATAACAGTTCTCAAAGTGCAGTCTCCAGACCAGCACCATCAGCAGCAACTTGTCAGAAATGCAAATCTCAAGCCCTATCCCTGACCTACAAATCAGAAACTCTGATTTGTAGAACCCAGAAAGCTGTGCTTTAACAAATCATACAGATGATTCTGATGCAAGCTTAAGACTCAGAACTACTACCGAGAGGAATTCTACAATAGAGAATCAAACAAACTGTGGCTTAAAATGGGTCTAGAGAGAGAGCCTAGTCATATAAAAGATTATAATCTATACTAAGAATTTTGGAAGGACTCCCTGGTAGTCCAGTGGTTAGGACTCCATGGTTTCACTGTCAAGGGTGTGGGTTCAATCGCTGGTCAGGGAACTAAGATCCTGCAAGCCACACAGCACAAAAAAGAATTTTGTCATTTATCTTAAATGCACAAGTACATGGGAGGCCCATAAGGGTCTTCAAGCAAGGAAAGTGTCAACTTTACATTTTTAAAGGTTACCTGCCTGTGGTTTGAATAATCTGTCAAACACAGAGCAGAGGGAAGAGGAATAAAAAAAGAGAGAGAGGACAGGAGTGACCTCATGGAAGATTGGAAAATGGCAGAGAACGAAGTATGGCCCTTATCGAACAACCCCCAAGGAACGAATCCCAGCAACAAGTGAGCTCAGAAGTAGGTCTTTACTGAGGTGACAGAGCCCCATCTAACCGGCTGATTGCAGTCTTGCAAGATTATTTAAACTGCAGCATAATTAATAAGTCACTATATATTATTTTCTGTGATTTGAGCCATTTGTTACTCAGCAAAATGTACAGATGGTTATAACCATTCAGCACTTTCACTATCATATATGAAACTACAAAACTATAAAATATATTCTATATGTAAATATATAATTTTGTGTTATATTTTTATATATGAAACATATTTCATATATGTAAAATGTAAGTATCTTATCTGCTTCTCTCCAACATTAGCTAGTAACTCCAAGCACAAAATACACTTAGGAGTTGGGTTTCTTACCAAAAATTACTTAAGTAAATTCATATTTCACAAAGTGGTCTTCAGCATTTGAAAACATATTTTGTCAACTTCCTGTCAAATCTAATTAGGTCATCATTGCTTTAACTTTGAAATACACTTGACCAAAACTCATACCCGAAATAAAAAATTGTTTTCTTACTCTTCATTTGTGCCCCTATTGTTTTATTAGCTTCAATCCACCATTTAGGGCTTCCCAGGTGGCACTAGTGGTAAAGAATCCACCTGCCAATGTAGGAGACACAAGAGACATGGGTTCACTCCCTAGGTAGGGAAGATCCCCTGGAATATGAAACCTAACTCCAGTATTCTTGCCTGGAAAACATAGACAGAGGAGCCTGGAGGGCTACAGTTTAAGGGTCTGCAGAGAGTTGGACATGACTGAGCAACTAAGCACACAGAGCGCAACCCATTGTTCATTTGCAGAAATCTTTTTAACCCACCTGTCATTTTATATTACCATGTACTGAGGGTAGGGAGGAGGATGAGAGGGTGAGGGAGAGAGAACTAAAGCGAATAACAATCAAACACAATATACTGACAACCCAGGGATGGGGTGGGGAGGGAAGAATTGCAAGCAATCTTGAATTGAATTCTACTCTTAATAGGTTTCCTTGTCTTAATGGATATAGCTCTAGCAGTTTTGAAACTGTTTTATGTGAGATGCTGGAACTACCAAATAGATTAAATGTGCTGACTCCGTTGGGCACAGGATTCTCACTGAGGACAAGGTGTATAAATAGGAATTAAGGAAGACAATGAGGATTTCCCTGGCCATCTAGTGGTTAGGATTTTACCATTCCACTGCCAGGGCCTGGGTTTGATCCCTGATTGGGAAACTAAGATCCTGCAAGCCAGATGGCATGGCAAAACAAGAACAACAACACAACCAACATCCTCATCCTGATAATCACTCTGTAGCTAGATGAAATTACTGCAATAACTTCTATTAAAAATGCCTTAAAAAAAAAAAAAGCGAGGAAGAACTAGTTGAGTTGGACTAGAATTCACAATATCTAAAATACAAACCTTTCTCAGCTCTGGCACTGAAAGGATCCAGAAGCAATGGGCACCAGGAATAATGAAGATACACAGGGCCTGAATTCTGTGTTCTAAACAGCATTTCCCAATAATAAGCAACCAGAACTCCTTGGAGAAGTTAATTTCAGATTCTTTCTTATAAAACATGGCCAACTCCAAAGATGAGTGGTGAAATAAACATATGAGAATATCTTGCAATGCTAGAAAAAAATTAAGTGCTCAAAAAACCAACACCATCCTTTTGATATTGGGGCATACCAGGGACCAGTTTGAAAGTGTTCCCACTGACCAAATCTGGTACTACGTGAACAGCAAAAAATTCTTATCACACTACTAAAAGGAGCTCATATTGATGAGTACCAATTAGGAAAACGATATCTAGTAATATCAGATTAGATGAACACACAGGTGAATATAAATACCCAAATATAAACTTAAAATACAATTGGCCCTCCGAATCAGCCAATGCAGAATGCATGGATACTCAGGGCCAGTGGTACTACACCATTTCACATAAGAGACTTCAGCATCCTTGGATTCTGGCACCCTGAGAGGGGGCTCCAGAAACCAACCCCAAAGACACAGAGCAAAGATTGTACATACATAACTACATACATACATACATAAATGCATACTGTAACATAAAAAATATTTTTGGTCTTGTCCCCAATTCCTGGCACTGACCTCCTAAAACTTGTGGAATTTTCTCAGTGATAGGAGTGTCTTTTATCATTCATAACATGACCCTTTAGACCCTACTGTGAGAAATGTTGCATTACAGTACATTTTATATTATAAACGTATGCACTGTCTGAAGGTCAGGTTATGCTAGAAATCATTAAACAGCTCCTAAAATGTTTCCTATTACAAAAGAAAACCAAAATTCGTTAAATCCAAACTATGTAACAGAAGTCAAACTAAGTTTCGACACTTAAGCATTTTTCTATCAAAATATTTTTAAAATATTATAAAACTAAAAAGCGTTTTCTAACTGTTTGTCTTTTCTTCGTTTAACTTAAAAAGAAAAAATTACCCTCATATAACTGTAAACTGTTATGTCCCTTCAAAAAGCTGTATTATCACATTCAGTGTCGTATGAAATTTTTCAAGGACATTATTCAGTACCTTCTCCCTGGAGAGGTTTTCCCAATATGAAGTTAGACCACTTATCTCTTTTTCTTTCTCTGCCAACTGAAGCTGAGGAGAGAAAGAAATGATCATTATTATTTTTCATCATCTACCCTCTCTTTACCCTTCAAGAGCTGGATCTTATTCTTTGATATCTCTGAACTTGTCACTACTGTTTTTCTGATGTGTTTCAAGATTATTTTATTATTCTTATTTTGCCACTCTGCAGTATGCAGGAACCTGGATCCTTGATGAGGGACTGAACCTGCACGTCCTGCAGTGGTAATGCAGAGTCCTAGCCACTAGACTGTCAGGGAAGTCCCTGAATTACTTGTCATTTTTTATGAATGTGCCTCACTCTTAAAACTTCTCTCCTGGCTTTCATGAAATGGTACCAACACTGTCATTCTCTAATGCTCTTTTTTAAAGTACACTTCTTCACAATTACAAGTATTCTGCAGTTTCTTCTTTGGTTTCTTCTCTCCGAATTTTCCGAAAACTCGCTTTCTTCTATGCCTTCAACTATCATGGTCATATGACTAAATCACAAATATTAACTTATGTGCCACATGCGTTCTTTCCTAAGGTTCAGAGCTTTCCTTGATAAATTCAATGGATGATGATTGGGGAAGGTACCCAAAAGAGGTGGTCCTTTATCAACTCATTCTAAGCATATCTATACCTAATTTTCTTACCTTCAAAAATTCTTCCCACCTGTAAATCCTCTCCATGCTAGCAAATTATTTTCATTAAGACCCACTCTGGTTGGGTCTCTTTTTCTCCTAGAAAATATTTAACAGCAAATAGCACCCACATTCCAAACAGTTAAAATCTGGATTCAACCTATCTTTCACAGTGATCTGCTCCATCACAGATATTACAGATATTAAAGACCTATTACTATTACTCAAGACTGTTACAGCTCCCAGATTATGCTCTCTACTTCTGACCTCCAAACCTGAATTAATTCTTTTCCATCTGTTAGAAAGATGCTCCTTTCTTTTGCCATTTGTTTATTATCCTCCCTTCCTGTATGGTCTTTGATAGGTTTTTGTTGTTGTTGTTCAGTCAACTGTGTCCAACTCTTTGCAACCCCATGGACTGCAGTACACCAGGCTTCCCTATCCTTCACCATCTCCTGGAGTTTGCTCAAACTCATGTCCATTGAGTCGGTTATGCCATCCAACCATCTGATCCTCTGTCACCCCTTCTCCTCCTGCCTTCAATCCTTCCCAGCATCAGGGTCTTTTCAAATGAGTTGGTTCTTCGCATCAGGTGACCAAAGTATTGAAGCTTCAGCATCAGTCCTTCCAATGAATATTCAGGGTTGATTCCCTTTAGGATTGATTTGTTTGATGTCCAAAGGACTCTCAAGAGGCTTCTCCAACACCACAGTTCAAAAGCATCAATTCTTCAGCACTCAGCTTTCTTTATGGTCCAATTCTCACATCCTTACATGACTACTGGGAAAACCATAGCTTTGACTAGATGGACCTTTGTCAGCAAAATGATGTTTCCGCTTTTTAATAGTCTAAGTTTGTCATAGCTTTTCTTCCAAGGAGCAAGCATCTTTTATTTTCATAGCTTCAGTCACTGTCTGCAATGATTTTGGAGTCCAAGAAAATAAAATCTGTTACTGTTTCCACTGTTTCCCCATCTGTTTGCCATGAAGTGATGGGACCGGATGCCATGACCCTAGTTTTTTGAATGGTGGGTTTTAAGCCAGCTTTCACTCTCCTTTTTAACCTTCATTAAGAGGCCTTTTAGTTCCTCCTCACTTTCTGTCAATAGGGAGGTGTCATCTGCATATCTGAGGTTACTGATATTTCTCTTGGAAATCTTGATTTCAGCTTGAGCTTCACCCAGTCTGGCATTTCCCTTGATGTACTCTGCACAGAAGTTAAATAAGCAGGGTAGCAATGTATAGCCTTGAAGTACTCCTTAACAATTTTGAACCAATCTGTTGTTTCATGTCTGGTTTTGTTGCTTCTTGATTTGCATATAGGTTTCTCAGCAGTCAGATAAGATGGTCTGGTATTCCCATCTCTTCAAGAATTTCCCACAGTTTGTTGTGATCCACACAAAGGCTTTAGCGTAGTCAGTGAAGCAGATATTTTTCTGGAATTTCCTTGCTTTCTCCATGATCCAACGAATTTTGGCAATTTGATCTCTGGTTCTTCTGTCTTTTCTAAATCCAGCCTGCATATCTGGAAGTTCTCCATTCACTTACTGTTGAAGCCTACTTTGAAGGACTTTGAGCATTACCTTGATAGCATGTGAAATGAGTACATTTGCACAGTAGTTTGAACATTCTTTGGCATTGCCCTTCTTTGGGACTGGAATGAAAGCTGACCTTTTCCAGTCCTGTGGCCACTGTTGAGTTTTCCAAATTTGGTGGCATAATGAGTGCAGCACTTTAACAACATCATCTTTTAGGATTTGAAATACCTCAGCTGGAATTCCATCACCTCCACTAGCTTTGTCCATAGTAATGCTTCCTAAGGCCCACTTGACTTCACACTCCAGGATGTCTGGCTTTAGGTAAGACCACACCATCATGGTTACCTGGGCCATTAAAACCTTTTTTGTACAGTTCATCTGTGTATTCACAGGCCTAGTTTCTCCATAATGTCTAACTCCTAAATATTCCATTGGAAACAGCCCTAACATACTTAGACTTGTAGTTTATGTAGAACTTCATCACACTTTACCCTGGCTCATGGATGTTTGTGTCTAAACAGCACAAAATAATAGGCAGGGCACTAAACAAAAAAAAATCAAGCGCCTTTACCAGTTGTACAGCCATGAATATGGCGTTTTATCTGAACATTGATTTTTATCATTAATTTATTATTCATAAAATAAAAATATTATTTAGCTTCCCATGGGTTTGAAAAGTGATTACCTAGGTCATGAATGTGAAAGAATTGTATCACTATTTCACGTCTAGCAACTCCTACCAGATTATAAACTCTATAAGCATAGCATTGTGTCATTTTTATATGATCACCCACATAATGCAGAGTACATCATGCGAAATACCAGGCTGGATGAAGCACAAGCTGGAATCAAGATTGCCGGGAGAAATATCAGTAACCTCATATAGGCAGATGATACCTCTCTATCGGCAGAAAGTGAAGAGGAACTAAAGAGCCTCTTGATGAAGGTGAAAGAGAAGAGTGAAAAAGCTGGCTTAAAACTCAACATTCAAAACATTAAGATCATGGCATCTGGCCACATTACTTCATGGCAAATAGATGGGGAAACAATGGAAACAATGACTATTTTCTTAGGCTCCAAAATCACTGCAGGTGGTGACTGCAGCCATTAAATTAAAAAGACGCTTGCTCTTTGGAAGAAAAGCTATGACAAACCTAAATAGCCTATGAAAAAGCAGAGACATTACTTAGCCAACAAAGATCCATATAGTCAAAGCTATGGTTTTTCCAGTAGTCATGTTTGGATGTGAGAGTTGGACCATAAACAAAGCTGAATGCTGAAGAATTGATGCTTTTGAACTGTGGTGTTGGAGAAGACTCTTCAGAGTCCCTTGGACTGCAGGAGATCAAACCAGTCAATCCTAAAGGAAATCAGTCCTGAATATTCATTGGAAGGACTGATGCTGAAGCTGAAACTCCAATACTTTGGCCACGTGATGCGAAGAGCTGACTCATTTGAAAAGACCCTGATGCTGGGAAAAACTGAAGGCAGGAGACGAGGACAACAGAGGATTAGATGGTTGGATGGCATCACTCAATGGACATGAGTTTGAGCAAACTCCAGGAGATGGTGAAGGACAGGGAAGCCTGGCGTGCTGCAGTCCATGGAGTCACAAAGAGTCAGACATGACTGATCAACTGAACAAGACCAAACACATAACAACTAACACAGTGCTTTATATATAACAGGTTTTGATAAATATTTATTAAATCATTTTCCCAGTCAATCTGCAAAAATATTTTGTTCTGTATAAATTCAGTATTCACACTTTTTCACAATAAGGGAAGTTGCCAGGCAATAAAAACAATACCCACAGGGATCCCAAATACAGTAACAACCTTATGAAAGAAGTTTCAAATTTTCATTCTGATAACAGATGAAGATAAAAAAGTACCAGCAGTATACCTATGGCTGATTCATACTGATGGACAGCAGAAACCAACACAATACTGTATAAAGCAATTACCCTTCAATTAAAAATAAATAAATTTAAAAAACAGAAACTGACCACCATTAAAATTACCTTAGCCTATAATGTACCACCTCAAACAAAGTAACTTTTGGTCTTTAAGAGTGCTGTATTTAAAAATTAGATTACAGGTACAATTAGCTATGACAGAGCAAATTTAAATCACGTAGAACTTCTAGGCCTTTAATCATACACCCACAAAATGCAAAGTATACACACATGCACAGGCCTTAAAATATAAGATTATACTTTATTTAGAGGGAAAATATTTTTCTACTTAATTAATTAGACAGCCTACTGATTTTTTTCCCAACATTTTTACAAACATCATTTACCAATCAGTCTTGTTTGTTGCCTAATGTTACCTCAGCAAAAATAGTCTTCTTAATTAAGACTGTATTGCTTGGGCTTCCCTAATGGCTCAGACAGTAAAGAATCTGCCTGCATAATTATTAATGATCAGAAGTAACATATTTTGGTTAAAAATTTTCAAACCTTTACATAAATTTTTAAGATTACTGATCATATCTTATTATACTCCCAGAAAAACACCAAAGCTCTAGAATAATTTCACACACCATTTTAAGTGAACAAGGATTATGACATAATCACTTTTCATCTTAAAATCTAAGCATGATTTAGAGATATAATTTTAATAGCCATGTTGCTAGTGTTAAATTGCTTCAGTCATGTCCATATGAATACACAAAATGAAAGCCACAAGCACAATGCATATGGGTAACCACTTTCTCAGTTCACAGTTAATGAACTATATTCAACATAACTACATAGTACATATTTATCTATATTATGAAAATGCTATTTCAGTTACCCATGTTAAAACTTTAGACTGACTAAATTATAGACAGCACTTTTCAGAAGTATCACTTTTCACAAGTAACAGAAGTATCAAGTTATATAAATATTAAGCTTACTTTGTAATTGTCCACTACTTCAGCTAGTTCTAGTTTTATGTTTTCAGCAATTTTCACTTGTTCTTTCCATTTCAGCTCCATTTTTGCAAGTTCATCAGCATATTTATTGCATTTTGTTTTCTCATCCTAAATGAAATTAGTATAATTACCAAAAGATTTTAAATCCATATACAGCCAATATCTATACAAACATACTTAGGCTGAATGTTTACTATAACACTATAGTCAAGGTATAAAAATTGAAATAACCAAAATGTCTGTCAGTATAAGACTGGATAAATCATTTTATATTCATACAATGGAACAGAATGTATTTACTGAAAAAGAACAAATGGATATACAAATTACAAGGAAAAATAACAAGATATGTTAATTGAAAAGATCAAGTTCCAAAACAGAATATACAGTATAATTCCATTTTTGCTTCAAAAGTTGTTTAACACAGTTTTATATGATATCTATGTAGAAAAAGATAAACAAAAACATAATTTTTTTGGTTGCATTGCACAGCTTGTGGGAACAATCTTAGTTCCCCAACCAGGGATTGAAACGTGGCCCTCAGTAGTAAAAGGTCAGAGTCCTATGGACTGCCAGGGAATTCAATAAACCAAACTATTAATAGCTCTTATTTCTGGGGATCAGGATCATAATGGTATTTTTTTCACCATCGTTATTCTTTGTTTCCATAATGCCTAAGATATCACAATAAACATAGATTACTTTTGCAAAGGAGGTAAAGCAAGCATGTATGCATGCTAAGTTGCTTCAATTGTGCCCTACGCCTTGTGACCCTTTGGACTGTAGCCCACCGGGCTCCTCTGTCCATAGGATTCCCTAGGCAAGAATATTGGAGTAGGTTACCATGCCCTCCTCCAGGCAATCTTGCCAACCCAGGTACTGAACCTGCATTTCTTATGTCTCCTGTACTGGTAGGTGGGCTCTTTACCACTAGTGCAACCTGGGAAGCCCAGAAGGTAATAAAAATCACATATTTATAATGCCACTGTTTTCAGATATTAATTGGGGTTTCCTGACCAAGACAATCTCTAGGTAGATTTCTTAAACACCGCTCTTCTCTACAACTTAGAATGTTAAAGGAAAAGAGTTTTAAAACAAGATGAAAAGGTAACTTGGCCAATTTCATTTTGAGTGTTTTGTGTAAGGAAAAAAAAGTTTAATATGCCTTATGCTAAAAATTCCCTAGTGGTCCAGTGGCTGGGGCTCTGTGCTTCCACTGCAAGGGACATGGTTCGCTCCCTGGTAAGGGAACTAAGATCCCACAAGCCTCACAGCACAGTCAATTAAAAAAAATTTTTAATTAAAAAAGAAAGAAATATGCTTTATGCTTTGAGCAATTCAATAGAGAAAAAGTCTTTTCAACAAATAATGCTGGATCAACTGAATATTCTTACTATATGTACCACAACTCACCATTCACAAATAACAGGCTTAAAAGACTCTAAGACTACAAAACTTAACAGAAGACAAGAAAAAAATCATTACAAGTTCAGTTAGTAAATTTTTTCTTAGAAAATAAGAACAATACATAAAGAATAAATTAAGAATCTATACTTCAGCAAAACTAAAACTTTTTCTAAAAACACCACTGTGTGTGTGTTAGTTGCTTAGTCGTGTCCAACTCTTTGCAACCCCATAGACGGCAGCCCACTAGGCTCCCCCGTCCCTGGGATTCTCCAGGCAAGAACACTAGAGTTGTTTGCCACTTCCTTCTCCAAAAGGAACTACAGAAAGTGAAAGAAGTCGCTCAGTCATGTCCGACTCTTTGCGACCCCATGGACTGTAGCCTACCAGGCTCCTCCATCCATGGAATTTTCCAGGCAAGAGTACTGGAGTGGGTTACCATTTCCTTCTCCAAAAACACCATTAAGGAAATAAAAAGGCAAGCCACAGACTGGGATAAAATCACACATATCAAAGGATTTGTATCTGGAATAAAGAACACAACTCAATAATAAGATGAAAACAATTTTTTAAATGGCAAAAAAATGAACTCTCATAATAAAAAGGAATCAACTACCAATAATAGGCAACTATATAAATAAGTCTCAAAATAACTGTGATGAAAGGGGGCAGGAAAAGAAGAACGTACATATGATTCCATTTATAGAAACTGTACAAAAGGTAGGCTAATCTACAGTGGCAGAAAGCAAGCCAATGGATTCCCAGGAAAGGGGAAAGAGGGAGCAATGAGTTGCAAAAGGGTACAAAAAAGATTTGAAGGTAGTGGAAATGTTCATTAGCATGACACTGTGATAGCTCCACAACTATAAATACAGCAAAACTAAACAAACTGCAAACTTTAAATATGTGCAGTTTACTGAATTTCAATTGTACTACAACACACAAATTTTGAGGTTTTTTAAAATATTCATCCAAAATTTACTGAAAAATAGTTTAGTCCCTTATAAACAACTATTTTGACCTCAAGGGTAATCAATCCTCTACAAAAGGATCTTCTGAAGCAACAAAAATGCTCAGCTTAAAGTCTTATTAAGGATTACATTAAACTATTATTAAGATTGTAACATAAAATATTTTACATTAATTACTGTAGTGTGTTAAGTCATTTCAGTCCTGTCTGACTCTTTGTGACCCTATGGACTATAGCCCACCAGGCTCCTCTGTCCATGGGATTCTCCAGGCAAGAATACTGGAGTGGGTCGCCAAGTCCTCCCCTTCAGATCTTCCTGACCCATGGACCGAACCGTCTCTCTTATATCTCCTGCATTGGTAGGTGGGTTCTTTACTACTACCTGGGAAGCCCAATTACTATAGTAACATTGGGCTAATATGTGAACTTCATTCCACGGCTCTAAAAATTACCCCTTGCCTCTCCACATGTACAGAGAAACAAACACAAAAAAAAATATTTAACTGAACAAACGAAAACCACATACTACACAAAACACCTTTTCCTCCCTTCCCCAAATCAGATACAAATGAGAAGCATTTTCCCTTTGTCCTTTATATACTCCAGAGTGAATGCTACTAGGACAATTGCAAAATTTAAATGTTTTATTATTACAGTTTAATAGAATCAAAATAAATAATAGTAAAGGCAACCATTCACTTGGTTAACATTCCCTTTTCCCACTTTACAAATCTACTCATTTTAGGATGTGGTGAAAGTCTTTGCTATTATTACAGTATATATAGAAAAAAAGAGTACTTTCCTTTTATGCAGTTCAGAGATTTTTCATATATCCTTAGAAGACAGACAACATCCAACATCAATTAATCCCTTGCCCATTATCAAGAGAAGGATATTAGGGGAACAGAAAACAATCACGATTTCCCCACCCACCCCTACAATGTAACATTTGCAGGATCTTAGTACCTCAACCGCAGATCGAACCCACGCCCACAGCAGTGAAAGCACCAAGACCTAATCCACTGGACACCATGGAATTCCCTAGATCATGATTTTACACACATGCCTACATGAATAGGTACACAGAACACCCCCCACTTCAAAAGTGAAACTAAACATCAGGATACAAGGGTAAAGAAACTCTGAGGGCTTCCCTGGCGGCTCAGTGGTAAAGAATCCCCCTGCAAATGCAGGAGACACCAGTTTGATCCCTGGTGCAGGAAGCTCTCAGAACAACTAAGCCCATGCGCTACAACTGCAGAGCTTATGTCCTGCAACTACTGGAGCCCGTGTGTCCTAGAGCCACCTCCCGCAACCCCCCTTAAAAAACAAGACAAAGAAACAAACTCTGGGGTACCCAATCAAAACAACAAAGATAAGCTAAGCCATTACATTTGATAAATCTCTTCCTTACAAGGAATTAGTTTACCTGCAAGAGTTGTTTACATTTATTATATTTTTCTGTTTTGTCAGCAATTTCTTTGGTCATTTCAGAGACTTGTCCCTTAGTTAGATTGTCAAAATCTGTCTCAGCTGTAACAAGGCAGAAAATGAGATTACTAAAAATTACTTTGCTCCGTATATTAGCTTTCTGACTTGAAGGTCAGTATACTGTGAAATAAATGGAATTCTAAAGGAGAGAAACATTTATTTTAAAACATTTATTCAAAACCATCTATTCATACACTAAGTAAACAAAGAAGGAACAATATAAACATTAGATGAGAATCTCACTATAGTTTGGCTAGAATCAAGTTCACATTCAATAAAGAAAAAAAATTGCTAGCTAAAAATATTCTAAAATGCCACAAAAATTGTTCTTTATATATTTATTATATAAGATATATAGGAAAGCCACATTCTTTGAGAAAAGATTTTAAGCCATTTTTCTAATCCTTCATAGTATTCAGTAAGTCTTAAGTCAATATAACACCTTTCTTGGTACTTCTATTAATACCGTATAGAAATGAAAGGCAGGATCCTATTTCCACAGCAGCTGAATCTAAACATTTAATAGTATACAAAACTTACATTTATTAAGTCTAAAACATCAAGTGCCCCAAACATTACACAATTAAATATACTTTAATATACTCCAGCATTTATTTTTGTTATTGTGTCATCTTTAACATAAGGTGAAAAAAAGACACTAGGAAAAGTGAAAACCTCGAGTTAATTTAAATTTTCATGTGTTCATGTACTCATTATGTCTCTCTAATCCATTCTAAAAGTTAATAAGCTAATAAAAATTTTAACTTATCCACCAACAGGTGTACTAACAAGGAAAGTACTCTAATGACCTGAAGCAGCCAAAACAAAACAAAAACAAGGCAAGAAAGAAATGTGAATAGAACTAAAGGGATTTTTAAGTTTCCCTCCACAGAACTATACAATTAAAGTGCCATAAATGGTTCAAAAGTCCACACATTTAGGGAAATATTAATTAAAAATTATTTTTTAAATTTGCTATTTTAGCTAGCTAAAATTAAAATTTCAATTCTTAGCTCTTTTCCTACAGACTAAATACTATAAGCATTTGCACTTAAAAACACCAGCTCATCTAATTAACACTTGAGAACGTGCTCACAAAGATAAACATGAGTTTACATTCATATTTTGTATATTTATCCACATGGATGACTTTTAGACCTTACTTTCCCTTTGCCTCAATCCCTGACTTACAAGAATTTTTTACAAGCTCCCTAAAATTCTTACCCATGAAAGAGGCAGTATAAACAAGCATAAATATTTTTCAAGGCAGAACACTTTATACAAAAAGTCTAAAAGATTTCTACCTGTAGAAGGCAGTGGCTTTACATCTACAGTAGAGGCAGTCGCAGCTGGGTCTGTGTTTATTGAGGCATCATTCACTTTCTGCTGACTCCCAATTTTCTTTGTGAAGACACTATTGCTATTAGCCTATTCAAAATTGTTAACAATCAACTGTTAAATGAGTTGCACATCTATCCTTCCCCTTAAGTAACTATGTATCTTATAAATAAATCCTGGAAGTCCATAAAGCTATTGCTGTCTTAAGGGTTAAAGTCTAAAAGTTACACACATCCCTTTACTGACTAAATGTTACAAGAGAACATTTTATTTCTCCAACAAATAAAAATTACCAATTTTTAAAAAAATGTATCACAACAACATTGGGCCAATAATGTGACATAAAGCAGAGAGAAATTATATTCAAAAGGTACAATATTATAAGTCTGATTTTCAAACAAAAATAATGATGAAGGAATTATTTTACTATGATGAATTACACTTACCGATTGATCTGAAAGTTTATTTATTTGTTTTTGGAGCCTTTGGCATTCCTTGAATTTTTCTTTATAATGATCTGCTGCCATCTGAAGACGAAGTTTCAGATCCTCAACTTCTCTTCTCAGTTCATGTTCCAGTGTATCAGTCTTTTCCTAGGAAACAAACTTTTTCTCTAAGAGAAACATAAAAATCTCATATCTCACAATGTGGTAGTAAATCCAACTTCATTTTCCCTTTTTTTGCTCTTGACAATTAATGTTATTTGTTTTGGAGTTTTGGCTACAGAGTCACATTAGCTCTCCTAATAATTTCAGCTTTATATTCCAAGGACTAAGGTTTACTAAAGAAAAAACTAGAAAAGAATCATCTACATCCTGAGAAGTAAGCATTACTATGTTAAATAACCACAGTATCATTTTATGCTGCAAGTAAATAAGAAATTCTAAGCAAAACAATATATACCTGTTATCAAAGCAGTTTTTACTAACCATTAGGAATTTGCTTACAGAAAATTTTCTAAAAACTTGTATTAATTTCAACCGAAGAAGTTACAATGACTAAACAAAATGAATGGAAATTTAAAATTCTGTGACCAGGAATCTGACCTCAATTACTTTAGCATAAGTCATTCTCTTTCATAAGCTTATAATGAGTTTTTGACCAAAATGGAAATTCAAAATTAACTGGCTTTACCTGATCTTTATTCACAGCACTTAGTTTAAGCTCTGCCAGTGCATCAGTTAACTGCTTTTTTACTTTCTCATTTTCCAAGTGTGCAGTATGAAGATCTGCCATTGTTTTATCCCGCACATTTACAGCATCACTAAGTTCTTTAGCCAGAAAGACAGCTTCTTGCCGTGTTGCCTGAATCTGTTCTTCAGCTTTACGAAGTTGCTCCTTTAAAATAAATGTATCTTCCTGAAGAAAGGCAGATAAATGTATTTGTAATTAAACCATTCAAGTAAAAAACAGAAGCAGAAACAATGTTTATTTCTATTTCAACAGATCTAAAATTTTAAATTAAATATTGCTTTTATATTCACAACTGAGATGAAGTATTGTTGTTGTTCGTTCAGTTGCAGTAAGTAGGGTCCAACTCTTTGCAGCCTATGGACTGTAGCACACCAGACTTCCCTGTCGTTCACTATCTCCCAGAGTTTGCTCACTTTCACGTCCACTGAGTCAGTAATGCTATCTAACCATCTTATCCTCTGCCTCCCTCTTCTCCATATATAAGCATATAAAAACTGTGAGATGTGACTTTGTTTTAGAGACCCCCATATAGCAACCGGAGAAGGCAATGGCACCCCACTCCAGTACTCTTGCCTGGAAAATCCCATGGACGGAGGAGCCTGGTGGGCTGCAGTCCATGGGGTCGCGAAGAGTCGGACACGACTGAGCAACTTCACTTTCACTTTTCACTTTCATGCATTGGAGAAGGAAATGTCAACCCACTCCAGTGTTTTTGCCTGGAGAATCCCAGGGACGGGGGAGCCTGGTGGGCTGCCGTCTATGGGGTCACACAGAGTTGGACACGACTGAAGTGACTTAGCACAGCATAGCATAGCATATAGCAGCCCTATGCATTGGCTATCAATACTATCACTATATGTGTAATTCAGGACACTGAAATACAGGAAGTCAAGCAACATAACCAATGCTTACAGTCTTGGCTGAACAGAGACTCAAATGGAGGCTTCTGTCTCGCAGAATCTCTCCAGCTAGAACTACCAACCCTCGTTTTTTATAACTAATAACAGTAATTATAAAAACCTCATTGTAACTCTAAAAATTTTGGTTAAAAAAACGTTTCCTATGATCTAACCTGTAATTAGCACCTTTCTCCAAACCTAAAAGTATCTTTGAAAAGTTAAAATCGCCACTTTCTGTAATATAAACAAGACAATATGAGCTCAATAAATCTAGCTTATTCCAACATTCCTTTTTATTCTAGAAATAAACTCATAAAGAGTGCAACCATTCTGTTTTTAAATTGTTAGCTCCTTAGAAGGAAATGTATATGATTATTTATGTAATGCTGGGTGAAGAAAATCTTTCTAGTATAACATTAATAAAGATAATATATAAATGTTATCAGTTTCTATATGCCAGAAAGGGGAAAAAGCATTGAAACTATTTTCTAACCCATAAAAAATGAAAATATTTAAAAAAAAAGAAAATATTTTAAACAAAAGAAAAAAGAAATTTGGAGAAAGGTATGGATTTCTTTAAATAGCTATTATGCATAGAAAAAAATGTTCAACTCATCAACAGTCCAAGAAGGTAAAACAAATACCATTCCTCTTCTTTCAAACTAAGACTGAAAACCAATTAACTCTAATATTTGGATGGTTTAGGAAAATTAGCACATCTGCAAATATGTGGGCTCATTATTATCTACAAGTGATACAGCCTTTATCAGATTTTTGAAACATTCATCAACACCTTTGAAAAACACATGGCTTTTCATCTTTTATTTTCATGAGTTCCTAAATACAGCTTTAGTTTGGCAGGGTTAGTTTTGCAGGGATTAAGTAAAATATTATGAAAAATTATTAAAAATAAAAAATCTCTAACAATATGAGAATTTTGTTATAAACTATGATATACCCTCCATAAAATGAAAACCTATGCAGCCATTACTAGCAGTAGTATATGTCATACACTGTTGATATATTAATTTTTTGGAAAGGCATTTGAATTAATTATGAAAATTTAAAACCTCAAACTGGCAACTGTCCTTTGAGCAATTTATTCCACAGATTTATACATGTGCCTAGATACTGTACAAGAATGTTTACTGCACCATGCTTTTATAATACCTAAGGATTGTACACAACTAAAAAACATTACATCAGTTCAGTTCAGTTCATAAACCACATAAAACTATTCCAATTATAATGAATAAATCAAATTAAATTTATATAACATAGTATTATATACCCTTTTTTTTTTAAGTGGGAAGATCTCTATGAACTGATAGGGAATGATTTCCCATCTATATATAGTTCAATGAAGAAAAGCAAAGGAAAAAAGAGTATAAACAATATCCCCCTTTAAAGAAAGGGGCCTTCCCTTGTGGCTCAGATGGTAAAGAATCCACATGCAATGTGCAAGACCTGGTTTCGATCCCTGGGTTGGGAAGATGCCCTGGAGAAGGGAAAGGCTACCCACTCCAGTATTCTGGCCTGCAGAATTTCATGGACTGTAGAGTCTATGGGATCACAAAGAGTCGGACACAACTGAGCCACTTTCACTTAAAGAAAGGAGACAGAGAAGGCTATGTGCATGCACACACATGCACCAAGTTTATTTTTGTAAAAACAAACATGAAGGATATACTAGAAACTAATGAAAATATTTTACCTATGAAAACAGGTAAGAAAGGGTTTTTATAATTTATTTTTAATTGGAGGATAATTACAATATTGTGTTGGTTTCTGCCATACATCAACATGAATCAGTCACAGGTATACATATGTTCCCTCCCTCTTGAACCTTCCTCCCACCCCCCCAATGCTGAAGCTGAAACTCCAATACTTTAGCCACCTGATGCGAAGAACTGACTCACTGGAAAAGACCCTGATGCTGGGCAAGACTGAAGGCAGGAGAAGGGGACAACAAAGGATGAGATGGTTGGATGGCATCACCAGCTCGATGGACATGGGTTTGAGCAAGCTCCGGGAGTTGGTGATGGACAGGGAAGCCTGGCGTGCTGCTGTCCACAGGGTCGCAAAGAGTCAGACATGACTGAGCGACTGGACTGACTGAAGTCTCTACGTCCTTAGTGAAATATATTTTAAGATAAAATCTGGAAAAATCTTAGTTTTTATTTAGCAGAGATACTGATAGAAATGGTGTTGAGATAATAATTCTGAAACTAATGGTGCGTGCAGCTAGTTGAAAAGTTAAAGTGTTAGTCACTCAATTGTGTCTGACTCTTTGCTGGTCCATGGGCTGTATAGCCCTCCAGGCTCCTCTGTCCATGGGATCCTCCAGGCAAGAATACTGGAGTGAGTAGCCATTTCCTTCTTCAAGGGATTTTCCTAACCCGGAGATCAAAACCCAGGTCTCCTGCATCGCATGAAGATTATCATCCAAGCCACCAGGGAAGCTGGTTAAACAACATGAATAAATATAATGTTTGAAAGCTGCGGGGGCTTCCCTGATAGCTCACTTGGTAAAGAATCCACCTGCAATGCAGGAGATACCGGTTCAATTCCTGGGTCAGGAAGATCCACTGGAGAAGGGATAGGCTACCCACTCAAGTATTCTTGGGCTTCCCTTGTGCCTAGCTGGTAAAGAATCTGCCTGCAAAGCAAGAGACCTGGGTTCCATCCCTGGGTTGGGAAGATCCCCTGGAGAAAGGAAAGGCTACCCACTCCAGTATTCTGACCTGGAGAATTCCATGGACTGTATAGTCCATGGGGTCGCAAAGAGTCGGACACAACTGAGCGACTTTCACTTTTGGAAGCTGGGAGAAGGTATACATAAGTATGGAAAGGAAGAAGATAAAGACGACCCCTAGGAAGTACTGGATTTGAATTGGAGACATCAATATAAATTTAAGACTTAAAATATCTAATTAAAGCACAAAGTAGCAAAAGGATTCAGTTCTTGGTTTCGAAATACCTTTCTCGAATGTAAAAAAAAAATCAGGCTCTTTGGAAAAATTGGTAATACCAGATTTAGGTCTGAACCTAAAACTAAAACCTAACACAAAGTTCTAACCACAAAACAAGGAAGTATTCAAAGCATTAGGGGGAATATATCAGAAAGATACAAATGTAGGTCTGGAAAGGCTCCCCCCTAGCTATAGGACAACTTAAGTATAAAAAAGAATGATGATGTATAATGTATAATATACTGAACAAAAAATAATCAGGGAGTCTACAGTGATTAAAAAAAAAGGAATAGAACAAAAGGGAACCACCTCATTATAAAAGAATACCTACGAACACAGAGGGAATGACAATTTTTTAAATATCCACTTTGCAATCATTAATGTAATAACTGATACAGGTAAGGATCATTGAAATATAAAAAACACTGGTCAAAGAGTATTGCGGAGTAGGATGTTCACATGATCTCAAAGTATTACCCGAGATTATCCAATAAATCACAAAGAAGGAAAGACACCAACGTAACGGAGAGATAAGCAGACATAACTTCAAACAACAGATTAAACCTATCATCAGAAAGAAAGGAACTGGTATTATATGACTTCTGATGTAACTGCAACAGAATGTACAAACGATCTTTTTCTTGCCAAAAATATCTAACTGGAATCTAGTCATGAGGAAACAATAGACAAAACTAGAATATAGAACACTCTCTCAGACCAGTCTGAATTCTTCAAAACTATCAATGTCATCACAGACAAAAGGTTTAAGGACACTGTTCTGTAAAGCAGACCAAGAATATAACAATAATCATTAATGTATGGTTTCTGACTACCCAGCATCAAGAAATTTTAAAGAAGGTTTTACAATATAAGTGGACTAATTTCAATGTGGACTAAAACTACATATGTGTGTGTGTGTGCGTGCCTGCGTGTGCACACGCGTGCTGTCGTGTCCAACTCTTCTGTGACCCCATGGACTCTTTTGCGACCACATGGACCAGCAAGATCCTCTGGACCTGGAATTTTTCCAGGCAAGAATACTGGAGTGGGTTGCCATTTCCTATACTCTAGGGGATCTTCCCAACCCAGGGATCAAACCCACGTCTCGAGTCTCCTGCACTGGCAGATGGATTCTTTAACACTAGCACCACCTGGGAAGCCCCATATACAAGTATGACTATTATCATATCAATATAAATTTCTTAGGTTACATTTCTTATGTATTATGGATCTACAACAGAATGTAACTGTTGATAAGAGAGACTTTCAAAAATATTTAGGATGAAATGTCAATGCCTACAACTGACTTTCAAATGGCTTGTAGGGGGCATATAAATAGGGGAGATAAAGGTGGCAAAATACTGAAGGATATATGTATTCAATTTTCTGTTCTTTCAACTCTTCTGTAAGTCTGAACTTTTTCCAAAACAGAAGTTGAGGGGAATTAAAGACAAAAAATAAAAACACACTGCATACATTTAACAGGGATAATACTTTACAGTCTTCAAATGCGTATTGCAAAAGTACTTACCTTACTTGAGGTTGTAAGCAAGAAGGTCCTTTGCAGATTCTCCTTTTCAGCCAATGAGAACTGTAGTCTGCTAATCTCTTCTTTGAAATGAGTAATCATGTTTTCTTTGTTCCCATCTAAATTCTTTAAAGTCTGGACCTCTGACACAAGCTTGGTATTTTCTATTTCTGTATTCTTCAAATGTACCTGTAACAGTGATTGAAAATGCCAAGAATATTCTTTCTAACTCCATAGCCTAAGTTCCTCAATAATTTAAAGTATCACTATTTATCTCTAACCCAAATATGATCAAGGAAAGGAAAGACTCACTAAGCAAGGAATCAGGAAAGCAAATTTTGCGAAATGATTACCCAAGTATATGGAAGCAGAACACAACTTTTCTAAGTTTTGCTATTGTTTTAGTTTTCCACAGAGATTAATTCTAAGGTCTAACATTACCTGATCTCCAAAATCTTCCCTTTTACTAATTTTACATTATTTCTTTTTAAAATTACAAATGAATTTGGTTGTTCTTTTGGGGAAACATGTTACAGGCATATTCATATATAAAGGCATGACCAGATTCAAGAAAATCAAAGTACATTCAAGAACGATACCGTAAACAATTAAATTTCTTGCTTATGGAAAAAGCACTATGTCATTTACCTCCTATGTGCCTAAAAATATATTTATTGACTAATTAACCCAACTATATTGATTTTTCCCAGGAACTCTAGCTGCTGCTATTCACAGTACATATGCAAATCAAATTCTATAACTGAAATTATAAAGAGTACAAGTATCTTTAAAATTTAAACTGCAGTTGAAAGTAGTTTTTAAAAAAATACTGTATGCAACTGCATACTGCAACTTTCAACTGCAGTATGCAACTGCAACTTTCCTAAGATATCAGTATTATTAATATTTCCCTTTTTCACAAAATCTGTTCAAAAACCAATATTCTATTTGGGCACTACTCCTTGAAGAGTCAAACCATAAAATCATCCATCAGTGAGTCTTTACTATTTTATCTCCTGTTCTCTCTCCTCTCTCTCTCTCTCACACACACACACACTCTCTCTCTCTCTCTCATGCTCTGAAGATGGTTGTTCCAAGAAACAGAATGGGTATAACCCATAAACATGCAAAATGTTTCTATGTTCTGCAGTGAGGTGCAGAGTAGACCTGATTTTTTTTTTTTAATTTTCAAAGCAAAAATTTTTAAAGATTAAAAAAGAATTAACCAACCCCCAAAATAAGAGGGAGACAACTGTAGTTTTGTGGTATAGTTTGAAATAAGGGAGCCTAATATCTCCAGCTGTTTTTCTCCAGACTGTTTTGACTATTCAGGGTCTTTTGTTTTTCCATACAGATTTTAGAATTATTTATTCTAGTTCTGTGAAAAAATATCATTGATATGTTGATAGGAATGCACTGAATCTGTAGATTGGGTAGTATGGTCATTTTAACAATGTTAATTCTTCCAATCCATGAGCACAGTGTATCTTTCCATATGTGTTACCTTCATATTTTTTTTTTTTTTTCATCACTGTCTGTTTTCTCACTACAGGGCTTTTACTCATTAGATTTATTCCTAGATATTTTACCCTTTTTGACTGTAAATAGGATTGTTTTAATTTCTCTTTCCAAGAGTTTGCTGTTAGTATACAGAAATGCAGATGATTATTATTATTCTATATATTATTTTTGTATCTTGCAACCTGACCAAACCCAATGATGAACAGCAGGTTTTCAGTGGCATCTTTAGGGTTTTCTGTATAATGTCATCTGTAAACAGTGACAGTTTTACTACTTCCTTTGCAATTTGAATTCCTTTTCTTTGTCTGATCACGATGGCTATGACTTCCAATACTATGCTGAATAAAAGTGATGAGAGTGGGTATTTTTGTCTTGTTCCTGATCTTTTAGGAAGTACTTTTCAAGCTTTTCGCCATTGAGTACATTATGATGTTAGCTGTGGCCTTGTATATGACTCATTATGTTGAGGTATGTTCTTTCTTAACCACTTCGTTGAGAAGTTTTATCACAAACATGTTGAATTTTGACAACAGCTTTTCCTGCATCTACTGAGATGATCATATAATCTTTATTTTTTTAATGCAGGATATCACAGTAACTATACTTTGTATACCACAAAGCTAGAGTAATCAAAACAGTATGGTAGTGGACAAAACCAGACACACTGATCAATAGAACAGAGAGCCCAGAAATGAACCCCACTTATATAAGCAATTAGTCTATGACAAAGGAGGCAAGAATATTACAACAGGGAAAAGAAAATTTCTTCAACAAACTTGTGTTGGGGAAACTAGACAGCTACATGCAAAAGAATCAAGCTAAACTACTTTCTCACACCATATATGTAAAAATAAACTCAAAATGGATTAAAGACTTAAATGTAAAACCTGAAACCATAAAACTTCTAGAAGAAAACAAAGGCAGTAGATTGTTTGATATCAGTCTAAGCAAAAAATTTTGGATATGCCTCCTCAGGCAAGGGAATCAAAGGCAAAAATAAAATAAATGGTACTACATCAAACTAAAAAGCCTTTCCCCAGCAAAGGAAACTATCAACAAAATGAAAAGGACACCTACTGAATGGGAAAAGATATCTGAAGTGATATATCCAACCAACATGGAGTTAATATGCAAAATATACAAAGAGCCCATACAACTCAATATCAAAAAACAGGCAGAGAACCTGAACAGGCATTTCTCCAAAGAAGACATACAGAAGATCAACAAGCAAATGAAAATGTGTTCAAGATCACTAATCATCAACGAAATACAAATCAAACACCTCATCTCAATGATACATCACCTCAGTCTTGAGAATGGCTACTAACAAAAAGACAACAAATAACAAGTACTGGTAAGAATGTGGAGAAAAGGGAACCCCTCTGCACTGCTGGTGGGAATGTAAATTGGTGCAGTCACTATGGAGAAACAGTAGGGAGATTCCTCAAAAAGTTAAAAAGTAGAACCATATGATCCAGCAATTCCACTCCTGGATATTTATCTGAAGAAAACAAAATACTAATTTGAAAAGATATAAGTACCCCTATGTTTACTGCAGTATTATCTACAATAGCCAAGATATTAAAGCAACCTAAGTGCTCATCAATAGATGAAAGGATAAAGAAGATGCTGTGTGTATGTGTACACACACACACAGGTGTATTACTCAGCCATAAAAAAAAGAAAAACTTTGCCATGTGCAACAACAATATGGAAGGACCTAAGTGAAATAAATCAAAGACAAATACCATACTATTTCATTTACGTGTGTTATCTAAAAAACAGAACAAATGAACATAAAAAAGAATGACAGATGAAGAAAACTAACAAGTGGTTGCTGGCTGGGGGATGAGAGAAACAGGTGAGGAAGATTAACAGGTACATAGTTATAAAAACAGAATCAGTCACAGGTATGAAATATATAGCATGTTGAATATAGTCAATAATCATGCAATACCTTTGTATGGTGACAGGTGGTAGCTAGAATTATTGTGATCATTTTGAAATGTATAAAAATATAAAATCACAATGCTATGCACCCAGAACTAAATATACTTTTGTGTGGGTCAAATTAAACTTCAAAAACAAACTCATGGAAAAAAAACAGGTCAGATTTGTGGTTACCTGAGACAGAGAGTGAAGGGAGGTGGCGTTAGACAAACTAATCAAAAGGTACAAACTTCCAGTTAAAAGATAAATAAGTATTAGGGATATAACATATCACACAGTAACTAAAATGAACACCACTGTAAGTTATATATGAAAGTTATTGAGAGTAAATCCCTAGAGTTCCCATCACCAGGGCAAAAAATCTTTTATATGAGATGATGAATGTTCACTAAACTTATTGTGGTAATCATTCCATGATATACACCATTATGCTTATGCCATAAACTTATAAATACTGTATGTCAATGGTATCTCAATAAAAATGAAGGAAAAAAAAAGGTGATTCTCAGAAAAGATTTGGAATTTCATACTTCGGTACCCAATGATGGCACAGAGCTTATCAACAGATATAAATAAGTGAATAGTTATTTTTTAATAAGAAGAAGGGGAAAACCTACTGGCAATAAATAAATCATATTCTACATTTTTAGTACAAATTGAGACGAGACTCTCAAATACTGAATATATGAAGTTATGCTTTATTTTTAACATATACCATAATTATATAAATGAGTGCTGTTCTCTTCTAATAAAGAGATTAAATCTATCCAAGTAATACTTAACTCAGAATGTTCTTGAAATTCCTAATCTTGAACTGCCTTCAAGAACTGCTTCAAGTCCCAATATGTATCCACAATATTGACAACTAACACTCACTATCCTATTTTAGAGCTGCTTAAACAGGAAAGGAGAAAAAACTCTGAAAGGTGAAGATTTGTCTACAGAATCCTTTTTTAAAATGAAAGTCTCTTAGATATTTCCAAAAGGCAAACTAAAATATGATCATCACTGAAATAAATTAATCCTCTCACTAACATTTATATACTCTTAAAAGGGGAAAATTAGTTGCACAAATCCTGATCAACGGCTATCTTATTACCATTAAAAATCTCTGACTTATTATACATTACCTGCTAAGTATCTAAAATACCAGTAACTTAAACTTCCTGAAAACTTTTAGGGACTATACACAATGAGGTAGTTTTAAAATATATCCCTAAATCCTTTGATTCTCCTCTCTTAAAGAAGTGGAGCCTAATTCCCCTCTCCAGTATCAGCTAGAGTGACTTGCTTCTAATTAGTAAGATAAAGAAGAAGCATCAGTGCACAACTTGCAGACCAAGTCATAAAATGTATTGATTTCCTCCTTCTCTCCCTTGTATGGCTCACTCTGAGAGAAGTTGATTGCCATACTGTGGGGACATTCAAACAGCCACTGAAGAGGCAACATTCCAAGAAACTGAAGGACCTCCTGCCAAAAGTCATGTAAGCGAGCCACTCTGACAGCACATCCCCCAGTTCTAACTGAGAGCCTTTAGTGGACTTCAGCCCTTGCCAACATCTTGATTGCAACTACACAAGAGACTCTGAGCCAGAACCACTCAGCTAAATTGCTCCCAAATTCCTGAACACTAAGTTTTGGGGCAATATGCTACACAGCAAAAGATAACTAATAAAAATGTAAGGAATAAATTACCTTATAAAGTTCCTTCTCATCCTTTTCTGTCTTCAACTGACATTCAAGTTGTTCTCTTTCACACTGTGCCTTTTTGAGTTTGTCCTTTAAACTGAGTTAAAGTCAAATAACATTAACATAAACAACTGTCTTAAAACATTTTTAAAACATGAAGGTGTTTTTAAAATATTAGAAATACCTGTCTAATTCAGTTTCTTTTTCAATCGCTTTATGAGTCACTGACACAATATCTTCTTCAAGCTGGAGAGCTTTGGACGTAACATCATTGTATCTCTTCTTAAATTCTTCATTTTCCATTTTTAAACTTTGTGAGACTTTAGTAAGAGCCTTAGAAACAATAATAAAATATTTTGAGAAACAAAAACATAATCAGAAATACAAATTTGTATATTTCTAAGAAATCTATCCTTAAAATTTTAATCCCTCATTTGTCCCCTCCAAACTTTATAAGAATAAAAACTAAAATGTTATGTTATGTATGTTACCTGAAATGGTAACATACAATAAACTTTTTAAATACTAAATTAAACAATTACTAACTTTTCTCCTGGACTTTTCACACACTCTGTGGGATGATTTCAGGCCTTTCTCCACCAGAGGACAGGCAATGAAAGTGAGGAGAACTTGAAAATTAGTCACTTTGGTTTTTTTTTTTTTTTTTACACATCTTGCTTTCTACTGTTACTCCAATGACAAAACAGTTTTCATGATATTAACCAAGGTTAACACCCACTTCTTCTAGCATAAGTCACTAAGCACCACTGATAATTATGAAAATACAATGGGTACTGTGAAAGTGTTAATTGCTTAATCATGTCTGAATCGTTGCAACCCCACTGACTGTAGCCCACCAGGATCCTCTGTTCATGGAATTCTCCAGCAAAGAATACTAGAGTGGGAAGTCACTCCCTTCTCCAGAGGATCTTCCTGATCTAGGCACTGAACTCAGGTTTCCCACCTTGCAGGCAGATTCTTTACCATCTTAAACAGATAACTAAAAAATCTTATCACGTCAATTTAGACAAGAGATCGGTGCACTAAGCAAGGGCAGCTGCGACCAGCGCACTAAGCGCGGGCGCAAGCGTGGCCAAGAGGAGCTACCCCACGTCCGAGGTCAGGAGCAGAAGCCGGGAGGACCCCATGCCCGAGGAGAGGCGGCCAAGAGGAGTTACCCCACGTCCGAGGTCAGGGGTAGCGGCTGAGTGCCAGGCTGCGACGGCGCAGGAACGGCCGAGGGGAAATACCCCGCGTCCGAGGTCAGGGGGGGCGGCCGGCAGGAGCTACCCCACGTCTAAGGAGCGGTGGCTGCGCGGGCGAAGGAGGGCCTAGAGGAGCTATCCCACGTTGAAGGTCAGGAAAGGCGGCAGTGAGGAGATACCCCTAGCCCAAGGTAAGGAGCAGCGGCTGAGCTTTGCTGGAGCAGCCGTGAAGAGATACCCCATGCCCTAGGTAACAGAAACCCAAGTAAAACGGTAGGTGTTGCAAGAGGGCATCAGAGGACAGACACACTGAAACCATACTCACAGAAAACTAGTCAGTCTAATCACACTAGGACCACAGCCTTATCTAACTCAATGAAACTAAGCCATGCCCATGGGGCTACCCAAGACAGGTGGGTCATGGTGGAGAGGTCTGACAGAATGTGGTCCACTGGAGAAGGGAATGGCAAACCATTTCAGTATTCTTGCCTTGAGAACCCCATGAACAGTATGAAAAGGCAAAATGATAGGATACGGAAAGAGGAACTCCTCAGGTCAGCAGGTGCCCAATATGCTACTGGAGATCAGTAGAGAAATAACTCAAGAATGAAGGGATGGAGCCAAAGCAAAAACAATACGCAGTTGTGGATGTGACTGGTGACAGAAGCAAGGTCCGATGCTGTAAAGAGCAATACTGCATAGGAACCTGGAATGTCAGGTCCATGAATCAAGGCAAATTGGAAGTGGTCAAACAAGAGATGATGGCAAGAGTGAATGTAGACATTCTAGGAATCAGTGAACTAAAATGGACTGGAATGGGTGAATTTAACTCAGATGACCATTATATCTACTACTACGGGCAGGAATCCCTCAGAAGAAATGGGAGTAGCCATCATAGTCAACGAAAGAGTCCAAAATACAGTACTTAGATGCAATCTCAAAAACGACAGAATGATCTCTGTTCGTTTCCAAAGCAAACCATTCAATATCACAGTAATCCAAGTCTATGCCCCAACCAGTAATGCTGAAGAAGCTGAAGTTGAATGGTTCTATGAAGACCTACAAGACCTTTTAGAACACCCAAAAAAGATGTCCTTTTCATTATAGGGGACTGGAATGCAAAAGTAGAAGTCAAGAAACAACTGGAGTAACAGGCAAATTTGGCCTTGGAATACGGAATGAAGCAGGGCAAAGGCTAATAGAGTTTTGCCAAGAGAACGCACTGGTCATAGCAAACACCCTCTTCCAACAACACAAGAGAAGACTCTACACATGGACATCACCAGATGGTCAACACCAAAATCAGACTGATTATATTCTTTGCAGCCAAAGATGGAGAAGCTCTAGAGAGTCAGCAAAAACAAGACTGGGAGCTGACTGTGCCTCAGATCATGAACTCCTTATTACCAAATTCAGACTTAAATTGAAGAAAGTAGGGAAAACCACTAGACCATTCAGGTATGACCTAAATCAAATCCCTTATGGTTATACAGTGGAAGTGAGAAATAGATTTAAGGGCCTAGATCGGATAGAGAGAGTGCCTGATGAACTATGGACGGAGGTTCGTGACACTGTACAGGAGACAGGGATCAAGACCATCCCCGTGGAAAAGAAATGCAAAAAGGCAAAATGGCTGTCTGGGGAGGCCTTACAAATAGCTGTGAAAAGAAGAGAAGTGAAAAGCAAAGGAGAATAGGAAAGATATAAGCATCTGAATGCAGAGTTCCAAAGAATAGCAAGAAGAGATAAGAAAGCCTTCCTCAGCGATCAATGCAAAGAAATAGAGGAAAACAATAGAATGGCAAAGACTAGAGATCTCTTCAAGAAAATTAGAGACACCAAGGGAACATTGCATGCAAAGATGGGCTCAATAAAGGACAGAAATGGTATGGACCTAACAGAAGCAGAAGATATTAAGAAGAGGTGGCAAGAATACACAGAACAACTGTACAAAAAAGAGCTTCACGACCCAGATAATCACAATGGTGTGATCACTCATCTAGAGCCAGACATCCTGGAATGTGAAGTCAAGTGGGCCTTAGAAAGCATCACTACAAACAAAGCTAGTGGAGGTGATGGCATTCCAGTTGAACTATTTCAAACCTGAAAGATGATGATGTGAAAGTGCTGCACTCAATATGCCAGCAAATTTGGAAAACTCAGCAGTGGCCACAGGACTAGAAAAGGTCAGTTTTCATTCCAATCCCCAAAAAAGGCAATGCCAAAGAATGCTCAAACTACCGCACAATTCCACTCATCTCACATGCTAGTAATCAAAATTCTCCAAGCCAGGCTTCAGCAATGCATGAACCGTGAACTTCCAGATGTTCAAGCTGGTTTTAGAAAAGGCAGAGGAACCAGAGATCAAATTGCCAACATCCACTGGATCATAGAAAAAACAAGAGAGTTCCAGAAAAACATCTACTTCTGCTTTATTGACTATGCCAAAGCCTCTGACTGTGTGGATCACAATAAACTGTGGAAAATTCTTCAAGAGAAGGGAATACTAGACCACCTGACCTGCCTCTTGAGAAACCTATATGCAGGTCACCAACAGTTTGAACTGGACATGGACAACAGACTGGTTACAAATAGGAAAAGGAGTACATCAAGGCTGTATATTGTCACCCTGCTTATTTAACTTATATGCAGAGTACATCATGAGAAACGCTGGGCTGGAAGAAGCACAAGCTGGAATCAAGATTGCCAGGAGAAATATCAATAGCCTCAGATATGCAGCTGGCACCACCCTTATGGCAGAAAGTGAAGAAGAACTAAAGAGCCTCCTGATGAAAGTGAAAGAGGAGAGTGAAAATGTTGGCTTAAAGCTCAACATTCAGAAAACTAAGATCATGGCATCTGGTCCTATCACTTCATGACAAATAGATGGAAACAGTGTCAGACTTTATTTTTGGGGGCTCCAAAATCACTGCAGATGGTGACTGCAGCCATGAAATTAAAAGATGCTTACTCCTTGGAAGGAAAGTTATGACCAACCTAGATAGCATACTCAAAAGCAGAGACATTAGTTTGCCAACAAAGGTCCGTCTAGTCAAGGCTATGGTTTTTCCAGTGGTCATGTATGGATGTGAGGGTTGGACTGTGAAGAAAGCTGAGCGCCGAAGAATTGATGCTTTTAAACTGTGGTGTTGGAGAAGACTCTTAAGAGTCCCTTGGACTGCAAGGAGATCCAACCAGTCCATTCTAAAGGAGGTCAGCTCTGGGTGTTCTTTGGAAGGAATGATGCTAAAGCTGAAACTCCAGTACTTTGACCACCTCACGAGAAGAGTTGACTCATTGGAAAAGACCCTGATGTTGTCAAACATTGAAGGCAGGAGAAGAAGGGGACAACAGAGAATGAGATGGATGGATGGCATCACCGACTCAATAGACATGAGTCTGAGTTAACTCCAGGAGTTGGTGATGGAGAGGGAGGCCTGGTGTGCTGCGATTCATGGGGTCGCAAAGAGTCGGACACGACTGAGCAACTGAATTGAACTGAAGAGGTCCACACTAGACAGAGCCATTATATGAGAGATCTTTCACGTTCTCTCACTCATGTACTTATGGTAACTCCCAAATGCCTGGTAACGTTTCAAGGTACCCTACACCTTGCTGTTTACTCACGAAGTCATGTCTAACTCTTTGTGACTCCATAGACTGTAGCCTGCAAGGCTGGAGTGGGTTGCCATTTCCTTCTCCAGGGAATCTTCCTGACCCAGGGATCAAACCCACATCTCCTGCATTTCAGGCAGATTCTTTACCCTACCTGATTTGTGAAACTTAAGAATCAAAACAATATGAATATAAACAAGAGTTCATAACAAGCTCCTCATATTGTTTAAGCAATATTGTTTAAAAGTGAAGTCGCTCAGTCATCTCCGACTCTTTGCGACCCCGTGGACTGTAACCCACCAGGCTCCTCCGTCCATGGGATTCTCTAGGCAAGAATACTGGAGTGGATTGCCATTTCCTTCTCCAGGGGATCTTCCCAACCCAGGGATCGAACTTAGGTCTCCTCCAGGGCAGGCAGACGCTTTAACCTCTGAGCCACCATATTGTTTGAGTACCACCCAAAAAAATTTGGTTTCAAAATATCTTGAAGGACATCTTAAATTACCAATATTCAAGTTAAGAATGTAATTTATTTTATGAAAACATTCCATTCATAGATGGAATTCACCAAAAGATTATGAACTAATTAGAAAACTTAACAGGGTCATAGCCCATTTTAGTCCTATTTGAAAAACAGGATTCAGGAGCATTGGTTCTCTGAGCCTCAGTTTTCAATCTTCTAATTTCAAATATATATCCAGCACTTCAAAACAAAAACCAGAACACAATGAATAAATACACAAACTGCTAATTTTTACACAAGTCTAATAAATGTAAAGTGAAAGTCACTCAGTCATGTCAGACTCTCTGCGACCCATGGACGCATGAATTCTCCAGGTCAGAATAGTGGAGTGGGTAGCCCTTCCCTTCAGGGAATCTTCCTAACCCAGGGATCGAACCCAGGTCTCCCGCATTGCAGGGGGATTCTTTACCAGCTGAGCCACAAGGGAAGCCCAAGAATACTGGAGTGGGTAGCCTATCCCTTCTCCAGCAGATCTTCCAGACCCAGAATCAAACCAGGGTCTCCTGCATTGCAGGCAGATTCTTTACCAACTGAGCTATCAGGGAAGCTAATGAGATATCATTTGACATTAAAAAGAATGAAATACTGATCCATACTATAAAATGGGTGAACCCTGAAAGCATTGTAACTGCAAGAAGCTAGTTCCAAAAGTATACAATTTAATGGTTTTTAATATATTTACAGACTTGTGCAACCATTACCATAACCTAGTTTTAGAACATTTTCATCACCCCCAAAAGAAACCCTTTACCTACTTATGGTCACTGTTTCCCACCAGTCCCAGGCAACCACTAATCTAAACATCTATAGATGTGCATATTTTGTACATTGCATAAATGATCTATCTTAATAGTCTTTCAGATACTCAGCAGTTTATATACTCATACTTTAAAACTATTATACGAAGACTGTTTTTTACAATTCATACCACAGATTTTAAACCAGATTTCACACCAGATTTTAAACAGGTGCCAAGAAATGTCACAGATTTTATAAGTCACTCAACTAACCCAGGTTTAAAAGTTTCTGAGCTATTCTAATGCCCAGCAGGCCTGCCTGATTAAGATGGAGACTATAATTTTGGAAGTAAAAAGCAAATTCATAAAGAACTAGAAGCCCCATGACTAACAGCAAAGAGGAAGTAGCTCTCCTAGCAAGCATATTATTTTATCCCCAGAAATAAGCAACTGCCAAAATATAACTCAGAATTGTTTGTATATAACATTATATAAACATGCTTTTAAAATCTGGGGAAAATGTTGTCAATTCTTACTCCTCTTGGATGACATTATTTTATTTCTTCATTGATTATGAAAATTAATATAACAATATTAGCTGAAGTTAGTGAGAATCTATTATTCAACAAATACCATTCTAAGTCTTTTTGTCACCATTTTCTATAGAATAACTTAAAAAAAAAAAAAATCACTTCCACATATCTATCTTCCCAGATTGTATATTCCAATGGAAGAACAGTAGCAAGGAAGAAGTCCCCTTCATGATGGGTGACTGTCATCAAGATTTGTGAGTTGCCATAAACTTCCAAAGATTTCTTCTGGGTACCTTAGCCACAGTCTCCTACAAATTATGCTTCATTAATCCCCTGACCTCAGTCTACCATTTTCTCAACCCACGTCTGTCAGCATAATCTTTAGTCTTATCTATAGTGCTTAACCCGTCACCTGGACAGCAGAGAGAACCTAAGACTGTTTAAATTTCAGGTAATACTCAACTGAACCAGAAAAATGGTCTGATGTACATGAGTAATTTCACACAATTGAAGGCCTCTCTTTCTGCCATTCCTACTCTCTAAATCATCCATTCTTCCCATTTGGATTTCAAGGTGAACAGCGTCTAACATCAAAGGCCATACTTCAGGGTATTCTTGATCTCACAGGCTAGGTACAGGTTGTAATGGGCCATTTTGGAAAACTGCCAAATTCAGGTAACAGCAAGAGAAATGTGTGAAGAATAGAAAGAAAAGGGTTAGAACTATACAAAGGACAGCAAGAGAGTTACAACAACTGGATTAAAAATTTACCTGGATGTTCTAATAGTCAAGCTAGGCACATATAATGAGATTTTATTATAACATTTATAATACTTGGGTATACCTACTTAAAAAGTTCAAATTTAAAAAGTGGTTCCTTAGAATTCCCTGGAGGTGGTTAAAAGACTCCAAGCTTCCACTGAGAGAAGCACGGATTCAATCACTGGTCAGGGAACTAAGATTCCACATGTTACACCACCCTCCTTCCCACCCCTCCCCACCAAAAATGGTTCTTTAACCAGAGTATCTACCCCTACTGTAGGACTGCAATTACTCCCCAGGAATAAAATTGGGAGAATAACTGTGTATTTTAAACTAAAAAGGCTAATAGTAATAAGGACAAAAGACTTGACAGATGTTTATAAGGAGACAAGGAGGACATGGCAACCCACTCCAATATTCTTGCGTGGAGAATCCAATGGGCAGAGGAACCTGGTAGGTTATAGTCCATGGGGTCGCAAAGAGTCAGACACAACTAAGCTACTAATCCATAAGGAAATAAACAACTGTACACACTGCCTGATATTATGTTTACCCTCTAATTCAAGCAATCCTCAAACAGAATAAGGTTAATCTTTTTTGTTTGAGCCCTATCTGTATATCACCTCTGCTCAAGCGTACAATATACAATCACTCCACTAGAGTATAAAATGGCTCAATCAACAATTATTAAGCAACTGTTCTAGGTCTTGCTGCACAAAAGAATAACTGGGAGAGGGGGATAAATTGAGAGGTTGAGACATATACATTACTATATCCATGTAATGGCCTACATGGGCAAACAATCTAATAAAGAAAAAGTAGATATATGTGTAACCAACTGACTTTGCTGTACACCTGAAACTAAAACAACACTGTGAATCAACTATACTACAATAAAAATAAAAATAAAAATAAAAAAGAGTGCAACAGACTCCATCCTTAGGGAACAACAGGTCAGTTGTCAATGAGCATAAGCATTTCCAACTACTAACAATGTAAGTGAGATTGTGATATACATATAAAACCATAATCTGTGCAAGTTTGTCAATAAACTTTATGAAAATATTAAATAAACAAGTCAATTACTAGCTGACTGCTTTTTCCATTGGTTTTGACTATTGTCTTAAATCCATTTTTATCCCTAAATTACACTGTTCTATGCTTAAACTTTTTTTCTTAGCTTAAGACTGTGCCAATTTTTTTTAATTAGGTGGTTTTTAGGATAATTTATTGCCTTTCTCACATCAATGATTTCAAAATTATATTAGTACATCTTATTTCACTGAATTCTGATTTTTAAAAAGTAATTTTAATTACTTTATTCTACTCTTCCCTTTATTCAGTGTTTATCATTCCTAATTGTATTTCTAAGCCACCTCCCCAAGATCAATCACATATTCTACAATGAGATGTAAAGCATCTAGAAACAGCTGTCAAGGACTATGTCACAAGCCTGATACCAAAAATCTCAAAAGTATTTTAACCATTCACAACATAGAAGAGGCTGTGGCAGAAGGTTGACAGGATCTGACCTATCCTTGTACAAATATCTATCCAAATATATTTTTCAACATGGGATCTTCACTCATTTTCATTGGTTCAGTTTCTAAAAAAACTGGATTTCAGACAGTATAACTCCAATCAGTTACACAGGACACAACTAACCTTCTGCTCTGCTTGCAACTGATCACCTCTTTCTTTCTCATGGTTAAGTTCTCTTTCCATTCTTCCAACTTGTTCTCGAAGTTGTGTTGTTTCCTTTTCCAGAACGGCAATTAACTTTAACAGTTCTTCTTTTTCTTTCATTGTTTTCTCAATTTTCAACTATAAAACAAAACTCAAATTGTTTATAATCCTACAATATATTACAAATTCAGTTTTCCATTTCAAAAAAAATAGTGAAGAAATTTGTAGAAAGAACTTTTACAAACTATCTTCATATGAATCAGTCATCAGTTAAAAATTCATGAATCTGTCAATGTATGGCAAAAACTACTACAATACTGTAAAGTAATTAGCCTCCAATTAAAATTTTTAAAAAAATTAATCATAAATGTAAACCATTTTTTATTGGGCAAAGAAGAAAACATTACAAGAAGGCAGGTGCAGAAGTAATGAATTTTATTATGAAGTTGCCTGCTAATCACTTTTCAAATCAGTACTAAAAATAAGGCATATTTAGTTTCATGAGTGACAATTCTAGGCTTTCTTATTTGGGGTAAAAAGGTGAAAAATATGTACCTCTTCTTGAATGGAAATCTATGAAAAGTGGCAATTCTGGGCTTTTCTTATCTTGGGTAATAATCAATGAGAAAAACATGCACCTCTTCTTGAATGGAAACCTTTGAATTTATTAAGAACTTCCTTGTGTGTTACATAAGGCCTTCACCTGTCAGATTACTATGAACTTTGGGTTCTTTAAATAAGTTCTTAGGAGTGGGAGATGGGAACAAATATATACCTATGACTGATTCATGCTGATATATGTGGAAGCCAACACAATACTGTAAAGCAATCATCCTCCAATTAATAATAAATTTAAATAAGATACTAAGAAATAAGTTTCTGCATGTACAAAACAGCCTCTATTTAGGTAAATTAAAACAAACTTTATAAGTAAATGCAAATTTTAGGAAAAAATGCAGACTTTAACAACATAACTGACTCTTACATGAACCCTAATAGTTAACTGAGTTCAGGAACTCAAGTATTCTAAAAATGACCAAATTAAGGGACCTAAAATAGAAAATAAATAATATGGTCAATATTTTTTTTTCAGCAAGTTGTCTGATTCTAACAGGGGAAGAAGAATGGAGACTCACAACAGAAGCATTATACATTTAGCTAAATAAAAACATTTTCCCCCAGTACACCCCAAGTTAATTTCCCAAGGTCGTGGAAACAAACTCTAATTATTTAAACACTAAAATGGCTCTTACAAAAGTTAAAGAGTTGAAAAATTTTTAAATGCCCCATCTATCTCTTCCATCAGACTAAATGAAAATGACTAGAGTAAATGCTCTCAAAAGAGAAAAGTTTAAGTATTCACTGAATTTCTTTTTACTCTATTTTTTAAAAAAAATTATTTCGGGCTCTAAACTTCCTGGCAGCTTAAAGATTCACCTTGACCCAGTATGACAGAAACATCATAAAAGAACTACTATTTCCCAGTGATTCATTTAATTGACATATACTTTCTAAAGAGTTCACTGACTCTTAGGCAGAAAAAGCAGAAATTTTTAACTAAAATTAGATAAAACTGTATAGAAGTCCAATTCCTGGCCCCATCTTTGTATTCTGGGATCTTTCAAGCATACAAAATGGTTAATATTTTACAATGAACCTCCATTCACCCATAATCTAAATTGAATAGTTATTTCACCATGTTTATTTTATAAATACACAGATATGTAAGTTTATGTAATTTTTTTTTTTTTTTGCTAAAGCATTTGAAACATAAATGCAGACACTTCACTCCTAAGTGCACAGGGCAAGCTATCACCTAATAAGTACAGTCTCATACTTAGCCACTACAATTATTATAGCTAAGAAATTTAACAATAATTTTCTCACACACAATGGATAGCCCATACTTAAAATAACCCACTCTACTCCCAAAATATCTATTTTTTAAATACCTAAGATCCCATCATCAAGGTTCACAAACTGAAGAACCATTACTCAATCATTTGTAATGTCAACAGTGCCCTAAATAATGTCTCACACTTGTATTAATTTGGTGCATTTTTAGTAAACTCATTAAAGATTTTCATGAATGCGGAAATTTAAAAGATTTGTCAAAAAATTGTTCAGACTATAAATACTTTATCTCAAAAACATTTACCTAAGAGAGAGAAATTTAAATTTTCTCTATAAAGTACATTTTAAAAGTAGGAAAAAGAGAACTAAACTGTGCAATGTCCCAATTTATTTGGGAGCACAAAAGAGAGGTAGAAGCCAAAATGCCTGTTGCTTTTCTGTTGGAGGTCTTCTGAAATCAGGGTGGTCTAACAAGTATTCAAAAAAACTCCAATATAAACACTGCATTCTTTGTAAGAGCTAGGCCTATTTCAGCATCTTTGACTAGCATTCAAATACCAGGCTAAAAACCTTGATCATCAGGCAGTCGTCACCACAAAATGTCTTAGTCACCCTATAAAAGTTACATTTCTTTATTTAAGATAAGAGAGGAATTTCTGGAAGGAGGAAGGGAATATATGAAAAAATTCACAATAAAAGTTAGAGGTTCCTTCTAACTTTCTTAGTTCAACTGTACAGTATCTATAATCTAGTCTTTTTTCTGCAGTTTGTTTTTGAAGGTAAATAAAATCAAAGACATAAAAGAGATTTATATATAAAAATCCATGTGAGTATGAAGAATAAGTATAAAGAATAAGACTAAATAGGAATGTAAATTAATCAAAAATTAATTAATCAAAAATGTATACTGAACCAATTAAAGTATTTTTTCACAGAAACTCAAACATAACATTCTAATTTGCTAGGTTTAGGGTAAAGATATTGAGAAATATCATGAAATATGAATGATGTTCTAGTTTTTCCTTTTCAGTAAGTACTAAAAATTAAGACATGGCATTTTTTACACCTCTACACAGTAAATTTCCTTTGGTGAAATGACTCCAAAATATTTAATAAAAAACAGTAAGAAGATTTTTCACTTTTTAAAAAATTATGGTTAATCCAGCTTATTCATTTGATAGGAAAAGAAATCATTCTAAAAATGCTCAACCTAAATTAAAAGACCAGGATGCTTCACTGCCACATTTGGGATAGAGCATGCTTGGAGTATAGTAAAATAAGGTTCACATCCAATTACAGTTAGACTTACTGTTTTACAAGGGCTTCCCTGGTGGTTCAGACAGTAAAGAATCTGCCTGCAATACAGGAGACCTGGGTTCGATCCCTTGGTCAGGAAGATCCCCTGGAGAAGGGAATGGCTACCCACTCCAGTATTCTTGCCTAGAGGATTCCATGGAGAGAGGAGCCTGGTGGGCTACAGTCCATGGGATTGCAGAGAGTCAAATACGACTAAGTGACTAACACACACATTATTGCTTTATACTGCTTTCCCATCAGCTTCACCCCCACATCTGTACTATTCTACAATCAACAGATTAGGTGATCCCTAAAGGAGAAAGGTTAGGGTAAGGGAACATTAGGAGTTTTAGGTCTAAATTCTCTCAGCAATTACTTATCGCCAATCTATATACTATTCACAAAATACTAATAAGCCTAGGACAGTCCCTGCCACAGTGAAATCAGTAACATAATTGTGACAAAAAATACACTTTAAGTTCATTAGTTAAAAAGCATATGATTCTCAGGTTATACTCTTGGACAACCTGAAAATTCTTAAAATGCCAACCAACAAGAACTCTGCTTCTAATTGAGCAATGACTGATTTGTCTTTAAAACTATTTTAAAGCCACAGTTCATAACAAAAAATATAGTTCATAATGTAAATTTATCACTCACTCAGTCACTGTTGGTACCTACCTCAAGAAGGCCAGCTTTTGTGGTCACCACCAACATATCAGAATTTCCTTCATCTTCCATAGTGAGCAACTCTTCAACTGGAGAAGCAGCTCGAAACTGAAAAGGTGTACTTGCTCCACGAATTTCGCCCTTATGGGTAACATAGCAGAACTGATAAAACTCTCCATCATCATTTGGAAGGTAATATCCTAAAAGGAGTATAAACAAAATTTATTGTTATAAAATTATTTGTATTTAACAAATCTCGCCATCTCCTCTTATTCCTGATCTTGTTTCTAGACACTCAAGATGTCTTTCTTTCCTCCTTCATAAATCGTCTATCAAAACCAGACTCTTCCTTCTTCCCTAAATATGCCGTATTTTTCTTATCTTAGGTCTAAGATTATACTTTCAGAATATTCTTTCCCTGTAGTTTCACTCGGATAAAACCAATTCATCTGGGAGAGTCAAGTATGTAGTTTTCAATGAGAAAGAGGCTGGAGGAGGAGCAATGAAAGAGTAAGCATAAAAACCTAGGAAGACTAGAGGTAGAAATATATCAATTAAAGAAATGTTCTCTCCAATGACATTAATTAAATGCAAAGGAGAGATATTAACAGAAGGAATATACCACACATGTGAATTGTGTAAGGGCAAAAAGAGGATGAGGTCTACTTGTGCAGAACAAAAATAAGCTTTGGAACCACAAATATTTATTCTGGAATCCCAGCTCTACCACTAATTATTATATATTTAACCTCCCTGAGCCTATTTCTTATCTGTAAAAGAAATCTGAAGACAGCTATCTCAAAGCTTCAAAGTATCATGGATTATGTATACCATCTAGCCCACTATCTGACAATTGTTTTCAATATTTGTTCCTTTCTTCTTTAGCTCAAGTGCTACCCTCTTAAATTTTGCTGTATTACAGCTCAAAATGAATCTTTACCTCCTCTCCAAAGCTCCCATGGTTATTTTTTACATGTAAAAAGGGATAAAAAAGAAAAAAAAAAAAAAAAAAATCAGAGGACTCTCCAGGTGGTCCAATGGCTAGAACTCTGAGCTCTCAGTGTAGGGGACTTGGCTTAGATCCCTGGTCAGGGAACTAGATCCCACATGCCACAACTAAATATATAGTGTTTTGCAACCAAGATCTGGTGCAGCCAAATAAATAAAAATTGAATTCATTTTTTTTTTCAAAAATCCTCCACAGTATGCTCTGCATTACCATTACATATATGCTTTATAGGCAACATCCATCCCTGGAGGAAGAAATGGCAACCTACAGAGGAGCCTGGTGGGCTACCATCCATGAGGTTGCAAAGAGGTGAGACACAACTGAACACATACACATAAACCTCAGAAATGTTGCTGCTGCCACTGCTAAGTCGCTTCAGTCGTGTCCGACTCTATGCGACCCCATAGACGGCAGCCCATCAGGCTCCGCCATCCCTGGGATTCTCCAGACAAGAACACTGGAATGGATTGCCATTTCCTCCTCCAATGCGTGAAAGTAAAGTCGCTCAGTTGTGTCCGACTCTTCGCAACCCCATGGACTGCAGCCTACCAGGCTCCTCCGTCCATGGGATTTTCCAGGCAAGAGTACTGGAGTGGGGTGCTATTGCCTTCTCCGTCAGAAATGCTAAGAGCAGATTATTAATAAATATCAAAATTCTGAAATCTCCCAGAATGACTTGAAAAAAGAAAACATTCAATGATAGTGAAATGAAATACATAGATCAATCTATTCACCTTATCTTCAATATTGATTTCGACCCAGAAATCTGTATTCACTATGCCTATTACTACTTCATATCTTGAAAATTTTAGCCTTTATTATTATGATATCGATTTCACTTGACTTCCTTCTTTAAAAATTAGCTGATCTTTGTCCATGGGGATGGGGAGGCAGAGAAAATATAGTATTATCCTAAAATATCTGGTGGTTCTTGAAAATAAGAAAGAAGTTCTCAAAAAAACTGGGGGAGGGGGATGTCAAAAAACCACGGGAGTCCATCTGATAGAGCTTCCAGTAGCCAAAAAAGCCAAAACAATTTGAGCAACAAAAAAAAATGATTACATTAGACTTTATCCCACAGAAGAAAATAAATTTCCATGAATCCATGGAGAAGAGGACAACTCTTCCTAACATAATAATTCCAACTAATAATGTACAAGAAATGAGAATAAAAAGGCATCATCAGACAAACACAACAACAGTAATTGTTGTAGGTAAGATCCACTGATGGATACTAAAATTAATGGGTCAAAGTTTGAGGCGAAACAACATTTGCTTATCTCAAAGTTGCTCCCCATAATATTCATTAAATTACAAAGAGAAAAATACTAACTTGAATATAGAGAAACAGCAGACATCACCTTAACCAAGTGATCAAAACTAACATTACTAGAAATTAGACATTCAGACATCAAGTAATCTCTAGTACAATGCACTGAAAAGAATACATCACTTTCATGGTAATCTTCCTGAAAATGTATAACCTCTATCTAATCACAAGAAATGATCAGAAAAACTCAAAATGAGGAACATTCTACCAAAACAAGACTGAAAAGTACTCTTCAAAAGTGAAAGGTCATGAAAAACAGAATGAGGGACTATCACAAACTGGAGAAGATGATGATGTGACAAATACAATGTGGGATTATGGACTAGATCCAGGAACAGAAAAAAGGAAAACTACTGGAAACACTAGTGAAATCTGAATAAAGTCTGTACTACTGTAGTCAATAGTATTGTACCAATGTTAAATTTCTGTTTTTTAAAAAAATAAATGGTTATACAACATGTCAACACTAAGGGAAGCTGGCTGAAGGGTAGATGAAAATTCTGTATACTATTTTTGCAACTGTACATCTAAACTTATTTCAAAATATAAAGTTATTTTTAAAAATAACATAGAATTCCCTATGGATCCAGTGGTTAGGACTGAACACTTCCAGTGCAGGGGGCATGGGTTCCACCTCTGGTTGGGGAACTAACATCCTGCAAGCCACAACAAATTTATCTAGCAATAAATTTTTGAAATTTTTAAAAACTCCAGCCTCTTAATAACTTCTACTAAATTTATTAATCTGTGGCTGAGTAACTTTGCAAATGGCCACTACATTTACTTTAAAAGCTTAAACAGAAAACAAAAATACAGTTTGACTAAGCAGCTCTGGTTCGGACATGACTGAAGCGACTCAGCATGCATGCATGCACTGGAGAAGGAAATGGCAACCCACTCCAGTATTCTTGCCTGGAGAATCCCAGGGACAGAGGAGCTGCTGTCTATGGGGTCGCACAGAGTTGGACATGACTGAAGTGACTTGCAGCAGCAAGCAGCTCTGGTATCATGGCATTATCTACAGACTAGATATTCAAGGTCTGCTTTTTTTAATATCACAAAAATAACTCACTAGAAAACATGGCCCAGGATTTCTCTGGTGGTGCAGTGGACATAGGTTCAGTCCCTAGTCTGGGAAGACTCCACATACCACAGAGCAACTAAGCCCATGTGCCACAATTACTGAACCCGTGCTCTAGAGCCCTCAAGCCACAACTACTGAACCACGTGCCGCAACTACCGAAGCCCACTCTCTTAAGAGTGTCTGTGCTCCCACAACAAGGGCAGCCTCCACAACAGGAAGCCTGCACACTGCAACAAACAATAGCCCCTCCCTGCTCACCTAACTAGAGAGAGCCCATGCAAAACAATGAAGATCGGTACAGGAAAAATCTACAAATGGTTCAACACCATTTAAGACACAAAATATAGTTATTCAGAGTTGAGATTTAAAGCTACCTAGAAATAGATCTCATCAGATCAATAACACTGAGAACAGGAAAAAGTAAAAACCAAATTCCAAGTCAAATTTTATAGCCTGTAACATTAGCAATCAAATTATAGTAAATAAATACGGGTTCATTTAGGAAAACAATTATACCTATTTATATTTTATTAGTTGTTTTGAGTTTTGCAGTTCAGGATTTTCTCATCACTACTCTACAAAATGAGCAAAATTATTTGGATTATGCTTAAAATTCCTTCTACCTCTAATATTATATAACCAAGTTTTTCATGATTCTATCTTGAGTTCACTATATAACAAACAAGTCCTAGGCAAGCAGAAGCTTCTCTTTCTGAATTTCAAAGTAAAAATTATGATGAATTTTCAAAAACATGTAAATTAGCTCCCAAGAAAATCCTTTTACAGTATAAATAGAAATAAACTGGATGCATTTCTTTTTTTCAAAGTGCTTTTAAACTTTTTGCTGTCATAAATAAGCAAATTCATTAGTCACTATAACAAATTCTGTTAAGCTTCTTATTCTAAGAAAACTAATCACATGAACAATTACCAGAAATAAAGCCACAACTTTGTATAATATCTCATAACAAAATCAGTCCCAATATACACATTTGAATTTGATCATCTAAAAAAAGGCCATGAATTAAAAGAAACTACATATACAATTTGTAAATTTCTTAATCTATAAAACATCTATGACGACCTAAATCTTTGTCTTTATTACAAGTACAAATTGTATCCTCTGAATATGTGTTTCCTGTCACAGTACATAATGAAACTTTTTCTATTAATATATATGCAAGCTATATGTGATCACATTGCCAACTGATAAACCTCGTTAAGTTTTTTTAAAAACATAAACCACCAAGAGCCAAAACACTACCATCACCTAATGCTGGCAAAGATGTAATCCACAACAACTCTCTCTCATTGCTGGTGGGAATGCAAATATTGCCACTTTGGAAAAAGTTTGATGGTTTCTTACCAATGCATGCTAAGTCACTTCAGTCATGTCCAACTCTTTGCAACCCTATGGACTGTAGCCAATCAGGCTCCTCTGTCCATGGGATTCTCCAGGCAAGAATACTGGAGTGGGTTGCCATGTCCTCCTCTAGAGGAAATTCAGAAAGAGAAGCTTCTCTTTCCATGTAGCACTAGTGGTAAAGAACCCGCCTGCCAATGCAGGATCAAACACACGTCTCTTTACATCCCCTGCATTGGCAGGCAGGTTCTTTACCACTAGTGCTACATGGGAAGAATATATTTCAAAATATATTCTCACCATACCAGCAATCATACTCTGATATTTATCCAAATAACCTGAAAACTTACACATCCACACAAAAACCTGTATATTGATGTTTCTACCAGTTTTATTCACAACTACCAAAACTTGGAAGCAACCAAGATATTAATAGACAACGAATAAATAAGCTGTTACACCCATATAGGTGACTTTATGTGTATTAAAATATTATACTGAGACAGTCCATTAGCTTCCCCAGACCAAAAACAGTTCACAATATAAATAAGACTAAGAAAGAGCTTTAATACGATCTGAAGTCAGTTCAATTTTAATGCAAAAATCACTCTGCAGCAAATTGTTACAGATTTCTAAATAAAATTGTTGTGTTTTGTTTTTAAAAAATAAAGCAACAGGGTTTGTTTGTTTGTTTTTAACATAACAAGAAATCTGAAGGCAGTTGCCAGCTGACCTTGATTTGGGAGCTCAGCCATGTTAAAACAAACATATATGTGCTTGTCTTGGCCTTCTACCTCATGGCCACAGGAGGGGTACTGGAGTTCTAGCTATCACCTTTGTGAAGGTGGAATGTGTGGGGAGGGACAATACTAGGTCTATCTTCCTCAAAAGTATTTTTTAAACTCTGTATCTAACACCAAGCTAAGACAAAATGAATTTTGTATTATTCACATCCATTTTTATAGGCAACTTTCCCTATAGAATTTCTATTCTATAAATCCCATTAATCATCTTTGTGATTTTCATACACAATATTTTTCTCACCTTTAATTTTACTATCTAATACCAGTAACAGCATTATTTTCTCATTTGAAAAAAAGTGATCAAAAGACTTCAATGAAGAAATAAGGAAAACAATGTTTAATTGTCTACATAAAGTATCATGAGACCGTCACCAGATATTTACATTCTATGACTTTTGATAAAGACAGACACTAATTTAACTTTAGTCACTGGACACACCTAAGCAGATAATTACAACAGGGTACAACATTTTTAATGGCAATAAAACATCTAATTTCATTGAGTTCTGTTTTCAGTTCTTACCTTGAAATGCTAACTCACAATTGACTGCTGATCCTTCTACATAATGTTCAGGCATAGGGGACCATAAAAACGTGTAATAATCACGAGCAGTACTCCATCCAACCTAAAGGAGAACAACAAAAAGTAGATATTATAAAGTAAGTGGCTTAATATGAGTGATATCTTACAGCATATTGTTTACTGCATCCTGAAATTAAAGCATGCATTAATATGTTTACAAATCATGGGCATTTTAACAAGCACATCAAATTTTTATTATAATTCTTTATTAAGCTATAACCTACTGCTATAAAAATCTGTAACAGTAGAACTTCTATGTATTAAAATGCAATTTGATATCCAATTTCCCATGGAAAATCTTAGCACACATATGATAAAATATAAAAACTTATGTTTCATTTAAAATTTGATTTCACTAAATGGTAAGTTTTTAAGTTATTTTATGCCTCAAATTTAAGTGCTTTTTTAAAATTAGATTTCTCCTTCTTCCTTAAATCCACTAATTAAATTTCACTAGTCTCTCTAAGTCTTGCCTACAGGCATGGTAAATTTTGTAAAACTTATTTTTACTTTTATTCCTAAGGTGTTCACACATACAAAATAACCACCTATATCCCATCAATCTCTAAAATATTTCCAACTAACAACATGAACATATACATTACATATCTCAGTTATTTTCCAGATGAACTGTGGTAATAATATTATATATGTTTTAAACAGAAAATAGATATACATTTGCCAGTATATCATGGCTTCCATGATGGCTCAGTGGGTAAGGAATCCACCTTCAATGCAGGAGACACAAGAGACTCAGGTTCAATCCCTGGGTCAAGAAGATCCTATTGGAGAAGGAAATGGCAACCGACTCCAGTATTGCCTGAAAAAATCCCATGGACAGCAGAGCCTGGTGGGCTATAGTTCAAAGGGTCACAAAGAGTCCAACGTGACTGTGCACACATGAGAAATTATGCATCATCCACAGGGTTTGATTACACATATGTTCTATAATTCTGATTGACCTAGGATTGGATATTCCAGACTACTAAAGATGGAAGAATCTTGTATTACTATCTTTAGTCTCTAAAGGAGTGTTTTCAAACTGTAGGTCACAATCCAGTAGAGTAAGTGGTGATTCAATTTAGTAATTCATGCCCACATTTATTTTTTTAATTAGAAAGCATCAGAGTGCATGAAAGCTAAGTATTGCTTGATGAAAATTTGTTTCAGTATATATCTGCATGCAACTCTGCTGGGTCAAATCACAGAATTTTTATTTCTTTCTGTGTCATGGTCAAAAACATTTGAAAGAAGCTTAAGGAAACCATCATGTTTAAGTGATTTCCCTGACCTAAGGCTCAGTTTTTTTCTCTCAAAATTTTCAGAAGGATTAAATTAGATAATAAACATAAAAGCAGCACTTGGCAGAGTGCCTGACCCAAGATGGGCACACCATAAAAGGTAGTTTTTCAAGCACTGTATGCTGTAATTAACAGCACAGAAAGTAGGGTCAGACTGCTAAAAAATATCAGTAGTTATAAGATTTCAGACAAGTTATTTTTGTTGTCTCGTCTTTAAAATGGAGATAACAGGGCTTCCCTGGTGGTTCAATGCATGAGACACAGGTTCAGGGACGATCCCACATGCCTTGGAGCACCTAAGCCCATGTGCCACAACTATTGAGCCTGTGCTCTAGAGGCAGGGACCAAAACTACTGAAGCCCAGACACCATAAAGCATGTGCTCCACAAGAGAAGTCACAACAATGAGAAGCCCATGCACCACAACTACAGAGTAGCCCCTGCTCTCCACAACTAGAGAAAAACCTGTGCAGCAACCAAGACCCAGCACAGCCATAAAATAAATAAATAAAACGAAGATAACAAACAATCTCAAAGGCTTATATGTGTATCAAATGAGGTAAGCCCTGTAAAGACACTTGGCACAATGCTGGCACGTGAGTGTCCATGAAATGTTACTATTCATTAATAACCAAGGGCACATAACCTATTAGGGACAGTGATGTTAACTCTAAGATGTTCTGTCCCTCATTCCCTATCTCCCAATGCTTCTAACATCTCCTGAAAAAGAGCCCATCTGAAGTATTCCCCAAAAGATAAACCTGGTACAAGTTATACCTTGTATTCTTTGTCCCCATGCTGGTCCATATGCTAGTCTGGAAAGAAATACTATTCTAGAGCTACATGTTTTTTGAAAAACATCTCCCTACCTGAAGAGGCTCTACCTGGACCAGGTGGTTAGAAAACATGCTTAGTGAGCCATATATTTGTGATGGCGGACACACAGAACTGCTAATATCACAATTATATATACCTGATTCCAGCGGCACAGGGAACAGCAGTAATAAATACATTTATTGTTTTTGAAAAAATACTACCCTTATGTTACAAATTAAGAAACTAGTAGAGGGCATGGATGATGACAGCGGCTCTGGAGCCATGGTGCGGTCCCCAGGGGGCAGTCCTAGAGGGGAAGGCTTTGTCCCATCTGCTCTGGGAACCCGAGAGCATTGGGAGGCCGTCTATAAGAGAGAACTGCAAACTTTCCAAGAATACGGAGATACAGGAGAAATATGGTTTAGAGAAGAGAGTAGGACTTGACTAATAAGGTGCATGCAGAAACACAAGATTACATTGGATGCTTCAGTGCTTGATATTGGGAACTGGCGTTTTCCTGGTTAAACTTGCAAAATTTGATTTCTCTGATGTTAATGGAATTGATTACTCTGCTGCAATACAGCTTTCTGTAAGTATTATAGAGAAAGAAGGTTTATCTAACATTACACTGAAGGCAGAAGATTTTTTGAACCCTTCCACAAAGTTGTCTGGGTTTCATTTGTGTTGACAAAGGGACGGATGTTTCATGCCATAAGCCTTAATCCTGACACTGCAATTGAGGAGAGAAAGTATTTGAAATCTCTCTCCAGAGCGTTGAAAGTGAAAGGCTTTTTTCTAATAACCTCATGTAATTGGACCAAGGAAGAGTTGCTGGATGAATCTGGTGAAGGATGTGAACTTTCCGAAGAGCTGCCCACACCCAAGTTCAGCTTTGGCAGCCAATCTGGAAACTGGTTTTCCAAAAAACATGAGACTTCACTGGACAGATTCAGTTAGTGCTTTTTAAGAAGCTCTGCATCAAGTAGACCTGACACATAAAATGCAAGTGCAAGTAAATGTTTAGTAAGTACACAGGATGCACATTTTGAGTAGAAATAATGGGTTGGTTTAAAAAAAAAAAAAAAAGGCTTGTAAGTGGTTGGGTCTTAGAGATCAACCAAGAATAATTTTAAAATTTTCTTTTGTATTTGAGATGTAAATATTTTTCTTCAGATTAAAAAAAAAAATTCCTGTTAACTGCTGAGTTAAAACTTTAAAGCAGTAAATGAACTTACGGGGGGGGGGGGGGGGGGGGGCGGGAAATAGTAAAAGGCAAAGTCAGGCTCTAAACCTGAAGTTCAGTCACTCTTTTCCTAGCAGGATATAAAATAATCTCATTAAAGTTCAAGCTCTTTACCACTAGGACTCTACTCACTCTTCTCCTAGTAGGATATACTCTCATACTTTCTGAAATTCCACCTCCTTCCTTCCAACAGAGTCAATGACTATACTATTCCTAAATAAAATGTAGTTGACTAAAGACAGAAACAGTAAGGTAAAGGTGGAAAATGCTGTTTCTAGCTGTCTTTCATGATAAGAAAAACATTAATGGGGAAGTGCAATCTTTTACCACATAAGAAAAATGTTTGAGAGATATGTTAAGTGGTTTGGTCCTTGCTGTTTCTAACTGAATCACAGTAATTCAGGCTGTTTCTTATTGTGTAACTACAACGCTAACTTATACTTTGCTTTCCTTTAATGTATAAATCTGGGCAACTCAAGGGAGTGGCAGACCATGCTCTAAAACATCACAGGTATCCCACGCTAAGCCAACCAAGAAATTGGGGCAAGATGCAACTCAATCTGAATATAAAAATCAGCAATATAGAACTATACTTTAAATTCCTTTTGAGAAGGAAAAACTGAACAAAAGTTATGTGAGGTGCACGTCAAGCAAATACTTTAAAAAAATAATGTAAAAGTCTCTCAATATGGAAAGACAGAGTACAGATCCCTTTAGGATAGTTATGTCTAACATCTAAACTCCCACATACGATAGAAGGACAAACTGGAAGAAACAGAATTTGGACATCTAGAAATCATGCATGCATTCATGGTAAGAACAGTAAACAAATTAGAAAAATCACACCACAGTGTCCAAGGCATACACTATTTCTCTTTTATTTTTTTGGTTATCTTGTAAACTTGATCAGATTTCTGGAGTGCAGAGTCCAATCCCTTGAAATGCAAGGGAATTTGCCTTTTAGTCCCTTAGCGGCAAGCATAAAGAAAATTTAGAGTTGATAACAGCAAATTTTATAACATTGATAAATGGCAGAGAGAATTCTGATGATACTTAGAACAATGGGGCAAAGTTACCTACAACTGTCGAAACATGTTGCTTTTAGGAGCTACACTTGTATCCAGTTAAGAGGGCCTATCTATGCTCAGAAAATAACCAAAACAACAGATATTTCACTATTTAGTCCAGTTTGGGGAATTAACAATAGTACTGGACATCATTCTTCTGTTACTAATGCAACTGGCAAAGTAAGAGCAAAAAAGGAAATTAAACAAGAATAACAGAAAAGAAAAAAATGGCAAGTGTGTTTCCTTTAAATAGGATTAACATTTTAGAAAACATGTTGGTATTAATCATTGGTAAATTTTGAAAGCAAATGTAAAGAAGATCAGAAGGACAAGTTTATCAAGTAAAAATACAGGTATTAATAAATTCTGGAGAAACCTCAGAAGAAAGAAACATTAGGAATGAGCGCACACAGAGAGCACTTGCAAAGACAGAGACAGTGGGGACTGGTTTGGGGGAAGATAAAGATGGAGACAGACAGGGCATGAAGCAGGTAAGGCACTGAAGTTTGCTGATTATGTGCAGATGAATACAAAACCTAAAAAACAGTTTAAAAATGAGCCTATGAATTTTTAAATTCTAGAAAAACATACACCAAACAGCAACAGGTATTTGTGGGGAAGGTGAGGGTACACTTTGTAAGGGTATTAATTTTCTTTTGTATATACTGTAATTTTCAAACACCATTACAAGAATAAAGGTCCTTCTTTTTTAAAAGGAAAGAACTGCAAAAATGCCTAGATACACAAAGGGAGATGCAATGCTCATTCTAAGAAATATCATATCATAAACAACATAAATGTCCCTGCATGAGATAATATGTTACAGAGCTACTTATTGAGAAAGTGGCTACAATCATAAGTGAAAAATTCAGGACATAAAATACACCATATACTACTGCTACTGCTGCTAAGTCACTTCAGTCGTGTCCGACTCTGTGCGACCCCATAGACGGCAGCCCACCAGGCTCCTCTGTCCCTGGGATTCTCCAGGCAAGAACACCGGAGTGGGTTGCCATTTCCTTCTCCAATGCAGGAAAGTGAAAAGTGAAAGTGAAGTCGCTCTGTCGTGTCCGACTCTCAGCGACCCCATATACTACTACTTTCAACTATTTTCAAAATATACGCATTCAAAAAAGACTAAAAGTATTCACCCTTTAGTTAAAAGGAAAAAAAAAAAAAGGACTGAAAGGAAACACTTTTAAAACATTAATAAGGGTAACCACTCTTTATTAAGAAACTAGGGTCTGATCCCTGGGTTGGGAAGACCCCCTGGAGGGCATGGCAACAGACTCCAGTATTCTTGCCTGGAGAATCCCACGGACAGAGAAGCCTGGTGGGCTACGGTGTCAAACACTGACTAATGCAACTTAGAGCACATGCACATAGATGAGCGATGGGACTGCTGGCCATCTTAAATTTTTACCTTTTGCATCCCCTGTTTTGTTCTAAGTTTTCTAAAATTATGATAATTTTTACAACAGGAGAATATTTTTTTAAAAACAAAATAAGAAAGGACTGGAATGGAGACAGGGCAGGAAGACAGAAGCAGCAGAATGAAGACAAATATGAAAAGGAAAAGAGAAACAAAGAAGAGGGGAAAAACTTGAAACAAGATATTCAAGTATAAAATCACTGCTTAGTTTCACTTTCCATACCAGGAAATTAAAGTTTTTTAATCTGGTTGTCAGTAAGGTTTCAGTGAGAATAGTACCTTACTGGGAAGGTTGGTTTTGCCTATGTGACTCTGGACAACATGACATAATCACTTTGCATTCCCAATTTCCACAACTAGAATAGTATCTCTGAAACATGAGAATTGTTATAACTCCTTTACAGTTAAAAAAAAAGTCTCATGGACCTTTAAAGTATTTTAATTATAAGTTAATTTAATTTGTACCAAGCATAGCCTAAATATAAATAAATTCTTAAAAATACTTATACAATCAAGACCAAATCAAATTGATAATGATAAAACAAATATAATGGGACATATTAAATATTTTATTGCAATTAATGTTGGGTTTGATAATAAATATGACATCATGTATAGTTCTCAATCTTTTCCTGTATTTTTTTTTTTAACTTCAATCCTATCATTCATAAAATGCACACAGAACTTTTTAAGAATTCTGTTGTTAACTTTGAAAAACTAAATCTCTCACTTAACCAAACTGCCAAGAACAGTTCTTGAAGTTTTACACGTGGTTTACATGTAGTTCAAACGTTAGCTCCAAAGTTTAATTTGGAGTGACCAAGACACTTCTTTCTGGACCTCAGTTCCCCCATCTGCAAAATGTTGAGTATAATGCTCTCATGAATAGATCTTTGCAAAGTATAAAGAATAAACAAACATGCTACATGTTTTAGTTATAATTTAACCAACACTAGAGAAGAGGAAGAAAACCTGAAAGGAAAAAATGAAAATCTCCACCCCAGTCTACATCCCTAGTCTGGCTTCACTCATTCCCCTACCCAACCTGGACTTCACGGTCAGTTACCATTCCAGTAATGCACCTAAAACCATGCTAGTAACCTTTGCCCTCTTGACTTCTCTTTCCAAATTCAGTGTGAATAATACTCACTTTTGGAATTCACTCAATTCTAGGTGCTCAATCTCTAGACAAACTCACAAAACGGCTGCTCAACAATCTCCTGGTTAACCTACTCCAATTCTCCATTCTTCCACAGTAGCAAGACCAAATCTTCTCCATACTCAAGATCCCCACCCACAGCCCCACTCCTCATCCCAACTCAGCACATGACCTTGCTCCTCCTCACTGAGGATATTTAATGAATGAGTTTCAGTCTCAATACATTCAGTTAACTGCTGACAAACCTTATAGATGCTTCCTATGGATTATTACCCAGAATTGATCCCCTTCTCAAAGGCCTGCATTATCTCACCTAGAAATTAAGATGGTCTAAACATTCTCTAAAATTCTAATTCCAATTTATCTTATTCAGCACTGTAAGATTAAAGTTCACTTCTAAACTCTATTACTCTCTGCTTAAAAGTTATTCCTCAGCTAAATATTAAAACAAACTTTTCCCATTCATTTTCTAAAACTGGTACCTGTCCCAGGAAAATTAAATTAAGATTTTCTAAAACACACAATACACTTTCCCTTCATTCCTTCCCCTTATAGTTACGATCTAGGCTGTTTCTCCCTGCCTGCCTTGTCAATATATCCATCAAAATCATTCTAGACAGCAATATGCAGTACATATCTAGTATTTAAAAACATTCAATGCCATAAACATCGTAATTCCTTTTCCAAGAACTTATCCTATGAAATAAATGGACACAAAATTTAAAAAAAATACAGGCTGTATTAAGGACTGTTTAATGGTAAATATTTAGAAACATTTCCATGAATTTCACAATGCATCAACAGCATATGTGTATACTTTTTATAGACAAAGTATAATTATTATTTACAGATATATACCAATATGTTAACAATGCTTATTGCTAGGTAATAGTATTAAAACATGATTTTTTTTTCCTGAGTTTTTCCTGTACAGTTTGAAGTTTTTACTACATGCTTAAACTTCCCACTGAGTAAGTATCATCCAGGCAAAAAGATGGAAAGGGTAGTCTACTCAAATTTATTTATTATTTATTTATGTAAGTACTACTGCTTAAAAAAGAGTTAACAGTCCTTGGAGTGCACAAGAGACAATACATTAGCAATATGATAGCCAAAAATAAGCAGGCAATGTAAAAAAGGAAGCTATAAATCAGGTCTTATAAAGGAGCCCTATTTGGCACCCTAAGTTATTTGGTCTTGACATTATCCCACAGAGGATGAAAAGCCACTTAAACAAGAGGAAGATATGTTCAGATTTTCATTTTCTATTATATATAGAGCATTTTGCAGAACAGATAAAATTGAGGAGTGGCATTATGAAAGCACGGAAAACAGGAAACCTACTGCAATCGTCTTAGAAGGAGATAAGGAGGGCATGAATTACAGCAGTGATATTAAAAATGTGGAAACAGGCAGTAAAACTGACACGATTGTGTTCGGCTGAATCTGATGAGATGGTCATAAACTTTTGGCGTAAACAATAGGTTATTAACAAAAAATGGGAGGGGGGACCAGAAGACAAAAATAAGTAGTCTGAAAAAAAAAAGTAAAGATTTATCTTCTTGAAATACAATTTATCACCCATCAGCCAACATATGCAGACTTCTCACTGCACATAATGAAAAGTCTGCAAACTACTTAGCTTAACACTGAAGGTCTTCCATCAAAGACGGACACTTCATCTCCCTCCACTTCACTAACTTCATCTCCCTCCACTTCACTAACTCATTCTCATTAACATTCTCACCCCTGTGCCTTTGCTTATGCCATTTTCTTGCCAGGAATGCCCTTTTCTTCCCTCAATCTCATTTCCCTGTTCTATTCTTCCTCTCTGTCTCACTCTTTAAGAAAATACCAATTCTTAGTGTCTTTAACTTGTTATTCATCTCTTACATAAAATTAAAAATGATATTGATTTCATAACAAGCTTACAATAAATGTATCTTCATATTGGATTTTGACTAGCCTAAAGAAAACAGAGTAAACAACTCACCAATCCAGCAATGCCAAGGGATGAGAGATTCAAAAAGGTACTGAAATGTCATTAAAGGCCAGAACTTTGTTTTGTCCCATACAGTTTTTCTGCCCTCCTCACTCTATTAGGACAGACTTTGACTACTTGATACTCTCAATGTACCTAATTCTAGCAACTACTTTTATTTCTTTCTACTTTACTATTTAACTTATATAGACCACACAATTAAAATTTCAATACCTACTGGTCTTGGTTTTAACAAGTCATATCTACAATAAAAATTGCTTCCAAGGGAGAATCTAGAATAACCCAAGAGAAAAGTAAGTTTTACTACCTGTACATTTACAGCATTACTTTGCTCAAAGCACATTCTTATTTTCTGGTTCTCCATTACATTCTGAAGACTTGAAATTGCCAAAAAACTTCCACCACTGTAATGATCATCTCAGTGTAATTTTCAACTAAATGTAACACATAATGGCAAAATATTAGAACTAGGACTCTTGCCATCAATGAAATTACTAGTCATGTAAAACAGAATACTCTTATTAAAGCATGGGACAATATGAGGAATATTTTAACAATGTGGGACAACAGAAAAGATAGTAACACAGCTGTAGAGCTGTACAAAATTAATTACAAATGACAAAACCGTAAATGATATAGCAATCCAAAGGAAAAGATCACCTTTTTAAGGTAAGGAATGGAGAAAATGGGAGAAAAAAATTTGAAAAGAATTTTAAGTCAAACCTTTTGATCACAGAGAGGCAAGTCTGGTGAACTGAAGTTCCTAACATTTGTTGTACACTACCCTGCACTATTAAATATTTCAAGTTTGCATAATGTTTTACATTTGACATTTATAAAAATAATCCTTAACGTAGAGCTAAGACAAGTATAAACTAATTGTGAACCTCTTAAGAAGAAAATAAAGAGTGCCTACATGGAAGAAATATGCAGAAAGTTCTCTTACCTTGAATATACCAACCCAATCTTTTGGATGTGGATGGATATATGGAGTTAAAGTATAATGACATTCTAAGTGTGCATTAGGAAGATAACTCTTGGCCACATTTTGAAAGATGACATGGGCAAAGTTGGAAGTCTGCAATGGAACTTCTTGAAAGGATGTCATTGTGAATCTGAAACAAGTAAATTATACATATTTAATGATACCAACTAAGAAAAAACCTTGAGAAAATATATAGCTTTAAAAGTAAATTACATGGATATTCTCAGAGAATTATTGAAAAGACATACTTCTTAAATACTGGAACTCCTTTAGATATGATTAAATATAAAAACACAAACTGGGAAGTAATTAATTTACAAAATGTTTCAGAAAGTTCAACGAGTTAAAAAAACTTAAAAACCAAACTTTCACCTCTCCTGCAAAGCCTAGCCCTCTGCTTCTCTTGCAAACCAAAAGCAGTGTTTCTATGTTGAACCCCTGAACTTGCATCACTTTCCTCCCTAATCCAACCTATTGTATCCCTCCACGTTAGGTTCTAGGCTCCTGTAACCTAGAGCCTAGTCAACCTCTGTGTCATGCATTCCTGACCCACATTCACGATCCCCAGGTTTTCTGAACCCCGGCTACATATTAGAATCATTAAGGGGTCTTAGACAATGACTTTTTGGGACCTGGGCACTGCATGCAAGTTCGTGTACACACATTTTTTTTTAAGCCTCCCAAAGTGGTGGTTCAGAGGTTAAAGCGTCTGCCTGCAACGTGGGAGACCTGGGTTCAATCCCTGGGTTGGAAGATCCCCTGGAGAAGGAAATGGCAACCCACTCCAGTATTCTTGCCTGGTGAATCCCACGGATGGAGGAGCCTGGTGGGCTACAGTCCACGGGGTCGCAAAGAGTCAGACACGACTGAGCGACTTCACTTCACTTCAAAGTAATCTTAATCCTGTATACAGCCAGCACAGAGGACTACTATTTAGACTATGACTCAAACCATCAATTTAAGTCTCCATTAGCAGCTCTCACAGATTCCCAGACCTGGGCTGTCTTCTTGGGCTTCTGGTACATACTTGTTCAAATCTCACAAATGATGTAAAAATCTCAGTTGGTCTACTTGAAATAGTTCGGCCTACTCGTTCATTTCTACCTACAACAATTCTACCCTTTCATTCTATCTTGATTCCAGGATTATTGTATCCTTTCCATACAGTTACTGATTAAAAATACATGTATTTTTAAATATATAGTGTCACTGAAATACATTCTGTTGAGAATCTATTACAGATTCAGTGAGTGCTCACTAACTTAGCACTTGCTAGCAGATGAATGGTGAAAGCGGCCTAAAAAAATCTTCAAAACCTAAATGTTTTCCAAATTATTTGCTCTACATTTGAAAAAATGATATAATTTACTCAAAAAATATATCTCTACAGTGTGTCACAGACTCACTTCAGCCGTTGTTTCTACAGGACCACGTAGGAAACACTGCCACTGACACAATGGCACCTGCTTCTGAGTCATCAAAACAAGAATCTCTGTAATAATGGGAAAAACCGGGTTAAGACATTTGCTAACCAAATTATTCTAATTTACTTCACAAACCCATGAAGTTTCTACAGAAGTAACACTAATCACATTTTTTTTTTTTTTTTGCCACACTGTGAGGCTCGCAGGATCTTAGTTCCTGGACCAGGGACTGAACCTGGCCAAGGCAGTGAAAGCATTAGAGTCCTTACCAGTAGACTACCAGCGAATTCTCAACACTACTCACATTTTAACAATTACTAAGAAGTCTTATTTCTAGGAAGATCTAGGATAAAATGCTTTTCCACGTTTCTTTTGTTGATCTGAAATACTAAAGCTCATCTTTAAAATTCTGAAATAACACTTCAGAAAATGCCCAATTTTCCTTTTGTCTCTACTCTGCTTCTGTTATGGTCAAGATACTGCTTTGTACTTATAGGATATACAATATACTGGACATCCCACAAAGAGACTGTCATTCATGAACCTGAAAGCCACTGTGGCAGAATACCAGGCTGGATGTCTTATCAGCCTCTCCCACCTGAGGTTTGCCAGGATTCTAAGGTAAAGAGAATGCATTCAGTAGTAAATTTTCTGTATCTCTGCACTAACAAAAACGCTTTATTACCAACAATCCTACTTCACAGAAAGACTTAACAGTCAATAGTCTCCAGCTGGCAACCTAAAGTCTTCAGGAAAATGAAAAGGTAGCACAACACTAGAAACTTCCTAAAATAAGTGTTCATTACTTTGTTTCTTTGAATAGCCTGAGCAAACCTGAGCCCAAAGAGATGTCATAATGTTAATGAAACCACTAATAATAATCTCCTTTCAAATTTAGTGGCTTCCTAAAAAAAACAAAAAGCCCTTGATTCCAGTTTTGAAAAAATGTTCACTACTTGTTATAAAAAAAACCCATGAGAAAGACTATAGCTAAATTAACTGAACCAAACTCTTTTAGATACAACTACCAAAACTGAGTCAAGTGAATCAGCAATGTTTTTCTATGAAGAAAGTGAGTATAAGTTTCTCTGAGGAAGATACTCAGCAAGAAGAAAACAAAGTTAGCTTAGGGTGAGTTTCCCGTGTTGTACATTAAAAGTCATTTAAGAATGAAACTTTTTTCATAAAACTTAAATATGTTTCCTAAAGTAAACTAAATCAACAAAGCAGTATATGTTATACAACAAGGTAGTGGAGGTTAAACTTTTGTTTAACCTCAATTACAAGAGCGTTTAAAAATCAATAATTAGACTTTTACTTCACTGAAAAGCTTTTAAGATGTAAAATAACATAAAGGTATATACACATATGTGGGCGTCCCAGGTGGCTCATGGTAAAGAATCTGCCTGCCAAAGCAGGAGACACAGGTTCAACCCCTGGGTCAGGAAGATCCCCTGGAGAAGGAAATGGCAACCCACTCCAGTATTCTTGCCTGGAAAATTCCATGGACAAAGGAGCCTGGTCTTTTATAGTCCATGGGACCGCAAGAGAGTCAGACTCAACTTAGCAACTAAAACAACAATACACATATGTATTTATGTATGTACATGTGTATATATGCTTATAAATGTATCAAAGGGACTAAAAAGCACACACTACCGTCTTTACTCATGAGTTATGTGTGAAAAGAGGACTTAAAAGAACTTCAACTTTTAATTCAATTGACTGAATTTTTACCAGTATATTTAATGTACTATTTTCATTATTTTAAATAAATACATTAACAAGAAATTTCATTTTTAAACTCTCTCCCCAAAATTCAAGTTTTTAATACAAAACTCTATCAGATATTAAATATATTCATGATGCTTATAAATCTTTAGAGTAAGATAATTTGCAATTATCCCATTAATAACCTTCATTAATCTCTCTCCAACACTAACCTTTTTAAACATTTCAATCTGACTATAACTACAGAAATATTTTTACAGAAGTCACTTCATTCTCATTACTTTTTAAATTAATTTAATTCCAATATAACTTATACTCATAAAAAAGTTAACAAGGATGAATGTTATCTGAATGTAACTACATGAATCGACCCATTTTAAACGGTAAAATATCTAATTCCCATACAGTTTATGTTTCATTCTTCACACAGATAAGAAACGCAGTGAAAAGATGGTAAACCTTTTAAAATCGTTAAAATTCACTGAGAATGTTAATGCATCACAATGATTCACAGGCACACACACAGACCCACACACCATGCGATGGGGAAGTAATGTGCAGAGTCACTGCATCACCTTGTGGTAGTGTTTGGGAAGTGTAGCTTCACTGATAGCACGAGAAAAAGAACAAACTCAGCCTCAGCTGGAGAGAGGAAATACAATGCCTACCACAAAAGTAGGAATAGCTTTACCATATCGAATTTCGTTTCCCATTCTCTATAAAGTACACCTCTAGAAATATGGCAAACAAAAAATAAATAAATAAACCAAACCGGACTTACCAAGAACAAGAGTAAAGGGGATGGAAAGAGCAAAGGGGATCAACTGTATGCTGGCAGATGGAAACTATATTTTTGGTGATAAACAAGCTGTAGTATATACAGAATTAGAAATATGTTATACACATGAAACTAATGTAATAAACCAATGTTACGTAAGTAAAAAATTAAAAATACATGAGAACAGTTCAAAAAAAAAAAAAGACATGCCTGGCTGGGAAATAAAGTCTGAAATACTTTTACACGCCATCTGCAGTGCCCTCTTCCCTATTTTCTACTTTATTCCCTAACATCTCTAGGGTTCCTTTTAAGTGTTATGCTGTAAACTTAACTCTGTTAAGTCTTTGGTCTAAAATCCAATGTTTGTTATTTTTGAGGACTCATCAATATCTAAGGAATAATAGACAATATGCAGTGGGCCCTCAGGTAAGCAGCTAAAATAAACTGAGGGCGGGGGAATATCAGTGTTATGTTCTTCCTCTTGGAACTTTTTCAAGCCCAAGCCTGATCTGGCTTTTCTGCTAGCATTTTTCCAGTGACTTCTGATACTCATTTTACTTAACTAGCCCAAAATGTGTAAACCTTAATTAAATAAAGTAGGAAGTTGACCATACTAAGAACTTCTGTGCATTAAATGTACAGAGGAGCAAACTTTCTAATTTGGATATTTTATATAATTTGCTAATTCTAACATTTAGAATTCAAAAAGAAATAAGATAATTTTATTCTAGGTGATACTATTATTATGGTGATTGTGTTTTTTTCAAAGTCCTTACCAGTTAAAGATGATAAATTATAGGTGAAATATCCTGATGTCCAGGATTTGCCTTAAAAAACTCCAGGGGTGATAAACCCAGATTAGCAAAATAGTGAGTCCTTAAACTCTTTTTGGGTATTTTGAAAATTTCCATAATAAAAGTTAGTAAATCCAAAGTAGACAAAGACTAGTAATAAAAACTCACATATGACCTCTTGCAATAGAAACACATTACATACAGTGGTTGAAATACTTAGTAAAAAAATTTTTTTTTTAATTTTCAGTTAATTATACATGAACTTTCAAACTTATCTCCAAACAGTTCGGGAAGAAACTGAGTATCTGAAGGGAAAAACTACAGCTAATATTCTAATTGCTTCCAATTACTCACAGTTTAGCTCAAAGACTGTATCAGCTGGCTTACAGACCAGAAAAGAATTATCAGCGATCTTTCTGGAAGGCAGAAGCAAATCCACCAATTTGTCAGTTTACACACTTAACAGTCCTCCCAATCTCCACAACTCTTACAGCTGAGTACCACTACTCATTACACTCTGCCAGGTGTCATGCACACCACTTGACTTTGTTTTAAATGGTGGTTTCTAAAAAGCTGTGAAACTGACTTTTTATTAGAGGGGAGGGAATCTTTACCATCCTGTAAGAGTTTGAGACAAACTAAACTTTAAAAGGCCAGAGGTGGATATAGCCAAAATTTTACTTAGTAATATTGAAATTTCAAAAGAATGCAATCCAATAAACTTCATATGTGAGGCAATGCCCCCAAAGCAGTAAAAAGGGAACATGGTTAAGACCTTTCAAAAATATTTAACATCATTAAAAAAGGTCAAAACTTAGAATTCCAAAATATCTGTTATTTTGTTAAGTAAAGGATATTTACCAGTTACTACTACGCAAATGGCTGCAGCCATAATTGTATAAACAGGGGTGTGCAATTTAACAATGGAATGACTAGAAAACTTAATCAAGTATTCTTTCAAGAAATCAACTCTATCCTTGATAAGAACAAAACGAAGGCCCCTTTCCATACCCGAATAGCACCCCAAGGGTAATTAGCCCACTTTGTTTTTAGATTTACATGTTACTCTAATAATCTCTTTAAACGCTTTGGAATCGGGCTCCAAAACTACAATTAGTAATTCCTGCATGCAGCTATTCTACAACTAGCGAGTGGAAAACTTAGAATTTCCTGTCCCGGACACAAAAGCGATTCGTAACTACTTCGTAAAACCTAAAATATATGTAGAAAATCAAATGTCACGGCGTTCTCAAATAAAATGATTACCAATAAGGTAATATGTTTATCAGGACACACACACACACGCATACTAATCTCTTAGCAAAGATTCCCCAAAATGACGAGCTCCTGCCGGGACTTGTCCACAACCTGCGGACCTCTGGGGTGTTGGGAGGGAGTGTTGTGAAATCAGGACAAGTTGCCTAAGCATAGACAAACATGACTCTTCTCGGAAGATTTAAGATCCCTTCGAGCACAAGGCGTGACAGTCATTTATTTATAAGCAGACAAGAAAAGCGTTCACTAACTCTATAACCCAGTTGACTTTGGAGATCGAGCACAAACAGCTAACTCCGCCCAAGGCCCGCGGCGCACGGAGTCCCCGCCTCCTAATCTACTGGCGACTCAAAACAAAACACAGGTTTCACTCCGCACGGGCAAACCTGAGTGTCCCATTTCGACACGACCTAGATGTTTTCCTAAGCTTACCTACCCCAGCAGCCCAGACGTTACCCACTAAGCACTCACCATAGAGTAGAGCCTCCGCCAAAGCACTTTCTTTTCCGGGGGTCTCTGGCTACTCGTCCCCAAAGGGCCCACACCCCACACGGCTCCCCTAAATCGCCAAGGCCTATCCTAGGGCCTCCCCGCCGTGTGGGCCGGCCCCCCGTCCCTTTTTCCAACTCCTTTGCTAACCAAAGTCGTCCACACTCCCGTCACAATCACAGTCCGGGAAGAAAGGTTTGTCCTCGGGAAGGAAAGCATCGTCATTCGGCAGCATCGTCACTACGGAGACCGTTCCCGAGACTAGTCAGGCCCCTAGACTCCAGAATTGAGGGGCGTATCACGAGCCCCTACAGAGCTCCAGGGGACGTCCACCCCACGCGAGGCGCCGGGGCGGGATTGGAGAGGCGCTTACCGAGTGAGGAACTGTCGGGAAGAGTGGAGTGTTAAACAGGTTTCCGAGCTTCAGCCGCCATCAGCCTCCAAAGCTCTTCCGCCACCACAGCCTCCCTCTACCGACCGGCTACACCTCCCCACAGGCCAAAAGCCGGTGAAACGCCACTTCCTGCCATGGACCCGCCCCTTCCGCCGCCGACGTCGCGAGGAGTCGGTCGGGCCTAACCGCTGAAATATCAATCTGGTTGCACCCGGCGGTTAACTACCCTAGCTGCAGACTGTAGGCTCCTGCTGCTGCTGCTAAGTCACTTCAGTCGTGTCCGACTCTGTGCGACCCCATAGACGGCAGCCCACCAGGCTCCCCCGTCCCTGGGATTCTCCAGGCAAGAACACTGGAGTGGGTTGCCATTTCCTTCTCCAATGCATGAAAGTGAAAAGTGAAAGTGAAGTCGCTCAGTCGTGTCCGACCCTCAGCGACCCCATGGACCCTAACAAACCCGAAACGGCCTGTTCCATGGGCTCGGCTATTCCTCCGCTTTCTCCCGCTTCGCCGCTTTCAGATACCTGTGGCAACAAAACAGGATCCGTTTAGATAATGCATTTTTGACGTTTTAATTATTATTTTAATTGAAAAGTAACTTAACAGTTAAGTGGAAAGGGTAGCCCAGAGATATAGGAACTAGTGCCGTGTCATTGCCTAGATGTTTATAAATCTAAGCGAACCCAGTTATTCTGTGGCTCGGAAAGTAGACAATCGTAGAAGCAAAGGAGGACCACGCGCTTGGGGCTGCTGTAGCCCCTCGCTCCTGGGCACTTTCCCAACTCCTAGTGGTAGACCAGTCCGGTGCTTACTTAACTAAGGGATTTTGTTCTCTGTAAAATCTCGGTTTCTCCTAGGAGATTTTCAGTTCTAGTGCTCTATGATTCTATTTCCTCTTGTTCCAGCAATGACCTAGTTCTATGAGTTAACTGCTTTTGTTACCTGTTATTCTGTGTGCGTGAATGTAGGTTGCCCTGTATTCTCTGTCCAGTTGTAATTTCTAAAGTCACTTTGTTATATAGTTTACCGCCTTAAGAGTATTCAGTTTAAATCCTAACTCCACGGAAGCCAGTACATTCTGTTCTAATTCCTTATATTCCTGCATTGCTGTAAAGCTCTTGATAAAATTTGCAACATCACCATGAAGAAGGGATGGTAAATGAGATCAAGTCAAATGTTGAAGCATCTCCTAAATTGAGAAGATACAAAATCCTCTTCAGTATACTTTACTTCCACATACTTAAGATAATGATGTCTGATTATCTGCCGACTGATTTGTTTCGTATATATTGAAAGCTTTGAACTTGGTATGGTTCTGTATATCACACTTGATCACAGATTTCAGAAGAATCTTTACAGATGAGTACCAATCTCATTTTGCAGATGAAAATGATGTGGTAAGTTCAGTATTCACTGGCATTACTGGTAGCAGCCTTCTAGTAGTAGTTTAGATGCTTGTGTAAACAACACACTGCTCCTGGTAGAGGTAGATGTAGACTATTAAGTACGGTTTTGTTGAAGACATGGAAGAAAACGTCAAGTCAGGGTATAAGAGCCTGGGCAGAGGAGTCAGGTAGGGAGAGGATTGTTCACAGATCATAATAAGTGCTGTCTGTGGGGCACACAGTGCTTCCCAGTCCCTGCATAAGTCCTTAGGTTGCCTCCATTCCTCACAGCAACCCTGTAAATTTTTATCCTCATTTTGCAGGGGAATATGGCTTCAGGAAAGTTAAATAACTTGCCCATAATCCCCCAAAAGGCAAACCCTTTTTACGCTGAATTCAAATTTATCACTCCCAAAGTTTCTGCATTTCCTACCACGCCAGGATGCTTCTTGATAAGTGCTTTTTGGTCATTTACTATGTGCTCTTGGTTACGTTAATACTATATACTCTGAGGAAAGCAAAGAATAATCCACAGTTTCTTCCCTAAAGCTGTTCTAAATCTAATCAAGATATTATAAGATGGGACAGCAAAGTGTTAGATATGTAGGAAATGGACTCCTAGAAGTAAAGTGGAAAGAAAGATTGGTAATTATTATTATTGCTATTATTTGGCTAAAAAACTGGACTCTAAGCTCTGAAAGAGTAACAGGATCTGAAAGGGCTTATGTAGAGAGAATAATTAAAAGGGCACAAATGAAGAGCTTCTCTGGTGGTTCCAGTGATTAAGAATCTACCTGCCAATGCAGAGGACATGGGTGTGATCCCTGCTCCGGGAAGATTCACATGCCCGCGTGCCATAACTACTGTAACCCAAGCACCCCAGAGTCCATGCTCCACAACAAGAGAAACCAGCGCAACGTGAGGTCTGTGCACTGCAACCAGAGAGTAGCCCCAGCTCTGGGAAACTAGAGAAAGCCCATGCACAGCAACAAAAACCCAGCACAGCCATAAAAATAAATAAATAAGGAAATCTTTTTTAAATCTAAAAATGGGAACAAATGGAACAATTAAGTGGTACAACATGGATTGAAAATTAGAAACAAATTCACAAAGGCGTGTTATAGAAGTGTCATTATTGGTTTTGAAAGCATGTAAAATGAATTGTCTTCATCTTTTGAAACAATGACTTACGTTGGTATTAAAGGTACCCATTGCTAAACACTATCCTTTCCTTAGAAAACTGATAGATATGTAAACCTTTTTTTAAAAAGTGCTTTTAAAGACGAGATTTGAACAATGGTAGATTTTGGTTAAACAGAAAATTCAAACACTCTAAAGTAGCGTGGTGTACTTCCTCCACCCTATGCTAGGAGATAGTTGATATTCTCTCACTCCTTATAGTTCGCCTATCATTACTCTCCCAAATGTTTCTATAAAACTTTGCTCCTTTGAGTTGCATGCCAACCAGTTAAACTCCCTCTGCCCTTGTTGTTGCTGTTGTCTGCTTGAAACAGGACGGAAGGGGGCAAGGCACAATCTTTGAAAGCATGACATAGCCCAAGGACACAACATAAGCTGATTAGAATCAAATGGGTCCAAGATGACAGACAAGCCAACTTCGACCTGACTTTGATTCTCAATATATGCTCATTGTAACACATCAGCAAGCTAAGCGATACACCCAGAGGTGCCATGACAGTTCCAAGACTCACTATCAAAGATCAAAAAGTCGGCTGTGACTCAATTCCTGGAAATCTCCCCCTCGTCCTAAAAATGTTTGGAAAAATCCTCAAACTCATTAGCCTATGAAATTACCCAGCCTATAAAACCTAACCCCACCACATGTAGAGGCTGCACTGGCCTTCTGCAATGGCCCACACTCTGTCTGTGGAGTGTTTGTCTCTCTGAATAAACCTACATCTTACCTAATACTTTGTCTAGAACCTGAGCTTCATTAGGTCCTAAAACAATGTCTGTCATCTCAGTTGGAGGACCTGAGTTGGAAGAATTCAGTTTTGACTGGGTTCAACGTCCAGCCACATGAGTTCAACTCCCAAGCAGGGTTTTTGGCTGGGCCCCAATCCTGGTGGTTCAGATGGTAAAGAATACTCCTGCAGTGCAGGAGACCCAGGTTCAATCCATGGGTTGGAAAGATCCCCTGGAGAAGGGAACAGCAACCCATTCTAATATTCTTGCCTGGAGAATTAAACAGACGGAGGAACCTGGCAGGCTACAGTCCATGGGGTCACATAGAGTTGGACACTACTGAATGACTAACACATAGTCCTACCACATTAGTTCAAGTCCCAATCTGAGGTAAACAGTTTCATCAGTTCAGTTCAGTTGTTCAGTCGTGTCCGACTTTTTGCAACCCCATGGACTGCAGCACGCCAGTCTTCCCTGTCCGTCACCAACTCCCAGAGCCTACTCAAACTCATGTCCATTGAATCAGTGGTGCCATCCAAACAACTCATCCTCTGTCGTCCCCTTCTCCTCCTGCCTTCAATCTTTCCCAGCATCAGGGTCTTTTCTAATGAGTCAGATCTTTGCATCAGGTGGCCAAAGTACTGGAGTTTCAGCTTCAACATCAGTACTTCCAGTGACTATTCAGGATTGATTTGCTTTAGGATGGACTGGTTGGATCTCCTTGCAGTCTGAGGGACTCTCAAAGAGTCTTCTCCAACACCACAGTTCAAAAGCATCAATTCTTTGGCGCTCAGCCTTCTTCACAGTCCAACTCTCACATTCATACATGACCACTGGAAAAACCATAGCCTTGACTAGACAGATCTTTGCTGGCAAAGTAATGTCTCTGCTTTTTAATATGCTGTCTAGGTTGGTCATAACTTATCTTCCAAGGAGTAAGCGTCTTTTAATTTCATGACTACAGTCGCCATCTGCAGTGATTTGGGAGCCCCCCAAAATAAAGTCTGTCAGTGTTTCCATTGTTTCCCCATCTATTTCCCATGAAGTGATGGGACCAAATGCCATGATCTTAGATTTCTGAATGTTGAACTTTAAGCCAACTTTTTCACTCTCCTCATTCACTTTCATCAAGAGGCTCTTTAGTTCTTCTCACTTTCTGCCATAAGGGTGGTGTCATCTGCATATCTGAGGTTATTGATATTTCTCCCAGCAATCTTGATTCCAGCTTGTGCTTCATCCAGCCCAGCATTTCTCATGATGTACTCTGCATATAAGTTAAATAAGCAGGGGGACAATATACAGCCTTGACGTACTCCTTTCCCTATTTGGAACCAGTCTGTTGTTCCATGTCCAGTTCTAACTGTTGCTTCCTGACCCGCATACAGATTTCTCAGGAGGCAGGTCAGGTGGTCTGACATTCCCATCTCTTGAAGAATTTTCCAGTTTGTTGTGATCCATACAAAGGCTTTGGCATAGTCAATAAAGCAGAAATAGATGTTTTTCTGGAACCCTCTTGCTTTTTCGATGATCCAGTGGATGTTGGCAATTTGATCTCTGGTTCCTCTGCCTTTTCTAAATTCAGCTTGAACATCTGGAAATTCACAGTACACGTACTATTGAAGCCTGGCTTGGAGAATTTTGAGCATTACTAGCGTGAGATGAGTGCAATTGTGTGGTAGTTTAAGCATTCTTTGGCACTGCCTTTCTTTAGGATTGGAATGAAAACTGACCTTTTCCAGTCCTGTGGCCACTGCTGAGTTTTCCAAATTTGCTGGTATATTGAGTGTAGCACTTTCACAGCATCATCTTTCAGGATTTAAAATACCTCAACTGGAATTCCATCACCTCTGCTAGCTTTGTTCGTAGTGATGCTTTCTAAGGCCCACTTGACTTCGTATTCCAGGAAGTCTGGCTCTAGGAGAGTGATCACAGCACCGTTATTATCTGGGTCGTGAAGATCTGTTTTGTATAGTTCTTCTGTGTATTCTTGCCACCTCTTCTTAATATCTTCTGCTTCTGTTAGGTCCATATCATTTCTGTCCTTTATTGTGCCCATCTTTGCATGAAATGTTCCCACGGTATCTCTAATTTTCTTGAAGAGATCTCTAATCTTTCTCATTCTATTGCTTTCCTCTATTTCTTTGCACTGATCACTGAGGAAGGCTTTCTTATCTCTCCTTGCTATTCTTTGGAACTCTGCATCCAAAGGGGTATATCTTTCCTTTCCTCCTTTGCTCTTCGCTTCTCTTCTTTTCACAGCTGGAGCAACGGCTGCGTAGCATTGGAGCGGCCATGAGGAGATATCCCATGTCCAAGGTCAAAGAAACCCCAGCAATATGGTAGGTGCTAGAGCGGCGGCTGTACTTCACTGGAGTGGCTGTGAGGAGATACCCCATGCCCAAGGGCAAAGGGGAAGCCCCAGCAAGACAATAAGAGGGGCAAATTCTCCTTTAGAATTAAACCCCATTCCCGCCAGAGAGGTCAGAGGACTCAAACAAACCTTGTGTGCACCAGGACCTAGGGACTCCACAGAGGCTGAGACAGAACTGTGTTTGAGTGTCTCCTGTGGAGGAACGGGTCAGCAGTGAACTGCCACAGGGACAGGGGCTCTGGGTGCAGCAGACTTGGGTATGGCAAAGCCCTCTTGGAGAAGGTTGCCATTAACCCCACCACAGAGCTGCCAGAACTTACACAGGATTGGGAAATAGACTCTTGGAGGGCACAAACAGAACCTTGTGTTCACCAGGACCCAGGAGAAAGGAGCAGTGACCCCACAAGAGATTGACCCAGACTTGCCTGGGAGTCTCCAGCAGAGGGGTGGGTCAGTGGTGGCCTGCTGCAGGGTTGGGGGCAGTGAGTGTAGCAGTACATGCATGGGATCTTTTGAAAGAAGTTGCCATTATCTTCATCACCTCCACCATAGTTTGGCCCCAGTAAATAGCAGGGAGGGAACACAGCTGCACCCATCAACAGAAAATTGGATTAAAAATTTACTGAGCATGGCCCCGCCATCAGAACAAGACTCAGTTCCCCCCTCAGTCAGTCTCTCCCATCAGGAAGCTTCCATAAGCCTCTTATCCTTCTCCATCAGAGGGCAGACAGACTGAAAACCACAATCACAGAAAACTAACCAATCTGATCACATGGACCACAGCCTTGTCTTAACTCAATGAAACTATGAGCCATGCCATCCATGTAGGGCCACCCAAGACAGATGGATGGAGAGCTCTGACAAATTGGTCCACTGGAGAAGAGAATGGCAAACCACTTCAGAATTGCAAACGGTTTCATGCTGATCTCCAAGTCACTCTACCTCGTTCATTGAAGACTGTTACCTTCACAGCACAGCCTCCCTTTCTATTCCAAGCCTCTCCGTGTTTTTTTGGATGACATTAAAATTAAAAGAGTAACACCTTGACCTTAAAATTTCTTGAATCCCTCATCTCTAATAATCTCCTCCACTCTAGTCCAGATACCTATTTCCATGCTCATACCTTGGGCCTTACCATCACCCATTCTTTCACCTTCATGATCAAGGATCCTGCTCTCTGATGAAAACTTCCTATTCCTCTAACTTGCTTATACAAATATAGCCACTGTAACTATTTTTCAAAGACCTCAGTATCTCTTTATGCTTTCTCCTTTTAATACTTCCCTCATTATCCAACTCAGAGTCCATGGACTATCATTTCATTAACATTTTTTCCAATACTCTAAAAGCCCTTGATTTTTCATCTTGCAGATTTAAGAGCAATTTCCCCAAACACATTTACAGACTCTGTGGTCATCATACTCTTTACCACTAAAAGTTTTGTCTGGGAATACTAAGCAAAACCTTTGAAGTTAAAATTGAGTGTTTTGAGAAGTTTCTTGCACGATCAAAAAGGGAAACTATGTAATTTGTGATATTGAGAAACTATATAATTTATGATATTAAAGAACAGAGCCTGCAGAGGTTTATACTTTAGTAAGACCTTTGCCCCCATCTGGCTCCTAACAGTATTCTTTGTTCCCTGTGCAAGGGAGAGGTCACTGGTATGTAAATAATCTCTAACCTTTCTTCCTTATCTTACTGAGGAAAGGAATTGTCAGCACAATATTTTGAATTCTTAAGGTACTTATGTCAACAAGGTCTATTTCTCTGTGTTTTTCATCACATACCTTTATTCTTTGAGTCACTTTACATAGCAATGATAATTAAAATCAATAAAGTTATTTTATTAATTATTAGTTATTTACTAATTAATAAAATGTTACTAAGACCATCTTCTAAAATTGTAATTTAAACAAAGTCTAAATCAAAGTTTTAGGCCGAAATGTGTTTTCAGTTCCACAGATCCTGTCCCCTCCCACCTTCTCAGGAACTCTACATTATCTCTCTTATAACCTAGCCCTCTATCTCCACTGGATCTTTTCCCTTGTCTTTTCCACTTGCTCAAGGCTCTATAATTTACCTGTATGTGTGTGTACTAAGTCGCTTCAGTTCTTTCTGACTCTTTGTGACTCTATGGACTGTAACCCTTCAGGCTCCTCCGTCCGTGGGATTCTCCAGGCAAGAATACTGGAGTGGACTTCCATGCCCTCCTCCAAAGGATCTTCCTGACCCAGGGATTGAACCTGCATCTCTTACCTCTCTGGCATTGGCAAGCAGGTTCTTTACCACTAGCGCCACCTGGAAAATTGTTTTTAATTCCCCAGCTTCACATTGCCCTCCAACTACAGCTTTTTTGTCCACCTCCACAGCCAAACATTTCACTAAAAAGAATTGTTTATATGTGACTCCATCATTTCCCACCTATCCTATACGCCATTGTTCTGAATGCTGCTTCATCACAACAAAAAAGTTGCATTAACATCATAATGTGCATAATGTGCTCCAGACAGGCAAGTCCACCATAACATTTATGCACGTTTCATGGATTCTAACCAGGTGTTTGCTCACATCCCATGATTTCACTATATCTCAAGAGATCCATGAAAAGGAATTTGTATTTTGCCTGTGACTGGAGAGTTTGGCTATTTACCTGATTGATACCCAGTCTGCTTCATAAAACATGTTTGAGAGGCCTAAAAATTGGGGTAGAGGATGGAATTTGGAGATTATTGCTGTATAAATTATCAATTCATTGCCTCTCGATTCTAAATTTGCCCTTTTACCTGCTCTGTGAGCATGCACTTGTGAAACTGTGCACCTTAGATGGGACTTGAACCTGTGGCTGGGGACTTGAACCCAGCCAGAATCCCACCTGGGACTTGAACCCATGGTCCTTTCATTGAGATTGCACACCTGGACTCAAGACTTAATGAAACCCAGTTCTTTATGTCTCATCACAAAAAGAAACCATTGAGAGATAAAGTGATAGGTAAGAAGTAGACTTATTTAGAAAGAAACACACTCCACAGACAGACTGTGGGCCATCTCAGAAGGCAAGAGACCCTGAAATATGGGATAGTTAGTTTTTGGGGGCTGGGTAATTTTACAAACTACCGAGTGGGATGATTATTCCAACTATTTTGGGGAAGGAGGCAGAGATTTCCAGGAATTGAGCCATGGCTCACTTCTTGATTATTGATGGTTGTCTTCCAACTGTCAAGGTGCTACTGATTATGTCATTTAGCTTATGCTAATGTATTACATTAGCTCCTGTGCCACGCAGCCATGCCATGTGGGGCCCTGCAAAACAGACAGGTCATGGTGGAGAGGTCTGATAGAATGTGGTCCACTGGAGAAGGGAATAGCAAACCACTTCAGTATTCTTGGCTTGAGAACCCCATGAACAATAAAAAGGCAAAAAGATAGGACACTGAAAGATGAACTCCCCAGGTCGGTAGGTGCCAAATATGCTACTGGAAATCAGTTGAGAAATAACTCCAGAAAGAATGAAGAGATCGAGCCAAAGCAAAAACAACACCCAATTGTGGATGTGACTGGTGATAGAAGCAAGGTCCGATGCTGTAAAGAGCAATATTGCATAGGAACCTGGAATGTTAGGTCCATGAATCAAGGCAAATTGGAAGCGATCAAACCGGAGATGGCAAGAGTGAAAGTTGACATTCTAGGAATCAGCGAACTAAGATGGACTGGAATGGGGGAATTTAACTCAGATGACCATTATATCTACTATTGTGGACAGGAATCCCTTAGAAGAAATGGAGTAGCCATTATAGTCAACAAAAGAATCTGAAATGAAGTACTTGGATGCAACCTCAAAAACAACAGAATGATCTCTGTTCATTTCCAAAGCAAACCATTCAACATCACGGTAATCCAATTCTATGCCCCAAAAAGTAACGCTGAAGAAGCTGAAGTTGAACATTTCTATGAAGACCTACAAGACCTTTTAGAACTAACATCCCAAAAAGATGTCCCTTTCATTGTAGGGGACTGGAATGCAAAAGTAGGAAGTCAAGAAACACCTGGAGTAACAGGCAAATTTGGCCTTGGAGTACAGAATGAAGCAGGGCAAAGGTTAACAGAGTTTTGCCAAAGAACACAGTAGTCATAGCAAACACCCTCTCCCAACAACACAAGAGAAACTCTACACATGGACATCACAAGATGGTCAACACCGAAATCAGATTGATTATATTCTTTGCAGCCTAAGATGGAGAAGCTCTATAGAGTCAGCAAAAACAAGACTGGGAGCTGACTGTGGCTCAGATCATGAACTCCTTATTGCCAAATTCAGACTTAAACTGAAGAAAGTGGGGAAAACCACTAGACCATTCAGCTATGACCTATTTCAAATCCCTTATGACTACACAGTGGAAGTGAGAAACAGATTTAAGGGACTGGATCTGATAAACAGTGCCTGATGAACTATGAATGGAGGTTAGTGACATTGTAAAGGAGACAAGGATCAAGACCATCCCCAAGAAAAAGAAATGCAAAAAAGCAAAATGGCTGTCTGAGGAGGCCTTACAAATAGCTGTGAAAAGAAGAGAAGTGAAAAGAAAATGAGAAAAGGAAAGATATACCCATTTGAATGCAGAGTTCCAAAGAATAGAAAAGAGAGATAAGAAAGCCTTCCTCAGCCATCGATGCAAAGAAATAGAGGAAATCAATAGAATGAGAAAGACTAGAGATCTCTTTAAGAAAATTAGAGATACCAAGGGGACATTTCATGCAAAGATGGGTTCAGTAAAGGGCAGAAATGTTATGGAGCTAACAGAAGATATTAGGAAGCAGAAGATATTAAGAAGAGGTGGAAAGATTACACAGAAGAATTGTACAAAAAAGATCTTCACGACCCAGAAAATTACAAAACTGTGATCACTCTCCTAGAGCCAGACTTCCTGGAATGTGAAGTCAAGTGGGCTTTAGAAATCATCACTACGAACAAAGCTAGTGGAGGTGATGGAATTCCAGTTGAGCTATTTCAAATCCTAAAAGATGATGCTATGAAAGTGCTGCACTCAATATGCCAGCAAATTTGGAAAACTCAGCAGTGGCCACAGGACTGGAAAAGGTCAGTTTTCATTCCAATCCCAAAGAAAGGCAGTGCCAAAGAATGCTCAAACTACCGCACAATTGCACTCATCTCACACGCTAGTAAAGAAATGCTCAAAATTCTCCAAGCCAGGCTTCAGCAATACATGAACCATGAACTTCCAGATGTTCGAGCTGGATTTAGAAAAGGCAGAGGAACCAGAGATCAAATTGCCAACATTCGCTGGATCATTGAAAAAGCAGGAGAGCTCCAGAAAAACATCTATTTCTGCTTTATTGACTATGCCAAAGCCTTTGACTGTGTGGATCACAATAAACTGTGGACAATTCTGAAAGAGGTGGGAATACCAGACCACCTGACCTGCCTCCTGAGAAATCTGTATGCAGGTCAGGAAGCAACAGTTAGAACTGGACATGGAACAACAGACAGGTTCCAAAGAGGAAAAGGAGTACGTCAAGGCTGTATATTGTCCCCCTGCTTATTTAACTTATATGCAGAGTACATCATGAGAAACGCTGGACTGGAAGAAGCACAAGCTGGAATCAAGATTGCCAGGAGAAATATCAATAACCTCGATATTCAGATGACACCACCCTTATGGCAGAAAGTGAAGAAGAACTAAAGAGCCTCTTGATGAAAGTGAAAGAGGAGAGTGAAAAACTGGCTTGTAGGTCAACATTCAGAAAACTAAGATCATGGCATCTGGTCCGATCACTTCATGGCAAAAAGATGGGGAAACAATGGAAACACTGACAAACTTTATTTTTTGGGGCTCCAAAATCACTGCAGATGGTGACTACAGCCATTAAATTAAAAGACACTTGCTCCTTGGAAGAAAAGCTATGATGAACCTAGACAGCATATTAAAAAGCAGAGGCATTAGTTTGCCAACAAAGGTCCATATAATCAAAGCTATGGTTTTGCCAGTAGTCATGTATGGATGTGAGAGTTGGAGTATAAAGAAAGCTGAGTGCCAAAGAACTGATGCTTTTAAACCGTGGTGTTGGAGAAGACTCTTAAGAGTTCCTTGGACTGCAAGGAGATCAAACCAGTCAATTGTAAAGGAAATCAATCCTGAATATTCATTGGAAGGACTGATGTTGAAGCTGAAACTCCAATATTTTGGCCACCTGATGCAAAGAACAGACTCACTGGAAAATGATCTAACCTGATGCTGGGAAAGATTGAAGGCAGGAGGAGAGAGGGACAACAGAGGATGAGTTGGTTGGATGGCATCACCGACTCAATGGACATGACTTTGAGTAAGCTCTGGGAATTGCTGATGGACAGAGGAGCCTGGCATGCTGCAGTCCATGGGTTGGCAAAGAGTTGGACATAACTGAGCAATTGAACTGAACTGAAATGAGTGAAACAGGAGGGATGGGGGCAGGACACAACATGTAAAAGAATGATATAGTCGTAGGACATGATGAAAAGTGATTAAAACCAAATAGGTGCAAGATGGTACAAGATTTCACTTCCAGTAAGACCTTGAGCCTCATTACATGCTCATTGTAATACATTCAGTCCAGTTCAGTTCAGTTGCTCAGTCGTATCCGACTCTTTGCAACCCCATGAACCACAGCATGCCAGGCCTCCCTGTCCATCACTAACTCCCGGAGTTTACTCAAACTCATGTCCATTGAGTTGGTGATGCCATCCAACCATCTCATCCTCTATCGTCCCCTTCTTCTCCTGCCCTCAATCTTTCCCAGCATCAGGGTTTTTCCAATGAGACAGCTCTTTGCATCAGGTGGCCAAAGTACTGGAGTTTCAGCTTCAACATCAGTCCTTCCAATGAACACCCAGGACTGAGCTCCTTTAGGATGGACTGATTGGATCTCCTTGCAGTCCAAAGGACTCTCAAGAGTCTTCTCCAACACCACAGTTCAAAAGCATCAATTCTTTGGTGCTCAGTTTTCTATATACTCCAACTCTCACATCCATATATGACTACTGGAAAAACCATAGCCTTGACTAGATGGACCTTTCTTGGCAAAGTAATGTCTCTGCTTTTTAATATGCTATCTAGTTTAGTCATAACTTTCCTTCCAAGGGGTTAGTGTCTTTTAATTTCATGACTGCATTCACCATCTGCAGTGATTTTGGAGCCCAGAAAAATAAAGTCTGACACTGTTTCCACTGTTTCCCCATCTATTTCCCATGAAGTGGTGGGACCAGATGCCATGATCTTCGTTTTCTGAATGTTGAGCTTTAAGCCAACTTTTTCACTCTCCTCATTCACTTTCATCAAGAGGCTCCTTAGTTCTTCTTTACTTTCTGCCATAAGGGTGGTGTCATCTGAATATCAAGGTTATTGATATTTCTCCTGGCAATCTTGATTCCAGCTTGTGCTTCTTCCAGTCCAGCGTTTCTCATGATGTACTCTGCATGTAAGTTAAATAAGCAGGGGGACAATATACAGCCTTGACGTACTCCTTTTCCTCTTTGGAACCTGTCTGTTGTTCCATGTCCAGTTCTAACTGTTGCTTCCTGACCTGCATACAGATTTCTCAGGAGGCAGGTCAGGTGGTCTGGTGTTCCCATCTCTTTCAGAATTGTCCACAGTTTATTGTGATCCACACAGTCAAAGGCTTTGGCATAGTCAATAAAGCAGAAATAGATGTTTTTCTGGAGCTCTCCTGCTTTTTCAATGATCCAGCGAATGTTGGCAATTTGATCTCAGGTTCCTCTGCCTTTTCTAAATCCAGCTCGAACATCTGGAAGTTCATGGTTCACGTATTGCTGAAGCCTGGCTTGGAGAATTTTGAGCATTTCTTTACTAGTGTGTGAGATGAGTGCAATTGTGCGGTAGTTTGAGCATTCTTTGGCATTGCCTTTCTTTGGAATTGGAATGAAAACTGACCTTTTCCAGTCCTGTGGCCACTGCTGAGTTTTCCAAATTTGCTGGCATATTGAGTGCAGCACTTTCATAGCATCATCTTTTAGGATTTGAAATAGCTCAACTGGAATTCCATCACCTCCACTAGCTTTGTTCATAGTGATGCTTCCTAAAGCCCACTTGACTTCACATTCCAGGGTGTCTGGCTCTAGGTGAGTGATCACACCATCGTGATTATCTTGGTCGTGAAGATATTTTTTGTACAGTTCTTCTGTGTAATCTTTCCACCTCTTCTTAATATCTTCTGCTTCCTAATATCTTCTGTTAGCTCCATACTGTTTCTGTCCTTTTTTGTGCCCATACTTGCATGAAATGTCCCCTTGGTATCTCTAATTTTCTTGAAGAGATCTCTAGTCTTTCCTATTCTATTGTTTTCCTCTATTTCTTTGCATTGATCACTGAGGAATCTTTCTTATTTCTCCTTGCTATTCTTTGGAACTCTGCATTCAAGTAGGTATATCTTTCCTTTTCCCATTTGCCTTTAGCTTCTCTTCTTTTCTCAGCTATTTCTCAGCCTGTTTTATTAGGCCCTGTCAATATTTTTCCATTGCCAGCTGGAATGATTTGAGCTTTGACATTTGGAAGATCTAGAGGGGAATTACAGGAGGAAAGAAGTCTGCCTTTCATTCCCATATACCCTCTCAGCAGGCTCTTTCCGAACATATGACTTTAGTGTCCTGCTTCTGCAGCCCACTCAACTTTGCAGCGGTCAGCTCCTGCGGTGCAGGGGTTTTGTCAGTTGATTCCTCCAGTGCATGGGAGCTGGTAACATCCAGCACCCAGCGTTCCCATCTGGGCAATTTGGAGGTAGAGTGCCTGCAGTGACATACTTCTTCATGAATAACTTTCCCCTGATCCTAGAGGGCAGATTTTGGCAAGTTCCAAAAGACATATTTCCAGCAAGATGAAGAAGGCTGGTTTTCAGCAAGTTTGACATAGATGTCCAGAAGGTAAATCTCTGGCACATTCCAGAGGGTGAATTTCCAGCAAGTTCTACCTCCTCAGTAACACAGGGTCTTCTCTGTGAGATTCTCTGGGGGACTTCTTCATTTAGTGACCCATAGCCATGGCCTCTCTAAGGTCTGGGTTTCAGCCCTGAAAATCCTCCTACTGGAATATGTATCTCAGTCATGGGCATAGTGTCTGCTCCTTATATCTGCTATTCTTAGCATCTTTAGAGTTCTCCTTACTCCTCACTAGCTTAGTACTATGATCCACTGTTATAGTTAATAATTATTTACAATAAACTTTCTCTGTTCAAATCACTTTCTGGTTTCTCTCTACTGATTGGATACAGGTTAATGCAACCATTATAACATTTCCTTTAGTTTCATAGACCTAGATTATTTTTCCTTCTCCCTAAGTACTTCCTCAGTGAGTTAATTTAGTTCTGACCAGCTATTGCCATATAGCTCTTTGTTATACTGAAGTTTTGGACTGCTACTTGAGGTTAATTGTGATGCATAAAGGTTAGAATTTCTTCTGTAACATACAGTTTAGATTGTAGAATCCAATTAATGATGATTTATTGCTATTTAGCATTGGGTTTCCTAGACAAAAAATTACTTTATTCCCAGAAGAGACCATGGCCATGCTGATCCTGCCATGAGGACAAAAGGAAAAAATGAATTTATTGCTAAGTATTTATGCTGAGCATCTTTATAAAGTGATTTATATTTTATTAGTAAATTGTGAAAATTGATTTTTGTGATTTGTTTGTGTGATGTAGCAAGTTCTAACAAACTGATAGTCAACAAAATTCACCTTCCTAAATCCTTCTTTTTCCATACTTCCCCCACCTTTTCAGGTACCCTTCCCAGACTCAACAACCCCCACCCCTCAGGCAACAGTCTAGTCAGGGAAAAAAAACTGATTGTCAATAAATTAATCTCTGTGACTTTGAGAAACTTAATCCAAGTATGAGATTCTCAAAATAAAACTTTTGAGCATGAAGAAATGAGCATGTTATAGCAGGTTTTTATGCATCCATAGGGAAGATTCTTTAGATAAGGGACCCTCTTGTGCTTTTAAAATCACAATTACACTCATTCCAGGTGAACCTTCTTTTATCCCTATCTTCTCCCAGCCATCACCCTATTTTATCTCATCCATTCCCAACTTAACTTCTTTAAAGGCCAATCTGTATGACAAGATAATATATTTGAGATGCTAACCCATTTTTTAAGCCCATTTTTCTCCTTCTATAACTTGCCAATTTCCCAAATCTTGCCTCCTATCAAATCCATAGTTTTATTGCCTTGGGGAGGGATATAGAAAGAAAATTTTTCTATTGGTTTTCGAAATCGCAAGCCTCCAGATGGAAAGACAATTTAAGCCATGGAGGAAAATGCCTTGAAAAGGAGCAGAGGAATAAAAGAGCAGAAGAGCAGGGGGCATCTTCCTCCACCAATCTAGACATAGATTTCTCTGGGCTGGAGAAATGTGGAAGGGTATATCTAGGTGGTCAAAACCACCAGCCCATCTAAACTTCCTGAGTCTCCAAAGATCCCCTGCTCTATTTTAGTACTGAGTAATCTTCCAAAATCCTGACAAAACTGGCATTGACAGGTTCACAATAGAAATTGAATTGGTAGAATGTATCAACACTTTTTTTACAGACTTGAGTTTTGAGCTAATATTCATACTGTATGTGTTCATTAACCTTGTACCTCCACTTCTTCACTGACCATTCATTCCTCACACCATGGAGTATGCTTAAACCCCACTAGTCCACTGAAAGATCCCATGATAAGATCACCATAATCCTAAGATTTCCCAGCTTAGTTTTCAATTCTCAGATATTTTTGATTAAGAGGTTTTTTGGTTTTCTAGTATTTTATCTATTTGTCAGGGTTTCCGAGGTGAAGCTAGCTAGTGGTAAACTGTCCACCTGCCAATGCTGGAGATGTAAGAGATGCAGGTTCGATCCCTGGGTTGAGAAGATCCCCTAGAGTAGAAAAAATGGCAAACCACTCCAGTATTCTTGCCTGGAAAATTCCATGAACAGAGGACCCTGGCAGCCTAGTCCATGGGGATCACACAGATTTGGACACGACTGAGCGACTGAGCACACACATTTACTTGTTTGTGCTGGGTCTTCGTTGCTGTGTGCGATCTTTTTCTGTAGTTGCAGAGAGCACGAGCTACTCTCTAGTTGCTGTGCTCAGGCTTCTCATCGCAGTCACTTCTCTTGTTGTGGCGCACAGGCTCTAGGTGTGTGGGCTTCAGTCGTTGCGGCACGAGGGCTTTGTTGCTCCATGGCATGTGGGATCTTCCTGGACCAGGGATCAAACCCATGTCCCCTGCATTGGCAGATGGGTTCTTAACCATTGGACCATGAGGGAAGTCTCAAGAGGTTGATGTTTTCATTTTGGCTATTCCACAGGGCATGTGGGATCTTATTACATACATATTAAATTGTGACTTCCTTTGGGAAGGTGTGTGACTTCCTCTGGGAAAGAGTGTGAGCTTACCTGGTGGTAAAGAATCTGCTTGCAATGCAGGAGACCCAGGTCGGATCCCTGAATCATGAAGATACCCAGGAGGAAGAAATGACAACCCACTCAAGTATTCTTGGCTGGGAAATCCCAGGACAAAGAAGCCTGGTGGGCTACAGTCCATGGGGTTGCAAAAAGCTGGACATAACTGACTGACTAACACACCGGGAAGCAGTGTAGCTTTCACCTTTAATAACATAGACTTCTATATCAGCTACAGAAGCAGTTGATTTTTGTTATTGTTCTTCACCGACCAATATCTGAACCAACTCAGTATTTCTGGAGAATCCTCACCTAATGGAGCAGTCCAAGCATTCCACGATAGACACTGAGATGGAAGGTTTGTGCTTTCTCAGACTCCCTTGTGCTCAGGGCATGGGTTACCCCAATCAGATACTTACAGAATCCATTTTGGTGCAGCAGAGGCAGCAGTTTAGTGGCAGCTACATTCTGTCTCCAGAGGAAGACAAGGCAGCCATTGCAGCATCAGTGGCAGAACCAGCTGTGAGATCCAAGGGGAACAGAGTGAGGAGTTCACAGGACATCTGCGATACTATGATTTTCAAGCCATCCCCAAATCTGTAAGCTACCCACTATCTTTTTCATAAAGACCTTTTTCCTAAATTAACCAGAGTTGGTTTCTTTACCGGAAACTAAGGTCTGTATAGTCAAAGCTATGGTTTTTCCAATAGTCACGTATGGATCTGAGAGTTGACCCATAAATGAGGCAGACCTCTGAAGAATTGATGCTTTTGAACTGTGGTGCCGGAGAAGCCTCTTGAGAGTCTCTTGGAATACAAAAGTTCAAATCAGTCAATCCTGAAGGAAATCAACCCTGAATACTCATTGGGAGGACTGACGCTGCAGCTGAAACGCCACTACTTTGGCTATCTTTTGCACTGACTCATTGGAAAAGACCCTGATGCTGGGAAAGATTGAGGGCAGGAGGAGAAGGGGGTGACAGATAATGATGAGATGGTTGGATGGCATCACCAACTCAGTGGACACGGGTGTGAGCAAACTCAGGGAGATAGTAAAGGACAAAGAAGCCTGGCATGCTGCAGTCCTTGGGGTCGCCAAGAGTCAGACACAACTTAGCAACTGAAGAACAACAAGAACACTGACGGATGATGTATTTGTGTGTGTGTGATTTTTTTTTAATAGTTGACATAGCATTAATTTCAGGTGTTGGTGGAATATCCCTCTGAAATTTAAAAAACTTCCCAACTTTTTATTATGAACAATTTCAAACATATAGTAAAGTTAAAAGGATACTAAAATGAATACTTGCATACCATTCACCCAGATTCACCAGTTAGTAATATTTTGTTATATTTGCTTTGTGTGTGTGTGTGTTTGCTGAATATTTGAAAGTTAGTTTTAAGCAACTAAGAAAATAAATAATAATGCCACAGTATCCTCGTATATCTGGCCCCATTCAGATTTCCCCAAATATCCCAAGAATGCCTTTTTTTTACCTCTTTTTGTTTTTTTTCGAGCCAAGTTCCAATACAATATATTGTATTTGATTATGTCTGTCCAGCATTTTTAAATGTAATTTTAAAAATACACATGAATACACAGTATTTGGTCCTTCTTTTATTGGTTTCTACCTAATAATTGAGGTGATAAATATAGGAACTATTGCTAATTAAGCACTAATCTGAGGCCAAGTTCTGAGGTGCTAAACATACCAGGATGAATAGGACTATGTCCCTGACTTCAAAGATGCAGGCCCTTTGGGTTTCTCCAAATGCACATAAGTAGTTGGTCTCAGTTTTAACCAGCTTAAGGAACAGATAGAGACAGGGGATGTCAGAGTTTATCATTTCCTAGGCTCAGAGCTACATTATAAAGTTAGAGAGCTGAGCAGGGCTGGTTGCACAAGTCCAGCAATTTATCACCAACTGGGAAGTCCATATATGTGGTGTGTATAATCTACATATACACACAGCCTTATTTCTGGAGAAGGGAATGGCTACCCACTCCAGTATTCTTGCCTGGAGAATTCCATGGACAGAGGAGCCTGGTGGGCTACAGTCCATGGGGTTGCAAAGAGTTGGACACGACTGAGCGACTAACAAACACACACAGCCTTATTTAATTGGTTAATCAAAAGCTATTTTTAATTTTGTAAGAAAATTGCCTTGTAGCCTAGAGCAATGACTGACACTGTGTCTTATCTGATGAAAGTAAGGTAGACATTTAGCAACTGTCTGGCTCATGTGATAAAGACACTTTCATTATAAATATAAACCAAAAAACCAAAGTGTCTAAATGACTAGCTTATTTACATTGATTATATCTTCCGGGTGATTTATAAATCTTCATTAGGAAGAAAGTAAGCCTAGTTATAGATTTTTCTTGTCTAAAACTTATCATTAAAAATAATGAAGAAATTTCCTTTTCAGAGCGCTTTTAATACTCTCCGCATGAGTCTGACACCGCAGACTGCAATACAAGTACTGTCTTTGTCACACAGCTAAGGTCACATGTTGTTAACATTCCTTATTAAAGGAAAAGTCTTAATGTGTGTTTTTGATTTTCATTTCTGACACTTAATTAGAATAAATGAAGTTACCCCATTTATATATTGCAAGAGCTGCCAGGACTCCTGAAACTTCTAGAAAGAGTGATGAAATTAGTGACTTTTCTCATATGAGGCCAAGTGTTATCAGACACATTAATTCCACATGTGCAGTTGAGCATTTGTGTATCTCCTTGTATGTGGAGAAGAGCCTAAGCGAATCTAAAGGCGTGATTTTAGCAGCTTTATACAACACGATGGGCATGAAGAAAAGTGTTTATAAAAGAACGCATTTGAATTCCTGGTACCTCTCAGTGGGATCACCACATTGTCAAACAGTAAAGGAATGTTTAAATACAAATAAATTACACTTTCTCTGAATGAAGTCTTCTCTCTGGTGCGCAATTACTGGATGTGTACTTGGGAGTTCCAAGTTCGAGTGAATGTTTTCTTTGTCACTTATGAGATTCACCTCACCTCTTGGCACCCATGGTGCAGTAAACAACAGCTTCCAGATGCTCCAAGTACGCCCCTGACAGCAGCCAGCAGATGGCTGTGAGGATGACAGACAGTGCCTTCACACACAGCTCCATCCTGGCCTGGCTGGCTTGATTTTGCACTTATTTGATAGCCAATACATAGAAAAGAAGTCACATCATTTATATCTAAGATTTGAAATGTGAAGTATTTTCATAAGCAGTGATGAACACACCACCCAAACTTAAGAACTAAAACATTATTGGGTGGGTTTTTTTGCATCGACTCATATGTTCCTCTCCAACCTCTTTCATCTGTCTCCTCTTCAGAGATAGCCACCATCTTCAATTTTTGTGTTTTATTTTTTCTATGCTTAAAAAGTAGTTGTGGTATGGCTGAGTTGCTTTGCTGTACACCTGAAACTATTACAACATTGTTAATTGGCTATATTCCAATATAAAATTGGAGAAGGAAATGGCAACCCACTCCAGTATTCCTGCCTAGAGAATCCTGTGGACAGAGGAGCCTGGTGGGCTGCTGTCCATAGGGATCACACAGAGTCAGACACGACTGAAGTGACTTAGCATGCATGCATGCATTGGAGAAGGAAATGGCAACCCACTCCAGTATTCTTGCCTGGAGAATCCCAGGGACAGAGGAGCCTGGTGGGCTGCCATCTACGGTGTCGCACAGAGTCGGACCCAACTGAAGCGACTTAGCAGCAGCAGCAGTAGCCAATATAAAATAAAAAAATTTTAAATAAAGTAAAACTCACAACAACAACAAAGTAGTTGTGGTACATATGCATGTATCTTTAAATTGTGTATTATTTTGTTTTTTATTAAAATATCATATTGAATTAATCTTCTATAACTTCATTTGTTTACTCTTTTTATTTAAACCCAAGAATGTGTTTCAAAGATCCATCTGTATTGTTCCTTGATGATAGCAAAGCTTATGAATTCACTCTAAAGTCCTTGGACATTTGCGTTCCTTAATGAGTTTTAAATTTTATTTATTTTTTTGCCATTGTGAACCAGGCTGCTGTAAATGTGTCAGTTGGTAATAGTTATGGGTTCTCTAGAAATAAGGTCTGGGAGTGCCGGGGTGGGAGTTGGAACTGTTGAGTCTCAGAGTATGAGCAAGTTCAATTTTAGAGGCTAGTAACAAACTTTTTCAAAGTGACTGTATCAATGCATATTCTCACCGGTGGCATATAAGAATTCCTGTTAATCCACATCCTCACTAACATTTGATGTTTTCAGACCTTCTTTTTTACCAGTCTAGTAGGTATAAAATAATATCGCATTTGGGATCAATTCAGAGCTTTCTTCACCTTGCCCATCCGTGATGACATTCCAAGCCATCCCAGTGCTGTGGATGTAGCAAGAACTGAAGAAGTAGAGAAAAAGTGGGAAGTCTCATATTGCACCACGAAGACCCTGAAATTTGTAGAGTTAATCCTTGTAAAGGCATTTCCCGTGAGATTCAAGGTATATAACATGTACTTTACTCATTGAATTAATATTTTTAATCTCTCCTACGTGCCAGGTATTTTTCCTATACTCAAGGTACTTTCTCTAGGCCCAGGAAGATCACAGTGAATAAAATAGACAAGATCCTTGCCCTTATGGAGCTTATATTCTGGTTGGGGAGGATACAGACAATAAACAAATCCATATATAATACAGAATATCAGAAAGCAAAGACCAGCTTTGGAGCCACAGGGCCAGTGCTCAATTCTGTTCTCTATACCATACCAGACACTTGACCTCTCTGAGCCTTAGTTTCATGTTTTACAAGTAAGAATTCGTATCTTGCAGGGTTATTGTGAGAATTAAGAGCTGGTGTAGAAAGGTTCCCAGTTTAGTGCTGAGCACAAAAGTTGGTGTTCTCTTCAGTCTGGACACTTTGAGGAGTGTCTGAGAACAAAGAATTCAAGGACCTAGGGGTGGGGCATCTCATCTTCTAGTTGGCTTCTTCTGGAACTGGGCAAACCGGGCAAGCGCAAACAGAAGCTTGTGCACCCCTGCCAGCCAGGATCAGCCTGTTCATTTCCTCCTGGTAACTAACCTCTGCTCACCTTCTCTCACTTACTTTAATGGGCCGAGACTTGCTGTTTATTGGGTTCTATTCTTTCCAGCTACACTATCCTCCTTGCTATTCTTAGACATTCCAGATCACCTCATTTAAAAATTGACTTTAACAAACCAATTAGCAAAAATATATATGAGCCAGTACGGGGAAATTGAACACTAGTGAATACTGGATGATATTAAGGAATTGTTGATAATTTTTGTGTGGTAATGATGTAGCATCAAGTCAAAGTAAAGTGTTTGCACCTTTATAAATCCATACTGAATATTTATCTGATGTCTTGGATTTGCTTTCAAATAATCCAATATGTGGAGGGAGACTAATAAATTGATTGGAGGTATAGAAGCAGGGTGATAGATACATGGGGTTCATTAAGCAATTCTATTTACTTTTGTATATGCTTAAAATTTTCTATAATAAAAAGTAAACAAATGAGGTAAATGTACTTCTGTCTCAGAATATACTTTGTACGTGCTGTTACCTCTGCCAGGAATGTTGTTCTTCTAGATAGCCACATAACAAACTTCCTTGATTTATGCCAGTCTCTGCTCAAATGTCATTTCCTCAGAAGGGCTTTCCCCTATGGAACATGGAGCCTCTTTTTCCTGGAGATAATGTAACCACCCCATGCTTTGAAGAGCATAATTTTGGATTGCTTATATAGTAGCAGTATTTAGAGCCAAATTTAGAGCAGAATAGTATATAGAGCAGAATTTACTCTCGGCTCCTGATAGCTGTAGACCCATGCTTCTCAGGACTAGGCATGCACACTCATATGAAACTGACCAGGCTACAGTCCACAGAACTGAGAAAACCAGAGTCCTGGCTTCATTCCCCAAACCACAAAGAACTTGCAGGATCCATGCTCCTAGTTCCTTTTGCTCTGTTTAATATGACAACAGTGTCTTCCGGGCACTCTTGGCAGTCTTTGACTTCTTGTTCTTCCTTGGCTCCCCTCCTGGTATTCTCCACATCTCTTTTAAGGTTGAGAGGAGAAATAGCTACTAAGTCAGCAGGCCTTAAAGCTGTTCATTCCACAAAGACCAGCCCACAGGCAGAGGGTAAACGCCAGCAACAGAACCTAGATGTCCTTTTCACTAAGCAACAGATTTTGAAAAGCATGAGCTTGTTTGAGGATTTCCAGTTTAGCATATTGCTCTTTGGAAAAATAAACATACTTTCCCAAGATTCTAAGAACAATCTTATTGCAAACATAACTGTTGAAGAAAGCTAAGCACTGAAGAATTGATGCTTTTGAACTGGGGTGTTGGAGAAGACTCTTGAGAGTCCCTTGGACTGCAAGGAGATCCAACTAAAGATCATTCTAAAGGAGATCAGCCCTGGGTGTTCTTTGGAAGGAATGATGCTAAAGCTGAAACTCCAGTACTTTGGCCACCTCATGCGAAGAGTTGACTCATTGGAAAAGACTCTGATGCTGGCAGGGATTGGGGGCAGGAGGAGAAGGGGACGACAAAGGATGAGATGGCTGGATGGCATCACCGACTCGATGGACATGAGTTTGAGTGAACTCCAGGAGTTGGTGATGGACAGGGAGGCCTGGCGTGCTGCGATTCATGGAGTCGCAAAGAGTCAGACACGACTGAGTGACTGAACTGCACTGAACTGACTGAACTGTTGTTTTGTTAAGTCAGTAAGCTGTGTCCAACTCTTTGCGACCCCATAGACTGTAGGCACGCCAGGCTCCTCTGTCCATGGAGTTTTCTAGGCAAGAATACTGGAATAGGTTGCCATTTCCTTCTCCAGAGAATCTTCCCAACCCAGGGATCAAACCCACATCTCCTGCCTTGGCAGGCAAATTCTTTACTGCTGAGCTACCAGGGAAGCCCAACCCATATGTACATGATATTAAAGAGTTTTCTTATCTGAACTATACTCATAACAGACTGTTATATAGCTACTGGGACAGTATCTAAAAGGAAAACAAAATTTTATTTTTTAATTGATTTTTAATTGGAAGATAGTTGCCTTACAATGCTGTGTTGGTTTCTGCCATACAACAACATGAATCAGCATTAAGTATACATATTCCCTCCCTCTTGAACTTCCCTCCCACTCCCCTCAAATTTTATTTATTTATTTTTTAGATATTTGAAATACAACTTTATTCTGATTCTAAATGAAAAGGAATGGGAATGACAGAAATAAACAAGATTCCCCCTCTCAATACTGTCATGTGACTATAGCAGTCTTGTATTTGAAACTCAAGGAGGAAAGAACTGTGTTCCAAAACACCTAAATACGCAGGTTTCAAAAAATGAGGGTATTTTTTTTTTAAACTCCAACATTCACTCCAAAGCCCATCCATCTCCTTCAGCATCCAAAGATTAAGCACGTGTTCTGCGTAGCTATGTTATAAAGTGGCAAACACGCTGCACCACTGACGTCACAGGACAGTTGCCTATAAAACTCGACTTCCGACGCTGGGCCCAGCTTCACTTTCTCACAGGTCATCATCTTCATCCGGGAGAGCAGTCGTCTGAGCAACCTCTAAATCGTGCTCGTACTGTGCTGCCAAGGCTGGGTCCATGAACACCTCTGGCAGGGCAAGAGCAGGCATGGCAACAAACTCCAAGTTAGGGTCTCCAATCAGTTTTCTAGCAAGCCAGGGAAGGGCTTTTCAAAGCTGTAGTTACTTTTGGCAGAAATGTCATAGTACTGAAGATTCTTCTTTCAGTGGAAGACAATTGACTTTGCCTTAACCTTTCTGTCTTTAATATCCACTTTGTTGCCACACAACACAATTGGGATATTCTCACACACTCGTACTAGATCTCTATGCCAGTTAGGCACATTCTTGTAAGTAACTCTTGATGTTACATCAAATATTATAATGGCACACTGAGCTTGTATCTAATAGTCACCTCTCAGTCCACCAAATTTCTCCTGATCAGCTGTATCCCATACATTGAACTTGATAGGTCCTCTGTTGATATGGAACACAAGAGGATGGACCTCAACACCCAAGGTAACTACATACTTCTTCTCAAATTCACCAGTCAGATAATGCTTCACGAATGTAGTTTTTTCCAGTACCACCATCACCAACCAAAACAAGTTTGAATTGAACTTGGGGTTCTCTTTGGGCAGCCATCGCAATGTTACTTCCAGAAGCGTTTCCGCGCCCGTCCGACTGAGGGCTGGAAAGATGGCGGAAGCACAATTCCTGCCCCCCAAAATTTTAATATGAGAATGTTAAATGTAAAAAGTTTGTGTAAATAGTGCTAAATAAGCACTTTCATATATGTTTGTTTAGCATTTGCTTCCAAGAAGATTTTTCTGCATACCAAACAGAACCGTGATTAGGTTCCCACATCTTGTTAAGGCTGACTAATGTGGACTCTGGCTTTTTTTGCATATAAACTTTTATGGGATTCTGGGAAAGGCCTCTTTCGTGTAATAATGATGCCTTATTTTCAATAGTTTCCATGAGAAAGGAAGCACAGAACCAAAAATGCAGATGGCAAGACAAATGACCAACTTCTGCAACATACAAAGGTAAGGCTAGAGGGGAAATGCCAGAGGCGACTGAAGGGGCAGGAGCGTGATCACAGTGGCTTTCAACCTCCCTCTAAGAATAAAGTGTCACACTTCATATTCAAAATGGAATCATTTTCCACAGACACTTTATTTGCAGGCCTTCCCTTTTATCTGCCAACTAATTCCTACAAAGAATGCTGAGCATGAAGAAATATCAAGAAGCAAATCCATAAAAGTTTGGCTAAATAGTAAATAGTTCATCATTCTCAAGATATTTGACATAGAAGCATATTTTGTGCTTATTTTGCCCTAGCTTAGAAAAATTAATGCAAACTGTACATGTATATTTATCATGAAATATTTCAGGCATTCAAAAATATAAATAATAATAAATACCCACTTACCTTGAATCCAGTTCAAAGAATAAAATTTTATTTATCAATACCTATGTAGGTGCCTATGTAATTTTTGAAGATGGCATTCCCTTTCCTACAGGAATAAATACTATTCTGCATTAAGTGTTTCACATCCCATGTATTTCTTAAAAATTACATTTCATGCCAAACATGCAGAAGTTATGTACATATGCTTTCAATTCTAAAGCTCTAGGGCATTTTTGACATTGTACTAAAAATACCTCTTATTGCTCTAATAAGTTATACTAAAAATATTTTTAGCCTAACATGAAGATTTCTACAGTGTATTATTTTAAATAAGTCAATTAATTGATAGTAAATATCTTAAGTTCAGCAATAAATGTAAGAAATCTGAAGACTCTAGATTAAATTTATAGTTTTTATTCTACCTTTTTTAAACTTTTTTTTTTTTTAATCAGCCATTCAATAGTAGAAGGAGCTTGGTCAAAGTCCACAGTGTATATAATCAAGCAACAGTAGCCAGAATGTAATACTTTAAAAGGACTAATAACTAAGGGTGTACTCTATGCTCTTTAAAGTGGATAGAATTTCCAAGGAACTCAGCCTTGTGCCTGACACACCATGGTTATAATTAGGCATGTTTCAGAGTTGTATCAGTGCTTGTTAAGCAGCAGGGCACCATTTAATACATTTCTGTACTGTTACAGTCATCCAAGAGGCCTGTCTGCTACACACCAAGTCCTTTCGCCAGAGAGAGGTAGAACAATTGACGCACTTAGAAAGGGCGTTGTTTTCTGCTAGCAGGTAAAACACGAATGGGTCAAATGAAGCACAGTTTTTTCTGTAAAGGGTTAGATCAATGATGCATTGTTGGGAGTAGGCAGTGAGTCTAGTGACTTGGTTTTCAGTTCCCAGGACAAACACCTTGTATTATTAATTCAAGTCCACAACCTTTTTATCAGAAACTGAAATCTAAGGAACTCTAAAAGCTGACAATTTGTTCACAACTCATTTGATGCCAAAACCTTATAGAGATCTGAACTCACTTAGTGGCAAATCATCACCTGCATTGACATTAAGTTATTTAAAGTCTTTACGTAAACCCGTTACTGTGACTATTTATATGTTTTACTGCAGAAGTATTAATGTACTTGATTAGAGGGTTTTGCTCCAGAGACCCTGGGGGTGCTATATAATACATAGAATTACCATTTTAAAACCCCAAATCTTATGAATTCTGGAATTGGCCCTACAGGTTTAAAATTTGAGGTTGTTGAGCTATAATGGCTGCCACTGATTTAATAGCCACTATGGGCTGGACTGTCAGCCCTATTTCATTTTAGTTCCATATTGACCTACGGTTGCAAGAAGCATAGTTCTGCACCCTTGTTATTGGATTAAAACACATCGAACCTTTAATAAGACTTTTCCTGCCACCTCTGCTCACTGGGAAAACCCCAAAGCTGACAACAGTGCTAAAAGTGAGGAAGATAAGCGCTTGTACTTTCCACCTTCAGTTCTGAAAAAATCTTCAGATGTGGGCCCACGAACTTACTAAAAAAGGGTTAGATTGCTTCTCCAGCTATCACCCTGTCACCAAAGAGTCTAAAAGAAATACCAGGGTTGTGAGTTCCTTCTCTCTACCATGCTTTCTTTCTGCTTCCTCTTTGCCCATCCCCTACCCGACCCAACTGGTGCGTGCTGCCTGTGTGCTCAGTGGTGTCTGACTCTTTGCAACCCCAGGCAAATCCCTGTCCTAGGGATTATTCTGGCAAGAATACTGGAATGGATTGCCATTTCCTTCTCCAGGGGATCTTCCTGACCCAGGGATTGAACCTGCATCTCCTATGGCTTCTGCATTGGCAGGCGGATTCTTTACCATTGAGTCACCTGGGAAGCCCACCCAACCCAAGGGAGGAGGACACTAAAAAAACCACAGGGAGACTCATACATTTGGGAAATGCCTGCAAGAAGAAGGGAGATGATTTCCAGCTGAAGTTATGATTATGCCCTGAAATTGGTAATCTGCCCTCTGTATCTGTTTGACCAGAGGAAAAGACACTGGGTGTGATGACAAGGAGGACAGAATGGATAGTCGAGGAGTAAATTGCTCCTTTACTAAAGCAGTATAGCCAATGTAGTCAAAGATGGCACGGTTTTAGACTTAGCCGGTATAGCATCAATTAAACTAAAGTTTTTTGTAGTTGTTTTTTTTAACTAGTCAGATTCCCAACAGGCATGGCAAGGATGTAGGATTTTTCTTTGACAAAGTGTACAGTGAAAAAGATTATCAGGCTTGGGACTTTCCTGATAAGTGAGGAAGTCTCCACACTCAGTGACTAAGACTCCACACTCCTGAAGCAGGGGGCCCAGGCTCCATCCCTGGTCAGGGAACTAGATCCCACGTGCCTCAACTAAAAATTCCTCATGCTTCGATGAAGACTGAAGATCTTGCATGCTGCAACTAAGACCTAGTGGAGCCAAATAAATAAATAGTTCTTAAAAAGATAGGCAGGCTGGAGCTATCTTGTGAGCACCCTACTCGAGAAGTCTCCTTGTGGGGTGGGAGGACACCAGCAACAAGTTTAGGGTCATATGGGAGAAAAGAAGGAATTGATGGACTTCAGCATACATCAGGCTAGTTTATCCCAAGTTAGAGGAATAAACAGTGGAGAGGTCAATGATGGAGACCCCTAAAGAACCCCTGTATATGCTCTACTGGACGCCTGTTCCAAAGAGTACAGCCACAGTCAAGGGAGGACAATAGTTTAAGTAAGTAAAAGGCCATTTGCCTTCTTTCCCTTCTCTCCCTCTTGCCACCACACACAGAAGAGCAAAGGACCCAGGAGTGCATGTGTGCACGTGGGGCTCCCTCTCAGGCTTCTCTCACTTTGATATTCGCCATTCTCCCCAGGCTGCCTCCATCCCATTCCATCCTTTCCTCCACCCTGACAGAGAAGTGTTGTTCCCTGCTCTGTGGCTCAGGACTGAACAAAAGAACATTGTTTCTCTCAGCTCAGCAAAACAGGTTGGAATTTTCCAAAGGAACCTGACGGAAGACAAAGAGACACAAGCACAGAAAACACAAAGCCTGATAGTCAGGCTAACAAAGTACAGGTTTCCAAACCCACAACAGCTAGACAGTGCCAGGCTTTCAACCACTGTGCTTACCCCCTCTCTCAGAGTCCTGCCCAGAGAAATTTGCTTCAGATCATCCACAGACTTTCTCTGCAGACCTTTATCTGCATGCCTTGTCAAAGGAGGGTTTGAAATACATCCTGGTTGAACGGGGGATGCTTACATAGATTAAGAAATAGTACACTTCCTTAGCTTTTGAGTCAGACAGACTTGAGTGACTTTACAAGAATTCCTTCTCCTCTCTGAGCCTTATTTTTTTTTCATCTATATTGTGCATATTTGGTATACTTGTGATGTGCTCACAGAAATGCTTGCATATGGTAAGTACTCAGAAAGCATTTGCTCTTTTTACCATTATTCAGTGCAGGAAAACAATGCTGGGCAGTTTCAAAACCAACCATCACTGTCTTCCTTCTCTATATTTATGTTTCCTCTCTCCATTCTTTGTCACATACCTTCTACCCTCGCAGAGAGACAAGGTTTATTTCCTCATACCTGAATGCATCTAACAGGTTGCCTTACTAATTTGAACAAACCAGGTCAAACTTATCAATCCACTCACAGGTGAAGCTTGTCTTCTTAAAGTTCTAGCTTGGCATCTAGACCATGAGACCTTAGTATGAGGACGCATTATTACATCCCAGGATTAGCTGACTATTTCCATCCAGTTCTTCTCTGAAGGAAATCTTCATTTCCAAAATCCAGGTAGTGGACTTGATCAAAGTCAGCCACTCATCACACTTTTCCCCAAATCATATGGCTCATGTTTGAGCAGGTAAACCACACCCTTCTCATCTCCAGCCAGGTGTCAGAAAGACCCACGCTCAAACTTCAGTACTAAATGACTAAGAGCAAGTGCTTAATCTTTCCAAGCTTCGGTTCATTCTTTATGGAATGATAATTAGGAAATCTCCCCAACAGTCTTTGAAGATTAAATAAGAAAATGAATGTTAAGTACTCAGGGTAGACACTGACCCACAGTACCACAGACACAATAAGTAATGGCCAACAGCGTCATTACATGTTTATAATATCACAATTACCTTACATGATCAATTAAGTGGACAATTTATATCAAAAGATCAAAAGGGACTTTCTTTTACCTAGTATTTCACCCACATAGAACCTACTCTGTAAACCAGTGGCTCTCAAACATGTGGTCACCTGTTTACGCTGAACCCTGATAAACCTCCTACTCACTTTAGATAGCAGTCCAAATGACACATTTATGGACCTGGTTTCCTAATTATGGTCCATTTTTATTGCCATTTCCAGTCACATAACTAAGCAGAGTTTCCCTGCATTTATTATTCTTGGAAACCTGTCGGTTAAGGGCAAATAATTTGAACAACTATTAATAGATTTACATTTTACATTCATGTATTAGAGCTGGAGCCCCCTTTGTTTCCAGACAAAGTCCCTTCTGCAAAATAAAGCCATTTCTGCTGCATAGTAGGAACTGAAATATTTGTTAAATAAGTGGATCCACAGGCAGAGGATGGCTAAATGTCCCTCAAGTTGCTATCTTGTCTGAACAATGAATGGTTCATGGATAGCAGGTGTGGCCAAGGCTCTTTAAAGTACACCAGTGGGATGCGGTGCATTGAGCTGCTGAATCTGGCTCACCTGGTTTTAAGGTTTAGTTATCTCTGTGACACTGGAAACTAGGATAAGAAAGAACAAAGAATAAGGTTTAAGCAGAACAATTGGGAGTCTTTGCGATGGGTTTGCATATAATACCAGAGGCTGAGAAGTTCATTGAAAATTTACACACCAGATAAAAACTAGATGGTCCCCGGAGTGCTTTCCAAATCTGAAATTTAAGGTACCAAAAGAATAAAGGTAGAAAAGGGCCAGGGAGAGAATATTAATATAAGGGAAAGGAAGCAGTCGTAAAATACATAACTCTTAAACCCAGATTATTATTAATAACAAAACTGCAAGCAGAGCCGTAAGGGATGCATGTGTTAGTCATTATTTCTTGGCCATTATCTATGTGTAGGCAAGCCAATGTAGAACCAATCTTTATAATACCCTTTCCTTTGTGATGGGAAAAGTCTACATAAATCATGTACTGGGTGACTAGGGTCACAAGCACTGATGTAAGATTACAGGGACTCAGGTGATGCTCCTGGCAAATAACTGTTAACAATTCTCTTTGGCAAACAGGAAAATCAATTGCAGTAAACATTTTCATTGTAAAAAACTATTTTAATTATTAAAATTTTAAATGATGTATATATTGCAGATAAAGTTCAGGTCCTCTCAGAAAACCATCTACATCCCCCTCCCAGTCCTACTTCCCCAGAAGTATTCATTGTTATTAATTAAGCATCCATTCTTCAAGATTATTTCTATTCATTTATATGCATAGGAAAGATATAGTGGTGTTTTGTGCATGTGTCTAATATAAATTTAATCATCAGTGTCTTTAGACCTTCATAAACATGAAGTTTTACACATGAGACCCTAATGGCAAAAATTGCATAAATTATCCTCATTTATTTGGCTTTGTTACTTAACCTATATCTATGTAAAAATGTTAAGAATTTAGCATACTCAGGGTATGTGTATATTTTACATATAATACATGAATATTTACATTAATAAATAGAAATACATTACATTAACCTTATGTTCCCCAAAGATTATGACTGATTTCCAATATAGCTCCAGGGACTGTTGTAAAGATTTATGACATAATTCATAAAACTATTTCAGTGGTTTAGAATGCAAAAGCTAAAAGTAAAGCAGTAAGCTTTAAATGACCAAAAAAACACCTAGATGCATAAAAGCCATATATTGTCTTTAGTGGAAAATTGATTATTACTTAATAACCAGAAGGCCTACATACACTCACAAAGTACTTATTCAACACTAGAGAAATAATATGTGGGGATATCACTTATTTCTCAGTTACCTACATAAAACTTTAGTTTGTCTCTGTAAATGGGCTGTCATTACGTGTGGAATTTTATATTTTATAATAGGAAGATCACATTCATGCTCAATAATTTTATTTTAGCAGTATCTTGAAGCTTTTCCAGCCAAACACTGAGAATGCATTTCTGAAATGTATGATGAGAAAGTATCAAGGAAGGATGAATTGATATGCTCACAGTTGGAAAATATTACTTGTTGTTGTAGACTGTATTTACTAATAAATTGTGTCTTAAAATCTGCAAAGTTTTTAGAAATGCAATTAATATACACATGAATAAGTATTCTAGGAACTCACCTGCACAACATAAAAATAGTATGAATAAAATACATAGTCAATGTAACACTTTATTTATATAACCCTACCTTATGTGTGAAGGCATCATCTGCCCTAAACATGGCTAGAATAGGCAAGGCACATTTATATCCAGCTAAGAGTTCATTCTTTCCCTACTTAATCATTCTGGTGAGTGAGCAGGCCACTGGAGATCATTCTGACATTCATAAGAACCAATTAACTTTTGCCTTCAACATGAAATCTGCTGGTTCTGAGAAGCCCTTCTAAGTAGACACTGGCTCCCAATCTCCTCTTGTAAAATGACTTTTCAGCAGATGGCAGTGCTTGAATCCCTGATGACTTTATGAAGTCATTACACCAGCCCTAAATTGACATGTCTAGACTTTTAAAAATTATTAACATACAACAACATAGCATTGTGTAAGTTTAATGTGTTTAAGGGTGTTAATTTGATAATTTATATATTGCAATATGATTACTACCATACCTTGAGCCAACACCTCGATCCTGTTACATAATTATCATTTGTTTTTTGTGGTGAGAACATTTAAGACGTAGGCTCTTAGCAATTTTGAAGTATGTAATATAGTATTGTTGACTATAATCACTATGCTATGCATTCAGTCTTCAGAACTTGTTGTTGCTCAGTCAGCCAGTCATGTCGGACTCTTTACTCATCTTTTAGTTGCAAATGTGTTCACATACTACCTTATTTTGTACCTTATTTTATGAGAGATGATAAACAGTGAATATGCTTAAGCCTTTATTAAGCTGTTAACCACAGCTGAGCCTAAGCATAACTGATATAAGATTATAGATTGCTTGGGGTTAACTCAGATTTTCCAAGCTCACAAGGGAGATTCAGTACTCCCAATGATATTTTCCATATTAAAGAACAGGCTATGAAGACAGAGAATATAAGACAAGGTGATTTAGTCAAGGTGTTATATTTACCCTCCAAATTAATTCAATAACAGCTTCAGGATAGACGGAACTATCTCTAAGTCAACCCCCCCAAGACATTTAACATCCTTTCTACGTTTTGTTCTTCTGCCTAAACAAATAATTGTGATGCTTGTGAGAAACAGTAGGGGTTTTTTTTTGCCAGTTTTTCTAGCTGAGAATAGATGCAGAAGATTCCATTTGCTAACGTTCCTGAGATCAACTCAAAACCCCAGGTTTAAATATGTATATTTAATTTCTTGTTTTTTTGTGATTATATGAGAGTGAATTGTATGAACAAAATGTGGAAGTCAATCCTGTTTTCTTTTTAATTTCTTATCATTACTTTTGGTGTTCTTAATAGCTGTGAATCTCATCTTTTCATATTTTGCATTCCACAAGCTATTTTATCCACAATGATAAAATAAACACATATCTTTTCTGAGATTCGTATTTTTATGTCCACAGACATTCTACTTTATGTTTGTAAATGTATCAAGGAGAAAAATTGCATTTTTCTAATTAGATTTTACTTAAATCTCGCTAAGTGGCATGTACACTTTTGGTTGAAGACTGCTTTTCTGTTGCATCAAAGAAACTGGGTTGAGAAATAACCAAGTAGATACTATAAACTGTCTGAAAGGCAACTTGAATCATCTCAGAGCCAGTCTCTTTGTGTTGGCAAACTATATGTGATTTTGAGTAAATATTAGTTAAGATGCTTCCAAGTGGAAATAAATAAAAGTGACTTTAAAAATAACTTATTTTTTATCACACAAGAGAAATCCAGAAAGCTCTAAGCTGACTTTCCTGCAGTTTCTTGATCTTTATCCTCCTTGTCACAAGTTGGTCTCCTGGGCACCAAGGATCACAAAATCACATTATTAAACAAAAAGAGCTAGGGATGAGAGGCGGGGAGAAACTTTTGTTTCTTTTCTTCTTTCCTAGAAATTCCCAGGAGACTTCCCCTTACATCACAGGCCAGAACTGAGGTTGTGAGAGAGGCTGAGAATGCAAGTACTTGGTATTTTCTGCTCTGCTGCTTCCTGGTTCTGCCAGCCAGGAAGACAAGGGAAAGGAAGTTGACCTTGGGAAGGCAGCCAACAGTGTCTGCTATGGGGGCTTATAGCTGTGGTCACTGCATGTGTCTTGCTGGTTTCTAATGGCCAATGAGCTAAAATACAGAGTGTGCGATGTCAGAGGGAGTAGCAGGAAGAGGAGAATGGAAAATACATGACTGGTATAGAAAGGCAGTCTGATGAATTGGTAGCCTGCAAGAGTCAGAAAAGTTGTAAACTCTCCCTAATCCACAAAACCACTCAAGTCAGTAGAACAAATCAGAGTAATCAGCTGAATGGGCTTCCCAGGTGGCAGTGGTAAAGAGTCCACCTGCCAATGCAGGAGATGTAAGAGACAAGTGTTGGATCCCTGGGTCAGGAAGATCTCCTGGAGTAGGAAATGGCAACCTGCTTCAATATTCTTGCCTAGAAAAGTCCAAGGACAGGGGAGCCTGGGGGGCTACAATCCATAGGATCACAGAGTCAGACATGACTGAGCGCGCGCGCGCACACACACACACACACACACATGATCAGCTGAAAACTAAATACTATACTGAGTGTTCCCTGGGAAATCCTTACTGGATCTTTTCCCCACTGTCTGAAGCCTCACGAATATTCAAAGTGATTTTTCTGTTGGAATTTTCCCCTCTTAATGGTTGGTCTGGAAGTTTACTCTGTATTTGTTTGTTCACATAATTTTATTCAGAAGTTTTCATGCCCTGCTGGAGGATCAGTTTTAGTAGGTAAATTAGGAATTCAGTTAGAAATCCAGAAGCCAAGGGACAGAGCGTAATATACTCTGTTATTAAAGATAATAATATGATATCTCATTGGTATTTATTAATATGGACACCTTCCCTTATAGAATCCAGAGAATGATGCCATGCCAGATTTTTGTAAAACTCAGTAGAATTCCATCTGCCCAGCAGCTTCAATGGAGCCATTCTCGGTATTTCCATTAAAACAGAACAGTTAATGCATAGCCCTGCAAGAGGGGGATTGACTGGTCATTGTACATTGTAAATTGCAGACAAACATCTTTTGTTGTTGCTGTTAATAGAAACATGATAATAAACATCCTAATCAAATTTAAAAGGCAAGCATTTGAATATATTTAATTAGAAGGACTGGTGCATACTGCCACATTTAGTCAAATCTAGAGTTCCCATTTCAAGCTTAAATCATAAATGTGGGCATTACTGCTTTTTACAATACACCATTGATAGAACACCAACTTTAAAGCCAATTAAAGGTTGGCAATCTTCCTACCATTGGCAAAGTAACACTTGTTAACAGTTCCCCTTGTGACACGTTTCAGCATAATCACTGATTTCTGGAAACCTTATTTAGCACTTACGGATATTTTGAAATCTCTAATGAATTTCTTTTTATAGACATTTTTACATTTTACTCTAATTTTTTAAAGGTGTTCAGGTAGTTTAATTTTATACACTCAGATGGTGCATGTACTGAGATATTTATATGGGGAGGACAAAATGTTAGAGTGTAGAACGATACTCTATAAATATTGGTTTGCTCATATTACTCAGATTTTAATGGTTCCAATTCTGAAATTTAATTATACCCAAATTCATTAAAAAAAACTCCACATTAGAATCTGGATATGCATATATTGTTCTTTTTAATAAATTACAAGTTGTCATTTAAGAATTGGCTGATACATTTTTTTTTCACAGTTATTTACTCCAAATAAGTGTTTTGGAGGCTAGTAAAACTTTTCTTTTTTTAAAATTTCATATGGAAATAATTTGATAAACTTGGCAAGGGTGTAACAAACATGAACTAAGACCATTCAAGTTATTTCAGTCTTGACTTACTAGCACTGAACAGAGAACTAGCTTTCACCAACTAAAAAACAGCTTGATTACATGCTATGCACATGCTAATGGGAAAATGAACAATAGCTAGTTCTCACTTAGGTTTTGTATTCTGGCAAGCTTCAGATAGATTATATTAATTCAAGATGACACAATGCATCCAGATACTCAATATCAGGAATTCAATAACATTAAGACAAGAGCATAGAAAGCATCCTGATAGTTAGTATTAGAAACAGACAATATGAACACAAAATGATAAAGTATCCAGATAGTGACAGTAAATTGATTCAGGTAGAAGTGATCTTCACAAAGTCAACAGTCTTCAGAAGTTGCTTATATCATTTTTGCTTTTTGTCATCTGCATGAGTGTGCACTGCATCGATTCAGTTGTGTCCAACTCTTTGCAATCCTATGGACTGTACCCGGCCAGGCTCCTCTGTCCATGGGATTCTCTAGGCAAGAGTACTGGAATGGGTTGCCATGCCCTCCTCCACGGGATCTTCCAGCCCAAGGTCAACCCACATCTCCTGCATTGACAGGCAGATTCTCCACCACTGCACCATCAGGGAAGGCCCCTCTGTTAGGAATATATTTTTTAAAAATTAGAGTAAGTTTAAAATTTAAACTTAAATTGCAATTTAAAAGTTTTAAAATGATGTTAAAAGTAGTGGAAAATCAGAAACAACCCACATAAATAAAAATTAAGGTTAGATTAAATAAATTATCTTTAAATTGCCATGGCAGGAACAATTAGTTGTCCACCCATGTCCTTTAACCTTATTTATTTTTTTAGTAACAACCTGATTTCATTCCAGGTATTCAGGGTGGTAATGCACCCAGAAAAAAATCTACATTTCTAGCTGCTGACCTGTGAGTTAAATGTAGCCTTGTGACTAAGTCCTGATTAGTGAGGTAGAAGCAGAGCTGGGCTTCTGAAAAGACTCCTTCAAAGCACTGATTCAGGAAGAGTTGATCCTTTTGCACTTCTCCCTTTCTCCTTTCTTCTGGTGTTGGACTCTAGCAGCTCACTTGGATCATGAAGTGACATTGAGGATGGAAGCCCCACAAAGAGGATGAAGGAGCAAAAAGAGAAAAGAAATCCATATCTTGCAAACTTGGTGGAGCATGCCAGCTTCATGTGGAAAAGGAAATGGCAACCCCCTCAAGTAGTCTTGCCTGGAGAATCCCGTAGACAGAGGAGTCTGGAGAGCTACAGTCCATAGCGTCACAAAGAGTCGGACACAACTGAAGCAGATTGGAATGCACACATGCTGGCGTCACGGGCATGGAAGCTGTGATGTTACAAAGGACCTTGCTCAGAAGGACTCAGCATTGGCTAATTTCCTATTGTCGCTATCCTGAAATTCTTAATAATTGGGTCTTTGGACTTGTGCTTTGTAAATGAGGTCTGATAGAATGATGGACCATGTGTGTGAGAAGAGGGTTACATGCAGTATGCTTGGTTGCTAGTCCTTGTTGCCCCATATACATGAGCCCCATGAACTCAGAAATCCTGTGGTTTCACAATGAGCTAGAATTCAGCAAGACTCAAAGTGAGTCCAAAGAAAGCGTGTTACATCTTCGACTGTTAAAGCCGGGGCCCTCACGGCCCTTAGAGGTTACACTTTTGGTTTGAACCAAAACTTGCTACTTAAAAAGAAGGCGTTGGCTTCCTAGAAACATGAAAACCAAGGATCCCTATTGTATTATTCCTTATTCATGCCATGTTGACGTCGTGGACAGTCGAGAACTTATCCTGAAAATGACACTGAAGAAAAAGGGAAGATAACCCGAAGTTCCTTTTCCTTTCAGTAGTTCGTACTCATCAGTAAGCTGAAGGTAGAGTGCTAGTAGAAGGTGTGTGTATCAAGAAATGTAATAAAGGACTTCCCTGGTGGTTCAGTGGTAAAGAATCTGCATGCCAATGCACATGGATTTGATCCCTGATCTGGGAAGATCCTATATCCTGCAGAGAAACTAAGCCTGTGTGCCACAACTATTGAGCCTGTGCTCTAAAACAAGAGAAGCTCCCACAATAAGAAGCCCCCATACCACAACTAAAGAGTAGCCCCTGCTCTCTGCAACTAGAGAAAAACCCACACAACAAAGAAGACCCAGCACAACCAACAATAAAGAAATAAATTATATAAAAAAGAAAGAAACGTAATGAAAACAATTGATTTCACTTTGAGCAACAATTTAATGTTCTTATATTTATATTTCTTTTGGCCATTCAAGAAACTTGCAGGGTCTTAGTTCCCAGACCACGGATGGAACCTGGGCCTAGGGCAGAGGACCTGGGCCCTAACCAGTAGACCACCAGGGAAGTCCCTTATATTTGCATTTAAGTTGGCATTATGCAATATAAAGATGAAGGGTAAAATGCATAATAATAGCTTAAATTTTTTTTTATCTTTTTGTTACTTAGGATGACTTTAAATAGAAAATAAAAAACTCCATGAGAAATTAAAACAGAGATCTCATAAGGAAACAATCTTTTGTGGGGGGGTGGTAGGAGACTTTATCCCAAGCTTGCAGGATCTTAGTTTCCCAACCAGGAATCAGACCCATACCTCATGGAGAAGAAGAAGGAGTCTTAACCACTGGACCGCCAGGGAAGTCCCCCCTGTGTTTTAGTACTTCTAATGTTTGCCCAATGAGTAGCAAGTTTATGCTGAGACTTTGAGGTTTGTAGCAGAGAAAGGGCTTATTCATAACGCAGCCAAGTCAGGAGACAAGAGAACAAATCTCAAATCTGAATCTTAAATCTGCCTCCCTGAAAGCGAGAGGCTTGGGATATTTAAGGGGTAAAAGAAGCACAGTGGTCTTATGTGTGGGGAAAGGTGACTGGATGTAGGGACAAGATGAGATAATCAGCATTTTGGGCAGCCATATCCGAGTTATATGCTTCTTCATGACATACACGTTTGAAAATGGGATATTCAGCATGATTTGAGGGTGGAGTTTTGGGCCCTTTGACATCCAACGGTCATTTATCAGATACTTGAGCAGGCCCAGTTTTAGGGTTGATGGTGTTAACCAGTCTCATTGGCTTAAATGAGACAAGAGTTGATTCCGAGTTTCTGAAAAACTTAAGTTTCTTGATCCCCTGTTACAATAGCAAGGAGTTATCTATAGAGTGGTTAAAGAGTCAAAAATAATTAAAACAATTCAGCAAAGCAGGTTATAAGCAGAGGGATTTTTAACAAGCTGTTCCCTTACCTGCTGTTCTATAAGACAAGCTCAAGAATTTCTGTTAGTCACCAGTTTCTGTTAACCCTGTGGGGCATGGTTTCAGAATTCTCTACTTTTTAAACAGGAGGACCCACATTCTCAGTTTGAACTGGGCCCCACAATTATGTAGCCAGCCTTGACTTCTTGGAGCCAGTTCACCATCTGTGATCTGCCTACTTTTGTGTTGAAGAAACTATCAGTTTTTTATAGCCAAATCTAATCCTAAATGACACTTATAGTATACAGGGTAGCCACTAAATCACTGCTAGGGAAGAATATTTGATTAATGGGAAAACTTGCTTTCGATAGGTTTTTTAAAGTGGAATATGTACAATATGCAACTTAAAAAAATGCACGAACACATAAAACACACATAGAAATAAAAGACCAAAAGTAATTATACTGAAATATTCATAGTGTTTCTCTTTAGGAATTGGGATTATTGATAATATTTATTCTCTTATTGTGTACATGGTTTTTCTGCATTTTTTAATCTCCCTAAAATAAATATTGATTACTTTTATAAGTAGATAAAATTTAGAAAATTTACAAATGAATCCTGAACCAGTATAAAATTTACCATTAAATCTAGAAACTATGTGAAACTCAGCCTCATGTAGTTTTTTACAGCTTCCTTAATTTGGGACTTTTCAAATTACAGCATTTATCCAGGCTGGTTTAACAACTGAAACAAAACAAAGTTATATAAACAAAAACTAATTTCATCTCTCCACTCTATCCTTGCCATCTGTCTAAGTAAACATGTTAAAAGATTAATATGGGGAATTCCCTGGATGGCCAGTGGTTAGGACTCTGAGTCCTCACTGCTGAGGGCTGGGGTTCAACCCCTGGTCTTGGAACCAAGATCCCACAAGTGGCATAACCAAAAAAATTTTTTAAATAAATAAAATTGATATGTATCTCTCACAAATTATACAGTAGTGGGACCAAGCCTATGTGATTTGTTCATCACACACACACATACACCGACACACACACATAGACTGAAAAAGAGAGAGTGATTTTTTAGTTTGCTTGTTTTCTGTGAAACTGAATCCTATTAAAAACATTATGACTTCCATGAACTTCTCTACAAGTCAAAAGATATAAATTTAACTTTATAATTTTTCTTATTTCTCCATGCACACATAGAAATATATCATTTTATCTCCCACATTACCCATTTTATTTTGGAGCATTGAGGTGTCTTCTAAATGTAATTTCTTAAGCATTCTGTCTATTATGTTGCAGAGGCAGGAGGTGGTTTAGGTGGGCAGGATTTTGCTTTTGAGTGAACTCCCTCCACTGATCTTGATCAGAAGTTCATCAAATAAGTTTGTGTTTCCAAACAAAATAAATACCTTCCCCATCTGTGTGTTATCTCCTTGCCTCTACTTTCTCAGGCCATAATTCATCTTGTATCCTACTACAATGTTCAGTCAGTCCCCTGGTTTGCAGTTTGCTTTCTGATGCATCCTCCTCTTACTCTTAAGAGAGAACCTAGATTTTGTGCTTTGAAAAAGACCATATATAGTTTAATATTCTTTAGTTTAACTTTAGAAGATTAGGGAAACCAGAAGTTTTCAATCTAGCAGTACTCAGTGAGGAACTGAGGGAATTTGAGGTGGGGAGGGAGGCTGCAAAAGAATTATCAATAGTCCATGTTGGTACTGAAATGTAAGGTTATTCCTACAAAGAAACCAGTAAGGGATTGTCTCAAAACTGACCAATCTGAGACTTTGGGTAGACAAAGTCTTTGTGAATTCTCAGTGATCTTAATGTTATTAGTAAGAGATGGTTCAAAGAAGATTCTTTTCTCACGTGGACGTGCATGTGCTTGCTTGTATACATGCTGAGCCACTTCAGTCGTGTACCACTCTGCGACTCTACGGACCACAGCCTGCCAGGCTCCTTTGTCCATGGGATTCTCCAGGCAAGAATACTGGAATGGGTTGCCATGCCTTCCTCCAGGGGATCTTCCCTACCCAGGGATGGAACCCATGTCTGTTGTGTCTCCTGCATTGGCCAGCAGGTTCTTTACCAGTAGCGCCACCTGGGAAGCCTGTGCATGTGCTTACCTGCAGTTAAATCTGTATTTAATCTGAGCTGGCCAAGAGTTACTCTATAAATCAATGGTTAGTTTATCATTTAAAAATATATTACATACATAATTAGGTCTTTTCTTCTTGGTAACAAGCTTACCATTGCAATCATCTATGGATAATGAATTCACATCTTCTTGATTTTGCTTATTACCTTCTTTTTATTAGCGCAGCTTCCCTGGTCGCTCAGATGGTAAAGAATCTGCCTGCAGTGCAGGAGACCTGGGTTCAGTCCCTGGGTTGAGAAGATGCCCTGGAGAAGGAAATGGCAACCCACTCTGGTATTGTTGCCTGGAAAATCCCAGACAGAGGAGCCTGGCAGGCTACAATCTATGGGGTTGTTAAGAGTCAAACACAACTGAGCAACTAACACTTTCACTTTTCATCATTAACAATTGTTTATCTTGCTTTGCAGTATCAGATGATAAGATTAGAAAATGTTCCTGTCACAACAGGGAACATGTAGTTACCTTTTGGGGATTATTTTCTTAAAAAAAAAAAAAAAAAAAAGATGGAGTTGTTACTCCCCAAACATTGGATATAAAAAAATCTCTACAGGATATAAGTGCAAAATATAGACACAACAACCATAACATTGAAAATACTGTGAAAATAAGAGAAAGTAAGAGAAATCCTTCAAAATCTATAGCTATAGTATTTTTTTGAAAGCTAGATTTCTTCTTTTTTTTTTTTTTTTTCTTCTTTACTCAAAGATAGAGTTGGGCCACTTTGTTATTTTAAGGGTTGTGCCCACAATCCAGATCCAAAATAAATATTAAACAAAGAAAAACTGAAATTAAAATTAACCCTCTACTCCCAATGCATATCAAAAATTTGCTATTTCTCCCCAAACCAAGATTATGCCAGGCTAAATGTGGTGCTTAAAGAGGGCCTTGTCCTCAGGGATTGGGCTGGCCAGAGGTAAGCTTGCACAACAGGAAGTTTGGCCCTGGCATACTCTCCAAACAGCTCCCTTGGCCCTTGGTGGCCACCTCTTCTCTTTCACTCTTGCTCTCAGGGGGCTCTCTGTCCTGGCTAGATGTTGCTCCCAGCTGGCTGCTAATTAATGGGTTGGGTATATTGGTGGAGAAAGTGTGCTGCTAAGGATTTACAACTTCTTTATATGTTTCAACCTTTTTCAATTATTAGAAACAGGAAGGAAAATTTTGATAGTAGAAAAACCATTTTGGCTCTGGGTCAGTAAGTCTGTCTGGCAATTTAATAGAATCAAACCTTAGTAATGAATTCTGCATCATATTGTGGTAAAAGTTCCTACAAGGTGGAAGAGGGAAGGTCAGAGTTAGTAGCGCTTTTATAATTTTGTTTTTCATGGGGTCCAAACAGTCATGGGATCCACTGGAGTCTGGAAAAATTGCTCTTTTTCTTCATTGATATTTAGTGAAGGAGGGAAAACCACCAGCAGGAGAACTGTAATCAGAAAGTTTTGGTCTTGTAGGGGCACAGATATAGACTTCATAGGCTTAAATATGGGGAAAATGGAATTTAAACACCAACCACTTCCCACCTACAGCATAAACAAAAAGGCTGAAAGATGGTGAGATGGAAAGATTTAGTATGCCCTCAGGCCAAATTCTACATATAACTGGGAGAAACCCACAGTTGATTAGACTCAAGAGTAAAAAAATTAAATCAACAGAAGAAAAATGTTAGCTTAGTTAAGTATGAATTTTTACTAAGATGTTACCTTCTTTTCCATCCTTCTTTTAAATGGGATGTTTTTCATAGTTAATTATAGCTGTAGTTAATGTACAGCAGTGTTTCCTAATGAAGAGTTTAAATTGCTTGAGGTGGTTGTTGGTTAAAGTGCAGATCTTCAAAACTCTTTGCATATGTAATCCTGAATGAAGTCTGAAAAACATATGGCCCCATGAACATTTTACATTGATATCTAAAAATGATTTATAATATCTTAACTTGAAATCATTGCAAAGAATGTACTTCCTGGTGTACTGTAATTTGAATTTATACTTTAACTTTGTTTTTATCAAATCTTGAGGCCGTGCTCATTCAGTTCATCAGTCAGTCAGTCAGTCAGTCAATTCAGTCACTCAGTCGTGTCCGACTCTTTGTGACCCCATGAATTGCAGCACGCCAGGCCTCCCTGTCCATCGCAAACTCCCGGAGTTCACTCAGACTCATGTCCATCGAGTCAGTGATGCCATCCAGCCATCTCATCCTCTGTCGTCCCCTTCTCCTCCTGCCCCCAATCCCTCCCAGCATCAGAGTCTTTTCCAATGAGTCAACTCTTCACATGAGGTGGCCAAAGTACTGGAGTTTCAGCTTCAGCATCATTCCCTCCAAAGAAATCCCAGGGCCGATCTCCTTCAGAATGGACTGGTTGGATCTCCTTGCAGTCCAAGGGACTCTCAAGAGTCTTCTCCAACACCGCAGTTCAAAAGCATCAATTCTTCAGCGCTCAGCCTTCTTCACGGTCCAACTCTCACATCCACACATGACCACAGGAAAAACCATAGCCTTGACTAGATGGACCTATGTTGGCAAAGTAATGTCTCTGCTTTTGAATAGAATAAGTCAAATGTATGAATATAACACTTTTTAAAAGAATTTTATTCATTTATTTATTTTTGGCTATGGTGGGTCTTCACTGCAGTGCGGGCTTTTCTCTAGCTGCGGCCAGTGAGGGCTACTCTGTAGTTGTGGTGTGCAGGCTTCTCATTGCCGTGGCTTCTCTTGCAGCAGAGCATGGGTTCTAGGGCAGGCTTCAGTAGTTGCAGCACATAGGCTCAGTAGTTTTGGGTTTCTGGGCCCTAGAGCACAGACTCAACAGTTGTGGTGCACAGGCTTAGTTGTTTCTCAGCATGTGGGATCTCCTAGGACCAGGGATTGAATCCATGTCTCCCGTGTTGGCAGGCAGATTCCTTACCATTGAGCCCCCACGGAAGCCCTGAATATAAGACTTTTGAAGCCAGTCTTCGTTGTCAACCCAATCAGCTAAATCCGAGTTACTGTCTATCTTTTTTCCCCCTGCTGTGCTGAGTCCTTTTTGCTGCATGGGCTTTTCTGTAGTTGTGGTAAGCAGGGCTACTCTCCAGTTGCAGCACGTGGGCTTCTCATTGCAGTGTCTTCTCTTGTTGGGAGCACAGGCTCTAGGGCGCTCGAGCTTCAGTAGTTGCAGCTCCAGGCTCTAGAGCACAGGCTCAATAGTTGTGGTGCACAGGCTTAGTTGCTCCACGTGTGGGATCTTCCTGGAATAGGGATTGAACCTATGTCTCCTGCACTGGCAGGCAGATTCTTTAGCACTGAACCACCACAGAAGCACCTCTCTACCATTTTAAAATTTAAACGATTGAGATGATATCCTTCTGAAGCCTAATTCCATGTAAGAGAGACAGAAGACAGAGAAGGCATGGAGACTTAGCAAGGGATGTTACCTAGATAAAATAAGACTTTAGTACTTTTTACTGAGACTTTCTTTGCTTTTTGGGGGAGGAGTTTAGGGAATGGAAGGATGCCTCCTCAGATGCAGTGCCTGTTTGTCTCCTTTTGAGTTGGTTCCAAGATTTGTATAGCTTGGAGCAATGCACCAAGGTAAGATTCAGGTAGGGAGAGAGATGTGTCTGTCTTCTCTGAGGTGGGAGAGGTGAATGTGTAAAGGGAGACATTGGCAGGCCTTGGGAGGGGGCTCTCAGGAAACAGACCTGTGGAAGTTGAGAACTGGAAATTCACTGTATTAAAACTATCCAATCACCATATGTTTGGGGAAAGTTTTCTTACTCTAGGAGCATGAATACCCAGTTTGAAGTTGGCTACTTTAAACCCTTTTTGGAAAAGTACATGTGGTGCAAAGATTCAAGATACAAGACAGCCTTCCAATAGTGAGACACTCAGAAGCTCAGTAGGACAAAAGAAACTACTTTATCTATACTTCCTATTATCAGAGCAGCTCACATTCCCATCATATTTTGATACAGAATATAATCATCTTTTTAAAAATTGGAGGATAATTGCCTTACAATGTTGTGTTAGTTTTTGCTATACAACAACGTGACTCAGCTTTAAGTATACATATATCCTTTCTCTCTTGAGCCTCCCTCCATCCCCCCAACCCACCCCTTTAGGTCATATTTTGATACAGAATATTTAAGAGATGAAATATCCTACAGTATGAAATCATAAAGCTAGAATAGTGATGAGTAAATAGCAGTGAGATCATTTGCCTTTTTTGTCTCTGCCTAAGGGCTTCCCAGGTGGAGCAGTAATAAAAATACACCTGCCAATGCAGGAGATGTGGATTGGATCTCTGGGTCAGAAAGATCCCTGGAGTAGGAAATAGCAACCCACTCCAGTATTGTTGCCTGGAAAATTCTATGGCCAGAGGAGCCTGGCAGGCTACAGTTCATGGGATCACGAGGAGTTGGACATGACTGAGCACACACACATGCATGCAAGTAGAATAAAGTACCTTTTGATTTAATGTTTCCACTGAAGGTTCTAAAATATTGTCACAATAAGTAAAAATTTAAAGTAATACCACATGTCATGGGGTTTGAAAGCATGCAAAACTTGTGTCTCACTTTGAGAACACCAATTGTACAAAAATCTGAACTTCATAATATATAAACTAATATGTCACAGAAATGCTTCAAAGTGAATCCTTCAGCGTTACTTAGTGTTAAATATGTTTCCATTTTACAATTTTTTTCCTGTAAAGCATACCTTTCCTTGTTGTTCCCTAGGAATTGTTGAAACACCCAAAAAAGGAAAAACTAGCCATGAGGAATGGTCAAATCTCTACCAAAAGTGATGTTTGTTGCTTTTGTTCTTTGAGCATTTCTGTCTTTCATCTTTAGGTAAGATTTCCCCATTTCCTTTGGAGTTTTCTTCTTTTCTTATTCCATGTAGCTCTGGGCTGCCACCCATACTACCACCATAGAAGCTGCTAAGTGATACAGGTCTGGTCAGTCATACTCCCATCCTCCTGACCACACACTGACCCAGTGGGACGCACATGACCCAAGCTGGGCCAATTAGAATCTTTCCCTGGGATATTTACATGAAACTGGGAACAATTTGCCCAAACAGAAAAATTCTGAGTTTTGTTAAATTTCTTATGGAAGATGATAAAGAATGGAGTTTTTCCATTGCCGTCTAATGTGAAATGAAACCTAAGAGGCCACATAGATACAGTGATCAGCAAAAGACAGAAAGATACAAATAAGTAAGGACAGCTACATTATAGAAAGGACTTGGACTGGTATTCAAAGATTTACCTGCACCACAGGTAAATCTGAGACAGGGTGGCTCCCAGTGACATAAGAATGACAGGGTTTGAAAACCAGAGGCCAACAAGTAGAACTTGCTGGGACAGATGCCACTGGAAGGGCCTGTTATATAACTTTTAGCAAGCAAACAGTGCATTGGCTTGTTTGCATTGATAGAATTTCCTGCGTTGGAAGGAACAGTGTGTGAAAGAGGAGGGGGACGCTAGGTTTGAAGAGGAGATGCAGGTTGGTTCTCTGTAAAGCTTTGCATACCTAGGAGCAAGCTGAGGTGGGGGTGGTACGTGGGGGGGTAGGGAGGGTACTGAGGCAGCTGCAGTACCTATGTTTCAATAGTGCCACCATGTGGCTGTGATGTCAGCAACAGCCTAGGCCCAGCCTAATACACCACCTCCTGGGTGGTGGAATTTCCTGCCTTATGTCACTGGGAGCCACCCTGTCCCAGATTTACCTGCAATGGAGGTAAATCTTTGAATACCAGTCCAAGTCCTCTTTATAATGTAGCTGCCCTTACTTATTTGTGTTGTTCTGTCTTTTGCTGATCACTGTATCTATGTGGCCTATTAGGTTTCAGAGATCAAATTGCCAACATCCGTTGGATCACTTAGAGAAAGCAAGAGAATTCCAGAAAAACATCTACTTCTGCTTTATCGACTATGCCAAAGCCTTTGACTGTGTGGATCACAACAAACTGTGGAAAATTCTTAAAGATATGGGTATACTAGACCACTTGACCTGCCTCCTGAGAAACCTGTATGTAGGTCAAGAAGCAACAGTCAGAACTGGACATGCAACAATGAACTGGTTCCAAATTGGGAAAGGAGTATGTCAAGGCTGTATATTGTCACCCTGCTTGTTTAACTTCTATGCAGAGTACATCATATGAAATGCTGGGCTGGATGAAGCACAAGCTGGAATCAAGCTTGCCGGGAGAAATATCAATAACCTCATATACTCAGATGACACCACCCTAATGGCAGAAAGCGAAAAGGAGCTAAAGAGTCTCTTGATGAAAGTGAAAAGTGAAAGTGAAAGTGAAGTTGCTCAGTCGTGTCCGACTCTTTGCGACCCTATGGACTGTAGCCTACCAGGCTTCTCCGTCCATGGGATTCCAAGAGGAGAGGAAAAAGCTGGCTTATAGCTCAACGTTCAGAAAACTAAGATCATGGCATCCGGTCCCATCACTCCATGGCAAATAAATGGGAAAACAATAGAAACAGTGACAGACTTTATTTTGGGGGGCTCCAAAATCACTGCAGATGGTGGCTGCAGTCATGAAATTAAAAGACGCTTGCTCCTGAGAAGAAAAGCTATGACCAACCTAGACAGCATATTAAAGAGCAGAGACATTACCTCACAAAGGTCCATCTAGTCAAGGCTATGGTTTTTCCAGTAGTCATGTATGGAGTTGGACCATAAAGAAAGCTGAGTGCCAAAGAATTGATGCTTTTGAACTGTGGTGTTGGAGAAGACACTTAAGAGTCCCTTGGACTGCAAGGAGATCCAACCAGTCCATCCTAAAGGAAATCAGTCCTGAATATTTATTGGAAGGACTGATGCTGAAGCTTAAACTTCAATACTTTGGCTACCTGATACAAAGAACTGACTCATTTGAAAAGACCCTGATGCTGGGAAAGATTGAAGGCAGGAGGAGAGGGGGATGACAGAGGATGAGATGGTTGCAGGTCATCACTGACTCAATCAACATGAGTTTGAGCAAGCTCCAAGAGTTGGTAATGGACAGGGAAGCCTGGCGTGCTGCAGTCCATGGGGTTGCAAAGAGTCAGACATAACTGAGCGACTGAACTGAATACACCACCTTGGATGACCAGCTGAATTTCTCTTTTTTTCTTCTGTAAGTGATCTAAGTAGGTCAAACCTCTTAGTCACTGAGGTGTACAGATTTTGTACAGTGGAAATGGGGAATGGTCAGAGTGGAGATTACAGAGAAAAATGATGTTTTCATGATATCAGAGAAGTACAATTTGGACAATGAAAATAGAGGGGTCCTCATTTTGATCCCAGAGAAGGCAATGGCACCCCACTCCAGTACTCCTGCCTGCAGACTCCCATGGACAGAGGAGCCTGGTAGGCTGCAGTCCATGGGGTCGCTAAGAGTTGGACACGACTGAGGGACTTCACTTTCATTTTCACTTTCATGCATTGGAGAAGGAAACAGCAACCCACTCCAGTGTTCTTGCCTGGAGAATCCCAGGGACGGGGGAGCCTGGTGGGCTGCGTAGTCGGACACGACTGAAGCGACTTAGCAGCAGCAGCAAGTTGGTAAAGACAAGTGAATTTCTATGACATCTATGGTAATACTTTACAACCATCCTGAAGTGCTAAGTGACTAACATTTCTAGAAGGTGACATTTTATTTCCACCTACATAGTTTCAATTTATATAATTATATAAGGGGTTAGATGTCATCATGAGCTACTTTTTCATGGAAAAAGTAGACAAGTGAATTCTTACATATGATAATGATGAATAAAATTACTTTGAGACTGAAAAATAAAAAGGACTAGGGAGAGGCTTCCCACTTGAATGGCAAACTGCACACATGTGTTTGCTCTGGATGCAATTAAAATAATAGTAAAAGAGCAAAACCCAAAAAGGGAAATAAAATCACATGAATGAAGAGAATAGGAAGAGAATCACCAATGGATGAAATATTTTTAAAATCGTATGAAAATCAGAAAAGCGATGGAATCATATGAGGGATTAAACAGAAAGAAAGAAGCCACAACCCAGATACAACCAGGAGGGGCTGCAGTGGCAGTAGGAATGAATCTGTCCAGTAAAACCTCAGAGATTTTCTGAGGTTGGAAATTTGGAGTCAAATTGTCAAGTAAGCAATAGAACAAGATATGGTCATCTGTTGGTTTTCAGGGAGTTCGTTCCAGGACCCCTGGGGACACCAAATCCACAGATGCTCAAGTCCCTTACAGTTGTCCCTCCATAATGGTGGATGCCAAAACCACAGATAGGGAGGGCCCATTGTAAAGATATTCTGCTGCTGCTGCTGCTGCTGCTGCTGCTAAGTTGCTGGAGTGGATTGCCATTTCCTTCTCCAATGCATGAAAGTAAAAAGTGAAAGTGAAGTCGCGCAGTCGTGTCTGACTCTTCGAGACCCCATGGACTGCAGCCCACCAGGCTTCTCCATCCATGGGATTTTTCCAAGCAAGAGTACTGGAGTAGGGTGCCATCGCCTTCTCCAAAGATAATCTAGGACTCAGAAACTCCCTTTCTTAGGAAGTTACTTGATGTAATTGAGAAAAAAACAAGAGGTAGGGAAAATAGAAAGAAAATGAGCTGGAGTTCAGACAACACAGACCTAACCCAGGCTTCAGCAAACAGAAATCCCAAAGGACTGCGAGCGCTGCAGGTCTAGAAATGTCTTTCCAAATTAGAGTAAGAACTCAGTGGGGGCCAAAAAGAATATCTGTAATAAGAAAAGAATACATTCCACACTGTAGATAGAATAAATAAGGTGTTGGAAGATATTTGGATATGGTGAAGAAGGTATATTCCTTTTCCCAAAAGAAAACAAAAAAGAAATTAAAAACTCCAGAAAAACTGAAATAAAGTTGTGGTCTAAATAGTTATCAGTCTAAAATGCACTGTAATTTTGGGCAATTGGTAAAGTACAAGGAAAAAGAATGTATTTGAATATGAACATCAAAAAACATATGCATTTTATATCTTAATAGCAATTATCAAACATCCCTTCTAAAAAGATTCTATTTTGGCCATAATTATTAAAATGTAAAATGTATAAACTTTTTGACCCAGATATTCCACCCTAGGAGTTTATCCTCAGATTTATATTCATATCTTTGTTCAAATATTTAAATTTAAGAATGTTCATTTCATCACTATTTATAGTGGCAAAAAATTAGAATTGGTTAAAGGAGTTATGGTATATCTATACAATAGAATACCATACAGTCTTTATAAAGAATGAAATAAATCTATTTTTATGATTTGAAATAACCTCCAGGATATAGAAAGTACAAAAAGCAAGATGTTAGAACAATGTATACATTGTGCCTCTATCTGAGTAGAAACAAGAACACACACATTTATATATGTGAAGCTTATTCTGTGGTTGACTCTGAAACGAGATGGACATTTTCTTTGTCCTTTTATGCTGCTTGAATTTTACCACATGCTTGCTTGTAAAAATTGTTCTTAAGCCTTAAAATATTTTGATATTTTGAAAATGAAACAAAACTAAAACTAACTCAACCTTTTTAGTTAAGATACTTTTCCCCAAACGTAACAGAAAATCAGACTCCACTTAGTTTTTATTGGCTTATATAACTGAAAACTCACTGGTTCACATAATGGAAGTCTAGAGAAGGTGGGCACCAGGTTCAGTCTAGTCCAGCCTGCCAGAACTATTATTCCTCAGTTTGCTGGATCCATCCTCAAAGGGGCTTTTCTTACGGCAAAATGCTACCTTCGTATACGCTTTCCTCAGTGTCCAAAGAAAGAGCATTTCTTCCTGTGATTCTCTTGGAAGAACAAGGAAAACTCTTTCTCAGAAGTTTCTTCATGTCTCTTCTCATTTCTTATCAGCACAAACAGGTTTATTATATTCTTCCTGAACCAGTCCCTGGGGCCAGAGGAGTGCTGTGAACAGGCCAGCGTAGGCCTGGGTTCCTGCACCAGTAACTATAGGAAGGGACATGGTATTATCCTTAATTCAAAACAGTTTTTCTCTGGAGCTGGGTGTGCCGGTTTCCCCTGACGTACATGAAAAGAGTCATACCGGTACCCAAATTAGGATGCTGTTAGGAATGGGAGAGAGGAAAATGGAAATGGGTGTCTTGCAGGAAAACTAATGACCATTACTCCCACCCTAATCCTCCTCAATGCGTCTTTACTATGCCTTCATAAAATTATCCTAACTCATAAAATTACTGTCAAAGAAAAAAGTTTATCTTTTGCAGCAACAAAGTAAAACCTGCCCATAACGGTCATGATATATCCTTTGGAAAGATATAATTTATGGGAAACTCTCCCCTTTGATATAGAATAGATCATTTGTTAGATTACCCCATTCTTTAGAATACAATCCTCAGGGAAGTAGGACTATATCCTTCAAGACACCAGGCTTTAAGAGAATATAGAATAAGCTCGTCATAATGCATGCACAATGATTATAAACTCCAAAGTGGAATTCATTAGGCTTAACTTCCCCTTACTACTGATTGGCTGCAAATAAACAATGTAAAGTTTACAGGAAGAAACCCACAGAAAGCCTGATTAAACTGATTAGATAAGCAGCAGATATTTCCTTGCTAATAAGGGGATCAAGTTAAAATACTGTGGACATTCTGTCTCTTCTAGAACCTAACCAATTTAGAGTAAATATTGGTATTCTCCAGGGAAGGGACAGCAATCCTGAACATTCTGGTTTATCTGTTTTTTGTAATATGCCTAGCAAAAGATGACATTTCTGAAGGACTACAGAGTGCAAACAAAGCTGAAATTTCATGGGAATCATCTACAAAACAATATCGTTTAGCCATATTTCAGACTTCAGAGTCCAATCATGCAGGTCTCAAAAAGCCTGAAGCTTCTCCTGAACTCATGAAATTCTTCTAGGTAGGTTGCTGGAGTGGTGATCAAAGTAAGTAACAGAGAATTACTTGGAGTGAAACCCATAATTGCAGTAGGTATTGAAATACTGGTTGAACAGAATCAGAAAAGTTACATAGTGTGAAGGTTGCTCTATTAGGGTTAACTGCCCTATTAATAAGTTGGCCTAAAACTGAAATAGCCCAGTATTTGGTTCATAGTCTCTTGGCCATGAGCTTAGAGGTGATGACCAGTAGACTTGGACCTGGATTTCAAATGCCTATGGAAGGATTACAAGTCTGCGCCCCTCCAAGGGGAAAGAAATATATTCGGTGCTTTGTACTGTTCCACTGCATTTTGCACGTGTGTGGTCCAGGGGCATCTTGCAGGTGCATGGTTGAGTGGCCAGTGCTGTGTGAGCAGGCACAGGTGATGTATAAACTTTTCACCAATAGCCCCCTCACTCTGAGGTGGACACAGAGAAAAAGGAAGGTTTACGATTAAATTGCATGACTAACAGGCTTAGAGGCAGGAAAGGGAATAATAGCTCCTTGGGGATCACTGACTTATCTTTAGGCCGTCAGTATCCTTTGTCTTTGTCTGATTAATGAAAGAAGTTATGTTGCATATGGGACTATTGGAGCCCCTAATGAATCAAATTAGTTCTCTTGAAAAGGCCCTAGTGGCCTTCTCAGCTTGCATCCTGGCACAGAAGAAAGGCCTGGATCCAAGATTTGTCTACTGGGACATGTAACTGGCTATAGTCACATAGGATGCCTTCCTTATCCCCAGTTCACAGTGTCTGGGTGTTCCCAGAGTTCTGCTGAGCATGGACAGAGGCAGAAATTTCCTTTTGGTGGCACTGGATAGGTTTACCAATTCTTTTGAGGTTGCAGGACTGTAAAGGTTTTTGAATGGACATTCTAAGATAGGGTAGCTTTCTGACTCCTTGGCCTCAAAGCACACTCAAACCTAGAATTAACCATTGGAAGAATTAAGCTTTGCCCTTAATTTCTAAGGGCAATAGTTGTTCGAGGCTTCATTCTGAACTTCCTAAGAGTGCTTGGTCTTTTTGAGGTATGCCTTTAGGGGTTAAACGTGAACTTCATGTGAGGAGTTACTTTTCTATTCTAATTAAGGCTATCTGGCATTGCATGGGTAGGTGCTAAGGTGCTTCAGTTATGTCCGACTCTTTGAGACCCCATGGACTATAGCCAACCAGGCTCCTCTGTCCATGGGATTCTTCAGGCAAGAGTACTGGAGTGGGTTGCCATGCCCTCCTCCAGAAGATCTTCCTGACCCAAGGATCAAACTTGCATTTCTTATGTCTCCTGCATTGGCAGGGGGGTTCTTTACGACTAGCACCACTTAGGAGACCCTCATGTGGCATTAGTCTGTATGAAAATACTGAGCATACATCAGGACACCTGTCCAGACATTTTCTTGGAACAATGGCATTGGAGGCATCAGTCTCTTTTACCCCTACTAAAAGGTAGAGTACATCACAGCGTGTCTAGCCTCCTGACTGGTCTGGCCATAGTCAGATTCCAAGGGACCTCCTAGGCCTTCTCTTGAGCTGCACTGTCCAATACAGTAGCCACTAGGCAAACATGGCTATTAAACTTTTTTTTTTTCACTGAAATATGGTTGATTTACAATGCTGTGTTACTTTTAGGTGTGCAACAAAGTAATGTCATGGCACTGACTTTCTAAGGCAAGCAGACACCTCAACGACCAATCTCAGTCATTCTTCCCTGAGATACCCTTGTCATGCTGTGGGGGCACCTGGAGAGCATTTTCATCTTGACTGTACACTTTCAAGCATTTAACTCAGCTACAGATCAGGAGGGGTAGCCTTGGGCATCCCTTGGGTAGCATTTGGAATCAATCACCTCTGATCAAAACCCTCAGTGGGTTTTACTTCAATCAGGTTCCTGTTTGGTTTCCCATTTCTGTTTTTTTTTTCTCATTCACTGTCCAGTGCAGACCTTTGGACTTGACAGTTATGTATGAAAGCTCCAGCCTCATGTTCTTGGTTTTCCCTCAAGGACTTTGGCTTAGACCTGTTTTACCAGATCTTTATTTGCATGCCACCAGTTGCTGGAATCAAGATTGCCGGGAGAAATATCAATAACCTCAGATATGCAGATGACACCACCCTTATGGCAGAAAGTGAAGAGGAACTAAAAAGCCTCTTGATAAAAGTGAAAGAGGAGAGTGAAAAAGTTGGCTTAAAGCTCAACATTCAGAAAATGAAGATCATGGCATCTGGTCCCATCACTTCATGGGAAATAGACGGGGAAACAGTGGAAACAGTGTCAGACTTTATTTTTTGGGGCTCCAAAATCACTGCAGATGGTGATTGCAGCCATGAAATTAAAAGACACTTACTCCTTGGAAGAAAAGTTATGACCAACCTAGATAGCATATTGAAAAGCAGAAACATTACTTTGTCAACAAAGGTCCGTCTAGTCAAGGCTATGGTTTTTCCCGTGGTCATGTATGGATGTGAGAGTTGGACTGTGAAGAAAGCTGAACGCCGAAGAATTGATGCTTTAGAACTGTGGTGTTGGAGAAGACTCTTGAGAGTCCCTTGGACTGCAAGGAGATCCAACCAGTCCATTCTAAAGGAGATCAGCCCTGGGTGTTCTTTGGAAGAAATGATGCTAAAGCTGAAACTCTAGTACTTTTGGCCACCTCATGCAAAGAGTTGACTCATTGGAAAAGACTCTGATGCTGGAAGAGATTGGGGGCAGGAGGAAAAGCGGACGACAGAGGATAAGATGGCTGGATGGCATCACCGACTTGATGGACGTGAATATGGGTGAACTCCAGGAGATGGTGATGGACAGGGAGGCCTGGCGTGCTGCAATTCATGGGGTCACAAAGAGTCGGACATGACTGAGAGACTGAACTGAACTGAACTGAGTTATTAAAAAAAAAAAAAAAGAGTTAACACAGCAGACTGAGTGCCATCCTTTCAAAGTCCTCCTTACAAGCTTGGCCCTTGACTGATGTCTTTCTGGCATGCTGAATCCTCCAAAACTTCCTTGGCCTTCTTCCAATGACTTCTCTTCAGTGTACCTTTCCAAGTGGGTGTCTTTTGAGAAGTCTGTATCATTTGCCAATTTTCCATGTACCATGAGCCTCAGATTTCATGCTTTGGGTCTCCCAACCACATTTTGCAATATTAGGTGTAGCAAGAGATTCCACTTCTTACTCTCTTAAGAGAGAAAATCAAACCAAAAATCATTTACATTCAAGTCTTCCTCTAGTGGGTTCTGTGTATTACATCATGTCTCATGGGGTCTCCAAGACCACCTCTCAGTCATACTCATGGCTATGATTGATTTCAGCAAAAAGATACAAAGCAAAATAGCAAAGATAAAGGGGACATGGGGCAAAGTTCACAGGAAACCAAGCACAAACTTCTAAGAATTCTCTGCTGGTGGAGAGAGACAGGACCCTCCTTGAACAGAACCCAAGGCCATGTCCCAGAAAAGGGAATAGAGAGATAAAGGCTGGTCTTGTCCCAGCCACAATGACAGAGTAGGCTAAAAGGAGGAATTCTGCTGAAACAAAACAAAACAAAAAACTAGTATCAGCACACAGAAAAACTTCTTTCTTAAGAAATACTGTTCTTGATAAAGCTTCAGTCAGAAGTTATTTTAGGAACAAAATGTTCACAAACAGAAGATTAAAAAGGGATAAAGGGAATTATCGAAATATTTTCATTTTTTATCTCAGAAAATGCAAGTTACTTTTGTATTTCTATGCTTAGGGTGAATTAGGTTTAGCATTGAATGTTTTTAAATTGTCAAATATTCAAAAATATACTAGGCCTCATTAGTTTTACTATCATAAAAAACCCAGGTTTAATTTCCCAATGAGAAGACAGCCTCTGATTTTTCAAGAGACATAATATGAAAACGGACTTTGGAACCAGACGCCTGCTTTTAGTTTTAGGTCTGGTTGCTAGTTATGTGATCTTGGACAGATTAATAACCTCTTTATGTCCTAATGATTTCATCTTAAAATGAAAATAATAATTACAGTTACTTCATAGAGTTATGAAAGGGCTACTAAATCTATATAAAGAATTCACAGTGCCTGGCATACAGTATATGCTCAAGAAATGGTAGATGTTATTGTAATAAGATATACTTCTTGTGTTCTTAGAAAGTAAGTTTACAGGATGTTCTAAATACTTGAGGATTATAAAGATATGCCCTGTTAACTTGTAAATGAGATAAAATAAAACCTCTAAGAATTTAGCCTTAAAATGAATAAAAAATGAATCACCCGAAAGATTGCTTGAAGGTACAGTGTAACCAGTTTGAAATCATTACGATATCTTAAGAACATATCAATCAAAACAGTGTTTGTTCCTCTGGGTGGATAGGATAGTAGTTCCAGGCCTTTAGGTTTTATGACTCAGTTTAAAAAAAATAAAAGAGGACCCAATGAAGTGCTGCTAACTTTTCAATTTACCAAAGACGAGTGTGAAAAAGATCCACCAGTCTCTTGCCACCATCATGGCGTAAATGAAAAGATGTTTTGCCATAAAAAATAACAAATGCCGTATTCTCAGAACAAACACAATTGTTCCCATAAAGGCCACTAATCCAGAGAGATATTATTTTCTTTTCTTTCAAAATAGGTGAAAATCTCATTAAAGGCAAGCAACACTCTCTTGGACTAGCCCTCGGGGTAAGAAACAAAGAATCACAGAGGGAAGTGTTGGAACTGCCCATTCTCTAGGGAAAAGGAAGTTTTAGCATCAGTCTTTGACCACTTCTAATGTGAAGATAAACATAGGAGATTTAGGCATCTGATTTTGAGTACTTCCTGTCACTACAATCACAAAGCGGCATTCACTAGACAGCTGATTCATTGGTTTCTCCGTGTTTGATTTCATGTTCATGAAGCAGCCTTCTAAGTTCCATGTAGGTCTGCCAATAGGGAGAGAATATGTTGACTCCGTGAACCTTACTTTATTTATTTTTTTCTGGCCATGCCATGTGGTTTGAGGAATGTTAGCTCACTGACCAGGGATCGAACATGCACCCTGGGCAGTGAAAATGTGGAGTCCTAACCACTAGACAACCAGGGAATTCTTAACTCCACAACTTTAAACATTTCTGGCAAGTCACTGGAGTCCAGAAACATGGGTGGATCTGGAGAGCATTACCCTAAGTGAAGTAAGTCAGAAAGAGAAAGAAAAATACTTTATGATATCACTTATATGTGGAATCTAAAAAAAAAAAAGCAAACTTATGAGTGTAACAAAAAAGAAGCAGACTCACAGATACAGGGAGCAAATTAGTGCTTAACAGCAGGGTGAGGGAAGGGAGGAGGGACAATACAAGGGCGGGGAATTAAGTGGTACAAACTACTAGGTATAAAATAAGCTACAAGGATATATTGCACAGCACAGGGAATATTGCCAACATTTTAAATATCTATAAATGGAGCAAAACCTGTGAAAATCGTGAGTCACTATGTTGTATACTTGAAACCTATATAACGTTATACACCAACTATACTTCAATAAAAGAAAATTCCCTGAATTTACTTCCTTCTAATTTCTCCTTTCCTTCACAGGCCAAGTTTCCTGGGGGAAAAAAAAAGACAATATTCATTGTCTCTGTCCATTTTGCCATCTGTCATTGTCCCGTAGTGTATTGTGAGCTGGCCCTATCATTTCATTGCAAGTGTTCTTCTTTACTAAAGGCAACAATAATTCTTAGTTGCAAAAGCCTACAAAGACTTTTCTGTGCTTATCGTATCTCTCACTTGATAAGCACTGGCATTAGAAATATTTTCTTTGAACTGTTCTATTTTAACTTCTCTGACATCTCTCTGCCCTCATTTCCTGTCCTCTCTGGACTCTCCCTCTTGGTCTTTACATGCTCTAATTCTTCTTCCACCCCCTGGAGTGTTCTCAGGATTTTTATCCACTCTAGAAATATTCAGAGGGACCCCATCTACACTCATGACTTTCATTATCATCTATTAGCCCATGACTTCCAAATATATACGTCTAACTTCAACTCTCTATCTGGCCAACTGCCCCTGGACACATCCACTTCAAACTCAAAATAACCCAGTTCCCTATTGTGGGAAATGGCATTTTTGTCTAACCGGTTACCCAAGTCAAACCCTAGGAATCTACCTCGATTATTACTTCTCTCTCTCTCTCTCTTTTTTTTTTTTTTGGCTGCACCATGCAGCATGTGGGGATCTTAGTTCCTCAAACAAGGATCAAACCTGTGCCCCCTGCAATGAAAGCAAGGAGTTTAGCCACTGCACTGCCAGGGAAGTCCCTTTCTTTCAAATCTCCTTCAGTTTTCAGAAGTAACAGGTACTATCAGTTTCACCTCCCAGACGTCTCTCCTACTTGTCCCTTTCTCCCTATGCCCATTGTCATTGCCAGCATGACTAGTTCCTGAACATCTCTCATGTCTTAGATCGCTTTAACTTGTAAGGCAGCCGCTATCAATGCTCATTCTGTGGCAGAACTATTTGAGAAAATTTAAAAATAAAGGCAAATGCTCAATGAGTCACCCCAGAAATTACTTTTAGTTGAGCCCTGGGCTTTAGTATTTTGGAAAAGTTCTAATACGCATTTGGGACTCCAAACCACAGCTTTATGGTCTTCATAGATGAATTGGACCATACAGAAATAATCTAAGAAACATCAAAGTGACTGAAGGCTACCAAAATTATGTCATGGGTCTCTGGTAATTATAGCCTTAAGCAAAACTAAATAAACAAAAGCAAAACCAAAAACCTCTGTTATTTTTGTTATAATTGATATATTGGATATAGAATCAAAGTAATGCACTGCGTCTTCGGTCACGAAAGGGTCAATAGATTATATGAGCACATGACATGAATATTGGAGAATGCATGACTTGTTCAAAAGGCATTCTGATGCCAATTTTTTAAAAGCATCTAAGAATGGCTAAGTGACTAAGTTGTGGCCAGTGGGGAAGGGAAATTGTGGCGTGGCTTATAAAGAAGAATTCTGAAAATGACCGTCCACCAGCATATTCCTTTTCTTTACCTTTTCCCCTCCTTTTCTTTTATGTGGAACCACCAGCAGCCACCGTGGATGGTGAAGTAAGCATGAAGCCAGATACCAGTGGCAAGACAGTAAAACAAAAAGAGGAGCCTGGGTTTTTGATAACTCAAGAGTTGCCATAATGATCCTGGTTTGTCTATGTTTAGACTTTTTATGCGATGATTAACCAGACTGCTATTATTTGGCCTCTCTGCTTCATTCAGCTAAACCTGATGCTGTTACAATTTTTGAAGGTACCTTTAGGTATCGTTTCTTAACCAGACTTTACCATTTTCTTGACTGCTTATTTATTGTTGTGGAAAAGAAAGAGAATGAGAGAGGGAGAGAGAAAGAAAGAACCTGGTATTTCAGAGTGATCTGGCAAGAGAGACAGTATCATGTTATGGTGGAGGTGAGTGAGTAAGAAAATAGCTTGGAGACAGATGTAAAATGATTAGATAGCATGGGTCTTTTTGGGGAAAGCTTTTTTTCCCCCTCTCTTTCCCAGATTCTGAGGACATGAATGTTAGGTCTTTTGTCACATGGATCCCTGAAGCCAAGGTTTTGTTTTGTTTTCAGAATATTTTTTTCTCTGTTGTTGAGATTGGGTGATTTCTACTGTTCTAGCTTCTTGCTCGCTGATTCTTTCCTCTATTCTGCTGTAGAGCTCATTCTTTGAGGGTTTGTTTTTTCTTTCAGTTATTACATTCTTCAACTCCAAATTTTTCATTTATTTCTTTCTTGTATCTTCTTCTTCTTCTTCTTTTTTTTTTTTAACTGTGCTAATGTGCTTAGTCACTCAGTCACGTCCGGCTCTTTGCGACCCCATGGGCTGTAATCTGCCGGGCTCCTTTGTCCATGGAGATTCTCCAGGCAAAAATACTGGAGTGGGTTGCCATGCCCTCCTCCAGGAGATCTTCTCAACCCAGGGATCAAACCCAGATCTCCCACATTGCAGGCAGATTCTTTACCATGATAGCCACCAGGGAAGCCTGTAAATACTGGAGTGGGTAGCCTATCCCTTCTCAGGGGATCTTTCTGATCCAGGAATTGAACTGGGGTCTCCTGCATTGCAGGTGGATTCTTTACAGTTGAGCTACCAGGGAAGCCCTATCCGGCCCCCCCCTCCATTTAAGGGTATTCTAACTGCTTATTGAAACATTTTTTGATGGCTGCTTTAAAATGTTTTTCAAATAATTTTAACTTCTCTGTCACCTTTGTATTGACATTTTCTTTTTATTAGTTTGCAATCTTCCTGGTTCTTGGTATGATGAATAATTCTTATTGAAGCCTGAAAGCTTTGGGTATTGTGACATTCTGGATCTTATTTTAATCCCCTCTTTTAGCTGGCTTTCCTGACACTGCTCTGGTGAGGGAATGGAGGGGGGCTCCTCGTTGCTCTTAAGTGGTAGTGGGAGTTTCAACTCCCCACTGGGCTTCCACTGATATACCCCTAGCCTAGAAGGGTAGGAGTGTTCCCTAGGTGGCCTCCACTGACACCATGGCAGTGAGGGGTGGCCTCCTTACCTCTGATGGTGGAGGAAGTCCAGTCATTCCACACGGCCCCTCTGACTCTGACTGTCAGGTGGGGATGGAAGGCTCACCACGTGGTTTCCAATGACATCTTGGGGATAGGGGAGAATGTGTGAATGGGTACTTGTCACTATCCAGCAGTGGGAAAAATCCTGCCTTTCTACTTGGCTTTCTCTGAAACACACGAGTGGAGCTGAAGTGTAGAGAGATTGGGCTGTTAAGATGTTGGGGTGTCTCATTATGGCCTTGAGGGTGTGGAAGTTGGTTCCTCACCTGGCCTTTACTGGCGTGAGTGCGACTGGGGCCGTAGGTTTTTATTATATGGTATTTGTCTGCAGTAGTGTGGTTATTTTCTAAAGGTTTTCTATCTTGCTGCTGCTGCTGCTAAGTCGCTTCAGTTGTGTCCGACTCTGTGCGACCCCATAGACGGCAGCCCACCAGGCTCCCCCATCCCTGGGATTCTCCAGGCAAGAACATTGGAGTGGGTTGCCATTTCCTTCTCCAAGGCATGAAAGTGAAAAGTGAAAGTGAAGTTGCTCAGTTGTGTCCGACTCTTCACGACCCCATGGACTGCAGCTCACCAGGCTCCTCTGTCCATGGGATTTTCCAGGCAAGAGTATTGGAGTGGGGTGCCATTGCCTTCTCCATTCTATCTTGCTAGGCTGCCCCTTTTTTTGGCCCTTTGGCTAACAAGAGTAGTCTTACTGGGGCATTTGGGTTTGTGCTTCTTGGCTATTCGGAGTTTCTGGTTTTGGATTCTCCAGTACCCGGTATGTGATATAAAATGCTAAATGAAAATCCAAGAACTTGCCTCTGTGTTCCTATTTGGATCTTGAGGTCTCTAGCTAGTATGCCTTCTTTTATTCACTTTTCAGAGTCTTCTTATTGTTACAGAGCAAGGACTTGTGTGCTCACTGTGCAGAAAACCAAACTCTGATAGTGAGTATTTGCAATAAAGTAAGGGTTTATTTGCTGGGTGCCAAGCAAGGGAAAGGCGATGGCACCCCACTCCAGTACTTTTGCCTGGAAAATCCCATGGATGGAGGAGCCTGGAGGGCTGCAGTCCATGGGGTCGCTGAGGGTCGAACACGACTCAATGACTTCACTTTCACTTTTCACTTTCATGCATTGGAGAAGGAAATGGTAACCCACTCCAGTGTTCTTGCCTGGAGAATCCCAGGGATGGCGGAGCCTGGTGGGCTGCCGCCTATGGGGTCGCACAGAGTCCGACATGACTGAAGTTACTTAGCAGCAAGCAAGGGAAACAGGCAGCTGGTTCTCAAAACATCTGAGCTTCTTGATGGCTTTCAGACAGGGTTTTTAAAGACAGTATTAGGCAAGAGGGCTATAGAATGCATAATCAGCTTGTGGACCTTCACATCAGTTGATGGTGAGGATAACATTTCAGGAATCTCAACTTTCTGATTTCAACCAGTCTAGGGTCTGCCTGCTTGCAGTCAGCACGTAAGTCACCATCCTCTATCTGGGTGAGGGTCTTACATTCTATTGAGCAACTCAAAGATTTGCATCAGGTTGTTATCAATGCCCCGTTAGGAGGGATTCCTATGATTAATCATTCATTAACTGCTTGAGCCTGCTCTTTAGAACCCAATGAAGGCCATGGAAACGAAAGAGTTTTTTCCTTTCAAATAAGAAATGGGGGACATGCAGGGGCTTTTGTACCTGGGAAGACCCTTCAGGGTCCTGATCAGTTTCAACTCTCGCTTCCCCCCACCCTTTTTCTTTGACACTCCTCAATCTTGAGGGGTACAGGGGCAGGATAAGAAACGGAATAAAGTTCTGGATAGAGAGATTAATCATAGACCTACTAAGGGAATTTGGTTTTAGAGGGACTTGGTTTCAGTATGTTTATTTTAGATGTAATGTCCAGAGTTTTCAGTTGTACTGTGTGGGAGGAAAAGAGAAAAATACATCTACTGCATTTTCCCAGAAGCAGAAGTAAAGATCCTATAATGCACTAAAACACAATTTCAAGCAAAACTACACGGCAGTGACTTAGGGAGAAGTTACAGGGCCTTTCCAGCAAAAATATCAGGAAGGCAATCAAGTAAAGCCAGACACAGGAGTAACTGTTTTTTCAGATACATTAAGATCTGTAAGCACCTTTAAATAGGAATAGTTACTTTAAAAAATCAAGGTGCTTATGGGAAAACTTTTATGAAAATCTCAGAGCCTTAATTTATGAAGCAACATAGGGCTTTTGAGAAACTATACTAAACTACATGATGTAGGAATATGGAGAAATTATAACTTACCCCTGGTCCTAGTTGAGCAAAACAAATCAAACTTTCAATGCCATTCAGTCCCTTTTCAAAACCAGCACATTCATTTTGTTTTTTAAAAAAATTAAAAAGCTCTCATGTGCAACCTTAGGTCTGCCTCCTCTTCTTTCTGAGTTATTTCTTCTTTTCCTTTCAGTCCTAGGAGAAAGCAGTTAATAAGAGGGGACTTTTGTAAAGAAAGATTCATTTTCTGAGAAGAGAGTCCTACAAACAATTTAGAGAAACAAGCACTGTAGCTCACAATAAAAAAGACAAAAATCCATCTGATTGGATATAAAGTCTCAAGAGGACTGGGATACAAACTTAAGGAGTTGGGAGATCAATTGATATGTGGGCCTGTTTTCTAAATACCTCTGCTATGTAGGCTCACATAGTTGAAAGGCAGACTGCATGTCAACAATTATATAAACCTGTAGTGCTACATTGTAGCACTAACAATTGTAGTTCATTGTTTGCAGGAGGTCTATTCAAGCTGAAACCTAAATAAACCAGCAATAGATGATCAAGTAGGAAGTGCTCCAGAAACTAGTAAGTAGATTTGGGTGGGGACCCAAATCTAGGAGACTGTCCCCATGGCTGAAATAATGTTTTCTTTCCTATCTTCCTCCTTTCCTTGGTTTTGGTTTGTGTGGAGTAGAGGGCTGGGGTGGAGAAAAAGTCAAAGAAAGGAACTGCTTCTCTATCAGTTACAAACAGCGACCTTGCACTCTGTACCAGTTTTTGGAAACACTGCTACCATGCCAAGAACCCGGAGAGAGCATACTTGGAAATCATCCAGTTCCTTTAGATACTTTGAACTCCTATGTGTGGCTACAGTGGAGGTTAAAAAAAGTCAAATCTGTTGATTCTGCTACATAGATCAAAAGGTTGGGTAAAAACAACCTAGGCAAATGAATAAATAAAATGAATTCAGGGGAGTGGTTTCTATTGCCCTAGTCTATTCTCTTTTTTTCCTTCTGTACTGTGCGGTGTGCTAAGTTGCTTCAGTCCTGTCCAACTCTTTGTAACCCTATGGACTATAGCTTGCCAAGCTCCTCTGCCCCTGCAATTCTCCAGACAAGAATACTAGAGTGGGTTGCCATGTCCTCCTCCAGGGGATCTTCCTGACCCAGGGATGGAAACTGTATCTCTTACCTCTCTTGACTTTGCAGGCGGGTTCTTCATCACTAGTGCTACCTGAGAAGCCCCTTCCTTCTGTACTATGCTATGCTATGCTAAGTCGCTTCAGTCATGTCCGACTCTGTGTGACCCCATAGACGGCAGCCCACCAGGCTCCGCCATCCCTGGGATCCTCCAGGCAAGAACACTGGAGTGGGTTGCCGTTTCCTTCTCCAATGCATGAAAGTGAAAAGTGAAATTGAAGTCACTCAGTCGTGTCCGACTCCCAGCTACCCCATGGACTGCAGCCTACCAGGCTCCTCCGTCCATGGGATTTGCCAGGCAAGAGTACTGGAGTGGGTTGTCATTGCCTTCTCCGTCCTTCTGTACTACTTTTCCATTAAAAACAAAAAACAAAAAGCAAGTCTTTGTTTTGGGTGTCCATGGCTCCCAAACCTTCCATGGGGTCAGTGAGGAAATGAAGCCCTGTAATCATTGCCAAAGGTTTCAGAGATTCAAATATGTACACCAAGCACAGATGGAAGAATGAATACATCTCCTTTCTGACACACAAACATACTTTCTGCACTTTCATTTGCCTTTCAGTTCAGTTCAGTTGCTCAGTTGTGTCTGAGTCTTTGCAACCCCAAGGACTGCAGCGCGCCAGGCTTCCCAGTACATCACCAATTCCTGGAACCTATTCAAACTCATGTCCATCGTGTTGGTGATGCCATCCAACCATCTCATCCTCTGTCATCCCCTTCTCCTCCAGCCTTCAATCCTTCCCAGCATCAGGATCTTTTCCAATGAGTCGGCTTCTCGAACCAGATGGCCAAAATATTGGAGTTTCAGCTTCAGCATCAGTCTCTCCAATGAATATTCAGGACTGATTTCCTTTTTGATTGAGTGGTTTGATCTCCTTGCAGTTCAAGGGACTCTCAAGAGTCTTCTCCAACATCACAGTTCAAAAGCATCAATTCTGGAGCTCAGCTTTCTTTAAATTAAATGGATGCAGAATTTTCAAACATTAGAGAAATATATATTTGAGGAGCAAGTTCCTAGCAATTCTATACTTCGAAGAAAACAGTATTGTTTTCCTACAATTTTTCAAATATGTGGAGAATCTATTCGGCAAATTAAAATAAACTGAATCTGGTAAAGTTACTGCATTCATGGTAGATTTCTGCGCAATGAATAGACACTAAAAACACAAATGTTAACATCAAGAGGCCCACGTTTTATTGAAGTTAAAACGGGATCACTGTTTTTGGAAAGCATGGGAATTTCTGCTCTTGCTTAAATATTGCAGCAGCTTCCGCGAGCCAAAGTTCCGTCCTTGTCTGCATGGAAGCAACACGTGCAGTTATAACACTCGAAGAGGCAGTTCTGAGGGGCAGGTGTGGCAAGGAGGCGCTGAGTGACAGCCACCGCCTCCCACACGCCCCCTGCGTTTTGGTAAACGAGATTCCAACCCGCAGTCAGTAAATAAGGGAGGAACTTGGGGGGCGGGGTCATGGAGGTATGCGCTCTCCTATTGGTGGTTCACAAAGGGCGGAGAGACCTGGGATTTCTGATTGATCTCTTTCCCTGTCTGTAAGGTGATTGACGGCGCTTGTCCCGCCGGGCCACGCCTCTCGGCTCCGTGCTCCTCCCCTCCCGGGTAGGTGTCCCCCCCTGAGCAGCAGAGCGCGTGCGCCAGCGGCCCCACGCCGCCGCCGAGCCCGCCCGCCGTACCACGCACCCTGCCAGTCAGTGGGTGAGCCGGGAGCCGCGGAGGTCACTGTGGGGAGGCGGGGCGGGGGCAGCATGGCAGCCTCCTTACGGCTCCGTGGAGCCGCCTCCGGCCTCCGGTATTGGAGCCGCCGGCAGCCTCCGGCAGTGGCCAGCCTTGCAGCGGGTAAGGACCTCGCTCCTTCTTCCCCCGTCCCTCCTCCAGTCGCCCGCTTCTCGCTCCCTGATCGGAAGAGGTTTTTTTCACCGGAGGCTCTGCGATTAGATCGGGGCTTAAAACCCAACATTTTGGCTGGTTCCAAGGCCTAGGCTTTTCTGCGGCCGTGGCTCGCGCCGCCAGTGCGTCTCTTAACTCTCCCCACCTGGATCTATATGAATAGGGATTAGCGTCCTTCTGGGACTTAGTAATGCGAAGAGCTTGGGATAAGGGGAGGAGTGTTTGGGTCCGATTCGTGCCTCTTTAGAGTTAGGAGTTTGAGGACAATTGGAGGGCCCAGCCCCACGGGCGACCCCGTACCCACGCCGGCGACCCCTGGCCTTGCAGCGCTGGCTGGCCTTTCAACGCCCCGGGTGGGCGCGCCGTCTGGCCGCAGGACCTGATTTTTGTTAAACTACCTTAACTGTTTCAGATGTTTTTACACAAATGGAGTCTATACAAGCCAGATGATCAGTCTTTCCAGCAAAGTTTTAAGTCACCTTTGGGTGGCCAGGCGGGCTCCTTACCCTTCCCCCCAGCCCTCCAAGTTCTCTGTAACTGTGCCACCTGAAGATGGCACTTCTGTCAATTTATTAACCAGAATACTTTGTGTCCTTAAAATTGTGGCCTGAAGCTATCCTGCTTCCGTCCCCTTCCACCTTCCGTATCATTATAACTTATGGAAGCTAACCATCGATTTAGGAAGAAACAGGTTTTTTTAGACCCACAGAGAACTAATAGTCTTTTCATTTTTCAGAGGAAAGAACCTAAAGCCTCTCGGATAAGTGAATTAGGATATTACAACAGGATCTAGAAAGTAGTCCTTGGTTCTTCCTGATTCCTGCACGTTTCTTCTACAGCAGGATTCCTGTTTAACTGAAAAATTGGTTGATTTGTGCGGACACTGCCATTGTCTTCTTGTAAAATTTTTTAGTTTTGACAGTGTACTGTTTAACACTCTCATACTTGAGAGTTTTGAGAAAGCCTTGGTATTAATTTTTTTCTGATCCTCACTGAAAAAAAATATAGCAGGCTGAGAATTGAGTTCTTAACAGACTCCCTTTCTATCCCTCAGTAAAAACCCAAGCAGAAGAGTGGATTTCCTCTCTGGTTTGAAAAAAGAAAGCTCCCTGTGATGAGAGAAAACAGATGTCTGATACAGAATCACACTAATAAGATACAAACTCACAGAATTTGTCAAACTTGAGTATAACCACTGCTTGATCTACATCTATTGAACTAGAGACAATGCCTCCCATGTTGGAGATATTTAAAAAAACCCAACACTTTTCTGCAGTAGTAAATGTAGCACCAGTTTTCAGATGAATGTGTGATTCTTTCAGTTTTGATTAGTCAAAGAAGGCATATGTGGCTGTTTAGTGGTTTTACAAGGTGTTCTAATGATATTTTAATGAACCCTTGAAGTACCTTTTAGAGTTACGAAAGTTCTTAAAATTCATGGAAGAGGAGTCAGAGGCCTTTGATTATAATAAATGCTTCTCTAGACTGGAAAGGCCTACCTTGAAACGTTGATAGACTACTTTGGCATATAATGTTGTTTACCCAAATACATTGTAATAATATAGATATATGACAAATTTTGAATTTTTTTTTTTGATGTGTGTGTGATTGTTTAAAATGCTTCAGTATTCTTACTCTTGAATTGTTTTAAATGTTTTTGTTAATTTACTACAAAAGTGTTAACTTTTTTGATGTTGGAGTCTTAAAAATTACATGCCAATTTGGAGTCTAGGGACATTAAGAAAAACAGCCAAGTTCAAATAGTAACATTATTTAGTGTTCTAAATTCTGTAGGCTGTTTGCCTCCATGGTATGTTCAACATGTTTTTATCATGTGGAGGGTAATATTATAAAGATCTGTACAGTTATTTACTGTACAGTTTGAAAAAAATAAGATCTAGTAGTTACTGGTTAATAGCATATCTTAATTTTAATATTTAAAGCATTAAAAAGGAAATAAAAAAATGAGAAGCATTAAACTAGCCATACATTACTATTGCATCACCATTTAATAAAAGTAAGTTTTGTGTTTTATCTTAAAGGCAATTAAATTTAGTTTCAGACTTCTTTGTACAGACAAAAAAATTACAGATGTTGACCCTCTACAGCCATTGTGATTCACTAACAAGTACAAGTAAAAATAAATTTGTAACAGATCATCTTAAAGTGACCACCTGAGCAAAACTGGAATGGGAAAATTAGCCAGAATTATAGACAGATATGGGAATACATTTCTTTATTATTGACGCTGTGTGTGTATGAAATCTGCTTTAACTCCTTGTGTAAATAAGACTAATGGCATTTTTTTTCTCTTTACATTAGCTTCTAGGGTTGCACATGAAGCTCTGAGAAGCTGCACATGACCTTGGGACCAAAAGTTGACCTTAAAATTGCATAAGGAAAATACATTTGACCTTTGAACAAAATGGGTTTGAACTGCAAGGGTCAGCTTACAAATGGATTTTTTTCAATGAATTTGTACTACAGTTGGTTTAAGCTGCAGATTTGGAACCATGGATGTCGAGGACCAACTACAAATTATATTTGGATTTGTGAGGAGCATCACAAAACCCCCACTTGTTCAGAGGTCAACTGTATTTCTAAAATAACTTGATCCAAATAATAAAGGCCTTTATAGAGTCACTATTCTTAGTCTAATAATAATTAGCATTAAAGCAAAAGGAATGCTCATGACATAATATGTGATAAAGTAGGACACCAAGTTGTATATACAACATGTCTCATGATATAATGTAAAAAATGCATTCAGAAGACTGGTCGGGCTATACAAAAAGCTAACTGGTTATTTTTGTGTAGTGAAATTAACTTTTTCCCTTATGACTTTATTAGTTGTTGTTCAGTTGCTAAGTCATGTCTGACTCTTTGTGGCCCGTGGACTGTAGCACACCAGGCTCATCTGTCCATGGGATTCTCCAGGCAAAAATACTGGAGTGTTGCCATTTCCTTCTGTAGGGGATCTTCATGACCCAGGGATCTAACCTGTGTCTCCTGCATTGGCAAGCAGATTCTTTATCACTGAGCCACTAGGGAAGCACCTTTTTCATATTTTCCAGTTTTCTACAATGAATTACTTTGATGCAAGGGAAAAAAAACTTTTGGAAATATAAAATAATTAACCTCTTACCAATTTTTGCATTTTTATACTTGGAGTAGCCTGATTTGGGTTCACAGTGTTAACAAGATATGGGTAATTTTGTCCATGTCCCATTGGAGAAAGAGGTCATAACCTGTAAATTTACAGCTATCAATTTAGAGTTTAACTTTGCCAAATTTTCTGGCTATTTCTTCCTCCTGTGTGGTGGTATTGAGAATCACAGAGGTTTGCTGATTAGATACAATCGTTTCTTTAATCTGTATTTCATTTCCTAGTACATGTTCATATTTTTCAGAGCTTCTCTAAATCTTTTACTCAGTGTTACCAGTCTGTGAACAGTCAGTTCAGAGAGATGGCAGTACATAAGTGGTTTAAATAATGTGGAGCTTGACTCTAGGTCCGGGAGGAAAGGATTTGGAGAGTAAACCTGAAATGTTTGTTTAATGGTTGCTGCAATACCAATTAAATTAATTCTTTGCTGGATCTATTTTATCATTACCTTTTGTTTTAGCATTGATTTCTATCCCCATTTTTGTGTTTTTCAGAGTTTATATATAGTAGGAGTCAGCACACTGTGGCCCAACAGCTGAACCTGTTTTTGTAAATAAAGCTATATTGGAAAATAAGCACAACTACTTGTTTTTATATTGTCTATGGCTGCTTTGAAAATGTAGTGGATGAGTTGAATAGTTGTGACAGAGGCCTATGGCCCCAAACTGAAATTGTTTACCCCTCACCCTTTAGGAAAAAGTGTGCTGACCCCTTACATATAGTGTATATTCCTAGAAATGTAATTACTGTTTCAAAGAGTATGCACATTTTAAATTTAAATTTTATAGTAAGGTTCAAATGTAGATCTTTTTTTCAAATTGCTGTCTAGGATTGATATAAAATACAATTCTATTGTGTACAAGAGTATATGTTTTTATCAGGAATAACCAGTTATGCATTTTATCAGAGAAACACATTTGTCCAGCTGATAGGTAAAAATGATACTACGTTGTTTTGTTTGCATTATTCTAATTATGACAGAAGTTGAACTTTTTTTAAAAGTTTTTTTTGGGTATATTGTGTTAACTGTCATTTTGTGATTTTGGCATACTTTAAAACAATGGGTTATTTAAATTTTTCTTATAGATTTTAAAGTTATTTGCATATAAAGTAAAATAGCCCTATATCTATCTTGTGTTTCAAGTGTTCTTCCTAGTTATTTGTGTTTGGTCATGTTTTTGATTTTTTTTTTTTGTATATAGATTTGGTAAGTTTTCCCCCTGTGTTTTTTCATGAAAAACTTCAAACATGAAGTATTGAAAGAATAATGCCACAAACATCTATGTAATCTTTGCTTAGTGTCAATAGTTGTTAACCTTTTGCCAGGTCTGCTTTATTTCTTTCCAACATGTTCATTATTTGTGTATTATTTGAAAGTAAAATGCAGACGCCATGACACTTTCAACCCTAAATGATTCAGCATGAATCTCTTAAAAACTGTCTCCTACATAACCAAATTACCACTATCTCAATTAGCAGGCTGCCCTGGTGGCTCAACGGTAGAGAATCTACCTGCCAATAGGAGACGTGTGTTCGATCCCTAGGTCAGGAAGATGCAAAGATCCCTAGGTCAGGGTTGCAAAAGGAAATGGCAACCCACTCCAGTATTCTTGCTTGGGAAAATTCCATGGACAGTGGAGCCTGGCGGACTGCAGTTCATGGGGTTGCAAGGAGTCAGACATGACTTAGTGACTAAACAACAACAACAAGGCAATTAGAACTTCCCGATATCATCCTAATGTACAGCTTATATATAAAATTTCATAATTTTCCTTAGAATGTCTTAATGCTTCCTTGGCACCTCCCCAATCCAGATCCATCCATATTTCACATGTTGCATTTGGTTGATATATCACTTTAGTATCTTTGGACTGAGGAATGTCTTCTCTTGGTTGTTTTTTTGTGAACATGTTGACTTTTTAAAAACAGCTTTATTGCGATATAGTTGACCTACAATAAACTACACATCTTTAACATGGAGAGTTTGATGGGTTTTGACATGTGGGAAACCATCATGACAGTCAAGGTAGAGAACATATCCATTCACCCGTTTCCTGCCGATTTCCTCATACCCCTGCATACGCAGGTTTCTATAATCGTACACTGTCACTGGCTAGATAAATCCTAGCTTGACAGTCATTTTTTGTTTCAGTCCTTTAAAGATGGTGCTCTATTTTCTCACTCATTTTGATTCTGACAGTAGATCTGCCTTCATTCTTATCTTTGCTCCTCTGTACGTAATGCCTTTTTTTCTGCTGGTTGCTTTTGAACATTTTGATTATGACATGTCTTGTTGCAGTTTTTTTCATGTTTCTTGTGTTGGAGTTCATTGAGCTTGGATGCGTGGGGTTTATGGTTTTCATCAGATTTGGAAAATTTTCCCATTAGGTCTTCACACACTCTTCCTGTCCCCAGTTTGCTTTCCTCTCCTTTGAGGATTCCAGTTTTGTTGTGTGTTTGGCTGGTTGAAGCTGTCTCACGGCTCACTGATGTTTTTGGTTTTTTTTTTTAATTCTTTTTTCTCTCTCTGTATTGTGTTTTGGATAGTTTATTGCTTTGTTTTTAAAGTCTTTTCTTCCAGTATTTCTTCCATTATTACATTATAATGAGGCCTATTACTGTGTCCTTTTATTACTATATTTGAAATATTTTTCCTATCTGTATTTTCTATGGCACCACCCTTTATTAGTTCTGAACTTAACTGTGGACTGAATGTTCGCAGCCCTCCAAAATTCATGTGTTGAAATCCTAATCCCCACTGTGATAGTATTAGGAGCTGAGGCCTTTGGGAAATAACTGGGTTATAAGGTTGGAGCCCTCATGAATGGGATTAGTGTCCTAAACAGAGGCAGGAGAGCCTGTGTTGTCTCTCTGCTCTCCAGAGATACAAGAAAATGGGTCATCTACAAGCCAGGAAGTGGGTTCTCCTGGATACTGAATCTGTTGCCTACCTCATCTTGGACTGCCCCAGCTCCAGGTCTGTTAGAAATAAATAACCTGTCATTTAAGCCACACAATCTCCTTGGCTGGAGAATCCCAGGGGCGGGGAAGTCTGGTGGGCTGCCGTCTTTGGGGTCGCAGAGTCGGACACGACTGAAGCGACTTAGCAGCAGCAGCAAGCCACACAGTCTGTGGTTTATTTGTTACAGCAGCTGGCGTGGACTGAGACTTTAGATAGTCACTTTTATATTGGTCTTTCTGCCTCCAGGCTGGTCTTACAGTTTAGTTTTTGTACACTGCTGCTCTGTTTCTCTCCTTTTAAAGCATGGGTTTGATCAGGTCATTTATCTCGCTCAGCCCTTTCAGTAACTACCTGTTTTAGTCTGTTTGGGCTGCTATAAATAAATACCACAGACTGGGTGGCTTATAAACAATAGAAAACTATTTCTCACAGTTCTGGAGGTTGGGAAGTCCAGAATCAGCGTGTTGGTATATTTAGTGTCAAGTGAGGGCTCACTTCTTGGTTCAAGGACAGCCATCTTTTCACTGTGTCCTCACAGGGTGGAAGGAGACAAGGGCGCCCCCTGCGGCCTCTTTTGTAAAGGCATTAATGCCATCCTGAGGGTTCTTCCGTCAGGATCTAATAATCATTGCCTCAAGGTCCCACCTCCAAATACCCTCACATTGGAGGTTATTTTTTCAACATAGAAATTTGGGGGTCACCAAACATTCAGTTTGTGGTACCGCTACTTGCTTACAGAAAGTGAAAGTGTTAGTTGCTCTATGGTGTCCGACTCTGTGCAGCCCCATGGGCTGTAGCCCACCAGGCTCCTCTGTCCATGAGATTCTCCAGGCAAAAATACTGGAGTGGATTGCCAAAATACAGTCAAATTGTTTATAGCATACTTTCCAGCCATGTTATGGTTGCATTTTTTTCTTTCAATCTTAATCTTGCTCTTTTGTTTCTGTGTGTGTCCTGTAGGAAGAGTGGATGGCAGTTAAAAATGAAGAACCTAGAGTCAGATTGGCTGGATTTGAATCTTGGCATTACAACAACTTGAATCTGTGCATTTTATTTAAACTAAGTGTCAGGGACCTGAACTGGAAGATAGGCTTAATGATGGGATGTAATGACAGTGCTATTTATCAAGTGCTTAGTACAGTGTCTGGCATGTAATAAAATTGCCACAACTATTAACTTTTATTATTCATGTTTGCTTGACTTTCCTATTTGCTTGCATGGAACTCCCTTTGTTTCTACTCTCATTCCATTTGAAAGCCTACCCATCCTAAAATACTTAGCTCAAATGCTGTTTTTTTCAAGTTCTCCTTTAGTATCAGCATTGTTTTTCATACTTTATCTTTTGCTTTCATGTTTTAGTGTCTGTGTACCTAGTTGTCTTCTTGTGTTTTAAGCTGGTTGAAAGCAAGGACTGTATGTCACTTGTGTCTTTGATGGCATCTGGCATGGTACAAATGATTGCTTCATGTTTATTGAATGTGTAAATAAATCATGGTTCTACTTTGCCATAGTTATTGTTTGACTTAGAGTGAGTTGCCTGTTAAAATTAACTGCATTTAAATAATAATATTTCTAGTTTCTAATGTTTTTAGTTAAATTATACCTTTTCAAGCTTAACACAGTAGTCAGGCACGCTAGTTACTAGTATTTATGAGAGTTCTCTTACAAAGTATACTTAATATCAAAATAAAAATTCAGTGAGGAGTCATTTCTCTGTCATTAAACCCCTTGTGAACCAGAAAGTTAGGCACAGGACTCCTGTCATGCCCAGAATGTTAAACTCAGCACTAGTAAGGTGGTGATGCATAGAAAGCACACCCATCTTTAATGGAAATGGTAGAGACAGACATGGAGTTCGTAGGAATTAAACATGCTTCTGACCCAAGATGACCTCTTTTTCTTAAGCATTAGGGCTTCAAATAATCTGCTTTTAGGAAATCTCATTACATTGAGATTAAGTTGAAGGAAGAGTAGGGATCCATCAGTTGAGAGGATCTGAAATTTAAAAAGCGTTACTGTGATTAGTCATTATACACTTTACTAAACACTACACAGTTTTAAAACTGGAGTCCTTGAAAGAAAAAGAAATAATAAAGCTGGGAAATGATAGGAGAAAAGGCAAGTGGAATTATTTTGCTTTCTTCTTTCACTGGAGTGTGAACTTTTGGAGGGCAAGGACCATATCATAGAACTTCATGCAGTAAATACTTCTTGAATGGAGTAGTAACACCATCTAATGCGGAGCTTCTCTGCTGTCTTGCAAAAAGCATTACCTTGAGTTGTATGCCCCAGTGTGACTTCACAAAGTCTTTTATGAAAAGAAAGAAAATAAAATCAAAAGCTATATACAGATTTTTAAGAACAGTTTTCTTTTTCTGTGAGTGAAAATGTCTCTTCTCTGAAAGTGCCTGGAGTTGTTAGCCCAAGGTCCTGAGACTGTTTCCGTTGTCATGGAAAGCCTGTGGAAGTGTCCCCCTGGTCTCACCTAGGACCCCGTTTATAAACTGGTCACTTTTAAGTTGAAATACATTCTTCTGGGTTTAACATTTTATTCAATTGTTTTTTTTATACCATTGGAGGAAGTAGTTTCAATAAATGTGAAGGTGGGAAGCTAAAAAGTTTTTCCATTTTTGGTGCTTGTCCAAGATACAGGTTTTTTTGAATACTTCCAGTTTTTTGTACACATTTTTAAAGAAGATAATATAGATAAGAGAATTTAGGATACTTCACTTAACAGGCAATGTAAATAATAGGTACATGGTAACATTATTAAGTTTATTGTTAAAATAGTAAAGGGATGTTGTAGAGGTAGAAAAATTTATGATTATTCCTAGAGAACTGTATATTCAGAAGTGAATATTTTAAATATTTAAAATAAAACATTGTCTGCTCCTGTTAAAAATAATGTGTTGAAATCAGTGTGTTCTAGGTCAATGGCTTCTAAGACTCCAGTTGGATTCATTGGAGTTGGCAACATGGGGAATCCAATGGCAAAAAATCTCATGAAACATGGCTATCCACTTATTATTTATGATGTGTTCCCTGATGCTTGCAAAGAGTTTCTAGATGCAGGTGAACAGGTAAGGCCTTTTCTTAAATTTCTTTTAAGATATTGATGTTTAAAAATGTTTTTCAGATTTTGATATTTGACATTCAAGTAAGTAATAGCTGCTTGGAAGTATACATGATGGATTTGTAAAGTTAACTCATTGTTAATTTTATTTCTTTATATGTGAGATTACATATGTATATTTATATAATATGTAAAATACATGTACACACACACACACACACACACACACGGGAGACTGTGTACTAGTAACCAAATTTAGAGGTTCCCCCACAAGATACGCAGGAAATTCTTCTTGAACAAGGTGTAGAGTGGTAATTGAGAACTGGATGCAATCCCAGAGCTGGGTGAATACTAAAAAATACTGAGAAATATAGAAAACAGTTAGAGAACAAATAAACTTCTAGATAACAGACTTGAAATAAATACTGAGAAGACGCAGTGTGTATGCAAAGAGCAGGTTTAGGTAACTTGGATATCCTCTGTCTCCTCCTCCCTTGAGGTTTGTGTGCCAGATGGGGGTGGCTGCAGTGCTGTCTAAGGATGTGTGAGTATCCTGTTGGGACTTTTCAGGGTGGGGTTGCGGCTGCGTATGTCCATATAGTCTCTGGGTGCTGACAGTGTGCTACCAGTGCAGCAGGTTACTGATGCTCTTAAGTAGCTAAGGGACTTAGACTTGTTGGAGAGGTTTGGTCAGTTCTTTGTTCTGGGACAGGTTGGCCATTACCATTTTTAAGGGTGGACAGGAGTTCCAAGTTGATACTCAGTCTGGGGTGAATTAATTGTATTTTTCAGGAGTTGAATATTACTTTTTGGGATAACATATCTATTTGATGTTGGCACTTTCCAATAGTTCATGTATTTATTTGTAAAAATAACAATGGTACATAATCTCTAAACAGAGGAAATATCTATTAAATACAGAATTTAATCAAAGTAACAATAGGAAATTCTTTTGGCATTTTGGAACTAATGTTCCAGATGTTTTCGTGTGTGTGTGTGTGTGTGTGTTCATGAAAAATCCCATGAATTCCTCTTCCTCTTCCTACCCCTTCTAGTAATAGAGAGGTAGAAATTGAATGGAAGCTGATTTACCATGGACTGGCAAACCAGATGCTTAGGGCCTTTCAGATTGTTTCTAATGCCCTTACTCTTCCCTCTGTTCCTGTAGTACTGAACAGCTTGCCTGTGGAGAACTGAAACGTTCATCATCCTTTTGTGAATCTCTTTGCTGCTGCTTCCCAGATTGCTGGAGCTTTTTGATGCTCTGCCTAAATTGCCTCATACTTTGAAGAGAGTGAGGCATTCCCTAACAAAATTCTGATTTTTTTAGTGTTGCTAATTTTGGGTAGATGTGAAGGAAGGTTACCTTAACAATAAGACTTATACTTGAATGAAGGAGACATTTACATTTTAAAAGGGAGAGAGAAGAAACAATATTTAATGAGTACCTACTATGTGTCAGGTCTCTTACTAAATATTTTGTACATATTATCTAATTTTATCTTCACAACAGAAGTATTTTCAGGAAACTGATGCTTGGAGAAGTTAAATAACATCCCCAAGGTTACATGGTGAGTGAATGGCAAGAGCCAGGATCTGAAAAAAGGTCTGTCTTTGACTTTGGAGTTAGTCACTAACTAATGAAATTTATGTATGAGACATTTTTAAGTGTATTTTTGGTGTCTTCCTTGATGATTCTGAAATAAGCACCTGTTAACCTGTCTACAACCTAGACTACTAGACAATAAAATGCCTAGATTTCTTTTGGATTAGATGATGTCAGGGCAGTAATGATTATATACCACACCCTACTTAATTGTGTTGTTCTGCACCCATGAAATTTGTTGGAAGTAAATAATAGTTATCTATTATGATAGATAATATAGTTAGTGAGTATACAGTAGGTTGAACAGTAGCCCCCCAAAGAAGTAACTTAGAAAACTCTTAAAAGAAAACCTGAGGGTAAATCTTTATGACACTGGATTTGGCAAAGGACTTTAGGTATGATACCCAAGATCATGAGCAACAGAATAATAAAAAAAAAAAAGACTTCATCAAAATTAAAAACTTTTGTGCTCCAAAGAATACCAGCAAGAAAGTGAAAAGATAACCCACAGAATGGGATTAAATATCTGCAAATCATGTATCAAGAAATATCTGGAGTAACAGGCAAATTTGGCCTTGGAGTACAGAATGAAGCAGGGCAAAGGCTAATAGAGTTTTGTCACGAGAATGCACTGGTTATAGTAAATACCCTCTTCCAACAATACAAGAGAAGACTGTACCCATGGACATCACCAGATGGTCAATACCGAAATCAGATTGATTATATTCTTTGCAGCCAAAGATGGAGAAGCTCTATGCTGCTGCTAAGTCGCTTCAATTGTGTCCAACTCTGTGTGACCCCATAGACGGCAGCCCACCAGGCTCCCCCGTCCCTGGGATTCTCTAGGCAAGAACACTGAAGTGGGTTGCCATTTCCTTCTCCAATGCATGAAAGTGAAAAGTGAAAGTGAAGTCGCTCTGTCGTGCCTGGCTGTCAGCAACCCCATGGACTGCAGCCCTCCAGGCTCCTCTGTCCATGGGATTCTCCAGGCAAGAGCACTGGAGTGGGGTGCCATTGCCTTCTCCGGAGAAGCTCTATACAGCCAGCAAAAACAAGACCAGGAGCTGACTGTGGCTCAGATCATGAACCCCTTATTGCCAAATTCAGACTTAAATTGAAGAAAGTAGGGAAAACCACTAGACCATTCAGATATGACCTAAATCAAATCCCTTATGATTATACAGTGGAAGTGCAAATAGATTACAGGGATTAGATCTGATAGACAGAGTGCCTGAAGAACTATGGACAGAGGTTCGTGACATTGTACAGGAGGCAGTGATCAAGACCATCCGCCAAAAAAAGAAATGCAAAATGGCAAAATGGCTGTCTGAGGAGGCCTTACAAATAGTTGTGAAAAGAAGAGAAGCGAAAGGCAAAGGAGAAAAGGAAAGATATACCCATTTCAATGCAGAGTTCCAAAGAACAGCAAGGAGAGATAAGAAAGCCTTCCTCAGTGATCAGTGCAAAGAAATAGAGGAAAACAATAGAATAGGAAAGACTAGAGATCTCTTCAAGAAAATTAGAGATACCAAGAGAACTTTTCATGCCAAGATGGGCTCAATAAAGGACAGAAATGGTCCTTTATTTGGTATTTATATGGTTATGGACCTAACAGAAGCAGAAGATATTAAGAAGAGGTGGCAAGAATACACAGAAGAACTGTACAAAAAAGATCTTCATGACCCAGATAATCACAATGGCGTGATCACTCACCTAGAGCCAGACATCCTGGAATGTGAAGTCAAGTGGGCCTTAGGAAGCATCACTACAAACAAAGTAGTGGAGGTGATAGAATTCCAGTTGAGCTATTTCAAATCCTAAAAGATGGTGCTGTAAAAGTGCTGCACTCAATATGCCAGCAAATGTGGAAACTCAGCAGTGGCCACAGGACTGGAAAAGGTCAGTTTTCATTCCAATCCCAAAGAAAGGCAATGCCAAAGAATGCTCAAACTAATGCAGAAATGCACTCATCTCACAGCACTAGTAAAATAATGCTCAAAATTCTCTAAGCCAGGCTTCAACAGTATGTGAACCATGAACTTCCAGATGTTTAAGCTGGATTTAGAAAAGGCAGAGGAACCAGAGATCAAATTGTCAACATCCGTTGGACCATCGAAAAAGCAAGAGAGTTCCTGAAAAACATCTATTTCTGCTTTGTTGACTATGCCAAAGCCTTTGTGTGGATCACAACAAACTGTGGAAAATTCTTCAGGAGATGGGAATACCATTCCACCTGACCTGGCTCATGAGAAATCTGTTTGTAGGTCAAGAAGCAACAGTTAGAACTGGATATGGAACAACAGACTGGTTCTAAATCAGGAAATGAGTACATCAAGGCTGTATATTGTCACCCTGCTTATTTAACTTCTATGCAGAGTACATCATACGAAATGCTGGACTGGATGAAGCACAAGCTGGAATCAAGATTGCCGGGAGAAATATTGATAACCTCAGATATGCAAATGACACCACCCCTATAGTAGAAAGGGAAGAAGAACTAAAGAGCCTCTTGATGAAAGTGAAAGAGGAGAGTGAAAAAGTTGGCTTAAAACTCAACATTCAGAAAACTAAGATCAAGGCATCTGGTCCCATCACTTCATGGCAAATAAATGGGGAAACAGTGGAAACAGTGGCTGACTTTATTTTTTTGGGCTCCAGAATCATTGCAGATGGTGACTGCAGCCATGAAATTAAAAGACTCTTGCTCCTTGGAATAAAAGCTATGACCAACCTAGACAGCATATTAAAAAGCAGAGACGTTACTTTGCCAACAAAGGTCCATCTATTCAAGGCTGTGGTTTTTCCAGTAGTCATGTATGGATGTGAGAGTTGGACTGTGAAAAAAGCTGAGCGCCAAAGAATTGATGCTTTTGAACTGTGGTGTTGGAGAAGACTCTTGAGAGTCCCTTGGACTGCAAGGAGATCCAACCAGTCAATTGTAAAGGAAATCAGTCCTGAATAGTCATTGGAAGGACTAATGCTGAAGCTGAAACTCCAGTACTTTGGCCACTTGATGCAAAGAACTGACTCATTTGAAAAGACCCTGATGCTGGGAAAGATTGAATGCAGGAGAAGGGGACGACAGAGGATGAGTTGGTTGGATGGCATCACCGACTCAATGGAGTTGAGTTTGAGTAAACTCTGGTAGTTAGTGATGGACGGGGAGGCCTGGCATGCTGCAGTCCATGGGGTCTCAAAGAGTCGTACACTACTGAGCAACTGAACTGAACTGAAATCATGTATCTGATAAGGATTTGTATCTAGCATGTGTAAAGAAGCCGTGCAACTCAAACAGAAAGACAAGTGACTTAATTAAGTGGGCAATGGATCTGAATAGACATTTCCACAAAGAAGGTATTCAGACAGGCAATAAACACATGAAAAGATGCCAGTATCTTTTGTCATTAGAGAAATGCAGTCAGAATCACAATGAGATTTCCACCCCCTAGGTTGGCTAGAATCACAAAGTCAGATGACAAGTGTGAACAAACTGAACTATCTATCACACACTGCTGATGAGAATGTAATTCTACTCCTAGGTATATATGAAAGAGAATGAAAACACATGCCCACACAGGAACTTGTAGATGAGTGGCAACATTATTCATTATAGCCAAAAGACAGAAACAACCTAGATGTCCCATCAGTGATAAAAAAAAAATATGGTATACGCATATGATGATATATTATTCCACCATAAATAGGAATGAGGCAGTGACACATGAAAATCCAGAACAGAGAAATCAAAGTGGGTTTGTGGTTGCTTGACTGAGCTACTTCACTTTCACTTTTCACTTTCATGCATTGGAGGAGGAAATGGCAACCCACTCCAGTGTTCTTGCCTGGAGAATCCCAGGTACAGCAGGGCCTGGTGGGCTGCCATCTATGGGGTCGCACAGAGTCAGACACGACTGAAGCGACTTAGCAGCAGCAGCAGCAGTGCTGGGTGGGAAAGAGGGAGGCAGGCACAAGAGAGAGAGAGAGCTAATGGATATGGGATTTTTTTCTTGAAGTGATACAAAGTTCTAAAATTATAATGGTTGCACATATCTGAAAATACCCTGAAAACCATCAAATTATATACTTTATGTGGGCAAATTATATATCACAATAAAGTTATTGGAAAAAAAAGATAAATGTCCACATTCTAACCCCAGTACTTGTGACAGTGACCTTAATTGGAAACAAGGTCTTTGCAGATGCAATTAGGTTGTATATCTTGAGATGACGTCCTCCTGGACTTTGCATGGGCCCTAAAGGCAGTGATGAGCATCCTTACAGAGAGACATAAGGGCAGGCTATGGCAGGTCCTTGCTGACTTCAGAGTTAATGCTGCAGCAAGCCAAGGAGCAGCCGGGGCTACCAGAAGCTAGGAGAGGCAGAGGAGGCTCTTCCTGTGGAGATAGCATGGTGGTGCCTACACCTTGATTTCGTCCTTCTGGCCTCCAGAGCTGTGAGAATAAGGTTCTGTGTTTTAAGCCACCACGCTTATGGGAACTTGTTGCGGCAGCCACAGGAAACCAATACTGCAAGAGTTTTGGGAACCTGGAGCATGACTTTACCACTTAGTGTCTGCAATCCCAGGAGAGATATTTAGTGTCTGTATCTCTGTTTCCTCCTAAGAATAATAACAACAACCTTTCTCAGAGAGTTAGTATGAGGATTACATGAATTCATATTTGTAAAAAGCTTAAAGTCATGCTTGGCATGGTAAGTACTGTGTGTGTTAGGTCTAAGTTAGTTCCTAGAAGTCTTTGTTTCCCCTCTGCTGTGCAGAGCTGTAATTCCTTTTCTAATGCTCTCTATTCACATGACATGTCAGAATCTCTTCTTTGTGAAGAGAAGTTACTTTGATCACTGCAGATTAAGGCTACCTTAGACTCTCCTAGCAAAACAAGGGAGCAGGCAGTGGCAACCCACTCCAGTACTCTTGCCTGAAAAATCCCATGGATGGAGGAGCCTGGTAGGCTGCAGTCCATGGGGTCACAAAGAGTCGGACACGACTGAGTGACTTCACTTTCACTTTTCACTTTCATGCACTGGAGAAGTGGAGACAACACTGGAGTGGCAACCCACTCCAGTGTTCTTGCCTGGAGAATCCCAGGGACGGGGAGCCTGATGGGCTGCTGTCTCTGGGGTCGCACTGAGTCGGACACGACTGAAGCGACTTAGCAGCAGCAGCAGCAGCAAAACAAGGGATAGGACCTTCATTTATTTGCTACTTTGATTGATGTTTCTTGAGTACTTTCTTTGTGCTGGGTATGGGTATTATAGCCTAGAACAAAATAGTTACAATTTTGCCTTTGGGGACGAGCAGGAGGTATTAGATAATCAGATCACACAAATATGTTATTCCAAATTTCGATGTCAAAAGAAAAAGTAGCGTCTCCTCAGTTTTCAGTAAAAAACCTGTATTACATTGGTTTAGAGGGCAGTTAGGGCTGTTCGCTGAAGACTAGCAGTGTAGGCAGATAGCGCAAGAACAAGCAGGATTTATCCAGATGAATAATGGAGACAAAGGAGCAGTGTTCTTTAAAAGTGAAAGTCTCTACAATGATGGCAGTATTTTTTGTCAATAGCAGTTCACCTAGTGAGTGTTGATACTTTGGGTCTGAGTAAAGCTGAGGGTAGAGGGGAAAAAAATAATAAATAAAAGTGGAAGGCTCCCTCTCTAGTTTCTAGAGATTTCTACATCAGGTCAACAAATAGAGACTGAGTACCAGTATGACTCAATTCTCATGTCCTTCTTTGGAAGGACTGATGTTGAAGCTGAAACTCCAATACTTTGGCCACCTGATGCAAAGAGTTGACTCATTTGAAAAGACCCTGATGCTGGGAAAGATTAAGAGTGGGAGGAGAAGGGGACAACAGAGGATGAGATGGTTGGATGGCATCACTGACTCGATGGACATGAGTTTGAGTGAACTCCGGGAGTTGGTGATGGACAGGGAGGCCTGGCCTGCTGCAGTCCATGGGGTTGCAAAGAGTCGGACACAACTGAGCGACTGAACTGAACTGAACCAGTATGTCTAGCAGAGCACCTAGTGCTGTGGAGAATAAAACAGGTTGTATGTGGCAATGTTTTAGATGTGTCGTAGATAGCCAGACTAAAATTAGGAGGGAGTTTCTATTAAAATTGCATTTTGACAATAATGAAGTGCTGAAGCAGGTTTTGAGGGGAAAAATAATAAGTAACTGTTAAGAGCCATTTCATTTCTCATAGAAAACTACATAAATATTGCTTTTAAGGTTTGCTGACCTGCAAACAGAAATGCTGTAGTCTGAAATGAAAGTCATGTAGACAAGGTCTCTCAGACTCCTGAATAGAAATCAGAGGGTTCTAGGGCACAGGCTCAGTCATTAGATTTCCCTTCTTTCTGTCTTCCTTGAGACACTGAAGTGGGTATGAGGAAGGAAAGACGTTGGGTTCTGGGTAGCTGCCCCTCCCAGAGTAGTGAATAGTGAAGACATGTCCTAGCTTCGTGCCTGCAGCTCCCACCCCTGACCACTGCACGCGGTGGGAAAGGTTCTTAGATGCTTCAGTCTTAGGTGGCAAGCCTGGAAGGCAGGCTCCTCTTTTCCCACATTCTATCTCTGCTTCCCCTCAGAGTCTTGACTCTAAGGAGTCCTGTGTGTATTGATTGTAACAGCAGTGGAGGGCTGGAGGACGTGAAATTTAGATGAATGAAGGGAGAGGGGTGAAAAGTAAAAAAGCTTTGGGCCTGAGGGGGAATATTCTGTCATAAATATCATAAAATGAAAACATTGTTGATAAATGATTTATGCTGGCAGCTTAAAAACCATTTTGAACAGTGTCAGTGTCATTCAAACAAGTGTGATTTCTTAAGAGTCCTACTTTAAAAGATAGAGTTAATTTGGATGGATGACATCTGATATGTTAAAATGTCAGTATTATTTCATAGCTGTATTTAGTTTTAAATGTTTGATAAAGGGAAAAGTGAGTTTCATTTTACCACTAAAAGATGAAGATAAGATTTGGGATTAGATGGGAAAATGCAGGTGAAAACTTTGAAACCTCTGGCTATTGTCCACAGTAGTACAATGGATGGATTAAGAATTCAAAAATTCAGAGTATATTTGAGTTGGTGCTTACATTTTAAGGACAGATGTCCCTTTCTTCCCTTAATGTTACTATCTCAAGGGAAGTCCATGAAATGGCAGCCAAAGGAAACATAATTTTTTTTCCTCAAAGTTTGTGGAAAGCATGGCTAGTTGATTTCTAATGTCAACTGTGCTTTCAGTAGGAAATTTGCGGGAAGAGAAAGTACCAAACTAGACATATCTGAAGGATCAAAAAGCAATCACTTGGTTTTAAAGATCTTTGAACATCTTGAAGAAGTGCTGCTTCAATTTTTAAAAAGCAAAAACTGAGAATTTGTTGTTTCATGTAACTGAAGAGCTGGGGAGTGGTCTGAACCTAAGCATAATTGAATGTTGGGTACAGATGTAAGCAGATTCATTTCTGTCTGTGTCTTGGCTCCCCTTTCTGCAGCCCAGCCCCTCCCTCCCCTCAAGGTGCAAGGTGGCCGCCTGTAGCTCCAGGTGCAGAAGTGCTTTGGATGTGACCACCCTGGAGGGTTTCCTTCCAGCTGTACCTAGTAGTAAAAAACGCTACTGGGTTATGAAGGAAATTTGTACCTTTACATGTTAACGAATTGGGACATTTACAACTGGTTTAATATGTTATTTGTGGTCATTCCCATAAAAAAAAAAAAAAAAACCTATGCCTTCCTCTTGCAGTAACCCTTTGTTATGTCTTTATTTCTGTTGGAAACTCAGGTTTAACCTGGGCTTCCCTGGTGGCTCAGCTGATAAAGAATCAGCCTGAAGTGCAGGAGACCCGGTTTCGATCTCTGAGTTGGGAAGATCCCCTGGAGGAGGAAATGGCAACCCACTCTAGTATTCTTGCCTGGGAAATCCCATGGACAGAGGAGTCTGGCGGGCTACAGGTTTAACCCTGAATGCATCTTTGCAACTTATAGCATCTATTATAAGAATGTAACCCTGGTAATCGTCAGCCCTTTGGGTTTTAGAAATTATGAATCAATAAATGGTGAATGTAGTGGTTTAAAAGCACAAACTTAGGAACTTGACTGTCTGGTCTCAAATCTCAGCTCTGAGTGACTTTAGACAGATTAATGTCTTTCTATCAATACTTAAAGTGTCTCATAAAATGTCAAGTAGTAATAGTACCTTCATTTTAGTTCTAGAAAACCTGGCACATGGGAAGTGCTATTATTGCTGCCACTGCTGTTACTACTGTTATGGTTGTTGCTTTAGTATCTATACTGTATTTCTCCCAAATCTTCATCCCCAATATCACACATAGAAGTGCACCACTGTCTTGACTGAGTCACTGAGTCCAGAGTTGCTTGGAAGAGAATTTAGACATGTTTTTAAGTCAAAGAATGATGATAAAAGTTAAAACCAAATTAGGAGACAAAGAGGAATTTGACCGCATCCCTGCTTAAAAATACATTCTGCAGAGTGCCTTGTGTCCTGGACACAGAAGATAGCAGTTTCTCTTTTTAAGCATTAGTATCAGGGGCATGTGACTTGTGCTTTATTTTCATTTTCATTGTCTAGGAATTTCCTTGGAGATGCCTCTGATTGGTACCAAAAGTTTTGAGACTTATGCAACCATTTCTGTGTGAGTTTTCCGGTTGAATGAGGCTTAATTGGATTCTCTCTAAAAACTTGGAAGCCATCTTGTTGTTCCTAGATTATAAGGCTGACCATGTTTGGTTAAGAAAGTCTCTTGGGATCTAATCTGGCATCCACTCAGGTCTCGTTAAATGGGAACTTTAAAAGCCTCTTGCTGAGTGGGCTTCATCATTGTTGACCAGATGTTTCAAGATGTAGGCACAAACCATTTCAGTCAATTTTTTTAAGGGTGGTGCAATTTTGAAGCAACAATATGCTTTTCTATTTGGAAAGATGAAAATACACAGAGTGGCATGTTTAACCAAGGTCATTTTCATCTTGTCTCTTTGCAAATATCTCTGTCCCACTTAGTTTATTTGGAAGCAGTGCTAAGAGCTTGACTTATGTGACTGTTTTGTCTAGAAGAGACAGCGAGATTTTTCTCTTTATGTAAAATAGCTAGGTTAATTGTTGTCTCCTTCCACTGATAATGTAAAAAGGAAATGTAATGTAATGTGTAATGTAATGTAAAATATAATGTAAAAAGGAAAGTAATGTAACTGTAGAAAAAATCCACAGTTACTTCAGATTACTGTGGACCCTGATGCCCATCATCCCCCGCCCCCCCCACCCAGCAAAGCAGATTTTGTCTTCCATCTGTCCAGTCATCTACTCTTTATATTGTACACCTGCCATTGTACTTACTAGCATATGGATGAATCTGATTGCAGAAATGCTTAAAAACTAGATAGTTTGAAGGGAACCAATCTCCTGTAATCAAAATTGAGATAATGGAAAAATTGTTGTTGTTTAGTTGCTAAGCTGTGTTTGTTTTGTGACCCCCATGGACTGTAGCCCACTAGGCTTCTCTGTCCATGGGATTTCCCAGGCAAGAATACCGGAATGAGTTGCCCTTTAGTAAGGTCATCTTAATTCACAGTGGTGTAAGAAGGAGGCAGTTGAAATTGTCAAGAATTTCTGGAATGCGCATGACAGAGCAAAGCCATGGTCCAGAGTCAGCCAGATCAGTGACCACCCACACATGTGGAGGTGCAGAAGAGTCCTGAGTCGCTGCAGATGCTTCCTATCCTATCAGTCCTTTTTCACAGAGGCAATACCTTCCTAGCATTTAAATTTACTCAATATGGAAAAATTTCCTTGCCAGAGTTGTCTTTCTACTTTGGAGGTAGAAACCCTTAAAGATAACCTGAGTCAGTTTTCTTATTTTGTAGGTTCAGAAACTGAAGTCAGAGAGGTTAAGTGATTTGCACAAAAGCACACATGACTTAGTGGCTGAGCTATAGCTAAACCCGGGTCTCTGCCTTCTAAATTAGTGTTCCTTTCACTGATCCACGCTGTCTGTCTGTGCTTATCCATTCAATTAGCTAATGTAATTGAAGGGACTCTAATTAGTTTGGCTCCTAAAGGCTTTTGTGGTTAGTGTCAGATTGGCAATAAGGTTTGTTTTTTTCCTGCCAGCTTTTGAGTCGTGGCCAAATTTTGTTAGTCAATTATTTCAGTCTTGAAGTCATCACATGGAAGGCAAGATGATTTGAATAACTGGACACACATGTCTGTCTTATCTGTCTAATAAACATGCCTTTTCTGTAGTGCAAATTAGAGACTGTTATAATGTACCGAATGTATATAGTCATTAGATATGGAGCAGTTGTGGCCAGTAGAGTGGTGACATTCCAGCTATCACTATCATTGTGTGTTTTTTCCGGACCTGTGAGCTTTGACACTACTTTCCTTTATAATTGAGGGGTTAGCAGTACTCTGGCAACCCAAGCATCCCAAGAAGCAGATGCTAAGGATGCAGGGGGCTGATTGGCCACCCCATGCACTTGGCAGTTGTATGAATTGGCAATGCCAATTCATGAACATGAGAAGCTTGGAGGTGTGAAGTATTCCTAGATTTGCGAGCTAATCGTCGGGGTCCCTGAAGGCACGTCTCAAGGAGCTATCTAGATGGAATTGAATTTCCTTCAGTGGAAGAGACTCAATTCCTAAGAGAAAGTTTGAAGTTGACTCTTAGACCTCACGGCTGAGGTCTTAGAATACAGGCCCTGAAAGATCAAGCGAGATGGAGCTGCGATAGAAGGAAAGGCCACTGAAAGGTACGCCAGCATTTTGTCTGTGTTTATTACTTCATTTAAGTAGGGTGAATGGGTGGGGCTCTCTCCATGTAACCCATATTCTTGACACAGTCCAGAAGTAGGGAATTACAGCTCCTACAACCTTTCTTTTTCTTATCTTCTCATCTTACTGAACTTTTTTTTTTTGCTTGAATAAACTTGAATTGTTTGCCAGGAAATAGTTGCCTCTTTTCAAATCTCAGTATTTGTTTGAGTGTAGGAAAGGTTTTCACCTAACTTAAGTATTTCTTTGTCGTTGGATGGAAAAAAATGTTTTTTCTGGAATGATTTGTGGCAGATCCCTACTATATATCAAAATATACATGTTGTTGAATGTGCTGCATTGTAGATTCGAAAGTACTGTCTTGCCTTTAGAATAAGAGAGACTATCTTTTTTCTTTTCTTTTGGTTTTTAGAGTCTGGTGTTTCACTTAATGTTAACACACAAAGTGATAGGACACTTGATTGTCTGAAATTTTGAAGTACAACATAGGAAATTCTGTTAAAACTTCCTTTATGTAGACTTTGATTTAGAAGCTGATAATCTCTTATGGAAAATTGAAATGTCATTGCTTCTAGTTCATAATATTTAGATTGCACACTGTGTTTGGCTTCTCACTCTTTCATCAGCTGTACATCAAAGACAAAAAGAAAACGTTTTGTGTACTTCCACTGCATGAAAAACAGAGTCATTCCCATTCCCAAGATGCTTATGTGCCAGTTCACATTTCCTTGTAGAAAATACGTTTGTTTCTAATGCATAAGTAAATCATCCTACGGAGAAATCTTTGATTATCCTCTTGATAATCCTTTGTCTTTTTTTAAAGAGGAAAAAAAGCTTTGGACAGGAACTTCTATGCCAGGGTGGTGGATTCTTTCTGTTAAAGGGGAGTTTTAGTCAAGAAGTGATTTCCTGGTCTTTTTTGGCCTCTTTGGTGGCTGCCCAGCTGGTCAGGTGTATCATGGTGTATGTATGCGAGAGAGCAGAGGATGTGGGGGATGTGAGTGAGGGCAGAGACACCGACACTTGTGTGCACGTATGTTCAGAGGATGGACAGAGCAGCTTTCCTGTGTGGTATGTTCATGGTCATTGTTAAAGCAGAAGTCAGGGTTGCAGAGAGGGCGTACCTTGATGCCTGTTGGCTTGTCTTCCTTGTAAATGTGGTTTCCACAGGAGTCCTGGCAGCTCACGCTCTCAGACTTTCATGGTGGTCTCAGTCAGCGCAGTTCATGCTTGTCCTTGTTCTGACTTTAATGAGAGGCTTAATTTTTTTTTCTCTTGAAAATAGAGGCTGGAAGATAGTGGTAATGGGGGCTTGAGAATTTTCTTGGGGATTTTGCTGCTCATGAAATAACTGGTGAATCCTGTACTTCAGCTACCAGCTCTGTTATACTAGAATGTTTTTCTTAGAGCATCTACCAAGAAGTATGCTGTTTTAAGAGTCCAAGTTGGAGGAATCCATGAGAAGTGTGTCTGTTCCCAGGACTGTAGGGTTTTGCCCTTTTCCCCCTCAACTCACTTCACACTTTTAAAAGTAAACAGTGGATGTGATTCCATAGAAACTGCATTTGTATGTGTGTAAGGAGTGGACTCTCTATTTTAGGCAGTAAGGTTTTTTTTTTTGTCATTTGAAAACAAGTATTGATTTTTATTCACTGTTACTATTACAGGCATGCATAAAAAGTGGGTCCTACTTGTGCTCTAGAAGCATTTGATTTAAATAATGTGCCTTTGCAATTTTTTTTAAAGGTAGTGTCTTCCCCAGCAGATGTAGCTGAAAAAGCTGACAGAATTATTACCATGTTGCCCACCAGCATCAATGCGATAGAAGCTTATTCTGGAGCAAATGGAATTCTAAAGTATGTATTTCTCAACTGTAGATATGTTCTTTCTATGATAGTTTATGTATTTCACATTTGTTAGAACAGTTGTGAAATTACAGTTATGTTTGTTAAGTCTTCTTGTACTGTTTTCTTATGTCTTAAAACTGAATAGTGTGGTTTCTCTCTCATTGTAAAGGGTTTATTTTTTCACTGAATTCAAGTATGTGACTTTTGGGAATGAATTTTTTTTTGCTTCTCTTCCTTTAACTCTTGCGTTAAACTTAACACTTTCATTGGTAAGCTGTTTTAAGAGACTTTTTAAAGCTTGACTTTAAACTGTACACAAATGTTACAAGCATACTTTTCTTATGGTTTATAGAAATTCAGGAAAAGATTTCTATGAAAAATAAAACCAAGCATTGGAAAGAACACTATTATTTAAAATTTATTATGAAATTAAAAGTTACTGTATGTCTTCTGGGTTAGTTCATCTGTAGTAAGAACTTTGAGAAGCTGGAATTAAAGATTAGCAGTAGCTCCCTGAATGATATATTATTTAGGCCAGCATTTCCTACCCAGTGCCTCGCTTCAAGAACCTTTTGGTTAATTGGTGCCTGCTGCCAGACCCTTGTGGTTATATTAGGATGGCAATGGGTGAGTTCGCAGTTTAGTTTTCTGGTCTTACTGATTCCTGTACCTAACTTGTTTCATTGTTGAGTTATAGCAGAGAGCTAGAACAAACTGGTAGGCTCAGTGGACACATGAAGGGCTGAAAGAAAGGGTTTTAATTTCATGAAGCTGTAACGCATGGAACTTGAGGTTTTAGGAAACAGAATTGCTTTGGAAAACTAGCAAACTTAGAAGCAAAAGACACTTGAATATTAGGCAGAAAACTGATAAGATAAATGTTTAGATTTCAGAGAAGGTTGAAAGATACTATTTTGGATGAAGCCCTCAGGCCCACAGTGTGTGTGGCCCTGAGGTGACCTAGCTGTGTTGTTACCTAGTCTGTTCCAATTATGGCCCTGCTTTACCTGTCAGGGAAAAGTCACTAAAAACTTTGTGTAGACAAAATTCTATGTAAATTAATATCCTTTATTAGGAATATGGTGGCCACCAACCAGGGTGGTTTTGTCTAGGGAGTGCTTTGAAGGAGTTTGGCTTTACACTGAACTATAATTTGCTTCTCAAGGGTGGTTCTTTATTTTCTTCTGGGCCAGGATCACTTCCCCACACCCAGTTGCATGTGTAGTTTCTGAAATGATTTCCCATTTGATTAAAGATTTAAGATCTTAAAAATACTACTATCACAGAAGACTGGTAAACTTAATTGTCATTTTTAGGGTATATACATCCTGGAGTGATCTATAATAGAGTATGCTATTTCCTTTCTATAGAACATACTCATTTACTGCACTTAGACCAGATCAATTCATATGTCAAAAATTGTTGCTTAAAGCATTTTATGTGCTATTTTTTTTTTCTGTAGAAAAAACATTTTTAATGGTTTTAGCAATGATTTTGTTTCCCCTTTAATATTTATATTTATTCAGTTTTAATTTTCCAATCATAGTTATGATTAAATGTCTTGCGGGTTAGTTTATCTGTAGTAAAAACTTTGGGAAGGTTAGCCATAGCCCTTTAAAAAAATTATAATTTAGGTCTGAGTCTCCAAGCTAGTGACAATAGCATAGATAATATACTGTAAGGGAACTCGACAGGTGTATAGTCTATATTTAGAGTGCAAACAAAACTATTACTTAAAAGTGAAAGCGAAGGTCACTCGACCCCATGGACTATATATTCATGGAATTCTCCAGGCCAGAAACTGGAGTGGGTAGCCTTTCCCTTCTCCAGGGGATCTATCCACCCCAGGTCTCCTGCATTGCAGGAGGATTCTTTACCAGCTGAGCCACAGGGAATCCCTTTACTTTAAGAACGCCGTTTAAATATTGATGTAAAATATGATAATGAAAAGACTGCTTCCCCCTTTTACCAGTGTATATATATAAATTTACCATAAAGAACAAGAAGACTCTTTGAGATTTCTAGGTCCATTCCTATATTTTCCTTAGTATCTGTTTTATATTTTATTTTATCTTTACAAAATTACAATTATTAAAGAATATGCCATTCTAAAGCAAATGGCTAAATTTTAATTGCTTATATTTTTTCTACCTAGTGGAAATAAAATGGATATGTGAAATTTGCAATATGGCTTGTTAAAGACAAGTAAATTACTTTTTAAAGAGACCCAGCTATTTTACAAACAAAAATTTAAATCTTACCAAATAGCCCCTTTAAAGTTAATAGGTGTTTTAAATTGCTTACATCTTAGCTAACCTACATTATTATGGTTAATGTGTATTTCACGTGAAACCAGAATTTATACCATGCAGTTTATTAGGTTACTTTGGTTTGTTTGAAATAGTTTGAGTTTACTTTGAACTGTAATTGATCTGAAAATGAATTTGAGATTTTGAACCAATTCTAATAACAAGCTTTTAAAAAATATAATTTATTTCTGGCCGCTCTGGGTCTTTGTAACTGTGCAGGCTTTTCTCTAGCTGCAGCAAGTCTAGTTGTGGTGTGCAGGCTTCTCAACGTGATGGCTTCTCTTGTTGCAGAGCACAGACTCAGTAGTTGTGGCACACGGGCTTAGCTGCTCTGCAGCATATGGGATCCTCCCTAATCAGGGATCTAACCCATGTCTCCTGCAATGGCAGGCGGATGCTTTACCACTGAGCCACCAGGGAAGTCCCTAACAATGTTTCTAATATTTACACCAGAGACTTCCTTGATATCTGGCAGCTTTTAGCAGATTCTCATTCTGTAAGTAGTTGCATGAAAGACTTATTCAGAGTTGTAAACTATATTTTTAAAACTATAAAACTGTACTTTTAAAAAAACGATGTTTCTGTTTGTTTACTTAGAAAAGTGAAGAAAGGCTCACTATTAATAGATTCCAGTACTATTGATCCTATGGTTTCAAAGGAACTGGCCAAAGAAGTTGAAAAAATGGGAGCAGTTTTCATGGATGCCCCTGTTTCTGGTGGTAAGTCATAGCTAAAATAGATGCACACCTATTCTGTTTGTCAGAAGTAACAATTACGATTTTTTGGTACCCAAGATAATCCAGTTATTTTTAGAGTTACTGCAGATTCTGTTTCCTCATTACAAATAAAAACAAACCAAAACTGACTTATGTTGTTTAGCCCTCTCAAAATACAATGCTTGTTCCAAACTCAGATAAAAGGATGTTACAGCTTTGAAGAGCTGTGAATTTTTGATCCAGAATCCTGTGGGTAGGGCTGGATCAATTGCTAGAAAATTTTAACTTTTCAGAACAGATTCAAGAAATAATTAGCCTGAATAATCTTATAACTATTAAAGAAACTGAAGAAGTAGCAAAAAAGAGAAAATGATTTCATGAGGAAAATACTAGGCCCAAGTGATTTTACCAAATGTTAACCAAAATTTCAAGGAGCATACCATCTCAATTTTATATGAACTTTCCCAGACAATGAGAAAAGAGGAAATGCTTCCTAAATCATTCTGTAAAATGTGTATAACTCTGATAATTAAACCAGTTAGAAACATTATGAGAGAGAAAAACTATAGGTCTACATCAGTCATGAATATAGAAGTAAAAACTTTATAAAGTACATTAACAAATGAAATACAACCGTGTATGAATGACATCAGACACTGCAACCAGGTTCAGTTTATCTCATGTATGTATAGATAACTTAATATTAGAAAATTTATAAATAAATTTTACCACAATCTCAATCAGAGGACAGGGAGCTAATAAAATTCTAAAAGCTTAATATTATATAAAATACTAATATGGATATCTAGGTATTTTGGAATGGCAAGATTATGATTTTCTATAATTTACAAATTTTTCAGAGTTACTGTGTAATCAAATATACATGCACATACACATACATATGTGCATACATATATACACATACATATGTAATTATAGCGATATGGCAGTAGACAATGAAATAGCAATTTTATTCCTATTAAACATGATTATTGGCTTTGGAATTAAAAAATAATGAAATGTAATAATTTAAATCAGTTTCTTTTTCATAAAGAACCTAGTGAGCTTGTAAAGGAATCTTATATCCCAAACCCTTTTGAGTGTAGAAAGTGAAAGTCACTCAGTCGTATCCGACTCTTTGTGACCCCATGGTCTATACAGTCCATGGAATTCTCTAGGCCAGAATATGGAGTGGGTAGCCTTTCCCTTTTCCAGGGGATCTTCCCAACCCAGGGAGCAAACCCAGGTCTCCTGCATTGCAGGCGGGTTCTTTACCAGCTGAGCCACAAGGGAATCCCAAGAATACTGGAGTGGGTAGCTTGTCCCTTCTCCAGTGGATCTTCCCAACCCAGGAATCCAGCTGGGGTCTCCCGCATTACAGACAGATTCTTTACCAATGAGCTATCAGGGAAGCCCTTTTAGTATAGGTGGAGGTATAAATAATTTTTAGCCCCTATAATTGTTATATTGAATCATCTAAGTAGAATTTTAGGTGTAAAGATTTATAATGTGGTATGGATCTTTGATTACAAAATACTAATAAGCAATTTTAAGCTTGGTATTGGAATTTATTTATAGAATAGATTCAGTAAATGAACAATTCTTTGTTCTGTGAGTGGTTCTGTAATTTAATTTGAAAATTGATACGGTACGTATTAGTTGATCTTATTGATTGATCTTTTGCCTCAAGAGTATAGCCTGAAATTATCATTTGATAATGAAAAATACAATAAATTAAATAACATTAATAAATAATAAATAACTAATAAATAATAATTAATAAAATAAAATTAATAATAAACTAGTAAGCAATTTTAAGCTTGGTATTGGAATTTATTTATAGAATAGATTCAGTAAATGAACAATTCTTTGTTCTTTGAGTGGTTCTGTAATTTAATTTGAAAATTGATATGGTACATATTAGTTGATTGATCTTTTGCTTCAAGAGTATAGCCTGAAATGATCATTTGATAATGAAAAATACAATAAATTAAATAACATTTAATAACATTAAATATTATTTTAACATTTAAAATACAGTCGTCTTTGTGATAAAACTTTGAGATTACTCCTCATCCTTATCAAGTTATTTTTATCACAGTTTTTTGGTTTTAGAGTATAAAAATGCTAATTTGTAAAAGTTTATTCACTTCAGTCTGATCTGTAGTACAGATTGAAAATTTTGTGTAGAGACGGTTTGTGATAATTCATTGCTTGACACATCATCATTATGAGTTTGGCTAACATATAATAGAAACTTATGTTTGTCTTCTCATTGTTATTATTTTTATATTTTTAATATGGGTTAAAAATGCCTGCACTTTCTCAGTTAAAATAGAGGGAACTTTCTGTAAGTTAGAGTTAGCAGGTTTAAAAATCATTGCATTTTAACTAAATAAAATTTAGGAACAGGGACCTGGGAAAAGTCTGGGTTAGGTACCCAAATGGGCTTACAGTTTTACAGAGGTTCTATGTTTGTCAGTTTTAAAACATATATTATTTGAGGTAATTGTAATAAAATCTTTAAAAAAATTCCCCCATTTTTATCCTCCTCCCCCCACTCTTCATTTGTTTCTTATCTTAGACTTAAAAAATGCATTTTTGTGTAATTATATAGAGGTGTTACCTACAAATACAGTAGTATTCTGAAAATTAAAATGGGAACACATTGTATTCCTATTCTGTGGTTAGCATTTTAAAGAGAACCTTTTTTAAAACCCAGATGAAGAATTTGAAGTTGTACAGATTTTTAAGACAGTGATTTCTTCAGTCTAGCCCCTTCTGCTTTCTGCTAGCTTTTATTCAATTTTATTTGTTTCATATAACTTTAAAAAAAAATAAAAAGCAAACGATGCTTAAACTGTTCTACTTATCATCCTGAAACCATTGTAAATAACTGTTATATGCTTGTACAGTTATCGCTTTGTACCCTAGATACTACTTTATAAAATATTTTGACATGCCTCAACCGATTTTGGTGCTTCCTTTTTTAACTTCCCCAGCCAGGAATCAAACCCTTTCAGTGAAAGCACAGAGTCTTTAACCACTGGACCAGTAGGGAAATCCTGGTGCTTCCTTTTGAAGCTATGAAACATGCCTTTATCAAAGCCCATATTACATTATATTTATAGGTGTTGATTCTCTTCTTCCTCTAAAGCTTAATCCTTTTGAATGCAGGGAGTAACTTTTCCCCCAAATTTTTATTAAATGTGAATTTATATACAAAATATTTATAAAATTATAAAGGTGCAAACTACAAGTGCACATCAGGCCCATGTGTTCCCCCCTTCCAGTTTAAGAAATAAAGCCTTACTATTACCTTTGAAGTTTTTACGTGTTTCTCCTACTCTTTGTCCTATCTGGGGTGGGTATTAATACTTAATTTGACCTTTCTGGATATTTAAAAAGAGGGTAACACCAGATCTGACTCATACACCTGATTCTAGGCTAGTGAAGGATTTTAAGTTCTGGAACTGGAACACTTATGTTAAAGATCAGCTGGAAACCTTGTAGATGATTCCCAGATCCAAGGAGAATCATTGGAATTTGGAATTAGATATGACTGTTTTTAGTAAATACTCTTTAAGCAAGGAAGAAAGGAAATTGGTTAGTTCATATAATTCTACCACCTTTAGTTTCATTTTCTGGAACTTAAACGTGAAGGTCTTCATTTTTTTCTTCAGTGGAATGTCTTATACTTAAATTATTGTATTTATATAATTCTTACAGTGTTATATACTGTTTTCTGATCATATATTCTAATATTCTCTTTTATGCTGATGGGACCTTGATTGCAAGGGACATGCTTCATTCTTCCTTTCATGCAATAAACATTTATTGAGTACTTGCTATGTACTAGGTATGTTCTAGGTACTAGAGAGAGCTTTGAAGATACTCAACATCTTTTGTCTTATGGAGCTTATTATTTGATTGGAATAGAGAGGATAAACAAACAAGAATAATTTCAGTAATCACGATAAAGGAAAAAATAGAGTAAACCGTTAAGGCGACAGACCAAGGGGAGGGCCCTTTTACATCGAGTGGACAGGGAACCTTCTCTGGGCAAGTGACATTTAAGCAGAGATCTGAACACACAGGTCCGGGGTAGACTGTTCTCAGTGGAGAGAGGTACTCTATAAGGTAAGAGGTACTCTACTTGTTCTGAGGCATGAACAAACTTGGTATGCTTGTGGAACGTTTGTCTTTGTATTGCTAGGACTTAGCAGGTAGTTTCACTCGGAGTTAGTTAAACTGGATCACCTGTATATTGATTCCCTATATGTCTAATACCATGCCTTTGTTTAACAGTTTGTTTATTACAGTAAAGCTAACCAGGATCTCTGTCTGTTAGCCATGACACTGGCCTCATAAGTATGATGCCCTAATCTGTTTATCTGTCTTGTGTAAATCACATCTTTATGAAAGTTGTAATCCTTTAATGTGAAGTGTTGTTTAGTGACACCATTTTGGACACATGCATTTTTTTTTTGGTGGGGGGTGTGGTCTGCTACCACAGAGTTAGTTCCAGTTTGACCAGCTCTCTTGTATAATGAATGCTAGATATAAAACAAATTAAAAACTATTGTTTGTAATTGATATCTAAATACTGTTCTTTCTGTGCCAAGGGCATAATTATAGCATTTAACTGTGCTTGAATAATTGAAGAATAAGATCACTGATTACATAGTATGTCTGTAGGTTTGCACAGAAACCTTGAGTTGAAGTGACTCTGAAATGGCTCTTATAGATAGCCCAAGGCTTTCTGTGCTGGCCAGCCTCATTGATTTGCTAAATTGTATTGCCCTAGTTAGGATTAATGTCAGAATTAAATAATTGAACTTGTGTGTATGTGTTTGTGTAACAGTTCCCGACCAGGAAACCAGATTTTATACTCTACTTGGCTGGGTTAAATTTTAGTAATTTGTTTGAGGTATTCTTAGAATATGGAATAGTAAGCACAAGACCTATTAAGGAGTTTCTCTTAGAGTGCTAGACTTGCTCGCTTAATTCTTCAATGAAAGTCTCACATAGACTCCATTATTGTTTTTAAAATCAAATGTGCACGTCTTGGCCTTTACCGCTCACTGAATTGGATACCTACTGTTTTTCCACTCGACCTGTATCTAATTTAGGGTAAAGAGAGCACAAAAACAAAATTTATTTATGTTTTGGCACCTAACACCACACCATTATGGTTAAGGGTCTCTTGGCATTTCCATTAAAACATTTTCTTAGAGAGGTTTATAGCTTGGCAATTTTACTTTGCTTTGGGCTGAAACATTGCTATTTCTGTCCAAAAGCAAATTCTTTTACCAAATTTCATATAACTTAATTTACCGTGGTTTGTAATGTGTGTGTTGGGGGAAAGAGCTATCATAGGAGGTCTTTGGTGCTCTCATAAGCTATTTGATTACACAGTAGTATTTTGTACAGTATTCATTGTTGAATTTTAGTCTTACCTCAGTAATATTGTTTTTAATGTTTTGAAATAAGTTGGTTTAACATGATTCAGATAATTCATTTTCATGGGTTCTTTCCTTTAAAGAATTGTATTATTGTGATGATTTTTAGTTCTTTTAAAATGATCAGTTTCTATTTTTTATTATAAAACTTAGAAGTACTTTGTGGCATTGACTTCTGTATCAGAGACTTGGATTATTTTATCTTAAAAGGCTAAAGTAAGCCTCTCCTTGGTCTGATTCAATGGTATTTAAAACTTTAGTAGTAACTCAAATAATTAAATTTTTCTTTAACTTGATTTAATGGATAAGTCTATTTCTTTAGAAGTGACATAAGATTCATCAGTACCAGTATACCCAGAAATGAGTTAATTTTGTTATCCATCTGCATTTACCCATAATTTTACTTATCACCCTGTATCCATTAAGTATCCCTTCTGTCTCTGGAGAGTACATTTTGCCTGGGATTTTCTCCAGTTCGCACAAAGTGGTTCAGAGATGTTTGGTAAATAAATTCCAAGGATTTCTTTGAAATTAGTCCCAAAGAAGAGGTGCCCATAAAAGCTTCTTTTTACATTCTTTGGCATGTCTGAAACTCCCTTACAACAGTTGTTGTGGAGAGTCCCTATATAAGGTGTTAATGAGTTCTTAACATGTTTAGAGAAGACTGCTGACTCACTGCCCAAGATAACATGGTTGAGGCAGCATTAATAATTTGTCTCCTAAGAAAATAGTGGAGGAATGGGATAGAGAATGCAGGGTGATCACTTCATTCAGTGTTCGTATTATTACTATCAGTTATTGTTGGTAATAATTATTATTGCTAACAACAACCTAGTTTATTTTTAAGAATTTACTCGCTTGCAGTTTGCAATTCCCTCATCTCCAAATCTGCAGGCCAGATTTTAACTGCATCTCAATTTGCAGTCAAGTAACTATTACCAGAGTTGCTCTTGCCAGGCTCTACCCTGTGGTGGAGGGTCACTGTGTTCTCTTCACGTGGTTCTGTTGGAAAGCGCATGGATAAGGCAGGGGTCCTGCCTCAAGTAATCCTGGGGTATTTTTAATGTCCTTTAATTGCCATTCAGGATGTAAGTCAGACCAGACACATTTGGGTCTGGTCACATAGTTTAGAACTGCTTAGCAGTATTTATATACAGGTGAAATAGATTTGGTAAATTAAGTCTATTAATTGTATATAATTTATTTTTCATTAACATCTATTGATTCCTTAGCAGCATGAAATTAATTCCAGTACCCCTGAGGTATTATATGTCTTTATTTTGTTTTGCTTGTGATCCCTGGATAGCTATTGGGGGGAGGTGAGAGGAGGCAATGGAATTAAGAATTTGACAAGGGCTTTGTCATCACAAACTGTTACCAGATTTATTTGCAGTTTTATAGTTGTCTGATTTTCTTAAAGTTTGATAATATCAGCTGATGAAAAGTATATTACATAGAATTTAATACCTTCTCTGTATATATTTGTCATACAATTCTATTTTATTTTACATTCTTTGGGATATTTTAATTGTGAAAAATTTAAATTTACATGCGCATTTCTTGGAGGCCATCCTCCCAACATGGCCAGTGAAGGTTTGATAACCAACTCACCATCTGTCTTCTGTGTCAAGTAATTTAAATTGACCTGAAGGTAGAGAGTTTTTGTTGTTATTTTGTATTTAGCTCAGGTTATATCCAGCAAGGGAGAGGTATGGACTCTATTCTAAAAAGAGTATTAAGAATTTTAAGATTTGCACCTGCCATCTTTTTTATAAGTTAAGTTGTTGCCTGTTAGTTGTGGTCTTCAGAATGTTTATCCATTGCAGTCTCTAAGACAGCATTGTTCTTATGGAGTTGTGAAACACAATGTGAGGCCAGGCATACAAGTGGTTTTATCATTACTTATGTTTCTTTTCCACTAATTCTTATGTGTGAGGGTAATACTCGTTCTCAAGTGGCCAACATTTTAATGTACTATGTACATATAGTAAAAGTAGAAAAATAATCTTGGCAGACGGCTGAAATAGTTAATTTGCTTTTCTAGCCAAGACAGGTTTATAAAACTTTCTGAAAATTAAGAAATGAGAGAATTTTTCTTTGCATTAGTGCCACATTAACCCTTTACCTTAGGCTATAAAAATTTTCTTGCAGCGTTTTTTTCATTAGATAAGCAGCTAGAGGAAGAAGGATAGTTGATTTATTGTAATTGTGAAATATCTGCACTCACTCAGATAGTTGAATTATTTTGACATAAAATCCTGAGTAGAGATGAGATTTTTCTTTAAAAGTAAATGATAATTTTGAGTATAGTTCTGGCTTTGAGATCTGTAATCTTTAGTAGCAAACATTTAAAAACAGCGTTTAGAAATTTTTGATGGTATCTTATGGGCTTTAGTTGGGCTGTACTTTTGTATTCTTACTAGTACTCGTATAAAATCAACAACTTTTCATGATCGAGCATTTACATCTTAAATCTTACACCCTGCTCTGTTGGGAAATAGATCCGACAACACTGAGTATTTTGAAGTTAATAGAAATAGCCTACTTTTATACAGGAAAGTTGCTTTTTATGTAATATTCAAGGGCTGGTGGACAAGGGTGAGAGTGAGGGTAGAGGGAGGCTAGGTGGGCACATGTCGGGGATTGAGAACGCTGACATTGTCCTTCTCCGTTTTAGCTGGTAGTTTGGAATAAAACTGCAGAATTAAATTTTTTGGAATCGTTACTACCCCAAGTGGGAATGTAAACTATATTGAACACAATTTATGTAGCCTGTTAAGAAGTCAACCGAACACTAGTTAATTAGTTTACATTATTACATCACTTCTAGTAGAGACTCAAACTGGTACCGAGTAAGAGGAGCTCTATCAGGTGAGCTGACTGCTGCCCATATGGGGCTTTAAGATAATGATGAGTTTAAATTTCCTCTTAGAGCTAAGTGAGAATAAAACTGGAGGCAATAAATACTCTGGGCCAAAGCCATTAAATGAAAAAGCTGGGAATTCTCCAGCTCTTGACTTAAATTGTTTGTTTATCAGCTGGCGCCTAGTCTGGAGTCAAGAGCTGGAGATTTCTATCTGTGACAGAACTTTGAAACTCTTGCAGGACACTTTCATTTCAACTTAAGGTAACTTGAGTTTATAGCTTTGGCTTTAAAGATTACTAATGATTTACTCATTTCCTTACCATTTAACCAGAGTGGACTTTTTCCCAGGAAGGGATCTGTGTTTATTTAGGGCCTTTGTCTGCGGAGGGATTAAAAGGCAGCCCACCAGCATTGTGAACTTGATGGTAATAAAAGGTCACCAAAACACACCATAAAAACATTCTTACCATGGAATTAATTATACAGTGTAATTTTACAAAGCAGTTCGGTTACTCCATCCCTACACCCCCAATTCTTACGTATTTCATCTTTTAAAAATTAGAGCTTTGGTACAGTTTTAGGTTTTTGAAAAAAGAAAAAATGTTTGGCTTCCTTTATGATATTTAAACACTAAGGATGTTCTCACATGCAGTTAATTGCTTAAAATTTTTAATGTTTTAAAATAAAAATTAGTTGTCATTATTAAACGGCAGGATGAATAACTTGTTTAGGAGGAAGGTAGAGGAGTCTGAAGGGGTGGTTGGTGTTTTCATAGAACAGCTCAGTTTCTAAAAATCTAAGCTTCGTTAAAAAAATTTTTTTTCTGTACCACCAGGTGGCATTATATCCAAACCTGCTTGTGATAAAGGGAGGATTTTAAAATACATGCTTTTTGTTCAGGAGAGGTCATACTACTTTCTCTAGATTTTGTTTTTGAAGTTAGCTTAAAAATACATCTAATAGCAAGGTTGATTAAATGTCACTCTCCAAAGAACTGAAAAGATTTCTGAACTGCAAGTATTTGCGTTTAGGTAGTTAATACTGAAATGAAAGTAAATTAAAACGTTGAGACATTCGCAGAGGATTACCTTTTTTTTTTTTTTTTAAATAAAATGAACATTTAACAGTTGGATTTTTTTTTGGTTTTGTTTTACTTGTCTAAATCCTGGAGAGAGGATCCTGCCTATAAAACCCTCACAAATGTTGCAAAAATCCGCTCATTCCTACAATGTGGCAAATCAGTGCCCTCCTCCCCTGAACACCCACCTTATAAAAGCGGTGTCAGCAGGTTTCACTGTATGGGAATTTTTAAAAAGAGGGAAGGACCTCTGAAACGTGCAGGTTGGTCCTTTTCACAGGCCTAACTATGAGATTCATTAGGCAGTTCACGTCTTAAAAGCTGTTTTTGGGAAAGTAAATTCTTGCAGTTTCCTGTACTGATTTTGAGGGAGTCTTTATAGTCTTTTGAGTCAGCCCATTTTAAGAAAGTGATAATGTAAAAGCAGGGGAAAAAAAGGCTCATTATAAATTTTAATAAAAAAGATTCTTTCATTAAAATATATTAATGTTCTATTTTTATGAACCCATATATGTTAATAAACTCTTCAGAAAAAAATTGTATGATACAAGTATTCAGGTGCCACAATATTTTGTCAGAATAAATAAGGTTCAGTGTACATTCTATTGATTTTTATCCTTTTAAAAAATGTGTTCACTGTACAGAGAGATGTTTAATTCTTAGCTTTGATTATTTATTAAAATGCTTTATGAAATGTTACTCAATTTATATTCTCACCTCTTCCTCTGTGGCTTCTTAGTGTGTACAGCCTGATTAAGAAATGTGTATGTTTTCAAATTAAGTGTTTGACCTCCCACTTTGATGTTCCTGCTTTTATATATACACACAGAAACACAACACAACCCTCTCCTTCCCTATATTTTGAATAACTTGATTGTAATGTGCGTTGTACTAAAACTAAATACATACAAACAAACCTTCAGTATTATCATGAAAACTTTGTTTTAAAAATAAGGAAAATTTCATATTTGAAACTTGACAAAAGGTGTGCATGACACTTAACACTGAATATTTTACTTTTAAACTTGATACAACAGTTTGCTTCTTGGCTTTGTTGTATGCTGATATTTCTACTTATTTAACATCAAAAAGCTGTAGTGGTTTTTCTTTATAGATTGTGCCTGTGTTCTGGAATTGCCTCCTGCTGTCCATGAATTGCTTCTTGTTTTTTTTTGTTAGAATTTCTCACCAGGGTTTTTGTGAGCTAAGTAGCCAACATTAAGCGGGGGCAGGGAGAAGAATTTGATACAGTAGGCTGGATTAGTAAAAATTATACTATTTATAATTATAATTGAGTCAGCCTTCTGGCTCAGTATATCAGTTTTACGTAGTAGGAATAAGCACATGCAAATCTCCTGTAATAATATGCATATGTAATTACCTACAATGACTGTTTTTTTATTTATTTCTAAAATATTAAATGACTTATTTTGCTGAAATTCTAGAAATCTACTTTTTCACTAGAAAAATGATAGAAAAAAAATCCTTACTCTTAGGGTGTGTGTAATTTAGTAATGAAGCATTAAGATTTTGGCTTCTTTCATTTCAGTTGGAAATAGTATTGGTGTAAGTGAGTGTTGCCATGGGAACCCCCACATAGATATAAAAGGCAAGACTGTCTAACTGGAGGAGGAGGGGCGATGTTCTCGAATACCACTGGCTTAAATGATCTATTTTATGTATATGTTGGGGGTCTAGAGGGAGCTAGGATGAGAAGGGAAGAAAAAGTAGTGTAGAAAGTAGACGTTAAAGTTAAAATCGTACTTTTGGAGTCTCATAGATGGAAGTGTTTTAAAATTTAAATGGATGAAATGTGATTCCTGATTATTTGTATCATTTGCATATGTTGGGGAGTGTCTGCATAGCTTATTTTTAAATTGTCTTGATGGAACATGTTTAACTTATTTGATTTTAGATAAAATATTTAATTCTGCGAAATTTTCTTGGTTGGAAACTGAGGATTTCAATCTCTGAGATGACTTTAATTATAAATTTTATTAAAGAGTTTAAAATACTTAATTTTTTTCAGATATCTGAAAAAAAAAGTTTTTTTAACTGTAACTTTGCTGATAAGCAGACAGTTAATGTGGGCTTTCAAAGGAAAACTGACTTTTAGACTTCATAGTATTTTTAATATTAGATTTTTTTAAACTAAAGAAGTTTTTGCTTTTCTATAAATATGGGTCAAGGAAGCAATGATTTACTGTATTTACATGTATAATATTGTATGGTTTTCTAAAATAAAGAATGAAAATAGCAAAAGCAAGCATCAAATCCTTTTATATCCTCAGGAGCACATGTAGCTGCTGACAAATAGGTTTAGAGAACAGCCAGTTTTACTGTTATGTAACGGTTTTTGTTTTTTGCATATTTATGCTACAAAAACCAGTGAAATTGTGCCAAACAGGAGTTAGTGTGGTAAAATGCAACATTATTATTGCAGTTTTAACACTATGGATTCTGGTTGTCATATATCCGTGTAAAAAAAAGAAAAGACATTAACCTGACAAAAACTGTTTAAGCTTACCTTTTTAGTCTTTCCAGAGAAAAAGGAAAGCTGCCAAGGTCATAAAACATCCGGAAGTTTTTAAATTAAAAAGAGTAATTTAAATTTTTTTAAAAGGGAGGGGGGAAACAGGAGGAGCGGGGGAGACCGCATACTGCTCCCCAGGCCCAGCCGAATCTGATGTAAATCAAGCAGCAGTGGAAGTGTATTGTTTCCAACTCCACACAAACAATGCTGGCATCTCCTGGGGGTGGGCGGGTGTTGGAATAGAGAGGGGTGTTGAGAAGTGAAATGGAATGCAAAGAGTTTAGTCGTCAGTGGATTCTGTGGCTTAGAAAACTACGGGGTTGAGAGTAAAGAAGGAGAAAGTATGTTGGCATATACAATTAATGAAGGGAAACCTTCAAGGGGTGTGAAACAGTTCATAACTGGGAGAGAAGGCTTAGTTGCCAGTACTCTTCTATTTTTTTTTTAAAGAGATTGCATGAGGCCCTTAAACTGTAAAATGTTCAGCAACCAAGATACATTACGTTCACTTTTAGGTATACTTTTAGCATAGACTGTCGGCTTAGACTTGATTTCTTATACAAAAAGATGAAGAAAAACTTTCTTGGAAAAATAGATAAGAGCGATAAAAAGTCAAGTTTATTTTAAAAAATACTTAAGAAAACGAAAGGGCAATGCCATCTATGTTGTTCTTCTGTTTCAGTTTGTGTCTGCTACCTCCCTTCCCCCTCTTTCTTGGAAAAAATCTGACAATCTTAATGCAGTGAAGCGTAATGAAGTGGAAAGCACATAGCCTTATCAATAAGTGGATTCAAAATATATTTAACCTCCTTAAAATTCATAATACAGAAATTTTTAGAAGGCAGGTAATATTTATTAAGTACCTTTGGTGTGTCTGGCTATCATGCTAGGTGGTTTGTGTATTTTAAATCATTTAATCCTTATAGCAACTTCGTGAAATGCAGGCTGTCCTCATTTTTTTTTTAGTGTGAAAGTTGAGGCTCATTTTGGAAGGTATGATATGACAAACTGGAATTATTATAAGAATTAACCTGATATAGCAAGAAGACATTTTAGGTAGAGGGTTTTATTATGAAAGGAGTAGTACTTTCAAATTTGGAATTTCTTTGGTTGCTAGAATAACAAAAAGCCTTTTTTTTTTAATAATAAAAAAAAAGAAATCAGCGAAATACTTTTTCACATTCCATTGATATCACCACTCAGTGACTTCCCCCCTTCCCCTGCCACCCAATATAGAAGAAATTATTACCCAACTGAAAAAACAAAACTTCCATAATTTAAATCAGTTTTGGTTTTGTTCTTCTATGCTTGAATCTAGTCAATGACAAGAATAAAAGGGACAAGAAAATGCAGAACCAGAAGTGAAAGCCAGAAGTTTTAAACCCTCTAAAATCACTTCCTTGGAAAGAAGATTTAAAGATGCCAGAGGGTATCTTTTTAGCTATGTGGTTGAAGTATGAGTACACAGACAGTTTTACATATGTTCACTCTTTTAACTTGTGTTTTAAATTTTTTATTTTAAAAAAATTATTTATTTAAGTATACTTTTACAACTTTTTAATCACCAAAAATTGGCCTTTACAAAAATAATGTTTAACTGCATGTATACCTTTTTTAGTATGTTTATAGTATTCAACATTAAGCCTTGTGATTAACAGTGTATCAAAGTTTATTGCTCAATAATAATAAAGTACAGTATTTAGTCTAATTTCACATTATAGCTATCATCATGTGTTTTACTGAAAGAATTATAATGTATTGGGAGTTAATGGTTTTTATCCTGTCATATTTTTATACCCTCTCAATATGCACAGTTCTTCAGTCATATTATTAAAAAAATCTGTCCCAACAGCTTTTGCAGAAGGCCTTTAAGAGTTGTGTGTGGTATGTGAGTATGTCTGTCTTGAAGTTATTTTCTAAACATAATTCACATTAGTTAAAAAAATGAGAGCGGTACAAACCAACCCATACTCCTCATAGCTTAAGTATGAAACATAGGTTTCATCGAAAGCTATAGGAAAATATGTTTATTATATTTTACTTTGCCAATATGTTTATTATATTTTACTTTGCCAATTTTTCTTTGAATTTCGTAAAGATCAAGTGTGTTGAAATGCAGTATGCTAGTATATATTTGGAATACAAACTGCTGCTGCTGCTAAGTCGCTTCAGTCGTGTCCGACTCAGTGTGACCCCATAGATGGCAGCCCACCAGGCTCCCCGTCCCTGGGATTCTCCAGGCAAGAACACTGGAGTGGGTTGCCATTTCCTTCTCCAGTGCATGAAAGTGGAAAGTGAAAGTGAAGTCGCTCAGTCGTGTCCGACTCTAGCGACCCCATGGACTGCAGCCTACCAGGCTCCTCTGTCCATGGGATTTTCCAGGCAAGAGTACTGGAGTGGGGAATACAAACTGGACCTCACCTCCTCTCTTTTTTGGCATATACTAAGAGTGAGAATTTCAAGTGTGATATGTCTGGTTTCATCCTCATAGATCTAGCTTCAGGCATGATTGGCAGCAGTTTAAAAAGATTGATGAGTGGGCCCTTCTTCCCTTTATCCTGGTGTGTTCAACAGGAAAAAAATAAATCAGCATTCTTGTTACTAATAGCTCAGAACACTGAAGAAGAGTATTGTAGTCTTCCCAGGTTATTTTGGAAGTTATATGTGAAGCTTCTTTCATTTCAGTTTGTTCTTATTCTAAGGATTATCCAGTTCTCCCCAGAAATGCTTACGAGATGGATTGCTATGAATATTAAGGATAGAAAAGGCAGAGTAGAGAATACTGGCAAGAAATTTCTGGAAAAAAAATTTTCTTAAGGATATTTTGACCCTGATCTTTATTGGGGTGAAATTCCAAGTGAATAATTATTATTGTTGGTCAGAAAATCGTCCATCTGGATAATGATGAAAACTGAAAGTTAGTCAAATGTTATTTTTATGTGGTTTTGCTTTCTTTTCCTATTGTTGGTTGTATTGGAAGGGACCTTTAGTGGGTCATCCAATTATGGCAGGGTCAAGATTAGCTTTGCCTGGCTTCAGTCATGTTATCTTTTCTAACCAAAGTGGCCTATGATATTGAGATTCTTCATGGGGAAAAAATGAGCGATCTTGATCTTTATCTGTGCATTAGTTTTAAGTGGTGATATGATACTTGAAGATGGAGGCTGTGGCTTTGAACGAATGAACTGCTGTTATTTCAGGAAGTATGCTAACGTGAACATGGGACAGTGTTTTCATAGGGGAGGTGATATGGGAAAACTGTAGTAATGAGGTAAGGAATTGTACAGAACCTAAAGGAACAATACCTATTCTGTTTTGTTGTTGCAGTGGGAGAACTAGGGCATTTGTATATCTTACCAATTATATGTAGATATAAAGTTAACAACAGGAACGAAACAGTTTTGAAATAGTAATTTTGATGTCTACCCCTTATTAAGTATATTTGCAGTACAGTTGAGCAACAGAATAAACTTCAAATAAAATTCCAAAATAAGGAATTGTTGACTTTTAACTTGTCATGTGTGTCATTGGGTATGAAGGTCACAACTAGGGGACAAGTTTTGGGAAAAGATACTGTGAAAATGAGCTGTTTGTGGTGTCACGACCTAACCATTTACTATTTCCCGCTTACTTTCCTTTGAGAATCATAGATGTGTATGTGTGTGGATACGCATCTTTATCTGATAGTTCTCCCTTATCCTGCCAAAGCAAAATTTTAACGTCTAAGAAGTAAGAGGTTATTTTTCTGTTATGCGCTCCACATCTTATAGTAAATTAAGCTCTGAATTTTTTTCCATTGGCAACAAAAATGAAGGTGATATACCTTCCTTTTACTTATGCTTGAATTTTAAATGTTCTTGAGTTTTTTATATGATGATACCACAATGTACACAAAGAAAGAAGCAAGCATCTGTTTATAATTTTTCCATATAAACCTTTTTTGAAAAAGAAAAAAACTTAAAACTTTCCTTAAGAAAATCTTTTCAATAATTGCTGTTTAATTTTATTTACATTTTTATCCTTTCTCCTTAATTTTTATCATAATTTAAAAGACTAATAAAAAGTATAAATGTAAAGAGTTCAAAAAGTTTAGGATGAAAAATTTATCTAATTGCATCTGGCTTTTTCCTGTGTTTTCTACTGAAATTTCTTAAAGTTCCTTCCTTTTAACTGTGCTTTAAATTAAACCTGAGGAAGGCATTTAATTAACTTTCCTTGGACCCCAAACCAGAGCTTTGACTCTTATTGGTATATATACTCCTATCTGAACACACATCTTTGAATATGGTGTTTGTATTCTGAAAATGATTCCCCCTCAGTAATGATCTAAAATGGATGGTATCAATCTCATATTGTCCTAAGGTGTTCTGCGCCTAACCTTTGACAGGGATGGTTGTGTTACGTATGTCCAGTTTGCGCTGTACCCACTCTGACTTGGATATGCTTCTAAGTGGGCGCAGTTTTTGCTTTTCCTTTCAGTGTTCATTCTACGTAATTACTGAAATGAAAGCTTGTGTGGGAAAGAAGTCCTTGTTTCCTGTCTTTGTTGGTCCTTGTGGGTTCCTAATCTCCTAAGAGCCTTGGGATGTAGATCTGTACATCACAACTAGGGGTGGGTAGTTTTTATGGCGAGGAAGAGGGGAAAAGATAGTATTGAAGCAATTCCTGTCTAGGTCTGCAGAGTGCAGATTGCATTTCTCTTTCAGTGGTGTTAGGTTTATGGCCCTTTTTTTGGAAAGTGCTGTTAAGTGTTTGGAGACCTTTATCTTCCTCTGTTTTGTTGTAGCAGATGGAGTTGTCCTCTGGTGGTTTTGCTAGGTATGATAAATGTTGTACTAAAACTGCTTGGTGGAAGTTTGATCTGGAAAGATTACTATTTGTTTCAGTTTCCTGAAGAAAATGGAATCTGAGTATTCACACTGTTGAACGCCAAGCCCGTCCGCAGATCAACAGTAATAATGCATGCTTCTCTTTGATGCTTGTGACTTTTCCACCCTCCCTTAAAAAAGAAGGGTTAGGAATAAAAGCTAGAAATGATGATCAGTTTTGTCTGAAGTAAAGTAAGTGGTAAAAATAGTCAAACCTTTCTTCTCAGAGCCTATAGGAAGAGGTGGCTGTATAATATAGGATTGTCCCTATTTTATAAAAGAAGAATGAATGCAAAGCAGTTGTGCCTTTCTCTTGTGTTCACAGAAAAGTTATTCACAAGATAGTGTTGAAGTCTTAAAGACTTCAACTTCAAGCATAGCTAGCCTTAGTTTTATTGTTAAAAAGACTTCCTTGTGCATGTTTCTAATATTCTAAGAGGCATTTCCCTCTTCAGCCACAACTGTTTTTAGTTTAATTTTGATTAATACAACTAGTAGTGTTTTAGATAATTGTGTAGTTCTAGCTTTTATGCATATCTGATCTATAATTTATCTACACTGGAAGATACTGGCTACCGGACCTGGCTGCTGAATTGAAATAAATTTTCATTGACTGAATCCTCCTTATAAACAAACTTGTTACTAAAAATGCATAGGAGATTATAACCAAATGACCTGACATTTGAAGACAGTTTCACTGCTGAGGGTCCGAGTTATATCCCTGGTCAGGGGACTAAGATCCCTCAAGCAGTACAGCACGGCCAAAAAAAAGAAAAGAAAAAGTGAAGATAGTTTATTTCTTTCTTGGATGATTCTCAAGATTGGCTATGATCAAAACTAGGAGTAAAGTTGAAGCTTCTACGGAATCTGTGGGGGCAATTTGCAAATTATTATTATCACATTTGAATTATTTGCAATTTAATACTACCTTATATTGATAAAGTTAAAAATAGATTGTAGTTTTTAATCCGAGACTCCCTCTTCCAGCTTTTATACCTTTTATGTTCTACCTCTTAAGTATTCATAGCTTCAGTAGTCAGGAATAGCATAGCAAAGCATAATAATAAGAGTGTCCACAATCTTATTAAGCCCCTCTTTTTGCTGGTGTTGGGGGAAAGAAGCAGAATACTGGGTGGTTTCAGTGGTATCTGGAGTTCACACAAGTCTTTAACTGTGGTTACTGCTTCTGAAGTGGAGGATGCAAAAGGGACCTCCCACCGTGATATACCTGTCGGAAGATTGTTGACTCACGGCATCATATTTTTCCTTTTTCTGAGGTTGCTAGGAGACTCAGAGCTAACGTACTCAGTAGTAATCATTATTTTCCCCAGCGTGCTCTTCCACATGGTTTCCATTCTCATTTGTAGCTTTAACTGAACACGTATTTATTTAGACCCTACTATCTGCTGCTAAGCACTGGTAAAATAGTGGTGAACACGAGAGACCTGTTTTCCCTGTTCTCAGTGCTTAAGATCTGTGTGTTTGTGTCATCTTACCAACTATCTCAAATCTTTTTTGGGAGTAAGGATATGAGTCATAAATATGGACTCACAAAGACATGAGTTTTCTTATCATTTCTGTCTCTTTAAAATCTTCCTCTGTGTACTTTTATTCCTGCCTTGTTTTCTATTTTTTACTTATTTTTCATCAGTTTTTTAGAACAAAATGACTGCCATTTCTTCCTAAAGCTTCTGTATATCATAATTGAAGACTGCATCTTAATATTTAAAATATATTTTACTGCATGTATATGCATATGTACACTTGCTAAAAAACAAAATGGGATTTTTTTGCAATTTTTTTAAGTTTTATGTAATTACTCTTTTAATATATAATAGATTTATTTTACACTTTAGTTACTACAAAGTATTCTATTATGTGGACAGATTTCTGTTATTACGAAAAAGTTACTCTGAATATTCTTGAACATAGGTCTTTTCATGTATATGCAAATTTATCAGAAATTCTAAGAAATGGAATTGCTGGGTCAAAGAGTGTGTGTCTTTTCAGTTTTGCTAGACACTGCCAGTCTTTTCACCAAAGGTGTACTTCCACCGACAATGTAGGACAAGTATTTATTCACATTCTTGCCAACAATATCTTTACATTTCCTTTTTAATCTGATAGTTTAAAATACCATACTGTGGTTTTTATCTTTTTTTTAAGTTATGAGTTTGAGCATTTTAGGAATGTTCATTGACCTTTTGTTTTTCTTTTTTCCAGTGATTGCTTCTTCCTGTTCTTTAGGCATGTTTTTATTGGCTTCATTCCTTCAGCAGATATCTGTTGAGTACTTAGAGGGTACTGGGCACTGTGCTAGGCATTGATCTCTTCTAATTGATATGTATGAATGTCAAATGCTCATTCATTTATTCAGCAAATATTTACTGACCATCTACCATGTTTTAAATACTAAGTCTGGGAATACATAATTGAGAAAACACACAAGCACTCACATATATACACACTCTTAGAGAGGCTATATTTTTAATGAGTGTGAGTATGTGTGGGGAGATATGTTGTTGTTTTAGTCACTGAGTTGTGTCCGAATCTTTTGTGACTTCATGGACTATATAGCCCACCAGGCTGTCCTACCATGGGATTTCCCAGGCGAGAATACTGGAGTGGGTTGCCATTTCCTTCTCCAAGGGGTCTTCCCGACCCAGGGATCGAACCCACGACTCCTGCATTGGCAGGCTAATTCTTTACTGTTCAGTCACCAAGGAAGCCCATAGGGAGATACATATTTTGCAAATATCTTTTGCCAGTTTGTCCTTTCTTAATTCATTTTGTATATGGTACTTTTTGAAATACAGAAGTTTTGAATTTATATGTAATTGATTTTGTCAATCTTACCTATGGCTTCTGAGTTTTATGCCCCATTTCTTTTTCTTTTTTGTTTGCCACGCTCCTTGTGGGTTCTTAGTTCCCTGACCAGGGATTGAACCCAGGCCCTCAGCAGGGAAAGTCCTGCTAACTCCTGGACTGCCAGGAAATTCCCTATGTCCTTTTTAAAAAGGCCTTTCCTCTCCAAGATTATAACAATTTTTTAAACAATTACACATTTTTCTTTTAGTTATTCTATGATTTCATTTTTTAAAAATTTAAATCTTTGATTCATTTAGAATTGTGGGGGAGAGAATAAGGGTAGAGATGGAGATTATGTTTTTTGTTGTTGTTGTTAATTCACTTAATGAAAATCCATGTTTTCCCTTTAATTTCAAATACTCTATCTTGAGCTCTGTGTACTCTTCTATTGATACTTTATTGTTGAGTTTTTCCTATGTAGGCCCTTTTAACTTTCTGTTGCTTTATTTTCCTATCTAGAAGGTTAGTCTTTCACTGGTCTTTTTTCCCTTTCAGAATTGTCCAGACTACTTTGGCCTATTGATTGTTATGTATAGACACGAGTGACATTTTATCATGTTCCTCCCAAAACATTCTGTTATTATTTTGATTGGGATTGCACTGAGTTTATGGATGAATTTATACAGAAATTGATATAGTTACAAAGCTCTTGAAGAGTAAGATTTACATGTTATTGATTTCTTCTTTTATGTCTCTTATTAGGATTTTAAAGTTTTCTTTTTGTACACCAAATATTTCTTGTGCAGTTTATTTCAAAAAGTCTTTTTTTATCTTTGTTATTTTTGTCAGCAAATATGGAGCCCTTTCTTTTTGTATATTTCTAACTTGTTAATAAATATGACAAATATTGATTTCTATACGTTAATTTGAGTTCCACCTCCCTTTTGAGTTCTCTTACTGTTTCATCAAGTAGTTTTTTAGTTGGTTCTTCTGGGTTTTCCACTTCTAAAATAATAATTTTGCTTCTTTTCCAAGTTTCAGCTCTCTTTATTTCTTTCATAACGAAGGACACTGGTTGGTACTTCCAGAACAGTTTTGAATAGCAAAGTGTGGTAACAGGCACCCTTGTCATGTCTTTGACATTAATGAGAAGGCTTTTTTGGATTTGATGGTAAATAGAGTGATAGCTTTTGGTTTGAGGGAGATTGAAAAAAAATTGTTAAGAAAGTATTCCATTACTTTTATTTTAATGGGTGCTTTCATTATTCATTCCCTCAGATGTTTATTACATTTCTAGTATGGGTCAGACACTTAACTTTGGCACTGGGAAGTGAGCAGTCATAACCAGTACAGTTCCTGCCCTCATGAAATTTATAATCTAGTTGAGGGGAGACAGATGTTGGTCATCGAATCACAGAAAGTGGTACAGTATTCTTACTAGTATGGTACATTGGAGATAAACTGGGCTTATAGAAGTATATAAATAGGGAAATTTTCTTGTTGGAGGAAGTAGCTTCTGATTTGTGATCTTTGATAAGGGAATGAAGTAACTCAGCACAGGGGAAGAAGATTCCAAGCTGAGGGTGGGTACATTTGCAGGGAAGCACCATGTTGGACAGTGTTGAAGAGAGGGGTCAGGGGTTAACAATCAAGACCTTTTCAGTGGTGCTCCTCATTTTGTTCTCTATGCTAAGGAGAATGGAAAGCCTTTGAAAGTTTTAAGCAGGGAGGCAGCATGATTGGATTTGGATTTCTAAAGGATCACATAGTTATAGTGTGGAAAATATTAGTATTTTAGAGGCAGGGTGAGGGTCAAAACTGGGAGACTAATTGGGAGGCTATTGCAATAGGCCAAACACTGGGGGATGGTACTTTGAGCCAGAGTTGTGGCTGTGGAGTTAGAGAAAATGGCAACCTAACTGATTGTTTATTTGGTTGTTTTCCTAAAAGTATCTTATATTTAGGCATTACAAAGAGTCAGTGTATAAAATTCACCAAGAATAACTCAGAAGATTGGGGGAAGCCAAGTGGAGGTCCAGCTTTTGAATAAAAAAAATTATGTTTGTCCCAGGAGTTGGTTTTAATTGTGTCTATCTCTGTCCTCTAGTTCTTTCCATCTTTACTCTTTTTGTTTCCTGATCTGGAAATCCAGTCTCTCTTCATCAGATTTCTGTCCATTCTTCTTAAGCATTTTTTATCCAGCAAATGTTATTGAGCACCTCCTCTGTGTTATGTTTTCTTCTGGGTGCCTGGAAAAGAGATGACTGGGCCTTCAAAGTCATAGTAACGTAATAGATAAGGCAGATGTATATTCATAAAACAACATACTGTACTAAATGTAACATACAAAACATGCAAAATAGTTATTGATCCTTTTGGGGGCATCTCGTGGTTGGTTTTTTAGAATAGAGGTCTAAATTACATTTTAAAGGATAAACAGAAATCTGCCAGGGGGAGAACAGGCAAAGGGAATGTAGCATGTGGAAGGACACTGAAACTTGAAACAGCACAATGTTTTTTTCTGAAATATGGCAGTTTGACATTTCTGAATTTTGGTGTTGCTGGTTGTAAACGGAGGGGAAAGTGGCAGAAGATGAGATGGGCCAAATTGGCAAGACGTTCACCATGAAGTTTCTTCCAGAATCACTGCATTCAGAAAAGCATTTGTGTTTGGGGAGTAAACAATGTTTTGTTTTTAAAAGCTTATGACTTCGTTTAAAAAGTCTTATTATCTAGACTAACGTTATTAGACTGAGTTTCAAGAAAGCAGATAACGTATTTTGTAGAAGATACCATCTTTGAAATTGCCTTACACTATGTAACCTATAAATGCTTGCAGATAGTAAAACTAAATAGTGAAAGTGCCTATGTTGTTCACAGGAGGCAGTCAGAACTTCAGTGGCTCAGTGATATCTGAGTGAGCTGAGAGGGCTCAGGTCCTCACCAGACTTATACTTCCAGGGAGAGACTTAAGGTTTGTGAAGAATCTTAAATGATAATTTTGATGGTACTCAGTTAATCAAATTTGTGTAGTGCTTCCACTCATAAAAGATGAAAGCAAAGCTTATTTTTAAAAAAATTAACCTTAAGTAAGACCATTTGATACCAAAATATGATAGTGTTATCATTTAAGTCACTTACGAAAGGAAAACTACGGCAGTTCTCTTGCAGTATTAGCACTTTTCCTGAGCTGTTTTCTTCTCCTGTTAACCATTTCTCTGTTGCTTGAGAGAGCTATTCAAGCGCTGATACTAGCAGAGTGCCTCAGTGAAAAGCTGGAAATACAATTTCACTTAACTGTTGCTGGTATGTTTTCTAAGTGTGATAAGAGGGTACTTTTCTAATTCTAGGTGCTAGTATTACGCCCAGACTTTGAAGAAATTGATATTGCTAGTTTACAGAATTAAGTGAGATCCTTATCTGGGACTATGAAGGAATTAAGATACTTTGAGAATACTCTGCAGCTGAGGTGTAGATAGAGGTAAAGCTCTATAAAGGGATCAGATGGGTGGTAGTTAAGTAATAGCAGATGTTCCTTTTCAAATCTGCAAACCAGAGGTCTGTTATGGTTTTTGCTGACTTGGTTCTGTAGGAAACCTTTGATTTGTGCCTTATACTTCTGAAAGAATCAAGAAGAAACTATTCAGATGATTGGACACCAGTATTTTTGCTTTGTAGATGGCTTTACATACAAAGGAAATTCTAATTTACTGTAGGCTAGCACCAGAATATTTAATTAAGTATGCAAGAGAGTTGGGCATAGTGAAAAGGACGGTTATGTTAGGGATCTGAAGACAGGTTTGAGTTGCTTTGTTTCCAGCACCTGTGGTGTAGCTTTGGGAAAATTACCTGACTTCTGTGAGCCTTGGCTTTTCTGGGTGTATATAAAAGTGGTGAGAGTACATATATGCTATTTTGAAGTTTAAGTGAAATATTGCATGAAATGAAAACCATATTAATTGGTTCATAAAACCATTGAATTTCCAGAGTGAGCATATGCCATTTTATGTCTGTGCTTCTTGTGAAATAAAATAATGATCAAGAACAGGGTAAAGCAATAAAAATAGAGAATATAATATGCTTTCATTTTTAAATTTGTTAAATGCTTTTATTTTTTGGCTGTGCCACGCGACTTGTGGAATTAGTTCTCGACTAGGAATTAAACCCATAGCCCTTGGCAGTGAAGGTGAGGAGTCCTAACCAGTGGACCACCAGGGAATTCCCTATAATTTGCTTTTAGAGTGTTGATTCTTTAGATGTCATTAAGGAAATGTTAGTAATTTTTAGAAGCAAAACTGAGAATTGTAAGTTAAATCATCTTATCAGATAACAAGATGATTTTGAGATATATTTTAAAGTATTGTATCTTTTATTATATATATTTAAAATACTTACATACTGATGTAAAATTACTGTACAACTGATATTAAAAATACTATATATATATATAGTTACCAAAATCTCTTGCCTTGCGTTTATCCTGGACCATCTTCCCTTATTTCCTTACTTACTTAGAAAATGAAGCAAAACAAACCAACAAAAAAACACCCTTCCTCCCTTGTCTTTAGCTTTAAACCTGAAGTGCATTTTAAATGTGGTTAGTGCCTGGCCAGCAGTCTCTTCATTCTTTCAGTTTTGCAGTCAATAGTGAATTGTTTTCAGAGTAAAGATCCTAAACATTCCTGTGCTAGAAACATTCCTTGGGGACCGAGGTCCAAATATCATTCTGCCACTCTGCAATATCTGTTTTAGCTAAATTTCTATTGGTATTTGTATCATTGCATGATTCATAAACAGACATTTACTTAGACCCTCTCCCTCCTGAACTGCCATACTCAGAACATGGAATCCGCTAGTTTGGAAGTATGACTACCTGATATGCTCATCTCTCTCTCTTACCCTCTCACTTGTTTAAAATGTCCGATTTGATAATAATGTTACTTGGGTGAGACTTTGAACTATAGCTTTAGCCCGGTGGGAATCTTTTCTCAGGTATTGAAAGGATTAGAAATAGTTAAATGCTCTTGAATGCTCACACCCCAAATGATTCTCAGATTGTTGGTTGGTTAAAAAGGTATTAAATGAGAAAGAAACCAGATTGAAAGGGGAGATGAAAAGGGTGCAGGCAGAGGAGAGGGAGGGTGTGCACGTTTGGGGGGTGCCTGGCTGGGGAGGGTTGTGGCGGGGGAGGAACGTAGACAAGGCAGTGAGCCCTCCACATGAACTGTACCTGATGAAATTTGTCACTTCTTTCCTTTTCATTTAAAAATGACTATTAGCCAAAGTACCACTGCAGCATTTTTCCTAATAATTTTTTTTTGGCCCAGTATAACTTCTTATACTAGATTTTCCTTTAGGTCATTAAGATTTAAATTTCATATTTCTAGTAGTAAAATCATCCTTGTCAAGTGTAGGGAGGCTGTAGCTTTAACACCACTTCATGTCTGATTAGAAGGTTCCCTTTTGTAATTCATTTTCCTCTGAGTTCTTTGTGGAGCATAGTAGCCCACTGCAGAGAGGTTAGAATACTGTGGACTTTGGCTGTTCAGTTTTAATGATACAAGGGAATAGCAAAGCAAGAATAAATGAGGTACTTTTTGGTGAGCACAAAATGTGAACTGACTGTCAGTGTGAGCTTGGTTCTAGGAGCAGTTAGCCAGCAGTAATAGGGCACACTTGAGTAATTGAATTTGCATAACAAGGCTTGCCGAAGAGATCTGACAGGCACAGAGATTTGTCTAGCTAGCGAGCTCCAGATGGACATGACCGCGCAGCAGCTGGGCGGCACGTTGCTCAGCATGGACAGCACCGCCCAGACTGGCAGCTGGACCCTGGCGACTGCAGGGCTGTGGCAGGCCAGCTGGTGGCTTCTGACAGCCCGTGGCCCGGTTGGAGAGCCTTTTCATAATGGCCTGTCAGGGTATGGGACCTGCAGGGACTGGCAGGAGAATGTCACAAGTCACCAGTGAGGGTTGTTAAGCTGAAGAAATCTGTCCTAGGGAAGTAGAGGTGGTCACCATTGCAGCCCCAAAGCAAATGCCTTCCAGAGCCATTCCCCTCCTTTTTGAAGAGGACAGGCTTTCTTTCTTTCTTTTTTTTTTAAAAACACATTTGCTCCAGGCTGCGGTCATTCTGAATTATGTCATAATCTTAAAACTTTGAAACCAAGTTGGCCACCTTCCTGAGAGCACATGTTGACTGTCAGTTGAGATGAAAGAGAACATTGTTTTTTATGTCTTTGCATACTTGCCCCTCTGTCTTTGCATACTTGCCACCAGGGCATATTTGTTGGTGGCAGGGCCGGGGAGGGGTGGGGGCGGTGCGGGCGGCGGCAAATAGGTGATAGTTTAATGATCTATCTTGGATTTATTGCTTATAAGAAAAAGCGATATATTTTAAGAATAAGCTGCAGAGAAAATGAGTGAACTGGTATGAGGTCAGTTTGTTCAGGCCACTCCTTTCCTGTGTCCAGGTGAGCTGCATTTATGTAGAAGAATTATATAACCACTTGTCTTCTTAGATTAGAATGAACATAGAGGAAGGCCAGCTCTGTGCTTGCTATTAATAAAGTTTACATCTGTAGTTTTAAATTGAGATTTTTGCCATCTATACCACTTTCACTCTAAAAAATCATATAACTAGACAATACAATTTTTTTTTTAAGGGCAGGAAAACTCAGAAGCGTTTTTCAGTAAAATGAGAAATTTGCTGTTATAAGCCCCAGGCTCTTGTACTTTCAATACAACCAAATTCTGATGAAACAACACAATTCATACTGGAGCACCTTGGGCTTTATGGTAGTAAAAACAGTTCAAAAGGTTACTGTTTTAACCTTCAAATAAGCAAAGATACAAAAGTCTGTTTTCAGCCAAGACAGGAAATATGAAGCCTCATTGATTACTGTTGGGGATGGAAATTATTACAACCAATTCAGAGAGCAATTTGGCTAGATGCATCAAAAGCTTAAAAAAATTATGTAAAATAATTTATCTAGTAATTCTAAGAATGTATCCCCACACATTCAGAATATATATAAAGATTTACCTTTTAGAATGTACATTTAGTGTTGTTCAGAACACTGTTTCTCAATGTGCTATCCATGGACCCTGGGGGTGGCCATGAGGTCAGTATTATTTTCATACTAATACTAATAATATTGATTTAATACTAATACAGTGCAAAAGGAATTGTGGGTAAAAGTGCTGGCCCCCAACATGAATCAAGGCACTGGCATTGTGTTCTTCACTGCCACCTGCATGCAGTTTTACTTAAGAATGGCCTTGAAGCAATGCAAATTAAGTCTTGATCTTTGAATACATTTTTTTTAATAACTGTGATAAAATGAAAAGCATGCATAAACACTTCTGCTACAATAGATTGTTTTGAGGAAAAGTTCATTTGTGATTGAGTTGCCAGATGAACTATCTGCTTTTCCGTGGAATATCGTTTTTATTTAAAAGAATGAATGATAAGACATTTTCCAGAAAAAGGACAGAGTGAGCCTGTTACTTCAAATATTTGTTGCCAATAATAATATTGGACCTCTCAAGCAAACATAAGAGTTTTAGAAAACCTGATTCTACAAGCCTGACAGCTTTTTAACACTAAAGACTATTATGAAGAGGTTTGTGGTGCTGTTAAAGAGTGTGAATTTCTAATATTGTATATTGGTAATTTGAAAGATAGGCGTAACTTATGGAACCCTTATTTTCCAAGAGATTGTTAAATAATGCTACAGAACTATCCTGAGTAAGAGATGCATTCAAAGTATAAAGTAGATAGATTTTAGTATAACAGACTGAAAAAAGTTCATTGGTAACAATTTTAGATTCCACCCTGCAGCTGGCCTTTAATAAACTACCAGTTTTCAAAGTTTTGGTTTAATATCAAAGAAAAGTATCCACAGTTATCTGAAAAGATTCTTGAAACACTCCACCCTTTTTCAATTTCATACCCATGTGAAGCCAGCTTTTCTTTATATATATCAACCAAAACAACATATATTTGCTTCTGCACTCAATCTGGTATGAAAATCCAGCTGCTTTCTAATCAGCTAGATTTAAAGAGATTTGAGAAACTGTAAAACAGTGCTACTATTCTCACTAAATTTTTTTTTTTCGCTTTAGGAAGTCTTATTATTTTTCATAAAAATGTTAATATTATGTAATGGGTTTATTGTTTTTAAGTGAATTAATAAATAAATAATCTTACATTTTCTCAATTTTAATTTCTAATGTAGTAAGTACCAATTGATATAATCCACCTAAGCTAAAGGTCCTCAATAATACTTAAGACCAGAAAGTTTAAGAACCACTGGTTTAAAATAATGATTACTTGGAACTAGCACAGATGTCCAATAGGAGGGAGTTGATTAGATTGCATAATATGCATCAAAATGTTAAATATTTGGCATGAAAAAATTTTACAGTATTTTGTTAGGTAAGAAAAGCAAGCTATAAAATAATATATACAATATTCCATTTTTGTAAAAAAAATATTATAAGTGTATCATGTTTATATCAAATGTATTCTATAACACTCAGATATGAAGCAGTTTTCATTGGGAAAGAAGGCAGAAAAAGTTCTAAAAAAGTTGTAAGAATGTTAAAGTGTATCATGAGATACTGTTTCTTCCTGGCTTTTGATGAAAACATCTTGTTCTTTTCTAACCAGCTTACCTAACCTGAATATTTTCCCCTTATTTTAAAAATAAGGACAATAGCTACCTCTTAGGCTAGTTGATGGCACCCTACTTCAGTACCCTTGCCTGGAAAATCCCATGGACGGAGGAGCCTGGTGGGCTGCAGTCCATGGGGTCGCGAAGAGTCGGACACGACTGAGCGACTTCACATTCACTTTTCACTTTCACGCATTGGAGAAGGAAATGGCAACCCACTCCAGTGTTCTTGCCTGGAGAATCCCAGAGACGGTGGAGCCTGGTGGGCTGCCATCTGTGGGGTCGCACAGAGTCGAACACAACTGAAGCAACTTAGCAGCAGCAGGCTAGTTGAAAGAATTAAGTGAGGTAATAGTACCTGGCATATGATAGTTGTTCCATATATATACTTCCCTCTAATATAACATTTCTCTCTATGCTAAAATTCTGTATGGTAGCAGTGTGTCCGTGACATTCAGTGGCTAGTAAAATATTCCCTTGAAGTCAAAATAACGGTCCTTTGAAAACAAGAGCATTTCAGGTGACTATCATCTTCTGTGAAAAAAATTTGGACTAATAGCTGTAATACAAAAAGTAAACAGCACCATGCACATGCTTTTTGGTAAAGATGGGTATGGGAAACAAGTATTTAATGAGCTGCAGATACCTAAGTTCCCAGCCAGGTACTTTTGTAAAATAGCTGGATGCTTTACAGACATTATTACATTTAATCCTCACAACAGCCCTCATTTTACTGAGGCAGAAATGGTCAAACAGAGATGTTACGGAACATGTCTTTAGTCATTTGTGAGGGTGGAGTAAATTCAAACCCACGTCTGGCTGACCGTGAGGTTTATACTTTGAACCCTATAATATACTGCCTCTGATAAAAGAGAAGTGAATACAACCAGATGAATACAAGGAACAAGCCAGCCCTGCTCCTCACTTTGGGAGATTCTGAGGTAGGGGAAAACCTGGATTCAGGTTTATAAACTTCATGATCTCTGAGTCTCATTCCCCAGTGTTAAAATAACATATAAAACACAGTGTCTGATACGTCATAATCATTGAGTAAATGGAAGTGAGTTGTTATAACTGCATGGCCAAGCCAAAAGTTTGGGTTCCTGACTATAAAATATGAAAAGAAAAAATATCACTGTATGTTCATAATCCCTTACTTGAAACTCTAGGAACCATATGAGTTTTATTTTAAATTTTTTAGAAAAACAATACCATACACTTACCATATATTATGTAACATCCCTAACAAGGTCCAGGGCCACCCTTGGTAATCAAATACATTAATTATTTCTGCAGTGAAACGTGATATTCACACTAAGCATAATAAATGCTATTAATATAAAAGATAAAGACTATGACTATGTAAATAACCTTATGTCAGTTCAGGTGAAATTTTGCTGTCAAATGAGTGAAGAAAATAACCTTTTGCTTTTAGAAGTTTTGTAGAACAGAGTTCTAGGGATGGGATTGTGGATTCAGAAAGCATACAATATAATGTTTCAAGAGAATAAAGAAGCCTAGATTTCTTTACCAATTGAGGAACAGATAGTCAGATGATTGTTGTGTTCAAAAGAGACTACATATTAAGTCAAAAACAGTAAGTCCTTTTTGCTCCTAATCTCAAATACTAACTATATCCAAGGAGAAAAAAAACACGCATCTCCTCTCATATAAACATACTTCATGTTAAATGTTGGGGACAGAATCAAGTCCCATATTTCATCTGAACGATCTGCCTTTATCAAAGAAACCACAAAAAAACAAATCTATTTGCCTTGGTCTCTTCTTCCCAGATGTCTTCTTGTAATAGAATCTCTTTCTTTCTCTCTCTTTTTCAGTGAGAGTGGAAGATTGATATTCTGGGTCTTGGTCTTCAAATACTGAAAGTGCAAGTCGCTCAGTTGTGTCCAACTCTTTGCAACCCCATGCACTATGCAGTCCATGGAATTCCCCAGGCCAGAATACCGAAGTAGCAGTTCCCTTCTTCAGGAGATCTTCCCAACCCAGGGGTCAAACCCAGGTCTCCCGCATTTCAGGCAGATTCTTTACTAGCTGAGCCACCAGGAAGCCTTTCAAATACTGAAAAATTTGCAAATACTAAATTCTCTTGAACTGTGAAAGAGACTAACATTATAGGTTATGTTTGGTCATTCCTAAACAGTGGTATTCAAGAAAATTGCCTTTTGTAAAAGAAAAAGAATTGAGTAATTTTAAAACAAGGGAATTTCAAATGTTGAGAAGATAAGCAATATAGTTACTGGCTGTGCCTGATGGAATCAGAACTGAGGGAGAATCATAAAACAGCCTATTCTTTATCCCTATCCTCCTCCAGTCCTCACTTTTCTTAGTTTATATTCTGTGGTACATGATTAAACATCCCTCTGTTGAATTTATTCCATCCCTGTTCTGCCCTTCATTTGCCCTTGAGGAGCTGAACATGCTTGAAGTAAATGGATGCCCATGTTGGCCTGGTTTCACTTGTAAATTATCACTAATCTCAAGTGGGCCCTTAAGACGGACAGTTTTTCATTTGCTTAATTCATTCACGCTTTTCATCACCTAAATAATTCTTTCATAGCTTCTCTAGGACCCTTCCCCAGTGTCATCTCATGAGCTTCCTTCTTAACTTTCACTGAGGAAATAGCAGTCGTCAAAGAACTTCCACGTAATCCCAGCACTGCCTCTACTAACCTCCATGCTACTTGATGCGTGCGCTCTGCCTTCCCTCCTGTCACAGTGGATGAGCCCTCAGGGTTTTGTTGAAAGTTAACTTCTGTACTTCTGCCCTGATTTCTACCCCTCTTGCTTTCTCCCCAAGTAAATCAGAAGCCCTAGGAGCTGTTCTTTGCAGTTGGGGTTGAGAACTACTCTTATTAGAATATAAGCTCCATGAGAGCAGATATTTGTTCTGTTTTGTTTAGTATTTGTAACAATACCTAACACATGGTAGACATGCATCCACCTATTCATTGTATTGAATGGATAGATGAGTGAATGAATAAATTTTTCTAGAACGAAAAAAGATATAAACTGTAAGTTCTGAAAAGGACAAAACATACACACCTAATAAATAGGCTTTCCCTGTGCTTTATAATTAGAAGTTCAGATCTGTTCACCAAAAAAATATTGGTTGAGTGAGGTTTCTAATGAGTTCCTACAGATATGCTCATTTGAAATTTTTTTCCTAGAATTTGTTTTTTGCAGGTAATTCTAGTTATTTGGATTTTTTTGGTTACTGAGAGCTGAGGTTTTTCTAATATCTGAGTGCTCAAGCCTTTTCATGTGGATTTCTTGGTGGCAGTTTCACAAATGAGTGGATCTATTTAAATACAAACCCCTGTTCCTTTTTACCCAGTACTGCTGCTCAGAAGACCTAGCTTAGAGCTCCATCATGTTTTCTCTTAAGGAGACAGATTCTATTATGACCATAATCTAATTGATTGCATTTCTTTTTTCTCTTTTTTAAGCAAAAAAAAAAAAAAAAACAGTTTAATTGTGGTTTAAAAAAATCTAATTAATAAAAGTTGATAATAGCTTCATTCATTAATTAATGTACCTACCCAGCATTTATTGAACACCTACTGTGGACAAAACACTAATCCAGGCACTGGAGACCTTCTAGATGAGAGAAACAGTAAGGATAAACCTTCAAGTGTAATTTAAATGATATAAAATTACATTAAGGTAAATGTTATAAAAAGAAATTAGATTGTGACAGAGATCTTCATTCAGTTAAAAATGAAGAAGTATTCTTTATTGGCTTTGAGTGTAATTGATTGCATTTCTTTCCTTAAAGTGAGAATAAAAGTGTTTATTTTCATGATACCTCTGATGAAAAGTCATAGGAAAAAGCCACATAAATTTTAATTTGGCTCTGTATCTCTTTTCTCTAAATCCTAATTTATAGAAATGTGGCTATTCAGACTCCTGTGCGTTTTGACAATGTACATGAACAATGTACATGTGTGTGGGAAGTAAGCACTAGGGATGAGGGTGGGATGGTTAGATATCATGGACTCAATGGACGTTAATTTGAGCAAACTCTAGGAGATAGTCGAGGACAGAAGAACCTGACATGCTACAGACCATGAAGAGAGTCAGGTGTGTCTGAGCGACTGAACAACAGCGTAGCAAAGTGTTGTGGATTTTCATGAACTGTAACTCAGTAGCATAGCGCTATGTAATAAAACAGTCCCTGAGCGCTGCTTCCTTACCGATGTCAATCAAATAATATTAGGATAATGATACTCGCTTCTTTTTTTGGCAGTTGAATTTTTATTTGTAAAACAACCTTAAAATGAAACTCACGTAATTTTTATATGTATGCCCTGGTAGATAGTCTAGAACAAATACCGTTGGTGTGGTTAGTCATTTACTTGGGAAGCTGTTGCCAGGGTGGACTCAGAGCTACCAGGGACAGAAAGCACATATGTAAAGCTGATTGTAAGAGTGGAGATACAAAGTAACTCAGCAATATAATAGTGTAAATTAATGAAGGATTGCTCCATTTGTAGAAATTTGATGCAGATGTTTCAGGAAAGTATCTTTTGTAAATCAAGGTACAAGTATTTATCTCTGTTGGTCTTTAGGTCAGAATTTTCCCTCTGTCACCTCCTGCCTTTGTAAAAGACAGTAAAAGTAGAATTTGTGAAACATTTCTAAATAATGAGTATACAAAGACACCATTTATAGGTGGATCAGTGCTATTATTCTATTTTTTTATTTTATTGGAGTATAGTTGATTTACAATTTTGTGTTTTATTTTAAATTTCAATTTGTAGGTTCTTCCCTTGAGACTTTGTTCTTTTTTCTCTATTTTTAAATTTAAATTTATATTTAAAAATTTTAACACTGTTGTGTTGGTTTCTGCCAACAGCACAAGTCAGACATATTTATACATACATCCCTTCCCTACCCTCATCCCATCCCTCCTACTCTTTTTGGCTGAAGCATTTACTTCTATCTGAAAACTATTAGCATAAATCTCCTGAGAACCAAGACATCCTCCTGTATAACTTCAAGACTGCTGTCACATCCAGGAAATTTAACATTGATTCAGTATCATCTAATGTAGAATCCATATTCAGGTTTTCTCAGTTACTCCCCAAATAACTGGGCTTTTCCTTTTCTTGTGATCTGCATTCTGATAAGGGTTCATATATTACATTTGGTTGTCATGTTTCATCAGCCTTCCAAATTTTTCCTTTAAAAAATCTTTCATGATGTCATTTTTGGAGTCCAGATCAAGTTATCTTATGGAATTTTTCTCATTCTGAATTTGTTTCCTTATTGATATAAGGTTAAACCTTTTTGGTTACCATACAGAGCTTGATTTGAAAGAAAAAAAAGTTGGCATTCACTTGTAGAGAATCTTGATTTTTTGCCTTTCTCAGATGCTTTCCTTAGAGTCTCAACCAGGTATAAAGAAGTAGTAGTTGAATTTGTTTGTTTGTTTGTTGTAGATATTAAAAACCTGACATATTGTAATGAAAAAAAAAATTTAAGCAAAACTCAGCTGTCCAATTTATGATCTAATGAGCCTTTCCAAAACCTGATGGTAGGGTGTTTGCCCCATAGAAATCTTAAAAGAACAGCATTAAATATTCTTCTGAAATTCAAAGCTTTCAAATTTACATCCCATCAAAAATTCACATTGTGTAAAACAGAAACAGGCTGAATTGCAGGTGGATTACTGAAATAAAACCAAGAAAGTGAGTATTTTGTACCAGCTCTCTTGAACCTTATGCTCATGGGAGGAAATAGGCATTCCAATATCTGTATCTTTAGATTATTCTGAGCTTATCTCTGGTTTAATTTAGGAACTTGTGTATAAGTAGTAAGAGTTTAACAGTAAACTTTAAAACCAAAATGACATCTTACTGTAGCCCTGGTTTATAATGCTGTCTAAGAAAATAAAGCAAATATTTAAAATAACATATATTGAACTTATAAAATCAGGTATTTCCAAAACAATAGTTCAATAGTTGTAACAAATGTTGATATTTAAGTATTGTCTTTAGCTCTTCCTTTTTCAGAACTCTTGACAACTTTCACTTAGTAAAATTTGCATACCAGATTTTCTAAAAATACTGTTTTCATCTAAAGATTTGTTTTCTGTAAGTTCATACTAAAGAACAGTAGATGTTAATAACAGGAGTAAATTCCCCCCCACCTTTTTTTTATTGAGGTCAGCAGTGTTTAGATTAATCAGGTTGACATTTCTTGCTGGTGGGTCATGAACTGTTGATAATAGCATTAAATGGTGATTCGCTTGTTGCAGAAGGTACAACTCATTATCCAGCTACTGTATTAAATCATCATGGTACCCCCACATCCATGTGTTCTGTAGAAATAGAAGATGAGGAAGTATATATTTCTTTTGTTTGCATCTTAAATTTATTGGAGGCTTAATCACGTTCTCTATGGAAGCTGCAGCATTGCCACTATTTTAGAGGACTAAAATGTTCTGACTGATTTGGGGAAATAAAGGGGTGTAGAATTTTGTAAATAACACACCCAGAGTTTTTTTTCATATTGTAAACCTTTCTGAAAACTTGTTTGAAGAGTGAGTATACCTGGGTAGCAAGTAATAAAAGCAAATGTTTACAGACTTTTAATTTGGATTTAATTTTAAATTATAGGCATATGAATATTTTTTATAGATATATTCATTTTAAGGGAGAGATGGTACTTGGAAAGCTTAGTTATGTACTATGAGAGTAGATTTCTTGAGAAGTGTCATTGTTATGAAAAACCTCTTTTTTAAGAAAAGGGCTAGATTTTTAAGTAGCTGCTAGTCAGCTGCCTTTTAAGATAAACTTCAGTAGTTTAGTATTCAGTGACTCTGAAGTTACTAGTCTCTTTGAATTTTAAATTCAAATGTCTTATACATATAATATGCACATTAATATACACATGTCCCATGAGTATATAGGCAGTGAATAGTAGCATGACTCTTGTATTAATGTTGACTTAGTTTCTGATTGGATAGTATAGAATGAATGAATTCAGTTTCCAGATATTAATAAAACACCACAAACACCCAGCTCAACGGTCTTATAGATACGTGCTCAGTAATAATTTAATAATGAGTATGTGTCACTTGTGCAGAAACTGAACTTCTTTAACACTTTGTATTTGTGACACAGAGTGTATCTTAAGGAGGGATGGTAACAAATATTTCCCTTTATGGGGAAAAAGAATATTAACATTTTCAAAGTAACAGCCTTATTTAGAATAAATAGGTTCTTGCTGACTCAAAGAGAAACATAGCATTAGAAAATTACAGGCCACTAGAGGTCACTGTTTAGTAATCAACTTTTAATGAACCAGAACAGTCAGGAAAGCCAATAAATTACAGTGTGGGTTTTTCTAATTATGAATTCATATTTAATCCTTCAATGCCAAGTTAACTGTGGCAGTGGTTCTATGTATTTTGCATATGTGGTTATGCTAATATACTATTATATTTCTCAGATACTGGTCCTCCATCATTAGAGAAGTATTGCCAAAGGCTTTGTTATCTGGTCTTAATTACTAATTACGAGATGTAATTAACTTTGTTACCACCTTCACCCCTTTCATGGAACAGAAAGTTCTTTTGAAAGGGAAGTTTCACTGTAAATGAAAATTACATTTATGTGATCACAGGTGTAATGGTTCTGATCCAGTCCACCCTCTGCCTTTCTGACATCTTCATGCTTCATTCTTGGTTTCTCTTGATCCCATCTCTGTTCTCTGCTCTGTCTAACCTGGTTTCTTTCCTGCCTTCTTTGGTCTACTTTATGTGAATCAGCTGCTTGATTAACTCAGTGACTGTTTACTCTCCAGCTTTCCAGCCTTGAGTAAGTGAGGAGTAGATTTGACTCTTAACTGCATATGTTAAAGGAATCCCAGGGTGGGTGACTTGGACCCAGCAAACCTGCAAAGGGAAAACCATATGCATGTGAGCAGGTGTGTTCTGCTGCCACCACTGCTGCTCCAAGCAGATGTCTGTCCTCAACCTGTCCAGCCCAGAATCCATTCAGGAAAAGGCAAATTTCCTTGCTCATGTGATGTAAATTTGTTTTCTTCCTTAGAGACTAGGCTGGTTGCCCAGGAGGAGCCCTCTTAATCATGGGGAGAAAACCGGAACACATGCAGATGTGTTTTCTGTTCTTGAAAACAATTTTGTGCATTCTGCCCAGAAACAGGTACATCAGTCCTTTGCTACTCAGACTTCCCTCTGCTTCATGTTGCCTTTACTTCCCCTGCTGCTAGGCAGCTGCTGGGTGCTCGGTATCCATGGGGGATTGGTCCTAGGACCCCCTGCCGATACCAAACTCCTCTGTGCTCAAGTCTCTTATATAAAAGGCATAGGACAGTCGGCCCTCTGTACCTGAGGTTCAGCATTCACAGGTAGGAGGTGCCACCTCTTTTCACTCAGAGTTCTCAGGGTTGCTTCAGTCTACGCAATGTACATACAAGATATATTGTTCACCCAAACCAGCCCAGTCTTCTCAACCTGCCAGTCAAGGCTCTCCACAGTCTGGAGCAAGCTAACTATTCTACTCTTATTTCTTATTACTTGTCTTCACATGCTTTAACTTCTAGCCAAACTGAACCATTCATGATTTCTTAATTGTGTCTTTTATTTACTCAAGTTTCTATTTCTTGTTTATGCTTTCCTTTGCTACAGTTTTCATCTCTTCCTCATTTCCTATCTGTCAGACAGTAAGCCCAGCATAGGTGCTACCTTCTGTGATATTCTCCTTCAGTAGTGCTGAGCCTTCCTTTGAACCGCCATAGCAGGTAGGACACTTACCATCCCACCTTGCACTGTAATGGCTTGTGTACCTGTGTTTTTGCCTCGACTCAATATTGCCTACACTCAATATAGAGTCATTGAATAAAATTCTTGGCAAATAAATCAGAAGTCCTAAAATACAAACAGTTCTTTGTTTGGTACAAATAGCTCTTTATTGTATCACTTAATGGAAAGGGAAATGGAAATGTATTTTATACTTTGAAATGATTCTCCTCATATTTGCATAGCTCTATTTTGAAGAGATTGAGAGTTTAGTTAAAAAATAACCTTTTGCTTAAACAGCTACAATTTTTTGTGGTTTTATAAAAATTTGTAAAAGTAAGAGGATATATACATTTTGAACTTGAACCAGCTCTTTTCAATTAGTCTTTCCAGTGGCTGAATACATATATAAATTCCATATTATTAGAGGAATAAAGAATGCACTTTATTATGATAGAAGCTAACTTGCAGAGTGTTTGTTTATAACACGGTAAAATAAAGTATTACCTGTTTGAATTTGGAATATACTTTTCCTTGGAAACAACATTTTCTAGTATATTCAGGTCCTTTTTTCTATCAAATGTAGTCAACACAGGATATTCCTAAATTATGATAAGTATCATGTTTCTGTGGGAAATGATTTCAGAGATTCAGCTTGGAATGCCAGCCAGGATGCCAGCCCTTTTTATTCTTTGAGAAAATCAACTTACTGCTGCTTCCTCCTCTTTCTAGGCTGTGGGCTCTAAATTTTCCTGTGAGATTCACTTACTCTTCTAAAATTTCAAGTAGCTCATCTCTGAAATGTTTTCCTAATTCTGTATTTCCATCACAGTTTTTTTTTACTTTCTGGACCTGCATTTTTATTAATTTAACTCCTTAAGTTAAACTCTTTTTTTCTAAGTCAGGCTCATCTTTTCTATAAAACAAGTTCTTCCTCTTGATTTCTATTTATAGTGTGCTGCAGTTTCAAAATTTTTAAATTTTAGGTTTAGACTCTGAAAACAGCACTGTCCGATAGAAATATAATGCAAGTCATATGGATAATTTAAAACCTCCTAGTAGTCACATTTTAAAAGTATTTTAAAATACAGGAATAGAATTTAATAATATTTCATTTAGGCCAGAATATCTAAAATGTTAACATTTTTTAAACATGTAATCAATGTAGAAATTACTGATGTATTTTTACATCCTTTTTTTCTGTACTGAGTCTTCAAAATCTGGTGTTCATTTTACACCTAAAGTACATTAAGAAAACGATCTCGTTTTAAATTGTTTTAAAAAGAATAAAGTGCCTATCACTAAATTTAATGAAGGTAAAAAAATTATACACTGAAAACTGTTGACACATTAATTAAAAAAGTTGTGTATGTGTTAGTCACTCAGTTGTGTTCGACTCTTTGTGACCCCATGGACTGTAACCCACTAGGCTCCTCTGTCCATGGAGTTCTCCAGGCAAGAATACTGGAGTGGGTAGCTATCCTCTTCTCCAGGGGATCTTCCTGACCCAGGGATCAAACCTGGATCTCCTGCATTGGCAGCAGACACTTCACCGTCTGAGCCACCAGGGAAGCCCAGAAGTTGAAGATGATCCAAATAATTGGAACAATATTCTATGTTGTTCATGGATTGGAATAATTAATATTGTTAAAAATGTCCATATTACCCAAAGCAATCTATAGATTCAGTTCCAGTCAAAATTCCAATAGCATTTTCCATAGAAGCAAAACAAGTAATCTTAAAATTTGATGCTGTGGCTGAAACTCCAGAACTTTGGCTACCAGATATGAAGAGCCAATGCATTGGAAAAGACTCTAATACTGGGAAAGATTGAAGGTAAGAGGAGAAGGGGATGAGAGGATGAGATGGTTGGATGGCATCACCAACTCAGTGGACATGAGTTTGAGCAAGCTCTGGGAGATTGTGAAGGACAGGGAAGCCTGGCATGCTGCAGTCCATGGGGCTGCAAAGAGTCAAGACATGACTGAGCAACTGAACAGCAGCAAAATTTGTATGGGACCACAGAAAACCTCCAGTAGCCACAGCAATCTTGAGCGGAACAAAGCCGGAAGCATCACACTCCCTGATTTCAAACTATTACAAAGCTGTGGTAGTCAAAACTGTATGGTATTGCCATAAAAGCAGACATACAGAACAATGGAAAAGAATAGAGGGCAGAGAAATAAACCCATGCATACATGGTCAATTAATATATGACAGAGGAGGCAAGAATATAAAATGGGGAAAAGATAGTCTCTTAAATAAATGATGTTGAGACAATCACATGCCTAAAAATGAAACTAGACTACTATCCTAACACCATAGACAAAAATTAACTCAAAATGGATTAAACATTTGAATGTAAGAACTGAAACCATAAAAGCCCTAGAAGAAAACATAGGCAGTAAGCTCCTTGACATCAGTCTTAGTGATTTTTTTTTTTTTTTAGAGGATCTGATTCCAAAAGCAAGGCAATAAAAGTAAAAACAAATAAGTAGGACTACATCAAACTAAAAAGTTTCTGCACAGCAAAGGAAGTCATCAGCAAAATGAAAAGGCAATGAGATGGGCATGGAAAAAGTAACCCATTACATTGCAGATTTATAGTTGCGGTAACAGTTGTATAAGCAAGTTCCATGATGAGATGATGATATAGTTTGGATTATATGTATTTATCAGATTGAATAAGTTCAAAGTCAGTTACTTTCCTGAGCTGATGAGTGTTACCATGTATTTTATAGTTGGGTTAGGGTATTTTAAGAAAAAGATAGTTTTGAAGGTTTGGAACTGCAGAAGGGCATATTTAAGGACTATTAAGTGAGAGTCAGTTTCTGGAGTTTTAATTGTTTCAAATTGAGCTGCTTATTATTTTCTGAACAGATTAGTACTTTTATACCTTTATGTATTTGCTTTTGTAGTTCACTTCTAGAATTTCTCTCTTTGCCCCAAATCTTTCCCTGCTAGCATATCCTAGTCTTAATCATCTTTCATGGCCCATATTGAACTGATCTTTTTAGTGAAGATTCTCCTACATTCTTTTCCTAGTTTTATTCCATAAATGAATGTGACATTTCCTTCTTTTGAATTTTGAACATTTTGGCTTTTCTTTTTTGTTTGTTTGTTTTTGTTTTGTTTTATTTTTCCATTTTGGCTTTTCTTATGGCAGTTGTCTTTGTATTAAGATTAATTTTATAATGGAGTAATCCTTGTTCTGGATCACAAAAATTAACTTGAGCAGGAATTGGGTCTTAATTATTTTTTTATATTCTGAAGAACCAAGAGTGAATTCCTTCTATGTAGGAAATATTCTGTAAGTATTTGATTTATGTGTAGTAAATATATTTTATGAGATGTAAACCAAACAAAAACACAAAGTAATCTAGAGACTCCCAAAACCTAATGTTTTCTTTTAGATTACTTTCATGAAAAATATTCATAAATTTGATTGGCTGCTCTACCTGGATAAAATGTCTGGATTTCACTTGTAAAAGTAGATGCCATAAAAGCAACATTCTGTTGTAAATTTTTAGTGTAACACAGGTGCTAATGGTAAGGATAAAACCTTTTTTATTATCATAAAAGAATTAAAGATATCTCAGCATAAAAATAACATGGAAATCAATCGTGCCTTTGACATTTAAGGACATGTTCTGTTTTCTTTTTTTACATATCTATCTGCTTCTTCTGGCAGTATAGTGAATTAGGTATGTTAAAATAAGACACCTAGGTGCAGGATAAATTACAACAAACATACTTTTAAATGCATTTCAGATACTTCAAAAAATAAGAGAAATCCTCAGTGACCAAATAATTTAATAATACAGGCGTATCTCTGAGATATTGCTGGTTCAGTTCCAGACCAGTGCAATAAAGTGAGTCACATGAATTGTTTGGTTTTCCAGTGCGTATAAAAGTTATGTTTATAGTATATTGTAGTCTGTTAAGTGAGCAATAGCATTATGTCTAAAGAATAATGTGCATACCTTAATTAAAAAATACTTTATTGCTAAAAAAAGTGCTAACCATCATCTGACAACATAGGGTTGCCAAAAACCTTCAATTTGTTTAAAAAAAAAAAACAAAAACCCATACTATCTGAGAAGTGCAATAAGCAAAGCGCAATAAAACAGGATATGCCTGTAACCTGAAAGCAGAGTAATAAATCCAGAAGCTTTGGCTGCCCCAGAGGCAAATGTTGATTTCAGGAACCAGGAGCTTTAGGGATTAATACTGATGAACAAAGAATCAAAGTGTAATGGGAAACTAGGCCTTGTGCTCGCACCAGTTGGGAAAGCTGACCCCTGCCTCATATTCCCCTACTTCCTAAAAGCCAAAATACCCAGAAGCCATATCCTCTGGAAAAAGGGTGGTCTGTAGATAATATCCCTGCTGATAAAGTAGATTAAAGACTACTGGAAAAACCGCACTATCTATGGTGGTAACTGTGAAATTCCAGATGTTCAAGCTGGGTTTAGAAAAGGCAGAGGAACCAGAGATCAAATTGCCAACATCTGCTGGATCATCGAAAAAGCAAGAGAGCTCCAGAAAAACATCTACTTCTGCTTTATTGACTACACCAAAGCCTTTGACTTTGTGGATCACAACAAACTGTGGAAAATTCTTCAAGAGATGGAAATACCAGACCACCTGACCTGCCTCCTCAGAAATCTGTATGGAGGTCAAGAAGCAACAGTTAGAACTGGACATGGAACAACAGACTGGTTCCAAATTGGAAAAGGAGTACCTCAAGGCTGTATATTGCCACCCTGCTTATTATTTAACTTATTTGCATAGCACATCATGAGAAATGAATGAACTTGGCTGGATGAAGCACAAGCTGGAATCAAGATTGCCGGGAGAAATATCAATAACCTCAGATGTGCAGATGACACCACTCTTATGGCAGAAAGTGAAGAACTAAAGAGCCTCTTGATGAAAGTGAAAAAGGAGAGTGAAAAAACTGGCTTAAAACCCAATATTCAGAAAAATAAGATCATGGCATCTCATCCCATCACTTCATGGCAAATAGATGGGGAAACAATGGAACAGTGAGAGACTTTTTTTTCTTTTGGCTCCAAAATCACTGCAGATGGTGACTGCAGCCTTGAAATTAAAAGACGCTTGTTCCTTGGAAGAAAAACTGTGACCAACCTAGATAGCATTTTAAAAAGTCGACACATTACTTTGCCAACAAAGGTCCGTCTAGTCAAAGCTATGGTTTTTCTAGTAGTCATGTATGGATATGAGAGTTGGACCATAAAGAAGGCTATGCACCTATGAATTGATGCTTTTGAACTGTGGTATTGGAGAAGACTCTTGAGAGTCCCTGGACTGCAAAGATATCCAACCAGTCAATCCTAAAGGAAATCAGTCCTGAATATTCATTGGAAGGACTGATGCTGAAGCTGAAACTCCAATACTTTGGCTACCTGACACGAAGAACTGACTCACTGGAAAAGACCCTGATGCTGGGAAAGATTGAAGGCAGGAGGAGAAGGGGACAACAGAGGATGAGATGGTTGGATGGCATCACCAACTCAATGGACAAGGGTTTGAGTAAGCTCCTGGAGTTGGTGATGGACCGGGAAGCCTGGCATGCTGCAGCCCATGGGGTTGCAAAGAGTCGGACATGATTGAACGACTGAACTGAACTGACAGTTTGCATAATATATCAGCCTTGCTCTCCCCTCCAAATCTTTGTAACAGTAGGTCTGATCTCAGGTATAGTGTTCAAATTTAAGCAACTAACCCAGTTGGGGAAACACTCAAACAGTAAGTTCAGTTTCTGAGTTGGTAAGGCTAGTAGGGCTTGTCATCCACAGAAAGAATGAAAATCCTCTCTGGAGAAAATCACCCTCAATCCAGACCTCTTGGAATTCACAAGTATTCAGCTTAGTAAATATGAGCTGACAAAAAATATATATATCTAAAACATAAGGCAAGTTTCCAGCACAAGAATTAACAGGAACAAACAAATCCCTAAAGCTCTTGGTCCTGAAGAGCTACGGATACTAAAACCCCCAAACAGAATATATATAATTACTATATATAAAACATTTTAAAATGACAAACATAGAATTAAAAATAAATGAACAAAGAACGAGAGAGTATCAAGAAGGATCAACCACTCAAATTTGGAAAAAAAATATTGAAATTTCAAAGTTAATAGATGAGTTAAAGGGCATTGGAGAGGGAGCTGAAGAGAGATTTAGTAAATAGGAAGAGAGATCTAAAGAAATCACCCAAATGTATTACAGAAAGACTTGGAGATGAAAAATAGGAAAGTTAAGAGGCATGACTACATGGATAGAAAAAGTCAAATGTGTCTGATTGGAATTCCCTGATGTAATGGGGGGAAATGGTCTAAATGATAATGTCTAAGAATTTCCAAGATTGACGTAAATCCACAGAAAACAGGAATCCACCTAACATCCTTCCCCACCCCCAGATCTCCCAGCCTGGTTTCAAAGACAGCTCGAATTCTGAAGCTATGCATGAGTACAAACAAAAAGAGTTCTGAGGAAAGGGTACTTTCTAGTCCAAGGAGCAGAAAGAAAGGCCCCATGAAACAGGAAGAAATTCTTTATTTTTTTTCCTCCCAGCTCTGCCACGGGCAGGGCTTATTTAAAAGGTAAGTCTTACTTCTGAAACTGCAGTTCTCTTGTGGCAGCAGCAGGCATACAGATTCTTAAAGATCTTAGGAAGGAAATCCATCTCTCTGACCACAGAAACTGTGGTCCAAAGAGTGTGGGAAAATTCCCTTGCTTTTTACTTTCTTTATTCTTCTGCTCCTGGTATCCAGAGACAGATCTAGTTGTACAAATTGCAGGACTTTACAGCCGGAGGACCAGAATAGGGGGAGGATTGGTAGCGGGGATGGGGCTTCCCTGATGGCTCAAGTAATAAAAGAATCTTATTGCCATTACTGGAGATGCAGGAGATGTGGGTTCGATCCCTGGGTTGGGAAGATTCTCTGGAGAAGGAAATAGCAACCCACTTCAGTATTCTTGCCTAGAAAATCCCATGGACAGAGGAGCCTGGCAGGCTACAGTCCATGGGGTTGCAAAGAGTCAGACACAACTGAGCACCCATGCACATAGCCAGAGGACCAGAAGAGGGAGAAGACTGAAGTGGGGGTACTGGAGTGTCAGTGAGTGGGGGCTGGCAGGAGTTCACAGATGGGAAGGGACTCAAGAAAAAGGGATCCCTTAGTTTTGTATGCACTTTTGGGTCCATCCCAGAGCCACACAGCGTGGACTTCTCCCTAAACAGCATACCAAAAGCTTTAAGAACTTAACTATGGGATAGACTGGAGAAGGAAATGGCACCCCACTCCAGTACTCTTGCCTGGAGAGTCCCATGGAGGGAGGAGCCTGGTAGGCTACAGTCCATGGGATCGCAAAGAGTCGGACACGACTGAGCGACTCCACTTTTACTTTCACTTTCACCATGGGATAGACAGACTGGCCCCTGCTGATGCACACGCAGTACAATTCAAATATCACCACTGAGACTTTAAAAACCGAACTGACATTGAAACCACAATGCACAAAAAGCAAATAGCAGTTTGTAGCTTGACCCTTACCTGGTCAATTGGTAAAGCAAACAGACAAAAAAACAAAATGCAATATTCTTCATAGAATTTGAGTAAGACCCAGTCTCATAGCATATAATATTCCAAATGTCTGTGATACGCTGAAAAATTAACTTGACATAGAAAGAACCAGGAAAATCTGAAAAATCCTCGAGTGAAAAAGGCTATCAAGATGCCAACTTGAGATTACCCAAATGTTTCATATCAAGCAATGACTTTAAAATAGCTGTCATAACCATGTTCCAAGAAGTATAGAAATAGAAGCTGTAAGAAAGAACCAGATTGAAATTTTATAACTGAAAAATACAATAGCCAGAAATTTGGGGAAAAAAAGAACCACAGAATGTATTTAAAAGCAGAGTGGATATGACAAAGGTAAGAGTCAGTGAATTTGAAGATAGAAATGACATGAATGCGAATTATTCATTCTGAACAACAGAGGATAAAAATACTTTAAACAATGAACAGAGCTTCAGGACCCTATGAAATACCATCAAAAGGTGTATGTGCCATTGGTGTTCCCAAAGGAGATGAGACAGTGTGGTGCCAAAAAAAAAAAAAAAATGTTTGAAGGAAAAAATGACTGAAAGTGCCACAAATTTGACAAAAGAAAATCTTATAAATCCAGTAAGTTCAGCGAGCCTGAAACAGGATAAACTCAGAGAGATTAATGCCTAGATATATCATAAACAAACTGCCAAAAACCAGAGAGAAAGAAAATTATCTTGAAAGCAGCCAGAGAAAAATGCATTACAGGGAACAGTGATATGAGTGACTTTAGAAAAACCATGAAGCCCAGAAGGCAGTGGAACAACATTTTTAGTGCTGAGACCAGAATTCTATATATGGCAAAATATCTTTCAGGAATGAAAGTGAAATAGAGACATTCTCAGCTAAAGGAAAATTAAGAGACTTTATCTTCACCAGACCTACTTAAAAAACATACATACTGCACCTAACAAAATAACCTTAAAAATTTATAAAGCAAAAAAGAAGACAACCATAGGGAGAAATTGTCCACCATAATAGTGAGACATTTCAGTATACATCTTTTAAGCAATTGGTGAACAATTTTTTAAAATGCAATAATTTGAATAACACAATTAACAAGTTTGAACCTTATATCTAGAAATTGAAGAAATGTATTTCTTAAAACACATGGACAAAGTATTAAAAATTGACCACGTGTATAAAGCAAGTTTATATAGCAAGTCTCCAACTCCAAAGAATTTATGTCTTATAGATTTCATTGTCTAACAACAATGTAATTTAATGAGATAAGAATAGCAAAAATAATTTCTGTACATTTGAAATTTAAAAGAGTTCATGTTCTTTACTCAAATCGTATGAGAGCAAAAGAATAGTACTCAACAATAAAGAAAAAAATATATTCAACTGGGATGCAGCTGAAGTAGGACTTCTAGAAGAAAGCAAATTCAAATTTTGAATAAATTCTGAAAGTATATATTAAAAGGAAACAAGGTGAGTATAGGAAAGAACTCCTAATTTTTTTTTTTTTTTTCAAAGCAAAAATAAAAACACATTTTGAAAAATGAGTTTAACAATAGCGGAAAACAACCCAGTTTTAAAATGGGCCTAGGACTTGAGTTAAACATTTCTCCAGAGAAGGTATACAAATGGGCAATAAGCACATGAAAAGGTGTTCAACTTCACTAATTATTAGGGAAATGCAAATTAAAATCACAATGAGATACCATTTCACATTCATTATGATGGCTACCATGGAAAAAACAAAATGACAAATGTTAGTGGGAAATTGGGATTGACGTCTGAACACTACTGTATATAAAAATAGATAACTAATAAGGACCTACTGTATAGCATAGAGAACTACTCAGTGGTCTGTGATGACCTAAATGGGAAGGAAATCCGAGAAGGAGAGGATATATGTATGCATATAGCAGATTCATTTTGCTGTAGAACAGAAACCAACACTACATTGTAAAGCAACTATATACTCCGAAAAACATTAATTTTTAAAAAATGAACCACAAACACAAGATGATTTTAGAAATCATATCACAGGGACTTCCCTGGTGGTATAGTAGTTGAAAATACGCCTGCCAGTGCAGGGGACGCCAGTTTGATCCTGGTTGGGGAACTAAGATTCCCACATGCTGTGGGGCAACTGAGCCCGCAAGCTGCAACTGAGCCTGTGGGCTCTGCACCACAACTAGAGAAAGCCTACACATTGCCATGAAGGCCCAGAGCAACCTGTGTGTGTGTGTGTGTGTGTGTGTGTGTGTGTGTGCACGCGCATGCGCGTGTGTGTGTGCACGCGCATGCGCGTGTGTGTGTGCGCGCGCGCTCTGCACCACAACTAGAGAAAGCCTGCACATTGCCATGAAGGCCCAGAGCAACCAGTGTGTGTGTGTGTGTGTGTGCACTCTGCACCACAACTAGAGAAAGCCTGCACATTGCCATGAAGGCCCAGAGCAACGTGTGTGTGTGTGTGTGTGTGCGCGCGCGCGTGCGTGCGCGTGTGTGTGTGCGTGCGTGTGTATCGGACTTCCTTGGTGGTCCAGTGGCTAAGGCTCCAGGCTCCCAATTCAGGGGACCCGAGTTTGATCCCTAGTCAGGGTACCAGATCCACATGCCACAACTAAAGATTCCGCATGCTGCAACTAAGACCTGGCATAGCTAAATAAATAGTTTCTAAAAAATCAAATCAAACTTTAAGTATTGATTGTTTAAAAAGGCCTGTTTTTGTGTGTTTAAGAAGTAAAGCTAAAAGTGGACAATAATAATATTTGAGGTGTGCATGTAGTGAGGGAGTAGTATCCTCTACTACTTAATACTCATTAAGCCAGTGAGTATCCTCTGGCTTAATGCATGCTGAAGTTCAAAACTATGTTTGAGAGGAGAATAGAAACACTGAAAACCTTTAGATATTACTGGAAAATGTCATAGTTAACTTCGTATATGTAAAATTTTTAAGGACTATCATTAGAAGAATAGAAAAGTGATTCATAGATTCCAAAGCCCACTGGTCACGGAAAAGATATTAGAAAATGTTTATCAATCCAACAGGAGGCAAGAGAATAGGAAGAAAGTAATTTAAGGAAAAATGAAAGTAAACACAAAAACTATGTTAGGAATAAATCTAATTGTAATACATATAAGCTAGCTAAGTTCATTTTTCTTGAGATTGTTATTTAAAACTTTGGCTGCCTGCTCCCTATGAGAGACATATCCAAACATCTTTTTTAAAAAGGGAAAAAGGAAAGAAAGAATTCCCTGGCTGTCCAGTGGTTAGGACTCCCAGCTTTCACTGCAGAGGGCCCTGGTTCAATCCCTGGTTGGGGGGAACTAAGATCCCATAGGCTGTGCAGTGCTTAGAAAGTAAGAAATAAAAGCTATGCAAAAAGATTAAACATAGGGCGAGAGAAAACACTGAGAAAATATTAACCAGAATAGAAATTTCAGATCAGAATTAACAAAAAATAGTAGCTGGGTATAGAAAGTTAAAAAGAAATGAGATGATTGAAGTAGCATTTCCTGAGACAGCTTCTGAGAAAACTAATTCTGAGGAGGTTTCTTTTTTTGTATTCAAATAAATTTAAGAAATGATACATTTTTTTTGGTCACCCTTTTTAACCGATTAACTATTAACCGATTAACTATTGGTTAACCTTTCCAATAGTTAATTGGAACTATTCAGGGTACATGTTTTCATATTAAAATAAGCCCTTAAATTCTTAGTTATCTGTTTAACTTTGTTTAAACCAGTATGTGTTTGACCATAAAGCCTTTAATTAGTTTAAGAGATGGGAGTCAGGGGGTAGGAAATTTATGGGATAACTCAAATTGAAAGAAGAGCTTCAAGAACCAGGGTTTTAGTGACTAGAATTGAGCAGCTGATGCTGCTGAAACACTCTTTATTTGTCTTTATTATCTGCTAGTTTCTGCTATGCTTTTTTGCTTGTCAGCCTCATAATCTTTTACTGCAGACACTGTCCATGTGAGCCTTCAGCAGTCTTAACTTAGCAGCCTAGGACAGGACTCTTGGTTTTGTTGAATTTCCTTGTCCCCATGGACTAGGTACTGTTTTCCTGAGGATGGGGTATCTTTATAGTCTATGAGTACAATTCTTTGGCCATAGAGGGAGGATTTGTTAATAGAAGGAGAATGGAAAAGCTTACAGGGACCAGAAACAAAACCATATCACTAAACATGCAATAACATCCTGTAGAAGTAGTGTTCTAAGGAAGTGGCCTTGAGAAATACTGCCAGGGATTTCTAGTGTATATGGGTAGTGTATACAGATAGTTGGAGAAGGAAATGGCAACCCACTCCAGTATTCTTGCCTAGGAAATCCCATGGACAAAGTCTGAGCCTGGTGGGCGATAGTCTGTAGGGTAGCGAAGAATTGAACACGACTTAGGAACTGAGCACACATGCAGATAGTAGTAATGTCTTAACTGTGAAAGGATGCACAGAAGAAAGAACCAGTTTGGGGTCTGTGTGAGAGGAAGGTTGGGAGGACAAAACATGCTGAGCTCATTGTGGTTTAGTCGCTCAGTCATGTCTGACTCTCTGTGACCCCATGGACTGCAGCATGCCCGGCTTCCCTGTCCTTCACCATCTCCCAGAGCTTGCTCAAACTCATGTCCATTGAGTTGGTGGTACCATCCAACCATCTCGTCCTCTGCCGTCCCCTCCTCCTGCCTTCAATCTTCCCTAGCGTCAGGGTCTTTTCCAGTGAGTCGGCTCTTCGCCTCAGGTGGCCAACGTATTGGAGCTTCAGCTTCAGCATCAGTCCTTCCAATGAAGAACATTCAGGGTTGATTTCCTTTAGGATTGACTGGTTTGATCTCCTTGCAGTACAAGGGACTCTCAAGAGTCTTCTCTGACACCACAGTTCAAAAGCATCAATTCTTCGGTGCTCAGCTTTCTTTATAGTCCAACTCTCACATTCATACATGACCACTGAAAAACCATAGCTTCGACTATACAGACTTTTGTTGGCAAAGTAATGTATCTGCTTTTTAATACACTGTCTAGGTTTGAAAGTGAAAGTTAAGTCGCTCAGTTGTGTCCGACTCTTTGAGACCCCATTGTAGCCCACCAGGCTCCTCTGTCCATGGGATTCTCCAGGCAAGAATACTGGAGTGGGTTGCCATTTCCAGCTGAGCTCATTAGACTGGACATTTTTCAGTTGTGTTTTGGACTGGGAGATTTGGGGGCTCAAGGACTGTAACTCTGTCTTGAAGTTGCCTTGCCCCGTGCTGTGGATTTCAGTAGGAGTTCAGTAACGCTGAGAGGATATGTGAATTAACTGTGATTAATTTGTCATTTTCACAGATTAATAAAATTGGAGATGAGATTCATTTTATAGAAGAGGGCACTAAAGCCCAAAGTGGTTGATTTGCCCAAAATAGCACTGTCCTGTCAGAACTGGAGCCTGAGCATAGGTCTGGTGTGTCTTCCCAAGGCTGCTGTGTTCCCCTCGGCAGGCTGTCTCCTGGTGAGGAGACCTGAATTGGGGCTGAAATTCAGTTTATTCTCCACGTGCCAGTGTTGGTGGTCTCATCTCCTTCTGTCCGTTTGGGGTAAAGCCTTTTTCTGGTTTGTTCACCCACGGGGGCTGCTCTTTTCTGGGTGCTTTTGCCCTGGAGGGTTTTTACAGTTTACACAAAGGCAGATTTAAAACCCTCTTCTTTTGGCCCGAATCTGGTTTCATAATTAGGCAAACCAGATAACCATCATTCTGCTTCCAAGTAGTGTTATCCTGGGATTATTGCCTTCTCCTGAATCTTGAAGGCGTTTCGCTTTGCTTTATGGCCTCTCCTCCTCCGCGTGCCTACCCTTCACTCAACCATGTAAGACACTGGGTGCTGCTTTATGTGCGACGGCCTGTGTATAGTGGTGTGTATGCATACTGGGTTCCCCTACTCCCTTGTTTATAGTTCAAGTACCAGTCCACGTGGATTTAAAATTGTTTGCTTCTTTAGTTTAGCCTATGCTTTTAGTTGAACCAGTTCTTGATCCTAGTTTTTGTGCTTTGATTAGTCTCCTTTTTCATCTTAACTCCTGGGTGACCTCTTATCAGAATTTGTGCATTTTTCTTTGGGGAGGCAATTTGGCCTAGTGAAATGAGCATAATACTGCAAATTAGAGGACCCTCGTTTTACCCATTTGGCTCAACTATGTACGTTTACTTATTTCCTGTTAATTGTTATGTGTTTTTAAATTGTAAGACTAGTATGACTTTCCTTAGTTTTCTCTGCACAACTGCAGTAATGATTTGTAAAACTCTCTACATAACTGCATTAATGATTTGTAAAACACAGTTAATAGCATATCATTGAAATACTCTGTTCTTTTGCAGTATGTGAGAATATCAGAATTGTTGTTCTGACTAAATCGTGTCTGACTCTGTGACTCAGTGGACTGCCGCACGCCAGGCTTCTCTGTCCTTCACTGTCTTCTGGAGGCTGGTCAGATGTCCATTGAGTCAGTGATGTTATCTAACCCATCTCATCCTCTGCCACCTGCTTCTCTTGCCCTCAATCTTTCCTAGCATCAGGGTCTTTTCCAATGAGTCGGCTCTTCACATCAAGTGGCCAAGTATAGGAGCTTCATCTTCAGCAGCAGTCCTTCCAATGAATATTCAGGGTTGATTTCCTTTAGGATTGACTGGTCTGATCTCCTTGCAGTCTAAGGGACTCTCAAGAGTCTCCTCCAGCACCATAATTTGAAAGCATCAGTTCTTCGGCACTCAACCTTCTTGATGGTCCAACTCTCACAACCATACATGACTACTGGAAAAACCATAGCTTTGATTATATGAACCTTTGTCAGCAAAGTGATGTCTCTGGTTTTTAGTACACTGTCTAGGTTTGTCACGTCCAGTATGGTACTGGGGAAGAGCAGAGAAATAGCTCCAAAAAGAATGAAGAGGCTGGGCCAAAGCAGAAATGATGTTCAGTTGTGAATGTGACTAATGGTGAAAGTAATGTCCAGTGCTGTAAAGAACAATATCGCATAGGAACCTGGAAGGTTGGGTCCATGAATCAAGGTAAATTGGACGTGGTCAAGCAGGAGATGGCAAGAGTGAACAACAACATTTTAGGAATCAGTGAAATAAAATGGATGGGAATGGGCAAATTTAATTCTGATGACCATTATATCTACTACTGTGGGCAAGAACCCCTTAGAAGAAATGGAGTAGCCCTCACAATCAACAAAAGAGCATCAGAATACCACCAGTTAAAAATTATTTTTCTTTGCTTTTTATTTAATTAATTTACTGACTTGATGGACGTGAGTCTGAGTGAACTCCGGGAGTTGGTGATGGACAGGGAGGCCTGGTGTGCTGCGATTCATGGGGTCACAAAGAGTCGGACACAACTGAGTGACTGAACTGAACTGAATTTACTTATTTAGTATAATTTTAATTGTTGTAAATGCATATTACATAAAATTTACCATCTTAACCAAGTCTGTGTAAATTTCAGTAGTATCTGCAACCATCATGATCATTGATCTCCAGAACTCTTCATCTTGCAAAACTGAAGCTCCACACCCATTAAACAGCAACTGCCTATTTCCCTCTTTCCCTCGGAAGCCCATCTCCTTCCTGTCAGTGTGAATTTGACTGCTCTCGGTACCTCATACAGCATTTGTGTTTTGGGGACTGGCTTATTTCACTTAATGCAATGACCTAAACTTTCATTCATGTTGTAGCATGTGTTAGAATTTCTTTCCTTTTTTAAGCTGAACCATACTCCATTGCACGTCTGCACCAATTCTTATTTCCACCAACAGTGTTCAGGGGTTCTAATTTCTCACATTCTGACCATTGCTTGTTATAGTTCTGTTTTGTCTTAGAGTAGCCATCCAACTGGATGTGAGGTTTTCTTTGGTATTCTTACAGAATAAATTCTGATTCAAATACACTGAGCTAGACCTGGGACTGACAAGTTGACTTCGTACTCAGCATCCTGAACAAAATAAAGTGGCTGGCTGTGAATGTCGTCAGGAGGTAGTTTGTATTAAGGGGTGAGGAGGGAGAAGGCTGTCATCTATGATAGGATGATGTATACGGCTTATTCTTTACTTTCAGGGAAAAAAAAAGAGGTAGGGCAAGAAGCATTCCTTCCTGCCATGTTTCATTCTCATGAAACCAGGCGAAGAATTCTCATACCGCTTACATGGTCAACATTCACTAGTTGCCTTGACGACATATTTGGTCTCACAGTATTCAGTAAAAGTTTTCTTCTGCAGGTTTTAGTACTTGACCACAAATATAATAATTTTTATTACTTCCTATAGTATTGTTTTTCTACTCAATAAGGAAATGGTAAATGGGATCTAAACCCTGTGTAAACAGCAGTATGTTCTTGATCATCATGCAGATACGATAATTACCCTTTCTTACTATGATGCTATGCAACATCGAAATGGTGCAAAAGGGTACTGAAAAACCAAAGGGCTGGAAAGCACGACAGTGGACTGAGACTGGCGCACACTTGCAAGCGCCACCTCTTCAACTGTGCCTGCCCCGCAGTTCCAGAGGCCAGGGTCTCAAGGAGTTCCCAGTGGGTCCTGGAGACCGTAATTCCCAGTTAGCTGAGGGTAACTTATTAGCATGGCTTTCTCTTAATCTTTAGTTTCTATCCTGAGTTGGCTCTGATTTGCTGCCAGGTTATCACCTGGCCCTTAGCTTTTTCCTCCTTATTCTGTACTCTCCCTTCTCTGTTGGTCGTCACTTCTTTTACCTCTCCCCAAAGTTAAAACAGAACTCAGGTGAATGATCAGTTCTCTAAAATAGAAGGTGGGTGAACATGCTTGTGTTACTTCTCAAGCAAACTGGAGGAAAAGGGAACCTCAGAGGTTTGTGAAATACGGCAGTGATTGGATCACTCAGAATTTGGCGTGTTAGCCTTGCTATACTTTGTGATTGTTAATGCTGAATGCAAGGAATGTGTAGAAAATGTATAGGGAAGAATCTGACTCCTATCACAGAAAACTGTTGCAAATTATGCTACTTCTAAAGAAAGCAAACAGAAGGACAAAGGCTACAAGCTGTTTAATACAAGATTTTTTATTTGGCTTTTAAAAGTGTTTTTTTTTTTTTTTTTAAAGCTGAAAGACACGTTATCTGTAAGATGGAGTTTTGAAAATCACAATCTCTGAAGACATCATTAACTTTCTCCTTGGGCTCTCCTTGGGCTCCAGATATGTAGCTTTTAGGAGCCTAGAGTTTCATAGCAAATCCAACATTATGCACCATCTTGATCTGGGGTGACTTTCAGAGAATTGGTTTTTAAAGTGATTTTCAAAATAAAAGCAAACCATTTCATTCTCTGATTTACCCCCACCCTATAAAAATCCCCACTCTGTGTGACGGCTTCTGTACTGCGTTGGTCCTGAAACCAGCCCAGTTCCATGCGGGACGTTCTGTTGCTCTTTCAGCATAAGCAGGTCTATTGTGATATTTATCTGAATTCAAACAAGGCTAATTAAAAGAGCTGCTGACAGTTGTTGTGATCTGACTTTGACTGCAGCTTGATGGTCATTATGGGTAAATAATGAACCAGGTCTGCAAATGTAGCAGCTGCCAACTTGGGATAGAAGAACGGCTATTGCTTCCAATTTAAGGATCTATCGACCGCTTCCCTTCTCCCTGCAGATCTTCTGCAGAAAACTAATGTTTTCTGCTGCCATGTATTGTGGTTTCAGCTGTTTCAGATAGAGCCTATAATTTCCTTCTTTAATATTTAACTTAGGACATTATTAGCTTTCAGAGTTAACAACTTTTCTGTTTTGAAGAAGTTCAGCTTTGTCCTTGTATGTCTATAACTAGCTAACCAGCTGTAGTTTATTTGTACGTGTTTAATTTGTATTATATAGGAAAGAGTCTGAAAGAGCAAGGTGCAGCTTTATGAAGATGTTTCAAAATCCTACGTAAATGGTTTTTACTTGTTTTTTTAAGAGAAACATGTCCCTTGCTTTTGTTTTCTTATCGATGGACACCTCCTGCCAAACCTGTTTCAGGTTTTGTTCACTGATTCAGTGACTTATGAAATATTTTGATACAAAGCTCCATTTATCAGTTCAGAGGAACTGCAGTGAGTTACATTAAAATATGATACTGAATATATTGTCACTGTATCATGAACTTTTCCTTGTACTATTAGCATGTCAGAACAGGTGCATTAAAGGTAAGAGAGAAACACATTGTGTTCATAGATTGATATAGTCCCTTGAAGATTTCCCACACATAAAACAGGGCGTCTGGATTTGAAAGTCACAGTCTAGAATTTAATACCAGCTAGTACTTAACAACACATCCTAGCATTTGTTCACCTGCCATGGAGAAGGCTGTCTGCATTATGTAAAGGCTGAGGAGACACTGGTGCTTTGTGCATAATGCAGCAGAGCTTCAAGATCTTGCTGGGAGGAAATGATCCCAAACATGCCCCTGAAAGACAAGTCTTATTTTGAAAAATAATGATGAAAAATTGCTTATTTCTCCATGTATTTGTGTCTGTGTTTATTGCAGGAAGAACTGAACTTCATTTATCCAACTCCAGAATAGTGCAGTGAATGTTTCTGCTTTTCTGTTTCCAGCTTGGATAATGCCAGAAATAGTGTTAACAAGGGGTTATGTTATGCTGGCTTATGTTAAACCAGATCACCCCCTAACATGTGCAGAGCCATTCATCTGTGTCACCAAAACCCAAGAGGACATCTGACATGGGCTCTGAAACAGAAACAGTGATCACTTACAAATCAAACATGGCACGCTCTAAACTGATTGTGCACGGCAATCTTTTCTAGAAAGGACAACTAATTGAACATGATAAAGTGTAAAGTTAATTAACACCCTTAAATTTGTTGATTACTTTCACGGGATTATATTGTTCGTTGAGTAGCAGCTTTCTGTCCCAGCTGTCGCCTTTTTCAGCGAATGTCGCTGGTAAACAATAGAGACACCATAACAAGTCGTAAATGGTCCCTGTGACAGCAGCCCCTTGTGAGGCTGCATCTGTAGAAAATGATTAGAACAATTGCATTTTAAAGACGGCTCACATTGCAGCCCGAGTCCCATTGGCCCTCTTCTTGATCTCTTCTGATGGCAGACTGGTTAAAACATTTAAGTTCTTTTGAGTAAATTAAGTGATTTACTACATTTTGCTATATATCAATGAGAATGCTTTGGTGGCAGGATTTTACAGTATTGAAGACAAATCTAACTCGATTGTACTCTTTAGATTGCCATCTCTCCCTTCTCTGGTTTTTGAAGATTTCTTTCTAATAGCCATTGTATTGAAAATGACCTCCTTATTTGTGACTTATAAATGGTTATTCTAAGTTGTCTATGCTTGCATAATAGTTTTTTTATTATGAGCTGAACTCTTGTTCAGCTTCTCATTAAGGCTAAATCCCATATTTCAGTTCTTTGCTGCTGTTAGACCAAAGACTTTAACATGTTCAGATTGAGTAGATTTACTTTTTGTTATATTTGAATTTTTTGTAACACCAGCATAGAAACTGTGTTCAGTATCTTTCCAATGTACTCTTTCTTTTGAGTTTCAAATTTAAGTATGGCAAGTGTGTTTATATCACCATTTTCAGATGAAGCAACCAAGATTGAAAGGTGTTGTAAGTGGTCCAAGTGGTGTGACCCTCACTCCAGGTCACTTAACCCAGATCACATGTTCATTTTTCAAGTCTTCATGATAGTATCTCCATACATGTGTACTTAGGTGCATGCATATTTATTCAGCAATAAGTGAGAATGCCATTATCACATGTGGAGAATCATGCTATTCCAAAGTAAAAACATTGTGTTATTTAATAAGTTAGAAAACATTGTCTTAGTATTCTTGATCATTTTGTTAATCATTGATTTCTTCTCTGCTTACCTCCTAAAAAGCCAGGGATCATTTATCAGACACATGCTGGATGCTAAGATTCAAACATGATATTATGCCCATAATAATCTTATCAAGACCCCAGAAAAATCATTGATTAGTATCAGTGCTTTATCAGAGATATCACTAGGAATGTCACAATAATAGAAAAAGGGGGTCATGGTCATTCACTGCTTCTCAGAGTTAACCTGAGATGAATCTTTGTTTAAATATTTATTTCATTTATTATTTATTTATTTGGCTGCACCGGATCTTAGTTACAACATGCGTTCCCTGACAAGGGATCGAACCCAGGTCCCCTGCATTGGGAGTGCAGAGTCTTCACCAGTGGACCATCAAAGAAGTCCCTTGAGTCTAGAAAGATAAGCAGGAGTTAGGCAAAGAAGAAAGAGAAGGAGATTTCTTAAGAAGGAATGCCCAGAAGAGGCATGGATGCATGAAAAGCCATTGCACAATGACAGCCACTGAAAAGGGTTTCCAGTATGCATTGCATAGTGCATTTTGTTGCAGGGCTAGGTGAGGAAACCAGAGAAGTTAAGAGTTATTAAAAAGAAAAAAATTCAGAAACCAGTTACGGAGAAAGAAGAGAAATAGAAAGTTATTGCTTCCTGTAACTAAAGAAGAGGGGGAAGATACAGTGAAGTATGAAGTTCTCTTTTTTGCAGAAACATAAACATTTAAGTACTTCAGAAAAAAATAGCTTTTCCTTAATGGAAAAAGAAACTGTGAGACTATACAGAAATAGTAAGAAACAGTTATTAATGTCTCTAGCTACTGGTTATATTCATGTTGATGCATGACTTGAGACTTAAGCCCGTTTTGGTTCTTCTGTCAAAAAAAAAATGCCAAAGATTAGGATAAACATAAATATTAGAATAAGGTTATTAATATTGACTTATGTGACAGGTACAAGACTAAGGTTAGCCAGAAAAGGATATAAAGAAGGAACTGAATTTTAGCTCAGTTTACCTTGAAAAAAATTATCACTACTATTTTGTAAAAATATGAAGAACACTGTCCATTACTTTATTTACTGTCTCCTGCATAAAGTTCCAAATGATAATATTTTAAGCATGTAACTTAGTTCAAGGAAAAGTTATATTTTCCTTGGGACTGCTTTATTCCTCTCCCAAATAGGATTTGCCCAAAAACAAGACAAAATAAAACAAAACCTGATATCTGTGTTTGAAATTCATTGTGAAATCTTATGGTTTCATTTTGGTATTTGTTCTTAATTCTCATTTTCAGTTTTCTGATTGTTTTGTTCTACTAAGCAAGCTCAAATGTGTTGTGAAGAGAGGTAGGGTATTATGTGCATTTAGATAACAGGCAGAACTCACTGTATATAAAACAAACAAAATTACATGCTCAAGTTACTTGAAACTGCTCTGAACACAATTTACAAATGGGTTCAGAATACTTGTATTCTTATCAAACTTTTCATAAGCCTACCCACAGTTGACAGCAAGACCGTTACTATCTGAGATCAATTTCTTATTTGATTTTCACTCTTTCTCTGAAAATCAGTATTGTTTTGATGATAGAGGTTGAAAAATAGAAGGAAAGTGGGAGTTGGTATTTGGTGGTGATTGTCTTCATCCATCTGACACGTTGTATGTGATGCTACCTTTTGGCATTCACTTCTGAATGGGTCTCTTTTTCCTAATTATTTGTTAGACTTTTTGAGAGCAAAGACTATGTTTTATACCTATCATGACCTTACATTTTGGACTTTCTAGAATAGTTGTATTTCAGATATTCTCCTGATACCAAAAAAGAGTTCCCAGTTTTTCATTTAGAAAATATGCTTACTCCCTGAATCTTTGTACCTAGCACCAAGGTCTATCAAGCTGTTAGAAGGACTGATAGATATTTCCTGCTGATGTTTTCTTCTTTGAACTTCTTGCAATTGTGTGTCTACCTCTCCTGTAGCTTGCATCTAACAGTCTTTTATTATTTATATTTGCATTTGTCTTACCTCTTTTCCTGTCTCCATTCACATGCACCCACACAGTGCCACAAACACTAGCTGTCAAACTCCTTGGGTGCAAGGACTGTTTCTTTGCCATTCTTGGTTGAGAACTACTGAGGAATGGATTTCGGATGGTCACATTTTTTTATGTCAGCTATAAGTAGGAGTGGAAGGAAGGAAAGAAGGAAGGTAGTTTAGATAACGGAGGCTCCCTGTGATACCTTTCTTATAAAGGGGAGGGGTGATTTAGGGTCTTGGATTAAAGTGCTTCTCCACTGTAAGGTTGATTGAAATCAAACTGCTACCAAGAGAAGTGATAGATATCTATCACTTTACAAGCAGGCTGGTCAGGCACCCATTTTGAATGGTTTGGGCGTTTGCCTTTTCATTTGTCTGTACCAGTGCATTCAGTTTTTCTGATCTAGGGTCATAGGAGAGAAACACAGACGACATCATCACAGGAAAGCGTTAGATAAACCATCAAAGGCAACTACAAGTCTTTAGGCTTGTCAGATTTAATTACTGTCGTTACATGAAAAAATTCATTTTTTAACTCTTTTCTCTAATCTGAAACTTTTTATATATTATTTGCATAAAATGAAACCTGCTTCAGTTTTGTGTGTTAATATGATGGGTGTGGGAAAGTGTATATGTATGAACTTGAGAATCCAAAATTACAGAATTTCAAAAGCTTAAAAGTAACTCAGTGATAATCTTGTCTAATCATCTCACTTTACATGTGAGAAACTTTCTAGAATGACAAATGCTTTGTGCGTCTATGGGAACAGCTCCTGCATGTACTGTAGTCACTCACTTCCTGGCTCTCCCTTTGCCCCTTTCTCTTTCTGGAACACATACTGTATTTACTAAGCATCTCTTATGGACTGGACACTGTGTATACAGGGTGAATAAGCCAGAGTTGCTGCTCTCCTGGAGCTAATTTTAATGTGGGGAATTCAGATCAGAAACAAATAAATAGAGGTGTTAACATAAGCAGATGGTAATCAGTGCTGTGAATAAAACTAAATCTGGAAAAGGGGATAGAGAGTGGCTGGGTGCCATTTTAGATGATTATGTTACGGAGATAGGGAAGGCCTCTCTAAAGAGGTGAATTTTGAGAAAAAACCTGAATGAAATAAAGGAAACAAGTATTAAATACCTAGGAAAAGAACATTCCAGGAAGAAGGACTAGCAAGTCCAAGGCTTTGAGAAGGGAACTTACTTGACCTGGTTCGGGAGCAACAGGGAGGCCACATGGCTGGAAAGCAGTGAGTGCTGAAGAGAATGGTATGAAATGAGCTAGGAGAGGTAGCCAGGGACCACACCATGTACCGCTTTGTAGGACTTTGGATTTTATATTGAGAATGATGGGCCACTTTGGAGGTTGCAGAGGAGGGAGGAACCATGAACTAGATTTATACAGTTGACCCTTGAACAACAGGGGATCTACTTATGTGCAGATTTTTTTCAGTAATAAGTATTTCTGTACTATATGACCCATGATTGGTTAACTCTTTGGATGCAGAGGGCTGGCCATAAATTAGACTCAGATTTTCAAGTGCATTTGGGTGGGGGTCAGTGCTCGCCATCTCTGTATTATTCAAGGGTCAGCTATATTTTAAAAAGGATCCCTCTGACTGTTGTATGGAGAATAGGCTTTAGGGGCAAGAGCTGAAGAGAAATCAGGTAGGACCTGGCTGTCGCAGTAATTCAGGTGAGAGACGGTGATGACTCAACCCAGGTTTAGTGATGGTTAAGGAGAGAGGGGGCTAGTTCACAAGTGTATAACAACTTCTTAGGATCGGGAACACATGTTATTCATCTGTCACCCTAGGGCTTAGCACAGGGCTTGATTTTTAGTAGGTTAATTTTGTTGAATGAATAAGACCAAACGAATGCAAGCTTTCTTGTCACTTTCCCAAATTGTGTTGCTTTTGAAAGATTTTACAAGAGGTTTTCACTGTAATCTTAATGACACTGGCTATGGACTACTTTAGTAGTTCTTAACTTCAACCAGCCTGGTTCCATTATTTATAGAATTGGCTCAAGCCAGCCACTATTTAGCCAGAGAGGCTAAAATTATACTACAGCAGACAGCTTAGATAACCAAATAGGAAAGGACTCAAGATATTATATAGGTGAAGAAAAAACCACTCTGAAAAAGCTATTAATGTTTTCCTCTTTTATACACAGAACCTCAGAGAAGTGAAGTAATTTGTTTATAATTTGTTTATAACAACAACATAACCAGCACATCCCCAAACCAGGTATTTCATCTCCAGATCCTTTACTGTTTGTACCATGCTCATGAATTAATTTACTGAACAACTATCTGTTGAATGTGATAGATAATGGAGTGCTGACATAAGCATGACCCAAATGCTCCCCTTGTAAGTGATTTATGGTGTCATGGAGGAATCAGGTAAGAAAGTCAAAGGTTTTAATAACGTGTATAAATGCTGTAATAAAATTAAGCATAGGGCATATTTTGGTTTTGTATATATAATACAATTACTAAAATATAAGTTTAAATAAATACTCCCAATAGTCTAGCAGCTGCCTAGTTATATATTCCATATTTTCCTATTTTGGGGAGTGGATCTGATTTAAAACGCATGGCAGAGTAATAAAGTTATTGTTTATTATTCATAGACATAAAAATATATACAGTGTCTTCTGAAATCCATGACATTGTCTTATACAGCTTTAGAGTTCCAGCTGTCTCTATGTTATTTCAAAACTTGAAATGGTTACATTTATTTTGGGATAACTTCAGTTCAGTCACTCAGTCATATCTGACTCTTTGTGACCCCATAGACTGCAACACGCCAGGCTTCCCTGTCCATCACCAACTCCCAGAGCTTGCTGAAACTCATGTCCATTGAGTTGGTGATGCCATCCAACCATCTCATTCTCTGTCATCCCCTTCTCTTCCTGCCTTCAATCTTTCCCAGCATCAGCATCTTTTCCAGTGAGTCAGTTCTTCACATCAGGTGGCTAAAGTATTGGAGTTTCAGCTTCAGCATCAAACCTCCCAACGAATATTTAGGACTGATTTCCTTTAGTATTGACTAGTTGGATCTCCTTGCAGTCCAAGGGACTGTCAAGAGTCTTCTCCGACATCACAGTTCAGAAGCATCAATTCTTCGGTGCTCAGCTTTCTTTGTAGTCAACTCTCACATCCATACATGACTACTGGAAAAACCATAACTTTGACTAGACGGACCAGGTCTTAATTTTGTCATTGCAATAGGACTATGCTTGGTAGTGACATATGGTTAAAGGAATACATGTGGAAAGTTAGAATGTGGTCCCAGGGAATGCCAGAACTTTAGAATTACCCAGTTTGGTCAGACCCTTACGTTGGAATATAGATTATGATGAAGTCGGAAATAATCACATCACATAATGAGAGAAGGAAAGAGTGGAAATACCACAGACTTACAAATTAAAAGATGAATTCTTCTTTCTTTCGTGGTATTCTCTTAAGTAACTTATTTCTTCTTTTTGAAATATGTGTTTGAACAAGTGAGAAAGTACACTTGTCAAAAGATTAACCAGCTGAGAACCATTGTCAGCATTAATTTTCCTTTAATAAATGACTCTCTGAAGCTATTTAGCAGCCTGTAATCTAGACACAAAGCTGTTGACCTATGATGGATAGTGCTGGGTTTGTTTATAAGCTTTAACTTAAATCGTCTGCTTAATTTCTCCTGGTCAGATCAACAGGATTTGGAGTAAGGGTGGTTATGTGGTTGGAATTAAAATAGCCATAGAAATTGAGCAAAATGATTGTAAAACATTAATGATCCACCATCTTGGTGAAGTAAATTAGAAACTAACAAAATGACAGTCACTTAAACTTCACCATTATCAGAATGTTCAAATGACACAGATAAGCTAATTAAAAGCATTTGTTCTAATTGGGTTTTTGTACACAATCAGTTCCATAGTGTGTCTGAAAATATTGTGAAATAATGTAATTTAACCATATGTAAGCATCTCAGACTTTCATAGCATGTGGGCACTTCCTCTTCCAAGATTGTTTGGCTAACATAATGCTGACTTCTCTTCCTTTTAATAATTAGTTAAAAATAGCATGAACTGTAAAATAGAAAGGCTATCAGTTCGTGAAATGTTCACAATTAGAATGAAATAAAGATCTCCTCATTTGGCTTTTTATGTATAAAACCTGTATTTCATTGAATAAATCGAATTTAAAAGTAGGCCATTACTTGCAGCTGTCTAGTCTAATAGCCAGGTTTGATACATAGCACAAATAGTTACAGTTTCTTTATTCCTAGCTATACTATAAATAAGTTGTAAAGGCAAAAATTGTACTAATATAGTTCTTTCACATACTTCCCTGATTTTGAACAACAAAACCTAACCTGAAAATTATGAATTAAGATTTTTTTCTAATGCTAAAGGCAATAAATAATACTCTTGGTTTTATTTTATAGTTAATAATAATATAGATGAGTGAAGCTCCCCCCTACTTCCTTTTTAAGACAAGTCTAGGCCATATTTTCTGTGCTGAAGTAGAAGTTGCTTCTCCAGTCATTTCCATTAGTGAACATACTTCAGACCTTTGAGAGGCTGAGGAGTGGCCAAACCGTTGATAAAGTTTATTTCTTCTTCCCATCATGTCACTAGGAATGAACTGCCCAAAAGGTGTATAGGCATACCTTGTTATATTGCTCTTTACAAATATTGGGTTTCTCCATTAAACACAGAACGGGTACACAACAAGGTCCTACCGTATAGCACAGGGAGCTATATTCAATATCCTGTGATAAGCTGTAATGAGAGAGAATATATGTATGTATCACTGAGTCACTTTACAGCAGAAATTAACAAGACATTGTGAATCAGCTGTACTTCAATAATAAATAAATTAAATATTTATTCAACAGAAAGAACCAACATTGTGGTAACCTTGACGTGTCATGTGATACTTAGCATTTTTAACAATAAAGAATTTTTAAATTATGTATACATTGTTTTTATAGACATAAAGCTATTGCCCATGTAGTAGAGTACAGAATAGTGTAAATATAAACTTTATATGCACTAAAAAATCTAAATATTCATGTGACTCTCACCTGATTACAATATTCACATTACGGGGGTGACCTGGAACTGAACCCACAGAATCTTCAAGGTATGCTTGCTTGTATAGCAGGAGGAAAAAGAAAAATCAAGTAATAGCTAAAAAGTGCACATCAGAATAATCAGTCTAACTAAGCAATTGTTTTCTTTACCTTAAAAAAGAATCTTTCCATCTGAAATGCCTACTTGTTTATGGGAGAAAAAGACAAGTCCCTCTCTTTGTCCGTCTCATCTATAGATAGTGTGTAGAGAGGGAGTGAGTGAGCCAGAGACCCCAAATCCAAACCTGGGCAGCTGACCCCATGGCTGTTCCCATGGCACAGGTACTGGTCAGGGTACAGGTCATCTTTTTCACACACTATTACTGAATAGGTTTTTCAGGAGAATAAAAGATGCATGGAAATAATAAAATTCACATTTCAAATTCCCATGGTACTCCATGATCTTGCAAAAAAACTTGAGATGAATTGAGTTCGACTGAATCTGTGTGTTGCCTTTGGCTTATGAGTAACCTTCTTAATACTTGACAATTAAAATATTCCAAGAGAGATTTATGCCTGATACAAATACAATTTGGAGGCAAGGTTTTTGATTTGGTTTGGAATTTTCTCTGATTTTATAATCTACTTAAACACTTGAAGAAATGTATCCCTCTGCTTCTATCCCTTTACCCCCAAACCATTCAGGTGTGGGAGCTGCTCGGTCGGGGAACCTCACATTTATGGTAGGAGGAGTCGAAGAAGAATTTGCTGCTGCCCAAGAGTTGCTGGGATGCATGGGCTCCAATGTGGTGTATTGTGGAGCTGTTGGGACAGGGCAGGTAACGTTTTCACATCACTGACACTGATTTGATGATGTAAAATCAGCTAATGTTCATTATTTCTTTCCTGACGACAGTCTGATTCTGCCTTACTCTGTTCAATCTATGGATTTTTTGTTTGCTCAGATTTTCTTAAATTAGAATAAATTAGTTTTCCATCATTCCTACTGGAAGTAAGCAGAGATCAGCCAATTAATTTAAAAAGATGTCAAAAGTTCCTTCATTTCAGACTTTAACATATTTGCCCCAGCGACCACTGAAATTATCCTTAAAATGGCTTCCGTGTGAAGTGCTCATGTTGTCTTATTTGCTGTTATCCACCCTCTAACTTTGTAATTGCTTGCCACAGCTCTATTCGTAGTACTGTTGGGTAGAAGTAATGTATGCACTTTAACTTAAAAAAAAAAAAAACACAACACAATTTTCATTAAGAAATGTGTTATGTTACTTTTCTAGTCAGATAAAGGTGAACGATCACATTGAATCTTGAAATCAAACAGGTTGTTCCCCTCCCACCCAACACTCGCACTCGTCTTCATGCTTTGTCCTGGTCACTGTCCCTTTTTTTTTTTTTTTATCATATTCAGGACTATACTGTGATCTTAGATACATCTATTGTCTCCATTCCCTTATCCAGTCAGTCTCCAGTTTCTGATTCTAGCTTCAGTGGCTCTCACTGTTTTCTCTCTAGTTCAGTCCACACATTACCTGGTCTTTCATTGTGTCTTGCCTTGTTTACTGTTCACAGGGCCTAGTGGATCTCTGGACACTGGGTTTACCCCTCTGCCAACATTATAGCCAGAACTAATCAAGATGTTTGTGTCCTTGTAGAGTTCCCAGTTCTGACACTTTGTGTAGATCTCTGTTTCCTACCATGTCAAACTCAGACGCTCTATACTAACTTCCGTAGCTCTTGACCCAGTCTTACTTCTTCCCATTCCTTAAAACCACTGCCCAGGAATCCGTTTCCTTACTGTTCTCAAGAATATCTCATTCTCTTGTGTATGAGATATTTACTTTTTCTCCTGGTCTCCTCCTTTCCCTCTCTTACCTATTTAAATCCTGCGTGACCTTCTGAGAGATGGTTTCAGGTTTCACTTCCTTTCTGCTCCTGCCTTCAGTGATCTGGTGTCTCTGAACTCCTACTGTCTGTCTACAGCTTCTCCCATGCAATTTACCACTTAGTTGTGTTTGCTTGTTCACTGCCTTTTCATTCAGTGTGTTACCACTGTTTCCCCAGTTAGGATGTCAGCCCCATTCCTGAAGGAACAGTTGTGCCACATGAGTCAGTATTCCCTGTCGTGCCTGCACCCATGGGAGTAACTCGGTCACCTACACTTCACGGTTCTTCCCTGGTGCAAGAGACACCCCCACCCCTGTCAGCTCTGGGAGCTTGTGTTAGGCTTGGAGGGAGGTTTGCAGCACCAAATGCCTTTTCCTGCTTGAGAGAATCAACAGTTGAATGCTCTTACTTTTAGAAACATGTAGAATTGGGTGAAGAAATCTTCCTGTGAGTTACGGCTTGAAAATAAATATATTTAATATGTACTCAATTTGTTTTCAGGCTGCGAAGATCTGCAACAACTTGCTGTTAGCTATTAGTATGATTGGAACTGCTGAAGCTATGAATCTGGGAATCAGGTTTGTTGAATAGTACATTTTCATATACTAACAATTTTTACGAGCTTTCCAATTTGATTTCCTGATGTTGAAAACAAATGTTCATGAGAGATAAATGAGTTGATCCAGAAACATTTTGAAAGTATTTCATTATTGAACTTTAATAGACTTTGTTTATTGGACAACCAATAGGACCCTGGAGAGCATGAATATTCTTTGCCCTAAGCCATAAAATGTATTGTGCTGTATATTTGAAGTTACATTATCCTTTTTATATTGGGAGCTCCATTTCTTCTATTATGTCACAATGCAAGAAACACTTTTACTATAAAATTTAAACAATTTTTGGCAGTGTAGGACAAATTTGTATAAAATACAGTTTTAATGTGTAGTGAATTCAAGTGTTAGGCTACCATGTGACTGGTTTTATGTATTTATTTAAAATACAGTCCCTAGTATCTACACTAAAAGGACTCTTGGTTATTTATTCTCAGGATAAACTGGATGGCATTCATAAGACTGCATAGCATAACTCTTCATTTTAACTTGCCTAGGGTTTTACATTATCCTTACTTTACATTAAAAATATATCTTTTCATTGAAATAAAATGGCATTCATACTTTGCTGAAATTGATTTAGGAATTCAGTTTTTCCTACAATGGGGATCATCCTTTAGAATGCTTAAGGTTAATGCCTTAATTTTAGTCTTTAATCTTTTGGGTTAGGAATTTTAAATATGATTAATCACCTAATTAATTTTTTGGATGTTTTGTATTTCATGAATATAATATATATTTCTTATTTTAGAAAATGCTTAATGAGAAAGATGCTTTTATTCAAGTGTTTTCTTCACACTTGCCAGAACTGCTTGCCAAATATATTACAAATCAGAGTAGTGTTTCATATCATAGCTTTTGATAAAAGTAATAAAAGAGCCAAAGGACTTGAGATATTTTTTAAAACACAGTAATGGATTCACATTTCCTCTTAATTACCATATCAAGATGCTGTTGTTTTATTGAATTGCCCTTGTCTCAGATGTTAAACTATCTTGACCTATTAAGTTGTCATGTTGTAATTGAGATAAAAGAGGAATTTGCTTTGCATCAGTGCTAATTGGTTTATCAATATCCTGTACCATTTACATTTTAAAATTGAATGTCTGTAAGATGGTAAGGCATATCTGTACAAAGTCTTAATAAAACTAGTAGTATATAGGAAGCTTTTCAGAGTGCTGTGTCTGAAATGTAGCTAGTTTAGGCTATGGGTCACTTATCATAATTGGAAAACTAGTTATTAGTAACTTGTTTTCATGTCCATTCTTTAGACTAATTTTGTGGAGGGAGACAATGTAAATTTCTGGAACCAAATTGCATACAAAATTAATTGGTATTGACAACAGGATTAAAGTTAGTATGCATTTTCACCTTTAGAATTTTATTTTCGTCTTTCTGGATATAAATGAGTATATAATTAAAAAAGTAGAAGCCTAGGTTACACTATACCAAAATTTCCCTCTATTTTTGCCAGTTTATTTTATATTCTGGCCTCTTACTTTAAGCATCACTGGATCAGAATGTTCATTAGGCATCTTATAGCATTCCTCAAATGTTTTTCCTAGCAAAACTCTTATTAGGTGATCGTTCTAAAATGAAATGTTTGTACAGTAAGTGCTTATGGAAGTCTAACTCCAAAGGCCAGCTAATAAAGAGTAGTATGAAAATCAGTTGAATCAAATGAATAAAATGTATACCTTGGCTACTAGTTTATTATCAAAGAGAAAAAAAAGTGATAAAATTTCAAACAAGTATTAAGAGCAAAAGCAATAAATCTTTTCTCTTATTGTTGGCTTTGATTCACTATGATAAAAACAATATTTGGAAAATATTAAGCTTTCAATGTTTAATTTTCCCAAAACTGCATATTACTATTATTGATCTATATGTGTATAAATGAAATATTTACATATGTACATACACACACACATATATGTCTGAATTCAAAGCAGGAATTCATTATTTTTACTTATGTGCTATAATATTAATAATCTGTAAGTTTGTGGTACTCTACACTGTACTAATGAATTGTTTATTTTCATAACATTAGGATTTTATCAGTTTATCTTACAGAGATTCTCAGTGGTTTGAAAGTCCTAAAAATGATTGCTTTGGCTATTGTCTTTTCTCCATGGTTTACAGACATGGTTTAAAATGACAGGATTGTTCTCTAACAGAGTATAGAGAGCAACCACGATTTATTGAGCTTTGCAAGGTGAAAGAGAAAATTGGCATCAGCAAGCATAAATTCCCAAGTAGTAAATTCCCACAAAGTACTATAGCATCAAAGTGGTTCAGCCACATTTATATTCTGTTCACTCTGAAGTGAAAATTTTCTAGAGCATTAATGTCAACATTTACAAATGGAGTCACTTGTTCCTATGAAGTGATCATTTCTGATTAATTTCATTCTCATAAGGCAGTGTTTTTTTCTGAAACACTGACGTTTCCCTTTTTTAAGTAGAATAAAACCTTATAGTTTTAAACTCTTATTGACCCTATATGATCTTTTACAATGAATGTTTATGGATGTCAGTGAAAGTTTAAATGCTATTAAAAAAAGTAAAGTGTAAAAAGCATTGGTATACAACATATTTTGAGATTCTTTTTTACTGGACCTTTCTGCCTTCTAATTGGGTTCTATTTAGGACTCAGAGCATAGTTTTAGGTACTAAAAATGCCTTATGTGCCTTAGAGAGATTTTGTTCCCATGTACCACATAAGAATAAGGTTGGTAATGTGAGTTTTGTTGTTTTGTTTTCATTTTTCTTCTACCAGAAATTGTGTTTTTGTTTGGTTTTCTTTTTTTTTCCCCAATATGGGTGGTGTAACAAGTTATTTGCATTACCACCAGGGCCCAGGGCCCTCTAGCAACAGCCATATTGTCTGCTTCCACCAAAAGAAGCTTAAAACAGTTAAACTTCTGGAAGACTGTTCAAGATGAAGACTTTCCCACTAACATAATTTTAGCTTCTTGGCTACTGCCCTGAGATGGTGTTGCCTTTTTGTTTAAGTGATGACTGAAACCTCTCAGTTGTATACCCTAATAGATAAAACATATGGCCAAAGGTTTATAATAAAAGTTTGACCAAATTTGATGGCTGATTAAGTGACTACCCATATGACCTAGTGAGACTCAGGGTGGTGAGTCTGGGTGCCTGTTGATGACCACATCCCAGCTCTGCCACCAACTTTAACTTTTCTCATCTATAAAATGACAAAAATAATAGTATCTCTCCACAGTAATAATAGGATCTATTGTGAAAAGTGAAAGTGTTAGTCACTGAGTCGTGTCTAACTCTAAGTAACCCATGGACTGTAGCCCTCCAGGCTCTTCTGTCCATGGGGTCTTCCAGGCTAGAATACTGGAGGTAGCCATTCCCTTCCCCAGGAGACTTCCCAATCCAGGGATTGAACCCATGTCTCCCACACTGCAGGCAGGTTCTTTACCATATGAGCTACCAGGGAAGCCCCGTAATCTGTTGTGAGGAGTAAATAAATTCACCCATGTCAATCTTTTAAAACAGTTCCTGACATGTAGTAGGTGCTTAATACATGGCAGTTATTGACGTGATGGTGGTGGTTAGTATTTGAATCGTACTTAACGTACAATTAACGTTTTTTTCTTCATAATGCTTCTCACTGGCTAGCCTTATATATTTATTTGTTTGTTCGTTTATTGCCTGTCTTCCCAACTAGAATGCAGGCTCTGTGAGCTTTGTCTGCTCATCCATGGCATATAGTAGGCATTCAGTGAAGATTTGTCAGGTGAATGAAGAGGAAAGAGGGAGGGAGGTGGGCAAGGCTCTTCCCCTTGCCTTAGGTAAATGTTACTATCTGGATGTCCTAACTGGCCCAGTCTTGGAGGGCAGGCACAGCCTCTTGTTAGCTGGCAAGTCGGCATAAACTTTGGTGAATAAGGGAATGATTGATTTAAATTGACCTAGTCTTAGATGTTTCATTTCCAGATTGGTTCCTGTGATACACACATCTCAGTTTAGGGATATCATTTGCTGTGTCCTTATATAAACCAGACAGTATAGATACTTACAGAGACTATAAAGTGAGCAAACTTTGTTGGCCTTTAAAAGCCTTGGTTACAGTGAAGGCAAACACTTGGCTTCTCTTGAATTTTTCTTACAGTTTATGCTTCTCTCAAAAGTTCATTTAAAATTCTTGTATTTTAAAGGTGAGTAGATTTGACACAGTGACGTTTATTTGAGTTGCATTATATATGCGGTCAGAGCAATGAATTCATTCTCTGTTTATATCAGAGAACATTCCAGCAATTGTAAAGCCACATGCACGCACGCGCATACTCTCGAACCACATCCAGTGGCAAGTTATTATGGGGACTGACAGACTGTCATCCTTTTGATGGCTTGAGCTGTATATCTCCTGAACAGCAATGGGGCTCTTATGCAGAAAGTATCATATGTTCCCAGCCAATTTACAGGGAAACAGCAATAACATTTTATCATGGTTGAGAGCCCAGTAGCTGCTTCCTATTAAACTTGCCCTTTCAGATACCTGTCTTGGATTAATTTGTTGATTTCAAATGGAAACTCAGTCTTCTCCAGTGAAGCATGACGTTCTAGGATAGACTCCCTGAATGACAATTACTGTGTATTCTAGCTGGTTGCAGACCATTACAAGCCTTGGGCACAGTGGAAGACAGAGGACTTCAGTAACTGATTTTAATATCATGTCTAATTTTAGCTGTCAGTTATATATATGCCAGTGAAAGAATCCTCAGAAAGATGAAATGCAAAACACTTCTAACTTGCTCTTTTTAATGATACACTTTGCTGTTGGGGGTGGGGGGGATGCCTTGGGGAGGAGCGGAGAGGGAGCAGCCATCTCCTAAAGGGTATCAGCATGGTGGGGGAGCATCAGATTTGAAAAGTGATCACGTAACAACTGTCACCTTGTTTTTTGGTGTGCCCCTCAGGGTGCTTCTAAATAGTAACATGTTCACCAAAGAGTTCCATAAATCAGTGCCAGTATTTTTCCTTGAACATTCAAGCAAAATGGAATATAGGGTTTTACGACAGATAATAAGCTGTGCTCCCATTTGGTGAGTATTATAGACAGAGTATGAATTTCTTTAGCAATAAAAAGCATTGTGAGGCACTGTTGAGTCCAGGCTGGTAAGCAGGGAGTATCTCTGCTGCTCAGAATGTGATGAGCCATTTTAAAAGAAAATTTAAATTAGGAAGCCTAAATTACATTTCAAATGGAAGGAAAAAGCAGTGCTTTGGGGAGGGGGTCTTTAAAAATATCCCCTGCTCATAGAACACAATATTTGTGCTCAGAAAATATATTTGCAGTTAAGCAAATTAACTAATTGTTCATTTGGGACTTTATTTTTCATAGTTATTCCCTAAGTGCATTGTGTTTGGGTCATCTGCTACCATAGAACCCTGATAGCCTGATTTTATTTAAAAGAGAAAGAAAGCATCAGTAGCAAATTGTACATGTAACAAATTTGGATCTTTATAAAAGAATGAATGAAACTGTCAGGTTACTTTCCAGCAGAGTACAGTTGAACAGCTGACTTCAATGGAATCTTTATCTGTTAAAATCTTTTAGTAAAAACTGCTCATTATAACATGGCCCACTATGTGAATTCATGTAGATGGCATGCCATATCGTATTCCTTGAATCACAGTTGCTCCTTGAAAGTCTGATTACATAACAGTTGTATGATTACATAACAGTCCTTACCCAACCCAGGTATTAGCCCTTGACCCCACTTGAGCATTTGGAAAAAGGTTTTCCTGGTTGTTATATTCCGCCCTGGAAATAAACAGATATCTTTCAACACACAGGTAATAAGCAGCATACCAAAACACACAATTCATTTAACATTTATATGTCTCTTTTTAATCTTTTTTTATTCTGGAACAGATTCATTTTAAGGAAAAGCAGAAAGTTTTTTTGAAACTTGATTAAAAGATACTTAGCAAAACTGTGCTTCCCAGACTGCACTAAGATACTTGAAATCAAAGTAGTACAGCATTTTAATTCTTTTTTTTTTTCTGGGTCCACATTTGAACAGCCGTTTATGCCATCAGCTCAGTGATAGAACAAATGATGTTTCCGCTTGGGCAGGCTTTGTTTTATCAGGATCAGTAACCTTATCAGCAGTTGACCCAGAACTATAATGCATGCCTCTGAATAGATAGCATATGTCACAGCTCTATGCAGACTTGCTTCATAAGCAAGATGGGCTAATGAAGATTTAATAAATAAGGAAAAGTTTACAGCAAGAAATGTCCTCTTTTATAATAATAATTTCTCATAAGCTCATTTTACTGCTCATGACTCATCTCTTGCATTTATTCTCATAAAAGCTAAAAGAATAAACATACACATAAATGATACATAGACTCCCATGGTACATAGCTTATCTGTCAGTTTTTCTTTCTGAAATATATCATTTGCGAGTAAAGACTTTAGATGATCATCTTGGCTTAAGGTTCTTAGGTGATGCATAAATGCAATAATGTTCAAAACACTAGAAAACCTATGTGTATGATAAGCCAGCAACACTTTTTATGCAATTATATATTGTTTCTTAAAAGCAGGGTAGCACAGGTTTTCTCTCAGTGTAGAGTGTCCTGGCTCAGAAGTGTTTCTTCACTAGCTTTTAACACCCTATAATTTAAGATTGGATTCTTCACTCATCCATCTGCTTTGATTTTTCAAGACATCATAAATGGAGAGAAGATGGAGCACCCTCAGATGTAAATAAGTCACATGTGACTTGTACACTTTGACATTTAACACTTCTTTCCTTTGACCTTTGACAGGTTAGGGCTTGACCCAAAACTCTTGGCTAAAATCCTAAATATGAGCTCAGGACGATGTTGGTCAAGTGACACTTATAATCCTGTACCTGGGGTGATGGATGGAGTTCCCTCGGCTAATAACTATCAGGGCGGATTCGGAACAACACTCATGGCGAAGGTATGGGAAATGCAGTGACTACCCAAGAGAGTGGGGAAATGTGTCATGGTCTGTTCTCCTTCCATCTTTCCCTCCATCATTCTCCACCCACCCGCCTTGCCACTCCCTCCCTCCCTCCCCAGGGCTCACCACCCCACCCACCTCACCCGACCCCACTCCTCCCTGCTTGTAACAAAGCACACCCCTATCCTAGAAGGCAAGATGACTAAAATAGTGACTCACTCACAGGAAATTAGCTCAAACTTAGCTTCGATAAAAACCCTTATCTTGTTCATTTTTAATCCTGGTCTTTTGATAGAGAATAGATTAGGATGTTTCTCTTGTGCTTGGCTGTTTGTAATGTGAGTCGGTAAAATTTTGTTCTTCCTATGTTTTATAATCTTCTTGTTTCTAGTCATTTGCCAAGTCCTTAGAAATGGAAGCAGTAAGCATTTTCTGATGGCTAATAATCTAATGACATTAGATGTACATATCACAGAAGAGAGGATCTTTCTCATGATACTAGATTTCTAAATACATCTTCCTGCTTTAAGAATATGTGTTTATGTGTAAAGTCATTTGAAAAGCAAATTATCAGCCTTCTTTCATTTGTGATTTCAACGTTAGGAAATACTTTTTAGACAGACTTTCAGATTTTTGTGTAGCGCTTTGTCCCATTCTCACTGCCCACAACCCTGCCCTTTACTTTTTGACCAAAGTAATAGTACGAACACCTGGATGTGGTGCGCAGGTCACCCTCATTCGTTCCCCATGATGTTCGTGCATTCTGCTTTTCGACTGTGCCTTGACTTTGTCCACTTGCCCTCTCCACCACCTCCAGTGCCTTGGCTGAACCTCATTTGGATGCTGCCACCTCAGCCCTCAACTGGTCTCCTTGCCTTTCATTCTCATCGTCTCCAGTTCATTTTCCATGACATGGCAAAGAGTGGGCTTCCTAAAATGTAAAAACCTGATTATGTCGTCTCTCCTGTTAAGTCTCTTTTCGTGGTTTCCAGTTGCTTGTAGGTTAAAGTCCGTCTCTGCACGTTTTCTTAAAGGCCTTTGCTCTCCTTCCTGATTCATCTCTGCTTCCCACTCCCCTCCTTTGCTTTAGCCGCATGGGACTCATTTGGCCCCTTGTTTTCCCCTCCCTGGCAGCCCTGCGCCTGGTCTGCCCCAGGCCTACCTCAGTGCTTCCTCTACCTCCAGCCTGACCCTTGGCACATTGTCAGCTCATTTGAAATATTGGTTGGGTGAAGCCAGGTTTGAAACTATGTTTCTTATTTTGTGGATTTTGTAGTTTCATTTCTCCTCATGTTTCATTTAAGAAAACACTAATTTTTATGCCAGTCTGTACCTTGTATTTCGGCTTGCATATCTTCCACACAGGCTTTTATTGATGTAGTGTGCTGTGTTACTTTTATTGGAGAAAGTAGCTCCTTAAGCGGATTGTTTTCACAAAGCTGCAGGGTCGTTTATCAGGACACAGAAGAGTGAAAGAACCGCATTTATGCCCGGTTTGCTTTCTCTATCTGTGTGAAGTAGGTTGTGGCCTGTTGGCTTGTTTGGTTTCCCAAGTACTACTAATGGCTCCAATTGAAGAAGCAGCTACCAAGTGGCCTGTGAGCAGTGCTGGCTTTATTGTGGGTCTCAACTGCAGCTGACCCTGTGTCACACCTCTCCTTCCACTGTTTGCTCCAGTATCCCTGCCCAGGAAGAATCTGTCCCTACTGAGGTCCTTAAAAATTATTTCCTTGATAGTAGAAGGTAGCATAAGACAATTCAGTAGTAAAACATATGAACATTGTTCTCTTTTGCCCTTGTTTTCTCTGTAAAATGCAGGTGTCATTTCCCTTACAAAGAACAAGACTTCTGAATTTTGCTTAAAATGAGAGAATTTACACAGAAATGCTTTCATCACCTCAGAGAGCTGTTAGTGAAACACAGTATAGATGATGAGACTTGTGTCGAGAAATTGATAGAGGTTAAAAAAATCCCCATTCATGCTACTGATGAAAGCAATCGTACCTGCTTGGGCAGATGAGGCTATTTGTTGTTGTTCAGTCACTGAGTTGTGTCAGACTCTTTGTGACCCCATGGACTGCAGCATGCCAGGCTCCCCTGTCCTTCAATTTCCCTGATTTTGCTCAAATTCATATCCATTGAGTCACTGATGCTATCTAACCATCTGATCCTCTACTGCCTCCTTTTGCCTTCAGTCTTTCCCAGCATCAGTGTCTTTTCCAGTGAGTTGGCTCTATGCATCAGGTGGCCAGAATATTGGAACTTCAGCTTCAGCATCAGTCCTTCTAATGAATATTCAGGACTGATTTCCCTTAGGACTGACTAGTTTGACCCCTTGCAGTCCATGGTACTCTCAAGAGTCTTCTCCAACGCCACAATTTGAAAGTATCAATTCCTCAGCACTCAGCCTTATGGTCCAGCTCTCACATCTGTACATGACTACTGGAAAACCATGCCTTTGACTATATGGACCTTTGTCAGCAAAGTGATGTCTTTGCTTTTTAACATGCTGTCTGGGTTTGTCACATCTTTCCTTCCAAGGAGCAAGCATCTTTTAATATCATGGCTGCGTTCACTGTCTGCAGTGATTTTGGAGCCCAAGAAAATAAAATCTGTCACTATTTCCATCGTTTCCCCATCTGTTTGCCATGAAGTGATGGGACTGGATGCCATGATCTTAGTTTTTTGAATGTTGAGTTTTAAGCCAGCTTTTTCACTCTGCTCTTTCACTTTCAAGAGGCTCTTTAGTTCCTCTTCACTTCCTGCCATTAGAGTGGTATCATCTGCGTATCTGTCTGAGGTTATTGATATTTCTCCCAGCAATCTTGATTCCAGTTTGTGATTCATCCAGCCCTGCATTTCACACAAAGTACTCTGCATATAAGTTAAATGACTAGGGTGACAATATACAGCCTTGTTGTACTCTTTTCCCAGTTTTGAACCACTCAGTCGTTCCATGTTGCTTCTTGACCCGCATACAGATTTCTCAGGAGGCAGGTCAGGTGGTCTGGTATTCCCATCTCTTTAAGAATTTTCCACAGTTTGTGGTAATAACACAGTCAAAGGCTTTAGCATAGTCAGTGAAGCAGAAGTAGATGTTTTTCCCTTGCTTTCTCCGTGATTCACCACATTTTGGCAATTTGATCTCTGGTTCCTCTGCTTTTCTAAACCTAGCTTGTACATCTGGAAGTTCTCAGTCCACATACTACTGAAACCTAGCTTGAAGGATTTTGAGGATAATCTTAGTAGCATGTGAAATGACTGCAATTGTACAGTAGTTTGAACATTCTTTGGCATTGCCTTTCTTTGGGATTGAAATGAAAACTGACCTTTTCCAATCCTATGGCCACTGTTGAGTTTTCCAAATTTGCTGACATATTGAGTGTAGCAGTTTAACAGCATCATCTTTTAGGATTTGAAATAGCTCAGCTAGAATTCCATCACTTCCACTAGCTTTGTTTGTAGTGATGCTTCCTAAGGCCTACTTGATTTCACATTCCAGGATGTCTGGCTTTAGGTAAGTGATCACACCATCGTGGTTATCTGGGTCATGAAGATCTTTTTTGTGTAATTGTATATATTCTTACCACCTCTTCTTAATCTCTTCTGCTTCTGTTAGGTCCATACCATTTCTGTCTTTTATCCTGCCCATCCTTACATGAAATGTTCCCTAAATAGCTCCGGTTTTCTTGAAGAGATCTCTTGTCTTTCCCATTCTATTGTTGTCCTCTATTTGCACTGTTCATTTAAGAAGGCCTTCTTATCTCTCTTTGCTATTCTGTGGAACTCTTGATTCAATTGGATATGTGTGCATGCTAAGTTGCTTCAGTCATGTCCAACTCTTTGTGACCCTCTGAACTATAGCCTTCCAGGCTCCTCTGTTCATGGGATTCTCTAGGCAAGAATACTAGAGTGGGTTGCCATGCCCTCCTCCAGGAGATCTTCTCAATCTAGGAATTGAACTTGTGTCTCTTTTATCTCATGCATTGACAGACAGGTTCTTTACCACTGTCATCACCTGGGAAGCTCTCAGTTGGGTATATCTTTCCCTTTCTCCCTTGCCTTTCACTTCTCTTCTTTCCTCAGCTATTTGTAAAGCCTCTTTAGACAACCAGTTTGCCTTCTTGCATTTCTTTTTCTTTGGGATGGTTTTGGTTACCACCTCCTATAGAGTGTTATGAACTTCTGTCCACAGTTTTCAGACCCTCTACCAGATCTAATCCCTTGAATCTATTCATCACCTTCACTGTATACAATCATAAGGGATTTGATTTAGGTCATACCCAAATGGCCTAGTGGTTTCCCGTACTTTCTTCAATTTAAGCCTGAATTTTTCGATAAGAAGCTCATGATCTAAGCCACAATCAGCTCCTGATCTTGTTTTTGCTGATTGTATAGAGCTTCTCCATCTTTGGCTGTAAAGAATATAATCAATCTTATTTTTATTGACTCTCTGGTGATGTCCATGTGTAGAGTTGTCTCTTGTGTTGCTGGAAAAGGGTGTTTGCTGTGACCAGTGTCTTTCCTTGATAAAACTCTGTTAGCCTTTGCCCTGCTTCATTTTGTAGTCCAAGGCCAAACTTGCCTGTTACTCCAGGTATCTCTTGACTTCCTACTTTTGCATTCCAGTCCCCTATGATGAAAAGGACATCTTTTTTTGGTGTTAGTTCTAGAAGGTCTTGTAGGTCTTCATAGAACTGGTCAACTTCAACTTCTTCACCATTAGTGGTTGGGCCATAGACTTGGATTACTGTGGTGTTGAATGGTTTGCCTTGGAAGCAAACCGAGATCATTCTGTTGTTTTTGAGATTGCACCCAAGTACTGTATTTTGGACTCTTTTGTTAACCATGAGGCTACTCTGTTTCTTCTAAGGGATTCTTGCCCACAGTAGTAGATATAATGGTCATCTGAATTAAATTTGCCCATTCCCATCCATTTTAGTTCACTGATGCCTTAAATATTGATGTTTACTCTTGCCAACTCCTGCTTGATCTCGTCCAGTTTGATTGATTCAAGGACCTAACGTTCCAGGTTCCTATGCGATATTGTTCTTTACAGCATCAGACTTTACTTTCACCACCAGGCACATCCACAACTGAGCGTTGTTTCCACTTTGGCCCAGCTGCTTCATTCTTTCTGGAGCTATTAGTAATTGCTCTCCACTCTTCCCCAGTAGCATATTGACCTGGGGGACTCCTCCTTCTGTGTCATATCTTTTTTGCCTTTTCATACTGTTCATGGAGTTCTCTCAGCAAGAACACTGGAGCGGTTTGCCATTCCCTCCTCTAGTGGACCACATTTTGTCAGAGCTCTGCACTATGACATGTCCATCTTGAGTGGCCCTGCATGGCATGGCTCATAGCTTCATTGAGTTATGCAAGCCCCTTCACCATGACAAGGTCTTAACTTACTAGGAGATATTTTGCTTGACTGCTATTAGATCATATTATGTTGGGAGAGATAATGTTAGTGTGTTCTTAAAGTAGAGGCTTATATGTTTATTTCTTAACATCATAAAATTCTAATATAGGGTGTGTATATAATCAGAACATAATTAGAACATCCAAAAACTCCTCAACCTAAAAGTCTGTTTCTGATGGCCTCTAAGGAACAACTTACGGAATATCATGACCACTGTTGTTACTTACTTAATGTACCTGTCTCCTTGTAAAATGCAGTGACTTGGTCCTTCATTAATTTGTTGAAAACTTTTGCAATTGTTTTATTTTTTCCCCTGAACCACCCACTGAGCTCATGAATTCATAAATATTTTTATTTGATTAGTGAAGTGGGGCATTTGTTTGTTTTAGATTACATGTTACAGACTTCAAAGCATGCCTTCTTTTCTTACATTTCAGGACAGACAAACCACTTAGAGTTTTATAGACTAAATCACCTTTCTCTTTTTAGAATGTCTGTCCTCTGAGGTAGCAGCCAGCAAAGCTATTTTAGCTTTCTTTTTTTGGTTTTATTAGCTCTTATTTGGGATATTTACTTGCCCATTTGAAAACCTCTAATAGACTTTCCTTCTCAATAATGTTGTGTTCTCCTCAATATGTTATGTTTACTCTAAGTTTTTATATTCTAGTTATATTTCTAGGTTAAAAATTACAGGCAGTCTTTCTATGCCGATTTCCTGTCATTTTAAATAAATGCATCTTGCAGATATGCAGCAAAATGATGTTGACAAGAGGATTATCTGCTTGTCCAGGTATAAGCAATAATGTAGCTTATTCACCCACATTTGTTAAATGTGTGAGTAGTTATAGACAAGTTTTAGGTTAAGTAGATTTTCCAAATCCATGTGTTTGCATGTGAAAATATATAAGTAAGCACAAAATCATGTTAACACCTATAGCATCATACATATCCAAGCAGCTAGAGATTTAACCCATTCTTTAAACTTTTCTTCTTTTTTCTTTGAATCATTTCCTCCTTTGAATGGATGGTATCCATAACTGCTCATTTATCAAGAATGTTCCTCAAAGAATACAAATGGTCCTGATCTTGCCTCCTTTTTCATTGCTTGTTGACTTTTCTGTTGATGAGGCAATGAGGATGGTAACAGTAAGAAGGCAATCTAGTCGGTTTTGCCACTTGTGCAGCTCTTATATAATCACAAATAAAATGAAATGTGGGGAATATTATTTCAGTTATCCATGCCTTCATTGTCTTCCATTTACCCTACATATTTCAAGGTGGGACAAGATTCTGTTCTTAGTAGAAGATATCATTCACCACAGTTTAACTGTAAAAAATTTATAATGTTAGCTTTTGTCTATTTTTAAACAACCATAAGTTTTCTAAAACTCTCAGAATGAAGCATTAGCTCTCAGAGATGTTAAAGGGTTGATGTGATGCTGACTGTCCATTGCACTTGAAAGAAAATCCAGCCTTCTCACCAAACATCATAAAGTTTTCTTGTTCCACCTCTGCCCATCCCCAGGTTCATTACCCTCCCCAGCCCCTTGCTCACTCTAGTTCAGTCTCATTGGCCTTCTTACTGTTTCTTGAACATCCAAGCTATGCCTCTTGCGGGGCCTTTCCCTTGCTCTTCCACCCGCCTGAAACTTTATTCCCCCAGCTCTCCAAACAGCTCACTGCCCCCTCACATTCACATCGTAGGTCAAGTGTCTTCACCTCGGGAGGTCTTCCCTAAACATCTCATCAATCAGAACTCTCTTCCTTCCACTCTACCCCTTGCTATGTATGACTTCCTGACCCCTTACCCTGCTTATTTTTCCTCATCACTTGTCATTATCTGGAAGTTCAGCAGTTGTTTTCCTGTCTGTCTTCCACACTGGACATTAAGTTCCTGAGAATAATGACTTGGTTTTATTATGACTACGTATCACCAGCACTTAGAACAGTGTCTAGCACACAGGATTTTTTAAATATGTGCTAAGAGATTGAATGGATATTTTCATCATTGATAATTTCATCATGCTTAATTTCATATTGGGGTTTGTCTTAGGCTTACAGGCTTCTGCAGATGTGAAAAAGCATTTCTCTATGTGGTCTCTTCTGGATAGGAACATACCTGTCCAGAGTCAAAACAGATAGGTTTTGTGGAGGAGTGGAGAGGACACTCAGAAATCAAGGTTTGTCTCTGGAGCAGTTTTGTAGCTGTAAGATAGCACTTATCAAATATTTATAGACACACACACACACGGATAACTTAACGTCATTCTTGTAAGTATCTTATTTTTTCAGATTTCATTTTTTCTTCTTTGAAACCCAAGCATTAGGAGCCACAATTCCGAAGTGAGCCTTAACTGCACAGCCTCAATGTGTTCCCTCCACCCTTGTTTGATTTAGGATCTGGGATTAGCACAAGACTCTGCCACCAGCACGAAGAGCCCAATCCTTCTGGGCAGTCAAGCCCATCAGATCTACAGGATGATGTGTGCAAAAGGCTACTCAAAAAAAGACTTCTCATCCGTGTTCCAGTTTCTACGAGAGGAGGAGGCATTCTGAACTTGCCCTTTGGCTGGGGACACTGTTGGAAACCAAACTCTCTTGGAGCCACTTATAGCTCACTTCACAAGTAAATGGGCTTAATCAGAGGTCACCTGTCTGCTTTTGATTGTCTAGGTCACAATAAACCCTGGGAGTTTTCACCCATTTTTAACTGCTTATTGTTTTTATCTATTTAGAAAACACCTAGTACCTGAATTTTTTTTTTTTTTTTTTCCTTTTCTGCAAGCCACTGATGGTCTCTGCTAGCTAGCCAACTGACCTTTTTCAAAAGTTTGATTCCTGAGCATCTTCAGCTGAAACGTTGCCTACTTCAATCAGGATATTATTTACTCCACTTTTCACTTTCACAAATAAGACCAATTTTTTTCAACAGGATAAAACCTATCCTCAAGGAAGGAGAAGAAATTGGTATGAGGAAATGAGTTAGGGAAAGGGAAAGTATAGTGAATTACTCCCTGTGTCCCTCAGGAAGTTCATCCTGTTAACCCAGTGGTGGTGGTCTTGCATTGAGGTTATGGTTTATTTTCCAAGAGTTGATAAAGCAAGAGAATGCCTTGCTGCATGTTATGTAATTTGGACCCTGTTATAGTATCTCAGTGTGCCCCTCTTGTAACAACTCCCAATACTCAGCAAACTTTTTTTTTAAATATATTTTTGCTTCCTTGTACATTCTTACTACATATTTTTTGACTTCAGAAGAATGACTTCTTTAGAACTGTTTCAGAGCCAATGATATATGCTTTAGATAATTATTACATTATCCTAAATATAACCATATTATTTTGAATTCAAATAAATTTCTATGCTGATAATACTTCCTTGGAGTTTTTGTGTCTTCCTAACCTTTTTGGTGAACAGTCAAATGACCTGACAGATTGGTGTTGTCGACTAATGGGGAAAGGATGGGATGAGGGGAAGGGAGGGCAGGTCAAAAGGAACTGAGTGTGAACTGGCCAGTGGGCAGCCCCCATCCTCCCCTCTGCCTGCATCCTTAATGAGTCTTTGTTTGTTTTCTGGTTCGTGGGTACTATAGGAATTTGGCCTGCAGTAGATGTAATTATGTCCCAATAGGCAGCACAGTTGCTTTTTTTCCCCATCACAGCCCCTAGAAATACTCCAGGCCATATACCTAGACACCAGATTTAGCAAAGTACTGCTACTTTAATCGTTTTCCTGGTGATCAGAAATTCCAGGCATTATTGTAAGTGCTAGGGCTCCAGTGATGAGCAAAACATAAAGTCCTGCCCTTGTAGACCATAAATTCTGGTGTCTCTTAGGTGTATATGTGAGGAGGTGTGAGAGACAAGAAATAAGTGTTGAATGTGTATGTCAGATGATAAGAACTAAAAGGAAAAATAAAGCTGGGTGAGGGAGATGGATGGGGAGTGTAGGGGTACCTTATTAGGCAGGTAAGGGCAGTGTGGCCTTTGAGCAGAGATAGGAAAGAAGCGAGGGAGCAAGCCATATAGGTATCTGGGAAAGAACATTGTAGGCACAGGGAACAGAAAGTGCAAAGGCCCTGAGTTAGGACAGCATAAGATACATGAGGACTAAGGAGGCCAGAACTGTGAAATGTCATAGACAGGGAAACCAGATCGTGTAGGACCTTGGAGGCTATGTAGGGATGGTAGCTTTTATTCTGAGTGAAACGTAGCATGTCAGTTAGCAAAAGTGAAAGGTAACCAATAAACTGCCAAGTTTAGTGGTTTAAAATAACAAGCATTTATTATTTTTTAAGATTCTCAACGTGGGCTATGTTATTCTTCTGACTGGGCTAACTCATTTGGAGCTGGCAGCTGTGGTTTGGTCTCATGTAGCAGGGACAGCAGGAATGATTGAGGCTTTTGTCCACATGGTCACTTATCCTTTGGGAAGATCCAGGTTTGTTGACCTGGTGGCAGAAGGTTCCCAGCAGCAACATAGGACAAGTCCCAGTGAACAAGCTTTTTTCAAGCCTCTGCTTGCTTTATGGCTGTATTGTCCCATTGGTTAAAGCAGGTCACCTAGCAAAGCCCTGAGTCAATATGGGAGGGGTTGCATAAGATGTGGACACGGAGAAGGGGGCAGTATGGGACCATTGTGCAAACAACCTAAATCACAGCCAGCACATGAAAGAGTTTGGTTTAGAGGGATCCCTCTGGCTGTGGTGTGGAGAACAGACTACTGGGGAAAGGGTACAAGCAAGGAGACCAGGCAGGCAATGGTAATAATCCAGGTGAGAAATGATGGTGGCTGGGACCAGAATGATGAAGATGGAAGAGGCAAGAAGTGGTCAGATTCTAAACATAAAGATGGATGGGGAGAGAGAAAAGGAGTCAAGGATGACTCCAAGGTTGGTGGAGAAGGTGGAAGAAAGGTGTGGCCATGTACTATGAGAACAAGATTGTGGGAGAAGAATTTAGGGAGGATTGGGAGAGGTATAGGAGAAAAAATCAGGAGTTTATGATAGACATCTAAGTGGAGAAAAAGCAGGTCCAAGGACCGAGCCCCATCTTACTCTAGGTTTTAATGGTTGGAACATGAGGCAGAACCAGCAGATGAGACTGAATGACCAGTAAGGTAGGGGAAAAAATGGGAGCAGTGTCCCAGAAGCCAAATGCAAGACTCACTATAAGGAGAGAATGCTTATTTGTATCAAAAGCTACTGACAAGTTGAGTAATATAAGGGATGAGAATTAGTCATTTGGATTTGGCAAAATAGAAGTCATTGTTGACTCTGACAAGTGTTTTGGTGGAGTGTTAAAAATAAGATTGGGAATGGGAAGAGAGAAATGAATGGAGGCAAATTTCAAGTTTTGCTATAGAAAGAAGACAAATGGGATAAATACTGGTAGGGAACATGGGGTCAAAGGAAGTTTCATTATATTTTTAGGATGGGAGGTGTTATAGGGTTATGCTGACGGAGGTGAAATGATCAGAGAGGGGTAAAGTAATGATGCACAAAAGAGGATGCTTGCTAAGTGGGGTCTTTGAGTAGTGAGAGGAGAAAGGTAGAGGCATGGATGGAGCTCTGAAAACTAAAAACCAGCATAAAAATCATGTGTCAAACTGCCAGCATCTTATATGAAGGATAGAGTAGTATTGCAGTTAAATACTACAATTAAATATAATTAAAAATTATACTTTTTTTTCAACAGAATAAGTATTAGTGCTGGAAAGGACTTCAGTGACCTATAAGCGTTATCTGTATCAGTCACCCTCCTGATCATCAGCTTTCTCATCTACAAAGTTATCATCAATAGTGTAGCTTAGTATTAAGTGCTCTTTTGGAAACTTGAAACAAAACGTGAGTCAAGGACAATTGCAAGTGTTAACGAGCATGTGGAGGAAGTAGAACCCTCATAACATTGCTGCCAGGACTGTAAAACGGTGCATCCACCTTAGAAAATGGTTTGGCAGTTCCTTGAAAGGTTAAACATGGAGTTACCATGTGATCCAGTGATTCTCCTCCTAGAAAGCGCTCAAAAAAAGTTAAAATATACACCTCCATAAAAACCTGACCATAAATGTTTATAGCAACAGTATTCATAATATGCAAAAAGTGGAAGTAATCCAAACACCCCTCAACTGACGATTGCATAAACACACCGTGGTGTATCCATGCTGTGGAGGACTGGCCATGAAGAGGAGCAGACTACTAATGCACGCTGATGTCAATCATGGGCATCTGAGAAGCCTTGCTCAGGTATTCCCTAAATACCTCAAATTCAGTGTATCAAGCCTGAGCCCCACATCCTCCCCTGTTGACCTGCTTCTTCTCCTTGTCCCTGTCCATCCAGATTCCCAGGAAGCATCCCTGAGGCTCTCTCCTCCACCCATTCTCCAAAGCAGATTCTAAATCTCTCATACCTGCTTCACACCCTCATGGATTCCTGTCTAGAATACTTGGGTTTCTTTGTGGTTACTTCTTTTTTTCCTAAGAACTTCACAGAGGTATAATTTACGTACAATAAAATTTGCTCATTTTAAATGTATGATTTAGTGACCCTTAGCCATCACCACCACCCTCAAATCTCATTTAGTCACTTGCCAGGCTCTCCTTGCCCTAACCCCAAACTCTAAGCAACCACTCATCTTTCTGACTCTGTAGACTTGCAGCTGCTTCTTAGCCACCAATCTGGTTCTTCCCCAATTTGTTTGTTCCCCCACTGCAGGAGAAGTGGAAGGCTAAAATTCCCTGCAGAACACCTTTTGTGGCTCAGCTGGTAAAGAATCTGCCTGCAATTTGGGAGACCTGGGTTTGATGCCTGGGTTGGGGAGATCCCCTGGAGAAGGGAAAGGCTACCCACTCCAGTGTCCTGGCCTGGAGAATCCCATGGACCGTATAGTCTATGGAGTCACAAAGAGAACTGAGTGACTATCACTTTCACTTTCGCTTTAACACCTTTGAGCCTCAAATGCAGCCTGAAGCCTTTGGTGTGGGAGTCAGGCCTTTCATCCTCTGGCTCCTGTCTTACTTCACCAGACTGTCGCCCTTTGTTTCCTCTATGGCACCCTGTGGGCCCCAGCTTGTGAACCACAGCACTTGCCGGTTCCCAAGCATGCCACATTTCTCACACCTCGGGACCTTTGCACATGCTGCTTCCTTCACCTGAAATACCTTTCTCCTACACTCCTGACCCACTGGCTCAGGCACCGTATCATCTAAAAGGCCTTCCTTGGCCACCTCAGGCTGAGTCATTTCCCCTGTTTCTATAGCTCTTTGTTGATCCAGCCTACATCATAGGACTTTCCTCTTACATTATGTTTGCTGGTTTGCTCATCTGTTTTCTAAACAGAATGTTAGGTCTTTGAGGGCACAGAATGTATCTTATTCAGCTTTGAGTCCCTGTGTTGAGGTCAGCACCTGGCATCAAATAAGAGCTCAATAGAAGACCGAGTGAGTGGAAGCAGCGGCATTGCATTTGCATTAGGTTAACTATGATCTGCATGAACTTTTTCCTGAAAGATTCTTCCTTGGCGGATCAAGTTTATTTTCCTTTGGGTTATAAATGATGCAGTTTGTTAGACACTTGCAGAGTGTGGAACTTTTACACAATTTTCTTAGTCAAAAGGTTAGCTTATGATATTTGACCTAAGAACTTGTGCAATCAAAATACGCATTTCGGGTAGCAAGCTTTAGTCTCATGTGAACGTACTTTAAACATCAACTTGCATGCAGATAAAGCATGCACATCTTCCACCTTATGGAGTACAGCAATTCCAAATGTGATCTTTTTTATCATGCAGCCTAGACCTTGAGGCATAAGGTGAATTTCATAATAACACAGGTTTGATTTATTCAAGGGATCCTTGAAGAGTTAGGTATTTCAGAGACTCTCTCGCTATTCTGGGGATCTGAAACCATGATGAGAGAACATATGCAAGGCCACTGCTGGGTCCCTATTTAAGGGAACCTCAAATGGTCTGGGTCTACCCTTGGGCAATCTTAGTGCAGGGATTTTGATCTTGACTTGTTTTCTAAGCACTCTGAAATGCGTGTGATCTATCCGCTTCCTATGGGGGTTGGGGGAGAAAGGGCAGAGAATGGGGTTGCATTATCCATGTGCATAAATCCTACCCGGGCTACTGTCAGAAGCCTGCTGCTGCTCAGGGAAACTTCACAGGTTACCACCAGCTTCAGCCACAGTAACTGCCCCCTTGAGCATTCTCAAACGGCCAACCAATGGGGAGTTGTCTGCCTGAGTGGGGTTTTTAGCCATCTTTCAGTTCAATTGAAGTGGTAGCTTAAGGACATCATAGAGATTTGTAACGTTCCATGCAAGGTGTCAGGCCCATAAACCAGCATGTCTATCTCGCCGGTGCGCATGGGGAATCGTCTTTCGTCAGTGGCAGAGAGATTGAAGATGACCTTTTACTATTTAATTGTATTCATCAGTTAATAATTCAAGAATACCTAAAAGGGATGATGACTTCTTCATTCAGACTAGAATTCGACTCTTGGAGAACATTAATAGGAAAATACAGTAAAGCCGAAGCACTTTTCGAGCAGCCTGTCGGGAGTGCCTCAGTGTATTGTTTCCCAAAGTTGCCCCTGGCTGGCAGAAAGGAGACCTGGGTCAGCATTCACCTGTCCAGCATCATGGCTCAGTTCCCTTCTCTTTAAAACGAGGGCATTGCACTGATCTCCAGGGTTGGTTTTAGCTCTAAATTTCTGATTCCTCTTAGTTAAGGGTTTAGGAAAATGTAAGGCACGTGCTTCTGACAGTTTTTGGACTCTGTCTGGTCAGGGATTATTTATTGCTCATATAGGCATCTTATTTATTAGGGTTTTTTTGTAGCTGGGAATAGATTCAGAGATCAATACATTTTTATTAATGATAGTCCGTCATGCCTGGTAAAGAGACGGCAAGAGAGCTCGTCTAGAATGAGCCCCTTGAATAAGCCTGACACACTGAGCTTAGCTCTGAGCTGCATTTTGGCAGGCCTCTCTCAAATAATGACATTGGCAGAGGGAAACACTATGGAAACCTCCCTCACAGCCAGACTCATAAAATCAAAGGGCAGATTTGGGGTGTGTTTCTCAGCCTTGGCTGTATATGTAAATCCCGTGACTTTTTGAGTGTAGCATTTTATCTTCAAAAGGACAAAATTTGGCATTTGCTGTGGTCATTAAAAATGATAAATGCCTAAAATGCTTGAGAGTTGGGATTCTTGTAGGTTAGAACAAATATTGTTTCAGGACCAGACGGTACCCTACAGTAGAAAACTTCTCACTGAAGGTTGTCAAATCAGAAAATAAAAAATCCTCCATTATTTTCCCTATAAGTCAGAGGATATTGGGTATAATTGTTGCCACATCTCCTTATAAAAATGAATGGTCTGGGCCTTTTAGAGGTAGATGATGACTCCTGACGCCATGAAGAGATAGCTTTGTGCCCTGAAATGGTTAACTCGCCTCCAGATGGTGCTTCTCAGCCCCTCTGAGCACAGCTCAGATGATATCAAATTCACTGTTCTTTCACATTTGTTTTGTGCCTGTTGCATTCAATTTTCATTCCATTTATGGCTGGAACTTGAAATATTCTATGGTAATTTTAGACAATTTGAAGCCTTCCTCTAGAAATTTCACATTTGAGTTCCAATCTCAGAGACCCCAAAGAGCAAATGTAGCTTTCATTCCCCTCTCCTCCTTTTAATGACCTTAACCCTGACCCCAAGCCTGCTCTCTATAAGTGCCAAACATGATTCATTCTCCTTGCTTGATTTAGTTTTGCCTCTTTAATGAGCCGAGATGACTAGGGAGACCTGATAGCTTATTTGTGCTAATGTAAGTATGCTCTACTAGTTAACTCTTAACTCATTTATTTGTCTTTTCCTCTTGCCTAAAATTGACCCTTTGTCTCAGAGATGAAAAGTCCATATTTTAGACAAGGGAGATGCAAACAGTTAACGTTAACAAGCCAGTCAGGAGACAGACATTACCCAGGAATGAAAGATAAAGCAAACTGCTCAAGAAGGAGAGAGTCTTTGTATTGTGTGCCTCTGCACACAAATATGTGTACCATGTTACAGATGACAGTGCAAACGTTCATTAAGAGCATAGTTCACTGTGCAGTTATACCCTAATGCGCTATTTCTCAGAACCAGTTTCCTCTTTTGAGTTGTAGGAGTCATAATGTCTTCAGTAAAAATTTTCGTGCTTGAAGCTTTGCTGTATGAATGTCTTATTTCTCCAGCCTCTCTAATGTAATTTCTGATCCTGTCTGTGTGTGCAGGAATTTTTTTTGACATGGTGTTTAATGCATGCTGATTTTTTTTTTTTTTTCAATATTGCAATGGCAGACCTGGGCCATCAAGGACGCTTAGAAAGTGATAAGCACGAACAGACTTTTAAAGAGATTTACGATGGTTTAGTTTCTCTGTTGTCTGCCTCTCCACTTTCAGCCCAACTCATTTGGGTTGGTTGGGGTCTGACCGTGGGGTTCTGACAATGTGTTTTTATCCTTGTGAATTTATGCTTGCTTCAGTGTCCAGAAAAAAAAAAAAAAAACACTCCACTATTAAAAACTGATATGACTTTGAACAGTGGCTTGATCCCTGATTATGGCCTTTCCCAGCCATCCCATTTAATTTCTGGCTGGTCCAACTAGTGGCATTAAAAGCTGCCCCTCCCGAGGTTGCCTGTTCCCTGAGTTGCACTGCACTCACAGCAGTTTAGTCTGGCCCCTTTTATAGGTCAGTGACACCCTTGAGCTTGTATTCCCGTGTCACCACAAATCTTAAAAGATGCAATTTTCTTGGCAGCTTCATCCTCCTGAGATGAATTGGAGGGTGGGAGTGAAGGACAAGGCTCTAATCTCCGTGTTAGGACCAAGGAGGGCAGACACGCCTGTCCTCCCGCCAGGAGCCCCAGGGAGACTGCGGGCTTGAAGGACTCTCTGAAAGAGGGGTTTCCGCAGTGCTACTACTCACACACTGGCATTTTCGGGTTTTGAAAACAGTCTGTTCTCTTCTGTCTCTGGTTGTGCTTGTCCTGGAACAGTACCGATGGCATCGCTCATCTATGGTACAGCTTGGTGTGCTTGTTCTCTTTGGAAGAAATAAAATGAAAACTTCAAAGAAAATTCTCCTTAAGGCAGTCAAAGAGTTATCTAATCTCCAGCTCTTTAGAGTTGGGGAATCTTTTCTTATGTTAGCCCTGTTATGCCAGATGGTTTCCTCTTAGAAAAAAAAAAAAAGAAGAAATCATAAATGAATTCTGCATGGTCAGGTATTGTCATCTTTGCGGAGAATTTTCTTTGCCTAATGTCCTATCTGATGGGCCATTCTATGTATTATATGCTACATAATCTCCACAAATGTATACTGTGGTCCATAAAACTGCCATACTGTTTTCAGAAACAAGTAATTCACAAAGTAAACCTGAGACAGTGCTGTTAATAAACACAAATTGCAAACAAGAAGGTAGTAAGTGGAAATAATGCACTCATTTAAGAGTAATAAAGCCTTTGATCTTACTTTGAAGGAAAAAGTCTATGTTTAAACTCCCCATTCAGGGACAGCCAGATGCCCATAAAGAGCAGTGCTTTGCTTTGATAGAAAATCAGTGAGGCCTGTCCAGCAGGTCTGGTTTGTAAACAGATTAGTTAAGGGCTCATCAGGACTGATTTGCATAGGATTCAGCTAGCCCCAGTCACTTTTTCAACCTTAATGAGCAATGCTGTTTCCAGGTTGGAAATTACACCATTTTTTTAAAGCTAGAAATCTTAGGTAATTACTTTGTGGGAAAGGGAAAGAATATTCATATAAAGTGAACACTTTCTGTCCACAGCTAATGGGAAAATGATGACCTAAGACTTGTTTTGCTTGCTCTAAATGGTGAAGGGTATAATGAAGGACATAGGTTATGAGTTTAAAATTAGGTTACAAAAAGGTTTTCCTCCCTTTCTATGTTATTTGAGAGGTAAAGGAGGATTAATGTGAATGATCACAGAAAAAGTAACATTGGACTGCAGACTCAGACCACAGGTATTTATTTACCTACCAGTGTTTCTGGAGGACCTCCTTAGAGCCAGGCTGTATTCTATGGACCAGGCTTCCCTCCACCAGTGCTCAAGGCAGACAAAAGCCCTGACCCCATGGAGCCTACCTTCCAGAGCCTACCATTATGGAGAAATGGGAACAGTAGAGGAAAGAATTGGGCCAGTTTAAGCGCACGTTCTAAATAAAATCTGCTAGTTAGCAGCCCTCTGCTTGAGAAGTGGGCAAGACTGATATTCCCAAAGAGAAAAGAGCCTCTGATCAATATAACTGTACTTTTACTTTTGGTTTTCAGAATAATAAGTAATTACCTTGCTATCAGTAATCAAGAATATCTTTTGGAGTGAAGAAATTGTCAAAAGAAAACCTTTGCTTACTCTGATCCTTGAATAGATAACAAATGGGCAGCTCAGTAGAGACAAAGGATAACTTGGAAAATAAACAGTCCCTAAAGAAAATGAAATGATATTGAAAGTTTTCACCTGTGACCTTCCAAAAAGGCAGTGAATTAATGGTGGGCAGTGGTCTATTTCTTTGGCTTGCAGCAGCATCCTTATGCTTATGCAAGATGCTTTTTAAGTATTGTAAACATTGGTGACACTAACTTGCTTAGTTGGGAACTTGAGTTTAAATAATAACCTTCAGCCTTTGTGTCTGGCCTTGTCAAGGCCAAGGACCTCAGCCTTACCCTGCTTCCTAATCAGCACACTCCTATAAATGTCACCTTGGAGACATTCCACTCTGAAAAAAAAAATGCTCCAGCTCTGGTAAGTGTTAGGAGAGAGGCCGGGGACAATTTCATACTGACTTGGCCAGGACTCCAGGTCCTGTCCAGCTAATTCAGATGGATGGAGGGTGTAAAGGGAGGCCATGCCCTCTGTTTCTCCAGATGGGTTTGATTAGGCTGAGGAGGAAGAGAAGGTCTTGAGGTGCCTGCTGGTGAAGACTGCTAGGGAAAGGGTTGCAGGGCAATCCAGCTGAGGCCAAGCAAGTCACCTGTACTCCTTAGGAAAGCTGGCTCACGTGCATTCTGTATCTCTCAAGAGAACATATACGGGGCCTTGGAAGGCCTTGCGGTTCCCCCATTCTGGCACCCCCATCCCCCATCCACACCCCCACAGTATTCCTTCATAGGAAGAATCTCCTTCCAGCCTGCCCCTTTCTACATCTCTCTCATCTTCTACATGGGAATATACCTGACAGCCTCTTCAGGCAGGTGTGCTTGTCTGAGAGTAACCCTCTACGTGAGTACTGATAAGAAGGCTCCAGGAACCTGCTTTTCAGGAGTCTGGGCAACACCTGCATCCTAGACACCCCACGGTGGGAAGCCAGGCTGTTCCCCTTCCTTCTCCCCCTCTTCTCTATAGACATCACTCTCCAGTTCACTTCTTCCCAGCTCAGGCCAGCCTGAGGCAGGCCAGCACGGCTAGTGCCGGAGCAGATGTCCAGATGGAGCTCCACGTGGGCAAGAGCCATTGCTGTCACGTGTGTCCCAAGCATCCAGTGCGGTGCCTGGCACACAGTATAGACTCACTAAATACTGCATCTATAGGGAGAATGAATGAATAAATGAGCAAATTGCTGAGATACCAGTTTTCTGTTATAAGCATCCCCAGTTTTTATTAGTAATACTCTGACATTCCCCTTTGTTTGGCTCACCAGGAAGAGAGCTGAAGCCAAAGCTCCCATGGGCTCTGCTGTTGTGGGCTCTGAGCGGGAGCGATTGGAGGGAAGGGACTGGCTGCAGTGGGGCTGGTTTGCCTGGTTTCTGGAAGCCTTGGGGTACTGTATGGGTGCTGCCCCATGCCCAGCTCCAGAAGCTCTCCTGAGTTCGAAACAACACTTAGCCCCTGTTTTTAAGGGCCCCAAGACCAATTCTACGGCATCAGGAAAAGCCCCTCTAAACAGCCAGTTACACATGTAAAGCCACTAGCACAGGCTCTGACCTATAGCAGATACTCAGTCAATGTCCCAGAGTGACTTGTGTCTGGATGCTGGCAGGTGAGCACTTCGACTGGACTCATAGGCCCATTAGTTTGAAATGCTGCTTGGCTAATCACCAAGCTTAGCGGACACAGAAACCCATTGTAGCAGAAAGTCAGAAGCTTTGCTTAGTCTCTTTTTCCTGGGTTCACATACATGACTGAAATAGGTTTAAAACCCCATCTTTATTTTACAAACTTATAACCTAACTTCTGAAAATAATGATGAAAGCCATCCTTCATTCCACTCATCTTCTGCACCTTTTAACACAGCAACAGTGAGGCAGGGTCGTTGGGCCATAAGAGATCAGGCCTGAGTTTGAATCCCTGCTTTACTATGTCCTAGTGTGTGGCCTTGGAAAGGTGACAGCCTCCCTCAGTCTCCATTTTCTCATCTTAAAATAGGGGTGATGATAGTGCCTACCTCATGGGGGTGTTGAAAGGCTTTAAAAAGACAAGATATGTGCAGTGCATGGCACAGTGCTTTCACAGAGTAGATGCTTTGAGCCGGTCATTTCATTCCTAGGAATGCATCTTAAAGAGACAATGAAACGTTTGTTTGTTTCAGCACATAGAGATATATTTATAAGCATATCCCTTCATCTTAGCTTGTTTCATAGCATTGACAGGTCGTTCAGTACCTTGTCTGACCATCGTCTTCCTCAGGCTCTTTCCAGTCAAGCTTTGCCAGGCTTAGAGTCAGCTGGTGAAGAGGTTTGGCTTTAGAGATGTGAGAAAGGTGTGAAGAGCTACCACAGAACTATAGGAACCTCTGCATGTTCCCTACATCTGTTAAATTGTGAATAGAGGCACAGCATAGCCAGTGAAGATTATCCATGCATCTTTGCTTCTAGCTACCTATAAGCCTCCTAGTTACTGGAGAGGAAGCACAAATGACTATTTAGGCAGACAAATATGATCCTAGAGTAAATGACAGAGCTATGGAAACTAAAACAGAACTACTGTGTGGAGGCAGGAAAAGACAGGAGTCAGGAATAGGGGAGAAGAGAGCAGTAAAGAGAGGGCTGCCTTTATCTGGAATGATACCTAGAAAGGAGAAGAACAGTGGCCTTGGAGTATGGCAGACTTATATTGGAACACCAGCATTGCCAACAATTAGCATGTTAACATTTCTAAAGTTAGTTTTCTTAACTTTGTAATGGAAAAGCAGTTCAGAGGGCTTTGGGGAGAAATAAATGAGATGAAAGAGTATCTATAAAGCATCTGACCCATGGAAGATAGTCAATACGATTCAGCTCCATTTTCAAATATTTTGTCCAGGTGTCTCCTCAGGAAAACTGTGTAGTGTACAAGATGCATTGATTTCAAATCCAGAGGACATGATCAATGTAACATCTTTAAAACTGTTTTATGTCCCAGACGTGAAAGGTCTGGTTTATATAGTTTGTATACTTTTTCATTATCTTAGTGAAATTTTAAAGCATTTACCCTTGTACCAACCTTATCGATTAAAGACCCTGTTATTGATTGATTCAACGAGTTGGTTGAGTAGTGAAGAAGTAGATTAGGAAGGCCAAGAGAAGTAGTTTAAAAACGTGAAATGTGGTGCTTAAGCCTCCAGTACGCACTTGTGTTTATCGTCATGGTGAGCTCTGTTCACGTGTGCATGTACTGCATGACTGACAGAGGGCTTTGAAGTTTACTCAAAATCCAACTAAAAAGGCTGCTCAGATTAGGGATGGGGGATGGCAGAAAGCCTGCTTTTACCCAAATGTCCCATGCAGATAAGCACCAGGACACAGGGAGAATAAGAAGCGGTCCTCTCAGCTTGAGTCTCCTGTTTTACTTCGGTCTGTCCAGAGTAGTTGCTAAAGTAATTTACAGTTTGGAAAGCTGTGATCACTCTACCTGAAGCACTAAAAGTTCATGGTGAGGCTCCCAGCTTATCACAGGCAGTAAATGCTCACAAACCATAATGGACTAAAAGACCCCTTGCCTGAGATTCTCACCCAGATGATAATACCACTAAGGCAAAACCCTCCTTCTCCCCCCTTCAGATAAGTAAGTGTGTAGTCTACTGGATACTTTTAGAGCTCACATATTTATCTTATGCTTTTTGATTTCATTAAACCAGCTCCAAGGCTGGCTTTCATATTTTCAGTAACGTACCCCTTTTCTTCCCTGTACTTCCCATCTCACTATTAACCTCTGCTCCAGTGGGGCTGTTTGGTGTTTGAAGAGGGTGTGCAGTTTAATCCACCTTGCAGTTAAAACAGGAAAATATGTACACGGAAAATGAGGTTTGCATTCAATCAAGAATTAGCCTTCTAATTTCAATAGCAAAACACACATCCCAGACTTAGCATCAGTGGAAAGCAGCATTGATGGAAATGATGGAGCAGGAAGCTTACTTCCTGAGTTAGACCATATAAGCCTTTTTGTTTTCTTGGCTTGTGGGATCTCAGTCCCTCAACCAGGGATTGAACCCAGGTCGTCGTCAGTGAAAGCACAGAGCCCTTCCTTAGCACTGGACTGCCAGGGAATTCTTGCTGAGTTTAGAATGATTACCAGCTTCCATCATACTGCCTTCTGGTGAACTCTAACAGTTTCTTGTGTCATAAAAATTATTCAAAACCAATCCATTTAGCAAAATGATGGAATTTATTGATGCCAGAGTACAGATTTATTTAAAAACCTAAGACTTCTATTTTTTTTTTAATTTTTAATGATTGCTTCAAATATTATAGTATACTGAAATGTCAGAGGCCCTTGGTCCTGTATTTTGACCATCTACATCCACTCTATTTCTAAATGCAATAGAAAGGAAAAGGAGGGCTAGAAAGTATCACTGACTTTGCCTCTTTACTGCTTATCTTTTGGACAGGATGGAAATCTGTCTTTGTTGGCTTTGATTTAGGTTTTTCTTTCTTCCCAAGTAACAACAGTTACCTGTCATCTCGTTCTTATGGACCTGGAACCAGCAGGAATGGCATCACCTGGGAGCAGAAGCCCAGCCCCAGCCCAGAGCTGCCGAATCAGAATCTGTACAGGATCCCCAGAGGATTCCTTTCACATTCAGGTCTGAGAAAAGCTGGTGTCTTGAGTAGGGCTCAGCCCATGCTATGTTAGGGGATACTGTGGTTAGGATGTAATTAATAGGTTTTTAGTTTGAGGAGGTATTCTTTGGGAGTGAAAACCAGAAGCAGAGGATTTACTGATGGGACATACATGGACCTAAGCTGCTGCCTCATAACTTTGTTTTCCTCTTTGCCCATAATGGTCCCTCCCCTGTTCTTTGTTCCATCATCACATCTTTTCAACTTCAGCTCATATTGGTGCCTGATTTCCTCTATATTTGCCAGATCAAATTCTCAAGAGCTAGAATCTGATTAGCCCAGTTCAGTGTTTTGCTCCCAGCCACCCATAAGTCACTGGCCAGTCTATGGACTGGACTCTTGGATCAGCTTGATGGGGGCAAGTCGTTTACATAACGGCTGCCTCTTGACTGGCAGGCAAGGAGAGAGACCTGAGAGGTGGGCTCCTGGAGAAAATTTTAATGTTTAAAAATTATTGCTGAAGGATTTGAAATCTTTAAGAATTCCAGGAACTTGAGTATTCCAAGAAAAATTGTAAATCCCAGAACAGATATATCAGCCATCTGAGGACCAAAAACTAATAACCCCTTTGATGCTGTAACAGGGTAACCGGACCTCATGGAAGCCCAGTAGCCTTTTTTTACAGGCACTCCCCGGAGCTGGTTACAGGCTCCATAAACAAAGACGATTCTTTCTGCAGGACATTTCTCTGCTTGTCGGGCCACTCTGTTCTCCCAGCTTCTCCCTCCTGGCTCAGTCTGGACCATGGCGGCAGTGGGACTGCTCCTGCTTCCTGTGCGTTTTCCCTTCAACCTGTTCCACCCATGTTTGTCCCTGTGGCCTTCCTGGAGCGTAGCCCCAACTTGGACCTGATCTGCTTGGCCTTCAGAGTTGCCAGGCAGCCGCAGGCGCTTCAGTCACCCCAGGCCAGCCTCGGCCCCACCACTGCTCACCTGACCGTGGCCCCTGTCATTCTGAAGGGCCTCCCACCCCCTCCTCCCCAGTCCTTGCCTAGAATCTCCTCTGATCTCCATCCACACAAATGCCACCCCCTTTCCAAACAGATCTCCGATGCTGCCCCTTCAGGCTCCCTCTCCTCATTCTCTTCTTCTCAGCAGCTATGACTCTCACACATTACTTTCCTTTTGGGTTTTGAGGGTTTTAAAATTTTAACCTGAGAATGACGTTCCTTTCCTGTTGGATAGAAATCCCTTGGGAGTGGAGACCTTGAACCTCACAGGGAGAGTGAATGGTAGGAAACCAGAGGGATAGAGTAAGGCCTATAGCATCTGGACTCTGATTTCCGTCTGAATTCACACTCCTGGTAGACTTCCTCTCTGTGGTTTGTGTGACCTTTGAACAGACTTCACTGGCCTCTCCCAGTCTCAGCTTCCAGATCTGTCAAGACAAGAACTGTACACATCTCACAGGCTTGCTGGAGGATTGCTTCTGAAGCGATGAGCCCAAGAGGTAAAGCACCTCTTGGACTCCCGAGCGCCTCCCACACCATCAGCTACTGCTCTGGTGGTTACGGGAGGTGCTCAGCAAACGCCAGGCCCTGGTAGTGACAGGAAGTGCTCAGTAAATGCCAGGCCCCGGGCATCTGTGGGACTGGGATGCCTGAGGCTGGGGTTCTTGCCAATTGCCTTCATCTGCGCCTCTGTCGAGGCTTTTATAAGCGCTGCTAACAGGCAGGAGGATGTCTGGGTTTGAGTTTCACCTCCTCAACCCCTCACCTTCTGGAGGAGGTGCTAATGAGCAGTGAAATGACCACCAGGTGGGAGGCAGAGGAGGATGTGGCCAAGGAGCTTGGATATCCCTCTGCTGGATGCTGGGCTTTGGAATCCCTGAAGCCTGACAGGCATCCCTCCCAGAACCCCACACTGCGTCCTACTTGGCACGAAGAGGAAAATAACTGCAGAGTCAGAGCAGTGGTTCTGGTTCCGGAGGAGTTCTGGGAAGGAGCCCAAATGGGGCCTCTTTCTGTCTGGCCCTGTGAGTAAGCTCCCAGCCCCCAGCCTCCACCCCAGGCATCGTGGCATTGTAATAGCTGCTCTTTCTGTTGAGCAGATACTATTTTTATTGATCACCTTCTTGACAGAAATATTAAGCCACAGAATGTTCCTGGCAGGTGGCAGCCTGAGTGCCACTGGCGGTGCATGGACTCGCGTCTTCTGTTCCAGGGCCCTGGCCAGAGCGGGCAGGCCCAGAACTGGCAGCTTCCCAGACACCCAGGAAGCCAGTGAACTTGCTCTGTGTAGGGGTTAGAGTGGAACAGGCGGGCACCAGTGAGCCTTCCCTTCCCCTCTGTGGTTGGGGGCTGTGGGCGAGTTCCAGGTCTTGAAGGAACTGGTCTTCCCAGGGACAGAGAGATCAGTGGCTCTCAATACTGCTGCACTTGAGAACCACCCCAGGGAGGTTTTTTTAAAAAACAAAAACATAGATGCCCAGACCTGATCTCCAGGGTTTCTTATTGACTTGGTCCTGGGGTGGGCCCTGGGCAACCACATTTTTTTTTAAAATTCCCCCAGATGATCCTGATTCGATCAGAAATGATCAGCGAGGTCACTATTATATGAAAGAGCACAGGCCTCGGGGTCCAGCAGATGTGGGGATCCCCCTGGACCACTGATTAGGCACCAGCCCATCATGAAGAGGCCCAGTCTTCCAGGTTTTCAGTTTCTTAAATCAGGAAAGGGGTGGTAGTGGTGTTGCTCACCCTGCCCTCAAAACTGGTTCTGGTTCCGGAGTTCTGGGAAGGAGCCCAAATGGGTCCTCTTGTGTAGTTAATAGAAGGAAGGTGTGAGTAGCTTTGGGACCTTAGCAAAGTATTTCTTTACCTGTATTCGTAGGCCTACACTTTACAAATAACAATGTATTTATTTTACATAAGTTATAAAACTTGCACACACTCTACAGTACCGTGGTCTATACTTCTTTTCTCTGTTAGGCTTCCACTGACATTAAATCTGAGATTCTTGATGGGGGCAGAGGGGACAGAAACATGCTCCCTCATGAAGACACATGAGAAAGGGGGTGGGGAAGGAGGCATAGTACACTCTGGAAAAATATGAAATGGGCTTGATGCCAAGAGAGACTTATGGACTCTGTTTTCCGTGTCACCTAAGTGGCTCTCTCTTACAGTAGGCAGAGTATGCCTGACCTCTTCTGTGGAGGGAGATGCTGTACCTTCCCAGACTGTAGGCTGTACAAAATGCTTAAAAAGATAAGTGTGGGACAATGTTATTCACACCTCTACTTTGCTAGAGGTGAAAAATACGAGACCCCTGGAGAACAATCTCCTAACAAGTCTGTGCTCTTAATGCTCTACACCAGGGTTAGTAAACTACCATCTGTTGGCAGGCAGCCTGTTTATTCTACAGCCAGTGAGCTAAGAATGATTTTTGCATCTTAAACACACACACACATACAGAATATGCAACAGAAACTTTTTGTGGCCTGCAAAGCCCGACTGTCTGACCCTTTGCAGAATAGTTTGCTACCCCTGCCCTACACAATACTGCTTCTGTAACTACCCTGGCCAGACTAGTGCCAAGTAGATGAATCTGACTTATTCTAAGATTTTCTGTAAATATTGGATTTTATAGGGCTAGTGTGTTGCAGATTGGATTCCCTAGGACGCAGACTCTGAGAGGGAATTTAATGAAAAGGATGTTTATTAAGGAATGCCTTTGATATCATCACCTGTGGAAAATGGGAGAGAATAGATAGAGGGAGAAGCCAAGCTACTGCAGACCTGGCAATAGACTCAGCCATTTCCACAGGTGCTCTGGATGTAGAACATCCCCTTAGAGTGTTCCCAAGTTGGGCTGAGATGTCTGGGCCTTTATACTCCTGTAAGAGTCCGTTATTGGGTATCAGCCACAGGGGAGGGGTCAGAACTTGGGCAGGCGGCTCTCTGGAGCTGAGGGCATCCCTGAAGGAACTGACAACTGAAAGGCTGCCTTCCAGCCGCCGGAACTGCAGATCTTCTGATGAAGGTGGCTTTGGGAGGTGCACTACAGTGTCCATGGCATAGGGCAAACATTCTAGGGCCCTGATGGCAGAATTGTTACAGGTGGGAGTGATTTTTCTAAACTCTTTATACCCTGAAGTACTTAGCATAGGGTCTTGCAAGTAGTATATATTCACTGAGGAGATGGATCGATGCTTGGATGTAATGAATTTTGTTAAGTTTAAGCATAAGGACCTTGTCTTCTAGTTCTTTGGCCTTCCTTTTTGGTTCTTTTCTGCTCCCTCTACCCTCCCCTGACCCAGTCCATTTTAACTTTTAAAATCACCTAGTAATAAAATGCTGAGAACAGAGATGTTTAAAAATATGTGTGGGATGAATAAAAAAAATGAATCAATTACAGAATTTTAAATCTAAAATAACTTAAAGTTCTGAGTATTCTAGTGTGTTTCATTATACTTTTATTTTTCATGAAACTCTTCCAAAGTCTCTATTTTTAAAAAATTTAAATGTTTATTAAGAAGTAATTTTTGCTTGTAAAAAAAGAAAACAAAGTACATAAAATAAGTCCTCCCTTTCTAATTATATTAATAGCATGTTTTGTGTTCTTACAAATTTTTAAATGTATATACTATTATTTACTTATACATAGATGTGTCTATTTGTCTAAAAATGGTATTATCATATATATATGTATATATATGTGCTATTTTTTCCCCCAAAAAGCATATGACAGATATCTTGAGGTTATTACACTAAAGACTGCTTTTTCTTTAGAAAATGCAATGTCCTAGTCATATATGCAGCCCCAAGAATTCAACAAAGGTGATTTGAATTGAATTCGATTTCTAAAGTCTGATCCCCCAGAGCCTTTATTTCTTTTGATCCCCTGGCTTTGGAAGCTTGGTTAGGATGGGGAAAGAACTATTAAAAACTTGCCTGAGGGAGGGGGCGTGGAAGTGTTGCTAAAATCCTCTTTGAGCCATGGTTGGGGCTGGTACTCACATGAGCAGTGGAGTCTGGCAGATCTTCCTTGCATAAAAAGATGAAGGAATTGTGATAGGAGTAGGATGGATCCCTCCCTGCCAGGCTTAGAAACCCCCAATTGCCTAGGGAGTTCCCTAGGGGCTTAGTGGTTAAGATTCTGAGCCTTCACTGCCCTGGCCCCAGTTCATTCTCTGGTCAGGGAGCTGGCATCCTATGAGCTGCACAGCATGGCAAAGAAAAACTCCTGTTCTCTAAAAAGCATGAATTCGATGGCACTCGTCTGTCCATCAGTGTCCAAAAGTTACTAACTGAGGCAGGCTTTATGGAGCATAGAAAACCCACTGTTTCTGAAGCTTCCTTGAGAAGCCAGAAGCCATGAAGTTCTATGCCCTGAGGTCCTTGACACTGCTGCATTCACCTCCCAAGACCCACTTCTGTTCATCAGGAGCCCTGGAGAGGGAGGCACTGTTATAGAATGCCACCTCCTCCTCTCTCCGTTCTGAAGGCTATTCTTCAAATTAGCTCAAACAGGAAATTAATAACTCTTATAGACTTGACCTTTGAAAAAGAAACGTTAGATTCTCTTTCCAGTAGCTGGGAAACTGAGCACTAGCAATAGAAGTGTGTGTATGTGTGTGACTCAAAAGAGGGGTCAGTAGCTGCAGCTCTCACCAATACAAGTGAGGGGACAAAAGGCAAATCAAAATATTATCTTGTGAATTGGAACCGTAGACCTGACTCAATACACACTTTCACCCCTTGACCAAAATTAGACCTTAACAGGGAAGATGCAGTATGGTCTTTACTCAGGAAGACATCAGGTTTCATTCTCACTTGGGCCTTGGTTTGCCAGGCAATAGGTAATATCCTGGGGCTTCCCAGGTGGCTCAATGGTAAAGAATCTGCCTGCGATGAGGGAGACATAAAAGACACGGGTTTGATCCCTGGGTTTGAAAGATCTCCTGGAGGAGGGCATGGCAACCCACTCCAGTATTCTTGCCTGGAAAGTCCCATGGACAGAGGAGCCTGGCAGGCTACAGTCCATAGGGTCTCAAAAAGTCAGACACGAGTGAAGCAACTAAGCACACGTGTGCACGCACACGCACACACACACACACACACACACAGGCAATATCAAGCATCAGTCTCTAATAAAGTCGGCAGAAGGTAGATGAACTACAAAGAAAGAATCCTTGAATGGCTATATACCCCTAAATTTGCCCCAGGCAGAAGTGATTTTCTGCAGTTTTGTTGGTAATTCTTTTGCTATTCAAAGGAACAAAGAACAGCTAATTCAATGATAATAGAGTAAAAATATAAAATAGCATTAGACTTTTATAAATCAAAGATGTATATTGTATGATTAAAAGTAAAATTCGCCATTAATTTAAAGTCTGTTTTTCTACTTAAAAAAATAACCTGAATAATTTTCCGTGTCATTAAATATTATATGTAATATTTTTAATGGCTGTAGACTAGTCCATTGTATAGCTGCTGTATAATTTATTTAGCTATTTTCCTATTGTTAGACACTTGGATTATTTCCAAATTTTAGAAGTAATAAATATTTCTAATGAGCGTTCTTCATATATAATTTTTCTCTGAGGATATATTCCTAGAGGTATAATTGGTAGGTCAAAGGCCCAGTGAAATTGAAAGTTTTTTGATTCTTATTACTAAGCTGCCTTCCATTAAAGCTGTATCTAGTTGCTTTTTAATTGATCAGTATAAGAACTCTGAGACTACGTAAACAATGGTTTTTAACAGGTCTGTGAAAGCTTGAAGCTTGCTGCCTATGCTGCTGTGGTCACATCTGGAGAATTATGCCCAACAGTGCAGGACTGTGCGGAATTCATAGAAGGGGAGTAGTCTGATGAGTTTGTATTAGTCCGGGGAAGCTTCGTGGGGCAGGTGAGGCTTAAGGGAGGCCTTGAAAACAGGTTATTGACTGGCCCAGAGGTCAAGGAAACAACTGATGTAAAGCAGAGGCCCACCTGTCCCCAATAGGGAGCTGTCACAGAGTTGCTGGAGGAGAGAATGTGCTTCACACTTCCAAGAGGAGCAGGACCAGGCTGGCTTTAATGGCTGGGGACAGTGAAGCCAGCCCGTGCTCCTGGATAAAATGGATACCAAGATCGGGACTCCAGAGTAAGGCAAAGTCTTCATGCAAGGGACATGTCTATCTCCTCATTTGACCTCCACACTTGATGATTCCTCAGAAATGGAAAGAAATTAGGGCTTTTCTCCTTTTCATTATATTAGAGGGGAAAAACACAAAAAAAATCCACCAACCCTGCCGATTTGCTAGATATTCTTGGAAGGATAATAAAAGTAAAACTTTCTTTCTCTTTCAGCAGAATAGAATTAGACTCACCTTGTTACAGATTGTGCTGCTACCAATTAAAAAGAGAGGGAAAAACTCTGCTGAAACATTCTCCACTTTCCAGCTGCTTTTATTTAATCCATGTAGTTTAAATTCTCCAAGGACCTTAAACTAAATTGACCACCAGATATTGAAAAATAAAACAAACTTAATTAGAGGGATTGCAAAGAATGTCTTTCCTTTGGTTTAGGAAAGTGGAGAGGATGTTGGATGAGAGCCCCTTCAAAAGTAGGGGAGAAAATGTTTAGGGAATCTTTCTTTCTCTCGAGGGATTCCAAAGCAAAGATTTGTAAAGACTCTGCAAATAGCCTGGACAGCATTGGCTCTTGTTAAAACAGGTAGGGACCTCTTTAGAGATTGATGAAAGGACGCAGTTTCCCCACTGGGAGAAGGTACAAGGAAGCCTGAGCATGGACCCAAGCAGGACTCGCCTGGTGGAGACGACCACCTGCCTCCCCGCTCACCGATGACCAGGACCAGGAGGAGGAGGTATCCTGACACCAGATGTCAGCTGCCAGGGCAGACCTCACCTGCAGGAGCAGGCCTAGTCTGCACCCATTGCTTAAACACAGCCTGGGTCTGCCAGGAAGAAGTTGCTTCTCACGGGGGCACATTACCTGGGAAGCATCCAGCTTGGACCAGGGAAAGGTACATGCTGGGGACAGTGGTGGGCAGCAGTGCCCTCTCCCTGCCTGCACCCAGGTCCAGCCCATGGGCAGTGGATTTTGAGCTCAATCTCCACCCTGCATGGCTTGGATTGCAGGGTCATGTCACTGAATTCAAAAGCAGAACTTTGGGAGTCAAGAAATGGAATCTTGGATTTTTAACTTTTTGTTGTCATATGTTAAAGAGTATGAGGTGTATGGAGTGATAGTCACACTGCCCAGGTGACTATAGGTGACTTGTTTTTCCTCTTTGAACCCATCTCCTCTCTGTAAAATGGGGCTAAAAATAAAATACAGCTCAGAAGGTGTGAGGATTAAGTGAAATGATGCTCTTAACCATCTAGCAGGGACCTGCAGAGAGGAGGTGCCAGCAAGTTGGGTCTTATTCACACTCCAGAGTCCAGAGGAAATGGTACCTGGGTTGGGACCTCCACTGCATTTCGGGGTCAAGTAAAGCTTACAGGGTTCTCATTAAAAGGAAAATGTATTTCTTTTAAAAAATTGTATAGGACAAATGCATTCCTTCTGGGCAAATAAGCCCAATGTAAAGTGGGATTCAGAGGTAGAGAGGCGTGCAGTCGTCTGTAGGACTCCAGGCCAGGTGAGTATCCACTAGAGGAAACCAGGCCCCTGAGCAATGGGTGGGTGGGTGGCTGGATTTTATACTTTTTATTTTACTGCTTAGTGCCCTACTGCTTTGGTTGAGGCCTTCATTTCCTTCATTTTCTCTGCATCAAACGTATGTACTTCTGTAATAATTCTGGCCTCTGTGGGAAGCCTGTGAACAATTATGTAGGCATGTATAACTGTATGGCGTCTGTCCCCAGGATTTCAGTCAGGGGACCTCTCCACTCCACCGGCCTCTGCACACCCGGATTGAGAGCCCTGTGTTTTCATTTTGCCTGACTCAGGGTCTAATCACTGTCCACTAGGTGACCAGCCTCTAGCATGAGTACTGCCCCAGCGCCATGGAGAGGCTGACTCAGTTCAACAGGGTACGTGGAAGGGGAAGGGGGTCATGGCCTGGTCATTTGCAGACGGGTCATCCCTAAGGATACACGAAGACTCTTGAAAGCCACGGAGCCTCACATTCAAGGCTGGGCGCCTCCAATCGGCTCCTGGGGCCCAGGCTAAAGTTAAATTGCACTGGGCAGCAACCCAGTGGTGGAGCTCACAGAGCCCCGTGTGGTGTAGGCACGTTTCTGCATGGCACCTTCCCCTTCAGAAGCAGGGAGGGCTGTGAGTGGTGGGTGCTAAGTCGGGCTTTTGAAGGTCACTCAGAAACCTCTCCTGCTGTCCAGGCAAGGTTTTCACTTTCCCGGCATTTGCCAGGCTTCCTCCCTCTCTCTGCAGCTTTAAGATACTCCTATTTGGCTACAAATACGTCAACAACTGACATCTTGGAAAAGAATAAATGGGCCAAGTCAGAGTTTGATGCTCTGCCTCTTAAAAGTCACATCCAGTTTGCCAGATGGCAGGGGTGAGAATGGGATTTAATGTGGACAGTTGGCCAAGTCACCCAGAGAGAGGCTCCTCATCATCAGAGCCCTCACCACAGAGTTGTCTCCCAGCTGAGGACCATGGTCATGTTCCCTTGCAGCCCACCTTCCTGTGGATTCTCCCTCCCTGTTTCTTCTGCATCCCTAGAAATCCTGGCTATGCATCATTGGAAATGTGCTACCTAAATATTATGCTCACATTATTCCTTCAGTCCCCAAATGTGTCATTGCTGCTTACTGTACAGAACAGTATCCTTTGCTGTGTATTTATTGTGTTGGGGTTTTAATTTAATCAATTTTACTAAGTAATACAACCCCCTCGCTGCCCTGACTTATAATAATTAACGTGGGGCACACAGACACTCCTGCATGTATTCACCTACAGTATTTTTTTGGAATGCTTCTGCAGCATTAGCACACAAAGACCAAATTCAGCCTCAAACACAAAACAGGAACAATGCTTACCTAAGTTTTGTTCATCTCGGCTGCGGAACCTTGAATGTAATAATTAGGTTGGGTCTACAGATCAGACCTCCCTGGTCCAGGTGATCATAGAGGCTGGGTCACAGACTCTGAGTGTGCTCCTTCATACAGGGCTTGTACTCTGGATTCACCTCCACCATCTCCACATCGCTTTGTACCTCGAAAAGCTGGCCTCCTGGGGCTGCCTGGCCCCAGGCTTCCTGCCCTCCAGCTGTTGGTTTGCTTTGGCCAATGGGAGGCGCTGGCAGGAGATCAAAGGGCAGGAGTTGAGAAAGGTCAGGGTATTTATCCCACTGGCTCCTTCTTTCCAGGCTACAGTCTAAGATGTCTTAAATCTTGACATCTGCTTCTTGCCTTCAGTCACTCTATCTCAGCTATTGCTTCTGCAGTTCTCTTGAGAAAATCTTTTCAAACTGTGCCTTTGATTTCTTTGCAAGACTCTGTTTCCCTCTAACATGCTCTGCAAAATTCTAGCTCTGCCGGCAGAAGGCTTCTGTCTGTCTTTAAACTGAGTGTGCGTGTGTCCATCCTCTCAGGAAGAACCAGCATTGTTCTGTACACTATCACGAGAGAAGTGGAAAACTCCTTTTGGTGGAGTCACCGCTTTCTTGTAACAGAGTTAGTTCGCTCTCACCTTCACTGTGCCCAGGCCCAACTACCCTGTGCGAAGTCATTACCTGGCCCATCATGAAATTTTCTTTGGGTGTTATTCTCTAACCGTGTCACAGCAGATTGTATCTTCAAAGATGGATGCAATAATATCTGCCATCCCCCGTGCTCTTTTGCAATGTGACCTTGACACTCTTCCCACTGAGAAGTGGAATTTTTCTCTTTCTCTCCCCCTGCTTGGACATGGGTAAGCTCATGGTTGTGTCCACCAATGAAATGGGGCAGAGGGATTCATTGTGATTTCTGAAACAGGGTCAAAGTCTAGTTGGCTTTGATATGGTCTTCTTGAAATGCTCACTCTGCAAAGGCCCCCTCCTGAGACCTTCCTCTCAGAACTTAGCTAGTAGGATGCAAGAAGCCCAAGTTGTTGGGAAGTGGTCTAGTCAGCATCCCAGTTGAGCCATCCTACCATCTATCCCAGCTCAGGCAGCAGACAAGGGAGTGGAGATCCTCCAGTGGGGGAGGTAGATACATGTGGGAGGTGGATCCTCCAGTTCCAGCAATTCTAATCCCTCACAGTCCAAATCTTCCCAAATGAGGCCCCGGTCATTACAGCACAGAATAACCATCCCCACTGTGACCTTTTCAACACTCGATACCTGGGATCCATGAGCATACGACATGGTTGTTGCTTTACACCACTACGTTTAGGGGGGTTTTGTTATGCAGTCATGGTAACTGGACCACATTGTCCACCGCTGTGTGGTTACCTGGTGATGGGAGCCGCTGATTTGTTCAGAAATGCACTGTACCCAAGAACTAAACTTTAAACAACAGCACCTCTTCATTTCTATTCTAGAAGGAGGGGAGATAACAGAAGTTTAGATTTTTTTCCAAACACTGATTCAGTGATTTGAGAACAAGTATGGGTATTTAAAATCAAAGGATGCTATAAACGTTCAGTATACTGCTCAAATTCCAGCGCTACTTTTATAATGTGGGGCTGCAAGTTTTCCTCCCTTTGCAGCAGTTGCCTCTAATCTTGCAGCCATCTGTCCCAGCTCTGATGAAAATAGAACACCCCTTGTCTCCTCTCCCTGGTCCCTGCTCAGATTACATGCTTATATTAGGTTGAACTGTATGAAATTGCCATTTTGTAGGTCATAAATGGTTAAATCTTAGTAATTTCATGTGGTTCAACCTAATGTTAACCTCCAACTCCTCAAATACATGTACTGAATTGTATTTGAGATCTCAACCTAAATGAGACTTGCTCTCCGCTTCCCTTTCCTGCCCCACTCCAGCTAAACTGGATTATCTTGTATCACATCATCTTGTCCTTTCCTCCAGAGCACCTGTCACAATTTGTAATTATATGTGTGTTTATAATTTAATGTCTAATACCCCAACGAGACTTACGTAAACACCATGAGCACTGCATATCGTTGTTTCCAAGCCCCTCATGTGGGGCCTGGTATCTCATAGCCACTCAATAAATGTCAGCTCAATTAATGTATATACAATGTGGCTCTCTTCACATGTAGACAGTGTTTTTATTCGATTTCCAGAGCATCCTGAAACCACTGTGGTCCTTGTCATCGTATCTGCAAGCTTCTAGAGCAATGAATGGTTTCTAATCCAATGGTCCATTAGACACACTTGGAAAGATTTTAGAAAATACTCTGGAGACTGCCTTCCAGTCAATCAAATCAAGGTCTCCAAGGAAAAAGGATGAGCCCAGTCACGGTTGGGAAACTGTTTGGGAAGGCAGAGACCCCATCTACAGAGATCTCTATGCTTGGTGCTGCAAAATTATGATGCTTTCTTGCTATTGCCCCTGTGGTAGAGCTTCAGATCTCAATCAGGTAATTTTGTTCTCAGTCCCAGTTGCCTTCTTTGGGCACATTAGATATTGTTACCAACCAGTAAGCTTTTGAGAACCAATCACACTTATTTTGCAAGTAATTATACCAAGGAGTAAGTACCCCCAAATCTGCTCCAAATAAACATGAAATCTAAATTGAAAGAATGTGTGCTTCTAAGTGGGTTCTTCCACCTCTCCTTCCAACAGTACTCCCATGCTTGGTTTAGTCACTAAGTCGTGTCCGACTCTTTTGTGACCCCATGGACTGTAGACCTCTAGGTTTCTCTGTCCATGGGATTTCCCAGGCAAGAATGCTGGAGTGGGTTGCCATTTCCTTCTCCAGGGGATCTTCCCGACCCAGGAATTGAACCTGGGTCTCCTGCATTGCAGGCACATTCTTTACCATCTAAGCCACCTCTTCCTATAGAGAAGCTCTCAAGCCATCACATAACTTTCTTGCCCATCTTTCCAACTCTTGGAATTTTCCATAAGTCACCATTTAAGGGAAATCCACACACCTATCCATTCATATTCATTTGATATCCAATGAATTCCATCAATGGAATCGGCTCTGGGAGCTATTCTTTCTATCCATCCATACTCATTTGAATACTGAACACCCACTGTGTAGCCTTTCTGTGTGTCCAGAACCAGCTCTTACCCATTAGAGGGCGCACCAACCTGAATAAGGCTTAGTCCTGCCCCCAATAAGCTCATGTAATGAGAAATTGAAACAATGTGATATGTGCTATTTTAGCAACTTGTAAAGAGTATCATTGGGACACAGTGAAAAAAATGATTAATTATTGGTAGGAGAAATAAAACAAAGCTTCACAGCGGCAGTATTGGCTGGACATAGATAAGTAGGAGTCCACTGGAGGCAAAATTGGCAAGTTACAGATTGCTGCTGCTGCTGCTGCTGCTGCTAAGTCACTTCAATCGTGTCCGACTCTGTGTGACCCCATAGACGGCAACCCACCAGGCTCCCCCGTCCCTGGGATTCTCCAGGCAAGAACACTGGAGTGGGTTGCCATTTCCTTCTCCAGTGCATGAAAGTGAAAAGTGAAAGTGAAGTCGCTCAGTCATGTCCGACCTTCAGCAACCCCATGGACTGCAGCCTTCCAGGCTCCTCCGTCCATGGGATTTTCCAGGCAGGACTACTGGAGTGGGGATGTCTGGACAAATGCAAAACCTAAAAAATTAGAATAAACCTGAGAGTCCTGGATATAATCGAAATAAATCAAGCAGTAGATAGGTATATGTCAGCTCTTTGTTCTGAATGTGGCCTCAGACCACAGAAGGCCCTCTTCACATTTCTTAAGAACAAGACATGTTGTGCATTTGTTCCTCACATTCACAAAAAATTAATCCCATTTTCATAAACTTTATTGATTCCACTGTGCTGTTTATAGCTACTGATTTTATATACTCTTCTCATCAAACTGAAAGTTGATTATTTTGCTTCATACATATTGTAGTAATTAGATTGCTTACTTTAATGGCACAATAGCGTTTGTACACGTTGCCAGTGACACTGCTGACAAAGCACAGTTTATCTCACTTTACTGCATTGTTCTTATTAATTCTCCCAGAGCCAACTAAGCTCTGTTTCTCTTGGGAATTGCCTGAGAGGCAGAAAGTCTTATTTCTGTTCCATTTTGGTATTCCTAGGGCTGAGAAGTATTTTGAATTGGTCTCACTTTCCAGTAAATTCAACCTACCCTGTTCTAAACCAGGGTTTGTTTCAGTTATCTCTTGCTGGATGACAAACCACACCAAAACTTAATGACTCAAAATAACGACAATAGTTTATTGTCTTTCATAATTCTGAGGGTTGACCAGGCTCAGCTGGATGGTTTTTCTGCACTGTGTGGTGTTGGATGGGGTTGCAGTCATCTAGGGGCTTCACCAGGGTGGATTTTCTAAGCTGCCTCACCAACATGGTTGGCAATTGGTCCTAGCTGTTGGCTGGAAGCTCATCTGGGACTGTTGACCAGAGCACCTTAGTTCTCCTCCATTCAGTTTTTCCACATGGCTTGAGCTTTTTATAGCATAGTGAGGATTCCAAGAGGAAACATGTCTAGCACACAAGAGCAGAAACTGCAGGCCTCTCAAGGCTCAGCCTTGGCAATTACACAGTGTCATTTCTACTGCTTTCTATTGGATGAAGAAAGTCACAGGGCCAGCCCAGAATCAAGGTGAAAGGATATAGATCCATCTCTTGATGAAATGAGTGGCAAAGAATATGCAGCCATCTTTAATTCATTGTATTTTCTCCTATAGAGATCAATTTACTTGCTGAGGACAGAGTATGCCACAAAATGTATCTCTGATATTGTGCAGTTGTTTCACAAATGTACAAGTCTATTGCATTTCTTGGGCTTCCCTTGGGGCTCATCTGCCTGCAATGTAGGAGACTTGGGTTTGATCCCTGGGTTGGGAAGATCCCCTGGAGAAGGGAAAGGCTACCCACTCCAGTATTCTGGTATGGAGAATTCCATGGACTGTATAGTACATGGGGTCACAAAGAGTCAGACACGACTGAGTGACTTTCACTCACTTTGTAATTGTAATTGTTGGATTTCTTAGAAAATCAACACAAAGGCCAGCATGACTATCCCACACCCTTTTAAAGCACTTTTACTATAATGGAGAGTAATCAGGCTCAGACACTATGCTTCTGTTTGCTCTTCTAGCTCACTGATATTGATGACCACTGTGAAATAAAAGCATGCTTGCATTTCATTTTTTTCGTTTATATTTTGTCATTTTTGCATTGAATAATACTTCTATATCCTTTACAAACTCTAATCAAAAAAGAGCTCTAATCAAAGCAGGCTTATTTAGGTTTTCTGGAGAACAAAGGTATATACAAAAGAACAATTCACCAATTGTTCTGATCTGATGTTGAGATTAAGTTAACCCTTAGCCATAACATTTTGTCCAAGGCAATTTTTTTCCTAAATATTTCCAGGTTTGGTCTAACATTTTGTATAAGTTCATTTGTTCATTAATCCATCCATCCATCATTCATACATTACCTTTTGGATATTTCCACTTGGATAACCTCCTGTGGCACTGTTAACACAGAGATGAATGAGGCAGAAGCCCTGCTTAAAGTGACCCCACAACTTGAGGAACTGAAATGTACACAACATTGTAACACACCAATGATGGCATAAAGCAAAGGGTAATTGCTTTTGCCTGGGTGAGTCAGGGAAGACTTGTGGAATATGTGGGGGGAATGGCAAATGCAAGGTGAAGGGCAGCAGAGGAGCTGGGAAAGTGGGGGCTGGAGCAGTTTGGGAACAGCATTGAATGCTGTTTTGGTCATCTTGGTATAGGTGATGGTGAGAAGGCAAAAGGTTTTTGGTAAGTAATTGCTTTTGGCAGTGTTGTGTAGGAACTGGAGGAGGGTGTTTCAGGAAACAACCTATAGAAGAAACACACAAAGGTAGGAATGGGAGGCACATTTGGAAAATTCGCAGAGGAGCCAGGATTGCTAGAGAAGTGGAGGTGGCCTGGGAAAGCTAGTGGCCACTCATGAAGCCTTTTCAGGTAAGTGCCCAGGCACCTGGCCTTTGGTCCCCAGTCCTCTGTGATCTGTCTGGACACCTCCACCTGTGCTGTTTCTCCATGGTGTCATAGCATGGTTGGACTTCCTTCCCAGCTATCAGTCCTTCTTGGCTCTTCATGCTGCCTGCACTGTGGGGCTCCCCAAGTGTGCCTTGTATGAGAGGGTCCCCCTGCTGTGTTTCCCCATAGTACCTCTACCTCCTAGTATGCCCCTGGTCCCTTGTCTTATTGGGGTGGGGGTGAGGTCACAGACCTCCTGACTGCTTTAACTCTCAGTTTCTAAGAAAAAAAATACCCAAACGACCCAGAGTTAAGATCTCAAAGCCCTTTATAATCTGTAAAGTTGTGTGCAAATAGTATTATTGCCATCATTATGAGTTCCAGAATTCTACAAATCCTTGGTGGTCAAGAGCCTGTGTGTTTTTCATTTCCTCTAAGGCACTTGGCATGGTCCTTTGGTGGTATGTATGTCCTCAATAAGTAATGGTGTGTAATGAATAGTAATAACATATAGTTTATTTTAAACCCATGTTTACCCTTTCCAAGCATTGGGTAATTTTTCTTCCAAACATTGGGGTCTGTGGATGGTTTTAAAAGGTGCACTAAAGTTCAAGAGTTCTTTATTGATCCTTTCTTTTCGATCTTGGAATTTTAATAAAACAACCACTGGCCGTTAAAGCCCACATATCATGAGAGTGTAGCAACAAAATTGAAAATGAGAAATTATTGGGACAAGGAGATACCACTGCACATGCTAACGTTAGGATGGCCATAATTAAAAAGACAGGTAAAAACAAGCATTGACAAGGATGGGGGAGAATTAGAAACTTCATACATTGCTGATGGAAATGTAAAGTGGTGCTTTGGAAAAGTTCCCCAAATATTTAAATAGGGTTATTATATGACCCAGAAATTTCTCTCCTAGATACCTATCCAAGAGAATTGGAAACATATATTCACACTAAAATTGATATACAAATGTTCTCTAAAGTATTAATGATATTGAGAGTGAAAGTATCAGTTGCTCAGCCATGTCTGACTCTTTGCGACCCCATGGACTACAGCACGCCAGGCCTCCCTGTCCATCACCAACTCCCAGAGCTTACTCAAACTCAAGTCCATTGAGTTGGTGATGCCATCCAACCAGCTCATCCTCTGTCGTCCCCTTCTCCTCCCACCTTCAATCTTTTCCAGCATCAGGGTTTTTTCCAATGAGTCAGTTATTCGCATCAGGTGGCCAAAGTATTGGAATTTCAGCTTCAGCATCAGTCCTTCCAATGAATATTATTCAGGACTGATTTCCTTTAGGATGGACTGGTTGGATCTCCTTGAAGTCCAAGGGACTCTCAAGAGTCTTCTCCAACACCACAGTTCAAAAACATCAATTCTTCAGCACTCAGCTTTCTTTATAGTCCAACTCTCACATCCATACATGACTACTGGAAAAACCATAGCTTTGACTAGATGGACCTTTGTTGGCAAAGTAACGTCTCTACTTTTTAATATGCTCTCTAGGTTGGTCATAGCTTTTCTTCCAAGGAGCAAGCGTCTTTTAATTTCATGGCTGCAGTCACCACCTGCAGTGATTTTGGAGCCCCCCAAAATAAACTCTCTCACTGTTTTCATTGTATCCCCATCTATTTGCCATGAAGTGATGGGACCAGATGTCATGATCTTAGAATAGTAGCCAAAAAGTGGAAACAACCCAAATGTCCACCAACTGATGCATGGATAAGTAAATGTGGTATATACCTACAATGAAATATTATTCTGCCACAAAAAGGAAAGAAGTACTGATACATGCTACAACATGGATGAACCTTGAAAGAATTATGCTACATTAAAGAAGCCAGTCACAGTAGACTACGTATTATATGATTTTGTTTATATGAGATGTTCAGTTATAAAAGGCAACCTCACAGAGACATAAGGTAGAATAGTGGTTACCTAGGACTGTGTGTCATGTGGGGAGGGAAACAGGACAGTAATCGCGCTAAGGGGTATGGGTTTTATTGGGAGGTGATGAAAATGTTCTAAAATTTATTGGTGGTTGTGTAACTTCGTAAATATATTTAAAAACATGGAATTTTACATTTTAAGTGGGTGAATTTATGGCATGTAAATTATATCTCAATCAAGCTCTTTCTAAAAAGTAATTAGTGTGAAGAGAGATTTATAAGCATTTCAACCCTTGTTGGGGTTCATCTGTCTTCTAATTCTGCCCATCCCTCCATGATGAGCTCCTCAACTCTGAGAGTGAAGCTGTCACTCCTGCTACAGATCTCTCTCCGTCCTGGCAAGGGGAAGCAACTGTGGTTACATCCAACTTTCAGCCCCTCTTTTTTCCCAGGTCCTCTGTGGGCCATCTCCTACTTCTGTAGCATGAGCTCTGGTCCCTTAGGCTCTATAAATCACACTCTCCATTCTGCCCTTGCACTTTAAAGTGATCTGAGATACTTTGTATAAAGGATGAGGCGGCCCATAAAAATAACTAGTAGTGTACCAATTTTCCTCATCTGGTGGTTTGGGGAAAATGTATTTGTAAAATTATAGCAAATGTGAGAAGCCACAGAAAATTGCCTCTCATCCAAATGGAGAAGCTAGACTTTTTATTTTGTTTTATTGATCAGTGAGGTAGGCGCAATGATATTTCCCTTTGTAGGTTGCCTGCAGGAGCAACATCCACTTATCCTGCTGCAGCTGCCAGGCCGACTACACGAGCCGGCCATTCTGTGTGCACCTAAGGCCCCCATGAGGCTCCTGGATTCCTGAGCTGGCAGCTCCGTCTCCCCAGAGTGCAAATGCAACTTGAAGTATACGACTTACAAAGGGAGCATTTTGTTACAGATGAGTTGGAAGAGTCTGTTTGACAGTTGAAGTCAGACCGTTTTGATTTTTACATAAAAATAGTTAAACATTCCCTTGACAGGTTTATTCTAATTTGGTAAAGGCAATAATTTTATGGGATGGTAATTGTTTCCTTGCGGTCCTGATTCCTGCTGTTTCTCTTGCATTTTCTTCTAATTGGCAGATTGATGGGCTCCCAAGAATTTCCTCAAAAGCCATTTGCAGAAGACAGACAAATCAGAGGGCCTTGCCTTCTCTCTTGAAAGATGACTTCTAATAGTCTAGGTGAGAGGGCTATTTTTACGCACAATTTACAAATGATTACTGGCATATTCGTGGAGTTTTTACTAATTTAGATTTAATCTGTATGAAAGAAATAAATGTGTTTAGTTTAAAAATTGACTGCTACAAAACTTTTAAAGAAAAACAGCAACCCTTTCCCCACCCAACTGTTGCCCCTAATTTCTTCATCCATGAGATTCCAGGAAATTCCTTCCATTTCTTTACCTGTACCTCCTGTTATTTACCTTCATATTTCTAAATAACAATATTATACTGCTATTTCTTTATTTTTCAGTTACAGCTGTTACCCATTAACTTCCTGCTGTGAAAGATCAGAATTCAGCTTTCTCATATTCCCCCAACTTACCATCCTGGAAATTGCTTTTTCTTTTCTTCTCTGTTGGATCCTCTAATTTTTGTTTATTTGTTGTGACTGACACAAGGAAGCATACCTTACATTAGTTAAGGGCTTCCCAGGAGGCGCTAGTGGTAAAGAACTTGCCTGCAGTGCAAGAGACTTAAGAGTTGCAGGTTTGATCCCTGGGTTGGGAAGATCCCCTGGAGGAGGGCATGGCAACCAACTCCAGTATTCTTGCCTGGAAAGTCCCATGAACAGAGGAGACTGGCAGGCTACAATCCATAGGGTCTCAAAAAGTCAGACACGACTGAAGCAAGTTAGCACGCACAATGTCGTTAATCTCATGTCTTGTTCTTTCTTAACTACCTTGTTTTGGTGGAATGTATCCTCTAGGAACTTTTTGAAACGTGACACATGGGGAATTCCTGGCAGGCCAGTGGTTAGGTCTCGGTGCTTTCACTACCATGGCCTGGGTTCAACCCTTGGTGAGGGAACTAATGTCCTGCAAGTCATGGGGCATTGCCGATAAAACAAAGAAAGAAGGAAAAGTGACACATGGGAGATACATTTTGAGATCTTGTCTTTTTCCACCATCTAATTTGATTGAAAGCTCAGTTGGGTTTGAGATTCTAGCTTGAAAATTATTTTCTCTTAGGACCTCAAAGGCATTATTCCATTATCTTCTAACTTCTGGTATTGCTACTAAAGAGTCTGATACCATCCTAGTTCTGCATGTGATCTCTCTCTCTCTCTGTCTCTCAGAACTTTTATTCTTTATCCCCAGAACTCTGCAATATCACTGATATCTATCAATATTATTGTTGTGAGTCATTTGTATTCATTGTGTTGGGCCTTTGTGGAGCCTATTCAATCTGAAAACATCCTACAGAAAAGTTGCTTTATATAATTTCTTTGATAATTCCCTGGTCTGTTTTATCTGTTCTATCTTTCAGAAATTAGATTTCCTAAATTGGTTCTCCAACTTTCTTTTCTCCCTATTTGTACTATTTTTCTGGAAGAGTTAGTCAATTGTCTTTTAATTCTGTTAGAAGATTAAAAATAGATTAAAAATCTTTATTATCATGTGTTTAATTTCCAAGAGCTTCCTGTTGTACACTGGATCTTGCTCTTTTCCAGCATCTTGCTATTTTCCTTTCTCTCTGAAGATATCAATCATTGTTCCCTGAAGTTTGCCCTCCTCCCTGCATCACCTCTGTATCCTTTACCATACATGCATTGTGGGACAGACAACTAAGTGTACAGCTCTGTGCGACTTGAGCCAAATTAACACGAAGAACTCACTATTGAAATTTTCTTCTTTTTGTCCATGGGAATACTGCAGCATCCTGAGTCTCTTCCTCATACATTTGACCCCTTCTCTCTCCCTTCAGTGTGCCTCCTCTTCTCTCTTTCTTTAACCAAGGCACCATCATTTAATGGATCTTCTATTCTTCTATTTCTAAGTTTAAAAAGGAAAAAACCCTGACTGAGACTTTCCTTATTCTCACAGGTTCAACTAGTACTTCCACGTGAATCCATAGTGCTTCAATATTTATTTTCAAACTGTCTCATACACAAGACCCGGCTCTATATACCTTCTACCTAGCAGACATTTTTCCTTGAAGATTCTGACACAGTTCAAATGCAACATTTGCACCAGACTAAGAATTGATGCTTTTGAACTGTGGTGTTGGAGAAGACTCTTGAGAGTCCCTTGGACTGCAAGGAGATCCAACGAGTCCATTCTGAAGAAGATCAGCCCTAGGATTTCTTTGGAAGGAATAATACTAAAGCTGAAACACCAGTACTTTGGCCACCTCATGCAAAGAGTTGACTCGTTGGAAAAGACTCTGATGCTGGGAGGGATTGGGGGCAGGAGGAAAAGGGGACGACAGAGGATGAGATGGCTGGATGGCATCACTGACTCGATGGACGTGAGTCTGAGTGAACTCTGGGAGTTGGTGATGGACAGGGAGGCCTGGCGTGCTGTGATTCATGGGGTCACAAAGAGTCGGACATGACTGAGTGACTGAACTGAACTGAACTGAACATCAAACCAGTTTTCCACAAAATTAACATCAGCTCCCAGTAGCTTCTCAGACTTGAAACTTGAGAACCAGTCAGTCTTGCCTTTAATCTCAATAGCTGGCAACACTCAGCTGATGCTTACTCAGAACTCCTCATATTCACACAGCCCTCTCTGTTCATTATAATCCTTTTATCACAGCACATATTTGAGAATGTTCTACATACTAGAGAGGTCAGCGCTATGACAGGTATAAGTCATGATCTCTGCTCAAGGTGCTACAGCCTGTGATCTAGACATGAGTGAGACTCAAGTTAGGGGGGGTGTCTATGCATCTTCTAGATTGCTACCATTGCAAGTGGGGCTCTCCAGGAAGCAGACCTGTTCTTTTTGGCCTCCTCCAAATTTTGTACTGTAAGCCTGAGTGCCTTTTATAATGAATGAAAAATACTTAAAAATACAGTGTGAAGGTGTTGTGATAAAACCATGTAAACACAGAAGAAAACTCAGAGCAGTAAATGAGGAAGAGTTTCTTGAAAGAGACATCTGAGCATGGAAGGTGAGTTGGAACTATAGGATGAAGGGAGAGGGGCTCACAGCGCCGGTGCTTGAGGGACAGTTCAAGCAGAAAGGATGAAATATAGCCCCTGCTCCTGGGTGTGAAGAAGCATGTGGTATGAACTGTAAGTTCAGAAAGACTGCAAGCTAGGGAGATTCGAATGGTGAGAGATGAGGCTGAAAGGTCAAGAAGCAGGCAGTTCATGAAGAGCTGGAGGGACAGAAATGTGGACTTCATCTGGGAGCCCCCGATAGATGCTCCCATATCACCTAATGCAGGCGGAAAGGACCCATGGCCAAACAAGGTGTTGATTAATGGATGCTGTTTTGTGAAACTCATTTAGAAGCAAAAGCTGATTTAGAATGAAAGGCTTCATGTTTGGCATAGAGTTTTCCAGCCACTGCCAGGTGACCTGACTCAGGCAGGGAAACCAGTCTGCTGAATGTGGAGAGAAGACAATTTATTCATGAACACGTGCATGTGCGCACATACACACACTCTCAGAAGGGAAGAGCAAGTCCACATTCAATTTGCAAACTCTCCAAGTGACTGCCAAGCTTCACAGGTAGCCCTTACATATCACTCTGAACTCTCCACAGGTCATATCAGTGTTAACTGTTAGCAGCCTGAGAATCCACTACACACACACGTTCGGACCTTTCCAATCTAAAGCTGCAGGGATGCATTTTGCTGAGCACTTACCTGCCCTTTGCAGAGCTCAGCACCTCTGTGTATTGTGAGCCAGCTGGGCTGAGCTGCCTGGAGAAGCCTGGAGATCTGCTTTTTTCCAGGGCACCTTGGATAGCACCCACGCTCTTTCCTCTCCTGGCTCCATCCTCTGTGTATGTGGGGAGAACTAGCGGGCCCTGTGGGCACCGCTTTGGCTCCTGCTCCAGCCCCACCTCTCCCACCCCACCAGCACTGCCTGGTGGACTCTTGCTCCTCTTGCTCAGACGGTTACAATATGCTTCTCACTGCAGTCCTGCTCCCCTCCACCTGTTCTCCACCGGACCACCTGGACGATCTCAGAGGCAGAGAGATGAGGGAGTCACCTGCTCAAAACTTGAATGACTCTGATTATTTCTGGCAGGGTCCAAACTCCCCCCTGCCCTTTTTTTCTGAGCATTTCACATACTCGAGGCCCTCCAGTGGGGTCTGGCCTCAGCCTCCCTCTATGGACCCATCTCCACCTGCTCCCTATATCTGCAGCTCCATGGGAGCACTTGCCATCAGAGGTACGGATACTGCAGGCTCATCCCTCACAGCCCTGCTTATTCTGTAATATTTTCCCCTTCTTCTCTGACAGGGTGCAGTGGGAAGAATGGACTTTGGAGTCAGACCAACCTGGGTTTTATTCCTATAATAGAATTACTGAGTATATAATCTGGTGTGGGTATTTAATCTCTCTACAGTTCCTCATGTGTAATTCAAGAATCTTACTCTCTCCCTCTGCATGCTGTTGTGAGGATCAAGTCAGGTAATATTTGTGCAACAGGATGTGGGAGGGGGCTTATCCTGTTGCCTGAGCTTCTAATGAATCTCTGGAGTGACTGTGAGGTGATAAGTAACCCCACATGAAAGAGCAGAACAAGACACACCACACGGGATTTACAAAGGGGTTTCCAAGACCCAGCAATCATGATCCCAAAAGACTGTGTGAGAAAAGGCTGGAGATGAAGTGAATTTCATGAGGTTTACATATTAAATTTGCCCAGTAGCCTCATCTCACTTGAGTGAAAGATAAGAGTGTGAGTCTTTCCAACAAAATTTGTTGTTGTTCAGTTGCTCAGTCACGTTCAACTCTTTGCAGTACTGTGGACTGCAGCACGCCAGGCTCCCCTGTTTCTTCACAATCTCCTGGAGTTTGTTCAAACTCATGTCCATTGCATCAGTGATGCCATCCAACCATCTCATCCTCTGTCATCTCCTTCTTCTCCTGCCTTCAATCTTTCCCAGCATCAGGGTCTTTTCCAATGAGTTGACTTGTCACATTAGGTGACCAAAGCAGTGGAGCTTCAGCTTCAGCATCAGTCCTTCCAATGGATGGTCAGGGTTGATTTCCTTAGGATTGACTGGTTTAATCTCCTGGCTGTCCAAGGGATTCTCAACATTTTTCTCCAATACCACAATTCGATATCCTCCTCAAAAAAATCCCCTTGGGACTTTCCTGGTGATCCAGTGGTTAAGAATCTGCCTGCCAATACAGGGGACATGGGTTCAATCCCTGCTCTAGGAAGATTCCAGATGCCCCAGAGCAACTAAGCCCATGAGCCACAACTACTGAGCTCATACACCACAATGACTGAAGCCCACGCACCTAAAGCCCATGCCCTGCACTGCAATGAAAAGCCTGCATGGTGAAACTAGAGAAAGCCTGCACACAGCAACAGAAGACCCAGGGCAGCCAATAAATAAGTAAATAAATCCCCTTCCCCCATCTCTTACTTAGTGCCCAGTCTAAACTTTAGCCTCAACATCCCTTTACAGAAACAAAGATGTTAGTTAAGAAATCATGACACCACCATGCATGAGCTGTCCAAGAGAGAAAGGCAGAGAGAGGCAGCCAGTTACTACCAGAGGAACTGAGTGGTGGCCAATGTGACTGCAGCAGCCAAAGTGTCTTGTTTCTCAAAAGCTCTGTTCAGAATTTATTGCCCGTCTTCTTCTAGTCAAGGAAGGTTGGTTGTAAGGTTGCCAGCTTGCTTAAATAAAGAGAGAGTGATATTCGACAAGTGTGGGGGCAGCTCTTGAAGTCTAGCACAGCTGGTCTTCATGGGGACTGTAGACCGGAACTGGGAGGCCATGAGGGATCCAGGCAGATTTAAACCTGACCTGAGTCTGAAATTTTGTTTTAGTCTGGTCTGGATTTTTTCATAACTGAAGTTGAGACTGGTTAAATCATCGCAAGTGAGCTGGAAAGACAGGTATCTGATATTGTCAAAGTTCTGACAGACTGTGTTTGAAAGAGATAAATAAAAATGTTTCTAGATTGAAGCCTAGTTCACTGGGCCCATTCAGTAAATAAGTATACCCTGTATGTAAAAACATCTAGCACAGTGTTTGGCATCTAAGAAGTGCTAATAATTACTAGCTATATAAATAATCAGTTCAGTTCAGTTGCTCAGTAGTGTCTGACTCTTTGTGACCTCATGGACTGCAGCACACCAGGCCTCCCTGTCCATCATCAACTCCCGGAGTCTACTCAAACTCATGTCCATTGAGTTGGTGATGTCATCCAACCACCTCATCCTCTGTGATCCCCTTCTCCTGCCTTCAATCTTTCCCAGCATCAGGGTCTTTTCCAATGAGTCAATTCTTCCCATCAGGTGGCCAAAGTATTGGAGTTTCAGCTTCAGCATCAGTCCTCTCAATGAATATTCAGGACTGATTTCCTTTAGGATGGGCTGGTTGGATCTCCTTGCAGACCAAGAGATTCTCAAGAATGTTCTCCAACATCACATTTCAAAAGCATCAATTCTTCAGCGTTCAGCTTTCTTTATAATCCAACTCTCACATCCATACATGACTACTGCAAAAACCATAGCTTTGACTAGACAGACCTGGTATTAATAATAGTTACTATCATTATAGTATTATCACCCAGGGTATAGCACAGAGTATTATTAAGCTATTCACAAGCATATCTCTTCCTCCAGAAGAGCAACACTCCATTTGTTCCACAAGTAGTAGATAGGGTAAATGCAACTTGGGTGAAAATGATTCTCTGCACCCAGCAATGAAGAGCCAGCCATAATGCACACAGAAAATAGTGGGACCCGGAGAGCTTGATGCCCAACATCAGAGTGTGTGTTCATTGGCAATGACCAACTACTGCACAGAGATGCTGAAATTCTGGATTCTTCTCAGAAATAACTTCTGACAAGAAGCATGGGAAACAAGATATAAGGAGAGAGGCAGAAGGGAAGAGCAAGAATGTTTCTAGGTGGCCAACTATGTGCCAGGGACTGTGCTGGGCCCTTTACATTTGTTATCTCATTGAACGAGATGAAATAATGGATAAACGCATGTGGTGGCTTGCACTACCCCCATAGAACATGGATACATTTTTTAAAATGTGAAATGCTGGCCCGGAGAGCTCTGAGCCTTTTTTCTTCCATTATAATTTTTGTGTAAACATGAAACGACACGAGTTTAAAGATGGAGCCTCCTGGGATACAAGCATAAGAGTTCCTAATATAATCAAAATCCTCTTATTTATTTTCTTGCCTAAGTGGCTTCTCCCAGGAGGACAGCAGTTGCATTTCCTTCATTCTGTGCAGTGTTGGTTGCAAATTAATGTTCTCTGCCATCAAAACAGTTCTATGCACCTCTCTGCCAAATGTAGTTATCTCATTCAGTAATGGGTACAGCCTGGAGACAGTGGAATTTAAGTCCCAGATCTTAGAAATTCTGGGCAATTAGCCACTCACTTGCACGAAAGAGTGAGGAAGGGCAAAAAGGCAGTAAAACAAAACCTTGTGTGACAGCTGTTGTTCCGAATAATATGTCCTTTATGCTTCTAGACTGTTCTCTCAATTGATAGGCTAGAATAAGTGAATTAAGGTAATAAGAGGAAAGTGAAGGCAAAGAATGGAAAGGTGATGAGTAATTAGCAAGTTCTCAGCAATGGTTCAAAATGGTGGGTATGAAAAGTAAAAGCTGAAGAATGCCTTTACTTTCAAACAGAGATCAGAAGATACACGCCTAAGAAAAAGCTGTAGGAATGTCACTTTAGAGAGAATTTTAGAATCAACACATATGAAGCACATTAAATGAAGGATATACTACAAGATTAAAATTATATCTATACACAAACCTGTAGAACTAAGTTATACCAATATAACAATCTGTTGAATTAAATGCATAAGGTTTTTGTTTTTTTTTTTCCCTATCTGATGTTTATCAGCCAGGGTATATTTTTCATTTTAGAAATTTCTTGTGTGAAAAACTACTGCTTCTAGAATAAGCATTTCTTGGCATGGATCTTAGCATAGTTTTATCTGGCAAGAATTTACTTCCAGAAATTTGGCTGGAGACAGGAAGTGAATTTAGTCATAAGTACATCTACATGGATGGTTCAGTAAAAACTCCATGTGCTCTCTTAAAAGAATATTACTTTATCTTTCATTACTCATGCTGAACAACTCTAAAACATAACTGCCTTGCTTATCTAGTTTCAGGTTTATATGGAAAAGTGGGCATAATAAGTCCACTTAACTCAAAACTTGTGGATTGTGGGGTTAGAGGTCTCTGGTTAGTGTCCCAGATTTTCCCCAGCTGGTTCTACGAGTAACACTTCCTCACCAGACAGGGTTAGTTGCCTACCAGGTATTCACTCTCTCCCTGCCCCTCATTTCAGAAACACCATTTTGCCCACAGCAGCAATATATCTAGCTCCTAACATTCACTGCCCAGAAATCCTTGCAGCCGAGGCTGAGACTTCATTTTCTAACTAGGTGAGCTCCTCAGCTGCTTCATTGTTCTAGGTTTTATTCACAGAATATTACGTTAAAAAGGAAATAGTTAACCATACTTCTGTGAAAGGAACCAGGCTAACCCCATACCTTCTTGTCCACTTCCCTGAAAAAGAGTCATTCTAGAATTAAGCTGTATTTGATGTATGACATCAGGTCGTCTTGATATTTTAGGGCAAGATATCTAGCAGAAGAATGAATCAGGGCTTAAATTGGAAAATATTCAATTAAAAAAATTTTTTTTAAGTTTTACAAGATTTCAAATAATGTTCACTGTTGACTATCTTGGAAAAATTGAAGAGCCCAGAATTGAAGAATCATAGGTACTTTTTCATTTTCTTTATACTTCTTGATGTTTTCCAGATATTTCACAATAAAGATCTACCACTCTGTAACCAGCAAAAAAAGATATTTTGGAGTATAATAAAAGGGTTTAGAGGAAAAAGGAAAGGCCTGATAAATATAATTTCCTTAGAGAATAGCATTACATAAAATAGTATTAATAAAAATAGATATCAGCATTGACATTTTCATCAAATATGCTTTTGAATGTCAGTTGAAGTTTGCTTCTATCAAGTGTGTGTTCCAAGTAAGTGAAATGTTTAACATCCGAGGATTTAATAACATACTCTGTAAAATTCCCAGTGATCTAATAACTTTTCTCCTTATGGACAGACAAGAAAACCCCATTATCTTCAATGCAGGAGTCTGCTTACATAAATAGCCTAAATCATGGGGCTGGAAGCAAGAACTGAGCAAGTCCAAATGACTCCCGGCTAACACTAGTATGACATTTGGTAAGGGAACATGTCCCAAGAGAAATGTAAACTATTTGAAAACATCCTGTTGCTAAAACTTGGACATAAAAAGAATGACAAATGGACTAGACTCAGAATCTTGATTCTAAGCACGCATGAGTTTGGCTCCTGTAAATACAATTTTGGCCCATACTATTTTTCATGTTCCCTCTTATGGATATCTTCCCTACCAAATGAAGACAGATCTATCGGCATTTACTACTCATGCAAGAGCAAGTTGAGAGCAACCAGCACCCTCACTTTTGGCCCTGGGGTTGAGCAGAGTGAGTCACAGAATCCTCATTCCTTGTGGAGTCTTCCATCCAGCTTCCCTCCAAGGCTGAGACCTGGGGACTGATTGCAACCATCTGCTTAAGAGCTATTACTCTGAGCAAAAAAAAATGAAAAGCTACAAATTGTTAAACAGAAGGAATACTAGAAAAACAGGGCGAAATGACCAGATCTTACACCGTGCTGGGAATTCATTTTCCCTGAATAACTTCCAATGCATCCAGCTGACATCTCAGAAGGTGTGGGACAAGGGAGCTACGGGTTGAGGCTCACACTGGAGTTGGACCATCAACGTACGGGTCCAGCAGCTCAGAGACAGTGTGTGAATGTTAGTGCTGCATTTTCTCCACTTACAGTCCAACTCCACCTGGGAGAATTTGTGGGAAGGCTTTTTCTTGTCTGGGAGTTTCTTTACTGTCAGATTTATTCTTTCAAGATATTTTTAAGGCAAAGGAAGTGTAATAGGAAACCTGCAGCATATTAAGAGCTAGCTACTCTTTTGGAAAAAGTGGAATGATTAAGTGAACACTTTGAAGCAGGCAATGTGTGATCAATATGTGGAGAGAGAGGATCAAGACAAGGCAATCTTAACTAGAAAGGGACAAGAGAAGAGGATTTCAGTGTTAGCACCATTTAAAAGCCAAGTGTTCCTCTGATAATGAACTGTAGCTACAAACCACAAGGGATAACTGCCTATTGCTTTATTAAAAAGTAAAAAGACAAGGATTTCTAGACAAGAAAAATATTAGAGTTCATGTCTTAAATGTTCTTGTACTGGAAAATAGGAAAACTTATACAGTTCCTTCTCACTTTCCTGCTTTTTTACAACCTGATTTCCTGCTTTTTTATAAGAAGTAAAGAAATTTGTGGAGGAAAATTGTCTGGGACTCAATGCCATTCCCACTTAAAAGACAGGCAGGTGTCTTAACACACCTCAAAGTTTCCTTCTCATCAAAGGAGGTAAGAGAGTAGATGCTTTGAGGGTAGGGCTAGTTATCTGAATTATTTTTATGTTCCCTTCTCCCCAAACACTGCATTGACTACTGAGAAGGCGCTCAATAAATGCTAGGTGAATTGAGTTGAACTGAATTGAATTGTAATAACTTGGATTTTTGTTGATCTTGTTCTTTAAGTAATATTTTCTGTTGGCTGCTGTTTAGATTTGAGTCTTGGTGTGAATTGTACACAAGGCTTAGGAAACAGGAAAGAAAGATGGAGAACAAGGACTAAAGAGTTTGGGATGAAGAGGGTGAAATATGGTCTCAATGTACACCCATCTGTTAAATGAGGAAGATGGACGAGGATGACTTCTAAGTTCTTTCCAGCTTTAACACTTTATGAGCTTTGCTATATCTCCCATCTCACTGATATTTTTGCTTTTAGCACCTCACAATTCAACCCCTGCATTTACTGCTCTGAAATATTGCATTTTCGATTAATTCCATCACTATTAATCTAAAATATTGAAACGTCCAACAAAGAGGGGCTTTAAATACAGTATTTATTAAATAAAATATGAGACATTCCTATAACAAAATACTACTGACAGTGTAGCTGGTAACATATTGATATTGTCACTAGATGACCATTTATTAATGTGGAAAGTTTTGTTCATAAGTAAAAAAAAAAGGTCAAAAACTATGTTATCATAATAAATGAAACACTGGAATATCTGGGAAAAATGACTTATTTTTCTTTTGGGGTCAATATATTTTCTTATATTTTTACAATGAACTTAGATCACTTATGCTATAAAACAGGAAAGAAATAAAATACTGTATCTCAACCCAAGCTAAAAAAGATTGCTTGGGCTATTCTTAAACTTTCTTTGGAAAATGATCCTTGCCTTCCATTTATCCATTGAGTGGATAAGTCCTTCTTACCAATTTCACAGTGAGGCTGCAGATTTCCACTTGACCCAGAATTTGTCCTTTAGTTTGCATCAGCTCTATCTTTGCTCAGGCTCTTCCCAAACACTGCCTCTCCCCAGTTCTTCTGGCCTAGATCCAGTCAGGATCCTAGATTCGTCTAGGTTCCTTCTTGTGTCATGAAGCTAAAAAAAGGCTAAGTGCTCTATTCCTAGACGGTTTTGTGGGTGTGGTTCTGGATTTGACTTAGGCTCTGCAGTGAGATGCTCTTGCATGAAGATTAGAAGACAGGAAGAGGTAGATGCTACCTTCCTGCAGTGGTGCTGATTAACACACACATTGACGCTGGCTGCAGCAGCCCAGCTCTATAGGTCATGCATGTTGGGTGGCTCTGGGGTGGCCAGATTGGTGGCAGTACAGTTCCTGGCAGAGTTTCCTGACCTCTGCATCACAACTCTATATGAAAGTCGCTCAGTGGTGTCTGACTCTTTGCGACCCCAAGGACTATACAGTCCATGGAGTTTTCCAGGCCAGAGTACTGGAGTGGGTAGCCTTTGCCTTCTCCAGGGGATCTTCCCAACCCAGGGATTGAACCCAGGTCTCCTGCATTACAGGCAGATTCTTTACCAGCTGAGCCACAAGGGAAGCCCTAAATATGCTGACATGCTTCGCCATGTGGGATCTTAGTTCCCTGACCAGGGCTGGAACACTTGCCCCTCTGCATTGGAAGCACAGTCTTAACCATGGGACTACTACTGTAGTGTGAACTCAAAGCTAAATGTCTGGCCTGAAGACCCCCTGACTTATTCCGCTGGCCCTTCCAGTGAAACTATAGGCACCTAATTCCCTCTATTTTATCTCCTTCTTCTCGACATGCCTGAAGTGGTTTAACTTTCTGCATTGAACCCAGGGAGACACATTATCCAGGCAGAGTCTACTGACCATGCAAAGCCTGATTTAGGTCCTTTCTTCACCATGAAGACCTCACTGAAGAGTGTGTGGATCTAACTAATAATGACCTCACGTGGGGGATTCCACTAGACTAGAACTGACAAAACAGACTGCTGAGGGTCCCCCTTGGAGGGTTTTAATTTGTTTTCTATCTGGGGTTTCATGTTAAGATTTCCTGGAACAAAGTGTTCCTTATCAAAAAGAGTTCTAGAACCCACTAGACAACCTTAAGGCAAGAATATTCTTGCATAGAATATGCTATTTCTTGTAAAATATCTGTGATGTTGCAGCCAAAAGGAATAGAAATAAGAATGGGATTCATTCTAGGCCTTCCTTGGGGTATGGGACTTGCACATTTCACTGCAAGAGACATAAAATCCCACCCTTCCCACTTCAGTTAAGTCTGCTCCCCGCCCCCATCTTCAGTGAGACAGGAAACAGCTGTTTACCATCCTCTCTTTAGCATCCTGAGTCTGTGCAAGCTCTTTCAAATTTTTGTGCATATTCAAAATGAAATTTGAAGGTTTCTGCCAAAGAATTGATGATTTATATCATTTTGTGCAGAGGGCTGGGGCTGCAGGAAAAATGGCTTCTAGTGAGAGCCTTACTGTGCTCTCTCCCATCATGGTAAGGCTCAATGATAAGAGGTCAAAATAGAAATGCCTTTTTTCACCCATAAAGTTGAGGAGTTCATCTGACATACATACAAAACTAATAGTTGTAGATTTAGTACACTTCTCTGTAAATCTGAACTTGAAGACCCACAAAAAATATTTTTGTTTGGACTACAGATTCTACAGAAGTAGGGATGACCACTCATTCCCCGAAGATGTTATAAAGAAAGAACAGTATGATGTTTATGATTCATATTAACACACCTTTCATCAACAGAATTCTATTTACTTTTTAGATGCCACATAGGGATGATGTCGCGTATTTCTGCTTATCACTCTTTGGGGTGAAGCACAGCAACTGTTTGATGATATAAGACCTGATGATGATCATAGTGTTGGGAAGCACTGGAGAATCTAATCTCCAAAAGAAATTCTAAGAAGTGTAAAAGTAACTCTGGGCAGTATTATTTTTATGGGCCTGGGAGAATTGTTTCCAGTACCATGGGCTCTTTAAATATGTGAGAGAGGCTTCCTTTGTCTCCATCCCTTTTAACTTGCTGGAGCTTTTGTCTGGTATCTACTCAGTGGAAGACTGTTTCCTTCCAAAGAAGAATCTCATGTGAGTTTGTGTTTTTTAATTTTTTAATTGAAGTTGAGTTTACTTACAATATTGTACTAGTTTCAGGTGTATAACACAGTGATCCATTTATATACATATATATAACTTCTCTTGTATTTTTCTTTGGCTGTGCTGTGGCTTATAGGATCTTAGTTCCTTGATCAGGGATTGAACCCAAGGACACTGCAGTGAAAGCACCAAAGCCTAACCACTGGACCACCAGGGAACATATATATATATGTATATATTCTTCTTCAGATTCTTTTCCCTTATAGGCTATTACAAAATATTTCTTTTGCTCTACAGTAGGTTCTGTGCATTTGCATTTAGACCTGGGATTTAGGAGGCAGACACACACCAAATAACTGAGTCAATGGGTGCCAAGAGAATTAGAAGAATGTAGCATTATTATTATTATTTTAATTAAGTATAATTGCCTTATTAATCCTTATTTGCATAATACTCCGTAAAGCACTTAGCTAATACATAGCTATATTTGCAGTTTTATTCACCCAGAATATTTCTCTTCACCATTTATATAGCACCTATTGGTTTATGATGCTAATATAGTAGATTCATGTTTCTGTTAAGGCTTAAATGAAAGAAGTTGAAAGCCAAGTCCATTATATTACCTTCTTTATATAGAACCTTTCATCATGAAGGATTCCAAATTGCTTTACAAAGTACAGTGAAACCCTTTTACAATGAATTCCTAAGGGGCAGCTACAGTGGTGTTAGCTGCCGCATTTCATTGTATGAGCACTGCATTCAGCATTATGGGGCTGATGGGGAAGGGGTAGATTTTACAATCCTATACCCCTTGGGAACTCAGGTTGTGTTATTTGCCAAGGTGTCTATAGTCCAGAGCAAAGGAAAAATTAAACTCTGCTATTGGCCTATTATTAGATGAATTTTTAGTCTTACAGTATAAAGAAAGTATGCACAAGGAAAATAGTGCAAAGGAAAAAAGCACCTTAATATAACAAGTGAGAAATATGTCAAATGCAGAGAACCTGCTAGTAACACCAATTATTTGGTAACTATCACATTTTTTCAAGAACACAATTTTCCTTCTTTTAAAGTGTTCAAGTATAACATTCAGAGAAGTAAACAAACTGCAAAGTGACAACTCCATAGATTTTCATGAAGTTGGGCCACCTGTGTAACCAGTTACCTGTTGAAGAATAAATAGAATGTTACCAAGACCCCAGAGGTCCCCATATGCATCCTCTGAGTTATACCCAATATCCTAAAAGGAACTACTCTCCTGACTTATTACATAGTAGGGTAGTTTTGCCAGTTTTTGAACTTTTTGCATATAGAATTACACAGCATGTACACTTTTATAATGCCCCCTTTTTGCTCATTTTTATGTCTGTGAGTTTATTTACATAACTGTATATAGCAATAGTTCATTCACTTTGATTGCTGTCTGGTAGTCCATTGTATGAATGTACTGTAAGGGAGGACAAATATTTTTTCTCTACCCTTTTAAGTTCTTAACTGGGACCCTGTAACAAAAGACAGGTTAACAAGAGAAAAGCATAAAATTTTATTTAATATGTTTTACATGACTCAAGAGCCTTCATAAGGAAATGGAGACATGAGGAAATGGGTAAATATGAGTGTTTTTATGCTAGGTTTGATGAAGGGTGGAGAGCAGTGGGAAGATATGATAAGACACAGGGTGTAGAGTAAGTACAGTAAACTGGGGGGAGCCTTAGCAAGGCCTGTTCATTCAGCTTCCTCTCTGTGTCCCTTCATCCTTGGAGATAAGGATGCTCCTTTCCTCTGGATATTGGGAGACCATCTCTCACATGACAGCATGAGGGGTTTTATAACCTGCTTCAAGGGAAGATCAGAAAGTCCTTCCTACACATGCCATTTCTCAAATTCCTTCAACTTTAAATATTCAATATGCCAAGATGCCATATTTTAGGGCAGTGTGTCCTGAACCGCATCTGAGTACTATAATTTATTTCATAAATGATTCATATGCAGAATATATAAAGAACTCAAATCAACAAGGAAAAGGCAAACATCCCAATAGGAATGAGGACAAAAATTTGAGTAATCACTTTGACAGGAGTGAAAAGGTGATCAATCTCATTGATTATCAGGGGAATGCAAACTAAAACCAGAAGATATCACTATACTTCTATCAGAGGGTTAAACAGAAAAAGAATGACAACACTGCATGTTGGAGGTGTGGTGATACTGGTTGGCATGTAATATGGCACAACTACTTTGGAAAATTGTTTGACAGTTTCCTAAAAAGTTAAACACACACCTACTTCACTCCTAATCCTTCTCTAGATATTTATCGAAGGGAAATGAAAATATATATTCATATAAATACATGTTAAAAATGTTCATACAACTTTACCCATAGTAGCTTCTATCTGGAAATGGTCCCAATGGCCACCGATAGTGTATTAGATAAATAATTTTTCTTCTTTTTAATAACTCAGAAGTGGCTTTTTTAGAAAGCAGAAGGAAGGCAATAAAAAGGACCAGAGCAGAAATTAGTGAAATAGAGAACATAAAATAATAGATAAAAACAATGAAACCCAAAGTTGATCCTTCAAGAAGATCAACAAAAACTGGAAAAACTATTAGCTAAACTGAACAAGAAAAGAGAGAAAATTCAAATTGTTAAAAATCAGAAATGAAAGAGGGGTATTATTACCGACCTTACAGAAATAAAAAGCATTATAAAGGAATACTATGAACAACTGTATGCCAATGATTTAGATAACTTGAAGGAAGTGTTAGTCACTCAGTCATGTCCGACTCTTTGAGATCCCATGGACTGTAGCCAACCAGGCTCTTCTGTCTATGGAATTCTCCAGCCTTGAATACTGGAGTGGGTTGCCATTAAATTCCTGTAAAGAAATGAACTGTCAAATTTACACAAGAAGGAAACAGAAAACTTGACTAAGCCTATAAGTAAACAGATTGAATTAGTAATCAAAAACCTCTCACAAAGAAAAGCCTAGGCCCAGATTTCATCACTGACTAATTCTATTGAACATATAAAGAGTAACCAAATCGAATTCTTCACAAACTTTTCCAAAAATTAAGAAAGAAGGGAAGACTTTCAACTCACTTTATAAAGCACTATAATTTTGATACCAAAATCAGACAAAAAAATATCATATGGAAAGAAAACTACAGAGCAATATCTTTCCTGAATATTGACCCCAAAGTTTTCAACAAAATACTGCTGCTGCTGCTGTTGCTAAGTCGCTTCAGTTGTGTCTGATTCTGTGCGACCCCATAAACGGCAGCCCACGAGGCTCCCCCATCCCTGGGATTCTCCAGGCAAGAACACTGGAGTGGGTTGCCATTTCCGTCTCCAATGTATGAAAGTGAAAAGTGAAAGTGAAGTCGCTGAGTCTTGTCCGACTCTTAGCGATCCCATGGACTGAAGCCCACCAGGCTCCTCCATCCATGGGATTTTCCAGGCAAGAGTACTGGAGTGGGGTGCCATTGCCTTCTCTGCAACAAAATACTAGCAATATATAAAAAAGATCACACACTATTCTCAAGTGGCATTTATTCCAGGAATTCAACACTAACATCTGAAAATCAATTAGTGTAATACACCACATCAATAGAATATGGACAAAAACCACATACACATAGTCATCTTGATAGACACAGAAAAAGCTTGTGACAAAATTTAATTCACCATTTTTGATAAAAATATTCAACAAGCAGGAATAAAAGAAAATTTCTTCAATCTGATAAAAGACATCTATGAAAAAGCTAAAGCGAATATCATCAGTTCATTTCAGTTCTGTCGCTCAGTCATTTCCGAATATTTGCGACCCCATAGACTGCAGCAGGCTGCATGATTTTCCCCCAAAATCAAAAAGAAAACACAGATGTCTATCCTTATATTCAACATTATACTAGAAGGTCTGGCCAGGGAAATTAAGCAAGAAAATGAAATAAAAGTTATACAGATTGAAGACAAAGAAATAAAATTATTTACAGATGACATGATCTTGTTTTAGAAAATCCTTAAAATCCACTAAAACAAACTATTAGAACTAATAAATGAGTTCAACAAGGTTGCAAAATACAAGATCAACATACAAAACTCTCCTGTATTGCTGTATGATAGCAATGAACCAACAAAAAGTATCAAGGAAATAGCTACATTTGTTATAGCACCAAGAAAAAATAAAATACTTAGGAATAAATTTAACAAAAATTTATTGTTTAGCAGATTCAACAAAATTTTGCATGCAAAACTCCTGCTCTGAAACCTATAAAATGTTGCTGAAAGAAATTAAAGACCTAAATAAATGGCATAGCATCACATGTTCATGGATCAGAAGATGTAGTATTGTTAAGATGGCAATATTCCACAGATTGATCTATGGTTTTAGCTTTAGCACAATCCTTTTCAAAATTCCAGCTAATTTCTCTGCAGAAGTTGACAAACTGATCCTAAAATTCATAAGAGAATACAAGGGAACCAGAACAGCCAAAACAATCTGGAAAATGGACAACAAAGTTGGAGAACTCACGTGTCCCAGTTTCAAAACTTACTACGAAACTGTTGTATCCAAGACATTGTGAATTAGCATAAGGGTAGATGTATAAATAAATTAGTAAAATTGATAAACAAACAAAATAACATAAATAAACATTTATGTCAATTGATTTTTGACAAAGGTGTCAAAGCAATTCAACAAGGAGAAGAATAGTGTCTTTAATAAATTATATGTGGACAGTTAGATATCCACAGGCCAAAAAATGAAGTTAGACTCCTGCCTCACATCATATACAAAAATTAACTCAAAATGGATCAAACCTAAATGTGATTGCTGAAACTATAAAACTGTTAGAAGCAAACATGGGGCTAAATCTTTGTGACCTTGTATTATGCAATTAAAAAAAAAACATATATTACACTAAAGTACAAGCAACAAAATAAAATAGGTAAATTGGGCATCATCAAAATGAAAAACCTCTGTGCTTCAAAAGACATCATTAAGGGGCTTCCTTGGTGGCTGAGTGGTAAAGAATCCACTGGCCAATGCAGGAGACATGGGTTTGATCTCTGTTCCAGGAAGAACCCACATGCCGCAGGACAACTAGGCCTGTGCGCCGCAACTACTGAGCCCACGTGCCACAACTACTGAAACCCAAACGCTCTAGAGGCTGCTCTGTGACAAGAGAAGCCACTGCAGTGAGTAGCACACGCGCCACAACTAGAGAGAAGCCCCCATTTGCCACAACTAGAGAAAAGTCTGCACAGCAACAAAGACCCAGCACGGCCAAATAAATAAAATTATATTTTTAAAAATGACATCATTAAGTGAAAAGACAATTCACTGATTGGGAGAAAAAATTGGCACATCATATATTGATAAAAAGACTTCTACCTAAAATTTATAAAGAACTACTACAATCCCATTAAAAAAGGTAACCCAATTGAAAAATAAAGGATTTGAATAAACATTTCTCCTAAGAAGATGTATTAATACAAATGGCCAACAAGCACATGAAAAAATGATCAAAATCATTAACCATTCATGAAATGAAAAACAAAACCACAATAAGATGTCACCTTACATCTAGTAGGATGACTAGAGTAAAAAAGACAGATAATAGTCCATGTTAACAAGGAAATGGAGAATTTAGAACCCTCATACACTGCTGGTGTGAATGTAAAATGGTGCACCCACTTTGGAAAAAATTATGGTGCTTCATCAAGCGTTAAAGAGAGTTACCATATGGTCTAAGCAATTCCACTCCTAGACAGAAATGAAACCCTGTGTCCATTCTCAGATTGTAAATGAATGTTCATAGCAGCATTATTCATAATAGCCAAGAAGTAGAAATAACTCAGATGTCCCTCAACTGATGAATGGATACATAAAATGTGATATATCCATACAATGGAATATTGTTAAGCAATAAAAGGAAAAGAAGTACTGATGCATTCTATAACATGTATGAACCTTAAAACCATGTGCTACATGAAAGAAGCCCATTACAAAGGCCACATGTTATATGATTTCATTTACATGAAAGGTCCAGTCTAGGCAAATCTATATATATAGAAAATAGGGGTGTAGAATGCAGATGGATTGAGAAAGTGCCACATAAGAGGTACACAGTTTCTTTCTGGGGTAATAAAAACGTTCTAAAGTTGAGTGCAGTGATGAATGCACAACTTTGAATATACTAAAGCAACGGAATTGTACTATAGGTGAGTTGTAAAGTACATGAGTTATATCTCAATAAAACTGTTTTAAAATAGCTTTGTTTCCAAATTACAAAATCAATCACACATTTTTTTGTGGGAAACTTATAAAAGGATAAAAGAAAAATCAAACATAATCCCACAGATAACAAGAGTTAACAGTGGGGTGAATATCAGGGACACCCTTTTGCTCTTTTGAACAAAGGAGTAAATTCCCTAAAAGCACAAATTATCAAGAGCTTTATTGGCTTTACCAGTTTTGATAATTTGTGCTTTTAGGGAACTTACTCTCTTCTCTTGGATGGTATGGCAGACTGCATTCCCCAGAGATGGCAACATTTATCCCATCCCATGTGATCTTTTTACAGTGTACCTGACATTTCTCCACCCAGAGATGGAGGTCCATAGACTTCTCCAGGTCGTGTATTCCCTTCCCTAGAATCTTCGTTTGACTACCCACCAATGGAGTGATGATATTAACATATAACTTCCAAAGATAGGTCATAAAAAGGATATAATGTCCACCTGGCTCATTCTCTCAGGACACTTGCCCTTGGACCCCACCTTCCACGTTTTCAAGAAGCCAAAGCCACATGGAAAAGCCATGTCTGGGTATTCTGACCCTCAGATCCACCTAGGCCTTCAGCCAATAGTCATCAACAACCGCCAGACACAAGAGAGAAGAACCTACAGATGCTTCCAGCTCTCAGGCTTTCAGAATTCCAGCTGCCACTGACACTGAGGAACAGGCATTCCTGTTATGCTTGTCTTGATTCCCTCAAAAGGACCCATAAAGATAAAAAAGTGAGGCAAGAATCGAGGAAGTTAGATTACTTTCTTCTTGCTGAATTTGGTGCCATTTATACTCCAGTTTTCAATACCCAATAACCTTAATATAGTTTTAGAATTTATAACCACCTGAACTATATAGAAGTTATATAGTTTATAACTTATAGTTAGAACTTATAACCACCTGAAGAATCCCACTAACTTAAAAAATTTGAATGTAACAGATCTACCATCTCATACGAAGACAGCTCAAGTTGTATCTTAGAAAACCTAAATTTCTGCACATGATGGTTTTATAGGTTTTTGAATTTCACTGGATTTCCTAATGAATTTCTGCCTTTACTAGTTAACTACTGAAGACACATTTTTTCCTTCTGGAATATTTTGCCTGCTACCCATGAATATTAGGCTACCCATGTTAGCCTAATATTAGGCCACCTATGTTAGGTAGACTTTGTTAAGTGAGTGTCTTTTGGTTACGAAGTGATAAGGTGCATGCTTTGATTTGAGATCCAACTGACAGCCATGACTTTATACTCAGTCAATAGCTTGTATCTACTTTTTGAAAGAAAAGTAGTGTTATTTGTTAAGTAACTCAGCTTGTAAAGAATCTGTCTGCAATGCAGGAGACCCTGGCTTGATTGCTGGGTTGGGAAGATCCCCTGGAGAAGGGATAGGGTACCCACTCCAGTATTCTTGGGCTTCCCTGGTGGCTTAGATGGTAAAGAACCGCCTGAAGTGCAGGAGACCTCGGTTCGACCCCTGGGTTGGGAAGATCCCCTGGAGGAGGGCATGGCAACCCTCTCCAGTATTCTTGCCTGGAGAATTCCCATGGACAGAGGAGCCTGACGGGCTACAGCCCATGGGGTCGCAAAGAGCTGACACGACTGAGTGACTAAGCACAGCAGCACAGCATTTGGAGCCTTGGTGGATCATCTTTGATCATTTTTGCATCAGATATACAAGAAATATACCTTCCTTTGAGGGAAAAGAAATGTTATTTTTCACTTTTAACCCTTTTTTATTGTTTGAATTTTTAATTATAAGCATGTACTTTTGTAACAATAATAAAAGCAAAAGAAAACCAAAAGAGGTAATTTTTAAAAAGGACCCTGCTTCTGCAAGATGATCATTTACTTTGACCTGCCTCCAATTTCTTAATTTCCCTGTCTTTATATCTGTGTGCAGGTATAAGAAAAAGAAAAGTTCCCAATCTTGGCAGTTGCTGTGGAAAAATTTGGAATTTGTCTTCCAAAATTCCCACCCACAAGGCACTATTCGGAGAAAGCCTGTTAGTCTGCAAAGACTACCATACTTGATCTTGGGAGTTTGAGCTCACTGAGGACAAAAACACTTCAACAGACAGTTGTTTAAAGATAAATATAAGTCAAATTCTGAATTAAAGGTTTTGTGATAAATAGTTCTGGACACAATATAGGAGGATCTCATCTGTACATTGTGGGCTAATATTTTATTCGATCTTTCAAAAAGAGGGATGGAACTAGTCCTGAGAGCTTCACGTCGGAGAAGTACAAGGGCCTGCGATGTGGCGGTTGGGTGAGGGGAGGAGAAGACATGAGGAAAGGGACCCAGGGGGTGGCCTCCCTCAAGGCCATGGACAGTGGACTCTTGGAGTGGTTCTATCTGAGGTCCAAGCTCCAATGTCTCTTCCATGATTTACAATCTTAGATTTTTTGTACATCAAGAAGTCTGGCTGAAAGATATTAATCTAAGGAGTATTGTTTGATGGCCATGTAGTACACCAAGTGTTCTAGATTATGTAGATTTTCTCTTTTTCAAGCCAACTTCAAAAATATCATCTTGTACCATATTGTTTTGGCAGGATTGTTTCCACTGAGTTTGTTTTGGTATAATATCCTCTGCTTACTTTGACAGACACTCAATAAACAGCCATTTGACAGTCATTATTGCATTTGCCCTTAGGATATTGTTAAGTGCAATGTTTGACAGGATTCGGTGTCTTCTACATAAGGATGCATGTGTAAATTTCAGACAAAATCCCAGAAAAGTCTTTTATTCTCCTGAGAAATTGATACTTCCCTCATGGATAACATGTATCACATTATAGATTATGTTTTCCCTCTTGTTTTGACTGCCAGGTATCCCAGCAGCAGATTTGCCACTCCATTTTAATAATTCTTGGATCAAATGGCAGTGTATCTATGTTACCACTTTAACCTTGGTCTTGTTTTTCTATTTGAGATGTTTTTGTGAGTCTGGTTGTAAAGTCTACTCTTTTTTTTGTTGTTTTTATACTGCTTATCCTCATAAGCTTCCTCAGACCTTTGGTAAAGTCGCCCAAGTATGTGTAAATAAACACAATAAAGGAACAACTTAAGGTAACCAGTTTTACTTGGAGCTGCATGGGACTTAGATGATCTAATCCAATTCCCTTGTTTTACATGAGTAAAAAGAAGACTCAGCATGGTTAAGCAGAGTGAAAAGCCAGCCTAATGTTCCTGAGACTGAGAAGTTTTGAGGGGCTCAGGACTTTCAGGGCTAAAATCAGGATTAGTTGGCTGTCCTGCTGGGTTAGGCGGTTTTGCTAAAGGCACACAGCAGTGAATGGCAGAAATGGCACCATGGCCCAAACCTCTGGTCAAATAACTCAGCTCTTTCCCCTTATTCAATGTCATCCTAGACTGTGGTTTTATGAAAGCAAGAGTTGAAAATAGGCCTCTATAACAATTTGGTGTCCGTTTCTTAGTTTCTTCGTTAATTTTTTTTTTATTTCTCTTTTGGGTTTTAACCCTTTTAATTTTTCATAGGAAGTTATACTTGACTTCTCTCTTGTGTACAGCTGTACCCATAGCTAGAAAGTTCTAAGCATTCCCTGAAGATGAAGGCCTCATCCTCATACCTTCTTTGGCAGATAAGGCTGAAGATAAGCTTCTTGCAGGTGAAAAAGGAAATTTCCCATTGTTCCACTTCTCCAACCCCCTCATCTCTGTTTTCCAGGGCAGACGCCGAAAGTTCAAGAACGGACTTTCACAATGGAGCTATATAAACTCATTTGATCTCCTCTGTCATTTTCCCAATAGAATATTATCCATTTTGAGGAAAGGAAACTAAAAATATCTCCTTCCCCACTCTTTTTACTTCCTTACCAGATCTAAGGAACTGAAAATTACCTCTAGTGGTTCTCTGAGCAAAACAGCAGCTTTCACAACTTGCCATGGAAGCAGATTCTGGAAAAGCTTTTTATAGGCTCAACTTATATGTGAAACTATTCTTTTATTTGTCCAATATCCAATCATTTAAACTAGTGTTAAGGAAAGCTTAGCACTTTTAAAAATGGAAATCTAAATAGTTTTCTTGCCAGTTTGGGGAAAAGATGAAAAGTGGAGGATTTCTGGGGGAGCCAAGATTGCTCTAACTCCCCCTTGGTACCGGCTTCCTCTGGGTGCAAAACAGAGTGGTCCTGTGTCAGAGCTGATGGTGGCGGCCACACAGGGAACTCTCGGTGATGGCACTTCCAGCCTCCGGTAGGGGGGCTTGCAGTGTCCGACTCCTAACGTAGCTGGCTGCTTTGGCTATTTCCCAAATGGAGATTTACTAGAACCTACAGACAATATTGAGTAATCCTCAAAAGACTCTCATTTTTAATCTTTAATTTCGACTTTATTTTGTGAGAACTGATGCAGCAAGAGAAAATAACTGAGCGGGCAGCCCCACTGCTCAGTAACCAAAGTACTCACCCTGCCAGCAATTTCTTCCCTTCCCCTGCCCTTCATCCCTCCCTCTCTCTTCTCCTCTGCTCCTTCTTCTCTCCTTCCCTCCCTCTCTCCCTTCCTTCCTCTTTTGAGAAGGGTATTGTAAATATGGGGACAAGCTATATTTAGATTTTATTAGTTCTCAATCCTTGATTATGTTATTGCTTCCCCCTTTTGGAATGTATCTCCTGATGGCTGGAAATGATCACTCCTAATAGTATCTTTCAATTTCAAAAACAAGTGAAATGAATCTTAGTGGTATGCTTGCTTTGCTTGTTGTAGAGAATCTCTAGGAGAGCAGTCATGATAAGAATCTTGGTGTGGATTTATGACTGCCTCACTACTTCAGCTCAGCTTGCCACACAAATTTATTCAATATCTGCACTGTACCAAGTACAAGGAACTTACAATATGGGGAAGAGAAACAAAAATGGCAGCAAGTTGGAGTTAAGTTCTAAACATAAGTGTAAGCAACATGTTTTTTACATTATGGTGGTGGTAGTGGAGGGGGGTGTTTGTGAGTGTGTGTGTGCGTGCACTGCAATTAGAGAAAGCTCCCCTATGAGAAACAGCATTTAAACTGTTAGTCATTTTCCCATCCGTCTTGGGCTAGCATTGTCTCTTGGTGAGAATACATAGCTATTGATGTGTATGGCCTAAGGGGCTCCAAAAGCTCTGTTACCCAAAAATGTCTTCTCCTAGAGGTCTGTCTGAATGCCTGAAATCTCATTGTTGGCCTTAGTCCTTTAACTCAGGATGCTGCAACTCCAGAGAATGTAAGTTAAAAATGTCACCATATTCCCTCTGGGAGAAGCAATACATTTCCTGTTGGGCACACATGATATCAGGGTTTCCTAGGTGGCTCAGTGGTAAAGAATGTGCCTGTCAATGCAAGAGATGCAGGAGATGTAGGTTTGATCCCTGGGTCAGGAAGATCATCTGGAGGAGGAAATGGCAACCCACTCCAGTATTCTTGCCTGAAAAACCCCATAGACAGAGGAGCCTGGTGGGCTACAGTCCATGAGGTCACAGAATCTGACACAACTGGGCTACTGAGCATGTACACATACACATATCACTTAGTTTATCAGGTCAGCTAGTTATTACCTTGGAAAGTGAAACAGAGGGTAGGTGCATTTTACCGAGTTCCCGCAAGAAAACATTTGGATCTTGCAACAGTGCCATAGACATGGTAAGGGCAAGGAGGGAGGTCCATAATGTAGAAGAGGGAGACTAGAAAACACACTTCACTCATGAAATAAGAATGTCCCTGTCTCTGCTTTACTTCCCTCACTGAATGGATTATAAGTGGGTAGGGGTAAGGGTATGACACTGTTAGGACCCTTTATGGATGTTACTTTGCAAACAGAGTAGAAGCTTCAGGTCATCAACGGACCCAAGACTGGCAAAGAATGCAGGGCCCACACTCTTCACCAACTATCATAACCAAAGTCTCTGTTGATTGGCTACCTAGCATCCATACCTTCATGTGTACCCAATTTTTAAAATCTATTGGCCATTTTTTGCCCATGAAGCTCTTGTGTTTCAGGAGAACCTCCTCCTTTGTCCACCTTGAGAGATGAGTCCTGACAAATTTATATCCCATTCATCTGACCAGCTACCAACTTGTGGGTGGGCATGCAACCTGAACTGATCCAATGGGGCGAACTTCCAGAGCTTTGCTTAACAATCTCTCACTTACTATATGAGAATGAAGAGGCAAGCAGCCCAGATTATGACTGGAAGTCATTTGAGCAGTAGATAAAGGATCCTTTGACTCTGGCCGAAGCTGTAGCTGGCAGTGCAGAGAAATGGAAAGAAACTGGATTCTTGAGGACAAGACAGAGCCTTTGGATAAGGGACCTAAAGCTTGCTCCTCCAGTTGTCTTGTTAGGACCATGGCCTAACAAATAACCCAGCAAGTATGGTCTGAGGAGTTGTATAGGCATTACCTGGGAACTTGCTAGAAATGCAGCATCTTGGGCCCCACCCTAGACTTACTGAGTCAGAATCTGCATATTAATAAGATCCCCCAGGTAATTAATGTGTACTTTAAAGTTTAAGAAGTACTGCTCAATATGGTTTAATCCCACTGACTTGGGTTTTCTTCTACTCTCAACAGAAGAATCCTATCACAGGCTCCCTCACCTGGTGACTCTAGGCTTCTGTGATTCTGTGGTCTTGATTAGTCCCTCTCTGTTTCAGCACAATCAGCCTCCCCTCCCCAACACCCTACCCCACACCACTCCTTTCTTCTTACCATTGTCCATTTAGACAACCATCTGGAGATGTCTCGTTTTCCCTGCTGACCTCTTAATCTATTTCTTAAACATCCAACAGATATGTAAGCTGGACCAATTCCAAATGGTTTTTAGAGCAGTGAGAGGGAGTTTTGTACTGACTAGCAAAAGACAACTTTACTATTTGTTTATTGCAAGGGTCAGAGGGTTAGCTCTTAGCACACCAACCCAACTCTTTGCAAGTGGTTTCTTGCTCAGGCCACCGGAGGTGTAGAGTTTCTGAAGTACTTGGGAGATGAAGATTCATTGGTTAGTTCCGTTACTGTGTCTGAGCTTCAGAGGAAAAAACTTTTTAGCCAGAAGGGTATAAAAGGATTCCACTCTACTCATTTATCTGAGGAGGGTGGTGGATGGGAATCCCATCAGAAAGCTTACTGATCAGGGCAGCACCTGGCAGATGGTCCATGCTTAGTAAATGTCATATCACTGGTGCCTTCTTTAATACAGACATGGCAGTGATGTCCATTTCAAGAGGGAATGGCCTGACCATTTGACCACAAGCTAGTGCTATTTCTGAGATACAAGCAGTAAACACTGTGCAACCAACCCATTGGGTGTCTAATTGAAGCACTAAGTTATGATTTTTTGCATTGGATTTCAAACAGCATTTAAGACTTTTCTAAAGAGGCCCTTGGCCTGGAACTCAAAGGCTTGCTTCTCTAGCTGGCTCTGCAACAGACCATGTGGCCAGGGGTATTCACTCTACCTTCCAGGCTTGCAGTCTCTCCCCACTGTCAAAGAGAGGACAAGACAGCATGGCTGTTCAAGTCCCTTACAACATTCAAGTCAGGAAACCTGACTCTGCTCTGGTCTGTTCCATAGCATTTTTCTTGGCAGTCCTCCTTTAGGAAACTCCATTAAGGCAAAAAGGGGCACAGAAAAGTGAAGGGACCTACCCTGCAGTAGAAATTAGCGGAAGACACTAGATGAGTTCTGCTCTCCCTGAAGCCTGAGATCAGAGCTTGTTATGCGATTCGATTCTATTTGTCCCAGGTAATTCTCTGGGACTAGAGACAAGTTCATAGACTAGTTCAGCTGATGACCCTAAGTTTATCTTTGTTCATGAGATCTAACTTTTAAGCAAAAATTCTGGATTAGAATTTGGTTTCTTTGGTCTAAAAAGATGTTGAGTTTAAAGATAATATATGAGTCACCTAATGGTCTGAATGAGGACAGTCGCCTCCCTGGGTCTTAAGCTGCTGCCTCAGTTGAATAGTGTTTTTTCAATCCTGTATTTGCGTAAGAGAACCAGTTAACAGACCAGCCAGTGTTGGCTCTGGGGGCCTATTTATCAAGGTCATAATGGAAGGAAGAGCACCTGGTAACATTGCCAAAGCGGACTTCATTTCCCTTTGTAATTACAACTGTAAAACAACTTCCAAAACACAAATTGCTACTGAGAACCAGAAAAGGCAGTTCTCACATCTCCACCTCAGTGAGTGACAGTCTCATTTCTGCTTAATTGAGCAGCAGTCGATTGCTTTCTGTAGCCCAGGTGGTAGCATTGGTCTGTTTGTCACTTGGGTGAGCTAGTTATGATGGTGGGAGCAGCAGTGGCCTCACTTGCCTGCTGGTGCTTGGCTGGTAATTCCACTGTTGGCCTGCACAGACTGCTCGGCAAAGTAGTGCTCCCAGAGCACCACTGCAACTTCTGAAGGAAAGTCGAAAATAATCACTGAGAGTAACTGCATTACCCCGTGTCTGCCCTAGCAGTCGTCAGTCACAAACAGCAAGCATCCCATGATTGGTCCCTCTTAGGCTGGTATGAATAGATTGAATTTTTTCCTTTGCTGAAAACTCTCAGCATTGAACTTAATCAATATTTGCATATGACATGGCTAGATTAGACAATTGTTGGCCTTCACACAGACTATAAAATGCTGTCAATTACCCTTCCACATTTTCATTCCCATAAAAAAAAAAGGCTATTACTACAGAAATAAGTGACTGTAGGCTAAGGGACAGCAGCTGTTTAATTTTTGTCTTAATTTTAAAATTCTGGTCAGACTGCCATTTAAAAAATCAGACTCCAAGTTAACCATATGTAGAGAACTGTTTAAGTTAAAACAGACACAGATAAGTTTCTCAAATAAAAAACAATGGCTGTTACTAAATGCTTGTTATTAAGCCCCTTGAATCCTAGCTACACAGGTCCCGGCTGTGTTTCTGGGCAAGCTCCTTGGCCTCTCCATATCTCAGTTTTGTCATTTATAAAGTGGCAACAGTTGCTTCTACTTCACCAGGTGGCTTGAGAATGAGATCAGATATACACCTATGGGATGGGACATGCATAGTACAGTGCCTGGTATTACATAGTAAGCACTCTATTATTTGCTCACTGTTATTATTATTGCATATTTTCCACTCATTAAAAACTCTTAATTGTGATAATTAAGAAACAAGTATGTGATGCACCGAAGGATAAATCTATTTTTCAGTCGTCCTAATTTGGTTTAACACATGATGGAATGTAGGCTGCATTCCAAGAGCTTGGCTGGAGGAACAGGGAAGAAGCGGAAGAGTGGGGAAATTAACATAGAGACTGGCCACCTTCATCAGTGGAGGCCTTTGCAAGAGCAGGTACATATCATCCTCTAAGCCTGGAAGGAAAGAGAAAAGGACCAGAGAAAGGGGAAACTGTGGGAGTAAGTGCAAGACTGTTGAATAAGTTTGGGTAGGGTAGTCTTGGTCTGGCTGGGGGTGATTCTCAACTCTGGGTACACATCGAAGTAATCCAGGCTGCTCTTGAACTCGTTACATCAAAATTTCTGGGGGTGGGACCCAGGCTTGGTATTTCTCAGGTTCCTGGGTGATTCCAATATATAGCCAGGGTTGAGAACTTCTGCACTGAAGAGTAGGTGTGAGGAAGAGGTGGAAGGTTGAATGCATCCTGAGTAGAGTGAATTTCTGACTGTTACTGCAGGGGGGAATTTTCCAGGAAGTCAAAAAAAGAGATGAATGAATAAGTGCTGAGCTGTAGTGGTGGACCAGAGATTAAATAGCATGAGTTTGAAGAAGAATTCGTTGTAATTGTTTCTTGACAGCCCCAGTTGAGATTCCTTTGCATGTGGAAAGTAGAAATGGTCAGCAAATGAGAAAAAAGGAATTTCTTGGAAAGACACGGGAGTATCTCAGCAGAAGCCAAGAGAAGTGAGGGGACCAGAGCAATGCTAGGAGCCTCAGCATCAAAACATCAGGGACCCTCTCTCTAAAGTTCTGCCATCAAATGCTCAAATCAAGACCTCTGTTTCAATTTCAACTTCCTGGGAGACAGAACGGTTGTGTCCAGGATAGGTCAGTGGTCTGTTCATAGACCAGTCAGCTATAGCTATGGAACAAGGGCTCACAAAGGCTGTAAGTCCACCACCCTCTGTGTACTGGTGACATTTCCCATGAATGGAGATCATAGTGAGCCTGACAGACACACCAAGAGGGTTTATAATCCCATCTTCTCTAATGACACTTGACATTTTAGCAGTGGGGGAGGAAAAGACCAGGGGTTTCCAGAGCTGTACATTATGAAAGTGGGCATGGTAGGCTGACTGCTGTTGGCCAGGAGAAAACGGAAGCCATGCAGCTGGAGACGAACTGTGAAAATAAGGATCAGTAATTGTAATGGGCAAAGACTAAGCAAATACATGCTTAATGATTATGAGCCAGCTACTGTTCTTTTACCAAATTCACTTAATGCTCATAGGAACCTTATGAAATAGTATTAATACCATTGTTACCTTCATTTTTCAGATGAGGGTAACAGAGTAATTAGGTAACTTACCCAAGTTCACACAAACCCAGAAAGTTAGGCTCCGAAGTCTATGTTCCTGTATGTTCCAAATTCCTACATTCATCTAAAAAGATAGGAAGCCCTGGTGATGCTTAGTGAGGGTAGGGTACAGGAAAAGTAGATGGCAATATAATGATGTGGTGGGGAACTGAATCTGAATTTAAAGTCTTGGAGGAAGAAAAGTTCCAAGAGATGAAGAAATCATGTTGCTCAGTGGCTGGTGAGTGTTAGGAAAGTGGACAAGAATAATTGTATTTTAAAGTGACTCTCTCAAATGACACTTATGATAACCAATCCGTACTTATCGTCATCTGGATGGTGCTCCTGACACATCAAAGGTGAACTCTATTTTGTTGTTGAACTCTTGTTCTTGATAGGACTGTAGATTCCTCAAGGACAGGGATCACCCAGTTGGTGCTCTAGAAATGTTCTTTCAGTCTATTTAAATTGAGAGTTTATTTCCCTACATCGCTGTTCATTGAAATGGAGTACTTAGCCTGATGTAAGACAAATTTACTAACCAAGAAATTCTCCTTCTCTGTACTTCATGTTCTATTAGTGCTGTCTAGCTCTTCCTGCAATGATTCGCTGTCATTGAGACTGTGATTTAATTATGCAAAGTATGACAGATCATTTGAAAGTTGTTATTTGCTGAGGAAGCACATTCATGATGTGGGGGGTGGGGAAAGCCTTTACATTTTGCTAAGTTTCATATCCTCTATGAACACTTTTTAGTGGGAAAGAATTTTAATTCTAAATGATTACCCTGCAGATTTATGAAATATCTCAACTAGACGTGACAATGAAAATGTGCTTAACTGTCTCCAGCAGTGGAAAAGAAAATGATATAATCTGAGAACCTGACTCTATTACCAGTGCAATGTATAGAAATGCCTTACCTGCCAGCCCCCGAACATCAGCACCCAGACTGAATCCACCATCATGTCTCTTCCACACCCCAGAAAAATGGTAAGATAATTCTGACTGCCCTCAGTTCACTTGTGCTGGGAGGCTGGCACAGTGGAATTCGGACACAGCCGGGGATAAGAAGACCAGGGTGAAGTCTACACATGGTAAGGGAATCAGGCTATGACTTATTTGTTGACAGAGCCATCTAAACAGTTGCCATGACTCAGTCAGATGCACAGAATGCTTTGTTCCTCAAAGTGCTGGGGAACCAACATTAGCATCTCCTAGGAGCCTGCTAGAAACTCAATCTCAGGCCCTGCTCCAGACCTACTCAAGCAAAATCTGTGTTTTAACAAGATCCCCAGGGATTCATATGCTTGTTATAGTCTAAGAAGCACTGGCTTGATACACTGGTCAATCAAGTCCTCTTTAAGGGCAGATTCTGTGCCATTTGTCCATGTATCTCCCATGCCCAGTACACTTAGTGAGAACTCAGTTATTTGTTGTATTGAATTGAGTGGTTTATATGTAAAGGCATATATTTATGAAAGTACTGGGGTGTCTGAAGAATGTAGAGAGGCTGTAGTATAAAGAAAAAGCAGGGAAATCTCCTTTGTTCAGTTGGAGCATCAGTGTGCTCCTAACAGGATGGATGACTTCCTGATGCCAGTCCCTGTATCTCCAAACCCAAGGGCTCTTTCTGGAACTAAGCCAAGCTCTCTGCCAGGAACTAACACCCCCTCCCCCAGCAGCCTTCAACCAATAACTGACTGGAGCTGTTGTCTAAATAATCGGGTTCACCAGCCATCTAGGGGGTCTAGTTCTGAATCCTATACTATTCCACAGATTCAGCCCCAGCCACTCATTGTAATATTTCCCTCTCCCTGCCAGTGTTTCCTACCCCTCCCAAATAAATTATTGCATTCAAATCCTTGTCTCTGGGTCTGCTTCTAGGGAAACTCAAACTAGGACACAAAACATCGTATATTATATAAATCAAGCTGGACTTAGAGTCTAGGAAAGGACTAGGGTAAGTTTCAACTCCATCCTGAGCCAGGAAAAGGAAGAGGAATTTGAATCAAACTGGGCATATGCCTTTAACTCACCTCATGATCCTGGAGTTGGAATCAGTTTTGAGTCTGCTGTTTTAATTTGATCAGATCTCTTAAGAGAGTTGTCTTGTCAAAATATCCTCATTAAACAAACTCCCCAGGAGGTCAGGAATCTCTATATTTGAGGGTGAAAGTGCTTTTGAATCTGTTGTGGTGTTGGTGAAGACTCTTGAGAGTCCCTTGGACTGCAAAGAGATCTAACCAGTCCATCCTAAAGGAGATCAGTCCTGAATGTTCATTGGGAAGGGCTGATGTTGAAGCTGAAACTCCAATACTTTGGCCTAGAGATGTGAAGAGCTAACTCATTTGAAAAGACTCTGATGCTGGGAAAGATTGAAGGCAGGAGGAGAAGGGGACAACAGAGGATGAGATGGTTGGATGGCATCACGGACTCAATGGACATGAGTTTGGGTAAACTCCAGGAGTTGGTGATGGACAGGGAGGCCTGGCGTGCTGCAGTCCATGGGGTCGCAAAGAGTCAGACATGACTGAGTGGCTGAACTGAACTGAACTGAAGGTGGAGAGACCCCCAAGTGACAGTGAAAGTCACTTAGTCATGTCTGACTCTTTGCGACCCCAAGGAATTCTCTAGGCCACAATACTGGAGTGGGTAGCCTTTTCCTTCTCCAGGACATATATTTGTGGGTGAAGGTGGAGAGACCCCCAAAGACAAACAAAATGACTTCAACGTTACAAGGGCAAATGTATATAGTACAAACTGTATGTCCAAAACCTGGAAAACAGAGAAGTAATCAAAGAGGGAAGTGGTTCAATCACTCTGTCCTTTCGAGTATGGACCCTGGCTAATGTCTAACCTGTAAGAGGATTTCAGAGAGTGTTTGCCTGGCTTTTGACTAATTAAGTGCAAGAAAAAATCTAAATTCAATAATAGAGTGTTGTAAATGCTCTATTTACATTTACAAAGGAAGGAAGAAAATCTTTAAAACCTATGTATGTGATTTTTGTTGAATTTTCCATTTCTACCCATTGTTTTCTGTGTCTCACTAACCCAAGCATACTCACTGTTAGGTACTTTTTAGAGCAGTTCCTCATTCTCTGAAGTGTGTTGCCATATTTTTTATGTTTTTCCTCACAACACTGGTAGGTTAGGTAAATATCATTTTTCCTGTTTGAGGAAGTTTTAAAGCAAGACAAGCAACAGGGAGATGTCATCTGCTCAGGTCAAAGAAGAAGCTACCTTGAAACCTCTACTGACCCACCAGCCTCGGGGCAAGGCAACTCTAGACCCCATCTATGTAAACAAGTTCAAACAAGGCCAGTTACTCCCTTTAGGCATTAAAAAACACTAAGTTGGAAAATAAAGAAAGTTTTTTTAAAAAAACTATCACTACACTAATGACAGGGATATTTCTCATACATGTATGTACCATAAAGTGTGATGCCAAATTAATGTTCTCCTGTAAATTCCCTATCTTCATCTCTATTCAGTTTTTCTCCAAATCAAACACAACCTCCTTTAGGAAGTTCTCCAAAACTCCATCAGCCTTCAAGAACTGACCTATCCTCTTTGAATTTGGCAGCACTTTGTCATCATATCACAAGTGTTTTGCCAATTTCGTGCTATTTGCCTGGTCCCTTGCATGATCTCTGGCACATAACAGAAGTTCAATAGTTCAACATGAACTATTGAATAAATGAATGAAGATTTTGTAACAAACATGGTGTGTGTTTGTGTGTGTGTTTGGTAAAGGGGAGGGGAAGGGTCCAACCCCAACCCCACTCTTAACTAACCAGCAAAGACAGGCAAAGTCTCAGGATCACTTGAGGTATTCTTTAAATAAAGACTAGACTGCCACAATGGGTTTCCCAGGTGGTACGAGTGGTAAAACAAAAACAAAAACCTGCCTGCCAATGCAGGAAACTTAAGAGGCGTGGGTTCTATCCCTGGTTCAGGAAGATGCCCTGGAGTAGGAAATGGCAACCCGTTCCAGTATTCTTGCCTAGAAAATCCCATGGACAGAGGAGTCTGGTGGGCTACAGTCCATTGGGTCACAAAAAGTTGGACAAGGCTGTATATTGCCACCCTGTTTATTTAACTTTTATGCAGAATGTTTGCATGCATGATAAGTTGCTTCAGTCATGTCTGATTCTTTGCGACCCCATGGAGTATAGTCAACCAGGCTCCTCTGTCCATGGGATTCTCTAGGCAAGAATTCTGGAGTGGGGTTGCCATGTCCTCCCCTCCAGGGGATCTTTCCGACCTAGTGATCAAATCCCAGACTCTTACATCCCCTGCATTGGCAGGCAGGTTCTTTACCACTAGCACCACCTAGGAAGCCCTATATACAGAGTACACCATGTGAAATGCCAGGCTGGATGAATCACAAGCTGTAATCAAGATTGCCAGGAGAAATATCAACAACTTCAGATGTGATTTGAGGTCTAATGGCAGAAAATGAAGAGGAGGGTGAAAGAAGAGAGTAAAAAAGTTGGTTTAAAACTCAACATTCAAAAAACAAAGATCATGGCATCCAGTCCCATCACTTCATGGAAAATAGGGGGAAAAGTGGAAGCAGTGACACATTTTCTTTTCTTGGGCTCCAAAATCACTGCAGATGGTGACTGCATCCATGAAATTAAAACATTCTTGTTCCTTGGAAGGAAAGCTGTGGCAAACCTAGATAATGTTACAAAGTAGAGACATCACTTGGCTGACAAAGGTCCATATAGTCAAAGCTATGGTTTTTCCAGTAGTCATGTATGGATGTGAGAGTTGGACCATAAAGAAGGGTGAGTACCAAAGAACTGATGCTTTCAAATTATGATGCTGGAGAAGACTCTTGAGGTCCCTTGGATTGCAAAGAGATCAAACCAGTCAATCCTAAAGCAAATCAACTCTGAATATTCATTGGAAGGACTGATGCTGAAGCTAAATCTCCAATACTTTGGCCACCTGATGTGAAGAGCTGATTCATTGGAAAAGACCCTGATGCTGGAAAAGATTGGGGGCAAAAGAAGAAGAGGGCAGTGGAGGATGAGATGGTTAGATAGCATCACCAATTCAATGGACAGGAATTTGAACAAATTCCAGGAGATGGTGAAGGACAGGCAAGCCTGGTGTGCTGCAGTCCATGGTGTCGCAAAGAGTCAGGCATGGCTTAGCTACTGAACAGTAGCAGACTGCCAGTCACAGATGGCCTTTCTAAGGGCCATAAAACCATGTCACTTCTTGCACATACCTTACAAAATTAGTTCTTTTTTGCAATTCTGTTTGTTTCTCATTGTCATTATTCCTGAAAATATGACAATGGGGGGTTCACAAATGAGCCGGTCCACTCTATTGACCCCTCAACAGAAAGCTCTAGTACAGCAGGAACTATAGGGGATAGAAGCAGGCAGAAGGCTACCACAGAAGCCAACCATTGTGGGCATGCTAGCACATACATACATATTTGCAGAGCACATTCATATTAAAAAATGAGAACCCATTTATTTCCTGAAGAGTTTCCATTTAACCACTAATAATTTGTCCATTTACAAGTGTTTGTTGAACACTTATCATACCAGGCACTAAACCAGAGACTGGATGTATAGAATACATTTACTCCCACATCACCAATGTTTCAAGGATCCTTCAAAATTTCTGGTCCACTGATCACAGCCTATCTTTTCAGCAGTGTTATATATTCTTCATTGTTATTATAAAGTAATTATTACTGTTATAGGTGGTAATGAAAAAATATAGACAGATGCTCTGTTCACATTTGAGCTAATCCCCCTGAATTACTGTTGGACATTCTCAGTTGCTTAGTGGAGGAAAGGCAGCAGTAAAAGTCGTGTCCCCATTTTGGTCCTCAGTTTCCTTATCTGCAGCACCATAGTACCCTAAGCGACCAGCAAAGCCACTCCTCTTGGCAGTAGCGTGCTAAACTCAGCCCCACGCACGTTTTTAGCTGGTCCATCCTCCCCTTCTCCAGCCCCTGCACTGCCCTCAGGAGCTTCCCTCTAGTCTGCATGGCACACTCACATTGAGGAAAATAAAGAAATCACTGTGCTTGGTGCTTCTCCCCACTGAACGCCTCATTATAACCCAACAGGAAAGAAGTTTAAACTGAACAAATGCTCACTTTCCTTTTTCTCCCCCACCCATCAGTCTCTGTCTGCTTGATGGAGGAAATATGGCTGTTAATAGCCTACGGTGGAACAAACATTTGCATAACTGTTACCTCAGAGCCCATAACTCTGAGCTAATTGGCTGATGGTGATTAAAATGATTAAGTGATTGTAATTTATATGATTAACCAATTAGACCCTTCTCCAGTGATTGGCTCAGGGTAGGGCTCGAGATGTGCGCTTGTCTCTCAGCATGAAGGCCGAATTGAACAGTGTTAAATGTTCTTTCAGATGCTGAGTTGTTCCTCTAACCAGTCGGGAAGATGTTTTACACCCAGTAGTTTTATGTTATCACATTAAATGGGTGGTACCAAAAAATTCAGCAAGTGCCTGCGTGCTCGGTTATGTCTGACTCTTTGTGACCCCATGGATTGTAGCCTTCCAAGTTCCTCTGTCCATGGGATTCCCCAGGCAGGAATACTAAAGTGGGTTGCCATTTCCTCTTTCAGGATCTTCCTGACCCAGGGATTGACCCATGCCTTTTACATCTCCTGCACTGGCAGGCAGGTGCCTTACCACTAGCACCACCTGGAAAGCCCCCAAAAATTCAATGCCTGGCAGAAAAGAAATGGAGGCAGGGCAATGGCACTTTAAGTTGGGGACACAAGGTGGATGTGCAGTTGCCCAGAACCATGATTGTTATTTGCAAGTAGCCCATATTCCCCTAAAATGATAGACAAGGTTAAGACCCAGAACTTGGGATCCGTGTCAGTTGGCTTTAGTCCTGGCTCAGCCGCTCACTGGCTATGCTGTGTGATCAAAGTACTTAACCTTTCTAAGTCCATGGATTCCTCTCCTATAAATAATATTCCTACTGGCCCGGTAAGGTTGGGCTTCCCTGGTAGCTCAGCTGGTAAAGTATCTGCCTGCAATGTGAGAGACCTGGGTTCAATCTCTGGATTGGGAAGATCCCCTGGAGGAGGGCATGGCAACCCACTCCAGTATTCATTCTTGCCTGGGGAATCTCCATGGACAGAGGAACCTGGCAGGCTGCAGTCCTTGGAACTGCAAAGAATTGGACACGACTGAGCGAATAAGCACAGCACAGCACCTCATAAGGTTAGTATGAAGATCAAATTATGTTTTGCATATTACACTCCCAATAAATTCTAGCTGCCACTGTTACTGCTATTTTTGTCATGATTTTATTATGACTTCATTGGAATGTAAGCTCCAAAGACATCTTCACTTTTCTCTTCCTGGTGTTCAGCATGGTGCCTGGCACATAACAGGTACTAAAAATGTCTGTCAACGATCGAAATTAAAACAGAGCTCTAAATTCATGCCAGGCACTTTTCTAAGTGTTTCACCTCCACTAATAAGAGTGACCCTTGTAACCACTTGGAGAGGTAGGTACTATTATTATAGTATCTTCTGCATTTCAGAGGTGATAAAGCTCAGGGAGGGAAGTATGATAACTTGCTCAAGCTCTTGCTGCTAGTGAGAGGTGGATTTGAGAGTGAGGCCTACATTGGGCACATCTGTAATAAGTAGGAGGATATTTAGACATTTCCCCTATTCAGTATGAAATATCATTGCCAAATGGGACTAAGAAAATAACATGGTTCTTTCTATTTGCTGGAAAAAAAATGGTTAATTTACCTGATAACACATTTCAGGGACTTGGCAAATTTGGCAAATGTGATAACCAAGAAAGAACTTGAGTTCTCAGAACAAGGTAGGCATAAAGCAGAAATCCAATGTATTCTTTGTTAATCTTTTAGGTAAACTGTTTACTGTGATTCACTATGGCCACCTCAACCCGATTTCCCCATCTGCCATCTTTCTACCTTCTTTCTTCTTTATTCTCTCTGTTCCCCCTTGCTGCATGCATGCTAAGTTGCTTGAGTCGTGTCTGACTCTTTGCAACCCCACGGACTGTAGCCCGCCAGGCTCCTCTGTCTATGGGATTCTCCAGGCAAGAATACTGGAGTGGGTAGCCATTTCCTTCTCCAGGGGATCTTCCTGTTCCAGGGATTGAACTCACTCTCCTATGTCTCCTGCACTGGCAGGAGGGTTCTTTTACCACTAGCACCACTGGGGTTTTCCCAGGCTTTTAGACTCAACTGGTGACAGACCTCTGAATTTTGGATTTCAGGCCACAGTTTTTAGAAAGTGGAACGAGAGGCAAATAACTGGGATCCCTATTCTGGCAGCAGTGACCACTATTCCAAAGGCAGCTACCTTAGGTGTCTTTCTCCCAGGACTCTTCCGGTTATTAAATGTCAGCATAACAAAGACAGCAAGGGTTTCACTTCCACTTAAAGAATAGCATTCAGTGGTGCCATAGCTTCTACCAGGGATGAGGATTATTGTACCATGGCTCCTGCTGTTACTGCGATAAATGTGGGTATGAGGTGAGCTGGAATTTCCCTACTGAACCCAATACGTTATTGGTTCCTCAGCCACCTGACTCAGTCTATGTTCTTTTTCTGACTTTTCATCTCTTCTTTTTTTTTCTTTTTTTTTTTAATTTCAGCCGTTAAAAAGAATACATTTGAATCAGTTCTAATGAGGTGGATGAAACTGGAGCCGATTATACAGAGTGAAGTAAGCCAGAAAGAAAAACACCAATACAGTATACTAACACATATATATGGAATTTAGAAAGATGGTTACGATAATCCTCTTTTTATTTCCTTTCCTCCTAGCTCAGGACTTTATCTTTTCTCCCCTCTATCTCTTCCTCCCTCCTTCCTCACCCCTAATTTCTTAAATTATGAATGTTTGATATTTTCATGGGATAAACTATGGTTCATCTTGATGTACTTGGCCATTCAGTAGAAATTGGTTCATATGAGTTTTCTTTAATAGCTCCCATGATAGGGAAGTTGGAATTTTTATTGTTAACTTGATACTGAAATTAACTCCACTTTCTTAATGTTACATTGGTGGAACTTTGCTAAGTTCTTATTTAAAAAAACACATTAATACATTTTTATATTAGAGATTTTACAGAGTATAGAAAAGGTAAAGAAGAAAATAAAAATCACTTCAGCACGTCTCCTAATGTTTTTCTTTCCATTAAATCCTTCTCTGTTACAAAAAATAGAAAGATATTTTTAAATCTGAAAGACTATGTTCCATGTGTACGTGTGTGCCTAAAAGGAGGGATGGGTTTTGGATAAAGCCCTTTGTGGTTCACTCGGCTTAAAAAAATATATCAAGATATTTGACAAGTTCAAATTATGCCTGGGTCCCCATAGCACTAGCCTCTGGATCCCTGATCTTTCCCTGGGTTTAGGGAAACCAGTCTTTGGTTATTGCACTGGAAAGAGAGAAAGCCAAGCTGTGGACTTGGCAGGTCATGGCTATTCAATTCGTCTCTAAATCTTTACAAATCCAAGAATTTCCCTGAAGTCATCATTCACTCTGAATTTGTCTGTTGCATTTTGTAAAGGAGAGGAAAGAACCTCACTTTGGTTAAACATCAGCTCCTATGAAACCAAGCGTTGAAAGGGGGCAGAGTCCGTAATTGATTTTCTGACAGGTTATAAAATATTAAAAGATAGGAAAGTTTTAAAACTAATTTTTAGGTATCCGTCTGAAGCCATGTCCAGTTGGCCTGCAGGATCAATGAAACAACATTACATAGAAATGCTGAACTCATACTCTCCTGGCTAATCTATATTTCAAAGATGAGATTGAGCTCTTAAATGACCTGCTCATAGAGTGAGCTGATCCCACTTTAAACCTCCCATTTGGAACCTGGGTTGCAAAGATTAACTATTTCAAGGAAATGAAAGCCAACACATCCCTGAAGTCTTGGCAGATGGGAAGGTGGGAGAGAATAGGACAAACCAGGTAAACAGGTCCAGTAAAACCCACAGGGTCTTTTATCAATTTAACATCACTCCTTGGAATGATCTTTTTTTATTTTACATATTCCAGTTTAGGGGAGTGTGCATGGGAGTCAACCTTTATATTTCCTGGTATTTCCTCCCAGGTAGCATCATGGAAATTTGTCTACCTTTATTTGCAAATGAGGTATATCCTAGGAAGGATGGAGGTGTTTTTCAGTTCCTTTTGCTCCATCACCAACAGCAAATTTTGGGGTTTCGGGAACAAGATATGAAGCCCTGGCACTATGACCATATGACATGTATTTAGTTATTTTCTTTTCCAGATCCCTATTTAGAATGTAGGGCTTCCCTGATAGTTCAGTTGGTAAAGAATCCTCCTGCAATGCAGGAGACCTAGGTTCAACCCCTGGGTTGGGAAGATCCCCTGGAGAAGGGAAATATGCTTAGGATGTAAGCCCAGCAAAGACAGAGCTTTTTGCTAGATTTGTTTACATCTCAAACCTTGGGTCTCAAAGGGTGCCTGGCAGAGCAGGTGCTCAATAAACATTTGTGTGAGTGGATAGATGGACAGACAGATGAGCTGATACCTAACACAGTAATAGAAGTGTGATCAAGGTGCTATGGGAATATAGTTTCAGAGCCATTTGTTTTGATAGGCTCCAGGGGACTTCAGAGTTGGGATGACAGACAGCCCTAGGCACTGACCTAAGAGCATTTGGCTTTGATCACCTAATTTGTTGCAATTAGATGAGTGCTAACAGAAGTCACTGTCAAATTAAGAGATAGTATAGGTAAACTGGCCAACGCTGTGCCTGTCACAGGGTGTTGTGGTGTTGTGCTCAGCTCTTTTGTAACACCATGGACTATAGCCTGCCAGGCTCCTCTGTCCATGGAATTTTCCAGTCAAGAATACTGAAGTGTTGCCATTTCCTACTCCAAGGGCTCTTCCTGACCAAGGGATTGAACCCATCTCTCACATCACCTGTACTGGCAGGCAGATTATGTACCACTGTGCCATCTTAGGAAGCCCTGTCACGGGGTACCATTCCGTACACGTCACTCTTGTTCCTTCTTCTAAGAACTTGTCCTGATAGCTCTTCCTGATTCCAGTCCTAGTTTTTCCAAGAAGCACTTCCTCAGGTGTCTATTCAAGTGTCCCTTCTCGGTGTGGTCTTTTCTGGCTGTCTCTCTAAGATTGCAGCCCTTCCCTCACACTTCCTATCCTTGTCTACATCGCTTCTGCAACCGATGTATTTTGCTTATGTGTTTATTGTGCATCTCTCTGTACTAGGATATAAGCCCAATCAGGGCAAAGATCTTTGTCAAGTTATTGCTATGTCCTCAGCGCCCAAAATACAGTCTGGCATATAGATTATGCTCAGTAAAGGTTTGTTGAATGAACAAATGAAACAAATCCCAGTTCCATTTAGCCAGAGAAAGTTGCTATGATATGCTACAGGAGAGTTTGCATTTTTCTGTTTTCCTATGATCGATATACAATGAATGTTTTGTGAGTGAGCAGAAGGGAAAACAATTCCATGAACCATTGAGGCCAAATTTTCTCTTGAAAGGAGGTAAGGTGTAGTGGCCCCTATGGCTCCACATTCTTCTAAATGTGCAGGAAAGATGCTCAAGGCTGATTTCCATCACACTCCTTTCTCTTTCAGCCGATCCCTCTGCAGGGAGGCTGGCAGTCGGGCCCGATCAGCACTGCTGGCCTCATAATCAGATTTTAATGACTGTCTGCTTCCCTTCCTACATGTTTATAGTCCTCAGCACTCTGATTAAGTTTTTGGTCCCGCAAGATAGTTAAAACCCCACAATTTGCACTGGGTGTTTTATTTTTTCTAAGTTAAGCAAGTGGGTAAATGTCTCTTTGATCTTCCCACTGTGGATGAGAGCTGTTTGTGTTTTTAAGGCCTTCAACAATTACGTGAAATGGACACAGGACTGGGTTTGAGGTTGACCTTCTGGGTGGTTTAACAGTCCCTCTAAGGTTTTTATTCTTTCTCCTCCTATCTCCCCCACACCCCAAGTCCCAGAGGAATAGAGGAAAAGAAAGCAGCAAAAAGCTCTGAGAAGAAAAAGAAACTGATGGTAGGGGCCAGCCAGAGAGTCGGCTTTCAGAGCTGGTGTTCCAGGAGGTCAGAAGCATTTCTCTGTACGGTTTCCCTCACCTTTGTTTGTGTGGGTGACTTAGTGGCGGGGAAGCAGAGAGATTAACTTGTTATCCCCATGCAGTTTGGTCAGTAGCTCTATAGGAAGGCCAATAAGGAGGAGACAGTCCCAATCATCTGCTGAGCTCTATTTGCAGCATAAAGGAGTAATGAGTAGAACTCTTGCTATTGCACTTATTCCAGCAATTATGTGTATAAGAAGGATGAGGAGCTGTGGGCCTAAGAGAGAAGGGAGGGGGCCATGGAAATCACACAGTGTCTCTGGGGCTCCCCAGCTGTGTCAGGACTGAAATATGAATGTCATGCAGGTTGGTGACTTCCTTGTGGCATGTACACATTATCCCACCCATGCCACAATTAAGTCACATTCAGTAGCACTTCATTATTTTAATTAAGCTTATTGCAAGAGTAATCATCATTGCCGTCAGTATCAATCATCAGTAATTTTTCCGATTATGGCCATAAGTGGTGACAGTCCATGTTGACAGTAAATGATAATGCCTCTGGCTTGAACTGACACTTCATTGGACTTTGCAAGGTTGCTCTGAACACTCCTGGGCTTGCTATGTAAAGAACTATTTATCTATGACAAAAGCTGGGTCTATCCGATATTTGTTTTTGCTTCCCAAATGGATAAGTTCATAATATTTGCAAAATTCATCCTTTAGTAGATGACAGCCATGGAGTCCAAAACACATTTAGAAAGAAGTTATATGCTCTGAGCTCAGGGCTGCAGCATCACAGCCGTTCCCCAACCTGTCCTAAATGTGTATTAGTTGAGTTATAGCTCTTTCTTCCAAATGGACATGGGAAATGAAGTTGTTTCGATTGCAAAATGGCTCTTGGCAGTCTCCTATTTCTAAGTGGAAGCAGGGGAAAGAAATCTGAGGGAAAACAGCTCTACTTCCCTTTATAACTGGCCCTTTCTGGCATCCGACATGATTGAAATTCTTCAACATTTAAATAAGGTTTCTCCTAAACAACAATAACCTAGTTACTTATTATTCTTGTAACTGCATTTCCATGGTTTAAAGTACTCCCTGGTCTCAACCATTTGTGCTACAAATAATTTTAATTGAGCCGAGAAACCCTTGACATTTTAGAAATTACCTTCTATTTATAAGACTTTAAGAAGAAAACCTTCCTGGCAATCCTGACCTCTGTGCGATTTGGCCTTTTTTCCCCCCCTACTTTGAGTTTTTTTTTTTTTTTTTCATTGAACCAAATTACTTTCATTTCTAATTTAATTTTTGCAGTAGCAAATAAAATGCCAATTTGATATGTTCATAAAATCCCACACAGGCTATGAAATACCCAGTCTCCTTTGACTCACACATATCAGGAAGCTGCTCATCTCAAGCCCATTCCATTAAGGTTGATGAAATGGGTTCTGGGAAGATTATTAATGATGAAGGCTTAAAAACAGAGGCTCTTTCAGGTCCTAAAATATACTTTGGGGTTTCTGGAAGTCTTTTGAATAGTGAAATTTTTAATTTTTGTTATTTATTTCCCCCAAATATCATGGATCATTCTAGTGTAGACCTTGTTAAAGCACATTACATTTTGATACAAATAAAAAATACTATGCCTTTGTACAGTGTTTTCACATTCATTGTCCTTCTTGCTCTTCAAAGGAACCTGTTCTTTCATTCAGTAAGTATTTATAGATCACTTACTATTTTCCAGGCACTATTCTAGGCACTCCAGATATAGTAGTAGGCAAAATAGCTTGTGGAACTTACATTTCAGTAGGAGACAAGTTGTGTGTGTGTTAGTCGCTCAGTAATGTCTGACTCTTTGCAAACCCATGGAGCCCATAGCCATTTCTTCCTTGATCTTCCTGACCCAGGGATCAAACCCAGTTCTCCTGCACTGCAGGCAGATTTTTTACCATCTGAATCAACAGAGAAGCCCTTAAAATAAAATAGAAGCAAGCAAAATATGTTGGCCATCTGATGTGAAGAACTGAATCATTGGAAAAGACCCTGATGCTGGAAAAGATTGAAGGCAAAAGGAGAAGAGGGTGGCAGAGGATGAGATGGTTAGATAGCATTACCAATTCAATGGACATGAATTTGAGACCTGGAGGAGGTAAGGACAAGAGCAACCTTTCAGGTAGAGAGGACAGAAAGTACAAAGACCCCAAGGCAGGAACAGAAAGGAGGTCATTGGATGTAGAGTGAAGTGAGCAATGGGCTGGTGGTATGAAATAAGATCAGAGTGGAAGCCAGAATCCCATCCTGTAGGACCTTAAATGTGAACACATGGTTTTACCCTAACTAAGATGAGGACACTGGAGTGCTTTGAGCAGAAGAATGACACAGTCTGACTTTTGCTTGAAAGGACCAGTCTTTGGCAGTGTAACAATAGGCTGGGAAGAGGGCAATGGCAGAAGGAGGGAGGTAAGTTAGGAGACCACTGCATTTATCAAGGAAAAGATGACAGTGACTCAAACCAGGGTAGTATCAAGGGAAGTGCTGAGAAACAGTTTCTGGATATTGAAATTAATTAAGGAAAATGTTATCTAGTCCTATTTTAAAGTGAGAAAACTAGGTCACAGGGTAACTGACTTTCTCAAGAATACAGAGCAAGGATGTGACAAAATTGGGCTTGTGGGTGAGAGACCCAGACCTGTGGGTAGGGGTCCCTCAGTCCACCCCGTGTGGACCAGCTGCACCTGAATACACCCTAAATATCCATCTTGGAATTCCTGCCTCAGAGCCATGGTCATGTTCTCATTACCCTAATAAATAAGGAATAGGAAGAGCAAGAGACTTCCAGTTCCCTGTGTACCTGGATGGCTAATGCTACCTGACAAGTAGCAGGTTGGAGCCTAATGAATGGCTGGGAGAAATAGGAGCAGGAGTGCTTGCTTCTAGGGGAAAAGAGGTGCTCATTAGCTATCCAGTTGCTCAGATGGTTCAGCCTCTTGTTTCAAGCAGACCCCAGTACCATCGGCCACCTTTCTGTAAACAAGCAATTCTACTACTGCTTTGGGGCCCTATGGATATTTAAAAAACAACTGGGGTGAGATTCATATAACATAAAATGAACCATTTTAATTTTTAAGTGAACCATTCAATGGCATTTAGTACATTCAAATGTTGTACAACCATCACCTCCATCTGCTACTGCTGCTGCTAAGTCACTTCAGTCGTGTCCAACTTTGTGTGACCCCATAGACGGCAGCCCACCAGGCTCCCCTGTCCCTGGGATTCTCCAGGCAAGAACACTGGAGTGGGTTGCCATTTCCTTCTCCAATGCACGAAAGTGAAAAGTGAAAGGGAAGTTGCTCAGTCGTGTCCAACTCTTAGCGACCCCATGGACTGCAGCCCACCAGGCTCCTCCGTCCATGGGATTTTCCAGGCAAGAGTACTGGAGTGGGGTGCCATTCCCAGATATTTTCATCACCCTGAAAAGAAACCCCATTAAGTAGTTACTTCCCATTCTCCTCTTGCACCAGGCTTTGGTAACCACAGATCTACTCTTTGTCTCTATGAATGTACCCATTCTAGATATTTCCTATAAATAGAATCATATAACATGTGGCCCTTTTGTGTCTGATTTCTTTCATTTAGCCCAGTGTTTTTTGAGATGCACCCATGTGATAGCATGAATCAGTACTTCATTCCTTTCTCTGGCTGACTAATTCTTTCTTGTGGGCTACCCAGGTGGTGCAGTGGTAAAGAATCTGCTTGCTAATGCAGGAGTTGCAGGAGACATGACATGAGGTCAGTGCCTGGGTTGGGAATATCCCTTGGAGGAGGACATGGCAAGCCACTCCAGTATTCTTGCCAGAAAACTCCCATGGATAGAGGAGTCTGGCGGATTACAGTCCACGAGGTCACAAAGAGTGGGACATGACTGAGCAACTGAAAACACACACATACACACACACACACACATCATATGTTTATCCATTCATTCATTTAGTGGACATTTGAATTGTTTCCCTCTCTTGGTTATCATGAATAGCCCTGCTATAAACAGGTATATATGTGTGTTGGTTTGAGTACCTGTTTTAGTTCTTTGGGCAGTATTCCTAGGAGTGGGATTGGTGGGTCATATAGTAATTCTGTGCTTAACTTGTAAAGAAAAACAAACTTTTCCACAGCAACTGAATCATTTTCATTCCCATCACCAATGTGCAAGGATTCCAGTTTCTCCACATCCTAACCAACACTTGCTAATTTTCCTTTTTTTAAAAATGTTAATAGCTATTCTAGTGGACATGAAATGGCATCTCACTGTGGTTTTGGTTTGCATTTCCATATGGCTAATGCTGTTGATCATCTTTTCATGTGCTGGAAGCAAATGTACGAATGCTTATTTAAGTTCCTTGCTCTTTTTAATTATTTTGTTGTTGCTGTGTTGTAAAAATTCTTTATATAGTTGGATACTAGACTTTTATCAGAAAAATGATAATTTCTCCCTTTCTGTAGATTGTCTTTTCACTTTCTTGCTGATGTCCTTTGATGCACAATAGCTTTTAATTTTGATGAATCCCAACTTACCTATTTGTTGTTGTTGTTCAGGCTCAGTTCACCTGTTTTTTCCCCGAACTTTAAACTTTTTATTTTGTATTGGGGTATAGCTGATTAACAATGTTGTAGTAGTTTCAGATGAATAGAGAAGGGACTTAGCTGTATATATAAATGTATCATTTCACCTGGTTTCTTTAAATCAATGTTAATGTGAACAACAACAACGATTTTAATAATGGTGAACACTAACACAGAAGGAGGAAGTCATAGAAAAGCATCTATGAGTTTTTTCTAGTTTAGACCAGGATCTGGGACAGACATGGAATTTGCCAAACTCAAAAAATCTGAAGCTGTAGACCTCAAAGTATTCCTCTTTAAAACATGTTATGAGGTATGTCAAGCTGCCCTCACAAAAGACCTACAAACATAATAGCTTAAACCAGAAAGAAATTAATTTTTTCCGTCTTATGACAAAGGTAGGATAGCTCAACAGGGTCAGGGTCCCAAGCTGCATCTAATGTCCTGTTTGCCATCCTTAACACATGCCCTCCATCTTGTGGTCTGAGATGGTTGTCCCAAGCTACATCAGCATTCCAAGCAGCAGGAAGGGGAAGAGGAAAGAGGTTATGCTCCTTCCCTTTAAGGGTAAGTCCCAGAGTTTACACACATCAATTCTGCTCACTCCCATTGCCCAGAACTTAGTCACATGACTAAGGAAGGTTGGGAAATGTGATCTTTAATTCAGCAGCTATGTGCCCAAATAAAAACTCTGTGAAATTATAGAGGAAATTACATATAGGGGGGAAAAAATACAATCTTGGACATAGAACCTCAACTTTATTAACATTCAGAGTTGCAATCTGAGTTGTGTTGCTGAAATTAGGAGGAACTAATTTTACTAAGATAAATCGTCAGGGAAAGTATTCCAATAGGTGTAGGGAAAAGGGAGAAGGAAATGATGAGCTGTCTGAAAGAGCACACAGATGATGAAACAGTGGAGGGGAGCCATGTGTTTGTATCCGTGTCCCTTTAGTGTGGAAGATTTTATGGGCAGAGATTTCTATCTGGACGACAAACCAACCACAAAAACAAAACCCAAACAGATGTTGCTTTAGTGCTTTAGCACTATTAAGTGCTTTCACAAACTTTTTTTCATTGAGTTGTTATAACAACCTTATATACCATATATGGCAGGTAATGCTCCTGCATCTCACCTCCATGATTAAAGGGAATCTCTGAGGTTAGGAAGCTTCTAGCTATTTGGTAGCAGAGGCAGGATTCAAATTCAGCTTCCCCTGACCTATCTTATATTTATTTGGTGCAGGACTTTCCCATGGTGCGTTGGAAGATCCCCTGGAGAAGGAAATGGCAACCCACTCCAGTATTCTTGCCTGGAGAATCCCATGGACAGAGGAGCCTGGTGGGCTACAGTCCACAGGGTCGCAAAGAGTTGGGCACGACTGAGCGCCCTACTTTCTTACTTACTTATGTACCCAGATGTAGCTCATGAGCTAGACTACCTGAGGCCCAAAGCCCAACATGTCTACCAGGAGGGTCTAGTAGTCCTACCCATAGGCCTTTCATCTTTCCAGACCCGCTGTTAAACTCAGTAGAGTCCTGGAAGGTCCCTGGAGTGTCAGTTTCACTCGTCTGCCTCTCTGGCCCACTGCAGCTGGTATGAGCAATGAGACAGCAGGCCAGGGAAAGACAGAGGCTGGAGGCTGGGGTGAGTAGTGTTGGCAAATATGCTGTGGGGAACCCCAGTACCCTCTTGAGCAAAAGGGGAGTTCATGGCCCTGGATTCACATCAAACACACTGGCCAGGGCCCCTGTCAGGGCTTGGAGTCAGAGATGGCCACATGCACATCCTCACTACTCCCCCACAAGCAAATTCATTCCTCATTTCAGCAGACACCTCAGAGACACCTTGGGCACTTAGTATTGGCTGCATAAAAATAAAAATGCAGTGACATAAAATACCTTGTCTAATTGTTTTCCTACAAGTTATTGAGGATTTTGATGATAACAGGAGATTATGACCCAAAGTTTCTTATCTGGGGGCCAACATTGCTTCTAGGAAAAGGCAAGAGATTTAAAGGCAGAAGTCTTGCTGCTATGGAACATATGATCTTTGGCAAGTCATTCAAGCTCCCTGAACCTCAGTTTTCTCATCTGAGTCATGGGAGCTAATAGTCATCACAAGAGTGGTAACACACATCTCTGGGGAAGTTCAAAGGTCAAACAAGATAATAGGTGGGGAATTGCTTTGTAAACTTTTGTAAATATTTGTAAGTGATATACAAATATTAACTGTTATTATAGTATAAAGTTGGCCTTTAAATATTGCACCAACACAAAGTTAAGAGGGACTAAAAATGAGAGAGAGGTTCAAGGACAGCCATAAGGTTATTGACTCTGCTTTGGTCCTAGTTTGCTGACATATCTTCTCGAGGGGTCCAATGTCAATCCTGGGTGAGAAATCATTAGGATTATAGACAATGACTCATAACCTCACCTCCTCATATTTCTACAAACACAAAGTTTTTCAAAGTATTTTATTCAACTTTTCACAAAAACATCATTCCTGTTTAGTGTTGGGAAAAGTCTGGGTTTTTTTTTTTTTTTTTAACAGTAATAGAAGCTTATTTGTTCATTCTCAGGCAAATAGCCTTGGGGCTCCTGGTAATTTCAAGATATGAAAATTTTTAAAGGGACAAAAATATAGAGCATGGGAAAATCAGCTATTGTACAAATCACAGCAATTTAAAAATGATTTTTCCCATCTAGGGATTTCTGTTACATGGTTCTCTTTTACATTATTTTTAGTATATGTTTTTAAACTATTTTCCTCAGCAATTTTGGATAAGATTGAGGTCTAGTCCTATACTTATTTTAAGCAGTTCTGAAAATGAGGCATCCAATAAGATATTTGAAGAAAGGGATGAATATAGGCCAAACTCTTAATAGCCGTTACCTTTGAGGGGGTTTGGAGCAGACCTTAGGAGTCAGAGAGCTCTATTGCTTCTTGACCCTGTTACAATGAGCATATACTGTAGTCAAATTGCAAATAATGTACATTTGTAAAAATAACAAAAATAGAAATAAACTGTGTCAGAAAAGAAATGTCTAGACGAGTCCTCATATTATCTGACAAAAATACCATCGACATGGAATCCCCTTTTATCTCCCTAACTCTTCTCCAGGCCTACTCTCCTCCCCCACAATACAGCGACTTGGCAAATCATTGAAAATTATTGGAAAATTTGAGGAAGAAGGCAAGTCCAGTTTTGGTGTAGGTAGCTATATTGATGAATCTGAAACCAAAGTCCACTAGACTACAACCTCTTGAAGTACAGGGGCTTTTTTGTTTCATTCTTTAAATCATTCATTCATTCCATCCCATAAATGTTTATTGAGTGCTAGGTACTATTCTATGCACACAAATAAAAAACCAGATAACAAAACAGATACAAATCTCTGCCTTCATTGAACTTATTTTCTAGTATTGATGCATATAGTCTTAAAATTTTGTTGAATAAGTGAATTTGTTAACAAAAAATTAGATTGAACATTTACTGTGAAGTAGAAATTATTTTGAGCTTTGAAGTTACAGTAGTGAACCTAACAAAGCTTATATCTTACATGAGGGAAAGACAGACATAAAGCAGATAAGTCAATACATCAGTGTGAGATGGTAAGTTGTATACAGCTTGGCCACTGGTACTGACACTACTTCCTGTGTATACATATAACTGTAGCTTCAAAAATGGGGAAATCAGCAGACCTTGCTTGTTGCCCACTGGTTTAGGTCTTTGAACTTACCGTGACAGATGGAACTAAAATTCTTCCCATAAAGGTGGCTTGCTTCAGAGACTGTGGGGCATTATCTTAGTTTTCCATTGCTACCATAACAAATTATCACAAAAGTCGGGGCTTTAACAATACAAATTTATTATCTTAGGGTTCTGGAGATCAGGAGTAAGAGATGGGTCTCACTGAGCTAAAACCGAGGTGTTTGTAGAATCTTGTTTCTTCTAGAGGCTCTGGGGTAGAATCTGTTCCCTTGCTTTTTCCAGCTTCTGGAGACTGCTCACATTCCCTGCCTTATGGCTCTTTCCTCTATCTTCTCAAAGTCAGCAACAGTAGGCTGAGTCCTTCTCACATGGACAACTCTCTGCTTCTCCCTTTCAGGCCTCCCTCTTCCACTTTTCGGAGAAGGCAATGGCACCCCACTCCAGTACTCTTGCCTGGAGAATTCCATGGACGGAGGAGCCTGGAAGGCTGCAGTCCACGGGGTCGCTGAGGGTCGGACACGACTGAGCGACCTCACTTTCACTTTTCACTTTCATGCATTGGAGAAGGAAATGGCAACCCACTCCAGTGTTCTTGCCTGGAGAATCCCAGGGACGGGGGAGCCTGGTGGGCTGCTGTCTATGGGGTCGCACAAAGTCAGACACGACTGAAGTGACTTAGCAGCAGCAGCTTCCACTTTTAAAGATGCTTATAATTCCACTGAGGCCTGCCTGGATAACCCAGGATAATCTCCCCACCCTAAGGCCAGCTAATTAGCAACCATAATTCCCTTTGCCACACAGCCTAACATATTCCCAGGTTCTAGGGATTAGGACGGAGAAGGCAATGGCACCCCACTCCAGTACTCTTGCCTGGAAAATCCCATGGACGGAGGAGCCTGGTGGGCTGCAGTCCATGGGATCGCTAAGAGTTAGACATGACTGAGCAACTTCACTTTCACTTTTCACCTTCATGCGTTGGAGAAGGAAATGGCAACCCACTCCAGTGTTCTTGCCTGGAGAATCCCAGGGACGGCGGAGCCTGGTGGGCTGCCGTCTATGGGGTCGCACAGAGTCGGACACGACTGAAGCGACTTAGCAGCAGCAGCAGGGATTAGAACATTTTAAGGGGCCGCCATTCTACCTACCACAAGCAGGCCAGAAAAGGAGAAGCTAGTTTTCTTCCTCAGCTCTTATTCCCAATTTCTAGCACAGTGTTGAACATCTAGGAAGTACTGACTGGTTTATATGTAATGTTGGGAAATAGAATAGAAAATGCTACATTCTCTAGAACTCGGGACATGTGGAACCCGTATTTATTTTCAAAGCTACATCATCTTTCCCTGGCTGGCTGTCCTGTGGGGCAGCAAGCTCAGTAACTTCCACAAGCAAACTTAAAAATTTCCTGCAGAAGGGCCTTTAATCATCTGCTTTATGTTTTCTTAGAACTGCTTAAGTATAGGGAAGATTCCTTTCAGCAACAATCTCTTATTTCTTATCTTCATATTCTTCCTTTTTGCATAGTAGCTTACAGTTTATAGAGCACTTTCATGTACTCTCACTTGACCCTCATGAAAACTTTGTCAGGGGGAAGAGCTGTGAATACAGTTCTTTACATTTTTGCAGTTAGGAAACTGAACTTCATCTAGAAGGCATGACTTCTCCAAGATTGTGAAGCCAGGACATGGACCAGGTTGTCTGATACCAAAGTCTGCACCCTTCCCATCACAATGTGTTGTCCTCAGGAGTCACTTCTCTTATTTCAGGACTGGAGTCCCAGGACCAAGTTCCATCTTCACTATACAATCATCGTTACCATCACCACTATTACCTTTATCATCCTTATCATCATCACCATCCTTCTCATACCATCCTTGTTATCATCATTGCTATGAATTTCCTCAAACTTATTCATCAGAAGAAACCTCCTTCATGTGTCAGTAGCCACCTTTATCTCTGTCCATGAAGGGGAAACCATGACTGAGCTTAGCGATTCACTTTTTTATTTCTGAACATGTCAAGAAATCAGTCATTCTGATCGCTATCCCTATGAATAACCCCTTTACCAATCTTCCCTAGTGACACCCAGACTCAGTCTCTATGTGGTTGAAAAAAGTTAGTGATCCGCAGTCAATGTGACCGATACTACCAGCATCAGTATGCATCTCTGACATGCCTATTCCAATTATCTCTGGCTGCAAACCAAGCCACCTCAAAACATAATGATTTAAAACAATCATTTTACTTGCTCATGATTCTAAAAATCTGAACAATATTCAGCTGAGTAGTTCTTCCTTCAGTCCTGTTGGTGGTCACTCATGTGAGAATGAAAAGGTAAAAAACAGTATCTCAGTATTATTATGAAAATAGTTTTGACCTTACATACCATCTGGAAGGGTCTCAGGGACCTCCTTCCAAAGGGTCCCTGGAACCCACTTTGAGAACCAGTAGGCAACCTATTTTTGGTTCTTCATTTTCAGACTGGACTATGGCTTGTCTGGGACAAGGGACACCAGTTAACTCTGGGGAAACTCTCTGAAGTCCTGAGGGTGCTGGGGGAACTTTTCTAATTGCCAAACAGTGAGCAGGAGCAACCAGTGCCCGCCTGACTGACATCACTAAATTCAGTTTCCAATCTCCAGAGTGACTTAGCCTCCTTCATGGCACTCCTACATGCAGACTCCAGCGAAGAGATGCATCCAAGGCAGAATTCCTGTTACCTTCTTACAAGGTTTGTGGGATTTTCTTGGAGTCGATTTTTTTTCTTGTCAGAATTTAACATTTCTGCTATCCAACCTGAGTCTTGCTTCCTGGTAGATCTTCCATGACACTTGCCATGTTTTCAATATATCTCTCGGCAGCATCACCCTTATATTTATTAAAGGAGGGAGGGGTTGAGCATGCAGCTCTCATTAAAACCCATGCCAGTCACACTGCTTTGAAAATTTAGTGGTTAGCTAATATAAAAGTCATAAAAGGTTTGGGGTTCTGAGGACTTCCATAAACTTACAATTTTAGGTGCCCTGAGATGCAATTTCTGAGCAATTTCTTTGATCTCTGGCTGCCCTGGTAAATCATTTATTAGGGCAGCCTTTTTAAACAGAATCCTCTCAACCTCTCCCACAAGATATATAAAATTACATACTCTGCAAACAGTCATCAACCCCCTGCACTTACTGTATTCACTGATTACAAACTGATGGAGATGTGAGGAGCTTTTTCAGCCAAGTCTTTTTATTCTCAGAAGTAGGCAGAAGAGACAATGATGATGTGCTACACAATGCCAACATAGTTGCCTGAGATTTCTAAAATGGGATACCGCCATACCACAAACATCATTCTTCAGTGGTGTTTGTTTTTTAAAGACTGATTTTCACAACTAATAGAGTTCTAAGCCTTTCTGGGTCAATCTCCAAGTCAGCCTGCTCATACCAGTCTTTGTATTTTCCTCCCCCTCTTTCCCTACCCTGCTTCATCTTTCTGTCTGCCCTGATTTTTAGGGACTCCCAAGTCCTAAAAGAGAGAGGAGCAGCCATTAGATCTCCATAATCACCCTGGCTTCACTCCTCTCTCTTCTCCCCCCATCACCGTGTGTGTGTCTATATTACTAAAAATACTAGGGAGAACACATTAGAGTTCCTAACTCTTCTCTTAAGCCACTAATACAATAACGAATACTTACTGAGTGCCACTTACTACATGCCAGGCCCTATGGAGGAGGTTTTATAGGCAACGTCCATTGTCAAATTCTGATTTGCTGCTGAAAGTTGTATCTGACTTATTTCTTGGGGGAACTGATTTTAAAGGAGAAGCAAATCTCCCTGGCCTACCCAATACTCTACTTCCACTTTAATTTAAAAAAGAAAAGCGTTCATCCCTTTGCAAACACCCAGCCCTTCTCTTTGAAATGGGGACTTTCCCTGTGGTTAACATTTCAGCACCAAGATAAATGCCCTCTGAGACTTTCTGCTGGAGATGCAGCCAAGCTCTTCCACCTAATTGGTAGGAAAGTCAGTGAGGGCTCTGTGGAATTGCTGGGCCTAACTCATAATGGATTAGTAAACTGAGAATGAACAAGGCCACAGAATTGTCATTGATGTGCAGAAAAAGTATGTGGATCCTTTCAGGATATTGCAAATGGAGCACCTTATAAAGTAAAATCCAGCTGTTCTTTTTCCTGAGTTTGATGAAAGACCATTTTCTGTCACTTAAATATGGCTATCATGTAAGAGTTTACATGAAACATGTATTTAGAACTTAGCTACAGGATAATTTTTATCTTTCTAGGGGATTGGTAGGCTTTCTTGGAATGAACTAAGGAAGCTCAAAGACAACTGACATTTAATCTCAGTAACTCTCTTTGTCTTCATGATTTTAAGTTTCTTTCTTCCTTTTCTTCCTCCTGATTTTCTGATCTTAATTTCTATTTTACTAATGATATTGTATAGATTCATTAAGATATTTTACTTCAAATCACTTTTAGGAGCCTAAGATATAAATAAGTATTCCTGGCTAAAGTGCTGCCTTTGGTATCTGTGCACTTACAGCTCACTGATTGCCATGCCTGCTTCCTCTTCACTTGTTCATTCAATAGAGCTTTATAAACACAGGGGAGCAGTGTAGGGCAGTTGAAAAGGACACAGGTCCCAGAATCAGTTTCTACAACTTTTAACCTGTGACCTCCAGCGGGTCATCTAATTTCTTTGTGTCTCAGTTTCCTCATCTGGAAAATGGAACTGATTGGTGACATTCTTAAATCTTAATAGTGAAGATTAAAATAATACAGGGAAAGTACTTAAAAACAACATCTAATACATACTGTCTCAATAATATTAGCTTTCATGAAGATCACTGTTATTTTTTATTAGATGCTGTTATGGACTGAATTGTGTCCCTACCCAAAATTTATACATTGAAGTCCTAACCCCCCGTACCTCAGAATATTACTCTATTTCGAGATAGAGCCTTGAAAGAGGCAATTAAGTTAAAATAAAGTCATTTGGGTGGCCCCTAATCCAATATGATTGGTGTCCTTATAAGAAGGAGGACATTTGGACACAAACATATACAAAGGGAAGACCATGTGAAGACATAAGGAGATGGTGGTCATCTATAAGTCAAGGAGAGAAACCGCAGAAGAAACCAACCTTGTCAACACCCTGATCTAGAGCCTCCAGAAACTTGAGAAAATTAATTTCTTTTATTTAGATCTGTTGTACATTTTATACGGCCATCCTAGGACATTAGTACAGACACCTACTATGCGCTTGGCTCTTTCCCAGTCACTGGACATACAGTGGTGGTGACACTGCTTTTATGAGGGTTTTATTCTGGTGGAGATAACTAATGAACATGTAAGCAAATCTAGGAACAACATAATTTCAAGAAATAGTAGATGTTATGAGAAAAACAGTAATGATGATATGAATGCTGTGACATGGGTGTTGGTGCATCTATTCGGACTAGATGGCTTGCCACCAGAGAGGACCTGCTCATGAACTGACAAGAGGGAGCCAGTATAGGAACACCAGCTCCAGTGTACCCCAGGCAGAAGGAAGTTGCCTGATCTGTTGGAGGATCGAAGAAATGCACACCGTGGCCGGAGGACAAAGAAGAAGGGGAGATGGGCAGGAAAGGAGGGGAGGGAGGAGCAGGGTCAGGTCACACAGGGCCTGCAGGCCAAAGAAAGATATTTGAATTCATATTTTAAAAGCTTACTATGCTGAGAGTGGAATGAATGAGAGAGGGCTGGAGTAGAATCTGGGAAAGCAGTCAGAAAAATGCTACATGTAGACTGGGGGGCAGTGGTGAAGACAGAGAGAAGACAGATGGATGGATGTAAATCCTGATGTATTTATTTTGAAGGAAAAATTTATAGAACTTGTTTGTGAATTACACACAGGTGAATATCAGATTAAAAAGGTGCTTGGTTTTTAAATTGAATAACTGCATGGGAAGTGGTAGCATTTGCTGTGGGGAAGACAGTAGAAAGTAGGGGCATGGGGAGAAGTTTGGGGGTGGAAATTAGAGCTACACTATGACCCTACCATGGCCAAGATGCCTACTATACTTTCAGTTGGAAATGTCAAGGAGCCTGTTAATATTGGAGTTAGAGCCCCAGGAGACTGAGAGCTAGAGATACACATTTGTGTGTCAACCATGAGAATGGATAGGATCACCTAGGAAGATGCCAGAGCAGAAAACCTGGGAATAGGACAGAGCTCCTGTGTGCTCCAAATGAAGAGCATTAAGAGCAGGAGTTTAAGAAAAAGCCACCAGTGAGGTAGGAAAAAAGCAGAAGAGTGCATATCACAGAAGCAGAGAGGAAATGAGAGGCAATAACCACACACACTGACACCCCATCCACACGGATACGTGGTGGTAAGTATGTTGGAGAATGCATGTGTGTTCCCAGAGGACTCACACACACACGTGTGTGTGCATATATCCTGAGTGCTATCGGAGTATATAGTTACAGAATCCAATGCTTCTAGGGTTTGCAGCTCTTTTTAAAATTACATTTTACACATCAGTAAACTTGTAATGCAGGAACTGCTTTCTTAGGGTTATTTATATCCCTGGGTTGCAGAAGGATTTGTCAGGAAATAATATGAATGTTATTTATCTGACTGTTCAGCTTTATTGACTGCCACATTTCACATCCTTCAGTTCTTTTTGGCAGAGGAGTAAATAACACTGCTATTAACCTCTAACACTGGTATAAAAATAGGCAGTTATTAAGGGGTAAATATTACTTTGACGATTATTGCCCCAGTCTGCTTTCTCTGGGAGATGTAATAAATAAGGCCTCTCGTGGGGTCCACAAAGTTCCCAATTTTGTTGAGGGAGCTGGCAGCTCTCCTGGCCACAGGCTGTGATTTGGAACCATGTGGAGCCAACAGAAAACACTCCATGAGCTATTGCTTGTTCCTGGAGGAAATCAAGGCAGCGTTAATGCAAAAGCTGAAGTATCAGGTTAAGATTTGTACTGGGAGCGAATTAGGGAGCTCTGAGACCCCAGCTAAGAGCCCAGGGGTTTGGGTTCAGGAGCAGGTGAGTCTGTGGAAGCCTGGGGTTTGTTGTGTTCCCAGTTGATGAACCCAAGCTATGGCTGTAAAAGCTCAGTTCAGTTCAGTTCCTCAGTCATGTCCGACTCTTTACGACCACGTGGACTGCAGCACGCCAGACTTCCTTGTCCATCACCAACTCCCAGACCTTGCTCAAACTTATGTCAATCGAGTTGGTGATGCCATCCAACCATCTCATCCTCTGTTGTCCCCTTCTCCTCCTGCCTTCTGTTGTCCCCTTCTCCTCCTGCCTTCAATATTTCCCAGCATCAGGATCTTTTCTAATGAGTCATTTTTTTGCACCAAAGCTCAGGACCCAGAGTTTTCCATGGTCATTTAACAAGGAGTACTCCGTTTTACAGGTAAAGAGATGCAGAGTTATGGTAACAGGCAGAAAGAGAGAGAGAGAGAGTCTAAGACTAGAGGCCAAGAACTCAAGCCTGTAGTCTCAACACCAGCCTCCAGTTATGATTCTGGGCAAGTTCTTTGCCTTTCATCCATAGTAAACAAAGGGACTGAAATACACGGTTTCCTAAGACCTCTCTAGCCCAGAAGTGCCTTGTTGAACACGAGTTAGACCTGACTGGGTGAGTCTACCAGGTGTGGGGAAGGTCCTAGTGAGGGTGAGCTGATAGTGGTGATGTCCACCGCATAGGATTAGCAACCACCTTGTCATTCTACAGGAGGTGCCAGTAAGAGTGGGACCTGTATGCTCAAGCAAGCCCTGGCTGTAGCCTGAACTGAGAGCCACTCAGCTTTACCTTTCTGCCAGAGATACTATAACATTAGCAAACATCGTATGTTATTGTTTGCTCTTCAGGACTAAATTTTTTGGCTTCAGAGATGATTTTCGATCTTGTTTTAACCTCTGATTACAGATGTGAAAACATGGGATTTTTCTTCTCCTGAAAAGCATTTAAATCTAGACTGCATGATTAAAAAAGGTTTTGTGCAGAATGAGAGGCATGCATACTTCATAGTGTACAGAAGGTTAACTGCTGAAAAGCTGCCTTGATGTGAATGCATCCTAGAAACACAACATTTAAGAGAAATTTTGTAAAATGAAGGGTTCTAGCATTAATTTCAGAGAAGGCAATGGCACCCCACTCCAGTACTCTTGCCTGGAAAATCCCATGGATGGAGTAGCCTGGTAGGCTGCAGTCCATGGGGTTGCTAAGAGTCGGGCACGGCTGAGCGACTTCACTTGCATTTTTCACTTTCATGCATTGGAGAAGGAAATGGCAACCCACTCCAGTATTCTTGCCTGGAGAATCCCAGGGACAGAGGAGCCTAGTGGGCTGCCCTCTATGGGGTCGCACAGAGTCGGACACGACTGAGTCGACTTAGCAGCAGCAGTATTAATTTAGTTTGTATGTTTGAAAACCATGGGTTTTCACACATCAGTGGTAGTGGAGGTGGTGATTTGCAATAGGTATGGTTCTGCTTTCCTACATCTTAAACTATGCTAAAATAATTAAACGTAGTATCACTCAAGCTACTTGCTGCATAAGACAAAACTTTATGGGATCTTTGCACTTCCATTCTGCTTGGAAAGCAGATGATACTTATTCAAGAGAGTTTTACTTATGAAACAATAGAAATATGTGCAAAAGAGTGAGCCATATAATGTCATAGACCCCATTTGGCATAAATGTCTATAGGAGGGCTTGGAAATCTAGGCCTCATTGAATTTTCCCAGGATTTGCTATTTTATACTACAATGTTAAGAGACACTATGCTAGTATTTCTTAATGGTTGTAAATTGTTGCAGGGAGGCATTTAAAATCATTACTAGGGTCACTTGACTGGCTAGTTACCCCTAAGATAACTAAAAGAAATGTGCATTTGGTAAAGGACAAGATAATTTTGTGTTTAATAGTAACAGAGGTGTAAACACATATATGATACACATATAAGATGGGAATGGAGAACAAGGAGAGAAAACTCGGAGAAATGATGAGAGGGGATTATAGAGAGGTTGGATGATCACAGAGGAAGGGAAAGGTGCCTCTCTAACCACAGAATTCTTCACTGATGAGGAACCCCGCCCACCCACTGTCCTGGAACTAAGGCCACTCTAGCATGAGACAGCCAGTCTGTGGAACATCCAAAAGTCCCAACACTGACACACTGCCAGGGAATCCGGCCCTCCTAACCCAGCATAGCCCATTGGTCAGCAATCACAATAAGTGCTCCTGTTGCTATGGAGACTGGCTATAGTGCTCCTTGGTATGAACTCCTCCCACAAACGGTTCATCTCCTCTCAGCACTCTTTTTTACTGGACCTGTTCTGTTCTTTCTAAAAACAAAACTGGATTTGTCCATGGTTCCTACTTGAAAATGAGCAAGGATTCAGACAGAACAGTCACAGTAGGCCACGGGGGTCCTCCTGAGAAAGAAATCATTTTAATGGAAAAACAGCCCTCACCCCTGGAACTGTCCAGAGTAGTTTGGGACAAGCGATTCTGAAGACAGGGTGGTGTCTTTGACCTAGAATTGTCTACCGGCTGTAGCTCCCATTGGAATAATTGTGGGTCCTTTGATTGGAGGAAAGGAGTAGGGTCTCAGTGAAAACAAACCTAATCAAGAGAAGGGGGAAAACATTTGTGAGGCCATGTAAGACCTTCCTAAGACTATCCCCCGCTACCCAAGAACTATCAAGGGACACATTTACTGGGTCTCTTTTCATGGGAGGGGGGCAGGAGTGCTATATACCTATAAGAACTGGTTTAAACAAGAGCTAGTAGAATTCGAGTTGTTGTTACATAATTCCATTTGTACTCTAGGATGAGGAGATCTGGAGAAATCAAGTCCCCAGTGTCAAATCAGATGCTCCCCCAGATACTCTGGTGCACAAGATTTAGATCTGATGTCATTGTCACAGTGTGGGCTTTGGGCTGGCAGTATTACTACCACCTGGGAACTTGTTGGAAGTACAGAATCTCAGGCCCCACTGTAGACCTAATGAGTCAGAATCTGCATTTAACAAGATTCTATGCACATTAAAATTTGAGAAGCAATTCCCAAAGTAGTGGTTCTCAGTTTTGGTCACACACCAGAATTGTCTAGGGAGCTTAAAAAACTATTGATTATTGGGTCTTATTTCCAAAAGATTCTGATGGTATGTCCTGGGCTCTGAGATTTTTTTAAAAGCTCCCTATATGATTTTAAGATGCAGCCAGGGAAAAGAACTAAAGGAAGAACTTTTTGAGAATTTTGACTTTCACAGAAATATTATGAAAAGTCATGTGCAATGACATGTTGGTAGCTTGAACCATATTTTCACACAGATATATTAACATTTCAAGTCTTTTATCTAAGTCTGTGCCTTCAGTTCAGTTTCTCAGTCGTGTCTGACTCTGCAATCCCATGGACTGCAATTTGACCTGCATACAGATTTCTCAGGAGGCAGGTCAGGTGGGCTGGTATTCCCATCTCTTTAAGAATTCTCTGTTAGTCAGTGTCATAGTGACTTAAGACACACTTGTTATTTATAGAATCTTTTTTATATAGCAGGGCACCTATTCATAATGTAACAGTCCTACCTAATTTTTCTAAGGTTAAAATTTCATGTTAGGCTTATTTGATATGAAGAGTTAACATATACCTCAGGCATATGTTACAGTTTCATATCTCATAATCTTACCTAATGGCTAAGCATATAGTTCCCATATTTGAACCTCAGACTCAATCAGAATGAAATCTTCCTTTCTCTCTGCAACCCTGCCAATGTCACTCTGTTAGGACCCCTTTATCCAATCTATTTCCGTCCTGCTAGACTTTACACTCCTACAAGAATAAAAAGATCTGTGATTATCTCAATGACATGTTCATATGAAGTGCTCAATAAATGTCTGCTAAGCCCATGGTGGGTGAACAGATGTGCAAATGAATAGAGCCCAAGGTGGGTGTGTGGTGTAGTCAGCACCTCCACTGCTGGTCAGGGAGGCAGCCATGCCCTAGTCAAGCACGATGACACGTTCGATGAGCCTACCCCCCTAAGCTTCCAGCTGCCTCCCACCTTCTCTCCCTGATGAATCTCTCCTCACTGGCCTATGTATACCAGAGCTCCACACACTGCAGTGCTTGGTGGTTCACACAGTGCCTAGTTTTTCTTTGAGTCTGTTGTGTAGAGCTGTATTGTCACCTTCTCTCCCCCTCTTTCTACAGAATAGACTCTCCTTTTCCACCCAAATATTCTATCTTTTCTGATACACCTCTAAAGAAGGCACACATGTAGAGAAGGCCCAGGTGAACTGAAATAAATACACTAGACAGGACTTGCAGTTGCAAAATCTATGTGGTTAGGATGTCATCTGGCTTGACAAGGCAGTATTGGGCCATTTTAGGACAATGCTGGAATCATTGTCGAAATTGTTAATTTCATTCAAATTTTACCTTTAAGTGAAGTTAATACTTTGAATGTCCATAAACAATACTTACTGATGGAAGGGGAGAAAGAGAGAAGGAAGAAAAGGAGGAAAGGAGATAAAAAGATAGGGAGGGAGGGAGGAATTTGCCCTTATAGTCAGAAAGTATTTTTACCTGGTGATATTAAGTGCTGAATTACAGGGTAAACATTAGAAAATACTCTGATGCTGAAAATTATACATAGCATGATGAGTAAAATAACTCATTTTTCTAAATAGTTGATAGAAATTAAAATATCGTCCAATAGTTTTGCTTCCCACAGTGAATTTGTTTATTGGGCTGTGCAGAGGAAGATAGGAGGGGTAGGTCATCCTAACCTTCTGGAGGGACTGATGGAATTTTAAAACCAAAAAAATACCACCCTCCAGTTAGGCAAATGGAAATTTGTGTTTGTGTTTTTCTTTAATGTCTCATTCTATCACTGGTCTTTTTCTTGTCAATAATGTTGACAATGTAGTTAATTAATCAGTTCAGTTCAGTCGCTCAGTCGTGTCCAACTCTTTGCAACCCCATGAATTGCAGCATGCCAGGCCTCCCTGTCCATCACCAACTCCCAGAGTTCACCCAAACTCATGTCCATCGAATCGGTGATGCCATCCAGCCATCTCATCCTCTGTCGTCCCCTTCTCCTCCTGCCCCCAATCCCTCCCAGCATCAGAGTCTTTTCCAATGAGTCAACTCTTCGCATGAAGTGGCCAAAGTACTGGAGTTTCAGCTTTAGCATCATTCTTTCCAAAGTAATCCCAGGGCTGATCTCCTTCAGAATGGACTGGTTGGATCTCCTTGCAGTCCAAGGGACTCTCAAGAGTCTTCTCCAACACCACAGTTCAAAAGCATCAATTCTTCAGCGCTCAGCCTTCTTCACAGTCCAATGCTCACACCCATACATGACCACTGGAAAAACCATAGCCTTGACTAGATGGACCTTTGTTGGCAAAGTAATGTCTCTGCTTTTGAATATGTTATCTAGGTTGGTCATAACTTTCCTTCCAAGGAGTAAGCATCATTTAATTTCATGGCTGCAATCACCATCTGCAGTGATTTTGGAGCCCCCAAAAGTAAAGTCTGACACTGTTTCCACTGTTTCCCCATCTATTTCCCACGAAGTGATGGGACCAGATGCCATGATCTTAGTTTTCTGAATGTTGAGGTTTAAGCCAATATTTTCACTCTCCTCTTTCACTTTCATCAAGAGGCTTTTTAGTTCCTCTTCACTTTCTGCCATAAGGGTGGTGTCATCTGCATATCTGAGGTTATTGATATTTCTCCCGGCAATCTTGATTCCAGCTTGTGCTTCTTCCAGCCCAGAGTTTCTCATGATGTACTCTGCATATAAGTTAAATAAGCAGGGTGACCATATACAGCCTTGATGTACTCCTTTTCCTATTTGGAACCAGTCTGTTTGTCCATTCAAAATAGCACACATTTCCCTACCTCAAGGGTAACTTTATTTTGTGGACAATCAGATGACCCACATGCTAATAAATAAGGGCGAGTACCCAGTTCTTTGCTACTTTAGAGCTTTATGTTCCACAGGATGGATCAGAGGGTCAAGACCAGGAAAGCCGAAGCAAGCTTAAAACAATCACTGATCGGACATTGTCAAATGAGAGAAATGCCCAAAGAAAAACTGAGAGAATCTTCTAATAGCCATATTCCTATTAGATGAGAAACCTCGTCAAGGCATCTCAAGAGAGTTAGTGTGCCAAGCCCCACCCTAACTCCCCCAGCCCCCGTGTGTGAGAGCAGCAGGACCACAGGAAGCCCTGGATCCACAGTGGATCTGGATATGGACGAGGACTGGAGTAGAAGTCCCCCATCCACACTCATGCCCTTCCAATCCATTTGGCATAATATCAGTCTGGTCAAATCTGAACCAATCATGCTTCCATTTAAGCCTCCTCTTGCCCTTTGGGTACCAGCCTACATGATCTGCTTCTTCCACAGGCTCCCACCTCATTCTTATACCTTCTCCTTGCCTGTGTTCCTGCCTCTCAGTCCTTTTCTTGGTTTTTTGAAACACACCACTGTCTGCCCTGCCTAAGGCCTTTGCTTCTCAGGTTCCTTCTATGGACAAAGTTCTACTTTTCCCTGGCTGACTCCAACTTATTCTTTAGCTCTTTATTTAAATGTTGTTTCCTCAAGGAAACTTTTCCTAACTCCCTTATTAGGTCAGATATCCTAGTTATGTGAACATATAGCATCCTGTATTTTTTCCTAGCATTATGTTACTTGGAATTCATGGGTTCACGATGAATTCATTTCAACTGTATGTTTAATTCATATTTTATCCACCTGATTTTAAACTTTATAAGGCCAGAGCTGATCCTATCTTGTTCAACATTATAAACCTACCATAGTACTTGCTACATAGTAGGTCCTAGTAACTATTTGTTGGTGGTGTTTTAAATAAGTGATTAAAGTGGCACTTTAACCTTGAGGCTAGTCTCCCACGGAACTCTAACCCACCCAAGGCAGTTGATCCCCGTCTCAGGACATATAAATGAGGCTCTGACCATGTGGGCCAGAGGAAAAGGCAATTATGATGGTAAGAGAAAAGCAGAGCCATTGGGATTAACAGGAACCTTTGTACACAGCACAAGAATACAAATAGCCTTAGAATCATGGAAAAACAATGGCTTTCTGAAAAGAAATATGAAGAAGAAGAAAAGAAAAGTCAAATAGAGAACTGGCGAGGAACACAGCATCCCTGGCGGAGCTGATGTAGATGAGCTGAGTAGTCCATGATAAGGGCTACAGGTTGAGGGGAGGGAGAAAGGGACTTTGAGGGGGATAGAGTGGATAGCTAGGGGCCTCTGACATTGGCACAATACATCCATCCTGCTGAGTTAGCTCAGGTGAAGACCAGAACCCCATCTATCTAATGGAGAAAAGGGGGACTTCTAACACCAGGAATAAAGAACTGCTAGCAGGAGATGAGATGAGGAAGAAAGAAATTGAATTGTAGAGAGACACCCGACTTAAAAAGTGGAATATCATAGATGAAATTGATTTATTTGACTAAAAGGCCAGTTATGGCATAAAAGTTAAAAGTCCATTTGTTTTCCCATATCACAAAATGCGAATCACTAAATTTGCAATATGAATGCTTTACTGTACTTTAAAAATTCTGAATTCTTTAGGCTGTTCTTTTTCTGTTCCAAAAAAGCTATTTTAGAAGCTCACATTAGAATATTTTATAACTCTTTTATCCCTCCTGAACATCTGTGAACTGGAAAGAATGTAGTATATTACAGAAACAATCCATTTAAAGAAAAACAATTAAAATGAAAACTACTTCCATTTCTGTGGCATAAAACTCTAATTCTCTCCCCTTTGCAATTTTATTACCATCCTGACATGATATAGTCACAGCTTCACTTATACACAATGTTAATTTCACTCATACTCTACTTAATCTTCAAAACACTGCAGAATAACATTTTTCTTTAGTAATTTATCATTTGCTATGATAAGGCAATGTGTTTAGAGGATGTTAGAGTTTTTTTTTTCAAGTTTGCATTTATCTTGATGCTGAAATGTGCTCTGAATGCTATTAAAATATATCATTCATACACTTTCACATTTAACTATATTAACTCTACCTTAACTAGACATTTATTAAGAGCAGCATATTTATTTCCCATTCAGGACTTTTTAAATCTGCGAAGTCAGCTGTATGGAAACGAGCAATTTTTGCCAGCATTACACTGTGTAATAGGTTAAACTGAGCAGAAACCCTGGGGCTCCATTGTGGTGGGGTACACAAATTCATATCTTTTCTGGGCTTCCTTAAATCGTCTTCTATGCAAGGCCTCTCATCATTTCACTGGCTTCCAGTGATATACTCTCAACTTTTAAATAAACTTGTGACAACTCTCATCATTCATTCATTCACTTACCATTTAACAAATATTTCCTGTATCTTCTATATTTACAGATATTCCAACATAAACATGTCTTACTTCAAGATCTTTCTCCTGAGATTAACAAGAAATCAGACATTCCTTTTATTTATTTTTTATTTACATCAAAATATAACATGTACATATTGCTTAGAAAGTCAAGGCTTATAGGGTTTGTAAAGGAAAATTTCAGTTCCTATTCTACTTTTCCCTACCGTTAATGCTGCTTTCCAGAAGTCATTTTCAATTTTTAACCACTTCTTGTTTTTTAACCATTTCTTGTTCATATTTCTAAATATGTTTCTGTTATTTTTTGGTATTTCAGTTTTAGATAATATCTACTGACTCCCAACTATGGAAGATACTGTGTTTTTTTTTAATACGATTACTTCCCCATACACATCAAAGACTTACCCTCCCCGTCAGCCTCTCAATTGTAGTATTGTGATGAATAAATAATTATTCACAGTTGAGCCACTATGTGCTAAGTTGTTTCAATTGTGTCCAACTCTTTGCAATGCTATGGACTGTAGCCCACCAGGCTCCTCTGTCCATGGGGATTTCCCAGGCAAGACTACTGGAGTGGGTTACCATGCACTCCTCCACGGGATCTTCCCGAAACAGGGATTGAACTTGCGTCTCATGTATCCTGCATTGGCAGGCAGGTTCTTAACCACTAGTGCCACCTAAGTTGACCATAATTCCATTTCTTTTTTTTTTTTCCTTAATAGCTTTTTTTCCTCAGAGTTAATCATTTCTTTTCTCATATTTTTAGTTTTCCATGTCCCTATAAACTAACTGAACCTTCCTTAAAATCTGATAGAACTGTAAAATCTCTCCGTATGTTCAAATATACCAGGTTGCCTTTCAGTTTCTTCTTTTTTAAAGATGTCAACCTTGAAGTCTTTTGTCTGGCTCCTATAGTCTGGACTGGTTGCTGCCTATGCCTGATGACCATCTGTCAGGCTGGGACTTCTCTTCACTCTCATTCTGGAAATTCTTTCACCTGTCTCCTGTGTTAAGAGTCCTATTTCCTCAAGCCTAGGTTTTTCTTCCTCAATTTCTCCCGTTTGGTGGTGTATATACTCTAGTAGCTTCTTGAGAAAGATGCGGGGGGGCAGGGGGATATAAGATGCCTCCAATCCTGAGCCTACTTAAGGAACTGTGGCACAAATAACTTCTATCTAATTTGTTTCTCCCCTTCAGGCTTATGTTTCAGCTTTCCCAGCCCGGCAAAATAAGACTATCTGTCATGAAAATTTTGGTGAAATTTCCTTTCTGCTACTGTCTCCTCTCGTTCTCTTAGCCCTTGTGAGTTTATGCCTTTTATATTTTTTTACAGCAATTTCAGGGAGGAACAGAGATAAACAGATATGTTCTATTTATCATAGTTGGCCTGAAGTAAAATAATTTTAATACTATAATATAGATTTAGTTCTATATTATATATATTGATATTATATATTATATAGAATTATATATTATATAGAATTATATAATTACATTCATATTATATATTATATATATTCAAATATGACCATTTATTATTTCATTTGCTTAACAGAGATTGAGCACCAGCTCTATGTCAGGCCTTATTCTAGGTAGGTCCTGGAGATTCAACACTAAACAAAGTTGACAGAATTCCCTACCTTTATGGAACCTACATAGAATGTTGAGGGATGGCTGGCCAATAAAAAAAAGAATAAAATGTATATCAGAATATGATGTTTTACGGAAAAAAATAATAAAGCTAGGTGGGAACAGGATATTCACGTTTAAACAGAATGGCCACAGAAGGCCTCGGTAGAAATGTGATATTTGACTAAAGACTCATAAGGAATGAGAGAGCAAGAAATATGACTCTGGGGGAAAAGCATTCCAGATAGAGGAAGAGCATGTCTGGTGGCCCCGAGGTGGACTGAAATGTTCAGGGAACAGCAAAGATGTCAGAGTGACTGAGGAGCGACAAGGATGAGAACAGAGGTTACCCGGGGGTCAGGCTCATGTCATCTCTGACTTTAGAAACTGTCACTGTAAGTGATAACCCAGCCCAAGCTCGCTCTGCTCCCCACAGGAAAGGCCAATAAATCAGGAGGTGGGTTGCTGGGGCAAGGAATAACGACTGTAACCACAAAGCTAGCAGACAGAGCACAGGGCAGACTAGTCTCTCAGAGAACCATCTTCCCTCAGGCTGAATTCCGGCTCCTTTTATAAAGAGGAGGGGGCGGTGCCTACTGCAAAGCTGACCAATGGCTGAGGCGGACCGCTAACGGTCACTCGCTGGTTGCTCTTTTGGGGGAGGGGCTCACTACGATAATAATCAGTGGCTGAGTGGGACCGCTAACTGCCTTTGGCTAACCGCTGAACCTGCCCGCTCCTATTGCATAAAGATTTGTATTCTGGAAGCTACAGTTTTGTTTGCAGAACTGTCTCCTAACTGGTCATTTCTCTCCTCATCTTCTTAAAGCCCTTTCAGAAAACTAGTTTCTGAGGTGGAAGTTCATTTTCCCTTTAAAGATCATTAATATTTCCCACTTAGTACTCTCTGTTTAAGACTTGTGGTTGCCCAAGTGGGGGAGGTAGTGGTGGGGGAGAAATAAATTGGGAGTTTGGGACAAGCAGATAGTTTGGGACAAACTATTATATACAGAACGGATAAACAAGTTCCTACTGTATAGCACAAGTAACCATATTAACAATCCTGTGACAAATCATTATGGAAAAGAACCTGAAAAAGAATATATATGTGTATATATACATACACACTGGAGTGGGTTGCCATTTCCTTCTCCAATGCATGAAAGTGAAAAGTGAAAGTGAAGTCGCTCAGTCGTGTCTGACTCTTAGGGACCCCATGGACTGCAGCCCACCAGGCTCCTCCAATCCATGGGATTGTCCAGGCAAGAGTACTGGAGTGGGGTGCCATTGCCTTCTCTGATATATATACACATATATATATATCACTTTGTCCTGCAGCAGAAATTAACACCACATTATAAATCAACTATACTTCAGTAAAATAATTTTTTTTTAAAAGAGCACTCTATTTAAATATGTGCATGATTACTTCCCTCTCACCATTCGGCTTCACTCAATGCCACCTACTCAGATGTTAGTACCCTAAAAGCTCCCCAAATATTCTCCACAATCTCTCCCTCCACTGTTTTTCACAGAATTTACCACATTTTGAGATTATTAAGTTCATATATATGTTAACCTTTTCAAAAATATGGTCTCCACTATAGAATAAATAGTGATACCCTGGTAATTCAGCTAGTAAAGAATCTGCCTGCAATGCAGGAGACTCTGGTTCGATTCCTGGGTTGCGAAGATTAGGAAGAAGCCCAATCTTCTTGGGCTTCCCTGGTAGTTCAGATAGTAAAGAATCTACTTGTAATGTGGGAGATCTGGGTTCAATCCCTGGGTTGGGAAAATCCCTAGAGGAGGGCATGGCAACCCACTCCAGTATTCTTGCCTGGAGAATCCCCCTGGACAGAAGAGCCTGATGGGCTACAGTGCATGGAGTCGCAAAGAGTTGGACATGACTGAGCGACTAAGCACACATTAGAATAAAGGACTTCCAAGGTGGCTCAGTAGTAAAGACTCCACCTACAATGCAGGAGACTCTGGTTCCATCCCTGGGTTGGAGGATCCCCTGGAGAAGGAAATAGCAACCCACTTCAGTAATCTTGCCTGGAAAATTCCATGGAGAGAAGAGCCTGGCAGGCTACAGTCCTGGGGTCACAAAAGAATCACACATGACTTAGTGACTAAATAACATTAGAATAAAAGCTCCATAGAAAGGACAATATCTAACTTGTTTTCTGTATACTGCACAACCTGACCTTCCAGTACCCAAGCTATTGGATGGATAGATGGACAGATGGGTAGAGATGACTTTGGGCAAAACTAGGACTGTCCAGTAATTACCTTAAATTGGCTCTTTAAAACATCCTCCTCCTTTTATCCTATTCTTTAATTTTATTTAGCTTCTGCTTTTAATTATAAAGAGACTAATAGAAAAAACTTTAAATGTCTTGAATTAACACTTGTATCATATTCTCAAGCTGCATTTTCCTCTTCAGTGTGTTTTATAATCCTTATTTCATTTGTGGCTTATAACAATATAAACCATAGGCTGTGAGCCTAGCTCACACACAACCTAATTGAATGTAATGTTTTAAAAAGAAAAACTCATATCTATTATGATTTGAAGCCTCACTTCTTTAATAAGCAAAATCCCAGTATTCTTAGCATAATAGTGTCTACTGCATTATCACTCTGTTCATTTTTGAAAGCTGAGATTTTGTAGGGAGAAATATGGGTGATGAATGGGAGGAAGACCTCGAAACACTAATATCACCCATAAAGAGCTAGAGCCAAATGAGGAAGGAAGGAAAAAAAGAGTAGCAAGAGTTGTAGGAATTTTGGCCATAGATTGATTGAAGCTGTTGAGACCTCAACTAAAACAATGATATTATAATGGCCATGTGAGAATTTGATGGATGATGTGAGGGGTCAAATAAAAGTGAATTAACACCAGCAGTAAACAACATTGAAGGAAACAGCCAACAGCAGGAGAAGGGAAAAAAATCTACATGGAAAACTTTGAAGGGGCAAAAAGAAAAGAAGGAAAGGACAGCTGAGACCCTTGGGACCCTTCCACAATGAGCTAAAATTGGCTTCTTGGATGAAGCCATCATTATTGATTCAGTTTAAATTTTTTTAGAGAGGAAATTTAAGATGTTAAAATCATTTTAAATGTTTCTGTTTCTTATTATATCCCTCTATCCTTTAAGGTTTATTTTTTGCTTCTTTTGTTTTAAGGAACTTAGCGTAAAGTTTCATATATAAATAAAAATCAGAAAAGTAAAATGGATCTTGGAGAATCACCTGGCCAAGACCTCCTTTTTTAATATACATTAAGAAACTGAGGTCCAGGTTAACTTGGCCAAGGTGAACACCACATGGTCTTCTGTTATTCTAGTTCTACACTGGACAAGTTTGAGTCTGATTCACCTACATGTCCATCTCATCCAGAACTCACAGAGTCTAGCACACTATATAAGCGCTCCATAACCTGAGCTGAGTGAGAGAGAAATGTAAACTATTTCTGTTTGGGGTTATGCCTCACGGGCCTGTCTTCTAAAAGTCTGACCTATTCTGTCTAACTCATATACAAGGTAATAATGGCAATGGATAGGGGAATGCATGTCTGCAGTGTGGCAATGGACAGTTTAAGGAAATGTGTTATATCAGTCAGAAACAGAGAACTGTCTAAGGTACTGAGGCTCCAAGGATCTGTGAATCCCCTTCATACTCACAAGGTAGCCCCCAGGGTACCATAGTGCCCCTGGTAAGAGGTGTCATACATTGAGCTGACCAGTGACTGATGCAGATTGAGGTTTATGACTGTACTTCTTGGTGGCCCCACTTTTCCTTCTGTTCAGTGGAAACCCATCTTTCCAAGTCCTAAAGAGTTATCATATATATGCTTAATATAGTTTTGAGAGCCAACAGAGACACTAACATAAGCTTCTGAGCACAAATATAATTCAACATTACTTAGTCCTCCATTTTCCATTTGGTCCACACCTCCATGTCCATCTTAGACAACTAATAAAGCTGTCAAGTGAAGTTCATACCAAGTGGCAGATTCCTTCATGTAATCCTACCAAAGTATCACATCAGCCTTCTAAAAGAGTGTTATTCCATTCTGTCCACATCTAGAGAAAGCAGAACTTGGCAAAGTTAAGTGGCTTTCTCAGGGCCATGCAAAAACCTGGTTCAAACCAAGGACTATATGACTACAGTACCCTTTCTATATTCCATTCATTTCCACTAGGGAGATCTCAGTCAGATTGAAAAAATAATCAGGGCAGAGCAGGTGGCTTTAGGGTCAAGAGAAAGATTTACCAACCCCTGTAAAGGTTGATCTTCAGAATTGGCAAGCTCTGTACTGAGCTTTTCTTGGATGTCTCTCTGACCGTATATATCACTATGTAATCTATACAGTGGTGTTTCAATGGACAGAGCTCTTACCTGTAATAATTTTCTTTGAACTCATATGCTCTAAGAAATGCCAATAAACTCAGTTGAAGTAATTTCTCACCCATAGCACACGTGTTTACTCAGAAGGACCCTACCTCTCCCGAACAAGCGAACACCCCATAAAGTCTGCACAGAGCAGCCATTACATGCAAAATGGACATTTGAAAAAGAAAACATTTGACCCTTCCATTGATTGAGCTTTTCTTCAAAGTGCCCTTCAGGGAGTACTGAGCTGGTTGCCAGGAAACAGAGATTCTTTTCTGGAATCAATTCTTGCCATTCTAAGTGTCTTTGAATGTGTCACTTATTACAATCTTGATTCCCAGCTTAGAATGAGGGTGGTCTTCCTCTCGGGCTTCCTCAGTCAAGACACGTCCAGAGATTCAGAATGTATCTGTAAATAGTTACGAGGTTATCGTGGATGTATGAAGTGGCAGTCCTTTTCAAATGCATATTATAATGGAGCTATTTTCAAGTATGTCATTTAGAAGGCACTGAGTGATAGTAATTGACATAATGAAAAAGTATTTTGCACATTGGTTTGGCAATTAAGTGTGAACCTTCCCCTGGTGTTAGAATGAAACTTTGTGTGATGCATTTTGAGGGAGCCTGGAATTTTGGAAGAAGCTTGGGTGAACAGAAGCCCAGCTCCTGTCACAACTAGCTCTATGATATAGGGTGAGTGTCTCCATCCTCGAGGGCTTGGTTTCTTCATGTGTAAAGTGCGAGTTGGGGGAGGTGATCCCAAAGGTCTCTTATAATGCTGGCTCTTATTCTGTAATTGTGTCACCTCTTCTGGATCACGCAAAAGCATAAAAAAATCATTGGCTTCAAGCATTATATAGTCCACTGGGGGAGCTGAAGAACAAACAATTAAATTAATAAATAAATAGGGTAATTATACATTGTGATTAGTGCCAAGAAGAACTAAACTAGTGATAGTGATGTACTATAATAGGGGAAGGGAGTTAATATTTAAAGGCAGGAAGGTATGAAGGGCAAGAGGAAGTCCTGCTAATTTCCTTATTTTTACAGTGTGCTGTTAAAATATATTGTTTGAAGTTGACAAATCAAGAAGTTTTCGGTATATTATTAAAAGTTACTAGGGTATCATTAGAATAGCAAAACTCAGAATATCAGTCTTCAGAATTACCAGAAGGCAAATACATTCACTCACCACAGAACATAAAGCAAGGAAACCTAGACCATATAGGAAAAGATAAAAAAGAAAGAGCAAAATAATGAATCATGAAATAAGATGATAGAATTAAGATCAAAAAGAGTTTATTAGTAGGTATAAATGAGAAAACTCTTCCACTTAAAATAAAAAGACTCTCAAATTGTTTAAAAATTATAACTCAGCCTTATAACACATTCAAGAAATACATCTTGGAATTGATGAGGTTGGAAAGGTTGAAAGTAAAAGGATTAGCAAAGACGTAGAAATCAAGTGCAAGAAAAAAACAGCAAGAACTGATTGTGTCAACCAACGTTAAATTCAGGACAATACTATATTAAAAACAGACCCTTTGTAATGATAATCATACAATATAGTGAATTTTCATGCAGCAAGTAGCATTGCTTCAAAATGCATAAAAGAAAAACTGCAGTAAATAAAAATAGAAATATACAAAAAGGCAATTGCAGTGGGATAATCTAAATCACTTTTCTCAGTCCATGCCAGATCAAGTAAACAGTCAAGTTAGTAAGGCTTTGAAAATCCCACAGTGTGCATGTATGTGTAAGCACACAAACGTGTGTATGTGTATCTGCATCTATATATGTCTAAACCTTGAATACAGAGAATAAGCCTATTATTCAACTGATAAAAATAGCCACATTTCTAAAAGTTGGACCCACAGAGGAAAATCTCAATATACTTCAAAAAATAGAAATATTGTATGTCACAATCTCTGAACTCAGTGCAATTAAGCTGCAAATTAATGTTTTAATCAAAGACAAAAGAAGTCTTAACCACCCCTCTCAACTCTTGGTCCAAAGAAGAAATAAAAAACATACTATCTCGGAAATAGATAATGCAAGAACTATGTATTAGAACCTTTGAGATATCTCCTCTCATAGCATAGTTCTATTTATTAGCATTGTTAAACAGGAAAGAATGAAGATAAAAAAAACACAAGCAGTCAATCAGGCAAGCAAGTTTTAAAAAGAAATAAAATATACCTATATTAAAAGCAGAAGGAACTAATTTTAAAAATAGTGCAGCTAATAAATAGATCTAAGAGATGGTTCCTGGAAAGAAATAAAGATAAAGCAAAGAAAACAATAAAATAGAAAAACAAATCATGAGCCAACCTAGTCAAGTAAAAAAGTGGAACAAAATTGTACAAAATTAGAAGTAACCAATGATAAAGAGGGGAAAATTACAATAAAATGAAAGACCAACAAATAAATCCAAGAGCTTGTTCTCTGAAAACAAAACAAAAGAATAAATTTATTGTTTAATATAATTAAGGGAAAAAGTGAACAAACAATGCAAAATGAAAGTGGTAAGTGAGGAACTGATAGATATATGCAATTTTTTAACAATTCTGAGATACTCCTTTGCTCAGACTTACTGAAATTGGCTGAAAATCTGGATAAAATGAATGGTTTTCAGAAAAATATAAATGACTAAAACCTACCATAGGAGTTGTAGAAAATCTAAATGATGAATTATCATAGAAAAATAGGAAAACATTTTATAAAAAATTCATTCCCTCCCTCAGGAACAAAATCAAACACTTTAATAGGCGTGAAGAATGCTTTCTACCAAATCTTTACAGAAAACAGTTCCAGTACTACTTAAATTGTTTCAGGTCACAGCAAAAGAAGAAAAACCTCCATATTAATTTTTGAAGCTAGCGAGATACCAGTTCCAAAACCTGATGAAGATAACATGCACATGCAAAAAGAAAAATTATAGTCCAAACTAATCTATTAATAGCAAGGGAAAAAAACTAAAATTTTAGGAGGCAGAATTCAGCAGTAGGTCAAGAGGATGCTACTTCCTAATGAGAAATTAAAAGATGGCTGCTGAGAATAGCTATTGAGAACATAGATTCAGGAGTAAAATGACTGTGTTCAGTTCCCAGCTCTCACTCACCAGGTGTCGGACTTTGGACACATAATTATTTAACTTCTCTATGCCACAGTTTTCTCATTATAGTGTATTGAGAGGATTCAATGAATTAATACATGTAAAGTGCTTAGAACAGTGTCTGGCACACAGTAAATACTGAATAAAGCTGGCTATTTATTATTCAATAGTGGAAAAAGCTATTAATATATATCATTCACCATATTGATAAATCAAAAGAGAAAAATTATAATCACTTCCATAGATGCTGAAAAGTCATGGAATTACCTGACATTCATTTCTAATTTTTATGCAGATTTAACAAAACATTATTGATGGATGCATCCTAAATATCTTAATAAAATAACAAGATCATTAACCAAAGCATGAATCATTATTGATTGATCAAGGAAACCTTAAAAGCCTTCCTGTTCAAATCAGAAGACCAGTGTATCCACTAACCCCTCTGAAATTTGACATTATTCTAATCATTTCAGTAGAACAGGAGAAAGAAATAAAAAGTGAAAATATTTTTAAAAAAGAGTAAGTAAAGTAAAATTATTTGAGGAATATACAGAAGATACTCAACTCAAAATTATAGTAGACAAATAGATATAATAAAATTGATGGGTATGAAAATAAGATACAAAAAAACACATTAATTAGAAAACAAATAGGAAATAATGTCCATTTATAATAACCAAAAATATAAAAAAATAAACTTAACAAAAATATTCAAGTTATAGATGACTAAAACCTTAACAAAGGGATACAAAAGAAAATTTAAGTAGAAATGTAAACTCTTTTATTGGGTGGGAAGACTTAATATCTCTCTAAATTAACCTATAAATTCAATGCAGTCTCAATAGAAATAACAAGATAATATTAAATTTCAGACAGACTAATTTTCAAGCTTGTATGAAAAAGCGAATAAGTAAGTATAGCTAGAAAATTCTGGAAAATAAAAATAATGGAAGATACTAGTCTGACCAGATATTAAAATGCATTATAAAGTTGTACTATTTCTTATAATGAGATTCTGGCAAATGGAAATACAAATCAGTGGAATGAATACAGATTGCACAAATAAGATTCTCAAGCTCAAATGGGAATTTAGGTTATTATCACAGTAACATTGCATACCATTAAATTAAAAATAGATTATTCAGTAAGTCATATTGGAACCAATAGGAAGCCACAGGGAAGCAAAATCAAGTTGGATCCATACCTCTCTCCTTATTCTAAAATAAATATTAAACCACAAAATTACTAGAAGAAAATAAAGAACTTTAAAAAACTAATCTTGGATCGGGGAAGCCTTTTCTCTTTTAAGCATCACGTAAAACCCAGGGGTCACCAATAAACATGATTACATTTAACTTACGTTTTTCTTATGAAAATAAGAAATTGTTCCATAGCATAAAACACCTTGAGCTAAATAAAATTTTAATCAAAAAGGAAATAATAGATGGGGGGGACTTAAAATTTGCATGACAGAATTTACAACATATATGACAAAGGCTAATTTCTGATATATAAAGATAACCAACAAAGCTAAAGGAAAACTGTCAACAACCAATAGAAAAATAGGTAAAAGAACATAAACAAACTTCAAAGAACAAGAAATGTCAAAGTTCTCATACATATGCAAAGATGTTCAGTGATATTAGTACAATGAGAGAGATGTGAATTACAGGTCTGAAGTTACATTATTTTTGCCTATCAGGCCAAAAAAATTTAGTTTGTTAACACATTGTTTAGTATACAGCAAAATACTGGAACTTTTGAACATTGTTGAAGGGAGTAAAAATTGGTGTAACCTCTACCAAATCTGCCAAAATGAAAAATACATAAAACGTTTGACCCAGCAACTCTGCTTTAGGAAATCTTATATTTGCCAGTATAATCAAAGATGCATCTATAACATTGGAAGTTTAGAACTGGAAATGACAAAATACCATAAATAAAGAACTGATTAAATAATTTATAATATATTCTTACAAAGAAGTATATGTGCTAATGTGAAGAGAATCCAAGATGTATCATTAAGTTTAAAAATACGTGTGTGAATGTGTATGTGTGTACACAAATACGTGTTTGGAAAACTTCTGGTAAGTACACACTAAAGAAGTGTTGGAGGTTAATTCTGGGCAGTTGGCCCAGGGGCCAGAGATGGGAAGGAAACTCAGTTTTCATTATATACCATTTTGTGCTATGTTATTTTTTTCCTGATGTGCAAGTGTTATTTGAGTAAAAATAAACGTTAATATTTTCAGGGTTGAAACAAACTGGTTTTAAGTATGGAAGTACTGTTCTACCATGGACAGTGGTTAGCTATTCTCCATTTCCATAGAAGAGATCTTCTTCAACAAGAAGAGCCAACAAAGTGAATATATAGTTTGGATTGAAGAAAATTAATAATTTACTGATGGAATTGGTACAGAGTTGTAAAAACCCTCTGAAGGGCTTTGGAAGGAGTCTGAAGTGGGTGGTGAGTGATCAGGGGAGGGAAGGACCCTGGTGGCCTGGGGAGACTTCTTTCCTCCCCAGGATGCTGTGACCCTCTTCCCAGGAGCAACACCTCTCTGTGAGCTGACAGTTTAATGAGCATTTTACCCAAGGCATTCACACCAGTAGGAAATCCTGTTAGATTTACAAGTGCCCATTAGTTACAAGTTCTCCAGAGCCACTGTATGGGGTTTCTATTCAGGACTTCCTTGTACTTTCCAGTGTTGGATATCATTGCAGAGAGGGTTAACACCTCTAGGAACTCGATTTTTCTCTTGTACATTATAAACAGCCATGGGGGCAAAATCTTTAGCTCCTCATAGACTACAGACTATAAATCAATTACTCTTCCACAAGGAGCTCCAGACTATCGAGAAAAAAGGGGATCCTTCCATGAACAAATGACCTAGGACACTTTAATGAATGGGGGAGCATATTGAGAATAATGAACAAAGCCAGAATAGGGATGAAGCCAACTACATTTAAAAAGCTGCTGTTTTTCTTTTTCCTTTGCTACAAATCACACTCCATTTTTCATCCCCTAGGTCAGGGGATGTGGTTCACTAAGTGTGGTCCCTGGACCAGAGCATCAGCATTACCTGGAAACTTGTTCAAGGTGCAAATTTTCCAGACTTCCTGTATCAGAAACTCCTGGGGTGTGGCTCAGCCATCTGTGGCTTCTGGAAGAAGACCACCCACCAACAGGAATAACCACTGGCTTGCTCTGCATTCTTTCCCCTAAGAGAACTCAAGGTAACACAACCTGATGTCTCTGGACAAGTTTTAAAATTTTAGCCTCAAGATACATCTTCAGATGTGGGTGTAAATTAAGCACAGCAGCAACTGCCTCCTCTTAAGATGAGCATCATTTGATGACACTGGTTATCCCACAGAAGGCATGGCCATTCCAGTTCCTATGCTGTGGTGTAGATATGCTCCAGAATGCCAAGGGAAGCCAGGCTGATCCGAGGTTCTTATACAAGCCATGACACTCAGATATTGGAAGTCTATCTCACATCCCAAACATATGCCAGTGACTGTACATAGGGAACTAAATCTCATCATTAAAGGCTGGGACCTTTACAGGCTAAAATCTCCTATTAGGCTGGATGCTCCCCTAAAACAAATCATCTACAGCCTGACAGCGCTAACTTTTTAACTGTCCCTTATATGAACTTAATATTAAGGTGCCAGTATGTTGTCATCCCTTTTTTCCTTTTATTTCTTTGGGGGGGGTGCATGGGGTGGAGGGCTCAGACCATCCAGAGAAGCACACGAAGCAGACAATGTCTGATGTTGCCCTGGCCTCCTTAACCCCCGCCCCTTTCTAATGGGAGTTCAGATTTTGTTGTAGCACAAACAAACTCCCCTCCCCTTGCAGCCCCTATGCCCTCAGGGAAGCTTACCTGATCCAGATCCACAGGTGAGTCCAGTTGGTCTAAGGGTGATCCCACTCCCCACGTGACTCAGTTCAAGGTACTGAGATTCAAGAACAGGTTTTCCAGGCAGCTGGGCAATTTCTTGCTCACCTTGCTCTTTCAGGACACCTCCCAGAGGCAACCCTGTCTCTCTCCGCTGGGGACTGCTGCCTCCACCTCCAAATTAGCTGAAGGATGTGGCTCACATGGGAAGGAAAGCTGTGGTGCTGGTTTAACCCCTCCCTAGCCTGGGCTTCCTGTCTGGGAGTCAGTAAACATTCTGAATGTTGAAGATACTTAACTTGAATTTTCTGTTATTCATTGCTGAAAACATCCTACTGACTGAGTGAGGATTATTATCACTTAATATATGTGGAGAGACCATGACACAGAGTAGTTTTGGAGGCTTTGTAGTAAAGGACAGAAGTTGCAGTGGAAGCTGGTGGTTCATCCCAGCCTGTGTTCTACCACCCACTGGAGAACAAGTCACTGAGGGTATTTCCTGGGCCTTGAGGATGGGGAGCAGGGAGATGAAGGGGAGCAGGGAGATGAAGGGCAGCACAAACAGAGTCCTGGACCTGCCATGGGCAAGCTCTGCCCACACTACAATTTTGTCTCAGGATGCCCAGATGGAGGACTGGGGATGGGGCTACAAGAAAGAAGAAACGATGGAGAAGATAGGTGATAGTTTGAATAGAAACATAAAGGTGACAATTAGAGTATAATGTGTTTTTAGCATCAGGGCAAAAACATACCCTCTATTAAACGTTAGTAAGCCTCTTTCTAAGCCTCTTTTTCGGCCACCTCATGCGAAGAGTTGACTCATTGGAAAAGACTCTGATGCTGGGAGGGATTGGGGGCAGCAGGAGAAGGGGACGACAGAGGATGAGATGGCTGGATGGCATCACTGACTCAGTGGACGTGAGTCTGAGTGAACTCTGGGAGTTGGTGATGGACAGGGAGGCCTGGCGTGCTGCAATTCATGGAGTCGCAGAGTCGGACACGACTGAGCGACTGAACTGAACTGAACTGAAGCCTCTTTCATGCTGCTTTAAAGACCCTGCTACTAGTTTACCATTGATGAGCACCGAGAGAACTGCCCTGTGCTCTACCTGGGAGCCCTGAAGGCCCCTCTGTCCAGCTTTCTCATCCAATGACTCAACACTGCAGCCAGTGTCCTGCAAGTCTTACCACCACTCTGCAGGGCAGACCCACCTTTCTGCATCAGCAGTGTGCTGCCTGAGGTCCCCTGGGGTGGTTCACCCAGCTGGGGACTGGGAATATGACCCCTTCCTTGATCCTTACCTTGAGTAGCACCCAGCAAAGTCCCACTTAGAGATGCCCTCTCTCTGAAATGGAAAAGCAGGGTTGTTTCACAGCTGCAAACCCTTCTCTTCCATCCCATCTAGTCAAGTTGCAAATCTGTATTGCCCAGTGGATATCAAATCAAGTTTCAAGGTTAAGGCAACAGAGAAAGGAAGGAGGTACCTAGGAAATCATTATCAAGATTGTATTTAAAAGAGAAAACCTCAGATCAAGGATGAAACACAGTCTCTTAGCTACATTCCTCACTGGTATTGGCTCAGTCTTGAGGTGCTGTGAGATTTAAATGTCATTTCAGTGAGTCTTGCAACTTGTGGTCAGATGCATTATCAATGTTCTAGATCACAGAATTTAATACATTTTTTCTTCTGCTGTAAAGGATAAATGGCTTTTTTTCCGATTGAAGACACTAACAAATAGGTAGCTTCCTAATCCACATCTTGACTTTTCAACTGATCACCTTTTAAATCATCCAGTTTAATGAGTTGACCAGTGTTTGGAGGAGTTAGTAGTGTCTGCGAAGAAATACAAGAAGAAGGAATCACACTTGGAGGCTGGAGGTTGGGGGATGGGAGGGAAGGGTCATCAGCAAATAGCAAGCTGAGGCTCAGAGAAGCTAAGCAAATTGACCAGATCAAACAGCTTGTTCCTGATTCCTTTGTGACTCAATGTAGAAATGGTCAAAGGAGTATCATAAACCAAAAGGACATATGTATAGGATCCTCTCTTTATCTCCTTAGTACTCTGGCCACTGATAAACCTTGACTTGGCCATGAACCTGCTGATATTGGTGCAGAGCTGATAGGGCCACACAGTCCTGATCCGGGTGTCACGTGCAAAGCAGGGGCAACTGGATACCATGTGTCACATCCCAATCTCCATATCCCAAAACCGAGGCCCCCGCATATGCAGCTGACCACGTCTGGCCAGCCCACTGACCAGCTCATACACCAGCAGCCCTCCAATGACGCTCAGAGACTTTGCTGTCTAATAACACAGAGAAGTTCATGATGTTTCACTTTGAAGGACCTACCCTATTTCTCCCCACTCCTTATACCTCATCCCCCCACAGGTTGGACACAGGTTTTCTGGTTGGTGGTAAAACTTTTCCACTTAGCACTCAGTCTTCAACTTTATAAACTATTTTCTCTTTATTTCCACCATCTCAACAACACCTTTAATCCACTGCTACCCCCAAGACCTAGAGGAAGGTGGTAGAAGGGCAGCACTTCTCTGTGGCCTTAATTGAATGCAAGTACCTACTGCCTTTAACAATCACCCCCCTTTCCAAATCAAGTCTCTTTCAACCCAAGCAAGCAGACTCCTCCCATAGAAACCCCCAGTGCCTTGTGCAGAGGTGTGAAATGTGCTCACTAGGGCTATTTTAGGCAGATTTAGGGCCATTTTTCCATCAGAGAGATAAAAGCACACTGCTATTAAGACACACCACCATTAAAAACAACAACGGACTTTGATAATCTCTGCAGTAGTAAATGGAGCTACTACATTATATATTATTGCAGGAGATTTCATCCTGGCACTTGAAAATTTACTTTCAATTTTGGAATTTCTGGTAGCTGTACGTTCAAATCTTCATTTGAACCGAAAGACTGATGGTGATATACAGGGAAGACCATTACAACTTCAGCTACAGTTATTTATCTTCTTCATCTGAGTTTCTTTTAATCAAGTATCTGCTATTTTATCACTTTCTTTGCTACTAGTTGAGGAAATCATACATCTCATGCTTAACTGTTAATATATGCTATTTACATGTGACTTCCACCACTTCCAATATTGAATGAGTAATCACATATCACACCAAGATCAGCAAATGGACTTTTTCCTTATTTAATAAATGTCCACTCCTCAGAAATTCCTTTTTTAAAAAACAGGACCATTTCCACTGAGTGGATACCTCAGAATAGGGAGAAAGGTTGACAGCCTTTGATTCTGTGCTGTCTAGACACTTACAGACCAAGACGGGGCTTTCCCATGTCTTCCTCTGCCCTACTGAGAGTGGGCTTGCTCTGATGCAGAGAAGTCAAAACAACCTCAGTCTCTCTGCAGGTTACCTGTCTTTCCTTAAACTATATCTATTATTTCTGGATTTAGTTCTCTCACATCTCTGGTGAAAGGGAAGCACGTATAGGCTCACATAGGACTCAAAGCTGTAAAACTGAGATGCAAGTAAAAATGCCTACAATACCATTAACCTTTCTGTACTTGCAGCCAGAGTTTTTGGACCCGAAGAACTAATTTAAAATCCATTTGTCCTTCATGTTTGGACTATGAGTCTCCAGAGGCTTAATCAGAATGAAAAAGAATCAAATACCCCATCAACCGCAAGGCCTCTAGTACCCAGCTCATGCCTGTCGACCAGCAGGAGATTTAGATTTCCACGTATTCCCCAAAATTACCTCAGACGCAGAAAAGAAAGGGATATCACAAAATTCAGCCACAGCTACTAATGGAAGGAAGGTCATAGCAGGCTGATGAGCTGTGTACAATTCTAAGAAAGACCAAATGGATACAATACTCTATTTAGCAGCCTGAGTCAGGGTCTCAGAGCAACTGGGTTGGGGTGGGCATGGTAAGGATGCTACCTACAAACAAGCCATCCCGCTGCAGGTAACAGGGAGGGTGGTGAGAGCGAAAATTAAGGACTTGATCACAGAGGGTCTATTTGCCCAAACCAAGCATGGATGGGGATACAAAACTGCCTTTTTCTTCATGGGCTGCATGAAACAAAAGACACCAAAACCATTACTTTATTCCTCCACAGTCACAGTCACTTTCTCATAATAAGGTAGCCAAGGCAGAGCTGTTTCCAACCGCTTGTGGAATGTGTGGCCCCAGCCATCTCAATTTAAGGGAGGCCTCGAGCTACTGAACACGCAGCTGTTAATCTGCATGATTACTGAAGAACAGTAAAACCTTCAACCCCCTACCCCTACCCTGGGCCAGCATAGCAGGGGGCCAGGAAGCAGTCACCAGCTGGATCACTGGGAAACTGTAGGAGAAAAAGGCCTGGCTGGGAGCCGGGTAGAAAGAGCAGTCCAGCAGCACACCGTTTTTTTATCTCTTCAACAAAATTCTTCCAGGACTGGGTTCTGGAGACATCAGGGAGGAAAGGGGAGCACCTCGTGAAAAGGCTCTGTAGAATCCTTGGGAGCTGCTAACAATGGGGAGGGATGTTCTGAACCAGTTCATTTTTAATAGGCCTTTGTGATTTTTCATGATCCGTTAATTAAAGGAGAGAAATCAGGGAAAAAAAAAACACTCTATGTTCACCAACATAGGAGTCAGGTTGCCTTTTTATAGAAATGAAAAAGTAAACGAAAAGCAGTGTCTCCAACTAGCAGAGACTCGCTCATTCATTTACTAAATATTTATTGAGCATCAATGAATGAATCCCCTTAGATGGTAGGACTAGGATCCAGTGAAGGGTGAGATAAGGTCATTGCCCACAAGGACCTGCAAAGTGGGTGAGGATGGAGGCCATGCTGTTAGGCAGAATGGGCAAGTATGAGATGGGGAGAGAGCATGAAGTGGACACCTAATCCAAATTTCGAGGGGCATCAGAGAAGGCTTGAGAGAGAGGAAAAGGTGTGTAACTAGACACAGACAATGCTGATAGCTAGGGATAGTTCAGAACAAATTAGCAAAAAGCTTCTTTCCAAGGAAACAATAGGTGTCCTAAGGGGGCAATCCCTTTGTCATTCCTCAATCTCATGCCCAGAATTGCTCTGGAATTTTATCCAGAAAATAAGGATGAAAGCACTTTTTCTTAGCTTTATAGTCTGAAGGGCTTAATCCCATTTCTTCTGGTGTCCTTGAACCTCCTTTTCAAAGAGGTTCATTTGACTTGACTTCATTTTGATAGTACCTTTTGATTAGTTTTTGTAAATTAACTTGATAATTATTCAAAACAATGGAAAATCTTCTGTACACATTATACTGGGGACTTTTATAGCAGCTTCAAGAATAACGGTTGCTGAGTTTTTATCCAATGTGAACTGCTGAGTAGAAGTGTGTTGCCTGGAGGGAACAGGAGCAGAGAATAGGAGGGAAATGACTGCTAGTCTTGAAGAGGTAGGACTTGGAAAAACTTCCTGAGGGAGTCTACACCCAAATTAGGTAGACAGTTTTGTCTTAGCACGAGTAATAACCCCAGGCTTCTTAGGTGGCTCAGTGGTAAAGAATCCACCTGCCAAGTAGGAGACGCAGGAGACGTGAGTTTGATCCCTGGGTTGGGAAGATTCCCTGAAGAAGGAAATGGCAACCCACTCCAGTATTCTTGCTTGGGAAATCTTACACACAGAGGAGCCTGGTGGGCTTCAGTCCATGCAGTCACAAAAAGTCAGACAAATATTAACAACTAAACCATTTTTTAATCCCAGAAATGGGATTAAGTCCATCAGACTATAAAGCCAAGTCATAACCCAGGAGTCAAACAATGTAGAAATAGGCTCCTGATTGTGTTTATTGCTGAACTCGGGCTAATGGAAACAAAAATAGTTGGATGATAAGACCTGGAGAAAAGTCTAAGAGCAGCTGGATTTATTTGGAGAGATAGAATAAAGGAATTATATCAAGTACAAAAAGAAAGTAGGTTATCAATAGGGATTTGTTTATTTAAAGCCAAAGTGATATTGGAGTTACTCATGTCGATTCTAGAGTCACACCACTTAGGCTTAAAATCCCTGTTCAACCACTTTTTATTATTTTATACAAAGGCACAAATCAGACTTCCCAGTAGAAAAATTGACAACGTCGTGAACTTAAAATTCACGAAAAGTAAGGCAAATACTAATAAAGATGAAAACATGTCCAACCTCACTATTGATCAAAGCAAACAAATTATTATAAACACAATGATCAATTTTTTTTGCCTATAAAATGGTAAAGAAGGTTTGTGGCTGTGATATTACTAGATGCTGGTGAAGGTTTCAGGAGGGGTAGAATCCCCCATCCTCACCCAGTGGGAGAGAAACTGGCATAATCTTTTTAGAAGTATATGTCGAGAGGCTGACATGTGTCCCTACTCCTTACCCATCTCTAAGAGAGAACACTTCTCTAAGGACATATATCAGAGAGGTGACCAGGGATATATGCATATAGTTATTCAGAGCAGCATGATGTATAATAGGGAAAAGTTAGTAAAGTCTAGAAGATAGGGAAAAAATAAATTGTGGAACACCTGCCCAATGTGGAATGAAGCTGTCATAAAATTTTGTGAAGACCACTTAATAACATGAGGTGATAGTCACAATGTCATGAGGTGCTATTCAGAGTGAGTCATGGATTGAAAAGTAGGATATAAAACTGTACATACATGGGATTCAATTTTTATACATAAATATGCAAGAAAAATTTTCAGGCAAATATATTAAATACTCACAGTTGTTATCTTTGAATGACCAATCCATGGGTGTGTTCGTGCTTAGTCACTCCATCATGTCCGACTCTTCATGATCCCATGGACTGCAGCCCACTAGGTACCTCTGTCCATGGGATTTTTCAGGCAAGAAATACTGGAGTGTGTTGCCAGCTCTTTCTCCAAATCCATGGGTAAATGTACTTAAAAATTTTTTTTCTAAAACGTTCTACAATTAAAAAGTATATTATTAGGGAAAAAATTAACACATAAAATTTTTTCTGGTGGTAACTAGACTCAGGAAAGATAACATAGCTTGAGCCTGCTAACCCTAAGTCATCTTTGGAGGATTCAGTCTTCAACCATCCCTTCTCTCTGGGAATTGGGAATAATTATTATAGCAACTGCTAATATTGAGCAATTACTATGAGCCAGGCGTTATGTTAGGCACTTTATTTTCAATGTTGCATTTAATCCTGACAGGAGACCAATAAGGTAGTTACTAGAATTCTTCCCAATTTACATAAAATGAGACTAAGACATTGAGTCTTAAGTGATTCACCTAAGGCTGTTCAGGGATTAAAGCAGAATTCAACCGGGAGTGAGTCTAGCAAACCAAGACTGACTCTAGAGCAAAAACAATTTTATTGATGCAATCTCTGCTTCTCTTAAATCTTTCCCTATTTAAAACAGTTCTTAATATCCAAGCAACTTAGTTTTTCATATTCTGAGCACTTTCAAAGAAAATGACTATTTAGATCTAAGAAGTATATACAGTAAATAGTGATAGAGAATTTATTGTCACTTTGAAGAAGATAGTCACCAGAGCTGGCTACATGGCCTGAGACATGCACGGACAGATAGGGATCACACTTAAAAGGGCTCCATGCTTGATTCAATGCTCTGATGTCACTGTCTTACAATTCTTAGTAATTTTCTAATGAGGAGCCCACATTTTTATTTTGCACAGGGCCTTGCAAATTATGTCACCAGTCCTGCCAGTCACATATGAGTAACTCAGTCTCAAGCCTCATTTAAAAGCATAGCATTTGGGGTTTAGAGTTCTGTTCTTTGCTTTTATTACCTACATGGGCCAGATGCTTGTAGAGAAAGTACTTCCCCTTGTTTCTATGACTCCTCCAATGGAAAGCATGCAAAGTACTAATCATTGTCTACCTGGCCTTCTTGTCCTCAGCACCTCCAATGAGTGCTGATTGAAATACTGCTCTCTGAGTGTGTGTTCCGTGTATTGCAGGATCTGCTTCATGGGGTCCCAGTGTGTGACCCAGTCTGGTTTTATAGCTAACCAGTATTGTCAGCTTTCAGGGTGAGAGGCAGGTGCCCGCTGTAAGGAAGGCTCAGCATATCTGGAACACCAAGGAATCTTCCAGACCAAAAAATAAAAGCTTCATAGTACGTACTGTTAAATAAGGTAATTCTCAGGGAGAATAGATAGGATTGTGTTCATTACATGGCCCTACTGTCTTGAATGGAATAGTGGCTGGGACAGTAGTTTGGTAGAAGAAAAACACATTGCTTATAAACTAATTTTCAGCACATTTGGGAGTATTTTGGGCTGCCAGACACCACTTCAGGAGAAACAATGAACTCTCATCTACTTTTCCTCAGAACTGTATAGGATTCCATATGACTAACTTCCTTGTTTGCTTGCCCTTTTAAAATGAGGTTCAGCATAGAATTAAGTTTGGGCCTCTGAGGGAGTAGATGCTTCTGCCAAACCAATGGGTTTCCTACCTAAGAGGGGTGTACAATCATTGTGCCAGTGAGTCGTCCAAGGTCTTGACATGCGCAAGCAGAAACCATGAGGGATAACAGGGAAATAAAATAAGGAAACACATAAGAGACAGTGACAAACAGAATTTAGTATTTGGTCAGTCCCTCTGACCAAATAAAATAACCTCTTTTTGCTGCCTTGGACCATGACAAACACAGATTTTCTCAAATCTGTTGATAACCAGAATCTCTTTAACTGCCAAGGAATTCTGTTGACTGTCTATTCACAGCCCTTGTTCCATCGCTGATGGAGAATGTCCTGTGCTTCAATTCTGGAAAAGGAAAAGGGTTTATGGAAGTTTCTAGAGAAGTTCTAGCTTGCTTTTATGAAAGAGCAATGAGGGAATCAGACCCTCCTGCCTGCTGGAAGTGAACTAGGGAGCTTGCTGCCCCCACTGCTACTGACCACCATTGTGCAGCCCTGAGGAAAGCCAGCCAGAAGCCAAAGTCAGAACCCAGAAGAGCCCCAAGGAGAAAGGACTGCAGAGAAATAGAGTCGAACTTTGGATGGAACTGAGCCTGAAGCCCACCCTCTCCGGCCTTCCCAATATACGAGCCAATGTAGCTCTGTATTGTTTAAGCTTGAGTTGGCCTATCTATTGCTTGTAGCTGAAAGCACAAAATGACCCTTCGAACTAGAGCCAATCTAGGATTTGGAGGAATTGGGCACCAGTTGTTCAGTCGCTCAGTCATGTCCAACTCTGTGACCCCATGGATTGTAGCATGCCAGGCTTCCCTGTCCTTCATCATTTCCCAGAGCTTGCTCAAACTCATGTCCATTGAGTCGGTGATGCCATCCAACCATTTCATCCTCTGTCATCCTCTTCTCCTTCTGCCTTCAATCTTTCCCAGCATCAGCGTCTTTTCTAAGGAGTCAGCTCTTCGCATCAGGTGGCCAAAGTATTGGAGCTTCAGCTTCAGCACCAGTCCTTCCAATAAGTATTCAGGGTAGATTTCCTTTAGGATTGACTGGTTTGTTCTCTTTGCAGTCCAAGGGACTCTCAAGAGTCTTCTCCAACATCACAGTTCAAAAACATCAATTCTTCAGCGCTCAGCTTTCTTTATGGTCCAACACTCACATCCGTACATGACTACTGGAAAAACCGTAGCTTCAATTATACAGACCTTTGTTGGCAAAGTAATGTCTCTGCTTTTTAATATGCTGTCTAGGTTTGTCATTGCTTTTCTTCCAAGGAGCAGGTATCTTTCCAACCTAATTATTTACTATTATTACAAATTAATTATTTACAAATTATTTTGTGCAAATCCCAAGTTCCCCAACATCAGTTTTCTCATTTAGTAAAGAAACATGTCATTGTTGTATACATACATGAGCTCTTACTCTTTAAGATGCTGTGTGCGTGCTAAGTCGCTTCAGTCTTAACTGACGCTTTGTGACCCCATGGACTGTAGCCCACCAGGCTACAGGATTCTCCATGGGATTCTCCAGGCAAGAATACTGGAGTGGGTTGCCATGCCCTCTTCCAGGGGATCTTCCTGACCCAGAGATCAAACCCACAACTTTTATGTCTCCTGCATTGGCAGGTGGTTTTTTGTTTGTTTGTTTTTTTACCACTGCTACTGCCAAGTCACTTCAGTCATGTCCGACTCTGTGCGACCCCATAGATGGCAGCCCACCAGGCTCCCCTGTCCCTGGGATTCTCCAGGCAAGAACACTGGAGTGGGTTGCCATTTCCTTCTTCAATGCAGGAAAGTGAAAAGTGAAAGTGAAGTCACTCAGTCGTGTCTGACTCTTAGCGACTCCATGGACTGCAGCCTACCAGGCTCCTCCATCCATGGGATTTTCCAGGCAAGAGTACTGGAGTGGGGTGCCATTGCCTTCTCCAAACGAGTTCCACCTGGAAAGCCCTAGTTTTAAGATAGGTAAGTTTATAATGTGTTCACTTTCATTTTAGATACACGTATATAAATAGTTCTTGAGTCATGTTTGTCATCACTCCATGCCTCTGCTTTTGTCTTTCTTTTAACCCCTTGCTGTTGTTATTGTTGTGTTAGTTGCTCAGTTATGTCCAACCCTTTGTGACCCCATGGACTGTAGCTCACCAGGATCCTCTGTCCATGGAATTCTCCAGGCAAGAATACTGGAGTGGATAGCCATTCACAATACTTTAGTTTGAGTTTCCCTATTTTTTTCTCCTTCCCCTTCATCAATTGTACGTAGCATCTCATAGATGTGTAGGAGACAGTGACAGAGTTGTCATTTTTTTTCTTCATTCAGCATTTCCCCAAAATACCAAGCAAAAGAATACAGTACATTCTTTTTTAAAAATATTTATTTATTTACGGCTGTGTTGGGCCTTCCTTGCTATGCAGGCTTTTCTCTAGTTGCAGTGAGCAGGGGCTACCCTCTAGTTTTGGTGTGCAGGCTTCTCATTGCAGTGGTTTCTCTTGTTGCAGAGCCTGGCTTTAGGGAGAGAGGGCTTCAGTGGCCTCAGCTCCCCAGCTCTAGAGCACAGACTCAATAGTTGTGGTGCACAGGCTTAGTTGTTCAGCGGCATGTGGAATCTTCCCTGGCCAGGGATCAAACCCATGTCTCCTGCCTTGAAAGGAGGATTCTTTACCGCTGAGTCACCAGGGAAGCCCTATAGTGCGTTATTGAAAGTATCTCATTGAAACCCAACCCTCACTTCTGTTCTGTGCATGGAACAGAAATCTGAGATGCAGTACTGAAGTAACTTTTTGGGGGGCAGAAAGAAATTTGTCTAATTCCAGAATAGCCCAAGTGTGTGGTATACTTATCCTCCTAGAAGGTAAATGAAATTGTCAAAGACATGTAATGGATTGGTAGAATTTTAAATGGAAATTGTGTGTGTTTTCAGAAATGCACTAACTTGTGATCATTCACTGCAGAGGGAAATGAAACTGAAGTGAGGAAAGAAAAATCTAGTCTGTGAAAAATACACAAATGCAAAGCAAAGAGCCATCAAGATTCTGGGAGACCCAGTGGTCAATTAAGTACCATGTAAAGATTTCCAATTTTCTTGTAGTAAATTATTTATTTAGCTCTTGCACACCATCAATATATTTTACAAGTTTAATACCCAAATTATAGCTGGCCCACCCATTTATGGCCCCATAAATGAGTCCTGACTTACCAATGTGAATTCTTGTTCCTGGCAGTGTCAGATTTAGATTGGATTTGGATCTATTGCTTTTATCCTTATCAGACATTTCGAGGCTGATATTTTATTGCTATATTTAAAATGGAAAGTGCTTTAAAATAGACTTGGGAGGGAGCACAACTGATTCCTGCCCCGATATGTCATTTCCTGACTTATCATCCTACTATAATCTAGGTTAAAGGGTTGGAAGTCCACATAGAATCCTTCTCTACTGAAGATTTCCCCCCACACAGAGAATTTTCCTGGAGGAAAGTGAGTGATTATAAAAAGAACGACTTTAATCTTAAGTAAGAGTAGCTGGAGCTTAAGTAGTAAAACTGACAGGCAATTTCCATGCCTATATAGTTTGTAAGTCAAATGAATAATAAAGAATATAAATGAAACACATCTAGCCATTTCTTAAGTGTTAAAGTGTATATGGCACTAAATTGCCAAGGCTTGTTTTTCAAGGGCTGAATTTTGTAAAATATGTAGAACCAACCAATAAATTAACGGCAGAATAGAAGACTAACAAATCAAACCTAGGCAACAGCTTCCACTTACAGTTATAAAAAGTATTATAGCTCTGAGATGAGAAACTCCATGGTTACAAATATGAAAACAAACGCAAGAGATGACTGATGGTGCCTCAAATTATAATAATATCAGATGGTGGTTTTAGGCCTTTGAAAAAAAAAGTTACCCAAATGACTTTTTTTTTTAACCTTTTTACAATACTTTTTTTTTTTTTAACTTGGCTACTGTTCTTTTAAAATAATTTTTATAGAAAGTTTTTTAGTGGTCTGTAATATAAACTTGAATATGAGGTTCACGAGAACCAGATTAGCTCTGTTGAAGGAAGAGGGACATGAGTTCTCAGCCCTTGTAGTAGCCCTAAGAGACAACAAGTACAAGACACTCCTTGGAGCTTATGTTCTCACTTGAAAAATGAGCCCATCTCATAGAAACAGAGTGGGGGAAAGTGCTTTGGAGGAGAAACATGCTATTTGGTATGAAGAGAAATTATTGAGAAAAAAGAAGGAAGCTTTGAAGAACTCAGAGTCATTTTTAAAAATCTGTAGCTTTAAGGGTTTACAGTTCCAGCCACAGCCCTCCAGCCCCAACACTGCCCCTGCACACCTTCCTTCAGGCCAGCCACACAAATTAAAATGTGGCATTCCTCGTGCAAAAATGGGATCAAACTGAGCCTCCTGCATTGGTAGGCGGATTCTTTACCACTGAGCCACCAGGGAAGCCCCTTATGCCCTGTGCAATAGAGCAGATTTCAGTGAGTGTTCACTGTTGCCAAATTTTAAAAGTTGGATGGCAATGAATAAATGTTTTCATTTATTGTATTACCTGGGCAGAACTTTAGTGGGAGAAGGCAAGTTACTTTTTAAAAACCATGGACTAGAAATTTAAAAATATTTTTTATGTACAATGCTACTTTATGTGAGTAGTGAAAGAGTTCACCTTTGAAGAAATAGCAGGTTTTGGATGAAACCCATGCATTTCCATATTCCATGCAACCTGGTGCTTAAATCTAGAGAGGAAAAAATGACTAGGCTGTGGAAGCATAAGGAATAGGAGTGAGTATATTAAGATTTCTTAAATATTCCTGGAACATAGGCAGGTATTTGGAAACTCTTTTTACTCACTGAAGAATGATGCCTGAGGGATAAAAAGACCTTTTTCCATTTTTTGCTATTTTCCTCATTTCCCTTTCTCTTCCCAGCCTAGCATTCCTAGAGTTCCCAGGTTTATAAAATACTTAATGAAAAAACAAGACCACATAGCTGCTCTTGTTGGTCCATGATTTTTTTTTTCTTATTTTGCACCTATATAGAAATATTTTCAGTTCAACTGTAAAAATTAGTAACTGTCTGAGTTAGGAGGGGGAAAAGTAGATGATATCATCTTCTGCTTTTTGAAGCTTCAGAATGCCACCTTCACAGAGCCTGCTAACCAAATCCCTTCCCTGGGAGATGTGAGATCAGAAGATTGAACTTCCAAGTTCCCCGCAGATTTAAGCACCAAACTCTCAGGGAGTGAATAAAAGACTACATCCTTGCAGAGAGTCCAGTTTTCTTCAGCACTTTACAGATTCAGTATGCTGGATGGAGCACAAGGACATCCTTCTGCAGAGGTTAGGAAACTCAGGCCATCCTTTATCACATTGATAACTTGGTGGCAGCTGGGGAGTACATTCCTCACTTTGTTCATAATCCCCATGAATTAACCCTTGAATGTGGCTAAACTCCAACTCAAATCATTTTATTAGGCCCTATTTATGTCTTTCCTGGCAATCTATATGAACATCATTCTTCCTTCCTGGCTGGTAGGCAGCCTGTTGTGCTCTGAAAGTGAAAGTTTCTCAGCGTGTCTGACTCTTTGCAACCCTATGGACTATACAGTCCATGGAATTCTCCAGGCCAGATTACTGAAGTGGGTAGCCTTTCCCTTCTTCGGGGATCTTCCCAACGCAGAGATCAAACCCAGGTCTCCCGCACCACAGGTGGATCTTACCAGCTGAGCCACAGGGAAGCCCAAGAATACTGGAGTGGGTAGCCTATCCCTTCTCCAGCAGATCTTCCCCATCCAGGAGTCAAACTTGGGTCTCCTGCATTGTAGTCAGATTCTTTACCTGAGCTATCAGGGAAGACTTGTAATTCAGGGGGAAGGAAGCTGGAGATACTGACAGGTAAATATTTAATAGTGAAAGGAACGTTCTCTCTTCAGATCCATACTCTTTTCCTTCATATCTTTTGGAGCTAAATACTTTGGAATAAAAGTAGCTTCTCAAAACCTAAAATACATTCAGAAGAGGCAAATCCTCAGAGACAGAGAGTAGATTAGTGGTTGCCAGGGGATGGGGAAAGAGGAAATGAGGGGTTATCACTTAATGAGTTTGAGGTGCTCTTTGGTGATGATGAAAAAGCTTTGAAAACTAGGGACAAAGTGGTGATTGTACAACACTGTGAATGCACTGAATGCCACTGAATTTAACACCTTGGAAGGGTTAGTTCTATGTTATGTGAATTGAGCCTCAATTTCTTACAAAAGTAAAACACTTCTCACAGACTTCACTCACTTTTCATTCTACAGCCAATTTTCTTATGAGACAGAGGTTCAGGGATATGTTCTAAGAAAATTCACATCACCAAATGGGTCTAAAGAAAAGAGTTTAACAATTAACCGATTAGTCCATTCAATAGCTATTATTTGAGACAGAAGAGTGTTTTTTCTCAACTACCTAAAAAGACTTCATAGAACTGATGCTTTCAAATCATAGTATTGGAGAAGACTCTTGAGAGTCCCTTGGACTGCAAGGATCAAGCCAGTCAATCCTAAAGGAAATCAACACTGATTGGAAGGACTGATGCTGAAGCTGATGCTCCAATACTTTGGCCACCTGATGCAAAGAGCTGACTCACTGGAAAAGACCCTGATGCTGGGAAAGATTGAGGGCAGGAGGAGAAGGGGGCAACAGAGGATGAGATGGTTAGATATCATCACCAACTGAAGGGCATGAATCTGAGCAAAATCTGGGAGATAGTGGAGGACAGGGAGCCTGGCATGCTGTAGTCCATGGGGTCGCAAAGAGTTGGACACTACTTAGTGACTGAACAACAACAACAATATCTTCCCTAGGTAAAGACAGTAAATACATCTCTCTCTAAATGAGATTTCCTCACACAGCAAGAACCACACCAGGACGGAGCTACCAGAAGTAGGAGCGTCATGTCGTGCTAGGAACTCATGTGTAAATGGCTTTGGCTGTTTGAGGGAACATCTCTGTTGGCCAGAATGACAGGGCCCCGTAGGATGCCCAGTGGCCCATCCCCAGTGACTAACTCGATTACTTTGTCCCACTTCAAAGGATCAGGCAACAGACGTGAGTGGCACCCGTCATCCCTTCAGTGTGAGCTGGACCCACCAGACCCACAGTGCTTGACTTGTAATGCAGGTGCTACATGAGCCAGTAATTAAAGAAATGTCCAAGTTACACGTGCCAGACTATTACACAATCCAGCCCTGATGGGGGCTTAAATATACTATTTATGAATGTTCCACTCTGTCAAATGCATGCAAAGCAGAACTGCTAAGGTATGAGCTAATTGACTTGATCAATGTTTCTAGTTCTCGCCAAATCTTTATTTTTGAAAAAAACAGCCAAACCCTGTCTACATTTTAAAAGTATATATTCAGTTAGACTCTTTCATCACAGCAATTGTGACAGATGCATAACCCCGACTGGCTTGGTGCCTTAACTGCATGGACTTCCGAATCTCCATAAACCCTTATTTACTAACCCACAACTGCCCAGCTGCATGTCCATTCTAAGGTTTAGATTTGCCTGGTATATAATTAGAGATGAACTGTTGGTTTGTTTTCCAGTAAAAACATATAGCATACAATAAAATTGAGAAAACCTGTCAGCACTTTTTGTAATATCATAGATGTATAGAACCAGAGACCATAGGGAGCTTATATTCCAAATGTCCTCATTTTTAAAATGAAGCGCAGAGAGATTAAATGACTTCTCCAAAGTCCTAGTGGGTTAGTGATGGTGTCAGACTAGAAGCCAAGTCTCTGATTCCACTTTGTTGGTTGTGATCTACCACACTGCACTTCCTCACTTAAGAAGCTCTGAAGCCAAGAAATGATGCAATTCCAGAAATATACCATGATATCACATTTTAAATTATTTTTCCACAAAGAGTATAATGAAAAAAAAAAAAAAACCCGCAACAGTACCTTAGAAATCTGTATCACGTCTCACACATGCCTCTCCCCTGGCATTAGGCAAACCCAGAAGGCCTAGGCCTTGTTGAAACCTTAAAACAAACCAGGCCAATTTTGAGGTCTAGACAGGCCCCAGACAGGGTTTCCCGAAGCTTTGAAATGCGATTTTAGAACTGGATAATTTAGAGGCAATTTAACCCAGAGACCAAACTGACATTCAGAACATTTATTTTGAAAACATTTTTAAAGCATCTCTTCACCCCTTTAAAACAGGATTTTGTGCTTTACTTGGGGCAGACCAACTGAAATTGTGGTGATTAAGGTTCAGATTCACTAACTCTTGGTAAGTTCTAAACACAAAAACTGCAGCCCCCTTCCCAGTCCACTTACCCCCTTCCCAGTCCACTTACCCAGGATCCAGGAGAAACTTGCTTTGTCAAAAAAGATTCCAAAAATCATGTTCAACTTTTACATTGTTTCCACAGCAGTGAAGGGTTATATTTTTAGGTTATATTTATTCAAGAGTCCCAGGAACAATTTTGACTACAACTTTTGTTCATGGCAGCCAAATTCTCCACTTATGCTAAAGATTATTGCTGCAGAACTCAGTCTCACAATTAGTGATTTTTCTTTTTAAGTGAAAAAGCGAGTGCTCTCCAGATTTCTGTTTTAGGAGACAAAAACTGAGCCATAGTCTCCTCATCTATAAAGCAACCAGGAGCCACAATTAGAAGATACCAGAAATTCTATCACAATCTAAATGCTGCATATGAAGTGGAATTCTCAGTATGTGGGGAAAGCAATCATTTCTTATTCAGATTCATTTTCTTTAAGGATACAGCTCAGCAAATCAGAGTAATTTTATTTTTCAAATAAATGTTCCTGTTAGATGGGACAGGTTAGCCAAAAGTATCTGAGAGCGTCAGAATATGCTATGTCACAAATGAGAGTAAATAAATGATTCTTAAAGTTTAGATCTTGAGAAAGCACAGTTCAACTCTCTCAACAATGCATGATTCTCATTAATTATCTTAAAATATAAGTGTAGAAAATAGCATCAGGCTGTGATGGCTCTGCAATCTCTGGGCTCCTTCTTTTAATTCTTACTCGTCATTTTAAATTCAGCTTTTTAAGTCTTAGTCCGATTGCCCTTCGGGAACAATAAAGTGGCAATTAGGTAGGACAAAGGCATGGAATAGACACAATTACTTATTGCCATAGTAAAAGAAAAAAGATGGGTCTATGAACCTATCAAAAAAACCTGCAAAATGGAATGGGCAGCTGGACCTTATGAAAAATATATCCAAATATTTGCAGAATGTATTTTTGGCTACCTCCCTATAGAGATATTAAAACCATTTTCTTTTATTGGAGAATTTACTACCATTACATTTTATATTAATTTAATGACTTTGATCAGGCAATCATCATTTATTCGCCTAAATTACCAGTCCCTTAATACTTCATTGGGAAAGAGAAAATATTTCATAGAACATGAGGCAAAGCCTCTAATTACTATTAGAGCATAATTTAAAACAACTTCAACAGGTATTATAATTTTGACCAATTGGGTTACTAATCTGGAGAATCAATTATCTCCCAGACCCCTTCAATTTGCTGCCTCCTTTAATTGGCAGTGGCTGTCCAATTACACATCTGGCATAGTCATAATATTTGCATCTGTAAATAGCCAACCAATCAGCCAACTGAGCCTGGTTATCAGGTAACAATCATGTAGTTTTGAAAACTTTGATATATTTGTGGGTCAAATTATTTCTGTAATTTGGCTCAAATTATTCACAAACTTTTTCTCCTCCCACCATTCATCTTAAAATTTCTAAATTTTAAAGAAATTTTATTCACATAATTCATTGGTTTCCCTCCTTTCTCTGATCCCAATTTCAAGACACTCAATCTCAAAAAAAAAAAAAAAAAAATCAAAGGGAACAACCTGCTCATGGCAAAAACAGAAAGTTAAATACCGCCCAATGCTGTAAGGTGAAACTAGTACAGTCTTGTACTACCAATCACAACGTTAATTATGCAAGCCTTTGAGAAGCAACAGAGCCACGAGGGTCATAAAATGGCCATTCTCTTTGATCCTATAAGACCATGTCTAGAGTTTTATCCTGGGGAAATAATGCCATAGAGGAAAGAAATCTACTTTCCAATGGTGTTCTTTCCAATGCTGACTTTAACAAACAGCAACAACAGTAAAAACACAAACAAAAACTGAAACAAAAAGGTCTACATATAGAGTAATATTTAAATAACTCACATCAAGTAAAAAAGTAGCCATTCAAAATGGAAATGACTGACGGTGAGGAAAAATAAGGAAAGTGTCTATGGCATTAAGTGAACTAAGTAAACTAAAATGAAATGATTGCAACAATGTACAGATGCTGCCCATATTCCTCCTACACATCAAAAGAAGTACAATGTGATATAATCTCTAACAGCAAAACCAAGATTCTTTGTGACCTAAAGAGGAGCTATCACACCCATTTGGGAGGCTGGAGATGGCATGGAAGCTTGCATTCAAGGGCTCCAGAAAATTGAGAAGGGGTTACCATAGTTCAGTGCCAAGGAAAAGGTGTGCTATACCTGGGCACCATCAAGGATCCCATTTGGCTGACTTGGGGGCATGTAAACAGGAAATGTGATCCACCTGCCTGGAAGGCGAGGCCAGCATCTTACTGGGAAGAGCTAAAGGTTAAGGTTTATGTCTGCAAACAGTGAGGGAAGATAAACATTTAGAAAAGAGGGAGGCTGTATGCTCTTGGCAGACAATTGGGGGAACTGGGTTTGAATCTCGCCTCTGTCCTGTGGTACCTTTTTGGTCTTGGGCAAGTGCCTTAAGCATTTTGAGACCCGATTTTCTCATCTCTGTAATGGTAGTCATACCTACTTATTAGGGTGATTGTGGGAATTAAAGGCAATATATATAAAGTACCTGATACCTAACAAGTACTGCACAAATTGTACTTATTGTTGTTATTAATAAGAGTAATCTGATATGAGAAAGCAGTATGGATAAGAGTAAGGAATAGAAGATGCTAAGAGAGTCACTTTAAGTACTTCCTCTGCTGGATTATAATACAAGGAAAAGTGGTGTCTGAAGTAAGGTGATGTCTGTGACAAATGAAAAGATGGCACAGAGTCAAGAAACACCGTGGAGAGGGACTTTTCTGGTGATCCAGGTCCAATGGTTAAGACTCTGTGCTTCCAGTAAAGGGGACCTGGGTTCAGTCACTGGTCGGGGAACTAGGATCCCACATGCCATGAAGCAAATAGGCCCATGTGCCATAACTACTGAGCCTGTGTGCCACAACTAGAAAATCCATGAGCTGCAATGAAAGATCTGTATAAAGCAACAAAGACCCCCGTGCTATAACTAACACCCAACGCAGCCAAATAAATAATTTAAAAAAAGAAAGAAAGAAACACCATGGAGGAGGAACCCATAGGGCTGGGTCAGGATGAAGCCAGGTTTGATGGGTATGAAGTTCATATAATCAAGAATCTTATATGATTCTTTTATAAAGAAAAACAATAAAGTGTTAAGTATAAAAGTTATAGTAATACTAATTGTTGGGCTAATAACTGGGCTTCCCTGGTACCTTAGCTGGTAAAGAATCTGCCTGCAATGCAGGAGACCCAGGTTCGATCCCTTAGTGGGGAAGATCCCCTGGAGAAGAAAATAGAAATGCACTCCAATATTCTTGCCTGGAAAATCTCATGGACAGAGGAGCCTGGCAGGCTACAGTCCATGGAGTGGCACAGAGCTGGACATAAGTTAGCAACTAAACCATAAGTGTGAACATTTATTTAGAATGAGAAAAAGATCATAACAAATAACAAAATCGAGAAACCTGACAAACACCACTAGTGTCACAAAAAAGCATATTTTTAAAAATGAACTGCCTGACAAACCTCTAGAATTCCTATCTTTGTACATTTTTGGCTGTACACTGGATTGCATCTTCATATGGCCAATATCTTATAATACAATTTCCTATGGAAAGACTAGGAAGAAACCTCAGTCTCTCTTTTAGCATGGGTGATCACAATTTGTTTTCTATTAATGTTAGTTTTAAAATTTTTTGGCTCATAACTCATTATTAGTGCTGTCATGTAAATTTTTAGGCTTGTTTAAAGTTGCAAAACATTTCTAGTAAGTTTCCTTTATGTGTAAATTGTTAAAGATGAACCTAATATTTACAGACCTGCTATCAGTTTGTGCCATACAAACACAGGCTGATGAACTCTATTTTTCATTATTCATATTGCTGTTGTTCAGTCACTAAGTTGTGTCCTATTTTTTGCAACCCCATGGACTGCAGCGCGCCAGGCTCCCCTGCCTTCACCATCTCCCGGAGTTTGCTCCAATTCATGTCCTCTGTGTCAGTGATGCCAACCAACCATCTCATCTTCTTTTGTCCTCTCCTCCTCCTGCCCTCAGTCTTTCCCAGAATCAGCGTCTTTTCCAATGAGTTGGCTCTTCATATCAGGTGGCCAAAGTACTGTAACTTCAGCTTCAGTATCAGTCCTTCTAATGAATATTCAGGACTGATTTCCTTAAGGATTGACTGGTTTGAATTCCTTGCTGTCCAAGAGACTCTCAATAGTCTTCTCCAGCACCACAATTCAAAAGTATCAATTCCTCAGTTCTCAGCCTTCTTTATGGTCCAACTCTCACATCCATCAGAGAAGACGATGGCACCCTACTCCAGTACTCTTGCCTGGAAAATCCCATGGACGGAGGAGCTTGGTGGGCTGCAGTCCATGGGGTTACTAAGAGTCGGACACGACTGAGCGACTTCACTTTCACTTTTCACTTTCATGCACTGGAGAAGGAAATGGCAACCCACTCCAGTGTTCTAGCCTGGAAAATCCCAAGGACGGGGGAGCCTGGTGGGCTGCCGTCTATGGGGTCGCACAGAGTCGGACACAACTGAAGTGACTTAGCAGCAGCAGCAGCTCACATCCATACATGACTACTGGAAAAACCATAGCTTTGACTAGACGGACCTTTGTTGGCAAAGTAATGTCTCTGCTTTTTAAAAATATGCTGTCTAGGTTTGTCATAGCTTTCCTTTCAGGGAGCAAGCGTCTTTTAATTTCATGGCTACATTCACCATCTGCAGTGATTTTGGAGCCCAGGAAAATATAATCTGTCACTGTTTCCATTGTTTCCCCATCTATTTCCCATGAAGTGATGGGACAGATGCCATGATCTTAGTTTTTTGAATGCTGAGTTTTAAGCCACCTTTTTCACTCTCACCTTCATCAAGAGGCTGTTGGTGTGTTCTCCTTACAAAAGAAAAGAAAATGTACGGTGGATTCATAATTGCATACACTACATTTTAGAGTACATTCTTGATAGGAGAGAACTATTACGTTGACCAGGTGTTGATGAGAAGTGACTCCTTGGCTTACAACTTTACATACCAGGCAACTGAACGTTCCGCACATTCACGCTGTGTTTTCCTCCCACCCGCACAGCATGATGCACTTCTGGCCTGGCTTCTTTATGTTATAAGATCAATGATTCAGCACACTGGGCAGTAGGAATATACTGGAAGGCATTCCCTATTTTGGGACAACTTGCACTAACTAAATATAAACAGAAGTGCCTCCAGAACACATAAACATGTCCCATTAAACCCAAATGAATGAATCCCCAAGCTCAATTTGACAACCCTCTTGCCCAGTCTCCAACTTGGCACCTGACAAGAGGGCAAGTGTGGCTGAGGAGAGGGCACAGTGCAAAGAACGTCAGCTGAAATATCTTATTTTCCCCAATTTTACAAAAAACATATGCTTTTACAAAAACACATTGTTGGGCTGCTGCCAGAGACCTGTGCACAAGAGAAGCCCTGAACTAAAGCTTCATCTGCTTCATGGAAAATGTCTCTTTCAGCAGTGATTGAATATTGTAAGTAGACAATGGAGCAGGCAGTAAGGTTAGGAGTGGCAGTAAGGTTAGGAGTACCAGTAAGTGGGAAAATTATAATGCCATTAAGGCAAGAAAGAAAGTCAAAGTGAAAAGGATGGGGTTAGTTTTGTTGTATTGTAGAATGGTTAAGAAAAAATATAATCGCAAGTTTTCTCATAACTATGGTGAGTTTAAGATTCTGTGGAACTTCCAAGACCTGACAAGTCTGTGGGACTGTCAAGGTTGTAAAATTACTTAAAGAGGGCCTAAAATGAGAAATTCTCTGAGTAACTGAAAATATTCTTCTGAGTTCTCAGCCTGTACCTACAATATTTATTTCCATTTTTGACTCTTTCATTAATTCCTAACTTGGCCAGTCTACCATCTACTGAAAGCAAACATTCTTGTACTGATAGTTGCTAAACAACAGCGACAAAAACCTGTACCCTGAGATTATGGTGGTTGGGGTGTGGGTAAGGAATTTGACATAAAGCTTCGGTAAAACTGCAAAGTCCTACTTTCTATTCTGTGTTAAATAATTCACGGAGCCTTCGGTGTTTTTAAAAGAGTCCTATATGACACAGAACCAGCAGGAATCTCCATTTACTGTTCTTTCTCTGCCAATTCTAGCTTGGAATAAAAATAAAAGAGATGATAGATAGTTCGCTTATTATCTTGGTCTTCATTTAGACCATTCTGTCTACAGTGCAAACGGAGTAATCAGAGGATGAATCAACAGTGAGAGCCGTTGTGGCTGCTGTACACGACTGTAAATTCATGCTCATTGAGGCTGACATTGCTTGACAGTCTATTTTTCATGTATATTACTTTTGCTATCTATTTGAGTCTTTGTCTATTGATAGTTAATGCATTTTCTGTATTGTTCCACGTAGCAATTGTGGTTATCTGGTAACAATACAATGATATAAGGAATTAAACATTAGTAGGCAATTTATAAGAGAGCTGAAATTTTACATTCCAATAGATAAAATTGAAAAATGGAACACATAAAAGGCAATAAGAATTGGAAGGCTGTTTCTCACTGACTGTGTAAATCAGAATCTCTGAATCATTTTAGTGTTGTCTAAGGATTAACAGAAGTTAAAACCTTAATGTCGTCAATGGAAACTGGGGAATACTAGCTGGCATGAAAAGAAAACTGTAAAACAATCTTTGTTTTGCCCTTTGGGGAGAAAACCTCGAGTAACTGGTCTGGTTTCAACTGATAAGATAAGAAAAAGAGTAAACTGGTGGGGGTATCTGAACCAACTCTAAACATATCATTCTTGTAGGATTTGATAATACTCATTAAAAAAAAAACCTATTCTCTTTATTGTTCATTTCTGATGGAGGCATGTGTCTTGTGCTAGTTGCTGGATTTATTAATATCTGTATCATAGATCTGTAGTTTCATAATGTAGGGAGAAATCTCTTATCACAAAATTCTGGTCTAAATAGATTTAAGATCTTAATCTTGCCCACAAAGCCTGTTCTCATGGAGCTGGCTTTCCTTCAGCCCAAAATGATCATCAGTCCTCCTCTGTGCCAGCCGTTGGCCAGGCAAGGCAACAAGGGTCTGACACAGTGTGGCAGTCATAGAAAGAGATGGATGCTAAGTGGTCTGTTTAGCATTGCTAACTAGTGGTCTAACCCTAACCACATTTCTGATAAAATGTGGTCCACTGGAGAGGGAAATTGCAAACCACTTCATTATTCTTGCCTTGAGAACCCCATGAACAGTATGAAAAGGCAAAAAGATAGGACACTGAAAGATGAGCTTCCCAGGTTGGTAGGTGCGCAATATGCTACTGGAGATAGGTGGAGAAATAACTCCATAAAGAATGAAGAGATGGAACTAAAGCAAAAACAACATCCAGTTGTGGATGTGACTGGTGATGGAAGTAAAGTCTGATGTTGTAAAGAACAATATTGCATAGGAACCTGGAATGTTAGGTCCATGAATCAAGGTAAATTGGAAGTGGTCAAACAGGAGATGGCAAGAGTAAACACTGACATTTTAGAAATCAGTGAACTAAAATGGACTGGAATGGGCGAATTTAACTCAGATGACTATTACATCTACTACTGTAGGCAAGAATTCCTTAGAAGAAATGGAGTAGCCTTCATAGTCAACAAAAGAGTCTGAAATGCAGTACTCGGGTACAATCTCAAAAATGACAGAATGATCTCTGTTCATTTCCATGGCAAACCATTCAATATCACAGCAATCCAAGTCTATGCTCCAACCAGTAATGCTGAAAAAGCTGAAGTTGAACAGTTCTAAGACCTAGAAGACCTTCTGGAACTAACACCCAAAAAAGATGTCCTCTTCAATATAGGGGACTGGAATGCAAAAGTAGGAAGTCAAGAGATATCTGGAGTAATGGCAAATTTGGCTTTGGAGTACAAAATGAAGCCGGGCAAAGGCTAACAGAGTTTTGCCAAGAGAATGCACTGGTCATAGCAAATAGCCTCTTCCAACAACACAAGAGAAGACTCTACACATGGACATTACAAGATGGTCAATACCAAAATCAGATTGATTATATTCTTTGCAGCCAAAGATGAAAAAGCTCTATACAGTCAGCAAAATTAAGACCAGGAACTGACTGTGGCTCATATCATAAACTCCTTATTGCCAAATTCAGACTTAAATTGAAGAAAATAGGGAAAACCACTAGACCATTCAGGTATTGACCTAATTCAAATCCCCTCTGATTATACAGTGGAAGTGACAAGTAGATTACAAGGCTTAGATCTGATAGAGTGCCTGGAGAACTAGAATGGAGGTTTGTGACAATGTACAGGAGGCAGTGATCAAAACCACCCCCAAGAAAAAGAACTGAAAAAAGGCAAAACGGTTGTCTGAGGAGGCCTTACAGATACCTGAGAAAAGAAGAGAAGCTAAAAACAAAAGAAAAAGGAAAGATATACCCATTTGGATGTAGAGTTCTAAAGAATAGCAAGGAGAGATAAGAAAGTTTTCCTTGGTGATCAATGCAAAGAAATAGAGGAAAACAGTAGAATGGGAAAGCCTAGAGATCTCTTCAAGAAAATCAGAGTTACCAAGGGAACATTTCATGCAAAGATGGGCACAATAAAGGACAGAAATGGTATGGACCTAACACAAGCAGAAGATATTAAGAAGGGGTGCCAAGAATACACAGAAAAACTATACAAAAAAGATCTTCGTGACCCAGATAACCACAATGGTGTGATTACCGACCTCGAGCCAGACATCCTGGAGTGCAAAGTCAAGTGGGCCTTAGGAAGCATCACTATGAACAAAGCTAGTGGAGGTGATAGAATTCCAGTTGAACTATTTCAAATCCTAAATGATGATCCTGTTAAAGTGTTGTGCCCAATATGCCAGCACATTTGGAAAACTCAGCAGTGGCCACAGGACTGGAAAAGGTCAGTTTTCATTCCAATCTCAAAGAAAGGCAATGCCAAAGAATGCTCAAACTACAGCATAATTGCACTCATCTCACATGCTAGCAAAGTAATGCTCAAAATTCTCCAAGCCAGGCTTCAGCAATACACGAACCATGAACTTCCAGATGTTCAAGCTGGATTTCAAAAAGGCAGAGGCCAGAGATCAAATTGTCAACATCCATTGGATCATCGAAAAAGCAAGAGAGTTCGAGAAAAATATCTACTTCATTTTAATAACTACGCCAAAGCTTTTGACTGTGTGGATCACAGCAAAGTGTGGGAAATTCTTAAAGAGATGAGAATACCAAACCACCTGACCTGCCTCCTGAGAAATCTGTATGCAGGTCAAGAAGCAACAGTTAGAACTGGACATGGAACAACAGACTGGTTCCAAATTGGGAAAGGAGTACATCAAGGCTGTATATTGTCACCCTGCTTATTTAACTTACATGCAGAATACATCATGTGAAATGCTGGGCTATCGGAAGCACAAGCCGGAATCAAGATTGCTGAAAGAAATATCAATAACCTCAGATACGAAGATGACACCACCCTTGTGGCAGAAAGCAAAGAAAAACTAAAGAGCCTCTTGATGAAAGTGAAAGAGGACAGTGAAAAAGTTGGCTTAAAACTTAACATTCAAGAAACTAAGGTTAGGGCAGCTGGTCCCATCACTTCATGGCAAATAGACGGAGAAAGAATGGAAACAGTAGGAGACTATTTTTTGCAGGGCTCAAAAATCCTGAAGATGGTGACTGTAGCCATGAAATTTCTCCTTGGAAGAAAAGCTATGACCAACCTAGACAGCATATTAAAAAGCAGAGACATTACTTTGCCAACAAAGGTCTGTCTAGTCAAAGCTACGGTTTTTCCAGTAGTCATGTATGGATGTGAGAGTTGGACCATAAGGAAAGCTGAGTGCCTAAGAATTGATGCTTTTGAACTGTGGTGTTGGAGAAGACTCGAGAGTCCTTTGGACTGCAAGGAGATCCAACCAGTCAATCCTCAAGGAAATCAGTCCTGAATATTCACTGGAAGGAGTGATGCTGAAGCTGAAACTCCAATATTTTGGCCACCTTATACAAAGAACCAACTCATTGGAAAAGACCCTGATGCTGGGAAAGATTGAAGGCACAAGGAAAATGGGACAAAAGAGGAGGTTGGATGGCATCACTGACTCAATGGACATGAGTTTAAGCAAGCTCAGGGAGTTGGTGATGGACAGGGAAGCCTAGCAAGCTGCAATCCATGGGGTCGCAAAGAGGGGGACACGACTGAGCGACTGAACTAAACTGGACTAGTGGTCTAGCTAGTGTTGTAACAGTTTGCCCCAGAACTTTGTGGCTAAAAACAACAACAATGATTTTATCATCTCTCATGTTTTCTGAAGGTCAGAATTTGGGAAGGGCTTGCCAGGCAGTATAGCTAGGCAGGGACCTATCATAGCTGTAGTCAGATGGTGGTTGGAGCCTCAAAAGCAGAGGAGCAAAGTAGGTGAGAGTTGGCCAAGAGTCCCTGTCGCTTTCTGTCTCAGGGCCTATGTGGTTCCTCCCCATGTGCTAGTGTGGGCTTTCCCACAACATGAAGGCCTTTTGCTGATGAGTTCCAAGGGGTGAGATGGAAGCTGAACCACCTTTTATGGATTAGCCTTGGAAGTCACAGGGTGACACTTTCACATTCCATTGGTCAGAACAGTCACAGAAGTCAAATTTCAAGGGAAAGAGACATAGACTCACCTCTCAATAGGAAAAATGTCAAAGAATTTGGGGATCTATTTTCAAACCACCACAGTGAGGAATTTGAATTGACTGGGCTTAGTGACTGATTGGGCTTCCCAGTGGTGCTAGTGGAAAAGAACCCGTCTGCCAATGCAGGAGATATAAGAGTCATGGGTTCGATCCCTGAGTTGGGAAGATCTCCTGGAGGAGGGCGCAGCAACACACCCAGAATTCTTGCCTGGAGAATCCCATGGACAGAGGAGCCTGGTGGGTACAGTTCATGGAGTTACAAAGAGTTGGACATGACTGAAGTGACTTAGCACACACATATGATTATCCCTGTATATAAGCCAGGGATCTGGCCTCCGGATCTTAGTGGAGCACTAAAGATTAACTTGAAAACATAGGCTTTCTTAACCACAAATGTGGGCTTATTTAATTCTCTTAATCACCTTGTGAAAGACATAAGCAAAACAGGTGTTTTTCCAATTTCTACTGACAGCAAAATGGAGGTTGGGACAGTTCAAGTCACTTTCCCCCCAAAACACTGCTGCTAAAGGAGGCAGCCTAAATGCAAACCAGGTCTCCTGCTGTGACACCATGATACGCAGCTTCTCCTGGACCTTTTATACATGATTTTCATTATAGTGGAACATTTGGAATAATTGTTAGGTGACAGAATTGTTTGTAATAGAAACAGACATTCTGGAGAATCAATACTAAATCAAGAGGATATCAGCTGGATAGTATTACGACCATGGTTCCATTGAAGGTATTCATCTGTAGGGTCCTTTCTGTTTGTTTTTTTTTAAGAAATAGCATTAACACATTTATTACAATAATTTTCCTAGGATGACAGTGTCCTGGGGCATTTCTCTGGACTAACACCTTATTAATCACTAATAGAGTCCTGGCTCTCATTTTAATCATGTGTCCAGACATTAAGGGAAAAACTGAGAATTTAACCTTCAAGATTCTTGTGGCTAAATTTATATCCTGTTATTAAGATACCTGCTTTCTGGGGAGGCACCATCAGGCAGAATAAGGACTCTCCTAGCTGCAAAATGAGGCAGAGGGACTTAGGCCACTTTTGTCCAAGGCCTTTCCTGGCCCACCTTATTTAAACACAACACACTCACTCCGAACCTCCTTTGATTTACACTGCTGCAGCTCAACTGTTTTGAAAAGCTGATGTTGTGGAATTCTTAAGTCATCTGTGACCTAGGTCACTAAAGACAGGAGCAATTTAGTAAAAGTATTAATTGAAACTCTCCCTGACAAGCCCTACTCCTCCAGATAAAGTTACACATCAAACCCACACAAGCTGCTGGGCTATTCTGAGCAGCCTGAGATTTTCAATATCTCATAAACAGTCCCCTCAATCACTACAATCTAATAAGGCTATAATCATCATTGACACTATAATGATTAAAATGAATAAAACCCATTAAGAAAAGTCATGTTGAGTTATTAAAAGTTTCGCTCTGTGTGATATGTAATCTTTTATCCATTTTTTATGATGAAATCTGTAACCATCTATCCACAAAAGACCATTAATTTACTGCTCTGTGGATGTTACCATGCTCTTTAGTTTAACAGCTTATCATTGATTTCTTGAGGGAGATATTATATTTGGAGAAATACACATGGAACAAAAGCCCGAATGTTGCTGTAAATTTCCCACTGACAGGATGATCAAAGTATTTTGGCCTGGTCTGCAGCCCAGGGCTGGCGAACAAGTTTTCTAGAGCAGAGAGAGCCCTCCAGCTACCAGGCAGCAAATCCATGTTTTTAGGCAAAGCAGATCTTCTAAGGAGAGGTCATGTGCACAACGAGGGGGAGAAACAATAAAATGTCCATTAACTGGAGCCTAGTTAACTGGCTTATTGGCATCTATTAGAAACAAATTGCAAACAAAACTGATCCTATTATAAACTTTTCCTTGTCCCCTCCATCCAGGGCAGTCCTGATTGGCTCAGAAGAGCCCCAGCAAATACAGTGCTGGCAGATGACTCCTTTATTTGCAAGGAGAAGACTGGTTTGCAGCCAGCAGCAGCCTACAACCCTGACCAGCAGACAACTGCAAACCTGGGAGGGGTATGTGGGCCCGCACAGCAGACAGAGCACTGGAGAGGCAGCTAATGTACTCATGCCTACATTCTTTCACCAGGGACTTTTTTCCCTAAGCAAACAACAATAAAAAAATCTGAATGGAAGAATGTGTACAGAGTGCTGAACTAAGTGGTGGGGGAGCCCGATTCTTAATGTGTACTTTTTCTCATAATAAACTCTGCTCCAATATCTTTATTGCCCATCTCTTATTTAACGTTAATAACAGTAAAACCTTAAAAGATTCTGTGAAGCCAATGAAAGGGTGTTGTCTTTGAAGGTATTCTTCATCTTTCCTGAAATGATTAATAAATGCATTTGCCAGCCTGTGTCTGAACAGACTTGCCAGAGTTCCCCAGCAGGTAACGACAAGGTCCCACAAAACAAGATGAAGATAGTTGCCTTATATTTTTTCAGATTTCCTTATTTTCCAGATTTGCTTCCCTCATTGAGGTCTTGCTGGGGTTTTTTTCCCCACTTTATCTGAATAACATTAGGTTATAAATGTCATTCCATAATATACCATCTTTTTTACAAAGGGAAGCCCGTCTTTACCAAAATAATCAAATATTCTTTATGATCCTTTTAAAAGAAAACAGCAAATTTCATTTATAAGGTTGAAGTATAGTTCAAAGCTTGGTGAACAGACATCGATTTTATCAATCTTTGGAGAGTTCATTTAAATCTACACTATTCCATCATGTAAGACAAAATGGTTGCTAAATGAAATTAAAAGGCAAATTCACCAAGAATAAAAAGGAAATTGCTCTTTATATAACACATCATTAACCTGTGGAAATAACTGCTTCAGGGTATGATTGACGTGAAGAGCTTAGTAAAAAAAATTTAAATGATGTAAAACTTCTAGAGATCAGTTTTACAGTGGTTTTAGTGACTGGTAACTCTATCAGTTCTTACATTTCTGTACATACACTCACACCACAGTTGAAGTCAGGAGGACAGTTTACATGCCCTCAACGTACTAACAATTAGTTTGTGACATATAAACACAGCACTATCTGGTACACAATTAACTTTTTCTGCTGCTCCCATACCTTCCTCTCAGCTTAACTGTATTCACGTTATTAATAACCGTAGTTCAAAGTGAAAATGGGATTAGGTGAACTGTCTGTCCATTTCCATGTGCCACTCTTCATTCCCCCTCTCTTGTTTCGGGGGGATCAGGATGTAACGCAGTATAAATGGTTATTTGGAAATATCTAAAGGACCTTAAGAGAAACACAAAATCACTTAAACATTCCAATAAAAAGGGACAGATACGTGGAAGAAAATTTGTGTGTGTATGTGTATAACATAAAATAAAATATAAATAAGCCAGAGTAGGGGATAAGGAAATAAGGAAGAAATCACGTCAGTACATCAAAGACTTCTTTTGGTATATCTTCAGAGAAAGTGAAATTGACTTAAAATACCTACAAAATTTTAAAAGACATTCATGAATATTTATCATCATGGTAATAGAAATATAGTTCTTTCTAACCACGGAGGCAGAATTTGTGACATGAAAGTTTTCTTGGTGTTAATTTGAGCCTTTAATTAATAATAACCTTTTAGAAAGGGGTTGTTTAACTACAAAAAAAGGTTAAACAGAAACGATGGGAAAACAAGGATTAGTTGCAGATTTTAGTGAAACTGCATATTGGTAAGCTGTGGTTCTAGAATGTTGAGTCAGCACTTCTGTGATTACAGGTGGGAAGAGCAATAAAATCTTGCTGAGTTTAGTTATAGAAATCATACAGTTTCATAAATACTATAATGTTGTTCTCAGCAGGTAAATGTTATATTTTAATGACATTTGTATTCCAACACATACAAATTCTCGAGCTCAAGGTCAACAGAGCCTCCTTGAGTATGAGCTGTTGGAGTTCAGGTCCAAGGCTAGAGATGAAAGGTTAAGGCTCTGAAGGGATGAGGGGGCAGGGAGAGAAACTGAGATCACAGTAACTTATTAGTTAGGAAAATAATATTTTTCTGGTAGACCATTTGGAGATGTGTGTGGGTTTGAGCTAGTTAGAACTTAAATAGGTGATGCAGCTTTCTTAGGAGCTAACAGGACCTTGTGTGAACTTGGTCATAATGAAGATAGCAAGCCTGCAGTGATGGTGAAAACCTTTAGTTTCCAGGCTTAACTGTGTCAAAATACAAGTCTACATGATTCTTAACTAGTCCCAGGTGAGTATACCCCTTCTTAAACCCAGAAGTAGAAGGACAGGTGACACATTTGTACATCTAAACCCCTTCCTGAATGTATTAACTTAAAAAAAAAGTTTGATTAACTTTATTGAGATTGTTAATAAAACAGCTTTGTTTCATTGAAAATCTATTCATACACTGGAATTCTTCCAAGTGCTTTCCCTTAGAGCCAAGCATGGATATTTTTGTCTATATAAACAGCAGATTATTGCTTCTCTTTTAAAACATCTTTCATATATGGATCTTAATTGTTTACAAAGCACTCTCCCTTGCACCCAATTTTATTTAATCCTCACTGTAAACTTTGAGGTCCTTGTGAGATAGAAAATATTTCCATTGTACAGATAGTGAAACTAAGACTCAGAAGTTGATTCATCACCTGAGGTCACACTGGTAACTGTTGAAATCAGAAAATAAATTTATGTCTTCTCTCTCCAAATCATTCCTCTCCTGAATGCTGCATGATGCTCAGTAGTCATCTTTCATGACAGTTCATCACTGGTAATCCTTTAATGGGTTGTATTTCTTTACTCACAAAACATCACAAAAGAAAGTGCTTTAAGAACAGCTACTCATTTACTCTGGTCCTCCCAAGGCCAACAGTTTGGGAGATAATAGCAGACCTGACTGATTGTCTACCCAGCAGTTACCCACACTGCCTTTCCTTGCTGAGGGAGCCCTGATTTTGTCTGGGGGGCACTCTCCTATACAATTCATAGGTAAAGCCTGAATAGATCAGGCCATCTCCTTCCGGTGACTGATTTAGGAAAGGGCATGTGATGCAATTCCGGCCAATGAAATTCAAGGGAAAGCCTACCAGGAGCCTTTTCTGCAAAGTTTCCTTGATTTTAAAAAGAGAAGCATATATACCTGTGGCAGATTCATTTTGATATTTGGCAAAACTAATACAATTATGTAAAGCTTAAAAATAAAATAAAATTTAAAAAAAAAAGAGAAGCATGGCAAGAAATACTCCCCTTCTTTTAATCAACAGCTTGTCACATGACCATGAGAGAAGTCAGTCTAAGAAAAAAGCCAACTTACTGAGGGTAACAGAGAGGTGCAAGGAAGCTGTGTCCTTAAAAATGAGTTGACACCAATCCTCAGCCATTCTCTCAGGACTTCTTGTTATACAAGAAAATAAAATGCACTTATTCTTCAGGAGAGTTAACTTGGAATTTTTCCATTACTTGCCGTCAAACATCTCCTACCAAAATTTATATGGGTGAACAGGTTATATACATTCATATACATATCTCAATTCAGGGGTGTTTAAAGTTTTGCTATAACCAGTTGAATGTGTCTTAAATTGTTTAACTGGAATAGGATACTATATTTGTGGGGTGCTCCAGCTTCCTTAAAAATATGTTTTATTTTCCTCAAATGAGAATCCTCTTCTAGCTCGATCTGAAAGCACCTCAAAGACCTAAAATAAAATCATCTCAGTTTCTTAATCATAACATGTAATTAAAATTTGGAGATCAGAACAACAAAATGGTTGGAAATTTATTAGTTAAAAGCTTCGGATAATAAAACTTGTCTTGGAAAACCATTATGATTCTAAATTTTACAATGGAGAAAATTCTTATACTGACAGACCACACTGTTTCTCTGTCTCTTTTTAACATCACAGAGATGTTCGTGGTAACTCGTAGAGTCCCTAAAAATGACACCTAAGATGATCCAATGTCAAAAACACAACCAGGATTTACAGTCATGCCAAGAAAAATGCTCTACTAGGTCTTCCTTGGGCTTCCTCGTGACTCAGATGGTAAAGAATTTACCTGCAATGCGGGGAAGGGAATGGCAATCCACTCCAATATTCTTGCCTGGAAAATCCCATGGACAGAGGAACCTGGTGGGTTATAGTCCATGGGGTTGCAAAGAGTCAGACATGACTGAGCAACACACACACACACACACACACACACACACACACACACATCTTCCTTTTGAGATGTTAAGAAGATATAAAAGAATACAATGTACATATTTTTTAGTGACAGAAACAAACAGGTAACAATAACAAAGAGGTAAAATAAAAGTGTGGAGAAGGCAATGGCACCCCACTCCAGTACTCTTGCCTGGAAAATCCCATGGAAGGCGGAGCCTGGTAGGCTGCAGTCCATGGGGTCGCTAAGAGTCGGACACGACTAAGTGACTTCACTTTCACTTTTCCCTTTCACGCATTGGAGAAGGAAATGGCGGCCCACTCCAATGTTCTTGCCTAGAGAATCCCAGGGACAGAGGAGCCTGGTGGGCTTCTGTCTATGGGGTTGCATAGAGTCGGACACGACTGAAGCGACTTAGCAACAGCAGCAGCAAAATAAAAGTGTAATGGTTGCATATCTAAGATCCAAAGATCCTCATGTAAGCTGAATTACTCTCAGTGAATAACACCTTGAATCAAAAACACTTGAGCAATTCATTTTGCTATCAGCAAATTTCAGGAAATTCAATTAGTTTGACTTAAATGTCACCTTCCCTAATTCCTGGGTACTTTAGATCAACATTGCTCAGAGCCTCAGTTCAGTTGCTCAGTCGTGTCCGACTCTTTGCCACCCCATGAATTGCAGCAGCCAGGCCTCCCTGTCCATCACCAACTCCTGGAGTTCACCCAAACTCATGTCCATCGGGTCGGTGATGCCATCCAGCCATCTCATGCTCAGAGCCTAGTAGATGTTAATTGATGTGTACCCCTCACACACAAGAAGGGAGGGTCTTGGTTTGTGTTCCCCCAGAAATAGAACCAGAGTCAAGGATTTAAGGACAAGTAGTTACTTAGAAAGTGATCCCAGGAACTGCCAATAGGGGGTAGGAAATGAGTCAGAGAAGGGAAGGGAGCGAATATGAGGTGCTTTATCAAGTCAGTTGCCACTTTCAGCAACTGGAACTCAATCTTTCTGGGGAACCCTGGGAGAATTGTGGACCACAGCTTGGTTTCCTAAGAGGAGTAACTCAGGAACATGTCTGCCAAGCCCCCATTCATCTTTGAACACTGCTTTGGGAGGCATTAATTTTCTTGTTCTTTCAGCTTGCCTATTAACAGATTGAGTGGACTCCCATAGACTTCCTCCTCAAAAAATATAAGATTTCAGGCAATGAGTTATAGGCCCTACTTGTACTTTTATTCCAAAATCTGTCATAAGTCATTGGCTAGCCAATAAATTGTCTTCTCTGAGTCAGGCACCCATTCTTGCTCTGGGTGTGTTTGGAGACTGGAGAAGATTCACATGGCTCTCATGAAAGAAGAGCTGGGCCTATCCCTTGATAATTTTGTTTGGGAAACATGGAGTAATGTAGGCAGTTAGCAGAAGGAGTAGAAATTTAAAGAATATAGAGAAAGAAGCCATAAATTAGCATAGAGTTTATGAGAGAGAAGTAGAGTAGGGCTGTGAAGGATCTTGGCAAGCTGAAGTTATGATTAAGCCAAAACTATGAGAAAGCAAAGCCTATGAATTTTTTTAAAGGATAAAATATATAAAAAGAGTAGGCATTTTGGAGCTTGCTGTAGTCAGAGACAAAAAGCAATAGATACCCAGATATTCAGATCACATCACAGATGCAACAACAGAGTAAGGATCCAAGACTCCTGGTCCTTGGGTTGTAAGGACCACCTTGGATCCAGAAATGCCCAAGAATTCTGGACTTTGTGAGGTCTGGTCCTTTTATTAGCTGTATTCATGGAATTCTATGAAGATTTGTGTTAAATCTTACATAAAATACTTCTTTCTTGAACTTGTTTGTATGGATTCCTGTCTACAGACCTGGGTACCAATCCCAGCACCCCCACTTTCCCTGTGTATGGAAGAGCAAGTGACAAATCCTGTGAACCCCAGTTTCCACATTTGTAAAATTAAAATAATAATAATACCTAGCCTGTAGTATTATTTTTATGATTAAATGAAATACTTGAAGCACAATAAATTACAAACATTTATTCTCCTTCCCCTTAGAAAAGGGAAGGAAGATACTGGGAGGTCTGCATTGCCTATGCCTCTCTAAATGAGTTTTATTCATTAGTAAGCTAATTCTCATCAGGTTGGGATAGAATTTAGAAACTTTATTAATTACATTTCCTCAAGTAACAAACATGAGTGCATAAAGCTGCCTAGACTGATAGAATCCTCAGATGCCAGAGTCTGAGGAACTTCAGATATCATTCTTTAGTCCTTATTGTTCAGGTAAAGAACCTGGGGTGGAGAGACATGCCTGTATCATACAGCCAGTTACTGACAGAGCCAGCAGGATAATATGGGTTTCCAGACTTCCCATCCTGTGCTTATTGGTATTTTTAACTTCAATCCACTTTTCCATTTCTGTTGTTTTCCTTTCTGGTTTTCCCCATGGTAAGTCTAAAATCACTTTCCCCTGTAGACTTACAGGTGTAACTCTGGGACTTGAGCACTCAGCTTATTCCTTAGCCCGTCTTCGCAAGGCCCCTTCAAGTTTGGGTTAAGGGTCCCTCTGTAACTTTCCTCTATTATCACACTCTTCACACCCTGTTGTGATCACTGCAACTTCTCTTGATTTTTCATTCCCTGAAGTTCAGTTCAGTTCAGTTCAGTCGCTCAGTCATGTCTGACTCTTTGCAACCCCATGGACTGCAGCACGCCAGGCCTCCCTGTCCATCGCCAACTCCCGGAGCATACTCAAACTCATGTCCATCAAGTCCATGATGCCATCCATTTCATTCTCTGATGTCCCCTTCTCCTCTTGCCTTCAATATTTCCCAGCATCAGAGTCTTTTCCAATGAGTCAGCTCTTTGCATCAGGTGGCCAAAGTATTGGAGTTTCAGCTTCAATATCAGTCCTTCCAAAGAATATTCAGGACTGATTTCCTTTAGGATGGACTGGTTGGATCTCCTTGCAGTCCAAGGGACTCTCAAGTGTCTTCTCCAACACCACAATTCAAAAGCATCAATTATTCAGCGCTCAGCTTTCTTTATAGTCCAACTCTCACATCCATACATGACTCCTGGAAAAACCATAGCCTTGACTAGACGAACCTTTGTTGACAAAGTAATGTCTCTGCTTTTTAATATGCTGTCTAGGTTGGTCATAACTTTCCTTCCAAGGAGTAAGCGTCTTTTAATTTCATGGCTGCAGTCACCATCTGCAGTGATTTTGGAGCCCCCCAAAATAAAGCCAGCCACTATTCCCACTGTTTCCCCATCTATTTGCCATGAAGTGATGGGGCCGGATGCCATGATCTTACTTTTCTGAATGTTGAGCTTCAAGCCAACTTTTCCACTCTCCTCTTTCACTTTCATCAAGAGGCTCTTTAGTTCTTCTTCACTTTCTGCCATAAGGGTGGTGTCATCTGCATATCTGAGGTTATTGATATTTCTCCCGGCAATCTTGATTCCAGCTTATGTTTCCTCCAGCCCAGCATTTCTCATGATGTACTCTGCATATAAGTTAAATAAGCAGGGTGACAATATGCAGCCTTGACGTACTCCTTTTCCTATTTGGAACCAGTCTGTTGTTCCATGTCCAGTTCTAACTGTTGCTTCCTGACCTGCATACAGGTTTCTCAAGAGGCGGGTCAGGTGGTCTGGTATTCCCATCTCTTTCAGAATTTTCCACAGTTTATTGTGATCCATCCCAAAGAAAGGCAATGCCAAAGAATGTTCAAACTACTGCACAATTGCACTCATCTCCCACACTAGTAAAGTAATGCTCAAAATTCTCCAAGCCAGACTTCAGCAATACCTGAACCATGAACTTCCAGATGTTCAAGCTGGTTTCAGAAAAGGCAGAGGAACCAGAGATCAAATTGCCAACATTCACTGGATCATCAAAAAAACAAGACAGTTCCAGAAAAATATCTATTTCTGCTTTATTGACTATGCCAAAGCCTTTGACTGTGTGGATCACAATAAACTGTGGAAAATTCTGAAAGAGATGGGAATACCAGACCACCTGACCTGCCTCTTGAGAAACCTGTATGCAGGTCAGGAAGCAACAGTTAGAACTGGACATGGAACAACAGACTGGTTCCAAATAGGAAAAGGAGTACGTCAAGGCTGCATATTGTCACCCTGCTTATTTAACTTATATGCAGAGTACATCATGAGAAATGCTGGGCTGGAGGAAACATAAGCTGGAATCAAGATTGCCGGGAGAAATATCAATAACCTCAGATATGCAGATGACACCACCCTTATGGCAGAAAGTGAAGAAGAACTAAAGAGCCTCTTGATGAAAGTGAAAGAGGAGAGTGGAAAAGTTGGCTTGAAGCTCAACATTCAGAAAAGTAAGATCATGGCATCCGGCCCCATCACTTCATGGCAAATAGATGGGGAAACAGTGGGAATAGTGGCTGGCTTTATTTTGGGGGGCTCCAAAATCACTGCAGATGGTGACTGCAGCCATGAAATTAAAAGACGCTTACTCCTTGGAAGGAAAGTTATGACCAACCTAGACAGCATATTAAAAAGCAGAGACATTACTTTGTCAACAAAGGTTCGTCTAGTCAAGGCTATGGTTTTTCCAGGAGTCATGTATGGATGTGAGAGTTGGACTATAAAGAAAGCTGAGCGCTGAATAATTGATGCTTTTGAATTGTGGTGTTGGAGAAGACACTTGAGAGTCCCTTGGACTGCAAGGAGATCCAACCAGTCCATCCTAAAGGAAATCAGTCCTGAATATTCTTTGGAAGGACTGATATTGAAGCTGAAACTCCAATACTTTGGCCACCTGATGCAAAGAGCTGACTCATTGGAAAAGACTCTGATGCTGGGAAATATTGAAGGCAAGAGGAGAAGGGGACATCAGAGAATGAAATGGTTGGATGGCATCATGGACTTGATGGACATGAGTTTGAGTATGCTCCGGGAGTTGGCGATGGACAGGGAGGCCTGGCGTGCTGCGGTCCATGGGGGTCACAAACAGCTGGACTCGACTAAGCGACTGACCTGAACTGACACAGTCAAAGGCTTTGGACCTAAAGGCAGGTCCTAAATCTGGTTTATCCAGCACAGTTTGGTTGGATGAATTTTTAAATGCATGTTCATGGACACTGACAAAGAAACTTGTTGGAATAGCTTAGAAAAACCTCAAGTGTTGAGGTGGATGAGATGACCCTCGGATGTCAGTCATTTCTTTACTGAACATATGTAAATTTGAGGTTGTAACACTGATAATCTCTGGAGAACAATGGTCTAGTTTAGCCAGAGTTCCTAAAGTGCGGACAACATGAAAAACCCCAGGGCTGTTCAGCTGGGTGGCATGGTCAGTAATTTCCCGGTTCTCTTGTCAGCTTCCAGATGTTCAAGCTGGATTTAGAAAAGGCAAAGGAACCAGAGATCAAATTGTCAACAGCTGTTGGATCATAGAAAAAGCAAAAGAGTTCTAGAAAAACATCTACCTCTGCTTTATTGACTACACCAAAGCCTTTGATTGTGAGGATCACAACAAACTGGAAAATTGGAAAAGACCCTGATGCTGGGAAAGATTGAAGGCAGGAGGAGAAGGGGATGACAGAGGATAAGATGGATGGATGGCATCATGACTCAATGGACATGAGTTTGAGCAAGCTCCCGGAGTTGGTGACAGACATGGAGCCCTGGCGTGCTGCAGTCCATGGGGTCACAAAGAGTCGGACATGAATGAGCGACTGAACTGGTCAGTTTCCCCACCTGTAAAGGTGTGCAGGTTGGAGAGGGAGTTATCTTACATTATTTTTAAGGTCATTTTATAATGACCTGGGCTTCCCAGGTGGCACTAGTGGTAAAGAATCTGCCTACCAGTGCAGGAGATGCAGGAGACATGAGTTCAATCTTTGGGTTGGGAAGATCCCCTGGAGAAGAAAATGGCAACCCAGTCCAGTATTCTTGCCTGGAAAATTCCATGGACAGAGGAGCCTGGCTACAGTCCATGGAATTGCAAAAGAGTCGGACATGACTGAGCACACTGCACATAGTTCTAAAACAGTAAGAATCTATATTGTAAGTATATTTAATTACATACAACCCTGCTAAAAGCTATGAAACTTCATTACTGCTCTCAGATCAAATCTCAAAGAAGTGATCTAGATTCACACGTAATTCACTTCATAACAGATTCTACTACTAGTGAGTCATAAAAACAGAAACCTTTTAAAATCTTGGGAAAAAATTCACATCATCTACCCCTCTCTTTGAAGTAACTATTTAAAATTTAAAACATAAACACACAAAGCCTTTACATCAATTCATTCATTCTTTTTCTTTATTTTTGGCCACACTACATGGCATGGGGGATCTTATTTCCCTGATCAGGGATTGAACCCATACCCCCTGCAGTGAAAGTGTGGAGTCCTAACTACAGGACAGCCAGGGAATTCCCTATCAATTCATTCATTCTATTGAAGGTTACTCTGAACAGTGCAGCATTTGAGGCCCCAAAGAAAGCCAATGAAGAGTTTATGTATGACCAATATTACCACATTAAGAAAAAAATGATTTTCTAGGAAGAACCCTGACCTCATTTGTCTATCTATCTAACATGAATGTTTGGGAATACTTACAAGTTTGGAAAGAGATGGCTTACAATACCAAACCAACATTTTGTTTTCAAGTGTTTGAAAGAAAAAATCATATGTAAAAGCACAGCAATCTGTAGCAAGATATTCTCTGCTCCACAGAGAAATGGAGAATTCTCTTTCCAAGATGGCTTAAAAATAATCCCACTAACAATAGACTTATAAGTAAAAACACCTTGGAAGATACCCTCTCACCAGAGGACTCTATGATAATTATAAGTGTATATACTCAAGAATGAAAAATGCTTTTAAATTTCCTTTTATTATTTTCAAGAATGCTCCTAAGTTGGGTAGGGAATAAGAAATGAAAGGTGGAAATTCTTTAAACACATATAGTGAAATCCTCGACCATCAAGCAGCTTGAGAAAGAGGAGTTTTTCTAGAAGTGATTAAACTAGGAGGCAGTTAATGAGTGAAGAAATGTCTTTAGAATTGAGCAAAAAGAATTGTGTAATAAGACCCCCATTTCTCTAGAGCAGAGCTGGGGAATTGATAAACTAAAACTCAGGAAAGATCCGCTTCACATAGATATGGTATTGATGGTCCATTGGTAGTTATTTGAAAGCAATCACTGTCCTCTGTAATAGTATTAAAAGGTGATCTATCCCTGATGACTAAGATCTAGTGGAAGCTAAACTAGAGAAACGTGGTAAGCATGAGACAAACAGAGGCACAGACAATTCCAGCATGTCTTATAGTGTGGTATACTGTTAGTTGATCAGTCATGTCTGACTCTTTTATGACCCCATGGGCTATCTATCCATGGAATTCCCCAGGCAAGAATACTGGAGTGAGTAGCCATTCCCTTCTCCAGGAGATCTTCCTAACCCAGAGATTAAACCCACATCTCCTGTGTCTCCTGCATTGCAGGCGGATTCTTTACCCATTGAGCCATCCAGAAAATCCTCCATCACATCGTAATTTTACTAAATTAGTATTTTGAACATCCTATGAAATTTTTGCTATTGTCACATATATATAAGATTCATCATGTTTGGGGTGTGGGTGTGTGTGTAAGAGGAGCAGAGAGAAACAAAGAGACAAAGAAAGTGACCAAAATGTAATGATGAAAAAGTAAAATGCTTACTTGAAAACTTACACCTCAACTATTATATACTTAAAAGAATTTAAAAGAATGCATAATCTTGAGCAAAGGAAGCTGAACACAAGTTATACCCTAAAATTTCATTTATATAAAGTACAATACTAGGACAAACTAATCTAGGATGTTAAAAGAGTTAGGGTCGTGGTTACTCCTTAGAAGAGGGGTAATGACTGGAAGGCAGACAGCACAACGAGATTTCTAGGGTGCTGTTTATAGTCTTCTTCATAATGTTCTGATTACATGAGTGTGTTCCGTTTGTAAAAATGCATTAAGCTGTACACTTATGATCTGTGCACTTGTCCATCTGTTGGCTCAGAAGCAGTTGCCAAGAGGGAGAGAGGGTACAAAATGTTTATTAGAGAGTAACACTGGTAAGGGACGGGGAGATGGAGGACTGGCAGGAGGAGCTGTCAGACAATCAGCAGAGCTGGTAAAGAGTCTACCAGTTCATCGGGAGCTGCAGAGCAAATGTTGCTCATTGGAGGAATTCCATGATAGGTAGACATGACTGTCTTTGTGAAAAGTCTTATTTTGGCTGGGGCTTCCCTGGTGGTCCAGTGGTTAACAATCCACCTGCCAGTGCAGGGGATATGGGTTCAGTTCCTAGTCTGGGAAGATCTCATGTGCCATGGAGCAACCAAGCCCATGCACCAACTCCTGAAGCCTGCACTCTAGCATCCATGACCTGCAACGACTGAGCCCACACATCCTAGAGCTGGTGCTCTGCAACAAGAGATGCCACAGCGAGAAGGCCGCATATTTCAGCTAGAGTATAGTCCCTGCTCACTACAACTAGAGAAAGCCCATATGCGCAGCGATGAAGATCCAGTGGAGCCAAAAATTGATTAATTTTACAGAGTCATTGACTGGGGTCACCTTGAGAAGAGCATGACCTCAGCTCAAAAGCAGACCTGAATGAATGAACAATGAGAAGCTGCCAGCTGACCACACTCCTTACAGCTGGGCAATGAGTTCTTTCTTAAAGACAGCTTCAGCAGTACATGGATCCAAACAGTGCAAGGGGTGAACCGTGGATACACAGTAACTGTTAATAATACAATATGTAAATATATTGCAATTAAAAGTTTTTCAATAAAAAGGCAGGCACTTCTAAGTGTCCTTGTCATCTAGTCATACACAGAACCCCAGTGTCATACAAGCCAAATCAAAGTGTTCCACTAATGAAAAAGGAAAAGATTATGGTTTTTCTGTGTTCACAAAGAAAAAACCCAGATAATGCATGTTTTTCTTACTTTTGAGTTTTAATCTTGAATTCTTCTTAAATCACTGACACATATTACTACATGTCTTTACAAGAATCCAAATAAAGTGATATGTGGTTTAGCACAAATTACATTTTTTGCTACATTGATATTTTATGAGATTTCATAAGGAGCACTGTGACCTCCAGATGTCCCTTCACAGGCACAAATTTAAGGACCAACTAAGCTATTAAAAAAAAAAAAAAAAAACAGATGCTAGAACTGTAAGGAACCTACAAAGCATCAGTGCCCTAATCACTAGCTATTGGGGAACAAATGGTCCCACCTCAAAGGTCACAAGCAATTCAGGTGCTATGCATGTCTTCCCACGTGTACAAACACTGTACTGTGGTCCCTCATCTTTTAGAAGTTAGAGAATATGTTCTCTGTTTACTCCTTTAAGCTCAACTTGGATTGGATCTGTATGTCTAGTCTCTGTTTCTGCCCACACGTGCTGTGATTCATCAGTCTGCCTGTATGGGTACTGCAGACCCTCCAGGCCTAGATCTCAATCATGCTTCCTGTATTCCAACTCCACACACACACATCTTTCAAATTATTCTTTCTGAACCTTCACACTCAAACCTCTTACCCCCACATCATGCTCTCTGCCTGATCCAACCGAGCCTGGTTCCCAGACCAGAGGACTCTAGACTTGCCCTGTCTTGTAGCCATCATGCTGCCAAAATACATTAGGTATAAGAGCATTTTTAGAGGTTTAGAAAAGAAGCCAAGTGCGTGTAGCAGGGCATATATATCTAAGTTCTCCTAATAATAGGACGAAGCATCAATCATCTGAGAATGAAACCATTAGAAATGCTTTAGAATACAATGCAAAGTAATCAGCAGTCATTTACCTGCAAGTTCCTGGTATCAGAAGCCAATAACATTTCAGTACTTAAAAAAAAAATCCAATAAATATCTTTGTAAATGACTACTGACCAGACACATTTATTGGTTTGGCTGCACAGAATCCATCTCCTTTGTTTGTACAGAGCATCCCTGCTTCCTTTTGGCACCTTACCTTCCTGTCACAGCAAGCAGCTTCAATAGGACTGTAAATTGTGGCACACTGCACTCTCAAGCCAAGGGAAGAATATGTGGTCCAAGCTGGATCCATCAGGCTGTTGGGATTTTCCATCTTTATAGGGGTGCAAGGACAGGAGACTAAATGGTTGGAAGTCATCTGTAAAAGCCACGTTTCTTGACAAAACGGCCAAATAATTACAACTTCTTTGCCATTAGGAACTACTGTTCTCTCCTGATCTGACTTTCCAAGAACAGAACAATTTTCAGTAAAAACATTTTAATGAACTCCCGCCATGGGACAGGATACAAAGCTTATTCATTCATTCAACAAATATTTATTACATTTACTGAGACTTTTCTTTGGCCATGATACAGTAATAAGCAAAAAAAAAAGTGTAAAATATAGTTTTCAAGACATTGGCCATAAAATACCAAAGAATAGCAATCCCTGAAAGATGGGAAACATACAAAATGAGTCCTAAAATTACCTCAGTCTACTACTGCCTACAGACTTCCCTCTGCATTGGCAGGGAAAACCCAGGAAAAAAAAAAAACCAAATCTCCCTTCATTGGGGAAAATTGGGAATACAGGTGGGGCGGGATGGTGGGGGCGGGGTCAGTGCTTCCCAGGTGGCACTGATGATAAAGAACCAGCCTGCCAATGCAGGAGACTTAGGAGATGTAGATTCAATTCCTGGGTGAGGAAGATCCCCTGGAGGAAGGTATGGCAACCCACTCCAGTATTCTTGCCTGGAAAATCCCATGGACAGAGGAGCCTAGTGGGCTACAACCCATAGCATCACAAAGAGTCAGATGTGACTGAAGCGACCTAGCACGCAGGCATGGGAATACAGGGAGACCAAGGCAGCCAGAGTACACAGAACAGAGAGCCAGAGAAGAGAGAACTGCACAGAGAACTTCACAGATTTGCAGAGGAAATGCTCTTGAGCATGGACTTATACTAAGTACCGATCAGGAAACTTACCTACGTGAGGTTGGGAAAAGAAGCACATGAAGGATTAGAGGAAACAATCTCTGGAAGTCACTCAGGACCAGAAATAGTTCTTCCCACCAGCCAGAGAGAAGCTCACAATTCATGGGACATTTGGTAGAGTACTCAGAAGCGTTTCGCTTCAGTAGTGGGCCACAGTAGCCCTGGAGTAAAGCTCTGGTCTTGCCTAAAAAAGTTTAAAAACAAAACCTGAAAAGATCAAACCATTCCAAGGAATTTAACTATCTTTGAAGTCACCTTTAGGTCTAAAATTATTTCAAAATAAGTCTTTAACAAGTGACAGCACAAAACACCATGTGCCAAGAAGAGAAGATCTGACCCAGACTTCTAGAGATGAAAATGACAGCGTCTGAGACGCAGAGTGCACTGGATGGCGTTAATAGCAGATTAGACATGGCAGAAGGAAGAATTAGTGAAAACTATTTAAAATGAAATACCAAGAGAAAAAACTAAAAGCGAAAAGCATCTGTGAACTGAGTGACAACTTCAAGAGGCCTAACGTACATGTAAACTGGAATCCCTGAAGAAGGGAGCAGGCAGAAAAAATATGTAAAGAAATGAGGACTAAACTTTTCCAAATTTCATTACCCTGAGATCTAGGAAGTTCAATAAACCCCAAGCACAAGAAAACCATGCCAAAGCACGTCATAATTAAAAGAGAGATAAAGAGAAGTGGGCTACAAGCCATAGCATCACAAAAAGTGAGACACGACTGAAGCGACCTAGCATGCATGCATGGAAATACAGGGAGATCAAGGCAGCCAGAGTACACAAAACAGAGTTCCAGAGAAGAGAGAGTAGTGGGCGAGATTTTTTCTTAAAATCATTCAGAGAATGTGGTAAATATAGAAGATTTTTATTAAGAACTACTGTGTTCCAGTGCTTAAGCGATTATTCTTTTTGTTGTTTTCCTTTTTTCCTCCCTTTCTTATTTCTCTCTTTCTATCTCCTCTCTCTCTCTCTATGACGAGTAAGTGAAAGTACTAGTCACTCAGTTGTGACCGACTGTTTTCGACCCCATGGGCTGTAGCCCTCCATGGGGTTTTCCAGGTGAGAATACTGGAGTGGGTTGCCGTTCCCTTCTCCAGGGGATCCTCCTGACCCAGGGATCGAACCTGGGTCTCCTGCACTGCAGGTGAATTCTTTAGGGTCTGAGCCACCAGGGAAGCCACTTCTTTCTTTGTGTCTATTTCCAAATACTACTAAATATATGACAAAGATGAGTAAGTAAATTTTTCATCGTTGTCAATGTGTTTTGAAAAGAAAAGTGCTCTGAAGTTGATTATAATCAGTGATTGTAATTACAGAGGGGAGGAGAAGAGAGACATGAGACGGGAGGGTAGGAAGATTTCCAATCTCAAGTCTTTTAATATATTTAAAAGTATAGAGAGGTGGAAAATCATAACAATTGCAAGTGTGTGGGTGCGTGTGTGTATGTGTGTGTGTGCATGTGTACACACACATGCACACGTAGTGGTGCAGGCAGATCTCAGAGGTGACTTTTCTGTTATCTCCCACTTCACAAAATATACTCAAATGTTTCCTCATGCCAAATACACTTCTTTGCTTATGAGCAACATTGGAAGGTGTTAGAAACGTTCCATTCGGACATTCAACATGGAATACGCTATGCGTTGTAGAGAAATTTTACCACACTACTTGGTATTTATTTGGATATAAGCACAAAAACCTAGACTCAGTCTTTTCACTTAGTCTCTTGGCCTCCCTTTCCTCTTCATCTATTCCTTTCCTTTGCAATTAATGTGTCAAAAAGCTTCAAACAGAAAGAACAAAAAGCTTGAACTAAGAAGATTTTTCCGTTCTCTTTGGTAGTTCTACAACTCATTATCCCTCTATTGACCACCAGAGACTCTGCTGTCGTATATTTAAATCACCCTAGGCATTAGCTGGGGATGGATTTATCATGAAAATTTTATAATAGAGAGGGCCACAAGGAATAGAGTACTTTTAAATGTCTCCTCTCCTGCAGGCGGGTGATAACTTCTCTCTTTGGTGAGTCCCTGCTGCTTTACTATTATATTCAGATGTTTTTATTCTAAGAGGAAAATATTATGGATGAACATAAAGTTTTAGTATTTGAGGCAGTTGGATTGCACACCAGGTACTTGGATCCTTTTTTCTATTTTTAATGTATTTTAAGATCAGTTATATTTAATGCTTCTGATTTCAGCTGGTTTCCAAGGCAAACAAAAAGACTTGTAGGAAATCTAGGTAATCTGAGTTTCAAGGAACTTCTTGCCCAAATTTCCATCCAGAGTATAAATCTCCTCTGTTACATTCGTAACAGCACCAACCTTCTAAAGTGAATGGGAGTAGTATGGGAGTTTATGTGAAAAGCTAATCCAGGACCTGGACAAAAGATTGAGAATAAAGGGCTCTTCTAAATAACAAAAAAGCAGAACCACAACAAAGAGATGGAAAGGAGCAATAGCTGAGCAAGGAGTTGTGCACTTGTGCAGTGCACAGACAGTACAACTCATAAACTGCAATGAATGGTGTCCCCTAGAATGCACAAGACCCAACTTAAATTGAAATGCAGCCCTAAGTAATAGAGACAGAGACACTGAAAACACAGCGAGACTGAGCATAGAATCAGGAATTCAAATGAAGAGCCTGGACAAAAGAGTCCAAGCCAAGAAGAAATTTTGGATTTTGGATGACAAGTACAGGCATTCACAATAAAAACATTACTCTTTGCCTCATCCTAGTTTGTCATGGCTTTACCTGTATTTACCTTGATACAGTTTACACAATCCTCATTACCCAACCCAGACTTGTGGTCCTCTATAATCACACTATTTTCTCCTTTTCCCTTTCAGGTCCTCACTTCATTCAAGTTCCCCTCAGGGTGACTCCAGCAACAGAACCATAATTTTGGATTTTCAATGTGAACACAAAGCCTTACAAAGGCACATGAAAAAAAAAAATGATCAAGCAATTCTGCTTCTAGGAATTTTCTCAAAGAACATAGTTATTAGTATTATTAATAATAATGATAATATGAAACAACATAAGTGTCCAATAACAGTGAATTATTTAAATAAACTGTGTAATAGTTGGACAGTGGAGTACTAGGCAGTCATTTAAACTGATTGTTGGACAAAATCTTAATGATGTAGAAAGATGCTTAACATGTGTGAGTAAGTTTTAAAATAAGGCTTCAATACAATGTGACTATAACCATTTTTTTAAAACTGTATCTAGACATAGGGAAACCCACCTATATGTCTCTCTATAGGAGACATAGACATACCGACCAAAATATTGGCAATAATTCTGAGTAGTGGAATTAATTTTTATAATATTTATTGTGAAATTGTTTCATCTCAATCATAAAATAGCATGGTTATCATTGTATAAAAATTGTAAGAAAAAAAGCCCAAAGAAGAAAATTTAAATTTCCCACAATCCTACCATCCAGTGAAACAAAAGCTGCTAATATTTTGGAATATATCTTCTTGAACTTTTTAAAAATTAAAAACAACTTTTTTCTTATTATAAAAATAATACATATTCAATGTTGAAAAACTGAAAACATAGGTGAGCAAAAAGAAAAATATTTATTGAATATTTTTATTTTCTTTTTTTTTGCTTATTTTATATTATAAATTTCCAACACTGAATATTCATTGATTTCATAATGAAAAATTTTTGAAGTATTGATTATGCCTCTCATATTTCCTCTGCTTTGTCTGAATTACAAGAATTCAGAAAAGAAAATCACTTGGTGTTAATGGTTGATAATGGCTTAACATAGAAACCTCTCCCATTTCAGCTGAGGCTTTCTATAACTTCTGTTTTATATGAGGACGGGCATCAGCATGAAGCCTATAGAGACACGGAGGCCATGGAAAAGGAAGAGGAATCTGGGGCCAAGCAGAATCCATACCCCAGTAGAGAAATAGAGCTTACAAGGGATGAATTCAGATCAGAGTTCAGGGACCTAGGAGGGTGCTAGTCATGCTTTCCAAAGATCTGAGCCTGTATCACAGAAGTAAACCGGACAAACTTTAAATATGGTTCTCTGGTCCAGGTGGAAGTGTCAGTCTAATCTCTGACTATGGAAGGGTGAGCCCCAAACCCAGGGGATCTGGGGTGCTATTCAAGGTAACCAAGCAAGCTAGAACTCAATGTGTTGGAACTCCATCATACAGGAATTCCAACACGATGGGAAGGCATGGGAAGGTTGTATGGACATGGCCCAGAGCTTGCCCTGGACCACTGAAAACAAGACTTGGTCAGCTATGAAGACATTTAATCAATCAGTAATTCATTCAATTAATATTTATCAAGCTTCTAGCAAGTATTAGGCACTGGGGTAGATACCAGAGACAGCTAGTGAAGGTACATAGATGTAACAGAGGAAGATAGATCTTAAGCCAAATAAACACAGCAATGGAGTGTAGCAAGCACTTCATAGGTCAATCAAGCTGCTCTAGACTACACCAAGGGTACAAAATTTAGATTGAGAATAGGATGTCAAGAAAGACTTTCTAAGGAAGTGATAGTTAAGCTATCTCAAAGGCTGAACAGGAGTTAACAGGTAAAGATTGGGGAGGGAAGTGTTGACAGAGCAAGAAGTGTGGGCTAGAAGTCTCAGGTCACACTTGGTAAGCAGGGACATACACAAGAGCCCACAAATCAACTTAGACTGGTTATGACTGGTTACCCAACACTTGCTCACAGCAACCTGACATCCAAACCCCGCTAGAGAGTGGGGGCTGTGGCCTGGAGTGCAGACTTCAGTCTATATGAGGCGATGGCCCCAGCCAGGAGGAGCTGAGGTCAGCACCACCTTTTAACTTTCACAGACTTCTAGGCACTTTTGCCTTCAAAAGCTGTTTCTTTCATTTAAAATATACTGATATTTTAAATTATATTATATATATTAAAAATTTTACTTTGTGACTGAATTGACATAAAGATTAATATAATCCAGGCTAGACTCTATTCACTTTTTTTCTTCTGATTTGAAAGAAATTAAAACATTTCTGTGGGCTTCTAAAAGTATCATGGGCCCTAGGTACTGGGCCCAGTATGACTATAGGTAAATTGGTTCTGGCCAAGGATCGTGGAGATAGAAGAAGTAAGGTGAGCCAGAACCATCACCCCAAAGAATTAACTACAAAGACACTTTTAGAAGTCCTGCAGGGATGTCAGGAGATCCTTGGACCTAGATGTTTTTGTTGACCTTCCAACAAATAATCACATCACATATTAATGATATCCACTTACACTTTCTACATATAATCTTTCATCTGAGCACGTATAGTATGGATAATTCACCTACTCAGTGGTTTAGGCAGGGTTAAAGCAAGTATTCAGTTACCTAGTGCTCCCTGGAAGCCAAAGTGGTATCTGGAAAGATTATGGACTTTGAAGTCAAGTTAGATCTGTGTACAGTATCCCTCATCCACCAAGTAAAATAGCAGCGTGACATTTGGCAAGTTGCTTAACTTTGCTTAGCCTCAATTTCCTCCTCTATAAAAGAATTATTATATTCTCAAAATATCATTGTAAGGCTTAAGTGAAATTACAGATCTAAAGCATCACTACAACTCAAAAATAATTTAAGAATGTTTTATGATTTTTTTTTAAGCTTCATGAAGGCAGCTAGATCTTAGAACACCATCAAAGCAGACTATCTCCTACTTACAAGGGGCAGCTAGATAGGGTATATGAGTGTGTACGTGGAAAGGCAGGGGTTGGAGGGGGGCAACAGTTAGAGGAAAGACAGGCAAAGGAGAGGAATAAAGCTCAGACAGAAAATCTGTGCCAGTCAATGCTCCTGTGAGAACTGGTCTGGACAGCTGGGAGCCGATTGTGTAGGCTATTACCCCCAGATGCTGACCAGATTGGAAATGGGCTTCGGTCTCCCATAATCTTTGGAGGCTTTCAATAGGTGCAGATGAAAATGAATTCTGAACTCCTCTTAGTACATTTCATGACTTATATCTGGCAAATTACCAATAAAACTTAACTGAGTTCATCTCATGTCAGGAGACCCTTAAAGTCACTATCATAAAACTCAAGTGATGAAAGGGTTTCTTATCGATTGCAATCATTATTGGCTCAGCCCGCCCAACAAAAAGCAAATACACATTACACCCTTTGAGAAAACACATTTCAGAACCACACCAATTTTATGAGACAAGCCTGAGAGATGAAAGCATTTGTTCAAAGTCCCATTGTGATTTTTCAGAGGCCTGTCTCAATCAGGAAGTTCTCTACAATCCAGAAAACTCCAGAGCAGCAACCTATGTGATTTGTGTAACCTGGCCATAGCCATGTGGTCTGATTAGACAGATGCTCCCAAACTCAATCAGTGTGATTTGCTATTTTATACTATGTCCAACATTTCACATCTACTAATTCATCACAGCATCTATTGATCTGAAAATAAAATTAGTTCTTGCTTTCACATAACAAAGAATTGCAGTTTATAATGAAAGAAATTCTCGTACTCAATTCCATAGTAGAAATCATTACAAAAAAAAAAGAAATCATTACGTGTCCTTACTACAAAAGCACCTAATTAGCAGGTTTTTATGTGTCCCTAATGTCAGGGTGGGCCGATCACCGCTCTAAGCACATGCTTGTTTCTTAGGTGCATCAACATTGCATCTTGCAAATTCCTCTTGAGACAATGCTTTCGAATGAAACTGAATATAGATTTGGCATAAGGTTTTGAAAAGGAGGAGATAGAAAGATCTATTAAGTAGCAATTGTGTTCTTCAGGAATCAACCAGGGAATTTTTTTAGTCTCCCTGGATCTTCTCTAGAATTTTTCACTCAGCCTATATAAAAACATTCTTTAGAACTCTCAGAATAATAGTTATTTATATTTTCCCATATTGCTCTGAGATTCTTACAGAACATACAAAATTTAGGATATACTGAATATAATCCCCAAAGTTAAGGTATAATTAAATTTGTAAATAAAGTAATTTTTATATTACATGAAAATATCCAATGCAGCTAAAGGTGTGGCAAAATTGGCACTCTCAGGCATTGCTAGTTGCATAGTAAACTGCTACCACCCACCTGGAAAACAATAGAGTAATGTCCATTATTAATTTTACACTTATTTAATACTCTTTGACTCAGTTATCCTTCTTGTGGAACTCCTATGTATTATATCAGCCCAAATTATGTAAAAGACATGGGAGAAGATGGTATCTGAACTACCATTTACAGAAATAAAACTGAAAATGGCTTACGTGTTAAATAATTGGGGCATTTCCTAACTGATAGGCAAAAACTCAGGTGTTTACCTGGCAACATTTGAGTAATATCAGAAAGACCCCTTACTTCATGGGCTAAGATATTCTAAAATATTACCAAATAAGGGTAGAAGCACGGTATCCATGAGTTCCCTATTCAAATGCAGCTCTTTATGAAAACAAACAAACAGAAAACAAATAGGAAAATAAGATACATAAATATAGCTAGATAAATAATTACATTAAATGCTAAAGAACTGAACACTCCAATTAAAAGACAGAGATTATCAGATTTTATTTTTTTTTAAATGACTCAATGAATCCACTATATACTATTTACAGGAGACATGGATTAAATATAAAGGCTAAAAGAGGTTGAAAGTAAAAGGATGGAAAAAAATTATTATGCAAATGTCAACCGCAAAAAGTGATGTGGCCTCACTATCAAAGTAGACTTCAAGGAATATTACCAGAGATAGCGAAAAGTATTTCATAATGATAAAAGAATCAGTTTGCCAGAAAGATGTAACAATCCTAAATTCACATGTGTCTTTTAATATAAACTTCAAAATACACAAAACAAAATTAATACAACTAAAAGGTGGAACAAATAAATCCACAATTATAGATGAATAAATGTTATTCTTTGAGCCAAGATATATGACTGATAGGGGTTTGCCACATGGCTAAGTGGTAAAAGAGTCCATCTGCCAATGCAGGAACCGAAGGAGACACGGGTTTCATCCTTGGGGGGGGGAAGATTCCCTGGAGGAGGTAATGGCAACCCACTCCAGTATTCTTGCTGGGATAATCCATGGACAGAGGAGTCTGGCAGGCTACAGTCCCTGGGGTCGCTAAAGAGTTGGACACAACTGAGCACTAGAGGCACAATATGATTGATAGTTTAGCTCAGAATCTGAGATGACTTTATAACCTATCCCTGAAGGAAAAGGGGGCTTCCCTGGTAGCTCAGCGGTTAAAGTGTCTGCCCACAATGCGGGAGACCTGGGTTCGATCCCTGGGTTGGGAAGATCCCCTGGAGAAGGAAATGGCAACCCACTCCAGTATTCTTGCCTGGAGAATCCCATGGACGGAGGAGCCTGGTGGGCTACAGTCCACGGGGTCGCAAAGAGTCGGACATGACTGAGACACAGGGAAAGTTCTCTTTGATTCTGGTGGAAGGTGACGGACAGGCCTAAGACTGACATGGCAGCAGGAAAGGTCAGTAAAGAACCCTGCCAATGCAGGTAGAACGTAAAAGACGCGGGTCCACTCCCTGGGTTGGGAAGGTCCCGGGGAGGAGGGCGTGGCAACCCACTCCAGTATTCTTACTTGGACAATCCCCATGGACAGAGGAGCCTGGTGGGCTATGGTCTATAGGGTCACAAAGAGTCGGACATGACTGAAGCAACTGAGCATGCAAGAAGGTATAGAGAATCTCAAAACAACCCCTCCTCTAGGGGTTTCTCCTGGCTACTATTTCCTTTGGCAAAGGAAAAATACATCCAGGTAGTCTTTAATCTCCTTCATGAGACTCCATGCTAGTATTCTCTCTTCTTGTCTAAAGGCATATTAAACTATCTCCAGAAACTTACTAGAATTGTAATTACCCAAATCTTTTGGCAGATGTTAGTTCATTGACTGACTTCCAGGCAGAATAGGACCTTATAAAAAATTTCCCTGAAATATCTATTCCTGTCTTTAAGTTTCCAGAGAAAACTAAATTCCCTACTCGCTCCTTGGAAGTACATTTCAGAATCTCTCTTCTTATAGTCCAGGAGTCCTTTCTGTATTACCTCAATGTCTATGAAATAAAGCAGAGTCCTAAAAAGCTGGAAACAGTTACAGTGTGCACTAAAGCCTCAGGGGAGGGACAGCCTTTGCGTGTCTTAGTAAACCAGGAAAAACTTCTTAGACTAGTGACATTTATTCCTGGTCTTAAAGAATGGTCAAGGTTTTGACCCATTCTGGGAGGGAATTGCAAATCCTGCTAGAGAGGAAGAGATGATGGTCAGGACAATGGAGAACAGAAGGGGGAAGACAAAAGAAAATGTGACACCATAGTATAAGACCCCACCCACTAGAGATAAGACAGTTGAACTTATTTGGTTCATAATGATGAATAATAGGGGGTTTTGCTGATATATGTAGTCAGAGCTGAATTTTAGGAAGATTAATCTGGCAGACAGATTTGAGTGGTGGGAGGAAGAGTAAGGAAGATCAGTTAAGAAGTCCTTTTGACCATTTGAGTAAGAATTCCCAAGAACATGAATGTCAGGGAAAGCAATAGAAATGAAGATGAAGAAGAGTGTTAAGCATTCTAATTCATCTTTATGTTCAATGCTGGCCCTCAATAACTATTTCTTGAATTAGAGGTATGTTCAGCTGCAAGATTTGACCATAAAAAGTCAAGGAAAAAAGAGGAATCCGAGGAGATGATGTAAAGAGAGAGAGACTGTAATAGATAATAATTAAATACAGAGCGCTCTATTTCAGCAAAGTCCCTGACTCCAGCCTCTTACAATCACTGCTTGCTTAATAACTCCAAACACATGTTCACTTGATCACACTGTATCTTTGTATCTGAGAGACATCATATTTGCTTAATCCTATTATCCAAAAAGAGATGTCATACAGAACAAATAAAAGGAAATCTAAGGAAGTAGATTTAAGCTATTGTCCCCATAGTTAATGTTGTTGAGGATCTATTATGTACCCAGTACTAGGTTAAGCACTTTATGTGAATGATCTTATTCAATTTTCTCAACTACCCTATTAAGTAGATACTACTATTCTCTTTTAACAGATAAGGAGACAAGTTTAGTTAAGGCACAAAGCCAGAATTTTAATATGGGTAATTCCATTCCAGGGTGTGGACTGTCTTCTCAGTACACTGTGCTACCTTTCAAGGAATAAAATGTATCACAGTTGAAATCTGAACCACAGGTGGATGCTCAGTAAGAGATGTGCTCTAAGAAGGCAGACATGATTTTCCATCTAGGCAAACCTATGTTTTTTCCAGTAGTTATGCATGGATGGGAGTGTTGGACTATAAAAAAAGCTGAGCACCAAAGAATTGATGCTTTTGAACTGTGGTGTTGGGAAAGACTCTTGAGAGTCCCTTGGACTGCAAGAGGATCCAACCAGTCTATCCTAAAGGAGATCAGTCCTGGGTGTTCATTGGAAGGACTGATGTTGAAGTTGAAATTTCAATACTTTGGCCACCTGATGCAAAGAACTCACTCACTGGAAAAGACTCTGATGCTGGGAGGGATTGGGGGCAGGAGGAGAAGGGGACGACAGAGGATGAGATGGCTGGATAGTATCACCGACTCGATGGACATGAGTTTGGGTGAACTCCAGGAATTGGTGATGGACAGGGAGGCTTGGCATGCTGCAATTCATGGGGTCGCAAAGAGTAGGACACAACTGAGCGACTGAACCGAACTGAACTGAAGAGAATTTAATGGAAAAATCAAGAAACGCTGAAAGGCCAGGACCTTCGCAGCTCCAGGTTCTAAGGTTGGTCTCAGAGTGCCTTTGCCTGGAGAAATTATTATCTGCCTTTGTCTTACAGAGTCCACTCTTCAAGAGTCAGATTACCAAGAAAGAACATGTGATTGGCCAGGCTCGGGTCATGTGATCATCACCTAATCAGGGGCACGGCAGTCCCTTCAAAATGGCACACTCTACAAGAGAGGGGAATTCTCTAAAGGGAATCTGGTTACTAAAAAAGAGGGGAATGGATGCTGCACAGACAAAAAATTGTAGGTATCCATTACATCCCCAGAAACAAGAGTTTTCTGAGCTGCAGTTGTGCCCAGATATATACAAAGGAGTCACCCAAGGCCTGCAGTACCACAGAAGAAGTTGAAAAAGTACTCTGGATTGAGTTATAATCATGTGCTACCTTTATCATCAGGCAAGTAGCACATGACATCAACTAGGAACATTTCATTTTAAACTTTGCTGATTTTTCAAATTTCCTTTGCATTGTTAGTAATGATTTTTTGCTCAATTTTATGCCTCCTCAGATAAAGTGCTATCATACATGATGTTAGCCTCATTAGATAAAAATAAGAATTATTTGTAACTATAATCAGGGTTATGAAGCATTAAAATAGGAAAGAAATTATTTCCACAGCCGTTTTCAAAGTCTTGAAAGTTGGGCTTTAACTTGTCAGATTTTTGCTTTCTTCATGCCGTGGGCTGGTGTGGAGTATTGGAACAAAGCAAACCAGGAGTTCAAGAGTCTTTTACTCACAGTATTATAAGAAAGTGCTTGATATTTCCTAGATTCCACCCCAGAAGGATGGGACCCTGGTTGAACTCAGCCTTCTTTGGTAAGTTGAGAAGCAGTGAAGCATCTCATATCTGGATTTCGACCTTAGGAGTGGTTAGATGGGCCTGCTGGGTTTAACTAGAATTCAAGTGTAACTCAATGTATATAGACCAGATGGTAGATGACTAAGAAAAGACTCAGCTAGATTAGTGTAATAGTGTACCTTACCAGAATGTGAAATATATGTTCACACTTATGTAAAACCACTGTTGGAAAAGGAGTGTTTTCTTTTTCTTCTTCTTTTTTTGCAAATCGGGTAAACCTTCTTCTATATTGACAGTCATGGCACAAATCACTAGGGGAAGTTGCAGTGAAATAGTGGTAGGAACACAGGCGAAAAGTAAAAAATAGAACAAAATAAACCTAATTTTAGATTCCCAAATAATGAAGTTACTTTAAGGTCAATGAAATAAAGTCCAATGAAATAAAACCTTTAAGGCTCAAATAATGAAAGTGTTTAATTAACTTCTTTTTTGCCTCATATTTTTCAATTTAATAATCATCAAAAGTCACATTTAGCTGATTATGGTATTCATTTAGCACTTTTTAAAAGTCTGGAAATAAGACTTTTCTCTGCCTTTTCAAATATGTGTTCTTCACACAAGTCCTGACAGAAACTCCTGGCTCTATAAAAAATCAAACAGCCGTAAAGTTGCCGTATAACCAGCAATTCTACCTGCAGGTATATACCCAAAAGAAATGAAAACACAAATCCCCAAAAAAAGTTGTACATGTATAATCACTACAACATTATTCACAATATTCAAGAAGTGGAAACAATTCAAATACTCACTAACTGATAAATGAGTGAATAAAATGTGGTATATCTATGGAGAAGGCAATGGCAGCCCACTCCAATACTCTTGCCTAGAAAATCCCATGGACAGAGGAGCCTGGAAGGCTGCAGTCCATGGGGTCGTTAAGAGTCAGACATGACTGAGCGACTTCACTTTCACTTTTCACTTTCATGCATTGAAGAAGGAAATGGCAACCCACTCCAGTGTTCTTGCCTGGAGAATCCCAGGGACGGGGGAGCCTGGTGGGCTGCTGTCCATGGGGTCACACAGGGTCAGACACGACTGAAGTGACTTAGCAACAGCAGCAGCAGCATATCTGTGCAATGGAATATTACCTAGTAATAAAAAGAAATGAAGTACTGCCACATGCTACAGCATGCATGGACCAAGTGAAAGAAGCCAGTCATAAATGGCCATATATTGAATGATTTCCATTATATGAGATTGTGCAGAATAGGCACATCTGCAGAGATAGAAAGAAGACTATGGCTGCCAGTCACAGGCAAGTGGGGCAAATAGGGAATAACTGCTAATAGGCATAGGATTTCTCTTTGGAGTGATGAAACTGTTCTAAAATTACATTTTTGTGGTGGCTGCACAACTTTGCGAATATATTAAAAACCACTGAATTGTACACTTTAAATGGATGAACTATATAATATGTGAATTATATCTCAATAAAACTATTTAAGAAGAAGAGTACTAGACTCTTCCCCCCAAACACATTACAAATCAAAAATCTGAGATCAAATTGCAAAAAAGAAATAGAATATTATTTTCAAGCTTGAAATAAACTGTATTAGTTTGTATATTAAAGATTAAAAAAATAATGAAAAAAAACCCAAACTATTGGGAGTCTCTCTTCCCAACAAACCATAACTAAATATGGTTATTGGAGACCTGACTGTGATTCTGCTGTGGGAGTCAGTGACTGTGAAGATGGAGGGTAGGAAAGGGCAGGGCAATGGCCACCACTGGCCACTGTACAGTCAGGAAGTCTTCTGAGAGGTTAGTGCAGCTTCCAAGCTTGAGAAGAAAGGCAATTAATTGTCTGCCGCTCTACAGGGCCCATGGTCCACCACTTACCTTGTGTAATCCAATCTATTTTAACTATGACAGTCCAAGTCAAGTCATAAACCTATGTTTCCATAGATCCCAGACAAAAGTAAACACAGACTCTTATTTTTAATCCTTCCTTTCTGCTTTTCTCGGAGTGCTGATTAGATTGCATATTCTATGAAAGGATGGATGAGTTCAGTCTTTTCTAAAGTATTTCCTTGTGGGTTCATCCATGATTAAGGCACAAGTTTTTCCATTTTGAAAGATGCATGATCCAGCTGTTCTTTTTGCCTGCTGCAACTTCTTGTTAACTTTTCTGGAACTAAGGAGAGAAAAACAATGTACCATGACCTGAACACGTCCCTCCCAAATGAGAAGAGGATCTTTCTTATGTACACCCAAGATAACAGTAGTGATCTGTCATTCTAATTCTTTGTTTACAGTTTTGAAGGTTGGTATGTATTTTATCTTTTAGCTCTTTAAAAAATACAGCCGTTTTGGCTAACATGAAATGTCATACATTGAGGTCTGATAAGTTGAGAGCTAAATGTTTTAAGACTGTAATAATCACCAAGTGCTTAATTTCAAAACACACACCATTCATTTGCCTCCATGGGATGAAGTGCCCATCACAGAGTCACACCACTGGCACCAGGCCAAATATTCCTTCCTGAGCCTTTCAAACATTTAGACTCCTAAGTTGCTTTTCAGGCTTACTGGAGGCTCAGTATATACATAAACAGGGCAAAGAGCCACTCTCTCTGCACTGACATTCAGAGGAATCGGTTGTAAACAAATGTCTAGGTCACCTCCAGTGCAGTCAAAGCTGCACAAGGTACCTGTCCCACCCGGGTTCCCTTCTGTAGTCACAGCTTGAAAGGCTGCCTAGGAACACCCCAAGGGATTCTTGCCCAAAGGTCCAAATCAACAGAGTCTGCATCCCCTCACAGACTGGCTGGTTTCCAAGAAGAACCAATGCTTGGCCCTGTCCTAGAGGAACCAATTTAATTTATACTAAAAAAAAAAAAGCTTGTCATATAATCCAAAATAATCAAATGACATATGGATTTGAGTCAATGAGTAGCTGTCATGCAAGGAGCAAGGAGGCAGACCTCTGACTGGCTAAGACCTTGCTGGGGTGTGACTGAAATCTGAATTCAAGTTTAAAGGGCAAATCAAGTTTTGTTGTTATTGTTGTTAAAGGACAAGGAAGTCAGGTCACTGTTTCCAGGACTGTAGATCTTCAAGTTTTAAGCACAGAGAGGAAAAGTTCAAACAGGAGAGAAAAATCTTCCTAGACAAAAATACCATTTTCAAAATGCATATAAGTTTAAATGAAAAAGAAGGTGCTGAGCAGGTGTATATGTATGCCAACTTTTGGTAAAAAAAGAAAATAGAATAAAACTCGGATAGGAAATATACATTCCCCCTTACTTGATTTTGCATAAAGAAACTCCAGAAGGATATACTAGTAACTAGAGAAAAAATGGTTACTTGATTTGGGGAAGAGAACTGGAAGCACAGAGTATAGAAGTAAGGGCTAATCTTTTCACTGTAGATCATTGCATATGTATTTTTATTTTTTTAAATAGTATGTGAGGAACTGCTCTAAGTGCTTAGGAAGTAACAGGGAACAAAACTGCTCTCTCAAGGAGCTTACATTTGAGTAAGAAAACAAAATACAAACACATAAAAATAAGTACATTTTTTGGTACATTAGATGGTCATGAAAATTAAAAAGTAGAGGGTAAGGGATACAGGTGGTTAAGAGATTAAGAGTTTGTGTGATTAAATAAATATGTCAGAGTAGCCTCAGTGGTGTAACATCTGCACTGAGATTTGGAGGAGGTGAGAGGGTATGGATAAGGCCCTTTAGGGGAAGAGTGTGCCAGGCAAAAGGAACAGCTTCAGCAGTGGTTCTCGACTGAGGGCGATTTTGCCCCTCAGGGCCATTTAGCAATATCTGAAGACATGCTTGACATTAAGACTTGGATGGTAGAATACTACTGGCACTCAGTGAGAAGAGTCCAGGGACGCTGTTAAACATCCTATAACGAACAGAACAGCACCCTGCAATCAAGAATTATCCAGCCCAAAATGTCAATAAGTGCCACTGGTAAGAAACCTTGAACTGGAGAGGAGGAGAATGCCAGCTAAGTTTGAGTAACAAACAGACCAAAGTGGCTATAAGAGAATGTTCAGTAAGCTCCCTCTGAATCACACACTTAGCTTCCCACAGCACACATTAACTCTCACTCACAGGGCTCTCCAAATCTTTAAGAATGAAGAACACTTTTCCCCCTAACAGTCTTATATTCACACAGTTACCTCTTGACAGCAAAGTTTACCTTTCACATTTTCATGCAGAGCCAAATTAGTTCTTTCCTTCATTCCTCCATTTCCCCATCACCAGTATCCATTTTGTTCTCAGATAAGGATGGAGAAAAATTCAAAATGAGAGTATTACCTTGGGTTAAGGAGGTAGAAGAAAAATGGGAAAAGATGGAGGCAAATAAAATAATGGAGAGGGAAGTGTTTTTCCTCTTTTCAAAGAGAAAGAGGTGCTGAGGTGTCCTGCAAAACCTGCAATGAAGAAGGGAGTCCTTCAAGTCTGTTGACTCAGCCAATGAACAGAGACTAGACAAAAGCCACATCCTGGAATTTTCCATCATTTCCACTTCCTTGTTACTATTTTCTTTTTAGTTGTGACCTAGTAATTGTTCTATATACATTTGTTGCAAAACAGAACTGGCTAACATGAGGACTTTTTTCGGCATTTCTAGAACCAAAGTATATACTAGTACAAGAAAGCACAAGGTATTTTTAAGTAGGAGAGACTGGTTCAATTTAACTAGAGTATCAGTCAGATTTGGGGGGCCAATGAGTAATATTGGAAGCTAGAGTGGTATTAAAATGCCTAATAACCAGCGTGGTCATAAAAATTAACATTAATTAATTATTAATATTTCTAATACTTAAAAATATATTCTCTTATCACTAACTAAATTAAGTTTTAGATGTGTATGTGGAGGCATTATGGCAGACATTAGAAAGCGGGCTTTGGTGCTGATGCCACATTCACCTGAGTTTAAATCCAGGGTCTACTAATTTTTACATCCTTGAGACCCTAGATCAGTTATTTAAGTGCCATGAGCCCCAGCCCAGTCTCAATAGCTATAAAATGGGAGTGATAATAATATTAACCTCATAGAAATACTGAGAGTAGTAAAAGTATAATTTACATAAAATGCAAGATCTGGCAATAGTAAGGGCTTGATAATAGCAGATATTAACATCAAAGTAATACTTCTGCATCCTTTGTATGCCAACAAAACACTTCTCAGCTATTTCTTCTGTCATTGTCATTACCAATATATGCTTTTACAACAATCATCTAGGTAAAGACTTTCTGTCTGTATTACCTGGATAACTGCTTGGCTTTGGCTAGAAGAGCCTGGCCCTAAACAGAAGTCAAGAGGCACCTCACTGCAGGGCATCTCAAAGTAGGGTACTAGAAGTGAATATCTAGATCAGGCATAAAGCTGGATAATAGAGGTGTTCTGTTTTCATACAAAGACATAAATAAGTGGAATATAGATTTTTTTAATTGGACATTTTAAAATGAAATAAATATTAATAATCCTGAATTGAAACAACCTCCTAGGCCTTTTGTTAAGTAGAAACACCAACATGCAGACAGCACAGATAGGATAATTAAGTGTATGAAAGTGAAAGTGAAAGTGAAGTCACTCAGTCCTGTCCAGACTCTTTGCGACCCCATGGGCTGTAGCCTATCAGGCTCCTCCCTCCATGGGATTCTCCAGGCAAGAGTACTGGAGTGGGTTGCCATTTCCTTCTCCAGGGGATCTTTCAGACCCAGGGATCAAACCTGGATCTCCCGTATTCCAGGCAGATGCTTAAACCTCTGAGCCACCAGGGGAGTACAGTATATACATATATATGTACATATGTACCCACACATACACAAACACCATGCATCTATGTTTGTAATTGCATGGACAACCCTGGAAGGATACATAAGAAATAATAAAGAAATAAGGATACCTTCCCCGGTAGAAAGAAAAACAGAAATGGGAGCAGACTTACTTTGCATCGTATATGGTTTTTTTGCTCTGAATTCTTTTTATTCAGTACTATATTACTTTTATAAAAATAATTTTTAAAATTATAAATTTTAAAAAAATGGCTTTAAATTGCAATGAGGAAAGGCTCAATGTGTAATATAGTTGAAACACGAAAATTTTCAATTTAAACACTGGCAAGGATTGGGGAGAATACAAATTCTTACTCTTTTCTCCTGGAAGTTTGAGCTGGCACACTCATTTTTTCTGTTGGAATACAATTGTTTTACAGTGTTGCATTAGTTTCTGCTGTAGAAATCAGCCACAAATATACATATATCCCCTCCCTCTCATCCTCCCTCTATCTCACCCCTCTTGGTCATCATAGACACCAAGCTGAGCTTCCTGTGCTTTATAGCAGCTTCCCACTAGCTATCTGTTTTACACATAGTAGTGTATATATGTCAATCCCAGTCTCCCGATTCATCCCACCCTCTTCTTCCCTGACATTCGCGTCCACATGCCCATTATCTATGTCTGAGTCTCTATTCCTGCCTTGGAAATAGGATAAAGAAAATGTGGTACATAAATACAATGGAATATTACTCAGCCACTATAAGGAATGAAACAGGGTTATTTGTAGAGACATGGATGGACCTAGAGTCTGTCATATAGAGTGAAATAAGTCAGAAAGGGAAAAACAAATATCATACACTAATGCATATACATGGAATCTAGAAAAATGGCACATTGACTCTGTGCCAGGCACTGTGCCAATTATTCTGAGTGGATCATCTCACTCAGTCCTCAGAATCTCTATGAGGAAACAGAGGCCATCAGTGGTTACATCATTTGCCTGAGGTCCAAGAGCTGATACGTAAGAGAGCAGACGTACTATGGCTCAGCTGTGAGCTCTTGAGCTGGTCACCTTACCTCTGTGGCTCTCAGTCCACTCACCTGGAAAACTAAGGGTGGACTAGATGATCTCAAAGGACCCTCCTAACCCTTAGATTTCAGGTTTCTATAAAATTAAGTAACCCCTCCACCAATAAAGTTACAACTTTCAAAGCCTTTTGTAACATAGTTTGCCTAAAAAGGAGTAGCCCTCTTCCTTAATATTACCATTAAATAAAGGTGTCAGTGTTTTGGTCAGAAAATGTAAGAGCTCTGAACAGCCCTATACAACAGTGCCTGTGTTTAGGGGGCTTGTGGTGGAGGGGGTTGGCTAGGGAGAGGGAGAGGGACCAGAGTAGGCAACACACAGGAGGAGTGAGGTGCTGGTTCCTGGAAAATCATGAAAGTATCTCCTGCTTGAAGTCATCAGTTCCACTAAACCAGGACCTCTGAAAACCAACCTTGTGACCTTTCTGCTGGGAATACTAAATGAGCCCCCAAGGTCTTTAGAAATATGGGACTTACAAATAAGGCCAAATATTTCACCTCTGATTCTGATGAAAGGTTTATGAGCCCCAGAATAGCTCAAGCACGACATGTCTGGATTGAATATTTGGTGTGCACTTAACACCAACAGGTTTCAGAGGCTTCGTGTTTCACAACCAAACTTTGGCAGGACTGCGTCAGTTACCTGATACCCATGGTAGGGGACATTTTCTCACTTCTCTGTGCTATAAATAGTACAGGCTCCTGTCTCTGGCATATGCAAGTTAATTAGGCACATTAAGAGAGATTTGCCAACATTGCTGTCCCCTGAGTTTGTGACCATAGAAAATATGGCTAAGGAGATGAGGACATGCAGCAGCTTCTAATTGGGTAGTCATCAGGAGGAGGGTTCCAGAAAACACAGTGTAGAGATGAAGCTAGGGATGGAGCCCGCCAGGGTCAGATTTCAGAGACCAGTCTCTCTTCATGCTGACATGCTAATCAAGTCTGGTATTAGGTTAGAACATGGAAATAGAAATACATGAGGACATGGCCAGAAATAAAATCCTCTGAATCTCAGGGAAGATTCAGTTCTCTTTGGAGACACAAGAGTATAACTGGCACTGATGCATTCTCAAATCACCATTTCATTGACTGAGATCTTTCTTTAGGAGTTACACAATTAGGAATTAAAGGTAAGCAGCGTAAAGGCAATAAACAGAACTGATCCTGAAAAGAAAAGAATTACTTTGAATGTGCCTGACATATTCTGTTTACAAAGCACTTTCTCATGCCTAATATACCCCATTTAGCTCCCAATGGAGAGATGGGAACCAGAGTCTCTTTATTCCCAAGCAATTGCTTTCCTCTACTCCTAGCTGCTCTCATTCTGTATTCCGTTGGTATGTATTAAGTACCAACTATGCGTAAGAAGAGCTTCCCTGGTGGCTCAGATGGTAAAGAATCCGCCCCGCAATGCAAGAGACCTGGGTTCGATTCCTGGGCTGGGAAGATCCCCTGGAGAAGGAAATGGCAACCCACTCCAGTATTCTTGCCTGGAGAATTCCATGGACAGAAGAGCTGGATGGGTTACAGTCAGTCCATGGGGTCGCAAAGAGTGGGACACGACTGAGTGACATACACACACACATAAGAAACTCTGAGGAATAGATGAATAAAATTCAGGGTGGAACTGGAGATCTACATGAAGTGTTATAGGGATAGGGTAGAGGGAGGGGACAGTCCTACTGCACAGGGCAAGGTGAGAAAGCTGGCTTTAGTTGTGAGAGTGCTCTCAAAGATAAAGTAAGAGTTGCCAGGAGAGTTGGCTGGAGGGAAGAGAATGTATACAGGGACAAAAGGTGAAAATGGGAGCGCATTCCAGGGAGAGGAATTGCTGGTGAAGGCTGGAACGTTAACCCACATGATCCAGCCAGGATGAGAAATCCAGGTTGAGTGCTCACTGGGCAGATCAGGAATGCAGCTGGAGAGGAAGCTTGAAAGAGTAGTTGAGGCTCAAATCCAAAGGCCTTTGAATGGCACTCTGAAACATTTCAACATTTAAAAGAAACCCTCTCTGGATCCCCAAGATGTTTTTAAGAGTTTTCTTCTGCCCCATTCTTCTCCATCTTTAAAAGAAGTTGGCATCCCAAATTCTCAGAGACCAAAAAAATTTTCAGAGGCCAGAGATTGCACATACAATCTCCCTTAAAGAATAAATAATATTTCAGAAAGTGAAAACATCGAGAATGGAAGAAAGCGACAGATTTTGGTCTGGTTTCTGGTTTCTCAAGGCATGGGGAAGATAGCAGAATCCATTTTCATTTTTAGACTTGTGCACTCCAGAGACCCCGGCTGGTTCATTTCTGCCTAACCAGGAGTATCACAGCCCCCTGTGGCACCCCTCCCTATCCATCCTTAGTTCAAATAAACAACTCAGTCACTGACGATGCAGGCTCAAAGCCAAAGAGAGCTCTCCATGCCAGGGAGCCAGGAGTCTGGCCAAGGGTCAACTGCACCCAAAGCCCCCTGGTGAAAGGAGGAGGGACCTTCCCTGGAGGGCACCCAGGTCAGCCTCAGTTGACTCTAGTCTTTAAACCAAAGATATTTTGCCTGGGATGGAGTTTCCAGAAGTACTCTGAACTATATGGGTATCAAATTATACTGGTATCAAATTGTATCTGCTAAGCACTTGCTCTTCTTCAGAGCCCTTCTCCATCTAGAGATTCCTGACAATGACCCTGGTAGGCTGGCAGGGCAGAGTACCACTCTAACTTGGAAAATGGGGCCCGGATGATAGGATGTGCCTAAAGCTACATGGCAGAATTCAAATCCAGTGCATATAATTCAGAAAGCATGGTCCCTTTAATGCTGTTCTAAAGAATGGCTGGTAAACAATGGGCTAGACCTCGGGCCAAATCTAGCTTACCACTTGATTGTGTAAATAAAGCTTTCAGATAAAGCAGAGCCACGCCCATTCATTCACTCATTGTTTGTGGCTGCTCTCACACTATAGAGGCAGAGCTGAATAGTTCCAACGGAGACCATATGGCCCACAAAGCCTGAACTACTTACTACCTAGTTCTTTACAGAAATAGTTGTCAAGCTCTGTTCTCAAGTATTATTGTCATTTACGAGCTATATGGCCCCCAAAATAACTTAATTTTTCTGAGCTTCAGTTTCCTTACCTGCAAATGGGGCATAATAATAGTACCTACCTGCCTCGCATACTCAGGCTGCTGTAAAAAAAAAAATCACAGACTTGGGGACTTAATCAGAAATTTATTTCTCAAATTTTGGAGGCTGGGAAATCCAAGATCAAAGTGCTAGGCAGTTCATTTCCTTGTGAGAATTCTCTTCCTAGCTTGTAAAAGGCTGCCCTGTCTCTCTCTATGTTCTCACGCAGAGAATGAGAATGAGAGAGAAAGAGATTGAGAGAGACAGAAAGAGCATAAATTCTCTGGAGACTCTTCTTAAAAAGACATTCACCCTATGTGATTAGGGCCCACCCTTACAAATTCATTTAACCTTAATTACCCCTCTAAAGACCTATCTCCAAATACAGTCATATTGGGGGTTAGGTTTCCAACATATTAATTGTGTGGGGGGGTGGGGGGGGGGACAGTTCAGTCCATAGCACAACTTTACCAAGTTTTTATAAAGGTTAAATAAAGTAACAGTTAAAATATTAGCTTAGGGTCTGACATTCAGTAAGAGTACAATAAGACGTATTGCCTTTTGATTTGCTAACAACATACAAAGAATGAACTCAGGACTTGAAGTCAGAGGACTTGTTTAGTTGATTTTAAGCAAGTCATTTAGCCACTCTGGCTTCAGTTTCCTAATCAGTATATTTGTTTCACCTATTTAGTCTGTTGGCTTCTTTCCTGCTGCTTGTCATCTCATAATTGCAAGAGAGCTGCAGCACCTCCGGTTGTTTCATCTACATTCCACTCAAGGAGATGGTGGTAAGTTAAGAAGCCCTTCTCTCTTTATACAAGGAAAGCAAAAGTTTTGCCAAAAACTGCATCCAACAGACTTCCACTTACGTCTCACTGGTCATAATATTGTCACAGGGAAACCTCTAACTGGAAAATAACTAGGGAGAAGGGTGTTGTGGCAATATCTGCCATAAAACAGACAAGTTTCCTGGAGTGAAATCCATATTCGCACACCCACATCATTGTGGTTGTACTAGAGGTGACAGTCCTTTGTGGGATCACCAAGGACTGTCACCCTCATCCTTGTAGTCAGTGACAACCTCCACCAAGAGCATCCTGGTCCACAGAAAGCAACAAGAACTAACTTGAGAAAGAGAGAAAAGGAGACATTTACACTTAGACAAATCTGAAGAGAACAAAAAATGCTCCAGCGTGTGCAAGAACATACAGACCCTATAGCTGTCTCTGCCTAGATTGTGTGGACAGCTCCATTGTGTTCCTCGTCACATATCCCATTCCCAGACACCATTCAAGCAGTCACAGCAGAGACATGACGAGACTTTAGATTCACATAGCCCCCTAACCAAGCCACAATAAAAAGCCATAAGTCCCAGGCCCTGATCTGGTGCCTGGTCCTCCCCAAAATGCTAACAGGCTTTTTAATGAGGCAAGTAGGCAACAAACAAGATCTCAGCCTGAGCATCTCATTCCCCACAAAGGAAGGATCAAGGTCACAGAAGACAGAGTAAGCATTTTTAAAGCACAGACTCTTGATAGAGTATGGAATCTTCATGCCATGGAGAGCCAAAACATCTGAATAACGTGGTAGACATTCCAAAAAATCTTCCACTCAAAAGGGCTAGAGAGGAGATGGTTGATGTGATTTTTTCATGTCACGAAGGATCAACTGACTTCTCTTTCATCTAAAGCAAGGGTAAACAAATCACCAAATCTTGTTTATTCCAGGAGGTTTCATGCAAATATTTTAAAATTCGGATTTTATCAAGCTGGTTTAACTAGGAAAAGCGTAGTTGGAAGAATATGCTAATAAGTCATTAAAGTGCACTCATATCCTGCCATATGGTCCACTTGAAACATAAAACACTGGCCTCTATTCTTCAGGCAGGGTTGTTTGATAAAAGAGAGCCCTGGGGAAAAGATTTTTGCTCTGTTCAGCCTCACTTTATATGCTAACTCTTATTATAGGGGCTTGTTTGTTTTGATGAGGCTTGGCAGATATCTGTAAATAGCACTCCATTTGAGGAAACCATTGCAGATAACGTGTTAAAGTAAAATCCAAGCTGGCAGAAATATGCTTGTATGAGCTCAATTTCCAGGGTTATTTTGTTTTTGCTTTTTTTTTTTTTTTTGCTATTTATTAGTACTTGCTTAATTAATTATATTGTAAGTTCCATGTCTATGATGTCTGGTCTTTATTTTAAAATAAGATATATTTGGTATCAGTGCCTATGACAGATAAGCAGATTATACATCCAAATTGTATATTTAGTGGGTGTCTTTAAAATGCAGGTCAGACCTAGGGAGATATACTGGATTCAGAAACTGAACTTGGCAGTTTGGGTGCTTAATTGCATTGTGGCCTGTGCACCACATTTGAGAAAAGCGCAGATGAATTCAGAAACCCAGTGATCAGTCTGTGCTGCAGCATCCCCTCCAAACCCATCCCACAACCTGGTGATTCAGAGGGGACATGAACTCGAAGGCAGTGAGACTACCATCAAAGTTAAGAGAGCTTTGTTTCAGCCCTGGGCTATTAAGGAAAATATGTATTTCAGAATTTCAGGGCAGTCACTTGGCTTCTTATTTTTGCTTGAACCTCAGTGCTCACTTCAGTTCCTGTGCACTCAGATACTTGATTAATAAAGTCCACTTGTCACAATGTTTCTTTTGATACACTGTACTGGAAATATTTTTTTAGGTTGTTGGAAAGAAGATCCTATCTCTTGGTCTATGGTTGCAAAAAATGAAAGACCTCTGCCGACAACCGAAATGTGGCCTAAAAAGGTTCATGTGCTACAGTGCTTTCTGGACCACTGACTTTGGGGCCAAATCTAGGCAATGGGTAGAGGCAGGACAAATAAACAGGAGGATTAAGGCAGGAGCAAATCTATTATTTGTCCTAATGAGTATATAAGGCTACTGCTGATCAATTAATAAGAGGTGTGATTTTAATTTTTCACCTCCATGATTATAATTTCTAAGCAATGTCTATATACAGTAACTATATTATCTTTTTATCTATTAGATTTTTCTAATTTATGCTTAAATTAGAAAATATACAGTAACTATATATAGGCATTGCTTAGAATCATATAATCATATAATAGTATTTAGTAGTTTATATGCTATGTTATGCTAAGTCACTTCAGTCGTGTCCGACTCTGTGTGACCCCATAGACGGCAGCCCACCAGGCTCCCCCGTCCCTGGGATTCTCCAGGCAAGAACACTGGAGTGGGTTGCCATTTAGTAGTTTATATAAGAATAGCTAATAATTATATGAGTGTATATTATATTATGTTTTACATTATTATAAATAATTTGTATAATTATATAATAATTATTGTAACTAATACCTATGCCTATATAACTATGCCATTTCCAAAGATAGATTGTTAAATGAAAAAGGAAGTTGTAAAAGAATCAATGTTCATCAACCAAAAAAAAAAAAAAGAATGAATGTTCAATATGATTCCATTTTATAATTATTTTTAATCACATCTGTATTAGTTGGGTTTTTTTCTGATTACAAATAGAATACATGACAAACTCAAACACACAATAAGTTAGCACTAAATGTCAGCTCCGGGTAATCCTTCCTTCCACCACTAGCAAAGCCTTGTCATGTGAGGTTTCTATGCTAAATATTTCTGAGGTAGAGGTTGTATGTGTATGTGTGTTAATGAACATACAATGTTCTTATCTGAAAAGGAGTATGCACTTTTAAAAGAAAATTTTTTCATCTCAAATCCTTTTTGGAAAAGGGCAGAACAAAGAAATAAAAGTATTTTAAAAGTGATCAAAGTTATCTATTAATAATCTGGGTAATTCATCCTTCCTTTACCCCCAGAGTTCAGCAGAACATTCAAAAATCACAGAAACCTAAACATTTCTGCATAACCAGGCACCTGGAACCTCTTAGAACATAACTGCAAGAAGCAAAAGATTACAAGATCCTATGGGTTGTACCTTCCTCCACAGAGAGATAAGACTGTCTGGTCACACTCTTCATCACCGCATGGCTGGGTCTTTACAACAGCTGTCTGCCCTCTTCTTGCCTGGTGGAGTGTCTAGAACTTAAATGTTGAAATGAATCAGTCTCACTGTGCTCAGCCTTCATCCTGTGGATTCTTCCCATTTTTCTCTGCCAAATTAATCCTACAGGGCAATGGGAAGAGAGGCTCAGAGCACAGTTTTGGAACCAGAGAGACTTCAGTGAAACTCTGGGGCTTCTCCATTTCCTGGCTGTAGAATTGCTTAAATTAGAAAATATAAACCACTATCTGTATCCTTGCCAAAAAACAACTCAGAATCTGAGCCAGCTACCAGTTTACAGGAAGTCAAGGGACAGTGGAACATGCTACATTGAACAAGGGGATGTATCAGCAAAGTTCGAATGTGGAAACTCTAGGAACAAAAACTGATTTCTTCAACAAAGAAGTTTCAAGAACAAAAAACGAGAGGGAAGGAGTTTCTCAATGAAAAGAGATAGCAAGAGATTTCAAAAAGAGATAGCAAGCAATTTTAATATATAGGTCTTATTTGGTTTCTGATTGAAACAAAATAAATTATTTGTTTCTAATTTATAAGACAATCCAGAAAATGTGAATGATGACTATTTGGTGGTATTAAGGAATTATGGTTAATTTAATACTAGTTGAATTATTAATAGTTGTAGTAATAAAAATTACTATTAATTCAACTAATATTCGATTAATAGTAATTAATACTGTAGTCATATTAATTACTATGAAAGTATTGTGGTTTTGGTTTTTGAGTCTTTACCTTTTAAAGACATGCTGAAATATTTATGAAGTAGTATGACAACTGGGATTTCCTTCAAGATAATCAGTGGCTGGTGGAAAGTGGGGAATAAAGATGAAACAAGATTGGCCATAATTGATAATTGCTGAAGCTGAGTGATAAATACATAGGGAGTTCATCGTACTATTTTTTCTTCTTTTGAAATTTTCTCAGATAAACTCCTCTTCAATTCTGCCATTTCTAAGATTCTGGATTCTGTTGTTTGCATCTCAAGTATCATTTCACATGCTCCTCTGTTTTCTGTATGTTCTATAAATTATTAGTGGTGTTTTTGATCACATAGAAATTCTATTTTGGGCAAGAATATTCTATAAGTGATTTTTGTACTTTTATCAGGAGGTACATAATGTCCTTAATAAAAATATTTTTAATTGGTTTTTTTCCAACTGAAAAATGCAGATGCTTCCAGGACAGGTTATTTTAAGATTAAATTGTTGATGTAAATAAAGGACCCACACAGAGCCTGGCACATCATAGATGCTTTTATAAATGTCAGATTTCCTCTTTCAACCCATCAATAACCTTTCTAATAATTTCCATTATCTACCGGATCAAGTTTTAAGTACCCTCAAAATTCAAAGTCTCCTATGATCTGTTCCTAGTCTACCTTTCTAGTTTTATCTTCCTCTGCTTTAAACACATGCCATTATACACACACGCGCACACACACATACACACACATATGCACACACTGCATTCCTTAAACTCAAACCTTTGTTTACACCAATTTTTCCACTTGGAGATGTCCTCCTTGCTTCCTCTCAGCCCTTCTTCAAGACTCAGTTCAAGTCTCACCTCATGCAGGGAAATATCATGATCACAGCCTGTGAGGCCTCCCTTAACATGGCCTTGAACTGCTATTCAATGCTTACATTATTAAATTTCCCATAATAAGCCTTCCTTCTCCAATGGCCCCAGGGCACAGGCCATATGCAGTCCTTCATTGCTTCTTTCACAGCACACAGCCCACCACCACACACACAGCACAGCAGCATGCCACAAACATTTGCCAAATTAAGAGAATAAAAGAATGAAAATAGCTTCCAATTTGAATAGAGCAGGATAAACCCGTCCAGCCACATCTAAATAGGCATTCAATTGAAGGAAAATACAGAATATATGAAGATGCTTTTACTTCATCTGAAAGAGAAAATATCTGCTAAATCTACCATTCTTACCTTGCTGATCACCTTCTGAATTCCATGTGTGAAGAAGTCACAAATTTTTCAGGCCCTGATATCAAGACTGAATAAAATCAAATGATAAACTCAAGTGACCGAAGAGGCAATTTGGGTTCCCAATTATGACTGGATTGAGAGGGAAAAGGGCAAATAGAGCACAGGTATGGTCTATATTGGGCTTCCCAGATGGCACCAGTGGTAAAGAACATGCCTGCCAATGCACAAGACATAAGAGAAGTAGATTTAATCCCTGGGTCGGGAAGATCCCCTGGAGGAGGGCATGGCAACCCACTCCAGTATTCTTGCCTGGAGAAGTCCATGCACAGTGGAGCCTGGCAGGCTACAATTCATAGAGTCGCAATGAGCTGGACATGACTGAGCAATGAACACATTCACTTTTCTTCTCACGTGTCTATTTTAACTACTGACATGACTCACTCCCCAGTCATCCCAGAGGTCAACTACTCCTATTTCAGCAAGATGTACCTCAAACCCACCTAAAAGTTTGGCTTTATAAAACAAATCATGATTGCCTGATTCCTAAGGTGGCAGTGTGACTCTGGAATGTTCGGTGGTAAACAGGCATAAACCCCACCCTCTTCTCTATATTCCCAAGACTCCAGAGAGCTCGAGGGAGCCAAGAGGCCTCCGATGGCCAATGATGATCTGGGGCTGACATCTCCACAGTTCTTTGCCATATAATTATGACAAAGTGCTGTAAGGGAGTGTTTGCTTCACCACTGATTTTAGCTTTTTTTTTTTTTTTGGCTACTATTAAGCATAGAACATTGTAAGTCTCTTACATGCTACTGTTTCTTGGTACCCGGCATGTAATGTGCATTTATTTCACAGCTGACCAAAAGGCTCGTGTACAAAATCTGATGAAAATGCTAGTCCTCCTCCTAAGGAGGCGGTACTAGTGATAAAGAACCTGCCTGCCAATGCAGGAGACATAAGAGACACGGGTTCGATTCCTGGCTCAGGAAGATCCCCTGGAGGAGGGCCTGGCAACCCACTCTGGTATTCTCAGCTGGAAAATCCCCATGGACAGAGGAGCCTGGAAAGCTATAGTCCATAGGGTTGCGAAGAGTTGGACATAACTTGAAGCGACTTAGCACCCACACGCAAATTTTGCATATTGTTTCATATATGTTTCTGAAATGACATTTAAACAGCTAGTTTACTTCCTCACCTCTCTACCAAACCTACTTCTTACCACTAAAGAATAGTGAAATATTAGTTCTTTAAAAATGAAATGTCCCCAAACCATGTCGTGTTCCTTCAGAGAATCTACCTTGCTTTTATGCTACAATAATTCTCCAAGATTCCAGGAACTGCTTAAAACAATAGGCAGGGTCAAGTAGCCTTTGTGAGAATTGGGAACAATCTTGGATGATTTCTTAATAAGGCACTCATCAATTTTTTCAGTAAGGAAAGAAAAAAAAACCAATCACTTAATAGAACACGTTGAATAGGGGCCTAATAGATTTTAGGGCTATGATAGCAAGGCTAGAAGCAGAGTGATGCTAATTTGGCAGGAACCCTTCAAGGGGCCAGAAAAGTGGCCCTCTCTAGCCATGTGCTGCTCATGGCTTGACCTCTTGTGCTCCCCTGGTACACTCCAGGAGAACTGTTTTGGCAGTCACGGACAGCTATTAACAGACTGACAAAAATTAAAAAAAAAAAACAAAAAACCCACAATTCATGAAGTCACTTTCTGCTGTGCCGAATTCTTCATTACAAAATGATTTCTTGCTTCTGAGGGCACTAAATTAACAGAATCGCCTGTATCCCTGTAGCCATGTTTTTTACTGCAGTTCCAAAACAAAACCATCATATTCCCTATTATCTTAACTGCCCATAGTTGATAACTTTCCTAATTAGCATTACACATGTTTAAGTCTCTCTAATTATTTAATGATGGTAACCAGGTAATCCATAACAGCAATTACATATCTGAATTGTCATGGACTATTGGATAAATATGTAATGGGGCATTTTAAAAGCATTTAAAATGTAATGCTAATTAGAAAGGTTATCAAATACAACACCATAATGGGGAACATGTTGGAATTTTTGTGGTAAAAAACAAGAAAATAGTGTTTATTAGTACTTAGATTTTGTGAATGTAAGAGTGAAATCAAAGGATATGGGGGGTTATATGGAGCCAGATACATAGATTTAATGCAAGATTCTCATTGTTTTATTCAGTGATTTATTAGACAAGTATCAGTTAATCACCTACTGCATTTTCCTAATGTTGAAATCTTGTTATGTGCCTGCACTCTGATGGAGAGTGGATATACGATGAGGAGGAAGACATGGTTTCTGTCCTCAAGGAGCTCAGAGTAAAGCGAAGAGAAGAAGACTAAATAGGAAAGGGACTGAAAGAAATCTTTGATCTGGGGGTGAAGTGGTTGGTTAGTGCACGGGAGAGAGCAGCTTGGGAACGGCGATGAGGGAAGTAGGCAGAGAGGTAAATGTGGACTCTGTCAATGAGCAAAAAAACCAAAAAATCAGAAGAATATATTGCTTGCTCATGCACTTGGGAAGTCTGAAATCTGGTTGGAGAGACAGGCCAAAGAGAAATGGAATTCCCAGAGATCAAGCAAGCAATTGTGGGATTTCCCTGGTGGTCCAGCGGCTGTGGCTGACTCTGTGCGCCCATTGCGGGGGGCCTGGGTTCAATCCCTGATTGGGGAACTGGATCCTGCATCCCGCAACTAAGACCCAGCACAGAAAGAAAGAAATATTTAAAAATTTTAACCAATTACAATGATTATTACCATTTAATATATATATATATATAATGGGGTTTAGAATATATATATATATAATCCAATTTCAACTGCATACAAACCTGAAGTTGAAGCAAAGAGTGTGTTTCAAGAGTAACAAGTCCATGAGATTGTACAAGGAGAATGGGTTCCTCTGGCAAAAAATCTTGAATGCAAGGCTGAATCACTTTAGGTTTGTTCACAGTGACTATCAGGATCCAGTCAGCTCTTGAATGGTGCTGTGGAAGGTGGCCTTGGTATTGTTCCAACAATTATGGGAAAATTGGATACAGAACGTATCTAATTAGTGGTTGGAAACTAAAGCCTCCTGGAATGTTTAGACATGAGGAAACTGCAAACAAATGGAACTGCCAATCAAGAGAGTAAGAGAGAGAAAGAAGGAGAGATCAGAGCTGAACATGAAGTAATCTGCATGAAGTTGGTACTCAGCACTAACACTCTAGTCCAAATAACCAGCTGTCACCTATACCTTACAAGAGCCTCAGGGTTGGTAACAATGCTTTCAGCTGCAGGTAGCAACTTAGCTCCCTATTAATGGCTTAAATAATAAAGGCACTTTGTTGTTTATAGATCATAAAGTCTGAACAAGTTGGCTTTAGGAGGAGAAGGAAAAAATTCCTCTTCATACATAAAAATAGCAAAGAGAAAGAAGAGTTGAAAACATCAGTAAATCTGAGTAGGAGGGGACTGTGGCAACTTGAGTTTAGAGGTTATATAAAGAGTACATGTTCTACCTCTTGCATAAAGAGCTTCAGAAAGTAAGAAAGGACATAATAGCGCAAAGTAAGTGGTTTGTTTTCCTTCTTGGCTCCAAGAGACACTACATGATACCTTTTTAATGCTTCAGTTTTCTCATTAAACAGCATGAGAAATTTCTTAAATCTTTCCTCCCTACCTTGGTATCAAATAATAAGCACTCAAGATGCTAAAAAATAATAATAATAATTGTTTAACAATAATTCAGGAGACAGACATGTATCTGGAAAAGGACCCAAAACAAGCATGTTCATTCTTCTCCATTGAAAAAACCAGTCCCTTCCCATCATTCAGTAATCTTTACCACATCTGGAAAAGGACCCAAAACAAGCATCTTCATTCTTCTCCATTGAAAAAACCAGTCCCTTCCCATCATTCAATAATCTTTACCACACTCTACTTCTACTCTGCCTTATATAACTTTCATACACAGTTATTATTAGCAGGCTGACAGGAAAGCCATACAAACTAGTTTGAACGAGGAAACTTTTAAGAATAATTGCCCCATAAACTTGTGTCTTTCATTCACCTGCCATGTGATACGGTTCAAATCATTACTGGAGGGGACAGAGACAATTCTGAATCACAGCTATGAGTCAAGTTGGAAAGAAATTTGGTGACATTTAGGAAAGAGTACCTGAAGGAAATGAGAAACTTCCTGGTGGTAGTCCTGTCCAGGGTTATTCTCATAGCACAAATCCATGTGATTACTTCCACTGTCTGTCCATGAACTTAAAAATATTATCCTACATGCTTTTAGAAATAGCAACAGAAATAAATGCCTTACCTTCTGTATAGGTACTACTGAAGTGAGTTCATAAATGCCTTACCTTCTGATCTTCAGAACAGGATTTATTTGGACATAATCAAACTATTTATTGTGGGGACTCCCCTGATGGTCCACTGGTTAATAATTCGAGCTTCCAAGCCAAGGGGTGACGGTTTGATCCCTGGTCAGGGAACTAACCCAGCTGGTGCTAGTGGTAAAGAACCTGGTGCTAGTGGTAAAGAAGGTTAAAGAAACTTCTTTAATTTAATCTAATTTATTTTAATACAGACGTCCTTCTGCATCACGTCACCAATGCAGGAGACGTAAGAGAGGCGAGTTCCATCCCTGGGTTGGGAAGATCCTCTGGAGCAGGGCATTGCAACCCATGCCAGTATTCTTGCCTGGAGAATCCCATGGACAGAGGAGCCTGACGGGCTATGGTCCATTGGGTCACAAAGAATCAGACATGAATGCAGCGACTTAGCACACAGGCAGAGAACCAGGGTCCTGCAGGTGGCACACCCTTCACCCAGCCACACGCCCCGCCCCGCACCCCGCCAAAAATGTTTCCTGTGAATAGCCCAGTAGAGAGAAGAAAGTGGACTGGGGGTTAAGTGGCCAAGATTTTATCTGTACTAAGACCATGAGAAGATCTAGGAACCTTCACTGGGTCTCAGGAAAAGTAAGGGTCTATCTAGATAGTCTCTTACTTAATTCTATCTAAAAATTAGTGAGTACTTAAGGAGATTCAGTTACAGCACAAAATAATTTTCTGGAAATGAGACTGATTTTTCCACTTAAAAAATTAGTAGACAAATTAAAGAAGAGGATGGTTGGTTACCACAAAAGTATGAATTAGAGGCCAAACGGTAGAAATATCAAGGAACAGAACCAAAGTACAAAGACGTAGAAATTAGGAAGAAAAAGACCAAGAGGGTATCTATTATGTAAACAATAGGAGTTTTAGAGAGGGGGCAGATAAGACATGGAGGAGTAATGATAATTAAACAAATGGAGAACCGTTCCTTAGTCTCAGATTAAAAGGGCACACCAAGTTACCACCAGGTTCAGTGATAAAGGTCACACCCTTAGGAAAATCACTGTAAAATCCCTGAACTCCAAGTATAAAAACAAAAGCTTAACAGCTTCTAGACAGAATAAGTAGATCACAAAAGAGACAGACTGACCCTGGACTTTTCCCCAAGACAGGAAATTTAACTAACATTACAGGTATTTGAGAAAACGGAACCTACAACCTAAGAATGCTGTAGTCTTTCAAGATAGCATTCTCCTGTTGAGGTGAAAGGTTGATATTAATATTTACACATATGAAAGGATTCAAAGAATGTACCACCTCCCATATTCCATCTGAAGAAATGATAGTCTAGAGCTAAAATTACTAAATACTTTGGCCTAACCTAGAAGGTAAGAACAGAAGAGGGATGGAGAGGGAAGACAATATTTCAAAGATCTCATCTGGAAGAGGAAGGAAACAGAGAAAGGGGAACACACCAAGGTCTCATCTAAAGGTCTTGTTTTGAGGGTTGGAGGAAACCAGGAAGAAATACAGCATCTTACCAAGGAACAGAGTGGACGTCTTGCTTCAAGTAATGGTAGAGACAAGCGTATGTGATTATGAGTGTCACAGGACAGAAATCAGTAAGGAAGTCAGTCAGATGTGGCTCCACCTCACTCATAAATGAGGAAATACAAATTCCAATGTTTTTAATGCCATTTTAGTCTACCATATTGGCAAAATATGAAAAGTGTGATGCCATCCAAGGTTGCTGTCAAGGACAGTGGAGATGGAGAGGCACCCTCACACAATTTTGATGGGAATGTTAATAGACGTCATCTTTTTTGAAAAGCAATTTCACAGCACCTAGCAAATGTAAAGTGAACATAACCAATACTGAATCATCCCACTTGTATTTTTTTAAAGGCACCTACATAAAATACATATTAAAGTTATGAGGATACTGAGAAACTGTTAAGCATCATTGGGGAGGAGGTCAGAGCTTGAGAAGGGAATTTATGCTTTGTACTTTCTGTACAGATTGACTTTTTTTACCATATGCACATATTTTCTTAAATGTATAAAACTAGTTCATTAAACGGAGAAGGCAATGGCACCCCACTCCAGTACTCTTGCCTGGAAAATCCCATGGATGGAGGAGCCTGGAAGGCTGCAGTCCATGGGGTTGCTGAGGGTCGGGCACGACTGAGCGACTTCACTTTCATTTTCACTTTCCTGCATTGGAGAAGGAAATGGCAACCCACTCCAGTGTTCTTGCCTGGAGAATCCCAGAGATGGGGGAGCCTGGTGGGCTGCCATCTCTGGGGTCTCACAGAGTCGGACACGACTGAAGTGACTTAGCAGCAGCAGCAGTTCATTAAAAACATACGTGTCCTTTTACCCAGAGATTCCATTTCTAGGAAGTCACTCAACCATCCAGCATTATACCTGCACATGAATGGATAGATAATGATGTAAAGAACATCCTTATGCATAGGTTTGCAAAAGGAAAGGAAAAAAAACTAGAAACTACCAAAATGTCCCATCAATTTGGTTAGTAAATACAAGCACATTCTTAAAATGGTATGTAAAGCAGCATCAAAAAGAATGAAAGTGGTCTACATGGACAGATGTGCAAAGATGTAGTTTAAGACGCTGTTTACTAAAGAAGGCAAATTGTATAACAGTATTATAAGCATTTGTATAGAGTTTTAAAAGGACATATGTGTATATGACAGTGAACCTTGATGGCAGGAAATTTTAACATTGTTTACCTCTGGGTAGTAGAACTTAGGATTGAAAGAAGTAAGGAGGTGGACTTTTGTTTTTCCCCCTTGTATTCTTCTGTCTTTTGCATAGTTTTAATTTTTTTCCATGAACATGTATTGTACTTATAATTTAAAATATCAGTTAACTTTTAATAAATGTAATAAATGGTATGTGTGTGTGTATTGTACACACATATGAAACTATGCCTGGTACCTTAAAAATGTCAAATGGCATGAAACATCAAAATGCTGTTTACAAAAATACTGTATAACCACATGGCATCTTTGTTAAATAATTTGCACTTAATTGTCAAGCATCTTTGCCTTGACATTTTGGGATACCTCTTTGCACCTTCTGTAACTAATTACTCAAAACTAATTGTTTCTCTCAGAAATGTATGGCCCCACTGGGAAGCCCAATTGTAGGGCATATATACCATGCTGAATAAAATCCCTGTCTGCTGAAATCTTCAGTATTCTGCATAGCATTTAAGAAACATTTAAACTGTAATATCTAAAAATGAGAAATTCAATTGAATGTGCTATGTGTAAAGTACAGCATCTTGAAAATCTATCGCTGAGCAGTTTCAGCATCAGTTGTAAGGATGTAATTCAAATCTTTTAATAATAAGGATAATTACTAAATCTCACTAGATTTGTTGTAAGCACATTTTTTTTTTTTAAAGTAAAAGTCTGTTAACCTACCAACCTTCCCTGGATGTCCAAGAATTTCACTTCTTGGTATCTTTCTATTATGAAATATTTGTCATGTTTCTCTTTCACAAGATTCCACAAATCTTGCTCTTGCCTCTCTCGTGGGTCACTTATCTTCAGTGATGAGAGATAAATGTTGTTAATACTAGAGGAAAATGTTTTAAACACAGAAACGAAAGAGTAATGGCATAATAAGCACAACGCTCCAAATAGAGATAAATTTAGAAAATTAGGTTCTTTCATCCAGTTAGTTTTCAGAGGCTTTTTTATGCAACACAAATACCGAGCAAGGAAATATGCTTACTTCTTTCTTTCCCGTTACGTACTTATCTCTTGCTCTTACGAGTGAGGAGATCATGACCAAACCACATCTAGCATCTAGCTTTATTTGCTATCATTGGACACCACCAAGTGCCTACAGAAATCAACTGACCATTCAAAAACTTTCCAAAATATTAATATTTGGAGATCACCCTCCTAAAACACAGATCAGGGTGATCTATAACAGGCTATGATTCAGGGGCAAGCTTGCTGAGTTGGAGTCCCAGGACCTGGGTGCAAATTCCAGGTTTCTCATTTTCTGCTACTAGGCATTTTCGAAAATTACAGGGATTTTTCTGAGCCTCACTTTCTCAGTTCGCCAAGGAGAAATGATAATTATATCTATCTCCCATCAAAAACATTCAATAACTATTTGTTTATTTCATAACAGCAAGATTATGTGGAGGAATAGATGAAAAATAGGTGCACAACTGAGCGGCAGGTAAAACAATATACAACTTCAGGTGTTTGTACAATTATTGCCAATAGAGGCAACAGAATATATAGCAAGTAGAATTCCAATTCTGGTTCCACGTCTAACTTAAGTATCCTCATCTGTAAAATGGAGAGAACAACTGTTTTTATTTCATAAGCCATGGAGAGGATTAAATGAAGTAATGCATGTAACCATTTAGGACATTATCTGGCACATGGTAAGCACTCAGTAAATGTTTGCTATTTTAGTAACTGCATTAAATCAGCTTTAAAGAGCGACAGTGAGGACTAACTCTAACCCCAGCATGTATCAGACCTCCCTCTCCTGTGAGATCTGAAATTGTTGATTTTCTACATGCTCCGCATTTTGTCACCTTGAGAATGACCTATCTGGCTCCTCCCACTACATACATTGAACAGAATCATGGAAATTAAAGTACTGTTTTATTACAAATATCAATAGACTCTCTTTGCTATTGTTTGTTATCAAAAAGCCTTCTACTGCCTGCATGCTATAAGAGACATCCTGATCTAACCGCTTACAAGGACAGCCAGATCCAATGCAGACAAAAAAATTAAAATGGTGAACCCTGGCATCCTTCTGGTAATATACTGACATCACCCATATCTCCAGAGAAAATTTATTTCTAGAGTAGTGGGAAAAATATAATGCAAATTTACTGAAATTTTAAAGATGTTTAGAGTTCTTTTGACTATCTGATAGACTGTCCTGTCCCCCAGACAGAGAAGGCAATGGCACCCCACTCCAGTACTCTTGCCTGGAAAATCCCATGGATGGAGGAGCCTGGAAGGCTGCAATCCATGGGGTCGCTAAGAGTCAGACACAACTAAGCAACTTCCCTTTCACTTTTCACTTTCATGCATTAGAGAAGGAAATGGCAACCCACTCTAGTGTTCTTGCCTGGAGAGTCCCAGGGACGGGGGAGCCTGGTGGGCTGCTGTCTCTGGGGTCACACAGAATCGGACAAGACTGAAGTGACTTAGCAGTAGCAGTCCCCCAGAAAAAAATGTATATGCCTATCGGTACAAACAATTTTACATAGAGTTTTAAGGAGCACAGGTGTTTCCTGAAACCCACCCATAATGAAACTCAGCTTAAAATATCATTAGGTATGTGCCAAAAGGCAAATTTTAAAAAGATCAATACTTACGAAAATTTTTTTAATCTGGGAAGAACAAAATATTAATAGTAGATATTTACTTCAATTTTCCCTATTTTCATTGTTTTCCTTGATGAACTGGAATTATTTTTATGATTTTAAAAAATTCGTGTATATGATTATTTACGCTGTTCAATACAAAGTGAACAGATTCTATTGGTATTTGTAATCTAAATTTGAACTGGGTTCAAAGGTAAAAATTCTTACTTGTCACTTGGAAATACATAGGTGGCTTTGTTGATACAGGCAGTGTGAAATTTAAGAGAAGCTTCCAGAAAATGAGTGAAGAATTCAACGCTCATTTTCACTCAGTCGAGGATGAATTCTGTAAGAGGTGGGATCTGGGTTTGTGAGGAAGGAGGATCCCTGAAAATCAGTATCCATAGAGATGGTAACCACACCTATGGAACTTGATTTTCCCATTCCCAACCCCAGTGCTGAACCAGTCAACCCTGGGGAAGTCTGCATGGGCAGAGAAATAACACACCACTCCACTCTGCCTGGGATCTCAAGGGCCTAGAGTTCAGCTAGGCTATGAGTCATAACTAGTCAGAAAGACAAAGAGAAGATCAGGTCCACCTTTGAAAGCAAAGCAAATCTGAACATGCATTTACCCACAGTATCCACCCTCCTCCCACCTCAAGACAGTGTCAGTGCAGGTGAAGACTGGTCCTGGTAAAAGGTCAGTCTGTAAATCAGCCACTGGGGTGAAAGATAGGCAGAGGAAGAGTGAGTGAAACAAAAACTGAAATGAAGGTAGGCCTTGTTTGTCCAGGCTTTTACAACAAAATACTTTCCTTAATTACTATACTTAAACTATCACACTGATCACTGCTCTCGTTCCTCACTGCTCTCATTGCAGATATCAGTAGAATGTGTGGTAGTGCTCAGACTCCTGCACTAAGTGTCCCTGCTGATGGAGGCTGACTTCTATTATGAAGACCTGAGGAAGGAGTTCAAAACAGTCCACCAAAGCCATGAATATTCTTTGCAGTCCTTGTGTTCTTACGGTTTGCAGATTTCACATTCTAGCCAATAATGTGTTGTTCGTTTCTAAATTTTCTGACAAAACGAATATTGGTACATTTCCACTTACTTGAGAAGTAAAGAGTCAGGCATTATATTTTCTCCATTTTGCGAATGAGAGCCATACAGCTCTTCTGTGGAAGAGGTGAGATGTCACATACATCTCATTCCAAATTGGCTGTATTCTTTCTAGGATTACATGTGGCAAGTGAGGAGAAGGTAGAGGAATGGGGAAAGAAAAGGACTTCTTGGCAGGAAGTTTACAGAGAAGGGATAGGCTACTCACTCTAGTATTCTTGGACTTCCCTGGTGGCTCAGCTGGTAAAGAATCCAGCTTCAATGCAGGAGACCTGGGTTTGATCCCTTGGTTGGGAAGATCCCCTGGAAAAGGGAAAGGTTACCCACTCCAGTATTCTGGCCTGGAAAATTCCATAGACTGTATACAAAGAGTGGGACACGAATAAGAGATTTTCACTTTCACTTACAGTCCAAAAATGGTGTAATCAATGAGAAATTTGTTGGAGACTTTTAGAGGATTCAATAATGGAAAGGTCAGCCAATTAAATGGGAGTTTCAAAAGTTTCAGCACCTTGATTTCCCTACATGTAAAGTGAAGCCAATAATACTTACTTCACAGGGCCATTGTTACGGTTCAATGAAGAAATCTACAGGAATTTCTCCCTTTTCTCTTCCTCCCCTTCCTTCACCCTTTCCCCTCTTCCTTCTCCTCCCTTTCCCCTCCTCCTCCTCCTTCTCTGAGTTCCCTCACATATCCCTTTGCCTGCTGTTTCATAGTTGACATTTTTAAAAAATCTGCCAAAAGAATAGACTCTATCAACAATATAATCTACAGATGACAAGGAGAAGGTCCAGGTCATCATTCTTTGTTCTAAATGGGGTGATTTTTACAAACTGTTCCATGGACCAGGGCTCTCTAAAATAATGTGGGAACATTCCATCATCTTTCCGACAGAAGGAGAGTAGGCATGTGGAATAATTCCGTTGCTTTGGACCAGGAAAATCTACCTCAGTGAACAGATCTCACTGCAAAGTTATTTTTAAAATGGCATCTATGAGGTGTGTCATGGAAAGGAGTCTGAGTTAGCCCACTTAGGTAGGTTTTAGGACTTGCTATAAATGATGAAGACAGGGATATAAGAACCAGCATTTAACTTTGATGTGAACATTGGTCAATGCTTTCTTTCCTTTTTCTGATTTAAGGTCATTAACTTACCCTTTTTGGTCTTCATATCCATAACTTTATGATCCAAATCATCTATACCCTAAGAACAGAGCTGGAAGTTCAGTTTGGAAACTTCTGAGGGTGACAGAGGATGAGATGGTTGGACGGCATCACTGACTCGATGGACATGAGTTTGAGCAAGCTCTGGGAGTTGGTGATGGACAGGGAAACCTGGCGTGCTGCAGTCCATGGGGTCACAAAGAATCAGACACGACTGAGTGACTGAACTGAACTGGGGGTCCCAAAACTGTAGAAAGTATATGCTGCTGCTGCTGCTAAGTCGCTTCAGTCGTGTCTGACTCTGTGCAACCCCATAGACGGCAGCCCACCAGGCTCCCCCGTCCCTGGGACTCTCCAGGCAAGAACACTGGAATGGGTTGCCATTTCCTTCTCCAATGCATGAAAGTAAAAAGTGAAAGGGAAGTGACTCAGTCGTGTCCGACCCTTAGTGACCCCATGGACTGCAGCCTACCAGGCTCCTCCGTCCATGGGATTTTCCAGGCAAGAGTACTGGAGTGGGGTGCCATTGCCTTCTCCGAGAAAGTATATGAATGATCCTCAAATGCCTAATCCAGTTCAGGCCAGTCATTGTGGTCTAGTTCCAGCCTGGATAAGATTTGGGAGGCAGTGGGGTTGGGGAGGGTAAATCTAGGACTACTCTCTGGTGTTTGAATCTTCCCTAAAGTGCCAGTGTCACTGAGAAGTCATCTAAGGCTATTGTATAGTTGCTAAGTTGTTTCCAACTCTTTTGTGACCCCATGGACTGTAGCCCACCAGGCTCTTCTGTCCATGGGATTTCCCAGGTAAGAATAGTGGAGTAGGTTGCCATTTCCTTCTCCAGGGGATCTTCCTGACTCAGGGATCGAACCTGAGTCTCTTGCATTGGTAAGTGGATTCTTTACCACTGAGCCAAGGCTAGTCTTTTCAAACAGAGGATCAAGGCCCTTGAATGAATCAAGAAATGTAGTGGGTTACCACTAGCATATTTTGGAATGGGATGGAATTAAATGGAATGGAAAAGAAACCATCAGAGTACATGAATAAGTATAAATATTGTTTAAGCAAAGCTTTGTGTTTTGGGGGAATGTACTGGGTTGTGATATAAAATGTCTTTTTTTTTCTTCACTGTGAAAAATACTCCAGAGTTTGAAAAACACTGATCTAGTTGTGTGTGGAGAGAGGGTAATAAGGAGAGGTGTCTTTCCAAACCAGAAATAGGGCTGGAACAGAGTGAGATTGAAATTTTTCCAATGGCCCAAATCCCCAAGCTGACCCTCTGAAATTTATCTCAGAATCCTTGAGAAAAGGGAAGGAAGGCTTCCCATATGCAGAAAGTAGCCCTGTTTGCTGAGCTTCCTGGGCCCTGACCTATGCCAGTGGCTTGGCTTTTCTTATTCTTCACCAAATAACTCACCATGCAGAACCAACCAGAACTTCTAAAGTCTTAGCTCCAGCTGCAGTGTCTCACATCACCTTGATATACCTAAAATTTGAAATGGTCCAAACATGATTTTAAACTTATCTTCTTAGTGATACAGTTTTGCAGTTCTCGTTCCAGGAAGGTTTTAGGAATACTTCGGCTCCAGGGAAGATTACTCCTGCTGACACAGTCTGCACTTCAAAGCTTCCTACCTTATCTTCAGGTGTTGGAATTGTTGGGAGGATGTGTGTCACTAATCACTCAGCCTTTGGGGGCAGGCAGGAAGTTTGTGGCAGTGCTATCAGTTTGACGTTCCATATTACACAGGAACTAGGTAGGTACCTTCCTAAAAGAAGACCCTGAGGTTTAGGAGGTTAATTTTCACACCCAGATACTAAGTGGTGCAAGGTGACTTGAGCTCAGGCTTTCCTGGTTTTAAAAGCCTACACTGTTTCCACTAATCAAGTTACCTCTTTTGTTTCGGAGTGATAGTATTTCATATGAATCTGGATCTACTTCCATTTGAGCTGTTTTAGAAACTGTTCAAACTTCTCTCCCAGCTAAAGTGTTCAAATGATTCTCAAGCAATAGCAAAGATCAGTGCCATAGAAATGAATTTACAACGAACAAGGATCAGTGTTGTTTGATGGGAATTGAAAATCAGGTTGATTGTTCGTTTGATTTTCTTCTTTAAAGAGAAAATAGGAGAAGTAAATGCCCAGAGACTAAGCATAAAGAATACTACTTGACAGGAATACCAGAAGTCTAATGCTCGATTTCTGATATGTATTAGAAGGACATTTATATAAGGATGTAGTTCCAAAATTGTAACAAAAACCACTAACAAAGTATGGTTCAAAATACAAAATTTCTTTTAGTGAAGCTTTTTCATACCCCTACCAAGCACATAAAATTAAGTCAACTTACATCAATCCTTCATATATTTACAACTATTACTTATAAAATCTTTGAAATGAGATGCTCTTGTAAGATTTCACCTTTTTTTTTTTTTTTGGCTGTGCCATGCAGCTTGTGGGATATAAGTTTCCTGACCAGGGATTGAACCTGGGCCTTCAGCCATGAGAGCTTGAAGTCCTAACCACTGGCCCACCAGGGAATTCCCAAGGTTTCATTCTCAAAGTCATTTAACCCTCTTACATGAATATTCCTTTTAGTTTGGTTCATTTTTTAGCTTCTCAAATCATACATTTTCCTCTGAGATAAGTCAGATTAAAGACTTTTTCACCTTTTATAAAATCAAAATATACACTGATTTACTTACCATACTACAGCAAATAACTGATAAACAAAATTCTGGAAATCAATTATCCTCACCTGTCCATACAGCACTGTTAGGTCCCAATGCTATTCATTTGTATTTCATGACTCAACTGGAGACGAGACATGGCCTGAAGAATTAAAAGCAGAGTGCAAGCAAAAAATGAGGCTATTTCACATACCCCTCTCCCAAGAATGTGTTGCTTTGTCCTGAAATTGGAATAACTGACTTTGAAGGAAGGAAGGAATAAGGCACAGAGGTTGTTCTAAACCACATTTATTAGCCAATAACCAAGGCTACTTCCTTTAACCAATGAGATTGTCCATCAACAAAGCATTCAAACACTCACTATGTAAGTCGAGGCAATTTCTTAGGGACAGCATCTAAAAATTACATTGTAGAAAAAGGGCCAAACTAAACTCTATGTGTCACTGGGACTTCACTTCACAGATGAGGAGAAAAACTAAGGGGTCCACAATTGATCACAGAAGTAGGAATCCATTTCAAAATCATCACTGATGTAAAGCACTATTCCATCACTAGGCAAACCCATACCACACATCTGGAAGTACAAGTACGGTGTTAAAATAGCACCCAGTTAAATCCATATCAATCCTTCAGAAGAAACTGCCTCTTGAAAGGGCTTCTAATAACCTTTTAAAAGTTTTGTGAAACTCACTCTAATAAGGTAGAGATTCTGATTTGAAGAGCATTCCTGGGTAGTAATGTGGATACAGGGGTCAAGGGAAGTAGATCTGAACCTCAGTTCACCATAGGAAGGTATAATGCCAAGCTTAAGAATTAAGTCTGACCCAGACCATCCCATAAATAGTCCAGGAGACCAGCACATGCCACAGACAGAGCCAAAAACTCTGCTGCTGCTTCTCAGAGCCTACGTAAACCTCTCAAACCAGAGAGAGGCAATCTCATACAAAAGAAAGTTCCATTAAATGTCCACCCTCAAATAGACAGTCACTTTAAGTCATCTAAGCTACTGCAGTACTCCCACTTACATACCCATAATCCTGGTTCCTCCAAAGATGGAGAAATACAATGAGACCAGTTGAGGGCACTTCATCAGATTTTACAAAAAAACTTGTTATAAATAAAATAAGAGTAAGATTTTTCACCAGGTCAAAATAATAATTCTCATCTATTAAAAGATTATCAGATCTGGGGTAGAGTCATCAGTATAATCTAGGGGGATGATTAGTAACTGTCCTTTAGGTCACCTTTAAGTGACTAAGAGCTTGTGCACTTTATTCCATGAGGTCAAACCCAAGTATGAGTCTCCAACTCAAGTAGTGTTTCCTGTTTCCACCAGTCCACATTATTGAGTGGTTTGCCAAGGCTTGTGATTATACTCCACTCTCCTTTTTCTTTTCTTTTTCATCTCCTTTGATCTGATCCAGACATCCCAGCACATGCAAGTCTCTGGCTGTGGCAGCTGAGAGAAGATATCCTTACCAAGGTGTCTCTGGTACTTCAAGAAGTACTATGTATGTATTAAACTAAATCAGTTGCTGAAAAAAATAAAACAACCATTTTTTTTCTCCCTGAAGAAAGTAGAATTTTTGGCTCATCTGCAGTGATATTATGAAAGTTCAGAAACAGACACTATTTCAGGCAGTGCTAAGATCACTTTCCTGGAGTTCTAGAAATTCTCTTTGGAGATGCAAGACAGTTTTTTATACATATTTCTTCCAGAGTTGCCACCATCCCCAAACATTATCTCCGATCTTAAACAATCTTGATTCTCAAAGTCACCTGACCTGTAGTTCTGGTCATCTAGATAACAGAAGCTGGTGGGGCTCTTCAAAGGTTCTGCCCTCTGTAGGCACACTGAAGTTAACATGAAGCTTACCTTCTGGAGTCTGTGAGTGCCACTTGTAACTCCTCCTTTGCACTTCCTTCCCGGTGGCTAGTAGAGTAACATCTAGGAGACAGTATGCCCAATTACTCTGTTTTTCTTAGCACCAGGCATTTCACTAACTTCAATGGCTAAACTTGGAGATGTACAGTTAGAATACCAGCTTCCAGTGAAGTTCCTCAAGTGCCGTTAAGTAAAGCAGCTTTGGCTTTTGGATCTGGACTTGATGCTGGGACTTAGAATTGTCCAAGAAAAATACAAAAGGAATGTGCAGTCACTCCAGCCTTGGCATCAAAATAAAACAAGACTAGAGATGGCATATATCCTATATAACATCCTGTGTCTGTTCTAAAACCATGATAGCCATACAAGGCTCATTTTACCTAGAGAAAACTGAAAGACCTGAAAAGTAAAGTAGTTTGGCTAAATGATCTTGATGTTACTTCTGGCTCTGAAATATCAAGGGGACTCCAGTTATGCAGTATATCCAAACTACTAAAACTTGGGTTACTCAGTAGATAACCTGAGTGCATAATATATATTTAAAAACAATAAAGAGACACTTCTGCTAAGTCACATTCATTAGGTCTGCTTACATCCCATTGGCCAGAACTTGGTCACATGGCCACATCTTGCTGGCTGGGAAATGTAACCTTTATCATAGCATGGCCATTTACCCAGCTTAAAAAAAAAAAAAAAGTTATTTTACTATGGAATAAGGACAGGGGCAATTAAGTCTCAGCCATGTTTTCCTGTCTCCTGTCATGTCCTCCTCTAGGCTTCCTCTCTTGGACTGTAGCCCTACCTGAATATCATCAGCTTAACAAGTCTGAGAGCTTTATTTGTCCTGCCCTCTTTGCATCAACTTCTTTTGTCAGTTCCATAGCTTTTTTTTTTTTTTTTTTAGTTCCATAGCTTTTATATTTTACCTCCGGCTGCTAAGTAATAATGCATCTTCAACTTCTATCCTTCTGCTATTGAGCTCCACCTCCGTAATTAAGTAGCCCAGTATCAAAAGCTTGCCCCTGGAGAAGGAAATGGCAACCCATTCCAGTATTCTTGCCTGGAGGATCCCGTGGACAAAGGAGTCTGGTAGGCTGCTGTCCATGGGGTCACACAGAGGCGGACAGGACTGAAGCGACTTAGTAGCAGCAGCAGCAGCACATTCCTTTCTGTCATTTTCCAATCCAGTTATGTCACTATTTTCAGTTCATTCACTGAACTGCATCCTTCTTTATATATAATAACAATTATGTTCTATTCAGACTTTAATCTTCCTTGATTGATATATATACCTTATTGTTAGGTCTGTACAATTTTTTTTATTGCAGAACTGCCAAATATGCCGGTTTATGCTTCCTTTTCTATATCACAATTTCAAAATCTTTGAGCCATTCAAATCAGTATGCTTCTAGAGTCAAGTTTGAATTCTTTTTTATCCTCTTACCAAATTGCCTTAACCAAATCTTCTCCCTGACACATTTGTTAAAATCAAACCTAAATAAAACTACAAGTTTATTATGGAAAAAAAAAAAAAGCTTGCCCCTTTGGGTGCTGCAACTGGACTTCCTGGTTGCCCCCACTTTTTTTTTATTGAAGGATAATTGCTATACAAAATTTTGTTGTCTTCTGTCTAACTTCAACATGAATCAGCCATAGGTATACATATATCCCCTCCCCATTTTTGAGTCAGCTTTTAGCCCAGGTGATATTACTAGCTAGGTCAGGCAGGGCTGGGAGTGCTAATGGAGTATCTGACATACTGCCTTCCCACACCCCAGCACCACATTCAGGCCGGCCATATCATCTTTCATGGCTCCAGGTGAAGCTATAACTTTATGAGAAAGGGAAGTTGTACAGCTGTAATAGATTAAAAACACAATCAAAGCCACATCAGCCCCAAATTGGAAGAGAGAGAAAATACAATGTAAACGTAAGTCTGGTGTGGCAATAGAGTAGGTGCTCAATGAATATTTATTGATATATTCATTGGACTACCTGGCTCACTGCATATCCACCAAAGAAACTGAAGATGGTAATTTTGGAAGGCAGAATAGAGTCGTGCTCTTTGCAAACAGACTCGAGTCCATTGTGCCTCTACACTAGCTGCCCTTATCTAGAGCCTACTTTTGATGTTAGTAACTTGTGGCGAAATACACTCAGTCTGCCCTTGGCCACCATTCAGTTCACTTCAGGGGCTCAGTCCTTCCGGACTCTTTGCAACCCCATGAACCGCAGCACGCCAGGCCTCCCTGCCCATCACCAACTGCCGGAGTCCACCCAAACCAATATCCATTGAGTCGGTGATGCCATCCAACCATCTCATCCTCTGTCGTCCCCTTCTCCTCCTGCCCTCAATCTTTCCCAGCATCAGGGTCTTTTCAAATGAGTCAGCTCTTCACATCAGGTGGCCAAAGTATTAGAGTTTCAGCTTCAACATCAGTCCTTCCAATGAACACCCAGGACTGATTTCCTTTAGGATGGGATGGTTGAATCTCCTTGCAGTCCAAGGGACTCTCGAGAGTTCAAAAGCATCAATTCAAAAGCACAGTCCCAAAGCATCAGTTCTTCAGTGCTCAGCTTTCTTCATAGTCCAACTCTCACTTCTGTACATGACTACTGAAAAATCCATAGTTTTGACTAGATGGACCTTTGTCAGCAAAGTAAGGTCTCTGCTTTTTAATATGCTGTCTAGGTTGGTCATAACTTTCCTTCCAAAGAGCAAGCGTCTTTTTATTTCATGGTTGCAGTCACCATCTGCAGTGATTCTGGAGCCCCAAAAAATAAAGTCTGACACTGTTTCCATTGTTCTATTTGCCATGAAGTGATGGGACCGAATGCCATGATATTAGTTTTCCGAATGTTGAGCTTTAAGCCAACTTTTTCACTCTCCTCTTTCACTTTCATCAAGAGGCTCTTTAGTTCTTCTTTACTTTCTGCCATAAGAGTGGTGTCATCTGCATATCTGGGGTTATTGATATTTCTCCCAGCAATCTTGATTTCAGCTTGTGCTTCCTCCAGCCCAGCATTTCTCATGATGTACTCTGCATAGAAGTTAAATAAGCAGGGTGACAATATACAGCCTTGACGTACTGCTTTTCCTATTTGGAACCAGTCTGTTGTTCCATGTCCAGTTCTAACTCTTGCTTCCTGACCTGCATACAGTTTCTCAAGAAGTATGTCAGGTGGTCTGGTATTCCCATCTCTTTCAGAATTGTTCACAGTTTATTGTGGTCCACACAGTCAAGGCTTTGGCATAGTCAATAAAGCAGAAATAGATTTTTTCTGGAACTCTCTTGCTTTTTCGATGATCCAGCGGATGTTGGCAATTAATCTCTGGTTCCTCTGCCTTTTCTAAAACCAGCTTGAACATCTGGAAATTCACAGTTCATGTATTGCTGAAGGCTGGCTTGGAGAATTTTGAGCATTACTTTACTAGCCACCATCAGTTCAGTTCAGTCACTCAGTCGTGTCCAACTCTTTGCAACCCCATGAATTGCAGCATGCAAGGCCTCCCTGTCCATCACCAATTCCCGGAGTTCATGCAAACTCACGTCCATTGAGTCGGTGATGCCATCCAGCCATCTCATCCTCTGTCGTCCCCTTCTCCTCCTGTCCCCAATCCCTCCCAGCATCAGAGTCTTTTCCAATGAGTCAACTCTTCGCATGAGGTGACCAAAGTACTGGAGTTTCAGCTTTAGCATCAGTCCTTCCAAAGAACACCCAGGACTGATCTCCTTTAGAATGGACCGGCTGGATCTCCTTGCACTCCAAGGGACTCTCAAGAGTCTTCTCCAACACCACAGTTTAAAAGCATCAATTCTTCGGCACTCGTCTTTCTTCACAGTCCAACTCTCACATCCATACATGACCACTGGAAAAACCATAGCCTTGACTAGACAAACCTTTGTTGGCAAAGTAATGTCTCTGCTTTTGAATATGTTATCTAGGTTGGTCATAACTTTCCTTCCAAAGAGTAAGCGTCTTTTAATTTCATGGCTGCTATCACCATCTGCAGTGATTTTGGAGCCCCAAAAAATAAAGTCTGACACTGTTTCCACTGTTTCCCCATCTATTTCCCTTGAAGTGATGGGACCAGATGCCATGATCTTAGTTTTCTGAATGTTGAGCTTCAAGCCAACCTTTTCACTCTCCTCTTTCACTTTCATCAAGAGGCTTTTTAGTTCCTCTTCACTTTCTGCCATAAGGGTGGTGTCATCTGCATATCTGAGGTTATTGATATTTCTCCCGGCAATCTTGATTCCAGCTGTGCTTCTTCCAGCCCAGCATTTCTCATGATGTACTCTGCATAGAAGTTAAATAAGCAGGGTGACAATATACAGTCTTGACGTACTCCTTTTCCTATTTGGAACCAGTCTGTTGTTCCATGTCCAGTTCTCTTGCTTCCTGACCTGCATATAGCTTTCTCAAGAGGCAGGTCAGGTGGTCTGGTATTCCCATCTCTTTCAGAATTTTCCCCAGTTTATTGTGATCCACACAGTCAAAGGCTTTGGCATAGTCAATAAAGCAGAAATAGATTTTTTCTGGAAGTCTCTTGCTTTTTCGATGATCCAGCGGATGTTGGCAATTTGGTCTCTGGTTCTTCTGCCTTTTCTAAAACCAGCTTGAACATCTGGAAGTTCACGGTTCACGTATTGCTGAAGCCTGGCTTGGAGAATTTTGAGCATTACTTTGCTAGCATGTGAGATGAGTGCAATTGTGTGGTAGTTTGAGCACTCTTTGGCATTGCCTTTCTTTGGGATTGGAATGAAAACTGACCTTTTCCAGTCCTGTGGCCACTGCTGAGTTTTCCAAATGTGCTGGCATATTGAGTGCAGCACTTTCACAGCATCATCTTTCAGGATTTGGAATAGCTCAACTGGAATTCTATCACCTCCACTAGCTTTGTTCATAGCGGTGCTTTCTAAGGCCCACTTGACTTCACATGCCAGGATGCCTGGCTCCAGGTGTGTGATCACACCATCGTGATTATCTGGGTCGTGAAGATCTTTTTTGTACAGTTCTTCTGTGTATTCTTGCCATCTCTTCTTAATATCTTCTGCTTCTGTTAGGTCCATACCATTTCTGTCCTTTATCGAGCCCATCTTTGCATGCAATGTTCCCTTGGTATCTCTAATTTTCTTGAAGAGATCTCTAGTTTTTCCCATTCTTTTGTTTTCCTCTATTTCTTTGCATTGATCACTGAGGAAGCCTTTCTTATCTCTTCTTGTTATTCTTTGGAACTCTACATTCATATGCTTATATCTTTCCTTTTCCTCTTTGCTTTTCGCTTCTCTTCTTTTCACAGCTATTTGTAAGGCCTCCCCAGACTGCCATTTTGCTTTTTTGCATTTCTTTTCCATGGGGATGGTCTTGATCCCTGTGTCCTGTACAATGTCACGAACCTCATTCCATTGTTCATCGGGCACTCTATCAGATCTAGTCCCTTAAATCTATTTCTCACTTCCACTGTATAATCATAAGGGATTTGATTTAGGTCATACCTGGTCTAGTGGTTTTCCCTACTTTCTTCAATTTCAGTCTGAATTTGGCAATAAGGAGTTCATGATCTGAGGCACAGTCAGCTCCAGGTCTTTTGTTGTTGTTGTTGTTGTTGACTGTATAGAGCTTCTCCATCTTTGGCTGCAAAGAATATAATCAATCTGATTTCGGTGTTGACCATCTGGTGATGTCCATGTGCACCACAAAGACAACTTTAATGATGCAATCAGCAGTGAGAACTCTGGAATCAGACTGATCTACCAGCTGTGTGACACAGGCAGGTCACTAGCTCTCTGTGCTTCAATTTCCTCATCTATAAAACAAGAGTTATAACAGTATTCACCTCAAGGGGTTGTTGTAAGAATTTAATTAAATAATGCATAGAAAGCATAGAACAGTAAGTGCATGAGACCAAGTACTCAATGGACTATAGCCTACCAGGCTCCTCTGTCCTTGGGGATTCTCCAGGCAAGAATACTGGAGTGGGTTGGAGAGGGATCCTCCTCCAGGGGATCTTCCCAACCTTTCCTCATTGCAGGTGGACTCTTTACTGGCTAAGCCACCAGGGAAGCCCAAGAACTCAGTAAAGGTTAGGTATTCAACCTCGAAGCCTAGCACCACAAGTCTGGTCACTGGACTTTCCAAGTGAAGGCAGAGTAATGTAGGAGCCACAGTTACTGCTGATTTTAAGGAAAACCTCAACCTAGGGTTTGCCCATCGCCATCTTGAGCCCAGATACCCATCAGTCAGAAGCTTAAAGAGTCCCCACCCAGCAGCTGAGTTCCCTGTATGGTGGACTCAGAAAGTGATATTTTGGAGAAATTAGTTAAGAGTGGAACTTTAACTTCTGAAACCACTGTTTACCTTTCATTGGCTGTCAAATCTCAGGACCTTCTCTCTGCTCCCTTGAAAGTACTCTCCATCAAGGAACTGCTTCTGCGGTATTCATCCTCACTGACTTTCCCACCATCTCAAAGATCTCTACTTCTGATTCCTTTTCCCTGCATGCTCCAATCTCTCTACCCTATGTTGCTCTTCAGTTGCTCAGTCATGTCTGACTCTTTGCAACACCATGGACTGCAGCATGCCAGGTTTCCCTGTCCTTTACCATCTCCTGGAGTCTGCTCAGACACATGTCCATTGAATTGGTGATGCCATTCAACCATCTCATCCTCTGTAACCTCCTTCTCCTCCTGCCTTCAATCTTTCCCAGCATCAGGGTTTTTTCCAATGAGTCAGCTCTTCACATCAGGTGGCCAAAGTATTGGAGCTTCAGCTTCAGCATCAGTCCTTCCAACGAAGATTCAGGGTTGATTTCCTTTAGGATTGACTTGTTTCATCTCCTTGCTGTCCAAGGGACTCACAAGAGTCTTCTCCAGTACTACAATTTAAAAGCATCAATTCTTCAGCACTCAGCCTTCTATATGGTCCAACTCTCATATTTGTACATGACTACTGGGAAAACCATAGCTTTGACTATGCAGACCTTTGCTGGCAAAGTGATATCTCTGCTTTTTAATACACTGCCTAGGTTTGCATAGCTTTCCTTCCAAGGAGAAAGTGTCTTTTAATTTCATGGCTGCAGTCACCATCTCATGTACCACACACATTCTATTCAGTTCTCTCTACTTCTTTCTCTCTTGTCTTCCTTCACAAGATTATATTTGAGAATGACACACACAGGAATATACAATTTGATATTATGCTGTCACAGTAATTGGCACATCGTAGGCTCTCAAATATTTGCTGAATAAAATCCTCCTTGACTGAACCTTCCAAAGCAGAGTATCTGAGAAGGGGCTCAGCTCCCTAACTCTGGTGAGAACTTGAGGGAAGAAAGAAATATTATACATCATCTATATCAAGCCCTACCTCCTGTTTATTTTATAAAATAGGAAAATAATGTAATATAGACACGGCTATTTAAGGGCAGAGTGCAAGCTAGAAGCCTCATCTGCTTTCCAACCCAGTGCAACTCACTCTGGATTATGTGGATACAAATATCCCTTATTTCCCAGAGGTATGAGTTTGTAAGGCTTGGAAGGCAGCAGATAGCCACCACTCCTCAAAATGGGCCCTGGATTGAGACTCAGGTCTCCATTTCTGATCTCCAGCAGATTCTCCCTGCAGGATTTGACATCCACACTTCATTGGGGTGGGCTTCTAGATGGGATTTGCTCTTCAACACTACAAGGGTTTGGGTCTGTGCTGACTTTATAGGGGAAACACCCTGAAAAGGGGACCTAGACCCTCCCTCCTCCTCTACCCCTGGGCTCCTTGCAGGCGGTTCATGCCCACCTTCCTCCGGGTTCCAGCAAGCCCCGCAACTCTGGTGCAGGTCTCTGTGAGTCTCTGCTCCTAGCGCCTTGATGAGGCGTGTTTAATCTTCCACCCAGATTATTTAACCTCCGCATCCTTGTTAACAAACAGCCATTATTAACGAGTTGAGGGACCACATGGGGTGGGCTTCTACAGACAATGCGCGCTCCCTTGGCTTTTCTGCGAACAAATTCATAATCCTCAGCGACTCAGCCGGAGCCCTCCTGCCAGGTCCGCGAGGGAGTCAGGAAACTATAGAAATCGGGTGATCTGGGCCCTTATCCAGGACCCCTGTGCCCCGGAGGGTCGGGGAATTGCAAGATGGAGCTGTATCTCTCCCTTCCTCCCCAGCCTCCCTTCCTCGCTCGCTCTCCCAAGGGATTGCTGCAGTGCGTTATAAATTTTACCTTTCCAGTGTGCAGGAGAGGCGAGAGGAGGCTGTGTCCCAGCTCCGGGCCAGCTTGTCCCTAAGGACACCAATTAAAGGCACTAATTGGACAGCAATACATCAAAGTCGCTCCCGGGAGTGGGTCCTCAGAGCGCCAGGAATCCATTAGTTGGGCTTTTGTTTCAAAACACAGAAATACAGAGGAATAAAAAATAAAATTAAAAGCACTTCGACGCAGACGGGAGTGGCGAGGGTGCTGTACCGCGAGGACTCCTCTCTGGGTTCACTGGGAGCCCCTCGCTCTCCCCTCCTACTCAAGGCTCGGTATATGAGCCCACCGCACATTTATCCCCAAAGAGCGCCGCCTGCTAAGGCTCGGTCGCCCCTGGGCCCGCAAACAGAGACCGTGTAGACGCGGCACACACCACCAGACGCGCCTGGACCGATGCGGGGTGGGGGGAACAAACCCACCCTACCCCCGCGCACATTGTTCAGGTTCTCTGCCTAACCTGGCCCAGGAAGGGGAAGCGGACACCTCGGGGAGGCACATGTCACCCGGGAGTCGTTTCGGCCTCATGGGCTGCACTGAGGACGCGAGGCAGACAACGCAGGGGACAGCGTCCCTCGGGGGTTATTTCAAGGTTCGGGGAGCGGCACTTCGACAGCGGAAGGAAGGAACTGGCTCTTCTTTGCGGAGCTGGATGCCACTCGCAGGCCCGAGGGCACTGGGAGAAACGGGCCGGGGAGGGGCCCAGGCCCCGCAGGACAGGAGGAGACCCCTGGCCCAGGGACGGCGGGGCGATAAGCCCCGTGGAAATGCGACCCGAGGCCAAGTCCAGAAGTCCATCCCCCTAGTCCCGTGCCTGGCAAGGCCTCCAACCTCTGCGGCCGAGGCCAAAGCATGTCAGAGCTGGTGGGTGAATTCAGGGCGTGGCCAGGACCCGGCACAAAGGGCACCGCGTGCGGTTGGCGTCTGCGGGTGCGGCGCCTCTAGATGCCCAAGTGAGGCTTCGCCGCGGCTTTGCCGCGGCTTCCCGCCAGACCTGAAGACCGGGATGAGGCTGGCCCCGGGTCGCTACGGCAGCCAAAGCGCCGGCTGGCGTACCGGGAAGCCGGGGCCTCACCTGGGCGGCGGGAGGCCAGAGGCCGAGCCCTCGGCGCCCCTCATCCTGCGGAGGCCGCGCCCGCTAGCTTCCCTCGAGGAGCCAGATTGGAATGGCTGCTTTTGATCCCATTTGTTACTAACCCCGGCATTTGTTTTCCATTTTATAAACGCTTCCCTTTAAGTAATTGTCCCTGTTAACAGCGTATACCTTTCAGCAGCCCTCACTGCGCTATAAATAATCTCGATGAAGATGCAAGGATATGACTTTCACAAGATTGGACAATTGATTCAATCTGTGACCCGCGATCGCGAATAATATTGGAAGGCTATTTAAACAGATGAAGGCCTAAATTGTCTTGCTTGTATCTGAATTAATTTCTCATTCATCATCATTATGAAGTGATTGGTCTATTCAAGCTCTTCAGCCTGCTGGAACGGAGAGGGATTTAAATGAGATTGTAACACAATTTAAATGCTTGCCGACTTTAACGAGGCCAATTGAGCAGCTGCAATAAATACAAATATTTTTCTAAACAGCCTTGTTTTAAATAATTACTTAATGCTTTCATGTTATTTTTAAGTGGCAATCTCTCTCCTGCTCCTGCTCAGAATATCACACACTTATTTGCTGAGAAAGCGATTTTGGAAAGGACTTTGTGTTTCTATTTGCTTTGTAGCCGGTGGCTTTTTCCCTCCTCAGGCTTAACATTTCGGGGTCCACAAACCAGCACAAATGGTGAGTTGGGCCTTGGTTTCACCCTAATACACTGATGTGTCTGCCCCCACAGAGCCAGGGAGGAGCTGAGCGATGGGAGAATTTTTCGTTTGGATCAAGTCACTTATCCAGTTTTAGCTGGGTCTTGCAAACGAATCCATGCGACTGCACTGACAAATGACACCCCAAAGGGTGGCATCGTTTCTGACTTATCCTGATAACCATCATCATCTTGAACAAATCAGAATTCCAGCATACCTGAAAGGTGTCCCTTAGGAAGTTCAGTCTGCCAACAGTTTGGCTCCCGTGCAAGTCGACTGGAGTGAGTGGAGGCCGGCTGAGGATTTCTTTGTTAGGGAACAGGCCCAGAAAGAGAACCTAGCCACAAGGACTGGGGTGGGGGGCAGAGTAACTAGAAGGAAATCGCCATTGTGGGGCTCAAACTCCTTTTCCTGCCCCCACTCACCGACACTACTCCCTCTCTCACTCCGGGTGAGGGTGCTTAGAGAGGACTCTAGGAAGGAAAAGCTCTTTCCACTAGGAGAATGCCATCCGCTGGTCATCCCCGACAACTGTCAGCCCGTGACACCCACGCCCTTCGGCCGACATATGGCTGCGAGTGTTTTCTCGATTGGGGAATAATGGAAGCAACCGAGCGGGAAAAGCCTGGGGAACAAAAGAATCTTTTAAACTTTCAGGAACGTGCTAGGCTGGGGGTGGGGAGACACGCGACTTGGGCGGGGACCTAAGCTCCCGCTAGCCACGACCGTCTAGGGCCATATCCCCCTGGGAGGCCTAGGCTGAGAGGGCGCATCCTGAATCACCTCTCACTATGCCTGGAATGGGGGCAGAGGGACTCGATGTGTGGAATGTGCAGCTGCGGGTTTCCCGGTTGGGAAAGCAGGGCCGACATAGTCACTAGAAAAATCATTGGTGGGGCAGACAACACTGGGGGGATACAATCAAACTGCAGGCCAAGGGGGGAAACATGCGGACAAGGGTGGAGAAACCAAGTGATTTGCTATGTAACCGGGCAATTTAATGCCAGAGTTAGGGAGCTGCTGGCCGGAATCATTTCCTCTTCGGAGGCTCTGCCGAGCTCATCCTCTTTATCCTGTTGTTTAAAATGAGCATTATCCCAAACATATGCAATGCAATCAGTTTGGTCACACTTACAAGAACACGCTTTAATAAGGCAATCAATCACTCGCTAACTAGACGGCGACGGCCTGCGCTGAGCGCGCACTCGGGCTTCGGGGTGGCTATTCTTCCCGGGCCAAAAGGACCGCGGCTGAGCGCACGTCTGCGCTCCCAGGCCCCGCTGGGTCCCCGACTATGCTGAGGAGCCTAGGAAAAGTGTGAGTCGAATGTGAGGTGTCAGACTAAACGACGGTAACCGTGGACTCTGGGGCCCAAAGAGGCCTAAGGCATGGGAGGGGAAGCCACCGGAGCTGGGAGCCTCTAGCTACATAAGTCACTAATATCTGTGTGAGGCCAGAGCCTCCGTTTTCCCACCTGCAAAATGGGACTGAGACGGAGGGAAACTAAGAGACGGTCGGAAAATTGAAAAATGAAAACAATAATACCATGTCAGCCCTCTTGCTTGGACTAGCCTTCTCATTTTACAGATGAAGAGACAGAGGCTGCGGAGGACGCAGTGCCTTTAAGATCATCTCCGCCCCAGCCCCCACTACAACGATCACCACCTAATTGGGCCAGATGCTGCTTACGGTGCAGGTGGGAAAAGTCTATTTTTAGGTGCGGGGGTCTGCAAGGGAGTGTGAGTAGTGCGTGCCTAGCGCCAAACCGCAAACCTTGGCAAAAGGGAAATTTCATTATGAAGTAATGAGTAATTCCTCCTGGCAAGATGTATTGTTATATCTTCCACTTCAATTTGGAGGAAGAGAGGCTCAATTACCCAGAAAATACAGTCAATTAAAGGCTGCTGATTGGACACGAGGCCGGATCATCGATCTTGTACTTTCCAATATCGCTGCAGACACCTCATTTTCCCTCCCTATTAACTGAAAATACGCCTGGCATTACGGCAGCCCGCAGCCCATTTACCTGTCGCAAGCAATCTTGGCCCGACACGAAGTAACCCAGAAATTTGCCAGGTTTGGCACTGGGAGCTTCCCAACTGCAGAGGGAGCTGCGCAGGGCTAGGGGGACGGGATGAGTGGCAGATAGGATGCTGGAAACCTCAGCACAACGATTTGCTTGGGAGGGTAGGGAGTACTGTGTTGGAGAGGGTTTGTTTTAAAGCCCCAGGAGGGATGAAGGCTGATTAAGGAGACCCATGGGTACACGGGCAGAGGACCCTTGAACCCATACAGTCCTGAGCTCCCAGCCTGCTGACACCCATCTCGCTCCTGCTTGAGCACGACTTGACTTCAGAGGCAGCCACAGTGGCTCTCCTAAAGGGACAGAGAACGACAATGAGGTGGCCATTCAGGATTGTCTGTCCTTTTGCCCTGACCAGCCCAGAATTCCATCCTTGGAGATAACTTCCAGTGTGAAAAGGATTCAAACCCTCTCTTCCCAACTCAGGAATCCTCCCTCCTTTCCCTTCACCATAAGATGCAGACTCAGCTTGACCAACAAACTCCACTCTCTGCAGTGCTCCACCTCCACTCCCACCACCCCATTTGTCTCCACCTTGGGTTGGGGTAGAGATAGGATTACAGAGACCGGAGTCCAGAATCCCCTTTCCTCAAAGCATTGGAGCAGATGGAGAGGACTCATGAGGGTGAGTTCCTGATGGGCTCAGCGCTCTGCTGGACCAGTTGAGCCAAGTCTCCTAGTTTGCACAAAATTAAGGAAATATGCACCTCACAGCAGCTCCTCCTTCTCCACCTCTGTGAAATGTCCATTTGGAGACTGCCAATGCCAAATGGAGGCTTGGGAGACTGTGTGTCCCTCTTTTGACTCCTCCCCTACCCAAGGCTATAGTTAACTAATAATTCAAAAGGAGTTAACAAACTGCCTGCTACCAAAAAATTTAAAATGCTAAAGTGAGAATCATATCCAGCTTTATTGCAATATGGTCAACAAATTGTAACAGCAAATTCTTTGGGCTTCAAAGGAAAACCAAATCAAACTCAGTCCCTACAGGAAGAACCACTCCCTCCCAGTCAGGGTGAAACTTGCCTTTGTGGGGGTATAAGTTCTCCTATCCCTCAAAAACTGGCTGCAAGAATGACTACAGATGTGAGAGTTTGGGAGTGGTTCCCAAACAAGCCTTGGAGGAGGGGAGAGACAAAGTCCCCAGAAGCAGCAGAAGGCTCCTGCTAGTATTCTGAAAGTCAAGCCCCATGGCAGCTTGGGAGGCAGATGGGTGTGAAATGCCAAATGCAAAGAGAAGGGCCAGAAAGCTCCTAGTGAATGAAAGAAAAAGGCTGGAAATAGCCTCTAATTTGCCACCAGATATGGAGGGAGGGAGATGAGGTTCCTGCTCCCTAAGCTCTTCCCTGGGCGCCTTGTTAACAGCTCCGCTCTGGGCTCCATGGCCAGCCAGAGGCATGGTAATCATTATTATACATTCAACATTCAAAAACCCTCCTCACACACATCACTTGCTAATCAGGGTGTGTGCTGGGCCCAAGGAGAAGAGGCTTGGGAGAAGTTGCCAGGGGACCCAAGGGTATCTGCAGCTTCCCTGCCCACAGTACACAAAAAGTGAGGGTGGAGATGAAGTTACAGTGGAGAAGAAGCCAGGAGAGAGGAAAGAGATCAGGTGCTGGTAGATGCCAAAATCAGAAAATATCCTGTAACTGAGGCTCCAGGGGGGCCAGAGAGCCCCCTGCTTCTTTGGGAGGGTAGTAAATCATCTCCCTCTCTCCCCTAGATGGCTGGTGCATTGTCATCCACAAGCCCCTTGCCATGCCTTGGAAAAGCTGGCAAAGATTAATCTCTACCTGCTCTGCATACACAGCATTTTGTTCAGAGAGACAGCAATTTCCCTTTTCATCGCATGGGCTTGGCCTTTGCAAGGGGGAGGGGTCCGGGTGAGAAAAGGGTTGGGGGTTGGGGGCTAAGGGGCTTGATATTGGTTGCTGTTACTGCTAAGTTTGTTAAGCTTTGGAGCCACGGCCTCAAGCCCAGGTCAGGGCAGTGGGTCGGGTGAAGAATGGCAAAGAGGGGCCGACCCAGAGGAAGGTTTTTCAGGCTCGGCCTCCCCAACCCCACTCCTGCTCCCCAGACGCGCCAACCAGGACCCCTTCCCAGGCATTTCGATGCTCGATGCTCGAAACCAAGTCCCGCTGGTCCTCGGCGGCCCTCTTCTTTCCCCTCGGTGCCCCTGGGGCGGGGAGGGATGCTGTCTGAGTCCCCGAGGGGTCCCCACGGGCGTCCTGGAGCCGGCTGCCCGCGGGTGGCCCCTTATCTGGTGAGGGGCACCTCCTCCCTCTGGTCCAGCGCCACGGAGGAGGCCTTGCTGAGCACCGACGGCGCGAAGGAGAGGAAGGAGTCCGAGCGGGAGGTGGAGGCACAGGTGAAGTCCGAGGCGGCGGCGGCGCGGGGCGCCAGCCCGTTGGCCGGGCCGCCGTGGCAGGCGAGGCAGGAGCAGGGGCCGCCGGCCGCGGTTCCCAGTCCATGCGCCGGGCCTGGGTAGAGCGGCGGGTGGCGGAAGGCGCACAGCAGTTCGGGCCGCGGGTAGGGCTGCGAGAGCACACGGAAGGTGTCGAGCGGGCGCAGCGGGCCGCTGAAAGGCGAGGCGGCGGCGGATGCGGCGGACGCGGCGCCCAGACCCACAGGCGAGTAGTAGGGCAAGGGCAGGTGCGACGGGAAGGGGTAGGGCAGGCCGCCCGCGGCCGCGGCGTGGCTCATCATGTACGTGTAGAAGGCGGGGTCGGCCGGGTGCGGCCACGTCATGGCTAACCGCTGCCGCTTGTCCTTCATGCGCCTGTTCTGGAACCACACCTGGCGGGCGGGGAGGAGAGGAGCGGGTTCGGCGGCGCCCGGCCCGGTGCGCAGAACCCACAAGTCCCGTCCCACCGCGGGCGACGGTGAGGGTAGCATAGGGAAGAGCCGAAGAGGAGCTCCTCTGGGCGCGGGCAGATCCCCCCACCACCCCCTTGGATCTGGAATCCCTCCCAGACAGGCTCTCTCCCTCCTCCCCTCAGCCCTCGCTGCCAGGACGCCCAAACGCAGTGTGGGTGGGAAAGTAGTGGGGCAACTAAGACCTCCACCGGTCTGAGGCAGCAGGCAGCGATCCCCTCAAAATACGTCCCATTCCTGAGGCTCTCCCTGGAAGCACTTCCTTGTCACCTGCCCAAGCACTTCATCCCCGCTGTTTATTTGGCCACGAAAGAGTGTCTCCCCTAGGGGCAAATGTGCATGCACCTGGCTCCTGCACCAGGCTTAGACATTCCCGGCCTAGCTGCCCTGTAAAGAGACTCCAGGCCCTACTTCCTGGTTCATGATTTAAGAAGGTGGTATTTACTTCCTCCTGACGGAGTGCATCCTCCCTCCTCCCTGTGGCTCATACCTTGATTGTGGTTTCCGGCAGGTTTAGGGCAGCCGCCAGCTCACATCTCCGAGGCCTGGATACATAGTTCTCCCTGTAGAATTCCTTCTCCAGTCGTGCAATCTGCTCCCGGGTGAAGGCAGTCCGGTACCGTCGCATCTGGTCACTAGCACTGCAGGCCAGGGTGCCCTGGGAGCCACCGCTGCCATTGCTTTTGGGGGTCTCGCTGCTGCCGTTGGGACTGCTGGCCAGTGCCTCAGAGCCAGGCCCTGTTCAGGGAGCCCAGAGTATAGGCACACACAGAACACACAACAGATACAGACACTGTTGATGTGGGGCTGTAGGCCTTGGTTGATGGGTGTGGAGGAGGTGATGGAAAGGGACATCCCCCTCTTCCCAGTAGCCCCAGACTCTACCTCTGCTAGGGTGGCAAGGACTTTGAGAACCCAGGAATGGAGGACAGAGGCTCACCATTCAGATGAGCACATAGCAGCCATTAGGCCTGGCCGGGCTGCTGTGTTAGGCCTGCTGGGTACGAAAGCCCCAGGCGCCCTGGCCACCTGCCTTGGGGCACAGGACAGATGCAGCCACTCTGAACTTTCTGCCCACGGTTGACAGGAGTGGGCAAGGATACGCATATCTGACAGTCAAGTGAGTTGAGATGCCCCCTTTGTGCTGGAGTGTTGTAAACTTGGGTCCAGGTGCATTGTTGGATGTTGGGCAGGGACTGAGTTTCCTTGCTTTGTGTGCCAGATGGCTGGTGCAGGTGTGGGAATGTACACTAGGCTGCGTGTGCTGTGGGAATGGCCCAGGAGTGTGTGTATGAGTGTCCTATTGCCTGACTATATATGAATGGAGTATGGGTTACTCTGAGGGTATGCTGTGGTTAGTCTGGATTGAGTGGATTAGATGGCAATGGGTGGATGCGGGTTCTCAGCAAGGTGTTGGCTGCCAAGGCCAGGGGGTGGGTTTTCTTCCACACCAGGGTCTTCTCACCCACCAGCACAGCTTTGTGGAGGAGTGTCCGCTGGTGGGCTCTTCCTCCTAGCTTTCCACCCCTCTCAGGGAGACTCCCTTCCTGATCATTCACCTAGCCCCAGGTCAGGGAGGGGTTCTCCAGTTATAGCAGTGACACACAACTCACCCCCCCCACCCCCCCACCCCCAATTTGAGCTGAAACCCAGGGAAGGGTGGGGCTCCTGCCCCCTGCCGCTCTTTTCCTTTGGGTGGAGGAGTGGGACTAGGAAGGAAAGGTGAATGGGGGGAGGGCCAGAGCACTGCCTTTTCAAATGCAACCGGAGACCAAAGGCAATTAGACCATTGGGACCATTTCCGACCTGGCGCCACCGAGCCCGGGAAGTGACGAGGTAATTTGGACCTCTGACCGACGTGCAAACTGGTCGGAGGGCCGCAGCAGCCTGTCGGCCCTAGTCGCTCGCGATTTTACGGTCCTTTATGGACTCCCGCTTCCGCGCCTGGATGCGCCGTACACCCTGCTAGCCACAAACTGCCTGGACCCTCGTTTGATTTCGCCCACGCCGGGAGATAGTGTCTTCCCCGCGCAGCTGAAGCAGTGCCACAAAGCTCTGGGGGGTTGGGGTGCACTCTGAATCCCCCTCAAGCCCAGGGCTTGCGTCTCCCTCCTTCCCCCAAAGCACAGCTGTCACCCTCAGTCCCGCCAATGCCAGAGCAGAGAAAGAGACCCCCGCCAGGGCGCAGATAGCGGGGGATGAGTTGTTCAGGTGGGTTCCCCCAGCCACCCCGCCCTGGGGTAAAGGAGTGTCTTCCTCTCCTCTAGAGCTGAAGTGGAAGGTGGGCGCGGTGGGAGGCCGGGGGAGAGAAGGGGCGCGGTGGCTACCTTTGCTGTGCTGGTATTCGGCGTTCCCCGTGGCGCAGTCCGGGGTGCAGCTCACCTCGATTTCTTCATAGAAATCCGACTCGGTGTCTGAGCTGCTGGGTTGTCCCTGGCCAGAGAGACTGTCGGCGGAGGCAGCCGGAGGTCCGGGGCCGAGCACCGCGGCCCCGGCTGCCCGCGACTCGGCGCCCGGCCCCGCAGCGCTGCCTGCTAGTCCGTCCACCGGCTCCTCCTCCAGGCCTCCCCCGCCGCGCTCCCGGGCGGCCGGAGGACCGGCCCGCGGGCTCAGGCAACCACGGGGCACCATCTTCTCGGGCGGCTCGGGCAGCGGGCTGCCCACGGCTTCGGACAAATTGGAGACCCTCTTGCCAACCAGAGTGCCAAGCTGACCCCCATCCAGAAACATAACCATGTCCTTTCGGCTCTCCATCCCGGACTTTCGGAGGGGGGAGGGGGAAAGCCCCAAGTGAGCTCCTAGCCCCCCGGCTCCCTGGGTCCCCAGCGGTCCGACAGATCTTGGCTGAGGGAGGGAGAAAAAGGCCAGGCGACTGGGCGGGCGCGGAGCGGCCGGAACGCGGTGTCGACGGTGACGGCGGCGGTGGCAGTGGGGAGCTGGGGTCACCTTGTGATGCGAGCGCTCCTCTGTGCCGCACCGCCTCTGGGAGGAAGCCCCATTGCCCTCTTCTTTCTAAGCTGTCATCCTCCTGCTGCAGTCGTCATTACAGTACCGCTGGTGACGCCACTCGGTGAGCGCAAGTGGATAAATAGAAACGTCTGCCACAGCGAAGATGAAAGGAGACCCGCAGCTAATGGCTCGGCAGTGATGCGCCAGGTGTGGGCCTCGCTCGAATGGGGAGGAGAGTGTGAAAACAGAGAGACACACACACTGAGAGAGGGAGACACCCAGGCACAGGGGATGCAAATGGAATTCCGCAGGAAGAAAAGGGAGCTTAACGCGGCGAGTTCCGCAGGGGTTGCGGGACTCGGTAATTGAATACGCTTTTGATATATATAAATTTTTTTTATTGTTTGGGCTTTTGTTTTCTTAACTTGGTGCCTTGTTCTAACACTGATGAGAGAATCCATAACTGCATTTTAAAAGTGTGAAGGCCGATTGACAAGCCTCGCTTCTCTTATTATTACAACTGTCTGTCCCTGGTGAGCTAACCGAGCCGCGGCTCCTAAGTCTTTTTTTTTTTTTTTTTTCATTACAAGCTACCGAAAAGCGTATTCCCTCCCCCGCAAGTTGTCTGGACAGCTTGAGCCTGAGATCTCCTTTCCTCCCACCTCCTCCCAGCCCCTACCCCCAGCTGTTTCCTTCCTCCTAGGAACCAAAAGAGAACTTTGCCATTTTTCTTCCCCAAGGGGCAAGAGATAAATGTCTTAATATTTTTCTTTAAAGACGGCTTTGGCTGCTGACTCCAAATGTTCGTGTTTTTTTTTTTTTTTTTCTCCCATTGCCCCTCTCCCCATCTAGGTGACCTTAAGCTTTCCACAGCCTGGCTTGACCTCCAGATGGCTATTCAAGGAAGAAATCTCCCATTTGTTGGGGCCTCGCCTGCACTTCAGGTATGTAGAGTGGGGAAGAGGTTCTAAGGGTGGCCTTGTTTCTTTTCTTGCCCGTATTTTAATGTATTCGTTCAGAGTCAACGAATTACCCGGAAACAGGTTTTTGGGAGTTAAGAAGCTCTGGCAAATGCGCCCCCCACAGCGGCAGCGGCAAAGGCTCCTAGCTGGGAGAAGGTGCTGTTCTTACCCAGAGATTTGGGGCAGGGGTCGAGAAAGACCAGCACGTGGCATTGGGGTTCATAGAGGGTTGTCTAATGGGGCTCTCTGTCCCTAGTGCCCTGCCCCAGGGTTTTGGTCCCCTGCTCCAAAAGTGGGTGGCATTGGGATTGAAGAGAGAGAAGCCATCGAAAATGCCATGAAAGTACAAGTGACTGGAGTTCTCATCAGTTGTCGAAGACAGAGGGGGACCTCCAGGGCAGGGCTGGGGGTGTGTGAGTAGTGCCGAATGTCTTTGGGAATAGCCACAGGCTCCCTCTCAGGTCTGCTTCCAGGGGAGGTGGAACCCATTAGGAAACTGACCCCTTGCCAGTTTTGAGTGTGTTGGGGCTAGGTAGGCAGGCTGGGTCTCTCGTTTTGCTGAGGCTAGAAGGCAGGCCCCTTCTTTGCGCTGCAACCGCTCCCACTAGACTTTCTCTGCCCCTTTCTAGGAGCTTCTAGCGCTAAGCTGATGGCTGCAAAAGGCTGCTTTGCCCCTCCTCCTTCTGTACGTTCCAAGACAAAGCCCCAACTTCTGAAATTCGAAAGAAAAGTCCCTCTATCACTCAGTATTTTTAACTTTATCTTTTTTCTCTTCTCCTCCTTTTTCTTTTTCTCAACTCTTCCCCCCTGTCTCAATCTTCCTATCTGTGGGCTTCCAGAGGTGATGAAGGAAACGAGGAAAGACAGAAGTTCCCTTCTCAAGTTCTGCCTTCCACATGTCCCCCCCCCCCACACTTGATAAGAACTGTTCACTGACCTCCCCTTGCGGTCGGGTGTGCAGAGGGAACTGGAAGGGAAGGTTCTCATAAACATTTCCAATCCCCGGGACTCCCAGAGTCACCAGGTGCTGAGCACTGCCGGCCCCAAAGTCCTGGAGAATATTTCAGAGGTGAGAGGAGTGATCCGGATCAGAGTCCAGAGCCTTTTGCCCTGGCGGAGAGTTATCCTAGGATTCCATGGTGCCCTGTCCTCTCTAGCTGGTAGGCAGAGCCTGAGAGAACACCTGGCTTGCTCCTTCCTTCCTGTCAAAGTAGAGCCACCAGCGTCTGCGTTTAGATCTGCCACTATCCTTCACCTTCTTCTGGGCCCTTCCAGCCCTGGGCCTGGGGCGCTCCCCCCTTCCCTTCCTCTATGCTCCGCAGCCTTCGGCCAACTCACAGCAGCCCCCCCGCCCCCGCTGCGCTCACCTCGGCGAGGCCGGGTCCTCAGAGGGACCCCTGGCTGCCCGCCCCGCCCCCAGCTTTGCATTCAATGGGAGTGCTCTGTGTTTGATCCTCTTTTCCTCCGGGTTTTCCGTGTGAGATGAAAGAGGAGTAGGATTGAGAGATCAAGAGGTGCCACTTGCGTCTCTTTCCTGGGCCCGGCCCATCCGAGCCGGACTTCCCCTGGTGTCCCGGGAGGAAGGAGGCTCGAGCCCCGGGCTCAGCCTCTCCCAGAGGGGGCTGCCTCTTCTGGGCTTCGGATCTGAAGCTTCAGGGACGCCTTCATCCCTCTCCTGACTCCTGACTCCACTCTTTGAAAATGTCTCAATTCCCCCTTCTTTAGACGCCTAACGTACCTCGATGGCAGGAGAAAATTTTTTTTTCCTTTTTAAACCAAATATCACTTCTTCCAAAAGCATCTTTCATTAATATCAGATGAAGAGGGGTCTAATTTTTAACAGGAAGAAGAAGAAAACAGGAGGCTCGATAAAAGCACTGTTTCTAGTTGGGGTTTTCTGGGGGGGTGTTGGGAGGGAGTGTTTGTTTTTGGTTTACGGGGAGGCACTGTAATAGCGTGGTTATCACTGTATCATGGAGGTTAGTCCCTATGCGGCAGAAGAAAGGTAAATTCACAGAGGGAGTAAAACCCGCGCGTCGCCGAGGCCTGGGCGACCCCATAAAAGAGAGGGGGTGATAGCAGCCTAGTGGGGTCCGGCCCGGGCCCCCACCGCTTCTCACCTCCCGCGGCGGGAGGGACAACCCTCCTGTCTGCGGGCCTGCTGTCCCCTCCCCCGCTGGGGCGGGGGTTTAGGTCCAGCCGGCTCCTCTGGGATTGAAATTCTCCGGACTTCAAAAGCTCGCGGCCCCGCTTCCGCCTGGCTGGGCTGGGCTGGGCTGGGCAGGGGGTGGGTGGGAACCCCGGGGAGGCGACGCGGAGATAAGATGCGCGGGTTGTGTTAAATGGAATCGGAAGCTGAGCCAGGGCCACCAGACGCGCCGATCCGCAGGAGCCTCTTCGCTTCCCGAGAAAACCCCGGCTCCGGAGAGCTGAGGCAGAGGGTAGGGAACGCCTCAGTGGCCAGCGGACCCGCTCGGAGCGATAGTCTGAGGCCCTGAGTACCTTCTCCAGCTGGATGCTGGGTCTCCTGGCAGCAGGCACGCGTTCCGGGCGAAAGGAAGGGACGCGGAGACGTGGGAAGAGGAGTAGGGTTCGGGAGGTGATTTGGCTACCTCAGTGTGGGCAGAATTTTAATCAAGAAAATGTTTTTGCTTCTCACTTTGGTGAAATGTCAGAGCAAAGGGAGCTTCCCTTTAAACAGTAAGCGTCGCCGGGCTGCCGCGGCAGTGATCTGGGGCCCTCAGTCACCTTCCAAGCCGAGGCGCGGGCTGTGGCCATCGAAGTTTCCCCGCGCGGTGGTCTCCACCGCGGTAATAGTGGGAGGTGAGGAGACTTCTGGTGGTTGGTCCCCATCTCCTCCCTGGCAGCTGCCGAACCCAGAGCACAGAGGCACTGCAAGATGTGCTCCTCAGGGAGCAAGGTCAACTGGATCTCAGAAGCCCAGCGGTCGGCCTTTCTGGGGAATGAGGAGACAGATCATGCCCTGCTCACTTCTCCCCACCATTGCCCGCCCTGCAGAGGGCGCCACAAAACAGTTTTTCCTTCAGGCAGGCAGAACCTGTGGCTTCCGGAACTCTGAGCAAGCACCCCCTTCTCTCTGTACTCTTGGAGCCAATGGCCAGGCACCCAGTACAGGAAACTGGATGTTTTCAGATGTTTTCGCCGGCCCATGACACCTGCTCCTCATGTTCTCGGAGCCAGGCAGTCCCACAGTCACTCTTGCTTCCACACCTGTCAACCTTTGGCTCCTATAGGCTTGAGCCCAGTGGCAGCAAGCCCTGGACAGCCTACAACCTATACCCACCACCTAACCATCGAGGAGCCGGAGGATCTCCCCAAGCCCAAGGCTTGCTTCTTCCTGAAGCTACCAGCTGGAAGGGCCCATGTTTTGGTCACAGTTCTCCAACACCCAAGCACCCAAAGCCCCCTCCCCTATCCTAGCAGAGATGGTATGTGGGGCGGGGGAGTTCACCATTACTGTCCTGAAATTTGCTTTCATTACAAAGTGCTTTGATGCCCATTCCTCCTTGACTCTTAAACCTTTAAAAGCAAGCAGCAGTGCCTTTTCTCCCACACAGATAGGGTGACCAGTGGTCTTGACTCATGGCCAGGGCCTGGCTGAACACTGGGCCCTGGACTAGTGCTCCTTCCAAGTCCTTGTCCCTCCCTGGCAAGCAGGGATAACTTAACATCTGACAGTGCCTTAACACTCCATAAGGCAGCCTCCACAACCTCCCACCCTTTTCTGGGGTCAAGCTGTGTTCAGAGGCCTCACAGAGAGGTTATCCACCTGCCCTCAGAATCAGGAGGCTCAAAGACCCACATATCTAAACTGTCCTCACCCTGCTTCTCCATAATTTCCCAGGAGGGCAAAGAGAAACTGCATCTGGAAGTCTAGGAACCCCACATGATAAAAGCAGTCACTGTTGTAGCATTTCACTTGTATTAGCTCTTTTCATTGTCACAACAAAGCTAAGGAAGATCTTGTGAATCACTCCTACTTTCTGAAGCACAGAGAGGAGGCTCATATATAAATGACTCATCTCCCATCCCTCTAACTTCAGGACCACACTCACAACAATTTGAGCTATTAGAAAGTGCTAGGGACTATCATATTCTGAGCCTTTCCTTCCAAAACCTCCACTTGTGGACTTTTGCCAAGATGAATTCACAGGGGCTAGGAAAAACGTGTGTTGGGGTAGGGTAGGTGTGGGAGCAGGGAGAGGTGTAGGCGACTAACCTCTAACCACTCATCTTAGGCATGAAGAAGAAAAGTAAGGAATAAAATGGCCCAAAGTCATTTGGAAACTTGTTCTAGAGAAGGCCACTTCTTCTTTTAAGAAAAGAAGAAAAAAGAAGAAATTCCTTTCTTCTTTTAAGAAAGGAATCAGAGGCTGAGTGGGGATTATGCATGACCTACAGAGAGGCTGGAGCCACCCTTCATGGTATGGGGTAAGAGAGACTAAACTGCAGGTGGGAAGAGTCTTCAGGGCCTGAATTCCAAGTAAGAATGTCATTGCAGCAGGTGATTCTGGAGACCCTGAGAGACAAAGTCTGGTTTCTCTAACCATCACAATCCACTGAGGCCCTGAGCAACTATCTGAAAAGCAGCAAAACTCATCAGGCTTACCTAGCCAGTTTTAACATCTAGGGCATTATGGCCTCCACGTATCTGGCAAACCTCTCTCCAGAAAAATGCGCAGAGACACTGAAGTTAGCCTTCAGTTTCCCATGCCCTCTACAACCCAAATAGAGCCACCAAACTTCAGACACAACTGCCTAATCCCTCTGATAAGGAGGTATGGCTTTACCAGATGTTTTCCCTTAAATGGCAGCTACCTCTGTCAAACTGTCTTCCAGCATTGACTGGCCCAAGGGCCAAAACCTTAGGGACTGGCTCAGCCTGCCCACGCGTCCTCCAGGCTCTGCATAGGCCTCCATTCAAAACCAGACCTGGGAGGTGACATCTGGGTGGAGAGAATGGTGGATCTAATGCTTCTGTTGTTAAAGGCAGGACTTCATTTGGGCTGACCTTCCCTTGGGATAAGGGTGACCCACAGGGAAAGGAACTGGACGGTTATTATGGAGTCCATTATGGGTTGTTTTCCCTTCTAGGGAGGAGGAGGGAGGGGATAGTAGTCCTTCAGTTTTGTGTTTAATAAATTTTGACGGGGCACAAACCATTTCCAAACTTTCTGGACGGTCCAAAGGCCAGAAGAGCCTGATAGCTCCCCTCCTCCCCGCAGTGGAACATACCCACCCCTCACCCTGGTGCTGGTAGAGGGAGCCTGCCTACTGAGGCACCCATCTGGGTGGTCCAGCCGGAGGACCCCTATCTTGGTGGCGTCATTACCCAGTGGGATCTGTCTTCTACGATTTAACTAGCCTTAAATGCCCTAAACGCTCTCTCCCGTTGTGGGTCTCCCTGTGAGTCTCTGTTTCTGTATGCTCACTGACTGCCTGTCTCTGCCCGTTCCCGGGACAAGGAGGAGGCCGCAGCCCCTTCCTCTCCGCTTTCTCGGGTTCGCCAGGCCAGGAGACGCGGTGGCGCCGGAATGCGAACAGAGGAGCCGGTCTCCCGGGTGAGGGGTGGGGAACCGCCGGAACGCGAGGAAGTCCAACCAGTTGGGTCGGCTAAGCCGCTCCCTCCGAAATGGAAAAACCTTTGTGTGAGAAGTTAAGGGGACTGAGTTTTATAGAGCCCCTCCCGACCCAGGCTAGCCCCTTCCTCCAACTGAGCTTTAGGGAGTCCCGATGGGGTACAGTTCCTCCGGATGTGCAGAGGGAAAACTGAATCTCAGAGAGGTTGAGGAACTCGCCCAGGGTTACTCAGCTGGGAAGTGGCCGGAGCTGGGATTTTAACCCAAGTCGTCCAGCCAAACGTAAGATGCTGTTTGTGAGGTTAACACTGAACCCCCAGGGCCGAGGACTACGTCCCCTGACACCGCAGATAAACCAACTGCAGTGCCTCGGCTAAGACTGAAAGACCCGGCAGTGGCCACCTCCTCAGGCTGGATGGATGGATGCTGCTTCCTCCACTGCAGAGGGTGAGCAAGGAGCTTGAGCCAGCTTCAGCTGTTACCGTAAGTCTCAGAGGAGCGGCGCATAGTGAAAAGGTTGGCTAAGAACCCGGAGGGCCGGAGGGCGCCGCGACGTGGAGGGACTGTGCGTTCCCGGCTCAAAAACCTTTCAGCGAGCCAGTGAGGGTGCCCACTTCCTGCAGCGCTGAGTTTCGTGGGTGGGGTACAGGCTATCAAGGGTTTGTTGTAGTGGAGGAAGAGCAGGAGGAATGTCGCCGCGGAGAACAGGGTGTCAAAGGCCCAGCATAGGAGTGCCCGCGCAGTCTGGGCCTAGGCCTGGAATCTCAGTCCTTTCCTTTCCCCCGCAGGGCCGTGCGAAGTGTGGCCCGCAGTCCTTTGAACGTCCCAGTCTGGCCGGAGAGCCGGTCAACCGCCCCGTCCTGTCCTCTTGACCCTTTTCTGAGCCCTCCTCCGCTCCCTCCCCTGGCCGCCGCGGTGACAAAGCGCAGCTCCTGAACTGCTGTCTTGGTGCGCCCCCCACTGCCGACCGCCAGAGGAGGAAGTCGCGACTCGTTTCAGCATCTCCGCTGGCTCCGATCCCACGACTCTGCGGTGGGCGGCAGCCCAAATCCCATCCCTGAAGCCCACCTTCACTCGGTAGGGAGTCTCCCCTCTCCCTAAGCGCCCACCTTCCGAGCTGGACCCCAGGAGGAATGGGTGGCAGGTCGCGGCCCCTTAGTCTTGTCTTCTAGGGACCGGTTATTACCGTGAGAGGCTGGAAAGAGCAAACAACTCTGAGATGCTACCCTCCCCACTCCTTTGAGAGCCGGCAGAGAACATTTACCTTCAACCAGTCGAAGCTTGCCTAAAGGAGGGTCACATAGGTGAGAGAGTGTCTTATCGATTCCCCTGGTCAGCCAGTATGAGCAAATCACACCCCAAAAGCAAGAATCCACCCAATTTGTTGTGGTGCAGAAAGCCCAGGGGGTCCCCTTGGACACCCCTGTCTCCGCAGACCTCAAGGGGTTCTTTGAACCTCACTTGATTCTGAGCAGTAACTCTCCCGGCAGCAAGTCTTTTCAGATTCCCTTCGAGGTGCTTCTCAAAGTGTGCTCTCTGCATCACCTGGGAACTTGTTAGAAATGTAAATTATCCATCCCACTCCAGACTTAATGAACCAGAAACTCTGGTGGGGGTGGGTGGGCAGCAATCTGCATTTTGACAAGCCCTCCAAGTGATTTTGGTACGCACTCCAGTTTAAGAACTGCTGCCCTATGGATTCCATTACCCTAGTTTCTAAGTTCCCATGATTCTTCACTCTGCCTGGAACAGCTTTTTGTAAGTTGACTTGTTTTTCAGCCTCTGGTGCAGAGCTTTATGCCTCATTTACCCATGTTTATTCACCCTTGTTCTTTACACGTTATCACCTCCATGTGTCTCTTTGTGCACTAACTTACTACCTAATGATATCATTATTTAATTTAGCTCCTCACTCATCTCATTCATCTATTGCCTAAGGACATTCCTTACTCACTGGTGTATTAGAAACTACCCTGCAAGTACAACAGTTGGAGCAGAGTGGAAATCTTGCCCTACCCAGACATTTCCTTCACAGAAAGGAATCAAAGGCCTTGAGATGTGATTGGTTTGCTGGCTTTAGAGTGGAGAAGAGTAGATCTTCCATGCCCCCAAGGACTATGGACAGGGACTCAGTGATTTAGGCAGCTGTGGTAGCTGGTTAAAAGCAAGCAGCTTTAGTAGGAATCAAAAGGCCTAGCCATTTAACTATAGATACAAACACTTGTTCATTCAGGTTTTTCTAATATCAGACATACTCTGGGATATTATTTGATAAATTAAATATACAACTAATGTTATAAATTAGGCATCATGAGGCCAGAGTGCCACCAAGAATAAAGATAGCCATAAATATCTTTGTTTACTGGGTACTACTATAAATGCTTTACATGTATTATATTGTTTAGTCCTCATAACTCCATGAGGTAAGATAGAGAAACCAAGTTTCTCTTGTGGTTAAGAAGGGTTAAATGCTTACTCAAAATCACACATCCTGTTAGTGACAGAGGTGAGATCTAAATCCAACAGTGTGATGCTAGAGGCCAGTCTCCTACTCATGGGATTCAACCCCTGCCTGTGGAAGCCAACAGATCATGCCCTAGGATCTAAACGGATAGATTTCATTTCCAAAGAAGACTAAACTAGTTGGATGACTGTGAAGAATACTGCAACTTCACCAGGCATTACTACTTCTAATATTAATAACAATTAACAGGTGGTCGGCCTTTTCTTATCTAGGTAACATTTTTACACCCACAGTCCCATTTGACAATAATTCTGTATAATAGGAAGAACAGCTCTTGCTATAATTCCTATCTTACAGATGAGGAAACTGAGACCCATGGAAGTTAAGTGCCTCCCCTCAAATCACTCAGTTAATGAATGTCAAAGCAAGGGATACGATTGCTCCTTTTGACTTCTTTGGTTTTGCTTCTGATTTTTTTCTTTCATTCTCACTTTAGACACACATACATGTATCATCATATTAATCCTTGACACTAATCTATTCGTTTAGGTTGCTTTGAAAGACTTCTGTGTCCAGCATTTTGTTTGCGCCTCCCCAGCTCTCTAATGACATCAAAGAGGCCAGAGTTGTTCTTTTCAGTTTCCATTTGAAGAAGCAAAGATCCAGAGAGTTCAGAGGACTTGACCAAGGGCACAGAGCCTCAATAAGCATGTGAAGTCTCAGGCACTTCACAGACAAGCACATCAATTTTGCAGAGAATTCTACAGAATGAATGAATTATTCTTAGTCCCTGCCCATCCTTAAAGCCTGGCAATACAGACAGACACTCAAAAGAAAGCCAGACAATTGTAAAGTACTACTGACAATTTATAAGTATTCAAAATATAATGTGCTGTTAGTGCATGGTTTTGTTATAATGGACTTAAAGTTCTTTCATAACTTCCATTATTGGCATTATGTCAACTTTGGAATGTTTTCCTAATTATTCTGGAGTCAGCCTTACTGTTCTTGGAAAGAATTAGGAGAGGAAAGAAAGGTCAGTTTTAAAAATAGGCATGGAAAGGGCCAAAGAAACCCATACTTAGGATGTAACTCTGCCCTGATCTTAGGCCTGAGGCAGGGGTTTATGCTTTCCCAAGTGCCAACACTCAGACTATACTTTTAATCCTGAATATGGCCCATCCGCAACTGAAGAGCCAGACTACCTCCAAAAATTGACCAGTTTTCCTTTTATTAGAATCTTACTTTCATCACAATCCTAATCTTTTCCCAATACAATGAAAAGAACAAAAGCCTGTGTACTTAGCCTCTAAGCTAAGGACATGATGCATGCTCTCATCCAAGCCTCACAACAAGTCTCAGAGGAACATATAGGTCTCCCCATTTTACAGAAGAGGAAACTGAGGCATAAAGAGGTTAAGCAACTGGCCTGAGGTCACACAGATAGCAAAGGGAGAGCCAGGGAGGAAACCCAGATTTGCAGATACCAAATTTTATTTCCAATAGCTATAAATTCACTCTCACTATGGATGTAGATTTTGAAGTCTGATCCAGCAGGAGAGGAGCAAGAAGGAGTGTAGTGAGGCCTGAAGTTTGAGTCTAGGAGGAAGAGAGATCCCAGAGACCTTTGGGAAGATAGAAGATGACCTGTAACTTCTATGAGAACAGAATCAGTAGTCGAGGAGTGCTCTCAAACTCACCCAGCCAAGACTTCTGGTGCTGCAAAGACACTTGGTTTCAAGGTAAGAGCATGCACTTGGAGCCAGATGAACCTGAGCTTGAACCTCAGTTCTGGCACTTACTCCAATGACCCTGTGCAGACCAAAGCTGCAGGACATTAGATCTAAGGGATGACATGAGGTCTGCCTCATGGAGCTGTCCTGAAGATTTAATGAGATGCCAAGTGGAAAGGGCCTAGCACAGTGTCTGGCCTATGGTGGATACTCACTTCAGTGTCCCTGCGATGTAATGCTTAGTCACTCAGTCATATCAGACTCTTTATGACTCCATGGACTGTAGCCTGCCAGGCTCCTCTGTCCATGGGGATTCTCAAGGCAAGAATACTGGAGTGAGATGCTATGCCCTCTTCCAGGGGATCTTCCCAACCCAGGGATCGAACCCAGGTCTCCCACATTGTGGGTGGATTCCTTACCAGCTGAGCTACCAGGGAAGTGCCCTTATTTCACCCTATGTTTCTGATTCTCCTTACTCAACATTATACTCCTGGTGAATGAGAACCAGCAGTGAATGTGAAGTAAAGGGGAATGGTGCCCAGAGAACCACTGTATGATACGCCCTTCTCCTCGCATGATGGCTAACATTTCCCAGAAAAAATTACACAGCAAAACTAAGGTGCATTCATGCACTTGTTGGAGTTCAAACAAATATGGAGATGGTAAATGTGTAACTGAAGTAAAGAAACTGTTTGGTTGGTACCATCTTTGCAGTAACATGGCATCCAGGTTCCTGAGTCCTTTCTATAACTCCATTCACTGGGAACTTGGATAGGGAGAAGAAAAATCAAGACATGCCTAGTGTGATGATGGAATTTCCCCTTTATGGTAGTTTAAAGGTATAGGCAGATAATACATAAATAAAAACAGGGAACCACTATTGCCCTCTTAACTATAGTGGTAATTTAGCCTAAAACTTAAGTGCCCAAACTCAGGTTAGACAGCTTGGGTTCTGATTCCAGTTCTGACATTCACTATAGCATTGAGTAATGTTGGGCAAGTTACTTAACTTCTTAGAGCCTCGGTTTCTTCATATATAAAATGGAGTCATATGAAGATAAAATGAGTTATTTTTATTTATATAGAACTTAGAAGAGTATTTAGCTTGTAGTAAGTTTCAATTTAGCTGTTACTACTGTGATGTGTTACTTCCCTGACTATAAGCCCAAGGGAGTTTTGTAAGTTTGTGCAATGAAAGAAAGATGAGTGAAGCAAGTGCTCCACGCCTGGGGCAGATATACCAGTGGGCAGCCACTTACAATCAGAGCTAGAGAGACATAGGGTTCAGTTCTGGCTCCACCACTAGTGGGCTAGGACAAATTGCTTAACCTTCAGGAGCTTCCCTATAAAATGGGGATAAACAATAGCTGCCTGGTCATCTTCCCGCAGTTACTAGCCCAGATAGAGTCCTATTGCCTGCCATTTTAGCTCTTAATCTTTGGACTCATAAAGATTTTCTTCTGCTTATTAAGGAGCACACCCTCTGGGAGGAGTCCCATTTTAAGCCATCACCTCTCAGTCCTTAGAGACCCAACAACACTTTACCAGTGTTCTGAGAGTAGGTGAGAGGAAGGCTGGGGCAGGGGAGGGGCAGGCTTAGAAGCAGGATTGAGGAAATGAGAGCAGGACATGAGTGGATTTCCAAGACCTTTCACTTCCTTCACATTGTCTCCTTGAGAAGTTCTGCACCCAGTGCCTTACAGTAATGTCACTAGCTTAATGCTGCAAATATAATAAATTGCTAAATGAGGGGCTCCCCTAGTAGTCCAGTGGCTAAAAGTCTGATCTCTCAATGCTGGGGCCTGGGTTTGATCCCTGGTTGGGGTAGATCCCACACGCCACAACTAAGACCCTGTGCGGCCAAATAAATAAATAAAAATACATATTAAAAAAATAAATTGCTAAATGAGAACTACTCCTGACAGTCGCTCTTCTATTTTGAGGGAAGAGATAGAGTTTTGGTGGCATGGGACTTTCTTTGATATCTGTGGGAGGTGGATAGTATAAGAAATGCAAGGAGGCTGCCATGTTGGGCAATGTTTTCAGTGGATGTTGGAAGGTGGGGGAAGTACATTACAAAGATTTCTCCTTTCTCCAGCTGGCTGGCTTAAGGCCGGCCAATTTGTTAAGCAAAACTATTTAAGTCCCCTTCATCAGCTTCCACTCCCAATTTTTTGTCCCTATGCCCAGCAGAAGGTTCCAGTGTTATTAGTCTTCCTGGTGAATGTCTCCGAAATCCTCAAAAGATAAACTCAATCTAAAAAATATTTGCTGGGGTTCTACTGTGCACCCTGGGGGTTCCCAGGTGGTACTAGTGGTAAAGTACCTGCCTGCCAAAGCAGGAGACATGAAAGACGCAGGTTTGACCCCTGGGTCTGGAGGATTCCTTGGAAGAGGGAATGGCAACCCACTCCAGTACTCTTAACTGGAGAATCCCATGGACAGAGGAGCCTGGTGGGCTATAGTTCATAGGGTCGCAGAGTCGGAGACAACTGAAGTGACTTAGCACACATGGACGTGCTGTGTGCCATATCCTCTTACAGAGGATAACACTCAGTTACAGAGTGACTGTGACAGAGACTGCTAACTTTCTCCCCTTCTTTCATCATGAAAGAGTTCCATAATTCAGCAATGCACATAGCTTTCACATCTACAGACCACATTGCCCTGCCTCCATTGCAAGTAGGGATATCACTGGAAGTAAATTCTGACCCAGTGATGTCAGCAGAATGTTATGTGGCAACTTCCAGGCACTATCGCTAAAAGACAGAAGTGTATAAACCCTTACACAGTCATGTTTACTGTTTCTTTGTCCTGCCTGGAGCTTGTCTACGGAGATCCCAGACCTTCACATGGCAGAGCAACGAGGTGGAAGAAGCCTGGATCTCTGACATCATGGAGCACCACACCAGGAGAATGGGAAATGAAGGAATTCTGTTTTCCAAATTAAAAAGAGAGAGTAAGAAAGGGAAGGGAGGGAGGTGGAGAGAGAGAAAGAAAGGAGAGACCTATAAGAAAATGTAAATTTCCCAAGGTTTCAGAGTTGTGATAAAGGGTGTGGATGTATGCATGTGTGTGAGAGATTTTCCACTGAAAAATTATAAAACATCTTCAGAGAGCTTCAGGCTACCCTAAACCTTTTTCCAGGCAAGCAGCTGAACCAAAGAAAAAATTGCTAGAGTATTACAGAGACCTAATTATTTTTACATGTACAATATGCCACTTAAAAAAAAATAATTTTACCCACACAGTGATAACTAAGTGAGATATTATAGAGGGATTGTGAAGATGGCAAATGAGAAGTTTCTCTGGAGACAGAATGAAAATGAACAAGCCATTCTCAGGAGACCAATTGAGAAAAATAGCCAATCCTTCTATTTCTATTTCTGTTCTCAATTTGCTGTGAAACCTTAAGTGAGCTATTAAACATCTTGGACCTTATTAAAATGGGGTGGTAATTTCATATAGAGTGAGTGATTTCAAATCCAAACTGAGACTCTCACATGCAAAAATGTAGGTTTTGTAAAAAGCTGTTCACTTTCTGCTAAGGAGGTAAGAGGATATGTTTGAAGAGCTAACATAGTTACCGATAGATACTCCATATGCTAACTTAACATAAATGCCTCAAATTTTTATATCCTTGATGGAGGGACATCAGGGTCTCTGGCTTATTTTATGTGCTTTAGTCTTGGGTGGGAAGTGCTTTTAAGTAAAATAAGAAACCATTTCAGAAGTCTTTCTCCTTTTCCACATCAGTTATTTATTAACTGTAACAATTCCCTTTTCACCCACCATGTTTCCCTATGTTCGTTTTATGATAGGGAGCCTCACCACTGTGAGACCAATTCTTCCGGGCTCCCTGGTGAAAAATGGCGGACAGAACGCAGAATCGTGACAGGGCTGGCCATATAACGTGGCTCTTGCTTTTGCTGTTTTCATCCACTCTGTAGGTGGCGAGTTTAAAGGTCTGGGAAAATCCCCCTGATGGCTAGACAGTGGATTTCTAGTGGGATCAGATTAGCACATTCAAGTAGAATCGCTGTAGTACCGGCCAGGTCTGTTTTCAGACCTGTGCACCAGGATGAGGAAAAGCTGCCCATGGGTCTGTGATGTTTCTTAGACAAGAATCCAGCCCCTGAAAGGTGGAAATAAGACACATGCCAGCCATTAGGGATTGTCTCCATTCTATAGGCGTAGATGGTAGCAAGGGAAACTTTGTTTCCATCTATGCCTATAGGATAGAATCTAACCAATGACTAGGTCAAAAGCCAAGAGCCCAGGTCAGGGTCATGTGCAGCATCTTTGATCAATGACTATGTGGTACTGACGTCAAGAGAATGGGCCAGTGGTCAGGGAAATGGACTCTAGTACTGCCCCTGCCATAGCCTGGCTGGGTGACCTTGGACAGGTCACTTCACTCTTCTGGACCTTTGTCAGTAAATAGAGCACAGTCCCAACTCTGCCACACACTGGTGACCTTGACAAATTCACAGCACTGTGTATCAGAGGAAGCTGAAGGGATTTGTATTTAGAGTGTCCCAACCACAACATTCTGTAACCCCAGCAGGAGTCACACACCATGCCTGGTAGTAGCAGTGAGAGAGCTGGCTTGGTCATATTAAGAAATTGAGGATGTCAGAGACTGGGATGCCAGATTAGCATCAGCTAATAGTGTTGCCAAATATTTCATTTGCAAATGTTTTTACATGTTGGCAGCTAATTCGAATTGTTATAAAAGTCTGTACTAGCTGATGACTCTAGGGCAGAAGTTCCCTACTAGTCCAGTTGGGGGGACTTCTGCATTCCACTGACTGGAGAAAGAAACTGATTAGGTGGGGACCTGGCTGGTAGCCCAGTTGATGGAGGGTCCCCCATGTGGAGAACGTGGCCGTGTTGGCCAAGACTGAGCCGGCTAGTCTGGCCTGAGCTCCTACCTTAGCCTGGTTCCCTGGTGCACCTGCAGTGATCTGGGTCAGCCTGGGCCTGTTTGCTTCCAACCCCGGTGGTCTGCCAGTAGTGGTTGGAAAGAGGATGTAGGGGGCAAGAAATGACCCTTGGCCTGCAGGTACCAGGCCTCCAGGGTCCGGTCACCGCGGAGACGCACGGCTTGGTGCCAGCAATGCCTGGGGCAGGTGCTGGGCTCGCGCAGCCCACCACTCAGCGACTCGCGGCTAGGGGCAGGTTGGCACGGGGTGGGCACCGCAGCTCCCACCGAGAACCCCCGGGAAGCAGCATCCTGGCGCCGGCGGGCTGCAGATGGTGGGGAAGGGGCCAAGCGGCCAAGGAACCCCCAAATCGACGCCACGTATTTGTCGGAAGGAAATTCGACCCTGGAGCAACAGTGGGCTGGGCAAGCACATTCCTGCCGGTTTCAACAGGGATTCTCCATCTGCCAGAAAGCCTCGGCTCCAAGCAGCCGGGTCCCACCCCTCTAGTTGTGGGGAGCAGAACTCCCCAGAACACGGTTCCCCAGGCAGAACCATGACTCCCGGGGCCCCTCCTCTGGATACACCCCAGTGCACCCAGAGGTGATGTTCTTTCCAGGCTCCTCACCTACTCCAGCCTGCCCTTTACAGAGGCGGAGCTCTGTCAAGTTCAAACACAAAAACCTATTTTTCTACTGAGTCAGTTTGTGCAAAAGAACTTTGAAGACTGACAACAGCGTACAAGGACACTCACCCTCACACTACTGGCGAAACGTAAAAATAAATATACAAACATTTAAAACCTCTTTCGAGGTAATTTTGATAGCTGTGAGTGTAGTTATTACTCCTTTTGTCTCCACAGTCTCACTTCCTGAAAATTTTCCTACACAATGCACTCAAAAATATTTATTGCATCACTTTAGTGATAATGAAAAAGTGGAAACAACCTAACCATCCAACTACATATAAACTGATTCAACAAGTAATGGAAAAACTCTATATATAAAAGTGTGAGTTCACAGGCAAATGGGTCTAAATTTACATTAAATGAAAAAATAATAAGTTGTTAAAAAATGACATGGTATGATTACTCCTTTGTTAAGGTGCAGAAAGAAATTTTAAGTAAATTCTGCAACTCAATCAGATGTGATTATTGGTTTCTTATAGATGATTATATAGGAAGCATATGTATATTTTATATGCACATACATCTAGACATTGTTTAGCTTTGAGGTATGATGAGTGGAGGCATTAACTTACCACATTACATATTTCTTCAAATTTTGATTTCTTTTTACATAAGCATGCATTAGTTTTGCATTTCCCATGCTCAAAAAATAACAAAGGTATTTTTAAAAATCGTAGACTTTCCTCATTTCCAGACTGCCAGATTGTTATCACTTTTCATTACTGATTGTTTCATTAGTGTTATTTTTCCCTTCAGCCTCTTCTCCTCCCTGTAGAGTATCCAAGAAAATTGCATTCCTTTCATTATAACTTATAAACTGCTTGTTTCATATGTGCAAATAATTTTTAACCCCTTTCAACTGCAAGAATAAAAGAAATGAGAATATTATTTCCACTTAATCTATTCAAATGAAAATATTAGGTATAGTATTTTTTGACCCTTGAAAGCAATGAAGTTTTTAATCCTCCTTACTTCTCAAGTTCTGTGTAATTTTGTCTTCTAGCAGCACATATTCTCTCTCAATACAGTAAACCATAAAAGTAGATCTTTAAGTGGTTTAAAAAAATTTTTTTTTAATCCATAAAGCCTTCATAATTTCTAGAGGAAATAATCTTAGAAAGTTGAATAGGATTTCCAGGGACAAGATTTGGAGCAGGCAGGGCACTCTTGGCTGAAGGAAGGATACTGTGAAAGAGCTGGGAGAGGGGTATTTGACTCTGGGATTGTTTAAATCAATCTGAACATTGTCCCAGAAACATGAGCTCCATTCATATTATGGGAAATAAGCATGGCCACACTTAAAACATGCAGAAATGCAGGGATTGTCTGGCCTTTTAAAAGATTCATATAGAAAAATGGCACTCAGCAACAACAAGCCAAGAGCATCCACCCCTATCAAGATGTCTGTTGTGATTCGTAGTTACACACAAAACAACATCATATTTCCTTAGGCAAAAATCTCAGAATATACCAAAATCATACACTCACACACATAAGTCAAGATTTTTGCTCAGACCCCTGTTATCTTTCTCCTCCTTTTCATATGCATTAATAGCATCAGTATAAAAGGCAGGTGTTCTGGAACAAACTACCCCGGTTCTAATCCTGACTCTGCCATATATTAACTTATGACTTTGGTCAAGTTATTTAACTTCTCTGGGTTTCAAGTTCATCACCTCAAAAATGGACATAATAACATTACCCATTTTACGGTGTTATGCAGCTTAAACAAGGTTATATATATATGTGTGTGTGTGTGTGTATGTGTGTGTATACATATATATAAAGATTTTAGAACACTAAGCTCTTTAGAATACTGAGAATATAGCTTTAGAATATAATGCTTGCTAGAATACTGAATTTAATAAAAGTTACCCACAACTGTTGCCTATTCTTATATCCCCTAGGAAAGCTTATGCTTCATTCTCCCCTCCTTAAGACACTGCCATCTCCACATTCTTTTAATTGTCTTGGTTAGCTCCATCCCTGATTTCATGGAGATTCTAACAATAGCTTCTCCTTCTCTTTTCCTTCTCTCTCCTACTCAATGGGAGGCAAATACCAAATCTGCCTGCAATGCAGGAAACCCTGGTTTGATTCCTGGTTTAGGAAGATCCATTAGAGAAGGGAATAGCTACCCACTCCAGTATTCTGGCCTGGAGAATTCCATGGATTGTATAGTTTGTGGGGTCACAAAGAGTTGGACATGACTAAGCTTCTTTCACTTTCACAGAACACCTAATTGGAAACCTGTATTCTGTTCTTCCTCTCTGTGATAGTCTCTGAGTTTTTAAGAAAACTTTTCTGACGTGTATTTTATATGTTATTAAACTCATCCATTTCAGGTGTATGATTCCATGATTTTTAGTAACTCTACTGTGTGGTGCGACCATCACAATAAATCATTTTTCGAACATTTTCATCCCCCTGGCCCTGCCAGGATCCCTCATGACCTACAGTTAATCTTACTTCCCTCCAGCTTGAGGCACCCACTAATCCACCTTCTGTCACTAAAAATTTACCTTTTCAAGGTTCATCCATGATGTAGCATATGTTAGTGGCTCAATATTTCCTATTTTATTGCTTATAAAATTAGAATGATTTCTACCATGTCTATGAGAATTACATTATATAGCAATATTGATATTATATAATTAAAATTACTATTACACCTATATTATTCTAGGCACTGAGCTAACTGCTTTATCTGCATCACAAAACTTAAACCTTACAACAGCCTTATGGGTTATCTGGGTAACATCATATTCATTTTTGAGTTGATGAAACTATTTTAGAATTGTGAGCAGGTTAATCTAAGGTCACAAATCAAGTAGGCAGTAGGGTGGGGACTTAAACCTAAATCTATCTGACACCAGAATGAAAGCCAGAGTCACCTTCAAAATTAACAATTTTGAAATTGCATACCTTTCTATCATCACAAAAACAAAATTCAAGGAAATATTCATATAAACCCCACCAAAGAGAGAAATGGCCAGGGCTTCCTCAGTTGTAAATCTCCATTCATATATAAGGAGTTGGTTCTCCATCATATTCTCCATCCCTGATGCGGCCCTGTTTGGAGAATGTTTAGCTCCCTTGGGAAAAAGCTGGTAGCATAAAGGACTCAGTTTGGCTGGATCAAGATTTCTGATATCTAAAGACGTTGCTCCTGGCACTGTCCTAGTGCATCCTCAGGCAGCCTGGAGAGGGAAACTAAACCTTTACCCATCACCCTGTCTAACAGGAAAGGAACATGGTGGGGTGGGCTTAGAGACCCCCTGACTCCTACTGTTAACAATATTTAGACTGGAACTCATAGCAGCATACTCTAACACTCAAGACGGACTATTTCAATACTGGTCCATCCACTACCCAGTGGTACTGGAGAAAACTGTTTAATAGGAAATTTCTGCTGCCACACTTGTCTAAACACCCTCGTCTAAAGATTTCTAAAGACATCTCCAGTTGTTTAAGGCAGTAAAACCTAGTTGACATTCTGTGATGAGCCTCAGGCTGGTGACATTCACCTTCAAAAATGTGTTGTTATTATGAATACACTAATAATATTTGCTGTGTTAATAAATACTACAACAAGCCATGCTCCAAATCTGTCCTATCGTTTCTGAGATAAACCCACGCCACCCTCATTAGCTGCAGAAGGAAGGGCCGTCAGAATGGAAACCAAGCCCCTTATTGCATGAAAGAATCCCAGAGACCACAAGAGGGTGCCTAGGTGTTCTGGGGATGAGAAAACAAGTCTTCCAGCCCATTGGAAAGATCCAGGAGAGACAGGTGCTCAGAAAAATGCCACTTCAGCTCAATAGCACCTAACTTTGGCCATGATAGCATTTTACTGCCTGTGTGCAGTGTCCTTTAACAGTATCATTTATTCGTCAAATGAAAATAACTATTTGTTAGTGTTAGATGTCAGGATAGTGACGGGGCGGGGAGGGTAGTAAGGTACTACATCTGTTTCTTGATCTCTTGCAGGTTACACAGGTACTTTGTGATACTATGCACTTTTTTGTACGTAGTATTTCAATATAACTTATCCGAAAAGGTACAGATGAAAAATAGTTTAGAATGAAAGGAGCCCAGCATAGTGCCTGTTACATAGTAGGTGGACATCGCGTTTGTGTTCATTGAATAAAGGATCGCGTTCGATCCCATCACGTGGGGTAAGCAGACTCGTAGGATACTGTTGATACTGTCGTCATTATTAACCTTTCTTCACAGGTTGGAAGACGTTCCAGGATCTTGGCCCGGTCACACGGTTAAGTCGCGGGGCCGGGAGCCTCGGTTCCTGACGCCGAGCCGGAAGAGGGTGGATCACCGCCCCATTTCGATTTCGCCGCCGCGCGGGCGGGGTCCCGCCACAGTCCCGAGCGAGGCTGGCCGGAAGAAGCCGGGCGGCCGGAGGCGGCTCTCCAGCCCGCAGCAGCGAGCGAGCTCCCAGGACGCGACCGGAGCGGACGGAAGGAGGCATCGCTGCGCTCGGCCCGGCCCGCGGGGGCTCCCCCGGCTCCGCGTTCCCGCGGTCGCTCGCCGGGCCCGCGGTCCTGCAGGCCGCGCCGGTCCGTCCGCCCACACCTTCGCGCTCTCCGCACCCTGGTCCCCTTCTCTGAACTACTGTGACCAGCCTCGGGAAAAAAGCCCCAGCTTCCCAGAACTATTGGATATCATCCATTGGATGTGATGGCAGCAGTAGGAAAATACAGAAATGTAAGAACAACACAGCTTTTTCTTAGACCTCAAACAAAAACCTCCCACTTGGGCTCCCCTTGACCACGACTTAACTACACAAGCCTATGGACCTGGCTCAGGGTGGCTGAGACAGGGTCTCCTGGGTCACACAGATCCTGGCCTTGGCCATCCAGCCCTGGGACCTAGCACGAGTCATGGACCTTCTGCCTCACTTTTCTCATCTGTAAGATTGGACCCCCTGTCCAATTCATGGGGGTTGGGCATGGGAGTGAAATGAGATACCCCTGCAAATCACGGCATTTAGCAGGTAGTGGGTACTGGACAATACTTCCTTAGCCTCCCCAACCTGAGCCAAACTGCCCTTTGTGCTTGTTCCCAAAAACCTCTCTCTCTGCCTGTCCTGGATCAGAGACACTCTCTAGGCCTGGCACAAGTATTCAGCCTCCTTGCTGCCTGCCCCAGCCTTCACTCCCCCATACCTCTCAGCACACTAGGCATGCTGTCCCTGGGTCTTTATCTCAACCTTCAGTGTGAACATTTATGTAGCTGTGTCACCCCACCTTTCTCTCACAAACTCACACATGCACACACTTACAGATTATTAAGGCTGTTGGAGGATGAGTATCAAAATGCCAAGTTGGTGCCTAGCACGGAGACTTGCCAGCCCAATAAATGTCTGTTGTGGGGCAGGGCGGTAGGTAGAGAAGGCCTGCACCACCTCTAGCCTCTTCCTCCCAACCCCCACCTCACAGCGCCCTCCCCGCTTTCTCTGCAGCTGGTGGTGCTAAAGACTAAGCCTCCACCCCCTCCCCTCAACTCAGAAGCCATATTCACCCTAGCCGTGGTGACAGGTTGATGACTCCTATAACAGGCCCCTTTCCTCCTCTGGGGGGTTCCTGCCTCTATGGAGCCTGGTGGAGGGGCCACCAGCAGGGCCGGAAACCTGGGGAGAACGTCTCTGGCTGCCACTGATTTCTGTTCCTAGAATTGATGTTTTTCTACAATTACAACCTTCCCTCCTTCATTATGTCTCCTGTGTTCCTGAAGCAGTAAATACCAGGGTTATGCATTATATTTCCCATAACTTACTTTCAATGATCAGAAAAGCTTCTATTAATAGACATGTTATTGACAGGGAACCTGGTTTTGAAGCTGAGAGTAAGATTTCTAGAGCAGTGGTTACCTGCTTAGCACAGAGATGCCCACCTCTCCAGCTTCTGTCCCCTGGGCCCCTGTCTGCACACAGTACAGTAACAAGAGACAGCAGATTAGCAGTTGAAAACACGGCCCCCAGATCCAGTGCTTGAGTTCAGTCCTGGCATTGCCCCTTAACCTGGCTGTGTTTCTGTCTCTCCATCTGTGATATGAGGATGATGACAATAATAATTCCTAGAGTTGTTAGGCAGATTAATGAGTTCATATCTGTACAGTGATTAGCACTCTGTAAGCCCTCAGTAATTTTTGTCACATACCTAAAGCTTAATACAGCTGGAGACCTTGACTCCTAAAGGTGTCTAGCTAGCCCTAAATGCTTGTAAACTGTTCTGAAAAAGAGACCTAGGATACCTGTGGTAAAAATATGCACAAGGATCACCTAGTTTAACCCTGGTCTTATTGATATTTAAGCTTGATAGAACTGTACTTGGGAATAAACTAATCTCTCTCAACCTTTACTTTCCTTCATTTGTGTTATGTGTGCATGGCCACATTCTGAAAGGAAAACAAGAAAGGAAAGAAGGGGAGAGGCAGAGAGAAGGAGGGAGGGAAAGAGGAAGGGGGAAGAAGAGAGGAAGGATCAGATTGAGAAGGCCAAATTGTGATAAAAATTCTTATTTTTAAAATTATTTTCCATCAGAATTAGAATAATAATGCCAAATGTTCAATAAATAATGCCAAACTCATAATTTCCTGGATCTTACAGTTTCTAGAAAATCTAGGTCAGAAGACATTGCTGGGCCAGGTCAGCTAGGTCTCAGACCTGGAGGGAAGCAATGGCTGCAGCCACCGGATAAGCATCTACCCACCAGCATCACAGAGACCGACTCCCACTTCCACACTTGAAATAGGCCCTCCACTCCCTGATAGCATCAACGGCACAGGTTGCACAAAACTCAGCCATTTCCCACTTCAAGACCAGGTATGACAAGGAAAGGAGCTTTCTTTCACTTGGTGCTCAGTCGTGTCCGACTCTTTTTCAACCCCACAGACTGTAGCCTGCCAAGCTCCTCTGTCCATGGAATTTTCCAGGCAAGAATACTGGAGTGGGTTGCCATTTCTTCCTCTAGGGATCTTCCCCACCCAGAACCCAAGTCTCCTGCACTGCAGGTGGTTTCTTTACCACTAGCGCCACCTAGGAAGCCCTTCTTTCACTCAAGCCTGCCTGAAAAGGTGTGGCCTGGATCCCCTTCCTCCAGCATCTAAACACACACACATCTGTCCTGGATTCAGCATGTCTAATGGTTTGGATTATATGCTGTAGAAACTATAGGCTTCCAAAAGGCTTCATGAAGGTATTCCAAGTGGAGGTTCAAGGCAGCCCTGAGAAGGTGCTCATGACCCAGCTGGCCAGAAGGCCAAAAAAGAAGAGACTGGCTCCCATCCTGCTTCCCCAGCTCTCTGGAACCCTACAAAGATCATTTCAAGCCGAGCACTCCGGTTTTGTTTTGTTTTGTTTTTTGAGAAAGAAAGTGTGATTTTCTTTGCTACTCAAAAGGGGAACACAGTAGGTTCCTAACCTACTGTGTTAGCACTTTAAGAACTGAGCCCCTCCTCTGAGCACTCCACTTTTCCCCCCAGAAATGCCTGCTTCACCTAGGCCTAAATCAGTAATTCTCCACAGGGGGATGATTATGGCCCTCAGGGAACATTTGGCAAAGTCTGCAGACATTTTAGATTGTCACAACTGGGGTAGGGTCTACTGGCATCTAGCGGGTAGGAGCCGGAGATGATGCTAAACACTCTGCAGTGCACAAGACACCCTCCACAGCAAAAACCATTCCAGGCCAAAATGTCAATAGTGCCTAGATTGAGAGATCCTGACCTAAACCAAAAGCCAACTGCCTTGGAGGAAGTAATCCCTCAGAATTCTCCAGCAACCTAGGCAGAGAGCAAACTGGAGCATGGGGCTGGTGGGGAGGAGCCCAAGAGAAGGCTTTCTCGGGCCCCAGGCTAAGAATGGGGAGGTCCCAACATACTCCTTCCTCCTGCTTTGCCTGCAGAACACAAAATCCTGGCATCTGAAAAGATTAAACAAAACCCATGATTCCCAGCCCCTCAGGCTGCATAAGCCTGCCCCTCATCTCCTATTTCCCTCCTGCACCCCCTACTCTTGGAGCACAGTTGGAAATTCAAATTGCAATCTTTTACTGTCCAGCCCTCAAAGGCTCAGCCTGCTTCCTCTCCCAGGGACAAAGTCTCCTCAACGTCCTGCCTCCCTTTGAGATGAACCCCCCAACCCTGCCTCTCTCACCAACTGTAAGTTTGTCTTCCCCACCTCCCTCTACCCCGCCTTCTCTCTCTAATTAAACCACATCCAGGGTGTTGGGAGGGAAGGGGAAAGGATTCTGAAGACTTCCGTGCTGCAGGTTCTGGGGGCCTACAGCCTCATGTTTTTTTTGTGAGGTGCCAGCCACGCTGTGATCATTAAACCCCACCATGGTCGGGGGATTTTCTTGCTGCTGTTAACCTGGGAGCCAGCTCCATTCTTGTTTATCAGACTTGATTTAATTCAGCTTGGTCAGGTTCCAAGTGTTGAGGTGGAGATTAAAGGCAACTGAAGAATCCAATTAGCTGCCCAGTCTTCTTTAAGCCAAAAAATCAGGTCACAAACTAGATCAAAGTGAAATTATTTCTCGACAGCTCTGTTCATTAAGGGGAGGGTGGGAGCTCATACTGGTAAGCTGGGCTCATTATGGGGATTGGCATTTTAAATACAGTATCTCCCCCAAATTATATGTTTCAGAGGTCACAGGGAGAAACCGAGATTATCTCATGTGAACTCTCTATTTGCTTAATAGAAAACAGCCGAAGAACGAGCAAATATATAACTTCTAGGAAAAGACTCAAACAAGGCCCCAATTTTCCTGGGCCGGAAAACCAAATCTGGAAACTGGAATTGGCAACAATCACTCCCAGCCAGAGAATTCCTCCTCTGGGTGATCTAGAGAGCTGAGAAAGCTAATTTTTCCAGGTGGCCCTATATTCACCCATTTTCATGAGAGCCCACCCCTTTTCCCGGCTGGGTGCAGTGGCAAGGGAGGCCCCCTGGCTGCCCAGCCCAACCTCCCCCCAGTCCCAGGACCTAGGCAGCTTTGAAGAGAAACCACTCACCATCTCTGGACTCTGAGTCCCACGCAGTGTCATTTCCAGCAGCAAGAGATTCCCCTTGGGCCTTCCCGTGTTTCTATGGGCTCTTCTGAGGAGGCTGAAGAACATAGGAGGAGAGCAAGGAAGGCCATGATCAGATTCATTTCCCATAGGAAGGATCAAATATCAAATTGCTGTGAAGGCATTTAAAAACCCTCAGTTTCAAAAAAAAAAAAAGAAAGAAAGAAAGAAACCCTCAGTTTCATGTGAGAGAAAGAAAAATTACATTCAAGAGAGCAGAACAGGACATGTGCCCTCCTTCTTCTGTAAGCACTGATTTTGGACTAAGGAAATCAGCAGAAACCATGGCTTTTCCCCTCCCTGTTCCCTTCTGCTTGCAAAATTCCTGCTTAGCTTCTCAGGCAACCAGGAACCTCTGGGTTAGAAGATGGCATTTTTAGGCTCTCCAGGTCACAACCTTGTGGGACACTGAACGTGGTTAAGTTTGTAGGGTTTTTTTTTTCGAGGGTGGGGGAATAGGTTGTGACCACTTCTGGAGTCTCTGAGGTCTGAACCACCAGTGAGAGACCCCTCCTCAAACTTCCCAGTCTCTCCATCTCATCCAAGTAGGGTCTGGGAGCAAAGTCACTTGTACCTGGAGGTCTGACCCTCTTGAGTGGAGTAAATATAGGAGAGAGCAAGGGAGACACAGGAAGAACAAGGAGAGTCTGAAAGCTTCTGTGAAAGCGTCTATCTGCACCTCCTGCCAGGTTCTTGCTGTCCCCAAATTTCTAGCTGTTGCATCACTAACCAAGTCTGGGAGTCTTGACGACTTTATTATGTGGAGGCATCCAAGTCATGGAGTTTATTTTGGGGTTGCAGCCACTCAGGACCCCCACTAGGCTTTTCTTCTCCCTTCCATCTCCCTTAGCAAGAGCCTGTACCCTCAAGGGAGAGGTGGGAAGCTCACACCTTGCCCAATATTGGGAGATCTAAGGACCCAAACCCCTGAGCTCAAGTAAGTGCAGCCCAAAGGGATTCCTCTTGGATGATGCATTTGAAGCAAAAGGAAATCATGTATGTCTCCTGGGTTTTGTTTTTCTTCTCTGTGTATTTCCCCCCATGGGATTACATCATCCTTCCAGATCCTTCCACACCCGCCTATTCTCCATGCCCCGGGGCTGCGGGGCAGCAGCGCTGCCAGGTCTTAGAAAATACACGCTGGATCCTACACGGATTTTCTAACGTGTCCCATAAGATGGACTGAACGCCCAATATTTTCGTTTTGTTTTAAATCAGCGGCCAAAAATGAGTTTCAAAATCTGGTTTCCGAAGGAGAAATGAGAGGACACAAGCCCGAGGTTGAATGTTGCACTAACCGAGCCGGGACCCAGTGATTCCCATAGGGTGTCTGCCGGCCTCCAGCAAAAGAGGAGCCTCCTGCAGCCGCCCCCGCCCGCCTCCCAAAAGGCCGCTCTTCAGGGGTTTCCGGGGATCGCGCTGCCAGAGGTGCACCCAAGCCCTGGCACTCTGGCCAGAGCCGCTCCTGTTGCTCCACACGGCGGCCTTGTTTTTGTCCTAAAAGCCTGAGCTGAAATAGAAAGCTGGGGAATCGAGGCTGTGGTTGCCTTGCACATGTGCGCCTTGGTCCCTCAGGGGGCCGGTCCCCGTCCTGGACTGCAGTCCCTTGTGCTGGTCACTCACACTCGGCTGGCGGAGCCGCCTACTGGATATGGGGACCGAGATGTACGTGTCGCGCGGTGGGAGGTGCCAGCACAAGCCCTGTACCAATTTCCCGGAGAGCCCTGGCGCCACCGGGCCGGGTGGGGATGGGGGCGCGGACGTGCCGGCCCGGGAGGGGGCTCCCCCATCCCAGCTGTTCTCTTGGCCCCGCAGCACCCGGGACCCAAAATAGCCAGTTCACGCCGGGTCAGCCCGATGAGAGCCGAACCCGCACCGCTCCCCAGCAAGGGATAACGGGCCCAGGGCCTCTGCCCAGCGGTCACATTTCCACACGGAGCAGTCTCGCAGGGGTGTTGCGGGTGCGCGGATCGCGGCCTGATGGGAAGATGCGGAGAGTGCGGATGAGACCCGAACGGCCGGGAAGAGAGGCAGCGCTCGCTCCTGCCCAAGCTGGGGGCTGTCCGCGGCCGCCAGGGTTCCAGGCCACCAGCCCAGCCCCCTCCGGCTGCTAGGCCCGCGCGCCAGGCCCGGCCTCCAAGGGCCCCGGGCTCCGTACACCCGCGCGGGCCGCTCCGGGCGCTCCTCGGCCGGCGCCTTCTCTCTGGCGCGCCCCTGAACTTGGCACAGAAGCCGCCGCCCAATAGACACTTCGAACAATACGGGAGAAAAAGAAAGAACGAAAGAAAGAAACCACTTTGCCGGCATAAACGCTACGAGGCACTCTCCAAGTTTTCCTGGCTTCTCGTAAAGGTGGCTGAGGCCGTTTACAGTAAGAGCAGAATAATGTTTGCGACTGTACGACATAATTATCTCCAGACTTGCCTCTCCCCCGCTCCCAGCTAGGGTTTTCACCAGCGAAAGCGGCTAATGCATTTGCACACATTAAACATCTTGAACGCATAATTACAGGCTGCAGACAGCCTGAACAATAAAATATCTCGGCTCGATATTTTTGGAAGCCTTTTGCGACTATGCCTGGAATAAATAACGACCGCTTTCTATGTCCTCAGCCATCTAAACTGCAGCCACCGTAATTTTAGAGCACCCCCACCCCATCCCTTCTGGTGCTTTTGAGAAAAGGTGCCTGAGGTGAGTGGGGGTCTGTGTATGGGAAGGAGGGTGCAGCCTCCTGGAGAGGTGTCCCGCAATGAGGGAGGGCTCCCAGGGCTCTGTGCCTGGACAGGGGTGACTGGAATAGGGAGAAGAAAATAGGTTCCCAGCCGGAGGCCACCTTCCTCATTTGAGGGATGTAAGTGGGGCCCTCTAGGCCTTACAGCCTCTGGACACTGCTCTCGCCATCCTTTTCCTCTTCAGAGGCTAAACATTTTGGAGAAGGAGCTGATTATCACCTCCCCCATCTCGCAACCATCCTGAGAAGGGTGTCTTTAGATGGGACTGGTTACTGTTACCTGAGAAATCTGCTGGAAAAGAGCTCCCTATTGAAGCAGCAAGATTGGGAGGAGGAAGCTGGGAGTGGTTATTTTCTCGCACCGAGGCCAGGGACGCTCTAGCTTCCCTTGAGTCTTACTTGCTGTGTCTGTAAAATGGAGATGATTATAATAACCACGGGACCTACTTCACAGGTTGTTATGAGGAAGCACTTAAAATTTTTTTATTGGCATATAACTTACATATATAGTGAAGCATAAAAATCTTAAGCACCCAGCTCACTGAATTTTTATATGTGTATATAGTTGTATAACTACTACCCAGATCAAGATACAGAGAATTACTAACCCCCAAAAGGCTCCATGAAGAAGCACTTTTAAAACTAACTTTAGTCAGCGATAACATTATTGTCTCTAACTCAAGAAGTCAACACCCTGGTCAAGTATGTGGAGCCTGTTGACCCTCAGCAACAAAAATTGACAAACCAAATATACACAGAAAGGATATTTACTATTCACACCATGGTTAAGGGCTGTGAGAATCTCTGAACTGAAGGAGCATGGATGGGTTTTTGTCTACAAACCCCCAGGCACACGGAGATTTGGGGGAAAATTGAAGATAAGACTTCAGTCCGTTTTGAGACCATGGGGTTCTCCTGTTGCTATGTGCAGCTGGGACTTTATATCCTGGGCTGGTATGCTCAATTCCAGGTTAGGGCAAGCCCAGCAGAGAAAGGCCTGAGAATCCCTCCCAAGGGATAGGAATCTGATTCCTATAAGGGTAAGGTCTAAGTTTTGGGGTGTCTTATTTCAGTGTCTCCTCTGAGTACAAATCTAGGTTGATATGTGGAGGGAATTTCCTACAGACATGTTTGGCCGTGAGATGAACAGGGCACCCTGTTTCCTGACAAGTGCTATCCCACTGGCTAACACATGAAATTGGTACAAATTGCAAACAATACAAGAGAATTTACAGCAAAAAATGAATTCACCATCTGACCCTCTGACCCCCAGTTTACTCCATAGGAAGCTGCTGTTATTGGTGGCTTGACTATCCTTCCAGCTCTTATTACATACACACCTCCTTTTTTAAACCACACTGGTAGCCCTCAATATGCATGCTGCCCTGGCCTTGGATTTTTTTCCCTAAGTAACTGTCCAAGACAATTCTCGATGACACATGTATTGGTTCAGAAAGTTATGTTCAGCCCTGGTGACTCAACCCAGCTGACATTCATGCTAACCTTGTGTGGCCTGGCACGGGGGAAGGGTCATTATAGCCTGGATTCTAGATCCTGACATACCTCTAAAGGACTTGGCAACCTGCAAAACAGTCAGCTAACTTGGCTCACCACCCATCATTAGCAGCAACCCCAATCACTCCTTGAGTGACCAGAACCATGCTGGGGGAAATAGTTAAGGCACTGACCATGACTTTTGATCTACAACTATTCTCTGGAGTCAGGGGAAATTGGAAGTGCCTCTTGGAATTTTTAACTATTTTGTCTAATAGCTGTAAAAACTGTGCTCCCGTCATTAGCCCACCCTGGGTGTCTGCCTCAATCGATCCTATTTCCTCAGTCCTCCTTGGGGCCCAGTAGGATGGCTCTCATCCTGGCCCTCACCCAGGCCTGAGCAGAGGGAGGAGGGCACAGTGGGACCTCAGCCCCAAACCTTGGACCCCACAATGTCTGCCAGAAGACATCGGAGGAAACGCATTTACCACCTGGGCGACCTTGACGGCAGCCGATTAAACTTTAATCCGGGGTGTGTCCTCAACCTTGCCGTGTCATTTAAACACATCAAAGGTCATAAAAGGATTCCAATGCCATGAGCGGGTCCAACGCGGGCCTGCAGGGAGTCAGCGTTTAATTCTGATGGATTTCCACAGCCAGGATTGGGAGCACGGGGCATGGCAGGGGGCCATAAGAAAGAAAGAAAAAGGTTTGCTTTCCCAGCGGAACTCCAGACTTCAAAAAGCGGCGGGGGAAACCGAGTCTCGGGCTGGGGAACAGACAGAGCCCTACAATTCCGATTAACTGGGAAGACATCTAGTGGGAAGAGGTCGCAACTGCAGCGATGTCTCTCGAGCATCCTCGGCCTCTGCCTGCCGCGGTCCTGACTACTGTTTAATTGTGAGGGTGGGAGGACGGAAAAGAGAAGACCCTTTCTCCCTGGCCGTGCCTTCGAAGCAGGCGACTATCTCAAAGTTTTCCAGTCAGGGCAGAAATCCCACTGAGTGCCGAGACACTATTTCTACCTCGGAGAGGACAGGTCCAGCTCTCACTGGCTTTCCAGTCTCCAGGTTCTGGTCCTAATCAGCCAACTGAGGCCACTTGGACCCAGGTTCCTCTGATTTTCATTCAACCCTTACTAGGGATCCTGAACCCAGAGCCAATAGAGTGGTGAACTGCACGTGTGGGTTCTCCTCCAGTGTACTGAGTGACTCTGGGAACCACAGACAGCGGCAGAATTCATGGGAGGCAGATCCCCTGAAGGCCATCCCACCCAGTTACCTGTTTTGAGCTCTCATCACCCTCAACACCTGCTGGTGGTGGCCAGGCACACTGCAAAACTGAGGAGCCCGGCTGCCCAGGTGCACAGCCAGATACAGTGTGTTCTCACCACATCTGTGTGGTGGAGCCATTGCACCTTGCTCCATCTTCTTCTTCTTGCCCAGACTGTCTCATTTCTATGGAGGACCTGGTGCCTTTAAGGACCCTGGGAGAATGAACCACACTATGAGTGCCATCTCTTATATTAGCTCTCCCAGCTGCACCAGTGCCTCTCCCTAACGTGGATGTGGGCAGAAAGACAGGCAGATCCTGGGCAGGCCTCCTCCTCAGAGATGCCAATTACAGCTTCTCTGTTGGCAGCTTCACCTGTTTAAATCAGGGTCTTCTCCTCGGGCCCTCATGGCTGACCACTTTAGCTGGATCTAAGTTTCCCTTTTGTTCCACTGATTGTGGCACACATCATCTAAGAATCACTAGGGAGGAGGAGCCTCAGGATACTTTCCAATGATACAGAAGGACAAAGCATGTGTATGTGTCACATTTCTATGTGTGAATCCTGGGACTTCATGGATCCACTGATAGACTTTCCAGGCCCTCTGGGGTGGGGCCTGAGAGGACAGTGATGATGCTGAGAGTTGCCCTCAATAGGAAGACCCCATCTTATGCTCATTCCAGGGCTGTTAGAAATGGCCTCCTCCCTCCTTTTGCCCATCAAGTTGCCTTCTCCAAACTCAGTCGTGTCCAACTCTTTGTGACCCCAGGGACTATACAGTCCATGGAATTCTCCAGGCCAGAATACTGGAGGGGGTAGCCTTTTCCCTTCTCCAGAGGATCTTCTCAACCCAGGGATCGAAGCCAGGTCTCCCATATTGCAGGTGGATTCTTTACCAGCTGAGCCACAAGGGAAGCCCAAGAATACTGGAGTGGGTAGCCTATCCCTTCTCCAGCCAATCCTCCAGACCCAGGGATCGAACCAGAGTCTCCTGCATTGCAGGCAGATTTTTTTTTTTATCAACTGATCTATCAGGGAAGCCCAGCTTACTATACTCCAGGGCTTAACCACTCCCTGATTCTCACAGGAGGGCTTAGGGAACCCTGTTCTTTTTTGTGTTACCCTACGCCCCCCACCAAATGAAAGTAACTAGAAACAGTGGATGATACCATCATAGGCAAATGCTTTGAAGCCCTTTACCAAGGTGTTAGCCAGCCCTGTCACACACTGAAGTGCATCTTCTTCCCTGAAGTGCATCCCCAAAGTAGTATAAGAGGTATGGTTCTTTCTGCCTTCTCCTCTTCATACCTCTTAGCTGGGTGAATCTTATTCCTCAGTAGAGAATCCCTTAGGTTTTATTGAAACTGATACAGACCATTAGAGCAGTGGTGAGTGGAGTGAGGTTTAGGGGGAAGGACTGCTGATATAACCAGCCTTAACTTTAGGGAATGAAAAACTGAGACTTGGATCCTGTAGAAAATGAACTTAGGATCCAAGGGCCTGAAACAATCTGGGTTCCATGCAAGCTCTACCAGCTAATGTGTGTGCTTGGAACAGAGCTGACCCTTTACTCCCTGCACCTACATGAACAATTCAGGCAGCCCCCCTCCCAGCCCACCTGGCTAAGTCAGCACTAGACCCATGGCTGGATCCCACAGCCCCAGCTAGCCCGCTTTGCTCTGCTCCCAGCTCAGACCCGCAGGGATGTCTATTCCTCTGGGTGACAAACGAGTCTGTTTGCTCTCAGTGACATCAAATTACTTTGCACCAGCCAAGGGTCCCATGACCCGACATAACCCCACATTAGGTCCTAGAAATGTAAAGAAATATGGCCTTTTTAAAAGTAACTGAGAGCACGTAATTGCTAGCAGGCTCCGGAGGTTGTCCCAAGTATGGCTCAAGTCCTATGACGGGGCAGCGGAGACCAGCCAGAATTCCTTGCTTGGGCTCCCTATGGTCAGAAGGTTATGCCCACATTTAACTCTGGACTCTAATCAGTTTTAGAAAGCTCAGATTATTTTTGTGAAGTTAAAGAAATTGCAGGGAGACTTGCAACCTAAGCATCTTTTCCACACCAGTGGCTATCGAGGTGGGGTGTGTGTGGGGGGGGGAGTGGGTGTCGGGGGAAGTCAGGCTTCCACAGAGAACCGGTTTCTGTGGAGCTTTAAAAACACGGGCCTGACTTGGGCGGCCATGGCTTGACTTTTTGATGAGAATTATGGTTTCCTTGGAGAAGGAAATGGTGATCTACTCCAGTATTCTTGCCTGGGGAATCCCATGGACAGAGTCTGAGCCTGGTGGACTACAGTCCGTGGGGTCGCAAAGAGTCGGACATGACTTAGCGACTGAGCACACAAACACACATGGTTTCCCTACTTTTTATTTTGCACCCTCCTATCTCCCCTTTCCTCTGTCTCCTGGCTTTGCTGCAGTAGCTTTCTTCCCTTCTCCCCCTTCCTCTGAATCTTCCCATTTCTGCAGTCTCCACCCTGACCCTGGCCGGAACGTTAACCCCCATGTTGAACTCCATCCTAGAATCAGGAGATCAGGGAGCCCTGAAGAAGCTGCCCAGTAGACCTGGCAGGGATTGGTCTTGCTAATGACCTTCAGGCTGCAGGAAAGGGACTCGATGTCAGTGTCCCCAGGGGCTTCTGCTAGCTGTAGTTGGGGTTGTCAGAAAGTTATATAAAAATCTGTGCACATAATTTCTTCTCTTGTTTAATTTACACATCCCTGATGAGTTTACCCAAATAGTTCTTTTCTAATGTAATGAGGAGTTGTTTTAGCATACATTAACATTTTAGCATCTATTATTAGCATAAAAATATCCCCGAGTAAAAGTGTCCCAGATATTTAACAACTCCTCAAAAAACATTAAGGAGCCATAAACACTCCAAATGCAAAATAACCCAATACTCTGCCACAGAAAGGGTGACTGATATCCACTGAGAAAAGTAGGATTAGAATTTATTAAGTAACTGGTTGGTGCAGGATTTTCAGATTCAACGGTTTGCTGGTTTCCATTTTTACCTTCTTGCTTTCTAAAATTGCCAACTCTTTAAGTTAAATCATGTTTCAGAGGAGGATCACGTGCATTGTCAATTAGACCACCAAATTAAAACAAAGCAAGCTACGACACCACTAGTACTTCTTTTTAAAAAATATTTTACTGTTGAGATTTTTATAAAATACACAGAATTGAATTTCTTCTTGAAAACTGTGGTTACTGCGATGATGTATCAACCCAGAAAACCTTTCCCTTAATCATTAGAAATCGTTCTTTGCTTTCTAAAAGGGGAGGAGGTGTGTTGAAATGAGAAATGGTTATTTGCCCAATAAGAAGGAAATATATGTCAATTGAGGACATAGAAAGGACGGAGGCATGGTTTTTATCTCTCCCCCAAATCCTGATGCAGCAGTAGAAATCTTCAATTAAAAGATGACATGCTTATGGAAAAGGGTAACAAGTGTCTACATACGCATTTTTGATGAAGAGACATAAAAATTCAGGCGAGATGCCACACTCCTTCTTTATCTAGATTTCTCTCTGGTGGACCCTCAAGTTCTTTCTAGATTGTAATCAGAACAATTCAAGTTCAAACACACTGACCCCTTACCCTCAGACATAGGAAGGATTCCTTTTGTTAAGTAATTTTGTTCAACTTGAAATTTATTTTCAAAATCCTATGTTGGGAGTGGAATGATGTGATGTCAGGGATTTACTTTAAAATACTCCAGGAGAAAGAAAAGAGTGGAAGTGAACAGTGAAACATGAAAGACAAAATGATAATAGGGGTTGAAACTTAGAGTTGGGTATATAGGGGTTCATTGTACTTTTCTGTGTGTTTGGAAAATTCCATAATAAAAGTTTTTTTTTTAATGTGTTAGGCAAAGGTGGAAAAATTATCCCTGCCAGGGGGCTCAAATAAAAACGTAGTCCATCGGGTAGCACCTGGAGTTACCCTTTTAATCTTCGTTTTTCAAGAATGGTAAACGACCTTGCTCCCTTTTTCATTTCTCGGGAATCAGCCCGCCATCCCCACGCTTTCTTTCCGGCAATCTTCCTTTCTCAACCCATAAACTGAGCATCCAAACCCGAGGTTGGGGGCTGATTAATGGAGCTTCCGTACTCAGCTCCTCTGAACAGAGTGTAAATACCCATAAAAACTAATATCAAAAGTTTTTATTGAGCTGCTTCGTTTCCCTGAGCGTTGGGCCGAGCGGGGCCAGAGCAGCGGGACAAAGGAGCAGCAGCTGAGCCACAAGAAATGTCGGCGTTTTTGGTTGGCTTGGCGCGGCCCCCAGAGCCAGCCGGAGTTTCTGGGGAGAACATCCAAACCAGGTAAATGCCAATCGGGGGCTTGCCTTCCCCTGGGGACAGGTGTATTTGGAAAACGGCGGCGGGTAAAGGAATGGTGAGTGGATGGAAAAATCAGCAAAGGTAGGGAGACGCCAGCCACCCCGAAATATGTCACCAGACTGGTCTGACAGGGTGAACTATTCTTCCTCAGGACTTGGTAGGATGCCTGTGTTTCACCCACAGGACGTTGGATGTCCGTGTTCACTGATGGCGTGAATCTGTGAGTGCCTTATGAGGCACACGCATCCTTATGATTACCGCATATCACTTGCCTGTAAAAGTCTGATCACACCTCTCTGTTCTAAGTTCCCCTTTCTCTTGGCCGCGCTAGTGAGTTTCATCCCTTCCTTAGTTGACTGCGTTAAGAATTTGCATCCCGGGTCAGGGACCTGGGAGTCTTTGGGGAGGAACGAACTCCCGTGGGCCCAGGCCGCGTGGCCGCTGGTCGTCTGCACCGGTTTCTCGGCGAGAAAGCTGGGGGCTCCGCGGGGCCAGGTTTACTGTCCAAGCCCCTGTTTCCTTCAAACGTTCGAATGTCTTCAGTGTATTTGTTGACATAATGAATCCACAGCCCCCCCACCCCCCCGCAAGAGCCGATTTCCTGTTTTGTTGTGGGGCCTGAGTGAGCATCGAGCGAGGAAGGGGGTGGGGGCCGGCGGGTGGGACTTCTCTTGGGCTGTGGCAGGGCCGTACGGACAGCGTCGGGACGGAGATCTCTCGCCTCTTTCACGCCCGCCGCAACCTCCCGGGATTCCTCGGCCGTTCTGCGCTCTCCCAGCGGCCCGGCAGGGTGACGGCGAGCTCACTCCCCTGGTGGCGTGAGTCCCGGAGTCCGCCAGCCAGCTGAGGACAGCGCGAAGGCGCTTCCTCCCTGCGAGGAGCGCTTCTCCGGGTTCCCTCTGCTTCTAGCGCAGGCTTCGGTCCTTTAAGCCGAGGCTGAGTTTCCAGGTCCAGTCAAGAGCCGGGCAGCGGCGGCAGCGTCGGGGGCAGGCAGCACTCAACCTCATCGTCACCCAGGCCACCGCCACTGGCGGAATCACCCACCCATCCTGAGCCCGAAGGCGGCGGGTCTCAGAGGCGAGAACTCCACCTTCACTCCCAAGTTTGCACCAATCTTGCGGAGTCTGGGCGCCGCTGGCTGGCTGGCGCTGTGCAGAGGGTCCTCAAGGGAGCTTGGGAGACTCGGGACTAATTGTTCTAAAACGGGGATGGCGCCCCTCTCCCTGCTCAGGGACTTTCTGTGAGAACTAGGAAAGGGCAGTGCGGGAAGTGGGGTCCTTCCTGACGCTCTGGTCACTGGTGGCCTTGAAGGTCTGGTACCAGAAAGAACCCACCAGGCAGAGCTGCTGCCTCCAAAACCTTACTCTCCTCAAAATTCACAGGATGAGGGCATTTTCAAGACAAAGTAGGGGTCTTTGTGGATTTTCTTAGACCTTGCACACCCTCCCATTTTCACCATGTTAGCGTTTGGTCACCATAATGCCAAGTGACTTCCCACAGCCAGACACTGTTCCTATCACCTTGGGCCTTGTGCTGCCTTATTCATGTGTCAAATACAAAAAACAAACAAAATACACAAACAAAAAAACCCTAAAGCTTGAGCAAGTGACTCAGGACATGCTATTTCTTTGCCTAGTGGCCAGCATTGGCCCAAATTTCTTGAAAACCTACCCTTTCTCCTTAAGTAAGAGTTCAGCTTCCACAAAACCCACCATGAACAAAGTTGTCCCTCACCTGCATCCCAAAATGTCCAGTTGACTACAGTATTGAAAGTGCTGTCCTGTTCAAGTGTTTTTCCTTTTCTCTCTTTCTCTCTTAGCTAGCCTCAGCTCCTCAGCCCTTTCCCATTCTCTAGGTCTTTCTTCCTTTGCCATTATCTCTGAGCCCCATATCCCTCGTGCCCTGGGAGAGAGAGGGTTAAGATATTCTGCAAATGCAGCTCGTAAAGCTGCTTGGATACATTAGAAACACATGAATATCCTGAAATACAAAGTGTCTTTAAAACCAACCCAGGAATGTTTATCCTAATGCTGGATGGATGCAGAGAAATAGTGCCAGAGAGCAGTGCTGACAGCCTCCTCCAAGTTAAAGTGAGAGCAGGTAAATTTCATTTGCTAGTGAAAATCAAACTCGATTAAAACCTGGGTTTCCCTTTGTCCTCTTCTCTTCCAACCCTGGGAACCCAGGGCTTCATGGCCAGGCTGGCAGTGAGTACCCCCCATCACACCTCCCCCAAAATAACACCCAGCCAGGGTATTTTTCTTCGGCTCCAGAGCAACCAAAACCCCTCAGGGCACCCCAGCCTGCCCTAGAAGGTCTGAAGCCATGTCTGCCAAGGGGCTGGTAAGAGAAAGGATCTGGCAACTTCTGGAACAAAAGCTGCTGGCCTCTGATCTTGCCATTGCTGCCCGCTGAGGGCCCCTCTAAAGGAAAGCAGGGAACATGGGGCAAAACCCACCTCCACTCTGCCACCCTCTTGCTCAATGGGCCATGAATCTGCTGTTTACAGAACCCAATGGGTGCCATGGCTTCCCAGCCTAGCCTACAAAGGGTCTGAAGATAAAAACTGTCATTGCCAGGATTCAAGTTGAGGCATCTCCCCGCAATCCCACAGGAATTTCTGAGCCTGGTAGATGCCCACCCCCCCCCCAAAAAAAAAAGCAGAGGGACAGTTCAGAGGGTCTGGCCCAAGAGCTGGGCAGGCAAGGGAGTCTTGACCTTGCCATTGGAAAGAGTCTGTGCTTGCTTCCCAGAAGGCTCTCCAGTTCTTCACTGCCCTCCGACCTTTCCTTTTCCAGCAAGCTGGTTTAGTGGCTGCCTGGAGGACTAAGAGGCTAAGAAACAATACTGGGAACTTACAATGCATCTCTTAGGTCCCTCAGCAATGGACAAGAAGAGGGAGAGAAAGAGGTTTTCTTCAAAGTAAGAAGAAATTCTGGAAAACCAAAATTATTCACAGAGTTAATCCAAATTCTGTAAACCATCTCCACTAGATATAACTCAATATCTAACGGGACCTGCAGACTTTTAAAAACAGTGAAGGCATGCCAGGACATCACTAAGTTGTCTGGTAGAAAAATCACTTCATGTAGATTGAGATCTAAGACAAGAAGGAAACAGGCAGGCTGCCTCCCTGTAAGTAATCACATCTCAAGAGTTTTCAAAAGTTGATACAGATATTTAGAAAAAAAAATATCCCCATAACCTGATCACTAAAGATCCACCTCAAAGCGCAATAAATAATTCAGGCCTGCCTGAAGCCCTTCCTTAGCGGGGTCACCAAGCTTGGGTAGCAAAACCTAATTCGAGATGCAACCCAAAGTCTTCCCCTCGGTGCCGTCCCTCCCAGACAAACCTGCTTGGGGCTCCTCAGCAGACAAAATGAAATCTTATCTCACCATTTTTGGTGAGGAGGGACCCAGTTGGCTTTGGCAGTCTGTGGAGCTGGGGCCCTTCCTCTGCATTCAGGGCTTGGTCTCCGGCGAATTGGGGAGAGTGAGGGAAGAATGTGGAGCTGGCCTTGGCCGCGGTGTGCACCGGCAGGCAGCTGCGCCATGCCATGACCAGAGGTGAGCTGGCACAGGCGCCAGCTGGTGGGGGCTCTCGGAGCAGTGTTTTCGTTTTTCCGGGTCTGGCTAGAAAACAGAAGAGGCACGAAGCTCGGGCCAAGAGCAGGGCGGAGGCAGAGAAGAAGAGTCTGTAAACACTGCCCCCAAAACTCCGAGAAGGCAGTAAAACAAAAACAAAAACAAACCTGGGTAACCAAACGGAACCAGAAACAGGAGGAATTCTAAAGGAAAAAGGAATCAGGAGTGAGGGGAGGTGGGCGGTATTCCTTGAGAAGCGTACGGAGTCTCCAGGCTTGCAGGGCAGTTCTCACCATGGCTAGACTGCAACTTTCAACTTGACCTTGGCCTCCAGCCGTGTCTGACCTGTATGTAAAACAGCCCTCAAGTCCTTGGGAACTGGGGCCTCAAACCCTACCCTGTCTCTTTGTCATCATGAGTTTTACAATGCCACTTGGAGGAAGGAAGGGGGGTGAACGGGCCGGAAAGTAACACAAAAATCAAGTCCCTACAGGGGCTGGTTCTTTAGGCTGCAAATGGCCAAGTCAGGGAAGAGGTAAACTGGGGGCAAATCAATATTTACCCGGAGCTACTAAAAAGGCAGGAGGGAAAGGGCACACTGGCTATGTGTATGGTAGGGAGTGGGGGTCATAGAAGGTTTTATTGGGCAACACTTACATTGGTCCGGACAAACCGGGGATCAGGGTGGATAAAAGCCGGAGCTCAGCCTCCTTGGTTCGGACACTTCAGGAAGACCAGAAACTTTAGAGAGCGCACTAGGGTGGGGATGTTCACAGTGCCTTGAGCTTAGGACTGAGTCTGCAAGCTGAAACAGGAGGCAGGTCCAAGCCTGGCTGCTCACCAGTCTGCCTGGGATGGGAGTCCAGCACTCTTCCCAACCCTCATGTCCCGATACAATGCACCCACTTTCACTTTGAACGCAAGTCCCCTTTCTGGGTATCTGAGCAACTCACAACATTCACAATCGGAGATGGAAGTATATGATCCCAAAGGCACAGGACCCCAGAATTTCTCACCGAAATGTGGCGGCCGCTTGGCTCTTCCAGCATCAACACCCCACTGTGCTCTCAGGAAAGGGCTGCATTTCCCAGGCACAGAGGGCAAAAGGCTTCTTCAGCTGGTTCATGTACAGAGGAGGGCCAGGCATCCTCTCTGCCGGCTGGAGTCTGTGCTCTTCCCCAGTACTACCTGGGGAAGCTGGGGAGGGAGATGTGAAATGGCCCCAAAGAGTCTCTTTCTCTTGTCCCAAAACAGAGTGTGATAGAGAATGCCCAGGTGCCTGGAGAATCAGCTCCGGCCCAGGCTCTGTGAAGCCTCATTAAACCCCAGGAGAGAGTCCCAACTCAGCACCCAGCTGGGGCCTGTTCCTCTTAAACTCCTTCCAAGACAGGCCAGACTGTTTGGAGACAAGGGAGCACTGAAAAACGATGCTCAGAAATGGGTCTCTCCATCTCAAAGCTTCTGGAGGAAGAAGAGTTGCTACTGGGACAAAGTGAGGAACAAAGTCTGCATATAAACGTGTGAGTGTGGCACCAAAGTACACTTGGCTGTGTATGCGCTTATGTTCGTGTGTGATTGTGATGGGTCGTCCTGAGCCTATGGGCCTAAGGGCGAGTCTAGGAGATTGCCCACCAACACTGTGGACAGAGAAGGGGAGAAAGCTTCTACATGCAGTCCGAGCTTTCCAGTGTAATGTCCTGGGACTCATGAGCCAGGCGCATCCGCAAATGCCCCACCACGGCTCCCCGGAAAGAGCCAAATCGCGAAGCTGTCGAAGCCGACAGCCGAAAGCGCAAGTGTCGGTGCAGGCGTCTCGCCGCAGAAAGGGGTGCGGATACCTGTAAAGAAAACGGCGCCAGAGGCCCCAGGAAACACCCAGCCTGGTCTACGGCGCGATACTTTACCGTCCCCAGATGGCCGCAGATTTACCTGACCTGTCCCCACCGCCTCAGGTCGTCACCCAACATCTCGCCCTGTCCCCTCCCCGCCGTACGCCGCTCCGAGCCCCACTGGGAGACGGGAAGGGAAAGCGAACTGCGAGGAGGTCGCCGTTGCCTCCCCTCCCCGCCCGCCATGTCCTTCGCCCCCACCCTACCGCACCCCCCGCCTCTCCCCTGGGTGAATGGTGCGCGGCCGCGCTGCGGGCGCTGGCGCTGAGGACGGCGCGGGCGGCGGTGGGGACGGCGAGTGTACAGGGCAGAGCCGGGCTTGGAGCCGCCCGCTTTGCATACGCCGTGGGCGGAGCGGGAGGAAGGGGGGGCCGGGCCAATGGGCGGCCGCCTGGCGCGACCCCGCGGGGCGCGATCCGCCCCCCTCGCTCGGGCCCCGGCCCCGCGCCGCGCGCTCTTCACTTCTTGGGGGCTTTTTAAAACAGCGCCACTGGGGTCTTCTCCATGCGGCTCATGCTATGACAGCCTCCGTGCTCCTCCACCCCCGCTGGATCGAGCCCACCGTCATGTTTCTCTACGACAACGGCGGCGGCCTGGTGGCCGACGAGCTCAACAAGAACATGGAAGGGGCGGCGGCGGCGGCGGCGGCGGCGGCAGCGGCGGCGGCTGCTGGGGCCGGGGGCGGGGGCTTCCCCCACCCGGCGGCTGCGGCCGCGGGGGGCAACTTCTCGGTGGCGGCGGCGGCCGCGGCGGCGGCGGCGGCCGCGGCCAACCAGTGCCGCAACCTGATGGCGCACCCGGCGCCCCTGGCGCCCGGCGCCGCGGCCGCCTACAGCAGCGCGCCCGGGGAGGCGCCCCCGTCGGCCGCCGCCGCCGCTGCCGCCGCCGCCGCCGCTGCAGCAGCTGCGGCGGCGGCGTCGTCCTCAGGAGGACCGGGCCCCGCGGGCCCAGCAGGCGCCGAGGCCGCCAAGCAGTGCAGTCCCTGCTCGGCGGCGGCGCAGAGCTCGTCGGGGCCCGCAGCGCTGCCCTACGGCTATTTCGGCAGCGGCTACTATCCTTGCGCGCGCATGGGCCCGCACCCCAACGCCATCAAGTCGTGCGCGCAGCCCGCCTCGGCCGCCGCCGCCGCTGCCTTCGCGGACAAGTACATGGACACCGCCGGCCCCGCGGCCGAGGAGTTCAGCTCCCGCGCTAAGGAGTTCGCCTTCTACCACCAGGGCTACGCACCCGGGCCTTACCACCACCACCAGCCCGTGCCTGGCTACCTGGATATGCCGGTGGTGCCGGGCCTCGGGGGCCCCGGCGAGTCGCGCCACGAGCCCCTGGGTCTTCCCATGGAAAGCTACCAGCCCTGGGCGCTGCCCAACGGCTGGAACGGCCAAATGTACTGCCCCAAAGAGCAGGCGCAGCCTCCCCACCTCTGGAAGTCCACTCTGCCCGGTAAATGGCGCCCCCTTCTCAGCCCCGGTCCTCCGGTTCCGCCCCAGCTTCTCCTCCGCTCGCTCCTGGGTCACCCTCGTGCCCCTCTGCTCTCTCCCTGGCCTGTCCTAGTGGTGCTGCACCCCTGGGAGCCCGACCCTGGCAGGCTGGCTCTACCCTCACTGCCCTGGAGTTGGGCTGGTCCTGGCTCTCCCTGGGTGAGGGATGGCTGGGAAGAAGCTCGTGCGGACCCTCGCTGGCTTCCTTCGCCCTCTGCGCTCCGCCCTCGCCAGCCCCTGACATGGACTTTAAGGATGGGAAATTGACCTGGAAATGGTTTATCAAATTGCCCGTATTCATTCTCTCAAAAATGTCTTCAGTGTAGAAGCATCAAGTGTTGGGGCTTTGGCGACATAGAAAGGAATCAGGAATGGAAGTGTTGTCCCCTGAGCCTGGAGGCTAAGATTTGAGCCGCTGGGCCAGGAGATCAAGCGAAGCCCCGCCGCTGTGCGGGCAGAGTGGCCCAGGCTGGGGTAGTAATTGGATTTCGGCGATTTCATTTCAGTGCAGAACTTCCCATCCTCCCCACTGACCCTCCAGGTTTTGGCAGAAGGGCTGGATTGTACAGCGGTGGCAAAAGGCAGCCAGGCACTGCAAGGCGGTGGCTCAGAGAAAGCTGTCGCCTGTGTCCTGGCCTGGATCCGATCCCTCTTTAACTTGCCTTCTTCCCTATCTTCCAGACGTGGTCTCGCATCCTTCAGACGCCAGCTCCTACAGGCGGGGGAGAAAGAAGCGTGTCCCTTACACCAAAGTCCAATTAAAAGAACTCGAACGGGAATACGCTACAAACAAATTCATTACCAAGGACAAACGGAGGCGGATATCAGCCACGACGAATCTCTCGGAGCGACAGGTTACAATCTGGTTCCAGAACAGGAGGGTCAAAGAGAAAAAAGTTATCAACAAACTCAAGACCACTAGTTAATGGATTAAAAGTGGAGCTAAAGGGCAACTTGAAGAAATGCTTCAGAACTCGTTGCTTTGCTCAGATAATGGTTATAATGCTAATAATAATTGAAGAATGGGAAAGAGAAAGAGAGACACTGGCATTTTGCTTTTCTAAGGGGGATCTCTTTCTCCTGTGGAATCTACAACTCTTTTAAAACTTAAAGAAATGGTAAAGACTGCCAGTTCTCCCGCCAACTCCGACAGACCATTAAATGACAAACTCTAGAGTCAAACATCAGCCCCCCAAATACGCAATTTCAGATAAGTTTACCCTTTTACTGAAATCTTGTAAGTATTTATGTGACCGTTGTATTTTAGGACACTATGTTATGTGATAATGATCAATGATCGGAAAGTTGGTTACAAATGCAAGAGGCTGTTGTAAACATCTGCTTGTCTTCTGGGTCACCATTACCATCCCCTTTGCATGTTAAGTGACTGCTCAGGTAAATCTTAGTGAAATTCCTACCATTGTTGTATATTCTGCAAAACACGTCATGTATAGATTTAGAAAGGAAAGGAGAAGAAGGTACTGAAATAATGATCTTGGACTATTTACTATGAAGGGGCAAAGGGAGAGAAAGTTCTTCTGAGGATCGAGGATCGTTTGTCTTGGGAGTAAATACAACCATCGGAGTGAGCCTTTGAGGCCATAGGAGAACCCCGGGTTGGGAATGTCCTTCTGATAATAATTTTTAATTGCTTATGACAAGTTCTTTTTTGTGACATTTGGACAATATTTTCTGCCCCAATATAATCTACTTTTCAAAGGATTTGATACATTTAAAAATATTTAAAGCATCAGATAATTCACAGAATTCACTTTATGTCAGATCTTCTGAGAGGTCCCACCCTAACATGGTGGCCTTTGGTTTGAATACAATTAATGTTTCACGTAAATTGATATTTCCCAATATTTACAAACATTGGCTAGAGAAATAATTTTTTTTTTATTTTTAGAAAACTCAAAATGGAAATCCATTCCCCTAAAACATTTAGATGTTTACATTCTATATGTTTGATCTGTTAAGGGATTAGTATTTTTTCCTTGTTTGTTTATGTTATGAGACTGCATTAGAAAGTTTAGGGGTTCATCTTCACAGCACATTTTTAATCAAGCAGTTATTTCAACCAGCACATTCATTTTGTTCATATTCACTATAAAATGCTATCTTGTAAATAAAGACATTCAGCACACTGTGAAAATGTATTTGTGCACCTGCTTTTCAAATATTTCTACTAAAAATAATAGTTTAAAAAAGCCTTAGACCTGTAGATAGTTGATATAGTGGTATTAATTATGTTAATAAAATAGACACTGTCATTAAAATCTGAAGGAAATAGTCATTATTTTCCTATGCTAAGCATGCACTTCACAGAAAGAAAAGGAGCCGGTGGTTTGTCCTATACAAACCAAGGACCATTCTTTTCTATTATTATTCAGCTTTTTTTTTGCTACAAACTTTTTAAGCAAAGGGAGAAATCCCTCACAACTAAAATCCTAAAAATTTAGATAAGTGCTTTAAGAAGGTTAAAGTGTCAGGTATTCTGAAAAGAAGAGAAAAGAAAGGAGGAGGAGATAGTATAAATTCCCAGGCTCCCTGTGGAAAATGAAAACCAGTTGTTTAGTATCAGTGATGCCCAGGCTGTCGTATTTTAAAATCTGCTGTTGGGTCTGCATGTATCTGAAAGGGCAGGTTTTGATATTTGTTGAAATGACAGGACTAGGAAAGGCCTTAAACCTTGACCTTGATGAAAAAAGACAATTTGTGACCTTGACTTTTGACAGCTCATGAATTGGCCTCAGCTGGATTAGTAGATCAAGGGCGCCACCTCGCGTTGACAAGCTTCCTTGTAATTCTTCAGCTTCAAGGGAATCAAAAGGTCTTACCTCCTTGACTCCTTGTTTTAGAGATTTGGTACTCATTTCTTTGGCACCAGATGGAGCAAATTTGAATATATGTAAGTTATACATGTGCCTGTATATATGTGAATATATATCATATGTGTATACATGTATACATTTGCATATTACTGCTTGTGTGTGCTTGTATATATATTTGTAGAATCTGTACAGATAGAGTATCGTTAATTACTGATGACCCAAGATGGTGTAATTTAAGGTGATTTGAGTGTTGAGGTCCAAAATGTACCTTATATGATGAAGTTTTGCTCCTTTTCTTTAATGGCCGAGTTTGATTTGTATTCATAGCAGCTTCCCCTGCATCAGATTTCTGCAGATCTGCTTTAAAGCTGTACATTTTTGTTACAGTCTAAGAGGTGTTCTTAAATAACCTTTCTTTCTTGGCCCTCACCCTCCAAGGTGGTCTACCATCCTAACTAGAGCTGTAAGGGATCTATACGGTAAATAAAAAGTTTTAGATGCCTTGCTAACTCTAGAGCTCTAGAGTTACATTTCAGAAATTCAAAGAAACTCACCTCTTAAGAGGTCAGTATGGAGAGCTTAAAGATCTCATATCTATAAAATGACCATAATATGGATGCAGAAGGAGAGTTATCCTGGATAGCTCCGCGTCGAGTGCTGTGCCTGGGTGGTGTGCAATCTTATACTGATGTTTTCTAAGCTGCCATTTGATTTATGGAAGAAATATATACATTTAATATTAACAACCACCATCAAAACTATACTGACAATAACAATCATATTTACTACTTATTGACCCCTAATGACACATTGGATGCTGTATGTAGACTCATAACTAATACATATGTATGTTTCTATATTTAATATACACATAAGGTGATGTTTTTGTCAAAAACATGCTATGCTGCGCATATATGCATTGAAATGTTGGTGGAACCAAGATCTTTAGGATGCAAAATTTTGAGATGAGGTGAATTTTATCTTTATGTTAAGACGAAAGTAATTGTGAACTGAGTAATCTTATTCATCATTTTATGGAAAATAATATCAGTTGATAACAAAGTTGGCTGACGCCGACAGAAACCTCTCCAACCTGAAGACTTAGAACTCCTTTATAGATGGAGAATTATAAAAAGAATCTCTAAAGCTGTCTAAAAACAGCATGGTCTTGAAACGTACACATGGAATGGTCTTGTGAAGTGCAATCTAGTTTTGCTGCCCTGAGGATTTTCACTCCACTTGTGGGAACAAATGAAAATGGTGCTTCAAGTCAACCTCCCCACATCTTGTTCTACAGCACTCCGTTTCTAAACGAGCTGCCACCAAGCCAAAGTAACAACTTTCTCCCAAAATGTTTAAAGTGGTGGAAAATCCCCTCAAAGCTGGATCAAACTGTGTGTTTACGAACAGCTCCAAAGGGGACTCTTCTGTTGATGGGGGATATTTTTCTTTAGATGTAAGAAATATTCTGAGCCTCAGGCCTAGGAAGAAGGCCAACAGCAGCTCTGCAGCAGGAATACCACCCTTTTCACAAGCCATCGCCACTGCAGGAACTCTGGGTAAAGTAGTTTTCTTTTTTTTCTCCCTTCAGTTTTTGAAATTAATGACAGAAGATATTTCAGAGGTTGTTTTTCTCTTTCTCTCTTTTCTGAAACAGTTATTGATAATGTTGATTTTACCTTTTACTTAAAATTATCATGGATCTACCAGATAACCTGAAGTAAGCATGGAGTGTGATGGTTCCCTAATACCCAAATAGCAATTAATCTAAACCTTTAGAAAATAGACATCCAGGAGGATGCCAGCCACCATATAGGAATAATAATGCCAGACACTGGGATAGTGTTGTTGAATCCCTGATTCAAGTATATTTCTTTTCCCCAAAAGGGATACCCTTTCAGAGTAAGAAATTATAATATGGAAACAGCTACACACCATTTCCATCTATCAAATTAACAATGATTTTTAATCCTGTAATGGACTGTCATGTTACCATTTTTTAAAATTGTAAATATGGGACTTAAAAAAAACTACTCTTTCCATCTGCTCTTAATACTGTCAAATTTATTAAGGTATTTTAAGTGGATGATTGTAAAGTGCCACTTTGCTTTTCACTACTATTTATGCCTGATACAGAGCTTAAGCCATCTGTTTAAACTGGTTTTCTTTTTTTAACAGAAAACTAAAATTTTCAAGAAAGGGTGAGAATTATTCTTTTTAAAAATTCAACCTATTTGAGATATTTTCTTGAAACTTCGCGAGGCAGCGAAATTCAGCTGAGGATGATAACATATGTGTGCGGGTAGCTAATGACAGATTTCACCGTATAATATATGTGCGGATTACATCCTGCTGAGTGTGTTTGGAGGGTTTGGTGAGGGTGCGGGTTCTCGCTCCCGTCTGCGAATTCCCGAGTTTCTTTTGTAGCGGAGACGGAGCCTGCCCGGGACTGCTAAGCCCCAGACCGGGTGGGTTCAGAGGCGCCCTTCCGGATTTGCGAACTTCTATGGAGGAGACGCTAGGGGCTCGCTGATTTATGCGCATTCTTTTAAAGTTGATCGAATGCGTGTCAGCAGCCCAAGACCTGGAGAATCAGAGAAATGTGCAGCAAGTTGCTCACATCCCATTTTTCATAAGCAGAGATGTAGCGTTATCCAAGAGGCCTGGGGAGATTTATGCTTCGGTTTAGGACACGCACAAAAAAATTAAGTTTTCATCCGCCAGGCCGCCGTGTAAATAACAGCCGGCTTCATTCTTTATGAAAATACCCACTTACTGATCGGCTGCTTCAATCCTAGCGCATCTACCTAGCGCCCGACCAATGTCTGAAAGGTGTTTGCTATTTTTAATTTGATTTTCAAGGGAAGGGGAAAAAAAAAAAAAGGCTGGCACAGAAAAACTCCGTGGAAGCAGCCAAGGCCTCGCCACAGTTGATTTCATTTCTGCCTGGCTCCGTCGCGCCGCCGAAGAGCTGGATCTACCGGGAAGCGGTCATCACGGCGAGGCCTTGGGGATGTGCGAACCTTGGCGAGCAGTCGCGCAGTGGCGCGGGGGCCGCCCCCTACCCCTCAGGGACCGAGGACGCGCGGGAGAGGCGCCGCAGCGGACCCGGGAAGCCACCCGATGCCGCGCCCCTCGTGGGCCGAGAAGGCTCAGAATTCTCCGCGCGTCGCTAGGAACACTCTCCTCAAAATGGAGGCGCAAAGCTTTAGAGAGCCTGCCTCTCCCAGACGGCCAGTGGCCGGAGGGGGCGTGCATCGGGACGCTAGCCGAGGTCAAGGCCCAGGCCCCCCAGTCCCGCGCGGCGCCCCGCAGCTGCAGGCTGACGTCACCGCCGCCCGCGCGGGCCTTCGCGGGTCTCGCTGGGCGTTATTTGATGCGGACAAACCGAGTCCAACGAAAGTCTTGGTGCGGGTCCCTCTTCTCCGCTCCCGCCCCTAACTCCCCACGAGAATAATCGGGTATTTAATCTCTCCCGGTCTTAATTCTTGGCAGCGTGGAAGGTGGTTTGCAACGGGAAATAAAACTTGACAGGAGCATTTGCTCTAAAAGGGGTTCTGAGACGGGCTTAAAAGAAACCGTGTTTTTCTCCACCAAATACTTCCGCTTTCTGAGCCCCGGCCTGATGGGTGGGGTGGGATCCGAGGGAACCCAGAGCGGGCCGGGCAGGTTGCGGACCCAGGCGGCCTAATTCGGGTCTCCCGCCCCGGGGCCGGAAAGCAGGCTCGGCCTCACTGCGCCGGGTGCCTCGGCCGCGCTGGACTCGGCTGTAGGTCCGGGGCCGCCCGCAGTCCGAGGCCAGGACGGGGCGCATGGGAGGTTGGCACGGGCAGGGGTCCGACTGGCATGCAGAGTAGTACCCTGGCTCTGGCTGAGGGCGGCTGGGGCTAAGGGAGAGAAGAGGGCGCTGGGGTGGGAGGCGGTGGAGGGGGTTGGACTTAGACCGCTCGACTTAAGCTCCGAGCCTTTTGGCTCACGGGAGATAGGGACAAGAGCTCGCGAAGGCGATGGAGAGACCACTGCTGGGGGCTTTGTTCTGGCTGCGGATCTGAGGACAATGCACAAAATGGAGGGGGAAACCGGGTTGAGGGGCATGCGTGGGTGTCTGGGCTGCTATTGGGTGGGAGAGGTTGGAAACCTCAGAACCCCCCTCCTGTCAGCTTAGAGAGCGCTCTCCTCTCGCGCCATCGCCGTCTCCACGGCCAGGGCCGGTCGCCGCGAGAAGGCACAGGACACGCAACCGGCCGGCTGCAAGCGGGTTCTGATAACCGGAGATCGCGGACTGGAGGTAGCACTTTCCTGGTGATCAACTCCTTCGCCTCCAGCCATATTGAAGCGGAGTTCGCACAGCCAGAGGTGGCCCAGGCTCTGTTCCCGTCGAGTCCCGAAGAACTGAGCCCGCGGAGGCCTAGCCGGGGTGAGAGGCAAAACCTGCAAGCTCAGTAGAGTGGATGCGGCTGGATCTGAGTTCTGACCTCTGCGAGAGACAGGGAACCTGGCAGGGGCCACCAGGCCCGGTGGGCGGAGAATAGGATGGGGTAGCAAGGAGCCTGCTGGGAGCCTCTCCTGAGGCCCCTGAGGCCAGGTCTGCCCCCTCAGTACATGGCAGGCCTTTGGTGAGAACTTGCATGTGCTTCTTCTCCTGCCTAAAATATGGGCCACGAAGTGAGGTGCACTCTGCCAAAGGTAAAACTCTCTGACTCCCAGCCCGACCCCCCACAATCCCTTCACTGTGCTGAGGAGGGTGGGGGTCCCTTCCCTCTGTCCATTGCCTGCTTGCAGCAGGTCATGACTTCAGGCCTAGTGGTCAGTCACTTAAATCTGGTCCTCCTCTGAGCTTATTGCTCCAGATGAATCAAAGAGGCCTTGTAAATGACTGATTTTGTCTTTTTTTCACAGCATATAGAAAAGCAGGGCTTTATCCCTAGGGCTGCATGTGTGGAGCAGGGTCTTCAGGGGACAGTAGGCAGAAGGATTGTCTGTGAATAGGTACCATCACAGAACTGAGTATTAGGGCCCTTGGGGGAAGACTCCTAGGGCAGAGTTTGAGGAGGCAGGGGCTAGCTCTTCTCCAGCCTGGAATATGAGCCATGGATTCAGGCTGAGTAGAACCAGAGGAGCCTGGGGGAACTTCCCTCAGTGGTAGCTGAAGCTTGGGGTATAGGAGCTTCCTGTGAGCCACAGCGATCAAGACTAAGACACGCTCCCACCCCCACCCCAGGACCAGAGCTGGCCTTTGGGTTGGGCTGCCCTCTGCCTTTTGTCCTCTTTATTACAGATACACTTGGCTGGGGAAACCCCGTTTGGGGCGAAGTTGCAGGGAGAATGGAAGGCCGACACTGAGAACCAGGGCTTTGCCCTTCAGCCCCCACCCCCTCATCTGTTCCCACTCAGTAGGGGAAAAAAATCTTTAATGAGTCCACAACAATAAAAATAAAAATAGTTCTTCTCAAAGGAAGTAACCCTCTTTCTCCCATCACTTTGGGACACACTAAACTAAATAGTAACCAGATTGCTTGGTTGTCTGAGACCCTCTGCTAAACCTGATGCCTCAGTAGCCACGGGAAGGATGTGGACTTCTTCAGATGTTTAAGGACCTTGGAGATTTAAACTGTGAGTCAGAAAAGAGTCAACTGTAAGTTCAAGTTCAAGGCATTACCTGTTCCTGTGCTTTAGGGAAGGGACGAAGAGCTTGGGGGAGGGGGGAACAGGTGCCTCTCCCAGCCAAGGAGATAAATTAACCCCCGCATCCATAGTGATAGAAGGAGGTCTCTTGATATTTTATTGAAGCCTCAGTGTCTCCTCTAGAGGGTGTCTTGAAATGTGATAAGTTGGCCATGATCTGCCAATAGACCATTTCTTAAGAACAAATTCTAGGAGATCTCCTGGGTTTTACCAAGAAAGACAGATGTGCCTCCAGGGTATTTCCCACTTGGACACAGAAAGCCCTCAAATGGGGACCTGGCCTCCAACCCTGTGAAGGGCTTGATAGCCATTTTCATCCTGGGTCCTCCAGCTGGCTCTTGCACCTGTGTGCAGTGTGCAAGGGTTGCCACAGTCATTGCTATGGTTTTCTAGAAACAGGTGTGACATTTGGGAACAGAGGACAGTAGGGGCTCAGGTCAGAACTAAAAAAAAAAAAAGGTACCTTATGTGATCCACAAACAAACAGAGATCTTTGGGAGTGAATTTTGGTCTGTCAGGTGGGCCTTGCCCCCTCCCAGGCCAGCTGCCATCCAAGATTGCCAGGCCTAGAAAATCAGGAGCTGAGTTCCAAGAAGAGAAGAAGGGACTGTTGATGAGAGAGGAAGGGAGAGAAAAAGAGCCTGGTAGGGCCTTGGAATAGAATGTTCAGAAGAAGGAGGTGAGAGGTCCAATTCAGACCCCTGGTGGAGGCCTGAACTGGGAGAAGAGTCAGGAACCTAACCAGCTTCCAGAGAACCTGTGTTTTCTGAACCGAGTGCCCTCCAGTGGCACCTCAGCTCTGGCTCAGCATAGGGGAAGTATCAGAAGAGGCTAGAGGCCACAGAAAGGGAGACTTGGCTGGAAAGGGGCAGGGCAGGTGACTGGCAAGCAGGAGCCGCAGAGAGATAGAAACAGACGATGGTTAGAGAGGAAATGGAGTGAGCGGGCAGTCTGCTGTTGGCATTCATTTTAAGGGGTATGCACTGAGCAGTCTGAGGGCTGCCAGTGCAGGTGCTGAGACTTTGCATTCTCAGATTCAGGGACAATGAGCCACTGCCAGAGTCCAAATCAGCCCCAAAGAGAGAAGGCAACGTAGGAGCATGATCAGTTAGGGATGAGAGGCCCAGAGTCTGGAGGCACTCCCTGCCCCCCAGTTCTATCCTCCCTTGAGTGAACAGTTAGGCTGCCTATCAAGTCATGGTCCTTTCTGCTCATCTCCCTTGAATGACTATGCTGGAAATGATTCTCTGCCCACCCCCCCAACACACATGCACACACAGGATAACTCCGGTGAAAAGGCTCACTTTGCCCTGGTGCGCACTGACCATGCCAAGGCTACCCAGCTGCTTCCCAGGCCCCTCGGCTGCAAGAAGAAGGGGAGGCGGCAGTGCTGGGTAGATGCACCTGGACACACTTTATTCCCATATCCCGCCTGGGAAGAGGCGTGGAGTGGAGTGCAGAGCTCAAGAATCCCCAGCAAGGCACGCACTCAGCCCGCCTGCCGAGGAAGGTCTGGGAGGCGTTGCAGAATCCCCCAATCCCTGACTTTTAGGGCCAAATCAAATGAAGTTTGGAAAGACTTGGTCTGCTCTGCTGAGCAAAGTGCCTCGTTAGCCGTTTCCGCCTGACGAGGCTGGCTCGGGCGCCAGCCTTCTCCTGTCCGGGTGGCCATCTCCAAATGCTGCACTGGGAGTGACGGGCCGGCCCTGCTAGGGCTGCCTAGACCTTGAAGTTTGGAAAAACAAGAAGAGATTGAAATGGCTCCCTCCCTTCTCCGCAGACACACACGCACCGTCAGGCTGCCGCCACTTCCTGCCTTTGTTTTTCTTCCTCCAAAACATTTTCGGCCTCTCACATTAGCTGCCATGGGGCTCCGGGTTGACGATAAAAGGAAATACACGCTGAAGAGTGTCCTGCACTGTGGAGCTTCTGAGAAAGAACAGCTCGTGGGAAATCAGTCTCCAGGGCCAATGTCACAGCCGTGCCCATCTTGGACTCCTCAAAAAAAAAAAAAAAAAAATACAACTCGCACTTGGCCTTCCAGGGCGGACTTATACCCCATCGGGTGTTCTCTCGAGCCGGGTGGGCTCAACTTGGCTGTTGGGCCTCCTGCAAAGTGGAAGAGTCAATTAGGCTCAGAGCAAAGTTAAAACCAAGGACCCAAAGCTCTGCCTCCCCAAGGTTTGGTCTGATCCTCAGAGCTGCGCCCACCTCCGAACACCTCCCCCCCAAAAACATTCACAGCATGAGTATATTCCAGGCCAGAGGGGCAGAAGCAGGCAAAGCTGGGAACCGTGGACAGCATTGGGGTTCTGAGCACCCTCTCCTGTCCCTGCTGCAGAACTAAAAAGCATTCACCGCTCCAGGCAGTTTCCCTTCTTCTGGCATCAAAAGCTTTAATTCTCAACTATCTTCACAGCAGCGCCCCCACTTGCCCCCTTCCAGGCTGCAAGACCCTACCTGCACCCCGTTTCAGTTCTGCCAGCGGCTCCCAGAGCACCTTCCCTACCCCCTGCCTGTCCTCGGGAATTCGCCATTGTCTCCTGCAGACACCCATGGGATCCAGACTGACCAGCACCCTCTCAGCTCGGCTCTCAAGAAAGTGGGAGGCACTGGTTCTGTGGAAGAGAAAGTCCCTATACCGACTTTTCTGCGATGACCCCCCCCCCCCCCGCCCTCCCTGGCATCAAGGGGAAAACTGATCTAATTGGGAGAGGGGCTTGCAGCCAGGGTTGATAGCCTGGCGTCCCCCGCTGGCGGGCCACCGCAGCCGGTCTGCTCAGGCACAAGCTGAAGTTGACTGCCAACACTGCTATAAAACCCCAGGTCTGTCTAGAACTGTTTTCGGTTCTCCTAGACGCCCCCGGGCTCAATTATAGTCTTAAAAGCCCTAATACAAGTGCAAGAATTTGTTTGCCTTCACCCAGGGGCGGGGCAAGCCCCGCAGTGGTGGCGCCTTTGTTATGGCAAAGTCACTGAAACCCCTCAAGCATTCCTTTTGTTCGAGGGTCGGGGTGGCGGGGACTGGGTGGGCTGCTGGGAGAGAGTTGGAAAGAGCCAAAATCAGCCTGGGAATGACTTAAACACTGCTGTTTGAAAACCTCTCCTTCTCCCTTTTATATTCAGTCTTCAAGAAAGAAATGCTGTAGAGAAATAAATATTTTGCCTTGTTGGTCACCGATGGAAATAGAAGTTTTTTTTTTTTGCTGCAGGGCAATCCTGCAACTGTGATTCCCGGCTTTAGGAGGTCTCAAGCTACCCTTCCCAAACAACCTTCTTTCCCACCAGAGCTTCTCACTCACACTGATACTGCCCTCTGCACAAGCCACTGTGGACAAATATGTCAAGCTGAAGATGCACAAATAATTTTAAGTTCAGCTCTCAGGGATTCAAGGGGCATGGAAGTTCTTGCAGCAAATCCTGAATAAAGAGTTCATTAAACCAATGTGTCCCAGTAGTTTGATTTGTGATACGCAACCCCTGTAAAGGAGAGGGGTAGGAGCCACATAAACATGAATGCTAATAAATTAGTTTACTCCACTACAGAGTAATTACCTGATATTATTGATATTTACAGCGGGTATTCAAATGCAATGGTGGCCATCATTTGGAGAAAATACATAATGAGAAATTTCTTTTCCAGTGCAATACATGATTAGATTTGTTATTGAGTCAGTTACAGTCAGCTCAGCAATAAATAAATAAATCGATGTTGACACTTAAATACCAAAGATCTTAGAATTTATACTCTAAATCTCCCCAAGATATATAAATACCTTCAGCTATTTCCTGGATGGGGAAAGGGAAAAGGTTATCCTTTTTCATTTTTCAACTTTCCTTCAGCGGCATCCAGTTCCTTCCAAGAAGATAGATGTGGGGAGGCCTCAGAGCTGGGCCCCTCCCAGCTCTTGGCCCTGCCTGGCTGCTCTATGCCCTCCTCTTCTGCTTCTCCCGAATATTGTTCATTCAGTCCTGAAGGATGGCAAGCAGTTTTCACCATCTCAAGTTTCTGTCTTTCCTCTTCCCAAGAAACCTAGACTCATCCTAGCCGCCATGACCTCTGTATCTTTAGTTCAGACCTAGCCTTTTCAAAGCGTTCTTTTCATCCAAGGTGCTGGGAGTTTCGGAAGGACATCTCTTTTCTTTGGCATTGTGTCCCTTCCGTGGGATGAGTTGCAGGAAAGGCCTCGGTCCTTTTGAGTTTCTGCCCTGCACATCCCTGGCCCTCAAGCTTTGCAGAGGAAAGGAGGCGCGTTACCTCTTTCTCAGCCACGGCTCCCGGGCCCTCGCCCCCTGCTCATTGCCCCCAACTCTCCCTGCAGCTCTGGAGCTCAGATGTGGGCTCCGGAAAGGTGCAGCATACCCAGGAGTAGTCTCCTCGGATGTCAGCGCCTGTGAAGCCGCCCAAGGCTCGCCTCAACCGCATGGTTTCCCGAGTCCTCAGCTCCGGAAGACCCGGAGGGCGGATCAGTGCGCAGCGGCGCAGCCCCCGCGTCTCTGGCTCTGTTGAGTCCCTCCGAACCCCGGCAGACAGCGAGAAGGAGCGGGTTTCTTCAAGGGCAGGGCGTGGGGGTGAGGAGGCCGGCAGGGAGAATGAAAGGGAGGTGGATCCCGGGTGAGACGAAGGCCCTTCCGGGACCTGCGGATCCCTGACAAACCGCGGGGGAAGCCGCCCTGGTTGTTGGCGGTTTAGGGACGGAAGGCACTAAAGCGCTTCGGAAGTGACCATGAATGCGAGCGTGTAATCAAGTCACCGTGCAAATCGGGCAAGCCACGAGGCAGTCACATCCACGGCTGCGAACCCTGGCCCCGAAGGGGGTCCAGCCAGGATCGGAGGCAGAGGTGGTTTCCAGAGCAAGCCTGTGGGAGGGGGACAGCGCAGAAGGAGGTGCGAACGCGAGCCTCCTGGCGGATAGATTCCAAGACCACGCACGGGCCACGCAGCGACGAGCTCCCACCCGGCCACCCCCAGCCTGTGGCATCCCTCACCCAGGGAGAGGTGGGTGGCAGTTGAGCTCTCTCACCGCCCTCGGCGCACTCAAGGGCCAGCACCGTGCAGCTGAGCTCAAGCAATTGGCACGGGGTAGCACCCAGCCTCGCCGCGCGCCGGGAGGCCCCCCAGCCAACATGAGTTACACCGGCGATTACGTGCTTTCGGTGAGAACACCGAGTGACGATCTGTTGCTTCCCCTGAGGTGGCTACAAAGAAAGGAAGCCGGGGAGGGAGGGGGGGAAAAAAGGAAAGGGGAAAAAAAAAAAAAAAAACCGGACTCGCTCGCAGCTTGTCAATTTCAACATCGGGTCACATGACCAGCACCTCCCTGCTAAGGATGGGGATAGATTTCCACGTCAGCTTACGTCTCCAAATTTCTACTTCACGGATCCGCTTCAAAGAGGCAGCTGCAGTGGAGAATCATGTTAAGCTCGGCTACTGCGGAGAGCCCAAGGTAGCCCAATGATGGATTTTGATGAGCGTGGTCCCTGCTCCTCTAACATGTATTTGCCAAGTTGTACTTACTACGTCTCGGGTCCAGATTTCTCCAGCCTCCCTTCTTTTCTACCCCAGACCCCGTCTTCGCGCCCAATGACATACTCCTACTCTTCCAACCTGCCCCAGGTCCAACCCGTGCGCGAAGTGACCTTCAGAGAATACGCCATTGAGCCCGCCACTAAATGGCACCCCCGCGGCAATCTGGCCCACTGCTACTCCGCGGAGGAGCTCGTGCACAGAGACTGCCTGCAGGCGCCCAGCGCGGCCGGCGTGCCTGGCGACGTTCTGGCCAAGAGCTCGGCCAACGTCTACCACCACCCCACCCCCGCCGTCTCGTCCAATTTCTATAGCACCGTGGGCAGGAACGGCGTCCTGCCGCAGGCTTTCGACCAGTTTTTCGAGACGGCCTACGGCACCCCGGAAAACCTCGCCTCCTCCGACTACCCCGGGGACAAGAGCGCCGAGAAGGGGCCCCCGGCGGCCGCGGCGACCTCCGCGGCGGCGGCGGCGGCGGCGGCGGCAGCGGCCACGGGCACGCCGGCAACTTCAAGTTCGGACAGCGGCGCCGGCGGCTGCCGGGAGGCGGCGGCGGCGGCGGAGGAAAAGGAGCGGCGGCGGCGCCCCGAGAGCAGCAGCAGCCCCGAGTCGTCTTCCGGCCACACTGAGGACAAGGCCGGCGGCTCCAGTACGTATAAAAGGCAGCGCGCCCTGCGCTTTATGAAAGGGGAGTTGGAAATCTAGCGCAGCACCGCTGTTAAATTTTTATATGCTGTTTTATAAGCATATAAGGTTTATGAAGGGCCTTTAGGTTTCCCCCCAACAAAACTTTGTTATAAAAGGCGGGATCACGTGGCGAGTGCTGAAATTGGCCGTGAAATACCCACCGGCCAAGGCATGCCTACAAAAAAAACCCCAAAAAAACAAAAAACCTCCCTTTTCCCCTTTTTTTCCCTTCTCGGCTCCCAAGCCCAGCAGCTCGACCCCGCTCGGGGCCAGCTTGGGGCTGGGGAGCCGGAGGTGGGCGCCTGTAAATTCTCCCTGCAAGGGTTCGGGAGCCTTTGATAGCGAGGTAATCCGGAGATTTTTATAAAAGCCATGTGTTGCGCCGGGACTCCAGTCCCGGCCGGGATTCAAAGGCATTGCTGTTTAACGATGGCTCTAGGAGCGTGTTTAACAGATAAAATAGCCCGCTTAGCTCGAGCAATATATTAAAAGAAACAAATTAACCCAAAGTTGGCCTTTTTGTCCAAAGGAAGCCATTTTCCTTGGGCGCAGTGGCAATTACGTGTGCTGCCTTCTGTCCGACTGCATGTTACAATTGTTATTCAATCTGTCAAAAGCGGGTTTTTTCTTTACTTCTGGTGGCGTTTTATTGAAAGGGGTGCAAATCGAGCCTGCCCGCAGCTCTGGGAAACCCCTCTGTCCTCCAGCCTATCGGGGACAGCACCCCAGCCCTGCCAGAGCACCAGGATGGCTGGGTGGCCTTGGTCCTTAGGGAAGGCCCGGGGTAGGGGGCTTCCGCCACCCGCTCCCCACCCCGCGGAAGCCAGGGGGCTGGCCGGGGAGGCAGGAGCTGATGACCAGGACTTAGGCTGACAAAGACCCGGCAGCTGCCCCCAGATGTTAACGAGGGCCGAGTCCCGCCGAAGCCGGTAAAGTCTGGGGCTGGGGCCGCCTTTACTGCCTCGGGACTCGGCCGCCCAGGTGCTGGAAGGTGAAATGGTCGCGGGCGGCTGTTTGTTTAGTCTGGCCGGGCTGGAGGCAGCCAGCAACCCCCACTCGCTGCTTTGAAAGCGGTTTCCGCGGCACTAACTCGCCTGTTGCAGTGAGGAACCCTCCTTTCTGCTCCGGAGCAGAGTAAGCAGCTTCCCTGGGGGCCTATCTAGGGAGCTGGCTTTTATCCGGAGCTGAGCCTCCTCCCGCAGCCTCTCCCCCAGCCGGCAGTAAGAGCCTGAAGGCAGGGACCTAGTCGGGGGACCTTGCTTGGGCTTGAGGCAGGGCTTCCATTCCCTGAGGCCAGCCCTTTCCCTTCACTTGGGGCTCTGGGATGGATTGCAACCGTCACACCTGGCTCACTCCCTGCCTCTTTCGGCCTTCACAGGTGGCCAACGAACCCGAAAGAAGCGCTGCCCCTACACCAAGTACCAGATCAGGGAGCTAGAGCGCGAGTTCTTCTTCAGTGTGTACATCAACAAAGAGAAACGCCTGCAACTATCCCGCATGCTCAACCTCACCGACCGTCAGGTCAAAATCTGGTTTCAGAACAGAAGAATGAAGGAAAAAAAAATTAACAGAGACCGTTTACAGTACTACTCGGCCAATCCGCTTCTCTAAAGGCTCCAGCCAGCAGGACCTGGGTGGGGGGCTTCATACACAGGAGATTATATGCAGATTTTGCCCTTGACAAGGTCAAGGCACATGGTGACTTTTCAAGAAAGGAGATGTGCAAGAGAGGAAAGGCAATACATGGAGACAGCCTGGAAGGAGGTTGCCCGGTGGTGGTTAAGATTTCTAATGATTCAGAGAGTTGTGCATCAACGAGAATGAATGGTTTAGGGCCTCTGGTGGTTCACCTTTGAAGACTGCTAGAGCTATGGGCTGGGTGTGGTCTCCATCAGGGACTGGGCCCCCTTCCTGGCCCCCCAGGGAAAATGATCCCAACCCAGGACCCTTCACATGAAGCCTGGTCACCTCTAGGACCCCTGTGTCAAGATCGCCATACCCAATTCAGTTTGGGAAAAGGAGCAGAAGGAAAGGGGAGGATTCCTAGATGTCTGGATCGGGGCTGCTTTCCAAAGCTAATGTGAAAAATGACTGGATTAAGAGGTCGATGCAAGGTGGGAGAGAGCTGTTGATCCTTGAGGGGAAAACTAATCTACCATCCCAGGTGGCATCACTGGCTCTCCACTCTTCCTAGCCACTCACCGAACTGTCCTAGGCCCGAGCTTCTAGCAGTCGACTGCCTTCTGCAACCCACCTAGTTTTTCCTACCGACGAGGGTCTTCGTCTGGCCTGCCACTTTGGGCCTAAAGCCTGGTGGCAGAGCAGACCATTCCCTGAGGTGGAAGACATCAAAAAGCCCAGAGGCTGCACCCAGGCCGCTGGTCCCCGGATCCCTGCAGGAAATGCCTGTGGAGTGCGGCAATTTGGCAAAGTCTATGCCACACTTAATTCAAGCTTGGATTTGCTCAGTGAAGCGGTGGGCCTGGCCAGCAGTCCCCAGCTATGAGGGGCTTGAGTCCCCCAAACACCCAGTTTCCACGCCGCACTCTGCCCTTCGCCACCCCAGAACTGAGCTTGGAAGCTTTCGGTGACCTTCCAAGAGCTCAAGAGTGATTTGGAATTATTTTAAAAGATAAATATTATATTATATATATATATTTCCCTGCAAGAACCAAAGTGAATTTTAAAAGATGCAATGTAGAGGGGGGAAAAAGATGATGAAGAGAATATTTAAAGGCTCTATCTGTTTACAGTGTTCCACGGTTAAACTCACTCACTGCTAAAAATATTTGAATGTACGCTTCATACAGGGATGGTGTTCAAAAGACTTGTAAATAAAGGAACCATAACCTATTTTGTTTGATTTTTTTTTTTTTTTTTTTGCCATTAGTTGATTGCCTTTGGGGTATTGGAGGGGATGGGACAGGTGTTGGGAATGGTCTTTTTAATTTTTTTGCAATATTTGAAAAGCATTAGGGAGATACTCTGAGGTAGTTCAGCCAGTCAGGGTCTGGGGACCTCAGCTGAGAAAGGTAGACACCCTCCCATTAAATCTCCTCTGCCTCCCCGTGTGAAGAAGTGTCTGGTGGCTCTGCGTGTAAAGGGAGTAATGCCCTGTCCTCCGTTTTAGCCCACCGCGTAAGTTGCAGCATGTATATAGGCAACAGGGCACAAGGAAAATAAAGACTGTGGAAACTTGAGTATTGGGTCCTGGTGTGACATTCCTCTCCCTACTCGCCTTTTACTGCCAAATGTCACCCCCACCCCCAACACCACTACCCCCCTTAGGAAAGAGGCAAGTTACTAGGCCCCTGAGGAGGTGGGGAGGTGGCTTATTCAGGGTTTAACTCCATTAGAAGCCAGGCTTAGGAAGTCAAGGTGAATGGCCAGGTCCTTTGGGGAAGTGGAGTCTCAGGAATGGGGTATCCCAGGGCCTGGAATATGGGGCTTCATCCCCTCAGACTGACCCAGCCCTGGGAGAAAGTCTTGGGACTTGAGGTGGCCAATGGGTCTGATCCCAGGCTGGCCTCACTCATCTCCAGACTAGAAGGCCTGAAGTGGAAACACTCTAGGGTGCCCTGGGGAGCCCTTCAGCAAGGGGGGGACTGGTCTGGGTACAAAGAGCAGACTCACAGGAGTATCTAAGGGCACTTTCTCCCCAGCTCCCAGCTGAGACTGCCTTTTCCCTTTGGGGAAAGAAAGATGCTGGTTTTCTTTGTTTCCTGCCTTTGAACTTCTGCCTTAAATTTGGACATCACCCATAACCTTGAGGGGCAGGGTGAAAGGCCAGTGCCTTTTGTTTGTCCACCCCACCCCCACCCCACCCTCCACCCCCACCCCACCCTCCACCCCCATCCCACCCACCCCCACTGCCCCCCACCCAACCCCACCCCACCCCATCCCATCCCACCCCATCCCATTCTCTCTCCCTAGCCACCCAGGCAGGATCAGAGAGAGCTGCAGAGGGGATGGAATTTGGAGAGAGGCCCCATGCCCCAGACCCCCACTTTGTTTATTTGTTTGTGTGTTTGTCTAACTGGCGCGACTGGGGAAATCAAGCTCAAAGGGGAATGGGACAGACCCCGAGATGAATGTCTAGGTTGATAGACAGACACACAGAGGTGAACAAGGACTCTCCTGCGGGGCAGGGAGGGAGCGGACAGGGAAGCCTAGGATTTAAGGAAAGACTTCCTTTGGGACGGTTAAAGATTAACCAGTCTCACAAGTTGCTAGGGAGAGCCTAGCCAGGAGGACTGTTCGAGGGCGGGCGGCGGCGAGCGGGCGCGGGTTTGATTTCTGAGCCCTATAAAAGCCCATCCTCCGATGGCTGTGACAATGTGGTCGTAAACCCGTCCGGGGCCGGCCAATTTGCATATTTGGAATGCGCCGCTATAAACCCGGCTGGGGTTTTGCAGCAATTTCTTAGATGTAAAAATGAGATCTCTTTAGCAGCGGGCTGGGCACATTCTCTCCTTCTTGTCTCTGCCTTGAGACTACTCTCCTCTCCCGGCTGCGGGCCGGAGTTTGGGCCGGGTCTAGGCGCTCGGTCGCCACGAGATGGCGCACTTCCGATCAATGTCAAAGCCGCCGGGGAGCGGGGAACCCCAGCGCGATTCTTGGCCTTTGTTCGCTTCTGATTCTAAGAGCAGCACGTTACTTTATTTCACTTGTCCCGCTCTCCTCCGTATCAAAAAAAAAGGGGGGGCTCACCTTCAAGAAGTGGTTGGTGTTGTAATTTAAAGCAGCGCGCCTTCTCTAGGCCTCGCAGGCGTCGCGGCGCGGAGAAGCCAGCTGTCCCTTGGCAGTGATTTCGGAAATGTGTCAAGGTAAGAGGCCACAAGTTTAGCAATTTCAATCTGGCTGTGGCGGGAGCGGGGCCAGGTATCTGAGCAGGGCTGGGGAAAGTGGCTGGGTGTGTGAGCTCGGGGGTGACGCTATAGGCGCTCAACTCACCCCACCCCCCTTCTCCCATCGCTCCCTAAGGTTGGAAAGCAGGGGAGGCCCCAGTGGAGAAGTTGACGGTTTTAACTCCCTGCGCCAGCATTTCACTTGAGGCGATCTTTAGATTTTGTAGAAATACTCAGAACGGGATGAACCAGGGATGGGGAGCATCCTCCTGGCTGTGCTGGCATACCGGCTTATGGTGGTTAAAAAAAGGGGGGGGGGGAGGAGATGGCGGGACTGGGGAAAACAGAGTTTCTCCTCGAAACAATGAAGTGGTCAGCGACTGTGGTCACTGGGGCAGGCTTATTCCCTGGGGCAGAAGTCAGGGAAGTAGCTGATTTCCTACTAGATGCGTTCTCTAGGTTTGTCCAACAGACTGGAGGTAATCTTTGTTTCGAAAAAGGCCAATTCGGAGAAGTCGCATTATATTTTTGAGGCTGCCAGAGAAACCTGTGTTGCTTATTTTGACTGTACTGCTATAAACCTGGCTGGAGGTTTGCAGCAATTTCTTAGATGTAAAAATGAGATATTTTGCATATTCTGCAAACATGCAAAAATTGTATTGGTAAATACCTATACATTTCCCCAAGGCTAGCAGTGAGGATAAACTCTGATCAAACAATCTCTCCATCAGAATTGTCATAAAACAAGTTTAAAATAATCATGTCACTTACATTTCGGAAGCCAAACTCAAATTCCCTATTTTTCTATATTTAAATTTTTCATTCCAGTGTCTTTTCATTAGTTTCTTGAAATGGTTATTTTCTTTTTACAAATATACTGTGCATGGGTGAGTGGGGTGGGGAGAACCTCAGAGAAAGTAGATGCTACCGTGTATGAGTGTATAATTTTGCCGATCACAGTCACCAGTCTTTGTTGAGTATGGTCTCTCAAACTCTGCCAGAGTAAAGCAAGAAGTGGGCGCCCAGACAGTGCTCTTTGCAGCCTGAGCCTTTCCTAATATCGTTTCCAGGCCAGAGGCAGTTTATGATGGACAAAACTGAGGATACTGCAATTGAGGGGTGTATGTGAGGCGTGTACGAAAAAAGTCTCCAACACTTCCCCCATCAGGAGAGAAGGGCCAGTTCAGTGGTTGGATTTAGAAAAAACTTTTAAGCAGGTTGCTTAGGGATAGACTGATTCTAAGAAGACACATCAAATACTGTATCCCTGAAAATGTTGACATTCTTAAAGACGAATGGGAGAATCAGGTCTTTGCTCCTTCCAAAATTTAAACTATGCTGTAAATACATGAATTGAAAAAGTCCAGAATTTTTGTTAAAGCCGAATATGTCAAAGTAGCATTTATTTCCCTCTCCGGGGCTGCATCTCCAACTCCACAGCCGATCAGATAATACTGCGCCCAGAAAGCACTGAGAGCAACCTCCAGATACGAATTGTTTACTGGCTATCTCAATCTCAGTACCTGGTATTCTTTGTAAGAATTTTTTTTGTAATAACAGTTTATTATTTCTCGTAGTTTGCAAGGGCCTACTCGTAGGAGAGGGAATGCACTATTTGGTAAACTGCAGGGTAATTCTCAACAGAGGGCTTATTTCACTAGCCTGGCATTTACTTCAGCTCCATAGCTGAATGGGGTGTAATGAACCAGGTAGAAATGAGCAATATTTACTCCTAAATAAAACGTGGGCCCCGGCAACTGCACAGGCCTGGTTGAAGCAGGCAGACACTTGAGAGTTTTAGGTCAAAGGCATTCTGACCACCAAGAGAGAAATTCAGCAGCTGGGAAAGAGGAGGAAAGAGAGAAAAAGAAGGCAAATGGGTGAGAGGGAGACACTGTCCAGAAGCCGACCACTGAATTGCTTTTCTTAATTTCTTGGGGGTGGGGAACCCTGGGAAAGCTGAGATGATCAATAAATGGAATATTTTATTGAGGAAGCTAACACCTCGGTGTTACAGTCTGGGGAGTGTGGAGCCTTGGGGGCGGTCGGGGATGCTGGGAGCTCCGAGACTAACTGAGAAGGTAGCAGGCATTTGACTTGAGCTTCTGCTGTGTGGATATCTTCTTGTCCAAACCAGCGGGGCAAGCCAGTCTGTGTCCCAGGTGCACCCATGGGCTCTCCATTCACTCTCACTCTCGGCTCAGCAGTGGAGGGAGAGTGGCAGACCTGGGCCAGAGAGAAGATCCCACACTGGCTTATGTATTCTGTTTTGGTTTTTTCCAAGCAAGAAACAGCACAAACTCAACATCCCATTTGGCTTATTAGAAGGGGGTAAAAGATGCTAGGGAGAAACATCCAACTCTCCCCAAAGGTCTCTGAAGACCCAAGTGCCAATGCCATGGTCTGTGAGCTCACAGCCGGCTTTCCACCTTCTCTACTCTTCAGCTGCGGTGGCCTTATCATAACAGACACGGCACCAAACTGATATTTGTAACCTTGGTTGGAGCGTGCATGCTCTTGGATCCCATTCAGCCTAGAAGGCCATTTGGCCACCCTACAGAGCTCTGACTAGACGGGGCCTGAGCTGTCTACGGCCCGGAACCCAGCTTGTCTTACCAGTCAAACTGGCAGGGCTACTGAATTCCCAGAGTCTTGGAACATTCTGGAGAGGCCAAGGAAAAGGCTTTGAGGGGCGGAAGGGGGGGGGGGTGTCTGTGAATTCCCTGAAAATGACTGGGTCAAATTGTGGGAATGCACAGATTTGCATTTTTCACAGGGTAAGTCGGAACATGCCCTTAGATTTACCAAAGGGGGTCCAACTTTCAAAAATATTGAGAAAGACAAGTTTAGATCATTGTCTTTCACTTTATTTTATTTAGCCTCCACTATCTTAAGCATTTTTCTCCTGTGGCCACTGGCCCTTCTGAACCTGTGGCCTGGGAAGATGCTTTCTGCATCAGTTTAACTGAAAAAGCACCCAGTCCTGGCCCACTTGCCTGCTGGGGCTCATTCTTCTCAAGGGACCCTCTCCTATGCTCGGAACCTACTTCCGCCTGGGCAGAAATTTCCTGATAGGCATGAACAGTACTAAGGGGCAAAGCCCCCTTCTTAGCCAGTCCTTGGCTTTGTGGCATTTCCCAGTAGCACTGCTGAACACAACAGTCCCAGTCAGTTTCACTCTCCTGACAAGCTGGGTAAGGACCAAGCTCATCTGGGGAAAGGTCCTAAGCTGCCTTACTTTCAAACTTCTGGTCCTCAAGTTCGTTGACCTCATGGGCCTAGCCTGATGAAAATTTGCCTTGGCCTTGTGCGTTTGAGGCGTTTAAGCAATATGGAGAGCGAAGGACATTTCCTGATCTCGGCACCGACCCCTCACTTGATTCGGCGGCGATGCTACTGCCACCTCAAGATCCTGTCGAATTGCAGCGAGTTAGCGCTCTCCTTTTCTACCTCTCTCGCTTTTCTTTCCCTCTGTCTTCTCCTCTTTTCCTTTTTTCTTTTTCTGTTCCTCTCTTCTCCACCCCAGAGGCCCAGTCCGCGGAGCCGGTCTCCGCGGGGCGCAGAGGTAGAAGTGGCTGGAGCGCAGCGCAAGCGGTGGCGCGGCCTCCGGGTGCTGCGCGCCGAGCCGAGCAGCCGCTGCCGGCAGAGACCGCAACTGCGTGCTTTACATCTCAGAAGCCAGCGCCGGGGCTCTGCCGCCTGCTCTCCCGTAGGCTCTCTCTAGGTCCTCTCAGGCTCAGCTTCCTCCTCCGACTAGGTTCGTGTTGGGAAGAACAAGGCCAAGTGCCTGGCAAATCACTCGGGATGCAAGGGTCTTTCCCCGCCGCCGCCCGCCGAGGCCTGAGCGGTCTGCTTCTCGGGATGCCGGCGTCAAGCCCGCAGCAGGGGCCGGAGCTGGCGGAGCGGGCAGGCCTGGGGCATCCTGGAGAGCTCTAGCCCTAGCCCTCAGGCCCGGGACAAGGCAGCGACCACCTGGGCTCCCTGGATCCGGCCGGAAAAGGTCGCGTTTCCTGAGACATGTATGAGGCCCACACTTGGCGGGTAGTACCCTAGGCCGGCCGTTTCCAGTTCATCAAGAGCGCGGTCCCTACGACCAGGGAAGGAGAAGGCCTGGGTGTCTGTTGAGCAAAGGGCCTGGCCTCCGAACGCGCCTATAACTGGGCCACAAGCCCAGCCAGGCCCCACAGGGAACGGATTTCCTCACCGCGGGCCTCGTTAAAATGCTCACACCACGGGAGTGAGGGCTGCCCCATCCGTGGGTTTGGAGGGGAGGGGGGAGGAGGGGAGGGGACAGAGACAGGAGTGTGGTGACACTGGTTCTTGTAGCCTCCTCTGCGAATGCCAAGGCTAAAGGGAGAATTCGAGAATTGGGTGGCAGAGGTGTTCGTTGGCCTACCCCACCCAAGTTTCCCCCTCCAGGTCTTCCCCTCTGGGTAAGCCAAAGACCCTCAAGATCAACACTTCTTTCACTTCCCCCCAAAGGCGTATGAGCTTGGAGGCTGCAAGGGTGATGTGGCTGTGGGGTGCCTGGACCTGGCTCTGGCCTTGGAGTAAGGGTGGGGAAGTCTTTCAGCCAAAGCTGTCAGTCGCCTCAACCCCCCTCCCCCCCCCCCCCCGCCCCCACTGATGCCAGCCCACCAAGGTTCACCAACAGGAGCTGCAGAGAAGGCAAGCCAGGTGAGCACACCATGGGCAAAGATCCTAACTGGATCTACCCACTGGCAGAGGAGGAGTGGAGGGTTTGGGGCTGAGAGGCCAGGGCACTGCATTTTGGGGGAAGTTCGGTGAGGGATGCTAGAAAGAAGTGGTGATTGCCAGCTTCCAATCTCCTCTGGATTTCGGAAACTCTGAAAATCCTGGTGATTTTAGGACTAGGTCCCCACCCTGGGATAGAGCTCCGGGTCTGGGGCTGAATGGGAAGAACTTGAGGCACTGAGGCCTCCGCCGCTTAGTATTTTAAGAGTGCACCCAAGTCTGGTGGCTGATTCGAAAAATTAAAACAGGGAGCCCCCAAAGAGGGCCGGGGTGCGCACCATAAACACCCCACTTGTTAACTGCATGGGGCCCAGGGGCCCTTCAAACAGACCCCAAAGGAGGGCGCGCGTCCGGGCATGGGCGGAGCGAGCCCAGGGGCCAGGCCCCCCACCAGCCACGTTGGGGCAGCCCCCGTCGCTTCTGGCCTTTGGGTTGAGGTATCGGGTGTGCGTCTTGCGGCCCATCAATACAGATTACATATTTATATCAATCGCGGGCTCGGAGGGCGCCCTCGGAGAGCGGCCCCGCGCCTACGAAACCAAACTGGGAGTGGTCGCGCGGAAACTCTGGCTCAGGATTGGCTGCGGGCGCCCGCCGCGGTGCGGGGGGATTGCTAATCGTATTCAGCATGTTTTGCACAAGAAATGTCAGCCAGAAAGGGCTATCTGCTCCCTTCGCCAAATTATCCCACAACAATGTCATGCTCGGAGAGCCCCGCCGCGAACTCTTTTTTGGTCGACTCGCTGATCAGCTCCGGCAGAGGCGAGGCTGGCGGTGGTGGCAGCGGCGCTGGGGGCGGCGGCGGCGGCGGCAGCTACTACGCCCACGGCGGGGTCTACCTGCCGTCCGCCGCCGACCTGCCCTATGGGCTGCAGAGCTGCGGGATCTTCCCGGCTCTGGGAGGCAAGCGCAATGAGGCGGCGTCGCCGGGCGGCGGTGGTGGCAGCGGGGGCCTGGGTCCCGGGGCGCACGGCTACGCGCCGGCGCCTATAGACCTGTGGCTGGAAGCGCCCCGGTCGTGCCGTATGGAGCAGCCTGAAGGGCCGCCGCCGCCGCAGCAGCCCCAGCCGCCGCCCCCACCGCAACCACCCCAGCCCCCGCCACAGGCCACCTCGTGCTCTTTCGCGCAGAACATCAAAGAGGAGAGCTCCTACTGCCTCTACGACTCGGCTGACAAATGCCCCAAAGGCTCGTCCGCCGCTGCCGAGCTGGCCCCCTTCCCGCGGGGCCCGCCGCCCGACGGCTGCACCCTGGGTACCTCCAGCGGGGTGCCAGTGCCCGGCTACTTCCGTCTCTCTCAGGCCTATGGCACCACCAAGGGCTACGGCGGCGGCGGTGGCGGCGCGCCGCAGCTCGGCGCCGGCCCGTTCCCCGCTCAGCCCCCGGGGCGCGGCTTCGACCCGCCACCCGCGCTCGCCTCCAGTTCGGTGGATGCAGCCCGGAAGGAGCGAGCCCTCGATTCGCCGCCGCCCCCCACGCTGGCTTGCGGTGGCGGCGGCGGCGGGGGCTCGCAGGGCGACGAGGAGGCGCACGCGTCGTCCTCGGCCGCGGAGGAGCTCTCCCCGGCCCCTTCCGAGAGCAGCAAAGCCTCGCCCGAGAAGGACTCCCTGGGTAAGCAGGGCGCGCTGAAGGGCTCCGCAATCAGGCTGGCTGGCAGACAGGCAGACCCAGAGAAGGGAAGGAGCAGAGAGCCAGGAGTCCGCACAGCAGCCGGCCGGCCTTGGCCCGAGCTGCAGGCAGGCTGACCTTGTGAACTTGCTTTTTTAATATTTGGGCGTGGGGACTCAGTAAAAAAATTCATGTCCCGGCTTAGCGCCCCACACCGCGACGTTCTCTGCTCTCGCCTCCCCTCACTCCGACTGGAGCCGAGGACACCGGCGAGCAACTCCCCTCTTGTGCATGCCCTTCTCCGTGCCCCAGAGCACCCAAAACCGAGTCTGGGCCCAGCCTGCGAGGCGCGGCCCACGCGGGGGGGAGGGGGAGGGAGGGAAAGTGGCTCGCCCGCAGATAGCGCGGATGTTTGTAAGGCATCCAAAATAAGCAGCCGCCAGCACCAATAAATAAGCCCATTAACCGGCGAAGTTCGAGTTTACGATCCCCCTTGCTTTTTTCAAACTTGCTTGAGGGGCGGGAATCCTCGTTGCGGGGAGAAGAAAAGGCAGATCCGTCCCGGACGCCTGGGCCCTGATCTGAGAGTCAGAGAGGGGTCATTTCGCTTCCCCTGGAACTCGAAACCGCCCAGATTGCACGTCCCTGGCTCCTCGAGAGACGTGAGGGAGGGCCCTTGACCCCAATCAGTTTTTTGTGCCTTTTCTAGCTCCCAGCTATGCCCTTCTCCCTCTCCTCAACAGGCCTTGGGTAACCACGGGGCTGGAGTGAGACACAGCCACGTTGCCTACCCCCCCCTTCCAAGTGAGCACCCCTGTCCTCCCAGCCTGGGGGTTGCAGGAAATGCTTGTCTGCCTTGGGGCGAGAGGCAAAAAAAAGGCGTTAAGTTCAAGATATACAGCCTGCCCTCCCAGTCCGTTCCTTCTGCAAGCGCATGGCAGCTTTGTGCTAAAACAGGTGTTTAGGGGGGAAAGTGGAGGAAAATGTAAGAGAGTAGGTGTAGATAGGAGGCCCACTCGATTTTACACATAACTTTTGGAGGAACTGCTCTCCCTGGGCAAACTAAAAGGGGCGGAGGGCGGAGGGATAACTCTCTCTGGGTGACTTAGGACATCCCTCATACTGTAGAAACGACCCGAATTCCCCTCTGCGTGCAGCCCGCATGGCCTCGATTTAACCTTCCCCTCTTTATTCTCTCAAATGCCAGGCAATTCCAAAGGCGAAAACGCAGCCAACTGGCTCACTGCAAAGAGCGGCCGGAAGAAGCGCTGCCCCTACACCAAGCACCAGACGCTGGAGCTGGAGAAGGAGTTTCTGTTCAACATGTACCTTACTCGAGAGCGGCGCCTAGAGATCAGCCGCAGCGTCCACCTCACGGACAGACAAGTTAAAATCTGGTTTCAGAACCGCAGGATGAAACTGAAGAAAATGAACCGAGAAAACCGGATCCGGGAGCTCACAGCCAACTTTAATTTTTCCTGATGAAGCTCCAGGCAATGTGGTTCATTTCGTCCAGAGAACCCTTCTCCTCCCTCTTGTCTTCGGCTCTGCCCAGGAACTCGCACCTGTGCGGGAGCCCCCCCATTCTTCCCTCCCACACTCGCCATCTCGCTGGCCGTTACATCTGTGCAGGGCTGGTTTGTTCTGACTTTTTGTTTCTTTGTCTGTTTGCTTGGTGCTGGTTTATTTGTTGTTTTCTGGGGGAAAAAGCCATATCGCGCTAAAATTCTATAGAGAATGCTGTCCTAAGTGTCAAGTGGTGACTGGGATGGTTTGCTGTCTCGGGGTTCCACTGCTTGAAATGGCCTCTGTCCTCCGGGTGCAGCTGGTTTCCTGCGGGGCCAGCAACCTAGCCGGAAGGCGGAGGTCCCATTGTAGGCAGCTGAGGTGTCTGGCCTGAGGTCAATGGTGCAAGGAGCCGCCACCGGGCTTGCCTGCCTGGAGTGCAGGGCTGTCTTTAATCAGGGGGCACAGGCCCCTGGGTTTCTTTTCTCTTTTTTTCCTTGGCAAAGAGAAGGGCTTGCAGAAATGTACATGCAGGTTGGCAAAAGGGTTGACTTTGGCTGATTGGTAAAATTGAGAAAGTCAGAAAGATTCATTTTTCCTTCCCCTGTAAGATAGCTCAGCTTTAAAAGAAGAAGAAATGACCAGGAGAAGGAAACGTCTCTTCCAGTTTGTGTAAGGTCTTGCATTGTGGGACTAAATTATTTCAGTTACTTTGAATTTCCATGTCCTTCTGGCTGTAGATAAATAATAGAATGTAGTTTTGTTTATACATGCAGATTTAGTGCATTTTTTGTCATTAAATAATTGTTACCACTGGTAACATAAGACAAGCACACCACAATTCTCCCTAGTCTGCAGAGGTTCCCCCCCTTTCCCCCCCTTTTCTTTCCAAAATTCACAGAAGCCGAGGAGGGCTGGAGCAAGCGGAATAGACTAGAGAAGGGAGACGTTGCTGGGTTTCCTTTATACTGTGAAGTTACATGCATAAAAGGGTCAAACCTGTAGGTGCAGAAAAAGAAAAAACTATAAAATACAAATCTGTATAAATGTCTATTATTATGAAAAATTGCCAATCTTGTTTTATGCAAATGCATTCTATCATTATTATAAATGTTAGTTCTAGTTCTATTTACTTCTAATCTTAAATCAGAATAAATTAATATTGTAATGCTGCTGTGCGTGGAAAAAAAAAGATGATGTTTATGTTCTTATAGAAGAATAAAAGCTGTGGAATGAAGCTTTTTAATTTTACCTCTTTTTTTGACTTCTTATCTTCACCTTCCACTTTATCCCGTCTACCGCTTTTACAACAGGAGGACTAGCCCGCGCCCTCTGCAATTACTTTAGGCATCTATTTAAATATTACCTAGACGGTCGTAATTTGTCTGGGCCCTATAGCCCTGGTGCCGTAAGGTTTGTCGGCTTTTGTTCAGTTTTATGACTTGCTAGTATATCTGGATTGTGGCTGTCTTGGACCAGTGGTTTCAGTTGAGAGGGGAGCTGCATAGACAGAGGAAGCCAAACAGGATTTGTTTCTGGAGCCCCCTGGGAGGTTCGCAGAGGCTGGCTATTTCGTGGGTCTCTTGGTCCTCGACGACCCCCAGCCTAGGATTCCAGGGAGCAGGATGGGCCCACAGCGGGTCACTAGCGTCCGCGGCAGCGGTTAGGTAGACCGCGGCGGGGCTGCACGGGTCCTCCCGCCCCCAGCACGGCCTCCCCCACCTGGTCGCCCTCGGCGGGGCCACGCGTTTCCTGCTCGCGGGAGGCGGGGGGGGGGGGGGCGCGACAGCATGGGGGAGGGGGCGCGGGAGCGCGCGCCCCGGCTGGCTGGCTGGCGGGGAGGGAAAGAGGGGGAGAGCAAGTGGCGGGGAGCGAGCGCGGGAGGCCGAGGCCAGACAGGGAGCCGGGCTCCGAGCTGTCCTTGGCGCTTGCGAATCGCCCTGGGCTGCCGCCGCTCGGCGCCGCGCCGGCTCGCTGAGCTGCAACATTTGGGAAACAAGCGCGCACGCTGCTCTTTCCCTCCTCTCTTCTGGCTTTCTCTCCTCCTTGCATTTTCCTCTCTCCTTTACCTTCCTTCTCCCAGGTTTACCTTACCCGGGCCGGTGGCTTCTTCCTCCTTGATGCGTCAGCGGCAGCGGCGGGCGCAGGTTGGCGAGGGGCCAGGCGCGATCGCAGGGTTCTCACTTGGCGGCGGTGGTGGCGGCGGCAGTAACGGCGGCGGCGGCGGGCGAGGCAGCGCCAAGCGGGCAGCAACAGAACTGGTCGGTGATTTAGGTAGTTTCCTGTTGTTGGGATCCACCTTTCTCTCGACAGCACGACACTGCCTTCATTACTTCAGTTGAAATCGTCTCCAGGTACCTGTGCGCGCGGAGGCCGGGCCGGGCCGGGAGGGGCATCCAACCCCTGGTCGTGCCAGGCCTGCGGTGGCAACCTCGGCTTATCCCGCACAGGAGCCTGGACCCTGCCTCCTCAACGCTCTGCCAGGCTGCCGGCCTCATCCCCGCTTCCACCCCCCCCTACCTGGCCTGGAGCAGGTACAGTCAGGTTACCTGCTCCTTCGCGGATGCCAGGGGCGTGGTAGGAATTCTGAGCCCCGGGCCTTTCAAGGTCAGGGGCGCACGCCTCTGTCCTGGCTCTCTCCTGCTCCCGGCCTGCGCCTGGCCAGGGACTCTGCCATCCTCCTGCAAGGCCGGGGCACCTCCAGCCCAATCCGGGGCACCAGATGAGGAAAGATCGCTTTGCCAGTGGAGATTCAGCCTAAACTAGGAAGCGGACAGGGCTGACAGGGGCTGGGTCACTGGCCTTGTCACTTACCCTTCTCTCTGTAAACCTCTGTCTACTCCCAAGAGTTGCCTTTGACTCTTTCTTCTTTCTTACCTTCCCTCCTTCCTTCCTCTTTTTTCTTGTTTACTCCTTCCTTTTTTCTTTCACCTTCAGTCTGTGTCCAGTTTTCTTTCTTTCTGTCTCCTCCCCAACTATTCCTTTGGGAGGAACCCGGGGGAGAGATACAGGGCTTGTTTGGGGAGAGCGGGGTGGGGGGTGTCTTATTTTTCCATGCGCCTTCAATCAGAGGTGGCAATCTGCTGAGGAAGAGCTGGAGGGGCGCGGCTGTCTAGGGCTATGGATCTGGGCCTGGTGTGCCGTGGCCCAGGCAAGGCCTCGGTTATGATCACGACCGGATGGCGGCGGCCTGGCGTTCCTACTCCGCGGGTCCTGAACGGCAGCCTAGGCGTTCTGATTGGGGGGAATTCACGTCGTTTTTGTGTGCCCATTCCGAGGGCAAGGAGGCCTCCGCTGACTTCATTGGGGAGATGAGGCTGAGTCCTGGGCTCAGCCAGGCTCGATGGAACAACACGCAGGGAACTGCCACAAAGCTTCCTCTGCTTTCCCGGCCTGCTGGTCCAGGCTCCGGCTTTAATCGCGATAAGGGAGCCCCGCTAGGGCCAAGATTGGCTGTTTGCTTGCCAGTAGTTTCTATCAGGGTCAGAAGATGTTAGATATGACATCCTTGTGGGGACAGTACTACAGAAGGGAACCGTTCCAGTGCCAGTGTGTTTCAAATAATAGGGGAAAGGAGGCCTAAATTCTAGACACTGAGTTGGCGTTCCAAGTTGTAGGCCACGGTTTGAAGCTAGTGGGGCCATTCTCATTACCGGAAACTGAAAACAATTTCCACCCCTGGGAATCCAACACGCCTACGGGCCTTCAGGCTCAAGCACACCGAACGGTGCTTCCCTTCCCAGCTCCAGCAGCTCAGAAACTATTTTCACTGCCCAGCTTGACCTCCTGTTATCGGAGAGGCTGTCACAGGGCATTCGCCTCAATTCCTCTCTGCCTCTCAGGACTTGAGTAGTGGATTCGTTTTGGAGGCCAAGGTTTTTGAACTCTCAGGCTAGAAAAGGCAGTTTGTAATTACACCCATTTAGTGTTTCTTTATGCACACATAATCTCTTTCACCTCCAAAATAAAAGCAAACACAAAAGCCTGAATATTCTCTCTCCAAACCTGTGGCTAAATAGGAATAATATTTAGTTTTGTGATTTCCCCCTTTTCCTGGCACCAGTAAGGACTGCTTAATTCTCAACGCCGGATAATTATTTAGAAGCCATTCTATTTGGAAAGTCTAAGGTTATTTAAAGAAACATAGCCTGTTTTATTTTAAACATTACTAACAATAATTGGTGTCTTCTCTGGTTACCAAAAAAAAAAAAAGGAAAAGGCAACCAGGCGTGTCCAGCCTATTTGCAGACAATTACAATTAGGAGTGAAGGTTTCCCCCAGAGTTAATTTTTCTTAATGAAAATCTAAGGGGTCGATATTTAGGACACCCTGGGCTGCGGTGGGGGTGGGGATACGGCGGAGGAATTTACAAGGAAAGGAAAATATTAGGGAGGAGGGGGCTGAGGCGGCCTGGACCGGCCACGTCGGAGTTCATTGTGTCGGCCACTTCCCTCTTCCGGCGCGAGCAGAGGAAGGGGCACCCGGTGCCTCTCTGCGCGGCTCCGCAGCCTCTTTCTCCGGGAGAGCCTGGCATTTGCGGGTTTTCGCCTGGGACAGGGATGTATCAGGGTTTGGGGGGATTACTGGAACTGTTGGGGAGGATGAAGGAAAAACAGAAGATGGAAGCGACCGATGCCGCCCGCCTGCCCTCGCCGCCAGGGAAGAGGGCTAATGAGAAACACACTCTTGCAGGCACAATGTTCACACGTGAATTTAATTACCCCCTTTTAGGGGTCGCCTCTTTCTGTTCGGATTGGGGGTAGGTTTTGTTTTTATTTTTTTCCCCAATTAACATACAGGCCGAGGTCTTTTACCTCTGTAAGACTCTAAGGAGTAAGAAATACCTTCCTCAATTTGGCCAAGCTAAGAAACAGGATTAAAAGTCAATGCCCTGTGCCCCTCCCTGTTTTAATTTCTAGCCCTGGACTTGATCTGCAGCCCCGAGTTTTAGGCCTTGTAACTGCCGAGCCGAGGGTCGAGTGGGTAACCTAGGCGGGTCCGGGATAGTGGTCAGAAAGGAAGGAACCCAGAAGGACTCATACGGGGGCCCCAGAGGCTAACCGCTCCGGAGCCGGCTTCCCAGCTACTAGAGCCAAGGGGTCTCTTAGGCGGAGCTGCTTTTTCGCCAGCAAACTCGCCTTTCATTGATCCTGCCTCGTGTTTTTTCGCAGTTCGGGTTCAGGGAATGCGACGAGGCTTGCAGAGCTCAGCGTTAGGGCCTCCAAGGTCGGAACACACGGCTGGGACGCTTGTTGGGTCCGCCCGGGGTGTGGATAGTGATTCCGGCGGACCGCGAGCTGGGCGCGCTGGTCGTGCGTGTACGCGGAGATGGAGCCGAGCGCGCGGCACAATCAGGTCCTCAAATCCGTGGCCCCAGGGAAGACTGGCCACTCTCTCCCTGGCCGCTCCTCGGTGGGGCCCTCGCTGGAGGCTCAGCGGCGATTTTGGGAGCTGCCCGGGCGCCCTGCGCTCCAGTCGGGCAGATGCCGGAGGGGAGTTCACAGTTGGTGCTGCCTTCTCTGTGGCCTGTCCCTGTCCAGCGCGCTCCGGAAGAGGTGGTGGTGGCTCAGTCTGGGACGGATACTGCGTTGAATTTGACTTTTCTCGACCAGCCCCGGGTAAACTCTCATCTCTAGGGATCGCAAGGATTATTTACAGGGAGCTCGCCAACCAAACACAACAGTCTAATTTAACCTTTCCAAGTCCTCGTAAATTTTTACAGCTGCGAGTCACGAGGAGGCAAACGAATCTGTTGGTCGTTCCCAACTTCCCACCAGCCTGTGTGGCTTCTGAACAATAACTCCTTATGAAATATCATAAATATAGATTTAAATACAGTAGAGCGAGAATGCGATTTGGCTGCCTTTTTATGGCTTCAATTATTGTCTAATTTTATGTGAGGGGCTCTGCTGGCCGCACTCGCGCGCGGGACCCGCGTCTTGCTGATGGCGTGATTAATTGTGATATAAAATAGTCCGCTTAAGAAGTGTGTGTCTGGTGGTGGCGGTGGGAGGGGAGGGAGTACAGAGGCAAGGCCAGATTTGATCTTTTAATCTTCGTTGGCCACAATTAAAACAAACCCGATCGCGGAGCGCCACGATCCCTTTGCATAAAAACATATGGCTTTTGCTATAAAAATTATGACTGCAAAACACCGGGCCATTAATAGCGTGCGGAGTGATTTACGCGTTATTGTTCTGCCGGGCGGGCACGTGACGCGCGCGGCCAATGGGGGCGCGGGCGCCGGCAACTTATTAGGTGACTGTACTTCCCCCCCCCTTGGTGCCACCAAGTTGTTACATGAAATCTGCAGTTTCATAATTTCCGCGGGTCGGGCCGGGCCGGCCGGGCGCGGGGCACGGCGATGGCCACCACCGGGGCCCTTGGCAACTACTACGTGGACTCATTCCTGCTGGGCGCCGATGCCGCGGATGAGCTGGGCGCGGGCCGCTACGCACCGGGAGCCTTGGGCCAGCCCCCCAGGCAGGCCGCGGCGCTGGCCGAGCACCCCGACTTCAGCCCTTGCAGCTTCCAGTCCAAGGCGGCGGTGTTTGGCGCCTCGTGGAACCCGGTGCACCCGGCGGGCCCCAACGCGGTGCCCGCGGCCGTGTATCACCACCATCACCACCACCCCTATGTGCACCCCCAGGCGCCCGTGGCGGCGGCGGCGCCGGACGGCAGGTACATGCGCTCCTGGCTGGAGCCCACGCCCGGCGCGCTCTCCTTCGCGGGCTTGCCCTCCAGCCGGCCTTATGGCATTAAACCTGAACCGCTGTCGGCCAGAAGGGGTGACTGTCCCACGCTTGACACTCACACTTTGTCCCTGACTGACTATGCTTGTGGTTCTCCTCCAGTTGATAGAGAAAAACAGCCCAGCGAAGGCGCCTTCTCCGAAAACAATCCTGAGAATGAGAGCGGCGGAGACAAGCCCCCCATCGATCCCAGTAAGTGTCTCCTCCTTCCAGGCCGGCCACCGCCTCCACGCCGGCCACCCGGATCTGCCGGCCCTCCAGCTTTCTCCGGAGCCTGCCTTCGCCTTCGCTGGGAGCCTCCTGAGCAAAGGCCGGGAGCCAGAAGTTGCTGTTTAGGAAGCCTCCTCGGATGGGGCCCCCCAAGTCCAGAAAGCAGTGACAAGCCGGCCTGCCGGGCTTCGGGGGAGGGGAGGCGGCGGCTGCCTGGAGAGGGGGCGGGGCAGGCGCTGCGGGACGACCCGAGACCTGGTGACCCTCTCCTTGGCTTGCCCGGGACCAAGACAGAAATACTCTGGGCGAGATTCTTCGAAAGCAACGCGTCAGAGAAAGCCTTTTGTGCGGCTAGATTGTCCGGGAGCGGCGGTAGCAACTGCAGCCCGGGCAGCCTGACCCGGGACTCTGGGGAAGACGGCCGATTCTCTCCACTTCTTGCTTCAGCCAGTGGCGGCGTAAACCCTGCCCAAGATGCGGCTGCAGGCGACCGGGACGCGAGGGTCCCCGTGCTAGATTATTCAAATAAACTGGAGAAGTGATCTACGGCCTTGGGGTGCCTAGGGGCGCCATACCGGCCTGGCCAGCTCCCACAGCCTTCCAGGGAGGTCAAAATAAGGAATGGGGAGAGTAGATGGAAAGGTGGGAAGGAAAGAGTCAGTAAGAAGGAGAATAGAATATTAAGCTTGCTAAGGAACACATGGCAGCGTGGTTTCCTCCTGTGTGGCAAGAAAGAGATCTGTTTGTAAATTTCACTTCTTACACAACGTGTGGAGAGTGGGAGGAAGCAGAGGAGGGGAAAGGAAGACAGAGGAGGAGAAAGAAGGGTCTGGGGTGGGTGGGGGGAGCCGAGGTTTTCTGGCGTGCAATTGTAAGTGACCGTCCCTGCGTCTGTCTGCCAGGGTTCCATTGTATCCGAGGCTCGGCTGCCTTCCCTAACCAGTTCAGCAGCGTCCTGCACTTTGGCTGAAGACCCCAGGAGTTTTCCTAGCCCCCAGCGGAGGGGGGTGGGTGTGCTTATTCACCTCCTAAATCCCCCCCTCTCTGTCCCCCACCCGCAGGTAACCCGGCTGCCAACTGGCTCCACGCTCGCTCCACGCGGAAGAAACGCTGCCCCTATACAAAACACCAAACGCTGGAACTAGAGAAGGAATTTCTGTTCAACATGTACCTCACCCGGGACCGCAGGTACGAGGTGGCCCGACTGCTCAACCTTACGGAGAGGCAGGTCAAGATCTGGTTCCAGAACCGCAGGATGAAAATGAAGAAAATCAACAAGGACCGAGCAAAAGACGAGTGATGCGACTCGAGTTCATTTAGAAAAGAGAGAGTGAGCTAGAGAGAAAGAATTGCCCGTCCTCTTCTCCTATCCCCACCCAACCCCACCCCACCCCAGCCTCCACCACCCTAAAAAGGCGGTTGGAAACTCCAGGCCTCATGTCCTAGGCAAACCCTGTTCAGGCTGGTTCCTTGGCCTGCCACTTTGATGGAGGAGGTATTGTAAGCTTTCCATTTTCTATAAGATTAAAAAAAAAAAAAAAAAAGGCGGGGGCATTAGCGCTGATGGCTCTATGTGCTAGCTTGTATATATTAAAAAAAAAAAAAAATCTACCTGTTCCTGACTTCAAACAAACAAAAAAAACTACCTTTTTATAATGCACAACTATTGACGGCGGGCTGTATAGTTTTTAGACTGTGTGTAGTTAATTTAATTTGCTCTTTGTGCGGCAGAGCGATCTGCCCAGATACTTGAATACTGTGTTTTATTGTGGTAATTATGTTTTGTGACTCAAACTTCTGTGATGGGTGATGCACCCGTTGTGATTGTGAAAGCTAGAATTCAATTTGAACTCAGGTTGTTTATGAGGGGAGAAAGCAGTTGCATAGAGTATAGCTCTGTAGTGGAATATGTCTTCTGTGTAACTAGGCTGTTAACCTTTGATTGTAAACTAGCTGTAAGGATTTCCCAGTGACATAAAATTTTAAAACAAAAAAAGAAAGCGTTCTCTGGGATGCATAGATTCATGATTTTCTCCATTCTTGAAATGCGGATATTTTAGTTTCTACATGCTCTCTAGACCTATCTCGTCCATTGTATATATATAATCCACATATTAAAGAAAAAGTAAACAAGCTTGAATATTGTTTTTGCACCAGTGAGGAAATTTGGAGCTATACTACGTATGTGCAGATGGTTACTACCTATGGTTTACGTTTAATTTTAATTGGGGGAAAAATGAATGCTTATTGTAATGGAGTTAATTTTATTGATAATAAATTATACACTATGAAACCGCCATTGGGCTACTGTAGATTTGTATCCTTGATGAATCTGGGGTTTCCATCAGGCTGAACGCACACTGTATATTTTGCAATAGTTACCTCAAGGCCTACTGACCAAATCGTTGTGTTGAAATGATATTTAACTTTTTGCCAATAAAATATATTGATTCTTTTTTAATTTTTGCGGGTCAGCTCTTTGCACCTTCTTCTCCGGGGCAGGGGAGCCTGGGTAGTCTGGGGGGTGGCAGACGGGCTGAAATGAAGGACAGAGCTCAGCTGTGTCTCTGGCTTGGGAGTATGAACCTGCTGCAGCCAGACCCAGGCGGCCCTCCGCTCTGCCTCCCCCGCCGGCTGCCTGCCGACTGCAGGCAGCGAGCAGAGGAAGGGTGAACAACAAGAGGCGGAGAGGCCCTGCTCCCGGCTTTGTGTCCGGTTGCGGGACTGCGGGGAGGCTTCAGAAAAGTTGGTCGGTCTGGGATGTCGCTTACGGCTGTCCAGTGGCTGGGAATGGCTATTCTTTCGTTTTGGCGCCCCAAGAATTCCCCAAACCCGGGTCCACCGCGACTGGAGGGGGCCCTGGATCTTCCCTGGCGGGGTGGGTAGGGGGAGCTGGGAAGGCGGTGGCAGGACCGAGAGCTGCCTCCTAAGGCCTCTACCAGGAGGGAATCTGGAGCCCGGTCGCCCCAACGTGGCCGCGGGCACGGACAGTTGGTGGCTCCCAGGGGACTGGATTTTGCCTGCGCCCCCGCACCCCGCCCCCCGCATCCTGCCAGGCTGGCCCGCCCCGAACACCTCTCCCAAGCACAAGTCCTGACAGAGGCAGAGCCCAGGCAACTGACCAGCCCCGAGCGCCATAAAAGAAAATGAGGGCTGTTACCGTTTATGGGGTGTAAAGGGCTGCGGGGGGAACGGCCACAACTTCGGAGGCCCGAGCGCCTTCTAGATGTGGCGGAGGGTTCAGCCTCCTACCCCACTTTTCTTTTCTCGCCTCCCCGCCCCTCGCCCTCGATTTCTGCAAAGTTATCTGTGTTTGGGCGCGGAAAAGGGGAACGGGGACAACGGAGGATGGGGCGTCCGCTCACCCCCACCCCCACCCTGCCGCCAGGTTGGGACGCCCTCTGTTGTTGCAGACAGAGGAAACTTCAAAGAATGGGCAGTGAGGGTGTGCCATAAAGGCCGGGTCTGCGAACTGTCTGGAATTCGGCCCTTAATGGGTTTACAACTGTCCAACCCCAATTAAGATTTTCCACCAAAGCCCTTTCATTTGTTGGCTCTGTCTGCCGCCGATAAACCAGCTGCGGAAACAGCTCTTTTTTTTATGGGCACTGCCCTCTCGGCAGTGTAGATTCCGGGCTCCGTGCAGACCCCCCGGGGATGGGCCCTTGCCCGGCTTGGAAAGTGGTACCCCCGACCCGCGGCGGCTGCTGACGAAGTTCAGGCCGGGGCTGGGCTGCAGTGTCAAGGCACGGCCAGCAGATGGCAGTATGGCTCCACGCAAGAGGCACCGGCGCCGCCATCTCCCGCCGCCGCGACCCTGGGAAGTTCCTAAGATGTCGACTTGATGCAAGCTCTTCTGGAATGGGAGCCCCAGATTTGAACGAACGGCTGTCGTATATTTTCGGTGCCGCTCACGCATGGCCAGAAGCCTCGCTGGGAAACAAAAAAAGCAAGCGGCGGGGTCTCGCCTGATCGGCACAGGTCGCGCCCTCTTCGCTCCGCTCCCCATCCTGGGCAGGGGGCCTAGGGCTGCGGTGCTGCCGCTGTCCCGAGGCTGCGGGGCGGTCGCGGGGACCGATCTAGGGTGACCGTTCCCACCCCGGGACAAGCCTCGGGGCCTCACGACACTCGGAGAACGCGACCGACCGGCGGACAGACACCAGGACTAAGGCCTACAGCCCGTGGACCTGGTGACCCTCCAGAGGGCGCGCAGAGGGCATACACAGTGGCCAAGGGTCCTGTGGCGACCCGAGAGACCCCCCGAAGGCTGCGTCCCGGTGCAGGGAGAGTCAGCACTCGCAGGCGAGCCAGGACCCCGGGACTCGGCCGCCTTAAAAACGTCACGGTACAATCAGGCGGCTGAGAACTGGGCGTAAAGGCATTCTTGGTAATTGTCTAGTGTGGGTCTGGAAGGATGGGGAATCCTGGGACCCGGACCAGAAACTGCTTTGGTTATTCTAAAATACATGATATTTAAAATAATTATATTTACATCCCAGCTCCAGGACAGGAGTTCACGTGGTGAAAGCCGCCCTTGCTTTCTCTCGTCTCCGAATTTCCTGGGTAGTGGAGGCACCAAGGCTACTCTGGCGTCCGTCCCCAGCTTAAGAGGCGAGGAGGGGGAGAGAGGGGAACCCCAATCCCATTCGAGCCTACCCTCGACCCTGGGCGGGGGTATATGCCTTAGACCCTAACAGGAGGAGGCCGGGTGCGTTCCTGCGTTTTCGAGGATCAGCCCCGGGTGCAGAATAGTTTCAGAAGGAAAATGCAAAAGCAAACAGGGAACCCCTCCGAAGCACTCCTGAGCCCTGTGAATACGCCACGCGGTGCGTTTATTTGGGTTGTAATAATCTCCGCCAAGCCCACAAAATGTTTACAACCTACATCTCGGCGCTGTACACGCTGTAAAACCCAGTACTGCGTTTTTTTGGCTGACATCTCCTGGGCGTCACTACCCGTGTGTCTCTCTCCCCTCTCTTTTCTGTTTATATACACACGTTGGTATTACAGACACACGCCTTCATTATATTTCCTTACTTAATACATAAAATTTCACAGCCTTTGGTGAAAGAGGTTTTATAGCTTCCCCAAGAGTCGCCCGTGGCCGTGTCTCCAAGCCGCAGATACAAAGCTCGATTTACGTAACTTTAAATAAACGGCGAAGGAGCAGATCGGTGGTTACCGGTCACGGAGGCCCCAGGTAGGTCCAAGCCTGTCGGGAACTCAGAGGCCTCGTGGACTGCCCGGGGTAAGGCCTCTCTTGCCCTTGGCCGGCGGGTGTCTGGGAGGCGCGCAGATGGGACCCCGCGTCCTCCGGAGCGCCTCTGCACTCGTCAGGGATGAGTCGCTGTTCGAGTTGCGATGGAAGACTGAGCATTGGGTGCATAAGAGGCGCGCAACCCGAGCGCGGGGTGCCTGTGGCAACGTTTATAGAAGCAAATCTTCAGCCGCCCGACTCCTGGCAGGCTCCACTCACCGCCCCAGAGCTGGGTTTACCTTCTTAGCTGGATTTCAATATCGAGGACTTTTTGGTAAAGAGAAGCAAGGGAAACACTTTGCTAGGTAGGTAGGACCCCAGCTCCAGGAGAGCCCTAGGAAAAAGTCTTTATCTAAAGACCACTCGGCTGATAAGAAACCCGCCTTCACGTGGCCTGCTTCAGGTTGAGCGTCAACGAGTATTTGTATGAATATTATCACATTTAATCCAGCGCATGTGTCTGTTTGGCCAAATAAATAGAAAACCGGAGGCTCAAGAACACGCGTTTAAAGAGGCCATATTTGAAAGCCTGGTGTTGTCTGGCTTTTACGTTTTAAAACCCCGCTGCTGAAGGCAAGAGAGGAGAGAGAAGCTCAGAAACGAAAGAGAGGTTTCAGCACCCGTGGGGCTCGGCCGGGTTCGCTGACTTGGGCTCAAAAGGACTGAAGTCTTGCTGGCAGTATCTGGATCCTCTTTGGCCCAGGAGGAGGATCAGTGCGTTCTGCCAGGACGGCTTGGACCTACTCCCGACAAAACTCGGGCAGGGATGAGCTTGTGGCACGGGCTCCCAGACCCCTTGGCTGGGAACGGGCCCTTTCCTGTGCTCCCAGAAATCGCTCCCCCTCGGTCTGTCGGGTCGCCCCACTAGGGCAGGTTCTACTACAAACGCCATAGCTGTTGGCTGCTCCAGCCCCCGGAGTCTAGACAGACGGCGGCGGCAGAGCCGGTCTTTCTCTTTGCATCTTGCTCTGTGTCACCCGAGGAACAATTTATTGGTCTAAAGCTGTCTAATTCCGCTTCTTTGATCTCCTAGCCTTTTTTGTTTGTTTGGTCTTTCTTTAATTTTCTTAGGTTTTTATTTCCTGCCAGAAAGTAATGTTATTTGGAATATTTGTTTTTTTCATTCCTACCAGTCTTACTCCCTCCATTCCCCAACGGGGACACACTGTCACCCTGGTCCTCCATAAAGGGCATCCCTGGATATTGCCACACCATAGCCCCTGCGCCCCCAGGGGGAACCACCAGGCACCCACCTGCTCAGACAGCCCCCACTGCCCCACCTATGCCTCAGGCCGTCCACTAGGCCAGAGCTGGGACTCCGTTTTCATCCAAGCGTGAACCCTCCTGCCACCTTTTGTGCTTCTGGAACCCCCTGAGAGCGAGCGGTGAACGGGATGGCCTGAACCCTCTGAAAGTGATGGGAAGTGCTTTGTACACAAGGAATCAAACTCTATAACTCAGAGGAGAATTTCCGGGGCAATTCCATTGTGAGGTCGGGTTTATGGTGTGCAATCGAGCTGAGCAGTAAAAGGCGTACTGACCCAGCCGCTGGGCTTCCATCGCTGTCTGGGCAGTTTATGAGGCATATAGGGGAAGGGTCGCCCCACCACCCTCTAGGGTGCTCCAACCCTGCCCCAGAGATTGGAGGCTTGGGAAAGTAAGGTCTTAGAGTGGGGGCCCTGGGTGGGAGTGAGTGAGACTACTTTGTGCTTCAGTCTTGGAAAAGTAAAGCTAGTCCTTGGAAAGGTGAAGCTGCCAGAGCTGGGTGCCCTTTTGGAAAAGGTCTGAAAGGGGAGGGGGGGTCTCCTCTTTTGTTTGGGGGTCTCCAAAAGAAATGGAGAAACGTAGGGGTTGTGGTCCCCAGGCCCCTGGGGCCTCTCTTCTCTTCAAATTGGCTCTAAAGCATGTTTGGCTCCCAGGCATCCAGGCCCAAGAGAAGGTAGCCGAGGCCCAGGAATGTCCCCAGTGAAGGTTACCAGAAACCTTATAGTAACATTGGCACCTGGAAAGGTGTGGGCCTGAGGTCCCAACAAGCTGGAGGAAAGAGATTTGGTTCCGTCTGAGCGAAGAGGAACCAAGAGTTGCAGGGAGGACAAAAGAGTGTCCACGCATGTCTTCGGCTGCTAGAGGCCAGCCAGGTGCCCAGGAGAGAACGCACAGAGCCTGACAGGCCAGCGGTGTTCGGGAGGAGGGAGGGAAACCTCACGTTAATAAATCTACTGGCAAATGAGGCTCATTAATAGATAAATATTTCACTGTTTCCTTTAGGCGGATAAACAGTGCGCCGCCGATTAAAGAAAGGAAGCTGGGAGACCTTGACTTTATTCCAACCACATGGTTCCAGTCAGCGGTGGCCTTCTTGCTGCAGCAGAAAGCGACGCTGCGTTGGCCCCATCTGGATCGGCCCCATCTGGATCGGAGTCTAATTCGGCCTCTGGCCCACTGGACTTGGGACGGGGAACGTAGGCAAAGAGTCGATTTGCCCAGAGCTGAAACTTGTCCGCTTGGCCACCGAGTAGAGGGCCGGTACTTGGGAGCGCAGAGACCTTCCCTGGGTTGGGTGAGTGGGCAGAAACGAGGGGCAGGGAGGACCCGCCAGCTTGGTTTAGCGTCCGGGAATAAGCAAGGAAGGGACTGCGCCCGGCCGGTTCCACGCGGCCTCTGCCGGCCAGGGGTCCGGGCTGGCGGCGAGCGGAGCCTCCACGCAGTGCCTTGGGAGTTCCTTTTCCCGCGGGATGCGCCAGGCCGGCCGGGCGCGAACAGATTCGTTGGCCACAGATTTGAACCTCTTTCCCTTCCATTCTAGGCTGCCGCGGGCCCAGCCGAGCGAGACCACCTGTGAGGGCGGCTGAGATTGGCGGAGGCGGTCATGTGGGCGGTCACGTGCTGCGGCGAGCTCCGTCCAAAAGAAAATGGGGTTTGGTGTAAATCTGGGGGTGTAATGTTATCATATATCACGCTACCTCGTAAAACCGACACTGAAAGCTGCCGGACAACAAATCACAGGTCAAAATTATGAGTTCTTCGTATTATGTGAACGCGCTTTTTAGCAAATATACGGCGGGGGCTTCTCTGTTCCAAAATGCCGAGCCGACTTCTTGCTCCTTTGCGCCCAACTCGCAGAGAAGCGGCTATGGGGCGGCCGCCGGCGCCTTCCCTTCGACTGTACCGGGCTTGTACAATGTCAACAGCCCCCTCTATCAGAACCCCTTCGCGTCTGGCTACGGCCTGGGTGCCGACGCCTACGGCAACCTGCCCTGTGCCTCTTACGACCAAAACATCCCGGGGCTCTGCAGTGACCTCGCCAAAGGCGCCTGCGACAAGGCAGACGAAGGCGCGCTGCACGGCTCGGCCGAGGCCAATTTCCGCATTTACCCCTGGATGCGGTCTTCAGGTAGGCGCAGCCGCTAGGCGGGCCGGGTGGGCGGGCGGACTGGGAGCTGGGAGCGCCGGGCTGGGGGAGCGGAGCGCGGAACGAGGCGGCTGCGAGCCGGCGGCCCCTTGACTCCTGGCGGCGCTGCCTTTCTGGTTTTAATTAGAGCCGAGGCGCCATAGCAAGGAGAGCTCCTAGCATTGTATGTAAATGAGGCTCATAAAACTTTTTATGGCCCAATTAATGGGTTCGATCCTCGTAAATTTATTTAACTCTATTTGCCTTGGAATCTCAACATTAAGTTGGTTTGTTCGCTATTCTCGTATTCTCTTTCTCCCTCCCTTTCTTCTCTCTCCCTCCTCCTTTTCCTTTCAGCCTGGCTTTTCTTCTCAAAAGCAGGGAGAGCCAAACCCTTTTGGGTCCCTTATGCGCCCCTGTGCCAGGGGCCATTTAAAGGCAGGGAGGGACGGATGAGTGGGAGTGGAGACAGAGAGCCCAGTGCCCTAGGAAGGTCTGGGGATGGGGGCGCGGGCTGCTGGGGAGGAAAGGCGCCCTTGGAGTGAGGGCCGCCGGAGAGGGTCTCCCACTTGCCTAGCTAGGCGGGGAAGCGGCTGGCTCGCCTTTGAATGGCAAAAGCGCAGCGTCTCCCACTTGCCCACACTCTATATTTACAATTTGCCTTTGTCAGGGGGAAGCAGGACATTGTGGAAGCCTAGCCGGCTGGAAAGAGCAGTTGTAAAGTTGGGATTCTGCGCCTTCCCCCCTCACAGAGCTGCCTGCGCGTCTGGCACCGCAGTCGGTGTCTTCCGCTAACACTCCCGCTCCTCCCCCAGCTCAGGTTGGGGGCGCAGGGCGGAGGGGGACTCGGACCTGGGTCAGGGCCCGGATTGAGGTGCGCGCTTCTGAATGGCAGCCGGGTTGATGCCCTGGCCTGTGTCCCTGTCGGCTTGTCTGTCCGTGTGTCCATGTGTCCATGTGTCTGCTCGCAGGGCCGGACCGAAAGCGGGGCCGCCAGACCTACACGCGCTACCAGACGCTGGAGCTGGAGAAGGAGTTCCACTTCAACCGCTACCTGACGCGGCGCCGCCGCATCGAGATCGCCCATGCGCTCTGCCTCACCGAGCGCCAGATCAAGATCTGGTTCCAGAACCGCCGCATGAAGTGGAAGAAAGAACATAAGGAGGAGAGTCCGGCCGCTTCCGGCGCCCCCGAGGGTGCCGCGCCCGCCGCCTCTGCAGCCGCCGCCGCCGCCGCTGCCGCGGACAAGGCCGATGACGAGGACGACGACGAGGAGGACGAGGACGACGACGAGGAGGAGGAGGAATGAGGCCCGGCTGCCCCCGACAGTTTGGAAAGCGTCTTTAGAGACTGATTTTATTTACAAAAGTGAAAAAAAAAATAAAAAGAAAATGTAAAAAAAAAAAACCCTACTCCCCAACCTGCACCCAATCTACCCCATTACCCACTCCAGCTCCCAATTTTTTTTTGACCGAGCAGTCACCAGACTGGGTCCCGTTGGGGATCCCCTCTGCCTCTGAGGACCCCCAACAGACACCCCCAACCCCAGGCCGACCAGCTCTGCGCTGGCACGGTTAAAATACTACCTAGCACAGGCCTCCTCCGGGAGAGGCACTCCCAAACTACCTAAGGGCCCAGCCCCAGAGGGCCTCCACTCCCAGGAAGCCCAGAAGTGTCCCAACACTGTCAGACCCCCAGCACCTCCCCCGGAACCGGCAAGGACCTGATTCTCAGTACTACCTACTCGCCCCAAACTACCTATTTTGTGCTCGCTGGCTCGCCTGCTACCTAGTGCCGAACCCTACCCCCTCCTCGGCCAGGCCTCTGCTGCTTCCGGCTAGTAGCCTTTGGGGTCCCTGAGGCTGCGCTGAGAATGCGCTGGGATCCGGGGACCAGGGCATTGGCTTCTATTTAAATGGAAAAATAATATATTTATTCCAAAGCATTCTAAGTGCTACAATCTAGAATCCCTCGTTCTTTGGTCTGGGCACCCCATGTTCAGGCCCATCATCCCCTCCTTCTGGAGCATTCCCAAGCTAGCTGCCTGGGCCTCTGGGTTCGCTTCTGCTTAGTAGGACCGCAGAGATGCTCCCAGCCTCCCTGCCCCTCCCCTGGCCCCTGTGTCCCACTGTCCAGCCATGTTGAATATGTGTATCCTGACTTTTCCTACAATGGCAAATATTGTATATTTGAACACGATTTTTTTTTTTTTTTTTTTTTTGGTCATTTATATAGTCTTGGAGCTCATTTGTAAGGCAATGTCCTGACTTGGGAAGGATGTGTTAATGGGGTGGCTTTGTAGCATGGTGTGTTGTCTTGAGCTAACTCTATAGCTGGTGAGGGGACTGATGCCCTCGCCAGCGCTCTTCATCTCCTGTGTTGTCCTGTGTCCCCCCTCATCCCTCTCAGCTCTAGCCTGGGCTTCCAGGAACGGGAAGGTACATTTTCCTACACTTTCCGTCTTGCCCAGTTAACAGTGTTTTATGTAACAGAAAAATAAAGATGCTTGATGACAAAGAACTGTGGACTGCCTTATCTGGGAGTTGCAGTGTGCTGGGGAAGAGAGGGTGAAGCATGTCTGGAGAGCAAGCCCTGGCTAGGTCTGTATGGCCAAAGGGGCTTTGGGACAGCAAAAATGGAAGGAGGGATAGGGTTCAAGTGCTGGTTGCCATGTATTAGTGTATATGCCTGTTGAATCCCTTTTTGCGTGGATCGCTATGGAGATTTATATAGGTGTGTGTGTACCTCTTTGTGTGTCTATTTTTGTGAGTCCACAATTGTATGTATTTCTGTGTCCATAATTGTGTGCACACATTTCTGTGTGTCCATAATTGTACATGTACATTTCTCTGTGTGGAGATTTTTGTCTGGTTTGGGTGTGTATACAAACATCTTCCAGATCCCTTGAAAACGGAAATCTTCGACTGATACATTATAGTCTATTCTATGAACCTCCCCCAAACCCTCCATGGATTCCACCCTTTCCTCTAAGGTTATAGAGCGGGTTCCAAAAGGTATATCGTCCTGCGACTGTTTCCGAATTCCCCAGGAGCCCTGAACCCGGCCCGGGAAAGGACGCAAGATTCAGGGCCTCTGATGCCGCCCCCAGCCCCACATTCAGGAAAAGCGAGGTGGCCCCAGAACCCAGCACTGAAGCTAAGGGGTAGAAGGGGCACTGGCCGCAGACCCCGCTGCGAAACCCTGGCAAGGGCGTCTGGATGCGGAAAAATGAGGAGCTGGGGAAGGGGCGAGGGGCGGTGGGGACAGCGCAGAACAGTGGCAGCTCGCAGGCGAAGACCTCGACTCCCGTCTCCTGCTTGGGTTGGACCGGCTTCTTATTACTCTTTTAATAAACCCCGGCACAACTGGGTCTGTAAAACCTGCGGCCCCAAGTCGGGGCCGCCTCGGTGGTAAGATGGCGCCGGTGTAGGAGCTGCCTCCTCTTAGTGATGGGGAAAGGGTCATAAATCCGTTGTTGTTTATGAAAATTTACAACTTTGCAATACAACTTTATGAGTTGTTCGGCCCTTCCATTGGCCGCTGTCGGTCATGTGGATGGGAACCGTGAACATGAACTTTTTTATAATTTCCCTTGCGAGAATAGAGCCGCATTCTTTTGCTCCGCTCCGTCCTGCCTGCTTCGGAGCTCAGCCTTCCAGCCAGGCTCGGCTGTGCTTTGTCCAGCGATGGCGAGCGAGACGAGGCCCCGGCCCGGCCCGGCCCGGCCGCTCCCGCTGGAGGTGGGGTGTGCCCAGTTCCCGGCGCCGCGGCGGTCGCTTTGCAACTCGCAACCTGGCTAATTTCCTGCGTCCTCTAGCACCACGAAGGACAATTCGTCTCCCCGGGCTGCCCAAGCGACAGCTGTCAGAGGGACTGGAGCTTCTGGGAACCGCCATCTGAAGGTGAGACACGTGGGGAGATAGGAGCAAAGGTGGTGAGAAGGCAGCGGGCGCCGGCGGCATTGGGGGAGGGCACCCCAGGGCGGCGCTGAAAGGGGGCAGACCTAACCCTCTCCCACACACTCACCTGATCACACACGCACCCCCCATCACACACACACACACACACACACACACACACCCTCCCTCTCCTTTCCCGCGCGTGCTCACCTTGGCAGTCGGTGCCCTCCTTCCTTCCATGCCATAGCTCCCTGGCACGGGGCAGCAGCAGCTGAGGGCTTCTCTCTCCCATTCCCCAGCGACCTCGCAGAGCCCCCAAAAGGAAATGACCCTGCACCCTGCGTTCCCCGACAGCCTCCCGGGTTTGGATTTTTTTCATTCATGACCCAATTGGCCGGATTGAATCCCCCCAATAACTGGAGACAGTTCCCGAGGTGGGAAGATGGTAAGAGAGGAAGGCAAAGTGAATTCATCGACAGGAGTTTTTATCATAGTATCTTCTATTCCTTGGGAAGCGGTTTCTAGAGAGTAAAGGTAGAATAAGCAAAAAACCAAAAACTTACTAATTCAGCCAGAGTCCTCTGCTGAGTGCCTGCTTCGCTTCGCGTGGTTTTCCGATGAGAGAGATGTCAGGAGCGCGCGGGGAGAGGGAACAGGTTCGTGGGTGGAATTCTGTGTTGAAGGAGAGGATGGGGTTAATTGTTGGGTGTTGCTTGGCGGGAAGTTTCGGTGCAGAGGATGTAGTGGTGTTATTGTGAGTGGCAGGGGCCGCAGCTAAGGTTGAAGGAAGGACACAAACCGAGTCTGGGCGATAGGGGGACCCTCCCACCCCCAACCACCTCGGCGCAGCGGGCTGACTGGCGACGGCGCTCCCCATCTCCAGAGAGAGCTGGGAGAGGACTGTGCAGCCGCCTGGGATGAGGCACGGAGGGTGCGGCGGGCGTGGGCTTGAAGGAGCCCCGTGGCGCAGAGCTGACTTGGCCTAGGTGAACCTCGGCCAGATTTGTCCCGGTAGCTTCCTGGGACAGCGAAATGACCCTGTGGTTCTGGGCCCGAGTTCTTTTTGTTTGTTTGATTTTGGTGGTTATTGTTTTCCCCACCTTAAGATAATGCCTTGGTATGCATTCGATACTTGAGAAGGGTCTGTGGACCTTGGGGACTTCCACTCGCGCCGGGGGTGGGGCGGGACGCGCTGGGGCGGATAAAGCGGCGTATTTGCATCGCGGGGCCGTGGGCTGCCCGACTGCGGCTGCCGCGGGCAGATAATTTATTGCGACCGTGCCGGGCGCTCGCTGCTGCCACGCTGTGGCCATCTCCGGAACCGACGCCAATAGCAGTCCCGCGTCTTGCAGCCTGGCGCGACTGCTGCGCGGGCCCCTCAGAGATTTCCAAGCAACCCTAGGAGAGGGGGGCGAGGGAGGACCTGAAGGGCGGCCTCCCAGGGCCTGACTGGCCGGGAACCTCCCCCGCCTTGACCGCCCTTGACGGGAGCTGGACGCCTGACTAGACTCGGGTCCTGCTCCCACCCAGCAACCATGGAGACTGGTCGCACAGGCCGCCTGGCACGTCATGGCTGCTTCTCTCCAAACTGCGCGTTCCAAGGCGCCCCAGGGGTGCACGCTGGTTTCGGGAAACGCGCCCGCTTTGGGATTTAGAAATTGGAGCTATCACTCGTAGTCCTGGGGCCTGCAGGCCTGACTGGCTATGGCAAGGAAGGCGGGCTTTGGCTCCACGCGAGGGCCTGTGACAGGCAGAGGCCGCACCTGTGTGCTATGGGCTCTGGCCTGGGCCAGGGAGTCCAGTGGACTCGGGGGCCCCGAAGGAGCCCCCCGCACGACAGCAGGCCTCCCTCCACACCCGCGGAGGTCGAGGAGCTCAGTGGGCAGCCCAGGAAAAGGGCGAAATGTGAGGCTCTGCTCACCATCCCGTCCGCCTTGAAAAGCAGCTGAAAGGTAAGTGGGTTTTCTGTGTGGCTTTGACCGAGGAAAGAGCCCTGGTGGCCATTCTCACCTTCCCAGGAGAGGCTCCCTCCAGCGTCTGGGGCTTCTATTCTTGCCTGAAAGGAGCGCTCTCGGGCGCGCGCGCTCTCTCTCTCTCTCTCTCTATATATATGCAGCTAATGCTGGTTGGAGAAATAAATTGGGCAGCTGCCAACATGATATGTACTAGCCTTGGCTAACATCTAGAGATTTCAGTGTAATATATTTTTTCCATCTTAGTGCCTATAGAAGCTAGAAATACGCTGTTTTGCTGTTAGCTGACAGATCAAATATTTTGTTGACCGAGACAATGATTAGATCGAGAATCCAGGTCAAACCATAACAGATACTAATAATAGTAGTAAATTGCTCCCAGCCCCAACACTATGTGGAACCTAGAGGAATAAAGCAGACATTATGAATATAAACATTTATCAACATCTCCAAATGATTATTTTCGTCTTAATAACTTGCTTGAAATCACTGTCATCTGATGGCGTTGTTTAAAGAACAACTCAAACGTTTTCTTCTAACACAGCTTTTTTTTAAAAATTTCAACTCTCGAGTTTTAATTTTCACCTATCAGATCCTTTTCCTAAAGAAATTTGAGGGCAAGTTAAAATTATATCCTGTCTTACCAGGCCCTTATTTATATATGCAACAGAGAAACTTTCCCAGGTTCAATTGATTGGGGCGCAGGCAGAAGGCATCTGGGTGCAGCCCCCATTCAGTGGGCAGCAGCTGATTTCAGGGATGCACCATAGTCTCTGGGGAGGCCAATCAGAGCCCAGTCTTTTCTCAAATTTTTTTCCTTGGGGGAAGTGAGGGGAAAAAATTGAAAAGCAAGAAAGAGATTAAGGAAGTCGTTGCCAGATTCCTAGGGGGCCCTTACCACCCCCCCAAGTTCTGAACCCCATCAGCCTGCATTCACCAGTTTTACAGATCTTATAAACACCCTCCGGAAATTCAACTAAATCATATAAATAAGTCTTTCTTCAAGCTGCACAGAATTGAGGACTTTAAAGCTAATTCAAGGGTTTTACAAGCCTAACAAATACAGTTGTAAAAATGCCACTGGAATGATACCACATTTTACAAAATGAGATTGATCTATGCACTGTAAAAGTCAACTATCTTGAAGGCACAGCTCTCAGGCAAGAGAGCACAGCCCAGGACAGGCTTTTCATGTCCTGTCTGGGGAAGGCCAGGCCTGCGACTGTGGTGAACGCAATTCAGATAATTTCTGGACCTGAGGAGACAACTGTTTCTGGTTCTGGAGCACAGTGGGTGGCAGGTTCCCCCAAAGTCCCAGAAAAGGCAGGAAAAGGGGATATCCCAGGACAGTGCCCTTTGGACAAGTGGCCCAGAAACCAATCACATTCGTTATTGCCACCACCTTGGGCCAGCAGAGCTGCCCTCTCTGCTGGGTTGAGCCAGGCACCCTGGGTCACGAGCATCTCTGAAATGAGGGCAGAGATTCCACATCTGGACCTGTCTCATCTCTGCCACCCACCCCGGAGCACGAGAGGGGAGCAGGTCCTAGGGCTGGCTTTGGAACTCAGTCTCACAGCTATTCCTCTGTAGATTCCTTTCTCGTTGAAACCAGTGGTTTCCAGCCTCTGCGTTCCTGGGTTCAGAGGCACCCAGAGTGGGGCTCACAGCTTGTGTGTGTGTGTGTGTGTGTGTGTGTGTGTGTGTCTGTGTGTGCGTGCGCTTTGAGGCCAGGCAATAGCTGGCCATTGTAAGGAGGCCTCTGGAGATGCAAAGGAGACATGTTGTACGTGGGAGTAGGGGGCCGGCAGGGGAAGAGACTAGCCTGATCCTAGTCCTGGTTGGCTCGAGGTGAGCCTTTCCCTTTGGTGGTGAGGCCCAGGCCCTTGGTGGGAGTGGGGAAAGAGAGAAGGAGATGATGCACCGATTCCTAAGGCATAGGAGAGAAGAACTGGGGCGAAGGCCTGGTTTCTCAGATCCCTTCTCCATCTCGGTAACCCGCACCCACGGGGAGAGGAGTGCAGGGGGAGGGGCAAACTCAGGGCCCTGCCGGTAGGGCAGGCCCGCCGGAGTAGAGCCATCCTTGTCACCGCCCCTCCCGGCGCGGGGCTGTCAGGTTTCCTGTTTGGAGAGAAAAACCAGCAAAATCCAACAAGGCAAAAGGGAAGGAGCAAAGAGCGGGCCTGTTGGGGCCTTTGCGGCCGCCGGGACACCAATGCCCCTACCACGGGCCGATCCGCAAGCCCCTGCCCGGGCTGTGCCCGCCGCCAGCGTTGGGGGAGAGAGCCGGGCGGGTTGGTTGTGCGCGCCCATTAATCTGCCGGGCGGGCGGGCGGCGGGCGGGCGGGCGGACTGGGGGCTGTTTGTAACTTTGCTGCCTCGGTCGCCGCGGTCCCCGGGGAGCGGGCTCCGGCGTTCGCTCCCATTGGCCGCCGCCGCGTCAGCTGGTGCGATTTGCTGCTGTCGCTTTTGGCGTTCGGCCATCCAGAAACAAACCAGTTCGATGACTACTAATAGTTATAGCCAGATGTACTAATACACAACAAATCACAGTCCTGCAGAGGGGCGCGCAAATGAGTTCCTATTTTGTGAATCCCACTTTCCCCGGGAGCCTGCCCAGCGGCCAGGACTCCTTCTTGGGCCAGCTGCCCCTCTATCCGGCCGGCTATGACGCGCTAAGGCCCTTCCCGGCCTCGTACGGGGCGTCGAGCCTCCCGGACAAGACGTACACCTCACCTTGTTTCTACCAACAGTCCAACTCGGTCCTGGCCTGCAACCGGGCATCCTACGAGTACGGGGCCTCATGTTTCTATTCTGATAAGGACCTCAGTGGCGCCTCGCCCTCGGGCAGTGGCAAACAGAGGGGCCCCGGGGACTACCTGCACTTTTCTCCCGAGCAGCAGTACAAACCCGACAGCAGCAGCGTGCCGGGCAAAGCCCTCCATGACGAAGGCACCGACCGGAAGTACACGAGCCCTGTTTACCCCTGGATGCAGCGGATGAACTCCTGCGCGGGTAAGGTGTTTCCCTGCAGCCCCTCAAAGAGTGTGGAGGGAGACGGGGAAGGAGGCAGGGAAAGAAGGAAGGAAGGAGGAGACAGTAGAAAGAGGACATAGAAAGAAGGGAGGAAAGAATGAACAAAGTTTCTTTGGTTTTTAAAAAAAGAGTTTTTTTTTTTTTTTTTTTAAATAAAAAAACCCAACCCATTCCCAATGGGACAATCAGGCTGTGAAAGAGTGAAGGCAGGGCCCAAGTGCCCATGTAAGGTGACACCTTAGGGGAGCGTGGGTGGGGGGGTCACTCCACGCTGTGTGAAACCCAGTGACAGGGGCAATCTGAAGAGAGAGCAAGGCTGGATGGGAGAGTGCGCCTGCCCACCCTGCACCCTGGTAATACCCTGCTCAGTCCCCTAGTCCTGATGGCCTTCTGCACCCGTCCTGAGAACGCCTCTTTCCCTCACTGTCTCCTCACCTTTCTGCCCTTCAGAAACCCATCTAGAAAGAGGCCCTCATTTGGCCCCTTGCAGTGTCTCCCCAAAGCCTTGGAGGGCCACATCCCCGGCCTCAGGATTTTTCCGCTCTCTCCTCCCTCCCCTCCTCCCCCCTCCACTCAACTGCTCACTCACAGCCAACTTCTGCCTCCTTCTGAGGCCCTGCCTGAGTCTCACACACCCAACTTGGGGGGAGCCCCCAACCCATGGGTCTTTTTGGCATCAGAATAGATAGCCCATCACAGCCCTACATTCTAGAAGCCCCAGATGGCCCATATCTCCATCTCTTTGCCCCTGATTTCCAAAACTCCACAGGGAATTCTTGGAGAAGGAAGGAGCCTAATGCGGATTTTAAAACTTACAGTCTTTTGCTTTAAAATTCATTTGTGTTTTCAAGAGCTCTGCTTTTCTCAGAAGGGCCATACAATGGGAAGGCATTTGCGAAGATCTAAGAGGGCTGACCATTTAAAATTTTCCAAAAAGTATATTGTGTCCTGAAGTGCTGACCACAGTAATAACTCCACAGAGGTCAGTGTGTGAATTCGGAGTGTGTACCCTACTCACAGGGTTCCATACCCATCATTTCCAGACACACACACTGTACCCTCACAAAACAGGCTCAGGTGCCCGGATTTAAGAATGCTGTTCTATTCTTTTTTCTTGTAATATTTTTACTGACCAGATTTTGCAAAAACAATCATTTCCCACCCTAAGTCGTTTTAGGTGGAAAATATCTCGCTTGGTATGAAATAATCTTCTCCTATCCAGTCCGCTTTCGGCCCCAGACATAGTGGGAGAGGCGGGTGGTTTCCAGCCCCGAGGCCAGAGCGTGGGGCTCAGGGCTGACTGGTCAGGGTGCCTGGATCCTGGCTTACTGGCGTCCGGCCATTTCTGCCCGCAGGTGCTGTGTATGGGAGTCACGGGCGCCGAGGCCGCCAGACCTACACGCGCTACCAGACGCTGGAGCTGGAGAAGGAGTTCCACTTCAACCGCTACCTGACGCGGCGCCGCCGCATCGAAATAGCCAACGCGCTCTGCCTCACCGAGCGCCAGATCAAGATCTGGTTCCAGAACCGCCGCATGAAGTGGAAAAAGGAAAATAAACTCATCAATTCCACACAACCCAGCGGGGAGGACGCTGAGGCAAAGGCAGGCGAATAGACGCCTGGGCAGGACCAGGCCCGCGCCGCAACCTCCCTTGGCTTTGCCCCCTTGCCTTCGCCTGCTCCCCAACTTTCTTCCCGCCTGCTCTCACCCGGGGGGCTTTCGAAGCTTCAGGGGAGCCCGGCGCTTTGCAAACGCCTGAGCATTTATTTCTTACAAGGAAAAAAAAAAAAAAAATCCCACACAGCCAATCCCAGCGGTAGAACGAGGCGCACTGCACACACAGTCCCGATCTCCCAGGCTGCCCAAGCCGGATCCGGATCTCCGGGCCCGCCCCGAATCCGTCCCGGGCTCTTGTTGTTAGCGCCTCTGCACGTCCCTGAGCTCGGGTCGCAGGGTTGCTGGAGAGGAAAGAACCCGGGGACCGAGCCCGTTTTGGTGTCTGGGCGTTTCCGCCTCAGTTCCTCGCCAAGTCCCAGAGATCTTGATCACTAAATCAACCCCGACCACTGGGAAGAGGGGGCCTAAAGTCTGGGGCCCCAGCTCTGCCGTGGCCTTCCAGGCCGTCCCCAGACAGGAAGACGCGCGAGGAACAAAGGGAGACGGAGAGAGCCTTGTGTCTCGGCCCTGCGCGCAACCGTCCGTGGAAAAGAAACAGCCTCAGCCCAGCCGAGCCAACCTGGGCACGGATGGAACTTCACAGCCCTGGAAGCGACTGGGCTCCCCGAAGGCTCTGAGCTCCGGATTCCGTCTCCCCACCTCCGATAGCGCCGGCGCTGCCACCACAGCAGCTTTCAGAACCTAAGGAGACGGCCCAGAGCCATGGGAGCAGCGAGAGTCCTGTTTTTCAAATGTGCCAGAGGTGCCTGAGATGCTTGGCCTCCATCGGGGAGACTCCCCTGCCTCGCCTTTAGGCTATATTTGTGATTTACTTTCGTCTTTCAGAACCCAGAAAGATAACCACGGAGGTACTAGGCACTGCCACAAAATGCTTTCATTAGCGCCCTCATTTTACTCCTGGAGGTCTAAGCAAGACCCTAATAATTTGACCCACGTATCCCCAGCCCCAAACAGCTTCTGTGGCTGTGAGGAGCCTGGGCCCACTCTCTGGGTTCACGGAGAACCCTTCGACTTGGGGCCGGGTTGGCTGGAGGAAAGGGACTGGGTGGTGAAGATTCTCCAAGCTGGATACTCAAAGCAAATCAAATAGCAAACTAATGACAGGAGAACCATATTTACACGCAAGAAAAATCGACTCTGGTTATAAAAGTGTATGGAATTTGACCTCGCCTCGGAGAAACACTACACAAAAGCTATCTTTAATAGACGCCTGTCATTTAAGAGCGGCAGGGACACTGCCCCTCACGCGCTCGAAAAAACAGAGCCATAATTGTAACTGCTGCTGCGGGTAGGATTTATTTCTCCAATTGGCTAAATGGCCTCCCCCCCTTCCCCGAAGGTGATATCTGTGTTTTCAAATTTCAGAGCTGTCGGCACGATGGGCAGAACCGACCCCAATCTCGCCACAAAAATAAGAGGGGCTACACAGCGGGGAAATAAAGTTGTTGTAAATAAAATTCAAGTCACCATCTTCCCCCAGTCCTCTGCATCCTCGCCGGGCACGCGATCGGCAGCTGACGGCCTCACAATTGGTACATCCTAATGGAACTGCGAGGGAAATGCAATAATTTTGCCATAATGGGCTGTAACCTCAATTCGACCCCGGCCCTCGCAGCCCCGGGTCGGAAGCGGAGCGATGCGCTCTGCCTCCAGCGGGTGGCGCTCGAGTCCGACTGAACGACGGCGGCGGGCGGCGGGCACGCGCCTGGGGCGCGCGCGCCACCCCTCTCGCCTCCACCCAACTCCCCCATTAGTGCACGAGTTTACCTCTAGAGGTCATCAGGCAGGATTTACGACTGGACAACAAAAGCACGTGATTCGAAGTCGTACCCCATATTTGGGTGCCTACGTAGGAGGGAACCAAGTACATGTCCCAGTCATTTCCATAATTCATCATAAATTGTGCAAGGGTGCTATAGACGCACAAACGACCGCGAGCCACAAATCAAGCACACATATCAAAAAACAAATGAGCTCTTATTTTGTAAACTCATTTTGCGGTCGCTATCCAAATGGCCCGGACTACCAGTTGCATAATTATGGAGATCATAGTTCCGTGAGCGAGCAATTCAGGGACTCGGCGAGCATGCACTCCGGCAGGTACGGCTACGGCTACAATGGCATGGATCTCAGCGTCGGCCGCTCGGGCTCCGGCCACTTTGGCTCCGGGGAGCGCGCCCGCAGCTACGCGGCCGGCGCCAGCGCGGCGCCCGCCGAGCCCAGGTACAGCCAGCCGGCCACGTCCACGCACTCGCCTCCGCCCGACCCGCTACCCTGCTCCGCCGTGGCCCCTTCGCCCGGCAGCGACAGCCACCACGGCGGGAAAAACTCCCTGGGCAACTCCAGCGGCGCCTCGGCCAACGCCGGCAGCACCCACATCAGCAGCAGAGAGGGGGTTGGCACGGCGTCCGGAGCCGAGGAGGACGCCCCCGCCAGCAGCGAGCAGGCGAGCGCGCAGAGCGAGCCGAGCCCGGCGCCGCCCGCCCAACCCCAGATCTACCCCTGGATGCGCAAGCTGCACATAAGTCATGGTAAAGCCAGCCTTTTCCTAAATCCAGCCGCGGGGGTGCGACTCTCGGTCCCCCTCCCATCTCCTTTACCGCCCTCTCTCTCCCGGTCTCTCTCCTGGTTTCCCCTCTCCCAACCCGGTGGAGCCTCTCCCCGCCGTTCTCCTTCCCCTGCCTTCCTTCTTCCTCCTTCTCTTTGAAGCGCTGGGCGCTCACGAATTGGGGGTTGGGGGGAGAGGGGCCGTTGGCCAGGCAAGTTTAGACGTTGAAAGAGGGGGAAAAGGAAAAACAAAAACATATCGAACCCCAGCGCCTCAGAACGCACTGACGGGTCAGGCCAGTCAAGCAGGGAGCAGAGGGGTAGAGGATGGCAGTAGGAGCCGTGAATCGGGCTTGTCAGGGCGGATAATTTATGAGGAGGGCTACGCTGGGGAAACAGCGTTACTAATTAGAGTCCCCGAAAAGGGGCTTGGTGGGGGGGATCATCGAGGCGAGAGCTGGCGAGATGCTGAAATTTGGGCGCAGGAGGAAGAGCAAGAAAGGAAAGGGAAGAAGAAGGGGGGTGGGAAAAAAAAAAAAGGCAGGCGCCCCAAGCGTGCAGGCTGGAACAGGAGGCGCCTCGCGGGGCTGGAACTTTGAGGGTGACCTGGAGGCCACTTGGGCGCTCAGAAAAGGGCCTTGCTTTGGTGGGTGTCTGAGTGTCAGGCAGCCTGAGAGGGCTGTGCCCTGCCTCGGGACGCCAGAGGCAGGTCCAAAGGGCAGGAGAGGGACGGGGGAAAGCCGGGTGATCCTCCGGGGAGCGGCTTCAACCTCGGGTGGGCCGATTGTTCCCAGAGTCCAAACCGTATTGTTTTCTCTCTAGGAAGGAAGAGGGAAGGAAATTCGGGAGGGGTGGGTGGGCGGGCGAGGAGGGAGGACTTGTTGAGCATTTTTCCCCTGTTCCCTGTCCAGGACCCTGGCAGTTCCAGCTGGCAGACTTTTTGGTAGCCAGAGGCTGAGGAGTGGGTGGCTAAACCCCTGACTTTTCTGTTGCAGACAACATAGGCGGCCCGGAAGGCAAAAGGGCCCGAACGGCCTACACGCGCTACCAGACCCTGGAGCTGGAGAAGGAGTTCCACTTCAACCGCTACCTGACCCGCCGAAGAAGGATTGAAATAGCACATGCTCTTTGCCTCTCGGAGAGACAAATTAAAATCTGGTTCCAAAACCGGAGAATGAAGTGGAAAAAAGATAATAAGCTGAAAAGCATGAGCATGGCGGCGGCGGGAGGGGCCTTCCGCCCCTGAGTATTTGAGCGTTTAAAGTACTGAGCAGTATTAGCGGATCCCGCGTAGTGTCAGTACTAAGGTGACTTTCTGAAATTCCCTTGTGTTCCTTCTGTGAAGAAGCCCTGTTCTCGTTGCTCTAATTCATCTTTTAATCATGAGCCTGTTTATTGCCATTATAGCGCCTGTATAAGTAGATATGCTTTCTGTTCATCTCTTTGTCCTGAATGGCTTTGTCTTGAAAAAAAAAAAAAATAGATGTTTTAACTTATTTATATGAAGCAAGCTGTGTTACTTGAAGTAACTATAACAAAAAAGAAAAGAGAAAAAAACACACAAAAAGTCCCCTTCGACCTCGTTTAGTGCCAATGTTGTGTGTCGCACTCGTTGTTTAACTGTGCATGTGAGTGGAAGTGTCCCTGTCTCAATAGCTCCAAGCTGTTAAAGATATTTTTATTCAAACTACCTATATTCCTTGTGTAATTAATGCTGTTGTAGAGGTGACTTGATGAGACACAACTTAACTTGTTCGACGTGTAGTGACTAGTGACTCTGTGACGAAAACTGTGACTCTGAGCGGTGTGTCCCTGCGTGCCTTTGTAGGACCCTTTGCACGAACTCTGGAAGTGGCTCTTATAAGCGCAGCTTCAGTGATGTATGTTTTTGTGAACAAAGTTACAAATATTGTCCAAGTCTGGCTGTTTAAGCAAACTGTGATCAGCTTTTTTTTTTTTTTGGTATTTGTTTTTAAGGAAAAAAATACTGACTGGAAACAAAAAATAAACTTTCTATTGTAAGTTCTCTTGGTCTGGTTTGTGCCAAATAGCAAGCGGCTCTTTCTGCTCTTCTGTCTGTTTGATGCGGGGAGGCAGTGAGTCTGTGGCTACCTGAGCAGCCTGCTTGTGCAAGAAGGACCTCAAATCAGCAGCCTGACCCGCGGCCTCCCTAGCTCTGACCCAGCAGAGTTCAGGGCAGGAGGTAGAAAAGCCTTAGGTGCTTGCAAAGCCTGAGTTTAACCTGCCCATTTCTGAGGAAACCAAGTTAACCGGCTGGGTACAAAAAAAAAGAAAAGAAAAAGGAGAAAAAACCCAGGGCTTTGTTAGCGGCCCTCAGGGGCCCACACAGTTGCTGCCTCTCTCTGAAGGCCATCCTAGGCCTCCACTTGCTGAAAAGGCTGCTGTGTCAAGTTGTGGCCCTTTACCCCTAAACCACCCAGGCACCCTTTCCCACTCCTCACCCTCCTGAACCCAGTTGGCTTCTTTTGCTACAATTAATTTGCTACAAATGGAAGGTACTTACCCCATCCTAGCTTGAGTGGGAAACTCCTCAGAGCAGCTAAAGCAGCAACTAGAGATTTGCACATTTACCGACTGCTTACACTGATGCCGTCTTTCCTTTTAAAAGTTATAAAACAGTAAACTTTATAAGCCTCAGTTCCGGCTATATGACATTTGGGTGCCAAATGAATAGGGTTTTGTCTATGAATTAGATCGTAAAATCATCCATAGCACAGACAGATCGGCTCACTGGCTATAAAACGTCACGTGGGGCCATTAAAGTAAGTTTTATGGTTTTGGGGAGTTGACATCCAACATTATATACCACATAACATATAATCTCACTGACGCTGGACTCCATTTGACTCTTTTGCAGGCTACGTGTGCCGCCTGGTCATTCAAATTGTCAATTTTAGGTCCAGAAGTGTCCACACCACAAGTTCTCAAAACTCTCTGAAAAATGGCTACCTCCGAGTTAAGGTAAGCTCTTCCCCTGAGCGCTTTCAAGTTTATTTGTACTCTGAAAACTTTCTTTCTCCATCTTTCTTTCTCTCTCTGGTTCAGTTAACTCTGGGGTTGCCTCAGAATTCCGAAGGGGAGAGCAGACTTTCCCTCGGCTCAAATGAGAAGAGCCAGGAGCTAGCTTCGGAGGCACCACGGTGCAAGGCGCCTGTGGCCGCGCCGCATCCCCAGGCCTAACTTTAATTGCTGCACCAGCGCGGATGTTAATGACTTCCGCTGCTCTCGCCGGCGTGCAAAAAGATGATTTTTGTGTGTGAGTGGGCCTGCATGTGGAGACTGGGCAGAGTCGCCCCCATCCCGGGACTGGCGGGCCGGGCTCTACGGGGTCTGCGGAGCCCTGGGTGGGGGCTGGGAGACCCGGGGGGGCGCGGGCCGCGGGCGCCGAGGCCGCGCTGCGCCCGGGCGCGCTGGGGAGTTTGAAAGAAAAGGCCGAGCAGGGCCGAGGAGGACTCTGGCGGGATTCCTTACGGGGCTGTGGCAATACGTCTTCGCGGGCCGGGGTCATTTGGCAGCATTGAATCGAGGCGACGGCCTTCAGGGCCGAGTCGCAGGCCGGCTCGGTAGAGCCCGAGCGTGGCAGGGGCCGGGGGCGGGGGCACACCTCCAGGCTGGGCCCCAGGGTTGCCAGGCCGAGTCCAGGCCGCGGGCACCCGCGGGACCCTGGGGACCACAGGTCCCCACCTGAGGGGAGGGCTCAGTATCTCCCCGCCCCCGCCCCCCCCCCCCCCCCCGCAACCCGGGATGAGGCCCTGAACCTTGTTTGCCTGCACGTTCTTTTTATTTCGGTGAGATTGTTCTCACCCGCCTGTGAGTCTGAAGCAATAAACTTTATGGCCGGATTTAACTTTAGTCTTTGAATCCCCAGTCTAAATGAAAGGAGTTACAGAGCTTTCTTTTCTTCCGCCGTGCCTTTCTTCGCCCTCTCTTCTTTCCTTTTCCTCTCCTCCTCTGCAGAATTAAACCATCCAGGCACGGGACCCTCAAAAGGCAACTTAGCCATCTCCCTAGATAACACTTAAGATTAGAGAAATTTATTCCCCCTCAATATACAGGCAAACTCTCTGTTGCAAACTGTGCCCTGAAGTTTGGGGGGAAATCGAAGTGTCTTCAAGGCCCAACTTAAAAGCCCCTAGAGCCATTAGGTTGTTTTTCCTCACACATCATAAAGGGTACTTTAGGGGAGAAATTGGTCGTTTGTCAGTAGGAGACTTCCGCCTTTCTTTTGTTAGCTGCTCTTTCTGTTTGATCCCAGGAAATTTACATAATCTATGGTTTCCAAAACAGTTCCCAATATTGCACCAATGGGTGAGATAAATTTTTCCTGGGTACAGTTGCAGCTTGGTCTCAGCCACCCTTTCTGGACCCAACCCCCTACATTCTTCAGTGGCAAAGACATGACTGGGGACCCTGTGGCCTGTCTTGGGTCCTTTCTCTGAATGGGTACCCACAAGGGATTTAGCAGATTTTCCCCATCCTGGATGAAGAACTAAGCCAAATCCCCCAGTCCAGAAATGAAACAGAAATTGGGATCTTCTGTCTCCAAATGCTTTTCTCCTTAGGGAAATTTTCTGCAAGTGCTGACTGTAAAGTCCTTCAAGTGGAAACATTTAATGTGTAATTTGGAATTTCCACAAATTTTATTGTGCAGAGGCCACTTTCACTCAACCTAAGTCCAACAGATGTCCCCAAACTCAGAGGTCCAGAAAGCAAAACCTCAGAAGTTTTTTGAAAAATTGAAACCCTCCCACAGGTCCCACTCCTTTTGAGTAGTGGGAAGGCGAATCTCTGAAGTCCTTTCGTGTAATCTATTAAAGTGAGCATTGATAGTTAAGCACTTAGGAAGATGGGTCTGTATCTTAGAACCAGGATATTAACTTTATTTGGGTTGTCTTTTATTATATTATGTGTTTGTGAGAATTCTGGTGTCTTTGTTCTGCTGCTGTGAGTTTCAGGTTCTTTAATGGAAAACACTGGGTTAAGGTTTTACTTTGGTTACTCATTTGGTGATCCTGCATGAGTGATTTCTTGGTGACTAAAACTAGTGGCAGAAAAAAGAGGGATAGTGCTCCTGACAGGTTCATTTAGGTAACTTGCCTGGAGAAGTGTTCATACCACTTTCGTGATCACATCCCACCCTGGGGTGTGGGAATGGGCAGAAAGGCTCTGGACCAGTATCACACAATATGGGGGAATCTTTCCCATGCATTAAAAAAATATATGGGCTATAAATATTGTCAGCTTGCTTAATTCTGTCTATTGTAATTATCATAAAACTTTAGAGTTTAAGAGAGCAGGCCAACGCACATGGGGTTAAACGACTTTAAAAAATATAGCATCCAGTCAGACCTATGTGAGCGGTATTGGAGGAATTTTTTTTCTTCCTATTTTCATAGGAAGCATCATAAAGAGGATGGCTGGTTATCTGCTTGTTTTGTAGATAAAGTTGTTTTTTTCTTGTGCATTCTTTTGGGGTTGTTTTTGCAGAGGAACTTACCTAAGAAAAAAAATCTCTGTCACACTGAGGGCTTTATGAAGACATCTAGCCTCAGCCCATCGGCTGCAGTGTCTGTCTGTGATCCTAGCCTTGTAAAAGGAGAAGGCATCCGAAATGTGCCGGGGCCCATTTGTTTCTACAGGCTGAAGAGACAATATTTCCTGAAGTATAAATATAATAGGAAGCTTCTGGTCACACTTACTTAGGGGTTTGTTAGGGTTTCCATGGTCTAATTTCACAACATTATGCCAAGATTCCTCCCCCTCCCCAACTCTTTCCCCCTGCTTCATTGTTGGCGTTCTGAGAGAACAACACAGAAATTTCTACTAGAAACGGAATCATGTTCAGTTGTTGAGATGTGAAGAGTATTATATCCAAACAATTAATGAGGGAGAGCAAATTACATCCTAAAAGATAGGCTATTAAAGAGGAAAACAATTCTTTTAGCTTAAAAGGTGCCCTTCAAAGCCTCTCTCCCACCTTCACTCTGGAGTCTGTCTGAGGTTTGCCCACCATGGAGAGTGCAGAACATTGTGGGCGCCATACCTTTGGCTTCTAAGGCAGAACGTTTTTCAAGACAATGACAAAACTATACACGGGGCTTCCAGACTGGGCTGAGGGGGTCTGCCTAGGCTCCCACCCACATAGGAGAGGGGAGCCACAGTCCTAGCCATTCGAAACCCCAGGACTGGAAGGTCTGCCTAGGTCTGTTTTATTTGGTGTTTTTCCTGCAAAGAAAGCTGCCTTTCCCCCACCAGTTCCCCTCCCCACAAACCAGTCTTTTCAATAATAATATTTGTTATGAAGGTTATTGGGTAATTATTGCGATTTTGTGAAGCAGCCCTTGCTGGAGGTGAAGTCTGTCATCGCCTAACAAATGACGCCCGTGCAGTTCACTGCCGGGTTAAGTAAATGCAGAGAAGATAAATCTGCACACCCTAGGAATCGCCAGCAGAGCACGCTTTAGTACAAGTTCACAGTCAACTCTCCTGCCTGGGCCAGCTCTCCCAACAATTAGGGCTGCGTCTTTATTTTTAAATAAAGGAAAAGTCTCCAGCTTCCATTGCCTGTTTTCTCCCCATCTTCTTTTTTCTTTCACTTTTTGCGAGGGTCCCCTCGAAAAAGTCTTCTGCTCCAAATTTTCCTAGTAAATGAAATGATGAGTGATTTTAAAATAATCTCATTCCTATTTAAGTGATGACAAAAGGAGGCAGGAGGCTGATTCGACAGGAAATACAGTTAAAAACACACAAAAATATCCAATTCGCTCTCTTATTCCAAAAGGCAGTGGCAGAAGCAGGGCGTCCCTGGGCTCCTCCGGTTGTGGGGGCGCTTCCCCTTGAAAGAAGAGGCATAGATTTGTGTATCTTTGTGGTTGTAACAGCAGGTCAAAAAGTTGAGGGTCAAAAGTTTACATTGTGCAGCACTCTTAGTCATCTGTCCAGACAGAGTTTGATGTCAATGTTAGAGCTGCGATCTTGACTATCAGCACAAAAGATAAAATGGCTCGGAGTGACGCGTGTATCACGGTATGGACTCCAGGTGAACCCTAGTGGTTGAATGACCTCAATTACGAAGGAAAGGATAGAAAATTCCTCTTTTCAAGAGTAATACGTGCTGTTTTTCATCTTGAATTATCACTCCCATTCTAAGGGAATAGCAGCAGGTAAATAGGCATAGATTATTGAAACACCAACACTTAGATGCTGGAGAATCCAGGAATCTGTGGGTTTGTCTCAAAACAAAAAAGCTGAAAACTCAGTGGACCTTTAAAAAAATTATGTAGGAAGTTGCCAATGTTCCATCATACCTTCAGAGGGAAAAGAATGGAGAAGGAAACTTCCTCTCTTTGAAAACTGTCATGTTGATGGGCTAATTTTTTTTCCTTTTTAGTACCTATAATGATCCCTAAAAAGTGTGTGAAAACAAGGGCAAACACAGGCACTGATTACAAAATGTATCCTTTGCCATTTTCAAGCACAGAATGCTTTTTTTCTGAAACTTCCACTCACTAAATGCTAAGGGAAGGGGAGAAAGGAAGTGGAAACCCTCTACCTCCCCACCAATGAGAAAATGCTTATTGGTACCAGGAAAATATTCCTGTCGTCAAACGTTTTTCTTTATGCTTATTGTCAACCCTACACTGAACGGAAGAGAAATGCTACACTTTATGGGTGAATAAACTGTAAATAATATGCCATTTGGAAGGTGGAATCCACAAATGCCAGATCGCTTCATGAGACCACTGTGACAGACTTCTGTTCTCCAGAAAATACTCCTTAAAAATACATTTGGAGTAAAAGCTAAGGAGGGGGAAGCAAGCTAAGGAGGGAGGGCGGGAGAATAGGAAAGAAAGGGAATAGTGTGCGAGGGAAGCCAACTGGAACCATGCCTCGTGTGTGCGTTGCAGCTGGAGAGCTAAACAATATTTTATTTTTCATGCACCTATATTAACCTTAAGTGCTGGTGCCATTAGCATCTATTTTCTGGGGGACATGGTTTCCTTTTCTATGTATTGATCTTCAAGTAATCTATGAAGGGAAACAGAAGAGAAAGATGAAATTTTTTTCCCTAGGTTTTTCTTTTAACTTTGGAGATAAGCTAATTCAACTACTCAGAATATAGATCTTTGCAGGGACATTTAAGATCATCCCACTATAATCTGGTTGATTGGATTTGCTGGTGCCAGGTAACTTCAGTGGTATAAAGCAAATATTTCCCAAACACTGCCTTCCTGGAAGTAGTCAGATTGTTTCCACTGTGCAATGTGTAAAGTTTTCACTCTGGCCAAGAGCTTGAAGCCAAATGGGGGTGTGCCAGATGAGAACAGAGGAAAGGGAACAACTGTGGTGGCTGCTGTTACAGCAGCGAACACTTCACCACATCTGGGCCAGTGAGATGAAGAAAGCAGAAACCCCCTGTATTCCTCACAAAGACAGTTATGTGTCTCTTAGAGAAAACCTTGTTATTGGTTAAAAACGTTCCACACCTTAGGAACATGTCAGCTTCAAAAAATCACAGACACCTCTTAGCTAGTTTTTCAAGTCAAAGAAAAGGTACCTGCAGAACTTACCACATTTAGAGTGCTTACTTTTTTAAATTTGGACGATTTTAATCTTTAGGCCTCTGGCACAACCCTGCTTAAAATTGATATCTAATCCAAATATGAGTTTCATATGCCTTACGCCTGGGTTGTGTTCATTAGTATAAACTACTGTTAAGGAAATTACCCCCAAAACAATTGATTATCAAATGGCTGATAAAGTATTGCTTCTCCAAAATCCTATCGAGTATAGGTGGGGGGTGGGGGGAGCCCTCAAATGCCACCATCAGGCATTCTGAAATTCAGTACTCCTGAACGCTCCAGAGACGTGCTTCAGATAGCGAACAGTCAGTCTGAGGGACTCTAGCTCTAGAGAACAAAGGACAAATACAGTCAATACATTCCATAACGTTTACATTTCCTTTGCTTCCTCCCCACCCCCGCTCCCGCCTTGATTTTCCCTGAGAAGGAGTGACCTGGGCAAAGCACCCTGCTCTCTAAAAGGCACTGTATAGACCTTTTAGAAGCGCAAAGTCCAAGGCCGAGGTGAACTTCAGGTCAGCGCGTCTAACAAATATGAAAATGTCGGCTGGTGAAGGGCGCGCCTTGTGATTTAACAAAGACTGTCAATGTGTAAGATTAATAAGAAACAAAATGCACACGGTGTCACTGTTCGGTCACTTTGAAACTTGGGACAGGGTTGCATTCAAGAGGGAAGGCTGTTCCAAATATATTCAAAATAATTCAAATCAAATTCAAACTAAGCAGCAAAACACTGACTCCCTCTCACCCTCCCTTCTCCCTGGGACTCCCTTTGCTTTCCTTCTCCATTTGGGATTTGAGGACATGATGAAAAGTTATTTCACTTAATGGGATTTTAAGAAAGCTTTCGTTAGGAATATATGTTATCCTTGCACATGGAAATGAGGAACTATGCTTACCAGTTTCCCAAGAAAAGGATAACGCTTTCACCGTGCTTGGGACTGGAGCCAGTTGGTGTGCGAAGATTAGTATGCTCCCACTCGGCTTGATTTCAGGGCATCCCATCTTTTTCTGGGCAAGATTCTGCTGGTAAACTTCAGTTTATTTATTAATTGAGTTAGTTTCTTCCTGGCTTTATGTTGGTGTCTTGAATCTCATGTGAAAGCAAGAGATTTTTCTGTTTGTTTGTTTTTTCAAAAGATTATTTCATTCAGTGGAATGATGCTATGGCTTGCAAAGAGAGATTGTGGAAGGATCAAAAAAGGTACTGAGATTGTTTATTACAGCCATAAATCTTGCAGTAAAATGTCAAAATGTCGGTGTGCGAGATAACACTTGGTGGTCCTGGCTCCGTTTGTGTTTATGATAGGAACCACAGAGACAAGTTACAGGCCTTGGGGGGATTCTGTGTAAGCCCATCTTCCTAAAGGAATAGAGCCACACAAACACAGGCACAGTTAACTCGTTTAGGTTAACCATATACAAAACAGTGCCTGAGCCTCCTTAATACTTTTAAATAGAAACTGGGTAGAAGGTTCTGAGGCTAAACAACATGAATTTTGTGTTTTAGTATCTGTAAATAATATTGAACAGACATGGTTAAACCCTAGTCTGATGACACGAGGAGGGAGTCAACATTTCCTTGTCAGGTTTTTTCTTCCCTGAAGCTTAGTGAGCAGTTTTGCTAATTACTTTATGTATGTATATATTATTCATGTTATATAGTATACATATGTATATATTATTTTTCCTTGCAGTCCAGAGATATTGGTTTAGGCAGTTCTATCACAGGCTAGATATTTCCCTTGAGTCTAAAGAGGATGTCTCAAGATTACACTCAGTGTTGATTTCTGTCTGTGGCTTAGGTTTCACTTGTAAAAATTTTTTAGGATGCCCATGTCGATGGACAACTCTCTTCAAATGTGGAAAACCCCTTTGTACCACTTCAGGATGACTGCAGCTAGAAAGCTAACATGGTCCCCTTTTAAACCTCTTTCCCTAAGTTAGTTTAAAGATTAGTCCCATATAATAGGCTTTATGTGGCTAGGCATTAAAGACTATCCATCAAATGGATATATTCCAGCATTTAGTAACTCATATGAGTAACCCATATAAATGAAAATAGAATTGAGATTCCTTTTTAAGTGTCTCCAGGCTTAGGCTGTAACTTTCCTTGTCTGCGTTCCAGACTGTTGTGAGAAGGCTGTTTATATTGCTCTTTGAAAAATCAACTAAGGTGCACCAGCTGAAAAATACTTGCTTTGCATGCCAGTATGAAAGTATTTTTAGAATGGTGACTATGGTACTTTGCACTGCTTTAATCTAGGTTGAAAAGAGGATCTAGGTGTGTCTATTACTCAGAACTATTACTCAGAAAAGGAAAGGGAAAGTATATACTGCGAGTAAGGCATCAGTATTTACTTCAAAGATCAACATTAGGTGGAATTAATAAGTAATTTATTTGTTAATAATGGCGTAATTAGTTTACCCATCAAATTTCAATTACCAAATGGCAGGCAACAGCCCTCTCTCTCCACTTTCCAGAGCTACTGACATCGTTAATATGCTAATTTTCAGCAATTCAGAAATTATAGATTATCTTTAAATATAACTTTAACGTCAGATACAGCCTGGAAAAGCAACACCCGAAGACAAAACAAAATTCTTAGCGGGAAAAAACCTGTCGGCACAATGCCTATGCTATCCTTAGCTTGTTTTTGCTTGGAGATTGTTCTGAAGTAGGAAATTGGTGGTCTCAATGGTGGATTTTGTGAAGACATCGTCGCTTCTATCTATCCCCACCCTTGGGCCACTCTCTCTCTCACAATCGCACCTACTACATTCGAGCATATTTAATTCTGAATCGACACTTCCATCAAATGAGACGCTATTAGGAAATTCTTGTTTTTCTTAGGAAATAACCAAATCAATTCTGCTTCTAAAAGGAAAAAAAAAACAAGCTAATCCGGTTGTACTGGAATAGTCTTGTTTCAAATCTAGGGGCCGATTTCCTTCAGCTGCTTACCCACCCACCCTTTTTGGCTCCTGCCTGACTTCTCAAACAAGGTACAACGGGCGCGGATGCGGTGAGCACGATGTGAGGAAGGAATCAGTTGGTGAGAAAACCGGTCTGTTGGCTCCATTCGTTTTATTCCGGGGCCAGGATGAAAAACGGAATACCACCCCCCTCGCCTTGGTCCCCACGCCATTCCCTCCCCTAGGCGGCCTCGAACTCTGGAGGACTCCAAACCAAGCTAGGCTGGGGCCCGAGGTCAGCGCTGGGCCGCGGCCGCATGCCTGCCCCGAGGCCTAGACCAGGGCAGGCGTAGGCTCGGTCCCGGCATGCGAGAGAACCAGAAGCCTGTGGGCCCCGAATTGCCAGCGGGACTCAAAGTTGGGGGGTTGGAGGACCAAAGCACCAGCTCCCTCCTTTCGGCTGAAGTGGGACAGCAGTATCCATCACCCGTCCGCGCGCTTCCTGATCCGGGTCCGCGCGCGCGGCGCGCACATTGGCGGGGGCGGGTCACGTGGAGGTACGGGGCGGGAGGCGCGCCGGCCGGGACAGAGGGCGCGCGCGCGCGGGGGAGGAGCGGCGCGAACTTCGGTGGCGTCGGCGGCGGAGGGAGGGGGAGGGGTGGGTGCTTGACAGCGGGGGAGGGGAAGGGAGAGGAGGAAGGGGGGATGGGAAACGAGGCAGGAGGGGGAGGGGCCTCGGCGAGCCCAGAAAAACGACAACGCGAGAAAAATTAGTATTTTTGCACTTCACAAATTAATGACCATGAGCTCGTTTTTGATAAACTCCAACTACATCGAGCCCAAGTTCCCTCCCTTCGAGGAGTACGCGCAGCACAGCGGCCCGGGCGGCGGAGACGGCGGCCCGGGCGGGGGCCCCGGCTATCAGCAGCCCCCAGCGCCCGCGGCCCAGCACCTGCCGCCGCCGCCGCAGCAGCAGCCCCAGCTCTCCCACGCGGGCGGCAGTCGCGAGCCCCCAGCCTCCTACTACGCGCCGCGGGCCGCCCGCGAGTCCTCCTATCCCGCGGCCGCGCTCTACCCCGCGCATGGGGCGGCCGACACCGCCTACCCCTATGGCTACCGCGGTGGCGCCAGCCCGGGGCAGCCGCCACAGCCCGAGCAGCCCCTGGCGCACGCCAAGGCTCCTGCGCACGGCCTGCACGCGAGCCACGTCCTGCCGCCTCCTCCCCCGCAGCATCGTGCGGCGGCCCCTGCGCCCCAGCGGCGCTGCGAGGCTGCTCCAGCCACCCCGGGCGTCCCGTCAGGGGGTAGCGCCCCCGCGTGCCCGCTGCTCCTGGCTGACAAGAGCCCGCCGGGCCTGAAGGGCAAGGAGCCCGTGGTGTACCCCTGGATGAAGAAGATCCATGTCAGCGCCGGTACGTGGCGCCGCTGGGGAGGCGCGGAAGGGTGGGCTGGGGCTGAGCCGGGTTCCAGGGTCGGGGCGGGGATCGGGGGAGAGGCCCCTAGGGGAAGAGGGCCTCGGGAGGGGAGCACTCAACTGGCCCAAGCTACAGTGGGATGTGGGTGTGTGAGCGCCAGCCAGCCGCCTGATTCCAGTGTGAGAACCCTTTTGTACCCGGGGTCCCTTTATCTGGAGATTTACGAGACGACAAACTGTTAGGGCAGTAATTATAGCCCCCATAAATTTAATTGCCCTGGCAGAGGCTTCAGGCCATGTGTCTTTGAAGCTTTTCTTCAGCCCCAATGCCCAGCACTATTCTTTATGGCTCTCGGGTGTTTCCCGTTGTCAATAGCCTGTGAAACATTTTCTTTGCCGTTTTATGTATCTTGCGTGAACTTGGTGTCAGGTTATTATATAATGATGATGTCCAATTGCTCTTCCCCACCCCACCTTCTTTTTCCTCCTCCTTTCCCTCTCCTCCACTCCCTCCTCCTTGGCTTTCTCCTTCGGGGTTATGGGCTTTCAGTCAACCCCAGTTATAATGGAGGGGAGCCCAAGCGCTCCCGAACCGCCTACACCCGGCAGCAGGTCTTGGAGCTGGAGAAAGAGTTCCACTTTAACCGCTACCTGACCCGGCGTCGCCGCATCGAGATCGCCCACACGCTCTGCTTGTCTGAGCGCCAGGTCAAGATCTGGTTTCAGAACCGAAGGATGAAGTGGAAGAAAGATCATAAACTGCCCAACACTAAGATGCGATCCTCCAACTCCGGCTCGGCTTCAGCAGGCCCACCAGGAAAACCACAAACTCAGAGCCCGCATCTGCATCCTCAACCCCACCAGGGCGCCTCCGCGCTCACTCCTTCCTCTGTGTAATGTTCCAGAGCTCCAGACCAGTTCTGTCCCTCACCTGCTTTTCTCCTCTCTTCTGCCCCTTTTCCCATCCACCCGTCCCCATCTGGACTACAACAGACCCCCCAAACAAAACTCAACTTGGAGAAAAGGATGATAAAACGAAGATGTTTTGCGGGTAAGAAAGTGTGTGAACTGCTTGCCACTGAAGAGAAGACAATGACCAGGATGCTGGCTGGTGGAACAACCTGCTGGCCTGGACAAGGCTGCCAGGTTTGGGTACCTGAGAAGGACCACTTGGCATTAAATACTTTTGAGATGGCTGAAGCCAGTCACACAACTCATGTTGACTGGGAACATGTACATTTGTTGCAAGCAGAAGAAAACAGACCCTTTTCCTACATTCCTTACCTTCCCCTCCCTCCTTAAGGCAGCTCATAAAAGCTTGTACTGAACTGAATAAATGAGTAGCCACTGTGGACCTCACAAGATTATTTAATTCTCAAAAATGTATAGACCTTGATGGTAGATGTGACACATGTTGGTTTCCCTTCCTTTCATTTATTTAAAATATTGTTATGGAGATATTGTCTAATTCTGAGGCACAATCTTGGAAGGGAGAGTGCATTTAGTCCCATGTGCAGCTGTATAAATTGTGGTATGGCTCTGTAGAAAGCCATGTGCTAAGAATAAACTCTGTTTAAAAAACAAATTTCTAAGACATATTTGTGTGTTTCCTACTTTTAATTAAAGAAAAGTTCTCTGAATTGAAATGGTTGACCTTTCGTGTAAAAATCCTGTAGATGGTTTGGGTTGCATTCACTTGGACTGACTGCTCACATAATTTGTTCAACTTGAGCTGAACTCTTGTCAAGTTTGACCCACTGTGGGAAAAGTTCCAAAGAGCAGGAAAGCTCTTGAGCTCTGAGAGGGCTCCTCTTCTTCCCAAACTTGGCCAGGCTTTCAAGCTTCAAGTCTCTGTAAGGCATAGAAACGTGTCCTTCTCTGCAATGAAAGGTGAAACCATGCAGTGCTGCGGGCCCACGAGTTTCTGCAGCTGTTCTACATGCTGAACTCTGAGCACACTTGGAAAGAAGTGGTCCCTTTGGTATTTATTGCACCTTCACACTTAATCTGCCTGTTTCCCTGGAGATAAAAAATAGTTTGTGCAAAGAGTTGAGATTGCTTTTTGTCGCTTGGCTGTTTTTAAGGTTCCCTTCACTAACTGCAACTTGGGATTTTTGTTTGTTTTTTCATTTCTTCTTCTTCTTCTTTTTTTTTCCAAGCAAGACCTTTAAAAATAAACTGAATTTTTCTGGTATACCCTCCAAAGTTTCTTGGGAGGAAAGAATAATGACACCTTAAGCATAATGACACCATAACCAAGGTCGATCTGGGAGTATTAAGTGTTGGAAGAAAGCCAAACTCTGAACCAGGGACATCTTCCTTAAATATCACCAGATCGCACTGTGCAACCTAGAGATCTAGATTCAAAAGGCTGAAATCAAACCCCACTTCTCAATCTTCATAGCCCTAGTATCTGCTTACTCATTTACAAATTAGCAAAGAGGATTTAACTTCATTGTCACTGAAGGGAGTACTCTCCAACAAGACTGAGAAAACCAACAGCCCCTAGTCCCAGAATATAAGAACTATCACCTGACCTTGAATGAGTATGGTTTTTAGTTCATGTAATAATTTTAGCAGAGATGGGAAAGGGGTCTCACCCACCTCTGCAGTATCAAAGGAGTTGTAACCGCATTTCCCCATCAGAGGCTAACTACACGTAGCCAGTGGTCAGTGCTGTTAGACCTTCCTCCTCAACTGGTCTGTGTGCCAGAGGCAAGGGTGATCCGTTTTCTACCTGGGAACAAACCAGATCTTAGAGGAAAGTGGACACCAGTCTCTGAGGGGCCTCCTCATCTCCCCAAGAAAATTCAGGAGCAAACAAATATATTCCTTCCCAAGTCAGGCCAAACCTGGCATAAAGTGCATTTTATAAGGTGTGAACAGTGAACGGGTGCCAGGGAGCTCTGGAAGCCCTGCAACTGCCGCAAAAACTTATTAACCCTCCCCCTACTACATGCACTTGTAAAACGAAATTAAATCATGCTGAAAATAGCAATTTTCCCAGGAATCATTAATCACCTCATACAATAAATACTTCTTTGTAATTCAACAGCAATTCTGAAAGGCATTCTCTGGGAAAAGTCTGTGGAGAAGCAAGGGATCTTCTTGCAAATAATGTGGTCTCGGGCAAAGACTCAGCATCTTGGCTGTCTGCTCAAAAAATGCCTAGCCTCTTGGTGGAAATTGAGTGTCGAGCTGCAAAACCTCAATTGGCAGATTATCATCATTTAAGGTAAATTCTTATATTTCTCCTTGGTAGGAAAGGAGGGATATGGGGGCATTCATTAACTTCATATGGAGGCACTTGTTTGGGGGTGGAAGGAGATTTTCTTAATCTATCCGAGAAAAGAGAGAAGATCAAGATTGTTTTTCTAATATTCCCTGACGGAATGTCAGTTTTTGCCCAAGCTGTCTTGATTATTAAGGTATTGGTAAGGTTTACAAAGCCAAAATTACCCACAATGATCCAAATGATTATTTCATTTTTTCAAGTGATTTACCTGCTTCAGATTTGGTCTTTAAGGGAGCTTGTTATAACAGCTTAGAAAATCTCACTTTGTGTTTCAAAATCCTGCATTGTCTGCCCCTTGCTAGGGCAACCATAAGAGTTCACCCAGAGGACAAATTTTCTATCTCATTAATTGTTTTTTTTTTTTTTACGTGAACCCTATGGGCCCCACAAACCCTTGACCTTTAAAGACAGTATTTTGTGTAAGCTCTGTAAGTTTCCTACCAAAATGACCCTTAAACATGGTCCCTTCTTCTTTTTCTCTTTCCCCCTTCTTCCCTCTAACACACACTCATCAGTTTTAGTCACAGAGCCACACTATGCATGACTCCTAAGATAAAAGTTTTGTCAACATCTGAAATCAACCTAAATCGGATTGGAGACACTTTAATGGTCACAGTTTGAATTAAGTACTTAACACTATCCCCCCCTGAAGAAAAATGGCACTTTGCAGGCTCTCTTTCCTAGTTTTGCTGAAATCTACAATATACCCGGTGTTTTATTACAGCAGGAATTCAACTGTGACAGGCATAGTAGAGTACTTAATACCCAGGATGGAGCTCCTGGGAAGATTACCTAGATATATGGTGAGTAGGCCCTCCAGACAGCATCTCTGACTTTATATTTAGCTGTCCCAGGATGCCCACATTCCCCCCACCTCTCAGCCTCCTCCCCTTGGAGCGGGTATCACTCTCTCTCCCTCTATCCCTTTCCATACCTTGAGCTTCCAAACTGTGCTGCTTTTCTCACCACTGCCTGTCCTACCACCCTTTCAACATAGAAACAGATCAATGGTTCTTTGAAATGGAAAGAAAGAAAACCCCAAAGAATCTATGTAGCAAACAGAAACCTAGGACTTCCGGTGTGGGTGAGTTGGTTCTTTGTACTTCCTTAGTCTCTGCATCCCTAGTTGTGGTCCGGTATGGAAGAACTCAGTCTTACCTTTCCCAACAGCTGCTCCTGTTGCCCCTTTTCTGTACTATACACCAGCCTGAGAATAATTCTGCTTCCTCTCTCAAAGAGTATGGGCTGGGAAGGAGGAGGAAGAGAGTGTGTTCTGACTCCTTGACAGTAGCAGTGAGGCTGCAGGGGCTGCTGTGAAGCATTTTAGCCTGAAACTTCAGTCTTGGAACTCTGGCATCTCTTCTTCCCAAGGTCCCAAACTCCAGGAGTAACCACTCTCCCCTATCCCCACTTTCAGGCCAGCCCTACTACTTTCAGGCCAGCCCTACTCGCTCTATGATTGATTCCTGGGGCCAAAAGAGATTCCTTGATTGAAAGAATGTCCAAGGCGAAAGAGATATGGATGCCATTTTGGTTTAGTCTTCTCAGTTTACCAATAAGGAAACTGAGGCAGCTGAATGCTTCCCGTTTATGTTCTTTATGTTAATCAGTATGTAGCTTGAATAGAGTCTTGGGTCTCATCTTGGATGGGGTGAGTGTACAGACATCTTTTCTCTGCAGAAGCCTCTTCTGCCTGGAATAGACATGTGCTTCTGGGCTTCACTTGAAACTGAGGGGAGGGCCTCAGGTGTCCAGGGGCCAGGGAACAAGGGTGGCTTCTTGCCTGATGAGCCACCAAAGCAGTTGGGGAAATTATATAACCAAACTACTGTAGCCAGTGTGCTAAGACAGGTGGGTTGACCTCTGGACTCAGGAGGGAACGGATGTCAGGGCATCTGACTGTCCACAATTCTCCTAGTCCTGGAATGACTATTTCTAATATGCTAGCCCTGAGATTTCTGTAGGTGATTGCTGCCTCGGAGCCTGTCAAGGGCGTCTGGGTTCTGGAGGCCTGGGAACTAAAAAAGCCAAACAAGGACCCTGGTTGCAGCAGATAAAGGTGTAGTGCCTGTTCCAGGGAGATATTGAAATTGCAATCTTTGTGGTCACGTGACTCATTAAATAATTAATGTGGATCGTCAGGAATGGATCGGAGTCGTCAGGGCCTCACTAGGAATGAATCTCAGAAGTGAGTCCCCCAACTTCCTATTTGATTTTTAAAAACACACACCCTCAGATTTATATCCAAAAGCTTTTTAACTGCTTCAGGAGGGGTGGAGAGAGGCCGTCAGCGGGCAGGACCCGGAGCTGGCCGACCCACGCTGGGTCGTGGGCTTTTTCCGTAGGGTTTCTGCGAGTTTGGGGAGCGCGGCGCAACCGGGGAAACGTGAGTTCGGGTTCGGGATTTCTGCGGTCACGTCTTGGCTTTCGTGATGAAGTGGGACTGATGCTCAGACAGTTGGTAATGTTCTGATTCACACTGGGGAAGGCTGCAGAGATATCACAGGACGGGCGCGCGGCTTTGTTCAATTTTCCCGGTGTTCATAAATCACCCGCGCCCGGCGAGCGAGGGAGCAAGCGAGCGCCAAAAACGCCGGAGAGAGAGGCCGCAGCGGCAGCGGCAGCGGCAGCCATTGCAGGGGAGAGACCTGGGCAGCGTCTCTTTGTGACTCATTAGTCTGAACGATTTATGGTGGAACTGCAGCCATGAATATTTGACTTGGGGATAAGGAAACAGCAACAATAATAATAACCATAACAATTACAATGCTCCTAAGAGTCAGGGGGTGGGTGGGTGGGTGGCGGTGGATGGCGGCATAGTGGATCTTTCTGGGACTATGTTGAGTGGCAACTGCAGGGTAGCTAAGCCCCACCTTGCTTAGGGTCAGGCCACTGTCCGCAAGGCCAGGGGGCACTCCCTTTGGGGACACAGAGGACAAGTTTGAATAGAGGAAAGGGGCCCAGCATGGATTCCGAGTTCCAAGTGCTTGATGGACACTGGGGGCTGCAGGTCGAGGTGGTGGCAGAGAGCAGTTAGGGGCTGGTGTGCATCCACTTGTTCAGTGTGTTAGGGGTCCATGAAGCCTGAGGGTCAGGGGACTTGTGGGCTATTTGGTAGCCCCTTTTGGCACTCTTAGCAGGATTGCATGGATGCAGGACAGCCACTGGGGCTGATTTGGGCAGGCTAGAGTGTGGGACAGGAACAGGGCTGTGGAAGCAACTGGACCTCAGAGTCCCAGCCCAGCAGAGAACTTCTCTAAGCCAGGGACCCAGCACCCAGGAGGATTCTTTGCCCCTCCTCAGTGTCTTCACCCTATCCCCCAAAAGCTGGCTGACCATTTGCCAGTTAGAGAGCAAGAGAGGGCTGCAAATATCTGGAGGGAGGCGGCAGCAACAGAATTAGGGCCTGGAGGGACTGGCCGCTGCTGTGTAAAGGGAGGCTGGATAGGGTCCCCAGATGGGGTATTGTCTAATACCTGCATCCTCCCCAACTTCCCCCACTTCCAGCAACCATAGCTAGCCTACTCAGAGGGACTGGGTGCTGTGGTGATCCCGCCAGCCCACTGGGGCCGAGAGAGAGGACGCCCCAGGGCTTGAATGAACCAGAAGACAAAACCTTCCAAAACTGCCCCTGGCCCATGGACTGAGCCGGAGTCTGATTTCGCGCCAAACAAAAATGAACACTATTAGTGAGGTTTCAGGAGAGCCGGTGATTGAATGCTCCCAGGCAAGGCTTCCCTTTGTTAGCAGAAGAAAATAAAGCGTGCATTCACACTCCCAAGTTGAGGTGCGAGAGCAGCTCTTGCAGCAGAGGGAGGGCACCAACAGAAAGCCTCTTCCACCTTCCCGTCTTCCTCCGCCTGCACCCCCGCCCCCCACTCCCCACCCCCCCGCCATAAAAAGAAAGAAAAAAAAAAAAGTGTGGGTGCGGAGATGGAGTATGTATTTATTTTACAAAAATAAATCACCACCTTCAGGCCATTTGTAGACCGGAACCTTTCGAGCAATGAGTGCGCCACATGGGCGAGTGTCCTGGCGACTCTTCCGAGTCCGCGTCACCCCGGGGGCCACCCGGGCACCCGCATCGCCGGCGCCTCCAACTCTGCTCCTCCAAGTCCCTTCTTCCGCGGCCGCCCTTCACCCTCTGCTGTTTGTTTGTCCGCAGAGCCGCCGGATGCCGGAAACGGGGAGTCCCTGAGCGCCCGGAGCTAGAGACACTCTCGGCTTCAGCCTTGGACATCTTTCGAGGTAAGCGCTGCGTCCCCGGTAAGCGCCGGCCCTCGCACCGGTGAAGAAGTTTACTTTCCCTGGCAGCTGCCACCCCTTGCAGCTAGCTGGTCAGTATTGAAAGAGGTGCTGGTCAATATATAACTTCTGAGGAGTTCCCCTCAGCTGCGCGCCCTGCCAGCGAGGGCTTCGGCGACAAAGCTCTACCCCAGACCGGCTTCGTGCAGGAGGGGCGGTTGCAGAAACCAAAGATGTGTGTTCGTCGGGGGCGGGGGCGAGTGGGGGGCTCAGAAGGGCGTGTGTGTTTCTTCGGGCATGCCTCAGACGAACCGAACCGCTCCACGGAACAGCAGGGCCAAAGCCTACTAGTAGAGGCCACGGGCGCGGCGGTAGCCGCGTGGGCCGCTCTCCTTGTGGACTGTTCACGGCGCCTGCGGAGCCTGGGAGTTCAGCCGTTGTGGTCAGCCTCAGGTCTGCGCGCAGAAAACGTGCCTCGACGCCTTGTAGTTTCTCCTATCGTCTTGCCTTTCCTTGGCAAGAGGGAAGTTGCTGTATTTCAAATGTGTAGACCATCGTTGGCAGCTGGGCTTCTCGGTTTCTTTAGCCGGACTGATCCACTGATCTTCCTGTGGGAAAAGCACGGGTTTTCTGTGTCTCGTCGTTTTCTTTTCCTATTTAGAACAAGAGAAAACTCTTTAAAATTCTTTCCAAGTTCTGGCTTAATTTGTTCTCTTAGTTTAGGATGCAGGGAGGTAGTTACTGTGGTTTATTACCTTGTAAAAGATCCATAAATTTCGTGCCTATTTGGGGGAGGGGCCGCTGGAATAGCTTTCAAAAGCGTGGGATGAAGGAATGGATTTGCTTTGTTCTTTTAGGAATTATTTATTTTTAAAAGTTTGCTGAGATTTTTTTTAAATCTTCTATTCCCTAGGCCTCAGTCTTCCCTAAAATCTGCTCCTACAATAGATATCAGGTTGTTAATTAATTGAAACACTATTCACTGATGCTCTAGGGCTGATAAGGTGTTCTGGATACAATTATTACTTTATCAGATAGGAAGTAAACAGAGTAATAGTAAAGCTGGTACTTTCTCAGCTACTGTATGTTTATTTATCCCAAGTATAGATAGAGCATTTCAGGAATTTGTAACTCAGATGTACTTAGGATTTGCATTTCAGAACATAACAGAACCACCGCATGTGTAAACAGTTGCAGAGGTCTGTGGCCAGGGGTATAAAATGATAATACATATCCAAGAGAACTTGGAGCCCATTTGTACTGTAGTTGCACCCACAGGAAATATCTCATGTTAAATAATGATCTATAACCTGCCCCCCCAACCCCCCCCCCCACACACACACAGTGGGCTAAGGGCCTTACCTGACACTGAATAGAAAAAACCACTACAGTTAAGTAAAGGGAGAAAAATGTTAAGTGTATTTTTGACGGAGAAATCAGATTACAGTGTTTGAATACAGATATAGCTAATCTGCCAACAGCCTTGCAAATATTGACTAAAGCTCTGTATCCTTGGTCACTTGCTCCTTCTAAGACAACTTTGTGCTATTTTGGCTCCATTGCATGGATCTAGGGCTTTTGTCCGAGCCCTGGCCAGGTTGAGTGGAGGAGTCAGTAAAGGGGGAATTGGCAGCTGGGTTTCCCAACCTGCGCCTAGATACTTGAGCATCTCTATTCTTGTTCTCTGGAACAAAACGGAACCATAAAAGGCCCATAGCCTTGCTTCAGGAAAGTGGGTTTCAGAGTGGTGAAGGAGGACTCTCAGCTGCTGGTTCCCTGGGGGCTTGGCCAGACCAAGATCTCTCTTAGGGAAGCCATTTTCACTTCAAAAGTTAAACTTCCTTTGACTTGTTCAGATTTTTCCCTTCACATCCCACCCAATCACCCCATCCCACTCCAAGTCGTTAATGTTAATTGTTAAACAGCAGTTGAAGCATTAACTGGGCTGTTAATAGAGGTATAGAGGCTCCTAGCTGAAGCTGAGATGCTGCTGGGCCTTTCTGGCGTTAAGGCATTTCTCTGAAGCAGGACCAAAGACTTCTCTCATTGATTTATCGCCTCGGAATTTCGGTTTGCTCCAGACTGCTCTGAGAGTTCTAAAGGGGGCCTCTTCTCATTTTTGAGTTGAAGCCTATGCAGAAACTTTAGTTGGCAAGGAAGGGAGTTTGCCAGGCTATCTGGAGAGCTCAGGGTGAAATTATACGGATGGATGGGGTAAGGGGAGCAGAGGCCAGTGTATTAGTTGTCTGAGTCCTTGGGAAACCAGAGAGTGCTTTTGAAAAGAGCCTTTGGGCCTGACCCCTACCCCTCAAACCTGAGAGAAGCTGGTTTTCGATTTGGGTTCTCACTTTGTAGCCTGTGACTTAGGTCAGAGCTGGGAAGGTTCACATAGGGGTTCTCTCCTAGCTATCCCATAGACAGAACTTTATCCAGCTTAGGCCGGGACTTACTTCCAAGGAATTAGGCCTCCTCCTTTTTTATTGCCCTTCTCATTTGGACACCCCCATGACCAGGCCTCTGCTGAGGGCCTTATTTTCTCACCAGGCGCCTTCTGTCCCTCTGCAGGGCAGAAGGGGAGGGAAAGAACCATGCACAGCTTTCTGCAGCTGCTACAAGTGAGCCCTCATGCTTAGAGAGTCATAGCCAGCTGAAGACCCACTCTCAAGGAACAAAAGAATATGGCATGAGGATCTTACCACCACCTCAGAGCATTCCCCAAGTTAGAAACAAAGACCTGAAAAGAGGGAGTTTTTAGATGGCTTCTGAGAACGTGAACTGTTGAAGTCAGTGGACAGAGCCCCCAAGCAGAAGGCAGGAGTTGGAGTGGGATGAGGAGGGGGAATGCCAGGTTCCTCATGAGCAGAGTTGGTCCCGTTCAGTTTCTGATGGTGGACACAGAGTTGTCTTTGAGGAGAGTGGACACACTTGTCTGCAGAAAGGGTCTTAGGTTGTCTTGTAGGTTATTTCAAGGGATGCCAGCCAACATTGGTTCTTTTTTTTTTTCCCCTCTCTTGCAGCGACAATTAGATCATTTCCCCTTACATTTTTCATCATTAGAAGCCTATAATTTCATGTATCACTCAGCTATGCACTAAGGAAATGTGTAAGTGCAGATTTAGCCTGGACACTTGGTCCCTCCAGATTTTGCAACCCTGACCCACCACTCTAGAGCCAAGCATCTCTCTTGTAGGGGGCTCCTATCAAAACCAGCTGGACTTGGAGGAGGTGCTTCGGCCTTTTGTCAGGTAATTATGGGCCTTTTGGGTTTCTCCAGTGACTGTGGTGTATGGTGTGGGTGTTAGCAAACTCCATACAATGGCAGGCCATTAGGGAGTCCACTGAAGAGGCCAGTTAGTACTGGGTTTTCTTCTGGAAACAGGGCCAGCACCTTTTGCCTTTTGATATACTGGCCAGTTGGCCAGGGGAGACTGGAGTGCTTGGGTGTTTTGGGTTCAGCTTGTGTGTAAGTGGGAGACTATAAGGAAAGTTCTTCAGACTGTGAGAATGGGGACAGAATTGCTCTTCCCTTGTGCTGACTCATGTGTACAGAAATGTAAGTGGAGCTAAGTGGCCTTGTGTGATGAGTGTTGGGATGGGGGGAGATGCCCCAGTGTCCTACTGTCCTGGATAAAACTTCCCCATTGCTGGTCAAGGTCCCCCAGTTCACCTCCCTGAAAGCTAAATGTTCTGATTGGAAACGTAGTTCCTTCAGTGATTCCCTATTTCAAATAAAAGGATTTAAGTTGACGTATGACCACGTGAGCACATAATACAGCGCATTATTGTGGCATTTGGAGCGGAGACCCAGACGGGCTTTGCCTGTGATTACGTTTTCTAGATTCTCTACAGAGCGAGAGCTTTCCCCCACCCCCACGCACCCACCTCCTCCTTCTTCCCCTTCTCCGGAGAGTGCTCTCCTAGCGGGTTGCAGTTTTCAGCGCTCATGGAGCGGTTCTGGGCGAGCTAGCCGATGGGACTCCAGGCCACAGCGGGAGAATGGAATTTATTTTAAGGTATTTCTGTTGATTGTTCATATCTGGAGTGAGTTATGGCTGTGAGAGAGACAAAGGTCAGGCGAGGAGACCCTGGTTCATGGACAGGACCCTCAGCGCCTCTCTTCCTTTGTTTCTTCCTTAGAATCGAAAGCATTTGAAAGATCCCCAGTGGCGCCTCAGACTGCATTTAATTCCCTGGCAAGTGTTGGGGGGTGTAAAGGAAAGAGCATTTGGGGGCTACTAGGTGGGCCTGGTGGCCTCCAACACTCGAGTGGCTTTGTCCACTGCAGCGGGAATTGAGTCCCAGAAGCTGAGCCCCTGGTGGATGCGAGTGTTGGAGCACTGCCGGCTCCAGCCAAGGTGGCCTGAGTGCAGCTCACAGCTTGCTGGATGGAACTGCCTGGAGAGGGTGGGGGCTGAGTGAAGGAGAAGGGGAATTGCTCTGTTTAGCCGTGTTTGCTGGCTAGGATGGAGGGTGAAGGCTGACCTGGACAGCCAGAGCAGCTGGGGGAGAGAAATCAATGAGTGTCCAGATGCGCTGCCATTTTATTGATGATGCTTCGGGCCACTTTGTTCAGTGTTAGGTGGTTGCACGCGCTTTTCCACTTGCCAGACTGAAGGAGCCAGACCCTGAGGACTAGCCATTGTTTGCCCGAGTACCCTTTGCCTGAACAGGGGTGGAGAAGGACAGCTCAAATCTAGGAGAGGCTTGGGCTGGGGGCAAGCATGCTGAATGCCCAGAAGCTCTGTTGTTCTAACATTCAGGAGACAGAGAAAGGAGGGAGCTGGAGCTAGCTGAGCTTCGTAAGACACAAGGCTGGGGCGCCCCCTGTTTCACCCCCAGCCGGCTAGGAGAGTTGGAGAACTGGCCGGTGTGCCCTGGGCTGGAGGGAAGTCTGAAAGCAAAGTCTGCAGAAAGCAGAGGCAGACATCTTCAGAGTCCCAGGAGCGGTGCTGTAGTCAGAATGGGGGCAGATGAGAGTTAAATAGCTTCCAAATTACTGGGAAAGCCCGAGCTAATTGGGCTTTAGGGACCCCATAGGAAGGATGGAAACTCCCTAAAAAGGTGAGGGAAATTTCACTTTCCTCTGCTGAAGTTCTTGGAGCAGAGAAAAGTGATGCCTACAAAGGAGCTGGGAATCGGATCTGTGTCCTGACTTAAAAACAAACAAACAAACAAACAAAAAAACCCCAAAACTTTCCTCACTGGGGGAAAAAAAAAAAAAGAAATCAAATCAGATTTCTCCTACTTGAGTGAGATTTACTTCCCCAGACAGAAGGGCTGCTTCAGCCCTCCCCGCTACTGGCCCAGGCACTAACCGTGTTTAACTGAGGCCGTTTCAAGTGCTCTAAAACACCCCTTGGAAATAAAATGTAAGCTTTAATTGCTGTTCAATTACTTGTCAGCATTTCATATGATTTATGACCCAGTTCTGGTGCATTTTTGACCCAGTTAAAGACTCATAAATAATATAGTTTCACTAGAAAGAATGAGAGAAGGAATAGAGGTTTGTTAAATGCATCTTTTTATTGTCGCTTCAGTGCCAGCAAGTGGAATAAATATCTAAGGATGGACTACCGAGCTGGTTCTGTATAAAAGTGTACACAGACAGAAGCCAGTAGAGGTGTTTATAGAGAACTGGTTGGTTTTTCCCACATGGAAAGAGCCAAAGCCACTCCATCATAGCTGAACTATAGCCATTAAAAAAATAAAGGCTAGTCTCCCCCTTTACCCTCAAAATGCCAACCTCACCCTCAGAAGCAAGCTTATTTCCTCATTGATTTTCTTCCCCAACCTGGGATTTCTGTGCCTTTTGTAGCCAACAGTTATTCCCCACCTTCCTCCCTGGCTGCACAGCCACCCACAGGCTCTCACAGATAAGTTCATAAAGATACTTCTGTAAAGGATAGAAAGGCACCAGGGCACTTCTGATGTTCCAGACACTCTTCTAGTGCTGAAAATATGTTTTCTTCTAGTCTTCATGGGTGAGAGATGGGGGCAGGGAACAGGGCTTAAGAGTACTGGGGGAGCCAAGGGGTCCTCTCCCCAGAGAGAACCTCAGTGGTTTTGGTGGAGCCGGGTGAATGGCTGCGGGATTTACTTAGGGCGCTTGGGTAGGGGCTGAAATCGACAGGCGATATTTTCCTTTTAAAAAAGCAGTAACAAACAAAAATCCTTCAGCTATTATACATTATTATTTTTAATCAATTCACCCATCTGGCTCCAAAGATCAGTCCTTTGGATTTTAGCAGAGAGGCCTGGGGCCCAGCAATCTGCGTGCCAGGTCGCCAGACCCTAGTCTTGAGGTCCGAGCCCCACTTCTGCCCGCTGCCCAGAGGAGGTCCTGGCCCAAGCTCCCGCCCTATCTTTCCCTGGGCTCCCTGCTCGGCGGCTCCCGGCCTCTCTGGGCGCCGGCGGAAAGGTATGCGTCCCGGGTCCCCCAGCCCTCACCTCGGCGCCCCGGGCCGTCCCCTCCCCTGGCAGGTTCTCACGGAGAGCGGGCCTTCCCGGCAGCTGGCTTAGCTGAGAAGGCGGCGAGTCGCGTCAGCAGTTTGGAGGAGAAAGTGCGGGTTGATTATTGACCCACGCCTTCTTTCTTCAAATGCTACATCCGACCCAGCCGGTTTGAAGAGAAAATGCCGCCGAGCGGATTTTTGCGGCCGGCTCTTGCCTCCTACGCTGCCTCGCTCCCCCTTTCAAGTCGCGCTGCAGCAGTATGCCATAAGGAGCAAGTGTTTGCTGTTTTGTGCTCTGTTTACAGCTTTGGGGCGCCGAGTCATAAATCTTGCCCAGCCATAAATGACAAAAACCATTGGTATGCATGAGGCCACCCTGGCCCGGAGTGCTTTTTGATTTCTCCCTTTTCCCTTGGCTTTGTTTTTGCTCTAAGGTGACACTTTGGCTCCCTGACAGTTTAAACATACTACTTATATTTTTAACACCTTCCTTTGAGAAGGACCGGCCGTTGACACCTTGGAATTGCACGAATGCTCCATTTCTCTTTTGCCACACACATATCCTGACAGAGTTCACTTCCGAATCTGGAAAGTTGAGGGAGGCATTAGGAGGGAGAAAGACTATCCTCCTTAAAGTTTTGGCAAAATCGCTGGGCATATTGGGCCTTTCCTCTGCTCAGCGTCCCTATCTGCCACTAATTAGGGCAGAAAATATAGACGCGGTTTCCTATTGGGGTCAGAGATATCTTAGCCCGAGAGTGAGCCGCGTGTTTGTACTGTGAAATGGGTACAGAAGGGTTGGACACCTAGAATTCTAACACCTTTGTGTGTACCTGAGCCCAGAGCGGCCCGTTTTACTGCCTGGACAAACCATATCTCCCCCAGGCTACCTCCCTCCCGGCCGCCAGGATTTCAAGGATTTCCACCTGAAAAAATATAACCAGAAAGCCCAGTTGGCTCTGGGGGAGGACTCCCAAGAAAGGAGGCCCTGTCCCAGCCCCTAGAGACTGGCTTTGAGGTTCTCAGCTTGGGGGTGGCAGGTGAGGTAAACTGCCCAAAGTCTGGGGAACTCTCTTCTCCTGGTTCTCTGCCCCGCAACTGGAAATGTTTAGAGCATGGGGTAAGGTCGTTTCTCAAACGGATTCCAAAGAAATAGAGCCCAGGAAGAGAGCCCCTTTGTGAGAGCCGTTTGTCCTCATTAGCATAATTTTCCTGGACTTTAGTGACGCTTAGGAGCGGGGAGAGGGAGGGCGTTGGGGGTTGGGGGGAGACTGCCCTCCCCCCCCGCTGCCGCCGAGCTCCCCCTCTCGCTCGCCTCCGCCCCATCCCCCACGCCGGCGGCGTCCTCCCCAACCCGGCCGCCTCGGCCTCCCTTCCCGCCCGCCCCCAGCACCCCCACCGCACCCCCCGACCAGACGCTGCTCCGCGTGTAATATTCATAAGAAACATACCCAAGTCGGTGCCACTAGCCCAGGCAGAGCCCCGCGCCGCGCTAGCGCTTATCTCCGGGCCGCGGCTGCTGCCCTCGGGAAGGGCAGGGGGCGGGGGTGTGGGGGAGGGGAGGGTGGGTGGGGTGGGTGGGAGGGGGGGTCCGAGCCGCCCCAGTCCGCCCTGGGCTAGCCGTGCCGGAGCAGCGAGGCGGCCAAGCTCTGCACCGCGACGTCCGGGCCTCAGGGTCTCCCTCCCGCCCGCCGTCTCGGCCGATGCTGAGGGTCGGTGCCCATCCCGCGCCGAGGGGACCCGGCCGGGCCGCCGAGCCGGGCCGGGGGCCGGAGCCCGAGCCTGCGCCCGAGCCCGAGCTCGTCAGAAGTTAAGGTAAGCAGGGCTCCAACCGGCCGCTCTCAGCGCTGAATGGTGGAGTTTACGTCTCGGTGATTTATGGCTGCAGACTTAAATCTCGGTTCAAGAAGAGTTCACAAGCCGGAGCTTCCTTCCCGGCAGTGACTGATACCCTTACACTTCGAGTTCAGGCCGCTTTCCCATCCCCGCCCCCACCTCTTCCCTCTCCCAAGCCCAGCCTGAACTTTTCGGGGTTAGGAAGGAGAGGAAGGGGCGGGCGAGGGGACGCGGGGTCTCTTACCCGCCGTTCCCGTTTGAACTCGGGGTGAGGGCAGGCCGAGGAAGGGGCGGGAGTGGAAAAAGAGAGCGGTGTCTGAAGGAAGGAGGTTGAATTTGGGCAGATCTTCCAGAGAGACAATAGGGCTTGCTTCCTGCACTCAGTTTAGCCTCAACTCTGTTTCAGTTCTTGCACCTGGGGGTTATTCTCCAGAAACGGAGCTTTTCAGAGGAATCTCCTCCCATCCCCAACCTTTGCTTGGGGGTGCCAAGCAAAGTTTCCTGGCTGGCAAATCTCCAACTTCTTTACCAGGTTGCAAACTTTGGGGGCTGGGTTGGGGTAGAGAGGAGGTTTGTGGATTGTGTGGGCCCCAAGGTGGGCCTCAAACAATAGGAAGGGCTTTGGTGGGTGAGTTCACATTTTGAGATTATGGAGTTTGTTGTTTGCTCTTAGAGGTTTAAAGGTATTTTAAATTATTTTACAAGGCAATGCATAACTTGATGAAAAGACTTAAGTAAGCCGCAGGCGGGTGTAGCCTCTGATAATGGATTAGCAAGTCACTTGAAATATTGCATGTTCAAGATCAGCTTAATTTTGTTTTATCTAATATCTTTCTGTTCAAGTGTCTGGAGTAATTTTCTTAACCTGACGTTTTATTTTACAAAGATACAAGCCCAGTATCTTAAAAATTTATAATGGCAGACATTAACACTGCCAAATGTAATTGGAACTATTTTCAGTGAAAGAACAGGAAACAGAGACATTAAATTGCTATTCTGTTTTAAATTTTATTTTATCCTTTATTTACTTTTGATCATGGGATCTGTAGCTTCCTATCTATTTCCAAAAGAGAAACCGTACAGGCTCAAGATCACATACAATAACTCCGGATAAGGGATGCTGTAATTTTTAATTTTGGTTCTGGAAAATTAATTGTGCCTGTTTTCCAGATGGTGGTCAGATTGTTGGTTTAATAATGAAATCCAAAAGAGTCTATTATTAAAACCAAAATTATAATCATTCACTGGTAGATGCTTATTACACTAATTTTTTTCTAGTTAACAAAGGGTCTGCTATTTCTGGAAATCTTTAATAACTCCAGGGCACAAATACACATAGTTGAGGTATGAAGTGTAAACCCTTTTCTTCATGAATTTGTTATTGTAATTTTCTTAAATGGTCAGAGACTAACATTCTGATTGCGTGGTGGTGGTGGGGGTGACTATATGAACTCACATGAAAGTTTTCTGAGCTGAGAGCTAGAGGTTGACCATGCAAAGGTGAAAACATAAAACAGATTTCACTTTTACAACATGCTTTCTAAATGAAAAGGGATTAAGAAGGCTTTCAGTTGCTTTTTAGCTTTCCAGGTTTGTCCTTTACTTTGTATTTCTGAAGCAGGTAAATAGGCCAAGTAGCACATAACAACAATAACAGCACACAAAGATCAGAGAACTCTAGCAGGATTTTATGGCTTGTGCTTCCATCCCTCGTCCGGAGCCAAATGACCCCCATACATCAAATTACATAGCAGTTTCTAAGACAGAACCTATTATCGTTAAGTTGGAAGGAGAGTTCAAGCGGTGGTCATGGAGATGACGCTGGTTTTTCAGGTTCCTGATGTTTTTTTTTTTTTTCTCTAATCCATCATGTTTTAACAGGTAGAATTTGATAGTTGTCCTGAATAACAGGACCTCAGAAAGTCCAAGGCAGAAAGTCCAAGGAGGGTCTGGGGACTTCTGTAACAGGGGGAAAGAGGTGGGAGTGGCTTGCTGGGACCTGCCTGAGAAATAGGGAGAGGGAGGAGTAAAGAACTGTTCAAGATTTGAGTTTTACTTTTTGGAGAGGGTCTTGTTGTCTGTCTTTTCCCACCCGGAATGTTCCAGCCACCGTTTTCTCTCCCCTTCTTGACCACAGAGGTCTCATTAGGAGGAGGTGGGTCATATCCTTACACAAGGGTAGATTAACTGTCTAACAAGCTCAGCTTCTGAAATCAACAAGGGTCCAGTCGGGCTATTGCCTGAAAAGATATTGTGCGTACCTCTCTTGGGTGCTGAAAGGTCCAAGAAGGGCCTGGATGGGAAGTCACCCCGCGTCATGGGTTCTTTTGGCATATATTAATCTTAAAGAAAATACTGGAGGAAACGTTGGTGACCCAAACTCTCCTTTGCCCCTCCCCATGATCTCCAGAAGGGAGGAATGCAAGGAGGGGAGACCCCAAGTTTCTTCTTCCCTGGAAAATAAGGGATTCGAATCCTGTTCTTTTCTAGCCCATCAGGCCTTTCTCCTTTTGAACTCCAGCCCCGGCTTCCCGACCTCTTTCTCTCCTTCTCTCTCCCTGGAAAACCCCCCAACTCCAGACGCAAGTTAAGCAAATATTTGTAGCTGCCAGTAAATTCCAGCGGCTTTTTATAGCGCGGCTCTCTGCGCCCGGGGCCAAGTCGTGCTGCTAAATATTGCTGACCACTTTTTCTTTTATGGCTTTCATGTCACTTAGCTATTGAGAGTAAGATGGATTTGCGCGGAGCCCTCACGGCGCTGCGATTCTCGCCCCCCAGGTCTGCGCGGGGCGGCCATTGGCTGCGGAGCGTCACGTGACCGCGGGGGCGTGCCAATGTGCGCCCTCACGGGTGTCAAGCCTCTGTCAGAGCGTGCGATCAAGATCGTGAAACAACGCGATGCAAAAAGCGACCTACTACGACAGTTCGGCGATCTACGGTGGCTACCCTTACCAGGCAGCCAACGGGTTCGGTTATAATGCCAATCAGCAGCCGTACCCGGCATCCACAGCGTTGGGCGCCGATGGCGAGTACCACCGACCCGCCTGTTCACTCCAGTCGCCTGCAAATGCCGGGAGCCACCCCAAGGCGCACGAGCTGAGCGAGGCCTGTCTGCGCACCCTGAGCGGTCCGCCCAGCCAGCCTCCGGTTCTCGGCGAGCCGCCCCTGGCCCCACCGCCACCTCAGGCTGCGCCCCCTGCCCCACCGCAGCCTCCAGCCCCGCCGCAGCCCCCTGCACCCACCCCTGCCGCGCCCCCGCCCCCCTCTTCAGTCTCCCCACCTCAGAATGGCAGCAGCAACCCCACCCCCGCCAGTGCAGCCAAGAGCCCCCTCCTCAACTCGCCCACCGTGGCCAAACAAATCTTCCCCTGGATGAAAGAGTCTCGGCAAAACACAAAGCAGAAAACCAGCGGCTCCAGCTCAGGTAAAGAGGTGCCTTGCGCAAGAGGGCCCTCCGTCCTGGCTTCCAGCCCCCCAAACCACCTCCAGCCACAGCCAGCAGGGTCTGGGAGCGCTGGAATATTTCCAGAATTCACTGCTCCTCCTTCCCCCAACCCTCAAAGGTTTCCAGAGTCTTTGCAACTAGGGAAATGATTGGACTCTGTGTGCCTGGGAAACCCTAGAGGGAGACTTGATGAGAGTCTTTCTGGATCTAAGAACAAGTGGGCCCTAGTGACTTTGGAATACCTGCTTGTAGAGTTAGGACCTTTGGGCAGAACAGACATGGGCACCACTGTTTCTCTTTTTAGCACAGCTCCTTATTTCTAATGAAACGGTGGTACCTACCCCACAAGGAAATGTGGCAGAATAAAAGCAGGCCTCCAAGTCAGAATCAATGGTCTGCCTATAATCAGAACCTATTTTTAATTTTTGCTCCAGCAGATGGAGTGGCTGCCTTACCTCTGGGAAGGCCCTGCTCAGACTTAGTACAATGAAGGTCGCCAGGGATTTCCTGGGGGAGGGGATTCAGCCTTGTCATCCTAATGGGAACCACATGGTCCTCCTGGAACCAGATTCCAGGACAGACTCTGGGTCTTGTGCTTCCCAGCATCTTGGTTTCCTATGCCACTGCCTTCTCCAGTTGCTAGAGCTCTGTTCTGAACCTGAGCATCTGGAGCCATCCGGAGCCAGGAATGGGGCAGGGCAGGGGGAGGGGGGGGGTGGGGAGCAGGGAGAAAAGGAGGGTCAGGATTAGTGGGCATAGCTGGGGCATGCTGCTTGGTGACATGAAGAACCCTAATTAATGGCATCCAGCACCAGATGCCTGGGCCTCCCCACCAGAAACGGGATTTCTTTTCAATGGGATCTCCTTCTTTGGCCAGAGAAAGCCTTCCAGATTGGAGCTTCCACTCCAGTCCTCTTTACTGGACAGAGTAAATAAGAGGCCAGTGGAGGCAACTGTCCAATCCTTCAGTGAGATAGTGATGGAGGGAAGGTTTATTGAGTGTATATTAGGTGCCCCACATTCCAGTTACTGTAAAGGGAATAAACAGAATGAGACCTGCCCACGCAGAGCTTGTAGTCTGATAGGGCAAAGGATAAGGAGATGAACCAGAAACTGAATAGCTCCAGAAGGGAAACACAGTGTAGGAATGCAAACAGGGCGTTCTGCTTTTCTGTTCCTTGCCCGCTTGGAGAGGCTTATGACTTGCAGCTTTAGTCAGTGAGAAACTGCTGACACTGTTTCCCTACCAGGACAGAAAATAGTACCTACGTCCTTCTTCCTCTTTCTGGGCCCTGATAGATGGAGGGATCTTTGGGGCCTGGAGGAAGGAGGGGCCTGGCTAGGTCAGGGGCTGGGCGGGGCAGCCCCTGATGCCACTCTTCCTCTCTCCTCTGATCTCGCAGGGGAGAGCTGCGCAGGTGACAAGAGCCCACCTGGGCAGGCATCATCCAAGAGGGCGCGCACGGCCTACACAAGCGCGCAGCTGGTGGAACTAGAGAAGGAATTTCACTTCAACCGCTACCTGTGCCGGCCGCGCAGGGTGGAGATGGCCAACCTGCTGAACCTCACTGAACGCCAGATCAAGATCTGGTTCCAGAATCGACGCATGAAATACAAGAAGGATCAGAAGGGCAAGGGCATGCTGACGTCATCAGGGGGTCAGTCCCCAAGTCGCAGTCCCGTGCCCCCCGGCCCTGGCAGTTATCTGAACTCTATGCATTCGCTGGTTAACAGCGTCCCATACGAGCCCCAGTCGCCCCCGCCTTTCTCCAAGCCCCCTCAGGGCGCCTATGGGTTACCCCCCGCCTCCTACCCTGCGCCCCTGCCCAGCTGCGCACCGCCGCCTCCACAGAAACGCTACACGGCGGCAGGCGCGGGCGCGGGGGGCACACCTGACTATGATCCACACGCGCATGGCCTGCAGGGCAACGGCAGCTATGGGACTCCACACTTACAGGGAAGCCCCGTCTTTGTAGGGGGCAGCTACGTGGAGCCCATGAGCAACTCTGGCCCGCCCCTCTTTGGCCTAACTCACCTGCCCCACACAGCCTCGGCTGCCATGGACTACGGGGGTGCTGGGCCACTGGGTAGCGGTCACCATCATGGGCCCGGGCCAGGGGAACCGCATCCAACCTACACGGACCTTACCGCCCACCATCCTTCTCAGGGAAGAATTCAGGAAGCCCCCAAGCTCACCCATCTGTGATGGTGGGCTTGGGGCTGCGCGCCAGGAGAGTCCCCCCCCCCCCCCCCCCCCGCCGCCCATCTTTCTTCATTTGCTTTTTTTGTTTTAAGGTTCTTTCTGCACCTCCCTTTCCTCTCTTCTCCACCCGCCCCGCTCTCCCCCGACCCGTTTTGTTTTCTTTGGTAACACGTTTTTATGGTTTATGTGACGTAGCAATCTTGGTTGCTGGAATGGCTGTTGGTATCAGTAGCGATATGTATCTGCTCCCGCCCCTCGCTGGGCCGTTGGCCTCGCACCCTTTACCTTCTCTACTCTTTGATCAGAAACAGGGTATATGAACAAATTTTCTAGCCGAGTTGTTCAATGTGAATTTGTTCGTACATTATGGCTCCCGAGGGGAAGCAATTAATTTTTAGTTTTTTTTTTTTTTTTTAATTGCACTTCTTGTAAAGAGCGAGAAAAAATCAAAGGCGCTTTGAGACAGGGGCTCCCTGTACAAGGATGACTAAGTGTACGTCTTTCCGTGTGTGTATGCTGGTGAAGTCAGATTTATTTATATTTTTTTTGCAAGCATTGAATAAGTTTTAAATATTATTTATCCCCATCCGTCTGTATTTATATTAAAGAAATTCTGTACCCTGATTGTTCAGAAGGTTTCTTGGGCCTTTTGTTCAATGGTGTATTGGCATACATAGAAAAAAATTTTATTCGAAAGGGAAATATAATTCCTTTATAAAGATGGTAATGATGCAATAATACCAGAGAGGATCCAGCTTTTGAAAACAGTGATTTAGGTTTGTAACATCCGGCGAAACTGAAAAAAAAAAAATCTGTAAACGCGAAAAATGCTAGATTTGTTTTGAAAGTTCTACATTCCTTGCTGCTCACATTCTGAGAAACAAAACAAAAAAAAATAAAGTTTATTCTGAATAATATCCGTGTTCAGAAGAGATTCTTTGGCCAAAGAGAAGGGTCTGCATGGAGTCCAGGCGGAGGCGAATTGGAGGAGCAGGCCGCGGCAGCCCTCCAGCTCCGGCGTGAGGCCTGGCTAAGCGGCTCGCCCGGGAGCGCGGCGAATTCTCGGGGAAGGCAGCCGGAGCTTCTGGCGGCGGCCGCTCTGGAAACGCCGAGCTGCCAGCCCGCTGGGCTGCCCGGTTCCCAGCTGCCACCGTGGCCAGCCGCGGGCGCAGAGGCGGCGGAGTGCTGAGTGCGGAAGGAACAAAGGCGACCCCGCTGAGACGCGGAGGGGGGCGCACAGGTGACCCGGCAGCCCCGCCAGGGAGTAAGGTAGGGCTGTCTTCTCCACGATCTTTCTCGGATCAAAGCGGACCAGCCAATGCCTTAACTCGGGGAATCACCGGCTGCGCTGAGGATGCATTTTCTAGGAGCAACCCAACGTCCGCGGATGCTTCGCTGTTCCTTACCGCTCCAAGAGGAAAGAATCACAGCTAATATCGCCCCTGGGAGTGGGGCGGTTCGAAAGAGACTATGGTTCACCCACGACTCCAGCAAAAGAACGGCTGAACTCCGAGGAGCCTCCTCAAGTCCTTCCATAGACTGTTCCTAGCATTGGCTTCTTCCCGGAATATAGGATTTGGCATTCTCTGGATTTATTTCCTCTCCTTCTTCCCTCCCTGTTTTCCTTTTATGGCCCAGGGGGAGGGGGAGAGAGAGAGGAGATTGGTATCTTTCTAATAAAAATGCAGTTTTACAAGTACTTATTTTATTTGATGCTACAGGAGCTAAACATTATATTTCTATTGCTGGATTTAAGGAGGGCTGCCTACTGACTGGCTGGCAGAGGCAAAGGCAGGCACAGGAAAGGGAAATACTTTCATCTTCAGATTAAAGAATTGCTCAGAGAAGAAACCAAAATCAGAAAACGCAAACCTCAGAACTGCATCCCCATCAGCAACTGCCCCCTCCAAAGCAGAAAGTGAGGAACCACCTGTGTCTGGGTATCAGGAGCATCTGATGTGAGAAATATAACCCCCATCTCCCTGGATTGTATCTTTCAGAGGCAGAGATGGGAAATGTCGCCATTTTGTTTGCAATCCAAAATATACATCATCATGGCCTCTATCTTTCCCCTAAGAAACTCCTGAAGATGAGCTTTCAAAACAGGCAATGGAGCCATTTTAGGGGTACCTACTGGGCCTGGAGGAGCTGCTTTTAGGGAACCTCCTGAAGTCTAAAAAAAGAAAAGAAAAAGACTGGGAAGATGCAAAGCCAGGCAGCTGTAAAGCGCTGGATGTTTCACTGCTAGAAGTGCTTCCCCCAAATCTGTCCTGGAGCTCCTGCTATATTTATTTTATTTTTTTCTTTTCAAAAGAGTTTAGGATGTGGAAGAAGTAGATTTTGCTCTCTACCCAACTCCAACATCCCTGCTGAAATATGGCGCAACTCAGAAATGCAAAGTTGGAAAACCAGCCTTTTCTCCAGTTAGGACTGTAGCTTCCACCCTTTTGCTTGTTCATATATGAATACAGTAGGCTGAGCAGACAAGGGAGTCTTCTGTTAAGTAATAATTTTAGAGAAGTGTGTAAAATTACCTGGGAGAATACAGGACAGTGGGGGGGAGGGGAGAAAGAGAAGGCAGAGAGAGAGAGAAAGCTACCCATCCAGAAAGAAAAAAATCTTTCAGGGATACCACTATTTATAGTTTCTAAAATCTACCCTTTAGCTGAGGAAGAACTGGTTTGGAGGTGTCCACCTTCCTTCAGGGCAGATTTTTAAAGTGAGATTCCAATATGATTTCCCATATCTTGCCAGTCAAGACATTCATTTTGACTTTCAGAGAAAAAATATCAATCTCAACCCCCGTTTTCTAGATATTAAAAAGAAATATGTATTAAAATATCTCCTGAGTTAAAGTAATAGATTTGGGGAAGATTTCAATGTTGAGTGGTTAAAAAAAACTGGGGGGGGGGGTGGTTCTTCCAGATGGTATTTGAATTAAGGCCGCTGAGGCGAGCAGAAAGCTCTCACCCACGCAGCCCCTGACAAAGCCTCAGCGATATGGGGGCAGCGTTGCTTCCTCTCCACACTCCCCCTCCCCTTAAACTCCTCAATATTTTCTGGTAAAAGCAAATGCCAAAAGTCACCATCCCAAAGTCCGCAAAGCACCTTTCCTAAAAGCAGCCCTCTAACTCTGTTGCCAAAAATATCTTTAAAAAGACTAGTTTTCCTTGTTTACTTGCGTTTCCTGCTCTCCTCTTTGCTCGGCCACATTTGATCTTGGAAAGAGCTCGAAGCTGAAATGTGTTCTTAAGGGCCAGAAGCTGTCAAGGCTTTTGGTGAGCAAGATTGATCGCACCCAGACTTCCTTCAGAGCTTTGTTTGGAATAAAAGCAAGAAAACTGAAAAAACCTCACATTTTCCAAAATAGCTTCTCTATCTGTAAGGCATTGCTCTGGGCTAGTCAATGACGGAGGCCACTTTCTATCTAATTTCCAACCCAAGCCCTCTTTGATGCCAGCCTCAGAGATGGAGTCCTGTCCTTGTGGCTTGGTCAGCCTTTCTTGTTTTCTACGTAGATTTTTCTCCCCCAACAATCTCTCTCTCCCTGGCCATCAGAATGATTTATTTTCCTGCCACTGATGCCTGCCGGCCAGGGGGAGTCTGATCACTTGGTCCATTTCAAAGAAGCAAAAGCGAATCATCATCCTCGGTGTGGGGGAAAAGAGATACCTTCAGATTGCTCTCTCAGCCTCCTTCCCTTTTTCTGCCTTGGTGGATTTTTGCAGTTATTGTTTGGTATCTAAAGGTGTTATCTTTTGAACCCTCCAGCACAGTCCAAGATGCGCTCAGTCTCAAGTCTCCGAGTTGGAAAAAAAGACAGTGAACAGAGAAACAGAACCTTTATAATTCCTCCTTGGGTCGCCCTCTCTCACCCGCGGTGCTGTTTCCAACAGACCCTGAGTGCAAACATTCCTGGTGGCCAAGAAGCAGGACAGTTCAGGAGACAATTCTGGCTGCCAAGGAGCACTCACTGCATCTGAATCAACAAGCCCCATCAGAGCGACAAGGATGAGAAGAAGGGAAGGAGAAGAAAAAGAAAAAAAGAACAAGCAAGCTCTTTCTCCCTCCGTGCTGCTAACTTCCAACAGACTTCCTCGAAATCAGAAATACTTACCGCACCCGAGCCCTACGGGTATGAAACCCAGAATGCCAGGAGCCGCACGCGCCTGCTCGGGGCGGCATTTCTTTGGCTGGCCGCCGCCCTGGCTACAGGGATTTGGGCACATGGATCTGGGGTTGTTGTCTCGCTTGGCACATGCTTCTATCTTTCTCGAGCCACTCCTGAAAAGTTGATGGCGCAGGAGGGTCGGGAAGCCAGGAGAGCCGCCTCCCGTTTTCCGCTTCCCGCTGGAGCCAGATGCGAAGCTGTCGTGGAAAAGCCGGCTAACAATGGGCCGGGGTCCGGGGTCCGGGGGGCGCGGACTACGAGCTGGGCTTTGGGAGGGGGGGGTGAGAGCCTGAGGGAAGTGGGGGGAGGAGAGGTGTACAGAGGGGAGAGGGAGGAGGAAGACGGAAGAGGGAAAAAAGAGGAAAAGAGGGAAAGACGGGAAGGAAAACAGAGGCAGATCAGTTCTGAGATCCAGGAACTGGTTTTAGAAAAAGCGGAGGAGGAAAACAGAAATAAAAGGGGGGAGCCCCCTAAATAATCCTTCTCTTTTTCTGTCCCCGACGCCCCTTACTCCGTCTCATCTCCCCTCTCCCTTTGCTTCTTCCTCTTGCCTTAGCAGAACTTGTGTGGCTGGGATGCGTGGCCCTCGGGTGTCAAAACTTTGAAGATTAATGGATTACTTTGTTAATGACTGCAGGCGTCAGACTGAGGTGCTTAAATGATTTGTGAGGTGCGAGGCGTCTTCCCGACAGTCCCAAACAATGCGCGGAGTGTGCGGGGGAGGCAGAGGGCGGCCGCCGGCGGGACCGGCAGCGGGGCTCAGCACTCGCACACTCACACACACTCCCAGGCGCACACACCACCTCCGTGTGGATCAGGAGGCAAGCAGGCACCTTCGCCCTCACGCACTGCCACGCATCCCCAACCCACACCCACATATATGTATTTTTGCCCTGAAAAAAAGTGTAAATAAAGCCTCGCTGGCCCCCAATGAGGCGTTCCTTCCCGACTTTTTTGGATCAATCAAACAGACAGTGGCTTCTTTTGATTAAAGCCCAAATTGTCATTGGGCAGAAGCAATCATGTGACAGCCAATTCGGTCCAATTTCAACCTTGTCTCCATGAATTCAATAGTTTAATAGTAGCGCGGTCCCCATACGGCTGTAATCAGTGAATTAGAAAAAAAACACCCCAGCAGCGATCTTCTATGATAGATTTTTTTCCCCCTCTGCGCTCGCCTTTTTCCTGGGCCTTGCCCCCCCAAACCCCTCCAGAAGAGGGAACTTTTTCTCCGAGGGGGCTCCAAGGAGAAGGCCATGAATTACGAATTTGAGCGAGAGATTGGTTTTATCAATAGCCAGCCGTCGCTCGCTGAGTGCCTGACATCTTTTCCCCCTGTCGCTGATACATTTCAAAGTTCATCAATCAAGACCTCGACGCTTTCACACTCGACACTGATTCCTCCTCCTTTTGAGCAGACCATTCCCAGCCTGAACCCGGGCAGTCACCCTCGCCACGGCGCTGGCGGCCGCCCCAAGCCGAGCCCCGCGGGCAGCCGCGGCAGCCCAGTGCCCGCCGGCGCCCTGCAGCCGCCCGAGTACCCCTGGATGAAGGAGAAGAAGGCGGCCAAGAAAACCGTGCTGCCGCCCGCCTCGGCAGCCTCCGCCACCGGCCCTGCCTGCCTCAGCCACAAAGGTCAGTCCAAAGACTTGGCCCCAGGTCCTGGGACCCTCTTCCCCTTCTGGGTTGCCCTGAGAGCGGTTATGGGGGAGGGGAGCGTGGGCTGGGAGAGAAGGGGGAGAGGGAGAGATGCTTGGCTGCTTTCCCTTCCCCTGTGGGCTCAGGAGTGGGTTTGATGTGGAGACAAGGGATCCACAATGAGACATATATATATTTTTAAGAAGGGGGTGGGGGAACTTTCCCTAACTTGTGTAATGTGGGATGATTTATTTGAGTTGGAACTGACCTCCTCTTGTCTAGTTGTCCTAGAGTTTGGCTTTTTGACAGTAATGAAGAGTGATAGATCGCTCTTGCTCAGCTAAGCAGCTGATGCATTAATTATAAATTGTGGTGTGGCTAATATAAAGTTTGCTCCCGGATGGAGAGGTTGGGGGGAGCTACAGGCAGGAATCTGATGGAGGTGGAAGAGATGGGGTCTCCCCAGGCTAGGCTCCCAGGAAGGGCAGCACAATAGCTTTACTGCATCCAGGGGCGGCCATTTTGTTGCAGTTGATCTTTTCTGCTATATTTATTCTCCAGTGGAATAACCCCGCTCGGACCCCTCCACCTCCAACTGTGCGTGTGTCTCTTGTTGGTTTCCCTTTCCTCAGAATCCCTGGAAATCGCCGATGGCAGCGGCGGGGGCTCTCGGCGCCTGAGAACTGCTTACACCAACACGCAGCTTTTAGAGCTGGAAAAAGAATTTCATTTCAACAAGTACCTTTGCAGACCCCGAAGGGTGGAAATTGCAGCGCTGCTGGACTTGACTGAGAGACAAGTGAAAGTGTGGTTTCAGAACCGGAGGATGAAGCACAAGAGGCAGACCCAGTGCAAGGAGAACCAAAACAGCGAAGGAAAATTTAAAAGCCTCGAAGACTCTGAGAAAGTGGACGAGGACGAGGAAGAGAAGTCGCTCTTTGAGCAAGCCCTGAGCGTCTCCGGGGCCCTTCTGGAGAGGGAAGGTTACACTTTTCAGCAAAATGCCCTCTCTCAGCAGCAGGCTTCCAATGGACACAATGGCGACTCCCAAAGTTTCCCAGTTTCGCCTTTAACCAGCAATGAGAAAAATCTGAAACATTTTCAGCACCAGTCACCCACTGTTCCTAACTGCTTGTCAACAATGGGCCAGAACTGTGGCTCTGGCCTAAACAATGACAGTCCCGAGGCCCTCGAGGTCCCCTCTTTGCAGGACTTTAATGTTTTTTCCACAGATTCCTGCCTGCAGCTTTCAGATGCAGTCTCGCCCAGTTTGCCGGGTTCCCTCGACAGTCCAGTAGATATTTCAGCTGACAGCTTTGACTTTTTTACAGACACACTCACCACAATTGACTTGCAGCATCTGAATTACTAAAAACATTAAAGCAAAACAAAGCATCACAAAAAAAAAAAAAAAAAAAAGACCCCTTTGACCAGGTGGTTTTGCCTTCCTTTATTCTAATTTTTATTTTATTTTCTTCTTGACTTACCCTCTCCCTCTTTTAAATGTTGGAAGATTTTTCTGTTTAGTGATTCCCTTGACCCAGTTTCAGAGTCATCTTTTCTCCAGACTATTTTGGAGTTTTAGTTGTTTTAAATCTAATCCAACAACCCTCTATGTGATTTCCTGAAAGCAATATATGAGGCCTGCAAGAAAGTGATCATATAATTGTATCTTCACTTTCTTTTTATTTTTGTATTACGTTAGGGTGCATTGTCATGCGTATTTTTGGTAGAATAAATTCTCCTTTGCTATAAGTAGCTTTCTTATTTTTTTCCTCCCCCTCTTTCTCAAGGCTCATAACAGTTTCTTTTTCCTCTTTTAGTCTAACTTGGTAAATAAAATTCTGGTCACAATCCACTTTCTTTTCCAATTTTAATATATTTATTGAATGGGCATATTCAAAGTCTTCAACAGACAGAAACAGCAACAATAAGGAAAGCCAGAAAAGGGTTAGGGCTTCTGAGAAGTGTGTTTTGCTTTTTGTTTTTGTTTTTTTTTTTAAGGGAATGGATTAGGTTTTCAACATAGAGGTTCAAGCCATAGATTTAAATTGGCAATAGAAACAGGATTGGGCAGCCTGAGTTGGGCCAAGCCCAAGCTTTTGAAAGTGGAGAAATAAAGTGCCTACAGAAACCTCCAACTCCAGGAAGGAGGAACATGGAGTTTCTTTAACAAGCTACCAGTCTCCAGGTCAATAACTAAGTTATCAACAATTCATTTATTTATACATGTTTGTTTCAAATATCTACATCCCAACTCCCTCCCCCACAAATGCCAAAACATTTTCAGTGTGGTTGATTAGTCTCCCAGCTGTTGATGGGTCCAGGCAAACAGGTCTAAAACAGAAAAACAAAAATAAAACAAAACAATGGTTACTAGCTGGAAAATGCACTTCAGAAAGGCTTCTTTCCAATCCTCTGGTTCAGTCATTCTAGGATTCTTTTTTTTTTTTCCCCAGGGTCAGAAAAATCAATATTTCATTCTTAAATCTGTTTACATGGCAAATAATGGATCATTAAAGCTTTGAAGTCAAGTTAGCAAGATGAGATTTAAAGTGGAGTGTTTCTACACCCCAGGTTATAGATTAACCCAGTTTCTAGAGAAAGAGAAAAAGCACTTTAAATGAAATATCAATAAAATGTGATCTAGGGATGTTGCTGGGTTGTTCTGTTTTTTTTTTTTTTTTTCTCCCTTCTTATGTCTCCCCATGTTTATTTTTCCCTTACTGAGCTCTGTTCTGATGGCTACTTACCGTGAGAAAACGCAGAGTGTAAGCAACATGTGTGGGGGGTGGGTTGATTTAAGAACCCGGCTCTTAATAGCAAAGGATTGGAAGTTATGAGGAAATCGCGATCTTTCTCCACGGATTTACTGCCTACCTCCCCCACCTTTTGCCCCCTAAATCCTGGCAGCGGCGGAGGCGAGTGAGGACCCGGGTAGGTCTCCTGCCCTCCGCGCGGAGCGGAGCGGAGCGGAGCGGAGCAGGCGGCCGGGCCGCGGCCAGGGCTAAGCCGCTGCTGTTTGCGATTCATCCTCCACTCATAAATCAAACGCTTTCTATGAATGAGAATGTCATCAAAGAGATCAATTGCAGGAACACATGCACAAATAAAAATCCTCTTACGTATTTGCCGGGGATCCCCGTCCGAAGGCATTAAGTTAGAAGGCGTTTAGTCATAATTCATTTTTATTGCTCTTTTAAAACAACAGCAGCTTGGCTGAGCTGCGGATGCCATGAACAGCTCCAGGCCTCGGCGGCGTTTTGTCTCTTCCTCGCTCCTTCCCTTTCTAGTACAGCCATGAAAGGCGCTTTGAGCCCAACAAGCGGCTTGCAAGGGACCGGGCTCGCCTTTCATCCAGTCTTCACGGGCGGTTTAAGAGATTTTGGCTCGAGTCGTGGGGTGCTGGCCTACATGCCCCACGGACCTCGGGTCTCCTACCCGGCGGAATGAGCCCTGGGATTTCGTGGGGGTGGGGAAGGAACCGCGCTACGAAAGCCCCCGGGCTCGAGGCCAGAGGAGGCTGCCTTTGTGAGCCGAACGGGGAGAGCGGCGCTCTGGGCGACCAGCTTGGGCGGAGTCGGCTCAGCCGCGGGAGCCTGCCTGCCCCGGGCGGTGCGCGGAGGCGGGTCGGTAGCCCGCCGCTGTGCAGCGGACTTGTGTGCGAGCGAAAGCTTATGTGTGATCCCAAGAAAAACATTCCACCCACGAAGGCCGGGAAAAGAAGCCCGGAGGGGGGAAAAGAAGCCCGGAGGGAGGAAGAGAGGTGCAGAGAGAGGAGCTCAGAGGCCCAGAACTAGCAGAGGAAGGAGAAAGGTTGCAGACTGGGGTGACTTTGTGGTGTGAGCCCTGCGGTGGAGGGGGTCGTGCAGACCCGGGCCGAGGAAGCCAACAAAGGGACAGGAGTGAGGCAAGGGCCAGAACCTACCGACGAGCTTTGGCTGGAAGAGCAGGTCGTCCGCAAAGCCAGCCTGGACCCCCTAATGTCCTGTCTCCTTCCCCCCAAGAGCCCCTTCTCTCCCCCCTGGCTGGACGCCTGGCACTCCCAAGGAAGCCACCTCCAGGAGGGCCTCCTTGCCTTTTCTCTTCTTCAGGATGAGGTTCTCTAGGTGCTGAAATGGGGGGCGGGGGGGAGACAGGAGTGACCTTTTCGGGCCTCCCTCTTAACTATGATTGGGGATAGGTCACAGGTCACAGGAAAATACCTTTCAAAAGGAAATGTTTAGGGGAAAATGCGCCTTTGCTTCTGAAGGAATCCACAGTCAAATGTATGTCCGTTTTCCCTCTTGAGGAGACAGATTAGGAGGGAATTTGTATAGGTGGAGAACAGAACACAGAAACCTGAAAGGCTAACGCCTCTGAAATGTGCCTGCGTCAAGCAAAATTTCCTTCTTTTAACCGGGGAGGGAAAGCTGGAGGGGAGTGGGAACCCCAAAGCCACACACGATCAGATAAATTTGATCCGTTGGATCCCCATGTGGTGAACATGGTCAGAGTAATATATGTACAGCATTGGCTGCAAAATTCTTGTATGATGTCTGGACTTCTTTTACCTAAGAATGCATCAATTCTTTGCCTCTTTTTGGCCTTTTCTCTCTACAAGCTAAAGGCTGACACGAGGCCTAATAATAAAGAGCAGTTAACGACCCCGTGGGCATCGGGGTAAGAGGAAGGTGATGGAGAACAGGAACGCTGTCCTGGGATGACGCTCAGATTTGCACGTGTCTCTCTAGGGGTAGACTTGCAGGTTTACACAAGGAACTACACAGTCAGTTACAAAAGGGAGGAGGTGTTGCTGGGGAAGAAGAGAATGTCCCGTCCACCATCAGCCATCTGTCCCCCGCCCCTCCCACCTGCCAGCTCCCACCCCCACTTGAATGGGGGGGAGGTGTAGATAAAAGAAGCTCTACCAGTTCTAACGTCCCCCTCCAGAAAACAAGAAACTTTGCGGGGGTGGGTGGGGGTGGGAAAGAGGAGTTCATCGTACTTCGCCGGAGCTGTGGTCTCACCCTTTGAGACCCGGGTGGGAGCCTGCAGGCTCCTGGTTCGTAGGGAGCCGGCAGATGGCCTGCAGCGCAGGGCCCGGCCCCCACGCTGGCCACGTCCGCTATCGTCATCTCTCTTCCCCCTCCTCCTACCCCTCAAAATCCAGCGGCGGAGTTGCTCCCCGTAGGGCTCCCGGAGCAAAGCTAAGTGGGGAGGAGAAAGGGGCGGAGAGCGAGGAGAGAGGGAGGGCGAAGAGCCGGGCCACCCCCAGCCTTGGCCAGCAAGCCTAGCTCCCAAGGCTCACCCCCTCTCCCAGGCGTTGAATTACAGAAGCTCCCGGTTGCCACACTAATAGCCAAAGGGTGGGGAGGTGTGTGTAGGGGGGGGAGCAGGGGGCGGGAGGAAAGGAGGCTTCAGGACTCTCCTTGAGGAAGGGAAGTTTCCTTTCTTGCCCTCGTTCCCTCCACGCCCACTCGGGTTCCTCCGAACCAGCCCTCTGCGTACTTCCCTCTCCATCCCGACTTTAGAGACCTAGTGGCCTAACCATGTCCTACGCCACCGTTCTCGGCCCTTCTCAAGGCACCATAGAAAGGACGAAAGGGAAAGAGCCCGGAAAGCGACCCTTTCAGTTCCTGGCTTTCCGGGCTCGGCCAGTGTGCTGGTGGCGGCCCAGCGAGCTCCTCCTCCCCACTGATTCCCAGCCCGAGAGATCGCGGAGCCCTTCTTGCTTCTCACCTTTTGCCAATTCATCTTTCTGGGCGCGGTGGAGAGGGGGGCGGTGACGGGGGATGCCTTCCAGCCCCCACCTCCCGGAGCGGGGAGGGCGATCGGAGTCGGCGCGCGCAGAAAGCAGCCTCTGCTCCCCTTCGCCTTAGCGCTCCGCTTCTGCCCCTGCGGCCGCCGCAGCTGCTGCTGCCGCCGCCCAGGCTGCCTGGGGGGGCCACTGCGCGTCACCTAGACTGAGGAGCGCCGGGGATTTAAATGCCACTGAAACGGTGATCCATCACTGCAGGAGCCAACAAACTTTCTCAGGAGGCTCCGCCATTGGCTGATAGAATCACGTGCCCCTCCCGTAGCGCCCTCCGCCCTCCCGCCCCCCCTCTTGCGCACTGTACATTCATATCATTTTTCTTCTCGGGCCCCATGGAGGAAGTGAGAAAGTTGGCACGGTCACCCAGGACTTCGCAGGACCCGGTCACTCAGTGACAGATGGACAATGCAAGAATGAGCTCCTTCCTGGAATACCCCATCCTCAGCGGTGGCGACTCGGGGACCTGCTCAGCGCGAGCCTACCCCTCCGACCACGGAATTACAACTTTCCAGTCGTGCGCGGTCAGTGCCAACAGCTGTGGCAGCGACGACCGCTTCCTAGTGGGCAGGGGGGTGCAGATCAGCCCGCCCCCCCACCACCACCACCATCACCACCCCCAGCCGACCACCTATCAGACTTCTGGGAACCTGGGAGTGTCCTACTCCCACTCGAGTTGTGGTCCAAGCTACAGCGCGCAGAACTTCGGCGCGCCTTACAGCCCCTACGCGTTAAATCAGGAAGCAGAAGTAAGTGGTGGGTACCCCTCGTGCGCTCCCGCTGTTTACTCTGGAAACCTCTCATCTCCCATGGTCCAGCATCACCACCACCACCAGGGTTATGCCGGGGGCGCGGTGGGCTCGCCTCAGTACATTCACCACTCATATGGACAAGAGCACCAGAGCCTGGCCCTGGCCACGTATAATAACTCCTTGTCCCCTCTCCACGCCAGCCACCAAGAAGCCTGTCGCTCCCCTGCGTCAGAGACCTCTTCTCCAGCACAAACCTTTGACTGGATGAAAGTCAAAAGAAACCCTCCCAAAACAGGTCAGTCTTGCCATTCCATGAATGCTCCTTTATGATTCTGAAAGGAGCTGGTATGCTTAGTTTCCAAGGAAAATTAATCATTTTTTTTTCTTAAGAAAAGTTCTGGCCTCCCACTTCTGTTATAGGATGTGGAGAGATTGCCCAGGTCCTTTGGGGGCAGAGGAGCATCTGGGACTGTTGTGTTTCCAAAGGGGCTGAATTTTAGAGGTTTAGGAAGTAGGAAGTGGGTAGGTGTGTGTGTGTGTGTGTGTGTGTGTGTGTGTGTGTGTGTGTGTGTGTGTGTGTGTGTGTGGAGGGCATTCTGTTAATATCTCCAGGCTCCATTAATCACGGTCTGACCATGCTAATGGTTGACTTCAGATCAACACTTTACACCTCATCACTTACCCTCCCAAGCCCGGATTAGGTTGAGAAAGTCTTGATTCCCCCCTTTACCTGAAGGTTGCTCTGAAGCATGTAGGGAATCTGATATGATTATAAACATTTTTACCTTTTCCTCTCATTGCCCCCCAGGGAAAATTGGAGAGTATGGCTACGTGGGTCAGCCCAATGCGGTACGCACCAACTTCACCACTAAGCAGCTCACGGAGCTGGAGAAGGAGTTTCACTTTAACAAGTACTTGACACGCGCCCGAAGGGTGGAAATTGCCGCCTCCCTGCAGCTCAATGAGACCCAGGTGAAGATCTGGTTCCAGAACCGCCGAATGAAGCAGAAGAAGCGAGAGAAGGAGGGTCTCTTGCCCATCTCTCCAGCCACTCCGACCGGAAGTGAGGAGAAGGCTGAGGAATCCTCAGAGAAGTCCAGCTCCTCGCCCTGTGTTCCTTCCCCGGGTTCTTCTACCTCAGACACTCTACCTACCTCCCACTGAGGCTGCCCCAGCCCCACTCAGCAGCCACGGCTACTCCTCAGGCTGGGATTTCTTACCCAAAGCACATTCTTAGCTTATCTTCCTTTCCATTTACAATCTCTCTCTTCCTTTCTGATCCTATCTGGGGAACTCCTGGCTGGGGATAATGTGTTTCCAGAGAATTCTAGATGAGAGACTTGATGGGGGGGAGGGGGAAAAGGGTGTTAGCTCCCTAATGCAGCTTGAGTGCCAGCATCAATTTTCTGATGGCCCCTAACACCCCTACTTTTAGGAGATTTCGACTGAACCTACTGCTCCTTTCAGATGCCCTTTGGAAAATAGTCTCCTTTGCCAGCAGAAATATATCAGAGGGAGGCCTCTCATCTTTTATCTATCTGTATATTTACAGTTCTCTCCTACTTTGCCCTGAAAGTAGGCTGGAGAGAGAGGAGAGTCCAAGAGCTCATGAAGAAGAGATTCTCTACGAGCGTGTTTACACAATTAATTCATCCCTTAATTTAATTTAATTCCATGTGCGTGAGTTTGCTGGTTGTAAATACTTTGTCCTGAAAGATTTATCTTTATACAGATTTTCTAGAAATGTTTAGATTAATGTTTAGATTAAAACAGGGTGGGCAAACTCTCAAAGCTGGTACAACTTTGTATGTGATTATAGGTTAAAGAATAAAAGTTCTCACTTAAAATCAATCAGATGCCTCAGAGGGTAGTCTCAGTTTGTTCTTTCAGTGAGTTAAGAAGGCCTGCAGAATACAAGGGTCAGAAACCTTGCTTCCTGGGCTAAATCTCTCCCCATCCACACCCCTTTCTTGTTTCTCTGGCCATACTCTATTTAAAATTTGTGCTGGATTATCTGGGACCTAAAAGTATTATTCAAACCAGCTTCTTCCTCCCACAGTTATCTTAGCTGGATATGATGTATTTTCAGCTCAATTGTTAATGTGATGGATGGCACAATGAATGTATATTTTGTGTGATTCGTGAATAGTCTTTTGCATGTTGCACAATGTTTTGGTGTTCCTGAAGTACCACACTGAGTTCTATCAGTTATCCTTTTGTGATATTTCCCATTTCCTGTACAATCATGAACAGCTCTGGGATCCCGGGGTGGTGTGATCCAGAGCAGAGTTTACGGGTCTTAAGATGTCTGTAATAAATATATTCAAGTTTCAGATATGCTTCAGCATGGCTGCAATTTGCTGGTTTCTCCAAAGTTGGCTCATTTCATGTGGGGAAGGGGAGAAGCGTGGTGTGTATTTTCAAAGAGGTGGGCCTTTTCTTGAGGAAAAAAAAGTAAAAGCTTTTCATCATGTAGCTGAAGCTTCTCCTATGAGTGTAATTGCACCTAACACTGTCTATGGAATAGGTTGGTTTTCTCTAAAAGAGCAACAGTTGCTGTATTATAATCAAAGTTCATCATGGGAAAAAAAATGGTGAAGAAATTTATGAAGCAGATCTATTTTTGAAACAAACATGGATACTTCCAGCAGTTGCTATATTATAATCAAAGTTCATCATGGAAAAAAAAATGAATGGTGAAGAAATTTATGAAGCAGATCTATTTTTGAAACAAACATGGATACTTCCTGGGTCAAGTGCTAACCTTTTCACCTCCAACTCAATGTTGACATATATATAAACAGAATCTCCTTCAAAAGCTGAAACTCTTCAGTCAGTCTTTCCTCACATCAGTGAACCAAGAGATTCACATTTAATTAGCTCCAGTATAAAGCTGTTTGTGGATGAGGTCCCCACCCCACCCCTCTTCCTTCTTTTTGGGTTGTCAGTGTGCCAAAATATTCCACTGTTTAAACTCAGTGTGGTCTGTACTGAGCAAACCCCGCATCCCTCTTCCAGTTCCTCCTGTCAATATCCACTCCTTCCTGTCACTTTTTAAACCCCAGCTCCCAATTCCTTCTGGGTTACACATCTCATTCCCATCAGATTCAGCTTTGATTTCACAGCCCTCATGGCTTTAAAGGGTCTACTGCTCTCACTTCATGCCATATAACCCAGAAAAAAATTTTTTTTCTCTAGGTTCAACAGGTTCTTCCAGGTGAATTTGTGGAAGCTGCCCTGAAGTTGGTCAATATTCAAGTTGCTTCTGACCAACACTTGTATCTGCTGCTCTCAAATAGAGGAAGCCAGCAAAGAGTTCTAAGTGACCCTGCTCCCAGACCTGTTACCACGTTCCCTTTACTTTCACACAGTTTTGGAGGCTGTAATTTAGCCCCAAGAGCAGAGCAGAAATTTTACAGCATCACAAACAAATACAGCCATATGACTTCCTTCCTTTCCGAAGGGTGTTTTACAAAGGATGGGTTGGGGTTCGGGGTGGGAGGGGAGAAATCCTACAAAAGCTTATAATTTGCAGGCCTCCTTGAGATTTCCTGTAGTTCCCTGTCAAAGGGAGAAAGCCTGGACTCTGCAGGCGCGGTTGCCGCGGCCATATCAAGAGCACCCGATACCCGGAGCGCCCCCCCCCACCCCCGCCCGGCTCCTGGGTTTTGGGGTTGCTTCTAAAAGACTCAAGTGGATGGAAGAGAACTTCAAAGTCAGTCAACTCTTTCTTTCATTTCCCGCCTGGCCATATACAGTATCTTTTGTTTATTAGTATAAGACCACACAGCAAAACAGATGGCTGGTTTTGAAATACTTTAATGTGTTAAAGTGTCATTTGCATGCCACTGCCGAGATTTCAATATCTAAAAGCAGAGCCGACTCACTGGAATCCCAGAGATTCCAATCTTCAAGGTGCTGGGTTGTTTTAATGTAGCTGAGAGGAGAACAATGAATTATGGCAAAACATCCCAAGCTTTCTCTAGGTCATGGAATAAATCAGTTAACAAGCAATGCATTTAGGAAGCATTAATATACCTTTCAACGAGGAAAACATTTGTATCTTTTTAGTTGTCCCTATCGATTAAATCAAAGGCGCTTAACACATCTTATTTCAAGTTCTCTCTTTTTCTGTTTAGGTCTCTGAAGAGCACAGTTAGCTCCTTGAAAAAATGACAGCCATGGTAACTGAAATGACAGAGGATAGAACATAGAAAATAACATTTTACTGATAAATTTTAAAAGGACAAGAGTCTCAATTAGGGACTTGGGCTGATCGCAGTATAAAATTCCACTTCTCAAATGCTTTTCCTCTCTTCTCTCACCTTCATTCAAAGTACTCCAGAAATTCAGGGTGTCCTCAAATAGGACTGAGTTGAAATTGGGCTGTGACTCTGAAGTCTGTTCTCGGTTTCACCTTTGAAAGTTTACTTTTGGAGGCCATTCAGATGCCCTGGTGTTTTCCTCTGGGGCAATCAGATTCAAACCGATCAATATTTACTCAGTCTGAAAGGGTTGTTGAAAAGGCTGCTAACAACAAACTGCTTAGCTGCTCACCCCTGTTTAATCTCAGGTTCACTGAAAGTTCAAGAAGAGATGAATGCAGTGATGGGTCACTTTAGAATGAGTCCCAGCGGTTTATCTGAGCTCTCTGCTAAAGGCAACAATTATAGTTCCATTCCTCTTTGAGAAAGGGATAACTTTCCTATTATTCTTTTGCTAAACGGTGTTTACTAGAAACTTAAAACACTTTCCTCTGCCTTCCTGGCTTTTTTTTTGGCAGGGGGTGAGGGTGCAGCGCATGGAGACAGGCTTTTCAGCGGCCCTCCTGCCACCTCCTCTAGCTTTCTGCCAAGCCACTAGCTTTCATTTCACTTAAAATAAATTACACTGAATATTTAAAAAATGTTAAATTAGCCTGACAGAAGAGATCCGATTTATTTCAGATGCCACAAGCTATGAAATGAAACTCTTTGGGCCATTAGAGTTTATCTTCTTTGCGAAAGTACAGGGCAAGATTGAATTGAAATCCATTTGCGTTTGAGTAATATCAACGATCAGAGCCCCAATATCCATCTGAGATGGCTGTTTAGACAGGAGTAGGGGGAACAGAGGGGGAAGTGACTTGAGCAGAAGCAAATACCTCAGGTGGAAAGTCAACTTTAAAACTGTATGTTTCCTAGCACACAAACTGCTGAGATGAGAAAGGAAGACCCAAGGAAGCCAGTGGGGAATGGTGGGAGAAGATGCTGGACACTGAAGCTAATTGCTACAGCTCTTCAGAGGTCGAAGTTCATGTAATCACTGCATAAATGCATACTAAATAGGGATTTATTAAGCTTTTCTAATGGCTGATCACGTCTGTGAAGAAAAACGGTCACTGCAGATTGTGTTTCTTCCTGAAGAATAATCATCCTTGCAGCTGAAGTCTGAGTAGGAGTCTGAGTCTTTAATTTACTATTTTGAACGACAGGCAACACTTCGGTTTTAAAATTTTTAAATTGGTACATGAACAGTATCTTTGTTTATATTGGTTGGGACTGAATAATACCTCTCTCAGAAATGCTATGGTTTTTCAATACACACAAGAACATGAGTTAGCATGCCCCTATCAGATAAGCTACTCACTAGACAGCTAACTTTGGTGACCCTCTGCTGTAAATAATCACCTTTTTGCCTGAGTTTCTGAGTACACCTAGAAGTTCTGTCTTAGGAATTCTTGTACCTAGGTGACCAGAACAGAAAGAAATCCATCTACCCAAACTCCCATTTTATGAATCAGAGAGATAAATCACCCAAAGGTGTATTGATTTGCCACAGAGCCCATAATATCAATATTCTTACTTCTTAAATGAAAACCAGAGTGGCTTAGCACCTGAGGTCAGTGCTCTGAATTCTAAATTCCTAATTTTGTTTCTTCCTATTTTATTCAATATGATTAGTTTCAGGCTGGATATTGTTTAAATTTTTTTACTTCTGGCTTACTAACCACACACTCAGTCAAGTTTTTTATTTTGAGGCCATCAGGATAACAGAATCTTTGAAACAAATCTCCCAGTATGGCAGATGGAATGTTTTTGCCATCTTGTTTGAACAACAAAATGTTGGGCTACTTGCTGTTAAACACACGTGTTCTTAAAATATAAAAAATAGAGGTAGAGCAGGCAATGTTCAACATACGTATATTTTTGTTGTTTTTAAATCTATACTAGGGAAGAGTAAATGAAAGAGGAGTTGCCTGAACCCAAGTTCAACCTCCCTTAAATTGCAAGAGGTATCACTCGAAAGGGCTTAGAGATGCAGGAACATTCCAGGGGGTGTCTTAACCCTGACTCTTTGTGCATGTGTGTGTGTGTGCTTGTTTGTTTCTGTTTGTTTTGTGGCACAGCATATCCTCCTAAACGGTTCTGGTCCAAATTTCTTAATTTTCTCCAGGACTCACTCATGAACCTAAAATTCAGACACAGACACACACACACAAGCACACACTCTAAGACCAATTAACATCAAGTTTCCTTGCATCACAACATGCCTCGCTTTCCTTCCTCAGTGGGGTCCTTGTGATCTCAGCAGAACTTGCTGCCCAAAGAGACATCTATGCCTGTCAGTGTTTGAAGGACTGAACTGGAATCCCTAGCGTTTTACAGCCTTATTTTAAACAAAGCCAATTATCCAATATAGCTGCCTTTCAGGCTGCAGAACTGAAAACAAGTATCAATCAAGCGAAGCTACTCAGTAGACTCTAGCCTATGGTCCGTTATATCATGCAAAATAGTCGAGAAAGACTGTGTTTTTAGCTTATTTCAAATGAATGAAAAGACCAATTTTTTCCAACATTTCCAGACACATCTAAAATGTCTCCATTTTAAAACATCCCATTATATTTTTCTTGTTAAAAATGTGTTTGTAAAACGTCTAGTCACAGGGCTAATCAATAGAAATCAGATTGTTTTACGTTTTCCTTTTAGGTTTGGGTGGTTATTTGGTTTTTAAGTGTTTTTTGTTTTTTTCTAAGCACTGAGTAACTTTGCAACAGAAAATAAAGGAAAAATTATTGAATGGCTTTTTTCTTTTTAAGTCGGGAAACATTATAGCTGCGCTTGACATTTCACAAATTATGACCTGCTGCCTTTTAAAAGAAAAATCGCCCAGACCCATAACGTAAAGGCAGAAAGCAATGACTTAAGATGGTAGGGACCCTTTCCTCGCCCCCACCCAATGTCAGTAATGTTCTTGGACAGGAATTTTCCATTCTGAGGAGCAAATGGGGTCCTTGCTTCAGCGCTTACAGGGAGCAGCTGCCTGAACCTCTGGGAGAGCATCGCGGGCGCAGAGACCTGGCCTCCGGGGACCGGGTTGGCAGAGGCGGGGGAGGTGGGGGTTGCCGTCTGGTCTCCGCGGGCCCGCGGCGGGTGGAGAGAGCCCATACATCACGGCTACTACTACTTTCCGCCCTCGGCTTCCCTGCCTTCTCGCTCTGAGATCCGGAGCGAACGCCGCGGCTGCCTTTCGCGTCCTCGCGGGACCCACGCGGATCAGGAGGCACCAGCAGCCGGGTCTCGGGGTGTGCGGGCGCTGCCGATCCCGGCCGAGCGCCCGCGGGGTTGACAGTGAACGCCGCGGGAGTCGGGGCGCGTCCCCTGCGGCGGCCGAGAGCCCCGCAGTGCCTCTAGGGACCATCCCGCTTCCAGTCTCCTCCTTCTTTCCCAGCCAGCACCCCCGAGTCTGGGCTCCTGGGAGCGAGTCCCAGGGGCTGAGCTGCGGCCTACGATGCCGCAGGCGGCCGCCTAACTCCTCGCGGCCTAGGTGAGGGCCTTGTGTCCCTCCCGCGAGCGAACCCACCTGGGGTGCTGGACAGGACGTTCTCCCCGAGGAGAAGAAACCCAGGTCGGAAGCCTAGGCTTCACCTTTTTGATTTGAAAGCGGAGGGAGGCTTTACTCCCGGCCTGTCTCCTCTTTCCAGATTTTCAAAGTGTATTTAATTGAGTAATATATTAATTCCCCTTCTGGTTCAATTCAGATGCTTTGAGGGTAGAGGTGGGGGTTGCAGGTGTGGTGAGTTTCTAAACAGTTCCCCAGTAGTGAATGTTCCTAGAGAGACAAGTACTTCTCTGCTCAGGGAAACATCCTGGGTTCTCAAATGTCTTCTTCTCATTAAGTTGTAGAGTCAAACCCCGCCTTGCTTCTAGAAGGTTCCCTGAACCACTTCCCACTCTTTCAGCTGAGTACCTTAGTACTCCATCTTTTGTTATAGAACAACTAACTAGAGTTGTATGTTAGTCTTGACTCCCCCTAAGAGTTCTTAAGCTTCCTGAGGGCAGGGCTCTTGACGTTTAATAATGATGAAATAGTCTCTTCGGAAAGTGCTCTTGACTGGAATTCAAGACACCTGTGTTTACTCTTTTCTCCTTCACAGTATAGGGTTAGATAGGATACTTAATGTTTCTGTGCTTTGAGATTCTTAAATTAGAAAATAAGATGTACGTTTTTGTTGACTTGTAAGTTATTCTGTAAAATTTATGTGATTTTTCAGATTTTTGTAAATCTGGTGTTTATTTGTGGTTACCCTGAGCCAGGTCCTATGTCAGATACTTTACAGACAATAATTCATCTAATCAGCCCTGAGAAGGAAGTATTTTATTATTTTGATTTTCAGATAAGGAAATGGAAAATTCTAAGATGCTAAGTGACTTGTCCACTGAATCCAGAGCCTAAATTCTTATCCATTTTGTTGTATTGTTTCTCCAGATAGCTAACCACATAAGTCCTCTACAAAGAGTTATCAGATTATCAACGTTTGATACAGGTACTAGCATGGATGATTGCTCACTGGTAAAGAATTAGAGAGTTGGGAAACTTTAATATCAGATGTATATGCAAACTGTGGCTGTACATGCTTGGGAAAATTACCAAATGGCAAATATTTAAATGAAAGCAAAGCTAAAGAGAGGTCAAAATTAACAATTCAGTCAGTGGGAGGATTGATTTAAGAATAAAAGATTTTTTTTTTTTCATATCTTACAGTAATTGGTTAAGGAAATTATTTGCAAGGAAAGATACCACTTGTATTCACAAATTATGTCTGTGGCATGCCTAACATGTGGACAAAATTCAAAATATTTAATGTAAATTATAGATGTACTGTCGCTATGAAAGCTAACATCCATACAGCTGGAAACATTTGAATGCATGATGTCCCACACCCCAGTTTGCATTTGTTTATTTTATATACCGAAAATCCAGTCACAATTTCCATTAAAGAAAAAAGGAAAAGAATAATTCATCCTCACCCATAGGGGTTACTCCTCCTGTTATCTTACCACTTAACACTTGCTGACTGAGAATAACAAGAGGAACCAGATTCAACAAGAACTTAGAGGCATGAATTATGAAGCCTAAAGAGAGCCAATCTTTGGAAGCCAGTTATTCTCAGACCTCAATTTGCATGAAGTCGGGCTGAGTTGTATGTAGAAAAGTGCTACATTTGCTACAATTTACTTCCTCTTACTTTTCTAATTTCCAAAACTGAGCAAGGGCTTGGCATAATTACAAACATTACAATGTTACTGATGTTATTTAGTTTTGAATCATAGAATATAAGGTAAGAAGAGACATTGCTGCTGCTGCTAAGTCGCTTCAGTCGTGTCCGACTCTGTGCGACCCCACAGATGGCAGCCCACCAAGGCTCCCCCGTCCCTGGGATTCTCCAGGCAAGAACACTGGAGTGGGCTGCCATTTCCTTCTCCAATGCATGAAAGTGAAAAGTGAAAGTGAAGTCGCTCAGTCGTGTCCGACCCTTTAGACATGTAACTTGGTTTTTCCACTTTCAGGTGAAGAACCCAAGGCCCAGAAAGGTGCTAGCAGTGCTACTGGTAAGAAAAAATATTTACATATATCTTTAATATGTACTTAAGTGGGTATTAAAACTGGCAGGCAAAAGTTAATCTCAAGCTAGATATATTTAGTAACATTAATGATTACTCTGTTAAGTATTGTAATTATAATAATTAATCTCAATAATAATTAATTGCTGAAGATCCCAAAGTTATTAAGAAGTAGGTTTGGATAACTAGATATATGGCCAGAGGGTTTCTTCCTTCCTACTTACTTCCTAGAATCCTACAGAAAAGGTGACTGCTCAGATCCTTCCTATCCCATGGATAAAGAACTGGCGGATCCATTTCAGAAAATTTTTATTGAAACAGAGACAAAATCAAGAAAATATCAGGCTTCTTAACTGCCCTGCCCAAGCCACTCAGATGGTTCGTTAACTCCTTGGTTGTTCCCTGATTCAGGCACCATGGAAGTTGAGAGCATTCTGGTTCCTATGAACCATAAGGACTTCATTTGCAGTTCATTATCTTATTAATATATATACACTCCTTCTATGAGAGAGATCCAGACTTTAGCAAGTTGTGACAACTTATTCTTTTTATGTTAATATTTATTATTCATTTTCTTAGTACCAGATGCTGAGCTAAGAATTTTATTTGTATTATATCTAAGTTAGTCTTCATAACAGCCTTGTGATGTGGGTTTTTAAAATTTCTTTTTAATTGGAGAAAAATTGCTTTACAATGTTGTGTTGGTTTCTGCTGTACAACAATGGAAATCAGCAGTAATTATACATATATTCCCTCCCTCTTGAGCCTCCCTCCTTTCCCTCTCCTCCCTCCATCTCACCCCTCTAGGTCATCATGGGGTGCCAGGCTGGGCTCCCTGTGTTATATAGCAACTTCTCACCAGCTATCTATTTTACACATGGTATATATGTCAGTGCTACTTTCTTCATTCACCCCACTCTTTCCTTCCCTCTTTGTGTCCACAAATCCATTGTCTGTACCTGCATCTCCATTCCTTCCCTGTAAATATGTTCATCAATACATACATCAATACAAGCTTTTCTAGATTCTATATATATGCATTAATATACTGTATTTGTTTTTCCCTTTCTGACTTCACTCTGTATAACAGGCTCTACCTCACTAGGACTGACAAATTTTTGTTCTTTTTTATAGCTGAGTAATATTCTACTGTATATATGTACCATATCTTCTTTATACATTTATCTGTTGATGAATATCTAGGTTGCTTCCATGTCTTAGCTATTGTAAATAGTGCTGCTATAAACATTGGGGTATATGTTCCTTTTTCAATTATGCTTTTTTCAGGGTATATGCCCAGTAGTGGGATTGCTGGGTCATGTGGTAGTTTTATTGCTAGTTTTTAAAGGAATCACCATACTGTACTCCATAGTGGCTGTTATCAATTTACATTCCCACCATTAGTGCAAGAGGGTTACCTTTTGTACACGTCCTCTTCAGCATTTATTGTTTGTAGGTATATATATACCTACTGACTGGTGTGAGGAGATACTTCTTTATAGTTTTTCTACAAAGATACTTCTTTGTAGATAATCATTTTTCTATGATTATCATCTTTCTCTTTGTTGAGCATCTTTTCATGTCTTTATTGGCCATCATGATATCAGTTTTATTATCCCCATTTACAGATAGAGAACAGGCTTTCCTGGTTGCTCAGATGGTAAAGAATTTGTCTACAATGCAGGAGACCAGGGTTCAATCCCTGGGTTGGGAAGATCTGCTGGAGAAGGCAATGGCAACCCACTCCCATATTCTTGCCTGGAGAATTCCATGGACAGAGGAGCCTGTCAGGCTACAGTCATGGCATTGCAAAGAGTGGGACTGAGTGACTAACACATACACAGATCAAGAAACTGAAGCTTAGAGAAGTTCTCTACATTTCTCACCATTACGTACTGAGTGGTGGGTAAAGTTGAAATTTACAGCCCATGGTTTTAATTCTCCTGTGTTGAAGCCTCATATTACTCTCACACATGACAGTAATAATGTAATGGTGGCACAGAGGTTAAAGCATTTGCCTGCAATGTGGGAGACCTGGGTTTGATCCCTGAGTCGGGAAGATCCCCTGGAGAAGGAAATGGCAACCCACTCCAGTATTCTTGCCTGATGAATCCCATGGACGGAGGAGTTTGGTGGGCTACAGTCTATGGGTTGCAAAGAGTCGGACACGACTGAGCGACTTCACTTTGACTTCCTCAGCGATCAGTGCAAAGAAATAGAGGAAAACAACAGAATGGGAAAGACTAGAGATCTCTTCAAGAAAATTAGAGATACCAAGGGAACATTTCATGCAAAGATGGGCTCGATAAAGGATAGAAATGGTATGGACTTAACAGAAGCAGAAGACATTAAGAAGAGGTGGCAGGAATACACAGAAGAACTGTACAAAAAAGATCTTCACGCCCAAGATAATCACGATGGTGTGATCACTCACCTAGAGCCAGACATCCTGGAATGTGAAGTCAAGTGCGCCTTAGGAAGCAGCACTATGAACAAAGCTAGTGGAGGTGATAGAATTCCAGTTGAGCTATTCCAGGTCCTGAAAGATGATGCTGTGAAAGTGCTGCACTCAATATGCCAGCAAATTTGGAAAACTAAGCAGTGGCCACAGGACTGGAAAAGGTCAGTTTTCATTCCAATCCCAAAGAAAGGCAATGCCAAAGAATGCTCAAACTACCGCACAGTTGCACTCATCTCACACGCTTGTAAAGTAATGCTCAAAATTCTCCAAGGCAGGCTTCAGCAATACATGAACCGTGAACCTCCAGATGTTCAAGCTAGTTTTAGAAAAGGCAGAGGAACCAGAGATCAAATTGCCAACATCTGCTGGATCATGGAAGAAGCAAGAGAGTTCCAGAAAAACATCTAGTTCTGCTTTATTGACTATGCCAAAGCCTTTGACTGTGTGGATCACAATAAACCGGAAAATTCTGAAAGAGATGGGAATACCAGACCACCTGACCTGCCCCTTGAGAAACCTATATGCAGGTCAGGAAGCAACAGTTAGAACTGGACATGGAACAACAGACTGGTTCCAAATAGGAAAAGGAGTACGTCAAGGCTGTATATTGTCACCCTGCTTATTTAACTTATATGCAGAGTACATCATGAGGAATGCTGGCCTGGAGGAAGCACAAGCTGTAATCAAGATTGCCAGGAGAAATATCAATAACCTCAGATATGCAGATGACACCACCCTTATGGCAGAAAGTGAAGAGGAGCTAAAGAGCCTCTTGATGAAAGTGAAAGTGAGAGTGAAAAAGTTGGCTTAAAGCTCAACATTCAGAAAATGAAGATCATGGCATCCGGTCCCATCACTTCATGGCAAATAGATGGGGAAACAGTGGAAACAGTGTCAGACTTTATTCTGGGGGGCTCCAAGATCACTACAGATGGTGACTGTAGCCGTGAAATTAAAAGACACTTACTCCTTGTAAGAAAAGTTATGACCAACCTAGATAGCATATTCAAAAGCAGAGACATTACTTTGCCAACAAAGGTCCGTCTAGTCAAGGCTATGGTTTTTCCTGTGGTCATGTATGGATGTGAGAGTTGGACTGTGAAGAAAGCTGAGTGCCAAAGAATTGATGCTTTTGAATTGTGGTGTTGGAGAAGACTTGAGAGTCCCTTGGACTGCAAGGAGATCCAACCAGTCCATTCTAAAGGAGATCAGCCCTGGGATTTCTTTGGAAGGAATGATGCTAAAGCTGAAACTCCAGTACTTTGGCCACTTCATGCGAAGAGTTGACTCATTGGAAAAGACTCTGATGCTGGGACGGATTGGGGGCAGGAGGAGAAGGGGACAACAGAGGATGAGATGGCTGGATGGCATCACTGACTCGATGGACATGAGTCTGAGTGAACTCCGGGAGTTGGTGATGGACAGGGAGGCCTGGTGTATGATTCATGGGGTTGCAAAGAGTCGGACACGACCGAGTGACTGAACTGAACTGAACTGAAATTAATTTCAGATTTAAGATGTTTATATTTTAGAAGCCTAGTGTCAGATTGTTATAAGCCTGCATGTACACTATGAATGATCTTAGTTCTGTTAAAATATATATAATTATGCACATGCATAGAGAAAAGTTAATTTTCTATTTGGGGTTTTATTCCTGATAGAATTAAAGCTCTCAGAAAGACAATGATTTGCTTGTAATACTCATAGCCTAGTAAAGAAATAGCATGGTTCTATAATAGCATACAGATACAATTGTTAATAAAGAAAACAACCCAGTTACCATCACATTCCTCCAAATACAGCTTTTTCCTATAGTTCAGTGTTTGACCTCATCCATACTTTACTTGTGTTTCTTCCAGTCCAGCATTTCTCATGATGTACTCTGCATATAAGTTAAATAAACAGGGTGACAATATACAGCCTTGACGTACTCCCTTTCCTATTTGGAACCAGTCTGTTGTCCCACGTCCAGTTCTAACTGTTGCTTCCTGACCTGCATACAAATTTCTCAAGAGGCAGATCAGGTGGTCTGGTATTCCCATCTCTTTCAGAATTTTCCACAGTTTATTGTGATTCACACAGTCAAAGGCTTTGGCATAGTCAATAAAGCAGAACTAGATGTTTTTCTGGAACTCTCTTGCTTCGTCTATGATCCAGCGGATGTTGGCAATTTGATCTCTGGTTCCTTTGCCTTTTCTAAAACCAGCTTGACCATCTGGAATTACACGGTTCACGTATTGTTGAAACCTGGCTTGGAGAATTTTAAGCATTACCTTACTAGCGTGTGAGATGAGTGCAATTGTGCCGTAGTTTGAGCATTCTTTGGCATTGCCTTTCTTTGGGATTGGAATGAAAACTGACCTTTTCCAGTCCTGTGGCCACTGCTTAGTTTTCCAAATTTGCTGGCATATTGAGTGCAGCACTTTCACAGCATCATCTTTCAGGACCTGGAATAGCTCAACTGGAATTCTATCACCTCCACTAGCTTTGTTCATAGTGCTGCTTTCTAAGGCGCACTTGACTTCACATTCCAGGATGTCTGGCTCTAGGTGAGTGATCACACCATCGTGATTATCTTGGGCGTGAAGATCTTTTTTGTACAGTTCTTCTGTGTATTCTTGCCATCTCTTCTTAATATCTTCAGCTTCTGTTAGGTCCATGCCATTTCTGTCCTTTATCGAGCCCATCTTTGCATGAAATGTTCCCTTGGTATCTCTAATTTTCTTGAAGAGATCTCTAGTCTTTCCCATTCTGTTGTTTTCCTCTATTTCTTTGCATTGATCACTGAAGAAGGCTTTCTTATTATCTCTTCTTGCTATTCTTTGGAACTCTGCATTCAGATGTTTATATCTTTCCTTTTCTCCTTTTCTTTTCACTTCTCTTCTTTTCACAGCTATTTGTAAGGCCTCCCCAGACAGCCATTTTTGCTTTGCATTTCTTTTCCATGGGGATGGTCTTAATCCCTGTCTCCTGTACAATGTCACGAACCTCATTCTATAGCTCATCAGGCACTCTATCTATCAGATCTAGGCTCTTAAATCTATTTCTCACTTCCACTGTATAATCATAAGGGATTTGATTTAGGTAACTTATATGCAGAGTACATCATGAGAAACGCTGGACTGGAAGAAACACAAGCTGGAATCAAGATTGCTGGGAGAAATATCAATAACCTCAGATATGCAGATGACACCACCCTTATGGAAGAAAGTGAAGAGGAACTAAAAAGCCTCTTGATGAAGGTGAAAGTGGAGAGTGAAAAAGTTGGCTTAAAGCTCAACATTCAGAAAACGAAGATCATGGCATCCGGTCCCACCACTTCATGGGAAATAGATGGGGAAACAGTGGAAACAGTGTCAGACTTTATTCTGGGGGGCTCCAAGATCACTACAGATGGTGACTGTAGCCATGAAATTAAAAGATGCTTACTGCTTGGAAGGAAAGTTATGACCAACCTAGATAGCATATTCAAAAGCAGAGACATTACTTTGCCAACAAAGGTTCATCTAGTCAAGGCTATGGTTTTTCCTGTGGTCATGTATGGATGTGAGAGTTGGACTGTGAAGAAGGCTGAGCACCAAAGAATTGATGCTTTTGAACTGTGGTGTTGGAGAAGACTCTTGAGAGTCCCTTGGACTGCAAGGAGATCCAACCAGTCCATTCTAAAGGAGATCAGTCCTGGGATTTCTTTGGAAGGAATGATGCTAAAGCTGAAACTCCAGTACTTTGGCCACTTCATGCGAAGAGTTGACTCATTGGAAAAGACTCTGATGCTGGGATGGATTGGGGGCAGGAGGAGAAGGGGACAACAGAGGATGAGATGGCTGGATGGCATCACTGACTCGATGGACATGAGTCTGAGTGAACTCCGGGAGTTGGTGATAGACAGAGAGGCCTAGCGTGCTGGGATTCATGGGGTCGCAAAGAGTCGGACACGACTGAGCAACTGATCTGATCTGATCTGATACTTTACTTGGGCTACCCTGGTGGCTCAGACAGTAAAGGATCCACCTGTAATGCAGGAGACCTGGGTTTGATCCCTGGGTTGGGAAGATCCCCTGGAGGAGGGCATGGCAACCCACTCCAGTATTCTTGCCTGGAGAATCCCCATGGACAGCGGAGCCTGATGGTCCAAAGGGCTGCAAAGAGTTGGACACGACTGAGCGACTGAACATACCACATACTTTACTTAAAGACAATTATTGTGTATCACAATTTTGAATTCTTTTCCCCCTCTTGAAGTGAAGTGAAGTGAAAGTCACTCAGTCGTGTCCGACTCTTTGCAACACCATGGGATTCTCCAGGCCAGAATATTGGAGTGAGTATTCCCTTCTCCAGGGGATCTTCCCAACCCAGGGATCAAATCCAGGTCTCCTGCATTGCAGGTGGATTCTTTACCAACTGAGCTATCAGGGAAGCCCACTTTTCCCCTCTTATGTTATATCATAAACATCTGTGTTTACGTGATATAATTTTTATTTGATGTTTAGGTAAAACAATTAAAGTATCATTACTTATTATATAAGATATTTTTCTTCCTTTTCCTTCCTCCCCCTCCTCCCTTTTTTTTTTAAGTAGGATTGGCCAGCATGTGAACCTTTTATGTTTAGGGAATTTTTCACTATGAGCCAGAAAAGGCCATATCCTTACTTTCTCCATTTCCTCTCCTATTTCCATCATAGCCATGGTGAAGGTAGGGGAGATTGTATCCAGCAGCAGTCAGGCCTAGTGGCTTGGTGGCATCAGGGTTTGTGGTGAGGGTGGTTGTCTCACCAGACTGGCTATGTGGATGTTTAGCTCTGGCTCTGGCTGCCAAATATTCCATTTTTCAAGTTTAATTTCCAGTCTTCCTAGCAATTTTCTGAGCTATCCATGTGTCCCTTTTCCAATTAAATAACCAATAGTTAGTTTCTGTTGCTTATAAAGAAGAATCCTGATATTGTGCCATGTGACATAGCAAATAATGGTGCTTTGAATTTTTTTAGAGATTGTGACCTATGGCCTGGGATTGTGGAAGGGAAGTTGGACTATATGGTTTAGAGAGTATCTATGTAAGATGGCCAGATGGCAACTTCTTTTAATCCCATTTTCTCTCCTTCCCCAGCTTTGGACTCTTTTAACACACCCTTTTCACCTTGTGAAATCTGAACAAGTACATGAAAAGAGCCAAAGTTGGTCCTTTGTTTGTCCACCAAGAAAACAGAAATTTACCTAACTGAGTTTTAGAACAGAACTTATTTTCTATTTTATTTTACGGCTTTCCTATCTTATCACCTGGAGGAGTTATTCTGAGGCTGAGCCTATATGTAGGAGAGTAGCTGAGACGTATTGATGGCTCATGTTTTGCTAGGCACTAGGCTAAGCACTTTACTTGGATTGTCTCCCTAAACTCCTCTCCACAACATAGCTATACCCCATTCTGTTTTAAAGAAGGAAAAACTGAGAGGAGGGGTCACCCAGATAGAAAATCGAATAACATTCATTTTTCAACTTTGCGGTCTTATTCCTGAGGATTCATTCTTAGTAACATTGTATATACTCTTTCTCCTGACTTGCTTGACTCATCCCATTGTTCTTTTCCTTACGTTTCCTCTTTCTCATCCTCTAATTTTTTCTTTCCTATTTGAGAATGACACAAAGGCACCCCTTGCAGTCTCTAACTGAGCATCTATAACTGTGGGAGGTGAGGGATTCAGAACCAATTGGTTGCAGGTGCCCTTGAGAATACCTCTAGTTTTGCTTTCCTGGCTCCAGGAATTCCTCTGGCTTCACCTCTCCCTGACCTCCATCCCTCCTCCCACATGGAATTTCTGCTCTCTTGTCATCTGGTTTCTTTCTTGCTACCTTCTATTGAATCCTGTCTTATGACTCTGCTCCTTCATTAATTAAAATGTTTATTCAGAGATGATGCAAAATTTTAGAGAGAAGATGCCATCTCCTTTCAAGGAGTTTACAGATCATAATGAAGTATATAACTTGATTTATGTTGTATAACATTTTAAATTAATATTTTTATTAGAATTTAGTTATACATTTAAACTTTAAGGATTTTATTGTAAAAGTCTTATAGAGTAATTGCAGGTGACATTCTTTTCTCCCCAAAATGTGTAACTTGAGAGTAAGCCTTTAATTCTGGTTGGGACTGTGATCAACATGTCATTTGAGTCAAATGCTAAGGTTTTATGATGACCTTTGCCAGAGAAGACAAGACGTAGGGGAAATGTCAACATAAGCTTCATGCCCCCTATTTGACTGTGACAACCAAGGGAATGGAAAGAGAAGAGGGTCAGAATTTTATAAACTTGGGGCTTTTAGGGTTTTGTGAATTAGAAAGGATGAAAATGAAGGATGAGATAGATGGAACAGATCCTTGTGAAGTTGTGTGCTTAGGAAAAAGAGGATTTAATTTGGGGAAAATTATATAGATAGAATCTAGGGATGCTACCAAGTAAGATAGGATTCTTATGGTTTCAAGGTGATCCAGTGCTGGAATATGTGAGTGACTAGAAGGCAATGGCACCCCACTCCAGTACTCCTGCCTGGAAAATCCCATGGACGGAGGAGCCTGGTAGGCTGTGGTCCATGGGGTCGCTAAGAGTCGGACACGACTGCGAGACTTCACTTTCACTTTTCACTTTCATGCATTGGAGAAGGAAATGGCAACCCACTCCAGTGTTCTTGCCTGGAGAATCACAGGGACGGGTGGGCTGCCGTCTCTGGGGTTGCACAGAGTCGGACACGACTGAAGCGACTTAGCAGCAGCAGCAGAGGAAGTTTAAAAAAAAACCTGCTTTAAAAAAAGAACATAGAGTTAGGAACAACTCTAAAAGCAAGATAATTTAATATATCTATGCAGCAATACATATATGTGGGTATCTCTTTAGGAAAACCTTTCCTTCTAATGCCACACTACTCACATTGTTCACTTGCCTTGAATTCTGTACAAAGAGCCAATCTCTTTCTTGTCTCAGGGACTTGCAACCTGGAATCAAGGTTGTCCCATTTTTTCCTAAGATCTTGAGGCCTTAGCTAAAAATATATATTAAAAATAGATATATAAATAAAAAAATGTTTAATAAATATGAAAGTGAAAGTGTTAGGCACTCAGTTGTGTCTGACTCTTTGCGATCCCATGGACTGTAGCCTGCCAGGCTCCTCTGCCCACTGGAATGGGTTGCCATTCCCTTCTCCAGAGGATCTTCCTGATCCAGGGATTGAACCCAGTCTTCTGCATTGCAGGCAGATTCTTTACTGTCTGAGCCACCAGGGAAGCCCATCTAAATAAAATAAAAATATATTTATATATATAACTAAATATATATATTTAGTTAGTGTTAGTCTCAGTCATATCTCTTTGCAACCCCATGGTTACACACACACACACACACACACACACACACACACACACACACATATATATGTCTCTTCTTCTAGACCATGGTGACCTATGCCCAGAGAGCTTTTCTGTCCATTCATTACTTTATGTTTCCTCAGCATACTGTTCTTGTCATATAGGAAATGCTCAATGGACATTGAATGAATGTTTATATTAACTATGGTCGAGCTAAATTGCTGTTAAAAAGAAATCTAAAAATACAGTGGCTTAAATGTGGCTAAATTTAATTCTCTTGCATGTAAATTTTCAGAAAAATATAAGAGCTCAGACTGCTGGTGTGCTTTAGTTTCATGAAGCCATTCACAAGCTGGGTTTCCTCCACTGTGCTGTTCCTACATTCCTTAGGTCTTTCCTGCATAGTTGAAGCTGTGTTACCTTCACATTTCAGTTTTTAGGAAGAGTAATAGAGGGAAAGTGAAAGACAAGCAATTTCCTACAAAGTAAGTGACTTGTAAGTGGCACATTTTATTGTGATGAACTTAGTCACAGGCCACACCTAGCTGCAAAGTATACTGGAAAATGCTGTCTTTGGGTGGTGCCCATAGCCATCTAAAATGGAAGAAAAAGTGAATGGGTCTTTGGGGGATAAGTAATCATTTGCATCACTGTTGGCTAAATGTTGAAAGAATGAATATTCATTCTTACATTAGCAGAGTTGGAATAACATAAGGGTTTGAGGGCTGTTTTAGAACTCTAGAAAAATATTTGTGATACAAAAATATTAGATACAGACTAAGATAACATCAAATATGTTTCGTGACACAACCTATTCACCTGCAAATTTTGGAACAAGAGAGTTTAAAGGTCTAAGAAATTTGTTCAAGCCAAGAAATTGAGCAAAGAGAGCATGGGCAGCTTTGGGTCTTGTGGGTGTGCACCTGGCTTTGTTTGAATTGGGGGATGAATTCTCTGTCTTCAGCAAGCGCCCAGAAATAAACTTTTAGCTGCTATAGTTAGGGACCAGAAGGGAGCTTCCCTGGTGGCTCAGACAGTAAAATAATCCTCCTGCAATGTAGGAGACCTGGATTGGGAAGATCCCCTGGAGAAGGGAATGGCAACCTATTCTGGTATTCTTGCCTGGAGAATTCCATGGACAGAGGAGCCTGGTGGGCTACAGTCCATGGGGTCACAAAAGGTCAAACACAACTGAATGACTAACACTCCCTAATCAGAAGGGAACTAGTCTGAAGCAAGGGCATTACTTGATTACCAATTTTTCTTTGTTGACTTAGATTTGACTCTAACAAAAGCTTTGAATTTCTAAGGACCAAAATAGAGCAAAACAAAATAGTAACTATTTTTAAAAATAATTTTATTTATTTTTGACTGTTTGGGTCTTCATTAGTGGTGGCTGCTCTCCAGTTGTAGTCTGCAGGCTTCTCACTGCAGTGGCTTCTGTTGTTGGGGAGCATGTGCTGTAGGCCCGTGGGCTCCGTAGTTGGGGCTTCCAGGCTCTGGAGCACAGGCTCAATAGTTGTGGTGTGTAGGCTAAGTTGCTCTGTTAGTTTCATGTGGGATCTTCCTGGATCAAGGATCAAACCCGCGTCTCCTGCGTTGGCAGGTGCATTCTTTACCACTGAGCCAACAGGGAAGCCCCCAAATAGTAATTATTTTAAAGAATGTGGATAAAATTTATGTTTCAGTGATGTGTCCTGATAGAGAAATCACATTTTTATAAGTGTGGCTTGAGTGTGGAGCTGCATGACAGTCCTTGCACGTGTCCTTCTCTTTGAGTGACTCAGGGCATCTTGGCTTATCATCAACTGGCCTGGTCAGGTGACTAGAGATGAAAGGAAGGGGCCCAGCTGCTGCCACAGCCCAAGTCCTCTTTGTTTGTGGCCGCAGGAGACCCTTCCTGCCTTCAATGCTCCTTGCACAAAAAAGGTTACCATTCCCCTCCCATCTCCCCAATATATTTGGCTAAAAGATTCAGGGAACCCATTTTGCCCCCTTTCTGTGTTGTGATCTGTCAAACTCCTTCCAGCTGAGCTCATGGGTCTGTCTTCTGTGAAACCTGCCCCAGGAAGAGTGAATCATCCTCCTTCAGCATTTTATTTGTTAGAGCAGTTCCTACTTTGGGGCATTAAATTCTTTTAACCAGTCTGTTACTCTTCTTTGTAAATTACTCCAAGATAAAGACCACATCTTATTAATCATTCTCTGTGCCTTGTACAATCCCTGGTACATGGTAGACACTTGATAAATGTTTGCTGAATGCATGAATGGGTGAATGAGTGAGCGGGTGAGGGAAAATTCTTTGGGTTCTTTCTATAGCCTCTCAGCTATTCTAATGTGGCTCATGGCTTACCAAGGCTGAGTCCACAGAGTATGATCTCAAGTTCTTCCATGTTTCCAAAATATTTTCTTACTTGCTTACTGAAGTTAAATAGAAGTTCAAAATACTTTCATACTTCATTATACAATGGAATGTAAAATGGTTTAAGTGTAAATGCTGCTTGAATTAACATACCCACCAAAGCTTATTGAAGCTAAAGTGTAACCAATCAGTCAAAAAGTGTAAATAACTGATACTAGAGCCTTTTCTGTTTTGAGAGGGATTGGGGGGTGAGCAAGGTGGGGGCATGGAGTAGAAGTTAGAAGTTGGTGCTCTGGCCTTAGAGGTGGCAGGAAAGGGTGGGAGGTCAAAGGGTCATCTAGGTAGAAGCAGAGCACAGAAAGGGGATCTAGGGGTCACTGATTGAGCACTTCCTTAATGTCTCCGTTTTAGAGAGGAGCATGGCATGGCCATTCAGGTTTGTGCTTTTGTTAGGACAGTGTTGGACACTATGGGGTATGTGAACGCTGCTTTGTAAGATTTAAGATCTGTATGTGTATGTATGTGTGTATGTAAACAAGCTGACTTTGTTGCAGAGGAATTACATTTTCATAGGAGTTGATTAAGGGTCATACAACCTAGATTATACCCTAAAATAACTCTCTGAGGAGTAGAGCAGTTTGTGTACTTTGCGTGACTGACTGAACAGTTTTGGAGATGGCCCTGGACACGTAGGGGATATGCCAAGACTGGATTTTGAGTTGGAGCTCCCTAAATGGGGACTGCCATCCTCTACATTTTATGGTAAATTGCTGTTATCAAAGGATCTCTGATACCTCAGATTATTCAGGTAGAGCTGCTTAAATAGCTCAAGGCACTTTGCAAACTTCTGATTCCTTCTCTTAGTATCTTTGGAAGTGGAGCGCAAATATGTACCAACAGAGACACAGTGCTGTACAATTGGTTGAAAATGTGCAGCTTATGCAGTGCCAGATGATCAGTTTGACTTTTCTTTCTTTTCTTTTTAAAATATCCTTTTAACTGGAATTGAACTTGAGAGTCAGATGTCTTAGTTTTTAGTTTCTGGCTCCACACTGAGTAGCTGTGTGGCACACCACAGATCGCTTCTCCTCTCTGGGGTGATGTGAGCCTGTGTGAATCTCAGGGCTCATTTCAGACATAATACTGTTTCTACTCAGTTGCAACAACTTGAGTATTTGACACAGCAAACTGGTATCAGAGTTTGGACTGGAACACAGGTCTTAGGACCCACTTAACCTCTACTTAGAATTTTTAAGTTTTTCTATTTTTTATTGAAATATAAAATATACTTAGTATAGTAAGTGTATAAGTTGCACTAATCTGAAGTGTACAGATTGTTCAATATTTTTAAAGTAGGTATTGAGTTATAATTTAGTTATGTTAGAAAATAATTTAAAAAGACAACTCAAGTTATACAAATAAACTTATTTAACAGTTCAAGAAGTGAATATTCTCCTTTTGGAGAACTGCAAAGTGGATGCTTTAACAGGGTAAAGAACTAAGAACAAGGAAGAGACAAATAGAAAATATATGATTGCCTGGGGCCACATAGTCAACCTTGTCTGGGATGAGAAGACCAAGAGTTGGCTTGGCCCTTGGGAGTTGGCTGACCCGGTGCACTAAGCTTCTGGTCAAGTGGAGCAGTCACAGGGACACAAAAGTTATCTAAGTTCTGGTTTGCTGACACAGCATTCCAGGCAGGAGTGGCTCCATCTTGGGCCTAGAAAGTTATTTCAGCAGCTATAAGAAGATTCAACCTCTTTAAAATATATAGTTTGGTGAAATTTGATAGCTTTATTCTGTCATGTAGCACCACCATTGTTAAGATATAGGCTATTTCCATCAACCCCCAAAGTTCCTTTGTGTCCCTTTGCAAGTCAGTCACCTCCTTCCACCTTAAGTTCCTGGAAACCACTGATCTGTTTGTATCCCTATAGTTTCGCCCTTTCCAAAATGTATAAGTGAAATCATAGCCTATGTAGACTTATCTGTCTGACTTTTTTCCATAATGCTTCTAAGATTCATCACGTATTTGTATAGTTGCCACCTAGATCAAGATCTAATACTGTCTCAGCACCCCAAAAGCTTCTCTCCTGTGCTTTTCCAGTCAGTACCCTCCTCTCACTATTCTGACTTCTACCAATGTATTAATTTTATCTGTCTCATATTTAATATAAATGGAATTATACAGTAGTATAATGGCTTTTTTTGCCTAATGTAATACTTATAAGATTCACTCATGTTACAACTAATAATAATAGTTTTTTATTTAAAAAATCACTGTATAGTATTCCATTGTATGAATATACCGCATTTCATTTATCCATCCTACTGTGATGGCATTTGGGTTGTTTCTAACATTTGGCTATTTTGAGGAAAGTTGAACATTCTTGCTGATGTCTTTTGTGAAAATGTACACTCATATCGCTTTGATATTTTCGTAAGAGTGTAATTGCTGGATCATGGGCTAGGCATATACTTAGTTTTAATGTATGTTGCCAAATACTTTTCTAAAGTGGTTGTACCAATTTGCACTCTCATCATCAATGTATGAGAGTTCTAATTACTCCACATTCTTGCCAACACTTGGAATTGTCAGTTATGCTTTAGCCTTTATAGAGAGTTGTAGATTAGAGTACCACTATCCTTTTTTCCCCCCCAATTTTTATATTGTGTCAAAATACACTTAACATAGAATTTACTGTCTTAACAAGTTTTGAGTATATAGTTCTGTGGTTTTAATACATTCATAATGTTGTGCTACCATGACCACCATCCATCTCTAGAACTCTTCATCTTATAAAACTGAAACTCTATGTCCACTGAATAGTAACTCCAATTCCTCTCTTCTCTCCAGCTCCTGGCAACCACCATGCTCCTTTCTGTCCCTATAATTTTGACTGCTCTCATATAAATGAGATGATACAGTCTTTGTTTTTTCTGATTGGCTTATTTTACTTTCATAATGTCCTTAAGTTTCACCCATGTACCTTCTTTTTTAAGGTTAAGTGGTATTTATTATATGTATTTAGCATATTTTGCTTATTAATTCACTTATCATTGGACACTTGTGTTACTTCTATGTTTTAGCTTTTATGAGCAATACTGCTATAAATAAACATGGACATACAGATATCGCTTTGATATCTGTCCCATTTTACATCCCATTTTACATTCTCACCAACAGTGCACAAGACTTCTAATTTTCGATATCCTTGTCAATACTTGTTTTCTGGGACTTTTAAATAGTAGTCATCCTAAAGAGTGTGAAGTGGTATCTTATTGTAGTTTTTAAAAAATTAATTATTTTAATTGGAGGCTAATTACTTTACAATATTGTGGTGGTTTTTGCCATACATTGACATGAATCAGCCACGGGTGTACACATGTCCCCTATCCTGAAAATCCCTCTCACCTCCCTCCCCATCCCATCCATCAGGATTGTCCCAGTGCACCGGCTTTGCGTGCCCTGTTTCATGCATCGAACTTGGACTGGTGATCTATTTCACATATGGTAATATACATGTTTCAATGCTATTCTCTTAAATCATCCCACCCTTGCCTTCTCCCACAGAGTCCAAAAGTCTGTACTTTATATCTGTGTCTCTTTTGCTGTCTTGTATATAGGGTCATCATTACCATCTTTCTAAATTCTATATACATGCATTACTATACTGTATTGGTGCTTTTCTTTCTGGCTTACTTCACTCTGCATAATAGGCTCCAGTTTCATCCACCTCATTAGAACTGATTCAAATGTGTTCTTTTTAATAGTTGGGTAGTATTCCATTATGTATATGTACCACAGCTTTCTTATCCATTCAACTGTTGATGGACATCTAGGTTGCTTCCATCATTGTAATTTTGATTTGAATTTCCCTGATGATTAGTGATATTGAGCATCTTTTCATGTACTTATTGGTAATTTGTATGTCTTCTTTGTAGAAATGTGTGCCAAGTCCTTTGCTCATTTTTGAATTGTCTTTCATTGTTGAGTTTTAACAATTCTCTATAGTCTGGATATTAGTTATCATTGCTTTTATTTTTTATTTTTTTTTCCTAATTTTATTTTATTTTTAAACTTTACATAATTGTATTAGTTTTATCATTGCTTTTAAATAGAGTTAAATTGCATGTGCAACACCAGTAGTGCAATTCAGACATGTGGAGAATCTGGAGTGATCAGTAGGAAAACAACCAGCAAGGGTAAGCAGTGGTGGAGCTACCATGTGTGCTAAGAAGACCCGAGGGGTTTTTTAAATCATTTTTGTGTCACTAAAAAGTAAAAGTGGTGGTAGTGAGCCTTGCCTCCCTGATTCAATCATACTTCATCCCTTTTAATATTTATTTAATCCCATTTTCCCTGGGAGAAAATATCTGGGCAGTTGGTTGCTAGGGATTCCCCTCTTTCAGCCTTATTGAAAGAAATAGATGAGTTTATTCCTCCTTCATTTGAGACGGTCTTTAGAAGCCTGTATCAAACCTCCACTGAAATCAGAGCAATAATTATTCAAGAATGGTAAAGCAGATGTAGAGAACCCACAAATGGAATATGGGTCCATATGCATGTCTGCAGCAAAAATTTGCTTTATATTGTCAATAGTTTTCCAGGAAACATAGTGAAGCTGAAGGGTCCTTTTAGGATTCAGCAGTTACTCTTTTTTAAAAAAGTTTTTGATTTATTTGTTTATTTTTGGCTGCATTGGGTCTTCATTGTGGGTGTGCAGTCTTCTCTCTAGTTGCGACATATAGCCTCTGTACTTGCAGCATGCTGATTTAGTTGCCCTGCTGCATGTGGGATCTTAGTTCCCTGAGCAGGGATTGAACCCACATCCCCTGCATTGGAATGCAGATTCTTAGCCACTAGACCACCAGGGAAGTCCCCATCAGCTATTATTTTTGATGTTGCTAGCACAGCAGATTTGAGCTTGTGGGCTGTGGGTGGGCCTTGCAATGTGATTGTTCATCTAATAACACACCTATGAAAGTACACCCAAAACTGCCTGATTTTTTGTACTCTAAACCTAATGTAACTGATATAATGGAGTTTTTATGTGTACCTAAGAATCACTATGCATTTTAGTATATTTCTGGCTACTCTACAAATACATGAATCAGATTAAGGAATAGTCAGTCAGATGTGAATTAAATATATATTCCCATAATGGTGATTATCTTTTTTTTCATGGCTTGACATTATTATAGCAAGCTAAAATAATAGGAGATAAGTAGTTATTATAAATGAACCATTAAAAGCAACAGTAAGCTAAAGTTATCATTGATCTCTCCCTGTCTCTTACTTTATAAGAACTAATGTAGTGAATTGTCATGGAGTTGCCTACTTTAATAATAAATCTGTTGTATCAGGGCAATGACCTGATGTTTTCTTTTACATATAATTTATAGTCTATTGATTTAATTCTCTGAATATCTCATTCTATGGGCATAGCATAAAACCATTTCTTAACTGAAAGACAAAGGAAGCTTGGGATAAAACCAAATGGCAGAATATTTTTATTGAAGATTTCTACTTGATCAATAGCCAAATAAATATGAGCTTATTTTCAATGACAGTTTCAAGTTTAAAAGACCAAAAAAAAAAAATGCTTTGATTCATCATCTATTTGAGTAATCGATTTATAGATTTACTTAGAAACTTAGATTTTCTCCATGGGCTGGGAAAGGAGGCTTATGGAGACATTATAAGAAGATACTAGCTCCTATTTTCAGTGAGTCATAAACTAGAATGTGGAAAATGAACTCAAGTAGCAGACAGTTTAATGTGGCCAAATAAAACATTGATATTGTGCTGTTAAAGCCCTTCCCTCAACTTGTGGAAGGGAAAGCCAGCTCTTTACGTTCTTCCAGCCAGTATCTGGCAACTTTCCACTTGGCTACATGTGCCAAGATGCCAGCACCTCACCACCACTCTTTCTTGAATAGAGCTGCTGATTTCTTCTTGTTGTCAGTTTTGAATTTATGATGATGACTGTTACCATAGCCATGTCATACCTCCTGTACATCTGCACACATCTTAAGCTTAGTGCCTAGTTCCTGAGATATTTATTTACTTGTTTCAGGCAAAAGTATAATGAGTATCATTAAATATTGCTGAGAAAAAGCTGAAGAATAGCAAATATGTCGGAAATTAAACATAGGATTCATTTGGCAGAAAACTTTTCTAGTTTTGTCCACTGACCCATTATTTATTTCTTTTTCTATGACTGTCACAGATCTTACCCAGGCAAGCTTAAAAAAATGACCATGCATCACTGTCATGTCACAGTCATATCTCAGTTTGGAAGGAAGAAGTTTGAGGATGGGTATCCTATTACCATGCTTTATTTTCCCTTCACCTAATGCAGATAGCTGTAGAGAATATGGAAGAACACCTTAATACTCACCCCTTGAGGAGAAAGCAGTGATTTTTTATAGTGCTCATAACCCATGCCATCAATTTTATCTGTGGTAGGTCCATGTCAAAATTGGAGTAATTAAATGGAATGACAATCCTATTAAATGTGTTCCTGCCATTGCATTGGCAATAAAGCATGTGCAAATTTACAATTAAGGCTCATCTTTCTCCTTAGTCACAGAGAATTGTGACAACCATTAAGTTGCACAGGCCTAAGGATCCAAATGGGTATTCATCAAAATAAAAACACAAGGTGGGTACTTTCAGGATCATATTGTCCTCTTATGCAATTATTCTTTTCACTGCATATTTTTTGACTGAATAATAATTACTTTTGTACTGAGAAAAGGCAAAATCAGCTAGTTTCAACTTGTTTTATTACAACCCCTCCTTTAAAAACTTTGCAAGGCAGCATAGAACCATATGGTGTATTCAGACAAAAGTGTGTATTTGTTCCAGTTCTTAGCTTTCAAAGGGTAACAGACTCAAATACAGCACGCTGAGCTTTAAATGCAGTCACTTTGGTGCTACAAAACACACCATTAAGATGCATATTGATGGTGTGGTTAAGTTCCCAAGATATCACTAAGAATCATTAATATGACAGAGATAAAGGATACTTGAAACGCAGCCCGTGCAGTGAATTGACAGCCATCTTTAACCACTGTGACCTAAGAATGACCCTGAGCTCTGCTGGATGCAGGAGTTAGATATGTCGCAGAGCACAGGAATCAGATATCTAACCGACTTGGAGGGCCCCATTGTGAGGCAACTGCAGAATCACTTGCAAGGGCTGATATACACATAGGTGACAAGGATGCCACCTCCATGCCAACTCCATGAAATAAATTTCTGAGGGTTTAATGTTGACTTTAGATGCTCCCTGCTTTGTAAAGTTAAGATTCATAGAGGAACAATTAATAAGTTTTCATTGTATTTAAAATATTCTAATTTAACCATGTCTTCAAATACTTGTACTTGAGTGTATATACGTTTTACACATACATACATCAAGAGTTAATTTTACAGTGGTGGAACAACATATTCTAAAGTGCTTAAAATTACAAATGGCATTTTATGGTAAAATTTAGCCTTTGTTTTGTTTTTGGTAGCTCTTTATCCCTAAAAGTTGCTTGCATTTTAAATTTCTTGCTTAAATCTTTATAGCCTGGTTAAAAATGATAGTTTAGGGGAAGCACACCAAACATACCAAGGGCTGCAGAATATGGATTTAGGCTTGACTGTCATGCTCCCTTGCTGTAAAAATGCCATGTGAAACAGTTATTTTCATAAAGCAGAATTGTTAGTAAGAGGATAGACATTTGGAAGAGCTAAGCAACAGGGATGTAGGTTACAGCATTAGCTTTCAATGACTAAAGTGGAGAGTTTTCTGTTGTTTTCTCTTGTAACACTTTTCCCCTCAGATTCTCATGCATGAAAAATAGATACACTCACCTTAAAAAATGAGATGAGAAGATTGGATGGCATTGCCAACTCAATGGACATGCGTTTGAGCAAATTCCGTGAGATAGTGAAGGACAGGGAAGCCTGGTGTGCTGCAATCCGTGGGGTTACACAGAGTGGGACACGACTTAGCAACTGAAGAGCAACAACACCTTAAAAAAGATAAATTATTAGCACATCATAATTACTAAAATGTTTACAATCAACTGGTAAAAATACAAATATCATATATGTACAATCTCTTCCAGGTGTAAAATGCACTTAACAATTATTCACAAAAAAATTGTGGTAATGGTTTAGTCGTTAAGTCGTGTCCAATTCTTGTGACCCTGTGGACTGCAGCCTGCGAGGATCCTCTGTCCATGGGATTCTCCAGGCAAGAATACTGGAGTGGGTTACTGTTTCCTTCTCCAGGGGATCTTCCTGACCCAGGAACTGAAACTGGGTCTCCTGCATTACAGGCAGATTCTTTACCAACTGAGCTGTGAGGGAAGCCCTAGTCACAAAAAATAAATAATTATAAAAATCCTCTGTTTCTCTGAATTTTTTTCTCATTTTTAGCTTTTCAAAGACCACTGCAGCTCACAAACTGACCCTGCTTTTAGAATTTTCCAGAGTCACTTTGAAAGTTTCACTGCAGCAGCACTGTAGGGACTGGACTCCCAGGTCTTTTAGAGGTCTGTGATTGGCAGGGCTAAACACAGGACAGAGCTGGCGCTCCCATCTGATTCCACTGGAAAAAAGAAAAAAGCCCTCTGTGTCCTACTTGCAGTGCTGAAAAATGGTACAGGTTTTGAGTCAGATCTTCACAAATACCAAGTTTTAGCTGAATTACCTTCCCTCCAGGGCCATGACAGGACTCCAAATTCAACTGCTATATTTACTTTCAAGCCTGTGCTTTCCCCAGGATATTTCATGGTTATTATTCCTTGCTGTGCTCTTAATGAGAGAAACAGGTAGTGATCTGCATACTCCAATTGGCAATGTTTTCTAATACTATTGTAATCTGGGTTTATAGAATTAGTTTTCTGAAAAGTGTGGAGGGATCTGTGGCTAAGGGAAGAGTATTACCTCCCTGGCTCTGTGACAAATGAGGATTTTAATCTGATTCATAACCTCTTATAAACAGTTCCATCTTGATGAGACCACTGTATTTGGTAACCTATTCAATTTATTAATATTTCACATTGTGTCTAAGTGCCTACAATGGGGAAACGACAAGTGAGGACCAGTAACCTCATTAACTTGGCTAACACTTCTAAATGGATGGCTTGGCATTAGGGAAGTTTGCCTCATGGAAACCCTTCTACCTGAGGACAAAGATAGAAGAGTAAGACCCTATCAGCTGCTGCAGAGATATGTATGTTTTGCTGCTTTGCTCATTTGCACACACCCCAGTGCTTTTTATTTTATGGGTATTATCATTTGTGTCCAAATGACCCCTCCCTATAAATGGAATTCATGTTTGGCTTGACTTGTTTATCATCACAAACCTGTAATGCTTTAAGAAGTAGGCTATTTCATGGTTCAATTTCAGGAAGCAGAAACCGTTTCGCTCTTTTAAGGAGAGATTTAAATATAGAGTATTCTGTTTTTTTAAGTTTGGAGTTGTGAGCACATTGCTGGGCCTGCAGGAGTGACTCCCAGAACTGCTGAACTGGCGTGAAATTTTAGCTCCTGTTTGATCAGGAAGATGGGGAATCAGTATGGAACTGTGGAATTCAAGAACACCCCACAACAGCCTCACAGATCTTGTGACTACACACTGGGATTATGCTGCAGAAAAACCCAACATGTCCCCCCTCTGACCACTCCCCCCACAATCCTACTTGTCAGCAGCTAGCAAAGCAAGAGCAGAGTGACTGCTCTCATCTCCCTCCACCTTCCAAATCTCATGCAGTTGCATCTGTTTGGTGGGTCCTGATTTCAGAACTCTTGCTACAAGGGAATGTAGGGAAATACGCTTTTGAGTTTTCTAGTCTCTGCACCACTGGAAGGCACACTAGAGGGGAACTGGGATGGATGTTGATTGCTAATCCACCCTTTTCACCTCATGGTCTAAAGAAGCAAAAAAGGTGTAACAGGATAGAAAATCCACATGATCTTTTTCTCTTTCTAATGTCAATTGATTTTCATTTTGACAAATGAATTTTTTTTCACTAGTATAGTTAAAATAATGATAATTCTACAATATTTTTCTTATTGTTCATCTGAGACAGCTTAGTACCTTCATAGCCCTTCTCCAGGTGTGAAAACCTGGGTCTCAGAGGCTTTCTTCCATCTTCTGTTCCAACCAGTTGCTCCTGATTTCTCCATCAGCTCCTATTTGTTTTTGTCTCTCTCTGTGCCCATCCCCCTCAATTTATTGCTTTGGTGGGATTGTGTTGCTTGGTCTCGGCTTTCTTTCTGGAAATTATCTTCCTTGTTCTAGGGTCACAAGCCAGAGGAAATCTTAAGCAAATGTCTACTCCTGTTCTTCTAGCCCCATCTTGGATGTCACAGAGACTCCCAGTTATCTCGGGGGAGATATGAAGTCAAGAACCATCCTGAAATTTTGGCTATGTTTCAGTGTTCGGGGCCACAGGTCCAGTTGGCTCTCTGAAAGCACTTTATTTTTCTTTTTTTCCCCATGAAACAAATGATATTAAAGCTGAGAGCCAGCTTTAAAGACATGAGTCTAGAATCAAATTGAGGTGACCCATAATGCAACACACCCTGCAGTTCTCAAAGATGATTCAGGACTCTGGGCACAATTTGTCTGGATTTTAATTTTTAATTTAAAATTGTTTTTACAATAATGTAATACTTAAAAATTCAAACATACACAAATGTAGAAAGGTGGTGTAATGAACCCCTGTAAACTCACTACCCAAATTCAATTACCATCTGGATTTTGTCATTTTCTTTACCTACTATCTCCTTTTCCCCTTTGCTGAAATATTTTAAAGGAGATCCTGAATTCATGCCATTTTATCCCTAAATACTTCAGTATCAAATGCCCCCTTTTTAATAACCTTGTTTTGCTATTGTTATTTAATACAAATAGAAATGATTCAGCTATACATCCAAGTATTCTGGGGTTTAAGGATTTTAAACTCCTTTCTCCTAAAACCGCAGAAGCCAATCTCTAACTTAGTACCAGGCCTACAGAATATTCCTAATACTGAAAGATTGCAGCATTCCATACAGTAAGAAAGGAATTTTAAAAATAGTTACGTTCTAGGCCTACATGGGCAGGACTTTGGCTAGCTTTCTGTTGAAGTAGGCTAGACATCTGAAAGATACCACAGCTGCCACATGTGTGGGTCTGATCATCTTCAGTCTGTTTGTCATGGGATTGAAGTTTTCTTTTTTGAGGTTTTTATGTGATTGTTTTCTTTTCTAGAAATTGCTTTCCTTAGAAACCACTTATAAAGTGAATGTGAAGCTCAAAGTTTATTTTAATGTTAATAGTCACTTGGGTTTCAATACAGGCACCCCAATCTGGTTATCTTGAGCCATTTTCTTATGTATAGTTTGATATGTGGGGATTGAAAGAAAGTAGAAAGTATTAGTCACTCAGTTCAGTTCAGCTCAGTTCAGTCGCTCAGTCATGTCTGATTCTTTGTGACCGCATAATTTCACGGCTCAACCACCATCTGCAGTGATTTTGGAGCCCAGAAAAATAAAGTCTGACACTGTTTCCACTGTTTCCCCATCTATTTGCCATGAAGTGATGGGACCGGATGCCATAATCTTTGTTTTCTGAATGTTGAGCTTTAAGCCAACTTCTTCACTCTCCTCTTTCACTTTCATCCAAAGGCTCTTTAGTTCTTCTTCACTCTCTGCCATAAGGGTAACCTCATCTGCATAAGGGTAACCTCATCTGCATATCTGAGGTTATTGATATTTATTTCCCAGGCAATCTTGATTCCAGCTTGTGCTTCCTTCAGCCCAGCGTTTCTCATGATGTATTCTGCATATAAGTTAAATAAGCAGGGTGATAATATACAGCCTTGACATACTCCTTTTCCTATTTGGAACCAGTCTGTTGTTCCATGTCCAGTTCTAACTGTTGCTTCCTGACCTGCATACAGGTTTCTCAAGGGGCAGGTCAGGTGGTCTGGTATTCCCATCTCTTTCAGAATTTTCCACAGTTTATTGTGATCCACACAGTCAAAGGCTTTGGCATAGTCAATAACGCAGAAATAGATGTTTTTCTGGAACTCTTGCTTTTTCGATGATCCAGCGGATGTTGGCAATTTGATCTCTGGTTCCTCTGCCTTTTCTAAAACCAGCTTGAACATCTGGAAGTTCACGGTTCATGTATTGCTGAAGCCTGCCTTGGAGAATTTTGAGAATTACTTTACTAGCGTGTGAGATGAGTGTAATTGTGTGGTAGTTTGAGCATTCTTTGGCATTGCCTTTCTTTGGGATAGGAATGAAGACACCTTTTCCAGTCCTGTGGCCACTGCTGAGTTTTCCAAGTTTGCTGACATACTGAGTGCGGCACTTTCACAGCATCATCTTTCAGGATTTGAAATAGCTCAACTGGAATTCCATTACCTCCACTAGCTTTGTTTGTAGTGATGCTTTCTAAGGCCCACTTGACTTCACATTCCAGGATGTCTGGCTCTAGGTGAGTGATCACACCATCGTGATTATCTGAGTCATGAAGATCCTTTTGTACAGTTCTTCTGTGTATTCTTGGCACCTCTTGTTAATATCTTCTGCTTCTGTTAGGTCCCTACCATTTCTGTCCTTTATTGAGCCCATCTTTGCATGAAATGTTCCCTTGGTATCTCTAATTTTCTTGAAGAGATCTCTAGTGTTTCCCATTCTGTTGTTTTCCTCTATTTCTTTGCATTGATCACTGAGGAAGGCTTTCTTATCTCTCCTTGATATTCTTTGGAACTCTGCATTCAAATGGGTATATCTTTCCTTTTCTCCTTTGCTTTTCACTTCCCTTCTTTTCACAGCTGTTTGTAAGGCCTCCTCAGACAGCCATTTTGCTTTTTTGCATTTCTTTTTCTTGGGGGTGGTCTTGATTCCTGTCTCCTGTACAATGTCACATACCTCCATTCATAGTTCATCAGGCACTCTGTCTATCAGATCTAGTCCTTTAAATCTATTTCTCACTTTCTCAGTTGTTCCCAACTCTTTGCAATCCTATGGACTGTAGCTCGCCAGGCTCCTCTGTGCATGGGATTCTCCAGGCAAGAATACTGGAGAGGTTGCCATTTCCTTCTCCAGGGGGTCTTCCCAATCAAGGGATTGAACCCTGGTCTCCTGCATTGCAGGCAGATTCTTTACCATCTGAGCCACCAGGGAAGAGAAACTTGTGGTTAGAATTTTTATGCTAAAATATTCGATTGGTATTGTTGTCTGAGAGACTATAATTAAAAGTTTAGAAGTGGTTTAGCAGTATCTCTTTAAGTGAAATAGCTGATATAGTTTGTACAAAGTTGCCAGTGAACCTTGTTCGCTGAACCTATAATTCAGAAGATCCCCATGAGGCTTTGATCTTTGGCAGCATTTCCATTGCTATTGATCTAGGTGAAACAAGGCAGAGGTGGAAAGAGCAGCTGGAAATAGCTATTGATTTATTCATTTGACAAATATGTATGGAGATTCTGTTACATGCCAGGCACTATGCTAAGTCCCTGGCATAGGAGGGATGATAAAGACCTTGGTTACAAGTAGCTTATAGTCTACCTTAGATAAGAGCTTTACACAAAGTACATGAAGTGTCATAAAAGAAATAATAGGAATTCTATAGGAGAAAAGATTTGTTACTTACAGATTCTGGGATCTGAGACAGCTGCAGGGCAGAGAGGTGGCAGTTAAAATGAGCTGGGGGTATATTTTGGATTTGGTCAGGCAGTCTTGGGCAGGAAAGAAAATAAAGGGCCTGAAGATCATTATGAACCATTATATCTTTTACAAAGGAGCCTAGGGAGGCTCCTGCCATGGTCCTTTGGTTGTACAGACAAACAAGGGTATTGCTGTTTGTCAACTTGTATCTTATATGTTACTTTTGTATTCAGTTCAGTTCAGTTCATTCGCTCAGTCGTGTCCACCTCTTTGCAACCCCATGAATCGCAGCATGCCAGGCCTCCCTGTCCATCACCAACTCCCGGAGTTAGATACAACTTATACCGTAGCTGCCACATGTATGGGTCTGATCATCTTCAGTCTTTTTATTATGGGAATGAAGTTTTCTTTTTCACGGTTTTGATGTGATTGTTTTCTTTTCTAGAAATTCCTAGAAAAATAACTTATGTAAAATTTATAACAAGGACATTGTAAAAAGAACAAAAGAAATTACATGTCAAATATTCTGATGCTTTATCTGATCAATATTCTGTGAATCGGTTATAGCTTTGCTTCTGCAATTCTTCCAAGATTTGGGGATGAACAGGGAGCAAGATAAGATATTGCTTCCATTAGTCTTTAATGTGAAACTTTAATTCACAAACTTTGAACACCCTCCTCTTATGTAAAATACACAAAAAGTATAAATAAAAGGGGACAGGATATAGTAAATGGCAATGATTAAGTTCTGTTTTATCCCCTTAGGTAAGGTAAGGTAAGTCACTTCAGTCGTGTCTGACCCCATAGACGGCAGCCCACCAGGCTCTCCCGTCCCTGGGATTCTCCAGGCAAGAACACTGGAGTGGGTTGCCATTTCCTTCTCCAATGCATGAAAGTGAAAAGTGAAAGTGAAGTCGCTCAGTTGTGTCCGACTCTTAGCGACCCCATGGACCACAGCCTACCAGGCTCCTCCGTCCATGGGATTTTCCAGGCAAGAGTACTGGAGTGGGGTGCCCTTAAGTCTGTCTTAAATCTGTTTGTTTTTCTTCATGTTTATTGTCGCTATTGGACTTTCCTTGTGGCTCAGCTGGTAGAGAATCTGCCTGCAGTGTGGGAGACCTGGGTTTGATCCCTGGGTTGGGAAGATCCCCTGGAGAAGAGAAAGGGTACTTATTCCAGTATTATAGACTAGAGAATTCCATGGACTATATGGTCCATGGCGGACGCAAAAAGCTGGACATGGCTGAGCAACTTTCACACACACATATGTTGTCACTATCAAATTCTAGATCAATACTTCTCCCTGCCTTTAGTTCTGATCTCTTCTATTCCATTCAGCATCCAGTGGAGTGAAATTTCTAAGACACAACCTGATAATATTCTCCTTGCTTAAGAACCAACCCCTCAATGGCGCTGCATTGCTCTTAAGATAAAATTTGAATTTTGTTACCATTGTTTGCAAGGTGGCTCAGAGGTTAAAGTGTCTGCCTGCAATGCGGGAGACCTGGGTTCTAGCCCTGGGTCGGTAAGATCCACTGGAGAAGGAAAAGGCAACCCACTCCAGTATTCTTGCCTGGAGAATCCCATGGGCGGAGGAGCCTGGTGGGCTACAGTCCACGGGGTTGCAAAGAGTTGGACACAACTGAGCGACTTCACTTTCACTTTCACTTTCCATGATCATTTGATCAGGGTTGATGTGTGTGATCAAAAATATAAGCAACTGAAAAAAAATAGTTGTTTATGTTACAGAATAGTAAATAGTAATAGATACCATATTATGATACATTTACTCTGACTATAGTTTGTTAATATTTTTTCCTATCTTGTTTCTTACATGAGCTATTTAGCTAAAGTTTGCTTTATGTAAGAGATGAATTCTTTCCTCTATAAAGTGAACTTTTATATTTTAAGTGCTTTCCATACCAGATCTCACTATAGAATTAGAAATTGGTCCTTCTGAAAGCACTGTTGACTTTAAGATTTGAAATTTTAACTTTTAAACATTATCTGTCAAAGGGAAATGAAAATATAGTAATTTAATTCAAGTTTAATATATACATTTATGTATATTTAAAGTATAAATTTAAATAAGTTAGGATTATTTCTATTTTTAAAACAATGAAATAAAGGTAATTCTAGAAAGATGCCAATGACATGATTGACTATAGTACTGCAGAATGAATAATCTTAATAATTAATCAGCCTCCAGATCTCAATAATCTACGGTAGGATGGCATGTGGTTTTCCATATTTTGTTTCTTGATGACTTTAGGAAACAGAAGTTAATCTGGGCAAAAAAGGGAGGAAATTACAGAAAAATCTAATGCAATGATTTAAAATAAAGAATGAATCTTATAAACTGAATAATACATTTATTGACACGTTTTTGAGGGAAACAAAGTGATAAGAAAGTAACATCAAAAAGATGTTACTAAAACATAGGCCAAGAAGTCCTGACTTTTGAACAGTCTGCTGAGTTGATGCTTTCATTCATTCAAATGCTTATTCAGTTCAGTTCAGTTCAGTAGCTCAGTCGTGTCCGACTCTTTGCAACACAATGGGCGCAGCACGCCAGACCTCCCTGTCCATCACCAACTCCCGGAGCCTACTCAAACTCATGTCCATTGAGTCAGTGATGCCATCCAACCATCTCATCCTCTGTCGTCCCCTTCTCCTCCTGCCTTGAATCTTTCCCAGCATCAGGGTCTTTTCAAATGAGTCAGTTCTTCGCATCAGGTGACCAAAGTGTTGGAGTTTCAGCTTCAGCATCAGTCCTTCCAATGAATATTCAGGACTGATTTCCTTTAGGTTGGACTGGTTGGATCTCCTTGCCATCCAAGGGACTCTCAAGAGTCTTCTCTAACACCACACAGTTGAAAAGCATCAATTCTTCAGCGCTCAGATATCTTTTTGTCCAACTCTCACATCCATACGTGACTAATGGAAAAACCATAGCTTTGACTAGACAGACCTTTGTTGGTGAAGTAATGTCTCTGCTCTTTAATATGCTGTCTAAGTTGGTCATAACTTTTCTTCCAAGGAGTAAGCATGTTTAAATTTCATGGCTGCAGTCACCATCTGTAGTGATTTTGGAGCCCCCAAAAATAAAATCTCTGACTGTTTCCACTGTTTCCCCAACTATTTGCCACGAAGGGATGGGACTGGATGCCATGATCTTAGTTTTCTGAATGTTGAGTTTTAAGACAACTTATTCACTCTCCTCTTTCACTTTCATCAAGAGGCTCTTTAGTTCTTTTTCACTTTCTGCCATAAGGGTAGTATCATCTGCATATCTGAGTTTATTGATATTTCTCCCAGCAATCTTGATTCCAGCTTGTGCTTCCTCCAGCCCAGCATTTCTCATGATGTACTCTGCATAAAGTTAAATAAGCAGGGTGACACTATATGGCCTTTATGTACTTCTTTCCCAATTTGGAACCAGTCTGTTGTTTCATGTCCAGTTTTAACTGTTGCTTCTTGACCTGCATACAGATTTCTCAGGAGGCAGGTCAGGTGGTCTGGTTTCCCATATCTTGAAGAATTTTCCACAGTTTGTTGTGATTCACATTGTCAAAGGCTTTGGCATAGTCAATAAAGCAGAAGTAGATGTTTTTCTGGAACTCTCTTGCTTTTTTGATGATCCAACGGATGTTGGCAATTTGATCTCTGGTTCCTCTGCCTTTTCTAAAACCAGCTTGAACATCTGGAAGTTCATGGTTCACATACTCTTGAAGCCTGGCTTGGAGAATTTTGAACATTACTTTGCTAGTGCGTGAGATGAGTGCAATTGTGCAGTGGTTTGAACGTTCTTTGGCATTGCTTTTCTTCGGGATTGGAATGAAAACTGAGCTTTTCCTGTCCTGCGGCCCTGCTGAGTTTTCCAAATTTACTGGCATATTGAGCGCAACACCTTCACAGCATCATCTTTTAGGATTTGAAATAGCTCAACTGGAATTCCATCACCTCCACTAACTTTGTTTGTAGTGATGCTTCCTAAGGCCCACTTGACCTCACATTCCAGGATGTCTGGCTCTAGGTGAGTGATTGCACCATCATGGTCATCTGAGTCATGAAGATCTCTTTTGTATAGTTCTTCTGTGTATTCTTGCCACCTCTTCTTAGTATCTTCTGCTTCTGCTAGGTCCATACCATTTCTGTCCTTTATTGAGCCCACCTTTGCATGAAATGCTCCCTTGGTATCTCTAATTTTCTTGAAGAGATCTCTAGTCTTTCCCATTCTATTGTTTTCCTCTATTTCTTTGCATTGATCACTGAGGAAGTCTTTCTTATCTCTCCTTGCTATTCTTTGGAACTCTGCATTCAAATGGGTATATCTTTTCTTTTTTCCTTTGCCTTTCACTTCCCTTCTTTTCACAGCTATTTGTAAGCCCTCCTCAGACAACCGTTTTGCCTTTTTGTATTTCTTTTTCTTAGGGATGGTTTGTTTTTTTTTTTTTTGTTAGGGATGGTCTTGATCACAGCCTCCTGTAAAATGTCATGAATCCCCATCCATAGTTCTTCAGACACTCTATCAGATCTCATCCCTTGAATCTATTTGTCATTTCCACTGAGTAATCATAAGGGATTTGACTTAGGTCATACCTGAATGGTCTAGTGGTTTTCCCTACTTTCTTTACTTTAAATCTGAATTTGACAATAAGGAGTTCATGATCTGAACCACAGTCAGCTCCTGGTCTTGTTTTTGCTGACTGTATAGAGCTTCTCCATCTTTGGCTGCAAAGAATATAATCAGTCTGATTTCGGTGTTGACCATCTGGTGATGTCCATGTGTAGAGTCTTCTCTTGTGTTGTTGGAAGAGGACGTTTGTTATGACCAGTGCATTTTCTTGGCAAAACTCTGTTAGCTTTTGCCCTGCTTCATTCTGTACTCCAATGCCAAATTTGCCTGTTACTCCAGGTGTTTCTTGACTTCCTACTTTTGCATTCCAGTCCCCTATAATGAAAAGGACATCTGTTTTGGGTGTTAATTCTAGAAGGTCTTGTAGGTCCTCATAGAACCATTTAACTTCCGCTTCTTCAGCATTACTGGTTGGGGCATAGACTTGGATTACTGTGATATTGAATGGTTTGCCTTGGAAACGAATAGAGATCATTCTGTCATTTTTGAGATTGCATCCAAGTACTGCATTTTGGACTCTTTTGTTGACTATGATGGCTACTCCATTTCTTCTCAGGGATTCTTGCCCACAAAAGAAAATATAATGGTCATCTGAGTTAAATTCACCCATTCCGGTCCATTTTAGTTCGCTGATTCCTAAAATGTCAATGTTCACTCTTGCCATCTCCTGTTTGACCACTTCCAATTTGTCTTGATTCATGGACCTAACATTCTAAATTCCTATGCAATCTTGCTTTTTATTGTATCGGACTTTACTTCCATCACTAGTTACATTCACAACTGGGTGTTATTTTTGCTTTGGCTCTGTCTTTTCTTTCTGGAATTAGTTCTCCACTGATCTCCATTAGCATATTGGGCACCTACTGACCTGGGGAGTTCATCTTTCAGTGTCCTATCTTTTTGCCTTTTCATACTGTTCATGGGGTTCTCAAGGCAAGAATACCAAAGTGGTTTGCCATTCCCTTCTCCAGTGGACCATGTTTTATCAGAACTCTCCACCATGACCCATCTGTCTTGGGTGGCCCTACACACTTATATGCTTATTCAGTGTTCATTCAAAAATATTTATTATTTTATTATCCAGTCCTAGCACAGTAAGTAAGCTCTGGAGTTGTAATGGCAAAGAAGTCAAAGGTCTAACTATTTTAGAAAATTTGGAATCCAGTATGGGGTGAGTGGAATGGGTGTGTGAAAATAGTAAGTAAGAACATAATAAATAAGAATGTTAATTTTTTTAGAGGTGAATAACATGAAGGAAATAAGGGTGAGAGATGATAGAAACTTTGGGGAGAGTGGTTATTTTGTATAGGTTGGTCAGGAAAGGAATTTCTATGGACAAATCAGAGAACTTTATGATGAAATAGAGCCATATAAATAAAGGACTGGGAGAAGAGTGTTTCTGGTTGGGGAGTGGGGAGTGGGCAGTGGGTAATAAATGCAAAGGCCAGGAAATAAGAATAAATTTGGAATGTTTGCAAGAAACTCAAGGGTGAGGGGGGCGGTTATGAGGTGGACAGGAAGGAAACTAGGTCACATCAGGCCCTGTAGACCATAGTAAAGAGTTAGGATTTTTTTTTTTTTAATGAAATTATTGAAAATCTGCTATTTGAGATACTATCTTCAAGGGATTCAAACTCTAACAGAGGAGACAGACATACAAAGAAATAATGACAAGTTAATAAGATAACTTTGGAAATAGTAGTTAATTTCTACCTCTTTTTTCAGTGTTTCTCAGTTCAGGCAAAGTAGAGAAAGTTAGAAACTGTCAATCCATATGCCTGGGTGCCATCGCCAGAATTTCTCATGTTAATTGAACTGGGTTGAAGTTGGAGTCCATGTGTTTAAGAAGCCATAAATGCTCAGTCACTCAGTTGTGTTCAGCTCTTTGTGACTCCATGGACTGCAGCCCTCCAGGTTCCTCTGTCCATGGAATTCTCCGGGCAAGAATACTGTACTGGAGTAAGTTGCCATTTCCTCCTCCAAAGTAGCCCCATGGGTGATTCTAATGCCATCAGGTTTATGAACTACTGCTGAGGACAAAGGCTTGGCTCTGGTAGGCAAATGTTGGTAGTTTCCAGGCAGGTTCACACAAGAAATCACAAGCCCTGGAAAGTTTCCTTGAAGATCAAGGCTGGAATCAAATAGTTTATATTAATATAATATCCAGAAGTTCATGTTTATAAACAAATGTGTTCAGGGTATAATCAGAAAGCCCAGAGGAGATAGCTTGATGAGTCTTCTGTAAAGAGAAAAAATTAAAAGAGCAGCTTTTCAATAGAGAAATGATACAAGAAGAAAATCAAAGGTAACATACATATTTTAGAAGAGAAATAAAAATGAAGCTGTCAATTTGACAGTCAAAATTATTGAGTCCTGATGTTCAGCCACTACTTGATGTTCCAAATAGTGTGAGACATCTGCCCTACAGCAAAGGAAGAACAAAGAGAGCTATAGAAATGTTAGCTTTTTAAAATGGAACTTTGGCAGATGCTGTCTTCTGCAATCCAGTGATTCATCCCATTATTTGTAGGACTGCTCCTGGTACATTCATCCAAAATAAGTAAGAGTTTATCAGTCTTCCTTTTTTCTCTTACTGCCTACTCTGAGAAAGCCAAGGCAGTGACAAATTATATTTGGGTCAGTGTCATCATCAAAAATTAAAATTGGGGCACTACTAACTCAACTTACAAAAATATTAAACAAATAATATCTCACTGACTTGAAAAAATTAGAAGCAATACCTCAAGACTTACTCTTTTCCTTAGGCTTAGTGAACAGCACTGTTGAACAGGGTATACATAATGTATTGAGTTAATTTTGAAATGTCAATATTGCCACTGAATATGAGTATGTGTGTGCATGTGGGTGTGTTTGGAAATGATTTGAACCATTGAAACATATCCTAGTCATTCTATTTGTCTGTCATATTTTCTGTATTAAATTATTCTATGCAATAGGTTCTCCTTTTTATATATTTTTAGCTTTTTACATTTTACTAAATTGCCTTTGCTAAAATCTAGTAAGGAGTTGTCAACAAATAATGAGCCTCTAATCTGTCACAATTATACTGCTCCAATCTTACCATTCTGTTACTTACAGACCATTCCAGTTGCTTATGGAATTAAATATATACTTTTCTCTAGATGACATTTAGGACAATTATTTCTAAACTTTTGGATTTCATACACTTGTAAAAGTTTAAAATAAGAGAACTCATATGGTTTCAAATGTGTTATTTTCCCAACTAAGGCTTTAAGGAAAATAAATACCATCTAATAGAATCATCAGTTCATTAAAAATTGTTGTAGCTTAGCTGGTAAAGAATCCACCTGCAATGCAGGAGACGCCGGTTTGCTTGCTGGGTCCAGAAGATCCCCTGGAGAAGGAATACTGGATTATTCTTGGGCTTCCCTGGTTGCTCAGTCAGTAGAGAATCTCTCAATACACAGAAATCCCTTGCATTCCTATACACTAACAATGAGAAAATAGAGAAATTAAGGAAACAATTCCATTCACCATTGCAACAAAAAGAATAAAGTACTTAGGAATATATCTACCTAAAGAAACTAAAGACCTATATATAGAAAACTATAAAACACTGGTGAAAGAAATCAAAGAGGACACTAATAGATGGAGAAATATACCATGTTCATGGATTGGAAGAATCAATATAGTGAAAATGAGTATACTACCCAAAGCAATTTATAGATTCAATGCAATCCCTATCAAGCTACCAACAGTATTCTTCACAGAGCTAGAACAAATAATTTCACAATTTGTATGGAAATACAAAAAACCTCGAATAGCCAAAGCAATCTTGAGAAAGAAGAATGGAACTGGAGGAATCAACCTGCCTGACTTAAGGCTCTACTACAAAGCCACAGTCATCAAGACAGTATGGTACTGGCTCAAAGACAGAAATATAGATCAATGGAACAAAATAGAAAGCCCAGAGATAAATCCACGCACATATGGACACCTTATCTTTGACAAAGGAGGCAAGAATATACAATGGATTAAAGACAATCTCTTTAACAAGTGGTGCTGGGAAAACTGGTCAACCATTGTAAAAGAATGAAACTAGAACACTTTCTAATACCATACACAAAAATAAACTCAAAATGGATTAAAGATCTAAACATAAGACCAGAAACTATAAAACTCCTAGAGGAGAACATAGGCAAAACACTCTCCGACATACATCACAGCAGGATCCTCTATGACCCACCTCCCAGAATATTGGAAATAAAAGCAAAAATAAACAAATGGGACCTAATTAAACTTAAAAGCTTCCGTACAACAAAGGAAATTATAAGCAAGGTGAAAAGACAGCCTTCAGAATGGAAGAAAATAATAGCAAATGAAGCAACTGACAAACAACTAATCTTAAAAATATACAAGCAACTCCTACAGCTCAATTCCAGAAAAATAAATGACCCAATCAAAAAATAGGCCAAAGAACTACATAGACATTTCTCCAAAGAAGACATACAGATGGCTAACCAACACATGAAAAGATGCTGAACATCACTCATTATCAGAGAAATGCAAATCAAAACCACTATGAAGTACCATTTCATGCCAGTCAGAATGGCTGCGATCCAAAAGTCTACAAGCAATAAATTGCTGGAGAGGGTGTGGAGAAAAGGGAACCCTCTTACACTGTTGGTGGGAATGCAAACTAGTACAGCCACTATGGAGAACAGTGTGGAGATTCGTTAAAAAACTGGAAATAGAACTGCCTTATGATCCAGCAATCCCACTGCTGGGCATACACACTGAGGAAACCAGAAGGGAAAGAGACACGTGTACCCCAATGTTCATTGCAGCACTGTTTATAATAGCCAGGACATGGAAGCAACCTAGATGTCCATCAGCAGATGAATGGATAAGAAAGCTATGGTACATATACACAATGGAGTATTACTCAGCCATTAAAAGGAATACATTTGAATCAGTTCTAATGAGGTGGATGAAACTGGAGCCTATTATACAGAGTGAAGTAAGCCAGAAAGAAAAACACCAATATAGTATACTAACGCATATATATGGAATTTAGAAAGATGGTAACAATAACCCTGTATGTGAGACAGCAAAAAAGACACTGATGTATAGAACAGTCTTTTGGACTCTGTGGGAGAGGGAGAGGGTGGGATGATTTGGGAGAATGGCATTGAAACATGTATAATATCATATATGAAACGAGTCGCCAGTCCAGGTTCGATGCACGATACTGGATGCTTGGGGCTGGTGCACTGGGATGACCCAGAAGGATGGTATGGGGAAGGAGGAGGGAGGAGGGTTCAGGATGGGGAACACATGTATACCTGTGGCGGATTCATTTTGATATGTGGCAAAACCAATACAATATTGTAAAGTTAAAAAAATAAAATAAAATTAAAAAAAAAAAAAAAAGAATCTCCCTGCAATGAGAAAGACCTGGGTTCGATCCCTGGGTTGGGAAGATCCCCTGGAGGAGAGCACGGCAACCCACTCCAGTATTCTTTCCTGGAGAATCCCCATGGAAAGAGGAGCCTAGTGGCCTGCAATCCATGGGGTCGCAAAGAGTCAGACACGACTGAACAACTAAGCACACACACACCAAAAAAATAAGAAATGACTGCTTTGATACTCCTTCTAATTTTAAAGTTCTATTTTAAAAGTTGATGTTGACTTACTTTGATGTGGGCTATTTATGTATGTTGGATATTAACTCCAGTAGTTTTTATATCTTTAATTTATTCCATTCTATCCCTTAAGTACTGTAATCATTTCTTCATGCAATACTTTGGAAAGTTGGTGTAAAAGTTCAGGTCACTTCTGAGGGAAACAATACAGGTGTTTAAATGTTTCCCAGTCTTGCTTTGATCTGTAGGCTGCATGCTGCTATTGACTGCCAAACTGGATACAAGTGATTTAGCTCATTACTCTTTCATTGAAAGTTATGGCAATTAGGATCAAGAAACCACAAATGGATTTAGATTTTACCCCAGATGAAGAAAAAAAAAAGGTAATAAACGTAGTATTGGCTTACTGAAAATATTCAAATTACAAAGAAATATTTAAAGTAAAAGTTCCCTCCTGATCATCCCCTTTCCCTACTACTAAGAGAAAACTCTTGCTAATAATTTGGTATTTTATTCTGATACACACTCATACACATACTAATTTTCATATAATTATGCTTTTTAAAAATTGTGGTAAAAACTGGTAACGTAGATTTACCATTTTAACTATTTTTAAGTGTACAGTTCAATAGTATTATGTATATTCACATTGTATAGCAGATTTCCAGAACTTTTCATCTAGCAAAACAGAGACTCTATACCCACAAAACAACTCTCCAATTCTCCCTCCCCTCAGTAACTACCATTCTACTTTCTGTTTCTATGGATTTGTTATTAAAAAACAAAAATAGAACCAATGTACATCTACTATTAAATGGTTTGTTTTTTCTATTTGACCATATATGAAGAACTTTCTTCCATCTCCTCATTTTTTAAAAGATAAAATTTGCTTGCAATTCCCAACCCAATGATTTTTTTATGGTTATAAAAATACTCCATTCTCATTATAAAATGTTTAGAAAGTACTGAAAATTTTTAAGAACCAGAAAAAAATCACCTACAATCTCCTCAATCTAGAAACTACCCCTACTATTTTTTTTAACACAGTTTCTTTTGATCTTTTTTTAAAAATTCACTTTCCTATCTGCATTCACATTTAGATTATAAAACACATGCAACTTAACTTTATTATTATTTTTAATTGAAGTATAGTCAATTTACAGTGTTGTGTTAGTTTCTGGTATACAGCAAAGTGATTCAGTTATACATATACATTATTTTTCATATTCTTTTCTATTATGGTTTATTACAGGCTATTGAATATCCTTGTGCTATACAGTAGTACCTAGTTGTTTATCTATTTTATATATAGTAGTTTGTATCTGTTAGCCCCATACTCCTAATTTATCCCTCCCCCAGCCCGTTTCCCTTTTGGTAACCATAAGTTTGTTTACTATGTCTGTGAGTTTGTTTCCGATTTAAATTTAGTTCATTAGTGTCGTATTTTAGATCCCATATGTAAGTGATATCATGTGGTGTTTTTCTTTCTCTGTCTGACTTCCTTCACTTAGTATGATAATTTCTAGATCCACCCAAGTTGCTGCAGTATTTCATTCTTTTTTATGGCTAAGTAGTATTCCATTGTAGTATATATACCATATCTTTTTTAAAAAGTTTCTATTTATTTATGACTGTCCTGGGTCTTCGTTGGCTGCATGGGATTTTCTCTAGTTGTGGTGAGCAGAGGCTACTCTCTAGCTTCAGTGCACAGGCTTCTTATTGTGATGGTTTCTCTTGTTGTGAAGCATGGGCTCTAGGGTAAATTAGGAGTTTGGGACTAGCAGATACAAACTACTATATATAAAATAGATAAACAACTAGGTACTACTGTATAGCACAAGGATATCCAATAGCCTGTAATAAACCACAATAGAAAAGAACATGAAAAATAATGTACAATTGAATCGCTTTGCCTTATACCAGAAACACAACACTGTAAATTGACTATACTTCAATTAAAAATAATAATAAAGTTAAGTTGCATGTGTTCTATAATCTAAATGTGAATGCAGATAGGAAAGTGAATTTTAAAAATAAGATCAAAAGGAACTGTGTCCAAAAAGTAGTAGGGGTAGTTTCTAGATTGAGGAGATTGTAGGTGATTTTTTTCTGGTTCTTAATAATTTTCAGTACTTTCTAAACATTTTATAATGAGAATGGAGTATTTTTATAACCATAAAAAAATCATTGGGTTGGGAATTGCAATCAAATTTTACTTTTTAAAAAATGAGGAGATGGAAGGAAGTGGAATATAGAGATTAATAAGTATAAAAGCCATCTGAAATGGCTTGACCAGGAAAATTTTGAATAAACTCCTACAATAAAATTGAATAAGCTCCTACAATAAACTCACTTGAATAAAGTGAAAGCAAGTTTTATTGTGAAGTAAAGATCAAGGACTTTTATTTAAATGGGTAAAAACATTTCCATTTAATTTTAATGTCTTTAAATGATGCATTTCCTACTGTTAATGGCCGTAATCCCCATGGAGAATAACGTTCTTGTTAAAGTCATAATAGATCTCTGTTCACTCATTTAACAGCTTGAAGGTACACTTTTAGACAATAGAATGGTAATTAATCTTTGCTGCAATATTTCTTCAATTACTTGTGAAAAAGTAGGAATTTTCTAAGAGTATCATCACAGTGATATGTGAATCTGTGAAATTATTACTATACATGTGAAAGGAAGTATAAAATTTTTAGTTTGAGATTGCCACTTGCTAATTAACAGTCATCTTTACCAATTAATTGGAGAAGGACATGGCAACCCACTCCAGTACTCTTGCCTGGATAATCCTGTGGATGGAGAGGTCCATGGGGTTGTGAAGAGTTGGACACGACTGAGTGACTTCACTTTCACTTTTCACTTTCATGCATTGGAGAGGGAAATGGCAACCCACTCCAGTATTCTTCTGGAGAATCCCAGGGACAGAGAAGCCTGGTGGGCTGCCGTCTACGGGGTTGCACAGAGTTGGACACGACTGAAGCGACTTAGCAGCAGCAGTTACCAATTAATTCTTCTCTTTACAACTTTTTTTCTTTTTTCTTTTTCTTTACAATTGTAAATCCTATCTTTGGGCCATGCAAAGAATTATATATATTTACATGTCATACTATGTCTCTTATTGAAAATTTATGTCAAAATATTATTCTCATATTTATTAATATGTTTTTAATGTACTAACAGTCTAATTTACATTCCAGCCAATAATCTTAGTTATAATCCAAGAACACATTTCTATCAAATTAAAATTTCATGTATTAGAAAAGTTGACAGACTAAACTGGGTCTTTATAGTATACTCATTTACGTTCATTTCTCATTTTTCACTAAAGGCTCTTAATAAACTTTATAGGTATTTTCCTAATTCAACAATTACTATTATTCATTTTGAAAAAGAAACTGGGATGATCGATGTTAATGGCTTGACAGGGTCATAGAATTAAGAGGAAGATACTAAGATTGCTGATTCAGTTCTTATCCATTAGACCACACTGTTAGTATATAATGATATATAACGGTTGTTAACCTTTCAGAATCTGTGGAAAACACATATGTGCATATGAAAGGGGACATGTTTTAAATCAATGCACAGCTAAACAAAATTTGATTCAGGAAGAGCTCACTAAAAAGGAAGCATGGATAACTACAATATTTTTCACTGAGTTATTTCAGCATATTGCAAAGTATTGTCTTATGATAAATAAATATTATAATTTCCATTTCCTTATCAAAGTGTGAAAATAGATCTTTTAAGAGAAAATAATTCCATAATTACATTACTCTGACTGAACTATTCACTTGTGTATAAAGTGCATTGCTCACAAATACTATTTTGTTCAAATATGGTACTTTAATTTAAAAGCAATTCTTTATAAACATCTCTTCACCTTCAAGAAAATAAAATACATTAGTAATGCAAAAAATAATATTAAAGGACATTGCTGTTTGTAGATTGTCTTTCAGGCTTTGCTCACATCATAATTATTTTACATAATTGCAATCATAATATACATATAACTTTTACTACAGATTTTTTCAAATTTTGTTTTACATTGAGATTTTAGTAGTTCCCTAAGGATCATATGAATTGAAAATTCATAAATTCATAAACAGAGTCCAAGCATTCTAATAATCTCTCACATACTGATATTATATTGAAGTACAGACTATTTTATTTTATTTATTTATTTATTTATTTTTTACTTTACAATATTGTATTGGTTTTGCCATACATCAACATGCATCTGCCACGGGTGTACACGTGTTCCCCATCCTGAACCCCCCTCCCACCTCCCTCCAGACTATTTTTTTAAACCTTCTTGACTTCATACTGAGAACCCACTAGAATCATGTAATTAATTCTTTTTTTTCATGGAATTAATTCTTTAGATATAATTGTAAAAGGAGAACAGCAATGCAGAAGTCCTCAATAATGTTTTAGAATAGTCAGGCATGAACAGGCTACCTGGGGCAGAAATGTCAAGGTGGGAAAGGAGCAAAACTCATTGAACTGAGGTTTTTGAAATGGTCATTATTGTAAGACTTTGGAAGGGTCTAAAGAGGAAGGCCAGGCTGATGGGCACTCCATGGTATATGACGTAGAAGACTTAACAGCAAAATTGCATGTGTCTTGAAAGTCTCATGTGGCTATAATGGTGGTCTTCAACAAGCTTGAAAGCACAGGTACAGAGAATCCAGTAGCCTGTGGTATCTGAACACTTTGCTCAGGACTTAGGGTTCTCTTCCCTGACAGGCCGTGACAAGAGCCTGGCTGGGTAACAGCCCCCAGGAACTGACATGCCAACTCAAATTCAGGGAATGAGACCATCCAGGATTCACTCAACATCAGTGGAGCTCTTGATGGACATCCTTTAGACTAAGACTAAAGTGCAATTGACAAAACTTTGCTAGTTCGACTAGTAAGAAGAAGAAAATTGAACGTGGCTCCATAGTATTGAGTTAAAACTCATTAAATCGTTATTATTTGAGGTCAAGATTGATTGTAGGGACAGGTGTCAGAGTTGAGCCCAAGAGAGAGTAGGACAAAGGGATGAGAACAAGAGTGGAATGTAGTTGAAACAGCTTGAGCTACTGGAAGGGTGAGAGAGGAAGGGAAATCTGGCAAGAGCGGATTGAAAGGATGTGGCTGAAATACACTGGATGAAATGGGAGGTCAGAAAATTATTTCTCAGTTTCAGGAATACTTGGGGTAAAAATCACCTGAGATTTTTCAGTGAAGATGTACAAGAATTCAGGCAAAATAATATAATTGTTATATGAGCTATGTGAAAGATTTAGTTGCCACTTTTAGTAGCTTGACTTAATGTTCAAACCAGCTTTTAATTTTTCCTGAAATAATCTTTCTTTCTAGATAAGTACTTGAAGTCCCCTTCATGTAGTGATTTTTAAAGTGATATATATGATTTGACTTTCACCTTTTTGGCCTCCATTCTTTTTTAAAAATTTGAGATTAACTGATATATAAAAACTATGTTAACTAATATAGTTAATTAACATTATGTTAGTTTTTGGTATACAACATGATTTGGTATATATTACAAAATGATAACTACAATAAGTCTACTAATGTTCATCCCACACATAGTTATGATTTTTTATTGTAATGAGAACTGTTAAGATTTATCCTCTTAGCAACTTTCAAATATAAAATACAGTATTATTAATTATTTACATTCCCCAGGACTTATTATAACTGGAATTTCATATTTTTTGAGTACCTTCATTCATTTCTCCTACCACTCCTTCTATCTCTGGCAAACACCAGTCTATTCTCTGTATCTATGAATTTTTTGTTTTGTTTTAAAAGATTCCACCAAGAAATGATATCATAGAGTATTTGTCTTTCTCTGACTTATTTTATTTAGCATAGTGCCTTCAGGATCTATCAATGTTGTAAGGAATAGCAATATTTCCTTCTTTCTTAAGGCTGAATAACATTCCATTGCATATATAAACCATGATGTCTTTATCCGTTCATCTATTGATGGACACTTAGGTTGCTTTTATGTCTTGGCTGTTCTAAATAATGTTGCATTGAACATGGAAGTGCGTATATCTTTTCAAGTTAGTGTTTTTGTTTCCTTCAGATAATGTTCAGAAGTGGAATTGTTGGATCATATGGTACTTCTTTTTTTCATTTTCTGAGGAATCTTCACACTATTTTCTATAGTGGCTACACCAATTTACATTTCCACCAGCAGTTCACTAGGCTTTCCTTTTCTCTGCATCCTCACCAACACTTTATCTTTTTGATGATAGCTGTTCTAACAGGTGTGGGGTGATACCTCATTGTGATTTTGATTTTCATTTCCTTCATGATGAGTGATGCTGGGCAGTTTTTCATGTACTTCTGGCCATCTGCATGTCTCTTTTGGAAAAATGTCTGTTCAGATCTTCTGTCCATTTAAAAATTGGTTTGTTTGTCTTTTTGCTATTGAGTTATATGAGTTCTTTATATATTTTGGATATTTTTACCTTATCACATATATGATTTACAAATATTTTCTCCCATTCATTAGGCTGCCTTTTTGTTTCATTGATGATTTCCTTTGCTGTGAAGAAACTTTTTCATTTGATGTAGTCTTACTTGTATATTTTTGCTTTCATTGCCTTTGCTTTTGGTGTCAGATTCCCACTTCCTCCCTCCCTCCCCCCAAAAACATTGCCAAGACAAATATCAGAGGCTTACTGTCTATATTTTCTTCTAGGAGTTTTATGGTTTCAAGGCTTATGTTCAAGATCTGAGTTATTTTTTTTTTTATATGGTGGTGACCTCCATTCTTATTTGGTTGACCTAAACCTTAACTGTGAGATCATCAGAGGTCTGACCAGGCAGAGGAATTCCTTCAGAATTTTAATTTGTGGTGACCATATAATTTCTTATCTAAACTGGGTCACTTGTGAGTGTGAAAGAGGTTATTAATAATTAAGTATAATTAAGTTTGGACAATAGGTATTAGCCAGGCTTGTCCCAAGCAAACCAAAATACATGGTCATGCTAGTACATGGTGATAGCATGTAATTCTCCTTGGTTCTCTAACATTTCTGCATATCTTATGAGTATAGCCACTGCTAACCTTTTGTTTAGGACTATTTTTTAAAGAATGGTGCTATAGTAAATAGCCTGGGAAAAGAGAGTATCTCTTTCTGAAGAAGGAAAATATTGGGGTTTTCAAAGCTCAAGGTGCCCTTCTTTTAACAGAACCCGCTGTGTGCACAGCTGTCTCCAGGCCTTGTTGTATCCTGCTGTTGGGATTGGGGCTTGGAGAACGGGCACAAGAAAATAATACTCTGGCTACTGCTATTCTGCAGTTAATAAATTGATTTTTGTCTCTGATCCATGAGCTTTGTGTCTTCTACCAGCAAGCACGAAGCTATGGCAGGCTGACTTGTTAGTGTGCAAAACGGGTGAAGTGTCAGATCCTTTACATTTCTTGCTACCCGGTTCAATTGTAAATTACTGTATAAATGTAACTGTTATATATCACTGTATAAATTGTAAATCACTGGGTAAATCACTGTATAAGATGTAACTATTACTACTACTACTACTTCTATTGTCATTATTAACTTGGCTGAAATTTCATTCTGTTCATGTAAGAATTTCTCTTCAAAGAAAAAAAGCAAAAGCAAACATAGGCATTATTGGATCTGGGCTCATTTAGGTCAAGATAGACTCAATCTTCTTTCTCCTCGAATCTTCTTTCAAGGAGATCAATCAGATTAAATATGTAACTATTATAATTAATTGGAACAAAGGACTGGTTGCAAATCGGGAAGGGAGTACGTCAAGGCTGTATATTGTCATCCTGCTTATTTAACTTATATGCAGAGTACATCATACGAAATACGAGGCTGGATGAAGCACAAGCTAGAATCAAGATTGCTGAGAGAAACATCAATAACCTCAGATATGCAGATGATACCACCCTTATGGCAGAAAGAAGAGGAACTAAAGAGCCTCTTGATTAAAGTGAAAGAGGAGAGTGAAAAAGCTGGCTTAAAATTCAACATTCAAAAAATGAAGGTCATGGCATCCGGTCCCATCACTTCATAGCAAATAGATGAGGAAACAATGGAAACAGTGAGTGACTTTATTTTCTTGGGCTTCCAAATCACTGCAGATGGTGACTGTAGTCATGAAACTAAAAGATGCTTGCTCCTTGAAAGAAAAGTTATGACCAACCTAGACACTGTATTAAAAAGCAGTGATGTTACTTTGTCAAAAAAGGTCTGTCTAACCAAAACTATGGTTTTTCCAGTAGTCATGTATGGATGTGAGAATTGGACATAAAGAAGTCTGAGTGCCAAAGAATTGATGCTTTTAAACTGTGGTGTTGGAGAAGACTCTTGAGAATCCCTTGGACTGCAAGGAGATCAAACCAGCAATTATAAAGGAAATCAATCCTAAATATTCATTGGAAGGACTGATGTTGAAGCTGAAGCTCCAGTACTTTGGCCACCTGATGCAAAGAGCTGACTCATTGGAAAAGACCCTGTTCTGAGAAAGATTGAAGGCAGGAGGAGAAGGGGACGACAGAGGATGAGATGGTTGGATGGCATCACCAACTTGATGGACGTGAGTTTGAGCGAGCTCCAGGAGTTGGTGGTGGACAGGGAAGCCTGGCATGCTGCAGTCCATGGGTTCACAAAGAGTCGGACACGACTGAGAGACTGAACTGACTGACTGATTATAATTAATAATTAAATTATTAGAGATGAATGATATCACTGTAATTTAACTGCTTAATTCTATTGTAATTTGATTTCCTAAAACTGTATAGCATTTTATCTCAAGATGTGTGTAGATAGAAATTTTTCTTCTAGAATAATGATCTCACTTTCAAGGCGTATATAACTTTTTTTGGTATATTTGATTTGGCCTTATTATTATTTGTTAACAGCTGTATTGAGATATTATTACATACCATACAATTTACCCATTTAAAATGGTTCAGTGGTTTTGAGTCTAGAAGCCTGTAACTTGATGTAAGAAGTATGAAATGAAATATGCCAGATTCTAAATTTCTCTTTCTTTCATGCTAACTTAGCCCAAGTGTTTTTTAAATTCCTTCTTGAACTTTCCTTAACCCATTTTAAAGTATTCTAAGAGTGAAGCACCCTTGAAGCCATAGAATTTTAAGGTGGCAGATAATTGCAAAGAGATATACAATGCAAAGTAATGATAACATTTGGCACATAGTGCTTTAAGAACATTAACCAATTAATTCGCACAGCACTTCTGTAAAGCAGTAAGTAGCATTATCTCCCGGAGAAGGCAATGGCACCCCACTCCAGTACTCTTGCCTGGGAAATCCCAGGGACAGGGGAGCCTGGTGTGCTGCTGTCTATGGGGTCGCTAGGAGTCAGACACAACTGAGCGACTTAGCAGCAGCAGCAGCATTATCTCCACTTGCACAGCGAGAAAATGTACAGACAGAAGCTGGTTGGTTTTATTGAATCAAAGCTAGTGAGATCTTAATACAAATTAAAACTCTTTAGTATTTAAACTTCTGAAACAGGCTCCATTTGTGATAGAAGTTTATTTGGCGGTCCTATTTTTAGGCTATATGTCTTGTATATGTTTATATTACTTATTTTGTAAAGAATATTATTGAAATTTCTTTGTCTAAAAAATATAAGTCCCTTAATTAGTGAAATGTTTTGAGTTAAATGATTTTTCATAGCAATCATAAGATTATTGTCCTCAGAAATAGAACTGTGTGACAAATTATTTCAGTTATAATGAAATGAGACAGGGGTCAAATATTAGTTTGTATTAATTTAAGGATCAGTTTCAGTTCAGTTCAGTCATTCAATCGTGTCCGACTCTTTGTGACCCCATGGACTGCAGCACGCCAGGCCTCCCTGTCCATCACCAGCTCCCAGAGTTCACTCAAACTCATGTCCATCGAGTCGGTGATGCCATCCAGACATCTCATCCTCTGTTGTCCCCTTCTACTCCTGCCCCCAAACCCTCCCAGCATCAGAGTCTTTTCCAATGAGTCAACTCTTTGCATGAGGTGGCCAAAGTATTGGAGTTTCAGCTTTAGCATCAGTCCTTCCAAAGAACACCCAGGACTGATCTCTTTTAGAATGGACTGGTTGGCTCTCCTTGCAGTCCAAGGGACTCTCAAGAGTCTTCTCCAACACCACAGTTCAAAAGCATCAATTCTTCGGCGCCCAGCTTTCTTCACAGTCCAACTCTCACATCCATACATTACCATTGGAAAAACCATAGCCTTGATTAGACGGACCTTTGTTGGCAAAGTAATGTCTCTGCTTTTCAATATGCTATCTAGGTTGGTCATAACTTTCCTTCCAAGGAGTAAGTGTCTTTTAATTTCATGGCTGCAATCACCATCTGCAGTGATTTTGGAGCCCAAAAAAATAAAGTCTGACACTGCTTCCACTGTTTCCCCATCTATTTGCCATGAAGTGATGGGACCAGATGCCATGATCTTAGTTTTCTGAATGTTGAGCTTAAAGCCAACTTTTTCACTCTCTTCTTTCACTTTCATCAAGAGGCTCTTTAGCTCCTCTTCACTTTCTGCCATAAGGGTGGTGTCATCTGCATATCTGAGGTTATTGATATTTCTCCCGGCAGTCTTGATTCCAGCTTGTGCTTCCTCCAGCCCAGCATTTCTCATGATGTACTCTGCATGTAAGTTAAATAAGCAGGATGACGATATATAGCCTTGACGTACTCCTTTTGCTATTTGGAACCAGTCTGTTATTCCATGTCCAGTTCTAACTGTTGCTTCCTGACCAGCATACAGGTTTCTCAAGAGGCAGGTCAGGTGGTCTGGTATTCCCATCTCTTGAAGAATTTTCCACAGTTTATTGTGATCTACACAGTCAAAGGCTTTGGCATAGTCAATAAAGCAGAAATAGATGTTTTTCTGGAACTCTCTTGCTTTTTTGATGATCCAGCGGATGTTGGCAATTTGATCTGTTCCTCTGCCTTTTCTAAAACCAGCTTGAACATCCGGAAGTTCACGGTTCACATATTGCTGAAGCCTGCCTTGGAGAATTTTGAGCATTACTTTACTAGCGTGTGAGATGAGTGCAATTGTGCGGTAGTTTGAGCATTCTTTGACATTGCCTTTCTTTGGGATTGGAATGAAAACTGAGCTTTTCGAGTCCTGTGGCCACTGCTGAGTTTTCCAAATTTGCTGGCATATTGAATACAGCACTCTCACAGCATCATCTTTCAGGATTTGAAATAGCTCAACTGGAATTCCATCACCTCCACTAGCTTTGTTCGTAGTGATGCTTTCTAAGTCCCACTTAACTTCACATTCCAGGAATTCTGGCTCTAGATGAGTGACCACACCATCGCGACTATCTTGGTTGTGAAGATCTTTTTTGTGGCAAGAATACACAGAAGAACTGTACAAGGATCAGTTTAATTTCTAAATAAATACTTCATATAAATTATCTGTTTTATAACAGTGATGAACTGTGTTAAAAACTATTTTTCTCTTTCTCTGCTTGTCTGATTCTTCATGCATCGTGAGGGAGATGACTGGTTGTAACAAGATATGAAACTGTGAGTAGAACAAGGCCAAAAGACCTTTTTGGGGACTGAGCCCTTGACCTCAGCTTTTTACATGGAGAGACTGAGCTACTCCACTCCAGTACTCTTGCCTGGAAAATTCCACTGGCAGAGGAGCCTAGTGGGCCACAGTCCATGGGGCAGCAAATAGTTGGACACGACTAAACGACTGAGCACATGTGCACGTGTGCACACACACACATGCTATTGCAAGATGATACAACTTGGCAGTTGCTCTTCAGTTAAGTTAATTATGTCATTGTGTCACAAGTTTAACAAATATTTATTGAGTACCTACTATATGCAGGCAGTATGCTAGATACTGGATATAAGGAGTAAAAAAGACACACTTAATGTCCTTGAAAGAAATAGATGACTATCTATAGCTAGCATGTAATTTCTAAAGCCCCTAGTTGTGAATCAAAATATACAGTTTCATATATTAACCATGCCTACATGCATGCTAAGTCACTTCAGTCCTGTCTGACTCTCTGACCCTATGGACTATAGCCCGCCAGGCTCCTCTGCCCATGGGATTCCCCAGGCAGGAATACTGGAGTAGGGTTACCATGGCCTTCTCCAGGGGATCTTCCCAATCCAGAGATGAAACCGGAGTCTCTTAGTCTCCTTCCTGCATTGGCAGGCAGATTCTTTACCACTAGCACCACCTGGGAAGCCCACATTAACCATGTTTTTGTTTAAAAAGTTTTCAGTGCATATTCATAGACAAAATAGCCAGACTATTCTCCAGGAATGAGCTAGTTTGTTAACTTTTCATCATTTCTCCTGTTGGTGAACCATAACTTGTGTATGCCAAAGAAATGGTGCATTTTGACAGAATAGGGGCTGGTCTAGCTTCAGTGCATTCTGTTTCCTCTTAAAATAGCATCACTAGCAGCTCTTATCCTTGACCTGATTTGGGCACTTGATAAGGCATTTGGGTCAGTTAGATGTGAGTGGACATATTCAATGAAAAAGCAGGTTAATAAAATTAACTTGGAAAGGATCAATGGCATCATCAAATAAAGTAGTTCTCTTATTCAGGTGCTCTAAAAGGAAGATTTAGACTTGGAATAAATTCAAGGCTAAATTTCTTTTTTCTTCAGTGAAAACTATTCTCTAAATTAAATCAGTTATAGATATTACTTGAAAGAGGATGGTAATTACAACCTTCACTAAGAGATATGCTTTTAAAAGTGCATGAAAAGTACCTGAAAAATGAGAAGTGAATATTTTGAGTTTTTTTTTTTTTTTTTTCCCCTGATGAGTTTATCTGGGAGCCCTCTTTTGCTCAGAAACCCACACCACTCACCACCTCCCCTCCTGAGGCAACCTCAGGCTGGCTCTTAGGTGCAGCTAAAAGCCCCTCCCTTCCAGGAAGCCCTCCCAGCCCCTAGGGCCCTCGAGAACTTAGAATTCCTCTCCCAACAGCCTATGTACCCTGTAGGAGTCTCCTCCATCTAGGCTAATTCCTACTCCTACCAGCCCACAGGAAGGTCTTATAATATCTCACCACCCACTATATAGATATATGTGTAAAGTGAGCAGCCTCAGAGTCCCCTGCCATCAAGGGCACAGTCTTAGAAGCACCTTCTTCCCTTCTATTGTTAAGCACTGGACTGGGTGGGTTGGATTGCCCAGAGAGGGCTCAGCCTTTCCCCAAGGTCACACGACCAGGAATGGTGATGGGTAGAGGAAGGGGACCTAGATAAGCAGGCAGCCCCGCACCGTCTCCTTGGAGTCCTGGGGAGCCCGGGCCTCAGCTGTGTGGGAGAACTGCTCCTCACTGCTGGGCCGGTAGGTGCCCTCCATTTGCCTCTTCTCCCGTAGCTTCCGCACCAGCAGGCCAGGAGCAGGGCAGCCAGGAGAGAGAAAACCACGATGATGGCGGTGGTTGCCTCCTGTGACAGGGCTCCATTGGAACCAGGGCTGGAGCCAGAGGGCATAGTGGTGGTGTTCACACTTGTAGAGGTCGTAGAAACTTGCCCCCCAACCCGGCCCCAGTGGGCCAGCAGCAGTGGCAGGCTGAGCGCCAGAAGCGGCTCCAGGCTCGGGCTCGCCATGGGCCGGGTGACAGGCTGGTGGCACAGGGAAGGGCTTGTCGTGGGGGCTGCTCCTACCGCATCTCTGGCCGGGGGTACCTTCCTATTTTGAGTTTTATATTTAGGGTAACATAAAATCATATTCCAAATAATGACTTTATGGAATGAGATTTATGACCAAAGAAACTGGGCATTTTCTTTTCTTCTTCTCCTTTAAAAACTGTTTTCCCCAGTGTGGAAACATTTGGTAGCCTGCATTACTTTTGACATTCTTGTTAACCTTGGCATTTGATGGTAACCCAGAAAAGCCCTTAAATTTGCCAAACAGTGGGCAAAGATGATTCTTTTAAACAGAACAACTTTTTAAAGAAGGATAAGGTTCAGAAGAGAAAGTAAAAGGTAGCTTTGGATTCTAAAATGCTCTGAAGATAACATGAACATTTATGAACTAGAAGACAGGTCCTCAAACTGGTTGACAAGATATCTGAGTAACAAAAAGGGATGAATGACCTTTTATATTCACTGGTTAAACTTATCCAGATTATTTTTGAGCACAGGTTGAATCAATCTGATTGAAACTTTTTTCTTGGTTGTTTGCACTAGCCTTGGTGCAGGAGTGCTCAGTCTTGTCCAACTCTTTGCCACACTGTGAACTGTAGCCCACCAGGCTTCTCTGTCCATGACGTTCTCCAGGCAAGAAAACTGGAGTGGGCATAGCCTAATTTAATTACTTTCATTTTATTTAAGAAAATGACCAATCCCAGAACCTACACATTAATGTAGCAATGAAGTAATGTGATCTAAGGGCACAATATTAATAGCTTGTGTTTATGTAGCTTTCTAATTACTGTTTAAAGTTTATTTTTCTTTTCCAAATGATATGTACTTATTGTATAATGTTTGGAAAATACAAAATAATATAAAGAGGAAAAAAAGTACTCATTATCTTCTTACTCCCAAATAACCATTATTAGTGTTTTGGAGTACTTCCTTCTAATCAATTTTTTTGTGTGTGAGTAGATATTTCTCTTTTACATATTTGTTAAATCAGCTGTACAATTTGGTACTCATTTTTGCTTTTAATAGTACATATTAAACATTTTTCATGTTGTCTGTTATGACATCTTCTGAAATAATTATGATTTAAAATTTGTGTATAATATTTTATTGTCAAATATAATTTACTTACCCATTCTCCTTTGTTGGATGTCTGAACTATTTAGCATTTTGAATTATTATAAATAATATTTGAACAGTGTTTTCAAAATTATTCTCTGTAAGGAATCCCCTGACAGTGCAGTGGTTAGGACTCCATGCTTTCACTGCCAAGAGTGGGGATTCAGTCCCTGGTTGGGGCACTAAGATCCCACCACATGGCTAAAAAAAATTATTCCATGTTTACATTCCTTTTAAAAAAAAATTATTCCCGTTTTTTCCTTAGGGTTGATAACTAGATCTAGTGATTAAGAAAAAATTAAAAAATTTAAAGCCCTTGATGAATACTGTCAAATTATTTTCCAAAGAAAGTGTAGTGCTCAGATTTCTTCCAGCCAGGGTGTGGTTATGGGTGGGGAGGTGGGAGAGGAGAGCCTCTGAGTAGGCTGTGCAAGGCTGGAAAGGATTTTTAGAAGGCATAGTGTGGAAACAGAGGCAGGAGAAGAAGGGGTGAGATAGGGTGTTCCAGATAGAGCAAGCACATGGATGTGAGGCTACTGTAAGAGGAGATATTGGATGAATAAATTTTAGTTAAGTAAACAATGACTTTGTGGGGTTTTTTGTTTGTTTGTTTTAAATATATGTCCTCTTCCCAGGCTCTATGAGAAAGATTTTGTTAAAAAATATTGTTCATTCTATCTTGTTGTTGGCTTTTAGTAAAGCACAAAGCATTAATTTGTAATGGTACTTTTCTTTAAAAATAAACATTGTAGGATTGTTTTCACCACATTTATAAGTTAACCTCCAAGCATGGTGCTAAAATATTGGGCTCATTTGGGGTACTGGATGACCGAACTCTGGGAGACAGTGAGGAACAGGGAGGCCTAGCGTGCTGCAGTCCATGGGGTCACAGAGAGTCGGACAGGACTTAGCAACTGGACAGCAACAACATGACCAAACTCACATGGTTTGAACCACTTAAAGGCTTTCTTTGAGGCAGCTGAAAGGCAATCATTAGTACAGTGTGTGCTCACAGCAGATCGTGGCCTAACAAGCGCTGTCAGGCAGCAGGGCACTTCAGCTGTTCATTTTGCTGAAGGCAGACAATTTTTACTACATCCCACAGCACAGATCGAGTACATAAAACTAGAGAGGAATGTTGATGGAAAATGTTACAAATTCTTAGAGTAACAGAGTTTTTAATATTTTAACTGATTCAATCAGGTTGCAATATCAGATCATGGGAAAATTTAAGTGAAATGTAGATGATGATAAATGAAACAATTTTGTAAAAGTAAATGAATATATTTAAAACAGATGGGAGTGTCTGGTGTAGTAGGCATTCAGAAACTTTTATCAACTGTATTTATGTTTTCTGATGTGCTTAATATACATTTAAAAATTTTGCTGCTACTGTAATTTACTGAACTGGCAAACTTTAAAAAAATGCAGAATGAATTTTTGTAAAGCTGATAAACCTTTAATCAAATGTGTTTTGTTTTATTTTTGCTAGAATTTTTCTTCATTTATTTATTAGTTTTTGGTCCTGCAAGCAGCTTGCGGGATCCTAGTTCTCCTCCCAGGGTTTGAACCCACACCCTTGGCAGTGAGAGCGAAAACTCCTGGGAGTGCAGACTGGACCTCCAGGGATTTCCCTATTTTTGCTAGAATTTTTGAGACACTTGTCTTATTACTTTTAGGACTATGACTCAATTATAAAATAGCAATACATACATATGAACAGAATATTAATCATAGCTCTCCGAGAAAATTCAAAATTTTCTATTATCTCATATAAATTTTCTGCTTAGTTTACTTAAAGCATAATGAAGACAGCAGGACCATATGGTGAATCAAACTGAAAGTATTCTGATACCCCAGGTAAATTACTTCTTCCTAGGAGAGATTGTTAGATAAATTTGTCTCAAAAGAGAAAGTTACTTCTGATAGAGTAAGAAATGATTCCCTATAAGCAGTGTATTCTGCTTTCTCTACTCAAAGAAGTGGGCTTTAAATTTAATCTACAACCCTCTGATTCTTCTTTTGCAGTGAAGGAAGTAATAATCCTTGTTAATTACTAAGCACTTTTCATATGCCAGGGACTGTACTGAGGAAGGTACTAAGACACGCATTGTCCATTTTGTCATCACTCCAACATTATGAGGTAGATACTATTTCATTTTATTTGCTATCATCCACAAATCTGGAATAGATAGATAGAGGCTCGACTCTTACATGACTTGTTCAGAGTGGAGAGGTGGAGCTGGAATACAAACCCAGCGCTGATTTTAGGTATTTGGACACTGGGATTTGCTGCCTTTCTGTGCAGATGTTCAATTTGTTAGCTCACAAAACAGAAACATTTGAAACTTTTCTCAGTCACCAGTGAGTATGCAAGTTCTGTTCTTATGTTTCTTTTGTTTGATGCTACAGAAAAGTTTTTCCTTTCTTTCACTCTAATTTACTGTCCTCTAAGCCACAGGATATTGTCACCCTGCTTATTTAACTTATATGCAGAGTACATCATGAGAAACACTGGGCTGGAGGAAGCACAAGCTGGAATTAAGATTGCCGGGAGAAATATCAATAACCTCAGATTTGCAGATGACACCACCCTTATGGCAGAAAGTGAAGAGGAGCTAAAGAGCCTCTTGATGAAAGTGAAAGAGGAGAGTGAAAAGGTTGGCTTAAAGCTCAACATTCAGAAAACGAAGATCATGGCATTTGGTCCCATCACTTCATGGGAAATAGATGGGGAAACAGTGGAAGCAGTGTCAGATTTATTTTTTTGGGCTCCAAAATCACTGCAGATGGTGATTGCAGCCATGAAATTAAAAGACGCTTACTCCTTGGAAGGAAAGTTATGACCAACCTAGATAGCATATTCAAAAGCAGAGACATTACTTTACCAGCAAAGGTCCATCTAGTCAAGGCTATGGTTTTTCCAGTGGTCATGTATGGATGTTAGAGTTGGACTGTGAGGAAGGCTGAGCCCGAAGAATTGATGCTTTTGAACTGTGGTGTTGGAGAAGACTCTTGAGAGTCCCTTGGACTGCAAGGAGATCCAACCAGTCCATTCTAAAGGAGATCAGTCCTAGGTGCTCTTTGGAAGGACTGATTCTAAAGCTGAAACTCCAATACTTTGGCCACCTCATGCAAAGAGTTGACTCATTGGAAAAGACTCTGATGCTGGGAGGGCTTGGGGGCAGGAGGAGAAGAGGACGACAGAGGATGAGATGTCTGGATGGCATCACCGACTCGATGGACATGAGTTTGAGTGAACTCCGGGAGTTGATGATGGACAGGGAGGCCTGGCGTGCTGCGATTCATGCGGTCGCAAAGAGTTGGACATGACTGAGTGACTGAACTGAACTGAACTGAACTGAAGCCACAGGAACCAAGATTAACTAGTAAACTGACCTTTTGAAACAATAGCCAACATTTATTGGCTGCTTACTAAGTGCGCACTTCATAATTGCTTTATAAACATACTACTTAATCATTGCAGCATCCTGAGGAAGGTATTATTATTGGCTCCCATTTTATAGAGCAGGAAACTGAAACTTAGCAAAATTAAATAATTTTGCAGCGAAAGTTAAGCAACTGAAAAGTCATGCAGGTTAAGTACATAAGCAGAGGAATTGGGCTTTGAACCCAAGTGGTTTGACGGACAATCGGCTTACTTAAGTGCCTCGCTCTATTGCCTTCCTAAGTCGTAAGCCTCAGGCCTGTCTCCTAGCAGGTTCAGACATCTTTTGCCCTCCCCGGTGAAGCATGCCTCATGCCTACATTCCCAGTCCAAGTGAGAAGCCTGCAAGAGTCAGACTCCCATAGAACATCTCTCTGAGCTCTATATCAGGCCTCCACATGTTGGGATGTTCTATATAGATTTTTTGTTTTCTCATGGCTAGAACATTGACAGCTTTCACAATTCCCCTGAGGGAGGACAAACTTTTTTCTGACATGTGAGCCTCTCTGTGATTACAGATGGAGGGTGTGGATTGCATCTGTCTCAGAGTAGCTTCTCTCTCTCTCACTTATCAGCTGAAATGCCCCAAGCACTTGCCTGCTTCTTTCCTTCTCCCACTATTTCCCACAGATTTTTTTAAAAGGTAAAATGTAGATCTTCTGTTTCATGTCACACCAGCTGTATGGTTTGCCCCTCTTCAACTCCTGCCACCAACTGGAGCAAATGGAGAGGAATACATTTGCTAGAATCGGCAGTCTACCCTGTTGGCTCAGTGGGTACCCTCTGCAGGGGAGACAGTGTGAGTTTTTGTAATCTTGCTACTCTCCCTGGGAGGTCTTTTAAAGGCTGGGGACTTAGGGATGTTTTGCTCTCAGACCTTCTTTTTTTTTTTCCCCACCTAGGTTTGATCTTGCTTTCCACTGCTAAATCAGATAACAATGACTTTTATCTGCTATGGAACTTTACAGTTTACAGACTTCTTTTATATTTAATTTCTCATTTAACCCTTACAATCCACTGGTGGTATGGTGCACACATTTGGAGATGAGAATAGAGTAGTTGAGTTTGCCAGATATCCAAAGCCCAAGATCTTTTGCAGTAGTATAGTGGTAGCTTTTAAGTAGTATGATCATCTTGAGAGATGCGTTATGTCACAGAAACTCTCTGAAGCGCAGAGCATTTTGGAATGTGGAGGTCAGTACAGTACCCAGGCTCTAGCAGGTGTTCACTAAATTGTTGAACTGAGTTAGTCAGACATCCTCACAGCCTCAGGCAAGCCTTTTAACCTCCTTTGCTCTTTATTCTTTATCTGCCCTGATGCTCTCAGAGGGTTGTTGCGAGGATCAAATGAGTTAACATGTAGTTTTACAGAGCAGTACAGAAATGTAAGGAATTGACTTTATGCCACTGTTTTAAGCCTGAATTTCCCTGGCCAACACTGTACTTTCTGTTTCCTTTATGAATGACTTTCTTTGGGATGATCTTGTCCCAGAAACTCAATGGGAAAATTTTAGTGACTGCATCCTCTTATTAAAAAGAAAAGAGGAAGGCAAGCAGAGTAAAAAAGAACAAAGGGTTAATGGAAAGAGTAAGTTATTAGGCCAAGGAGGCAACAAAGAAAGATAAACAGCAAAGGAGTTGAAGAAGAGATTAAAAAGCAAACATTTACACAGCTCTTAGGCGAGGCAGGCAGTGTTCTATGTGCCTTTTGTATGTAAAGTAATCCTCACAGTGATCTTATGAGGCGGATTCTAATCTTATCCCCACTGCCCAGATGAGGAAACAAGGTACCATGCAGTTAAATAATGTGCTCAGCCACATAGCACTGAGCCGTGGAGATGGCATTAGGCTCCTAAGCTTTACTCCAGGGCTCAGGCCTTCCCGTTTCACTGGGTGCCTTCAGAATCAGAGGTGTGAAAGAGGCTGTGTATGGGCTGTCTTTTAGAAAATAGAAGAAAATGCTTAAGGAGATAGCATTCAATCCTACTATAATGTAATTCTCACTTTTAAAACATAGATGCAAATCAATTAGTAGATAATTTCAGAGACTGTTTAGCCTGTTCTTCAGCCAAAGCAATCCTAGCTTCTTTCACTGATGCTTTTCTAAATTTTATTTTTCTTTTCCCTGGTAATTATTATTTTCTCTTCACCAAACTGTTGTTCTAATAGTCTAAGAATGAGGCTCTTAATATTTTCCTTCTTTCTTTCAGCTTCCTTATAGTGAATAAAGCTACTATTTCTTTTTTATTTAAATTTTTGAATAAGCAATACAGTCATATAATTAAAAAATAAAGTATAGGAAGGTATATCATGAAAATTTTTCTTCCCACTCTCTTTTCATCATGTCCGGTTCCCACACACCCCCAGCCCCAGGAACCAATGACTTGTTTTTAATGTGTCTTTTCAGACTTTCTTTATGAATATAGAAGCAATTATGAATGTTTTTCTCTTCTTTAATGCAAAGGGTGATACTATCCTTTGTCTTCCTTTATTAATTTAATATATCCTGGAAATCGCTCCACATTAGTACTTTGAGAACATTCTTTCTTTCTTTCAACAAACATAGTATTGGATTGGCCAAAAAGTTTGAGTTTTTCCATAACATCTTACCAAAAAGCCCAAATGAACTTTTTGGTCAACCTATTACTTCATTTTTGGAGTACAATAATCTATTTAGTCAGTCCACTATTGATGGATATTGGAATTGTTTCAGTCCTTTCAAAGCTGCCATTGTACTTGCCTTTAGTGAGGAGGGGTGAGGGGCAAATGTAAAAACTAGGACAAGAAGTAAAGTCTAGGAAATCTCCAGACGAAGAATCGTGACCTAGGAGACAGGAATAAAAAAGTTCTGGCTCTGCACTGTGATGGAGCACATCTGGAGTGCCAGAGGCTTGCATACTGATACCCTGTCCTAGTTGGAGAACAAAGGAAGACAATTTATTCTTGTAAAGCTTCAATACACCTGAGCTTAGTTTGCTACAAAGTCTCAGGGTGAGGACAGATTGACAGCTGGTGTATGAGCTGCCCAAAGGTAAACTCCTATAATAAAGAAATTGATAGCATGATAGATAGAGGTGAGATAAGGACTATTATCCGCAGGTAAAGTTCTTTCAACAGGCTGCTACCAGTTCTCATAAGTAACTTGCAATAGAAAAAAAATTAGTCTAATAGCTGTATTCGTAAACCTTTAAGTAAGCTCTGACATCTTATCAAGGAGCAAGAGGGAAGATTTATCTTTGTACCTTGGACACATGTCAAATAAAAAAATCTCAGTAAGAGGTAAAGTATTTAAAATAGAAATGATGTATCTTAAACATATAATATTTAAGAGCTTATTAAATGCTTGTTTTGATGACAAGATCAAGAAGCAATTTAATCTTAGACTGTCCAAGGTTAATACTCATATATGTGGGATTTTATATCTTAGTTTTGATATGGATCCATGGTTAACCTCTGTTATTAAAGGATAGCTTGTAAACTGATATTATGAATTATCACTGAACTTAAAAAAATGGAATATACCTGAAAATGCACAAGTGTAATTTATACCAGTGTTACAGAGATGCAGCTGTATGGATTGACAATTAAATGGAAGATAACAACAATTAACTCATTATTGTTACAAATAATTTTCAGAATTGCATGTTTAAGGAAGAAAACATAAAATTACTGAAGTTGATGTTCAGATATAAACTCAAAAGGTTCTTTTTCTTTCCTTTCTTATTTTATGTTATGGCTGTTTATGCTCTTTTGTTTTTAAAGAGCCAGATGAAAAGAGAGGAATATCAAAGACATATTGGCTTCAGATTTATAAATATTGGTCCTGAGTGAGGATATTAATAAGGCAGATATGAAAAAGAAGTTAAGGTGGAGTTCCCTGGTGGTTCAATGATTAGGATCCAGCGCTTTTACTTATGTGGCCTGAGTTTAGTCTCTGCTCGGGAAACTGAGATCTTATGCAGTCAGATTTCACTAGCCTTGGTTTTCTATAGAAGCCTCTTCAGGAGGTGTGTTCTATGGATATAATGATTAGAAATAGCAAGGTTCTTTAATATCTGGAGTTAATGAAATTGTAAGGAGCTTATCAGGATTCTTTTTGTATTCTTTGTTACTTTGGGAAAGTTTTCTGAATTTAACTGAGAAAAACATTTTAAAGTTCTAAGTAACTGTGAAATCTAAGTAAGTCTGGAGGAAAGGAAATCAGCTAACTTATTTTCTCCTCTGTGAAGACTGATAAGATTCAAAAATGCTATTTACCAATGCAAAGTTTTTTTCTTTTAAAAATTTGACCAACAACCCTGGAAAAATATTTGAGGTTCAAATATGTTTAATAGTATTATAGATTTTGAAAAAAAATTGAATATTTGAGGGTGACATTTTCAGAAACATAAGTGAATATCTTATTTTTAAATTTTTTAAATTGGAGCATAATTGCTTTAGAATGTTGTGTTAGTTTCTGTTTACAACAGCATGCATCAGCTACATATATATATATATATATGTATATCTGCTCCCTCTTGAGCCTCACTCCCACCCTCTAGGTCATTACAGAGCACTGAGCTGAGTTCCCTGTACTATGCAGCAGCTTTCCACTATCTATTTTACATTGTGGTAGTCTATATATGTCAATGCCACTGTCTCAATTCGTCCCGTGTTCCCAAGTCTGTTTGCTAATCTGCTCTTATTATTCTTGAACCTAAAGATTTCATAACCATGGTGAAAGAAATCAAGTTGTGTCTTCCTAAGCAGTCTACTTGAACAATGGCTTATTACTCTTCCACAGGCTAGCAGTCCAGTTTTTCTGAAAGTGTGAACCAACTACATTAGGTTCACTTTGGCTCTGTAGTTGTGATTATTGTAATGTATTCATGTTAAGCAATAAAGTCATTTATCTTTTCAAATTAGTGGGGTTTTTTTTTTTTAGATATTTATGCAGGAGTAGTGTTGCTGGGTCATACGGTAGTTTTATTATTAGTTTTTTGAGATATGTACATACCGTTTTTCACTGTGGCTATACCAATTTACATTCCCACCAACCGTGTAGGAGGGTTCCCTTTTCTCCACATCCTCGCCAACATTTGCTATCTGTGTTCTTTTTGGTGATAGCCATTCTAACAGGTGTGAGGTGATATCTCATGGTTTTGATTTGCATCCCCTGATGATTAGCAACGTTGAGCATCTTTTCATGTACCTGTTGGCCATCTGCATGTCTGAATAGACATTTTTCAAAAGAGTGCTTAGCTTTTAAAATATATATTTATTAATTTGCCATAATTACATGATATCTCTTGACCCAATTTTTTTCCAGTAGTTTTTGTGAAAATTTCCAAACATGCAAAAGACTCAAAAGAATTGTATAGTTTACCCATGTACTCACTACTTAGATTCTCCAATTAAAATAAGGTGTTCTAAAAGTCTTAGTGCCGTTTTATGCTTTAATAATTTTAGAAGTAAAATGCTATTAACTTATAAAAATATCACTTTAAACATTTGAGTTCATATTTATTTAATCTTGTGAATTTTAATAATATTTTTTGTTTTATGTCTTCAGAGAGATCAAAAGAAAAACATAAAATTAAAGATCTGTTACTCAAACCTTATAAAACTGATTAAGTCTAAAAATTAGAATAATTAAACTTACAAATAACAAAAATCTGTAGCATTAGAATATTAAAACTTAAAGCTATAATATGGGCACCATCAACAGAGTGAAAAGGCAACATACAGCATGGAAGAAAGTATTTGCAAATCATACATCTGACCAGAATATATGAAAAACTTCTACAACCCACCACAGTAACAACAAAACCAATCTGACTGAAAAGTGGGCCAAGAACTTGAATAGATATTTCTCTGAAGAAGATATATAAGTGGCCACTAAGCACATGAAGAGACAGATGCTCAACATCAATAATCATTAGGGAAATGCAACAATAAGATACCACTTCACACTATTAGGGTGACTTATTTTAAAAGAGGAAAAAAAACTCAAGACAAGTATTCATGAGGCTGTGGAGAGACTTAAACCCTCCTGCATTTGCTGGTGGAAATGTAACACTATGCATCCACTATGGAAACAGTATGATGTTTCAAAAAAATAATTGAACACAGAATTGCCTTTGTTGTTTAGTTGCTAAGTCGTGTCCAACTGCTTTGTGACCCTGTGGACTGTAGCCTGCTAGGCTCCTCTGGCCATGGGATTTCTCAGGCAAGAATCCTGGAGTATGTTGCCATTTCCTTCTCCAGGGCATTTTCCCAACTCAGGGGTTGAATTTGTGTCCTCTGCATTGGCAGGTGGATTCTTACACTGAGCCAGCAGGGAAGCTCGGAATTACCATATCATCTAGTAATTCCACTTCTGGGTGTATACCCAAAAGAGAAAGCAGGGGCTTACACAATTATTTATGCACCCATGTTCATAGCAATCATTTGCAGGAGCCAAAAGCAGCCCAAGTATCCATGGGCAGATGAATGGATAAACAGAGTGTGGTGTATGCATCCACTGGAATAGTATCCAGCCTTAAAAAGGAAGGACATTTTTACATATGCTACATAACATGGATGATCCTTGAGGAGATTATTATAAGCTGGTGACATCTCAAAAAGACAAATATTGTATGATTCCATTTATATGAGGTGACTAGAGTTGGTTCACAGAGACAGAAAGTAGAGTGGTGGTTGCCAGGGCTGGAGGGGAGGAAGTACTGAGAATTTCATTTAGGAAGACGGAAAGAGTTCTCAAGATGAATGGCAGTGCTGGTTTCACAGCTATGAAAATGTGAGTGCCATTGAACCTGTCTACTGAAAAATGGTTAAAATGATAACTGTTACATTAAGTGTTTTTGAGTCGGACGCGACTGAGCGACTGAACTGAACTGAACCATGATAAAAGTGCAATTTTAGACATGATGAACAAATGTTCATAATTGAGTAAAGCAAATTTTTGTGTTAAAATACTGATGTTAGCTTGATATTTTTTGACCACATCATGTAGCATGTGGGCTCTTAGTGTCCTGACCAGGGATTGAATCTACACTCCCTGTTTGGAAGGGTGGAATCTTAACCACTGGACTGCCAGGAAAGTTAAAATACTAACATTAAGAGAAGGGGGAAAAACTCAGTTCTAAGAGCAAATTAATAGGGAAAAGTATACTACTTCCTCTTAAGGAGGACATTGCAACAGAAATGGGACTGTCAAACAACTTAGTCAGACAACAGTTTGGTTTAAGCAATACGTGAACCGTGAACTTCCAGATGTTCAAGCTGGTTTTAGAAAAGGCAGAGGAACCAGAGATCAAATTGCCAACATCCGCTGGATCATGGAAAAAGCAAGAGTTCCAGAAAAACATCTATTTCTGCTTTATTGACTATGCCAAAGCCTTTGAATGTGTGGATCACAATAAACTGTGGAAAATTCTTCAAGAGATGGGAATACCAGACCACCTGACCTGCCTCTTGAGAAACCTATATGCAGGTCAGGAAGCAAGTTAGAACTGGACATGGAACAACAGACTGGTTCCAAATAGAAAAAGGAATACGTCAAGGCTGTATATTGTCACCCTGCTTATTTAACTTTTATGCAGAGTACATCATTAGAAACGCTGGGCTGCAGGAAGCACAGGCTGGAATCAAGATTGCCGGGAGAAATATCAATAACCTCAGATATGCAGATGACACCATCCTTACGGCAGAAAGTGAAGAGGAGCTAAACAGCCTCTTGATGAAAGTGAAAGAGGAGAGTGAAAAGTTGGCTTAAAGCTCAACATTCAGAAAACGAAGATCACGGCATCTGGTCCCATCACTTCATGGGGACTTTATTTTTTGGGGTTCCAAAATCACTGCAGATGGTGATTGCAGCCATGAAATTAAAAGACACTTGCTCCTTGGAAGGAAAGTTATGGCCAACCTAGATAGCATATTGAAAAGCAGAGACATTACTTTGCCAACAAAGGTCCGTCTAATCAAGGCTATGGTTTTTCCAGTGGTCATGTATGGATGTGAGAGCTGGACTGTGAAGAAAGCTGAGCGCCAAAAGTTGGTGGTGTTGGAGAAGACTCTTGAGAGTTCCTTGGACTGCAAGGAGATCCAACCAGTCCATTCTGAAGGAGATCAGCCCTGGGATTTCTTTGAAGGGAATGATGCTGAAGCTGAAACTCCTGTACTTTGGCCACTTCATGCAAAGAGTTGACTCATTGGAAAAGACTCTGATGCTGGGAGGGATTGGAGGCAGGAGGAGAAGGGGATGACAGAGGATGAGATGGCTGGATGGCATCACTGATTTGATGGACATGAATTTGAGTAAACTCTGGGAGTTGATGATGGACAGGGAGGCCTGGCCTGCTGCGATTCATGGGGTCACAAAGAGTTGGACACGACTGAGCGACTGAACTGGACTGATGACTATAGTCACAGTGAATATAAAAAGAAAGTAATGGGGGCAATTGCTGGCTCTGGTAAATTTTTTCCTGTATATTTCCATTAACTTATCTTTCTCTCTCTCTTTTTAACTTCCTTGTCAGTTTGAATGTTCAGTTCAGTTCAGTCGCTCAATCATGTCTGACTCTTTGCAGCCCCATGGACTGCAGCATTCCAGGCTTCCCTGTCCATCACCAACTCCTGGAGCTTGCTCAAACTCATGTCCATTGAGTCGGTGATGCCATCTAACCATCTGATCCTCTGTCACCCCCTTCTCTTCCCGCTTTCTATCTTTCCCAGCATCAGGATCTTTTCCAATGAGTTAGTTCTTTGCATCAGGTGGCCAAAGTATTGGAGTTTCAGCATCCGCATCAGTGCTTCCAAGGAATATTCAGGATTGATTTCCTTTAGGCTTGACTGGTTGATCTCCTTGCCATCCAAGGGATTCTCAAGAGTCTTTTTCAATACCACAGTTCAAAAGCATCAGTTCTTCAGTGCTCAGCTTTCTTTGTGGTCTAACTCTCACATTTATACATGACCACTGGAAAAAGCATAGCTTTAACTAGATGGACCTTTGTTGGCAAGACAATGTCTCTGCTTTTTAATATGCTGTCTAGGTTGGTCATAACTTTCCTTCCAAGGAGTAAGTGTCTTTTAATTTCATGGCTGCAGTCACCATCTGCAGTGATTTTGGAGCCCCCCAAAATAGTCTCTCATTGTTTCCATTGTTTACCCATCTATTTGCCATAAAGTGATGGGACCAGATGCCATGATCTTAGTTTTCTGAATGTTGAGTTTTAAGCCAGCTTTTTCACTCTCCTCTTTTACTTTCATCAAGAGGCTCTTTAGTTCTTCACTTTCTGCCATAAGGGTGGTGTCATCTGCATATCTGAGGTTATTGATATTTCTCCCGTCAATCTTGATTCCAGCTTGGGCTTCAATCAGCCCAGCATTTATCATGATGTACTCTGCATATAAGTTAAATAAGCAGTGTGACAATATATAGCCTTGATGTACTCCTTTCCCAATTTGGAACCAGTCTGTTGATTCGTGTCTGGTTCTAACTGTTGCTTCTTGATCTGCATACAGATTTCTCAGGAAGCAGGTCAGGTAATCTGATATCCCAATCTCTTTAAGAATTTTCCAGAGTTTGCTGTGATCTACACAGTCAAAGGCTTTGGCATAGTCAATAAAGCAGAAGTAGATGTTTTTCTGGAACTCTCTTGCTTTTTTGATGATCCAGCAGATGTTGGCAATTTGATTTCTGGTTCCTCTGCCTTTTCTAAATACAGCTTGAACTTCTTGAAGTTCATGGTTCATGTACTCTTGAAGCCTGGCTTGGAGAATTTGAGCATTACTTTGCTAACACGTGAGATGAGTGCAATTGTGTGGTAGTTTGAACATTCTTTGGCATTGCCTTTCTTTGGGATTGAAATGAAAACTGACTTTTTCCAGTCATTTGGCCACTGCTGAGTTTTCCAAATTTGCTAGCATATTGAGTGCAGCACTTTCACAGCATCGTCTTTTAGGATTTGAAAAATTTCAACTGGACTTCTATCACCTCCATTAGCTTTGTTTATAGTGATGCTTCCTAAGGCCCACTTGACTTTGCGCTCCAGGATATTGGCTCTAGGTGGGTGATTGCACCATCGTGGTTATCTGGGTCATGAAGATCTTTTTGTATAGTTCTTAGGTGTATTCCTGCCACCTCTTCTTAATATCTTCTGCTTCTGTTAGGTCCATACCATTTCTGTCCTTTATTGTGCCCATCTTTGCATGAAATGTTCCCTTGATATCTCTAATTTTATTAGAGATATCTCTAGTCTTTCCCATTCTATTGTTTCCTCTATTTCTTTGCAAAGGAAGGCAAGGGAGAAAAGGAAAGATATACCCATTTGAATGCAGACTTCCAAAGAATAGCAAGGAGAGATAAGAAAGCCTTCCTCAGTGATCAATACAAAGAAATAGAGGAAAACAATAGAATGGGAAAGACTAGTTTGAATGTCTTCAGATATAAATAACTTGTCCATGGATGCAAATAATATAGCACTTTTTCCAAAGGCAGAATATGTCCATGTGGTAATTTAGAAAAGAGATAATTTAGCTCCCTAGTGTAAATTGCCATGACTACCCTGGATATGCTTCCTAGAATCAGGGACAGATAAGACTGAGATTATTGTGAAATCACTAGTTTTGGCTTTAGTGAATTAGCTTTATCTGAAAGAGTCAAAAATTGAGTTTATTATCTAGTGTAATTGGAGAGTACTTAGCAAGAACAACATAAAAGCTCACGAAAGTCTTTATCTAGTGTGCAATAACTGCTGGAATGATGATGAGCTGAAAGGGAAACAAGTTTGGGCATTATAAATATACAGATTTATAATACTTGAAATTTCAGAAAACTGAAGATCCAGAAGACTAGAATGCAAATCATGTATGTGATCAGTGCTGATTCCACCACAGAAAACATTGCATTAGAGGTCATGTTTCCTTCAGGTTCATGACCAAGTGATAGAATGCTAGACGCTGTTTTCCTGCTGCAGGCAACAACAGAAGATACAGATATTCTGTACTATTTGGCTCTCCAAAAATATTGCCCTTTCTTGAGCTTTTTTTTTTTTAACCAACCCCCAACAACCCAGTTTTAAAAAAAGATAGGCTTTTGTGAACAAGGGAATGAAGAAAGGGAATTAGGTGAAAATTGTTAAAAAAGGAGGTAGGAGGAGGGGGAAATATGTTTCCGTGCCCATAGGTAGCAAATTCATTTTGTACAAAGTTTTATTTATTTCAAAAACTGCTTTGAAATTAGCCGATAACGTATATCTGTAAATTTAGATGTATTCCCTTTGTTTTTATGTGTCTCTCATTTGCCACCTGCCTTGGACCCAGGCCACACCAAAATGCTTGAGTCATCTAATAGGCTTCCGTCTTAAATTAAGGAGTTAAGCCACTCTCTTGCCTCCCAGAGGTACATTTGTGATTTTGTTCACATCTTTTCCCTGTGAATCAGAACTAAAACTGAACTCAAAACTCCTTTTAAGAGGTTAAGGCCCTTTAAAATAAGTATGACTGTGATGGACTTATGAATGTACACACAAGGTACATACACACGCATAGATGTAATTTTAAAAAGACTATCACTGTTTAAAAATGAAATCGGAAATAATGTGTCTCTCCAGATTGTATTTGGAGTTACTAGCCAGAGACCTCTTTCCTTTATGGGCTGTGGTCTCTGAGTGTGCTGAGCCCTCTTTGGAGAGCACAGTGAAAAACTCCTCTGAGTGTCACTGCCTCTGTTATTGATGCTGATGGCAGAGCCTTCTAATTCTAACCCCTGCTGAGTCTTTAGAAACCTAGTAGATTGTTAACATGGTTAGCAGGAGTTCATGAACTCTACTCTATATAAATGCAAAATCCTGAGAACTTTGATATGGAATTGGAATTAAAGCAGTTGCATTTGTATTTCTTAAAGTATTTTAATAGTTTATATTTTAAAAGGACAAATTTATAGAAGCTTGCTGGGTTTTAATCTTATAATTTCTACCATATAAATATTACATTTTCAAACATGAACGCCTAGAGAATTGTTATAAAGCTCATTTTTGGGCAATGTGCTTATAACCCGCCTAAAGTCATTTAAAAGCAAATAGCAAATGTTTTTCTATATGCTAATGGAGCAATTTAGAAATATTTCTTTATTTACATAAAGGAAATGCACAGTAGCGGGGCAGTGAACATCAGTCATTTGGAAATGGTTAGAACCTATATTCTTTAAAGGATATGTATTTAATGCTCACATAAAATTAAGGAAATATCTAAAGGAACAACCATCACATTGGATTTACAGTTAAAATACCCAGTTGTATGTTTTGTAGTTGTAAATCAAATGTACTTTTCCACAAGGTATTTGAATCCAGAAGCTCAAAACATTTCCTGGTCACCACTCTAACTTTTCTGTGCTTGTCGGAAATGAACTCAGCTAAGTAAAGAAAGGAGAGAAAGGGAGGCACAGGTAGACAGAGACACACACACACACTGGAGAAAGGAAACCTAAAGTGAATGAGAAGCTCAGTTTTTGTTTTTTTGTGTAAATTTCTTACCAACCAGATAGCATTTGTCCGCAGATTCATTTGTTCTTCGTTTGTTCAGCTGCTTTGTAAGTATCTACTAAAAATATAGAGCACTGTGGCAAGGTTTTCTGTTTATTCCTCAATGTTAGAAGCAAGGAATAAGGTCTTTTTCTATGTGGGAAAAGTACAATGAATTATCAAAGGGGCGCTCATCTGTCCCTCTCTCCCCTGCTTTTTCCCTGTCTCTACTACCCTCTCTCAGTCCCTCTTTTAAGCTGAAGGAAACATTCTGAACTCATTCCAGCTGTGGGCTGATACATAGGGCAAGACTACATGGCCCAAAGAGCTCTCTCTGGGAAAGGGTAGCTCTTCCTGGAGGGTCCTAAGGTTCTTTCTTTGTGTGCAAAGCTGATTCTCTTGACATCCATTAGCATTTGTTAAATGTTTAGTGAACAGCTGGGGACACCAAAAGAAATGAGAGCTCATGCCTGTTTTATTGGAGCTTGCAATCTTGGTCTCATTTGTCCGGGTAAACAAATATATAAACCGATACTTCCAGTATATCTGGAAAGTGCCCAGATAAAGGACCTGCAGGATCCCACAGTAAGTAAGGTACTGTGCAGTGAGGGAAAGCTTATAGAAGAGTGACATTCGAGCTTAATCTTAAAGCATGTGGAGGCAGGGAAAAGCATTTCATACAGAAGGAACAGAATATGCAAAGGCAAAAAATCAAGGATCATGTGTTTGGGGATTGGTAGGCAGCTTGGTGTGGCTGAATTGTAGGGCTTGAAATAAGAGTTGTGGGATGTAGTAGTGGGGGGAATTACAAGAGATGGATATGTTAAAGATGACTGAGGCAAGGTTACGCATCTTGTTTGGATTTGGGTTTTTATTTTGGGAGGCAGAGAGGAGCTATCAGAGGTTATTAAGGTTATTAAAAGAGAAAGTATCAGATTTATGTTTTAGAGAAATCACTTTGGTACAAAGTTTGTCCAGAAAAAATACCGGAAAGAGAGAAGTCAGGAGTCTAGGTGGGAGATGAAGAGAGATTTATCTAAGACAGTGACAGGATTAGAAGAAGACTATAGATGTGAGAGAGCTTCAGAAAGTAGAATCACTAGCACTTGGTAATAGACTGGATTTGGGAGTTGAAGTAGAAGGATAATAAAAAATTAGTTCAAGCTGCTTTTACTTTGAGAACTGGTAGAAAGGGTATGAATGGTGGGAAGAGGTTTAGGAAGAAAACATTTCTGATTTTAGATGTGGTCACAAGCCAGCTTGGTGTGGCCAGTTTGCTTGTGGGATTTAGAAAAGAGAACTGGTTTAAAGATGTGCATTTACGAGTCATCATTATTCAAAGTGTAGGTTATTCACTCAGTCGTGTCCGACTCTCTGCAACTCCATGTAGCCCACCAGTCTCCTCTGTCCATGGAATTCTCCACGCAAGAATACTGGAGTGGGTTGCCATTTCCTACTCCAGGGGATCTTCCTGACCCAGGGATCGAACCTGGGTCTCCTGCATTGCAGGCAGATTCTTTACTGTCTGAGCCACCCTGGTGGGAATCCCTGGTTGGAGAAAGGATAGGAGAAGCCATAGAAATAAAATTGTTCAGATAAAGCTTGCGAAGTGAGAGCTACAAGGAGTGATGCAGGAGATGAATCAGGGAGGGCACAGGAGAAGTGATAGACTAGAGATGTGTCCAGAAAGCCAAGAGAATGGGGGCTGTCAGCAGCTGCTCACTGTAGGTGGGCTCTCTTGGAGGGCTCTGTCAGAGGCCTGGAGAGAGAGAGAAAATACGTGCTGTTGAATAGATGCTTCCTTTTCTCTCCTCTTTCCTTTCACTCCTCTCCTACGCTTTTACTCTTCTTTTAAACCGTAGTTGCTTCCTGAAATGAATTTGGGGTTCCTTTGATGCTCCCTTACAAAGCAAAACATATTACACTACTTGCATTGCTAGTTCAAAAGCAAAAAATGCTGGAATTTGAGTTATAATTCATTTCATCTTGAATGCAGAATTTATTCTTTATGGATACGGTGCAGACTTCCTTCTCTGCTCTTGAAACTTGCTTTTATTTTTTTAATCTAAAATATTTATTTATTTACTTATTTGGCTGCACTGGGTCTTAGTTGTGGCACACAGAATCTTCAGTTAGTTGCAGCATGCAAACTCTTAGCTGTGGCGTGTGGGATCAGCTTGCCTGACCAGGGATTGAACCTAGGCTCCCTGCATTGGGAGCGTAGAGCCTTAGCCAAGAGACCACCAGGGAAGTCCCAAAACTTGCTTTTAAGAAAGTAGTCCCCTAGAGCCCAGGTCTCATTGTTGCACAGGAGGGGGACATAGCCTGCACCAGGTCTCAGGCTGGACTGAAGTCTGTCCATCTCTATCTAAGTGCTTTGTCATTGTTTGCGAAGGAATCCAAGTTTATAACACCCGCTGATTAAGAGGAGGCAGGCATTCTTCTTTTCTAATCCCCAGATTACCTAAAACTTCCTGTTATGAAAATTGCATTCATCATGTTATTCATCAGATCAACAGGAAACTCAGTCTTTTGGGAATCAGATAAACATGAAGGCAATCAGCTCTTGTGAGTGAATATCCCATTTACTTTAGGAACTGGGAAATCTTTCTTTATCCAAGGTCACTGACCCACAGAAAATGAATAATGAAGTAAAGGACCCAAAGTTCTAGCAGATGTGAAAAAAAAGTTAGAAATATAGGCTACAAGAATAAAAGAAGGAGGAGAGGAAAGGTGCTAACACATTTTAAAGCACCTGCTATGAGCCAGACACCTGCTGTGTATTTTTAGTTTATCCTATTCCAGCCTCACAACAGTCCATTAAGTATCATTCTATCCATTTTACAGATGAGGAAGCTGAAGTTTAGAAATACTAGATAAGTTACCAGAACCACACAACTAATTCATGACCGAGATTCATTCCCTGGCAATGGGTCTAAAATCTATGTTTTTACCAGCAAAAAAAAAAAAAAAAAAAGAGGTGGCAGAAGGACTAAAAAGAGAAACAGGTATAAAAATGGATAAGAAGAAAAGTGTAGTGTTTCCTGCCTTTTCAGACTGTGTTCTTTGCAACTCCAATTGCACAGCTTTCAGTCTTTTCCTTTCTTGCCAGCTATCAGAAACTTCACCTCAGTTGCCCAAGAATTCCCACCAATTGGCCTAATGTCTTCTCTTACTGTCTGAGGCTGGAATTTACCTTTGCCAACATCTCCAATCCCTCTTTGAGCCTGCTGACTCAGAGGACTGGGCACATGTCTGCTGGAGAGTTCTGCCAGGAAGATCCAGGGCCCACATCTTACCACAGGAACACACATTCCTGCTGTTTGCACAGCTGTATTTGTTGCTCTTAATGGTGGAGAAGGGAGGCTCAAAAGACACTTGGTTTTAGAAAACTTTTCACAGTCTAGCTCGAAAAAATTAAACTAAAAGCCAGAGGTTTCCCATTGCTTTTTCCAGAGGCCAAGATTCTTTGCTTTTTGAATTCTCTCTTGTCAGTGACGAAGCATTATAGCGACTACTATATAAATGTTACCATTTATTTTTGAGATTTGCCTGAAGGAAGTTTCTCCCTAAAGAAATTATTTTTCTCTCTTTCTAAAAAAAAAAAAAAGTTTACGTTCTCTTTCTAAATGGAGTATTTGTGACTTTTTCCTTGACCAGAACTAGGTCATTGTATTCAGTGACTACATCGCTCACCAATGCTGAATCTCTTTCTTCTACCTCCTTCAACAACTCTGGGTCTGTTTTTCAAGTTAAAGCAACTGTTCATGGAAATCTTGCCATGAAGGAAAATATTGTGAGTCAATACACTTTGGGCCAAGTCCAACCCTCAGATAGCAAAGTCAGTAATACTTGTGTAAGAAGTAATTTGCCCCATGATAGTAATAAATCTGTTATTTGTATGTTATAAACATAAATGGCTAAATGTATTTCAAGGTCTTGCTTTCAATTAGTTAAAATGGATTTTCCTATGCATCCATAACTAATGTGGTGACTGTTCATAGAACTGTTTTTACCTCGATCCCAATCACTTGTGAGTAAGCTTATTTAAGGACTGAAATAGGAAAGAGGTGTTTATTTGTAGTATGTGTAGGGCCTCATCACTATTTCCCTGTGCTGCTTGCGCATTTATGCCTTTTGGGGCAGAAGAGGTGATGCTCAAGGAATGCACTGAGTGATTAATTTAGATTATTTAGTAAGGATGTTAATATTTCAATGACTAGAAAATTGTTGATGTGCTCATGAAATGTTACTGCAAAGGTTCTTTTGAGTAGGTGACCTGTTTATGTACTGTCTTCAAACTAAGTGCATCCCAAATCAGATTCTGCTAAGTATAAACCACATTAAAAAATATATTTGGACCAAAAGTTCCTGCTCCTTTCCAAAGAAATTACAATTTTGATTAAATCAGTGCTGAACAATATTACCTTTTCTTCTTAGCTATGGTGTGTCTAGAAATGGCTTGTGACAGAAAGTCTTTTTATAGCTTTGCTTTCAACATGCATTTACATTTTAATGATACATTCTCCGCCAGTAAAAATGCAATTGTAGCACACAGAAAATCAACACATTTTAAGCTTTCTGAGTATATTTAAACTGTCAACAGTGTGCTGTCTGACATACAACATTACTCTGCTTCCGCCTTTAATGGCTAGGTTGTTTTCTAAAGATGTCTAGTGACACAAGACTCCTAAATCCTTTTGGACCATGTGAACTAAGAATGACCTGAGTGGATGGGGCTGCTTTGGCCATCCGTCATTGATAGCCATATTGATCTGGAGATGGTGGCTGAGGGCACTGTGTACTGAGGGTACGGCAGTTTGCTGAAGTGATGATAACCATCACTGATACCTTTGTGATGGGCTTGATTTCTCATTGTGTATTCCCCAGCTATGGAACCCTTGGGCAGTAAGTCAGTAAGTAACCTGGTTTTAAAAATACTCTTCTAGGTCAAAAGGGTACATCAGTCTGCATACGTATTCTCCTAGGTCACCCTTTCAGCATGTCTAAGTAAAGTACGAAAAAGAGCTTCCTTTAAGTTTGTATTTTCAAAAATTTAAAAACATAGAAGAATGTATAGTCTCTTCTTAGATTCACTCATTTTTAATATTTTGCCTTATTACCTATATCTATTTATCTGAACCATTTCAAATAGTTTCAGACATCATGAAGTATTTAGTTCAACCCTAAATAAATTCAACACTTTCTAAAAGTAAGGAAATTTCTTACCTATCCACAATACTATTATTGCACCTAAGAAAATTAACAGTAAAACCCAAATAACCTAATTTGGGTTATTAATTATCTAATAACCCATCCGTATTCTCATTTCTCCCTTTGTCTTCCAAATGTTGATAGTGTTTTCGTTCAAACTAGGATCCATTTATGGTTAGTGTATTGCATCTCATTATTATGTTTCTTAAATCAAGGGGATATTTTAATGTTCAAAAAGCATGGCAAAACTGAAGAAAGAAATATTGATATCAGATTCTACAATAGACAAAGTGTTTTGTTCACACACATTCTACTCCCTAAAGTCTAAAGCAATTTAGATTCTACCTGATGAAATTCTCATCAAATTTAAATTTGGAATAAGGCCTCTGTTATACTCTTTTAGGAGAGAATGATTTTCCTTTTTGGGACAAGCCTCCTTTTTAATCTGTGCATGATAACAATAAGTTAAACTCTTAAAAGACTGCCTTAGATATATTTTAAATTTTTTATTTTTGATAAATAAAAATTGTATGCATTTAAGGTATGCAGCATGATGTTATGGTATATGTATACACTGTGAAGTGATTACCATAATCAAACTGATTAACATATGTTACCCCCTAGTTTCCTTTGTGCGATGAGAAGAACTGAGACTACTCTCTTAGCAAATTTCAAATATATAATACATTATTATTAACTATATTCATCATGCTGTACACTGGGTCTCTAGACTTGATTCATCTTATAAGTGATACAGATATTTGTGTATTATTAAGTAGTTCAGAAAATTGAATGGCCACATTGGGTGTAAGGAATAAATTATGAATATGGTGAAAAATCATAGTCATGAGTGACAGATCATTTCAAAAGTAGTATTTAGTTCTGAAAGTTGAAACACAGTTCAGTGAGTATGGTTTGGTTCTGCATATAGTGACAGCAGGCTCACTTGCATTAATATAGAAAACCAGAGATAAGAAGTGCAGTAGAATTAGAACTTGTGGTAATAAACACAGATGTGATGAAATTTATTTTCTATATATGTGAACAACTTTTGTTTTCCACCTATGGTGTCATAAAGATGTTTCTGAGTAGATAACTCTTATCTGAGTAGATAACTCTTGACTGTTGTCTTGTATGTTATAAAGATCCCGCTAGAGTGCTGTGTGTTTATATAATGTTAATTATTGATATAGATATACAAATCTCCTTTCACTCTTTGATGGGATCTCTAGATCACAAAAGAAAACAGTATGGTTGATAATTATATAATGTATAAGAGAAAACAACACTAAAGGGCCCCAGGAAGATAATATAATTTTTCAGTGGCTACTGCAATCTACATTGGAATTTCAAAGTGTTTTCCTTTTATTAGTGGACTTTATTCAGCATTATGTTTGTTAAGAATTTTTGATGTGCCAGGTGCTATGCAGAGGCATTACATTAAAAAACAACCCTTTTATCATGAAAAATTTCAAATATTAATAAAGGTAGAGAGAATAGTATAATGGATCCCTATGCACCCCTCATTCTGCATCACTAAATTATAACATTTGGCCAATCTTGTTTCATTTGTCCTTCTCACTATTTGGGAGAAGTGGTGGTGATGTATTTTAAAGCAAGTCTCAGTTATCATGACATTTATATATAAATACTTTTTTTAGTGGATGCAATTGCTTTAAAATGTTGTGTTAGTTTCTAGTGTACAGCCAAGTGTATCAGCTATATGCATACATACATCCCCTCCCTCTTGGACTTCCCTCCCACCCACCTGCCCATCCCACTTTTCTAGGTCATCACAGAATATTGAACTGAGCTCCCGGTGATTTTTCAGCAGGTTCCCACTAGCTTTCTGTTTCACACATGGTAGTGTATATATGCCAATCCTGATCTCCCACTACATCCCATTTTCCCCTTCCCCCACTGTGTCCACATGTCATTCTCTATGTCTGTGTCTCTATTCCTGCCCCGGAAATAGGTCCATGTCGGCCATTTTTCACCTGGGCTTCTCAGGTGGCGCTAGTGGTAAAGAACCTGCCTGCCGATGCAGGAGCTGCAAGAGGTGTGGATTCGATCCCTGGGTTGGGAAGATCCCCTGGAGGAGGGTATGGCAACCCACTCCAGTATTCTTGCCTGGAAAATCCCATGGACAGAGGAGCCTGGTGGGCTACAGTCCACGGGGTTGCAAAGAGTTGGACATGACTGGACAACTGAGCATGCATACCATTTTCCTCAATTCTACATATATGTGTTAGTATATGATATCTGTTTTTCACTTCCTGACTTACTTCATCTGTATGACAGACTCTGGGTCCATCTACATCTCTACAGATGTCCTAATTTTGTTCCTTTTTATGGCTGAGTAGCATTCCAAACAGTTGGACACGACTGAGCGACTTCACTTTCACTATTCCCTTTCATGCATTGGAGAAGGAAATGGCAACCCACTCCAGTGTTCTTGCCTGGAGAATCCCAGGGATGGCAGAGCCTGGTGGGCTGCCGTCTATGGGGTCGCACAGAGTCGGAAACGACTGAAGTGACTTAGCAGCAGCAGCAGCAGCATTCTATAGCATATATGTACCACAACTTCTGTATCTGTTCCTTGGGCATTTAGGTTGTTGGACATCTAGGTTGCTTCCATGCCCTGGCTATTGTAAATAGTGCTTTGGTGAACAGTGGGGTGCATGTATCATTTTGAATTCTGGTCTTCTCAGTGTATCTGCCCACTAGTGATATTGGTTTGAAACCTGCTATGTTACTGAGCAGATTTATGACTTTGTTTGGGAAACTTATTTAAGATCCATGAGTGTGTTTCTTCAAATAAAGCATACAGTTTAATGATCAGCATATTGTAAGTCCCCTTTCCCCCTAGAAAAGTAGATTTTTCTGGACTATTCTGATGGGGCCCAAGTGAGATACTGAAGAAAGAAAAAAGCTGAACAATATGGTGTTCATTTGTACTTGGGTTGTTCTGTGAATGTTTATGAAGACATTTTATTTTGTCTTTCCTGATATTTAGCTGAACTGTGAGCAGTTCAAGGCTAGGGACTATTTTTTTTTCCTTCTGTTTGTTTTTCTCTCTAGCAGTTAGGACTAACTGTACAAATGAATGTGCCGTATAAATATTTTTGCTTAGCTGATGTCCTGGACTTCCCAAGGCATCCTGAATGTGACTCTGACCTTTCTTCTCCCAGTGGAGCCTGGTACAGTTTTAATTCCACGACAGCAGGTGCCTTACAATTCAACCTTATGTAAGTCCAGAGGCTTTGGAGTGTGGCTCTGGATATTTGTATGTATGGTATATACACATACACACACATACTTTCATATACTTAGAACTTCTTACATATGTTGAATTAATCAGCATTGGTGTTAGATTAGGGAGAAAATGCTGAAATGTTTGTCTTTTGCCTCGGCAGTGGAGGCTGAGCTTTGTACCAATTAAAACGAGAGTCATTTTTCTGTTCTGTAATTTATCTCAAAAGTTTCACATTTCTCTTTCGTGCCCTAATATTAAGTACCCAAATAAAATATTTTCTCAAATAATCTCCTTTATTTCTTTAGAGCTTTGAAATTTTACAAATCTCTTTAATATCCATTATCTGGCATAAGTACTAAATATATGTTGATGAATCAATGAATGAGCTCCAATGACTCCTCAAAACAGGCCTATAAAGTAGGCAGAACAAGTGTTAGTACTTGAATATCATCATTTCATACATGAGAAAACTGAGAGCTATTAATAAATGGCACAGCCAAGACTCAGCTTAGGTCTTCTGATTCCCAACTCAGTGCGCTTTCTACTACTGTCACTAATTATAGAAAAAACATTTTTTAAAACTCCAAAACTTAGGGAGAGATTATATTACTGTAATTAATTCTCCTGCTTTCATACCAGATAGTTGGTGCTTCTAATTATGGCTTATTTGTACATCTCCTCTGTATGGTAACCTTTAGATTAAATTTAGTCTTAATCATGAAATACTTCTTGCCCCAAGAAACATTATAAGAAGGGAGCATAGCTATTGATCAAATCTAAGGCCTACAAAGCAATACATTCAGTACGTATTAAATCTATTATCCAGATAGATTAGTATCCGTGCTATCTTCTTAACTAACATCTGTCTCTCCCACTTCACTGAAATTACCAGTGAAACTATGGCTAATAAAATTGGTTTAGAACCAAAATTCAATAAAAGCAAAGTTAATTATGTGTTTGTAAGAGAATAAGCATACAGTTAGATCAATATGCAAATTGTGACCTTCAGTGGTCTTTTCTGTCTTCTTTTAAGCCCTTAGTCTTGCAAAGATTAATTTACTACTTAGAACTTCATTTTATGAAGATACTAGGACTTAGATTACTAGATTTTTAATTGTTTACATATCAATGATATATATGTATTACCTGTCTCAATATTTTTATCTTTGTGGAAGAACCTGTTTTAACAACAGAAATAGTGCATGAGACAAATAAATATGTTCAGCTTCATGTTAACAAAAGAACAGATCAACTTAGAAATTTAAGTTTGTGTCAGCATTTTCTAGGCACTGTTGTTTGACACCATGGTTGACGGTGTGGAAAGTACAAAGTTAAGTAAGATATTTTCTGGCCCTCCAAGAATTTATAATCTAGTGGAAGAGATAGTCATGTTCACAAATAATTGAAATATAACTTAGTGTTTGTTAGTTTTTAAATAGAGACATACATAAAAGAGATAGAATGAAGAACAGATGGAGAGATTTATTCTATACTTGGAAAGGCTGCACTGAGAAGATGACATTTGAGCAGATCTTTTGTAGGATTTTAATTGGAGGAAGTAGGGAGGCAGGGCTGGGTAGGAGAAATAACAAGAGCAAAGGCCCAGAAGACACAATGCAAGGGGAACAGTCAGTAGTATCCTCCATCATTTTATTCAAAGATATGGAGAAACATCTGGTCCAGCACCTTTGTATCCTGACATTGGGTTAGTTTGCACAGTGATCAATGGATTCCTGAAAGCCATTCTTACTTATATCAATACATGGAAGTGATAGAACTTCCATAGTGACTAAGATGGTGAAGACTCGGCCGGCACCGCAGGAGACACAGGAGACTTGGGTACAATCCCTGGGCTAGGAAGATCCCCTGGAGAAGGATATGGTGACCCACTCCAGTATTCTTTCCTGAAAAATTCCATGGACAGAGGAGCCTGGTGGCAGTCCGTGAGGTTGCCAAGAGTCAGACACGACTAAGCACATAGCATGGAAGTGACTGGTCTTCCCTGGTGGCCCAGTGGCAAAGAGTCTGCCTGCAATGCAGGAGACCTGGGTTTCATCCCTGGGTTGGGAAGATCCCCTAGAGGAGGGCATGGCAATTCACTCCAGTTTTCTTGCCTGGAGAATTCCATGGACAGAGGAGCCTGGTGGGCTACAGTCCAGAGGGTCACACAGTTGGACATGACTGAAGCGACTAAGCAGCAGCATGAAAGTGACTACAAATCACATAAATATCTCATGAAGCCACACTAAGTGTATCACTAACGTAACTTCTTTTTGGGTCTCAAAATGTTTGTGGCCACTCTAAGATAGCCCCACTTGAGAGAAAGTGTGAGAGAAGGAAAGTCTACTGAGGATATGTATCTTATTTTTCCAAGTTTTACTGCAGTGGTGGAGACTTGGGTTCAATCTCTGGGTTGGGAAGAACCCCTGGAGAAGGGAAAGGCTACTCACTCCAGTATTCTGGCCTGGAGAATTCCATGGCCTGTATAGTCCATGAGGTCACAAAGAGTCGGGCATGGCTGAGCGACTTTCATTTTCACTATGACATTATAAGCACATTGCTGGAAGAGTAATCTTCGTTAGTTTTGTGGCAAATTAACTTGATCACAATCCTGCTGCTAGCCTCCTTTCTATAAATTAATGAAGTGGTTTTTCCAGAAGTGCTCCTTTAACACCTGCTAACAGGTTAAAGCAGATTTCCCAAATGTTCCTGAAGATTTTAGGTCATACTTGTAAACAAAAGCCTCTGAGCCTGCTAGAGATATGGAGGAATAAAGCAGGCAGTGAACTCTTAGCTGTCTGTACTCAAGCTACTGAAAGCTTCAGTTTGAACCAGTGTAGAAGACAACTTATTTATATTCTTATTAGGGATAGACTATATAAGTGAAAAAAAAAAAAAAACGGGGGGGGCTCTTTCTGCTAGTTCTTTTGAATTTTATTTTTTATTAGGCAGTCTGAAAAGTTGAGACAGTTTGTTTAACTCCCACATAACTGGAGATTCTTTTTCTTGGCTCTTTTCCTCAGCTTAGTTTTCTCTATTATTTTGTTTTCAAACAAAGCAAAACTTATATTTTTAAGATTAAGAGTCCAAGATTGTTCTTTCAATGCGGATTATGTAACATGGAATAAAGAACTTTTGTCTTTAAGGCTGTCAACTAACTGAGACCCTTTGTGTTGTGGAGATATGTTGCATTTTGAAAGAAACAAATTATTTTTGCAAACTTCCTGCTCACTGGCCAAGTCTTCCTGTTAGTGTCAGTTTAAGCCCCTTGGGCTTCTGCACCCTTCTGTCTGTAGCCATCCAGGGATCTATCTTGAGTGAGCTGGGACAATAACACTGAAAAGAAATGAAAAGAAACATCAGTCAGTCAGTTCAGTTGCTCAGTCGTGTCTGACTCTGCGACCTGATGGACTGCAGCACGCCAGACCTCCCTGTCCATAAACTCCAGTAAACTCCTGGAGTTTGTTCAAACTCATGTCCATTAAGTCAGTGTTGCCATCCAGCCATCTCATCCTCTGTTGTCCCCTTCTCCTCCTGACTTCAATCTTTCCCAGCATCAGAGTCTTTTCAAATGAGTAAGTTCTTCACATCAGGTGGCCAAAGTATTGGAGTTTCAGCTTCAGCATCAGTCTTTCCAATGAACACCCAGGACTGATTTCCTTTAGGATGGACTGGTTGGATCTCCTTGCAGTCCAAGGGACTCTCAAGAGTCTTCTCCAACACCACAGTTCAAAAGCATCAATTCTTCAGCATTCAGCTTTCCTTATAGTCCAACTCTTACATCCATACATGACCACTGGAAAAACCATAGCTTTGACTAGACAGACCTTTGTTGGCAAAGTAATGTCTCTGCTTTTTAATATGCTGTCTAGGTTGGTCATAACTTTTCTTCCAAGGAGCAAGTGTCTTTTAATTTCATGGCTGCAATCACCATCTGCAGTGATTTTGGAGCCCCAAAAATAAAGTCTGACACTGTTTCCACTGTTTCCCCATCTATTTCCCATGAAGTGATGGGACCAGATGCCATGATCTTAGTGTTCTGAATGTTGAGCTTTAAGCCAACTTTTTCACTCTCCTCTTTCACTTTCATCAAGAGGTTCTTTGGTTTTTCTTTGCTTTCTGCCATAAGGGTGGTGTCATCTGCATATCTGAGGTTATTGATATTTCTCCCAGCAATCTTGATTTCAGCCTGTACTTCATCCAACCCAGCGTTTCTCATGATGTACTCTGCATATAAGTTAAATAAGCAGGGTGACAATATACAGCCTTGACGTACTCCTTTTCCTATTTGGAACTAGTCTGTTGTTCCATGTCTAGGTCTAACTGTTGCTTCTTGACCTGCATACCGGTTTCTCAAGGGGCAGGTCAGGTGGTCTGGTATTCCCATCTCTTTCAGAATTTTCCAGAGTTTGTGGTGATCCACACAGTCAAAGGCTTTGGCATAGTCAATAAAGCAGAACTAGATGTTTTCTGGAACTCTCTTGCTTTTACGATGATTCAGCGGATGCTGGAAATTTGATCTCTGGTTCCTTTGCCTTTTCTAAATCCAGTTTGAATATCTGGAAATTCACAGTTCACGTACTGTTGAAGCCTGATTTGGAGAATTTTGAGCATTACTTTGCTAACATGTGAGATGAGTGCAATTGTGTGGTAGTTTGAGCATTTTTTGGCCTTGCCTTTCTTTGGGATTGGAAAGGAAACTGAGCTTTTCCAGTCCTGTGGCCACTGCTGAGTTTTCCAAATTTGCTGGCATATTGAGTGCAGCACTTTCACAGCAGCATCATCTTTTAGGATTTGAAATAGCTGAACTGGGATTCTATCACCTCCACTAGCTTTATTGGTAGTGATGCTTCCTAAGGCCCACTTGACTTCTCATTCCAGGATGCCTAGCTCTAGGTTCGTGATCACACCATCATGATTATCTGGTCACTTGTCAATTCCATAAACAGTTAGTGAGCACCGATTTGAGGTAAGTGCTGTAATTAGTTTCTGGAAACATAAATATGACAAAGACACCATCCCTGCCATCAATCTAACCATCATATAAACATAGTATTTAAGGTAAATCCTGCTGAGGAGAAAAGTGCAAAGCATGTGGTAAAGTTCCTTGCCTGGTGGCAGTAGGGAAGGCTCCTCTGTGGTGGTGTCATGAAAGCTTGCTCTGAAAGGATCCGTGGGAAGCTGCCATTCTGGATAGAAAGAATAACATGTACAAAGACCTGTTTTGGGGGAAAGTGCTCCAGAAAGTGAGAAATGTAGTATGACCGGAGCATGTGGTGGGTTTGAGGGAACAGCTGGAGTTACAACAAGGATGTTAGATAGAGGCTGATTATGACTAAGAAGGTTTTATTTTATTCTGTTTGAAATAGCACAGTATGTAAGGCAGAGAAAGTACAAACTTTGAGATGATTTTTAAAGATTTTATTTTTGCAGATGATCCATTAAGTTCTGAGAAACAGAACTAAAATTTGATAATTTACACAAGGTAACCATTCATGATGCTTTTGGATTACAGTAAATCTCCTTGGTGACTCAGAAGGTAAAGAATCTGCCTGCACTACTGGAGACCCAGGTTCTATCCCTGGGTCAGGAAGATGTCCTGGAGAGGGAATGACAACCCACTCCCGTATTCCTGCCTAGAAAATCCTATGGACAGGGGAGCCGGCATGCTACAGTTCATGGGGTCATTCCATGTTTTCAGATTATCTGCAATTATTACAGTGTGAAACATATTGACTGTAGGCTTTATAGAATTTAGGTACAAAATACATTGTTCTCTTATTTTCCTTTAGGTTAGAAGGATAATTATAAGTTTGGATTGTTACAGTAAAAAGAAAAAAGCTGAGGTGTTTTGAGAAAGTAGTAAGATTTTTTTTTAAGGCAAAAACCTCACTCCATGACTTAATTCAGGTTCTATATATGATCAAGTGCCATTTCTTAATGGATACAGTGAAATTATACTTTAGCTAAGACAAAGAAAATGGATATGTTTTCTTTTAAACCATGCTGCTGCTGCTAAGTCACTTCAGTCGTGTCCAACTCTGTGCAACCCCATAGACGGCAGCCCACCAGGCTCCCCCGTCCCTGGGATTCTCCAGGCAAGAACACTGGAGTGGGTTGCCATTTCCTTCTTCAATGCATGAAAGTGAAAAGTGAAAGTGAAGCTGCTCAGTCGTGTCCGACCCTCAGCGACCCCATGGACTGCAGCCTTCCAGGCTCCTCCGTCCATGGGATTTTCCAGGCAAGAGTACTGGAATGGGGTGCCAATGCCTTCTCCTTTTAAACCATAGGCAAATACTTATAAGGAGGTACAAATTACCAGTGTGAAAATTTTTTAATTCTTAATTAATTCTTCAATTAATTTTTAAATTCTCTTCTCCCAGGCCACATAGTGAATATGTAACACAGAGAATAAAATGAGTAAAAGACACTAAAATAGTTTTACTAAATACTGTATATTGTTGTTAATTATCAGTAGGTGGGAAATGGACCAGCAGCATTTCTTATTCATGACAGCTCTGAATGTTATAAAACAAGCAAACAAAAATTGCTTTTCTATTATTAAAAGGTGAAAAAATAATAATTTCAAAAGATGAATATGCATTTACAGTGAATCTCACATTATTCTAAGCCTGTTGGAAGTGAGCTTACAAGAATTATAGCTGTCACACTTTATCACTGGTATTAGACATAAAAGTATATGTCTAAATAGTATTCACTGGGTGCTTATTCTTGGGTGTACTTGGTGCTGTGGAGGGTTTTTTGAAGTATACTCAAATGAAAAATTAATAGTGTGAGACATTGGAAAACAAATAACGAGATGATCCATGATTATGTGTCAAAGATGGCGACACACATAGGTATTGGGACCCACAGGAAGATTCCCAAAGATGAGTGTTAATCTTGTTTTACATAAATGATATATTTAACACAAATAATATCATAAGGTATATGTCATTCTCTAATTTGTTTTTTGACTCAGCAGTATGTCTTAGAGATCTTTCCATGTTAGAGCATAAAAAAAAAATCTATGTTGGAAATTCCCTAGCAGTCTAGTGGTTAGGACTCAATGCTTTCACTGTGGTGGCCTGTGTTCAATCTCTAGTCAGGGGTGAGGGGAACTAAGATCCCATAAGGCATGTGGTGAGGCGAAAATAAAACAAACAAAAAAAACTCCCCCCCAAACCCGATATCATTCTAAAGTTGCATAGTACAATACTTTCTGGTATGTATATACCATAATCTATTCAACCATCCTCCGATGTTGGAAACCTGGAGACCTCTTATGCGGGAGACCTGGGTTCGATCCCTGGGTTGGGGAGATACCCTGAAGAAGGTAAAGGCTACCCACTCCAGTTTTCTAGCCTCGAAAATTCCATGGACTGTATAGTCAATGGGGTCGCAAAGAGTTGGACACAACTGAGCGACTTTAACTTCACTTTATCTTGGTTGATGCTTCAGTCACTTCTAATAAGTCTATGGACTTTTAAAAGGAGGAATCCAGAGGGTTGACTTAAGTTTTAGGTTTTTTTGTTATGTTTAATTTTTTAATAAGGAGGATGTATTAATGTACTATTTGTATAATGAAATGTTAAACATTTTTATAACCCTTATTTTGGAGCAACCACTTGGCATTTGTCCCCACTTTCGTCGTTGCGACGTTATGATGGTCTACCTGCCCTACCTCTGATATTTGTAGCCTGTGAGCCAGCTTAGACAGGTGTCTCAGCTTTCCACTGGGCACCGGTAGTCCCTGGGGTTGGAGCTGTCCCTAATTTCCAGTCCCTTTGGCCAAAGCTTTGTTTCCTTTTTCTCCTTGCTGTCAGCCTCTGTGGACTCCAGCAAAACAGAAAGTAATGTGTATTTTAATTCTCATTGTGGTTGGTTTTCTGAAAAGCACATCTTGATTTAATACTGTTGTGTAGTTATTTTAGGTTGAGCTTTCTATTTCATCACCTTTTTCCAAAAAATTAAAAGGTATTTCTTGTTTTATAAATTATCTTTGATGGTTTTCATTTAGAAAAATTTAATAGTGTACTAAGAAAAGAACACTACCAACACTAAAAAATCTGACTAACAGAGTTGCAGTTAAACCTTTGGGCCAGTTTCTTTTCATATTGTATTTTCAAAGTTATCTGCTTTTCTTTGAGGTAAAAACTTAAAGTAGTTGTTTCAAACAAATTAAGCACACATAAATGTTTCTGGGTTTGTCTGCTACTTTTCAGGGGAAAAAAAAAAAGCTGTAGAGCTATTGTAATCCGTGTTGAAAAGAAATCCTTTAATATTGACTTCACTTTAATAAATTGAGATTAGCTAATAAAATTTGGAGTATTTTTTCCAAGTACTAGATAAAATGATTGGTCTCTATAAATGGGATTGAAAACAACACCATTTAAAAATTGCCTTCAGAATATTTCTAAAAATTCACTCATATTTACACAGTAAATATTTATATATTTGAAGCAGAAGTTTAGCAGAAAACATTTAAAATTAAGTACTTAGAAAATAATTGCATCTGCTCTTTGCTGTTTTAAGAGCTGTCTTAGAAATGCGCAAGTCCCCATGCAGTGATGGAATATGATACACATCGCTAAAGGTCAAGCCATAGTATTCCTGACAGTTTGCTCCAGAGCTGTGCTTCCCAATATGCTCTTTAAAAATTGTGTTTGGTGTCTTTTTTCCATAATAATAACAGACTGTAAAAGACTTTTGATATGTGAAAAATATCCCTTCCAGTTTATGGTTGTGAGAGATTTCAGGGAATGTGTGTATATTTCTTAGCAAGATGAATAAAAATCCTTTCCTTCTCATTGCATGTTTATAGATGAAATAAAGAAGCAGGTAGAAAGGTGGAAAGAAGGGTACATGCAATAACTAACCTAAATGAGAAATACATGGTCATTGAAATCTTAAAGGCAGGGAGGGTTCGATTTTTGGGCTCACCTATAATTTGTGCACCATAAATGTAGAAGGAAGTCAGCAGGGACTTTTTAATGACAGTGCTGTCTATAACAGTATCATCAAGCAAGACATTGGCATAAATCATTGGCACTTTGCGAAGTGTCACTTCTGTCAACCTTCTAGTGATGTGATCTTTAGTCTTTCAAATCCATAGACTGGCATTTGGATCAGCTAAGCATCTTACATCCTGTCTTGCATATTAAAGCTGTTTTAGCCAATACTGAAATGCTGAACTAATGCTTGTTCTAAAATATCTGTAAGCAACTAACGTAATAACTAAGCTTTACTCTTGGCGAAGCTTGCAGTTTCCTCCTTGCCAATGCAGATGAGGCTGTTATTCGTTTTAGGAAGTTCCTCAGGAACAAAGATAATGAAGCAATGATTTTCATATCACTTCAAAAGATTTTTATTAATAAAGCTTTTATTATAAGTTCAAGGGCAACTTTACTTTTGGTTTAAGCTTAATTTACAAAATAAACTGCTTGTTAAAATGATTGATATTCTTTTGGATGAATTTCATAAAAACAGTAACATTGATAAATGTAATAAATTATCCTTGCCTAGATGAACTAAAATTAATCCACATCTTTTCATAATAGGATAGAAAGTCTGTATGCTTTACTCCAATTTAAGTTGAGTGAATGCTTGTACTCAGCATCTATGGAGCTCAAGTCTTATAGAACTTGCACTGGTGTTTCATGATTCTGAAATTAAGCTGAAAACTATCTTGAGAGGTGTAAAAATTATTCATACCTCCTTATTTTAAGATTTTACCATAATTTTCTGCCTAAACTTTGTGTTCTGAGGACAGTGTTTTGAAAGGACTAAATTTGAGGTAGAAGAGCTCTAGTTATTCTGGATCAGCAGTATGGTTTGGGTTGTAATATTGCTATTGATTTCATTTTAAATTCTTTCTGACCTAGATATTTATCACCAAATGAAGAGACCTTTGGAAGTGTAAAACATGCTGTCTTCCCAGAGGTTGTGTTTCTACCACCACCACCACCACCACCACCACCTGTTACCCTCACCCCAGGAATCTAATAGCGTCTCAAATCTCCAGTGTGATTTGCAGTATCCCACTGTCCTTGGAACAGTCAAATTTCCCTTTGTCCCACTCCCCATGATCCCAGGGAGAGTAAAGAAGGCTCCCATGTGAACCCTTCAGGATGGCTGCAGACAAGGGCAGCTTCAACCTCAAATTAAGGAGCATCAGAACTTCTCCTGGATTCTCAGGGTATCACTGAGGCAGCCAGAACCCAGTTGATCCAGTGACACAGACACAGAATGAGAGGCTGTGGCCTTCCCTGGAGGCCAATGAACTCCTAGGGTACTGTTAATAATAGAAATACCTTTTGCATGCGTGCGTGCTAAGTTGCTTCAATCATGTCTGACTATTTGCGACCCTAATTGTAGTCCTCCAGGGTCCTCTGTCCACGGGATTCTTCAGGCAAGCATACTGGAGTGTGTTGCCATTTTGAGGCTACAAGACTCCTAGAAAGACAAGACATATTCTCCAAAGTTGCTAAATATTTCCCCCCACCCCGCACCTGCTTATATGAGGTGTCTTTTCATCTGAGTCTTGGATCCCTGCCTCCATAGTGACTGAACATTAGCAAATACTACAAAGTATTGGCTCCTCTGTTTGTATTTTCTTTTTTTTTTTTTAACAATGTGTGAACATTTCACTTTGTTTAGAGAAAATCCTAGCTTTAAAGGAAACAATCAAACCACTCTTTTCCAAAGCTGAGTTTGTCAGAAGAATGGTATTATTAGACGAGACACTAGGCTCCCAGTTTTATTTTCAACTCTGCCAGTGATCCTGTACATAATTAAAAGGGAGAAAAGGTGAAACAACAGAAAACGATGCTGCAAATAAAACAGATTCTGTCTTTCCCCTAGTCCAGTGACTGACCTTCTTTGAGGTCTCATAAAACAGCTCTATTTCAACCTTCCAGTTATGAAGTGGGAATCATTATCCATGTTTACTTTAGTAGGTGCTTATAAAAAAGGTTTTTAAATTTCCAAGTAAAAAAACCTGAACAATCTGCCGGTTTTGCCCAGATCTAATTATGCATCCAACTAGAAGTAATATAAATTATTTTAGAGCCTAGAAATAGCCTCTCTAAAAGGTAGCATATCGCGTAGAGCTGGTTGCCTCAGGTTGGCCTATGTTACAGGAGGGCACACTTGTGCAGACTGTTCCGCTGGCTTTGGAGCGGAAGCAGGAGACTGGAGGGCAAGCGGAAGAAGAAGCCGTCCTATTTTCCTCTTCCCTTTGCCTGGGGCAACATCTCTTAGCAGCTGTGGTTCTAGCTTCTACGAGGTGACCCCACTCCCCAGCCTCCAGGAACTACCTCGTCTCTAGGTCTTCTTGAGCGGCGGAGTGTAGTGCAGGGCTTCCTGCTTTTGGTTATCTCAGGCTGCCTCACTGTCTCCAGCTCCATCTTAGCTCTCCTCTCACTTGTGGTACCCATTTCCTCTGTTTCGAATACTCCTGGTGGCTTGTTTACCTGATTAAACTCTGACTGATTCATATATCTGCAAGTTTCAGAATGATAATTTTAATTTATTCTTCCCCAAGAGAAGACAGGAAGGAGACAAGAGGAAGGAAAGAAGGAAAGAAGGAGGGAAGGAAGGACTCTGAGGATATTTCTGCTGCTTCTTAACACTTGAACTTGCCCCCTTGCTCTGTTTTTCCTTAAAACCACAGGGTGGCAGGTTTATGAGAAGCATCCTCACAGGAGACAGACCAATACCAAGAAATTAGCAGGCTGGGAGTGGAATCGTGAGGGGTGCAAGAATCATGTAGAGAAGAATCCCGGTGAACCTAGGTTACTTTGCAAGTGGGATGCCTATGGTTTCCAACTAGATTCAGGCCCCATATTTCCATCCTCTTTTTGTTTTCCATCCCACTACCCACACACCTCTCCAAACTCCTCACTACTTCTGTGACTTTCTAAAATAAAGTTTTGAGAGTAATTTAGATTTATAGAGAAATTGCAGAGATAGGACAGAATTGCCATACACCCTGCAGGTAGTGTCCCTGTTATTAGCATCTTATATTACTTTGGTACCTTTGTCACAACTAGTGAATGGATATTGATAGATTAGTATTAACAAAGGTCCATACTTTATTCAGGTTTCCTCAGAATTTTCATAATATCCTTTTGCTGTGCCAGGATTCCATCTAGGATCGCATATTCCATTTAGTCATGTCTCCTCCTTAAGACTCTCTCGACTCTTGACAACTTCTCAGACTTTTTTTTTTCTTTGTTTCTGATGATCTTGACAGTTTTGAGGAGTAATGGTGAGGTACTTTGTAGAAAGTACCTCAACTGGGATTAGTTCTTGATATTTTTCTCATGATTAGACTGGGGTTATGTGTGTGAGGGAAGAAGACCAGAGAGGTAAGATGCCACTTTCGTCACATCATATGAAGGGTATAAACAACTATCGTCATGACTTACCACTGTTGATTACAGTCCTCATCACCTGGCTGAGGCAGTGTTTGTCAGATTTCTGTACTATAAACTTTCTCTCTTTTTCCCCCTTTCCATACTGTAGTCCCTGGAAGGAAGTCACTGTGGCAGCCCACGCTTAAGGAGTAGGGAGCTATGCCTTTTTGAGGGTGGAGGATTTACATAAATTATTGGGAATTATTTTAATCATGAGATCTATTTTCATTTATTTAATCATTTCTTTATATTAACCTGGACTCATGAATATTTGGCTTCCCAGGTGGTGCTAGTGGTAAAGAACCCACCTGCCAATGCAGGAGACATAAGAGGCTCAGATTCAATTCTTGGGCCAGGGAAGATCCCCTGGAGGAGGGCATGACAACGCACTCCAGTATTCTTGCTTGGAGAATCTCATGGACAGAGGAGCCTGCCGGGCGACAGTCTATAGGGTTGCCAAGAGTTGGATACGACTGAAGCAACTTAGCACACACACAGACATTTATTTTATTTTAGGGATTAGAATCCAGTGCTGTTTTATCTATTTTGTTGCTCAGATTGTTCTATCTTTGGCTGTTGGTCCTGTGGCCCTTTGACATACCCAGTCATTATGGCTTTTTTTTTGGTCACTTCCTTAATTTCTGGCACTGTCAGATGCTCTAGGCTCATCTTGTATATTTCCTGATCCAGTCTTAGAATTAGCCATTTCTCCAAAGAGCCCTGGTTCCTTTTATTGGAGAATAATACTAGAAATCAAGATCTGGGCTCTAGGTGTGCTCATCACAACATAGATGTCTCACATCCCTTATTCCGTCTATTAGCATAGTTAACCAGGAATTCTTCAACATAAGGCTCCAAGTTCCTTTTACTTTCTTTACTCCTAAAGATAATTTGAATGAAATAATGCTCAGGCTGAAAAAGAAGAAAACAATAGGTGTTCAGGTCTAGGTTGGCTCACTTTTGGGAATACACTGGGTTATAAAATTAGCCCAAATGGCCAAAAAATCACATCCAGTGCTAAGGTTTTATGATATCTAATTCTAATGGCTTGAAGGAGGAGGACATCCATTTATTTTCCAGATGTCCTTTGTGACTCAGCTGGTAAAGTATCCGCCTGCAATGCGGGAGACCTGGCTTTAATCCCTGGGTTGGGAAGGTCCCCTGGGAAGGGAAAGGCTACTCACTCCAGTATTCTAGCTTGGAGAATTCCATGAACTGTATAGTCCATGGGGTCGCAAAGAGGTTGGACATGACTGAGCGACTTCACTTCTCTTCACTACCTGAGACAAATGAGATGGGAACGTGCATGGGGACAGGGAGTATGCTAGTCTGGTTGGAGTAGAAAATTTTTATCAGCAAGTGCTGAGAGATATGGTTGGAAAAAATATTTGGGACTGTGTGTAGGGGTGCTTGACTTTGAATACAAGGCTACATTCATACAGCTGTGGCAGCCATTTTATTTAAGAAACCAGTCATTTAAGAAATTTAAATTTATATGTCCACTGTTTTATAATATACATAAAAGAAAATTTATTCAATGTGAGTTTGGCCATGCAGGGGTAGGGGAATATTAATGATTTGCCTTGCAATTTGTTGACTCTACTAGGGGCCATGACTGGCGGTGCCAGTTCCCTTTCTGTTCCTTAGTCACTACATATTAATCATTCTCTTTATTACCTAGTGGATGTAGATATTCAAGTAAATTACAAGAGCATTTTAAATACACTGTATGAAATTAAGTCTGAAGTGGACTGTACAAACTCATTCCCCTTCATAACATTCTGCTCCTATTAGATTTAAAGCAGTGCTAGGAAGCCCTAGAGGAAGTAGGAAAATGTTCTGTGTAACCCAATTGTCTCACTGGATGGTTGTATATGTACATATAATCTTATTGTCTGAGGCCAGAAGATTATAGGAGAGTGAGAATAATTTTGAAGCCTTGGGCAGGAAATATTAATAGGTCTTTGTCTTTAAACTGACATAATAAATATTGTCCCCCTTACCTTATCCTTCTGTTTGCGTTACTTATTAATTCTCCCACCCCTTGTACCTTGACATTTTCATATATATATATATGTATATTTTTCATTTTCACACATATTTATTTTTCCCCTTTATGATTCATCCTCCTGTATCTGAGTTTGGATTAGGTGGTTAACCTGTTTAATAGAGTAATCACTCTCTGAAAGGAAAATAATTCTTACAGAGGCAGTATATCTTGTCCCAAACCTCCATTGAATTGATAACCTTGAAGAGGGAGTTCTAATCCTCACTTTTTAAATTCTTGACTATTTTATGACCTGTTCTCTCTTTCCTTGTCTTCACTCTGTAGTTAACAATTTTCATCTAAACCTTAGTCTAAATATTTTTATTGACCTTCTGCAAGTGATAGTTGTTCAGATAACAGGGAGTTATTATTGTCAATAAGAAGACCAAATCTTAGTTTTTTCTGCCCTAACTCTATATTCTTGCTTATTCAGATGTGGATATTTAGATACCACACCACTTAGAGGACAAAACATTTTAACAAGGCTAGTCTCATTTATAAAATATTTTAGGAGCATTTCACAATGGAGTTTAACAAACACCTCTTTATGCCTGAATTGTATCTCACATAAATACATGTCAGATTATAACTGACAGAGAGAGAAGCAGTGCCTGGAAGGCAAACCAGAGCACCAAAGTACTAGGCTGCCAGGATTCAAGGGAACCAGAGTCTTCTAAGAGAAGAAAAAGGGATTCTGGAAGAAGGAGAATGAGAGATGGTTGCTTCTTCCTGCCTTTGCTGAAAAGTGTCACAAGGTTTTAAAAAAATGAAAGTGGATAGTTAAGGTCAAAGACTTTTGGGGGTTCAAAATGGTGAGGGGAGAGAAAGTCAAGTCCATCAAGCCCAGTGATGAACTTAAACTGTGTCAGGTCAGGACAAACTAAGACTACCAAAGGGAAATCACCCTTTATTTACTGTTTGTTAATAAAGATGCATCTTTTATTCAGTTTTTATTTGATAGTTATGACTACCCCCTTTTGACAGATGGGAAATACATACCAGTTAGCCTTTTACCAGTCAGTTAGTGAAAGAATAGGGAGCAGATAGATTAATTTGTAAATTTGGCTGCCAGATTCGACTTCCTTTCAGAGAGATGACGGTTTCCTTTTGTGATTTTCACTGCTGTTTCTACTAAGCTCAACAAACTATGGGGAAGATGGCCTTTTAAGTGGTTGTATGATATGATGTGCATAGAAAAAACTATGCATTTTCATCACTTTCCACCTTTCTAAGGATCATGATGTGAAGTCTTTGCCAAATTCGAGTGGAAAAGAAGGAGCCATGCTGACATTGTCTGGCTGACCTTGAACAACGCTGACAAAATGCAGCAGCCACTCAGCACTTTTCCAAGCAGCAGCTAATGCCCGGCTACTCAACTTTAACCCAGGAAAAGAGGTCAGTTTAGGAAAGAAAAGCATGTCAAAGCTTGTGCTGGTAGTCTACTGGGGATGGTTGTCTTCTGAGATTTCCTTCAGCTCACAGTCAGCACCCTCTTTGGGGGTAGTAATGCAAGTGTTTGTGTGACAAGGAAAGAATTCTATGTAGATTCATCATTGCAAATTCAGGGAAAGAAAATAGTCTTAATCTATTGGAAGTATTGGGAAAAATATGATAATTTCTTAATAAGTCTTAATCTATGGGGTTAAAATAAGTCGCAATCTGTTGGAGTATTGGAAGAAATTATAATAACATTTTTGAGCATTTACTAAGTTAGACACTAAGCTTAGTGTGTTGTGTAAATTATCTCATTTAATTCCTAAAATAATCAGAGTGACATCTCATCTTTGTCCTAGGATTAGCTTCTTCCTTTAGTAGATGTTATGATTAAAACTCCACTTGTTTACAATGACATTCTGTCTCTGGCCTATGCCTTACAATGTTTGTTTTATAGCATAAAATATTCTATCTGATGGAGTTTCATTTAAACTCAAATATGTTTTGCTGCACATCTCTTATCCCCTTGTTTGTTACCATGAATTATAAAGTAGAAAAGGCCTATTCCAGTGTCTGCCCCTTACGCACCCAGAAGCATGTAGGTGTGGTTGATAGGGCTTTAGAGCTACACACACGAGAGAATCCAGCTCACTTCCACAACCTCATCATCAGTTCAGATGTTGCTAGCCTAGTGTGGTAGACTGGTAGACCCCCAGATAAGTCCAGTGCCTTCAGCCTGGGAACCCGAGACTGTGTTTCCTTATATGACAAAAGGAACTTTGTAAATGTGATTACATTAAGGATTTGGAGATGGAGAGATTATCCTGGATTATCAGTGTGGGCCCATTGTGATCAAAAGGGTCTATAAAATGGATACAGGAGAGAAGCAGAAGTTGGAGTGATGTGCTTCAAAGATGAAGGGGCCACAAAGGAATATAGGTGGCCACTAAAAGCTGATAAATCAGGGAAATAGATTCGCTCTCAGAACCTACGGAAGGAACCAGTCCTGCTCACACCTTGACGTTAGCCCGGTGAAGCTGACTCACAGTTTATGACCTTAGAGCTATAAAAGAATAAATCTGTGTTGTTTTAAGCCACTAAATTTGTGGCAATTTGTTACAGCAGTGGTAGGAAATGAATATATTTAGCTTACAATTTAAGTCTTGTGAGATAACAATTATATGGAACAACTGGGCAAAGAACAGTACATCACAATTCTGTTCTCAAGACGGCATGCTGCTGAGTAGCACTCCTCCATGGAGCCTCTGGTCCCACTCTCCCTTACCATGGCTGGCCCTTTCAGATCTTTATAGATGCATGCACAGGAACAAGACTGCTTCTCTCTGGGTGATTGTCTTCATTCTCAGAACAAGAACTATTTTACATTTTTTTCCTCAAAAAAAGTTTACATTTTACATTTAAGACCTCTAGGGAAGTCTTAGGAAGAAAAAATATCTTTGATTTAATCTGAACAGCTCTTAGAGCCAATTTTGTCTTCATTTGTGGGAGTCCTGAGGAAGTCATTCAAAATAGAGAGCTTGGACACCAAGAGTGAGCATAATGGAGGATCTGACTGTTTTGTCTTTCTTATTTAGGATAGTAAAAATGATTAATTTGCTTCCCTTTTGGTGCATTTTTATCAGTGAAACTTCAGAGTGCTTGATGTTTAATACTATTTAAAATCTTAGCAATCAGGACTCTGGTAAATTCTATGATTTATCAGAGAAGAATCCTAAGCATTTGTGGTACAAGAAGTGTGATAATCTCAGAAGCAGCATCTCAAGAAATACACTAAAATGATAGAGAAAAAGGAATTCTGCTGGAGTATCAACTACCAAACTTTCAAGGAGTATTTAATTACTAATAGAAACTCTAGATTTCCCTGGAGAAGGAAATAACAACCCACTCCACTCTTACCTGAAAAATTCCATGGACATAGGCAGTTTAAAGGGCTTACCAGGGGGCCAGTGCAGGAGATCTAAGAGACGTGGATTCAGTCCCTAGGTCAGGAAGATCCCCTGGAGGAGGGCATGGCAACCCACTCCAGTATTCTCTCCTGGAGAGTCTCATGGAGAGAGGAGCCTGGGGACTATAGTCCATAGTGTCTCAAAGGGTTGGAATGACTGAAGTGACTTAGCACATACACAGGCAGTTAAGAAATAGAATGTTCTGTTATCATACTTTCATAATTTAAAAAATAAAATGTAAAAGAAGAAAAAAGAAATAGGATGTTCTGGTTATTGAAGTATGTATGTGATTGAGAGTAGCTCTGTATCAACAATTGATTTTCAAAGAATATAATAGATTAAAGAAGGCCGAGTGCCGAAGAATTGATGCTTTCGAATTGTGGTGCTGGAGAAGTCTTGAAAGTCCCTTGGACAGCAAGGAGATCAAACCAGTCAATCCTTAAGGAAATCAACCCTGAATATTCATTGGAAGGACTGATGTTGAAGCTGAAGCTCCAGTACTTTGACTATCTTATGCAAAGAGCTAACTCATTGGAAAAGACCCTGATGCTGGGAAGGATTGAAGGCAGGAGGAGAAGGGGATGATAGAGGATGAGATGGTTGGATGACATCACTGACTCAATGGACATGAGTTTGAGCAAACTCCAGAGACAGTGAAGGACAGGGACGCCTGGTGTGCTGCAGTTCATGGGGTCACAAAGAGTTGGGCACGACTTAGCTGAACAACAACAACAAAATTCAGTTAATACTGAAGTTAAATTTCACATAATTTGTTCAAATTCCCACCATTCAGATCTTATACAGGATTGCATATACACCGAAAATATCCCTGAACTGTAGAGGTATGGAGAAAAAGCTTGTTTTTGCTTACATTTTTGCCCCTCACCACTACCGGGCTTCAGCAATACGTGAACCGTGAACTTCCAGATGTTCAAGCTGGTTTTAGAAAAGGCAGAGGAACCAGAGATCAAATTGCCAACATTCACTGGATCATTGAAAAAGCAAGACAATTCCAGAAAAACATCTATTTCTGCTTTATTGACTATGCCAAAGCCTTTGACTGTGTGGATCACCACAAACTCTGGAAAATTCTGAAAGAGATGGGAATACCAGACCACCTGACCTGCCTCTTGAGAAACCTGTATGCAGGTCAGGAAGCAACAGTTAGAATTGGACATGGAAAAAAAAAAAAAAGAACTGGACATGGAACAACAGACTGGTTCCAAATAGGAAAAGGAGTATGTCAAGGCTGTATATTGTCACCCTGTTTATGTAACTTATATGTAGAGTACGTCATGAGAAACGCTGGGCTGGAAGAAGCACAAGCTGGAATCAAGATTGCCGGGAGAAATATCAATAACCTCAGATATGCAAATGATACCACCCTTATGGCAGAAAGTGAAGACGAACTAAAAAACCTCTTGATGAAAGTGAAAGAGGAGAGTGAAAAGCTGGCTTAAAGCTCAACATTCAGAAAACTAAGATCATGGCATCTGGTCCCATCACTTCATGGCAAATAGATAGGGAAACAGTGGAAACAGTGTCAGACTTTATTTTTCTGGGCTCCAAAATTACTGCAGATGGTGATTGCAGCCATGAAATTAAAAGATGCTTAATCCTTGAAAGGAAGGTTATGACCAACCTAGATAGCATATTCAAAAGCAGAGACATTACTTTGCCAACAAAGGTCCATCTAGTCAAGGCTATGGTTTTTCCAGTAGTCATATATGGATGTGAGAGTTGGACTGTGAGGAAGGCTGAGCCTGAAGAATTGATACTTTTGAACTGTGGTGTTGGAGAAGACTCTTGAGAGTCCCTTGGACTGCAAGGAGATCCAACCAGTCCATCCTAAAGGAAATCAGTCCTGGGTGTTCATTGGAAGGACTGATGTTGAAGCTGAAACTCCAGTACTTTGGCCACCTGATGCGAAGAGCTGCTGACTCACTTAAAAAGACCCTGATGTTGTGAAACATTGAAGACAGGAGGAGAAGGGGACAACAGAGTATGAGATGGTTCGATGGCATCACCAACTCAATGGACATGAGTTTGGGTAAATTCCAGGAGTTGGTGATAGACAGGGAGGCCTGGTGTGCTGCGGTTCATGGGGTCGCAAAGAGTCAGACACGATTGAGCATCTGAACTGAACTGAAATGACTACCAGCAGCAAATCTAGTGCCTTATTGGCCCTGAAGAATCCAAATGGTGAAAAAGATTTCCTTATCATGACTGTTATAAATTTAAATCAGTGTAGTTGCCTTTCCTCAGAGAAGAGTTTTTGTGGGTTATAGTAAATTCCAAAAGACAAGAGAAATTGAAGTAAAATTATTAGCCTTTTTAGAGTCTGTGTATGACTTTTCCCCTTCTCTCCATCCCCCACTGAGGGTTAAAATAGTGAAATTGAGCTAAGGAAATACGCTTGTAAATTTTCAATAGCATCTTAATTTGAAATTGCAGTTTGAGAAGACTAATATTCACACTGCTTTTCAGAAATGTTCTGTGCCTATACACACTCAATTAAACCACCCGTGTTTAGGCCAAATCACTTCATTGGGGTTATATTCCTGGAAGTGTTCTCATTCCCCTGACTGGCATTTCCAGGAATAAAGTTACAGCTCTGGCCAATCAGAGAAAAACCAGTGGAAATGGTAAAAGTATTTCTACTAATTGCAATAAACAGTTAAAGAAAATATAAGGAAAGCAAGTGACAAATGTACACACAGGAAGTAAGTTGCTAAATGAGTTTGCTTTCGATAGTTGTTCCTCCTAAAAGCACAACTGAGCATCATTGAGTGAGTGTTAGACACTGAAGTCATTTAGTCTTTAAGTGTTAGAAACTGAAAATCTGTAGGCATGAAATGGCACTGATCCAGTCTCTTCAGAAAATATAAAATGGGAAATGTTAGATAAGCAGTATATGTTATATACAGGAAATAATAGAAAGTAAACTAGACAAAATTCTGTCACTTTATTACCTCCTAAATGAAAGTTTAGGAATGAAACTTCCCTGGTGGCTTAGCAGTAAAGAATCTGCCTGCAATGCAGGAGACCCTGGGTTCAATCCCTGGGTTGGGGAGATCCCCTGGAGGAGGGCATGGCAACCCACTCTAGTACTCTTGCCTAGAGAATCCCATGGACAGAGGAGCCTGGTGGGCTACAGTCCATGGGGTCGCGCAAGAGTCGGACACGACTGAGTGACTGAGCAGCAGTAGCAAATGAAAGTTAATATTTCTGGGTCTACTATTTTAAATAAAACAAAACAAGACTTGCATTTTAAAAAGTTGTCTTTATGTTTTTCTTTGGTAGTATTAATTTCTTAGTTAACTTGATCTGGAGATAAAAAATGGTAGAGCCATCATTATCGTTGAATATTTTAAGGCTTAAGATGGTTAATTTCTATTAAAAATCCTGCCGTTCTGAAGCCTGTGTATATAAAGGATGTCTTCCTTATCTAGGATAGGGGTATGGATCATATGTGAACTCTAGCATTCGACTCATGAAAAGGCTGAAATATTCTTGAGAGGTGTTCATGTAACAGTCCTCTATAATAATTCTCATCTTTTATCATATTAACGAGGTTTTTAAAAAAACCAGTGACTTAGAAAATGTCAGTTAGAGCCAATTTTCATTCTTTTTGGAAATTACTAATTCACCTTTATTTTTATAGAAAATAATAACATATAAAATAACATTGATACAGTATATAATATACTTGAACTTGTGATCTCAGATGGTGAATAGTAGATCTTTTTATTGAGTTAATTTAGCATTGTCGTTTCAGATGGTATCGTTGGTAATTTAGTCATTCTCTGGTAAAACAGGAAGATTTTAAAATGTGATTTATATCTGTCTTTCAGCTCGTTGCTAATTTAAGGGATAAATATACGGTAGTATAATTTTACATATTATTTTTCAACACTATTGGGATGATCAAAGTAACTGCTGTTTCTTTGAAGGTTTGATTGATTTAAAATAATGTACCTAAAATACCAGCTTTCCCACTTAGTTTGCTGCAGTTAGGATCCTGCAGGCAAACTCTACATCCATCTTTCAGAAAGAGAAAACAAGTTGATGTTTTTATATACTCTTTTAGCTTTGACTAGCAATTACACTTATATCTTAAAATGAGCTGATGAGAAAAATTATTGTTCATGTTCACCGTTGAGTTCTAAGAAAACTTAAAATTAACGTCATGTTTTTTCCTCCTGTTAAAACAAACCTTTGAGATTTCACCCTCAGGCTTTGACAGTTAACAATTAACAAGAGTTTGAAGAATGCTCTTACCACCATTTCCCCTGGAGAACTTTGTAAGCTTTACATGTAAATGCAAACAAAAATTTTTAGGCTTTTGATCTTGGGGATTTGATGAAATCTCCAAATATCCAGAGCAAATTTAAGGATTACAGGCTGTAACAAGTACACATATGAAAGCATGACAAATTAACAATAAATATCTAGTATTGATCGCAAAAGGAATATGATGGATTTATTTATTATGACGACATTCTAGTCTGAGTAACTAAAAAATAAATGTCACTGGGATGGGTGGAAGTGGGAGGAAGGTGGCAAGTCGGTCTATTGACTGTATTCATAGTCATTTATATGCAAAGGAAAGAACACAGCTTATTCAAAGGCTTCGTTTACTTTAATCCTTTTTCTTTGTTTCTTTTTTTTTCAAACTTGTTCCAAGCAGGGAAATTCAATTCAATTCAGATCAGACCTGGGTCACCAGGGAGTGGACATCCCAAAGGTGCTTTTGTTTCCCCTGTGTCAAGACCTGAGTGGGTTGGTATTTAGCTTAGGAAGCCTCTTGCTAAGCAGGACAATGACTAGGGCTTGTGGAATTACCACAGCTTCGCATAGTAATTGTCATTCTGAGAGGTGATCTATGCATTCTCTCTCCCACTAGGTTGCAGTGGTAGCCAGTTGACCTGGTCATCCCAGGTTCAAGAGTCATTGATTGGCTGATGATGGACAAGACAAGACATGAATCTACTTGACATTTCACTCAACAAGCATCTTAGATGTATTATTTAAATCAGTCTTTTTTCTTTTATTTTGCTTGCAGTTTAGCAACAGTAGCATGCACGGACATATCACCTTGTTTTCATCTGGTATAGACTCTAGGGAAAAAAAAGGTCTCCCACATCTCCCACAATCTTATGTAGACATTTCACATTCCACAACTATTAGAGAAGTTGATTGAACCATGGCAGGTACTAAAATGATCAAAAATGGATGCAGTTGTCTGTAAAGAAGAACAGAAAATGAACCCGATTTTGTTTCTTTTATACTAGGGGTTATCATTGCTTTCTTTCCTTGCATATTTTAAATATTGAGGAAAATGAAGTTTAGTAAAGAGATAATTCCTCTCTGGAGTTCCTCCAAAGAATTTATGCAAATCCAAATATATGAAAGTAAGAATTTTCTTTAATTTCAGTATAAAAACCTTGTGAAAAGAAACATATTTTGTTTATATGCTGAATGCATATTTTTATTTCTTCTATAAGCCTTGATGTTAAAACTGAAGTGAAGACTTTCCCAGGCTCAGTGGTAGGTAATAAAAATAACTAAAATCTGGAAAATGAGATTTATAAGGAAATAAGGCAACTGATAATAATACCTGGGAAGAGGAGGGAAGCATAAATAGAAATTCTCAGTGAGATGGTAATCACTCTCTTTGGCTTTGGCTATAGGAGACATCTGTGGAACTGGAGAGATTTTGATCTTAAGTTCTGTTCTTACTCTTCTGGATGACATGATTGTAGCTTTCACAATGCAAAATAGATAGAATTCACATAATTTGAAAAATGTTTCCCATCCACACATGTATCTTTAATTTAAAAAAATGTACGCATAGCCTTACAATGTTGATTTATATTGTAAATAATTCCTAAAAGAAAATTATTTGTGAAAGTGAAGCCGCTCAGTCGTGTCTGACTCTCTGCGACCCCATAGACTGTAGCCTACCAGGCTCCTCTGTCCATGGGATTTTCCAGGCAATAGTACTGGAGTGGGTTGCCATTTCCAGGGGATCTTCCCAACCCAGGGCTCAAACCTGGCTCTCCCTCATTGTAGACAAATGCTTTACCGTCTGAGCCACCAGGAAATCATTTGTAAATTGTAGAAAAAGTACCACCTACAATATTCTGCAGGGTGTAATTCTACATGATACCCCATTTTGGAAGAAGGACACGAAAAAGATACAGTCTTTCAACACAGAAGTTCACAGCTGAGAGTTATTTCAGTTTTAATTTTCTTTTTAACCTTGGCTAAAACCATAGTTCAAAACTTTCATTTTAAATCGGCAGTCTTTAACAATTCTAATGTTGGGTGGCCTCGGCCTGCAACGGCTTGAAGCGTGACTTTGGTTCCCAGCCAGAAATTGGGGTTGGGTCGCGGCAGTGAAAGCATCAGATCCTAATCACTAGGCCAGTGGTCAGTGACAAAGGCCCTGGCCCTTCGGCTATGCAGAAAAGAATTCCCACAAAGATGGAAAGTAGTGAAGCAAGTACAGTGTTTATTAAAGAGGAAAAGAGTACAGTATGTGTGGACAGGCACATGGGCAGACTCAGAGGGAGAGTCCCTGAGCTGCGCACTTGTGGCAGTTTGAAGTACTTTTATGAGGTGTTTCTTCCAGGTTTCTCTGGTTAATCATTTTGGTTTGCCTTGTTCACAGTCTATATTTGGTATATCTCAGGATCCTCCCAAATGTGCGCAAGCATCTCTTAACCAAAATGGATTTTACCGAAAAGGCATATGGGTAGGAAACATCCCTTGACAATTCTACCAGTGTAATGCTGAAAACTTTTTGCAGAATCTATTATAAGTATTGAAATTAAGGAGTAGAGGTAGACAGGTTCCTAAGTTCGCTGTCCAAATTGAACAAACACTAGTTTATGTAAGCAGTGAGCCTCACAGTAATGCATTGTGTATAAGATGAGGTTTATTACTTAAATGTCCCCAAAAGGACTGACCTCTCTTCGTCTATCCCAATCATTTACTCTGACTGGGGAAGAACTTTTTCCCCAGGGAAGGAAGCTCATGTCAGCTTCCTTTGGTCCTGGAAGACTGAAGTAACTTAGGAGTTCGAGACCTTTGGCTTTCTATTATGCAGATGTAAATACCTAGGAAATACTCAGGCTATGACCCAGCAATTGCAAAGGGTTATTCAAGCAAGACAAGAGAATAAAAGTACTATTCACTAACAAGTCTTATTTTTTAGCATATGGAGCATCTCTGATGAGACTGTTTGTAATTCAGGAAACCCAGGGAATCAAGAGTGAAAGGACAGCTATATAGACAAATTCAGGGTACAGATTATTAGTAAGTGAGTTTCTGAGTAATATGGTATTTTGGTCAACTGTATTATTTTTCACAGCAACTTCTATTATAGGAGAATGTCTTTCTGTAAGCAGAAGTGCTATTTGCTAGATCTTAGTTTAAGATACCTTGTATGTAGATAAATAACAAAGATTTACTGTAGAGCACAGGGAATTACATTCACTATCTTGTAGAAACCTATAAAGGAAAAGAATCTGAAAAAAGTATATGTTATAAAACCGAATCACTTTGCTAGACACCTGAAACTAATGCAATATTGTAAATCAACTATACTTCAATAAAATAAAGTATAAAAAAAAAAGCCACACTATATTTCTAGTAGCTGTTGCTCTTTTCCCTCTGCCATGAAAATGAGATGACCCACCAAAAAATGTATAAATAAATAAGGGAGCAAGAAACACTTTTTCTTCTTTTAAATCCTGAGGCTTTTTTTGGAGTTGTTATAGGTGAATAATATGGTCAAAGCTAACTGATTAACTGATCAAAAATAAAATACTTTAAATATGTTAAACTTAAGTAAAGTTCCTTTTGTAATCTTTAGTAGCCATTCATAAATTTTATTCAGGAGCTTCTGTGTTCCAGGTACTTGCTACGTGCTGCAAATACAGTGCTTCATGATCCTTCCAGTAGGGAAAGTTTCAGAGTAGAAGAGAGACGAGAGAGAAAAGCAGACAATTAAAATAGCTATGGCTGTAATAATTTCATACAGGACATAAACCGAGTGCTATGAAATAACAAATAGAGATGGAGGTTGAAGGAATCTACTTTATAAAGTGGGGTCATGATAGACATTTTTAAGAAAGTGACATTTCAACAAAGACCTGAAGAATGAGAAACTCGCTATAGGAAGAGCATTCTGGGTCAGGGAACAACAAATGCAAAGGCTCTGTCTCATTCTTCAACTTCCAGCTTGACCGGTATCTAAAAGATAATAGCTTTCTGAGAGACTGCTATAAGTCACTTCAGGAGATAGACCTGAGTTTAACCCATCAGTAAAGCATGGGATTGTACTGCCTTCCTTAAGTAGCAGACTCTAAAAAGCGTTTTCTCATTGAATTACAGCATGCTAGGCATAGGAGTGTGGAAGAGATAATGGTGGGAAGCACACAAACCAGACTGAAGGGTAGTTTTACTTTCTCTGAGCAATACTCCTCCACTGTTAGCCATTTCCTAGTTGGTTAAAAATTTATTCTCCTCCTAAGAGTATTCTGGAACCAGCCTCTCAGAGTTAAAAACTATATCAACAAAAAAATACTTCTGGAGGGTCAGCTCTACTTAAAGGTCCCGCACCAATGCGGACCTACATTTTTTAGGGATTGCCTCCTAACTGATCGGAGAAGTATGGGCCATTATCGCACTGGTCATCTGCCAGATATTAATAATCACACCACACAAATGCTTCCAATGGAATCATGTTCATCCTGTATTTGGACCAAAGCTGGAGAGCTGCCTGTGTGTCTAACCTGATTTCCAGATTATAGTTTTCTCTTATGTTCACACTGATGTGGATCAGTGGGGACAACTGAAGATTCTCAGAGCCACCTGCTCTGGCAGAGAGATACACTCTAAAAGCAATTAAATTCATTTCCGTGCAGGTGACTTCTCCTAAAGCACTAACCCCGCCTTTTCTATCACCTAAGGCAAAAGGTGCAAGGGGACAATTCCTGACTGGGTCTTTAAATTCTGCATTTCTGTGATTCCTAACTCGACAAGTACATTTAGAAATCAAAACTCAAAGCCGTGTTGGGAAGACAGCCAATTCTTTGCCTATTGCACCTGGGCCCTTAAAAGATAATGTATTTGTGGGGCAAAGAAGGCATTGGGCGTGTTCTCTCTAAAAGGAGAAAAATGCTTTTATCTTTTACAGACGTAATCTACAGACAGCAGCAAACAATTTATATATATAATTCCCCAATTTGATGTAGTAGTTAAACTATTTTATCTGGCCTTTACAGTGATAGAATATACACTTCTGTAGAGCTCCCATATAACAATAACATAAAACAGGAATAGAATATAGACAGATAAAATTGTGTAATGCTCTCATGACGATGATTTGAGAAGCAATTGCTACATTTCATTTAGAACAGGGAGAACTGTCTGCAGTCTTAGAGAAAGCCATTCTAGTCTAATTAGGGATGCAGGTAAATACTCCTAGTCATTCTGATTTTTCAAAGTTATTTTCTAAATGAATTCAAGGCATAATTTTAAGCTACAGTTAGTATTAAACTCAATAGCATTTTTTTCCTCTTTAGAAAATAGATGCAAAAGGGAATAGTTTGTAAGTCATTTCCCTGGCTAAAATGCTAGTTGCCACAAACTGATCATCATTTGGATGAAGAGTGTTAAAACTGAAAAACAGAGTAAGTGTAAGTATATTAAGGAATAAAATTGTGAATTAAGCCAGCTTTAAATTGGCATCAAGCATCAGTATAAATTCTCAAAAGTCTTTTGTACAATTCATACAAGATCTAGGACATTTAAAAGGTAAGTGCCAGATTTGACTGACTTTGAATGATACTACTAAAAAACAAATTTGGGATATGTTGAGTGTCTAATTACTAGCAATATTTTCATGGCTTTATTTATTTATAACACTAATGTGTTCATTTTATATTTGTTTACATTTTTAGCTAGTACTCAGAAGTACTTAGTACATGCCCTTCTTTGGGATAACTATTTAATAAGATAGCTTATTCTTACATTAACTATCTTACCATATTATCTTTCATAATATAAACATCCTTCCATTAGATCTTTTAAGTACTTTTATGTGATCAAGCGAAGTGGTTAGTATTTAGATAAGTTCTCAGTAGTAATGATCTAAACTGTGTAGAACGGCATGAAGGCAGTTGGAGCACTTTAAAAATAATTTTTAAAAATCCCTTCACTTTTACTTATCAATCTTGTGTTGGTAAGTAAGATAAAATATTTATTTCCTAAACAGTTTAAAATTTTCAAATCTGGTGTGTCCATAACCATTATTTGAAAAACGTAGCTGGTAAAGCAAGCCAAACAATCAGAAATCTATGCGAGAAATTTTCTTTTAGGGGTTTATATATCAAACTTAGTTCTTAATTGAATCAAGGTTATACATGCACATGGTTTAAAAAATTTAATAGTTCTGCAAACCTTACTTTGAGTAACAGCAGATCTGTCCCTCCCTTTCTCCTGCTATGACTCCATTTCCCAACTACTAGAGTCAATCACTTTTAACTCTACTGGATGTTTCTCTTGGTACTTACCTCATGTCACTTATTTTTATACTTCTTGACTTGATTTTTAGCCCCTATCTATTGACATACCATTGTGGAAGATAAGAATTTATTTTTCTCTCTTTTTGCCATCAGTATTCTCATTCCTGTTTGATACCTTTCTACTTTCCCTGTTTTCTTCATATAATTATATTGTAATTTTGTTTAATGCAGTGCCTACATTATTATGACTAAAAAAATGCTATTCACACAGCTGAACCATGTAGTAAACTATAATAGTTTTTCTTCCTGTACCACTATTAAAAAACAATTTATTTTAATAATACTCATCATAAAAAGGAATGAAATTAAGTCATTTGTAGACATATGGATGGGCCTTGAATCTGTCATACTGAGTGAAGTAAGTCAGAAAGAGAAAAACAAATGCAGTATATTAATGCATTTATGTGTAATCTAGAAAACTGGCACAAGGTAGACCTATTTGCAGGGCAGGAATAGCAACACACACAGGTATATGTATACACAGAGCTTATTTACTTTATTATACACCAGAAACTAATACAGCATTGTAGAGCAATTACACCCCAGTTTTTAAAAAATGCTCGTTTTTCATTTAATTTTCTGTGTGTGATAATCAAGTAATCCCCTAATCCTTCTCAGGTTGTATAAATCTCCTTTCAGTGTATTCAAGCATTTCAGCAGTTTTATCAATTTGTTTTCATTTTACTCGTCAGGTAGAAGAGCACACACTCTCTCTTTAAGGACACTTACCAGAAATTACATGCATTGCTTCTAATTATATCCCATTGGCCAGAAATTAATCATATGGCTATATCTAGTTGCAGAGGAGTCTGAAAAATGTAACCCTCATTTTAGATAACCCAATAAAAAAACCCCAGGCAACAGGTCTGAAGACAAGGTGCTACTTTTGATCCTTTAATTAATTCTATTCTCTTAGGCAAGTCCCTTCCCTCTTCAGGCCTTGTTTCTTTCTCTATACGTTGGAGATTATCTAGCAGTAGAAGCAAAGATAGGAATGTCCTGGGAATAAGTTCCATATACATGGGCTTACTCTTCAGATTCAAGATCTGTGGCATTTAATTTAATCTAAGAACATGGGCTAAATTCTCAGTATTTTAAACTCAACTTCTTGTTTTAACTTAGTTTATAATTAGATATATAATCTTGGAAAAGTTCTTTAATTACTCTTGACCTCACTTTGCTAATTTGTAAAATGAGTTATTAGTCTAGACTCACGGTTCCCAAACTAGACACCACAGTGCCTTGGGGTGTACAGTAAACTCCCAGGAGAGTTGTAGGATAGCTTACATTTTTAAGGGCAGTCCAGGGCTACTTGACATCCATCTTTTGGATACCAGGCAAAATGCTAGCTTGAAATAGTTCACACATTAGCTCATGCTAGATTTCTTTTGATGTCATAGCGTTGTAAAGCTGGGTTTTTGTACACTGGTGGTGGGGTCCAGTTGGATTCCAAGGTCTGAGATGTGCAGTGGCGAACAGGTACACTCATTAGGAAGTAATTATGGTTGTTTAATAATTAAATAAAAATATGATTTTCTTTTAATTTGTGTGCTTAATGAAACAATGACTAATTTTAAAGAAATAAATACTTATTAAGTGTTTGGGTCTAACTACTTAATAAATGGGGCTATTACCTATTCTTTTTTTGTATTATCTTAGGAGAGTACATACCTTAAAGATTTTTCTTCTCATTTTCAAATTTAGAGTTAGATTACTGGCTCTTAAGGATACCTGCCTCTTGCTGAAGGAACTGTCTTACTAGGTAATGAGGGAGACTCTCAGCCAAAAGGATGAGCAGAGGTTTGTTTTTGGCAAGCTGAACTGGAACTTGGAATTCACTTTCGTAGGAAACAATGTTGTGAATATTTTGTATAGTTTAACCAGTCCAATTTTAGCATTTATCAAATGTGCAAGAATATATTTGTGACATTCAGATTTTTGGCATCCTATAGATAAAACACCCAAGTGACTGACCAAAATCTTTTCTTGGAAATACTTGGTAAACAAACTTATTGCATCATTAGAAGCTTTCTTTCAGCAGCTTTCCCAAACTCTGTTAACTTTATAAAAGTGGCCAAAACTCTAGGAAAATCAAACAGACTTTAATGTTCAGATATGCTGACTGATTAGAAAAAGGAAATTTTGTTTATGTCAAGAAAGTTTTGAATGGTTTGTTGAGAATATGAACAATAATGAGTTGCTAAGTTGCTCTCAGTTTAAGAAGCATTCCTTTGAATTGCTTTCTTAATCACGCAGTAACTCATCCTGAATGTAGAAGCTGCTCTGTTGTATAGAGTAGTTTAATCAAAGAAGAAAAAAATGAAATTAGGTGTCTTTTTCCAGATTTTCCAAATACTGTCCAGCAGATTTGGATGGTGCAACACCAAGAAGACACAAATGCAGGGCAACATTTCTTTCAACATGACCATCCTGCAGTTTTGATTCTGGGCTGAAATTCTTTTCTCAGCTGAATGAATGTGGCTAAGATTAATTTTTATTATACATTAATGGGGTTCAGATGATGTTTATCACTATAAGTTTATTTTTTCCTGAGATATCTATTTTGATACTTACAGTAAACCTGATATTGTCTTATGCTAAAGAGAATGATATGAAAATTTAATTGATTTATCTGCAGATATCTTGTTACATGTTTAACATGTTTATATGTGTGTGTACATGCTCAGTCACTTCAGTCATGTCCAACTATTTGTGACGGACTGTAGCCCGCCAGGTTCCTCTGTCCATGGGGATTCCCCAGGCAAGAAACTGGAGTAGGTTGCCATGTCCTCCTCTGGGGGATCCTCTCGACTCTGGGATTGAACCCATGTCTCCTGTTTCCCCTGCACTGCATGTGGATTCTGGGAAGCCCAACATGTTTATATACCCTATATTGAATAGACAGTTTAAGGAGGAATATGATACAGTGAACATACAAGGCACTCAATTTAGAGGATTACTTTAAGGAAATTCCCTGGCAGTCTAGTGATGAGGATTCCATGCTTACACTGCTGAAGGCCTTGGTTCAATCTCTGGTTGGAGAAATAAGATCCAGCAAGCTGCCTGGTGTGGGAGGATGAGATGGTTGGATAGCATCACTGACTCCATGGACGTGAGTTTCAGCAAACTCTGGGAGATAGTGAAGGACAGGGAAGCCTGGCGTGCTGTAGTCCACGGGGTCGAAAGAGTCAGGCACAGCTTAGCAACTGAACAACAACAAAAACACATCCTTGACAATTTAGAAATGGGTAAAAAATGTTACTGTTTAACATGTTAATTCTTAAGAAAATCAGTGGATCTTGAAAGCCTGAAAAAATTCCAGACATAATAAAAGCTGGAACAAGTTGCACAGAGTTACTAGGTCCTTGAAAGTACTGCAGAGTAAGGAACAAGACCTGCCTTAATCCTGTGATACTGCCAAACCCAGAAAAATATAGGTTTCCATTTCTAACAAAGCAATAAACATGAATGAGGAAAGAGTTATAAATATTACCCCAGCATGCCTTCCATTAAAGGAAAATGCAGAGATGCCTGCTGAAACTACAAGTAATGTTTAAAACAACAGCTCATTGTCTACAAACATTATGAATTGAATTCTGCCAATATCAGTAAAAACTTGAATCATATATCCCAGGAACCCCAAACACGAAAGCGTTAGCGATTTTGGGATTAATTGAGATCACACCATCAAATGTGCAGTCTTTTTGCTGTGTATGTTTTTTCAGTGATTTGCCTTCTCGGCTTACCCACTGGGTTTTGCCTGTTTTTCCTCATTCTCCACCGTGTCTTTAGACAGTGCTGTCACTGACAGCAGGCTGAGTAAATCATCAGTTGCATGCTGATGAGCTGGTTTCCCTTCTTCTGCCAGATTAAATCAGGACAGCCTTCAAGTCTGGAAAAAGAGAGGATGGTCTTGCCATTACTTCCGACCTTTCCTTTCTTCTCCTATCTGGGACTCTTTCCACAACCAAAACTCTCTTCTGTTATGGTCTCAGTTTAGGGTACTTTCTTTCCTTCATATTTTCTGTCGGGAATATAACTGTTACATTGCCATACCAATTTGTTTCCTTGTTGTTTTGACTGATTTTACTTTGTGTTCCTTTTAACAAATAAGTGTGAAATCTTATGAAAGTTTCAAAAGTAAAGTAAAAGTCTATTCATTGACATTCTGAGCCAAGGATCAGTATTTACAAATTCAATTTTCATATAAGACGTTGATAAGGAAAAAGACCCCTGTATGTTAGAATTACCCAGAGTTGTCTTGAGAAGCATATTCCAGAAACTTTGATATGCTAACATGCATTTTCAACCTTCAAGAGAAGATTGTAAACTGCATTTCCTGAACTTACTAGATGATGAATCCTTGTTTACAAAGGATTTTCAATGGAGTGTTTCCAAGAACACACTCTTGGAAATGTTGTCATGTTCCATTTTCCTGCAACTTATTTTATAATTCAGCTTTATATGTAATTTAGTAACTAATCATAATTTCAAAGAACTACAGACTTTTTAATAGTGAAATTTTATTGGTGATTTTTCTGTGGGAAATTTGGCCTGAGAGTAGATAAGGATTTATTGTAACTTTAATATGTTAAAGGTTTTTAATATCCTAGGAATCTTTAAATACCTAATTAAATAGGAAATCTTTTTGCTTCAGTTTTATTTTTATGTTTACTTTAAGGGAAAGTGTGGGAAAACAGTATGGCTAGAATTCAGTTTTTTTCCTAATATTATATATTCACTATTTTATGTACAATAGGAAGAAGTAACTGAAGCCATGGATACAAATACTGAATTTTACCTGCCAATATGAGTCTTCTGATTTGTCAATACTTCAGAACATTGCTCTTGGGGCTTGGCATGTCACATTAGCATACAATGACGCCTCCGTTCTCTCCCAAAGTGTGTTCTGTATCACGACTGTGCCCTAGTCAAGGCCCCAGTCATCAACTTTAAACCCCAAGGTCACTTGGTCATCTTGTGATTACAACAGCAGCTTTACTCCTTGTAATTGTCCTACAGCTGTGGCAGGTCAATGGAAAAATGTTCTTTAAACACCATAAGCATCTGATTGTGCAATACCTAAATGAGTGTCATTGATTATTCACACTGCTGGCTGGTCAAAGCTGGGGAAGTAATTAGGGCTTTTTGTGTGGATTATCCACTGAGAAAAGGTCACATAACTACAAACAGTGCCAGCAGAGAGGAGCCACCAAGGACGACAGCATCCATGATCAGTTAAGAAATGCTAAAGCAAGGCTTAATAATGATGTGCTTATGCCAGGTTCTACAGAATGTGATCATTCTGTCATAGAAATCCAATGAAGCATGAATGATGGCTACTTTTTCCCTGGAAGCTCTGCTCCAGGTCCCTGATGCCCATCAAACAGGTTTGTCAGGGAAGTAGACTGAGAATAATTTAAAAAGCAGGGCTTTTTCCCTTTTCCCTTTCTTTAAATCAAGAATAAAAACTTCAGCTAGCAACCATTCTTTTTGTATCCTCCTCTGAAGAATCATAGCAATGTTGCTTTTTTCACATTTTTGATAAAATATCCCACCAAATGGTTTGTCTGTGTTACGAGTTCTTGAAACCATTCATTTGCTGATTTAAATTAGGATCCTCTTTGAGCCAGAGTTCTATTTATAGTAATATAATGCTGAAAATATGTTTTGGTTTGCTGTAGGGTCTTTCATGTTTTCCAAGCTTAAGCTGTTTCTTCTAAATCCAATTAGTCATTCTTAGGACTAGACTCAATCCTCAGTGATACTTGAAATTCTAAGATGACGTTTTCCTTGTTTTAGTCTAAATTACCGGTTTCTATTAAACTGAAGATATTCTGGGAAAGCCAGCAACTTAGCCATTTTTTACCATAGTATAAAGAAAGCTGTCTGGAAGTTAGGTCTGGGAAGGCATTGTAGAAATGGTGTTTGGAAAGTAAAGTAAATAAGTGGTTGAGAGTATTGAACACAAAACATTATTGGGGTTACCTCCTAACTCTGCTTGGAATTGTATTAGTGTGGAGGGGAAAATACTGAATAGTAATTAAGAACAGCAACTTTGTAAGAGTTCAGATCCTGGTTTGCCATTTACTCTGTGATATTGGGAAAGTTACTCAAACATTCTGAGCCTTCTGAGGGGATGGATGGTATTTTTTACATAAAACAGTCTATTGTCAGAAGTCAGTGAATGAACTCCCAGCAGGTAGGAGATGAACTAGCTGAAAAACCAGGAACCCTTAAAAAAACCACCTTGTCCTTGTGGAGTGCAGACCTGCCGGGGTCTTTTAGGAGTTAGTTGTGACCCGTGATCATATAGTGGCACATGGGGCCGATCTCTTGGTCCAACATGCTGGATTCAGCGCTGGTTTCTCTGGTTTTACCTGCCTATCCTTACCCCCACTTCTTTTAAGTCTGAGCCCTCAGAATCTATAGACTGAGGTCATGTTTGATTATGGCTTCAGGAGGATCTACTTTCTAAAACCAGACAGAAGAGTCTTCAGAACCGAATGGTAGGATTTCCGGCAGTGTAACAAACCAAAAGGAAGATAGTTTGGGGCAGTCATGTTTTACTTCATTCTTCAGTTGACCGCCCTCTTTTTCTTTGGTTGACCCTTGTCCCAGACTAGAAGTCTCCTAAGGCGATAGAGAGAAGTGTAATGAAAATGAAATGAGAAAATGTATTGTGAAGTGCCTGCATGGGTTCAACAACAGATATATACATGCCAGACGCCTAGGAGAGGTAAGAAAACTTGCTTTTAAAAAAATAACATATTTCTGTTTCTGAGGTGCATGTGTGCTTAGTCGTGTCTGACTCTTAGCAACGCTACGGACTGTAGCCCGCCAGGCTCCTCTGTCCTGGGATTCTCCAGGCAAGAATACCAGAGTGGGTTGCCATTTCCTTCTCCAGGGCACCTTCCCCACCCAGGGATAGAACCCACATCTCTTAAGTCTCCTGCATTGGTAGGCAGGTTCTTTACCACTAGTGCCACCTGGGAAGCTCTTCTGTTTCTGAACTATTATTTTAAAAATTGCGCAAGCTCTGAATGATGGAGTTGTGAGAGTTGTCTGCTATTCTGGACTAATTCCCTCCTATTGATCATTTAAATAAGGGATTATCTTGTTTCCCCCCTTTAGACTGAGGATTAGTTGTTGAAAAGCAAAGATGGAGTGTATAGCAGCTCTGAAAGTTAGGATATAAAAGGAACATGGCAATGACACATTTATATTTTGGAAGAAAGGAATTTTCTCTATTCAGTAATAAGAAGAAGACAATGGGAGTGATATGGCTTGAATGGTAAGAAAGTGAAACATAATTCAGAATGCCTTTGTCTTTAAGAATGTCTTAAATGTCAAAGGAAAAAAAATTTTTGTTTGTTTTAGTTCATGGACAAGATGAAAACATTTTATATTTCATATTTGCCTTACAGTAACTTATGAGGAGAGCGCTGTCCTAAGACAAAGCCAAGGCAGAGGCAGCTGTTCTGGAAGCAGGCAGATTTGGTCTCTAGAGGGTACTTGATTTTCTGCTGCTTTTGTATCTGTTACTCTTTCCGTGGGTTGATGGAGCATGTGAGTGCCTGGGAGCAGCAGTGACAGAGTGGTTGAGTAGTAGGAAAATCACTGGGGAAGGAAGCTGAAGACCCAAGTTTCCATCTCAGCCTCATCTTATAATAGTCTTCTAACCCTGAAAAAATTGTAGAAGGAGGTTTTTTTGTTGTTGTTCTATTAATGTAACAGACTTGTTGAGCTGTAATTCACATATCATAAAATTCATTCTTTTAAAGGGCACAGTTGGTGGTGTTCAGTACATTTAGAGTTGTGCAATGATTGTCACTATCTAATTTTAGATCATTTCTGTCACCCTGAGAAGAAATCTTGTACCCATCAGTAGTCGTTCTCCATTCCCCCTCCCTCCAGCCCCTGACAACCCCTAATTTATTTTCTGCCTCTGTGTTACCTGTTTTAGACATTTCATATGAAGGGAATCATACAAGCTGTTGTTGATTGTGTTTGACTTTTTTCCACTTAGCAGGACGTTTTCAGGGTTCATCCGTGTTGCAGTATTATGTATCAGTACTTTGTTTCTTTTTCCCCCAATTTTTTTTGTTGTGGTAAAATACACATGACATAAAATTTACTATCTTAACCATTTTAAAGTTTACATTTCAGCGGTATTAAGCACCACTTATTGCTATGCAACGCTCGCCACCATCCATCACCAGAACTCTTCATCTTCAAAACTGAAACTCTAAACCCATTAAACTGTAACTCCTTTGTCTCTTGTACACATCATAGAGTTGAATCACGTTTGTTTTGCTATGTTTTGTTTTTAGTCTATTCTGCTAATCTGTGTTGATTAAACAGCTTATTTACATTTAAAGTAATTACTAATATGGAGGAATTTCTATCATTCTGCTGTTTGTTCTTTATATGCCTTATAACTTTTTTGGCTTTCATTTTCTGTATTACTGTCTTCTTTTGTGTTTAGTTGATTTTTTTTTTGTAGTGAGATGCTTAAATTACTTTCTGATTATCCTTTGTGTATATCCTCTAGCTATTTTCTTTGTGGATACCCAGGGGAGTACATTTAACATCCTATATTTATAACATTCTAATTTGAATTTATATCAGCTTAACTTCAATCATGTACAAAAACTATACTTCTTTAACATATTCATCCCCACCCCTGTTGGTTGTTGATGTCATAAAATACATCTTTATATATTATGTGACAAAAAACATAAACTAATATTTTTCTAACGCATCCGCCTCCTAAATTATGTAGAAAACAATACGAATTGTACGAATTGAAGTTACAATAATACTAATTTTTTGGCTAATAACTGGGCTTCCTTGGTGACTCAGATGGTGAAGAATTTGCCCGCAATGCAGGAGACCTGGTTTTGATTCCTGGGTTAGGAAGATCCCCTGGAGAAGGAAATGGCTACCTACTCCAGTATTCTTGCCTGTTCCATGGAGAGAGGAGCCTGGTAGGCTATACTCCATAGTGGGACAAAGAATTGGACACAACTGAGCTACTATCACTTTCACTTTCAGGCTGATAATTTTTTTTGAAAGTATTAGTTTCTTTTTTTTTTAGTTTCTTAAATCATGTAGAAAACAAAAAGTGGAATCACATATCATTGTTACAATAATACTAGCTTTTATAATTGTCTTTGTGTTTCCTGAGATCTTTATTTCTTCATACAGCTTTAAGTTACTGTCTAGTGTCCTTTCATTTAGCCCTGCAGGACTTTCTTTAGTATTTCTTGCAGGGCAGGTCTAATGATAACAAACTCCCTCCGTTTCTGTTTATCTGCTGCTGCTAAGTCGCTTCAGTCGTGTCCGACTCTGTGCGACCCCATAGATGGCAGCCCACCAGGCTCCTCCATCCCTGGGATTCTCTGGCAAGAACACTGGAGTGGGTTGCCATTTCCTTCTCCAATGCATGAAAGTGAAGAGTGAAAGTGAAGTCGCTCAGTCGTGTCTGACTCTTTGCGACCCCATGGACTGCAGCCCACCAGGGTCCTCCATCCATGGGATTTGCCAGGCAAGAGTACTGGAGTGGGTCTTCTCCATCTGTTTATCTGAGAATGTTCTAATTTCTCCATCACTTTTAAACAATAGTTTTGCCAGATATGGGCTTCCCTGATGGCTTAGACAGTAAAGAATCTGCCTGCAATGTGGGAAACCTGGGTTTGATCCCTGGGTCAGGAAGATCCCCTGGAGAAGAGAATGGCTACCCACTCCAGTGTTCTTGCCTGGAGAATTCTAGGGACAGAGACAACAGTCCATGGGGTTGCAAAGAGTCGGACACGACTGAGTGACTAACACTTTCACTTTTCAGTTTGCCAGATATAGGATTCTTGGTTACCAGTTTTTTTTTTGACTGTTTTTTGCTTTTTCCCTTTTAGCACTTTGAGTATATTAGCCCACTGACTTCTGGCCTCCAAAGCTTCTGATAAGAAATCTGCTGATAATTTTATTGAGGACCCCTTTTATGTGATGAGTTTCTTCTCTTGCTTTTAAAATTCTCTTTTTATCTTTCAACAGCCTGATTATAATGTCTCAGTGTGGGTCTTTTTGAATTCATTCTACTTGGAATTTGTTGAATTTCTCAGATGCTTATACTCATGTATTTCATCAAATTTGGGAAGTTTTTAACCATTATTTCTTCAGATACTCTCTCTGCTCCTTTCTCTCTCTCTCTTCTCCTCTTGGACTCCCACAATAAGTGTGTTGCTCTGGTTGATGCACCCCACAACCAGGGGCTGTTTTGACTTTTCTTCATTTTTTGTTCTTTCTGTTACTCAGATTTTATAATTCTCATTCTCCTATCTTGAAGTTCACTGATTCTTCTGCCTGCTCGAATCTGCCTTTGAGTCCCTCCAGTGAAATTTTCATTTTAGTTTATTGTATTGTTTAGCTTCAAATTTTATTTTTGGTTTCTTTTTAGGTTTTCTACAGCTTTATTGATATCTTCATTTTGTTTATATATTGTTTTCTAGATTTTCTCCATGTCTTCTTTTAGTTTTTGAGCATTTTTAAGATAGTTGTTTTGTTTTAAAAAATTTTTGTCTAGTAGATCTGCTGTCTTTTTGCAGGTAGAGTTTCTGTTGGTTTATTTTTTCCCTTTGAATGGGCCATACTTTCTTGTTTCTTTTTATGCCTTGTGGTTTTTAAATAAAAACTGAATTTTAAAACCTAATAATGAGAAGATTCTGGAAATCAGAGCCTCCCCCATCCCAAGGGTATTCTTTCTTTTTTTAAATTGTTGTCATCTGTGTCTGTTCCATGGATCAGCCTGAGGTGTAAACTTAAGGTTTTCTCAGATCTTTTCAGAGACTAAGCCTTCCCTTGGGCATGCACAGTGACTTCCTAATTTCACCTGTGTATGCAGCTGGGTTTTGAATATCCTACTCTTCAATGTTTGACTCCCAGAAAGGGAAAAAGAAAAATGAAGGGGGAAACATGCACTGGCTTTAACTGCCCTCCCACCCCTCTGGAAGTCACATCAGCCAGGGAAGAGGGGCTTAAACAGTGGGGGAAGGTGCAGCAACAGTGGTAACCACTCTTTGCACCTCTGTGATCAGAGGCAACGATTAGTGAGTGGAGCACAGATCCCTGATATTTGGAGGACGAGGTTCTTTGGCTTGTCTTGAATCCAACAAGCTGTAGGTAAGTTGCTCTAGTAACACTTGCACAGCTGCCTGCCACTGGGCTGAGAGGTGTTGGATGGGTAGCTACTACTGTGCTAAGAGCTGAAATTAACTGCAATTTACCATCCAAGTAATTCTAGTCTTCCTCTGGAAGTTACGAGCCTTCAATAGACTCCAGAGTTCCAAAGTAGTTATATCAGGTAGATTGTGCCACTTTAATTGTTGTCTAGGTGGGGAGACAGATTTCTGGTGCCTCCTACTCTGTCATTTTCCCAGAAGCCGCCTTCATTCCTTTTTATTGCTGATTAATATCCCATTTTATGGGTATACCTCATTTTGTTTATCTGTCCCTCAGTTGATAGACATTTTCATTGTTTCCACTTATAGGTGATTATGAGTTATGCTGCTGTAAGCATTTATGCAAAGTTTGAATGGACAGAAGTTTTCATTTCTCTTGAGTATATACCTAGGAGTGGGATTTCTGGGTCATATGGTAAGTCTCTGTTCAACATTTTGGGGGACTGTGGGTCTCATCTCTCAGGTGTTTGAGCAAGAGTTAAGAAATAAGCAGAGGAAACACTGTATCAGAATACATCTGGCTGTTAAGAGATAGAAAACTCATCTGTGGAGGCCTAAAGGTCCATCTAGTCAAGGCTATGGTTTTTCTAGTGGTCATGTATGGATGTGAGAGTTGGACTGTGAAGAAAGCTGAGTGCCGAAGAATTGATGCTTTTGAACTGTGATGTTGGAGAAGACTCTTGAGAGTCCCTTGGACTGCAAGGACATCCAACCAGTCCATTCTAAAGGAGATCAGTCCTGGGTGTTCTTTGGAAGGACTGATGCTAAAGCTGAAACTCCAGTACTTTGGCCACCTCATGCGAAGAGTTGACTCATTGGAAAAGACTCTGATGCTGGGAGGGATTGGGGGCAGGAGGAGAAGGAGACGACAGAGGATGAGATGGCTGGATGGCGTCACCGACTTGATGGATGTGAGTCTGAGTGAACTCCGGGAGTTGGTGATGGACAGGGAGGCCTGGCGTGCTGCGATTCATGGAGTTGCAAAGAGTCAGACACGACTGAGCGACTGATCTGATCTGATCTGAAACAGATACGATTTCATACTTTTTACCTAACAAAAAGTCTGGAGATAGGCAGTTGACTGTGTTATCCAATGATTTCTGGGCCAACTTCTTTGTCATTTTCCTAGCAGAATATAAATGCTGTGGCTTTAACCACCACATCCATGTTTAGGACAGAAAAGGGTGAACAGGTGGAGACTTTCTCCTTGTGAAGTCTTGTCTTTTAGTAGAAAAGTCTTCCCTAGTGGACTTAAACAGTGTCTCATTGACCGGGGTTGGATCATGTGACCACTTTCGGACCAATCTCTGAAGAGAGGGAAGGATGTTGCTGTGAGTGACGTCGACAATTTCAGCTCATTCCTTGTGGCTGAGGTAGCGGCTTAACCTTCCTGAAATCAAAGGATTTCTGCTAACAACCTGAATACAAGTAGTAGCTTTGTTACCAGAGAAGATATAGTTGTAGCATAAGCAAGGCTCGGTACCTGGCCCATGAGCCAGTGGATCCAAAAGTGACCGTACACCCAGATTGGTGGTGGAAGCAGGGAGGAGGGGCACTCCTGGAAACTTAATGCAACATGATCCACAAAACTTTGTCTCATTAAATTAGAGAGATGTCCCTGGACAATCTGGTGCTCTGATGCCTTCACTGCACGGTCTTATGTGGTTCTTTTTCCTCTCACTATAAATTAGAGATAAAGCGTCCTTCAAGCAGGAAATGCCCCACTGCCTTGGGTGGCTTCCTATCCCTTTTTCATTGTCTCTCTGCTGTCAGAGCCTCATAGGCACCTAAGGTGGGGGGGGGGGCAGAAATTGCTCTTAGGGTCTTATTGTGTGCCACGCTTGTGCTGAGCACTTTATATTCTTTATCTAATTTAATCCTCCTAAAAGTCCATTGAAGTATGTACTGTTAGTATCATCTTTATTTTGTAGTTGAGAAACTGTAAGCTGACCTTCTTTGCCTAGAGCCACAAACACCTGGAACTGTAGACTGCTCCAATTCCCTGTTAGAGTTTACCAGCCCATCATCTTGTTCTTACATTTCTAATAAACTTGACTTCTGTGTCTGTCATTGTTAAGTATTTCTCACAGTGTCCTGGGAAAGGCTACTGTGTAAATATAAACTGATCAGAATGACACAACCAGTAAGTGTCAAGGCCAGGTTTTGACTCCAGAGTCTGTGCTCAAGAAATATGATTAACTCTCTGCTGCTGCTGCTGCTGCTGCTAGGTCGCTTCAGTTGTGTCCGACTCTGTGCGACCCCATAGCCGGCAGCCCACCAGGTTCCTCTGTCTTTGAGATTCTCCAGGCAAGAACACTGGAGAGGGTTGCCATTTCCTTCTCCAATGCATGAAAGTGAAAAGTGAAAGGTGAAGTCGCTCAGTTGTGTCCGACTCTTCGAGACCCTATGGACTGCAGCCTACCAGGCTCCTCCATCCATCGGATTTTCCAGGCAAGAGTACTGGAGTGTGGTGCCATCGCCTTCTCCGGATTAGCTCTCTAATCTCCCCAAATAGAAGGTGAATATAATGGAGACTGAGAGGGCTCAACTAAGTATCTAGCATGTGGTATTAATCCTTACAGATTAGCATATGTATATATAACAAGGGCTTTCTGAAGATATAATGCCCAGTTTATTTAGGACTTTTTTTTTTTTTAATTGAAGTGTAGGTGGTTTACAATTTTGTGTTCATTTCTGGTGTATAGTAAGTAGTTCAGTTATACACACACAGACACACACACACACATTCTTTTTTTCCCTTTTTTGGGGGAGAGCATGTGGGATCTTAGTTCGCAGACCAGGGATCAAATTCATGTCCCCTGAAGTGGAAGCATGGAGTCTTAACCACTGGACCACCAGGGAATTCCTTATACTTTCTCTTCTATATTTTTTCTATTATGATTTGTCACATGAAATTGAATATAGTTCCCTGTGCTATACAGTAGGACCTTTTGTTTATCCACTCTTTTGCTAAACTCGAAGTCCCACTCCATCCCTCCTCTACACCACCCTTTGGTAACCATAGGTTGTTTTGTATGTCTTATGTTTATGTTTTGTAGCTAAGTCCATTTGTGTCATGTTTTAGATTCCACATATACGTAATATCAATGGTACTTGTCTTTTTCTGTCTGACTTCATCTAGTACGATACTCCCTAGGTCCATCCACGTTGCCGAAAATGGCATTATTTCATTCTTTTTTATGGCTGAGTAGCTCATGCAAAAAGCTGACTTATTGGAAAAGACCCTGATGCTGGGAGGGATTGGGGGCAGGAGGAGAAGGGAACGACAGAGGATGAGATGGCTGGATGGCATCACCAACTCGATGGACATGAGTTTGGGTGAACTCCGGGAGGTGGTGATGGACAGGGAGGCCTGGCGTGCTGCGACATGGGGTCCCAAAGAGTCGGACACGACTGAGCGACTGAACTGAACTGAACTGAACTGCATGTTCCATTGTATATATGTACCACATATTCTTTATCCATTCATCTGTCAATGGATGTTTAGGTTGTTTCTATATCTTGGCTATTGTAATTAGTGCTGCCATGAACATTGGGGTGTATGTATCTTTGAATTATGGTTTTGCCTGGATATATGTCCAGGAGTTGGGTTGCTAGATCATATGGTAGTTCAATTTTTAGTCTTTGGAGAAACCTCCATACTGTTTTCCAGAGTGACTAAGCCAACTTACATTAGCATCAATAGTGTAGGAGTGTTCCCTTTCTCCACGCCATCTCCAGCATTTGTTATCTGTAGACTTTTTAACGATGACCATTCTGACTGGCATGAGATGGTATCTCGTTATAGTTTTGATTTGCATAATGCCCCACTTTAATCCAAATTGAAGAGTTCCCATATTCTGAAGCATTCTCATGAAGCAACTGTCTGGGGGACAAGTGATGTCTTCTAATAATAGCCCATTCGTTCTCAAAGAAATGTTGATGATCTGGGTAAGCATTCATTTGCTAAATGCAGGTATGCCCTGCTGTTGAAAGTTTGCTTTATACCACTTCACTTTTATGAAAGACATACACGAGCACCTGTTTTTGCTAATCAAAAGAAATCTGAGAGGATTTCTGCTTTTACAAGAAAAGTGAAAAACAAAAATAGGGGTCAGCGTTTGTCTTGTAGTGAACCATTACAGAGGCAGCGCACATCCTAAGTGAGAGCAGCACTGCCAAGCTCCTTCCCCTGGAACCACACTCACATCAAACTGCTGTAGCTTCAAACTGTGTCTGTGAGCATCTGTGCTTGATCGCAATTTATTTTGTACCTCTGCTGGCAAGATGTGTCTTAACGTAATTGCTGCTTTCATCCATGCCATTTCAGCTCAAGAATGCTCTCATAGGCATGCGCTCCTTTTGGACAGTGGGGGAGTCCTGTGTCTGCTTTCTCTGAAGCCCCTGAACTTATCAGTACAGTGCTTCTGTGCGTGTGTGCTCAGTCATGTCCAACTCTGTGAGACCTCATGGACTGTAACCCTCCAAGCTTCTCTGTCCATGGAATTTTTCAGGCAAGAATACTGGAGTGGGTTGCCATTTCCTCCTCTAAGGAAACTTCCCGACCCAGGGATTGAACCCACATCTGTGTTGGCAGGCAGATTCTTTACCACTGAGCCACATGGGAAGCTCATAGAGAAGAATAAAGACTTAGGAATCACATTAGACTGAAAACCTTGCTTCTTATTTTTTTTTTTTAAGTCTCTTACAAATGGCATAAATTAAAACACATCTACTTTAATGTTACTTTTGCCCTCATTTTATTTCTTGGATATTTTTGTTGAAGCTGAAAAGCTTTTTCTGAATAGTAAGTGACTTTGACAAAAAACTAGCTTTACTCTGCATGTTTTAAAGTTACAGCAGTCAGATGGACATACCTGATTAACATTTCTTCACACTCAATATTTTGCTGTTTATTTTAAATTGCATAACTTGCTTGCAATAGCTTGTATTGGCTCTAACTGCCAGTGGAGCGTTCCATAGTAATTGTTTTGTGGCAGCCTTCATACAAAAGTAATTCCTGGTGTGATGTGAGCCAAGATGTACATTGAAAACTAAAAGGACTGTTGTTTATTTAAGGTTGAACTGGGGGAAGACTGGAGGGCACTGCCCTTCCAATGCAAAGCAATGAACCAATCTAACTACTCTGTCATCATCATACATAAACATCTTTTAGTGAGTGTTCTTATTATACATAAAACATATAGAAGAATTCTTTTTTTCCTGTTCCTTTTTCATAGATCTAAAAGCACAGGAGGTTTTGCCAGATCAAATATGATCTTGCTTTTACTGGCTTATTGATTTAGGAATAAATGAATAACCTGTTCTTATGGAGGGAATTTCTTAGTGTTTCATTGTTTGTTGAAATGCCATTCTTATTGCATCATGTTCAAGTACTGTGACAACATTTTGTTAACGAGGGGATTGGGATGGGGTGCAGCAGGGGATAGGACTGGACAGCCTATGAGAGGGATGTCTTATTTTTTTCTATACAATCTCAAATTAGACCTTTGTTAAGATTAGTTTCTTCGTGGAGGAAATACATTTGAATTCCCCACATATATTTAAATAACTTTTGTTCTGTATGCAAAGTATAGCACATAACTTAGAATAAAAATTTCCATTTTGCATGCTTATGCATCCAAGTATGCAAAGACTGGTTCAGTTGCTAGCGGAACAAACAATAAATGCCTTTTTCTAAGGGTTACCTATTGGAACTTGGGCATTAAAAGAATTGTGTTATTACTGCCAAAGATCTGAACTAGCTTAGACATGCTACTATGAAAGTGAAAAGTGAAAGTCGCTCAGTCATGTCCGACTCTTTGCGACCCCATGGACTATATAGTCCATGGAATTCTCCAGGCCAGAATACTGGAGTGGGTAGCCTTTCCCTTCTCCAGCGGATCTTCCCAACCCAGGGATAGAACCCAGGTCTCCCAAATTGCGGGCGGATTCTTTACCAGCTGAACCACAGGGGAAGTCCAAGAATACTGGAGTGGGTAGCCTATCCCTTCTCCAGTGCATCTTTCCGACCCAGGCATCGAACCAGGGTCTCCTGCATTGCAGGTGGATTGTTTACCAACTGAGCTACCAGGGACATGCTGCTATAGTTATGAGTCATTTCAGTGATAATGTACAGAAGCAATTAGAGACAAAGAGCCCTACTTTAAAGAACTTTTTACTGTAAGTATTCTCAAATGCAATAAATTGGCCTACATCATAATCAATATTATTAGAGGAGTAATAAAAGGGGAGAGGCAACGTATATATTTTTCCACAGGAAGCTACCCACTCAAAGAGGAAACAATGCTCATGTTTTATTCATCCACTTGGTGATTGTTGGTTAGGATGTTTACTTCTGGGGAGCTGCTTTGTTAATCTCTAATATAAGGATTCCCATTATACTGGCACATGTAATCACAGGTTAAAACTCCTTCATGCTCTGAAACTGTTCTGAAATTGAATTGTGGTGTTAGTTGTACAACTCTATGAATTGTACATTTCAAATGAGTTAGTTGTATTATATGTAATTGTACCTTAATAAATCTGTTTTAAAACTCTCCTTCATTTTCACAAAATGGAAGTCATTGTTTTTTGTTGGACTATTTTCTGTCTCCTAGTCTCTTTTTTTCTCTCTGCTTGTTAATATTGCTGCTGTGCAACACTGTAATTTTGTACTGACTGGTTTCACCTTGGAAGTTGATGATGTGTTAGTTGACTATTTGGGCATATTTTTTCTAGTCATCATTTGTTTTTATTTAAAACAGCATGCTTATTTGTTTTATCTCTTCAGTTCACATTCGTTAATGTGGAGTTACCTTGAGATAATGTTCTTGTGCCATGATCTCTGTTGAGCAGGGGAAGGGCAATGCCATTATGTGAAGGTATTTTTGGCTGTTGGAATTTGTGTGGGGGATGCTACTGTCATGGAGTGGGTGTGGGTCAGAGATATCGCTAAACATCCTGTGATGCACAGAACAGCTTCCCACATAAAGCATTATCTAGTCCAAAATGTCAGAAGTGCTGAGGTTGACAAATCCTACTGTAGGGAAGCTAGCTGGAGCTATCTGTGTTGTGGATAAACTGAGGTCTAATTCTGAATTCCATCATGATGTATCTTAGTTATCCAGAAGACCAGGCTCCCTGTTCTTACATAACAGCTTTCATACTGGGGTCACAGGTAACATTTCCATGCCTACTCATGAGTAAAAATGTTAATAGGTAAATGGATTGACTTCCTCCTGTTAACCTATACTTCTTTTTTCCTTTTTTAAAAAGTTGAAGTATTAGTTGATTTACAATATTGTATTAATTGCTACTGTACAGCAAGGTGACTCAGTTATACCTATATATACATTCTTTTCAGTATTCTTTTTCATTGTGGTTTATCACAGAATATTGAATATAGTTCCCTGTGCTATACAGCAGGAGCTTTTTGTTCATCTATTTTATATATAATAGTGTGTATATGTTATTCCCAAACTCCTGATTGATCCCTCTCCCACACCCCCTTCCCTTGGCAACCACCTGTCTGTCCTCTATGGCTTTAAGTCTGTTTGCTTTATAAATAAGCTCATTTGTGTCATATTTTAGATCATAAATATAAGTAATATCACAAGGTACTTGTCTTTCTTTCTCTGATTTACTTCACTGAGCATATAGTCTCTAGTTGCATCCATGTTGCTGCCAGGGGCATTATTTCATTCTTTTTTCATGGCTGAGTAATATTCCATTGTATATATGTATTGTATCTTCTTTATGCATTCGTCTGTTGGTGGATATTTAAGTTGTTTCCATGTCTTGGCTGTTGTGAATAGTGATGCTGTGAACGCTGCTGTTCTGTGCTGTGCTTAGTGGCATACATCTTTTTGAATTACAGTTTTGTCTGGATATATGTCTGCGGTAGGATTGCTGGATCATATGGTAGCTCTATTTTTAGGTTTCTGAGAAACCTCCGCACTCCTTTCTATAGTGGCTATCCCAACTTACATCCCTACCAACAGTGTAGGATGGTTCCCCTTTCTCCACACCCTCTCTAGAATTTGTTATTTGGAGACTTGATGGCCATTCTGACAGGCATGAGGTGGTACCTCACTATAATTTTGATTTGCATTTCTTGCTAGTAATCAGTGATGTTGCACATCTTTCCATATTCCTGTTGGCCATATGTATTTCTTCTTCGGAGAAATGTCTCTTTAGGTCTTCTGCCCATTTTTAAACTGGGTGTTTGTTTTACTGTTGTTGGGTTGTATGAGCTATTTGTGTATTTTTAATCTATACTTTTTTCTTGTAGAGAGCTAAATGTTTCTTTGTACACCACTGTTTTATTCTCCAGCTTTAAATGTCTCCATACATTTGTAAAATACTTAAAAAATAACTCTAATATCTATTATCTCATCTTATTCATACAATTATGGGACAAACAGAACAGAAATAACCCCTCTTTCTAGTATCAGGAATTGAGAGCTAGAAAGCTACGACTTTGTAAGACTGCATTTCAAGTTATTAATAAAGTTGGCACTAGAACCCAAGCACCCTTTCCACTGAGTCACCACAGTCAGTGTTAGTATTATGGACTTGGGCTTTGATTTCATGCAGACTTGATTTCATTAGGATTTTTATTAATATCTGGCTCTTTTATCTGTGTGATCTAGGGTGAGTAAAATAACATCTCTGGAGCTCATATTTCCTTCTTGGCAAAACAGGGACTTTTCTTACCATGGGGATTTCTTACAATAGAACTTTTTTTACAGGGTTGTTGCGAGGGAGGAAAGAAATAATACATGTGAAACAACTAGTGTTTGACCCATTGTAAATGTTCAATCACAGTTTACAATAATTATTATTGTTCTCTTGTTTCTGAATTAAGGCAGAAATGCCCTTACTATATCTGACTGTTAAATACTGTCACGGCAATAAGTGTTTAAAGGTCTTAGTTTTGCCAACTCTAAAAAGACGGGATTGGATTAAATTACTTAAACTCCCCTTTCAATCCCTAAACCATGTTTCTTTATTGCTTCCCAATCAAAAGAAGACATATTTCAAAAATAACAGAGCAAGGTGTTTTGAGGGGTTATTATAGTAGCCAGTGCTGAGCAGACAATGGAATTCTCATAATTACATTACTACTGCTCTTATTAGTAATATCCTCAGGTCATGTTCACTTTTAGGATCATATATGGACTCTGTTTTCAGCTACTTTCTATCCCATTATGTAGAGAAGAAATATTTAAATCACTCATTACAAAAATGAATGAAAAACAACAGATATGAAAAACCTCTCGGTATCATAAGACTTAACGTGGAGCAATAGCTGCCTCAGTTTCATGCCCAGCAGTTTCCTTGTGAGAATCCAAATGAGTAAGAAAAGCATATATTTCTACCAGACATCTCCAAAGGTCATTATTGAACTCTTTAGGATACTCTTACTTCAGTTCAGTTCAGTTCTGTTCAGTCACTCAGTTGTGTCTGACTCTTTGCGACCCCATGAATTGCAGCATGCCAGGCCTCCCTGTCCATCACCAACTCCCGAAGTTCACCCAGACTCATGTCCATCGAGTCAGTGATGCCATCCAGCCATCTCATCCTCTGTCGTCCCCTTCTCCTCCTGCCCCCAATCCCTCCCAGCATCAGAGTCTTTTCCAATGAGTCAACTCTTCGCATGAGGTGACCAAAGTACTGGAGTTCCAGCTTTAGCATCATTCCTTCCAAAGAACACCCAGGACTGATCTCCTTCAGAATGGACTGGTTGGATCTCCTTGCAGTCCAAGGGACTCTCAAGAGTCTTCTCCAACACCATAGTTCAAAAGCATTAATTCTTCGGCGCTCAGCTTTCTTCACAGTCCAACTCTTTACTTAGGTTCTATTCATAACATTTTAAGAATTATTTTATAAAAAAGTAATCCCTCCATTTAGCAAAATGTGGATCAAATATATTGGAAAGATTCTCTCTCATTTAGTGCTAGAAAAAGTACAAGAAGTGTGGATGACATATCCCTCTTCTCTTCTGAAGCCACTGTCCACTCCAATCCCTATCTAAGCCCCATTCTCCCACCTCACTAGGCTCCATATCGCCCTCTCTTCTGGGCCCACTCCTTTTGGGCTGGTGCCACCTATTCAAGATGCGAGATATCCTTGTCTGCCTTCTCCTACCTCGAACTCTTCGCAGGCAGCTCTCTTCCCCATAGTGAGAATTAAGGGTATCTCACTCTTTAGGCTACAGTATCTGTTTTATGAGAAGTCAACTAGAAGTTTGGCATGATTTAAAGTATTCAAGTAATTCTCTTGCAATCCAGTGGTTAGGACTCTGTGCTCTCACTGCCATAGGCCCAGGTTTGATCCTTGGTTGGGGAACTAAGATCCCACAGCCTGCAGGGAATAGCCAAGAAAAAAAAAGTTTTTGGACTTCTTCCCAGCTTTGCTCTTTACCATGGATAAATGGTAGTTTGAATATGTATGATAATGGTTGAAAATGGGCTTTTTGAATATGTAAAACAAATAAATTCTCACAATAACAACTCTAGGAAATGGTTACAATTGGTGTTAGCATCTTAGCCTTGGGGAAACTGAGATTTAGCTTGATCATATTACTCTCCCAAGGCCACACAGCTAAGAAGTATTACAGCTGGGATCTGGGCTAAAAGTTTGATAGAGTCCATGCTTCTAACTGTTATTCTGCTCTCTATTCAGTAATATATTTATAGAAGTCTTACTATGGGCTGACTAAGAATTTTAATACAGTTTTTTACGTAATTGTTAAAACTACGTGGGTTCCATCCCTAGGCTGGGAAGATCCTCTGGAAAAGGGCGGGGCAACTGAATCCAATATTCTTGCCTGGCGAATCCCATGGACAGAGGAACCTGGTGTGCCACAGTCCATAGGGTCGCAAAGAGTCTGACATGACTGAACTAACATAGTATATACCCTATACTCTTAATACTATTGAACATTTTCCTTTTCTATAAAATGAGGCTTTGATGCCAGTTATCTGAGCAACCCCATATTGCCCCAGTACTTCATCATGTCTGCATTACAACATGTCAGAATGATCTAGTGGCTTCCATCTTACTCTTCAACTAGATAGTAAGTTTGCTGAGAATGTATCTTATTTACCTTCATGTCTTTGGTTCAGAGTAAGCTGCCTGGCACCCAGTAGGCATTCATGAAATATTTGATGAATGAGTGAGTACATAACTCCTTCATATGGCAAATGAGATAGTGTATGTGATCATGCCATGAAACTTAATTGTCATACAAATATAATATATAGTTAATAAAATTTACCTGTTCAACTCTGCTTAATAGGAAGAAAGATGTTTTCCTTTTCCTGGTGATGTGTATTTTTACAGCAGTTTCTTGAATCATTGCCCTTGCCTATGCTACTCTATCAAAGGCAGACTCTTTTCTGAATATTTTCAGGGAAAGAGAAGAATACTTTGTCTTGAAAATCTACACACTATTTAAAAGGCATAACTAATCTAATTTTTAAAAAACATAAGCCTCCCAGTTGTGAATGCTAGTAATGTTAGTTCTTTATTATCTATAGAATAAGCACGATGAATACAGTGCAAATGTATTTGTAGAGAGCTGGGAGAGCCTCGGATGACAAGCAAGTAGACCAGAACAAAGTGTGGCTAATGATTCCCCCTGATGCTTTAAGACGTGCAGAAGATCAATAGATCTGCAGAACAATAATCTTTCCTGAAAGTGTGAACATCCTGGATTTTATTTATTTAAGATTGTTACAACTGAGTTATATTTTTGAGAATCTAATGGAAGGAAATCACATCATCTTTCAGGAAAGCAATCATCTCAGTTGTACTGGTTAAGCTTCATCTGTTAATCCTTTTGACCAATGAAGTAGTTGGTTTATTCTTGGAAACTTTCTGGAGACAATTTGTCCACTATTAGGCCTGGATTTGAAATAGCTGGAGAAAGAAAGGGAAATTCAACAGCTCATCCTGCATCAAAATAATACAAGCGGGTCTTATTTTAATAAAACTCTGGAGCATAGTATCACTTAGTAAGTAGCAGGTACTCAATAAGTGCTCTTTGAATAAATAGATGAAAATCTAACTTTGTGAAATAGATCAATAAAGACGTGTTCATTTGCACTCCCAGATTTATCTGCTTATTTGCTCCAGAATGTTGACTTTAAATATGGATCTGTTACACTAGTATTAAGGAATAAGAAGGTGAGATTTTTCTTTTGAAGTTACGTAGTCCTTTTTCCCATCTACAGGGACATAACTACCACCTTAGCAGCTTCTCACTTTACCTATCATACACATATGATGAAAGAGAGGGCTTCTAGTTCCTTCATTTTCATAAGTACCAATATCTAATGTTTCTAAGAGTAAAAACCTGCCGGACCATCATGATTTATAGATTTAAAATGTGCTGTAATGTATTATGACTTAGAATCCATAGCTTTCCCTCCAACATCTGTATCCTGATTTGTAGTCTAATAAACCTTCTTGCTGCAGATGGCATGTGCATAGTTGTTCTGGGGTGTAATACATCAGCACAGCATTTCTAAACACAGAGCAATAATGTATTCAATTAAGGGAGGAAATAAAACATTGAGCCATTTCGTATAATAAATCTTTTACTAAGCTCCCCACATCACATGTTTGCTGAGGAAATAATACATGTCATTCAGACTAAGGGTTATTGTAGACTGCTGAGGGAAACATGAAATTCTGGAGGTTTCAGCAGTCCTGTGAAACCCTGAAACATGGAAAGTGTACAAATTAGAAAAGGATGTAATATGTGACTAATGATACCTCTTGGGATACCTTTGGAACCCATATTTACTGTTATGATCACTAGATTCATTTAAGCTATAGGAGTTGAAAAGCAATACCCTAGTAAGTGAAAAACACCTCTGAGTTCATTAGATGTGGTTGTAATTTAAGCTCTAAAGGCTTTTTTCCTTGCTGTCATTCTTCATATTTCTGGAAATGCGGTACTTGAGCTCCTAATAAAAGTGGTCTACATCATGACCATATAATCTACAGTTCCCGGAAAGCACATTTACACCTCCACATCTGTAGCTAAAGCCAGGACTGAACAGAAACTTAATTCACCCCAGATGTCACTCGAAAGAAAGTTCTGGAGAAAGGCTGCCATGCTTAGAATTTTCTAGCCACTGAACATGTCCCAGGCAGTGGTATGAGTATATTCTAACAAGCCGAAACGTTGGAAGCTCTTTGCACATACTATGTATACCACGTGCAAAATTAACTGAATCCCAGAAGTGAACCCCCAATCTCCCTCCTCCATTTGTGGGGAAAACAATGGCTGTTTTAATCTTATTTATACAAATGATTCCAGGTCTTTCTGCCTTGAACATCTTAACAAGAAATTTTGCTCTTCTGGCTTGGTAAGACATTCCCATAGTGCTTTAAAGAAGCTTATATGACAGTTTCTTTGAAAAAAAAAAAGTATATGATTTGGGTTGCTAATCACCAGAATAGCATTTTGTGGATCAACATAATAGGCAATTCATTTCCATCTAGTGATCTATTAATCCTCTTCCTTCCTTAGCTTTGGGTTTCCCCAGTCAGTTCTTTTTTTGTTGTTGTTATGGACTAGTTGGTATGGAATCAGTTTCTTCCCATTTTCAGGCAATATGCCTGACCAGAACAACCTTATGGTTGAAAAACCAAAGGATTCTTTGCAGTTGGTGGAAATCAAATCAGGCAAGACTTCAGTCCCAGTGTAATATATTTATAGTTTATAGTTTTGCCTTTTAAAGTCATGTATTTCTTGGTGCGTTGGTTACAGTTGCTTTTTCCACATGAAGCCCACCAGGTGGGTGGGTGAGTCGACACACAGTTTCCCAGGAGACCCCATTGATGTTGCAACTTCCACGTTGTAGCTCAGACAAGGCCTGCAGGCGCATTGTGCCCTATGAATACTGGCACTGTCTCTGGAGGAAAATCATTTGCTACTATGTCTGGTCAGACACATAGGTTCTCAGTTGGTGGAACTGCTCATAAAAATTACTATTTAATAAGAACATCCTCAAGATTTATTAAGGGACCAATGTAAAAATGGCTATGTGAAAAATAGTTTTGCACCTTTGCAAAACTGCTGTTAAAGACAATTTTCATTGAATACTTAATAATTAATCAGAGATCCATCCACCTTTAAATTTCTTTTAAAATATGTCTCCTGAAAACCTGGTGTGTGTTTGTCTATTAAACATTGAGATCTATACAACCCATGGGGTCTCTCTTGTCCTTTGATTACAAAGATTAGAGCTAAATTCCATGCTTAGTTATACTGATAATTTTATTCCGGTTTCTTGACACACATTTTCTTTCCCCTTCCTCTGTGGTGGTCTGTGAAATGGTATTGGTGGTCTCTGAACACTTGGATGTGCTTGCAAAAGTGTGTATTGTGTGTGTATGTGTACTTACTGGGTGAAGAGCCCAAAGTTTTCACCAGATTCTCAAGGGTCTGATTACTCAGAAAAAGTTAAGGCCCATAGTACTTTGTGGTGTTTTACATCTTTGGTCTCACCTATAACTATTCTATCTAGATAACAAATACATTTCAATTATAAATAATCTAAGTCTTTGTTTTTTTTTTTGGTGGGGAGAAGGGAAGAAACAGCTAGAGAACAGTAAAAATTATAAATAAAAGCACAAATAAAATAGCACATTTTGTTGTCAAGTACTCAGCCTCTTTGCTAGTAGGTATGATTTTGGGGGGCAATTGTTTTGTGTGTCTGTGGTTTTCAGATAGTGGGCAAAAAAAATAACGCTAGATGATATAGACCTATAAGAAAATGTAATCAGGTGTCATCTCTTTTTATTTTTCTCCCATCTTAAAAAATAAACGGTCTAGACAGGTCTATCTTAAGAGCCCCCTATGGAAAGGGTCTTCTAAATATTATAGGGAGATAGCAATATACATTGAAAATTCCTTCATGGTGTGACATTGACACATATTGACCTTGAGACTGGCAAAGTCCACTATGTTGTACATATTAATGTGGAATTTTTGAGACAGCTCCACAGGAGTTAGCTTGCTAATTTGGAAACTAGACAAATCCAATAAAAGGAAAACTTGTTCAGAGAAAAAGCCTTGATGAGAAAAAAATCTCAGGAGATCAAATAGTAACACCAAACTGTTGGAGGAGCAGATATATTTCCCCTTAGAACAAAATATCTTCCATCTTACTTTTTCCAAAATAATTTTTTATGAACATACTGTGAATTACATAGGACAACCAACCCTGCTGCTTTGGGAACAAAAAGACAGAACTGACAGATGTAGTTATTTGCTAGGAACAACCATGTGAATTTATAAATATTTTACAAGTGCAGCTTTCAGAAGAGTGACTTTTACTGCCATATTAACGCAACTTGTAAATTTATAGTTTGGGCATTTGTGCGTTATGAATGTCCAGTATTCGAGGCTAGTGCCAAGAACATGGTTTATGTTTGAAATTCTTTTTTTCTCTGAACACAGACTTCTTGGCTTCTAAGGTCTCCGTTATAATTCAGCTACACATGAGGTGCAAGGCTACATAATATATCAGTTCCCACTGCCAATGGCTGGACTCATAAATATACTCATTATAACACACTCCATGTGACAGAATGACACACAAAGCATAAAAATATCTCTAAAGAACAGAGAATTAGTAATTGTAGATTTGTAGTGGCATGATTCCATGCCTCAGGCCAGACCCATAATATGTGACCTAAAGTTATAATTATGTTCCGTAATATAAAGAAAGCGAGAACCATATGTTTGGGGAAATATTATTTTCTAATAGTATACATTAGATCAACATCCTCTTCAGTGTTGTCATATGCTTCAAAGGGTACACTGCTGAAAATACTTTATTCTACTCATCTCTCAGCAGGGGAATCGCAGGGGAAGCAGCACCCTGCCACTCTTTCCTTGTAAATTTGTTAGGTTGCTTTCCCTTGATCAAGCCCAAGGTGAAATAGTCTTTCTAGTTTCCAGACCTGGAGAAAGAGAAACAGATTTCTCCGGGCTTGGGAAAATAAGGCCTGGAATGAAATCTTAAAATGACCAGCCTTTGGCCACATATCAGAGAGTCCTCCTCTTTCAGAATGTTGTAACCTAGGCAGAATTGTTGGCCATTGATGAAACCCAGCCCTATTGCTGACCTGTCTTCCACTGAGTAGCTCTATTGTTTTGAATGTATCACTTCTCAGGGCCACATTTCTTCTGCAAAATCTTCATGATGTACGGTATTATTGTAAAATCCTTCCCAGCTATGGTGATTTTTTTCCTAATGCATGTGTGTCAGCATACATAGATACTGATAAATATATTATGCATGTATGCTAAGTTGCTTCAGTCATGTCCAACTCTTTGTGACCCTATGAACTGCAGGCTGCCATTTGCAATATTAATTGCTTATCAGCATGCATACTTTTCATTCCCTAAAAACCATAGGTGGAAAAGGCTTTTCTTTTTGACACCTTATGTCATCATTTCTTGCTGTGTATTAAAATTGTGTATTATCCTTAAAAGAGTTAAATGGAAGTCTAACCTTAAATAATGGAGCATTTTATGCTCATACCAAAATCTGTAATTAGTACAGTGAGTAACACTCTGCTGAATTACTGAAGTTAAACAAACAGACAATCCCAATTTATTCCAAGGCTTAATGCTACTGAAGCCTCCAACCTGATTAATCATGTAGCACACAGCAAACTGCCCTTATTGGCTGACCTTAGGCACTTCAATGAAATGGACTACAGCCTGTGAAAAATGATGCACATGCCTAAATTCCATGCAGTAATGATACTAGAAAATACTTTGTTAACAGGTTTTAAAGATGATCTTAGCCTTAAGAGTAAGATTCTGTCAAGAGCAAATCCCTTTCTCTTTCATTGGCTTCTAACCTAAGGAATAGAAGTAGTCGAATGCTTGTTATGATTACCCAGGAAAAATTCAACCTTAAAACTGATTGAATCAATTTCCTTTATGTTATTATCTTCAGTTCAGTTCAGTTCAGTCTCTCAGCTGTGTCCGACTCTTTGTGACTCCATGGACCACAGCACGCCAGGCCTCCCTGTCCATCACCAACTCCCGGAGTTTACTCAGACTCATCTCCGTTGAGTCAGTCATGCCATCCAACCATCTCATCCTCTGTCGTCCCCTTCTCCTCCTGCCCTCAATCTTTCCCAGCATCAGGGTCTTTTCAAATGAGTCAGCTCTTCGCATCAGGTGGCCAAAGTATTGGAGTTTCAGCTTCAACATCAGTCCTTCCAATAAACACCCAGGACTGATCTCCTTTAGGATAGACTGGTTGGATCTCCTTGCAGTCCAAGGGACTCTCAAGAGTATTCTCCAACACCACAGTTCAAAATCATTAATTCTTCAGTGCTCAGCTTTCTTTATAGTCCAAATGTTATTATCATAGACCATAGCAATTAAAAAAACAAAACTCAAGTAGAATGATGGCAGTCCCTGATCTGGACAGTCTCAGGTGTCGCTTGTTTATCTTGTCTTCCTTTCTCCTTAATCTCTATCCTCCCATGAAGGTAAAAACCTAAAATGAAAATAATTAGTTAGTTATTCTTACTTTCTGATACAGCCACATGTTCACATGACAAATGGAGCATGACCATACAAAATGACTAACATGACATCCTTATTGAAAGCTCAATTTACTTAATTTTATATCTTCCAACTATTATGAAAAGGGTTACTCATGCTGCAGAATTAATGGCTGATATGAATTTAGAATTTAAAAAGTGCAAAGGAAAAGAGTTCTTCACCCAGTGTATAGCCAACCTGTGGAATTTACTACTCTGTATCCTGGGTTTGGGTGAACTCTGGGAGTTGGTGATGGACAGGGAGGCCTGGCGTGCTGCAATTCATGGGGTCGCAAAGAGTCGGACATGACTGAGTGACTGAACTAAACTGAATTGATCCTGGGAGGTGATAGATTTAGTCAACGTATGAATTAGGAAGATAGATAATTTTATGGCCCAGTTGTAATACTGTGGTTATGAATACTAAGATAAAGGTGATGATATCTTATGTTTCGGGACCCAACTTGATCATCTTTGGAGCTTTGCAGGAGTTCTCTTATTTCCTTAAGATGCTCTGAGCAAGTGATTTGATTCATTTTGAAATTTTACCTCTGCTTGGCAGTACTGAATACTGTTGTGAACAGGATACTACATTAGGTCACATTTTCTGTTTGTTTTTTGGCAATGAAAACCACAAGTGTCTGTTAATATGATAACAAAGAATAGTGAAACAACAAAATAATTTCTTCCTCCATACAATGAATATATTGATTGAGGGCCTAACAGGAAACTTTGTCATTCTTTTGAGTGTTTGGATACAGCGATGAGAAAAACAGAGGAAAACGTCTGCTTTTATGAAACTTACATTCTAATAGGGAGTGGGAGATAGTAAGCTGAACAAGTGAGTTATATAGTACCTTTGAAAATTTTAAGTATGGAGAAAAATAAGCAGGGAAGGGAAAAGGAAATAACTTATATTTTAATTAGAGTGCTCAGGAAGGGCATCACCAAAAGGGGACATTGAAAGCATGGGAATGTGTGAGAGAAGAGTGTTCCAGACAGACAGAAGAGCAAGTAGAAAGGTCCTGAGGCCTGTTGAAAGTAATCTATTAATTAAAATATATCCTTTTTTTTAAAGAAGGTGTTTGTTTTTTGGTTTTTTTTTTGACATGGACCATTTTTAAAGCCTTTATTGAATTTGTTACAGCATTGTTTCTGTTTTATGGGTTTTGGTCTTTTAGCCATGAGGCCTGTGGGACTTTAGCTCCCCAGCCTACACCCCCTGCACTGGGAGGCCAGATCAACATGATTTACTTTTTTTCCTCAGTGGCCCTTTGAAGTGTACAATAGAAGTGACTTTGAACAAATTCAGTTCAGTTCAGTTCAGTCACTCAGTCGTGTCCGACTCTTTGCAACCCCATGAATCGCAGCACGCCAGGCCTCTCTGTCCATCACCAACTCCCGGACTTCACTCAAACTCACGTCCATTGAGTCGGTGATGCCATCCAGCCATCTCATCCTCTGTCGTCCCCTTCTCCTCCTGCCCCCAATCCCTCCCAGCATTAGGGTCTTTTCCAATGGGTCAACTCTTTGTATGAGGTGGCCAAAGTACTGGAGTTTCAGCTTTAGCATCAGTCCTTCCAAAGAACACCCGGGGCTGATCTCCTTCAGCATGGACTGGTTGGATCTCCTTGCAGTCCAAGAGACTCTCAAGAGTCTTCTCCAACACCACAGTTCAAAAGCATCAATTCTTCGGCACTCAGCTTTCTTCATAGTCCAACACTCACATCCATACATGACCACTGGAAAAACCATAGCCTTGACTAGACAGACCTTTGTTGGCAAAGTAATGTCTGTGCTTTTGAAAATGCTATCCAGGTTGGTCACAACTTTCCTTCAAGGAGTAAACGTCTTTTAATTTCATGGCTGCAGTCACCATCTACAGTGATCTTGGAGCCCAGAAAAACAAAGTCTGACACTGTTTCCACTGTTTCCCCATCTATTTGCCATGAAGTGGTGGGACCAGATGCCATGATCTTCGTTTTCTGAATGTTGAGCTTTAAGCCCACTTCTTCACTCTCCTCTTTCACTTTCATCAAGAGGCTCTTCACTTTTATGGCAGAAATTCCTCATCACTTTCTGCCATAAGGGTGGTATCATCTGCATATCTGAGGTGATTGATATTTCTCCCAGCAATCTTGATTCCAGCTTGTGCTTCTTCTAACCCAGCGTTTCTCATGATGTACTGTGCGTATAAGTTAAATAAGCAGGGTGACAATATACAGCCTTGTCGCACTCCTTTTCCTATTTGGAATCAGTCTGTTGTTCCATGTCCAGTTCTAACTGTTGCTTCCTGACCTGCATATAGGTTTCTCAAGGGGCAGGTCAGGTGGTCTGCTACTCCCATCTCTTTCAGAATTTTCCACAATTTATTGTGATCCACACAGTCAAAGGCTTTGGCATAGTCAATAAAGCAGAAATAGATGTTTTTCTGGAACTCTCTTGCTTTTTTGATGATCCAACAGATGTTGGCAATTTGATCTCTGGTTCCTCTGCCTTTTCTAAAACCAGCTTGAACATTGGGAAGTTGATGGTTCCTGTACTATTGAAGCCTGGCTTAGACAATTTTGAGCATCGTTTTGGTAAAGTGTAATGAGTGCAACTGTGAAGTAGTTTGAGCATTCTTTGGCCTTGCCTTTCTTTGGGATTGGAATGAAAACTGAGCTTTTTGAGTCCTGTGGCCACTGCTGAGTTTTCCAAGTTTGCTGGCATATTGAGTGCAGCCCTTTCACAGCATCATCTTTTAGGATTTGAAATAGCTCAACTGGAATTCCATCATCTCCACTAGCTTTATTCATAGTGATGCTTCCTAAGGCCTACTTGACTTTACATTCCAGGATGTCTGGCTCTGTGTGAGTGATCACACCATCCTGGTTATGTGGGTCGTGAAGATCTTTTTTGTATAATTCTTCTGTGTATTCTTACCACCTCTTCTTAATGTCTTCTGCTTCTGTTAGGTCCCTACCATTTCTGTCCTTTGTTGTGACCATCTTTGCCTGAAATATTACCTTGGTATCTCTAATTTTCTTGAAGAGATCTCTAGTCTTTCCCATTCTATTGTTTTCCTCTATTTCTTTGCACTGATCACTGAGGAAGGCTTTCTTATCTCTCCTTGCTATTCTTTGGAACTCTACATTCAAATGGGTATATCTTTCCTTTTCTCCTTTGCTTTTGGCTTCTCTTCTCTTCACAGCTATTTGTAAAGCCTCCTCAGACAACCATTTTGCCTTTTGCATTTCTTTTTCTTGGGAATGGTCTTGAGCACTCCCTCCTATATAATGTCATGAACCTCTGTCCATAGTTCTTCAGGCACTCTATCTATCAGATCTAATCCCTTAAGTCTATTTCTCATTTCCACTGTATAATCGTAAGGGATATGATTTAGGTCATATCTGAATGGTCTAGTGGTTTTCCCTACTTTCTTCAATTTAAGTCTGAATTTGTCAATAAGGTGTTCATGATCTGAGCCACAGTCAGCTCCTGGTTTTGTTTTTGCTGACTGTATATAGCTTCTCCATTTTTGGCTACAAAGAATATAATCAATCTGATTTTGGTATTGACCATCTGGTGCAAGTGTAGAGTCTTCTCTTGTGTTGTTGGAAGAGGATGTTTGCTATGACCAGTGAATTTTCTTGGCAAGACTCTATTAGCCTTTGCTCTGCTTCGTTCATACTCTACATCCAAGGGCAGAGAAGCCTCAGCAAGATGGTAGGCGCTGGAGTGGCAGCTGCGTGGTGCTGGAGCAACTTTGAGGAGATACCCCACATCCAAGGGCAAAGGAGAAGCCCCAGAAAGATGGTAGTAGGGGCAAAATCACCTTTAGAATCAAACCCCCTACCCACCAGAGATGCTCAGAGGGCTCAAGCATAACTCGTGTGCACCAGGACCCAGAAACCCCACAGAGACTGAGACAGAACTATGTCTGAGTGTCTCCTGAGGAGGTGCAGGTCAGCAGTGGACTGCCGCAGGGGGAGGGGCAGGGGCAGGGGCTCTGGGAGCAGCAGACCTGGGTATCGCATAAGCCGTCTTGGAGGAGATTGCCATTAACCCCACCATAGAGCCAACAGAACTTACACAGGAGTGGGGAAACAGACTCTTGGAGGGCACAAACAGAACTGTGTGTGCTCTGGGTCAGAAACAGGACCCAGGAGAAAGGAACAATATACCATACTCTTCTTTTCATATAAATTTCTCTCATGTTTATTTTAGTAATGAGAAGACTTGGCTTTGTTGGCAAGCTTGATCGGTTGGCTTACCAATCACTGTCTTTCTTATGCTACATGATCAAGACTGTGTAAAAATTTACTACGACCATGTGTAATAGTCATTCAGTTGAAATATGTTTCTTTGGATCTTGTTAGGTGGAACTCTTCCCAGTTTCTGTTTGAGAATTCCATATTTAAAAATGTTTCGTTATTCCTCACTGTTTGAGATATAGCCGATTAAAACTGCCATACTCTGGGGGGCATGGTTTACCATTCATGAGCTTTTGTACTCCTTGTTTTATCATTAGGGAGCTGGCGGTTTCCGTGAAACTTACTTTGCCCTTAAGAAAATGAATATCAAATACAGTTATGATTTCTTTCACGGATTTTATATTGTAGTAGTAGGTTATATGAAACAAACTTTTAAAAAAGCTGCTTTCTCTGCATCAGGATTAGTGGTTCCAAAGGAAAGAGAGAGTTTGCTAGAGATCAGATTTGGGAGTGAGAAATGGAATAATGTTTTGTAGAAAGCATCTACTTAAGGCATCTATACTCTTAAACCCATCAATGAAGTCATTTATTTCTTTCATAAATCTGTAATGATGGCACAGTTGCACATAATGATTTGTAATTTCCCTTGGTCAGCAAAGAGAAAAATGAAAGAAGTGAACAAGCACTTGAGTCTAGTAATACGCACCCAGTATTTCTTAATAGCCCCTGAGGTGGCAAACCTACATGGTCTTGCTTTCTGAAAATCATGGCAATATTTGAGGGGACGAGTTTCCAGTCATGAGTGAGACAAATAATGAGCTAATTTCTTCTGTCCTGTATAACCTGAAGCATTAGCCACGGTTCCCTGCAACTGGTGGGCAAACCTGTAACAGAAAACTCATTGTATTTCTATTCTTAGTCCATTTCCTATTTTCATTGTGTAAAAATTTATTAACATGCTTATAAACTAAACCATGTTTATTAACTAAAAACTGAAGCCAAAACATTGCCTTTGTTCCACTAAACTCCATATCTTGTCCTTTCATGATAATTTTTCTATTCCCCTCCCTCAGAACTGAGGAGTTTGTGTTATATATAATAAATAAATAAACTTTACTTGAAAGTGTCTGTTTTAAATCAAGATGCATTTTTAGATACATGTTATTAGGAACAGTAGGTAAAAATATCAACTTATCTACCTGAAAGAATTATTTTGTGAACTGGTTACTGGGACTAATGTATAATAAACACACTATCATCTTAAGGGTAAACTCTCTTTCCCTGAGTGGTTAATTACCAGATATTTTTTTTTACTTCTTATCAGGTCCATCATACTATCCCCATTACTTGACTGTCTGATGCCTGTGCTCTGAAATACTTAAATCGCCTCCTAACTGGTCTTTCTTGCTGCACTCTCTAACTGCCACCAATTTGTTTTATTCTTTGCCATTAGAGTGATTTTCCTTAAGCTCTCATTCCCCGGTTTAGAAACATTAACTGTTTCCTCATGGCCTACTTAAGGAAACACTTGATATAAGGAAAAATTGTCTGATTTTAAGTAGACAGAATCTGAGGATCCTATATCATTGTAATCTGGAAAACCTAGGACTGCTCCAGGTCTACTCTGCAATTTGGATTCAATGAATATTTATTAGGAGGCTTTTATGTGCCAGACATGTGCGCATACCATTGTTTTGTGATCCTCAAAATGATGGTGTTGGCTATAACCAAAGCCTGTTTTCAGACAAGGAAGTTGGGCTCAGAAAAATATATATACCCCAAGCTTCATGACTGGTCAGAGTGGAGCCGGAGTTTGAATAGCATTCTCCTAAATCTGCAGTCTGCGTTCTTCCCCCTTTTCTGCAGCTCTGGCAGAAGTTCGTCATAAGGCTGTTTTGGTCCATCACAGACCATCAGACTTCCTGTGGTTCTCTTAGGTGATCTGTATACCAGGATGACTTTGGGAGCTGACAGCATAATAAATGAACTTTTTAGAATAACAGGGTTTTAGGGATTTACTTTCATATACTCTAGACTCTGAACTGTTCTTTCTCATTGGATCAGAACTGTATATTGCATGATGGCAAAGAGGAATTTTCTTCTTGACACTGTGTTTTATTCTGGGTAGTTTTCATGTGATGTGATAATGAGGATTAACTTGCAGTAATACTGATCATAAAGCAGTTTATAAGGTCAGAGTTCAATTCACATTCTTTAATGCATTCAATATGTGTTGCTAATGATCCCAAAAGCAGATCAAGCCATGTATTCAGCAAATATTTCCTGGTATTACAGTTTAGCTTAAGTTAAGGGTTACTAAGACATTTGAGAGATTTTATTGTGTTTTGGGTCTACAGAAATAATAAAAATAGCCTTTAAAGACTTTAGTTAATTATAAGAGATCCTTTTTCCTGCTACCTCCCAAATGGTCATGTCTTAGGGAATAAATATTTCGTGAAGAACTCTGCAAAAAAAAAAAATAGAGAACACTTGACCATAGAAATATCGAATACTAATAAGAAACACAGAGGCATTTTAGGTGCACTACAAAAATATGTAGCTTGTTGAAGCCAAATTTCAAGTGTATTTAATTTCTAGACTCCTACACTATAGTTTACTTTGGCCACCTGATGTGAAGAACTGACTCATTTGAAAAGACCCTGATGCTGGGAAAGATTGAAGGTGGGAGGAGAAGGGGACAACAGAGGATGAGATGGTTGGATGGCATCACCGACTCAATGGAGATGAGTTTGAGTAAACTCTGGGAGTTGGTAATGGACAAGGAGGCCTGGCATGCTGCAGTCCATGGGGTCTCAAAGAGTTGGACACAACTGAGCGACTGAACTGAACTGAACTGAATACTATAGTTGGATTTGAATTCTATATTCCCAAGCCAAAATTTTTTATAGGAAATTCTTTAAATTCATATATTCATCCAAATATTTCTCCTATATATTTTGGATATCTCTCTCTCTCAAGAACTGAAAAGGTCTGAATTTTATCCTACTTGGAAATTAACAATTGAGTCTGCCAGTTTCATGGGTACTGGCAGAAGATATGATATTCCTGGGTCAGAAACCAAGGACAATTTATGACTCATAGCACTAGCAGTAGCCAGAGTACAGCATTTGTGTCTGTTGCCTGAGCCTTGACTCTTGCTGGGCAATGTGAAGAGGATCAGGTGATATCTACACATGCAATGAGAAGTATCCTGAGTTTAGGAACCCAAACTGTTTACAATGGTAGTAGGCATGTCTGCCTTTTCCTCCAGGAGACATTATTTCTGTCTTCCAGGGCTGAAAGCAAATCTGCCCTTTGCTTCAGAGTGATATGTGATCTATATCTCCCATGGATATTTGCTGAACATACCTTCTGAAAAATGTAGTTGGGAACAAAGGTAGTCAGTGCTTCTACTTATAAGGCAGGTAGAAATGTGAGAGACCCATGGAGAACTGCCTTCCAAAGCTTACTTTCTGGAGTCCCCAGAAACTTCAGGGCATGCTACCAGCTTGGCACATTGGATAGAATTAGAAGTTGTGCCCTGTGATTTGAGGGATCCTGTCTCTCAAATAGGGCTTCCCTGGTGGCTCAGTGGTAAAGAATTCACCTGTAATACAGGAGCTGCAGGAGACATGGTTTGATCCCTGGGTCAGGAAGATGCCCTGGAGGAGGGCATGGCAACCCACTCTACTATTCTTGCTTGGCGAATTCCATGGACAAAGGAGCCTGGTGGGCCACAGTCCATGGGGTCACAAAGAGTCAGACACAACTGAAGCGACTTGACATGCACACATGCATGTCCCTCAAATAAAGTATGTATCATTATTGTTTTACCATTATAACTTCACTCCTTTGACTCAAACTTTAGGTATACAAAGGAGCCCTTTATCTAATTTCAAATACTTGGAAGTAGTTCCATTTTCTCCCTCCATACTTTAGTAAATGAAGACTGGGTATTCTAGGGGATAAATATTCCTGGGTTTAGAATTAGAGAGATGTGATCTTGAGACCTGGTTTTACCATTGACTAACTACACTGGCCCTCAGTTTCTCTACTAGAAATTGAAAACTAGAAAACAGTGGAGAAATGTCATAAAAATTCTGAGAGAAAATGCTCACCAAACGAAAGTTCTATAGCCTTGTAAACATGAGGGTAAATGCATTAACAGGTATGTGAAGTCTCCACAGAATTACTGCCACTGTACCTTAAAAAAAAAAAAAAAAGGAAGGCTATGCTCCGTGAAAGAATAAGTAAAATAAGAGAGAGGAAGGCATGAAAAAAAAAAAAAAAAAGAGATGAATTTAATGACACAGGAGGGAGGCAAAGAGAATTCTCTGGATGATGGCACAGGGAAGCCCCAGTGCTACGTGTCCAGCAGTCTCAAAAACAATTAGTCTAGATTATAGTGAAATAACAGAGGAGTCTATAGGGAGGTCTCCAAGAAGCAAATTAAACTCACAGCTTACATGAGGTGTTTGACTACACTGAGAGGAATTTTCAGTTCTAATGGAGTGTTTGAGAATGAGCTGTTGATAGGTATACAGAAAAGTAAGCAACCAAAAACAGAGGAAAGTATAAACATTTAGGAAATAAAATGTTGATCAAGAACTATAATCATATTACATGACTGAGATGTGAACAATATTAATCGATGCATAATTAGGTAAGCTTCAATTATAGATTTAACCTAAAAGTATGTTGTGCTTGGGAGAAGGCAATGGCACCCCACTCCAGTACTCTTGCCTGGAAAATCCCATGGACGGAGGAGCCTAGTAGGCTGCAGTCCATGGGGTTCGCTAAGAGTCGGACACGTCTGAGCAACTTCACTTTCACTTTTCACTTTCATGCATTGGAAGAGGAAATGGCAACCCACTCCAGCGTTCTTGCCTGGAGAATCCCAGGGACGGCGGGGCCTGGTGGGCTGCCGTCTATGGGATCGCACAGAGTTGGACACGACTGAAGCGACTTAGCAGCAGCAGCAGCATGTTGTACTTATGTTGGGAAGATGGCAGAGAGGAAATACATGTATATTTGGGAGGGGTGCGTGGGATATGTTGACAGGTAATTTCTCCTACAGAAGGAAGCAAATAATGTTTAAGTTTTAAAAATCAAGAAATAACTGTATAAACACATTTTTTTTATAAAGTTGATGTAAACACCAAAAGAAGTGGCTAAAAGAACTGAAAGCGGTTACCACAAGGAAACAGAAGTAGGGATTGGGAAAGAGTGGGCTAGAGGACTGCTTTTTGTCATGTTTTACTTTTAAAATGATGTGTGTGAATTACTTTGATCAAAATTAAATTTAACTTTAAAACATAATGCATTGATTGGCCCATTGCCAGTTAAATGTTTAGCAGAGATTAAACTAGAAATGGGATGGACCTTGTGGAATAAAGGCACATACCCCAGAAAGCAGAAGGTGATGCTATTAGGAGAGGTGAGATTTATATTTCTAGTTCTTTTGCATTTTTTTCTAGGGCCAGTCTTGGCTACATCTTTGATCTCACATCATAAACTGTGTTAGAGCATTAATCACACTGAGAAACTGTACTAACTTCTATGGGACTAAGGTCTGTATAACAAGTCACTTCTCTAGCACACTAAATGCTCTTTTCTCAGCCTGGGTGAGTTAATGCGTCTTTGCTGAGTGTCTCACTCAGTATCCAGGGATGCTTTGACTCACTGGAGGAATACTGCTGCATTGCTTATTGAATACATGTATCGGCAGGAGATGTTTCTGTAGGTCTGTTGAATTTAAATTACCAGTCTCCTGGGTAAAGATGATGTTCAATTCAACATTCTGAATTGCATCTAGCAATTGTTATTGCTCAATAAACATTATAGTAGTAATGCTTGGAGGGCTGGGATACTTGCAGCTTAGATAAAACCGTTGCCAGATGTCTGGAAATGAGCTCAAACTGTGTTCGTATTTCTAGCTGACTCTCAAGTGCTGAGCCTGCGTTAGGCGGCTCATTGTTTAGGGCTTCTACCGCTTTACATCTCAGGACGGTTCAGCTGATGTGGGTCTCAGAGCTCTGAGATAGCCACAGTTTTTGCTCTATGGATTATATGCAGTTTTTGTAATCTGTACTAATGAGCTGGGGACGTGGGTAGTAGGAAAGAAAAGAGTGGTGTAAGAAAACTATACTCTATTAAGTGTTGTCAGACTTCCGCATCCTCTTTTCTGTTAATTCATTAAGGAATTTGAGCAGCTATTATGCACAAAACACAATGCTAGACTGGAACTACACAGCTGCAAAGACACAACCCCACATTTCAAGAAGTGTACAGTTTTAATGGAGAGACAGAGTTATGAATGCTAATTATAGTATCAGTCAGAATGTTCAAAAAGAGCGTGTCTCTAGGGTTAGAAGAGCTGGATTCCAGTTCCCCACTTGCTAACTGCCTGGCTTTAAACAAGTTAACCTTGTAGAGGCCTCTATAAGGTAGGATAATAATGCATGCTAAGTTGCTTCAGTTGTGTCCAGAATACTGGCGTGAGTTGCCATGCCCTCATCCAGGGGATCTTCCCGAGACAGGTGTCTCTTACATCTCCTGCATTGGCAGGTGGATTCTTTACCACAAGCACCACCTGGGAAACTGATGATTAAATGATTTACTGCTTGCTTAGCAAAGTGTCTGGCACATAGGGAGGTCTCGATAGTAATATTTAAAATTTTATTATAAAGAAGCAAAATGTCAGCTCAGTGGTTAAGAATCTGCCTGCCGTGCAATCTCTGGGTTGGAAAGATCCCCTGGAGGAGGGCATGGCAATCCTCTTTAGTATTTTTGCTTAGAGAATCCCATGGACAGAGGAGCCTGGCAGGCTACAGTCACAAAGAGTCAGACACGACTAAAATGACTGAGCACGCAAAATGTCATGGAAGCAAGGTGGAAGGAGTTCCTATTGGGATAATTTACTAAGAAAGTGGCAACTGAGCTGAGCACAAGAGGATGAAAGGGAAGAAGGAACAGATGGAAGGGGATAGTATTTCAGCATTTGGACAATCAGGAAACGGTGTGAACAATGACACAGAGATCCTAATATTTTTAACTTATTTAGGAATCAGGTTTTCTTGGGGCATTTGTAGTGAGAGGCAATACTGGAAAGTGAAATAAATCTAGATTGGGCTGTACCTGGAATGCCATAGGAAAGGGATTCAAATTGTATGCTGTTGGTAGAGAGAGAAGAAGTTGTTAATCGTTACCTAGTTGGAAGAAGAGAAGGGCACTTGTGAGCTTCTCTGTGGACATTGGGAATGTGGGAAAAACCATGGATACCACTAACTGCCTGGGAGGATTGTCCTGCCGTTAGCTAAGGTGCAACCCAAGAGGAACATCTGGTTTATAAGGAAAATAATGACTTCTGTTTTTGAAACTGGTGGTTGTTTTGTCCTCAAACTTTTTAAAAAATTATTTTCTCAAGAAAAGATTGCTTAAATCAATGATTATATAGTAGCTGAAGTTTTGTGTAGCCTCAGAGGCAATAACATATGAATAATTTGACTTTGAAGTGGCCCATGTGCCATGCCAGGAAGTCATATAATGTGTAATGAATTATGTTACATGCTTTCAGCACAAGAATCCATTAGCAATATTAACATTAGATACTCTCTGCAGCTCCCAACATCCCCTCACACTTTAGCAGGAAGTATAGCATCTAAGATATGACTGCTGATCATTTAGCAGGAAGAATATCTCTTCACAGTTGTGTTCATTTAGCTTTACATTTGCTAGAGTTACCTCCAATACATATTTAAAGAATTTGTTGTTGGCTTATCTATAATGCAGGCATCAAGAGCTGTTGTTACACATTCACATAACGCTAAATTTGGTTGAATGTCAGCGAACTGAATTTAAAACAAGATCTCCCTCTTGGCTGGCAGCACTTTTATTCTCATCCATGGATTTACCCTTGGGTTGTACCCTTGAATTCAGCGGATATTGTACTCAGGCTGCAAGATAGGGAAATAACAATTCACTTAAAATTCTTTTTGAATTTTATTATTATGAATTTTAAATTCATTATTATGGCCCCAGTTGGTGATTTCTGTTAATACCATCAGCTGTGACCTAGAACTCTGAGGGCTAAAAAAAGACAAGCTGGCCAGGAGTTTGGATGAAGGGATTTAATGGATCTGAGTGGTACACTATTCCGTTTGAGAAGCATTTGCCTGCACCTTGAATCAGTCCTCCAAGATTAAATGAGTTTAGATAACAATCAAATATTTCCCCATTAGCTTGCAAAACAGCTTCCTTCCCACCTGGTATTTTCTAAGGTTAATAAGAAAATGTCAGAGGCCTATATCTGGTCATTGTCAATTATCTTTTGTTTCCCTGCTGGGCCCTTTCAACACTAGAGTTACTTCAGTGTTTGCCATTCATTCATTCATTCAACATTTTTTGTCCTCTTCCTGTGAAGCAGGCACTATGATAGATACTATAAACCAGTTTCTGAGGATACAGAGTTTAAAATGATATCTGCTCTCATGGAACTTAAATTCTTCTGGGGGAAGGCAAATGATAAAATCAAATAAATGCTTTTAAAGGCTATGAAAAAAATAAAGTAAGAGTGATTGGATAAGAGGCTGCTTTAGATAGGGAAGTTCACAAATGACATTGTCCTAGGTGGCAACATTTGAGTAGAGACCTGAATAAGACCTCTCTTAAGAGCCAGTTATATGAGCATTTGTGCTAGTAGGTGCTAAGTTGCTTCAGTTGTGTCTAACTCTTTGCAATCCCATGTACTGTAGCCTGCCGGGTTCCTCTGTTCATGGGATTCTCCAGACAAGAATGCTGGAATGGGTTGCCACTCTCTCCTCCAGGGGATCTTCCTGACGCAGGGGTCAGGGGTCAAACCACTGTCTCTTATGCCTCCTGCACTGGGAGGCAGGTTCTTTACCACCAGCACCACCTGTGAATTTGGGAAAATATAAAACTTAATTTGGTGACAAGAGCGGTATCTGCTTGGTTAAGAAGCAGTGCATCATCGATTTAAGGAACTAGTTACTAGATAAGGATGGGTAGACAGCTTGCAGTTAATACACGTTTCCCCGGTGGCTCAGCAGTAAAGAATCCGCCTGCAGTGCAGAATACACAGGAGACACAGGTTCGATCCTGGGTCGTGAAGGTCTCCTGGAGGAGGAAATGGCAACCCACTCCAGTATTCTTGCCTGAGAAATCCCATGGACAGAGGAGCCTGACAGGTTACAGTCCATGAGGTCTGAGTCAGACATGACTGAGCATGAGTGCGTGTGTGTTTGTGTGTGAAGAACAAACTACCTGCAGGCAACTGTTTCCATGCCCTCAGGGAAAATATGGAGTAGTGAAGCAAAACACATCCCTTTCTCCTATTCTTAGTCATAGAGTTTCCAGGTAGAAACATAGTCTGGAACCAGCATATCAGTTCCAAATATGATATCAGTTCCAGAACCAGCTTATCATTCCATTTTCATGGCTTATATTTGGACTGTAATACGAGAGAGAGATAAACTGCAATCTTGTTTAATTTACCAATATGTTGAATCTTGTTATAAATATCATCTATATGCTAATATAGGTTAAAATAATGCATGGGGTAAAGATAAGATTGAAAGACACCTAGAGGAAAGGAAAAAAACCTACTTGTCATCCAACTTTTAACATACAACTATCTTAAAACTTGTATATTATCTTCCGAGGATCATCTGCATGCACATTTTAACACATTTCCAGCTTGTGCTTCATCCAGCCCAACATTTCTCATGATGTACTCTGCATAGAAGTTAAATAAGCAGGGTGACAATATACAGCCTGGATGTACCCCTTTTCCTATTTGGAACCAGTTTGTTGTTCCATGTCCAGTTCTAACTGTTGCTTCTTGACCTGCATACAGATTTCTCAAGAGGCAGGTCAGGTGGTCTGGTATTCCCATCTCTTGAAGAATTTTCCATAGTTTATTGTGACCCACACAGTCAAAGGCTTTGGCATAGTCAATAAAGCAGAAATAGATGTTTTTTTGGAACTCTCCTGCTTTTTTGATGATCCAGCGGCTGTTGGCAATTTGATCTCTGGTTCCTCTGCCTTTTCTAAAACCAGCTTAACCATCTGGAATTTCATGGTTCACGTATTGTTGAAGCCTGGCTTGGAGAATTTTGAGCATTACTTTCCTAGCATGTGAGATGAATGCAATTGTGCGATAGTTTGAGCATTCTTTGGCATTGCCTTTCTTTGGAATTGGAATGAAAACTGACCTTTTCCAGTCCCATGGCCACTGCTGAGTTTTCCAAATTTGCTGGTATATTGAGTGCAGCGCTTTCACAGCATCATCGTTTAGGATTTGAGATAGCTCAACTGGAATTCCATCACCTCCACTAGCTTTATTTGTAGTGATGCTTCCTAAGGCCCACTTGACTTCACATTCCAGGATGTCTGGCTCTAGGTGAGTGATCTCACCATTGTGATTATCTGGGTCGTGAAGATCTTTTTTGTACAGTTCTTCTGTGTATTCTTGCCACCTCTTCTTAATATCTTCTGCTTCTCTTAGATCCATACCATTTCTGTCCTTTATTGAGCCCATCTTTGCATGAAATGTTCCCTTGGTATCTCTAATTTTCTTGAAGCGATCTCTAGTCTTTCCCATTCTATTGTTTTCCTTTATTTCTTTGCACTGATCACTGAGGAAGGCTTTCTTATCTCTCCTTGTTAGTCTTTGGAACTCTGCATTCAAATGGGTATATATTTCCTTTTCTCCTTTGCCTTTCATTTCTCTCCTTTTCACAGCTATTTGTAAGGCCTTCTCAGACAGCCATTTTGCTTTTTTGCATTTCTTTTTCTTGGGGATGGTCTTGATTCCTGTCTCCTGTACAATGTCACGAACCTCCATCTATAGTTCATCAGGCACCCTGTCTATCAGATCTAGTCCCTTAAATCTATTTCTCACTTCCACTGTATAATTGTAAGGGATATGATTTAGATCATACCTGAGTGGTCTAGTGGTCTCCCCTACTTTCTTCAATTTAAGTCTCAATTTGGCAATAAGGAGTTCATGATCTGAGCCACAGTCAGCTCCCAGTCTTGTTTTTGTTAACTGTATAGAGCTTCTCCATCTTTGGCTGCGAAGAATATAACCAATCTGATTTCAGTGTTGGCCATCTGGTGATGGCCATGTATAGAGTCTTCTCTTGTGTTGTTGGAAGAGGGTGTTTGCTATGACCAGTGCATTCCCTTGGCAAAACTCTATTAGCCTTTGCCCTGCTTCATTCTGTATTCCAAGGCCAAATTTGCCTGTTACTCCAGGTGTTTCTTGACTTGCTACTTTTGCATTTCAGTCCCCGATAATGAAAAGGACATCTATTTTGGGTGTTAGTTCTAAAAGGTCTTGTAGGTCTTCATAGAACCTTTCAACTTCAGCTTCTTCAGCATTACTGGTTGGGGCATAGACTTGGATTCCTGTGATATTGAATGGTTTGCCTTGGAAATGAACAGAGATCATTCTGTCATTTTTGAGGTTACATCCAACTACTGCATTTTGGACTCTTTTGTTGACTATGATGGCTACTCCATTTCTTCTAAGGGATTCTTGCCCACAGTAGTAGATATAATGGTCATCTGAGTTAAATTCACCCATTCCATTTTGGTTCACTGATTCCTAAAATGTCGATGTTCACTCTTACCGTCTCCTGTTTGACCACTTCCAATTTGCCTGGATTCATGGACCGAACATTCCAGGTTCCTATGCAATATTGTTCTTCACGTCAGACTTTACTTCCATTACCAGGCACATCCACAACTGGGTGTTGTTTTTGCTTTGGCTCCATCTATTCATTCTTTCTGGACTTATTTCTCCACTGATCTCCAGTAGCATATTGGGCACCTACCGACCTGGGGAGCTCATCTTTCAGTGTCTTATCTTTTTGCCTTTTTGTACTGTTCATGGGGTTCTCAAGGCAAGAATACTGAAGTGGTTTGCCATTCCTTTCTCCAGTGGACCACATTTTGCTGGCATTGTTATTATTGTTATTAGAATTGGACTCCATTTTCTATCCCTAGAGATGGGAAAGTCAAGAATAAGATCTGGTTTGAAATGGCAGCTGGGGCAAGTTGCAGGACAATGATTCAAACAAACTTTAATGAGCTGTATGCAATCAATACTCGTGTGCCATTCGTAAGACATCTAGTTGTTGATTGGGAAATTTGTAAATTGTGTTCATTCTTCAGATATTCTAGGCTAGAGTGCCAACTCAACCTCCTTGTGTTCATCTTTAACCATGTCTCCTTTCCCTTTATTCAGATTGCTTTAGATCATCTTGAACATTCAGTGTTTCCTCTGTGTGGTTTCAGGACATTTGTGAGCTTGCTTAATGTATTTATTGTCCTAATAGAAATGTATGATTATACAGGGGAAGTGAGAAATAGATTTAAGGGACTAGATCTGATAGACAGGGTGCTGATGAACTATGGACGGAGGTTCATGACATTGTACAGGAGACAGGAATCAAGACCATCCCCAAGAAAAAGAAATGCAAAAAAGCAAAATGGCTGTCTGAGGAGGCCTTACAAATAGTTGTGAAAAGAAGAGGAGCGAAAGGCAAAGGAGAAAAGGAAATATATACCCATTTGAATGCAGAGTTCCAAAGACTAACACGGAGAGATAAGAAAGCCTTCCTCAGTGATCAGTGCAAAGAAATAAAGGAAAACAATAGAATGGGAAAGACTAGAGATCTCTTCAAGAAAATTAGAGATACCAAGGGAACATTTCATGCAAAGATGGGCTCAATAAAGGACAGAAATGGTATGGATCTAAGAGAAGCAGAAGATATTAAGAAGAGGTGGCAAGAATACACAGAAGAACTGTACAAAAAAGATCTTCACGACCCAGATAATCACAATGGTGAGATCACTCATCTAGAGCCAGACATCCTGGAATGTGAAGTCAAGTGGGCCTTAGAAAGCATTACTACAAACAAAGCTAGTGGAGGTGATAGAATTCCAGTGGAGCTATTTCAAATCCTGGAAGATGATGCTGTGAAAGCGCTGCACTCAATATACCAGCAAATTTGGAAAACTCAGCAGTGGCCACAGGACTGGAAAAGGTCAGTTTTCATTCCAATTCCAAAGAAAGGCAATGCCAAAGAATGCTCAAACTACTGCACAATTGCACTCATCTCATATGCTGGTAAAGTAGTCAAAATTCTCCAAGCCAGGCTTCAGCAATACGTAAACTGTGAACTTCCAGATGGTTAAGCTGGTTTTAGAAAAGGCAGAGGAACCAGAGATCAAATTGCCAACATCCACAGGATCATCGCAAAACCAAGAGAGTTCCAGAAAAACATCTATTTCTGCTTTATTGACTATGCGAAAGCCTTTGACTGTGTGGGTCACAATTAACTGTGGAAAATTCTTCAAGAGATGGGAATACCAGACCACCTGACCCTAACCCTAACCCTAACCCTAACCCTAACCCTAACCCTGACCTGCCTCTTGAGAAATCTGTATGCAGGTCAGGAGGCAACAGTTAGAACTGGACATGGAACAACAAACTGGTTCCAAATAGGAAAAGGAGTACATCAGGGTTTATATTGTCACCCTGCTTATTTAATTTATATGCAGAGTAGATTATGAGAAACGCTGGGCTGGATGAAGCACAAGCTGGAATCAAGGTTGCCGGGAGAAATATCAATAACCTCAGATATGCAGATGACACCACCCTTATGGCAGAAAATGAAGAACTGAAGAGCCTTGGATGAAAGTGAAAGAGGAGGGTGAAAAGTTGGCTTAAAGCTCAAAATTCAGAAAACTAATTATGGCATCCGGTCCCATCACATCACAGCAGATAGATGGAGAAACAGTGGAAACAGTGGCTGACTTTATTTTTCTGGGCTCCAAAATCACGGGAGATGGTGATTGCAGCCATGAAAATAAAAGATGCTTACTCCTTGGAAGGAAAGTTATGAGCAATCTAGACAGCATCTTAAAAAGCAGAGACATTATTTTGCCAACAAATGTCCATCTAGTCAAGGCTATGGTTTTTCCAGTGGTCATGTATGGATGTGAGAGTTGGACTATAAAGAAAACTGAGCACCGAAGAATTGATGTTTTTAAACTGTGGTGTTGGAGAAGACTCTTGAGAGTCCCTTGGACTGCAAGGAAATCCAACCAGTCCATCCTAAAGGAAATCAGTCCTGGGTGTTCACTGGAAGAACTGATGTTGAAGCTGAAACTCCAATACTTTGGCCACCTGATGTGAAGAGCTGACTCATTTGAAAAGACCTTGATGTTGGGAAAGATTGATGGCAGGAGGAGAAGGGGATAACAGAGGATGGGATAGTTGGATGGCATCACCGACTCAATGGACATGAGTTTGGGTAAACTCCGGGAGTTGGTTGATGGACAGGGAGGCCTGGCGTGCTGCAGTTCATGGGGTCACAAAGAGTCAGACACGACTGAGCGACTGAGCTGAACTGAACTGAATGGAAATGGATGTGTATCACTAAGAAGAGCATTTCATAGAAAAACTTTTTAATGTCTCACTTTAGTATTGTTTTAGCCAATATGGCATTGAATGGAGATGGTAGAATTTCTCATGTTGGTGGGTTCTTGATGGCAGCATAATCAATTAATTTGGGGGTACTTATGGTAAAAAGTATATTTTAGAATTTTAAAATTAATTTTTATTTGAGTGATATGAACAATAATTAAAATTGTTCATAGGTAATATAATCACATTATTTCAAAGACTAAAGAGTATAAAAATGTTTATAGCTATGTCTCCTCCCAACATACTCATTTGTCCAGTCCCTCTGTTCCCCTTGGAATGAATCATTGTTCATTGATACTTTTCTTGCTTACAAAGTTTCTTAATGTATATGTAAGCAAATATAAATATATTTTCCCTGTTTTTTCACGCTTCCCTGTATCTTTAGAAGCATCTTTTGAAGAAACAGATTTTCAGTGTATTCTCAGCAAGTAAGATTTAATAGATAATAGTAGTTTCTGGTAATAGTATAGGTGTGATTACATTTCAAGGGCATATTCAGAGCCTAGAATTAGAAAATATTTTTTCTTTGAAAATTCATTGAAATAACACTATAAGAAAATTTCATGTAATATACTTTATGCTGCTAAAACAAAAGAAAACAGTCAAATGATCAGGATACAGCTGGAACATATATCAGATTTCAAAGTCCAGGTTTTCACAGCTGTGCAGTACTTACAGCCCAAGTATTTGTCACTAAGGTATGAATATTCTTGCTGGGTACCCTATAAAAGTTTTCACATTTCAGGCTTGTACTTTGTCATTTCTTTCAAATCTGATATCAACAGTTAAGATCTAAAATCATTTAAGAGTTTAAAGGACTGATAGTATAATATGGTACTCTTGCCAGTAACAGACACTCCAACACAAAATAGTTTGAATGATACATAAAATTTCTTGGTTCATATAACCTGAAGTCCAGTTGGTAAATTAGGCTTCTGGGTTGATATAATAATTCAATTCACCAAGGATGCATGTTCTTTCTGTCTTTGCACTCTGCTATCAATGGTGTCAACATTAATTTCAGATCGATTTTTCTCACATCTGTACTTCCCGTAGGAATTGGGATTATTCACTTTTCTGAGATGGAGTGGTGTGGAGTGGGAGAAGACCAGCAAGGAATACTGAGCATCAGGGGATTCTGGGTAACTGCCCCTCAGTTGAGATTCAGGAATGTGTGCACTTGATGAGCTTTATAATGAGTGGATAAAGAGCAATGTGAGCAAGTGTGTCTGTTTAGAGACAACAGTGTATCTAACTCAAGATCAGGGGTGCAGAGTCAACTGAAGCTGCATATTGGAATCAGTGGGGAGGTTAAAATTGAAAATGTTGATGCTCAAGTCTAATTCCCAGTGATTCTGATTATTTGTCCAGGGTTGGAGCACAGATATTAAAATTTCAAAAATGTTCTTCAGGGGAGTCTATTCTGATGAGTAGCCAGAACTGAGAACCATCTTATAGGATTGAAAGAAGTCTAGTACTCTTAGGAAGAATTAAACAGAGAAGTCAAACATAAGAGTAAGTTTTAATTCCTAATAAGATAATCATCATCATGATCTTAAACATCTGATGTTTATTAAGCACTTTAATTAACATAAAGTTAAAATATTTTTTAAATGAAAATAAAGGCAAAATCAGACACATACATTTTTACAGTGATAACAAAAATAAGGAATGAGAAATACCTATACTATGTTACCCTCCTTTCTTTACTAATTAACAGCATATTTGCTAGTCTTTGTACTTTCTAGTTGCCCCAACTCTTGAATCCACTCCTTTCCCTCTATCCCATTGTTCTTACCTTAAATCGGCACCTCACAATCTTTTACCAGTATCATTGCAGTCTCCTAGCTGCATTTGATATTTCTTCCTTGCACTCTCTTTCACAAAGCTTCCAAATGAACTGTCTCTTAGTAAAGCTATTATTGTATCAGTAATATTCTCCCTTTGCTTAATAAAATATATATATCTTAAATTCCTTTGCTTGGCCTTCTAATGCCTTTTCAGGATGGTCCAAATCTACTTTTTTGTCTTATTTCACACTGTCTTTTATTCACGCCAAGCTTTAGCCAAATTGAATATCATGATACTTTATACACACACTTTGCCTATTTACTCATTAACATCCTGCTTAAAGGACTTCCCTGGTAGCTCACTCTGTAAAGAATCTGCCTGCAGTGCAGGAGACGGGTTAGATCCCTGGGTTGGGAAGATCCCCAGGAAAAAGAAATGGCAAACCACTCTAGTATTGTTGCCTGGAAAATCCCATGGACAGAGGAGCCTAGCAGGCTACAGTCCATGGGATCACAAGAGTCGGACACGACTTAGCGACTAAACTACCATCCTGCTTACTTACCTTTTACAAATATAAGTAGCTCTCCTACTTTTTGAAAATTCACATTATGACACTTTTTATGAGAGGTTTACATTAGTACCAGTTTTTGCTGACAGAAAGCAATTCAAAGAGGATTTTTACATTTTACCGAAGAAAAAAGGCAAAAATCAAAAATAATGTGTGTTGTGTGTTTCACAGTCACCCTTTATGAAGGCAGTGCATACCCCAGGCGGTGAGAGTTCCCCAGGAACGACACTCAACATCTCCACATCAGGCTGCCGTAGCTTTGAACTGTGTCTGTGAACATTTGTGCTTTATCTCAGTTTATATTTTGCCTCCATTAGCAAGATGTGTCCTAAGATAATTGCGTCTTTGCTTTACACAACTGTGGCTTAGGAAAGGTTTCATAGGAATACTCTACTCTCGGGTAGTGGGGGGATCCTGTAATATTTTCTCATAATTCAGCTAGAAGAAATACTCTGTTTCTCAAAGTTCCATAGAACTTTAACTCAATTTATCATGTGGCATGTGTTTTGTTCTACTGTGCCATGTGGTGATGTATGTATGAGACTTTATAGACTGACATCTTTGAGTTCTCTTTGCTTTTATTTGTTGAATGGATGAATGAACTTCCCAGTTTCTTCTCCTTATGAACTTTAGACCAGTTCACATGTTTCTATGATTCCAGACCACTTGAAAGAGTTTAATAGGAGAGACTTAGTGATAAAATGTCTGTCTCATGTCTCAGCTGTCAGTGTGATAATGTTTAACTATTTTTTGACTAGTTCCACAGTTACTATTTACAGGCATTTTTGTTGTTATTCAGTTGCTCAATTGTATCCAACTCATTGTGACCCCATGGACTGTAGCGCCTTAGCTTCCCTGGAGTTTGATCAAACTCATGATTTACAGGCATACTTTGGAGATATTTTGAGTTCGGTTCCAGACCACCATGATAAAGTGAATGTCACAGTAAAGTGAGTGACATGAACTCTGTGGTTTCCCAGGGCATATAAAAGTTATGTCTATATTATACTATAGTCCATTAAGTGTGCAATATCCTTAGGTCTTAAAAAACAAAGTATATACATTAATTTAAAAATACTTTATTGCTAAAAATGTTAACCATCATCTGAGCCTTCAACAAGTTGTAATCTTTTTGCAATAGTAACATCAAAGATCACTGATCACAGGTCACCATAATAAATATAATAATAATGAAGAAATTTGAAATATTGTGAGAATTACCAAAATGTGATCCAGAGACATGAAGTGAGTGAATGCTGCTGGAAAAATGGTGCTGACAGACTTGCTTATTATAGGATTACCACAAACCCTCAATTTGTTTAAAAAAGAAAAACCCATTTTCTGTGAAGTGAAATACAGCAAAACACAGTATCATTTGTGAGGTATAACTGTACTGAATACCTGTCATGTGCCAGACAAACAAATACAATTTGCAACTCCTTCAACAATCATCTCATTCTTAGAAAGGAATAGTAAACCACTACTCAGGGTAGATAACTTGCCCAAATTCCTCCATAAATTGACAGAACTGAAATTCCAGACTTGCTGTTTTTATCCAAGGCCATACAAGACAGAGTTAAGGTTGAAAATACTTGATATCAAGAAGGCTTGGTATCAGGGTACTGGGGTTTTGCTTTTTTTTCCCCCAGTTCATCCAGACAAGGTCAGATTCCCATCTGCTCATTTACGCATCAGTCTGTTCTGAGTTTATTCCAAGCTCTGCCAGGAAAGCTACTTTTTATGCATATGTACAATTAAACAAGCAAACAAACCAGAAAAGCTAAATCTCCATTGGATACCTTGAATCCAGCCTAACCAAATTCTGCAGAAACCATCAGGATTTAATAAAAGCGATTGAGAGGCATCAAAGTGAGAGACTACAGAGCTGTTAATGAAAAATGAAATTTCATAAGCTAAACAAAATTGATATGAAAGCTCAGTCTCTAAATTCAGTCTTTTTCTTGCTTCTTACATATTCATAGGATGTAGAGGTTGGGCCTACATGACCTTAAACTTTCAAAGTGAATTTGAATTTGTTACCTGAATATTCCCAAAATAACCAGATTTATTTTTAGCCTTCAAGATGTTTACCTAACATTTTCATTTCTCATCCACAGATAGCCTTGCAAAAAACTATGAACATCAGTTGAACAAAGATAGTTCCAGTCCTGGAGGTTTAGACCTAGAGAATTAAATTTAATGGGAATCTGACAACCTAGTTCTAAAGCTGTTACTAGAACAGGATTATTATTTAGTTCAACAAAGAGGACATCCATTTTTCTTACTCAAACGTGTCCCTGTACTATGAATTCCTGTCCTAAGTCACTTTTGTGAAGGCCAAGTGTGAATTTAAGCGGTAATAGCAGCAGGGAAAAAGCCTCTTTTAAAGCCCTTGAGTGAGAACTATGGGTCCAATTTGATTTGACAGCCTAAGGGACGTTAGGAGAGATAGTTTTGGCCATCAGCTTTGTATGAGAGAGCAGAGAAGTAACTTCAATTCTCATATAAGCTTCAGCTAGTTTTGGGATGCTCTACAGAGTGAATGTCACACTTGAGTTCAGGACTGAGATTTCCAGAGTCAGAACTGCCTGCACCACGGTTGCTTTTTTGTCTCTCAAGTAGTAATATACAACTAGGCAGAGTGCTTGCCCAGGTACCACAGAGATTTTGTGGTAAGATATGAAACTGAAGATAAAGCATTTCCTAGAATCTCTAAAATATAGGAACTGCATTTTTTTCCAGGATGATATGCCTTTTATTAGTGAATACCTTTATTAATCTTCATAACTGTGGGCTAATGAGTCCCAACTGACACATATGTAGAAAGGATACCAAAATGGTCATAAATATGACTTTTACTCAAAGTCAGAGAAAAATATTAGGTGACCAGATTAGTTGGGTGATATTTGATATTTATCAGGGTCTCAATTTTCAAACATTTAAAAATAATTTTCTGTAGACTTTTCTTTTTTTTCGTTCCCAATTGGCTGGAGAGTCAGTGGCTAGATAATGTTATCACAAAGTAAGAAGTTTAAGTTCAGTTCCTAACACACCATAAAGTTACTGTTGAGCAACTTAGAGTCTCTTTATTTTTGTCTTTTGATTTGTAAAACTGGGAGATTAATATGTTGATCTCATAGGAAAGCTGTGAAACTAAATTAGATTAATAACCAGTAAATATAGAAAGGGTCTGAGCAAATGAATAAAGAATTATTAAGTATGTTTGTTTATATTTAAGGAATACTGGAATGTAAATTAGTACAAACCTTTTAGAAGGCATTTTGGAAATCCCTATTAAAATTCAGAAGTAATATTAGGGAAAAGTACTTTTGCTTTTCACTTTATACCAGTCTGATAATTTTTGCTTGAGAATGTTACATTATCATTTTTAATTAAATAATTTAAAGAATACTGTGCTCTTTGTGAAGGAGGAATGCTTAAAGGGAAGTGAATCATTAATGTGTCTATTCCTACGAGCGAGTGGTGACCAATCAGTTATATAGTTGTCTTAATTTTTTATTTTAGAATGTAACCTATTCTAAATGGGCTCAGTGTCCCATGAGAACAGTTTCAACATAGACCATCAAATTTTGTATTCTGAGCATAGGATGTGAAAGTTCAGATAAAAATGCCTCTGGTCAGCCTAATAGCGCTATGAACGCTAGGAGAAATCTTCGAATGACTACGTCTTTCCATCTCAGATTTCTTCAAGTTGCACTCTAGCTGCTAATGCCAGGGAGGGCAACAAGAGAACCAGAGCAAAAACTGCTTCCAAACCTTCATTAGCACAGTGATAAATAACCTTCTATTTTTACGGGAATTTATTATGACGGGAATTTTTGGAAAATCTTGAGGGGAAAGGGGGAAAAAAAAGAAGAAATTAAAACCAATCTAACAAAAGACCAGCCTTAGCAATATGGCAGTAATAAGATGTTTAAAATCTCTGCTTCAGTTTTGTTCTTTGAAAATACTTCGTGCTGGAAAGTTCCACTTTAACTTTGAGTATACTAAAGGCCTAAATTGTCCCTCATCAGTAGCACTGAATTAAATTTTCATGTAAAAAACTTCATAACTTTGTTTTCTAGTTTAAAAGAAAATGTTTTGTGGGGAGTTCCCTGGTGGCCTAGTGGTTAGGATTCCAGGCTCTCACTGCCATGACCCTGGTTCATTCCCTCGTCAGAAAACTGAGAACCCGAGAGCTGTGTGGCTCAGCCGATAAATAAATAAAAGTATTTTTACAAACAAACACTTTTATCCAGTCATTTTGCATAATACATTAAAAAATGCAAAGCTAGATTCTATTAAGAAAAGGTGAAAGTTCAAATCAATTGCAGTTAACTTTATGATTAATAGATTTTCTTTGGTTAGTTGATCAGCAAATGCTCTGCTTTTAGCTAACAGAGAATAGATTCTACACTTAAGACCCTCTAAGAAAATGCAGTAGTAATAATTTAACTATTTAGTTGTTTCAATATTGCAAACCCATTTCTGCACTTCCTGGCAAATAGAAAAAAGAAAAAAAACACTCAACCAGATGTAGATTAACTTTCTCATTATCTGGAGCTTGAAACAGTTTGCTAATCTTTCAAGTTCAGAAAATGCCACAGTTACATTTGTGAAATGGAGAAACATGATACTAGACTTTAACATACATGAAGGAAGATGAGCAAAGTTGCTAGCAGCATGTGACAAGTGGAAAGGAGAGCTATTCCCTAAAGGTTTTTTTTTTTTTAAACAAATTCTCTAAGATTTCAAAGTTTAGTGCTGATGTAAATATTGTTCTGCTGTTATTCAGTAACAAGAATTGTAGGCAACATTTGTGGCAGACTACTTGCCAGTTTTTAATGGCTTCTTACAGACTAATAGAATTCTGAGTTTAGCATGAGATCACCCCGAATAAATACTTTTCAGAACCCTTTCAGCTAGTGATGCCATGTAACCAAGTTCTGGACAGTGAGGTGTAAGTGGAACTGTCCTGTGGCAGCCTGAGTGCCTGCTAAAGAGAAGGCTGGTACTTGTCTACTATCATAGACACCCACCCCCCATCTTTCTGCCTGGAACACAGATGCTGCCATCTTGAACAATGAAGTTGAAACCTCACCTACAGAAATTTTACTCAAAGTATAAATAAGGAAAAATGAAACCATTTTGGGGATCAGGGATAACTTTATTTTTTATTTTTTTAAGAATTCACAGTTTTTATTCAAGTAGAGGGATTATCCAGAATTCAAGTACAAAAATAACTAGAAACTCTAGAAATACATTATTTTGAATGTACATTTGAACTAGGTGAAAATCCTAGAGTTGAATGTACTAGAAGCGTGTTAATCACATCCATAAAAATGAGTAATTTCAGGGAGAACTTTAGAGATTTCTGTCCCTCTAATAAAGGAATTAGTGCCCTCTGACCTCAGATTCTCAGTAAGGGAATGAATGTGAGTGCTGCACTGAAAGAAGTTTGGTGAGTGAATGTGAGCTCTAAGAAGCAGACTGACTGGAAGGCAGACTGGCATGAATTTGAAACTGGAAAGAAACCCAGGGAGTTTCATTAAGGCTGGACTGCCGTAGTTACTGCCTTTGTAAATGTGATGTTGTCAGGCAGGATTTATTCAAGCCTGGGATTTAAGAGTCATGATCTTAGTAGTTTTTGCTGAGGGAATGTGTGATGTATGAAGAACTGTTTAACAGTTGTATACAGAAATAAGGAAACTTAAGTCATAGGCATTCGTGTATGTTCTACAAATAGCTTTATTTGCTAAAGTGATATTTAGTTGGTAGTCAAGGCTATGGTTTTTCCTGTGGTCATGTATGGATGTGAGAGTTGGACTGTGAAGAAGGCTGAGCACAGAAGAATTGATGCTTTTGAACTGTGGTGTTGGAGAAGACTCTTGAGAGTCCCTTGGACTGCAAGGAGATCCAACCAGTCCATTCTGAAGGAGATCAGCCCTGGGGTTTCTTTGGAGGGAATGATGCTAAAGCTGAAACTCCAGTACTTTGGCCACCTCATGCGAAGAGTTGACTCATTGGAAAAGACTCATGCTGGGAGGGATTGGGGGCAGGAGGAAAAGGGGACGACAGAGGATGAGATGGCTGGATGGCATCACCAACTCGATGGACGTGAGTTTGAGTGAACTCCGGGAGACGGTGATGGACAGGGAGGCCTGGTGTGCTGCAATTCATGGGGTCGCAAAGAGTCGGACATGTCTGAGCGACTGAACTGAACTGAACTGAACTGAAGATTATGTATACCTGTTCTATTGATGATTTAGAAATCTCTTATTCACATAATGGACTTTGTAGATGTATTAGTTTCCAATTGCTGCTATAACAAATTACTATAAATATATTTGTAGGGGCTTGAAATAACACAAATATATTATCTTACAGTTCTTGAGGTCAGATGTTTGAAACGGCTTTCATTAGGCTAAAATGGAGGTGTCAGCAGGGTTGTATTCCTTCTAGAGGCTCCAAAAGAGAATCTTTTTCCTTGCCTTTTTTAGCTTCTAGAGGCCACCTGCATTCCTTGTTTGTGGCCCCTCCATCTTCAAAACATCTTGAAATCTCTATGCTTCTGACATCACATCTCTTTCTCTTACTCTGACCCTTCTACCTCCCTTTTATAAGGACTCTAGGGATGACATTTGGATTATCCTACTTAGATAATCTCCTTATTTCAAGATCCTTATTTATTTACCTATACAAAATCCCTTTTTGGCCATGTAAGGTAATGTACTTACAGGTTCTAAGGATTATGATGTGGATGTCTTTAGGGGACAGCCTTTATTCTGCCTACTTCATTATGGTAGAATGGATTACTATTCCAACTCTTCATTCCCACCCCCAAAATAGGATTATACATCCATATCCTTTGCAGTAATTTTGCACTGTCTTTTCACTTGTGGTTAAGGAGTATTTCCCCACCTCTTGGCTCTGGGACTGAGCATGTGACTTTCTTTGGCCAATGAGATCTTAGCAGTTTCAGTCAAAGGCTTAAAAAGTACTTACGTTTCTGGGCATGCTCTCTTATGGCTCTGTCACTGTTATAAGAACGTGCCCAAGACTGATTCGAGTGGAGTAAAGCTGAATAGTCCTAGCTGAACTCAGCCTAGATTAAGTAACCTTTATCTAACTGTTGGCCACTCAACAGATCTCTGAGAATTATTGTTAAGTCAGTGAATTTTGAGAATTTATGCTTAGTTTTTGTGGCAATAGCTAACTGATACAATAGAGATCTTGGGTTTTCCTCTTTTCTGTTCTTATTCTCCACCTATGTTTATTTTACTGGCTGTTTTACAATTACATATAAATAAATAATGCTTTTTCAATGTGTCTAGAGCATTAAGAAGCACATGCCTTGATATGTTAACTAAACTTATTTGTGGTGAATATTTTGCATTATATACATACATCAAATCATAACATTGTACACCTTAAACATAACCAATGTTATATGTCAATTATATCTGATTAAAGTTGGAAAAATTAAAACAATAACAGCAAAACTCTGTAAGTTTTTTTTACCTGCTTGTAGGAGAATGAGCACAAACGTACTTAATTTTTTTGTCACTACAGTTAAGGTCATTATACTTATATGGATCTACCCAGTAGTTTTCCAGGTTATTTTTTTCCAACCAAAGTCAAGATTTATGAAAATGGGACAATAATTAAATGGGAGGGGATGAGGTGGGAAAGAATGAAGAATATCTGAATATAGTGATATACAATGTAAATCCTTGGTAGATATGATAAGGTAGTGCTTAAAGTTCTGTAAAAAATTTTTGTATTTGTTTACTAATAGTGGAATACTACAAAAAAAAAAGAATTTGTTTGAGCCTTTAAAATTTTATTTAATTTGTTCTTATTGATCTCAAAATAATCATTGATAAAACATGCCTGTTTAATATTGACAACTTTGAAAGTCACTAAAAAAATTAAATGGCAATTTAATGTTAACAGCTGCTTATGGTTATCAAATCCATCAAAGCCCTTCATGAATATGTTAGGCACAAACCCACTGAATTACTGTTGCTGAAGACAGCTTGGTATTTTAAAATTGCCTAGTGAGAATAAATGTACTATAATAAGAGGAAAGACTGTGATCACTATGTACTATTTTGTCTTTACATATAGAAAGAAACCTAGGCTTGTTTCTAATTATTTAATGTCCTAGAGTTTCTGCCAACTTAGCTATAAAATGATTTCTAGAAATGTATTAGAAAATTGTGTTTCATCTAAAGTCATATTTTTAATGGCTGCAATAACAAAACAAAAATAAAATAAAATTCTCATAACGAAAATAATTTTTATAGGTAAGGGTAAAGAAAATTGAGTAGTTTATATGGAGTCAATGACTGAACTCTGATTACTTCAATCAGAGTTCAAATATGAGTCCATCAAAGTTAAGAATAAGGCAGTTATGCTCTTCAGTTTCATTCTTCTACAAGACTGTCTTCTCATTAAATGTTGGTAAGGATGTGGTGGGGACCAGAGCTATCCTAAAGAAAGTGGAGGGTATACAGCATAAAACATGACCATGAAAACATTGCTTGCTTTACATGTCCAGTCCTGAAACTATTCCTTGGTAAGACTATGCAGCCTGCACTCTCTCAGGATGTTTTGAATCCTAAAATACTGCTATTGTTCATACAAACCACATTGTGCTCAATTCATGTAGTATATAAGACGACTTCTAAAAGCAATCTAGAAAGTGAACATATAACTCTGCCAAGTCTCTAACTGGTAGAATTTCAGGGAGTGCACATCAGGATCATGCTTGAGAACAGGGTGAACTGGGGATGCTTAAATTTCATCAATGACTTGGCATACTACATCTCAGGTTAAGCATAAGAATAACTCTCTTCAAGGTCACTCAGTTGGACCTCCGAAGTAGAAAGCAGAGATTTGATGACAAGAATTAAGGGGGAGAATCAAAAGTTCTTGTCTTTTTATGTACCTGCTCAGAGTTCAGGATACCCTTAACAAACCACAGAGTAGTAGAACAGTTCACATGTTTTACATAGTAAAAAAGAATAAGCATTTTCTTAGCATGCTCCTAGTGACCATACTCTGGGGACAAGCCTGATCAATAGAAGGCCAGAGAGGGATTTGTGTCCATCTCTTCTCTGGCGTGCTGCAGTCCATGGAGTTGCAAAGAATCGGACACGACTGAGCAACTGAACTGAACTTCTTTGGAGATCCACCCGGAATATAATTCCAGCCTATAAATCAACATTGTAAGAGTAAGGCAGAATCCATAGTCCATGAGGGCTAGAAGGAATTAAATATGTCCTTTTACTAAAAGTAGGCAAGGTAAAAGACTTGGTTTCAGAACCCAGGCGGGTGAAATTTAGTTACTAGATAGAATATAAGGTCAGAGTGAGATTATCAGGACTGACCTTACAATTATAAGGTATCTGAGTGTTGAGAGTCTGGATAAGGGAAACCAATTTCAGTTAAACACAGAAAAGAGGGCTTTTACCTGGGCAGAGAATCGGGTAGCCTCTGAGAAGTCCGAAAAGGGATGGACGGTTCTCTTACCTTATTCCTAATTTGTAGAAACTTAAAGATATGTAGAAAGTAAAAGAGGAACTAAAAAGATACGGCAGAAAGTGAAGAGGAACTAAAAAGCCTCTTGATGAAAATGAAAGTGGAGAGGGAAAAAGCTGGCTTAAAGCTCAACATTCAGAAAACGAAGATCATGGCATCTGGTCCCATCACTTCATGGCAAGTAGATGGGGAAACAGTGGAAACAGTGTCAGACTTTATTTTTTTGGGCTCCAAAATCACTGCAGATGGTGACTGCAGCCATGAAATTAAAAGACGCTTACTCCTTGAAAGGAAAGTTATGACCAATCTAGATAGCATATTGAAAAGCAGAGACATTACTTTGCCAACAAAGGTGCATCTAGTCAAGGCTATGGTTTTTCCAGTGGTCATGTATGGATGTGAGAGTTGGACTGTGAAGAAAGCTGAGCGCTGAAGAATTGATGCTTTTGAACTGTGGTGTTGGAGAAGACTCTTGAGAGTCCCCTGGACTGCAAGGAGATCCAACCAGTCCATTCTGAAGGAGATCAGCCCTGGGATTTCTTTGGAAGGAATGATGCTGAAGCTGAAACTCCAGTACTTTGGCCACCTCATGCGAAGAGTTGACTCTTTGGAAAAGACTCTGATGCTGGGATGGATTGAGGGCAGGAGGAGAAGGGGACGACAGAGGATGAGATGGCTGGATGGCATCACTGACTCGATGGACGTGAGTCTGAGTGAGCTCTGGGAGTTGGTGATGGACAGGGAGGCCTGGTGTGCTGGTATTCATGGGGTCTCAAAGAGTCGGACACAACTGAGCAACTGAACTGAACTGAACTGAAAGATATGTAGCATTTTGTTAAGAACTCAAATCCAGTCTACATAAAATTGCTTATTTTTCTTATATTAAAATGATTGACTGGAGTAACAAAATGCCTCAGCGTATGTTTGTGTGTATACAAATGAGATGGAAAGCAAAAGAGAATGAGTTTCCTTATCTTGTTAAATTCGTAAATTATACTAATAGGATTTAGTGACGGTGACCTAAAAATTCAAAAGACAAGTTAGTGAGTCATATCTATCAGAACCTATTGGTTCAGGTCAGGTTCTGTATCACACCTATTTTAAAAAATTTATTTCATTTTATTTATTTGGCTGCACCTTGTGAGTTGTGGGACCTTAGTCCTTGACTGGTGTCCCATGTCAGTGGATCAAACTGGTGTCCCAAGCAGTGGAACCACAGAGCCCTAACCACTAGACTGCCAGGGAAGTCCCCACATCTTTTAAGGGTAAATGACTTCATATTCCAGAATTCCGGTGAGAATATGATTTTTTTTGTGCTGCCTGCCTCACAATGATAAACTCATACCTATCAGTCCTAGAATATTCAAATGAAGACAGGAATTAAAAATTTAGAAAGTAAAAAGCAAGTCTTCATTTCTAAAAACTTTGAAAAAGTTTCTTACTATTTGACTTAAAAGACATAAAATGTTTAAAAAGTTTTAAAAATGTTATTAGGCTGCAAAATAAATGCAAAATTCCAATTGCTTCTTTTATCTAATCCACTCTTATAAATACAAGTGTATGCTCCGTGGCTTTGCAATCTGTCCACTTTTATTTCCTGGGATTTCTTTTTCTGTCTATTTCTGGTTAGGGTGCACCAGAAAAGAGATTCTTGCGTGAGACTTGCAGATGGGAAGCAACACACATATTATTTTGTGGCTCACAGACATTGTTGCTTATCTTCTGGCTCACTTCATTGCCTTGAGGGCACACCCAGATCTGTACTTGCTCCACCTTCTGCTGGATCCTTCTGTAGGCTCTCTGACTCAGAAGTCCAGTGTGTTTAACTCTGCAATGAAGGATTCTATCTTCTGCAGGACGTAAGTAATACAGAGGTCAGAGGCAGCTAACTTAGGGGTTTAAGTTGTCCTCATAAGCCATGCTTCTGCATTCCAGTTTGTCATGAATTGCCTTCATCTTCCCTTCCTGACTCTTGCTCTGTTGGACTTCAGGTTCAAGCTCCAGCAGTAGATGCAAAAATAACAGTCTTACAAAGGCAGTTTAACCACCTCCCACAATTCAGTTCAGTTTAGTTCATTTCAGTCGCTCAGTCGTGTCTGACTCTTTGCGACCCCATGAACCGCAGCATGCCAGGCCTCCCTGTCCATCACCAACTCCCAGAGCCCACCCAAACCCATGTCCATCGAGTTGATGATGCCATCCAACCATCTCATTCTCTGTCGTCCCCTTCCCCTCCTGCCCTCAATCTTTCCCAGCATCAGGGTCTTTTCAAATGAGTCAGTTCTTCGCATCAGGTGCCCAAAGTATTGGAGTTTCAGCTTCAACATCAGTCCTTCCAATGAACACCCAGGACTGATGTCCTTTAGGATGGGCTGGTTGGATTTCCTTGCAGTTCAAGGGACTCTCAAGAGTATTCTCCAACACCACAGTTCAAAAGCATCAATTCTTCGGTGCTCAGCTTTCTTTATAGTCCAACTCTCACATCCATACATGACCACTGGAAAAACCATAGCCTTGACTAGATGCACCTTTGTTGGCAAAGTAATGTCTCTGCTTTTTAATATGCTATCTAGATTGGTCATAACTTTCCTTTCAAGGAGTAAGCGTCTTTTAATTTCATGGCTGCAGTCACCATCTGCAGTGATTTTGGAGCCCAGAGAAATAAAGTCTGACACTGTTTCCACTGTTTCCCCATCTATTTGCCATGAAGTGATGGGACCGGATGCCATGATCTTCATTTTCTGAATGTTGAGCTTTAAGCCAGCTTTTTCCCTCTCCTCTTTCACTTTCATCAAGAGGCTCTTTAGTTCTTCTTCACTTTCTGCCATAAGGGTGGTGTCATCTGCATATCTGAGGTTATTGATATTTCTCCCGGTAATCTTGATTCCAGCTTGTGCTTCCTCCAGCCCAGCTTTTCTCATGATGTACTCTGCATATAAGTTAAATAAGCAGGGTGACAATATACAGCCTTGATGTACCCCTTTTGCTATTTGGAACCAGTCTGTTGTTCCATGTCCAGGTCTAATTGTTGCTTCCTGACCTGCATAAAGATTTCTCTAGAGGCAGGTCAGGTGGTCTGGTAGGCCCATCTCTTTCAGAATTTTCCACAGTTTATTGTGATCCACACAGTCAAAGACTTTAGCATAGTCAATAAAGCAGAAATAGAAGTTTTTCTGGAACTCTCTTGTTTCTTCGATGATCCATCAAATGTTGGCAATTTGATCTCTGGTTCCTCTGCCTTTTCTAAAACCAGCTTGAATATCTGGAATTGTGTAGGTTTAAATCTCTGTAAGAAATTGCTTTATATTATCTATCTATCTACCTATCCATCTGTCTATCTATTTCCATTCTAGTGGTTTTGCTTCTCTGATTGAACCCTGATAGAAGCTGGGATAGTGACAGTACAAAATGAAAAGAGGCCTCTGGATTCACTAAGACCACTGGCAGGAGGCAGGTTGAGAAAACTATTCAGATGAAGACTAGACTACCTTTCATGAAAAAAGAAGAATGATTCAGAGGGCAGAACTGAGATATGTGAAGAAGTTAATCCAGGTGGGAGTAGATGTTGTCCTAATCAAAGAACTTGTGACTTCAGAACTGCTATGCACCAGTACTCTCTGTATATTTCTTATCGTTCCCACCCTCTTTGAACAGGTATGTCTGTAGTGGTCATCCTACGCCTATCCCATTGTTGTATGTTATGTGGGGAGCAGATAACTTGTCATTTTACTTGATAGGTCTTTAGATCAAGAAAACTGTGCTCAAGGAGCTTTATTTTAGAAGCATCATCCACACCTGAACTTGATTTAGATGAGATTCTGGACTTTGAGCTGATGCAGTAATGGGAAGAGACTGCACAGGGCTTTGGGAAGGGATGGGTGTATTTTACACTGGGATAGATGTGAATCATTGGGAACCAAAGGGCTGATTATGATAGCCAGCTTCCAATATGGCTTCAATGATTCTTGCCTCCTGGTGTTCACAGCCTTTTCTTCCATACCAGGCGTGGTCTCTGTGGATGTGGCAGTAGTCAGTTATGCTTCTTCTGATATTAATTCATAAACACACAGCAGATTCTGTCTTGATTGTGCTACCTTTTGGATCACTTGCTCTGGGGGAAGCCATTTACCAGGTCAAGAAGACACTCAACTAGCCCCGTAAGGTCCATGTAGTGATGAACTTATGTATGCCTTTTGTCAACATCAAAGAGGAATGAAGGGCTCCAACCAAGAGTACTGTGGGTGAACCTTCTTCAAAGCTAATCTGGCTATTGAAAGGTCTTTAAATGACTGCAACCAGCTTGACTGTCACTAGAGCCATCCAGCTTTACTGATCATGGATTCCTGACCATCAGAAATGGTGAGAATTTAGTGAGATACTAAATGTTTGTTTTAAGCTAAGTTTTGTTATGTAGCAACAGATAACTAATACAGTGCTGAGAGAGTCAATTCCTAGGCAGGTTGATTAAAAGTACAGGGTTCCTGAGAAGGAGAAAAGGGTCCAGAGCCCCCAAGAGGGAGAAAGGGGTCTGTCTTTTTCTCAAAGAGAAAAGGACAAACGTTGTTTTCTACATTGCTTTGTGTTAGTCAATATAACTTTGGAGAAGGAAATGGCAACCCACTCCAGTATTCTTGCCTAGAGAATCCTGTGGGCAGGGGAGCCTGGTGGGCTGCTGTCCATAGGGTCGCACAGTTGGACACAACTGAAGCGACTTAGCATGTATGCATGCATTGGAGAAGGAAATAGCAACCGACTCCAGTATTCTTGCCTGGAGAATCCCAGGGACAGAGGAGCCTAGTGGGCTCCTGTCTATGGGGTCGCACAGAGTCAGACACAATTGAGGCAACTTAGCAGCTGCAGTGGAGAAGGCAATGGCAACCCACTCCAGTACTCTTGCCTGGAAAATCCCATGGACAGAGGAGCCTGGTAGGCTACAGTCCATGGGGTCATGCAGAGTCGGATAGGACTGAGCGACTTCACTTTCACTTTTCACTTTCATGCACTGGATAAGGAAATGGCAACCCACTGCAGTATTCTTGCCTGGAGAATCCAAGGGACAGAGGAGCCTAGTGGGCTGCCGTCTGTGGGGTCACACAGAGTCGGACACAACTGAAGCGACTTAGCGGCAGCAGCAGCAGTCAATATAACAATGTATCTTGCTCGAGGACATGTTTCTCCTGAACAAGAACCTTCTGACTAATCCTGTCACTTTAAAATGTATATTATGGGAGTGGGTCTGGTAATATCTTTATGTTTTTCGTTCTAATCTTGTGAATTTAAGATGTATGTTGTGGGAGTGGGTCTGAAAAAAGTATATAAGGCCTTGATAAGACTAGCTAGGGGGGCATTCCCCATCCCATCCCCCTTCTGATGTCTGTGTCAGAAGCTTTCTCTGTCCCTTTTCTTACAAATTATAATTTTTCTTCCACATGCCTATGAAAGCCAGATAAAGATGAGAGGCAGGGAAACATAAATTGTTTTAGTTCACTGTTTTTTCTTCATTGTTCATTTAGATTCTTTTAAAACTAAGCCTGTGGACAAATACTTATTCAGCTAAACTAAATTTGAAAGATTTAAGGAAGGGGGTTAGCTTTAGTAATAAGGAAATATGTATGTACACACACACACACACACACACACACATCTTCTCTGAACTAAAAGATGCACTTTTGAGAAGTCAAATCTTGAGATTTTTCCAGAATCTAGCCTCTGCAGAATGGTAGAGAAGCTGTTGAATCTCAGGTTGAGACTTAAAGTTTCATTTATTATTCCTTTTTACTGACTAGTTTAAAATGTAAAGTATAACTTGATTTCCTTCCTATTTTTTGTTGTGGAAACATTTGGAAAGGAGAAATAATATATTTCTTCTAGCCTCTCTTTATTTTTCTTTGCGTCTTATAATCAATTTCAGTAACTTTAACAATAAACAGTAAAAATGATAGAGTATACAAAGCATTGCCCAAGTGAATCTATCACAAAGCTGTGTCTGAGAATGGTTTCCTAAATAGGGAAAATGTGTTTTATACGAAGAGTCCATTTTCTGTTATTGCCTTTTTTATTTGGACTACTAGATGCTATATATTTTAAGGCAATCTTAATAGTTTCCTGTCTCTCACTAACAAGAATGACTTGTCATAATGAGTAGTGTAGACAGTGTCCATTTGATCCACTCCAGAAAGCTGTCTATTTGATACAAGAGTAAATCACCTCAATTCCTTTGTGCAATGAATGGAGTGTAAATAAATAAATGAGACCCAAGAATAAAAAAAATCTGGTCAGTTCTATCAGAAAGAAACAAAGGATAAGAACATTTGGAGGCCTGGTTTAATGAAAAAAAATGTGACAAGACAAAGACTTGTGTGTGATAGCTGTATAAGGAGGAAAAATCCTAATATATGTCAATAAAATTGCTTTTTCCTTCTTTAGGAAAATAATTTGGTAGTTTAAGAATAATAATTCTCAATTCTTTGAAGTTGGAGGACTTACGTTGTAAAATGACTTTTTATCCACTTTTACCTCCACCAAAAAGAATTCTGATTTTCAACAGTTTGTCTATAATTCATCACAGTTCTGAATAGGAATTTCAGGTTCCGTTTTGGGGTGTCTTTTTGTTATTTTGCATGTTATACTACAATTCAAAAGTTTTTGTGTTGGTTTTTGTTTTGAGAGAACTCCAAAATGTTTTAATTTTTTCTTTTACAGTTAGTGTTTTGTTAGCTCAGTTGGTAAAGAATCCACCTGCTATGCAGGAGACCCCAGTTCGAAGATCCCCTGAAGAAGGGATAGGCTACCCACTCCAGTATTCTGGCCTAGACTATATGGGGTTGCAAAGAGTCAGACAGGACTGAGCAACTTTCACTTTTCACAGTTAGTGTTTGGTGTATTTCTTAGAGAATTATACACAAATGACTTGTATTTGACTACTTAATTTTTTATTACTGTGTGAGATTTATTTGGTGTCAAATATTAATAGAGCCATTACTCTGTGTCAGGTTATGGGTTCCAGGTGTGGATGAAAGGTAAGTTATGACACATTTTGTGTTCTATAGGAGCTCAAAGGTAGTAAAGTGATTCTCAAAATAAACAGGGTGTATAGTAGCAGAATCACCAATGGGGCTTGTTTAAAATGCAATCAATCAAGTTCCATCCTAAACGGAATCAGAATTTCTGGGAGTGGGACTTTTGATACTGCATTGTAATAGGTTCTGTCTGTGGTTCTAACGCAAACTAAAGTTTAAGGACCATTGATCTAGTGAAGGTTGGACGGTAGAGGAATAAACAATTTATATTGCGATTGGAGCCACAATAAAATCTTCCGTTTCCTATCTGAAGAAAAAATATTTTCTTCTACACACACACACACACACACACACACACACACACACACACACACACTATAAAGGCACCAGAACGTGTCTTCTTGCGTTTTAGAGAAAATCTGTAAAAGGTTTAGAGTTAGAAGACAGTATCTGATGATTAAACTCAGTAAATTTACTGAGATTATACTCAGTAAGTATCTGATGATTAAACGATCAGGTTGCAATGAACAAATTTTATAATTCCGTTTTAATGGAATTACAGCAATTTTCTCTTTGATGCTTATAGGTGGACAGTGCTATCTATTTCTATTTGTAACTAGAACTCTGCGCTTCCTAGTAGGGGAGATCGGTCACCCTCCAAATCTGAATTACGTAGAAGAGTAGTGTAAGAGCCAATCGGAGCGCTCTCTGGAGCAGCTCCGGACTGGCCTCTCTGGGAGGACTGGCGGAAGATGGGACTTTGATGCCATCATGCAATCGGACAAAGAAGGCCTGAATAGGGCGGTCGAAAATTTCATCTGGGGTACTGCGCAAAGTGTTAAACCTTGGCGGGACTTATTAAAACCAGAAAGTCTCTCAATTGGAAAACGTGGACGCACCTCAGAGTCCTTATTTTCTGGGACAGTGCAGAAACGGTCAGCACTTGCGCCGCTACCAGTGACCAAAATGGCCGCAAAGCGCTTCAGGCGCTGGATCAGGTGATGCAGCCCCAGTCCGCTCTTTCCCACCAGCCGCTCCTCCTCCCGCTCCACGTAGCGGTGGGTGTGGCCTCCCCTGAGGCTCTTCTCAGAGGCAAGGAAAACCTAGGGATTACACATGCGCAGTTAAGACCTCAGGCCCTTCGGCCCTCCTCCCCGCCCCCCGCCCCCCGCCCCTCCCACCTCCCCGCCCCAAATTGCCGGGCGGGGCTGGGCCGAGAGTCCAGCAGCTGTGGCTGGGGCTTCAGTGACTTCCTTGTTATGAGCCTCGGCTTGGCAGTGTCCGGACTCTTAGCCCCGCTGTCCTTACCGGGATAGTCCGAGTCTAGATCGCAGCCGCAGCCCTAGCGGGTCGGTTCCCCTTTCAGCACAGGTCCTTTCCCCTCACGCCCCGAGCTCCCTAACATGCCCAACCCCAGCAGCATCTCCTCTCCCTACCCCCTCCCCGAGGAAATTAGGAACCTGTTGGCAGGTAAAAAGCGGGAAGGGGGCGGGTAATGTGGCGGGGGCGGGGGCGCGGGGACGGCGAGCCGGCGGGGACAGAAGCATTCGGAGTCTCTACCCTCCTTCCTGGCTCTCCGCACGCCTCCTGCCCCGTGGGAGCGGGACTGGGAGTGGGGAAGTGGGGTGTGAGAATGGGAGTGGGCGTGTGTGTTGAAATTTGGTGCGAGGATGGTGAGGAAGCCCTTCTTGGTGGGCTCTACTAACGCGATCAGGGTATCGTGAAGATTGTGTGTGTGTGTACGCGCGCGATCAGGGTGTCGTGAAGACTGTGTGTGTGTGTGTCAGAGAGAGAGAGAGAGAAAGAGATGGGGAAGGAGAGAGAAGTCAAAGAACTAGTTCTTTGGTCCCCTGGCCGATGGAAGAGAAAGATTTCTGAACTACAGGGGTTAGGAGTTAGGGGTTATGGGACCACAGGGTTTGTCATTTCTAAAACTCCCATTTTTCTTGAACATTCAGCCCACCCATATTTGAGACTTTCAAAGGGGGCCTGACTCTCAAATGACCACTTGCCTTCAGCCTGAGTAACATGTTACAACAAAAAGGGAAGGATGTGTTAAAGTCTAGCTTCCTGTGACAATGAATGTACAGTATTTCGTATTTGCACCCCCATCTTCCCCTTTTCAGTCTTAAGTGACCGTTTGTAGGAACTTAGGAATTAAAGATGCATTCTTCAAGGCTGTTACAAATCCACTGCTACTTCGTTATCTAGTATGGGAGATGTATATTTTCGCTAGGGGCCAATAAAAACATATTTCTGCACAACGTAGAAAATACGTCCTTTTCTGGGGTAGCAAAAATTTTACCTATCCTGATGCTCTGGAATTCTTCCCATTATTCACTTTGTCATGTGTATATCAGAATTCTGAATATTGAATTTTGATCTAAAATTTTTGGTTTAGGTATCTTTCAATATTGGTCAAGAAAAAGTGGGTTAAAAGTTTCTCTTAGATGCCTATGATACAATTTATTTTAACTCTTAAAGCAATATTTAAAATGTGGCATTATATGTAGTTACTGTTAGAGCACTGTGAGACTAAATCTCTTAATATGCTGTTAGAGAAAATAAAACTAATAGTGTATGAATGCAGACATGTTTTGTGAACATGATTGCAGTGTTATGAATGCATTTGTGGTGGGGTAGTGTTTTACTCTAAGAAATGCTTGTTAATGGGTACCATTGTGGGATATACTGAAAGAACTGTAGGGACTGAGTCAAGGCAGCTTTTATTCCATTCTATGAGAGTTTCAAGTGAGTGCTGATTTTGTTTTACTACAGTTAACATGTTTGTTGTTACCATGCTGGGATTCCTTGCTTAGAATATTATTTTACCAGGTTGGAGAACTGTTTATCATAACTCTAAAAAGAGAAGTCACCATTTTCAGGATATTTTAGGTCTGAATTTTTGAGTTTAAGAAGTAAAGCATAGACCCCTGGATACATGCTTTTAAAGCTTGATAGCTCACAGTAGACAGTTTGTAATCTGGATCCCACTGGCATAATTTGCAGATAGTATGATATATAGGTTATGAGACTCTATTTTCTGATCCCCATGGATTACAAGTATTTCATGTAGCCCTTGTGTAATTTAATTGAAAGCTCAGAATTAAATAATACTTAAGTTATCTGCCATTGCTAACTTTGTATATACTTTAGCCATTTCTCTGCTCTGTAGTCAGATAATACATAATATCTGAAATTAGCATTTCAAAAATAATCTTCTTGACATTTTCAGTATCTCACATTATTGAAGTAAATCACATATTAAAACACATGAAATACTAAGAACTATTAAAACATTAAAGTTCTAGCAATGACAAATTTGGCTTATACTGTATTTTCAAGAGGTATGGCTATGAGGAAATATAAATATCTATGATGAGATATACTTTAAAGAAATGAAACAAGGGAACCAATGTTTCTCAGTTTTCTTTTTAAACTAGCCATTTGAAGAAAAGTAGTTAATGTTTTATGGCTGACTTTAATTAAAATCTTATTTTTGTAGAGAAGTTTTAAAGAATAAGTGAGATCAGCAGTTTTATTCACATTTCGTTTTATTCAAGTGTTTGACTAATAGGGTATGGTTAGATTTAAAATTATTAAAACTATAGAAGAAGAGTTGGCATTGGTTTGAATTTTAAAGGTATTGTTGGCTTACCTGGTTCGTTCTTTGAAACTAAGGACATGTTGGCAGTGGTGGTTGTAGTTAACAGTTGAGTGCTCTTAGAATGCATGGCACTATGCTAGAATTCCAAGGCAGGAAAGATACAGAACTAAACTTTGCAAGCGTTTAAAATCCCTTCAGAAAGAAAGAATCAAAGCAAAAGATATGCCTATCAAAAAAAATGTTTGGATAGCTTCCATTATGTTCTGTGTTCCCTTTATCCAAATTATTATGTCACTCAGATGTATTAAATGTTTGACATTTCAACTGCTTGATAGAAGTATGTGCTCAAATGTATTCTTATCAATTTATTATTTTCTTTCTCTTTTATTTTTCCTTCTGATTATAGTAATTTTAGTCTTTCTTTTCAATGTTTGTTCCCCCTCCTTCCTATTCCTTTCCTATTCCTTTGCATTTTGTAGAAATGCAAAAATCCATAGAGGTTATCATTCTTAACTCGCATTTGATGATGCACTTTAGAAAGTGGCTATATAGTTTGTAGCTATTTATATTTCCATGAAATCAGTATATTCAATGTTGAAAACCTATACTTTTTATAAAAAATGTTGCATTATTTTCTTGTTCTATGAGTAGAAAAAAACATACAGATTTTTGTTAAAAGCAAGTTGCAAACTGCCACATGCAATACAGGCAAACTTTAATTTTTTTTTCACAGCAATGGAAGAACAAGTTTAGCTTGGATAAATAGAAACAAAGGATAATCCCAAATTGTGTCCATATAATCTTCTCCCACGTCCAAATATTTTGACTAGGATGAACAGCAAGAATAATCTTGATTTATGTGAGTTTTTCCTCCAGGCAGGCAAGAAAGTGAGAGGAACTAACCCCCCTCCCCCAATCTTGTTTAATCTCCCTTTGAATACTGGTCTGTTCCTGGTTTGCAGTCTGATACTCTCATTCATTTGTATTAGGACAGCACATTTAAAAAGGAAAGCTGTAGGAAAATGCTAGTTTCTTTTCATTGAGATAGAAAATGAAACCAATGTTGAAGGAAGAAAATGGTGGTTGTCAGTATGTACTCTGAAAAAAATCAAACCCAAAACAAACAATAACGAGAGCTGTGTCTGCAAAGTGACCCTGAGAGTTTGTTCACTTGGCAGTCTTGATTAGAAATATTGCATTTTCCTCTATTGGGAATTTCTAGGACATTTTAAAAAACCTTCACATATAATTGATAATCCCTGTAAGGACACTAGATAAGTAATGCAATTCAGCTGAGATATAGGTACACCTTTTTTTTTTTTTTTTTCCTTTTTGAATGCTAAGAATACTATGGTTTGATTTCTACCTTTCAAGTTCCATTTACAATTTGGTCAACATTTTGGTTTTGTTTGTCTTCTGAAAATCATTTATAGTATATCTCATGCCCCATAACTTCCTTCTGGGGCATTGGCCAAGTATGGATTAAGGGAAGAGTGCCACCTACTGAGTCACCAATGGTCACCTACTTCCTTAGCACCTGGTTTTTCCTATAGAGCAAGAACAAGCCTGCCCCATTTTGACAGTAATAACTAATGAGTTTAAAGTTGATAGGAGAACATTTGATCTTACAGTGAAATCAGTCCATGACACTTCTAAGATTTTGTCTTCTAGAAGTAGGAATATATGTTTGTAAATCAAGGGACAAGAAACTGATAGTTTCTTATGTGGGTCAGATACCATAGATGACTTAAGATGTGACGTTAGGAGAATTATTTGCCCATGTTAAGCATACAATATCCTACTTTTTCTTGGCAGGAATTTTTGATTGGCTTTTTTTCCCCAAGACTTTCCTTTTAAAGTATTTTCATCTCAGATTACTAAACAAAGCTCTTGATCGTATGCTTGTATGCATAATTTTATAGTTACTCAATCCAAATTATCATTGGTTTTCTTTTAAAAAAGAAATTTAAATATACTAAAAAGAAGAAGTATAAAAATTTAAAAATTTCTAAATGAGTTTAGCTCTACTTTATCCAGCATTACTGGAAAGAAGGTGGAAACAACAGAGTAAGAAGAGCCTCGGTGATTTGAAACACAGTTCCGTTCTCTCATAAATTTAAGATTAAGTGTCATATATGGGTGATAAAAGTGGCATAGGCTAGTTTTTATATACTCATTATTCACTTAGTTTATCTTTTTCAATTAAAGCTAAGTCTGTCTTTTTCATTCCACTGAGTTTACATTTCTTTTTCAATCACATGGTGAACACATTACAATAGATGCTACCTAACGGTGAATATAGTGTAAATCTCAGATTATTGTTTTATTCACTGTGGCTTCTTTGAAAATAAGATTTTGATCATTTTAAAGTGCTATTTATCAAGAGTCATCTTTTAGAGGCAAAAAATGTTCATCTCTATTCTTCAACAGTCCAGTTTTCTATCAAAATAAATCACTTAGCCTCCAAAGCCAATTTTGAAAATTTTGTGAGATAAATGGATGGTAAGACTCACGTATGTTTTACTTATCATACTGTGAGAACTTCTTGTGCTTGCTCATGTCCCTTTTCCATGTTTGAAAAGTCCACAGTTCAACCATGACCTATAAAAGTGCTCGGGTAATCAAGAGAAAGACATTTATTAGACAAATCAATAACTTTTCAATTAGCCATTTCCCAACTTTGGGCATTGAGCTTAATTGGTATACATGTACCCAGTTTAACAGATTTTATGTTTTCACCAGTTTGTGTTTGGTAAGACTGTACCCTCCTTTACCAGAGATGAAAAGCTTCTCTTTTTGTTTTGGTGCCAACTTCAATTCTAGGCTGGAATTCTTCCCACATTAAGTTTAGTGATAGCACCTCAGTGAACACTAAGTGGAACTTGGCCCAATTCATAAAGTAGAGAAAGTTGTGGAATTAAGTCGTGAGGCCATCTGGGGCATGGGGGTATGGTTTGATTGGTTTCACACTCATTTTGTTGATACGGGGCTGAGCACGTGGTGGTGGATTCAGTCTAATTCTTGCCTCTGTCTCCTGTACAGTTCAGGCCATCACAGAGGGGGTGTGTGTGTGTGTGTGTGTGTGTCTGCACACTTGCATGCCTGCCCAGGGAGGTGAAGTATTGGTTGATTGGGGGACTAGGCAGAAGACACACCAGGTGTTACCTCTGTGACTTGTTTACGCTCACCAGTCTGGAAGTCATATTCCAGGCTGTTTGCTGGTGGAGGATGTGAAGGCAAGTGGTCAAACCCTGGCTTTGTTTAAGAGTAGGAACTTGTGCTATGTACTCAGCTTGGAGAAGCTGAAAGTTTATAGTTTGCAAGAATTTAAAAACTGGTATAACCTCGTGTGGTTTCACTTTTTCACTCTGTAATCAGTATGGAAACTGGTAGTAAACTGTTCGTGTGAGCGCTTGAGTGTGTGTGTGTGTGTGTGTGTATTATATACCTGTCCTAGCCTCTGGGACTCTAGTGGGGAGATGAGTGGCAGTTTTTCTAGGGGGTCCTATGTACAAGAGAAGAAAGAAAAAAAAAAAAAAAAGGAAAATTGGAGTACCATGTGGTGATTTGGGGTGTGTTAAGTATTTGCCTGTTAGGGATTGAGATGATTATTGAGAGGTTTCTTAAACTGAGGATTGCCGAGCCAAGACATGATATCATCTTTTAATTCTGTTTTCAGACCTTAACATTTATCTACAGAGCATTCGCAAATCAGATTATTTTCAGCGGCCCTCTCCCCCGTATCTTTACAGTTATACCGGGAGATCAGGTTTACTCTTGCCGGTGTTAAGGTGTAATAGGAGCAAAAATCACCACCACATTTGTATTCGCTGAGTAACTTCTTCCTTGATGATGACTTGGGGACAGAAGCGGATGGAGATGGGGTTAAATGCAGGCGGCGCTGACCTGCGGTCTAAGTGACTGCGCAGAGCGGCGATAGGGGTTGACCTGGTGTTTAGGGGGCACCGGAACTGCGCTTTCTCCACGTGGCCGGGTGGGTCCCTAAGTTTCTCCTCTTCCGCGGAGTACGCGAGTGAGCCAAGATTTCCTCCTCTGAGAATGAGGAATTCTGTCGAACTCACCAGGCCAAGAGGCCAGCGAAGACGCAGGCTGACCTTTTCTTGTAATCGAATTACGGCTGTTCCCCGAATTACAGGCAGTCTGGAGTCGGTGAAATCTACATATTAACAGAGGGACACGACCCCTAAAGGAAGGCAGGAGAGGGCTTGCTAGTTTACCGTTTGCAAGGCTATTCAGAGCACAATAAAAAGCTTCAGATCTCTTCCAACCTGCCAGAGAAGTGCTTCATTCGCTAGGACTTTTATTGCTGGCTTTTGAAATACAACCCTGGCTCTGAGCTACAAAGTCACAGATCCAGTCCCATTTGTCTAGCGAGAGCATTGCCCCAAACCAGTGCTCTTTGCTCCTAGCTCTGATGACGGGAACCCTGGGGCTTAACATACCGAGTGTCTCGGACTGCGGAGCTCAAGCATCTCACGGTGAAGCCGGAGAAACTTCTCAGCACACACTCTGTCCTTGCGCCGTGGGAGCGGGTTGGTGCTCGGCGAAGGCCGCGGGCACGTCCACGGGGTCGCCTGTGTCTGCGAGAGGCTGGTTTAGTTCGATTTCAAAATAAATGGGCACTCTATGGATTTTCAAAAAGAAAGAAAAAAAAAAGATTTCAAAAACTTGAAGACCAGTTGAGTTTGTGGGCACCAACAGACTAAGATTATTGCAGGAATCACTTCCACTTTGAAGTTCTTACTTGGTTAAAAAAAAAAAAAAAAGAAAAAAAGCAGGGGGGGGGGGGGTGGAACCAAAGCAGGTTCTATGCTTTTCATATCTCCTTTGTGAAGTAATCTTTAAAAATCAATGTTTATTAAATCTTTTTTTGTTGCCTTAAACCGTTTTTCTGGCATAAGTTTAGGAATAAATACATTGACTACTCTAAAAATACAGAATTTTCCCTTTGAGCAATCTTTGAATCGCCTCCCCCTAAGAAAACAAATGAGGCATATTCTTCCTGCAGTCTCACACTCTTTCAACAAGAATTTCCTCATAAAATAGCATAGCCTCAATAATTAAAAAAATTTTTGGCACTGTTGTTCAGTTCAGCACTGTTAGGAAACACTATATAGAACGTTACAGCTTTTTGTTTTATGAGTTTTTATAGAACTGAAAAGACCTTGTAAAGGAATAGCTCTTGGGCTGCAATTCGTTCTGTTATTGCTTCCGGAGATAGAAAATAGATCCCGTTTGTTTAAACTTGAATTGTATAGTGAAAATGTAAAATAGGCAATTAAATACTCGTGTGGATGAGGAAATTAAAGACAAATACTGAGTGAAAGTTAAATTAAGCACACTATTTACAAGTCATTATGCCAGTGATTCTCCCAAGTACTGAGTGTACTTGGAGTAAGAGGTACTACTCCTCTAACTTCACTTTCTTAGTAGATTTATTGGAGTCATCTCAGAGAAGCCAATGATTTTTTCCATTTCAGCTAATAATCTGAATGTCCAGAGGTTGCTTACTCCTCTGGGTACAAAATTTAGAGTTGGGAAGAGAGTGCTTTTTTATAAGTCTGGTTGTTTTGAACTCATTTAAAGGTGTGGGTCTAATTTGCACTGGTACTGGATTATGTCTCTGTGTCCCCCTCTTCGAAACATGGACAGCTCAAGGAAAGAGAAGCTGTGACATTTTGCTTTTGTTTTTTTAGATACGTACTTTTAACATGTCAGTAATGGACTTCAAACCAGAGAGCTATTTAAAAAAAATCATTCCAAGACTAAATTTTAATTATTTCACTTGTCATATTGATTTATTGAAAACTCACCTTTACATAATTTATTACGAGTGTGTAGAATAACAGTTTAATCAGCTTTGCTCATTGGATCAAGGTACTTTTGTAATCAAGAATTTAAGATCAATTGTAACATCTATTTCAAATACTAGGTTTTAACTTGCTAATTATAAGTACAGTTGAAAGACTATTTGTTATACTGCTTTGAATTGACTGAATATAATCTTATTGTATGTTTTGATACCATCTTTATATCAGTGTGAGTTAGGAGACAAATTAGTTAAATAAAAAGAAAATAGAACATATACACATCTCTTCAATATGAAATATGGGTGGTTTATAGGCATACCTACTGAAAAAATTTTAATGGTATCCTCTATATTAAATATCTCATTGAGATTTGAAATTCTGATTATAAAGTTAAAGTTGTACAGTATTTCATGAACAATGAGTGGGGCCATTATAAAATCAAACCAGTAAGAATTAGATGGCATTGCATATTAGAATTAGAAAGCAGCATAAAAGTTTATTAAATTAAAAAAAGAAGCTGTGTGAAAATGTTGCATGAGGCCATAGAAATCTTTTCTGTTGGTTACTATATTTTAAAATAGTGGATAAATGTATTTTTGCCACTTTTTCCTTTATTTAAAGAAGTATTTCCAGGTAGTAATGCCAAGACAGGATGCAGGAGCACACAAAATCACGCAACTGATTATCTTTTTTATTTGAGAATAGCTGGCCAGAGTGGGTGGGGCAGGTAGGAACCTAAGAGGAGGGTTTGATTTGGAAATCTTGGCTAGAATAAGGGATTTTTTTTTTTTTTTCCTTTAAAGTGGTTAAGCATGACATATGACTGAAAATTGATTATACTGGGAAAAGCAGCCTTTGCCAGAGACATTAGCTTTTATTGATATAATATTGTGAATGACTTGTTCATACAGGAACTTATAAAATACTATAAAATGATAGTAACATATGCATGTAAACTCTGTGCTTGCTTTTATACAAGAGAATTTGTTTATGGGGCACCGTAGTTTATTAAAACGTGCATGTTTCTTCCTGGTTTAATGATGCCAAACATTCAAATAGCATTCGCTGTGCTAAGCATAAGTAGAACATACACATTTTATTAGCTAAGTGGTGAACAGATTTGTCCAATTTAGTGTTTGAAGCATACTTCAACTGTTATGCTTTGGATTGATAAATAACTATAACAAATTGTACAGATATTAACACTTATGGGTAGAAACAATCATTATCCTATTTGTCTTCACAAAAAAATGATTCTTTCCTATAATTTGTGTCCTTTTTCTTATATTTCATGGTTTAGATGTTGAAACATTTGTAGCAGACATACTGAGAGGGGAAAATTTATCCAAGAAAGCAAAGGAAAAGAGAGACGCCCTTGTTAAGAAGATAAAAGATGTAAAGTCTATGTAAGTCACTTACTTGCCTTTTATTACTTATTTCTTACTTAGAAGAAATGTAATTAACATTTTAATGAAGGACCGATAATTGTGGAATTAAATTTTTTAGATTCTAATCTAATTGAAGTATTTTAAAGGACAAACTATATTTCTACTATAATAATTTTTAAAAACAGACATGCTTATCATAATACCTTTTTTTGTGAAGGCTCTTGATTATCTATTTTTCTAAGTAGTTTTGCAAAATCCAACTGTTCATTTTGATTATTTGAGAAAATATTTGGTTTCACTGATAAGGTTTAGGTAGGTTGAGAATTTCAACATAAATATGGAAAATACCTCCAGATACTCAAATGAATATGTGTAATTTAAGTTGTACATATTAATAATATATTCTAATTTTACTACTGTAACTTGAGTCTTTAAAAATATCTTTAGTATAAATTCATTAGCCTTTTGGAATTACCATTTCAGGATAGGAAGTATTTTTTTCTTTAAATATATATTCATAGTATAGATTTTAAAATAGATTTGAATCATTGCCACTGATTAGATCTTATTTTGATTTGTTAACCTTTATTTTAAAATATGTTATTGCTTGCTTTTACAGTTATCTTCAGGAATCTCAAGACAAAGGTAAATTTTCAAGTTTTGTTAAACCTGTCATTTTTTTTTTCCCTTGCAGAGATTTTCAATAGGAAAATCTGACACATGCTGAAATTTGATAGTTGGAATCAAAAATTTAAATTTCCATGTTGTATACCTAGACTTTCAAGATGAGAGTGCTAGCTCCCCCTGCTGAGAATAAAATTAAAAAGCTTATCTAGAATCTACCCTGCACAGTCTTTTGATACAGAAATCTGTGTTTAACATTCTTAGGTTTTGTGGTTCTTGGGGTTCATTGTGGCAGAAATTTGTTAACCTAATTTGTATAACCTTCAGTTATACATGGAAGACTTTGGTGAGGCAGAGGGAAGATACCAACCCAACACCATTTAATCCTGTAGAGATTACTTTATAGTGGTGATGGGAACAGGAGGGCCTGTGGCTGAGAGCTCATAGGTGACATTTCTAAAGGATAATTGTTTTGAAAACTATCAATTTTTGTTTGAGAACATGAGTAAAATCTGTTTCATATGCTAGTTTTTATTATTCTTGTGTTTCTTTTGAGATGAATAAATGTATGCAATAGACATTTTCAAAGAAGGTAATTCAGTTTCCTTTTTTGGAAATATGTGAGAGTGCTGATAAGCTGATTGTCTTCCTTTAGATTTGAGAGACAGCTGCTGAGTGTACTGAAAACCAAGTTTAGAAAGGCGTAGGACGTCTCTACCTTTGACGTCTTCAGTTCTGTAAAAGAAACTTGGTATGGCCCTTACTTCCATGATGCTAATTCATGGGTCATGACCTGAAGCCTGTGGATGCTGGTATGAGGGTCAAAACATGAGGTCAGTTAACTATGTGGAGCTAGGCTCTGGGTTTGGGAGGAGCAGTGTGGCATCTTCTAACTGGGGTTAGTTAGCAGATACCACAGAGAAACTCATATCTCTGCTAACTGATAAGTGAGAGAGTAATGACAGTTTCAATAAACCAAGTACTTAAGCAGACAAACCTAAAATCAAACAGTTAAAAGGAAGCCACAGTTTCTTTTCACATTGTCATCAAGATTGTTGTGATTGGAGCAAATAAGAGTTTTTTTTTTCCATGTTAAATTTTTAGACACTATTAAATAAAGGGAAGAGCAGGAAACTTCTCTCCACAAATGCCTACTTATTTGTACTCTACAACGAATCCTAAACTGTGGGTTTAATCATGTTGCATTTTGCTTAGCTGAGTATAGAAATAATGCATTTATGCATTTTAATTATAACTTTTATACAAAGCACTGTTTATAGGGGAATATTACATATCAGATTCTGCCTTTTTTTCTTAAAACATACGTTTTGTTCTAGTGACTATTGGACTCTCATTGTGACTTCATTATTTGTACATTAAACATTTTTAAGCTAAGAAAATGTGAGAGTATAAAGTCATTGCAGAATTGCGTATGATTCAATAATGGGATAGGAATTTTCCCTTTGGTATTCTGGTTTAGGACTTGTTCAGGTGTGTGGATATTAAAATTGCATTACTGAGATACATTCTTTGTCTCTAAAGAGAATGGAGGTTTATATAGTATTTGATAAAAATTGAAAAATGAGCCTAGAATACGAGTTCAAATAACACAGAATTCAGAGATTCCCCATAATCATTTTCCTCTGAATAAGTCATTTGTAGTTCAATACTGCTGTATTGAGTTAACTAATCACCAAGAGTGCCTGCTCAAAAGTAAGCCTGTGGATAAATTAGATCTATACCTTGGAGAAATATGAGAAGCTAAGTAATTTTATGCCATTCTGCCCTTAAAGTATAATTCAGCTGTTCTAAAAAGACTACTCGTGTCGTTGGTTAGAAATATTAAAGGGATGTTAGTACAGGCTTAGTTGTTGAATAAGCAGTTGTTCAAAATACATCTTTTTTTAAAAATAAGAATTTATTAATAGATCTCTGTATTGAATAAATTTAGTTCATCTAAATATATTTTGATAATGCTGCTTTTCTTCTTTTTCCTTATATTTTCTTCTTGGGGTTTTTGGATTGTCTTTATCTAGGGAGACCTGGGCAGAATTCCTTTTGGCTGTTTCCTCTCTCTCAGGTCAATATGGGGTCACAGTGAAGTGACCAGAGGCTGTTTTCCTCCTTTTTTACCTTTATACTCCTATTTTTTTCACGTGCTGTTTTTTACATGATGGTTAAGTACCATTTTAATAATACTGGGAGAAAAAAGGACCTGGAAGAGCGTTCTTAAATAAAGTGAATTAATTCACATTTATTCATCTTGAATAAATGATTTGTTACTTTCTCTAATGTACACAGATGTCTGTCATCCTTCCTTGCTTTCCTCTCACATCTCTTCTTATAACCTTTAGATATTGTACATGACATAACTATCTAACCATAGTTTTTATTCTTTGTTGCAATATAGCTTCGTAATATAAAGTATACTCCTAAATACAGGCTTCATTCTAGGGCTTAAATACAGGCCCTAGAATTAATTTTAGAATTGTGATTGTTTTAGAATTTGTTATCTGTCACATGACAAGGTCATAGCACTCTTAAATGTGACTTGAACTACATTACTACTTGAGTAAACAGTGTTGTTGACTGAGTATAAAATAGAATTTTCTAATACATATTAGGTATATAATAAAAAAGTTTTACTTGTATTTGTATCTTGTCCTTATATCAGGCTTGTCTGACTCCAGTGATGATTTTGGTATTGTTATTTTCTTTACAGAATGATTAAGATAATGTGAAGATAGCTATGCATGGCACATAGTGTTCAATATTATATTAATGTGTATTCTCAGATTCAACTTCATTATCAAGAAAATTTAGTAAATCTTGATTTATAATTCAATCTTTAAATAAATTTCAAGGAAACCATAAATTACTAACAGAAGGGCGTGCATTATTAACATGAGACAAATATTTTCAAGAGAATGTTTTTCAAATATTGATGTCTACAGCTTTAAAAAATGTGAATATATTGTTTTCAATTCCCTTGAGATGTCATAACTAAAAACTCATTTTCTCCTTTAAAATGTTTTTCCTTAAATTAAAACTATTTAGTGGATTTTGTCCTAAAACTCCACTGATGTTGAGTATGAATAGATTTACTGAGAAAGCAACTTTCTTTGACCTCATTGGTGATATTAAGTTTATTAATTGACTAAACTGCTTTTTTGAGTACCAAGGCGCTTAGGTAAGAAGAGACCCATTTTAGTTGTTTCTGATGGAATCCTTCAGAACAGCAGAAGAGTCATTTTGGATCGTGTTAAATTTCCTTACTTTTACCCTTCCTAACATAGTATATGTTCTGTTGAAAGTTAGCTCCCCAGTGAAATCTGCACAAGTAGCTTGCAGCTCCTCCACCCCATCTCTGGCCTTATACAAATGTGTTAAGCATATTTGAGTTTGGGGGCCTATAGCAGTGGAAGTGTATTTCAAAGGTAGGAATTTAAATGCTTGAGGAGTGGTATCCTTCCTTTAAAATTGCCTCATATTTGCATGCTATAAATTAGCCCTTGTGTGGTAGGAGAGTTGTGGAGTGAATCTTACTTGTGGTGAATCAAATCTTCCAAATTTTCAAGGATTAAACTACAGATTCCCTTAAGAAGTGACAAGTTAAATGCTTAATTATGTCTATTTATCTGTGTATTATTACTTGAGAAATTATTTTGGACACATGAACTAAGAAAATTAGAAATTAATATTTTTCATTCAAGTAATTTCCCCCACCGAGTTTGTCTTTCATTTTCTATGAAAGGGAATGGTTATCATCTGAATTTTAGATACGTTATTTGGTTTAATGTTTACCTGATTGCATCTAAAATAGGACTATATTTGCTAAAACAAGCTGTAGATTGGTTAAATCACCTTTCGTGGTGGGAGAGATCATGACTGTTCATGGGCTTTTATCTCCAGGCATTTAGGAAAACATTAATTGATCATGGACCTATATTAAAAAGAAGGGGTAATAGTGATTTGAAACCAACTATTAAAAATTTAAAAATGTTTTCCAAAGACATATGTTGCTGTGGTACGATTAAGCCTTGATTTTGCTGTGTTGTTTAACTCACCAATGAAATTATAGGATGAGAAGTCTTGGATCACTGTCTTTTAGATTGTTAACTTTGTATCGTTAATTAAACTTTTGAAAGTTGTGGGATAAATCAAATGCTTTTCTAGGGAAACAAGAAACAGTATTAATGAGCAACAACCCTATAATTATCCTTCTGAGTACATAACAGGGACACATTCATGTCTTTTCTTTGCGCAATAACTTTTACAAAGAAGTATTTTTAAACTGATCATTAATTTTATGACCATAGAAATGAGATGCAAAATTTATGCTGTTGTCATTGGCACAGGCTCAAGGCACCACTGACATTATGTGTGATTGTAATAGAATGGCTGCCAACTAATGATTCTGTAGACATTTCATTCGAGCAAGCTTTTCTTTTAGATGTCTGATTAGCTGTAATGCTTTCAATTATGTCTGTAAATTGTGTTGGATACGTTTACCTGATGCTCATTGTTGCTTTGGAGTTCAGTTTTCTATTACACAAACACAAGTTGAACATTTTCCTTTTAATTTATCGAAGTCTTTGTAGGTATAGCTGCAAGTACTCAGCCCCTGGGGAGAAAAAATGCTTTGTACTACTCAACAGCGACCCCTGTGTTCAATTAAGGCCCCTTATAATATAGCTGGTCTTTGTTGAGTTGAAAAAAATTAGTCAGGGAAAAGGGGTAAATCATCACTGGAAGAACAGTAACTTGAAGACCATTTTGAAAATGATGTATTTTTTCAACTACATGCAAGTTAAAAAGGGAATAACCCTGTACAGATACCACAGAGATTCATCTTCTTTACTTTCTGAATTAAATTCAAGGGAAGCTTAAAAAAGGGAGGAAGGGGGCTGGGAGGGAAGAAATAAGGCCAATAGCAGTATGTAATGTATTTTTGTCTTAGATAAATATAAATGTCATAGTAATTAAAAAAGCCAACCTATGAAATGAACTGCAGTTCTTAGAATGGGGAAATTGAAGATAATTTCACTTTACAATCCAAAAACTGTTCTGTTTTTTTTTTTTTTTTAAAAACACAAAAACAAAAATAAAGCCCACAGAGGTCTTTAACATGTCAGTGACTAATTTGTGTAGAATATTCTTCCCTTATATTAAATATTATTGTATTTATAGCTTTAATAGTGATCTTTTTGCTGTGTATGTGTACATACATGGATATATACACAAAATATACAATGGATATCATCCAAGGATAATAAACTAATTCTGATTTTTTAAAATGTAAAATTGTTTTTATTTCCACATAGAATTTAATAGATTTAAGCTTGAACATCTGAATTTTTAAAAAGATTCTTTCCATGAATCATTAGCTTTATTGTCATATTTATATATTCTTAATAGTGTAATGTGCTAACTGCTAAGTTATGGTGATGTGGTTGAAATGTCCTAATACTTTTTTCACAGCAAGATTTATAGTTTATGATATGAAATACCTTAGAAAATTTATAACATAAAAATTCTTACTTTGTTAGGAATAGAAGGATATGCTAACAATCTTGAACAGTTGAGAATTTTGTGATCTTTACCACTGTGTATTCCATGAGCTATCATTTCACGTTCAAACATATTTTTACTAGAATTTTATGAGGTTCTGTCTTACCTCATATTTGAAATCAGACCACTCTTCATTCCATAAGAGAAATATATTATAAAGGATCACTGAGTGTTCTGAGAAGTACTTTGATCATCTTGAAAGAAAGAAATTAAGATCTGAAGAAGGAGCAGTGTTTGTATATGTTTCTTGGAATTTTAATTGGGAAAGAAGCATCACCATGTATGGTGCACGTAATGGTGTAATCATTAAGGACAATAAGGTAGTCATCTCTATAGTCTGCTCTTATTGTCTTGGTGGGAGATGTCCTTATCTTTACTTTCAGGGTAGGGATGATAAATGTTGATTAAATGTCAGGCTTTTAAGAAAATAGATACGAATATTTATTTTTATTATTTTGAAAGTATTGTCTTGAAAGAGGCTATTTTCTCTACCAAAATATGGTGAAAGTAGGGTGCAACCCATCAGAAGAATGTCGGAGAATACAGACATCATTTTGGAGAGCCCAGTAGCTTTAATCTGGATCTGCCCAGCAACTGTGATCTAAAAAGTGGTACTGTAGGCAGTCGAGGGTTCCTATGGAGATTTTTCACTATGGTTTTTAGGTAATACCTGAGGTGGCTGGTTTTCTCTTGAATTTCTAACAAGTAGCTTGAATTGTTAACAAATCATTGATATGGTATTAAGCATACCTTTTTCTTTCTTGTTGAATATGGATGAAGAATGAGTGGTTAGGTATGGCTAGTATATAGTAAATGTTTGAGTCACTCTTTTAAAAAATTATTCTAAATGAGTATATGGAAAAACCCACACCACAAGATTTTATTGTGGAGATTAAATGACTTCACCCAATCAGCCTAAGGTTTGGAAATCATCTAGAAACCTAGCTAGAATATAAAAAAATAGCATATCACTGAATGAAAAATTGAAAGTGTCTAGTTTGTAAATCACCTGGTCTGAATTTAAAGGTTTATATGGATTTTAAAGCAGTTTTTCTGTAAAAGATTCCTGCTCTTAAAAATGCAAGTGAGTATCTTTAATCTGTTCAAATGTAATTGTGTGATTTTTACTGAAAATGTAAAATGTTCATATGGCTTTGATTTATCAATTTCTCATCATCATTTTTCCAGTTATTGAGTAGGTAAATGGAATTAACTGAATTATTTTTTCTTGTGCTTGCCATGCTTTTTTTGGTTGCTGTTATTGTTATTTTGGTTTTGTTTGTTTTGGATACACACCGTGTTTTAACCTGCTTCTAGTATTTGATATTCATTTTTGTAGAGACCATAATAATTTTGTAACTTGTACCCTTTTGTAACAGAAAGAAGCAGTTGTATACTGACTTTCAAAATCTATTACTTTTATCTAAATTACAACAGATATACATTAAAATAGGATCTGTTTTTATGTAGTTCAAAAAGTTTTCTTTGTTCTTCCATGAAAGTGACTGAATTTAACAGTACCATTTACCTCTTTGACAAAGTAACACTCTTTAAAGATGGCTAAATTATAAAAGACTTTTCCCTGATTCTTTTCTGTTTTTTAAATAGTAATTTTAAATTTACTTTTTATTTTATATTGGGGTATAGTTGATTTACAATGTTATGTCAGTTTCAGGTATACAGCAGAGTGGTTCAGTTATAATGTGCATCCATTCTTTTATCTCTCATTGTTTCATAGGTGATGCAGAAGATGGAGAAGAATACGATGACCCTTTTGCTGGGCCTCCAGACACTATTTCATTAGCCTCAGAAAGATATGATAAAGATGATGAAGCTCCCTCTGATGGTATGTTACATTTTCCCATAGACTATACCTCTTGACACTCTTAACACAGAACAATGTAATATGTAAAGGTGGTGATCTTGTCAGAAAGCAGATAAACACAGAAGCTGCGGTTAACTTACCTTTACCAGGACCTTTTAAGGAACAGAAGAGCTCTCTCTAGTGGTTTTCCTAAGTATGTAGTTCCTTCTCCTAGAAAATTTTCTTTACTTGAATTTTGAGGAGAGTACTTGTATCATATCATCATATAAATATTATTAGTATACTTGTTGGTTAATTTAATATTATCAGATTCTTGCTTAATTTTATTGGGCTGCTTAATGGCTTGTTGTATTATTTATTTTATAAATAATGAAAAAGATTTTTGATCTCTTTTTTCCTGAAAACTTCATACAAAATGAGTTCATAAAATATTAAATTAATTATTCCTACATTGCCTTCTCTCATCGAGACAAGTTTTCATCGAATGCTTCTTTTATATACATTTTCATTTTTCTAATTATCATCTAAAAATATCCCATATTATACAGTAATATTACAGTATTTTGTATTAATTGAAATGGTAATACAAGTGATTCTTTATCTCTTAGTAATTTTTAAAAACTTCCAAAGTTATGAAACTTGTTTTTACCATAGCATGTACTTTGTTGTGCCGCCCAGTCGAGTGTATCTGAACTATAGAGACCTATGAGGGTGATATATAGTTACAAATTAAGAATGCATGTTGATAAATTACGCATGCATATTAATTTGTGGCACTCAAAGTTTCACATAGACTTAGAAATGAATAATGCCTTCTGCCACTATATGATGATCAAACTGTGCAGTTCCATCTCTAAATACAATTGCTGAATGAAAATATGCTTCCTGCAACAGAGCACTCCACATTTTATGTTATCCAGATTATTCCCTTTGGAAACATAAATTGCTTTTATGAGGTATAAAATTATGTCTATTGCAGAACAGGGATAAGTCAAGTACATGCATAAGTGATAAACATTCTAACCACTGATTCACAACAACACAATCTTTTTTTTATATTCAGAACTTTGTACAATGTGTAGCAACAATAATCATATCCATTTTGTGTCAAATTTTACATTTTGGCAAACATTTAATATCTGTTTTTAAAAGGAAAGAATTTCTTTCTCTTATAGGTTCTATTTTTTTTAAATGCATATTTCTCTTCAGTTACACTTAGTATATGAAACAGAGCATTACCCTTTCTAACGTATCTTCAAAAGCATTTCTATTAGAAAATGTTTTATCATTGATGAAATAATATTTTCAGGCAAAACAATGAATTATTGTTTGAGTTGAACTATTTTTCAGACACATTACAATGGTTTGTTTTGCTTGTCTGTAAAATGTAAGTATACAGAAATGAATTTGTTTGTATGTATACATATATGAAGAATATTTATCTTATGAAAATATATATATATACACACATACAAATATATTCATAGACTATATATGCTCAGGCTTTCTCAAAATAGCATAAATATTTTGATGTACAAGAGAGTATTATGTACCTTCTTGAAAAAATAACAACCTTAGAAATCCAACAATTAAATATCTGTGAGAGCCAGTGATTTGTTAGGAAAAGTGAATTGCTATTGTATAGTGCATTTACATGATTATTTTTTTAATGGGTAAATAATTTATCATATGTTTGTTTTCATAACCAGATATACAGGAAATATATTAATAGCACAAGAAGATTTACTGTTAAAGCATTGTCAATATTTGAATATTGTTTAATAAATTATGTTTATGTGTAACATTTAAATTTTAGCTTGTTAAATATTGCATTTTCATCAGTGTTTATATAAGCAATTCCTAGATTGAAATTTTAACTTCTAGTATTATTCATTTTTGGTATATAAACAGTGCTAGTTTTGATAATTTTATATTTTCTCCTAAGAATGTTATAAGTTAATTTTAAAACTACTACTTGAACTTTTAATTTCCACTCTAAAATATTATCTAATCATATTAGTTTTTTCTCCCTGCAACTTAGATTTTATATGTGTTCTCTTTCCTTTGCTGAATAAATTTTCCTTCATTGTGTGACCTTAGTCTAATGATATATTAATTATAAAATGATAATACATTTAACAATAAGTGTAACTAAATTAGCATGGGTCACCAAAAGGCCTTTTGTCAAATCAGATTGTTGTTTTGTCCTTTTGACTTTTACCTTATGGTAGGCACTAAACAAAGTATCTCAACTTTGATGGATTATAAACTCCAAACATGATATGTATTTTTCATAATGCTAATGTAATTTTCAAGGTACTGAAAAGGTCAAACCTGCACATCTCTGTGCATTCTAAGTCTGTCTTTTCCTTTAATATTTCTTTTTCTCTGTTCCTCTGGTTCAAAAGTTCAGTCAGTTCCCAAATGGCTACCTAATTTTCCAGTTATTCCCTCAAGCCATATGTGTTTTGGTTTCTTTATGGTTTATTAGGTACTGTAGGAAAGTAGCATAAGTTATATCTTCTAATGAAATTCAAGCACACTTCAGTGATGCTTCGACTTGATTGCTGGTAGCAATTAAATCACAGCCAAGGAGAATAATGCATATTCTCACAAGGTCCAGACGCCCTATAGAAATTGAAAGGGAATGAAAACAGAAAACAAAAACAAAGTCTTCAAACCCTGCCAGACACACTGTTTCCAGCCTGCCTTTTTTTTTTTTTATTGGCCAACTGCCTGATTGATAGCAAAATCATAACTTGCTGCATGCTAACAGGCAGAGTTCACTTGTAGGTTATTGTGAACTGATAAAGGGTTAGATGGAGTTTTGATTTTCGCATTGGACCTTGGTACACTAGATTAATGGAATTTCAATGAGCGACTAGAGTAGCCACAGCTTTGTCAGAGAAACAAATGGAGATTCTATAGTCATGTCTACTCATTAATACTAGTTGCCTGAAAGGTGTGCTGCTTCTCTATACAAAAGAGTTGATATAATTGATTTTCGAATGGTTCTTTGAAAAAAAGTACCTTATTGATGAGCAGAATTGTAACATAAATGGTGACAGATTTTCGTAAAGCTTGTAGCTTAAAAATATTGTACTTTGTAATTTTTCTTTTCTCTCTTTAGAAACACTTTTTATTTTTTGAGGGAAATACATTTCATAAATGATTTCATGGCTGCTGTTAGTTTCATTTTGATTTGGTAACATAAAAATTATGTTTATTAGAAATTTCATTTTATTGACTTTATGCTGTTATTTTTTCTGAAAAACTTAAATCATAATGATTTCTAGGCTTTTGTAGGTCACTGTTAGTTTAATGCTATCATATGGCTGGGTATATTGAAGTGTTAATAGAAATGATGCATGTCAGTAATCTTATAAAATTAGAGATAATGAAACTTAAGACCTTAGAATATCCCTTATCATACACGTTAAAGTGTTTGTTTAGGCAGTAAAATAGTAGATGCAGGGTAGCTTTTAGATACCATGTAATGACTTGGGTTTCTGTTTTTCTATTCTGAAACCATTTTTCATTCATTTCCATTATTTGTGAAAGAAAGCTTCTAACTGTGTAGCGTGGAAAGTCCCTAAGGTAGAGTGAAAGGATTCAGTGAGCTAGAAGACGTGTATTGGCTAGCCCATCGATGTTAGGTCGAAGAATCCCAGTGGACATTTGTTGCAAATCTGATTCAGTCCTAGACCATAATCACTTTGTGGATAGAATCTGGAACCTCTAGGGCGGGCATATAGAAAGAGACAAAATGAAGCTTAAGATAGAAAATAGTCATTCATTGTCCTGGTATTTTCTTAACTAAAAATTCCCGAGTAATAGAGGTTACTAAAAACTGTGGACATTATAAGAACATAGGTTTGTATGAAAAAATACTTGTTTAGGTATGCAACTGTTTCAAAAGTTTGGGATTAAGAAAAAAGGCTATGCTGTTTTGATCATCATTTATAATAGTAGAATATGTTTTCTCATTTTTTGGTATAGTTTTTCTTAAAGAAAAATTAGTATATGAAAATTTGAATTTATAAAGCATATAAATCATTTATTCCAAAGGATTGCTTTGATTATCTCTATGATGCCTATAAATAATGAACTCTCAAAATGCATCTACAGCCAGCTTAGATGTATACACTCCATGTGCACAATCTAGATTTAGTGTGTCAGTTTTTACACATTATACACCATCTTTTGAGGAAGATTTTTTTTTTTATCTAAAGTTTAGGTGTAGCACTAGTCAGGTCTTATAAAAGCCAAGCAATAGATGTGTTGTTTTTCTCTGTGTTCCAATAGAATGTAGGTAATGTTTAAAACCAGGAAAAGCAAGGTTCTTTCCTATGGCCAAGAAGCCTGTGGGCTCCTGCCCAACCAGGGATGGAATCCATACCCCCTTCAGTGGGAGTGCAGTTTTAACCACTGGACCACCAACGAAGTCCAACAAGTTTCTTTCAGTAACTGGCCATTTAGGGTAAATGTTTTCCAACTACAGTGTCATGTGGTTTTTGATAATAAAAATCATACTATGTAATTTAATCTAAATTCTGAGAATTTAGATTAATTTGCAACTTAGACATTTCTTTGTATACATAACTTCTTGTTGCACTTGTGCTTTTATTTTTTACTTTTTTTTTTTACACTTGTATTTATTTATCTGTTTCTGGCTGTGCTGAGTCTTCATTGCTGCTCTCTAGTTGTGGTACATGGGCTTCTCCTTGCATGCTGTTCTCTTGTTGTGGAGCATGGGCTCTCGGGCATGAAGGCTTCAGTAGTTGTGGCCAGTGGGCTTAGCTGCTCCTTGGCATGCGGGATCTTCCTGAATTAAACTCATGTCTCCTGTGCTGTCAGGTGGATTCTTTACCACTGAGCCACCAGAGAAGCCCTGGTGGTTCTTTCAATATACCATTTGCTAGCTTGTGTTATAGTAGTATAAGAACAATGATTATTTTAGTCCTCTGTAATATGTATAGTCTAGCTTCAAGTACTTTGGTAGAAGTGAGGGGTTATAGTTTGGGGAAATGATAAAAAGTAGAAAACATACTTTTACACTCAATGTTGTGTGTTTGGAGATATAAAGTATTGTTGTTCAGTCACTCAGTTGTGTCTGACTCTTTGTGACCCCATGGACTGTAGCATGCCAGGCTACCCTGTCCTTTACCGTCTCCTGGAGCTTGCTCAAATTCATGTCCATTGAGTCGGTAATGCCATACAACTATCTCATCCTCTGTCATCCCCTTCTCTTCTTGCCTTCAGTCTTTCCCAGTATCAGGGTCTTTTCCAATGAGTTGGCTCTTTGCATCAGGTGGGCAAAGTATTGGAGCTTCAGCTTCGGCATCAGTCCTTCCAATGAATATTCAGGACTGATTTCCTTTAGGATGGACTGGTTGGATCTCCTTGCTGTCCAAGGGACTCCCAAGAGTCTTCTCCAACACCACAGTTCAAAAGCATCAATGATTCAGCACTTAGTCTTCTTTATGGTCCAACTCTCACACCCATATATAGCTACTGGAAAAACCATAGCTTTGACTATGCTGGCAAAGTGATGTCTCTGATTTTTAATATGCTGTCTAGGTTTGTCATAGCTTTTCGGCCAAGGAGCAAGTGTCTTTTACTTTCATGGCTGCAGTCACCATCTGCAGTGATTCTGGAACCCAAGAAAATAAAGTCTGTCACTCTTTGCATTGTTTCCCCATCTTTTTGCCATGAAGTGAGAACCGGCTGCCATAATCTTTGTTTTTTCAATATTCAGTTTTAAGCCAGTCTTTTCACTCTCCTCTTTTACCTTCATCAAGAGGCTCTTTGGTTCCTCTTCACTTTCTGCTGTAAGGGTTGTGTGGTGTCATCTGCATATCTGAGGTTGTTGATATTTCTCCCGGCAATCTTGGTTCTGGCTTGCCCGGCATTTCACATGATGTACTCTGCATATAACTTAAATAAATAGGCTAATAACATACAGCCTTGATATACTCCTTTCCCAATTTTGAACCAGTCTGTTGTTCCATGTCTGGTTCTAACTGTTGCTTCTTGACCTGTCTACAGGTTTCACAGGAGGCAGGTAAGGTTGCCTGGTATTCCCAGCTCTTTAAGAATTTCCCCCAGTTTGTTGTGATCCACACAGTCAAAGGCTTTATCGTAGTCAATTAAACAGAAGTCAATGTTCTGAAATTCTCTTGCTTTTTCTGTGATCCAAAGTGAAAGAAAGTGAAAGTGAAGTTGCTCAGTTGCGTCTGACTCTTTGTGACCCCATGGACTGTAGCCTACCAGGCTCCTCTGTCCATGGGATTTTCCAGGCAAGAGTACTGGAGTGGGTTGCCATTTCCTTCTCCACGAGATCTTCCAGACCCAGAGATTGAACCCAAGTCTCCCGCATTGTAGGCAGACGCTTTACCATCTGAGCTACCAGAGAAGCCCACATTGCCAATCCCTTCTCCAGGAGACCTTCCTGACCCAGGGATTGAACCTGGGTCTCCTGCATTGTAGGCAGACGCTTTACTGTTTGAGCCACCAGGGAAGTTAAAAGGCGTTAGCAATTTGATCTCTGGTTCCTCTGCCTTTTCTTTTTTTTTTTTTTTTTTGTTTTTATTAAAAAATTTTTTTTTTTGGTTTTCTTTTTTTAATTTTATTTTATTTTTAAACTTTACATAATTGTATTAGTTTTGCCAAATATCAAAATGAATCCGCCACAGGTATACATGTGTTCCCCATCCTGAACCCTCCTCCCTCCTCCCTCCCCATACCATCCCTCTGGGTCGTCCCAGTGCACTAGCCCCAAGCATCCAGTATCGTGTATCGAACCTGGACTGGCAACTTGTTTCTTACATGGTATTTTACATGTTCCTCTGCCTTTTCTAAATCCAGTTTGAACGTCTGGGAGTTCTCGGTTCACACACTGTTGAAGCCTAGCTTGGAGAATTTTGAGCATTACTTTGCTAGCACGTGAAATGAGTGCAATTGTATGGTAGTTCGAACATTCTTTGGCACTGCCCTTCTTTGGGATTGGAATGAAAACTGACCTTTTCCAGTCCTGTGGCCACTGCTGAGTTTTCCAAATTTGCTGGCATATTGATTGCAGCACTATAACAGCATCATCTTTTGGAATTTGAATATGTAAGGTATACACAGCTGTAAAATATTTTTATGATACAAAGACATATATGAATAAAATAAAAACACAGAACCATTGAGAATCATCTTTTTAATTTTTATGCCATTGAATGAGAAAATACGTCACTATAAAACAAAGTAGGCAAATAAGACTATAATGAAGTGGGCTATTTAAGAAATATTGCAAAAATAATAAAACTCAACATTATAAAAAATTATACATCTTTAATACAGTATATTAGTGGTTATGTACACAATTCATGAAGAAAGGAATAGGAGACCTTGGCGGGACAATGGGGAATTCAAAGATGAAGAAAATAAAGTTCTAGTTTCAAAAGACTTCTAATGTAGTTAGAAGAAGAAGATGGCCACCTAAAATAAGGCAATTAGCAATGTAAGTTCTAACAAGTAGTCAGTTCAGTCACTCAGTCATGTCTGACTCTTTGTGACCCCCCATGGACTACAGCACGCCAGGTTTCCCTGTCCATCACCAACTCCTGAAGCTTGCTCAAACTGAAGTCTATCGAGTTGGTGATGCCATCCAACCATCTCATCCTCTGTCATCCCCTTCTCCTCCTGCCTTCAAACTTTCCCAGCATCAGGGTCTTTCTTTTCTAATGAGTCAGTTCTTTGCATCAGGTGGCCAAAATACTGGAGTTTCAGCTTCAGCGTCAGTCCTTCCAAAGAATGTTCAGGACTGATTCCCTTTAGGATTGACTGGTTTTATCTCCTTGCAGTCCAAGGGACTCTCAAGAGTCTTCTCCAGCACCACAGTTCAAAAGCATCAATTCTTCAGTGCTCAGTTTTCTTTATAGTCCAACTCTCACATCCATACATGACTGTTAGAAAAACCATAGCTTTGGTTAGATGGGCCTTTGTTGGCAAAGTAATGTCTCTGCTTTTTAACATGCTACATTGGTCATCTCTTTCTTCCAAGGAGGACTTCCCTGGTGGCTCAGATGGTAAAACATCTGCCTACAATGCGGGAGACCCAGGTTCCATCCCTGGGTCAGGAAGATCCTCTGGAGAAGGAAATGGCAACCCACTCCAGAACTCTTGCCTGGAATATCCCATGGATGGAGAAGCATGGTAGGCTACAGACCATGCGGTTGCAAAGAGTCGGACATGACTGAGCCACTTCATTGGGTAGCCTTTCCTTTCTCTAGGGGATCTTGCCAACCCAGGGATCAAACCCAGGTCTCTCACATTGCAGGCAGATTCTTTACCAGCAAAGCCACAAGAGAAGCCCAAGAATACTGGAGTGGGTAGCCTATCCCTTCTCCAGGGGATCTTCCTGACCCAGGAATTGAACTGGGGGTCTCCTGTATTGCAGGCAGATTCTTTACCAACTGAGCTATCATTGAAGCCCCACTTCTTCACTTTCTTCCAAGGAGCAAGCATCTTTTAATTTCATGGCTGCAGTCACCATCTGCAGTGATTTTGGAACCCCTAAAAACAAAGTCTCTCACCATTTCCATTGTTTCTCCATCTATTTGCCATGAAGTGATGGGACCTGATGCCATGATCTTAGTTTTTCAAATGTTGAGCTTTAAGCCAACTTTTTCAATCTCCTCTTTCACTTTCATCAAGAGGCTCTTTAGTTCTTTTTTGCTTTCTGACATAAGGGTGGTGCCATCTGCGTATCTGAGGTTATTGATATTTCTCCCGGCAGTCTTGATTCCAGCTTGTGCTTTGTCCAGCCTGGCATTTCACATGATGTGCTCTGCATGTAAGTTAAATAAACAGGGTGACAATATACAGCCTTGGCATACTCTTTTCCCAATTTGGAACCAGTCCGTTCCATGTCCGGTTCTAACTGTTGCTTCTTGTCCTGCATACAGATTTCTCAGGAGGCAGGTAAGGTGGTCTGGTATTCCCATCTCTTTAAGAATCTTTAAGTTCTAACAAGGCAGATTCCAAAAGTGGTAACTAGTATGTGTTAAAATATCTATTTGATCTGGTCTATGCCAGGGCAAATAGTTGGTTTCATTGATTTTCTTCCCTTATTTGTTGATTGAATCGGTTATATGTTTTGGCATCATGTTGAATAAAACAAAACAAACTTTATGCCTTTATTTAGAGAGGTTGTGGAGTCAATTGTAAACTGAGGACTTTTTTTTTCTCTTTTAAGTGAGCTTTACATGGTTCCTAAAGTTTGCTAGAGAGAAAGTGGGAGAACATTCAGAGGATAAGTCCAAAAACCAGGTTTTCGTACTCACTGATAATAATTTTGTTGTCAAGATGAAGTCACTCAGCCTCTTTGGCTTTTTATTTTCTGAGTTGTGAAATGAAGAGTTTGGACTAGGTGATTATTTAGAAGTTCCCTGAATCTCCAAATGCTTGTGTCCACATTTCAGAATTGGTAAATGTAATGGTGGCACAGAGATGATTTCCTTGAGGAGGTAATAACCAGAAGTGATGTTGAATAGGAAGGAGTGGAGGGGGTCTTAGAGGTAAGCAAATGGTGGGCAGTAAAAGCCGAGTAACAAATTAAGGAGTTCACCTTTGATAGTCCTGAATTAAGAGAGGCCTGAAGCAATAGACTGATGTAATGAGTGCATATTTGAGGGAGATTGTCCTGGCAGTTAATTGTTGGATGGATTAAGGCAAAGAGACCATCTCATGGAGGTAGCAAGCTTAATGCTTTGCTATTGGATTGGCCAAAAAGTTCGTTTGGGTTTTTCTGTAAGCTGTTAACATTATTTTTAACCGTGACAGCGTCTCTGTGAGGTAGATATTATCACGGTTTGACTATGGAGCAAACTCAGGGATAGATTAAGTGAGGGTCACATAAGTGGCAGAACTGAAATTTGAATTCATGTCTGACTCGAATAACCAGGCTCTACTCTCAAAACCACTGTATTTAGTCTCTTTTCCTACTAAAATATTGTTGCTCTTGGTTCAGAGGGTGTTGATAAGAGCCAGGGTTAGCGTAATAGACATTGCATTGAAAAGAAAGGGTTTCTCTTAACCCCTCCCTACCCAAACAACGGACTGCAGACCAACTGCAACAGTGTCACCTGGGAGCTTGTGTGAAACGCTCAATCTCTGTCCCCACCAATACCTACTGAATCTGAATCAGCATTTAAACAACAGCTCCAGGTACCATGAAAGTTTGAGAAGCTCTTTTCTAATTGCATTGATTACATTGGCCTTTGTGTCTGGAAAGAAAGGTGAGCCATTGTACTTGGGCTGAACATGGAGATGAGTAGTAGGCATGACAGCAAACAATCTCTAGAAGTAGGTAAAAATGTTCGTTACTTCCTGCACTCTTCTGTAGTTCCTGAACTCACTGTACAGGGCCCCTTCCCAACACTACTGTCTGTGGGTAGTAGTCCAATTTCTGAGTCTGTTTCCCTGTCAAATCAAACTCTCGGTTAAGTACATTGGAAAGCTCTGATAAATTACCCCCAGGAATGTTTGCATGTTAATAGAGGAATAGCTTAACCCAGGGGAGGTCAGTTCCCACTCACAGATCTTTAGATATCAGCACTCGGCTGTGGTAAAGATATTTTTGGCTATTGCAGAATACTGTATCTTAAAAGATTTAGGCATATAACAGACTTATTTTCCTTGGGGTGTGCGTGTGTGTATATATATATGTGTGTATATATATATATATATTTGAATTTGGTCTGCAGTCTTTGTTTGGTGGAAGTTGCAATGTACAGCTTCCTCTTTTCAGTCGTGTCTCCTGTTTGCAACCTGTCCCAAAGTGTGAATTAATAATAGTTTCAACATTGAAAAGCAAAGGTTAAGACCATAGACTGACCCACTTGATTTTAGGGGAAGGCGTTCTAGCCTGGCACAGAATTCCAAAGAGAGCTCCCTTCCTCTGAGACAGATTCATTAGAGGTGACTATGCTGGTGATTGGGGTAGCATCTTTTGGAAGGAAAAGGAATTAAACCATCTTTGTGTGTTAGTCGTGGGCTTCCCTGATGGCTCAGATGGTAAAGAATCTGCCTGCAGTGCAGGAGACCTGGGTTTGATCTCTGGGTCAGGAAGATCCTTTAATTAATATTGATTGAGAAATAAATCTGGCTGGGAAAGATTGAAGACGGGAGGAGAAGGGGATGACAGAGGATGAGATGGTTGGATGGCATCACTGACTCAATGGACATGAGTTTGAGTAAACTCTGGGAGTGGTAATGGACAGGGAGGCCTGGAGTGCTACAGTCCATGGGGTTGCAAAGAGTCGGACACGACTGAGCAACTGAACTGAACTGAAGTCTGGCGCTGAACCGATTCCTTCGTGTTCATTATTTCCTTTAGTTGACTTAGAACTGCCTCATGTGGGAGACATTTTCTCTATTTTGCTGTTGTGGAAACTGAGACTCAAAAAGTTTTAGGTCTCTTAACTGTCATATCCAACTTAGAAATGGCAACTTCAGGTTGATCCCCTGGAGACGGGAATGGCAATCCACTCCAGTGTTCTTGCCTAGTGAATTGCATGTACAGAGCAGCCTGGCGGGCCACAGTCCATGGGGTCACAAGGAGTTGGACACAACTGAGCTACTAACACACACATGCCAGTTACCATAATAACTTTGGTCACACTACTTCTAGTTCTTGTCTGGTCAGCTTTGAATGTACTCCTTTCCCAATTTGGAACCAGTCTGTTGTTCCATGTCCAGTTCTAACTGTTGCTTCTTGACCTGCATGCAGATTTCTCAGGAGGCAGGTCAGGAGTTCTTGTATTCCCATCTCTTTAAGAGTTTTCCATAGTTTGTTGTGATCCATACAGTCAAAGGCTTTGGCATAGTCAATAAAGCAGAAGTACATGTTTTTCTGGAACTCTCTTGCTTTTTCAATGATCCAGTGGATGTTGGCCATTTGATCTCTGGTTCCTTTGGCCTTTCTCAATCCAGTTTGAACATCTGGAAGTTCTTGGTTCACGTACCATTGAAGCCTGGGTTGGAGAATTTTGAGCATTACTTTACTAGTGTGTGAGGAGTGCAGTTGGGCAGTAGTTTTAATATTTCTTTGGCCTTGCCTTTCTTTGGGATTGGAGTGAAAACTGACCTTTTCCAGTCCTATAGCCACTGCTGAGTTTTCCAAATTTGCTGGCATACTGAGTGCAGCACTTTCACAGCATCATCTTTTAGGATTTGAAATAGCTCAGCTGGAATCCCGTCACCTCCACTAGCATTGTTCATAGTGATGCTTCCTAAGGCCCACTTGACTTCACATTCCAGGATGTCTGGCTCTGAGTGAGTGTGAGTGATCATACTATCATGATTATCTGGGTCATGAAGATCTTTTTTGTACAGTTCTTCTATGTGTTCTTGCCACTTCTTCTTAATATCTTCAGCTTCTGTTAGGTCCATACCATTTCTGTCCTTTATTGAGCCCACCTTTGCATGAAATGTTCCCTTGGTAGCTCTAATTTTCTTGAAGAGATCTCTAGTCTTCCCCAGTCTGTTGTTTTCCTCTATTTCTTTGCACTGATCGCTGAAGAAGGCTTTCTTATCTCTCCTTGCTATTCTTTGGAACTCTGCATTCAGATGAGTATATCTTTCCTTTTCTTGTTCTCTGCATTTAGGGATATATCCTAGCCTACCTTTAATGTTATTGTTGCTTAGTGGATACTTTAAAAACTGTGCGAATGGCAAAAAGTAATTTTCTTCATGTGCCTTTTGCAGCTCAGTGAACTTCAAATTCTGTAGTCTTAAACATAACTTTTAAAAAAGAATTCTTGCTTTGTGTAGTTAGGTATCACTCCCCTCATTTAGCAATATCATCTATGCCTTTTAAAATGTAAATGTAATAAGTTTTATTGCCTTATACATATAAATGAATAATCACATGATGCTTCTTTCACATCAGTTTTATTTTAATGGAAGATTATTTCAGGGGACATATAGTCCAAGTAGATTATTTTGTTGATATTCTGACTTTTTTGGGCTAGATTTTGTCAGTATATAGTTACTGTGGTAGGATCTAAGGGTTACTGGGGTGATCATCTTAGAAAAATGATCACCCAGACTCCCCTGTCATCCATGCTGCCACATAACATTGTTTGGGGAAGAATGGATACATGTGTATGTATGGCCGAGTCCCTTTGCTCTTCCCCTGAAACTATCACAACATTGTTTGTCAATGGGGAACACATGTAAACCTGTGGCGGATTCATTTCGGTATATGGCAAAACCAATACAATATGGTAAAGTTAAAAAAAAAAAGTTTTAAAAGAAGAAACAGAGAAATGGTCACTATTTTTAGGTTTCAAAAAAGAAAGTTGATTTGTTTCTTCTCCTTTGTATGGATGTGTGTGTGTGTTTTGTGTTGTTTTTTTTTTTCCCAATGTGTCAGTCACCAAACTTAGTAGTCTTGCCAGATAAGGAAACTGAGACATAAGGAAGCAAGGTGAATTACTTAATATCTAAGCAGTGGTATTCAATGTGTAATCTGCAGACTGGTCTGAGTCTGTGATATGTTTCTTACTGGTCTGCAAAATATAAGTACAGAAATGGAGATTAAGCACTTGGGAATGTTTATAGCATTTTGATATTCCCACATTATCCAAATATGTGATCATTATTTTTTCTAGTAATTCATAGTATGTATAAGATACATATATATCTGCTGCTGCTAAGTCGCTTCAGTCGTGTCCGACTCTGTGTGACCCTATGGACAGCAGCCCACCAGGCTCCCTTGTCCACAGGATTCTCCAGGCAAGAATACTGGAGTGGGTTGCCATTTCCTTCTCCATATACGTATATACCTACATGTATGTAGATTTTTTTTAACCTAAGTATTAATTTGTGGTGGTGTAACATTTGGGATGCGGGGGAGACTGATGATTTATCACGGTTAGAAGCATTGAACTAGAGTTAGAGAATTACAGCCATCTCAGTCTCTTTATTTCCTATCCTTCTGATTTTTAGTTACTTTTTTGAAAGCTTTATATCTTATATCTTTCTCTGTATCTTCATCCATCATCACAGTCATGTTTTAGTTTATGTATCAGGTCTATTTTCACTATGGGGAAATTTTAGGGATTGTAATTTTACTTTTCTTGATCCACTTTTAAGCTCCAGTGTCATAATTAAATATTTAATTATATTTTCATATGAGAGTTCTGAGAGCAGTCTTCAAGTTTGGCTGTCATGAAGCAAAGATGCTGCCTCAAAGCTTTTCATTTGGACTATCTAGAGAAAATGTTAATGTAAATTGGATGCCGTCTAGTTCTTTTCCATGCCTAAAAAGCAGAAAAAGATAGTGTAATATTTAAAGACTCTCAGAAAAGTGCTCTTGTGTCATTTTATTTAAATGTCCCCAAAAGCTCCTCTTACTTTCTAATACCACCTGTAAGCCATGCTGTTTTGAACATACCCATCACTTGTTTTTTAACATCAAAGGAAGTTAATAAAAAAAATATATAATATCAAAAAATAGTAAAATGTCTTACCATAGGGAAAAAGAAATACACATGTATTTCTTTCATTGAATAGAGCTTGTTATGATATTGGTATCCTGACCTTTGTCATGGGATAAATGTATGCTATAAACTTCTAATATGCTTACAGTAGGACTTCTTTGTAAAATAAAATGTGTCTTTTAAGAAATGAAGAATTGATTTTTTAAAATACAGGTAGTGAAAGAAGGTAACAATGTTATATATTTTAGGTAGAGTGCTACATGGAACAAAAGTTTAATTCAACAGATTTTACCGTTTATTTTGTTAGATTGGAGGATTATTAAGACATGTTCACTGCTTTTCAAATTAGCAGAGGAAAGAGATGTAAATACAATTTTGATTCAAGGAAGATTGGTATAATCACTACTGCAGGACATATACAGGGAGAAAGAGGATGATAAATATGGTTGGAATGAAGACAATCTTGATAGTGGAGGTGGCATCTGAGCCAGGTCTGGGAGAATATGAAGGCTTCTGATATGTGCAACATGGAGGGAATAGCGTTTCAGATTTGTGAAACAACCTGGTAAAGGGATGTATTAGCTAGGACTCTTCCAGTGCATGGTATAGAAAAGAAACCCAGTTGAGGCCAGTTTAAGCAAAAAGCAGAAAGGGGAATTGATTGGTTTGCCTATTGAAGGAGGACAGAGTTGGAGTCTTGCTTTGTACTCACCTGGACTCAGGTGAGTGTTCAAATTGCAAGAGTATCCTGCTTTCCTTCCTTTGGCTTCCTTTTAGATGGCTCCCAGCCACTAGCAGCTACTTAGACATTTTCTCCCAGCTTAGCAACCCCAGGGGAGAGATCTCGCTATAGTTGTAGCACAAGTCCTTGGCTTAGGTCATGTGCTTTCTCTAAATAATCACTTTGGTCTGGTCAAGGAAAGTGGCTGTGGGTAAAGGAATGCTAAGTCGCTTCAGTCGTGTCCGACTCTGTGTGACCCCATAGACGGCAGCCCACCAGGCTCCACCGTCCCTGGGATTCTCCAGGCAAGAATACTGGAGTGGGTTGCCATTTCCTTCTCCAGTGCATGAAAGAGAAAAGTGAAAGTGAAGTCGCTCAGTCGTGTCCGACTCTTAGCGACCGCATGAACTGCAGCCCACCAGGCTCCTCTGTCCATGGATTTTCCAGGCAAGAGTACTGGAGTGGGGTGCCATTGCCCTCCCGGGGTAAAGGAATGAAGGAGTGCTATTCCAGTAGGCCTGATCAGGGATTGGTGATCTATGGCTCATATGCCAAAACTGGCCAACTACTATTTTTATAAATAATTTTTTGTTGAAATGCGGTGACACCCATTTGTTTACTCATTGTCTATGGCCATTCTTTGCTTCAGTAGCAGCAGTAAGCAGTTAAAACAGAGACTGTATATCTCACAAAGCCCAGAATATTTACAGAAAAGGTTTGCCATCCCTGTGGAGTTGTGTACTTATGTAGAAGATCAGTACACCTACACATGAAAGTAGGCTGAGGGTTTCATGACTCGAGTTTACTCGAGTTTCCCTCCGAAAATAATTCTAGTTCTGTCCTAATACAAAGACAATTGGGTAGTTGAGGACCAACTTACTGCTTCTTTGAGCCACCAGTTGTCATATTTAACAAAGGTATTAATGTATAAAGAAAGTAGATAATTGTTGTTGTTGTTGTTTAGTTGTTCAATTGTATCCAACTATTTGCAGCCCCACAGACTGTAGCCCACACAGCTCCTCTGTCCATGGAATTCTCCAGGCAAGAATACTGGAGTGGGTAGCCATTTTCCCTTCTCCAGGGGATCTTCCCCATCCAGGGATCAAACCCAGGTCTCCTCCGTTGCAAGCAGATGCTGTATCTCGTACTTTGAAAGTGAAAGTGTCATTCAGTCGTGTCTGACTCTTCGTGACCCCATGGACTGTAGCCCGCCAGGTTCCTCTGTCTATGGAATTCTTCAGGCAAGCATATTGGATTGAGTAGCCATTCCCTTCTCCAGGGGATCTTCCTGACCCAGGGATAGAACCAGTGTCCCCTACTTGGCACGTGGATTCTTTACCACTGACCCACCAGGGAAGCTGTAAATAATGTATCAGAAGACAAATAAAAATTTGGCTTGTTGAGAGGGGCGGGGCGGAAAGTGGAGAAGAGAGACAGGAGTGTATACCCTTCTGGGGAGTACATGCCTGGGAAAGACCTGACTAGAGGCTTGTTGGTCACTTTGATGATAGAGGCAAGGGACAAGGGAGAGAAAGTACTCAGAGGCAGTATGGGGAAGAACCAACAGTGGATTTCATTGTTAGACCTGAGATGAATCCTGACATTTACATTCTTTTCTCAAGGCCATATAATAATGCCGTCTATAAAGATGAAGTCTGTTAAACTTGAAGGAGTATTGAGAAATTTATTCAAAGAAATGTTAAGAGAGAGTTTGAGATATGGGATAGAGATATGGAGACTCATTGATTTATTTGCCTAAACATGTTGAATGTCACGAGAAAGATAAGACTTGCCTGAGATTGTAGAAAGGGATAGATTAGGAGGCTCAGAATAGTCATCTGCCCCAAGTTTCCTCCCCGGTAAACCAGAAAAATTGTTGCTTTTTGCTTCTAAACATACGATCTTAATTTACAGAATGTTAGAAGTCATTAATTACTTTCATTCCTTCATGTGATTATATAGATATGAGGATACATTTTTCTTGAGTTTTCTTTGCCATTCATTTGAATCCTGATATGTTCTTAGGCTTTTCTTTTCTCTTTATTATTATTAGTTTTTTTGGTTTATCTTCTAGTTTAGTAACATAATCATCATAATTTACATTTTTCTGTTGTCCTTCAGGTAGCCAAACCTAAACCACACAAAGAGGAGAAGTTGAATCTTTTCTCTTTATTTTTATTGTCTAATTATATTCCTCCTTGTAATTAAGGAACCATATTTATTAACTATGTTTTGCCTTGGCAGCCTAAACAGTGTTAAGCATTATTCAAGGTAGATGAGATATCTTTCTTGTATTAGAAAACAAAATTTTGAAGGGGTTTAAAGAGGATAAAATTTGTACTTCATCGTATCAAGGATCAAAATTGTAGTGAAGTGCACTGACTATAGTATCACATGTATTTGGGATCAATCCTAGTTTGACATTTTGACTTTAGAAAAATTATTTTTGCTCTAAGCCTTGGTTTCTTGGTTTATAAAAATAGGGACAGTTGTAGTATCTCATCAGATTGTTGTAAGGATAAGTACCTGGAACATAGGACTTTCCCACTGTTGTTGTTGTTCAGTTCCTCAGTCATGTCCAACTCTTGCTACCCCATTGCTTGCAGCACCAGGCTTCCCTGTCCTTCACTATCTCCTAGAGTTTGCTCACACTCATGTCCATTGAGTCAAAGATGACGTCCATCCATCTCATCCTCTGTTGCCCCATTATCCTCTTGCCCTCAGTCTTTCCAGCTTCAGGGTCTTTTCCAATGAATCAGCTCTTCGCATCAGGTGGCCAAAGTATTGGAGCTTCAGATTCCCATTGTTAGCTCATGGCTACTGTAATGTCACAAGATGACCAAGTGATTAGATGAATAACTTTGTTTTAGTATATATTTTCTCTGGGAATTTTCTTTTCCATTATAGTTTATTATAAGATACTGATATAGTTCCCTGTGCTATACAGTAAGACCTTGTTGTTTTATTTTACACCTAATAGTAGTTTGTATCTGAAAATCCCATAGTCCTAATTTAACCCTCCTTTCCTTTCCCCTTGGGTTATCATAAGTTTTTCTTTGTCTTTGAGTCTGTTTTGTAAATGAGTTCATTTTTATTATTTTTTAGATTACACATATAAATGATCTCAGATGATATTTGTCTTTCTCTCTGACTTACTTCATAGTATGATAATCTTGATAATCTCTAGGTTCCTTTATATTGCTTCAGATGGCATTATTTCATTTTTTTATGGCCGAGTAATATTGGACTGCAAGGAGATCCAACCAGTCCATTCTGAAGGAGATCAGCCCTAAGTGTTCTTTGGAAGGAATGATGGTAAAGCTGAAACTCCAGTACTTTGGCCACCTCATGCGAAGAGTTGACTTATTGGAAAAGACTCTGATGCTGGGAGGGATTGGGGGCAGGAGGAGAAGGGGACGACAGAGGATGAGATGGCTGGATGGCATCACCAACTCGATGGACGTGAGTTTGAGTGAACTTCGGGAGTTGGTGATGGACAGGGAGGCCTGGTGTGCTGCGATTCATGGGGTTGCAAAGAGTCAGATACAACTGATTGACTGAACTGAACTGAATATTATATATGTATACATATGTATACACACACACACACACACACACCACATCTTTATCCATTCATCAGTTGATGGACTGTTAGTTTGCTTCCATGTCTTGGCTATTGTATTAAATAGTGCTGCTATGAACATTGAGATGCATGTTTCTTTTCTAATTTCTCTGGAAGTTTTCTTAATTGAGGTGTAACTGGCACACAACATCATAGTAGTTTCAGGAGTTCAACTTAATGACTTGATATTTGTATATATTGTGAAATTCTCTGGAATTTTAACTCATGTTTGAATTAAAATTTGATAGTTTAATTATGTTAGATGATATTTCATTAATCATGTTGTATTGTTCAATAGCTAAAAAATGAGTAGATAACTCTAAGGTTGTCTTAATAATTTAGTATTCAACTTTTAAAAATAAATGTGGCAGGCACTTTAATGTCACTTGTTACAACCTATGTTAAATTTCAGTGATCCATTTCTTTTTCATTTGAGTGAAATTGCATTTAGCTTCCTATTTTCAGACAATAGGAAAGTAATGAAACAGTAGCATATGAATTTGATCAAAATAAACCTTGGCCTTGAGAACCATTAACTGGATTATTTTGTCAGATAAATAAGGACTGCCAGTGCAGTCAAACTGTGCATTCTTTTGACATTCCAAATGGCTCCTTCTTTGGCTTGATATTTGCATACTTGATGACCAAAAAACATAGATACATGGTTACTACAAAGTAAAACTAAGACCAAATTTTATAATTAAAATTACATTTTAAATGTACTAGGAGGTGACTTTTAAGAATACCTGTTACTGGATCCTATTTTGTAGGTGGATAAATAATATTTTTGTGACAGTTGTTCTCTATTTTTAAAATTAGCTTATTAGATATTTAAAAAAATAAACCTGTATTATATAGCTACATTTCATAATTAAATGCAATTAAAGTTGAACTATTGTTTTCTTGAACTGTATCAACTGGAATTGGTACTGGTATTTGTAAAATTATCCTTTGGGTGATAAAAAATACATGAAATAAAAGTTAGTGTTGCTATTACATATAAAATATTTGGATTTTATTTACTAGTAACTTCTTTAGTTTAAAAAATTTTCACAATAAATTTCTTGCTCTTGCTATTCATTGAGCTTTTATATGATGTCTCTCATCATGAACGATTTTTTCTGTTCACATTTTTTTACTAAGTTTGAAATGCATTTTATTGTATTTTTATGTATCTTTAAAGGTATAAGAACCCATTGACCTGTGTAAGTGCAGACACTTCTGTGAACTAGCTGTATTCCTCTGAGGCTATATAAACATTGCTAGTCTGTTATTTAATACAGAAATATGAAGATTGAACAGCTGTTTATTTCAAAATTATATCAATGGAATGTATCCTCAGAAGTTGAAATGGTGATGTCCATTTTAAGTTTTATAACAATATTTCAAACAAGCTGTTGGAAGTATATATACACAAGTTTAGTTAGATAGGAAACGTCAATTAGGTATAGTTTAGGTAGGTCATGTCCTTTGAGATTAATTTTTCTATCACTGTGGCTGTCAGTGCCCACAACAGGGATTCACATAGTGCATTGGGCAACTCATGTTAGCAATTCATTCCTTGTCCTGCAGTATGCTGGAAAATGTATTAGAAAAGGTTTCCGTGAACAGTGATCAAATTAGTGTGTACTGGTTGGTGATTTGACTAATTCTTTTCTAGAAGCTGTGTAAATTCAGTCCTTGCTTCTATACTTACAAACTAACTAAAAAGCATTTTAGCTTTATCAAATTTATTTATTAATGAAATCTAATTGATCTGTCATAGATTGGGTTTTGAGACTAAATCCAAAGGCCATCTATCTGTGCCATTGCTAACATATATTAAATGAATCAACACATATTTATATTATAAAATTGTGTATTCTTAGGATTTAAAAATAACAATACTCAATTTTTTATTTTTACTGTATTAATATTCTTAGTTTTCTTGTCTATTTTTTTTTACTTACTCAGGCTGGAGTAATACAAAGCATATGTGTATATTAGGTGATGAAAGGCCAAGGAAAGATAGTAATAAAAAAGCAAAAAAGCTCCCTCAGCATAAGCTTTGCCAGACATTACTGAGTATATAACTGTCTTACATTTTGAAAGTATGACTTAACTGAGTAATTACATAAATTGACAATGTACATTATCTTTTCCCTGTCATGATTTGACTTTGAACGTGTCTTGAGATGTTACTGTTTCTTTAGCATTCTTTAGATATCACAAAGTGGGAAGTACTTTTTTTGGGTGTGTATGAAAAATAAATAATTTACAAAACACATAGGTCAATTATTTAGTCGTGAAACAATCATATGTCACCATTATCCATAATTCTATTTTTGGAAAACATACAGAATTTTAACAAATGTCATCAATTGAATGTAACACAAAATAAAAATATAGAAAAAATAGCCTTATTTTTCACAACAAAGCTATAACTAAAATACTTTAGTGTTTGTTGTCTGTGGATAAGGTTATTGGTGTACTTTTCTAGGGTCTATGATGAAAATCTGAGATTATGTTTTACTTTTTACTATGAATTAGTTTATCATTCCCAACTAAGGTTGAGACTCTCTAAACTTTTGAACAGTTCACTGGTTTGGTATTTAGAATCTGTTGTTGGGGTGTGATAGGAAGGATGTGGTGAGTTAGTGGTAATTGATTTATCCCCATCATACTGAACCTCCCGCTCTTCTTCCACTTTGTCCTCCCTTGGGCAATAATCACAGGGTCGAGCTGCCAATCTGTAGACTTAATTTTTTCCAGCAGTGCCATCTGGCTCCTTGGCACCAGAAGTTATATTGGTTCTTTGTGGTTGCTGCTGAATTTGTCATATTGCTAGACAGCTGATAGGGTGTCTCATGCTATTTGATCCTAATTTTCTTTTAACTAATTATTGATTTTTATTTAGAGAATCTTCTTTAGCCATTTCTTAGAGCATGGAAAAATTTTATTGAGAAGAGAATGCACCTAAGCAAATATTATGTGTAAGCCTTGAGCCTCTCCTGTCTGTATTGTATTCTATCTAGTTCTTTGGTGGCCCTCCCTTTCAAGAGAGATTAATTTAAACTTAATTGTGGAGGTTTTCTGTTTCATTCAAAGCCTTGTATCTCTGGTTAAAAATTACTGTAATGTGTATTGAAAATCCTGTTATAATTGCCATCATTTCCTAATAATGAATATTTAGAAATCCCTATCAGTGGCATAAATAAACTTTTAACATCCAGCGATGCTTTATCCTCTTTTTAAAAAATGGCCATTTATGTACATTTTGTATATTTTGGTAGATGAGGTAGTTTTATTCTCATCTCTAATAACATCCATAAATGATTTTTTAAAAATAATATTGAAAGCACATTTGAGTTTCAATAATTAAAAAAAAATTGCCTAAGCACACATTTCCATACACAGAAACATTTTTTTTCATATTACATAGTAAACTAAACATTTTTGATGAAGGCAAAGAATTATCAGACCTATTTGTTTCTGATGTAAAGATCATAAACAAAAATTATTGCTGAAACTCTTAAAGAATCTGCATATAAAGCAGTTCATTTTGACAAGTATTTACTGTATTGTATTAGATTGCATTCATTTTTAATGGCACAAGATACGTTTTAGAGAGTTTTTAGAGGTGTCCATTCATATAAAAATGTTTCTACTGAGTTTAAACTTGTAATTAGATATTATGTAATCTATGTTGGTTATAATAATTACAGAATACTCATATGTTAGAAGTATTTACTTCACATTCTTACTATTGATGGTATGTGGGTGTTTATAAAGTTCTTAAATAGTGATTCAGCAGGGATTATTATAATACCAACATAGGTGGAAGTCTACTAACTGAAAATTGGACTTTGCAGAACATTTTCATTTTATGTTAGAGAAAATATACAGCTAAATTGCTGTAATTTGGTCATGTAATATTAAATCCAGTTGTTTATAATTGTTTTAGTTTAAAGTATATAGAGAAAAAGAGCAATAAATGTCACTCTGTAAAAAGAGCTTAATCAGATGTCAGTGAAATGATTCATGTGCTAACTGGGATAGTTAACATGCATCTTATTCTACCATCTAGCAGGAGGAGGTGGGCTATAGAAAAATGAATTCTTCACTAAATTATTTACAACAATTATATCAAATTTTAATAACTTCAGCTAAGAAGACATATATATGATTCAGGTTCTCACAATCACCTACATTAGAGATTAATTGTCTTTCTTCAAACAAAAATGTACTCTTATAAATGTTTTTAATTGTTAAATCATGATCAATTTTATCTTTATATATTTGATCAGTTTTTAGCTATAATGTAATGTGAAGCTAAAATATTGCAGCTAATCTGTTGTCACAAATGCCAGCTCATTAGAATTTGCCCCTAATATCAAAAAATGCCCTGAATTGTTTGTTGGCTTTATCTTAACTCAAATATGTAAAGGGGACAGTAAAGCATTTTTCTTTGGAATCACAGGGAGTTCAGTGACCTTTCTGTGGCAAATTATGTAGAAAGAAAATATTTATATTCATTTAAAATAACCTCCGTGAAGAAATAGTCTCATTACCCTGTTTGATCAATTTCTTGTAGCCTGAGCTGTAGCATGCTGCTATTGCCATTGGTTGATGGAATACACTGAGTAGTGGCTAATGGTGATGGTGCTCATCAGGAAGGGTTCAGCCAGCGGTCAGCAACAAATAATTCAAGACTGTTTCTAAGTTTGTGGCTGGTGGAATTTGCTTCTTGCCCCAAGCCAGCGGCATTGCTGAGCTGGGCTATTTGATTAGAAGAGAGGCATATTTGCTTCTTAGCAACTGCACATTTGTGCAACCCATAGTCCTCTACTGCCTCCAAAGGTTTTCCTTTTGTGATGGTAGAATAATACTTTATTGTTGATTGACAGACAAAAGAGATTCTAATAGAAGGCAAGCTCATAGCCATTTTTGTTGTTGATGGCTTTAAAAATTTTCACCTGCATATAACAGTTTTTGAATAAGTATAGAATAGATTGTATGCTTAGTATAAATAAGCATGGAAAACCCCAATGTGTTAGAATTTTAATATGCATATTAGCATGGAGGTTTGCACAGCATGAGTACAATTGCATACTGTTACTTTTTTTTTGCCCAGCAGGTTCAATGATAGGAAATCAGTTCTGACCCTAATATATGTATTTACATATATCTGTACTCCGGGTGTTTATATCTTCCAAATACAATTAATGTTACAGAAAAATTGAACAAATAATGTTGAAAGATAAATTGTTAGTAGAGTTTTAAAGGCTTTGTAAAATTTAAAAACTAATGTTTATATAAGGTTAGAAGTCAAATTTAAAATTCTAATAAAATGTAAGTATAGAAATTGGAACGTATTTCTCATAGCAATGAATCTGCAGAACAAAATGTGTCTTTAAGAGTGAACAAAGGTATTTATGAACCAGCAGTTAAGAAACAAGTGAGACAAGATAAATTTGGGAAGGGCAGTCTGAGTTTTATGATCCTGGCAAACCAGGACCAGAAAATCCTTTTTTAAAAACATGATTTTTCTCATTCAAACTATATGGTTAGGACTTAAGTTTCAAGATTTTAAAGAGGATGATATAAAAGGTGATATGACCATAGATGATGTTAATTTTACTCTTGTATTATTTTTTTATAATTAAAAAAATACCTATATACCTTAAATAATGCGAAAAACATTTGAGCCTATATATTTTGACATACACAATTTAAATCCATTATTTTATATAAATTGTTGACATAATTCTTGGTAAAATGATGGTACCTATGTAAGATTAATATAAGGTTAACATTTTAAGGTTAATATAAGATTATATTCTGTGATATGGTTAGAACATACTATTTTTTTCCAGCTTAAGGTTCTGTTTTTGTTTCCTAAGGTTCTTGACAGATATGAAAACCTCTGTAGTTTAAAATGAGCAACAAAAAAGTACATTGATGTGAAAATTTCCAGTTAACAGATCTTGATTTTGGGATTTAGGGAAAGTTAAAGCAAGTGCAGACATTAACACATATATTAAGTATATATGGGTAAATACTCTTTATTTCCCAATAAAAGGACCTTAGGGCATATCAGTATGCATAATATGACCATCACTGTATTTACTTACTAATAAATAGCCACTTTAGTGGCAAACTAGAGCCCCCAAAAGGGAAAAGGAGTGAGGCTGAAGAATTTGATATTGCAAAGCAGTAATATGCCCCATCGTATGAAGCAGCTGTCCCTTTGCTATTTCAGTTAACATCTTTGAAACGATTTCTTTAAAAACAAATTGGAGCTCTAGGAGGAAATGGAAAATACTTTTAAGAATGGGTTTAAATTGGTTAAAAAATTAACATGCCTGCAAGTAGAAATTGCCAAAGTTAGGACGTGAGTTTGGTATTATATAAATCAAGATTATAGCTTTTATGAACATTTTATTTATAAGGTAAATTATGGGACTTTGATGTAATAAGGAAAATGTTCTTTAAATTACTAAACTCTCTTGCAAATACTAGTTTCAAAAATGGGATTTTAAAACTCTCATCTACTACACTAAAATTACTTGTATGTATTAATGTATATCATTAGGTGGCATTTATTGCCAAGTGTCCTTTCCCCTATTAACAATTACTTATTTGAGGGTATATAGTAAAAGTTAGTTTTCTTAGTGGGACGTTATAACAATTGTTACCTGCAGATAGGGGCATCAGTTGTACTATTAACTAGGTTTGTCCCTCCATCTCCCATTGCAAATATAAGAAGTACAAAGTGATAGTTTTTTGGACTTCAGGTTTTACACATAGGTTCTTGTTGGTGAAGAAGATAAACAGGGACAAATAAAGGTTTCTGGCTCTTCTTCTAGCTTTGGAGGATATAGGAGTAGTAAAGGAGCAAGTTGGTAGAATTGAGGAAAATGGTGGAATTTTATCATCTGCTTAGCAGAAATTTTCATGCTCATGTGGCTTCCTTAGATCTTTAAGGTAAAATCTCTTAAGAAATATATCAATAAATTCCAGTGGCATGCGTGGTGTGGTGAATTATTATTTTATTATTGAAGAAACTATGGCCCAGAGAGATTAGGTGATTTGTCCAATACCACACAGCAAGTAGGGGCTTCTGTAGTGGCTCAGACAGTAAAGAATCTACCTGCAATGCAGGAGACATGAGTTCAGTCCCTGGTTTGGGAAGATCCCCTGGAGAAGGGAATGGTTGCCCACTCCAGTATTCTTGTCTAGAGAATCCCGTTGGCTACAGTCCACGGGGTCACAAAGAGTTGGACACGACTAAGTGACTAAGCACCACACGCAAGTAATGGTGAAGCTAGGGAGGAAATTTAGGTCTTTTTTCCTCCAAAGCATATGATTTTTCTCTTGTGGGGTACTAATACCTACAGGCTAGTAGTATTTAGGAACATGTACTTTGGATGCTGACAGACAAGGAATGAAATCTCTGATACTAGCTTTGTGACTGGACCAAACCAGTTGGGTTTTTTAAAGTTCATTCCTTGGAAGAAAAGTTAGAACCAACCTGCTGCTGCTGCTGCTGCTAAGTCGCTTCAGTCATGTCCAACTCTGTGCGACCCCATAGACGGCAGCCCACCAGGCTCCCCCGTCCCTGGGATTCTCCAGGCAAGAACACTGGAGTGGGTTGCCATTTCCTTCCCCAATGCATGAAAGTGAAACCTGTAAGTGAAGTTGCTCAGTCATGTCCAACTCTGTGTGACCCAATGGACCGAAGCTTACCAGGCTCCTCCGTCCATGGGATTTTCCAGGCAAAAGAGTACCAGAGTGGGGTGCCATTGCCTTCTCTGAGAACCAACCTAGACAGCATATTAAAAAGCAGAGACATTACTTTGCCAACACAGGCCCATCTAGTCAAAGCCATGGTTTTTCTAGTAGTTATGAATGGATGTGAGAGTTGGACTATAAAGAAAGCTGAGTGCCAAAGAATTGATGCTTTTGAACTGTGGTGTTGGAGAAGACTCTTGAGAGTCCCTTGGACAGCAAGGAGATCCAACCAGTCCATCCTAAAGAAATCAGTCCTGAATATTCATTGGAAGCACTGATGCTGAAGCTGAAACTCCAATACTTTGGCCACCTGATGCCAAGAACTGACTTATTTGAAAAGACCCTGATGCTGGGAAAGCTTGAAGGTGGGAGGAGAAAGGGATGACAGAGGATGAGATGGTTGGATGGCATCACCAACTCAATGGATGTGAGTTTGAGTAAACTCTGGGAGTTGGTGATGGACAGGGAGGCCTGGTGTGCTGCAGTCCATGGGGTCGCAAAGAGTCAGACATGACTGAGCGAGTGAACTGAACTGAACTGAAGGGTAATAAAATCATGGGGTTATTTGAGGCCGATGGAGTTATTTGGAGCCCAAATGAGATTATGTGAATTTTCTTTATAAATCTGAAAATACTTTGAAGAATTATTGTTTTCCTAATCTAATGGTACACCTGATGTCCAGATGGTTTGAAGACGTCAAATTCATATTTCTTGATTTTTAACCATGAGAATTATATAGTCTTTTAGTTCTGTGAGGGACTTAGAAAGTCATGTAGCGTGCTACTTCCTCATTTTGCAGGTGAACACTTAAGACTTAGAATGGTTAGTTGGCTTCTCGAGGTCAGATGTCTCATCTGGCACTTTTATTGGACTTCTATGTACCAGGCACTATGCTGGGTATTTCCCATGTTTTATTTTGAATCCTCACAACATCCTTGTGTAGGACCCATTTTGCTGCTAAAGAGACGAATTTAGGATGACACATTGTTAGGAAGTGGGAATACCAGAATTCACACCAGAATCTCTTTGACTGCAGACTCTGTGTTCCTAGAAAAATGTTATCTGCCTCCCTAAAATCAGGTCCCAAACTTTAGCCTCCTCACTCCAATTAATGAAATGTGATCTCCTCACACATCTATATTTTCTGTAAAGAGCCTGTTAGTATTGAGGCTTCCCTGGTGGCTACATCAGTAAAGAATCTGACTGCTATGCAGGAGACCCCAGTTCGATCCCTGAATCGGGAAGTTCCCCTGGAGAAGGATATAGCAACCCACTCCAGTATTCTTGTCTGGGAAATACCATGGACAGAGGAGCCTGGAGGGCTACAGACTATGGGGTCACAAAGAGTCAGACACGACTGAGTGACCAAACCAAATACCAGGTCTCTAGCTTCCTCACTCCAATTAATGAAATGTAATCTCCTCACACATCTGTATTTTCTGTAAAGAGTTTGTTAGTATTAGCAACTTGAAATTTGAATCATTTAAAAGCCTTTTATTTATCTGCTTTAGAAAAAAAGAATTTTTTTCAGTTATGTGAGAGAATTTTAAAGTGATAGGAATCATTTTTTTTTCCATGTAGTTCTTCTGGAAGGATAGGTATGAAAACATATTACTTAACATAGATATTAGTAAAATATATTTTATTTTAAGGCTATAATCACCTATTTATTATTTTTTTAAGAAGAGAATGGTAGTAATCTATACAGTAGACTATTCTAAAATTAGTAGGATAAAGTAGATAATTTTTATTTTCTCCATGGAAGATTTCTCTTCTTAACATAATTTTTCTTAGATTAATAGTGAAATCAATTTGTATAAGAAAAGTACAAAATGCCTGGGGAATAGGTGATGGCAACTTCAAAGTGCATTGGGAGAAACTGGCCAGTATAAAATATTTTAAAAATGGATAAGACAATAAACACCTAATTTTGAGTTGATTTATTTTTCTAAAATGGCATGATAAATTCCTCCTTCGAAAATAGGAAAGTGGTATCTTGTGAAAATGCCTATACAATGTGTAGTCTTTAGGGGTCTATACAACAGGGCTACCTTACAGTGAGATTATAAGATGTTCTTTTGTTACTTCAGTAACTAAATCCCTTTTTCTGGTGTTTAACATCATCTGCCTTTTAATGGTTGAATTTTATTTTATAGTTAATAGTGTTTTAATAAGGGTACAATATTATATAATTGGCATATAGAGTTGTACTTTTATGGTAGACATTTTATTTTATTATTTTAGAGTAGAGTTTTTAAGTAACAAAATTTTGAGATAAATTAAGAAAATATAAGAAATAGAATATGTGAATATTTCAAGGAAAATGCTTCCATAAGGATATAATAAGTATTAATGTTTATCCTGTAAGGAGAACACAAAGTAAGACAAGTTCCCTGCTTGTGGTCATATACATTAGAAACTATAGAACAAAGGCTGCTGCTGCTGCTGCTAAGTCGCTTCAGTCGTGTCCGACTCTGTTCGGCCCCATAGACAGCAGCCCAACAGGCTTCCCCGTCCCTGGGATTCTCCAGGCAAGAACACTGGAGTGGGTTGCCATTTCCTTCTCCAATGCATGAAAGTGAAAAGTGAAAGTGAAGTCACTCAGTCGTGTCCGACTCTTCGAGACCCCATGGACTCCAGCCCACCAGGCTCCTCTGTCCATGAGATTTTCCAGGCAAGAGTACTGGAGTGGGTTGCCATTGCCTTCTCCGAGAACAAAAGCTAACCATATATTTTATAGTTTATATTACATCACTATTAGAACAAAGGCTAATAGTGATGTAATATAAACTATAAAATATATGGTTAGCTTTTTTTAAACCAGAAGTCAACTAACCAGTTTCTCTTTTCAATACCACATTTAGGTAAAAAGACAAATACATTTAAGTACATTGTTTAAAAAGCTCTCTTTGGGTCTAGCCTGGAATTTGTGTATAGTCAGCTCGATAGCTAACTATATAATAGAATATTTGTATTTATGGCCTTTCCCAAATGGCTCAGAGGTAAAGAATTCGCCTGCCAATGCAGGAGACACAGGAGTTGTGGGTTTGATCCCTCGGTCAGGAAGATACCTTGAAGGAGGAAGTGGCAACCCACTCCAATATTCTTGCTGGGAAAATCCCATGGATAGAAAAGCCTATTAGGCTGTAGTCCATGGGGTCACAAAGGAGTCGGACATGACTGAGTGACTGAGCACACGTACATTTGTATTCATAATCAAAACTCACTATAAGATCTAGAAACATAAAAATGCAGTGTGCTAGTAGACTTATGTGGAGATATAACAACACGAACCAAAGTTTGGAGTTATTCATGTGTATGATGGGCTGTAATAAGGGGGTTCAGTCAAGCTTGAGATATAAGGTGCTACCAATGTGAATTAGCCAGTCATCAGTGGAATTGGCTAGCGCTGAGTGGCATTCTTGCTAAAATCAGTAACGCCTCAGATGTCAAAACAGAAAACTATAAGATTAACACATTATGAGAGATAATGAAATGGTTGCTGTTTTAAGCTACTAAGTTTTGAGGTAGCTTGCAATAGGTATCTAAAACATTCATTTATCTATCCATCCACCTATCCACTGATGCATCTACTTATCTGTTTACCTACCAGTAAGCATTAATTCACTCTGGTAACCCCAATTCCAATCCAACACCACAGGCCACCTTCTGGTCTTCTTCCTTTATGTATTTGTAACTCCCTTCTCTAGTAGTAAGAAACTAAGCTTTCATCAGTCTTAATGTATTTACTCTTTTGCACAAGCTTATAATTCAAAGAAGGTAGATTTGGAATTGCTAACCTATGCCAATAAATGCTTATCCACTTATTGATAGACTCTTGAGTTGTTTCTACATTTTTGAATTTTTATGAATAAGACAAAATCTGTAATTTTAATCACAACCCTATAGAGATGTGTAGTTATTTATTGCTACATAGCAGATTACCTCTTTGGAGAAGGAAATGGCAACCCACTCCAGTATTCTTGCCTGGAAAATCCCACAGACAGAGGAACCTGCACAGTTACAGTCCATGGGATAGCAAGCGTCAGACACAACTAAGCCATCACCACCAGAAAATTACCTAAAACATAGATGTTGTTTTGTTGTTGTTGCTCAGCTGCTCAGTTGTGTCTGACTCTTTATAATTCTGTGGACTGCAGCACGCCAGGCTTCCCTGTCCTTCACCATCCCCTGGAGCCTGCTCTAACTTATGTCCATTGAGTTGGTGATGCCATCCAACCATCTTATTCTCTGTCGTCCCCATATCCTCCTGCCTTCAATGTTTCCCAGCATCAGGGTCTTTTCTAATGAGTCAGCTCTTCATATCAGGTGGCCAAAGTATTGGAGTTTCAGCTTCAGCATCAGTACTTCCAATAAATATTCAGGACTAATTTCCTTTAGGATAGACTGTTTTGATCTTCTTGCAGTCCAAGAAACTCTCAAAGAGTCTTCTCCAACATCAAAAGCATCAATTCTTCAGCACTCAACTTTCTTTATGGTCCAACTCTCACAACCATACATGACTACTGGAAAAACCATAGCTTTGGCTATACAGACCTTTGTTGGCAAAGTAATGTCTCTGCTTTTTAATATGCTGTATAGGTTTGTCATAGCTTTTCTTCCAAGGAGCAAATGTCTTTTACTTTCATGACTGCAGTCAACCATCTGCAGTGATTTTGGAGCCCAAGAAAATAAAGTCTGTCACTCTTTCCATTGTTTCCCCATCTATTTGCCATGAAGTAATGAGACCAGATACTATGATCTTCATTTTTTAAATATTGTTTTAAGCCAGTTTTTTCACTTTCCTCTTTTACCTTCATCAAGAGGCTCTTTAGTTCCTCTTCGCTTTCTCCCATAAGAGTGGTGTCATCTGCATATCTGAGGTTATTGATATTTCTCCCAGCAATCTTGATTCTAGCTTATGCTTGATCCATCCTGGCATTTCTCATGATGTACTCTGCATATAAGTTAAATAAGCAGGGTGACAATATACACCATTGATGCACTCCTTTTCCAATTTGGAACCAGTCTGTTGTTCCATGTTCAGTTCTAACTGTTGCTTCTTAACCTGCATACAGGTTTCTCGGGAGGCAGGTAAGGTGGTCTGGTATTCCCATCTCTTTAAGAATTTTCCACAGATTGCTGTGATCCCGCATAGTCAAAGGCTTTAGCGTAGTCAGTGAAGCAGAAGTAGATGTTTTTCTCGAATTCTCTTGCTTTTTCTGTGATCCAGCAGATGTTGGCAATTTGATCTCTGGTTCCTCTGTTTTTCTAAATCCAGCTTGAACATCTGGAAGTTCTCAGTTCATGTGCTGTTGAAGCCTAGCTTGGAGAATTTTGAGCATTATTTTGCTAGCGTGTAAAATGAGTGCAATTGTGTGGTAGTTTGAACATTCTTTGGCATTGCCTTTCTTTGGGATTGGAATTAAAACTGACCTTTTGTTTATTATTAAATAATAAACACTTTATTATTCTCACATTCTCTGTGGGTCAGGAATGTGGGAACAGTTGAACATTGTGTTTTTTGGCCTGGGGTCTCATAAAATATTATAGTCAAAAGGTTAACTAGGGCACAGTCATCTGAAAGTTTGACTGATGGTAGAGAATCCATTTTCAAGGGAACTCACTCATGTGGCTACAAGTTGGTGCTGACTATTGTCAGAGGGCTTAGTTCTTCCTCATGTAGATCTTTCCATTGGCTGTTTTGAGTATCCTCATGACATGGTAGACTTCTTCCCCCAGAGCCAGTGATTAAAGAAAGAGTCAAGTGGAAGCTATAGTCATATAGTATCACTTCAGCTACATTCTACTCATTAGAAACAAGACATTGAAGTTGATTTGCATTCAGGGGGAAAGGGATTAGAGTCTACATTTTGAAGGGAGGAATGTCAAAGGACTTGTGAACATATTTTAAAATCACCACAACTGGTAAGCATAAGAAGAAGAAAATCATCAGTAATAGAAATAATCCCTGCTAAAATTCTGGTATATATCAGTCTAGAGACATTTTCTGTACATATCTGACTTCATATTTAATGTACTGTTTTATAACCTGACTTTTCCATATTGTATACTGAAAACATCTTTCCATGGTATTGTAGGTTTTTAGTTGTTAGTTTTTAAAGTATTTGCCAAAATAGTATTTAATTGTTGTTTTAATTTGCATTTCTTCTTTTTCCAGTTTTTTCAGGCATCATTGACATATATAACTTTATTGTATTTCTTTTATGACTAGTTGTGATATTTTCATTTATTTCTAATTATTTGTATGTTTTATAAGTTGACTTGTCATGTATTTGCTCATTTTTAACATTGGCATGATCTTTTCTTTATTAAACATTGATTATATTTTAAGGATTCTAAAACATCATCATGTATGTTACGAAAATTTCTTCCTTGTTAATCATTTGTAGTGTTGATTTAAGAAAAATAAATGATCGAATTACTTATACATGAAAATGTCTCATTTTCTCTCCATCTCTCCAGACCTTTTTCTAACCTCCTTCCACTGAATCTTAACCTATTATCTCACTGGCCCACGTATTTTATGTTTTGCTTTGTATTTAACAAAGGAGTTTTCCTTAATAACCCTGGACAATGAAGGACTGATGAAGTAAGAGCCACGGGGTAGTGGGAGAGATTTTGGTTTGATGAGTTAAGTAGCTTCCTAGGTTTCTCAGTGGTACTCTATAGATGACTGTTCTATCTTTTTATGGGATCATATCTTGATTATCTGATTGTTACTTAGTAAATCTAAACAGAAGATGGGGGCATAAATGACACAACATTGTTAATACTTCATCTCTTTCCAAAATGGATTTGAGGTGATTATAATTTTGTTATTTCACTTAGAGTACTGAAAATTATATCTTGCTAATAAATGTTGATTGAATCACGCTACTTCTAAAGTTATTGAAATAAGGTACTTATGAAGAAAAATTCACAAGTCTCCTTATGAATTTATCCATTTTGTGATCTAACATAAGGTTAAAATATTTAATACTTAGATAATTTAATCTTATTGAAAAACCTTAGAGCTTTATGGTGGGAAAAAGTGGTATGACTTGCTATAAGAATATTCATCAAAAGGAATAAATTATTTACTGGAAAGGACCAGCATCTGAATCTTTTACATTCTTCCTTTGTGGCTGTATATAATTACTGAAGTGTATCTATCACAAGGGATAAGGAACTTGGCCCAAGTTTCAAAGATGGGGGAATTTGATTACCAATCCTACAGCACTGAATTTCTGTGGTTCTCGTAATCCTTTAGGACTTTTTCTGTTTATATAGTAAAATATCTTTAATTTGGACAGAAACATTTATCTATTTATGATCAACTTGTTCTGTCTACTCTTTTACCTATTTCTCCCTTCACCTAGGATTGTATGAAGCAAATTATTATAGATAATATGTATTGGTTCTGTAGTTTCTATAAATGAAAATATAGGTTTTACTAATGCCTGTATCAAAAAATAGAGAAGAATATGAAATATACCATTGCCCCCCCCAAAGAAAAAAATGATCAACTTTAAAAAATTGAGCTTTTGAAGGGATAGCAGCTCAACTGATTATAGAACCAGATGACTTTGGAAAATTTTCCTCTTTGCTTTTAACTTATTATGATCATTTCTGGATAGAAGGATTGGATGAAATAGCATCAGTTAATACATCAAATTCTTCTTAGACACTTAACCAATCTCTTAACTCTCTTCTAGGTTTCTCTTTTCCTAGATCAGGCACATTTCCTGACAGCCAGGCAAATTAAGTTTTTAAAGCCTAGACTTCTCAGACTTCAAAATTCTGTCAATATTAGTTAGTTCAGTTGCTCAGTCATGTCCGACTCTTTGCAACCCCATGGACTGCAGCACACCAGGCCTGCCTGTCCATCACCAACTCCCAGAGTTTACTCACACTCACGTCCATTGAGTCGGTGATGCCATACAACCATCTCATCCTCTGTTGTCCCCTTCTCCTCCCACCTTCAATCTTTCCCAGCATCAGGGTCTTTTCAAATGAGTCAGTTCTTCATATCAGGTGGCCAAAGTATTGGAGTTTCAGCTTCAGCATTAGTTCTTCCAATGAATATCAGGACTGATTTCCTTTAGGATGGACTGATTGGATATTCTTGCTGTCCAAGGGACTCTCAAGACTCTTCTGCAACACCACAGTTCAAAAGCATCAATTCTTTGGTGCTCAGTTTTCTTTATAATCTAACTCTCACATCTATACATGACTACTGGAGAAACCATAGCCTTGACTAGACAGACCTTTGTTGGCAAAGTAATGTCTCTGCTTTTTAATATGCTGTCTAGGTTGGTCATAACTTTTCTTTCAAGGAATAAGTGTCTTTTAATTTCATGGCTGCAGTCACCATCTGCAGTGATTTTGGAGCCCCCCAAAATAAAGTCTGTCACTGTTTCCGCTGTTTCCCATTCTATTTGCCATGAAGTGATGGGACCAGATGCCATAATCTTATTTTCTGAATGTTGAGTTTTAAGCCAGCTTTTTCACTCTCCTCTTTCACTTTCATCAAGAGGCTCTTTAGTTCTTCTTTGCTATAAGGGTGGTGTCATCTGCACATCTGAGCTTATTGATATTTCTCCCAGCAATCTTAATTCCAACTTGTGCTTCATCCAGCCCAGCATTTCTCATGATGTACTCTGAATATAAAATAAGCAGGATGACAATATATAGCCTTGACGTACTCCTTTTCCTATTTGGAACCAGTCTGTTGTTCCATGTCCAGTTCTAACTGTTGCTTCCTGACCTGCATACAGATTTCTCAAGAGGTAGGTCAGGTGGTTTGGTATTCCCATCTCTTTCAAAATTTTCCATAGTCTGTGGTGATCCACACAGTCAAAGGCTTTGGCATAGTCAATAAAGCAGAAATAGATGTTTTTCTGGAACTCTCTTGCTTTTTCGATGATCCACTGGATGTTGGCAATTTGATCTCTGGTTTCCCGCCTTTTCTAAAAGCTTCCAGCTTGAACATCTGGAAGTTCACGGTTCATGTATTGCTGAAACCTGGCTTGGAGAATTTTGAGCATTACTTTACTAGCATGTGAGATGAGTGCAATTGTGTGGTAGTTTGAGCATTCTTTGGCATTGCCTTTCATTGGTATTGGAATGAAAACTGCGCTTTTCCAGTCCTGTGGCCACTGCTGAGTTTTCCAAATTTGCTGGCATATTAAGTGCAGCACTTTCACAGCATCATCTTTTAGGACTTGAAATAGCTCAACTGGAATTCCATCACGCCCAGTAGCTTTTTTGTAGTGAAGCTTCCTAAGGCCCACTTGACTTCGCATTCTAAAACTTCTGGCTCTAGGTGAATGATCACAACATTGTGATTATCTGGGTCGCGTATAGTTCTTCCTCAGACTGTAAAGCGTCTGCCTACAATGCGGGAGACCTGGGTTCAATTCCTGGGTCGGGAAGATCTCCTGCAGAAGGAAATGGCAACCCACTCCAGTGTTCTTGCCTGGAAAATCCAAGGACAGAGGAACCTGGTAGGCTACAGTCCATGGGGTCGCAAAGAATCAGACATGACTTAATGACTTCACTATCTTTTACTTTCTGTGTATTCTTGCCACCTCTTCTTAATATCTTCTGCTTCTGTTAGGTCCATACCATTTCTGTCCTTTATTGAGCCCATCTTTGCATGAAATGTTCCCTTGGTATCTCTAATTTTCTTGAAGCGATCTCTAGTCTTTCCCATTCTATTGTTTTCCTCGATTTCTTTGCACTGATCACTGAGGAAGTCTTTCTTATCTCTCTTTTCTATTCTTTGGAACTCTGCATTCAAATTTCCTTTTCTCCTTTTGTTTTCACTTCTCTTCTTTTCACAGCTATTTGTAAGGCCTCCTCAGACAGCCGTTTTGCTTTTTTGCATTTCTTTTTCTTGGGGATGGTCTTGATCCCTGTCTCCTGTACAATGTCACAAAACTCCGTCCATAGTGCATCAGGCACTCTGTCTATCAGATCTAGTCCCTTAAGTCTGTTTCTCACTTCCACTGTATAATTGTAAGGGATTTGATTTAGGTTATATCTGAATGATCTAGTAGTTTTCCAATATTATTATTTATTTATTTTTAAAATAATAATAATATTTTATGGTTTTCCAATGTTGTTATTATTTCTTGCAATATTCACAAGTGTAAAATTTGACTCATTTACTAGTAGCTTGATATTTTATTCACCTGCTTTGAAAAATGAACCATTTTTATTCTGATATATGAGAGAATTATCAACTGTATGAGTTGGAAGTGTCCTCAGAGATTATTTTACAGATGAGGAAACCAAAGGAGTGTTAATGACTCATCCAAGGTCACACAACTGTTAGTGGCAGAAATGCTTCTATAACTTAGATTGTATCCCTCATTTAGGGTTAAGACGTTCTATCTCTTGCCCTTATTGGTTCAACTTACTTCTTAAGGCATGCGGGATAGTAATCACTGTTTATACTGTTGAGTGAAAAATAATTTTAAAACCCAGAATTAGGAAAAAGAAATCTTTCCTTGGGAACTTGATGAATTTCATCCACTGTGTGATTTCAGTCACCTGTCTTCTCCCCAGGCTATGGTGGCAAAGTTCTTTCTCTTGTCTGGATCCTGAACTGTGGGGAATTTTCATGTCAGGGTAGTCCAGTTAAGACTTTGAATTTCTGATTCTAGGGCACAGGTTTAAGGAAAGAGCCCTCTGGAGGGTTCCTCATCTTGGAAAGGAACCGTTTCTCATCTTGGAGAACAATCTAATTTCTGGTCAACCTAGTTTAATTCAAGATGGTTGACAATTCTGCTTATTTATAAAGTCAGATGACAGTAAGCCAGTAGGACCTAGGGAAGATTATCCTAGAAACAGCAGGTAGGTAAAGAAGTTTGGCATTTCAGAAATAAGGTTCTAATTTCTAGAAATTCCATGTCATTGTTAGTCTGGAGTAGCCTAATTGCCGTTAGAAAAGAATTGGTTTCTTTAAAGGGAAAAATAATGGGAAAACTTCCTAAGAGCTTTATTACATTCTTTTTCATGAAATTATTTCTGCAGCGTATTGATTAATATCTAACTTTAAGAATTTTATGTAGACATTTCACCATTATGATTTTGAAATATGGAAAGTCCTTGCAAATATTCTTAGATTGCCTTCTGTCTGTCTGCCTTGTAAAACATCCTTTTAGTTAAATGGACCATCCTCCTTAAATGATGTCATTAGCTCAGATTGAAAAGACATTGCCTGCAGGGAAATCATTTAATTGAACTAAAGTGCCTTATTTCTGTAGGTCTTAGAGCAGCTCACTCACTCTTATCTTCAGATTATATAATTTATATCAGATAATTTTTTTCAACTCTATGAATGATAAAATGTTAAGAAAAGTAATCTCCCTTTTAAGGTATTTTGGTGTTTCATAGTTTTCCATTTTTATCAGAGTTAGAATGGATGGTTCTTAAAAAGTAGACTAAAGTCTTATTTTCAGATGAAAAGGTTTTAGTTCACTAGTCAAAATTATTAAGGCATTTGGGTTGTACAGGTCAGTGGTTCCAAAATAAATGTTTGTGACTTCTGTAGAAATGAGTCACCTAATTTACTCTTGAGGTCCTTCTCCACCTTCACTCCTTTTTGTTTTATTTTTAAGTCAGATTTATTGAGGTATAAATTTCATACAATAAATTTCATTTTTAAGTGTAATAGTTTGACAAGTTTTGACAGTTGTATGTGTCTGGGTAACCACAACCAGTCACAATCAAGATAAGATATAGAACATTTCCATCACATCAGAGAGTCCCTTCACCCTGCTTTGCAAGCAATACCTTGCCTACATTTCCAGCTCCTGGCAATTACTAATCCAATTTCTGCTCCTATAGTTTTGTCCTTTCCAGAAGGTCATATAAATGAAATGATACAATATGAAACCAGGGGAGTTTGGCTTCTTATACTTATCATAGTGCTTTTATAATGTATCTATGTTGTTACAAGTATCTATAGTTCATTCTTTTTTATTATTGAATAATAGTCCATTGTATGAATGTACTACAACTTGTTTATCCGTTCACTAATGATGGGTATTTTGATTCTTTTCAGTTTTGACCAATATGAATAAAACTACTATAAATGTTTGTGATGTCTTTGTGATATATTTTTATTTCTCTTAGGAGTGAGATTATTGGGTCCTCTGATACGTGTGTGCTTAACTTTACAGGAAACTCCCAACTTGCTTTCAGTAGTTGCTATATCATTTTGCATTGCCACAACAATGAGAGTAGCAGTTGCTTTGCATCCTCACCAGCACTTGATATTGTCCATCTTTCATTTTAGTCCTTCAAGTAGATATTTTAATGATTGTACTGCCTTTTAATTCTTCCACCTACCTGTCTTTAATTCTTGAATTCTAAGAATTTAAAATCAGAAACAAGTAAAACATTGCATCTTGTTGTTGTTTAGTCACTAAGTTGTGTCCAACTCTTTTGCAACCACATGAACTGTAGCCCGCCAGGCTCCTCTGCATGTGGGATTTCCCAGGCAAGAATACTGCAGCGGGTTGCCATTTCCTTATCCAGGGGATTGAACCCGCATGTCCTGTATTGGCAGGTGGATTCTTTACCACTGAGCCACGTGGGAAGCCCAAAACGTAGCATCCACCTGCTTACTATTTGAATCTATTTAAAAAATACTAGATGGGTTTGATTCAAGATTCTAAAACCAATTATACTCATCTTAGTTTAAAAGAATCTTGTATTGAGCTCAATGCATTCTAATCACTTATGTTATTATAGAAATAAAGCCTTTATTATCAAGTATATTGGTCATATTCCTAAACATGTGACATGATAATGTTGGTTAAAGCAGCACAGGACTCTTCATCTCTTGGATTTTGTCCTGTTAAGAAATGTTTTGTTGAATTTCCTTGGCAACTATATATATGCTGAAATTTTTAAAAAGTAAGATAATATTTTTAAAAAATCTCAAGGTAATGTTCAAGAGTTACACTGTCCTACAGCTTAAATCTCTTTAAGGAAAAATTTTTTAAAATCTTTAAGGAAGACTTTTTACCATATTTGATTATTAAAATACTGATAATTCTCTGTTTTGAAGTCTCTTGGTGTCTTAGCATAATTGAAAGTGTTTCTACTCAATGCTTTTTATAATATATAGCATCACTATTTAGTAATGATTTTAAGGTCTTGCTGATAATGATTCCTGCTTCTCTACTTGGATTGGCCCTGTTTGGAAAGGGAGATAATTATTTACATAACAATAAGAGTGTTCTAAGATATTTTTTACAGTCACCATAGGATTTATTGTTTTATGTTATATAGTACCAAATAGAACAATATATTAAATCACATCAGTAATTGGATTATAATTGGTAAAACTTTTTCTTAGTATTTCTCCTGGAAACTAGTTTGCTCTTAAATAGCTGTACTTCATTGTTAACTGCATCAAAATGCTTTGTAACTTATGTTGTAAAATTCACATGTGAGATTTCTAAAAGTTCACCTTATTAAATTTAGATGATTTCATGTTATATAGCTCTTCTATCAGTCATTTGAGGTGAACCTCACTAAAATCAGTCTCAATAACATCCAATTTTCTCCTGGACTCTAGTTCACTGCTAGGTCAGCAAACTTATGGAGAAGAGAATGAAAGGGCATACTGGCCTGAAACAGGTAATAGGCAAGCTTTTTGTATCCAGGTGAGAAGGTTCTTCACTTCCAGACCTAAGTAATTGGGGAAAAGAATCCTCCGATAATTCAGCCAATAAAGGTGTTTAATGATAGAATGAACAGTTAGAAGTGATGATTAATTAGCCTGGGCACTTTGGGCTGGCCAGTGTGCATGCAGTAGTACATACTGGCCATCAGCTGGTAAGCATGCAGTCTTGTAAAGGGCTTTCTACTCTGACACTGGTCATATATCATTGCAGCTGTGCCCTTTGATTACTGGGAGGGCTTGCAGAGTGATTAATAGCCAGGATCAATGTTTCTGCCCAGCACATGACATTTGGTCACAGAGCAACCATATACTTATTCCCCTTTGGCACAACGCTTAGGAGGAATGAAGGATGAGACCTGCCAATTTATAGCTGAGGAGCTTCCAGTTTATAAAATGAGTCAACTTTGACTGTACAAAATTATTCCCCATTGAAATAATTAGTGCAGCATTAAACACAATTAGAACTAAAACTATAGGAGCATGCTTGCTGAATTCAAGCCAGTTGACAGATGGTTAAGGCCTGATATTTGGCTGCCTGTGATGACCAAGAGTTATTATTTTGCTGAGAAAATGAAAAAGCTTGAAAGTGAACAGTGACTACTTAAAAAAAAAAAGATTAGGTAATATGATGTAAAATGCACATTTAAAATACACCAGTCCATTAGCATATTCAGCATGACAACTCAACAAATACCTGTAACACAAACAATTGAATATCTCTGTGTGAATGATCTTTATTATTAATACAATATATATATCCATTTAAAGCAGATCCTATTTAAAGCAAAATTGGTTACATGAAGTTCTGATCTATCTTTATGATATATATTGGGCCTCATCTGCTTTCAGTGCCTCTTATAAACCCTGGTAAACTAAAAGGTTTGTCCACATTAACTATTATTAAGAATTTAACTATATAGAAAAAATTATTTGTGTTTAAACATTTTTTGTCTAAAATTACCTTGAAATCATTAGATATGTAAATTAGGGTTCCTTATGTTAAGTATGTCAGCCTACTGTAAAAATATCATTTCCCAACTTTCCAACTCTTTCGTATATATATAGTGATCTTTGGATTTCATAATACTACTCAACTAATAGTGGTTCATACTGCATTTGCCATACTGACATTTGGTTCACAGTGTGCATATTTTACTATTTCTACACCAGTGTTAGCTGTGCTGAGTCATTGTACATTCTGTTCATAATTACTCCAAAGAGGCTGCATTCATAAAGCTGTCAAGGTCCTTGAGTATACTATGTAACTTTATAATTATTTCCAAAGTATATCTACATATATGTGTGTGTATATGTATGTATATATAGCATTAAGAATATGTTTTAGGGATGTGAGAATTTAAGATTTTGAAGAAACACCAAAAAATTTGTATGAATAGAATTTTTTCTCCAACTTACACAGTTGATTGGAGCTAGAGTTGCATTTTGTACTCATGGTAATAATAAGTCAATTTTCTTCCCCGATTTTTCTTATTTCTAAATCATTAAAAAGTGATCTAAGACTAATATGCAGTTTGGTATTTCTAAGCTCCTTTATTTACAGTTAAAAGCAGATCGGGCCAATTTATATGCTGTAAGTTTGGGGTCAATCATTTAATTTATGATACATCTACATTTCTTTTCTTAATTTGTAATGAAAGAAAGATATACTAATTATTACCTGGATTTATGTAACAACTATGTTTTTTTCTTAAGAATTCTAAGTGCTTCTGGTTTTTCCTATAACATCTTTTCTTTTCCTTTCTTCTCTTAACCGCTGGGAAGACTGAGCGGTATAAAGGTTCTGTGGCTTTTTCAGGGGCACAGCTAGTGACACAGATGTTGTAAGAAAGCAGGACTTGTGTCTAATTTACTCTCCTGTTACTATAACTTTTTAACAATGTAAGATGGTCACAGTCAACTTTAGTGAAATCTAATGGAACATCCTTAATAATATATATATTCAGACCATTTTCTTTTTTTGTTCCTTGAAGCTATGATGATTCTGTTTTTTATCTATCTATACATAGTAATCTTTCTTGATTAATACAAACCTTTCAGTCAGTACGCATTTGAAAAGAGGTGGTTAAAAGTTATTTATGGTTGTAAATTATATCAAAATTCTGAGCTCAAACCAAGGACCTTGGCTTCATTCTAACATGTACACTACTCTGGGACGCTCATCTTGGGTTTCCCAGGTGACGCTAGTGGTAAAGACCAGTCTGCCAGTGCAGGAGACCTAAGAAACATGGGTTTAATCCCTGGGTCAGGAAGATCCCCTGCAGTAAGAAATGGCAACCCCCTCCAGTATTCTTGCCTGGGAAATCCCATGGACGGAGGATCCTGGTAGGCTACAGGCTATGGGGTCGTCAAGAGTTGGGCATGACTGAGGACGCGCAGCAACAGTCTGGGATACCTGAACATTGAGTACATGACAACTAAAACTAAAAATGGGCATAATTGATTACTTGAAGGCCTTGGATTCTACCTTCATTTCATTTCCTATCCCATGTAGATATATAGTTAAGTGTTCACATGATTAAAAATTAATTAGTTACGGGAAAAAGAGATACAAAGTATTGAGTTAATTACATATTAGATAATGGTTCTCTAAAAATCATGATCTGTAGAAGGAGAGGAGAGATTTTCTTAACCTTAGAAAAAGAGAACTCTGTAGCAATAATAAAGTTAAAGAATTATATGATCATGGAAATAATATGTTCTAGAACTGTGACTTTGGGGAAAAGATTCTCCTGTCATGATGACTAGATAGTGTATATGGTATTGCCAGTTGCAGCCCCTAGACTCAGGCAAGAGGAGACCCTGCTTTGGATCCTGTACTCCAGAGGACCCTAACTCAGCCAATCTTAGTTGTACCCATCCCCACAGGGCCAGTCATTGGGCTCAAGGGGAACTACCCAACTCTTAAATACATCTCATTTCACCCCACCTTACCTTCTAAACCAAGGTCTGGGTACACATGGTCCCTGAAATCTATACCCAGGTGGCCCCAGGCTTGCTCCCAGGGTCTGTGTGGGCCTCTTCTCTGGATCTGTCCTCTGATATGTGGCCATATTACCAGTGTGGACACCCATAAGGAGTAGCTATAGGTTTTGTTCAAGGAGTGTGGGCAGAGCATGAAAAAGTGGGTATATGCACAAGCCTACTTGAGGGTGCAGGATGGAGCCAGGGGTGGGAAATATATATATCTCTCTTAGGAATCAAGATTCTATATTCAACCCTGGTCTTCTATGTTATCATGATGGTGTATATTTATCAAGTTGAAGAATATACCGTATTTTAGGTAATAGTTTTATTAGCTTGGCAGGTAACTTCTTAATATTTAGACACAGGCTACCAGGTTAAAGTGATTCTTCAGTGCCAACAAAAAGTTCCTCAACATACGTACACATGATATAATGTCTTGCAGCATATGTAGTCGTCAGTAAAGAGGAGAGTGAAAAAGTTGGCTCAAAGCTCAACATTCAGAAAACTAAGATCATGGCATCCAGTCCCATCACTTCATGGCAAATAGATTGGGAAACAGTGGAAACAGTGGCTGACTTTATTTTTCTGGGCTCCAAAATCACTGCGGATGGTGACTGCAGCCATGAAATTAAGAGACGCTTACTCCTTGGAAGGAAAATTATGACCAACCTAGATAGCATATTAAAAAGCAGAGACATTACTTTGCCAACAAAGGTCCATCTAGTCAAGGCTATGGTTTTTCCAGTGGTCATGTATGGATGTGAGAGTTGGACTGTAAAGAAAGCTGAGCACCGATGAATTGATGCTTTTGAACTGTGGTGTTTGGAGAAGACTCTTGAGAGTCCCTTGGACTGTAAGGAAATCCAACCAGTCCTTCCTAAAGGACATCAGTCCTGAGTGTTCATTGGAAGGACTGATGTTGAACCTGAAACTCCAATCCTTTGGCCACCTAATGTAAAGAGCTGACTCATTAGAAAAGACCCTGATGCTGGGAAAGATTGAGGGCAGGAGGAGAAGGGGATAACAGAGGATGAGATGGTTGGATGGCATCACTGACTCAATGGCCATAGGTTTGGGTGGACTCTGGGAGTTGGTGATGGACAGGGAGGCCTGGTGTGCTGCGGTTCATGGGGTCTCAACGAGTCGGACATGACTGAGCGACTGAACTGCACTGAAAATCATGAGAATCCTGTTACGTGCCAGGATTGTGCCAAGTATTGAGAATTCATCAGCCCTACATGTGAAGCTTAAAATCTAGTGGAGAAAATAGACTTTTATCACACAAGGATAGAAACATATAAAAATGTTAACTATAAGTTCACATGCCATAAAGGAAAGGTCAGTCAGTTCAGTCACTCAGTCATGTCCAACTCTTTGTGACCCCATGGGCTGCAGCACGCCAGGCTTCACTGTCTATCACCAACTCCCAGAGCCTACTCAAACTCATGTCCATTACGTCGGTGATGCCATCCAACCATCTCATCCTCCGTTGTCCCCTTCTCCTCCTGCCTTCAATTTTTCCCAGCATCAGGGTCTTTTCAAATGAGTCAGTTCTTTGCATCAGGTAGCCAAAGTATTGGAGTTTCAGCTTCAGCATCAGTGCTTCCAATGAATATTCAGGATTGATTTCCTTAGGATGGACTGGTTGGATTTCCTTGCCAACCAAGGGACTCTCAAGAGTCTTCTCCAACACCACAGTTCAGAAGCATCAATTCTTCAGTGCTCAGCTTTCTTAATAGTCCAACTCTCACATCCATACATGACCACTGGAAAAACCATAGCCTTGACTAGACGGACCTTTGTTGGCAAAGTAATGTCTCAGCGTTTTAATATGCTGTCTAGGTTAGTCATAGCTTTTCTTCCAGGAGCAAGTGTCTTTTAATTTCATGGCTTTAGTCATTATCTTCAGGGATTTTGGAGCCCCCCCAAAATAAAGTCTCTCACTGTTTCTGTTGTTTTCCCATCTATTTACCATGAAGTGATGGGACCAGATGCCATGATGTTAGTTTTATGAATGTTGAGTTTTAAGCCAACAGTCCATGGAATTCTCAGACAGAATACTGGAATGGGTAGCCCTTCCCTTCTCCAGGGGATCTTCCCAACTCAGGGATTGAACCCAGGTCTCCTGCATCACAGGCAGATTCTTTACCAGCTGAACCACAGGAGAAGCCCAAAGGAAAGGTACATGATGCTCACAGGAGAACCTAACCTAGTCAGAGAGGTCAGGATGGCTTCCCTGAGAAAGAGACAGTTGGGCTCAGGTTTAAAGAGTGTGAATGAAGCCCAGTGTGGAGAATAGAGTATTTACTGCTAAGAGTTGTTTCAGAGGTTTGGGAAAGAGATGACATTAGCTCAGTCTAGAGAAGATGATGACCAAGGCAGCAGAGATGGAGATCCTTACACAGTCAAGTTTTGGGACTTGGTGATGGATGAGCGAGAGAGGAAGGTGTCAAAAGTTGAGTCTTAGCTTTTGATTTAAAATCCTGTGTTTTATTTAAGAGTTGTCACTGATATAGTATTTAAATGAAATAAAAATGACAGCTACACAAAGCGTAGGGATTCGTAACTTCCTTTTAAAGGGGCCTCACTAATAAAATCTCCTTTTGAACCAAGGATTTGTTGCAAAATTGACTCATTGACTATTTTAGTAGCAGGTAAATATGCTACTGAACTGAACTGAAATATGCGAATATCTCTACCAGTAGCAGTAGCACCCAGGTTGGCATTTACAGTTCCATCTTCTTTTGAGAGATACATGGAATTTTTACTGATACGAACTGTAATTATATGCAGAATGAACAAATACATATGTTTTTATTTTTTTTTCCAGAAAGATTTTATATTTTTTAAGGAGAAACTCCCACAAAACATTATTTTTCCATTTGATGTATCAATGGCACCCCACTCTAGTACTCTTGCCTGGAAAACCCCATGGACGGAGGAGCCTGGTGGGCTGCAGTCAATGGGGTCTCGAAGAGTCGGACACGACTGAGTGACTTCACTTTCACTTTTCACTTTCATGCATTGGAGAAGGAAATGGCAACCCACTCCAGTGTTCTTGCCTGGAGAATCCCAGGGACAGCAGAGCCTGGTGGGCTGCCATCTATGGGGTCGCACAGAGTTGGACACGACTGAAACGACTTAGCAGCAGCAGCAGCAACTCTGTTCAGAGGTAATGTTAATAAGTAAGATATACTATTTTACACACTGTAAGGGGATCACATTTTTATTGACTGTATATTGCTGAGGAATAAGCTTCTGTCTTCCTCTTTTATTAAAAGCATTTCTGTTGGCAAGGATTTAGTGAGACTGAATAAATAACTTATTTTGTTGTATTAAAACCGGCAACAGCTGTAGTCATCTTATAAAATAAGCATTGATAAACTTAACATCATAATAGAAATTTTTATGTTACAATGATCGCTATAAGTTTTCAATATGTATCTATATCCTTAATACAGTTCATCTTCAAACTGAAAAGAAAACTTAGTATAATAGCCTTTTGCTCTGTTTTAGCCATGATTTTTTTATGTGTTATGTTACCCTGGAGCAAATTGGAGAAAAAAATTGAGCCCATGAGCTAGATATTATTCCTCATGTGGAAATAAATTTTGTTATTTCAACATTGAGAAGTTAGGAAAGCTGATTATATTCACTTTGGTTTTATATATGGAGAAATTATGACTGAAAGGGTCATATATTTATATTATAAGTGTCTTAGATTGGCAAACTGTGGCCTGCCACCTGTTTTTATATAATCTGTAAGCTGAGAGTGGTTTTTATATTTTTTAATGAGTGAAAAAATCAAATGAATAATATTTTGTGACACATGAAAATAATATGAAATTCAAATTTAGGTGCCCAGTTTGTGGGACACAGCCATGCTCATTAATTTGCATGGTATCTATGGCTACGTTTGAGCTGTAGCAATAGATTGTGTAGCTGTGACAGATCTTCTCTGGCCAAAAATATTTACTATTCACTCTAGAATAGATAGCCCTTATGTAAGAATTGAAATTATTTAGGTAATTCAAAACAAATTGCTTGGTTTTGAAAGAGGAATGACAGAAGTATGAGTTGAACTGAGTAGTATAAAACATCTCTACCATAATGATAGTTGCAGCAGAGCATTTGCTTTGAGCCAAACACTCTTTTAACTACTTTATATACGTTGCATTGACTCCTCTCCAGACTGTTAGTATGTCTCATTTTATAGGAAACATCACAGAGAGATTAAGCAACTTGTCCAGAGTCACTGCTGAAAACAGGCTAGTTGTGTGCTTTCAAATTTATCTCGGTGGTTTTCTTACCAGTATGTATCTTATAAGTATTTTCCTTTGATATTAAATTTCTTAACTAAGAGATATTTTCCTTAGGTTGATGCCCATTCTTTCTTGTCACTCAGGGCACTCCTGGGCTGTAATATAAATATGTTACAGTAAAATAAATATAAATATATTACAGTACTAGTAAAAGCTTAGTCAGTGTAGTTCATCTAACTTTGAATTGAGATCTTTTCAACCTGCTCTCAGTGATTGTAGTAGGTTGGGTTATTATATAATAGGTTCTCTAGTCTTAAAATCGGAGAAGGCAATGGCACCCCACTCCAGTACTCTTGCCTGGAAAATCCCATGGACCGAGGAGCCTGGTAGGCTGCAGTCCATGGGGTCTCTAAGAGTCGGGCATGGCTGAGCGACTTCACTTTCACTTTTTACTTTCATGCATTGGAGAAGGAAATGGCAACCCACTCCAGTGTTCTTGCCTGGAGAATCCCAGGGATGGGGGAGCCTCATGGGCTGCTGTCTATAGGGTCGCACAGAGTCGAACACGACTGAAGTGACTTAGCAGCAGCAGTCTTAAAATACAAATACTTGTTTTTTAAAAAATGTATGTCAGATGTTTTTTTCCTTTGTTTATATCAAATTTATGACCATATTTTTTTCTTTCTCTTTTTTTACAAAAACATTTTATGTCACTTTCCTGATCAAAATCCTCCAGTGGTTTCCCATTGCACTTAAAATCAAGTTTTAGTTTCTTTGCATGCTCTATCTCTGCCTACTCCCCAGTCTCTTCTTATGTCAGGCTTCCCTCCGCTCAGCGTGCTAGAGCTGCACTGGTCTTATGTAAGTGCTTTGAGCAAACGTTCTTCTTTCTGCCTTGATCCCTGCTGTCCTTTGTTCCTCTGCATTGTTTAGTTTCAGCTTGAGAGTCATCTTAGAGAGGCTTCTTCAAGCATCCTTTCTAAAATAAGTCTCCCTTCGTGCCCTCTGCATTATTTTCTATCCCTGTTTGTCTCCTAAGAGCACTTATCACAGTTTGTAATGTTTGTGATTTTTTTTATTGCTTGTTTTTTTGTTCACCTCCCTCACTATATTGTAAGCTTTGTAAAAGAAGGGACCATGAATCTTATTTACCATTGTAATTTCTGTGCAGTCCCCAACATATAACAGTCTCTCTCTGTGAAAGGAATTAATGAAAGAGATCTACTGTCAGTGCTACTATTTATTCTGAGACCTCATCACAAAGAATTACTGTGGTTGCCTCCTAAGCTAAAAGATCTAAGTTCCTTTTATGTTCCCAATTCCATCCTGCCAGGTTGATTTTATAAAAATGCTATTTTGATAGAATCATTCCCTTCTTCAGGATCCTACAGTAGTTGCAGATTGCCTTCTGAATCAAGTCCAAATTCCTTTGCTTCTGTTTCAAGACTCTTCATAATCATAATCTTTGATTTCTCTTTCCTATAACCCTTTGTGTTTATTAGGCTGGCTTCTTGTATAAGACCAGCATTTGTCCTTAATGCTGCTGTCTGCAACACTCATAGAAGAAGCCCTGCAGCTTCCATGCCTCCTCCAGTAAACCCAGTCTTCATCCCTAAAGTCCCATTGTAACTATTGCCTGACCTACACTTAGATTTTGATCATGCCCTTTAATAGATTCTCCAATGTAAATCTTGGTTATATAATGAAATTGAAAATCCATTGTGAAAGTTTTGCCTCAACATCATCTAATAAGAAGCTACTTCTAACTTCAGCAGAGTATGTTTTATAAAATGATATGAATGGAGGTGCTTTGTTGTATGGTTGTTGATTTGAAGATAGAGAAATCCAAAATTTACATAATTTCTATCCTGGATACTAATTAGGATATTTGATGTCAATGAACAAAGTTGCATTTATCTTTATTAAATTTATTTGAGTATAGTTAGGCTTCGGATTTTTCTGATCTATGTTGTATAGAGAACTGCTTATATAATTAAATGGTATTCCATTCTATTAATTCAGAATTTGTTTGGTAATAAGGACAGTAGGTTGTATTCTTTCTGTAAGGAAAAGTGAGTTTATTCACTATGCAAAAACATTGAAGAGAAAATTATTATTATAAAATTATAATATATATTTATCTAATATAGTATAAATTATTACAAAGCATTATTATTATTAGAATCATCCTTATATTTTATACAGATATTTAATGACAGCAATTACAAATAACTCTGAGTAACTTTTTAAAAGCAGGATGCCCCCATCAGAATTTTATTTGGAGTAATTGGTAGATTCAAATTTCTAGTCAATAAAATTAAGAACAGTTAACATCACTGTTTTATAAAGTTTTTAAAAAAATTCAATGTTGTTATCCTTTCAAATTTATTGCCTCTTAAATAATTTCAATTAGTGTATTTAACCTTCTGAGTTTTTAAAAATTCTAGACTTAAATTTAGAATGTCTTAACTATTAAGGCAGATATTACACAGTCTAAAGAAGTCTTAAAAGCTAAAAAGCTGCTTTTAACATTGACAAGGCAAATCATTGCTTGCTTTTCTTATCATATCACATATTTGAAAGAGATGAAATAAATTTCTTGTTTTATATTTATTTTATATACTATAGTATATAATACATTTATAAATGTATATATAATATATAAATATAATATAAATTACATTTATAATACATATATTATAGTACATTTTATAGATGTAGTACTTGATTTATGTTTATATTGCTGCTGCTGCTGCTAAGTCACTTCAGTCATGTCCGACTCTGTGCGACCCCATAGACGGCAGCCCACCAGGCTCCCCTGTCCCTGGGATTCTCCAGGCAAGAACACTGGAGTGGGTTGCCATTTCCTTCTCCAATGCCTGTAAGTGAGAAGTGAAAGTGAAGTCGCTCAGTTGTGTCCGACCCTCAGCGACCCCCATGGACTGCAACCTTCCAGGCTCCTACGTCCATGGGATTTTCCAGGCAAGAGTACTGGAGTGGGGTGCCATTGCCTTCTCCGATGTTCATATTATGTAAGCACAAAATGTATTATGTTTAGAGCCATTAAGAAATATATATGTTTGATATAAAGTGTTACCTACTTTCCCAGTAAAGTAACTTGCCTAAGGTCATCCATCTATTGAGTGGAAGACCTTGAACTGGGAAACACAATGCTGTCTGACTACTGAGTCATGACTTTGACCAATGTGCTCTTCACAGACATACAGTTGATCACAGTGCAAAATAATGAATGCAGTGATAGAAATATGCCTGTTGACTCAAAGTTATTTGCTGGTCTTAATGTCCTTTTTATGAACTTAAAAGTCTGAGTGTGTGTATAGCACTGATTGTTAGCAGAATCATAGAATGTGGAGCCAGAAGGGCTTGGAAAACTGTCAAATATTGTTCTAAGTGTTTTACAAAGATTATCTTGTTGGATCTTCAAATCTCATAGAAAGACATCTGCCCAGCCCTCTACTTTTTTTTTTAATTAATTAATTTATTTTAATTGGAAGCTAATTACTTTTCTTATAAGCACTGTGAACTCTACTTCCCTGAAAGGCTTTCCCCCAGCACTTAAAAGTAAGGCTTTCTTATTCACCAGTAGTGATTTTTCTGTAACAAACAACTTTACACTTGTCACTACAATTCTTACAGCATGGCAGTGTTCTTGCTTAGGTCTCTCTGTGTTCAGAGATCAATTCAGGGTCATCAGATGGATTCTGTACTATCTTTTGTTACCATGGAACTTATGTAAAATGTAATTAATGGGATTGCTATACAAAATTGATAGCTCATACAGTTGTATATTTCCAGGATTTTATTAGTTTCAATACATACAAATCAGTTCATTTATAGATGTGGAGTTATAAAGCAATGGGTATGTATGTATTATTTTACCAAGAACTTAGTCTATTTTCCTGTTTTTACCCCCCAAATACCATTCATGTGTCTCTTTGACATCTTTATTACTCATTCCTACAGGTACATATTTTGTTGTTGTTTGCTGGTCTCAACACCACACTCTGGACTGTTGTGACAACCTGTTACTCTCGTTATTTAGCATTTGTATGTTCGTGTGCGTACAAAAAAGGAACAACTGCTTTCTGCAGACATTTGGGTACTCGTTTATATTCCTATTGGTGACCTCACTTGGAAACATACTGCTACCCTGTGGATAAGCAGAAGAATACACTCCTGGGCGGGTTTGGATTGATCAGTCTGTTCTTGTTACTTAAAAAGGTGTCTCAAGAACAATGAAAGAAAATTAAAACTAAATCATTGGTAGTCCTGCTCATCTGAGAAAATGTTAAATAGTCAAAGAACTGTTAATGTGTACAATTTAATATTAGCAAATTTCATCAGAAGCAAGTTTTTTTTCTGTTATTTTGTTTCATTGGAGAGCAAAATATCTCATTTTATCTCTGAAAAATCTGTAATTTAGACTTGATTTTGTACTATATTCCAGTATCTAGAAAGATTTTACCAACCGCCTCACTTCTTCTTCTGGCTTGTTTGGGAAGGTATTTGAATTTCACCCTCTGGAGCTGAAGGAACAAATGGCCACCATCTCTAGAAAATATATTTCATGTTACATGTTTAAAGTGTTTGTTCTTTTCTTTAAATATAGAGCATTTCCAAACATTTAAAATTTCCTTTTCTCTGAATATCAAATCAATTAGTAATTTCAACGTTTTTGACCTCCTAAAAGTTCCTGCTACCATTTTGGTTCCCCTGTAGAACTTTCCAGATTTTTTGGAGACCAGAATCACTGGTTTGTGAGACAGAATATTTGGGAACACTAGGTAGTTTGGCATGATGAGAGCATAGACTGCAGATGTATGAAAGGTGAAAGAAGATGGAGAGATAGGCAAGAGATAGATTTTGAAGCACTGATGTATTACACTAAGAACTTAGGCTTTATCATATGAACATCATGGAGCCATTGTAAGATCTTAGTGCAGGAATGACATATCAGATTTGTATCTAGGTATGTGGCTCAACTGGTAAAGAATCCTGCAATGCGGGAGACCTGGGTTCAAACCCTGGGTTGGGAAGATCCCCTGGAGAAGGGAACAGCTACCCACTCCAGTATTCTGGCCTAAAGAATTCCACGGACTGTATAATCCATGGGGTTGCAAAGAGTCGGACATGACTGAGTGACTTTCACTTTCACTTCAAGAGCACTTAGCAGGCTTTCCAAGTGGCCCTGGTGGTCAAGAACCCGCCTGCCAATGCAGGAGACTAAGAGACTGGATTTTGATCCCTGGGTGAGGACAATCCCCTGGAGGAGGGCAACCCACTCTAGTATTCTTGCCTGGAGAATCCCATGGATAGAGGATTCTGGTGGGCTACAGTCCATAGAGTCGCAAAGAGTCAGACACAACTGAACTGAGTTAGCACGTGCACATGCAAGAACTCTTAGCAGAAGTTTAGAGAATGGAAAGACCAAAAGTAGGGAGAAGCTGTTGTGATGATTCACGTGAGAAATGATGAGCCTAAACTAAAGAAATGGTGTGGGAGGAAGAGGGGGGAATAAATTCAAGAGATATTTCAGGGATAGAGTTGACAAAATTTAGTGATGTGAAAGTGAAGGAAAAGAAGTTGAAATGAGTTTGAAGTTTTGTTATGACCAAATAAATGTGGGAACATTCATTGAGATAGAGGTTATAAGGAGAGGGAATGGTTAGGATTAGGTCAGTCATAGTGGCCAGAAAGTGAGTAATGCGCTAGTTCAGTTTTGGACACATTAAATTTAGAAGGTGAAACATTGTCAGCTGGAGACATAGATTTGGAATTTAGGAGATAGATCTTCCCTGGAGTCTTCAACATATAGAAATCAGTGGGAGTTATATGTGTGGTTAAAATTATGCTAGGAGGATGTGTAGACTTTTAGAAATGATAACACTAAAATGGAGTTCTGGGAGAATATTGACATTAAGGACTGTTGTGAAGAGAATTAGAGTCCAAAGAAGTAGACTGAAAATAACCTGTATAAGAGGAATGAGAGAGAATGGTTTGACTAGAAGCAAAGGGAGAAGAGATTTTTAGAGGAGGGGTGAGTGGTCAATAGTACCAGTTGTTTCAGAAAGACCAAGAGAGATAAATGCCAAAAATTGTCTATTGAAGAAAAATGAGGAAGACATGGTGATTTTATGAGATAACTGTGCGACAATATGGGCAGAGTTCAAATTGTAGTGGATTGAGGATTAGGAAGTGAGAATTAGAGAAGCAAACTTCTTTGCAAAAAAGGCTTGCTATTGTTTACTCGCTAAGTCATGTCTGACTCTTTGGTGACTGTCCATGGGATTTCCCAGGCAAGAATATTGTAGTGGGGTGCCATTTCTTCCTCCAGGGGATCTTCCCCACCCAGGGATCGAACTTGGGCCTCCTGCATTAATTGCAGGTGGATTTTTACCTCTGAGCCACCAGGGAAGCCCTTTAAAAATCTAGGGAGTGACAAACTGTGGTACATACCTGCCCTGGAAAAGGACTCAGCAGTGCGAAGAAATGATCTGTTGATACAAATGACAACTTACTTGAATCTCCAGGCAATTCTTTTAAATGAAAAAAGCCAATCCCTTAAGGTTATCTACTGTATGATTCCATTTATATAACAGTTTGGAAATGACAGTCATAGAAATGGTGGACAGTAGTGGCTGCCAGAATTTAGGGATAGAGGAGGGTGCAGTTATAAGAATGGATGACATGAGGCATCTTTGTGGTGTTGGACCTGTTCAATATTTTGACTGTAGTATATATGTTAATGTACATGGATGATCAGTTCAGTTCATTTCAGTCACTCAGTCGTGTCCGACTCTGCGACTCCATGAATCGCAGCATGCCAGGCCTCCCTGTCCATCACCAGTGCCTGGAGTTTACCCAAACTAATGTCCATTGAGTCGGTGATGCCATTCAGCCATCTCATCCTCTGTCGTCCCCTTCTCCTCCTGCCCCCAATCCCTCCCAGCATCCGGGTCTTTTCTAATGAGTCAACTCTTCGCATGAGGTGGCCAAAGTATTGGAGTTTCAGCTTCAACATCAGTCCTTCCAATGAACACCCAGGACTGATCTCCTTTAGGATGGACTGATTGAATCTCCTTGCAGTCCAAGGGACTCTCAAGAGTCTTCTCCAACATCACAGTTCAAAAGCATCAATGCTTCAGTGCTCAGCCTTCTTCACAGTCCAACTCTCACATCCATACACGACCACAGGAAAAACCATAGCCTTGACTAGACAGACCTTTGTTGGCAAAGTAATGTCTCTGCTTTTGAATATGCTATCTAGGTTGGTCATAACTGTCCTTCCAAGGAGTAAGTGTCTTTTAATTTCATGGCTGCAATCACCATCTGCAGTGATTTTGGAGCCCCCAAAATAAAGTCTGACACTGTTTCCACTGTTTCCCCATCTATTGCCCATGAAGTGATGGGACCAGATGCCATGATCTTCGTTTTCTGAATGTTGAGCTTTAAGCCAACTTTTTCACTCTCCACTTTCACTTTCATCGAGGCTTTTGAGTTTCTCTTCACTTTCTGCCATAAGGGTGGTGTCATCTGCATATCTGAGGTTATTGATATTTCTCCCGGCAATCTTGATTCCAGCTTGTTTTTCTTCCAGTCCAGCGTTTCTCATGATGTACTCTGCATATAAGTTAAATAATCAGGGTGACAATATACAGCCTTGACGAACTCCTTTTCCTATTTGGAACCAGTCTGTTGTTCCATGTCAGTTCTTTTTTTTTTTATTTTTTTTATTTTTAAACTTTACAATATTGTATTAGTTTTGCCAAATATCGAAATGAATCCGCCACAGGTATACCTGTGTTCCCCATCCTGAACCCTCCTCCCTCCTCCCTCCCCATACCCTCCCTCTTCCTTGTCCAGTTCTAACTGTTGCTTCCTGACCTGCATACAGATTTCTCAAGAGGCAGATCAGGTGGTCTGGTATTCCCATCCCTTGAATAATTTTCCATAGTTTATTGTGATCCCCACAGTCAAAGGCTTTGGCATGGTCAATAAAGCAGAAATAGATGTTTTTCTGGAACTCTCTTGCTTTTTCTATGATCCAGCGGATGTTGGCAATTTATCTCTGGTTCCTCTGCCTTTTCTAAAACCAGCTTGAACATCAGGAAGTTCACGGTTCATGTATTGCTGAAGCCTGGCTTGGAGAATTTTGAGCATTACTTTACTAGCGTGTGAGATGAGTGCAATTGTGTGGTAGTTTGAGCATTCTTTGGCATTGCCTTTCTTTGGGATTGGAATGAAAACTGCGCTTTTCCAGTCCTGTGGCCACTGCTGAGTTTTCCAAATTTGCTGGCATATTGAGTGCAGCACTTTCACAGCATCATCTTTCAGGATTTGGAATAGCTCAACTGGAATTCCATCACCTCCACTAGCTTTGTTCGTAGTGATACTTTCTAAGGCCCACTTGACTTCACATTCCAGGATGTCTGGCTCTAGGTGAGTGATCACACCATCGTGATTATCTGGGTCGTGAAGATCTTTTTTGTACAGTTCTTCTGTGTATTCTTGCCATCTCTTCTTAATATCTTCAGCTTCTGTTAGGTCCATACCATTTCTGTCCTTTATCAAGCTTATCTTTGCATGAAATGCTCCTTTGGTATCTCTGATTTTCTTGAAGAGATCCCTAGTCTTTCCCATTCTGTTGTTTTCCTCTATTTCTTTGCATTGATCGCTGAAGAAGGCTTTCTCATCTCTTCTTGCTATTCTTTGGAACTCTGCATTCAGATGTTTATATCTTTCCTTTTCTCCTTTGCTTTTCACTTCTCTTCTTTTCACAGCTATTTGTAAGGCCTCCCCAGACAGCCATTTTGCTTTTTTGCATTTCTTTTCTATGGGAATGGTCTTGATCCCTGTCTCCTGTACAATGTCACGAACCTCATTCCATAGTTCATCAGGCACTCTCTCTATCAGATCTAGGCCCTTAAATCTATTTCTCACTTGCACTGTATAATCATAAGGGATTTGATTTAGGTCATACCTGAATGGTCTAGTGGTTTTCCCTACTTTCTTCAATTTAAGTCTGAATTTGGCAATAAGGCGTTCATGGTCTGAGCCATAGTCAGCTCCTGGTCTTGTTTTTGCTGACTGTATAGAGCTTCTCCATCTTTGGCTGCAAAGAATATAATCAGTCTGATTTTGGTGTTGACCATCTGGTGATGTCCATGTGTAGAGTCTTCTCTTGTGTTGTTGGAAGAGGGTGTTTGTTATGACCAGTGCATTTTCTTGGCAAAATTCTATCAGTCTTTGCCCTGCTTCATTCCATATTCCAAGGCCAAATTTGCCTGTTACTCCAGGTGTTTCTTGACTTCCTGCTTTTGCATTCCAGTCCCCTATAATGAAAAGGACATCTTTTTTGGGTGTTAGTTCTAAAAGGTCCTTATTCCAAACCAACATGTGTGATGTGATGCTATTTATCCATTGATGTGAAAGGGAAAGTGTTAGGTGCTCTCAGTCGTGTCTGACTCTCTATGACCCCGTGGACTGTAGCCCACCATATTCCTCTGTCCATTGAATCCTCCAGGCAAGAGTACTAGAGTGGGTAGCCAGTGCCTTCTCCATTTATCTGTTAGAAGCAATTAAAAAAAAAAGGTGTCTGTTAACTTACGTTAGTAGTACTCTACATTTTTTTGCAGTTGCAGTCTAACCCAAAATATTTCCAACAGTGTTAAAATTCTATACTGATTCTTGGTGCTATCCATATTCTTTTTGAGCTGTAATTTAAATCAGTACCACATACATGTGTTACTATTTATAGCATATCTTGAAATCCAAAGTTTTAAAATGGTATTGCTTACTGACAAGGCAGTGGCAAAAGAAGAAGTGAAATGATGCACATTCGTTCAGAGAAAGAGTGAATCAGGATGGTCACCCTTGAATAAGGAGGCTTTGAGATGTTAAGGGATTGGCTGGCTGCTCACTGGGAGAGAACATCTTGATGGGTAGCATGTGTAGGCATGTATGTACACATCTACCACTCCACAACGCCATCTTGTTCTTTTCCCCACCAACGTGCATTTCAGCCAGATGAAGCTACAACCATTTCTCCCCTCCTTCCTGCCTTTCAAGATACATATTGCTCTTTTTGAAAACTTTCTCTCTTCAGAGTTGCTCCTGATGGACTTTTAAAAACTCGTGCCTGTAAAAAAGATTGGCATGTGGGAGAAAGAGGAGAGGTGTGCTTCAGCGCACTTGGTTTGGTTTGTGCTTTAAGATTATACAGTAACTTACTGTTTCATCACATGTTGGTTTCCAGGTGCAGAACATGAGCCCTTTACAGGCAGAATCTGTGCTGCTTTTTATGTCTCCTCAGGGTATAACATGATTCTTGATGTATACCAGATTCATAAGTGTGTATTGTTCATTGAATAATGACTGTCATACATTATCAGTATGGAATATAGACTATGTGAAAAATATTTTACTTTGAAATAAAGTTCACAATTGAAGTTAAGTGGTTTAGAGGGAGAAGCAAAGGGGAGAAATTGTTGGGAAGTGCCCAGCGCTACAGCCTGCTATCCAACTGCAGAATCACTGTATTAAACTGGTGTTTATTTATGCTCCTTTGAAAATGATTTAACTTGAAGAGGTAGAGTACATGGAACTGAGAAGAGCCTGTAGCATGCCAAGAAATGCCTAAGGAGAATGCTCACTTAATACAAATGTTCTTGCCTTCAGAGAGGTCAATAAATTGCCTCAGGAGGTCAATGAATCTCAATTCATATAACCTGAAATAGAAGAAAAGGAGGGTTTTGGCCTTTATATCCTCAGTGGGGAGACAGGAAGAGGGAAATGTAAAATGGCACCTCATCCCATTCTTGCAGTGTCCTCAGCCAGTCTGTAAGGAACAGCCACATGAGGGTGCAGGAGGTTACGTTTGTGGCTGCTAATTGTGGGCTTGTGTGGTTACATACCTGAATTAGCCCTTCTGTTTGGGGGAGCTTAAGGTGAGTCTCATCTTCACATCACACCACGGGTACTTCTGGAGAATAGCATTCTTATCCAAAAGATAAGAATATGTGACAGACAGTCACCAAGACCATCAGTGAAAAAGTGCAAGTGAAGTCGCTCAGTCGTGTCTGACCCTTTGTGACCCCATGGACTATAGCCTACCATGCTCCTCCGTCCATGGGATTTTCCAGGCAAGAGTACTGGATTGGGTTGTCCTTTCCTTCTCCTGAGGTTCTTCCCAACCCAGGGATCAAACCTGGGTCCCCCACATTGCTGGCAGACGCTTTACCATCTGAGCCACCAGGGAAGCCTTAAGTGGATTTCCCTAAAAAGTACATACAGGCAAAGCATTATCACTGCACCCAGCGTTAGCCAAAGGAAGTGAAGTTTCTGATTCGTGCTAAAAGTTTATTCATCAATCTTTCTAGGCCCTATGTGTAACAGAATGAACATGTAGTGTAACTATAAAGTGACATTTTATATCTGACACCAATTAAACTTACATGCCATGAAAATAATTGGCTCCCACAAAACAAACACACACATGGATTTAGTTTCACTTGGAATTTCCTCTGGCTGGCTGAATGTTTGCCAACTGCTTTGTGAAGTACCACATAGAAAAAATTCAATAGGCTTTGGTTTTTCTGATATTTATATAGTGCTTAGTGACTTAAATTAGAGTTTTATTTCTTTTGGAGGGCATAATTTGACTTTATGGCCCACTATTGTTACTCAATTTCAACATAAAAAATAAAGCTAATCTTTATATAAAGAATGCTTCCATAATATATGGAAGCATTAAAATCTTTACTTTAAAATCTTATTTATTCAACCTGCATTTATTAAATCATTATGTTTCAAGCACTGTGCAGTGGGAAAAAAAAAGATGTATAAAACTTGAGTGGTCCAGCCCTCAAGTAGCTTTTGCCCAAACCTGGATCTTCCCAAACCTGTTTTCAAATGCAGCTTTCTTTTTGCTGGTTTTATGATGTCATTTTTTTATGATGTCATCTTTTAGCCACACATTGAAAGAATAATCTGCATGAAAGTAATTCAACTTTTACCTTGATCATTTAAATTATTTTAATAAAAATATTTATTTTTGCTTTATGTGTAGTATTTATGCATTGTTTTCAGAATGTACTAAATCTATGGTACTTTTGTCGGATTTGTACATTTAGTGATAACCAGCTTGCTAATTTTCACTTTATAACTGAAGAAAGTAAATACTAAGTTACAAATATAAAGAAGTCAGCTACATAAGTATTTATTCCATCTTAGGAAATAAATATTTATTCTCTAAATATCTATATGTTTTTTACTAATTATGTACACAAGCATGTGCTGTGCTGTGCTCAGTCACTTTAGTTGTGTCCAACATTTTGTGACCCTATGGACTGTAGCCTGCCAGGCTTCTCTGTCCATGGGATTCTCCAGGCAAGAATACTGGAGTGGGTTGTCATGCATTCCTCCCAGGGATCTTTCCAACCCAGGGATTGAACCCACATCTCCTTTATGGCATACAAATTCTTCGCCCACTGAGCCGTCTGGGAAGCCCAGAGACACAAGCATGTATATTCCTATAAATTCTATATAAAATGTACATACGCATATCCGACTCAAGCGTAGATTTTCTACCTGTCACTGGTATTACAAGTTCACTGTAACTTTGTGAATATCAGTTACATCACCTAGTTGTCATTAGATACACAGGAGGTCGGTTTTATTGTTGAACTCTACTTACTTTCTCTTCCCTTTAAACCATCAGGCAAGTTTAGACAAGAGTTTGGTCAAGAGTTCAGATTTGTTTTCTGTGTCAAGTCTAACAGAAGAGATTTAGAAACTAGGCTGCTTAATTAGAATAAGTTGGCAAATCTTTTGGTTTGAGACCTCAGGTCCCAGGCTGATTATTGTTTAAAACCTTTATTATCACTACCTATACCTAGGGATAAGTTGGCACATTAGTTAAGTCTTAACACTTATCTTGCAGAAACAATTCCCTCTTTCTCTTTGTTGTAGGAAATTTATACCATCTAATATAAATAATAGAATAATGACTGTTTCGCTATAAGTTGTAACCAGAAGTTTCCTAAAAGGAGTTAAGATTTTATTTCCTTTGGAATATTAGTAGGTAAGCCTTACCTAAACAGTTATTATACTTTCCTCCAGTTTTAGTGTTATTTATTTATTTATTGATGGGGTATAAAATATATGTGGTAAAGCTTTTATAAAACACCTTTGAATAAATCTATGTATTTGAGTATTATTAGAATGTAGAATACTAGAGTTGAGGCTTACAAACGATCCAGTCTATGCCTGTCATTCCACAAGTCTAGGAAGGTTGAATCTTCTGGGTACCCACAGTGAAGTTTAGAGGCTGACAGGAGTAGTTTTCTGACTCCTAATTTATTTTTTTCTTCTTCTACTAAGGATTACGATGGTATTGCTATTTTTTTATTGCACAGTTTATGTGCATTATCAGTTCAGTTCAGTTCAGTTCAGTCGCTCAGTCGTGTCCCACTCTTTGCGACCCCATGAATCGCAGCACGCTAGGCCGCCCTGTCCATCACCAACTCCCGGAGTTCACCCAGACTCACGTCCATCAAGTCAGTGATGCCATCCAGCCATCTCATCCTCTGTCGTCCCCTTCTCCTCCTGCCCCCAATCCCTCCCAGCATCAGGGTCTTTTCCAATGAATCAACTCTTCGCATGAGGTGGCCAAGTACTGGAGTTTCAGCCTCAGCATCATTCCTTCCAAAGAAATCCCAGGGCTGGTCTCCTTCAGAATGGACTGGTTGGATCTCCTTGCAGTCCAAGGGACTCTCAAGAGTCTTCTCCAACACCACAATTCAAAAGCATCAATTCTTCGGCGCTCAGCCGTCTTCACAGTCCAACTCTCACATCCATACATGACCACAGGAAAAATCATAGCCTTGAGTAGACGAACCTTTGTTGGCAAAGTGATGTCTCGGCTTTTGAATATGCTGTCTAGGTTGGTCATAACTTTCCTTGAGGTACTATATCTGGTTTCTGTACAGTTACAAAAGAAAAACCAATACATACACACACTTGTTGTGTTGGCAGAGCACCTATTTCTCTATACTAAATATTCAATCCCCAAATTGTAATCCTTTGTCTGGCTTTCAGCTTATTTATATAAACAGTAGTCAACATTTTCACTTATTAAAAATATTGGGAAAAAGTTAGAAAATCACCATTTGTAGTCATGATAGACATAAATAATTCAGGCAAGAATCATAAAAGAATATTAAAACTTAGGAGTGGAATGCTTGAGGAAGAACAGGACATTACTATCATCTCAAAGAATCTCCCCATAAAGTACTTATTAACTGTAAAGTGAAAAATAGTAATATTATAGGGTGGAGAAATATGGCCAATATCACCTTCCGTAGGCAGTGGAAAGTAATATGTGTAATGGGACAAATCGATGTCAGGCATCTTCTGATATGTGTGCTAAGCCAAAGTAATGGGATGAGTTTTGAAAAAAATAATCCTTACTGCCTTTGTATTTTTGGAATTCCTTAGAATAAAAAAATCCAGACTTTATATCTTTTATGTCTGAATCTACAGAGAAATGTATGGTGTTACTAGATCCCTTTTAGTATGACCACTAATTTTCTTTCTTTGAGGTTTTCTTATATGATTTTATTAATGTGACTAAAAAATAGAAGAGAATGGCTTTATTGACACTCTAGAAAATGAAGTGAAGTGAAAGTAAATACTTGCTATTATTAAAATATAAATGAAATATTTATATTTCAATATTTAAATATTTCTCTAGGAAATAAAATATTTAAAGAAATCTAAAGTCTCAGATAACATGTGACTTCAGTTGCTCAGTGACATACTGCTGCCACCTCATTGTATCCTAAAGAAGCAACTAATGCTTGACTAGCGAGTTAATTCAGTTAAAATTCATTGTTAAGAGGCCAGTGTTACAGGTTTGATCTTATATGGTTTATTTTTTTTTCTCTGGCTGTGCATGTAACATTGGCAAATTGGCTTGCAAGTTTAAGACTTTAGTTACTTGGATGTTTTAAATAAGTATGAAAGATCTTTGAAGGGAATTATAAGTTGCCTTCCTTTGAAATATTCAGTTACCTTCACCTTAAAACAATACTGTTTCCAAAAAAAAAAAAAAGTACTGTTTCTTAGATGATTTTAGTTGTATTAAAAGTATAAGGTACTTATGAACTATGAACAAGTCATTTTACTATGACTTAAAAAATAAGTCAGATATTATTAATAACTTCTCTGGGATTATTGGGCAGCACTGTGTGTGTATATATTTTGCATACATGCATACACACATATACACACATTTTACATTAAAATTTCATTAAAATAGTCACGTTTAGAGTCTTAAGGAGTATCTTTAGCATTTTTAAAGACAACTGATAGTAGACATAAAAGATTTCAAATGATTAAATGTATAGTTTGCACAGTAGATTTTTAAAAATTGTGTGTAAGTGAGCTTTGCAATATCATAATTTAAATTTACTAGAGAAATACCACTATTTCAAGATGGTATGAAATGGCATTGATGACTCTGGTCTTTAAGTAATTTTTGTGGTTTAAAAGAGTTTTGAAATTTATTTTTCTTAGCTGTTGGCAAACTTCTCTACTTATCTAATGTGCTATATTCTTGACTTGGACTGATCACCTATAATGTTGAGCTAGTATTGCTGTCGTTTTATTTACACTGTGCATCAGCTTCTTTCAGTAAGGCTAATTAGAACCAGTTATAAGATTTGGTTATGTGTATAATTCTTTGTATAGCAAATGCAGCTGGCTAACAAATTATTTTGCTTAGTATCTGAGAAGCTGTTAGATTTTAAGATTGCATTCTTAAAATATGCAGTATACCATATGAAACATTTTTGCATTACAAATGTTACCCTAAATTTTCAAATGCTAGTTATCATTTTAACCTATTATCATTTATTTTTAAACATTATATATGAATGTATTATACTTAAGTTTAAAATGTCAGACTCTTAAAATTACAGTATTGGCTTTTAGTTACTTTGAAGACTAGATGTTGCACTAAAGTGAAATTTTATATGGAAAAAGGAATATTTCTACAAATACTGAGTTAGAAAGTGAACTTAGAAATCAGTTTCTTCCTTGTTACTGTTTCCTCTCATCTCCTCCTTCACCACTGAGTTTTTTAAAAGACCGTTTATCTTTTCCTGGCTCCCCTTTCTCCCGTTTAATTTCTTAATTACTCATGGTTTCTGCCCACAATACCTGCTCCCTGATATCTCAGCAAGATCACTGCAGCCTCTGAATTTGCATCTTCAGTAAGTAAGTTTTAGCGTTTCTCCTTCTTGGCTTTTCTGAAATAATTGATACTACTGGTCTTCCATTCCTCTCTTAAAATCTTCTTCTCTTTTGGCTTCTGGTGAAACCATTCTCCCCTGGTCTTCTCATATTGCTTCTCTCAGTCTTTCTGTGGCCTCCTCTTCTTCCCAGGAGGAATGAGAAATGCAAGATTTAATTGTTTGATATTCCTTTTTAGATACAACTAACCAGAAGTTGTACATGTACAAGAGTGCATGTTGTCTTTTAAAAAATTAATTTTATTCAACATATTGAGTGAGGAAAGAATTTTTTTCTGTGCCTGTTCTTTACTCTTAATTTGACATGAAAATTTGCATTTGCTTTTTCTTAAGTAGTCTCAAGGGTGCATCTTAATTGTAATAAACTTCATTAAGGAAATTTCTGTTAGGTCTTTAAATGAAATTTAATATTTTCCTAGAGAGTAATGTCATATCATCTAATTGTTAGGGATGACTGAACTTTTTATTTTATAACTGTATAGTATCAGTTTCTGTTAGCATAGAGCACTTTACTTGTAATATTGTCAATCACTTTTTAGAATGAAAATGAATCTTTTTTTTTCTATTCAAAGCCTTAACTATTAAAATGCTTTTTTGAAATTTTGTTCAAATGTAGAACTTTGAAGTACCATTAGCCGAGAACTTTATATGTAAGAATTCTACTTTACGTATAAGAATTTTACTTTATATGTAAGAATTCGCCAAATGGTTTTATACAAATGAGCCTCTTCTCTTGGCCACAAAACTTCTATTTACCTTGACTTAAATTAATAACAAAGCATACTTTATGAACAAGCATTCTAGAATCTGCCAGAAGACTTTTAAAACCAAAAATAAGGATACATTTCATAAAGAGTGGGCTCAATAAATCAGGAGTGACTGGAGTTGGGAAGGGGTAGTGGGGGCCTATTTGTAAATTTTGAGTTTCTGAATGTTAATTTTCAGCTTCCTTTTTAGAAGGCCACTGTTTGTAGAGCTTATCCTGTCAGCAGTATCCTGTGTCAATTGTCAGGTCATGTTTAATGTGTGGAGATGTATTAATCTGCCATAGCTAGCACTCTGAGAGGCTGGGATAAATAGCGGGCTCAAGCAGATGAAGAGGGATTAACTGTGTGGATTGAGCAAACTCTTCAATCACTGAACCAGTGATTTTACAAAGGATTAGCTGCTGCTTTTACAAATATTGATTACTGATTTGCTACTCAGAATGGAGATGACATACTTGTGCAGTTGCTGTGTGGTGTGCTATCTGAAGTGAACATCATTCATATTAATGGATTTGTCATAGGCATTATAGAAACTGACAGATTTATTATAGCAGCAGTTGCTAGAAATGTTATGGTTAAGGTTGTGTCAGCATTCTATTAAAACTTCAGGATTTTGGAAGTTTATAGTGTAGCCATAAAATTTATTTCCCAGATGGAATTTGGAATACCAGTTATAGCCTGGCACAATTATTTTTGTTGATATTTTTATGTGAATCAGTCTAAAAGCATCTAAGTTGTCCTAAAACAAAAATCCATTGTTAGTATTGTAATGTTAAAAACTTTAGATTTATTTAATTTTGAAAAAAAAAAAAAGAATTTATAATAAATGCTTGTTTTTACGACCAAGAACATGTCTAGCCCTTGTGGACTTCTAGAAATGCATCAGTATTTTTCCCAGAATATGTTTTATCTAAATCCTTTGGTGGTTTCTGTAATCAGATGGAGAGTTTTGGAAAATATAGAAATATCTGGATAATTAAAAACCAATGACACTTTTGTTTCACTGAAATGACTTTTTTAGAATACTAAAAAAATCAGTGATAATTAGAATTGTATCAGCGAAGATAGCTTCCTTTAATCTTTTTGAGAAATTGATCTTCTTTATTACAAATATTTTTATTATGTCACTGTAGTGACATAATAGTATGCATTTCAAAGAGCTGAGCTTTATCCTGAGGGATGAACTGGATGCTTTCTAGGCGGTGAGGGTAGAGAGAGATGATAAAGTGAGGAAAGGTGTAAAGAGTAACAGATTCCAGGCAGAGTGAACATTAGTGTGGATACATGAGACTTGGCCTGTCTGCACAGTCTCAAGGGTATATCTTCGTACTGAGGGGTTTGTTTTCAAGTTGTACACTTGTATTGATTAAATGAAATCTTCTAGATCAGTGGTTGAAATTTTTCTGGCTGTGATTTAATAATATAAATTGACTTAATTTAAATTGTTTAAAAATCTGGAGACATTCTCTTTTGTTTTTCATTTAAAAATTCTACCCTGCATTCAGTTCAGTTCAGTTCAGTCGCTCAATTGTGTCTGACTTTTCTACCCAATGGACTGCAGCACACCAGGCCTCCCTGTTCATCACCAAGTCCTGGAGTTTACTCAGACTCACATACATTGAGTCGTGGGTTAGTTTGTTCTTTTTCATTTTCAGTAAGGTTTGTTTATTTATTCAGCAAAATTTAATGAGTATTACTGTGTCCCAGGTGCTAATGTAGGCCCTGGAGATACACAGTGGGTAAGACAGCATAGTCTCTGATTTCACATTCTAGGGGAGGTAAGGACAGCTGGGGAAAGACAATAAATCAGTAAACATTCATCTTTTCTCATGTTTATTGGCTTTTGTACTTATTCTGTGAATTGCCTGGTTCATACTTTTTACCTGTTTTTCTGTTAAACTGTTAACTTCTTCTTGGTGATATGCAGGAGTTCATTGTTGTGACATCCATGCAAATATTTTTTCCTATTCACCCCATGAGAAAGTCATTCTTTGACAAATTAGTGATTATACTAATTCTTATCCATGTATGGATTTACCCATGTTCTGCACCCGCCAAGCCTCCCTGTCCTCCACTATCTCCCAGAGTTTGCTCAAGTTCATGTCCATTAAGTCAATGTTGTCTAACCATCTCATCCTCTACCACCCTCTTCTTATTTTGTCTGATGCTGGGAAAGATTGAAGGCAAAAAAGGTTTCTAATATCATACCTGATTTCTTTGATTGGTAAGAGATCATTGGACCAAGTATCAAATTACCATAGGTTTCTATCATCTGAGGGATTTTTGAGGTGTTTCTTTTCTCTAATTTAATGTATTTTGATCATTTAAAAGTAAAGTAGAACTTTGAATCTTGCAGATGAGGCTATCCAGATGAAGGGAACTTAATCGAATTAATTTAGTTACTAACTATAATTGTATTCTTAGGTATATATATATATATGTAATATTTGTAAATTTTTTTCAGTGAGAATATACATCATGGTCTATTCACATATGATTAATTACAGATTGAATTTGTGGAGAAAGACATGTAATGGAATATCTTACCACAAGAGCTTACCATATCTGGATTTATTTTGAATAAGTTTTGTTTTATGTTTTATCATTTATTCACATGGAGTAGGATGTATTTCCTTTGGATTTTAAGTCTTTCTATGTTTTTAAGAGGTCATTGTATATTTTAAATATTCACGAGCAAACTAAGGTTCTGCGTTCAGACGGTTTCACTGCCTAAATTGCCTGAGGTATCTGCCAGCACCTTACATTGCAGTGAGATACCACAGCTGAACTGTCTTGGTGGGTGTTCACATGTGGCTAAAAGGCGCTCTTTGTTGCATGAAGTTGAATCCATAGTTGGAAGTTGTTGACAAACATTTTATTCCTTTTAACATCCAATGAACTTCTTTTTGAAGTTTTAATTTGAATAAAAACTTTAGTAGTGACTTTGTTCTGGTAATGACAGCTCTTAATTAGGAGAAAAGGAGACCATGGACAGTTGGACTGTGTCACCTTGTGAACCTGGGGTGAGATAGTCCACACAGTGAACAAATTACTAGATTGCATTATGATGTGTAACTCATGGTAAATGGCAGTTAGACTATTTGGCAGTTGACTTTTTATATCACGGATACTAATTTTTCAAAAATATGCTAAAATCACATGGTTAAAAATGGGCAATTTTAATACTATATGTGCAGTTCCAATTTATTTTTTTTCTTTGCACTGTATCTCTTACTTTATGTTGGTTGTTAAAGTGTAGAACTGAACTGGAGTGTTATTAACTGTGAAAGTGGGTGTTAAGATGGTATGCCGTTTTTGCTATTCAGTTATGAAAGCCCTTTACCTGCTATCTTGCCCCTCTGGTGTTTCCTGTCAGTTTTCTCTTCCTCTTCTTTTTAGCAGTGGGGGACCAGATGGGCAATGGTTAACACATATAAAATGTTTATAGAATTATTTTAATGACTCAAAAGTTAGATATGCTGTAAACAAAATCATTATCCTCATGATCGTTTGTTTGTACGTCTGGCATTTTCCCTCTGTTTTCAGTGTTGTGACTGCAGAAGTGTATTGTATCTACTTATTGATGTTCTTTTAATTTTATATTAAACATCTTTAGAACATATTTTATAAGTCCTATAAACTAGTACTAGATGAGGTTTTAAAATATACCATCAAGAACAATGTCATTTAATTCAATGTTGTGCTTCTACATTTTAAATACCTGCTGCTAAGTGCTGCTAAGTCGCTTCGGTCGTGTCCGACTCTTTGTGACCCCAGGGACGGCAGCCCACCAGGCTCCGACGTCCCTGGGATTCTCCAGGCAAAAACACTGGAGTGGGTTGCCATTTCCTTCTCCAATGCATGAAAGTGAAAAGTGAAAGTGAAGTCACTCAGTCGTGTCCGACTCTTCGAGACCACATGGACTGCAGCCTACCAGGCTCCTCCACCCGTGGGGTTTTTCCAGGCAAGAGCACTAGAGTGGGTTGCCATTGCCTTCTCCTTTTAAATACTTACCCTTGGTGATTTTGGTGCACACTCAAGTTTGAGAATCACTGTCATGATCCCTTGCTCAAAGCTTAGTAGAAAAGATAAACTTGTGAACATATCATTTTAGGCTAATACTGTAAGTACCATGTGAATGTCTCTCCTGAGCCAGTCCCACATTTGACTGTTAAAAGTTACTCTGAAGTTGATGACCAGAAAGATGATTCAGCATATGGTATGCTTTTATTTTCAGGTACTAGAGGAAAAAAACATGCTATGCATTAACTGGTCTAATATTGAAGTTTCAATTTGTATTCTGTAGTAATTTACTCAGTTACATAAATAACAATGTTTTCTAATTCTTTCAGTTACCCAGATGTGTATAAGATGACCAGTTCATATTGTAGAGTAGACTCATTCTCTTAATCTCAGTAACATGTTCTGTGGATGTTTTTATTTAGGTAAAGTGGGCATGTGCAAATGTTTTGCAAGCTAGAATTATTCTGGCACTGAGAGTTTTAAGGACAGCTGCTGATTTGTTTTTGTGTTAAGGTTGTCTTCATCCAGGTCCTGCAAAGCTATTAAACCTTACAAATTTATATGTAAATTTATAAAGAAGAGTATATATCAACATTACTTCCAGCTTGGCCGCTTGTTAAGGTATGACTCTTAAGCAGTAACAGAAAGAGCTGTCTTAGCTTCTTGCAGGGGTCATATCTTCTGCCTGGGATTTGATATTTACCAGAAGTTTGATCAAGACAAGTAGTATTTTAGAGGGATTGTCTGAAAAATGTCAGGGTGCCTATTCCTATAGGCATTCGGTGATTTTATCCTTAAGTTTAACATAGCTGTTTGGGAGTTATACACTTGGGCTACCTGGTTTTGTACTTGGTAGAATTGCTTTTACTGAATCTCACTTTGGCATTATGCTGTTGGCGCAATATGAGTGATGCTATACGAGGCAACCCTATGAAACTTTTATTTTACTTACTGTAAAAATATTATTGAGGACATTGTGACCACATGGGAGAAATGTCTTTCTTATTTCAATGTTGGGAACTGAGAATAGTTGCTGCTTGTTCCTCCCTGAGCAATGATCTGTATTTAACTATGGGCAGTGAATCACATAACTTATTATTTCTTGCTTCATGTTGATTATTATAAAGCTTTTAACTGAATTTTTGCCCCAGTCCTGATAAGTAGTAGTTTTGCATTTCCAACTTTTGTGTTCTATCCTGACTCCTAGTTTTGTCTAAATTTTTTACTTATGTTTTATTTTTTTTAATTTGAAATAATGTCATTTATAGAAAAGTCGAAAGAATAGTGCAAAGAATTCCAAGTATACCCTTTACTCATATTCCCTTAATATTAACATTTTTCTATACAGGTACTTGCTATATATATACACACACACACATACATACAAATTTCTCCTGTTTGCTTTTAATTTCTTTACCAAATATATGTACACAAATGCCTGTGAAGGGAAGGGAAGTGGGAGGGGGCTTCAGGATGAGGAACACATGTACACCCATGGCTTATTCATGTCAATGTATGGCAAAAACCACTACAATATTATAATTAGTCTCCAATTAAAATTAATTAATTAAAAAAAGAATTCATACAACACGGTTAAAAAAATGCTTGTGAAATGCTTTGTGGGGGAAATAAAGCAGTGTATTCCTAAATTAATAGGTAAGGATGTGTTAATTTCATACTTGTATTGAAAAAAGAGACTTATAGAAAAATATGTTTCAGATGAGAGGAAGATAAATTGTGTGTGTGTGTGTGTCTGAGTGAGAGAGGGAGAAAAGAGAAATAACATGCACGCATTTCAAGAGGATCCTTTTAACACTTTGAATGGCAGACTCTATCCCAACTCAATAATTTAGGTTAGTCATAAAATGATTTCACAGTTGATATTTTCATACTGAATATTTTTCACTTATTTTAACCACCCCTCAATAATAGATTCTTTGGGGAGATGGGAATAGAATGTTTATGTATGTATGTATGTTTATGTATCTGTTCTTTCTTCAAGGCAGAAACAAAAGTGTATCTTTTATTATATTATATAATATAGAAGATATTCTGTGGATTCCTATTTCAGATACTTCAGATATGATCTTATATTGTTAATGACTCTAAACTTTTTATACACAGAATAGGAAAAATAAGTCAATGAAAATGAACTTAAAGAATATTTTTTTTCTAATTTTATTTTATTTTTAAACTTTACATAATTGTATTAGTTTTGCCAAATATCTAGAAAAATGTTACTTTTATTCTAAAAATAATTATAAAAATTTATAGCTTAAATTTAAAACATAAAACAGTTACAAAAGAGAAAAAAATAAGATTCCTGTATAGCCTACACAAAACTAAAACATAGTTGAATGGAAAGGAGCTTAAGAATCCAGTCTAAATTACATTTATTTCATATTTAATATAGTTTGCCAGAGGAATCTGCATACAAAAAGAGCCTCTTTTTCCTTCCATAGCAATCAGTTTTCTCATTACTAATTTGTCTCATGTTTGTGTGAATGTGTTTTTAAACTAAAATGGAAATCTTTTAAAATGACATTTTTAGGAAGTGAAATTTATCTCTCTAAAATCTTGTAGAAAATGAAACAAGTGTAGAATTTTAAATGCATAATTGTAATTAATGACACAGAACAGTAATTCAATGATATTGTCTTATAGAGTTTCTGTAGATGCCCTCAGTCTCTAAGTCAAATTTGACTCTTTGCGACCCCATGGATTATAGCCTGCAAGCCTCCTCTGTCCATGGGATTTTCCAGGCAAGAACACTGGAGTGGGTTGCCATTTCCTTCTCCATTCTATAGATGACATTCACTTATTTCATCAACAGTAGGACATAGCATTTCAGAGAATGGGCTTCATTGGACAGACTTGGGGTCCTGGATCCACCTCATACCTGTGACCTTAATTTTCCATTGGGAACCTTTGGGGATGTAAGAGAATAAAATGAGATGATGACTATATCATGCTTAACTCATGGTAAAGCCTTAAAGACATAATAAATGTTAGCTGTTGCAATTATTATTACCTTATTGAACCATGCTGATATTTGTTTATATATATTTTTTTAATTTATATTTGATGATACTTTTTAAAAAAATGCTTAAAACTTACAGTCTGTCAGTATGGTAAAGGTCGTGTTTGATACAGAGCTAATATAAGTAAGGAAGGAGTTCAGTTCAGTTGCTCAGTAGTGTCTGACTCTTTGCGACTCCATGGACTGCAGCACTCCAGACCTCCCTGTCCATCACCAACTCCCAGAGTCCACCCAAACCTATGGCCATTGAGTCAGTGATGCCATCCAACCATCTCATCCTCTGTCATCCCCTTCTCCTCCTGCCCTCAATCTTTCCCAGCATCAGGGTCTTTTCTAATGAGTCAGCTCTTTACATCAGGTGGCCAAAGTATTGGAGTTTCAGCTTCAACATCAGTCCTTCCAGTGAACACCCAGGACATCCTCCAGGATGGACTGGTTAGATCTCTTTGCAGTCCAAGGGACTCTCAAGAGTCTTCTCCAGCGAAGCATCAATTCTTAGGCACTCAGCTTTCTTTATAGTCCAACTCTCACATCCATACATGACTACTGGAAAAACCATAGCCAAATAGCTATTGCTGGAGAGAAATTTGTATTAGTAAAAGGCTTTCAGATTTTATTGTAGTGGTTTTTCTTTTCAGCTTTCTTGTTTTCTTATTTATGGAGCAATGGATTTGGCAAATTTGCATTGCTATTTAAAAAGAAGAAGTAACATTTTAGAGTAGTTATCTCAAATATTATATTTCTAAATCTCCACAGTAATTCTCCATAGTGTGCCCTCTTAACACCTACATTCAAATATTTGAAAACTAAATTAAATGAAATCAAGCAACTTGCCTAAGTCACAGAACTAATAGTCAAGCTACAATTTGAGTTTAAGACTCAAGGTTTTAACCACAATCTTAAATACAAATCAAATTGCAAACACAAACCAACTATATAGCATAGGGAAGATACTCAATATTTTGTAATAGCCTGTAAGGAAAAAGGATCTGGGGAAAAAAGAAATATATATATATATATCTGAATCACTGAATCACTCTGCTGTATACCTTAAACTTACAAGAGCATTGTAGACCAACTATATGTGAAAAAGTGATAGTCACTCAGTCGAGTCTGACTCTTTGTGACCTTTTGACTGTAGCCCACCAGGATCCTCTGTCCATGGGATTCTCTAGGCAAGCATATTGGCGTGGGTTGCCATTTCTTCTTCAGGGGATCTTCCAGACCTGGGGATGAAACCCAGGTCTCCTGCATTGTAGGCAGATTCTTTACCATCTGAACCACCAGAGAAGCCCTTAATCAACTATAATTCAATAAAAAAAAAAGTCAAGTTGGGGCACATTTTTGTGTTAAAGTAAAACATTAAATTAAAATCCAATTCATAACCATATATACTTAATTATTTAGAATATCTTAAAATTTTGATATAGTTATAATTTTATTTTTAATTTAAGAAAAAAATGTATTCCATTTTAAGCTTGTACCACAGTTTCTCTGTGTTTGTGTATCATAAACTTTAAAAAAATATTGCTTTTCTGAATTTAGCTAAGTTTTTTTCTTGTTACAGAGAAGATGTGGACAGATACATAAGTTCCAAATATATGCAAAAATCAATAGCCAATTGATATGATAATGAGGGGTACAGTAGGCACAATAATAGTGCCTCAGAGAAGTCCACATTTGGAGTCAGATTGCTAATCAGCTGACCTTAAAATAAGGGGATTATCCAGGTGGGCCAGGCAAGAATACTGGAGTGGGTTGCCGTTTCCTTCTCCAGGGAATCTTCCCGACCCAGGAATTGAACCTGGGTCTCCTGCGTTGCAGGCAGATTCTTTACCAACTGAGCTATAAGGGAAGCCTATAATGTAAATACAAGAACCTTTAAATGAGAAGCTGGAGAAGGAAACGGCAACCCACCCCAGTACTCTTGCCTGGAAAATTCCATAGACAGAGGAGCCTGATAGGCTACAGTCCATGGGGTCATAAAGAGTCAGACACGACTAGCAACCTCACTTTCACTTTTCACTTTAAATGAGAAGAAGGAGGCAAAAGAATTGTAACCAGAACAAGGACGTTGTGAAAAAGACTCAAATAACCATTGCTGGCTTTAAAGATGGAAGGAGGCAAATAGCCAGTGAAATGGGTCAGCCTTTAGGGGCTGGAAAGGGAAGGAAATAGAGTCTGTCCTCCAGGCTCCAGAAGGAACACAGTCTTGCTGACACCTTGATTTTAGCCCATGAGACACTTTCTGGACTTCTGACCTCCAGAACTGGAAGATTAGAAATTTGTGTTGTTTTTAACCACTAAAAAAAAAAAAAAAAAGATATAGTCAGACACAAAGTAGCTGAGAAGTAACTGTATATAGGAGATGAAATTTGATTTAACTTATTTCTGTGGAATCTAATGATGTATTATTAAAAAGTAACTTTTACAAAAATGTAAAAGTATAAAGAGTGCCCAGTATTATAAATATATGAAAAAGAAGTCTTGTTTATAAAGTGAAATTACTCATATTAACCCTTATTTTAAAATGATGGATTCAATACATTGATATGCTTTTATCCCTATAAATAACTGAAGGAGTCTTACAGACATTTCCACAAATTGGTATATCTGGAATTTTTGGATAAAAGCATTTTTAAAATTCTATAAGCAATAACTTCAATGCATTAAAAAATGTTACAGCTTAAGGTCTATCACTGGACCAAAGAATCAGAAATCTTCAAGAGATATTATTTTTACATCTAAATTTATGAGCTAAGGACAATAGTCCTATACTAAAAATTTATCTAAAAAAGCAATCTTCAGATATATAATTAGATAGTTCAAATCCTGGCCATACTTCTTAAGTAAAAGAAGCAGTTTTAAGTGAATGAGGATAATATAACTTTATGGATAACATAATCCACACATACTTTCAATCTATGGCTTTTTGACTGCTATTTTAGTGGTTATTGATGAACCCCCATGATTTCAGATTTCTCTTAATTCTGATTCTTAATTTTTCTATTATTGCCACTTGAATTTTACGTATTGACAGATTTCCATGAAAATCAGTATCAGCCACAGTTACATATATATATTTGATGTAATATAGCTTTTGTTTGGACTCTGAACAAGCATTTAATATATCTTTTGGACCATATTCATGAAGCATTTCCTGTGAGCACAGAGCTGTAATATTGAGTTATTATCTTCTTTGGTTTCAGATAGACCTATTGATGATTCTCATGAGGCTATTGGAATTTCCATATCAAGAAACAGTTAATAAAGGCAAATGTGGAATAGTTATTTAGCTTTTGCTGAGTAGCTTTTAAAATGACTTGCCATTTTATAGAGGGGGTGGAGAGACTAACAGATGGCAAACCTGTGAGCTGCAACTTCTATTTTTGCCCCTGGTGTCATCACAGGGACCTTATCAGTCTTTGAATCTGGTAGCCAAGGCTTAACTACCTCTGGGGATTCTATGGTCCTGCTAATTGGAAGCTGACTGTCTTTGTGTCTAACCAAATATGAGCCTTTTTTTTTTTTAAAGTAAGTATCATGATAGATTTAGGGATCACCAGTACTAGTATATTCATTGATTAATTCTTTCTGAAGAGAGTAGTAGTGATACATTGAGAAAATAAACTATAAAAGGACTATGCTAAGGAAACACAAGTAGTAATCCTTTAGTTACTGTAGTAATTCTTAAGTGTTACTGTTGTTTCATGTGTCCTTTAAATACATAATTTTCATGTTGCCACTAAAAAAACTGATGAAAAGATTTGAGATTCCAAATTTTCCATGTGAATTGAGTTAGTAGAATATGACAAATATTTATGTATGTATTTTCTTTCACAGCTATTCCAGACCACGATTCTAGTTAGAAATTAAACCTTTGAAACAACATAAGACAATTCTATGCTAGATCTAAAGGCAGTTATCTATTGTTCTATGAAAATATGTTGTGAACAATTTTCACTTTAGATATTTTTGAAAGTTAAATCCATCTTGATCCTTGGCCATTTGTCATTGAAAGAGCAAGAAGAGTATCAATGTGTATATATTTCATGGAATCTTAGAATGGGGGTATTATTTAATATTTTATTAAATATTGTTATTAAATATTTTAATATTTAAAGCATTTAAAAAGATAGAACTTATTTATTTAATACATGGCTATATTTAAAGATTTCAGTATTTTTCCTCCTAGTTTCAATGGAAAAAATTAAAACTGTAGATTAATAAAATTACTAAAATTGGGTAATACCTTACTTGGGTTTTAGGTAATTTTTAAAAAATATTTTCATGCTCTTCTCTATTCTGGAGTCCATTCCTTTAGCTTGCTGGTGGACTATGTCCACTATATAACACAGTTTGATTTTAAGACAAAAGTTTCAAGACACAATCTAGAATTCGTGAATTATCTTTTAAAAACAGTGGCCTTGTAAATAAAATATTGATACCTACCTATGAGAAAATTTGCATTCCACTGCTTCCTTTTTCCCACTGAGTTAGTAGGATATAATAGGCACGTGATACTTGTTTCTTTGAATTTTTTGTGACATTGTTACCATTTTGCATATTTCAGATTCCAAAATGAAAAATTGGAAGAAGACCCATTCCTTGCCTGCTCTTGTAGGGTATTAGTTTTAATGTCTAATATTGATATTCTTTGGAAAAGTTGGACTATTATATAAGAAATACATGCTCATATTATAAAAAGCAGACTTGGCTTTGTCAGTATATGTTTATTTTGTCAGGGTATTGAAAATTTTTGGCCACTTTAGAAAGCTATGAGGTGATAGTCTGCAGTATAAATAAGCTGCCCTGGAGTATAGGTTAATTATTTTTTCTCCTTTGAGTTAGGATATAATTTCTCTATCAACCACTTTCATATATTCAGAAAGAAATCTTCAAGTTGCTTTTAAAATAACTGTAATGCTTAACAAATACAGTTACCAAATCATGCTTTTTTCATTTTTCTGATTAAAATTCCCTAGGCAACATTAAATAGTCTTATAGTCACATTGGTAACCATTCATTTGAATTAATAATTATACTAAGTATAATAATAATATTTAATTATAATTAATAAAAGCCAACATTTACTGAATGCCTAATCCTTTGCCTAATCCAACATCCGCTGGATCATAGAAAATGCAAGAGAGTTCCAGAAAAACATCTATTTCTGCTTTATTGACTATGCCAAAGCCTTTGACTGTGTGGATCACAATAAACTGTGGAAAATTCTGAAAGAGATGGGAATACCAGACCACCTGATCTGCCTCTTGAGAAATTTGTATGCAGGTCAGGAAGCAACAGTTAGAACTGGACATAGAACAACAGACTGGTTCCAAATAGGAAAAGGAGTTCGTCAAGGCTGTATATTGCCACCCTGTTTAGTTAACTTATATGCAGAGTACATCATGAGAAACGCTGGACTGGAAGAAACACAAGCTGGAATCAAGATTGCCAGGAGAAATATCAATAACCTCAGATATGCAGATGACACCACCCTTATGGCAGAAAGTGAAGAGGAACTCAAAAGCCTCTTGATGAAAGTGAAAGTGGAGAGTGAAAAAGTTGGCTTAAAGCTCAACATTCAGAAAACGAAGATCATGGCATCTGGTCCCACCACTTTATGGGAAATAGATGGGGAAACAGTGGAAACAGTGGCAGACTTTATTTTTCTGGGCTCCAAAATCACTACAGATGGTGATTGCAGCCATGAAATTAAAAGACCCTTACTCCTTGAAAGGAAAGTTATGACCAACCTAGATAGCATATTCAAAAGCAGAGACATTACTTTGCCAACAAAGGTTCGTCTAGTCAAGGCTATGGTTTTTCCTGTGGTCGTGTATGGATGTGAGAGTTGGACTGTGAAGAAGGCTGAGCGCCGAAGAATTGATGCTTTTGAACTGTGGTGTTGGAGAAGACTCTTGAGAGTCCCTTGGACTGCAAGGAGATCCCACCAGTCCATTCTGAAGGAGATCAGCCCTGGGATTTCTTTGGAAGGAATGATACTAAAGCTGAAACTCCAGTACTTTGGCCACCTCATGCGAAGAGTTGACTCATTGGAAAAGAGTCTGATGCTGGGAGGGATTGGGGGCAAGACGAGAAGGGGACGACAGAGGATGAGATGGCTGGATGGCATCACTGACTCGATGGACGTGAGTCTGAGTGAACTCCGGGAGTTGGTGATGGACAGGGAGGCCTGGCGTGCTGCGATTCATGGGGTCGCAAAGAGTCGGACACGACTGAGTGACTGATCTGATCTGATCTGATCTGAATCCTGTGCCAAAGGATTAAAGCTCAGTGCTAAACTTATTTTTGAGACAAGGGTGTGAATTTTGGTAGTGAAACAGAGTTGATAATATAATTGTGAGTTTGTTGGAACGTTGTAATTGGCTGTGATGCATAGTTTCTCTTGGTGAGATAATATAATTGTGTTTGGCAGATTTTCAGCAACTCTTTGTTGATACCTGCCAGATAGGTTTATATTAGCTTTACCTTTCTTTTCCTTATGTATCAGCATAGCTGCATTTGTGTGTGTGTGTGTTAGTTGCTCAGTGGTTGTCTGACTCTTTGCAGTCCCATGGACTGTAGCCCACCAGGCACCTCTGTCTGTGGTAGTCTTATTAATAATTATTTGGACCATAAAGAAGGCTGAGTACTGAAGAACTGATGCTTCTAAACTGTGGTGCTGGAGAAGACTCTTTCGCATCCCCTGGACTGCAAGGAGATCAAACCAGTCAATCTAAAGGAAATCAGTCCTGAGTGTTCATTGGAAGGGCTGATGCTGAAGCTGAAGCTCCAATATTTTGGCCACCTGATGCAAAGAGGTGACTCATTGGAAAAGGCCCTGATGCTGGAAAGGATTGAAGGCAGGAGGAGAAGGGGGCAACAGAGAATGAGATGGTTGGATGGCATTACCAGCTCAATGGGCATGAGCATACTCTAGGAGATAGTGAAGGACAGGGAAGCCTAGCGTGTTGTAGTCTGTGGGGTTGCAAAGAGTTGGACACAATTGAGCACATGAACAACAATAATAATTATTTGAATCAGTGTGTATCTCCTTAAATGGTGGCATACTGTTGATCATTCTAGGTACAGTGATATGAGGTTAAATGATGTGAGAGTTCGTATTTTTTTAAAGAGAAATTATTACTTTTTATATCTTGTTACAAATTTTCAATTTCTACCATCAAAAAGTATTAAATGTTTATATGTTTATGGTGTTACACAAGTCCAGTGGTTCTTCGGAGGGTTCAGGATGGGGAACACATGTATACCTGTGGCGGATTCATTTTGATATTTGGCAAAACTAATACAATTATGTAAAGTTTAAAAATAAAATAAAATTAAAAAAAAAAATAAAAACAGAGAACTTAAAATCTGAAGTATCTAAAGGGATTACTATTACTTTACTTTAACTTTTTAAAAAATTCATGTGTATGTTAAACAAAACCTAGGTGTTGGACAAATAACAAAAGGAATTTAGAAAAGTGAAATTTTAGTCAGAAAATTTGTTTTTCCCCTTTAGGAATGAAATAAAAGATTTTATAATAGAGACATGAATTTAGAATTCAGAATAAGTGTTGCTTGTGACATCAAATTTTATTGATTTACCAGATGGAAATTTAATCAACATTTTTCTTAAAGCAAGAGCTTTGGGTTATATAGATTCACCTTTGTAAATTCTAATTCCCTTTCTTCTCTTCCACTTCTTCCCCTCCTTTTTTCTGGACCAGTAACTTTAAAGTTGAAAGCTATTCTAAAGGTACCCATTTCTCTTTAGAATGTAAAGTTTCTTCTTAAGATTTAGAGCATTTGTTTTATATGTAAAGAACATTTATTTTATGCCCCAATGGATATGAGAGGGTCATGGCTCTACTTCTCCATGAGCCTTATGTAGCCAAGTGGAGGTAATTAATTGTTCCCTGTGCCCTTTTGTATTAGACCTAAAGACTGAAAAGTTGCCTCTTCCTTGGGTAGCTTAATTTCATCCATAAATGAGTGCTTAAGAGTTTGTTTCCATCATCCCAAAGACTCAAAATTATTTATGGTATGTTTGCAGTGAATTTTCTATTTTTATCACTGTGCACAAACCACGTAGACATTTTTTCATGACATACAATAATCATATTGAATATTTAATTAATATGTTTGCTTTCTCATTCTGAAATGTCATCCAAATGATGCTTCCTACAAAGGGATTTTGTATAGTTCACTTAAGAACTCTATGTGCCAGTTACATAAAAGCCTGAGTCCAAGCATACTTCCACAAAAACTTAACTATCATCTTGCTTAGTTGAAGAGGTAGATACTTTGTTTTCAGGAATCTTATTTAGAAAGAAAATTTTCCTAAATGGTTTTATATTAGCTAAAATTTCATATTTCTACGTGATATAATATTTCTGTTTGTCGGTGTAACCTAGGTTAATTTAAAAGATGCTATTAATCATTTTTTCTTTTCTTTTAAAAAAGCAAGTCAAACTATAGTCACCTTCTTTAATTTAGTGGTTAACCAGGACCTACTCACATAGATAAGATTCCTTTATGTTAGTTTTATTTTATGTACAAAAATACTATACTAAATAACTTTTACCTTCAATGGATTAAATGGATACATTGATTGGAGAGTTGTTCAAACTTTCCCACTAGCTTTCCTTAAAATTTTATATGTATTTCAAAATTATTACTCCATTTAAATATATTTTAATGAACTGAGCAAAATTGATCCACCAGGGAACTGAAATTAGTACTTTAATTTGGATTTTTGTTTCTTAAGGAAAAACCACATGATTTTATAGCTACTGGATATTTTTTTTTAATTTTATTTTATTTTTAAACTTTACAATATTGTATTAGTTTTGCCAAATATCGAAATGAATCCGCCACAGGTATACCTGTGATTAATTTGTATATAATAAGCTTCCTATCAAAACATTATTTATCATAAACTATTTTAAGACTATTTTTATTGGTGTATTCCATGGAAACTGTCATTGGACTTGTTATGTTCACTTGTTAGCATTCTAGTAACGGAGAAGGCAATGGCACCCCACTCCAGTACTCTTGCCTGGAAAATCCCATGGATAGAGGAGCCTGGAAGGCTGCAGTCCATGGGGTTGCTGAGGGTTGGACACGACTGGGCGACTTCACTTTCACTTTTCACTTTCATGCATTGGAGAAGGAAATGGCAACCTACTCCAGTGTTCTTGCCTGGAGAATCCCAGGGACAGGAGAGCCTGGTGGGCTGCCGTCTCTGGGGTCGCACAGAGTCGGACACGACTCAAGTGACTTAGCAGCAGCAGCAGCAGCAGCAGCAGCATTCTAGTAAAATGCTAAAGCAACTGTAGTATATTTCCAATGAATTTATAAAGATATTGAACACTATTATTTATAACAGTGTCCTAGCCCATTCCTTATAGAATGCAGGTCAAAAAGTATTACCCTTTAGAGATCAAGTTACATAATATTATTGTGTATTTGGGAGCATAATATATTAAGATGTAACAGTACAGAATATTTTTTGCTCTTGAGATTCACAGGAGGTGGAGAGGGACTAGTCTATGGAATACATATGAAATAAAACTAATAGACTTGGATTTAATTAATTTGAGTAATTAAAAGTATACTGAATCTAATGAGATCTGATACTTAATTTTTCTAAAAGGGATTAATCACTGCTTTTTTTTGCTCCTTACCTTCCATAGGAAACCAGTTTCCTCCAATTGCAGCCCAGGACCTTCCTTTTGTGTTAAAGGCTGGCTACCTTGAAAAACGCAGAAAAGGTAAATTGTATGATTCTAATGAAAAACCTAAAAATCTAAGACTCTAGGAAAATTTAATGACATTATCCCAACTACAAAATATAGCTTTCAGCTTAGAGTACTTTCTAAGAACAAAATAAAACATTTGACCCAGTTTATTGTTGTCAACCTTGGGTATTTGTAGATGATTCAGGAGCTGTTTCCTGCCTCTTCCTGTCTTGACTGTATCTCCAGGATGGGACTTCTCACTATTATCCCACCTGGCTGAGCAGAGGGTTATCTTTTTCCTGACCTGACATATGCCATGTTTGCTATGGTTCAGATCAAGCTTAGCATATTTTCTGCCATTTTCTGTTATTCATTCAGTGTTCCTCTTTACTGGCTGTGATAATTGAGAGTTGACCATATGGTCTCACTCTTTCAACACTAATATATAATAGAAATGAAATATGGAGGTAGTATTATGGCCTCTTCATTACCATTCAGTTTATCTCTCAGGAAGTCCCTTTGGGCTTCCTATATATATTCCATTTGCTTTTCTTAGCTTTCCTAGCTGAATTTTAAAGCCAAAAGAGATAACAGAAATAATCTAGGTCAACTCCTCCTCCCTCCTTTTTATGACAGATGAGAAAATGTGACCCAGATGAATCAATTATCTTAAGACCTTATAGTCAAATGCCTTTTTGACTATTCCTGTCAGGAAAGTTTGTTAGCCGTGTAGTTGATCCCACAAATATAGCAGCCCCATCTCTGCTTCAGTGTATTCCTTTTAGCTTTGTTTTATATTTTGTTTGTGCCTTGGAAAAGAAGACACAAACTAATTAGTCATAGAATTTTACAGCTAAAAGGAACCTTAGAAATCATATTAACTAACTTTTCCTTTTACAATGGGGAAATCACATTATATTTATAAAGGTAATGTGTATCATCTAAACTGTTCTTTTCTCCCTTTATTGTAGATCACAGTTTCCTGGGATTTGAATGGCAGAAACGGTGGTGTGCTCTCAGTAAAACAGTGTTCTATTATTATGGAAGTGATAAAGGTAGTATTGGTGTTCAGTTGTATAAACTTCCATTGCATGAGGGTTCTGGGGGGCATTTTATGCCACCTCCCTTTTTTGGTACAGAATAAGCTGAAGACAAATAGAGAAAAAATAACTGAGAATTATAATATTACAGCCTAAGACTAGTGAATAATTCTATTATTTGACAAATGCCCTAAGTTTCATAGTGCCTTAAAAGTCAACACAACTGTGTTTTATCAAAATAGGAAAGAGAAAACTTTCATCTGTGTGGCCTTTTACCTCAGGAATTGTTTACCTCCAGACTATAATTGTAGAATATCTGAAAAGTTAAGACCATTAGGGTTGTGCAAGTTTTGAAGGGAGGAAAATATGTTTTGTCCTTCAAATATTTTAAAGAAAAATTTAGATAACAATGAAACCTGTGCAACTCCTTTCTCAGCTTCTTTTACAGATTAAAGTGACAACAAACGTTGGTGTGTTACTGTTCTAAGCACCTTAGCTGTCTAAGCACTTAAGTTACATTAACTCGTTTAACTACAACTCTGTTGGGTAGCTACCATTATTAGTCCCACTTATTTTAGTTTTTGGAAAACCGAGGACAGAGAGATTAAGTAACTTGTTCAAGGTCCCAGAGATGGTAATGGCAGTTTTGAAATTTGAACCTGAAGCATAATGTTTAGAGTCCATGTTCTTAACCACTATTATCAATTGCATTAATTTAGAAACAATAAAATAACATTCTGTAACTTCATTTGCTAATTAATAACTATCTTAGTCATAGTTAACATAATTTTAAGTTCATTATTTGAACAAATAAAGCCATTAAATATTAAAATTTAAAGAATGTAAGCTTTCTTAGTTTTGCTCTTATCTAGGAAAAACAAGTCAGAAGTTGAATATTATAAAGGATTGTATAGCATTCATTTCCATAAAGAACACTTAAGGAGAAAAAAAGGCATAAAAGTCCAGTATCACTGAATATAAACTTTCTCATGAAATTGTTACTTATCAGTGTCGTTTGAAAGTTTATGTTTCATTTGACATTATTTGCAGTTTTTAGGGTTTTTCCTTATTACAAATTGGCAGATATGATTATTATATTTCAGATAAATTTGAAATAAATGCATGATGCTAGAAACTGGTCCTACCTTTTGGTTAGTGGGATTATCAAGTTAGAAATTAATTTAGTGGCTAGTTTGCATTCTGTTACTAATTTACATGTTCATGTGTAATAATGGTATCCATGAAATGTAAACTATAAACAACTATGAAGAGTCTTCTTTCTTCTGCTAAGTCTTAGTTAAGTAGGTGATTTTATCAGAAAATTTAGAGTCCATGTTAAATTATGATTATCATAGATAATAAATATGTTACTGTTATAGAAATATAATTTTGTACAGTATTGTGAACTGAGATCAAGATTTTACTTCTCTGTGAAGAAATTTTTTCTATTTCATAAGACCAGGAGAGGGAGGTTTCAAATCCTTGTGACTTCGGTTAGTTAAGCTTCTCATTTCTAATTTCTGTAAAACTCAGTGAATACTAATATCTGCTTCCATCACTCATAGTCCTAACTGGTATATACTGTTAGGTCAAAGATTAGCAACAGTCTTCCCCAAATCTAATATAATTTATCCCCAAATATAATCCCCAGGACCTATTTATATTTATTTCAAAAGCTAATACTCTAAATTCTAGTTATTTGAGGGGAAAGTGATAGTGAAAGTCACTCAGTCGTGACTGACTCTTTGCAACCCCATGACTATATAGTCCATGGAATTCTTTAGGCCAGAATACTGGAGTGGGTAGCCTTTCCCTTCTCCAGGGGATCTTCCCAACCCAGGGATCAAACCCAGGTTAGTTAAATTCCCATTTCTATTCTTGTTTTTTGAGGCCTGAGGTAATAACATTCTTTTTAATTTGTATTTTAAGTACTTTGTGATCCATCTAGCCACTACCACAGCTTTTTAAAAACTACTATTCTCTCATTCCCTTTTTATGTGGATCTATGAAGGTTTGGTTTATATTTCCTTAAGCTCTTCCCTGTCTGTCACTATGAAGCCTCCTTTTTCCACTGAGATTTCAGATCTGTTTTTAGCGGTTCATTGGAATTCTTGGCCACTTCTGGCTTTTAGGGACTTGGGAGGTGGGTATCTATCTTCAGACAGTTTTTAATTACTTGTTTGACATGATCCTAATTTCCTTAGTGTTGTTTTCTTCCTAAGAAAATGTATATGTCACATGAAATTTTTGTTTTTATATGTGACATCAGATAGCTAATTTGTACATCAGTGTTTACTGTATGTTTGAACCATTAATCTAAACTTTGGAAAGAGCTATTTGGATATATGAGAACTATGATCCCCCAGCTAAGTAGGATTTAGATAAATGGATTACAGAGGTGCAGAAAAGTTGATACCACTTACTGGGTTAAACTGTACTTTGTTACTCTTTGGCAGTTACGTGGTTCACATTTTCTAACTCACTGTGTGCCAAAAAACATTCGGACCCATCAAGATAATCATGGCTTAGAAAGACTAGTTCCAGCCTCTAGGGTGAATAATACTATTACCTTTGTACCCATAAATATTATCTGTATTTATCATTCATGATCATTTGGGGCCTTTATGAGGTATATATACATATATACACATTTAAGATAATACATATATATATATATATAACATACTTTTGTATAACATACTTTCTCACTTTGTGAAATCACATCCTTGTTTCATCTCTTTCCTCTTCATTTGATTATTATGACTCAACTCATTTATCAAGACTGTCACAGAGAGTGAAAGGAGGGAGTACAAAAGACTAAAAAAGTGGGTTAGGATCAGATTGACAAAAGCCTTATGAGAATAAGGGCCCTGCTAAGTGTTTTATCTTGAATATGGCTTTTAAGCATAGGGCTCTATGACCGGAATTGGTTTTAGTGGGGGGCACTGAACTAGTCGAGGCAAGAGAGGTTATCACAGGCTGCTGAGAGTGCAGGTCCCTATCGCTCCAAAGCCATGCTCTTTTCCTTAACTTGGTGGTTACCAGCCCTTCCAACATGCCTGTAAATGATGGCTCATTTAGGAACCTGTTCCAAACTCATATTTTTCTGTTTAACCTCTATGAGATCATGGATCAGTATTATGAACCTATCTCCTCCCACTTTTAAGGGGGTAGTAGTTAGTTTGTTGGAGAAGGAAATGGCAACCCACTCCAGTGTTCTTGCCTGGAGAATCCCAGGGACGGGGCAGCCTTGTGGGCTGCCGTCTATGGGGTCGCACAGAGTCGGACACGACTGAAGCGACTTAGCAGCAGCAGTTAGTTTGTACAAAGTATCTCTTTTCTTTCCACCTAAGGGGCTTTGCTGTCTCTACCCCCATGCCCCAGTTAAAGAAAACCCTAGCGCTATATAGTATGTGGCAGCTGCAGGTAGCCTCGGTTCAAACAAGAGTCATTCTAAATGTACTTCAAAAATTATTTAGCGTATCTGGTTTTAACTTTTTCATTATAGTATCTTTTCAATATAAAATGAAAGTCAGTAGAAAATCGGGCTTTTAACAGATAATTTAAAATAAAGTTTTTATCTTGGCAGGGAAATAAAATTTTCCATTGAAGTTGACCTCTCTGCTCTCTTACTTCCCTTACAATTTAACCATTGATAGGAAAAATAGGACATAGCTGTTCAATCAGTGTGAGTGACAGTTATAAAGTGTTTTGATGTTGAAATAGCATCGTAGTTCTCTTTTAGTACCTACAAAATATTGCTAGAATGATAATATTATTTGTATAATTGAAGTTCTGTTGTTTTAAAACAACAACTTTAGTAATAACCATAAGAGCTTACCTTTCTTCCTGATTCATTTGATAGAGGCAAATTGTTGGGTCAGGGCATTAGCATTTTATAATTACATCATGAATATATATAAAATGTGTAAATCAAATCTGGCATTTAAAAAATTCATTTTATAATGTTGTTTGTATAAGGAAAGATGATATCTTCGTTGTTCCTTAAGAAATAGAAATAATTTGACCTGATAGAAGTGAAATAATTTTGATATACAATATTAACTTAAAATCTATCAAAATAAGTGTTAAATAAAAGACCTTTATTACCCTGTAGCAATACAGAGAAGTTAAAATGTACATCTGATATTTAGTAGGACTTCTTCAACATGAGGAAATATTCATGTACAAATTAAGTCTTACTAAAGGTCTGATGATGATGGGTCAGTTTGCAGTAAAATAGGACAGGTTTGATTTAAAATATATCTATACATCTGTATATCTGGAGGAGGAAATGGCAACCATGGCAGTATTCTTGCTGTGATAATATGGACACAGGAACTTCAGTCCATGGGGTCACGAAGAGTTGGACACACTGAGCAGTTGAGCACATCATCTGTACGTAGACTGAAGACCTATGTGAGTATGTATATGAGGGCTGATGAGCCGGGAAGGGGTGGGACCAAGTTGGTGAATTCCCTAGTCAGAAGTTTGGCCTTTTTTATATAAGGGACAGTTAATGTTTCTGAGTCTTGCAGGTGAGTAGATGGTATGACAAACTTTGATTGGATGTTAGAAAGATCATGTTGACAGCTATCAGAAGAAGGTGAGACTGGAGGCAAGATGTGCTTTGAAGCTGAGAGAGGCAGAGAATTCAGAGTTGTAAGTGCATGAAGGAGACACAAGTTATCTCAGGTGTTCTTAGCCATTTTCATGTTACCTGTGTAGCAGGAGTGTCATTAATTCTCTATCATAGAAGGCTCTAAGAGGATAACATGTATAGGATATTAAGATATTCCCTATATAGTATTTATCTTAACAATACCTATATGTATATAGGTATACATATATGTATATATAGTATATATTATATAGTCTATTATAGTCTAATAGACTGTAATTGTTATCTGAATTTCAGTTGTAGTGGAAAAGTGTTGTATCCAACTCTTTGCAACCCCATGGAGGCCACCAGGCTCCTCTGTCCATGGAGTTTTCCCAGGCAAGGATACTGTAGTGGGTTCCCATTTCCTTCACCAGGGGATATTTCTGACCCAGGGATGGAACCCACGTGTCCTCCTTGGCAGGCAAATTCTTTACCCCTGAGCCACCAGGGAAGCCGTAGAGGGAAAGTAGGAATAGCCCTCCAAAAGTAGAAATATTTAAATTCCAATCTACAGGAATGCCTGTAATTTATTTACTCTTAGTTCACAGCTACCTCATACTGCACTGTTTTTTAAATCAGGTTTATTGCTGTGGTTGAAAGTGTATGGCTGCATACAGAAACCACTTGATTTTTATGCTTATAATGTACTTTTATTTTACAGAAAAATAAAAGGCTTTAGAAATATCTAAAATTTCCTGCCACCAGACTATATGAGTCAAACTTATAATTCTAACTAAAGTGCTTCCCTTTGGACCTATACATATTGCCTGTGTTTGTTTTTCAGAGCCATTTGGGGCCCTTAAGTAATAAATATATATGTCATAAAGTATTTTTCACTTTAAATAGTATTATATGATATTTCCTCATGGTATAACTCATTTATGTGAGCTATGTAAACAGAAAAAATGTTCGTGTGTCTTTAACTGAGGGCGTAGAACAACTTACTGATCAGTTGGATAAAGTTTAGTGGGCGTAATTCCACAGTATTAAGGGGCGTATTTCCCTCTTTCTTACTAGGGAGCATTAATACTTATGAAACTAGCATGAGTTATTCACTAAGAAGGAAAGGCCTTGTTAAACGTAACAAGCAGATATTATCAAAAATTTCTGAACACATGTCATATCTTTCTGTTTGCTAACCATTTGTACCAAATTAGCATTCTTGGTATGAACAACAGTTCAGATTTAGGACCCAGGCTGGCGTATCTGCTTGACTGATCTGAAAGAGGGAAAATCTAACCTCCCTCCAGCTTCTGTGGTGGGAAGTGTGCTCTGCTCCCTAAAGATCTCAGGACTAAAAATAGGAAAGATACTTAGATGCTGGAGATCCTCAAATAACAAATGGTCATAACTCATAGGGGTGCTAAATGATGTAGAATTATTTAGTTGCTATATTTATACTGTATTTTAAATGGTAGGAGAGTGGTTGGTGTTTTAAGCATGTATTCTGCAGAGCCAGCAAAAAAGAAAAAAGTATATTTGCTAGAAAAATAGGACTGGCTAGGTTTGGGGAGGTGGCAGTGGGGTAGAGGGAGATAACATGGCAATACTTGATGAAGAAAAGGGAGAAATTAAGAATGATGCTCAATTTTCTGGTTTGGAGGCTTCACTTAATGGAGGTACTGCTTATGGAGTAGGAGGACACATCAGGAAAGATCACAAGTGAAGCGTGAATAAGGATAAGATGATCTCTGTTATGGGCATGCTATATACATTGTGCCTATCTATAAGACATTCAAGAGATAAAACATGGATAGTGAGAAGGTGCAGATTTGGATATTCAGTTCTGAAGCTGGACCGAAAATAGAGAATTATGAGTGACAAGCATATTGATAGGAATTTAATCCCTGGGATTGGGTAAGGTTGCCCAGTGAGTACTGTAAAGCAGGAAAAGAGCAGAATTTAGAGGATAACCATAATGGCTATTTAAGAGATGGGCAAAGCAAGCTGAGAAAGTTGGGCACATGTTTCAGGAGGAAATGCAAGCTGTAACACTTATCAACTGAGACTTCATAAATTATATCTCCTTGAACAGTGGTTTTGCAAACACTAACGTGTATCAAAAATCACCTGGGTTATTTGCTAAAAACTTGCTTTCCTGGACACACCCCCAGGGAATCCTGTACAGGAGGTGCAGAGTGGTAGCCATTTCTACGTTTTTAACAGGCATCCGAGATGATTTTACAATAGGTGATTCTTGAAATATATTTTGAGAAACACTTTCTAGGAGACAGTGTGAAATGGTTGAAAAAGCAAGATTTTGGAATCGGACTTATGTTATAGTCCTGGCTTTTACTGCTTTGGTTGTGTGACTGAGAACAAGTTGGTTATTTTAAGGTTCTTTTTCCCCCCTCATCAGTGCTGGGGATATAATATACACCTTCTCTGTCTTAGAATTATTTCAAGATATATAGGGGATATGCTATATTAAATTTCTGGCATATAGAAGGAGCTCAGGAAATATGATACGTCTTTTTGGCCCTTAACCACACCCCCATCTCCCACCCCAGAACACAGCTGTAAACCTAAAAGTGAAGAAGTAGGAGGAAATAGCTACCATTAACGTCATACATTTTGTTTTATAAGAGATCAGAGCCAACTGCTTTTTTACCTTGAACCTACTGTTTTAGAATTGTGTAAAATTAAGTTACCAATTTAACAGATTTCGTTACCTAGTTTCTCCTGGCAGTCTTCAGTTCTGTAGACATTAAATTTGAACAGCATAATACAGGCAAGGTTAAAGTGTAAAACAGAAGCTGAGAGAAATTTAATAGTAGGACAGACACCTCAAAAATCCTGAGGGCATGAACATGTTGTAACATACTGTAAAAACTAATACTCAAATTAGTATTACTAGATCGTCAAGAAAATGTTAAATTATGCTTAACAGAATTGTCATATATTTCAAGATGATTTCCATTACAAAATCCAATAGTTTATAAAGTTTTGGCACTTTTAAATGCTAAACTAAAACTTCAGCTAGTTGGGAAGTTTACTTAGGTAAAATATCTGATTAGTCTATTACGGTTATGTATAAATGAACTTCTACGCTCTTGCTTCCTACTTGATTGGCATGTAACTATTTTTAAGTCAACAAGTGTCTTTGAAACTGTCCCAGAAAGTACTGTGGAACTAGCCTATATGTAAATTGCTGTGGTGCCATATGATGCTAAGGTTTTCTCTTTTTTCTCTGTCTTGAAGAGATGCTAATGTGAATGGAGAACAGTGGAGTCTTAGCATAGCCATGTCTGCCCATTTTATGTCTTGAACTTTCTGACTCATGTTGACTAATTGGAAATATGGCTACTTTATTGTTAAGGATTTGAAAAAGCTGAGAAAGAGTTAAAAATCTTTCTTCATTTTCTGTTATCATGCTCCTACCCCCCACTTGGATATTTGTATGATTGGAGAAGGCAATGGCACCCCACTCCAGTACTCTTGCCTGGAAAATCCCATGGACAGAGGAGCCTGGTAGGCTGCAGTCCATGGGGTCGTGAAGAGTCAGACACGACTGAGCAACTTCACTTTCACTTTTCACTTTCATGCATTGGAGAAGGAAATGGCAACCCGCTTCAGTGTTCTTGCCTGGAGAATCCCAGGGACGGGGGAGCCTGGTGGGCTGCCGTTCATGGGGTCGTTATTTATCCTCAAATATTCAATAATCAGCTGACTAGGTGTAGGTATTAGTTTCTTATTATTTTCACTTGTTTAAGCAACACTTTCTGTCCTGTAGACTTGTCTGTCTTTGATGGAGTTTAATTTTCTTCTGTTATATCTTTGCTTATGGGCACTGTTTTATATACTACCCTTCTTCTGGAACACCCGTTATTCTTATGTTGTATTTCTGTCAGTCTTCCATGTTCATCATATTCCCTTTGTTCATCTTTCCCCTTATTCTTTTCTCCCCCTACCTACTGAGGAAGTTTTTAAAACATATGCCTGATCTTATTTTTCACCAATGTTCACAATTTTCAAATTTTTTCTCCTTAATACATTATGAATTTGGCTGCTGCATTTTCTTTTCCCTTATACAGCATTTTCCCCTAATTTTACCAGCTCCATTCCAATTTCCATGTCTCAGTCATTCCTCTTTTTATCTTACATTACATTATTTCATTTTATTCAGAATTATTTTTAACTTTATAAAAGATGCAAACCAATTGTCTAAAGTTTATTCCTGTTTCTCATTTGTGCTTGCTTTCTATATCTTCAGTGCTGTGTTATGGTTTTGTATTACATAACATTTTTATAACACCTGTCTTCATTTGTTGATTTTTCTTCTTTTATTTATCCTTGGTCAAGGATATACTATAATAGATATTATAGTCTCTATAATCCGGGATCGAAGAAGGCAATGGCAACCCACTCCAGTACTCTTGCCTGGAAAATCCCATGGACGGCAGAGCCTGGTAGGCTGCAGTCCATGGGGTCACTGAGAGTCGGACATGACTGAGTGACTTCACTTTCGCTTTTCACTTTCATGCATCGGAGAAGGAAATGGCAACCCACTCCAGTGTTCTTGCCTGGAGAATCCCAGGGACGGGGGAGCCTGGTGGGCTGCCGTCTATGGGGTGGCACAGAGTCGGACACGACTGAAGTGACTTAGTAGTAGTAGTAATAATCCGGGATGCTTACCTCTCAACTGGGTTAGTGACTTTTCTCTGGCTCATCTGACTAGAGGCTGCTCATGTCCTCCTCTTAGACTCTAACAGAACATCTGATACATGGCCCATAGCATATTTTTGGGTGGGGGTTGTCTAAAAATAATCTAGCACAAGAAGGTACCCTGCTCATCACAGGTCTTCCAAACTCAGTCTTTGTAGTGCTGATTTTGCATCTCCAGACATAAACTCCCACTCCATGTGCTTTTCCATCCCCACTCATGTTATATTGCTAAGAATTTTAGACCCAGGTTGGAGGTAGGAAGCCTGGATTTTTGAACAGTTGGACTAGGTGAGTAGAGTGATTGAGACTTTGTGTGGTCCTGGAGCCTCTTTCCTCCAACTGGTCCTTGAAAATCCTATGTTCTCTGCACCTCCCACTCCCTGGGAAGTTTAAGGAAATCTCTCAGAACTGTCTTGTAAGTCTTTGATATTTTGCTTCCAACAACTTCCATTTTTTATAACGAAAAGTAAATCCTTTTTCATTGCGGTGGATCATTGACTAATGTTCCTGGAGCACTTATATTTGTATCCAGGGTGTGGGAAGGTGTTGGGTGTGTGTGTTTCAGTGGGAGGGTGGGAAAGGTCTGGTACTGGTGTTGCTAGTTGCTTTTGTCTCACCATGCTTGTAATGCTCCCTTGCTTGTTTTAAGTGCTCAGTATACATTTGTTGAATGAGTGAATAAATGATTTATTTTTCTTTGAGAATTTCAGAAGAACCAACAGTACTTAACCAGTAATTATTATTCTAATACCCTTTCCCCAATAGTATTTTTCTAGTTAGGCATTTTGCAAATTATGTTCTGGGAGTACCGGTTCCATAAAATACTCTGTGAAAAAAGGGTTCCATTGATAAATACTTTTGGGAAGTGCTGCATACTAAATTTTTCTCATAGAAATTTGATTAATATATATTAAGGGCCTCAAGAAAGCCTGGACTAACGAAACCTGTATAACTTTGTTTAATTCAGCATTTCCCAAACTTGCTGGATCATAGAAACCTGTTAATATACAATAAAACATGCTTTGGGAAATGCTTTACTCTGATTTTTACAGTTTTCACCTCACAGAGTTTAATGCAGACTTTTTCTACAAAGCAAACTTAAAATTTTTAAATTTGAATTGCTTTTCAATTATCTAAAGGGATGTAAATTATGACAAATATGATTAGAATGTGCAGATTTAAGTCAGGAGTTACTAATTTAGATATCTTTTTTTCCTTTGATGTTTTGAACAAGATATGATCTCAGTGACCTTTTGAAAATGCTTCTTACTTCAGGCATTACATTAGTATACTTAAGAAAAGGAGATACATATTTTACTGGTGCCGTAAGCTGAGAGAGCCCTGTACCGTATGATACGAGAGTATTTCTGTATTTCCCCTGAGCTCAGCGAAAGTGACAGTTGTTCTTATTCAGGATTTTAACATTGTACGTTACCCTAGAAAGTAATTCTATAGCAGTGCCTCTTTTCTCTCAAAATCATGTAACTGGATAAAGTGGGAAAGGTGACTAATTTTATTTTCAGTTTCAGCATTAAATCCTTTGTTGTATTACTACTTTATTTGTCTTTATAGTAATATCTGGCTAAAACTGAAGTCATCTTTTCTTTTGACTTTTCATCGTATGGGATTCAAATGTGCTTTACTAGTTTGACTGTTCACTGACTGGTTATGAAACCTACTTTTGTTTTGGTAAGAAATGCTTCTGTACTTGCTTTATCACTCCTCTCCATTCAAATATTTGTTTCCCTCATATCTTTTTATAATTAGTAGTTTTGTTTTGCTTTTTAAAATTAGAATTTGATTTGTTCCAATTTAGGGGGTTTTTCTAAAACAGAAAAGTTGTGTTTTAGAAGCTTTTGGGGGTGGGGGGAATTGGAGGGTGGTGATGAAAGGAGTTAATAGTAAATAAAAGCCCAGCAGGTTTTCAACTAGACAAGTTTTCCCACTGGTGTACTACATCTGAAAGAGCCATGGATTTGTAGTGGGCTTGTCTAGCAAGTTCTGAGTTCCAATCTTGGATTTTCCCTACATGAAATTGTCATATTTGCTTGCTTCCTTCTGAATAAGACCACTATCTATAGACATCTTCTTCTGGTTCCCTAAAATGTCCTTTTTAAACTCAACCGTTCCAAATACCTCTAGAATTAAAAGCGATAGCTAAAATGTTACTTAAGCATTATACTATGAAAGCAGTGTGACCAAAAATATTCTTTCCAAGAATTTGTCAAAAAATCTAAATAAAAATTAGTCAACTAGACATTTATATTCACTATAGTAAATGACATTCTAACTTTTGTTTCATCTTAAACAGACAAACAGCAGAAGGGTGAATTTGCAATAGACGGCTACAATGTCAGGATGAATAACACTCTTAGGAAGGATGGAAAGAAAGATTGCTGTTTTGAAATCTCTGCTCCTGATAAACGTATCTATCAGGTTGGAGTTTTTGTGTTGCCTTGAAATTAAGTTGATAAGATTTCCTGATTTCATTTTTGATGACATTAACATTTTGTTAAAACAACTCTTCCTGACATTTTAATAATAATAATAAAACACTGGGTTTTAAACATTAAAGATTCATATAAGAAGAAATAGATTTAAAAAAAAAATTCAGATTAGTTCAAGTGATATCTTCTTGAAAGAGAACAGGAGAATATGTAATTCATCAATTACTTCACATGTTGCATTTTATACCTATTTTAATAGAACTGAGTGATTTTTTAAAAGAATTACATAGCAGAAAGAGTGAAATTATCAAAAGAAAAATATCAGCGTGTTAATGCATATTGTATTGCTTAGAGTTGTGGGAGAAAATGAGGGTAAAGACACATATCAGCTCTGCAAGTCAAGAGCTATCAGCTAGCATCAATATGGAATGTATGTTTAATAAGTTTTAAATATCTGAGATTGCAGTTGAAAGCCAGTTAATTAAGTTGTCAGTTAATGTGTTGGAATCTGACAAGAACATTTTTAAGAAAGCTGTACCCAGCAGTCTAAAGAAATTCATGGGTGTCTTCTAATTGTCAAGGGCAAATTTTGTTCATCAGTTTTGTCTTTGACATTGATGAAGAGAAGCAGCTTTTTTTCCTGCACAGCTGCCAGCTGCTGATCAGAGTTTCAAATCCATCATCCTCTGCTTCAATTACATAAATTTGTCAAAATTAACTGTACATTATAAGAAGCATCCTTGCAAGAAAAGTAGTACTAGACATGAAAAGAATTACTAATGGTCTTGTAGAAACGAAAAGGAGGCAACATACTTTTCATTACGGTGGTGATTTTTTTTATTGCTATTGTTTGTTTTTCCTTAGTTCACAGCAGCTTCTCCCAAAGATGCCGAAGAATGGGTGCAGCAGCTGAACTTTGTGTTACAAGGTAAGAGCAATCCATTGAACAAGGTATCACAGTCTTTGAGTACTGAATAACTGAATAAGTTGGAGTTTCATATACAGAAGCTTATTGACTTCTGTGAGAAATGGCTGGCAGAACATGACTGGTAACACATACCATTGACTTCAGATTAATAAAAGTGTCTTTTCTGCAAGTACCATTTAGTAACTTTTAAATTCACGTGTTTATACATCAATCCATTTCTAAAATGTTCAAATTAAAGATGTAACATATATCAATATTGTGACTCTGTAGGGCTGCATTAATTTAGGTAATAAGGTTTGGAAAATCACTTTTGCATTCTTTAAAGTTTTACTTCCTGAAACATGTTTTGTAGATATGGGGTCTGATGTTATCCCTGAGGATGATGAGGAAAGAGGAGAGCTGTACGATGATGTCGATCATCCTCTCCCAAGCAGTTCACCAACAAGGAGTCTGCCAATTGATGATGAAATTTATGAAGAACTTCCAGGTACTTATTTATGGTGATTCAGTTAAGGATTTTAGGGCCTTAAAAAAATGCCATATATCATCAAGTTGACAACTTGAGAAGAAAATGGTGAACTATTAATATTAAAAACGAGGACAAAGAAAATCTTCAAACTCTATATTACAAAAGGTTCTGCTTGAAGTGTTTCAAGTAAGTGGATGTACATTTATGAAAAGTGAATGGAATGTTAAAATGAAGCAGATACAGTCCTAATCTCATGGGACTTTTGGCTCATTAGCATTGTTTATGCTACATAATTTTTTAATTAAAAAATTGACTTGCCTTACAGTTTTTTCCAGCAACTCACACATCATTTTTTATTTATACATCTTGGAACTTCCATTAACCAGAAGTTCTATGCATACCCCATATGTCAACAACTTCTGCCTCATGTATTCCTCCTTGCTGTAGTGTATTGCATTGTCTTGGAGGAATATTCTTGAACTGTAAACAAAGGCCTTTTGAGGCTTGAAGTTTTCTTACTTGATATTTTATCATTCTGCATTTTCAGGCATAATTTAGTGTTTATATGCCTCAGTATTTGTTATGTAATATAAGTTTAATTGTCTTAATTTGACTTGCCATTCTGACAGCCTCAAACAGAAAGATAGGCATATGGAACTTTAGATACTTAGAATATGAAAACACTTAGGGAATTATTGCATTACTAATACTCTAGGTTGAAATGAGCCTTTTTCTGGTTATTAAAAAAATCAGCCATTGGAGAAGAAAAAGAGATTATATTTAAAAAGAGATATTTAACTGACATTGCATATAGAGAAGCTATTTTTCTTTAACTCAAACAATTTAACAACAGTATAAACTTTAAAAATACCTAAAATGTTCAAAATTAATATACAAATGTGATTTTCAATAACTAGCACATAGACTTTAGAGTCAAAAGTTTAAGTTCTGCCAAACCGTTTACTAGCTCAGTGACCTTAAAAGTCAATTTCTTCATCTATAAAATAAGGATAATTTCATGAGGGGGATGGTGGTAAACGAGGTCATGTATCTAAAAGCTCTCAGCACAGTGCTTGAGTCATAGCATGCCCATAATATATTGTAACATGATCATTATTGTTTTAATTAGTATATCTGGTAAATTCTACAAATGCTTATATGGAGTTACAATAGTGGTTTTCCGACCAAGTAAGAATTAGTGATTGTAATGGGATTATAAATCTAAGATACTACAAAAATTACCAAAATATGCATCCGTGTATTGTCTTTTACTACCTTAGAAGAAGATGATTAGTATAAAAGCATGATTTTGTGAGCAGTGGTAATTTGTGCATTTCTATTATTTTAATAGAACTACATGGTTATAGCTCCTTCCTTTCTGATTTATCCCAAGGAAATGGCTTTTGCCATGGCATCAGCATCCTCAAGTAGGAAAGAATATTTATTCTCTGACTACTTTTTTTTAGTCACACCATATCACTAATACTGTCATATTAGTCTTTAAAAGGTTCAGAAGAGTGAGTGAGCATGTGTACTGATGTCAAATGGAAGACTGTTGTACCTTTACACATGACGCCATTGTCATGTATACTTCCTTCTTTTAAACCTTGCAGCGAGGGGGTCTCGTTACAAACGCCGCAATGACTATCAGTTAGGTTCTGGGTTTCTTCAAGTTCATCATCCTCTCCCCACACCTCAAATAAAAAATTGGTCAGGAATAAAGGACACATATTTATAGCATTTTCATGCTAAAAAACCAAGGAAGATCGCCTGTAAGTAGCTTGAAATCTTAAAAATATGAGGCCTCTTTTATTTTCCATCACTGCAGATGGTCTTCATCACATTTTTTTTGTTGGCCTGGGGCCACATAATCATTGGAAATAACAGGTTACTTTTGAAGTAGTCTTACTTCTTGCTGTGGTACTGGAAGAAATCTAAGCTGCTCTAGGATTCAACACCCCTGCCTGGGATCCCAGTGGCTGTACAAAGTGATTGAGTTTGATAGAGACTGCAGCTGTACCCCTGGGAAGAAGCTGGGGTAGGCAGCTGTGGAATGTCTAGTTCTTTCTTCCCTAGGGTAATGGAGAGCCGCTTCAGTGTCCACACAGTTCAAGTTTGTCAAGCTTGAGCCAGCCACTACAGAGGGAATTTTTTTTTTAGTTAAAACCCTAAAGTTGGCTCTTAGAGTTTTCGTTGGATTAAATATCTAAAACTAGGAAGGTAACTTTTTTTTCTTTCAAAAATGCTGTCTCTTTCAGGAGAAGAGTAAAGCTAATTGCTTTCACTTCTGTAAATTATGAATATAATTTTGAGAGGACGTTAAAACAGTGGAAAAGCAGTGAGCATACTTACAGTTAGTATTTTTCCAGCTCTGTACTAACAGCTGTGTATATCTGAAATCTGACTGGTAAATTCCCAGAATTAATTAATACTACCATTTCAATGGGCTTCTCTGATAGCTCAGTTGATAAAGAATCTGCCTGCAATGCAAGAGACCCTGGTTCCATTTCTGGGTCAGGAAGATCTGCTGGAGAAGGGATAGGCTACCCACTCCGGATTTCTTGGGCTTCCCTTGTGGCTCAGCTGGTAAAGAATCCGCCCACAATGCAGGAGACCTGGGTTCAATCTCTGGGTTGGGAAGATCCCCTGGAGAAGGGAAAGGCTACCCACTCCAGCATTCTGTCCTGGAGAATTCCACGGACTGTATAGTCCATGGGGTCACAAAGAGTTGGACACAACTGAGCGACTTTCACTTTCTTTTCACCATTTCAACATGATTTTCTGTCAATTACATATAGTTGAAAATTAATCCTCTTAGTTGAAAGATGAAGCATAAAATGTGTTTGGAGAAAAATCTAAGCACTCAACATGTTACTTTAAAGCACAGAGTCCTTTGAGAAAGTAAAACTCTTGCTCAAGTGTCTTTTTAATGTGAAATAAACCTGCAGTGTTTAAGTCTCAAGAATCATAATAAGAAAACATGTTTAAAAATTGTATTGCAAAATATCCCTTGAAAAATGTTTATAATTTTATAGGAATGTAAATAGTTTCATTGTAATTGTTTTTCAGTTAGAATATTCTAACTTTATTACAGCAGCTTTTGTTTAATTTCCTGTTCATTAAATTTTAAGTAACTTCACAAAAGAATAAGAATAAATTTGTAAGTTTTTTTTGCATTTAGGGTATTTATACGTATGTAGACAAGAGTTGAGACAATGCCATTTCTGGGGAATATTAAAGACATTTGGCTTTTCTTTAAATATCCTAATGCTTTGACATCATTTATGTCTTAGTACCTATTAGCATCTTTGTATTTGCAAAGTTATTATTTGATCAAAGTGTGTTAAACTGTTTCATAAGACAGTAATGAGTTCATTTGGCTTAGGACAAATTCCAGAAGTTATTGTTCATTTTTTCATTAGAAATGTAGGAGAATGTTTTTGCTTTAATCTGAATCTCGAAAGGGGAAAATAATACTTGGGAAACTCCTGCAGAAATCAACCCAGCTTGCTCTTCTCTTCTAGTAACCATGTCATCGGATTTTTTTTTTCTGTAAACATCAAGACATTCTGCAGAAACAGAACAACAAAAAGACTTTTAAAGATGTAGACTTAATAGAATCAGCTAGTAACAAGAATGATAACTGCTTGTTAGCCTATTAAATCTGTAGATTTCAGGGGAATTGCATTTGAAATTCTTCTGGCAAGTGAACTGGAGGAGAGAGGGTAGCATAAAATAGGAAGATAAATTTCTAATCCCATTAACCTATTTTTTTAAAAAAAACTTCATTCATTTTTTTAATATTGTAATGATAGATTGAACTATTCCAAGCCAGGAAAGGGTGTTTTATTCTTTAGTCATTCAATTACATTTTAAATTTATTCAATCCAACCATCTGCATCTAAAATGGAATATAAAGTGAAATGCAGCTATAAATTTTTCCCCATGAAGCTAATGCATATACATAAAAAAGAAGTGTTTGAGTATTTAAATTTGAAGGAATTGTCAGCAAATGAAATGAGAGGCAACTTAATCAATTAATTACAACCTATCCCCCCCAAATACATTTTAGCTTTCTTTTCTTGCTGAGTAATTATTACTCATATTACCAAGTTAATAAGGTTATAGAGGACCTTAGAGTCTCTGGTATTAACATCATTCCTGATTTCACCAAATAATTTTTTCTTATTCCTTTGGAATGCAATGGAAAGATGCCAGTTGACTTTCATAGAATCACATATATTCAGCATTTCAATATCATTAGTCCAGACAGCCTGCTGGCATTCTTTTTCCTTAAACTATGATACTGAATTACAAAGTATGGTGACATGATGTCCTGTTATATGGTATGATAGATAACTAAAGTCAAATTTTGGAGTTATTTAAGCTCCGAACTCTGCTGAGAGGATTATCTGAAGTTATAGAATATAAGGAAAACATCCATAAATTAAGGTCACTGCACACATCTAATTGTATTTTATCTTTGCTGAATATAAGTGTGACTTTAGGATTCTTCATGTTGCCTATTTCATAATACAGCACGAAGCTTCGGGATATAATTTTGTCTGTCATGTTGCTTTTCTCTACTTTGCCATTGGCATTGCAAACAAATTCTTTTCATTACAAGAGATGCTTTAACACATATTAAAACCCCAAATACCTATGTGCGTGCAAAACATATATTTCTAATTGTAGAGAAATAAATTAACCTATTTTTGCAACCTGGCACTTCATCTGTGGTTCTCAACCAGGAAAGATTGTGGTTCTCAACCAGGAAAGACCTTGGCCCCATGGGTGCATTTAATGATTGAATTCCTGGAGGCGTTTTTGGTTGCCACAACTAGGGGGGGTGTGTGTGTGTGTGTGTGTGTGTGTGTTACAGTGGGTAGGTGCCAGGGATGCTGCTTAACATCCTACAAAGCACAGCCATCCTCCACAACAAAGAATTATCTGGCCCAAAGGTTGAAAAACTCTGTTACAAGGGTATAAATTGGTTTATCACCTTTTTATCTATGTCTCATGAGTTGTAAAAACCCGTCACCCATGCTTCACATGAGTTTATTTTTATGGACAAAACACAGGTTTTCTTATAAAAGTAAAACTAGGATTACACAGAATGGTTCTAGGTTATAAGGGATCAGCTGGACTTGTCTGTTAACAGTTTTCATCAAGGGACTGAATTGTCTTCAAGACTCTCAGTCTTAGAAAAATGAGAAGGCCATGAAAGATTAAAAAAAAAAAAAGGAAGCATTTTCTCTATTATCATGAACTGCGGTCTGTGATGAGAGAGTCTTTTTTGATATTGTAAATATGTGTCTTTCTTGTACAGACACTTGGCTTATCCTGTTCTGATAGGGTTATTATCATTTGAAGCTGAAGTGAAAGACCTGTGGCAAAGGATTGCATCTTTTTAAAGGGAGTCAGGCCACCTGGGAGAATGCAGGGCTAAGCAATTCCAAGGCCACCTGGAATTTGACAGGTGGCTTTAAGAGGAGAGGAAGTCCAATAATGGGATTTCTCTCCCTTTGGGGGCCTGGACTTTGAGGAGATTAATGGGCTTGAGACGGCAGGAAAAATGTTCTCTGCTCCTGGAGGTCATCAGGGAGTCACTGAGGCAGCCGTGCTGAGGGAATCGGGGAGATGCACTCACCTGAGGCTGAGTCACACCACGCTGCGTCAGGTGGCTCTTTATTATTCTCTGCACATTTCCCTTAATTTTTAAATCTTTGCTTACAGACAGTATATGCTCGCTGGAAAAACCTTAAATATTTCTGATGGGCATAAAATTAATAAGTAGAAATCATTCACCTTCTACCCTAAGTACACATTGTTTACAGCTTGATACAAATCTTTTGTCTTTTATTTTTTAGCCCATTTATAAGTATACAATGCTTACACTTTAAAAAAGGAGATCCTTCTTTTTATTTACTTTCTTCTGCCTTTTCTTTTAATTGCTTTCCTTTCATTTTCTTTTTGCTTCCTCGTTACCTTCTTCCTTTTCTCATTCTTTTATTTTCCTGCCTTCCCTTTTGGGTTTACATTTTTTCCTCCTTGCTTTATTTCTTTCATTCCATAAATATCCTTGAGCACCTGTTTTGTGGCAGGTAGTGTACCTAGGTCCTTGAAATCCCTATGCATTCTTACACAGGCCTTAAATGGGTGCAGCTACACCTTCCCGTTCTATTCTAAGCCCCTTGACATATGACTATACCCTAATTCCCCATGTTTATTTATTTCATATACATACATATTTATATGGATTTCTCCAGGCAAGAATACTGGAGTGGGTTGCCATTCCCTTCTCCAGGCTATCTACCCAACTCAGGGATTGAACCTGGGTCTCCTGCATTGCAGGCAGATTGTTTACCATTTGAGTCACCAGAGAAACCCTGTGTATATATACGTATATATATTATTCAAGTCTCATGAATTAGTTGTCTTTGCTTTTCTGATATATGAATCCTGTCTTCCGGCAGTGTCAAAACTATCATGACACCTTCTCTTAAGGCATCCTTCACTTCCCCTCTTCCTCTCCATCTATCTCTTATCTGCTGGCTCCCCTCCTTGCCCCATACACACAGAATATCTTTCTCTGTATCTGTGAAAAGTAAATTGTTGTGGTTGAGCAAGGACTTTGGAGGACACACATTGATTTGAATCCTGGCTCTGCTCCTTGCTATGAACTTTAGCCAAAATAAAAGTGAACACAGAGGGAAGGTGGAGAGTCCAGGAAACAACAGTGACCATAGCAATAGGTAAAATGTATCAGTAATGTTAATTAACTATTATTTTTCAATGAGTGTGTATTTTAATTTAAAATGAGTTAAAACTAAATTTAGCTTGCAATTATCCTGGGCAAGATAGAAATGTGAGGTAGTAAAAGTGTGCCAGTGTGTTAGTCGCTCAGTCGTGTCTGACTCTTTGAGACCCCATGGACTATAGGCCACCAGGCTCCTCTGTCCATGGAATTCTCTAGGCAAATATACTGGAGTAGGTTGCCATTCCCTTCTCCAGGGATCTTCCTGATCCAGGGATCGAACTTGAGTCTCCTACCTTGCAGGCAGATTCTTTACCATCTGAGCCACCAGGGAAGTGTTCTTTTATTCAGGAGGAATAAGGAGATAAATATTGAGTAACAGTAGTCCTTGTTAGGAAGTGTGTGTTAAAATTTCAGAATAAGTACTAAACAAGTAGGAATACAATGTGCTGTGCTTAGTGCCTCAGTCATGTCTGACTCTGCAGCCCCATGGACATCTTTGCAAGGCTCCTCTGTTTATGGAGATTCTCCAGGCAAGAATACTGTGGTGGGTTGCCTTGCCCTTCTCCAGGAGATCTTCCCAACCCAGGGATCGAACCCAGGTCTCCCACATTGCAGGTGGATTCTTTACCATCTGAGCCACCAGGGAAGCCCAAGAATACTCGAGTGAATAGCCTATCCTTTCTCCAGGGGATCTTCCTGACACAGGAATTGAACTGGGGTCTCCTGCATTGCAGGTGGATTCTTTACCAGCTGAGCTACCAGGGAAGCCTAGGAATACAATCTTAGGGTTCCCAAAGCAACAGAAGGGAAATAAAAGGTGATCACAGAAAAACATTTTAATTCAGAAGAAGGCAGGAAAAAAAAGGAGCAAAGAGAAAATATAAAAATAAAAAATGTTGTATATTTTATAAAATATAAAAAGCCCAAATACAAGAATAATTACAATAAAAATATAACTTCATTAATCTATTAAAAGAAATCACATCGAATTTAAATATATATATAGCAGCATTTTTAGAGAAGATATTCCTGAAACAAACCATGTAAAATTTTCAGAGTGAGGGAATGAAAATGAATATACCAGATAATTCTAGTCAAAGAAAGCTACTACAGTGGTATTCAGATAATATAGAATGTAAGCCATAAAGCAATATTAGGATGGCAAATGTCAGTGTATAATAATAGTAAAAGAAGATAAAGTTTAAATGGATCTCTAACTAATTAACTTTGAAATCTATAAATAAAAAACTTACTTGACAAATCCTAAATGACTGTGGGAGATTTTAACTTACCACTCTTAGAAACTAGTAGACCAAGGAGGCAAAAAGTTAGTAACTATATGGAAGATTTGAATCAAAAAAATTTTTGATTGACTTACCACCCTTATGGCAGAAAGTGAAGAGGAACTCAAAAGCCTCTTGATGAAAGTGAAAGTGGAGAGTGAAAAAGTTGGCTTAAAGCTCAACATTCAGAAAACGAAGATCATGGCATCTGGTCCCATCGCTTCATGGGAAATAGATGGGGAAACAGTGGAAACAGTGTCAGACTTTATTTTTTGGGGCTCCAAAATCATTGCAGATGGTGACTGCAGCCATGAAATTAAAAGACGCTTACTCCTTGGAAGGAAAGTTATGACCAACCTAGATAGCATATTCAAAAGCAGAGACATTATTTTGCCAACAAAGGTTCGTCTAGTCAAGGCTATGGTTTTTCCTGTGGTCGTGTATGGATGTGAGAGTTGGACTGTGAAGAAAGCTGAGCGCTGAAGAATTGATGCTTTTGAACTGTGGTGTTGGAGAAGACTCTTGAGGGTCCCTTGGACTGCAAGGAGATCCCACCAGTCCATTCTGAAGGAGATCAGCCCTGGGATTTCTTTGGAAGGAACGATGCTAAAGCTGAAACTCCAGTACTTTGGCCACCTCTCGCGAAGAGTTGACTCATTGGAAAAGACTCTGATGCTGGGAGGGATTGGGGGCAAGAGGAGAAGGGGACGACAGAGGATGAGATGGCTGGATGGCATCACTGACTCGATGGACGTGAGTCTGAGTGAACTCCGGGAGTTGGTGATAGACAGGGAGGCCTGGCGTGCTGCGATTCATGGGGTCGCAAAGAGTCAGACACGACTGAGCGACTGATCTGATCTGATCTACAAAGAAGTATGTTCTTTCCTTGCACATAGAATTTTCATAGAAATTGACTATAGCATATAAGTTCATAGTTGAAATCTCAAGAAATTTCAATGAATCTGTATCATATATACTATATTCTTTAACTACAATGAAATTTAATTAGACACTAAAAAGATAGTTTAAAATACCCAAGCTTCTGTGTTTGGAGGTGAAAAAATAAATTTCTGAATAGCTCTTGAGTTAAAAGAGAGAATCACAGAGGAAATTACAAAATATATAGTTCAGAAAGATAATGAAAACAGTACAAATACAAACTTGTGGCATGGTGCTTTAAAACATATTTGGAGGGATATGATGAGGAATAAGACAAATGAGAGGATTAATCCCTAGTGAACTGGAGATGAGAGAACAATTTGAAAAACAAAGAATATAAAATTAATCATTTAAAACTATTAATATTAAAGAAATAAAGAAAGGAACAGAAACTTTAACAAGAGAAGACCCTATTAAAAAAGATCAGATTTCTTTTTTAAAGAACCAAATAGAATTAACTAGAAATTCTTGATGTTTTAGAATATAACAGCCAAATTTTCAGACTCATCTATTTATATTTCCATTGCCTAGGAAACTATACACACATAAGCGTATTTCTCCATGGACACACATCTGTAGAGACAGTCTGTTGCAGGAGAGCATCAGGCTTCACTACTTTTGCAGATAGGTCAGCTGGGAAAATCAACTTCCTAAGAGTCCTCAGCTGCTTAGTTTAAAGCAATGATTAATAAGTATGGACAGGTTCAACAAAATGTCAGTGGTAGATATAAGCACTCTTCATATCTGGCCTCACAAGTTCTGCAGTTGAGCAATGCAAGACCTTTAACAAAGTGAGGGGAAAAAAATCCAGTCTGAGTTTATTAAGCTCAAGTGAAATTTGACCTTGATTTTGTTTCAAATAAAACAGTCCTCTATGATTATTTTCCTCCTTTTTAGAACTTCACTAGAATTCTTACCAAGAAATGACAACTCCTTATACCTATTTATCTATTAACCCCTTTATCCCCTATTATAGGAGTTGAGATGAGGCAGAAAACTTTTCTCATAGATGAATAAGAAAATACATTTGCAGAGTGGTATTGTGGAGCTGTTGCTGGAACTGGATCCCAAGTCTCCTGCCTCCTAGTCTGGGCCTCTTTCCACATTCCTGATCACAGTTCAAGGAGCTACAACATAACTCTATTTCTTTCTCTTCCTGCCAGTGGAGGAGACACATGAGACGTGGGTTCAATCCCTGGATCAGGAAGATCCCCTGGAGTAGGAAATGGTAACCTGCTCTAATATTCTTGCTTAGAGAATTCCATGGACAGAGGAGCCTGGTGGGCTACAGTCCACGGGGTCACAAAGAGTTGGACACAACTAAGGGACTGAGTGCACGTGCCCTGGTCCCTTAACTTAAACAGCTCCCTCAAAGTCAATAGTCTCTCCCAGTCATCAATCTCTGTCCTCAAATGCATTACTGGAAATTTTGTTTGACTGGACACCCCTTTCTTTTGGAAACTGTCTTATCCTTTGGCCTTTCTCATTCTTTTCTTATATAATTTCTTATTATATAATTATAAATAAAATATAATTATATTTTCTTGTTACATACAATATTTATAAGTAAGCTTCTTGGCCCTATTTTAGATTTCCTCCTCATTTCCTAATGCTTGTTGATTGTTTCAAATTGTTTTCCTGTTTATGCTTTATTTCTTTAATGGAGGAGCTTTCTGTTTCTACCTTATTTTTTCTTATTTTCTCATTGTAAGTTATTATTATTATACATTTAATTAATTGATTGAAAAAATATTTTTTGAAAGCCCAATACATGCTTGATTCTGTTCTGACTGTTGAGAGTTTAGGCATAAAAAGGACAGACCTGGATTCATGTTGATGTATGGCAAAACCAATACAATATTGTAAAGTAATTAGCCTACAATTAAAATAAATAAATTTAAATTAAAAAAAAGAACAGACCTGGTCTCTAGTAAGATAATTACAGATGTTACAAAGATAAGTGGATCATGTGAAAAGAGCAGCTGTTTAATACTCTGTGGTCAAGGAAGAGGTGACATTTAAACTGAAAACTCTTGGCTAAAACTGGTAAATGTTAATACAAAAAGCCAAACAAAGCACCTTCTAGGCACAAGGGACACAGTGCCAGGACCCTGAGGCTGGAGAATGCTGGGATGTTCAGGAACCAGAAAGGAAGGCCAAAGGTAGCCATGCAGAGAGAGGTTAGAATGAAATTGGAGAGCTAGGCAAAAGCCAGGTCTCTGGTATGCAGAACCTCTGCATACCAGAATTGATGTTTATTGTGATCTTATGTGCAGAAATGGCACGTGGAAAAATGTGTGCTGAGTTACTCACGTGAGACTGCAGTGTTTAATTATATGAGGTTGTCCATGTACATCAAATGCCATTTAATGGTCCTGTATGATGAAAAATTTGGATTTGAAAGTTCTTTCTCTCTTTACACTCTCTCCCTGGGCAACTTTATACCTTCAAGTATGACTACACTTACAGGCGTATGGTTGGAGCAAAGTAAAACATCTTCACTCAATAGCTAGTGATTCTCTCTCTAAAGCCACATTCATCCCCAGCTCTCCTCCACTCAGTCGGGCTTTGATGATTTCTTACTTGCTGTGTTACAAAGCTCCTAAGTGCTCTCCCCACTTCCTGTGTGTGTGTCTCTCTCTCATCAACTAACCCAATAATCTATTCTGTGCCCTGCCAGCAGATTGATCTTCCTAAAACACAGCATAGTCAAATTAATCCCTTGCTCTATAACCTTTATGGGTGTCCACTGCCAAGGTTGCTCAGTCCCAGACCCCTTCTTTCATCTGACTCACGTTTACCTTTTCAGTGCTGCTCAGACTCCGTATGCTCCAGGCAGACTGAACTCTTAACCATACGTTATTCATGCTCTGTGCTTCATCTTTGTGCCTTCATTACCTACGTTGTACTAGATGCCTTGTCTAAATCAATATGCTGAGCTAATAAAGTAATTAAAGGACAAAAATAACATATAGACAAAACTTTTGGTTAAGTTTCTCATTTTTCTATTCATAGAGTCCATGATCAACTCTAACATATTTTCTAGTATAGTTCATTATCTACAAGATGCAGAGTGGATAGTGAGATGATAAACACTCCATCCTCAAATATGTGGTGATTTAATCAGAGAAGTGGGTATATGAGTATTTAACTATAAAAAACCAAAAAAGCTAAACATATAAAAATAGAAAGATCTATCAACATTACTCGTCTGTCCGTCTATCTATCTACATCTACCCACCTCTACCAATCCCAGAGTATAATAGTATTGCTGTATACCTTCGCCATATTTTTCCTAGCCACACATGTAGAACCTTTGTAGTCCCCCATCAGAAACAATGAAAATATTAATTTGTTAATTCTGTATATTCCTTACACCATTGTACAGTATTGGTTTATATAGTATTTTCTCTAAACTTGTTTAGATGAATTATTTGTAGTTATTCCATTACAAACAATTAAAATACCCTTGAAGGTTATGTCTATCTATTGGACACAGTACAGTATTTTTATAAGTTTAGAATTGTGTATTACTAAACACAGTATAGTATTATCATGTCCTCCACCTTTTAGAGCATTAATACTTTTATCAGGAATATCTCATTTGATATTAGGAGACAATGTACATAAAAGAATTCAAAACCTCTTTTTTAAGCTAATTAATACTTTTTTCATTTAGTGAAGAAAATATTTTTCAAAAAAACAGATTTCAGAAGTTTCTTAAGTCATATATTTCCACTGTTTCAAAATGTTGAATAGTTCTTCACTTCCTGTAGGATAGATAAGGCCCAAGCTCCATACCTGGACATTCAAAGGTCTTCTACAGGCTCACTGGAACATTCTAGGTCAGCCTCTATTACATTGCACCAGATCTCCTATTTCGACAGACAACTTACTCTTCATTCTCCCAAACATCTGCTACTTTTCCAGCCTCATGTTTCTGTTCTTATACTTCATCTGTATGGAGTGCTCTTAGTTCAGTTTCTAACTAGTTCCTTGCCATATTCCAGGTCCATGTCAAATCCTGTCTCCCCAGAAAGCCTCTTCTGTCCATCTCAGCATGAAGTTACTTCTGCTTCCCTGGATTTCTGTAGCACCATACATTTGAAATTAATGACATAAAACTTTGTGACAACCTTGTTAGTTCAGTTCAGTTCAGTTGCTCAGTTGTGTCCGACTCTTTGCGACCCCATGGACCACAGCATGCCAGGCCTCCCTGTCCATCACCAACTCCCGGAGTTTACCCAAAGTTGTTATCTACTGTTCTGTAAATCTTATATTCATATTTTACTTTTCACGGTATGATTTATTCGGCAAACAAGCAAATGGATGGATCATTATAACTTAACCTTTTACAAACTCCTCAAGGGCAGGGATCAAATCTCATGTTTCTTAACATCCCCCAGAGTACTTAGGCCAGTGTTTTCCTCATTCAAAGTCAATAAATAATACCTGAATAATGTAGTCTTCAGTTAGAGGGGCCCATTAGTGAAAGTCAGAGAAATTCTTTCTCTATGATGATTCTTTTCCTAATAACACCAATGACTACAGAATCCTAAAAGAGTGATTGTACTTGGAATACTATCAGTGGTATATTGAAGTATGACCAATCTTCTAAAACCTCATTAAAATCTAACGTTACTTTTCCAGTGAGCATGGTCTCAAATAAATAAACTTGTGAAATGTAATACAGTGAGTGATGAAAAGCTCTGATATCATCCATCTTTTGTGCCATTAAAGATAGATCATCTACTGTGAGCAACAGGATCAACTTGAGTTACCAGTTCCCTATGGTAGGTTAGTCATCTTAAGCAAGACATTTCCCAGGAAATGACATTCTCCTTTGCTTGCACTCATTCATTAAAGACCACAGGTAAAGGAGGTCTAAAGAGCACAGGATCATAACTGATTTTTTTTTAAAGCTGACATCCACAAGGACAAAAAGCTGGTAACCAGAGTAACTGGTAAAAAAATGAGGAGCTTCATGTTTAAAAATAATCTCAGATCTGGAAAGTTGCACAAGCAGTTTAAAGAATGGGGGAACAAAAGTTAAGAATTAATGATTAGGCAGATGCTTGGGGAAAGTGTTTAAAAATTATCTTTCAAGCACCTACTTGGATTCAGTGGGTATTTGGAGGAGTCGCTGTTCTAGGACAGAGGAAGCTTGCTCACTTCTAGTCCCAGCTGTGACTTATATTACCCTTGTTTACTTCTCCATTCCACACCCTTTCCTTCAATTAAGTAAGCTCCTTTCCTCAGCCCACTGTTTACATGTCCTGCTCCCAATTTCACATTGCCTATTACACTCTCTCATACACCAGATAACCTCATTTCACTTCCCTGGGCAGCTTATGTTTTCTTTCACAAATTACCTTACATCTCAGTTCTTCCTGGAAACCTAGCTTGATTACATGGGTCAAGGTGAAGGTCATCTATACTCATAATAAAACATTATCTCTCCCTATATGGCTTTAGACATAACTGTAAGACAGTAACCCCCAAGCATGTAGATATACATGTGTAGACACTTTAAAATATGTGCATTTTTAGCCTACTTGTTTATTTAATATTTCTTGGGAGCCCAGCATTAATTTGGAGGTATTCTGAAGCTTTCAAATCATTTAAATTTTTAATGAAAGAACTGAAAAGGGTGAAGAAAATGCAACATGAAATGAGAAAAACACCCCCAACTTCCATGTAAGCTAGTCATTATTCTTTCAAGAAAGTATTCTTTATACATCAGATATTAATTAAGTAGCTGTTATATGTCAGGCACTGTGCTTGTCACTGGGGAGTGCAGTGTTGGCTAATATAACTCAGAGTTTGTTAAATAGAAATATAAAATATAGCTAATATTCAATAATGGAGAAGGTGATGGCACCCCACTCCAGTACTCTTGCCTGGAGAATCCCATGGACGGAGGAGCCTGGTGGGCTGCAGTCCATGGGGTTGCTAAGAGTCGGACACGACTGAGCAACTTCACTTTCACTTTTCACTTGCCTGCATTGGAGAAGGAAATGGCAACCCACTCCAGTGTTCTTGCCTGGAGAATCCCAGGGACGGGGGAGCCTGGTAGGCGGCCGTCTATGGGGTCATACAGAGTTGGACATGACCGAAGTGACTTAGCAATATTCAATAAAGGCTAATTTTGAAAAGTAATCAGAGACTAAAAAGAGACTGATGAGAAGCAAAGATCAAAGTCTATGCCAATAGAAGAAATATCAGAAAAGACCCACCCCTTTATTTTGCTATCAAACTCAAGGAGCAAAATGTGGTTTGAACACCACCTAAAGAACATTCTGAAGATGAAAGTAAAATGATTACGGTAAGGGAGACCATAAACAAACTCTTAAAAAACATTCAGGTGGGTAACTTGGTTTATTTGGAAGAGGACAGATTATAGCATATTCATGTCATAGGGAAAGAGGAGAATTTATATTCATGAAAGGATTTAGAAAGAGGTAACAAGAAATAAAAAGAACTTTAACAACAATTGCCAAGTTCCCCTAGCATTTAAACTTTTTTTTTTTTTTTCCCCAACCACAACAAAAAAAGACTTTTCAAAGGAAGTGGTAGAAGACATTGCTTGAGACATTAAAAACCAGATGGTCCAAAGCCTTGGAAAATATTCACGTGGGATTAATCCTTCTCTGGGTGAAAGCAAAGGAACCCGACCACTGCAGTTTGTGTTTTGAATCTCTGGTTTAGCAGCGCTAGGAGAATAAAGATTTACTTTTCTCTGAACTTTTCCTTAATTTCTTAGCTCTCCTCTGTGCTCTCACAGCACTCTGTGTTGACTTGTGTTAGAGCCGGCGACACCTGGATTGCCTGTTTACTCGGGCGTCTTTTCTGCTAACTTGGAGTATTGCAAGCTTATCGGCTTTTCTTCCTTCCCCTGCAGGAATGCCCTGTGCTCTGGGTTGTGGAAATGTTCCTACACAATGGTTTTGCAGAGCCCCAGGAGTTTCACAGTTTTTATGTTAAATTTCTTGGCTTGAAAATACTACTCGAGGATAGTACATGTTTGGATCTCACATTGTACAGGCTGTGAGGTTTGATTTCTCACAGGAAACCCTCCGCTTCCCCCTCTGACCACTGCCATCCAGTGCCCTGGGAAGAAAAAAACTTCCTTGTGGCTTCTCCAAGCTGGTGGAGGTCTTGCTTCCAGCTCCTTGCTTTCCACAGGCTGGTCATGTCTCCTGTATCTGTGAAGTGCTTAAAACTCCAGCTTCCACTGCACCCTGTAGAGGGTCAGTATTCCCCTTTGACCAAGTGGGAAAGACAGGTCTGTTTCAGCTTGGTTGGCCATGTTGTTAGAGGTTGAATTCTCAGATATAAGTAATCAATTACTCCAGAACCACTACAGTAGAGACTTAGGTTAATTTTAAGTGTTTGACTTATCAACTAATTCAGGTCAAATAAACAAAAATCTGAGTATATGCTATAGGCAAGATTCCATGCTGGAGTCTAATATCCTGCCTTCTGGGCTTTATACTCAATATTAATTACTTCGTGACAAGAAATTTTGTTGAATATATGACAGAAGAGATTTTTAAATGGCTGCTGAATCTATGAAGTTAATGATCCTATTCTTATTTAGGGAAAAAATGATGATTGTATATGTGGAGAAGTACTCAAGGTAGAGATCGATCAAGATCCAAATGTAGACTTTGGTTTTATAAGCCAACAATAATACATATTTGCATTTGAGGTCATGTCAAGTGAGGTTAATGTGGTTATATGAGGGTATGACTTAAAAATGGGGTTGGCATTCCAATCAAATGAAGTCTTTCTAATTTAAATAATGTATTTTATGCCCTGTGCCGATCAATCATTTTCTCTCCCAGAAAGTCAAACCAGTTTTTCCACTATTGATTTACAAAACTTACATGACATAAACATTATGTGACAGAAGTTGTTTGTTATTAAGAGAGAGGATATCACCTCATAGTAACTTGTCATCTGGAAATAGGGAGAATCACACAAAGTAATTTTATTTGTATCATGGCTTTTTCACTGTTGGCTACATTTGTGACAGCTGATTTCATATTAAATATTAACAGTATTTTGTTTATGCTTGAATGCGCTACAGTAGGATGTAGATTTTACTCAGAACCTTTCTGGTTAGAAAGTGTATCATTACAATAAATGATACACTTGCAGGCCAGTTATAAAGACAATAGATGCTATGTATCTAAGAAAATTGAGCTACCACTTTGGTGTCAAAATTTTGAAGTTTTATTTCTCCCCTGAATCCTATAAAGTTATTGTTTTTGGAGATCAGAAGTGGTAAATTATTGGAAATTTCATTTGGTACCAAACTAATGGAGACAATTGTTACCAACAGATATGGGTTTAGGAAATCATGGATATTAATTTAAATTGTGTGATTATAATGAATGAGCTTTGGAAATAGCTAATTGATTGCTGGAAAGAGTTGTTGGACTTTAAATATAGGAAGCAAATTAGAGTTTATATTCCTCATTTTCAAGAACACCAATAAAAAATTGATATTTGTTTATATCTCTTGCAGAGGCATAAAAAGTCTAATTTACACATTTTTATGTAATTTTGGTGACATATATTTTTAAAAAACCTAACTGAATTGAGTTGAATCTTTTACATTTGTGAAGTATGTCTAGGATTTGTTTTGTTTTGATATTACTTTCGATATATGAATACACCCATGAGACAGGCTCCTGCTGAATTTGTGGTCACTGTGTCATCAGTTGGAGAAGGCAGTGGCACCCCACTCTAGTACTCTTGCCTGGAAAATCCCATGGATGGAGGAGCCTGGTGGGCTACAGTCCATGGGGTCGCTAAGAGTCAGACACGCCTGAGGGACTTCCCTTTCACTTTTCACTTGCATGCATTGGAGAAGGAAATGGCAACCCACTCCAGTGTTCTTGCCTGGAGAATCCCAGGGACGGGGGAGCCTGGTGGGCTGCCGTCTATGGGGTCGCACAGAGTTGGACACGACTGAAGCGACTTAGCAGCAGCAGCAGCAGCAGTGTCATCAGTGCTATGAGTGTACATTGTCAGTTGTTTAAACATTATTGAATCCACTGTGGTCTGGCAAGAAGCATCTGGGAGCCAGACTTTTCCTGTGGACACATGCCAAGTAGTGTATTGTATTTCCTCACTGAAGGGAACTATATTGAGATAATTTTTCTTCTTGAATTTTTTAAATTCAGAAATTATTTTCAAAGCCAAGGCAGGACCATATGATAAAATTGTTTATAACTACCTGAATTCTTTGAGAATTACTTCTGTTTATTTAGAGTAGATGTAAATAAGTCATTTAGTTAAACTTCATTTAGATAGTTAATATTATTCTCCTAATTAGACCATTCAGGAAGGTTCACATGTCATTTCATGTAGTCTCTCTTTAAATCAATGATTTACTCTTAAGGAAGGACAACAGACATTGAGTGACCCTTTATGTACTATAGTTGAGTATGCCATTAAATTTACATGTTTGATTGTATTATTTAATTAGATAGAAATAAACCCTAAATTGCATTATTAATATATACAATTACAGCATAACATCAGTCTTAACTAAAAATCACCAGGGAAAGTTTATAAAATGTCACATTTAACTTTAAAAAATTCTGAGTAGTTGCAGATTGGGAATGAGAAAACAAGAATACTTTGTCATACTGGAGAATAGGCTAGGAGTTAGTCTTGGAGCGCTGACACTGCCTGGCTTCTAGGCCCCTATAGTGACAGAGATTTGTCTTTTCAGGATGGATATAGTTATTCTGACTGCTATGCTGGGATGCTGTTGGGTGAGACCTTAAAAGAGTAAGATCTGGTTTGTCTGCCAAGTACATTAAAAACACCCTGACTCTTGTTCACAAGAGCAGACATCTTGTTTATGCTGACTTAGGTTTGCAGTCTCAGTAAGAGACACTTTGCAAAGGAGAGCTCATTCATACCTTTACGAGGCCCAGACTGAGCAAGTGTGTTGTTTTTTTAAGCTCAAGTTTTTATTCTTACGTACTTTGAGGAATACCAAATACTATCAATATTTTGCAGTAATGAACATCAAGACCTCCATCACTTGAACTTTGTGTGCCTCGCCTCTCTTTCCCCTGCAGGTTCTACCTTGCTTCTCCTGGCAACTCCTCTCTATAGAAATATCCTAGTTCTAGAAGATACCTTCTTTTCTAGACTCTGTAACATATTTTATCATAAATTTGTGTGTCCAAAAAACCCTCTAACCTCAGAATTGAAAATGCTTTAAAAACATAATTCTGAATGTCTTGCACAGCCCCTCATGGGTACGTGAAAATTTGTATTTTGAGAGTGTCATTGTGTCTGTACTATGTAAAGTGCTTTAATTTGCTGCATTTTTCATGCATTATCACAGTCAGATCTGGTGAGGAGCTATAGCTATCTTATTCAGGATTAATCAATCTTCTTGGGCTCCTGGCTAGGACAGAAGCGACTCTCGGCTCTGCTTGCTTCAGGGATTAGCCTTATTCTGTTTTTTCATCATATTCAGTCTCTGAGAGGGAGGTGATGGGAAATGATTTTTCCATTTGCAAGCTGCCTTCCAACTGAAAGAAAAATGGAGGGGGCAAATGCTAAGCTTTTCACTTTCTGTGGCCATTACAAACATGACTCTTCTCCTGTTTTTCAGCAGTATACACTGCTGACAAGGGAACTAGTTTGTTTTTTTTTTAGGATGTCAGACTTGGCCAAGTTATTTTGTCGTTGAAGTAAACATATATGTCTGTATGACATCATGAATATTAACTTTCTCAGAAGTTGCATATTATGGCAGTATGTTAAAGTGCTATTTAACAAATATAGAAAGAAGTGATCTATGCAAGGTCTTCATTGAATGAGAAGAAAAAGTGTGCTTTTTCTCATTCAAGGTGCTTCTGAACTTGGGCTCTGGAGGAAGACAGCCTGGATCCAAAGTGTCATCCTGACATTAATTCTTTTTTTGTGTTTTTTTAAAAAAATTTTTTTTAAAGTTTTTATTTCAGTTCAGTTCAGTCGCTTAGTCGTGTCTGACTCTTTGTGACCCCATGGACTGCAGCACTCCAGGCTTCCCTGTCCATTACCAATTCCCAGAGCTTACTCAAAACTCATGTCCATTGAGTTGGTGATGCCATCCAACCATCTCATCCTCTGTCGTCCCCTTCTTCTCCCACCTTCAGTTCATTTCCAGCATTAGGGTCTTTTCAAATGAGTCAGTTCTTTGCATCAGGTGGCCAAAATATTGGAGTTTCAGCTTTAGTATCAGTCCTTCCAATGAATATTCAGGACTGATCTCCTTTAGGATGGACTGGTTAGATCTCCTTGCTGTCCAAGGGACTCTCAAGACTCTTCTCCCAACACCACAGCTCAAAAGCATCAATTCTTCGGTGCTCAGCTTTCTTTGTAGTCCAGCTCTCACATCCATACATGACTACTGGAAAAACCAAAGCTTTGCCTAGATGGGCCTTTGTTGGCAAAGTAATGTACTGTGTTTTAATATGCTGTCTGGTTTGTCATAACTTTTCTTCCAAGGAGCAAGTGGCTTTTAATTTCATGGCTGCTGTCACCATTTGCAATGATTTTAGAGCCCCAAAAATAAAGTCTGCCACTGTTTCCATTGTTCCCCCATCTCTTTGCCGTGACGTGATGGGACCAGATGCCATGTGATCTTAGTCTTCTGACAATATTGCTTCTGTCGTTTATGTTTGTTTTTTTGGCCACAAGGCATGTGGGATCCCAGCTTCCTGACCAGGGATCAAACCCCATCTCCCTCATTGGAAAGTGAAGTCTTAATCACTGGACCACCAGGGAAATTCCCTGATGCAACTTCTTATAGCTGTGCTATTCTGTGCAAATTAACTTAACTTCTATGACTGTGTTTTTTCATCTAAAAATGGGAATAACAGCAATACCTTCCTCACAGGGTTTTGAGGATCAGTGGGATTTCTGTGTATAGTGTCATGGCTAGCATGGTGCTTCATACACAGTAAATTCCTAGATTTGTATTACAATCATTGTTATTAAATATCAGTATGCAATGAGTATTGTATTGGTCACTTCAGCTTTTCATTCTCACAATAATTATCTAAGGTATATTTTATATTTGTATTTTCCAGACTGAAAATTGAGGCTCAGAGTTTAATTAGCTTGTCTCAGTTTATATAGCTGATGAAAGAAGAGAATATAACCCTCTGGAATATGAATTTTATTTGCATTTGTAGTTCCATTGTATCTTTTGGGATTAATATGGGGTTAATTTCTGATTCCATTATAATTCATTTTATTAATTATATTATTATTTAGTGAAATATGCCTATATTTAGAAGTTTAAAAGGCAAGTGGTATTTGAAGACAAATGATGAGGGGGATTGAGAATGGTTCTCTTCCCACCCTGTCTGCTTCAGTGGGTCTGGGACCCACTGAGCCAGGGGTCAGGGTGGTTAGTTTTATTTTTAGTATTTAGCAACAAGGAATCTTTGACTAAGAGGCACTGACATCAAGAATATGGAGAGGGAGGAAAAACAATAAACAGTCATTACCATTGCCTCTTTTTCTTTCTTCAGATATAGTTTAAGTGTGGAAGTAGTACATTAAAAAATGAGTAAGACTGAAGGACATAGGAAGTAAATAGGGAAACTGCTACTATACTCAGATTTAACTGTGGGGAAAAATTAGACAAAAGTAGTTGTCATCTTTGAATTCATCACAGCCATTGAGGGAAAAATCTGGCCTCTGCTAGACATATTTGGCTGGAATTTTGGAAGGTAGATTTCAGAAAACTCGGAGAAAAGAATAGACACAATGTATGGTATTAAGTGGAGCAGGCAATGGCACCCCACTCCCCACTCTTGCCTGGAAAATCCCATGGACGGAGGAGCCTGGTGGGCTGCAGTCCATGGGGTCGCCAAGAGTCGGACACGACTGAGCGACTTCACTTTCACTTTTCACTTACATGCATTGGAAAAGGAAATGGTAACCCACTCCAGTATTTTTGCCTGGAGAATCCCAGGGACGGGGGAGCCTGGTGGGCTGCCGTCTATGGGGTCACACAGAGTCGGACACGACTGAAGCGACTTAGCAGCAGCAGCATGGTATTAAAGACAAGTATTTTAGGGACTTCTCTTGTGCTCCAATGGCGAAGACTCAGCGCTCCCAGTGGAGGGGCCTGGGTTTGACCCTTGGTCAGGGAACTAGATCTCACATCACATGCTTCTAAAAAGATTCTGCATGCTGCAACAGAGATCAAAGAGCCCGTGTGCCAGAACTAAGACTGATGCAACCAAATAAATATTTAAAAAGATGAGTATTTTAAAATAACATTTAATCTCAAAGGATCCCAATGGGGAAAAGAAGGGAGAGAGACTAAACTATGTCATGTTCTTGTGCTAGAATCTATCCAACAAATATAACTTTTAAAGGAACATATATTAGACATTGAAATGGCTAAATAACCAAAGAAAATATGAGAATAGTTAAAATGTATAAATTATACTAAAAACAACAAAAGGTGTATAATTGCTATCTGGTTTTGTTGTTTTTGAAATTTATTAGGGGCAGTAATTCAAAGAAAACAATTTAATTTCTATTTTATTTGCTCCCTTTCTGTCAAGAAATGTCCTCTAATTGATAATATTGGTAAGAGATAACAAAAGCCCTGGATGGGCAAAGAGATCCTGCTATAATACAAAGAGATTCTATTAGAATAACTAACCAAAGTCAGTTGTTTTTATTCAACAAATATTCACGGAAAACATTTTTTTTTTTTTTGGTTCCAGCCCCTGTGTTAGGCTGCTGTAATGTAAATATGCCCTCGGGGAGTTCACACTTAGGGAAAAGTAGACAAATATTTATATGTAGTACTCTGTACTAACTAAGGCTGTGAGAGCAGACAAGGGAGAGTGGCCAGCTGTCTGGAGGGGTTTGGGAAAAGCATTCTAAATTGGTGGACACACTTCAGCCCTGTCTTCAAGATAAGTAGGAATTTAATTTGTCTTCTGACCCAGATAATATTTTAAAGTGCACTCTAGAGAAGCTTCTAAAATAAGGTGTCAAAGAGAATCTTCTATGCCATCTAGAAGATGAAATAATGATTATAGACTCAAACCCAACATGGTGGCAAGGAAATGACAGACATATAACAAAAATAATACCTTCAGTGAGGCATTTGGCCAGGATTCTTCTGAAGTCTTTGTAGTTTAAAGACCACTGGATAACTGACTGTATACCGCAGTGGCCGTAGGGTGTTGACCAGTTGATTTTGTAAATACCTTAGGGCTTAGTTCTCAACATCATCATACTATCCTTTTCATGAAGTATTAGTCACTCGGTCGTGTCCAACTCTTTGCAACCCCATGGACTGTTGCCTGCCAGGCTCCTCTGTCCATGGGATTTCCCAGGCAAGAATACTGGACTGGGTTGCCATACCCTTCTCCAGGGGACCTTCTCAGACCAAGGACTGAACTCCAGTCACTGGCAATTACAGGCAGATTCTTTACTGTCTCAGCCACCAGAGAAGCCCCCATATTCATGAATGCCTTCAGTAAATATAAACAGGCTATACTCTCAGTAGACCAAAATGGTGGATCAAATCTAACAAGATAAAATAGGATATCCTACTTGCTCTAAAAATCTAATTGCAGATATATTCGAAAGACTTGGCTCCTCAGAAAATGGGAAAAACACATAGGGATTTCCATCAACAACTCAATATGAGTCAACAGTAATTAGATTCAATTCTCAGACTGTGTGCTTTGGAAATATAAGATAATTAGCAACCAGTGTTCTGGCTTAGCAAGATGCCAATCTTTCATGTTGTGTATCAACAATATTTAGATTTTTAACTAAAACTACCCTAGAAAGTACAAGACAATGATTCTCATACTTTTTATTCTCAAGAGGCCTTTTCTGTTTGTTTTTTCATTTGTTTGTTTTGATGGTATTTTTTTTTTGTCACACCACAGCCTGGAGGATCTTAGTTCTTTAACCAGGGATTGAACTCAAGCCCCCTGTAATGAGGAATCCTTTTCAATCTTGAAAGTTATTGAGGATTCCCAAAAACTTTTGTTTATGAGGATTATGCCTCTTAATATATTGTATGTTAGAAATTAAAACTGAGAAATGTTAAAAACGTTTATTAGTGAATTTAAAAGTTATAATGATAAACCCACTGCCTGTGAACATAAATACCATATTTTATTTAAAAAATAGATATATTTTCCCAAAATACGAGTGCGAAGAGTGGCATGGTTTACCTTTTTGCAGATCTCTTCAATGTCTATCTTAATAGGAGATGTCTAGACAATCATATCTGCTTCTGCCTTTACTCAGTTGTTATATGTTGTTTAGTTTAAGTACAATCAGCGTGTGAAGAAGATCCAGCCTCATACAGATATATACTAGTGGGAAAAGGAAGTATTTTAATAGTCCTTGCAGGTAATTGTAGAGATTCTTTTTTGGTACTATACCCAAACTCGACAGATGGTAAGGATAAGTTGCAATGCAGAATCCAAAACTGTATCAGTGAACTTTTCATACAGTGTTACAGCAAAATTCAGAGGACTGTCTTGTACTTTGAACGGATCTTTTACCCATGTGTGCTTTTGTAACATCATGCATTGCTCAGCTAGAAAATACTGGTTCATTACATTATGCAGAACTTCCAAATATTGACACAATTATGGTACAGTTAAAACACCACGTTCATTCATATCACCATTGATCTCATTAGAAAAGTTTCCTTAAATACTGAGGAGTGGTCAAGCTATATCCCAAAACAGAAGTTTCTAAAATTCTAATTTTTGCTTGAAAGCTCAAACTTTTATCATCAGCAATAAATGTCAGTTGTTTTTGTTAAAATGACAAATTCACTTAATTCAGTTTTGGGAAAATGTCTGCCAGATTCTTAAGTCTGAGTAACCATAGTTTGTCTGTCAGTTGTTCGTTCTTTCAAGTAAAAATGGTGTTTCATGATAAAAACAGCTAGTTGTGTTTACCACTTGAACTTTTCCATCTGGAGATGCAGCAGCCATGTTTAATTCAGTCTTCTGATTTTGTGTCACAGAATATTAAAGAGAAAAAAAAAAGAATATTAAAGAGACGTGTACTCGAGGTTGACATTAAATGAAAATAATAATTGATCATCAAGGACATTCTTAGGTGAAACTGGCTTTTTTGTTTGTTTTTAATGCTAGTGCAGGGCAGGGAAGAATACAGTGACAGCTTGGTGCCACTGTGTTGATTTATGCTGAGATGTCAGCAGTTTACCACCCATCATTGCTCTGTAGCATCAGTGCAAATGTTAACACAATAAAAAAAGCAAATATCTTAATTTTATTATGAAAATAGTTTTGACCCCATAGATCCTCTATGCCCTGAAAGGGTCTTGAAAACCACCGCTGGTATAAGGGATTATAGAACCAATAAGTCATCTGGGTGATGGGTCCTCTTACAGGCCTGTGATTTTTCTTTCTTGGATTCTTGAAAATGAGGTTAAGGTGCACCACACTTGAAGAGGAGGAGTGAATTTGCATAAGCAGGCAGCGGAAACAGAGCCAAGCCTGTAACAAATGAGCTCTGCATTTGTAGATCTGCCTTTTTCCTGAGGCTATGGGAGACAGTTCCTTTTAAAACAGTCATGTTACAATTAAATGATCTTAACACCAGCTTATGTATATTAGATAATATTTTTTACAGAATAAAATTTAAAACAAACCAAAATCTAAGTTGAGATGAAAAATTTTAATTTCTAAAAATGGGATGGCTTCAAAACAGTTTATAATGAATACATATACATTTGGGATATTCTTATTAAAAATGAGAATAAAGAAAAAGCATATGCGAGACAGCAAAAGAGACACAGATGTATAGAACAGTCTTTGGACTCTGTGGGAGAGGGCGAGGGTGGGATGATTTGGGAGAATGGCAGAGACATGTGTATTATCATGTGTGAAACGAATCGCCAGTCCAGGTTCCATGCATAAGACAGGGTGCTTGGGGCTGGTGCACTGGGATGACCCAAAGGGATAGGATGGGGAGGGAGATGGGAGGGGGTTCAGGATGGGGAACACATGCGCACCCGTGGCGGATCCATGTCAGTGTATGGCAGAACCACTACAATGTTGTAAAGTAATTAGCCTCCAATTAAAATAAATTCATATTAAAAAAAAGAAAAAGCAGAAACTGAATAAACATTGTCTAAAAGGAGATGCTAATAGTGTTTATGGAAGATAGGTCTTCGGTGACTTAAAGTTTTTTTTCTTTTTTGCTATGTCTACTTTCTGGCTTCTAGCCATGAACAGATAGTGCTTTAGTAGCAAGAATAATAAGAAAAAAATCTAATCTAAAGTAAAAGAAGAACTTACATGTCTCAAACTTTATTTGTACCAGTAATCCATAGCCAGGTAGAGGTTACTACAACTGAGAAATAATTTAATTTGGACCTTTTGGGGGTTAAAAGAATTTTAATGTTGCAGAATTTATTATACACTTTAATTAAAAAGCTAAGGATTTGAACTTTGTGAAATAGAAGAATATCACTGACTATAGTAAAAGACAGAGTCACCCTTCATAATTTCCCCATGTCTGGTACACTTTAGGAGCACAGTCATTTTCTGACTCACAGTCATTTCTGACTGATGGAATCTGGCCTAGTAAAGCTTAATTTTTAACCTACTTGCTTTCTTTGCCTGCTGTAATTGCCTGTAGATGATCAAGTCTCTGTAAGACTGCTTCTTCTCCTGACTAGAGAAGTACGTCTAGAGCAGCAGCAATGACTGCAGTGCATGTTGCATAGAAGGCAATGCAGAAAGACAAGAGCAGGGAGGAAGTGCCATGACCTTGGTCCACTCATTCAACACCCCTGTTCAGTTCCCCTTTAATGAAAGAAGGAAATTGAACTAGATGGTAGCTAAGGTACCTTTCCTTTCTAAGAGTTCCTCCAATTCTGTCAAAAGAGATCTTTGCCTGAATTTGAGGTTTTCCCCCCAACATCCCAACCATGATGTTAACAAGTTTAATGTCTGTGAAAAAAAAATCATTATTTTTACCTTTTCAGGTTGGTGTATAAATTGTGAATTTCAATATTATAGTAAAGAAATTCCCTGTACTCTAATGACATTTCTTTTTGCTTTTGAATAACCTTTGATAACTTTTTCATATTAAACCATGAGAATAGAATGTCAAAGTTGAAAATTATATGATTAGACAACCATTGCTTATTTTATTGTCTTTTATATCGTATTAACCATATATGATATTAACCATATTAACCATAAGCATAATTAATCATATCACCAAATTAATAAGTGGATGCAAAACACCTAGCCCCTCAGGTAATGAACCTGATACTGCGTGCTAATAGTGCATTTTTATCCCCTGAGAAATTTGATTATCCTGTTGTCCTCCCCAAATCTTGTCAGGGTGCTATAGGATAGCATTATTCTTTCTACTTTACAGAGAAGACATTGAGAATTAAGAAACAGTGTCAAGGTTGCATAAATAACTAGACATTTAAGCATAGGACCTAGTTTGCCTAATATCCAGGATAGTAAACATGATTCTATGCCATTTCAAGCATCTTTATCTTTTTGTTCATTTAACTGACTGATACTACTAAAAGGCACTTGCTTATATCTTTATCAAAGTATATCTTTTATTGCTGTAAACTAGATGTCAGGCTATCAAATAGATAGAAGAATCCTTTAGAAGTGCCATATTTCAAGCTCTCAGTAGTCCAGTATCTATAGGCCCTTAAGGAACTCACTTTTCTGCATTGTCATAATTTTTAATTCCCTCACTGATAGACCTTTGAGTTTCCTCTTTTACTTCTCTGGCCCTTTCACCAACTTCAGAAATTGGCTCAAGTCTTGAGAGAGAAGAGGGGGTAAGGGGCCATTTGTATAAATCCTTCCTACATTTTCATCTTACTACTAGGACTAGACTCCAGTTCCCCATCCCATCTGCTCCATCTCCTCCTACTCTGGGGCATCTTGCTTGCAACTCCCTGGAACCTGAGCCCTTGATGAAATGTGAAGGGTAGACTGTTGCTCTGAAATGTAGGTGAACCTCTTTCAGATCTTCTATGTAGAAAGGCTTATCTTTACCATCTACATTTAACCATGTTTTTCTTACTGAAAGAAATTGAAAAAGAAAAGCTGACTGCCCTCAGAAATAAACCCATTTTCATTTGTGAGTTGTCTTTAGTTCAGTTCAGTTCAGTTGCTCAGTCGTGTCCAACTCTGTGACCCCATGGACAGCAGCATGCCAGGCTTCCCTGTCTATCACCAACTCTCAGAGCTTGCTCAAACTCATGTCCATCGAATCGGTGATACCATCCAACTATCTTATCCTCTGTCATTCCCTTCTCCTCCCACCTTCAATATTTCCATCAGGGTCTTTTCAAATGAGTCAGTTCTTTGCATCAGGTGGCCAAAGTATTGGAGTTTCAGCTTCAGCATTAGTCCTTCCAATGAATATTCAGGATTGATTTCCTTTAGGATTGACTGGTTTGATCTTGCAATGAAAGGGACTCTCAGGAGTCTTCTCCAACACCACAGTTCAAAAGCATCAATTCTTTGGCGCTCAGCTTTCTTTTTAGTCCAGCTCTCACATCCATACATGACTACTGGAAAAACCAAAGCTTTGCCTAGACGGACCTTTGTTGGCAAAATAATGTCTCTGCGTTTTAATACGCTGTCTAGGTTTGTCATAACTTTTCTTCCAAGGAGCAAGTGGTTTTTAATTTCATGGCTGCAGTCACCATCTGCAGTGATTTTGGAGCCCAAAATAATAAAGTCTGTTACTGTTTCCATTGTTCCTCCATCTATTCGCCGTGAAGTGATGGGACTGGATGCCATGATCTTAGTTTTCTGAATGCTGAGTTTTAAGCCAACCTTTTCACTCTCCTCTTTCACTTTCAACAAGAGGCTCTTTAGTTCTTCTTCTCTTTCTGCTATAAGGATAGTGTCATCTGCATATCTGAGGTTATTGATATTTCTCTCGGAAATCTTGATTCCAGCTTGTGCTTCATCCAGCCCAGTATTTTTTCATGATGTACTCTGCATATAAGTTAAATAAGCACAAGGGGTTTCCCTTGTGGCTCAGCTGGTAAAGAATCCTCCTGCAATGCGGGAGACCTGGGTTTGATCCCTGGGTGGGAAAGATCCCCTGGAGAAGGAAAAGACTACCCACTCCAGCATTCTAAATATGTGAGTTGCCTTAGAGACCTTTACAAAGTATCAAATACTGTTCCTGGCTTTAGGAGCCGTTGAGTGTGTAGAATGTTAAAGGTTAGAAAGAAGTGGGGAAGAGAATGGAAAAGATGCATGTTTGGGGCATCCCAACTTGAAATTCGGTTTCTAAATCATCACTGAGAGAACTGCTTAACCTAAGATGTACTTCAAATATGGTGCTATGGTAGGAGAGAACCTACCCACTTATGTGAAAATGTTTTCCAAGTCTACAAGCAGCTAATATTCAAATGAAATTTTAGCAACAAAATATATCTATAAACTAAAGATTTTAATGAAAATCAAGGCAATGGTGCCATGGCTTAGAGCTGGGGCTTCAGTGACAGATGTGGAAGTTTAAATCCTGACTCTTGTTCTAACTGGTTGTGTGAACCTGGACAAGTTAATTAAGCTCTGTACATGTTGCTTTTGCATACATAAAGAGGATGAAAGTTCCTATTATTGCCTCATAGAATTGTTAGGAGGATTTAGTTACCTAATGGATATAAATGTATATAGTGTTCCCTGGTAGCTCAGACAGTAAAGAATCTGCCTGCAATGCAGGAGACCTGGGTTCGATCCCTGGGTCGGGAACATTCCCCGGAGAAGGGAATGGCAACCCACTCCAGTATTCTTGCCTGGGAACTCCCATGGACAGAGGAGCTTGCGGGCTATACAGTCCATGGGATCGCAAAGTCAGACAGGGCTGAGTGACTAATTCAGAGGATAAGTCAACTTACCTTCTTCTTCCTGGAAGATGTGATAGTATCAATCTTTAACCCTGCTGTGAACATCACACACCCTGTTTTGGTGCTGACAAATTGTCTTTAGCCTTTTTCAAGCAATGTCAGATAAACATGTCATTGGCTTATCACTTTTCTTTTTTGGTTATTTAACCTTAAAAGAGAACATTAGCAAGCCAGAAATAGCCCATTTTGTAAAAACTGCATAGCTAGACAGATCTTTGATCCTTATTAGGGTAATAATCCATCTGTTATGGAAATAGATCAATTTGTAAATTAAATTGATTAATCTAGCAGGGAAAAAAAAGGGTCTTGACTTTTCCCACAGTAAGCATTTCCTTTTTAAATGGTAGTCATCTTAAAACAGAGATTTGGGAAGACTCAGTTTTCTACTATTCTTTCTTTTTCTGCTCAACTCAGAAAAAAGATTAAATATCTATCAAAAAAAAAAAAGAGAGTAGAGTTCAAGCTTTTAGATTCACTAGGGTCTGGTTGTTCCTGGAGGTCTCATATTTTTGACGGGGTTTAATGTTAAAACCTTTCAATGACTATCAGAACATTTTTACACTTGATCTTAGTGAAAAGGCTGAGAAGCAATATCAGAATATTTTTAAGACTCATTGGTTAGTTTAGTAAATATATAACTATGCTTGAGTTATCTTCTGCAATTAGTTTACTTTATTATTATTTTCATCCTGTCTGATAAAAAAAAATCTCCCAATGATTCTTCTAACGATGTGTGGTTGGAATAATAACTTCACATGCTGAAGAGTTTTGTGCGGCAGCTGAGAGGCATGTAAATACAAGCTGCTTATTTGCAAGAAGCTTCCAGATTTGCAATATGATTGCTATGGAAACCACTTAATGAAAACCTTATAACCATCTGTGTGGTTTGATGGATTTTAGTGCATAGCTGAGCTGTTTTTGTTTACTGTTATTAAAATGTTGAATGGAATATATTAACCCACAAACATTGACTATTTGAGATATTAATTAGTATTGTATAATGACATTGTGCCTCAACCCCCAAATAAAATAGGTTTAATAATAAACCTAGATAAAACATGTATATATCTAATATATTGTAAAGTTGATTATAACCTTGAATTTGGTCACTTGTCTGTATATATTTTTTGGATTATGTGGAGAGTTTTGCTCTGTTAGTAAATTATTATAGTAGTAAGATTTATTTTCATGATTTTGGAATCCATTTTTTTACTTGATATTTATTGAACATCTTCCTTGTACCAGATTCTATTCAAGATTTAGTCTGAGTTGTTTTTTTGTAAGGTTAGAAAAGAACACACACACCCCAACTTTGATTTTGTTGTCTTTTACATGGAAACTGTACTGTTAGCCCAAGATAAAATGAGTTGCTTGACTATTGTTAAAAAAAATTGACATATGAAACACAGAAGGCTCTGCCCTGAAGATATCAGCACTAGGTTTGAAAAGGAGAAAGGAAATGTTTTTAATGCACATCCTATCCTCTAAAATACTTCTTATTAAACATCTCACATGGATATCAATTTGGATACTTCACAGAAAATATTGATAGTTAAGTAAATATTTTGAATATCATTTTGATAACTTAAGAATACATTGTACACATTATAGACACATTTTAATAAAATAAGAACAGTTCTTAGTAGTAAATTCTAAATTCATTGACAACTTCGCCAAGAGCAGAGTTTTTCCCATTTAATTATTGTAATTAGTTTTTATAATATCTTGACCCTAACTTTGGGTGGTGAGTCTAAATCCCATAGTGTCTTCTTAAGAGCCAGGAATAGTGCTTTCTATATTGATGTGGTTATAGCTTTTGACTTTAGGATAAGCACCCTTAACTGTTTTTCAGTTTACTTCTTACTATTGAATTTGTGACCAAATTGGAAGAGAGTGAGTACTGGAGAAAGAGAAAGTGTGAAAAGTACAGGAAGCCTTCTCCTTCACCTTAAAAACATGAATGATTTGTAAAATGAGATGCTTGGACTAAATAACTGTAAATGACCCTAAAACCTTTAAATGTTATATTAAATTTTATATTAAAATTTAAATTAATTTATTTAAATTAAAAATTTTATATTAAAACACCCTATAATCCATTTATGTTAGCTAGTTCTTCAGGTTTAGCATAAGTGAGGCAATTGTTAAAAAGAGACAGGATTTAATATTAGAGTTTTTATTAGGTCTTCTGTATACTCATTACTGTTTGACTGAACTATATTAAATTGACAATATTAGGTTTAAATTAATACGTATAAGGTGCCAATGATTTCTGGCTGTTCCGTATTGGACCTTTCATTCTTTAGTTGGAATTGAGTTACAAAGATTTGAAACAGTTATAATTGTATAGTAGTAGCTCTCAAGCTTGATTTAAATGCTGGTTTTTATTTATCACCACTTTAAAATTTGCATGAGATGTCTCAATTCACATATGCATTCTTGATCTCTTTACCAAACTTTCCAGTCTCCCTTGGGCTGCCCCGCCCCTATGTTAAATCTCTAGTGTCAGAAACACAACTCCTTGTGGTTTCCCCCCTCCCCGCCACGCCAGGGGCACAACAGTTTATCTTGGCTATACTCTTTTTAGTAATGATGTTTCCATTTCTCAGTTAACTAAACTCAAACATGAGTCATCCTTGGTTGCTTATTCTTTTCCCTTAGCCTTCCACATCCAGGCAGGCAGAGTTTGTCTATTCTAGTTCCTTCCCCTCTTGTAATCATCTCCGCTCCATATTCTCTGCCCCTCCAGTTCAGGACTGCTGCTGCTGCTGCTAAGTCGCTTTAGTCGTGTCCGACTCTGTGCGACCCCAGAGACGGCAGCCCACCAGGCTGCCCCGTCCCTGGGATTCTCCAGGCAAGCACACTGGAGTGGGTTGCCATTTCCTTCTCCAATACATGACAGTGAAAAGTGAAAGTGAAAAGTGAAAGTGAAGTCGCTCAGTTGTGTCTGACTCTTAGCGATCCCATGGACTGCAGCCTACCTGGCTCCTCCATCCATGGGATTTTCCAGGCAAGAGTACTGGAGTAGGGTGCCATTGCCTTCTCAATTCAGGACTAACTTCCCCAACTTCCCCTTTAGCCAGACTGGGACTGGTCTCTCTCCATGCCCCTTCTCTATGTTATCTGGGACAAGGAGATCAGATGGACATTGCTCAAGCAATTTCAGTCCTGCCCTTTCTCACTTCAGAAATTTGAGGGTGGGGTGGGGTGGTGTGGCAAGGGCTCTTATTCCTCACCAAACATGGAAACATCTGAAGTCCGTAGCTGAATGTTCACGAGTTTACAGCAGTTTTCCCAAACGACTACCATTGTCTCCTATCCTACTCTGCCTCTACAAGAACCACATTCTTTATCCAAAATGAATATGCCTGTGCCTTGTTCTTTTGTTCATGCCTCTCCCTCTGTCTGGTAGACCCTCTCTCTTACAAGTATTTAATGCTCAATGAAGATTTATTAGCTGAATTATTTAATAGTGATAATGACTATATTTGTATTTTTTGCATATTTTTCTTTAAAGTTTTGATTTTTCTTGAAATTGTGATTCTTTTTGAACCCAGTTTTTTTCCTTGACATGCCATTTTGTTCCTATGTCCTGCCTTAAATATTTCTAAATTTCATATAAATCTTTCAGTGAAGGAAGTGGTCATGTGATAAATATTCCTTTGTGAGTTAAAGAATTAAATAGCCTACTGACTTTGTTTAAAACTCTTCTCATTTATATCATTTTCTTCCTCCTATAACTTGAAGAAGGAGTGTGGTGGGGGAGTGTAGAGATAATATAAGGATATATTTGAACATATCAGGATAAAGAATATGGACTTTGGAATCACAAATCTAAATTTGAATAACAAACATTGAAAGTTTCTTTACCTTTTTGAGCCTCAATTTATTTCTCTGTAAAATAAGGATTTAAAATGGTTTATCTATAAAATCCTAACATCTGTTATAGTGTATGACACATAGTAGGTCCCGAGTCTAATTTGGGGGGAATTACCTTGAAGGATGAGGATCATTCTAGTATGTCTCTGTAAGTATCTGAAGTATCTGATACTCCATGAATGACTTATAGGTTAACTATTTTATATCACACATTTTCTCTGTTCTGTTGATGTTTTAGGGACAGTGATTTTAATTCTGTGTGGTATTCATGCCACAGTATAATGTGGTCAATCCATATGATGCTGGGTATCATTTTACTGGATTTTTAGGGCTTTTCTGGATTTAAGATTGTTCCAGATGATTTTCTGAGAGCATTTAAAACAAAATATGTGAAACGTTAGTACATACCTTAAATTTTATCAAGTCAACTGGTCAGGTTGCTATTTGGATATAGCTATAGGTTCATTTATTCAGCTTTAGATTATTGAAAGAGGAATGTGGATGTTGAGTGGTTTCCTTCTTTGAAAAGGAATATTTATGTGTTATAAACTTTTAGTTTTGCTCTTAAGATGGGGTGAGTACTGCGTTGTTCGTACTGGACTTCAGTGTTCCATTTGTTGTTTATTTACAGAAGAGGAGGAGGACGGAGCTCTGGTGAAAGTGGAGGGACAAAGGAAGATGAGTCAGGACAGTGTTCACCACACCACAGGTGATGAGCTGGTGGGAAAAGCTTATTTTGGTCTTGTTCACTTTCCTTTTCATCACTTTCTCCCTACTCTAAAGATGTGTCCTCAGCTCCCTGCGGTTGGGTCCTTGGGTCTGGATCTCTTATGGCTGATAAGCTGCTTAGACCCATTTAGGATGCATGAAAACCACTTGAGAAGGATTTATAAAGTAAGCCAATTTATACAAGGTATTCCTTCCTGAATTACTTTGTAATGACTCAATTAGCTTTCATTTCTGCACAAAGGAGATTTAGTTGCATAAATTAGCTTATCATCATTGAGGAAGTGTCACTGCTAAAGGACAGTTTATAGATACAACATGCAGTTGCTGTCAAACCTATAAGAATGTAATATAGACATCTGTGTATACTTTGTGCTTGAGCAGAACAGACTTCTGCCATTCAGAGACTAACAGGGGACAACAAGTAGCCCAGGGGACTAGCAATGTAGACATCTCTGAAAAGGTCAACTTGACACAGGCTCTGACAATCGACCCACAGCTCTGTCTTCTTTGATAAAAATCAGATAAACTTAAGACCGCTAATTGATCTGCAGCCTGTTTAAATGTTGGCCATGCATATCTTCATTGCATATGATTAACACAGAAAGCAAATGAATTGGGTAAGAAATGCCAGAGTCCAGTGACAGCAGCTTAAAAATGGGAAAAGGACACTGGTGGCCTAGAAGGCTAGGAAGGATATTCCACTTATCCATTTCCACTTGGCACATGGCCCCAAGTGCTAATTATGACTGAGACTGGAAAAATAGCTATATATGCTCTGTACAGAATCACATGATGCAAGCAGGTTTTCTTGCTGGTTGTTATTTCCAAATAGCAGGAGATAAACCATATCTGTAGTGCAGGCATGGGGTTAGTTTTGATAAATCAGCAATTATTTTACACGGAAAGAAGAGAAGGACTGCCTTCTTATCAGGACTTTACACCTCTTCATAGCCACATGTCAGCTGGGGCAAGGTCTGCCATATCATCCCATGTCCTGCAAAGAGCTATAGATGGGGGTCGCCTCCCCTTGCTGATATGGCCATACATCACTCTTTCAAGCTGTCAGGGGCAGGGTGGACAAGAAGTGTGTGTTCAGGAAGTAGCTTTCCAGAGTCCTTCCTACTGTGACATGTGGAAAGGAAACAGAGGCCTGACTTCCGGACCTGGACAGGAAAGCAGGAACAGGTTGGTGCAAGAGGTTTGGGTGTGCTTTTTTCAGAAAGGAAGTGAGGACGAAGTCATTAGATGTGAGTCCTCTGTTCCTGCAAAATGCAGCTATAAACACCATGTCTGAGCAAAACCTTGAGGACGACATTCAATGGCAGTGGAAGTACATATGTTTTGTTATCATGAAGCTTCTGCTAAAAGCATGTCATTTTCTTTTTTAAATTTCAGTGTAGGTGTGGAAACTGGACACATACAGATATTCTTCCCATAAATATAGTGTTTTGGTTTAAAGCAATTGCATTTTTCAAAAATCCTTTTAAAGTAACTCTCTCCCAAATTTTTGCCTTTGAGGGAAGGAAAAACAAATCAGTTTTTCCTCAAAGGAATGCAATAAGGAGATCTAGCTTTTCATGCAATAGCCATAAAGCACTGCAATAATTCTTATCTTTAGTGACACGAAATTCTTTTCAAGCAACAGTTTTAATGCTTTTGCATAGCAGTGACCTTTGCTCTCCCCAGGCTGTCAAAGATGTAACACTAGAAGTTTGTTTGCTGTGCAGGGCAGTGAGTTGACAAGGGTATTACTATCTTGCTGAGCATCACATGATGTGAACTTCTAACCTTACTCAAGAATGTTATATATTTTTCACATTGACTGATTTTAGTAAAAAAAAAAAATTTTTTTTCAGACTAATGTGAAATATGTATGCAAAAACAGAATTAATCTTATATTTCTTACAAGTTCTTTTCATGCTTAAGCTTATAGAGCTTGCATATATTTTTATATATATGAAAAAAAGATTCCGTGTGATTTTTTTGAACTTTGTATAATATGCTTATTTCTCTAAAATAGTTTTTAAACCTTTAACACTACTCAAGAAGACATTCTTCATTATCTATCATTGTGTGTTTCATCTATTGTCATCATGTTTTTAAAATCTTTTCGTTTTTGCAAAACTAAATATCTTCAACATTTAGCTTATACTTTCGTAACAGTTCTGTTTTTATTGCCCACTGTTCTGTTTTTGCTAGTTTAACTTACAGGTGCAAGTACATTGTTTAAATCTTTCACAAGCTGGCTAGTTTAGAATGTTATTTTCTTTCTTTACCTTCTTCTTTTAACCATATATGCCTCTCAGGACAAGAAACATAAGGAGATGATTATTTTTGGTAATTTTGAAGATGTCGGTCATGGCGTGGATAGAATAGGAAAACTAATTTAGAATATAAAAATTAATATATGCAGTAAAAACAACTAAACAGATTTAAGTTGTATTCAGAAAGTAAGCTTATTAATGGCTTATGACATTGTACTCCATTCCATTTTTTGTTGTTGTTTGTAAAAACACATCTCACATGGGTTATTTTTTCAGTGTATAAGTGGTGTTAACCTTTGTGAACCCACAGTGCTTCCAAGGATATCGATGTGCGGTTTTTTGTTTATGTTTAGCCACACTTAAAATTTAGAATAGTAGGCAGAAACCAACACGATGTTGTAAAGCAGTTATCCTCCAATTAAAAATAAATAAATTATAAAAAGAAAAAAATGCACTGACAAGGAAATGAATAAAAATCTAGTACAGAAAAAAAAATTAGAAAAGTAAACCGGAGGAGCTTGCTGCTCTCTAAGGAACAAGATAGTTCTTAATTTTTATGTCTAGAATTTATACTAAGAATTTTGACATTGCTTTCTTAAAGAGACTAAGGCTGCCATACACTGCCAGGTTTTCTCCCCAGTTGTGATTCTTCTACATCATAACTAATATTGCATGCTGAAATAGAAAGAATAGTCAATTGTGTGTACATGTAGCCACGTGACATAAACAACTTATTATTCTTTAACAGAGCTCACATATGGGACATAGAAATGAGGTTGGTCTTTGGATAACATCATCATCAAGATGGCAGAAAGCAAAGTAGAAAATGCCTCTTGTTCCCAGGATTGCCAGATCGCTGGCTCTGTTGCCTCTTTACAGCAGTGAGATTTAATGAAATGCCCATGATGCACATCTCGGGAGCAATGCATCTTGCGCATGGTGGGGGTCTCTCTTCCCCTCCTGCGCTCCTGTAACTCCCATTAGTGTTAATGAGGGTTTCACCAAGTGCATCGAGGGGAAGAAAGACCCCAAAGTGATCAGGATTATGTGTTAGAAATCACCATATACTTTTTTTTTCTCCTTCTCCCCACCACCCTACCTTTTGAAAATCTCCTGAATGAAAAACTGTTCTGAGAGAATCTGAAAAAGGAAAAGAGCAGGCAGCAGGCTGAACAGCTGAAGAACCCACTGGGATGCTCCAGCTAAGCCAGAACTTCTCTTGTTTTTAGCCCAAGTTTCCTTTCTTCAACCTTTTGGGGTTGAGCCTAAGGCTGAGCAGCATGGGGAACACACAGGAGCCTCCATAGGGGTAACCAGCTATTTAGATCCTTTTACCTCCTGGCCAGTGGCTGTTGGGGAGGGCCTCCCCTGTGAGATGATGTCATCCTCTCTTTGCTCTAATTCCTTGACTTCTAAACTGACACTGACGGACTGCACGGGGCGCAACATTTGACCCAGTTAGCAGTTGATTTAATCTGACTAGAATGTTTCAACTTCTAAATCCCTATTTGTCTAAATAAGTGGTTTTTAAAGGAAATCAGTCACTTTATTATTAAGTAATTTTTTTCTAAAAAAATTTTGACAATGTTTAAAGTGATCTGTCCAGCCAGAGTGCCCTCTAGTGTCCATTCACAGAATTTCCTTAATACATGCTTTGAGGGGAAAAATGTAATAAGGGTGGCCACAGAGCGTTCTTAGTTCTTGGTTGGATTCCCAGGCATGTGTATGCCCCTGCTGGCTTCAGTGATGAGTGCCCACATGCAAGAGCGAAGTCAATAAGGTGTCTGTCTCTCTGTCTCCCTCCTTCCTTCTCTCCCACCTTTGCTTTCCCCCTTTTTTTAATCCTTAGAAAATAAGGGAAAAAATTTAATAATAAAATTTTTTCTGGTTGTATATTCTGGTCCTTATTTATAATATAAATATAATGGAAAAGTAGTGTATTACTTCCTAAATAGACTCTGTATTATTCAGATTTTCTTTTGGGCTTAAAAAAAAGTTTCAGATACTAAAAAGAATTTTTTAAATTTCTAATAAACCTAAGACTTTGTGTAAATCACAAACTACGTGTAGTAAGATGAATGTCTTCATGACACGCTAATATGACCAACTGTGTTGGAATTGCCAAGCAGCCTGATACTTGAGAGTCATATAACAAAACTAAGATGACAACCCCGATCCACCATGCATCTCTATAGTTATCCCCTCAGAATCCAAAGATGACATTCCAGTGATGGAAGTTGTCAGCACGTGTATGTTCTGCCTGGTTAGTGAATACACGGACATCTTATTGATATTACTTGCATTCTTTTTGCATTAACTCATCAAAACTCAATTATCATGAAATTAAAAACAGGAAACAGTTCTCAGTGTAACAAAAGCAGCCAGTGTATTTAACTCTGTGCTGTTTCAGGCAACCCACATTGTATAAGTGACAAAGCATTTATTACCCAGTTTATTGTGGTATTACAGAATGGAGAGCGCTAAATAATCAATCAGTTAATGGTCTGTATGGCAGTTTGAGCACATCACATCCATTGTGCTTATGCTGTGAGAAGGATGAGCTGATAACTCCAGTGTATGTTGCATGTTTATTCAGAGTCTAATGTCCTAAACTAGGGCTGACAGAAATCTTGAAAAATGCACCTTCAGCACTGGCAATTTCAAAGTTGCTAAAATAGTTTAGAAACAACTTTGAGAGGCTTTGGATACAAAAGTCCTCAAAGATAAGAGCGGGAATTATCTGTTAGATTACTTTCAGTTTATTCTCTTCCTTTAACTAGCTTTGCATTTTAAAAAACTTAAAAAAATTTTTTTTGTGTTATCTTGTTTGTTTATGTTTATATCTTATCTCCTTTATTATTATTATTCTTATGCCCAGTGCTTATTTCTGCAGTTTCAGTACCAGTTCTGTCCAGTGCTTATTTCACAGCCTGTTTATCATATCTCATGCATATTGCTTATTATGCAGGGAGGCTGACTTACCTTCAAAACATGTTGCAGGTGGGCTTAGGTTTGTTATAGAAAATAAGTGGGAAGTAACTTTGTTTGAAGAAACTTACTGCAGTTGCAAGTTTTAGGTAAGAACAAGAGAGGGAGAGAGGAAAAAAGAGACATTCAAAATAGATCTTTTTGAAAAGGGTCCTTAGATGAGAGCAAGAAGTAGAATTCTTGTGTGGATGTAATGAAGTGTTCTTTTAATGAGGACAGATTTTTTTTTTAAGACCGTTTTGGCCCTTTAACTACTATTGGTTCATTTAAAAATGAGGGCCCATTACAGGAAAATTAACTCTTGTTTTCTCTTTCTTCTTCCCAGGAGATAAAAGCACCGATTATGCTAATTTTTACCAGGGTTTGTGGGACTGCACAGGAGCTCTTTCTGATGAATTGTCATTTAAACGTGGTGATGTGATTTACATTCTTAGCAAGGTAAGCAGATACACCAGTATGACAACTGTAAAGGGTGGAAAGGGTGAATTTTATCCATTTGGATCGAGGACACTGGGGAAAAATGCCAACTGGAATTCTTCTAGATCCGTGTTAACAATTGGGAGTTCACCATAATTAATTATTTTGTCAAGTGAAATATAATCAAATTTTAAACACAATCAGATAACAGGATTCAACTTAACAGTGTGTTTACCTATCACTTCAGCTTTTGGCTCCCATCCACATACTGCCTTCTCCAGAAACAATATACTTATGTGAAAGTTAACATTGTAAGGTATTAGGTTATTTATTATGTCTTCCTTTCCTCTTCCTTTTTATTCTTCTGTGTGCTTATTCTGATTTTGTCTGCCATTCACTACTGGAAACACTGTTTATAGAACAAGTTTTTCATCTTTATGTAAATACATTGGGTGTTCCGACAATTTAAAAGCAATACTCTTCTATTCAGACAGGTGTAGGTAATTTTTTTAAGTTTAGCATAATTGTATTTGTAAACATAATAGCAAAGTGTATTGCTATGAACTCATCCTCCTGTATTAAAAAAAATCATTGTTTCTGCCTCTTAAGATACTAGATTATTCAAAATCTTTCTGTCCTTAGATCTATCTAAAAGTCGAGGTTCTTACTTGATTACACTTCTCAAGACATGTGTGAGTTCCTTTTGTTTTCATGTTTTAACTTTGCCTGCTATAATATGGGGATTAAAAATCTCTCTCCTCAGTCTGCTTCATGAGGCCACTTTAGAAACAAACAATATATAAAAACTATTTAAATATAGGTAGAGAAACATTACATAAATTTTAAGTTTAGAAGTTTAGTGTTCTTTGTTGATTCAGTTCAGTTCAGTCTCTCAGTCGTGTCTGACTCTTTGCGACCCCATGAACCGCAGCACGCCATGCCTCCCTGTCCATCACCAACTCCAGGAGCTTACTCAAACTCATGTCCATTGAGTCAGTGATGCCATCCAACCATCTCATCCTCTTTTGTCCCCTTCTCCTCCTGCCCTCAATCTTTCCCAGCACCAGGGTCTTTTCAAATGAGTCAGCTCTTCACATGAGGTGGCCAAAGTATTAGAGTTTCAGCTTCAACATCAGTCCCTATTAGAGAAATATTTTTAACCTTTCGGCAAGGTAGTATGACTTATTAAATACAGAAGAGAATTTGGAAATAAGATCACTTATTGAATTTAAACACTGGTTGACTGGTGTGTAAAATCATACACAGAATCATAGAACATTTGAGTGAGAGACCTTTGGGCTCGTCTGTCTATCCTCGGTTTCACAGATAAGTGAACTTGTGTCAAGAAAGTGCCAGAGCCAGTCCTTTAACCAGGCATCTTGACTCCCAGACCAGGGCTTTCTGCTCTTGTTTTTTTATAGTGCTTTTATCAATCTTCCTACCTTTTCCCCTCTCTTCTCCCCCACTCGCCTTCTTTCCTTACTTGTATTTAATTTGTAACCATCATAAAGTACCTAAAATATGCAAGGGCCCATTCTAGGCAGGAATTCAAAAGAAATGAGATATAAACACTTATAGATTACTGGATGAAAATAGTAAGTAAGTATAGTCCGCTGTGATCATTGTTAATTCAGGTGCTCAAGTAAGACCTGTTCCTTATTTCTTACAGTCCTTTGCTCACTAATGTAAGTTTTTTGTTTTTTTAGAAGGATACTTTCAGTTCTTAGAAGCTATAAACAGCCATGTCACAACCGTTGGACTAAGCCTACTACAGAGCATTCAATAGTCCTGTGTTAAAAAATCACAGCTTTTTGAGTCAGTTACTTAATATAGAAAGCAAACTGATTAGTTTCAGTTCTTGACAAGAAACTTTCTTGGAATCATTCCTCAAATTTACTTAGCTCACAGTTTCTTTCACCAGTTTAGCTGCATAAAATTCAATTGTGTGTAAAATTGCATATAAAATTAAAAGGTTGATTAGCTTCCAGTCAGAATTTCAGACTATAGGGATAAATGGCATGCAGCCATTATATGTGTGTGGTAAAATATGAAACTTACAAAGCCCATCTGGGTTTGTTCCTGAAGCTTTCTTATGAACCAAGTTGTCTTTGTTGCTGAAAGCCTCAGAGTACCAGCCTCTGGGACAGGCTGTGAAGCAAGCGCCCCGGTAGGCTTGTCTTATTTCTGCCATTGCCTCAGAAAATCATTTTCTGTGAAGGTAAAATTGAAAGTACAGTTATGGGTGTGTATCATATATGTAGGATTCTGGGGGAAGTAATTCCTTTTCTCCCAAACCCGTTCTGTGGAGATGGTAATTTCAGGTAGTGCTAGTGGTGACGAGCCTGCCTGCCAATGCAGGAGACATAAGAGACGCAGTTTCCATCCCTGGGTTGGGAAGACTCCCCTGGAGGAGGACACAGCAACCCACTCCAGTATTCTTGCCTGGAGAATCCTGTGGATGGAGGAGCCTGGTGGGCTACAGTCCATAGGGTCACACAGAGTTGGACACAACTGAAGCGACTTAGCACACATACGCATGCACGTCGTAAAGTTAAGTTAAATGGTTAAAGTCTGGCTCATAAGAATATTGTTGTTGTTGTTCAGTTGCTCAGTTGTGTCCGATTCTTTGTGACCCCATGGACTGCAGCGCTCCAGGCTTCCCTGTCCTTCACTGTCTCCTGGAGTTTGCTCAAAGTCATGCATAGGGAGAATAGTCTCCCATCTAAAATTTCTAAATGCTGTTATTTGGGCTGACCAAAAATACTTCCTTTATCAACCTTTCACATGGTTTAAAGTTCCACTGTCAGCATTTCCTGAGATGCCTTCTGGAGGTGGGCATTTTTTTCTGGAACTCATTTTGCTTTTTGAAAGGAGACAAGACTTTTAGCTAGCACATTGTCACCATTGGCTGGATGAGTAAATACCCATATTTACCCAGCTGTGGACCTAGTAGAATCAACCAGGTTGGTCTTAGTGAGGGTGAAAGAAAGGACACTGAGCTTTCTCTCAGTGGAATTTGAACACATTCAGGGCTTTTAATGAGCATCTTAGCTATTTGTTGTCAGGTTGCTTTGAGGTTCAGGATATATTTGTGAAGACTTTTACTTCCCCATTTGGCTTGGGGTGAGTTCAGATAGGAACCTCTGCTGATTCTCTAATTTTATATTTGCTTTGTCTTCTAGTTTTTATCAAAATTCTGGCAAACGTAGACCATAATTTAATATCATAAATTTGTTTAATACGTGAATGATGACAGCAGTCTGTGTGCTGAGTATCATTATAAATTCAGATCTCAAGGTCCTTAGGAGAGAGAAAACATTGCTCAAAAGGACTTGTTTCTAGATCAAGGTGGAGCTGATGCTATGTATTAATAGATTTTTTTTTTAAGTACAGTAGATAATACAAATCACTAGCATTATTATATACCTAGAAATTTGTTTAATCTTTCTCAGAGTTGTATTTAGATTTCTTGGTGATGAAATGAAATTTTACTATTTAAATTTCTTTTTTACACCATCTAGTGGCTCAGAATGAGTGGTGCAGGTAATTGCAGCTAATGTGCACAAGCAAAATGATGTCATAAATTCCACTTTAAATCTAGCTATGGGTTATTACTTTCCTATCTCATGTCAGTAAAGTATAAGCATTAATCATGAAAATTCTTTTCATCATTCTGAATTAAATGTAAAAATTGTATACTTAAGGAAGAATGCATTTTAAGGAGTCTAACAATATTTATAGAGACATAAAAAATGTGTACTTAGTTAAAAAAATTAGTTCCATGACTTGTCTAATAAAAAATATCATTTAAAAGATTTCAAAGAAATACAAGTTGCTTTCTATAATTAACTGATCTATAGTTTGCAGTATATAATTATCATTGATTTGACTTACCTTCTGGAAAATTGTCAGTTCTGAAAACAGTCTTTTAAAAAAGGCACACAAGATAGTTTAAGAAAAGATTCATTCTTTTCAATATAAATATTTAGGCAAATCAAGAAATAAAATGGCATGTACTATAATAAAGAGTATTTTAATTTTGTAAATGTAATGACAAAACAATTTAGCTAGTTTGACAATCAGGCTTGCTTTATTAAAATTCTCTAATATAGTTTGATTTTAAAATTCAGCCTTTTCGGGTTTTTTTTTTTTTCCTGTTACTGCAAGGAAGCCTCGATGGGGTGTTTGCTGTGGGTGATTTATTTATTTCAAGCCTCTTTTGAGACTTATACAAATCTTAGCTTTCTTTCTTTTTTTCTTCTGGTGAAAATCAAATGTTACAATAAAGAAGGAAGAGAAGGCAGATACTCTGCCCTTCCCCCTTCCCTTTTTAACATTTTCCAATTAGTAGCTGTCACGTGACCCCTGGCTGAGCCAGCCCTCCTTCAAAGTGCCTGGCATTTTCTTAGTTTTAACCTTTTAACCTCACTAATAATAAATTCAAATACTGCTTGCCTAAAAATACAAGACTGTAACTTATTGCTTACAGTTCTTTTCATATAACATCACTGCTGGTTTTTTTAATGTGTTAAAACATTTTATATACTTCGGTAGTTCAGTGGAGATTTTGAAATCTTTTTCCCTCCTCCCTAAAGTGAAAGATATTTATAGGGATGAATGAAAGTGAAATATGTAATTTTTATGAGATGGTTAGGTAGCATGACCAACTCAATGGACATGAACTTGAGCAAACTCTGGGAGATAGTGGAGGACAAGGAGCCTGGTGTGCTATAGTCCGTGGGGTCGCAAAGAGTAGGACACGACTTAGCGACTGAACAACAGTGACAACTGCCTTGTTAGTGAAGTTATTCTGAAACACAAAGCCTAGTTTCAGATTTATTAGATGGGGAAAATGATATTAGAGTTTGAAAATCTTTTTATTTTTTATTATTTTTATGAATCAGTTTGTTTAAAATTGTGCTAAATCCTTCTACTGGTTTGCATTTCAATTTTGTTATCACCTTAAATAAATATAATATCATAACTAATAGTTTTATCCTAAAATTGTATTTATATATAAAGTTTTATAATTTTGATAGCAGGATCCAGGTTACATAGCTGTAGGCATATTCCATAGCCCTGCATACCTCTTGGATTATGTTAGTCTACTTGCTGTTCTGGATTTACATTGCTATTAGTTTATCTTTCAATCTGTACACTCACCAGTAAATTGCTAACCACATTCCTATTCTTACTTTTAAGGCAATAAATTACTTTTGGAGACTTAGTGACAGAAGAGCTATGAAAGAGGCATGCTGCTTTGTCTGCTGTTAACAGAAAAATAAAGAGAGTTAAGAATCCTGGAATATTTCATCTTGTTTACGACACATGTGACTTGGGCTTTTTGAGACATTTTTTATTAAGTCAAAAACAGGAAATGTAGGTTGTCAGTGTTCACTAGTATACAGTAAAAGGGCGTTTTTTAGAGTTTCAGGCATTGCCTTCCTATGACTTTTTCCAGTGATTAGTGAATTGTAACTGTCACTGATCATTTGCTTTGCATTGTGAAAATGTAAAGATTCTGTTACTAGGGCTATTTTGGCTTTAGACGTACCAGAAAAATAAGTAAAATGAAAGTCTTGCTGAGTTCTACTGGCAGAGGGAAATGCAGTTACTCTTTGGCATTCTTACTTTTTTCTTTTGTGACTGTCTGACCCGGTATGCCATAAATAGCAAACTCCTGCAGAAGAGTAACTAGGACATCTCAGTATAGGATATCCGTGGTGATATTGAGCTAGTTCCCCAAACATTATCTGTCAAAGAGTAACTAGGACATCTCAATATAGGATATACGTGGTGATATTGAGCTAGCCCCCCAAATGTTATCTTGTCTTACAGTCTTTGGGGAAGGAGGAGAACTATTTGTACGTGTTGCTGGTTGTTTGGATCTGATGGCATTTCGTGTCTGTGCTGTCCATCTGGGCATCTTGTGGACTGGGGTACCATGCTGTCTCATGGGCAGGCCCAGCTCTCCCTAGTGATGATCAGCAGTGTATGGAAACACACTACATCAGAAGATGTTCTCATTCCACTCATGTGGCTCCTCTTGTTACCCACTTGCAAAAACCATGCTCTAGTATTTCCTGATGTTCTCTTATCCTTCATTCCAGGAAAATGTTGACAGATGAAAGGGAAAGGTGCCTACAGGAGGCAGGCCATCAGGCCCCAGTAGTGGTTTGAGGGGTAAAGGAGAAACCAGAGGGCCATGTCAGAGAGGCAGGGTACCCAGAGATGGCAGTGGAGGGGCTGTCGTGGTTTAATTCTGCATGGAGTAAGCAAAGGCTTTTCAGGAACAAAACAGAACAACAGTAAAGCAAAGTACCATGTTGTTAATTAAAAAATAAAAAAACTTAAATGGAAAAATCCATGATTTGTTATACACTTCTGCTCTCTGCACACAAAAAAATCAAGAGCCCACTCAGTGTCTATATGGCACACTCTTACTCTTTGAGGTGTCTCCCACCTTACCCCTTTAAAGGTCAGATTCCCTTTGGAACAGCCCATAGTAATCAGGTTGCCTTATGTGTGCTGTGCTCAGTCGTGTCCGACTCTTTGTAACCCCATCGACTATAGCCCACCAGGCTCCTCTGTCCATGAGGGATCTCCAGGCAAGAATACTACAGTGGGTTGCCATGCCCTCCTCCAAGGGGATCTTCCCAAACCAGGGATAGAACCCAGGTCTCCTGCTTTGCAGGTGGATTCTTTACCGTCTGAGCCACCAGGGAAACCTAGGTTGCTTAGAGCGTGCTCCAAAATGCTGGTTTTTGTTGTCCTGGTATTTTGCTCTACCAGTTAGTGGGAAGGCAGAGGGAGGGGATAAAAAAATACTTGTTGCATACCTCCAGTACCCTGTTCTAGGCACTCAATATGTTTTCACTTCTCTGATTCCTATGATAATAACCCTGTGAAGGGTAAAGTATTATAATTTTGCAGATGAGAAAACTAATGCTCAGTAAGCTTATTATGTAGATCACCCGAGGATACCAGCTAGGGAGTACCTTCTGCTGGAATCAATGCAGATCTGACTCTGAAGGCTTTTCTCTTTCCATTTTGCTCCACCTAAGTAAGTGGGCCATGACTGGGATTCTTCATTTCCCTCTCTCAATTCCTTGAGGTTGATACTGTGTCTTAAGTATTTTTGAATCCTAATATCTAACATCATGACAGATAGATGTTTAATATATGAAAATATAGTTAAAAATAGGAAATAATCCTGAACTTCTTGAAAGAATTTAGAATCATAGAGATAGGGGAACCTTAGTGCTAACTTTATAGATCTTGAGGCTCCACATAATTGGAGGAAAATAAATAAAAGACGAATGGAAAAAAGACTGCCTCTGTGGAGATCTTAAAAGACAATGGAGTTTCTGCACTTGAACTTCCTGAGCTTCTTGGCAGTCAGACTGGAAAGGGGAGAGACAAGGAGCTAATGTTAATCGTAAAGGAGGACACTTGGTTTTTCCCAGCACTGGCTACTTAAAAAGAAAAAATCAGATGAATTTCTAGAATCTTCACTGATTATCTGACCACAACAACTTTATGTAATAAGAAGGACAGTGTCAGATATTACCCTCAACCAAAAAAATTTATAGTAAATATAACAAGAGATTCCATAGAGGTACCTCTGTGAAGGGCTTCCCAGGTGACTCAGTGATAAAGAATCTGTGTGCCAGTGTAGGAGATGTGAGTTCGATCCCTAGGTCGGTAAGATCCCTTGGAGAAGGAAACAGCAACCCATTTCAGTATTGTTGCCTGGGAAATCCCATGGACAGAGGAGCCTGGGGAGCTACAGTTCATGGGGTTGCAAAAGAGTCAGACATGACTTAGCGACCAAAAAAAAAATTCTGTGAGGGTCCAAGTGTATAATAAATAGACATTAATTAATGTTAAGTATCTAACTGAGTTATTGTGGAGTCTCAAAAGTGATATATATGTGAAAAAAATCTTCCCTTAAAGAACTTGGAGATTGCCTAAGGTCACATACCTGGTTAGTAACAAGCTGGAGACTCTGGATCTTCTGAAAAAATAATCACAAGAAAAAGAAAAAACAGCAGACTTTCCCTCAGATATGCCACACTGGTTCTGCCTTTTAGGCTTCTGTCTGAAACTCATCAGTACTTACAGTAAATTCAACTGAAGCTATTTCTTCAAAGAAATAGAATTATGTGGTCCCAGTTCTGCAGGGGAATAGGTATCTTTCTTTCTGCAAGTGAAGTTTAGGCTCTTTAAACAAGATATCCTATACAGCACATTGGAAAATGTGATAGGCAACAGCCAACTGTAAGTAGAAACAACAAACTTCATACTGTGAAGCTAAACATACTTCAGAACAAGTATTTGTTTCAGTTTAGTTCAGTTCAGTCGCTCAGTCATGTCTGACTGTTTGCGATCCCATGATTACCAGCACGCCAGGCCTCCCTGTCCATCACCAACTCCTGGAGTTCACCCAAACTCATGTGCATCGAGTCAGTGATGCCATCCAGCCATCTCATCCTCTGTCGTCCCCTTCTCTTCCTTCCCCCAATCCCTCCCAGCATCAGGGTCTTTTCCAATTGGTGATGCCATCCAACCATCTCATCCTGTCGTCCCCTTCTCCTCCTGCCCCCAATCCATCCCAGCATCAGGGTCTTTTCCAATGAGTCAACTCTTTGCATGAAGTGGCCAAAGTACTGGAGTCTCAACCTCAGCATCAGTCCTTCCAATGAACACCCAGCACTGGTCTCCTTTAGGATGGACTGGTTGGATCTCCTTGCAGTCCAAGGGACTCTCAAGAGTCTTCTCTCAACACCACAGTTCAAAAGTATCAATTCTTTGGTGCTCAGCTTTCTTTACAGTCCAACTCTCACATCCACACATAACCATTGGAAAAACCATAGCCTTGACTAGACGGACCTTTGTTGGCAAAGTAATATCTCTGCTTTTGCATATGCTATCTAGGTTGGTCATAACTTTCCTTCCAAGGAGCAAGCATCTTTCAATTTCATCATCACTAAAATTCTTCGAGTATGTCCCATGTACTTGGGGGAATGATACGATATTCCTATTGGAAATGACACATCTTAAGAAAACATGTAGGACAGTCAACTGGTGTGTCATCCAAAATGAAGAGAAAGCATGTTTCATCACGCAGTAAATATTTATTGAACATCATTTACACGTCCTGGAGTGTGGGGCACACAGACTAAGTGTAAAACATTGCCATGATCTCAGTGAGTTTGTACGTTTTAGTTGGAGGGACAAAGCTAAAGTACATAAACTCCACTGAGGAATAAATACTCAGCTTGAAATGGGGGACATAAGTATGGATTAGATAATTCAAAGAAAAATTGATGAAATCTGGATAACCTGAGTCAGACTTTAGTCACTAGATAGGTTTTAGATGAGGGAGGGGAGACATTGCCTGGGAAGGGAGTGGGACTGAGTACAGCATGGAAGGTTGGGCTTCAGGACCAGAGCGATGAGAGGAGGATGTGGCTACATCCACGTCCACACCCTTTCATCCCACAGGGTAGGAAGAAAGCAAGCTGAGGGGTTTGTAGTTAATGCATTGGGTGGGGCAGTGGTTAGTATACATTCTTGAGCAGCCAAGTAAGCTGACAAAAGCAATTTCTAGGAAGAATAGAGAAGCAGAGTTGATGACACAGTAATCCAGGGTAAGGTGATGAAGGTCTGATCTAGAACAGTTAACAGAGTCATGTATTGGTTGGTGTATACACTGAGTACCACTCAGTGATTGCTGCTGAGCGTGATTTGCTCTTACTTTGCCTAACAATATCTATAAATCATCAGTCTGCATATCAGTTTTTACTTTATCGTATTGTAAATGTTGACTGGGTAGAAATTTGAATTAAATGTGTCTTGACTCTGGAACATAAACTAAAATTGATCACAGGAATTAAGTCCTTACTATCACCTTTCTTGCTTGTCTTCTATCTCTCTTGCTTTAAAAATGGATTTTCAGTGCCTGGAGAAAAAAATAGGAATTCCTTGAATTAGAGTAACTCAGGCTTACAGCTGCATAGTAAATTATAAAGTAATGAGGTTGGTTTCCGTAAGTTGCTAAGAGACTTAGGGTGTTAAAGCAGGTTCATAAATGGTGATTTTCAAACATAATGGAGGAGCTTAGAGATTGTTAGTGTCCATTTCCTCACTTAAGGAACCAGGTTAGGAGACTTAAGAGTCAAGCAATTAATGTGTAGATAATAATAGTAAAATGTCAAGGTTGTCAAGTGCCTATTGTGCATTTTAAGAGAACTTTTGAAATGATGGATGTACAAGAAATGATTCTTACAAAGTTTCTAATTGGAAACAGTAAAAAGGAAGAGATTGCAGAGGTAGCCTTGAAAAAAAATTTCCGTATTTTAAATAGTTATCTAGTTTTCATGATACCACAGTGTTCACAAATAATTTGAAAAATCGAAAGTCACAGTGAATAGTTGGAAAACAATGGTAAAGTCCACTCGTTCTGAAACTCAGTTTAGTTTATATTTTGTGAATAAAATTACCTTTATTTCTGCATAAGACTGTGCTTTTTCCAAACATATATCTGTGCTTAAAAGCACAGATACATGTTTGGAGAAAGGAATATAGTCTTTTAACCTAACACCTGTTGCTTTCAGACAGATTGGTAACTCCTTTCTGAAAGGGGTGGTACATCACAAAATCTTATTAATGTTCCAAGTTTCTGTTAAGGCAGAATTCTTTTACCATATGGTTTGTAGAAAGTGGATTAGCATGCTTGAGAAATGAGAATCATGGTGCTGAAAGGGATTTAAGGAAATGCTGGGGTCTTATTGGGGCGAGGGGGGTTCTTATTTAAGTGTAAAATAAAACACCAGCAGAGAGAGAAGATGTAGTTAATAATTAAACACAGACATACCTTTGCTATTGTGTTGGATAAAGTCTCTATTTTTTTTTATCAAAACTAGTTCTTTTTTTCCTACTTTTTTACATAATCACCTTAATTTACTGCTTAATAATGATTATTTGAGGCATAAAATTTTAACTACAAAATAAAAACTTTTAATAATGCAAAAATGGAAAACGGAGGCATTGGATCACAACTGTTCAGTGTTGCTTTCTCATTATTTTCTCGAATTATTGGGCAAGTTTGGTGCTTTTGCTTCTGTGACTGCCACATTACATTTTTGCCTTGAAGCCATCCATTTTACAGATATTGAATTTCTTTTGAGTACTATTTTTATACACTAAGCATCACTACACCTCTGGATCTTGATAGCATTACCGTGGGAGGAGAAAGAAGCTTTGTGTTAGTAATTACCTAACATTGTCAGAAGCTGACTGCAGGCCTCTTTCTAGTGATAACAGAATAACCGCATAATGTAGCTTTATAGCACATGATTAATAGAAAATAATTACACGTCCTACAAAGGGATGCAATATTTCTTATAAATTGACTAGAATGGTTTCCTGTAGATTAAAGGACTCTTCATTATTTTATCAGTCCTCCTGAAGTACAGTCACTTGCCTATGTTAGCATTTCAGTTGATGTTAAGAGCCGCAGAGGGTGAAGGATACCAGATGGCAGACCTTCTTGTACCTGAGATCTCGTTCGTGTGCCATCAAGATGACATGATGCTCCCTAACCTTTCAGAGATTTAGATGGCAGCCTGGTATGATTTCTGTCTCTTTATTTTTTGTTTATTAACAAGATGAGGTTTGAGGGCTGTTTTTCTTTTTTTTTTTTTTCATGACCCACCTGTGACTTTTAAACCAGATTTCAGTTAGTATGTGGACAGCGAGACAACATTGTATGTATTGTGTTATTTTCCACTGTAAGTAATATATCATTCATAATCACATTTGTTTGGGGGCAGCGAACAGGGAAGGCAGAGGAAGGCATATTTTCTTCCTCCCAAGGAAATCGTGTGTGCTATTGAATCTGCAGGCTGAAGTTTAGGATACCATACTCCAAGAAGCATCTTCATTCCAATTTATAGGCTGCAAATGGTTTAATTGGGATTCATGTTGCTCAGGAGGCTCATACAGAGGATAGTAATGATAAAAGTAAAAGCTTCTGTGTTTGCAGTCTCACCGACATCCTCTAATGGCTGCAGTGTAAATCCATAAATTTGCCTACTAGATTTTTACCTCACTATATTTTATCTTACCTCTTAATTCCACACAGGAGTGCTATATGGAATTCTTTACAAATGTAGAGTAATAAACATTCTGGTTTTTTATTTTTACTCTTTTCTGATTTAAACCTGTGATATTTTAGAGTACTTCTACAAGCTGTGTATTTCATAGGCTTTTCAATTATTTTAAATTAATTTAGTGAAGCATTTAGGATTATTTTAGCCTAAAACTTATATTTTTCCTAGAATGTGACTTTTAAGGCATGTGTTTACAGCTGAATAAACTCCTCTGATGTTTACTACTATGCTCTATTTAATGAATCTTCTCAGTTACTGTCATGTAAAATTCTCTCATGTGTGAAGTCCTTTGTTGAAGTGATTTGTTGGAAATCAGTTTCTTAAATTTGAATGTGAGTGAGCTTTTTGAGAACAATAATACATACTTAATTGAGAGTACAGGTTATAATTTCAAAGCAGAATATTATAAAGTAATATGAATTTTCTGGTTTATAACTTGAATCTAAACATTGAAATCCAGATTGCAGGCTATTCTCTGAAGGCAGGACTGAGTCATACTATACCGTCTCACTAAATGTATTCTGTTCCTGTTTCTACCCTTTGGGGGCCTAGTTCCTTTACACTTTCCAATAATCAGTTGGAAAAACCTTAGATGGGCATTGGATAAGAGCTTTCACACTTACACTTACTCTGTTAAGTATTCATTTTGAAATCTTACACTGTGGGCCTTTGGCCTCTGCAAGGTGAAATACATTTGTTTTGTTAAGCGTTAGGCTCTAATTGTATTCATTGCCTTAAAAATTGAAAAGGGCGGCTTTATTAGGTACCTATTAGGATATAATGGTTGCTATAATGGTTGCTAATCATAGCTTTCAGTAAGCTGGTATTTTCTTCTGATAAATATATTCTGCACAGATTATAGTCATCATCATTGAGTTCTGGGCTTCAAACTATTTTCATTGTTTAGAGAATTTTGTCAACTAAGTTCATACTATTAGGAAACTTTTGAACTTAAAATCTTGAGTCTACTGTTTCAGAAACCAGAACTGTGCCCTCATTAGAATCGGGTCTTCCCTCCCTCTCCCCAGCCTTTTCCTTCCATCTTATTGTTACAGAAAAAAACTAATTCTGATACATCCCATTGTTTTAAAAGTATTTACAGATTTTAATCCTGTAAACTCTTTATTGATAGACTACAAATCAGTACACACCTAGGAATTTATACATTTGTATGGAAGAATTGTATGATTTTCCTTTCTGATGGTCAATAGCATAGTTAGTCATCAATACAATACAATAGTCATCAATACAAACATTAAATCTATCCTGGGTATTAACATTCCCTCCCCACATATAACTTGATATGCATATGCACATTTATCTATGACTCAGATGTTGGAAATCATAGCCTATTGAATTACTTTGGGAATTGATTTTAAAAATTTATCTTCTATGAAAAATTAAATTTGGGTCCTATGGTGCTTTTTCAGAGTATTGCTTTTGGAAGATATTATTCTTGAAACTTGTAATTCATTTTACTTTGTTTGTATCTCACTAAACATAAATAAATTTGAGATAAAAATACATTAGTCAATCTGGCAGACAAATGAACATTAGGTACAGTTTTCACAATGCCTGGAGCCAGTGGCGTGTCTTCAGTGGAGCAAAGGGAAGAAAACGAGGCCCAGGTTCAGCTCACAAGCAAAATAAACACAAAAGTGACTCATCAGTCACTCTTTCTTACAGCTGGATTAATATTTTGGCGTTATAACTTGAAATACTTTTATTTCCTATTGATCCTCCCCATAAGGGTGAATCTAATGCCAGCTTTAAATTCCTTCTACTCATCCTTTACCTAATGTAGTTTGTGATCAATCAGAGGAACAATAAATGCCTTTAGGAAGCTTCTGAAAAGGAGCCCTTTTGTGAATTCTGTTGGAAAGCCGGTTTGGGGATATCTTAGTAGTGTTTCCAGTTCTCTAATTAACCTGTTTAAAATGGGTACACTGATGTATTAGATTTTCCTGAGAAGGAGCATACTTCTACATTCTAAATCATTTTTGGTCGTCTGAGTTTAACTAGGAATTAAGTCATTTATTGTGAAAGAAAAAAAAAAAAAAAGGCTGTCCTTGCCAGATGATAAGCTCCTTGAAGGCAAAGCTAGTTTCCCAAGGATCCTGGCAGTGATCTTGGAGCCTCTAACACTGTGGTTTGCATATAAAAAGGTGTCCCCCAGGCTGTGTGTGTATGTGTGTGTGTGTGTGTGAGAGAGAGAGACAGACAGACAGACAGACAGACAGACAGACATGGGGAGAGAGAAGGGAAAGGGGCCCAGAGAGCCGACTTCCTTATGTAGTTTCATTTACCAGGTTCCTATCCTAAGTGACTATTTCTATTCTACACCACGAAATAAACAGGCTTTGTCTTATATGTTAATTTAAATCTTTGCCTAACAGCATTTTTAAAGTGTCCGGAAACAAAAAAGATTAAATTGTTTCAATTTGCAGCTAAAGCTCTTATAACTTTATAAAAAGAAATAACATTTCTAAGAAGTTGCATACGAATGACATTGTACTTACACCAGTCTAAAGGTTAATATTGCATATTGTTTTCAATTAGGAATACAATAGATATGGCTGGTGGGTAGGAGAAATGAAGGGAGCCATTGGCTTGGTGCCGAAAGCCTACATAATGGAGATGTATGATATTTGAGAGTCCTCGGTAAGTACATTTTAATCCAATATTCTGTAATAGCTCATATGTTCTCTTGGTCTCTGCGTTATGAGTCTTTGCTTTTTTAAAAGTCTTTGTAGTTTTCTGATAACACAAAGGTTATACTCCCAAATCATTATCTTGTTTTACAAAATTTTAAAATAACTTCATAGAATTTACTCTGGAAATAGATTACTTAGAGAAAGTCCCTTTGTTAATAACCAGCTGTTTTCACAGCTTCCTCCTCTTTAGTAAAATACCACTCTTATGGTCTTTCTGAGGAGCTGAATTGACAAAATAGTGACTAAACATTCATTTTCTTTCCTTGGCTAAACACGTAATTTTTTTCTAGGCAGGGAAAATCAACATTTTGCCTGAAGAGAAAAATTAAAATGCAGCTTTCTCTTTCTGCTCGCAAAAAGGAAGATTCCTCTGCTAGTCTGCAAATCTTTTGGATTGAGAATCATTGTGAAAGCATGAACGGCAGTTCGTAACCTTTGTTTTGTTGAGCATCATTTGTCTTTGTTGTTTTATGCATTCATTGTAATATTCCTCTGATGTCAAGTTAAATGAAGAATATTAATGTAAATTAGAAGTAAGCAGTAAAGTTATACCTGTTGCTATATTGCAAAGAAATAAATCAATAGTTTTTATTTACTCATTTGATTTATGTGAGGAATTCAGCACTATTCTGTATCACATAGTCATTGCTACTACTAGTATGAGTTGTAATTTCTCTTAATACTGGATATCATTGTTTTTAGAATGTAAAATATAATTTCAAGAAAATTTGATAGAATATATCTCATAAGTTTTTGATAAATGCTATAAAAGAATGTAGCTTTGTTAAAACTTTGTAGATGAGTCATCTTAGTATTTATTTTTCACATAGTAGTAGTAGTAACATGTTTTCATGAAAGAATTTTTACTGATTGGCAAGTTTACTTTATGTTAAATATAGCCACGAGAAAGAAAAATGGTAGAATTGCAAATGATAGTTGCTATCCCCTTCTGCAACACATGTGCAGACCAGAACCATGGTTTACTGTACAAAGCCCGTTACCAGTAATAAATACCCTGGTTATATAATTGGCTTGCCAACATTTTCTACTGTAGTTTTCTTTAAATTTAATAAAACAAAAAATTTATGAGAGGCCCCATTCTGCCACGAATGAAATGGCATAAAGAATCTCAATGTATTCTCAAAATCAGAAGGCATAACCGAGTACTTTTACCCTGCCTAATCTTTACTATGCTATTAAAGTCCTACCACAAAACTACTACCACAGACTTGAGAAGTACAACTCTGAACTTCTCAAAGCAATGAGAAGAGAAGGAAGGCTCAGAGAGGAGGGTATGGAAATCATGGTGGGAACATGTACCAACAGGTGAGTGGAAGGTTGGTGTCAGTCTGACACAGGAGGTGTACGTTGTACTCCAGAGCAAGGTTTGTGGAGTTATATTATTACTTTTTTACGCATGGTTGAAATCAAAGGTATTTTAAATGTCTACAAGGTACCAGTATGATGTGTATATATCAAAGTATACTACTGATTGGATAATTAGTTGGAGTAAATATAATCTGCTAATAATGAATCATTGATTAGAAGATACTACTTTTATGGAACTTTTCAGATCTTTGCTTTAAAAATAAAGATTCTAAACATGCAAATGAGTTGATAATATTTAAAAACCTCTATTATAAAAATTATCTACAAGTAATATTTCAGAGTTTATATTTTACTGTTATCCCCTCCCTAACCCATGTGATTATCCCCTCCTTGTGATTATCTGATTTCACATATAAAAATATATCTATTAATTTGGGAGATTGTAGGTAAATTCTAGTTTATATAAATTAGACATTGTGAAGTTAAAGCTTTCAGAAATTAATTTGTGGACTTGTTAATCTTGTTCTAATATAGAACCACTGGAATAGATTGAAATCGTCTTGGCAAAAGTGAGACAACCGAGGATGAATGTAGTGGATTGGTTTTCAAGACCTGAGAGATTGAAAGAGTGAAAGCAATTGTGGGTTCCACTGTAAATGTAGATAGACTTCCTTGTAAGGTATACATTTTGTGCTTCTGATCCAAGTGAAGATTTTAGTCCTGGGCCAGTAGATGGCAGCAGCTTTTCATTGCATAGGAACCCGCTTAGAAACCCCTCCCCCACTCTGGCACAGACTCACTCCAAATGTAAAGTATTCAGAAGATTATTGCCTCCTTTTACAGTTAATCCAGGAGAGGGAGTCCTTTGCCAACTGATGCCAGATAGTCTCTGTGAATGGTGACGATACAGAAAAAGAAAGTGTTACTTGTGTCCAGAGCTCCTCTGCCCTTTGTTCCTTTTTACTTGCATATAGGTGGGAGATAAGAAACAAAAAAATTTTAATTGGGATGACAGGAAAAACAATCATTACTTTCAACTCAGGACTCCTTTATATTCATCTGGTGAAATCATTTGTATCATAGAAGGGAGAAAGTTTTCTTTACACCCTTGACAATATATCACACACTTTCCAAGATCATCATAATATCATTAATGTGAATTTAAACAACATTGCTTGTTAGAAAATATGCTAATTGCTATGTTCCCATTATGTTTGCTTAGCTTTTATTTGTTTTTCTATGAACATTTAGAGAGCTAATTTTTTTCAAAGGTGATTGTAAGTCATATTTTACATAGCATTTTGCTTGATTATTTGCTCTGTACTGAATTTGTACTCTATTGCCATTAGATCTTACAATAATGTTCCACTCTGCAAATTTTTAAGGTTCAAATAAAGTTTAATTGTTTGCAAACTGTTATGATGCTAATAATTCAACAGCCTGCTGTGTTACTAATGAAATTACTTTGTTATGATTAATTTGGAAAATAGTGTGTTGATTGTAGTAATTAAGCACAACAAGGTGAAGTAAATGATTCTAATGCCATCTGGCCTCCAAACTGAATGAAGAAATGAAATAGGACTGTCATCTGAATTTATTCAAAGAAGTAAGGATAATACAAATGACTTCATTGCTATAGGATTTACATTTAACCACAGCTCACTCCATTCTGTTTTTGCCACTTGGTTATATATGACAGTTCCTTTTATGAAAAGGAATGTTGTTTCGCCTAGCAATTGTTTTGAATACTTTATATTATTTAAGTAGATTATTTTTATCTTGTGCTAATTTAATTACAGATAATTATATGAAGTATTATGGGATCATAGAAAATCACTTTTCAACCATCTGTAGGTGAAATCTCTGTATATGGAGGTTTTTTTGCTATTAGTATTGAATATAGTCTTTTCCATTCAGTTGTTTCTAAAATACTTTTAGACAAAACTCTTGTAGTTCTTATGATTCCACTTTTCCTATGATTTCTTCAGTGTAAGCTATTGCTACTCACTTCATAGAGTCTGGTTCCTACCCCCAGCCAGGGTCATGATTAAAAAGAACCCAGAGCTGAGTTATATATGTTATATATTAAAGATCCAGATTTGAAGTTCAGCCACTATAAGAAAACTTACCCTAACATACATGTAGTTTAAAATCTTGAACTTCATCAGTGAGACTGAGTAAAGCATTGTGAGAATTTTTGAATCATGCAAAGTATTTCTACATTTCAGATAAATCAGTTATTTATATTTCATTCATTGAACAGAATTATAGACACAAACTGTATAGACATCACTTTTACTTCTTTTGAGTTCAGTAGACTCAAGAATATTGAAGAGCAATCCATATGGTAAAGAAAGAGGTGGTGAAGATTAAAATATGACCATACCATAGAAAACATAGGTTCACTCAGAACTTGAAAGAATGTAATCAATATATAACATAAAAACATTTGTTAAAATGGCTTAGTTTGAAAAATCCTGAGTATTCTGAAATTCAGAGAAATAAGTGGTATATATTATTAAATTATCTCTCTACGAACGTAACCTACATTCAAATGCATAACTTAAACAGTTGATCCTCTGGATTGGGAACAAGCAATTTCTGGACATCCTCAGCTTCAGCCAACATTGTCATCCACTGCCTTGTAGTTGAATTCTTCCAGAATAGTTGTTAGGACCTCTGATAATGTAACATTTTGCTTATGATGAAATAAATAATTACACAACTGTTTGTAATTTTGTAACCTGCAATGACATTTCATTAACACTACTTTCCAGGGGCTTTTTCTTGTTTTCCTTAGCAGAATCTGCTCTATCATTGCTTGATCAGAAACGTGATTTATTGCTGGCATGGTACTTCAGAGTATATGGTGTGTATCCAGTAAATGTTTATTAATTAACTGGTGTGCCATCCCACAGTATCTGAGATTTAAGAAGAAAAGAGCTTGACTTCTCTATACCTGGTAGAGAAAAATTCTTTTATCATTTAGTTCATCTACTTTCTGACTGACAGCATTCTTTTAGTAAAAAAAAGAATCAGTCCCCTGTACTGATTCTTTAAAGGCAATTTCATTGTCCTCATTATACCATCAATACGTGAATTGGATTAGATTGTTGGTAACAGAATTAAGCGAGATGGTGAGTAACAGGAAAGTTGAACGTGGCAGCCAGTTTTGAGATGTTTCCTCCGTTCCTTTCCTAGGTTCAGCGTGTTCATTCTTTCAGAGAAGTTACAGGCAGCATGGGCAGCGTGGGGCAAGTGATCTAGTTATACTCCCCACATCACTGCTGCCCTGCATCCACTTGGGCGATATCAGAGAAGCCTTCTGATCTTGGAAGCATTCTAGCTGTTGCCTTGGATGAATCAAAAAGGAATTTCTGAAAGTGGAAAGTTTCACAGTTGTTGCCAGGTCCAACCATAATTCAATTTTTGTCTTTTTAAAAAACTTTGATTTCCTATTTCTTTTAAGTTGTATGGTTATGTTAACTTGAGTGCTCTGAGTCCCGAGATGAAAGGAACCGTAAGTGCAGAGAGTCGCTGTAGTCGTACCAGTGCTCAGCTTAGGTCTGTAAGGTTGGAAAAGGGGCTGGAAGTTGAGCAGTCAAAAATCTTGTGAATATGTGCAAAGATGTGAAAATAGAAATTGCCCCAAAGCTCATCTGGAAGTGTGTTTTCTTTCCTTGGAAAGTGTTTCCTTAGGTTTCTCTTCCATTTTCACTCTATTTTTTATTATCCATTACTCAGAGAGGTGATATAGAACAGCACTTGTGTTTTCTGTTTATTGACCTCAGCTTTGTAATATAAAAACATCACTCCTGCTGGAGTAAAAGCAGGTGCCGTTTTGAGGCTTGAGCAGCAATTTAGCTCTTGGTTGAGTAAAGTGTTACACAGGTACTCTCAAAGGAGAAAATTAATGCTACCAATGTATGCCAATTAAACGTGACTGCTTTAGAGGAAGAGAAAATTCCAACAAATAAGCAGATTCCCATTCACTGTCTCCCCCTCCCCAGCTCCCTTAGGAGTCCACTTAGAAAACCTTGTGTTCTTTCACTGTCATGTCAAAATGATGAATATAATTTAAGATAGTAATAGCAACAATTAATATGAACTGAGTTTACTACTTGTTATGCTGTGTCCTTTTCATTCAGTCCTTCTAAAAACCCTAGAAGGCAAATTCTGTTGTTCATTCCCATTTTCCTGATTAGAAAACTGAGGTTAAGCAATTTGTCCCAAGGTCCAGGGCTAACAAGTTACCCAGCCTCCCTCACTTGTATTCAGTGCTATTCTCCTTCCCAATACTGCAGTGACTTCAGACCAAATACTTAATTCTAATCTTTGCATACAGTAGGCACTCACTAAAACCTATTGACCACTGATGATGGCACCATTCTTATAAAATAGTCTGGAGCGTGAAAAGAATAGTTCAAGAATTGGACAGCCAGAATTTATCTTCTGTAGTTGTAAAGCAGACCGTGGTGACTCTGTTGAATCCAGAGCAGTTAGTCCACAATGGAGAAGAAATTTTAATGCTGAAACATTTCTGTCTGTGAGCCTCCAGTCTAGAAAATAGAAAGTCAAGGCAGTGGAGAGTTGAGAGAGGACACAATGCCAAAGAGACCCTTTTTGAACAATCTTTTCTATTCTTTCCATCTCAAGTCAAGCCCAAGGACACTGAGCAGGCAAGGAAGCCTTGGAGAGGACTTCAAAGCTGGCAGCTTCTGTCTCAAAGTTTTCAGTTAGTTGCTTTTTGTGGGGTGGTGTTTAAATGGACAAGTTTTTCTAAAAACCAGTTTAAAAAATATTAAATTGTTCAGCCCTTTACAATCAGTAAGCAAACTTCATTATAAAACTTAAGTAATTTTGTAACTGAGATGCTGGCAGTGTCTGACCTAAGACATTTTTTACTTGTTGAGATGTGAATTTATTAAAGGAGAACTTTTATTGGAATACCTGGCTCCTGAGTATGAAGTCTAATCACCTAGGCATCTACCACGGTGCCTTGTGCAAGCCTTCATAACATGGTAGTGTTCTGCTGTGTTTTGTGAACAACAAAAAAATTTAAGTCTTTATACCTCAGTGGTTGGATGCTGGGAGTGGGAGGGCAGAAGATAAGTTAAGAACTAACATTCATTAGAGGGCTCTGGAGTTTAGCCAGAGGAAGATAAGATTGGACCTTCTCATTATCTAAAGTACACCCTGAGGTATTGGCTGTTTTATAGCCCCAAAGAAGAGGGTGCACTGAGGGTCAATTTCCAAGGTGTATTTGACTCTCTAGTACCCTGAAATATTTCCATGCTTGGTACCAAAATACCATGCTTCTAAAGGACAGGGAGTAAATGACTTCACATTGTCCTGGTCTCCCACCACGTAGATTTTGCTGGTATAAAGTAACCTGTCCCATCTAGATGGATACACGACTCATTCCTAATTCCCTGTTCAAGCATCTGTGGCCTGTGGAGTCTCCATCGCTCCCAGCTTCCATTGCCTTCCACCACTTTCCTCCTCCCCTGGCTTTCCCAAGTCATATGAGGCATGAGACAGGTAATTCTTATCCCTCTACGAAGTTATGGATATCAGTCGTGGTCTCTGTTTTCTAGGAACCCAGCAAAAGCAAGGCAGGCATGTAACCGTATGTTTATCCCGTTCTGTGCACCTTGAATTGAAAAGCTGAAATGTAACTATTTTGTGAGTGTGCGTCTGTATGTATCTGTTGCTTTGCTTCAGTCGGTCAGCATATTTGCTTTATTCTTTATTATTGTCTCAAGGCTTGCTATTTCTCTTCCTATCTAATTAAATGATTCCATTTTGAATAATTACATTTAAGTACCAACAGTGTGCTAGAGGCATTTTAAGCATAGACTTCGACACAGTCTTTCCCAGGCAGACTCTTAGCCTAAGAGAAATAGACAGGACATAAACTCAGGAAAGGAATAGCCCCAGGTAGCCTCCTCCCTGTGTGATTCTTAGCAAGTTCGATCACTACCAGTGTCCCAAGACAGAAAATATCCTCTAACTTTGTTACGTCTGAATGTAGGAGACTACCTGGGAAGCAAACTGGGATCCTTTCTCATATCTTTTAATGTGCAGATGGGAAGGCAGGTGCAAGGGTTTCAATGGTAGTTCAGATGAAAAGATTCATTTTTTGAAATTTTCTAAACTGCTTATAGCTACTGAATTGCAAGGGGAACCAAGGAGATGTGCATGACTAATGTGAGCATATTCACAGAGTTGCTGCCAATCATGGTAAATATAATTCTGAAATTATATCCTATCGCTTTAGAGAAATTATATCTATCCCTTTAGGAGATAGGGATATAATAGTACCCTTTACCTTTAGTGAGGAACAGGGCTTTACCAGTGGTGTTCAACTGAGAGTGGGTAGTAGACCACTGGAATTGAAGTCAAGCAAAATTTCTAGTTTCAGTTCTCGAATGCATTGTGCCCCAGAATACATTTCCTCGCCTGCAAAATTCCAGCAGCTTTGTTCTGTCTACCTCAGGGTGTGGTTATGCTTAAGTGAGATTATATTTGAAGGTGCCTTAAAAACCCAAAAACTGTGTAAACGTGGCTTTTCTGCATTGGAGGATATGAGAACGGATATGCAACGATTGATGGAAATAAAAATTTCTCCCTCACACCAAAAGCAGGCAAGGGAAAAAATTTGCTTTTTTTTTTTTTTTAATGCTCAGTATTAGCTATAATGCTGCTTGGAGTAATGTTAGTGAGCTGTTGGTTTTGTTATTTTCTAATGAGCATTAGTGTCAGACATCCTAGAGGAGTTTGGGATTAAATTCCTCTATAATATTAAATACATTTTTGAATCAAGCCATCAATTGGTTTCCAAACTCTCTATGGTTATTTTCTTTACTGGAGGTTTCAGTAGCAGAGATGTTACTTCTGTCTGTGAATTTTTAAAATAAACTTTTGCTATTTAAAACCATCCATCTGAATAATAGACTTTGGTTAAGTATTGTGTGTAGTTGGTTGGAATTAGCAGAGAATTTTTTTAAATAGAAACCTTAAGGAAAATGTTTGTACATTAGACCGATATCCACTCCCTCTATGAACTGTTTCTCCCAGATGTTATCTGTGATTGTTTGCCTGTGAGTACATACTTTGTAGTTAAATATTTTCTTCAGATGCATATCTAAGAATGAGATAATTTTGTTTGATCGAATTAGCCTTGTAATTTAGCACTAATTTTCATTTGTAGTTTGTGAAAATATTGGACTTAGAAATAAGGGCAAAGCAGAAACCTCATTACGTGTAACCTTAATGCTTTAATGTTATAACTTTAGGCAAAGCTAATAAAAAATGCAAAGGACTCTTAAATAATTTAAATTATCTAAAAAAATTGAGCATATTCCTTCAAATAATAATGGCTTTCATGATCTGATTTTTTAAAAATTCATTTCTCATGTCTTGAATTACTTAGAAGTATGGATATCAGAGTAAGTTTGAGTTTATTTAAGATTATTAAATATATTTGTTATCATACAGCATCAGGGATGATTCCATTATTTAGCCTAGCAATTATCATCTGTAATGTTATGCTATATATAATTCCAATAATGTATTTGATAATGTCATTATGGTATAGAGTTAATTTTTAGCACTTCTCTTTAAAATAGTGCTTTGTAATATTCCTTGATTCTTTTGAGCCATTAATCAGTTCCATTAACCTAAACACAGTCATATTACCTACCTGTTATTATTTGTTTCCTATAATGGAAGTTTCTTTGGCCATCTTAAACTTTACTGGAAAATTACTGCTTTCATAATGTATTTTCATTACTATACTCTTTTGGTAAAGGAATATGGTACATTGTAGTAACTGTGATTAAAGTAAAGATCAGTCCATTCCTAAAACTTTTTCTCCTCTTCCTAAAAGATAGGAGAGAATTTTGAGTTCTAAGCATACCATCCTTTACTTCCTCTGAGGCTGTGTTTTATAGCAATAAATACTCTATATTGATTACGATTTAATTCTAATGGAAGTATACTAAGTCTGGAAACACACTATAGCTTAGCATTTAGTGCCTCAATTTTTAAACAGTTTTTAAATTTTAAAAATTTATATAATTGCCCCAAATATGCTTCTATTATTGGATCCATATCATGCTTTGAAAAATATTCTCCTTTCATATCTTTTCTAAAGATTATTTTGTTCACAATGTATTTTTCCTGGCACTTCATTGCTATTTTTATATAACTGAAAATCTGTCATTTCCATTTTAGCTCAGTTTGGAAATATGAAAACCATATCAGAGCAACACATTAAAGATTAGTATGAAGGATAAAAAATTAATGGAAGAGAGCCATGTAGAGATTTTAAATTTAGTCAAATTATTCAAGTGTGCAATTTTAATCCATTAATCTAGTTTGAGACTGCTTAAGAGAGATATTTCTCTCTAAACGAGATTTTTCTCTTTCAAAACACATTGAAAAGTCTCTCATATAAAACAAATACTACTTTTAAAATTTTGTTTTTCAAGAGGTTTTTTTCCTTTGAAGAGTGAAGGAAGAGTTTCCCTAATATTCTGCTATAATTTATTCTTAGTCAAAAATAGATTGCCATGTACACACTAGATATTAAAAGCCAGTTACAGTCATTAAAGGTGGTCTAATGCTGTGTAGTGAGATATTCAATACAAGATTTATTTTTAAGCTATTTCAGGGCCATGAGAGAAATTGTTTTCCTTATAAAGGGAATTCTGTGTTTTACTTCATTATTTGTAGATTTTTTTAAATAAATATAAAACAGAGAAGGGGAGAATGGGAGCTGGTTGTTCCCTTGAATCCTAATACAGTATGTCTTCTTAATGAACCTGCTGCAGTGCCCAGAAAACAGCTCCCTGCAAATAAACATGCTAGAAGTGATTTAGCCACAATGTCCAGACTGTGTAAACATCTAATTATTACAATAAAATTGTCAATAAATTTACATTACTGCTCCCTTTTCAAACGTTAACCAACTTTTTCTTTGCTTGATAAAAGAGCATAAATTGTATTTTTATGTGTTGGTGTTTTTGTTTTCATTACACTTCTTGCCAGACTCTAGACAAAAGACCTCAAGCCTTAATGCCCTGAGTTATTCCTGGATGAAGAAAACTCCTACAGTTGTTTATTAATGTAATGTGCTGTGTTTCCTTTCACAGGGAGATGGCCTCGGAGCCCTCACAATCTGATCTTTAGTCATGGCATTAAAAAAAAAAAAGCCATAAAGCCAGTATGGCAGACACTGTGACTTTAAGAGAGACACAAAGAATTAAGGCTCCTTATAATCCACTATTAGAATGGGAATTTAAGTTACATTAGAAGCAAAAGATAAAACGGTAAAATGCAATAATTTCCTTTAACAAAGATTACGTCCAGTTTTCAGAATTATGATATCATGTTGAACATAATTGTGGAAGCACCCCCCACACCCTGTATTTCTTATAGAGCTGGTACATTAACATTAGAAAAGCAGAGTGATATTGAATTCTAATGAGGTCTGGCCTATATGCTCTGCTAGGAAAAGAATGAGGATCATTCATTTGTATTCTACAAAGCGCTCGGAAATCCACGCGCATCCCTGTGGCTTCAGCGCGTGGTGCTGATCATCTGTTCATATTGGGGGCGGGTGGTGGGGGTGGAGGATTCATTGCTCTGAACAGCATCTGAGCTGGGGAAAATGGTTAACCACTTTCCTTAGAGGTTGTTTCCTAATGACTGTTTAATATGGTTACTCTCTTATATGCATTTGCTTTACCTGTTCTCTTCAAGGATCTTAAAAATTGTGATGCTTACATTGATGACAACAGACCTCTGTAAAAGCCAAACAAAGAAATTCAGTAGAGTAAATGTGATTTCACCATCCTCGGTAAACATGTCGGTTTTAAGTAAACAATGAGATGACAGTGAGGTATTTTGTTCATTAAAAAAAAAATCTGAAAAATGCTCCATTTGATATGATATTGGCTGTTCAGGAAAAACTGCATTCATTTGTGAGCCTTGCTGACATTCGGAGAAAACAGCCCATTTTGGAAAGTTATATTTAGCCAAACCAAGGAATGAAAGATTTTAGCAAATTGCCACGTAAAATGATCTGCACAAAAAGGCATCGGGGAAGTGAGCTAAGGCCTGTGCCAAACAGATGGCACCCCCTGCTGTGTTTTTGATTGAAAAAGAAAGGTAACATTTGCAGCCACGTCAAAGAGACAGTGATCAGCTAAACAAATTGGTCTCCGAAGTACCCCATCGCTGGAGCAAACCCCGCTGCAGGGTATGAGTGAGGCTGTATTTCAAAATAATGCTATGTTTGCGTCTTTCCTAAGTGAGGGGATCTATCCCCTTTTCAGGCAGCAAAGGGAAGATAAGGTCTTTGTTGAAGTCGACTGTGATATTATCTGCAGCATAAGCAGTAGAGCTCAGTAGCACAAGTGCCCGTTTTCTCTGTCACCATCACCGGCTGCAAGATGATATTTGGGAAGACCCCAGCAGCTTTCACTCTGATCCTCACTCTGCTGTGAAAGGTCTCTGGGGTTTGCAGAGAAGAAATTAGGTATATGGCTTACAAAAAACACAAAAGCCCACACAAAAATTGGGAACAACCCCAGATCATTACAAAGGCACCCTTGGAGGAGGTAGGGAAGTGATCAGGAAAAAACTCTTCTTGCTCTGAATTCAGTTCCCAAATACAAACATCACGAATGGCAAAGAGCATGTCAGTGAGCAAGTGTGTGTGTGTGTGTGAAGGAGGGGGAGAATTTTTTTTTTTTTTTTTTTGGCTCATCTCAGCTGGCAGCCTTATTCCGCTTCAGTAAAGACAAGGTACAGAAATGTCCTTTGGGTGACATTCAAAACTCGATATAAATCCTCTGCTTTATGAGACTGCAGTGCAATAAATTACTTAGCCTAATTGTAGATGTAATGAATTACCA